>NC_134723.1:10000000-20000000 GCF_049634645.1 Pelodiscus sinensis
TATACTTATTTAATCAGGGTGAAAGGGAGTTTACCATCTGAAACTATTTAGTTGCTTTTCTGAGATTAAATATATTAATAGGAGGAACAATTGTCTTGGGGATTTGGGGAGAAATTGAGAGGATAGAAAACTGCAAAGAGATCACCAATCCACAAAATCTTTATTGTCAGCATTTGTTTATATGTGAATGTTATGTGGATAACTTCTTTCCTAATGCCCAACCCAAATTACTTGTGCGAGAGCTGGCCAGGGTGGAGTGAAGCCAGAAATCAGCAGGTATGTCCCCTTCTGAATCCACAATAAACACTGCAGACCTCCCAGCCTTTCAGGCAGAGCTCCATAGGCTGAATCACAGAAGGCAGATGCAGCTTCAGAGTCGTGATATAACTACAGCTCTTTCTGGTGAGCAATGATGCCAGGAAAAGTGATCCTAGAGAGTGAACAGAAGCATTCACTTGCATGAATGCCTGGGGACAAGTGTGGCGTGTCCATGCGTCCTTTGTGGGGTTTAGATTCTATGCCCTTCCCCAGCCATACCTAACCTTTCTTCCCAAGGGAGAAGCAGCGTGGGACTTGCTAGGTTTCATACCAAAGGCCTTTTCCTCTACAACATCTCCTCCATAGGAGGGAATGAGAATGTGGCCCTCAGCCCAAAGTACAATGCTATAAATACACTTATTCCATGGCTGGAGGAAAATTTATGAGAATTCACATCTAAAATAGATTGTATTTGCATATACATTGCATGTGCATTCACGGTATTCTGCATATTCAGATCTGTCTGTTAATTCCATTGTCTTTATTTGAATGAAAGACTGAATGAAAGCATAATGGTGGGAACGAGTACCTAGGACAACAACAGACTAAATGTGAAAGCCTGGCATGACAAAAAAAATGAATTATTATTTGGAGCTGCAAACACTTTCAAATGGAGTCTGCATATGAGTGGGTACCTAGGGCTAAGTGAAACTAGGATTTGATGGATACGAGAGTTGCTGAGGAAACAGAGAATTAAGAGTTTAAATAGAAGGCAAACATTTCCAGCCAGAAAAAGATTTCAGACAAGAATGGCTCTCTCACCCTACACAAATCTAGGACCTAGCCCTGCATCAGTTCACACAACCTCCTCAAGGACTTTCCCCCAAGGCATTCACAAACTATTTAACCATACAATACCATGATTGGTGACAACAACAGCTCCCAGTGGAAAAGACTATGGCAAAGTGCATGTCCTGAATACAGTTAAATACAGATTAAACACATTTATCTACAGCAGTGGGGTTGAGAGATGTCCTAATTAATAGGAAAATGATGTTAATAAGTGCACCAAGAGGTTTTAATCCAGATATGAAGCAGATTTGCTTTTCTGAATAACCAAATGAGCAGCTCCTCTTGCTGATACAAGAAAAGAGAAAAAAATCCTTAATCCATAGTAAATCACATGTTCTGAGTCTACATAACTCGTGTAGGGAAATGAGGAAAAATCACCTGGGTAGGAGAGGGATGCAAAAGTGGTTTGCCATGTTTTTATTATATTAAAGCCTTAAAGAATCAAAATCTAACAAACTAACATATGTCAGAAATACTAAACGCTTGTGTCTCAGCTTCTATTCACTGTCAGAATTCTGCAAGTGAACTCTCAGAATGGAGGGGGAAATGTCACTTAAAAGGATAATGCGTCAAGTCGAGAAGACAAATTACTTACTAAAGGTGAGGTAACTCACTTTCCAAGAAGTAGCTGTGTTATCATTAGAAACAAAGCTCTCATGATCATACAGCCACTTGTATCAAAAATTCAGCCACCTTACCTTCCATGAACAATTTATCTTCCAGACTAGATTCATTATCCCTGTAACTGACAAGTCTTCCCAGTCTGTTTTTGCTGTCATACCTTAAACTCCTGTAACTCATCAGCTGAAAGTTGAGATTTTTTTTAAGTTCAAGTACTCATTTCTAATCCCCTGCTTTATTCTTCTACCCTTTCTTTTTCCCCCTTCCAGTTTCTAGACTAGCTCCTTTAAAAATCTGAAGTTAAGTGTCCTTCTCAACCTTCACAAGACTCCAAGAACAACCAAGTGAGTTACCCTAATGAAATGATTTTGTTTTTCCTGAAGTATGCTAAGTTGCAAGTCTTTGTTTTTCTATCATAACCTCAGGCTATTGTAAATGAATTCTTTGCTACCTTTGAAGGGAGAGATGAAGAAAAATTCCCCAAGTGCAAAATCAAACAGAAAATAGAGCTTCTTCTGCTTTACTTGAAATATACGTCTTGTCCTGCTGGTTCTTTAATGTTTTCTTTTATGATAAAAATCAGTGAAGGACAGGCAGCTCCCTCGCCCCAACATATTACAATTATAAAATGGCTATAATCCATTTTAATGCAGATTAATCCACTTGTTTGTGGCATATCCAACAACATTAAGTTTTCTTTTTACACTTCCCACACTATCCTAACATTTTTACAGGATGTTTTAAAGAAGCAAAAGCCCTCCTGGGGTTAGCTCCTTGATACCTGAACATTTTGTTAAACTCTGCAATCTGGCTGGCATTTAAACACTCAGAAAATGTTTTTTTAAATTAACAATGCATCATTATCCAAGATAAACACTTAAAAGCAATCCCAGTCTCTGTTTGGTCACTAACTTCATAGTGCAAATCTGTTCAGCCTCTAAAAGCTGCATTGACATGTGGAAACATTTGTAAATGTTGCCCTCAGGCTTGCCAAGAGCTGCTCTCCTGATTAAACTAAACCCTCACACAATGAAGCTGCCCTTTCTAATAGTGGCCACTTGTTTAATCAACACTTTTCTAACAATGTATTTTCCTTTGGGTTCTAATAGGAGATCTGATATTATACAAACAACCAGGCTCTGCAGTCCTCTAATTAAAAGATGCATAGATGAATACTCAGAACGGAAATACTCTGCCTGAAAGAACCTGAAGTCATTATTTAAATAAGGGGAGAGCTAGGGAACCTTTGGTGTTCAATTAAGGGGAAAAATAAGGCTTACACTATAGATTTCACACTGTCAGTGTAAGAGAGTGCAAATCACCTCAAGTCAACATCACTGACAGTATCCCTGAAACAATACATCTTTGATACTCTTCACACCTACCTGTTATCACAACAATACAGGCTATTCTGTAAGGTATGGTGACAACATTTATTACTTTCATCTGAAGAGGGCCACAAGAATTGAATCCTTTAGGGTCCTCTCACATCAGCTAAAAACAGATCAATACTTGCAGGTACAGGTCGCACCGAATACTGCTCTCCAAGGAATAGTCCATCTCTTCTGTGTGCCCCTGGCCTTCTCCCTGCTCTACTGTTCCATGCCAGGGAGCAGGCAGGGCCAGGTGTTTGTTTTTCAAAACAGGGGAGTAATGGCTCTTACCTGGTCGCTCCCTGAAGAAGACACTGGGGAGAACAGCTGCCCACCATCCCATGAAGCCCTGAGTGAGGGCAGATGAGGATATGGGTGTCCCAGAGATAGGCTGCTCTAAGAAGAAACTGCACATTGGCTGAACAATAAAGACCAATTATGATGATGCTTGCATCACCAAGGTGTGCAAAGCTGTCAAAGTGTAAACCTGTTTTCCCCTCCCTCCTGTCCTTCTTTTTGACTAGATCTTGTACAATGAGGTCATTTAAAGATACTTAGAAAGAGACATAATTGTTTGCCATTATTCAGCACAAGTTGGTCATAAAAGCATATTCAGATACACTCATTCAAAACTGCCCTCTTTCAAAATGACCATTACAAAAAATGGGCACTTCCCAATTGTTCCCAATGGGATTGAAGCCAGTCTGTCCTCAGGGACAACTTCTCTATGTTCTTAGGAAGCAGGGACTAGCAGATGAATTGAAGTGATAGTCACCTATGCCTCGGTCAGATAGTCACCTATGCCTCGGTAACGTCAAGAAAGACAGCAGCCATTTTGAGAACCATCTTAACTGAGAGCAGATTGTGGCCTCAGCCTCACCCAAGAGATTTCATTTATTCACAACAGCTAGTACAATTGGTCCTGATATAGTGGAGCACTTAAGCATATGCACCTCTGTCCAGGACAGCACATAGATACTGCTTAATTTTAGGCATGTGCTTAAGTCCCATTGACTTTGATAGGACTTACAATCATGCTTAACTGCTGTCCTGAATGGAGGCCTAAATTACACAGGAGAGAAATTATAAGGCCACCCTTATATTTTCTCTTCAAATGTTTGCATAATGAAACACTAACAATTATCTAATCACTAACATGATCCTCTCCCACCTCGTTTGATTACTAGGAACAGGCAGCTCACAGCCCATCATAACTATGTCCTGTCTGGGCAGGAAACACATGGCCCGTCTTACTGGCTCACGATCCCTAGTCATTATGAAAGGTACAGTACAAATCTCTTTATGTAGCACATTACACCCACAGGCAATCCTTGGACTTACAACAGAACTGGTTCCTAAAAAGTGAGTCAGAAATCAAAATGTTGTAACTCAGAACCACAATTCATTGCGGGACCAAGCATTGTAAAAGATAAAACCAACATCGTAAGTTAAATCAGATTGTTAATTCAGAAATGTTCATTATAAGTCAAATGTTGTAAAGTTTAGAATTGTCTATGCAAGGTGCTGTACAGATTTTAATTGCTATACCTACCACAAGGGATCATTTATTTGCTTGTAAATTCTTTTGGTTTTCAGAATTCTGTTCTAATATTTTAATGCCACCATGAAAGCTTAAAGCTACAATATCTAAAATGAAATTCAATTAAATTCTTTGCCTTCCCCACCCTTCTTTTAAACAAAGCTCAGAAGATTCCAACACTTTTTCAGCTCAGCATCTGACATTATATTAAAAGACAGCTGCAGGAAAAACAGAATCTCACTATATGAGTGTAATCAATGACCCATAAAAAGTAGCTATATTCAGCATCATTTAAATTAAATTTAAAGCAGTTTTCCTGAGTTCTGTTTCTACTGAATTATACAGCTTGAAACTTGTTGAACAAGAAGACCAGAAAACAATGATAATAATAATTAATACAATTTTGTGCACCTATATTTTCATTAACCAATCTAGCTGTGTAAATACTATTTACTGAAAAAAGAAATGTTAATCAATACAGGTTGACAGAATCAATTGTTTGTGGCAATAATTTTACTTGACAAAAGCTTTTGGTGAAATTTTAACATTTCTGTAGGCTGTTGTGAGCATTTGTCGGCTTTCTAATTACCGTCAAAATATCCGCATACATATTTCAATTACATGAAATTTAAATTGCATTGTCTTAAATTGTGTTTGAACTACTTAAAATATAAATGGTCACTCAACATAAATTTCATTACTGAATAGTGATGACACCTGTCAGTAGCTAATAAATATGTATCATGTGTGTTACTAGAGAATAAAGTCATTAAAACAGAATGTTTCCCTTTTTCTCCATATACCTAGTTGTCTCCATTATTGGAATCAATGTTTATGTCAAGATCCGTAGTAAATTTAATGTTCGCTATACTGTCAGCTTTAACTCACTGCTGCCACTCATGCAGAAAATAAAGTCAACATTAATTTTATTAGCCTACAGATGTCAACATGAGTCATGCCACTGAAAATAGTTCAGTGAAACGTATGAATATGCTATTCCCCCCAAAAAAGCATCAGGGTCAATCTTGATCTTCCTCAAAGTTCAGTAATTGGATTTTTTTTCCCTTGTTTTAAAGTGATAACTTGTGAGACTGACTCAGACAATGGCAAAAAATGGCAAGAAGTTTAGGTCCAGATCCAAACTTCATAGCAAGGTCTCCAGGGCCAAAGTCTTACTCTTTCCCCTTATGAAACACCCCCTATAAGTAATGGTAGCTAGGTTGCCATAAGTATGTTTCTGTAAACCTATCTGCATCTATGCCACGCTTGGATTTTGCCTACCATGAGTGGCATAGCTATGTCAGCATAAATTTTAAGCATAGACTAGCATAAACCTGATTGTAAAATTTCTTTAGAGTCTACACTCACTTTTACTATGCTGCCTAAAAAAAATGCCAGAGGCAGATGGAAAATTCACACTACCGAGGCTAGCTTTTATACTGTAAATACATGATTTTTATTTACTGTTGCCTCATCCTTAAGATATGCCAGTGCTTGTCCGCTTTTTCTATTTGTTGTGTCCTATCATAAAACCGAAGTGAGCATTCTTTGGAGTAGGGACTGGCTGTCTTTTTATTACATTCATCTATGGAGCCAAACAAAAGTAGGCTCCTTTTCTGATCCTTGATCTTGCTACCAATGTGCAAATAACAAATAATAGGCATTAGGAAACTGGTTAATTGACAGAAACATGGGATAGTTGTGGATATGTAGTGGTCCTATGCTGAAGTTAAGGTAGAGTTTAAAGTTACAAAAGTTTGGGACTCTTGTGTAGAGCAAATGCCAAATCTTCCTGGTGTAACCTACACACTACACTGGATGTGGTGCACTGTTCCACCAAGTGGCACTGAGACCACTTACAGAGAGAAAGAATGCATGTGCTCTTCGGCCTTAGCTTAGCACCTCCTGGTTCAAACTGTAGAGGCTCATACACCAAGTTCTAGAGGCCGCAGGTTTGGTGACACTTGCACTTCTGGTCTTCCTCTCCTCAGCATAACCTGCTTGGAGTCTCTGACAGGTGATCCTGACTACTTTGGCTAGGAAGTTCTAAAGTGCGGGCACTTCAGTTGCCCCAGCCCAGACTGTCCTGCTGCTCCTGCTCTCTGCCTTGGAGCTGTCCCTTGGGAGCCTCCTGATTGCTTTGCAGGGTGTGGGAGGGAGATGGGGGGGAGGTACTGATGTCAGGATGTCCCTCCTCCCCCCACTCCTGTACCCTGTCTCCACACAGAGAGATGGGGATGGAGGGAGCTTGGCAATGCAAACCTTCCACTCTTACACACTGTGTGTGTGTCTGTCACTCACAAATACACACTGTCCTTCCTTCTCATCTCCTGACCCAACACATACATGGGGGAGGGGGTTGTTACTACTTTTACTGCTTGCAAAGTCAGTTACTGGTCTGTGCTTTTAATCATTTTCATTTTTCTCTTATGCTTAAATTTAATTATTTCAGTAGTAAGTTCTAAAATTCCTAACCTGTCATGTCTGGTCTGGAGTAATTATGCTCCTGGATGTGGCTGGCATGTCCCTGCAACCTCTAAGATGGTCTCCACATGCTATCCTTGCTTGCAGACACTGCTCCTGCAGCTCAGTAATAGAGAGCTGCAGGCAGTAGAGGCTGGTGCCTGTAGGTGAAGAGTAGCTCATGGGGTCACTGCTGTATATACCAGTTGCTTATGGGCATTGTGAAGAGTCTGCCCTGGCTCTACTTCTGCATCCCTGGGGCAGCTGTCTGGCCCCAATGTGGGACTTGAACCCACAATCCTACCCTCCCTAGGCAGGTGCCCTGGGCCCTGTGCCCTAGACCACTCAAGAACTCACTTCACCACCCTGCTTTCAGAGGGGTCCTTATCCTGCTTTCCTAATGCAGAAGCCAGCTCCATCCCTGAGGTAGCTGGTGTTAGCTGTCCTCTGGGTGGGCAGAGGAGGGTGGGATCAAGCCACCGCCCTGTTGTCAAGGGGCCGATGACCTCTCCCCCTGAGTTCACTGGAGATCCCACCCCACCTTTAGCTGGTCCCTTACCTTGTTTCACAAATGCAGGAGCCAGCTCCATCCCTAGGGCAGCCTGGGTGGGTTGGCTGTCTGCCCCTTCCCTCCCTCGCTCCCAGGGTGGGTGGGTCTGAAGTCCATGACCCTGTGCTCCCCAAGCAATACCCTGCTCCTAGGCCACTCCACTGCCCTACCTTCACTGGGGCCCTTATCCTGCTTTCCTAGGGTATGCCTAGACTACAAGCCTGTTTCGAAAGAGAGCATCTAGGACTACAGCCAGGACTTTTGAAAAAGCAAACTGCTTTTTTGAAAGAGAGTTCCCAGGCAATGAAAAAGTACAGTTTGCGTTCAATAATGGGGGAAAGAGCACTTTCAAAAAAAGGCATTATTTCTTGTAAAATGAGGTTTTCCACGATCGAAAGAATGTGCCAGCAGTCTAGACGCAGGGAAATTTTTCTAAAAAAGGAAGCCTGTAGTCTAGGCACACCCCTATGCAAGGGGCAACTCCACCTGTGGGGCAGCCTGTGTTGACTAACTGACTGCTCCCAGCATGGGTTGGATTCAAGCCCATTACCCTGTGCTCCACAGGTAAATGCCCTATCCCTTAGTCCACTCAAGAAGCCACCCCACAGTGCGTTCAGGACATCCCTTATCCTGCCTTCCTGATATGGGAGGCAACTTGATCCCTAGGGCAACCTGTTTGCTACCTGAGTGGGGGCTGGTGACTCTAATCCACCACCCTGTATTCCACATGCTGATGCCCTATCCCCTAGACCACTCCAGGACCCTTATCCTGTGCTGGCTGGAGGGGAGACAGGACTCAAAGCCACCACTCTGTGCTCCCCCCACCCCGTGACTGGTCTATCCCCTAAGCCACTCCCGAACCCAGCCCACTTCCCTACCTGCAGCAGGTCCCTTATCTTGCTTTCCTAATGTGGGAGCCAGCTCCATCGATGGGGCAGCCTGTGTTGGTTCTCCAGCTACTCCCAGAGTGGGTGGAGTGAGGAAAGGAACTCAAGCCCCCAACCTTGCACTCCCCAAGCAAATGCCCTATCTCCCTACTCCACTCCAGAACCCCACCTCCTAACCTTCAGGGTATCCCCTCCCACACTCTGAACCCCTTGGCCCAAGACCAGAGCCTGCACCCCAAACCCAACCCCTACCCCAGCCTGGTGAAAGTAAATGAGATTTGGGGAGGAAGGGAGATGGAGTGAGCAAGGTGAGACCTTGGAGAAGGGGTGGAGCAGGGTGAGACCTCGGAGAAGAGGGGGAAGGAAGCCGGGCATCATTATTTGGGTCTGAGGTAGATCTTACATTGCACTTAAATTGAAAAAGTGATCTTGTGGTTAAAAAGGTTGGAGATCCCTGATCTAGAACAATCACCATCAGCTTTTCTCATTAATCAGAATACTAAGCATGACCCTCTTGCCTACCCCAAAAGGACAAACACTTGTGCTCACTCAAACCAATCTCCCCTGTGTTGGCACACACTGTCATTTGATTCTGTACATGTTAACTAAGTGGAAAGAGATTTTTGGAGTTGATATTTATTCCACTGTTGACTTTATTCTCAGTTTGTGACAATATAACCTATCAAAGTAGTGCTTTAGAAGACTATTCACCCTAAGCTGCATGGCTGTGCAGACAAAGTTCCCATTAAGGGAAACTTCATGCAGGAGCTCAGAGCTGCTGTGGGGTGAGATATCTCTCCTCAAGCTCTAAAGCTGCTGTGGCCAGCGAAGAGGCACCTTTCTCTACTGGACACAGCACCAAGTTGCTGCAACTGGCAGAGGGCAGCACCTCCCTGCTGGTTCCTGTACTGAGCTGCTATGGCTGGGGGAAAGGGACACCTCCTCCCAGCAGAGAGCCCCACAGGTAAGCCCAATCCCCAATATCCAGCCTCACTTTGAGCCTCCCCATCTCTGAGCACCTTCCTACACCCCAAAGGTTTCATCCCTGACCCCACCGCAAAGCCCACACATCCATCCCAGAGTCTGTGCCCTCTCCTGCACATCAACTACTCGAAGAGCCTCTCTCTTGCACCCCAACCAGCCCTGAACCACTTCCTATAATCAGAACGTCGTGGCCCCACTCCTGCCACATGAATTTTGTTATGTGCACCAATATGAAGGTGGTATGTCACAAATCACAATCACACTGGTGCACATCAGAAGATTCATTCTGTTTGGGTGTAGAAAAGCGCCACAATCTAGATGTAGCCTAAGTGGTCTAAATGCCACTACACGGGACAGTGAACCACACCTACTAGGAGTATGCATTGCAATAATATAACAGTACCTCTAGGTAGACAAATGCTAAAATGCCTTCTGGAAAAACCAACAACCTCCAGAATGAACTGAAGAATAAGGAAAATACCTTACCTTCCTATGTCTTTGAATGAATCCAGGGGGAGGTTAGAAGGACACAGAATGATTTCTATTCTGGCTTTTAAAGAAAAGAAAGCTTCCTGTGGAGAACCAGTACACTGCACTTTCAAAGTAAAAAATAACATTGAGTATCAAATGTGCCTTCACTCTTAATTTCTATGGTATTTTTAACCAGCATGCATTTACTCACCGATACTGTTTTTGGTATATTATGTGATAAACTCCATCACAGATTATCAGGGGTTTATTGCCCAACTACGCAAGATACATTTTCTTTGCACCAGTGGCGAAACTTCCAAAAACAAAAGTCACAGTATGGGGCTTTCAAACAGAGGGGAAGGGTGCTTGAGTGTGGGAAGCATTCAACAAATAAAGACAAACTTCACCCTATCTTGCATTTATTTCTTAGGCTTTTTAAAAAGTGGGTTGAGAGCTTCCTCAATGGCTTTAATAATTACAAGCAAACAATTGCTTACAAGGTTACCTAGACTATAGCTTCCACAAGAGATACAGCAGCAGAACTACCGTCTTCCAGTAAGCAAGCTCATTCCCCCTGTTCTCTGGGAAGTGTGCAATGTATGTAGACATTCATGTTTCCCAACAGGTTTTTCTTCACTGTTGGATTACAAAGAACTGCTTATGGAATACGGTCCCACAAGAAAGAGACTGGCAGAAACTACAGACTCTCAGGTTGATCACTGAGGAGTGAGGGAAGTTCCCACCTACCTTACACATTGAAGCCGGGTTTGGAGTATTGAACTGGGGTGCAGAAAATGGATTGCTTTAGAAACTGCACCCTGCTTCCCTGAGATCACTTTCTTAATCAGTGTCTCCCTCCACTAAGCTCCAGTTATTTTTAGAAGCAAATTGGGATGGATTACTGTTCCCTTCATGAGTCTCTGGGGATTGTACACCAAATCCCTGCTTACAGTAAAACAAACTGGTGAAATAAGTTTATCTCCCCTTTCTTCGTGTTTTATTTTATTTAAATATTCCTGCAGAACTTTGAATATATATCAGGCTAGGGGTTATCTGTTCATGGTTCAGATTAAGAAACAATATTGCAAAGATGATAAAAAATAATTTCCAATCGAGTATTTATACATGCTAACTGATTTAATGCATCCATTTTGCCTACTATCCATTTTGAAGCAAGGTTTTCTGAATATTTATATTGTTGATAAATCACATATGGTTCAAAACTAGGAGTATGGCTATATAGTTCAGTTGAAACAGCACAAAGACTTCTTCTCCATGCCTGGGGAAAAGTAACACAGACACAGATATTGCTGCTATCAGTACAATTGCTGTCCTGCTGTTTTAATCTGTTTGCTACAGGATTGTTGCACAGTAGTCCATGGCAAACAGCAGTTGCAGTTTGCTGACTTTCAAATGGCTTTCGCTCTTGTGGAAGTAGCTGCTTTTGTTGTTGCTGTGTTTCCTTTTTTTCCCCTCTTAAGCTGTAGGTTCAGTTACATTAAACCTGGCACCCCTCGTGTAAAAAACCTCAACCATTGATGACTAGTCATCATTTCTGCCTAGAAAATAAATACAGAGTCCTCCCTAACTCTTGGGCTGCTGTGAACAAACATCCCCAACAGAAGTTCTATTAAGTTTCACAATTTTCTTTTAAAATGTATCCATTTTTGTCTATCAGGAGATGCCTTTCCTATAAGATATTTTTGTTTCATTGCACATGTATCAACAGGTGTGTTGTAAGCAAAACTCGTGAAGTCATTCTGCCGCTCTAATCTGCACTAGTTAGGCCTCAGCTGGAGTACTGTGTCCAGTTCTGGGCGCCACATTTCAAGAAAGATATGGAGAAATTGGAAAGGGTACAGAGAAGAGCGACAAGAATGATTAAAGGTTTAGAGAACATGACCTATGAAGCCAGGCTTCATGAACTGGGCTTGTTTAGTTTGGAAAAAAGAAGATTAAGGGGGGACATGATAGCGGTTTTCAAATATCTAAAAGGGTGTCACAAGGAGGAAGGAGAAAATTTGTTCCTCTTGGTTTCTAAGGACAGGACAAGGAGTAATGGGCTTAAAGTGCAGTAAAGGAGGTTTAGATTGGACATTAGGAAAAAATTCCTAACTGTCAGGGTGGTCAAATATTGGAATAAATTGCCAAGGGAGGTGGTGGAATCTCCCTCTCTGGAGATATTTAAGAACAGGTTAGATAGACATCTGTCAGGGATGGTGTAGACGGAGTTTGGTCCTGCCTTGAGGGCGGGGGGCTGGACTCGATGACCTCTCGAGGTCCCTTCCAGTCCTATTATTCTATGATTCTATGATTACTCATTATGGGATATGAAGTGTAATTCTCTGTGTGATCACTAGATCATTTACCTGCATTATGAAAGCTGATTATAACACTTTGACTCTAAAGGCAGTGATATAATGGGGGCTAAATAATCAATTGATTTTATTTGTTTCAATACCATTATGATGTAAAATCCAAGTATGGAGCAGGGGCACCAGCAAACATAAATGTTTTCCATGTCATTTGAGGCCACCTGAAAACACGACAATTGTCAGTCCAAGTACCATACTGGCTGTCAGACTAAATTAGACCATACACCTAAGGTGTCTCAACACCTGGACTCAAGCCATCCATGAAACCCTGGCAATTATGGATTAGTTATAATATGGACCACAGTAGCTGTTAACTTTAAAATAACATGCATTGACCAGCCAGGTAACTCCACCTCTTACATTTTTGCTTTTCTGCCTCTGTGCTCACCAGGCACCACACAAGTTTTCAGGCACAGGGTGTCAGTGAAGAATGACAAAACCCACCCTACTTACTATTCAAACAATCAACTACTGCTTGCTGCAGGCTTCACTAAAGTATAGGTGTAGTTCCCTCTACCGTGAATAGTGAGCACATGTCCATTAGTTTGCCAAATTTGGGGTCATTGTACCTACTATTGACCTACAATTATAATACTTATTAGAAGCCCTCTCCTTCTGTTCCACCTGTACATTTCTAAACAGCAGTGAGTCTAATACTCTTAAAGAATGTGAAAAGGAAAAAAAAGCCAATAGGAAGTGAATGTATTTAAATTATCATATAGTCCTAAATGCTGGAAAGGGAATACAACCAACCTTTTATTCTTGAGTCAAGAATGTCTCCCTGAGTTAAAATACCAGGAGAATTACACTCTCTTGTTTAATCCCAGTCACAACATATCATACTACAGATTATCATGACGTTACCTCTGTCATTAAGAAGCTGTAGAAATCAAACATTATTCCAGAGAAAAATCAGATATCTAGCACACCCTTTGAATTTCTGAAAGCTTCAATTGGCATTCCATAGATTTCACACAATTAAGGATAAAATGAGCCTCTATGACAACTGTCACATTCGCAGTCAAAAAGTTCAAACTGACCTTATTTGCACAGACTCAAGATGCAGTAATACTGAATTATTACAGGTGAAGTAGTTGCACTGGAGGCAATCAAATTAATAAAGAGCCAAATGGCAAGGCAGATTGGAATGTCCTTGCCAAATATTACTTAACAAACCATCTCATTAGGTGATAGAATGGGCCAACATATACTGACACTGGATGGGTAATTATACTATACAGACTGAGAGAAAAATAATGGGTATAAACGTTAGTGCAGGCACTTGGCATTCAACTTGCTAGCTCTTTGCCCATCTCAAGGGAGCAATAAAAAGAACCTGAGCATGGGATGGTTTTTAACATTCAAGCATTCAATTTCTTATTCTGACCTGATGTCGAGAGGAGGTCTCTAGAGCATTGGCACAACCCTAAGGAGAGTAGTTATCCTCTACACTTTGTGATGTAATAAAAGATTACTCAGGTCTTTGGAGATTTCAGTGGTATTCAACAGCTGCCTGTTTTTTTGTGATCCTTCATTGTGAGATGTCCAAAATCTCTATTTAAAAGATTTGAAATATATTTACTCTTTAAAGAATACATTGAAATATTTCTGTATAAAACGTGCTGATTTTTTTTTACTGTAGACATCAATTATGTGGAAGTAGAATGTGTGTGATGAAATTAGCATAATAATAGGAGACCTCGGAGAATGTTATTTAACAATCAATTTGTCCTTTTACTACTCTCTCAAGAATACACATACACACAAGAGTGTGTACCCACCCACACACACACATATCTTGCATACACACACTCACTCTCAGGAGAAATGCAAGTGGACAACAGCTACATGAACACAAACAAAGCACGGCAGAGAGCTACATATACTTTTAAGTGACCTCAAATGCCCCAGCTATGGATGTTGATTCTACGGCTTCAGATGAGAGAAGAGAGCTATATCATGTAATCAAAGAATGTGTGAGCAAAACTCAGAAGCACCTAGAAAACAAGGATTATATGAGCTGCAACGTACATGAAATTAAAGATTCTAAGAATGACAAACCTCACTGCAGCAATACATATGAGTCACATGCACTCACTTCACATTTAACATGCAATGGTATTGACTCCAAAAGTGCTCTTTCAAAAACCTTTATGTTTCCAGTCAGTATTAATAAGGCCTTAAATAAGTTAATTGAAGTATACAACACTAGAGCCCTTCTGTTGAAAATCTTAGGAGACCTTAGTATACATATTATATAGAGTATATTTAGTGTCATTACTGAGAATATGTAATACTAGAAGACTTACGCAGCATTTCCCAGAGTTGGAGCTAGCCCATGCAGGTGATGGGGGAGACACAGTTCCCCCTGGGTTCTACCTGGGGCCAGCATGGGGTGGAGGGAACCACACAGGCTGCCTTCTGGCTTCTTCCTGGGACCAGCCTGGAGCAGTGGGGGCCACCGGTCCAGTTGGTGACTACTACCCAGGACAGCCTGGGGTGTCAGAGGCTGCCTGGCATCATGGCCCATGGGTGGCCCCAAGAGGCAGGGGCCAGAGGCTGCTTCCTGGGGCTGGAGTGTTTGCTGCCCTTCCTTCCCCATGGTCATTCATGAATACAATGGTCCCTGCTATCACACGCCTCCCTTTCCTTTTGATGCGAAATAATCATATTCCATGCACATTCCATTGTTCTGGCACAACCAAACCCTGATCTTGCTTTAAGTTATGATAAGAGGAAGCTGCGTACCACATTTGGTGGTGCTAGCTCTTTCCTTTTAGGAAGAATTCTTGAACAAATGGACTCACAGATGGACAGATGGACACACAGATGCACAAACTCTCTAAAACATATAGCAGATTCATATATTAGTAGTAAGACATAACTTCTCTTCTATAAATAAGCATTCTTCAGCTTTTCATAATAACAAAGAGTTCAGATTAATCCAAACTGTGTCAGTATAATCTAATCTGATGAGTCATGCATGCGCCCATAGACTATTCTGAAAGATGCTTTCAAAGCAAATAAAATCTATTTTTGGAAGTAATACAAAGATGTTATGAGACACTTTCAATAAATATTACAGTATTTAAAACCTCCACTAACTTTGGGGAAGTATCTAATTAATTACTGTTAAAGCCATTAAATGCTTGGCCCCAGTGAATAGCAATGCTAATTATTTAAGAGATTTATGTGATTAACAATGTAAAGTTAACTTTGAAGCTAGTTGCTTAACAAAACCGTGTGCCTCATGGCATTTCACTTACACAACTTCCACTTAATGTAGTCCAGCAGTACTTTACACAAAACATTCAGTAGATATGTCGATTTTTCCCTTGCAGTGGAGATCCAGATGCAGAATGAAATGGATTTTAAATATGTAAATGCTTTTGAGTCAAATTGTAAGCGATAGTACTGGACTGTTATTCAACTCAATATGGAGCAGCAGTAAATCTAGCAATACTGTACATGAGTGTTATTTAATTCGGTTTGCACTCAGGATTTCTGAACCATCAAACACCCTTTCTGGTGGCTTGTTATTAATAAAAAAAAGTCACATTATTCCTTTATATACTTTAGGAAAAATTGCAATAAAAAAAAAACTAGGTTCATATAGAAACTGAATAGGCAGATTCAGTATGCAGTCCTAATTTTAGCCAGTCTTCCAGTAATTCCAATATTGTAAGAGTACCATAAGACTCAGAAATTCAGACTTTGTCCCAAATTCTGCATGTTATACTGTACATTATTTTTCTATTTTTTTAATCACAGGATTTTTTATAAATAAATACTTCCTATATCTCAATTCTGCCTTGGAGGATACCAGTGCTTTTGCTTAAAGCCCTTAATTTATACATCTTTGCCACGAAAAACCTAGAATGTGATCCATGGCTACTTTAGGTGCTAAAGCCCTGTTTCGGACTCTACTGAGATTGACAAAACTCCCACTTATCTGCCACCTAAACTTGCTCAGCGCCTAAATTTTTGCAGCGCTCCCTAAGATCTGGTCTATATTAGGACCTTAATCCAAAATTACCACCGAGGTCGAATTTGTAAGGAATGGGTCCACCCTAACAAGCCTGTTATTCTGGAATAGGGGCCCTGGAATCTGAACTCTGTAGTCCTGCTTTTCATGATGAATAACGCTATTCCTGAATGTGTAAGTCTGAAAAAAATGTTAGTGTGGACACTCCGGTGCCGCTAATTCAAACGTATGGACTTCCTGCACCTCCCCAGAGTGCTTCTTGGGGCTCTGAGTCTGAGGTAGTACATCCACATTAATGGAGACTGCCTCAGACTACAGTCGATTCTTCCCCATAGTGAGGACATAGAACTTAAAATCGGGTTCCCAAATGTTAAACTTTGTAAATTCAGTCTAATCTCTGAGGGTACGTCTATACTACCACCCTAGTTCGAAGTAGGGTGGTAATGTAGGCAACCAGAGTTGCAAATGAAGCCCGGGATTTGAATTTCCCGGGCTTCATTTGCATAAAGCTGGGTGCTGCCATTTTTAAATGTCCGCTAGTGCAGACTCCGTGCGGACTAGGTAGTTCACACTAGGCTTCCTAGTCCGAACTACTGTTACTCCTCGGAAGCCTAGGAAGCCTAGTCCGAACTACCTAGTCCGTGCCGCGTGTAGCAGCGCGGCACGGAGTCCACACTAGCGGACATTTAAAAATGGCGGCGCCCGGCTTTATGCAAATGAAGCCCAGGAAATTCAAATCCCGGGCTTCATTTGCAACTCCGGCTGCCTACATTACCACCCTAGTTCGAACTAGGGTGGTAGTGTAGACATACCCTGAGTGTGGACATGACCTAAGTTCCTAGCTCCCTAAGTCTTTGCTGCTGGGATGCACACTGTTGATTCCCTCCAGGCACCTGGGATCCAAAGCTTCAGAGTGATTCGCAAACTGGGGAAGACACATTTTTGGCTCCCTGAGTAAAGTGCAGGGGCCCAATCTGGTAGCCATGCTCATTGGCAACTGCTGGATTGGGTCCATTAGGTCAGTGGTGGTAGGACAACTTTTAGAGTGGAGGTGCTGAGTTGCACTTCCCTTACCTCTGTCCATGCCCCTCATCATCCTATAGAGCAGGGACCAGTAGCCAGGAGTATACATGTAGAGCTGTTAGTCAGGACCATACGTCAGGCAGCTGGGCGGGACCCAATGTGCTGGGCCTGGCACTGGGTCCAGAAGCCAAGTGGGGCCTGGAATCAGTGGCCAAGCCTGAGCAACATGGCAGAAAAGATTCTAACTCACACATATGTACGTTTCAAAACAATAGCAGCCTTCTTGGGGAACAAGAATACAGGCTGGAATTTTACAAAAATCAGAAGGGTTTTTGGGTTTGACAATTTTAGTCAAAGTATGTCAAAACAGAGTGACTAAGCAAGGTGGACTATATTTATTGGGCTTACTGGTTTATGAATTTCAGGTGAAATTATTTCAACAACAAAGGAATGATGCACATCTTTGGTTTGGAGCAGGACTAAGAAATCTTAAATAGGGATGTGATCGTTTATATTAGTCCAGTTCAATGTTCTCTCTAATTTTTTTCATTTGTGTGCAGAATAAATTGTGTTATGTGCACTCAGGCATGTATGGATGTGCACCACCAGTAAAAAATATGCTGCCAGATGTGGACACACTGCTAATCAGCTGGGCTGCATCTGAAATTCTCCTAAATGGTTGCCCAAGCACTCAGCTTACAGAGAAAACTGGTCCAGTCTCTTTGTATGTATTCAAATTTGGTAAGTTTTCTTGGAATGCCAAGTCAATGCATCTTGATCCAGTCAGTGTTGATAGCTAGTTCTTTTGGGGGAAGACCTCTATTTTGAGTCTCTGCAGCAAGAATGGGCAGAAAAAAAAAGAGAAGCACTCCATAGGTGTTTTTATCTGCATGTAACTGCATACTGCAAATTGTAAACAAATCAGGAAAATTATACCCTTAAAAATGTATATAGAAAAAGAAAATCAATGCAATTACATATGCCATTATGAGCCCAGGATGCTCTATGATTTCCCTGCTTCTAGATGTCTATATGCTATTCTGGGCTTGGGAAACAGACTTTACGATGGAGTTAGAAGTTTGTTAGTACAGATGGTTAGAGCCCTGCATGGATACAAAATTTTGTATCCACATCCACAAGCCATGGATATCCACACTAACATCTGTGGATGTGGATACCCATGGATATAAACCAGATACCCACAGACTTGCAGGGTTCTACATGCAAAATGTGTATCCACATCTGCATCAGTATTTGCAAAAATGAGCCATGGATATAAAGTGGATACCCACATATTTGCAGGGCTCTACAAATAGTCTAGCAGCCGTCTTAGATTCCTACAGTTCCTCAGCTTCATGTCTCCTAACAGTACCTTTACTCATGGGATGGTGTGTTGGACAACCTGCACTATTCACTCCTGAACTAGTATCTCTCCAGATATTTGTGACCTCTTTGAGGCAGCGAAGATGCATCCTGACATACTTAGCGACTGATGATAACAAACCTCATGCTCTATACATGAACTATAGGGGGTGGTTAAAACAATATCACATCCTAATCCACTGTATTGATACAGACTTCGAGGATTTGGTGATCACTAATTTCAGAAAAGAGGATGTGACACACATCTCTTATGTTAACACCAGTATTAAAGAGTCTCCATACTGTGCCAACATTTATTTAAAGATTTTGAATTAATTACTTTGGAGACAGTGCTGTAATTCTTGTAATTTGTTAATCTTTCTGAAAGGTAAAGTGTTAAAGCTCACAGAAATGCATAACAAGCAGTAACTGACTACAAATAGCATACGGATGTACAAGCACAGTGATTTGAGCATTGGTCTGCTTAAACCCAGGGTTATGAATTCAATCCTTGAGGAGGCCATTTAGGGATTTGGGGCAAAAAACTGTCAAGGATGGTACTTGGTCCTGCCGTGAAGACAGGGGACTGGACTTGATGACCTTTCAAGGTCCTTTCTAGTTCTAGGAGATAGGCAATCTCCATTTAAAAAAAATCCAGGGGTTTTTTTATGTAAAAATACCTATTGTGGAAGTACTCAACTGAATAAGAACCAAAGACCAAGGCTGAGATTCAAGCTAAATACAAATAAACTTTTGTGAGATTTGGGGGGAAGTATAGTTAGCATTTTCTTATTATTGTTTAATTTTTGTCATTTATTTTCTCCTTTGGCTTCCCTGTTTCTGTCCAGGCCTGGAAGGAGAAAGCCTGATACACTTTCTGAACAACTCATCTCTAGCACGATTTTAATCAAGAAATAACCATATTGACTTTCTTGCTCCAGTTTCAGATACGATTTAAATAAGTATATGAAATTTCCTATTCACTAACTGAAAAAACTATTTGATATTGCTCATTAATTGACAGACGGCAGAACAAAGAGCAATGGTCTCAAGTTACAAGGGGGGAGGTTTAGATTGGATATTAGGAAAAACTATTTCACTAAGAGGGTGGTGAAGCACTAGAATGGGTTCCCTAGAGAGGTGGCAGAATCTCCATTTCTAGAGATTTTAAAATCCCAATTTGGGATTGGTCCTGCTTTTCGGAAGGTGTTGGACTCAATGACCTCCTGAGGTCTCTTCTAATGCTATGATTCTATTAGTTTATTGGGCATAGATTACTAATTTCAGCCTGATTGTTCTGCTACTTTCCTCTCTTACTCTAAACTCAAAAAACTCTTTTTTCTCTCCTTTCCCTTTCATATACACATGCATCCTGTACCTTTGCCTGTTACCTATTTTCTGCCTTTTCCTAATGCCATACTTCCTCTTCTTTCATCCCCTCTTCCTCCATCTTCCTCACTGTGATTGTGAAATACTTGTTGCAGCTCTGCCTGCTCCTAATAGCTACTATTAACATATGTGACCTCATCTTTCCTATGTAATAAAGTAGTGAAGTTTTGATTATTGCAAGAAGGAAACAGCAAGTCCCAGTAATTGAGTAAAATATTTTACTCAGAATGCAGAAGCAGCTATCAGGTGGTCTCTCAATCAGCTCTTACATACAGGGCTGCACATGACTGTATATATGTAGGAAACTGGAAAGTTAGACAATGGAAAAGAGAAGAAGAAGGGAAGGAGAGGTTATGATAGAAAAAAAAAGCAAAAGGAACAAGATTAATAGGATATAAATTAATATTCGTTAAAAGGTCATGGATATCCATGAAACTGAAGTAAAGATATTATGGCTCTATCTTAGGAGAGTATTTTAAATACTAACAATAGGGTAAGGTGGCAGCACTGAATGCAAACCCCTCAGCTACTGACATCAGGCATTCAGAAGAGTTCAAAGCAGAGACAGCTGCTCACAGTTTGAATGGTCATTTACAATTCCTAGCAGTCAAATGATTTATTTTTATTCAGTTTATGTAATTCAGGGAAATGTGATGAGCAGGACTTATCAATGGGTTGAGGAGCAAATTTAGGAAGGAAATGTTAATTGTGGAGCTGTACATACTTTAATTTATTGCTTATTACTTGACAGATGACAAAATGAGGAGCAATGGTCTCAAGTTGCAGTGGGGGAGGTCTAGGATGGAGATTAGGAAAAACTATTTCACAAGCAGGGTGGGGAAGCATTGGAATGGCTATGCAGGGAGGTGGTGGAATCTCCATTTCTAGAGGTTTTTAAACAATCTCAATAAAAACAGAGTAAGTGCAATTTAAATGATATAGGGATTCAGGAGGGTTATTCTCCTAATTTCAACCCTGATACACAGAGAACCGGAAGTATCTCACCTAATTCCAGACAGTTATTTTACAAATACTATTGAGTTGTTGCACATGAAGTTAAAAATGCACAAGTCAAAATGTCCCAATGATAAAAACAAGATAACACTGTCTCATCTGTCACTGCTTCTTTACTTTCTTAAATAAATGTAAACTGTTGTTGTGTGCTACAAGACAGTCTGCACTGCATCCCCAAGGTGGCTGCATGTCCGTAGTGTGTTAACTGATTCATATTCATATCTGAATTTGTCAGATGTTTGAAATACGGTACTTTGGGAACCTTCTGGATGCAAAGCTGAATAGGAATGCAAAGTATTTTATTAATGAATTATGTATTACCCCAACATGTCAATGGCTCAGGAGAAACTAAGGTCTATCCATTTCTAATGTCCCCAACACAATAATAGCTGTCTACCTTCCATGCATTTGGAAGTGGATCCTTTCAAAAAAGAACTCGCCTTTTTTCAATGCAATGATCATTACTGTCTGTGGTTGGCTTCTGGGGCAGCATTGCCAGAATGATTCAAATCAGAATTCTTGGGAAAGCCTACAATAATGGGCGAGGCCCATCCTATGCTCTAAATATGGCTAGATTAATTAATAATTATACCATACAGCTCCTTTAGGGGCTGAATCTTTCTTACCCAGCTGGTGGACTACTTCAGTTAGCCTCACTCCTATGGGGCTGCTTAGAAAAGTAAGTGGTATTCATCTTGACTAAGGCCTGACGAATTGGGAAAAGAAATGCAACCAGAGAGTTTAAAAAGCAAGAAAGATTGACTTTCAAGAAAAATCATAGGATGATAAGGAAATGGCATTTTATTTACACTAAAATAACTGAACACTATTGTAAGTAAAACCCTATTGGCTTTTATTGGGATTGTTTAAAGTACATATCCTGTTTATGTGCTGTATTTGGATGTGTGTGCATCCGTCTGCTCATACTAATCACATCTCTGAGATTGTCATTTTAAAAGTGAGAGAAGAACATTCTCTTTACAGGCAGACAGGCCAGTGACAAGTTAATGCCCTTTCATTTAAAAAGTAAGGCGATGAAAGGTACAAACAGAAGCCATTATTGGATGAATGATTATTCAACACAGTGCTAAGTTTAATGGGAAGGCATTCACTGTGTGAAAAAAATCTTATAATTTGTACTCTTTTATTTTCTGTAACCAAGAATTCCTGTAAAGCAAGATTCATGGGCCAATACTATTTTCAATAAGGTGAAATGAAGCCAAAATTTTAACAAAGAGCTCTCTCAGAATTTTCTGCTGCAGATTCCAGCCATACTGCCAGCATGTTGTTGCTAAAGTAACAGGCAGTAGGGTTCAAATGCTGAATCCCCCATGGACACCTTGAGGTTGTGTTTGGAGGGACATCTCTGCACATCACATGGAATTAGCCTTGTAGCTGCTGCCACGGTCATGACAATACTAGCTACCTTTGCAATGAGGCCAGAACAAGCAGCTACTCAGACCCAGCCTCACAGTAGGCAGGAATTTTTAACAAGCTGAGCCAAGGTCATTTCTGGTAATGTCACTCAAACATTCCCCTCCCCCATGTGTACTTGACTTCTGTCCGCAAATACCATGAAACACACAGCCAGCCTAATGATCCTGGGAAAAGACTATAAGATGACTTTCTTATGATACATCCCAAATTCTAAAAAGGCTCATTTAATATAAAAATGTTCACAGGTCGTTTAAAAAAATACTTATTTTGAAAGGTGGCTTTGCTTAGAAGAGACGTTCAGGAACTGGTTCCAGCTCACCTGTGTGCCATTGTTCAGTGATTTCTGAAAATTCCAAGTATTCATTAATCAGTGCATACGGAATTAAAATGAAAGATTCACAAAGAAACACATATGAGTTCATCTGAAATAAACCTTTCTTTGTCATTTCACTTATCATCTGTGATTACCTCTTTTGGAGGGAAGGGGGGGATTGCTACTATTCACACTATGAAATATTGCTCCCACTTTCATAATTTATTACCTGAACAGAACACTGAAATAGAAAAACTTCAATACATTATCACATACACAAGTAAAAATCTTTCGATTGCAGGTTTGCAGTAACAAGCCAAGTGATAGCTCTGTATGTAAAGCAGGAGATCATATTTCAAGTCCTAGATTTAGTGCCAAATTCATAGCTGGAACAAGACAATTCAACTCTGCCAGCTTTTTGGCTCCACTAGCCTATACATTAGTCTAGGGAGTGATATAAATTGTAATGATTTCCAGCTTCTGAGAGGAAGACTGGGACTAAGCTGCAGACTGGTGATGCTTGATACCACATCAGGAATAAAAAGAATGGAATTCCAGAGATCAGTTAAATTAAGCTTGGTGGCAGGAAGATAATCATGGTGAGATGTTAACAGAACACATGAGTGTTCTATACCAGTGGTCCCCAACCTTTCGGGGCTGCCAGGCATCCGGGGGCAGGCATCCGGGGCCGGGGCCACGCATGCGCCGTGCGCCTGGGGGTGGGGCCACCAATGCACCCTGAGCCTGGGGTCGGCACCACGCATCTGCCGTGCACCCGGGGCAGGGGCCACCCACATGCCCTGCACCCGGGGCCGGCACTGCGCATGTGCCGTGTGCCCGGGGCAGAGGCCACCCATGCGCCACGCACCGAGGGCTGGCATCACACATGTGCCACATGCCGGGGGCGGAGCCAGCCAAGATGTTTCGGTGGGTGCACCTAAATGCCCCGGTGGGTGCCATGGCGCCCGCGGGCACAACGTTAGGGACCACTGTTCTGTACAAAGGAAGTAGAAGGCTTACAAGAGGACACGACCAAGAAACACAGTTGATGTAACTCTTGGATTTCTTCACCCAGCGTGGGTTTCCTCTTCTTATAAAAGGTAAGACATGGTATATAAGATGGGAAATTTCACTACAGTAGGGGAAGTTCCAAAGATCAGCCACGAAGCTGGAAAAAGTTAAACATGAAATTTAATACAATGAAATAAAGCTAAGAAAGGAATCTAAAAAGACAAAACTATTCACATACTGAGACCTAGAAATAATACAGCGCTCTATAGGAGCCACTGACTAGGCTTTCTGCCAGATGTCCTCTCAAAAGGTGCATTTCACTTTTATCTCAATGTCTTTGATTCTTTCAAAAATAAATACTTTTACCATAATGTACCAAAGTCCATTTTTGCACCATACTATGTTACAGTATAATCATAGAGGGTATATTTAATTTAATTTAGCTGTTCAGTTTCCCTGTTTCCAATTGTCACAATTCTACCAGTCTTAATTTCTGTGTCCATTTTCCTTAAAAAAAAAAGAAAAAAGAAAAAACAATGATTACAAATAATTATGACAAGCCCTTAACAAAGCAGAGGAGGAGTACATTGTGTGATATGTAAATCTAGGTACTAATCAAATGAGCGACACCCCTCCCCCCATTTTTAAAGGAACAAGAACAGAAACAATCTCACTCTTTTTCCTTCCTGTTAGCCTGTAGGAGAAATCCAAGGCTAGTAATAGTTTTGGTGTGGGTATATTTGTGTGCTTTGAATTAGTTGAAGGGAAAGTTAAGTGGAAGAGAGACATTCTGTACTCTTCTCATTTCAAACAGCAAGTTTCATAGTCTAGGTCCATCTTCCATAACTGCATGTCCCCAGTGTTTATGGTGCTGCTCTGTTGAGTGTATTTGTTGACAGAACAAAGTTGTCATCAGAAGTCATGGATACAGAGGGAGAAAGTTTCCCAGGTATCGAGGAGTAGTTAAAAATTACTAATGTAAATAAAATGTGAACCAAAAATTACAAACATACTGCAGTCTTACCATACTCTCATCCTCCCCTTCCTCATTCTATTGCTGCCTAAGCCACCATCATCTGAACAATGTTGTCTCAGCAGTACTGGCATATAATTCTTGAACCTTTGTGAAGCCCACTGGTTCCCAGAAAAATCAGTTCCGAAGAAGACAGAGGGGAAAGCCAGGCTGCAATCAGCAGAAGGAATGAATTGAGAATCTTTACTGTGATAATTGAAGAGAATTATAGGAATGTTGATGAGTAGAGAGAGAGTATTATTTGAGAGTTGAAGGACAGGGAGTGACCAGCAGCTAGTGGAAAAATAATTCATATCAAATCTCTACAGTTCCTTTGGACAGTTCATATCAAGGATGACTTATCTGGTAATGTAAGTGTTAAATGTTTTTTTACAAAATCCAAACAAATAAAATATGGAGAAATAGGATTTGCACCAAACTCAATCCGAATCAAACCTTTGCTGTTACATCAGCCTTAAGGCCAGACTGAAAGTGTGGTTACAGTTCATTTTTTTACCTTAACAATAAATGAAACATGTTATTTGATTCCGCTGCACAAGTTATAGTCTTTTAAATTAATTCTGAATGTGTGCATATGATACTGTAAATAAAAACAACTGACAGTACACTTTAGGTTAGTAATTT
Organism: Pelodiscus sinensis; assembly: GCF_049634645.1. Lineage (NCBI taxonomy): Eukaryota > Metazoa > Chordata > Testudines > Trionychidae > Pelodiscus > Pelodiscus sinensis. The sequence goes on from NC_134723.1 coordinate 10,025,566, forward strand.
AAGTGTCATCATATTTACTCACACAAGGTTTGGCAGCTTAAAAGCTTTAGTCCTAAAGGATTATAAAATAAAATTGAAATTAATCACAGTTTATAAAATAAAACTTCATACATTATTTCCCTTTACCATCTGTCTGGCTTTTTTTTTTCTTTCTTCAGCCGACCTGCCAGAGATTAATTCTCCTAGGAGCAGCATATTTTAAGATTGTGAGTATTACTATAGAGGAGCAGTATATATTGTGAATATATACAGTACACACATTACAGGTTAGTGTCACAGAAATGATAACATAATGTATCTACTCTTTGAGAAATGAGGAGTACAGACCATTTCTCTAACAAATGGGATTTTAATCACCTAATTTAATAGCAAGTGTAGTACAAAGACCTTGTGAATGAGGGGCTTGGGATTTGATATATTAATATCATTTGATAGTTTTGGCCTATAGTCACCAGCTTAAATTCCTTCATCTGTATTTCATGGATTGTCTAAACTATGCCCTCAAAATCAGTGGGCATATCTATTGTGAGTGGACAAATTTAGGGAGTTCTCAGGGCAAAATTGCTGATAGGACTATTTTCACTCAGATAATCAAAGAAGGATTATTGAAAATTCATCTCTATACATAGAGCCAGTAAAATAGTTAGCATGCTTTACACACACAAGGAACCTGCTTTAAAAGCCAAATTATCAGTCTCAACTTTACTATCACAAGAAAGTCTAAATAGCTGTGGGACCTGCCTACACAAGAGATTGCTTCTCTCCCTGTGCACTTTGATGGCACTGGAGTTGGTGGAAGCCCTCAGGGTACAAAAGAGAAGGAACTGTTAGGCAGGATATTGTTTATGAGCAGCTGTCTCAATTCTGAAATTTACTTCCTGTTTGGAACTTCATTTATTGATCTATAGGGGATCTTAAAAAATGAAGCTGATCCATGCTGAATTGTAGGAGGGAGAAAGAAGAGGTATGGTAAAGACTGGCAGTTGTGAGTGAGGTGGAACTGGTTGGGTTTAGATTCATCAGTGGTTAGTTATTTTCTGATTTAAGGTGAAAAAAAGCTACTGGCTGTGTTAAGTTTATATGATTATACCTTTAACTGACAGAAAAAGCATCTACAGTATGAGATTTAAAAACACTTCTTGTAAATATATATTAAAATAAATGTGACATACACAAACTGATTCATACTGTTCTCCAGTAGGCAGACATAATGAAATGCACAAAAAGAGCAATTGAATGGTCACCTAGGAGAACCTTCCCACAAATCATGTGATACAGTAAAATGTCAGAAACAGACTGATTTATTCCTTCACTGCTGCCTTTCTCTTTTGGCTAACAGCACAAATAATTAGTCATATAAATCTGTATCTCACAATGCAAGGACACTCCGAATCCTTACATTCGTAAGTTGCTAGCTGTTTGACTTCTGTTGACTGAAACCTAACCACAGAATCAATCCTACATTTTGTCTGAATCCTGATGCTTTTGAAAGCCATGGTAAAAGCATCCAGGTACTTCAAGACAGAAGTTCAGACTCAAGGTGATTAAGCTGATGAAACAGCTCAGATGAAACTTATTGACAATACATTTTAATAACTTTTTGATGATTTATTTTTGTCAATTTTACAGTGCCCTAATTAGGACAAATGTTAAGTTTCTTTTGAATATAAGCAATTAATCCATCTTTTAGATTAGCTAATTTAATGTCTTTATCATCAAACTGGCCATAGACAAGATCACTTCCCACAGGTAACTATGTGGCCATCCCTAGTTTTACTCCACAGTAATATTTCCAGGGCAAGGAGTGCCTGTCTGTATTTACACAGCACCCAGGACAATGACAGTATCTTAACATGAATGTTTTAACAACAAGAAAAGAGAGGGCCCTCCAAAAAACCCCAAGCCAACCCCAAGCCAACCAACTTTCCAATCTTTTCCACTTCTCTGGGGAATACCAATATTGATATTTTTCCTCAACTACTTATGGCTATTTTCCTTTTACAAGTTTCAAAGTGATTCTACACTCAGTTCTCATTTCTGCTACATGAGCGGCACTTGCATCAACTTGCCTTAGGTTACTTGAACTTCTCTGTTTTATCTGGCGTTGGAAGCAAATTGCTTTTGGCTTTACCCATCACATTTATCCTTATTTTAAAATAAGAAGCTTTAAAAGAAATAGTCATAATAGTATAATCCAGAATGATGGCACCAAATGAAAAAAAATCATTCAAACCCTAGAGCTTGTGAAGGTGCAGCATGTGAGTTCAAATTTGCAGAAAAATATAACTTCAAGCTTTACAGCACAATACCATACAGTATGGCTGGGTTGCAGCTCTCTGCAATAGTAAAATGCTGTAGCACAAAAAACTGATTAATACAATTATTTGGGACAAAATTTTGCTTCAGCAATGAGGGGGCAAGAAGAGAGCAAAGCCGGTATTCAAGTTCCGTTCCTTCTCTGTGTTGTTGCTTCTATTACTCTGGAGTTACCCCCATATTGTAAGCTCCTCTTGGCACGGACTCCACCTTTATTTCTTCTTTAAAATGTTACATTTACTTATGATACTACACACTAACAATGGCACATTCCATGGTGCACAAATATGCACTGCTATGCTGCTAAAGCAATGCTACTTGCATGCATGACCTATGAGGGAAGACTGAAAAAATTGGGTTTGTTTAGTTTAGAGAAAATAAAACTGAGAGGGTACAGAATAACAGTTTTCAAGCCCACAAAAAGGTTATTACAAGGAAAAGGGAGAAAAAGTTTTCTCATTAAACTCTGAGGATAGGACAGGAGGCAGCAAGGGTAGTTTAGGCCGGACATTAGGAAGAAACTTCCTAACTGTAAAACACCGGAACAAATTGCCTAGGAAGACTGGAATCTCTATCCTTGGAGATTTTTAAAAGGAGGTTCACTTGTCAGGAAAGGTCTAGATAATGCTTAATTTTGCCTTGATTGTAGGACACTGGAGTAGAAGACCACTTGAGTCCCTTCCAGTCCTGCTAGGCTCTGATATACAGTATGGTGAAAGTGATGTTGCATAAGGGACCAAGTGGCACGGCTACTCTTATTCAGACTGAGTAATTTATTGCTTTCAAATTTCAAAACTGAGTCTAGTTTGACTTGGAAGATTTTTGAATCTTAGACAAAAATTAAAGAACCTGGGACAAGTTTCAAAGTTTTACAGAAATCTAAAATGCTGCAACTTTTCTGCTTGTTTTGGTTTTTATTCCCAACATTTTATATGCCTGTGGCTGAAAGCACTAAGATGGCTAAAAGTACAGGCAGTCCCCGGGTTACGTACAAGATAGGGACTGTAGGTTTGTTCTTAAGTTGAATCTGTATGTAAGTCGGAACTGGCGTCCAGATTCAGCCGCTGCTGAAACTGATCAGTTTCAACAGTGGCTGAATCTGGACGTCAGTTCTGACTTACATACAGATTCAACTTAAGAACCCCAGGCATCCCCAAGTCAGCTGCTGCTGAAACTGATCAGCGGCTGATTCCAGGAAGCCCGGGGCAGGGGCTTCCTGTAGTCAGCCACTGGTCAGTTTCAGCAGTGGCTGACTTGGGGACGCCTGGGACAGAGCAGCTGGGGTGCTGCTGGGTTGGTCCAGTAGCGCCGCCGCTCCTCTGTGCTACTGGACCAACCCAGCAGCACCCAAGCTGCTCTGCCCCAGGCATCCTGATTCAGCCGCTGCTGAAACTGACTACAGTGGCTGAATCAGGACGCCTGGGGCAGAGCAGCTGGGGTGCTGTCGGGTTTGTCCAGTAGCGCCCAGAGCGGCGCTACGGGACCAACCGGCAGCGCCCCAGCTGCTGTACCTCAGGCGTCTGGAGCAAAGCCGCGGAGCATGGGGGCAGCGGGACAGCCCAGATGTGCCGTGGCTGTCCTGCTGTCCTCGGGCTCCGTGGCTTTGCTCTGCTTTGCACCCCGTCCCCCTGGTCTGCAGACCAGGGGGACGGGGAGCAAAGCAGAGCAAAGCCACGGAGCACGCGGGCAGCTGACAGCCCAGACGGGTCTGGGCTGTCCGCTGCCCGCGTGTTCCGCCGCTTTGCTCCCCGTCCCCCTGGTCTGCTGGAGACCAGGGAGAGGGAGGGTCCCGTTCGTAACTGCGGATCCGACGTAAGTCGGATCCGCGTATCTCGGGGACTGCCTGTACACTTGACAGTTTTAGTGGGGAACACACAAACAGCACAGTTGCATTCTTCAAAAAATAAAGACTGAAAGAAAAAAAAGAAATTATGTTATAGCTTCTCAGTTTTCTTCACAAAATCTTAGAGGAAAACTAATGGAAGTATCTTCAGTTATCTTCCGGTGGTCTTCTTCCCTCTGCCTCCCCCACCAGCCCACCATGAATTTGCAAAGCCAGAAAAGTAGCTGTAATGCATTTTAAGTCCATAGAATGAGAGATAAAGGTCATATTTGCATGAGAAAATTGAGTTAGGTATTAAAAATGTTGAGGCCAAGACAAATGAATGACTATATCTGCACCATATACCTTTGGGTAGTGAAATGAATGAATGTGACTCCTTTCTAACCATTGCCACAGATGTGCATGTTAAAGACATTTAAAATAACAGAATCTGATTAAATCAAGTTACTCCAACAGAGCACCTTTGTACTGCTTGTCAGCATTCTCTTTAAAAAACAGGATGGTTATGTAGCAACAAACATACTTGCTTATGGTGTGTTTTCAGCCAAGGACTTCCATTCCCCCCATTTTCTTTTTAAGAGTCCTTGAAATACACATGAAAAATAAGATTAGTAAAGACTAATAGTACTAATTCCATAAATAGTCCACTTGTCAGACTCCAAAACTGGACTATATTAATCAAAAATAAATGGTCTCATATTTTGTTTGTAATTAATTCACTCTGTACATTAAATAAATCCCTCCATGGCCATATTAACATTAGTCCTTCTGCATGATACACTGGATAAATGCCTCTTTTAGTCTGGAGACACTTTCCAAATTGCATAAGAAAATCAGGCTGCAAGTGATCATAAAGTTCTGCCAGTTATTTAATCTACCAGATAGCAATAAGAAAATCCTCCAATGTTAATGAGAAAAATCCTAAAACAGAAAGATATTTCTTACTGTTCAAAGAGGGAAAGAAAAAAATCTGTAATACCTATAGAGTTTGATAGATATTAGAATTATTTCAGTGATCCTCTTATCTCTCATCCTGCATATGGACCATTTAATGAAAAACAAAAATCTTCCTCATACTAAAGCTACAAAAAATGAACAACTTCTTAGCAAGAGAAGACTTAAAATAAGTAGTAAGTAAGTGCTCTGATCATGTAATTTGGGCTTTTCCAACCCGGGTCTTTGAAAATGCATCAGTTTTTAGTAAAATTAGTTTTCTAGTTCCTAGATATTATTCTTATTTTAATTAATTTATTGAAATTCAGTAATTGTTAGATTCATGAAATCTTGAATTTATTGCTCTAAATTTGACCAGACTTGCTGTGCAAGCAGACTCTATGCAAAGGATCATTGTACAACTCATCCTAGGAACATCAGTACTGAATTATAACCCTTTCCAGACAGTTACGACAAATCAAATGGGATGGCTTCATGAAGTGGGGCTGAATTTTTGGAGTAAATTTCAGACTGTCAGACACGGAGCAGATGCCCACTAGCATGAGAAGCTGCATTAAGTTAGCATGTTGAATTTGAGAGCTTTGATTGCTTTGATTTTGTACCTTGAACATGGGTTGGTGATTTGGGAAATTTATTTGGTCTGCAACTTTGCTTAAAACAACCATGTTTTTTTTAGGGATCCATACATTGATGCTAATATCCCTCCCCCATCATTTAGCATGCCCTCATCTTCTGCTTATCTGTTTTCTTCTGATTTTGATTCTTTCTCCCATAACAATCTCTCACCTTTATCCTCCAAGACTTCAGCTCCCATGTTAATGTTCTGTCCAACTCTTGAGCCTTCCAGCATCTTGTTCTTGCCTTCTCATTTGACTTTCAACCCTGGATCAACACTGGCATGCATGAAAATGGCCACTTGCTGAAACTTGACTTCAATGAACACTATTCATTCATGTATACCTGATTTTACTTTCTCCAGTTACTAACTTATCTGCTTAAGCATCTCTTGCTCCCTATCCAACCCTTATGTAACTCTAATCCATCGCTATCTATGACTTCTTCGCAACTCTAAGCCTTCCTCTCCTCTTCCTTTAACTCAATAGACTCAGTTGTTGATTTACGCTACTCCTCTCTCGCCATAACTCTTTAGTCTTATGTCCCTATGAAATCCACACTATTATGTCTCAGGTTGAGCTCACACTCAATGTTCACTTCCTGTTTCATTTCCCAACCTCCACCACACGCAGACTTCCATCATGACATACACGTTTTCTCAGCTGTCAGTCCTGTCACCTGCCTAGTCAAGCACCACTATTTCTCCATCCCAGTTGATATCCATTGCCTACAATCCTAATAGCCTAATTGCATCCTAAAACTCCCCGTGCTCTGGTCTACACTAGGGATTTATTTCAATATAACTCCCCTTATTTCAAAATAACAAGTGTAGCGTCCACACTACCAAGCCTATTATTTTTAAATAAGAGGCTGGTTATTTCAAAATAATAACTCCTGCTCTCCACGAGGAATAAAGATTATTTCAAAATAGTTACTTTGAAATAGCATTAGTGTGGATGCTCCAGTGCTGCTATTTCAAAATAACTACTCCCCAGAGTCAGCCAAAGTAATTACTCCTCATTGCTTCCTGGGGCTCTAAGTCAAGGTAGTGCGTCCACATTAAGGGAGCCTGCCTAACTGCAAGGCTTCCCTGTAATGTGGACATGCTATTTCAAAATAGTTATTTTGGGTGTTATTATTTCTAAATACATTATTTCTAAATAATTTCCTAGTATAGACATGTGGTAATAGGGGAGAGGGCTTCCCCACTTCCCAGACTATGATATGGGATTACTTCTCTTCTCTGGTACTCAAAGAGTCCTTTTTCTGCTTGTTCTCCAAACAAACAAAGAAAAACTCATTTTTTCCTTGTGCCTCCCCAAGGAGAGGGAAGAGCAAAGTGAAAAAAGATGGAATCTCTCATTCACCCACTTAACCTCAGTTTATCTACAGGTTTTAGTGTCTTTTCACAGGCTATGGTCCAACTCTACACTCCCTCCTTTGGGTAACCATACTCTGTACATGTCCTTACATTTTCAGGGGATACTGGAGCCTTCAACTGTCTTCCTCTTCACCGATCAATCCCTATGGCCAGCTGATTCCAAGATTCAGCAGTCTTCCATTTCCTGTGGCATGCTTTCCCTTTTTAAGCTTCTTCCATCCTGGCCAAGTAATTCTAGAAGGTGAGTCTACCTACTGAGATCTGGGTGCGCCGGGTTTGTGCTAGCTAAAAACAGAAGAGCTCATTAGCTTCTTCTCCTAGGGTGTGACCCCTCATGCTTCTTCCAACATAATCCTTCAGATTCCACCATGTCGGGACAAAATCTTGCTGACCTCCTTGAAAGACGAACAAGACCTGATGAGTGCTTTTTAAAAGCAACTTATTTAACTATTTTTTTCACATATGTATTTCCTGTGTCTGTGATATGCTATTTGAATGCAAAATAGCCTTTCTCCCCTCTTTTAAATCTGCATGTTCATTAGATTGTATCTCTCGCATTGCATTAATTTGTGGCTTGCTGAGCTGCATCTGATAAAACCCGCTTCAAATATTGTTAGTCTCTCCCTCAAAAACATTGCCAAATATAGCAGCAACACATATTACTCTAGTTGTGTTAATTTTATTCACTGTAACAGTCTAAATGTTCCAGCCAAACTGGAGCATTTGTTTACCAAGACTCTTATGTCATTTCCTCTTTATTTTTATTATCTGTACAACTCCCACCCTGCAACATACACACACTCACTCACAGACAGAACAGTGAATAGGTACAGTGGCAAACTGGACTGATCGGTAAGTTTCCATTGCCTTGACGAGAACAAAATCCAGGAATACTTTGCAGAAGGTATGTTCAGACTCAGTGAATTATCACTGCAAGTCTGTCTTCTGTGAATTCTCCAGCTATAAAATTGAGGATGATCAGCTGGTATCAGACTATTTTCTAATTGACGTGTCCACAGAACACAATCCATTCTTGCAGCTCCCGGCTATGCCAAAGTCAATGATTCATAGCACTAAAACTGAGGACTGAATGAGTCATTGATGAACTAAATTTGCAAGTCCCTCTCTGAATGTCCAGATTCAAACACACTAGCAGCAGGGCACTGTGTAGGAGGATTGTACCACACTACACTTAGCACTAATAATCACATACAATTTTTGAGGGAGGTAAGAGAAGACATATTGATAGACTTCAGGTATATTCACTCCTCCTCACAGAGATAATCCTTCTAGTCACAGTCCTTGATGCAGATGCAGAAGGTGAAGGGGAATGGAGGATAAGAAATGAAGGAATGAGGAAATACCAGAAGTCTTACCACAAATGGATTATGTACAGTTAATGTATAAGAGGTATATGTTACTAGTGTGCAGGATGAAGACAAATGTGGCACAACATACAGTCACTAGGGCACATGACGAAACTGTTGTCTCTAAGGATGTGTCTACACAGCACCCTAAACTCAAAATAAGATACAATTTGTGCTGTGCAAATCGGGTATCTTATTTCAATTCTATTTCAAAATAGCTTATTTTGAAATTTGGTGCATCTACACAGTGTCACATTTTGAAATAACACACTATTTCAAGACATCCCTTAACCCTCATGGCACAAGGTTTACAGGGATGCTGAAATAGCGTGCTCATTATTTGGGCTTTTAAAGGTGAGCAAAATGTTCCTAAAGTAGTTTCTGTGGCATATGCAGAAGGTCTGATGGTGTAGTGTGATATTAAAGCTTAACCGGCAGTCATCTGGAATGACTGATACATTATTCATGATTTTGCCACTTGTCAATAATGTGGCCTATTCCAAACTCATTCTGATAAAAACTTTATACCTCCCCTTGAGGTATTCCTTTCATCATGTGCCTGTGTAGAGTGACCTGGGGTAATGAGACTAAGACATTTTAAGTAGCACCTTATCAAACATGAAGTATAGGTTATTTCTGAAAACAGTAGCATGTAGTCTCAGATATGTTACCATATGTTTATCCAGTTAGGAAATAAAATCATATGTTGAAAGAGCTTTTATTCTGTCAGAACAGAATTCACTTCCCACACATCACTGCTATCCTGAGGATGCTATTTGAATGCTAATAGCTGGTGGTTTTAAGAATCAGGTCAAAAATTTTTCTCTTTCCAAAAAAGAAAAAAAAACCTGGCTTTCTTGTGCTAAAGAAAATTTAACAAAGCTGTGATGCATGATATAAAAAAGAAAGACAACACAATTAAAATAGAAAACAAAGCTTCAAATAGCTATTTCTAATGCATAACATTTAACTGTCCTTTCAGAAAAGAATGGTGTGTCTGGAAAATGAGTTCTATTGTGGTCTTAATTAACAGACTAGGAAAGTCTTCCTATTGACAGAAAGATATGTCCTAAATCATAACAGTGCAGGCTTTTGCTCTGCCACATGAGGTACAAAAGAGCTATACAATATCTTTACCTGGAAACATGGATTTTATGCTTTTGGTATGTTTGATGTTTCTAGTTCACTTGTTCTTGCAGTTATTGCTTTATAGCATTAGCACAAGCAGTTATTACTTTCTTTGTGACACTGATGGGAATTTTTGTCACAAATTTGCAGATAAAGGAGGAAGCTCAGGAGCTCCAGTACAGCAGACACCAGGTTCATATTTCCTCCCTATTTTTTTGTTCTTTCACACCATTTAACCATATAATTTACATATAACAGACAGACAGCCAATTCAGCAATATTTATTTCACAGTTTTTTAACAGCTTGGAGAGAAAACCTATTTACATCTTAAAGAACTCAGAAGTGTCCAAGAATTTTGCTGGTACATAAAATGAATGAAGCAACTTTCCTAAAATAACAACATCACTATGGGAAACTCACTATGGATCTTCTCCAATATTCACAAGAGTCCCATTGACTTTAGTGAGCATTACATTGGCGCACAAGTCTTTTGATTATTTTTATATACAAAACTTATTTGAAATCTCTCACTGTGGGGATTATACTGGTTATGCAGATGAGCAGATGCCAGTGATGCCAATATTGTGTGAAAAAGGAAAAGCTGACACAACAAATTCATTCATTGATTTTGCGAGAACTAATTTGGCCCAATATGTTTAACACATCAAGACTCTGATCCTCCACACTTTTTTAGACACCTGCATAACCTCACTCCTGTGAGTAAACGTGAAGTCAATTGGTCCACCTGAAGACAAGTAATAAATTAGTGTTTACAATCCCAAGCATTTACAAATCATGACTCTGGCAGCTAAAAATCATGTGTCGATAAAAATATGGATTCCAGTTTATTTGCCTTCTGGGTTTTGAGCTCTAAGTGTTCATATTTTTTCCATCACTATCCAGGCAAAAAACTTACTTAAAAAAAGAATGAAAGCTGAGACTTTCATGTCATTACTAAGAACACCACCAAATATCTCAAAGTATCATAATAAAATGTCAGAGTCAGCAAAATTCCGTAAATGTTTGAGGACTAGGCTAAGAGGCGTTATTGCTTTAGCCATGTTGTGTATTTGAGCAGGTCTGAGGTACATCAGTCCAGCAAAACATAAGAAGGCACAAATGCTGGTACACTTTGGGTCATGTACCATATACTTCCCTGCATGGACAGAGAGCTCTTATACCTTGGGGGAAAAGCACAGAGCCAGAACCGCTGTGTCTTTGGGATGGCAAATGTCTTCACGATGAAGCAGAGAACAGTCCCTACATTTGGGAACAGTATGAGGTGGAGACTTTGCCCTTCTCCTGCATGTGGGGTGCAGTCTGGACAGTCTTTGGACACTTGACATGTTTAGAATACAGGATGCAATCTGGTATGGTTTTGAGTACTCTGGTCCTGGTATAGCAGAGTATTTAACCTTGGGCTTACCTCTAAGCATACAAGGAGACCCACTGATGTGAGTGTTGATCACTATCTGGCCCTGTACACCGGAATGTCCTTCACCACACTGCACAACTACCTAAGCACCACAAAATATTTTTCAGCAATATTTACTAGATAAAGTATTTCAGTCTTTTCTCCTGTTCAAATCCTTGTCATCCCTAACAGATGTAGTCAATTCTCCATTGTTAGGCTAATAATGGTGGAGCACATCCACTCGCTGCACTCCCCCCGTCTCCCTGTCTGCCTTTGCGTTCTGATTACTGTCTGACCAGTTAATTTCTGAATCTTTTCAAATGACACTAATCAGGAATTAAAGCTCGCATCAAATTTTCAAGGCACAGATTCCTGCCCCAACTGGCTAGAGGAGATTTTCAAAATAGGCAATTGTTGGCCCTCTCTGATTATTCACAGACAAGCTCATAATCCAGTCAATGGTATTTAAGAAGTCAAGCAGAGAAATAAACAATGTTGATTATAATCAACTGTTCTTTTATTTTCAAGAGATAAGTACAAAATTTCAGTGTTGCAATCTTGTGCCATCTGGTTGTTGTTTTTGGGTTGAAAGGGGAAAATGCAGTTTGGTGAACACAGAGAGGAACAATCACACTGAGACTGTCATTTAAAACAGCCAGAATATCTTATTTCCAGCAGTCTACTTCTTCTTTTTTTCTCAAAGTCAATCAAGAATTTCAGACAGGATTACTGTGATTAAAATGTTGACAAAAGTGCTTTTTTCCATTCTAAAAAGGTAAGTGATCAGGAAAAAATGATTGTTGCTAAGCAGACATGACGTGGAAAAAATTTCCTTTTTAGATGGCCTTTTCCAGGTGAAGAAACAGGGAAGAAATAGTCCTTCTAATCAGCAACAGATGCACAATAGAGTAAGAAAAATGTTATGCTACCTCCAACAGATCTGTGGCTAGTCTGGATACATTAATTTTATAGTCAATTTAAATATATCAGTGTACTATAGTAAGGAAAAGAATATTTTAAACATTTATTTCATGGAGGAACAGAAGTACAACTGTAAACAAAGAAATAATGCAACAGTGCTTCTGCTGAATCCTGAAGTGCCTAGCACATCGCAATTTATTACTCCTATGATAGATTTAGAATAGCAGGTACTGACTCCAATCTATGAATTGACTGGGGCGAGAATGGCATATCTCCACTGAGAATGAGGAATGTGACATTTGTAAGAATATAAATTAACCACTAATTAATACAGTTTTCAAAGACATTAAAACATTACCCACTTTAGATGAACAGCTGAAAATAAAATGCTGCTGCTTTCAAAAGCTATCAAATTGGGCCTGATTCTCTACTGCATTGCACCTGTGTACACATGCACAGAGTGGGCATGAGACGCATATGCAATACTGCTAGGATTTGCAACCATGCACCACTGGGTAAATGTCTAAACAAGGTGAAAGACAGTACTGAATCGGGCCCATTATGTGATGGATTTATGCTGCATACGCATATTTAGACAATGCGGGTGCATTTTGCTGGGCCTTTGAACCATAACCTGAACATTCTGGGTGAGAATGTTCCTAGAGGACATTAGGGAGAAGAGACAACCTGATACAGTTTTGTGAAAAATTTATTTTCCCTTGGCACCATTCCTATGCAGACGTATTACAGATCATTTTCCAGATCCCATGAAATAAATTCCTACAATCCAAATATCTTTGTCATGCTTTTCAGTTAGTTACTCTGTATGGGTATGTCTACACGAGCTCCCTAGTTCGAACTAGGGAGGCTAATGTAGGCATTTGAAGTTGCAAATGAAGCCTGGGATTTAAATATCCCAGGCTTCATTTGCATCTTCCCGGGTGCCGCCATTTTCGAGGTGTACCAGTAGTTCGAATTAGAGATCCTAATTCGAACTACCTACTCCGTGCCGCGTGTAGCCGCGGGCAGGTAGTTCGAACTACCGGGCATTTAAACATGGCGGCATCCGAGAACATGCAAATGAAGCCCGGGATATCTAAATCCCGGGCTTCATTTGCAAGTTCAAATGATTACATTAGCCACCCTAGTCCGAACTAGGGTGGCTGTGTAGACATACCCTAGGTTCCTAATGGTGTTCTAAGGCACCATGAGTTAGTTCTCTTGAATAACCAGCAAACCAAAATTAGATTTAGTGCATACTTAAACCTTGGTTATGACTTCTGCCATCTTCCAGACCCTGATTCAAAGTCTATTAAAATCAATGGGAAAACTCCCAATCATTTTAATTAGCTTTGGATCAGGCCCTAACACACTCCCTTATATTGAACTCATAGTGTTAATCTGAATCCCTTGGGCCTGCCTACCCCTCCCCTGAGATCAGCCTGTTTCCAACTGCCTTAACACATTACAAGAGTTTTAATAATTTCTGATCAGCTCATCAACAAACTGGACTATCTCATTTCTAATCCCATATCGTGGTTTAGAAATCCAGAATGGTTTAGGTGGTAATTACCATCTCTGTGGAGATTATTCCATTTTAATTGTTGATATACTGGATAATGTATTTGTGAGATAATCAGTAAGAAATAAAAAATAAATCCCAAATGTTTAAATACCTAAAGCTCTGACAATTAAATTATGAGAGCTAGCAGACATTAGGTGTTAGAAATCACAGTTAAAGATAGCTACTAGGTATATTCAAGTGCTTCAAGACAATTTTTAAAATAAAATAATCTGGTTCATTCATATTACTCATAATTATATGAGATTTTTTTTCCTAGAGAAATTCTATTGTTTACCACCTGGTTTAGGTTTGTAAGAAATATTTTCAAACAGGCAATTTGATTTCTAAGGTGCATTTTACACAGGTGAATCATAAGTATTCACTAAATGCTATTTGGGACTTGTTCCAAAATTATATATACTGAAAAATAAGGAGTTTGCTCTTTATTTTTCAGTTTATGTGGATCTAACCAGAACTCTAATTGTCTTCCAAATCTCAAGAATAAAGAAATAGAAACTTGAAAAAAGCTCAGAAAATGTATCTGCTCATTCAATGTAAAATTAGCAATTTCCATTTAAAACACACACACACGTATATATGTATACATATATACATGTTATATACACATTCAGATATAACATCTGTAACATAATACCATAATATGTCTCCTAAAGTCTTCACAACCCAGGGCAGCTAGATCAAAATTCACTTAATGAAGATGCCCATACATGACTACATTTATATACAAAGCTTCTGATATTCAGCCCACAGAGAGACTGACAGACTTGCCAGGCCCCTGGGATAGGCAGGGGAGGGCCTTTCTCCACACTAGCAGACGGGGTGAGGCCTTGGATGTACGAGGCAGGGCAAGGGCAGCCAGCTCTCAGTATCACTTGAAGCATGCCAGGACCCTCCCAGCCAGCCCTGAGGGCTGCCTGGAGCATGTGGTACGGCGTTCAAGCAGTGATTTAAAAGGCCCGGGATTACCAGGCTGTGGGTCAACTGCCCTCTTTCCCCACCCCCATCAGCAGGCCTGTCAGCACAATTATATATAATCATATAAATGTTTTCCTTGATAATGGAATGTGCACACTGCTTCTCTGCTTCTAATTACATACAAAATATGAAATTAGAACAAACTAAAATATATTCACAAAGGTTGCCTCAATGCCAGTTTATACTGACAGTTCTTTCAGGATTAACATATCCTTTGAAAGAGTCAGACTATAATTCCAGAAGGGATTGTTTGAAATGGAAAATTAAGATGAACCCACCAGGAACCCAAATTGATCAGCAAGTCCAGGTTTCCCGCCTGAGAAGTATTTTCTGATAGTTTGTGACATCTCATAAAATGTGCACCCTCTAAATTGACATAAAGTATCAAAGGCTCTAGTCTATAAAGAGAAAGGCTGGTGCTCACTGCTTTATCTCTTCCTTTATTGCTTGCACATATGGCAAAGGCTTTCCCAAAACACACAGATAGGTCTGTCCTATTGCATTATGGGTTCGAGTCAAGATCTAGTCAAATATTTGCAACCATAATAGAGAAAATGTCATTATAGTTTTGGCCAGAGAGAAAACTGTTCTTTAGTTCAGGAAACACCCCAATTCTGGAAAGCACTTACGTAACTTCTAGCACATGCTTAGGTTCCATGGAGGTCAATGTGATTTAAACACATCCTTTAGTGCTTTCCAGAATTAGAGAATCTTGGTCAGAGTACTGACTAGGGCCCCAATCATGTATCAGAATCTAGATGTTTACAAGTCTTTGCCACCAATAATCTGATTCTAAGATCAGGATTTAGGACCAGATTCAAAGTCCACCCAAGCTGATTGACTTCAAGGAGCTTTGGTCCAGGCCCTTGGCTTCATGACTTCAGTGTCAGATCACAAATATGATAGGAACACTCCATACATGACTCTGGTGTAGTCTCCTGTGAGATATTTATATTTACAAAAACACATCATTTTGGAAAGTCTAAGTTAACAATAACAAAAGTAATTTAAATGGATGTACCTTGTAGCTAACACGCTATGTGTAAGGTATACGAAAAAGTCTATTTTATCAATATGAGCTAATTACATTGTGTGCCTCATGTTACAGGTGCTTAACATTTCTTAAATTCCATGTATTCGAGCAAGAGCTTGTTCATTCTCAGTATTTCTGAAAATCTAGCCCTATACAGACTAAACTCAATTGTTTCAGTTCACATGTTCACATATTTTGTTTCAGGCCATCTGATCTTAGACCAAATTAACACTACATCAAATATTACCATATAACAAAGCAAAAATGCCATATTTCATGTAGAAACCTAGTAAAACTATGTGCAACCAGAGATCAGGTTAATTAAAAAAAACTCAAAGACCCTTTTAAGCTGAGATTCAAGATTGTAATGAGACCTGAAATTTTGAAACCAAAGTTTCTGTCATCTCTTTTATAAAATACACCAAGCGCCAACTGCAGCATTTCTCATTGCTGCTGGCTTGCTCTACACTCCATTCCACATGCTGAAAGCAACTGGATTAGCTACTGCGATCATGCAAGATCAATTTAGCCACAAAGAGTGGTGCCAGCACTCCACCAATGTTGTCCTATTCAACCGAATAGCAACAGAAGGTTATTCAATCTTGGACATTCTGAGCTGATAAAAAATAAATGTTAAAAAATATTAAACTTCCTATATTAGAGATGTACTTGGTTACTTGGTCACCTGCTAAGTCTTAGGCTTACTGGATCAGTAACAGTTTAACCAGGCCAGGTCACAGACAGGACAGCTAGTGGGATAGCAGTGCCACCAAAGACAGCCCTAGCCCTGTGCCCCGGGCAAGGACAGATGGGACCCTGGTTGGACAGCCACACCGTATTCTGGGTGGGAAAGCTCCAGATCCGGCTGTGCTGTCAGCCCCAGCTCTGCATCGTAAGCGGAATCCCAGGCCCAACCCCATGCCCCAGGTCGGACAGCCCCCTCTGTTAATGGTTAACGGTTAATTATTTCATTTAAATGGTTAACTGTTTAACCACTATTTTACATTCCTACCCTTATAACGCCTGTTACTGCTAGAGACGCCAACGTGTAGTCGACTACATGGTTAACCGATAAGCCTGGGCTCATAGGTTAATCTTGTTGACTACATGCATTTCCCCCCCTTGCTGCCTCTGTTTGGGGAGGAGTGGGAGCTGATGCTGGAGAGGAGGCAGCAGCACAGAGGGTGGAGGTGAGGGGGTAGGCTCTAGCTCAATGTGTGGGGAGCCAGCTTTCAAGCAGGCTCCTTGTGTGAGCCAGCACTGCGGACCTGCCTGCCCCTCACTGCCTCATACAGAGGTAGTGTGTGGTGGGGGGCAGGTAGGAGCTGGTGCTGGGGGAGCTGGCTTAAAAACTGCTCCCCCCCCCAGCACCAGCTCTGTGGTGCTGCCTGCTTGGGGCAGCAGCATGGGGCAGGCACAGGGGAGGCTGCCGCAAAGTAGTCTCTGTCCATGGCAGCCCAGGACTCACCACAAACAAAGGCTGGTGTGCGTCAGCAGCCCTTGTCCGCAGGGGGTCCAAGCTCCCTGTGGACAGAGGCTACTCTGACATCCCACAGGCCTAGGCCTGCCATGGACAGAGGCTGGTCTGCAGCAGCAGCCCCTTACTGCAGGGGGTCTAAGCACCCTGTGGACAAAGGCTGCTGTCGTGGATCAGCCTCTGCCCGTGTGGATCTCAGACCCCTGCAGACAGAGGCTGCTACCACTCCGTGCTGCTGCATCTGTATCAGCAGTGCAGGGCAGCAGGCAACTGGTCTGTGTGAGGAGCTGGTTTTTAAATTGGCTCCCCTGGTGGACTTGTTCCTGATACAGAGGCAGCAGCGTAAAGTAGCCGGGGACGCCCCGGAAGTGGGGCCAGGAGCACACAGGCCACCAGTCCCGGCCACAGGGACTATCAAAATAGTCATGTAACCACTAAGATTTCGTGTGGTTACACGACTATGCAACTACATGGTATCTAACATCCCTTCTTACTGCAAGATTGAAATTTGTGTTTACATTGTGTTTAGAAGGCAGATTTGTTTGATGATTTACCTGTTCTGTAATTTGTTTGTTCCTTTGTCTTGTGAATTTATCCCAGCCTCATGCAGCCTACCTTTGTTATGTGCCACATATGATGAATAATTTATATCCCACTGTATTTTGACTGAAGGTTTCTTAAGAATAATATAAACCATAAGAACCTAGTTCAAGTGGGTTGTACATTTAACAGAATCCCAAGATAATCAGTCAATCAAACACCTTTATTTATGCATAGTGGGAGAAGCAGTACTCAAAGCATCAGCCAGGTACTGTCTGTAATGAGTATATAGTCATTAGCTAGCATAAAGGCAAATTTAGTATTTGCTATCCATGCTTCTAGGATTAACATGTTTTGGGGGAATGAAGTCAGGTTTTTTAGTTCAGCATTAAGACTGGGCCTTTTTAAGCTTGGAAAAGAGATGACTAACAGGAGATATGATAGGAGACATAAAATTATGAACTGAGTAAAGTGAATAAGGAAGTGTTGTTTACTCCTTCACATGACAGGAGTTCAAACAGGAATTAGATAAGTTCATGGACCATTAATGGTTAGTAGCTATGATGGTCACAGCGGGACACAACCCCATGCTTCTGGTGTTCCTAAGTCTCTGGCTGCCAGAAGCTGTCTGTAGACCAGTGGTCACCAACCAGAAGATCAGGATCTACTGGTAGATCTTGGAGCCTCTGACAGGGGATCCTGACTGGTTTGGCCAAGAGGGTATCAAGTGCCGGCACTTCAGCTGCCCCTATCCCCACTGCTGTGCACCTCCCGTCCTTTGCCTTGGAGCTGCCCCTCCCTCTGGTGAGCCTCCTGCTTCCTGTGCAGGGCAGGGAAGGGAGAGGAGGGGTGCTGATGTCAGGGAGCCCCCTCACACTCTGTATCCTATCTCCCCAAAGCAGAGAGGGGCTCAACAGGACTTGGGAGGGAGTTTGCTGGCTACTTTAGGGAATGGTCCAGGGCCAGGGCTGGGGTGATCCTGCCTTAGCCCCACTGCACCACCAACCAGGAGCAACCTGAGGTAAGCAAGGCCCAGCTGGAGCCCACATCTCAAACTCCTACTCCAATCTTGAACCCCCTCCTGCACCCCAAGCCCCGAGGATCCCTGCGTCCAAATGCCATCCCTGAGCCTGCTCTTAGAACCCCTTCCTACATCCCAACTGCCTGCCCCAAGAGCAGCTCGGAGCCCCTCTCTCACTCCAGATCCCTTAATCCAAGACCAGAGCCTGCACCCCAACCCTCTGCCCCAGCCTGATGAAAGTGAGTGAGGATGGGCAAGAGAGGGATGATGGAGTGAGCAGGCGTGGGGTCTTGGAGAAGGAGAGGGAAGGAGGCGGGGCAAGGTTATTTATATCTGAGGTAGATCTTGGATTGCATTTAAATTAAAAAAGCGATTTCGTGCTTAAATAGGTTGGAGACCACTGCTGTAGATGATGGGATGGATCACTCAAAGAGTACGACTAATATATACTCAGTAGTATTTTTGGTAAAAGTCATGGACAGGTCACAGGCAGTAACTCACATACTGCTGTCTGGACAACCTCTGGCCATCCCTGGGGCTGCTGCTGCTTGGACAATCCACACGAAAGCCACAGAACCACTGCTCTGGGGATCCCTAGAGCCAGCCTTCCCCCGCTGGCTATGGTTCAAGTGGTTCCTGGAGCAGCTGCCCAGGGTCACCAGAGCAGCAGTTGATGCAGCTGGTCTTGAGAATTAGGGGTATGTCTACACTACCCTCCTAGTTCGAACTAGGAGGGTAATGTAGGCATACCGCACTTGCAAATGAAGCCCGGGATTTGAATTTCCCGGGCTTCATTTGCATAAGCGGGGAGCCGCCATTTTTAAAACCCCGCTGGTTCGAACCCCGTGCAGCGTGGCTACACGGGGCATGAACTAGGTAGTTCGAACTAGGCTTCCTAGTTCGAACTACCGTTACTCCTCGTGAAATGAGGGGATGGTTGGATGAAATAACATGATCTTGGTAACTAATTGACCATTCATTATCAGTTGGAAATAGGTCAATGGAGAGATGATAGGAGTTGCTATAGGGAACTTTCTGGGTGTCTGGCTGGTGAGTCTTGCCCACATGCTCAGGGTTTAGCTGATTGCCATATTTGGGGTCAGGAAGGAATTTTCCTCCAGGGTAGATTGGCAGAGACCCTGGAGGTTTTTCGCCTTCCTCTGTAGCATTGGGCACAGATCACAGCTGACGGACTCTCTGCATGTTGGGGCCTTCAAAGTATTTGAAGGCTTCAATATCTGAGACATAGGTGAGAGGGGTGGGCGAGATTCTGTGGCCTGCACTGTGCAGGGGGTCAGACTAGATGATCATAATGGTCCCTTCTGACCTTAAAATCTATGAGTCTATGAGTCTACCTTGTTCGTGCCCCGTGTAGCCGCGCTGCACGGGGTTCGAACCAGCGGGGTTTTAAAAATGGTGGCTCTCCGCTTATGCAAATGAAGCCCGGGAAATTCAAATCCCGGGCTTCATGTGCAAGTGCGGTATGCCTACATTACCCCGCTAGTTCGAACTACCGGGGTAGTGTAGACATACCCTAGCAGAAGAGCTGGCCCCACATTGTTCCAGCAATGGACAATGCAGCTGGCTGTGGAGTGCACAAGTAACTGGCCATGAAGTCAGCCACTGCAGAAGCCACAGAAAGTCACAAAATCCATGACTTCTGCAGCCTCTGTGGAAGAATCACACATTGCTTGTTTTGTTCCTTCCCTTGGAAGCACCTAGCATAAGCCACTGTTGGAAAACATGATACTGGCCTAGATGCACCTTTGGTCTGACTCAGTATGGCCATTTTCATGTGTAAACTCAGAATGCTTTAGCTTTTGTTACCTATAGATTAGGGCATATACGTAGAAGCCAGGACTCCTGATTTGCTGTGCCCAGCATTTTCAGAGGTGGTTACCGATTTTGGATTCTTCGGTTTTTGGGTGCCTAACTTGAGAGCTGTTGGTCCTGATTTTTCAGAGTTGTTCAGTATCCACAGAATCCACTGACTAAAGTTTCTGCTAGAGTTATTATTGTTCAGTACCACTGAACATCAGGCTCCAGTTCTCTTTTGTTGGGCACTCAGAAATGTATTCTTTCAAGAACAATGAAACACTGAAACAAAATATCATCTCTGTGCTTTAGCATCCCTAGATATAGGATGGGCATAATAATAAATGTCAACAACACACATGGGTATTGTGAGGCTTATTTCTTGTAAAGCAATTAAGAGCCTCTGGGGAAAAGTGCTATGTAATAATTGCAAGCTCTATTATTACTGAAATTACATAAGCTATATTTTCATGGGCTACTTCACGCTGATTATTACTTTTGAGAGCTGAGTTAACTTGATGACAGAAAGATGCTAATGAAGGAACGTAAAACCTTCATTTAACCATAGCACTTTGTCTTCACTATTTATAGCACCCTTGTTTATGGTTATTTTTATTTGCAAGGGCCAATATTTTTACATGCCTAATGATTTTTGGGTCCTCAATTTTGGGGTGCTGAAACTGAGATAACTTGAAGAGGTCTGCTAGTCAGAAAGTTCAAGAACCCGGCTTCTGAAAATCAGACTACTTTTTGGTACATCAGACTGGTCTTTGACATTAATACTGTTCATGCCACCCAAGGTAACCTCCAAAGTTTAGTTTTCTGTAAAAGTGTACTTAGATTTCATACATATGTTTTTAGATAATGCCATTTAAAAAGATGTATTGCTAAGTCCCTGAACCTCAACACTCAGTAATTTTCCTCCCCCGAAATTCTGAAAGCTGGTCTCATAAATATAGCGAGACATGTTGCAAAGGATGAGCCATGTTTATTAATATTTCCCTAAATAATTATCCTGAAGAATTAGAAAGACACATCAAACTAACTATTTTTAGATCCTGACCCTACATAGGAAGACTCTGGAACCTTTGTGGAACTCATTTGTCTGTTCATTTTAATCCAGTTGTAGGACTGGAGCAATACTAAACGATCTAACAAAATCTGAGAGACAAGGTGGGTAACAGTGATATTCGTAGACTAGCACTATGACACAAACACTGCCCATAACAAAATTGTGTAAGCCTGGTGCCCAAATATGAAAACAAAAGAGATGGGAGAAAAAAAGATTAGTACAATTTCTTTTACTCAAATTTGGAAGCATTTGTCAAACTTCATAGCAACCTTCAAGGATGTATATGTGTTTGGTATTTTCCTATCATTGTAGTTTTGATACCTCCCTTCCCTTTCTTACCATCTCTTTTGTCTCACTTTTAAAGCACATGGAGAGGGTAGTAATGGTTTGTATTGCTGTTATGAATATTCCAAGACAATAAATAAGTATGCTTTGAATTTTCCTGGGTACTAATGTGCTTCTTAAAAAAAAACAGCACAATTATCAGAAGAAATATTTAGCACTCTTATATAAATGATAGGAGTGGATGATGAATAAAGGATGTGTGATGGTATGCAAAGATTCTGTATAACCTACTATCAGCACTATTTAGGCACTACCAGTATAAAGAGTCTAACACACAATTCTCATTGTGTGAAAGGAGCTTGAAATGCCTCTTGTCTCTAAAAACTTCCAGGGAGTAAAGAGGGTTTTTTTCCCTTTTCATTTCTATTTTCAAGTTTACTTCACTGTCTAACTGAAGAATAGGCAGACTTGACAGAGCTCACACATTACGCACTAATATGTATAATCCTATCTCCCTTTTCTTTTTTCATTTCTTTCTAGTTTTTGGTGTGAATTTTATGGCACCTGCTTCCAGTTTTTTCTCTGCGTGCATGTTTGGAGAAAAGACTTCCAAAATGGAGTCCCCAAAGCCTCACATATGTGCAGTGATTCGGCAGAGTGCTGTGCATGAAACTTTGTCCTCAATGGCAAAGAATCTAGTTTGGTTGCTTGAGAAGAGTTGAGCAAGAGCCAGGAAGCTAATGAATGACATTAAATGGCTTCCCTGGTCAATACAGATTCTAATACAACTCTGTGTCTCCTTTTTTATACATACAAATGCTTCACTGCTTTTGCTTTCCCATTGCCCAACTGAGTTAGAAATTTTCATTAGATGAAGATGGTTTTAGTTAAGGGAAGAAGAGATAACATGCCAGGTAACTTCAAGTGCCTCTTCTCACCTCCATTTGGTGCAACAATTGCAAAGTTCTCTTGATTGTGGACTAGGACTCCATTATCTGCACCTTTGGCACTTCCAGACTGGATTGCTACAATGTGCAGAGCATGAGATTTCCCCAGGAAGCTTCAGATGTGAGTGAAAAACAAGATTAAGATTATCAAAGAGCAGAGTCCCAGCCAAACCAGTCAGGATCACCTGTCAGAAGCTCCAAGATCTACCCCTAGATCCAGATCTACTGGCTGGTGACCACTGATCTACACATACATCTTCCAATGATTATTATGACCATTTTGACAAAATTACATGATATTCATTGGCAGATCAATAGTAGCTATCAGACCAGGGAATTCCTGTAACCAATGGGTTTCAAACTCCCAGCCCCAAAGCCATCCCTGGCTGGAGTGATGGCGCAATCTGGCCTGGCACTCCCCGTGGGTTAGGGGAAGGGCTGTCTGTTACTGGGTCCCAAGCCCTGCCCCTTCCCACTATTGCCCTGGCCCATCTCCGAGGTTGTGGCTTCACGGATCACTGGGGGGCGTGATGCACCCCCTCACACACTTTTAAGCAGAAGATGCTGGGCAAGTGCACTTGCTCTGCTGTGCTCCCCTTCCCTGCACACCATGAGGAGTGCTGCTGGGCCACACCAGCCTTTCTCAGTGATCCCTAAAGCCACATCTTTGGGGGATGGATACCATGGAGAGGAGAGGGCAGGTGATGTCCTGCAAGCCAGGTGATATCCTGAGGGCTGGGAGTTTGAGACCCCTGCTGAAACCCTTGTGCCCTTTGCCAGTTGGGACTGTCTTTGGGTCACAAACATAGACCCCACAAAAGATACCTTTTTTAAAAATTAGTCTGGCTAGCTGCCTGTTCCGATATCTCTGTCTAGAGAGTACAGACATGTCTGCATCCCGAGTGATAGCCTATATTATTATACTGGCAAGTCGCAGGTTTCTTTTTGCATACCCAGAGAATCACTTCACACTGTGCCACTTGTTATTCTTGTCTATAAAAAAAATTGTGCTTATGTAAATACCTCTGCCATATCCACTTCTGTGGATAGGATTATATTTTCATTAGAATGGCAACTCTAAAAGCGGCATACATTTTATTGGATAAACAAAATAAACAGTAAAAGCTGGTAGATTCCCTGGCTGAACTCAAATATCATTTTTAAAGGAAATATTAGTGTGAGAACATGATTTTCTTTTGCAGAGTTTCAATATTTTCTACATTTGTTCCCACTGCTATGGATACCACTCGAATATGAACAGTTTCTATGTAGGCACCCTTTTATTTAGGACAGTGTTATTTTAATATAGCAGCATGTGATTCCATATGAAGAACCAATTTATTATTTTTTTAAAAAGGCTACTCAGAAGAACTGATAGCAAAAAAAGCAGCTGCCTGGGGAGATGTGGTGCTGTGTACTAGAAGGAACTGCTGGGAGTAAAATAAATTGACAAAAAGGCTGTGTACTGCCTCACAACCACAATGAGAACACAAATGGGATTCCCATGTGAGGTCAAGCCACAGACAAAACAAACTAGCAATACATGTGTAGCAGATTGCAGCAGTACACATGGGAATGACAGATAGAATAGATCAAACGCTTGAAACATGTGCTGTGATACATGGCCTGGGTATAAAAAAAACACAGAATAATAATAAAATAATAATAATAATAAAACACCAACGAGATATGTTGTGCAAGGACAATTTTACAAAGTTTTGGTTGAATACCAAAGAGAAGCAAATGGAAGACTGGCACTCTTCCTGGACTTCTAGATACAAGTCATTTCCAATCTCCTGCTTCTCAGAATCTGAAGCTGGGACTGTGAAAAATGTTTCCCTGACATGCTGAGCACCACTAGTAATTACATTTGGCCCATCTCAATGAATGGCACACCTGGCGTAAAGCAGAAAGCCCTTCCTTCATAAAAGGACTGCAAAACATTGCTGTTCCTAGTGTCTTGCATCCAGGTCTGTGGATCAGTGCTGAGATACAAGGAAAAATCCTAAGGAAGGAATCAGAGCAAAAATGCGCTGCCACTCAGTTACAGCCCTGGTCTTTCAGAATTCTGCAGGGGCTTTCCTGTCCTGTAGTGTAAATTCCACTAAATAACACTGAGTTTCTGTTCTGAATATTAAAAAATGCTCCCTTCCTACATGACCAGATAAATTGTAAAAGGCCAACTCTACACCATCAGCTGTGGGGCATGGAGGGAGGGGGGCCGTACAGGGTACAAAGGAGTAAATATTGTGATTCTTCTCTGAACATTTATATTTCAGTAGCACTAAGAAGGCTTAAGCTGATTGGGGCCCCACTTAGTTAGACACCGTACATACACAAATAATGAGAATCCCTGCCCCAAGGAGCTTACAATCTAAACAAGACATAACTAGCGGACAAGACAAATAGTGGGGAGAGGGGAAAGAATTATAAACAAAAGGATTCTTTAGCACAGACTAGCTTTATGTGTAATTCTTCATTAATCGGTAGCAGTAATCCTTGGACTAGATGGCAATGGCCTGTTTCATTCTGGCAGAGGCGAATTTTAACGAGGAATGTAAAAGAGGATAATGTGGTGACTTGATGACTTTTGACTGGGATTTTTCCCATATGAAGAAGAAATCACAGCAGTGATTGGGTGAAATCCAGACCATGGCTGTCATCACTTGCAGATCAATGGTGAGTATAAGCCTCATGATACAATAATAAGATCTATAGGTCGGGTGAGGCCAAGAAGTGGAGACCTTTGAAGATTAAGACAAGGAGTCTAGTATCAGAGGGGTAGCTGTGTTAGTCTGGATCTGCAAAAGCGACAAGAAGTCCTGTGGCACCTTATAGACTAACAGATGTATTGGAGCCTAAGCTTTCGTGGGCAAAGACCCACTTCATCAGATGCATGTGACAAGGAGTCTGTATCTAATGCAACGTAAGAAGGGGAAAAAATTGAGGGTCATGAAGAGTGGGCTTGACAGTCCAAGCAACAAGCCAAGGAGATGATTTCAGCATCTATCCTCAGAATGGACTTGATGGACATTTGTTTAAAGGCATCAAGAGCAGAGGAGAGGGGACGACTGTTTTGGTGGCATAAGCAAAGAGGAAAGGCCACATCTTGGGGATGTTGTGCAGGAAGAAGAAACAAGACATAGACATGGCCTACATGGGTCCCAAACAAGCTGTGTCAAGGATGAAGCTGATATTATGAGCCTGACTAACAGAGAACATAGTGCAGTTCACTGTGAAAGAGAAGGAGGGAAGCATGAAAGTTCTGGGAGGAAAGATCAGAGCACCATTTGGGCCCTGTTAAATTTCAATTGACAGAGGGACATCACAAGGAGATGTCAGAAAGATGTGGTGGAGATTTTCATTTGGATGGAGGATGACAGGCCCAGGGAAAAGAGATTGAGTCCTGGGGAGAAAGATGGCAATCAAAGCCATGTCTTACTTGCATGAGTAGTACTAATGTACTCAGTTGGTTTATATGCATGCCTAGAGTTAATCACATGCATGTGTGCAGAATGAGGCCTAAAAACAGGAGCAGGTATGATACAAACCAAACATAATAATGTGATGCAGAGTGTTGATTATTTATAAAGCTGGATTGGTTTATGGAAATTGTGGATGGAGAGGATCTCAGAAGTTTTAGTTAGGTAAAAAGTACATAAAAGGTACAAGCTGTCTTAATGACAGTATGAAACTCAACAAAAGAGCCTGGATAATTTGACTGAAATGGGTTTTAAACAACAATTCCTGGTGATTGACAGAAAGGAGAGGAACCTGGGAACAGAAGGGAAGGAGTTAAAAGGATAAAAAGAAATATTTGGAAACACTGCTTGTATTCTCTTTTGTTTCTATGTGCTCTGAAACCAGAAGGGGTGAATGGTGTGTTGAACTCAACTGTATTGCTTTCTGCTTGGCCTCTGCTATGTGCTCATTATTGCAGGAAGCTTGGTTTTACAATAGAATACCAATTTTCCCCACTGTTGTTCCTTGCCTCTTAGTATTTCACACTGGTAAGCTTCCTACCTTAATTCTCCTCTTGCTCTCACTTGCTTTACACCAACGTAACCTCAAGAGAGTGACTCCTGATTTTCAGTGACATACTTATGAAGAGAATAAGGCTGCTCTCTCTTTGGATTGTTTTTCTTTTAATGTATAGGTGTGCATTAAGGAAAAGAGCAAACTTCACTTTTATTAAATTGATGTCCTTTTGTTTTTAATTGAGCATATTACTTACTAAACAGCAAAATATAAGCTTGAATTATTTAGCATACCAGGGACTTGGCTGGAGCTCCAGAGAAAGTGCCTCAAGTACAATACAGTGTATCCCTATTTTATACACCATTGAACAGAACATCTACAAATTGCCCTGGAACTCGCACACTGCCATAGGGCTCACTCACATTATTCCCAGGCTGTGGTTACTTCTAATGCTCTGTTAATCGTTCTGTGCTCTAACATGCTCTGGAGGAAAATCTGTATGTTCTCACAAAGTCAAAGAGGAGTCCCACTAATGAAATTAAGCAAAAGGAATATAATGTGTTTTTGTCAATGTGGGCCCCTAAAGCTAAAGTTTGGAGGGTGATGCACATGGATTATTCAGTAGAAAAGCTTTTAATTAGTGTTACTTTACACTTACTCTGCAAAGGACTAAAGGAATCAAAATAGTCCATCATGATTGTTGAATGTGTAACTAAGCAAATCTGCAACAAGCTAACATTGCCTGACTTGTGTGCTTGAAATCTACCTGAAAGCTAAGTAACGACCAGTCATTCTTAATCAAGATGCTTTCATGGAATGTACAAGTTCTTTCCCTGGGTCTTTCATGGAATGTACAAGTTCTTTCCCAGGATCTGGAAGACTTTTTGTCCTGCTGTAGTTTATTTTGTTATTATTTTATTATTTCCTTGTAATTTTTTTTGAAAGGCACCTAACTGCAAGAATCTTAGACATGGAATTTAAAGTGCATTTTAAATGGCAATAACTAAAAACTTTAGTGAAGGGATTTTTTTAAGGCTTGTGAAAAAATATGCAAATATCCTTCACGTGCACAGATACCGATTTCTAACCAGCCTGATGTGCTAAAGTAATTGCTTTAATGGACAATCGTCTACAGCTTGTAAACTTGAATCAACATATGTCACTCTTTTACTAAAAGATCCACAATGGTATTGATTCACATATTGTCTCTTAAAACCAAGATAATCTTTTTTGGGAGACTTCAAACTTAATTGGTAGTTTACGTCTAAGTGACACAAAGCCAGCGTTGTCATCAGCTGAGTACCAACTGTCCTTGACAGTTCTGACATTTGAAACAGTCAGTTTTGCACTGATTGATTCACTGAGAATGGTCTCATTATCTATAGTGCATGTGGTACTGAGATGACTTGATTCTGACCTAAGTATTTTTCATCTGCCTCTGAGTAGTCTCCATCCGTGCACCCCTACCAGGTTTCAAAGTAATTTTCCCCTTTGTACTCCATAATTGTATGCCTTTTATTTCCTATCAGTCTCCTTGTGGGGCTCCTTTGTGCTGCAGCCATCAGGTGACACCCTATACAGGATGCCCTAGGGTGAATCATTGTCACTGCTAAACACTTATCCAGTGGCTGCCAAGGGCTAAGTTATGCTTCCAACTGCTAGGTAATGTCCTCCATCTCATGCTCCAGAGAGGGAACCAATTATCATGCAAATTTAGTAAAAATCAAAGTATTAAAAGTGCCTGATTTAAGATTAGGAACCCAACTATGCATTCAAGCATGGGAATACAAGCCATAGATAAGCCTGCTGGGTCACATTTCTTTGTCCTTCTTCCTGTATAACTCCTTGAAAAGTGTGTTTAGAATACTTTGTGAGGGGCAGGTGCCCTGAGCACTCTCCTTTGCTGCCACTGAAACAGATGAAGCCCTATCTGCATTTAGTTGTTTGTATTCTGATTTTATATGCTGGCATAGGAGGCCATGATTCTATCCTTTTTCAACTAGTTGGACTCCACAGATGACACATGCAGCAAAACCAATCAAAGGAGGAAAGAGGGCACCCTAAATTATTCATTGTGTGTGCATTTTTGACCTTTTACTTGTTTGTAAGGTTGCTAGCTTTTTAATCTTTTATCCACTGTATTTCCGGTGAATTCTCAGAAGATTTCTTCCTCCTGAATTGTACTGACAGAAAAGCTTTGCCTTAAAGAACTTTTTCATATTGTTTTTACAAATTTGTTTTTTACTTTTAGAGAATGACAGTGGAATTAGACAAGAAACTGTCTTCAAGAAAAGTCCCAAGAAGATCCATTTACCATATGAATTCTCTTTCCGGAGATTCAGTAACCCACTGGCATTCTTAAAATACAAGGTAAACCACAAAATAAACACTGCAACTGTGCAATTTATAATTCCTAATTTTTTTCGGAGTACTTGTCTAAACATAATGGGCCCATCTCTTTCCACAGAACTGCCACTGAAGTTATACTTCAGCCTGAGAAAGAAGTGCTGAGTAAATCAGGATGATTATTATAAACAGCAACTGGGCAAATGTGAAGATCTAGTATTTCACTTCTTCATACTTAAAAAGGTTTTTAAAAGATGGTGTACTGTGACATTTATGTGCCTAAGAATTTTTTTCTGACACTTCAGGAAAAATAAATAAAATTATATCCTTAATTTTAAAAGTGTGGGCCAGACCCTCTCCTGATGAATAGTAGAGTACAGGCTGAACCTCTGAAAACCAGTACTCTCTTGTCCATCAACATCCCTGCTCTGGAAGGACCATGAATGCTCCTGGACCAAAGAGCCCAGGAGCCTAATGGAAGGAGGGCCAGCTGCTCAGCCAAGGTCAGTGGGGCCGGAATCCCACAAAGGTGCTAAGGCTGGGCTGGAGATACCCAGCAGGCCACAGCAGTGCAGTGATGGAGGAAGAAGAAGCTTGGTCACCTAGGCTGTGTCCAGACTCCATGCCTCCTTCGACGGAGGCATGTAGATTAGCCAGATCGGAAGAGGGAAATGAAGCCGCGATTAAAATAATCGCGGCTTCATTTAAATTTAAATGGCTGCCCCGATCTGCCGATCAGCTGTTTGTCGGCAGATCGGGAGAGTCTGGACGCGATGCCCCGACAAAGAAGCCTTTCTTCATCGACACAGGTAAACCTGGTTTCACGAGGCTTACCTGTGTCGATGAAGAAAGGCTTCTTTGTCGGGGCATCGCGTCCAGACTCTCCCGATCTGCCGACAAACAGCTGATCGGCAGATCGGGGCAGCCATTTAAATTTAAATGAAGCCGCGATTATTTTAATCGCAGCTTCATTTCCCTCTTCCGATCTGGCTAATCTACATGCCTCCGTCGAAGGAGGCATGGAGTCTGGACACAGCCCTACAGCAGTGGAGAGCCAGGGAAATCTGGCCGCCTGTGGCAGTATGGAGCCAGGTAACCATGGTAGCACGGTGCCAGGGGCTGGAGAACCCTAAATGCCCATGGCAGCCCAGGGCCGGGGGGGAGGGAAGGGGCAATGGCAGCAGGGGGGACAGCCTGGCTGGGGAAAGATCGTAGAGGGGGCCAGAGGCAGAAGGCCAGCTGATTAGGTCCTGAAGTTGCTGAACCAGGAAGGTACAAGATGTAGCTGAATTGAGGTAAACGGATTATTCCAATTTACACCCATTGTGGCTCTAGCCTTTTGTTTTAAACCACACCACACAATTGAATATTGTCATGACATGTCAAGGGTTAAAACTCCTGTTACTTACAGTCAGAGCAAACAGATGGTAGCAACAGTGGAAACATGCATTCTTTAGAAAGCAACATAGCATGCTATATTCTTGAGTGAAAATTGTTCTTTCCATGTACATAGACAAAAGCTGCATGTACTGAATGAAAATTGTTCTTTCCATTTACATAGATAAAAAGCTTCATGTATTTCATCTCTCTAGAATTCTTATAGACAGCCAAGTACTGTAGTTTGCAACTCTTTTTTTATTATTCTAATTTAAATTAGAACACTGCAGTGTGCATTTGCCACAACTCTAACTTGGAACCAAACTGCAATCCATTCACATTTTCTGCAATGAAAATGATCTACAGAGGGAATTCTTATTCTTGGCTTGTTGGGACAAAGTTGTGCCAAGCAATTTTTTTTTTTTTTTTTTTTGCTATGATAATTGAGCAGGATTCCTGGGCTAGCCAATGGGAATAGCTTCATGACAGGAAATCAGACAGAGAAGCTGCAAATTTGCAAACACTAGCAGCATCTTTTAAGTATATTGATTTATGATTACAAAAGGCTCCCTTACCTCCACTTTTTTTAATGTGCTTACATAGAAATCGGACTAAATACTCATGAAGGGAAATGCAGTTACAGAGTTCAAACAACTAGGTAACATAAAATCTTAAGTAAAATTAATATTTAAGATAGCACCAAACTAAGAAAATATTGAAAAGGCAACTTCAATTCAAGGATGACTGTTATGGTCAGGTCAGGTCTTCTTCCCTGAAGGAATGTTCCAAATAAATCATAGTTAAATGGACCAGAATTGAAAGGTACCAAAATCAAACTAGCAATTATTCTCTCTCTCTTTCATAACATTATCAGAACCCCATGAGGTTATTTTTAAAACTGGTGCAGAATGGTGCTAAACTATTAGTTCTGTTTTATTTAATTATCTGTATCTACTAACCAGACAGATTTCCTGGGATACAGACTTCAGGGTGAAATCTATTACTTTAGCTAATCAGTGTTGAGATGACATTAGGTGATTATTAAACTTCATCCCAAATTTTATATACATGATTATGCATGCCAGCATTTTGACCTTGTAGAATAGGAAGGACTATTGTGTGGAAATAGATATATGACCAAAATATCTTTCTGAATATAAATTAAGGAAGAGAATAAAACCTTTAGCTCTCAGATGATACTTTTCATTTTTAAAGTGCCATATGGAAATTAACTGAGTTTCAAAATATCACAAGCAGTTAGGTGAGGAGTACTGGCCCAATCCCAGACTCCACCTTGGCCACTATGCATAATGTAGGTTCTAGAAAGCCACTCTATACAGCTAAAAGAGGGGGACTCCACTGTAGGTAGAGAAGACATGATCATCCAAGCTCCTAAGGCCTTCACGTTCCTGCAGCTGGCACAGGTCATGAGGCTGGGGGAATGGTAGTGTGTCCAGCATTCCGCCCTTTTCTTTGGTAATGTCCACTGCTGTAATTGCACTGTGGAGCTCTGGTAGCCTATGTCAATTAAAGCATTCCTTAGGCTGCCCTAATTTAGACTGAAGGATCAAATCAGCTCAGAGATTGACTTATTTCCACCTCTATGCCGTGTCATGCTGTGTGCTCTTTGCATTTAACCAACAATTACACACATTTTCTCCATTTTACAAATGGAGAAACAAAAGGTAGGGAAAGTAAATAACTTCCCAAAGGCTATAAAAGACTTGTGTATCGGAGCTAGGTTTCTACTATAAGTTCTGCTATACTGCCCCAAAGTTCTACTAGAATTTACAGTGTGCGTGAATGGTGTTGGAACAATCTGTATAGTGGTGGTACAGAGAGCCTTTGAACCAATCTGTAAATCCTGTATATGATGGAAATCATTTCAAGCCAGAGAGTGCAGCAGTGCCTCAGTATTCCCTAGTTCCAGCACCTTTGGAGGATTTGACTTTCAGAGGTATTGAGCATGTCCTATTCCTTTTGTCTTCATTTGGAATGGGGAATGCTTGTATAAAAGTGAGAATCAGGGTCTAAGTGAGCGCATGAAAACTGAGGCCTCCAAAAGAAGTGGACGCTTCACATCGTTTGCCAATACTCAGTGCAAATACCGAGAGCAGAAACAGAGACCCACTGCATCTTTATCATTTTCCTGTGGAGGAGGGAGAGCTAAGAGGAGTTGCTGGAGATTTACCTAAATATAAATTGATCACCTTCTCAGACAACCCAGTTTTAAAACAATAAACAATGCACAGTTACTATGCTTAACATTCAGGGAGTGTACTCAATAAATTCAGTAGTATATCTGATGTCACTGTAGTGGGACGATATATTGATTGTTCTGTGAAATTTCTAGCTTCAATGCGTATGTGTGCAGAATGGGTTTCAGTCAGATTTTTTATTACTATTATTATTTTTTAAATGCAGACTTGTAATTTTATGTATGGCTGGGGTCCTCATTGGTTAGGAAGCTGCAAACTGAATGTTATGCTGTCATTATATATGAAAGAAGCAGAGTAGAGGGTGTGCTTCACAAAGTAAAACAAAGGCAGATACATCTATCCAGCTGTCACACTATGCCTATTATAAATGCATGTTTAGTATCTATCCATCATCTGTATTTTATAAACCGATAGATAAAACCAGAATTGAGAGAATCTCTCTCAGCTAAATTTGAACTCTTCAGATTCATCTTAATTATGAAAAGGTGACATGCTTTATAGCAAAGAATGTAAGGCGTGTGAGCCATGGCCATTTATAAACAAACAGTGGAGAGTTTTATTCTGTATTTTTTACACAAAAGTTTAAATTCTGCTCCTCGCAGTTACATAGCCTGTTCCATCATTATCAACGACATATCTGTGTAAGTAAAGAGAAAAAGATTTGTCCAAAAAAGATTGTTTAGCCCAGACTTGATTTTGAACTGGAGTTATAATGCTCAATATTAATGCAAAGAACTCATTTATTTGATCACAGGTGTTTAACACATCTGGCTGACTTGGAGCATCTCTTAGGATTAGTACATGTCAAGTTCTAAACCAACATGAATGTGCAGGGCCTGCCTTGGTTTTCCAAGGCTTCATGTCAAGATAAAACACACCTGCCCCTTCTAGGTCTATGAGCAGATCCCATTTCCCACAAGCATTTATATGGGATTAGCAGGCAGCCACCTTCTGTTTAGCTGCAATAGAGCAGTCAATAGCAAAGCCTTAGCTGCCTGCCCTCCACTCCAATATCCACTGGAAAGTTGTGCAGACAACTGTTTGCCTACGGAGTTTCAATGAGGTAAAATATCAAAAGACAGAAGCACATTTCTGACTGGGAGATGAGAAGAGAAGCAAATGACAAAACAGTCAAGAGTGGACTTGTTTCAAAATCCTAGTGAGGGAGAACAAAGGGCTCAGTTCGAAACATTACAATAGCTAGACAATAAAGCAGTGTCCATAGTTAAAAAAAAGCCCTTTTTTTTGTATTATACATGAATGTCTACAGTTCTCACTGGTAGGTTTTATTCTTCAGTTTTCAGAATTAAGACACACAAGGTTTTTGTTTTAATTACTGTTTTTTAAGAAGTTGAGGTCAGGCAATGTCGGATATAAGTGCATAAATTTGAGTTAACGTTAGGTTATGTGTATTTTAGAACTCTGTGGCAGATATATTAATCAGGAAGCCTCATTTGCATTATAATTTAAAACTAGGGTTGCCAGATGCCGAACAGGCAGGGAAATATTGGTTGAGAAAAGAAAAAAAAGGTGGGGGGGGGGGAACCAAACTTGTTAAGCCAAAAAAAAAAAAAAAGGCCACTGTGCCTTTAAATTACTGCGCTCCTCGCTCCCCCTGCCCTCGCAGATGCCGTCAGCCATATGTCCGAGGAAAACAGAAAATATTGGACATTTTACATGTCTGATATTCTCTGGTTTTTTGTACTGGATGGAAGGCCAAAATACTGAACTATCTGGGAGAAAACCGGACACCTGGCAACCCAATTTAAAACAAAATTCTCAATTACCTAAATAATCTAAAGGCTGTTCAGTAAGAAGTTAGATTACCACTTGCAGCTCTCTCTTTTAATTTGATATACAAAAAATAGGATATAAAATGTTCTCAGAAAGAACACGGAGATTAGGAAAATCTACTATATATTTTAGAGAATGTGTCTGTTTGACCAAGAACTCCTCCGAAACAGTAAGAGCTAGGACCACCAAATTCAATATACAGCTTCCTCTGATCATAATTTGAAACAATGAAAACACTTGGTTGTGTCAGGAAAATGGGATGTGCCTGGAATGGGATTGGGTCTCATAAAATCAAACAGAAAAGTGACAGAATCACCAAACCAAGTGCAGTCCTCAAAATTGACATAACTGAGTGAATGCTGAAAGAGACTGAACAAAAATAGTTAGATATACAGGATGAACTGGAATAGGATTGCTTCTCAATAAACCGTATAGAAGAGAGATAAAATGGGGAAATTTGGAGTAGTGTTCTATTTTGGTACAGTTAAATCAATGCTTGAGGTTGAAAACTGGAAGAGAATGGTATTGGAAACCAAACTCACAATAGCCCTTTTTCGTTAAAACGTAATGAATGCTAAAGAGTTGATAGGGATGAAGAAAATAATACAGATTGGACCTCCAAAGTCTGGTACCCTTCGGACCTCAATGGCTCACCTCTTAGCTGTCAGGGCTCCACGGCTCTGGCTGGCAGTGGCTCTGCCACTCTGGACAGTGGGGCTCACTTCTTGGCTGGCGGGGCTCCCCTCCCACCTCTGCTCTGGGAGCTCTCTTGTCCAGCAACTCTGGCTGGAGCTCTGTGGTCCTGCCATACCATGGATTTTGCCACACCTGTGAGTCCTGGACCACAGAAGTTTAACCTGTACCCTTGATGGAATTTTTATTTTTTTTAAATTACTAAAAAAGTTAAATGGACAAATTTTAACAATCCCTTTCTAAATAAATCCAAAATAAAAATTACTTCATAAAATAACACTGTTATTTTTTAAAAGAACAATCATTTCAATAAAGCATGTACACTTTCCTTTTATTAAAAAAAACAACAACCCTTAAATGGAGTAAGGGCCTGAGAAACACCAGGTAAAGCTGCTAGTCATTATATATTTGAATTCACTTTTTTTACTCCACTGGCTTGGGTTAACATTTTTTAACTAAATTATTATAGATAAGCTTAAAAAGCTAAGACAACTCATGTTTCTGTGCTGGACTCTCATACTGATTTATGCAGCCAGACAAAGCCCTTAGGCCCAGATCCTCAAAGGTATAAAAGTGCCTTCCACCCACTGAAAATCAGGTCAAGACTATACCCCCACCAGTGATTGATATCATTAACATCTAAAGTGCTTTCTCTCCACTGTTTTACCTGTTTAGCTCATGCAAGATCAGCTACGTCTACACTTGCAGATGCCTTGTGCTATCAGTTTGACCAGTGACAGGGAACCAGGAAAACACCCACTGATCTGAAGTTCTCGCTTACTTCTATGGGTGTCAAATTGTGTTCATATTTGCAGCACTTCCCTCGCCAATGAGAGCAGCGCCCTGAGTACGGCTATCCCAAATGCAGGTCTCTCCACTTTGACAATAGGTCTTGTGAGAAGGAGCAAAGGGTGATTTCAGGGCAAAGTGGGTGCTTGCACAGCCTCCACTCCCCAAATACTGTTCAATTCTAGTAGCTCAGCACTGCTCCAAGCAGGGTATTGTTTGCTCCGTGGAGCAGCCATCGTTACCTGGCCAGATAAGTGAACATTTGAAAAGAAAAAAAGAAGTGGTGTTTCATCCGTTACTGGGGCTTTACAAGGGCAAGGGGAGAGATGGATGTCTGTGTATCTGGTGTCAGAGCAGCAAAGCTGCAAGCCAGAGTGGTCACCTAAACACTGTGAGATAGACTCTGGAGGCTAAAAGCTCTAAAACAGCAAGAACATGTCTTTACTTGCACATCACCGCAAAAGTATCACTGGAAAGAACTCTACGCCTCTCGCGGAGGTGGTTTTCTGTTTGCTGTGAAACTTCTGAGTTGCACCACAAAAAGTCACTGGCAAGTGTCGAAGCTCTTTCCAATTCTGTGCATAAAGGGGACTTTTCACACTTTAAATGACAAGTATAGATGATGCTCTTAGTTATCCTGAGGTAAAACCACCTTTGCTTAGCACAGAAGCCAGGTCTTTTGTTTTAGCCTCTAAAACTACAATGAATTGACTAGCCAATATTCTCCACAGTTGGCCTCACACTCAGTAGCTTAGAGTTGCTTTGGCTATATTTGCACTGGGAAGGCTTGGCAACAAACGTGCTATTTATATGCAGAAGTTGCCAAAAATAAAAATGGGTCAAATGGAATTTTCTGCCTCCGATTGTTGACATTTCATGGCTGTGTTGCTAGAACCCTGACAAGAGACAGAAAAATGCAATGTGGGGAAGCATCCCACAGTGTAGTGCTCTGGGAAGGCAGACCTGATCCCTGCATTTCTTGGGATTCCCTCATAGCTCTGTGAGCTCTCCGTGATGAGGAATGTCAAAGCAGTACTGTAGTCTCTCCAGCCCTTGCCCTGCAGCAGAGTGCAGGGCAGAACAGGAGCATTCCAATGGTTTGTTCTTTGTTCCCCAAATGGAGCATCTCAGTTGTCAAATACTTCCCAGAGCTTTGAAAGGGGAGAGGCACATATCCGTATAGCAGCAGAAATCACAAAACACTGAGAAGAGCCATCAAAGGAGGTATTGTGGGACACTGGCGGAAGCCAGTTCTCTTGACAAAACAAACGGCAGGGTCCACACTGGCTCTTTGTCAACAATGAAAGGAGGGTAAAAGGAAAAAAAAACTCACCAAAACCGGGTGTTTTTCCTGACAAAAGTTGCATTGCAGTGTAAAGACTCTCAGGCTACGTCTAGACTGGCCCCTTCTTTGGCAGAGGCATGCTAATTTCTAACTTTGGAGTAGGGAAATCCGCGGGGGATTTAAATATCCCCCGCGGGATTTAAATAAACATGGCCGCCGCTTTTTTTCCGGCTTGGGGAAAAGCCGGAAAAGAGCGTCCAGACTGGCGAGATCCTCCGGAATAAAGCCCTTTTCCGGAGGATCTCTTATTCCTACTTCAGGTACTTCAGGTAGGAATAAGAGATCCTCCGGAAAAGGGCTTTATTCCGGAGGATCGCGCCAGTCTGGACGCTCTTTTCCGGCTTTTCCCCAAGCCGGAAAAAAAGCGGTGGCCATGTTTATTTAAATCCCACGGGGGATATTTAAATCCCCCGCGGATTTCCCTACTCCAAAGTTAGAAATTAGCATGCCTCTTCCGAAGAAGGGGCCAGTCTAGACGTAGCCTCACTGTTCTGTTGCCAAAAGGCAGTTTGGGGCAATAAAACATGTCAGTGTAGGCAAGGCCTTACTGTCTGTTACAGCCTTTGACAAACTTCAGGATGAGATTTGCAGACCTTTAAATTGGCCTGTCTGATCCAAATTAGGTCAGAGGTTTTTGTGTGTGTGTGTGTGTGTGTGTGTGTGTGTGTGTGTTTTAAGGTTATTCACTATTAGAAGTAATAAACCTATTAGAAGTAATATTCTAAGACAAACAGCAATAGGGTTGCCTCTATCTATGCCTTATATGCACATTTTGATCAAAAGTACTATATAAGAGTTCAAAGCCTGGGAAGAAGGAACAGACTTGCTAGCAGAAGATTGGTCACAAGGCTGGACTGAATGTAATAGAGCTGTCAGTACTGATACCTCTAACATTTTGCAAAGTCCATTTATTACACAGAGTATGAGATTAATAAGGCTGTTAGTAAGATGTGCCCAAATTCTAGCCCTGCCCACATGATAAAGCTAAGTAAAGTTTTTCATACCATTTTTCCCCAGAGACAATCTTGTATTCAGATGATTATTAAGATAACTGTAGCATCTGCTAATAAAATAAAATTTGGTATCAAAGCTGACAACTTTGTCTTTCAAGGTTACCAATTAAGTTTTGCATTTTGACTGAGAACGTATCCTATTCACAGTTGTGTGGCAGATAAGAGTTGCCATCTGTTCTCAAACTATAAGTACACCATTCACTCTCTCTTCAGGGGTTTGGCTTTACTGGTAACTTAAATAACAAACTTGGAAACCTCAGATTATGCTCTTTCTGAACTACTTTATTCCTAGAATTCCTGGGCAGAGACCTATTGTCTCTGCTTCCAGTTCTCATTCCCCTTGTATTTTTAATGTAATTAATGAATACTACCTCCCCTGTAATACAACAGCAATTACTGAATATCTTTCTGTGGGACTCCATCACTGTTAGCAGGATGGAACTAAAGAACACTCCCAACTTGCTATATACTGTAATATTTAAGAAAAATACGATGTGAATCTTGGAACCAGTATGTCTATTTCACTTGGAAAGCTGTTGCCAAAAAGCTAATTTTTGGCAAGATGCCTGCAAAGTATGAGCTCTGTGATGTTGGTTTGTTAGGCTCATTTTGACAATACGGAAACCATTTTTCAAATGTGGGATGAGTACAGGCTGATAAATAGATTATTTGATTATATAACAAATATATAATTGCTGATAGCCCAAAAACAGTTAAAGATAGGGCTATTTTGGTTAGTGAGGAAAGTAATTTAAAGAAAGGGATTAATAGAGGATTGAATATGAAAGTGAAGTCTTGCTAACCCTAACCAGTAATACTATTCTGAATGTATGTGTCATCTTTCAATGTCTCTAATGTGCCCCAAAAGTAAACAAACTAAGACAGATATTACCAAATTATAGTCAAGTGACTAGCTCGCACCCTATCTTGGCTAAGTGTATTCGGAACAATGTTTAAATACCTACCTGCCCTAATGCACTCTCACCAGTTCTGCTTAGTGAGGGAGGAAATGTTACAAAAGTTATCCAGACAAACTCACAAATACTAAACCAAGAAGGAATACCAAAGAGCTAAGCAAAAACCACAAGAACTTTTTAATATTAAAGACGTTTCTGCCACGCCCTTTTCAAATTCACGTCAATACTGAATAACCAATCATTTGAGCTGTAACAGTTAAAATATAATCTCCTACTGAGGACAAGTTCAAGATAAGGCTTTCCTTTCCTCTTACTTTTATTCAAAATAGCATTGAACCAGGAGTGATAAAAGTAAGTGGTCATCCACACATTCTTAGCAACCTTAGAATATAAGACATACCGTATCTGAATGACACATTCCTAACACTTACCAATGTACTAGAAACCTGGCAAATTCTTAAATCTACAATCTAAAGTGCAACATAACAATACATATATTCCTCTCAATGAGCAGAACAAACTGCTGGATTGGAGGAGTCTAAATTTCAACCTAAAGCCTACTTTCTGAGTCCACCAGAACTAATGATACCATAGTAGCAATATGTTCCAACCATAAGGAGTGGGTAAACACACATTGTTGTCTGATAACTTCTTCTGGCTGATGCTAGAAAAAGACTTAGATTAAATTATGGCCAGCACCTTTCAGCTAGAGAGAAAGAGAGGGAAAGAGAGAGAATGTGTGTAAAATACCATAGGGAAAATGTGAGTAATCTTAAGGACTCTGAAAAAGACTTAGATTAAATTATGGCCAGCTCCTTTCAGCTAGGCTATGTCTAGACTGCAAGCCTCTTTCGAAAGAGGCTCTTTCGAAAGAGAGCGTCTAGACTGCACGTTGAACTTTCGAAAAAGCGGCTTGCTTTTTGGAAAGAAAGCATCCAGTGAGTCTGGATGCTCTCTTTCGAAGAAGCCCTATTTACATTGAAGAACGCCTTCTTTCGAAAGAGGAACTTTCGAAAGAAGGCGTTCTTCCTCGTGAAATGAGGTTTACCGCCATCGAAAGAAAAGCCGCGTTCTTTCGATTTAATTTTGAAAGAACGCGGCTTGAGTCTGGACGCAGGGGAAGTTTTTTCGGAAAAAGGCTACTTTTCCCGAAAAAAACCCTGAGTCTGGACACAGCCCTAGAGAGAAAGAGAGGGAAAGAGAGAGAATGTGTGTAAAATACCATAGGGAAAATGTGAGTAATCTTAAGGACTCTGAAGATTCTGAGGACACAAGGAGAAAAGCTGCATTTTATTATTTTTAATGTTAAGTATAAGGAAAAAGATTAAAGAGCAAAACAGTCACTGTGCAATTCTATGGAGAAATTGTCGCACCATGGGGATATTTTACATACTAATTCATCTGAGTATCTAAGCTTCAGAATATTATCAGTCATAACACGAAGATACCTTTTATTGAGTGAATTTTGTGCTGAAAAATACTGAATTGATAGCCTTTGAGATTGAAGTTGCTCTGTTATTTTGCCCACAGGACTATCCAATGTGAGTGATGCCAGTGCAAGCTTCCCTATATGTACTTTTATCTGCCATGTATATGTAACACCCCAATATGTTCTCCAGATGTCCCCAGCACTTCCATTGCACTGAGGACTGCTAAATGAAGAAAAGTACCAAACAGTGCCAAAGTGTCACAAAGTTTAAGACCAGAAGGGACCCTAAGATTATCTAGTCTGACCTGCTTCCTGTTCTCACACAGGAAGAGAACAGAAGTGAACAAAGTGCACCAATTCCCAAGGCCCCTGTAATGTCAGGGAATTGCTTAAGCAAGGTAAATCCTGGCAAGTACTCC
This sequence comes from Pelodiscus sinensis, assembly GCF_049634645.1. NCBI lineage: Eukaryota > Metazoa > Chordata > Testudines > Trionychidae > Pelodiscus > Pelodiscus sinensis. The sequence continues at coordinate 10,066,575 of NC_134723.1, forward strand.
TCACCTTATGCTGCAAAACAAGGGGAAAACCTCCGTGGTCACTGTCAATCTAAGCTGAGGGAAAATTCCTTTCTGTCCCCACTGAACCCCTTCCCCCAAGCCCTTTACCCTACGGCCGTGTCCAGACTCAGGGGTTTTTTCGGGAAAAGTAGCCTTTTCCCGAAAAAACTTCCCCTGCGTCCAGACTCAAGCTGCGTTCTTTCGAAATTATTTCGAAAGAACGCGGCTTTTCTTTCGATGGCGGTAAACCTCGTTTCACGAGGAAGAACGCCTTCCTTCGAAAGTTCCTCTTTCGAAGGAAGGCGTTCTTCAATGTAAAGAGGCCGTCTTCGAAAGAGAGCATCCAGACTCGCTGGGTGCTCTCTTTCGAAAAAGCGGATTTTTCTTTCGAAAGATCCGCGTGCAGTCTAGACACGATCTTTCGAAAGATACTCTTTCGAAAGATGCTTTCGAAAGAGCATCTTTCGAAAGAAGCCTGCAGTCTAGACATAGCCTAGGTGATGTGACCCAGGGGATTATTGGTGAGCCTGGCACCAGCAGCAGGGATCGGGGCCCTCCATCCCTCACTGCACCAGTGGGAATGGGGCATTCCAGCCTCAGCCTGTGCCACTCCCCTGACTCCCAGCTGTGTTGTTCGGGGGAGGGACCAAAGTGGGCTGAGACTAGGTTACATTACTTTCTTCTGCGGCAAAACAGAGCAACCTAGCTGGGAGATGGCAGAGCGGAGCAGGCTGGGGCTGGATTGCATCACTTCCCATGACTCCTGCTGACATTACTAAGCATGGGGATGGGCCCAGCCACTGATGCCAGTACGAGGCCCCAAGGCTGGAGTTTTGGGAGGGTAGTGGGGGCAGCAGCCATACATACCAGGACATGCCTTGCTCTTCATCCTGTTCCCTGGACTATCGGACTGAAGGGACAGTACTTGCATTCTGTGCGTGTCTCTCGCACCTGGCTGGTGAAGGGAGCTCACCAGCCCAGTGTGAGAGGCATGCAGAGAATGCAAGTATTTCCCCTCACTCCCTGATAGTCCAGGGAATGGGATGAAAAGCAAGCTATGTCCTTGAATGCATGCCTGCTGCCCCCTCCCAAAACTCTACCCTTACATGCCTTCCAGCAAGCACCCAACCTGCCCTTCCTTCCTTCCCCACATTTTCAGTTCTGTATTCCTTTACAGAAATTTACACCCAAATTTCCCCCTGTGTATCAGTTTAAATCTATAATAGAATGTGCTTTCTTTTTTCTAGCGGTAGCAGAAGTTAGACCCATATAATGATCACTGTCTGCCTAAACCAAAGGGATCTGTCATTGGCAAAATGGAACACTGGAATATGCTCGCTCTTCATTTTACACACAGGACTCCCAATAATGCTTCTAAAGGTTATGGAAATAGCAATCAAAATATAACTTCTATGAGGATAATCTCCTCCCTCCCTTTCCAAAGTGACATGATGGGCTCCCTTTAACCTAGTAATTGACCCAGTCCTATCCAGCCAGGGAGGTCCTATTTAACCTTAATTTCTAACAGCCAGTCCTGTCTTACACCTAATTATAACGGCATTTAAGCCTGTCAGCAAGAGAAATGCCTTAATATAAATTCATGTAATTAGCATTGAATTAACCAGTAATAACCTTGACTTTAATGCATGAAAGTTTACGCTCTGTGATTTTCTTTTTATTTTTAGGATCTCAAAATTATTGTAACTACTTAAAATAAAGACTCTAAAATGACAAAACTATATAATTTAATGAATGAAAAACTGAAAGCAAAGCCTGTTTCATCTTCAATATTTAGCTACAATTCTTTTAGCTTAAGGCCACTTTGTCAAGACATACATATAGTTGTCTGTTCTAAAATAATGACACATTAGGCCAGCTCCTCATCCAGTGTATATTGATGTAGCTCCATTAATTTACACCAGTTTAGGATATGTTCCAATAGAATGCTGAAATACTAAGTTCCTTGAACCTGAAGTAAATACTAGGTACATAGACATTCACTATAGCAACAGGAGGGAGTAGCTAAGAATACTTCTATTGACCTAGCACTTTTGCATCAGGTATTAGGTTGGCTTAACTATGTCGGGCCAGGTCTACACTTACCCCGAGATTAAGGCTCTGGACATTGATATTCTGGGGTTCAATTTAGTGGGTCTAGTAACAACCCACTAAGTCAACTGCTGATTGTGCCCCCGTCGACCCTGATACTCCCCAGAGTTGTGAGGGGTAAGGGAAGTCAACTTCCCACAATGGGTATGCCATGGAAATTTGATTTAAGGTATATCAACTCCAGCTATGCTATTCTCGTAGCTGGAGTTGTGCATCTTAAGTCAACTCTCTCCCTACGTGTGGACCTGGCTTCACTCAGGAGTGTGGATTTTTCATTCTCCTGGGCAACATAGCAGTGTTGACCTACATTTTTAATGTACACCTGATCTCACACTGAAAGCTATCAATGTAAGCATATTCAGTGATAACAACCTCACTCCACACTGCCTACTTTCCTAAAGCAAACATTAAGGGCGGACTTATCCAGGGCATTAAGAATTGGCTTAACTCTACTCCCATTGCAGTAAGACTCCCATAATGGGAATAGGGTAAGAATGAATACATTTGAAAATCTCAGCCTAAGCACATATAATGATAGGGAAAATGGAAATTTCTTGGCACTCTGCAGGTTGAAATCCATAGGCTGAAACACTTTGACCATTGATTTCAGTTGGAGATGTGAGTGCTCAGCACCTTTGATAATTAAGTGCACAGTACCTTGAGACAGCAGCAGTACTCAATAGGGTGAGTGAGAGAGCATATAATGGCCCTTGACCCTGAACTTCTCTGCTTAGTTGTTTAATTTCTGAACCTTAATGTTATTTGACTTTTTGTTAACAAGTAACTGTACTGGAAGCAGTACTGATACAAGAAGGTTCAGTTCGGGACTGTTGTGTTAATTTTGAGGTCCCGGAGTCATTAACATAATCTAGTCACTGTGAAACATGAAACTATGTTATACAAGATCTGGAGTCTGGTATTTAGTGACCACAGCCCATTTACAACCTTTCAACCTTTTATTAAAATAAAGAAATGGTTGGAAACAAACATTTGAATTGTAAAATATTAAATAAGGCTTTCATTTTAACATTTCTTTCTCCTGTTCTCTTCACTTGGAGAGAGTTTTAGAAGGGAAAAATCTGGTTTAACAGTTGTATAGATAGTATAAAAGATTATAACTGTCCTTTGGGTTAAAGGGAAAAAATTGAGATGAAATGTTGCTTATTGCATTTGTTGTTAAAGTCTAAAAATGGGCTTTCTTGTGGAAAAGAAAAAGAAAGTTAACTGATACGGGCTGGAGAAGTTGTTCTTGTTATTTAAGTCTAATCCCATTTCATCCTGGCTGATGTTTGGGATTCAGCTGGAGCTGGCAGAGGTTGTGATGTTATCTGGGTTCCTCTCTCTGGCCTAGCCAGGATGAGAATGCCAAAAGTTTGGGATCCCAGGAGATGGTGAGGATGGCAAGCATGATGGTGAAGCTTACTCCACTAAGCTTCCATTTGTTCTTCCCTCTTTTCTTCCCAAAAACTCTTTCTTTGAGAACCCAAAAAGACAGTCGATCCCCTCATTATTTTGCCAGCTAGTTAGGCCTAATATCCAACACGCCAGTTTTGGTTCCACATCTCTAATTTTTATTAATCATGATTTCAGCATAGTACTTGCGTCATATCAACATGGACTTTTTTTATTTGGACTAATTTAGTCTTTCTGTCTGGTTCTCTTGCACCTGTTTATAACATTCATTACTGAAAGCAGCTCAGCCTACTTTCCATCAACATTTGTTACTCCTGGTTACAGTAAATTTGAATGCCCAATTATCACTACATGACTACAGTAAATTTGAATGCCCAATTATCACTCCATGCAATGCAGTCAACTTTAAGGGAAGATCCAGTTAGAATCCCCTTCTACCTCCTGCATTTAATTTCTCTGTAGTTAAAATACAGCTACATTTTCTAACCAATAGAAAAAAAGAATGAAATTGCTTCATTACTCTACCTTCCATATTAATTTTTTGCTTTCCTGTTTGAGTTCATGCTAGTATGCTGTTGAATATTAAATTGGATTGTAAACAACTACCTGTTCTGTAAAGCAATTAGCAAGCTTTAGCCATTGATTAAATAAATAAAATCAAAGCGTACTGAAGGACAGCAGACTAATACATTCCTGAAGTTTTGTGGTAAGGAATAATAAAGTAAGGTAATTTGGAAGGAATGGATAATTTACAGCAGCCCAGCCCTATCACATTTAAATCAGCATGATACTTCCATGATACACAAGGGCTGTGTCTACACTGGCCCCTTCTTCGGAAGAGGCATGCTAATTTCTAACTTTGGAATAGGGAAATCCGCGGGGGATTTAAATATCCCCCGCGGGATTTAAATAAACATGGCCGCTGCTTTTTTTCCGGCTTGAGGAAAAGCCGGAAAAGAGCGTCCAGACTGGCGCGATCCTCCAGAATACAGCCCTTTTCCGAAAGATCTCTTATTCCTACCTGAAGTAGGAGATCCTCCGGAAAAGGGCTTTATTCTGGAGGATCGCGCCAGTCTGGACGCTCTTTTCCGGCCTTTCCCCAAGCCGGAAAAAAAGCGGCGGCCATGTTTATTTAAATCCCACAGGGGATATTTAAATCCCCCGCAGATTTCCCTATTCCAAAGTTAGAAATTAGCATGCCTCTTCCGAAGAAGGGGCCAGTCTAGACGTAGCCAACGAGTTATAGTTATGTCTCTGTCTAATTTGGGATGAGATTTCTCTTTTACACTCATTTGACTGCAACTTGTATGTCCAACATGGGCATTAATGTAACATTTTAAACCAGAATTTGAAAATCCCAGCATAAAGATACTCAGAAGTGCTGGCAATAAGGATGATTCAGTGTTTCCCTCCTACATACATGCAGCAGATCAAAAATGATAAGTTTTAACTGAGAAGCCTAAACCTTTCTCAAATCTGGCCCTTTGTCTTTATTTTTTATAATACACGAGTTGACAGAGAACTATGGAACTAACGTCAATTCTCTGCCTCTGTAGGGTACTTTTTGTGCCTGACACAGGAGACTTATATTCTGAGCATCATCTTTCTCCTCTTTCTCATGGCTTGTTTCCCTTGAGGCATTTTTCCCTCTCTTAATTTTCTTACACTATAAAGCACTGAACAAATGTAACATATTCAATGATATGGTTAAAATCTGTTTATATGATGCTCACTTATCTTGGTAGTTTTCCTTATTTAATTCTAATTTTTATAAGGGTTTCATTTGTTTTTCTTCTTGCAATAAAACCATGTAATAATACCAAACAAACAAACTGTAACAGAGCTCCAAAAAATAAGTCTGACTTTTGTTTTCAATTAAAAACCGAAGGCAACAGACCAAGGTCTGGGCTTAATGGTGCAGTACGTGCTTTTCTATACAGTAAAAATCCTTAATAATTACTGAAGCTTTAAGTCCAGCTTTAAAAAGTCTCTTCTCTCATCTTATCACAGAAGATAATATGCTGTGCATTTTCCTTTCTTTCTTCCTTTTGAATTTACATGTGTGTTGTCCACAAGAGGCATTAGATTGGTAGCCCTCAAGCCTGAAGTCCTATAGTTAGTCATTTATCAAGGCAAATTTTACTGCAGTAGTCCCACAATGCAACTCAATCCTAACCTGATGGAACCCAGTTCTGTTGGTGAGAGGATTGCTCAGTTACCATGCTCACTCAATCCTCGAAGCCTCTATGGAAACAACTAGCAAGGTATCATTAGTACATTTGGGGTGCTAATTTATGAAATAAGATACAGACATCTCTCCATTGCAACCTGAAGAGACCACCAGACTTTGTAACGCACAGGCCACAATGTCAGCTATTTGACATTAACAACTTCCAGTCACCACTGACCTAAGTCCAAAAATAAAGCTTCGTGTTCACATATTGAAGAAACATATGTGCCCTGCTCTCATTTTCCCTGGCATCACATCTTCTTCAGAAACATATGGCCATTGTCTTTTGCCCTCATCCTACACGCTATCCCTCGAAGGGCAGAGAAAGTGCACAAGGTGAAATAATGTTGAAGTAGCAATAGCTCCTGAGAGGATTTCCCAGATTGAAAATGACTGCACTGTGTTTATATACATTGTATCTCTTCAGAACTGTGATCATCTTCCTTTGTGTTTGAAAAGCTCCTTGTGCATTTTGTTAGCTGCCACACGCTAAATAATTAGAATAATAATTAGGAAGTGAGCATCGCTTTTACAACGGCTGCTCTTTAAATTTAAAGCAACCTATTGTTTCAAAGTCTTCCCTCCATGTGCTCATGTGTCAAAAGTTTACAAAAGGTTAGTGGAAGGTGAAGCAGGCAATGGAATTTCTGTTCCCCATCTATGGCTCTCATCTGATTTTCACCAGCATTTATTTGCCATCCAACCTTCAACTGCGGGGGAGAGAATGCTGTTGCTGAGTTATCACTCTTTGGCCTTGGTGAATGCTTGAAGGCATAATGAGAGCAATTTGAAATACCTAAAGTGAACAATACTCACATAGACTTTGATGATTAATGATTAAAATGTAAATTTGCCATAGAGCTTCCTGAAAAAGATTCTCTATTAGATCTCTTGTTTTCTACCAGATGTTTCTGCTGTAAACTGCAAATTAGCAATATATGGATAAGACTGAACTGCCACTAACCTCTCCTGCAATAAGCCATGAACTTTATCTTGTAATGATGTGGTGCCAGAGATATTGACTAAATTGACCAATGCCTCATTGATTGAACTCAGTACTGATTTCTGTCAGAAACAGGGTGACTGACATTTCCTGCAAAGGCTAGATGCTATCAGAGAAAACAAAAATATACATTTGACATGGATGAACTTTGCAAACAAGACGGTGATTGCACTGGATGTGCTTCCTGAGAAAATCATTGCCAGGTTTCTACTCTGCTGCATTGCCATAATGCGCTGATGCCCTGCGTCCTGTTTGCCAACAGTCAAGCTGCACTTTCTGATATGCTAGATGCTTATTTTCCTCAGTTGCTGTTTGTTTTCTTTCTTTGTGAATTCTGCTGATAAATGCTTGCATGAGCAAGGGATGAATGCACTGGGATCCTTATTTTACCCTGCTTGGGGCAAAGAGCAAAGAAGAGGAATCAGGTTCAGAGAAATATTTGTATTACAATACATACAAAAAATATAGTCACATTTCTTAAATAATGGTTCTGTGTACAATATGTTCATGCGACAAATATGAGGAGAAATATCAGATCATGTATATGTGCCATGCTATGTTTAAAAAGCAAATCTTATTAGAATTTTAAAACAACTTATAAAACCTACCCTCTGTGCAATAATAATACAGTATGCAGAAATTGTAAAGAGTAACCTAAAATTGCCAATAAATGGGAGCGAAAAGATCTGGACACATAAAACTCTTCTACCTATTGAAAATTAATCTCTTCACTGTTCAGTTACAATTATAACCTCTGATAAATACTATGAAGAATATAGCATTTTTCAAATTATAAGAGAAATATTATTATTTGAAAGAATAGAGAAATGGCCTCAGATACTGACAGTTATGGCTCTAGAATTTCTTTTATCTTTGTCTTAAATTCAGTATATGGGATTTTTTTTTCAAGTCCCTCCATTCCTCCGCAAAACTTTGACTGTGATGTAGGGCTCTAATCTACCTATGTAAAAGCCTAGCTTCTAATTTTCAAATTGTTTACATATAAATGTATTCTATACTATTTTAATTCAGACTAAGTCACAATTAAGATGTGATTTTGATGTACTTCTTTATCATCAAATCAGGTGTGATATGAGAAAAAGAAAGGAGTGGCCAAAAGAGGCGAAGGAAACAGAAAAAGATTAAAACTGGACCCAAAAGAATAAATAACTTTCCTCGTCCTCCTAAAATATCTATACACCATGGAATATTTTTGTGTACAAGTAAAAGGGCCCAGGACTCCGTAAGATCATTGCTGTGCTGGGAACTTAATCTGTGATTGGATACTTTGTCCATTGTACCCAATAAAATAATATCAAGCATACAGCCCTTCCCTTTCTACCACTTGCACAATATATTATGACCCAGAAAAGGACATCTTAATCTTCTGTTAATGACTGATTATTCCTTAAATCTATAACAGCAGCACATGTCATGATTCAGTCACAAAATATCTTCCTCAGTTATATTTGTGTATATGTATGTAGAGATTTCCCCTCAAAATTCTAGTGCAATATTGAAAATAGTCATGTTGATTACTCTTCCCCTATTAAGTTGAGATAATTTGTTTGCAGTTATCATTTCTCAAGTAGTCCCCCTGTTAAAACATGAATTAAAAAGTATACTTCTTGTCTTTCCCCAATTCCTGGGAGGCAACATCCATAAGGGAGTATTTACTACTCATGTCCAGAGAACACGGGTAGCTCCTAAGTTCCATAAGGAGAAGGGCTCTGTGTACACTGAAGTACGATTTAAAATATGTATTGTGTACCAAGGCTTAAGATTTTCCTCTACCAATAAAGGATTCTTTTTGCTTATATTTTAAATGGTATTACACCATGTATCAAACCATGCAAAAAATGTCATTAATGTGGTCATGTTTGGAATGTTCTTTAAATGAAATGTCATGCAACCAAAAACAGATGCTCTATTGGTCAGAAAATTCTGTAAGAAAGTAAAAAAGATGTGAAGCCCTACCAAAACATACAAACAAATAAACAAAATCAAAATACATCAGAGCTTTAGCTATTGCGTTCTCTTACTTTCAGTCTTCGTAATAAAAGTATTTCTATTCTTCATCCTTTCTTCCCTATGCCTGGTTCTAAGAAGAGTGCTTACAAACTCAAGACATTCTGGCTACGTCTACACTGGCCCCAAATTCCGGAAAAGTCAGGCAAAGCAGGTTAGTCAGAATAGGGAAATCCGCGGGCATTTAAATATCCCTCGCGGATTTAAATAAACATGTCCACCGCTTTTTTTCCGGCTTGGGGAAAAGCTGGAAAAAAGCATCTAGACTGGCGCTATCTCCGGAATAAAGCCCTTTTCTGGAGGATCTCTTATTCCTACTTGAAAGTAAGAGATCCTCCGGAAAAGGGCTTTATTCCGGATGATTGCGCCAGTCTAGACGCTTTTTTCCGGCTTTTCCCCAAGCCAGAATAAAAGCGGTGGACATGTTTATTTAAATCCGCGGGGGATATTTAAATCCCCCGCGGATTTCCCTATTCTGACTTACCTGCTTTGCATGACTTTTCCGGAATTTGGGGCCAGTGTAGACGTAGCCTCTATGTTTTGTAATATCAGAATGAAATTAGATAATAACCAAACACTAATAATGCGCTTAACAATGTAGTAATATTTTTATTCCATATCAACTAAAATGGTAAGAATGTGGAATCATGTCCCTATGAAACCTAATCTCTGGGAAATTTTTGTTCTAGTTGATTTCTTCTCCACTGGAGTTGCACTTTTAATAAATAAATGTGATTAATAACGAAATACAAATGTGCAAATTTCAAAACTCCTTTTATTCTCTTAAGGACAATGTGGGTACATCTAGACCGGCAAGATTTTGTGCAAAAACTTGCCAGCTGTCTACACTGGCAGCTTGAATTTGCGCAAGAGCACTGACTTTGTAATGCACAAAATCAGTACTTGTTGTGCAAACAGTTTCATGCTCCCGCTCGGGAAAAAGCCCTCTTACTCAAGAATACTTGCGCAAGAGGGCCAGTGTAGACAGGGAAGAACTGTTTTGCACAAAAAAGCCCCGATGGCTAAAATGGCAATCGGGGCTTTCTTGCGCAAAGTTGCGTCTAGACTGGCCACAGATGCGTTTAACTTTTCTGTTAAAAGTATTTCCACAAAATCATGCCAGTCTAGACGCAGCCTGTTACTCCAAGAGCAATTAGCCCAAAATATATTTTTGAATTTGAACTCAACTATAACCTGGTGCAATATAAGGGGGAAATACCATAGTTTAGTTTTGCCTTTAAAGTAGACATTACCAGTGCTGAACAAATGCTTTCTCAAGTAAAATGTTTGGCACTAAGGACAGATGTTAATACCAGCCTCCTCATCTAGGAAAGGAAACTTAAAATCCCCCACCCATTTAAAAAAAATCAGGTAAGGCATTTGGCTGTGGCAGAGAAAGATCTCTTAATTAAATATGTAACATGTTCAAACCGGACAACAACTGTGCACATGTACAATGGTCTGCATTTCCACATACCTATAACTATTCCATGGTATCATGGTCAACAGTACAGTTCCCAAAGGCCAGATTCTCAGACCCTTTGTTATGCTCATTGATAACTTGCAAAATGAGACCTATAGGAAAACTTGAGTAAGGTACTGCTCAATGTGAATATAAGACTATAAGAATCTGGCCTTAAAATGGAGGCATCTATTGTTAAATGTTAAAATTATTAATAGCAAATATTATACCTGTTCAACACAGAAACTAGATCTACTTTTTCCTCTATTAGGAAGATAAGTGAGTGGCTCCAAGGTTAATATGTGATACTTTAAATGCCACCATTAAATATAGATTTACATTCTTGACTTGGGTTCTTTTAGACCTTCCTGCTAGAAAAGAAAGAATAAGTGGCATTTTTCATCAGGATTTTATCTTGATAAAGAGGTCTTTCTGCAGACACATTTGATATGCATTTTGTTCTTATAACAGCCTCTGCATCTGAAATGTTATCAAACTCTGACAGAATCTCTTCATCTTAATAAGGCAAAAATAGGCTGTATGTTCTCACCCTGATTTTCTTCATTTTATCAATATGAAGGGTTTGATTGACACCGGGCAGTGGAAAGGGGGTGCAGATCTTATCTGACAGTTTATTTTGGGCTTGGTTTTACAAGGAGAAAAGGTTATCTGTCTAGTCTGGCACATACTGGAATATTTCTGGATATTATTTTTTATGTAAAGTACTGGATCTCCATTTTCATGAATCTTAACTGCAGCGTGGATAGCCCTAAAATGTATCCTGTTCTTAATATGACTTTGATAGAGATTTTCAGAGTATAAAGCAGCCAGTTCTGCCTTTCAAGACTGCACATCAACTTCACAGGGAGCAACAGGGAACAAGTCAGTAAACTCTTGTAAACAACATTATCATACATTTGACATTACAGCCAATCTAGCTACAGGGGATTTCATCAAAGCACTACAAAAATAAACCACTTATCTTAGTTTTAATGTTTTCACTTTTATTTCCTATGGATGCCTAGTCTAATTATAGCTAACCTTTGGAAAATAACCATGTATCAGTTTCTATAAAAGTTTCCTCTGTACCAAAGGCAGGAAGTTGTCCAGTTACACAAAATGACAAACTTTAATGAGCTGTAGTCACTGCAAAACACATTAGCATTATCCCATGACATTTTTGCAAACTATGATATGGACTGTGGATCTGATGCTCAAGAGTAAACCCCAAATATGCAATATTTTATAATTTATATGCAGCATTTGGGTTGACATGTACATGTGCACAAGTAAAAACATTGCCATAGAATTTATTAAACGAGTTTTTTATTATGATGAACTAAGTACAACAATTTCACTTTCATCTATAGGAAAATAAGAAATATAGATCCCCCTACTGATATCTGGAAAAGTTTAGTATTCGGGCATTCATTTTAAATATGGGCAAGAGGACTTGGACTTAAAATATAGGCAAAATGATGTCCCAGTGACTCAGAGGCTGCTATAAGAACTACATACAAGCATTTAAAAAGTTTAAATTGGGTTAAATAAAATATCCAGATGGTCCAAAGGCAGTTACTTTTGATGTCGTGGATCACATTAATTCTCTATACACACAAAAATTGCTGTGTATGGACTAAATGCAATTGTTATTGAAGTCAACATCTCACACTCTTTTAGTGAGTTCTGAATTAGGCACTAGAAGTATATAAGATAGAGGAGAAAACACCAAGGAAGAAAAAGAAACAAAATACTATATCCATCTGTCACATTAAGGGAGATATCCCTCTATATCAGAGGCAGCAGCACGGAGTAAGAGGCAGGCACCATATCAGCTCCCACAGAGCCGTGTGCCCCCTTGCCGTGTGCCCCCCCGCAGAGCCGTGTGCCCCCTCTGATACATAGGCAGCAGTGGAGGGTGAGAGGAGAGCGAGCAGGAGGTGGTCCGCACAGGGAGCTGTCTTTTAAGATGGCTCCCCATATGTACCGGCTACCTCTTCCCCGGCAGCAGTGTCTGGAGAGAAGGGACAGGCAGCTCCACCGTAGCTAATATGCATGGAGAGCCATCTTAAAAGCTGTCTCCATGTTCTCACCCCCCACCCTTCTCATGTAAATGTGTAACCGCTAAAATTTCAGCGGTTACATGTTTACAAAATAAACACATTTTAACATCCCTATTTATATTTCAGCAGTTTACCTACAAGACAAGGGAAACAACCTTGTATGTTGAGCTAATGCAAAGTTAGCATATTTATGTCTGGGGCCTTTTTACCCAAATAATACAGGCGCATACATGTATTTGGGACCATTCACCTAGATACTAAAATCAATGTGCATACAATCAAAACTTTTCACTTAGATAGTGATAAGATAAATCTACATTTAATGGCATGGGGGGCTTCAAAATACATCCTCAAAATTAACAGGTGCACAACTGCTTGGGAAACCCAAAATAACTGCAAAAGTGACAAGGAGTCCTGTAGCACCTTATAGACTAACAGATGTATTGGAGCATAAGCTTTCGTGGGCAAAGACCCACTTCGTCAGATGCGGCACGGGGTTCGAACTAGCCAGGATTTAAAAATGGTGGCGCCCAGCTTATGCAAATGAAGCCCGGGAAATTCAAATCCCAGGCTTCATTTGCAAGTGCGGTATGCCTACATTACCCTCCTAGTTCGAATTAGGAGGGTAGTGTAGACATACCCTTAGTCTATAAGGTGCTACAGGACTCCTTGTCACTTTTGCAGATCCAGACTAACACGGCTACCCCTCTGATCCAAAATAACTGGTTAAGACCAGAGCTAAATAACCAGTTAAAATAGTAATAATAAATGTAGTACCTAAGCACAAAAGGGGCCATGGTAATGAATGAACATATATGACAATAAACTGAAATAAATGATATGCTGACATAAAGGGAAAAGACATTTTGCCATTGGTAAGTTGAGAAAATACAAATAAGGAAAGGAAAAACATTCTCTGCTGATTACACATCAAACATAACACCACTGTAACATTATAAAAATGGCATCCCAGCCTAAGGGGCAGTAGGAGAAGAAGATGTAATCATTAGAAGGTGCCATAATGATGACCACAGGTGGTGATGGGCTAGGTGTTGAGGAAGATGATGTATAACACTTCAGCTTGTTCTAGAAGGAACGCTGGGAGTATATGCAAATACACATGTAAATTCCCTATATATCTTGTTAAGTATATATAAGAGTTCCTATCGTATGAGTTTTGCAACTGTGCAATCAGGATCCTCAACTATACAATAATATAATACTGGGCCTGATCCTGGGATAAGAACCTGTCAACCCTCAAAGGGATAACTGGAAAGTCATGAATTCATATAATTAATACACAACCAAAGATCAAGCAGCAACCCTAGAATCATAAAAATGTAGGACTGGAAGGAATCTTCACAGGGCCTTCTTATTCAGCCCTCTGAAGTGAGACAGGACTAAGTATTATCTAGATCATCCCTGACAGTTATTGTCTAAACTGATCTTAAGAACATCCAATGATGGAAATTCCATACCCCTCCTTGCTAATTTATTCCAATTAGTTTCATACACATTTTTCCCATCACCATCAGTCTATCTTTGTTATTTTATTCTTCTTCTATTTGCTCCTGCTTTTTTAATCCTGAGTGTATATAACATTCAAGCCAGTATTTATTCATTCTACATAGACCACTTGGCAATTAACTGAAAATTAGGGAGGTGGGCGAAAGGGTAAAGATTGCTCGCACTTCACTCACAAGCTCTATCTCAATTCTGTTGCCGTCAGTTGGCCTTTCAGCCATAGAAATTTCAAGAGCTGTTAAATAGTGGAATACTTTTTGGGAAGAAAAAACAAAATAAGAGAGTGATCAAAGAATTTAAAATGCATTTCTGTTTTATACATCAATGTTCCTGATTTTAATACTGACAGAAAAGATTTCCCATATAAAAAGTTGTTATTTCTTTATGATACAAATCCTGTCTAAGCCCTTTACCTGGCCAGTGCTGAATAAACCAGGAAATTTCCAGAACGGACTCTAATGATGCATGAGAGCACAGAATACACCAGACAGAGGTAGGAGGACTAGGATAATCTGGATTTATTGTAGAGAAAAGGACTGAAACTCCTAAGGCATTAGGAGGAGAGACAGAATTGTAAACTGCTGCAGGAAGGTGCACTGTGTTTCTCTGGACTACACAAATACTCAAAACAATGCCTGATTTATGTTTGAAGTACCTACTTATGTCAGTACTGGTTTGCTTTTGCTTGAGTTTTGTTCAGATATACAATCACTCAGAAGAAGCTTTAAATTGCATGTGCATTTTGTGAATATCTGAGCCAAACTGTTCTATATTATGCATTTTGAGCATAATTTGTGATAACTGACCTGGAATTTTCCTTTCTTGTCTCTCATTAGCTGAACCTATTGTATGAAATCAGAAATATTAGATGAGTTAGAAACCATTTGGAGACCACATTTCCGCTGTGCTCTGGAGTCAATCGGGATTAAGTCAAGTTAAAAAAATCAACACCATTCACTCATCGTTTTCTGACAGCCTCTTTCAGGTCATGCAGTAGATTAGTATATTATCATACTCTAATTCCTTCACTTATTAGGAAGCATCTGATTATTATTTCATATTTTAACTCACAATAATTATAGCCTGGTCTTTAGATACTTTCCTGAGATCAAAGTTCTCTTGTTACATCTAAAGTGTATGCCCGTACTGCTAACAGAGGCCTCTGCCTTATTTCATAATTCCCTCAGTTACTGGGAACACACTGCCTCATTATTATTTCATATTTTGTCTCACATAATTATGTCCTTTTTGTCACTGTTCTCTTTTAATACAAATTTTCTTTCTCCTTGTTCCAAATTTATTATTTTTGATTGATTTTAATGCAGGACTGTGAGCTTTGAAGCTTTCTTCTCAGTACAGGCAACAGCATCAGGTAGCAGCTGCCCTGGCATTCCTTACATGGGAGGGAGCGGGTAAGGGGGCAATTGCCCTGGGGTCTGGTGATTCAAAGGGGCCCAGGGCTTTGGCTGCCACTGCTGCTGCAATAGAAAAAGAATTGGCTGGAGCCCTGGGCCATTTAAATCGCTCCTGGAGCACTGGGCTGGAGCACTGTGCTGCACACTCTGGGCAGTGCTAAGGGCTGTGCATCTGGGGGAGGGAGGACACCACTCTCTGAGAAGCTCTGAGAGCTGGCTGCCCTCAGCCTCACCCCTTCCAGTAGCCCCGTGTCACAATGCCTAGCAACCCACAGAGGCTGTTGTCTCCACTGTTTGCACTGTAGAGCATAAATGTAGTGCCCATATTTAAAAAGGGGAAGGACAATCCAGGGAACTACAGACCAGTCAACCTTACCTCAGTCCCCGGAAACATCACGGAGGGGATCCTCAAGGAATCCATTTTGAAGCACTTGGAAGAGTGGAAAGTGATCAGGAATAGTCAACATAGATTTACCAGGGGCAAGTCATGCCTGACCAATCTGATTAGCTTCTATGATGAGATAACTGGCTCTATGGGGAAGTCAGTGGATTTGATATACCTTGACTTTAGCAAAGCTTTTGATATGGTCTCCCACAATATTCTTACCAGCAAGTTAAGGAAGTATGGATTGGATAAATGGATTGTGAGGTGGATAGAAAGCTGGCTAGATTGTCAGGTCCAATGAGCAGTGATCAACGTCTCAATGTATGGTAGGCAGTCAGTTACAAGCAGAGTGCTCCAAGGATCGATTCTAGGGCCATTTTTTTAACACCTTAATTAATGACCTGGATGAGGGGATGGACTGCATGCTCAGAAAGTTCACTAAGCAAGGGGGAAAGGTAGATACGTTGGAGGGCAGGGAAAGGGTCCAGAGTGACCTAGACAAATTGGAGGATTGGGCCAAAAGAAATCTGATGAGGTTTAACTAGGACAAGAGCAGAGTCCTGCACTTATGATGGAAGAATCCTAAGCACTGTTACTGGCTAAGGAGCAGTTTGACAGAAAAGGAGTTGGGGATTACAGTGGATGAGAAACTGGACATGAGTCAACAGTGTGCCCTTGTAGCCAAGAAAGCTAATGGCATATTGGGATGCATTAGGAGGAGCATTGCCAGCAGATCTACAGAAGTGATTATTCCCCTTTATTCGGTTCTGTTGAGGCCACATCTGGAATATTGTATCCAGTTATGGGCCCCCCACTACAGAAAGGATGTGGACGCATTGGAGAGAGTCCAGCAGAGGGCAACCAAAATGATTAGGGGGCTACAACACATGACCTACGAGGAGAGATTATTTAGTCTGCAGAAGAGAAGAGTGCGCGGGTATTTGATAGCAGCCTTCAACTTCCTGATGTGAGGTTCTAAAGAGGAAGGAGAAAGGCTGTTCTCAGTGATGACAAGTGACAGAACTAGGAGCAATGATCTCAAGTTACAGTAGGGGAGGTCAAAGTTGGATATTAGGAAAAACTATTTCTCTAGGAGGGTGGTGAAGCACTGGAATGGGTTACCTAGGGAGGTGGTGGAATCTCCAACCCTAGAGGTTTCTAAGTCCCAGTTTGACAGAGCCCTGGCTGGGATGATTTAGATAGGGTTGGTCCTGCTTTGGACAGGGGTCTGGACTCGATGGCCTCCTGAGGTCTCTTTCAGCCCTAGGAGTCTATGATTCTATAATTGTTAGGATAATGAACATATTCCTATTGAAAAAGAGATAGATTTAATTGGCTTGGTCCAATACCATGCAGATGGATAATTCAGTCATTTTACTGTGTTCTTACTATGGGAAGCATGAGGCAACTAACTAGATTCCAGTTCCAGAATGCAGTGTTTCTTCATACTTGCCCTAGCAAGACTGATCAGCAATGCAAAGGAATTTGCTCAGCCTCTGATAAGAGAGAAGTCATTGTAGGGTGCCATATAATATATGCTGCAACCAAGAAGAAACTCTCAATTATAAATTAAATGGAATACCAATGCAAGGGAAGTGAGAGAAAACAGTATTGACATTTCAAACAACTCTGCTTTTCATATCGGTTTTACCCTTTTAGAGCTGTCTGAATCCTGCAAAATTGTTCTGAGCCATCAAACAGAAATTTTCAATGAAAAATATATAGACGAACTTGAAACCTCATCATCTGCGATATGGGCGTTGTCATTATACAAATGTGTCTCTTTGCAGTGCCATTAGTGAAGCTTCAGATGAAGGGATTTTAAAAGATTTATTTTAAAGGGAGATATATTTTCCCTTGATCCAGCTGGGTCACTCCACTGAAACAGGAACAAATTACTCCATGAGGCCTCTCAGTAATGGATAGATTCCAATTTTTGCAAGACTCATGTTGCACCATGTTTTCTGGAAGTGATGTCATATGATTCTCATTATCTCTTCACAGGATTTTAGCACAGAGACATGCTTATTCTATAACACTAGGGAAACTAGTGATGGCATTTATCTGTGCAAACGCTGCAAAAGGAGTAGTCATTTAATTTATTATGAAGTATTGTATCTAATATCCCAATCAGATTGAGAACAGATTTTCTATCATGTGTTGGAGAAGTACTCTCAGGTGTTGTTTTAAAAGGACTCCAAATCCCCACATTGGGTCGCTAGAATAGTTCTGCTGAAGAAACTAAACATTGTCACTGATATTAATTTCCTGGCATCTGTCCATATTCAGAGATCTCTACCTATTTTTGCTCTATCCTTCAGTTGCTGCCAAGTCTTTTCTATATATGGATAGTAAGGTACAACTAAAACAACAAACCAGCAACCACCCTGTAAATATGTCCTTGCTAAAAGACTGGAAACAGTGCAATGTATACATTATGGTACAGATCCTGAGCTGCATTAGACTAGCTGTTCCCGGCTCCACCTACAGAAAGCTGGGTTACTGGTTTGTTTTTCTAAACAAAGGATGATTTTAGACCAGTTTCTAATTGGATATGGTCAGAAAACCAAAATATTTCAATGAAAATTTTTGACTGGAAAGTGTCTTTAACAAAACCCCACCAAAGCCTTACAATTTCGTTCCTTATCCTGCTAAATGGATTGTAAATATGACTTCTGTTGTATGAGTCTTGTTTACGGATTTGATATACTTGGATAACACACCTAACAAAGAACTTGCAATAGCATCTATTTTCATTACAAAGTTTTAAACATACTCTTCTATCTCAATAGAATAGTGTGCATCACCAGTAAGATTACTGGGAGAAATTCTACAGATTTCACATCTTTATGGAAATTTAATAAAGCTTAGTCTTAGCCAAGCATCTGAACAGCAGACAAGCATCTGATTTGCTCTATTGTATTTATTTATTTGTTTGTTTGTTTGTTTATTTACTGAGCATATGTCTTGGTAGCATCTGGGCTCGTAAGAACAAACAAACAGCTCAAGTAGCTAACGTGTTAAAAAGGGGCACTGAAATAATGAAATCCGTCTTTTAATCTCTTTGATTTCATATCCATTTCAGAACTCATGTTGTCATTTGCTAATTCCAAAATGACTTTTTGTAAGAGGATTGTCAGTACAGATGTTGGAACCCTTAAACAACCGAGCACGTGCTCTCTTATCCATGTTTAGTGTTTCAAAGCCAAACTACTGTAACTAATAAATCATTCTCGGTTGCTGAAAGAAAGCGGATAATTGTGCTGCTTTGTATCTTGTATACAAAACATTTCAAAAGAGTGCCCCCCCCAACTAAGCCCTCCTAAGTATTGTTATTGACTGCATGATCCATTTCTATCTGCTTTCAATATCCAATCTTCATGTTGAGCTTTTGAAAAGGTTTGCTTCATTTCTTAAATCTATGAATAGGGCAATCGTGACAATTTCTCCTTAATCAACACTTAGGCTGGTAGAATTAAAGAGAATCAAAATGGAAAACAATATAAATAAAATGATTAGAAAACATATCAAATGTTTATACAATAAAGACTAAATTGAATGTTGTCCAAGCTTCAGTCACAGTGCAAAACACCACATTTTGGGGACTGACCCTTATCACTTGAGGAGTTCTATCTCACGTGTTTAGAGCTACTGGAGCAAATTAAATTAGTCACATGTATAAATATTGCTCATGTGAGTAAATGACTGTAGGATAAGACTTTTAGGGCAAGAATTTTAAAAGATATTTGGGAGCTAGTTCCTATTGAAACCAGTGGGAGTTAGATACTGAGTGTTTCTGAAAATCCCACCGTTAGTAAATTGTTCTGTATGTTAAACATTTGTAACGATGTATGTGTGCTCTTATTTTAGAGCATTTTAGGGCAGGATATTTTTTTCAGTACAATATACTGTAGTGTTAGTAGAGAGGTAGAAAAGGAGGGGTAGACAAATCCCTCCTTGGACATACAATGTCAGAAAAGTAAGCTCCATAAATGGGAATATGAGTTAAATAATCCTCCCCAGGAAAAGCAGTAAGATTTTTTTTTCTGTTATCCTTTTTAAAATATGAGATGCCATGTCCTTTTTGGATGCTCTTTTGCTAACTGAAAATTCATGGTTAGGTAAATCTCCTTTCAAAGAGATAAGGAACTATTTAAATTGTACAATGCTTAACTGTTTATCTTCCTGGATAAGAAGGCATCACAGAACAGAACACGGTACACAGGGGAAATTACTTTGTTTATACTATTGATACAAGACAGTCAGATAATTTTCCCAAATATACTAATGCAGTATCAACTTGTGCTGGATTTATTTACAGTTATTATCTTGGATGCAGGACTAGTACAGCTAAGTAATGATGGACAAGAGAAGGGATATTAATGTTGCATCACATGTGTGTCTGACATGTTGGAGAAGGGGTTGAAGGCTTTGGTGAGATGGGATGGTACTGAAGAGCACAGTACAAGACCAGCAATATGGAAGGAAAAAGAGCAATATTCCCTCCTGTGGTAAGATCTCAACTTAATGCTAGGGTGGGTTGTAAGGGAAACAATAACCCTTCCTCGCTTTTCATGGTGCAGGCTAGTGAACTATTTTCTCTTCTAGTCTGAAGCAGTTCCCCCCCCACACTGGAAACTTCAAAGTAAAAGCTTTGGGGTTCTCTCACTCTCCCCCATAGTGGCTTGATTCCTGGTTGCATGCAGGCCTCATTAGCACTGTGGTCGGGGTTTTTCCTTTTTGAAGGCTGGCTAGCTGAGCACTCTACTCAAATAAGGCTGAGCATAGATCTTCTGGGGTGTACTCTTTGCTTGCTTGTTTCATTCCAATAAGATTGATGATGTTGTGACCCACTTTCAGGGGGAGGGTGTTCAACTTATCCTATCCAAGATGATTTATAGTTCACTTTAATGCCAGATATTCCCTAGAGTCATAGCAAAGGCTGCAATCATTAACCCAAGTACATTGAAGGTACATTCCTGTGGTCAGTTTGGGGAATAACCTAAAATTTGCCAAGCTCTTTCAATATAGTTAAACTCCCCTCCCCCAAATCCTGTTGAACCTTAATAGGAGTTAAGTGCATAACTCCCTTAGATTCCCTTGAAAATCACAACTTACATAACCATGAATTAATAAAGTGCTGCAGTGCTTGACTCCAACCACCAAAGACGGCTGGATTTGTGTGGCATGTGAAGTGATTTATATATATTAATTTCTAAAACACTTAGGGTGTGTCTAGACTACATAGCTCCGTCGACAGAGCCATGTAGATGAGCTTCCTAGACATAGGAAAATGAAGCAGCACTTTAAATAATCACCGCTTCATTGATATCAAAATGGCTGCCGCGCTGTGCCCATCAGCTGTTTGGCAGCACAGCGTGGAAGCCCTTGTCAACTGCCCAGTTATGCCTCGTGGAATGAGGTTTACCAGGGCGGTTGACAAGGGTTTCGACCGCAGAGCGTCCAGACTACTGCGCTGTGCCGCCAAACAGCTGATCGGCACAGCACGGCAGCCATTTTAATGTAAATGAAGCAGCAATTATTTAAATCGCCACTTCATTTCCCTTTTTCAAGTACACTTTACATGGCTCCGTCGACGGAGCCATGTAGTTTAAATGTACCCTTAGGGAACCTTCACAATGAAAAGTATTATGCAAACCCCACCAAAAAACCAAACCAAAACAAAACCACAACAGCAAAATACTAATAATAATCCATTGCTTCAAAAAAGTGGTCAGCAGGTTAGGCTTGGCACTTAGGGCAAATCTATACTACAGAGGAAATAGACCCTTTGGAGGTCGATCTAGTGTTCAATTTAGTGGGTCTTGTGTAGACTTCCAAATCGAATGCTGAGGGCAGTCTCTGCCAGTGTCCTGTGCTCCTCATTCTGTCAGGAGTAAGGAAAGCCAAAGGGATCATGTTCTCCTGTTGGCCTCCCACAGTGTACACACGGTATTGGTTCATCTAAAAATAAGCTGAATCCAACTACGCATTTTGCATAGCTGGATGGTGTACCTTAAGCCAACCTGCCTGGTTAAATGTAAACCAGGCCTTATTGATTAGGGCAGTAATTAGTTTACAGCAGGAGTAACTACATCTTCTATTTCTGAAGGCTTCAGGGATTGGAATATACTACAGACTAGCTGACTATTGCCAATCCATGACAGGGTGAAGTGAGGTTGAGTTTCTGGATGACAAATGGGCATCATTTTAAACTTTATAAAGTGTGAATGGAGTTTCCTTCTTTAATGAAGCTCTTATTTCCTTTGGGAAAAGAAGCTTCTGTCCCTCAGGCAACAGCTTTAGTAGTGGTAGGTAGTGCTCATGATAATAGTGTTTTAGGGCCAAACCATTACAATAGTAAAAGTCGTGTTTCTGTTGTAAACCTTTGTTAAAGTCCAAGACAGACTTCATCCCGATTCCTGTTACTGTCTAACCTCAATCTCATCAGCTTCCTACATATACGCAAATATAATGCAGACCGGGCCTATCTGTGACCAGTCAGCAGTCACGGAGGGAAACTATTCACCAGTTTGCCTGTTGTTTGAAACTACAAATACATTCCTTAGGAAAATCCTCCTGACTAGCTCCAATAGTAGGAAATGAATGAATGACACCAGGACACTCATTTTGAAGCTGGACCTCCAAAGGGGCCTGAATTTCTGGCTGAGGATGCAACAGCTTGCTTGCCTTCACTTAGCAAATGGTTGTTGGCTTACACAGGGTTTCATCAAGTGTTCTTTGTCATAAAAGTTAGGGTCATAGGACACTGTGACAATTCTGTTTCCATAAAGTGACACAACTTTCTGTGGTTTACAATGTTTAATCCAGGTACGTATCCTTATTAACCTTTTTGGTAAGCACAAAAACCCCTCTTATTTGTTGTTATGACAACAATAAACAGTAAACTGTTTAAAATCCATTTTGGATATAGTATGAACTTGTGGGATATCCTAGGCCAAGGGTGGGGAACGTCAGGCATGGGGGCTGGGTGCGGATCCTGAAGTCCCCGAAGCTCAGGGCCGTCCAGCATTGGGTAACTGCCCTGTGCTCCAGCCACCTTGCTGCCCCACCATGAAGCTAGAGCACACAACATTTACCAGCCTGCACCTCCTCCCAGGATCTGGTGTGAGAGGGGAATGTGAGGAGTATCTTTCTCCTCTGTCAGGGGCCATATCAGTGAGTGTCTGAATTTTTTTTCTTTTCTTCTCACTTGTGTGTGGCACTTGACTGATTTTTCTGTGAATCAGCAGCTCCAAACCCCAAAAAAGTTGCCCATCCCTGTCCTGGTATTATCTGCAAAATGAACTGAAATAGGCAAGTAGTACAAAAAAACTAAGAAAATTTAAAATATTGCATTAAGTATTTTTGTTTATCATTATACAAGCTTGTTTTAATTTGTTAGGAATTGTGTATATACCTTCTCTCCAATGTGGCTTCATGTTCAATAGGGATACTGTGTGATTGAATATTATTCCCCTATCTTAGTGATACACCCATTAACAGGCAATGGGGGCAAAACCAAAAAGTAAGCAATGCTTTAAACCCACAACCCAACATCCTTCCTTCATCAGAATAAAACCAAGTAAGGCCCTGAAAAACCCTGCCTATTTCAAATATCAATTACTTCTTTTCCTGGCTCTGAAAAAGTTTTCCCCTAGATGGGAAACACTCAAACAAAATAATAGCATATGTGCAGCACACCATTCTCCCCACTGAACATTTACCCCTTCAGCTCTGACTTTGCACATTTTAGGATTGTACATCCTTATGCCAAATGAAAGTCATGGCATTTTCTCACACAGCAGCATGTACCTGACTTTGTGTCAGGAACTAACATGACAGCTTTCTTGTTTAGTATGCTGACTGAATTCCTTCTTGAGCAGCCAGCAGTAGGCACTGCCTTACTCCAGCCAAAGCTGCATTACTGTTAATTTATGCAAGGTACTTGGATGGACAGGTGAATTTTTTTGCTTGAATTTGTTAGGACAACTCCTTAGAGAATTAAAGCTGAGAAGAATTAGGACTTGAGATCTCTTTTCCAACTTGCAACTTGTGAAGAATAGTCTCGGAAAGGCAGCAGTTTTCCATCTCCAATGCACATACTTATACATGCCTTGAGCTATGATTACAGTGATGCTCTCTCTGCATTAGTTCCTCCTCCTGCTTTAATCCACCATCTTCAGCAGGTCCAAACACAACTGCTCATGTGAACTTCTCTCACTGGCCAAGTTTGCTAATTAGATTATTCATGTACAGAGAGAACCTCTGTAAACTGGGACTCTCTGGTCTGGCAACATCCATGGTCCTGATGTTCCAGGACCAGAGAATCCCGTTCGAGGGCTGGTGCCTAGGAACCCTGCAGACTGGCAGAGTTTGCACTGCTGGTAGCAAGCTGCCAGCGGGGCTAGGAGCTTAGATCACCACAGTTGAGAAGCCAAGTGTGCCCCAGCAGGGCTGCCCAGCAGCTTTGGGAGCCTGGCGTGCCACAGTTGGGCTGCTCAGTAGGCCAGGAGCCTGGTGCACTGCGAACTGGGTTGTCTGGCATGGGTGGAGGGGACCAGCTGGGCTGTGGGACATGTGGCCAGTCAAGCGCATGTCAGGGGGTCAGAAACTTATCCAGGTTGGCCAAAATCCCTCATCTGGGACCGGTCACCAAGGGTACTGGACCAGGAAGGTCCAACCTGTACTCCAGTTAGCTCCAATGTATCCTGTTCACCAAAGAGCCCCTCTATATTTCTGGATCTTGCAGGAAAAAAAAGATCCCTGTGGATCAGCACTGTCATATTTGTTTGAGTTTCTCATATTTCTATCAACAGCTATATCTGTAGGATTTTCAGCATAGACCATTTTAGATTCTCAAACCAAACATCATTTTAGTTAAGGTTTAGACTTTTATTTCTTTGTTACTTGGCCAAAACATCTCCAATATCTGCAAATAATCCCATTGAACAAGGTGTGCATTTAGATGTCCAATAAATGTACTATGTGTACACATACACAAATGGAAGGAATTCAGAGCAGTGGTTTAAGACACATTTCACTGTATAAACAATGTTACTGATCAATTTGGGACCTGTAGGGCACGATTCACAACTATGTCTATTTGTTCCATGGGGATAATAAAAAAAAATTATGGACACTAATGGCAATGCCCCACTTCCTGGTTTTTTAAAAGCGAGAACAGTGTTTTTTCCAATAAGGTATCAGTGTTTAATGGAACCATTCTCTGATCGGTGCACTCCCTATGGAGAATATGGATGAAAGCCAGTCTCCATTGACATCAATGGCAAAACTTCAATTGGTTTCAGCTGAGCAAGGATTTCACCCTGTGGGTCTCATCATGCATCATTAATACCAACATAAGTTTTGCCATTTACTTTTGTGGGAGAAGGATTAGATATTAAACCTCATTCCAGCAAAAAGCACTTAAGCATGTGCTTAAAGATAATTATGTCAGTCATCCCAGTGCTTAGAAAGAGTTGTTTTGTTCATGAGTGAAGCAAATGGAATTGTCAATATGCAGTCTGTTAGGTGCTCTGTGGTATTAGAGCCCAAGAAAGACTTCGTTAATTCTCCATTTCTTCTTTTAAATCATCCATTCTCTTTTGCAGGAGCAGCACAGTTTGGGGCCTAATTTCTCTCACTGACTATATTACCAAATTCTACTGTAGCTAAGTGCTCCCTAGAATTCCTCCATAATTCTTATTCTATTCCTAAAACTCATTGTATACCACCTAAAAATCTATATTTCTTTGAAATAAACATAGCTTCTCTTGACTCAGTTTTATTCCTTAAGAGGCTTTTGTTATTCTTACTGTTCATTTTATGTATGTTTCTGAGGAGCTGTGCTTATTTAAAAAATGTTTGTGAATGTGGTAAATATAAAAAAGAGTTACCCATTTACTTATCAAGAAATAAAGGTTTAACCAAAAAAATAGATCATGCCAGGCAGCAAAATAATCATGAACTCACACCAATTAGAAATTGATAAAGACCTTTTAATTTATTCAGTTAAACCCCTCCCAGTGCTGTCCCTAGCAAGTGAAACTGCTTTCTCTAGTGGATGGAGCAAAGAGGAACACCTCACATACTTTTTTGGTCAGACTGCCTTTGTTTTTACCTCTGCTCCAGAATGCATAACTTTCTATTAAACCCATTCAAATTGAACAAGTGATACATAAGACTTCTTATCTTAGAATCATCCTCCTAATTACCACCTTCAGATAGTAAAATGTTTGAATTTAGAATAACTTGAGTATGTAGTGTCAGATTCTGCCAACTCCTGTTAAATAGCTCTTATTCCAAAAAAATCTCACTGATTTCAATGGTACTCATTTTGGAGAGAGATAATAGGACTAGTTTTGGAGAAAGTTGTGAGTGCGTAAAGCTGTGGGCAAAGTACGAGAATCTGCCTCATAGTATTTTATCTGCAAAAAGTTTGAGCATGCATTTCAGAATAACAGTATCTGACAGTGCACTGTAACAAGGTATTTCTGCTATCTCAACTTTTCTTCCCAATAAGGCTCTGATCTTTTAACCGAATCTGACCCCCTCTGCTTCATGGAGCTCCAATGACTTCTGGTGCAGAATCAGGATCTATGTCAGGGGTGGGCAATAAATTTCATAGGAAGGCCACTTCATGAATTTTGGTATGTGGTCCCTGGCTGGCTCTAGGCCCCACAGAAGGGGCGTGGCCTTGGACAAAAGGGGCAAGCTCAGGGCACCAGAGAGAGACAGAGAGTGTGTGGTATGAGAGACACTTTGTGTGTGAGAGACAGACTTTGTGACATAGATAGAGTGTGTGCAGCACTGTGTATGTGACAGCTACTTTCTGTGTGTGTGGCACAGATTGGTGTGTGTGTTGTGTGTGTGTGACAGTGACACAGAGTGTGTGTGCTGGCTGCTGCTAGGTAAGTTTCTATGAGAAGTCACGCTCTGTCTCTTTAAGAGAACTCTGTCCTGCTCTGCACCCCTCTGAGTCACTTACCATCCATGCTTCAGACTGGGGCAGCTGTGCTGTGTGTCTCCTTCTCCCCGATCCATGCTCTGCAGAGATGGGGCACAGTGGCAGGGGGACAGCCTGACTTCAGCACTCCTTTCTCCCCTCCAACCTCCCTCCCTCTCCCTGCTCTGCACAGCCAGCAGGAGAATCTGGGCGCAGCCAGCTTGGCTGCAGAATGGAGAAAGATGGGGTGAGGGCCAGCCGAACACATGCTGCCAACTATAAGTATGCACGCTTTGCTAATCAGCTGGAAAAGCTGGAAAGAAAGGCTTGGTGGGTAGGATCCGGTCTCTGGGCCTGATTTCTCCCATACCTGATCTATGTCATCTAGCATCTGTGGGGCAGTTACTTTCACTTAAATTAGAACAAGAGGACATAATACTTTTAAATTCTACCTATTTCTCTTTAAATGTTTCTTCTGGATGGATTATCTCTAAATTCTAGTCTTGCTTCTTCACACGTAGGAGTACAAGAACCTCCGTCTGGCTAGATGAATGTATTAAGTCCAACAAGAATTGTTTTAAAGTTTTCACAAACAAAATGAAATCTATCCACTTACTTAAATGTACGCAAGAATGTCCCTTTAATCCAAAGAGAAGTATTGCAGTTAAGTTCTGAACGTTGGCAAACTCGCCAAACACAGAGTAATCACAACAAGGTAGCATTCAGTGGTAACCATATACATCTCTAGAAAGCATTCATCATTCAGTGTCATAGTTCCATTTCTAGTATTTAAGAAGTTGCTTGAGATACTGAATGACCTTCACCTTCAGATTATTTCATATCTGCTTTGTCGGTATTTAAGTAGCTTATGATATTAATTATGTATTTTGATTATTAATAGCTGGTAACATTCACCGTGGCAAATAAGCAGTGTTATTTTTGGGGTGGGAGTTCTTATATAATGCTCACATTAATTCCCACCCAGATAGTGTGTAAAAATAGGAAAGAATGCATTTTTCTCATTAAGGCTGCATACTTGAAAGTAGTGAAATGATACCTGCTTATTCAAGGAGTTTAAGTGACAGCTTCTCTTATCCCAATATGATTTCTGGTTGTTCAAACCATGATATAAAGGGGAGGGTGGTTAAAGAAATGAGGCACTGAATGTCCGTCACCTTCCTGAAATACTTCTGTCAGTGGTTATTTGGGTCTCCTGAGTGAGAGGTGTCTGAGACCTGAACTTGTCGTGATTTTTTAAACCCACAAGAGTTCATATGGTGGGGGTAAGCGGAGGAGGGGTGAAAGAGGCAAAAAGAGAGATTAACAGTCCATGGATCCCAATAAGTGGAAGAGAAGTAAAACCATCCTGGGAGTTATTAAATCCCACAATTATGTCAATGGGATTACTAGCCTGCATCTTATCTTCAGTTGGCTGCTTCAGATAGAACAGAGTGATATGGACAATCAAAACAACATGTAGTCCTGTTGAGATGAGGTCCCTTATGCATACATGTGGCTAGACTGGAGAAATCAGGTCAAGAACAAAGTATAATGTCATATGGAAGGAACAAACATAGAACAAGGGGTAAAGCAAAGTTCTTCATCTCAGTAAGCTTTCTCGGGGAAGGAGTCAGATAAAGAAACACACACACACTATATAGCCTGATGGTTATAGCATTGGCCTGGGGCATGGGGGAGACAGGGTTGAAGTTCTGGTTCTGCCACACAAGGAGTGCTCTGGATGCAAAACTGTGCCTTGAATACCTGCAGAGGAGAAGATAAAGACACACAAGTCTGTGCCAGTACCCTTGTCACTGGGCTACAGACAACTTGTCTCTCTCTTCCATTGTGCAAAACTGCTTTCAGAATGCCAAAGTGTGTTGCAAAACGGAGTCGTTTTATGGCCATTCCTAATAACAATCTAAAATATGTTAAATCTAGTCACACAATTTTACTTACATACTCGATAATATATTATATACACAACATATTGTGTTTCAGTTAGGGATGTGATTGTTTAATTGGTTAATCAGTTTGCTGGTAAGCCTCACTCTTAATGGGGCTGCTTTGGCTCCTGCCCAGCTAGTGCAGCCCCCTCCCCACCTGTCGTCTGCAGTGAAGAGGTCCCCATCTATTCCCCCACTTTAAACAAGGGTTGCCAAAAGATTTCAACAAAAATACCGGACACATTGACATTACATCACAATCTACATTACATCTTATTTAGAAATACCAGACATTTATATTTTCTCATTTATATTTTTTCAATTTGTTTCCCGAACAGAAACCTCAAATACTGGATTGTCCGGTTCAAAACCAGACACCTGGCAACCCCACTTTAAACGGTTAACCGGTTAAACAATATGTTTAACTGGCTAACCAATTAATCGGGATTTTACATCCCTAATTTAAATATGCACAGACCACATGTAATGACAACTTTTCTATCTCAGTAGAAGATGATTAACTATTCTTGAATATTCCCTGAGTAAATAAGTTATCCTTTGGTAGGATTTCTGTGAGGAAAGACAGAAAACAGAAAGGAGCTACTCTAGAGTACATGGTCTTGGGAGTACTGTAATGTTCTTTATTAGAGATCACTAACCCACTTTATAATATTTCACTTGTGGCAAAGTGAGTTTAATAATTTTTTTTCTTCCTAATTTCTGTCAAAAGAATTTGTGTGTTTGTTTGTATGTATTTATGTGTTCGTGTATTTTATAAAAGAGAGTTAATAGACCGATAGTAGAATTTAAAAATAGTGCGTCTCCAAAGGATATTCAAGTAGTCTTCAAACAGAATTTATTTTGGAAGTAGATAAATAAGACATAAAAGGAACAGTGCTTGTAATTCAGTTTGAAAGCAAAAAAATATATTTAAAAAAATCTTTGTTAAAAAATATTTTACAAATAATACGTAAGACCAGGATGTACCATAAATATATGCAGGAAACAGAAAACACTGAAACGCTTAAGATAAAGAGACCTGTATTACAGTATATGTTAAAATTATTTTGCATTACATACCAGTTTAGATTTTGACAGCACCTTATTACGTGTTTGCAGTCCTCTGGTTAATGAAATTCAGAAGGACTACAACAATTTCTCCCTCCCTCATCTAATATATTCTTTATTATTACAGAGAATCTACATGTAGCTTTCACACAAGATGCATTTTACATGCCACGTGTGATTTCTAGTACTAGCTTTTGCTTATTTGCAGGAACGTTGTAGCTGTGTTGGTACCAGTATATTAGAAAGCCAAAATGGATGAGATTGTGTCTTTCGTTGGACCAAATTTGGTTGATGAAAAAAAAATCATGCTCTCAAGCTTACACAGAGCTCTTCAGAAGATGACAACTTGAAAAAAATGAAGACCTGAAGAAGAGCTGTATGAACTCCAAAGCTTGTCTCTTTCACCAAGAGAAGTTGGTCCAATAAATGATATTACCTCTCCCTTCCTTTTTTTATTGTTATGGACTTGAAATCAGGGTAAACAACATCTGTTTCAGATTAGGAATGGCACTAAACTTTGGTAGACATGCATTCATATATCATCCAGGCATTTATAACGTTCTAGAGCAGTATATTTGAGGGCCATCTTTGGCTATTTATATTGTAGGGCTAAAGTCAGTAAAGCTTACCTACTCTGTTGCTGAGTTGCTGAACAAGTTACAGTACTGCCACTAACATAAGGATATTTTAGTATCCCTTCTATACACAAACTCAACTGCCAGCAATGAAATTAGGAGTGTCATATACACTGAATACAAAATATACTTCTTCATGAGGTTTGCTGAGATAATAAAATCTAATAAAACAATAAAATCTAAATTCTGATGACATTTCAGTGTAGCTAAACTAAGATGAATATGGGGAGGCTATTGAAAAAGAAAATATATGTAGTCTTCCATTAGAAAGTCAGAATTTATATGATTTACAGTACTTGCACTTGTTCAGAACTTTTGCTCTTAATTGACTATGGGCTGTATTCGGTAGGAAGCAGCAGGACTTCTATAGGTGAACACAACACAGGAATCACACTGGTTTTGGTGACAATAAGTCTAGTTCTGGTTCAGGATACAAATCCTCATTAAAAGTTTCAAAAAGAACCTATCCACAGTTTTTTCCCCCTCTTGATTGGCACTACAATTATCCTTCCACTTCCTAAGATCAGTGAAGAACTAAACTAACCTGTACATATTTGAAAAGTAGTCATTGATGAGACTGAGAGTCCACTTATGCCACACAATAGGCAAAAAGCTCTCAGAACAAGTCTTCTGTTAGTCTGCCAAGGAGTTTTTTTTTTTTAAATAATGCATAGATGTACCTGCTCCTCTTCACACCCCCCCCCCCCCCCGCGAAAAAAATTAAATGCATAGCCAGGAAGAATGAAAGGGATCGTCCCATAATAAAAGTGATCAGGTACGGGACTTAAAAAATTCTTAAAATATTGTTTTCCTACTGCATTGGCTGTGTCATTTGCTTTTTTGTGGAAAAACTGGTTGATGGATGTCACCCTCCTGACTTATGTGAGGAATGATGCAGAGCATAAAGAGAGATTCAGGCACAAAATCTTTATGATTTCAATGAGACTTAAGAGCCTAAATATGGCTGAGGAGCTGAGTTTTACTTACTAACCAAACTTTTCCATTTACAGAGAGGTTACTAGTCTGGAAAAAAATAACAGCCTACTGAACCTTCTCTGACTCTCTAAACCTAGCCTTTTTAAAGTTATAAAATCATGTTTTTCCTTCCCATTACAGTTTGTAACTGACATCATAATCACCAAAATACCAGGAAAAAAGTAGGTCTTGAGAATTTTCTACCCAGAACCAAAAATGAAAGTGCCAGGAATTTAATGAGAAAGCTTGTTCTCATAATATTTCCAACTCGTTATTTGCAAGACTCAAGAAGTTAACTTTTGGGTGCTTATCCTAATCAAACCTGAATGTTTCAATTTTGTAATTTATCTATGGATAGTCTTCACCTTCAAAATCCCCAAAAGTCTTATTTAGTCTACAGAAGAGAAAAGTGAGGGGGGATTTGATAGCAGCCTTTAATTACCTGAAGGCAGGTTCCAAAGAGGATGGAGAGAGGCTGTTCTCAGTAGTGACAGATGACAGAATGAGAAGCAATGGTCTTAAATTACAGTGGCAGAGGTCTAGGTTGGATATCAGGAAAAATATTTTATTAGGAGGGTGGTGAAGCACTGAAATGGGTTACCTAGGGAGGTGGAATCTCCATCCTTAGAGGTTTTTAAGGCCCAGCTTGACAAAGCCCTGGCTGGGATGATTTAGTTGGGGTTGGTCCTGCTTTGGGCAGGGGGTTGGACTCAATGACCTCCTGAGGTCTCTTCCAGCCCCGCGATTCTATGATTCTAATTGATTCAAAAAAAGTATTCTGAAACCTGTCTGAACTGCAGTAGTGTGTACAGAAGCAGTTCTTTACACCATCAGCAGTTGGGTGTTTCCTTTATTAATGATCCACAATATGTGGTATTTAGGCAAAAAGTAGTTATAAGAAAAGGTGCTGATCACATTTGTTAGACCAAACTCTCTCACTGATACCCATTGTCATCCATATTAGTACATAAAACGTAAAGACTTCCCTCCATTTCTACTTTGTGAAATGCAGGCTACAAGCCAAAAGAAATGGCTAAACTGTGATGCAGAAAGAAAACTCACTAAGTACCGTTACTGTTGAAACTTGTTGCTCATTTAACTTGCAGAATCAGTACTGCAAAAGGACAGTGAATATGAATGATGAAACTGTATTGTAAATAAATCATCTTTTTCCCAGGAAAAAGATTTCATTATAACAAATGAAATATTCATCTACAACAGTCATTTCTATGCTTATGCAATACAATATGCTAAATTACAATACATATTTCATTATTAATAAAATTTATTATATTTTACAGCTAACATAGCCAAATAGCCATTTAAAAAAAAAAGCCAAATAGCAATTGTGAAGGGAACGTCATTGTAGATACTCTTCAATCCTAGAACTGAGGCAATGAAAATATTTACGTACAAGCCTGTTTTAAATACTTTTACATCAAACATACAGTAGCATTTGAGCGTTTGATAGTCTAACTGATGAATAATTAATATTTTTCCATTTAAAGAAAATTACACATATTGTATACAGCTGAGTTAGAAATTAAAGACTATGCCCCATGTCATTCTAGTGAACGACTGTTATGAGTTTCCATATAAGTGCAGAAAACAGAGTTCTTTATACTCCTTCTGCTTCTTAAGAATTTTGTCACTGTATATGACACACAAAAATTGTTAAATGAGGCACACACCTTTTTAAGCATTACTACCTCTGATGTGATGCAATAAATATACAAGAACCAGTAACCAAGTTGCAACTGAACGTGTTAGGCTAATTCTGTTTTCTAAATCAGATGTGCTAAACAACAAATCATAATGTAAAGCAATTTAACTTTAGAAAATTAAAGTTAACCAAAATAATTAAATAGCTCCAAACAACACCAGCCTGCACTTTTTCCCTTTTGCTAGCTAAAGCTGCAATATTTTTAAGTGTAATTAAATTAATGGTATTTTCTACTTTATCATTCTATGAGCAAGCCTTTTTAATTTTTTTAAACAAACGTACTTGAAAAGATTAAGCATATGGCACCTAGTACACACACGGTATCAAGATTTCAGTAAGCCTAAGATAAAATAATGTTTAGTTTAAGAGTAAGTGAACACTCACCAGTAACTTTGAAGGGTGAATGCTTACTTTAGTAGTTTTGTGAATAAGAAAGCAGGAAGTAGTTATTTTCCCACTAATCCTATTGAGCCTATAGAAATAAACAGCAATGGTTTGATCATTTGTAGTTAAGGTCCATAGCAGCAATATCAGTATTAAAAATCTTATGGAAATAACTATAAATAATAATTAATCCACAAATGGCTTATGGTGATATAAGTAAAGTGATAACATGTACGTGATTTTAAAAATGGAGGGAGTATAAAGAACTTTACATTCTCTTTCTTTTTAAATGTATGCATAAAATTTATTGCTCCCTTTTTCAATATTTATAGACATTAAAAAAACACAACCATTTTTTTCAACACAAATAAATAAGGACAAAGGTCCTTGAACAAGAATGTGTTTACAAGCAACGTAAGAAAAACAATAAATTTATCTTATCATAACCATCATTCAGACAGAGTGATGGGTCATATTACTTTGTTTTCCTTTGCAAAACAACATTATAGAACACTATAGCACAACGTACTAAAGTCTCTTTGTCTTTCTTTTTTTCTTTCTTTAAAAAAAAAAATCTTGCCCTGGATACCTTTCCGTAGGGCAGCTTGAACAGTTCAGCGCACTTCCAAACCCCTCTGGAGATCAGACGATAAAATTCTTCGGCAATCAGAGACAGGACAAAGGGCTTTCTCGTGCTATTTCCATGTTTTCATGTTTGCTGGCTTAACATCATTGTGTACACGTACGACTTCAGTACATAACATCAGATGCGATGACGTTCAGAGCTGGCAAACAGAGAAACAGCATGAGAAAAGCCCTTTCCTGCATCATTTCCTGCATCCCGTATACCACAATGTTTGCCTGTCAAATTTCAACTAGGTCACTACCTATGTGTTCTGTGGAAGTAGACTTACTTCTACAACAATTTTCTAATAAAGGATATCTATATGTGCACACATGTTTGTGTATGTTCACATACAAGCACTGAATCTGAGAACAGAGTCAGAAGAATGGTTGGTATACTAAATAATAGTAAATTATCAGTTCCCTCGTTATTTTATCAGAGCAAAAACTGAATCCCTAGCTATGTGTACTATATCTAGAACACCAAAATATGAGCAAATGCACGTAATTGTGTCGGACAAGGTTTCAGCAGGCACTTGACATGCTTCTAGGCCACAATTCACAACAATTTAAAACTTTGTGCCTATTAGTCACTTTGCTCCACTTCTGGCACCACCAATCAAGTATATCAGGATTAGAAAATGTTGGGGAAGTGAATGGCTAATCAGATCAACTGTCCCAATGGGCAAGAAAATGCTATAGGGGAACAAGCTCACCAAGAAGAGACTAGCCAGTGGTAAGGACATTGCTGTAGGCTGCCCATCACTATCAGTGATTGTCAAAAATTCTGTGAGAGAACAGGAGATGAAATAAATGTGAGAAATCATGGTAAATGCTAAATCAGATCTCACTAATTATGAGTTACATTATGTACTATGGTTATGAACTGAATCAAAGTAAGATCATGAGCAGCAAAGTGCAAACGGGCCCCTCCTCAACAGCTATGCTTTCCGCATATATTGAGGGTGAAATTTAAAAAAATAATAAAGCTATTGCTATAATTCAAAATGTTTCACTTTTTTAACACAAAAGGGTTTTTTTTCAGTTTTCTGGCTCTATCCCTTTTTCCAATTCCCAAAATTTATGTTTATTTTTCTGGAGCGGGGGAGGTGGGGAGCATGAAAAATAAACTCTGAAAATTTTGTCTGATTTTCCATTTTGATTTTCAGTTGAAAATGGAATTATTTCCCCAAGAAATAAAAAACCCCCACCTTTTCTAAATGTCCCATGGAAAAAAATACTTCTTTTGTTCGGCCTTACTTCAGTAGAACTTCTTACATACATTAGCAAGAGGTTCACAATCTGCTTTAAAGTTCAAGTGCAGAACATCTCAAGATGTTCATAACTGCTCCTTAACCACACATATAGGTTAGTACACTGCAGTTGGGCCAAGATTACCAGTGATGATGTTCAAGCCAGAAAAGATCAAAACAACAAGAGTAAATAGAATTACAACAGCAAATACTTTCAAAGGAGCAAAATACTTCTTGAAGGCCATTTCTTGAACCACTGAGATTCAGAAACAAACCTCCCCCAGATAAATTATCCCATAATTGCTTGTGATAAGGTTTCCTGAACTTTCTTTAAAATATCTGATTAGCATAGGTGACTCGTGATACCACTCAGGAGATTCACTGCCCTCTACATCTCCCACCAAAATGTTAATTGCTCCCCACTTCTCCGGTTGGCCCTCCCTGCACTCCTCCCCACTAAGCACCAGTCGCCCTTGTGGTTGTTATCAGTGACTGGATACCAGGCTAAACACTGAAATTAGATGCGCCAAATTTAGGAAAAACCTCTTCCGAAAGAACATTGGAAAAAGATACGCAATTTGAAAACTGCAAATTGTATATCTTTTTCCAGTTTAACTCTGAGGTGGGCGGGGGGAAGAGGAGGGTGCTTTTACTTGTACCCTAAAGTAATGTGGCTCCCAGAAGAACTGAGAAATAAATATGGAGCTTCACAGTCACATTTTGAAGCATAACCACACTGAGCTAAATTTACCACTTACGTGATTGCAAGTATACTGAAGCCACCAGCAGTGACCAAAGCAGTTTATTTCCAGAGGGGGTTGGCTCTCATTTTATTTGTTTTTATTCAATGGCATTAGAACATCTAACACCCTTAGGCTCTTTGAAGATCTCAGATAGTGTCCCCAACTACCAAGTGTCAATGAAAAACATCTGTACCATTCCTATCATCCTTCATATCTGTGAGTGTACCTGCTGATGAGAGCTCCCTGATGGATAGCCCTGGCAACTGCAGGCCTCTATAAACAGAGCAGCTACACCACTGGCAGCACTACTGAACATTTACCCATGCTGCTCCACCAACGTGGCTCATTCGTAACTTGGAGCCAGACTGGAGGAGTTCCGGCTCCATGCCTTTTCAATCCCTGACCAACATGCTCAGGTCTGTAACAACAGCAATGCCATTTCTGGTGGAGGCATTTATTTGTTGCTCTGTGTTTGGGGACATGGGTCCAGACAGAACTAGACAAAACCATTAAATTCAACTCACACAT
This sequence comes from Pelodiscus sinensis, assembly GCF_049634645.1. Classification (NCBI taxonomy): domain Eukaryota; kingdom Metazoa; phylum Chordata; order Testudines; family Trionychidae; genus Pelodiscus; species Pelodiscus sinensis. Next base: position 10,103,034 of record NC_134723.1, read on the forward strand.
TGCAAACCACAGCAACTCCACATAGTTAGGGCCCTACCAAATTCACAGCCATGAAAAAATGCATCACGGACTGTGAAATCTGGCGTCGTGTCCCCTGCCCTCCCTGCCCCACCCGATGAAATCTAGTCTTTTGTGTACTTTTATTCTATACTATATCAATTTCATGGGAGAAACCAGAGTTTCTCAAATTGGGGGCTGTGACTATAGAAGGGATTTGATGGGGGTCCCTTATTTTAAGAGGGTCACAGTGTTACTGTGCTACTTTCAGAGGGCCTTTACTTCTGTTCTGCCTTCAGTGGGTCCAGCTCTGCACGCAGCAGCGCAGAAATAAGTGTGCCAATGCTAAAAAATGCCATCCTTATTTCTGTGCTGCTGCTGGTAGCACCTGTGGTTGTAGCGGCCTCTGCAGCCACTGCTCTCCAACTGCCCAGTTCTGAAGGCAGCACTGCTGCCTGAAGAAGCCTAGAACGGTAGCAGACAGGGGAAATGGAGGGGCACCATTCCCACTTCTCCCCACTCCTTGTTCCACCATGGCCCTGCCCTTGCTCCACTCCCCGCTGCCCTGCCTCTTTCTAACATTTCTTGGAGCGGCAGGGCTGGGGAGCTGCCTGGCCTGCACCTTCCCTGCCAGCACTGTCGATGAGAGGTCGGGGGTGGGGACATGCAGCAAAGACTCCTGCTGCCAGCACAGGCCCTCCTGCTGGCTGGTCTCTCCCACCTTGGGGGTGCTTCCAACCCTGCATCCCCCCACAACCATCACCAGTGAGGACAGCAGTGCCACAACCCCCCCTGTAATAATCTTGCCGTGCTCCCCAACATCTCCTTTTTCAGTCAAGACCTCTACAATAACACCACCAGGAAAATTCACATTTAAACAGATGAATCATGAAGCTCACAGTCATGGAATTTAAAAAATGGCAAAATTGACCAAAGTGGGCCCTGAATTTGGTAGGATCCTACACATGATACTTAGGACTCTATTATTAAAAATATGGGTAAAATTTGAACCTTGAATCAGGTCACTCCATGTATTAATCTGAAGCTACATAAATTGTATAAATGTACCCATTTCTCTTTAAAAACATCTGCTGGAAAACAAATAATCATATTTTACAAAAATGCGCTTCTCTCTCCTATTGTTGCTCTCCTGCGCAGTTGTGCTTCCCTTTGCTTTCTGAGTGCAGATGGTCTCATTTTTACCTCCTGGAGTGAGGAGTGCCATTAGCAAAAAAAATCACACAGCCATAATATAATCACAGTGTGTTCTTCAGGAAATGCTACCCATCTGCCTCAACAGGTGGGGGAAATCTAATGGGGATGCCAGAAAAAGAGGCCAGTCCTAGCAACATGGGAGAGAGGGAGGGCACTCGCTTTTAGGAAGCCCTTCATCCTGGTTGCCTCTGACACTCACTGACTAGCTGGTGGGGAAGGGTGTTGATTGCCCAACATTTCCCAGATCCCAGGGTTTAGCCTGGTAGAAGGGTCACGTGCAGGCTCTTTTGGACAAGAATATTTGCAGGAATGTGAAAAAGATGAAACGGAACAAGGAGAGGAGGGACAGCACTCGAGAAGACAGCAAGTTTTAAAGAAGCTTTTTAGCATTTTGTCTCATTTTTGCCAGTTTTCAAATTTGATATTCACTTTAGAGCACCAGGTTCTACAGTTGTCCACACTTCCTATATACATATTGATGACCAGATAGCCATTTGAGGCACCTATGTGCTGTTTTAAGCAACTGTTTGGCCATAGAGCTTGAAAATTATGCTCTACAAACACCAACACGTAAACCACATAATGCCAACTCATATTGCCTCTCTCTGTCTATTTTTACTCACTTCCTATTGTGAATACAGAATGACAAATGCAGAGAGAGAGAGAGGGAGAGAGAGAGAAACAGGATATAGGTACAACTTTATCAGGGCATTTTATTAAAAGTCTTATCTTACTCCCACTGAGCTTAATGGCAAAAGTCCTATTGACTTCAATGGCAGAAGGATCAGGTTTTGAGTTTGTTCTCTTGTTCTTCTTTCTAGCAAACAATTATATCCCCCTCAGCACACTTACCAAAGTTGACTAATAAAAAGTTGAATACTTGGAAGACACTCAATGTCACCTTTACTTTACGAGTCCCTAATTGTCCTACCCTGGAAAACACTGCATTATTACTAGCAATTAGTTTCTTCACAGTCTATCACTTTGAAAAGCTTCTTTAGAACATTAATTTCTAATACTTCACAAAAGAACACTTGCTATTCTATAAATTTCCATGTATTTGTGGCCACTATGATAGATTAAATAAGTACTGTGAAATGACTTTTTTTAAAAAATAATATGGATTATTGTTCTTCCCCCTACATACACATAAGAGGCATTGTGTATTTTTCCTTCTTCAACCATTCTACACTACCCCAGTAACATCCTCATTCCTTCCCCTGGGCTGACTGTTATGATACTTATTTCCTTTTCTCTTTGGCCATTCAAGGTGTCTCAGTTTTTTAATGACAAATTTTCAAAAACTCTTCTGTGTTTCTCTCTAAATATACATATACTTAGCACATCTTAGAACAAATAGTATAAGGATTTAGCAGGTTTTCTGTATGTAGATAGGCCAGGTGGCAAAGTTTAAAGCTTTGGTGGGTCCATAGACACATATTCAGTGATAACTCAATTCTGTTTCATATAGAGATGGTCAAACTGAGGGTGTATTTTTGTTTCATAATGACTGAGTGAGATCTTGATTGTGCAGAAACAAAATCAAAGGCAGTTCTAACTTGAGAGTCATTTATCCCAGCAACCTTTGAAATTTGGGGTGGGCAAACTGAATGAATAATTTTGTTCCTTCTCAGTCATATCCTTCAAGAAAGCTTTTTGTTTGTAAACTGATAGATTGCAATAATAGCTAGTGCCAGGAAGAACCACATATTTTTTCTATTTGGAGACCGTCACTATTTATTTTTCAACACTAAAGTACTTGAGTTTTTAATGTAACTTCTCCAGCAGGACTGAGCTCTGCCCTACAGCTTTCTGCAAAGTCAGTGAATGCATAACGCAAAAGTAGCATTAATCTCCAACATGTCATTAATCTCCAAGGTTGGAAAAAGGGTGAATAGCATGACAACAGAAGTATTGCAGTACTATCAGGGGCTTTAAAAAAAAGTTTTTTTGATCTCCCCTCAAGCTAACGGAACTAACTGAAAACTTCAAATTATCCTGCCTTCAGTCATGCACTCCAATTCATTTTACTAAATGGAGATGAGGCCATTTTGGTGTCTTTTATTATTAGGAACAAATTTGCCTGCTTAAAACTATCCCTTAGAACTGCAGGACAACAGTTAATTTGGTTGTTTTTACTTTTCTTAAATATACGATTACCTTTATTTAGTAAAATCCAACACAAAGGCCCCTTAATTCCTTTCTTGTGTCAATACGTACATAGGTTCACCAGGGATACATCTAGACTGCAGGCTTCTTTAGAAAGCAGCTTTTTTGGAAGAGATCTTCCGAAAAAACTTCTTTCGAAAAAGGGCATCCACACTGCAAAAGCATATTGAAAAAGCGCTGCGCTTTTTCGAAACATAGCATCCAGACTGCCTGGACGTTATCTCACATGTAAGCAGTGCTTGCTATGGACAGAATGGCCACCAGTGCTTTTTCTTCTTCCCTCTTCTCTCAAAAAACCCTCCCTCTTCCATGTCCACACACGCCTTTTTCCGAAAGAGCTCTTTTGAAAAGGCGTTCTTCCTCACCAATGTCGGAAAAACCCTTGCGTTCTTTCGATTTTCTTTTGAAAGAATGCGATTGCAGTGTGGACACACGTGAAGTTTTTCAGAAAAAAACGACGTTTTTTTAAAATAAAACCCTGTAGTCTAGACGCACCCTACCAGAATTGTTCATGTTTTGTTTAAGTAAGGAGAGTATTAATTTCAATGTTTATAGGAAATGCTATTTTCAAGTGAATGTAAAAGCCATCGTATGATATGTTGTTAAAGTTTCCTCATCTCTGTGTTCACTACCAGGACACAAAGTTTAAGTCTAAAGAGGGAGAACTGTAGATTTAAGCAAAATCAATTCCCCAATCCCACCTTGCACAAATTTCTCATTATATTCACAATATTGCCCTGAAATAATTTTGGGGTGATGAATATTTCAATGTGCTTTTGTGCCACGTGACGGTGGAAAGAGCACCCTGATCTCAGTCCACAGGGGCTAGAAGCACAGAGAAGGGAGGACCTTCATTCCCTTGCCCCCATCTCTGCATTTGCTACCAGCCCTCTTTGGCAGATGGTTGAATGGTTCCAGAGAATGCTACAGACATAGCTGTCTCAGCTGGAGGAAAGATGACAAAATGCAGGGCCTTTGAGCAGGTAACCATGGATTATTTTGGCTCACCGAGACTGAACCAAAACCCTCTGAATTTGATAGAAAAACTGTCACCATCAACAAATTTTGGATCAGGACTCAATAGGTGCTAAGAAAACAACCTTCACCTTCCAGACTAACATCAACACACACATTATGCACACACTCAAACAAATATAAAGAGTTCTTCTACTGCCTAATTTAAATTGAAAATGAATTGACTCAAATAACTTTAACAGAAGATATTCAAATCTTTAACAGGCTGCAAACCACTCCTCCCTTTGTCTCTGCTGTTTGAGAAATATGAAGAAATCCTTTTCTATTCCATTTTCTGTTAATGTCTCTCAGCAAATATAATGCTTTATACAGAGCAGGGATGTTGTCTACCTCACACACTTATGCTAAAAGTAAAAAGAAAGGAAAAAAAGGCAACAGCAGTCTTTGCTTGCTGTACAGATGTAGTTTGAATGAGAACATTTCTTCAGCCCCTGGCCCTTTTATTTTCCACCACATCATTAACAAAACTGCCTACCAAAAAATAAGTCAACCCCGGTGCAACCCTTGGCACACAGGTGGCCCATCAGGGTAATCCAGTAGCAGGCCATAAGACATTTTATTTACACTGGCTGTCCGCAGACACAGACCTCCACCCCATCCCGCAACTCCAGTGGCTGCAGTTCACGGTTCCTGGCTAATGGGGACTCCATGAAGTGGTGCACACTGCAGGGATGTGCTAGCTGCTGCTTTACGCAGCTCCTCTTGGGTGGGAATTGCGAACCATGGCCACTGGGAACTGCAGGAGGCTATGCATGTGAACAGTTAACATAAATAAAATGTCTCATGGCCTTGCAAGCAGATTGCCCTAATGGGCCATGTGCCAAAGGTTCCTGACACTTGGTCTAATGCCTGTGGGCCTGATCCTCAGCTAGGGTGAATCATCAAAGCATTACTAAAGCCCACTCAAATGTACCCTAGCTGTGGATCTGGCCCTGTACAAGAAAAAAATGAAGTGAACCCCATCTTTTCATCATCAGTAATATTTTATTTCCTTCTTTTACCTCATCACTAACTCAAATAAAAGTGTGGGACTCTTCCTTCTACTGAGGATAGGCTACTGATGGACAAAAAATTCAGATAAATAACAAAACCTTATCACAAATGCACTAATACACCATTTAAGAATCTAGATTCAATTCTGATGTGATTCCCATTAGTGTCTGAAAAAGCAAAACAGTTTTTAATTATCATCGGATAATTTGCCCTCTTTGTTAATCTGAGGGCCTTTGATATGACTGCTGCTCTGCGTGTTATTGCAGCTAGTGTCTGTACTTGGGCATAAAGGTGACAAAATGAGGGCAATGCTTGGGATGTTTGCAGATTTTCCCACTGTCTCCAGTGCTGCTTTATATTGTTGATTATGTCAGTCAGTCCACTTAGTAGCCCACATAGTAGGGCATGTTTCTAGTCTGAAAATGGCACAATCTCTCGGGAATAAAAAAATCTTGCCTGCTTTCGAGAGACCTTCAGGTACAGTCTGTCCAAATGAAGGCTCCAATTCCAGATTCCATTAGCATTAAGAACCACTTATCAGATACTGCAAAGCTTTATTGCTTTCCACCTGGCCTAGATTACTTAGATTCCTGAGCACACAATACTAGGGAGGACAGTGCTACAACCTCTCTTTGTTTTACAGAGCTGCACAGCTAAATACTATGTTAATGCAGGAAGTACCATACTGCCATCTACAGACAGGAATATCCGCTTAATATAATCATTCAGTGCTAAATTTCCCCACAGCCAAGAGTCACTTTATTCTAATTTTCTCTCTTTAACATTGATGAATCACAAACTGTTTATATTTCAATGTTTCAGCCAAGCATGAACTTTCAGGCTTTTAATCTTTATAGACAAAGTTATTGTGCAGAGCTCAGAGGTACAGACAGAGAAAGAGAGAGAGCTAGCAGCTAGAAACTTAGTATTACCTGTCTGGTGTGGATGGAGCCTGGAGTCTTGAAGCCACCTTGACAGCTGCATTCGGAGACACTATAAGGGTCCGAACTACTGGAGGAGCACTTGGAGAGCGAGTCACAGCCCACCACAAAGGTGTTATCCAGAGGCAGTTCCTGAATGACATGGTGCTTCTTAGGGGGCACCGGGGTCTCGGGTTTAATTTGAAAGGTGGGCTGTGGAGAGGCAGACTTGTAATGCTTTGCTAAATCTGGGCTGTCAGGCTTAAAAGTGGTTGGTGTGGTGGCCCAGTTATATTTTCCCATAGTCTGTTCTTCTAGCTCTACGGGAATGTCTAAAGTGCCATTTATGTGCTCGTGGCCAGGATCGTCGGGCTTAGATTCTTCAATTGTCACAAAGTTGAGAAGGAGGCTTTTAGGAGAGCGCTTCTTCTTCTTCTTCTTTTTCTTGATCTGTCGGTTCTCCTGGTTTGGGGAGACCCACTCCCCACTCTGCTTGCTTTTCTGGACAACTTTGTGTCGGGGTGTCTGGCGGCATCGTACTAGTGCAGTGACAAAAATGACCAGGATGACTGTCATGGTGCCTGCAATTATAGCAATGATGATTTTGACGTAGTCATTGGTCTGTGGGGTTATCTCACCATCCCCAACATTCTGGCCCACTGGTGTTTCCATATTTCTACGGACTAGCTCCTGCACATATGAACCATTGGTGATTGTCTCATTCACAAATAAATGCACCAGTGCAATGGTATAGAGAGACTCTGGCTGTCCTAAATCATTGACTTTTATCACCAGCCTGTGTAAGCCATGATCTGCTGTGATTACCTTCTCTTTCAAAGTAATGTTGCCTGTTAACTGATCGATTGTAAACAAACCTCTTGAGTTCCCACCTATAATACTGTAGCGGAGCTCTGCATTCATCCCTGTATCATTGTCAACTGCAAAGACTTTAGTCACCACGGAACCTGGATTGGTGGCTGTGGGAACCAAGTCATAGGAGTAGTTAGACGAAGGGATAACAAAAACAGGCCTGTTGTCATTCACGTCAACTACATTTATGGTCACTTTGGCAGTTGAAGAGCGTTGTACTCTTCCTCCATCGACAGCCTTCACCTGGAAAGTGTAAGAACCTTGTTGCTCTCTATCAAATGTAATATTGGGTCTTATTACACCAGTAAGTGGATCAATAATGAAATTATCTCTGCCATTTAATATAGAGAGAGTAACTGCAGCATTATCTCCAGAGTCAGCATCAGTAACTGTGATAAGTCCCACTGTGCCATACATGGGCAGGTTTTCTGGCACATAGAAATTATATTCATTGTGGGTAAAAGCAGGGCTGTTGTCATTCTGATCCAGAACTGACAGTGTCACAGTAGCATTGGTCTGCAAAGGTGGCATCCCATTATCCTTGGCCAATACAGTGAAGGAGTACCTATCCTGTTTTTCCCTGTCCAGCTTCCTCACTGCTGTCAGAACACCTGTGCGGCGGTCCAGGTTAAAAATGGGGGGTGCATCTGAACCCAGCATATAGCTGATCTCAGCATTGCGTCCACTGTCTGCATCTGTTGCACTGATCTTGGTTAGCTGGGTCCCAGGAGCATTGTTCTCAGGAATGGAAAGTCCAATGATAGGCTGTGTAAAAACTGGGGCATTGTCATTCTCATCTTTGATTTTGATCAGCAGCATTGCAGACTGATTTAAGGGAGGTTTCCCTGAATCAGAGGCCACTATTTTAATAGCGTATTCTCGTGTAGCCTCATAGTCTAGAAATGTGGCCGTCTCCAATAGAAACTGATTATCGAACACTGGCTTTAACCTAAAAGGGACATCATGGTCTGTGAAGCAAGTAACTTTTCCATTCAGATCAGCATCTTTGTCCATTACAGTAATCAGGGCAATTTTTGTATTGAGTGGTGCTTTTTCAGACAGGAGCACAGTCCCATTCACTGGATTGATGATGTATCTTGTGTCTATGGATGGAACATTATCATTAATATCTGTGATATTTACTGTCACCGTTGCTCTTGATGGAGTTGAGCTGCCATCACTTGCCAAAACAGTTAACTTGTGTACAGGTGACTCCTCCCTGTCCAGTGGTTCCTTAATCGTGATGAGGCCAGTGCTATTATCTAAGGCAAACAGCCTTTTGGCCAGACTGGAGATCTGATTGCTGAAAAAGAAGTGGATCTGAGCATTTGAGCCCAGATCAGCATCAGTGGCGTGGAGCTGAGAAACCGAAGTGCCCACTGGAGCATTTTCCGGAACGCTGACTTCAATGTCATTTTCCTTGAAGACTGGGCGATTGTCATTCACATCAGTAACTGTTACTTGTAGGATGGCTGTACTGGATCTAGGAGGTGTTCCGCCATCTTCAACTTTGATCTTCATCACATATGTGTCTTTCTGCTCTCTGTCCAGGATCTGCTGGACAATCAGCTGTGGCCATTTATCTCCCTCAGGTGTTTCAATTATATCAAGTCCAAATACATTTTGGCCCTAGAAGACACAGAAGGGGGAACAATTTTTATTATGGAAATATGTTATAAATAGACACATATCTTTACTGTATACAGGGGGCCGATGGATGCCTTTATGTGTATTTATACATTCCCTGCTGGATAAACCTTTAGCATTTGTCTTGAGCATGGGGCTGTGTGTATTTTCACCTCACTAGAAGAAGACCTGAGCAAGAATGGTGTTTCAGAGCATCAAGGTTTCTTTTACAGCTCCCATCCAAGTCAAATTACAGCAACCCCTTAAAATATATGGTGTATTGCCTGTTTTACATCTGGCCAATGGAAGTGGGAGATGTCAAAGTTTAACTTACATCGGGCCCCATGCTCATAGAAGGGCTGAACTACAGAGCTCAGGCTGTGCCCCATAACAGGCCTGAGCCCAAGATTAGGGGAGGGGAAGCAAAAGGAACAAGGGGGCTTATGCCCCCATGCAGAAAAGCAAGAAAAGGAACAATCTCTTGCAAGTAGAGTAAAGAAAAGCCATGCCATATTTAAAAGGGGATTACAAAGTAATTTATGATTCAGGTGGCACAGTCACAAGTGAAACATGTTAGGTGATTAGAAATAAAAGGAAAATCAGGAAGCATTATTCCCCTTTTCATTGCAATGTATTTCATATTTGCAGTGAAAATTACATTCCAAGTGTGAAAATAAGGTGTTTTTTCTTATGAATAATATCATAGGATTACATTTGCACTCCGAGTAATAAGATCCTGTAATAGGGTTTTGTTGCACACTTTATGCCCTTCTTCTAGCAAGTAATGCATTTATATGTGGGGACACTGTACAACACAGCTTTTCCTCAAATTCTGAGGTGGAGAGATGGGTCTAAAGTAATCCTATCCTGCATGTGGGAGTTGGTCCGTTGTTATTTTCTGGGCCAACAGATGCTGGAAATTGTGCAAAGACAGCAATACACACAGTCCCCCTAAGGGGAAGGAAGTGATTAGAAATGATCAATATCAATCTCTCTGATGAAGAATGGGGTCGACAGATTACAGAGGGAATCCTGATAGGCTTATCTCCCCAGGATGGGGGCTATAAAGTAGGTACTGAAGATAGGTGTGTAACATGGGTGAAAATGAGGGCTCAATGAGGATAGGGCTTCAGGGAACAGTTAGGATTTTACGTCTGTACTTGAACATTAAAGTCTCATTATGCCTGTCATGTTTATAGTCAGAAACTATGCTGCTGACTTAGCTCTTGCAATACTCATTAGGCTGATTCTGACACCCTTCTTTAGTAAGCAGTAACTTACTGCATGTGTATTTTCATTGGCTTTAATGGGTCCACTCACTGAGCACGGACCTACTTTCTACTAAGGATGAGTAAGGATGGAAGAACTGGGCCTTCTATAGTTTTACATATTCATTTTAATTTATGTAAAAATGGTAAAAGATCATCTCTCCAGGACTCTAGATTCCTCCAATAAAATTTACAAAGACAACTGTTAATTTACAATTTACATTAGCCAGATGTAAAAATGAACCTACACCCTCTGCCCAAAACCAAAAGTAAGGGCTTGAGTTGGTCTTTGTCTACACACGAATCATGCAAATTAGGGTACTGAAGGTGCTGGCTGGGAAAGGAGAGGGGTTCCTAATGTGGAGGATTCTTGCCTGAGAGCAGTTAGTAAGAAGCATAAATACATTGCTACCTATAATTAACTCAGTAGCTATATGGCACTAATACTGCCTTTGTACACCTTTTATAGTCACCACTGCAGCAACCACGTCTTTTGTGGCAAAGCTGCGATAACCCCATTTCAAATACAATAACCCAATTCCACCTTATGTACAGTGTCTGCAGCCCCAATAAGTAATGACCAGTGACAACCTATCACAGAAAGATGGATTGGAAAAGTTATGAAGACAAATGTAGATCTTGCTTTTTCAGTGGAAGATCACTGTAGACACCAATCCCGCTAATCGTATCTGAATCAAGTTCTAGGTCCCATGAACCAAAGGGGTTAATTTCTAAAGCAGCATCCCCATGACAGACCTTCTCTTTATTAAAGACAAGTGAATCTTCTCCCTCAGTGATAGGATTATCATGAGTGGATTACTGTAGGCAACCTTGCTAGCAGTTGCTTAATTTGGACTAAGACTCTTATTTGTTGAGAAAATGCTGAATTAGATAAACTGCTCTTTCAACACTGATTTCCAGAAAAACACAGCAGGAGTGGGGGGAAAAAAAATCAGCTTTCCTTCAGTTCTTTATTTGCACACAAGCTGACAGATGTGCATTGATTATTCTGTCATTAGCTCCTGCAACTACAACAAACACTATATACAGACTTTTAATTCACGAAACTACATACCCAATTTAGCTTTTCTTTAACTATCACATGTGACAAGAGACACATTTTTCATTATAGCATATGATTTTGGCTTAAACATACAACTTCAGTTCCCTGTCACTAGCTGCTAGGGAAATAGCCAAAAATCCAACACAAATTAGAATCTTTATTGAAGATGTCAGTATTTTAACAAAATGTTTTATGCAAATCTGCTACTATATAGAATGTAATAGGAATTAATTAAATATAGTTCTATGGAAATTGTTCTAAAAATACCATATAAAATAGGAAGCTAACTCTTCTATTAACTTTTTAAACGAATCTACTGCAACACACAGAAAATTGCAAGCCTATGATATTAGGGTATGTCTACATAGCTGCTGGAAGTGACTCTCACAGCTTGGTAGCCAGACTTGTGTTAGCAAGTTTTATGCTTATACAGTGAAAATGCCAGTGTGGAACTTACAGCTTTGGAAATGAACAGTCTGAATATGAATATAAAAGCAATATCTATACAGCTGTTTTCAGTGGGCCTGCCTCCACATCTGTTGACCCCAGAAGCTGTATAGCCATACCCATATAGGTTAATTTTAAATGATAAAGGCAATTTATTATTCTCAATTAAACACCACAAGATCAGATATTTCCGTATGGGGTGCAGAGACTTATAGCCACCCTCTCTCCCATCTTTTTTATCTCCAAACTGAGAGCACTGAGTAGTTAGGATATGGCCTTGCCACATTCACCACCTTCCAGACTGTATGTGTGTGTGTGAAGGGGGTCAGGGAGAGCTCAGGAGCTCTGCCTTGAAGCAACTGGATAGGAGTGGTGAGGAGGTCTTAGGAGTTTTGATCTGCGCCTGATGAAGCCTTAAGACCCAGCAGATGCTTCCTGCGGTAGTGATACCCCAAGTCCCCACAGATGCTCCCCAGATCTCAAACTTACGAAGCTTGTATCTGACCTAAAGCAGGCATGAACAATAATTTTTGAAGTGGCCATGGGCTGCCCCGGAACAGGCAGGGCCTCAGTAGGAAGGAGCAGGACCAGGACACTTCTGTGATTCCCCGCCCACAGATCCTGATTGGTCTGAAGCTTCAGGGGGTAGCTAAGTTAGTCTCTACAGGTAAACTGAAAAAACAACAAATAGTCTGGTAGCACTTTATAGACTAACAAAACATGTAGATGGTATCATGAGCTTTTGTGGGCACAGCCCACTTCTTCAGATGACCGGAGTGTTGGATGTCCAGGACCAAAATCAATAGGGGAGATGGGAGGGGGGTGGAAGAAGGGAAAATTGGGAGGGGGGAACAAGACTACATGTTTTGTTAGTCTATAAAGTGCTACCAGACTATTTGTTGTTTTTTCAGTTTATCTAGTATTTAGGTGCTTACAGACTCGGCTTTCCCTTGATATATTTTTTACCCACTGCCTTTTCTTGTTCCCCTCCCAATTTTCCCTTCTTCTACCCTCCCTCCCATCTCCCCTACTGATTTTGGTCCTGGACATCCAACACTCCGGTCATCTGAAGAAGTGAGCTGTGCCCACAAAAGCTCATGATACCATCTACATGTTTTATTAGACTATAAAGTGCTACCAGACTATTTGTTGTTTTTTCAGTTTACCTGATTGGTCTGTGGGTGGGGGAACGCATGAAGTCTTTGCCCCTCCCTCTCCCTTCTGAGAGAACCGCCAGCTGTTCTGAACAACTGATGGTTTCCTCTAGGCACCCACATCCCTGACAGTGGGACATTTGTAAATATCTCAAAAGGCCCCTATGCTGACATAATTCACACACAGCTGCTATACATGTCTTCTGTAATTACAATGATTATTTTAATACTCCCAGAAAAAATATAAATGCACACAAAGCTTAGGATACATAGGGTCAAAGGCATATTTTAAATTGGGCAAAATGCATAAGTGACAGTAAAGCCAGTCAAAGTGACAATTAATGTGGATTGTTTTAAAATAAAGCAATCCAAGCAAACCTAATGATACATAGGGTTGAAATGAATGAAACTAGGGAACGAGAATAGGGACTGTGCCATTTTATACACACTTTAACATGCCTACCATGAAGATGGAAAGCTCTCCCACCAAAATGAAGAAACATTAATTGACAAATGTAATGTTGAGGAATTATAAGGCTCTGGCCGACTCTTCCATGAGCAAAGAAATTTAGAGTTAAGAATGATAATCCAGGCTGAGCTATCAACTTTAATTCTTACCAGAACAAGTGTCTGGGTCCGCTGAAGCTAATGGGAATATTAGCATTGACTTCAAGGGGTCAGGATTTCACCCACAGGGCCAAATTCTGATACTCTTATTCAACAAAATGTCATTGCATCAGTGGGATTATTCCTGGTGGTGCTACTCAACAGCAGGAAAGGTATCAGAATTTAGCTCATAATACAAATACAATAGAATGTTAGCACATGTAAAATATTTTCCACCTTCAAAATGCTTTACAAACAATATTCTTAAAGCATGGAAGTATTATTCCAATTTTACACATGTGGGTAACTAAAGAGGAGTTAAATCATCTCATTTCAAGACATGTTAAGCATTGCAATGCCCTTCTACTCAAGGTAGAAGAGGCTTGTCTTGCCAGAGCCAGGATTAGAATGAAGGATCTCTGGGCTCAGACCATGATATTCTCTCTCTCTCTCTCTCTCTCTCTCTCTCTCTCTCTCTCTCTCAAAAGAGCAGTACAGCATCATGCACTTAAGCAATAATATCAGCCCAGATTTTCAACTTAAACTCTGCTTCCTTAAATTATAAGACCATTCACTTCACTGGAGTCATATAGTGCATTGCAAGGTTCCTGTAATTACAAATCAGTATGTTTGTTGAAAGAATTCCCTGCTATATTTACCTGATCATTCGTAATGGATCCAAATGTCCTTTTCGGAGCTGTTTTGGGCTGCCATGTAAATACAAAATTAGAAAGTTTTTAAAAAATGTGTAACATTGAACTAGACTTGTAAATACACAATTACTCAAACAAGAACACTCAACACAGTGAACTGGAACAGCTCTTTCAGTGCCACAACATGCAATTGCATTCGTACTTAAGAGGAGACTCCTAGGGCCCATTCCTGTGCACGCTTCCTTCTGGCATATGTGATTCTGCAGTACTACAAGCTTTCTCACTGAACTCTGTGAGATTCAGATACTGGAGTTAAAGCTAAGCGTAGCAGGAAATATTTGCATGATTGGGCTCTTAGTTGGCAGATCACTGATTGGATGAACTGGAAAATCAAACAAGGGTCAGCGCAGGAACCATTAACATGGTCTGCCGTGGCCAACATTACTCAGGAATTAACATTTTTGAATGACTAACTGCTAGACAGTAAGCGTGTGTCTACACAGCAAACTTATTTTGACATGACATAATGTGAGCAATTCCGTTATTTTGAAATAATTTCAAAATGATGGACCGCTTATTTCAACTTTTCTAAACCACATTCTATGAAGAGTAATGCCTATTCCAAAATAGTTAATATCCAAAAAGGGGCCCTGTACACGCTCCACTTCAGCTATTTCAAAATAGCTCCTCACCAGGGCCATTCTAAGATATTCCTGCTGGGACTCTAAATTGTGACAGCACGTCTACATTATGGAAGCCTGCCTCGGTTTAATTTTGAGGCTTTCCTCCCGCATAGAAGTGTTATTTTGAAATAAGCTATTTCAGAATAACTCTTCCAGAATAGCTTATTCCAAAATAACTATACAGTGTGTGGCTGTGTCTATACTGGCAAGTTTTTCCACAAAATCATCTGCTTTTGGGGAAAAACTTGCCAGCTGTCTATACTGGCCACTTGAATTTCCGGAAAAACACTAACGATCTCATATAAGATCGTCAGTGCTTTTCCGGAAATACTATGCTGCTCCCGTTCGGGCAAAAGTCTTTTTCCAAAAGACTTTTGCGCAAAAGGGCCAGTGTAGACAGCACAGTAGTGTTTTCCACAAAAAAGCCCCGATCGCAAAAATGGCGATCGGGGCTTTTTTGCGGAAAACCGTGTCTAGATTGGCCACGGACGCTTTTCTGCAAAAAGTGCTTTTGCGGAAAAGCATCCTGCTAATCTAGATGTGCTTTTCCGAAAATGCTTTTAACGGAAAAGTTTTCCGTTAAAAGCATTTTCGGAAAATCACGCCAGTGTAGACGTAGCCTATATGTAGCCTAACAGCTCTATTGGATACTGATAAGATGATAGACCACAACGTCTTCTTAAAGAAATACAGCAAAAAATCCCAACTTGGCTAAAACAACATAATAAAAATGTGCAATACCATCTGATACTTAGCATTTTGGATTTATAGAGGTAATCAAGTCTATTCATGATTATTTTTGAGACCACAAGAAAATATTTGTTCACGAAATAGAGAAATAAAGGGTAGATCCTGTGAGGTTCAGACTGTGCTTGTATCCCACTACTTGTTTCTGCAGACATGTTTAATGTAAGGCCATGTACTCACCATGCATATTTTTAAAGTAAGCATGTATAAACAGAGTGAGAATCTAAATCATTTTAGCAGCTCATACAAATGACACAATCTGTGTAGAATGCATATAAAAAATATTCAAAGTGGTGATAAAGTATAAAATGAGCAAGTGAGCCAGACAGTTTAACCTTCCTAAAATGCAGGAACTTACCATACAAAACACCTGTGGTTAGATAATCCTGACTTTAGGCTATGAATTGGATAAAATGGTTTGCGGAATCCTTGGCACAAAATAATTTTAAACAGATAAGTCATTTGTAAAAATAAGACTTTAAATAAGAGAACCTTCAGTATATAAGCATCATGCATCCAAATTGTCCTAAAGTGCTCTAAGAAAACCCCCTAAATAGCTCAGCTGTTTGCTAGCTGATGAACAGTTCAGGTATAGCCAAGTAGGAAACACTTGCAGGTCTGCTGAACTTGCAGGTCCCAGTGTTTTCTGGCTGTCAAGAGAATTCCTATGGAACATTATAGCACAGCAGGTGCAGTCGAAAATGAGCCAAGAGAAAGGATTACAGTAACACAGACACTTAAGATTTCCAATGCAAAATTATACAGAACCTGCAAAATGGGACAGATTAGTTTTCAGATTTTGTTTTTAAAAAGCATGCATTTTCTTTCAAGCTTGATACTTTGAATGTGAACTGTGAGAGTTCACAGAGCAAAGCTAAGCCCTCTAAATACAGAGTTATGATAGATAATAGTTAAATACTTGCACATTCAGAACCAGGGTAGCATGAATGCTGAAGTTCCAATGAAAGGAACACGGGTCTCCAGTCTGCTGTCACAATGTGTAATTCAGATTTATATTCATTCTGAAAGATTGTGTTGCATTACACTGCTCTGTCATTTAAAGCACACTGATTTTCCACTCTCTCTTCTGCAATACTGCATGCAACTTGGGTTCTATTAAATGTGTGGTTTTCACCTACTTAAATACTGCCAGGTGGCATCAAATTAAGAAACTGAAATTAGAGACCTGTGAAATATATGCAACAAGAACAGAAATCCATGGAAAATCTGCCTGCTATGGTTTGTCAAAACATCTATAAAGAACTGAGATCTGGTTTCAAATAAACCTAGGTCAATGCATGGTTGTGTAAATACTATGCACAGTCTCGGTTTCATATTCTATTAGTGTAAATTTTGCAAAACCAGCTCAATTAACTTTTTCTTGGACATTCAACTCTAAAACTCAAAGGGGAAATCAGGGGTTCTGAATTTCCATAAATCTAAGCTGATGGATATACTTGTAGAAGAATCTATATGGAAATACATTCAGATCTTTGCCTAAACTGTACGCATATGAAAAATCAATGGGCAAAATTCATTTTTGGGGACTGTAAATTTAGCCAATAGACTTTGGCCTCAACTGTCTAAATATTTCTCAGCCTCAGCTTATGCTCTTAAAATAGCTTTACTAGTTGTAAAACACAACCAAAGTTTTCAAACCCATACACTCAAAGCCTAACTACTTACATTATATTGATAGAGAGCATTACTCTAGGCAGGGACTCAGCACAAAGTACAGATAAGGAACCATTATTCCAGAAGAGAGAGAAAGGTAAGAAATACAATGTGTAAGTTAGCAGAGAATCAGTAGGTGGTTCAAAGTACTGTAATCTGAACAAAAAGGAGATTTAGAAGGAATATACAAGCATCAAAATATTTGGAAAGCAAAATTGAATGTTATTGCAGAAAGACTGAGAGTAACGGCTCTTGCTGGTCCTTACCACCTCAGGGCAGCCTGTCCTTTTACTTGAGAACTCTTCCCAATCTTGATTTTCCTACATCTCCTTTGGATTCAACTGTTCTGACACTTACAGTCATAAAACTGGTTTATAATTTCTGAGTTTGTGGAAACTGATGTTCTTTGACTAAATCGTGAACAGGAAAAGCACGCAGAATAATTGCCTTCCATGCCCTCATATACATTCTTAGTACAAATTTGCTACTTAGTACAAATCAAAATATGCTAGTAGTTTCCTTAAATGTATGCTTTATACAGCTGATGACAAATGTCAGTGCAGTCATCTTAACATCAAGGTGCCATTAGCACCTTTATGGCCATGTAGACTCTGACAAACCTCTTTTCTCCCATCATGATTTAGTGGTGCCATAGTGATGGTTAACAAGAAAGAGTTCCAGTTTTGGTATATGATCTACATCTTCCCATATTACAAGGTATCCTATATCCAATTAGTTAATACAGTAACAATACTGCATCTCTTATATTTTTCAGGCTCTCTTTCCTCCTGGGTAAATTAAGGCTGCCCTTTTGAACAATTCCCCCTCCAACACAATTTCTCCACATCCCACTATTCTGATGTCTGTACTGTCGTATCAGCACACTGCTTTATTTATTCAGGATGTAATATCATGACATCATGAAATAATGAATGTCACTCAAGTGGTTCTGCAAACTTAGTTCAGATGGAATCCTATCTAGATTTATACTCACAATACTTTGGCTACATCTACACTGCAGGCTTCTTGCACAAGAACTTTTTGCGCAAGAGTTCTTGTGCAAAAATTTTTAGCACAATAGCGCATCCACACTGCCATATGCTTTTGCGCAAGAGATGTGCTTTGCACATGACAGTGTGGATGCTCTCTTGTGCAAGAAGCTCTGATGGCCATTTTAGCCATAGGGGTTTCCTGTGCAAGAAGCCCTGTGTTCTTACGATTTACTGTACTTTTTCTTGCACAAGAACGCACTTGTAGTATGGACAATCCGCAAGTTTTTGCGCAAAACAGCTGGGTTTTTTTTAGCAAAAACCTCTGCAGTGTAGACATAGCCTTTAAGATAAAGAAGTATTACTACTCCCATTTTACAGATGGGGATCTGAGATAGAGAGAACACATCACTTGTCCAACATCATGCAGAGTCCATGGGCATATCCAGAAATTGAAGCCCTCTCTTGATAATAGTACAGTATCTTAAGCTCAAAAGCATCTTTCTTTTACAGACAGTTTTCCCCCAAAACAGGGACAGGTAACAAATGTAGGTAAGAGAACTGGAAAACTCGATTCTCCTCCACATCACATTTCATTACATTTACTGAGAGATATACACGTACACTCTACTGAACAGGAGATAGACTAAGTACATGAAAGACAGTTTAAGGCATTGAACATGACTGAGCATTTTCTAAATGCTTCCAGTTTTCCATGGCCTTAAGGATGGTTCCAGAAATATTTCCTGTCCCAGCAATTTTTTGCCCACCTTTGTAATGGTGCTAAGATTTATACAGAGAAGAAAGGATTTGGGGTTTGCATTAGGTATATTTCTGTTCTATTTATTTTATTGAAAAATTGATTCTTATGATAGCATATTCTAGGTGTCACACCATTATAGATTTGATGCATTTGCTAGTTAAGGTTAACAGGGACCAAAGAACCCATCATCTATAAATTACGTGATTACACATTTCATCAATGCCACTTATCACACATAACTGTGGTTCAGGAAGTGTCAGGTAGAAAGCTATTCGTAACACTCTCACAGGAGTTAAAGAGAGAGCCCAGTCTGCTCTGGCAGCCAGAATAAGTTATCTTGAGATTCTAAACACGTTGTTAGAGTTACTGGATGATGAGGAGTTTGAGCAATGTGGACATGCAATACAGCCTATTCCTTCCCTGTACTGTTACCAGCTTAACTTGTCAGGGAGAAGACAATTCAGACTGACACCCATTTGTGCACAGGAAAACACAGGCAACTGTGAGTTGCTTCTGAGGAGCTCCCTGACCCTAAATGAGATGTTGCTTAGCATCCTTACCACTTCCATTCATTTCAATGGGAACTGATGGTGATGCTGAGAGAGGCAACAGATGATGTCAGACTTTCCCTCAGCTTCCTGTAGCTCAAAATCTTGGCTCTCTCACCAACAGAAGTTAGTCCAATAAAAGACATTACCCCCATTTTGTGTGTCTAATATTTTGGGACAACGCAGCTAGAACAACATACATACATGTGGCTTTAGCTCATGAAGCCACACAAACAAAATCAAACAAAAAGCTCTTAACACTATCGAAAGGCAGTTATACTGCCGTCTCATTTCATTCCCTCCGTTCACCCTAAACAAAAACCTAAAGGAAATATGCACATGCTCCCAAATTTTCTTTTAAGAGGCAAAAAACTTTATCGAGTTATATAGGTACAAAAATATTGAGCCTCTGATTTTGTACTCGTACAACAAAGTTCTTTGCATATCTTTTTTTGATGTAAGGCCCTTGCAAGCCAAAGCATGTGAAACTTTTGCATCTTGGTTGTATTTTTTTTTAACTTTTAGGAAAAATAGTGACAAAATATTTGTTTAATTACATGGGTAATGTAAACACATATGCTTAACTAGAGATTGACATGCCTAAATAAACACACTAAAAATAAAAAAAACAGAATAATGTATTCTCTTGACTTATATCATACAAGGCATTTTTTCATATACCTTATTATGCTTTAATGTGAATGTTTTCACTGCTTTAAGAATTATGACATTTAAAAGAAAAACACTTTGATTTCAAATTCAGGAAACTTCCAATTCACATTTGCAATTATGCACACTTACAGAATGCACAATAATCTCATAAAGTAGAACTTTTTCCCTTCATTTGTTCATGATACTCTGCTCTCCCCATTCACAAAGAAGATTTGGGTAGGTTGCAGGCCTAAGGGTAATAACTGCTGGAAAAAGTATGATGGTAAGCCCTTCTACAACCTCTATTCTTTGTGGGGATGCTTAAACTCAAAGAGTAAGTTTGTGTTGAACATTGAACTCCCCAAGGGATTATTTCTGTTTTTGAAAGAAAAGAAAAAGATGTGCTTTCGCCAAAAAATATTATTCTTTTGTGAATTGTTCTGGGGAAGTTATAGGTGAGCCACCTTACTAAAATTCAAAAGGTGTTTGACATATGAATATGTAAGATGCCACTTCACTGCCTATTGGAAGGTAAAAAATAAAACGGCACTTTCAGAGTAGTAAATCTGGTACAGTTGTCCAGAAGAAGCATGTAGTTCCAGTAAGTACTAAAAATAGTTTCAGAGAGATTGGATTTTAAAACTGATTAAATAAAGGCTGTTTACTGTGTTGATCAGGGAATGCAGAGAACATATCAAAAATCTATTTCTGGTTCTTGATTTATCAGGAAACCAACTTGACCTCCCCATTCCCCCCAATCTCTACTGTATCTGAGCATAATTTCCAAAAAAGATAAAATATTTTTTTCTGCTGTATTCTGACAGGACCACTTTGGAAATAAATAGTGGGGGGAAATGTCGTGAAAATTATAATACAGGCAGTCCCCGGGTTACGTACAAGATAGGGACTGTAGGTTTGTTCTTAAGTTGAATCTGTATGTAAGTCGGAACTGGCATCCAGATTCAGCCGCTGCTGAAACTGATCAGTTTCAACAGCGGCTGAATCTGGACACCAGTTCCGACTTACATACAGGTTCAACTTAAGAACCCCAGGCATCCCCAAGTCAGCAGCAGCTGATTCCAGGAAGCCCGGGGCAGAGCAACTCTGCCTCGGGCTTCCTGTAGTCAGCCGCTGGTCAGTTTCAGCAGCTGCTGACTTGGGGACGCCTGGGGCAGAGCAGCTCGAGTTCTGCTGGGTTGGTCCAGTAGCGCGGCCGCTCCTCGGCGCCGCTGCTGAAACTGATCAGCAGCGGCTGAATCAGGACTCCTGGGGCAGAGCAGCTGGGGTGCTGCCGGGTTGGTCCTGTAGCGC
This sequence comes from Pelodiscus sinensis, assembly GCF_049634645.1. Classification (NCBI taxonomy): domain Eukaryota; kingdom Metazoa; phylum Chordata; order Testudines; family Trionychidae; genus Pelodiscus; species Pelodiscus sinensis. The sequence goes on from NC_134723.1 coordinate 10,124,416, forward strand.
CAAGGAGCGGTGCTGTGTGACCAACCGGCAGCGCCCCACCTTCTCTACCACAGGCCCCAGGCTTTGCTCCACGTCTCCGTGGTCTGCTGGGGGGGGGCACTAGCTGCGTCGCCCCCCAGCAGACCAGGGAGACGCGGAGCAAAGCAGCGGAGGACCCGGGCCGGACCGCGGCGCTTCCAGATCAGCGCCGCGGTCCGGCCCGGGTCCTCCGCCGCTTTGCTCCCCGTCTCCCTAGTCTGCTGGCTCCCCCAGCAGACTAGGGAGACGGGGAGCAGCTTTTCTCGCCCCGTAGGAGGTGGGCGGCGGGACCAGGCGTCCCGCTGCTCCAGTCCTCCGGGGCGAGAAAATCCCCATTCGTAACTGCGGATCTGACATAAGTCGGATCCGCATAACTCGGGGACTGCCTTTATACAAATCTTCATTACACTAAATATTATTAATTAGCAATTTGTGGTATTACTGAAAATACATTCCTTGTGACTTGATGACCAAAGATAAAGGAAGAGAATGAGCATAAGTGACAGTAATACCCAATAAGATGTCTCAATAGTTCTGTTAAAAAGATATTTGTGTTTACTTTCCTTCCTCTCAGCAAAAGTCCAGCATCTAAACAATATAAAATTTGGCACAGAAATATCTAAAGTACATGCTCTTGGACTTTAGACAAGTCTGTGTTTTGGCCTGTGCATAATATATTTTTCAGTACTAAAAGTGAATTGAAAAATAATTATTTTTGAAGACTAGTGACCAATTTTCAGGACTGAAAATAACACATTTCAGAAGGCAGCTTTTAGAACTGCTCTAAAGCACAGACTGTATAGGCAGCATAGCATCAGAGTTCACCTCCTACCTGAACAGCTATGAGCATGTCTTACGTGCAATTACCTCAAGTAATAGCTTAAGTAATAACCCTAACACATCTCCTGTCCACACTTGAAAACCCTTAAGTGTGGTCCTGCCGTTGAGCTGCTTGGCCTGTCAGCTTCAGTGACAGCATAACTTGTCAGCTGCTAACATGACCATTCTGTTGCCAGGACATAGTTTAGGTCCACTCAAATGCAACTAGTTCTCCAGTTCCTAAGGAAACTACAAAACATCGATAACCTCCCCAATAATACCATCCTTGCCACCATGGATGTAGAAGCTCTATATACCAACATCCCACATGAAGACGGATTACAAGCAATTAGAAACACTATCCCAGAGGACACTACTGCCAACCTGATAGCAGACCTATGTAACTTTGTTCTCACCCACAATTATTTCCAGTTTGAGAACAACTTATACCTCCAGATCAGCGGCACAGCCATGGGTACACGCATGGCCCCACAGTATGCTAACATCTTTATGGCTGACCTAGAACAACGTTTCCTCAACTCCCGTCCCCTTTCACCCCTCCTCTACCTACGGTACATCGATGACATCTTTATGATCTGGACACATGGCCAAGAAACACTGGAGATATTCCACAGAGATTTCAACAACCTACACCCCACCATCAACCTCAGCCTGGACCATTCTACACGAGAGATCCACTTCCTGGACACCACCGTACAAATCAACAATGGAAAATTAGACACCACTCTCTACAGAAAACCCACCGACTCATACAGTTACCTACATGCATCCAGCTCCCATCCAGAACACACCACACGATCCATCGTCTATAGCCAAGCCCTTCGATACAACCGCATCTGCTCTAACCCCATTGACAGAGACCAGAAGCTTCAGGATCTCTACCAAGCATTTATAAATCTCAACTACCCACCCAGAGAAATAAAAAAGCAAATTGAAAGAGCCAGACGAATACCTAGAAACCATCTACTTCAAGACAGACCCAAGAAAACCAACAATAGAACACCACTTGTCATCACCTACAACCCCCAACTTAAACCTGTCCAACACATTATCAATAAACTACAGCCTATATTGGAACAGGATACCATACTCAAAGAGGCTCTGGGAGACAGACCCATAGTCTCCTATAGACAACCACCTAACCTCAAGATGATTCTTACCAACCACCACAGGACATACCACACTAATACCAACCCTGGTACCTTCCCTTGCAACAAACCCCGTTGCCAGCTTTGTCCACATATTCATTCTGCTGATACCATTATTGGACCTAACCAAGTGAGTTATAAGATCAAGAACACATATTCCTGCGCATCCAGAAATATAATCTATGCTATCATGTGCCGAAAGTGTCCGTCTGCTATGTACATTGGACAAACATCTCAGACACTTCGCCAAAGGATTAATGCCCACAAAACAGATATCAGACAAGATCACAAAGAGAAAACAGTTTCTTGCCACTTTAACCAGAAAGGACACTTTCTAAATGACTTAACCACCTGCATTCTGCTACAAAGACCTTTTACATCTGCACTTGAAAGGGAATCCTCTGAACTGTCATTCATGTTAAAATTCGACACTTGCCAACAAGGACTTAACAAGTCTTTGAACTTTCTCACCCATTACCAAGACAGTTTCCCCAATTATCACCTGTAATACCATTAACTCACAAACATCCCACTCTCCCTACCTTTAATATCAGCAATTCACAGACACTTACCTTCCTTCCTCCCCCTTCCCACCCCCCCCCCCCCCGCATTCCCCTTCTGTTCTGCAATGTGATTTGTCCTTTTCATATTTGTTCACTTTTTTTTAATTGTATCCTTTGGTATATATGGTTGTGACTACTTTCTTCCACTATTTGATCTGAGGAAGTGGGTCTGGCCCACGAAAGCTCATCATCTAATAAACCATCTTGTTAGTCTTTAAAGTGCTACATTGTCCTGCATTTTGCTTCAACTACCCCAGACTAACACGGCTACATTTCTATCACTAGTTCTCCAGTGTTTTTCCTCAATTCCCTCTGTGCAGGAGGCACAATCCATGTCAGCCTCTCATGCACTACAAAGTGTTACATGAAAACCAGCTGCTGGATAGGTCACCCATCCTGCTTACAGAGTTAAGACTCCACTCCCATATCCATTTAGTTTTACTGTGCAAAAATTTGTCCACTGGGGCCATATGCACAGGAATCCAGAGAAGACTGTGAATCTGAATGAAATCGTTTTTGACATTCAGTATAAGGCTTTCAATAACAGAGTGAAATCCACAATAAATGATTGAACAGAATCTGCTAACTGAAACACCAGACTTCCAGCAGCTAATGTATTGTTAGTGTTTTTCCTTATTATGATCTTACACAAGACCACATTAGTTCCAGCCAATGCTCAGAAGGGAAAGCCAACCAATCAGTTCACAGTAATATGCATATTAATACAGTTCTCCCTCTTCAGTTTTTGTTCATTTCAGAAGCAGAAATTAAACAGTTCTATCGCTTCATACATGCATTTTAATAGGTAATAATGACCTTTCTTATAGGTGTGTGTCAAGTATTGCAATATGGTTACAAAATAAGTTATTATCTGAAACATATTTCTGATAGATAAATTCATTCTATAAAGCTCTTTGCTCTAAAATAATAGGGAGAAAGGAAACAAATGAAAGAAAAAAAATCCCTTTGCATGGCTATTACATTAGCCAAGTTCTTTTCAAAAAAGAAAAGGAACAATTTGCAGTTTTCTTTGTTACGGTGCCTAAAAGACTCAATGTACTGCAGTGCTGACGTAAGACTCTCTGAGCAACCCTAAGCTAATATGAAGTTGAACTTCAAACCTGTTTTTCCAAAGCAGGGTCTTGAAAGTCACCTGTCGTTTTTAAGTGTTCCCTTTAACTATTATTTGCTCAGTATTGCAGGAATACAGAGTATTGCTTGCTCAGTTCTGCCAAATAGATCTATGGTAAATATGATTTTTAAAGTCAACACAGAAAATGACCTATATTTATAGTGAAATTTGGTAAATTTTGAAGTTAAATCTTCAACTGTATAGAATAGGGCATCCAGAGATCCTAGATTCAACTCCTGCCTCTACAAAATATAAAAAATTCCTAGGAATTGTACATTTAAAATTATTTGACATATTAGCAAATGAAGCACTACTTAAATCAAATATTTACTTTTCTTCTGCACCCACCCAGTTTTCAGTTTTCCCTGAATGAGTGTATAAGTAGCGTTTGTGTAACATGTTCAGATTCTCTGGAATGAGAGGTGTCATGGAAATACAATATTAATTTCAAGTAAAATGAGAGTGTAATTGATGAGGATAACAATACGTAACTGTAAATATTATTTACACAGATCTGATTACGCATAAAACATGCAAAACTGAAACAGATTTCAGTGAGATGAATCTTTGTAGGATCGTCTTTAAAGAGAAAAGAAAGATGAGATATTTCCTGAAACTGCAGTGTGTGTCTATGAACTAAATGAACTAAAGAATTTCTACTTTCATTCCTGCTTTACTCAGCAGTTAAGACCACAGGTAAGATAGACATTTAATCTAAATATTTATTCAGGTTATCAATGTTGTATCTAAGTATCTTTCAGGGTCTACTAGAACAATGATTCACTATATAGATATGCAAAGTAGTTTTAGGCATGTCTACACAGCAGCATTATTTTGGAATAAGTTATTCCAAAATAACGTAGTGTGCGTCTACAAAGGAAGCCTGTTACTTGCTTCTTATTCCAACTTCTGTAAACCTCATTGGATGAGAAGTAAGGGAAGTTGGGGGAAGAGTGCTCTAATCCGAAATAAGTTCTGTGTTCCAAAATAAGCTATTTCGACTTAAGCTATGCAATTGACGTAACTCTTTGTTTCCTTTCTTCTTCCCCTCAAGTCAGTTGGGACAAATATTGTTTTGTTTATTCCCTGTCTCTTTCCTTCTCCACCTATTCCTTCTGATCTCTTCTTCAATATTCTGCATTTTCAAGCTTCTTTCGCAAGGAATTTTTATGACCCATAAAAAAGCAAGGGCCAAAAAAGGACAATTATTCTATTAGAACATTGATTGTTGCTCATCTAGCTGCAGCTAGCATTCAACAAAAAACTCTTAGAATAGGAAGGAGAAAAACTAGGAGTTGGGGAAAGTGAAACTGAAAAGATAAATACCAATAGATAAGATTCATATGGGCCCCCAAATCCAATCCTCCTAATGCTTGATATCCTAAGATGCATTCAGAATATGGAAGAGACTGCAAAATGAGAGCCACAGCAATTTCAGAATTACTTTTAAAGACTCGAAAACTAAACACACCTGAAGAAACTGTATTTTCAAGGCAAAAGACTGCCAAAAAGTCAAGGAACTATATTACATGTGCATTTATACACGAAACATCATACTAGCCTTAGTACAAGCACTTTTACAATTTAAAGAAATAAAAATCAACAGCTCTACAGATTCAAACCCAATAATATAGTCAGGTTTTCTTGTTCATTTTTGTTAAGATCACCTACCATTCAACATAGGCATTTAGCATATTTACAAGAGGCCCTAGGCCAGTGTTTCCTAAACTTTTTAAGACCGAGGAACACCAAACAATTTTTTAATGAGGAACACCAAGGATTTTTGGTGGGAAAAAGGGTCGGGGGAAAGTTATTAAAAAAAAAAAAGAGGTTGCCTACCGCTTTAAGGGCAGCCATTTTGAATTCTGTTGTTCTCCGTGACACACTGGTGTGCCAAGGAATACAGCTTAAGAAACACTGCTCTAGGCATTGTTTACAGCTCCAACTTGAATGATTAGGCCCACATGTTCATATATAAGCAATAGCTATTGGATTTCCTTGTGAGTTCAAAACACATAGAATCGTAGAATCATAGCGTTGGAAGAGACCTCAAGAGGTCATTGAGTCCAACTCCCTACTAAAAGCAGGACCAATCCCAACTAAATCATCCCAGCCGATGCTTTGTCAAGCCAAGATTAAAAAACTTGTAGGGATGGAGCTTCCATCACCTCCCTAGCTAACCCATTCCAGTGCTTCACCACCCTCCTAATATTTAGCCTAGACCTCCCCCACTACAACTCTTTGTTATGTCAGCTGTCACCACTGGCAGCAGCTTCTCTTCATCCTCTTTAGAACTGCCCTGCAGGTAGCTGAAGTCTTCTATCAAATCCACCTTCACCCTTCTCTTTTGTAGACTAACTAAGCTCAAATCCCTCCGATTTCCCTTGTAAGTCATGTTCTCCAGTCCCCTAATCATTTTTGTTGCCCTCCGCTGGACTTTCTTCAATGTGTCCACATTCTTTTGGTAAAGGGGGACCAAGAATTGGACGCAATACTCCAGATGTGGCCTCACCAGTGCCAAATAAAGGGAAACAATCACTTCTCTAGTTCTGCTGGAAATGCACCCTACTATGCACCCTAATATGCTATTACCCTTCTTGACTACAAGGGCACACTGTTGACTCATACCCAGATTCTCATCCACTGGAATCCCCAGATCCTTCTCTGTGAAACTTCTACTTAGCCTATTGGTTCCCAGCCTGTAACACTGCTTGGGATTCTTCTGTCCCAAGTGCAGGACTCTGCACTTGTCCTTGTTGAGTCTCATGATATTTCTTTTGGCCCAATCCTCCAGTTTATGTAGGTTTCTTTGGACCCTATCCCTGCCCTCTAGTGTCATATTGTTCTACACGCTAGCCACTAGCAACATGTGGTTATTTGGCCAGTTGAGTGTGACTATTTGGCTTGGACAATGTGGCTATTTGGCCAGTTGAGTGTAGCTCGTTTACTATAACAGTAGCCACTACTGAAATGGTTGGGTACCACAGCTCTAGCCTACCTACCTCTCCTCCTAGCTTAGTGTTATCTGCAAACCTGCTGAGGGTGTAAACTATCATTAATAAAGATGTTGAACAAAATTAGCCCCAGAACTGACCTTTGGGGCATTCCGCTTGATACCGACTGCCAACCAGACCACTACTTGATCACTACCCGACGAAGAGTTGCCAGATGGTTTCAACAAAAATACCGGACACACTTGACATTACATCACAATCGATGTTACATCTTATTTAGAAAATACCATTTATATTTTCTTTTGTATTTTCTCAATTTGTTTCCCAAATAGAAAGCTCAAATACTGGAGTGTCCGGTTCAAAACCGGACACCTGGCAACTCTACTACCCATTGAACCCAATGATCTAGCCAGCTTTCTATCCACCTTACAGTCCATTTATCCATTTTAAGTCAATAGAAAGTTTTATAGAAGGTTTTGGGACTGATCTACTTCAGGAAACATAAACCTTTGAGAACACAGAGCAAATGTTGTAATGAATAACAACATTCATCTGTGACAACAACAACAAAACATTCACATGGGTGACATTCATCCCTGTGCCAGTTCAAATATTTATGAATTACTTTAGAACTATTCTGAGGATTTTATTGGACTTTAGAGGCATCTTCTAGACCTTGTACTGGTCCACTTCACAAAGGTGAATTTCACTCTGAGGCAGCTAATAGTACAGGAGGGTGGTGCCCGGAACTTTTTAGCAGGAGGGCATAATTTTTGCGGGTGGGGGGAGGGGAGAGACACTTCATTAATTTTGGCAGATGGTCACAGTTTGTCTTGGCCCTCTCCCAGGAAGGGCAGAGCCTTAAATGGAAGGGGTGGGGCTGAGAACTACAGAGAGAGATAGAAAGAGTGAGTGTGAAAGAGGCACTCTGTGTGCGAGAGAGACAGACTTTGTGAAACAGATTACAGAGATTGGAAAAGTGTGTGTGGTAGTGTGTGTGCGCACATAGCGCAGAGACAGTGTGGCACAGACTGATATGTGTGTGACAGTGACACAGAGGGTGTGTGTGCTGGCTGCTGCTAAGTTTCAGAGAGAAGCTATGCTCTGTCTCTTTAACACAGGAAAACCTGACCTGATCTGTTGTCTCTCCCGTGCAGAGATAGGGGATGTGAGGAGAAGTGTGTGTGCATGTTAGAGAGAGAGAGAGAGAACAAGCACTGAAAATTTAGAAGCAGGCACTCCCCTGAGTCATTTACCAGCTATGCTTCAGATTGAAGCTGCTCCGCTGAGGGTATGTCTACACACAATTTTTATTTCAGGAGAAAGATGCAAATAGAGCTGCACATTTGCATACTTCCTCTGGTTTTTCTGGAAGACGCTCTTTCAGTATTTACCGGTGTCTCCACGCAGCCGAATTTCGAAATAAACCCCTATTTCGAAAGACCCCTTATTCCTCCTACAATGAGGCTTACAGGGGTCTTTTGAAATAGGGATTTATTTCAAAATTTGGCCATATGCAGATGCAGGTAAATACCGGAAGAGCGTTTTCCGGAAAAAAAAACCCAGAGGAAGTATGCAAATGCACGGCACTATTTGCATCCTTCTACTGAAATAAAAATTGTGCATAGACATACAGGGTATCTGCCTCTCCCCAGCCCCTGTTCTGCAGGGATGCAGTACAGGGGCAAAGGGACAGCCGGACTTCAGCACTCCCCTCCATCCTCCCTGCTGCTCTGCACATCTAGCAAGAGAATCCTGGGAGCAATCCTGCAGGACAAAGCAAGGTAGGAGAGGGGCAACTGAACATATGCTGCTGGCTAGAATCATGCCTGCCCTGCTAATCAGCTGGGTGGGCTGCAGAGAAATGGTTGGTGGGTCAGATCCAGCCTCCAGGCCTGATTTTGCCCACCGTGGCTCCTACAACAAGCAGTAGGGTGCAGGTGGGGTCAAAATGGAGGGGAAAAGCAATCTCAGAATGAAAAGATACATAATATCTTCCTCTCAAATACCTGGGAGAGCATCCCACCACAAAAAAAACCAACCAAACAAAAAAGACAATTTGTTGATAAGAGAAAAAATATAATTTGACTTTGGAACACCAGCAACAACCAAAGCAATAATACACATCATATTAATGGAACCAGCAATTATAGACACAATGTTATAAAAATGTATTTGAATACTGATAGCTAATGACTCAGAATTCACACTCCTTTCTTCCAGTGTTTCTAGTTGTTTCTTTAAAATCATCTGCACTGCTCTCTGCTAGATTGCCCCAGCTTCAAAAGCTCTATGGAACTCAAGTGTTCAAACCAACTATTCACAAAACACTACTAGCCTGGGAATACAAATTATGCTGTATTAAACCTTTTCTTTCAGAAATAAAAATAACTATACTGCGGTCAAGCGCTAGGCTCTATGCTTGATGTACTATTTAAATCCTATCTTTGACAGCTAAAAATACAATATTGGGCTTTCTCCCCATCTTCCTTTCTTTAATAACACTGAAAAAGTATTTTGTTCTCTGCTGTTTGGAAAAAAAAAGAAAGGGCTAAATTAATTGTCTTCATCTCTGAATACCAACTTTAAAAAAACATGTCCTGATATGAAAAGATTTTCTATATAATTAATGATTCTCTCTGTTGCTTTTTCTCTTAATTTTTCAATTACACACACACACACACACACAATAATGCAGGGGAAAATCTATTCTCCAGCCCCTATTTTTAAAAGAAGAAATTTTAGGAAAATATTGATTTTCCTTCCATTCATCATCAAAGACATACATTGAAAAATGCATGGGGGAAAAGAGAATTTCCCCTCCCCAAAATGCTCTGGAAATTGTTCTTCTTTTTTCACAGTTTGAGTTGCAATTTGCTGATCAGTCACACATATGTGTATAACAAAGCATTCAGCCTCCAGAATGTATTGCTCTTGGTGAAAACTTAGTTGTTACTATCTTGTTACTACAGCAGCAGTAGAACACAGAATTTTTCCAAGGCAAATTTAATCAAGATGGACATGACCAAAGTACAGCCATAAGTGCTCAGAATCAGTAAGACTAATTATTACTGATATTAAATATTTTATATTATGGCAATGCCCAAAAGCAGCAAACAAGTCCAAAAGCAGTGCCAGGCACTTCAGAAATACAGAATTAAATTGACAAAATCCTGGTGCTTAATTGCCTCCAATCCAAAGGGTTTTTTTTGTTTTTTTGCTTTAGCTTGGTATTGGGTTTGCTATTTACATAGTCTTCATAGATGGAAGCTTTTTTACTGCATCAATAGGGGTTTTTGAGAGGCTTCCACCTACACAAAGGAACCATAGTAATGGTGTCATGGCTAGTCTGTAGACCTCTGATGTCCAGCTGTTTGCCTGCAGGTCAAAAAATGAAAGCCATATGAAGGCATGTCAGATGTCTCCAATTTCCAGAGGTGGAATATGTGTTGGCACAAGGAAAATGTGGCACCTCTAACCACCAAGAGAGGCATCCTATGTGATATTTGTCATGAGTGGATATGGCAGAGGCATTGATGAGTTGAGTTCTTTAGTTTGCTCCACAACTTCATGGACCTTGACTACTACTCCATCTGTGTTTGTGAGGGCTTGACAAAGAGAAAAGCCAGCAGAGTCTGCAGTAGAGTCCATCAGACCTAGATGACAGATTGTTTGGCTCACATGGAGTTTCAGAATGTGGATCAAAGAGGATTTCATAAATTTTGAGGGCTCAGTCCACAGTGAATGGCACAATAACAGGCTGGTGTAGATCCTGATTCACTGGGGCTCGAGATACTGTGAAAGATCCAAGAAGTCCTTCTCCAGGCTGATTACAAACCCATGAATTTACAACATTTTTATTACCTTATGGGTATTGGAAACAACCTTTTAGTTGAGGAGCCTACTAGGGCTGTTGTGTATTATCACATCTAGAATTCAAAACCTGCTGGATGGAATTGTACTAAATTAGAATTCAAACTTTAATATAAAATCAATCCTGCTGAATCTGAACAGAGATTGAGACTGTCTCAGACTAGTGACTGCAGTGGCATTTTAATATATAAAATCAAGGACAACAACAGAAAACCAAACCATATTAGACACAAAACCATTAAACACAAGCAGGGTAAATAAATACATACATGTACACAAATAGATCTAGTTATGTGCTCAAAAAGCGAGGAAATGATCATTTATAATTCTTTCTTATAAACATCAACTTTTCATATAATAAAAAAATCAAGAATTAACATAAAGGCCAGTTTTTAGTTTTTCTATTATAAATATAAGGATGCAATATAAATTATAAAAATAAGTTCTTTTCAATTGATAGCCTACTTTAAAAATAATTTTGGAAAGATCTATGTGCTGCACTGAAGTTTCAGAGTAACAATTTTATTGGCATCAAAATCCACCATTTCATTTCACAGTCTAACCAGGAAGCACAGAGTCAGATATCATCTCTTTGACAAGTGTTGTTTCACTAGATTGCCAACTGGGTCATTCTTACTTGATTTCTCTCTCCTGGCCTGTATGTTGCAGTGCTTTTTGGTTATCTCAGAACTGCTCTGTTGTATCCCACATGCTCCCTGTCACATCCTTCTATCTAAACCAGAGGAAAACTCTTCCCTCTAGCAAGCCTAGGCTGCTGCTGGTATAAATAGAAGGTTTAGTTTTAAATCCAGTGAGGTTCAGGAAGTAGCTGTTTCCCAATGCAGTTTGCAAATGTGACTCCCAAACATTTGATACTAGGAAACAAGGGGTCTTTATATAGTATCTTTAACTTACACCAAGTGTCATGTTCAGTTGTACAATAGAATTTTGCTAAACCTCAGCCAGGCTCTGCAAACCACCACAGAGGCGATAACAGTGGGCAGACTACCAAAACACAAACTCAATGAGATAGTGCTCCTGTGCACGTGAATCTCACAAGCCACCTGGCCACATATCACATCACCCCCTACTTCCTTCCCTGGAACCACTCAGTAATGCCCCTAACCAGGGCCAATGCACTTATTATAGAAAACTAGCCAGCATGTTCCTCCTCTCACTACTTTCTAGGTCACAAATGCCACAAATACCTTGGAATTTTCCTTCCCTAATAAATCACTTTTTTATACCTGTTTAACTACAACATTAGATAACGGGGGCGGGGGGGAGGGGAGGGAGGCCACTGTCAGTTCAGGATGTCAGATTTCTAATACTTAAACATTAAAGGAGGTTACTTATACCTCCAAAAATGATAACATCGTTTCTTACCATTTAATTGGGAATAGACAATTCTGTTTAACTGAAACTAATATCCTGTTTCTGAAAAGAATTAACCTATTTAAAATTCAGATCACAAAGCAGATTCTCATCTACAAATATTTCTGTTATGTGCAGCATACAGTGTCAGATTGTAACCTGACAGACTTTCCATAGTGGTTCCTTGAAAAAACCCAGCATCCAGAAAGATAAACGTCTTCTGGCAGCATACGCTATGAAGCACAGTAACAGGGAACAGCCACTCACCAGCATGAAGAAAAGTTGATAGTAGTGTGCTCAGAGAATTAGCATTAAGATTAGAGTTATATAATACATATATTTATGATTTTTGAAAACAGCTAATTGGTATAATTCTCTGACAAAAATAATTGCATCAGTTAATAAAACTGCTGATGTTTATGAGCTATCCCAGATAGATTTTAAACTACTTGGAATTGTAAGCAGCATAATGGCAAACAAAATGTAATGGATGTATATCAGTAAGAATAAGAAATACAAAGTTTTGCCAATAGGCTCTGAACTTTAGCTTACCCAGTATATTGAGGAATCTTGGAATTACCACAAAGAGTTAAAGCTGGCAACCTTCCCAATACTGTACATTTTAGAAAAGAAATGGGTGTATTAATACTAGGCATTTTAAAAAGCAGGTAAGTATGTATAACCACCAGGAGAAGAATTTGAACTAGAGACCTCTTGAGCTTAGTATAGGAGCCTCTACAGCTTGAGCTATAAAGCCAACTAGCGCTCAGCTTAGACTGTAGTGCTCCCTAGTTTTTATTTCTCAGCATAAGTGGTCTAAGTGCCACTACACGAGACAGTGAAGCACACATGCTATGTTGCTTACACTCTTAACTGGTGAAAATCAATTTACAATTTAATTGGGAATAGGAATGTTAAGTATTGTTTAATTCACTAATGGAATAGTCGATGCATTTTGCATTGACTATTTGATTAATCAATAGGGCATCACTGCCGCTTTGAAACACGGCGGCAGCGTTTCAAAGGGGCAGCACCGCACGAAGCCCAGGATCAGCTGTGCAGCACTGCCTCTTTGAAACGCCTATTTGAAGTACCTTAGTATTAATACACCTGTTTCTTTTCTAAAGTGCATTGGGAAGGTTGCTATCTGAAAGAGGCAGCAAGAGGGGGGTAAGCAACTAGTCAACTATCCTGTTGACTATCCAAAAAGCATTTGCTTATCAGATAGTTGACTGGTCCTTAACATCTCTAATTGGGAATACACAATTCTGTTGAACTGAAACTAATATCCTGTTTCTGAAAGGAGTTAACCTATTTAAAATTCAGATCACAAAGAAGATTCTCATCCACAAATATTTCTGTTATATGCAGCATATAGTGTCAGATTGTAAGCTGACGGACCACACAGGCACCTGAGGGCATATGACCAGCCAGTGTTCCAGGATCCTCCATCTGCCAGCTCCACTCCATGGGAGCCAGCTGCTGCCCCGTGCTGCTGCTTCTGATGTCTAACCCAACTTGTCTCTCAGAATCTAGCACATTCTTAAGTGCGTTTCTGAGTACGTGCTAGCAATACCCTTTAAAAAGTGCTTAAATCCTTGATCTTTCTCTGTTGATTTTAAAGTAGACAAAATGGTTTTGTTTATTTTATGTTTTTAGATATAACACTTTCTGGTCACAGTGAAAAAGTTGCTATAATTTAAAGTTCTTAACTGTAAGAGCTATTCTAGACAAGGGAATCAATAGATTATGAAGCAAAGTACCTGAGTAATTATGGGGCCAATACTGCAGATATCCACAAATACACTGCATAAGTCACCATTATGAATGATGCATGGTATAGCTATGCAAAAGAAGTAGGGAACTTGGTCTACGTCTAGACTGAAGGCTTCTTTCAGAAGAAGCATTTCTGGAAGAGACCTTCCAAAAAAACTTCCTCCGAAAGAGAGCGTCCACACAGAAAAAGCGCATCAAAAAAGCAATCTGATAGATAGCATCCACACTGAATGGATGCTATCTCGCATTTAAGCTATGAGTACTATGGATGGAGTGACCACCAGAGTACATGTGCTTTTTCCTCTTTCCTCTTCTTTCAAAAGAACTTCCCCATCCACACATGCTTTTTTCCGAAAGAGCTCTTTCAGAAAAAGGAGTCTTCCTCGTAGAAAGAGATTTTCCAATGTTGAGAAAACCCCACTGTTCTTTCGATTATTTTTCGAAAGAACACGATTGCAGTGTGGACGTAACTGGAGTTTTTTCATTAACGCAGCCATTTTTCTGCAAAAGCGCTTCAGTGTAGACATCAGCTGGGGGTCATGTATTTCAAAGGTGTCTCTTCTAGTCCTACAGTTCCCTCCATCTTTATAGAATAGCACTTTTCGCTCGAAGAAGTCACAAAACTAACTAGATAGCTGGAGGGAAAAGCTGTGTAAATATATCCTAAACGTGGTTAAAATGTATCACAGCATCTGGTAATATTCTCTTTTTTCCCCATTCCATTAACATAGTCGAGCCAGCAGACTGTATGAATAGGAGATCATATAGAACAACAAAATTTATATTATAAATAATAATAAAGCACTACAGGCCTCATCCAAAACCACAGAAAGACTCGTATTAGCTTCAATGAGTTTTATATAAGATTTTCTACCAGCTTTGTATAAGACCTTACACAAACAGTTATAGCCTTTAAATAAATCCCTAAAAGAAAGCTATTTTACATTTCTATGGTTAAGAAAATGGGGACTGACTCATCTAGGTGGAACTCTGCACATTCAAATGATTAATTTGTTAGTCTGCTGCTTTTGCTGAATTGCTAGGTAGCTACTTGTAGTCTTGCAACTTCCCTACCTACTGGCTCTCTGGATTCTCAGGAGGCTTCCTGTTGCTGTCCTACGGTAGTACTGCATACTTGGCTCATGTAACCGACTTCAATCTTTTTATAAAACAATCGTGTTTTTCTCCAAGATTTCCATTCTAAATTAAATAGAACCCAACAAAAACTGTTTCACTCAGCGAGAGAAGCAGCCCTATGCCAAAATGTTTTTGGTTTGTTTGTTTGTTTGTGGGTTTTTTGAGAAATTTAACTTCTCCTGTGACTACTTTTACTTGGGTAAATTAAAACAAAAATGCTCCCAAACATATCACTTTATTGAGAAAAATTATTTATCCCAATGCTTTTTCCCCACTGAAAATCCCATTTCTCCATACCTTGTACCCCCATTAAAAACAGCAAAAACCCCAGATTGGAAATCATACTTTTGCATAAAATTCTAAAGAGTAAGATTTCCAGTCTTATCCTCCACTATTTCACAGAAAGAACTCATTGTTTTCTCCATGTCCTGAGCCAAATTCATACTAACATTAATGGACACAACTCTAATGGACTTGTGCCCACTCATTTTATTCTTAAATTTGACTCACTGATTTTAATTCTGCTCTAACATCAAAAAAATCCTTCTAATTCAATCTAAAATATGTAGTACTGAATGCCAGGTTGACACTGGGCATGTCTACACTGCCCTGCAGTCTGGACCACAAAGATAGAAGAAGTAATGTGAACAAAAGTGCTGTGTGCAAGTGTGAACTAAAAGATTCCTCACTGGCATTACGAGAGACCTTATTTATGTGAAGTAGGAACATTTTAGTTTACACATGCAGTATACATATGGAGGAGTTATAGTGAAGCCCTTTTCTGAGGTCTGTGGGGCAGCGTAGACCAGTAATTTTAAAAGTAAGGGTTGCAACCTAGTATGAGTCGCCTGGGTCGGCAAAGGTGATCAGCAAGGGTGCTAAGGCAGCTTCCTGCCTGTCCTGGCACTGCAGACAGCGCTGTGCCCTGGAAGGAGTCAGGACCAGGTCCGGCTCCTGGTTGGAGGTGAGCAGCCAACTCTCACAAAATTAAAAAAAAGCAAAACAAACCAAAAAATGAAGCCAGGCCCATTTCAAAAGAAGCCCAAATGAGCTCAATGCCTGGTGACAAACCAGGGAGTGTGGAGCCAGAGCTTGGGGCAGGTGCAGCCTATGGAACTGGACCTGCTGCTGACCACTTCCAGGGGGCAGTGCAGTCTACTGTTCCAGGACATGCAGAACGCCTACCTTACCATCCTGACCGTGAGCCACGGGAGGTAAACTTGTGCCCCAACAATCCCCTGTCCCATCCCTGAGCCTCCCCTCTACCCTAGAAGCCCTCCTGCACCTCAACCCCATCACCATCCCATAGCCTGTGCCCCCACTACCTCACTCTCATGTCCCAGCCCAGAGTCCCTACCTACAAACTCAACCCCTCTGCCCCACCCAGCCTGCACCCCAAACTCCTCATCTCTGGCCCCACCCCAGAGCCCACAGCTCCACGCAAAGGCTTCACCCAACAACCTCAACCCCTCAGCCCTCTAGCCCCACGCTGGAGCCTGCACTCTAGTCAAAAGATATAATTATGCTGGGTCCTGGGCATCAACAATTTTCATCAATTGGGCCGCAAGAAAAAAAAAGTTGAAAACCACTGGTGTAGACAATTCTTTAGGGTTTGTCTACACTAGGACATTTATGAAAGTTGAGATGAATCAATTAAAGCTGTGAAGTTATGCACATAAATTAAAACTTCTTCAAGTCCTATCTGGAAATGCTCATTCAAAAGTAAAGGGGCCTTAGTTCATTATAGCTTAACCCGGAAATGGTCCCCTGGCCTATAGCAGGAGATAAATCCTGTAGGAGTCTGCTACAGCGAGCTAAGGCTGCCCTGCTTGGGAATGAGAGCATTCACACAGGGATTTATTGCTCCTTAACTTATGAGCATTAGTATCAAAAGTTTAGCTGTTTCATCTTAACTTTTCTGAATCCTGATGTTGACAAAACCTTAAATTAGATGATGCAGAGGCCAGATGTGTCAATGAAATGGGAAATCATGCAAGTTTGATGCCACTCACTCTTGTGTCCAAAGGGAAGTGTCTTTCTATAAGACACAAAAAAAACCTTAATCCATATCAGTATACACATTTGCAGGTGCAAAGTTAAAGCTGCTGCTAGAAAAATCATGTTAACTTTTTAGATGTTTGTGCAATTATAATCTCAATTTTAATGGCATATGAAGCACTGGAAATATAGCAAGTCACTCCCTTGCCCTCTGAGCTTTCAGAAAAAAGTGACCTCTGAAAGAGAAGGAATGACAATCTCCTCCCTTCTATGTGTCTGTTCTCACAATTCCTTTACACAGTACTTTAAAAATAATAAAAATGGATCTTAATACAGTAGTACTTTTATAAACCGTTATCTGGCTTTTATCCCATTCCAATTAATCACCAGCCCCACATGCCAGGCAGCTTATTCTACCAAGGGGCAGTTACATACATTATAATAATTCCACCTGAAAAGAAACAAACAAATAAAAAAATACATCAAACTACACCTATTGCTGTAACACTGGTTTTACTCCTTTTTCTACAGACACATTGCTAAGGTGTGTTTTGGCAGATCAAGAATGTGAACTCCCATATCTTTAGGGTGCCAGACTCTCTCAACTGTGCCTCTTGGCTCTCGCGCCCTTATGAATTTACAAGGCAACATTCTTGCTCTGCAAAGACACACACACAGAAGAGATCTCACTGATATATACTAGAAAAAAGAACTCAAGGGTAACTAAAGATATACTTGAATCAAGTTGAGGTTGCTACAATTGCTGTATCTGTGCTCAGGAGGCAGGGAAAAGTTATAAACTTGAAATGTAACTGGGTCTAAACAAGTACATAACTGATAACTGAACAGAAAGAACCTGTTTTAATTTTCTAGTGTAACCTTTTGCCACTTTTAGGGAAACAGAATATAAGAAACTAAACATGTGAATGGGCATTTTATCTACCTCACAACCCACACACCTGCTGGGTGTGTTTCACTGTCCCCTGTATTGGCACTTAGACCACTTACACAGAGAAAGAATGTTTCCCCTCTACAGCCTTAGCTAAACAGCCACTGGCTTTACAGCTCAAGATATTGCAGCTCATGCATTAAGCTCCAGCGGGCACAGGTTCAGTTTTGCCTGTTGGAATTACTATTGCATAAAACTCTAGCAATCATCAAACATACAAAATGTCTAAGATGATGAGAAAAACAAATATACCTTATATCATCAATGAATTAATTTCAATTAGCAACCAGTAAGATTACACTTAAATGGCTCCAAAATTCACGCAAAAGGCTAAAATTAGAACTGTTGAAATCAATTTAGATTTGATCTCAGAATCCCAGCAAGTTTAAAATACTCTGAAAGAAAAGGCCTCATTAGCAGTGGTCAGTTAGAATCCTGTTTCTCTCAGCTGGCCATTAGATTTCAACTGAAGAAAGTTGTGCCCATAAAGTTGAAATCATAGGGAAAATAGGGAAAAAAGAGCAACTATGCCCTAGAAAAATAGATTTTTGTGAGCTTAAAATATAAATTGCCTTTCAGTATTTTGTACAAATAAATAATACTAGTTGTCTCAATAACTAATAGGGACTATGTTAAGTTACAGTAAACTTCCTTTCCATTCTTAATAGGGTTAATTTCTTGGTATAAGAAAGGAGGGGAAAGTACAGAATTACACCAACAACTTCTAACTTAATTCACCTCATTCTAGGGATGTTAAAAAGCATTAGTTGCTGGGGCAGTGTTTGTAAATGCGTAAACGCAGAAATTTATAGCAGTTACACATTTACACACAGTGGGGAAGTGGCTTCACGGGAGGCAGTGCGTGTGGGGAGTCGGCTTCTAAGCCAGCTCTCTGTGATCACTGGCTCCTCTGGAGCACCTCCTGTATACACACACCCACTGTGCTATTGCCTCTGTATTAGAGGCAGCAGTGCGGGAGTGGGGAGGGGGGAAGGCAGGAGCCAGTGATCGTGGGGAGCCAGCTTAAAGGTATACACTATCACATCCCTACCTGATTCTCCTCTCTCTTATCCTGGGGTAACTCTATCAAAGTTATCAGTGTAAAACTACTGTAAATTAGAAGAGAATCCAGGCTTGCGTTTGATTTTTGTAGGCTTTGGTCTTACAAAATTAAGCATTTTGCAGCTTTCTCCTACTGCTAAATAATTCTCCTCTTGCTAAAATAATTTGTGAATTTTGAAATCCTGCCATGCCTCCTCTTCATTTAATTTCTGGTGGCTGGTAAGGGCACATGCAACAGTGAGTACAGTGCAAAACTATCTAGTCAACATTTATAAGCTTATTCTCTTTTTCATCCATGCAGTATTTTTGTGCACTGTGAACAAAAGACCATTAAAAAGAAGAAAACATGGGTTTAAAGCCCAGATGAGGCGAACAATCTTTGAATAGTCTCCAATTACATAAATAGTATTTCTGCTGCCCTATGTCATTCCTTGTCAGCTTTTGTTGGACAACACGTGAAGTAAAACTTCAGGGCTACGTCTACACTGGCCCCTTTTCCGGAAGGGGCATGTAAATTTCACTAGTCGTCGTAGGGAAATCCGCAGGGGATTTAAATATCCCCCGCGGCATTTAAATAAAAATGTCCGCCGCTTTTTTCCGGCTTTTAAAAAAGCGGCGGACATTTTTATTTAAATGCCGCGGGGGATATTTAAATCCCCCGCGGATTTCCCTACGACGACTAGTGAAATTTACATGCCCCTTCCGGAAAAGGGGCCAGTGTAGACGTAGCCCAGATGTACAAATTACTACAAGTTGGACCTCTCTGGTCCAGCACCCTCAGGACCTGACCACTCCCAAATGAGGGTGTTTGCCGGACCAGAGGAAGTTCCCTGCTACTGGCCCCCCATCCCACTTCCCCTCCCCACTGCTGGCCTGAGCCACCATCCCACTGGGCTGCTGTGCTCACTATCAGGGCTCTCGTGGATGCCATGTCCCTGACCCACTACTGGGACTGCCAAGACTGCTGCATCCCTGGCCTCAGCTCTGCTACTGGGGCTGATACAGCCCCAGCCCCATTATTGGGGTTGCTGTGGTCCCAGCTGCACTACCAGGGCCTCAGCCTCGTCGGGCTCTGAACCACCAGCCCTCTTGCCACTGGGGCTTCCTGCCAGACCATGATTGTTGCTGGACCAGAATCCCAGTTTCAAGAGGTTCAACCTGTTTAAGGACTGTTGTTAGCAGCACCAGTGAAGATCTGTAAATAAAAGGGTCAGTCCTTCTCTTTAAAGGGAGAAGGCTGAAGAGTACAGAACACAAAAAAGTGTCCCGTTTAAAAACAAGTAGGTACTGGGATGACAAAATCTATGGTTTTGTGAGAAGACACTGAGCCAAAAACTCTACTTAGCTGTCACCAGTACCATTTAGTTGAGTAACATAAGAAACAAATAGATGGACTGATGCCTTGCATGAGGCCAATTAAAAGTCCTACATCCCCAATATACATATTTGCAAGTTTCTGGTGATAATTATTTAGGGCAGTGTTTCCCAAATGGTGTTCCGCAGAACCCCAGGGTTCCATGAAGTGAAAATAGGGGTTCTATGAGAAAATTGCGTTACAACCTGAATTATTGAAATGGAATGGAATTTTCATTCATTTATGAATTTTATTGAAAACAATTTTTATTTGTGTTTGCCACAATAAGTGTCCCTGTGTAATGCCAGCTTAGCCAGAGAATGGGGACGATGATGTCACTACTCAGCACTGAGCGCAGTCAGTCAGAGGTTCCGCAAAATTCTTTCAAGTTCAAAAGGATTCTGTGGCCAAATAAAATTGGGAAACACTGATTTAGGGGAATGCATTTTGTGGAGCTAAAATTTCAGACCAACAAATCTCCAAATCACATCATTCACTACTTAAAGAATGGTCTTACCTTAAGTAAGACCGAAAAACTCTCCCCCTCTGCCTATATTCCAGATAATGAGACCAGGATGCTGCCAAAGGGAATGCAGACCTCCAGCTTTTGCAAAAATTCCACAGAATTTCATAAAAATTCTTTATACGGCATTTTTGCTTGCATTACCAAATGCAAAAACATTCAAAGTGTACATTACAGGAAATTAACACTAGAGGAAAAGGATTACCACCCAATAGTTATCAATTTTTTATTTTTTGCACATCATAAGAGATTTTGTGTATGCTCTTGGGATACTGCAATTATCACAGAGGGCTTTCCAGCAGAAAGTGAAAGCTAAGACAAAAATGGAGAAACAAATATGACATTCTTCAGTAGGAACCCCAGGGTTGTGAACATTCATAAAAGAAGAGCACTTTTTATCATCTTCAGAAGAAGGACGCTGCCTCATTAACATATAACTCTCCCCAAGAACAAGAGCTGGCAGGTACACTTCCTGCAGGTGATGTGACATATACTCAATCAGATTGGGAATTTTTAAATAAAAAATAATAAAAAATGTGACTCCACCTGTAACTCTAAAAGATTTTAATGAAAAATCCCTCTACTGGAATAGAAGTTATAATAAGAGATGGCTTTCTATCTAGCTCAGGGTGGGGGAAAGGATTAAAAATAGTGAAGAAAGAAAGAAAAAAAGTACAGGAAATACTCCAAGAGGAGTTTCAGCTGGGGGGAAGATGGAGAATTGAACACTATAGAACAAGTTTGATCAGATCCTTACATTACCATTATATTTTCTTCCGTTTCTTTTGATCTCTTTCTTTAAGTTTCTGAATTGCTCTGCTCCTTCACAATTAGGTGAACAAGCAAGAAACAGTAAGAATATGTTTAATTCAGGAATCAAGCTGACCTGGCCTGTAACAGAGGGGAAAGGGGTTAGAATTAGGCATGATCTTCTGGACATCTTTGGAGCACTGGCTCTTCTATAATGTTTCAAAAGACAAGATCCTCTTCCCAATGCTTCTTAGAGAGGAAATACAGCCTTGTAGTTAAAAAATAGAGTCAGGATAACTTGGTGCTAGTTTCTGAAACAGTCTTCTTGATTGGGAAAGTCATTTAGACGAACATTTTCAGATGTTAATTAATTTGTGATGTATCTGTGGGAATAGTGGTTGCTCAACACCTCAGAAAATAACATGCTAGGCACCAACCATTGGTGTAGTCCAAATAGTGAGAACATTTTTGGAAAAAAAATGGGCAACACAGTTTCAATTACTGCAAGTGCAAAGGGTAGAAAGTAATATCTCCAGGAATGGGATGAACTGTTTAATATTTGTAAAGGGCTTGGAAATCCTTGGCTGAAAGATTTTACAGTGATACAGTGTATTATGAAGAATTATTATTTCCTTTAACCCAATATTTTTTGTCTTACCTCATGGATCATTAACATCCCAATGACACCTGAGATTCAAACGTAGTGTTACAGAACACTTACACTGATAGTGGTAACACTTCTTTTAAAGCAATGTAAATAAAATGACTGTTGGATATACTATTGATTAGAGATGTAAGCAACTAGTTGAGTAGTCAAGCCAATACTCGACTAGTCACTTCGCCCCTCTATTAGCAGCAAGGTGGAAGGAGCAGGTGCTGGTGCAGAGAGGAACCCGGCTGTTCTCCCTAGCACCACCTCCACAATCCCCCAATGCGCCTCTGCCTTTTAAATGTAGTAAGAGCCGTCAGCTCTTATTACATTTAAAAGGCAGAGCTGCAGCAGGGGTTAGCTTCCTGTGGGGTGCGAGTGGGGACTGCTTAGTCCCAGGTTGTACTGCCCTGGGGTACCAACCCTGTTGTGGCTCTGCAGTTTAAATGTGGGCTCCTACCACGTTTAAACTGTAGAGCCACAGCGAGAGGAGCAAGCACCTCCCATCAACTAATCGAGTAGTCAATGGAAAGTCCATCAACCACTCGATTAGCTGATTATCCACATTTTAACATCCTTACTATTGATCACTGCTGCTTGTAGCAAAGAATCTCAAACTTAATTGTTCTATCATGTGAACTAGTGATGAAAGAATGATCAGAAACTCAAGAGAAAACTGGAAAAAATGCAGTTATTTGAAGATCACCAGAACATGCAAATACAATGGCCAATGAAGACCACAGCCCACAGCTGGCTTAGAACCTCATAAATAGATTGTGGCAGGGAACAGAGGAAAAGCCAATCATATGGTATGGAAAGAATATGTAATCAAGGGTGGAGTTTTGGAGGATGGTGGAGGGGGACGGGGGAGAGAGCAGCATCTGTGCACTCCAGGACTTTCAGGGAGTGAGGGGAAAGTCCTTGCATTCTGTGCATGCTTCTCATACTTGGCTGGTGAAGAGAGATCTCCAACCAGGTGTGAGAGGCATGTATGGAATGCGAGGTCTTTCCCCTCACTCCCTGATACTCCAGAAAACAGGATAAAAAGCAAGGCTGCTCCCTCCCATGCCCTCTGGAAACTCTGCCCCTGTATGTAATCACCAATAATGGGTGACATAAAATTATTAAATGCTAATTTTAAAATGAATATTAATTTACCACTCTGGAGCATCTAAAGTCGTCAACAGTGGAACTGCTGTGTCCCAAAAACAAATAAACCTGTCCTAATACTATACATTCTGCATATCTAATATGTTATAAAGGATGTCTTATCTTTGATAATGAGCTAACCTAGTAATTTAAGATGAGTCAAGGATACGTCCATACATTAATGTAGGATGAACCTCTCTAATCCAGCACCCTTGGAACCTGACTGGTACCAAAAAAGAGAATTTGCCAAACCATGGGAGCTCAATATTATCTAGCAACCCTTCCACTGCTTAAGGGGTTCTTAGAAGACAGTGGCTATATCTACACTATGAGTTTTCGTGGCAAAATATGCTAATGAGGGACTCATTTGTATGAGTTGCAACCTCATTTGCATATTTTCTGCCCATCCATTTTTACATTAGGGTTTTTGCACAAAAACAAGCAGTGTGAATGTTTTCTTTTTGCACAAAAAAACCTTTTCTCACAAGATCCTTATGCCCCAAAAAGAAGGTTTACCGATCTTCCGGGAAAAGGGTTTTTTGCGCAAAAAGAAAATGTCCACACTCCTTATTTTTGTTCAAAAACCCCAACACAAAAACAGATCAGCAGAAAATATGCAAATGATAGTGCAACTCATGCAAATGAGGCCCTCATGCAACTCATGCAAATGAGCGCGACCAGGAACAACTAACAGGAGAGTTTGGAGAGGGAGTTCTCCAGGTAAAAGAGGACTAAAAACGGGACCCTTGTGGTAAGTGGCTGTCTGGAGTGTGTGTTTGTGTGTGGGGAGTTATTTGCAGTGTGCTGAGCTTGTGTTTGTCTGGATTGTTTGTTTGTTTGTTTGGTTTGTCTGTTTGAAGGAGCTTCTAAAAGGTTTGAAATCTAGAAGCCTCTGTTAATTGGCTGAGCCTCAGTCAGGGGGAGGGGCTACCAGAGCTATATAAGCCTGTGACTCAGCGACCAGGGAGAGCGCGACCAGGAACAGCTAACAGGAGAGTTTGGAGAGGGAGTTTAAAGGGCACTTGTGACCTTCTTTAAAACATAACTCTTAGAATAATCTATATTCCAGAGGTTTAAACAGAATCCCAGTTTACACTTTAACTTAATTTAAAAAATGGAGACAGAAGCCCAGCAGCAGAGTGGGGGCTATCCTGTTTATTGTGTCGAGTGTAACATGTATGATTACCTGCCCTGTGGGCGGGTGGCGTATGTGTGCACCCGTTGCAAGGAGCTCCTGACCCTCAGAGACCGAGTTCGGGCTTTGGAGGACAGGGTGGCTGAACTGGAGGAGCTAAGGGAGGTAGAGAGATATGTTGATGAGACTTTCCGGGACACTGTAGTACTGTCCCACCTCCAGTCTGAGAGCCCCAGTGCTCTTAAGGAGGATGAAAGTCTCAAGGGAACAGAGCATTCAATGGGAGCAGAGGGAAACCATCCCGTAGTTGGGACCCTCCTCCCAGAGGACGTTGCGGTAGCCTTTCGCACTGAGGATACCTCTGAGGGGGAGGGAATACCAGTTAGGAAGAGGCAGGTGTTAGTAGTGGGTGATTCGATCGTTAGAAACATAGATAGCTGGGTTTGTGATGACCGGGAGAACCATATGGTCACTTGCCTGCCTGGTGCGAAGGTTGCGGATCTCTCGAGGCATCTAGATAGCCTTATGTGTAGTGCTGGGGAGGAGCCGGTGGTCGTGGTACATGTAGGTACCAATGATGTAGGGAAGGGTAGGAGAGATGTCCTGGAGGCCAAATTTAGGCTGCTAGGAAAGAGACTGAAATCCAGGACCTCTATGGTGGCATTCTCGGAAATGCTTCCAGTTCCACGCGCAGGGACAGGTAGGCAGGCAGAGCTTCAGAGTCTCAATGCGTGGATGAGACGATGGTGTAGGGAAGAGGGGTTTGGCTTTATTAGGAACTGGGGACAGTTTTGGGAGAGGGGGAGCCTATACAGAAAGGATGGGCTCCACCTAAACCAGGGTGGAACGAGATTGCTGGCACTAAACATTAATAAGGCCGTAGAGCAGTTTTTAAACTAAGAGATGGGGGAAAGCCGATTGGTGCGGAGATGCAAGTAAATCGGAAGGAGACTTCTCTTAGAGGAGAATCCATTGATAGAGATTCTCTAAGCTGTAGTCAGAAAGAGAGGAGGGGAGGGGGCAAACCATGGGCCCGAGCAGACAAACAACCGCATACAAAGGAATCCAATGCATCAGGGAAGGGCAGACAAATAAGCAGTGGCAAATTTCTAAAGTGCTTGTACACAAATGCTAGAAGTCTGACTAATAAGATGGGTGAACTAGAGTACCTCGTATTAAATGAGGAGATTGACATAATAGGCATCACTGAAACCTGGTGGAATGAGGAAAATCTGTGGGACACAATCATACCGGGATATAAAATATATCGAAAGGATAGAACAGGCCGTGTGGGTGGCGGAGTGTCACTGTATGTGAAAGATAATGTAGAATCAAATGAAATAAAAATATTAAGTGAATCAACATGTTCAATAGAATCGCTATGGATAGTAATTCCATGCTCCAATAATAAGAAATTAGCAGTAGGGATATATTACCGACCACCTGACCAGGACAGCGATACTGACATTGAAATGCTGAGGGAGATTAGAGAGGCTACCAAAATAAAGAACTCTGTAATAATGGGGGATTTTAATTACCCCCATATTGACTGGATACATGTCACCTCAGGAAGAGAAGCAGAAATAAAATTTCTCAATGGCTTAAATGACTGCTTCTTGGAGCAGCTAGTGCAGGAACCCACAAGGGGAGAGGCAATTCTCGATTTAGTCCTGAGTGGAATGCAGGATCAGGTCCAGGATATAACTGTTACCGGACCGCTTGGGAATAGTGACCATAATATAATAACATTCAACATTCCTGTGGTGGGAAGAACACCGCAGCAGTCCAGCACCCTGGCATTTAATTTCAAAAAGGGGAATTACACAAAAATGAGGAGGCTAGTTAAACAGAAATTAAAAGGCACAGTGACTAGAGCCAAATCCCTGAAAGCTGCATGGAAACTTTTTAAAGACACCATAATAGAGGCCCAACTTAAATGTATACCCCAAATTAAAAAACATAGCAAGAGACCTAAAAAAGAGTCACCGTGGCTTAACCACCATGTAAAAGAAGCAGTGAGGGACAAAAAGGTATCTTTTAATAAGTGGAAGTCCAATCCTAGTGAGATAAATAGAAAGGAACATAAACACTGTCAAATCAAGTGTAAAAATGTAATAAGAAAAGCAAAAAAAGATTTTGAGGAACAGCTAGCCAAAAACTCAAAAAGAAATAACAAAATGTTTTTTAAGTACATTAGAAGCAGGAAGCCTGCTAAAAAACCTGTGGGTCCCCTAGATAATCGAGCTATAAAAGGAGTAATCAAGGACGATAAAGCCATTGCGGAGAAACTAAATGATTTCTTTGCTTCAGTCTTCACGGCTGAGGACATTGGGGAGATTCCTGAATCTGCATCATCCTTTGTGGGTGATGAATCTGAGGAACTGTCCCGGATTGAAGTGTCATTAGAGGAGGTTTTGGAACAAATAGAAAAACTTAATGTTAACAAATCTCCGGGACCGGATGGCATTCATCCAAGGGTTCTAAAAGAACTAAAATGGGAAATTGCTGAGCTATTATCTGTAGTTTGTAACCTATCCTTTAAATCGGCTTCCATACCTAATGACTGGAAGGTAGCTAACGTGACACCAATATTTAAAAAGGGCTCTAGAGGCGATCCTGGCAATTACAGACCGGTAAGTCTAACTTCAGTACCGGGCAAATTAGTCGAAACAATAGTAAAGAATAAAATTGTGAAGCATGTAGAAGAGCATAATTTATTGGACAAAAGTCAACATGGTTTCTGTAAAGGGAAATCCTGTCTTACTAATCTATTAGAGTTCTTTGAAGGGGTTAACAAATATGCAGACAAGGGGGATCCAGTAGATATAGTATACTTGGATTTTCAGAAAGCCTTTGACAATGTCCCTCACCAAAGGCTCTTGTGTAAATTACATGGCCATGGGATAAGAGGGAAGGTCCTTTCTTGGATTGAGAACTGGTTAAAAGACAGGAAACAAAGGGTAGGAATAAATGGTAAATTTTCAGATTGGAGAGGGGTAACTAGTGGTGTACCCCAAGGGTCAGTCCTGGGACCAATCCTTTTCAACTTATTCATAAATGACCTGGAGAAAGGGGTAAGGAGTGAGGTAGTAAAGTTTGCAGATGATACAAAACTGTTTAGGATAGTCAAGACAGAAGCAGACTGTGAGGGACTCCAAGAAGATCTCACCAAACTGAGTGATTGGGCAACAAAATGGCAAATGAAATTTAATGTGGATAAATGTAAAGTAATGCACATCGGGAAAAATAACCCCAACTATACGTACAGTATGATGGGGGCTAATTTGGCTATGACAAATCAGGAAAGGGATCTTGGAGTTATCGTGGACAGTTCTCTGAAAACTTCCACGCAATGTGCAGCGGCGGTCAAAAAGGCAAATAGGATGCTGGGAATTATTAAGAAAGGGATAGAAAATGAGACCCAGAATATCTTACTGCCCTTGTATAAAACTATGGTACGCCCACATCTTGAATACTGTGTACAGATGTGGTCTCCTCACCTCAAAAAAGATGTTTTGGCCTTGGAAAGGGTTCAG
The DNA here is from genome assembly GCF_049634645.1 of Pelodiscus sinensis. NCBI lineage: Eukaryota > Metazoa > Chordata > Testudines > Trionychidae > Pelodiscus > Pelodiscus sinensis. Next base: position 10,152,336 of record NC_134723.1, read on the forward strand.
AAAAGGGCAACTAATATGATTAGGGGTTTGGAACGGGTCCCATATGAGGAGAGGTTAAAGCGACTGGGACTTTTCAGTTTAGAAAAGAGGAGACTGAGGGGGGATATGATAGAGGTCTATAAAATCATGAGTGGTGTGGAGAGGGCTGATAAAGAAAAGTTATTTATTAGTTCCCTAAATAGAAGAACTAGAGGACACCAAATGAAATTAATGGGTAGCAGGTTTAAAACTAATAAAAGAAAGTTCTTCTTCACACAGCGTGTAGTCAACCTGTGGAACTCCTTGCCAGAGGAGGCTGTGAAGGCTAGGACTATAATAGAGGTTAAAGAGAAGCTAGATAATTTCATGGAGGTTAGGTCCATAACAGGCTATTAGCCGGGGGATAAAATGGTGTCCTTGGCCTCTGTTTGTCAGAGGCTGGAGAGGGATGGCAGGAGACAAATCGCTTGATCATTGTCTTCGGTCCACCCTCTCTGCGGCACCTGGTGGTGGCCACTGTCGGTAGACAGGATACTGGGCTAGATGGACCTTTCGTCTGACCCATTATGACCGTTCTTATGTTCTTATATTTTTTGCAGAGAAAACTTGTAGGGTAGACGTAGCCAGTTAGGGGTAATAATAGCACAGAACACTGGGAGCCAGGACTGGCAGCTGTAAACACATTTTATGGGATCGTAGGAAACTTGGCCACACCCATGAAAACTGGACATCCAGCTAACTAAAATCATGCCAGACCATAGATACCTCAGAACCAGAGTGTGCCGGTGAGACAGACCCCTCTCCCATGCTTTATGAAATGGACTTATGGACATGAATATACATAACTGAAAGGTGCTTTGAGCGAATTATTTTGTGTAACCCATCAATCTTTGGGTGTGTCTAGATTACATGGCTTTGTCGATGGTATGCCTCATGAAATGAGGTTTACTGGAGCGGTCGACAAAGACTTCCCTTGTCAACCGCAGAGCGTCTAGACTGCCCGCTGTGTCGGATCAGCTGATTGTAGGCACAGCGCGGTGGCCATTTTGATGTAAATGAAGCGGTGATTATTTAAATCGCTGCTTCATTTTGCTTTGTCTAGTAAACTCATCTACATGGCTCCTTGAACGGAGCCATGTAGTCTAGACACACCCTTTATGTCATGATCTGCTGGTTCTGTTTATCTTATTTTGATGTATGTATCATTTGTGTGTTTAAAATTAGACACATGGATGGGGAATACTTTGTGAGTTTCAAATGTGTGAATGAGAGACATGAAGGGTGTTACCCTCAACTGTTAAACTATCTCTTTTGTCCTTCAATCTGAGCAGTGGTTGGCAGGATGTGGCCTCAACTCCTTAACAAAAAGAACAGGAAAGGAGAGGCCCTGGTCTTTTGGCTGGGCTGCACCTGGAAGGAAAGGAGCTGAAGACCCCAGGGTGGAGAAGAGAGCCCTGGTTTAGAGTAGCAGCTGGAAAAAAGGTTTTTCTGTGAGTTTGAAGAGTTTGTACTGAGGTTTCAGTGTACAATTAGCCAAGAGTGTTGGTTTCCTTTGATTTGTAACCTACTTTGCTCTGCCTGTTCTCACTTAAATCCTACTGCTTCCACTTAATAAAATCATTTCTATTTTCTATCAGACCAAGTGTAAATAATTGTTACCTGGGAGGAGGGGAGATAACCAGTGTGCACATTCCCCCTTTCATTGTTAAAAGGGCTTACCTAATTCATTGGGGCTTGATTCCATCTGGGGAGTTCTCTCTCAGGAGACTGGGCCCTAAACTGCACTCTCCTTGGACCTGAAGTGGTTTAGTGTCTGCACTGCTTCTCAGTGGGGGCAGGGACCTCAGCTCGGGGCCCTGGCTGGGGGAGACCAGTGGAGCTGGCCAGCAGGACCGGGCGGTGAGGAGCCCTAGCGAGCGGGAAGGTGAGTGGCAGTGGCCATGTCAGCATCCTGGGAGGCACCCCTGAGGAATCGTCTGTAACCGCACCCCATCACAGCTGGACTAGGGAGGTGATGTACTAGTAGAATTTGTTGTACTAGTTTCTGACTCAGAGACTTCCCGGAAAGTCTCATTAAGCAGTTCCCAGAAAACTGCTCATTAGCAGTTTTCTTCCAATTTCAGGAAAAGAGCAGCTGCTGTCAACAGCCAGATATCTACAGACCATACTTGGCTACTGAGTTACACTTTCTGGGTGTCCAGGATTGACACAAAGCAGCTGGAAGTGATGAACAATTTTCATGATCAGTCAGCAAAGGAAAGTGACAGAGAGAGAGAGAAACAGAGAGAGAGGGAGGGAGGGAAATCAGACAAGCACCTTACAGAGCAATTCAGCACATGATCCTATAGATCACTCCTAGACAGTTGCAAGTCAAGGTTGTATTCTGTAAGCCGAAGCCCACTTTATCGCTATTGCCTTTGATAACTCTCAAAAAGCAAAAGATAGGCAGTTATGAATGAAATAACTATAAATACTACTGAAGGAAGAACCACATTAAGCAGTTATCCATTTAAGGAACAACTGATAACTACAAGTTGTAAGGCAAAATCAGATGCTTATTCCTGAAACAGCAACTGATAACTGCATGTGGTTGCTCAAAACCTAACAGTTATCAGAGAGGAAAAAAACACTAATTCAATGCAGCACAACATACCAAGCTTTTACCAGTAAAAAAAAAAAAAACTGTCAATAATTCATTGTGGTAAAGCACCACAATTATAGATGAATGAACTTTCACTAACGCATGGAAGCAATGCAAAGTTTAGAGAACGGTAAAGGCACATCCACATATGAGAAACCTGTTGATGATTGGGGCCTGTAAAGCAAAAACAGACATACAGTTACCTGAGAGTGATCATCTGATAACAGCTCTTGTTCATTTCACAAAGCAGAAAAGCTAAATTCTTTCTTCATATAAACCCTGGCACTTCACGGAGCTGTTATATCTTTATAGCTCCCTATGCATCAGTTCTCAAACTGAACTCCCTGGACCCTGGAGGTCATTGAGGATATTCCAGAGCATCTGCAAGTCAGGTCCCAGGCCATTGAGCCTACTGATCAACTCCATCCCCGTGACTCCCGCCTGTCTCAGGAATGCAGTGTGCTCAGGGGTAGGGGCAAAAAGAGGCAAGAAAGAGGAGGAGACAGAGGTAGAGCCAAAAGAGGTGAGGGCAAGAGTTGGGCCTTGGGGGAAGGGGTAAAGTGGGGGAAGAGCCCGGAGCTGAGCAGGGACTGAGCACATCTGGGGAAACTTAGAAGCCAGCTAGGGAGTCTGCAAAAATATTTAAATTAAATTGGGGATCCTTGGCAATCTTCCCTCTAATTTTTTCCATCTATGTGTGGAATAAATTTTGCTCTGTGCACTGAGACATGCTGCTGGCTGTAGGCGCTCTACTAATCAGCTGGACAACATTTTAATCTTTCATAGAATCATAGGTGTAGAAGCTGTAGGGCTGGAAGAGACCTCAGGAGGTCGAGTACAGTCCACTGACCAAAGCAGAACCAACCCCAACTAAATCATCCCAGCCAGGGCTTTGTCTGAGTGAGACTTAAAAACCTTTAGGGATGGAGATCTCGCCACCTCCCTAGGTAACCCATTCCAGTGCTTCAATACCCACCTGTTAGGAAATAGCTTTTCCTAATATCCAACCTTGACCTCCCCCTGGGTGGCTGCCCAAGCTCTCAGTTTACAGGGAATACTGGTCTTTGAGCTGCTAAATTTTGAGAACTACTGCATTAAAGTAACATGCATTTGATGTTTTTCACAAGTATATTTTGTCAGAAAATTTTGGCTTCAGATATGTATTAGCTTTTTAATCAGCAGCTCTTAAATATCTATCAATATATTATTTATAAAATATGAGGTATATGTACTGATCAACGCAGCATCATGTCTATAATGAATCAACAGGAATTTAAACTTGATTTCACAAAACTACTTTGAAAGTATTCATCTCTCAAACACTGTATTTTTACAACTTTTGATTGTCATCAGGAAATAAATGTAAAACTGTAATATTTATTCTGCATGGATTTACAGAACATCTTTTACAAACCACAAAATATATACAGTACACAGATGGATCTAATTCAGAACACCCACCATTGAAATGTAAGCACCTCTGAGTTGAAATGTGGCAATTACTGCTAACAGTTCTAGCATCCATAAACAAAAGTTTAGGGCCAGGGAGGGGATGTGAAATGTCTAATTGGATTATAGCAGGTGTACAACAGAGATGGTTTCATGATGATGTATACTTTTGTTTGGTCTTTAAAATCCATTTAAATAGGCATTAAGTAACCCCTTCCACCCTCAACCCCACCGTGCAGAAAAAAAAATCAGCTATATTGCCCAATAGCGAACAATTAAAACTTCAATCTTAAGTGCATGATGAAATTGTAAGTTTAAAAAATACAGCCCTAAGAAATGCAGAAAGGAATGGTGCAAGTCTTACAAGACCTTTAATTTCAGGCCCAAAATCTGAAATTCTTACTCTCATGAATTTTCCAAATAAGGAGCAGTACTCATATAAATTACTGTGGCAAGTATCTACTACATATTTGAGAGAGTTTGTGCATCTGTCTGTATGTCTTTCTGTGTCGCCGTCTATCCTCCTGAGAATCTGTTCAAGAACTCCTCCTTAACGTTAAGAGCTAGGGCCACCAAATTTGGTATGCAGCTTCCTCTTCTCATACCCCAAAGCAAGGTCAGGGTTTGGTTGTGCCATAATAACGATTTGTGCATGGAATGTGATTGATTCTTATCAAATGGAAAGGCAGAGCTGTGATGTCAGGAAGAGCTATTGAGCACAAGGAGGCAGCAAGGACCAGGGACAGTTATATCTCAGAATGACCACAGGGGGACAGCAAGTGCCTCATTCCCAGGGAGCAGCCGCCAGCTGGCCAGCATAGACTCGGCTTCTCAGGGCCGGCCCCAGGAAGCAGCGACACCTGCCTGAGCACAGGCGCGCTGGCTGTGCAGACCCTGCCACCCTGGGCCTGTCGCAGGAAGCAGCCAGCAGGTTTGCTGCATAGTCCCTAGCACCCAAGGCTAGCCCTGGATATGTGCCAGCAATAAGCTGCATAGCCCCCACTGCCATGGGCCTGTGATGGGGTGAGGCAACCCCGCACTAAAGGTGCCCCCCCCAGCGAGGCAGAGAAAGGCGGCGCGGCTTTTCTCGCCGCTGCCGAGGATGCGGTCGGTGGCGTAGCCGGGACGCGCCGCTCGGCAGGCGATTTAGCCGGCGTGGCCCTGAGCAGCGGGGGGGGTGTGACGGGGTGAGGCAACCCCGCACCGAGGGTGCCCCCCCTGCGGGGCAGAAAGGAGCGCCGCGGCTTGCCCCGCCGGGGACACGGTTGGCGGGGTAGCCGGGACGCCGTGGGAGAAGGACCCCCCGCACTAAGGTCGGCAGGGGCAACGGGGGAGGAACGCCACCCTACCAGCCTCGGGACGGGCGGCCCCGCAGACGCCCCCAGCCAGCCCTATTCCCCACTGCTGCTGGAGGCAAGGAGGACGCTGGGGGTGAGTGGAAACAGCTGGGGAGGAGAAGCTGGAACTGCGGGTGAACGCAGGTGTGGATGCTCTGGATGGGCGGGGGCGGCACCCTCCCCAGGTATAAAACCAGCAGAGACAGAGGAAGAGGGGGAGGCGAGGAGGAGGACATCGGAGGAAGGGACTGAGAGGCACGAGGAGGCAGGGGGACAAGCCGGCTGGTGAGCGGACGAGCGAGGGCGTGAGGAAGCAGCCCAGGGCGGGTGTACTGGAGCCCGAGGGCTGATGCGTTTCGGCTCCGTGCCCCATCAGCCAGGTTGGGAGAGAGAGGAACATCTCCCCCGCCTTAGGGCCCTGGGCTGGGGTCTGGAGAGAGGGAGGGCCCGGACCCCCCTCACCTCCTCGCTCGAGGGATCATCTGGGCGAACGAAGGGAGGGTTGACCAGACGCCACTTCACGGAGACTGGGACCGTCCGGGACGGCAACTGGGGCAACGGGGCTGCCCAGGGTGGGGTGGGCCTTTGGACCCCGTAACAGGGCCATTCTGGGGAGCAGCTGGCGAGTGGGCTGTGCAGCCCCAGGCCAGCTCCAGGGAGCAGCTGGTAGGTAGGATGAGTGGTCCCTAGATGACATCGGGAACAGCCAGTGGGTGGCCCGTGTGCCACCCACGAGGCCTGGACAGCCCCAGGGAGCAGCCAGCTGGAAGTCTGCATGACCCCAAACACTCCAGGCTAGCACTGGGGAGCAGCCATTGTCCACACCTAGCCTCTGTCCTGAGCCCCCACACTTCTCCTCATTCCCCAATCCTGACTTTTATGTCTCCCCAAACTCTCAGCTCCTGATCTGAGTCCCTCCTATCCTCCCAACTCTGACCCTTATACCCCGCCTCCCCCACACACACTTCCCTTGTCCTGAAGGACCCAAGCAGTGCCAGGTAAGTCACAGTACTCTGTGTTAATATCCAATCAGTATCAATGGCTTTGCTTGTATTTATGATAAGAGGAGACAAAAAGACATTAAAGATTACTTTGTTAAATTATTTTGGATAATTTACATGAATAACTGCTAACATGCACAAACTAAAAGCCCCGTCCTATCTCCACTAAAGTCAAATGGAGTCTTTCCAGTCCATTCACTCCAGTGGGAGATGGCCCAGTATGGGGGAATGTCCCATAAGACTTAATGTTTTTACTTACAAAGAGCATTTCCCTACAGATTTTGAAGTCCGTCTCTTCTCTGTAGACTGTCTGGCTAATAATTCCCTTTACAAAGTTTACTTATTATTGATTGTTCTTACTGCCTAACATTTTCTGAATTATTTTTTGTTGCTTTGTCCACATCCAGTCATTTGAAAGACAACTGCAAACCCACCATTCTCCATAGACAAACTCATTCTGAATGTGTGCTACAAAGATCTGTAAAAAAGTAAAGATGCAGACTCAGAATTTCCTACTCAGCCATAAATAAATCAATCAATAAAAATAAATGCCTTTTGCAGCTCCCTCTATCCATGAAGATGAACTCATGTTTCAAGCTACCACCATTTATGGTTTGCTTATCTCAGAAGCGGCTGACCCTCTGAACCACGTATGCTAATCTTTAGAAGTCTGAGAGCTGGGGCATACCTTGCGGGGTTGGGATTTCAGTACCACAGGAGGTGCCTGCCAGGGGGCAGGGTTTCAGCCCTGAACCTACTGGAGCCCTGAGCCCCAGCAGGTATGCCTGGCAGGGATGAAGCTTGCTTCCTGCTAGGAAGAAGCACTGAGACCCTCTTTTCTGCTGTGCAGAAGCCCTTACCCCATAATCCCACTGCAAGATTGAGGTCCCAAGCCCTTCCCACCCCCTGTCTGACAGGAGCTATATATGGTTCATGAGCCACGGTTTGTCCATCCACAGCTTATCACCCTCAAAAACAAAAGCAGTGAAAGCGTAAGCTTATTTGGAAAGTTTGAGTCATTTTTTGAGAATGGGAGCAGAAGAAAAATACTTTTTCTGCCATACATTATTAGATGTTGTATTCTCAGGTAACTCAAAGATTCCTAAAGCTAGAAACTTCAATCTCAGCACGTTTCACAGATCTCACTGACACTAACTGCCAAATTTGGGGGGGAAAGTCAGGTAAAAACTAAATATAAATTTTCAGTAATTTTGAAAGGGAGATTTTACATTTTTCTATTAATTTTATTTCCTACAATTCAGGTTGCATTTGATTGCTATTTTACTTGCTAAAATGTGATTTTAATGTAGATATCAAAAGGCATGATACAAAAGGCCCCAATAATTCAATACACATTTTAAACAATCAGTTGCTAACATTTCAGAATCAATCCAATCTGAGTGTTTGCCTTTTCAACCTTAATGCTTCGTTCACCCAGTGTTTGGAATGTAGGTAGAATCAATGTGCAAACTAAAAGGTGTAATTTTATGGAGGGAACCTGATTCTGTAAAACTTTCACTGTTAGGGTTACCAGGTAGCTTCATAAAAAATACTGGACACACTTGATGGCGGGGAAAGGGCGGGGGCGGGGGACCGGCCAGGAGGGGAGCGAGGCTGGCCAGGAGGAAGGGGGAGGGAAGTAGGGCTGGCGGGAGGGGGGAGGTCAGGGGCAGCGGGGCTGGCTGGGGGAGATCGGGGAGGGGTTTGGGGGAAGCGGGGCTGGCCGAGAGAGACCGGGAGGAGGAGAACCTGGCAGAGAGGGGGTCGAGGGGACTGAGGCTGGCCGGGGGAGGAGGGAGAGAATCGACTGGCAGGGAGCGGGACTGACCAGGGCACATGCAGATCCCAGGGCGTTGCCTGTCCTGCGTACGGTACTGGTGAAAGAGGAGCGAGTCCAGCTACGGCTCCACAACGCACTTGAACCGTGCTCAGGAGCACGGACTGGGCTTCTCCTCTTCCCCAAGGCGTCACTCCTACATCACACACAACCAGAGGCTCCCAGCCCCGATTGCGCCCCACCTCCCAGCCACTTCCCCCGCTCCTGCCAAGCTTCCGTCGGGCGCCCAGCCAGAAAACCAGAAAATACCAGACACTGCACATGTCTGGTATTTTCTGAATTTTTTTTACCAGACAGAAACCCCAAAAACCAGACTGTCCAGTTGAATACCGGACACCTGGCAACCCTATTCACTGTGATTTATAGGTGTGGACAATAAGAATGTGTTAATATTATTCATATTACTGTCGCACATAAGAGCCCTACTTATGGATCAGATCCCATAGTGCTAGATTTTGTTTTTTATAAACACAGAACAAAAGACAGTTATTGGATGCTTTGCCTACTCCAGTGTTTCTCAAGCAGTGGTACGAGTACCCTTAGGGGTACTCGAGAAAAGTCAGGGAGGTACGTCAACACAACTGAAATTTGGAGAAAATTGAATTTTTGTTTTAAGTTTTACAGCGCTTTATTATTTTTGTACTTTTTACACCCAAAAATTTCATTGCCTGCCTGGCTACGATTAAGTTGTTTAAACAAATGTGTTCCAATGGTAGAAAAAAACATTGTGTGTCTGAAAACTGTAGGTATTGGGGATACTTATAATTTTTTTAAAAGGGGTACTTTATCAAAAAAGGTTGAGAAATGCTGTCCGATTCTACCAATGAATTCCAATATTTTAATTCAACTTTACTAGGTTTACACGGAATAAAATTTGGATTTTAACTATCATCTGTATATTCAATTTCAAGAGGGTTCTTGAAACAAAGTCCAAATTCTATTGTACTCAGAAAGCATCATCATATCTATGATAACTAACAGTGATCTGCCTGGACACCAGCAAAAGATTAAATTCATGCAAGATAGATCCATTGAAGATCTCCACTTGACAGATTTGTCCCTTCCAGCTTAGGTCTATCAGCTTTCCCACACAAGGACATGCTAAGTCATACATTACTGCTCCATGACAGCTAGTGTGAAAATCCTGAATGTAGAAAGATATACTGATTTGCCCCTCATCATGACTGAACTCCCCAGGCCTGGAAGAAAGGCTTTCTCCTACAGTGTTTAGCTGGGCCCCTTGAAGGGTTAGAATAATGGGACCTGACAGTTTTACAGTTGTGATACTGGAGCCACCCTATGGACCCTTGTGTCAACCAACAAAAAACACAGTTTGCAATCACATTGACTTGTGACTCATTGAGCCCAAGCCACCACCTCATTAGTGGGTTTTATTTATTTAGACATGTTACCCCGCTGGCTGTCAGGATACAAGACGGATGTATTTTCCCCTCTACAATAAAGTCTGGCAACTGTGCTTCTGACTGTGATTGTCCATGGCTAATCTCTTGAGTGGGGCTGCTATCTCTCCAGATTGTGTCAGGTACAATCTTATTTAGCAAAACAGTTTTTTCCTTTAATTGCACTTTATTACTTCTCAAGAAGAGAGCAGCTCTGCACCTCCCTCAAATCAGCACTTCCCTTTTGGTACTTCAGGGAGCAAAAAGTGGCAGAAGCAGAAGGAAAAAGTATCCTCCCTTAGAAAGAGGATGGTAAACTGCAGACAAAATAACACAACTGTGAACTATTCTTTCTCATCTGAATAACTTGAAATTAGGAAACCATACAAATCAATTACCTAAATATTTGTAAAACGGGCCCGCATCTCCAAAATTATGTATTTTTTTAAAAAAATTGGAAGAAATTACATTTAACTGAAAAGAGTCAGGATGAAGGAGAAAGGAAAGAAATTAACACTTGCAAAAAGATTCCACCCTTTGCTGTTATATAAACCCCCTGGTAAATGTAAGGGTCACTGAAAGTATTGAAGACAGAAAGCCCTTGAGAAAGAAATCTACTGTCCACAGGAACATTATACAATGTCCTGACACAATACAAGTTTCCCTGTACTAGCTACTGAATGAACCTAAGCATTGACTCAGAGGTGCCAGGAGTTGAGAGGAGTGGCTTGTGTGCTGGTCACATAATGACAACTGCGGCTGTAAATTTTGGTATCCATCTGTCCTCTGGATAAATTTCACAGACGCTCCCAAGAGAACCATAAGACCAGCTAGTGTTCAGCCAGCACACTGCAAAACTACATCATGGGTGACATAGACGTTAGGGATGTAAAATTATCACCACAGTACTATTTTGGAATACTGGAGGTATCCCAGAATAGCTATTCTGCATCCTTTGAGCGCACCTGTTATTTAAAAATAGAATGGGCTTGCTGTTTCAATGTCCCTCATTAATTATGCAAATGAGGCATGGTGATATTCCACGCTTAGCCTCATTTGCATATTTCTTGCACAAAATGGGCACAGTGTAGACATAGCGTTAGAGTTTAACCAGTCAACTGATAAGCATTAGCCCTATTGGTAAAACTCCGGGCCATTGCCGGAATCTGCAAGGCCAGCAGTGCCAGGAGCCACTGAATGTCCACGGAGCCAGTAGAGCCAAGAGGTTCCAGGAGTTCACAGGGCCGACAGCCCGTGGAGCATTTAACCATGTAACTGACTGAATTTCAATTTTTTAAAAATTTTCCATCCCTATTAGAGGTACACAACAGTAAGATCAGGAACCATTGCTATTCTCCTGATCCATACAGTCCACACTTACCTTGGTGATTTTTATCCTGAAATCGAGGTTAAGAGAGAGGAATTTTGGTTCTACCTCTTCATTCTGTTTTAGCAAGAGGCTAAAAAAAAATCTCAAATCTATTGTTCCTGTAGTTTGCTTTATCAAGTAGCACTAACCAATCAGCTAAAGGATCAAAAAACCTGCTGCAGCAGGATTATTAACCCAGTTTCACGGACTGTCAACTCAGCAGTCCATGTGCAGAAGAAGACACTGTGCTTGGTGTGTTGTAAGAAGATGGCTTCTTATCCACATTCACAGTCCACAACCAGGATTCAGTGCTTGGTGTTCCTGACAGTTAATGCTATTATCATTTGCCATGCTCTAGAAAGAACAGTAACTAACACCGTGTCTTCAGAGACTAAAATCTAACAAAGGTTCTCTAATGAGGATCTTGAAGTAGCATGGATGCTCCCTGAGGAAATAATTGTTACCTCCCATATGCCTGTTGTCATTGATTCCTCTGGAGACAGAAAAGAAAACTACCTTTCAACAGAAAAACAAGGAAACTACAAATCAAATCCTGCAGCCACATACCCCAAAACTGATATCTGTAGAGATAGCTGAACTGGGTGAGAAGCATTTGATCATTTAAGACTTCACAGTAGTTACAGGGGTACTTGAGTAAAGTAGTGCTCATTATTGAAAGCAAGAACTATTCCACTGGCAACATAACAGCTGGATCACACTCTGGAGAGGGACATCTCCAGATGCAGTTAGCAGCAATAATCTGAGTCTTTTGGAAGCCAGCACCCTGATTACTTAAAACACCCAGGGCAGAAGGTATGCTTAGACTAGAAAGGACTTAGGTAGTGTAGGTTTCTAAGGGGAGAAGGGATAACTTCCACCTGTGGGGAGTCTGATGCTGTGATTAGCTCACCAGCTGAGTAGCTCTGAGAAGAAAGCAGACAGTACAAAAAGGCTGGTTGGGAGGATAGCTCCACACAGATACTTACATGTTATGTTGTGATATTTCTGGAGCATGAACAATAATAAATGTGGTGAAGGTACCCTGGTGGACTGTGTCTGCTGCTTAATTTGCACAGAGAGCTTACCAGCAAAGGTTTCTCAGGGCTGATCCGGAAATCATTCACAGACCCATAGGCCTGAGCTGGTCCAAATGGCTTGTTAATCCCTAGCTGCAACCCCCTTTCTTTCTGTGTGGTGCGGATTGCTGCACCATCCTTTCCACCAGCCCTGGAAAGGACCTTCGACCTAAGGGCGAAGATGCTGGAGGTGCTATGGGGAAAGCTTGAGGAAGGTCTTGAGGGGGAAGAAAGGCCAGCTGTGAGTAAGGGATGTTTAGTAGCCTGAGACAACAGACAAGGAACCCCTAGACAGATTATTCGTGCAGACTTCTGAAAAACAGCCACTTAATTGGTGAGTGAATCTGTGCATAAAATACCACTGGCCCAACTGCAAAGAGTAGAGAGGGAAAAAACATCCAGCAGAGGCATAAGTGAGGAGCCTTGATGTAGAGGGCTCAAAAACCCTCGTTACTGTGCACTCCAAATTATCAATAATTTACACCCCTTCCTCACAAGAAGAGGGAAAACATTCATTATTATGTCTGTTCCACATGCTTAGGAGCCAACTTTTCTGAGGTGCAATCATCACCATAGAGCCATGCTTGAGATAAATATTTGAGCCTTCAGAAGGTCAAGTGATTGGTTGGAGTTACCTGAGAGGAATTTGGAAAATTATCGGATGATTTCTAGAGATGCTGACTGCATGCAGCTCCTGATCAGTTCAATAGGATTCGTGGATGCTCAGTACTTATGAGAAGCAAACCATCACTGTTTCCATGTGATGCTCTCTTTTGTACAAATGTCACCAAGCAGGGTTTCTAAAATGTTTCAACCATATTTGCTGCAATCCCTCAAGCACCCATAGGATCACTATCAAATATACTTAAACTATAATAGCTACTGGGGGGGACGTGAAGGATCAAATTGATAAAGCCAGGCAAGTATCTAGAAATCCCCTACTACAGGACAGACCTAACAAAGAAAGCCAACAGAATGCCACTGCTCATTATCTACACAAGCCCCAGCTAAAATCTCTCCAGCATTTCAAGCATCTACCACTAGGGTTAGCAGGTAGACTCCTTCCCCCGCAAAATACCGGACACACTTGATCGTGGGCGGGGGGAAGGGAAAGACCGGCCGGGAGGGGGGTGGGACTGACCTGGAGAAAGGGGGGGGCGGGAGGCAGGGCTGGCAGGGGCGGAGGATCGGGGGTCCACGGGGCTGACCGGGAGGAAGGGGGGCGGGGCTGGTGAAAGTGTCGGGAGCTGCGGGGCTCCACTGCCCCCGCCCCAGACACTGCCCCTGCCCCGCCCCACCTTTGCACGCAACCACAGGGCTCCCAGCGCCAATCACGGCCCCACCTGCCAATTGCTCCCCCGCCCCCGCCAGGCTTCCCTCCGGCGCCCAGCCAGAAATTCAGAAAATACCAGACATTGCACATGTCCGGTATTTTCTGAATTTTTCTACCGGACAGAGGGCGCAAATACCGGACTGTACAGTAGAAAACTGGACACCTGGCAACCCTATAGCACTTATCCTAGATTGTGATCCCTCACTCTCACAGATCATGGGAAGCAGGCCAGTCCTCGCTTACAGGCAGCCCCCAATCTGAAGCAAATACTCACTACCAACTATACACCACACACCAGAAATACTAACCCACTAACCCAGAAACCAATCCCTGAAAAAAAACACTCTTGTCCACTCTGTCTATATATATAGACTGCAGAGACAGTCCCGTTTGTCCAATATATATGGCAAAGGGGCATTGTTGCCACACAATGGCATATATCACATTAACAGATGGTAGGGGAATGAGTCCTTGATGGTTTGACTGATGTGGTTAGGTCCTATGATGGTGGACACACCATCAAGGACTCATTCCCCTACCATATGCTAATGTGTTATATGCCATCGTGTGCCAACAATGCCTCTTTGCCATATATATTGGACAAATCGGACTGTCTCTGCACAAAAGAATAAATGGACACAAATCAGACATCTAGAATGGTAACATTAAAAAAACCAGTAGGAGAGCACTTCAGTCTCTCTGGAGTAGGTATGTGAAAGATTAACCAGTGAGTATCACCTTTAATGGGTCATGCTTACCGATTCCAGTTAACTAGTGGAGCCTGGAAGAGCATCCTGCCTGCTATGCAGCAGTCCCCTGCCCACGGTGCGCCTGGGCACATCGCAAGCTGTGACTCCCCCACCATCTTCCCTTTAATTGCTTAACAGGTTAAACTGGTTCACCAATTAAATGGGATTTTACATCCCTACTTTTGACATTCAATGACAGACTTGAAAGCTGCCATACCTGAGCAAAAAAACCATCAAAAACAGATTGCAGCAGGGAATTCGTATGCAAACTTGAAACGATCAGATTGGGTCTGACTAGAGACTGGGAGTGATGAGCTCACCACAAAAGGTAATTTTCCTCTTTTGGTATTCACACCTTCTCGGCAACTCTTGGGAGTGGGCCACAGCCGTCCTGATGGAATTGGCCTTGTTAGCACTGGTCCTCCACATTGGAACATAACACTCCCATCTATGTGTGTGTGTTTCTAGCCTGCCAAACTGAAGTTTCCATTTCATAAATCTGATGAAGGAGGCTCCAGCCCATGAAAGCTTATGCCCAAGTAAATCTGTTACGGTATGTCTACACTACCACCCTAGTTCGAACTAGGGTGGTAATGTAGGCAATCGGAGTTGCAAACGAAGCCCAGGATTTGAATTTCCCGGGCTTCATTTGCATAAAGCCGGGCACCGCCATTTTTAAAATGTCCGCTAGTGCGGACTCCGTGCCGCGCGGCTACACGCGGCACGGACTAGGTAGTTCGGACTAGGCTTTCTAGTCCGAACTACCGTTACTCCTCGTTTCACGGCAAGTAACGGTAATTGATGGTGTTTCACGAGGAGTAACGGTAGTTCGGACTAGGAAGCCTAGTCCGAACTACCTAGTCCGTGCCGCGTGTAGCCGCGTGGCACGGAGTCCACACTAGTGGACATTTAAAAATGGCGGTGCCCGGCTTTATGCAAATGAAGCCCGGGAAATTCAAATCCCAGGCTTCGTTTGCTACTCCGATTGCCTACATTACCATCCTAGTTCGAACTAGGGTGGTAGTGTAGACATACCCTTAGTCTTTAAGAGTGCCACAGACTTCTTTGTTTTTGTCGAAACACACTAACATGGGGCTACCCCTTCATAAAATGCTTCAGATAGTAGTATTTCTAATTTTCTTTCTTCTCCTATGACCTTTTTAATGGATAATGCTTTCTATATCACAGCAAACTGAAAGTAATTGGTCCTTTTCATATATGTCCAAAGGAGTACATTTTCCCAAAAGCATGAAGTCACCTTTAAATTCACAGTTTTATCTCTCAGGTTTCTATTTCTCACTTTATATTTGATGTAAGCACAAGCATTATTAGTCACTTAGCCCAAAGCATCTAAGCTAGACCAGAGCAATGGAGATTGGTAGTCAGTTATTTTTCATGTAAACTGGCAGATGGGCAAAATCTCTGTTCCACTCCTACTTGGATTAGTTCCATTTATGTCAACACACCTCTTAAATCCAGAGCAACCTGATAATAAGACTACAAAGTAAAAATTCACCACAGCAGCTTTACCATTCACATTTATTTTAATACTGAACATTTTTAACTATATAGTACTATGCAATTTGTTTCTACACAAAGGATTTATTTACTTATTTTGGTAAATGTTTTCTCTCATATATGTTGTATTTTGTGTTATACCAAAAAAATCTAGTGATGTGTCACTGGATGTGGTATTCCCTAATTTTTTAGCCATTGGATAGGCCAATTAGAATTCTCTTATGGGAATCCACTGGTGCATAAACACAGCCAATTATTCATCAGAGGGAGTATACAAAATACACTTCAAAAACAGAGTTTATACTAAGAAAAATGAAAGTCCAATATCAAACTAACACTTGATATTGTTAGGGTTAACACATCCCCATGTTAGGCAACAGCCTCCAGGAAAGGAGGAACCTGGGACTGTGCCCTGAAAGAGCCCATCCCCCATACTACCTCTGCCTTGTCTTGGAGGGAGAGAGGCATACAAGTTGCAGCTCAGTGCAATTTTTTAAAAATCAGTGTAAAATGTCCCTGATAGGTAATACCACTGGAAGGGGGAAACCAGGTCCTGCAAAATCTACAGCATGAAAGTGTCCTTCATGTGGAGTCCTACAGTAGAGCACACTATTTTACACTGAGCAAAATTAAAAATGTGATATACATCAAAGTGACTACCAAGTCTAACTTCTATTGACTTTCAATGGGACTTTCAATTTAGACTCCTAAACCACTTAATTACTTTTGAAAATTTCACCTGTACTCTACAAATCACCAAAGGTTGAATTATATTAAAACATCCAGAGCCTCAAGAAGAAAAAGATTTTTAAAAATGTTATTGACTGACACGATGCATGACTCCTGAAGCAGGTAGGGATCCTTCAATCCACCTCTACACTGTAAGGGTGTGTCTACTCTGCACCCTTACTTCGAAATAAGCTACGCAAGTTGTTACGCAACTTGCGTAGCTTATTTCGAGGTAATTTCGAAATAAAGCACCATTCTGAAACTTCACTGGGGATGTTACAGACTGGTCGACTATCAAATAAGCAATTCCATCAACTATTCCATCAACTACTTGACTAGTCAATTAACATCCTTAAACGTCATGCTGGAATAGTCTACCCATTTTGAAATAATGGGCATGCTCAAAAGACGCAGAATAGCTATTTCAGGATACTTCCGGTACCCCGAAATAGCACCACAGTGAAGATGTGGCCTAAGTGACCTACTTGATGAGAGACTGAATTCTTGGCCATGACAGCCACAATTTCTGTTCTAAGCATCAATCTTCAAATCCAGTAAGAAATTCTACCAGCTACTTTGCCACAGCTAGGTTATTAACATGTAGAATCCTCAGTTTGTAAGAAGGGAGCCATGCCAGACAATGTTGGCTTTTAAAAATTAATGTGTAAACAATAAAGCAAGTCAATCCACCCCTTGACTTCCAGTATATGTTAATTTATGATAGTGTAGTGTATCAATGAAGCTTCACCCTCTGGATGTGGTTCTGTTGCATCTCTATGCCTCATCCTGAGACATATAAGTCAAACATGTAGTATCAGTGTGAGAACACAATTCTGTTACCAAAATTTTGTTCTGAGAGTTCAGACCTAGGAGCACTATTATACCTTAAAATTTGTCTTCCATCTCAAAATTATTTTTTAAATATTTTATTTCACACAATTCAAAACAGACCCAAGAAAGAGATTGATAAACCTTACAACATAAACCTCCACACAACTGTAATGATATCAAGCCAAATGTCTGTTCTTCTAAATTAGATCTAGTTCTGCTCTATATATTTTAAAAGCCCTTACAGCTTTAAAAACAGTATACACTTTGTTAAAGAGAGAAAAATCTCATTTATAATGAAGAAAGATCAATAAGTACTGGCTTTCCTTTACACATAAATGCTGTTTAACAACATTACCATCAGCTTGTGGCTTTTACGAACACAATTTTTAGCTGTGCATATGTAAACACACACACAATATCAAACTGTCTTCAGACACATTTAGGAGATGACCAATAGCTGTTTTGTCTGGAATTAGCTTTTACCTTGAAAAGCTCTGTTGATGACAAATGAATTTTTCTGAAGACTGTTTTCCCCTATCAGTCCAGCTGCTAATATCTACCCATTTCTCTTCACCTTGATGCATTTTCTAGCCCTGCTAATGGATACAATTAACAGAAATAGGTGACCTCCCTTTCATGGCCTTTTTGTAAAATAAAACATATTTCCCTTGAGACAGGAAGGGGCTGTTGTGAAGTAAGTGTTACTGAAACTAAAATTGCAGAATATTGAGAAAACTTGGGAGTTTTTGCATCCTTCCAGGAAATAAAGCAGCTATGCAAATTCCAGTAGTCTTTCAAACATACCGCAATTAAAACCTTAAAAGGTACTTTTAAATAAAGAATTATTTTTAAAATCTTGTATAATCCCAAAATCAAAGGTTCATCTGTCTCAGTATCCTGTCTTCCAACAATGGCCAGTGCCAGGCAGTGTTCCCTGTAAGCTGTGCTCTTATGAGGCCACTCAGGAGAGATTAAAATGCTGCTCAGCTGATTAGCAGAGAGCCCACAGCTAGGATTTTTGTTTCTACTGGTGGGGTGAACTTGCACATGCCTTAAACAGATGAACATCAAATGTCACTCATTCCCAGCTTCTGACATATAGAGGCTAAGGATAACATCTCTGTCCATCCTAATAGCTACTGATGGACCCCATCCTGGCTAACATCCTTGGTGTTAGCAGAGATGGAACAATAGAAGACCATTTTCTCTCTGGAGAAGGGCTGGTTTTGCTCTTCCTGCTTTAATTATGAAAACTCTATCAAGGCTGTCCTATGGTAAAAATTTACATCAGTATTTGTCAGAGGTATGGATTTAGACATAGCTATACCAATCTAATCCCTGGGCTGTGTCTACATTGGCCCCTGTTCCTCCGGAAAATAAGCTCTTTCCTCTTGAAAGTAGGAATAAGAGATCCTCCGGAAAAGAGCTTATTTTCCGGAGGATCGCGTCCAGACTGGCTCTTTTCTCCGGCTTACCTACAAGCCGGAAAAAAACGGCAGCCATGTTAATGCAAATGCCGCGGGGGATATTTAAATCCCCCGCGGATTTGCCTATTCCAAAGTGCTACATTAGCATCCCTATTACGGAATAGGGGCCAATGTAGACACAGCCCTGGTGTACCCAGCACGGAATAGTCGAAAGAATTATAGACTCATAGACTTTAAGGTCAGAAGGGACCATTATGATCATCGAGTCTGACCCCCTGCACAGTGCAGGCCACAGAATCTCACCCACCCCTCCTAGAATAATCCTCTCACCTATATCTCAGATATTGAACCCTTCAAATACCTTGAAGACCCCAAGATGCAGAGAATCCTCCAGCTGTGATCTGTACCCCATGCTACAGAGGAAGGCGAAAAACCTCCAGGGCCTCTGCCAATCTACCCTGGAGGAAAATTCTTTCCCAACCCCAAATATGGCGATCAGCTAAACCCTGATCATGTGGGCAAGACTCACCAGCCAGACATCCAGAAAGTTCTCTATAGTAACTCCTATCATCCCTCCATTCACCTATTTCCCACTGATAAGGAATGGTCAATTAGTTACCAAGATCATGTTATCTCATCAAACCATCCCCTTCATAAACCCATCTAGTTTAATCTTGAAACCAGATAGATCTTTTGCCCCCACTACTTCCCTTGGAAGGCCGTTCCAGAACCTCACTCCTCTAATGGTTAGAAACCTTCATCTAATCTCAAGTCTAAACTTCCTACTAGCCACCTTATATCCATCTTGTGTCCACATTGGTATTAAGCTTAAATAATTCCTCTCCCTCCCTGGTATTTATCCCTCTAATATATTTAAAGAGTGCAATCATGTCCCCCCTCAGCCTTCTTTTGGTTAAAGTAAACAAGCCAAGCTCCCTGAGTCTTCTTTCATAAGACAGGTTTTCCATTCCTCGGATCATCCTAGTGACCCTTCTTTGTACCTGTTCCAGTTTGAATTATCCTTCTTAAACATGGGAGACCAGAACTGCACACAGTATTCCAAATGGGGTCTCACCAATGCCTTGTATGATGGCCCTAACACCTCCTTATCCCTACTGGAAATACTTTGCCTAATACATCCCAAAACCGTATTAGCCTTTTTCACGGCCATGTCACAATGGCGGCTCATAGTCATCCTATAATCAACCAGGACTCCGAGGTCCTTCTCCTCCTCCGTTACTTCCAACTGATGTGTCCCCAGCTCATAACTAAAATTCTTGTTATTAATCCCTAAATGCATAACCTTACACTTCTCACTATTAAATTTCATCCTATTGCTATCACTCCAATTTACAAGATCATCCAGATCTTCCTGTATGATATCCCTATCCTTTTCTGAATTGGCAATAGCTCCCAACTTTGTGTCATCCACAAATTTTATCAGGACACTTCCACTTTTGTCAGCGATAAAAAGATTATATAAAATTGGCCCCAAACTGATCCCTGATGAACTCCGCTAGTAACTTTCCTCCAACCTGACAGTTCACCTTTCAATACGACCCGCTGTAGTCTCCCCTTAACCAGTTGCTTATCCACCTCTCAACTTTCATATTAATCCCTATCTTTTCCAATTTAACCAATAATTCCCCATGTGGTACTGTATCAAATGCCTTACTAAAGTCGAGATAGATTAGATCCACTGCATTTCCTTTATCTAAAAAATCTGTTACTTTCTCAAAAAAGGAGATCAGGTTGGTTTGGCACAATCTACCTTTTGTAAAACCATGTTGTAATTTGTCATTAGCCTCAATGTCTCTAACTACTTTCTCCTTCAAAAATTTTTCCAAGATCTTGCATACTACTGATGTCAAACTAACAGGCCTATAGTTACCCGGGTCGCTTTTTTTCCCTTTCTTAAAAATAGGAACTAGATTAGCAATTCTCTAGTCAAATGGTACAACCCCTGAGTTAAGAGATTTATTAAAAAATTTTGCTAATGGACTTGCAAGTTCATGTGCCAGTTCCTTTAATATTCTTGGATGAAGATTATCTGGGCCCCCCGATTTACTCCCATTAAGTTGTTCAAGTTTGGCTTTTACCTCAGATATGGTAATATCTACCTCCATATCCTTAGTCCCATTTGTTATGTTACCATTATCCCTGAGCTCTTCATTAGCCTCATTAAAGACTGAAGCAAAGTATTTGTTTAGATATTGGGCCATTCCTAGATTATCCTTAACCTCCACTCCATCCTTAGTAATTAGCGGTCCTACTTCTTCTTTTTTTGTTTTTTTCCTATTTATATGGCTATAAAACCTTTTACTGTTGGTTTTAATTCCCTTTGCAAGGTCCAACTCTACCTGACTTTTAGACTTTCTCACTTTGTCCCTACATGCTCTAACATCAATAAGGTAGCTTTCTTTTCTGATCCCTCCCATTTTCCACTCCTTATATGCTTTCTGCTTTTTCTTAATCACCTCTCTGAGATGCTTGCTCATTCAGCTTGGTCTAACACACCTGCCTATAATTTTTTTCCCTTTTCTTGGGATACAGGCTTCTGATAGCTTCTGCAACTTTAACTTAAAATAATTCCATTGACCTAGCTAACAGCTGTTGAGGAGATGGACCTATGTTGTCTTAAGACTTCTTCCCGCTGGAATAGTTAATTAATGTCTACAATGAAGTGCTAAATGACACAGTTGCACCATTACTGTGTTTAAAGTGTAGACATATTCTCAGACACATGGACTCTAATGAGTCTGTCATTTTTCATAGACGGAACAGTGCTTTGGAACCTCAAAAAATAATTGTGTTCCAGCTAGGGGATGCTTCTCTCTCTCTCTCTCTCTGAAATAATTGGGCTTGTTTAGTTTGGAAAGAAGATGATTGAGAGAGGACATGATAGCAGTTTTCAGGTATGTAAAAGAGTGTCACAAGGAGGAAGGAGAAAACTTGTTCTCCTTGGCTTCTGAGGATAGGACAAAAAGCAATGGGCTTAAACTGCAGCAAGGGTGGTTTAGGTTGGACATTAGGAAAAACTTCCTAACTGTCAGAGTGATTAAACCCTGGACAAAGTTGCCTAGGTAGCTTGTGGAATCTCCGTCTCTGGGGATAATTAAGAGCAAGACATCTATCAGGGATGATTTAGATGGTATTGGGTCCTGCTATGAAGGCCAGGAGACTGGATTCAATGACCTCTCGAGTTCCCTTCCAGTTCTAGTATTCTATGAGTCTATGATTCTCTTCACTCGCCAGTTATGTGTTCAGGAAATACACACTGGGACATTGATCTTGGCGAGCACATGTGATAGGTGAGGTATGAAAGGAATAACAGAATTACATATCTTACATGAACTCTTGCTCTTTGAAGGGTGTATGTAAGTGGATTCCCCATAGTCACCAGTAAGAACTGGATTTTTATTTCTGGGACATCACCCTTTCTCTAATGGCCATGGTCTTCTTCTGTTATCTGACATTATTCATTCACAGCACAAGCCTATAATGGATTTCCCTGGCTACCACTGTTTGTGTTCAGCATGAATCAAAAATATTCCAGAAATGATATGTGTCTGTGTTTTGTTTCACCTCTTTCTGTACTGAGACTTGATCAGAAAAAATGATCCAGAAATCAAAAAAGTAAATATTCTTCCTCTTTAAATCCAGTATGAATACCACAATGATAGCAGAAGAGCATTTGTCAGATCAAATGGTAATGTTCAAAGTTGAAAAAAAGAGCCATATTAACCATGCCACATGTCATCCATACCATATGCCATACAATATGGCATATCATATGCCAACCATATGTAGAATGGATACATTATATTTATATATCATGTTATTATTAGAATGGCCTTCTAGCACTGCTCTCCTCCTAAAGAGAGGAAATGGAAAACTGGCTGTTCCTAGGCCCAGCCAGCCATTACAGTCCTGCCTAGCTCCACACACACACACACACACCCCCACACACCCCCCCCCACACACACACACAGGAGGAAACAACACAATGCTAAAGCAAACACAGAGCAAGTGGGTGAAACAGGGACACTGATCTTTCCTTTTGCCTTTGGCTTTTCTCAGCCTCTTTCACACCCAGAAACATGAAGGGGCAGAAACAAGCGATGGGATAGTTTCCCTGAAAAGTAAATGCAGCTCTGGGACATGACTGAGAATTAGAAACAGTACTGAGTCAAATTACTAGTCAGTGATTTTCAATACAAGATTGAAATTTTCCTTTAAAAAAATCAGTAGCCAAAGCCATATGCAACCAGGGCTATGTCTACACTGAAGGGAAAAGTCGGAAAAAGACACACAAATTGCAGACTGCAATTTGCGTTTTTTTTTCCGCTTTTCTTCCAAAAAAGGCACGGGGCTGGGAGCAGGTGCCCCGTGGAATCAAGGCTGCTCTAGCCTGGCTGGAGTGGTCCCCCACACAGATCCCGCTTGGTCAGTTAACAGATTAAACATTAGGCTAACCTAATGTTTAAGCAGCTAACTGATTAAACGGGATTTTACATCCCTAAACAGGCAAACTCTGCATTGCGTCCTCTGCAGCCGCCAGCATGGGGGGCATTCCACTGAGGACAGGAATTGCCAGAAGAGCAAGAAGGCAAAAACAGGTTGGACCTGTGCACTGACCATTCTGCACTCACATGAGGACCCTTTGCCCACATGGGTTACTGCAACAGGGCAGATCCAATCGCTGTCCTAGCCTGTATGGGGAAGGACCCTGAACAGGGGAGGTGGAAACTGCCCTTTCTCTGTCCCCTTTGCAGGTGCAATGAGGAGGAAAAATAAAGCTCTCTCTACCCTAGCAGAAACCCGGATCACTGGAGCTTCTAAACTCTAGAGCTAGAGAGCTTTAGATTCTTGGTCTGTATTTTCATGAACTGCAGTTCCATATTATTTAGAATATGGATGAGATTTTAAAAATGTAAGCACACAAAAAACCTACATCTTGAATTTTGGATTGGATCTGACAACCACTATCCCTCAGGCCATGTTTAAATACCTGAGTAGCACAGAATATTGACAGTCATAACATTAAATATGCAATTTATTATTATTTGGGCAGCAATGAATCTTGAAATATTGTTAGTCAATAACCCTTTCCCCTAATGAATCTGACTTAAAATTTTTAAAAGATTCTGTTGCAGTTGGCTCTGCTAAAAAAAAATTCCTTAGCCTGCTGATGCCAGCAGAGTATATTCATCCTTATTTACAGCTCTGTGAGCTAATTCTCTGGAGTCTGAATAGGCATCTTCTACAATACAGTTATCCATCCTCTACACACTATGGGCTCCAGGAGGGATTGTTAATAACAGATTCAGAAGGTGCATAATACTTAGGTATTAGTGGGTTACTGTATACTTACCAGGGGCCTTTGATAACACTAGAGTAATGAAGTCAGAAGTTAACTAATCCTATTACTGTCAAACTCTGTAATTTTCAATAAGGCCTGGCAATATTAATAAAGGCCTGTTTATAAAGGGAATGAGCTCAGTGTTGACAGTTTTTTCACAGAAGGTGGACATTGATAACAACAACCCCAGGCTTTCTGTGACCTACTTAAAGGGCCAGTATACCTCTTCATTGTCCTCCCTCATGCTGCCGGCACCAGAGTAAAAGAGTTCATCCCCATGAATTTCAATGTAGTCAGATTAGTTGCAGCACATCTGCTCCTTCGAGCCTGGTTTGAGAGTGTAAGTGAGAGGCACTGTTCCACCTCCTTTTTGAAGAAGCGAAAAGAAGGAAAACAGACAACAACTACAGATTAAAGCAACAGGGTTTGGGGACACAGTATCAGATCAGGCATACAACTCTGTAGAGCAAATTCAATTTATTTTCCAGTTGAAATAAAGTTCCTCCATTAGCTTGGTGTGTGTCCTCGTGGGCTGTTTTTGCAGTGACATTAGCCTTCCTCCTTGTATCTCTAGCTCCAATATTCACAACAGTGTATGTGTCTGCACAGTAATGGCATAAAGTGAAAAAAATAGCCTCCTTCAGGCCATAAAAATTAATTTTGTATGTCCCCCTCCTCTGCTTTCTCTCACTGTTGTTATTTTCCATTGCCCAATCAATTTGAATCAGAGCTGCTAGCTCTGCTCGTAAAGAGTGATTTCATAACTCACATACAGTAAAGTTAGATTTAACTACAAATCCACTATTGCTCTGTAATCCTGGCATCAGACATAAAAAGTTAATTCCTTAGGCTATGTCCATGTTTATGGCAGCATGCAGCATATGGCCCCCTACTATGGGTATCAATACTAGGGACATAAAATCCCATTTATTGGTTAACCGGTTAAACATATTAACCTGTTAACTCATTAAAGAGAGGTCGGGAGGAGAGACTCTTCAATCCAGCCAGGCTGGCGCAGTCCCCCCAACGCAGGTTGGGGCTGTTCCAGCCCAGCAGGAGCAGCCCCTGCCTGCAGCTCCTCTCCACTGCATGCGGGGGCTGGTCTGGATGCCAAAGCAGCCCCTTGCCTGCGAGAGGTCTGCTATGGACAGACACTGCTCCAGATGCCAGAGCAACCCCTGTCTGTATGATGCCTGAACCACCATGGACAGAAGCTAGAGCAGCCCCCTTCCTGCCTCATCCATGAAGGGAGAAGCTTACCGGTTAACTCTTCAAACCACTAATAAATACCAGTGTAGATAGTGAGGCATTGCTTAGGCAACTAGAGTAAAAACACACCAGCACCATAGGGGATATATCCTACCTGGTCTCTACCAGAATCTTTCACTGCCATCTGTGGCTTTAGCCTGCCTTTCACTGTGGCATAGCTACAGACAAGGTCTTTGCTACTTTCAACTAGTATAAAAGACACACAGTTCCTCCCATTCTTGATTTGCAAAGGCAGCAGTCAGATGAGGGGCTGGTCTGGTGGCTCAAACAAGATCTAGTTGCCAGAGTATTTCCAAAGACTGGGAAAATCATGGAGGTGAAAGTCTGCATCTTTAGGGGTGGCACAGTTGGTGAGACGTGCCAGCGGACAGGGAAATCTGATCTATAAAGATATGCTCAGAGCCAGTTTACAGAAGCAGGTAATGTTTGCACTCAGAGTCAAAACCAAGTTCACCAAACCCACCTATCCTATGGAACCTCTGCTGCCCAGAGAGTGGATGGACTGTTATTCAGCATACACTGGCACCTCTCAAAGAGCCTGGTGTCTGTCTAGGGGAGTTTATCCACTTCCTTTGGGTAAGTCAAGAATAGTGATGTGGGTGTATGAGAAGAATAGAAAACTCTAGCAATAACAGACAATCTAATTTTCCTGTTATCTCCCAAGGAAGGTCTGATTGGCATGTAATTCCTTCAGACCTGCTCCCTTCAAAATAGGCAAAATATCTATTGACTTTAGTGGAGCAGAATTAAGGCCTTAGCTATGGTGACGGATTACAAACAAATAACTGACTTTGTAATAGGCATTCAAATTAATCCATCTGGAAATGTGAGCGCTACTCTCAAGCTTTGGGCCAGTATCCTGCTTGGAGATAGCTTTCAAACAGCTCCAACAATTTCTCTTTAAAACAGAAAATGAAATGAATTCAGAAATGTTACTATACCTCTGTAATGCACATATTTCACGCTGAGAGAAAATGCTCTGAAAATCACTGTGAGGAATGGAGAGCACAACCTGATGCTCCTTTACATGAGTACATTATGCTGAGGAGAGATTCCTTTGGGAAATGCATCGCTGATTGAATTACAGGAACAAATACTGATTAACTGCATCTGGCTGACATGACACATGGTTTCGATGGCATGACCATGAGTCTGGATTCTGCTCAGGCCCTATCGCCTCTTCTTCCACTGATCTAAAGGGGAAATAATGTCAGCTGCATTGGCTATCTGGATATCCCCATAGGTGAGGCTATGACTTCTTCTTTAGCGTGCGGGAGGCATGACCTCAGGAGAGAAAGTGTCTTGAGTTTTGGCTTCACTACAGCTTTTCTCATAACAGCCAGTTTATTGCCCTGGTGTGCTCTAGCTTACACTAGTCCTGACCCAGCTAGAGAATCTGAGGGGTACCTTTGGTGCCCCTCCCATCTGCTGCGCAATAGCTCAAAATCAGGGCTGATATCTTTACATATGGAAGGGGAAGCCTTTCTTTTAAAAAAGATTAATATACAATCCATTGTGAGAGAATTTAATTGCTTTAGTGATCTCAGTCCGGATTTCTTCAATCAATCTAAGTTAGGGTAAATCTCTAGCATAAGAGACTTTCAGGAGAGGAATATAATACTTAACATATAAAACTCCCAATACAGTTTTACCAAGTAATCTTCTCTTCCATTGTTCCTTCATTTCAGCTCTTAATTGACTCAGATGCACCACATTTCTATAAAGCTCTCCTCGCTAGTTCACTTGCAGCCCTCCTGCTAAGAGCAAGGCAGGTTTATCATGAGAATGTTACTAATGTCGACAAGGGACCCAGGAGAGCAACCTTCCCAAACTCATTTTGCTTATGAGTTAAGCAGGCCCTGAACCTTGCTCTATTTGATTCACATGCACCTTCAGCTTTACAAAATTATGTTCTAAAAAGTCGACCTTCACAAATTCAACCTTATCTCTTAGTGTGGACATGGTCTAAAGAATCTCCTGTGTGTAGCTGATGGAACTTAGTACAACTCCTGCTTCCTCAATCAACAAGAGATACCAGTCACAGCTAAAGAGATCCATTTCCAGTACAGGCAGTCCCCGGGTTACATGGATCCGACTTACATCAGATCCCTACTTACAAACGGGGTGAGGCAACCCCGCACTAGCTGCTTCCCCCCAGCAAACCAGGGAGACGCGAAGCTAGCGCGCCCCCAGCAGACCAGGGAGATGCGGAGTGGCTTTTCTCAGCAGACACCTCAGCTTGAGAATAAAGGACTGAGGGAAGTGAGGGGTGGGAGAATAAAACTGAGCTCTGGAGAAATGTTTGGCTAGAGTTTCCCCTACAATATGTACCAGTTCCGACTTACATACAAATTCAACTTAAGAACAAACCTACAGTCCCTATCTTGTACGTAACCCGGGGACTGCCTGTATTATTTTTATTATACTGTTTATTACAGCACCTATTGCCATTTGTAGGTGCCACGTTGCAGAAGCTCTACACACACACACACACACACACACACACACACACACACACACACACACACAGCACAGGCTACTTGAATAAACAAAGCAAAAACAGTCAGACAAATTGCAGACAAAGTAAACAAACATTATCATTATCCCCAAGAGTCAGGCCATGACAAGCAGCCCAGAGGACTGTATACCTAGATGGAAACTCTGAGCAGAGTGAGCGCTAATGCTCACTTTGTAGCGTTCCCTCAAAGAACAAGCAATAAAAGTTTTCCAGATACTTTCATCTTCCTTAACATGACATTTGGTGAGAAATGATCTCTCAAATAGCTAGTTTCCAGCCGTTCAGAGCCTTATCACCAACTCTACCCAGAAGTGAATGGAGAGCAGTGCAGAGACTTGAGCAGAGATACTATGTGAGCTGTGTGGGTCATGTAACAAAAATATCAAGTCCAAATTCTACTAGGAGACTGAGGGTATGTCTACACTACCCCCTAGTTCGAACTAGGGGGGGGAATGTAGTCATACGGAGTTGCAAATGAAGCCCGGAATTTGAATTTCCGGATTAGGCTTCCACGAGGCGTACAGCTAGTATGGATTAGGAAGCCTAGTCCGAACTAGCTAGTCCGTGCCGCGTGTAGCCGCGCGGCACGGGGTCCAACCTAGCCGGCATTTAAAAATGGCGCCGGCCGGCTTTATGCAAATGAAGCCCGGGAAATTCAAATCCCGGGCTTCATTTGCAACTCCGTATGACTACATTACTCCCCCTAGTTCGAACTATGGGGGTAGCGTAGACATACCCAGAGTTATTCAGCGCTTGTGACTCTGGCTGTCATATTCCACAGACCTGCCCCAGAAAGAAGTGAGCAGATGCAACCTCAATTTACTTTGGAATTTCAGTTAGATTGTAGGGGCTCCCCCTAGAGCAAGTGATTTATTAACTTCAAAGCTCACTAGTCCCCTATGAACTGTGGAGACAATGGTTCCATTGAAACTGAAGAGAGATATGTAATGATGTGGTCTCAGAAGTGATGGCCTGAGCCTATGACAAGCAGATAATAAGCAAGACTATATATTCAGCTTGTCTTCAAAATCCCTAATTACAAATTACTCTTGCAATTCAACCCTAGAGGACCTGCTACATACTGCCACTGGGACTGGTATTACAGAGAAAAGAACAAATTAACAACAAATGATCATTTCCAAGGACCAGTCAGGCTGCATCACACTAAGGCCGTACCTGAGCATTTTCCCAAGAATAATATTCTTACCAGTCTTCAGAGAAGGCAGAAAAATATGGTACATCCTAACTGCAGAGTTAACTTGGGAGATTAGCACCTGAGTATCCAGGTGAGCCTAGACCAAGTGTGCGCAGCCACGTTGCAAACACTGTTTTGTCTGCGCTGCTGCTCTCACCTATGTGTATCATGTCGATTCGTGGGAGCATATCCCAAAGTTCTTGTGCTGCAGTGAAGTGAGATGCTCTATGATTCTTTCCCAGCAAACTGAAGAACTTGTCCGTCCTTCCAGGCACTTGAGGGAACTGTGGCAATGACGGACTAGAAACAACCAAGTGACTTACTCACTGACTTCTGTATAAAGTGGATGAGTTCCTACCTCAGCAAAAGCAGCATCCCATCTCCAACCCACACCCTCAACTTATCCAGTCTGAAAGCATAGGTGACAGCATATACCCCTGTATTCACACTCTACCTGCTACTGTAATAACCTTTGTACAAATGATGCCTTGTAAGATATCATTTGAAAACATATAATTTCCTAGTCAGTATTGTCCTGATAAAATGTATGGCAACACTTTAGAAGTTCCTCTGTCTGGTGTTATCAACATATTTTCCAAACTCCACAGCCCTACCAAGGCAGAATTTGGCAAACAAGTCTGTCCTTAACAAAGGAATGTGTGCTCTGTTTAATTTGCATGTAAGCAGTAAACAGAGTTATCACACAGGAAGAAAAGACAAAGGAAGTTCAAACTACAGATGTTAAAATACGTTTGAGTAAAGGTGTACACACTGAAAGTTTCAGTGGGTACATGTTTACACACAGGAGGACAGGGTGGTACAGTGTTCCCATTTCCCCTGGCCCCAGCTGCTGCCTCTGTATCAGAGGGAGCAATATGTGGGGGGGAAGGCTCTA
Organism: Pelodiscus sinensis; assembly: GCF_049634645.1. Classification (NCBI taxonomy): domain Eukaryota; kingdom Metazoa; phylum Chordata; order Testudines; family Trionychidae; genus Pelodiscus; species Pelodiscus sinensis. Next base: position 10,182,251 of record NC_134723.1, read on the forward strand.
TGGGAGCCAGCACATGCAGGGAGACAGCTTGAAAGACAGGTCCTTGTGTGTACCAACTCTGTCCTGCTTGCTAGCACTGCTGCCCAGTGGGGTGTGTGGAAAGGACGGGGCCTCAGCAGAAGAGGAGGGGCTGGCGGTAGAGCTGAGGTTTTGCTTCCTCCAGCCCTGTCTTCACCAACCACCTGTGGAAGGGGTGGAAGGGGAGAGGCGGCGACAGGCAGGCAGCCACATTCAGGAAGTTCTAATCAGTTACACTTACTCCGGCTGGATTTACAGCCGATAGGCTGTTAATCTACCTTTCCTCTCTACTGCCTGGAGGAGGGGGGGCAGGGGAAGGTAGGGGTCGGCGGGGGAGAGGGCGGGGGTGTGCCAAAGCAGCCGCATTCAGGACATTCTAATCAGTTACACTTACTGCCTGTCGCCGCCTCTCCCCTTCCACCGCTCGCAGGCTCTGCCTCCCTGCAGCAGGAGGGAGGGTTTGGCACACCCCCGTCCCCTCCCCCGCCGACCCCTACCTTCCCCTGTCCCCCCTCCTCCAGGCAGTAGAGAGAAAAGGTAGATTAACAGCCTGTCGGCTGTGGATCCAGCCGGAGTAAGTGTAACTGATTAGAACGTCCTGAATGCGGCTGCTTTGGCACACCCCCACCCCCTCCCCCGCTTCCCCTCCGACGAGACCCGCCCCTTCCAGAGTACCTCCTGATAGTCCGGCATTTCTGATAATCCGGCACCACCTGGGTCCCAAGGGTGCCGGATTATCGGAAGTCTACTGTATTCAGCTACACATTCACATTCCTGGTTCAAACGTGAAAAAAATAGCAGAAAGAACATTTCTCCACTGGGGAATCACCCCTTTTTAACACTTCACAATACATTTTGCAGTCTGGCTGCTTTGACTACATCACCCTCATTTTGGATTCTTTTCCTTGTGCCCTGGCCATGGGCAGCCGGAATCCTAGCTAGGGGAAGTCACGGCATTCCCGAACAGCCAGCCTACCCCCGCCCACACACCAGCCCCAGAACGCCTACTGGAAGCAGAGTATAGCTGCCCCCAGTGTTCTGGGGCTTGGGAAGCTGGGGCCACATGCCCTCTGCCCTTCCCATGCTCTAGGGGTGGGGAGTCTAGGGACATGTGCCCTCCTCCCTCCCCATGTTCTGGGGCCAGGAGACTGGAGCCATGTACCCTCCTTGCTCCCCATGCTCTGCCCACCCTCTGCATGCTCCTTCTCTCTGCCCTTCTCTTCTCCCCATAGTGGTGGGGGATATGCACACCCACCCACATTCCTCCACTCCCTCCATGGCTTCAGCAGAAGGGGCTGGAGTGGAACTAGGGCTTGCTTGCTTCCCTCAGCCCTACCTTTACCAACCACCCATGGAGAAGACCCAGGCAACTTACAACCCTTCCTCCTGCTCTGATTCTGCTCCCACCCCAACACTTGCCACACTCTACCCCACACCAGCCACTAAACGGGATCAGGGGCTTTTCCTACTCTACCTGCAGTTGATGGGGATAAGCCTGGGGGGGAGGGTCTGACCCCAGCATCCACCTGCTCCTCCCCTTCTGCAGCCAAGGCGGGGCAGAGGCCAAAGCTCCAGAGGCTGACCCTGGCCTGCAGCTGCCCCCTCCAGCCCTGTAGCTGGTCCAGGGGAGGAAGCTCTGGGGGCTTGCTCTGGTCTTCGGTGGGCCCCCTCAACCCTCCTGTCCCCCAGCACTATTTGGTAGAGGGGGGCCACTCTGTTGGATGGCAACAGGCAGAGCACTCTTCCCAGCTGCTCACTGTCTTACAGGTGTGGCTGCCTCCAGTTGTCACTCTGCAGTATAGCATTCTCCGCACTGGCTGCCCCCTCTCTTTTCATGTTCTGGAAAACAGTCCTGTTCCAGCACTTGTGTGTCCTGACAGGTATAGAAGAACTGATCACAGAACTAAGAAATGATGGTAGCTTAGATACAAGGGACTATGATTTGATCATATTTATAATGCACATGCAAATAAAGTCCAGATTAGTAATATGTATTGTTGGTGCTTGAACAGGGCTGGTTTCACATACTGAGACAAATCAGCCAAGAAGAATTTAATAGGAAAAATGTGAATGATAATATGGTATCATTAAGAACACCTATTTAGATGCTCAAAAAGACACAGCCAAGAATGTATGTGCTGATTATAAACAATCTGGTTAGAGGGAAAGAGAAGGCAGCTACAAAAACATTTTTTTAAAAGCTATGTAAATGGAACAGAGGAAGTTGATGTTATGGATGTAAGCCAGAACTTAGGAGTTGTTGAAAATTGGTAAGGGAAGCAAAGGGCTACAAGGACAAACCTATGACCAGTAAAGACACGGCCAATAAGAAAGAGTCTTTAAAAACATCTTGTGGAAAAAAAAAAGAACCCTGACAATAATATTAGATAGAAATTGTCAAATTATCAATAACAATAATAGTGCAGAAAAGGCAGGCATGTTCCATAAATATTTCTTTTCCATATTTGGGGAGAAATCAGATTATATAATTGCATTCCATGATGATAATGCTCTTTCCATTCCACTAGTATCACTGAAGGATTCTGAAGAAAAGCTACTACTGTTAAACACTGTAAAATCAGTAGGTCCAGATAAGTGAGGAGCTCACTCGACAGTTAATGTTGATTTTCAGTAAGTTTTGGGCCCTGGGGAAATTCCAGGAGGCAAATAAAACTAATGTTATGCCAACTTTTAAAAAGGATAAGTAGGATGATTCGTATAGGCCTGTTAGTCTGACAACAAACCCAAGCAACGTAACAGAACTGCTGATATGGGCCTCAAAAAATACAAACATTCCAAAGGGTAATGTAATTTATGCAAATCAACATGGACTTATGGAAAACAGATCCTATCACCCGAACTTGATATTTTGTATTACACATTTCACTGAAAAAAGTAGTAGTTGTGGTGATGCAGTATACTTAAGGTGTATACTTAAGTATTCTCTAAAGTGTTTGCCTTGATATGAATATTTTGATAAAAAAAAAATAGAATGATATTGGTACACATTAAATGGATTAAAAATTGGCCAACTGGTACATGTCAAAACAGAATATCCCCATTGACTAGGTGTGTTTCCAGTAGGGTGCCACCAGGGATCAGCTCTTGGGCCCACATTATTTAACATTTTTATCAATAATTTGGAAGAAAACACAAAATCATCACTGATAATGTCTGCAGGTTAGACAAAAATTGGAGGTGTGTCAAAGAAAAGGACAGATCCTTGATACAGAGAAATTTGGATCATTAGTAAATTAGGCAAAAGCAAACGATATGCATTTTAATACAGCAAAATATAAATAGATAAATCTAGGAACAAGGAACACAGGTCATACTTACAGAATGTGAAACTCTGAAAAAGATTTGTGGTAGGAAGATAATCAGCTGAACTTGAGTTCCCAATGTGATGCTACGACCAAAAAAGATAATGCAATCCTGGGATGCATAGACAGGGGAATCTTGAATTGAAGTAGAGAGGCTGTTTACCTATTTGGCTGTGGTGCAGCCGCTCCTGGAATACTGTGTCCAGTTCTGGTGTTCACAACTCAAGAAGGAAGTTGTTAAATTGGAGAGAATTCAGAAAAGAATCACAAGAATAATTAAAGGATTAGAAAACATGCCTTAGAGTGATAGACTCAAGGGGCTCAATCTATTTCGCTTTGCAAAGAGAAGACTAAGGGATGATGATTAAAGTCTAAGTATCTATATGGGGAACAGATATTTCATAATGAGCTCTTCAATCTAGTAGAGAAAAGTAGAACATAATCCAATGGCTAGAAGTTGAAGCTAGACAAATACAGACTGTAAATAAGGTTTAATTTTTTTTCACGATAGTCATTAATTCCTGGAACAATTTACCAAGGTCTGTCACTGGCAATTTTTAAATCAAGGTGGGATGTTTTTTCTAAAATGTCTGCACTAGAAATTATTTTGGGAAAGTTCTATGCGTTATGCAGAGATTACCCTAGATTACTACAATGGTCTCATCTGGCCCTAGAATCTATGAATTTATGAAAGTACCATGCATACTTGCAACAGTCTATGACTAAATGAGAATAGCAAATTCCTTTGCCTAAAAGCAGTAAATGTCTTTCATATCTGCATATTTTCTTAGAAATATCTTAGAAAAAGGGGGGACTTAACTTATTATGTTCTGCTAATGTGAGGCAATTCTAAAATAGTGCAACCTATTGGAAACCTATCTGTTGTAATTAGTAATATATTCCTGTCCCACCTGATCAATCACAATTGCTACAGCACTTACTAGACAGGTGAAAATTCTTTACAATCTGAAAATAGTCTCTTAGGCAGGATAACCGTGTGTGTGATTTACTGAAATCTATCTAGATGCAATTTGTTCTCCTAGATTCTGATCCTTTATGCAAATGTAAAAACATAGTCTTTTTCTGAAACTCAGCCAGTACTTTTCCCATCTGTCCTCCCGACAGTCTTCTTGAAGCTAGCACCACAGGTAGTAACACACAGAATAGATGGAACTGCCTGCCTGTTAAGAGTTCAGACACTTCAAACACTGTACAGTAAAAGCAACGAGTCAGTTATAAAGTTTGAATATGTTTTACAATGAATCACTTAGCTAGTTATTGGAAGTTCCTTCCTACTAAGACACATCCTAGAAACCTAGAAAAAGTGGACAGGATTGGATGGTAGCCTCAGATGGTCAGTATAAGCTCTCTGAAAAGAAATCTCTATAAAGTTTCTATGTACAACTTTAGACAAATTAAATCCTGCATTAGGAAAGTACAAGTAATGTCCTCAGTTCTGCACTGAGTTCCATTTAAGCATATTTCTGTGATTGTGTGGACCTCACTGCAGGAACTGGGCCAAATAACTTACCTGAGAAAACTAATCTTGTTTAAAAATAGATAATTAGTTACCAAGATGCAAACTACATAGATTTTTAATAATAGGCAATGGACTCAAATAATGATCTGTTTTGTTTTCTCCAAAATGCACTTAACATTGTCTTATTTTAAAATTACTTTGAAACTGATTAATAATACATTTTGCAATGTTCTAATGAATTAGAATGCAACAATTATGACAGCTTTTTACCTGGACTGGAGTAATGCTCATCATTACTGTATATTAAAGGTAATCACAGATATTGAGTGATTTTAACTGAATAAATATTGAGGAAAGGAGGTGCTGCTGAAAAACCATCTGAAAGTCATCATATTTCCAACCATAATTAAGACTACAGTATTTGAAAACCTGGCTATTAGGACCCTGGCAGTTCAGAGTGTGATATTTACGTTGTTTCATATATAAATATTTATGTAGCAATAATCTTCTGCAAGTACTACCAAAGCAAGGAGCAAGTAAGACTTAGCTAAAATTATTTAAAAAGTGATCTGTCAATAAAGGGTTAGCAGTAGATAATGCCCTGGAAGTACTGTACAGCTTTTGATGTTGCAAATGAATTGCAGCTATAAATCTAGAACAGCATACCCAATTTGTTGTGGTATATTTACTACACAGTCACTTTGTTGCTTCTATAAACTGAGTCCATTGCACACACCAGAGGCTCTCTCCATATCCCTTCAAGTTCCATGTGTATCAACCTCCCAGCTTTTCTATTTGAGGGATTCCTTCACCTCAATTAAAAGCAGCCTCAAAGCTACTCTAACTTGTACTCTGACTGCCCCAGCTGTCAGCAGCTTAGAAGAACAAGAGAGCAAGGAAGCCCTGGTTGCAACCCTGGCTTCAGATGCTGGTACAGTTTCTGAGTTAGATGTTGCATTAGGGGTAAAGAGGGAAGGAATGTTACAGAACTACTGCTTGTGCAGTATAAAGGGGCCCAAATGTCCAATTATTCCCACTTCAGTATGATCAAAATAAATATTCACGGGTCTTATTTCACAGCCCTTATTCAGGCAAAAGACTCACTAAAACAGTGGCATGTGACACTGATTTTGGAACTGCTAGGCCAATATTGCTTATAGTGTAAAAGGATTTCTGCTTTTTGTTCATGGTTCTGTTATCACTAGATATTTTTTCCTCTTAAGAGTGCTTCTATTATTCAACTAGGTTTAAAGTTCAATTTATTAGGCATAATTCTGATCTCAATTTCTTAAACATAACAGGCATCTACACTGAAGGTAATACTGGGTAGTTGGGAGCAGAATTTGGTCAATTAAACACTAATCAGTAGAGCTGCTCTTTTTCTTTTTTAAAAACAGATATGACGTTTGCCCCACAGAGAACACTGGCAAGGACCAAGAAACAATGCAGAGTGATCTATGTATGTTTATGCATTTAAATTGCACTTTCATTACTTTTTAAAAAATAACTGCCAGTAGTCCAGTAATGTTGTGAGTTACTTCCCTTAAGAACTTTGCAGTGCATAGTAACGGTACTGGCTGATTTCTTTATTTATCCCTTTTTTATTCTTTCTGAATTCTCCAAACCCTCTGTTTTATTTTTCTTGCTAAAGGCTAGGTTTTTATAACAAAGGCAATTCAGTAGCTCAGCCATTTTAGAATCGCCATTAATGTCATTCCCTCCTCATTTATTAATGGGCCTACTACCTCTCCAGTATTTCCTTTTCCCCCATGACATAGTTGTAAAAACCCTTCTTGTTCCCTTTAGCCAGCCTCAACTCATTCTGCTTTATTTTTTGCAGCCCTTATCTATCTTTCTTTTTTACAAAGTTAAGATGAATAGAATTCCACCCAATGCTGCAACACTGAGGATCATTTTAAATAAATCATTTTACATGACCTATTTAATGTAAATCTACCTAAAACCAAAGTTAACAAATGAAGATCACAAATGAATCACAGTAACACTTTCCTCCCAAAATATGCTAGACCTGTGATGACTTTTTTAAAGTCAAAAGATTACTCTGTTAACACCTCCAATGCCTTGTGCTTCTGCATGCCCAAGGCTATTGCTTTGTGAAGCATTCCCATTATTTTTAATGAGCAGTCAGGACTTACACAGTGTACGTCCATAAGACCACAGATATGCCCCTTTTCTGCCTGTGCATCACAGATCCTAAGTGTGTGAGAAACATAAAAGGAATGCTGCTGCTTTTTAAAAGCTTTCCATAAAGGCACCTGATAATTTCATCCTTTTTCATTAGCTAGCATCCACTCCCCACAAATAATTCAAGCTGCAAGCTACTTTAAAAAGCTAAAATTAAGCAGTATTTTATTTCTATTAAATTGCTGGCAAGTACCAGTTTCACTGTTTGTTAGATATCAAGCCAGCCAAATGATGCAATAGCCTGTATCCATTATGCATTCTTGCAGGAGGCAGCCAGTAAATCAGAAAGCTTGCTGTAGAGAAGAGACTGTCTAGTGAACTGTGCAGAGATATGCCCAAGTCCTTCAGGGAGAAGGGACATTTCAGTCTCTCACATGCTATTCCAATAGGCTTTAGAATTTAACTAGTTTTTGTTATGAACTCTCCAGTAAAGGATATCCATATAGGGAAATCTTCACTTGAGAGCCACATTACTCAATGTCAAACAACTGTCTGTCTACAGTTGTCTCTTGCAGTGACCACAAACCTTCCCCATCCATTTCCACACACTTATATTTGATCATTTCATTCCCTATTCCACTTCTGCCTGCATTTTAGCCCATTCCCTCTTATTGCCAGAGGAGAGAAAAGCTGATATTTTCCTGTACTTTCTGATGTGTAATGTCAAGTACCCTGTTTGTTACAAGCAAATGGCCATTATTAAATGGCCTGTCTGAATAACTGAACCTCCATAGGCCTACCCAGTCATGAGATAAACAATCTGATCAAGTCAGTTCAGAGGAGGGACTAGCCTTTCCTACACTGGAAGTGTTCATCCACAGCATCTTTTTATGCTGATTTTAATGGGTCTCTGTTGTTCTTTCAAACGCCTCACTTCCTGGCCTGTTGATCATATGCACAAAGCACATACTAGCATATGTATCCCACAGAGCTGGGATACAAATTGTACTTCTCTTAATCCATCTCTGAATTTCATGTGTGTGTGAGTATATGACCAAAACCAGAAGAAACTTCCTTCTTGACAAATAAAATTGCTATGAGTTTGGAAACCTCAATGGTACACATTTTGTTTCCTGTGACAGATTTTTAGCTGAGGTTAATCATTATAGCACAATTGCTATCAGCCAAGGATCCTACCTATAATCTTGAAAGTTTTCTTGAGTCATTCATGGCTCAAACTTCAATCTCAGTAGCACAGGAGTAAATTTAGAGTAACTCCATTGACAGCAAATGAGTTATTTAAGATTTACACTAATATAAAAGAGTTGATTAATTGTTTTTGTAAAAGAAATAAAGCTCTTCTGGCTGATTTTCCATTGCTTAAATCTCATTTGCAAGCACTATGAAGAATTTAGTCCATCACAGGCTGTTGTAAACATGTCTGTCATATTGTGATTGGTGAACCTTAGTGGCCAGAGAACTCTTTTGATCAGATGTATAAAAATCATATAGTCCTTAACAGCTTGGTGGACAGTTAACACAGACATGCATGCACATCAGGTTATTTATCACGTAAAACTGAGCGCACACACATACACAGATCTGCACAAAATGATAACATGATGTGCTATATTGTAATCAAATAGGGACATGTTCTTAACATGTCCGGACAAATACGGTGCATCTCTAGGATGGCAGGAGAGGGTAATTCTGCACATTAGTGAGTTATGTGGAGACCAACAAGGTCTGTGGACTGGTAATAACACCAAGATACAAAGTAGAATAAAAGACACTCACCTTAAGAAGTTCATAATGCTGAATGCCATTCACACCAATGTCCGGATCAATGGCAGATGGGACAGAGTAGCGGGAATTAATGGCTGTGTTCTCAGGGATGGAGATGTTAATGACTGTTGAGGGAAAGAGGGGAGCATTGTCATTGATATCCTCTATCAAGAACCTGATCTTGACCAGTCTGAAGACTTCATCAGGCAAAACTGCAACCTCCACCTCATAAAAGCACCGGTTTTCGCTAAAAATGCCAGAGCACAGCTTCTCCCGGTCTATGCGGTTGGCAGTCGTGAATATTTCACCAGTGTTTTCCTCCACTCGAACTAATGGCACATCCCCAGTCTTATACACAAGCTTGAACTGAAGAGGTGATGAAAGGGGCACATCCGGGTCCAGTGTCAAATTCAGATCCTTTAGCAAATTGCCAATCAGGACATTTTCTGGCAGTTCTTCCCTCACAGTATAATTCTTCTCTTGGGCACCAGACTGAAATACAATGCAGGCTAATAAGACTGCCAAGAGGTAGGTTCCAGACAGCAAGTCCATCTCCAGAATGGCTAATGAGTCCTCCTGAAGAACACCAAGAATAGCTGGGAAAGAGGGAAGAAAGGCAAAGATTATTAAAAAGCACTAAAACAGTATGTCAGCCAAATGGTGGAAATGCAAAAGCTGAGCGATTTGAGAATTGTTGCAAAACTAGGTCAATGAAATGCTATTTGTTACTGTGAACATTGTTACATAAAACAAACAGCAATAAAGCAGATAATCCCTTATATCTGCTTTCTTATGTTTCCACTTTATAAATGTTGATTTCAGAATCTGAAGAATGGACCCTCCAAAAATACAAGGGTCCTCATGAGAGTATATTGTTCCCACTCTCTGCTCTTCAAAACAAATCTTCCCTACCAGCCCTCCCTCAGCCATACTGGCCTTCCCCTTTCTCCCACACCCAGCTCCTTGATCTTGTTCCCTTGTCAGGCAGCCAAGTCAGCCTCAGCCCACCCAAGCAGCTGGTTTGCAAGCAGGCATCAGCAGTCCATCACTTCCTGGGATGGGCTGCCTCACTTCTACATATGGACCCCAACAGACCACAGAGGTGGAATACAAACTCCACTTCTCTTAATCCACCTCTGAGTTTTGCACAAATAAAACTGAATGACAGCTCTAAGCATTAAAATGTTCTGTCGTCTAATATAGCAGTTCACACTGGCAAGGAAAACTTATCAAAATTATGTCTAAAGAACTACTACCACAACACAAAGCAATCAGTCCTCTTCAGAATCAAGAAAGGATTTGATCCACAAACTATTGGAGACAATGGAATTACTTCTACTCATCTCTGGAGACTTTGTATCAGGCCCCAAAAGCACATTGAAAAAAATTACACAAATGGTCTGTGGTGCTTAGTGCTCCTCTTCCTGCTTCAAATATTTAAAGCTTTTACTGGGGCACAAATCTAGGACCAGTTGTGATGACCTAAGAGCTACTATGTACTGACCCAGAAGATGAGCTCCTAAAGGGTTCAGTCCTATAAATACTGAGAGTCTTGTCAGATAATGTCCCTACTGGATACTTGCCATTGCCTTCAATGGGAGTTGTGATTTTTTTCCTTTGGTAGGTTAAGCAGTGTTTTTAGTGGTTGATCTCACCCCCTGAAGTTCACAAGTGACAACCTTTACTGTGCTGGAAAATCAGCAACAGGGCATTTCTCACTATATTAAAGTAATTCTAAATCAGATCAGAGCTGATTCTACACAAGTTGCCAGTGTTCCTCTCTCAAATACTCTGATATTCAGTGAAACCTAGTACATAGGATTAATACTAGAACAGGGTATGAATGTGTTTCAAGGAGAAGGAGAAGACCAGTCAGTATCACTCCACTGTGTTGTGAGCTACAATATATACAAACCCAGATGCCTGAAAGCCCCAGACTTGTGGGGGAGGGAAAATGACTATCTTTAGTTTCAGTATGGATGAATCACTCAGTAGAGTAGCACGGCTACATTTCTATCAGTAGAGTAAGATACAGGAAAATTATAAAATGTAGGCGTCTCCAGTTGCGGAATAAAATGTGACACTACATCAATTTACACAATTTTGCCACTGCTGGGAGAAGAGTCTGCTTCTCTGCAGCTCTTGACCTCTGACATCTGGGACAGCCGTCCAAGGGCCAGACACTCAGCTGGCATCAATTTAAAATTAACTTCAATTTACAACAACTAATGATCCAATCCACTACACCCACCTTACCAACTCAACTGCATCTCTTCTTAATGTTCAAAAGCATATACAGAGAGAGAGAGAGGGGTAGGTGTTTCTTTCCTTTCTTTCCTTCCTCTCCTAATTTTATTCTCCTTCTGTTATACCTGATGCCATTCTATAAATTTCAGCCCAAAATGCTCTACATGGAAGATGCATCCCTATCAACCGCTTTGGGGTAACTCAGGGTATGTCTACACTACCCTCCTAGTTCGAACTAGGAGGGTAATGTATGCATACCGCACTTGCTAATGAAGCCCGGGATTTGAATTTCCCGGGCTTCATTAGCATAAGCGGGGAGCCGCCATTTTTAAATCCCCGCTGCTTCGAACCCCGTGTAGCGCGGCTACACGGGGCTCGAACTAGGTAGTTCGGACTAGGGTGCCTATTCCGAACTACCGTTACTCCTCGTGAATAAAAAGTAGCGTTTAAACTACTGTCAAGGCCTCAGAATGGCATTATATTCTTTAAATATTTTGGGTGTACAGGAGAGCACCATAAACACCAAAAACTGCAGTAAACATACACAGAACTGGTATCCGTGGGGCAGTATTTTTAACCTTATTGGTTCATTTGTGAGCAAAGGGATTACAGAACTAACTCAAGGCTTAACCTCCTGTGAATTACATTCCCTGTGGTAAGATTGCTTGTGAAACCAGGAGGCTAAAAAATATGCAGGTAATTATAATAAATATAATAAAATGTATACATACATACACACATACTACAGACCTCTGTATGTATAGATTATACTGAACAACCTTATAATTATTAAGGTAAAACTGTTACTCTGTCCTTAACTCACCTAGCCATACTGCAGTTCTAAACACAATATAAATTATTATATCTTACACCACAAGCTGAAATGCAGTAATCTAATCCTGGAGTTTCAGCCTAAATTTGGAAACTCTTAGATGCTGTTATTATTTTTCAATTTAAATTACATGTTACATGGTTTTCATTAACAATTTAATATACTTATGGTAACCTCATAAACCATGACATGCATTGATAACTGTTGATGAATAATACTTTGAATGTGAGACATGCACAATTGATGCTTTAGATCTGATTCTCTTCTCCCTTCATTGTAAACTAAGACTAATTCTGCCACAGTCAATAAGTCAGATTCTCTTTGTGCGATCATTTTCACTAGTGCAAGAGGTATAAAAGAACACCATGCTGATTTGGGAGTGATTGATATACCGTGTGTAAATAATGTATAAATAACTAAAGAAGGTACAAGGAAGAGCTGATCAGAAAATGCAATCTCCATCTAGTCAAAGTGGAAAATTCTGACATTTCAAAATTGGGATGAAGAGTCAAAACTTTTTTTTAAAGTGGGCCAAAAAAATCCTTAAAATTTTGATTTGCCAACATCAAAACAACCTTATCCCACATTTTGTTTAAACAATTTCAAAATGTTGTAATATATACACGTACATATTACATTTAATTATACATTTGTCAAAACAAAATGAAGTCAAAACAAAGTAACACATTTTGATTTGGAATAATTTCACATTTATTTGTTAAATTTTGTCAAAAGCACCATCTTCCAGCAAAACATTTTGATTTTGTTGAGCATTTTTCAACAGGTAACTGCCATCACAAAATTTCCAACCAGCTTTCTGCAAGTTAATGAAAAATCAGGCCCAGTAGAGTTATATGAATGTAAAACGGTTGTAAGGTAAATCACAGCGATGCCTGTACATACTTTGGTATTTTGCCTTTGGACGTAAATTCCACCTCTTTACAGTCACTTTTAGACCCTCCATCCTATACTCACCTGCTTCTGGTTTTTATTAAAAACTAATCAAGTACACACACGCCTGGGCTTTGAATTTTTCATGGAAAACTGTTATCCTGCAGGATGAAAAAGTGACTGATACTGGTTTACAATTATTTAGCTGTGAAAACAGGGAGTATTCTGAATGCTATCTTTTTTTTCCCCTTCTGAACCAATCAGTATCAGTGAAGTCATGATGCTTTGAGGGGTTTAAAAGTTACAAAATTCAAATTCTCTGTTCAGATATATGAAGCAAGCAGCTCAAGCCATGGGCAGGAACTGCACTTAAAAACAACCTATTTATATAGTGATGGCTGTTCTCTGTCTGTCATTTGTGCTTGGACTGATGGGGGTGCTATGGCAACGGCAACAGAAAGAAAAGAGGAGGGGGAGGTGTTGTCTAGCAACAAAACACAACAAAACACTTGCAAGACGTTCAAGAAATCAGAATATCTCTAATAGAATATTATATGTGGAATAGTTCATTGGCTCTTGAGCATATTTTCCCACCATACGTATAAAACTCTAAAAATGGGAAAACCAGAAACTAAGAATAGCAGGACAAAGGAGACCGGAGAAATGGAAAACTGAGTTAAGCAGAAATTATTAAGAGCAATTGCAGAAGTGGAGCAATGACTGATACTAAAATCGTGAAGATAAACTGATAATGTGATAAGATAAAGGGACAGAGAAGAATAAAAAAACAACGCGGGGATGGGGAGACAAAGCACAGTCACTGTGAGGAGAGTTCTAGATGGTTGAGGGCCAATGGCAAAGCACATACCGCTGCTGTTAATACTCTGCTAGTACCATGACTAAACAGGGGACTTCTGGTCAGTGGTTGCTAACACAGCACCCTTCACCAGCCCCATGGGCATTTCAGCAATTAAAAATGAAAAACAGAAGTGTTTCACACAAGGTATCCTTAGCTTCTGAGATGCTGCAAAGATTACTTGCCAGAGTGCTACACTTATGGCAGTGCTCGTCACCTGAGCAGTGATGGCAAATACCCTATATGAGATAGCAGAGGGGAGAAAAAGGAAGTTATGCATTTGCTCACGCACACGCACTCACAGTTATCCAATACATTGAACCCTCATGCTATAGTTTAAACCATATTATAGTTGAGCTTCACTTTAATAGCTGTTGTTTTGGCATCTCTAATAGTTATGGATACTGTGTGCTCACTGAACTGCAATGCAGAATATAAAGATTAGAAAGCATCATTGGAATTTGATTTTAAAGCGGATCCAAATCTGAGCTCCTTTGAAGTTAGGCCTTAACCGGCTCCCCTTGAAGGCAATACCAAAGCTCCCATTATGCACAGTGGGAGTAAAAGTAGGAGCCCTTAATTCATAGAATTCATGGTACTGATGCAATAATGAAGCTACATACCATATTAAGAGGGCTAAGTAACATTATCTATCAATGTCTGTGTTCAGACTTGACTTGCATTATAAATTAAACTAGATGAAATCTTTACTTAGGCACTAGCTAGCCACAGTTCAAAGTGATGTCAATCTACCAAGAAAGACCAGTGGCTACCATTGGATGCAGGGTTTCATATACAGTAGACTTCCGATAATCTGGAACCTTTGGGACCTCAGTGGTGCCGTATTATCGGATATGCCGGACTATCAGGAGGTACTATAAATTGTTTTTTTTATATATATATCATAGAATCATAGAATTATAGGACTGGAAGGGACCTCGAGAGGTCATCGAGTCCAGCCCCCCGCCCTCAAGGCAGGACCAAGCTCCATCTACACCATCCCTGACAGATGTCTATCTAACCTGTTCTTAAATATCTCCAGAGAGGGAGATTCCACCACCTCCCTTGGCAATTTATTCCAATATTTGACCACCCTGACAGTTAGGAATTTTTTCCTAATGTCCAATCTAAACCTCCCTTGCTGCACTTTAAGCCCATTACTCCTTGTCCTGTCCTCAGAAACCAAGAGGAACAAATTTTCTCCTTCCTCCTTGTGACACCCTTTTAGATATTTGAAAACCGCTATCATGTCCCCCCTTAATCTTCTTTTTTCCAAACTAAACAAGCCCAGTATATATATATATATATATATATATATATATATATATATATATATATATGTATGTATGTATATATATATATATACACAGTATATACTGTATATAAAGTGTTCTTAACCCTTTTTATTGTGATGTTTTAGTTTTTTTAACCCTTTTTTACCCTTTTCGCTCGGTTCAGCTGCTGCCACTGTTGCCTTGTGACTCATTTTTTTGCCAAAGCTCACTCACTAGGCTCTTGCCATTTTGATGCCGGACTATCAGGAGTGCCGTACAATTGGATGTCGGACTATTGGAGTTTTACTGTAATACAGGAATATTATGTAGAAGTTTGTTGGTAAAGTTTGTAGCGCTGAACTCCTCTGCAGGACAAGTTCAAAACAGTTTCAAACCAATATTTCTTATGGCAGAACACCCACTAATCGTATCTACAAATGGCTGGTGATATGCACTTTCTGTCATTCAGCAGTATAACCTGAATGTAGTTTAACTTCTGATCAGTATGAACCAATTGTATCTACCTCAGTTCCCACAATCAGTTCTCTTTACTCTAAACCTTATAAGATGTTGTGTCACAGTGTCATACCGTGTGCTCAAGACTTTGTACAGTATCTCTGACTCCTTCTGTTCAATGCTGACATTAAAAACACAGCTTTATCAGCTTTATTCCATGGATATGAATTGCTACATTGTTAAGTGGCTGTTTTTCACTAGAAATTAATAACTTATGTAAAAACAATTATTTATATTGTTCATTCAGCTCATAAATTAAACATACAGCCTTCACCTGCATTTCTTATTTCAAATGACAGTTGGAAATCCGGAAAAGTGGTCTCCTAGGTAGCTGAAAAAAGTTCTTCTAGAACTAAGAAGCAAACTAAATTCATACATTCTCAACTATTTACTTACTCTACTTATTTGAAGGTTATTTTTCTGCATAATTCTCACTCTGTCACAATTCCAGGCCATAATCTTTTTTGTAACCATCAATATCCATGAGCATTCACCCAGTTTACAGTGTATTCCATAGATATGCCTTGTTAGAATGACCTCCCTTTCTCAGGGAAACAGATCCGAAGACATTTCATGCCCAGAGGTAGAAATTTAATGCCCAGAGAGCCTGATTTGCTTTTCACAAACTTCCCACCTGTGAATCTCCATTGATTTCACGTGGGCTATATTACTCCTAATTTACTCCTAATGAAAGTAAGATTAGATACCACCAAGGTAGAATAGGGCCCTAAATGCTTATCGCCATTAAAAAACACCAGTCACTATTCCAATGGAAATTCAGAGGAACAAGAGAAAGACTTGGGACTCTTCAGTTGGCTTAAGTTTAGGTATGTATTTAAGTCATTCCAAGGCCTTGGCTCCTCCAGGAGCATTGCGTTTCTGGGTTTTGGTTGGCCTCACTCTTTTTCCTGTAGGAAGAGGATAACAACTCCTCCCATTTACTCATGGCAGGGAAAAAAACAAGGGTGATGTCTAGTAATTGCTAAATTCACACATTCAAAACTTGGAAAACAACACTGAGTTTCTTTTGCTAAATGATAGTGTTTCAAATATTAAAACTGACCTAATGTGTGGGGCGGTAGCGTCTGAGGAATTGCACGTCTTATTGATAAGATATAAAAATGAAATAGTCATGAACATGTCACAAATGGGCAATGCTAGTCTGTAATCAACTATGCTCTATCCATATGCATCTGGTAGGCTCACACAGCGGGTCCCCACCATGCTTTTTATTGTTCTACTTTAATCAACATATAGCAGAAATCCTCTTCCCGCTGAATCTACAGCTCCAAGTTTGGGAAAATGCTGAGAGAAATATTTAAAAAATGCTATGACTGTCACTTATTTCCGAAAATTGTAATCACATGCTGCATTAACTTTTCATATAAACTGGTAACACTGGGAAATAGAGGGCATTGCTATTAGCAATGAAACAGGTTTGCACCAGTGTTGAATATTAGATATATGGAATGAGAACCGAAAGCATGGAGGAAAAGGTGAAGATCTCCCTGCTGATGAGATGTCTATTTCAATTTACTTAGATAGAAGCACTGCAGTACATGGAAAAAAAAAATCTATAATGCAGCTAAATGCTACAGCTCAGTGGTAAGAAATGACACTGTAATAACAATTAAAACACATGAAAAACAATGTGCAGTGCATTGCACAAATAATCAGAAAGTAGCACCAGACAAATGCTAGGAAATTATGTCTCATCTAATCTAAAAATACATTTTTGCATCACGATGTGGTGATTTTTTTTCTTCTATATGCGCATGGCAAGAGAATCCAATGCCAACATACAAAATGAACATACCTAAGTTGTAGACCTACTTAAAAATGAAAGTAAGATTACATACCATCAATTTGTCTCCATATCTTAGCAATGAGTAGAGTCAGGATTGTCCATGTTATAGCTAATGCATTTTGCATTAGCACATTGCATCCAGGTAATACTAATCATCATTGAATGTATAGAAAACAGATACATTAGTATCCATGAAATAATTCACTAGAAATTTCTGAATCTGGGAATGGGGGTATTGTTTAGGAGCACAAATTATTTTACGTAACTGGCTATTACCTACCTGCTAGATAAAGTCTGGTTGAAAGTATTCTGTCACTTCTTTACAGAAATGGCAACTTTTCTTGTTTTCAGTGTGGAAACAATTCTTTGCTGGACGTATCCCTGGTCCAAAATCCAGATATGTTCCAATTGCGCACAATAGGAGGTGTCATGCACAAAACACGTTGTGGCTCCAAGAAGGAATAGCTGGTTTGCAGAATCTAATAAATGCTGATGAGACAGTATTCTGATGGTGGACTATGGGATTTCATGTCCATTTCTTTGACTTGTGTGTATTTTATACAGATGTTAGCAGGATTTCATTTGAAATTAGGCAGATTTGGGGCCTATCGTACACAAGTCCCTTTGATTAATAGGTCTTATTAGTAAAGACTGAAATCTGGATTATTCTGTACTGTGTGGGGCATATATTTGTGTGTTGTGAGACAGTGCTGCTTTGTCCCTCAATTCTTAGTGATGATAATGATCAATTTATGGAGAACTTAACCCAGATGGTACATGACATGTATATTTGGTGAATAGTGCTAATGTATCTTAGACAATGCTTGAGCGTTGGGGCCCAGTGTCTTAGATTGCATTCTTTATTTTCACATTCCTATTAGCCTTGATTTGGGAAAGGTAAGAGAGAACTGAAGGAACACAGCTGCCTCTGATGTATTTTGATATTTAGTTATGACCTACTAACAAAAAGTGCAGGCTAATTCCTTAGATCTAGATTTCCCATTTCTTTGTAAATAGGAACACATTTGAAGGACTTCTCAGAATTATGATTACCTGATGGACAGCACAGCAGGCTGCTGAACTAGAAGCTTTTCCCCCAAAAGCTTCATGCAGAAAACGTATACATCTGAAATAATGGGTTAGGCTTTAGCTGGGCAAGAACTTCCAACAGCAAGCCCCAGTCTTACTGGCATAATAGTTCGCCATGGTTGAGGCCTCTCCTTAATGGAGAGCTATAAGCCACAGCCTTGTCAGATTATTGACTTTTAGAAGTCCAAATACTGCCTTCTGGCCTGGAACGAGCTCCTTTATATTTGAAGATCCAGATTGTGAGTGGAAGTCTCCTTACAAAGCATTTGCACTTCCATTTACATTTACATCCCCACTATACTGAGGACTAGCTGTCTGTTCCTCTCCACAACTGGCAGCTCAAATGCAATCTCCAGGGGCCAGCTAGTCTTCTGAAGTCCTTTGCAGTGAGGGAGAGGGAGGTTAATCTTGCAAATTTTTGGCAGGGGAGGAGAGAAATCAAGGTATATCCACCCCATTACAATTTCCAATCACAAAAACATTTAAAAAAAACCCTCAAATGCTCCAGAACCATTTTTTCTTCAAGATAATATTTTTCAAATTGGTATAATAATTACAATCAATGGGCTTGGTTGGGTCTCCGGTGGGAGGAAGTTACGGGCAAGGCAAGAATCTGCAATGTTTCCTTCCCAACTTTTTTCCCTCATTGTTACACTGGTTGAGGTGGGAAATGATATGGGACCTGCAATCCAACATTTCCCAAGTAATGCTCCAAAAGCCAGAGTCACTTGGATAGTGAACTTTTGCTCGCACACCAGATGATGCTCGCAAAATTCTCAATCATATTTAGTGTGGCACCAGGCATCCTGACTACTGCTTCCCTCCTAAGGCACCCCTGCTCTCAGCTCTACCTTCACTCTCCTTACATGTCTCAATCCCATGTGAAAACTCCACTTCTGGAAGAGAAATGGTTGTCATAGAAATAGCTGACTTCCCTTTGTGCCTAGGAGCTGGGCACGCCATTCAGAGGGTTTCCCCCTCAGTGCTCTATGGCTATGCTTTCAGGCTCCAGCTGTCTCCTGATAATTAGCAATGTCAATGTGTAGTCAACTATACTATTAACCACTAAGCCTAGGCTTATCAGTTATTCTTGTCAACTACATGCATTGCCTCTGATACAGAGGCAGCAAGGGGGGAAGCAGGAGCCAGTGCTGGGGGGGGAGCTTGCTTAAAAGCTGGTTCCCCCAGAACTGGCTCCGTGGTGCTGCTTGCCCCCCATCCCTGCTGCTGCCTCTTTTCCCCCAAAAGCTTCATGCAGAAAACGTATATATCTTTGTCATTCTGTGTGAAAATCTTGTTACGACAAGAATTAGATATTCTTTATATTTATATTCTGTAATTCTAGCTGAAACCACAAAATCTGGTAAATTCTCACTCATTGTATAGTGTTCCTTCCCAACAAGAAAAAGGACAGAAGATTTGCTCTCCTGGGATGAAGTCTTAGGATTTGTGCATTAGATTTCAATTTCCAGCCTCCTAATCAGAGCTTTAAGATGTTTGCTAGCTGCATCCTTTTTTTTAATCCTCTCCTTTTAAATTATGTCTATTTCCAATTAATCTTATTTCTGCCTATCCCCAGGATAACATCTATCCCTTTACATACCTCACTACCTTGAAGGATAACCTCCCAGAAGCTAACATAATCAACCTCAAAATATGGAACAAAACTGAAAATCAAGGAAGATTGGTGAACCTTAACTAGATACACACGTACAAATGAGCAATGTGGCTATCTAAAATAGGATTAGGAGATTACAGTTATAAAATAGTTAGAAAAATAGACTTTAATATTTGCTTCTTTTTCCAATCTCCTTAAGACTATTTTAGATTTAATATATTTTGTGCCATTTCCTACCCTAGTTGCAATTTTGTCAAACTGGTGAATCATGGGCCCCACCCAATAAGCTTTAAACACAAAAGTAGTCTTTACTCATGTAAATACGTCCTTTAATAACAATGGAACTACCTACGCTAGCACAGGTATCCAATGTTGGATCCTAATATTGTGTCCTTTTATTTTATTGTATTGTATATTTCATGAGAAGTAAAATAGTTCAGACAATTTTACATTAATCTTTGTGAGCATTTTCTCAGAAAAAAAATACATTTCACACTCAATCCATTTCCCCTTAAAAACAAGCGTTCGAAGTGCACAAACAGTCAAACAGGACAGTTTAACAGCAACCCAGTTTGTTGGGGATATTTTAGGTAAGAGCTTGAAATGTTTGCTTGAAAAGGAATCATTTCCAAATTCTAAATATTCTTCTGCCAGTTTTTACATAGGCTTAAATGTAACTTAATTGAAAAGATAACTCAAACTAGTAGGTATTTGTCAAGGGCCTAATACATAAACTGTCTCCCTTCTTCTTGGCTCATGACTACTAAAAAACTCACTCCAATAAAAATTCAGCTCTACACTCTGAGTCTCTCACTTCCCAGTGCTTAGTGATTCTTCTAAAAAATGTGACCAATTTTCCACTCTTCACACTTGTCCTAACATATTTACATATGGTGCTCATAGAATACACTGTATACTATGTAGTTTGAATCCAATCTTGCAAGCATTTAAAGGAAAATCTACTCACTCCATGAGTAGTCCTGTTGAATACAAGTACATTACCCATGAATAAGAGCCTGTAGAATCAGTCTCCTAATTTCTTTCTGAATGTGTACAAATGCTGTCATTAGTGAAACGTTTTGTGAAATTTTGTTCTATTAGTTCTACTGAAATACAAAATCTGTTGCAGTGCAATGGGGCCATTTAATTATACAGCAGATTCCTCTAACAAAAGTGGCATAACAACAATAATATACTCAGTAACAAAGAAATGATACCATGCAGTGCACTGGTTGTGTGCGCTTTTTTTTTTTTCAATTGATATAAAGCTAGAAGCTGATCATTTTGCACATTTTATTAAACATGCCGTGGCACTTTTCATATGAATAGACATGTTAGTAACAATATCCTGCCCAAATTCCAAGCACTCACAATCTGCCCTACTTAAATTCTCGTAGTTCCAGTTGGATACATTATTCTTCGTTCACTTTCACAAAACCACTTAAGTACAGTATTGCTTGTAGATTATTTCAATGGTGTGAGAAGCAACCCCTATACTTACACTCTATGGAGCACTTTGGGGATCTTGCAGGATAAAAGGTGCTGTGCATATATAAAAGTATTATTAGCTATAGCAGCTGCACTATTGTGTGGTTTTAGAAAAAACATGTACCCTGACCAAAAAGTTATCTTTTTTCCTATTAATCATAGAAATAAACCACAGAAGAACATGGAAGACACAGTTTGTTATACAAAGTTACTTATACTATATTAAATATTATACTATACTTATACTATATTGACAGTGTTCTTTTACTAATGAGAAGAGAAAAAGTTACACAGTGCTTGATTGTGCTTCAACGAAGTTAATGGAAGTTCACCATTGACCTCAATGGGAGTAAGATCAAGCCTTTTCTTATTAATTCCCCTCTCACAAATTTGCAGCCATTTACTAAGCAGCTTTTTAATTAACAGTACTAGCTGAGCTATATGGGTATCCTTTTGTTAATATGAGTCCCAATTCTATCACCCTTTTTCATCCTGAAAATGACAGGTAGTCCAAAGAGACCCCATTAGTCTGCACAGAGAATCTGATCAAATGTCCTCTGAGGACAGTGGGAAGTCTCACATTGACTTAAATGGGCATTGGAACTGACCTAAAGGAACTGTACATGTTTTTGTTTATTTAAAACACTGTGAATTGTTCAAAATGTAAGCAAAGATTGCAAAATTAAGTCATATATTAGTAAAAAGAATACCTACGTATTCATGAATGTAACTTAATTGTTATACTAAGCCACCTCATCATCTTTCAAATCCCTCCTTAAAACTTACAACGTTTACAAAAATCTTGACATGTTAGGCATCTGGTCTACTGTGACCACTTGCTTTACATGCTGACCGATATCATTTCACTGTTTCTTTGTGACCCAACCCATCTGTCCATTTTATAGCCACCTGTTTTCTACTGTCTGACAATTAGGCTACATCTACACTATGAGGTGTCAGTGTCATTCCCTCACACATGTTCACACACACACAGACAGTTCTCACCAAGCTAGCGTGTGTATAAATAGCAGTGTAGTCATGGTAGCATGGGTAGTGGCAGCTGCAAAGTCATCGCTCAGCTGTGCCAAGTACAAACCCACCTCAACTCTGCAGGTGTCTACTCTGCATGGCTAAGCTGTGCCACCACAGCTGCTACACTGTTATTTACAGTCGCACAAGCTCATTGGGAGCTAGCACAAGAATATGTACATGAGCAACAGAGTCACATCCCTACCTGCTAGTGTAGAGGAAGTATTTAGATTTTAAGCTCTTCTGGGATTGGCCTGTTTCTCTCAAATATCAATACAGTGTCAAGCACAATGGAGCCCTGACCTCTATAAGCTACTGTAATACAAACAATAAATAATAATTAGTTAGTTCACACTCTCATTCCTGGAAAGGATGTTTCCTCATGTTGCATGATGTCAACTTAAAACCAAGTACCATGGCAAACCATGGCCAGTGGCCTTTTCATTTACATGCAATCAGCTTGTACTTTCAAAAAGGTAATATCACTCATAGTTAGTAAAGATCTACTAACTTCTGAAAGGAGAATTAATTATTGAGTGAATTTTCAAGACATCCTCTCATTAGTAAAAGAAATAGTCTCCTACTTATTGTAGTATGGAAAACTATATATACCAAATTGCTTTTTATTTACTCTGTAGTTTTATTTCTGTGATTAATGGTAGAAAAAGTGGATTAAAACTGCTTCAGGAGAGTGAAGGATCATGTCCAAAATTTGAATTAACAAAAATGTCTAGCTCCTAATCCAAACCCCACTTCTTCTGTATGGCTTAGAAAATTAAATGCCCAAGTCTAGGTTGGTGATCTACTTGGTTGTTTCATGTAATGCAGAGTGGATCTGCAGATGGCAGAAATTCCACCAGGATGATCACTTAGGACAAGGTATTCCAATGTCTGAATTTCATTTCCACAGTCAAAAATTGGATTGTGAATAATTGATAGGTGAATGCAGTTCTAAGTGGACCATATTTTCCATGGAAATCAAAAGCCACTTGGTTCTTTGTATGGCTCTTCAATTAGGTGTTTATTTAGAAATTAGTGTCCTCCCTTCCTACCTGCCATTCATCTTTAGAGGAAACTCAAAGTCTATGAGTTTTAGCACTAAATACCAAAAAGATTTTCTGAACTTCTTTTAATCTGCTTCTCCAATTCCTTTTAATCTGCTTGGAAAGTTTGGTAGACTGGGCCCCAGTTTGGGGTTTGTCTACTCCATCACCCTGTCAAATAAGAGAAAGGTTTTGTCACGTTGACAAAACAACACTTTCACCAGGAATTATACTCAGGCCATCAACTCAGGCCACTGAACAGCCAATTAGTAGTGACTTCAGTGTACTACTGACCTGAGCTAGATTCATACTGGCAAGCTAGTGGCAAAAGACTCCATATCTTATTCCCAGTCCTCCCTGCCTAATGAATTCTTTCTTATGATGGAGTATGGTAGAATGAGTAGCTTCAAAGTGTTTAATTATTCTGTATGAAAATGACATCACAACATTGATAACAGTGGGATGATGAGAATAGCACAGATCATCTGAGTATCAGAGATCTATAACCGAGACCTTTATGTCTTCTGCCTTCATAAAAAGCCTTTAAAATCATCTTGAACATTTTCCTCTCAGAATATGATGGGTTTTTATCTTTACTGAAGCACTGTACAGTGCACTTGTGGAAAAAATGGAATATTAGTTCTCAAAAGTGAGAATTAAACAGTGAATAATCTTAAAAGAGTAATGTGAAAAATAGCCAGATTACAATTTCAGGTAGATATGTGTTTTTCTTCCTTTATTTTATCTTAAAGTCATGTCCGAGCTACACTCCAAACCCAGGAGAAAAGGCTGGGTTTAGATTTAAATGAAGAGACTTCATTATTCAATAATATATTTGTTTTAAAGTAACACCATAAAGAGAAAAAAAATAGTACAAATAAAACTTCAAAATCACCCTACACTATTTTTTAAAGTAATCCTGGGAGGTACAGTCTCTTTAAAACTGGGTCTTTATTGTCTCCTCAAATTACATCATGTGTGACTTCTTGCAGTTCATATTTCTGTGATGCTGGCTTTTTCCAGTCAACTGAGTAATGACCAAAGTTATTTTCCAGACTAGTCTATGAACCTGCATTGTAATGATATGTGTCATGAAAACACACTAGCAGGACCCTCTTATTCCCACATGCTTGTTGTGCCTGAAAATCTAACATCTGCTAACGTAGAGAATGTTTTTCTTCCTAGCCAGGAGTAGTTTTGGAGGACACAGTGTAAATAAACTAACAGGATCAATGCAAATGTCATTAGCACGGTTATATCTCCCTTCCCAAAATACGAGAACACTACTGATACAATTGACTGCTACAGCAATCACCTATATAAGAATTGGTCATATTGATTCTGACTAAGGGAACACAGCAACGAATAACCATTTAGAGTCTTTACACTGAAAGAATGTTTTATAACCTACCATCCACAGCTCCCACTAATTTCAAATGGAGTTTTAGGTGCTTAGCACTTCTGAAAAAATCAGACCCTTAAGATAAGTTTACACTGCCATAAGAGACTTGTAGGGGGAGGAGATGGGAGGATCTCAGACCCAGGCTCCAGCCCGAGTACAAACATCACACTGTGATTTTTAGCTTTGCAGCCCATGCCACATGAGCCAAAGTCAATTATCCAAGCTTTGAGACTTGGTGCCATGTTGTTTTTTTACTGCCCATACCAGACATACCTGTAGTGTTAATAGTGATGACTTGATGTTTTAGAGTAGCAGTCTGTCTAATCTCCACTATGGAATGGGCTATATGTCAGTCTCCAAGTGGCCAGATGGGGCATGAACAGATGCAGCTGGAATACAGGCTGGCTAGTTTACAAATAGCTACAGCAGGAGCAAGACCTAAAGCAATTGTGATCTGTGGAAAATACAGGTAATGGGAATATTTCTGGGCAAGTAGATACTGAACAGACCAGAGAGACTGCTTCCCTTAGGGACCTTACACCTATACTGGGAAAAGGGTATCACAGGAGTGGTCCTCCCCTGTGGACTGCCTGATCCTTGGCTAAATGATGTGGGGACGTCACAGGATCTGCAGGTAATTGCCTGACTTCACTCTCCAGGTCAAGGATGACTCATCAGGTTTAAGTGAGCACAGGCTCAGACTCAGGCACAGAGTATCTCAGACTCAGCCAGGCTCCAGATCAGAAATATCACACTGCATTCAAATCACAGTTATAGCAGCTGGAGCCAGTGGAAGGCTGCCACCACAGATCATCTGCTCATTAGGGAGAAGAGAAAGAATGTGTGCTCAAAACAGCCACAAACTTCCCCATGACAAGGGATTAGCAAGCTCCAAAACTGAAAGGAGCTATGGCCATTTGGGAATGGTATGTTTTATGGGAATTTCACAAGGCATCATTGTTCTTTTGCATTCCCAAACATTTTGTCAATATGCTAATACATGTAAGCCCACCAAGAAGAGTATGACAGACTGTTTTCCTTCCTACATATCCATGTGGCCAGTGCTAGTGACCATATGTCCCATTTTGGCCAGGACAGGTTACTTTTTTAAGCTCTGTCTGGGTCATCTCAATTATTTTGGCACAACTAGCATTTGTCCCATTTTGCCAAAAAAGTGGGATTTTCCCCCCTAGTGGGGCATTTAGGAACGTGCACTGGTATTGTTACAAATTGTGAAAGCCCTGGGCAGGGGAAGAATGGCTTGAGCTTAAGGAATAGGGGGGAGATTCAAGCCAGCCCCATGAGCAAGAGTGGGAAGGAGGGCCTCGGGCTTGCCCCAGGTAGTGTTCTACTCCCCATGTTGGGGAATATGGTCACCCTTGTTTACTGTGTCTTACAGAATGCACGTGAATACCTATTCTCTCCTCTTCAAGGATTATGGCATCCAAGACAGAGAGTTCATTTGTGTTAGTCCAATATCCTGTGGTGACATTTCTTTTTTATAGCTGGCTACCCACCGTATATCACCTTTTCTCAAAACTTTCATCTCTCCCTTCTCATCCTTTTCACTTCCCTTCTGAATGTCTCTCATTTGTCAATTACTTATAGGGAGACTCCATAGTACCATGTGAACTTGCATGACCACTGCTTCACGAATGCTAAAATTGGTATCAGTGATGGATTTTGTTGACAGCGTGTCACATATCACAGATATTTTTCTTTTGACAGAGTGTCATGATGTACAGTATATCTTTTTCTAGACGATGCACAATGTGGATGTTGTATTACTTCAAATGGAGAATCACTTTCTATAATCTGAGGGATGCTACAGAGCATGATTTCTTTAAAATTGATTCAAGCAGTTTATGTTCAGACTCAACTGGAACATGGCAAACATACACACGCTGATGAAATCACTTGCAGCCAAATTCAAGTGCTTATAGTTCCCTTTCTATTTTTACACAATATTCCTCTGTTGGTGTGAGCAGCATTGGTATGTAATACAAAAATCTTTCTTCCTGGAGCAGAGCTGCACCAAATCCATTCTGAAATGCATCTGCTTGTAGACTTGACTTTTTATTAGAATCAAAACAAATAAGCACCAGATTTAATATCTTCGTGATAAGGTCCTTTTTATCCTGGGAAAACTACTTATCACAACCAGGCCCACCAATGGGGGTGCAGAGTGGTCAAATGGGAGGACAAAGAGGGCAACTGCCCATGAGCCAAGTGATTCAAAAGCCCCAGGCACTTAAAATTGCTGCTGAAGTCCCGTGCAGCACACTCTAGCCAGCTCAGAGGGCTGGCTGCCCCAGTCCCACCCCTTCCACTCGAAGCGCCACACCTTCCAGGAACATTGAAGCAGGCCACCTCCCACATTGCTTGGCAAGCTTCCATCCCCCTACAGGCTGAGCACAGCCTGAATTGACTGACTAGATAGGAACTGTTATGGTACA
This sequence comes from Pelodiscus sinensis, assembly GCF_049634645.1. NCBI lineage: Eukaryota > Metazoa > Chordata > Testudines > Trionychidae > Pelodiscus > Pelodiscus sinensis. The sequence continues at coordinate 10,209,550 of NC_134723.1, forward strand.
CATGATTTCAGGCATATTGGGGCAAATTTAGACAAGCAATTAAAACTCACCAAGTGCTATCTGGCTCTGTTCAATTCCATGTTCTTTAACACAACAACTGTAAGTGGATTTAGTTAGAATTAGTGTGTATGAGGATATCCAAAGCAGTTTACTCTGGAATGCAGGTTATACTTAGTCTCCAGGTTCTGATGTATGTCTTTTTCACATGGCTTCTGGTCAACAGTATCAAGGTCTGCATTCTCCTTTGACTGATAATATTTTAGAATGTCATCAGTGATAGTTCTTTGTAGTGTTGTTGTAGCCATGCTGGTCCCAGAATAGTACTATTGTGCTTGTCTCTCTCACCAACTTCAGAAGATGGTTCAATAATAGAATATTGATTCTCTCCTCACTCACCTTGATTCTATGGCTACATCTGAAATGAACCTTTCATGTATCTCATTAATCTTGCATTGCAATTCATCTTTCATTGAACAGATGCCAAAAAGTAGACAAAAGCTCCACAATAGCCTAAATCTCCATTTAGTCCTGATGAGTATTCAGACAATTTAACTGACCAGTCCTTTAACTAATCCAGCATATTGTTTCCAGTCCTTTGCTTCAGCAAACACCAATGAGCTGTGATATTACTGGGTTAAAACAAAGGAGCCAAACCTCATCAGAGTTAGCATGGTTAGGAATTTTCCGTAGTGACCCATCTATAAGTTCTGTCACTTTAATTATAATCACTGTATTTACAATGTGATCGCACTCTTGCTTGAGGCAAACATAAAATTCACTGACACAAAAGAAGTGTCCTTCTAACGAGGAGTGATTCGGGAGAGCACAGTGTAAACAAACTAAAAAGACTGAGGCAATGACAATAGCCCATTCCATTACATGGATTTCCCAAGTTGACTCTTACTGGGGATATGATTGTTCAAAAATATTTGTGTATACAGTACATACCTCATCGAGAATCCTAGCCTACAGATGAATAGCAAAATATGTCCAGGCAGATGACAACAACTCACAAAGCTGCATTTCACACTCATAAGGCTCATTACTGAGCAGTTATTTCATCTCCTACTGAACATTTGAGGTTCTATTTTTCTTTTCTGAAGATTTTTGCCATTTAAATTGCCTACAGTATAGTCATTAGGATATATTTCTGGTGCTATGACTCCAATCATATCAATTTCAAACAATGGCATAAGGAACAGTGAAGAAATTAATTATTCAAGGCCATTATTACTACATGCTAGAGGGACTTCAGAAAAGATGTTAAAAATATTAATGTGCTTCTCTCCACTAGTTCTCTTCTTCCTCTCCTCTCTTTTCTGGGCTTTGAATTTATATCTCATTCACCTCTAATACCAGACATCTTTGTCCCTTAAGCATGTTATCACCATAAGCTCCAAAAGAATGCTCTTTAAAACAAAATGGGAACATAACTATTTATCGTATACTCTATGCTTTAGCTGGGGCTAACTATTATAGTACAGTTTATTTCATTAAGTTGTGTGACACTGAATAAGATGTTATTTAACAACAACAACAAAAGTCAATCAACAAGCCAAGGTCAAACTTCCATGAAAAGATTCCAGATATTGGATTTTGTTATTCTTTTAAAAGGTTCCTATTTGAGTATCAATGAACTACTCAAACACATATGAACTTTGGAAAATTTCCTTTCTGGTTCCAACCTCTGTTGCCTAGGTCCATTTGTAAATAGATTCTTTAAAAAAAGCATAATTTTAAAAGAGAGATGAGACTATCACATCATCTGCTTCACCTGACAACAACTTGGAACTGGCTTTAAGTGAGTGGGATCAGTAAAATTCCTAATAATTAGACGTCTATATCAGAAAACCTGCCAACACAATCAAGATAACATCGTAAAACTAAGATAGATGCCTAATCTTTTCCCCTATAAAAGTTTCCTTCAGAAAATGCAAAGCACAATGAAGAAGAATGTTTTGCACCAAATCTAAATAAAGAGGATTTCAGTCTCTGGTTCACACAGAACTTTTCCACATACAATTCACTTTTTTAAGTGGTTCACTCATCAAACTTCTTTCATTTCTCAGAAAAAAGTAAGACACGAAACTTCAAAAATGACCTCACTTGCTCTTTTTGATGTAAAAAGCAACCACTATTTTCCTTGTAAGGTACTTAATCCTTGGTTATCATATATGACCCTCCATCCAATCAGAGAACTGTAAGGTTGGAAGAGACCTCAGGAGGTCATCGAATCCAACCTGCTGCCCAAAGCAAGACCAATCCCAACTAAATCATCCCAGTAAGGGCTCTGTCAAGCTGGAATTTAAAAACCTCTAGGGATGGAGATTCTAACACCTCCCTAGGTAACCCATTCCAGTGCTTCACCACCCTCCTCGTGAAAAAGCTTTTTCTTAATAACAAACCTAGGCCTTCCCCATGGCAACTAGAGAGCATTCATTCTCATTCTGTCATCTGTCACCATTGAGAACAGGCTCTCACCATCCTCTCTGGAACTCCCTTAAGGTAGCTATCATATTTCTCCTCACTCTTCTCCTCTGTAGACTGAATATGCCCAAGTCCCTCAGCCTATCCTCATAAGTCATGCATTCCAACCCCTAATCATTTCTGTTGCTTTTGCTGGACTCTCTCCAGTGAAACCACATCCTTTCTTTAATGGGGGGGGGGGGGGCAGAATTGGACACAATACTCCATATGCATCCTCATCAGTGCTGAATAAAGGGGAATAATTACAGCTCTAGATCTGCTGACAATGCCCCTATTAATGCATCACAATATGCCATTAGCCTTTTTGACTCATATTCAGATTCTAATCCACTGTAATCCTCGGTCCTTTTCTGCAGAACTGCTGTTTAGCTTTGGATTCTTCCATCTTAAGTGCAAACACTCCGCACTTGTCCTTGTTGAACCTCATCAAATTTCTTTTGGCCCAATCCTCCAATTTGAATAGATCACTGTGGACCCTATCACTACCTTCCCTCTCCTCCTATCTTAGTGTCATCTGTGAACTTGCTGAGAGTGCAGTCCATCCCTTCCTCCAGGTCATTAATAAAGATGTTGAACAAAATCAGCCCCAGAACTGACCGTTGGGGCACTCCACATGTTACCGACTACCATCCAGACACTGAGCTGTTGATCACTACCCCTTGGGCCCGTCGAGCTAGCCAGCTTTCTAGCCACCCTTAACCTTATCCAAGTTAGCACAATGTACCAAAAGCATAAATTGTACTTGCCAGATTTGAACCTCCTTCACAGAGATTTGGACAATGTGCTGGTACAAGTGAGCAAGTTAGTAATAGCTGATTGTCTATTCTTGAGATGCTACACAGCAGCATAGCTGGACCACTGTAGCACTTCAGCATAGGCACCAACTTATGCTGCCAGGAAAGCCCTTCCTGTTGACAAAGATAATCTATGTCCCCAAGAAGTAGTATCTATAAAGAGGGTTAGATCAGCTTAACTACATTGCTCAGGAGTGTAATTTTTCATACCACTAATAACGTAGATGGTTCAGTCTAACTTTTTAGGCTAGATCTATAACTTTATCAGTTATATTCACTGGTGAGCAGCTTTGAATCTGGCATTCTCCATAACACACAAGTTAAAGACATATATTTTTTCCTTCCACAGTCTGTTTCCAAATGTGGAAACCTTTAGCACTGTGTTTTAGAAAGTAGGCCACCTAGTGACTAAAAGCAACAAATACTCTTTCATAGTCTAAAAAATAAAATGTTTTATACAAATAAAAATACTTACATTGTATGTAGTCAAAATGATCTTAAAATGTAAATACATGGCAATGCATATACAACTATACCTTGTATGTTATCATGATTAAACTACAGCCTTTCCCTTAGCGTGGGATTATGACCTTTTTTATTTTGTACATATCAAGAACACTCATAACACCCAATAAATAAAACAAATGCAACTGTAAAATGTAAAATAAATAAGTAACTTCCAGTTTTAAAAAATGAGCTTAAGCAAAGCAATCAAATCACTATTAAAATGTCTCAACATGGATAGTTTCAACCCACAGCCTAAAGAAAATAAATGGCACTATTTTTCTACAAATAGATTTCCCATTGCCTATGGCCACATTTAATTTGCTATTAAATCAAATGAGCTCAAAAGATAGGATATTATTTTAAGAATGTAAATACCATATATTTGGCATTGCCTTTCCAGCAAGAAAACCTTCTTCTAATTTTCTTGCTATCCCAGGGCCTAATTCTCATCCTTTAAAAGAAGTAGCAAAACTCCAATTGACTTCAAAGGGTACAGAGAACTGTCCAAAAAGATAACTGTTCCATTTCAATGACATACTACTTTCATATAAATTAGAATGCCAGCACTATCTCAAAGCAATCTCAAGCACAACAATCAATGGCTGAGAATCAGACCCTCGGTAAAAATCAGAGCTTCCCAAATTGCTCTCCAGGGAATCACGATACAAAATTTTCACTCTGTAGGAAAGCCAGACTCTGAGTTATTGGCTAATTATTTAAAAATTGAAAGATTTCATATTTAAAAATTCTACAAAACAGTAAAACTACTTCAGAGACCCCATCCCTTTGAAACCAGACTGTGAACTCCTTGCTCACATCGGCATGCACACTAACACAAGTATTAGGTCTCCAGCTTTAAATCTCTGTGCATATAAATTAATAGTCTTGACTATTACACATGACAGGTGAAATTTTCAAAGGCACCTGAAGTGATTTAGGAGCCTCAGCCCTATTGACTTTCAGGGACCTTTGCATCTCAGTCACTTGGAGGCTTTGAAAATTTTACTCTATATGCTAAATGTCCACAATGCAAAAGGCTTCAATAAATCTATTTAAATCGAGGAAACCCTAATCTCCTAGCTATTAGGCTCTTATATTAAATTTCCAAATTTAAATTTTACACAGAACTCATACAAAATTGATATGGAAGATAAACCTATGTCTATATCTCTATCTATCAGAACGTGTCTGTCTGTCTGACTGCTTTCAAGACCATTTGTTCAAGAACTTCTACTAACTGGAAAAAGCTAGGATAACCAAATGTGGTACGCAGCTTCCTCTTCTCCCAGTTTAAAGCAAGGTCGGGGTTTGGTTGTGTCAGGAAAAATATAACACCCAGAAAAAGGACTGTTTTCCATAACATGCAAAGGGAGGCGCTGCTATTTGGAGGGACTTGATAAAAGAGTGGGCACCGGGGGCAGCAAACCTACGGGGGAGTGCTGTACATAGAGTGTCCACTGGGCTCAGCCGTATCACCAAGGGAATGGCCAATAGGGCTGGGACTCTGCCATCTTGCCTGCCAGCACACCGAGTAAGTAGCTCCCCCTTCCGTCCCAAGCATCTGCCATTCTCCTGCCCCTTGGTTGTAGCACTGGTGGGGGGGGGGGGAAGGGCCCTAGAGAATGGGGGAGGCGGTGCAGGGAAAAAGAACGGGTCCCTGGTGGGTGGGAAGGGCAGGGGGGAAAGAACAGGCCTCTAGCCCTCAGCCTGCTGCACCTCCCACCTCCACATTCCTAAGGCCCAGTCCTGAAGGACTCCGACAACACCAGGCAAGTCTGCTAGTGTGGCTATAAAGAAGAAAGGAAAATATACAGGAAATCTCTTTTAAGCAGTAGATCTAAATTTGGAAAAGAAAGAGACCCACCAAAAAGTGGGTAGTAAATTAAAAAAAGAATTACTATAGGTTGTTATGCCAACAATGCCTTGCTCTATCATGAATTTTGCTTCAGAGATCAATCTGACCCACAATGAAAAGTGTGTATAAGGGAAAGAAATGTTTTCCATATGTAGTGGAAACATCCAGAGAAGACAGGTTTAAGATCTCCAGTCCAGGTTAAATATCTGAAATTGCTGGATCCAGGATCTATCTGTGAAAGGGAATTATTTTTATAAAACATTCTAAGCAATTTCTCATCTCTTGGTGACACCAAGATCTGTGTCAACTATATAGTAGAAGAATAGAGAACCCCAGACATGACTGTTTGGTTTGAAAGGGCCTAGGAGACACTTCTTATGGAAAAGTTCCTATACAATACATAACATATCTTAGTGATTTCAGCACAATTTGGCCTTTTATTAAATAATCTTAACAAGATAATCCTTCAAAACCAAGTAGGAGGCCAGGTAACTAGAACCACTTTTCTTTATTACAGTTTAAGCAGTCTTCTATGCAAACTTCTAAGTTTTCCAACCTCTCATATTCTTATATAACACATACATTAATTTGTAGAATTCTTTAGTTTGCATTGATATGTCTTTGCAGTGCCTTCTCGTGCAAAGATTTATATATGGGAGTAACTTTATTCCTACAAATAGTCCTGTTTACTGATTGACAGCAGTGAGACTCATCATTAATAAAGTTATTCATGTGCAAAAGTATTTGCAATATCAGGGCCTAATTGTGTTATTCCCAGAAAGCAGCAAATAATTACATTTAAAAAAGTGCCAGGGGGATGGAGAACCTTTGTTTCCAGATGTTGGTAATTTATTGTCCTACTAGCTTTTAAAGCAGGTTAGCAGATTTTTTTCTGGGTAAATTTAGAAGGACACCCAGCTTTCTTTGTGTTTAGCAAGTCTTTTATAAGGCTTTTCAGAAGTAATTGTTCCTGTTAAACTCAACACCAAATACAACGTATTATTTGCACGGAGATAGGTCTTTTATAACTTCACTATTTGGTGAAATGGAGACAGAAAGCCAGGTGTAGGTCTATCAGCCATTCAAGTCTTTACAGACTGGCATAATTAGTCTTATGCATTTTAAGGGTAGGTAGAATGGTATTAAAGAGAATGGGGTGGGGTTTTTTAATTGGATGATGGTAAAATCCCTCTAAGCACTGTGACCGTCTGCTGTGTTCAGAGGATTTTGGGGAAAAAGGTTCACAGAATTCAACTGGTTTTTGCAATAACAATATGTCTAAATTATATTAAATGTGTCAGCTCATTTCCAGACTAAAAATGATAAAAGCATATTCAACTCCTGCAAAGCTGATCATTTTAAGAAAAAATAAGATAATTAAAAGCTGTTACACCTGACAACTACAACACAGCATTTTAAAAATTCTGCACTAATTACAGCTGCTAACTTTTAACCGTAAAAGTGAGTCAGATCTGACATACAATAGCACCCCAACCTCTTCCTCCAGAGGACTTTTAGAAAAGCATTAAGCAATGCAATTATGAATATATTGAACCAGACCCACTGTAGTTTTAAAGAGCTTATCTCTGCTTCAGTAAGATGACTTTAATTTTTCTATGGCACTCACAATTACTGCTCGTATTGAAGTTTCTAGGGTTTTGTCCTCTTGCTTCAAAACAGTGATTTTTCCAGGGCCAGATTCATCCAATTGGCCCAATCCTGAGCTCCCCAAAGATGATTTACTTTGTTCTGAAAACATGAAGAGGCCCTTAAAGGGGAAAAACTGGCCTACTGGTAATATCCCATTGTTCAGTGTACTCCCACTCTCTAGTACAGTGTTTCTTAAACTTTGTTCCAAGGCAGTTGGAGGCCTCTGCAGTTGTGCCATGGAGAACAAGAGAGTTCAAAATGGCCTCCCTTAAAGGGGAAGGTGACCTTTTTTTTGCTCATGAAAAAAATCCTCATTAAAAAAAATTATTGTTTAGTGTTCCTCGGTCTTAAAAAGTTTAAGAAACACTGCTCTAGTAGAAGTGGAGCTGGAGTTCAAGCTTTTTGCCTTCCTTGTTCTATCTGTTTGACACAAGGGGGGCGTATATCAGGGATGAGAAAGGAAGAGGTATCTAGAGTTTACAGCTCTACTAATATTCTCTCCTTTCCAGGTTATTAGTGTCATCGGAAACAGGCTGTAAATTAGAGCAGCTTCCAAACTTCTAACGTATTTGCAGGCTTTTGATTGTCTCCCAATATGGAAAGCACAAAGCCTCCAGGTGTTCCTGCCTCAAATGAAGCAATGCTAATATTGAGAACCAGGGCCAATACAGAACCATATGCCTCTTTTCACCACTCTTCCAAGCAGCTGTAGGCACTAACTATATCTGAGAATTTTTACACAGGAGTGGTTTTCAATATTGATTTTGTTCAAGTTTATGAATAAAATGCTTGGTGACATAACAGAAAAGCCATGGTAGTAACACATAAAATCACAAATTGCTCAGAAAAAGAAAGAAACATGCATGTCCAAAATCTAAGTTAAGGATTACTCCCTCAAGAAAGTGCTTCAAACAGACTTCTGAATATCAACTAAAAGTACAGATTGGGACAAATTCAGTCCTGAAGTAAGTGAACACAACTCCACTGACTCCAATGGTTTTTCTGAATGTGAAGATAGTGGCAGAAGACACTTTTAGCCCTCAATACATAATATTCCTGGCAGCAAGTCTCTTTCCAGCAGGCTGCAGATGCTTTGTAAAACTGCCACTCCCCCTAAGTATTGCTGGAGGCTCTTGCTACCATTTAGATCTGTATCCTTCACAGATTAGTTGTTGCTTTCAGAAGTCATCGCTAAAGCCAGGATGAAGCCACACATCTCTTGAACTGTATAGCAGTCAAAAATGTATCTGAAGCTTGAACTCTATGAAAGCTGAGTTTAAATTTACTGCAATTAAACTCCATACACTGAGGACTTGCTTTTTCCAAGTGCAAGTCCTTTCTAATAAACCTAAGGTGGCGAGTAATGTTATGCTTTTTTGGACATAACATTTATTCTGTTTGCTAGCTGGATTTTACTTGGCAGTAAATTTATAGAAGTGTATTGTGAAGCAAAATTACTTTCAAGCCTAAGAACACTGATTGCAAGAACACTGAGATCTCAGACAGAATACCAAATTTCAGCTATGGAAAGTTTCCTTCTAGGATGCACCACCTGCCAAATGCCCAAACTAGCAGCAATGCCCTAAGTGCAGAGCAGATGGAATAAAACAAAACAGTGCAGTGGTTTCCAGTGCTTTTAAATCCCAGTACTTCACAACATACCCTTAGTTCCCAAACCACAACAGTTTGTTTTGTGAGGCAGGGTGGAACACAGACCCTTCAATAGGACAACATAGAGGCTCTCTGCTTCTGTTTCCCTCCCCCTGCTCATGAATTTGACTTTAGGAGGATATTTTCCTCACCCCCACATTTTTCCTGCTGAAGAGGCTGTATTCTTTCTCCTCTCTCTCTCCAGGCTCAGGCTGTGGGACCCACCTACCAAATCCTAGGAATCCAGGCAGCTCACACTTCATCACAGCACACCAAAACCATCCATTCAGGGTGCTATGACCTTACTGTGATCCTGACCCCTATCAGTACAATTCCCATTGAGCCACTATATCAAACATATGGGTTGTGTCTACATTGGCATCCCTTTCCGGAAAAGGGATGCTAATGAGACACTTTGGAATAGCAAAATCCGCGGGGGATTTTCCTACTTTGAAAGTCAGGAATAAAAGATCCTCCGGAAAAGGGTTTATTTTCCAGAGAATCACGTCTAGACTGCCGCTTTTCTCCGGCTTATCCCCAAGCCGGAAAAAAGCGGCAGCCATGTTAATGCAAATGCCACGGGGGATATTTAAATCCCCCGCGGATTTGCTATTCCAAAGTGTCTCATTAGTATCCCTTTTCCGGAAAGGGATGTCAATGTAGACACAGCCTTGGTCACCCAGAGATCACTGTTCAAGTAGGTTTCACTATCACACAGGCCTGCTGACAGCAATTCCACACCCTACAGCAAAACAATCAATGGGCCCCCACATACACACAAGCTGCCGATGAGCTCCCCCTAATATTTGGGCGGTGCTGCACATATGCTGGCCAGTGCCCAGCGAGCAGTCTACTGCACCGCTGGACACTCTTTCGGCATGATCAGGGCTTCCATATGCCCATCCAGTAGGACTGTCAACTGTCTAATGGTGCAAAATCCAAGACCCTTTCCCTGTCCCTTCCCTGAGGTCACACCCCTGTTCTTGCTCCTTCTCCAAGGCCCTGCCCTACCTCACTCCATCCCCTCTCCCTCTGTTGCTTACTGTCTCCCAACCTCACTCACTTTCACCAGGTTGGGGCAGGGAGTTGGAGTGTGAGCGGCTCAGGAGAGTAGGTTGTGTTGAGGGCCCAGGCTCAGGGTAGTGAGTTTGGGTGTGGTAGAGGGTGCAGACTTTGGGCTGGGCCAGAAGGCTGCTATGCAGGAAATGGGGGCAGGCTCTGGATGAAAATATGGGTGTGGGCTCTAGGCGGGGCAGCAGGGTAGGATGCTGGAGTGGGCAAGAGTGTTGCCACTTACTTGGGCAGCTTACAAAAGCAAACAGCAAACTCCAATGACAACTGTTCTTACCCAGAGAAGAAGGGGCATCTCCACACGCCGCCTCCCGCCAATGGGAGCTGCAGAATCAGCACTGAGGGAATGGGCAGAGTGTGGAGATCGCACTCCAGGAGTCGCAAGGACAATGCTGCCAGGAACTCATAAAGCAAGGGTGGGTAAGAAGCATGCCTTAGCTTCACCATGTTGCCAATGGCACTGGCCGGGGGCCCCCGGACCCTCTTAAATCACCTGGGTCTGTGGGCAATTGCCCCCTTTTCCTACTCTCCCCTGTCTGCAGGCCTGCTAACACAGATAGGCTATGTCCATACTGCAGCCTTCTTCTGCAAAAGCTTATGCAAATGAAGTGCAGAGTAGAATATTGCTGCGCTTTATTTGCATAATTAGCAGACATTTTTGCACAAGAGGCTTTTGCACAAAAGGAGCCGAAAAAATGAGGAAGAATGGCTCTTGCGCAAGAGGGGGGGTTTTGCGCAAAAGCCTATTGTGCAAAAATGGCTGCTAATTAATTATGCAAATAAAGCATGGCGATATTCTACTCCGTCCTTCATTTGCATAAGCTTTTGCAGAAGAAGGCTACAGTATAGACATAGCCATAGAGTTTTGAATAACAGCTAATACTGCTCCAGGCTGTGCTACATTTTGGTGGAATTTGCATGGGTCAACAGTAGGACAGTGTGTAGCACCCTCAGTTCTGCCTCTGGCCCACCCCACTGTTCCCTCCCTACACCTCACAGCTCATGCGGTCCTCGGGTGCTCACTACCGTAAGGTCCAGAGAAACGGTGAAAAACTAGTGTCAGAAGTGGCTGAGCTTCCTTCTGCTTTTTAAGAGGCAATCTTCATAGTAGCCAGCCATAGACAATTCAGACAGTTCACAAACCACAGATGCAAGATTTTTCACATCACCAAGATTTTCACTCAGTTGTATTTCAGACCATTTGTATCCAGACTGTAGAAGTTAGTGAAAAAGAAACTTGCATTAAACAAATGAGACAGACTCTAAAACAAGGAAGTCCCAAGAGCATTAGCCATCTCAGCCTCAAATATTTTTAAATTTGCAGGTGCTCGTAATTATTTGCAAGGGGAGAAGAGTAATTATGGAAGTCTTCAGGGAGGCTATAATAGGGAAAGGTAATGAGTGGAAGATATATGGCTTTCTGAAAGTTGTTTGCTTAGGTTTATGGAGTCATTGCTGGTATGTACATTTTCCTTATTTGCTCTTTTTCTATTGTGCTTTTAAAATGTTATTCTTATTCTGTTAGTATATTAATAATTTGGAAAAAGCTGATGTTTTTTAAAATTTCAAATATCTACATTAAAAAAAGGTTATTGTGCATATTCAGTGAAAGTTATTCTTGTATTCATCAAATAAACCTGTTTGAATTTCACTAGAGGATCACTTACATGCTAGTCAAGCAACACGGTAAAAAGGAGGAAATCTTTTGTATTTGAATAAAGATGGATTTTGCTGAGACAAGAGGCCAACAACAAAAAGATTCAATATATATCTTATAAAATTGTTTTTGTCCCAAAACAGTGCATCTAACTAAGGCTATGGCTCTGATGTGAAAGGATAAAAGACAGAAAATTCAAAACAGGTGAAAGTCTGTCCTTAATCGCACCCTTGTACTTATGCCTGGACTCGCAAATACTGACATACAATGGGCCTGATTCTTATTCCACTGTTAATCACCATAGCTCTGTTTATTTCAAAGGAGCTGTGGGGATTCACACCAGCCATATGATTATAGTTGTAGGCAAAACAGGACAAGATAACAATAATTCCAAAAAGAACTACTTCCCAGGATTTCTTGTTTATTCTTTCATTTCTCACTTACTACAGCACTTGTTTTTTCAGTAAATTTGTCTTTTGGTAATTAGGAAAATGTTCGTTTATATGCACTATAGACTGTAGTGAAGGTTATATTGGCATTTTGGTTTGTCATGTAATGTTTACAATTTGTACCTGATATGCATGCCATGTTTTGAGTTTCAAATAGGAAACTGATACCTATAGGAGTAAAAGTGAAGACAGAAAGTAAAACCCACTACACTAATGATAAAATAGTAGCCATTTCCTTTCAGTTCTAATTTTGAGATTGTTTTATTTAAATACTGCTGAATTTTATAGACCACTCTGACTTGAGTCAATGGAGTTACATCGAGAATTTGTTTAAAGCCTACAGTCCTGACACAGGCAAAATCCTCCACTGACTTCAATTCCTATTGCTCTGCAGTGATAGCCCATTGAGACAGACAAAGCTTCTATGTTCCTTATGTGACTTCAGTCAGTAGTAGCTTTTGGCCTATGTCATATCTCCAAGATTGGGCTTTTTCTAGCTTTATCTATGACTGCTAGACTGAGTACTGTAGAAAACAATCTCACAGCCTCACAAGCCTACACCAATGTATTAGTCTGCTAATATCTCAATCTGGTTTTAAAGGAACCATCTCTACAGTCAAGAGGGGAGTTCAGTCTTCATGGCCCATTCAGTCTTCAATGTCTTACGTGAGATTGTTGACCAAATTACCAGTTAGTGCCAACTCAAAATGCGTTATATCTGATGTGGAGACCTTTCCACTAGAAACTGGATTCACCTATACTAATTGTCGGGAAATATTTATCTCAGACATATTTGAACTGGTAATGGGATTTGTATCCCTTTACCAATTCCAGGAGCCATTTGGGTCCCAACATTTATATATGATTAATTGGTAAGTAATGAGCACACAACAACCAACTCACTGAATTTGGTAAAATGTGTCTGGTTACAGCAGTATGTTAATTAACTAATTGATTATTACATATTATTTGCTGAGTTATCTAGTACAGCAACACTGTAATAGATACAGACCCAGGGTTAAACATGATTGTTCCATCATAAAAATGACTTTTTTCCCCTGAATGACAGTTTACTCAAGTATCACAGTGTGTGTAGCTGTTAATTTCAGCCTAAGTGGAATAAGCAAAGTTCTCTGGAACTGCAGAATCTGTAATGAGGCTGATCTTTTTATGGAAGGCTGACAATTATCTTCACAAATATTATGGATTGCTTTTGAGCAAGAGGGATATAGCATCATCAATTCCTTGGCCAATACTTACAGAAATAATTCTGCAAAGCCTTCCTCCTGCCTCCAGGGCCTAAACTTGTTGAACCATATGCAGGCCTAAACATACAGCTGGGACAATTTAAACCTGTTGATAAGATTCAGGTATAAATCTTTAGCTTAATGTGGGGTATACAATATTTTAATGTCTTTAATTTTGATCCAGTGTAATAGTAGTAGTAGTAGTAGTAGTAGTAGTAGTAGTAAAAAAAAATAAAATAAAGAAGAATCCTACCATAGCCAGATTTCTGTAAGGTCAAAAGGTGTCAGTCTTTTAATATCAGCAGAAAATTATCAAATAAAAATATCTGAGGAGCACTCTGCATAATTAAAAGCTAGAATTGCTAATCAATGGCATTTTAAAAATGATTTTTATTATTAGTAGCAGGTTGATTTGGCATGTCCTCCTGTTCTGCTAGTGAAAATAATATGAAAAATGAAAAGAGCATTCACCTTAAATCTCTAAGGCTATGTCTAGACTACAGGCTTCTTTCAGAAGAACCTTTTGTCAAAAGAGATCATCTGAAAAAAACTTCTTCCAAAAGAGAGTGTCCACACTGCAAAAGTGCATCAAAAAAGTGATATGCTTTTTCAAAAGAGAGCATCCAGACTGAATGGACACTCTCTCGCATGTAAACTGTGATTGCTATTGATGGAATGGTCACCAGGGCACCAGTGCCTTTTCCTCTTTCCTCTTCTTCCGAAAGAACTCCCTCTTTCCTGTCCGCACATGCCTTTTTGCAAAAAGGCTTCTTCCTCGTAGAATGAGGATTACCAATGCCAGAAAAACCCCTCTGTTCTTTCAATTTTCTTGCAGAAAAATGCAATTGCAGTGTGGACGTTCCTCAAATTTTGTCGGAAAATGGCCGTTTTTCCAACAAAACTCTGTAGTGTAGACATACCCTAAATGCTGATGAGGGGAAGAAAAAGGAAGTACATATATGTTACAGACCTGTCAATCCAATTAGCATTCCTTCAAGACCGGCACACTTTTCTAACATAGTGGGAAAAACATGCAAGCATGGTCATCAAGTGGTATAAATGGATGCAACACAACTGAAAACAATGAGAAATGCACCCATTTATACCAACCAAGGAAGTGACCCACTTGAAAAAAGAAAGTCTTTTTTTAGATGTACATTTTTTTAAAATCAGAAAGCAGCCTTCCTCTTCATCTAAACACAACACCTAAGTAGAACACGTGTTCCCTTTCCTACCAAAAAGCAAACAAAGATGCTTCCCAGTTTATTTGCAGTATTCTCTACATAAAAACTGATGTAGATTTAATGTTCATGCAAGGTGTGAGACTGACTTCTTAGAGGCATGTGTCTTCATAGTGTGCATGCAACAGTTCTAGTATGGAGAACACTTGCGTGAACTTCCCATACCAGTATGCATCAACCCCAACCAAGATTTCCTAAGCCAAATTACTGGCAGTTGTACATGATATTCATATGGGAATTGTCAGGCTCAATATAAGTTTTCAAGTCACAAATATTACTAACAAAGCTCTGTACCTGAACAGATGATATACCAACATGTGGGAAGGGGATTCTGCCAAGCACACATGGTTTCTGTCATTGCTTCTCTGCGGTGGCCTTTTTTGGGAAATGATATATTGCAAATGCAAATCTTGTCCCATGTGTTATTCATCACTGCTTTTTTTATATCTTAAATAAAATATATCATTGGGACAAAGGAGGAAACTATGCCTTATCCACACACTGTATCTGTAAATGTGACAGATTCTGAAAAAAGTGTAAATGTGTTATCTAAAACCTGTAAGATACCTGTTAGTGTTCACTTAGCAACACGAAACAAATAAGCACTAAGTAGTATCAGAGGTAAGATATTCCTTTACAATAGGAAAGATCAATCAGTGACACCACCAACAACTTGATCTTGTGCTCTAGTTCCATCCCAGCAGAAGGTTTTTGAAGGTTTTTGAAGCTACATCTACACTGCAGGCTTTTTGTGCAAGAACATCGCTCGCTATTAATGTGCCAGACACACAGCGAGAGGAAGCCAGACGTTGCCAGAACGTACTTGCGCAAGTAAATTTACAATACGGTGTCGGAAAACAGGGCTTCTTCTGGAAGAGTTATTCCTCTCTCCATGAGGAATAAGCTCTCTTGCGCAAGAGCTCTTCCACAAGAAGGCAGTGTAAACAGACAACGTGAATTTCTTGCGCAAGAAAGCCCTATGGCTAAAATGGGCTTTCCGCCCTAGAATTCTCCTCCTCAAAATGCTTAATTGATACAAAACCAAAGAAGGCTCTGTGCTAACTTTCCCAGGACTTATCTTGATAACAGCCTAGTCCACTTCCATTTCTGTACTCAAGGCAGAGCTAAGCACTTACCTTCATGCACATGGCAGTGTGGACGCACTCTTGTGGAAGACCTTTTGCACAAGAACTCTTGCGCAAAACAGTTCTTGCACAAGAAGCCTGCAGTGTAGACGTAGCCCTAGTGTCTTTGACTTCAGTGAAGTAACAGCAGGCTAAACTTGGCTCTCATTCCCCTACTATCTGAGTACCTCGCAACCCTTTAATGAATGTATCCTCACAACTCCCCTCTGAGGTAAGGTAAGGTATTATCCATTTTCCAAAGATGGAGTACTGAAGCACAATGAAACTAAGTGACTTGCTCAAGGTTACACAGAGAGAACATGGCAGAACAGGGACTGAACTCAGATCTCTTGAGTTCGCACCACTAAACTATCCTTTCCGTCCTTTGGAAAGTAGGAAAGGAAACTAAATAGGAAAAAAATCACCCCCAAATTAAGCATAATTCAAACAAGCCCATGAATGGGAATTTTTTCCCAATCATGAACTTTGTTTCAAGCCAGTACAAAAATATTATCCAGCTGACAAGTTCTGATCAAAGTCATGATTTCTAACACCCTAGCAATGTGAGGGTATTTAGACCAAGAGAACTGGTTCAGACCCACCTCTAATTAAAACCACATCACAACCAGAACACAGGTATGACATTAGGAACACCTAAATATGTTGTCTTGGACCTATAACTGCCCCATGATAGTAAATGTGACTAGAGAGAACCCAGAAAATGTTACATGAGTTTTGTCTAAATATGATCCAGTTTCACATATTCTTCGGACACATTGTGGAACAATCATTTGGATTTTCTGTTGTAAATATGTGGATGTACAAGTGTTGTTGGTCCAAGTTAAGATGACAACATAGAAATTTGGACAGTCTGTTCTATGTCTGGCCTCGAGGCTAAGATGTCTTGAAAGTTGCTTGACCATATACGCCCTCTAATCCAGGCACAGTGTGGGGGGTCTAATATTGATTGAACACAGCCAACGAGAATCCTCAGTAGGATCCAAATTCATCCTTCAAGTAAATGCATTGACTTCAACTCTTCAAATGAATATGGCACATCAAGAGCCATTGAGTAAATTCCCCAATAATCATCCCAAGCCAGACAAAGTATTCCAGCCAGTGATAAATTAAGATTGATTTCTGTTGCTGCATTTCTGCGTAGGGATGAACAAAGATTTCTGCATATAATTCTCCTTGACAACTGGATTTTAACCTCAAATTCTCATTAACCTAGTATTTTTTAGTTATCAATCTATTTATCTATTTATAAATTTTGCTCTGGAAGCAGTGACAGAAATATCCGTATCAACACTGTGATTATCTTCATGAAAGAGGATAGGGTGGGAACTCAGCCAAGTTCTTTTCATCATTTTAGCTTTCTGGATGCTATAATTTTTGAAATGGGTATACACTGTGGAGGTGATGTCAAACCTCCAGTAGGGGGTTAAAAGTATCTGAGAGAACTGGCATACACTAAAATAAAATAAAAATCCATTTTTCCCTCTATAAAGCAAAGACAGTATTTCTGGTTGAAATCCCATCCTGTAGGTGGCCGTGTTTTAACTTTAAATGACATGCCTGAACTTTATGGCTTTCTGCCTTTTACCTTCCAGTGAGTTTTATTTTTGGTTCAACTCTAGTAGAAAAATGGATGATGAATCTCTCTTTCCAGGTTTAAAATAATTAGTAAACCCTTAGAATACTCATTATAAATAGATCAAAGCTTTTCAACTCTACTTCATTACAAAGGCAATCCTTTTAGATCAAACTTGAACTGCCACCCTGTCTTCCCCCACCAGCCCTACTGATATCCCATTTTGTATTCCCTTAAATTATTCACATAAAAAATACTGAATTATTCAGCATTTAAAAAAATCATAAGGAACTTCACATAAACTAGTGGAACTTTCATACCACTAAGATCCCTTCCCTCTATTAACTTTTCTGCTTCAAATCTGAATTATTTTGCCCTATACATTTAATGATTTGGTCCCTCATGTAGATGTTAAAGATATCAAAAGCTAATAAACAGGTAAGCAGGTGCATACAAGAGACAGCAGGTTTAATCAAAAATATAAAAATACACCTGTGTACAATGAATGAAGCCTCTCATTCTGGCAACAAGTACCCAGAATTTCTGACAATACTTCCAGAAGCCAGGTTGCCAGGACAATTGGGAAATAATGCTGTAAAGCAGCACACAGTATAAAGGAGTAGGTGTATATTATCCTAATCCATAGTTCCCATTTGCACCAGGATGATAATGCAGAACAAAAACCTAGGAAGCTAGACTAGGAGTCTGAATTCCAGAGGGAACTGTGTAGCTTTCTGAATGCCAGAAAATTCTTTTCTGTGCAGATTCAGTAGCTTGTGGGAGTGGAAAACTGCACAACAATTGTGTGTAAACTGTTTCATTAAACAGTTTCTAAATATATTGAGCAAGACTGAATGGAACCAATTAAAAATAAAGAATAAAAGAAACAGCGGTAGAAAAATCTTTGAATCTGTTTTCTTTAAAATGTATGAAAAACCCACTGTCAGAAGTGCTGTGTGTGCAAATTGTTCCCATGTATCAAAAAAGATAAACTTCAATTTCCAAAAATAATACTAAGCTATTTTATCAATCTGTTGGCAGAAGCAGGTAGGCAATTTTTAACTGTTTTAACTGCATATGATATTATTCTTTATTAGAATTCAGAATTTCTCCATTTGTGACATCCTTTCAGAGTTTTGTCAGAGAATGACCTGTCTTCAGGCTCTCTCCCCAGTTCTACATTAAATCCCTCAACAAAATATCTCTAGTAATAGGTTTAAGAGTTTTTTTGCCTTTCTTCTACAGATCTTTTCCAGTGTAATCTTTTTACTATTAATTCTATAACATGTTCACATATGCTATATTCTCTGGCCCAGATCTTCAGATGGTACAAAACAGAACAGTTCCATTGATTTCAAAGGAGGAAGCCAAGCCTACTTTACACTCTAACACTCCATTTATAGTAAGAGTTTTTAATTTTGGATGGATGATCTACTTATTTTTTTAAGATTCTTATTTAATGCTTTCAAGATTCCATCCTGGCTTCTAAACTGTTCTGCAGATGTGATGACTAGTTATTAAAATCATAACTTGAAGGTATAGGTTTGAATTGAAAAAGGGGGGGAGGGGAGTGAATCTGTGTAGCAACTCCTGGATCAAATTCAAGCACAGCACTGTCCAGCAAGGGTACTAAGGCCTGTAGTATCACTCAGAGCCAATGAAACTGAACAAGTCCAAAAGAGATGATGCCTTTCAGGCCAGTTTAGTTCAGCATATTAGTGTTTGTCAGCATGCAGGCTGACTTGTCATGAACAGAGAAATGTGTGGGCTTTGGTCACAATGCACTTCATACGTAAGAACCTCAGTACTAAATGCCAGAACATTATGCATTGGCACTGAATACTTGAACTGAAGTTTGCATGGTTGCCCAGGATTCTCTTCATTATGCAAGATGGCTTTAAGGCAAGAGAATTTTTTTAAAGTAATTGCTGATTCAGTAATATTGATCTGAGAGCAACCAGGAGGAAAAAAAGGATTAAAACCCCACACTTCCTGTATTTTCCCCTCAGATATTTCTCTGGAAACACCTGCAGCTAGATATATTAACATTACACTGAAACTGCAATATTATATCCTAGATTTTGTTTTATTTAATCTTCCCTCTTTCATATTTCAAAAAAAGTAATATACACAATTACAAGACCTACAGTAACACTAATGATGCCATGTCTGAACAGTGGCACAAGCAGAGCTCCACAAATGGGTTTATTGTTTCTACCTTCCCATTTCTGTCCTATTGTTTACTGCACTCATTTGTTCTTGTCTTAGTTCTACATTCTTCAGAACTGGAACTGTATCTTCTTCTGTGCTTGTACAGCAACTTGCACAATGGAGCAACCAATTCAGATTAGGGCTTTTCAGCACTGCCACAATTCAGGTCATACCTCTCAAATGTTTCCCATTTTCAGGGTCTTCATTTTTTGCAGACACAGGAATATATAATTCAGACAAATCTGCATATGCTTCTCGATTATTGTATCATTTACATAAGAAATACAGAACAGTTAGGGTCAGGTTATGGAAAGAGTCATTTACCCCAACACAGCAATCCCAAAGCATTTTCAGTTTCCAGCATGAATATTTTTATACCCTCATTTTGGGTCTTTGTCCCACGTTTGGGACTTAGAAGTCTGAGAGATGTGATACCTTTCTGTACAAGAGAGAATTTTTATTATTAACTCATTTTCATCGCATTGTGAATTTACTTGTAGTGCTTTGGAAACACAAAGCCCCACCTTTCACATCAATGAGCAACTCATATGGGTTGTCCCATTGATTATTCAAGCAATGCTTATCAAAGTAAGTAGACACAGGGTCACAACCTGGCCCAAAAAGCAAAGAATATTTCTTACCGACACAAAAGGCAACATTTTAGGTTAGGCAAGCTAAACATACTCAAGTCAACACAGGCCAAGATAGGTAAAGAAAGTTCTATGAATTATTGGTAAGCAGAAGAAAGAACAAAGGATTGTTCAAGAAGTAGGTTTTGAAAATACATGTTCTTTGTGGTCAAGGACAGGGAGACTATCCCAATATCCAAATAAAGGAAAAGCAGGAGTGAAGGCAGGAATAAAAATACCAGAGCAGACAAAAAAAGCAATAAATTAGGAATGGAAAGAAGGGGCAAAGAAAAATAAATGCAGAAAAATGCGTGGAGATGTTATTATGTAGGATCCTGAAGGCAGCCCTATGGGAAGCCAGTTAAGAGATTCAAGAATTGGGATGACGTGGAAGAAAGAGGACTTTATCAGATAAGTTCTGAATTGACTTGCAGGAGTAAAAAATTAAGATACCTGTAAGATGGAGGCTCACATTAATTCAAGGATAAGAGATGACCAAGACAAAAGCCCAAGTCTTAGCAATGTGGACACTGAGTGGTGGGTGATTTCTGGTGATATGAAGAGGAACAAGCAGCATGTAGTGAAAGCTTATCTCTAATTATATCAAAGGGTATGTCTAGACTACATACATCTGGCGACAGAGGCATGTAGATTAGGCTACCCAGCATAGGAAAATGAAGCAGCGATTTAAATAATCGCTGCTTCATTTAAATTTAAATGGCTGCCGCGCTGAGCCGATCAGCTGTTTGTCGGCTCAGTGTGGTAGTCTGGATGCTCCGCGGTCGACATCAAAGGCATTTGTCACCCTCCCCAGTATGCCTCATGGGATGAGGTTTACTGGAGAGGTCAACAAATGCCTTTGATGTCGACTGTGGAGCATCCAGAGTACCAACAAACAGCTGATCGGCTCAGCGCGGCAGCCATTTAAATTTAAATGAAGCGGCGATTATTTAAATTACTGCTTCATTTTCCTATGCCAGGTAGCCTAATCTACATGCCTCTGTTGCCGGAGGCATGTACTCTAGACATACCGAAAGAGACGAGTCCAGAAACAACATAACACTACTATACTTTCCAAGGTGAGGAAGGGTAACAAGACATCTGAAGATCAAGAAACTTTGTACAAGAAGCACGGAAGTTGAGCCCTGTACAAAGGAACAGCACACTTTAGGTCTCACTTAACCCTCGAAATAGCTCTTTTAACAATGTCTTGGCAAGTTCACCTGGCTTTCTGCAGGAGAATTTTTAAATGAATTAGCAAATGTGCTTTTGCATACGCAACAGGAAAACTGTATTTCTACACACCTGCATTCATTGCTACCCTAAATCATATACAGTAAATGGCATTTAAAAAAATTCTTTTCTAAGTATCTTCCTCTCAACAGCACACCAAAAATAAATAAAAATAAAATAATGACCTTAAGAGTGCACATTAGATAATAAATATTCCCATATTTACATTTAACTTCACCAGACAGCATAGTACACTTATCCTCAAACAACAAAAGCAACAATCGGAAAGATTACAAAACACAAAAGTGCAAATTTTCCTCTCTTTTCATTCTGTCTGTGGCCTTTTAACACAGTTCCAATTTATACCAGTGACATTTGCAAGAACTCCAGAGCATTGAAACCTCAAAAGTAGCATAAGTGGAAAAATACAACTCCTAGCTACTTCTAAAGCTTTGATATGATATATAACCTCTCAAATGTCAGTGTTGCATCACCAATATCTGGTCTTCCTTTTTTAAAAATCTCACAGTTTTCTTTTACCAGTTTTGTTTCTCCTTACCCTTGCCAGAAGCAGCCTAACCACTATGCAGAATTATGTACTGAATGCACTGGTGCAGAGATCACCGACCTGATTAGGATCTAGACCTAGCTTTCCATTTCCCACAGAACCAGTTTAAGACATACCATACCAAATACACCAGAGGACCAGAATTAATAATATCTAGATGGCAAGAAGAGGCCTGAAGCTGGAGAATAATATTTTAACATAAAGAACATTTTGCACTGCTTTGTTAGAAACAGAAAACGAGGCTAAGTTCCTGAATTCTGGGAGGAAAAAAGAAACAAAACAAAACAAAAAAAAACCCCAACCATGTACTTTAAATACAACTGTGTGGTTAGAAGATCATTAAAGTATTTAATTCAGAGACTCTATTGCATTTCATGCCCTAATGCCACCAACACCATACCTGGGCTTATTGTAACATAGTACACAATCCATTCATTTGAAGAGTAACCTGAAAAGAGGGAGAAAGATTAGTTATCTAAATGGTTATTTGATTTACAACATTTTTCGTTAGCAAACATAGCATTCATTTTAAAGATGATGTTCTTGCAGATAAGTGCTTTACACACATTCACTTTTTATGCATACATTTAATAGTTGCATTTTCTACAGAAAAATAAAGCACAAAAAATTATTCATCAGTTGCTGCAGAAGTCAAACTTCAAAAATCTTTTCCCCTGAGACATGAATAACTCATAATGCCTTATCCAACTCAAGCTTCATACCGCTCTTTTGACCAATTTGAGTACACAAGGGGATTTTCACACAGAGCACTCATTAGCATTAACCAACAGTTAGTAAGCTGGATACAGTCTCTCTGTCATTTCTCTTAAATAAAGGGGAATCTAGTCTTCCACTGCTGCATGGAAGGAGGATGAATGGGCAGATCTTCCACATGTTTTAATTGGAGTCACATACATAAATTTCCAAGGGATCAAAAGGAAAACAGATCCTGAGGAATCAAGAAATATTCAGTTGGATTACATGTTTTATTTTCATATTGCTTTCTATGCATACTTGAAAATCAATATGGTTTAGAGAAACAGGATTTTATTCATAGGATACCATGGAATTTCTCTGTACCACATGGCATCACATGGCAGAATGGAAGTGCAAGCTTTTGCAAGGTCAATTAAACCTAAAAGTTTGATTTCCTTTTTCCTTTACTGTGTAAATTAAGAATAGAACATACATAAATAATTTGATTTCCTCACTGACTGCCCCTCCCCCTCCCATTTATGTGATCTTTGACTCTTTTGTTGCCCATGGAATGGTCTGTCCTCCACTTTACTAATCATTGTGATTACCAGATGCCCAGGAGGCTATGCTACATTTGCATAATTTACATGACACAGCATTGTAATTAGCTTCTGCCATACAAAAATATTCGCCTGAGATGAAGGTGTTGGCATGCCAGAGAGCTGTGTTCTTCCTTAAAACAAGATTTCAGATTCAATTTTAAGCACATTTCATAGACATCTATTATGCTCAGGGCTCGCCGAACCGCTCGCCGACACCGCTCACCAGTCACGCTGTCCGGCGATCTGCACCTGCACAGATTGTTCTGCGCAGGCACAGATCGCCCGAACCCGGCTCTTCTGGGTTACATTCTACTCACCATGGGCGAGCAGATTGTATTATTTGTCGAACCCTGATTATGCTAATAATGAATATGGCCTGAATGGGATGGGCCCTAGCACACACATGACCTTGGATTTCCAACTAGAAGCTGTGTTCAATTACATGACCACCAGCTTTGTACTTGGAATACTTTGACTGTGGATGTGTTTTATGGCTTAGCCAATTTTCAAACACGCAGTTCTAATAGGCCCTGAGTTACCAAAGTATTACAGTAAGGCTACATCTAGATAGCATTCCTTTTCCGTAAAAGGGATGCAAATTAGACATATCGCAATTGCTAATGAAGCGGGGATTTAAATCCCCCCTGCTTGATTAGCATAAAAATGGCTGCCGCTTTTTTCTGGCACGGAGCTTTGCCGGAAAAAAGCACCAGTCTAGACGCGGATCTTTCGGAAAATAAAGCCTTTTCCGAAAGATCCCTTATCCCTCTTAAAATAAGGGATAAGGGATGTTTCGGAAAAGGCTTTATTTTCCGAAAGATCCGCGTCTAGACTGGCGCTCTTTTTCCGGCAAAGCTCCATGCCAAAAAAAAGCGGCAGCCATTTTTATGCTAATGAAGCGGGGGAGATTTAAATCCCCGCTTCATTAGCAAGTGCGATACATCTAATTTGCATCCCTTTTAAGAAAAAGGGATGCAATCTAGACGTAGCCTAAGTGTTTCTCATGTTTAAATTAGTAACATGATTAAGTACCATGCGAAATCAGAGCACACTACTCTGAAAATATAGACGTATTATTGTGCTTACTTGAATCCTTGTCTTGGGTAATACTAAGAAGTTTAAATTGACAAGAGTGAACCACTTGATACAGTGTACTTAGACTTTCAGAAAGTCTTTGACAAAGTCCTCACTAAAGGCTCTTAAAGAAACTTCACAGTCACAAGATAAGAGGGAAGTTCCTCTGATAGATCTGTAGCTGGTTAATAGATAAGAAACAAAGGGTGGGGAAGTTTTCAGAATAGAGAAAAGTGATGTTCCCTCCTGGTGTCCCTTAGGGGTCTGTACTGGGACCAATAATGTTCAACGTATTCATGAAAGATCTGGAAAGGGGCTGAACAGAGAGGTGGCAAAATGTGCAGATGATCCAAAATTACTCAAGATAAAAGTCCAAAGCTGAATCAGGAGTTACTAAGGGGGTCTCATTACACAGGATGATTTGGCAACAAAATGCAGATAAAGATCAATGCTGATTAGTACAAAGTATTGTGCATTGGAAAACATAATCCCAATATAGATACAAAATGATGGAGTCTAAATTAGCTGTTACTGCTCAAAAGAGAGAGACCTGGGACTCATTGTGGATAGTTATCTGAAAACATCTGCTCAATGTGAAGCAACAGTCAAAAAAGCTACCAACGTTACGAGTCATTACAAAAGGGATAGATAGTAAGACAAAAATCATAATTCCTCTCTATAAATGTCCACCTCTTGAATACTCTATGCAGATCTAGTCAACCATCTCAAAAAAAAAATTAGGAAATCAAGATAAAGAGAAGTACCTAAGGGTATGTCTACACTGCCACCCTAGTTCGAACTAGGGTGGCTAATGTAGGCATTCGAACTTGCAAATGAAGCCCGGGATTTAAATATCCCGGGCTTCATTTGCATGTTCCCGGGCACCGCCATTTTTAAATGCCCCGTAGTTCGAACTAGCTGCCTGCGGCTACAAGCGGCATGGACTAGGTAGTTCGAATTAAAGCTCCTTGCAGGAGGAATAACGGTAGTTTGATTTAGGAGCTTTAATTCAAACTACCTCGTTTGTGCCGCGTGTAGCCGTGGGCAAGTAGTTCGAACTATGGGCATTTAAAAATGGTGCCCGCCCGGGAACATGCAAATGAAGCCCGGGATATTTAAGTTTGAATGCCTACATTAGCCACCCTAGTTCGAACTAGGGTGGAAGTGTAGACATACCCTAAAAGATTAGGGCTGTGGGATAGCTTTGAACCATATGTGGTATGGTTAATAGTATGGAATCATACATGGAGAAATTGAAAAGACTGGGACTGTTCAGCTTAGTAAAGAGACAGTTGAGAGTGGGATGACAGAATTTATAAAATCATCAGTGATGTTGAAAAAGTAAATAGAGAAGTGTTATTTTCCCCTTCACAATACAAAAACCAGATCTCAGAGAGACAGCCCTGTTAGTCTATATCTTGAAAAAAAAAATTAGAAGTCTAGTGGCATCTTAAAGAGTAACAGATTATTTGAGCATCAGCTTTCATGACTAAAAGCCACTTCATCAGATGGACTCCTATTTGTTTTTACAAAAAACAGAGCTCACCCAATGAAATCAATCGGTAGCAAGTTTACAACAAACGTAAGGAAGTACTTCTTCACACAGGGGACAGGGGACTGCAGACAGGGGAGTTGAAGAGGGAGAGCAAAGCGACCCCACCGCCGAAGAGGCTACCCGGTGAGAGTACTAGCTGTGGTGTGAGTGTGTGTGCCTGACTGTCTGAATTTTACAGTTTGAAGTGTGAATTGTGAGTCTGATTCCAGGTGAGTGCTCGCAGTTTCAGTTTCAGCTTCTGTGGCAGTTGGGACTGACAGCCTGCCATTGTTCCCTTGATTGCCTCTGATTAGCCTCAGGCTCAGCCTTCCCCTGTGTGACTCAGAAGGGGGCAGGCCTGACCTAGGCAAGCAGGCTTTAAAAAGCCAGAGCAGAGCGACCAGGGAGCGAAGCGGACAGGGGACTGCAGACAGGGAACTGCAGACAGGGGAGTTGAAGAGGGAGTTGAGCAGAGGGAGTGACTGATGGTGATGAAGACCCGAAGCGCTTGTGCCAGTACTTCTCCTGTCTCCTCCACCTGTGCCTGTATCCAGACAGAGAACCTGAGCATGGATGCCTCTACCCAGGTCCTGGTGTGGTCTTGCAGTATTTGTGGCTTGCAATTCCCACTGAGTGATCTCCAGGCTGGGGGAGACAACCATTGTGAAAGGTGCCTGCTGGTGGAATCTCTCAGGCAGCAGGTGGGAGAGCTACAGGAGGAGGTGGCCAGGCTGAGGAGCATTCGAGGCCATAAGGAATTCCTGGACAGTATTCCTGTGGAGTCCACTGAGGTCACTGTCCTAGGATGTGGGACTGTTGACCAGCCACTTACGGAGGAGGCGGTGGTGCAGGGTGACCATTGGCAGCTGGTTACTTCCGGCAGCAGGCAGTGTTCCACCCCTGCTCCTAACCCTCCCACTGTGTTGTTACATAACCGTTACACTTTACATTCTGCAGGAGACAAGGAATCACCCCCCACAGTGGAGAAGACCAGGCCTTGCACCACCAAGGTTGAGCAGTCTCCTGCCACCACTGTGAGGAGGAAACGTAGGGTAGTGGTGGTTGGAGACTCTCTTCTGAGGGGAACGGAGGCACCCATCTGTCACCCTGACAGTTCATCTCGAGAGGTATGCTGTCTGCCAGGGGCCCGTATCCGAGATGTTACAGAGGCATTGTCGAGGATTATCCGGCCCTCTGACTACTACCCCATGCTACTCATCCATGTGGGCACAAATGATACTGCCAGGTGTGACACTGAGTGGATCAAGTGTGACTACAGGGCTTTGGGAGTACGGGTGAAGGAGTTTGGAGCGCATGTGGTATTCTCTTCGATCCTTCCTATCAAAGGTAGGGGCCCACGCAGAGACAGGTGCATCCTGGAGGTGAATGCCTGGCTGCGAAGATGGTGTCGCCAGGAGGGATTCGGCTTCCTTGATCACAGGGTGCTCTTCCAGGAAGGACTGCTTGGCAGAGATGGAGTTCACCTTTCCAGGAGCGGGAAGGCCTTGTTTGGACACAGACTGGCTAACCTTGTGAGGAGGGCTTTAAACTAGGTTCGACGGGGACAGGTGAGCAAAGCCCACAGGTAAGTGCTGCATGTGTGGGACTGGGAGATGGGTTGGAAATGGGGGGGACTACGGCCTATAATGGCAAGGAGAAAGGAGGGTCAGGGCACAACAGGGAGGCAAGATCAAATCAGTATCTTAGATGCCTATATACAAATGCAAGAAGTATGGGTAATAAGCAGGAAGAACTAGAATTGCTAACCAATAAATACAACTATGATATCATTGGTATTACAGAAACCTGGTGGGACGGGACGCATGATTGGAATGTTGGTATGGAAGGGTACGGCTTGCTCAGGAAGGACAGACAGGGAATAAAGGGAGGAGGGGTTGCCTTGTATATTAAAAATGTACACACTTGGACTGAAGTGGAGATGAACGTAGGAGATAGGTCTGTAGAGAGTCTCTGGGTTAAGCTAAAAGGGGTAAAAAATGAGGGTGATATCATGCTAGGAGTCTACTACAGGCCACCTAGCCAGGTGGAAGAGGTGGATGAGGCCTTTTTTAAACAATTAACAAAACTATCCAAAGCCCAAGATTTGGTGGTGATGGGGGACTTCAACTATCCAGACATATGTTGGGAAACTAACACAGCGGGGCACAGGCTATCCAATAAGTTTCTGGACTGAAAGTCTCAGTCCCAACTTTCTGTTTCAGAAGGTTGAAAAAGCTACCAGAGGAGAAGCTGTTCTGGATTTGATTTTAACAAATAGGGAGGAACTAGTTGAGAACTTGAAAGTGGAAGACAGTATAGTGGACAGTGATCATGAAATAATAGAATTCATGATCTTAAGGAAAGGTAGAAGGGAGACCAGCACAATTGAGGTAATGGATTTCAGGAAGGCAGATTTTGATAAGCTCAGAGAACTTGTAGGTAAGGTCCCATGGGAAGCAAGACTGAAGGGAAAAACAACTGAGGAGAGTTGAAAGTATTTCAAAGGGACGTTGTTAAGGGTCCAAAAGCAAACAATTCCGCTGTGTAGGAAAGATAGAAAATATGGCAAAAGACCAGCTTGGCTTAACAAGGAGATCTTGCATAATCTCAAAATAAAAAAGGAGTCATATAAAAAATGGAAACTAGGACAAATAACAAAGGATGAATATAGGCAAGCAACACGGGAATGCAGGGGCAAGATTAGAAAGGCAAAGGCACAAAATGAGATCAAACTAGCTACAGGCAGAAAAGGGAAACAAGAAGACCTTTTATAAATACATTAAAAGCAAGAGGAAGACCAAGGACAGGGTAGGCCCACTGCTTAGTGAGGAGGGAGAAGCAGTAACAGGAAACTTGGAAATGGCAGAGATGCTCAATGACTTCTTTGTTTCGGTCTTCACCGAGAAGCCTGGAGGTGTGCCTAACGTAGTGAATACAAGCAGAGAGAGGGTAAGTTTAGAAGATAGAATACACAAAGAACAAGTTAAAAATCACTTAGGAAAGTTAGATGTCAGCAAGTCACCAGGTCCTGATGAAATGCATCCCAGGACACTCAAGGAGCTGATAGAGGAGATATCTGAGCCTTTAGCTATGATTTTTGAAAAATCATGGCAGACAGGGGAGATTCCAGAAGACTGGAAAAGGGCAAATATTGTGCCCATCTATAAAAAGGGGAATAAGAACAACCCAGGAAACTACAGACCGGTCAGTTTAACGCCTGTCCCAGGGAAGATAATGGAGCAGGTAATTAAGGAAATCATATGCAAACACTTGGAAGGTAATCAAGTGATAGGGAATAGCCAGCATGGGTTTGTGAAGAACAAGTCATGCCAAACTAATCTGATAGCTTTCTTTGATAGGATAACGAGTCTTGTGGATAAGGGAGAAGCGGTGGATGTCATATACCTAGACTTTAGTAAGGCATTTGATACAGTCTCGCATGATATTCTTATTGATAAACTAGGCAAATATAACTTAGATAGGGCCACGATAAGGTGGGTGCATAATTGGCTGGATAACTGTAGTCAGAGAGTTGTTGTTAACGGTGCTAAATCCTGCTGGAAAGGGATAACAAGTGGAGTTCCGCAAGGGTCTGTTTTGGGACCCGTACTGTTCAATATCTTCATCAATGATGTAGATATTGGGATAGAGAGTACGCTTATTAAGTTTGCAGATGATACCAAACTGGGTGGGGTTGCAACTTCTTTGGAGGATAGGGACATAATTCAAAATGACCTTAGCAAGTTAGAGAAATTGTCAGAGCTAAACAGGATGAAGTTTAATAAAGAGAAATGCAAAGTGCTCCACTTAGGAAGGAACAACCAGTTCCATACATACAAGATGGGAAGCGACTGTCTAGGAAGGAGCATGGCGGAAAGCGATCTAGGGGTCATAGTGGACCACAAGTTGAATATGAGTCAACAGTGTGATGCTGTTGCAAAAAAAGCAAATATGATTCTAGGTTGTATCAACAGGTATGTTGTAAGCAAAACTCGTGAAGTCATTCTGCCGCTCTACTCTGCACTAGTTAGGCCTCAGCTGGAGTACTGTGTCCAGTTCTGGGCGCCACATTTCAAGAAAGATGTGGAAAAATTGGAAAGGGTACAGAGAAGAGCGACAAGAATGATTAAAGGTTTGGAGAACATGACCTATGAAGCCAGGCTTCATGAACTGGGCTTGTTTAGTTTGGAAAAAAGAAGATTAAGGGGGGACATGATAGCGGTTTTCAAATATCTAAAAGGGTGTCACAAGGAGGAAGGAGAAAATTTGTTCCTCTTGGTTACTGAGGACAGGACAAGGAGTAATGGGCTTAAAGTGCAGCAGGGGAGGTTTAGATTGGACATTAGAAAAAAATTCCTAACTGTCAGGGTGGTCAAATATTGGAATAAATTGCCAAGGGAAGTGGTGGAATCTCCCTCTCTGGAGATATTTAAGAACAGGTTAGATAGACATCTGTCAGGGATGGTGTAGACGGAGCTTGGTCCTGCCTTGAGGGTGGGGGGCTGGACTCGATGACCTCTCGAGGTCCCTTCCAGTCCTATTATTCTATGATTCTATGATTCTATGATTCTACAACACACAATCAACTTGTGATTCTCACTGCCAGGGGATATTCTGAAGGCCAAAATGAACAACTGGGTTCAAAATTGAAAATTCTCATTGACTTTAATGGACTTTCATGTTGGCCGTCCCTTTCAAAGATCTTGGACTAAGTCTTTCATTGCTAGGAAATGATGAATATTATAAATAGAACATGGCTTCCACAGCAATGTACATTCAACAGGTAACTTTTCAGCACATGAAAGTTTTTATTTACATTTTTACATGTTAATGTTTTATAACAGTATTGGCTCAGGCACTTCCTGGAAGCTAATGACTACTTGGACTCTCTCTACCAGTCATATTAACTGCCAAGAAATGCCTTTCCTATCTCTAATTGCTGCCTAATTATAAGGTAAATAGAACATTTAGAAAGGAGTTAAGCAAGCTGACTGATTAATGTATGAGACATTGAAGGTCAGGAGCTCTGTTCTAAATGGAGTCATTCAACATTTATGTAGGTGTAAACAAGATCATAGTCTGGCCCTATTTTTCTAAAAATCCTGGACTATAATACTCGTACATACATATTCATTTGATTATTTCCGTTTTTTAAAAGGGCTGATTTTTAGCATCTACAAAAATTAAAATACAATTTCAAACTTGCAATCCACAAGAAACTTTGTATATAATGAACAAAGAATCAAATACAGAAATACTTGCCTATATCAACCGCCACAGCTAACCATCCCTTGCAGTTCCTCTTGCCCCAAATACATGAAGGTTAACACATGTGGCCTGTGGAAGACCAAAGAGGAGCATCTGTTCCGAAGTCTGCAACTCCTCATGGAAAGAACCCTGCTGCCAGTTCCTCTCCTCTAAACTATGAGCCAGGCTGCTATTCATGCAGTTGCCTCTGCTGATTGCTGCTTTAGTTTGCAGAGGAAGGTGACCTCTTTGGTACACAAGTCCCAAACCAATTATAGCAGTACCGGTCCAAAACCAGACTAATTGTTTCTTCTGTCAAAGCACTGTTTTGGCACCAAGAGGGCAGACAGGATATGAATTATTTTACCAACAAAATAGCATGGCAGTTCCACACAGTGGCTACGTCTAGACTACAGGCTTGTGTCGACAGAAGTTTTGTGGACAGAATCTGTCGACAAAGCTTCTGTCAATAAAGAGCATCTAGACTGCATAACGGGGATCGAAAAATCGATCCGCTTTGTCGACAAAGAGCGTCCAGACTGCCGGACGCTCTGTCGACAAAAGAAGGCACCTGGAAGTGCTTCTGGAAGGTCACAGGGGCAGCCTTAAAGCCCAGGCACCGCTGCATGCTCTCTGCAGAGACCTGTGCGTAAAGGGATTCCCCTGCACAGCTGTTGCTCTGCTCGTGCCTCTGGCTTGCCTACCTCCTAGAGGGAATTCCTCAGACACCACAGCAGTTTATTTTCTGGGTTTTTTTTTCTGCTTTTCACCTTTTATTTGGCCATGGAGCCTGAGCTGACCCTGGGCAGGCGATGGCCCCATGCTGCCATACTGCAGCTTCTGCTGCGTCTGCATGACTCTGTAATGAATCTCCTACCCCGTATGGACCCAGGCTGCACTGAGGAGACCCGCCTCCGGGATGCAGGAGCTCTGCCCTTGCCCCCAAACTTTTTTGGGGACAAGCAGATTTGGAGGCATGAGATGAGTTCCGACTGGTGGGACCGGCTCATCATGCAGCTCTGGGACAACGAACACTGGCTCCGCAACTTCCGGATGTGGAAGGCCATGTTGCTGGGGCTGTGTGCCTAACTCGCCCCTGCTCTGGAACACCAGGACACCCACATGCAGCCCGCCATCCCCCTGCAGAAGCGGGTCGCAATCGCCCTGTGGAAGCTGGCCACCCCCGACAGCTACCGCTCCGTGGGGCATCAGTTTGGCATGTGGAAGTCTACCGTCAGGGCCATCTTGATTGAGGTAAGTCACTCTCGAGGGACAGGCCCTGCAGAGTGGGGGACGGGGGGTTTGAGAAAGGGGAACTGCCAGGCAAGGGCAAGAGGGAGTGGGGGATGGAGTGGCACTTAGAGGCCGCTCCTTGGCCATCCCAACACTGATGGGGGAGGGAATGAAGAGGAGGGAGGAGGGGGGAAGGGCCCCCCCCAAGCACTTAGGCAACCTGTCTAACTCCCTGGTTTCTGTCTATCTATTCGTCTCATGCTGCAGGTGGTAAGGGCCATCAGTGAAGAGCTGCTGAAGAGGCTCATCTGTCTCGGGGACCTATACAACATCATCGCTGGGTTTGCCGCCATTGGATTCCCAAACTGTGGAGGAGTCCTCGATGGGACACACATCCCAATCCGCGCACTGCCCCATTGAGCAGCCCAGTTTATAAACAGGAAGGGCTACTATTCCATGGTGCTGCAGGCACTCGTCGACCACCAGGGACACTTCATGGACATTTGTGTTGAGTGGTCGGGGCAGGCATATGATGCCTGCATATTCAGGAACTCCTACCTGTACCGCAGTTTGCAGCCAGGAACATTTTTCCCCCGGCAACACCTCGCACTCGGGGACGTGCAGATGCCGGTGTGCATAGTGGCCGACGCGTCGTATCCCCTGATGCCGTGGCTCATGAAGCCCTACACCGGCCACTTGGATGCGAGCAAGGAGCTTTTCAACACGCATCTTAGCCAGGCTTGCATCCAGGTGGAATGTGCCTTCGGCCGTCTGAAAGGGAGGTTCTGTTGCCTACTCACACGCCTGGAGATGGGGGAACGCAACATCCCGGAGGTGGTGGCCGCATGTTCTGCCCTCCACAACCTGGTGGAAAGGAAAGGGGAGGACTTCCTGCTGGGGTGGGTGACAGGTGCTGATGGCGAGGAGAGGCTATTTCAGCAGTCCCAGATGGCTGCCATCCGCCAGGCTCACCAGGCTGGTGTCCAAATCCAAGAGGCCCTGAGGGAGAGATTCTCAGAAGGAGCCCACTGACCGGTCTCCCCCATGGGGGGGGGTTGGCCCGGCCCACCCCTACATTTCCCTCCACTACCCTCACTCTC
Organism: Pelodiscus sinensis; assembly: GCF_049634645.1. NCBI lineage: Eukaryota > Metazoa > Chordata > Testudines > Trionychidae > Pelodiscus > Pelodiscus sinensis. The sequence goes on from NC_134723.1 coordinate 10,243,003, forward strand.
TTCCCATTCAGAACACAGAGAAGACCCACTTTTCTTTGTACACAGAAAATTGCTTTATTACAAACACTAGGGCTGTGTCTACATTAGCACCCCTTTCCGGAAAAGGGATGCTAATGTAGACTTTGGAATAGGCAAATCCGCGGGGGATTTAAATATCCCCCGTGGCATTTGCATTAACATGGCTGCCGCTTTTTTCCGGCTTGGGGAAAAGCCGGAGAAAAGCGCCAGTCTAGATGTTATTCTCCGGAAAATAAAGCCTTTTCCGGAGGATTTCTTATTCCTACTTTCAAGTAGGCTTCATTTTCTGGAGAATAACGTCTAGACTGGCGCTTTTCTCCAGCTTTTGCCCAAGCCGGAAAAAAGCGGCAGCCATGTTAATGCAAATGCCGCGGGGGATATTTAAATTCCCCGCGGATTTGCCTATTCCAACGTGCTACATTAGCATCCCTTTTCTGGAAGGGATGCCAGTGTAGACGTAGCCTAGCAGTAAAGAAAATGTGTGAACTGTTGAATAAAACTTTCTCTTTTAACTGTTCACCTGTTTATCCACAGAGTAAATGTGTCTGTCAAAAATAAAGATTTTGTAAGATAACTCATATGTTCCTTAACTGGGGGGAGGGGTAGGTCACTGAAAACCTGGACGGACAGGGGAGGGGGACTGAAAGCCTGGAGGGGAGGAGGGGGCTCAAGAGGGCCGCTGCTTCCCTGAGCGCAGGGTCCTGCCACCGTCCTGGCATCGCCATGGCCTTGGGATTGGGTGGAGCAAGACCTAGTCCTGGCCTGGGCAGCAGAGGAGGGCAACTGTTGGGCCTGTGAGAGCTCGGGAGCAGGAGGGGCTGTGGGGGGGGGGGAAGCTGGAGGAGCAGGGAGGGAAGAATAGGTTGGGGGGAGGAGAAGAGGGGACTGGGGGAGCTGGAGGAGCAAGGGCCTGGCATGCAGGAGGAGCGGTGCCCATGACAGGGGCAGGCAAGGTGAAGAGCTCCTTCATTGTGGCACAGATCTCCGTGCGCTGCTGGACCAGCCAGTCCAGCAGCCTGGTGTGCCACTCGGCCTCTGCCTGCGTCTTTTGCTGGAGGGTCCAGTTGAGGACCTTCAGGGCCTCAACATGCTCCCTTAGAAGGTCCATGTAGACCCTCCAGTGCCTGCGGGTGTCACGGGTCTGGGATGGTGGTGGGGCGGGTGTGGTGTTCCCGTTGGGTAGAGGGTCCGGCTGTAGAGGAAAAGAGGAGACAATCACTGTCTGTGTGCACCCCTGCTGTCCCCGAGGGCATGCCATGGCTGGCAGGGGCTGTCCTTTGGACAGGAGACTCAGGGGTGTTCCACATGATCCCGCATGTGAGTTGGGCAGCAGCCGGAAAGCCTCCCAGGAGCCCCACAGTGACAATGGGGCTAGCTGGCCCCCCACACTGCCAACTGTCACTGTGACGACCCCTCAGAGCACTCACCTGATGTTCCCTCCCCAAAGTCCACAGATGCCTGGGAGGTCTCTGGGGTCTGGGTCTCCGCTGCCTCCTCTTCCTCCTCCTCCTGGTACAGCTCTCCTGCCTCTCCTGCCTGGTCTTCCTCCCTCAGGAGGGATTGGTCCATGATATGGTGGGGTAACACAGACTCCACCACATGCAGTGGAGTCTGGGCTTCTCCACCGTCCAGGATCTACTCCAACTCCTCATAGTAAGGGCAGGTCTCGGGGGCTGCTCTGGAGCAGGAGCTCTGGTCCCGGGCCCTGGCATATCCTTGCCACAGCTCCTTAACCTTGGCCCTGACTTGAGCCATGGTGGGGGGTAATACCCTTTGGTGGCCTGTCCCTGGGCGAGGCACTCATAAAAGTCCGCATTCCTGTGGCGTGTTTTCAGGGCCTGCAGGGCTTCTTCCTGGGACCAGAGCTCCAGTAGGTTTTTTATTTCAGGGCCAGACCAGGCTGGTGCCCACCTTTTGGTGCCCCTGGGTGGGTCCTTGTCTCTGTCCTGAGAAGGGCCGGGGGGGGCTTGAAGCTGGGCTATGGCTGGCATGGCTGCTCTGGCTAGCTGCCGGACAGCAAGGCTTGTCTGGGTGCCTGTACCTTTAAAAGGCTGCAGCCAAGAACCACAGACGTGCTGTACCTGTAAAGGCTAGACTGTCCACCAAGGCTTCTTCCTTGAGGCCTTTTTTGTCAACAGAACTGGCTCCCTGCGTCCACAGTTACCTTTTGTCTACATAACTATGTCGACAAAGGCATTCTTCCTCGTAAAAGGAGGTTTACAGCCGTCGACAAATCTGCAACGTTCTGTCGACTTCCTGTCGACATAACACGGCGGTAGTGTAGATGCAGGTATAGTTTTGTCGACAAAAGGCCACTTTTGTCAACAAAACCCTGTAGTCTAGAAACACCCAGTAAGAAAAAAGTCCTCTCACAGCAGTAATCAATATCAGCTGCAACATTCCCTGTCATAGTTCATTGAACGGACATTTCCAGGATGATCAGCAGAGTTTGCTGACTAGTGGGCCCTAACGCCAACACATATAGATTTTGCTTGATTTGCTGTTACTATTTATGCTTCATTTCTCATAATTTTGCTATTTGTGCACAGGCCTGCCTGTCTTCCAGACTGTAACAAGGGCAGTAGTTTTTACATCTGCCATTGTGAATAACTTTGTATCATTTCCTTCTTCCTTTCTGTTTTAGGAATAACGGTGAGCTCCTATGTTGACAGATGTTTAACAAATTAGCAAAATAAATAACAACTGAAATGTTATCACCCATAAAGAAGGATCCATGCATTTATTTTTCCCTTTCCATTTTCAACTTATAAGAGCAATAAAGACCTCCATGCAGGGCATTTCCTGGGGATTAATGACCAGCTGAGGTCCCTTCACTGCCTCAAACCATCAATTCCTTCCTGTCTTTCATTAATCCCCAGGAAATGCCTTGTGCTCAATCATTACTGCTTAAACAACATTCTTTTGAACAGAATGCCACAGTTGTGCCCCTTTGTTGGCTGTCCATAGGCACTGATGGATGGCTTATTATGGTTCCTTTCAAATCTGCAAATTAATTTTACCAGCTGTAATTCTTCCTTTTTTAACTGAAGTTCATTTTCAGTTTACAATGGCAAAAATGATCTAAAAATGTTAAGTATCACTACTTTTCAACTCCTAACTTTGAACTTTTTAAAATATATTCATAGCTGAGGGTCAAACCCCCTGAAAATAGGAGTTTACAAACACAACGGTGACACTAGCTGAACTACAAATGGTGACAACATAAATGCATTGTAGACAATGGTACACTTTGCCTACAGCATCACACACAATATCAGCCCTCACTTTCACACAGTGAATAATCCACATTTTCACTGTCTAATCAAATCCACACACTACATAGGAGCCAAGAAGCACAACCAGCTTCAAATATATCAATGCTAATTTTTTACATCCATCTAAGGGCTTAAGGGGGCAAAGAACCAAGTGACGGATTGCTATGGGAACCTGCTGAAGTTTTGAAATCAGCAGTAGTTTATCAATCAGAGTGTTCTTTGCTGTCAAGAAGACAAGCTGACAAGCTAGATTTTTATTTTATTTCATTTTTTAAAAAATAGTATGGAGGGGAGAATAACTAAAATAATGGGAATTCAGAATAGTGTAATAAAAGGATTATTTTAATCAGAATCTGACTGCACTTTTTATATTTATTTATATTTATTCAGTCTGTAGGTATCTTTTCAAATATTATCCTTAAGAGATAAAAATCAAATATCTCTTTCACTCACACACACACACACGCACACTCGTCATGACTTCCTTATCATATTACTTAAGCAACAGATACATGAAGCCACTTAAATCATAAAAAAGAGGATTCCTGATGCATGAAGTGGGTTTTTCTCCATGAACTCTTATACCCAAATACATCTGTTAGTCTTTAGTGGCACAGGACTCCTTGGGTATGTCTATACTACAGAGTTTTGTCGGAAAAACAGCCATTTTTCTGACAAAATTTGAGGGATGTCCACACTGCAGTTGCGTTCTTCTGCAAGAAAATTGAAAGAACAGAGGGGTTTTTTCTGGCATTGGTAATCCCCATTCTACGAGGAAGAAGCCTTTCTGCGGAAGAGCTCTTTTGCAAAAAGGCATGTGTGGACAGAGAAGAGGGAGTTCTTTTGGAGGAAGAGGAAAGAGGAAAAAGCACAGGCAAACTGGTGGCCATTCCATCCATAGCAATCACAGCCTACATACAAGAGAGCATCCATTCAGCCTGGACGCTCTCTTTCAAAAAAGCAGATCGCTTTTTCAATGCACTTTTGCAGTGTGGATGCTCTCTTTTGGAAGAAGTTTTTTTCGGATGATCTCTTCTGACAAAAGCTTCTTCCAAAAGAAGCCTGTAGACTAGACATAGCCTTAGAGATTTAAGGTGAATGCTCTTTTCATTTTTCATACTATTTTCACTAGCAGAACAGGAGGACGTGCCAAATCAACCTGCTACTAATAATAAAAATCATTTTTAAAATGCCATTGATTAGCAGTTCTAGCTTATAATTATGCCAAAAGAAGCCTGTAGTCTAGACGTAGCCCTTGTTGTTTTTGCAAGTATACATTTTGGGTATGTCTAGACATACCCATTTGAAAAAAATGTCCTTTTATAAAAAAAAACTTCACCTGCATCCACACTGAAATTGCATTCTTTTGAAATTAATTCAAAAGAACACAGGGTTTGTTTGTTTGTTTTTGACATTGGTAAACCTCAAATTACGAGGCAGAACGCTTTTTTAGAAAGATCTCTTTTGAAAAAAAGGCATTTGTGGATGAAGAACTGGGATATTTTCAAAAGAAGAGGCAATCAAAAAAAGCACGGGTGCCCTGGTGGCCATTCTGTGAATAGCTATCAGGGCTTTCTTTTGAGAGAGCATCCATGCTGACTGGACACTCTCTTTCGAGTGATTGTTTGGCATGCTTCCTGCTTCTGATCTACTTAAAAAAAATGTTGCTATTACTTTTTGAGTTTTTGGCTAGCTGTTCTTCAAACTCCTTTTTGGCTTTTCTTATATTTTTACACTTAATTTGACAGAGTTTATGCTCCTTTCTATTTTCCTCACTAGGATTTAAATTCTACTTTTTTAACAATGCCTTTTTATCTCTCTCTGCTTCTTTTACTTGGTTGTTAAGCAACATTAGCAGTTTTTTGGTTCTCTCTCTTTTTTTAAAAAAAATTTGGGTATGCATTTAAGTTGGGCTTCTATTATGGTATCTTTGAAAAGTTTCCATGCAGCATGCAGGGATTTTACTTCGTCACTGAACATCTTAATTTCTGTTTAACGAGACTCATTTTAGTGTAGTTCCCCTTTTTGAAATGAAATGTCACAGTGTTGGGCTGCTGAGGTGTTTTTCCCACCACAGGGATGCTAAATTTTATTACATTATGGTCACTATTTCCAAGCTATATTTCCAAACTATGTCCAGTTATATACCTGTTGGCCCAGATTCTGCATTCCACTTAAGACTAAATCAAGAATTGCCTCTCCCATTGTGGGTTCCAGGACCAGCTGCTCCAAGAAGCAGATACTTGTCATAAATCATACCAGTTTTGAAATCATGTAGTGATCTGTATGACAGAAATGTTACCTAAACAACTGTGATGGAATAAATGCAATAATACAAGCAATAATATTATTTGCACAAATAAATCAATTTATGTATAGGATGTATGTAAAATATGTATAGGAAGCAATCACATTTTGGGGCTTTATTAAGTAAAGGGGCACATATAATCTACACACATTTCTCTCTATTCTCAGATGTGGAAAGGTGGATGATCAAATTGCCACTTCCGGAGGAAAGCAATTATAACCGGTGAACAGAAAGAAGATGTTTTGTATGCAGCCTAGATTGTGGTGACTTTGTGCTCTACATCGATCCCTACATCAGTCCCATCCCTAGAAGTTTTTGACTAACTATTGAATTCAAATATATCTTTCCACATAATGCAGATCACACAATATAAGGGATACTTGCTGGTTTGCAGTACATTTTTATTCCACTGGTGAGATATAGGCCATGACTACACTGGCAGATGCAAAGCACTGGCAGTTATAGCACCATTCACAGAACACAGCAGTGAAAACACTATCAGCCACCAGCACAGTAGCACAACCATTGATGCCATCTTTCAATGGCTTCTCTTCTGAGTGCTCTGCCTCCTTGGTCTGTGGGAATGAATCCACAGCTGTTGACAAAAATGCTGATAGAGCTCACTAACACGTCAAGAATGGCACTTGAGGTATTCCTGAAGCTGCAAAGTGACAAGGAGGAATCCATGCAATGTTCGTACAACACAAGATTTCTTGTGCCATTCATGGAGATGCTGACTACAAAGAATGCAGATTTTTGGCTCAAGAAACAAGCACTGAATGGTGGGATCAGATCATCATGCAAGGCTGGGATGATGAGTAGTGGCTGCAGAACCTTTGGATGAGGAAAAAACCACTTTCGTGGTGTGCTGAGCTCACCCCCATCTTGCAGCGCAAAGATATGCAAATGAGAGCCATCTCACCAGTGGAGAATCATGTGGCCATTGCACCACAGAAGCTGGCTACTCCAGGCAGGTTTCACTCCATTTCCAGTCAATTTGGAGTGGGAAAGTCAACAGTTGGACTCGTGCTGATGGAACTGTGCACAGCCATCAATTGCATCCTGCACCAAAAGACTGAGGGAGGGGAATAATATACTTTTCCCACCCCATAGATCTTGGCCTGCTTCATTTTAAAACCGGAGTAGTATATGTGCGAATTGCAGTGAATCCAAGCTGTAGATTTCATTAAATTTACAGGATTACTCTGAAACACATTTGCACAGTTCTACCTGTATAACTAGCTAAGTATGCACTTGTATACTCAAAGAACAGGCATATTTTAATGGCTGCACTAAATGGGCATTGAAAAAAAAAAAAACCAAGCCAATTGACCTTGTAAAAAACAAAGAGAGTAACTGAGGGAAAACACATGCCCATGGTGTTTTTTTAAAGTGAAATCACTGAACAGGCAGCACAAGTAACTGACCTGTCAGTTTAGCTTCACAAATTAAATTAGCTAAATGGTTACATTAAATGGTTAAAGACACATTGGTTCAACATAAAGGCTAAGAATTCAAGCCCTCAAGTCACGAAAGCCAGGAAGTTACAGTTGATTCAGCAGTGTTCACCCAGACTTACTACACATATGGAGGGTTTGTTATTTCTCTCTCTTGGGGTGCATCTAGACTGCAGGGTTTTTCCAGGATACCAGAGGTATCTCGGGAAAACTCCGCCATGTTCAGGGAAAGCGTTTGCTCTTCCGCTTTTTTTTTGCAGACGAGCAAATGTGCTCTTTCAGGGAGCCCTGTATACAAGGAATAAGGCCTCCTCCGAAAGAGGAGGCTTTGCTGCCATTTGGCCCCCAAATAGATGGGGCCCAAATGGCAGAAAAGACTCTTCCAGAAAAGCAATCGGAAAAAGCTACACAAATTGCGGAGCACAATTTGTATAGCTTTTTCCAAAAAAAGGCTATAGTGTAGACCTAGCCTTAGGAAATATCAACTTTAAAATATGACAATATCGTAAAATACACAATTAAGCCACTGTAAAGGAAATGGGGCCAATGGACTTTAAAAGGTATAAATGAGAACAGACTCTGACCTAGACCAGGTCTACATTAGGAGCACTCGCTTGTATACTAAGATGGCAAACTACTTATAGTGTGGATGTAGCTTATAACAACGTAAGTGTTAATTTGTTCTTATAGCTTCTTCCAGACCCAAAAGCAAAAGAAGCTGTGCCAATAAAAGTTCTGTTTTGCTAGTATAACTACACTAGGGACTTTTGCAAGCATACAATGTCAGTCATGGAACACATCGCTTCACACCCATGACTGACAAGCTATGGCAGCAAAGCTTGATGGTTTACATCTAACCCTGGGTATGACAACATAGCTGACCAAACATTGCTAGTGTGCCCTAACATTTGGAATTTTCTGGCTTTCAAGTACTTGATATGCAAACTTTACACTGTGTTAACATTGGGGATTTGCAGTTGCTATTCAGTAATATGCAGTTAAGGTAATTTCATTTTATGAAAGACAAACATCAATATTTCCAAAAGAAATCATATATTTTATGAAGTACATGTTTATGAAGAACTCTATTGGGATTCAATAACCTAGACTCTGCTACCAACAACTTTGCTTTCAGATTTTAGATAGAGAGTCTCAAGAGGCTTTGATTTGCTTACAGCCACATATTATATTAAAAAGGGCAATTGAAAACAGGTCTGAAAGCAACGTCATTCATATTAACAAGAATTATACGAAGTACATAGCACATAAAACACAACTGAAAATGCATGTTAATCCACCAGTAAAAGCAGAGTGTGGTGTGGCACTGTGGGTTATATCATGTACCAGTGAATGGGAGATAGGCAGTTGTACAACAAAGTGCAGCAGAGACTCATTACCTAGGAGAAAGGTGGAATCCGGAGCGCCATTCACTAAAGGCTGAAGAACAATAGCAATTCTGATACATGTATAAATGATTAGGACCAATGATGTTGAATGAATGCCTTTCCTATTGTTTTGGATTGTCCCTTTTTTTCTTCAATTTTTAGTTTGACAATCTCAGCAAACATAAGAGACTATTCACTATGCCCAGTACCTCACTGTGATTTCAGTACCCTGTATTATAGCTGTGCTGCTGTTGTTAATATACTGGGCTACGTCTAGACTGCAAGCCTCTTTCGAAATAGGCTGTTTCGAAAGATACATTCTAAAAAACCTCTTTCAAAAAAGACTGTCTAGACTACAACCGGTACTTTCGAAAAAGCCAGCTGCTTTTTCAAAAGAGAGCACCCAGGCAGTCTGGATGCTCTCTTTCAAAAAAAGCAGTTTGCATCACAAAAAGAGCACTTTCAAAAAAAAGGCATTATTCCTCATAAAACGAGGTTTTCAGTGGTCAAAAAAAATGCCACAATCTTTCGATTTACTTTCGAAAGAACACAGCAGCAGTCTAGACAGGGGAAGTTTCTTTGAAAAAAGGCCACTTTTTCAAAAAAAACCTGTAGTCTAGACACACCCTGGTGAATATAGTTCCAAGAAACAGATATTAAATGACTTACTGTCCAAATGTGTGTGCAGTTCTAAACTATTGTGCAGACTGCTTCTTTCCCCACACACTTCCTACTTGGTCAAAAATCTATTAACTTCTTATTACACTTATTTGTAAAGGGGTTGAGAGCTCTCCATCTGCAGCCAGACTGGTAATGCTAATAATATAGTAGAGTACAATGATTATATTATAATTAGTAATTACACTTTGGTAACACCTATGTAATCATTGTACTGCCCATTAGGTTGAACAAGAATGTGCGTGCATAGGAAATATGCAAATACTATATAAATAGCTGATAAATTATTTTTAAAATTGCAATTTTCATAAGGGATTATTACAACTTGTGTTGTACATACTGTTCTGATGTATTACATTGTTTTATGTACTCCAGTTATAGTGGTTTGTACCTGGCTTAAGTATTTTTAAATACTTTACACATCTCCACAATACTCCAGGACCAATTTAATTTAAAAAAAATGTGCATTTATCATATTTTAATGACCGTGGATCAAAGTGGCAGTGCAAGGACAATTAGAAGATGCAAAGCACCTCCTGATGCAGCTGGCCCAGCCACCCTCATCACAGGTAGTCATAAGGGATGGGAGCAAGCTTCTCAGAGCAGCCACATTCCCTGTTCCAGCAAGTGAATGGGACAATCCCAAATGGGACAGGGATTAGTGCTACTCCCCCACCGATGCACCAACACACTGGAGACTATATACTGCACCAGATATAGACTTCATGTGGTTTATTACTACTCCAGAATAAGATTATGCCTCCAAATCAAAATCTCTCTGAGGCAGCAAAGCAACATACTGACCGTTACTACAGCCATGATAGAGCTCTATGGTAATGTAATTAATAGTTTCACCTCTACAGATTGGAACTATATATAAACACACTTTTCAAATCGGAAACTTCAACTGGTCCAGAATACGGCTGCTGGAGTTCTAACTAACACTTATACAGAGCACATTATGCCAGTGCTCCAGCAGCAGCACTGGCTTCTGTTATCTTTCCAGGCATAATTCAAGATCCTGATTATGAACTCTAAAGCCCTAAACACTTTGGGACTTGGGTACTTGAAGAACCATCTCCTCCTGTATGAACCTGCGTGGGGATTAAAATCAGTTGAGCAGGCTCTGCTCCATGTTCTTCCACTTATGGAGATAAAGTTGACATCTATGCGGAGCAGGGGGCCATCTCAGCTTTTGCTCCTGAGCTATGGAATTCCCTCCTCTGGGACATTTCCCTAGTGCCAATGCTGGCATTGTTTCAGCGCCAGGCTAAAGCCATGCTTTTTACCCATGCTTTTATTGGTACATGAATGTGTGTGTGTATGAGTGCTGCCTCTCTTCTCAGTGTGTCTTCGTAGGTTTTATGCCCCCCTCTTGGTATTTTTTATACATTTGTTTTAAAATTTTGTAAACCACCCTCAAATATTTTAAAAAGAGAGGTAGGGTAAAAATATTTTAAAATAAATAAATTGATAAATACATGCAGGGCCAGTTCTGCAAACCTAAACAGCCTCCCTCACCACTATGTGGTGTTGCAGAGCAATGCGCCACAGCACTTAAGGACTAGAGAGGGTTGTCACTGTTACAAGGCCATTCACGCACTGCCTGGCACAACCATGGAATTCTCCTCTCCAGGCTTTTTGCATCCATTTGAGGTCAAGATCAGTGTTCTCAGTAAGCTGTGCATTTGTGAAGCCACACATGAGAGATTCAATTTCACCCAGCTGATTAGCAAAGCACCAACAGCCAGTTATTATGTTTGTATTGGTGGTGCACATTCACACATGGTTTGGTGCACATAAAATAATTTATTCTGCACATGGATGAAAAATTCCACACATGGATGGAAGAGATCAGAGGGAACACTGGCAAAGATTTAGCCTTTGAAGTTTTAAGCAGCCAACTCTATTCACCTCTCTTCCCCTCTGGAAAGCCATGTCATAAATGATTTAAATCATGTATACATTAATCATAAATGATTCATAATAAATGTTTTATATTTTATATTAAAATCTCTGCACAATCACATGAACCAAAACTGATGTTGTCTCTTTCTCTTAGGATCTACACTACACACCCAAATTTGCAGTAAATATCGTACTCTGTGTAAGTATATGATTTGCTGTCTGAATGTGTCAGTATGACAGAGATGCAAGCAAGATGACATTGCTCCTAAATGGTGGTAAACATTTTTTACGGGTATTTATATCACACCAGAAAGTATCAATAACTCTAGGTGTTTTTCAAGCTGCGCTAATAAAAACTGCATTACTATGGTTACTGTCTGTGACAAATCCAACCCACTGCAAACTTCCCTTGTGAAGGAAGTTTTATACCATAATCTATTATAAAACTAAAATAAAAATTAAAAGTGGCAGAAAGGAAAGTGCAGAATCTCTCTCTTGAAAATCTCACACTGAAAATCTCACCTCTGCACTTATCTGAGAAATGTCATTGGTAGTCCCAGGTCTGATGCCGATAGCCTACAGCCTTGTGCACTCCGGAAAAGATCAAAACCTGCTCAAATGCCATACACAGAGTTAAAATGGCAATTTCACCAACTTTGGTGGACCAGAAATACGTATAGAGCATATAGAGTATTTTCTTTCATGGTACACTGAACCGTGACAAATATGCATTACTTCACATTGACACAATTTCACACATAAATTGTCATCAGTCTGGTTCTCCATCCATTGCTGTGTGAGTAAGACAAGTTTAGTTCAGGTTGAGTTGAGTCTCAGTGAATTTAGGTCAGTCGTCACCTTTCTAGTGGTCTCGAATGTCTGAAAGCTGAAAACAAGCCAAAGTGTCAGTGTCCTCTGTTCTATTATAACATGCACTTCATTAGCCTTCAGTAATTTCCACACCAATAACAACTACCCCTTATCTTATAATTCCTCAACAATCTTTGGTACTAATTAATCCAGAAAAACATGCATTAGGGAGTGTATTGAAAGGTCTGAATATTGGAGAGAATATACAGTAAAACTCCAAAAGTCCGGCATCCAATTGTACGGCACTCCTGATAGTCCGGCATCAAAATGGCAAGAGCCTAGAGAGTGAGCTTTGGCAAAAAATCAGTCACAAATCAACAGCGGCAGCAGCTGAACCGAGTGAAAAGAGTAAAAAAGGGTTAAAAAAATGAACACATCACAGTATACTGTATACAGTATGTACAATAAAAAGGGTTAAGAACACTTTATATACAGTATATAATGTATACAGTTTATATATATATATATATATATATATATATATATATATATATATATATATAAAACCATCTTATAGTACCTCCTGATAGTCCGGCATATCCAATAATCCGGCACCACTGAGGTCCCAAAGGTTCCAGATTATCGGAAGTCTACTGTACATGTTTTCACTACTGTTTTCCTATTGTGCTTGGAAGGCCAGGACTTCCTCACTCAATCATGCAACCCTATCTAAAATCAGTGAAATTTAATGCAGATTTTGTTCCCTGAGGGTCGCTGATTGTTGTAATAATTCTCTCATTTTGCACTGTCACTGAATGGTTGGTTACTTGAGGAGTCCTCTGACCAGTGCATTAGATCAGTAGTTACTAATGCGGTGCCCGCCAGGGCATTTATGGGCGCCCGCCGAGTGACCAGGGCCCGCCCAAGCTATTCTTGCGCCCCAGGCCCACTGCATTAGATAGAGGAAGGATTATGTAGATCTAAGACTTGCAAAGAGAATATTCCCTGAAACAGCCCCTAGAAACAGCATTCAAACTGTATTATAACATGGAAGATAAAGCAAATACTCCCAGCCAAAGACCCCTGATATATTTAATCTATTCAGAATCTTCAAAACAGATTACAAACAGTGCATAAAAAGTAAGATGCACTGAAGTTCAAAGCAAAGTTTGAAATCTGCCTTTTAGGCAATAACGAGAATTTAGTGTCAAGTATCAGAGGGGTAGCCGTGTTAGTCTGGATCTGACCAAGTGGGTCTTTGCCCACGAAAGCTTATGGTCCAATACATCTGTTAGTCTACAAGGTGCCACAGGACTCCTTGTTGCTTTTGAGAATTTAGTGAGGCAATGAAAGTTTTAAAAACTAAAACACAACTCTTGGGCTAGAAATCTTTGGATATGTGCTGCTGTAAAAGGTTGAGAGTGTGCAGACACAATGAGCAACATCATTTTAGGTTTAACAATATTCTGTGGCTAGGAAGTCTTACCCACCCCTTGTAGGCATGTGTTGAATTAGTAATGATGACTGGAGAGAACATGCCTTCAGAACAATCATTCACACACGGGGCTCGTCTACACTGGCCCCTTTTCCGAAAGGGGCATGCTAAATTCAAAGTAGGAATAAGAGATCCTCCGGAAAAGGGCTTTTTTCCGGAGGATCGGGGCCAGTGTAGACGCTCTTTTCCGGCTTTTCTAAAAGCCGGAAAAAAGCGGCGGACATTTTTATTTAAATGCCGCGGGGGATATTTAAATCCCCCGCGGATTTCCCTATTACGACCTGTGAAATTAGCATGCCCCTTTCGGAAAAGGGGCCAGTGTAGACGTAGCCACACAGTTTCTTTGCTCTAGCTGAAAAAGAGAGTGCTAGTGAAGTGAACAGATCAATGCCAACTTTCACCAGATGAGGAGCAGTCTCAAAGGTTTGTAAAAATTTAAAAATAAAATCTGTCTTCTAGAATGGTGCAGTTACTTCCTCATCCAGGACCAATGCCTGACCACTGGACTAGGAGAATTTTCTTACACTTCTTTGGTCTGAATAATCTGAACTGTTGTTCATAAAGTTGATTTAGGACAAACCTGCAGACCTGCAGACCTACTGGGATTACCCAAACACCGGGCAGGCGGACTTGCCGGGGCTCCGGGCAAAGTGTATGGTGAGAAGGAAGGCACGGGCAGTGGGTCTGCACTTCTAGAACAGGCGGTCGAAGAGATGGGGCTGAGGGCAGTCAATCCTCGGCACTGCCTGGAGTGCATCACACTGTGGCCCCTTCCCCTCCAACCAGCCCTCAGAGCCGCCTGAAGCACTCCACACAGTGCTTTGGTGGCAATTCAAAGGATCCAGAGCAGTGTTCCCTCTAAGCTGCAGGGCAGCACAGCTTTACCAGAGATTAATATCCCCCGCCCAGGCAGTCAGCTCCTTGCATGGAGTCCTGAGCCTCTGACTGGGCGGGGCTGATTAATCACTTGTGAAGATGTGCTGCTGCGCAGCTTAGAGAAACACTGGTCCAGGGCTCCTGCCACCACCACTCCTGCAGTAGTGACAGTGTCAGCCAGGAGTCCAAGACCCTTTTGAAATGCCCGGATCTGGGGCAACTGCCTCTTTGACTCCTCCCCATTGGCAGACTTGTCTATCAGAACAGTCACACCAGATAAGATCAATGGTTCATCTAGCCCTGTATCTCGTCTTCCAACAGTAGCCACTGCCAGGTGCCCCAGAGGGAATGAACAGGTGAATCCATCCCGTTACCGATTCCCAATTTCTGACAAAGAGGTTAGGGACATCAAAACTGCCCATTCTGACTATTAGCCATTAATAGACTTATCCCCCATTAATTTATTTAGCACTTTTAAAAAGTGTTATAGTCTTGACCTTCACTCTAAGAAAGAGTTTTACAGGTTGACTATGTGTTGTGTAAAGAAATGCTTCCTTTTGTTTGTTTTAAACCTACCACTTATTAATTTCATTTGGTGACTTCTAGTTCTTGTGTTATGGGAACAAGTAAATAATTTTCCCTTATTTACTTTCTTCACACAAGTCACAAATTTATAGACCTCTGCCATATCCCCCCTCAATCCGCTCTTTTCTAAACTGAAAAGTTCAAATTTTATTAATCTATCCTCCTATAGCAGCTGTTCCAAACCCCTAATCCCATTTTCCCTTTCTGAACTTTTTCCAATTCCAAGATATCTTTTTTAAGACGATGTGACCACATCTGTATGTAGCATTCAAGATGTGGGTGTTGTGTGGATTTATATAGAGACAATACATTATTCTGTCTTATTTCTATCACTTTTGTAATGATTCCTGATATTCTGATTGCTTTTTTGACTGCTGCTGCACATTGAATGGATGTTTTCAGAAAATTATCTAACAGTCTTTTCATCTGGCCTTGAGGTTTGCCATTGCTCAGCTCCTGAGTTAGAAGTACAACTGCTAATTTACCCTTTTCTGAAATACCAGTCAGCTTAATAGCCCTGAGAGGGCCATAACAGATTCTGCAGTACTGGCACAAATGTATACATTTTACAGTAGGCTACCTACATCTCAGGGGGAGGAAGCTATCAGTACACCACCATCTTTCCCATATATATATCTCCACAAAATGTAGGTTTGTCTCCTTCCACAGTTCCCCCATTCATCAGTTTGTTTTTATCATTTTGCCTCACAATCACTGTTGCCTTGAGAGGCTTTCGTTTCTTTTCCTTTGGAGGCCTAAGTGCTTGCCTTGGTTATGATTTAGCACCTCCTTTCAGTGCTTCCCCACTTTCATGTGAGATTTTCGCCAAGATAATTCAGTGCATTGCCTTATCCTGCCTCTTCTTGGCATTTGTCTTGGACTTTTTGACATTTTGCCTCAATATTTCAATGGCCTACCTCAAAGCCTCACTCTGTCCATATAGCCCAGTGTTCTAGATTTTCCTTGAACTCTTTGGGCATATCCACACAGCAGGGTGAAAGCCTAAATAAGCTACATAACTTGAGCTACATCAATTGCGTAGCTTAAATCGAAATAGCTTATTTCAGCTTTTTGGCACTGTCTACATGGCAAGAACACTCTTCCTCCAACTTCCCTTACTCCTCCTAAAATGAGGGTTACAGGAGTCTGAGTAAAGAGTCCTCCAACTTGACAATATTTCAACATTATGTCAAAGTAACTGCTTGCTGTGTAGACACAGACTATGTTATTTCGGAATAACGTGAGTTATTCCAAAATAATGCTGCTGTGTAGACATAGCCTTTGCCATATCTCTAGCACCCTGCCTTGGTGCTTCAGCATTTTTTCACCTCAGCACCCCAGCACATTTACCTCAGTGCTATGGCACCCCTGACTTTGCCATGGCTTTGAAGTTTACGATAATTTCATTTGGAGCTTTGCTTCGATTCTTTCTTAGTTTATTCTTTCAGGTCTTTATGGCACATTCAGCACATCTGAGTCAATGATCAGTTCACCATGGCTCAGAGCTGTAGGCAGAATGCTACAACAGAAAAACCAAAATTCATCAAAATTAACTAGGTATGAATCATGGACTCCTGACAACAGTGAGCTGGATAACCAGCAGTGAGCTTCATTTGCCTACAGATACATCTGGGATCCCTGGCAAGAGCTGGTAAAACAAAAAAGTTTGGAAAACATGTGTTAATGTTTTTGACCAGTTTATAATATGGTCCATTTTTTTTAAAACAATGCACTGAAAAAATGCATTAGCAACAACTTCAGCTATACCCTGGCAGAAAGCATCAATGGGAGAGCTGTAGTTGTGAGAGCATCTTTTCCTTGCCAAAGCATTGAAAGCTTCAAAATATAGCGAGTTGTGATTGGTACCTTTCAAGACAGGATAATTACTCACTCACTCACTCTCTCTCTCTCTCTTTTTGTGGGCCCATACATTTTTTTGAATGGAGATGTGAACCTGTTTGGAAATTTTAGAAATGGCCTGCAGATTCCCACGGACCTCCGGATCATAGGTTAGAAACCACTGTTATATGGTAATGACAACCTTTCGTGAAGCCCTTAGATACAGTGTGCAGAGAGCCCCTAGTGTCTGTGGACCACATATTGAAAATCACTGCTCTAAAGATATCTTTGTGCACGATTCTGTCACCCACCCACTAATTTTCCTGTACACCACTTTAATTCAATCAATTTTTGAGTCAGTGTGAAATTGCAAGCTGATCACTTGCTGCTGAAAACACCTTGACCTTTGGAGATGATTTTATTAAATAAAAAAGCTTGTCACTCCAGTTTGGCAATCTATTAAAATCCTAATGTGTCAGACATTCTCAGCAGTAAAGCAAACACCTATCAAATGAACACAGAAAATATTTTGTTTTCATTAAATAAACTAAGCACAAGATCTATAAACAACTATCAAACAAAGACATTAATTCAAAATAATGAGCTCGATTACACATAATAGGCCAGAACCTCAGTTGGTATGAAGAGGTGTAGTGCCACTGAACTCAATGGGCATATGCTAACTTACACCAGCTGAGGATCATGGCCTAATAAGCAAAATCTTACCTATTCTGCAAAACAATTCCTTTCACTACATGATGTAAATATATTCAGCTCTCTTAACACTTCATTTCAATTTGGAAGAAATCAGGAATTTTAAAGTAAAATTTCTTTCAAAGTTTTAACAGGTCTTCAAAAGACCGTGGCAGCTTTTTTTCTCCTCTGAACAAACTACTTTTAGAACTGTTATCATGAAGTGACAGTAATCTGCACTTTAAAATGAAAAGGCAGAATTACAAGAGCTCCACCAAAGGCTGTCCAACTTAATCTTACTCTTCATGATGCCCCTGAGAAAGAGAAAGGGGAACAAACAAAACAAACAACAATATTTTGATCAGAGATTCATCATATTCTCTAAGCAGTAGGGTCTTTAGATAATGATGAATGCAGCCATTTACAAGCTGTTTAGGTTAAAACTTGGCTTTGGCAACCAAACTATCTGTGTATATTCTAGCTTTCTTCTTAAAATCTTGCAAACCCTTGTGCAGTAGGAACTCTCAGTGTTACTTTTGCTGCCTACTGATTGCTTAACAAGATTTTTTTTGCCCAGGTCTGAAGGAAAAGTAGAAGTCTTTATGAGACAGACAGATACAAAACAACATCAGCAGGAAATTACTATTAGTAGGGTTTGACCCAACCATCAAGGAAAATCACAGTATGGGCATAAAGCTATATAAAAAGAGATATTTTAAACACCTGAATCTGATAAATTAAAGCAAGAGGTATAGGAAGAAACTGGTACTGTATAATAACACTTGATCCTTTTACTCCAAGTAGAGGTGCACAACTCTGGAGTTATCTTTCTTCTGCTTCCTTAGTAACATTCTTTATCACAAAAGGATTCTGAATTAATGGATATATTCCTTTATATTTTCTGATAAGTCTGTGACAAGTGAGATTGAGTTTGATGGCCTTCCTTCACGCACCTCACCAAACTACCCCAAGGAGAAGCCGAGCATTGGAATGATCATGGGGTACTATGTAAGAAAATTAAGGGTTATTTGCCACGCTGTGGAAAGATGCTTGTACTAAGCCTGCAGGCATAATGCTGTATCACTTTCAATACCACTACATGTGCATGGAGGGGTGCACATATATACATTTTAAATTAAACAACAATAGCCACCAAAATCATAAGAGCAATAATCTGCAAGAAGTCTTCAAATAACATTTTAAAAAGCAACATAAATACCAATACTAATCAACTATTCTAAATCCTCAGGAGAAAACAGTGCCTTCATTTTGGGGCCAAAAATATTTCCAGCTCAACAAAAAGACCTAATTCACAGACATCTATTGAACCGGTGTGAATTGCACTGTGAGCTGAAACACACACTATTCATAATGATGAGGCACTCTGAATAAAGAATTCTGTTATTCATATTCTTTGCAAGGGGTGTGGCCTCTTGGAAAGCTGAATGAATACAAAACTACTGTTGCTGTGTTTCAGCCCAGATGCAGTTGAACACAGTTCACATTTTGTTGTTATCAAAGTTTACAGTACATTTGTGCTCCATTAAATAGCTCCACCAGCTAGACATAGCGAATGCCAGTATTCACCAGGAGTTATAAACAAATAAAAATGTTCTTGCAAATTCTAGGTATTGTTAAAGGAGACTGAAAAAAACTGACTCACTTGGATCTTGGAAGCCTAGATTTATTTTAAAAAAGCTTGAAGCAAGACATTTTTGATGGCATGTTAATTCAGAGACAATACATTTACTAGTATCTTATCTTGCCACAGCATATTCTAAGTGTCTTCATTCATGAAGACTCCAAAATTTTGGACAGAAAAATAAGGATTAAACAGATGATTTAATCACAAAGTCCACTAATTATGAATGTTGACTAGCATGCTGTTGGTTCATTCAATTCTGGGTGACTAATCAGCTGTCTGAAGTGCTCTGTGGAAAAACAATTTTTTTAGCAGTCCTCTCCTGTCACTTTTTGATTTATCAAAAAGCATAATTCACAAGCTGTTTTCTTATCATTTATTTATTTTACTCACAGAGCTTTTATTAATTCATTTTTATTTAATTTACAAAATCCAATTTTTAACACAAGTTCTTCCACATTGATCAACTATGCACGAAGGATTTTTCCCCCACTCCATTGCTTTTCGTAGTCTAGGAAATGCTATTTTTAGCATCCTGTAGCTCAAATTCAGAGCAGTGCCATCTTCCCAATACTCCAAGAAGAAGTAGAGAGCCTAAATCCCTTCTTGCTAACAACTTTTACTTTTAACCTGACTTCCTAATTCACTGCAGAATGCAGATTCATAGACCACAAAGGGAGGCAGTTTTCTTGGTTCGTAGCATCACCTGCAAGGCTTTTTCAAGGGTAACCTGCATTCATTTTCTTTTTTAATGGATACCCCCAGCAGAATATTTACAGCACTTTTTACCTTTAAGTCTGTTGAATCTCTCAAGAGATTAATTAAAAACCTGAATAGGTTTTGCTACTCTGACAACAAATTATTCTGGTAATACCTTCTAATAATGAAGATATTCCAAGGGAAATTGAAACCTGTGATTTCCCTGTGGTTTAAACAGCTCATCCCCTGCACGTGTTACCTACTGCAGGGCTGTTAAAGAAACAACTAGGGGCCTGATCTCGATCCCAATGAAGTTGTTTCAATTTTTTCCTGATTTAAATGGGAGAAGGTCAGGACTCGCTGACCTGATTCAGAACTTGGTGGGCCCTATTTTTATACTGGTGTTTAATTCTTCATAACGTAGAACAGGAATGGCCCCTTTATCTGTACACGTGCACTCCTCAGTCAGTAATTACAACAGAACATTTGCATTAGCTCTCCCATTACAATTAGAACACAGTGACAGGAGTGGGTCATTTTAGTTCTAAAACTGACTGTGCATGAGAAAGCTACTTTAAGTACAATGAGTGCTTCCATGTCCCATTCCTCACTACCAACTGTGTGAAATGGCTATCACCTGACCTATCACCTGTTGAGACTGGCTTAACCAGGCTTTGCTCTTATTAATATCTGTCTTATAAAATAACCATCTGAGAGAGCACAATGAAGGAAGAAAGTAATTGGGAATTGTTCCCAACTGATGACAAAAAAACCCCAACCCTATCTGAAGTAGGGTATTAAGAATCCAGTGCACCCCTTCTCCATCTAGTGAGAAAAAGCACAGGAATGATTCACTGAAGAAGATGAACTATATTATTAACATTACTATTCTGTACAGGTAGACAGTAGCAACCCATGGGCCAGACACAGTTCACCAGGGCTAGCCCAAAACAGGCCACCTGATGCTTTATTTACCTGAATGTCCACTGGACACAGATTACCATTCCCAACTAATGGGAGCTGCAGGAAGTTGTGTCCTAGTCCCTGCCATATCTGTGCAGGCACAGGTAAATAAAGCATCTGGCGGCTCATCAGGGGCTAACCTTGTTGAACATCAAGAAAGATGCAGAGAAATTGGAGAAGGTCCAGAGAAGAGCAACAAGAACGATTAAAGGTCTAAAGAACATGACCTATGAAGGAAGACTGAAAGAATTGGGCTTGTTTAGTTTGGAAAGGAGAAGACTGAGAGGGGACAGGATAGCTGTTTTCAGGTATCTAAAAGGATGTCAAAAGAAGGAGGCAGAAAAATTGTTCTCCTTGGCCTCTGATGATACGACAAGAAGCAATGGGCTTAAACTGCAGCAAAGGAGGTTTAGGTTGGACATTAGGAAAAACTTCCTAACTGTTAGGGTGGTTAAACACTGGAATAAATTGCCTAGGGAGGTTGTGGAATCTCCATCTCTGGAGATATTTAAGAGTAGGTTAGATAGGCATCTACCAGGGATGGTCTAGATGGTGCTGGTTCTGCCATGGGGTCAGGGGGCTGGACTCGATGACCTCTCGAGATCCCTTCCTGTTCTAGTGTTCTATGATTAACCGTGTCTGACCTAGGGATGTTACCTAACATATCTTTAAATGCTGGCTCCCACCGAGCACAAGTTCCCACCTGCTCCCCTACACCACTGCTGCCTCCGTGGGGGGAGCAGGCTTTTCAGCAGAGCTAGCACGTGCATCGAGTCCAGTCCCCTGCCCCCATGGCAGGACCAGCACCTGCCCTCCTCCTGCACTGCTGCCTATCTTGGGGGGCGGGGGGAAGCCTGCTTAAAAGAGAGGTAGCTGTGGGGGAGGGGGGAGCCAGCTATGTGGGAGCCGGTACATGAGGGGAGCAGGCTTAAAAGCTGGCTTACCACAGGCATCGGTTCTTGCCTTCCCCCATCGTTGCTACCTCTGATATAGAGGCAGCATGGGGGTGGGAGTGAGGGTGCATGTAGTCATTAGGATTAACCAATGAGCCCAGGCTTATTGGTTAACCATGTAAACAACTACACACTAACATCCTTAGTCTGACCCACAGGCTCCTTTTGCCCACCCTTGCTCTGTGCCTCTAGGATTTGCTCACCTTTATGCAGGACTGAGCCTTAGGTCTGGAATAAGCACCAAAAAATACAATATCAATGTGCAAATCATTCCTGGAGCAGTCTTAAAACACCCATAAAGTGGCGTTTTAGGCTGGAACAACAAGAACTCTGAGATCCTGTTGAAATACTTTTTGTAATTATACTAAACGCTTGGGAGAGAAATAGCTGTTTAATCCCAGAAAAACAATGATGATAAAGTCTGAAAAGATTATATATAGGAGCCTGATTGAGACGCTAGTCAAAAATGTCCCGAAATGGCAATGTAGCCAAGTTTGTGGTATTGATCCTCCTTTGCCAAGTGGAAATATCACCAAAGCAAAAGTTAGACAATCAAAGGACAATCTAAAATGAACCATGAGAGTTACTTTCAGTCTGAATATACATAAAAACATTTAGTCCGTGCAAGATTGTGAGACACCAATGCATGAGAGCAGAGTTACTCAACATGAGGCCCACAGCCTGTTTGTTTGTGGCCCAAGGTGCAGTTTGGGTTTTAAGCAGGTTTCAACATGTGGCCCACGAGTGGGATCCTTTGAACATGGCCTTCACTGGGAACACGCTTCACAACGGCGAGGCGTCTCCCAGACGGGGTGAGCACTGAAAGATGCAAACAGGTGGGCTGGCTGGAATAGGCGGCTACAAGGTATCAGAGTTTATAGCTCCCAGGGAGGAGGTGCCAGGAGCCAGGGCATTGTAGGAAGTGCCGGCTACTTAGCCTTGTGGACAGAAGCTGAGAGGTGCTGACTGGCTCACACTGGCCACGTTTGGGGCTGGCGCCACAGCTTAAGGCTTAATCCTTGCATTCATGCCCATCAGTGTGAAAAAAGCTATTTGCATATATTTGCATGTATACGCAAGCACACTTCATTTGCAGCCCTCAGCATGTGCTGTATCATTGTGGCCCCCAGGTCTTCCAAAGTCGAATAGCCCTGCATTATAGGATCACCACCAATGGCATCATGTCCTAAAAGGTAGATGGTAAATAACAGAAAATAATCCAGGGGAGGAATTAGTCTCTATATTCCCTATGGACAGTCACGAACTTGACCCTATTTCAGATCTGGCCACATCAATCTGTTCTTGTCACTGATCAATTCATGTAAGAACTGCCTATTTTTTTTCTCATAAGTCTGATTTGGTCAATTAAAATCACTGTATTTGAATTTATTCAACGAGCTCAATTCCATGGTAAATTTATTCATTAAGAGCTAGGAAACTAACTGGGAACTAAAACAGAAAGGAAGCTTCTTTTTTCCCCCTCTTCCAATCTATGAATAAAAACTAGGTGTAAGAGCATTAAATCTATTAGTTCTAAGATCTTGAAAGACACGTTGATCAGGAGCGATCTATTTGATTGACAAATTACAGAAAAATTATTTTGTGTAATAAATCAATTTTAAATGCAAAACACATTTTGGTAAATTAATTTTTCTTATATCTCCAATGAATTTAAGGTAGATTTAACTAATAATTTTTAAAATGTTTTTGTGCATTTTTCATTGAATTCTAATTTTTATGTAAACAGAGCTTGACACAAATTGAGTGGAAAATTAATCTAGTAAATAAGAAATTAAACACTCACCATTTTCTAACATCATATAAGTGTAAAATTAATTTGTATAAATATACAGTAAGCAATGTAATTTATTAAATAATTATATATAGATATAATGTATCCTCCTTATTAGCAAAAAGTAACAAATTTATTCAAGACCATATTTAGTTGCAAATTAATATTTTTTAATGTTTTTACCAACCAAAGAGAATCAAATTTCCTCTATAGGAAAATAACTAAAAAGTACTAATGTAAAACAAGAGTAATACCAGTTAGTTAAATCAAGGTTTCCTACTTGCTGATTTAAATCACATTGATTTAAATCAATCCACACTGCTTTATATCGGTAAGGAACACATACCACTCAAGAGCTGACCTTCTTTGCAAAGGCACATCAATAAGAGCCTGTTTCATTTGAAATCTATCATTATGCGTAAATATCACGTTTCTATACTGACTGGTTTCTAAATAGCACACGGTCGTGACAGTGGAAGCAATGAACCTGCTTCACTAGAGGAAATGAGGCTGTAAATGAGGAAATGACGGCTGCAGGGTGGGTCATGGGCCAGAGCAAAGGGATTGACGGGCCACATCTTACCCTTCCTTTCTCTTAACCCTTTGGTCCCACCCCCACCACAGATCATCCAGTTGCACAATGAATTTTGTTATGTGCACCAAGTGAGGTGATGTGTTGCACATCATCTCCATATTGGTGCACATAACAAAATTCATTCTCCGCATGGACATTAAAAAAAAAAGAGAGAAAACTGCTCTGCACTCATGCAATTTCTTCTTCCAATAGGCAGAGCTGAGAACTCTCCGGTTCAATTCCTGCCCCTCATAGACCAAAACAAGCTCTCTCAAGACTGGTTGCTCTGAGGTTCAGCTAATGACCCTGCCATACAGGACTGTGGTATCCTTACTGGTCAAAACCTGGCGTAAGATATTTGGCTGTAAATTAGTTTTAATGGGAGTTGAGTGCCTAAATCACTTATTCTCCTTGGGCAATTCCATGCATTATGTGCACGTTAAATAAAATAGCTTGGTTCTAGTACCTAACCATGAGGTATTTAATTTACAACATTCGCATTATGTGATGTTATACTGTTACTTTTTCTTTCCCTAAATCCATTTTTTATCCATAGCATTGCAATGTTACTCATAAAATATTTCTCCAGTCACTGAGCTTTCAGAATAATACTGTGTCAAAAGCCTTGCTTAAATCAAGATACATTTATTCCTTCCATTTTTATAATGTACCTGTCAATCAACTTCTAGGCATATTTGTAATAAATAGCAATAAAAACCATCAACCCAAAACAGCAGCAAAGCAGTATTAACTAATACAAACAAAATTACGCCCCCATGATAAATAAACCAGCCCCCCAAACAATGTAATCAGGAAAAACCTGGTTAAGCATATATGTTTTGAAGCTCTAAAAGTTCTATCAGACCAAAACCAGAAGAGGGAATCTCAGGTCCTCCATTAAGAAATCCTGCCTTAAAAAGGTAAGATTTGAGAATTGTAATTAGTCTCAGATGTAGGTTAAAAAAAAAAAAGCGATGACAGTAGTCTCTATTATAAACTACCCCAAAAACATAAAGGGCTTTACAGATCAAACCCCTACACTTAGAATCAAGGCACTAGAACAATTTTTATGGTGCAGATGCTGAGAGCAATATATATATATACATATATATAAATAAAATGGAAACCATTTCAAGTCAGGAGGTGCAGCAGCACACACATACGCAAACCCCACATTGCTAGTTCCAGCAGCTATGCTTTGAATTGCACAACAACGGAATTGGAAGCCTGTGAATTATACTGATTATTGTATTTCCTGCAAGCAGTGATGTGAAGTAAGCTGCTAGCCATGTTCTGTATTAGATGAAATTTTAAAGTGGTCTTCCAAGATTACTCCAAAGTGCACTCAAGCAGGGACAGACAATAATATTGAGATCCAGATTCAAAGGTGTGGCCGGGCTACAGGGTTTTTTCCGAAAAAAATGGCCTTTTTATGAAAAAACTTCACCTGTGTCTACACTGCTGCTGCATTCTTTCGAAATTAAATCGAAAGAACGCAGCAGTTTTTTTGACTACGGAAAACCTCATTTTACGAGGAATAAACACCTTTTTTTGAAAGTGAGCTTTTGAAAAAAGGCGTTATTGAACGGAAACAGTGCTTTTTCTAAAGAGATCATCCAGACTGCCTGAGTGCTCTCTTTCAAAAAAAGCGGCTCTCTTTTTCAAAAATACTGGTTGCTGTCTAGACGCTCTCTTTTGAAAGAGGCTTTCTAGACATAGCCCAAAAGCAAAACCTCACAGCTGTCTGACAAATGTGGGCGATGAACATGAGCAACAAAAGGCAGGACATCCTTCATCGTTAGGCTGAAATCTGGAAGTTACCCTGGCATAGATCATGTGTTTTGACATATTCATTGAAATACATGAACATTTTGGAACACTACAGAAAAACAAGTGAAGAAATCTTTTCCATCATTTCCTCTAATTTATTCCACCACACCACCAATAGCTGGAAAAGACAACTGACCACCTCTTCTAGATCAAATGAAATAGATCTAGAGATGACAGATCTAACAGAATCAACATGAGCAACTGATCCTCTTCTACTGCCCCAAGGAACTGATTGACAGTAACTGGTGCAATCTGCATAGCAAATCTGACAATGCCAGCTATTGTTATAATTGCCCCATCAGAACTTTTGCAAACCAGTAAGGTGTAAAACACAGTGATAATTGGCTTGCAGAACATGCCTCACAAGTGTCTCTTTCAGAGATGCTGTCACTAACAATGTTCAAAGTAAATGGCAGTTAGAAGAGAAGACATTTTGATGCAATTGTCCTTTTAATCATAGAAGATTCCAGAGTTGCTCAGAAAATGGCATCTGCTATTTCTGTCTGATACCATCATCAACTAATGCCTCTCACGGTTTGTTCTGCAAGGTGATGACTTTTGCCTTAGCAATGACTAAATCAAGACACAGATCCAATACTGTGAAGTGACAGAATTTTCAGAACTTAGTTAATCCTGAAACAGCCATATTGTACCACCTGCCAACCTCATCTAAATCACTTACTTTAAACCCTTTTCAAATGATTTCTTTCAAGTTTTTTTTTAAGTTTATAATAAAATAAAACCTGAAAGTACTGTACCTGCCAAGATGAATTACATACGAGGAACTGAGACTGTAAATGTTATTTGCAAGCTGACTTTGCACTACTTTTTGATTCACCTGTTTAAAATATATAAATGTCCTTGCTGTATAGTACACCTGAACATGTTGCCCAATACGGAGACTTTGACAGGGTGTACCAGGCCTTCTCTGCTCCCTGCTGGGGGCATCACCACCTTGACAGTGTAATGCTAAGGAAAAGTGTCTCCTGGGAAAGAGGGGTAGTCAGCTTCATGGGACTCTAAGCACTGCCTAGAAACATCATTCAGGCTCTAGTACCAGCAGAAACAAGACACAATCCTCCAGAAGGGCTGGAACGAGGAAGCAGCCAATGGATCCATCTGACAAGACAAGACTTTTCTGGTCCTTTTAAGAGGGAGTGCTAGTTTATGTTGGGGTGGGCGGACAGAAGAGCTTGTGAGTTTAAGCTGAGCACTCTGGCCAAGGCCAGACAACCTAACAGCATCATTAGTCATGCAGTGCAACAAACGGTTTGTTTTTGTTGTGCAGTTTCAAAGCCCCAGGTGGCCAATTTTTAAATTGAATTTTGACTAAGCTCTTACCTGACAAGTAAGGGACTTACTGAATGAGAGAGTTCCAGCAGGGGGCACTGGTGCATGATACAGCTTTGGATGAACTTCTTAATGTTCTCCATTGCAGAGTATGTTAGTAAACCATCCAATTCAATTCCCATTAAGGTTTCCACTTCTAAGATGTTGAACTACTGATTAATTCAATTACTGACCCCCATCACTATTCCCATGACCCTTTTCCCCCTCTCATTAGCATGACTCCCCCCCCCCCAAACACACACACAGGCTGCAGAACTGGTGGAGGACTGGGAGCAGTCAGAGACCTCTGTGCTTCTTATTTTTCCCACCCCTTACCAAATTCCAGGTTCTTGTCTAGCTCCGAGCCCCTACTGAATCCACCATCAGCTGATGGAGAAAGCTTCCCTACAACAACAAAATCACCTGCCTCTTTCCACCTAACTTGGCCATCACTGGAGTCCTGCAAACCCTGGAACATGACAGGAGGGGAGGCCCAGCTTTAAAGAGGAAGGTCTGCTAAGCATTTATCCTCCTTTCTTATCCTCAGTGAGAATAGGAAGACAGCAAATCAATCAATCAATCCTGGGATACCCCATATTCTTTTCACTATTTACTGAGCAAAGCAACATAAAAACCAGACAGGGACCTGACCTAACTACCACTAAAGTTAATGGGGGGGAGGGGTTCCCAAAAACTGATGTTAACAGTTTCAAATTAGCAAGATTACAGATATATATATCAAGCAGTCACTGGCAAATGGATAGTAAAAAATAGTTAAAATAGCATTTGCATATAGCAAAAATACCAAGGTTATAGGACATAATAATACCATAGACAGTCATTCCACAAAGTATCACTGATGTATTTAATTAGCAACCAAACCCTGTTCATCTTATTCTTACAAATTTTGCCTTAATCTCAAGGTTTGGACCTTAATGTAATCACAATAAGACTGCAACAAGGCAGTACTTTCATTGATGCTTCAGCTTCCAACAAAATGGATAGTATTATATCATTAACTGGTGAAAATGTTCTGCTTCTCTAGATCAAATTCATGTTTTAAATAGGGCCAAAAAATTTCTCTAAGTCTCACCTGGAGGTGCCACTTGATGATTTATTTAAGGGCATATTTTGCTTTGGATTGCTGCATAACTCATTGACATTAATGAAAGTTATATGTGCTAAATAATGGGCAAAAACCAGTCAGAGAGAATATGAACAAGGGGGTGGACATTTCAAGAGCTCCATGGACCAAGAGTCAGTAATGCAAATATACGTAGTGATGTGACAAGGCCAATACAGACACTTCATACCACTCTGGTAATACAAAATGGATATAACCTCCCTGGATTCCCCAAGAAGACTACCCTGATCTCCAGGCATTTCCTGGACAGTGCAGAGCTGCCGTAATAGTTCTAATCTGAACCTCTCACAATCCATCATCTAGGGATGTGTGTCAGGCTGCTCTTTGGTTCTTTTCAGCTGCCACAAAGCCCTCTGAAGTCAGGAGCAATGAAGTGCGGTTCAGAGCAGTCCTGAGGCACTTTTAGCTATGCTGGCATCTGAACTGTACCCTGGATGGACCCATCATACAGCGAGAATAAAGATGGCTTAAACTAATTTTAAAGCACTTCTGCTGAGTTCTACATCAAGTGGTGCTCAACAAGTCCCCAAGAATGACAGTTTGTAGGCTATAATCATCCCTCCAAACCGCTCCCACAAACTAGTTGATGAGAGCAGGGCTCAAGTCTGTCCGTGTGTGACCCAGATAACCTGAGGTACGGAATAAGAGATAATGAATCAACAAATATTCCACAATGCCACACACACACGCATTGAATCTATGCATCACTTATCACATATGCTACATGAGAGGAATATGTGTTGATAAGAGGGGGAGCTCTAGGCCCAACCCTCAGAGGTTTTCAAGAACAGGTTAGGCAAAATATGTCAGAGATGGTTTAAGTATAGTTAATCCTGTGTCAGCACAGGGAGATGGGACTCAACCATTCCTCTGCTTATATTTCTATAAAAGCTATCACACAAGTGCATGCTCTGCAGACCAGCTCTGCAAAGGTGTAGCCACCAGTAGGCCCAAACACAAAACAAGACATGAAGAAATTCACTCCCTCAGCAAAGAAAATAAAATTAGATAGATAGATAGATAGATAGATAGATAGATAGATAGATAGATAGATAGATAGATAGATAGATAGATAGATAGATAGATAGATAGATAGATAGATAGATAGATAATCTGGTTTGTAAATAAAAACAGTAAGAATGCAATAACTGAGTTCCCTATAGACTTACAGTTCTTTTGTATCTGCCTTTAGGTACAGATTTCCCCCACCTCCTCAAAAAAGTTTATTCTCATTCAGCTAGTTGGGTCAGAATGAAAGTCTTTTTCCTGTCCAGGGTTTCAACCTATAACCTATGGTTATGGGCTGTCTATTAGAAAAGTGCCACTGTGTGTTAGAATGACTCTCAGTTCCACCTCTTTTTAGTGAAATAGATCAATCCACAATTTCCAGTCCAAAGAGAGTGACTTTCATTAATCTTGTCTACTCCTTCTGAAACCTCCTTCAGTCACTTTTATGAATGCACCTTTATAGAGCCCCTTGTTGTGTAAAACACAGCTAAGTTTTGATTAAAAAGTTTGTCATGCTTAGGGCAAATTTCAACCGTTATGGTAGCTGCATACACATGAAGAGATATAATCTTCCAGGGAGATCAACCAAATTTCATTAACAAGCAGAATCCTTCTTTATCAGTCAATTAATGATGAGACTGATAGTGGATGCAGAAGATTTTCTGAACTTCCATAATATGCTTGAAGACTATGTTAGCTATTCCTTTTTTTCACAACAAGGTTTAAACAGTGTGCAGAACATCCATTTGCCACTGGTGAAGCCTTTAGTCTACTCTGGATGGGGGGTTTGGGATTTACCTTTGGGACAAGGATGTCATCTCAGAAATGTTAGGATAATTGCACCTGAGAACGTCTCATGTTTTCTCTATATTTTCATTGTTGGAGAAAACTCCAGACTTCTTTTTTGTCATACTGCTTATGCATTTGTGAATGTCATCCTTAGCAAGTGAGGCACAATAATCTGCATTTCTCTATTCAGGACACAAAATCATAGGATTAACCAGAAATACATTTTCCCTTTTACGGGCACAGGTAGCCGCCATTTTTCATGTTGTGGATTAATTTCAGTGTCAATTCTTTTATATTATAATTAATTCTTTTTTCGCTCCTTCTATTTCTGCACTTGCAATAACCAGTAGTTGATATGGGGGTTTAAATGACACAGGAGGAATATATCCAGGGCAAAGTGTTTCAGTCATTTCTATAAAAAGGTAACTTTGTGTTACATTAAAGATGTTTAAAAATGTTATTATCAAATTCAAGTCTTGTTTTAGCTGTTTTTAATTTGCATGAATCCCTACTTGTGTGATCTTTCGAGTATAGAAGATGAAGAAACTGCTCCTGAATAAGGCTGATGTTGACTAGGTGTTGGAAAGCTTCAAAGATACACAATCACCATGACTACATTATGATGCTGAAAATGGCTACAATTTTTCAAATGTGCCTAAGTGACTTTGAAGCCTAAGCCTCATTTAAAATCAGTGAAACTGAAGTTCCTATGTCACTTTTGAAATGGGATTTAGAAGCCTAAGTCATTTATGCTCTTCTGAAAATTTTACACCATGTCTAATTTGTATGATCAGCTTTCATCAGGATCCTGTTCTTCCATTTCAGTTGACAAAATTTAATTCAATGGCACACTGATCTAAAAGGATTTGTAGAAATTTATATTCTGAACTTTTTACAATGCACATGAATTCTTTCTTACCTTGCTACTTAGCTCCTGACAGTATTTATACCTTACTTTTGAATTATCTGATTTCATTACTTTGATCAATTAAAATCACTTGTTTTCTGTCATCTCTTATAGCTTTAGGCATATTGAGTCAGATAAATTCATGTAGTGATGTCTGGTTATCCTTAAACACTAACCAGCTGTTAGATCACCAGCTTTAATATGTACAACAATTCGAATGAGAAAGAAACAGTCTGTGTGTGAATGAAGGCTGAAAAAATGAGAAATATGAACAATAAATAAGAAATCTTCTAGACAGCTTTATTCCAAACAACATTATCAGACATCCTGCCCATCTTTTCTAATACTTCTGGATTCTAGAGAACCAAGTCGCCTTACACAGTACAGAACACCCCAACCTTCCAGCCTTAATTCCAACTTTAAATGGAAAGGTTATTCTATCCACTAACTGTATCCCTCTAATCACTAAGTTGTAAAACAGGCAGTTTTATCACCTTCACTTTGCTTCCTATTAGGCATAATATGGAACCTGATGCTTTCTCACATACTTTCAAATTAGAGACCTATACTTCAAGTATAAAAAAAATCAAAGTCTCCAAAGTCAATGGTAGTTAGTCACCATGAAAACTGCCTCTTCTGAATACACAATCCACAATTCCTGATCTGATTGGTGTGGCTTAATACTACTGAGGTAACACTGAAGCCAAGAGAGTTGATTTAGGCTCATAAGGATTGGTTCTTTTGTAAGTGCTACAAACATTCCATGTCTACCAAATGTGTGTAGTATCTTTATTCTCAGCTGATAACTCATCTGACCACAAATAAATACTGTGCACTTCTTGATTTGTTTCTTGCTTTCTGCTCATTATGCTCATTTTCGAAGCATCATGGACTTCAAAGCATAATGGACCTTGGACTTCTCTTTTCTGACA
The DNA here is from genome assembly GCF_049634645.1 of Pelodiscus sinensis. Taxonomy (NCBI): domain Eukaryota; kingdom Metazoa; phylum Chordata; order Testudines; family Trionychidae; genus Pelodiscus; species Pelodiscus sinensis. The sequence continues at coordinate 10,274,892 of NC_134723.1, forward strand.
TGCCTATTGTGATGAGCATCTCTTCATTTGCACATTTCCACATATTGCTGAATACAAGAACTGCTGCTATATGAAGTTGTCTTCATACATATCTGGGTTTAGCCCTGGCACAATGAAAGAGTGAATCTCACCATACAAAAGACTAGTCAAAATTCTTAGATATGAGCTTACTGTTATATGAATCAATTTTTCTCCTGCCATTTTTACCTCCCTTGTTCATTTTTGAAAAGACATTTAACTTTGTTAAAAAATAAGCTTTGATGTGTTCATCTGGATATGTTCTTCCCTCCTAATGAATTAATCCCCTTTAAAAAGGGGGGCGCAAGGTTAAGTAAAATAATACCTGACCAAAATCATCATTTATCATATGTCTGTTTCTTAATCATAGCCGTATGTCATTTTCCCACTATGTAAAAATAATGTATAAGGTTCAGATAAATGTAAACACCTCTGTATATATAATTGTTTCTCAAGGTTATATTCTAAGTAAAGAAACTAGATTAGCATAATCACTTTTCCAAATCAAAAGTGTATTTTTCTCAGTCGTATTTTACAAATAAAAAGAGCAAATAGGATAACAATACCTCTGATTTACCTTTATATCCCATTTGTGTTCATTTATTGTTCTTTCCCTTTGCAGCAGTGGAAAACACAGAATGTTATTGACTTTCACAACATTAATGTGTTTTTAAAAAGAGTCTTCCACTAATTAAGTGCAGTTATATTCTAAGGTTAAAAAGTTCTAAAGTGGCCAGGCAGTGCAATCTAGTATCAGGAAATCACTATCAAAATCCAACATTTAAATCCTTTCACACTCTTTAGAGACTGACAAGACAGAAATATGAAAAGAGAATGAATGTGGCAATGTTCTTATCCATGGATTTCCCCCATGTGGAATTATTGGCATGTTGATTTCTATTCCAGGGTATCTTCATTTAAAGGAAATTGCTGGATAAATATCCCAAAGTCATTTAAATGACTAACAAATTAAAACAGTCACTCCAGTTAATGCACCATTCCTTTTGTCTCACTCCTTACACCTTCACTATATTAAAGCGCATTTATAAACATACGGAAGCACTTTACTGTGAACTCAAATGTTTGCAGTGAAGTTGAACTCAATATGCGTCAGTACATGGCAATGCAAACATTGCAAATCATTAGCACGAGCTACAATTTAGTAGCAAAGTTGCAGTATACAAGGGTTCTGCTGTAATTTCCTCTCAGGTAATCTTGTGGTTAGGGCATCTGGTATCTAGGAAAATAAGAGTTCAAGTGCCTGTTCCAAATCAAGCAGCACAAGAATTTGAAACTGGATCTGTGCATCCCAAATGAGTGTCCTAAGCTCTAGGCTACTAATTGTTCTGGGGCTCTTTCCCTCAATTTTGGGAGAAAAGGGCTGACTGGGTCAGGCAACAAACTCCAGGGGAAGGCTCCCAACTGAAAACAGGATGTGAGGGAAGCGGTAATACCTAATACTAGTGGTGCCTAATACCTTTGAGGATCTGAGCTTAAGCTCTGCCCTCTCCTCTGAAATTCACTCCTAGGTAATTTAGGAGATTCACCATTCATCTTACTGGCTACTGCGAATCCTTTTCTTAGTCCTAATTCTCCCCATATAATGCAGGGAAAGCATCGGCACCCAAATCAGGGTTGAGAATTCCACTAGGCACCTGAGCATTGCAGTGCTTAAATACCTTTGTGAACTGGACTTAACCCTGTACCACTGAAGTAATGGGAGTTCAACATTTGAACACAGATTAATAATAAATAATATTCATCATTATAACCATATGATATTGAAGGTGTAAATATGTGGACAAATGGAAAAAATTATCCCCAAAGCACTACCAATTTTTTCTTGTTGGCTTTTGTTTGTCTTGGTACGGATTTCTTACCATTTCGGTTGACAGCATACAGCTCATATAATTACTAATTAAATTCTTACAAAAATAATAAAACCATGTCCTTGAGGATGTAACAGATAAACACTGATATACAAACAGAATTCATCACTAGAGACGTCTTATTTCTAGAGCAGCTTCAAGGAAGAAAATCATTCAAAACATAGCAATGTGAAAACAAAGTAATGTGACGCAAGATGTTGTACTGCAAGGAAAGAGAATCAGGCAATAATTCTGAATATTATAAACTGATTTTTTAATGACAATAGGGTTTAAATACTGTGGGCCACAGATGATTTTCCGCTAAACATCCAAATATCTGAAATACCTTCAAAGGTTTCAACTCACACCAGTGTATATGAGCAGAGTTTGGCGGTCTGCCTAGTATTGCACTTTCAATTGAAATTATATTCCATGTCAGGTATGTTGCTAATTATAAATGGATGATGGGAAAGCAATATTTTAATTTTAAAAGTTCTTCTTTTGCAAAGTTAACGTAGAGTCCAATGCTCAATGGACCAAATCCTGCAGTTCTTACTCTAGCAAAATGTCTATTCCACAAAGCTCTCTATACCCCAATAAGATGTTTGATTCCCAAACCAAATGCCCACAAATTAAAGTACATTATATATGTTATGCAGTAATTCATTAGGAGCCTATTTCAAAGTCCACTGAAGTCAATAGGAGTTATTTCCATTGATTTTAATGGGCTTTGAGATCTTAATAAAGAAAACTGAAGAAAGTACAAACAGCTTTATTTTGTGTTACCTTTAGGAAAACATTTTTAGTACAGCTGATGTATAAGTAATTTTAAACATGATTTCAACTTAACAGCAGTTAAACAAAACCGCAAAAAAAAGCATGTCTAATAATGGGATTGTGACAGAAAACCTATTACACCATTATATTTACTGTTCAGACCTATGAAAAACTTGGCAGTGAACTGTGGAATAAGTTCCAAGCTCTTTCTATTTACATTTCATTATTTAAATTAAGTTTTCCTGAACCTTAATGAAATCTCCACTTGGTTCATGAATGCTTTTCTGCAAACATGCTTATTTCATTCAAATATGAAACTGTAATAATATTATACAAGTATTGCTGTTCCTTATTTGCACAGAGGAGAAACTTTTCTGCAAAGTCAGGGGTGTATGTGTGAAAAAAATATACATGTGCTAGAAAAGACAATATGAAAAAGGCTCTTTCATTCAGATATGTGCCAGAAATTATAAACGCAGTTGTTGCCACTCTTAGCCTCAAAATTTGTATTCTACTAATCCCACTCTTATTCGCTACATAACACATTAGAGACAATTACAAGGATAGTTTAAAATCCTCTATCAGTGGAGCTTTTAAAGTGCAAAACCTCATAGAAGCTATTATGATTTCTGGCAAGACACTCCTAATTCAGAGATCATAATTGAAAAAGACTATGTCTTAAACTATTTTTTTTATTTTATTTATTTTATTTTATTTTTACTGTTGGATAATGAGAACTGGAGTTTCCCTACAGATTTAAAGAGATAATCGAATTCCCACTTCCACTTTAAATTTCCTGTTCCACATTACATGCCTGTGTATTGGCAACTCATTCCACAGGCAGCTTGAACCTTCCAAAGACTCAAGAAATATATGCTCATTAGTACTTTCATATATTGTGGAATAACAAAATGTCTAAGTATTTGAATTATCTCTTTCACTTATAATAGGCTCTTGGAACAAATTTTATTAAATCTAGCTAGTGAACTTTTATTTAAAATGAACAAAAAAATTCCAAAAGCTCTCTGAAACAACTTCCACAAAAGCCAATGTATTTCAAAGTAAAGGATACCAAGGCCTTCTAGCTTACCCTACTTGATCCTAGGCACTGTAGCACATATTATCACAACAGTTATTCATGGTACAGACAAATTCTCAGATCCAAGTGCACAAAGTATTTATAGCCATCCATTCACTTTATCTACAGTGATCAAGTAAATAGCTTATTTGTAACATGATACATTAGATATGGATATTAATAGGTATATGTTGGAAAGGATTTCAAGATTCTTCAAAATGAAAGATACTATGTAAACGTAAGATAACAGTAGGCTCACTCGCTATCCTGGTATCTTCTGATGGAAGACTGTCAATGCTGCAGTGGCTGTTCCCGTAAAGATGAAGTTAAGGTGTGTATATTAGCGACCCTACCTTGAAAATTCTATCACTTTTATGCCTTTATGTCAGATCACTATGTTAATATATTTTTGTCTTCCTTAATATATTTTAAGGTTAGTTTAACTTTCAATTGTTATTGGTTTGGTTTGATTTTACTTTCATAACTTAACCTCAAAAGAACAAACAAGAATAATGCCACAGGCACTGAAGTCCATAATATGATCTAAGGCTGAACCCTCAAAACTCAGATCTGACTACTGAGCCAGCATTGTTCTACTTTCCAGAGAAGTCTCCGTGACTGTTTTGCAATAGCAAGCTACTTCAAAATACAGCACTTACCTGGGACCCAAGAGCGCTCCAAAATCTAAAGTTTGGAAATAACAACTCAGAAAATGAAAGCGGTGAATAGTGAGGAAGCAGAAAGCCAGAGAGACAATGAATGCCCTTACTTGTTTGTATTATACAGAAATTGATTTTGGACTTCTATTTTACTCTAGCAATGTGTTTTGATTTCAGCTTAGGATACATCCTTAGAATAACATTAAAACTAAACAGAGGGATATTATAAAGAAAAAGATAGGTGTACTCTTAATTACAAGAGTGAGAGAGGCATCAGTATAATATTGCTCATATCCAGGTAGAATACAAATTCAGTGCAGGACCACAGGTTCAGATCTTTGATCTCCCTTTTTGCAAAGGCTGTGATGTATAAAACCAATTCCACTGAGCAGACACTACCACACTGAATATAAATTATCCTTTAACTATACCAAGGCAGTTGTATGCTCACATTTGAAAAAATGCTGCAAAGATGAACAATGCAGTCCTGAAGCAATAAGAACTCTTCTGTATAAATAAATGGAAAGGAAACATGTGAATTGAAAGAAAACCAAAATATGTTCCACAGAGGTATATTCCTGTTATTTAGTGAAAATATAATTTTAAACACACACACACACACACACACACACACCCCCACCCCCCACATGGACACAAACTCACTATATATATATTTATGCACACGCACAACATAACAATGCTTGCCTTTTCTATAAAGAAAAAGTAAGAAAGCTTTACTGATAGTACAGAGGGCTTTATTAAAAAAAAATTGGGCATTGTTCTCTTAAGCAATGCTAAATGTGATTTAAAAATTTGGGTATAGACCGTTCAAATTGAACATGGCTTGCAGTTTATATCTATCTTTTCCAGGTCTTTCTAACAAAAAAGAATCTTCTGCTACTGAGCGAGCCCCCTAGCTCTCCAGAGTTTAGCCATTAATATTCTAAACCCATCTTTTACAGTTCACACACACACAAAAATTGTCTCACTTTGGCCAAGATGAAATACTTAAGTAGAAGTCATTGTGCTTATGCAGATTTTCTCCACTGTATTTAAAATCAGCATATTCCCCTCTCTCTCTCTCCTTTATTTATCTTATGCAAAATGTACAGTTTTGGAGTCACTCAAGTGTGGAGCCATTACCCAGTCTTATGTACACATTTCAAATAAGAAAACAAATTACTTCTGACAACCTGAGCTACTTTTTCTTTGTTTTATTTAGTACAACCTATACATTGAATCCATCCCTTTATTGTTAATGGTACAGAAGTACTGGTGAGTATTTTATAGGACATGTCGCTGCTGCTTAAATGAGGATGCCACTTAGATGCTTGCAGATGGTATTCTTGCAGTTCATATGACTACCAACCAATCTTTGTGAGACTAGTTACCAGAATGTTAACACACAAATAAATAATTCTTGCTCACGACTCCGATAGCCCCTTTTTAAAAACTATTTTCCTGTATAATCTTTCAGGTCAACTCTACTTTCATTCTTTCATTGCTAACAAGAAAAAAGTTGTGGTTTGTCTTTTGCTTATTATTACTGTTTTCTCTAGATATTTCTTTTGCTTTCAGTGAGACTTACACAGGAGCTGCTCTTCATTCCTTACATCTTAGACTGCAATTCAGAAAAAATAATGAATCAGTGTAGAATAACCTAATATTCTTCCACTGAGAAATTACTCTCAGTTCTAGAAGGGTTCAGCAGACTACTGTATCTTGAACATCTTCTCTTCACTTTTGCCAACTGAAGTAAACGTCAGCATTACCTAAAACTATTGCTTCATACTTCTTTCAACACAACATCTTCTCTCAAAATCAAATATGTGGGCTCCTACTATCTCAGTCAGTTTCTCTCTAGAGTTTCTTTGGTGCCCCAGAAGAGCTTTCGGTCCCTACTTTTTCTCTTCATGTATCTGCCAGACTTATTTCTTACACCAGGCTTCCAAAAAGGAAAGGGGAAAAAATGCTCTGCTTTCCTGATCACCTACAATGCTGCTGTGCTTGCAACCAGCAGCCTGTAAGCTCTGTGCCTTCAATTTCTATCTTGCAAAAGCCATAAACGAACCTTCCCCACTCACTCGTCCCCAAAAGAGAGGTAATACCCTATCCTAGCTTTCCTATCAATGGTATTTGCTACTGAGTCCAAGTGCTCCGTAGACAGTGCGTCAACACCAGCACATCAATGCAATAACTGGTTTTCCTCTCCCACCGGTTTCAAATAATGTTCAGTGCCTGAGCAAATTAAAATGTATTTCAGCTTGCTCTGGTTTTTATCCCATTCCAATACTCCAAATGCATAGCAACTTTAAGCTCCTCATCCCTCCACAGTTCCAGGAAATCCTTCAATCAAAGAACTTCATTTGCAATCCAGCACAATTTTCGTCCTCCCCTCTTCCCAACAACAGCTAGGCATTTTGATGCAATCCCCATTAAATGGAATCTCCATTACAGGCTTACGATTGCATCAATAAAATGCTCCATATGTTTTTTTTCCTTTCGCTTCTCTCCCTCTCTCATAGGTATTATGCACTATGTCTGCAAACCAGCACCAAATCAAACTGGCTGGTGGAAGGCACTGGGGAAAGGGGGTGCACGTTCAAGAAAACGTTAACTGAAACCTGATCAAACTGTGCATCACAGACTCAATCTGTAGGAGCCCCTCATCCCTGAATAGTGCAAATTAGCTCAGCGTTCCTGCAGTAACACAGATCATAAATGTGACACATTACAAAGCTTAAACATGTATCTTGCAATTACTCGGAAACTCCATGTGCTCCTCACCATAGATGACTTACATTTTACTTAACCACTTCTAGCCTAATAATCTTCAATCTGGAGGCACTGCTAGCAGTGTGTTGTGAGGGGGGTGAGTGATGAAAAATGCAGAATGTTAATCAACCCCCTCTTACCTTTAATTCCTTGCCTTCGCTGCAAAAGATGTCAAGCTACATTGGCTCCTCAGCACATCAACAAGGCGTCTAGAGTAATGAAGGCTGCCCCATCACATGGAAGTTAGACCAGTTTACACCAGCAAATCCTTGATCCAAAATATAAGCTGCTCCTTCCCATGCAGGCTAGAGCAAAAGATGCATGAACGATTTCCACAGAGGGCACACAATTGTGGAAGAAAAAGGCAGCCTAACTTTTAGCTAAGTCTTGATTTGAGTTTGGCTTTATGTTTTTGCAGCTGTAAAAGGCAAATGCAATTCCACATTAAAAGAACCGCCTTAAAGTCAGTCCGCAACGCTGCTCTTGGTTAAGCTAAGTTGTGCTGTGAGACTTTTAACTAAATCCCCGTCTGCAAGAGCAGTCCAGCAAATCTCTCTCTTTAGGCATAAAACAGAAAGAGGAACGTTAGGTCTATTTGAGGGAAAGACGACAGAGGATCCTTGTTTGCCCCTCTTTGACACAGACTGGAAATTGTGCACAGGAGCTGTCCGGTCCGGCTGGCCCCTGCAAGCGCAGAGGCTGTGGGTGTCGGAGAAGCAGCACCCGGGTGCTAAAGCATCGGATGGCTCAGCTCTGCTGCCGCCGTCTGAACTCCGCTTCCCAGTGCTGCCAGCAAGTCCTCCCCGGCTGACATCACTGCGAAAAAGGAGGGGCACAAATGGAAAATGCAAATCGGGGAGTTGAGGGGATTTTTTTCCTCTTAAAGGTGCCCTGGCGCTTTCTCTCGCTGAATCCCCCGAAAGCAACAGCTGCGGCGTGCGGCCGCGTCTGCCCCCTGCCAGGGCTGCTCTCTGGGGGCGGAACCTCTCAGCAGGCACCGGGGGGCCCTCCCGCCCGCAGCGGCCCCAGTCAGACCCGGGAACGGGCTGCGGGGGGAGACGCGGGACGTGCCTTGCTGCGCTCCCGCAGCCTCCCGCTCGGGGGGCGCTAGGCGCAGGGGACGAGCCGGGGACCCGCGGGGAGGTTCCGTCCAGTTCGGGGAACCTGCTCCCGGCTCGGCCCCTGGAGCGGAGTCCGGGGAGGGGGGCGGTGCCCACCGCGCCCTGGGGCTCCCCCTACCCCGTCGGGTTCCTCCCCGCTCGCGGCCCGGGGTGGGAAGCGGCGGGGCGGGGTGAAGCCGCCGCTCCCCCTGGCGGCGGCAAATCTGGTGCCCGGCTCCAACGGAGCAGCCGGGACGCGCCGCCTGCGCCGAGGGGAGCTGAGCTCGGGCCCCCGGGTTGCGCCCTGCCCCAGCCGCGCGGCGGACAGCCCGGAGCTAGGGCCCGCGGGCCAGGCTGCGCTGTCCCGGCGGCCCCTGTTGCACATGGCGCCAGCGAGGCTCTCGGAAACGGCCGCGGCTTCCTTGCTGGGCAGCCCCGCTCCCCAGGGCCTGCCGCGGCTGCAGCGCACGGGCGGCGCTGCCTGGCTGTCCTGCCGGGTCCCCCCGCTGTAGCGCTGCTCCCGAGGGAAGGGCTCTCCCCCCACGGACAGTAACTAATGGACTGGCACTTGGCTCTTTCTGTTCCCCGGCACTACCAGCCTGGGCTACAGAGTTACACCGTGACAATCCTGTGCAGCTCGCCGGACGTCAGGTTAGGACCTCAAGTAGGTCGGAGTGTGTGACAGCAGCGTGCACTCTGCCTGGCTCGGCTTCTGTCTCCATTTGCAGCTTGAGTTTGCTGTCGCATAAATCTGGCGTTGACTGGTGAAGTAAGTGGAGTTACTCTGAGCTGCAAGCTCAGATTCAGTCGTTAGACATCAGTTCACAGAGCTGGGGTTTCTGGTCTCTTCTCTGGCCCATCAGCCTTCACAAACTGGAGTTTCCCTTCTAAGAAGGAGGAGAGGATGGAATTATTCCAGCTCAAGAGTAGCAATTTACCAGTTATTCAAACCTTTACCCACATTTTTTTAGAAATTGTAAGAATGATTAATTAATCTGTCATGTGGGACAAGATTTGTCTTTTACACTTCTATTGTAATGGGTAATTGGAGTAAAACTGCAGATTATGAAGTGAAAGTCAAACCAAAACACTGTCACTTTATCTCTGCCCCTAGTATCAGAGCTTTAACAAAATAATCTCTATGTACAGTTAGCCATTTTGCCAGTGACGATTGAGGAAATGAACTGTAGCTAATAGATCATTTATAGTGTTTATTTTAATAATTTGAGTATCTTGAATCATTTGCTGGATTTTTCAAGATGCCTGAAGTGTACAATTATCACTGAACAAAGTAATTATTAATAAATACTTAAGTATTTTCTCAGAACTTTGCCAACTAAAGACTATAGATTTAAACTCTTTAATAATTAACAAGAGAAGATATTCTACTCAATCCATGGCAGACCAGAAAAAAATCTGGATGAACCCTAACTCATTTTAAAATGAACACCACAAAAAGCCATGTAAAATGTCTTTGACTTTATTCTATAACAGGGGTGGAGAACCTAAGGCCTGGGGGCCAACTATGGCCCTCGGTTTGCCTCAATCCTGCCCCTGACACTCAGGAGTTCGGATTCCTTCCCCCAACCTCCTGTGGGACCAGAGCACACAGTCTACTAGCCTGTGCACCAGTAGGCTCTGGCGTTCAAGGGGAATGTGGAGAGTGTCTTTTCATTCTCAGTTGGTCAGTGAGGATTTTTTATTTTATTTTATTTTGCCTCTCACTTGTGTGTGGCCCCTGACTGAATTTTCTGTGTGTCAGTGCCCCCCCAACCCAAAAAAGGTTCCCCACCCCTGCTTATAAGATGGTTTTAATAGTTTAGTTTCAACACAGTATAAACTTAACATTTCATTTCTGTTATAAAACGAGAAACATGTAGTTACACTGTTCTAAGAAAATAAGGCATGTTCTTTAAACACCAGATCACTCAATGAACTCTAGCATAGACCTGTAAATGAAACACGAAGGACAACTCCCATCGGCGTCCAGTACTCCTCCTTTTGTGAAGAGTAAGGAAAGCCAGGAGGAACGTTTGCTCCTATCGGCTTCCCTCACTGTGGATGCACGATGGCTTGGCTTAATGTAAGCCAATTCCAGCTATGCATTTTACACGTACCTTTAAGCCAACTTTCCTTGTGTTAGTGTAGACCAAGCCAAGTTTTTAAAGGACAGAAATAATTTCATTGATAATAACCAACAGTTGATTTTGGAGTATATCTTTCAAGTTTCAAGTAGATGAGTTAGCTAACTAATGATCATGTAATTAACTTTCACTTCATTTACAAAACCAAAGCACTGAAAGCAAGGAAATGAATAAAGACACCAAAAATATTGTGCTGTTCATGTAACACATGCATTATTCTTCTCAAGAACAAACACATTTCAGCATGTAGTATACTTACCCTGAGCGAAATTAAGGTCTCACTTACATTTGTACTTATTAGTTTATGCACATCTTATTGGAACTACACTCGTGTAAAGAAGCAGGATCAGGGCTAATGTCTTTGCAGGCTGTGCAGGATCAACCTCACCATCATCCTAGGACTTCCATTTGTAAGCAAAGAAAGTAGCAAAGATTAGCAAATTTCTACTGAAGACGTCTCATCCAGGATTGCCCTTCCCTGGTTTTTATTCTTTCTTTGTTTTAACGCCACAGCCCAGACTCTCTTGCTTGGATCCAGGATGGAGATAATGAGCCATATCTACCACAGTAAGATTGTTGGAATCTCTGGATTTTCCAGTAAGGTGTCAGTATCTGGTAATGGTCGATCAACCAAACTGTCCTATCATGCTACTTGGTGCTTTTTTTTGTAAAAAAAAAAAAATAATAATAAAGTGCCAGTACTCTTTAAGACCCAGCGAACTGTCAGCCATTTTAATTACAGAGGTGCCAGCACTCTCCATTCTTTCTATGTAAGCTCTGACTGGAGGTGCCAGTAATGCGTACAGGGCAGTACCATCACAAAAAAAGCACTGGTGCTGCTACCTAGCAACTTTAACCGTGACCCAAGATTTTAATATAAGTTTTATTATCTTGATTTCTGCATCAAAATATTGACTAGTAATTAGTTAATACATTTTGCAATTGCCAGTAGAATTTATTGCAGTTTTTTAATAATGTATATAGATTAATGAAAAGTGTCTAACATTATACTGCATGTTATAATTGCATGTTATGTGGATGCTTGCATTTCAAGCAGAATGCATGTCAAACACATGTATGTGTAATATTTCTTTTCCAGAATGGTTTGAGTTGTGTTTATATAAATTAATTTACTAAACAGTCAGCATTTACTGAGAGTCACAGCCCAGTCTAAATAAATGAGATAGCAAGAAGATTATTGTTAAAAGTATATGAAGAGATGGTAAAACCAAAAAGCCTGGAGAATAATACTTTTATTCCCTTCCTGGAAATAATCTCTGACTGTGCTGCTGTCTGAAGTGGCAGTGCCATGAGTGCCAGCCTCAGGCCAGATTGTCATGAAGTTGGGCAGAGACCCCAAACTTTTGGTTTAAAATGTGCCAGAGTTGCAGTAGTCTCTTAACTCGTAATGTCTTTAGGGCTAACCCAGCTGACCTTGGGGATCTCTGCTTCTGTTTTATAGCATCAACTCTGTTAGAGTCCAAACAGCAAAAGATGAAAAAAAAAATTGCCAGCTATCTTTATTTCCTTCCAGAATTCAAACAAATGGAATGAGCCCCTTTGCATGTAGCCTCTTCATGGGGAATTCATAGACTTATAGACTTTAAGGTCAGAAGGGACCATTATGATCATCTAGTCTGACTCCCTGCATAGTGCAGGCCACAGAATCTCACCCACCCACTGCTAGAATAATCCTCTCATCTATATCTCAGATATTAAAGCCTTCAAATACTTTGAAGACCCCAAGATGCAGAGAATCCTCCAGCTGTGATCTGTACCCCATGCTACAGAGGAAGGCGAAAAACCTCCAGAGCCTCTGCCAATCTACCCTCGAGGAAAATTCCTTCCCGACCCCAAATATGGCAATCAGCTAAACCCTGAGCATGTGGGCAAGACTCACCAGCCAGACAACCAAAAAGTTCTCTATAGTAACTCCTATCATCCCTCCATTGACCTATTTCCCACTGATAATCAATGGTCAATTAGTTACCAAGATCATGTTATCTCATCAAACCATCCCCTTCATAAACCCATCTAGTTTAATCTTGAAGCCAGATAGATCTTTTGCCCCCACTATTTCCCTTGGAAGGCTGTTCCAGAACCACACTCCTCTAATGGATAGAAACCATTTGTCTAATCTCAAGTCTAAACTTCCTACAAGCCAGGTTATATCCATTTGTTCTTGTGTCCACATTGGTATTAAGCTTAAATAATTCCTCTTCCTCCCTGGCATTTATCCCTCTAATATATTTAAAGAGAGCAATCATGTCCCCCCTCAGCCTTCTTTTGGTTAAAGTAAACAAGCCAAGCTCCTTGAGTCTCCTTTCATAAGACAGGTTTTCCATTCCTCGGATCATCCTAGTGGCCCTTCTTTGTACCTGTTCCAGTTTGAATTCATCCTTCTTAAACATGGGAGACCAGAACTGCACACAGTATTCCAAATGGGGTCTCACCAATGCCTTGTATAATGGCACTAACACCTCCTTATCCCTACTGGAAATACCTCGCCTAATACATCCCAAGACCTTTTTCACGGCCATGTCACAATGGCGGCTCACCTTGTGTGTCTGTGCAAGGGAATAAGGGAACAATGAGTTGCTCCTTTACTTCTCTGTGCTCACTATTAGTGTGAATAAGGCTATGGAGTGGATGGAGGGAGGAGACTGCTGTTCTCCTTCCATGTAGTGGGGCACAGAAGGAAAAACCGTCTGTACCAGCTGTAAGGCTAGCACAGATTACTTTTCCACTCAGAGCAAAGTGGGGAGCCAGGAGACACTGTAGTTCCTAGTTTGCCCCTTTGAATGGTTGAACAAATTTTCTTCACCTTTTGCACAGAAATTATTCCTTGGATATGTCTACACTGCACAGCTATTTTGGGATACCAGAGGTATCCTGAAATAGCGACTCTGCATCTACACAAGCTGCCTGTTACAGTGAACCCTCGCTACTTCGCGGTTCGACTATCGCGGATTCACGACTTCGCGGACTTTTTTCATTACATTATGTATATACGTGAATCCGCGATGGTCGAACCGCGAAGTAGCGGTTACCAAAACTTTAAAAAGCCTCCGGGGAAGCCGGCGGGGGGGCATCCCAGGCGCGCCTGGGCTGCTCCCCCGCCGGAGCCCCTCCGCGGCTTTCAAAGCCTCCGGGGAAGCCGGCGGGGGGGCATCCCAGGCGCGCCTGGGCTGCTCCCCCGCCAGAGCCCCTCCGCGGCTTTCAAAGCCTCGGGGGAAGCCGGCGGGGGGGGCATCCCAGGCGCGCCTGGGCTGCTCCCCCGCCGGAGCCCCTCCGCGGCTTTCAAAGCCTCGGGGGAAGCCGGCGGGGGGGGCATCCCAGGCGCGCCTGGGCTGCTCCCCCGCCGGAGCCCCTCCGCGGCTTTCAAAGCCTCGGGGGAAGCCGGCGGGGGGGCATCCCAGGCGCGCCTGGGCTGCTCCCCCGCCGGAGCCCCTCCGCGGCTTTCAAAGCCTCGGGGGAAGCCGGCGGGGGGGGGGCATCCCAGGCGCGCCTGGGCTGCTCCCCCGCCGGAGCCCCTCCGCGGCTTTCAAAGCCTCGGGGGAAGCCGGCGGGGGGGCATCCCAGGCGCGCCTGGGCTGCTCCCCCGCCGGAGCCCCTCCGCGGCTTTCAAAGCCTCGGGGGAAGCCGGCGGGGGGGGCATCCCAGGCGCGCCTGGGCTGCTCCCCCGCCGGAGCCCCTCCGCGGCTTTCAAAGCCTCGGGGGAAGCCGGCGGGGGGGGCATCCCAGGCGCGCCTGGGCTGCTCCCCCGCCGGAGCCCCTCCGCGGCTTTCAAAGCCTCCGGGGAAGCCAGCGGGGGGGCATCCCAGGCGCGCCTGGGCTGCTCCCCCGCCGGAGCCCCTCCGCGGCTTTCAAAGCCTCGGGGGAAGCCGGCGGGGGGGGCATCCCAGGCGCGCCTGGGCTGCTCCCCCGCCGGAGCCCCTCCGCGGCTTTCAAAGCCTCGGGGGAAGCTGGCGGGGGGGGCATCCCAGGCGCGCCTGGGCTGCTCCCCCGCCGGAGCCCCTCCGCGGCTTTCAAAGCCTCCGGGGAAGCCAGCGGGGGGGCATCCCAGGCGCGCCTGGGCTGCTCCCCCGCCGGAGCCCCTCCGCGGCTTTCAAAGCCTCGGGGGAAGCCGGCGGGGGGGGCATCCCAGGCGCGCCTGGGCTGCTCCCCCGCCGGCTTCCCCCGAGGCTTTGAAAGCCGCGGAGGGGCTCCGGCGGGGGAGCAGCCCAGGCGCGCCTGGGATGCCCCCCCCGCCGGCTTCCCCCGAGGCTTTGAAAGCCGCGGAGGGGCTCCGGCGGGGGAGCAGCCCAGGCGCGCCTGGGATGCCCCCCCCGCCGGCTTCCCCCGAGGCTTTGAGGATCCTACTTCTACTTCGCGGATTTTCATCTATCGCGGTAGGGTTTGGAACCTATCTACCGCGATAAACGAGGGTTCACTGTATTTCTAAATATTTTTTTAAATAACGGGCGTGTTATTTCGGCATCCCAGTAATGCTCGTTCCACGAGGAATAAGGGTTGTCTCAAAATTGAATGTTATTTTGAAATTTGGTGCTATGTAGATGTGCCAGATTTCAAAATAAGCTATTTTGAAGTAGATTCGAAATGAGAGTTAATTTGCATAATGCAAATTGTGTATCTTATTTCGAGTTTAGCGTGCTATATAGACGTACCCCTTGACTTCAAAGTAACTCTGGCAGTTTTGGGGACAAGTGACAATTGTATGTGCTTCAATTTCCTTTACTAAAAATACTGAGTGACATTACGTAAGAGTATAGAAGCAAGTATAAAACTAATGATCTAAAATTACATCAGGAAGATGTGAAGGAACCCTTATAGAAAATGTGTCTAATCTTACCTTCTCTGAGGTCATCAACAAAACTGTGAGGGTACTTTCTGAGACCTTAATATGTGGAGCGGTGTTGCATTATCTAGCTTTTTGGAGCTTAAAATTCTTTATCTGCCGTCAGTCTGTGAAAACATTTGATCAGTTAGCCAATTCAGCTGATTTATGGCATGATGAAGACAAATGTTTAGCCTTAATATGCTAGTGTGTATTTACTGAAGGAGACATTCTGCTGGCTTTGACATGGGTCTGGAAGCCAGGAGCTTCTGAGTGCTGATCCCAGCTCTGAAAATTATTTAAATTGTTGGTTCTGTGCTAGTCGATTAATTTCTTTACCTCACTTTCCTCAGTACAGAAAGATAAGGCTAGGTTCATAAAATGCTTAGGCACCTAAAGTCTGGATTTAGACACTAACTCCCAATTTTAGGCTATACTGTGATTCACAAAATCCCCAGTGAATTCAGCAGGCACCTAAATTTGGTACGTAAGTAAGTAAAAGTTCCCTAAGCACCTGAATTTCTATTTCTAAACACAGGCATTGGTTCCTCACTTTAAATATCTGGATGCCTGTCTTTTGCGGAAACTCAGAAGCAATTCCCAAACCAGGGGGGGAGAGATATTTGCCCATGTGGGTGCTCTGAGGCTGTCTGTGAAATCAGGACCTATTCAAAGCCAGTCTTGGGGACATGTCCACCTTATAATCTTTAGTACAAAAGTTAAAGCACTTACCTGTGATGTGGTAGACCCGGGCTCAATACTCAGCCCCTCTCTGTTGGAGTGGGAAACAAGATTTGAACAAGGATTTCCCCTGAGGTGAGTGCCTTAACAACTAATGAAAGAGTCATTAGAGGAGAGGGCCTGGATCCATGTACAATGAAGCAACTTCAACTACTTAAAGCAGCATTGGACAGGAATGTTAGACACAATGACATTGTAGCCTGCTAATAACCGTGGCCCTAGAGGGCAGCTGGGAGATCCATGGACCACTCCTCCTGTTCCACTGACTCTTCACTTAGAATATGGCTACACTAGTCACCCTAGTTCCAACTAGGGTGGCTAATGTAGTCATTTGAACTTGCAAATGAAGCCCGGGATTTAAATATCCTGGGCTTCATTTGCATGTTCCCGGGCGCCGCCATTTTTAAAATGGTAGCTAAAAATGGCGGCGCCCGGGAACATGCAAATGAAGCCCAGGATATTTAAATCCCGGGCTTCATTTGCAAGTTCGAATGACTACATTAGCCACGCTAGTTCGAACTAGGGTGGCTAGTGTAGCCATACCCTTAGTTATCCACAATGGAACACCTTTTGCAGGAGACACTGTGGGACTCTAGCATACATCAGAATATCCCAAAGCTCATTAGTTAGAGTACTCTCCCCTGAGAGATCCTTCTTCAAATCCTCTTCTTCCCCATGCCTCTGGCATGGGTGAGTTGAACCTGGCTCTCCTTCCCATTAAGTGAGTTTGCTATAGTTATAAGATAGACATCACTACTACCTTCTCCTGTTTTGGGTAGTCAGGGTGCCTGCCCAAGTCATTCTCATAAGAAGCTCCTTACACAACTAAACAGCTCTTGCTCCAGTAGAAGATTTCTCAGTTGTGGATCGCTAGATCATAGAATCATAGAATCCTAGAACTGGAAGGGACCTGCAAGAGATCATTAAGTCTTGTCCCGTGCCCTCACAGCAGGACCAACTAGCTTCCCTATAGTCTGGATTTACACATTTATCTCCCTGAGGGGGCAAGGCTTAGTCCACTTTCCTCTTGTTGGCATCTCCTATTGGCTAGCCTTGCTTGCTCCACAGCTAATATGCTATCTTTTTGTGTCTCACATTCTAAAGCACCCATCTTCTGTATAAGGTTATCTAGACGCCCAACTCAGGCTTTGTGCATCACAGTGTTTCTGTGAATTTCTGTGTCCCTAACAGTTAAGTTTCTTCCACTAAGTCTGTTGGTGAAACTAGCCAATAATGCTTACCTTACTGGTACATTATAAAGATTAACTAATTAGTGGTCCACATCCTGCTTGTCACTTTTACTACACTCCTACTGATTTTGAAAGAAATTTGAAATTAAGGGTGATCAGGATTGGGCTTGAAATTGTAGCATGTTCGTACAGGAAGGGCCAAATTCTTCCCACAGTTATACTTGTGCAACTTCACAGAATTCAGTGAAGTTACACAAATACCACTAAGAGGAATTTAGTGAAAATATTGCTGAGTATTATTGTGTAATTGGTATATTAACTAGATAAATAGCACAGTCCTCTAAGAGACGTGTACAAGACTACAACCACACATTTGAAACGTTTCCTGTTTCAATGACTATTCTTTGCTCCAGATGTCTGCATGGTAGCTTTTTCCTTCAGTCCAACATTGAAGCTGTGATACGCTTTTTAATAACATTTATTGATCAAATGTAAGAAGTTTGGATTGTATTACTTTTAGTAATGCTGTGATGTCTAATTAAATAAGTTCAGGGGGTAAGATCAAGTCAGTGCTGGCAATTTGCCTCTAAGGCTAAATCTTGCAGTGTATCACACACAGGAAAATAAAATATAAAAAAGTAGAATGTAAGTTTATTATCATAAAGTTGTCAAGTGACAGTGGTTTTTAAATGTCTCATGAATTATGTACAAAATCCCTTACTTTTCACAGTGAGCCTTTTGAGAGCTCATGTATGCATTTTTGAAAAGGCTACAATGTTTTTAAAGTGTGTTTGCAAGACAAGATGTAAGACAAATTCAGAGTAGTGGAGCTTAATTAATAGCACAAGCAATGAAATTTGTGAGGCTGGTTCTGCCTTCAGTTACACCAGTGTAGATCAGTAGTGATGCTAGCAACGTGAATGGAGTTACAATGCAAAGCTGGATTAAGTGAGAGAAAAACGACACTCTGAATCTTTAAATTTAGACAAGCAATTCAAGAATGGCTCCTGTATAGTAAACAATATTTTTCATCTACCCTTGCTAAAAGGTACTTGATGGGGAATAAAATGCCACTCAAATTGTGCATTGAAATTAACTTTTACACTTACTAAGTGCTGAACTACACTGCTCTCTCTATCTTTAAAGTGGATTAATGACTTGTAAAATAATAGGAATCCAAAAAAACCTTTGAAATACATTGTGTCTCTCTGCTATGCTTTACAGCACAGATTGTGTATAAGAAAGAGTCTAGACATGCAAAAATGCTAGAATAAACAATACCTTTATTGTTATGTTAAATTAGCTTTTACTAGGAAGCAACAGGTTTCAGTTTGATGCCCACTAACAAAAGGCAACTTAGTTTAGGTTTCTGCTCAAATATGAAATAAAGAAAAGATATTTTAAGTAATAAAATATCCTATCACCAGCTATTTTAATGTCATAAAAGTTCAGCTTTTATATACTGCTTCATATGTAATTTCTCCATAACTTCTGCATATTTTGCTTAGACCCATGAAATTAATGTTTACCACATAATGTCATTTTAGTGACTAATCTAACCAACTTTTTGCACATAAATATCTTTCACAGTAACATAATACTCAAAATAAGGTTTCAAATATTGCTTGAGCCTACATACATATTTTTCTTTTCCTATTATAGTTCGCTTTAAGTTATATTCCTCTCTAGTACCATTTAACAAGTTATCTCATCAAATCAAGACTGAGATGCCCAATTTATTACCAAGCGTGGAGGAACAGGTTGTTTATCATAAAGTGCAATGAGCAGACAAGTCATGGTAAGGTAATCGCGAGTAGAACATCTGTACACTATGGATTTTCACAGTACAGCCAGGTAGGGTGTTAATTAAATACTCAGATAAATGTCCTGATAATTGTGCATCTCTCCCATGGACTGCCAGGTAAGGTAGTCCTTATTGAGAATAAGTATTCTAAATTCAACACCTAGGCCACGTCTATACTAGCAGTTAAGCTGGCAAAAGATTTGTTGCTCAGGCATGTGAAAAAACATACCTCTGGGTGACTTACATTTGCTGGCATAGGTCCTCATGTGCACAGCTCTATGTCAGCAGGAGATGTTCTTCTGCCAAAATAGCTACTACCATACATTAAGCTGGTTTTGTTATGTCAACAGGAAAGTTCTCTCCTGTCAACATAACATGGCTACAGCATATCTATATCGGTACAGCTGTGGCACTGTAAGCTTGTAAATGTAGACATCGTTTTAGAGTCAGTCTCTCAGGTGAGCATTTGGGAAGTCATCCATGATTCAGCTACTCTCCTAATCCATGACAACAGAAATAAATGAATTAATGTCTCCAATGAAAATAGAGATTCGAATATTGCTGAATAGTCTGTATACCAGTGGTGGCCAACCCATTTAACAAAGAGCCAAAACAGTGGTGGAAAAAATGCAAAGACGCAACGGAATTGTCAAGAAAAACAAGGGAGAAAAGGAGGCTGCCCCTTTAAGGAGCAAGCAAGCTTAGGCTTTTTGGCCATATCAGGTTCCCATTGAGGGCCGGCATCTTGGGCACCATTTTGAATCGCCGACCCGGTGAGCACAAAGGGGCTGGGGCGGGGGTCATTGGGCGGGGGGGCTCAGGAGTGACTTTGTGAGCCACATTATTTGGGGGGAGAATAGCCGTATTAGGCTCGCGAACAGCGGGTTGGCCATGGTTGCTGTATACTATTATGAGGGAGTTGATACGGTCACAAGATAATACCCTACAAGAGAATTTAAACTGAGAGGTTGTCATCATTGTCTAGTGAAAGAGGAGGTGTAGCTTCTGATTATCTTTTTTTTCTATCCTAGATAGCTATGCCTGTGACCAAAAATTGTAGCTGAAGGTTGAGGTACTAGCCTGGGCTTGAAAGACCCAGATTTAATTCCTTTCTCCACTACCAGACTTCCTCTGTGCCTGAAAACAAGTCACTTAATCTCTGTCTCTCACTGTCTACACTGGCCGCTTGCTTTTCCGGAAAAGCAATGACGATCTACTGTAAAATTGTCAGTCTTTTTCCGGAAAAACTATGCTGCTCCCGTTCGGGCAAAAGTCCTTTTCCGGAAAAACTGTTCTGGAAAAGGGCCAGTGTAGACAGCACAGTAGTCTTTTCCGCAAAAAAGCCCCAATCGCGAAAATGACGATTGGGGCTTTTTTCCAGAAAAGCGTGTCTACATTGGCCACGGACGCTTTTCCGGAAAAAGTGCTTTTCTGGAAAAGCATCCTGCCAATGTAGACGCGCTTTTTCCAGAAATACTTATAATGGAAAACTGTGTAGACGTAGCCAGTGTAGACGTAGCCAATATGTAAAAAATGGTATTTCCTTATCACAGAGGAGCACTGCAGGTTCCTGTGGATACTCTAGTGTAAAAGGGGGAATAAGTATCTTAGATAAATTACTTGCTTTTTAACTCTCTGGGAAGTTTAAAAAAGCAGACCCTTTACAAAATAAACCCTCATCCTTTCACATGCAAAACTCTTAGGGTGTGTCTAGACTACATGCCTCCTTCGACGGAGGCATGTAGATTAGCCAGATCGGAAGAGGGAAATGAAGCCGCGATTAAAATAATCGCGGCTTCATTTAAATTTAAATGGCTGCCCCGATCTGCCGATCAGCTGTTTGTCGGCAGATCGGGGCAGTCTGGACGCGACGCGCCGACAAAGAAGCCTTTCTTCATCGGCACAGGTAAGCCTCGTGAAACCAGGTTTCTTTGTCGGCGCGTCGCGTCCAGACTGCCCCGATCTGCCGACAAACAGCTGATCGGCAGATCGGGGCAGCCATTTAAATTTAAATGAAGCCGCGATTATTTTAATCGCGGCTTCATTTCCCTCTTCCGATCTGGCTAATCTACATGCCTCCGTCGAAGGAGGCATGTAGTCTAGACACACCCTTTGGGTATGTCTACACTACCCTCCTAGTTCGAACTAGGAGGGTAATGTAGGCATACCGCACTTGCAAATGAAGCCCGGGATTTGAATTTCCCGGGCTTCATTTGCATAAGCGGGGAGCCGCCATTTTTAAAACCCCGCTGGTTCGAACCCCGTGCAGCGCGGCTACACGGGGCACAAACTAGGCAGTTCTAACTAGGCTTCCTAGGTCCACTGAGACCCCCCGACCCTGAGCCCTGAGCTTACAATGGCCGTCCTGGGTCAGACCAAAGGTCCATCTAGCCCAGTAGCCTGTCTGCTGACAGCGGCCAACCCTAGGGACCCTGGAGGGGATGGACCGAAGACAGTGACCAAGCCATTTGTCTCGTGCCATCCCTCTCCAGCCTTCCACAAACCTTGGGCAGGGACACCACTCCTACCCCCTGGCTAATACCACTCCATGGACCCAACGTCCATGACTTGATCTCACTTCCCTTTAAACTCTGTTCCAGTTCTAGCCTTCACAGCCTCCTGCAGCAAGGAGTTCCACAGGTTGACTCTGCTTTGTGAAGAAGAACTTTCTGTTACTAATTTGAAGCCTGCTACCCATTCTTTTCCTTTGGTGTCCTCTAGTCCTTCTTTATGGGAACTAATGAAGAACTTTTCTGTATGCACTGTCTCCACCCAACTCCTGCTTTTAGAGACCTCTATCATGTCCCCCCTCCGTCTCCTCTTTTCGAAGCTGAAAATTCCCAGTCTCTTTAGCCTCTCTTCCTATGGGACCTGTTCCCAACCCATGATCATTTTAGTTGCCCTCCCCTCTCCCAGCCTCTCTCTTCCCCTCTCCCACCTCCTTTTCCCAGTCTCCCCCAGTTTTGTTCAATAAAGACAGATTCCATTTTGGAAGATACATTATCTTTATTTTGTACATCAAGAAGAGGGGCTAGGGAAGGGTAAGTGGAAGGAGGTGAGGGAGGAATGGGGCACGAGCCCCCGATGGGGAGGACTGGGCTGGCTCTGTGGGCTTCTGGGGGTGGAAGCTCTCCTGCAGCCCCCCAATTGCTCCCTCTCCCCAGATGGCAGCCTGCAGCAAGTGCAGCCGAGTGCTGTGATGTGCCCAGTGTGGGCACTCAGGGCAATCCAAGCCAGGACTGCTTTGCAAGCGGGGCACCCCTGAGAACTGTCTGTCCGGGGTGGGGGTCGGGACCCTTTAAGCACAGCCCTCGGCTAGCCTGAGACAGCATCTCCACGCTCTAAGTCCTCATCTGATGGCCTGCCAGCACTGCTTCCGGCCATCCTTAACCTCGGTTCAGGGTCCACTTAATGTGGACGCGCTAGTTCGAATTAGCAAAACACTAATTCGAACTAGTTTTTAGTTCTAGATGCATTAGTTCGAATTAGCTTAGTTTGAATTAACTAATTCGAACTAAATTAGTTCGAATTAGCGCTGTAGTATAGACATACCCCAAAAGATTAGGGACTACTGGTCTAGATAAATCCATTAGGTTTTATTGTTTTATGGTTTGGGAATGGGAATCTGATGTCTGTGCATTTAGAAATGGGTTTTCCTCTCTTTTGTAACTACATTTTGTTCCCATGGGAAAATTCCCCATGAGTTTATTAACTGGTGGCTCTTACCATCTCTAGCCAATCCAACTATGCTTGTAACAGGAGTGTTGTTGTGATAATAAATGTTCTTTCTTTTTTATTAATCTGGTATTGGTTCAGTTCTGTGTCTTGGAATATCTGTCTGTGGGATCTGCCTGCCTCTTATTAGAGGATAGCAGCCATAGAGTACGATTTGTATTTTCTCTTTTCTTTTTCAAGCTCTTTGGGGAAAAGAGCTTGGGGTGCCCTGGGGTTGGGTTCAAGTGTCCACCCCTGTTTGTGGGTTCAAAACCATTTGATGTCAAGTATCAGAGGGGTAGCCATGTTAGTCTGACTCTGCAAAAGCGGTGAGGAGTCCTGTGGCACCTTATAGATTAACTGAAGTGTTGGAGCATAAGCTTTCGTGGGCAAAGACCCACTTCATCAGATGCATGTAGTGGTGGCAGCGGATTTTTATCCCCAAAATTTAGGGGCTCGTCTACACTAGCCCCTTTTCCAAAAGGGGCATGTTAATTTCACAGGTCGTAATAGGGAAATCCGCGGGGGATTTAAATATCCCCCGCGGCATTTAAATAAAAATGTCCGCCGCTTTTTTCCGGCTTTTAGAAATGCCGGAAAAGAGCGTCTACACTGGCCCCGATCCTCCGGAAAAAAAGCCCTTTTCCGGAGGATCTTATTCCTACTCCCTATTACAACCTGTGAAATTAACATGCCCCTTTCGGAAAAGGGGCCAGTGTAGACGTAGCCTAGGGGTTTATGATTTGGGGGGAAGTTTTATATCAAAGCCTGGAAAGATAAGGTTTTGGGGTACTTTTGCAGGCCCCCACTTCTGCATTCATCATGCCAGAGTGGGGAATCAGCCTTGACACCCTGACAGTAGATTGTATTGTTATCTTCAGTGAATAGGTGAGAGTAACATTTCAGGTGTGTCAGTCCACAGGTCCTTGTTTCTCTATGATTACTTCAGATTGTGTGTCAGTGGGAAATGCTGTGGTGAAAACTTGCAAAGAATCTAATTAAGTGAAGCTGCACTTTTGTGCAGTGATAGGATAGGTACACTATATTTCAATAGCACAGCTTTTATGAAATACATGACACCTGCATTACTTTCAACTTAAAGTTAGTTAATTACTAAGGCCTGATTGTATGTCCACTGAAGTGAATAGCAAAGCTCCTGTTGGCTTCAATGAGATATGGTCAGGCCAAACTAATCATGGTAATTATTTGACAAGAATTAGCACAAAAGGAGCTCAGTAATACTAGGAATATCAATTGATCAGTAGTAAATAATATCAGTCTCTTTGGCTGTGTCTAGAGTGGCAAGTTTTTACAGAAAATCATCTGCTTTTCTGGAAAAACTAGCCAGATGTCTACACTGGCCGCTTGAATTTCCGGAAAAGCACTGACGATCTCATGTAAAATCATCAGTGCTTTTCCAGAAATACTATGCTGCTCCCGTTTGGGCAAAAGTCTTTTTCCGAAAGACTTTTGCGCAAAAGGGCCAGTGTAGACAGCATGGTACTGTTTTCCGCAAAAAAGTCCCGATTGTGAAAAAGGCGATCGGGGCTTTTTTTGCAGAAAACCGCGTCTAGATTGGCCACGGACGCTTTTCTGCAAAAAGTGCTTTTCCGGAAAAGCATCCTGCCAATCTAGATGCGCTTTTCCGAAAATGCTTTTAACGGAAAACTTTTCCGTTAAAAGCATTTTCAGAAATTCATGCCAGTGTAGACGTAGCCTTTCTGTCTTAATATCTGGCCAAAAGGGAAGGGAGAGGTAGAGAGAAAGCAGGCTCTTCCAACAAGCAAATGTGCTTCGGGTCTTTGACAAGTGAGATACAGTCTTTTAATGAGCTACTGATTTGATGAAGCCCTATTGACAAAAGATTTCAGAAATTTTCTGATTTTTAAGGGAAAGCAGCTGTACAAACTCTGCTCTCTTGCTTTCTGATGCACTCTGATTTGCAGGGAATGATGTGTGTCGGCTTTTCATAGTCTGTGGTCTGAGTGTTTGAAATGCTAATCAATATCAATTCTTGTAATAGGGCCTGGACTGAGGAATTTGTATCTATGTTCTCATAAATCTTCTGAATTTCAGTTTAAAGCAATGTATTGAATTTTTTGTTTTTAACAAGCTAACATTCAGCTGGGTTTTGCCCTCCCTATTCCGTGATGTGGGCCAACTGAACTGTACTCAGAGCAGAGCGCTCAAGACAGGACCATTTGTGTGGATTTGATTCTGCAGCACATACGCAAGAGGGCACATAGTCGAAAAGGAGTGGTAGCATGAATAACAGTGGTCCTGGTTCTGCAGAGCACTTAAACACTCTTAACTCTGGATTTCCACACATTAGGCTGGGTCACACAAGAACCCTGTTTGAGAGTGGGTGGTATCTTTCTAGCTATGTGTCTTGAACAGTTGCCTGTTATGCTTTGGGGGGGGGGCCTGCATTTCAGTGGTGCATGAATTGGTTCCTTTTAAAAAGTATTTGGAGATCTTTTGAAATAGAGTCCTGTCTAAATGCATGCTTAAGGGATTTTAACATTTCGCTTGTCAGTTTCCTTCCTCTGCCCTGCACTCCAAAAAAAAAAAAGTCTCTTTTTCCTGTGGATCTGTTTCATGTAATTATAAACTACACAAGAAATTTCTTTAAAATGCACATACATACATACAAAATGTGGATTATTGACCAGAAAGACTGAGGCAGCATTATGGTCTAATATGTCGATCTCATCTGGTTTCCATTTTGACCTCACAGGCCATTATGGTCTACCATATCAACTTTAACTGTTACATAGGGACACTAAATCTATGAGCTGGAAGATGCATTTTGCCAACTTAAAACCAAATATTTTGCAACTGACAGATGAACTGAGCTCCCATAAGGAACAAATAGCAAACTGGATATGGCCTTAAAGTTAAAAATGATTTGCTGCCAACATGATATCTGCCTGGTTCTGCCACTGATTTGCTGAAGGGATGAGAAACGTTTAGCCTTTCTGTGCTATAGTTTACTCAACTATAAAATGAATGTAATACTCACCTTAATTTATAATGTACCTGAAAAGGTTCATTATGAAACCCAAGGAAGGCTTGTGAAAGATGCTTGAGATGCTCAGATGAAAAGTGCTAGGGTATGCCTACACAGCAGGGCTAAAGTTGAATTAAGCTATGCTACTTAAATAAATGAATAAAGATGCCTATCTCCTAGAACTGGAAGGGACCTTGAAATGTCACCTACTCCAGTCCCCTGCCTTCACAGCAGGACCAAGCACCATCCCTGACAGAATTTGCCCCAGATCCCTAAATGGCATCCTCAAGGATTAAACTCTCAGCCCTGGGTTTAACAGGCCAATGCTCAACCCACTGAGCTATCCCTCCGAGAATACTTAAACTCTGTCAATTGCGTAGCTTAAATTGAAATCGCTTAATTTGGCTTTTTGTACTGTCTACAGAGCAGAAAGTCATAGGAAGAACACTCTTCTTTCCCTTACTCCTGGTAAAATGAGAGTTACAGGTGTCAGAGTATGAAGTCCTCCAGCTCACCAGTATTTTGAAATAAAGGCTTGCTGTGTAGAAACAGCCCTAGTGATGTGCCAAGTACTAAGATGAAAAGAGTGTTTTCAAATGTTTATCTTAACCAAAAACACATAGAAAAGTGACTGTAAGCTAGCCTTATTCTGCTATTCAGGTTGCTCTGCCTTATTGCACCAAAAAAGAGGTCTGATAATGAAAAGTAACCAGATATTTTTGGGTACCCAGCATCGGACACTTTACTGGGCCCTGATTTTTAGAGGGGGAGTGTTTTCTGCTTTTTGAAAATTAGGCCCCGTTAGGCAGTCTCAGTGGACACTAGCCATTGCTGAAAATGCAGCCTTGTATTTCTGTTGTCTTATCAAGACTTTCTATAAAATGGTAGGAAGGAAAGTTGTATCTGAAACTTCTTCCATGGCAAATCTCTGTCATTCTTTCCTGTAACAGACTGCATTCATGTTATGTTATTTGTCTCCACTGTTTATATTAATCAAATCAGTATACTGCAAAATCAGCTGGCATTGTTAGAAATTGCATTTTGGCTATTAAAGCAATTTAATGTATTAGGCATAACACAGAATTTGGAGTAATTTTGAACTGCCAATACTTTGTCATATCTGTATTTCCTATAACAGGATCACTAGAGGGAGTTCTAGGCAATGCTACTTTATAATCACCAACAGCTTTGCATCTTTAAATGTAGAATTGGTTTTCTCCATAATCTTTCGTAAGAAAAATACTGGATAATTTTCATCGCTATAATTTAATTTCACTGTCTAGTCAGTGATTATTTATGAAACTGTTCCACCCTCAAAAGGAACTGAGAGCAAGTCTATCTCTCTTGCTTGACAAGCAACTACAATAAGCAAGCAAGGAAAAGTTCTCATGCAAAGCTTTCAGATAACATATTTCTCAGCTGGTGTTAAAAATAACTGAGGTGCCATGTTCAGAACAGAAACATAAAAATTGTTCCTTTCAGGGAAAACACAATGAAATAAAAATAAAATGTTAATGGTCTTTTAAAAGTGAATTGATCATGATGAGTGTAAGGAATATTTCTTCTCCATTGTCTGTTCTGGTTTCAAAATAGAATAGCTCTGCTTGTGAGTTTAAAGTCTTGGGTCAAACACAGCAGAAGGGAAGAACAAACCCTTTATGTTTGGAGGTTATCACTGAGAAAAAGATTTTCATTGAGAAGGAAAAGGGATAGCACATTTGCTGCCCTGTGCCACTTGAATCTTGATGCCTAGTTGCTAGTTCAGTAAGGGTATGTCTACACAGCGGGGCTATTTCAGGATACCAGAAGTGTCCCAAAATAGCTACCCCACATCTTTTAAATGCTCCCACTATTTTGAGATAAGTCTCAAAATAGTGGATGCGCTATTTCAGCATCCCTGTAACCTTCGTTCCATGAGGGTTAAGGGATGTCTCGAAATAGCACGTTATTTTGAAATTTGGCATTTTGTGGATGTGCAAATTTCAAAATACACTATTTCAAAATTCAATCTAAATAAGACATGCAATTTGTGTAGCGCAAATTGCATATCTTATTTCGAGTATAGGGTGCTGTGTAGATGTACCCTAAGTATTACTGAAAGTTTAAGCATTGTGAGGGGAAAACTTAAAAGTTGTTCTGGTCCTTCTTTCTTAGCCGATTCTCCTGTGTGACAGTAATGATAAGCAGAGTTGCTCAAGTGATGCAAAAAGGACCTGCAGAATGTGAATTAAAATTACCTTGAGATGGTCATCACTAATGCAGTCTTTGTTGTTTTGCTTTGTTTCTACAATTGGCACTGTTGATTGTTCTCTTTCAGAATTGGTGGCTGATAGCCTGAGGTCCTTGAAGGAGTACAGCTAAATTTTTCATCCATTTCAGAATCCAAAGGCATTCAAAGTTTGATTGAATGTGCACTTCTGAGACTTATGTAGAGCTTGATTTTTTTAAAAGGGAGGTAATTATAATCCACTTTTTATCAGTAGGGAAACTGAGGCTTGAAGACTTGAAGTAAACAGAGAGAATTGGGAGTGTAAGGCCAGGATTACACTTAAAAGTTTTACCAGTTTGACTTTATTCATTGGAGGTAAGAGTATATATTGTAGGTATAGATACATTAGTGAGAGTGTAGTTTGGATGCTTTTAATATTCATACAGTAAAACGCCAATAGTCCGGCATCCAATTGTACGGCACTCCTGATAGTCCGGCATCAAAATGGCAAGAGCCTAGGGAGTGAGCTTTGGCAAGTCACAAGGCAACAGTGGCAGCAGCTGAACCGAGTGAAAAGGGTAAAAAAGGGTTAAAAAAAACTAAAACTGTACAGTATGTACAATAAAAAGGGTTAAGAACACTTTACATACAGTATATAATGTATACAGTATGTATATATATAACCATCTTACAGTACCTCCTGATAGTCTGGCATATCTGATAATCTGGCACCACCGAGGTCCCAAAGGTTCCGGATTATGGGAAGTCTACTGTATTAAGCTGATTTATTCAGGTGTAGCTTCCCCTTCCGGAAGCAGAATGAGCTATATAAGCACTTTTTTAAGTACAATACAACTGTGTCCACTTCAGGGGCTTTGTTTACCACTTTAACTATACTAGTAAGTCTGTTATAGTCTACTGTTGTGGACTAGCCCAAGTTCCACTAACTTTCAATGGGAATTGGCCATGATTGTAAATTGAGTGTGTGTTCCTAAGTTACTTTTGATATTTTATCCTAAACAACTTGCCCAAAAAACCAAAGCAAGTAAGTGGAAAAGTCTGTAGACCCATAATCTCCTTCCTCCTAGTTCTGTGCTCAGTCCACTGGACAACGGCTTCATTTATATTTAGATTTAATAAAATGCCATGTATGATGCAAATGAAATAAATGTGTGGGTTTCAACTGTGTAAACACTTATGATTTCCCCCTTTTCCTTATTATTGTTATGCTGCCAGTTTTCAGGCTTTCATACTAAGCTTCTCTTCTGCCTCCACCTTTTACTGATTTGCCTTGGAAATCTGAAAGTCGGTTTAAGCGAGACATGTATGAACAAAAGATTATATATAGCCATGGCATGTGATGGTAACTTGCAAAGTACATACTTATATTACATTAATATTAAAACTTAAATGATGGATAAAATAGTCTTCAAATACATATCAGATATTTCTTATTAAGTGGCGTTAGGTTTCAGTAGCTTTCCATTATTACATTTTAGGGTATATATCAAAGGTGACCAGTTTTACAGATATATATTATATTATTGTCAGATGTACTAAAATCAAATTTATTAACCCTTGTGTTTGAAAGTCAAACTCGTTTGATCCCAGAGTGTTTTACGTTTGCTTTGTTGGGTTTAAGTGTCTTGTGAAATTGATTACATGTCTGAATTATAAGCAGCTGATAATATTCACAGAGAAAGCATGATTTTCATGGATAAATCACTGGACAGGCAGCTAGGAGACCTGGGCTTTGTTTCCTGTCTCTGCTATTCATGCTGTGTCTGACCTTGGGTAAGCCACTTCACCTTTATTTGCCTCTGCTTCCCTCCCAACCTAGTCAGCCTTGTCTATTCAAATTGTAAGTTCTTTGGAGGTAGGGATGAGGTTTCTAGGAACTACTGTAAGCAGAGAGAGAGCTCGCAGCAACTGCTATATTTATTAAGACATTAAGAATGGCAACATCCTAAAGCCAATGGGGGAGCACTTTAATCTGTCTGGGCACACAGTTTTGGACTTGCAAATTGCCATTTGCAGACAGAAAAACTTCAAAAACAGGCTGCAGAGAGAAATTGCTGCGCTAGAATTCATGTGCCAATTTGACACCCTGAACCAAGGTGTAAACAAACATGAGGAGTGGGTCTCCCATTACAGTAGGTAATTTTCTGTTCAGGTACTCTCACCTTCTTACCACTGTTGGAGATTAGCCACATCCATGCTAATTTTATTAGCACTGATGTCACACTCCCATCTTTGTATCTTTTTTTCCTGTCTTTCTTTTTCTCTTCACCATCTGAGGAAGTGCGTTATAGTTCACAGAAGCTTATGCTCTAATACCCTAATAAATATGTTAGGGTATGTCTACACAACCACCCTAGTTCAAAGTAGGGTGGTTAATGTAGTCAATCGAAGTTGCAAATGAAGCCCGGGATTTAAATATCCCGGGTTTCATTTGCGTCTTGCCGGGCGCCACCATTTTTAAATCCCCGGTAGTTCGGACTCCGTGCCTGTGGTTACATGCGGCACGGAGTAGATAGTTCAAATTAGGCTTTCTAATTCGAACTACCGTTACTCCTCGGCACTTGCACTGTTTGGAACAAACCTATGGAATTCAACAGGGAGAAAGTGCTCAAGTTAGAAAAAATGCCTTTTTCTTTGGTGCAAGCAATTTCATTCAGGTTTTGTAGATATATGAACTGTTGAAAACCACTATTTCATTCCTCTTGTTTTTGATACTCAGAAAAAATGTAAAGCAGTACACAGTTAAACTGGCAAAAGTCATTCTTATTCCAGATTAAGTGTGTCCACACAAGGATCTATATCAGTATAACCATAGAAGTAAATTATACTAGTATAGTTCTGCGGGTAAATTTCCCTTTGTAGACAAACTGTAAGGCCTGGTCTATACCAGACCAGGCATGTCAGCTTAAGGTACACCATCCAGTTACACAAAATGCATAGCTGGATTCAGCTTACCTTAAGACAAGCCACCATGGTGTCTACACTGTGGGAGGCCAACAGGAGCATACACTCCCACTGGCTTCCCTTACTCTTCACAGGATGACCTGATAAATTGAATTCTAGAAGATTGAATTCTAGAGGGTTGAAGTCTTGGCTCACATTGCTGTCACCAAAATACTAGCAGTATCTTCTAACTGCCAGGGCAAGTGCTGTAGGGGTTGGGAAACAGTGGGCTGGAAGGTCAGACTGAGACTATGTCTAGACTACAGGCTTCATTCGAAAGAACCTTCTTTTCGGAAGAAAATCTCTGAAAAAACTTCTTCCGAAAGAGAGTTCCACACACAAAAGCGCATCAAAAAAGTGATCTGCTGAATGGACGCCATAGAGCTGGAAGAGACCTCAGGAGGGCATCAAATCCAGACCCCTGCCCAAGGCAGGACCAATCCCAACTAAATCAACCCAGCCAGGGCTTTGTCAAGCTGAGAATTTAAAACCTCTAGGGATGGAGATTCCACCACCTCCCTGGTAACCCATTCCAGTGCTTCACCACCCTCCTAGGGAAATAGTTTTTCTTAATATCCAACCTAGACCTCCCCCACTGTAACTTGAGACCATTCTTCCTTGTTCTGCCATCCATTGCTACTGTGAACAGCCTCTCTGCATCTTCTTTAGAACCTCCCTTCCAGAAGTTGAAGGCTGCTATCAAATCCCCCCTCACTTGTCTCTTCTGCAGACTAAACAAACCCAAATCCCTCAGTCTCTCTTCATAGGTCATATGCTCCATTTTGGTCGCCCTCCTCTGGACTCTTTCCAATGCATCCACATCCTTCCTATAGCAGAGGGCCCAGAACTGGACACAATACTCTAGATGTGGCTTCACTAGAGCTGAATAAAGGGGAATAATCACTTCTCTAGATCTGCTGGCAATGTTCCTCGTAATGCAACCTAATATGCCAGTAACCTTGTTGGCTAAAAGGGTACACTGTTGACTCATATCCAGCTTCTCATTCACTGCTATCTCGCATTTAAGCTGTGATTACTATGGACGGAGTGGCCACCAGGGCACCTGTGCTTTTTCCTCTTTTCTCCTCTTTCGAAAGAAGTCCCTCTTCTCCATCCACACACGCCTTTTTCCAAAAGAGCTCTTTCAGAAAAAGACTTCTTCCTCATAGAAAGAGGATTACCAATGCTGTAAAAACCCCTTTGCTCTTTTGATTTACTTTTGGAAGAACACGATTGCAGTGTGGACGTAACTCATATTTTGTCAGAAAAACAGTCGTTTTTCCGACAAAAGTCTGTAGTGTAGACATATCCTGAAGGACAAATCTCTTCTTTTGTGAAACAAAATAAAAGCTTTCTGTGCTACTAACTTATGCAATTAATACTGTAGCTCTTGAGGTAGCAGGTAGGCTGATGTGCTGAAGGTTCAAATCCTGCCTGAAAGATATAAGTTCATAAAAATTATGCAATTTATGCATACGTTCCTAGAAATAGTAAACAATTGTTACTATTTTTCTTTTAAAACAGCAGTGACACAAAAGAAAATGTATTAAGATTACAAAGTCAAGTTTTCAAAACTTATGGACTGTCAGAGTTATGGTTGCTTGTGCAATCTTAATTATGACCCTTTTTATGTCTACGTTGTGATATGGTCTCCAATTGCATGATCACATATTACTTTTTCAATAGGACCCTGTCTCATTCAGTGAGCCCTCTTGCCTCAACACCCATTAATAGAGTACACTTACTCCCCACCACACCTTGCTAGTGTGGCTATGCTGGGCAGTATATTGGGGGCAGAACCAAGGTTCCGTATTGTCCCTACCCCTTTCCATTCACTTTTGTCCGTTTGCTCACAAAGGGATGTAAATAGTGCACAGAGACTGCTCCATACCAGATTTGGGCCACAAGCTAGATATATTTCACATTGTTGTATAGAGGAGCAGGAAATGTTAATCTGCACAGCTACGTGAGACAGGGCATGATCTAGCTGTAGCTTAACAAAATGACTTATATGAATTGAAAATAAAACATGCCTGCCTGTTTACATCTCTGCCAAATTTAGAGCACAATATAAACTAAACTAGACATTATAAGCCATTCTAAAAAGGCCTTAGGGATGTAAGAATGTGCCATGATATGTATTTTTCATATTTTATTGCAGATTGCACAGCAGGTAAATATAGTACTGGGTTTAAATGTAATGTAGTCAGCCATGATAATTCCCTCACTATCTTGGAAGACAGTCCTCATGATGAGTAATAAGAACGGAAAGCAAGACTATGTGATTTACAGATTGGTGTTAAGTTCCCTCCAGAGTTATTTATTAAGCATCTCAACATGTTTTCAGTATTTGCTTCCCAGTTAGACAAAAACAAACATTTCCCCCGATGTGTCACAGCAAGTTCTGTGTCAACAGCAAGAAGACTTGTTTGGATGCCCTAATTACAGTAAAACTCCAATTGTCCGGCATCCAATGGTCCGGCACTCCTGATAGTCCGGCACCAACTGGAACCAGGAAGTGCTCTGGCCAGCCGGACAATTGGAGCTGCTGTGAGCCCCATGGGCGCTCGCGGCTGGGAAAGGGAAGGGGAAAAGAGGGGAAGGGGATTATACCCCTGTGGCGAGTCTGCCAGGACACACACTGCATCCGGCTGGGGGATAGGGGTGGGCGGGGAATGATGTGGCAAGGGGCGAACCCTCCGCCATTTTGCAGGAACGTGGGGGATGCCCCGCGCAGCCACTGGCGAGAGGACAGCTGGGGAAACCCAGCCACCGGCCTGCATGCGGCAGCAGAGGAGAGGGGGAAAGAGCTAAGTCCCCCAACTTGCCCCGTTCCGGCTGCGCTCAGCCCTGCGCCGCTGCCGAGAGTTTCAGGGTAGGGAGCGGGCTCCCCACTCCCCAGACTGCAGTAGTTATCGCCAAGCAGGGGGGTGAGGGGTGGCGCTGTGGGACCAACCCGGCAGCACCCCAGATGCTCTGCTCTGCTGCTTCCACAAGTCCGCTGCTGCCAGTGCTGAAAATGACAAGCAGTGGACTTGGGGAAGCGGCAGAGGAAAGCCTTCCTGCAAAATGGCAGAGGGTTCACCCCTCGCCATGCCGTTCCCCGCCCACTCCCCGGACGCAGTGCGGGTCCCGGCACACCCATCACAGCCCCCTGCCGGAGTACCTCCTGGTACTCCGACATATCCGATAATCCGGCACCACCTAGGTCCCAAAGGTGCCAGATTATCGGAAGACTACTGTATGTGGGAGAAGCTAAGTTCTGTTACCCCCCTGTCTGTAGCAGTTCTGGTTGTATCATGGTCAGTGGAACTGAGTCAGAGGACCACTGTTCCCTGGAGCATCTGTTTTTGAGGGGACACAGGGAATATGAGAAGCTAGACTATAATCAACACAGCAATACCTGGACATAGTAGTGCAGCATTTCTTAAGCTGTGTTCCTTGGCACATCGGTGTGCCACGAGGAAGTCTGAGGTGTGCCGCGGAGAAGATAGCTGCCTTAAAAGGGGAATTCCTGTGCTTCTGTTCTGCCCCATCGGATTTGTGCGAGAGACACCCAGCGCAGCTCACGGCAACTGCCCGAAACTACTCCCACTTATATCCACCCAGCCCTACCACTGTGGTGCGCGCTCACCTCCTGCCCTCCTTCCCCCTCCCTCAGCAACTCTCTGTACCTTCGGGATGCATACACTTTGCCACATTGGTCCAGAGGCTTGAGGGGTGGACGCAAAGGACCCAGAAAATTAAAAAAAAAGTGGGAGCTGTCCCTTGGCACTGGACTGCTCAGCTTTAAAAATGAAAGCCAGGGCTAAGTTTGTGATTGGGGGAGGGTGGGGAAAGCAAGAGGAGTGATGTCATTAACCCCACCCCCAGGCTACTGTGAGTGATGTCAGCCCGGCCCCTGCCTGGGTAGAGGGCGGGAAAACTTGGAGGTTGCGTCAGAAGATTCCATGATGGGGGGCACAATCTTACTTCTTTGTTTTTGTTTTTGTTTGCCTGACAACATTTTTTTCATTTAATGGATAGCGATTGCCAGGTTTTGTCTGTGTATTTGTGTGTGTTTGTTTATAGTTGAAGGCTGCTCACAAACATACTACAATATACATACCGCTGCCGCTGCAGCTTTGCTCCCCATGTCCCTGGTCTACTGGGGGGAGGGCGCAGCTAGTGTGCCCCCCCCCCCAGCAGACCAGGCTTTTGTTGTGGACCCTGGGGCAGAGCAGCTGGGGCGCTGCCGGTTGGTCCCGCAGCGCCGCTCTGGGCACTACTGGACCAACCCAGCAGCACCCCAGCTGCTCTGCCCCAGGCGCCCCCAAGTCAGCCGCTGCTGAAACTGACCAGCGCTGACTACAGGAAGCCCGAGGCAGAGTTGCTCTGCCTCGGGCTTCCTGGAATCAGCCGCTGATCAGTTTCAGCAGCAGCTGACTTGGGGACGCTTGGGGTTCTTAAGTTGAATCTGTATGTAAGTCAGAACTGACGGTCAGTTTCAGCAGCGGCTGAATCTGGACGCCAGTTCCGACTTACATACAGATTCAACTTAAGAACAAACCTACAGTCCCTATCTTGTACGTAACCCGGGGACTGCCTGTATGTGTTATTCCTTGTGAAATGAGTGTTTATTATTCTGGAGTAAGGAGCCTGTTATTTCAAATAATTTAGAAATAGCAGGCTTGCTATGTGGACACTCACCTTGTTATTTCACAATAATGTGAGTTATTTTGAAATGGTGCTGTATATAGACACACCTTGAGTGAATGAAATAAGGGGCAGCGTCTGTGCTGTGAGTTCTCTGCAGTGCAGCAGCAGGCAGTGCAAGCCACTGAACTTGGGCTGAAGCCCTATGAGCCCTGCAGATGGACCTAGCTCTGTGATGGACCCAGTCAAAGGAGTATGATGAGAGCAGGACAGAAACATTATATTGTACTTAATTAGCAACAAGGCGAAGAAGCCTGCATTGCCTTGAAGCTTGCAGACACTGGGTAGACTGCTTGGGGGTGAAAGTAATTGCTGATGATACTCATTGTAGGTGAAGGAAGCAATGATACAGAAAACTGAACAAGACCTTGCCAGAAAACTGCTGCTTTTCTACAGTGATGCATGGACAAGCATATAAAACAGAATCCCCCCAGAATGTGACTCAAGCTGCACAAAGTGACACAGATTAGACATCTGCTCACAGGAGGGGATTGAAAGCAGATCCCAACAAAATCGAGGCAGAGAAATGCCAGCTTCAGTGGATGTGAAAGGGGAGCAGCAAATCACAGGAATGACACATTTTCTGTCCAAGTGCTGTCCACACCTGTCTGCAGTAGTGGAATACACACATCAGCTCATAAGGCAGGATGTTGACTGGCACTGGTCATCCCGAACATAACCATTTGACATAATGCTGAAACTAATGATAACCAATGTCTCTGTCCTGTACTACTTGGTATGAGAGCCACTAACATTGCAGAATGATGCATCAGAGAAAGGATTGGATACAACCCTTTAGTAGGAGCAGTCTGTCCCTCATGCCAGGTGTCAAAGCTCTGTCGGAGTCTGAATGGAGTATACTGAAAGAGCAAAAGAATTTTGGGCTGTGGTGTTTGGAATGGAGTGATTGTATCAGTTCACCTATGATCAACCATGAATAGTGCAGTCAGACTTCAAAACTGTGCAGATATTCAATGGCAAAGCCCTTTCTTAGTCCTTCAAAGCAATTGCAATGTGTGTTGACATGACTCCAGTGTTACCAGACAGAGATCAAATATTGTCCAGGATGGTTATTGGAGTTAGCTGTCTCCTCCTGTGAGCAGATGTCCAATCTGTCGTCTCATGCAGTTTGTGTCACATGCTGGGGGTATTCAGGGCATATATCCCCAGCATCAGAGAGCTGGGGGAAGGGACACTGAATCCATTAACATGCTGAGTTGTGTCCCAGTTTCAACAAAACTGATGAAAATGAAAGAGGCTACAGAAAAGAACATCAAAACTCCAGCAGTCAAGAGAATGATACCAGCAGAATGGCCAGAAGATAAAAGCCAGCTATCAATAGGAGAAGAACTATATTTTCAAGGAGCTGAATGTGCAGGATGGCATCATGTTTTGAGGACAGAAATCTGTTGCCCCTACCACATCAGACAGGGATGTTATGAAAAAAATATACTCATCTCACAGCTGGGCATTGGCAGCTTTTTTTAGACAGGTTCAGGAGTGTGTTTAATGGCTGACAATAAATACACAAATCCACTTCTTGATTGCCTCCAGCAAAAAGAGACTGTTACCACATGAGCAGCCCAGCTGACCATGGGAAAAGGTGAGAACGGGCTTAGTTACTTTACTATTTTGGAAATGGGACCCAGCCTCCTAAATCACATAGACTCTTTTACTCAAAAGCTAATGGAATACCTCTTTTACTATAGTAGAAAGAAGTACTTTGTTCTTGCCTACACTGAAAATGTAAGAAATACCAAGTCATGTATTTGTTCTTTCATGGTGCCATGTGTGATATGTGCGGGAGTGAGGGTGAATGAATGCTGTAGCTTGCTATAAATTACAAAGTTATTCCTATCAAAAGACTTTGGTGACATTGTAATAAACCAAAGAACAGAGCTTACGTGGTTTATAATTCATCAGAACCTCCACAGTGTGCTCATAGCTTTGTTCATAGAACTCACATTTTTAATTTATAATCTTCCTTTCCTTCACCTTTTAATTCCTTGCTTCCTGCCTGCTTTCCTTCACGCTCTCGAGTGTCTGTTGTCCTTGGCTGCTCTTATACACCCTTTTCCAGTGGTTTGTAAAAATGTGAAATTTATGCATGCTGATTCTTAACCACAGCTGTAGACTCTTGTTTAAGCCACAGGTTGTGTTGGAAATGTTCATACACATGCATCAGGAATGATCTAGTTTCTGAAGAGGTGCACGGTGAAACATCTACCACTCTTTTCTAGAGCAGATGCTGCCACTCTGTCAAAGGGTTCAAAGCTGGAATCTATCTCATCCTTTGATAAGCCTGCCTAGTGGGTACTTAGCTGCACTGTTAATCAAATTGTGAATCAGATTGTTTGATTTTCTAGCAGTTTTGAAATATAATAATGAAAAATTGGTTTGAATTGAACCTTAGTAAATTCAGAAATAATTCAGTAATCAAAATCAGTAAGAACTTTGTTTGACCTGTAATGAAGCATTTCATATCCTATTTGTAGTGTTGCTATAGCATTAAGGGACTATCTTAATTTACCTCACACACCTTGTTTTTCTCTCTTTTGTGTCTGGCATTTAAAAACAAAGGGTATGTCTACACTACAAAGTTAGTTCGAACTAACGGACGTTAGTTCGAACTAACTTTCCTATGCGCTACACTAGCGCTCCGCTAGTTCGAATTTGAATCGAACTAGCGGAGCGCTTAGTTCGAACTAGGTAAACCTCATTTTACGAGGACTAACGCCTAGTTCGAACTAGCTAGTTCGAACTAAGGGCTGTGTAGCCCTTTAGTTCGAACTAGTGGGAGGCTAGCCCTCCCCAGGTTTCCCTGGTGGCCACTCTGGCCAACACCAGGGAAACTCTATGCCCCCCTCCCGGCCCCGGACCCCTTAAAGGGGCACGGGCTGGCTACGGTGCCCGTGCCAGGTGCAAGCCTGCCAGCACCCAGCTAGCAGACCCTGCACCTGGCACGGCACAGAGCCACCCACCCGATGCCCCCCAGCCCACCCCCTCTTGCCGGGACCAGGCTGGCGGCTCCCGGGAGTTTGCCCTGGACCGCAAGAGGCGGGCACCTTCCTGGGCTAGTGCGGACATCGTGGACCTCGTCCACGATCTCCGCACTAGGCACAGGAAAGTGGCCGTCTAGGGCAGGAGAGCTGCCAGCCTGGCCACCCAGGACCAGGTGTGCATGAAAATCAAGGGGGTCCACTGAGACCCCCGACACTGAGCCCTGAGCTTACAATGGCCGTACTGGGTCAGACCAAAGGTCCATCTAGCCCAGTAGCCTGTCTGCCAACAGCGGCCAACCCTAGGGACCCTGGAGGGGATGGACCGAAGACAATGACCAAGCCATTTGTCTCGTGCCATCCCTCTCCAGCCTTCCACAAACTTTGGGCAGGGACACCACTCCTACCCTCTGGCTAATAGGACTCCATGGACCCAACCTCCATCACTTTATCTCACTTCCCTTTAAACTCTGTTCTAATTCTAGCCTTCACAGCCTCCTGCAGCAAGGAGTTCCACAGGTTAACTATTTGCTTTGTGAAGAAGAACAACTTTCTCTTACTAGTTTGAAGCCTGCTACCCAGTCCTTTCCTTTGGTGTCCTCTAGTCCTTCTTTATGGGAACTCAGGAAGAACTTTTCTGAATGCACCCTCTCCACCCAACCCCTGCTTTTAGAGACCTCTATCCTGTCCCCCCTCCGTCTCCTCTTTTCTAAGCTGAACAGTCCCAGTCTCTGTAGCCTCTCTTCATCTGGGACCTGTTCCCAACCCCTGATCATGTTAGTTGCCCTCCCCTCTCCCAGCCTTTCTCTTCCCCTCTCCCACCTGCTTTTCCCAGTCTCCCCCAGTTTTTTTTCAATAAAGACAGAGTCAATGTTGGAAGAAACGTTATCTTTATTTTGTACATCAATAAGAAGGGGGGCTAAGGAAGGGTAAGTGGAAGGAGGTGAGGGAGGAATGGGGTACGAGCCCCCGATGGGGAGGACTGGGCTGGCTCTGCGGGCTTCTGGGGGTGGAAGTTCTCCTGCAGCCCCCCAATTACTCCCTCTCCCCAGATGGCAGCCTGCGGCAAGTGCAGCTGGGCTGATGGCCGAGTGGTGTGATGTGCCCAGTGTGGGCACTCAGGGCACTCCAAGCCAGAACTTCTTTGCAAGCGGGGCACCCCTTAGAACTGTGTGTCCGGGGTGGGGGTCGGGACCCTTTAAGCGCAGCCCTCGGCTAGCCTGAGACAGCATCTCCATGCTCTAAGTCCTCCTTTTATGCCCTGCCGGCACTGCTTCCGGCCATCCTTAAGCCCTATTCAGAGTCCACTCAATGTGGACTTGCTAGTTCGAACTAGCAAAACGCTAGTTCGAACTAGTTTTTAGTTCTAGACGCGTTAGTTCGAACTAGCTTAGTTCGAATTAACTAATTCGAACTAAGTTAGTTCGAACTAGCGCTGTAGTGTAGACGTACCCAAAGGGAATAAAGGACAAAGTTTACAAAACAGGTAGCAGAAGACGAGCTGGTTTCCTCCACCATATTAACTTAAGCCCATGGATTAGGGTACTCAGTGGGGAGGTAGGAAACCTGGAAATTCCCAATTTAGCCTTCTGTGGAAGAGGAATTCACTTGCCAGGTAAATGCCCTAACCAGCTTGCCATCATGTCTCCTTTGCAAGCTTTTTCACTATGTGTAAAATACTTGATTTGTCAAGGGCCACAAAGACAGAATGATTTTAACGTGGAGCTTAGAAGAAGGAGGGAGATTGGGGATCATATTCAAATCCCTGATCCTTCCAAATAGAGCCTTCCTGTCCATAGGATGGTTTGGGTGGCCACCCCAATGATCCTATGGATGGGACAGTCCCCCTATTTAGGTTAGACCAAAGGGCCCATGTGGTTTTGGGGATTGTACAGAAGGAAGGGTCAGACTCACCACACTTATCCAGCACTTGTCTGTTAGCTTGGAGGTTTAGGGACAGGATGCTTAACTTTCTCTTGGAGAAGCTAAGTAAACTGAGTTCCCTAAGTCTCTCATTTGAAGGTGTGTTTCCAGTCTTTAAATTGTCATAGCTCTTCCCATAATACTATTTAAATATTCACTGTCCCCTTCCCTAGCTCTGCTGTGCTTGGGCGATGATGCCATGGATGCACTATAACTTCATTGGATAAATTAGTGCTTTTGGGAGTGCTACACTAGGACTGGCTGTGCAGGCTCCTTTTGCTCTCCTTTGCACTCCTCAATTATTGTTGGCTCTGCTTGCTTGCCCAGGATACACTCCACCCATTAATGTAGTGCCTTGTCATCTGCCCTCTCACTGAGCTATTTAGAGTGTTATTTCTTCACTAATGAAAAGCTAGCCCAGTAGAGGGTAAGGGAACTCCTCCACAGACGTATTTTCAAGACTAAAAGTCATAATTACTCAGGAATTGCAAATCAGAGGGTGGAGCTGTGAGTAATGTTTCTTCTCCGAGGCATTAGGCAGACACTCCCTGTTGGATGTTGGCTGCATGCACCAGTGACCAATTTCTGCAAATAAGCCCATTAACAGAGCACCCTACTACCACAGAGAGGTGCTGACTTTTTAGATGCTGAAAAGCACAAAACATTTCACAGAATTTGGTTATTCTCTTGTGAGAGATGGATTGGCTAGTCTGATATGGAAACACAGTGAGCTTTTCTTAGGGTGAGTGGCCACATTAGGCCACATGGCATCCTAACTAAACAGTCCTTGTAACAGAAGAAAGCTCCCTGGTGCCCTGCCATGCTGATGCTTCCGTAAGACAAGACAAACACTTCAATGCAGGTTGAAGGGAAGCGTAAGCATTCTTCTGTGATAGCTTTCAGCACAGTTGAAATTCAGTAGGCAGAGGATGTGTCTACTGTTTGGTGCCACTCTTTGAGGAAGCTGTGGACAAACTGGAGGGAGTCTAGAGGACAGCAACAAAACCAATAAAAGGTGTAGAAAAACTGACCCATGGTGAAGGCTGGATTTACTGGTCATGTTTAGTTTTGAGAAAAGCAGACTGAAGAGGGAGCTGATAATAGTCTTCAAACAGATTAAGGTCTATTCTAAAGAGGTCTG
This sequence comes from Pelodiscus sinensis, assembly GCF_049634645.1. NCBI lineage: Eukaryota > Metazoa > Chordata > Testudines > Trionychidae > Pelodiscus > Pelodiscus sinensis. The sequence continues at coordinate 10,316,538 of NC_134723.1, forward strand.
TGAGCAATTGTTCTCCATATCCACTGAACATAGAACAAGTGGTAATTAGCTAATCTGCAGCCAGGGAGATTTAGGCTAGATATTAATAATGTCAAGAAAAGTTAAGTGCTATGGTATAAACGTGTTTCAGCTATAATGGGAAATATGATGCATGCATGTTATGAGAATGAAAGATTTCTGTCATCTTGTGCAGATGAAACACAGACAGGCTGAACTCAGAAAACAGGTGAGCTATGCATGTATGTACAGGAAGATAAGCTCACTGATCTTTTTAAACCAGTGAATGTCTGACAGGATGTGAACGTTGCTAAGCTGTATGTTTCAAATGAAGGGCAGAGAGAAGGATGACTCAGTATTTTGCAAAAGTGATGAGGAAACCTGTGGCACCTTATAGACTAATAGATTTATTAGAGCATAAGCTTTCATGGGCAAAGACCCACTTCGACAGATGCATGTAGTGGAAATTCCAGAGACAGGTATTAATAAACAGGCATAAGAAAAGAGTACCAATCAAGAATAAGGCTAGAGATAACAAGGTCAATTCAGTCAAGGAGGATGCGGCCCACTTCTAGCAGCTGATGAGGAGGTCTGAACACCAAAAGAGGAGGAACTGCTTTTGTAGTTGGCTAGCTGTTTGCAGTCTTTGTTTAATCCTAAACTGATGGTGTCAAATTTGCAGATGAACTATAGCTCAGCAGTTTCTCTTTGAAGTCTGTTCTTGAAGTTTTTTTGTTGCAGGGTGGCTACCTTTAAATCTGCTACTGTGTGTCCAGTGAGATTGAAGTGTTCTCCTACAGGTTTTTGTATATTATCATTCCTGATATATGATTTGTGTCCATTTATTCTTTTACTGTCCAGTTTGGCCGATATATATTGCAGAGGGACATGCTGGCACATGATGGTGTATATTGCAACATTCTCCCTAGTTATATGCTGGGACCCAATCATGAATCAAAAGACACCTTTCCCCATTTTAATCCTATTCAGCTTGGAAATTCTTGAGATGGATCCTTGACTTTGTGCAGCAGAAATGTGCAAGTGCAGGGGTGAGGGAGGAACAGTAAGTGGTGTGCAAAGGTAGCTTACAGCTCATCCTTTCACTACCCTGGGTCTACTGATACTAAAGGGCAACTCCCTGCATACTGTGTTACCGTAGCATTGAGCAGTCCACTGCAAACAAGTCCAAGAATCCACAATGGCTGCCTGACCTTGGGGTATTCCAGACATGGCCCCTTTCACTGCTACACTGGCAGCAAAGAGGTGCAGGGGAGAGATTATGCATGTAAAGACTCCCCCTTGCTTTGGGAAACAGATTGCTGTGGCAGTGCTCCCCAAAGCCACACAGCACTGAAAAACTGGGCTCACTGTGTCTAAGAGCAGTCACTGTGAAATATATGATGGATATAAACAAAATCAAAGGAAATCCTGATTGTCACTTCAATGTCTTTATATAACCAAAAAAGTAATCTAGTACAACATAGATCTAGAATACAGTGTGCATCCAGAAATTTCCTTCAGGAACAAGCCATGGCAAAGAAAAGTTTGTTTAGCAAGACTGTGAGTAGAAACCGCACTTATGCACACTGAAATATAATAATATTGCTCATTAAAGGTGTTACAAGTCATGAATTACTGCACAGCATTCACTCTCCCTATTGGGTTTCAAAGATATTCCTATTCTCTGGATCAGTCTCTCATTTATCTACTGCATCTCTCTTTATTTCTTGCTGTTTAAAAGTACTATTTATAAGTGGAAAATATGCACATTGAAAAGAGGAATACATTAGCTTTTTTAATAAGGACTCGGAAGAAAATGTGATCATGGATTACAGCTGTATTTTCCTATAACTGTAGATCACTAGTATGGCAGATTGAATAAATATAGAAAAACTCCTTTGCTTTCTTCTCTTCCTCTCCAAGTGTCTGCTCAAGCAGAAAAAAACAACAGCCCTGCATTGATATTTGGATAAGCCACGGTGGGGCAGTAACAACAAAAACATTCTTAGGCAAAATTGCAAGGCTCTTTGAATAGCTTGTTTGTCTTTTCTGAGCAAAGTTGTACAAAGTAGCACCACTCTGAAGAAAAATTGAACATTAACTTTCTACTTTTTAAATTTTACAATATCTTTAGTCTTCTCACATTGAGTTTGAGGGAAAGTTTGTGCATAAATCCAAAGCTTTAACTCTCCAAAAGTTATTTTGAAATACCACTGTTATTAGCCATTTATGTATTTTTTGCTGTGAAATGAAAGTGTCACATGGGAATATGCAAGATAACTATCTATCTATCTGCATTTTCTTAGTTTTTGGCAATAGCTCATGTACATGAAGTGTGAGCAAATAATTCTTAGCAAACCATAATCCTCTTCAAAAACATACCCCTTAGGATTGTGAAAGTCACAGAAGATAAGGTATTTTCATGTATTTTTTTTGTTCCCTTATGGCCAACATTTTTAACAAACACCTGTTCTTACAAGATGTTGTCTACGTCTGAATTGGAATTGGATGATAAGCCTCACCAAGTTTGGGATCTAACTTAGAACCAAAATTTGGATCCAGAGATCCAGATCTGTAACCACTCAAATCCAAAATTGCTTTTTCCTGCCTACAGTGCTACTGCTTTTTGGGAGGTATAATTACATTGTTTCAGACCTTTTAAAAATGTAGTTGCTTCTGTTATATATTGCCAAACACAAATGAATGGTTAAAAGTCTGTTTGAGCCTTTGTTCCATTGATCGCCCTTGATCATGTTTGATCAGCCTCTATCAGCCTTGTGACTACCCTTTCCCTGTGTGGCTAATGAAGAGCCAGAGCTGACTTAGAAACGATGGCCTTAAAAGCTAGAGACTGAGTGACAATGGTGAGCCAGCGCAACAAAGGGAGTCTAAGAGGGAAGTTGTAAGAAGCAGTCCTAGTACAACCAGTATGGTTAGGAAGGGCCATGTCACCTATGCCAACACTGCTCTTGTCTCCTCCACCTGCACCTGTATTCAGATTGACAGCCTGGCGATGGATGCCATTACCCAGATCCTGGTGTGGTTTTGCAGACACTGACCCACATTTCCCACTTTCAGAAAAACAGGTTGTAGGGGAAGTTCATCCAGTGTGAAAGGTGCCAGGTGGTGGAATGTCCCAGGAAAAAGGTGGGAGAGCTACAGGAGGAGGTGTCTAGGCTGAGGCGCATTTGCGCCCATGAGAAATTCCTTGAGTATTCATGTGGAAACATCCAAGGCTGAGGAAGCTGTCCAGCTACAGAGGACATCTGGCACACCACTGGAGGAGCAGGAGGGCACTGGCAGCTGGTTACTTCTGGCAGCAGGCAGTGCTCCATCCCCTGCTCCCAACCTGTTTAGCATGGTGCTGGAGAACCATTATGCTTCTCTGGCAATGAGAGATGAGGAATCATCCACTACGGTGGAGCAGGAAAAGCCATGTACCCCCAAGGCTGCTATGTCGGCAGCCACCACTCCCAAGAGGAAATGTAGGATAGTGATGGTTGGAAACTCTCTTCTGAAGAGAGAGTTCTAACACGGCTACCCCTCTGATACTCTCTTCTGAAGAGAACCGAGACACCTATCTGTTGCCCTGCCATTGCATCCGAGAGATATATAGTCTGCAAGGGGCTCATATCTGAGATGTTACATAAGAACATAAGAACGGCCGTAATGGGTCAGACCAAAGGTCCATCTAGCCCAGTATCCTGTCTACCGACAGTGGCCAGCACCAGGTGCCCCACAGAGGGTGGACCAAAGACAATGATCAAGCTATTTGTCTCCTGCCATCCCTCTCCAGCCTCTGACAGACAGAGGCCAAGGACACCATTTTATCCCCAGGCTAATAGCCTTTTATGGACCTAACCTCCATGAAATGATCTAGCTTCTCTTTAAACTCTATTATAGTCCTAGCTTTCACAGCCTCCTCTGGCAAGGAGTTCCACAGGTTGATTACATGCTGTGTGAAGAAGAACTTTCTTTTATTATTTTTAAACCTGCTCCTCATTAATTTCATTTGGTGTCCTCTAGTTCTTCTATTATGGGAACTAATAAATAACTTTTCTTTATCGGCCCTCCCCACACCACTCATGATTTTATATAACTCTATCATATCCCCCCTCAGTCTCCTCTTTTCTAAACTGAAAAGTCCCAGTCGCTTTAGCGTCTTCTCATATGGGACCCGTTCCAAACCCCTAATCATTTTAGTTGCCCTTTTCTGAACCCTTTCCAAAGCCAAAACATCTTTTTTGAGGTGAGGAAACCACATCTGTACACAGTATTCAAGATGTGGGCGTACCATAGTTTTATACAGGGGCAGTAAGATATTCTGGGTCTTATTTTCTATCCCTTTCCTAATAATTCCTAGCATCTTATCTGCCTTTTTGACCGCCGCTGCACACTGTGTGGAAGTTTTCAGAGAACTGTCCACGATAACTCCAAGATCTCTTTCCTGATTTGTCGTAGCCAAATTAGCCCCCATCATACTGTACGTATAGTTGGGGTTATTTTTCCCGATGTGCATTACTTTATACTTATCCACATTAAATTTCATTTGCCATTTTGTTGCCCAATCACTCAGTTTGGTGAGATCTTCTTGGAGTCCCTCACAGTCTGCTTCTGTCTTGACTATCCTAAACAGTTTTGTATCATCTGCAAACTTTACTACCTCACTGCTTACCCCTTTCTCCAGATCATTTATGAATAAGTTAAAAAGGATTGGTCCCAGAACTGACCCTTGGGGTACACCACTAGTTACCCCTCTCCAATCTGAAAATTTACCATTTATTCCTACCCTTTGTTTCCTGTCTTTTAACCAGTTCTCAATCCAAGAAAGGACCTTCCCTCTTATCCCATGGCCATGTAATTTACACAAGAGCCTTTGGTGAGGGACCTTGTCAAAGGCTTTCTGAAAATCCAAGTATACTATATCTACTGGATCCCCCTTGTCTGCATGTTTGTTAACCCCTTCAAAGAACTCTAAGGGTATGTCTACACTACCACCCTAGTTCGAACTAGGGCGGTAGTGTAGACATACCCTAATAGATTAGTAAGACAGGATTTCCCTTTACAGAAACCATGTTGACTTTTGTCCAACAAATTATGTTCTTCTACATGCTTCACAATTTTATTCTTTACTATTGTTTCGACTAATTTGCCCGGTACTGAAGTTAGACTTACCGGTCTGTAATTGCCAGGATCGCCTCTAGAGCCCTTTTTAAATATTGGTGTCACGTTGGCTACCTTCCAGTCATTAGGTACAGAAGCCGATTTAAAGGATAGGTTACAAACCACAGATAATAGCTCAGCAATTTCCCATTTGAGTTCTTTTAGAACCCTTGGATGAATGCCATCCGGTCCCGGAGATTTGTTAGCATTAAGTTATTCTATTTGTTCCAAAACCTCCTCTAATGACACTTCAATCCGGGACAGTTCCTCAGATTCATCACCCACAAAGGATGGTGCAGATTCAGGAATCTCCCCAATGTCCTGAGCCGTGAAGACTGAAGCAAAGAAATCATTTAGTTTCTCTGCAATGGCTTTATCGTCCTTGATTTCTCCTTTTATAGCTCGATCATCTAGGGGACCCACAGGTTTTTTAGCAGGCTTCCTGCTTCTAATGTACTTAAAAAAACATTTTGTTATTTCTTTTTGAGTTTTTGACTAGCTGTTCCTTAAAATCTCTTTTTGCTTTTCTTATTACATTTTTACACTTGATTTGACAGTGTTTATGTTCTTTTCTATTTATCTCACTAGGATTGGACTTCCACTTCTTAAAGGATACCTTTTGTCATTTGGCCCTCTGATTAATATCCTATGCTACTCATCCATGTGAGTACTGATGAAACTGTATTGGATAACCTTGAGCTGATCAGAAATGACTATAGAGCTCTGGGAGGATGGATGGAGGAGATTGGAGCACAGGTGCTGTGCTCTTTGATCCTTCCGGTCAAAGGTAGGGTCTAGAAGGGTCCAGCTAATTCATGAAGGACAGACAGGGAGAATAGGAAGGAGGTGTTGCCTTATATATTAAATATGTATATTGTTGGACTGAAGTTGAGATGGAATTAGCAGAGAGATTTGTTGAAAGTCTCCACATAACAAAACAAGGGGTAAAAACCAAAGATGATATTATGGAAGGGATCTCTACCGACTAACCAGGAAGAAGAGGGGGATGAGGCTTGTTTTGAACAACTATCAAAGTCATCAAAAACACAGGAATTGGCAGTGATGGGGAACTTCAACTATCCAGACATATGTTGGGAAAATACAGCAGGGCACTGATTATCCAACAAGTTCCTGGCATGTATTGGAGACAAATTTTTATTTGAGAAGGTGGAGAAAGCTCTGGGAGAGGCAGAGAGCTTGTTCTAGCTTTGCTTTTAACAAATAGAAAGGAACTGGTTGAGTATTTGAAAGTGTAATGCAGCTTGGGTGAAAGTGATCATGAAATAATAGAGTTCATGAATCTAAGGAATGATACCTACTCTCATGCCAGAGGAGAAATTTTGAGAATGTTCCAAGGTAATTGAGAGACTGGAGAGAAAAGAGCAGCAAATTATCACTATTACTGCTATCGCTATTACCTGAAGAGAAGCAAATCTAGCTGCAAGGTTTGTATGCTTTAAGTTCCGTGATGAACACTCACAGCTTTTACAAAGTTGGGATGGTAAATGCCCATAAGAAGCTGCAGAACGTGTTAGGTTTACATGGAGCTCTATTATACTCCCTAAGCCTCTTCACACCAGAGGTTTGGCTGGCACACACTTGATTCCAAAGTACACTGCTATTGAAGGTATTTAAATTGTTTCAGTGATGAACCTATTGGAATTCTGAATTTCATAAGGGGAACACTGGTAATTATTCATCCTGTTGTTCATGTCTCCCAAGAAGTGAATCCCACAGCTGTTAGTCCACAAGTCTCAGGGCATGAAAAATAACCTCAAAGTTGATGCTTTCATGCTTTCCACCTGTCCCAGGAAATGAATTGGAAATGCATTGCTTCTTTTTTTGGGGGGTCTCCTGAGGAGAGAAGTGTGTCCACTGACCCAAGCAGACACTCCCACTTCATGTATTTTTAGTGACAGATAATTAATGATTTTTTTTCTTCACCCTATTCTACTTTTTCAAGAAAATATTATAAAAAGTATCAAGGAAAAAAATAAATAGAGTTCTGAAAAATGTATTTCTTTAACAAAAGAAATACCCAAGGAAATACACAGCCCAATGAACTTCATTAGTAGAAGAGTTAGTTTGAAATTGTCCAGTTTTCAGATGACACATGATATATCTCCCTCAAAACAAACAGACTCTTGGGGCGATTTTCCCACAGCTCTGCATAAGAGTTACTGTTAACATTCTTGTTTTATTAAGTGCAGAAAAGAGAATGGGTCAATTGATCTGGTCTCTAGGTGCTCAAATTCACGTTTGCTTTATCAATAACAGTATTCTAGTACTACATTTGACTTGCTAGCCCTGCAGAGCCAACACAGCTGAGAGAGGGTTAGAAGGTTCTTTTTAGCTTGTTAACTAAATTCCAAAACAGAATTTTTATCTTGAAGTGTATAGAGATAGACACTTTAGTTGCGTTTTAACCTATACCACAAACTTCAGTTGTGCCATTGTTAACAAGTGATAAAGCATTAAAGATACCCGAAATACCCCAGCTTGACTTTCAATTTCCAAAATAAGTTTACAACACTATATATAAACACCAATAATTTTACCTGTAAAATAGTTTTGGATTCTTTCCCCCTCCCCCTTTCTAACTGGAGGAATTAGGCCTTACATTTTCAAGCTTTTCTCTATAAGGGTGCAATCATGGACACTCAACAAAGAGAGCACGTATACATAAATGCTCATATTATCACATGATTCCAAAGCTGAAGCTTGAAGAAAACAAGCCAACAGAAGAAATTGTCCATTTGAAGAACTAAATATCCACTAAGTCTCAACTTCAAGTGAGCTTTTATGCGCTGGGAACTGGTTTCAGAATCCCATGACTCCAACCCTTGCTTGTTAGCTTTAGGCAATAAGTTTACTCTACATACCTATGCATTTCCTCTTCCCTTTCCCTCTTTCCTTAATTTGTGATCTATCTATCTATCTATCTATCTATCTATCTATCTATCTATCTATCTATCTATCTATCTATCTATCTATCTATCTATCTATCTATCTATCTAGTACCATCCTACTCACAATTAAAACACACCTTACTTTTTCTGGCTAAGATAGAGTAGGGGCTACTAACAAAAAAACCCTCAAAATCAGACAATCCGGAATCAGAACAAACCAACCAACCAGTGTTTAGCAGTTTCCCACTCTTCAGTGAGGAGTTGCACTGCTGACTTCTTTGCAATACTGGATTCTGATATATGATGGTGCTGTGTAAAGGTACAAACAGCAGCACTTACAAGCCCTTCTCTTTTGACCTAAAATGGAGTTCAGCAGCTATTGTCAAGCAGGATGGCTTTTACTGGTTCTAGAGAAAACTCTGCTAAGATTTTGTGTCAAGGTAAGTATATTCCAGATTGTGCTCTCAGAGGTCATGTATGTCTCCAATGCATTGTTAACCTATGTTTAACCTCAATACTCTTTCTTCCCCCGCCCCAATCCTCTGATCTGGGTTTGGGGATACTCAAAGCCTGGCTGGTTTTCTTGGCTTAGCTCTGTTTTAACCTGTGCACTTTGGAGCAAGGGTGCTGGCTCAGTGACGTAAATGCTAATTGTTCTCCAAAGCTCTTCCCCCAGTTGCCCCAATGAACAGATGAGTTCTTCCACAATTGACTGGGAAAGAATCCCAGATCACCTCTGTACAGAGATCCATTGGATATGCTGCTGTCACACACAGGTGCATATAGAATAGAGAGGACACAATAACACAAGTAGGACTTAACTGTGGGATCATTTATCGGCTATGCAAACCTAAAGTTAGATGAGGTGTGGATCACCTGGGTTAAGTGAGCAGGAAGATGTATACTACGAGGTGATTATATGGAGAAGGAATGGTGAAGTCAACGTGGTTGTGTACCCCTGCAGATGAGTTTTCCTTCCTGTGAATCCTTCCTTTATAACTCAACAAGAGGTATTGATATAACACAGCTGTACCCCTGGGGTTTTCATATGTCTCTGTGGTGGCTTACTCCATTATGGGGATACATATAGAGAAAAATGAACTATTGTGATGAATAAAATTAAAATGAAATTGCAAAAGTAATGAGGCTATGTAGAAGTTCTTTCAGATTGAAGCTGAAGGTATGTTTGCTTTCTTAATAGAATGGGCCTGCACAGCCCCTCCACAATGTGTAGAAGATGTGTGTCATTTTAGTCCAGACTCTAATACAGTTCTTTTGCAGCTCCCTAACTGTGTTCTGGGACATATTAAAAATACTCTAAAAGCCCAGAAGTCAAACATCTCCTGGCTAGGAGTTGTTCAGAATTTGGATTCTTTCCCAGAGGAAGGAATCCTTGATGCTCTATCTGTCTTGGGGTATGCACAATGTGCAAATATTTGTTGCCAATATATAAAGAAGCATTTAGCCTCCCATTTAGCTTGGTATGGAGGGTTTTGCAATATGCTCATCTTCACATAATGTGAAAATGACTATGGAGGAGGGAGGGGGTCTGCACAGCAGTCTAAGTACTGCTGCAACATGGACCTCCTAATGGTGGCCTTGTACAGGGGCACAGTGATCACTTTGTTCACTACTGGGTTTGAAACCGCTAGATGCCCAGATCCATGACCACTTTGCAGCCTGAATAGGAAGAGGTTCTTCTGCCACTTCTACCTCTGTGTTCCTTCTCAGGGCTGGATGCTGAGAAGGAACACATAGGTTAGAACTGGCAGAATAACTTCTTTCTGTGGTGCCCTTGCTGTGACCCACCTGCACTGACAGGGTCCTGGAACAGAGAGCAGGCCCAAAGTGGCAGAGCTATTCCATGTATGGATGCTGTTAGAGACAGCTCATGCACCAGAAAAATGTTTTTTATTTGCTACAGTGGTTGCTGAAATACTGGAAGGCAAGTTCTCTGATGTGCCCATTGAAATAGATGCCATTAGTTGTGCAGGAAGCTCCAGTCAGATGTACCATGTATAAAACCAGAACTGGCATTTAAAACCTTGTTGAACAATACAATGATACTGTATTTTTTAACTAGGAAGATTGCTCACCCAGCCTGCTCAGCCAGGATGTTCATCCAGTCAGTTTACCATTTATGAGACATTGTTGTTAGCATTGCATTAGCTTACAGATTGTTTTAATATGACTTGGAGCAGTAGGGTGTATAATTGTTTGAATGTTTCTTTCCACTGGCTGCACAGCACTGCTTCTTCCTGCACCTGAGAAAGCTTTTTCCTCCACCTGAACACTTAACAAGCAAATTTCCAGTCACTCAGAGACAAATGCAAACAATTTAGAACAGATCTCATTCCTGTGATTAGGGCTTAGAATGAAACTCTTTGCCAAATAGAGCCAAGACAGCAAAGACTTGTAAGATTTTTCCCTTTACAGTGTCTCCCCCATTTCAGTCTGCCTCATTAACCCTGCCCCCCCCCCCACATGGTCTGTCTGCTTAACAGTGCTCAGGTACATTCTCTTTATTGTACTACTGCAGTGGAAATAAACTCATTCAGCCCCATACCCGGGTGTCCTGTGGTGAAGTCCATTGCCATCAACATAAAAGGACCAATACAAAATGAAATACTGAAGTGGTATTCAGGAAATTCAAATTGCTGGCTGATTTGTGATAGCAGTGATATTGCAGTACCAGGATGAGAGCTGACTGAGCCCTGTACAATACCTAGTCACACTCAGAAAAGTCAAGGGCAGTGTGAGACTTAACTCTAAATTTCCTGGCATTTGTTCCATGTGCTAACTCTTTTATTTTTTCACAAGGAGAGCAAAGGAAATGTGATGTTTCTGAATGGTATCGGTATTGATCTGTCAACACAAGTACAGATGCTGCAGTGCCTTGGGTAAAGCCGGACTTAATATTTTAAATCCCAAAAGGAGCCTTCATGCGGATCCCAGCAGCAAAGGATAGTTACTGTCCTTACATTCTAGCTCAAGGGCATAACCATATCTTGTTTCCCATTTCTGGGTGCTAAAATACTTTTAAAAACCCTGGGAAATAGTAAGGTTCATATAACGCTGAAGAGTTGAAGACTCTTGTCAGATGTCAGAATTAACTGGCAGCCTTGGGGATGGGTACAGGCCTTGAGGCTGGCTTTATAGACTCAGCAAAAGTCTAAAGGGTGGTAAAATAGCAACACTATTACACAGAAAGGGGAAATTACAGCCCCCAGTTGGGGTAGCAGGTATGAAACCTTCAAAAGAATGTAAACATTCAAATACAGTTTTGTAAAAATTAATTGTATGATTCTCTAACTTGTGATGATGCAACTCAGCATGTACTATGTATGCAGAGGGTATGATATGGTCATGGAGAGTGGAGCATGTGCAAATTACATCAGTGTGGGGATGACGTAAAGCCTACTTGACATTTGGAAACTATCTTCTTCGGGACATTGCTTATACTGTCAGACAGAATGCAGGGTAAATAGATCCCTCATAGCAGCAGTCATAATTTCACTGACTCTACTGATTCTTGGGCAAGAGTTACATTTGATTCCTCAATTGTCCCAAACATGTCATTTAATATATTATATTCTGGATAACTTTGAACTAATGGAATATTTATATGATAAGAGTGGATGCTGTAATTAGCAGTCATAATAATTATGCAAACATTTCATTTAATATTTAACTACAAATGATGATTATGTCTCACAGTACACTTGGGAGGGAAGGAGGTATTATGATATCCATTTTAGGGAGGTGGTAGATGAACATGCAGAAAATTCAAGTTATTTGATCAAAGGTCCCAAAGGTCTTACAGTCTTTACTTCATGCATACAACACCCGCATTGGCATCACAGTGAATCAATGCCATTGTCAGTGAAATCCTGGGCCAGAACGAATGAAGAGTCCATGGCTGACTATATGGAAAAAAGAAAATTATAATGAGTTAAAAGAAAGTGTTTATCAATGTTACTATTCTCCTCTGATCGAGAACTGGGAAGACACTGTAGCAGATTTGAAGGAACAGTGGGTAGTTGTCACCCTTGAATTATCTAACCATTGATAATGTAACTGCATACCGTATGGGTACTTCTCATGCATCTCACTGGGTATAACTGTTACCCTATGGGTCAACTATATACTTTCTAATGAATTGAGAGGTGGTCACATGTGGAAACTTGTCATAAGGTTATTTAGATAACTAAATTCACGTCTTATTTTGTGTCATTTTTTAAAAAAAGATATACTACTTCTTCAGTATAAACAATGTTCCCTACATTTTCTCTGAGTACAGGGGATAATGAAAACACAGAAATAAAAGATACCAAATAAACAACTGGTAATACAGTAGCACATAAAGACTTCAACTGAAATGGGAGCTCCATTGTGCTAGGCAATGTATACATGCAGTAAGAGGCAGTCTCTACATGAGACAACTTAGTTACAGTCTAAACCCGTGGTCCCCAACACGGTGCCCGCGGGCGCCATGGCGCTCACGGGGGCATTTCAATGCGCCCGCCAGGTGCTCGGGGCTGGCCTGGCCCCAGGCACATGGCGCACGGGCGCTTGCGGGGAGAGCGCGCTTGGTGGGGGTAGCGCCGGGTGCGCGGCACTCGGCAGGAGGCGGCGGGGGGGAGCGCCGGCCCCAGGCGCGCGGCACTCGGCAGGGGGGAGGGGGAGCGCCGGCTCCGGGCGCTCGGCACTCGGCGGGGGGGAGGGGGAGCGCCGGCTCCGGGCGCGCGGCCCTTGGAGGGGGCCCTGCCCCCGGGCACGCAGCTATGGGGGGGCCCCGCCCCCGGGCACGCGGCTAGGTGGGGCCCCGCCCCCGGGCGCGTGGATGGGGGGGAGGCGCCCCCGGGCCCCGCCCCCTGGCGCCGGCGGGCAAACGGCCACGCCCCCTGGCGCCCAACAACCTAAAAAGGTTGGGGACCACTGGTCTAAACAAAGGCTGTGTGTGGAAACAGGGGTGAAGGGACAGGGTCTAAGGTGAACAGCAGGTCAGCGCTAGACCTAAGAATAGAGGACAGGCTTCTGGACTGCCAATCTGGTGTTTTAATCACTGACCATACTATTTTCCTGGTTACAGAATACAAAGTTGGAAAGTTTTAAAACACAAACACTGTATAACTGAGCATTTGTACATGCCTGAAAGCATGTGGGATCCAATGTGACTTTATATTGGATGTGCAACTGCCTTACACTGATAAACCTTCCAGAAGAGATTTATTTTACCTTTGCTTCTTCGGGATTGTATTGTTGAGGCCAGGGAATGGATATCAGAGGTCTGAAAATGATTTATTGAAAAACATAGACCTCAGCAACTGAGCTAGACAGCAGAACTGGGCAAACAGCTACACTTTTATTAGAGTAACATAAAATAAGAGGTGTACAATGCTTTGGAGTCCTTCAAAGGTCTCTTCATCAGTTATCGCCTTCATCCTATCAAAAGGAGCTCTGAGATTTCCAAAGCATGTGTACCAACCACATTTCCCATCCTTCCCCCCGCAAAGCTAATAAAAGTATCTTTATTGCTAAAGTATTGGTGTCTCTGTGGAAAATTTTCTGCTAGGAACCTCCATAATGGAGCTGGATCTAAAAAGATAAACAGCGCACAAAGAGAGCTATTTGTTCCTGCATCCTAGTGGATATGATTTGGGTGCTGCAAGAGGTAACTCAGAACTTCAGGAAGATCCTTGCATCAAAAAACAAAAAAAATCATTATTCAGTCTTTTGCACAATGTGAGTAATTAGTAAGAACTCAAAACTGTTCAGAGATGTATAAGTTGCATCAAAAGGGTGTGGGGTCTTGATTTTCAAGAAGCTTTAACTTGATGTGAAACCAGTGGAGGAATAGTATCCAAGGGGTAGCTGTGTTAGTCTGAATCTGCATAAACCACAAGGAGTCCTGTGGCACCTTATAGACTAACAGATTTATTGGAGCATAAGCTTTCGTGGGCAAAGACCCACTTTGTCAGACCCATTCCATTGCTTCACCACCCTCATAGTGAAATGGGTTTTCCTAATATCCAACCTAGACCTTCTCCACTGCAACCTGAGACCATTACTCCTTGTTCTGCCATCTGTCACTATTGAGAACAGCCTCTCTCATCCTCTTTGGAACCTCCCTTCAGGTAATTAAAGGCTGCTATCAAATCTCCCCTCACTCTTCTCTTCTGCAGACTAAATAAGCCCAAGTCCCTCAGCCTCTCCTCATAGGTCATGTGCTCCAGCCCCCTAATCATTTGGTTGCCCTCCACTGGACCCTCTTCCATGTGTCAACATCTTTTCTGTAGTGGGAGGCCCAGAACTGGATGCAATATTCCAGATGTGGCCTCACCAGTGCCGAATAAAGTGGAATAATTACGTCTCTAGATCTACTGGAAATGATTCTCCTAATATGCCATTAGCCTTCTTGGCTACAAGGGCACACTATTGACTCATATCTAGCTTCTCAGCCACTAATCCCCAGATCCTTTTCTGCCAAACTGCTGCTTAGCCAGTCAGTCCCCAGCCTGTAACAGCACTTGCAATTCTTCCATCTGAACTGCAGGACTCTGTACTTGTCCTTGCTGAACCTCATCAGATTTCTTTTGGCCCAATCTTCCAATTTCTCTAGGTCACTCTGGACCCTATCCCTGCCATCCATCATATCTATCTCTCCCTCTAGCTTAGTGTCATCTGTGAACTTGCTGAAGGTGTAATCCATCCCCTCATCCAGGTCATTAATGAAGATGTTGAACAAAACCAGTCCTAGAACAAATCCTTGGGGCACTCTGCTAGAAACCGACTGCCAACCTGACACTGAGCCGTTGATCACTACCCATTGGGCCCGGCAGTCTAGCCAGCTTTCTATCCATCTTAAAGTCCATTTATCCAATCCATACTCCCTTAACTTGCTGGGAGACCATATCAACAACCTTGCTAAAGTCAAGGTATATCACATCCACTGACTTTCCCATATCCACAGAGCCAGTTACCTCTTCATAGAATTATGTGGGAAACCATATCAAAAGCTCTTCCAGCTTTCTAATAGCTTAACTTAGATCAGCAATGGAATGAACAGTGGCTAGTAATTTTGTTTTCTGTGCACACATCAACTTGAATGAATACATTTATGAAGCATTACGATGCCTTGGTGTTGGATGCAGAGTAGGAATGTAACTCAACAAAGAGTTAAAAAATGTAATACCTATTCTACCACTCTATTGTAATCACTTTGTCATTGCAGATCATAGGGCGAGGTTTTTTAACTTTAACCACATTGAAATATTAGCAAAAACCACTTATAGATTACTAACTGCTTCCATTTCTTTCTGCATGAAAATATAGTACATCTAAAAATAAAGTGCAATTGGTATAGGTCGCTTTGCCTTTTTATATATGTATACATACAGCGAAATGTGAATCTCGGTCTGACTGGGGAATGAGAGAGCTACAGAAAATGGAGAAGCAGAATGATAGGTTGTGTGTTGTAAAATAAAGAGAGAATTTTGGCACTTCATATGGGTATGAAGCAGCACTGGTGTGGGGCTGTGTATAAAGTATGCAGGGAGAAGAAAGAAAGAAAACAAAAACAGAGAGAAGAGCCAGTTGTGAACAGCAATGCTTGAGTTTGTTTATTGAAAATATTGCTATAGAAGATTTAAAATATATCCTAATTAAAAATATTCTTAAACAAGAACCAATAACACCTTAGTAAATGTGTTTTTCCCCTGTCCTTTCAGTTATGATTGGGGAGACAAGCAATTATCATAGCTGCTCAGGACATTAGCTATTACAGGTTTCTTGGAACTTTATTTTCATGCTAGGAAAAATGTCAACAAAAGCACCTGCAATTTGTGTTGCTCATAATAAGAGATAAATATAAAGTATCTCAGTTACCTCTTAGCAGCAAGCTCATTGTTGCTTTCTGGCTGCCAGTGTTTGTTCTTAACTTGCAAATGTAAAGAAAAATCATATTCACTATTAATTGCATTCTCTTGCTTTTAGGACTGAAGTAATATGCTAACGTATAATCATCTGAGGTAGCTGGATTGTGAATTATTAATCCAATTAGAAGAGAATGCTCTGTTAAAATATTATCTGAGATTTTTTATTATTATTTTAATTGTCTGTTAGTGTTTATAGGAAAAAGAAATGAAAAATTCAGTGATAGGTTATTTGCACTGTAATTAATACAATAATTATTTTTACAGATGGCAGGACAACCAATAGCAAACATATAAGTCTCAACTTCATGTTTTTTAATTTCTGCTTACCTCACCCCTAGTCCAGGAGCCTGATTCACTGCTGTGTTTTGACCTCATTATAACCTCATCCTCATAGACTCATAGACTTTAAGGTCAGAAGGGACCATTATGATCATCTAGTCTGACCCCCTGCACAGTGCAGGCCACAAAATCTCACCCACCACTCCTAGAATAATCCTCTCACCTATATCTCAGATATTGAAGCCTTCAAATACTTTGAAGACCCCAAGATGCAGAGAATCCTCCAGCTGTGATCTGTGCCCCATGCTATAGAGCAGTGGTCCCCAACCTTTTGAGGTTGTCGGGCTCCAGGGGGCGTGGCCGTTCGCCCGCCAGGCGCCAGGGGGCGGGGACACTTGCACGCCCGGGGGCGGCCCCCCCCAGCCGCGCGCCTGGGGGCGGGGCCCCACCTAGCCGTGCGCCCGAGGGCAGGGCCCCCCCATAGCTGCGCGCCCGGGGGCAGGGCCCCATCCAAGGGCCGCGCGCCCGGGGCCGGCGCTCTCCGTCCCCCCCCGCCGAGTGCCGCGCACCCAGGGCCGGCGCTCCCCCCCCCCACAGAGTGCCGCGCGCCCGGGGCCGGCGCTCCCCCCCTCCTGCCGAGTGCCGCGCGCCCGGGGCCGGCGCTCCCCCCCTCCCGCCGAGTGCCGCGCGCCCGGGGCCAGCGCTCCCCCGCTCCCGCCGAGTGCCGCACGCCCGGGGCCGGCTCTCCCCCCCTCCCACCGAGTGCCGTGCGCCCGGGGCCGGGGCTGGCGCTCCCCCCCTCCCGCAGAGTGCCGCACGCCCGGGGCCGGGGCCAGCGCTCCCCCCCTCCCGCCGAGTGCCGCGCGCCCGGGGCCAGTGCTCCCCCCGCCGCGTGCCCGGGGCCGGCGCTCCCCCCTGCCGCGCGCCCGGGGCCGGCGCTCCCCCCCGCCGCGCGCCCGGGGCCGGCGCTCCCCCCCCTCCCCCTCCCGCCGAGTGCCGCGTGCCCGGCGCTCCCCCGCCAAGCGCACTCCCCCCGCAAGCGCCCGTGCGCCATGTGCCCGGGGCCAGGCCAGCCCCGAGCACCTGGCGGGCGCATTGAAATGCCCAGTGTTGGGGACCACGGCTATAGAGGAAGGCGAAAAACCTCCAGGGCCTCTGCCAATCTATCCTGGAGGAAAATTCCTTCCCAACCCCAAATATGGCGATCAGCTAAACCCTAAGCATGTGGGCAAGACTCACCAGCCAGACACCCAGAAAGTTCTCTGTAGTAACTCCTATCATCCCTCCATTGACCTATTTCCCACTGATAATCAATGGTCAATTAGTTACCAAGATCATGTTATCTCATCAAACCATCCCCTTCATAAACCCATCTAGTTTAATCTTGAAACCAGATAGATCTTTTGCCCCCACTACTTCCCTTGGAAGGCCGTTCCAAAACCTCACTCCTCTAATGGTTAGAAACCTTCATCTAATCTCAAGTCTAAATTTCCTACTAACCAGCTTATATCCATTTGTTCTTGTGTCCACATTGGTATTAAACTTAAATAATTCCTCTCCCTCCCTGGTATTTATCCCTCTAATATATTTAAAAAGTGCAATCATGTCCCCCCTCAGCCTTCTTTTGGTTAAAGTAAACAAGCCAAGATCCTTGAGTCTCCTTTCATAAGACAGTGATAGAAATGTAGCCGTGTTAGTCTGGGGTAACTGAAGCAAAATGCAGGTCAATGTAGCACTTTAAAGACTAACAAGATGGTTTATTAGATGATGAGCTTTCGTGGGCCAGACCCACTTCCTCAGATCAAAAAAAGATTTTGATCTGAGGAAGTGGGTCTGGCCCACGAAAGCTCATCATCTAATAAATCGTCTTGTTAGTCTTTAAAGTGCTACATTGTCCTGCATTTTGCTTCATAAGACAGGTTTTCCATTCCTCGGGTCATCCTAGTGGCCCTTCTTTGTACCTGTTCCAGTTTGAATTCATTCTTCTTAAACATGGGAGACCAGAACTGCACACAGTATTCCAAATGGGGTCTCATCAATGCCTTGTATAATGGCACTAACACCTCCTTATCCCTACTGGAAATACCTCGCCTAATACATACCAAGATAATATTAGCCTTTTTCACGGCCATGTCACAATGTTGGCTCATAGTCATTCTATAATCAACCAGGACTCCGAGGTCCTTCTCCTCCTCCGTTACTTCCAACTGATGTGTTCCTAGCTTATAACTAAAATTCTTGTTATTTTTCCCTAAATGCATAACCTTACACTTCTCACTATTAAATTTCATCCTATTGCTATCACTCCAATTTACAAGATCATCCAGATCTTCCTGTATGATATCCCGATCCTTTTCTGAATTGGCAATAGCTCTCAACTTTGTGTCATCCGCAAATTTTATTAGGACACTTCCACTTTTGGTGCCAAGATCAGCAATAAAAAGATTAAATAAAATTGGCCCCAAAACTGATCCCGGAGGAACTCCGCTATTAACCTTCCTCCAACCTGTCAGTTCACCTTTCAATATGACCCGCTGTAGTCTTCCCTTTAACCAGTTGCCTATCCACCTCTCAACTTTCATATTAATCCCTATCTTTTCCAATTTAACCAATAATTCCCCATGTGGTACTGTATCAAATGCCTTACTAAAGTCAAGGTAGATTAGATCCACTGCATTTCTTTTATCTAAAAAATCTGTTACTTTCTCAAAAAAGGAAATCAGGTTGGTTTGGCATGATCTACCTTTTGTAAAACCATGTTGTAATTTGTCCCAATTGCCATTAGCCTCAATTTCTCTAACTACTTTCTCCTTCAAAATTTTTTCCAGGATCTTACATACTACAGATGTCAAATTAACAGGCCTATAGTTACCCGGGTCGCTTTTTTTCCCTTTCTTAAAAATCGGAACTATATTAGCAATTCTCCAGTCAAATGGTACAACCTCTGAGTTTAGAGATTTATTAAACATTTTTGCTAATGGACTTGCAAGATCATGTGCCAGTTCCTTTAATATTCTTGGATGAAGATTATCTGGGCCCCCCGATTTACTCCCATTAAGCTGTTCAAGTTTGGCTTTTACCTCAGATATGGTAATATCTACCTCCTTATCTTTAGTCCCATTTGTTAACTTACCATTATCCCTAAGCTCTTCATTAGCCTCATTAAAAACTGAAGCAAAGTATTTGTTCAAATATTGGGCCATTCCTAGATTATCCTTAACCTCCACTCCATCCTTAGTAATTAGCAGTCCTACTTCTTCTTTTTTTGTTTTTTTCCTATTTATATGGCTATAAAACCTTTTAATATTGGTTTTAATTCCCTTTGCAAGGTCCAACTCTACTTGACTTTTAGCCTTTCTCACTTTATCCCTACATGCTCTAACCTCAATAAGGTAGCTTTCTTTACTGATCCTTCCCATTTTCCACTCCTTATATGCTTTCTGCTTTTTCTTAATCACCTCTCTGAGATGCTTGCTCATCCAGCTTGGTCTAACACACCTGCCTATACATTTTTTCCCTTTTCTAGGGATACAGGCTTCTGACAGCTTCTGCAACTTTAACTTAAAATAATTCCAGGCCTCCTCCACTTTAAGATCCATAATTTATTGAGTCCAATCAACTTCCCTAACTAATTTCCTTAATTTACTAAAGTTAGCCCTTTTGAAATCAAAAACCCTAGTCTCAGATTTATTTTTGTTTATCCTTCCATTTAATTTAAACTGAATTAGCTCATGATCACTCAAGCCAAGGTTGTCTCCTACAACCATTTCATCTATGAGGTCCTCGCTACTCACCAAAACCAAATCTAAAATAGCATCCCCCCTTGTTGGTTCAGCAACTACTTGATGAAGGAATTCATCAGCTATCACATCTAGGAAAATCTGAGCCCTATTATTATTACTAGCACTTGTTCTCCAGTCTATATCTGGAAAGTTGAAATCTCCCATGATTACACAGTTTCCATGAGTATTTACTTCATTAAAAACATTAAAGAGATCTCTATCCATATCCAAATTGGATCCTGGTGGTCTATAACACACCCCAAGCACCACCCCCGGGGAGGATCTGATAGTTTTCTTTCCCAATGTGATTTTTGCCCAAACGGACTCTGTCTTCTCCATTCCATCACTTTTTATTTCTTTACAATATACCTCATCTTTGATATACAATGCGACTCCACCACCTTTACCCTTATTTCTGTCTTTCCTAAACAGCACATACCCTTCAATACCTGTACTCCAGTCATGCCTAGTATTCCACCATATTTCTGTTATTCCTATAATATCTGGTTTCACTTCCTGGACCAATAGCTCTAGTTCCTCCTTTTTGTTACCTAGGCTCCTTGCATTGGTGTACAAACATCTTAATTTTTGCTGTTTGGCCTCATTCACATTCTTTACCCAATTTGGCACAGACGTTATACCTCCAATATGACCTATTAGACTAGTATCCACCCCACCCTTCCTCATGTTTTATCTACTTTCTCTCCAAAATCCTATTAGTCCGGTGAACACAAAAAGAAACCAAATCACCCTTTCCACAGCAAAAACAAACTCCAAACAAGTCCCACAATCCAAACTCCCTTAACAAACTCCCACTCAAACTCCCCTGTTTACAGCTCTGTTTGCTTGGTTCCTGTGCCGCTGCAGCTATCTGTGCCACTGCTTGACTAGAAGGCGACCTTTATAGGACCCCAATCAGTGAAGCCCCGCCCCCTAATCAGGGCTCAGCTTCTCTCCCAGCACACTGCCCCTCCAACAGAACTCCCACTCAAACTCCCCTATTTACAGCTCTGTTTGCTTGGCTCCTGTGCCGCTGCAGCTATCCTCTGCACTGGCTCAGCTGTCTTGATGATGGGTAGGGAATCAAGACACTACCCATTCTCCATCCCTTTTGCTTCCTCCTTGAGAACTCGAGTGGGAGGTGGAGGTGCACAATACTGTTCCCTGACCTGCAGCGAATGTGATGGGAGGCTGAATAGAAGGCAAGGGGGACATATTTTTTTCCCACTTCCACTCTTGCTCATCAACAAAAGTCTTGGCCACAACAAAAACCTAAATTGGAGTGTAGTTGCTAACTATTTTATTGGGCCTGCTCCTGCAACTTCTCTGGGCATAATGCAAATTCCACTGAAGTTGAAAAGAATCTTGTCCCTCACATTAGTAGGCTTTGTAGCACTTCTTTTGTTGTTCTACGCCTGTTACCGTGGTTGAGACCCAGCAATTTAGAGAGTGCAAGGATGGAGGAATTAGTAGAAGTTATGAAGAACAAAGGCTGCAATATTTAGATTATTTAAAAAAATGCAATTTCACTGGGTTTTTTCTTCTATTTTTTTAATAAAGAATAACTGAAAAAAATTAATATGAAATCTTTTTGAGTGATTGTTGCATAAACCAAACAAGAATTGTAGCATTGCTCCTGGCTGAATGCCTGTCACTCAGATACATGGTCTTGTATGAACCCACTCATGCATCACCCTTTTTAATTCGGGCAGGAGAACAAAGGAGCCTAAGTAGGTGAATGTCTGAGAGACATCTATGCTAAAACAATGAGATAGTGTTCCCCACTCTTACTTTGTGATTGGAACCCTCATTGGCAGAGGATTTTGCTTGACCCTTTTGTTTTAATTTAATAAAATAAAACAAATATCTTATTTTAAAATCTATTTAAAATAGGCACAGGAAAAGGAGTGATTTTAAAAGATCATCTTTAAGCAATTAGCTGGAGATTTAAGATAAGCGTTCATTACCATTAATGTTATATCTTCAGCTGCTAGAGGCGGGACACTAATGAATAAGAAGTCTTTGCACTGTTGTGGGATAGCAGTGGCAGGACACAATAAAGCGATATTAACAGCTTTAGCTCAACAGATGTTAACCAAATTAAAATCCAGAAAAATATCCAAAAGGCCAAAAGAAGTGTTCAGGTTATTTCCAGCCTGCCTGGACTTGCTAGGCATCTCCTACATTGGCAGCTGGAATGAAGACAAAGGTAGGAGATGATGTGAAGGCTGAGGACACCCATGCTATGGTTGGGGAGTACTCCCAGTGGCCAGCTACCCAGCGGAGCAGTGTACAGCAGAGAATCCAGTTGGGAGTTCCTTCGGACAGCAGGAAAAGCACCTTCTAGTGGGGCAAGTGGACTTCTGAGTGTGCAGAGGCTGTTATTTTAAGGACTTGGGTTCTTCCTTAGTCCATGGGTGTATTGTATTTTGAGAGGAACCTCGGGTGGGACTGGGCCTTGGAATCAAACCCTGATTTCCTACCATTTGGCCTCAGATGACGCCTGTGATATTGGGGGGCCAAATTTTAGGCATCACACTTAAATACTTTAAAAATGCTGTTTTGCCAGAGGTCACCGTGTATAAAATGGGGTGATATTAACCTGCCTCACAGGAATGTTGTTAGGAAAGATTCTGAGGCAGACACCATGGTAAAGGGATGCCGTGGGCTGAAGATAAAACTGGGAGGATTTATTTTGCTTTTGGTTTATAACATTAGGTTTTATTGGGATTTATTTGGGTGACTAGTCCCAATTGCAGTGAATGTTAAGGTTTTAGCAATTCCTTTATTCATTAATGTTGTGAAGGCACCCAACAGTGCTCATGTTATTTGTTAAGAAAAGCATCCCCCTTGTGCTTGCAGCTTTCAAAATGTGAAGAAGGGTTGGTCCCTATGCCGAAGAGCTGAGTCGTCTACCAACAGAAACAGGATGTTGGTTTTATTATTTATGTCATAGATGCTTCAGTGTTAGGTCAATTGACCTATAGTGCAATGCAAAAATACTGCCTGGAAGGGCCAGATTAGGGGTTGGATCCTACTGCCATGAAAATCAGTGAGCGTGAGAGAAGCTTTGGGCCCCTGAAGGCTAAAAGAAGGGTCTCATAGACTCATAGACTTTAAGGTCAGAAGGGACCATTATGATCATCTAGTCTGACCCCCTGCACAGTGCAGGCCACAAAATCTCACCCACCCCTCCTAGAATAATCCAGGTCTCAGGTCTCTTTCTCCACATACAGAAACATGGCTGTTGTGTAGCCTTTCATGGAACACTGTGTTAGACTAAGCATAATCCAGTTTAACTCCCCTACTGTTAACAGGTATGCTAGTTACACTGTTGACATTGATCTTCTCTATGCTTAGCACTATTTGCAGCTTTGCACACTTGATAACCCTGTTACCTCTGTCTCTACATACATATAAACTCCTTGACAGAGCCATATGCTTGGGTGAGATAAGGTATCACAATTTGACACATAAGATAAAATATTTGAAAAATATATTGGATTCCCCCCTCCACAAATTGCTTTATTTTAAAGGTTTTGCTTAAAAAGCAGCTATTGCATTCCAAAGATGCCCTTTCTACATATTAAGCTAATGCCCACAGTATTTGAGTGGCATCCAACTGTGTAAGGATGGAGAACAATAACAATTCCTTTATCTCTTTCTCAGATTATAAGAGAAAGAGATTGATTAGTTTATATGTACAGGCAGTCCCCGGGTTACGTACAAGATAGGGACTGTAGGTTTGTTCTTAAGTTGAATTTGTATGTAAGTCGGAAATGGTACATATTGTAGGGGAAACTCTAGCCAAACATTTCTCCAGAGCTCAGTTTTATTCTCCCACACCTCACTTCCCTCAGTCCTTTATTCTCAAGCTGAGGTGTCTGCTGATAAAAGCCGCTCCGTGTCTCCCTGGTCTGCTGCGGGGGGGGCGCTAGCTTCGCGTCTCCCTGGTCTTCTGGGGGGAAGCAGCTAGTGCGGGGTTGCCTCACCCCGTTTGTAAGTAGGGATCCGATGTAAGTCGGATCCATGTAACCCGGGGACTGCCTGTATTTGTGTCTTTTTCAGAGAGTGTGTGGTGTGCTTCGGTGAAGAACATATTGTAGAGTAACTAAAATAAGTAAAATATAAATAGTTAACAACTAAAGAACAAGTGCAGATAGATATTGCTTCAGTCTAACCAATGCTGATGTATATGCTGCTTTTGGCTTATGTATGTCATGCTGTTGAAATAGTTTAATACGTACTTAAATGTTTGCAAATTTGGGGCCTTTGTTCTGAAAGTTGTTAATGTCCTGATCCTTTTTATCTCCTTCAGGAACGAGTTCTGTAGCACAAATTCAGTTGCTAGGAAATTTCTGGCTCCCACATAGATACTAGGAGTATGTCTACATTGCAATACTATTCCGATATGACTCGTGCTATTACAAAATAACATTCTGCATCTACACAGCAGGCAGTTACCTTAAAATAGTGTCAAAATACTGGCAAGCTGGAGGACTTTTAACACCAACTCTTGTAACCCTCATTGTATGAGGTATAAGGGAAGTCAGAGGAGGAGTGCTCTATTTCAAAATAAGTGCCTTGTAGACACTCCCTATTTCGAAATAAGCTATTTCAAAATAAGCTGCGCAATTGACGTAGCTCAATTTGCGTAGCTTGTTTCGTGTTAAGCCCTGCAGTGTAGACACACCCTAGAAGTGGCTAGCTCACTACATAAAGGAATTTTCCCCTTTTTGGTAATCTCACCTTCTTATTAAATGTTGGGAGCGGGTCACATCCTCACTGATTGAATTGGTCTTGTTAGCCCTGATACTCCACATAGTTAATGTAACACACCAATCTACACATGGGTGTATATATCCCTGCCAGACTGAATATCCCACTTCATGTATCTAATGTATCTAATGAAGTGGGATCCAGCTCACAAAAGCATATGCCAAAATAAATATATTAGTCTCCAAGGGTATGTCTACACAGCAAAGTTATTTTGAAATAATAGCCCTTATTTTGAAATAACTTTCCTAGCGTCTACACAGCCAAACGGCTATTTCAAAATAAATTTGAAATAGCGGAGCACTTATTTCAAATTTGGTAAACCTCATTCTACAAAGAATAACGCCAAATTTGTAACAGCTATTTCAAAATAAGTGCTGTGTAGACACTTATATCGAAATAGGGGGACTCCAGCCTTCCCAGGGTGCCCTGGTGGCCACTCCAGTCTCAACCAAGAACACTCCTCTCCCTCCCCACTCTTCGGAGCCCTTAAAGGGGTCGACTCTGGCCACGGTGCGTTTGCCAGCTCCAAGCCTGCCAGTCCAGAGCCTGCAGTCACTCCCCCTGACCCAGTGGCCCCAAAACATGAGCCAGCAAGCCACTGGCAGCCAGCCCTCCACTGCTCCCCAGGAGCAGTCTGCCAGCTCCCAGGAGCCTGACAGAGCCTCGAGAAGGTGGGCACCTTCCTGGTCCAGAGCGGAGATCATGGATCTTATTCAGGTTTCGGGGGGATGCCTCCAATGTCCATGATCTCCACACTAGATAGAGGAACACAGCCATCTATTGCAGGATAGCTGCCAGCCTGGCCACCAAAGGCCACATGTGATCCAGGAGCAGGTTTGCATGACAATGAAGTTGGTCTGGTGAGACCCCCACTCCTGAGCCCTGAGCTTCCCCTCCCCCTTCTTCCCCTTGCTTCCCCCTTCCAACTCCCTCGTCCCAGGTTTCCCCCTCTCCTCTTCCACCCTCTCTCCTCCCCTCTCCTGCCTGCTTTCCTCAGTCTCACCAGAGTTTCATCCCCCCCCCCCCCAGTTTTGTTAAATAAAGACAGGTTGTGTTTATGAAAAAATGTGCATTTTATTTTACAGCAGGAAGGGGGGCTGGGGAAGGGGATAAGTGGAAGGAAGTGAGGGAGGAATGAGGCACAAGCCCCCAGTGGGGCAGACCAGGGAGACTGTTAGTGCTCCTCAGGGTGGAAGCTCTCCTACAGGGCCTCTTGGATACTGACAGCCCCCTGATGGACCTCCCAAATGGCAGGTTTGCATGACAATGAAGTTGGTCTGGCGAGACCCCCACTCCTGAGCCCTGAGCCCTGCAGAAAGTGCAGCCAGGTGTGCAGCAACGCATCCAAAAGAAACACTAGAGTGCCTAGGGGCATCTCTGGCTCCATGTTGCAGAGTGCTGTGGTGTCCTGAGTCAGGGCAACCAGAGCATGCAGAGACAAAAATGCTTTGGTGTCCCTCATTGAGGTAGGCAAGCAAACAGGGAAACCTGAGAACCGGCTGTCCAGGGAACATCTCTTTCAGCACATGTCTCAGATAGCCTCAGGCAGCAGCCACACAAAGTAAATCCTGACCTGATGCCCTACCGGACCTTGTTCTGGCTGGCCTTAAATGCAATTCAGTGTCCACTCAGTGTGGATGCACTATTTCAAAATAGCAAAACACTATTTCGAAATGCATTTTGTGTGTAGACGCATTATTTTGCAATAAGCTATTTCAAATTAACTATTTCAAAATAGCTTATTTCAAAATAACACTGTCATGTAGACATACCCTAAGTGTGTGTCTACACTAGACAATTATTTTGAAATAACTAAATTTGACTTAATAACGCCCGATTTTACAAAATTGAAATAGTGTGTCGTCACTATGGGGAAGCCTCAATATTAGTCTCAGGCAGGCTGGGATATGGATGTGCTACCTCTATTTAGAGGAAGCACCGGGGAGTAATTAGTTCAAATTACTCTGGGGAGTAGTTATTTAAAAATAGCAGCACTGGAGCATCCACACTAACGCTATTTTGAAATTAGCAATATTCTATGAGGAAAGAAGGAGTACAGATTTTGAAATATGAGGCCTGTTATTTTAAAATAATGGCCTTGGTAGTGTGGATGCTCTGCTTATATGTTTCAAAATAATACCCTAGCGTAGTGATAGAAATGTAGCCGTGCTAGTCTGGTGTAGCTGAAACGAAAAACAGGACTACGTAGCACTTTAAAGACTAACAAGATGGTTTATTAGGTGATGAGCTTTCGTGGGCCAGACCCACTTCTTCAGATCAAATAGTGGAAGAAAATAGTCACAACCATATATACCAAAGGATACAATTAAAAAGATGAACACATATGAAAAGGACAAATCAAATTTCAGAACAGAAGGGGGATGGGGGGGGAGGTAAATATCTGTGAGTTAATGATATTAGAGGTGATAATTGGGGAAGCTATCTTTGTAATGGGTAAGATAATTAGAGTCTTTATTCAAACTTAAGTGTAAAGTGTCGAATTTAAGCATGAATGACAGTTCAGAGGATTCTCTTTCAAGTGTATTCTTAAAAGGCCTTTGAAGCAGGATGCAGGTAATCAAGTTGTTGAGATAATGTCCTTGCTGGTTGAAATGGCAAGAAACTGTTTTTTCTTTGTGATCCTGTCTAATATCTGTTTTGTGGGCACTGACCCTTTGGCGAAGTGTCTGAGACGTTTGTCCAATGTACATAGCAGATGGACATTTTCAGCATATGATAGCATAAATTATAGTTCTGGATGTGCAGGAATATGTGTTCTTGATCTTATAACTCACTTGGTTAGGTCCAATAATGGTATCAGCAGAGTGAATATCTGGACAAAGCTGGCAACGGGGTTTGTTGCAAGGGAAGGTACCTGTGGTGGTATTAGTATGGTATGTCCTGTGGTTGTTGGTAAGAATCATCTTGAGGTTAGGTGGTTGTCTATAGGAGACTATGGGTCTGTCTCCCAGAGCCTCTTGGAGTTTAGTATCCTGTTCCAGTATAGGCTGTAGTTTATTGATAATGTGTTGGACAGATTTAAGTTGGGGGCTATAAGTGATGACAAGTGGTTTTCTATTCTTGGTTTTCTTGGGTCTATCTTGAAGTAGTTGGTTTATAGGTATTTGTCTGGCTCTTTCAATTTGCTTTTTTATTTCTCCGGGTGGGTAGCTGAGGTTTATAAATGCTTGGTAGAGATCCTGAAGTTTCTGGTCTCTGTCAGTGGGATTAGAGCAGATTCGGTTGTTTCGAAGGGCTTGGCTATAGGTGATGGATCATATGGTGTGTTATGGATGGGAGCTGGAAGCATGTAGGTAACTGTATGAATCAGTGGGTTTTCTGTAGAGAGTGGTGTCTAATTTTCCATTGCTGATTTGTACTGTGGTGTCCAGGAAATGGATCTCTCGTGTAGAATAGTCCAGGCTGAGATTGATGGTGGGGTGTAGGTTGTTAAAATCTCTGTGGAATGTCTCTAATGTTTCTTGGCCATGCGTCCAGATCATGAAGATGTCATCGATGTAGCGTAAGTAGAGAAAGGGTAAAACGGGATGGGAGATGAGGAAACATTGTTCTAGGTCAGCCATAAAGATATTAGCATACTGTGGGGCCATGCGTGTACCCATGGCTGTGCCGCTGATCTGGAGGTATAAATTGTTCTCAAACTGGAAATAATTGTGGGTGAGAACATAGCTACATAGGTCTGCTATCAGACTGGCAGTGGTGTCCTCTGGGATAGTGTTTCTAATTGCTTGTAATCTGTCTTCATGTGGGATGTTGGTGTATAGAGCTTCTACATCCATGGTGGCAAGGATGGTGTTATCGGGGAGGTTATCGATGTAATCATGGCAATCATGTGCCCTAGTGTAGACCAAGGCTAAGGTATCACATGATTCCTTGTTGTTTTTCGCTAAAACAGACTAACAAGGCTACTCCTCTGAATCTTGCAGGCATGTGTGCTATGATAGTACCTGAAGACCTCAGACACACTAACATTTTCAGCTTTTTACTGGCATAATTAAAACATGCTCTGTATTCACGATTGGCAGATATCCCAGCTCAGTGGTACTAAACCTGATTAATATTTGGGTTCCCTAGCACATCTCTGCTTAAAGTGTATAATTAAAGCTTGTGAAGTCTGCCATTAACAAGTCTCACCTTGGGCTCATTAAGTTAACAGGAAACTTGCTGAGTGTCCCCTGCATCATGAGCTCCCAAGACAGACACATTTAATTAGTCGGTGCCATCCCACCTTATAAATAGGAGAAAGAGTTGTGGGAGGGGCTTCTGAGTTCCAGTTAATCACAGTGTATATTTCAAACTGAGAAAGGAGCAAATGGAATCTTTGTCACCTTATCAATGTGCTGGGTAACAACTGCTGATATCCTTAGTTTATTAAATTAAATTGTAAAACTTCAGCCAATGAAAAGCCCATTTATTCATAAAATTACAGTGTAGTTGATTTTTAAAGCATGCATATGGAGAAACTGTTCTTCGATTGCTAAAATAATATCCATCATGTTCTCGAAGCCTGTCAGAAAGTAGAGGGTCCACAGTGTACATGAAATAATTATGAATGCTGCGCCAGGATTCATCTAGGGATGCTAAGAATGAAATAAAAATATGGGTGTATTACTAGGTACTGAGCACTGACTGAAAATTCTGCAGCATCTATTGTGGGTTGCTAATCAATTTGATTCCCACACACATACCACATTGTCCATCAAGATCTTCTTCTTCAGCCTCACATTCTTCTTCCATCAATTCTTGAACCCCTTAAAATAGGTCTGAGTAGCATTTGCTAAATTTAAATAATCTCCAATATTTCTTCACTGGTTATGAGGCCTATTCATGGTATTTTTATAATGCTTCTATAACTCCATATTTCAAAGGCTTGTATCTTATTATTGATTGTTTGAATTTCCATGTTTCACATCTGTAATTTAACACAGACCAAATGTAAATTTTTAGGAGCTGGAATTTAAGTTTTCAGATTTAAGTCTCTTCTCATCAAATGTTTTTTTTTTCCAGACTGTCTATTTCACTCTTTCTATTTTGGTACTGTCTTCAAAACATCTTCTGTAATGATGCTTCATAAGTAGCAATAATTTCTCACTTGCCCTGAAGCTTTGTTGTTCATTGGAATCTTGCACTTTTCCCCCAGCATCCTTGGATAGCTCAGAACACCACCATAATTTTTATGCTGCCCATATTCAGCTCTGCAGGTGTAATGTTTGAGGCACTCAGCTGCGGTCTTGAAGGTTGTGGATTCACCTCTCGCTTGATCTCACCCTGAAAGGCCACTTCCAGTTCACCTAGCTGTAGAATGGTTGACGGTGGTTAGACATACCTCAACTACATCAGCCTGAGAAGCCGTTTGCCTAGGGAACCTTTGAAATTGGACTTTAAACTCTTCTTTTTGCTATATACAAATAAATAATCTCCACTAACTTAATCAGACCTTCTGAATCCACAGATAGCAAGGTTTTTCTGCATAACAAATGTTGTCCACCCATCTTCTTGGGTCAGTTGAGAATATTTTTTGCTTTTGAACTACTCTGGCTGTTACAGAATGTCAGTTCTTAAAGGACTCCCTCCGCTTTCAAAGCTCATGTACAGTACCCACCGCTTAAATCTACTTTCCCTACTCTTAATACTGTATTCTTGATCCAAGAGGTTAGGTCATTTGGGGGGTTTAGCAGGTAATTTCTGTTAGGAGGAGAAATTGATGATGCTGATGATTGATGATGCAATCCTGTTTATTGCCAAAAACTTACAAAGACCTGTTGCCCCAAAGTGGAAAAGAGGAGACTAAGGAGGGATATGATAGAGATCTATAAAATCATAAGTGGTGTGGAGAAAGTGAATAAGGAAAAGTTATTTACTTGTTTCCATAATATAAGAACTAGGGGCCACCAAATGAAACTAATGGGCAGCAGGTTTAAAACAAATGAAAGGAAGTTCTTCTCCACACAGTGCATCGTCAATCTGTGGAACTCCTTGCCTGAGAAGGTTGTGAAGGCTAGGACTATAACAGGATTTAAAAGAGAACTAGATAAATTCATGGAGGTTAAGTTCATAAATGGCTATTAGCCAGTATGGGGAGGAATGGTGTCCCTAGCCTCTGTTTGTCACAGGGTGGAGATGGATGGCAGGAGAGAGATTGCTTGATCATTACCTGTTCGAGTCACTTTCTCTGGGACACCTGGCATTGGCCACTGTTGGCAGCAGGGTACTGGGCTAGATGGATCTTTGGTCTGACCCAGTATGGCCATTCTTATGTTCTTATGAATGCTGTAGGAATTAAACAACAGCAGACATTTTGGCTACGTCTACACTGGCCCCTTTTCCAGAAGGGGCATGTAAATTTCACCAGTCGTCGTAGGGAAATCCGCGGGGGATTTAAATATCCCCCGCGGCATTTAAATAAAAATGTCCGCCGCTTTTTTCCGGCTTTTTTAAAAGCCGGAAAAAAGCGGCGGACATTTTTATTTAAATGCCGCGGGGGATATTTAAATCCCCCGCGGATTTCCCTACGACGACTGGTGAAATTTACATGCCCCTTCCGGAAAAGGGGCCAGTGTAGACGAGCCCTTTCTGTGCTCACAGTTTTAAGTGTCACTCAGCCAACACTATTTCAAAAGGCATGCACTCAGATTTTTTACAACAACCAGGCTACCACAGTTGCCTTTGCCTATTTTGGGGGCTTCTTTGCTTCAGTATATCCTGTGTGACTCTGCTGCTTTTCCCTCACACACACACGTGCACTGCTCCACCCTTGTTGCTGGGTCTGTTAATCTCCTAGGAAACCCCTTGGGCCACATGGTTTGGTTTGTACTCAAGCCCTGCCATATAGGCTGCTTTTTGAGTGGTGGCTGCTATTATTTCAGACATCTGGCTCCATAGAGAAGCTTGATTGTCTCCTACATTTAAATGACTTCATGAGTAGTTGTTACACCCACCAGCTTCAGTGAGGTTTTGCCCAGCTCCCTCCACAGCAATATGGTGATCACAGTTTTGCAACATATTTTTGTGTTGTTACAATTAATTTGCAATTTTGTTGCAACAGGAGATAGAGCTGGAGGGCTCTACTTTCCTTACAATCACAATCCACCAACTCATAATATGACACTTGGCTAAAAAATAATTAAAAATGATCACTAGCTTGTTGTACACTTATTGTCGTTTTTCTTGAGTTTTAATTAAAAACTGAAATACTTCCAATTTGTAACTCACTTAAGAAATTATTACAGTAATTACAACTTGCTCTGAGGCTTAGGTGTCATTTGTAGCTGATAGCAGTGTTGAAGAACTTGACAAATTAAAGGATTAGATTGGTTGAAAAGTGAGTTAGCAATTTTTAATTAGAATTTTAACTCTTCTTTCTTTTAAACCACTGATTATGCAGTAAAGGAGCCAGGGGCTAATTTTTTACATTTTCCACAATCAAAATGTCTACAGCAACACCTTTTATCAGTTCTGAGATCAGTTTTGTAAATGATGATTCTTGTTCCTTCTCATATATGAATGAATAACTAACTGAAAGATGTTACAGTGGTTTAAAGTGAATATAATCTTTGATACCAGAGAAGCTTGAGGGGAATGTTTTATGTTTGGGAACTGGAGACAGGAGAGGGAAAACCAAGAGGTGACCAATCTTTTCTGCTTCAGCAAGCTCAGAGATTGCATGTGTATGTTAAGAAAGTATTTAGCCCTTTAGCTAAACAGTAAGGGTGCGTCTAAACTGGCAAGATTTTGCACAAAATCTTGCTGCCTGTCTTCATTGGCTGCGAGTATTTGCGCAAGAACACTGACTTTGTACTGTACAAAATCAGTGGCTCTTACGCAAATACATTAACACTCCCGCTCAGGGATAAACCCTCTTGCGCAAGTATTCTTGTGCAAGAGGGCCAGTCTAGACGGGCAAGTTAATTTCTTGGGCAAGAAACCCCGATGGCTAAAATGGCCATCGGAGCTTTCTTGCGCAAGAGAATGTCTACGCTGGCACGGATGCTTTTGCGCAAAAGACATCTTTTGTGAAAAGCATCCATGGCAGTGTAGACACTCTCTTGTGCAAATGCTTTTAACGGAAAAACTTTTCTGTTAAAAGTATTTGCGTGAAATCATGCCAGTCTAGACGCAGCCTACATGTCTATGGCAAAGGAATTATCAGAGAAATCCCAATTAGAACCAGCTGGTTTGAATGTTTTTAATCTATTTTGATTTTTATAGATGGAAAACTGTTATGCCGTGGATTCAAACTTCAATAAATACTCATGTCCTCTTTTGTGAAGCCATGCCAGTCAGCCATAAGCATTTAGGGCCAGATTTGTAAAGGAATTATGTACTGACAGGCAGCCAGTAGGACTTTCAGTAGAACTTATGTGCCTAACTCTCACTGAAATGAACAGGAATTAGGTATCTAGATGCTGTTATAATTTTTAAAAAAATCTGACCCTAACTAACTTTACACATTTTTCTTTTCTTTCTGTCCCCAGGGTGCTTGGCTAGTGTAATGCCCATCCAACAATATCCCTTTAAGCACCATCCTTGCTACTTCAGTATTTTCCTTTGTAAAGATTTCTGGTATGTTCAATCCATTTTCAAGTGATGCTCATAAATACATACACCTTTTCTGCCTGATCGGAGAGAGAAATTGATTGATTTTACATATTTATTAAATATAGCTTAGCAGGATGCACACACCTGCTTTACTTGGTTTCATTTACAATATGGTCCTTGTTGCAGCTAGTCATTAAATGAAAAATACTGTATGAAAGTCCACACTGGTTTTGTGCAGCAAACAAGATAGATGACACAGATAGATGAGATTTACAGTGTGAAATGGTTTTATAAAATAAAAAAAGGGGAACCAAGCTAAATTATGCCATAGAAGCTAAAATTATGTGCGTTGTTTAAAGATTTTTCATGTTAACCCAACATCCTTATTTAAAATATAAATATTAGGCTAAAATATTATCAGTGAAGTGTGAGTGCTGATCTTTGTTCCCTTGACATCTGAAAGTGAAAGTGCATGATCCAAATCCTTCTCTAATTAAATCACAGTCAGACTCTAGAGCTTGGTTTCCCACTCAGTACTGTGTTTTTATTATTCTCTCTCTCAATCTGTGTGTGTGTGCGAGAGAGATTAAATGCCCATTTTGATAACTATGCACAGGGTTTCATTATTCCTTGTGTTCCTTTGTTTCCCCATATGCGATTCACCAGAAAGCTTCAAGTTAAAGACATAATAATGGAAACGATATGAATTTAGAAACAAAAGAGATACTGGTATTTGTGAGCCAAGTATCCAGTAATGTACATAGCCATTTATGCTACAGGTATTGTTTTTATTAGGCCTTCTTGAGTCTTATACATACTCATTTGTGTGTAATGTCATGTCTCCATTTTCTTGGATGCTGTTATAGAACATCTTAAAGGCACTTTCATCAAGCACACTTTGCACTGAGAGTCAAAGATAACATTTTTCTCCTGATGCCCCCCCATCAGGAAGAAGGGGGGAGAAGAAGAGGGTTAAGCCACCAGTAGAGTCTCTAAATAACATTCAGATAAGCAGCAAGCAGGGGGTCTCATGGTTAGTGTAAACAGAATCTGTATAGAATACCCTTCATTCTGTGGAGAAGCAAAATAGATAATTCCATCACTGAAATGGAAACAATATTATTTGGTCTCTACAGGCACACAAAACACATTATAGCAAAGGGAATTTGTACAGCACTATTACATATGAACAATACAGTTAAAATCATAGGTCCATTTGGTCAAAGAAACAAGGTAGGAGAAAAGTTAATTGTGATCAATATATTTCCATGTTCTACATGTTCTACATGCTTGGAAAATACTGATAACAGAAGAAATTCTTCCACTGCCTAGAGAAGGAATCCTTCTTTTCCAAATGCTTATTTGGGAGGTGTGTAGGATCCAGGATTTGGCCTTTTAAAGAAACAAAGCCAAAGAATGAGTTGTTTCCCCTATCCTCAAAGGAGAAAATAAAGTTCAAATGTAGAATAAATGGAACATCTTCTGAATTCTGAAACATCTTCTGAATCAAAAAGAAACAACAACCCATTTAACCTTGGAACTGCAGGATTAAAGGATCTGACACCTTTGAATTTTAGGTGTTTTACTTCTCATAGCCAAGACTATGCTCTTTCATTTAGAGGAGAGGAGCTAGAGTTAAAAAGTAAGGCAATCTCTTTTGAATATCCCTTTAATGAACAGTTTTGGACCATGACTAAATTTGTCAACTTCCAATAAAGTGAGGGCAGTGAGCTGCTGTTTCAAAACTCAGTGTTTTCTTTTTTATTCACACAGTCCCTATGTTAAAAATGGCTAAAGCCCTCAATCTTCCAAATATCTAGGCCCATGATATCCTGTAATATAAGGTAACCTTGTGGCCTGGGCTGCACAACCACCCACGGTCAACAGTATTTTAGAATATTGAGTTACATAGGTTGTCACAGTCTGCCATTACATGGAAGGGTGTATATGGCATTGGGGTTTCTCTGTAGAAATGTACATTACTCTCTGCATTTACATGGCAGAAAACCTTTCTTCTGAGGATCTTAAAGTATTACAGATTTAATGGAATCTGGTGTCACCCTTCCAAAGTTAGTAAATCTTATATTCCTTTTACAGAAGGGTAAACAGAGACTCAGGAAAGTTAGAAGACTGAATGACAGTTGAGCCATTGAGGAGAGTGGCAAATATGGATATAGAACCTAGGACTCCACATCACAGTAGTCTAATGTAATGACCTTTAGCTCAGTTTCAGTAGAATCATAGACTCATAGACTCAAAGGGTTAGAAGAGACCTCATGAGTCATCGAGTCCAACCCCCTAATAAAAGCAGGACCAACCCCAGCTAAATCATCCCAGCCAGGGCTTTGTCAAATGAGGGACATAAAATCCTCTAGTGCTGGAGATTCCACCATCTCCCTAAGAAACTCATTCCAGTGTTTCACTACCCCCCAGTTGAAATAATTGTACCTCATATTCAACATAGACCCCCTCCCTCCCTGCAACTTGAGACCATTGCTCCTCCTCTCAGTTCCCTAGATCTGCTGGCAATACTCCTAGTAATATA
The DNA here is from genome assembly GCF_049634645.1 of Pelodiscus sinensis. Lineage (NCBI taxonomy): Eukaryota > Metazoa > Chordata > Testudines > Trionychidae > Pelodiscus > Pelodiscus sinensis. Next base: position 10,352,488 of record NC_134723.1, read on the forward strand.
CCCCATATGCCATTAGCCTTCTTAGCAACAAAGGCACACTGTTGACTCATATCCAGCTTGTCTGCTGTAATCCCCAGGTCCTTTTCTGCAGAACTGCTGTTTATCTAGTCAGTCCCCAGCCTGTAGCAATGCTTGGGATTCTTCTGTCCCAAGTGGAGGACTCTGCAGTTGTCCTTGTTGAACCTCCACATTTCTTGTGGTCCAATTCTCCATCTTCTCCAGGTCACGCTGGATGACATCCCTATACTCCAATGTATCTACCTTTCCGCCTAGCTTGGTGTCATTTCTGAACTTGCTGAGGGTCTAATCCATCCTCTCATCCTAGTCATTAATATAAATGTTGAACAAAACTGGCCCCAGAACTGACCCATGGGGCACTCCGCTTGATACCAACCGCTAGCCAGATATCAAGCCAATGATCACTACCCATTGAGCCTGATGATATAGCCAGCTTCCTATCCAACTTACAGTCCATGTATCCTATCCATATTTCTTCAGCTTGCTGTCAAGTATACTATTGGAGACCATATTAAAAGCTTTGCTAAAGTCAAGGTATATCACATCCACTGATTTCCCCATGTTCACGGAGCCACTTACCTAGTCACAGAAGGCAGTCAGGCTGGTCAGGCATGGTGTGCCCTTGGTGAATCCATGCTGACTATTTCTGATCACTTTCCTCTCTTCCAAATGTTTCAAAATGGATTCCTTGAGGATCCCCTCTATGATTTTTCCAAGGACTGAGGTGTGGCTGACAGTTCTGTAGTTCCCTGGATTCTTCTTCTCCCCTTTTTAATAGATAGGCACTTCATTTGCCTTTTTCTAATAATCTGGGACTCCCCCAATTTCCATGATAATGGCCAATGGCTCTGTAATCACATCAGCCAGCTGTATGTCCAGCTTTTCTAAATAGTTCTTAAACTGTTCTTTCATCATTGAGGGCTGCCCCATTCTGTGCTGCCTAGCAGTACTGCTTCCCAGGAAAATTCATATTATACCAAATCCGTCCATGCAGTTGTTATACGACATGTTGTTATATGATTTATTTATGTCCCTAACATATTGATTGGGGGCTACTCGTATGAACAAGTACTATTTAAACTGAGTAAAGTTACCTTACAAATGTTACAGTGGTGCAGTTGAAGCACTGTGGCTACGTTGCTGCAGTGGCTTAGATGTTTCCTACAGAAACAGAAGGGGTTTTACTATCACTGTAGTAAATCTGCACCCTTACGAGGTGGTAGCTGAGGGATTCTTTCATTTACTTAGTAATGTCTATAGCAAGGCTTAAGTCTGTTTAACTACATCTATTGCAGTATACATTTTTCACACTCCTGAGTACTGTAGATAGATTGGCCTAAGTGTTCAGTGTAAAGCCCCAATATATTATTGTGTATCAAGAGGGTGCAACATATTTTTATTCCTTAATCTGCTAAAAAAAGTATTAATCATAATACACGATTTCATTGAAGACTAGATTTTATATAACAGTGAAAGCTGAACAAAACAAAATCTTAACGTTAATGTTTGCAGTTTACTGACATAATGAATGAGAATTAGTTCCGTAGTAAAGAAACAGTTAGGATATCCTTTGAGCTTTCTTTTTTGTTTATACATAGCTTGTTTAACACTCACCATGTTAGCTCTCTTGTGCTTCTGCATCACAAAGCTAACTAGAGGAGTTCTCTGCTGGAATTCAGCAGTCAGGAAGAGAGTTTGAAAAGATTAGGGCTTAAACAAGGAGTGTTTAGGTGATGAGACTACAGTAGAATATTTTAGACAGCACACTCTACAGGGTGCCAACTACAAAAGCTAAGTAACGTAGCATGCTCAGACTAAGAGACATTAAAAGGAATATGAGGATTTAAAAACAGTGCATTTTCTAGCTCTATCTTAGATGCTATGCAGGGTGCCATTTCAGATTTTGGTAAGGGGACGAACTTTAACCAGGATTCCAGAGGTTACTTAGGCACCTGAAAACTCCTGTTTGTTGTTTTTTTCTTCCAGATGTTACCTTAGATACAGTGTTCCTATCAAATCATAATCTCTAATTCCCATATAAAGATAGGAAATTAAATACATTTTAGACCCACTCAGCTTTAATACTAACATTTTCTAACCATCTCATGTCAAGTCACTTAGGGTATGTGTACATTAGCCACCCTAGTTCACACTAGGGTGGCTAAAGTAGTCATTCGAACTTGCAAATGAAGCCCAGGATTTAAATATCCCGGGCTTCATTTGCACATTCCTGGGCACCGCCATTTTTAAATGCCCGGTAGTTCGAACTTACTTGCCCGCGGCTACACGCGGCACGGGCGAGGTAGTTCGAACTAAAGCTCCTAATTTGAACTACCGTTACTCCTCCTGCAATGAGGAGTTACTGCAATGAGGAATAACGGTAGTTCGAATTAGGAGCTTTAGTTCGAACTACCTAGCCCATGCTGCGTGTAGCCGCGGGCAGGTAGTTTGAACTACCAGGCATTTAAAAATGGCGACGCCTGGGAACGTGCAAATTAAGCCTGGGATATTTAAATCCTGGGCTTCATTTGCAAGTTCGAATGACTACATTAGCTACCCTAGTCCGAATGATGAGTTATATAAAAATAATAGATTTGGAAGTTTCATAATTTGCATTCTGCTTTTTGAGCCTTTGAGATGTGCTAGGGTCATATCCTGAAGTATTCTCTACAGCTGCAAGAGCTAGAAACTTCATTTTTGTTAAAGACAGGAGGCTGAAATAATCACATACCACTTGACTCCAGGAGCTGGGACTTTCAGGAAACAATAATTATCATGAGACTTGTGGCTTATTCATGAGAGTTGGCAACACTGCTTTCACTTCTGTTTAAAGCCTAGTTACTTTCGAGAAGGATCTTAAACACAACACAGTGATTGAGTTGCAGTTTTCACAGGAGAATATTTTAAATCAAACCCCACATTTAAAACTGGAGAAAAAATGGAGACTTCTGAGGTATCTCAGGATTACTATAGGCAGGAAAGGAAAATAACAGGCGCAGGAGCCCTGAACAGCTCTTTTTTCTCAACAGAAAGTTGGAGGGTCAAATCTTCTAGTCCTTAATCAAGTTAAAACTTCTGTTACATCAGTGCCTCCACTTGGAGCTGCAAAAATCACAGTGATCAGATAACACATGTGCTCAATAACTATACATGTCATACTTAAATATCTGAGCCATCTTATCCAGAGTTATTGTCAGGGTTGTTTCCCACTCTGGCACTCCGAGTTGCAGAAGGTGAGGGCCTGCAAATACCTTAGGGTATGTCTACACTAGAAAGTTAGTTCGAACTAACGGACGTTAGTTCGAACTAACTTTCCTATGCGCTACACTAGCGCTCCGCTAGTTCGAATTTGAATCGAACTAGCGGAGCGCTTAGTTCGAACTAGGTAAACCTCATTTTACGAGGACTAACGCCTAGTTCGAACTAGCTAGTTCGAACTAAGGGCTGTGTAGCCCTTTAGTTCGAACTAGTGGGAGGCTAGCCCTCCCCAGGTTTCCCTGGTGGCCACTCTGGCCAACACCAGGGAAACTCTATGCCCCCCTCCCGGCCCCGGACCCCTTAAAGGGGCACGGGCTGGCTACGGTGCCCGTGCCAGGTGCAAGCCTGCCAGCACCCAGCTAGCAGACCCTGCACCTGGCACGGCACAGAGCCACCCACCCGATGCCCCCCAGCCCACCCCCTCTTGCCGGGACCAGGCTGGCGGCTCCCGGGAGCTTGCCCTGGACCGCAAGAGGCGGGCACCTTCCTGGGCTAGTGCGGACATCGTGGACCTCGTCCACGATCTCCGCACTAGGCACAGGAAAGTGGCCGTCTAGGGCAGGAGAGCTGCCAGCCTGGCCACCCAGGACCAGGTGTGCATGAAAATCAAGGGGGTCCACTGAGACCCCCGACACTGAGCCCTGAGCTTACAATGGCCGTACTGGGTCAGACCAAAGGTCCATCTAGCCCAGTAGCCTGTCTGCCAACAGCGGCCAACCCTAGGGACCCTGGAGGGGATGGACCGAAGACAGTGACCAAGCCATTTGTCTCGTGCCATCCCTCTCCAGCCTTCCACAAACTTTGGGCAGGGACACCACTCCTACCCTCTGGCTAATAGGACTCCATGGACCCAACCTCCATGACTTGATCTCACTTCCCTTTAAACTCTGTTCTAGTTGTAACCTTCACAGCCTCCTGCAGCAAGGAGTTCCACAGGTTAACTATTTGCTTTGTGAAGAACAACAACTTTCTCTTACTAGTTTCAAGCCTGCTACCCATTCCTTTCCTTTGGTGTCCTCTAGTCCTTCTTTATGGGAACTCAGGAAGAACTTTTCTGAATGCACCCTCTCCACCCAACCCCTGCTTTTAGAGACCTCTATCCTGTCCCCCCTCCGTCTCCTCTTTTCTAAGCTGAACAGTCCCAGTCTCTGTAGCCTTTCTTCATCTGGGACCTGTTCCCAACCCCTGATCATGTTAGTTGCCCTCCCCTCTCCCAGCCTTTCTCTTCCCCTCTCCCACCTCCTTTTCCCAGTCTCCCCCAGTTTTTTTCAATAAAGACAGAGTCAATGTTGGAAGAAACGTTATCTTTATTTTGTACATCAATAAGAAGGGGGGCTAGGGAAGGGAAGTGGAAGGAGGTGAGGGAGGTATGGGGTACGAGCCCCCGATGGGGAGGACTGGGCTGGCTCTGCGGGCTTCTGGGGGTGGAAGCTCTCCTGCTGCCCCCCAATTACCCCCTCTCCCCAGATGGCAGCCTGCGGCAAGTGCAGCCGGGGTGATGGCCGAGTGGTGTGATGTGCTCAGTGTGGGCACTCAGGGCACTCCAAGCCAGAACTTCTTTGCAAGCGGGGCACCCCTGAGAACTGTGTGTCCGGGGTGGGGGTCGGGACCCTTTAAGCGCAGCCCTCGGCTAGCCTGAGACAGCATCTCCATGCTCTAAGTCCTCCTTTTATGCCCTGCCGGCACTGCTTCCGGCCAGCCTTAAGCCCTGTTCAGAGTCCACTCAATGTGGACTTACTAGTTCGAACTAGCAAAACGCTAGTTCGAACTAGTTTTTAGTTCTAGATGCGTTAGTTCGAACTAGCTTAGTTCGAATTAACTAATTCGAACTAAGTTAGTTCGAACTAGCGCTGTAGTGTAGACGTACCCTTAAATACCTTGCCTCTATAGACTGTGTTTGCAAACAAAACTCCCCAGAGTCACAAATGCATTGGCTCTGAAATCCCCCCCCCCCCAAAAGCTGCCACCATCAAGTGATTTCACCCTAAAAACAGGAGGGAGCACTTGAATTCCTTCCCCAGGAGTATCCCAAGCTCTTTTTGCCCAAAAGAGCTTTAGAAAATAAAAGAGAGAGACAAGCTGCAGTCTCTGTTAGCTGACCACCTAGTCTTAGGCAGGAAAATACACACACGTGGTTTTTTTCTTAACAAACCAAAGACATAATTGAGAAAGCATACTTGGTTGCTAGGTGTACAGAGCAACTAAGTAAAACAAATTAAAACAGAGAAAATCTCTGGGAACAGCTCTTAGTGAATGGGGGAAGGAAGGCATGGATTCATACAGTGAAGTTTAAACCAAACAACCACAATAAAGAAAAATACCCTGATCGCAACTGGATACATTCGTCCCTCTACTTGTCCCTCACGATACATGTTGATCTGTACTTCAAGGTTCAGTTCACTCCCATGTCCAATATTTCTTATAGGCATGGTAATTCTGAGCCCTGCATCTGCTATCTCCAGCCCTTTTCTTAGAAATCTCCCAAAGGAAGAGCAGACCAGGTATCTATATCCACATCAAATTTCAGCACTGTGTCCCCATAGGTTCTTCTGGCCCCCTGCCAACAGCCTTGTTAGCTATCTGAGTTTAACCCCTTAGTCACTGGACGCTGGCTAGCATTCTTCCTGTCCATCACAATTACACATCTTACATGCATTGGCTCAGGGACTACATTTTCTGGCTTATTCTGAACAGTGTTGAACACAGAGATGGTGCCCAGTGAATAATACAAATCATGACAATAATCCTTAGAAGGATATTTGTAGAAAAATCTAGATTACATTCTAGATGATTACATATTACATACATTCTAGATGATTACATATTACATATTATATACAGATTATTTAAATAATTCCAGAAGATGCAATTTCTGTTTTGTTCTGAAATTGCCCTCAATTCTGCTGAAACCCTTAGAATTTGATGTATAATCACATCTGACTCTCATTCAGCCTCATTCCTTCCTTTTCTCAAACTCAGAACAAACAACCATAAAACAAAATGGTTTCCAGTTAAAATCTAAAATGGCACAACATCCACTGCTGCACAACTCAGCTGGGGCAGAACCTGCCACCCATTGGCAGTAAAGTGCTCTCCTTTCATCTGAATCTCATTCTCTTTGCCTTCATCCTTCCTGACCTGTGTGCTGCTTTTCATACTGTCATCCATGATATCCTGACAAGCCATCTGGGACCAATTCCTGGAGTGGTGGTGAACTTGCCTGCTTGGTTTTGCCTCATTGAGAAAGGCTTCTTTTTTTTGCAGCATGTAGCAGAGAGAAAGGGTACGTCTACACTACAGAGTTAGTTCGAACTAACTTAGTTCGAATTAGTTAATTCGAACTAAGCTAATTCAAACTAACGCGTCTAGAACTAAAAACTTTGTTTTGCTAATTAGCGTTTTGCTAATTCGAACTAGCATGTCCACATTAAGTGGACCCTGAACAGGGCTTAAGGATGGCCGGAAGCAGTGCCGACAGGGCATCACAGGAGGACTTAGAGCGTGGAGATGCTGTCTCAGGCTAGCCGAGGGTTGTGCTTAAAGGGACCCGACCCCCACCCCGGACAGACAGTTCTCAGGGGTGCCCCGCTTGAAAACCAGTCCTGGCTTGGAGTGCCCGGAGTACCCACACTGGGCACATCACAGCACTCGGCCATCAGCCCAGCTGCACTTGCCGCAGGCTGCCATCTGGGGAGAGGGGACAATTGGGGGGCTGCAGGAGAGCTTCCACCCCCAGAAGCCCACAGAGCCAGCCCAGTCCTCCCTATCGGGGGCTCGTACCCCATTCCTCCCTCACCTCCTTCCACTTACCCTTCCCTAGCCCCCCTTCTTATTGATGTACAAAATAAAGATAACGTGTCTTCCAACATTGACTCTGTCTTTATTGAACAAAACTGGGGGAGACTGGGAAAAGGAGGTGGGAGAGGGGAAGAGAAAGGCTGGGAGAGGGGAGGGCAACTACAATGATCAGGGGTTGGGAACAGGTCCCATATGAAGAGAGGCTAAAGAGACTGGGACTTCTCAGCTTAGAAAAGAGGAGACGGAGGGGGGACAGGATAGAGGTCTCTAAAAGCAGGAGTTGGGTGGAGAGGGTGCATACAGAAAAGTTCTTCATGAGTTCCCATAAAGAAGGACTAGAGGACACCAAAGGAAAGGAATGGGTAGCAGGCTTCAAACTAGTAACAGAAAGTTGTTCTTCACAAAGCAAAGAGTCAACCTGTGGAACTCCTTGCTGCAGGAGGCTGTGAAGGCTAGAACTAGAACAGAGTTTAAAGAGAAGTGAGATAAAGTCATGGAGGTTGGGTCCATGGAGTGGTATTAGCCAAGGGTAGGAGTGGTGTCCCTGCCCAAGGTTGGAAGGCTGGAGAGGGATAGCACGAGACAAATGGCTTGGTCATTGTCTTCGGTCCATCCCCTCCAGGGTTCCTAGGGTTGGCTGCTGTCGGCAGACAGGCTACTGGGCTAGATGGACCTTTGGTCTGACCCAGGACGGCCATTGTAAGCTCAGGGCTCAGGGTCGGGGGTCTCAGTGGACCCCCTTGATTTTCATGCACACCTGCTCCTGGGTGGCCAGGCTGGCAGCTCTCCTGCCCAAGCCGGCCACTTTCCTGTGCCTAGTGCGGAGATCGTGGACAAGGTCCATGATGTCCGCACTAGCCCAGGCGGGTGCCCGCCTCTTGCGGTCCCGGGCAAGCTCCCGGGAGCCGCCAGCCTGGTCCCGGGAAGAGGGGGAGGGCTGGGGGGCATCGGGTGGGTGGCTTGATCCGTGCCAGGTGCAGGGTCTGCTGGCTGGGTGCTGGAAGGCTTGCACCTGGCACGGGCACCGTAGCCATCCCGTGCCCCTTTAAGGGGTCCGGGGCTGGAAGGGGGGCATAGAGTTTCCCTGGTGTTGGCCAGAGTGGCCACCAGGGAAACCTGGGGAGGGCTAGCCTCCCACTAGTTCGAATTAAGGGGCTACACACCCCTTAGTTTGAACTAGTAAGTTCGAACTAGGCTTAATCCTCGTAAAATGAGGTTTTCCTAGTTCGAACTAAGCGCTCCGCTAGTTCGATTTAAATTCGAACTAGCGGAGCGCTAGTGTAGCGCCAATGAATGTTAGTTCGAACTAACGTCCGTTAGTTCGAACTAACATTGTAGTGTAGACATACCCAAAGGCTGGTCCAGTGGATAGGATGCTAGCCCTGAGATACTTGGGCTCTTCTCCATCCCTCTCCCAGTACACTACCTGTATGACCTCAGGTCAATGCCTTAGGGACAAAGGTTTCAAAGGTTTTTAGGCACCCAAAGCTATAGCTAGACATCTTGTAGGGTTTACAAAGCACTCAACCTTCCAGGTGCTTTTGAAAGTCCCATAAGTGCTTGAGCATCCTTGGAAATCTGGTTATTTGTGTCTCTCTTGGTGCCTCATTGCCTCATCTGTACAGTGAGGCAACAACACTGCTGTACTTCCCTGAATGGTTGTGATATGAGGGGCTCAGATACTACAGTGGTGAGGACATAGAGGCTACATCTAGACTGCAAGCTTCTTTCGGAAGAAGTTTTTCTGGAAGAGATCTTCTGGAAAAACTTCTTTTGAAGGAGAGCATCCACACAGAAAAAGCATAATGAAAAAGAGATGTGCTTTTTTGAAAGATAGCATCCACGTGAATTGGATGCTATCTCGCGTTTAAGTTAAGATTAGTATGGGCAGAGTGGCACCAGGGCACCTGGTGTTATTTTCTGGGGAAAAAAAAGCTTTTTCGGAAAAAGGCTTCTTCCTCGTAGAAAGAGGTTTATCGCTGTTGGAAAAACCCTTCCGTTCTTTTGACTTTCTGTTGAAAGAACGCAATAGCCGTGTGGACATAAGTATAGTTTTTTTCCGGAAAAACGCTACAGTATAGACATGCCATAGCATAGGTACCACAAATAGAGAGAAAATTTCTCGATACCACTAAGGGTGTGTCTAGACTACATGGCTCCGTTGACGGAGCCATGTAAAGTAGTTTACCCAACATAGTTAAAGATGCGGGATTTAAATAATCCCCGCTTCATTAAAATAAAAATGGCCACCACGCTGTGTCAACAATCAGCTGATCCGGCACAGCGCGGCAGTCTAGATGTGGACCGGTCAACAAGGGAAGCCTTTGTTGACCACTCCCTTATGCCTCATGAAATGAGGTTTACAGGAGAGGTCGACCGATCCGCATCTAGACTGCCGCACTGTGCCAGATCAGGTGATTGTCGGCATAGCGCAGTGGCCATATTTATTTTAATGAAGTGGGAATTATTTAAATATTATATTATTATTCTCTGTGTCGGGTGTACTACTTTAGATGGCTCCATCGATGGAGCCAGGTAGTCTAGACACACCCTATGGGTAAGTCTCCACTACAGAATTTTGTTGGAAAAATGGCCATTTTTCCAACAAAACCTGAGTTATGTCCACATTGCAATCACATTCTTCCAAAAGTAAATAAAAAAAATACGGGTTTTTCCGGCATTGGAAATCCTCTTTCTATGAGGAAGCAACCTTTTTCTGAAAGAGCTTTTTATGAAAAAGGTGTATGTGAACAGGGAAGAGGGACTTCTTTCAAAAGAAGAAGAAAAAGCAGAGGTGCTCTGGTGGCCACTTCGTCCATAGTAATCACAGCTTAAATGTGAGATAGTGTCCATTCAGTGTAGACACTATTTGTTGAAAAAGCAGATCGTTTTTTTGATGTGCTTTTGTGTGTGGACACTCTCTTTTGGAAAACATTTTCAGAAGATCTCTTCCGAAAAAAGTTTCTTCCAAAAGAAGCCTGCAGTCTAGACATGGCCTGATATCCCTTCCCTGGGGTTTAGGTGCTGCTTTTCACTTATGCCCCTTACATCTTTCATTTTCTGAATGTAATCTTGGCTCAGAGAGCTTGGCTGTATTTCTTCTGAAGTGCCTGAATTCTCTCTTCAGTCCCTCTCCACACCCACAGAGGGATTCCTGTTTTACAGGTTCATCTAATGACTTTTAGATCCTTAATTTCATTACCAGCTTTTTCTTACATTAGGCATCCTGCTTCTGTTTGTAAACAAAACACTGACTCCCTGCCGTAGGGACACAAGCTGGGAGAAGCACCTCTGAGTAGGACTCATATTCCATGCTAATGCTGTGATGTTAAGAGCTTTGCTCAGGAGTACACCTCCTGTTTGAAATTGGGGCGAGGGGGCTGCCCTAACTATTTCTTTTGATGAGGTTTCCAAATACATCTGCCTTGCAAGGTCCCCAGGAAACCTCAGGTCTTGTCTCCACTGAGAGATAAAGTCAACTTTATTAAGGTCAGTCTTCAAGCACTTGATTTTGCAAAGTCGAAGGTGCATGTCCCCAGTGACTGTGTCAAGACTGGCCACTTTTTCCGGAAAATCAGCCGCTTTTCCAGAAAAACTTGCCAGCTGTCTACACTTGCCGCTTGAATTTCCGCAAAAGCACTGACTTCCTACTATAAGAAATCAGTGCTTTTTGTGGAAATACTATTCTGCTCCCGTTTGGGCAAAAGTCCCTTTTGCACAAAAGTTTTGCGCAAAAGGGCCAGTGTAGACAGCTGAGATTTGTTTTCCGCAAAAAAGCCCCGATTGTGAAAAGTGCTTTTGTGGAAAAGCATCCGTGCCAATCTAGACACTCTGTTCCGAAAATGCTTTTAACGGAAAACTTTTCCATTAAAAGCATTTCCGGAAAATCATGCCAGTCTAGACGTAGCCAGTGTGTGCAAGAATTAGACATAGTTCGAAGTAGTGCTTCCCCCCTAGGGTGGCTATTGTCAACTCACGCAGCAAGGCACTATGGGTAGCTATTCTACAGTTCCTGCCACCCCTTTGCTTTCTGAGTTATGCTCTCAGTGCATGCTGGGACAAAACAGTGCAGCAGGTCTTTCTGGGTACATGTTGTGAGCATCCCATTATGTGCTCATCTCCTCCCCTCCTGCTCGGTTGAAAGCAATGGCAAAAAATCTTTTCATGCCCTTTTCGTCCTTGGTTATCCATGCACATGCCATAGCAAGGCAAACATGGAACCCACCATGGTACTTATTCAAGAGTAAAGCGATATGGTAATCATATTAACCATCTTGTGCTTTATGTCCAGAGCATATCCTGGGCCTGCTAGAACAAGGAAGAATCTCAGGAGTCCATGAACATACTCTTCTGTGAAGCACTTGAGTTGAGTGATGGCAAATGATGCCGGCATTCAGTCTTATCGCCACAGTGGAATGCTGGGCTTGGTGCTATGAGACAAGCACAGACTGGTGGGACCGTATGATTATGCAGCTATGGGCCAATAAGCAGTGGCTGCAAAACATTTGCGTGGGTAAAGCCACTTTCATGGAAGTCTGCACATTGCTTTCATCTGCCCTGAAGTGCATCAATACCAGAATGAAACCCACTGTGACAATTAAGAAGCTAGTGGCATTAGCCTTGTGGAAGCTTACAACACTGGTCAGCTACTAGTCAGCTGGGGATGAATTTGGAATGAGGAAATCTACAATGGGGGCTATTGTGATCCAAGTAGCCAAGGCAATCAATACCCTTCTGCTACGAAGAATGGTGACTCTGGGAAGGTGCAGAACATAGCGGGGGGGGGGGGGGGGGGGTTGCTGTAATGGGGTACCCTAATTGTAGTGGGGCAATAGATGGAATGCACATTCTTATCTTTGCACCCAACCACCTTGCCAAAGAGTACATAAACCACAAAGGGTACTTCTCAATGGTGCTGCAGGTGCTAGTGTGTCACAAGGGCTGTTTCACTGACATCAGTGGGAGAGTTGGGAAAGGTTCATGATGCCTGCACCTTTAGGAACTCCTATCTCTTAAGAAAGTTGCAAGATTAAACTTGCTTTGAAAAGTCACCTCATGTACTTACATGGAGCCAGTTGTGCTAGCTAACTCAAGGTAGCACAAGGCCATAGCACTTGTCTAGTGTAGCCTTGCTCTTTGGAGATGCTAGATAACATCATTTTAGGGGCTAGTCTCCTTTTGGTCCTTAAGTGTGTGGGTTTTAATTGGGCCTGGCCCTTAATTGGAAGCCCACAAACAAGCAGGGAATGCTCCTTGTACTCTGACTCTTGCCTTGTGCACCTTTTCACAGCTAGGCCATAGATTACCTAGCATTAAAATAACATTGCTGTAGTCATTACACTGGAGTCATTATTACCATGTTCACACTATTCAGAGCCATTAGTAGTAATAGCAGCACTGGCTGTATTTTTATCAGCAGTTCCAATTACCTTTTATATTTTGTGCTAAAGCTGAAATCTCTCTTATTAACAGAACCCCTAAGATGTGTTGTGTGCTTGTACAAGTCCACTACCTACTTTTGTGTTAATTTGTAAATGGTTTTGTTGCATCTCTTTGCCTGATTTCTTTTATCATCATCATTTCGTGTTTAGGAGAAATGTTCCTCCTCAAAATGACTGGCTTCTGTTCGATTTAGGGTAACGTTTTCAAAGGCCCTTGTTTTGTTAAATGTGAAGTACTTGTTTAGTATCCCAAGTGCCTACATCACTTTTGAAAATGAGATTTAGGCACTTCTGAAAATCTTACCCATGGACTTCAAAAGCAACTTTACTTTCTAGGCATCCTACACAGCTGCCTTGATTCACTGCCAGATGAACTCTAAAACTTTGGCCATGGTGTTTAATGAAGCTAAGATCTAACTGTGGCAATCTCTGATCAGCTTCTGATCAGATGGCCATACAATGGAATTTGATGGGACCTGGCCTGCTGAAAGGGGGAGGAAAAGAGGCAGTTACCCTGAGTCCTGGTGATCAAAAATGGGCCAGGGGTCCTGGCCATTGCTGTTGCTACCTCTGGACTTTTGTCTGGCTGGGGAAGGGGACACTGTGGCATGCTCCAGATGGCACTGAGAGCTAACTGCCCCACCCTGCCCCTTTGTCTCAAAGCTCCTCCCATTCTGGGAGCATGGAGCTTGCCCCTTCCTACCTTGCCCAGGGGCCTGGCAAGACTGTGAGCCCCCTATATGGGACCTTTGACTGAAAAATAGCTCCTATTGTTTTTAGTAAGATTAGGGTATGTCCATCAACCTCCAGGCCGATCTTGTAAGACTCTGTTCTCTCATTCTGTAAATTAGTATTTTTAAATGAAAGTCTCCACCTGGAAGGTCAAAACTAAAAGATTACATTTATTTACAGGGATTTATACTAGAGAACAACTCTATACAAAACAGGGAAAGGAAAATTGAACTAGATGGTTAAAAAACCAACCCGAGGAGTAACAGCAAGGATATTAATTTAATACTGTCCCATTGTTCTGCTGAATTGTTACACTTTGGCCATGTCTGCACTAGGGAAACTATTTCAAAATTACTAAATTTGACTTAAGAACTCCCAATTTAACAAATTCAAACTAGCGTGTCCTCACTATGGGCAAATGTTGAAATTAGTCTGAGGCAGGCTCCGTTGGTGTGGATGTATTACATCAGACTTAGAGCCCCAGGAAGCACTCTGGGGAGCTGCAGGAGGCTTTCTGGAGACCAATAAGTTCAAACTAGTGGCACTGGAACATCCGGTGAATTTCATTATTTTGAAATTACTATGAGTCCTTCTCACACGGCACCAAATTCTCTGTGTAGGTGGGGCTACTAGATTTTTTCAAAGAAAATATGGACCCTTATTTTACAGACCCAATATATATACACATACACATATCTATCTATCTATCTATCTATCTATCTATCTATCTATCTATCTATCTATCTATCTATCTATCTATCTATCTATCTATCTATCTATCTATCAGAACAGAAAGAGGGTTAACTACATGCAGAGTGAACTCAAACAGAACAGTGAGGGATCTAGCAGCAAGCAGTATGCACTCCTGCTGTGCATCACGGAAACTCCCCATAGGGATAGTAGCATGCAGGGCTAACTCCTGTTGTGCTGAGAAAGAGAGAGAGAGAGAGAGAGAGAGAGAGGAAGAGAGAGATCAGCACGCATGGTGCTAACCAGTAACTTGAAACAGCAAAGTGGGTATGAGAACATGCAATATGAACGCCAGCCATGCCATAAGCAACCAAAACCAGCAAAGGGGTACGAGCACATGCAGTCCAACAATCAAACCAAAAGAACTCCCAAACAAAAGGCAGGCAACAGCAGAGCCAGCAAAGTCCATGAGGGAAGGGACCTCCCATAGTCCAGCAAATCCCTTGTTCAGGACCAGTCAGGACCGGAGGGTGCTGGACCAGGGAGGTCCAACCTGTAACAGATTCTTCAAAGACCATTCTTAACAGGATGCTAACAAATTAATTCAAAATTAGTTAACTGTTTTATTTATAAAGTCCCATTCATAAATATTGGGCCACAATTCATGAGATTACATAACATCAACTGGTAGCTACAATTCATTAAAAGGGCAGTTTCATTCTTCAGTCCTACAGAATTACCAATGCTCATCATGCGTTCCTAAAGACAAATCACATTTATTTTGCATCCCTGCCTCACCTTCTAAGAAATAAAAGAATAACTCTTGTTTAAGAGCTGGGGAGACTACTGCTTGCTGGCCTCACAGCCAAACCTGTAGTTTGTGCTCCGGTAGGTATAGTGGAGTGTCAGACTAAAGAACTTAGGGTATGTCTACACTACCCCCCTAGTTCGAACTAGGGGGGTAATGTATGCATACCGAACTTGCTAATCAAGCCAGGGATTTGAATTTCCCGGGCTTCATTAGCATAAAGCCGGCGCCGCCATTTTTAAAAGCCGGCTAGTGCGAACCCCGTGCCGCGCGGCTACATGCGGCACGGACTAGATAGTTCGGATTAGGCTCCACGAGGTGTACAGATAGTTCGGATTAGAAGCCTAGTCCGAACGATCTAGTCCGTGCCGCATGTAGCCGCGCGGCACGGGGTTCGCACTAGCCGGCTTTTAAAAATGGCGGCGCCGGCTTTATGCTAATGAAGCCCGGGAAATTCAAATCCCTGGCTTCGTTAGCAAGTTCGGTATGCATACATTACCCCCCTAGTTCGAACTAGGGGGGTAGTGTAGACATACCCTTAGTTCTTTGATCCACCTAGGAGATGAACCTAGCATTTTGTATCCTTCCCCTAACTTTGTTTCAGACTAAGTTAAGTATCTTTTCTTTCCTCTCTCCTTTCCTGTCTCCGCCATTGCAGCCTTCTAGAATCTGCATCCCATAAATTTCTTTGGCATGAGAGCAGCATAACATTCTATGGCACCTGCCCATTAAAATTCACACTAATCAGCAGTAAATGTTATCCCTTCACTTCAACTTTAGCTTTATAATGAGCCCATCATGCCAATGAGATTCAAGAGAAGTCTGCCAGGTTTGGCTTTTTGTGAGTATCTGCATTTTTAATTCATTGACTAAAAGTGATTCTGCTGTATCAACCTGGTGTATTCTTTAAAATAACAATAATTACTTAAAAACAATTCCGTAATATTTTACTACTTCAAAGAACTGTGCAAATAGCAATTAACAAATACTAACTTTATAACAAATCTTGACTTAGTTCCTCTTTATTGAAGCTAGTGAATTATAACTCACTGACCTCCATTAGAGATTACAGAATTTGTTTCTGTATCAAAGAAAACATTAATCATACTGCTATTTAAATGATCAGCAACAGTTGAAACTTATTTAATATTAACTTGCTTTAATGGCCTGTCAACAGAGCCGAAAGTTTAATTTCAACAGTTGGTGGTTAATTTACTACTGAAACTGTACATAGCATGCTATTGGGATAGGTGTATGTGTATTCAGATAATTTTGCACATTCCAGACTGGCATCTCTCAGAGCACTTATTTAACTCCTGAGAAAAGATCATGGTCTAATGAATTGAGAATAGGAAACTACTTGGTGCTAATCTAAGTTCTTATACTAGCTTCCTTCGGTGGCTTTGGCAAGTCACTTAACTTCTCTGCCTCATTTCCTAATCTGCAAAATGGAGAGAACTATTTCACAGGGTTGTGAGGATTAATTAGACAATGTCTGTAAAGTGCTCTGAATATTAATAGTTATTGATAAAGAGCCTTGTTACCTTACAACTTGAAGATTTCAAAGTTAATTCTTTAATGTTTGCAGCATGGAGTGAAGCAGTACAGTTATCGCTGGCTGGAGTGGTTCACAATCATGAGTGCTAACCTCAGGGCAGACTGTCTAGAAGCCGGACAGATTTCCCCAAACTAGTGACAAGGATGAGCTCCTAAAGCTCAACAGCAATCTTACCATGGAGTCACAGACTGTCTGCTTGCACATGCCAGTCTTTGTTGGCATCCAGACAAACTGGGGTTAGTAATAAGTGATTGCATTAAAGATCACATAGTATTCAGGTTGCTTCCAGTACCAATAGACCAGTCATTTAAGGCAATTCGTACCTTTGATCTCTGACCAAGGACAATGCTTGTATTCAGTCCTGTAATAAACTAACTAGAGATTTACTAACTAGGAAAAAGAAATGAGTTATTAAAAGGTTAAAGCAGCCAAGCCATTTATACACAAATGAGTTTGTCTATGCTATGGTATAAATAGACCCAGAACTGTAGGTATCTGTCAGCTCTGGATGTATTTTAGGACATACCCAGGTTGACACTGGGGGTTCTCTGCTCCAGCCTAGTAGCTTGTGAAAGTCCAAACAGTAAAAGAGAAATGAGTAAGTTTCTTGTCTTCCCATCAGAATCCAAGCTGATAGGACAATCCCTTTTGCACACAGCCTCTTCCTGGGGGCCAAGGGACAGTTAAACTCTTTGCATTGTTGTGTCCCACAATGGCCCAAAACTAAATACCCAATTTAGTTGTGACAGGAATTTTTGCCAGGGAGGAGAAGAATCTCCTGATAGGGTTTACAGTGTTAGGAGCAAACTTTTTTTTTAACAATCATAAAGTAAAAACTTAAATATTTCCTTATAGCATGTGATAAAGCTATAACCAAGGTTAATGCATGCAGCTACTTACAAGCATTTCATATAGCTGGCTGATTTCCAGTAATGCATTTGTCAATGCTCAACTGTGGCAAGAATTGGCATCTGGTCTGCCAGTGGCACAATCCCTTCTGTCTAGCTGGGCAAACTCATATACAGAGAGGTTAAAAGACATGCCTGAGTCACAGAAGAAATTTGTCTCCGGGGCAGCTCTTTTACATCTGGAAGTCAAGACTACTCTTCCACTCAGAAAGTGGAATGTAGTGTTTAATTTTCTGTCTTGGATAGTGACCAGCCAGTCTTTGTCCAGGGTGAAATCTTCCCCTCCTCCCACAGCCTTGGCAATGGAACCTGTGTGACGTTTAAAAGGGTTGTTTTAAAATGTTGCATAAGGAGTAATTTTGATTTTAAAAATTACACAAAATATTTAGTTTAGAAAGAAAAGTGGCAGGGCAGGTCTGCCCTGTTGTTGTTGTTTTAACAGCCAACTCAGGGATGTGTCTCCCATGGTTTAGTTACAACATGGCTTTTATACACTTTGGATGACACCAAGATCAAGACTAAGCACAATAATCACAGTTATTAGTCCTGGCTCTTTTACTATTAAAGACAAACATTTCACAAAACAACACAAAGGACAGAATACAAGTGCTGAGTGCCTTTGCAGTCTTTTCTGCATTTGTTTCTGTATAGAGCTTTCCTTCTGGTGGTTACTTCCTTGAGGCTGTGTCTAGACTGCAGGGTTTTTTCGAAAAAACTTTACCTGCGTCTAAACTACAGCCGCATTCTTTCAAAATTAAATCGAAAGATTTTCTTTCGACGGCAGTACTCCTCATTTCATGAGGTAGAACACCTTTTTCGACGGAGATCTGTCGAAAATAAGTGAGTGTGGACGCAGGGAGCCCCTTTTTTCAAAAATAAGGGCCTCCAGGAAGAAGCCCTGGTAGACAATCTGGGGCATGCCTTGCATGTCTCTGGTTCCCTGCAGCCATCTTTTAAAGGGACAGTCACCCTCACAGCCAGTTGTGGCAGCAAAGCAGCCAGAGCACACGGCTGTTCCAGTGCAGCCATCTCTCAGCCCCAAGATCCTCCTGGCCATTCCAGACAGCCTTCTGGGGACCCAGCCAGGGGCTCCAAACACTGGGCACCGGCATGGTCTGGGCCAGAGCTCAAGACCCTTCTCGAGCTCTGGTCAGAGGAGGAGGCCTTACAAGCCCTAAACACCAGGCGGTGAAATGCAGACATTTTTGGCCGCATGGCAGAGGCCCTGGCCAGGAGAGGGCACCACCCCCACACCCAGGACCAGGTGCACTCTAAAGTAAAGGAGCTGTGCCAAGGCTATGTAAAGGCCAGGGAGGAGAGCTCCCATTCTGGGGCAGCCCCCCGCTCTTGCCCCTATTATTCGGAGCTGTCCCAGATCTTTGGTGGCAGGAAAGCACGCACACCACTGCATCTCATGCAGTCTGGCTTGGGGGACCCTGTGGTGGAAGCGCCAGAGCAGGACCTAGAGCAGTCCAGGGAGTCTGGAGACGGGGAGATGGTGCCAGAGGAGGAGGACAGCAAGGAGACGGTGACCCTCACTCTGGAGCCAATCACCCAGACCCCAGAGGCCTCCCAGGTGTAATCTGATGCCAGAGACGAAGCAGCAGGTGAGTGCAGTGAGGTTGTATAACACACAGGGTGGGGGAGGTGGGTGCACAGTGGGTGATGCACAAGGGAAAACTGTAATGTTCACCATGGACATCATGCAGCTGTTTGGTGGTAGAGTGTGGCACATGGGGGTGCGCCAACTGGTGGCATAAACCATGTCCAGAACACACCCAGGTGGGTTGTCAGTGCGAGGTCCCATTGGTACTTCGGGACCCCTGTGATGCTCAGGCTGATGCCCAGGTCACACATGGTGTTACCTTCAGAATGTCTGAGTCCCCTGTCTGAAGGAGAGGGCATGCCCTTTTGGACAGCTGTTGAACACATGACTGAGTGTGTCTTCCTCTTTTCCTCCACAGCCGGACCAGCCATGCAAGAGGGCCGCAGCATCCCAGCCCCACCTCCATCCCGGGGACATGGGAGCTGCAGACACAGGCGTGTCTATGCAGACATCCTGAGGCAGCATGTGGCGGCCGTGCAGGAGCTCAACACCATCCTGCGAGAGAGGGCAAAGGCAGAGGCTTGGTGGCATGATTGGTTGATGGAGGAGCTTGTCCAGCAGCATACGTCCCTGTGTGCCACGCTCAGGGAGGTCTGTGGCTTGCCTGCTCCTGTGCCTGGTCCTGCTCCTCCAGCACCCCATGACCCCGCCCCACCAAACCCCCCTTCCACAGCACCACTCCTTTTCCCCCTTGTACCTCCCTCTCCCCTGCCCCCCCAACCCCCAGCCCCTCTCTCCCCCTGGCCCTCCTCTCCCACAGGCCTCCCAGACCCATGTGCACCTACCCTCTGTCATCCAGCCAACAGACAGTCGCCCCACCCAATCCCGAGGCCATGGTGGAACCCAAACACGAGGCACCAGCAGGAGACTGCGAGCAGGCAAGCACCATGCAACCAGATCCCCTTTGCCCCTCCAGGTTTCAAGTCCCCTTCCCCCTCCAGGTTTCAAGCACTACCATCTCCCTTCCAGGTTTCAAGAACCCCCATCACCACAGTTAAATACCAAACATTGTGTTTAAGAAAATGTTTATTGTACATAATTTGTCATTAAAGTATTCTTTTTCCAGCAAAAATAAACAAAAGCTTTTTTATGTTTGCAACATTTATACCTTCTTTCAGTTATTGACATTTATAACAATAAAACAAACCCTGGTGTTTATTATTTCTACAAAAAGGATCAGGATAAGGATTGAGGAGGGAAGCTTGTATTGGGCCAGGGCCAACCTCCCAGACCGGAGCCCCTCAGGAGAGTCAGTGGCCTCCAATAGAGAATTGCTCCTGTAGGGCCTCCCGGATGTGAACAGCAGAGCCTGGCGGATGGCAGCTGTCTGGGGCTGGGCAAAGTGCCTCTCCTGACCATCAGCACCTGTTCCCCACTCTGGTAGGAAGGCTTCCCCTTTCCTCTCCACCAGGTTATGGAGAACGCAACACGCGGCCACCACCTCAGGGATGTTGCTCTCCCCCATGTCTCGCTGTGTGAGCAAGCACCGCAACCTCCCTTTTAAACGTCCGAATGCACATTCCACCTGGTTGCGAGCCCGGTTAAGGTGAGCATTAAACTGCTCCTTGCTCGCATCCAGGTGGCTGATGCAGGGCTTCACCAGCCACAGCATCAGGGGGTAGGCGGCATCAGCCACTATGCACAGCAGCATGTGCACGTCCCCAACCGCAAAGTCATGATGCGGGAAAAATGTTCCTGCCTGAAGCCTCCGGTAGAGGTACGAGTTCCTGAAGATGCGGGCATCATGTGCCTGCCCTGCCCACTCAACACAAATGTCAGTAAACTGGCCACGATGGTCGACCAGGGCCTGGAGGACCATTGAAAAGTAGCCCTTTCTGTTAATGAATTGGGCTGCTCGATGGGGCGGTGCACAGATTGGAACGTGTGTCCCATCGAATGCTCCTTCACAATTTGGGAAGCCAAGGGCAGCAAAGCTGGCTACGACGCTGTCCAGATCTGCTAGACGGACGAGCCTGTTGAGCTCAGAATTGATGGCCCTCACCACCTGCAGAAAGAGACAGACAACAAAATTTTAGAAGGGGTGCCTTATTTCTTAGGAGGAGAACTCACCACCCACCTTCCCTCTCAAACACCCCGGGAATCCCCTCCTCAGAACTTCCCCCCCCCTCCCGGCAGCTCAGGGTGAGTGGAGGAGCTCCCTCCCACTCCCACTCCACCTTGCCCTTTCCTGACAGTCTCCCTTCCCCCCCCCCCCCCACAAAACGTGACTGTCCCCCAACAATGACTTTCCTCCATCAGGATGGACCCAACAGTAGACCTGCCCACTCCAAATTGGTGTCCCATGGAGCGGTAGCTGTCAGGGGTGGCCAGCTTCCAGAGGGCAATAGCGACCCTCTTTTCCAGGGGGATGGCGGGCCACAGGTAGGTGTCCTGCCGTTGCAGAGCCGGGGCGAGCCAGGTACACAGCTCCTGGAAAGTGGCTTTCCGCATCCGGAAGTTGCAGAGCCACTCCTGGTCATCCCAGAGCTCCATAACAAGCCAGTCCCACCAGTCAGCCTTATGACTGTGTCATGCAGATGCAGCAAAACTTGCAGTATGATGGCGTGGGGCCATCGCCTGCCCAGGGGCAGCTGTGGCTCCATGCCAGAAAAAGAGGTCTAAATCAGAAAAACCTCCAAACACAAAACCTGCTGGGGTGTCCCAGGAAGCTGGGCACTCCAAACAAGCACTGTTATACCTTGCTTACCTCCTAGAGGGACAGCAAAGGCAGCTGCAGGAGCAGAGCAACAGGGTTCAGGGGCATCCCTTTAACCATGCGTCTCTGCAAAGGGCAGGCATCAGCACCCGGAAGGAAATGCTGCCCCCATACCCTGGCAGAAGCGGTTCCGGGTGGCTTTTTCTTTCGAAAGAGTGTCCAGCAGTCAGGACGCTCTTTTTCAAAAAAGCAGATCGATTTTTCGATCTGCATATTGTAGTCTAGATGCTCTTTTTTGAAAGACACTTTTTCAAAAGTTTCAAAACTTTCAGTCAAAATATTGCAGTCTAGACGTATCCCGAGAGTGAGCTGTCTCTGGGGATGCTTTTTCATGGTAAGACCAGACCCAAAGAAATTGTTGTGAATCCATTCTTTAGTGTAGGCAGCCATGAATGGTTATAGATAGACAAAAGTATTTTGATTCAGGGCAGGTGGGCCAGTTGGTCATTCAGATTAAGCAATATTTACTGAATCCTGTGACACCAAGAAAAATATTTAAATATTTGGTCCTTTAAGGAGCTGCCATAAGGAAGGTCAATTACAAACAATATGAATTTTAAACCCAATTATATTCCATTATTTCTGTTTTCCAGTGTTTCCCTCTAGTGGAATACATGGTGTAACCATTTGGTGATCAGGGAGAAACTGTTAAGTCTTAAGTTACAATATCATTTCAATATTCCAACAAACTCATTACAAGGGTTGTTGTTGTTGTTTTAAATCTAATTGCTTGGGAGTGACTTAGTTAACTTCCTCTCATCAATCCATGCTGAAGTCTTTGGAAGAATTTCCTCAGGTTGGTGTCTTTGTGAGCCGTCTCTGTTTTTCTTATCTGTCTGTGGCAGCTGGCTTGTGAAGTGCTGTGTTTGAGCAGAGTAGCAGAGGGGGTGTGTGCCATTTCTACTTTTATAC
Organism: Pelodiscus sinensis; assembly: GCF_049634645.1. Lineage (NCBI taxonomy): Eukaryota > Metazoa > Chordata > Testudines > Trionychidae > Pelodiscus > Pelodiscus sinensis. The sequence continues at coordinate 10,374,933 of NC_134723.1, forward strand.
CTGTCTCTTTCCTATTTTCATGAAATTATAGGAAAGCACACCTGTTTCAGGCTTATTTAGATTCACAGTTGGTTGCTGGCACTCTTTCATTGGCTTCAGGCCTTTAGGCTTGGCTTAGATGACACTTTCAGCTCCTGAATATGCAGTCTGTTTAATGAATATTCAATATTTCTTTAGTCGACTTTGTTTGTCTTGTGGCAGGAAAGATCCAGATAACTTTGAAAATAGTTTTGACTCTTTCATTTATTTCAGCTGAGTTTCAATTTTACTGGACTTTGACAGGATTCTGTTCAATTCTGTTTGCACACATTCCAAACACTCCTGTTCTTTATATAGAAGTCTTTTAGTTTTCCACATAAGTGCCGACTTCCTGTGTTCCCCCGGGGAGAGGGAGAGGGGAGGTGCTTGACCTCTAGTCTGCTCTGGGTCCTGCCCTCACAGCACCTCAAGCCCCCATCCCCATCCACCTCTTCTTGCCCCTTCCCTCAGTAGCACTGCCCTCCCTCTGCTACTCCCCCAAGGGCCTACTGAACAGCTAAACACCTAATCCACAGTGGGTGGGAGGCACCAGGTGAAAGTGGGGAGCAGCTGATTGGTGAGGTTGTCAGTGAGTTTTTTTCCATGGCTGCTCCAAGCCCAGGACACTCACCAAGTTGATGCCTGTGGTTTTCCAAGTAGTCTTTTAAGATTAAATAAGTTACAAAGTCTTTAGCTTAATTAAAAGTTGTTGACTTTTGAAAGAGGTTTCTTTTCTTCCAGATTTGGTTGAACGTTTGCTTCTGCAGTGCCACTACTTAATTAATTCTCCTTTAATATATATATATATATATATATATATATATAACTTCTTACAAAGGTTTAGAGAAGTCATTAGATTCTATGTTGGTACATAAAGCTTTTTCCATTTATGTAGCAGTGTCATTGATGGAATATTAATAACTTTTCATTAAGCTAGTTTGCAATTTGCAAAAGTAGCTGTCCTTCTAATATGTAAAAAATAAACAAAAGGTTAAACCTTTCAAAGTATGTCTTTTTTCTAACTTTAAGAACACAAGGTCTTCTTGTAAGAGGATAAGGGTTGGTAGAGTCCATTTTACCTAGATGTATTGCTCTAATTAAAACATAAATGTCTTGTATGGTCTGTCTTAATGTTTGCTTGTCCTTGGGAGAGAGGAGGAGGAATATTCTGGAATGTCTTTGGGTAGCGTTAACATATTGTAGCATAATTAGCTGAACATATATTTTTATATTTCTAGGCATCCTGGCTGTACCATTCTTATAGCTGCATCTTAATACTCAGTGAAGATGCAAATGAGGTGTGCAGGGCTGGATTATGAAGGGGCTGTAGGGCCCTGGGCTGGAGCCACATGCATATCTTCTAGGGGCCCCTCCCTTCAGGCGCCACACTCGCTGCTTCCATTGGCTGGGAATCGCAACCAATGGAACCAGTGAGGGGCAGTGCCTGCATGCGCAGGACTGCGCAGAGCCGTGTGTTCCCCCTAGGAGCTATGCCAGGTAAGCACCCCAATCCCCTGCCTGCTCCCACATCCTTCCTCTCTCCCAAACCCTGCACCCCCAGTCTACTCCTGCATTTTACCAACTTCTAACCGTCCAGACCCTTCCCACCTAGCCAGACCTGGCAACTCCGTACTCTGCCCAGGAACCTCCCTCCTGCCCAGATCCCCCACTCCCAGCCCACGCCTGCTCCCTCCCTCCCACCCAACCAAATCCCACCCCGCTCAACCTGTTCCTGCACCCTATTTCCTTCCCAGGCCCCACACTTCTGCCCTAGCCTGTTCCTGTAACCTCCCTTCCTCCCAGATCCTGCACATTCACCGCGCTCCTTGGCAGTTCCTTCCCATACATTGAAGCATACATTTTGGGCCCCAGAGCCTACAGGACCACAGAAGAGTTAATCTGGTCCTGCTAGTGCACCTATCACATGGCACTGATGTCATTTCTGTGGGGGTTTCATGAATGGCAACATGCAGCTGCAATTGGGAATGGGGTCATTTAGGTAAGAGAGGGTGGGGCTAGACAAGGATCATCTCACGCTTCATAGGGGGCTGACATAGGTCTGAGAAATGGCTCTGCAGCTTCTCTGTCATTTGTAGCATGACAGATGCAGATGCCTGTCCCTCAGCACTTAATGTGTGCCATGTCTCGCCAGGGCTAAGGCTTGGCATGCCATATCCCCGGCACCTCCGGGCTTACCTGCTCAGTTATGGAAGTGAAATAATTGCTTGAGCCCTGGTACCTCTTTTATTACAAATTAAGCACTGCCGTCCCCTAACTTTTGTGGATCTGTTGGCACTCAGCTTACTCCTCAGACAGACACTCTGGGCCTCATAGGCAACATTAACAGTATTTCTGCACCTTCCTGTTCTTGAATATGTTAGACCTGGATTTGTATTACAGTACTGAAAATCTCCTATGAGATATTGAGCTGAATTAGGTGGTTTAAAGGGTAGGGTGCAGACTCAGTGATGACAAATTGTTACGTTTGCTAGATAATCTTGGAATATGCAAAGGGTTTTCCAGCATTGGGTTGCAGCTTTTATTTATTTAGTTGAATGGATGTCTGGAACTATTATCTGTATTGAATTATTCAACTTGGCATCCTAGCTGGACATGTAAACTAGCGCTCATGTAAAACTGAAATTTATCCTACAGCAGGAAAGAAAAGGAGACAGGAAAACCATACTTCAATAAAAAGAAATTCCCTAGTGCCTAAGTGTGCTTATTATTTTTTTAGATTTCTTCTCATATTATGGCTTCCAGTTATTCACTGAAACCAAATAAATAGAAAGTAACCTTATTTTCTATTTTGTGTTTATCTGCAGCATAACAGATTCACAAAACTTATATGGATCTCTATATCTAAATGTGGTTTATTCACAAACTTAGAAAATGCTACACAATGAAGGGGTGCAGAAGGAAGAATTACAAGTTAGGACTTTTTCCTTTGGCAACACAGCTAACAGTTTCTTGAACGCCAGTCCTGGTGCACACATAGTCATGCCTATGCAGTTTGGGTCTTTGATCTGTCCTCATGTAACAGGTGATCAGTAGACAAAAAGTTTCCTCTTCATCCTGAAGCTTCAAAGGATGAATTCTTGCATGTGCAGTTTATATTTGCATATACCTCTCTCTGGAGAGTTTCTGGGAAATCTACTTACCTTTAAAAAACTTTACATTGTATCAAGTCATCCTTCTGAAGCTCATAACACTTCTTAGGGTTTACAATTGTCAGGTCTTCTCCCTAGAGCTGTTACATATACTCCCTTAATAATACATAAACATTTGCATTTTTATACCATGTACTCCTGAAATTGAATTCAAGAAGGTTAGTCGAGGGTACTGCAGGAAACTGGCATATCTTCCATAGTAATGTCTGGGGGGTTTTGCTCCCTCCTCTAGATGCTTTGCAGGTGCCTGTGATCCTCACTACCTTAGATCGATAGGGCAATGAACATTAAGCCTTTCACATTTTACCTTTGGAATCTCTAGGTTTAGTAATTTCTCCACAGGAATTGGAGCAACACAGGTTTGTTCTCTCCCTCCCTCCACCCCATGTAATGAGGACTCATACAAGAGATCATTGAAATGAAAACCTTTCAACTCTAAAGGTTCTACTTCTCTTTAGTAGGCCAAAGGGCTGCATGACACCTGTAGTATGAGGAAAGGAAATCATTGCTCTCTCTTGTTCCTCTGAGTTTGATGTAGAAATAGCGAAAGAGAACTCAGTTGAGTGAGGCAAACCATGCCAAATTAAGGAAAAGCAAGACCCATCATTTACAGGCAAAGCAGATATGACCAACCAAGGGTAGGTTTCTATGTCGTGTCCGTTTGCCATTATTGTCCATGCCTAATTTGGAAGAAACTGCTGTACAGTGCAATGTTATCTGTGTTGTCACTTTTCTCTTAGGGTTAGTGTTTTTCCCTAAGGGTAAACTTGGTTTCAATGAGACTTCTATGATTGTTACCAGCTTGAGGAAACACCTTCTTTACAACTTTGTATGTCAGAGTGTGGGGGACAAAGCTCACTGTGAAAATCCCTCCCCCATGTTACATTGGCTGCAGTCTCTAGTCTGATGGTTTAGAACCAGTTTTGCTCCAGATCACATGCTGATGTTGTTGGCAACACTCATGCTGACTTGAATGGCCTGACTTGATCTAATCATATGAGGTCATCCTGTTAATTTTTCAGGTTAATATCTTACATTATAGAGAGAAAGCTACATTTTAAAACTTCTGTATATATACAGTCACGCCCTATATGTATTTTTACATTTCCTGCTTTGCTCTTGATCAAACAAATTGGTCTCCCTCCATTAACACGGGGTAGCCATGTTAGTCTGTAACTTCAAAAACAATTTTAAAAAAAGAGTAGTCTTGGGACACCTTAGAGACTAACAAAAATATATGTCTAGTATCATGAGCTTTTGTGGGCACAACCCACTTCTTCAGAGGACATGATCTTGACATGCATTGCTTCTAACTGAGCTGTTGGGAATCAGTAAGGAAGCAATGCAATAGATCAAGAATCCAACATCACAGAATATTGTGTGCATTTCTTTTGATATTTAAGTGATATCTCAAAGGATAAAGTAGAATATTTTAAAAAACAACGAACCCTTAGTAACAAGATGTCACTGCCATGCTTTTTTATCAAACCTTCACTAAGAAAGGAGAAGAAAGGACTATTTTTTCTGTGTAAAGTATTAAATATCTAGATTAGCAGGTTTCTACTTCAGTTGTCTGTCACAGTATTTGTTGCTTTTATTGAAACTCAAGGAATAATGAAGTAATTAAAAACAGTTCTTTTATTCATTAGAAATAAACATGCCCACACTTGTGTACTTCACTTATGTAATTTATAGTATAGGTAATTAAACAGAAATGTAAAGTATATGTCTAGGATTTAAAAGAAAATACTGCATTGAATTTCCAGGGTTACATTCCATAATAATTCATGAAAACCTTTAACTGCATAGCCTTAATTATTTTTAGAGACCCTCAGTTGGTACTATGCTTTTGAAACATGGACATGCAGAACCATACTTGGGACCTCTAGAGCTTAATGCAGGAGTCTTTACAACTTGCACTATGAAGCCAACTGGGACTCAGATAAGGCTGTAGAGCAGATTCCTTCTTTCTCTCTGTAAGTGGTCTCAGTGCCACTTGATGGGACAGTGAACTACATCCAGCAGGTGTGTGGGTCACATATTATTCACTGTAGTAGTTTCTACAGAAGATGAGTGTCACATATACTGTAGGAGAGAGTCCATTTTGTTAACAGGACAAAAGGAAAAAGAAAACTGGGCAAGTTTTGGCACTGAGGTTGTGAATAAATCCTGGATTGCATAATATTTTGTCTTATCACACTGTATTAAGTGGGGAATTATAAGGGCCTTCTTGAAAAATAATTACGTAAAACTTAGTCTGGGAGGTTATGCTCATAAGTAGGTGAAAAAAAGCATGTTGAAGCTGGAGCTGTGACCACATCCTGCCTTGAAGTTACTAGTACCCCAACTTCCCTCATCAAGCTGGTGTAGTGTGACCAGCTAGCAAGTGGGAAAAATCGGGACAGGGGAAGGGGAGTACCATATAAGCCAAAGCTCCAATATTGGGACACCCTAAGTTGGTGTATACACAGTTTAATTGAACTCATTGTAGCTGCACTGAGACCCAAATAGCAACAGCTCTGGACAGAAACACCTTTTTTACCTTCAGAAACACCTTTTTTGCCTGTAGTCTGTTGTTCCTGTTCCTGTCAAATGCAGATTTACTCCTAATGATTCACACCTGATCGTTTTTGATTGGTGTTATCAGAACACCTAGAAGCCCTATGCAGTGGGCTATTTGTGGGGTTGGTGAAAGCGAGGGGTTGAGGAGCCAGGAGCAAGATCTGGCTGGGAGGTGCGTACCTGGGCTGCTCCAAGCCAGCAGCTCCCTCAGGCAGGGTATGTGCCTGCTGAGCCCTTGCATGCTGCTCAAAGTGGCTGTCATGTGCTTCTCTGTATGCCACTGAATACTTTGCACACTGCCCTGCAAACACAGCCTAGACAGGTCTCATTGGTTGGTTTCTGGCTAATGGGAGCTGTAAGATAGTGGTGGGGTGGGGGAAATATAAAAAGCCTCTGCAACCTGTGCTTGCAACAGTACTCAGAGAAGCACATGGCCCCTGCAGCTGGCCACTCTGAGCAGTGTGCAGGGTCGAGACAGGCAGGGAGCCTGTCTGAGGATCCTGCTGCGCTGCCGGCTGGATCTGGCCCATGGGTGATATTTTGCCCTCCCCTGGTCTGACTGATGTGACCATAACCCATCAGTGTTTTATGCTGTCAGTGTGATCCATGTGCTATCAGCTTCCGGCTCGGTTAATTTTAAAACCCTTGGCTGTTTTTGAGGCAGTCTCTCATTCCATGGTCCACAAAGGCAACTGCAAATGGAAATGCTGTGCTGACGGTCTCCAGAGTGAAAGCCTTGATTAGCACCAGAAACAAAGCATAGTGGACCCCTAAATTACAGGTACTAAAAATCAGGCTAATCTAAAGTTTGCTATGTAACCATTCCATTGCAAGACTCACCCCTTCTAAGAAGGGTTCTCCCTCCCCCGCAATAAGTTATAAATGAGTCAGCACAATGTCCTGGTCCCATTTCTCCTCATAGACAACCCCCAGGACTGGTCCAGTGTGAGAAGTTGCCTTTAAAAGTGAGGAGGTGGGAGGATTATTTTGGGAACTTTTTTATTATTTTCTATATGTATTTAGGCTAATAAAAGTTAAGCATAATTCATCAGGCACCCATCTAGGCTATATTAGAAATGCCACCACCAGACAGTTTATATTAGATGCACAGAATATTGCTTACGATGAATGTACTCATGGAATTAGGCAGAAATGCCAAAGTGCACTGTTTCAATTTTACAGGGGCAACATTCTTGTCTCTTCTCATCCTTTTCATCCCCAGACTGCTAGATCACTCTATTTAAATACCTCTGTGAAGTTTGTGACCACACTGTGTATAATGATGTGTCGACCTTGATAGATAACAAGTTCAGTGCAGGCCAGGGGCCAAACCCCGGCCAGATTTCATCCTGGCTGTGTTCTGTTCTCTTCTGTTCTGTGAGAGCTGCTTTCCTTCAGAGTCTGACTTAAGGAATGAAATCGGTAATTGCATAAAATGTTACCATTTGAGAATATGATCTGTGCACTCCTATTAGAACACATCCCTGAATAAGAGACTGCATGTAATTTTAGACTCTAGTGAGTAACGGGAATGTGTCACCTGAAATAGCAGTGACTATGGTAATCCTTTGTAGGCTCTAACCATCACCACTGGCCTATATAGATCCTTGCTTCTCTTCTCCTCATTGTTTCCCTCATCTTGTGGGTGGCTTTTCCTTTAGGGCATGCCAGTAAGGACCAGGCCTAGTGTTCTGGAGAGGGCAAGGGCTGCAATTATGGTTGTGGGCATGCTGCAGTGTATGCACATCCTGTCCCTTGGAGGTGGACACCACCTAGTCAGCTCTTTGATTGCTGGCTACCTCTCTCAGTCTGTACAAACTAGGCTCTGTTTATAATAGGTAGTACAACCTAAAGGCTGCAGTCAATAAAGTATGGCCCTTGAAGTCAGGGAGGCATGGCCTAATAGCCAAAGTCAATGCTGGGTGTCCCTTTAACTCAGGGCATGCACAGCCTATTGGCTAGAGTCAATAGGGAAGGGGTAGCAGCCCCAGTAGGCGGACCCTAGCCCATTCTATTCCAGTGAGTCCTGACCCAGGGCCCTGCGAGTGGCAGAGCATTCTACAGCTGGCTCAGCAGGGACTCCGACTGAAACATGCCGAGCTCACCCGGGTGGGAGATACCACTCCAACATCCTCCCTGTGTCACTTTCTACCAGTGCTGGAGCAGGTCCATTCCAGGTGGATCCAGAGATTACATGGAATGGACCTGCTCCAGCACTGGTCTCTGAATCCTCTGTTGCCCCCAGAGCTCCCCTGGCACTCGGAGCTCCTGGCAGTCTCTTGGATCTCTGGGTCCCCCTGTCTGGGACTCTGGCTGGTGCATTTCTGGAGCTTCTGCTGTAGGTCCTTCTCCTCCAGTGGCCAGCCCAGACTGAGCTGTGCTACTCCTTTTATGCTGCCTCAGCATTTGGAGCATTCCCACTCTGGGTGAAGGAGCGGTACTTCTTCTACCCACAGGTTTTAACTCAACCTCATTCAGGGTGGAGTATGCACATATCGTCATATGTGCAGCTAAGTGGAGAAGGCTTTCTGAACCTTACTCCTTGGCTCAAGTGCATTTTGCCCTTCTACTAAAGATGGGTATGTATACCACATGGGGTTTGGTGATTACTAGTGTCATAACTTCCAATATAGCTGACAAGCAATCAGCCCTAAGTCTCCTTTCCATTGCTTATGAATCAGTACAATGTGGATTTAGAAAACTGGTTTCAATAGTGTATGTGTGGTTAAAGGTTGGAGCAATTCTCTCCCCCACCCCATTTACAGTCTAAGTATTCACAGTGCAAGTTTTCCCTTGATGTGCAGCCTAATTTTCTCAGTTGCTCTCTTGCCCCTTTTGTTTTAGTTTTTAGTTTACACTAATTGAATGGTTTGAGTTTTTAGTCAAGACACATAGGAATTGAGTAATTTAAATGATTTCCCCCTTCTTTACAACCGCTCCCCCCAAAAAAGGAAAAAAATGGTTACTTGCATGAAACAAAATGTCTTTATTTCATGGGGGTAAAAAGTAACCAGAAGTAAATTCCTTTCTGTTTCAACAGGATAAGAGACCTTTAGCATCTTGCTTTAAAATGGCTTAAAGTGGAACATTTTTTTTTGTCATCTGTCAGCTTCAAAGGTCATGGTTTAGATGGCCATTCCTAAGCCCCTTGGATAATGTTTACCGTGCTCTCAAATGACTTAAAATGGACTAAATTGTTTTGAGCCGACAGTAGTAAAGGTCACGGAGGAAATCAGTTTAGTCAGCCTTGCTGGTTCCTAAGTACACATAGTAAAATCTGCCATAAACTACAGCAAGAAAGAAGTTTTTAACTGTAAAAGACACTGGAGGCTGAGGGAAGGGAATGCACTTGTGGTGATGTAAATTGCCTGGTAGACATTTTGCCAAGAAAAGTTTATTAAGGGCAACTTTTGACCAATCGCTACTGCTTTGTCAACTTGTTATTCTGCAATCTCTAGTGATATTGAAGCTCAAGACTTAAAAGGAGAAAATTCAGATTTAGAAGCATATTCTTTTCTTAATGTGTATGCCCAGAGACTTCAATGGAAGCTAGATATGTGCTTTGAGAGAAGAGTATGCTCCCTGGCCTAGGATTTTATGAGACTCCTTTTCAGGGCACACTAAAGGTCAGATTCTCACACAATTACCCCCACAGAGCAGTAACTTATTCTCCACATTGTCTGTTGATTTCAATGGGATACTTTTGCCAAGTAAAGTGCTATGTAAAATAAATAAGTGTGGCAGAAACTGTCAATTTGAGAACAATTGAAAACAAAAGACTTAGAATCATAGAATCACAGACTGGAAGGGAGCTCAGGAGGTTATCAAGTCCAACCCCCTGCTAAAAGCAGGACCAACCCCAACTAAATCATCCCAGCCAGGGCTTTGTCAAACCAGGACTTAAAAACCTCTAGGGATGGAGATTCCACCACCTTCCTAGGTAACTCATTCAAGCACCTCTCCACCCTCCTAGTGAAAGTTTTTTCCTAATATCCAATCTAGATAAGGCAACTTGTGACCCTTGCTCCTCATTCTGTCACCTGTCACCACTGACAACAGCCTCTCTCCATCCTCTCGGGACCATCCCTTCAGGTAGTTGAGGGCTGCTATCACATCCCCCCTCACTCTTCTGTAGCCTAAATAAGCCCAAATATCTCCGCCTCCCCTCATAAGTCACGTGCTCCAGCCTCCTAATAATTTTTGCTGCCCTCTGCTGGACTTTCTCCAATGTGTCCACAGCCTTTTTACAATAGGAGGCCCTGAATTGGACACAGTACTCCAGAGGTGGCCTCACCAGTGCCAAACAAAGGGAAATAATCACTTCCATAGATCTGCTGGTAATGTTCCTGCTAATGCACCCTAATATGCCATTAGCCTTCTTAGCTACAAAAGCAAATAGTCCTGTAGCACCTTAGGCTATGTCAACACAGCAGCGTTATTTTGGAATAACTCATGTTATTCCAAAATAACAAAGTGTACATCTAGACAGCAAGCCATTATTTTGAAATAATGGCGAGCTGGAGAACTGCTTAGTCCGATTCCTGTAACCTTAATTTCACAAGGAATAAGTAAGTCGAAGGAAGAATGTCCTTTCTTCAACTTCTTGCTGTGTACAGAGACAAAAGCCGAATTAAGCTATTTTGACTTCAGTTACACAACTGATGTAGCTGAAGTTGTGTAGCTTAGTTTGACTTTTGCCCTGCTGTATAGATATGCCCTTAGAGACTACCAAAAATATCAAGAGAGTGTCATGAGCTTTCATGGGAAAAACCTAGGGTTTTGCCCATGAAAGCACATGACACTATATATATATGTTAGTCTTTAAGGTCCTCCACATTTCTTGCTTCCTGCAATTCCAAATGCACTTTGGCCTTTTTGATTATACCTCTATGTGCTCTGGATCCTATCCCTACCCTCCAATATATCTACATCTCCCCTTAGCTTAGTATCATCTGCAAATTTGCTGTGGGTGTAATCCATCACCTCATCCAGGTCATTAATAAATATGTCAAATGTCCTAGAACTGACCCCTGGGGCACTCCACTTGATACTGCCCGCCAGTCAGACATCAAGTCGTTGATCACTACCTGTTGAGCCTGACAATCTAGCCAGCTTTCTATCCACCTCACAGTCCATTTATCCAATCCATACTGCCTTAACTTACTGGCAGAAATACTGTGGGAGACTTTATCAAAAGCTTTGCTAAAGTCAAGATATCTCAGGCATGTTACTAGGGTCAGGAGCATCCATGCACCCAGGAATTCATTACATATGCATATGGAGAACTCCAAGGGTAAAGAAGCATATAGAGATCTCCAGGGGTGAGGAAGCAACCCAGGAGGTGAAGACTGCAGAAGTATGACGGCAGGAAGGAGAAAATGGTAGGAAGTGCAAACTAGTTGGTAGGTCATATTATGAAAGAAAATTACAAAGCAAGAAGACAAGCATGTAGGAACAGAATTAGAAACATGAAGGAACAAAACAAGTTTAAACTAACAAAGAACATAAAGAATGACAAGAAAACTCTTCAAGTACAATAGAAGTAAGAGAAAGACCAAGGACAAGTTAGGCCTGTTTACTCAATAAAGAGGGAAAAATAATAGAAAATGCAGCAATGGTTGAAGTGCTAAATTTCTTTTTTATTTTGTTAAACTTTTAGGTGAAAATAGAGATTGGAGGACTAATGTAGCAAATATTGGTGTAAATGGATTAGGAGTTGAGGCTAAAATTGGGAAAGAACAAGTAAAGAATAATTTAGAGAAGTGAGATGTCTTAAATTCTGCAGAACCTGATGAATAAATCCTAGAATACTTAAAGAACTATCAAAAGAGATCTCTGAGCCATTAGCCATCATCTCTGAGAACTTATGAAGCATCAAGCGGGCAGGAAAGTGACAAATATATCTATCTATAAAAAGAGGAATAAGGACAACCTAGGGCATTACTGACTAGCCAGCTTGACTTAAGCATTTAGAAAGATAATGGAGCATATCTTCAAACAATCCATTTGCAAGCACCTAAAGTTAATGTGGTAATTAATAGTCAGCAGAGGTTTGTCAAGAACAAATCATGTCAAACCAACCTAATATTCTTGTTTATCATGATTACAATCCTTGTGGATAGAGGCAAGCTGTAGATGTGATTTATATCGACTTTAGAAAGGCTTTTGATATTGTCTCTTGTGACTCTTACAAATCAACTGGCTGGAAAATCTTACTCAGAGTAGATATCATTGGTTCATTGTCAAACTGAAACACTATATCAAGTGGGGTCCTACAGGGATCTCTCCTGAACTTGATTCTATTACATATCTTCCAAAATAATTTGGATGATTGCATAGAAATTATACTTATAAAGTCTGCTGATGACCCAATTTGGGAGAGGGTTGTAAGTTTTTGAAGGTCAGGATTAGAATTTGAAATGATCTTGACAAACTGGAGCAATGGTCTGAAATAGACAGGGTGAAATTCAGTGCGGTGAAATGCAAGGTTTTACAGTTAGGAAGTAATGATCAATTGTGCTATATGGGAAATAACTGCCTATGACGAAGTACTGCAGAAAAGGATCAGAGGGTTACACTGGATGACACTAACTACCTACATTTGCCAACAACTTAATACTATTGCAAAAAGATGAACATCATTCTTTCTGTGATGTATCATCAGGATTGTTGCAAGCAAGAGAAGAATAATAACTCTTCCACTCTACTCAGCACTGGTAAGGTCTCAACTGGAGTGCTGTGTCTAGTTCTGGACACCACTCTTCAGGAAAGATGTGGGCCAATTGGAAAAAGTCCATAGGAGAGCAAAAAATGATTCAAGTTCTAGCAATGTCCTACGAGGAGAGCTTGGTGTGTGTGTGTGGAGGATGGTGGTGGGAGGAGGGGGGATATGAGACTTGTTTAGTCAGGAGAAGAGGAAACTGAGGGGAGAGATAATCTTCAAGTGTGTAAACGCCTCTTATCAAGAGAAAGATGCTGACTTGCTCTTTTAGTTTGAGGACAAGACAAGAAGTAATGGATTTAAATTGCTGCAAGAGAGTTTTAAGTTAGACACAAGGAAAAACTTTCTAACTATAAGTGTGGTTAAGCATGGGAACAGACGGAGGCTGTGGAATCTCTGACACAGAAGGGTTTTAAGCACAGGTTAGACAATCACTGTTAGAGGTGGTCTTCATAAGACTTAGTCCTGCCTTACTGCAGGGGACTATATGATCTATTGAGGACCCTACCAGTTCTACTTTTCTATCACTCCATGTAGTAACATATTTCTAATTTGATGTGAACAATATAGGGGTGAATTCTCGGGTCCAACTGAGTTGCATAAGAACATAAGAATGGTCATACTGGGTCAGAGGAAAGGTCCAGGTAGCCCAGTATCCTGTCTGCTGACAGTGACCAATACCAGATGCCCCAGAGGGAGGGAACACAACAGGCAATCCTCACATGATCCCTTCCCCTGTCACCCATTTCCAGACAAACAGAGGCTACGGTCACCATTCCTACCCATTCTTGCTAATAGCCATTGATGGATGTAACCTCCATAAATCTATCTTGCTCTTTTTTGAACCCTGTTAAATTCCTAGTTTTTACCACATCCTCTGGCAAGGAGTTTCAGAGGTTGACTTTGCGCTGAATGAAGAAAAACTTCCTTTTGTTTGTTTTAAACCTGCTGCCTATTAATTTCATTTCATGACCCCTAATTCTTATATTGTGGGAATAAGTAAATAACTTTTCCTTATTCACTTTTTCCACACCAGTCATGATTTTATCATATCCCCCCTTACTCCCCTCTTTTCTAAGATGAAAAGTCCAAGTCTTTTTAATCTCTCTTCATATGGGACCCATTCCAAACTCCTAATCATTTTTGTTGCCCTTTTCTGAACCTTTTGCAATGCCAATATATCTTTTTGAGATGAGGCGATCACGTCTGTATGCAGTATTCAAGATGTGGGCATGCCATGGTTTATATAAAGGCAATACGGTTTTCTGTGTTTTATTCTCTATCCCTTTTTAAATGATTACTAACATTCTATTTGATTTTTTGACTGCCGCTGCACACGGAGTGGATGTTTTCAGAGAACTATTCACAATGACTCTAAGATCTCTCTCTTGAGTAGTTGTAGTTAAATTAGTCCCCATCATAATGTATGTACGGGTATGTCTACACTACAGAGGGCTTTTTTAAAAAACGACCGTTTTTCTGAAAAAACTTCAATTACATCCACGCTGCATTCACATTCTTTTGTAAGAAAATCGAAAGAACAGACGGGGTTTTTCTGATATTGTAAACCTCTTTCTATGAGGAACAAGCCTTTTTACAAAAGAACTCTTCCGGAAAAAGGAGGGTGTGGACGGGGAAGAGGGAATTCTTTCGTAAAAAGAGGAAAGAGGAAAATGCATAGGTGCCCCGGTGGCCATTTCACCCATAGTAATCACAGCTTACATGCAAGACAGCATCCATTCAGTGTGGACGTTATCTTTCAAAAAAGCAGATCGCTTTTTCGATGCGCTTTGGCATTGTGGAAGCTCTCTTTTGGAAGAAGTTTTTTTGTAAAATCTCTTCCGGAAAAGCTTCTTCTGAAAGAAGCCTGCAGTCTAGACATAGCCTATTATTGGGATTATTCTTTCCAATATGCATTACTTTACATTTATCAACATTACATTTCATTTGCCATTTTCTTGCCCAATCACTTAAGGCCGTGGTCCCCAACACGGTGTCCGGTGTCACCCCCCGCGGCACATGGGGGGGGGAGAGAGCGCCAGTGCCGGCCCCGGGTGCGCAGCGCTTGGGGGAGGAGGGGAGAGAGCACTAGCGCCAGCCCCGGGCGCGCAGCGCTTGGGGAAGGGGAGGGAGAGAGCGCTGGCCCCGTGTTGCGCGGCGCTTGAGGGGAGAGCGCCGCCCCCAGAATGCAGCTATGGGGGGGGCCGCCCCCCTGGGCGCCCGGTGGGCAAACGGACACGCCCCCTGGCGCCCGGCAACCCCAAATGGTTGGGGACCACTGACTTAAGGTATGTCTACACAGCAAAGATATTTGAAATAACAGTAGTTATTTCAAAATAACTTTACTAGAGTCTATACAGCCAAACCGCTATTTCAAAATTAAGTTGAAATAGTAGAGCACTTATTTTGAATTTGGTAAACCTCATTCCATGAGGAATAACGCCAAATTCGAAATAGCTATTTCAAAATAAGTGCTGTGTAGACACTTATTTCAAAATAAGGGGCATCCAGCCTTCCCAGGGTGCCCTGGTGGCCACTCCAGCCTCAACCAAGAACACTCCTCTCCCTCCCCCCTCCGCAGAGCCCTTAAAAAGGTTGACTCTGGCCACAGTGCCTGTGCCACCTCCAAGCCTGCCGGCCCAGAGCCAGCAGTCAGTGCCCCAACCCAGCGGCCCCAAAACATGAGTCAGCAAGCCACTGGCAGCCAGCCTTCCACCGATCCCCAGGAGCAGTCTGCCAGCTCCCAGGAGCCTGCCAGCGCCCAGAGAAGGCAGGCACCTTCCTGGTCTAGGGTGGAGATCATGGACCTTATTCAGGTTTGGGGGGATGCCTCCAACATCCATGATCTCTGCACTAGATGGAGGAACGCAGCCATCTATGGCAGGATAGCTGCCAGCCTGGCCACTAAAGGTCACATGCGAACCCAGGAGCAGGTCTGCATGAAAATCAAGTTGGTCCAATGAGACCCCCAATCCTGAGCCCTGAGCTTCCCGTCCCCCTTCATCCCCTTGCTTCCCCCCTTCCAGCTCCCTCCTCCCAGGTTTCCCCCTCCCCTCTCCCATCCTCTCTCTTTCCCTCTCTTGCCTCCTTTCCCCAGTCTCACCAGACTTTCATTTCCCCGCCCTTCCCTCCAGTTTTGTGAAATAAAGAGAGTTTGTATGTATGAAAAAACGTGTCTTTTATTTGACATCAGGAAGGGGGGCTAGGGAGAGGTAAGTGGAAGGATGTGAGGGAGGAATGAAGTACAAGCCCCCAGTGGGACAGCCCAAGGAGGCTCTTAGTGCTCCTCAGGGTGGAAGCTCTGCCGCAGGGCCTCCTGGATACTGACAGACCCCCGATGGACCTCCTGGATGACAGCCTGCAGAAAGTGCAGCCAGGCTCGTAGCAACGCGTCCAAGAGAAGCACTAGAGAGCCCATGGGCAGCTCTGGCTCCATGTTGCAGAGTGCTGTGGTGTCCCGAGTGAGGCAACCAGAGCACGCAGAGACAAAATGCTTTTCTGTCCCTCATCGAGGTAGGCAAGCAAGCACGGAAAACTGAGAATTGGCTGTCCGGGGGGGGGGGGGGTCCATTTAAGCACAGGCCGCAGTTAGTCTGACGCCCTGCCGGACCTGGTTCTGGCCAGCCTTAAATGCGTTCAGCATCCACTCAGTGTGGAAAAGCTATTTCAAAATGCATTTTGTGTGTAGATGCGTTATTTTGAAATAAGCTATTTCAAAATAACACTGTAGTTTGTACCTTTCATTTGGTGAGATCTTTTTGAAGCTCTTCACAGTCTGTTTTGAGCAGTTTGGTATCATCTGCACATTTTATCACTTGACTTGTTTCCCCTTTTTCTAAATCATTTATAAATAAGTTTAATAAGATTGGTCCAGGACAGAACCTTGGGGGAACCCCACTAGTTACCTCTCTTCACTTGGAAAACTTACCACTGATTCCTACCCTCTGTTTCCTGTCTTTTAACCCGTTATCAATCCATGAGAGGACCTTCCCATAACAACTTACTTTACTTAAACGCCTTTGGTGAGGGATCTTGTCAAAGACTTTCTGGAAATCTAAGTACATTATATCTACTGGATCCCCGTTGTCCACATGTTTATTGACCCCCTTAAAGAACTCTAGCAGTGCACTGAGTGAAGCACTCACCTGGATCAAAAGAAAGGGAAGTTTGTCTCTCTACCATCTTTGTAGCTTTCTGATCTTTGGACTTAGTACGGGCATCTGTGGATTCCATCCAGCTGCTGATGGCCCCAAGGGGTCACTCTGGCAGCTGCTCTGCCACAACACTTGCTCCTGCCATGCCCCAATTCTCCCAGCCTCCCCTTGCCAGAATTAGGGAAATTATATAGCACTGTTTGACTAATTCCATAGAACCCAGCAATGATCCAGAGCTGGGAAAAATTTCAGGAAACAAGTTGTCCCTCCGGCCCTTTGTCCTGTCAATATAATGCAAATGGTCCATGGAGGGAGCCAAGGTTGGAGAACCTAATTTCCATGCTGAGGCCTTATACTGGCATTTTATGGGATTCTATTTATAAAACCTTTAAGAAACTAATTTTAAAGTAGTACTTTTGGTGTTTAAAGGGTTATTTTAAGAGAGGCATATTGATCTGAGATATGTTATTTCTGCAAATTCAGTTTTATTTACATTTAAATGTTCTGGGAAACTTACAGCAGTACATAATGTTGGCTTCTCAGTTCAGGAAATAATCTAAATACTAAAAATAAAGGATTGGGTAGCATCCCTGGTGAGGTGTAATATCATTATCCCTGATAGCTGATACTATTTAGTGATGAGCAATCTCCCCTGAGGTTTTTGTTGAAGGGGGGTGGGTCTTACCAGCCTCCTCATTGTGCTACCTGCCATCTTCCACAGGGAGGACATTTACAGGTGCACTCTACAAACATGGGGCACATTTACTTTGGCATGTTTGAGGCTTTTTCTAAAAAATAAGTCATTGACTCCCATGATAAAAGTGATGTAAAAGTGGCTTTGCAGAACTATAGTTGCTACACATACAGCTGTGATCCTGCAATTTATATTGCATGGCCAAGAACCCCCAGGCATACTCATATGCCCCTTGACTTTTCACGCCCATCCATTGAGAACAATTTGCAAGATTGGAACCCACATAGAAAACAAACTTTGGATATTATAATTATTAGAGCCTTTTTATAGCGCTGTTCATCCATAGATCTCAAAATGTGGATGTCACAGGAGATAAGCTTCAGCATTCCCATTCTACAGTGGTGCCTTTCTCCAGACAGAGGTGATGTGTGGGTGAGGGGCATGAGAAGTCACATGCTGCCTTGATTTGCAGTTTGGATTGTACTGAGCATGCTCGGTCCCATTTGCATGCTCACTCTGGCCTCACTCTGTTCTCCCGCCCCCATATCAGCAGGTGAAGGTCATCTCTGTCACAGGGTTATAGCAGGCTAGTGACGAGCTGGGAATGATACTCATGTCTCTGCAGTCACAGTGCTTTTGCAACTAAGCCATGTAAATGAAGTTATTTCATTCATAAATTCACATAGTTCAACTCTGTAATCAGTCAGAAAAAATTAAGCAGCAGAAAACAAAGGATGCCTCCCAAGCAAAACAACCCTTCCCCAAGTAAAAACAAAACAAAAAACTATAAACCAACCAAAAAATTAAAATAATAAACTCAGCAAATTCTTTCCAGCTCTGATTTTTTACTTAGTACAGACTGCGGGACTGAGCACAATATTACATTTTTTTAAATCAGTGTATGTTTTGATGTGCATCACCAGATTGATCCATATGGTGTGTATGAATGTTTTTTTGATGTATCAAGGGGTGATCCTGCATGAAAACTGATGAATATTATGTAAGAAATTAGGGCTCCAAATGATAAGGATTTCCAAAAGAGTGCCTTGCTATTTGTAATTGTCCCTATTAAAAATGTAGATGGGACAGTGTATAAGTACTTCAATATATTCATATAGGCATTGCCTTCAGCATGGATATAGATAGAAGGAAGCTTCTGTGGAGTGCTGTTAACTTTAGAACATAAGTTCTTGCTTAATAAGGATTTCTGGAGTACAACTACCTAAGATACGGGTAGATGTAAATACATAAACACATTTACAGATAGTTGTTTACTTATACGTAATCCCGATGAAAAATAAGTTTTAAAAAACAGACAACCCTCTTATTTCTAGTGTGAATTAGTAACATGAATCACTTGCTTATGGTCCAGGATAATAAAATACATAATGTGGTATCAAACCCAACAAATAGGCAGGAATGATGTCAGAACTAAACAACCCTAGAATCAAAAGAATTTAGCAAGCTAAGTGATGTATTTATCAGCAAGTGAGGTGTGAAGACTTGGCTGATTGATTTGGACATTAACTTCAAATGTGTTGCTTATTTTCTGGCATTTCCAGCCAGAAGCCCATGTACTGTCATTTTATAATACACTGAGTTCCAAAGCAGGGTTCGTACTTAATGCAGCTGCTCTAGGAATAGAGCATGAGCCAATATTACAGAGCTGCGGGGAAGTCCTTCAAACATGGGGAAACAAGACTACTTGAAAGGAACACTTGGGCTGGCTCAAAACTGTGGAGTTGTGGGAGTGGGCGGAGGGATCTGTAACAGCCTTCTGGTGGTTGGAAAACTGCTTTGTATTCATGAACTTTTGGCTAGTGCAGTTCAAATCCATGCTTGTTCCGAGAGTGATTCATTCGTTTATTTTCCATCCAGAGGGCTGCCTGTGCTATGACTTTTGGAGAAAGCTGGGCTCTGGTAAGACAGGTCTGAACAGTCTACACCTGCTGTAGATGTGGTGTATAATATGGGTCATAGCTTTGGGCATGGCCAGAAAGCAAATGGTATAGGTCAGAGGGTGGTGCACAAAGCTAGCTTTTGTGCTCCCATAATCCTCCAGCTGTGGTTCCTCCTGTATCACATTAGAGCAGTAGAAGTGCTGCTGTAACATGCAGTATACTAGCGTGTAATGGCTATAGTATACATGGATAAAACACAGTCCAAGGTCAGGGTGGCATATAAGGTATGCTGATTGCCAGGTAGATATGCTGATGGCCAGGTGGATATGTGGTGATCAAGCCTTTATGTTGGCTTTGTGCCACTGAAGGATCAGCACTGCTGTGAGCTGATTCTTTCTAGGCCACATATGCTGGGTGTGGTGTGATGCAGGATGGCAGGTCACCTGAAGCATAAGGGCTACGTTTTTCATTACATGTTTTCTTTCTCCCTTTCTCTGCTTTTCTTCTCTCTCTGAGATGCTTTTTATTCTCTCCTTTTCCTCTGTGCTCTAGCTTTCATCCTATTATTTATTAGACTTTTCCTCTCTGTACTTTTGTTCAGTCTCCAGTGAATGGGTTGTGACTATAATAATGGTAGAGTCTGAGTGAATCTTTGAACACACAGAGTTCAAGCAGGTTCGAAATGAGGGGAAAAATATAGAGCGCTCCCAAGTATCTTTTTCAAATGCCTCTGCAGTTGTGTATGAGATTCAGTGAATTTCCAGCTGCTGGGCACACCAATTGTCCTGTACCCTAGAAGTCCAGTGTTGTGGCAATTGGCTTTGCTGTGGCAGCAGTTGCCATTTTGCTTTCACTGACAAGAATGGAAGCTACTGGAAGCTCATTCCTCCCACCTCTGCACAGGCTCCCGGCATGGCTGGCACCTTCCCATGTCCTGGGCTGTGAGTGTAGCGATGATTCCCTGGGATGTCTGTGCCCCCTCTGGAAAGTGCCTGCTCTCTAGGCAATATATTGCCTTGCTCCAAGCACATCACCATCACCTGAACCGAGACCTTTGGTGCTGGCGCAGAGATTAGGGCTAGCTTCATACACAGTGTCTCCTGGGATAACTGCTCTTGTAACTTCTCTTCACAGCTGAGCAAACTGCAAGTTTGGCATGTCCCCTACTCCCATGCCATCAAATCAACTCTATGGAATCGGCAGGAGGAAAAGAACCTGTGATGACCTGATGGCCTGCCTGAAATCTCACATCTGAGGGCTTGAGGAATGGGCCACCGACTGGGAGGAGCATCGGGCTGACCAGGAACAATGGAAGACTGCCTGAGACCAGCTGATGTGCCAGTATGATGCCATATGCTCCTCTCTCACCTCAGTGATGGAGCGCAGGGTCTTGTGCATAAAGCGGGCAACCAGCCAACTCCCTGACCCCCATGGCTTTCTTCCCAGGGCTGTTACCTAAAAAATTCCCACTGGAGACCACCCAGGGTTGCACTAGCATGGATTTATTGATTAAGGAATTAACACTCCATTATATGCACTATAAGATTAAACTAAAGAAGATAGAGCTGCCACTAACGGTTTAAACTTACGGGGATATCTCTCACATTCACACACCTTCATTCATTCACTCAGTCACACACATTCATTCCTGCCCTCACTTACACAGGCAGATGGATTGCAGAAAGAGCCAAGGCATGTAGAGTCTGGAGGGTTGGTCTGCTCATCATGGCTGAGGAGCTGGTCAGGAAGGAAACTGGCTGCAGAAAGTAGAGCTTCTCAGAAAGAGAGCTATGTCTCTTTCCTTTTATTGTCTCTGTACAATTCCTGTGAGTCATTCACATCGGTCACCAGGAAACATGCCCAGACTTCCCTTGATCCAGCAGAGCAGCAGTCTCCTTTGTTTGCTCAGCCTTGATTGGTCTGATGACCACGTGGCTCCACTTGCTCATCCTTGCAGTTTCTAATCCCAAACACTCAATAGTCTCCACTCTTACACACATTCATATCTCAGGGAAGAATGCAGTTTAGAGCAAGTTACAAGCGGAATGGATGGAAGTTGCAAAAATTACAAAATTGCAAGGCTCAACCATCACCAAGCTTAGAGTATGTTTCTGAACGTATAATGCAAAGTTGCTGAGTGTTACAAAGTTGCAAGGTTTTACAAAGATTACAGAGTTGCACGGTAAACAAAGTTTACAACGAGTTGCAGAGTTTAAAAGGCATTGAAGCTGAAACAATTACAAAGCTTCAGAGAATCATTTATAAATCATCAGTAATGAAGTGACTTAAAAGACAACTGCCCCCCCGCTCTCCCCCAGCAATGCAGTCAGCAGGAGGTTTTTGTTAGTCTCTAAGGGTATGTCTACACTACCCCGCTAGTTCGAACTAGCGGGGTAATGTATGCATACCGAACTTGCTAATGAAGCCCGGGATTTGAATTTCCCGGGCTTCATTAGCATAAAGCCGGCGCCGCCATTTTTAAAAGCCAGCTAGTGCGAACCCCGTGCCGCGTGTAGCCGCGCGGCACGGGGTTCGCACTAGCTGGCTTTTAAAACGGGCTTCATTAGCAAGTTCGGTATGCATACATTACCCCGCTAGTTCGAACTAGTGGGGTAGTGTAGACATACCCTTGGTCATGTGTTGGCAGGACCTTACAGTTTAGTGTATTTCCCGAAAACCCATGTGTAAAATCAAGTAATAGCTTGGGTGGAGGCTTTTATGCAACAGGGGCCATTAGGACCCAAAAACATGGGGCAGTAGGACCTCTCAGGCAGCCGAACCTGACCACCTGCTGGCAGGTGCCAGTCCCATCCCCCATCCCTAAGCCCCTCTTCTTCCCTCCTTCCTCATTCCAGGTTCTTTTCCCAGTCCCTTCCCTGTTTTATATCCCCCCAATTAACAATCCTGTTTCAAAAGAGAAGGCTTTATTGTTTGCTCTGCAGGGAGGGGAGAAGGTGGAAAGGGAGGGAAGAGGAAGGGAGAGGTGGGGAAGGAAAAGCACAGAGGGAATGCAGTGGCCCCTTGTGGAGAGGCAAGAGGGAGAGTCTCACAACTGGCTTTGCATGAAACTCTCCCTCAAGGCCCCCCTAGTGAGCACTGCCCCTTGGTGCTGATGTCTGGCTGCTTGAAATGCCCTGGCCAGCTGATCAGCCTCTACCCCACCACCCTGGCAGCAAAGTCTCTCCCTTGTTCTCACAAAGGCTGTGGAGCACACAACGGACCACCACCACAAAGGGGATTGTGCACTAGCTGAGGTCCAGATGGGTGAGGAAACCCCCTCTGAACCTTCCATTTAAATCGCCGAATGCACACTCCACCACCATACGGCACCTGCTGAGCCTGGCACTAAAGTGCTTCATGTCAGGGTTCAGGCTGCCCGTGTAGAGCTCCATGAGTCAGGGGAGCAAGGGGTAGTCTGTGTTGTCCAGCATCATGTTGGGCATGTCCACCTCCCTGACTTTGATGGTGCAGTTGGGGAAAAAGTGCCAGCTTGCATCTTCTGAAACAGGCAGGAGTTCCAGAAAATGCGGGCATTGTGCGCCTTTCCTGACCAGCTGATGTTGATGTCAGTGAAGCCTTCTGCTCTATGAGGGCCTGCAGCACCTTGGAGAAGTACCCCTTCCTGTTTATGGGCGTGCTGTCAATGCCCTCTCACCCCGCACTTGGGGAAGCCGATGGCAGCAAAGCCAACGACAATGATGCCCATTTTCCCTAAAGTGAGGACGTTCTGTAGCAGCAGCTGGTTGATGGCCTTGAATACCTGCAGGAGCACTGCCCTGACTGTGGATTTCCACATTCCAAACTGGTTCCCAACAGAGTGGTAGCTTTATGGCGTGGTGAACTTCCAGAGTGCTATGGTGACGCACTTCTGCAGGGGGATGGCAGGTCCAAAGCTCCAGGAACAGGGCCTTCTGCATGCAGAAGTTCTGAGGCCACTGCTGGTCATTCCATCACTTCAGGGTGATGCAATCCTACTAGTCCAAACTCATCTCCTGCTACCAGACGTTCCATGGCATCCGGAAGACTGAGGGGCATGCACAGCAGCAGGAGCACAAGACCTGGGTGATCAGGGCTTGTGGTCCATACTGGTCCTTGTCCTGTGTAGCAGCATGTGGGCAGTCTGGATGAACTGCGCCATGGGGTGCAGCATGAAGCCTGTGAGCCCAGCATTGCTTTGCAGCAGCTCTGGCTCCATGCTTTGAGTGCTATGGTGTCCACAAGGGCAACCAAAACACACTGACTCTTTTGTGTCCTGCAAAGGGGGTAGGCAGTGGAGGAGTGGCCTGTGAGATGCAGCCATAGAGAGGAGCCCCTGAAAGCACGTGTCTCAGCTTCCCTGACCAACCAGCCACAGGAAGTGTCCACACTCCTGGTCCCCTCCCCAGCGTGCTTCTCAGGGCTCTATGTCCAGGGCAGGCTCCAATCAGTGCTGACACACTGTTTCAAAATAATTCTGACTAATTTTGATGCTTCCCTATAGTGGGGATTTTGTTAAATCAGGAGTTATGTAAATTTAGTTATTTTGAAATAATTTCCTAGTGGAGACATGCCCAAACGAGGTGACATAGGAAGTGGTGAGAGGCTTCTGAGTCATAAAAAAACCCCTGAATCTCACTCACAGATGTAGATATTAGCCACTAGCTCAAAGGTAGTTTGGGATGCTCCCTACATAATTTTCGGCCTAGGCACAGGCTTTACTGATGGCTCTAGGCTCTGTATTTTAGAGCACCTGTGATTCCATCTGAGGTCAACAGGGAATTGCATGTTCTTATTCCCTCTGAAAACCAGGCCAGAGGGTTGAAGGTGAGAGATATATAATAATTACCAACAACTGTAGCTCTGTGAGAAAAGCAGAGAAACATAGTGGCTAAGGAATAAGGGGCTGAGATGGTTCTAATAGGAAGACACTGTGGTGATCTAAGCTGCTGCAATTACTGTTGACTATATATCCCCGATCATTAGAAAAAATAGGTGCCATGGGCCAACATTTTCAGATTTAGGTTCCTAAAATTAGGCACCTAAATTCACAGGTAGGCAACTCCACAGCTGACACTGGCTTCAAAATTAATTGGCTCTCAACATCTGAAAAATCAGGCCATTTAGTCAGGTGCCTACTTATTAATTATTATTATTATTAATTATTATTATTATTTTGCCAGATTTCAAATATCTTGGTCTATAACGCCTTTTGTGTGCAAATACAGATTAGAACAGAATGTCTTGTGCATGCGTGCGTGTGGGGGCCTAACAAAGAAAGAGCAACACACACTTGCAGTCAAAAAATTTCCTGACTGCTCAGATGATTTCTTATATCTTGCTGGAAGTAGCAAGTGCTTTGTGCAGTTTGAATAAACTTTGAGGGCAAAGTTGTAAATGAGCCTGGATGGGGAATAGATTTGCCTCTGATGAGAACTCTTCATTCCCACTCCTGGATGGAGAGAAGTGTTACCTCCAAGAGAGAGAATGATGAGAAGAAAGGTAGAGCTGAGGAAGTCTGTATTTCTGAAAGGTTCCTGGCACCTTCCGAGAGGGACAGAGAGCTCTAAACTGCCCCTAAGGTCTGTAGTATGTGACAGTGCTCAACACCTTCCAGGACTGAGTCCTAAGTGAAAGGGACCAAACAGATTGTAAGCTGGTTACGTTCGGTTTTCTCTTATGTTCTTCTTTACACATTGTCACAAATTGCTAGGATGTTTGCCACCACTTCATGTTTGAATATGCAACATTTGTAATGTTTTTATGCTAAGAAAAGTGGATTCCAGTGGCTCAGTGGGGCATCCTACTCTCTTTCTTCCAGCAGTTTAATTTATATTAGGTGTTGATATGACAAAGTTACACGTATGTAAAATGTGAAAGAAAAAAAAAGAATGTGGGGTGAGCGGAGATCAGATCCTGAATTTTTAAAGACTATTTGCTGTACAGTACAGACACAAGAACTAAAGATAGGAAGACTTTTCCTGTGTTCTTAATGGTCCCTTTGCTCGTGTCCAGGCAGGAAGAAGGAAGAGGAAGGAGCCTACTCTAGAGGGGTGCTGAGATGGGAGATGGGACTTCGGGTGGACTACAAGTGCTGGGCCTGAAAGTTGATGGGAGGCTGTATAGTGGGAGGGGTTCAGATGACAATCAAAAGGAAGGAGCATGGGCGGGGTGGGGTGGAAAAAGTGGGGGCAGAAGGCTCCGTTAATTTTAGAGCAAACTCCCCCGGAACCTGGAACACAATCCAAGATTCCTGTCTCGGGCTTCCTCTACAGTCAGCAAATGCTGTGAAACCCACAAGCAACATGTGTGCCTCTTCTCCTTTTAGTTGCTGACCCACAGAGATTAATAGCCTCCTTCTTCTACTAGTTATCTGTCTGCAGAAGAGGGAATAAATCATGGTTGTGGAATGAATTAAACTGCTTGTCGGTGGGACCTCCATTTCATTTTGGGCATAAGTTGAATGACACCCTAGAAAAATTGGATTCAATCCCTGTCTCTACCATCGAGTGCCTATGTGCTGCTAGTCAAATCACTTAACCTACATTTTTCAAAGATGGTAGTAAGTACATGTTTCTCATTTGTCAGCTATTTGAACTGGTAATGTGGGGTATGATTTTCAGAAGTTCTGAGCACTCATAGCTGCAAGTGAAGTCAGTGGAAGCTATGATTTGAACCAATGAAATAGTAGGTAGAGCCATGTACTCTCAAAACATCAGGCCATTGGCATCTTAAATTGGGCTGCCAAAATCAGCATGTGTTTTTGATGTTAATATCTCTGTGTCAGTTCTCCATCTGTAAAATGGACATAAGACACTTTATTTCACATTTCTTACTCAGAACTCAGAAGTGTTGGATCATGTAGTTTAAATAAAGTATGATGCCATACACCAAACAAGGACGTACTGAATAGCTGCTCCTTCAGTGACTGACCTCCCATCATGTAGAGGTCAGTGTGGGAACTGAACAAGATTCTTAACATATCTGCTTTGATAGCCAGTGTTACACTGTTAAAACACAAATGAGTTAATTTTCAATCCTAGTGAAACTAAACCAATAAGACCTCCACATAGGGAACCTAGCTAGAACATTTTTTTTCATTGTGTAATAAATTGGGATATTTTCAAAATGACAGATCACCTGATAGGCAATCAAATGTCAACTGCAGTTTTTATTTGAAACCTGAACATAAATAGTATTTTGATGACTTTTGATAGAGTGCAATATTACAGGAAACTACATGTCAACATGCTGGGACTGCTCTCCCCCTTTGCTATCATGCTGGCCTAGGAATTTGTCCTCAGATGAGTTTAAATATTAAGGATTATTCATAGTCTACTTCGATCTTCCGGGAAATAGTGTCTCCCCTTCTATGCATCCCCCCAGATAATTCTGAAATAAAAAACCCCATCCAAGACAAAGATCACTGTATTTTACTTGATAACTTCCTGAGCTGAATTTATATAAAACATTCATATATAAGTATATTATGAGATAAACGAGGGCCTGCTTAATCTGATAATTAATTTCCAACCCCCTGGACAAAAAACAATGTTTTTAATATTTGGACAATTAGAACATCTTAACACAATGAGGCTATTGTTGTTATAGCACCATGAAGAAGCAGAGGGATGAAGAAATGGCTAGAGGAATGTCAGAAGAAGCAGCAAGTTTTCTCCTAATAAAGAGCCACAATCATATTTTGTTACTCACTCTGTCCTGGTCTATGCTAGGGAGTTATTTTGAAATAACCCCCCCTATTTTGAAATAACGAGTGGTGGGGTCCCCACTACCAAGCCCGTTATTTCAAAATAACAGGCTGGTTATTTTGAAATCTGTACTCCTGCTTTTCTTGGGGAATAAGCTCATTTTGAAATAGTTATCTTGGGAGTTATTATTTTGAATTTAGTTATTTTAAAATAACTTCCTGGTATAGACCAGGGCTCAAAGTAGTACCTTATTCTTGGAACAGTCGTATTATTTTTAGGCTACAATACAACTGAACAGGGATTTTGGAGGATGGGCTCAAGGGCTTATTATTCTTTTTTTCTGCATTGAATTTTCACAAGGCAAGGCTTTCTTATATTATAGAAAAAGCAACAAAACCCCCACGCTGGCTAACAGGCAGCCAGCTTTGTACACAGCAAGAAGCATTAGGTAGTCTGAGCTGTAGTAGTTTGGTCAGTCCTTGGCTTTTCAGCATTGTAATGAGACAGACAGTGTAACAGTAGAAGGGTTGCTTAGCAAGCTTCAAAAACACGACAAAGGATATTAGCAACATGCACTTTCTGACTTTTGAAAAAAATGTAATTGAATAATTTAACAAATACAGAGCTCTCCCAGTGGGATCAAACGTCTGGTTTGCTTTTTATTTTGCACAGCACCCTCTGCAATGTCTCACTATGAAAATCTTAGTCATATGTGCAATGAATCTGATCCAGAACTCATTTAAATTGAAGGGAATTTTTCCATTGACTTCACTGGTAATTGAGTCAGGTCATATGAGCTTAAAGCAAGAAACATGCCAAATTATTAATGAATGGGAGGATAGGGGGAGCAAAATTCCATATACTTACTCAGGCCCGCTGGCGGGAGGGCAAAAGCCCTGGGGCACAGCAATTCAAAAGTGATTTAGAGCAGCAGCCAGAGCTCTGGGCCCTTTAAATTGCTGCCAGAGTTCCTCTGCAGCATGCTCTGGGTAGCTCTGTGGGCTGCCTGGAGTAGTGTGGCACAGACTCTGTCTAGGCTATGTCTAGACTGGCATGATTTTCCGGAAATGCTTTTAACGGAAAAGTTTTCCGTTAAAAGCATTTTCGGAAAAGAGCATCTAGATTGGCACGGATGCTTTTCCGCAAAAGCACTTTTTGCAGAAAAGCATCCATGGCCAATCTAGACGCGCTTTTGCGCAAAAAAAGCCCCGATCACCATTTTCGCGATCGGGGCTTTTTTGAGCAAAACAAATCTCAGCTGTCTACAGTGGCCCTTTTGCGCAAAAGTTTTCAGCAAAAGGGACTTTTCCCGAATGGGAGCAGCATAGTATTTCCGCAAAAAGCACTGATTTCTTACAGTAGGAAGTCAGTGCTCTTGCGGAAATTCAAGCGGCCAGTGTAGACAGCTGGCAAGTGTTTCCAGAAAAGCGGCTGATTTTCCGGAAAAACTGGCCAGTCTAGACACAGCCCCTGGGTAGTAGTACGGGCTGGCTGCTCCAGCCCTGCCCCTTTCACCCAAAGCCCTGCCCCTTCTGGGAGCACAAAGCTGTCCCCCCACCTTGCTCAGGGTCCTGGTGAGGTTGTTGGCCTCTCTGCACATACTGTTTTCACATTTACCATGATTTTAGTGCTAATTGGGTGATTGGATAAACCATGTACATGTGCAACCACTTGATTTTTGCATGCAGTTGTAGGCAAGGAAATTCACTGAACTTTAGGACTTAGAGACCGAAAACTTTGCTTTGAGTGTCTACAGGACAATCAAAAGGCTAAGAAGAAATGGTAAAAAAGTGGAAAAAACATAACATAGAATGGTTCATATTTCAGTAAATGACAAATTAAACCAAAAGAGCCATAAATAAACAAAATGGTCTGTAATATGTTTGAAGAAAAAAGTGTTTTTATTAAAAAAATTGGAAAAAATCTGATAAAGGTTTGGATTTCCCCCAGTTATTAATTTGACAGGGAAGTAAAAGGGCTTGATGACCCATTTAGGCCAAATATATGCAGAGAATGTGCTATAAATAAGCAGCAATGCGGTCTGATAAGAAAACATAACACAATATGGTTTCTCAACTTTAAAGGGAAAAAGTGCTATTTTAGGGACATCTGTTTGGAATCCCATGTAAGGTCTTGTACATTGTAAGTAGATCAGCTTGCTGCAAAAAGAATTTACTGGATAATGTTAAAGACCTGAATAATCCATCTCCTATCCTCGCTGGAAAAACTAAATGAGAAAATTCGTAGTCTCTTTTTATTGAAAAGTGTCATTTTGAAGGCTGAGGGCACAAATTTGACCAATTTCTTCTCCTCCACATCACACACGGCTTATATTAGTTTGCAAAGTCCATATAATTCTAGTACAGCATGTTATTCTTCAAACCGAGTAGTTCATAGCCATCGGCTCAATACCCAGGGAGACCCTTTCAATAACATGAGCGTACATGCCAGAGGAAAACAATTTTGAAGAAAACAGATTTCAGAGGTAACCCTCCCAGGGACTGTTACATTGAGTGAGTGGCAAATCCATTAATAGACTGGAGGGAGCCACCAGAGTTCCCAATTTAGTGGAAATGCATCCTATCCAATATGCTAGCAGGCAAGCTGTGCAGAACCCAGGCAAGGGAAGTCTGTACATCCCTGCCTGCCTGCTGCAGACATCACTTCCACTGCCATTCTCCACTGAGAGAAGTGTGGTGAAGTTTAGTGAATAGTTAATGAACTGTGATATGAACTATAATGAGCTATAGAAGTGCTACACACTATTATTTTTCTCCTGACCTACATGCAAGTATATGTAGGAAATGCTCCTCTTCTAGTACTGTACTGGTGGTAGCATGAGGCATAGCCTTTTCTTTCTTTCTTTCTTTCTTTCTTTCTTTCTTTCTTTCTTTCTTTCTTTCTTTCTTTCTTTCTTTCTTTCTTTCTTTCTTTCTTTCTTTCTTTCTTTCTTTCTTTCTTTCTTTCTTATTTTTATACTCTCATGCACAACCTTAGATAACTTTATGAAGAATCCAGAGCTTTACACTCTTGTTTGCAAAGACACATTTAAATGCAAATGAGTTCAGTTTGATGGACTTTCACACACTTTTTCCTTTAAGTCTTTTGGCGTGGTGCCCGCTGTAACCAATCAGACTATATGTATGTGTATGCTAATGTGTTTAGGGCATTTGAAGGCAAATATGTTTTCTATTACTCTCTGGCTGGGAAGTGCTAGTCGAGATGTTGCTTGATGGATGGCTAGTTTATATTTTACTAAAACCTGAATTACTACTAAATAAGAGGAGAGAAAACCCTTTGCATTTAAATAATCACAAGAAGCCAGAAATGTACAATTGAAGTTGGAAATTCTATCTATCTATCTATCTATCTATCTATCTATCTATCTATCTATCTATCTATCTATCTATCTATCTATCTATCTATCTATCTATCTATCTATCTATCTCATGCTCTGTGGTACAAGACCAATTCCCAATTTCTGTCTTTGCACCACTGGAGCTGGGTGGTGGAGGGGGATAGCCACTTTGGCTTTCTCACACTAGCACACAACAAAGAGCAGTGTAGCTGAGGTAGCATGGGCAGTAGCTCAGGTTAGCTGCCTAAGTACATATCCAGGGAGTCTGGGCTTCTATGTTCTTAGTCAACTAGCGCAAGCCTCTGCTTGCTCTGCCTCTGGTACTCTACTATGTGTAGCATGCTAGGTCAAGTAGAGCTTGTCGGTATGTCCACGTGAACTGGGAATCTAACCCCCCCAAATCAAATGTAGATGTACCGTAGTAAGACAAAGAAATTATTTTCCAATTTCTGTTCTTGCTTTTTCCTGATTATAGTGATAAAATGCTGAGTTATAGGACAGGAATAGCTTGCACCTTCATGGCGGGTCATTCTTGTTTTACAACAAGTTAAGTATCATTTCCCCACATTTCACAAATGAGGCAAGAAGAATCCATTGATGACTTGCCTGAACTTGCAAACAATGTCTCCTAAGTTTCAGTCTGGTGCCATGACCATAGTAAACCTTGGATGGTGATTTTGTAAAGCACACAGATGGTAACAGTGTGTGTGTGCTCACACGCACTTTATGGTGCTTAACAGATTAAAAGCAGGGATGTGCAAGAGGGTCACTCCATCCTGGCTGGACCAGCCCCTGCCTGTGGCAGGGATGCTGCTCCATACGGGGTGGAGGGCACAAGTTGAGGGGCTCTGCCATCCCTGCACAGAGCTGCTGCTTCTGGCCCCATGCAGGACTGCTGGCTTCCAGCTCCAGCCGGGTGCCCGGTGGGGCTGGAGCAGCCTCTGCCTGTAGCTGGCTGCAGGTGGGGGAGGGGACTGCTCCTGAGTAATTGGTTAATCAGTTACCCATTCACATCCATAGTCTGTAGTTAACAAGTAACTAAGCCATAAAATCAAGCATTGAAATTCCTTTTGACATTCTCAACAGAAGCCCCAAATCAAATGGGATTGGAGACTGAATTCTCCTCCTATGCATAAGCTCATATAATTGCTAGGCTAGTTGTCCCCCTTACCTTCCAACTTGCGGTGGCAAATAGCTCATACAACCTCTCCACTGCTACTCAGGATCATGGCAATGATAGCGAACACAGTGATCTCATGGATTGTATATGTGCACTTAGTACAGACAAACTCCTATCTCTGGTTGTGGCAGCAACCAACAGAGGGGCACTTAAGAGGAAAGTTACAGTGCAGAAAAGGGTTTACTGAGCATATTGGAGCTTTATTGATTGAGGTTTGGGGCATATACAGAGAAAGGGCTGGACAGCTGTTGCCCATGCTATCTCTGTGGATGACCAGAAGGTTTAGTCTCCAGGGCTGCCAACAGGTTGCTTCTTAACCATATATATGCACGCTAATGTCCCAGCCAGATGTTTTCTGGCAAAAGTGACTCTATCCCATTCCCCACCCAACTGCTGTGGGAGAGGCACAGGGAAAGAACAGAGAGCCTCTCCCTACTCTCAGGTAATATGTGGTAGGGCGAATGCTGTGGCCCTGGGCTAGACACGGGGTGGGAGGGGTTGCTGGGCAGGAGAGAGTTGTGAGGTGGTCTTGAGTCTTCACCTTTAGCTGCTGTTCCCCCCCCCCCCCCCAGTTTGGAGACGCGTCAGTCATCTATGACTCTGGGTTTCTGAATCCTGATTGTCAGAGCTACAGATTAGGATATGAGGTTATGTATACTCCCTCATTTAGGGAATCATTTCCTTGTGAGATATTTAATTACAAGCAATTTATTGTTACAGATTATTCCATTTGGTTTGATACAATTGCTAGGGCCTGTTCTTTTTGGGGGTGCCCTACTAATTATTTTATGGTACTGTGAAATTTCCAAACTATTAAGTAGTACTGTTGGAAAAAATTATTAATACTTTATTTATTTGGTCATTGATGTCCTAATTTATTGGTATAGAATTGAAGTTAGAGGGGCACAAAGCTTACTTTACTTTTTATACTTCAGATATAACTTAATGCTGAAACTATTACATGTTGCAGTAAAATGCAAGCTTTTGCTAGCAGACTGGGAAGATAGATATTGACTAAGTGTTGTGTCACTGGAACCAGACATTCGGACTCCCTGATGTTTTAATTTTTGATTTAATTTTTTGATAATGCAGCATAGTTGCAGCTGTGTGTCTCAGGCAGGGAAGAAGGAGAAAAAATGACAAGCTGATCCATTAGGGAGTTTGTATCTTCTTACCGGTTTTTCCGACTTATTTATTTTTAATATCAAACATCCAAAATTCTCCCAGGTATAAGCAATGTGATGGGGTATTATCTTCTAATGATAAGAGACAGCGACTTAGATAAAATTAAATAAAATAAATTTTAAAGTTAAAGTTAATTTCTAGCATGGCTCTGATTAGCATGCTTCCATTTCCTTTTGAGTATAAATATGCAGAGAATGGACACAAGTTACCATCAGATTTCAAACATTTCAAGTTCAAGTGTGGTTTTGACCTGAGGCTTTGAATGAATCTTGTTGTATTAATCTATCTCTATTAAATAGAATTATATTACAGAGAACATTTTTTCCAAAATATGGACCTGATTTGGTTCCATCTGTCTCCCAAATTTCTTGTAAAGAGGGGTTAGAATCAGGATTTTGCTGATAGATATACCTGTACTTAGGGGATACAGCTTTTAGGACTCTGTTGGTCAAGGTATAGATCCTTTTGACATCAATCCAGTGAAATACTAAAACACATGAATAATTCTATTCATTGACATCAGGTCTGGGCAAAATATGGCCCGCAGGCCAGATCAGGCCCACCAAGTCACCGGATCTGGCTTGTGGATGCAGTGGAGAGCCTCAGCCAGGCTTCCCTGCCTGCTCCGCAGCCCTGCATACCACTCAGAAAAGCAGCTGTGGGGCAGGCAAGAGAGAGGATTTCTCTTTTAAAACCTGTGAGCCTGGATGGGAGGGGAGAGGATTCAGGTGTAATTCCTGCCCCCAGCAAAATCCCATTGGCCGGTTTCTGACCAGAAACTGGCCAATGGGAGCTGCTTGTATGGATAACAGGCAGCAGACAAAGCACCATGCCCCTCCTCTCCAGCTCAGTTATTCACACAAGCACATGGCTGTAAAGCCTGTGCAGGTGCAGGACAGGCAGAGAGGCTGGCTAAGAACGTTTTTTAAGCTCTGCAAGCATTTAGCTCTGTAAGCAGGCAGGCTGGTTGGGCTGCTGGCAGGAAGTCTCCTGGCAAGAGACTGACTCTGTCACCCCAACCTCCATTTCCCCTACTCAGCACCCAAACCATCTGCCCCCCTCCTGCACCCATACTCCCTCCCAGATCTGGCACCACAATTCCCTGCCCCAGATCACAGTTCCCTCCTGCCCTAGGTCACAATTGCCTCCTTTACCCAAACTCCCTCCCAGACCCCATTCTTCCTCTTGCACTGTTACCCCAAGCTCCCTCCTGCATCCAATCTCCATTTCAGACCCTGCACCCATTGCATTAATATCATGGAAGAGTGCAGCCCTCGACCACTTTCCAAATTCTTGGAGTGCCCCCTCCCTGTCAAAAATTATCACCCACCCCTGATTTACATAGAGCTGTGCTGATTTGCATTAGCTAATGATCTGTCTCCATGACATGTGTACACAGTATCTGGAGAAAATAGCCAATTAGGTGTTTTGCTAAAGGTGTCTGACTGATGTTTCAGGTATATTCTGATGTTCCCTCTGCCTGGCCCCAGATTCTTTTTTCCCCACCTGATTCCACCCTGCTGCAGGAGGGTCAGAGACAGAGTCTTACATGAATGGCAGTGATGCATTTATTTCATTTTCTACTGATAGTACAGCAATGATGACTCTAGAAATACAGACATAGAAGGAAATAAAGTTGGTGATCTGCAGTTAAGGCTGAGTCAATCTGAAACGTTTTATTCCTGTATGTTATTTAGCAGCTTTCCAATAACTTTATGTATAAATCAAGTCTCCAGCTGCTAAAATCATGCTATTTAGATGAGACTGTTTATTTTGGTTACCAGCATTCAATACCCATCCCCTTCGAATGATAACGTTAGCTGGAATGGTGACAGCTTTAAGGAAAAATCAGTTGATATAAGCCAGCTTTCTTTATTCTAAAAAAAGTGAGCTGGGGGGGAGGGGGGGAAAGAGAGATGTAATATACCAGTCTTCTATGAAAGCTCTCAGAAGCTTTGCAGGCCAAGGTGGCCTTGCAAAGGAAATAATAGAGAGAAGCATCATCACAGAGGACAAAAGATCTGCAGAGCCACTCCAATCTAGCTGCTCCCCACTTTTTATTATTTTACATTGAACTGAACCTGAAAGATTCATTGTGTGCTCAGAGAGAAAAGTGATAGGGAGAAGGAGAGATTCTGCTGAGGACCTTAATTAAGTTTTATTTATTTCAGATTGAGGACTGACTCGATGGAAGATTTGCCATCTGAGCTCACAGAGAAGAGAACAATAGAGCCACAGCACAAGAGCCATTCAGTAGATTACTGACTTATTGGGGGACAAGACCGGGAAAACAAGCTGCAGAACTGATCTACCAGAGAGATAAATGTAGGGAGTATGAGCTTGGAACTGGGGCTGAGATAAGCGAGTGATGTTTGAACAGAGAGGATAGAAACATCCCTTCCTTCAGCATTAGGCATGTCGGTCATTGCCTGCTTTGTACAGAATCATATTGAATGTCCTAGTGTCAGTAGCTAGGCATACAATGCTGCATCTTACTTCACATCAGAGAGTTTTTGTAGGATCTCTTTCACAACTAAGTACCAGACAGCAATGGGCTGTACCTAAAGCCCTGATTCACTTAAGATTCTCCTATCAACTTTAGTGGGATTTGAGCTCATGTTTAAGTGCTTTTTTGAATGGAGATCTTTTCCTGACCTGGGCCTACTGGCCCCCCACACATTATCCTTTGAGTGTTTCTACAGCTCTGGCTTGGTGAATGTTGCAGGATCAGGCTCACTGGAAACCCATTTCAATGGGGAACGTGAAGGCCTTGCATTTCCACTGCTTTGAACTTGGCATAGCAACTTACTCCTGTACAAGGATAGTTAAAATGTAGTTATTCTGCACTGTTTCAGTGCTCCCTGGGCCTGATACTCCAATTTCCTCTGGACTTCTTGCATGGCTTTCCTGGCACAGAAGGATGAGAAACCCAGCAGAATTCACCAGCAGGGAATTCCTTTCTGACATGCACATCCTCAGGTGGTATAAGATCAGATATAGTGTAGAAATGCCTTCTCTGGGACTTCCAGATTCCCATAAATTCCCAAGAATTTATAGAGGGCAATGCATATCTCTAGGCACTGATTTGTCAGTCAAATCCATCCAGACAGAACCCTATTTCTGCCTTGATCCCCACTGACTCCAGTGGGCCTCTGGTGAGTGCCAAGGTTCACCACCATGAATCTTATTGCAGGATCAGGGACAGAGCTTGCTATGAGAGTACATCATCTGCTGTTTGGTAAATCTGAAGGGTTGTATGTCCTGTTCTATGTATTTGTGTACGCAATTGTTACTTTTTATATAGAGCCACAAAGCTGAAAAAGATTTTATTTTATTTGTTCTTTTCCTTCTCATTTATTTTCTGGACTTAAGACAGACGAAACATGTTACCCTTGTCACTGGCTCCCCACCCCTCAGGAGTAGTTGAGTCTTAATGGCTCTTGAAGTTACACTCCACGGCTGCGTCTAGACTGGCAAGATTTTGCACAAAAGCACTTGCTTTTGCGCAAAATCTTGCCACCTGTCTACACTGGCTACAAGTATTTGCGCAAGAACACTGACTTTGTACTATACAAAATCAGTGGTTCTTGTGCAAATATTCCGATGCTCCC
Source organism: Pelodiscus sinensis (assembly GCF_049634645.1). Classification (NCBI taxonomy): domain Eukaryota; kingdom Metazoa; phylum Chordata; order Testudines; family Trionychidae; genus Pelodiscus; species Pelodiscus sinensis. The sequence goes on from NC_134723.1 coordinate 10,411,172, forward strand.
ACTCAGGGATAAGTATTCTTGTGCAAGAGGGCCAGTGTATACAGCCAAGTTAATTTCTTGCGCAAGAAAGCCCGATGGCTAAAATGGCCATCGGAGCTTTCTTGAGCAAGAGAGTGTCTACCCTGGCACGGACGCTTTTGCGCAAAAGATGTCTTTTGCGCAAAAGCATCCGTGCCAGGGTAGACACTCTCTTGCGCAAATACTTTTAATGGAAAAACTTTTCCGGTAAAGGTATTTGTGCAAAAACTTGCCAGTCTAGACACAGCCCACAAATCCAGCAATTTCTCTCCAGGCCTAAACCCCTGGTCTTTTCACTGGAGCCATGTCGCCTATCAGCCAGAGTCATTAAATGGCAGGTCAGGGGATTGAGGCAGAGAGGATAGGGGGACCCAGGCTCCCCCAACTCCACCAGGTCCCAGCATAGGGCCCCGGTAGCAATACATTGAGCTCCTCAGGAATCCCTCCCTGGGCTTCTTCCTATCATTCTCCACTGGATTCTCTCCAGGGTCCTACCTCCAGATTCTCAATAGTGCCGATGACTTGCTGGCTGGTTTCCAGGTCCGGTTTCTCTGGCAGTTCATCTGCAGGAGCTCTGGCAATACCTCCTCAGCAGCCAGCCCAGACTGTGCCTTTCTCCAGGCTTTCATACCTGAGCTGCAATCTGACCCTGCCCAGCAGGGCTGCGGGGGCAGGGCTTCTTCAGCCAGGTGAGCCTGGTTAGGCTTAGCTTTCCCAGTGCAGAGCTGGTACATCCTGCCACAACCCTACACAATTAGGTCCATGAAGGGAGATGTGGTACAATGCCACTGAAATTGCAAGTTTCCAAAGGAGGTATAGCTATCAGGAGATATATATATCACTTAGTCATCACAAGATGTGCAGGGAACAGACTCATGTCTTTTTTATTCAACTAGACCTTTGATTAATTTCATGATATCTTTATCCCCTTGTTGCTCTTTCAGGCAATAGGCTACATATTTTTTATGTTGTGAGAAGATAAAATTTGCAACTCACGCTGTGAATGGCATTTAAAACTGAACAAAATGGGCCATGCAGGCTCTGTGTGGCTTTGTGGAATTTTACAGCTATATCATTCTCTCTACATTCTGGGGCACAGGAGAGGAAATAATGGTGTTGTCTTATGGTGTGAGAATGAAACTAGGAACTAGAAACACTTGTTCTAATCCTGCCTCCCACAGAGATTTTTCCGTGAACTTGGGCTAGTCACTTAGCATGTCTGCCTGTTTCTCCATGTTTGTGCTAACTGATCAGTCAGTGTTTGCAGGGGTGCCAGAACATTTGTGTAGTGGGGTGCCAAGAGCCACTAAACCAAACTGTAAACTCTGCATATGACAGAAACAACATCTACCCAGGCAGTGCAGCAGCATCCCCAGTTTCTCTAGTTCCAGCACCTATGAGTGTTTGTAAAGTGCTTTGAAGAAAATAATTGTGTGCTTATTAAAAACAGTACATGTAGGTGGTGTGTTGCTGACAGACGGCTGGGATCAGAGTTGATGGACCAGGGCTGTAACTGTACACAGACACTCTGGGTATGTCTACACTACCCTCCTAGTTCGAACTAGGAGGGTAATGTAGGCATACCGCACTTGCAAATGAAGCCCGGGATTTGAATTTCCCAGGCTTCATTTGCATAAGCGGGGAGCTGCCATTTTTAAAACCCCGCTGGTTCGAACCCCGTGCAGCGCGGCTACACGGGGCTCGAATTAGGTAGTTCGAACTAGGATTCCTATTCCGAACTACCGGTACACCTCGGTAGTGTACTGGTAGTTCAGAATAGGAATCCTAGTTCGAACTACCTAGTTCGAGCCCCGTGTAGCCGCGCTGCACGGGGTTCGAACCAGCGGGGTTTTAAAAATGGCGGCTCCCCGCTTATGCAAATGAAGCCCGGGAAATTCAAATCCCGGGCTTCATTTGCAAGTGCGGTATGCCTACATTACCCTGCTAGTTCGAACTAGCGGGGTAGTGTAGACATACCCTCAGGGAGTGACCTCCATGCTGTTTGTGAACAGCCCAAGTTGGGAACTACAACAGCAAAGCACAGCATTGTGAGGTACTCACACCACCTCTCACTTCACTGGTCTGGATTACTCCTTAGAATGTGGCACTTAAGTATTGATATCTGTGGGACAGAGCTGGAAAGGGGAAAGGATACAGGGGAGCGGTGGGTGGGCCCTTGGTAAGGATGGTCACTCAGCAGAAATGCTTAGGGGATTCTTGCCAGGAAAAGCTGAATTACACTCCAGTTGGAAGGGCGCAAGGGGCTGCCTAGTAAAAGGACAGACGAGGTCCAAAGATGGCAGATCCTGGGCTATGCTGGACTGTGCTATGTTAATGGAACAGAGGTTGTGGGATCTGAAGGATTCTATTTACATTGGTCATGAGTAGACGACCTTGGGAGTTTTGTTATAGTCTATTTAGGTTATGTCTAGACTACGCTTTATTTTCGAAAGAGAATATGAAAATTCCGATCTCACTTTTGAAAGCAGGTATTTTGAAAGTGAAAGTAGTCTGGATGTGTTTTTTTAGGAAAAAAACCTTCTTTCGGAAAACCGCTCTTCCTTAAAAAATGAGGTTTGCGTGGTTTTTCGAAAAAGGGTTTTTTTTCTGAAAAAATGCATACAGACTACTTTCACTTTCAAAAGACCTGCTTCTGAAAATGAGATCGGAAGAAGTTATGCAAATTCCCGCAGAATTTGCACATCTTCTTTTGAAAATAAAGCGTAGTTTAGACATACCCTTAGAACTATACCAATTTCACAGAAGGAATTAATGAGTCAAGAAAGCTTATGTGGAGTTACTGAGATCTCTGAAGGGTAGAAAGTGAGGCAAATGGGTCTGTTTTGTCACAGTCTGCCACTGGAGAGTGCTCTCAGCAGCGCTGCCTTATGACAAACCTATATTTAAGAGTGAAGACGTATGATTATAATAAACAGATAGGAAGAGCATGAGGTGACAGTGAGAAAAGTGTAATAATCAGTGGTCACAGCACAGCACCTACCTGTCTGTTCTGTTGGTTATATAAATAGTAAGTGATGATATCTGGAGTGCGTCACTGAGGTTACAAAATAGCTGTTTTCATGTTCTGTTAATAGGTGACAATGGATAAGTGTCTGATGAGGTTATTTTATGCATCTCCAAAGCCATATTAACTTACTACACTATTTCTGTACATCTATATACACATAATAGCATGATATAAAAATATCTAGAGCTTGTAAAAGAAAACAATGCTCAGAGATTTTCATGAGGAATTATTTTCAAACTATTTTCTGCATAACACCCTTCCCACACTTTTCCATCTTTCTCTGCTTTCTCTTTTTCATCTCCTGTCTCCACTTTCTAGTGGCAACATTAAAAAGATAAAACAGGAAAGAAAGAGAGATGGGGTTAAAAAAATCTATTATTTTCTGAAAAAGGCTGCGTTCCACCAGAAAATTCCACTTTGAAATTTTTTTGACAATCTCTACAAATAAACATTTGTAGGCTTGTTGGTTGTTCCCAAGATGTGGGCACCAGAACTGCTGTGAATAGAAGATTTGCCATCCCATCTGTTTAATGCTGGATTTTGGTTCTATATACAAGCAAATGGGAACAATTTACTTGAGATTCTGGTCTCAAAGTTCAATGCAGGAGTGTTGCATATAGAATCCGATTGTGCGTGGTCTGTGTTAAGTAATAGCCCTTTTGAATATAAATTTCAAAATCATCTTGTTTTACTGACAACTCATAGTTCAGGCTCAACAAATTCAGCTTTACCGGAGTCTTTGAATTCTATGCATGTATTTGTCTTTTTTTCATGTCTACATTTCTAAGATGTCTTCTTCCTGTTAGAGCTTGAAATTTGCTGTGATAATTTCGTGGGGGTTTACATGAGGATTTTTATGGTTACCATGGGGGACTGAAGAGCAAATGTTTCTGCAAGAAAAAAATACAAAAAAGAATATCCAGCATACAACCATAAGAAGTCACCACCAAGTCTATGTGTGTTGTTTTAAGTGACCTGCATTTCTCCATTTCCTTTTGATCCTCATGAGGCTAATTAAGTGATAATTCATCGAGTAGTTTTAACAGGTACATTGTTCCTCTGTACCTTACCATGTATGATTAGTTCCCATAAAAAGAGTATGAACAACACTGGAAAGTATGTTTTTTTGCTTCTTGGACTATTCATTTGATGGCTTTACAAACAGGCTAGGGCACATATAAATGCTCTAGGTTTCATATAAATGCATGCAAATATTTGCCCTCTGTTGGGGCTTACAATATATGTTGGGATGGCATGCCCTTCTGATTGTTTTGATTGATTTGTTGCTTATTTGCTATCTATGGTGCTATGTCCAGGAGGTCTGAAACAAACAGAATGAGAAATCATTAAAAAAGGGCTAGAGAATAAGACAGAGAACATCTTATTGCCTCTCTATAAAACCATGCTACAGCCAGGGGCGGCCCGTGAGCCTAGGTGAACTAGGCAGTTGCCTAGAGTGCTGCTGACCCAGGCGCCCACTGATGATGTCATGGCCATTGACAGCCGTGCGGGGGGGGGGGGAAAGGAGCCAATTGTGCTGTCTGCCTGGGGCGCCAGCTACCGTAGCCAGCCTTGGGCCACTTCTGGGTATACCCACATTTTGAATACTGCATACAGACGTGGTCACCTTATCTCAGAAAGATATATTGACACTAGAAAAGGCTCAGAGAAGGGCAACAAAAATGATTAGGGCTTTGGAACGGGTTCCATATAACTAGAGAAGAAAAAGACTTGGACTTTTCAGCTTAGAAAAGAGGAGACTAAAGAGGGATATGATAGAAGTCTATAAAATCAAGACTGGTGTGAAAAAGTAAATAAGAAAATGTTATTTACTTGTTCCCGTAATATAAAAACTAGGGGTCACCAAGTTGTGAAGACCAGGACTTTAACAAGATTCAAGAAAGAACTAGATAATACATTCATGGAGATTCGGTCCATCAATGGCTATTAGTCAGGATGGGAGGAATGGTGTCCCTGGCCTCTGTTTGTCAGAAGGAAATGGATGACAGGAGAGGGATCACTTGATGATAACCTGTTCTGTTCAGTCCCTCTTGTGCATTTGGAATTGACCACCATTAGAAGACAGGATACCGGGCTAGATGAACCTTTGGTCTGACGCACTATGACTGTCCTTATGTTCTAAACAGAACTGACATGGACACACGTTAGGGCTGTGTCTACATTGGCACCCTTTTCCGGAAAAGGGATGCTAATGAGACACTTCGGAATTGCAAATGCCGCGGGGGATTTAAGTAGGAATAAGGGATCTTCCGGAAAAGGGCTTATTTTCCGCAAGATCCCGTCTAGACTGGCGCTTTTCTCCGGCAAAACCCCGAGCCGGAAAAAAGTGGCAGCCGTGTTCATGCAAGTGCCTCAGGGGATATTTAAATCCCCCGTGGCATTTGCAATTCTGACTGGTCTCATTAGCATCCTTTTTCCGGAAAGGGGTGCCAATGTAGACACAGCCTAGGGCTTTAGTTAACCAGCCAAACATCCCATTTTGCTTTTTAGAATTCCCAGAACGTGTAGAAGGACGGATGTACTCTACCTTGTAGAAGAATTGGAAACATTGTTGTATAGTTTTAGTATATATAATAACATAAACATATAAAGAGCTGAGCCATGGTGTGGTAACACTGTATCATGCTGTGTTTGAGTACTCTAGCAATCTGTTTCTTAAAATGTTGGAAGACCCATCCAATTGTTTTTTATTAGGATTTGTTGCAGTGTAGTGTATCTATTCAGTGCCAAGCTGGAATAATCAACTGAATGCAGAATATGGATTCACAGTCTTGGATAACTTTAAATCTATCAAATCCCAAACAAGGAAGAAATGAACAACTTACTTAGATGAAAAACAGCCATGCAGATTTCAAAATATCTTTTAAGGTGTGTGGGATGAAAGGCAGCTTCCATTGAGATTCTGCCTTTCTAAATGAACCTCCTATGTACAGAAAGATAGCTGTGCCTATCATGCTTCCTTGCTGTATTATTGCCCTTCACTGTGCTGATCACAAAAAATTGAGGGGATTTCTTGTTTTTAATATGTTCTTAATTTAGATTATGAACAACTGTTTTCCAAAATATAATATTCCTAAATCCTTCAATTTTCTTAAAGGAAAAGAGATTCTAGCTATTTATACAATTAATTTCAACTAATAACAAGAGAAGGAATGCATCAGGTGAGAATGGAGTCCCAAAGTATGGGTTTTTAGTCAGATTTGTTTTCGCAAACCAATCTTGAATTTGCATCGTGAGTGCTTATCTTAAGGTGCTCCTTTCCATACATGGGCAATGAAGTTGGTACACAAGTGCCAAAGCACCCATTTGGGGCATTTCAGTGTTGCTTTGGGCAAGCAAGTGATACACTGTGCACTAGCCTTAGAACTCCACATTTGCAAATTGCTCCCACAGTAATATTTTAAAGTGATGTGCTTTTTTTAAATGAAGCAGTGATGGCTGATATTTTTAAATGTAGTATCACCAGCATTGAGACAGCTGCCCAGCATTGCAACAAATGTTTAATGATACTATTCTGTGTTGTTTGTAAGGTGGCAGTACGAAATCTAATATGGTGCCCACTTGGATCTAGTTACTTTTCTACAAGCCAAGTCCTGTGTATTTGATTAATTGTCTTTCCTGTTGAAATCAAGAGGGACTATGTGACAACAGAAGAAGCCCTCTGGGTTTCCCTGAATGCAGGGGTGGGCAACAATTTTCACAGGGGCCCTGCTTAATGAATTTTGGTATGTGGTCACAGGCTGGCTCCACCTCTGCAAGGAGCAGAACCGGTAGTGGAAGGGGCGGGGCTGGAGACTAGCCTATCCCAGACTTGTTTGGGGCTGGAGGCTTTGAATTAAAAACACAGCAAAGAGCTCATGGCTCTCTGCCCTGCCACTATCACAATGTCTCGAAGCTGCCTGGGATTCCTGTGGCTATTTAAAGGGCTCACAGCTCTGACCCCTGCTGGGGTAGTGCTGTGCCCAGGCGCCATTCAAAGAGGATCCTGCTGCCTGAACCACCACTTAAGAGATTCCATGGCACAGGCAGCAGGATAGGAATAAAAAGGGGCTAGATGTAGTCCGTGGGCTGGATCAAAGTGTTAGTTGGGCTGGATTCGGCCCCTGGGATGCATCTTGCTCAGCCTTGCCCTAATGGAATTTAAACTATGGAAATTGATAATATTTGATAATATCAGATAATGATTCTGAACCCTTTACTGGTATAGTTCAAAACAGTCCATAACAAAAATCCCAAAGGATTCTCATTCTCATTGTGAATATAATCCTTCAAATCCCGCATCCTTTATTTCATCAAGATAGCACATATTCCAGACCTGATCTGCTGTCACACCTGGGCTCTTCTTTGGACCTCTCCTGTCCTTGTACCAGGAAGCAACTTGAGCCCTTCCCACTGGAGTGTAACTCAGCTTCTCGTGGCAAGAATCCTCCAAGCATTTCTCTGGGTGATCATCCTCACCCTGTACCCTTCTCTTTTCCAGCTGGTGTTTGTTACAAAGAGCAGCTCTCTAGTCCCTTCTTATATCTGTTACAGTCTCCTGTATTTCCCTGTTGGTTCTCAGTTATGTAGAACTGTGTGAATGTGTATATGTTATCCAGAATTTTCAAACTCTTGTCACAGAAGAAATTGGGGAAAACTCTGGTATACACAAGAGTCAGTCAATGTAAATGTTTAAATGGGAAAATGACTTATTCAAGCAAATGGTAACATTAAAAGATCCACTTCTGCTCTCAACTACTTATAGTCATAAAATAATAAGGGGAATGGCTTCATTAGTAATGTCAGGTTTTGCATTCAGTAGACAAACGCAAGGTCCTGATGAGCTCCTGATGAAAGTTGTGTTCCCGCAATTGCATTAACTTCCATATGAATTGAGATCCAGCCTCTGCACCTTGCAGGATTGGGCCCTAACAGTAAAGAGGTCCAGTGCCTATTGAAGGAATTAGATGAGCACTTACGTTTGAAAGCTGCTGCCTCTCACTGTCACTGCTGCCAACTATATAGTTTTACATGAACGACAATATAATGATCCCTGCACCTCTTTAGAAGAGAGGATTTTAGACTGAGATCTGAGTGCTGTGATTTCTCTTTATAAAGGGATGAAGTGAAACACTGAATCCTGGTGTGCTAAGAAGTTGGGATTGGATCTGGACATTGTAATGCAAGTCCACTGCTAATGTAAATATGTACAAATTGTGGCAAATCACTATCAATCAATCAATCAATCAATCAATCAATCAATAGAAGTCCTGTGTCTTAATTTTTGCAATGTTGGGATTTAAACTACTCTGATGCATGGGGAAGGAAAATATGTATATCTGCCCTCCCCCCCTTTCTCCCCGATGTTTAGATCTTGTTCATCACCAGCCCTCTTCAGAACATTGGAGCACTTTTGTTAAGTATTATGCAACATTTCATTTCTTTTTTTCCCTCAATGTTTTATTTTACAGACCCATGGTATTTAAGCACCTATAAATGCTAAGTGATCCTACATGTAGTTGTTGCAGCGGCCTCAACCAGTCAGGGCTTTGTTGTACTAGGTGATGTACAGATAGTGAGGGTATTTTTTTCTGTGTCTTTAAAAGGTCACCATCTTAAAGCAGTTCCAGGGTGAACTGGCCATGTCTCTTGTGGTTTCCAACAAAGAATGCATCAGATTCTTGGCTGCAGCTTGCCCTCTGTTCATATTAGCAAGAATCTGCTGCAACCATGAATTTTATGAATGGTTTGTGAGAAACCACACAGTCATGTGGATAAGTTGTTTGCACTGTGTATTTGCTTCCACGGTTGCCATTTCAAGCAGACTCACTTGCTTATAAAGCAGCTGCTTTAGAAGATTTTGGTGTTTGCTCTTCTTCTGGTCTTACAACATCTAGCTGGCTCTTGGGACTGCTGTGAAGCATTAGGAGGTGAATAAACACAGATGTTACTCCAGTTCTTGCAAGTTAAGGATGGGCAGGCAACTAGAGAGTGTTTCCAGGATGTGCTGTTCTAACTTCTGGAACAGTAGTATTGGTGGGGTGAGGGGTGGAAAACAGGAGAAAAGAGTCAAAATAAAATAAAAATAACATGCAAATCAGTAACAGATGGCAGAAAAACTCCTTCCTGTGCATAAACCATCAAAGACAGTTGAAAGATTCTCATTGTTTTCTGCAGGTTTTGGATCAGGCAGCTGTTGCCTCAAGTTACATAGTTAATCAAATATTAATGGACACAGATGAAAAATGTATGGTGAAGTAGCAACGAAAACCAAATATACCTGAACAATATATCGTTCATCGTTAGCAGGGAAAAACAGGCATGCTACTGTTCAGATTCATTAAATCTCCAGAAATGAATTATCGTTTCACTTACAAAATTATTAATACTTCTGTTTCTAAAAATAAAATAGATTAATGCATTTTGAAAAGGTTACAGTTACTGGAAGCTCTTTGTCTTACACTACTGATTGGATACTTCAAGTTAAATACAAGGCTACATGATCGTAATAAAATATGGTTTGCAAGAGACAAGAATTAGGCAAATATGCTACTCTCTATTTTTATTGTTCAAAAATATTAAGCTATATGCTTGCATATTTATAGTGTCATCTTCCCAGAATACAAATTCTTATTTGAGGGACCTTTATAAGAGTCGTTTTGTTCTTTATTATGAAGTGTGGGGTGCTGGAACTAGAAGTGTTGGGGTTGCTGCCACACCCTCTGGTTTGAAATTACATGCAAAGTTCACAATTTTGGTTCACCAACTCCAATATAAAAATTGTTCCAGCAGTCCTGATGAAGTGGGTATGTAAATATAGAATTATGTTATACATATACATTTTCTTTAAAGACTTGGAGGTTGCTTCGCCTTGCACACAAGTTTTACACATGTCTGTCGTGTTACTTCTGCTTTACCCATTTGTGGGATGAGACCTCAGACTATTCTGTATCAATCAACCTTTTGATGTGCAGAACATATGAACATTTACTATAGTTTCAACACAACTCACATAAGAATTCCTGTGATATTGTTCCATAAATACTGTGAATTCAGAGCTTTTTCATATTTCATCACTGAAAGATTACATGAAGAAATACGATTGCATCCAATCTGGATTAGTTGACCATGTCATAAATTTGAATAACTCCTGTTTACTTTGTTGTTCAACAAACTATAGAATCAATTGAGGAAAAGTGCTATGCTATTGTTACCTTATGAGTCTGAGGCGTGCCTGTTCCATAACTCCTGATTGTTCAGACACATTTCAACCCAATGAACGTCACAAAGAAGTGTTAATGTCTTAGGCATCACCAAACACAGTAACATGTTTTCCCATTCTGTTTCCACCTATTAAACCCAATATAATCTTGAATACAAAACTTCCACTCTTGCTGACTGTCATCAAAGAGGGAAAAAAACATTGTAAGGGAACCATGGATGAATCACTATGACCTATGCAACTTTATCCTTTCAGAGAAAATTTTGAGAGGCTGAAGCACTTTTAAAAGAGACAGGTTTAAAATTGAATACTAAATGTGTGAAAATAAAGGGAAATTATAATGATCAGTTTTGTGGTGTGTATATGTGTTGGACATTAGCATCCCATTTTAAGTGCTTCATTAAAGTGACTATCTTCAAATTTCTTCCTCAATGCAAGCACTATAAATTTATTTATTATAAGGAAGAGATGCAGAGAAAAATATAACATGGAAAGAAAAGATGATAACATTTCACCTTACCTCACAACCTATCCCATTTTCATGATCTTCACAGGGATCTGTAAAGCCAAACCTTTATTTTTTTTATTGAGGTTTCTGATTATTGCTTTTCAATACAAACATTGCCTTACAAAAGAAAACAAAAACAGAACATTCTAATTTTTAAAAATTCTAAACCTGTAAAGCAGCACAGTGTTAACATACCTATAAAGACACCATTTTTAACAGTCCTGATATTAACTATAAAATCAGGTAAATCCATAATATACCATTAACTTGAGGACAACACAAACAAGAAAACTAACCTTTACATAAAATGTATGTATGGTAAAGAAAATCTAAACATGAACTGCACTAAGAGTGCAACACTTGCACAGCTATAGTACTTAGCAGTGCCACCCTAACTTTGTATGGGTATGTCACTTGCTGAGGATTCTCTGCATCTTGGGGTCTTTAAACCATTTGAGGACTTTAATATCTGAGATATAGGTGAGAGGATTATTCCAGGAGTGGGTGGGTGAGAGTCTGTGACCTGCATTGTGCAGGGGTCAGACTAGATGATCATAATGGTCCCTTCTGACCTTAAAGTCTAAGGCTATGTCTACACTACAGCGCTAATTCGAACTAACTTAGTTCGAATTAGTTAATTCGAATTAAGCTAATTCGAATTAGCGCATCTAGACCTAAAAACTAGTTCGAATTATCATTTTGCTAATTCGAACTAGCATGTCTACATCGAGTGGACCCTGAACAGAGGTTAAGGATGGCCGGAAGCAGTGCTGGCAGGGCATCAGAGTAGGACTTAGAGCGTGGAGCTGCTGTCTCAGGCTAGCCGAGGGCTGTGCTTAAAGGGACCCGACCCCCACCCCGGACAGACAGTTCTCAGGGGTGCCCCACTTGCAAAGCAGTCCTGGCGTGGAGTGCCCTGAGTGCCCACACTCGGAACATCACAGCACTCGGCCATCAGCCTGGCTGCACTTGCCGCAGGCTGCCATCCAGGGAGAGGGGACAATCAGGGGGCTGCAGGAGAACTTCCACCCCGAGCGGCCCGCAGAGCCAGCCCAGTCCTCCCCATCAGGGGCTCGTACCCCATTCCTCCCTCACCTCCTTCCACTTACCCCTCCCTAGCCCTCCTTCCTGATGTACAAAATAAAGGACACGTGTGTTCAAAAATAGAATCTCTCTTTATTGAACAAAACTGGGAGAGAATGGGAAAAGGAGGTGGGAGAGGGAAAGAGAGAGGCTGGGAGAGGGGAGGGCAACTAAAATGATCAGGGGTTTGGAACAGGTCCCATATGAAGAGAGGCTAAAGAGACTGGGACTTTTCAGCTTAGAGAAGAGGAGTAGGAGGGGGGATATGACAGAGGTCTCCAAAAGTATGAGTGGTGTGGAGAGGGTGCATAAAGAAAAGTTCTCCATTAGTTCCCATAATAGAAGGACTAGAGGACACCAAAGGAAAGGAATGGGTAGCAGGCTTCAAACTAGTAACAGAAAGTTGTTCTTCACAAAGCAAAGAGTCAGCCTGTGGAACTCCTTGCTGCAGGAGGCTGTGAAGGCTACAACTAGAACAGAGTTTAAAGAGAAGTTAGATCAATTCATGGAGGTTGGGTCCATGGAGTGCTATTAGCCAGGGGGTAGGAATGGTGTCCCTGCCCAAAGTTTGTGGAAGGCTGGAGAGGGATGGCACAAGACAAATGGCTTGGTCACTGTCTTTGGTCCATCCCCTCCAGGGTCTCTAGGGTTGGCCGCTGTCGGAAGACAGGCTACTGGGCTAGATGGACCTTTGGTCTGACCCAGTACGGCCATTGTAAGCTCAGGGCTCAGGGTCGGGGGTCTCAGTGGACCACCTTGATTTTCATGCCAACCTGCTCCTGGATGGCCAGGCTGGCAGCTCTCCTGCCCTAGACGGCTGCTTTCCTGTGCCTAGTGCAGAGGCCATGGACAAGGTCCACTATATCTGCAGTGGACCAGGCGGGTGCCCGCCTATTGCGGTCCTGGGCAAGCTCCCGGGAGCCGCCAGCCTGGTCCTGAGAAGAGGGGAAAGGCTGGGGGGCATCGGGTGGCTGGCTTGAGCCGTGCCAGGTGCAGGGTCTGCTGGCTGGGTGCTGTCAGGCTTGCACGTGGCACGGGCACCGTAGCCAGCCCGTGCCCCTTTAAGGGGTCCGGGGCTGGGAGGGGGGCAATAGAGTTTCCCTGGTGTTGGCCATTGTGGCCACCAGGGAAAGCTGGGGAGGGCTAGCATCCCACTAGTTCGAATTAAGGGGCTACACAGCCCTTAATTCGAACTAGTAAGTTCGAACTAGGCTTAGTCCTCGTTGAATGAGGTTTACCTAGTTTGATCTAAGTGCTCCGCTAGTTCGAATTAAGTTTGAACTAGCGGAGCGCTAGTGTAGCACCTATCAAAGTTAATTCGAACTAACTTTGTGTTAGTTCGAATTTTTGTTTGTGTTCATGAAAATATGTGTATTTTATTTGACGTCAGGAAAGGGGGTTAGGGAGGGGAAAGTGGAAGGACGTGAGGAAGGAATGAGACACAAGCCTCCCATGGGGCAGACCAGGGAGGCTCTTAGTGCTTCTCAGGGTGGAAGCTCTCCCGCAGGGTCTCCTGATACTGACAGCCCCTCGATGGACCTCCTGGATGGCAGCCTGCAGCAAGTGCAGCCAGGCTGCTGGCAACGCATACAAGAGAAGCACCAAAGTGCCCAGGGGCAGCTCTGGCTCCATGTTGCAGAGTGCTGTGGTGTCCCAAGTGAGTGCAACCAGACCATGCAGAGACAAACTGATTTGCTGTCCCTCATCGAGGAAGACAAGCAATCAGGAAAACCTGAGAACTGGCTGTCTGGGGGAGTCCCTGGTCCTGGTGTGGAGACAGCAGCCCCACACAGTAAGTCCTGACCTGGTGCCCTGCTGGAATGGTTCCAGCCGGCCTTAAATGCGATTCAGAGTCCACTCAGTGTGGATGCACTATTTCAAAATAGCAAAATGCATTTTGTGTGTAGACGCATTATTTCGAAATGAGATATTTTGAAATAACTATTTCAAAATAAGATATTTCAACATAACACTGCAGTGTAGACATACCCTATTATAAGCACAGATTCAATAATTAACTCGGCTTTTCTACTCTGTGAAACTCCATCTTCTGGAGCATCAGTCACTAGATTGATGGAAGACTTTTGTGCAGCTCTTTCTACATTAGGGGGGTCTCATGGGCATAGCTGTGTGAATTTTTCACACTGTCTAGTACTGTAGCTCTGGGTGATGGCTTTCAGGATGTTTGTGGCTGAAAGCCACTTGTTACCCCACTTCCCCAGTCAGAGGAAGACTTGTGGCTCTAGGTTTGTACACTGGGGATCAGCGAGGTATAGTTATGTCTATCAGTGGTGTGTATTTTCCCCCCTTTTAGGAGATGCAGCTATACTGTTATAAATTCCTAATGTAGACGAGGACTCAGTTGGACTCAATAAGTACATTAGTGATTTTTGAAAATGGGACTTAGGCTCTTAAATCACTTAGACACTTTGGAAGGTTTACTCATGGCCTGTATGACATGCCAGCAATAGGAAAGTACTGGCAAGGAAAGCAAGTGATTTCTCATGTGTTATTTAATATCTGCTGCAGGACCCAGTATCCATAGTTTGTTATAAGGTGTGTCTACACAGCACGCTTAGCTCGAAATTAGTTACTCAATTTGCACTATGCTAATTACATAGCTTATTTTGAGTGTATTTCAAAATAGGTTATTTTGTAATTTGGTGCTTTCTGTGAAATTTCAAAATTTCAAAATAACTCACCATTCTGAAATGCCCTTTAACCCTCATAGAATGAGGGTTACTGGGACATCAGAATAAGTTGCCATTATTTCGAAATCTATTTCAAAATAACAGGCTGCTTCAATAGATGCAGAATAGCTTTTTCAGGATACTTTTGGTATCGCAAAATAGCGCCACAGTGTAGATGTACCTGTACAGACTACAGATATTCCAGAATGTTCTGCATCTATACTCGTTCACCTGAAAAACTATTGATGTGATACAACTTAAAAACAATGAATAGTTCTGCAACACCTTAGGGTATGTCTACACTACAAAGTTAATTCGAACTAACAGCTGTTAGTTCGAATTAACTTTGATAGGCGCTACACATACAAACCGCTAGTTCGAACTTAATTCGAACTAGCGGAGCGCTTAATTCGAACTAGGTAAACCTCATTCTACGAGGACTAACGCCTAGTTTGAATTAACTAGTTCGAATTAAGGGCTGTGTAGCCCTTCCCAGCTTGCCCTGGTGGCCACTCTGGCCAACACCAGGGAAACTCTTCTGCCCCCTTCCCGGCCTCGGAGCCCTTAACGGGCCACGGGAGGGGCTACACAGTTCGTGCCAGTTGCAAGCCTGCCAGCACCCAGCCAGCAGACACTGCACCTGGCACGCCATGAGCCAGCCACCCGCTGCCACCCAGCCCTCTGCCTCTTCCCAGGACCAGGCTGGCAGCTCCCAGGAGCCTGCCTGGGGCCGCAAGAGGCAGGCGCCTGCCTGGTCAAGTGCGGAGATCGTGGACCTCATCGAGGTTTGGGGGGAAGCCTCCAACGTCCATGATCTCCGCACTAGCCACAGGAACGCGGCCGTCTACAGCCGCATGGCTAACAGCCTGGCCACCAGAGGCCACATGCGGACCCGGGAGTAGGTCTGCTGTAAAATCAAGGACCTGCAGCAGTCCTACTCCAGGGCCTGCCATCCAGGGGCCGACCCAGAGGCATGCCCCCACTTTGAGGCCCTAGACCGCATCCTGGGGGCTCACACCATCCATACCCCCCGGGTGGTGATCGACCCCGGGGCAGAGGGACCCATCCTGGACATGGAGGAGGAGGAGCAGGAGGAGGCCGAGAGTCAGGAGCCTTTAGGGAGCCTGCCCAGGACCCAGGACCCCCGAGGAACCCCACAGAGCACATCACCTGTGTCGGCCGAGGCCGGGAAGGGCTCCACATGTGAGTGCCATCATGCTCCCCTTATGTGTATGGGAGGGTGGGGGGACAGGGAGCCCAGGGACCATGCGCCTGGGCCTTGCCCACCATGGAGCAGCAGCTGGGTGTCAGTCAGGGGTCCTGACCTTGCAGGGGGGTGCTGGGTTTCACCCACCTTGTCCCCAGGGAGAACTGACCGCTGCTCTTGTTTCACCACAGCCGCAGCACCTGGGAATGCAGGGCACACCACCCTGCCTGCAACAGCCACCCGCACCCGGGCCAGCAGGTGCACCAGGAACCAGGAGGAGTACCAGCGGTGGCACCTGCGGTTCCTAGAGCACCAGCTCCGCACCCAGGACCACTGGGTCCGGGAGGACCTGCGGCTGAGGCAGCGGAGTTTGGAGGCACTGGAGGAGCAGGGCTGTGCCCTCAGAGACCACCTCCAGACCCTGGTGGACAGGTTCCTGCCTCCTCCTGCACCGACCCCTGCGGCCGTCCCAGCTCTCGCTCCTCCTCCCGCTCCTCTTCCCACTCCTCCTCTCCCTCCCGCTCCTTCTGCACCCCCTGTCCCTCCTGTCACACCCTCCATACCCGCTACCCCCCTGATGCCCCTGCACCCGCAGTGCTGTGAGACGGGAGAGCCAGCAGGACCCCCAAGCCTGAGCTTTCCCTTCCCTTCCTCCCCTTCCTCCCCCTTCTAGCTCCGTCCTCCCAAGTTTCCCCTCCCCTCTCACACCCTCACTCTTCCCTCCCCTCACCCCAGTTATGTAAAATAAAAACGAGATTTTTGTTGGCAAAACAGGTGCCTTTATTTGACATTAGGAAGGGGAGTTAGGGAGGAGAAGGGGGGAGGGTAGAACAAGGCCCCAGTGGAGCATGCAGGGAGTGTTCAGTCTTCCTCCTCCACCTGGAAGCTCTCCCGCAGGGCTTCCCGGATCCGGACGACCCCCCCGCTGGGCTTCCCGGATGGCGGCGGTGTGGGGCTGAGCATGGTGGCCAGCCATGCGCTCAGCCTCAGCCATCCAGGCTGGCAGGAAAGCCTCCCCCTTCTCGCACAAATTGTGCAGCACACAACATGCTGCCACCACGGGAGGGATATTGTGCTCAGTGAGGTCGAGGCAGGTGAGGAGGCACCTAAATCGTGCTTTCAATCGTCCGAAGGCCCCCTCCACCACGATGCGGGCCTTGGTGAGCCTGGCATTGAAAGCCTGGTGGGAGGGGTTGAAGTGCCCCGTGTACGGCTTCATGAGCCAGGGCTGTAGGGGGTAGGCCGCATCCCCCACCAGGCACATGGGCATGTCCACGTCCCCAACCCTGATGTGGCAGCCAGGGAAGAAGGTCCCGGCCTGCAGCCTCTTGCACACGGAGGAGTTCCGGTACACCCGTGCGTCGTGTGCCTTACCGGACCAGCCCACATTAATGTCCGTGAACTGGCTCCGGAGGTCACACACGGCCTGCAGGAGCACGGAGAAGTACCCCTTGCGATTGATATACTGGGAGGCCTGGTGTTCCGGGGCACGGATGGGGGGGGATGTGCATCCCATCGATGGCCCCCCCACAGTTGGGGAAGCCGAGAGTGCCAAACCCCTGGATGACGGCGTCCGGGTCGGCGAGGCAGACCACCCTGCAGAGTAGCACAAAGTTGACGGCCTTGACCACTTGCAGAGAGACACAGCAAAGCGCCAATCACTGGGGCGCCCGGATGGCTGGGAGTGTTCGTGCCCTGGCACTGCCCCGCCCCCACTCTCAGAAGCACCCCCCCGGGCGGCGTGTAGTACGGCCAGGACAGACTGAACCCTCCAGTGTGGGGCACTTTCGCCTCCTCCCCCCCCCATTTTCCCTGGGGCGGCCCATCCCCTCCTTGCAGTCTCCCTCCCCTCCAGCCCAGTGGCGGGTGAGTGCCATACCTGCATGAGCACTGCTCCAATGGTGGATCTCCCCATGCCAAACTGGTTCCCGATGGATCGGTAGCTGTCCGGTGTGGAGAGCTTCCAGAGGGCGATGGCCACACGCTCCTGGAGGGGGATGGCGGGCCTCATGCGAGTGTCCCATCGCCACAGAGCAGGGGCGAGCCACTTGCAGAGCTCCAGGAAGGTATCCCTCTTCATCCTGAAGTTCTGGGTCCACTGTCTGTCTCTCCAGCACTCCAGGATGATGCGGTCCCACCAGTCGCTTCTGGTGTCCAGATGCCAGATGCGGTGGGGCACGCTGGTGTCCGGGCGCTGCTGCAGCTCCTCCACGGCCCCCAGGGAGGCCAGGCGGACAGGTAGGGGGCTGACGTGCACCAGGTGGTGCCAGGCAGCCTCCAGCCATTGGTGGCAGGCTTGCAGCAGCAAATCCAAAAACTGCACCAGAAAGCCCAGGGCGAGCTCTGGCTCCATGTTGCCACCTGCGGTGGCATCCCCAAAGGGAAGCACCGACACAGACAGGCGCAGAGAAAAACGCTTTGCTGTCCCTTGGCGAGGTAGGCAAGCAAGCGGAAAAGCTGAGAACCGGCTGTCCAGGGGGGTCCCTTTAAACATGAGCCTCAGATAGCCTCAGACAGCAGCCACACAAAGCAACTACTGACCTGATGCCCTGCCAGAACTGGTTTCAGCTGCCCTTAAATGCACCCCAGCGTCCAATCAGTGTGGACGCGCTAGTTCGAATTAGCAAAATGCTAATTCGAACTAGTTTTTAAGTCTAGATGCGCTAATTCGAATTAGCTTAGTTCGAATTAGCGCTGTAGTGTAGACATACCCTAAGGCTGTGTCTAGACTGCAGGCTTCTTTCGAAAGAGCCTCTTTCGAAAGCATCTTTCGAAAGAGGCTCTTTCGAAAGAGCGCGTCTAGACTACAATGCGCGGATCGAAAGATCGATCCGCTATTTCGAAAAAGAGCGTCCAGACTGCTGGACGTTCTTTCGAAATTCAAAGCCACCCGGAACTGCTTCTGCCAGGGTATGGGGGCAGCATTTCCTTCCGGGTGCTGCCTGCCTGCCCTTTGCAGAGACGCGTGGTGAGAGGGACACTCCTGAACACCCGTTGCTCTGCTCCTGCAGCTGCCTTTGCTGTCCCTTGAGGAATTTTGCAAGGCATTGCAGTGCTGCTTTGGAGTGCTCAGCTTCCTGGGACACCCCAGCAGCTTTTTTCTTTTGAGGTTTTTCTGCTTGCAGACCCTTATTTTTGGCATGGAGCCAGAGCTGCCCCTGGGCAAGCGATGGCCCCACACCACCATACTGCAGCTGTTGCTGCATCTTCATGAGACAATCATGAGGCTCCTTCCCGAGCTGGACCCAGACCAGAGGGACGAGGGGTTCCTCCGTCCGGCAGCCACACTGGCCTTGCCTCCAAACTTTTTCATGGACAGGCGTGACACCAGCTTTTTCATGGAGGTTTGACACCAGCTCTGAATGCTGGGACCGGCTCGTGATGGAGATCTGGGATGACCAAGACTGGCTACGGAACTTCCGCATGAGAAAGACCACTTTCCAGGAGCTGTGTACCTGGCTCGCCCCTGCTCTGCAACAGCAAGACACCCACCTGCGGCCCGCCATCCCCCTGGAAAAGAGGGTCGCCATTGCCCTCTGGAAGCTGGCAACCCCCGACAGCTACCGCTCCGTGGGACACCAATTTGGCGTGGGGAGATCTACTGTCGGGGCCGTCTTGATGGAGGTAAGTCATTGTCTGGGGACAGTCACAGTTTGGGGTGGGGGGGAAGGGAGACTGTCAGGAAGGGCCAAGTGGAGTGGGAGTGGGAGGGAGCTCCTCCACTCATCCTGAATTGTGGGGAGGGGTTCTGAGGAGGGGATTCCCGGGCTGTTTGAGAGGGAAGGTGGGCGGTGGGTTCTCCTCCTAAGAGGAGGCTCACTGGTCTGCAGTTGCCATCCGGGAGGCCCTCCGGGAGCAATTCTCCAGTGGAGGCCACTGAGTGCACTGAGGGGCTTCTGCCTGGGGACTGGGCCCTGGCCCCCAATAGAAGCTTCCCTCCACAACCCATCGCCTGACCCAGTTTGGACACATCACACACCAGGGTGTGTTTCAAAATAAAATGTTCTCTTTACTTATTTATAATTTTGTACATATTATCAAACAATGTTGCAAACATAACAAAATTTTTTTTAATTTTTGTTGTTGCCAAACTATATACAATAAACAAACAGTTCGTTTAACCCTTTGTTTGTGCTTTAACTGGAGTGATGGGGGTGATTGAAACCTGGAAAGGGGAAGGGGACTGGAAACCTGGAGGGGGAAAGGAGATCAGGTTGAACGGGGCTTGGCAGATTTCCCTTTCCTGCCTGGGCCTCGTGTTTGGGGTGCTTCCTGGCTACGGGATCAGGTGATGCACCTGTCGGTTGGCTGGCTGCTGGGGGGCTCTTGGGACGTGGAAGCCTGGGGGAGAGGAGGGCCAGGGGGAGAGAGGGGCTGGGGAGCTGGGGGGGCTGGGGGAGAGGGAGGTCCAAGGGGGAAAGGGATGCTGTTGTGGAAGGGGGGTTTGGTGGGGTGGGGTCATGGGGTGCTGGAGGAGCAGGACCAGGCACAGCAGCAGGCAAGCCGCTGACCTCCCTGAGAGTGGCGTACAGCACCGTGCGCTGCAGGACCAGCTCATTCATGAGCCGATCACGCCACCGCTCCTCTGCCTCCGCCCTCTGTAGCAGGATGGCGTTCTGCTCCTGCACAGCCTCGACGTGCTGCCGGAGGATGTCGGCGTAGACACGCCTGTGTCTGCGGCTCCCATGTCTCCGAGATGGAGACGGAGGTGAGGCTGGGGTGCTGCGGCCCTCTTCCACGGCTGGTCCAGCTGTGGAGGAAAAGAAGAAGACACAATCAGTCCTATAAACTGGACTCTGTAGCACTTACAATACTAACAGGATGGTTTATTAGGGGATGAGCTTTCCAGGGCCAGACCCACTTCCTCAGATCAGAGTAACACGGCTACATTTCTATCACAATCAGTCATGTGTGCAACAGCTGTCCAAAAGGGCATGCCCTCTCCCTTGAGACAGGGGAATCAGACATTCTGAAGGTCACACTGGGTGTGTGTGTGTGTGACCTGGGCATCAGCCTGAGCATGACAGGTTTCCCTTGTGCATCACCCACTGTGCACCCACCTACCTCCCCCCCCCGGTGTGACACAAATTCACTGTACTCACCTGCTGCTTCCTCTCCCGCGCCAGATGATGCCTGGGAGGCCTCAGAGGTCTGGGTGACTGGCTCCAGGGTGAGGGTCGCCGTCTCCTCGCTGTCCTCCTCCTCTGGGACCATGTCCCCGTCTCCAGACTGCTGTAGCTCCCGCTCTGGAGCGTCCACCACCGGGTCTGCCAGTCCGGACTGCACGAACCTCCGTGGTGTGCGTGCTTCTGCACTGCCACCCAGGATCTGGTCCAGCTCTAGGTAGTAGGGGCAGTAGTGGGGGGCTGCCTCAGACCGGGAGCTCTCCTCCCTGGCTTTGGCGTAGCCCTGCCACAGCTCCTTTACCTTGGAGCGCACCTGGTCCTGTGTGTGGGGGTAGTGGCCCTTCTGGGCCAGGGCTTCAGCCATGCGGCCATAAATTTCGGCATTTCGCCGCCGGCTTTTGAGGGCCTGTAAGGCCTCCTCCTCTCCCCACAACTCCAGCAGGCTCTTTATCTCTGCGTCGGACCAGGATGGTGCCCGGCGCTTGGAGCCCTTGGCTGGGTCCCCAGAAGGCTCGGTGGAAGGGCCAGGACGCTCTTGGGGCTGTGACATGCTGCAGCAAGGTCGCCGTGTGCTCTGGCTCCTTGTCTGCAACAAGTGGCTGTGAGGGTGCGACTGTCCCTTTAAGGAATGGCTGCAGCCAGGAACCACAGACGTGCAACCCATGGCCCAGATTGTCCACCAGGGCTTCTTCCTGGAGGCCAATAATTTCAGAAAAAAGGGCTCCCCCCGTCCAGACTCACGTTCTTTCGACGGATCTCCCTCGAAAAAGGCGTTCTTCCTCGTGAAACGAGGTTTACCGCCGTCGAAAGAAAAGCCGCGTTCTTTCGATTTACTTTCGAAAGAACGCGGCTTGAGTCTGGACGCAGGGGAAGTTCTTTCGAAAAAAGGGTACTTTTTTCGAAAGAACCCCTGAGTGTGGACACGGCCTTAGAGACTAACAAAAAATGTAGATGGTAATAAGAGCTTTTGTGGGCACAACTCACTTTTTCAGATGAATAGAGTAAGGGGTCCAGGGTACAAATAAATAGCAGAGAAAGAGAGGGGATGTGGAGGGAAAGAAATGGAAAAAATGGGGAAAAATATTGTCAATTAGAGTGTCTGTGCTAAATGAGGCTAATAGAATAGGCTATAAGTACCTGGTGCTTAGCTTTTTATGTCATTATGGTGTGGAATGTAGCAGCCCATCCAGGTCAGGTCTTTGTTCAAACCTTGATTACAGGTGTCAAACTGAAACCAAGTTCTGCAGCTTCTCTCTCCAGCTGGTAACTGAGGACTGTTGGAGTGAACTGGCTTTCAGTTGATTCCAGACACTAATGATCTGGTAGAAAATGTAATTGATCATCTTGCCAGACACTTAAGTTATCAAAGACATTCAGTTCATGGCACTGCATATGTTTCATAAATCCTTTTTGGATATTGCTATGACCCAGTTGTTTCCACATAGCTAATGCTAGAGCCTCTTCTATCGATGTGCTTTATCACTACGTAGTCTGGAATATCTATACAGAAAATCTTACTATATTTAAAATTTCTTTAACAAGTGTAAAGCGATTGTTAAAAAATGTCAATTTAGGAATTCACAAAGCTTCTCCTGAGAAATCTTCACTAATAAAGCCATCTGTCCAGCACAGTTTTCTTCTCATTAACTCTTAACTAGATTTTAAAAAAAAAGCAGTTTAATGATGGATAAATGCAAATGCTAGAAAACACTGCAAAGTCGGAGAGCTGACTTCATAAATTGCCATGTTCTACTTGATCTACAGAAATGTTTTAGAGATAGCTGTTAATTGTTCTCATCTCCTCAGGAATGTTAGATCATGTCTTTGGCAACATCCATTTCATTGTAATAGCCAACACAACCCAACAGTCAAAGAGTATCTAATCTTAGTTTCTTCAGTAGAGTTACTCTACCCGATTTATACTGATGTAACTGGGGTTAAACCATATCCCTTTGTCATGATGTCTTCCTGGTACTGAATAGTTTTATACCTGTATGAAAAATTTAATTCTGGTCATAACTCACTGGGTAAGCATTAGAAAGACAGAACTATATAGAGATTAACACAGTCCATTGGGTCTGAGCTTCACTATATCTATAAATCCAGAAGTCCTAATTCTGCAAAGCCCCATTGCAGTGAGTAGGACTTGAATTCAAGGAACAATCGTGCAGGGATCACAGAATTTAGCCATTAGTTAAGTATTCTCGTTGTTCACATCTCATCCACTGCCTTTCAATCTCTTGTTTTAAATTATTGAACTGACAGCACTACCCACCTTTTTCCAAGATTCTTATTTATATAGCAGTGTTTTGTTCCTTGGCAGCTGATCTACGGAGGAAGCTAATTAACACAAAGCAGAAGAGAGGTGTTGGGTGCTAGTGATCACATTTGTTAGATTCTTTGCTGACAAAGTAATAATTTTCTTTAATCTGGAATGCTAAAAAATGCCATTTTGTTATATATAAAAACCTAAACTATACATTTATATACAGGTAAGATCTGCAGTAATAGCACTGTTCTGTACCATATGTTTGTTTGTATGTCTGATGCAATCCAATGAATACCCTGTGGTTTGGGCTTTCTCTTTTTAAATTTTCAGATTTTTTTACCTGTAACTTTGAATCTAGTTAGTAGAAGCAAATAAGTTCAAAAATAGAAACCCTTTGCTGTTGGGCTTTCCAAGACTTGTTTAATCTCATGTTTTTCAGTGTTCCTAATGAGCACTAATTAGTCAGCAATTACCTGTGCAAATTAAGAGGAAAAAATAGGAAGGGGTTGCTACAGTTAAAAAAAAAAAAAAAAAAAAAAAAAGGTAACTTGAAATATTCTAAAGTAAACCACCCCTATTTTAATTATGGTATTTATTCAGCAAAGGCCAGATTCATTGCTTGTAAATTCAATAGTCTTACCTGGTTTTGCCCCAAGTCAACTTTGTCCTCCAGACTGTTGATAAGTTCATGCCTATGTAAAAGAAAAACTATAGCTAACTTTGAAAGTGGTTTAAAAATATCTAAATAGGTGTGTGTGTATCTATACATATATAGGCAGACAATGTTGTTCAACTCTCTAGAGGGTTCGTATACACTGCAATGCTATTTAGGGATATTGGAGTATGCCGAAATAGCTATCTGTCATCTTCACAGCATGCCTGTTATTTTGGGTTCACTATTCCGACATCCCTGTAAACCTCATTCTATGAGGAGTAAAGGACATTTCAGAATAGTGATTTATTTTGAAATGTGTTGCTGTGTAGACAAATTGCGTATCTTATTTCGAGTTAGGGTGCAGTGTAGACACATCCTCTGAAATGGAAGTGACACTTCCTACCTTTTGTTGTAGTTTGATGCTGATAGAGCATTTAGCATTTTGATACTCTATATGAATAAAAAATATTGACTAAAATGGTTGTCATTAAAAACTCTTCTTTCCCCACTATAGGTACCTACAGGGTCAGAGTGTTGTTAAAGCTAAAGATCATACAGTGCGGCTCAGGAAGGAGGATAGAAGAGGTTGCAAAGGGGGAATTTCCACTCACTCAGTCCTGAGCTCATTGTTCACTACTCCAGTCAATGAAGTCAGAAGAGTAATGCTGATTGTCAACAACCCCACTGGGCCAACCTCATAGTCTGACACCACCAGGGTTCACCAGTCTTGAACTCACTCCCATTTGTCTAACTCTGTGTCTGGCTGTGTGCTGCTAGCAGATCCTCTTGCACTGGAGTTATTGTATTTAGGTGGCTTGAAGGGCATAGCAGCTCAGGACAAAGCAGCTCAGGATTTGAGAACATCTCTTTCTATACTCAGAACAGGAAAAACTCAGATGCCACAAGCATTGAGCTGTGGCAAACACTTGATTTTTTAAAAGGCACCCCCCTCCTACGTGTGGTTTCCTTAGCCTTTAAGGCAGTGACAAGTGATGACAAAAGGTGGGATTTACTGTGTCTCAGAATATTCTGGCAAAGCATGAGAATGCATAAGCAGCTGGAAGAAGAATAGAAAAATGGCTGTAAGTAAACAAATGAATGGCCTGAGCTGGCACCAGTGTGACTCTTGGAGATGGAAGCTGTGCCATACTCCAAGTGAATACATCTCCAGGGCTACGTCTACACTGGCCCCTTTTCCGGAAGGGGCATGTAAATTTCACTAGTCGTCGTAGGGAAATCCGCGGGGGATTTAAATATCCCCCGCGGCATTTAAATAAAAATGTCCGCCGCTTTTTTCCGGCTTTTAAAAAAGCCGGAAAAGAGCGTCTAGACTGGCCCCGATCCTCCGGAAAAAGCGCCCTTTTCCGGAGGGTCTTATTCCTACTTCAAAGGAATAAGACCCTCCGGAAAAGGGCGCTTTTTCCGGAGGATCAGGGCCAGTCTAGACGCTCTTTTCCGGCTTTTTTAAAAGCCGGAAAAAAGCGGCGGACATTTTTATTTAAATGCCGCGGGGGATATTTAAATCCCCCGCGGATTTCCCTACGACGACTAGTAAAATTTACATGCCCCTTCCGGAAAAGGGGCCAGTGTAGACGTACCCCAGATGTTTGGGGTATAAACAGGATTGGTAGCGAATAACTAAGTTCATAGAGATTGTTTACTTCAGCTGTAACCCCCTTTGTGCTGCAATTCCATTAGATCTGACAAGCTAAGATGGGATCTGTTACTTGGATCAGGAGACTTCTCTAGTTTACTTAGAAGCAATGTGTGCACTCCATTGCCTGCTGTACTATTGCAGGACCACTAACACTATCTCTTTTGCAGGAGACAATATCCTGCTGATGGCAATATCTCATGAGTTAAAAATCTCTTTGGGTATGTCTACACTACAGCACTATTTCGAATTAACTTAATTCAAAATAGTTAATTCGAATTAAGCTAATTCGAAATAACGCATCTATACACAAAAACTATTTAGAAATAGCATTTTGCTATTTTGAAATAGTGCATCCACACTGAGTGGACCCTGAACCTAAATTAAGGCTGGCTGGAACCAGTGCCAGCAGGGCATCAGGTTAGGACTTTACTGTGTGGGGCTGCTGCCTGAGGCTAACTGAACTCATGCTTAAAGGGACCCTACCCTCACCCCAGATAGACAGTTCTCAGGGTTCCCTGCTTGCTTGTCTACCTTGATGAGGGACAGCAAAGTAGTCCTGTCTTGGAGTGCCCTGAGTGCCCGAACTTGAGACACCACAGCACTCGGCCACATGGAGCCAAAGCTGCCACTAGGCATGCCGACGCGTTTCGTGGGGTCGTTGCCATCAGCCCGGCTGTACTCGCTGCAGGCTGCCATTGGAGGGGGAGGAGGGTCCATCGAGGGGCTGTCAGGATCCAGGAGGCCCTGAGGGAGAGCGTCCACTCTGAGGAGCCCTCAGAGCCTCCCTGGCCCTCCCCACCAGGGGCTCGTGCCCCATTCCTCCCTTATGTCCTTCCTCTTACCCCTCCCTATCCCTGATTCCTGATGTTCAAAAATAGAAACTGTATTTATTGAACAAAACAGGGGAGGGAGGGATGGGCCTCTGGGGAGACTGGGAAGAGGAGGTGGGAGAGGGGAAGAGACAGGGTGGAAGAGGGGAAGGGAAAACCTGGGAGGAGGGAGCTGGAAGGGGGAAGCAAGGGGAAGAAGGAGGAGGGGAAGCTCAGGGCTCAGGATTGGGGGTCTCTCCAGACCAACCTGACTTTCATGCTAACCTGCTCCTTAATTCGAAATAGCTATTTCAATTTGGTGTTACTCCTCGTAGAATGAAGTTTACCAAATTCAAAATAAGGGCTCCACTATTTTGAATTTATTTCAAAATAGCAGTTTGCCTGTGTAGACGCTATTACAGTTAATTCGAAATAACTGCTGTTATTTCAAATTAACTTTGTAGTGTAGACATACATTGTCTTTTATAAATTCACATGGTTCCTTTTGAAAGAGCAGGGTGTGGCCTATAATTTCTAAAACCAAATTCCATTTAGATAATTAGATTCTTCCTTTCTAACTTCCCCAACAGTTTCAAATGGATACATTATTTTCCCCTTCCTGTTGTGTAGTGTGAGGGTACATTGTTAAACAGTTGGTAGGTCTTATTCAGTGGTCTCTGCCTCACAGTAGTGAAAAGAGTGTGTTGCTTGTGGTTTGCTTTGTTTGTTCATGTTGTGGTAGCATTGAGATGCTCCAATTAAGCTGCAGGAAAAATGTATTCAAAGAGTGTCCTGACCACAGTACAGAGCAATACCTTGTCCACTGAAGTCGTAAGAATGTTACTTCATTGGGAACAGGATCAGACTCAGATCTGTGAAGTATATTGAGATCCTTTGGGATTAAAAGGAATCATATACTATGTTGCATTTTTTTAATGGAGACATTAAATCTACTAGCTGCTAAGTGTCTGTCAGAGTTGTTGTCCATACCAGCAAGCACTGAGCCTGCTAGTGGGAGAGATTATGATCACTTGCTCCCCTCTTCCAGAAAAAAAAAAAAAAAAAAGCTGTGAGTGAAACAAACTTCCGCCTGCTAGCCAGTAGCAAAGAAATGTACACGCCTGCGTACCAAACATTTACAGCTGCTAATAGGATTTGCAGAGTGTCTGCTTCTTCTCTTGGGATCGGACTGAAGGGATGTAATAGTAGAAGAATGCCTACAGCATAATTAAAAAAATGTTTATTCTTTCTAATTTGTTTTTCATCTTGAAGGTGCTGATGCTACAGCCATTCAGTAAGGCTATGCTTTGGAATATGCTACACATATTCCAAAATAACATAGTCCTCATCTACACAGCAAGCAGTTATTTTGACATAATGTGGACCTGGAGGACTTCTTACTCCAGCTCCCGTAATCCTTATTGTACGAGGAGGAAGGGAAGTTGGGAAGAGTGCTCTTTCTCAGACTTCCTGCTGTGTTGACAGTGCCAAAAGCAGGAATAAACTATTTTGACTTAAGCTATGCAATTGATGTAGCTCAAGTTGCATAGCTTATTTCGGTTTAAGCCTTGTTGTGTAGACGTGCCCAAACTGTTAAAGTTGTTTGACCCTTCCTAGGATTCATGATTTAAATATCTCTGTGAAGGGTCTAGAATGCTAAAGCAGAGATGAGACACCAATAATCTGTGTTGATAGCTGAACTCACCCTTCTTTCTCTAACACCTGTAGAAGGAGTCTTTGAGAGATAAGATCTGAGCAAGTATCCTTCATATAGATCCTATAGGGGGTTTGTCCCTTTGAGGAAAGCACTGTACTTGGTGGATCCTTAGGGTTACAAGGAGTTAGCCATTCCTTCAGAGAGATGGTGCAATGCACCAGCCCTTGCCATTGTCTAGGAATATGGCTCCAGGGTGGAGCTGTGCTACCAGGTCTTCCCCCTTGATTTTAACTGACCAAAACAGACAGGCAGTGTTCTCTGTTCCTTGGAGGCCACCCAGTTGATTAGCAGAGCACCAACAGCTGCCCACAACCAGCACCATGTGTTTCTACTCATGATGCACATGTGTATATGCTACAGTGCACACAACATAACATTTATTCTGCATGTGAATGGAAAACATTAGAGGGAATATTGACCATGGACTGTACCATTCTCTTTAGGAATGCTATACAATGTTAGAAAGGGGGTGATGACACCTTCCAAGTCCCTGGCCACCCACTTTTCCACCCTCCGCTGCCCCCGCCACCTGCCTCCTATATCCTCTCTCCTCATTGTTCATGATCTGGACAGGGATGCTTCGATGGTGGGGAAGAATGATGGCTCAGAAGGGACTGAGCTGTATTCTGTATGTGGAGCTGGGGTAAGAGTCTGACCTCACACAACTGCATCTGCGCAAAACAAAAAAGGGAGCTGCCTTCCATACTTCTTCATCAGTAGAGGTTCCCTCCGAGCTTTCAGGGTGCTAATGGCCTCATACATTACAGCTCCTTTGGTCAGACATAGAAGTGTGTAGCCTTTCCACATCTTTGTACATTTCACACAGCGATTATTTATGACCATGCCAAAAGTAGGAAGCCTTCCAGCAATCCTGAAGATGCAGACTAAGGTAAAATAGGGTGCAGTGAGTGATAACTCAGACCACAGATAACGGAAAGGTGAGTAAAGTATGTTTCTTGAACGGGAAGTTATTGAACATTTAGAAACAGGGAACAGAAAGTTTTCCCTGGGTTATCCATTACTAACAAATCAGGCTTAAAGAGTCGTGAAACATCTCTGGAAGTGATACCTTGACAAATATTTTTAGAAATCAGGACCTTGTTTCTATGGTTTAGGAAACTGTTCATAGCAATTGAGTTAGATTTACTTGAACCATGAGGCTGCCACAATGCTTATTTTAATAGAGTAGATACAAAATGAAATTGTAGAAATTTCCTGAAGTGCCTGCAAGAAACTGTAGCACCAAATGGAGACTGAGAGATAACAAACTGAGAGCTTTGTCTCATAATCTTTGCTTACATGCATATTTCTACCAAACACAGTGGAATTAATGGGAAGCGTCTAGTCAAGGAACTTTTTTTACCTTTATTTTTTGTGGAGGTGGAGATGAGGTTAGTTCTGTGCAAGAGGCAGGGTCACCCAAAGTGTCAATTTGCTCCCTGCCCTCTGTTTTAAAGCTCCCCCAAACCTGCGCAATAATAAGATGAGGGAGAAAGCAGCGGGCAGTTCGGATGAATTTCAGTGAGCAGTGTTGTGCACACAGGGTCTTAGCAACATTCAGGTGTGACTTGGCTGCCACTGTTATGATAGAGGGATATAGCCAAACCAAATGCAAGAGAATGGTTTAATGACCTAATGTGTGGGGTTCAGCTCTGTAAGAGTTAGAGCAGCCCACACATTCAGCATGCCCATCCTGTATCCTCACCTGCTGGGGGCTGAAACCACGCTGGCTCCTTTTAGGTCAAGAAGCTGTACTGGAAGGTGATGCTTGCCAGCAGGAAAGGTAAGGAGTGAGAGGGAGGAGCAGGGATTCCCACAAGGGAACAGGGAGTGGCAAGAGACCTCTCAGAGGGCCTGCTCCAAACCCCACTGAGGTCTAAGGGAGTCTTTCTAATGACTTCATTGGGCTTTGAATCAAGTCCCAGTCACAGAAGAGAATTTAATATTGTTCCAAGCAGCATTAATCCCTCTTATTTTCTCTGTGTTTGGGGATGTCTAGGAGAGGCATGTGACTTAGATTGCTCGTTTCCCAATGTTTTGCCATTTTCCCTATAGCAGATGAGCCCTATAGAGAATGTTGGAAGCGAGTGGCTATATATTACAGGAGAGGGTGGGCTCTAGAATGTTCAGTATACCTGCCTATCCTCACTGCAGGTACTACTCAGCACAGGAAACGTAAGGCCCTAAAACTTTTAGTTTAAATGTAATTAAAATATTCATTTGTTTTCCATAAACCCTTGCAAATCCCATACTTCACGTACAGCTGAGACCATACTCAGGCTCCATTATGGATCAAAGATAAAAGGCACACTGACTCCAGTGAAATTTAATTAAATAAAGTAAAATAAAATTATTTTGAGCATTACATATCCACATAGCACAATTAATTTTAGTTTCTCTCATATTGACTCCCCACTAAACTGCTCCCCCTCCCTTTCTTGTCTGTTTTTTTGTCCACCGGAGGCTCACATGAACTTTGCAACATTTTAATTTAAAACCCAGACATTTCTTTGGGTGCCACAGTACAAGCAATCAGTTAATTATCCGATAAAGATTAAAGGAGGCGTGCAATACAAAATTCAATTAAAATGAGGACGATTGCTTAATATGTTGAGAGCTGTTTCTACAGGCAACCAAAATTATAATTATGTGTAGCTAACAAAGTATTGTTTTATCTTCTATATCTGTATTTCCCATTGACTCTTAATGCTTTTTCTCCATTTTAATGCAAACCCAGCTGCTACCAAAAGCTATTGCTCAATCCATCCCCTTAGTTATTTTATGACAATACATGCTGTGGCAGCTTTTGAGCTTTGTAACAAATGTTTAGTCGTCTGGATATTTCTAAAGAAGTTTAATTACAGAAATTTAAGTGCAATACAGCATTGCCCATGAAAAG
The DNA here is from genome assembly GCF_049634645.1 of Pelodiscus sinensis. Taxonomy (NCBI): domain Eukaryota; kingdom Metazoa; phylum Chordata; order Testudines; family Trionychidae; genus Pelodiscus; species Pelodiscus sinensis. The sequence continues at coordinate 10,442,060 of NC_134723.1, forward strand.
TGAAGTGATATTTATTCTTCTGTTTAACTGAGCACTAGAAAATGAAAAAAGCATGGATTGACCACCTGCCCATTCATTCTGAGTGCTGAATTATCTGAAATAAAATTGTGTGCTTTATCCCCTTCCAAATGTGCTATAAGGGTCTGATGGTAAATTACATGGCATTCTTCCCCCTATTAAACTAGAGTACTAAAATGGTCTTATCTGAAGTTACTGCTGATCGTTCAGTAGGTGCTTCCCTAGGACTGGAAAAGACAAAATTCTCATATTCTAAAATTATTTTTAGTTCAAAATATTTTCATTCTTGAGTTGGGGATGAAAATCAAAATCGTGACATTATTTGCGAACAGAAAACCATAATCCCCACCCTATTTTGGATAGGTCAAAACTTTTCATTTAGATATCAATCTTTTTGTCTTCAACTTCTAAAAAATTTACTTTGCTTAGATGTAAAAAGAAAAAAGTTTATGAATTGGAAAACAGGATTTTTAATAAAAAATAAAAAATGATCAAAAGAAAAGTGCACACAATTTTGTAATTTTTTTCCTCCACGTTTGAATTGGGAAATGTTTCACACCTGACCTTGTTTTAAGAACAGAGTCAGTTTCTACAGACTGGCATTTTTCAATTTAAAAATGATCTATAAAAAAATTCCTCACCCACTCTACGCTTCATGCCATTTGTAAACTGCCTGTCTAAAGTTAATACGTGAGTCTTGTCCTTAATGCAATGGATTCTATCAGGCAGGAGAAGTCCTTAATTTGAAACTGTAATATTAAATTCTCTAATTTGAATGACTTCTTGTGCATACGCTTACTACAGGCATGTCTACCCTTAGACATACTTTCAGAGTGTATAGGGGGGAACTCCCACTGACAAACAGGAAGTAAGGAGTAGTGGATAATAGCTCCACTCCCTAATATTCTGAGTAACCCTGGTAATCCCACAATCACTACTGGACTAGAAAATGGTTATAGCTTTATTCATTTCTTTCTCTTTAGAGTTGCATTTTTTCCAGCACATTGTTAAAAATGCCATATTTTACTGGTTGAATGAAATGGTCCCTATGTGTGGTTTACTTTGTCACTAGTTAACTTTGTAAAGCACTTTGGGAGGGTAAGGGTTTCATGTAATTGTTAGTTATTATTAAAAGTTAAAATTCTATTAATTTTTTCTCCTTAGTCTCCCCTATATCTTCTTGGAAGGGGACAAATATTACAATTTTATGATAATGTGGGAGCTTTGTTCAGTCAAAGGGAGACATTTTAAAGCAATGGAATCATTTCTAAAAGGTTATCTAATAAGTAACTTCTTACAAAAAGCTGACCATGTGGCTTTTGTAAATTACTGGGTGTATTGTTCAGTTTCATAAGCTGGCCAAATGCACAATACAGCTATAGTCATTGAGTCTGCAATGTATCACATGGGGCTCTCTTTCTCAGAATGACAGGTAAGAATAATATATGTTTTTAACTCCTATAGGAAAATATCGAGTCTTGTAATTTAAGCATCATAGTCTGTGACTATTTTGAAGGGGAATAAAGTTTCAGAGGGATAGCCAAGTTAGTCTATAACAGGAAAAACTTAAAAAAAACCCCAAATAGTCTGGTAGCACTTTAAAGACGAACAAAACATGCAGATGGTATCATGAGCTTTTGTGGACGCAGCCCACTTCTTCAGATGACTGGAGTGCAGAACCAAGAATAAATAAAGGAAGGAGGAGAGGGGAGGAGGAAAAAATTGGAGGAGGGGAGAAGAGAACATTGGGTAGATAAGTTTCAGAGGGAAACTTTAAAGACTATTAGTTGTTTTTTAAGTTTTTTCCCATTACAGACTGGCTCGACTATCCCTTTGAAACTTATCTACCCAATGTCCTCTCCTCTCCCTACTCTAATTGTTTTCCTTCCATCGCCTCCCCCCCTCTTCCTTTGTTTATTCTTGATTCTGGACTTCTAACACTCTGGTCATCTGAAGAAGTGGGTTTTGCCCACGAAAGCTCATGATACCATCTACATGTTTTATTAGTCTTTAAAGAGCTACCAGACAATTTATTGTTTTTTAAGTTTTTGAAGGGGAATGAAAACCTCATCCAAATATGCATGAATTCAAAGATGTTTCAGCACAAGTTGGAAAAAGAAATCCATAGTGAAAATTAAAGCTGGTTGGAGTTTTACAACTAAAAAATTTTCCTACCAAAAATGAGAGTTCTTAAAAAATGATGTTTCTGACTAGATGTTTACTGATGGCAAATTTCGGAATGAAATAAACGTTAATTGATTTTCAAACATCAAAAACAAATTTGAAATTACAAAATTTTCCCCCTTTTTCTCCCTTTTCCCCCCATTTTTCCTTTTGTCACTCAGGTAGTTTCTTCCCTCAGGAAAATTTTGAAGTTACAGGAAAGAAAAAAAATTGTGAAGAAAAAGAAAAGTTAAAAAAAGAAAAAGAAAAAGAGCAGAGAATGAGTAATGAGGGAGAAAAGATATGTGTGGCAAAATTTTTTAAAAATGAGAAGAATGAACCATCTCCCAGCAATGTTCCATTTGGAACCTCTGAACAGAAAAGGCTGAAACACTAACGTTTTTTCTATAATTGTTTTTCAGTTTTTTGGATCAGCTTCTAAAAAGGCATATGTGAGCAAAAGAGATAATTATGCTTCATTTTCACTCATTTCACAGTGGATAGAGTTATTTGACGGGTTAATAAGCGTGATGGGTGGGTAGAGAAGTGCTAGGTATGATATATCTTGAATTTAGGAAGACTTTTGATACTTTCTCCCACGACCATCTCATTAACAATCTAGGGAAATAGCATCTTGCTGGAGCTATTATAAGGTTGGTCCATAACAGGTTGTAAAACCATTCCCTGAGAATAGTTATCAGTGGTTCATAGTCAAGCTGGAAGGGCATATCAAGATGAGATGCCACAGGGATCCAGGGTCTGATTTAGATAATGGCATAGAGAATTCTGCTTACAAAGTTTGTGGACGATGCAAAGCTGGGAAGGGCTGCACGTTCTTTTAAGGATAGGATTAACATTCAAAATGATCTGGACAAGCAGGAGAAAAGGTGGTTTGATATAAATATTATGAAATTTAGTAAGGAGGACCACTACAAAGCACTCCACTTAGGAAGGAAAAATTAGTTGTACACGTATAAAATGGGAAATGGGTGCCTAGGCAGGAGTACTGTGGAAAGGGATCTTGGGGACATAGCGGATCACAAACTATGCAGGAGTGAACAGTGTAATGTTGTTACAAAAAGAAAAAGCAAACATTATTCTGGGATGTATTAACATGAGTGTTGAAAATAAGAGAAGAGAAGTAATTCTACCACTCTACTCCATACTGATTAGGCCTCAGCTGGAATATGTGCCAAGTTCTGGTCTCCACATTTCAAGAAAGATGTGGATAAATTGGAAAAAGTCCAGAAAAGAGAAACAAATATGACTAAAGAGCTAGAAAATACGAGGGAAAATTGTTTGTTTAGTCTGAAGAAGCGAAGAGAAGAGAGAACATGTTAAGAGTTTTCAAGTACATAGAAGGTCCTTGCAAAGAGGTGGGAGAAAATAATATTCTTGTTAACTTCTGAGGGTAGATCAAAAAGGAGTGGGTTTAAATTGCAGCAAGTGCAGTTTAGGTTGAATGTGAGGAAAAACTTCCTATCAGTTTAGAAGCACTGTACTAAATTGCCCATGGAAGTTGTGGAAAATCCACCACTGGAGATTTTTAAAAGCAGATTAGACAAACATCTGCCGGGGTAGTTCAGATAATACTTAGTCTTGTCTTGTCTTTCAAGGTTCATTCCAGGCTTAATATTCTATGATTCTGTGATTTTATTTAATATTTTGAAAATCAGCATAGTTTTTTAACTTAAATATAAACAATAAATAATACTCTATCCTACAAAGAGAGCTGCATTGTAGATCCTCCAAGAGCCCTATTGACTTAAACTATTCCTTATCATGCAAGGAGATTTATGCAGGAGACCCTTGTATCTGCTTGCATCTCTTCGCAAAGTAGGAGTTCATATTTCATATAGCCAACTTTTGTAACATTATCATCCCTGAAAAGGCAACAGTTCACAAGGTGGGCCATCCCTCTCCCCATCTGCAGCGTTATTGGGGTAATATTTTAGAAGTCTCCATGCAGCAATTCTTGCACATCCTGAGCTCCCAATGAGATCAGCAAGTTATTTGAAAGCATCCAGAAATGGAGGATCCTGCCTGGAAATCTGCAAAGGAAATCATGTCCTTGAAATATTGCAGTGCATATAGAAATTTCAAGGACAGATTCTAAAAGGTCATCAAACAGGTCACTGTGATAGGAAATTTTCCCTTTTGTGAACTGAAAGTTTCATACAAAAAGGCTAGAAAAATTGGTTTCTTTCTCCAGAAGAGTATCACATCCAGTGGACAAATTGATTCTTAACCATCGTAAGTAATTGCCTATAGATAAACCCTAATATACAACCGGATTTGTTCCAATCCCACAGACAGAGACAAACAGCTACAAGATCTTTATCAAGCATTCTTCAAACTTAATACCCACCTGGGGAAGTGAGCAAACAGATTGGCAGGGCCAGACAAATATCCAGAAGTCAATTTCTTCAAGACAGGCCCAACAAGGAAAATAACAGAACACCACTGGTCATCCTCTTCAGCCCCCGGCTTAAACCCCTCGGCTGTGTCTACACTGGCAATTTTTTCCGGAAAATCACATGATTTTCCGGAAAAACTTGCCAGCTGTCTACACTGGCCGCTTGAATTTCCAGAAAAGCACTGACGATCTCATGTAAAATCATATCAGTGCTTTTCTGGAAAAACTATGCTGCTCCCGTTCAGGCAAAGTCTTTTTCCGAAAGACTTTTGCCCGAAAGGGCCAGTGTAGACTGCATAGTTCTGTTTTCCGCAAAAAAGCTCCGATCATGAAAATGGCGATCAGGGCTTTTTTGCAGAAAGGTGCGTCTAGATTGGCCACGGACGCTTTTCCAGAAATGTGCTTTTCTGGAAAAGCGTCCTGCCAATCTAGACGCTCTTTTCGAAAATGCTTTTAACGGAAAACTTTTTGTGCATTACAAAGCCAATTTCTCCTGCCATTAACATCGGCATTTCCACATCAAAAGCTATGAATAGGACACATCCAGCCCATTTAATTTGCCTTATTAACACAGATCCTACAATTGATAGGCACTTCTTCTGCTGTTATATACATCTATTGATTTTTGTTATTTCCACTTCAATTCATCTGATGAAGTGGGTTTTGTCCATTAAATCATACATGATTCTATATATTTTGGGTAGTCTCTAAGGGTATGTTTAGACTACATGGCTCTGTTGCCAGAGCCATGTAGATTAGTTTACCAGGCACACCCAAATGAAGCGGCGATTTAAATAATCGCCGCTTCATTTAAATTAAAATGGCTGCTGATCTGTGCTGATCAGCTGTCTGGTGGCACAGATCTGTAGTCTGGACGCTCTGTGGTCAACATCAAAGGCATTTGTCGACCTCCCTGGTATGCCTCGTGGGATGAGGTTTACTGGGGAGGTCGACAAATGCCTTTGATGTCGACCACAGAGCATCCAGACTACAGCTCTGTGCTGCCAAACAGCTGATCGGCTCAGTGCGGCAACCATTTTAATTTAAATGAAGTGGTGATTATTTAAATTGTTGCTTCATTTGGGTATGTCTAGTAAACTAATCTACATGGCTCTGGCGACAGAGCCATGTAGTCTAGACATACCCTAAGGAGTCACAGGACCACTTGCTTTTAAAGTTACAAATGTACACGGCTATCCCTCTGAGATTTAACATCATAAGTAACAGTCTCCATAAATAACATGTGATCAGATACAATACCTTTAACAGAATATCTCTGCTCCTCATTACACATTGGTGTACAAGATAATTTGTCTTTTGAAAGTAAGAGATTTACATGAATACTCAACACTAAAAATACAATGTCTGAGGTTATTTTAATGGTTTTCACCACCAATTCTTTTTACCAGACTCTCGGATTCTTACATTTCTGCCCATTCTAGTATATTCTAGATCAGGATTGGGCAAATTTTTGGGCTGAGGGCCACATCACAGTATGGAAATTGTATGGAGGTCAATGAATGTTCACAAAATTGGGTTGGGATATAGGAGATGAGGGGTCTAGCTGGAGGAGTGGGTTCAACGGTGGACCCTGAAATGAGGACTTCAGGATTGGGAGGGGGCTTTGGGCTTTCACCAAGGGGTCTGGAGGATGGGAGGGGCTGTTGTCTGGAGCAGGCAGTTGAAGTGTTGGAAGGGTGTGAATGTGATGGCTTTGGCTACGGGTGCAGGCTCTGAAGTGCGGTTGGATAAGGGGGTTGAAGGGTTTAGGGTACCAAAGGGGCTCTGGGCTAGTACTGAGGGGTTCAGAGGGTAGAAAGGAGATTGGGGTTGGGGCACACAGGAAGGCTCAGAGTTGCAGGCTCTGGACTGCGTTTAATGTTCAAGCAGCTCCAAGAAGCAGATGCATGCCTCTCCTCTGGCTAGCTCCTAGATGGAGGCATGGCCAGGCTGCTCTGTGTGCTAACCCCTATTTGCAGGTACTGCCCTTGCAGCTCCCATTGGCTGCAGGTCCCAGTCAATGGAAGCTGCTGGTAGAGTGCTTAGGGTGGGGCAGTGCACAGAGCCCTTGGCTACTCTATCACAGTAGTATAGCCTGGGATTAATTTAGGATTTATGCTTCTTGGCCAGAATTACTTCTTGATTTCATACCATTTCACTTTAATGATTTCACAAGTTCAGTATAAAAATGATGAATCTTAGCCCTTAAAATTTTAATAGTAAAAACCATGTTGAGACTAATCTAAGAAGTTCCTTCTAAAATGTTCTGTGGCCAAATATATATACTGATACCACAGTCATCAGCTAGATGCATATAAAGTATGTGATAAGGAACCTGTGGTATACATTTACAGCTGGCATGAGAGTTATAATTCAAGGGAATATGTTACATTTGCTTTAGGACCTGTGTTAATGAGGCATATTCCATACTTGACTTTCATTGCAAGCATAGTAGAGTTTTAATTCCTGAAATTTTTAATATTCTCAAAATCTTCCCACCTGTCCACCCCCCCCAACACCAAAAACACAAAGGTCAGGGCAGAGGGTGGGTTGGATCATAGGATTCATCTGAAACCTATAGTAAGCCTGGAAATGATAGAAAAAATGGGGTGTTATGCATTTGTAATTATGAAGTGTTGCGTGCATGACACTTGATGAATCAGATGAATTAGCTGATCCTGTATCACAATATTACACTCAGTAAAAAATTCAATTTTGCAAAATTTAATGAAAGTGTAAGGGGGGGGGGCTGGTGGGGTTTTTTTTTAAATCTCATACAATAAAAAACGGAAAATTTTGCATAGCTCCAATGTCTGGATTGGATTATATTCTACAGCAACATTTTAAAATTAATCACTAGTGAGTAACTAAGCAAATTTCCATGGTCAATATTGCACCCTGGGGCTATATCTACACTACTCTGTCACTTCTGGAAAAAGCTACGCAAATTGTGAACCACAATTTGTGTAGCTTTTTCCACTTATTTTTTGGAAGAGGCTTTTCTGACACTTGGCCCATCTACACTGGGCCAAATGTCAGAAAAAAACTCTTTTTCAGAGCATCCCTTCTTCCTTGTAAAACGAAGTTTACAGGGATGCTGAAAAAGCGCGTCTGCTGTTCCGAGAAAAAAATCTGAAGAGCTGATGCGTTCCCTGGATGCAGCAGAGTTTTTCCAGGAGACTGAAAAACTCTGTAGTTAGACATAGCCTGGGTGAAATGCACCCCTGTGTAAATGGCCCAGTACAAGGTCTACTCCTTATTTCTTCAGAACTTAAGTGGAATTTTACATAGAGCATGGGCCTCATTTTGGCCCTCTACACAGAAGCGAATTTCCTTCAGTACTGATGGGACTACGTGAGTAAAGATTGTAATAAATATAAGCTCCAGATATAAGATTGGTGGGGTGGGTTCAGGTGTGGTGTAAGGGCTAGGCCATTCACCTGGGGAAAGTAGGGTGGTGGGTTCAGGTGCTGCTACTAGGGAAGGTAGGATAGTGAGTTCAAGCTCCGTGGCTCCCAACCCCACAGAGGAATGGGACAGCCAACTTCCTGAAGGTAAGGCAGTGGGGTGGGTTCAGGGGTTGCACAGTAAAAATAATTTGGAATTATGTTTTTGGTTTTCTTTTGCTATAGATTTAAAATGTCTAGCTTTCTGTTCCATTCACCAGATTAGTTGGTACAAACCAACGTGAGCAAACCACAAATGACTTCTATCAGCACTATATTTCATATAGTAAATAGTATACATGTAATATACACATGTGATGGTGAAACAGATATATGTAGATATGTTTACTTTTTTAGAAACATAGCTAGGAAGTTGTCTACTGAAAAGGGACACGTTCTGTTTAGAAAATGTAATAAGTCACACTTTATGTGTAGAAAATTTCTGTGTAGAAAATTTATTGAGTCACACTTTGTCGAACCATTTTTTTCTTGTTTCTGCACTCCTGGAAAAAAGCTAAACCTACAGACCCATAATCTCTGATGGAAATGCCTTTAACCATATGACATATTTAGACAAATACATGTTTTCACCTAATAACTCTGCATTAAAATAAAGGAATAAGAGATCATAGAATCATAGAACCATACAGCTGGAAGAGACCTCAGGAGGCCATCAAGTCCAGCCCCCTGCTCAAGGCAGGATCAATCCCAACTAAATCAACCCAGACAGGGCTTTGTCAAGCCGAGACTTAAAAACCTCTAGGGAGGGAGATTCCACCACCTCCCTAGGTAACCCATTCCAGTGCTTCACCACACTCCTAGTGAAATAGTTTTTCCTAATATCCAACCTAGACCACTCCCACTGTAACCATTGCTCCTTGTTCTACCATCTGTCACTACTGTGAACAGCCTTTCTTCAGCCTATTTGGAAGCAGGAAATTGAAGGCTGCTATCAGATCCCCCCTCACTCTTCTCTTCTGTAGACTAAACAAACCCAAATCCCTCATTCTCTCCTCAGAGGTCATGTGCTTCAGCCCCCTAATCATTTTGGTCACCCTCCACTGGTCCTTCTCCAATGCATCCACATTCTTTCTATAGTGGGGGGCCCAGAACTGGACACAATACTCAAGGGCTACGTCTAGACTGGCATGGTTTTCCGTTAAAAGCATTTTCGGAAAAGAGCGTCTAGATTGGCACAGACGCTTTTCCGCAAAAGCACTTTTTGCGGAAAAGCGTCTGTGCCAATCTAGACACGCTTTTTCACAAAAAAGCCCTGATCACCATTTTTGCGATCGGGGCTTTTTTGCGGAAAACAAATCTGTGCTCTCTACACTGGCCCTTTTGCGCAAAACTTTTGCGCAAAAGGACTTTTGACTGAATGGGAGCAGCATAGTATTTCCACAAGAAGCACTGATTTCTTACAGTAGGAAGTCAGTGCTTTTATGGAAATTCAAGCGGCCAGTGTAGACAGATGGCAAGTTTTTCCGGAAAAGCGGCTGATTTTCTGGAAAAACTGGGCAGTCTAGACACAGCCAAGATGTGGCCTCACCAGAAACAAATAATGGGGAATAATCACTTCTCTAGACCTGCTGTCAATGCTCCTCCTAATGCAACCTAATATGCCATTAGCCTTCTTGGCTACAAGGGCATACTGTTAACTCAAATCCAGCTTCTCATCCATTGTAATCCTTAGGTCCTTTTCTGCGGAACTGCTACTTAGCCAGGCGGTCCCCAGCCTGTGAACAATGCTTGGGATTCTTCCATCCCAAGTGCAGGACTCTGCACTTGTCCTGTTGAACCTCATCAGATTTCTTTTGGCCCAAACCTCTAATTTGTCTAAGTCACTCTGTACCCTATCTCTGCCCTCCAGCATATCTACCTCTCCCCCTAGCTTAGTGTCATCTGAAAACTTGCTGAGGATGCAATTCATCCTCTCATCCAGGTCATTAATAAAGATGTTGAACAAAACCAGTCCTAGAACTGATCCTTGGGGTACTCAACTAGAAACTGACCACCAACTTGACATCGAGCCATTGATCACTATCTGCTGAGCCCGACCTTCTAGCCAGCTTTCTATCCATCTTACAGTCCATTTATCCAATCCATATTCCCTGAACTTACTGGCAAGAATATTGTGGGAGACTGTATCAAAAGCTTTGCTAAAGTCAAGATATATCACATCCACTGACTTTCCCATATCACAGAGCCGGTTACCTCATAATAGAAACTAATCAAATTGGTCAGGTATGACTTGCTCTTCATGAAGCCATGTTGATATACAAGCAAAACTAGAGAACAGAAAATAACATTTTAGTGGAATTTCTCTTACCGAAATGTTTAGTATTTACTTCATCCAAATAACTATAAATACAAAAAGTATGATATTAAATGAAAGAAAAAAATTTCTCATACTTGAATCTTTTTTAACTAGCTTTTCCTTCCACTGTTACTCTATTTTCTTTGAGGAAGCATGAGCAATTTAAGATTTAGGAGCATAAGTCCCATTGAAAGTCAGTTTTAGAGATGGGTAAATTGAGGAACAAAGAGTTTAAAGGTAATATTTTCAGAGGGAAAATAAATGGAGCTTGTGCTTGAAACCACAAAGGCAGGATCTTCTGAAAATCCCACCCTGTGCATGGTCTTTTCCCTTTTCTCCAGGTTCCAATGTTTTTCCCTGCAAATCCAGCCTTCTCTGAGAAGACCAAACTTCCCTCTCTGCCTGGCATATTTAATTAGAATAGCATTTGCCTCCAAAGTGTACAAAAAAATCTCTGTAGCCAACAAATTGAAGCTCTGTAAAAAGTACAACCTTCCTTTGGTTGGTGCTAATGGCTCTACAATGCTATGCCTAGATCAATGAAGAGGTGGAGAGGTATATCCTTCTCCTTGAAGAAGTGGGTCTGGCCCATGAAAGCTCATCACCTATTAAACCATCTTGTTAGTCTTTAAAGTGCTGCATAGTTTTTCTTTTTGTTTTAGCAAGATCAGACTAACACGGCTACGAATCTATTACCCTTCTCTTTGAGAGAGACTGATATTTTTGAGTGTGCTGTGCAGAACAGTCTCTGACTTTCCTTCATGTGCAGAGACTGCAAATGGGGTTGCCAACTTTCCTGACCAGGCAGACTGGGTGCCGTTGCCACAAATGGCATCCAGTCAGGAAAATTGGAAACCCTGTGCATTTGGGTGGATTTCCTTGTACCTCTATAATGAACAAGAAGAATCTGACAGTGTAGGATGTGATTTTTAAGGGGGAGTTTTGGTGAGAGAGGGGGAAGACGTCTACACACTGTGTACCCAGGAATCTGAGGTGAGATGTGTGCATATGTTAAGCTTGCAAACAATCCCATGTCCAGCTGTTGCTGAGCAGTGGTGAATCTTTGCTTTTTTTGACTATTATGACACATTATGAATTGATGAGAGATTCACAATAGCAAATATTTGTAACACAAATAGCAAGCTTCAGTGCTCCTAAGACCCTTTGAAAAGAGGCCTCTGGAGTAGAGCAGGAAGTGCACATAGACTACAAAAAAATTCCCCTCTTTGCAACTGTAAGGAGTTCAAAAGAAATAAATATCCATACAGAATGATCAATAGGTAGATACATAGTCATGAACTGAATAAGGCTCAAATTCTAGAAGTTTGCTCTTGAAAGATTTCATAAACCAGAATAAGACTCTCATAATATTTTCTGTGAATGACAGGAAGCCAATGTAAACCTCATAAAGCTTGGTAAATGTGATCCCAAGGCTTTAATTTATGTTGAGTGAAGTAAAAATAAAGAAAATAGCAGCAGATCTGTGTCTTTTCTGTACTGAAATTTTCAGGGATGACCAAATTTTGCACAGGGAGGCAGAGAGGACAGCAACATTATCCTCAAGTTCATCTACATACAACAGATGCATTTCAATAAAAGCAACTTTGTCGCTTAAATTGATAAAGGCCCCTCCTCCTCCAAAGAAAGTTGCTAGAGCTGGTCATAAAATGGGGAACACTTCTGGAAAAAGAGAACTTTAATTAAAATGTAAAGAGCTTCTGCCCATCCCTAGTATGTACTAGATGTTAATAAACTAATAGTGCCCCAACACCAAGATCCTGTTGTACTAGGTGCCATATAGACATCAATTTAGGGCTGTCAGGCTGTTAAATTCATGATTAATCACACTATTAATAATAGAATACCATTTAAATATTTGGATATTTTCTACATTTTCAAATATATTGATTTAAATGATAAGATAATACAAAGTGTACAGTGCTCACTTTATTTATTTTTATTACAAATATTTGCACTGTCAGAACCAAAAGCAATAATATTCAATTTACCTAATACAAATATTGTAGTGCAATCTTTTTCATAGAAGTTGAATTTACGAATGTAGAATTATGTGTGACGAATTAACTTCATTCAAAATAAAAGAATGTAAAACGTTACAGTGACAACAGGTTTTTTCATGCCACTCTTGTAATCAGCATCCCGAGGTATTTATGTACCAGATGCACTAAAGATTCATATGTTCCTTCATGCTTCAATTACCATTCCAGAGGATATGAATCCATGCAGATGATGGGTTATGTGTGATAAGGAGTCAAAGCAGCATGGACCAACGCATGTCCATTTTCATCAGCTGAGTCAGCATAAGGTTGATTTTCTTTTTGGGGAAGTGATTTAGATTCTATAATTTCTGCATTAGAGTGTTGCTCTTTTAAGACTTCTGAAAGCATATCTCATCTCTTTCAGATTTTGGAAGGCACTTTAGGTTCTTAAACCTTGGGTGGAGCGCTGTAGCTATCTTTAAAAATGTCACATTGGTAACTTCTTTGCATTTTGTTAAATCTGCAGTGAAAGTGTTCTGAAAATGAACAATATGTGGTTGATCATCGTACATGAAATATATGACAGAATGAGGGTGAAACAAAGCAGGAGACATACGATTCTTTTCCAATGAATCTAGTCACAAATTTAATTTTTAAATGAGTGTCATCGGCATGGAAATATGTCTTCTGGAATGGTAGGCAAAGCATGAAGGAGCATACAAATGTTTAGCATATCTGGCACATACTTTACAATACTGGCTACAAAAGTGCTTTGTAAATGCCTGTTCTTACTTTTAGGTGACATTGTAAATAAGAAGCAGGCAGCATTATCTCCTCTAAATATAAACAAAGTTGTTTCTCTTAGCTATTGGCTGAACAAGAAGTAAGACTGAATGGGCTTTAAAGTTTTGCTTTTTTAGTGCATTTTTGTTACAAAAAAATCTACATATGTAAGTTGCACTTTCACAATGAAGAGATTGCACTACAGTATTTTTATTAGGTGAACTGAAAAATAGCATTTCTTTAATTATTTTACAGTGCAAATATTTTCAATAAAATTAATATTAAGTAAGTATTGTATACTTTGTATTCTGTGTATCAACTGAAATCAGTATATTTGAAAAGGTAGAAAAACATACCAAAAGGTTTAATACATTTCAACCTGATATTCTATTGTTTAACATTATGATTAAAATTGTGATTAATCATGATTAAATTTTTGAGTGAATTGTGTGAGTTAACTGTGATTAATTGATAGCCATAAACAAAACAAAATCCCCCATCCTTCTTCACCCCAAGCTGTCCTGGTAAGTGTGGAACAAAGATGGCATTGCTATTGTTTTGCTCTTGTGAGATTCTCAGTTAATATAGAAGCTTCAGGGGGTGCCGAGTTAGTCTGTATAGGATAAATTACAAAACCCAATAAGTGGTCTGGTAGCACTTTATAGACTAACAAAACATATAGATGGTATCATGAGATTTCATGGACACAGTCCACTTCTTCAAACTCTGGTCATCTGAAGAAGTGGGCTGTGCCCACGAAAGCTCATGATACCATCTATATGTTTTGTTAGTCTATAATGTGCTACCAGATCATTTGTTGTTTTTTGTAATTTATCCTTTACAGACTAACTCAGCTGCCCCCTGAAGCTTCTATATTAACTGAGAACTATTTAGGTGAAGACCCAAACGCAGGACTGAGCCCTTCATCATGTGAGCTGAGCCTCTGTTAATGTAGATAGAAAAGTCAATTTCTAATAACCATAGTATACAGAAGGGTAGAGAAAGGATAAGAACAGGTGCCAGAAAGAACCTGGTCTCTCTTAGCCAAATGGTATTTCATGATTTATTGTGTTGAAAACTGCAGTTACATACCAAAAAAAAAAAAAAAAAAAAGATTAATGGGAGAAGGTAACTGATGCCACAGTCATGTATGAAAAGAACAGTCAGGGGGTGGCCAAATTCCAAGCAGAAATTTCCTTAGGACGAAAAGTCATGTTGATAACTATGGGTATGTCTACACTACCCTCCTAGTTCGAACTAGGAGGGTAGTGTAGACATACCCAAGAGGACTCCAAAATCTGATTGGCGAGAAGAGGTTTCAGACTGTTGGGTTTGGGAAAAAATTAGATTTTTGGTGATAGACAAGAGGCAGCTGATCAGGGCAGATACAGACAAAGAGAGAATCTCTCTAAGGCATTCTTAGCCATTGAAGGGATTTCCCCACGAGTTGAAAAAAAAATGTGACCAAAGAGATTCAGAATATTGGTGTTGGAAAAGTACCTACAACTAAAAGGGGTAAGGAATCCTGGAGCTGACGAAAGTTTTACTGAATGTAATTAAGGGAAAAGAGTAATATAGAGGAAACTCAAGCAACACAATGTGTGTAACAGATACATTTAAATACGCTTATTACAATATACAAATGATTAGGAGTGCCAGATGAGTGAACACAGTAAAGAAATCACTACCATTTGAAGTAAGATAGATCCTATCCGCAGTGGGCTAGGTCCTGTTTTTTTGTTGCATAGAAATCTTGCTGATGGAAGTGTCTCTGAGGTGCCACTGAACCCATTCTCATGCAGGGCACTGAGCTCCTAGCACGTCTCAAGGAGTAGTTAACAGGCCCACTAGTACTCCAAAGTCACTGCAGTTCACTCCCCTGGGTCCTGATCAACCCTCTGACCCCAGGCTAATGCTGTGGTATGAATTAGGAGGGTTACTTGCTGGCAGAATGGCTATTGGCACCTGGGATATGCAGCTCTACTCCATTCCTTTTTCCTCTTAATGCACCTTCCAGTGGGAAGAGCTGAATTTTGCTCTGTGGTACTATTCCTGGTTCTTAAAACAGTGTAACAATTTCACAGAGTGCAGTACAGACCTATTTTACTTTTGTGAGTGACACCCAAATTCCCTTCCCAGTTGGTGTGACATTTTTATATTAGTCTCTGTTACATTTTGAAATGTCTCTTTCAGCTTGCTTAGTGATTGGTTTTTATTCTGAAATTGAAAGTTTTCTTTGTTCAGGTCCTTGAGTCTGTTTTAAGCTTCCTAAAGCAGGGATGAACATAATTATGTTTTTTGAGACTCTGTGTAGCTAGGTTTATTACTGACTTATAAAACTGTCCCTTGAAAGTTATTTGGTCAGTCTCACTTTCTGGTTTAGAAAATGAATCTTAACATTTTAACAAGATGGACTTTTCAGGTCTTGCTATGCTGCAGCCTATGCTGTATTGTGGCAGAGGCAGAGGGCATAGTCCAGAAAGCAGTCACACCCTGCGTTGACATTGCCGGTAGCTTTCCCTTGTTAAGAAGACTGCTATTGGTTAGTCTACATGGGCCACATAGCACTCTCCCTAAAGAGAGAGCGTCAGGTATGCACCAGCACTTGGCTATGTTTGCTTAGTGTTTCAATTACTCTGTTGACAGTAGTTCCTAGGAATCAATGGAAAACTTAACCTAGCTGTGCTGGGTGCTGCACACAGGATATAACCACCTCTGCTTTGAAGAGCATACTGCATATACTGTGGAGAGGCAGAATGTCTAGATTTTGTAAAATATAAAGGCATAAGGTCACATTTGGTCCTCTGTTTTGTCTGTGCAATCAACTATATTTAATAAAAAGGGCATGTGCATTTTCATTTCTACACGTTCAAGCAGATTGATGATGAAGCTTGTGAAATGCCATTACTACGTATTTTAAAAAAGTTAAAAATTAGTTATAAAGTTTATCACTCAGAAGCCAGAAAATGAAAAACTTTAGGCCACACATTATAACCTTAACTCTTCCCATGTATGCCTGCATTACACCAGTGTTTGCAAGAACATGTGCAAATACAATCTAATATTATACATTTTTACTATAACCTCACTTGCATTTCCAATATTTTTGTGGCACTTGCAATTTTTTGTCAATCTTGACTACTTAGACAATTTCATTGACATGAGGGTCCAGTATCTCTATTGGCTCCCTGTAGGCTTTTCTATAAGTTTGTTTTTCTCTGAGTTGTGTTTTAATACTTTTCCTGGCTGCTGCAAAGTATACATTTTATTTTCAACCAGTGGCATGCATAGCTTTCCTTTGGTTCAATTCACAGGATGAGGCAGATAACTATGAAGCCAAATAAATTATGCATTTACAGTAGGTGTCCTACTTCATACCTGCCAAAAATGTTATCTATGATTGCACTGAATCTATAAGAATTGTTCACTTGTATTTTTCATATAAATGACCTGAATGAACTAGGGTCAAGGTGTGCTAGCCCCAGTTTCATAGATTCATAGACTTTAAGGTCAGAAGGGACCATTATGATCATCTAGTCTGACCCCCTGCACAGTGCAGGCCACAGAATCTCAACCACCCCTCTTAGAATAATCCTCTCACCTATATCAAAGATATTGAAGCATTCAAATACTTTGAAGGACCCAACATGCAGAGAGTCCTTCAGCTGTGATTTGTGCCCAATGCTACAGAGGAAGGCGAAAAACCTCCAGGGCCTCTGCCAATCTACCCTGGAGGAAAATTCCTTCCCAACCCCAAATATGGCGATCAGCTAAACCCTGAGCATGTGGGCAAGACTCACCAGCCAGACACCCAGAAAGTTCCCTATAGCAACTCCTATCATCCCTCCATTGACCTATTTCCAACTGATAATGAATGGTCAATTAGTTACCAAGATCATGTTATTTCATCCAACCATCCCCTTATCATAGAATCATAGAACTGGAAGAGACCCCAGAAGGTCGTCAAGTCCAGCCCCCCGCTCTAGGCAGGACCAATCCCATCTAAATCAACCTGGCCAGGGCTTTGTCAAGCCGAGACTTAAATACCTCTAGGGATGGAGACTCCACTACTTCCCTAGGTAACCCATTCCAATGCTTCACTACCCTTCTAGTAAAATAGTTTTTCCTAATATCCAATCTGGACCTCTCCCACCACAACTTGAGACCATTGCTCCTTGTTCTGCCATCTGTCACCACTGAGAACAGCCTCTCTCCATCCTCTTTGGAACCTCCCTTCAGGAAATTGAAGGCTGCTATCAAATCCCCCCTCACTCTTCGCTTCTGCAGACTAAACAGACCCAAGTCCCTCAGCCTCTCCTCGTAGGTCATATGCTCCAGCCCCCTAATCATTTTGGTTGCCCTCCGCTGGACCCTCTCCAATGCTTCCGCATCCTTTTTGTAGTGGGGGCCCCAGAACTGGACACAATACTCCAGATGTGGCCTCACCAAAGCCGAATAAAGGGGAATAATGACATCTCTGGATCTGCTGGCAATGCTCCTCTTAATGCATCTTAATATGCCATTAGCCTACAAGGGCACACTGTTGACTCATATCTAGCTCCTCATCCACTGTAACCCCCAGGTCCTTTTCTGCAGAACTACTACTTAACTGGTTGGTCCCCAGCCTGTAACTATGCTTGGGATTCTTCCGTCCCAAGTGCAGGACTCTATACTTGTCTTTGTTGAATCTCATGAGATTTCTAGTGGCCCAATCCTCCAATTTGTCTAAGTCACTCTGGATCCTATCTCTGCCCTTAAGCGTATCTACCTCTCCCCCCAGCTTAGTGTCATCTGCAAACTTGCTGAGGGTGCAATCTATCCCCTCATCCAGGTCATTAATAAAGATATTGAACAAAACCGGTCCTAGAACCGAACCTTGGGGCACTCCACTAGAAACCGACCGCCATCCTGACATCGAACCGTTGATCACTACCCGCTGGGCCCGGCCTTCTAGCCATCTTTCTATCCATCTTACCGTCCATTTATCCAATCCACATTCCCTTAACTTGTTGGCAAGAATATTGTGGGAGACCGTATCAAAAGCCTTGCTAAAATCAAGGTATATAACATCCACTGACTTTCCCATGTCCACCGAGCCAGGTACCTCATCATAGAAGCTAATCAGATTCGTCAGGCACGACTTGCCCTTTGTGAATCCATGCTGACTATTCCTGATCACTTTCCTCTCATCCAAGTGTCTCAAAATGGATTCCTTTAGGATCCCTTCCATGATTTTTCTGGGAACTGAGGTAAGACTGACCGGCCTATAGTTCCCTGGATCGTCCTTCTTCCCTTTTTTGAAGATGGGCACTACATTTGCCTTTTTCCAATCATCCGGGATTTCTCCTGATCTCCACGACTTTTCAAAGATAATGGCCAAAGGCTCCTCAATGACATTTGCCAACTCCCTCAGTACCCTCGGGTGCATTAAGTCCGGACCCATGGATTTGTGTACGTTTAGCTTTTCTAAATAGTTCCTACCCTGTTCTTTACCCATCAAGGGCTGTCCATCTTCTTCCCATCTTGCGTCACTTAGCACAGAAGTCCAGGAGCCGACCTTGTCCGTGAATACAGAGGCAAAGAAAGCATTGAGTACTTCAGCTTTCCCCACATCCTTTGTCACTAGGTTACCTCCTTCATCCATTAGGGACTGCACACCCTCTCTGATCACCTTCTTCTTGTTGACATGCCTGTAGAAACCTTTCTTGTTATCCTTCACATCCTTAGCCAGTCGTAACTCCATTTGCGCTTTCGCCTTCCTGATAACCCCCCGGCATTCTCGAACTATACATTTAAACTCCTCCCTAGTCATTTGTCCAAGTTTCCACTTTCTGTAAGCTTCCTTTTTGTGCTTAAGTTCACCAAGGATTTCCCCTGTAAGCCAATCCGGTCTCCTACCATGTTTGCCTCTCTTGCTATGCGTTGGGATGGTTTCTTTCTGTGCCTTCAATAAGGCTTCTTTAAAATACTGCCGGCTGTCCTGGACTCCTTTCCCCTTCATGTTAACATCCCAGGGGATTTTTTCCATCAGATTTCTGAGGGAGTCAAAATCTGCTTTTTTGAAGTCCAAGGTGTGTATTTTACTACTCTCTTTCCTTCCTTTGGTCAGGATCCTGAAATCTACCATCTCATGATCACTGCTTCCCAGGTTGTCACCCACCTCTACGTCCCCTATTAGTTCCTCCCTGTTTGTGAGGAGAAGGTCAAGCTGTGCACGGCCCCTGGTTGGATCCTTCAGCACTTGTACCAAGAAGTTATCCCCAACATTCTCCAAAAACTTCCTGGATTGCCTGTGTACTGCCGTATTGGTTTCCCAACAGATGTCAGTGTGATTAAAGTCCCCCATGAGAACCAGGGCCTGCGATCTGGAAGCTTCGCTCAGTTGTCTGAAGAAAGCCTCATCTACCTCATCCACCTGGTTCGGTGGCCTCTAGCAGATACCAACCACAACATCACTGCTGTTTGCTCCTTTAAACCTGACCCATAGACTTTCAACAAGTTTTTCTCCCTCTTTATACTGGAGTTCAGAGCAATCATAGTGCTCTCTTACATATAGTGCAACTCCTCCTCCTTTTCTCCCCTGCCTATTCTTCCTGAACAATCTATACCCTTCCATGACAGCGCTCCAGTCGTGCGAGTCATCCCACCAAGTCTCTGTTATCCCAATTAAATCATATTTCTTGGTCTGGGCCAGGGCCTCCAGTTCTTCCTGCTTGTTGCCCAGGCTTCTCACATTAGTGTACAAACACTTCAGGTAACCAGTTGATTGCACTATCTTCTCCATTCGAAACAGTTCTCCCCACATCTACTGGGGACGGAGGGGTGAGATCTTGCCAGCCCTGGCTCTCTCCCCTCGGCTGCCAGGGGGCACATTCCAAAGCATTGCCAGGATCAATGCTCTCCCTCCTGGCCACTGGAGGGGTGGGGCTTCACCAGCCCTGGCTTTCTCCCCCAGCCACTGAAGGTGGTTGGGCTGAGGCTGAGGCCCTCCCAGGTGCTGAGAAGGGCTGTGGCCACGTCAGCCCTGTCTCTCTCCCTGAGGCTGCCGGGAGGAGGGGGGCTGCTCTGAGGGGGCTTAACTCTGAGGGGGCTACTCTCCCCCTGGCTGCTGGGGGAGAAGGGTCACTTTGAGGCCTGGACAGACCCTGCTTTCTCCTCCTGGCTGCCTGAGGCTCAGGGTGACATTCTGAAGCCTCGCCCAGCCCCACTCTCTCCCCCTGAACACTGGAGTGGGTGGGGAGCCGTTCTGAGGCTTTGCCAGGTCCCACGCTCTCCCCCTGGCTGCCAGGCAGGGGGGAGAGGAGGCCATCCAAATCCTCACCAGGCTCTGAACTCTCGTCCTAGACCCAAGCTCCGGGGAGGGGGGAGGAAGAAGGCCGCAGTGCGGCAGCTGAGCACTGGGGAAGGAGGAGGGGGAAGGAGGAAGGAGGGAGGAGGCAGGTGGGATTCCAGAGTGACGTGATGATATCACTCTGTTGTCCTTCAGGAAATGTTTTTTTATATACATACAGAGACAAAACTCCTCCTTAGGCTTTTCTCGAGATTTCAGGCTGATTGCTTTCCTTGGAGGCTCACAGAAGCCCTGAGTTTGGGCACTTCCTCTTTAGGCACCAGCTTGCTCTTTGTTGAGCTACTCTCATCATTGGCCACATGGGGAAAAGAGGGGAAACCAATCTCCATAGTCTCTGTGGCCATTCAAAGTGATACAGGGCTGGAGAAACTCCTTTTCCTAAGCCAGATCTTTTCCAGTGCTGAAATGGGGAGTGGTGGGAGAAGGAGGAACCTGGGCCTGTCCCCTACTCCAGAATCCAGCCAAGGGACCCTGGGTCTCCAATAACAGCTGTGTGACAGCTACAATCCCCTGGGACTACCTTTCTATATCTTCCCCAGAACCTTCCTTATTGCAGGCTCTTCCTCCTAGCACCCGTTTGCACTTTCTCCTCCCAGTCTTTCCACAATTCCTTCTCTTCTCAGCTCTTTTCTCACACACTGAGCTAACAGCTTGACCTGCTACTCACAAACAGGGAGAAACTAGTAGGGGAAGTAGATGTGGGTGGCAACCTTGGAAGCAGTGATCATGAGATGGCTGAGTTCAGGACCCTGACCAAAGGAAGAAAGGAGAGCAGCAAAATACAGACCCTGGACTTCAGAAAAGCAGACATTGACTGCCTCAGGGAACGGTTGGGCAGGATCCCCTGGGATGCTAACATGAAGGCTAAAGGAATTCAGGAGAGCTAACTGTATTTCAAAGAAGCTTTACTGAAGGCACAGAAACAAACCATCCCAATGTGCAGTAAGAAAAGCGAATATAGTAGGCAACCAGGTTGGCTTAAGAGTGAAATCCTTGGTGAGCCTAAACACAAAAAGAAAGCTTACAAGAAGTAGAAACTTGGACAGATGTTGAGGGAGGAGTATAACTATATTGCTCGAGCATGCAGAGGTGTAATTAGGAAGGCCAACCAACAATTGGAATTATAGCTAGCAAGGGATGTGAAGGGTAACCAGAAAGGTTTCTATATACATGTTAACAATAAGAGGGTGGTTGGGGAATGAGTGGGACCCTTACAGGATGAGGGAAGTAACCTAGTGATAAATAATGTGGGAAAAGCTGAAGTACTCAATACTTTTTTGCCTCTGTCTTCACAGACAATGTCAGCTTCCAGATGACTCCAAAAGGCAATACTGTATGAGAAGGAGGTGGGCAGTCCTTGGTAGAGAAAGAACAGTTTAGAAAAGTTGGACATACATAAATCTACCTGGCCGTGTCTAATGCATCTAAAAGTGCTGAGGGAGTTGACTGATGTAATTGCAGAGCCATTGGCCTTTATCTTTGAAAACTCATGGTGAAAAGGGGAGGTCTGGGTGATAGAAAAAAACCCAAATATAGTGCCCATCTTTAAAAAAGGGAAGAAGGGCAATTCAGTAAACTACAGACCAGTGAGCGTCACCTCTGTCCCCAGAAAAATCATGGAGGGGATCCTCAAGGAATCCATTTTGAAGCGCTTGGAAGAAAGCAAAGTGATCAGGAGTAGTGAACATGGATTTACCAAGGGCAAGTCATGCCTGACCAACCTGATTGCCTTCTATGTCAAGGCTTTGTGGACACAGGGAAGTCAGTGTATGTGATATACCTTAACTTTAGCGAGGCTTTTGATATGGTCTCCCACCGTGTTTTTTCCAGAAAACTAAGGAAGTATGGATTGGATAAATGGACTGTTAGATGGATAGAAAGCTGGCTAGATTGTAGGGTTCAATGGGTAATGATGAACGTCTTGATGTATGGTTGGAGGTTAGTATCTAGTGGAGTGCCCAAAGGGTTGGTACTGTTCAACATATTTATTAATACTTTGGATGAGGGGATGGGCTCCACTCTCAGCAAGTCTGCAGATGACATTAAGATAGGGGGAGAGGTAGATATGTTGGGGAGTAGGGATAGGGCCCTAAACAAATTGAAGGATTGGGCTAAAAGAAATCTGATGAAGTTCAACAAGGATAAGTGCAGAGTCCTGTACTTGGGATGGAAGAATCCCAAGCATTATTATAGGCTGGGGACCCACTGGCTAAGAAGCATTTCTACAGAAAAAAGACCTGGGGATTACAGTAGATGAGAAGTTGGATAAAATTGACAATGTGTCCTTAAAGCCAAGAAGGCTAACAACATATTTGGGTGTATTAGGAGGGACATTGCCAGCAGACATTGCCAGCAGAGAAGTGATTATTCCCCTTTATTCAGCACTGGTGGAGTATTGTGTCCAATTCCGTGTTCTCCATTAAAGAAAGGATTTGGATACATTGGAGAAAGTCCAAAGGAGGGCAACCAAAATGATTAGGGGGCTGGAGCACTTGACGTGTGAGGACAGGCTGACTGATTTGAGCTTATTTAGTCTACCAAAGAGAAGGATGAGGGGGGATTTGATAGCAGCTTTCAACTACCTGAAGGGGGGTTCCAAAGAGAATGGAGAGAGGCTGTTCTTAGTAGTGACAGATGACAGAATGAGATGCAAGGGTCTCAGGTTGCAGTGGGAGGGGTCTAGGTTGGATAGTAGGAAAAACTATTTCACTAGGAAGGTGGTGAGGTACTGGAAGGGGTTACCTAGGGAGGTGGTAGAATCTCCATCCCTGGAAGTTATGTCCCGGCTTGAGAAAGCCCTAGCTGGGATGATTTAGTTTGGCTTGGTCCTGCTTTGGGCAGGGGGCTGGACTTGATGACCTCCTAAGATCTTTTCCAACCCTGTGAGTCTATAGTTTTATGATTAACAGAAGGGAAGCGTTTTTAAACCAGTCTCAACTGTTTCTTAATTCATCTACAGGTATTCTGATTAATCTGGCTCCCTTGACTATGGAAGCCTCCTAATTGGCCCCAAGTGTTTTAATTGGCCTGATTTCTCTGTTTGATTCTAGCAGGTTCCTGCTTGTTCTGGATCAGCCTTTGTTCGTTTACCCTGGGAACAGGGACCTATTTAATCTGGGGCTAATATATTTCCCTTCTTCTACTCTCCCGTAACCCTCTGGCCTAAATCTGCCAAAATATATGTACTTGGACACTGTGCTGCATGTGAATCATTTTATTGTATCTTCCTTAAAAGCAGTAAGTGATCTGTTCAATTTACGACTTAATTTTATTGCATACACAGAAGGAGACAGGAGTTAAGGTAGCATGTACAATCTTAACTTTGTCAATTCCAGACTTTTCAAAGTAGGAATAAGATCCTCCGGAAAAGGGTGCTTTTTCCGGAGGATCTGGGCCAGTGTAGACGCTCTTTTCCGGCTTTTCTAAAAGCCGGAACAAAGCGTTGGACATTTTTATTTAAATGCCGCGGGGGATATTTAAATCCCCCGCGCATTTCCCTATTGCGATTTCAAAAATTACCATGCCCCTTCTGGAAAAGGGGCCAATGTAGACGAGCCCTAGGGGTTTAACAGGCCAAACAACCCATTACAATGTTCCTTAGTTTTGGACACTTATATTCCAGCTACTGATCTGTAAAAGTACTTCCCCAGCTTGTATCAGGGCAGATGATGAATGTATTTTTTTGCCTTTGACAAATTGCCTACATTCTAATGCCAAACCACTTTGGGATACTTGGCATAAATGGACAGAATTGTGGAGAGGTTAACAATTTCTGAACACTTAATTGTGATGCATATTTTATATATAACTATCAGATTTACCTAGCATTGCTTGAGTCCTTAACTCATTTTTTAAATAAAAGGAAAATATACATGCTTTATTTAAATTATCATATTTTTGAAAAATACAGCATTATTTTTATGAAGTTAATTTTTATTTCAGCTATCTTTAAAAAGGGATTGTTAATTTTTTTTATTATTTTTAGTATTTTTTTAAAAATGGGACTTCCATCAAGTTTATTTTCCTTCATACCCATAAACTGTATCATTCACTATGTTATAACAGAAAAGTGCTCTGGTCAGTTTGGTTTCCAGTATTATAGTCTTCTAGTTTTGAAACTTTAAGCATTGATGTAGTGCTCTGTTTTGGCACAAATCCAAATGTCTTCATTTTATCTCTTTCTATAAGGTTTATTGAGGAACAATCCCATTCCAGGTTCATCCTATTTTTCTACCTCATCTTGGTTCAGTCTCTTTCAACATTTGCTCAATGTCATGTCAATTTTGAGGATTGTACTTGGTTCGGTGATTCTATTTTCTGTTTGGTTTTATGACAATCAATCTCATTCCAGGCACATCCCATTTTCCTGACACAACCAAACCCTTACACTGCTGTCATTTATGACAAGGGGAAGGTGTACACTGAAATTGGTAGTTCTAGAAGTTCTAGAAACAGACAGATATTTCTTAATAGGTAACTTTTAAATATTTAAGATATTTCTAAATTTCTTAATAGGTAACTTTGTACATAATACCTATTTAATATGGTGTATGCTATGCCTAACATATATGCTTTGTCTAAGAAATTGTCTCATGACACAATAAAATCAAACACAATTTTGGCCATAACGTTAAGCCACCTCTCAATGTGGTTTTTGACTGTCCAGAATTCCATCTTCCTAACATTGTCAACTCTAGCACTCTTCAAAAAATAGGCCACAAATATATACATATTATGAGGACACTGTATTTTTTTCACGTTCCTATATATTCATGTGGCCAAAACACACTTAGTCGAACATTATAGAAAAAAAATCTTTGATATCAGATGGAACAAAAATTAAGAGATTTTAACATTAAAGGTTGAAATTGCTTAAACTATTAAGCAGCTGAAAACAAAGGGATTAGAATGAAAACTTTCATGCAACCTTAAATGTAATGGTCACAGCCTCCTTCACTATGATTAAATTCAATCATCATAGTACTGACATGAGTTTGGTAAGGTAATTGTTATTTCAATTACTTATACTTTACGGCTGTGTCTAGACTGAATCTCTTTTCTGTAAAAGGGATGCAAATTAGACACATCGCAATTGCAAATGAAGCGGGGATTTAAATTTCCCCCGCTACATTTGCATAAAAATGGCTGCCACTTTTTTCCGGCTTGGAGCTTTGCCGGAAAAAAGCGCCAGTCTAGACGCGGATCTTTCGGAAAATAAAGCCTTTTCCGAAAGATCCCTTATTCCTCTTAAAATAAGGAATTTAAAATAAGGAATAAGGGATCTTTCAGAAAAGGCTTTATTTTTCAGAAGATCCGCGTCTAGACTGATGCTTTTTTCCGGCAAAGCTCCAAGCCGGAAAAAAGCGGCAGCCATGTCTATGCAAATGAAGTGGGGGGGGATTAAAATCCCCACTTCATTTGCAATTGCGATGTGTCTAATTTGCATCCCTTTTATGGAAAAAGGATTCAGTCTAGACACAGCCTATGTGTTAGATGTCAAGACAGAACAGTAAGATTGTCAAAATATATATAGCAGGACTTATTCTCGAGGGTGTTCAAGTGAATGCAAAAAGATCGTAACAAGCTCATTGAGAGAATCAACAGGACCTTTGTTTGCATGTGTAGTCATTTTTTTAGACTACAGATTGAGGCCTGTGCTTGCTGCTTCAATACAACTGCAAAGTCACAGATAGACAGGCCTATGATAGGGGTTAAATTAGGGCTTTTATTAAATAGCTAATGAAATACAAGTATGTTCAGTGGTGCACGAGAATGTGCACCTTTGAGCCTTCAGCTACTAGGCCTAACATCAGCTTGAGCTTGGTCACTGTGTGCTTTTACAGCAGCACTATAGAAAGGCCAGCACTGGTGCAGCAGCTGCAGTGGTGCTTATGGTACTTCCAGTGCAATATTAATGCTCCTGCACACTTATGAGTGATAGCTTTGACATATAAGCGTGAGATATCTCTTGTGTCAAACCAGTCACCTGTGAGCAGCATGCAAACTGCCTTCCACAGAAAAGGGTGATGTAAAGATCAAATGGAAAATGAACTTTCTGAACAATTCTAGAGACTTCTATTTGGTTTTGTTTCTCATGGAGGTTTATTTGCGAAACAGACAGGGTTGAAATCACAACTTAATAGACTCCTTGGGGAAAACAATGAGAACCTCCCCCCGCAACATATACTTTAGGTAGAGGAGGGAGGCCTGGCAGTCCACGTGCTGCCATTGTAATATCTCCACACTCGTTAAGTTCTTCTAATGGGGACATGACAACCAACGCATTTTCAGGTCCCTGTCTTGACAAGCCATAGTGATACATGACTCCTGGAACAGGATAGATCCTGTGACTGATGGCCATGAGCTTTTATTAGGTCCACAGCCAGAACTCCAAACAATGTGTTTGCAGTTAGCATTACAGGCGTGCTGCCATTGGCTAGAACCAAAGCAGCTGGCATGGTAAGCATCCACCACCTGACCTTGGATTTGGGAGAGTGTATGATGGTAAATGCAGATAACATCTTTCCTACCAACACTGTACTGTGAAACATTTCACAGAGTTAAGTAGCAGAGCACAGGAGGGAAAACAAAAGGATATAGACAAGAGAGAAAAATAGACTTGAACAGAACTGGGTATAATTGTTAAATAGTATGTCACACAGTCTAAAAACTAGCTATCTAAGTATCAGATAAAGGCTTGCAAATGTGCACTGGCCATGTTTAGTGATAGAAATGTAGCCGTGTTAGTCTGGGGTAGCTGAAGCAAAATGCAGGACAATGTAGCACTTTAAAGACTAACAAGATGGTTTATTAGATGATGAGCTTTCGTGGGCCAGACCCACTTCCACAGATCAAATAGTGGAACTATGTTCTTCCACTATTTGATCTGAGGAAGTGGGTCTGGCCCACGAAAGCTCATCATCTAATAAACCATCTTGTTAGTCTTTAAAGTGCTACATTGTCCTGCATTTTGCTTGGACATGTTTAGGGATTCTAATGTGAGTGCACAATGGAAGACACATGGGTTGATCTTGTAAAACAAAGACTTGCGGGTTGTTACTGTCTTGAGAATTATGCCTAGGACCATAATACTTAACTTGGATCCCACTAGACTTTCAATCTATTTGCTTTTATTGCAATTTTCCTTTTTTAAAAAATGCCTCCTAATTCATCTCATTGTTGTGCTTGTTCCTGAAGTTATGTTCTGAGGCTCTGTGGGTAACATGCTTTGACTGCAGAAATGGACATAACTGTGCTTTCACAAGCCAAGATTTATGAGTAGTGATTACAGTAACGTACAGAAGGAGCAGACGAGGTATTATTAACACATGTCCCTACCAAAAATGAATATAAGTTCTCAAATTTTCCATGTGAGACAAATAAAATTAGCATTTCTGATGTGTTTTAGGAGTGCTGCCTATTTCTGATGGAGAGTCTTCAATTTAATTCAACACAACAACTTTACAGGAAAGGAGAGACTGGACTATCACTATCACTTCAGCAAATTCACAGGTGGCAAGTGGCAGATGACACTCAGCTGGGAGGAGAGGTAGATGTGGTAAAGGGAAGGAATAGGGTTGAGGATTGGGCCCAAATGGAGAATGAATAAAAACAAATCTGATGAAGTTCAACAAGGACAAGTATAAAGTTCTGCATTCAGGGTGGAAGAATCCCAAGCATTGCTACAGGCTTGGGACCTACTAGCTAAGCAGCAGTTCTGCAACAAAGGACCTAAGGATTAGAGAGAACAAGAAGCTGGATATGAGTCAATAGTGTGCCCTTGTAGCCAAGAAGGCTAATGGCATATTGGGCTGCAATAGTAGAAGCATTTCCCACCAGATCAAGGAAAGTGATTATTGCCCCTCTATTTAGCAGTGGTGAGTCTACATTTGGAGTATAGTGTCCAGTTTGAGGGCCCCAATACAGAAAGGATGAAAACAAACCGGTGAGAGTCCAGAGGAGGACAACTTAAGTGGTTAAGGGGCAGGTCAGGAGATTTATGGGGAGACACTGAGGGGGGTCTAGACACAATTTGCATAGCTTTTTCCGATTGCTGTTGCAGAAGAGGCTTTTCTGCCATTTGGGCCGGACTAGATGGTGTCAAATGGCAGAAAAGCCTCCTCTTTCGGTGAAGCCCTTATGCCTCATGAAATGAGGTATATAGGACTCCCCTGAAAGAGCGCGTTTGTTCCTTGGATGGGGCGGGGTTTTTGCGGGATATCTCCTCTATCCTGCAAACCCCTCGTAGTCCAGACATAGCCTGAGGGAACGGGGCTTTTTTTGTCTGCCTTTAACTACCTGAAGGGAGGTTCCAAAGAGCATGGAGTCAAGCTAGTCTCAGTGGTAGCAGATGGCAGAACAAGAAGCAGTGCTCTCAAGTTAGAGTGGGAGATGTTTAGTTGGTTATTAGGAAAAACTACTTCACTAGGGCTATGTCTAGACTGCATCCCTTTTCAGTAAAAGGGATGCAAATTGACACATCGCAATTGCAAATGAAGCGGGGATTTAAATCCCCCCCGCTTCATTTCCATAAAAATGGCTGCCGCTTTTTTCTGGCTCGGAGATTTGCTGGAAAAAAGCACCAGTCTAGATGCGGATCTTTCAGAAAATAAAGCCTTTTCCAAAAGATCCCTTATTCCTCTTAAAATAAGGAATCAGGGATCTTTCAGAAAAGGTTTTATTTTCCGAAAGATCCGCATCTAGACTGGTGCTTTTTTCTGGCAAAGCTCCGAGCCGGAAAAAAGCGGCAGTCATTTTTATGCAAATGAAGCGGGGGGGAGGGAGGGATTTAAATCCCCGCTTTATTTGCAATTGCGATGTGTCTAATTTGCATCCCTTTTATGGAAAAGGGATGCAGTCTAGACATAGCCTAGGAGGGTGGTGAAGCACTAGAAAGGGTTGCCTAGGGAGGTTGTGGAATCTCTGTGCTGGAGGATATTAAGTCCAGGCTTAACAGAGCTCTGGCTGGAATGATTTGATTAGGTTTTGTCCTGCTTTGAGCAGGAAGTTGGACTAGATGACCCTCCGAGGTGTCTTCCAACTCTATGGTATTTAACTAAAAGTATTCCAATACTGGAAACATTTCAGTTAGCCCAGAATGGAGCAGTATCACTGATCATAGGACCACATCACCATTCACAACACAGGCTCTCCTCAGAATATCAGGTCAAATTCAAGGTTTCCATATTAATCTTCAAGTCCTCTATAGGGCCAGCCTCAGATTTCTTAGTAAACACTTCTATTTTAGTGCCAATCATCTTCTGAAATGGATCAAGCTTTAGGAAGTACTTCAAGGTTGTAGCAGGTGAGATGTAGCAGATAAAATTATCATGGCAACATGGCTGAGTCTTTGGCACTCATTGCAAGGGGAGGTTAGAATTGAAAGAGAAAGAGAAGGAAAAGGAGCAAAACAAAGAATATCAGCAGAAAAGATGGGAGAAAGGAGAGATTTAAAAAAATACTGTCTTTGGGAAGCAAGAAGCAAATAAAGCCACTGGCCTGTTGTGGTTTGTGTGATTTATTTCTCAGGATGTGCTAAGATGCTGTGGTGACAGACACGAGTAAAGTAGCAGAAAGAGTTCCTTTTCTATACTGGTAAATTATAACCCAGTGACCACTCTCCCATTAACTTCTCCACAAGCTCAGCATAACTAATTCCTTTAATTTTTCACTGCAGCTCAGTGCTTGCAGACAATTTATCATTTTTGTTGCCCCTTTCTGTACTTTCCATTATAAACTTCTAAAAGGAAACCTAAAAAGACAATAAACATAAAAACAGCATTATTTAACACACTAAAAGTACCTTTTGTGCAACAATTCTTGGATTTGCAGACACAGTGGCATCTTTTTAATGACCACTTTTGTGGCTATAAACTTTCAAATTGATTTTTTAAGCTACTGTAAATATTTATTGGCTGCAGTGTTTCCGTAATTAAATAATGCAGAAGTTTCTTGAATAATTTCTAAAAAGAGATACTAATGGCTACTTTTTAAAAAAAATTTCCCCCTCTGGAAACTGACATTAAACAACAACTGACTCTCATTTCACACTTTATAAACCAACCATTTTAAGATAGCACTTAAATGTGTAAGACCAGAGAATTTCAATATTTCCCAGTAATATTAACTTGCATTACATTGTAAATGTTTAATGTCCCATTTTGCCACATTTAATTTTATTTTTGATTTTCAGGATGAGGTACAGTATAAATTGCTTTTACAACAACTTTATTCTGCACAGCAGTCTTCTCTCCATGGCAGCACATCTTCTTATATATGGCAGTCACTTGTTCATTTATGGCCCGATTCTGCTCTCTTTGGAGTCAATAGGAGCTTTGTAATTAACTTCAATGGGAACAGGAGGAGGCCATAATTTCTCTTTTGTAAGCAGAATCTGATGTACAAGAGCATCTGATGACCTTAAAGTCTACAGCACAATCATAAGTAAAAGTCCCAATTCTGTGTCCACTGAAGTCAATGAAAAATCTTCACTAACTTCACTAACCAGGATGGGATAGAAAGTCAATCATTACTTTAATGACAGTCAGTAAATGATCATCATGTGTGTGTGTGTGTGTTTGTGTGTGTGTGTGTGTGTGTGTAGAATAGAATTAAAATGCATTTATCTAAAAAGTGATTCAATTTAGATTGATTTAACCATTTTCAGAAAGGGAAAATTACAATGGATTTTGCAATTTTAGCCAATCAGATTCTCCAAATGTCTCACAACAAATGCTGGTAAAATTTCCTTTTACAAACACCAATTTCCTGGCATGGCCAGCATATAAAAATTTTCTCCATTATAATTTCACTAATATGAAAAATCAGGAAACAATTAAAGCCTCTTCAATGAGCTTCTAAATGGAAGAGAATAATAATGCAAGTTTTTTCTTTATTATTTTTGACATCATTGTATCTTTGGAAAAAAATACAGTGACTGGAAGAGTTTCTTTTATGCATGTTTTCAGATCTACCAGATTTCTGCATTTTGTTAGTGACCGAGCATTACCACCAGGTTATAATTTCATCAGAGTCTGAGGAACAGCTTAATGTAAAATGTCACCATTGACGCTTTTACGCTCTAACCAACTTGCCTCATGATGTGATGGTAATTACATGGTACGCTAATGATGTTGGGGTTTTCTTGATAGGAGAAAAGGACCTTTTGTGCTGCCACTTACTCCCAAACATGTGTTCATCAAGTAAATGTCATATTTTTTATTTAAATGTACAACATTTTTCCTGTATTTTAATGGTATGATCTCAGAGGGTGACAAGCATAATGACCAAGTGAAATTTCACCTAGACATGGCTGGCATTCATTAATATTTCTTAAAAATTGATAATATAAACTATATTTTCTACACTATGGCCTGACCAAAATCCCATCTAAGCCAGTAGAAATACTCCAGATGACTTTAGAAAGTGTTGTAACGAGCCTTTGAGTCGTTCTGATTCTGTTTTCATGCTGCCACCAATTAAGCATGGAATGTCTTCCACACTCTTCTCCGCCAACCCTGCATCCTGTTTTCATTTAGTCTCTGATTCAGTAAAGCTCTTAAACACATGTTTGAGTAAGTTCCTATTTCTATAGAGATGGACATAAGCACATAGTTAAATTTATTCATCTGCTTGGGGCTTTACTGAATTAGGATCATTAGTTCCTCTTGAAAGCACTTCCCATCCAAGATGCCTTCAGTAAGTCAGTTATCATTTACTTTCTTATAAATTATCTTCTTTAATGTTTACACTTAATAAACACAACCATGATAAACCACCATGATGTGACATGCTTAAAATGAATAATTCTCTAGTCATATTGCTGTATTTGAGACTTTTACTCACTGTATCCTCCCCTCACCGACTATGTCTAACATTTAAATTACAAGAGCATGAGATCAATTACTGAACTTTCCATTGTCTTATGCGGAAAATGTAGAATGCTTTTGGGTGCTCTAAAATATCAGTAAATGATGATAAATAAAAACTATATAATGATCCTATAATTGTTTTACTCCAATAAATTGTTATGTCCATTACAGCAGTTCATGTGTTCATATGGCCTCTATGACAGCCAATGAACAAAATTTGGTTTCAACTAGAGGTGTGTATGCGATGTGGTGTATGTCTCCAACAAATAGTGATTTTTCACACTTTCCAAGTTTGGTATGAGAAATGATCAATCTTCTAAAATTTAGATATAGATCTCAGCAGTACGAATTTTCAAAAATTAGATGGCAAATAATTTTTGCTGTGTGATGGGGTGGACTAGGCCCAGAGTTCCTCTGCTGGGGGAGAGAAAGGTCTCCTTCAACTCCCCATCCCAGAGAGAAACAGAAAAGAAGTCCTGCAAGTGGCCTAGAGTGGTTGTGGGAAAGCAGACAAGAGCAGCCAGTCAAGACCTAGCAGGCTCATGCAAAAGGATCAGCAAAACACCAAAACAGTCAGTTGCTGCCAATAGCTGGAGGAGAAAGAACTGTGTTCCTGGTTGGTTGAAAGAACAGTAGGACCATGGATATTTCAGTGTGAGCAGGGACTGGAGCAGCTGAGAAGGAGCTCCTGGCTGATTGCTGGGACTGAATAAGGACTGAGCCCAGAGAGAACCACAAGAAGACCGTGTTTCCAAGAAGGAAGCTCTGGGGTTATGGCCCCATACAAAGGCTGGGACGAGTTAGATTGTGTACCCCAGCAGGTGTTTGTTCTGTTTTGCATATAGATAGTGTGTGTGACTTGGCTGAAGGGCTGAGTCACTGAGAAACCACTGACTCTGGTCACTGTAAAATGAAAGACTGTAACCAGAAGGGGGAGCTTGCAAGATCTGAGTACCCAACCTTCTTACATGCTGAAAAAATATTTTCCATAGTAACAAGTTACTTTAATTGGGATTATTTTATATAGCTGATATCTTTAGATTCCTGCTTAAAAATTGAAGACACAGTATGTGTCTTTTTTTTCACTTTCTCTTTGCCCTTCCCTCCCCTCCCCTTCATGGAGTGTGTGCTGTGATTGGCAGGTGAAAACTGTTGGCTTCCAATTAAAGTTTGAATTCTAGAAGACTCTGCTGATTGGCTGCGCCTTGGTAGGGGGAGGGACTTTCAGGCACTCCAGGGCTTTATAAGGCAGTGGGCAAATGACCAAGGAGCTTGCAAACAGGTGAGTGCTAACAGGGAGTTTAGAGAGGGAGTTGGTAAAGGTGTGAGGTTCTCTTGCCTTTCTTTTTAAATCCCTTCTCCAGGACAGCAGCGATGGATGGTGATAGGTCAGCTGTTGTTACCTGCACGGAGTATGCCATACTTGTCTTCCTCCCAGAAGAAAAATGGATTTCATCTGCACTAAGTGCTAGCTGGTCGCCATTTTGGAAGAAAAAATTAGAGGATTGGAAGCCCAAGTGTCGACCCTATGCTCGATCAGAGAGGATGAAAACTTCCTCAATAGAAGGTAGCATTTGATCCTTCAAGCATGGCATGCGGAAGAACCAGAGAAGGCAATACGGGACCAGGAAGAGAACTGGCAGCATGTAACTTCTAGAAGGGGGAAAAGGCCAGCATAGGAATCCCCCAATGCTATAGAGGTACGTAATCGCTTTCAGGCTCTCTCCACAGGCTCTGCAGTGCTGAATGCTTTGGAAAGGACCTCACAAGGAAGAAACCGGAAGGGAACACCATCTACTGGAAGGCATGGGATGTGTAATCCTAGGGATGGGGGTTCCACAGCCACCGTCCCCAAAAGAAAACGATGGGTGGTGGTGGTCGAGGACTCCCTCCTAAGAGGGACTGAGCCATCCATCTGCTGTCCGGACCTGGAATCACGAAAGGTGTGCTGCTTACTGGGAGCTCGCATTCAGGATGTGACTGAGAGGCTTACCAAACTGATCAACCCTTCGGATCGCTACCCCTTCCTGCTTCTTTATGTGGGAATTAACCATATGGCCAAGAATGACCTTGAGCGGGTTACTGCGGATTATGTAGCACTGGGAAGAAGGATCCACGTATTTGGAGTGCAAGTGGTGTTCTCGTCCATCCTCCCTGTTGAAGGGAAAGGACTGGGCAGGGATCGTCGAATTGAGGAATAAATGCGTGTTTGCGCAGGTGGTGTCGCAGAGAGGGCTTTGGTTTCTTTGACCATGGGACTCTGTTCTGGGCACAAGGATTGTTAGGAAGAGATGGGATCCACCTAACCAAGAGAGGAAGGCAAGTGAGGAGGACTTTAAACGAGGTTCGTTGCGGGACGGTGACCAAAACCCTGAGGGGAGTGGGAAAGTCAGATAGTGGGAAGAAATGCAAAGAGGAACGAGCAACAAAGGAGGACCCCTGATTCTAATGGAGAGGGTAGAGCGATCATCTGGTTATCTAAGGTGTTTGTACACCAATGCGGGAAGCCTAGGTAACAAACAGGAAGAATTGGAGGCCCTGGCCCAGTCCAAGAACTAGTATATGATTGGGATAACAGAGAATTGGTGGGATGACTCACATGACTGGAGCGCTGTCATGGAAGGGTATAAACTGTTCAGGAAGAACAGGCAGGTTAGAAAAGGAGGAGGTGTTGCACTGTATATAAGAGAGTACTATGATTGCTCAGAACTCCAGTATGTAGAGGGAGAAAAGCTTGTTGAGAGTCTATCGGTCAAGTTTAGAGGGGTAAGCAACAGCAGTGATGTTGTAGTTGGTATCTGCAACAGGCCGCCGAATCAGGTGGATGAGGTAGATGAGGCTTTCTTCAGACAACTGAGAGAAGTTTCCAGATCACAGGCTCTGGTTCTCATGTTAATCACCCTGACATCTGTTGGGAGACCAATACGGCAGTACACAGACAATCCAGGAAGTTTTTGGAGAATGTTGGGGATAACTTCTTGGTACAAGTGCTGAAGGAACCGACCAGGGGCAGTGCACAGATTGACCTACTACTCACAAACAGGGAGGAACTAACAGGGGAAGCAGAGGTGGGTGACAACCTGGGAAGCAGTGATCATGAGATGGTAGATTTCAGGATCCTGACCAAAGGAGGGAAAGAAAGTAGTAAAATACACACCTTGGACTTCAGAAAAGCAGACTTTGACTCCCTCAGAGAGCTTATGGGCAGAAACCCCTGGAGTGCTAACATGAAGGGGAAAGGAGCCCAGGAGAGCTGGCAGTATTTCAAAGAAGCCTTATTGAAGGCACAGAAAGAAACCATTCCAATGCTTAGCAAGATAAGCAAATATGGTAGGAAACCAGATTGGCTTACCAGAGAAATCCTTGGTGAACGTAAGCAAAAAAGAGAGCTCACAAAAAATGGAAGCTTCGACAGATGACTAGGGAGGGGTATTAATATATAGCTCGAGAATGCAGGGGAGTTATCAGGAAGGCGAAAGCGCAATGGGAATTGAGACTTGCAAGGGATGTGAAGGGTAACAAGAAAGGTTTCTACAGGCATGTTAGCAAGACGAAGGTGATCAGAGAGGGTGTGTGGCCCCTGCTGGATGAGGGCAGTAACCTAGTGACAGATGATGTGGGGAAAGCTGAAATACTCAATGCTTTCTTTGCCTCTGTATTCATGGACAAGGTGGGCTCCCAGACTAATGTGCTAAGTGACTCAAGATGGGATGAAGATGGACAGCCCTTGGTGGGTAAAGAACAGGTTAGGAACTATTTAGACAAGCTAAACGTACACAAATCCATGGCTCCAGACTTAATGCATCTGAGGGTACTGAGGGACTTGGAAAATGTCATTGAGGAGCCTTGGCCATTATCTTTGAAAAGTCGTGGAGATCAGGAGAAATCCCGGATGATTGGAAAAAGGCAAATGTAGTGTCCATCTTCAAAAAGGGAAGAAGGACGATCCAGGGAATTATAGGCCTGTCAGTCTTACCTTGGTTCCTGAAAAATCATGGAAGGGAACCTTGAGGAATCCATTTTGAGGCACTTGGAAGAGAGGAAAGTGATTAGGAATAGTCAGCATGGATTCACAAAGGGCAAGTCATGCCTGACCAATCTGATTAGCTTCTATGATGAGGTAACTGGCTCTGTGGATGTGGGAAAATCAGTGGATGTAATGTACCTTGACTTGAGCAAGGCTTTTGATAAGGTCTCCCACGATATACTTGCCAGCAAGTTAAGGGAATGTGGACTGGAGAAATGGACAGTAAGATGGATAGAAAGATGGCTACAAGGACGGGACCAGCGGGTTGTGATCATGGCTCGATGTCAAGATGGCGGCCGGTTTCTAATGGAGTGCCCCATGGTTCGGTTCTAGGACTGGTTTTGTTCAATATCTTTATTAATGACCTGGATGAGGGGATGGATTACACCCTCAGCAAGTTTGCAGATGACACTAAGCTAGGGGGAGAGGTAGATATGCTGGAGGGCAGAGATAGTGTCCAGAGTGACTTAGACAAATTGGAGGATAGGGCCACAAGAAATCTGATGAGGTTCAACAAGTACAAGTGCAGAGTCCTGAACTTAGGACGGAAGAATCCCAAGCATTGTTACAGGCTGGCAACCAACCACCTAAGTAGTAATTCTTCAGAAAAGGACCTGGGGATTACAGTGGATGAGAAGCTGGATATGAGTCAACAGCGTGCCCTTGTAGCCAAGAAGGCTAATGGCATATTAGGTTGCATTAAGAGGAGCATTCCCAGCAGATCCAGAGATGTCATTATTACCCTTTATTCAGCTCTGGTGAGGCCATATCTGGAGTATTGTGTCCAGTTCTGGGCCCCCCACTACAAAAAGCATGTGGATGCATTGGAGAGGGTCCAGCGGAGGGCAACCAAAATGATTAGGGGGCTGGAGCATAAGACTTATGAGGAGAGTCTGAGGGACTTGTGTCTGTTTAGTCTGCAGAAGCGAAAAGTGAGGAGGGATTTCATAGCAGCCTACAACTTCCTTAAGGGAGGTTCCAAAGACGATGGAGAAAGGCTGTTCTCAGTAGTGACAGATGGCAGAACAAGGAGCAATGGTCCCAAGTTGTGATGGGAGAGGTCCAGGCTGGATATTAGGAAAAATTATTTCACTAGGAGGGTACTGAAGCACTGGAATGGGCTATCTAGGGAAGTAGTGGAGTCTCCATCCCTAGAGGTGTTTAAGTCTTGGCTTGACAAAGCCCTGGCTGGGTTGATTTAGTTGGGATTGGTCCTGCCTTGAGCAGGGGGCTGGACTTGATGACCTTCTGAGGTCTCTTCCAGCTGTATGGGTCTATGATTCTATGTCCCTGGGTTTTCATAATATTTGTAATCTTATGACGTTTGCGAATGAATTTGTGTACAGTCTTCCCTCAAGAGGGGAACACATTGCACTAACTACAAATGAGGTAATTGCCATTTGTAGATTTGTATTGTCTTGTGTGGAATTTTTCAATCCACTAACGCAGTGTTTTTCCAATTTTATTTGGCCACGGAACCCTTTTAAACTTGAAAGTATTTTGTGGAACCCCTAATAACAGTTTAATATATTAAACAGTTAACACAGAGAGTCTGCTGGGAGGTTGAGAATAGAGCCCAGGTCTCCAGAGTCTGTTCTGTGCTCTTACCCAACCTACTTGTTAGAATTAAAAGGATGTCCTTAAGTGACTTGCTAACTGAACAAAATTGCTCACTGATCACAAACTTATCACTCTGAGAGTTCTAATAAAGGAGAAGAAAAAAACTCTGACAACAAGATAGACAACAAGCCATGCCAAAGAGTATATTAATCCCTTAGGCAGTTGCTTCTCATAATTACAGCACAATCATCTTTACTTATACTTGGAAGTTTGGAGAGAAGAGATAGGAGAGGAGATAAAGGAAAATATCCTATTCTGGGGCAGGGTGCGAAGAGAAATATCCACTGGCACATTATAAGTGAAAATGAAAATTAAGCAAGGTACTGAAAAAGAGAAAGAAAAGCGTACATGTTATCTGTAGGGAAGCACTCATTTACCCTACTAAGTATTTTGCTTTCTTTGCTCATGATGAGGAAAATGGGAAAATATCTTGGTAAAGAAAGGTGATGTCAAAACTGTGGGTAAACATGAGCTTTATGGACTAACATGCATCATCTCTTTTTGAAAAAGTGTAGCAATAAAGCTCTTTAAGGCCCTATCCTGCGAGGTGCTAAGCACTGTCAACTCTAGTTGAAATTAATGGAAATTAAGGATCTTGGGCAATTTTCAAGATCTAGATCTGAATAATGGGGAATAATGGTGCTACCTCAGATCAAAATGATTAAGGCCAAGAAATGGTAACCAGGAGAATTTTCTGGTCCCAAAGCTAGAGGACCAGATTCTCAGCTTGTGTAAATCAACACAGTATTATTGACTTCAATTAGCTGAGGATCTGTCCCGGAATCCATAAGTGACTGACATTGCTGTGCTCTAAGTCTGTGAATTCCCCAGTCATATACTGAGATCTTAGTCTAGCAGACTTTTATTCCTATAAATGATCATGCTGTAATTGTGCAAAGCTTTTACTCCCACAGCCATCACCTTTGTGATAGTGCATTTCCTCATCATAAATTACATCTCAGACTGCCCAGACCTTTCTGTTCCCCTTCATTAGCTTGCCTGTTAAATGTTTCTGCTACCAGATGCTTAATGGACTGGGAACAAGCAATGACTATGGCCTACGTTTACTGCCTTGAATAGTTCAGTAGTTCTGGTCTCACTCAACCTGCAGAGACCCTCTTTTTATTAGAGTTCTGAGTATCTTGTTTGCACAAGGGCATTAACACTTTGAAGCAGTTCCATTTTCTAGGTACAATCTCTATGACAGGAAAGAAATTGCTATATAATCCATGGAACATTGTTTGCATTAGGAAATTACAATGTGCCTTGATTTTTTTCTTTACCATTTACTTGCTAGCTTTCTGAAAAAGATAAATATTGGAGAAATTAGCCCATGGTTATGGATTTTCATGGTTTGCTCTTGAAGAGTCCAGTAATTGGTAAATTCTGTAAACCTGTAAACTATGAATGTGCTGGATTACTTGGAAAGGGATTGCATCATCGAAAGTACAATAGGTGAACTGGAACAGTAAGAAGGCTATAACGGGAATTACCATCTAGATTCAATTCAATACTTTGCAAAAATTAACTTTGTCCCTATACTAAATGAGGGTGGATAGGGTTCTTAAAAAAATCAGTCTCCCTTGCCCCTGAAATATATTTGTGCATTAAATATACCAAGAGACCATAAGTCTTGGTAACGTTAATAACAGAAGTGCTTCTTTCTCTTTTCCCTTCACCCCACTACTCCTGGGTCTCCAGTGAGTAAGGGTTATTCATCACAGACTCTTAGAACTGGGTCTAAATCTGAGGTTCAGCTTCAAATATGATTTTTAGGTGTACTTGTAAGCTACATCTACACTGCACAGTTATTTCAGAATAAGCTATTCTGGAATAGTTATTCTGAAATAACACATCTACACTGCAGGGAAGCCTCAAAATTAGTCTGAGCAAGGCTTTCCTAATGCAGATATGCTATCTTGATTTTGAGCCCCAGGAGGAATATCTTAGAATGGCTCTGGTGAGGGAATATTTCAAAATAGCAGAAGAGGAGCGGCTACACATGAGTTATTTTGAAATAGCTATTTCAGAATAGGCATTATTCTTCATAGAATGAGGTTTACCGAAGTCGGAATAAGTTATCCGTTATTTCAAAAATTATTTCAAAATTATGGAATTGCTATGTAAATGCTCTCATAGTTATTTTGGAATAATGGCCATTATTCTGAAATAACTCTGCTGTATAGATATACCATTAGAGCCCTTGTTCACTAGGCTGTCTACTGATAGGGGCTTGATTTAGCTTGAGCCAGGAGAGTATTCGGAAACACTTTCATCCTGATCATTACTGTATTAGATTAATTATAATACATATTAATGTAATATAATATTACAGTATTGTAACTGTTGTTAAATCTGACTTCCAATGGAAGTGATCACCCACTGAAAACACTGATTAAATTGGCTTTGGCCACTTGATGAAGAAATTCCAGGGTAAAGAGGAATAGCAGTCTGTTTAGGTTGCCCTCCTATAGCTCTGTCACAAAATTGACTTTGTTTTCCCTGCTGTTTGACTTGCTTCATCTCATTGTCTTGAATAATTATACTATCCATGAAGCTAACATCTGAATTTTGTGATCATCCTCATTGCACGAGGAATAACAGTTAATTCGAGGGAAGGGTTTTGGACTATCACATCTACACGTGGCAAGTTAATTCAGGCTACTGGGATTTTTAACCGGCTGCGAATATGCTAATCAAGTGTGGGATATTTAAATCCCATGCTTCATTAGCAACTTCGGTACGCTTCATTTGCATCCCTAGTTTGGACTAGGGAGCAAGTGTAGACATACCCATATAGATAAAAGGTAAGAAGTTAATGTCATGCAGTAATCTGGCAAGATGGAATGTAAGAAAATATTTATCATTGGTAGACTTGACCAGTTCTGTCAGTCTTTTTCTTTTGGTCAGAACTGAATTCAAAGCCTCATTGCTCTGTCTGTGTGGTACCTGTCCTGAGTATAAATAGAGCACTTGATTGCCTGTGACAGACTATGATGCACCTTTCACAAGCACTAATATCTCTTAAATTGAAAAAAAAATACAAAATGTCACTGATACAAGAGCTTTCCTGGTTCAAGAGTGATGCTCCAAAAAGCATTGCTCTCCTTAGAAAAATTTGAAGCCAACTGTTAACCCAGTAAAGACTGCAAGGACTTTTGAGGATATATTTGTGTGTCTCCCTGTCCTATCCACTTTTGTCTTTTTAGATGTATAAGATCTGTATATGTCCCTATGGGTTTGGGGAGCTGATATAATATGTGGCGTGCTACAGAGTAAATAATTATAGTCATAGTAACAATTCGATGGGGGTCATGAATTCCTAATTTATTAACCCTTGCTCCCTTGCAACTTTCACTACAAGCTCTTTGAGAGGCTGCTGACCCTGAGGGCATGTCTACACTGGGGAGTTATTTTGAAATAACTCCCCTTACTTTGAAATAACAAGGTGAGCATCCACACTATCAAGTCTGTTGTTTCAAAATAACTCCTGCTTGTGAAGAGGAATAAGCTTATTTTGAAATAGTTATTTTGGGAACTATTATTTCAAAATAACTTATTTTGAAATAACCTGATAGTGTAGACATAGCCAGAGACATAATTCTATGGAGGTAGATGCTGGCAGAAGGGTTTGCTCCACTGTATGCCAGAATAAGCTGTTGTGGAGACCCCTTATGGTGGATAGTGCACCATGGTCCTGTGTCATTGAAGCACAAAACAACCACAACTCCACTTATGAGAGAGGGAAGTAAATCTTGAAAATATTGTTGGAGCTGACAATAAAAGTGTATGGAGACTAACTGTTTTACAGCAGAGTTCTCCTGTGAGGCTCCTGACTGAAATTGATGTGCCCCCTCCACTCTGAGAGAACCCCCGTACAAAGCATAGGGAAAGCATGCCTTCCAGAGGGTGAACCAGAGCATAGTGCAATGAAGGGGCTCTTTAAACCTGATCAAGCACTGTTGCATTGTACTCCCTATCCCTGTCTCTGAAGAAAGAGAAATTTCAGGTCTTTTTGGTGAATTCTTCAGCCTCTCCATGCACTGCTTAGGTTCCTCTCAGTGTGTGAGGCTGAGCTAGTTCTTAATTTTCCAAAGCTGTTCCCTCATGCTTTTTCATTATAGGAGATTGCAGTGAGAAATCAGAATCCATGCTAAGCAGTGTTAAACAGCTTGCTGGCAATAACCAGCCTTGGATTCTTCTATTAGGAAATCGAAGCCCTGTAATAGAAAGCATATTTTCAGATTAATCTAAATGACTGTATTATTATACTGAAATG
Source organism: Pelodiscus sinensis (assembly GCF_049634645.1). NCBI lineage: Eukaryota > Metazoa > Chordata > Testudines > Trionychidae > Pelodiscus > Pelodiscus sinensis. The sequence goes on from NC_134723.1 coordinate 10,484,350, forward strand.
GAATGTTCTCAGCCAATCAAGAAGGTTTTCTACATCCTAACCAATGCTAGGGGAATGAAAGGCTGATGGATAACATAACTGGATCCCTCTGACAGAAATCAGGAATAAAGCAGTCAGCTCAGGAACAGTCTAATAAACAGAGCAATGATGTACAGATAGTGAGAGATAATAGTAGATTTTTTTCTCATTTATGCAGTTCCCTACACTCTGGTTGCTTCTAGATGTCTGAATTGCATAGTCAATACAGCTATTGCTCAGTAATTGTATATTATAAAACAGCCTTGGGTATAAGGCATGGTTTCGCAATTCAACCATTAATGCAGCTCATGGAGGTATTCTCTCTCTTCTTGTAAACTCAGCATAGTTTTGTTTACTCAGTTTCTGTGCAGGGGAGCCATGATTTGGCCCTAATGTAATTCATAGGTAATACTTCATTTGTATTGTTAATTGTTAAATATTGTTTTGACCTTATACACACATGTTGTTGAAAAGATATCCATTAATAGTAATCTCATGAGGTTCTGTGTTCCATCCAGTAAGCATAACTTCCTTTGCATCTAGCACTCACAGGCTATGTCTATACTACAGAGTAGTGTAGTTTCCGAAAGAGTGAATAGTTTTTTCATCATCCCTGTATTCCTCATTATATGAGGAATAAGGGATGTTCTGAAAGAGGAGGTTTTTCTGAAATTTGGCTCTGTGTTAACAGGCCATATTTTGAAAAAGCCTCTTCCGAAAAATAAACAGAAAAAGATATGCAAATAGTGAATCTTTTTCCGATATAACTCTGCAGTCTAGACATAGTCACAGAGATCCAGTATCCCAGACCTCTTGTCCCCATAGGGAGCCCTCTGCAGACCTGCTGTGGAATTATGAATATTTAAATGGATAACAAATAAATATTTTCAACTGCAAAAAAAAAAAAATTAAAATTCTGACATGTCTATTCATAGGTCAACTACAAGAGCAAAGCACAGGAAAATTCACTGAGTTTGGAAAGACTTTTAAACTAGAACATCTTTAATAATAAGAGATGTCTTAATGGAACAGCTGCAATTATTAATAGACTTGTTTATACAGCAGGAAAGATGTGATGTTCAGTCTACATTCAGAAAGGGGAAGGAGGGAAAACCTAGGAATGTCTGCCACTGATCCATTTGCTGAGGCACAGGAGGTTCATAAGGTCATTAAAATGTTGCCTATATTTGTGTAGAAGACACACATGACCATCTGGGAGCCATCAAGGATTTAGCTTGCCATGGATTTTAGTGATCAATTTATTCAGAACCTTATTGTCATTCACAGAACAGCTCCACAGGACACCTCTGATTCTCTGGAATCAAAAGGTGAGCAGAATGAGAATGGAAAGTGAGTTTGGGTAGCCAGGACCTTCATTTAAATCAGCAGGATTCACTTGCTCATTTGAGCATTTGTTCTTTCTTTGATACTTAGGATGTCTTTGCTTAATCTGTAAAAATAGTTTATTTAAAATTTCCCTTTTGATCAAGTACTGTGCTATTTAGTAGCAATGTAAACAAAAAGAAATAGAACTTTGAATAGGGTGAGATTTTTATAGATTTTTTAAATCATGCTATGGAATTCAATAGATAGTTATATACTTGCTGCAGATTTCTATATGGTAGTCTAAAAAGGTTATCATTCTCTCTTAAATTTGATGGTTCTTGTCCCTAAAGGCTAGTAAAAACAAGAGAACAGACAATAAAATAGAACCTGTAGGAAGACATGCTTTGGATTCACTCTACAGCAGCACAAATAAGAAGAAAAAAATTCATCACATTCACATTCATATAAAAGCCTATCATTAGCTGAAGATTTGTGGTGTGGTATCACTTTTAAAATGGAAGTGCTCACCTAACACTCTCAGTATACTAATCATATAACCTCCCCATTTAATTATGTATTTTCCTCTAATGTCTCTCATTAAATAGAGTTTATATATTAAGTGTTAGTTAGCTCAGAGATTCATCCTGTAGCTTCATCATCGTCACCATGCTATTTGGAAATTGAAGTTATCCATGTATCTAAGTACAGGGAAAATCATGGCATCAAACAGAGGGTGGTAGCAGATGATGAATTTTTCGATGTGTGCTCTGTGTGCATGCGCTCTATGTGTGGGTATGTAACACTTAGGCAAACATTTAAGTACTGAATGGAGAAGAATGATGACTTTGCACTCACTGTATTAGAGATCAATTATGCATTTTCTTCTTTGCTGCTTGACCAACTAGAAAATACTCATGGCCTTTGAAGCTTGTTGTAGCTTGATGTATTCAGGGGAAGGGATGATATGCTGTGGGGGCCAACTCCTGTCCACCTCACTTCCTCAGAAAAGAACATTGCATCCCAAGTTGATGAGTCACCGAGACAGAGAGAGAGAGAGAGAGAGTGAGAGAGCGAGTGAGAGTATGCTCATGCTTATTTCTCTAGCTCAGCAGCTGCCGATTTTTTGGATTCTTTACTTCCGACCCCTCTCCCACCATTGCCTTTACCCAACCATTTTCAAACACTCTTCAGGCATTTAATTAAGCCTTTAATAAATCTTTTGTCAAGGAAAAATAAACAAACTTTGCACTGAACCTCTATTCAATGGCTGTGTCTACACTGGCATGAATTTCCGGAAATGCTTAAAACGGAATACTATTCCGTTTTCAGTTTTTCCAGAAAAGGAGCGTCTATATTGGCAGGCTGCTTTTCCAGAAAAGCCCTTTTTCCGGAAAAGCGTCCGTGGCCAATGTAGACGCGCTTTTTCAGAAAAGAGCCCCGATTGCCGGAATAAGGACTATGTGTTCCAGAATAAGGACTTATGCCCGAGCGGGAGCAGAATAGTTTTTCCGGAATAGCAGCTGATTTTGTACAGTAGAGCGTTGTTGCTTTTCCGGAAATTCAAGGGCCAGTGTACACAGCTCGCAGCTTATTCCGGAAAAGTGGCTGTTTTTACGGAATAAGTGGCCCAGTGTAGACACAGCCAATAAGCACAGTCCCAGCAGAATAACATTATTAAGGCATACATTATTGTCTTAATTATTTATTTTTATTTTCTCAATTATTTATTTTAAAATGAATGTTAGAGATATCAGTTACCATTAACTTGGAGAAATCTTTTTTATGACTAACAAATTGAGTGGCAACACAATTAAAGCATAAAAATAGTTATGAGTGGGAAAAGAATCACTTTCATTGTTATGTGTTGTTCTGGGTTAATTGCTGTCCTTGGTGGGTAAAGCTGCTTATTTTGAGACATGTCAGTAGACATATTGCATGTGGAATTTTATCACACAGGACACAATATATGGGCAAAGTTGTATTTTATGGAAGATAGGCCATATGAAGATTTTCTATAGGAAACTCTCTTTAACCAGTTTATCTAACACATTTTCAATATACTTAACAACTACTGTGACTAAGAAGCTTTCTAGGCCCACACATTTTTCTACTTTGATACATTTGACACGGGGGATGGATTGCACCCTCAACAAGTTTGCTGATGCCACTAAATTAGAGGGAGAGGTAGATATGTTGGAGGGCAGGGATAGGGCCAGAATGACTTAGACAGATTAGAGGATTGGGCCAAAAGAAATCTGATGAGGTTCAACAAGGACAAGTGTCCTGGACTTAGGACAGAAGAATCCTAAGCATTGTTACAGGCTGGGGACCAAATAGCTAAGTAGTATATAGGCAGAAAAGGACCTGGGGATTACAGTGGGATGAGAAGCTGGATATGACTTAACAGGGTGCCTTTGTAGCCAAGAAGGCGAATGGAATATTAGGTTGCATTAGGAGGAGCACTGCCAGCAGATGTAGAGAAGTGATGTTTCCCCTTTATTCGGCTCTGGTGAGGCCACATTTGGAGTATTGTGTCCAGTTCTGGGCCCCCCACGATAGAAAGGATGTGGACGCACTGGAGAGGCTTCAGCAGAGGGCAACCAAAAGGATTAGGAGTCTAGGGTACATGACTTAGAAGGAGAGGCTGAGGGATTTGGGCTTCTTTAGTCTACAGAAGAGAAGAGTCGGGGGGATTTGATAGCAGCCTTCAACTTCCTGTAGGGAACTTCCAAAGAGAGAGGCTGTTCTCATTACTGATGGGTGGCAGAACAAGGAGCAATGATCTCAAGTTGCAGCGAGGGAGGTCTAGGATGAATATTAGGAAAAACTATTTCACTAGGAGGGTGGTGAAGCACTGGAATGGGTTACTAAGGAAGGAAGTGGAATCTCTACCCCTAGAGGTTTTTAAGTCTCGGCTTCACAAAGCCCTGGCTTGGTTGGTTTATTTTGGATTGGTCCTGCTTTGAGCAGTGGGCTGGATTCAATGGCCTCTTGAGGGTCTTCCAGCCCTATGATTCTATGATTTGTCTCAAATATATCAATAGTGAGGCGGGTTTTTTTTTTTAAAATAGCCAATAGAATTCCTTGAAAACAGAAATAATGTAATTACAGCCAAGGAGCATGCCTTGCTAGAAAGCACAGAGCTCATGGTGACTCAGTTTACCATTCAATAGCAGTTGGTGCATTCACGGTAGTTTCAGTTTACATGGAAAAAAAAGGCTATTCCAAGCTAAAATAATTTGGGCATTTTTACACTTGGAAATTATTTTGAAATATCTTATTTTGAAATAATAACTCTTTTGAAATAGCACACTACAAGGCATCATCAAAATAGCACAGAATTATATTGAAATAGCACATCCACACTGATTGGAGAGTAAATTGCATTTAAAGCCCCTGGAGCACTCCAGGAGGGCCTCAGGAGAGCAGTCACTTTCTGTAGCTACTTCCTGAGGCTAGCTGAAACTCTTGGTAAAAGGGCCTCCTCTCTACACACTGTCTCGCACACTACTTCGACACTGCCTACACCTTTGTGGGACACTAAACTCATGCAGTGTGCCCTGATTGTCCTTCTGGATGCCACAGCACTCTCTTCATCAACCTGGAGCTGATGCAAAGCAGTGCCAGGCTCTTGGGCCTTGGGCTGTGCCTCATGGCGCACTTCATCCAGACTGCCCACACTGTGCTTCAGGAACACAACAAGCAGACCAGACCGGGAATACCTCTTCACCCAGGCCCTTGCATTCATGATGCACCAAATTGCCTCCCATCCTCTGTACACTGTGAAATACCGCTTCTGGCTGTGGGAAACCAGTTCCAACTGGTGGGACCTCATAGTCCTGCAGCAGTGAGATGACCAGCAGTGGCTCCAGATCTTCTTCATGCAGAAGGTCACCTTCCTGGTGCTGTGTGAATGGTTTGTCCCTGCCCTCAGGTGACAGAACACCCATCTATGACCTGTAATCCCCTGAAGAAGCACATCGCCATTGTCCTGTGGGAGCTCGCCATGCCGGACAGCTACTGCTTGATGGGGAACCAGTTTGGTGTGGGGAAAGCCGTGCTCATGCAGGTTTGGCTATTTTACTATTTCACTAGGAGGGTGGTAAAGCACTGGAATGGGTTACCTTGGGAGATGGTAGAATCTCTATCCCTAGCGGTTTTGAAGTCCTGGATTGACAAAGTCCTGGCTGGGATGATTTAGTTAGGGTTGGTCCTGCTTTGGGCAGAGGTATGGACTCAATGATCTTCTGAGGTCTCTTCCAATCCTGTGATACTATGATTCTAATAGAACCAGTCTCTTCTATAGGTGGCTAAGGCTATCAATATCATTCTGTTCAGGAGGGTCATCACGCTGGAGTACGTGGACCCCATCATTGCTCGCTTTGACACCATAGGCTTCCCCAGTTGTGTGTGTGGGGCCCTCATGCACCACAAGGGATGGTTCATGGACATTTATGTCTGATGGTCAGGGAAGGTGCATGACACCCTCATACTCCCAAATTCGAGCCTGTTTCACAAGATGCATGCTGGCACTTCCCCTCCCCCCTCCACACAGCATTAGGGTTGGGAGCATCAGCATGTCTATCTGCATCCAGGGCAATGCAGTCTACACCTTGCTTCCCTGGCTCATGAAGCCCTATGCAGGCAGCCTGGACCCCACCAAAGAACACTTCAATGCCAGGCTTAGCAAGTGCTGCCTGGTGGTTGAGTGTACCTTCAATTGCTTAAAGGGGAGGTTCAGGATTCTCCTCACATTCCCAAACTTCAGTGATCAGCTTCCTTCTGTGTCCCACACACTCAGGATCTAGCAGTGGTGGTGTCCTGAAGAGAGGAAACTTCTTTCCTTGCTCGCTGGAGGGTGGTGTGCTGGGGGAGGTGTGTGCGAGTGGCAGAGGTCGCTTGCTGGAGAGAGTATTAGTGGAGTCCCTTCCTTCTTCCTCCTTTTGTCAGGTTCCCATGTAGGGGATCATTCTCCTTTGCATCGCTGTGCTTAACTGGGAGCAGATGCTGCCCAAGTGTGGGCAAGAACCTATGCCGTGTGTGGCACTGCTATGTGTTTCCATTACCCCAGCCTCCTTGGTGGTGGCATGTTGTGGGAAGGTGTCATAACACAGAGGCCAGAGTAAGGCAGGCCTCTCCAGGAACCTTGAGAGAAGGAGCAAAGGGTTCCTGTGTTAGAGTGTCATGGAGCAGAGTGCTCTGGACTGATGCTCCATGTGCACCCATGTGCACAGGCTGTTTTGTGACTTCCCAAGCTGAGAAGGTCAATCAAGGAGCATGCAGTCCCTAGCTACCTGCCACCCGCCCCTGCGTGTTTATAGGGAAAGTTATAGAACTCACCTGATGGGCCTCCCCCACGTACATCTGAGCCCTGGGAGAAATCCTGGGAGGGACGGACCGGCTCCAGGCTGAGGATGACCTCCTGGTTGGTGGGCAGGCCTGCTCCTCTTGCTCCTTGTCCTCCTCTTTCACAACCCTGCTCTTGTGGAGGCTGATGATGGGTGTATCCCATCACTGGCTATTGATGATATTTTAAACTAGTAGTTGTGAATTTTCCACATGCCACTGTAAGTAGTCCCATCATAGCATCTCTTCCATTCAATCATCACCCTCAATCGTAAAACAAATTAGGTTTTATTGTTCCCACTGCTCTTCTTGGAATTTTGTTCCAGAACTTCACTCCTCTGATGGTTTAGAATCCTTTGCCTAATTTCAGGCTAAATTTGTTAATGCCCATTTTATTTCCATTTGTTCTTATGTCCACATTGTGTTCACGCTTACTCTGTACCATCCCTTGTATTTTCTCTGGCTACATCTAGACTGCATTCCTTTCTCAAAAGAGGAATGCAAATGAAGGACATCAAAAATGCAAATGAAACATGGATTTACAAATCTCATGCTTCATTTGCATACTCGTGTTTGAGCGCTTTTTCAAAAAAGGGTTTTTCCAAAAAAAAAAAACAACCCAAACCCCTCAGTCTAGACAGGGTTCTTTCAAAAAAAGACCCTTTTTCGAAATAACCCTTACTCCTGAAAAAATGAAGTTTAACGGTTCTTTCAAAAAAGGGTTGTTTTTTTAAAGAACTCCATCTGATTTGTAAATCCGTCCTTCATTTGCTTTCCTCTTTCGAGAGAGGAATACAGTCTAGACGTAGCTTAATGTATTTACATAGAAAAATCACATCTCCCTCAGCTTCCTTTTGGTTCAGCTTAAGTGAAATTTCTTTGAGTCTCCTCTCATAAGGTAAGTTTATATTCCTCTGACTAATAGTAGCCTTTCTCTGGACCTATTCAACTAGAATTATCCTGTAAACATGGAAACCCAGAAATGCACGTTATTCCAGAAAAGGACTCACTAGGGTCTTGTATAATGGTATTGAAACTTCTCTGTTTCTCCTTGAAATACCTCACCTGATGAATCCTTGGGTTGCATTAGCCCTTTGTCTGACTGCATCATTTTGGCAGCTCAGTGTCATCCTGTGATCAACTAATACACCCAGGTCTTTCTCCTCCTCCATCAGTTCTAACAAGAACCCTAATAAGAACCCTTAATTCTTTTGGTTGCACATCTTCCAGATGCAAATTCTTTCTTAAAACAGGAGATGATTGATCAAGCTATAAAGAAGCAATATCTAAACATTTGTTGAATTATTACATCCTGTGATGCAGCTGTTAAAGTGACATCTTTCAGCAAGGGACAGATGTTGAAATTCTGCACAGAGTATCTCTGTTTGCTCTGCCAGACATTGGTTTGTTTCACAAATTTTAGCTTTAGCAATATTTTCAGATATTTACTACTAGATATTTACGACTGGCCCCAGCTTTCTCTGATCCTTCCATCTCATCTAAGCCACAGGTGTTTTTTTATTGTCACCACATAGCCATGTTTTGATAAGTCAGGGTCATATATGAATGGCCCAGTCATCTGCTTTAATTATTTCCCAGTTTCATTATCAATGAAACATCAAGATAGCAGCAAAGTCACCCTGCCTTTCGTGACTCTTTGCTATGCCCAGGACAACTCATCATCCCCTTTTATGAAACTAATCAAACTCTGCTGCTTACAGTGCTTAGCAATTGCATCATTCATTAGAGGAGCTCTTGTTGGCAATTTTCTAACAAAATGAGGATTGCAGTAGCGCCAGTGTGTGAGATTAATGGAGGTTAGACGAGAGGTAGAGTTTTAACAACTCAGACAAGTATCATTCTGTCATTCTGCATTAAGTCTGGTGTCTGATGATAATAATGAAGTTTCTAACTACATAACAAGCAGTCAGTAGATTCCAATTGCCATATTTAGCAGCCTGCTAAAGAATAAACCTCTTATTTCTCTTTAGCAGTACTTATTAAATTCCTAAGAAGGGTCAATATGATTTCTGATTTAGTCTGCTATACATTATCCCATTAAAGATTGCACAGAAACATATTTTCCTGTGCTGTTGGGCTACTGAGGCTGATTTACTGCTTAGTATGAGAAAAGGGCATACCTTTTTAATAAGTTTAACATTACTGATATAGATATATCAAAGAAAATGGAATCTAGCAAATGCTTCTGAACTGTGGGTACAATTCTACTCTGAACCTAAATCCAAATTTTGTGGCTTGTGCCCATTTTCATATGTTATTGCTTTTAAGGTCAGATTCTGAAGCATAGTATCTATGTGCTGAGGTTCTATAAATTAGCTGAAGGGGTAGAAATTCCTCACCCATTCCATACCCAGTCCTACCCTGGTCCTTCCTCATATTGTTCCCACCTTCTTCCTTTAATCCCTTGAAGATTCTTGAAATCCTCAAACTCCTGTACATCTTTCTGTACTGGAATCAGGTGAGTTCTGTAGGTCAGGACTTAATGTAGAACAATTTGAATTTGCCTAATTGTTGTCACAATATCTGTTGTTGTAGGTCCTGATTCAAGAGCACTAAAGTCAGTGAGAGTTTTTTCTAGTGATCTCTGTGGGCATATATGATAGTTGAAGTTATGAATTGTACTTCCAGGATTTGATTCAAAAGGCATTAAATAACTCTTTTGCCATTTCAACATGACTCAGTTTCATTTTGGGATTTGTAGGTAAAACTGCTTTGTGAAAAGGGAACAAAAAACCTGTCAATGATAGTGAAGGGTGTGCCCTAAATGTCAAAGGGTAAATTCCGCTTTCTGCAGCACAGCTAAATATACCCATGTGAGAAACATCAATGAAATGCACAGGGCGGGGAGGAGGAGCTTGCAGAGACATTTCTGATGGAAAAATGAAAGCTTAAATAAAATGGGAAAAGACAAAAAGTTTTGTCAAAAAAATAATAAAAAAGACCACAAACAATCTTGCATTACCATTTTGATGAGTGGCTTATTTTCTATTAAGAAATGTGTGTATGTGTGTGCATTAGGAAAGAGGAAGGGTCATGGAGTACTAATTGTTTCTCTTTCTACAGTCATTAGAGTCTCCATGTATGGTCTCTTTCACAGCATCTACAAATATGTATTTGTGGACAAATATATAGATATAATTTACCTATATAAATTGAACAGTTGCATTCTCTCTGTTTCTATATAGTGTATGCATATAGCATAATATTAGTGGTGTTGGTAAATTGTATAGTTAACTGCTTGATCACACTTTGGTATGTTATTAAATATACCAAATAACCAGCAGGCCAAATAACCAATGTCAGTCATATTATGATTGTCTTAGAACAATAAACCTAGTACAGGAAAAAAAATGGTTCTATATACCAGTCTTTGGGAAGCCATCTTGTGCAGTGATATTACATTTACCTGTAACAGAATGTATTATCTCAAAGTTGCACATTTCAGATGGTATTATTTATCTGGTGATTTTACAATTTGTGTCTCTCTTTACATGCCATTAAATCCAACCCATTATTTTACCCCAGTTCTTTAATTTCTTGATCTGTTCTTTCCCTATATGTCTTTCAGATACTAGTACACTGGGCATTGGTTGGGAACTGTACTTCCATAGGTTGTATGAAGATACACAATGAATGTGTCTTGATTTTGACAAGTTTCCTATCTGCTTATGCCAAATGCTTACTTCAGCAAATGTAAGGAGTTATAGGATACTTAGGATAAGGAAAGGGGTTTATGGCACAGGCCAATTTAGGCTCTATCATATTACAATATTTGTGCTTAATGCTATTCTCTCTCTCTCTGTTTGTAAATAACATACTTACCACATATATTTGTCAATAAGTGATCTAGACAGGAGGGATACTCCAATGGCTAATTTCTATCATGGAGTTTGAGAGACCCATGTTCAGTTTCATACCCACCATTGATTGACTGTGTGCAGATCATTTAGAATCAGACCCTCATCTCTAAAATGGGGATAATGCTACAACCATGCCTCTCAGAAACTATGTCATATGCTTGAATACTACACTAATCGGACTACTTTAGATAAGATGTGTGGCTATGTATGGGAGATGGTATGGTCCAGTGAATAGAGCATTGGATGGGAAGTCGGAAAAGCCAGGTTCTGTTCTTGGATCTGCTGCTGATCTGCTTTGTGACCTCAGATGAGTTATCTCAACATCCTCATCTACAAAATCAAGATAGTTTTATTTACTTTTCTTCTCAAAACCTTTTGAGATTCATGGATGAACACTGCTGTATATGAGCAAAGTAGTATTAGTGTGTGTACAAGCATGCAAAAATTATGAAAACCAATTTTCATTCAGAAAAAATGAATTCAAATATCATAACCTCAATATTATGCACAAATTATAAAACCTTTGCTCAATAATACAATGTACAGTTTTACTCATCTGAAGAAGTTATATTGAGAAATCATAAAAAATACATTATATTAAATATATTTGCATGAACACTATGTTGTTTCTATAACCACATTTTTTTGGGGGGGGGGGGGAGGAGGAAACATTCATAATAAATGTTATTGCCTTAAAATCCCTAAGTGGAAAATTAGATAATCTCAAGGTAAGAAATGCATTAATGTCAAAATCAGAATAAAACACTGTATGTCGCAACACATGAAATTCTCACAGAATCGAATGCAGGAAACAATTATAGTGACAGAGTCAATGCTAATTGCATAAGAGAAGGAATAAACCATTATTAGTACTGACTAACAATTAGTAAGATTAAATTACAAAATGTTGGGAGCTATTATCAGACTCTGAATATAGGATATTTTCTTCTTTCTCCTATAAGACTTGTCATACTGGGCCAAACCATGATGTATCCTGCCCAATATCCTCTTTCTGACAATGGTCTGTGCCAGAGTTTCAGGGAGAGAGTACAGAGCAGGGCAATTATGGAATTCTGGTCAGTGTCTTCCATTCAAAGCTTCTCATAGAGATTCATGGTCATCCTGAGCATCAAGCATGGTTTGCATCTTTGGCCATCATGGCTCATGCCCATTGATGGAACTATCGTCCATAACTTCATTCAATTCCTTTTTGGCCATCACAGCATTCCATAGCAATGAGTTCCATAGCTTGGTTGATTCCTCCTGCTAGTATTAAATCTTCTGATTATTAATTTATTTGCTGACCCCTGATTTTTGTTTTGGAGCAAAGGGTAAATACAACTTCTTCTATTTTTATGAAATTTCTTCTATTTTTACATTTTTTTGCTATTATAGACTTCTGCCATATCTCTGCCTTATTCAACTATTTTCTAAGATGAACATCCCTAATCTTTTTAATCTATTCTCATATGGAAGTTGTTCTATTTCCTTGATTATCTTTTTGCCCTCTTCTGATTTTTTTTCAGTTCTACTATATGATTTTTTTATATTGGGCGACCAGAACTGGACACAATATTCAAGGTGTGCGGGCACCATTCATTTATCTAGTGCCATTCTGATATTTTATGTCTTATTTCTTAACCCTTTCCTAAAAGTTCCTATCAACAGCTTACCTTTTTGACTGAAGCTGTGCATTGGGTAGAAGATTGCAGACAACTATCCACTGAGAATCAAAGATATCTTTCATGGCCAGTAATAGATAATTTAGTAACCAAATGAGTGTGTGTGTATAGTTGAGATTATTTTTCCCGATTGAGCATTTCTATTGAGCATGCGGACTTTTATCTACCATTTTGTTGCTCAGTCACCTAGTTTTATGAGGTCCCTTTGTAACTTTTCACAACATGCTTTGGACTTAACTAACTTGAGTAATTTTTATATTGACTTCAAACTTTGCTACCTAACTGTTCACTCTGTTTTCCAGATCATTAATGAATATGTTGAACAATTCATGACTTAGTACAATTCCTTGGAGTACCTTCCCATTCACCTTTTCTCCATTGTAAAAACCAACACCCTTTGTTTCCTATCTTTTAAACAGTTAGGTACATCTACACAGCAGGGCAAAAGTCAAATTAAATTATGAAACTTTAGCTACTTCAATTGCATTGCTGAAATCAAAATTGTTTAATTCAGCTTTGGGTGCTGTCAATGCAGCAAGAAGTAAAAGGAAGAACACTCTTCCTTTGACTCCCCTTACTGCTTGTGAAATGAGGGTTACAGGATTCAGAGTAAGAAGTCCTCCAGCTCACAATTATTTCAAAAGAATGGCTTGCTCTGAAGACACATTCGTTGTTATTTCGGAATAATGTCAGTTATTCCAAAATAATGCTGCTGTATAGACATATCTTGCTGATCTGTAAGAAGACTTTCCTCCTTATCGAATGATGGCTTACTTTGCTTGAGAGACTTTGACAAGGTGGTGGACCGTGTCAAAAGATTTCTGAAAGTCCAAGTACATTATATCCACATATGTATTTATACTTTCAAAGAATTAAAATAGATTGGTGAAGTGTGATTTCCTTTTAGAAAAGCCATGTTGAAAAGCCAACAAATTGTATTCATCTTTATGCTAGATAATTTTGTTCTTATTTTCCTGAAGTGAGGCTTACTGGCCTGTAACTGCCAGGGATCATCCTTGGAGGCTTTTTTTAAAAAATTAGCATTATATAAATTGTTCTCCAATTATCTGGCATGGAATCTGATTAAAATAAATAGTTTACATATAAGAATTAGTAGTTGTACAATTTTACATTTCAGTTCCTTCAGAACCCTTGGGTGAATATGATATATTTCTTGTCGTCTTATTAATGTATTCCAAAGTCTCTTCTAGCAACACCTCAATATGAGACAGTTCCTCAGATTTATCACCTAGAAAGAAGGGCTAAGATGTTGGAATATTCTTCACATTCGCTTCAGTGAAGATCCATGCAAAGAATTTTTTTAACATCTCTCCACTGGCCTTGTCTTCTTTGACTGCTCCTTTCATCCCTTAACCATCCAGTATCACCACTGACAGTGTTGCAAGCTTCCTGCTTTGGATAAACTTAATAAATTTGCTGTTAGTTTTTGTGTCTATTGCTCATAGAGTCTCAAATAATTTTTGGCCTGCCTAATTATTTGAGAAGTTGGACATACACAGATCGCTGGGGCCAGATCTAATGCATCCAAGGGTGCTGAGGGAGTTGGCTGATGTGATTGCAGAGCCATCGGCCATTATCTTTGAAACTCGTGGCAATGCAGGGAAGTCTCAGATGATTGGAGAAAGGCAAATGTAGTGCCCATCTTTAAAAAAGAGAAGACGGACAATCCAGGGAACTACAGACTGATTAGCCTCACCTCAGACCCCAGAAAAATCATGGAGAAGATCCTCAAGGACTGCATTATGAAGCACTTGGAAGAGAAGAAAGTGAACAGGAATATTCAACATGGATTCACCAAGGGCATATCATGCCTGACCAACCTGATTGCCTTCTATGACAAGGTCAGTGGCTCTGTAGATATGGGAAAGGTGGTGAATGTGATATACCTTGACTTCAGCAAAGCTTTTGATATGGTCTCCCACAGAATTCTTGCCAGCAAGTTAAGGAAGTATGGATTGGATAAATGGACTGTAAGGTGGATATAAAGCTGGTTGGATTGTTGGGCTCAATAGGTAATAATCAATGGCTTGATTTCTAGTTGGTGGTCGGTGTCAAGTTGAGTGCCCTATGGGTTGGTTCTGGGGATGATTTTGTTTAAAATCTTTATTAATGACCTGGATGAGGGAATGGATTGCTGCTTCAGCAAGTTCACAGATGACACTAAACTCAGGGGAGAGGTAGGTACATTGGAAGGTAGGGATAGGGTTCAGAGAGACCTAGACAAATTGGAAGATTGGGCCAAAAGAAATCTAATGAGATTCAACGAGGAGAAGAACATAGTCCTGCTCTTGGGATGGAAGAATCCCAGGCACTGTTACAGGCTGGGGATCCACTAGCTAGGCAGTTTGGCAGTAAAAGAACCAGGGATTACAGTGGATGACAAGTTGGATATGTGTCAATAGTGTGCCCTTGTAGCAGAGAAGGGTAACAGCATATTAGGTTGCATTAGGAGGATCATTCCCAGCAGATCTAGGGAAGTGATTATTCCCCTTAATTTGGCACTGGTGAGGCCACATCTGGAGTATTGCATCCAATTATTGGCCTCTCATTGCATAAAGGAGGTGAATGCATTGTAGAAAGTTGGGCAATGAAAGAGGAAGGCAATGAAAATAATTAGGGGGCTGGAGCACATGAGTTATAAGACGACGCTAAGGGATTTGGGCTTGTTTAGACTACAGAAAAGAAGAGTGAGGGGGAATTTGATGGCAGCCTTCAACTACCTGAAAGGAGTGTCCAAAGAGGATGGAGAGAGGCTGCTCTCAGTGGTGGCAGATGACAGAATGAGGAACAATAGTTTCAAATTACAGTGTCGGAGGTCTAGGTTTGATATTAGGAAAAACTATTTCACAAAGTGGGGTTACCTAGGGAGGTGTGGAATATCCATCCCTAGATAATTTTAGGTACTGGCTTGACCAACCTCTGGCTGAGATAATTTAATTGGGGATTGTCCTTCTTTGGGCAGGGGGTTGGACTAAATGTCCTTCTGAGGTCTCTTGCAACCCTGTGATTCTGTGATTCTATGAATTATTCTTGTATCCTTGACTTGTCAGAGTTTATGCTCCTTTTTATTTCCTTAGTAGTATTTGAATTCCAATTTTTAAAGGATATGTTTGAGTCTGTAACCACCATGTTTACTCTGTTTATTAACCATGGTGGCAATTTTGTTCAAATATAGGAGAAGGAGGTTCATCTACACTTATTTGCTGTTTCCTTGTAATCATACAGAACTCCATACCTTAGACTTTCATATATTTACATCACCTACAGTATTAATAAAATTAATATGTTACTCACATATTCTTCACACCTGATATTTAGGTACTTAATTTACTGGATTTATTTGCTTGATTTAAGGGACTCTTGTTTGAAAATGTTTCTGTCTAATGAAAGCAATTCATGTTCAAGGATATTTATGGACCTAAGAATGCATTCTTTTAGATCAGTGGAAAAATATCTTTTCTCTACAAGAATATAAACAGATTAGGGATCTAGTTTTTATACAAAAAATGTTCTAGACATTGGTTTCAGTTGCAAAATATTTTTGTTGCTGTTTTATGTACCAAGGCAAGGTGAGAATTACTACAAAGTGCTAAGGAAACACAAGAAAATTAGAAAATATTATGAAAATAATCTAGAAAAGTCATATAATGGAATAAGGTTATAACATAATACTTCCAGATTAGAAGTGAAACAAGTATAAAAATTTACAAATAAAATGGTTCTATATAAAAGTCATGATTTTATATGATGCTCCACTTCTACTCAGACTTTTGCTAGGCGGCTGTTTTTAAGAATTGCTCTTGTGGATTGTAACAATTTAGTGGCAAACCACAAAATGTATTGACAAATCATAGTACTTAAAAACAAGTTCCTATAAATTAAAAATAGTGAAAGACAATTATTTGTACTGCTCTGTAGTGAAACTGATGATTCAACTGGTTAGTGAAGGACAGTTTGATAATAGAATTAATTAGATTTGGTATTCTCTATAAAATTAATGAAAATAGAAATACTGCACTATAGCATACTTAAAAAGATTAATGCAATTCTACATATAGGGGTGGATGGCTTAACACTGACTTGGACCACATGCTGAATTGTTTAGTTCTTGTTTTCCAATCATAGGCTGACTCTACACGACAAAGAAAAGTCGGGAAAAGATATGCAAATTGCAAACCGCAATTTGTTTATCTTTTTCTGTTTTTCTTCCGAAAGCGGCTTTTCTGATATTTGGCCCAACTAACAGGACCAAATGTTGGGAAAAAAGCCTCTTTTGGAACATCCCTTCTTCCTTGTAAAACGAGGTTTACAGGGATGCTGAAAAAGATGTCAGTTTTTCCGAATTTTTTTTTTAAAGTAGACACGTTCCTTGGACACAGCAGAGCTTTTCTGGGATACTGGTATCCAGGGAAAGCTCTGTAGTCTAGACAAACCCTTAGTGAGAGTCAGAGTGACATTTAAAAAAAAAGTATCATTGACTTTTGCCATATTTCCCTAACACTTTACATTGTCTGTGGCTGTTAGAGATGGGCTATATTTGCAAACTAATTGTTAACCTGTGAGCAGGAGCAGCTAAGTATGCAGTTTCAAACCTGTAGTATTGTTACCCCTATGCTGAGCAGTAGCAAAGCTCGGTTACTGCTTTGTAGCAGAAATCAGGAACATTACATTAAGCATTTTCATAGTGTCATTTGTTTATTTACAACAGTGGGCGCAAAGCCTGATTTCTTTTATGGGGTGATTACAGTGATCATGCAGGCAACTACTTTTTGCAGAAATCCAAGATAAAACTACCCCTTTATCTCAAGTAGAGGTTTTGTCTCTCCAGGCCATTTCATATCTCAGACAAATTCAACTGCTTAAATATGCTCTGTGCCTGTTTACACTTGGGAAATCCCTCTCCTCATGAAAGAGCTCAGTTCTTTGAGTTACACCTTGACTATTCAGACTCTCTGGCCAACTTCTTTTTCTCTGGTTGCTCAGCGCTGATCAGCCTGACTCTGGTGTCCCCATAGGACCCCCTGTCTCCTGTAAAGCCTGTTGCTTTCTTTTATTCAAATACCACTTTTACTTTTTCTGGGCTTTGGGGGAATAGGCTTTTCTCTATTGTGATTGAGTTTAGGGAACTTGGATTGACCTGCAGATGCAGTTCCTGACCTTGGAGGGTGAAGCAAGGCAACGGGGTGTGCCAACTAGTTGTAGAAAACAGGTAAGGAATGGAGGAGGGTATGATAAAGGTACAGAGGATGAGAGTGGCGGCATGCTAGGAGGGAAGCAATTGAGAGAAATGCAGAAGAGGACAAGCTAAAAGGTTTTTTGTTTTGTTTTGTTAATATGGTAGGGATGTAATTCAGAAGGAAATTCTTGGCACTTGTTACAAATTCTTGTTACAAATTTCCTGTGTCCCTTTGGGCAAGTGATTTCATCCCTCTTTGCCTCATATCCCTGTATGTAAAAACCTGATACTTCCCTGACTCTCAGGGCTGCTGTGAGGCTAAATCTATAAATACCTACAAGGCACTCAAATAGTATGAAGATGGAGTCATATGAGTGTTGTAGTATTTACAAGCAAAGGGTCAGAGCCTCAACCACCACTGACACCACTTGGTACCACTGCAGCTAACAGGAGGGGAAAACAAACCAGCTGTAAATTTGCATCTGAGGATTCATACAGTTGAAAGTACAAACTCGCAATGTCTTACAGGAATCTCCAATATGATGGAACTAGCATGCTTTGTAACATAGCAAGCCATTCTCTCACAGAACACACATGTCTAAACAACGCCATTAGCCAGCATTTTTACCAAAAGACTTGGCTGTATGTGAGCATTGTTTAGGCTTCTGTATTCTTAAGTGATTGGGCACCTTAGCTTGGCTTCAGGAAGCTTTCATGGGGATCTCTTGTGGTTACTTTAGATACAGTTGTTCTGCTGTGATGCTCCCAATAAAATCTTATCAACTACATGACACAGGAAGCAGAGAATTGTGGAAAATCTTGCACCCTGTGATTGTGGAGCTTAAACGCACTGTAGGTACACCACATAACTACTTTTTTATCTCAACTATTATGTAAATTAAAATGGCTCTCTGTTTCTCAAGATAATCAAAACACTCAGGGGGCAATAGTCTTTAAGATTCATAGGCAGTGATATAGTAAAATATTCTGCACAGTTAGCTGACTTTATGAGGTTTAATTCTCAGTTCAGAAGCTAACCGTAATAACTTTGGCACATACATTAAATTAGCCCAAATGCTCGTGGTAGCAGCACTAATGTAAAAGTGACAGTGATATACTGACATAGTTTCCATTCCAGGCCATTGAAACAGTCATCCTACAGTACAAATCCCAAATGTAGGCAAGCAGCCATATAAACAATGCAACATTGATGGCTTTACCACTAAGAATGCATACAAGGGACACAGATACTGCAAATTCTACACAGTCCCTGATTCATAGTCAGCCCATATGCCCTGAACCCTGTGTGACTGTTCATATCACTCGGGTGGCTATCTTGTGTTTGAGGCATCTTCATCAAGTGAATCGTTTGGGTAAGATGTCTGAAGTTTGAATAAGATTGATGAAAATGCATCAGAGGCCCGGGGAAACAAAATGGTTATTTATAACAGAACCACAGAGACGTGGACACATGTAGATGAGAGAATTCTGTGTTTGTGTACCTCTAGTCAAATTTCACATTGAAATAGACTGCAGAATATCTTTGTGATGCAAGTACATGAATAGAATAAACTCCTTTCATTGTATGAATGGTGTAATCTGAATACCAAATATCTTAATGTGCCCTACAGAAAAACAACTATGTGGCAGAACATTTGGAAGAAAGGGACTCTCTCATTGTTATTTCCAATCAACCAGGTTGCATCTAAACTGGCAAGATTTTGTGCAAATACTTTTAATGGAAAAGTTTTTCCGTTAAAAGTATTTGCGCAAGAGAGCGTCTCTACTGGCATGTGCCTTTGCGCAAAAGATTTGCTTTTACGCAAAAGCATCCGTGCCAGTGTAGATGCTATCTTGCGCAAGAAAGCTCCGATGGCCATTTTAGCCATCGGGCTTTCTTGTGCAAGAAATTAACTTGGCTGGCTATACTGGCCCTCTTGCGCAAGAATACTTGCGGAAGAGGGCTTATCCCTGTGCAGGAGTGTTGGAGTATTTGCGCAAGAATCACTGATTTTGTACATTACAAAGTCAGTGTTCCTGTGCAAATACTCATGGCCAGTGTAGACAGGTGGCAAGATTTTGCACAAAAGCAAATGCTTTTGCGCAAAATCATGCCAGTCTAGATGCAACTCACGTGTCTCAATTTTTCATCATTTATCCTGAAGTTTTCTGTGATGCTTCCTGGGGATACCCAGGGCTGTGATGCACCTCATTATCATCTGCCTTTAACCTGATACTCCTTATCTGTGCCAACCAGAGGACAGCTGGAGACACAAGCACTCTGCTCCAGTCCTACGTAGGCCCCACATGTTCTCTACAGGTTAGTGGTGGACACACTTTAACCATCAAGCCTTCCAAACATCCCTCTGGAGTAACTCAGAGGATTCATAAATTCTCTGTTCCCAAAGGAACAAGGCATACCAGCTTGTTAGTTTTACCTCAGTTTTAACACACAGTATCTAGATGTGTTTATAGTGAAGACAAGTATAAGTTTATTTAACTATAGAGATTCTGGAAGTAGCAAGTGAAAGTATTGGAAACAAATGGTTATATGTAAAACAAAAATTGTAAGATGCCTTCTAGAATCTAGACTTACTTAATTGTCCACTGAAATTTAGCTTATCCGAAACCTGCAATTATTTTCCAGTGAGATTGACTATGACCCTCCTTTCATAATCAAAACACACTGACTGTTCATCTCCTGGTGACAGATACTAGGTATTTCTCAGTACCTCCAGTTATGACCTCCCAAACTGTTGTTTTTCCTCACAAATAGGATACCCATTACTGGTTTTTGGTTTTCCTGCAAATATTCCCTTATGTGAATTCAGTGTTTTTATTGGTATCAGGCTCAGTAGTTAAAATAGACTTACACTATAAGCCACACAATGATCAGCCACAGAGAGAAGCATCTACCATCCCCTGCCTGAACACAATCTGTTTATCACTTTCTACGTATGACCTGTGTGAACTAAAACACCTTAAGAACATACTTTTCAGTATAGTTACATGACGTTTTATATATCCCTGGTACAAATATCTCACAGCAATGAGCGAGACCAGTGAGTTACAGGATATTGGAAGAGACAATGCCACCCTTTGGTGCATTATTATATATGTTTCAGATCCAGGGAACCCCTTGTGATTCATCTTGGGGTTCAAACACGACTTCCTAATGCCCGGGGCAGGTGGTCATGAGGTGTCTCACAATTCAGGCCGTCACCTTTCTATCTTGGATCAGCTAGGTGTTGAAATAGATTCTAGCATAAGCTAAAGCAGTCCCCAGACTGCTCTGTTATCCTGGCTGCAGCCAGCTAAGGATCTGGCAGACTACTGTGTGCTCCACCTTGCCCCCTATCACTGCCCGATCTTGCCATGACTTGGTGAATGTGGGGGCTAGGAGAAGTGTCATAGAGCATTTGTACCATCTTCTCTTCACTGGGATATTCCCCTTTGCTAGCTGACTGCTCTTTCAAGCTCACTTGCATTCAACAGCACAAAGCAACAAGAACAGCAGCCAAGGATTGAGCCCATTTGCTCCCTTTGAAAATGAAGTGGATGTTTTTCTGTAGTCCAGGTTCTCTGTCAATATATACATTTACAATTACTCTAGCTATCCCATATTATTAAGAATGCAATAAAAACATAATGAGTGTTACCCATAGACAATGATTCATATCCTAGGTTAAGTCCAGCTGAACTTTGCATGGGACTAATGGCTGTACAGCAAACTATCATAGTGCGCTCAGTCCACTTCCTAATGGACAGACATCCACACGACAAAAACAGCCACCTCAATTAACACTTATTGGCTTCCTTCCTGTCAGTTTTAGCAGAGCAATATGCAGCGTGAGAACATTGGGCACCTCATGCTTGTCTGCAAAGTAAGCCCTGTATGTTAGGCAAGGCACACTGGCAGGGTGACTATGTCAGTTTTGTGAATAAGGAAAAGATTTTGCTTTGCAGGGCTGTCTATTTAGCATTTTTCACAAGCACTAAATAGCGCCCCAAAAGTTGAAAACAAAGAACAGGGTATGACACTACTGTGAGATCTATAGAGTTTGAATAAAGGCGTCTCTCTCTTTCTAAGCTTGCAGAATAATGAATAGAATTATTCACCAATAATTTATTCAATGATTGCTGCAAAAAT
This sequence comes from Pelodiscus sinensis, assembly GCF_049634645.1. NCBI lineage: Eukaryota > Metazoa > Chordata > Testudines > Trionychidae > Pelodiscus > Pelodiscus sinensis. The sequence continues at coordinate 10,505,950 of NC_134723.1, forward strand.
TGTCTGCAATTTATTACCCAACCATCTTTAGAGCTTGGAGTATAGTGAAAAGATTTATTTGTGAATATTATATTTGATGAAAAATGCCTACGTTTTAGATCAATTATTTAAAATGAATAATGCAGCCAGCTCTACCTATTTCATTTCAAGATCCACATGCATGTAAAATTCCCATGTAAAACAGATTTTTTTTTTAATTTGAGACAAAGTATACAATAAATTAAGGTAAACACATTTTTGGCTTTAGTTGTACATTTCTCCATTGCAGAGACACAATTACAGTGAGAGGCTTTCCAGTGATGTGCGTGAGCTTTAGATCAAGACTTGGGCCAAAAATTTCAGAAGCAACCAGCCCAGTTTTGGATGCCTCAATTTTATTTATGGGGTATAGTGTACTTCCTATAATATGAACTACTTTCCCCCATGATGAGGAAGGCCATACATCATATTATGCCATCTCCTAGACTCTTGATTGGCTTTAGCATACCCTAATTTATATCTTTAAAGAATAAAAAAGTTCATCTTGTTAAATATATTTTAAACCATGAGGAAATAAGTCTTAATCATAGAATCATAGAATACTAGGACTGGAAGGGACCTCGAGAGGTCATCGAGTCCAGTCCCCTGCCCTCATGGCAGGATCAAATACTGTCTAGACCATCCCTGATAGACTTTTATCTAACCTACTCTTAAATATCTCCACAGATGGAGATTCCACAACCTCCCTGGGCAATTTATTCCACTGTTTGACTACCCTGACAGTTAGGAACTTTTTCCTAATGTCCAACCTAAACCTCCCTTGCTGTAGTTTAAGCCCATTGCTTCTTGTTCTATCCCCAGAGGCCAAGATGAACAAGTTTTCTCTCTCCTCTTTATGACACCCTTTTAGATATCTGAAAACTGCTATCATGTCCCCCCTCAATCTTCTCTTTTCTAAACTAAACAAACCCATTTCCTTCAGCCTTCCCTCATAGGTCATATTCTCTAGACCTTTAATCATTCTTGTTGCTCTTCTCCGGACCCTCTCCAATTTCTCCACATCTTTCTTGAAATGAGGTGCCCAGCACTGAACACAATACTCCAATTGAGGCCTAACCAGCGCAGAGTAGAGCGGAAGAATGACTTCTCGTGTCTTGCTCACAACACATCTGTTAATGCACCCCAGAATCATGTTTGCTTTCTTTGCAACAGCATCACACTGCTGACTCATATTCAGCTTGTGGTCCACTATGACCCCTAGATCCCTTTCTGCCGTACTCCTTCCCAGACAGTTGCTTCCCATTCTGTATGTATGAAACTGATTGTTCCTTCCTAAGTGGAGCACTTTGCATTTGTCTATATTAAACTTCATCCTATTTACCTCAGACCATTTCTCCAATTTGTCCAGGTCCTTTTGAATTGTGACCCTATCCTCCAGATTAGTCGCAACTCCTCCCAGCTTGGTATCATCTGCAAACTTAATAAGAGTATTTTCTATACCAATATCTAAATCGTTAATGAAAATATTGAACAGAGCCGGTCCCAAAACAGACCCCTGTAGAACCCCGCTTGTTATGCCTTTCCAGCAGGATTGTGAACCATTAATAACTACTCTCTGAGTATGGTTATCCAGCCAGTTATTCACCCACCTTATAGTAGCCCCATCTAAGTTGTATTTACCTAGTTTATTGATAAGACTATCATGCGAGACCGTATCAAACGCCTTACTAAAGTCTAAGTATACCACATCCACCGCTTCTCCCTTATCCACAAGACTCGTTATTCTATTAAAGAAAGTTATCAGATTGGTTTGACATGATTTGTTCTTTACAAATCCATGCTGGCTGTTCCCTATCACCTTGCCACTTTCCAAGTGTTTACAGATGATTTCCTTAAATACTTGCTCCATTATCTTCCCTGGCACAGAAGTTAAACTAACTACATAAACTGTAGTTTCCTGGGTTATTCTTATTTCCCTTTTTATAGAGGGGCACTATATTTGCCCTTTTCCAGTCCTCTGGAATCTCTCCTGTCTCTTTTGGAATTATTTTCCAAATATGACAGCTAGAGGCTCAGATACCTCCTCTATCAGTGCCTTGAGTATTCTTGGATGCATTTCATCAGGCCCTGGTGACTTGCAGGCATCTAACTTTTCTAGGTGATTTTTAACTTGTTCTTTTTTTATTTTACCTTCTAAAACTACCCCCTTCCCACTAGCATTCACTATGTTAGGCATTCCTACAGACTTCTCGGTGAAGACCGAAACAAAGAAGTCATTGAGCATCTCTGCCATTTCCAAGTTTCCTGTTACTGTTTCTCCCTCCTTACTGACCAGTGGGCCTACCTGCTCCTTGGTCTTCCTCTTGCTTCTAATGTATTTATAAAAATTCTTCTTGTTTCCCCTTATTCCCGTAGCTAGTTTGAGCTCATTCTGTGCCTTTGCTTTTCTAATCTTGCCCCTGTATTCCTGTGCTGTTTGCCTATATTCACCCTTTGTAATTTGTCCTACATTCCATTTTTTATATGACTCCTTTTTATTTTTAGATCATGCAAGATCTCGTGGTTAAGCCTATGTGGTCTTTTGCCATATTTTCTATCTTTCCGACACATCGGAATAGCTTGCTTTTGGGCCTTTAACAATGTCCTTTTGGAAAACTGTCAATTCTCCTCAGTTGTTTTTCCCCTCAGTCTTGATTCCCATGGGACCTTACCTATCAGCTCTCTGAGCTTACCAAAATCCGCCTTCCTGAAATCCATTGTCTCTATTTTGCTGTTCTCCCTTCTACTCTTAGAATTGTGAACTCTATGATTTCATGATCACTTTCACCCAAGCTGCCTTCCATTTTCAAATTCTCAACCAGTTCCTCCCTATTTGTTAGTATCAAATCTAGAACAGCTTCCCCTCTGGTAGCTTTTTCAACCTTCTGAAATAAAAAGTTTTCTCCAATGAAGGCCAAGAACTTATTTGATAGTCTGTGCCCTGCAGTGTTATTTTCCCATCACCACCAAATGTTGGGCTTTGGATGATTTTGTTAGTTGTTTAAAAAAAGCCTCATTCACTTCTACCTCCTGGGTAGGTGGCCTGTAGTAGACTCCGAGCATGACATCACCTTTATTTTTAATCCCTTTTAGCCTAACCCACAGACTCTGAACACATCCGTCTCCTATGTCCATCTCCACCTCGCTCCAAGTGTGCTCATTTTTAATGTATTAGGCAACACCGCCTCTCCTTTTTCCCTGTCTATCCTTCCTGAGCAAGATGTACCCTTTTATACAAACATTCCAATCATGTGTATTATCCCACCAAGTTTCTGTGATGCCAACAATGTCATAATTTTACTTATTTATTAGCACTTCCAGTTCTTCCAGCTTATTTCCCATACTCCTCGCATTTGTATATAGGCATTTAAGATCCTGATTTGACCTTGCCTCCCAGTTTTGCCCTGACCCCCTTTTCTCTGCCATTGTAGTCCATGCTCCCTCCCATTTCCAACCCATCTCCCAGGTCTCCATGTTCTCCACTTACCTGTGGGTTTTGCTCACCTGTCCCCATCGAACCTAGTTTAAAACCCTCCTCACTAGGTTAGCCATTCTGTGTCCAAATAGGGTCTTCCCCCTTCTTGAAAGGTGAACACCATCCCTGCTTAGCAGTCCTTCCTGGAATAGCATCACATATATTAAACCAATATACAAGTGCACCCTGAACTGGATACATTATGGATTTGAAACCATCATCTCATATTACACATTGCCCATAGTTTCAGCTAACCTTGCAATATATTGCATCAGCAGAGCGTATTTAGCAATGGATTTTGCTGTGGATCGGGTGAACTTTTAAAGTATTTCAGGGTATGTCTACGCTACCCCGCTAGTTCGAACTAGCGGGGTAATGTAGGCATACCGCACTTGCAAATGAAGCCCGGGATTTGAATTTCCCGGGCTTCATTTGCATAAGCCGGGCGCCGCCATTTTTAAATCCCGGCTGGTTCGAACCCCGTGCCGCGCGGCTACACGCGGCACGAACTAGGTAGTTCGGACTAGGCTTCCTAGTTCGAACTACCGTTACTCCTCGTAGGAAGCCTAGTCCGAACTACCTAGTTCGTGCCGCGTGTAGCCGCGCGGCACGGGGTTCGAACCAGCCGGGATTTAAAAATGGCGGCGCCCGGCTTATGCAAATGAAGCCCGGGAAATTCAAATCCCGGGCTTCATTTGCAAGTGCGGTATGCCTACATTACCCCGCTAGTTCGAACTAGCGGGGTAGTGTAGACATACCCTCATTTTCTTCTTCAGCTTTGGAGTTCTTTAATCACCATCTACACCAAATGGGTAAGAAAAGATTAATTAGGACTATTTAGGTGGTATACAAGGCATGAGCAGTGTAGGAAATTTCTCTATGTTTTTTAAAATGTATAACCTATTTGAAAGGTTAGCAAGATTCTGTCACCTTTCATTTTAATGTGAATTTTGTGAATAGTTAAGTAAACCACCCACACACTTCAGGTAGGCAGTAGTGAGGAGCAAATTTCTCTCTTACAGGCAGACAGGGTCATTTTCAGTAATACTGAAACATTTCAGAAATTATTCCACTTCTCTTTAATTCCCAGTCCTCTTCCCCAATTGTACCTGATTTATGAACTAAATCTTTTTTTAAAAAAATCCAATTTTCCAGTTGTACTCCCAACTGCGATTTGCTCCTGTCATTGTTCCAAGCTATGATTAATACATATACTCAGTGATAATGCTATAGCTCCTCTCTTGCACCCCTCTGAAGGAATCAGATAAGCTCACTGTGAAGGAGCAAGACAAGCTGAATGGAAGTGAAAAGGCAATCACTCATTGCACCTACGAGTTTAGAGAAGCTTGTTCATCAGAGTCAGAATCTCAGGCAAACAGCTGACTGCAGCTCTATCTGCAAGTCAGGTTTCTAGTCAGTGGCTCCAATGCCCAGAGTGCGCCTCTGCTTTCAAGACCACATTAGCTGTTGATGAAAGAGAATAGAATTGCCTCATTGTAATTGCTGACCTAACAGTGAAAGCAAAGGGATGGTTTTTAGGGAACCCAAAGGACATGTCTACCCAGCTTGCATTACACAGGAGGTCAGTCTAGATAATCATAATGGTCTCTTCTGGAGTTAAAACTTATTAAATCTATCCTCATTACTCTTAAAAGAAGCTGCTCCTGAAGTGAGATTCTTTCTTCAATTACATGTAAGCCACCAGGCCACTGGAACAGACCATTCCTGCCTTCCACTTAAAGATTGCATTTGTTTTTTTTTTCTTTTTATTTATTAACTAGAATATTGATTTGCTCCCTTATCTTTCCTGGTGCAGAAGTTAAGCTGACTGGCCTGTAATTCCCTGGGTTGTCCTTATTCCCCTTGTTATGGATGGGCACTATATTTGCCCTTTCCCATTATCTGTTACATGATTATTATTATAGGTAATGACATAAAGAATACACTTATAAAGTTTGAGGTTGATACCAAGCTGAGAGGTACCAAAGTACTCCATTTAGGAAGGAATAATCAGTATCACACAGTGCCAAATGCTAGGCAGGGACACAGGAGGGATAGGTGGCCACATAACTACCCTCTACCCCTCCCATGTGACTCCTTTCCATGCCACCCCATCCTAGGAGAGTGTCAGGTTCGGGACAACCCCTCCACCCCAGACCCTGCCTCTTCCTGCACCTACACCTCTACCCTCATATTCTCCATCCCTGCTCTGTTTTTAGATGCTACCAGCTTATTGGTATGCATTTTTACAATATATAGAAAACCTTAAATATAACTTAAGAGAATTCCATTGAAAGAAATTAGTCTGTTTCAATTTCCTATTTGTTGCAAACCTTATGTTGCTCAGAAACCAGTTACAATTTTATGTTGACTCTTACCACCTAAAACACATGCTCATTATGTTCTAGACCATCAGATTCAACTTCGAATATATTAGAGATTCAAAGGGTTACTTAAACGTGCCTGTTGGATTGTTGTTCTTGGGATAAATTCATGGTCAGAATTAAGAATGCTCTCAAGCCTGAGGTCAGTAACACTGTGCACCGCTTCACACATTTTTTCTTTTATTTCAGTGGGTTTTTCATCTAGTTTTCTATTTGCACAGAGCAAGTATAGAGTGAGAACAGAGGCAAAGACAATTTGTAGCAAATTCAATGACCTTCGGCAGCTGACTCTTGGAGCAATCTGTTCTGTCCCTTGATAGAACAGGTAAACCAGCTGTTGCGCGACTGCACAGGGGTCATGTGTGGCCTGTACAGTCAGTTTAGATAAGAAATTGAAAAGGAGGAAGAGGGAAGCAGGGTGTGGGAGCAAGGGTTGTGCAATATGCAAAGTATTCGTAGCATACAGTGATCACCATTGTACTCTTTTTTTCCCCTCTACTGAAAATGGTTGGCAACAGTAGGCTTGATCCAGTGCCAGTTAAAGTCAAGGGAAAGACTACCCCTGACTTTAATATGTGTTGGTTCAAACCCTATGGCAACTCAGACATTGACATGCACTAGAATCTATAGATAAATGGTGATGATAATATAATGGATTTCTATCATAGGAACATGGCCAGTGTTTCTCGTGCATAGGTCTGTCTATGAGAGCACACCGGCTGTATAAGAGTTGCTACACAATTAAGTAACTGGAACTCAGATATCTCAGGAGTGTAAGGGTATGTCTACACTACCACCCTAGTTCAAACTAGGGTGGTAATGTAGGCAACCGTAGTTGCAATTGAAGCCCGGGATTTGAATTTCCCGGGCTTCATTTGCATAAAGCCGCCATTTTTAAATGTCTGCTAGTGCGGACTCCGTGCCGCGCAGCTACACGCGGCATGGACTGGGTAGTTCGGACTAGGCTTCACTAGGCCGGTTTCATGAGGAGTAACGGTAGTTCGGACTAGGAAGCCTAGTCCAAACTACCTAGTCCATGCCGCGTGTAGCCGCGCGGCATGGAGTCCGCACTAGCGGACATTTAAAAATGGCGGCGCCCGGCTTTATGCAAATGAAGCCCAGGAAATTCAAATCCCGGGCTTCATTTGCAACTCCGGTTGCCTACATTACCACCCTAGTTCGAACTAGGGTGGTAGTGTAGACATACCGTTATGTAATAGTTATGGAAAAGGAAGAAGGTAAGATTCCATCGCTACTGCTGAAAGAATCTCTAATCCAGTTGGCTGGGTATATTGGGAGCAAAAGAATACCCAAAAATGGGACTTGGCTACGTCTTATAACCAGAGATATTATTGTATGCTTAGACAATTCCCTATAAACCATTCTTACAACAATAGGAGTTCTTATAGGTGTTGTAAAGTGTAAAAGATTAAAAATTGGTCTAATTTCTAATTTGTTTTTGTTTCCCCATTTCAGACTCATTAACAGGTAAATCAGTTCACAGCTGTTTCCGAGTTTACACTAATGGATGCATTCTTATACTGTATCTGCTTGCATAAAGAAGGCTCTTCTTTTGGTCTTTGTTTTATATGCAGGCAGTACTAGTAGAATATTTCAGATGTTGTCAGAGTGCGTAGTTACAGAATGATCTGTCATTTCCTTTGTGGAGGTCAGTAGTTTCCTTGACTGTAGTTTGACATTCAGAAGGAATATTTTGAGACCTGGGAAAGAGAACCTCCAGCTTCTGAAGGGCTAACAGATTCTTCTTGAGCATGCTTCTATTGTGGACCCCTCTTAAAAGGGATGCCCTGTTATGACTCATTTATCTTTTCCCCAACTTCCTGATCCTGATGTAATGCCTTCTCATCTTACCTCCTTAGGATAGCTGCAGTAAAAGTATAATTAGGACAGTAACAAAGAGACAAGATACAAATGAACTCTATGTAATGGATTGGGTGCTACAGCATGTTTCCCCCTCATTTTATATCTGTGCTGATATCTCTTCTCCACCCCAGCTGTGTAACATTTATTAAAACCAAACCTTCTCTTGTTGCCTGCCGCTTTGATGGCTCTAATCTCTTCAGGTCACTTTGCAGTGCACTTGCTGTCCCTCTACATTGTGGCTGTTACTACAGATTTGATCATGGTTTTGATCATCAAAGAAGTACATGACAAAGAAAGCCATAGAACATACATTCAGGAGACTTTGCTTTTATTACTTCACTTAATAAAAATGAAAAACAAAGCAAAAAACCAACCAAACACAAAAACAACCCCAACACTACCCAAGTTTTGGAAACCTTAGGAGACTCACTACCACACTTTGAAAGCTATTGCCATCTCTATGGCCCACATTTCTCTTTGAAGTAGAACTTATGCAGTTACACTTAATTAAAGGGCCTTCTGCATTCATAGAATATGGAGGAGCCAGGTTTGAACCTTGAATAAAAGATAGGGAATGAGCTTCTTTCCATTGATGGATTCCAACTATTGTGTCTTAAGTAGGATGACTGTATTTCCCTATGCTGAATATGGGACTTCTGGCATTCAAGTGAGTTAAATGGCAATCAATCATAGCTATGAAGTACAAATGTTCAAATTAACATAAGTTCACTGATCCCGTTAAAAAGAAATACTGTGTAGCTAGAGACTTTTTATTTACCTTCTAGTCTTTAAAGTTTGAATGGAAAGAGGTGACACACACACATTCCCATACATCTCTCTCACACAGGGATGGGGTAATTGACTGACCTGATCCAAACCTCCTTACCCAGTGCCCTCCCCCCTCTATGCTAGCTCGTCCCCTGGGATGGACCCACCACTCTCAGTACCTGGCACCACATCATCTCAAGGCAACATGTGGGAGGCACGCAGGGTCACAGGCCTCCCTCCCCAGATTTCTGTCGTGGATCACACCAGAACATGGCAGGAGCAGCCTTTTGGCACTGAGTAGGGGGAAAGGGATGAGAATCGAGTCTGTGTCTTGTCCCGTTAAAATCACAAATGCATTGAGACAGCACCACTACCATTTCTTCCATATGAGAGGAAAATATTGAGGAAAAAGGAGGCTCCCAAAAATCTATGATCTAGTATGCAGCTTTGGAATGAAAAACTCACATTCTGGGATTCCTCTTATCAGTTTCCAATGTTTATTAATTTATTTTGCTTCGTGGAATGTTGGTGAAATCAGTGAGCAGTGTCCTAATGTTTAGGATCAAATACTCAAATACACTAAACACTTTGTTATCCTGACTGTTAGAGAAATTTGGGGGGGAGGAGAGGTACTGGTTAGTCAAATATTCTGAGTAACAAAGAGTTTGGATAATGGGGGAAGGGGCTCCGGCTGGGTGTGGAAGCTCTGGAATGGGGCCAGGGATAAGGAGTTTGGGCTGTAGGAGGGGGTTCTAAGGTGGGGCTCAGGGGTTGGAGCACAGGAGAAGGTGCAGGGTGCAAGTCTGGACAGGGAGCTTGAGTGCTAGAGGAGGCTCAGGGCTGGGAGCTGCGGCACAGAAATAGTTTCTGGATGGCAGATTCAGGCAGTTCCGTGCCCCTGCTGCTCCTAGGTAGACACACAGCTAACTGGCCATGCACACGGCTTGCCTCCGCTACTCTCATTGGTCACAGTTCCTGGTCAATCAGAGATGTGGAGCCAATAGTCAGGGCAGGAGCAGCACATGGAGCCCCAATGACCATTCTACCACCTAAAAGCAGAGGGGACATTTGCCGCTTCTGGGGAGGCTGTGAAGCCAGGTAGAGAGCTGGCAGGTCTGCACCAACCAGATTGTAAACTGGACTTCAAATGGAGATCAGAAATAATGATTTATAGAGCTTCCTTTGTGGTACAGGGCCAGCTAGCATTGCTTTTACTGTATTTACAGTCTGACCCTGAGGGTTATAGATGCATAGATTTTGAGCCCGAAAGGGATCACTGTAACCATATAATCACTGCTAGAAAGGTGAAGATAAGAATTTTGCAGATGCTTACAGTCACTTGGAATCATTATATGAAACCCCCAAATATTTTTTCATGCCAACTGTTAAAACTACAGAAAGCTGTTAGGAAGAGAGAATTCATTCATTACAGATGGCCAGGGAGCATGTGGGGAGGGAAGAAAGTGGGTGGAACCTTGGCTCTGACTCCAGATGCTGGCCAGCAAAACTCAATGTGTAGGGGTAGTAGTAATCAGCTAGTGACCTGTGACCAATTTCTAAACATTAAAAACAATGGGGCTACGTCTGCACTGTCCACAATTTCCAGAAAAGCCATGCAAATCAGGTAAGTCAGGATAGGGAAATCCACGGGGGATTTAAATATCCCCCGTGGATTTAAATAAACATGTCCGCCGCTTTTTTTCCGGCTTGGGGAAAAGCCGGAAAAAAAGCATCTAGACTGGCGCGATCCTCCGGAATAAAGCCCTTTTCCGGAGGATCTCTTATTCCTACTTTGAAGTAGTTATGAAAAATACCCAGTTCAGTCCTTAATATTGTAAAGTGATCAGGAGAGCTCTGAAATTGAAAATTCAGTAACTATCTATCTCTGGAAAGGATAGTGTAACCTTCGGTGGGCTGGACTTCACTGCCCTTCTCTAGTGTCTAAAAGAAACCCCCACTCCCACAGCAGTACTGGAGACCCAGAGTTCAGTTTGTAAGGAATTTCATCAAGGATCGCCCAGTGTCAGCCTCCCTACATTCAAGTTCCAAAAGAAACTAAATAAATGAATTTAATTAAATAACTTTAAAAAATCTTATGAAGAAACAAATAATCTAATTCTTACAACAGAACACAGCTATTTTATAATCCGCAAATAATATCTATAGTTAAAGTAAACATAAGTAAAGAGAAAACGAAAAGTAAAATTTGAACAGTTCAGTCCACACAAACACAGTAAGAAAAGACTGAGGTCCCAAGAGCTTAGATTTAGTTCACCGAAGTCTTAGCTTGTGCCTATGATATCAAATCTGCACCATATGCTGAGTCTGAATTCTCTCTCCACTTGCTTGTAGGGAATCCTCAGTTGGAAGTCCAGGCAGACTCTCCCTCTGCTGTGGATCACTGCTAGGCAGCCAGCTCACTGATTAACTAGTTAGTTAGCTCACAAGTTAACTGACTTAAAGAAACTCTGCTGCAAAGCGCTGCAGAATGAGGGAAAGCAACCAGTTCTCTGCTCCAGGCTTAGCTCCTTCTAGCTCACACAGGCCTTAGAAAAGCATCTACCCTGCCTGCTTGCTCATGGAGTCTGACCCCAAACTACTGGACCCAACTCCAGAAGCTTCTAGGTGGCTGCTGAATCTGTCTAGCAACAGTAACACTCAACTCACTCCTACCTTCCCACAGGGATCTCTTAAAGAGATAGCTCCCTATTAAGTTGATGGTTTAGATTAGCAATGCATTTCATTAATGAGATTAAGACAGTTGTCATCAATCAGTAGATCGGTATCTATTGGTAGATCACGGAGCCTCTGACAGGTGATCCTGTCTGGTTTGGCCAACAGGCTATAAAGCGCTGGTACTTCAGCTGCCCTCCATCCCCCCCCCCCCCAACTGTTGTGCATCTCCTGCTCTTTGCCTGGAGCTGTGCCCTCAGGAGCCTCTGGCTTTCTGTGCAGGGCAGGAGTGGGTGAGGGGTGCTTGTGCCAAGGTGCCGCCTCTCCTATCCTGTATCCTATCTCCACAGAGCAGGGAGGGGGCACAACAGGACTTGGGATGGAGTTTGCTGGGAGTGGGCCAGGGCCAGGGCTGGGGTGAGCCTGGCTTAGCCCCACTGCACCACCAACCAGGAACCAGCAGAGGTAAGTGCTCATCTGGAGCGCAGATCCCAAACCACTACCCCAGTCCTGAACCCCAAAGCCCCTGACCTGTCCCCGAGCACCCCTGCATCCAAATGCCCTCCCAGAGCCTGCACCTAGACCCCCCTCTGATACCCCAACTTCCTGCCCCAGGCTCAGCTCACAACCCCTCTCACACTCCAGATCCCTTAATCCAAGACCAGAGCTTGCACCCCAACCTGCTGACCCTGCCTGGTGAAAGGGAGGATGGAGTGAGCACGGGGTGGAGCCTCGGAGAAGGGGCATGAAGGAGGTGGGGCAAGGGTGTTTGGGTTTGAGATAGATCTTGGATTCCACTTAAATTCAAAAAGTGATCTCATGCTTAAAAAGGTTGGAGACCACTGGATTAAGAGAGCTCAGAATCTAAAATAGAGTTAGATATTTTTGAAACACTTCCAAGCCTTTCAAGGTGTGAGCTAAAAACAAGTGGGGAAATATTGTGCCAAGGTGCCAAGAGCTTTCCTGGCACTCAATGCCATACAAAACGAAGCACTATTATTTTTATGTGGTGTTTACAACTCAGCTTGCTTCTTTTGAGATGTATTTTCCATTTTTAAAACAGTATGGGTACGTCTACACTTGCTCCCTATCTCGAGATAGGGATGCAAATGTAGTGTACCAAAATTGCTAATGAAGCGTGGGATTTAACTATCCCATGCTTAATTAGCATAATTGTGTCCGGGTGCCATTTTGAAATCGTGTTATTGTGAAATAAAACACCCCGTGTAGCAGCGTTATTTCGAGAGAAAGCCCTTCTCTCGAAATAACTGTTACTCCTCGGGGTTTTCTCTCAAAATAATGCTGGGTTATTCTATCGAAATAACACTGCTACATGGGGTATTTTATTTTGCAATAACACAATTTCAAAATGGCGCCCGGACACAATTATGCTAATGATGCATGGGATATTTAAATCCCATGCTTCATTAGCAATTTCGGTACACTACATTTGCATCCCTATCTCGAGATAGGGAGCAAGTGCAAATGTACCCTATAAGAAGAATAACTGATTTTAGTCAGATTGGGTTGCAGTATCATCTCACAAACATAGCCTTGTGGGTGAAGTAACCTAGGAACATTTAACATAGGTGGAAAATTTCCAGGATTACAAGTAGGAATTGTTCACAGAGAATACTGTGCTTTTTCTAAGATTTATTGTACCAATTTGTCAAGCATTATCTGGAGGTACATTTCTATAACAAATCAAGGATATCTAATTGCAGGAAACGGTATTAATTCCAGTAGCCCCTGAAATTATTCTGGTAGCTACATGTACTGTTAGAAATAATATGTCCATGCCATGACAGTACAAGAGAAATTCTATTGCATTCAGCTCAATTTATAATTACAGAATATGTCAAGTAGAAAGCACTCATCAGCTCTTTGAATACCAAGTCTTTGTGATGTTCTGAATGGTAAAATCTCTAACAATAGGGCAGTCACGTGGCTCAGTTATGTATCAGATCTCAGCTGATTTCTTAAAATGAAGTAGAAAGGCCTGTTTGTGAACCACAATATTTTGTGACAGCCAACCCAACAGTTTCTATACATTACTCCATACAAATCTATAATGAAGTATTCAGAGGGGTAGCCGAATTAGTCTGTAACAGGAAAAACTTAAAAAACAACAAATAGACTAGTAGCATCTTAAAGACTAACAAAACATGTAGACACTGAAGAAATGGGTTGTACCCATGAAAGCTCATGATACCATTTGCATGTTTTGTTAGTCTTTAAGGTGCTACTAGTCAATTTGTTGTTTTTTATGTTTTTCCATAATAAAGTAGATAATAAGTAGAAATAAAGTTGGATATTTTTCAGTATAAATAGATGGACAAGTTATTGTCAATTTCTCCGTACAAATACATTACTCCATTCTCCATTACAAATACAGAGTTAGATTGCTTTCCCTTTCCTGAACATATTCTCACTTATATAATTGTAATCTACTAATGCAGTGGTCACCAACCAGTAGATCAGGATCTACTGGTAGATCTTGGAGCTCCTGATGAGTGATCCTAACTAGTTTGGCCAAGAGGCTATTGAGTGCCAGCATTTCAACTGCCCCTCCCCCTACTGCTGCTCATCTCCTGCCCTTTGCCTTACAGCTTGCCCCTCCCCCCCCCCCCCCCCCAGCAGCCTCCTGCTTGCATGTTCAGAGCAGAGAAGGGAGAGGATGAGACACTGATGTCAGGGCATTCGACCCTGTATTCTATCTCCACTGAATGGGGTAGTCACAACAGGGTTTGGGATGGAGGGAGTTTGCTGTTGCTTTGGAGAGTGGTGCAGGGCCAGAGCAGAGGTGAGCCTGCCTTAGGTCCACTGCATCACCCCACAGGAGCCACCTGAGGTAAGCAGTGTCCATCTAGAGCCAGCTCCAAACCCCTATCCCAGTCATGAACCCCCTCCTGCATCTCAAGCCCCTGCCCTAGGTCTGAGCCCCCTGAACACAAACTGTCATTTTGAAATAGTTATTTCAAAATAGTTATTTCAGGACCTTACAATAGTGCATTCAGTAATCTGACTAATATTTGTTGTGTGAAGTTTGTATTTTCTACAGCTCAGCACATAGTAAAAAAGTTTATGAACTTTCATTCAAACTCAAATGCAAATTTGTATTCAGTTGTGTCCATGCCTCTTCTGTGTGCACAAATGGTGAGGTCATGGCTTGAAGTACTCCTGAAATGTTTCATTTTGATCTCAGAATGTGGACTATTATCCAAAAAGAAAAAAAAATGAATTTTATAGTCAATTTTATACAAAATTCTGGGAGGGAACAGAAGCCACACCATTTGGCTAATGTAACTAACCAATAATATTTGGAGTACTCCGGTGTCAGTGAATTATATAAAAAGCCATCCAATCAGAGATAACAAAGAATATCCCAATGCTTATTAAATTACAAATCCACCACTGAGGATTCTGAATGCTCAGATCAACTCTTTACAAAAAATGCACAGACTCAGAAATATTTGCTGTAGAGATTCCCAAATAGAATAATACATAGATTTGGGAATTTCACCAATTTGTTTCACAAAATGAAGAAAGATTAACTTTATTGAACATATTTATCATTTCCAATAATTAACTCTGAGTCAATATTTCCTAAATAACAGATCAAATCATAATGATATTGGAAAAATTTTATTTTGATACTTCCTTACTTTTATCTTGTAACGTACTCCCATTCCTCATTAAGCACGGAGCATTGTTACATAAGGATACACAGCATCTTGCTTATGATTAGAAGGAATAAAGTACAGTCACAGGTCAGTACAGCCTTACCCTTCAGAAATTTATGATGATAATTGATCCTAGAAATGTTCTGGTTTTTGCGGTATGGAGGCTACAGTGATCGGATTAATATTGTTCAGACCATCCACATTCAGATTTGTACTTATTCATGTTAAGAACTGAATGTTCATTTGGAGTAAAAACAAACAAAAGCCAATAAATCCAGTGGAATGACTTTTCTATGTTCATAAATGTTTGGTAAATTAATTTAGCAATACAGACAGCAACAGAGGGAAGCAAATTAAGACTGTTAGTTTTACCTAGGTTTGGGTTAGTGTAAATAATCATTAACTAAATGGCTTGGATGAACATTCCTGCTTCCTCTTTTGCTCCTGAGATAACTGTTATAAACACATTAGTATTCTATCATTGGCCATCTCTTCTAAAAATGTTTACTTCCAGAAAGCTTTAAAGAGTTATGTGGATAGAATATTGATGAATATTTTGGAATAAAATCTTTAATGTGCTAGTATTCAGTGGATTGTTGGCAATCTCGTGTTCTGTTCATAGGCTAAACTCCCAATGGAGTTAATAAAGTTCTGCATGTAGAGGAATCATGCATCGGGTCCCATCGTCAGATTCACTAGTGTGAAAAAAAAAAGAGTCTGGGAGAAAAATAAGCAGGATCTTTTGCACAGAAATCAAATCAAATCTGAACTTACCCTTTTCAGAAAGCCTCAGAAATTAATTGGATCCCTTTAATTATAGTTTTGATATTTTAATTAATAACATTAACATCTGAGAGAACCTATAAAAACTATTGCTGCATACAAGTTTGTGTGCTGAATATGATGGCTATATGTATTTTTTAAATTGCTTTTCTCAGTGATGGCAGTGAAGTATCCTCAGACTTGATAGGATTCATTTGTCTTGGAGCAATCTGAGCTACCAGAATATTTCAAGAGTGAAGACATTGCATCTGGATTCACAGAAATATAGAAACTGTAATCCTATAGCAGAATATTTACACCAGTATCCTGCTTCGTATAGTGGCAGAAAAAAGGGGAAAAGAAGCCTATAATGATTAGATATATCATTAACTGCTCATAGGTACATATCCCCATAGTGTAATAGTTAGAGGTTGGCATGTAGACTTTTCTCTCTTTCAAAATTCATTTAAAATACTTACCTATATAGCTCTAGTTGTTCTTGATATCCATTTTAAATGTCCTGTTTTAAAAAAATATCCTGCTAAGCTCTTGGCCTCAATGATGTCTTGTGCTTTGCGTTTTTTTTAACCAAAGTGCATGATGTTGTCACACTTGAAGAGATGAACCTCTGTCCCCTTTCTGATTTCTCTAAGTGTGCCTCCTCTTGTTTTAGATTTCATGCTATTAGGGATGGAATTCTGTAGTTCTCCCACTATAACACTGGGCATTGTGCTATAGCACTCTGTGTATTAGCCATGCTACCCAATGTAATTTGGAAACAATAGTTCTTCCCTTCAGAAGACTATGACCAGTAGTCTACAGTGATAAAACAGCTTCCTTAAAACAAAATACTTGTTTATTTAGGAGTAAAAATGCTTTTACAGAGAGAGAAGTTTAAAACAATCTATAGTTCGCATGTCTGTCTGTTTTACCTACAGTCTTATGATTCCTTGATGGTCACATAGGTAGGCCTAGCTTCACCAGATATTGTCAGTGTGTATGTGGATGGGTGTTGGGGTGGTGTCCCTGAATTGTAGGCTAAGTCTTTACTGGCAGTTTATAAAGTTGTGACTTTCTGCCTTAGGGTGTGAAAAAACATTCTCTTGAGCACAGCAGGTTACAGTGCTATAAAGCACCAGTGTGAACCAGACTATAGAGTGGGGAACCATGCTCCCAGCACTATTAGCTACTCCCCTGATGGAGGTGGCTTACATAGAGTTGCTGGGAGATCTCTCCCTGAGTGCTCATGCCATGGCCACACTTTCAGTTTAAAGCGCTGACATGGCTGTGCTTTAAACTTTTAAGTTTAGATAAAGCTACAGTCTGGTTCCCTTGAGTTTAACAAATAGGGAGGAACTGGTAGAAAATTTGAAAGTGGAAGACAACTTGGGTGAAAGTGATCATGAATTCATAGAGTTCATGATACTAAGGAATGGTAGAAGGGAGAACAGCAAAATAGAGACAGTGGATTTCAGGAAGGCAGATTTTAGTAAACTCAGAGAGCTGGTAGGTAAGGGCCCATGGGAAGCAAGACTAAGAAGGAAAACAACCAAAGAGAGTTGACAGTTTTTCTAAGGGACATTATTAAAAGCCCCAAAACAAACTATTCCACTGCGCAGGTAGAATAGAAAGTATGGCAAAAGACAAAACTGGCTTAACCACGAGATTTTGCATGATTTAAAAATAAAAAAGGAATCATATAAAAAGGGGAAACTAGGTCACCCTACAAAGGATGAATATAAGCAAACTACACATGTATGCAGGGGCAAGATTAGAAAGGCAAAGGCACAAAATGAGATCAATATAGCTAGAGACATAAAAGGTAATAAGAAGACATTCTACAAATATATTAGAAGCAAGAGGAAGACCAAGGACAGGGTAGGCCCATTGCTGAGTGAGAAGAGAGAAACTTGGACATGGCAAACGTGCTTAATTATTTCTTTCTTTCAGTCTTCACCAAGAAGTTTGATGAAGAGATGCTTAACAGTGAATGCTAGTGGAAATGTGGTAAGTTTAGAAATTAAAATAAAAAACGAACAAGTTTAAAATTACTTAGAAAAGTTAGGTGTCTTCAAGTCACCAGGACCTGATGAAATGCATACTAGAATACTCAAGGAGCTGATAGAGGAGGTATCTGATGCTTTAGCTATCATCTTTGTAAAATCATGGACATCAGGAGAGATTCCAGAAGACTGGAAAAGGGCAAATATAAAATATAAAAAGGGAAATAAGAACAACCTGGGAAATTACAGACCAGTCAGTTTAACTTCTGTGCCAGGAAAGATAATGGAGCAGGTAATTAAATTCATCTGCAAACATCTGGAAGAAAATAAACTGATAGGAAATAGCCAGCATGGATTTGTAAAGAACAAATCATGCCAAACCAATCTGATAACTTTATTTGATAGGATAAAAAGTCTTGTGGATAGGAAAAAGTGGGGGATGTGAAATACCTAGACTTGAATAGGGCATTTGATATGGTCTCACATGATCTTCTTATCAATAAATGAGGCAAATACAACATAGATGGTGTTACTAGAAGGTAGCTGTATAACAGGCTGGATAACCATTCTCATGGAGTAGTTATTAATGGTTCACAGACATGTTAGAAGGGCACAACAAGTGAGGATCTGCAGGCGGTCTGTTTTGGGACCAGTTCTCTTCAATATCTTCATCAATGATTTAGGTGATGGCATAGAGAGTATTATTATGTTTGCAGATGATACCAAGCTGGGAGGGGTTGCCAATGTTTTAGAGGATAGGGTCATAATTCAAAATGATCTGAACAAATTGGAGAAATGGTCTGATGTAAATAGGATGAAATTTAATAAGAACAAATGCAAAGTACTACACTTAGGAAGGAACAATCATTTTTACATATACAGAATAGGAAGTGACTATCTGGAAAGGAGTACTGCTGAAAGAGATCTAGCGGTCATAGTGGACCACAAGCTAAATATGAGTCAACAGTGTGACACGTTTGCAAAAAAAGCAAACATGAATCTGGGATGCATTAACAGGAGTGTTGTGATCAAAACACGAGAAGTCATTCTTCCTCTCTACTCTGTGCTGATTAGGCCTCACATAACACATTTCAAGAAAGATGTGGAGAAATTGGAGAAGGCCAGAGAAGAGCAACAAAAATGATTAAAAGTCTAGAAAACAAGGTTGAAGGAATTGGGCTTGTTTAGTTTGGAAAAGAGAAGACTGAGAGGGGACATGATAGCAGTAGCAGTTTTCAGGTATCTAAAAAGGTTTCATTGGGAGGAGGGGGAAATTGTTTTCCTTGGCATCTGATGATAGGACAAGAAACAATGGGCTTAAATATCAATCAGGGAGGTTTAGGATGGACATTAGGAAAAACTTCCTAACTGTCAGGGTGGTTAAACACTGGGATAAGTTGCCTAGGGAGGTTGTGGAATCGCCATGGCTGGAGATATTCAAGAGCAGGTTGGTTAGACATTCATCAGGGATGATATAGATCGTGCTTGATCCTGCCGTGAGAGCAGGGGATAGGACTTGATGATCTCTTGAGGTCCTTTCCAGTTCTAGTATTCTATAATGCTATGAGAATTAACCACAATTTTTTGATAAAGTGATTCTTTTAAACCCTGATGCCATTCTTTTGCTCTTCTCTGCACTCGGCCATTGACCCTTCTCAAAACCAGCAAACTCTGCAGGAAATCAAATGGAATCCTCAGGGCCAATGGTGCTGGCCATGTCTTTTAACACCTCTCAAGTGTTTGCTGAGAGGTGGCTTATTTTGAGCCATTCTTTTTCTTCCTACCTCTTTTTCCAGGCAGGTTTCTGTTGTGTTAAATCAATATAGTCATCCAGAAAACACTCCTGCATAGCGTATTCATAAATGAACACAGAACAACTCCAAATCCAGGTAGCATCTGTAAACCCTCAGTCATTCTTCCTGAAACTGCTGTAACAGGCCGAGGAGCTGACAACCATGCCAGGGCCCTGGGCAAGATGTGGGGGGGGAGGGGCAGCTCCATGCTCCCAAAAGAGATAGGGCCTCAGGCAGACGGAGCAGGCAGTTCTTAGTGCTGGCCAGACCGCAGCGCCTCCTCACCCACAGTGCCGTCTGGATCTCTCTGAGCACCGCCCTGCCTCCCTAGGCACCCCTAAGAGCCACCTAGAGTGTGCTGCATGGTGCTCCAGTGGTCATTTAAAGGGCTCAGTGGTCCAGGTGCTTTTGCTGCTGCAGCAACAGCAGTGGCAGCCAGAGCCTGTGGCCAAACTGAATCATTGGAGCATGGGGCAGTTTTCCCCTTTTGCTTCCCCTCCTTCCATAAGCCAGGTAACAGGGCAAACAAATGTATCAGATGAGTCATGTAGCATGTTGAAGATGAGGACTGGAACAGGATAGGAATTTATAGAATATTCCTGATTTTATTTCATGCCCTCTTGAGCCAACATTGCTGACATTTTTAGAGGTGTCTAAATTTTTTCTTGATGTCTCTTACTAGACAATTTTGCATACCTCACAGTGTATTGAGAGCAGGGTGACATGATGTTCCAATTTCATAGGGACAGTACTGATATTTGGGCTTTGTCTTATATAGATGCCTGTTAGCTCCCATCCCTGTCCTGATATTTCATTCTTGCTGTGGTCACCCTAATTGAGATGGACATTCGTGGCAAAACATTTTGAGGTTCTCGAATGGAAGTGATTATGGAAGCACAAACTCTTGTGTTCGGGGTCTCTGTATAACTTGTTCACATGAGACAAGAACAGTCAACACCAAATGAGTTCATGCATCTTTTCCAAAACAGGGATAAGACTCCTTTAGTGGTGCTAATTCATCAGCAAAAGCAATTTCTTTATAAGGGTAATAGGAAATATTACAGAGAAACTCCTAGCACCTTGATACACTGAATGTGTCTACGAATTAGCTGTTTGATGAAATTATAGATGAAACCAAATCACAAAGTTTGGCTCCAGACTTCTCCCAGGTTCAGAATATTTGGTATTCCTGTTCCTGTGAATACTATGTTTAAGGAAAATTCTAACTTTAAGTTTGTGTATCTGCTGATGAAAGTGCATGTGCAGATCCATTTATAACTAAAATGAACTCAAGAGGTTCTCATTGCTTTGATAAATATGTCTTACTTTTGAAGGCATACAAAATTCAAGCTAGTTTTCTAAGAACCATTTCTACCCTTTTCTCTCTTTGACTCTCCTTCAGGCTACATCTAGACTACAGAGTCCAGGGAACATGTCCAACATTTTTGCGGAAGAGCAGATGCGTTCTTTCAGAAGCCCCTGTATTCCTTGTTTCATGAGGAATAAGGGCTCTTCCGAAAGAGGAGGTTTTTCTGAAATTTGGCCCAGTGTAGACAGGTGAAATTTCGGAAAAGCCTCTACCAAAAAAACAATCGAAAAAAGTTACACACATTTCTGATAAAACTCTGTAGTCTAGATGTAGCCTCAGTGTGATGACTTTATTGGGAAAGGGGAGATGGATACATAGCCTCCCTCGGTGCAGTAGCCCACCTTTAGATGCTGTTGGCATCTCTCTGGCTTCTTTAATTTTTTTTCCCTGATGAGGTAAATAATGAATGTTCTCAGAATTCCCACTCTCTCCAACCATACACCCATCCTCTTTCTTCCTCAGCTACAAATAGAAAGGAAGAAAGCTAACTTATTTGTTGGAATGTTTTACACAATGTTGCTGTATTGCCTTGCAAAATAAATACATCAATAAATAAATCCATATATTCTGTGTAAATTTCTGGATTTGTCATAAATGTATTAGCAGAAAAGCAAAACAGTTGTGTCCCAACTGCAATACTTGAAGCCTCAGACCAAAAGAATGCTTGTTGTCTAGGAGATGGTCTGAGAACACATATCGGCTGCGTCTAGACTGGCAAGTTTTTCCACAAAAGCACTTGCTTTTGCAGAAAAACTTGCCAGCTGTCTACACTGGCCACTTGAATTTTTGCAAGAACACTGCTGATCTCATGTAAGATTGTCAGTGTTCTTGCGGAAATACTATGCTGCTCCCATTCAGGCAAAAGCATTTGCGCAAGAGGGCCAGTGTAGACAACGCGGTATTGTTTTACGCAAAAAAGCCCCGATCGCGAAAATGGCGATCGGGACTTCTTGCGCAAAACCATGTCTAGATTGGCATGGATGCTTTTCCACAAAAAGTGCTTTTGCGGAAAAGCGTCTGTGCCAATCTAGATGCTCTTTTCCGCAAATGCTTTTAACGGAAAAACTTTTCCGTTAAAAGCATTTTCAGAAAATCATGCCAGTCTAGATGTAGCCATCCTGTAGATCAAAGAGTTCTCAGATGGTAATGGATGGGCTGGTTGAAAAACCCAAACACTTTGATTTAGAGGATTGTGTGGAGAGAGGTGTGTTGTCAAATGTAAAATTTTAAAAAAGTAAATATAAAATTGAAAATTGTTCAATTAACTCTAGGAATAACTCTTGATTACCTCCAAACAGGGTTGGATTTCAACTAGTAAGCTAGAGAGAAAGGTTTGTATGCCATTAGTATCTTAAAGGGACAACTAGTTCTCAGCCTTGCTATTTTGAAGGCATTTTTCATTTGTATAATGAATCAAAGGAAATTGAATGTCTTTCTCATGTTAGAATTGGAGGATCAATAATTCTGTACTCTGAGAACCTGTGTCTAGTATATGTTATTGTTTTTTCAAATTAAAGCATGGTTCTTGAACTGAACGTGATATCCTGTCCCCATATATATAGAAATATGTTTTTAATATGAATATGCATAACTTGAATATGCTTTATATAAAATATGGCATGTAACTGCCATTGAAAAACTTGTAATCAGCCGAATATATTTTGTTATGTGGGCATGTATCGTTATTGTACCCTCCACCTCACTGCACAGAGAAAGATGGATTTATCTGGAATTCTGATCCCACTGGAGCTGTACCTAGCTCTGTGTCAAATCCTTGTGACTGAGCCTTCCCAGAGCAGAGCTGTTTCAGTGTCTGTGATGCTCTTCTGTGGGCTGTAACCCCAACCCTGTGCCTTTATGGGGAGACCAGAGCTTCTAGCTCAGCAGGACAAGGTTGTAGGGTGGTCCCAGAGAGCAGGTAGGTAGGGCCAGTGATATGAACAGCCCATGAGATAGTGGCAGACAGTCTCAAGAAGATCTCTTGGGCCCAGCCCAGCATACTGAAACTTTCTGATCTCTTCCCAGAATTCCAGTATTTTTGGACTGTCAAGAATAAAGGAAGGGTAATTTGCTGAGAGCATCCTTTTCAGGTAAGCTTTGCCAACAGTGAAAACAGATATTTTTAATATATTCATGAAAAACCCAAAACATGAGCTGTTCAGATATCTCTGATGTCCTGTATTTTTAATTACTGGGCCACACTGCCACCCCACAAGATAATAATCTAAAGTAGTTTTTTAAAAGGAAGGAGGTTTCTGAATAATGGTTCTGTGATTTATTCTGGACTATTTCCCCACCAGTACTATTCAATGCAGAGCTGGTGATTTCAAGATATCTGTGCAGAGTTCACTTTGTAGCAGGGGACAATTCTGAAGTGGCTATGTGGTTTCTTTTAAAAATTCTCACACACAAAGCAAACTCCCAGAGCCTTAGCCCATATTCTGGAAATGGGCTAATAAAAGCTTTTCTTAGCCTTTCCTCCTTCTGCAATTGAGGCACTATCATGCTTATGGTATTGTTGTTCATCATGCTGGTATACCCTTTGAGTATTTTCCTGGTCATTTTAGAATGCTGTTTTTACTGACGTTCCTTTTCAACACTTGAAGTGTGTGCTGCTAATTTCCCCTCCCCCCCCATATGACCTAGATTTTTTAAAAATTCATAGTTGAGAAAAAGCCTTTTCATGGTTTAACTGTGCAAGGAGTTAAAAGCACTGTGACTGAATTACCCGGGGCTACATCTTAACGAGTTTACACAAAATCAGAGTCCAATTATACACTGTGTTTGTTATCAACTACAATGAGAAGATAAGACGGAAAGAATGGCCCAGAGGGTAGGGATTGCATATGTTATCGTGGTTGGTGGTAAAAACAACATCGATTACATTTAAATTTTTGTTTTTAAATTTAAAGAGAAACTCATAGTTTTGCTCCTTGGGATTCAAATAAAGAGTTGGTGTTGGCACTTAAGACTCATAAGCAGTTTTGTCTCTTTATTAATAAGAATGTTTTGTAACAAATATAGGCTGTTCAGAGAGCGTCACTGTGGCAGCCAGTTCAGATTCTGTGGGTCAAAGAAAAATGTATATTCTGTGGTTGTCTAGCTAATTTGAAATTATTTTGCTGACTCCTTACGGTGTGTGTGTCTGTGTGTTTGCCACTCAATCCTTTTATAGTCATCAGTAACTCCCAGTGTAGAAAATAATAGCCTCACCTAGAATATATACCAGAACATTCCTTGTTTAAGTTAAAACTTTTCAGTGTATTTACTCTGATACATAGTTCATTTTAAAAAGAGAATGAGTGAGCAATGCATACACAGAGACATAGCAGGAGTTATGATTTTTTTAAAAATGATCCTTCATAAATCAGCAACAGTATAAGGCCTGTTGATATTGACAATCCCTCTCTGTTGGCTAGTCTATGGGAAGTTCAAATTGTTCCAGTAAGCAATAAAAGGAACCAAAAGAAGAAATATCTGGACCTAAATGTTTTTACTTTTAGTCTTGATTACTGCAACTCGCCTTCTCTAGAATTAACCATCATGATCAGCTGGAAACTTTGGTTAAATTTTAGCTTGGTTGCTGGCTGCTTTCTGCAATGGGCCATGCATGAAGAATCTCCATCACATGTTTGCATGTTCTACACTGCCTGTCAATCTACACCTCCTCCCAAAGAGCTTCTGGCTCTCACATACAACATTCCTTATTTCATAGTATCATAGAATCATAGGACTGGAAGGGTCCTCGAGAGGTCATTGAGTCCAGCCCCGCGCCCTCAAGGCAGGACCAAGCTCCATCTACACCATCCCTGACAGATGTCTATCTAACCTGTTCTTAAATATCTCCAGAGAGGGAGTTTCCACCACCTCCCTTGGCAATTTATTCCAATATTTGACCACCCTGACAGTTGGGAATTTTTTCCTAATGTCCGATCTAAACCTCCCTTGCTGCACTTTAAGCCCATTACTCCTTGTCCTGTCCTCAGAAACCAAGAGGAACAAATTTTCTCCTTCCTCCTTGTGACACCCTTTTAGATATTTGAAAACCGCTATCATGTCCCCCCTTAATCTTCTTTTTTCCAAACTAAACAAGCCCAGTTCATGAAGCCTGGCATCATAGGTCATGTTCTCTAGACCTTTAATCATTCTTGTCGCTCTTCTCTGTACCCTTTCCAATTTCTCCACATCTTTCTTGAAATGTGGCGCCCAGAACTGGACACAGTACTCCAGCTGAGGCCTAACTAATGCAGAGTAGAGCGGCAGAATGACTTCACGAGTTTTGCTTACAACACACCTGTTGATACAACCTAGAATCATATTTGCTTTTTTTGCAACAGCATCACACTGTTGACTCATATTCAACTTGTGGCCCACTATGACCCCTAGATCCCTTTCCGCCATGCTCCTTCCTAGACAGTCACTTCCCATCTTGTATGTATGGAACTGATTGTTCCTTCCTAAGTGGAGCACTTTGCATTTCTCTTTATTAAACTTAATCCTGTTTACCTCTGACCATTTCTCTAACTTGCTATGGTTATTTTGAATTATGTCCCTATCCTCCAAAGAAGTTGCAACCGCACCCAGTTTGGTATCATCTGCAAACTTAATAAGCGTACTCTCTATCCCAATATCTACATCATTGATGAAGATATTAAACAGTACGGGTCCCAAAACAGACCCTTGCGGAACTTCACTTGTTATTCCTTTCCAGCAAGATTTAGCACCGTTAACAACAACTCTCTGACTATGGTTATCCAGCCAATTATGCACCCACCTTATCGTGGCCCTATCTAAGTTATATTTGCCTAGTTTATCAATAAGAATATCATGCGAGACCGTATCAAATGCCTTACTAAAGTCTAGGTATATGACATCCACCGCTTCTCCCTTATCCACAAGGCTCTTTATCCTATCAAAGAAAGCTATCAGATTAGTTTGGCATGACTTGTTCTTCACAAACCCATGCTGGCTATTCCCTATCACTTTATTACCTTCCAAGTGTTTCCATATGATTTTCTTAATTACCTGCTCCATTATCTTCCCTGGGTCAGACGTTAAACTGACCGGTCTGTAGTTTCCTGGGTTGTTTTTATTCCCCTTTTTATAGATAGGCACAATATTTGCCATTTTCCAATCTTCTGGAATCTCCCCTGTCTTCCATGATTTTTCAAAGATCATAGCTAAAGGCTCAGATACCTCCTCTATCGGCTCCTTGAGTATCCTGGGATGCATTTCATCAGGACCTGGTGACTTGCTGACATCTAACTTTCCTAAGTGATTTTTAACTTGTTCTTTGTGTATCCTATTTTCTAAACTTACCCTCTCTCTGCTTGTATTCACTACGTTAAGCATACCTCCAGACTTCTCGGTGAAGACCGAAACAAAGAAGTCATTGAGCATCTCTGCCATTTCCAAGTGTCCTGTTACTGCTTCTCCCTCCTCACTGAGCAGTGGGCCTACCCTGTCCTTGGTCTTCCTCTTGCTTTTAATGTATTTATAAAAGGTCTTCTTGTTTCCCTTTATGCCTGTAGCTAGTTTGATCTCATTTTGTGCCTTTGCCTTTCTAATCTTGCCCCTGCATTCCCGTGTTGCTTGCCTATATTCATCCTTTGTTATTTGTCCTAGTTTCCATTTTTTATATGACTCCTTTTTTATTTTGAGATCATGCAAGATCTCCTTGTTAAGCCAAGCTGGTCTTTTGCCATATTTTCTATCTTTCCTACACAGCGGAATTGTTTGCTTTTGGGCCCTTAACTATGTCCCTTTGAGATACTTCCAACTCTCCTCAGTTGTTTTTCCCTTCAGTCTTGCTTCCCATGGGACCTTACCTACAAGTTCTCTGAGCTTATCAAAATCTGCCTTCCTGAAATCCATTACTTCAGTTGTGCTGGTCTCCCTTCTACCTTTCCTTAAGATCATGAACTCTATTATTTCATGATCACTGTCCCCCATACTGTCTTCCACTTTCAAATTCTCAACTAGTTCCTCCCTATTTGTTAAAATCAAATCCAGAACAGCTTCTTCTCTGGTAGCTTTTTCAACCTTCTGAAACAGAAAGTTGTCTCCAATGCAGTCCAGAAACTTATTGGATAGCCTGTGCCCTGCAGTGTTAGTTTCCCAACATATGTCTGGATAATTGAAGTCCCCCATCACCACGAAATCTTGGGCTTTAGATAGTTTTGTTAATTGTTTAAAAAAGGCCTCATCCACCTCTTCCACCTGGCTAGGTGGCCTGTAGTAGACTCCTAGCATGACATCACCCTCATTTTTTACCCCTTTTAGCTTAACCCAGAGACTCTCTACACAGCTATCTCCTACGTTCATATCCACTTTAGTCCAATTGTGTACATTTTTAATATACAAGGCAACCCCTCCTCCCTTTTTTCCCTGTCTGTCCTTCCTGAGCAAGCTGTACCCTTCCATACCAACATTCCAATCATGCGTCCCATCCCACCAGGTTTCTGTAATACCAATGATATCGTAGTTGTATTTATTTGTTAGCAATTCCAGTTCTTCCTGCTTATTACCCATACTTCTTGCATTTGTATATAGGCATCTAAGATACTGATTTGATCTTGCCTCCCTGTTGTGCCCTGACCCTCCTTCTCCTTGCCATTATAGGCCGTAGTCCCCTCCATTTCCAACCCATCTCCCAGTCCCGCACATTCAGCACTTACCTGTGGGCTTTGCTCACCTGTCCCCGTCGAACCTAGTTTAAAGCCCTCCTCACAAGGTTAGCCAGTCTGTGTTCAAACAAGGCCTTCCCGTTCCTAGAAAGGTGAACTCCATCTCTGCCAAACAGTCCTTTCTGGAAGAGCACCTGAGGTCTCTTCCAGCTCTATGATTCTAGGTACTGCATAAAGTTAGGTCCTGCTTCTGGAAACACTCGAGCACACGTGATATCAATAGACATAAGAACCGTCATGATGGAAATCAAAGGCTGAAAAAACAGTCCTTGTCCCCTCTTCCCAAAGTAACAATTAATTTTAAACACAACTGATTTAAATAAAAAGTGTAAAAGGAAGGGCAAGGGAAGCATCAATAAGAATGTGTCAGCATAGGTCAGCTATATCCACCACTAGATGAATGAGACACTATGCTCACTGTTTAAGCTGTGTCCTCAAAGGGTGAATTTCACAGAAGCTAGAGGCAGGTCACTTTCTATAGTCATCCTCTGATTCCAGAATTTCCTGCTGCCAAAAATACTCCTAAAGATAAACTTGGCCACTATTAGAGCAGATCACAATAAAAATAATAATTTTGTCTAGGTTTTCTGCCACCAACTCTGGAGTCCCAAGATAGCTTTTTCTCTATCATCTACTCATTAAAGTTGTGGCACTGCTCTCTACATTTGGGAATATTAGTGGATTTCAAATCAAATAGTGTGTGCCCAGGCTCCCCAGTGGTAGACAAGTTATAAGTGCACCCAAGCATAATATAATTGCAATGTCTGTCTTCAGCACCGGCTTCTCCAGTATTCAACACCTTTCCTTACTTAAGGGTTTGATATTTTTTTCTTATATCCTCCCTCCTGTGTTTTCACTTAGCTAGTCTGCAAAAATGACTGACTCTGCTAGACTGAAAAAGCAGCCACAAGAGGCGTGACTGTGGATTAAACTGAGCCTAAGACAGTCCCAGTTTGACAAGCCACAGTTATTTCAGTGCTCTTCCTCCTCCAGAGGTTTATGCTCCATTGCCACTAAGGGAAAAGCCTTCTGTTTGTACAGACGTAGATCTGAGGAAGCCACATGCTATTCTGAATCTATGATGTGTTTCTGGTTTTTAAAAAAATAGCTCTCCAGTATATTTCCTCTAAAGTATCACAGAAGAACATTTATCATGACACTGAAAAAGCAAACTAATTCCCTCTCACCAAAGTATGTGTGCCCCACAAATATAAGCCACATTTTTTTCTACCTTGATGTAATGAATTATGCAGGCTATTTTGTTCACATTTCTGTATATGGAATATTGTTGGAGCATCAAGTGAATTACTTCATATTAATATGGACATTCATGGTCAGTATCTTTTAGATGGTGCACATCATTTTAGATAGTAGAATTCTCCTGCACTTTCCTAGAAACAAATATACTTCTACTCTTGTATTTACAAGCACAATTCTCAACAATGCCAACGTGACTAGGAAAAAGAAAAGATATTCTGACATTTGCATTAAAACAGAATATCTGAAGCTAAGTAAACTCATTTACAAATACACTGCAATCAACTGTGCTGAGCCTGGGACAGACATGCAAATCTAGAGGCACCATTCTACATAGTCAGTACAGGGTCAGACATATGCAAATGTAATAGTTACAAAGAGCCTTTGTAAGACTGCTGAGTACTGGCATGGTGAAGTCAGAGAACCAAGTTTTACATAATCACATGGGTGTATGCCCAGCAGGGGTGCAGCTTGTAAAAATAATTTAAAGGCATTATACCCAATTTCCAGTTTAGTGCACTTCAAAGGATTGGGGAAAACAACCACTGAATACCCT
This sequence comes from Pelodiscus sinensis, assembly GCF_049634645.1. Classification (NCBI taxonomy): domain Eukaryota; kingdom Metazoa; phylum Chordata; order Testudines; family Trionychidae; genus Pelodiscus; species Pelodiscus sinensis. The sequence goes on from NC_134723.1 coordinate 10,535,261, forward strand.
ATCACATATTTTAAGAAAGGGGTGATGGACATATTTAGGGCAAGATCCTGGTGCATAATATGGCTCCTTTTCAATATTCTGGAAGCACAGAGGCAGAACTGCAATATGAATGTTAAGTGCCAAACAATTATGATAAGAAAATGTCCCTAACAGGCAGGATAGGGAAATGCCCAGCAGGCCCATCCAGCATAATCCCATATGATCCCTTCCTACCACTTTACTCACAGAAAAAAGAGGAGCAATTATGTCTGCAATACTATTGTGATCCAGCAAAACCTGACTGATGTAACAACCCCATGGGGCAGTAATCAGTCAGTGTAGATTAGAACAGCAGTGCAACTACTCTAACTTACACTAAAAGTGACTATATCTCTGTAAATCCTAGAAGTTGAGAGAGTAAAAGGTTAGCTTACAGCTCCTCCCCTCCCCTCATGTCCTACCCCAAAAACAGTTTAAGTTAACTCAAACAGTGGGTCTGTACTGATAGGAACAAAGATTAACTTTTAGTTTTGTTTCTCTGTCTAAAAAGCTTGCTGATTTCTTAAGTATTTACTGTGCTGGTGTTTTCACCAATTTAGTTGCTATGGCTTTTATCTATATCCCCATCTGACAATTTTTTTGTTCAGCTAGCTTACCAATGTAGTAATTGCCAAAATAATGGCCAAGAAATGGAGCCTTCATTACAAATAGCATTATTTTTTGTTACTGTTTTCCCCACAATGCTTGAAAGCAGCCCTGGGTAACAAAATGAACGTAGCAAACCACTTACTGTTTTAAATAAAATGATCAATATACAATATCTTGGCTCCAGAAAACAAAGCAATGCAAAACAAAACAAAACACAAACAAAAGGCAAAGCAAAACAAAACAAACAAACAAACAAACAAACAAAAACCAAAAAAACAGCCTCTCCCACTACCACCACCACTTCAGTGAAATACATTGTAGGCATCTTCGTACATGTGTGCATCTTTAGGAACTCCTGCCTCTTCAAAAAGTTGCACACTGGAACTTTTTACCCAGATCAGAAAATCAGAATCGGAGAGGTGGAAATGCCAATAGTGATCCTTGACGACCCAGCTGGCTCCTTGTGTCCATTGCTCATGAAGCCACACACAGACAGCCTGGACAAACATCAAGGAGCAGTTCAACTAAAGGCTGAGTAAGTGCCAAATGGTATTTAAAGGGGAGGTTTAGAAGTCTCCTGACTAAGTTGACTAGGTTGAACACAACATTCCCTTTGTGGTGTCAGCCTGTTTTATGCTCCATAATCTTTGTGATAGCAAAGGGGAAAGTTATCTGGCAGGGTGGGGGGCTGAGGCAGAGCACCAAGACAGAGATTTGGAGCAGCCAGACACCAGGGTGATAAGGAGAACATAGTGTGCGGCAGTGCAAAAAGAGAGGGTTTGAAAAAAAGTTTTATAAATAGCCAGTTTGAGACTCATGCACTCACTGTGCCCCTGCACTCACTGTGTTTGCCTGTAATCTCCCACCTCTCCTTGAAGTACAAGTGTGATGGCCTCGACCCCCCCTTCCTATCCGGGAGAAAGGGGGAGGGCAAGATGCGAGTCCGCCACGTCTAGACCTGCCCATGTCATCCCCATCCTGGGACTCCAGGTCCCCTGTAAGCGAGGTTCTCTAGCCCCTCACCGTTGAGTGCTCCTCATCCGACGCGTTCCCCCACGCGGAGGGGGGGCAAAAGAGGGGCCCGGGCCCGCCCTCACTCATGGGCCCCAGCCCAGGGCCCTAAGGACTCCAACTGACTGCCAGTCTGGGTCCGGCTGACGGGGGTGTGCCTCTAAACGCATCAGCCCACGGGCTTCCTCACCGCCCTTCCCTGGGATACTTCCTTTTCTCCCCTCCGTGGTCCTTATCCCGGCGGTGGCGCGTCTCAGCGGGGCGACAGATCGGGGAGTGTCAAGGTCCCTCCTGGAGAGTCCCGTCTCTCCGTCCTGCTGCCCCTTGCTTGCGTTGCCCGGCGGTATTTGACGCTCCCGCCGGGCCGGCCCACCAGCGCTTGTCCCGCCCCCGATCTGGTCGGCGCCATTGATTGGCCTTTCGGCCCGTCAGGGCTGGCCCCAGCACCTCTCCGGCGGCATCTTGGCGCTCGCCCAGCTGAGCCGCGTTTTCGCTCAGCTGAGCCGCGGGGCTGCCCCGCCAAGCCGCGCCTCCGCTCAGCTGAGCCGCGGCGTCTCTGCTCAGCTGAGCTGTGGCGTCCCTGTTGAGCCGCGGCTTGGGAGCAGCCGGCACACAGCCGGTATCTGCTCCGCAGCTTCTCTGCCAGGGCACAGAGCCCCTGGCTCTCAGTGCGGGGTTTTGATGCCCCGTCACAACAAGCAATAAAGATACCGTTGTTCAGAGATCACACTTTTTTATTTAGGGAAGAAAGCCGGGAAATAAAAGAAGTCCATTGTAGAAACCCAAAGGGGGGAGGGGAGAAAGGCTCAGAAATACAATAAGGTCTTGAGATCCTTGAAGTTGAGGCTGCCCTTGGCAAGGCGGGTGGAGGTTTTTTTCTCCAGGCACACAGCCAGGCGCTCCATCATTATTGTCAGGGAGACAAAGATATTGTCCTGTTGCTTTCTCTACAGCTCCCCGCATGCTCTCCTCCTCTGCCGTTCAGCAACCCTGTCCTGGTTCTTGGCATACATCTCCTCCAGGAGCATATTCCTCCACTTCATTTGGTCCTTGAACGTATCTTTCCTTGTCCATTTTTGCCTGCAGATCTGCACCAGGTGGACAGCTGGTGGAGCTGGGGAAGTGAGCTGCCTGCTGTACCCGCTGTAATGATAAGTTACAAAGGCACACAGTATAGGAGATGCATAGTATTAAGCCTAACCCTAATCTGTTAACATACCGTGAAAGTGGCTACTGTACAGTAGGCACACACCAAAGTTCTCAAGGAAATCTCTAGACGTTTGCAGAGGCCAGTATAGTAAGGGGCCTGCTGGAGCATGATCCTGTGGGCGGGATGGGGTCTGGTCATGCCAGCAGGACAGGGTGATTTCTGGCACATGCAGCTTCTCGGGGAGAGTGCTAATAGGGGCTGAAACTATGAGGCAGCACCTAAAAGCTTCCCCTCCTTCTTCATCCAGTTTCCAATGTGAGATAGCAGTCTTCTCCGAAGCACAGAGTGATAGGGAGCAGATGCTGACTGGATGTGGCCATAACCTGCACCTTATGGTGCACTGCTTTGTGATTCAGTGACACCAGACAACTTACTGGTGTCTTGGGAAGGTGTCCTACCGTGGAGGACGGAATAAGGCTGGCCTCCCCAGAAACCTGTGAGAAGGCTCAATGAGTTCCTATCTGAGGGTATGTCTACACTACAAAGTTAATTCGAACTAACAGCCGTTAGTTCGAATTAACTTTAATAGGGGCTACATGCACAAACCGCTAGTTCGAATTTCAATCGAATTAGCAGAGCGCTTTATTCAAACTAGGTAAACCTCATTCTACAAGGACTAATGCCTAGTTCGAATTAAGTAGTTCGAATTAAGGGCTGTGTAGCCACTTAATTCGAACTAGTGGGAGGCTAGCCCTTCTCAGGTTGTCCTGGTGGCCACTCTGGGCCAAACCAGGGAAACTCTTCTGCCCCCCCTCCCGGCCCCGGAGCTCTTAAAGGGGCACAGTCTGGCTACAGTGCTTGTGCCAGTTGCAAGCCTGCCAGCACCCAGCCAGCAGACCCTGCACCTGGCACATCATGAGCCAGCCACCCGCTGTTACCCAGCCCTCCGCCTCTTCCCAGGACCAGGCTGGTGGATCACAGGAGCCTGCCCGGAGCTGCAAGAGGCGGGCACCCGCCTGGTCTAGTGTAGAGATCGTGGACCTCATCAAGGTTTGGGGGGAGGCCTCCAATGTCCACGATCTCCACACTATGCACAGGAAAGCGGCCATCTAGCGCAGAATAGCTGCCAGCCTGGCCGTCAAAGGCCACATGCAAACCCAGGAGCAGGTTTGCATGAAAATCAAGTTGGTCCAGTGAGACCCCCCGACCCTGAGCCCTGAGCTTAGAACATAAGAACATAAGAACGGCCGTACTGGGTCAGACCAAAGGTCCATCTAGCCCAGTAGCCTGTCTGCAGACAGCAGCCAACACCAGGTACCCCGGAGGGGATGGTTGAAGACAATGACCAAGCGATTTGTCTCCTGCCATCCATCTCCAGCCTTCCACAAACAGAGGCCAGGGACACCATTGCTACCCATTGGCTAATAGCAGTCCATGGACCCAACCTCCATGAATTTATCTAACTTCTCTTTAAACTCTGTTATAGTTCTAAGCTTCACAGCCTCCCGTGGCAAGGAGTTCCACAGGTTGACTATGCGCTGTGTGAAGAAGAACTTTCTTTCATTAGTTTTAACCCAGCTACCCATTCATTTCATTTACTGTCCTCTAGTCCTTCTATTATGGGAACTAATGAATAACTTTTCTTTATTCACCCTCTCCACACCACTCATGATTTTATATACCTCTATCATATCCCCCCTCACTCTCCTCTTTTCTAAGCTGAAATGTCCCAGTCTCTTTAGCCTCTCTTCATATGGGATCTGTGTTCCAAACCCCTAATCATTGTAGTTGCCCTTTTCTAAACCCTTTCTAAGGCCAAAATATCTTTTTTGAGGTGAGGAGACCACATCTGTACACAGTACTAAAGATATGGCGTACCATAGTTTTATACTTCCCCTCCTCCTTCTTCCCTGGCTTCCCCCTTCCATCTCCCTCCTCCCAGGTTTCCCTCTCCCCTCTTCCACCCTCTCTCTTCCCCTCTCCCACCTCCTTTTCCCAGTCTCCACCCCTCCCCCAGTTTTGTTAAATAAAGAGGATTTCTATTTTTGACCACACGTGTCCTTTATTTTTTACATCAGGAAGGGAGGCTAGGGAGGGTAAGTGGAAGGAGGTGAGGGAGGAATGGGACACGAGCCCCTGATGGGGAGGACTGGGGTGGCTCTGTGGGCTCCTCGGGGTGGAAGCTGTCCTGCAGGGCCCCCTGGATCCTGACAGCCCACTGATTGACCCCCCCCCCCGATGGCCGTCTGTGGCAAGTGCAGCCGGGCTGATGGCCGAGTGCTGTGATGTGCCGAGTGTGGGCACTCAGCACTACAAGACAGGACTGCTTTGCTGTCCGTCATCGAGTTAGACAAGCAAGCGGGGAACCCTGAGAACTGTCTGTCTGGGGTGGGGGTCGGGTCCCTTTAAGCACAGCCCTTGACTAGCCTGAAGCAGCAGCTCTACACTAACCTGATGCCCAGCCGACACTGGTTCCAGCCAGCCTTAACTTCGGTTCAGGGTCCACTCAATGTGGACATGCTATTTCGAATTAGCAAAACGGTAATTTGCCTTAGTTTTTAGGTCTAGATGCACTAATTCAAATTAGCTTATTTCGAATTAACTAATTTGAATGAAGCTAGTTCAAATTAGTGCTGTAGTGTAGACATACCCTGAGAGTTTCATGGAGATATGCAGGGAGGATTCCTGCTCCATCTCCAAACACGTTAACAAGATGTTCCAAGCCTTCTGCCCTGTGTAGGCACAGAGCAGGCCGTACAGCACACCCAATTGCCTTTACTTGTAGTAAAAAAAACAATTGTGAACTCACCAGAAGTGCCCTCCCTGGGATTAGTGCTCAGCTGGGAGAAGACCTGAGAGGGGGGAACTAGCTTCAACATTATAAAAAGTTCTTGGGTTTCACAGATTGCTGGCTGGTCATTCTTGTCCTCTTTCTCCTCCTCTATCACATTGCTGTTCTCCGCTCTGATATCAGGAGCGACTTGGCTGGACTTCATGGTGATGCTTGGGAAGATGGACAGTTCCCCCCTTAAAATTGCATGCAGCGGAGATGCACCAGACTGTCTGTTCACCTTCTTTGTTTTGTGGTAGGATGGCCTCAGCAACTTTATTTTGATTCTGCACTGCTGGGCATCCCTTTGGCCACCAGGCAGTTTGCAATCTTTGCATAAGCTTTGGCATTTCTTTTGCTGATTTGGAGCTCAGAGAGAATAGATTCCTCTCCTCACATCTCAATGAGGTCCAGGAGCTCCTGAACACTCAACCTGAAAACTAGAGCTCATGGGACCCGAGGTACTGGAAGTATTGGAAGTCATGGCCATGTGTGAGGCTCAGGTGTGCTGACCACTCTGAGGTAAGTTTGCAACACTGGCCACACAAGAAATAAAATTCAAACATTCCCAGGGCTTTTTTCTTTTCAACTGGAGAGCAGTAAGGTGCAAGTTCTGGCCACAGTTCTCAGAGTGGGGCACTGTGGGATGCCTCCTGCAGGCCAATAATTTCAACTTTCACCAATACCAGCACTGCAGCTATACTATGAATTTGACCAGGTAAGGTCAGGAATTGTGTTAATCCTTCTGAAATCAGGAGTCCCCGTCATCGACTTCAGCAGCCCGTAAGGTTGATGAAACAGGTTTGATAGTGTGGACATATCGTTTAGTAAATCAACTTTGTGTGGCTAAATTTGGTGTAAACTCCTAGTGCAGACCAGGCCCTAGCAAGGCAAGATTTTAAAAATGCATTATTTGTAAAGCATATTGTCACATCATTGCTAGCTTGAGAGGTTATCTGGGATATTTTATGAATGAAACCTTTTTATTATAATAATTAATTTTTACAATGTTCCATCTAGTCTGGTATCCTGTCAGCCAGCAGTGACCAATGCCAGGTGTTTCAGAGGGAATGAACAGAACAGGGAATCTTCAAGAGATCCCTCCCCTGTTGTCCAGTCTCAGCTTTTGACAACAGGACCTAGGGACACTTTGACTTCCTGATTTAACTAGAAACCCTATCAATAACCTAGGCAGCGGTAGGAGGGAATGCAGGCAGAAGCCCAGCAGCAGAGTGGGGGCTATCCTGTTTATTGCACTCAGTGTAGCATGTACCTGACCTATAAGCTGGTGGTACAAAATATATCTGAGGTACAAAATATATCGGAAGGACAGAACGGGTCGCGAGGGAGGGGAAGTGGCACTATATGTGAAAGAAAATTTAGAATCAAATGAAATAAAAATCTTAAATGAATCAACATGTTCCATAGAATCTCTATGCATAGTAATTCCCTGCTCTAATGAGAATATAATAGGGATCTATTATCGACCACCTGACCAGGACAGTAATAGTGACTATGAAATGCTAAGGGAGATTAGAGAAGCTATCGAAATAAAAACTTAATAATAGTGGGGGATTTCAACTATCCCCATATTGACTGGGTACATGTCACCTCAGGACAAGAGGCAGAGAAAAAATTTCTTGATACCTTAAAAGACTGCTTCTTGGAGCAGCTAGTACAGGAACCCACAAGGGGAGAGGCAATTCTTGATTTAGTCCTGAGTGGGGCGCAAGATCTGGTCCAAGAGATAACTATAATAGGACCGCTTGGAAATAGTGACCATAATATAATAACATTTAACATTCCTGTGGTGGGAAGAACACCTCAGCAGCCCAGCACTCCATTTAATTTCAAAAAGGGGAACTATGCAAAAATGAGAAGGTTAGTGAAACAGAAATCAAAAGGTACTGTGACTAATGTAAAATCCCTGCAAGCTGCATGGATACTTTTCAAAGACACCATAATAGAGGCCCAACTTAAATGTATACCCCAAATTAAAAAAAGTAGTAGAAGAACTAAAAAAGAGCCACTGGGGCTTAACAACCACAGTAAAAGAAGCAGTGAGAGATACAAATACATCTTTTAAAAAGCGGAAGTCAAATACTAGGGTGTGTCTAGACTACACAGCTCCATTGATGGAGCCATGTAAAGCAGTTTACTCAACATAGTCAAGGAAGCCTTTGTCGACTGCTCTGGTATGCCTCGTGAAACGAGGTTAACCAAAGCAGTCAACAAAGGCTTGCCTTGTCGACCACGCCTTGTCTAGACTGCCGCACTGTGCCGGAACAGCTGATTGTTGACACAGCGTAGTGGCCATTTTTATTTTAATGAAGCGGGGATTATTTAAATCCCCGCTTCATTGACTATGTTGAGTAAACTACTTTACATGTCTCCGTTGACAGAGCCATGTAGTCTAGACACACCCCTAGTGAGGTAAATAGTAAGGAGCATAAACACTGCCAAATTAAGTGTAAAAATGTAATAAGAAAAGCCAAAAAGGAGTTTGAAGAACAGCTAGCCAAAAACTCAAAAGATAATAACAAAATATTGTTTAAGTACATCAGAAGCAGGAAGCCTGCTAAACAACCAGTGGGGCCCCTGGATGATCAAGATACAAAAGGAACACTTAAAGACGATAAAGTCATTGTGGAGAAACTAAATGAATTCTTTGCTTCAGTCATAAGAACATAAGAACATAAGAATGGACGTACTGGGTCAGACCAAGAGTCCTTCTAGCCCAGTATCCTGTCTACCGACAGTGGCCAACACCAGGTGCCCCAGAGAGGGTGGACCGAAGACAATGATCAAGCGATTTGTCTCCTGCCATCTCTCTCCAGCCTCTGACAAACAGAGGCCAAGAACACCATTTTATCCCTTGGCTAATAGCCTTTTATGGACCTAACCTCCATGAAATTATCTAGCATCTCTTTAAACTCAGTCTTCATGGCTGAGGAAGTTAGGGAGATTCCTAAACCTGACCCGTCCTTTGTAGGTGACAAATCTGAGGAGTTGTCACAGATTGAAGTGTCATTAGAGAAGGTTTTGGAAATAATTGATAAACTTAACAGTAACAAGTCACTGGGACCGGATGGCATTCACCTAAGAGTTCTGAAAGAACTCAAATGTTAAATTGTGGAACTAACAACTATGGTTTGTAACCTGTCCTTTAAATCAGCTTCTGTACCCAATGACTGGAAGACAGCTAATGTAATACCAATATTTAAAAAGGGCTCTAGAGGTGATCCTGGCAATTACAGACCGGTAAGTCTAATGTCAGTACTGGGAAAATTAGTTGAAACAATAGTAAAGAATAAAATTGTCAGACACATAGAAGAACAGAATATTTTGGGCAAAAGTCAACATGGTTTCTGTAAAGGGAAATCATGTCTTACTAATCTATTAGAGTTCTTTGAAGGGGTCAACAAACATGTGGACAAGGGGGATCCAGTAGATATAGTATACTTAGATTTCCAGAAAGCCTTTGACAAGGTCCCTCACCAAAGGCTCTTACGTAAATTAAGTTGTCATGGGATAAGAGGGAAGATCCTTTCATGGACTGAGAACTGGTTAAATGACAGGAAACAAAGGGTAGGAATAAATTATACATATTCAGAATGGAGAGGGGTAACTAGTGGTGTTCCCCAAAGGTCAGTCCTAGAACCAATCCTATTCAGCTTATTCATAAATGATCTGGAGAAAGGGGTAAACAGTGAGGTGGCAAAGTTTGCAGACGATACTAAACTGCACAAGGTTGTTAAGACAAAAGCAGACTGTGAAGAACTTCAAAAAGATCTCACAAAACTGATTGGGCAACAAAATGGCAAATGAAATTTAATGTGTATAAATGTGAAGTAATGCACATTGGAAAAAATAATCCCAATTATACATATAATATGATGGGGGCTAATTTAGCTTCAACTAATTAGGAAAGAGATCTTGGAGTTATCGTGGATAGTTCTCTGAAGACGTCCACACAGTGTGCAGTGGCAGTCAAAAAAGCAAACAGGATGATAGGAATAATTAAAAAAGGGATAGAGAATAAGACAGAGAATATCTTATTGCCCTTATATAAATCCATGGTACACCCACATCTGGAATACTGCATACAGATATGGTCTCCTCATCTCAAAAAAGATCTACTGGCATTAGAAAAGGTTCAGAGAAGGGCAACAAAAAAGATTATGGTTTGGAATGGGTGCAATATGAGGAGAGATTAAAGAGACTGGGACTTTTCATCTTGGAAAAGAGGAGACTAAGGGAGGATATGATAGGGATCTATAAAATCATCAGTAATGTGTAGAAAGTGAATAAGGAAAAGTATTTACTTGTTCCCATAATATAAGAACTAGGGGCCACTAAAGGAAACTAATGGGCAACAGGTTTAAAACAAATAAAAGGAAGCTCTTCTTCATACAACACATAGTCAATCTGTGGAACTCCTTGCCTAAGGAGGTTGTGAAGGCTAGGACTATTACAGGGTTTAAAAGAGAACTAGATACACTCATGGAGGTTAAGTCCATTAATGGCTATTAGCCAGTATGGGTAAGGAATGGTGTCCCTAGCCTCTGTTTCTCAGAGGGTGGAGTTGGATGGCAGGAGAGAGATCGCTTGATCATTATCTGTTCGATTCACCTCCTCTGGGACACCTGGCATTGGCCACTGTCAGCAGACAGGGTACTGGGCTGGATGGACCTTTGGTCTGACCCAGTATGGCCGTTCTTATGTTCTTATGTTGGCGCAGGGGGTTGCATACCTGCCCATACCAGTTAATAACCACTGACGGACCTGTCCTCTAGGTACTGATCTATCTCTTTTTTAAATCCTGTTACAGTTTTGCTCATCACAGCAAGCTCAGCAATGAATTGTGTTGACTGTGTGGTATGAAGAAATACAGACTGAACCTCTGTTAACTGGGACTCCCTGGTCTGGCAACATCCCTTTTCTGGAAAGACCATGGACGTTCCAGGACCAGAGAGTCCCAAAGGAGGGCTGGAAGCTGGGGTCCTCATAGTGGGGCTGCCTGGTGCACCACATCTGGGTTGCTATAAATACAATCCAGCGGGGCTGCCCAGTGGGGCCAGAAGCCCGGCGTGCCACAGCCGGCATACCCGACAGCACCAGGAGCCTGGTGTGCCACAGCCGGCATACCCGACAGCACCAGAAGCCCGGCGTGCCACAGCCGGCATACCCTACAGCACCAGAAGCCCGGTGTGCCACAGCTGGACTACCTGACAGTGCCAGGAGCCTGGCATGCCACAGCTGGACTACCCAACAGTGCTAAGAGCCCAGCGTGCTGCAGTGGAGCTGCTCCATGGGGCCAGGAGCCTGGGGTGCTGCAGCAGGTTTACCTGGTGTGGCAGGAGACAAGCATGTAGGGAGTTGGTCTGCAGCTGGTCTGCCCAGTGTAGCAGGGAAAGGGTTGCAGGGACTGGCAGGCAGCAAGGCTAGTATCCCAAGGGTGCCGGGCAGGAGTTAGGTGGCCGGTCCAGGACTGGCGAGGGCAATAGCAGGGAGCAAAATCCCTTATCCCAGACCAGTAAAGGTAAATTCAAACACCACTCCTTAATTCTGACTTCCTGAAACACAGTGAAAGCAAAGCCTCCTCTGAGAGATGATTCCATGGAAGATGATAGTTTGTCCAGAGACCTCAAACTGAGATTGGTGCTAAATCTCCTTAACCATTTTGGTGAAATTATCTCAAAATTAGTTATACAAAGGTGACAAAAATGTCCTTGATTTTTCAAAGGCATCATTTACTCTTTTGCAAGTTTTAAATGAGTCCCAAAAGAAGGTGAAATTATTTATTCTACTTTACAGCAGGGTTTTTTCCCCATACAAAAGATACCAACATCTGGTGGTTCATTTATGATTAGTTCTAAAACAAAGCAACTAATTTATTCTGATGAGTGAGACAGTCATGCCATACTGTAGCCTTTTCCTGGCAATCTCCCAAAAGCACTCTATAGAAAAGAAGAAAAAAACTGCTAATATGACAAACTTTTGAATGCAGGTAGATAACTGATGTGTTAGGTTTTTTTTCCTTGTGCCATGTGGGAAATGTATATTTTAGCTGACTTTTGAGGGTGAAAGTACTTGGGCTAGCAATTTGTTTTCAGTAGTGTCATGAGAACTTTTTATGCAGTTAGTTAGAGTGGTTCATACTAGTTCTTCAAATGGTGTAAATCAGTATAGATTCAGTGGTTTATGCCAGTTTCGGATTGCGTCCTCTGTGTATGCTTTCCTCCCGTGTTGGATAACTTGGAGACGTGGACACAATTGGCATCTGAGGAGAATCAGATTATTGTAATTCAATGAGTATGCTAGAAGATTACAGCTTTTGGACTGATGCTTAGCCAATTACATCCAACCTTTTCTTTACAGGATTTTCCAAACAATGTGGGAACACTGGGGAAAAATGAGGTTCTTGCCTTTCATGGCCTTTTGGCCAAGAATCTCCTCTGCTTCAAATGCAGATACTCTGTATACTCTGGATCCGAGTTCCAACTCCCCAAATACTTCATATACTGCGTCTCAGTCAGCTGCCCCAGATCCACAGCATGAAAAGGTGGTCCATAATCTCCTGAATGAAGGATTACCCCTTTCCCTGGGGCCACCCAAGAAGATGCTACCATTGAAAAAGTAAGTGATACCTCAGGGATCTCTAGAGCTCGACCCCACCAAAATGAAGATTGGTGCCCCCTTGTAGCTTCTCAAGGAAACATCATCTCTAGGTGGCATCCAGCACAATACTGCTGTCAGCACGTCCCCCCTCCTTTGCAGGTTACTTGACAGGATCTGTTCCACCATATAAAAACTGTATGCCAGCTACCTCATGGCTAGGATTACTGACTGGTTGGTGAAAGGAGGAACCATCAGCTCGATCCAGAAGGGCTTTTTATTGTGAGAAGGCTGCCAGAAATGTAACTTAGTTCGTCACACTGCCATCTTCACACTGCCCGGAAAGCACAGAAGCAATGTGACTCAACTTAGCTAATGCTTTTGGATCTATGCCCCACAAGTACATTTTTGCAATGCTGTGAGAATATAGGATGCCTGAAAACTTTCTACAACTGGTCTGGGAACTTTATAAAAGCTGTACAGCCACCATGGACTCCCTATTTGGAAAGGTGCCTGAAATGCTTATCTATAGCAGCAGGAACAATGCTGTCTCCTCAGCCCAAGCGTTTTCAACTTAGCCATGGAGGTGCCCTTTTGAACGATCTCTAGAGGTGTAGGCATTTTCAACCCGTATAGCACTAATGTGAATACACTGGCCTACACAGACAAACTGGTTCTGATCACAGAGTGAGAGTCTCCAAAAATGCTTGACATCACAAGCCAGGCAAACATATCACTATTTCAACACACACAGATTTCCACATCCAGCCGGCACCTGAGGATATCATTGTGGAGATCCTATTAAATATGGCCAGGATCAACTCCTCCCTACTGGCATCATGGCAGAAGATCAATGCCATGAATGCCATCCTGAATACCCAGATCTCATTTGTTCTGAGGGCATTGGCCATAGCAACAATATCTCTTAACAAGGCAGACACCACCATCAGGCAGCTAGTGAATAAGAAATGTATTCCCCAGAGAGCCAGCAATGAACTGGCAGAGTGGGGGCAACGTCTTTTGTATGGGTGGTATATTGGACACTGCAGTGATCACTCGTACCTTCTGCTTTCCAGTATGTCCAGACGCCATAGTGAGGAGCATTGTGGAAAGTGCTATGAAGGATGTCATCAGGAAGCAAATTGCCAAGACCCCCTTGACCAACATGTTGCTACAAATATGAGCACCTGCCTAGATGTTGAATTTGGAAGAAAAGGGGGAGACTTTGCCTCACTCTGGACTCATGCCCACAACACTATGTATTGACTAGAGAAGCATACCATAGATTAATAGGGCTGGAAGAGACCTCAGGAGGTCATCAAGTCCAACCCCCTACCCAAAGCAGGACCAATCCCAACTAAATCAAACCAGCCAGGGCTTTGTCAAGCTGGGTATGTCTACACTACAAAGTTAATTCGAACTAACAGACGTTAGTTCGAATGAACTTTGATAGGCGCTACACACGCGAACCGCTAGTTCGAACTTAATTCGAACTAGTGGAGCGCTTAATTCGAACTAGGTAAACCTCATTCCACGAGGACTAATGCCTAGTTCGAATTAACTAGTCCGAATTAAGGGCTGTGTAGCCACTTAATTCAAACTAGTGGGAGGCTAGCCCTCCCCAGCTTGCCCTGGTGGCCACTCTGGGCACCACCAGGGAAACTCTTCTGCCTCCCCCTCCCGGCCCCGAAGCCCTTAAAGGGGCACGGGCTGGCTACGGTGCCCATGTCAGGTGCAAGCCTGCCAGCACTCAGCCCGCAGATCCTGCACCTGGCACGGCTTGAGCCAGCCACCCGCTGCCACCCAGCCCTCCGCCTCTTCCCGGGACCAGGCTGGCGGCTCCCAGGAGCCTGCCCAGGTCCGCAAGAGGCGGGCACCCACCTGGTCTAGTGCAGACATCGTGGACCTCATCCACGACCTCCGCACTAGGCACAGGAAAGTGGCCGTTTAGGGCAGGATAGCTGACAGCCTGGCCACGCAGGAGCAGGTTTGCATGAAAATCAAGGTGGTCCACTGAGACCCCCGACCCTGATCCCTGAGCTTACAATGGTCGTCCTGGGTCAGACCAAAGGTCCATCTAGCCCAGTAGCCTGTCTGTCAACAGCGGCCAACACTAGGTACCCTGGAGGGGATGGACTGAAGGCAATGACCAAGCCATTTGTCTCGTGCTATCCATCTCCAGCCTTCCACAAACAGAGGCCAGGGACACCATTTCTACCCCCTGGCTAATAGCACTCCATGGACCCAACCTCCATGACTTTATCTCACTTCTCTTTAAACTCTGTTCTAGTTCTAGCCTTCACAGCCTCCTACAGCAAAGAGTTCCACAGGTTGACTATTTGCTTTGTGAAGAAGAACTTTCTGTTGTTACTTTGAAGCCTGCTACCCATTCATTTCATTTGGTGTCCTTTAGTCCTTCTATTATGGGAACTAATGAATAACTTTTCTTTATTCACCCTCTCCACACTACTCATGCTTTTATAGACCTCTATCATATCCCCCCTCAGTCTCCTCTTTTCTAAGATGAAAAGTCCCAGTCTCTTTAGCCTCTCTTCATATGGGACCTGTTCCAAACCCCTGATCATTTTAGTTCCCTCCCCTCTCCCACCCTCTCTCTTCCCCTCTCCCACCTCCTTTTCCCAGTCTCCCCGAGTTTTGTTCAATAAAGAGAGTTTCTATTTTTGAACACACGTTTTCTTTATTTGATACATCATGAGGGGGGGCTAAGAAGGGGTAAGTGGAAGGAGGTGAGGGTATGTCTACACTACCCTCCTAGTTCGAACTAGGAGGGTAATGTATGCATACCGCACTTGCTAATGAAGCCCGGGATTTGAATTTCCCGGGCTTCATTAGCATAAGCGGGGAGCCGCCATTTTTAAATCCCCGCTGCTTCGAACCCCGTGTAGCGCGGCTACACGGGGCTCGAACTAGGTAGTTCGGACTAGGGTGCCTATTCCGAACTACCGGTACTCCTCGTTTCACGAGGAGTAACGGTAGTTCGGAATAGGACCCTAGTCCGAACTACCTAGTTCGAGCCCCGTGTAGCCGCGCTACACGGGGTTCGAAGCAGCGGGGATTTAAAAATGGCGGCTCCCCGCTTATGCTAATGAAGCCCGGGAAATTCAAATCCCGGGCTTCATTAGCAAGTGCGGTATGCATACATTACCCCGCTAGTTCGAACTAGCGGGGTAGTGTAGACATACCCTGAGTGAGGAATGGGGTACGAGCCCCCGATGGGGAGGACTGGGGTGGCTCTGCGGGCTCCTCGGGGTGGAAGCTCTCCTGAAGCCCCTTGATTAACCCTCCCTCCGGATGGCAGCCTGCGGCAAGTGCAGCTGGGCTGATGGCCGAGTGCTGTGATGTGCTCAGTGTGGGCACTCAGGGCACTCCAAGCCAGGACTGCTTTGCAAGCGGGGCACCCCTGAGAACTGTCTGTCCGGGGTGGGGGTTGGGTCCCTTTAAGCACAGCCCTCGGCTAGCCTGAGACAGCAGCTCCACGCTCTAAGTCCTAATCTGATGCCCTGCCAGCACTGCTTCCGGCCATCCTTAACCCCGGTTCAGGGTCCACTCAGTGTGGACATGCTAGTTTGAATTAGCAAAATGCTAATTCGAACTAGTTTTTAAGTCTAGATGCGCTAATTCGAATTAGCTTAGTTCGAATTAACTAATTAAGTTCGAATTAGTGCTGTAATGTAGACATACCCGCTGAGACTTAAACACCTCTAGGGATGGAGATTCTACCACTTCCCTAGTTCAGCAGTTTCCAACCACCAATCTGCCAACTGGTGCTGGGCTGTGAACCGCTGGCTGCTGGGCTGTGGCAGCTCTGGGGACAGGGGCTGGAGTACACTCCTGCAGCTGCTGGGAGAGGTATAGCATGGATCCCGGGAAGGCCCTTCCTGTGGAGTGGCTCGGGGAGAGATCATTCCGCACCATGAAGAGGTGAGTGTAGCTCCCACCAGGTCCCTTGCCCAGCACGGCCTGTCCTGCTGCAGCCCAGCCTCGCTGTGACAGGGTCCTCCCCGTCTGCCAGGTGTCCCGCATATACCATGCCCTGGCCACACCCTGGCTGCAGGTTCCATCCCAGGCCCAGAGTCTGTACGGGCTGCAGAAGCAGACCAGGACTGGTGGCACAATTCGCCTGTGCAGTGCTGTCACCAGGGGCCATAGCGGTGCAAATGCCGAGCTTTTAATCCCTGTGCAACTGCCCCCGTGTGCTGGAACCTGCTACTTTCTGCCCAAGTCTCCTCGTGGGTCACTCCAAGCAGCCTCCTTCCCTTGTCCCACCTCTCTGTACCCAGCCCTCGGGCTGCTGAATTGTGGGTTGCCTTATGCATACCTGGTGTGTGCAACAAGCTAGAGAAAATTAAGGTATTGATTTTCATTAGGGATGCAGTGTTACATTGTGTGTCTGGGAAACACTGACACTTATCCACAAGAAGTTGGCACGTTGCTCTTCGAAGGAACCCCACCAGCATGCCATATACAAATTTTCCTATTCCTTGTCTCATTTTATGCTTTACTACAGAAACACTAGGTGGAAGAGCTGGTTCATTCTATTTTGCTTTTGAGAAATGCAGATTATCGTTTTGTGTGAAGATCTTTCCTATGAAACTAGCTTGAAAAATATCATATACAAATGAATTAGCTTTAGCATACAATCTCTTTAGGCACCCTTCACATTAATGCTAAGAATGATAGCGAACGACTCTTCCACGTCTGGGAGGATGCCCTACCCCTGCCTGGCACTGGTTGGCTGATAGGTGGGGGCAGGATATGCCTTTCCCAACAGCCACAGCAGGAGGGGAGGCACTGATGCACCCCAGCCCCGGCCCCCAGATCAGCCACGGCCCAGATAGTAGCGCTCAGCTGGCAGCTAGGAGGCAGTGCAGAGGTAAGTGTGTGTGTGGGGGGGGGAGGGAGCGGGGCTTCACCAGGGCTGAATAAAGGGGAATAATGACTTCTCTAGATCTGTTAGTACTGTTCCTCCTAATGCACCCTAATATGTCATTAGCCTTCTCCATAGGTCTTTTTCTGCTGAACTGAGGCCCAGCCAGTTGGTCCCCAGCCTGTAACAGTGCTTGGGATTCTTCTGTCCCAAGTGCAGGACTCTGGATTTCTCCTTGTTGAACCTCATCAGATTTCTTTTGGGCCAATCCTCCAATTTGTCTAGGTCACTCTAGGCTCTATCTCTGCCCTCCAATATATCTACCCCTCCCGCTACCTTAGTGTCATCTGCAAAATCCGCTGAGGGAGCAATCTAGCCCCTCATCCAGATCATTAATAAAGATGCTGAGCAAAACTGGTCCTAGAACCAACTCCTGGGGCACTCCACTGACACTGACCACCAACCAGACATCGAGCCATTGATACTACCTCTTTAGCCCAACAATCTAGACAGCTTTCTAGCCACCCTACAGACCATTTATCCATTCCATACTTCCTTGGCTTTCTGGCAAGAATACTGTGGGAAACTGTATCAGAAGCTTTGCTAAAGTCAACATATATCATGTCCATCACCATCATATCCAGAGATCCAGTTACTTTGTCATAGAAGACAATCAGGTTGGTCAGGCATGACTTGCCCTTGGTGAATCCATGTTCACTACTCCTGATCACTTTTCTCTCTTCTAAGTGCTTCAAAATAGGTTCCTTGAAGATCCCCTTCATGATTTTTCTGGGGACAGAGTTGAGGCTGACTAGTCCGTAGTTCCCTGGTTTGTCCTTCTGCCCATTTTTGAAGATGGGCACTACATTTGCCTTTTTTCTAATCATCCAGGACCTTCCCGATTGCTATGAGTTTTCCAAGATAGTGGACAATCGCTTTGCAATTACATCAGTACCCTCAGCAGCCTCAGATTCATTAGATCCTACACCATGGATCTGTGTATGTCCAACTTTTCTAAATATTTTTAACCTGTTTTTTCAGCTGCCACTGGACATGGTGCAAGGAATTCTAGAAGCTAGGAGTCCTGCTGCCACAGGTGAAGAATACAGAGCTCACAATCATCACTCTGAGAGCTAGAACCCAGGCCAGAGAGGACCATGAAGGATGCCATGCACTGCCAGTACATAGAAAACATGAAATGGAAGCCAGACCAGGGCAAGGCCTCAAGCTGATGTGCAAGTAAGATGCCAGCAACCTCTTCTTCTCTGGTGCTGCTTCACTTGACTTCCCAACTGAAAGTTCATCCACAGGGATTGTCATAACTGAATGGAGCCATCCACCATGGGAATCAGGAAAAGCAATGCAGGAAGTGAAGCTTTGCCAATGAAAAACCACAAGTTGTGCAGCTGCAAGCCTCATTCCAGAGTCTGGCAGTTGTGACCACGAGCAGTGGGTGAACCTAGGGCTTTCTCCAACTGGTCTTGGAGCCCCAGGAGACTTGTGGAGTTGCACTGAAGCAGGGCTATGGGCAGAGTGTGGGAGGGCCAACTGGGCAATTTGGGAAGGCATTGCCTTCCCCTGCCTCTTATACACACTCCCCATGGCTGGGGCACAACACTATGCAAGATCATCTGGTCAGAGCCATCCCTTTACCCATGGGGAAGGTTTCTGTGAACTCCACAATGCTTCTGTGAACAGCAGGACGGGACATAATCACCAATGATGCCTGAAAATATCATCATGGTGGATGTCTCAATGCCCTTTTAAAACAGGACCCTAGCCTTCTGTGATGTTGAATCTTGAGAGCTACACAAACATATGCTCCTGCCATCACTTTGAGAGCAAGGGGGCTGCAAGGTTCAAACTCACATGCTGATTGTCAGAGCCCTGGGTGCATGGGATCCCATTAATGAGCAAGTGTTGAGAGAATGAGGAATTGGTCAATTCTGTGCTAGACTGATGCAACAACTCTTGGTGTCAGACACCATCAATTCATCGAGAGACATCTACCTAGAACACATCAGTGGAAATCAATAGTGATAAGAAAGTTGAGCTGGAGTGCCAATGAGAAGTGCAGTTGGGAAAGTAACTCAAATACTGCCCTGGTAGATTGTATTTTTGAACAGACAACCTATCCTAAATTATCAGATCCTGAAGGATATTGTTTACTCATTGATATATTTGCTTTTCAAAACCAATTCTCTATATAACTTTTCATGAGTGATATACCTGAATATTTTAAGCTAATAGCCAAACTGTATTGTTAAATACATTAATCTAAATTTGGGTTATTGCTGATTATATACTATATGCATTTTATGACTTTTAAAACAAACTTTGTACCTGTGGATAATCTAAGCACTATACGCAGGTGTACAGATGCTCTTTTCTTAACCTGTGAAATATAATTTTTTTAGAATTAGCTTTAATGAAACTTTTAAATCAATTTAATTTCTGATATGTCTTCTGGTAGGAAACTATTTCATGGATTACATGATTTTGTAGGTTTTCTCATCTCCACCTGTTATAATCCCATTAGAATGTGAGAGACTAGGAATTTCTCAGTTCTTCATTTGTGTGACAGATTGTAAGTAAAAGAACTGAAGATGACATAATTCCACATGCTTCTGTAGCTAAGGGACAAGAGGAAAAATCAGGACATTCACGTTGTACCTATCTGTGTATTTATATTAGACTTCCCACTATGGCACCTGAGCACCTGAAGTATATTTCTGGGTCTGTCATCAACTTCCAGTGTTACCTTTGGCAAATTACATAGGCTGAAAGTTTCAAAACTGCCAGCTAATGTAGGGTACCTCAATTTTTCATATTCACAAATGGGAAGACAATGGACTCGATGGAAGTTACAGGTGCTCAGAACCTCTGAATATTGGACAGGAGACTTCTCAATTTGTGGGGTACACAGTTAAATACCGGACACTTATGAATAATTTAGTCTTCACTCCTATGTGGCTTTCAGCTTTGCCATTTTTCAAAAGAGATAATGTTCTTTTGCTGTCCCAAAAGGGACTACGTAATACTTTGTAAAGTGCTTCAAAAACTGTGATAGAATTCAATGCTGTACATGCAATTTATCACATATTATTATTACTGTTGTGTCAATGACCATAGTGGGAAAAAAGAAATAGGAAAAATTATTGTAAAACTCATTATTTGGTAAGATTTCTCTTTGGAGGCTACATTCATGTTTTTATGTTTCTATGTGTTTTTATATATACAGACACACACACACACACACACAAACATATACAATATTAATATGTATATAATATAAAAATGACTTAGTCCTCTACTGTCACTTATGTTGCTTTAAAGCTGATTTTTCTTAAGTAAGACAGGTATTTCTCTTCTTCTTTGTTTCTTGCTAGACTGCTTATTTCCTTAGACTGAGAATTATCATTTCACTTTAACATGAAAGATTTGATTGCCCCCTTTCAGCAGTCTTTGTCCAAGAAAATAACCAGACATATTGGCAAGCTGGAATCTGGCTACAGCCTGAGAAAGCCCTCTCATCACTGTCCATTAATCCTGTAGAATGTCCTGGCTAGGCAAGATGCTTAATTCTCCCTCCCCTAGGGAGATGGACTCTCTGAAGTGCATTCCACTGTCTAGCAAGTGAGAGGAGAAAGTTGCAGTAAATAATAGGCAATTCCTAAACTGGTCAGCAATGCTAGAAATTAAATCTTAACCTGTCATTTGCAGCCGGCTGTACGCTACTGTCTAGTCTCATGGTCTGTGGTAAACCTTTCTTCATGCAGGCAGTAGATTTGTATAATTTCCTGTGGTGCTCAGAATGGGTCAAGCCCCCAATACCATTTGCCTAAGGCTCTGGGAGGGAGTTTGGATGTGCGATGCCGGCTCTGGACTGGGGTCGGGGGGCCTGAATGTAGGAGAGGGTGAGGAGTGCAGTGCTTACCTTGGGCAGCTCTCAAAAGCAACCCACACAGTGACTCTGGCAGCAGCGCCTATGTGGAGGCCCATGGGGGGTGGGTATGCTGTTGTTCACAGGTATTGCTCCCATTAGCTACAGTTCATGGCCAATAGGAGCTGCAGAGTTGACTCTTGAGGTGGGGGCTGTGTACAGAGACAACTCTTCCAGGGGTCCCAGGGATATGCTGGCTGCTTCCAGGAGTGGTGTGGCGTGAAGGTGGGTAGGAAGCTGCCTTCGTTCTGGTGGTGGCGGTATTTGGGGGGGAAGACAATCCCTTTTAAATTGCATGGGGGCAGCAGGTGAAGCCAGGAGATGCTCCAGGAGAGGTGCACAGAAGTGGCAGGTGGTGTTGGGGAGAGACCTGGCCCCAAACATTGATGGAGTAGGGCCCCTGGGCTCAGAATATTCCTGGAGCACGGACACCACAGGCCAATATAACTTTCCACCCCCTATTTTTTCCATCTCGAAAGGCATCTAAGGGGTCATTCTGCTCTCTTGGAACATCAAGAGTTCTGATGTGCTGCCTGGACAAATTTTCCATCAAGTTTGTTTTCTAAACCAAATAATAGATATTTTTCTTATGGTGTGAAGCTGATCCTGTCTTCTAACTGAGCTAATGCAGCGGAGAGAGGATAGTGTGGCAGCAGAACTAAGGTTGTAGAAATCTAGGGAGTTACTAAAGAAAACACTATGTTGAATAAAGCCCTCAGTCTCACAATATTATGATGTACATTTTCATTTCTCTATGCAGAACTAACATGTCTCAATCTGAGAAGTGTTTTTTTTTCTCCAGCTTGTTCACCCTTCCTAACTTTTTTAACCTACTTGCAAAAATGTCTCTTGCTTGAGTAAGAGAGGATAGCTGTAGCTTAGTTACTTTTTCTGTGTGTTCTGGAAAGGAAAAAGTTGACAGCTGTGCTCTGCTCCCAGTCCAGTGCTAAATGATCACAAGGTCAAATATAATACAGGACCATGTTGTGCTTGGCCTCTTTGCCCACTCCATTAATCTCCAACGTAATGGTAGCACTTATCCCCAAGTAGTAGGTAAAGAATTCTGTTCTGTGCCCCAATGATACCAAGGTTCTAATGACTGGAGAGAGTCATAAAATGGCTTTTAATGGTACTCAGTGCCACAAAACTTAGATGCTGTTGTGCTGCCTTCATAATCACAGTTGCAAAGGTCTCACTTTCAAAGATAAAAGCTGTAGAATCAAAGCAAAATGTATAATTAATATATAGAGATAAAGTAAATACTTAAAGGTACATGCACTCTTTAAAACTAATATATTTGAATATGGGTTGTCAGGCTTAAGATACTATATTCAGGTAATGCATATGGTCTCTTAACCCTTGGGATGCCATAGTCATTTATGGCTGCCCTCTGTGAAATCTTTCCCAACACCAATCATCCCTAATCTCCCTGCTAAAACAGACAATTTAAATGTATACCCCAAATTAAAAAAATCAGTAAAAGAACCAAAAAGTTCCACTGTGGCTTAACAACCAAGTAAAAAAAGCAGTGAGAGATAAAAAGACATCTTTTAAAAAGTGGAAGTCAAACCCTAATGAAGAAAATAGAAAGGAGCATAAACTCTGTCAAATTAAGTGTAAAAATGTAGTAAGAAAAAGCCAAAAGGGAGTTTGGAGAACAGCTAGCCGAAAACTAAAAAAGTAATAGCAAAATGTTTTTTAAGTTCATCAGAAGCAGGAAGCTTGCTAAACAACCAATCCCCAGGTAAGGATTTGGCTCTTTCTGTGAAAGTATGTGTTGCATCATGGTAGCCTCAGTAAGGGTGTGTCTACAGTACATGGCTCCGTTGACGGAGCCATGTAAACAAGTTTACCCAGCATAGGCAAAGAAGCGGGGATTTAAATAATCCCTGCTTCATTAAAATAAACATGGCCGCTGCGCTGTTCCTACGATCAGCTGATCTGGCACAGCATGGCAGTCTAGATGTGGATCTGACAGCTGGGGAAGCCTTTGCTGACCGATCCCTTATGCCTCATGAAACGAGGTTTACAGGATCAGTCAGCAAAGGCTTCCCCAGCCGACAGATCCGCGTCTAGACTACTATGCTGTGCCGCATCAGCTGATCATCGGCACAGCGTAGTGGCCATGTTTATTTTAATGAAGTAGGGATTATTTAAATCCCTGCTTCTTTGCCTATGCTGGGTAAACTAGTTTACATGGCTCCGTTGACGGAGTCGTCTATGCCAGCTACTGAAAGACACATAACAGAGCCCTAGTCAGCATCAAATAAGTTAGCCTGCAAATCCTGTCTATGATTCCATGATAATTATGCCTACTAAAATGTAACAGTATATTGTTATTGGGTACACTGATAGGAAAAGAATAAAATTAAATAAATATTTTCGGTAAATCACTTCAAATAGAAGGTTGTAATTTGTATTCTTAACTCCAGGGTTAATGACCAGAACCTCTTTGGAATACAAATTTGATTTAGTTTTCATATTTATTTTCTCTATGATGCTTTCCATTAGTGCTCACTAGGGAGTACCCTGCTCGGCTTCTAAACAAGACCTCCTCCCCATGCTATCCACAATTTCCTCTTCTGGGAAATTACTGTTCATCTTTAGTCTGTGTCATCACAAATGTTGCCAGGTAACAGATTATGTTGCTACCATTATGATGATGTCACTGCTCTGCTAGGCAGCAGGGGGAGGAGCCAGTGAAGAAAGCTTTTGTTTGTACACTAAATGGATGATAAACAATATTCTAAGTGAAAGAGGAAAAATACAGACACAAATATTAGGTTTCAATATGTGGCTCATAGTGTTTGAAAAGTCTCTTTCAGTTGAAATCTAGATTATAGGCATAGCTCTTAAAAATATCATCCCAGTTTTATTTTGAAATATCTTGTTGGTGTACCTAAGCAAAGGTGCTGCTAGAAAGTAAGCTGAGCTCACTTCTTTTCTTAAAGAAAACAATTGCTCATTTTTCTAAAATCCCAAGTCCCCAAAGCACTGGCTCTGGTCCCTTTGACATGTTGTAGTGAGAACTAATTCAAAATAAGGGCAAGAGGTGAAAGGCCTACACTGGCCCAGATACAATTGCACTACCTCAACAATTGTAGCTCACAATTAGTATTACCGTATATACTCGAGTATAAGTCGACCCGAATATAAGCCGAGGCACCTAATTTTACCCCAAAAAACTGGGAAAAAGTATTGACTCGAGTATAAGCCTAGGGTAGGAAATGAGGCAGCTACTGGTAAATGTAAAAAATGAAGCTAGATACCGGGTCTAGCCCCAGAAGTCGGGGCGAAAGCTGCTCCGGTGCCCCTGGTCTGCTGGAGACCGTCTCCAGCAGACCAGGGGCACCGGGCGGGTTCCCGCGCTTCTGAGGCATTGCCAGAGCAAAGCCTCAGAGGCGCGGGACCCCCCGCGGCTGCGGCTTCAGTCCAGGAGCCTGTGGTCTGCTGGGGACGGTCCCCAGCAGACCACAGGCACCCAGATTGAAGCGGCAGCAGCGGCGGTTCCCCGCGCCTCTGAGGCTTTGCCCGCCTCAGTTCTCGAGATGCTGACTCGAGTATAAGCCGAGGGGGGCATTTTTCAGCACAAAAACTGTGCTGAAAAACTCGGCTTATACTCGAGTATATACGGTAATAAGGCAACATGGGGTGATGGGAGGGACAGAGTTCCTGTGCATTTTCTTCTCTTCACTGGTCACTCAGGTCCAGCACTGCCAGTTAAAATTAACCTTATGCACTTTGAGAACAAGTGTGTGGATCCTTAGATTGAAAACAACATTGTGATCCTCCTAGTGGGTGGGGGGAGAGGATGGCTGCTGCAGAAAAGCTCAAAACGTTTCATGTTGAAAGGTGTAGCTCGGGTACATTTCTCAGTCTGGGAACATACAGGCTATTTCTTCTCTTTCCCTGTTCTGACACTCTTTCATAATCTCATAGCTCCTCTCCCCATGCCTCTGAAGTGTGTGTGGGAGGGGGGTGAGGGGAGCAAAGGCTGGCTCTTCTAGTACAATGCAACCAAATGATTGAAAATCTGGGCAGGCACCTGAACACAATCGTGTAGACTAGTTTCTGAAGTATTTAAAGTGAACAAAAGCTCTAAGAGGGTCATGCATATGTCACCCTCTTTCAATGTGGGGACCTCAGGTATGAAGCAACAGCATGAAATGGTATGTAAATCTGATTTGGGGAATAACAGTCCTGTGGTTTGGTCTCTCTCTTAGGAATATTGATGGATATCTATATTTCCCTCTACTTTATTGATCACAGAGATGGGCCTGAACCAAAGTGGTTCATCTCTAGCTGTTATAAGAATGTATTCAAAAGACCAACAGTACTGCTTGTCAATCCAGTTGTCTCAATGCAATTTAGCATTCTAAACCCCCCAAGTATTCCAGAAATAATCATGTAATAGTCCAAATTAGTACTGAAGTTCTTGCATGCTCATTTTACATATGTATGGTGTGCAGGATTTGGATGCATTATTAATGTGCTAGTGCTTGAAAAATAGTGGCTGTATTTTGTCATTCGCTACAATGGAGAAAAACAAAATGATCTCTATCATTTCCTTAAGTTATATGCAAGGCAAATAGGAAAATTCAATAACTCTGTGACAAACTTGACACCCAAAGCTTTACTTCTTGAGTAGAGTTCCAGAGGCAGTGCTGGGGCTGGATGGAAGGAGAACTCCTGAGTAATCCAGTTGTATGAAGTCAGAACAGAAAATTCATTTATTCAGTTTAGTTCAGTTTGTGATTTTGAGTGGTAAAACAGAAGAGTGCCAGCTAGTGCCAGTTACAAGAATAAGTACTGCAAGCCTCCAGTCTACCACAAGACATTGCAGTAACGACATTTGTTTTACTAATGATATAGATTTTGCTTCATGGTAAGAGGAATGTGCAAGCCCATGCAAAATTCTTTCTTTTTCCTCTCAGGCTTTGGTAAAACTCATTTTGGGCCTTGCCAGGGTCATCCGTAGGGAGTGTGGGGCCCATGGCAAATCATCTGAATAGAGCCCCCTTAACATGTGGTATACAGGCAAGCGGACCCTGATACACTTCCATCGACCTTCAGACTTTTCTACCTCCCGTAATTAAGAACCAGCAGTGCTCTTCTTTCCCAGTGCAATTAATTCCTGCCCCCATAACCTCCCCAGTTCCCCAAACCCCTAGATCAGGGACCTGCAAAGTGCAGTACACTTTGCAGGTATTTCCCTCCCAGTGTATCTCCCCAGGGAAGGCAGGTTTGTATAATTTTTGGTGGTGCCCCATTAGCCACATCCCCTGACCCCTGTTAACCACGCCCCAACCCCCATTAGCCACACCTCCAACCTCGTTAACCATACCCCTGACCCCCGTTAACCATGTCCCCTGACCTCCATTATAATAGCCTTTGGCTATTACCTTTGGCTATTATCTTTGAAAAGTCGTGGAGATCGGGAGAAATCCCGGATGATTGGAAAAAGGCAAATGTAGTGCTCATCTTCAAAAAAGGGAAGAAGGACAATCCAGGGAACTATAGGCCGGTCAGTCTTACCTCGGTTCCCGGAAAAATCATGGAAGGGATCCTTAAGGAATCCATATTGAGGCACTTGGATGAGAGGAAAGTGATTAGGAATAGTCAGCATGGATTCACAAAGGGCAAGTCGTGCCTGACCAATCTGATTAGCTTCTATGATGAGGTATCTGGCTCGGTGGACATGGAAAAGTCAGTGGATGTTATATACTTTGACTTTAGCAAGGCTTTTGACACGGTCTCCCTCAATATTCTTGCCAGCAAATTAAGGGAATGTGGATTGGATAAATGGATGGTAAGATGGATAGAAAGATGGCTAGAAGGCTGGGCCCAGCGGGTAGTGATCAATGGCTCGCTGTCAGGATGGCGGTCGGTTTCTAGCAGAGTGCCCAAGGTTCGGTTCTAGGACCAGTTTTGTTCAATATCTTTATTAATGACCTGGATGAGGGGATGGATTGTACCCTCAGCAAGTTTGCGGATGACACTAAGCTGGGGGGAGAGGCAGATACGCTTAAGGGCAGAGATAGGATCCAGAGTGACTTAGACAAATGGAGTATTGGGCCACAAGCAATCTGATGAGATTCAACAAGGACAAGTGTAAAGTCCTGCACTTGGGACAGAAAAATCCCAAGCATTGTTACAGGCTGGGGACCAACCGGTTAAGTAGTAGTTCTGCAGAAAAGGACCTGGGGGTTACAGTGGATGAGAAGCTGGATCTGAGTCAACAGTGTGCCCTTGTAGCTAAGTAGGCTAATGGCGTATTAGGTTGCATTAAGAGGAGCATTGTCAGCAGATCCAGAGATGTGATTATTCCCCTTTATTCGGCTTTGATGAGGCCACATCTGGAGTATTGTGTCCAGTTCTGGGCCCCCCACTACAAAAAGGATGTGGATGCATTGGAGAGGGTCTAGCGGAGGGCAACCAAAATGATTAGGGGGCTGGAGCATATGACTTATGAGGAGATGCTGAGGGAGTTGGGTCTGTTTAGTCTGCAGAAGCAAACAGTGAGGGGGGATTTGATAGCAGCCTTCAACTTCCTGAAGAGAGGTTCCTAGGAGGGTGGAAAGAGGCCGTTTTCAGTAGTGACAGATGGCAGAACAAGGAGCAATGGTCTCAAGTTGTGGTGCGAGAGGTCCAGGTTGGATATTAGGAAAAACTATTTCACTAGGAGGGTGGTGAAGCACTGGAATGGGTTACCTAGGGAAGTAGTGGTGTCTCCATCCTTAGAGGTGCTTAAGTCTCGGCTTGACAAAGCCCTGGTCAGGTTGATTTAGTTGGAATTGGTCCTGCCTAGAGTAGGGGGCTGGACTTGATGACCTTCTGAGGTCTCTTCCAGTTCTATGGTTCTACGATTGTATGATTCCATTAACCATACTCCTGGAAACAACACACTTGGGGCAAGATGGACACATGACCAGAAATAAAAGGTGTCATGTCACCCCGCTTGAAGGACTTTTGCCACCGCTCTCCTACCAACAAGAATTAGTTTGGCCCCCTCCAAATCCCCCTCATGCAACTATCCTGCAGTTGCATTAACCCAAAGTGTGTGACATTAACTCGGGGGCAGAGAGGCTGGGGGAAGTGTTTCCTCTAAGGCTATGTCTACACTCGCAGCTTCTTGCGCAAGTACAACCGTTCTTGTGCAAGAACCCACAGAGCATCCACACTGCCCACAAGGAAATTTACAGTACAGCGTGGGAAGAGAGGGCTTCTTGAGCAAGTGCTATGCTCTTTTCTAACAGGTGTAAGCTCTCTTGTGCAAGAGCGCAGTGCAGATGCTCGGCAGAGATTGCTTGCACAGGAAATCCCTATGGCTAAAATGACGATAGGAGATTTCTTGCGCAAGAGAGCGTCCACACTGCCATGGATGCTCTTGTGCAAAAGCACAGCTCACACATGGCAGTGTGGACGTGTTCTTGTGCAAGACTTCTTGCACAAGAACACTTCTGCAAGATGTTCTTGTGCAAGAAGCTGCCAGTGTAGACATAGCCTAAGAGTTTCCTCCCATGAGCAGAATGAATTTTGTGTTGTGCACCAGTACTGAGTTCATGTGGCTTGTTTGCACCCAAGTTATTAATAAATATTTTATAAACCTTTACCTTTTCTCTCTGCTGCCATTTCTCCTCCCCTTGCTCCATCAGCTCCCCTGGTGCCTGCTGCCCTCCCTCCCCCCCTCCGCCCAACTCCTCACCCTCCTCTGCTGTCCTGACTCCTGCTCTTCTCATTGCCCTCAGCCCTTCTGTGACCTGCCGCCCTTCACCAGCCCTTCTCTGGCCTCTGTGCCCACTCCTCCAGTAGTTCCACTCTGATCATGTGAGCTACCCCTCCTCACCCCCTCTTCTAACACCTCCCTCTACACGCCTGCCCTGCCTCTCTCCTCTGGTGCTGGTCCCTCCCCTGCAGGTGTCTGCCCTTCTGCTTCATCCCCAGAATCCCCTGGCACCTGCACCTTCCCTTAGCCCTCCCCTTCCCTTACTGCCCTTGCCCCCTTTGATCTCTTTTTCCCTGATGCCCACTCCCTGACCACTCTCTGCCCCCATTCCTCTCATGCCCCTCTGTGCCCTTACACATGACTTGCTCCATCCCCACCTTTCTTATGCCCACCCTTTCTTTCAAGCCTTCTTCCAACACCTCCCCCTTCCCCTCTAGCTTCCAATGCCTTTACCCTCGCCTCTCCCAGCATCACCCTGTCCCTCCTCCCACTGACACCCCCCTCCTGCCCTTTTCCTCATTGTCTGCACTTGGCCCCCTGGCATTTGTCTTTCCTCTACCCTGTCCCTTGGTGCCTTCCCCTTTCTTCTCCCTCCTCCTTCCCCTCCACACAAGCCCCTTTCTCTCCCACCCCTTTCCCTATTTCCCCCTCCTCCTCCGCACAAGCCCCTTCCTCTCCAAGCCCTTCCCCCTAGTTTTCCCCGTTCCCCTCCCCTCTCCTACCTTCTGCCTTCTGCCTTCCACCTTGTGGGGCCAGAGTCTGAGCTCGGGCCCCAGATGTCCCCGGACTCCAAACCTGTAGCTAGGTCACATGGCACAATACCACGCCAAGCAGTTTTAAAGTCCCGAGCCGTGATGTCACGTCACGCCTGGGCATCTCCCCACGCACCTGTAAACACTGAGCGTGGCAGGAGCAGCTGGCAGCTCATGCCAGCAAGGGGGGGGGGGGCAGACTGAAAGCTGCGCACAGCAGGGACGGTTCGGAGCCAGGGGGGACGCTCTGGGGCTGGGATGGGAGGAAGTGTGGGGGGGTCAGCAGGTGGGGGCAGCAGGTGGGGGCAGGGCCAGGGGAGAGACCCAGCTCCAAATATTGGTGGAGCAGGGCCCCCGGCTCTGAATATTGCTGGAGCATGGGCACCACGAGCCCATATAACTTGCCGCTCATGTATCTCACCTCCCCCCATTTAGCTCCCTGCCCAGGAAACAGTCACATGCCTGATTTGCTGCTTCTCCCCGGAGGTGAAAGTTAACTGGTATGGTGCTCTAGCAAGTATCCTCCTGAGTGGAGTGCTTGACTGGGGTGCTTGACTGCAGCTCCTTCCAGCTGGGCTCCCCTATATGTGCAGCTGCATCCCCTTGCCCTCCTGAAATCATGCCCTTGCCCCCTGCATTCAGCCCTATACCCCTTAACTCCAACCTTATGCTCCTCACACCCTCAGCCCCCTGCACTGACTCCTGCATCACCCACATCCTCACTCCCTCCCCTGAACCTCTCCCACTCTAGCCACCTTCCCTGAAACCCCCAACTTACACTCTAATCCCCTCCTCTGAACCCTCCTCCCCATTCCTCCCCACTTTTAGGTTTCTTACAGGTACTATAGCACAGCATCCCATGCCCTGAGCCCTGAGGAATGTCAGCTTACAGAGGGGTGAGTTCACATCTGTCTCGGTGAATATAATGAGGTCTGGCTGTGATTCATCAAGACACATTTAGTAGCTTGCTTTCTGTAAATAGAGAAGGGAACTGGTTTTGGGAGGTCCCTTGGCCAAATGACCCAAATTTGGGTAACTAGTGACTGCATCTCCAGGGTAGATTTCCAAGTTTTCAGCATGTCCAGAGTAACCAGTTTGTAGAGTATTTAGATTAAGTTTTAAAGCTCATGAAATGGTGTGAGTGGTGGAGGTGTGGGACTCTATGTCCCGGTACTCCAGGGAGGGGAACCCCAAGGCTGGAGCCT
Organism: Pelodiscus sinensis; assembly: GCF_049634645.1. Lineage (NCBI taxonomy): Eukaryota > Metazoa > Chordata > Testudines > Trionychidae > Pelodiscus > Pelodiscus sinensis. The sequence goes on from NC_134723.1 coordinate 10,566,011, forward strand.
GCTGCTGGAGAACTGAAAAGGGCAAGGAAGACCCTGAGGCAGGGAGATAAGGGCTGACTCCCCTCATGGCAGGTACTGGAAGGGTTCAAAAAAGACTAGATAGACTCATAGAAGTTAGGTCCATCAATGACTATTAACAGGATGGGTAGGAAGTCTCTAGCCCAGTGGTCCCCAACCTTTAGAGGCTCCTGGGCGCCTGGGGGTGGGGCCACTCACGTGCCAGGCGCCCGGGGGCGGGGCCACGCATCCTGGGGCACGCCAGGGGCGGGGATGCCCTTGCACCCGGCGCCGGCATGTGCCCTGGGGCTGGGGCTGGGGCCGCTTGAGCGCCTTGTGCCGTGGGCCCTGGGCCGGCGCCGCCACCCGAGCCGCGCGCCTGGTGGAAGGTGGAAGTGTAGGGCACTGAGGGGGCACTAGTGGTAGGTGACAGAAACTGGCTGGCACTCGTGTGCTGGGAGAGGGGCACTGTGCAGTGGGGCTGTGCTGGCAGAGAGTCCTGCAATCACAAAAGGGAAAAGTCTGTCTGCCCTTCAGAGGAAGAAACCTGGAAGGTCAGGGGCAGGGCCAGACTGCTTTGCACAGGCTGATGGACTGCACTTTGGAGTTCTCTAGGATCCTGCCACAGCCAGCTTCAGAAGCATGCAGAGGGGAGCAATGCTGGTCTGCTGCAGAGGAAGGGCTGAAGGCAATGAAAATAAGTAAACTGCTACCCTGGGAAGGGGGGTGGAAGGGACAGCTCTGACCCCTGCTGCTGGGATAGGCTCTTGATTAGCCTCCCGCTCTCCCCTCTGTGCCCTTAAAGAGAGAGGGAGGGGGCAAAGGCTTTTTAAAATGCCTTTCCATTGCCTTTTAAAATGTAATGCCATGGCATTAAGCACCCAAGGGATGGGCATGGAAGCAGATTAAGTATAGCTATAATGAAAACTTACAGGTAGGAAACAGAATGAGACATCACCTGAAGAACAGCTCTGTGTAAACTTGAAATCTTAGCTCTTCCACCAACTGAAGCTAGTCTAGTAAAAAGATGATCTCACCCACCTTGTCTGAGCCTGTGATCAAGGCAGGACATGTAGATTCTAAATTATTGCATTTCTATCACAGTGAAGAGCCATCTGTGGTACAAACTTTTTGATCTATGATAGCTAAAAGGAGGGATTATCCATTAACATGTGGTAATACTTAAATTCAAGCAAAATCTGTGATAGAATAAAATAGCCCACAACCAAGTATTAGTTCTTTACAGAGGGGATAAAACAACAAACAAAATGATGAAATGAGGATAATAGCCTCCGAAATCTTACTGGCAGTGTTACTATTGACTGAACTGTGTTATTATCTACCAGCACAATTTGTTCTTAATGTATTCCTCATTACTTGTTTAATTCCACTGAAGCATCATACTTGTGGAGAGAGGTTTAGAAACAATGCAAACCACAGAGTTCCAACTGTTTATTTGTTTCTAGGCATTAAATGCTTCTTGAAGTTGAAGAAGTTGTATGTTTGCTTCTTGATATTTTTATTCAAATGCAAAAGAAATCTAGATTGTATGACACTTTAGAGTTTATGCATAGACTCAATATTATAGAGTTGGGATTTTTCATATGACTAAAAGTGGTAGAAGATTCTCTCTTTGAAAGGATGAACTGTTTGGTCTCTTTATTTAGTCTTTGAGATCTTCTAGATAAGTTAGAATTTCTATTAAAATGTTAAATTGCTTGACATTTTTGGTGGGATCAGGGTTATGGACTGCATTCTTCTAAATATGAAGAAGATTTAACAGAACCACTCTCCAGCAATCAGTTGGCTCCATGCAGAGGTACATAACATATTCGTACTGCTCAGTGCAAGAGGCAGATAGGTAGAATTAAGATTGTGTTTCCACATAGGAAATGAATAGATTTTATACAATGTTCTCATTCTGTGCAGGAAATTCAAAAATTCCAGTTACGCAAATTAGGGTGGTATTCTCTATAACATCTTCATACCCTCAATTTCTGAAGACTTCACTAATTTCCACTTCCAGTCCCATCCCATTTGAACATGTAACTCTGCTCTCTGTGACATATTTATCTTTTTCACTGGATAGTACTAGGCCCAGGCACCAATTAAGCCAATGAGAATTGTGGGCTCTCAGCACATCATGATCAGATCTTTGAGATAGTGAGATTTTTGGGAAAAGAACCATAAGTTCCCAAGCATATTGTCAATGTCCAGTAATAGATTGATAAAAGATTATTTCTTTCCAAGGTTATGAAACTTCTATTTGTGGTTTAATCACTGTGTTGTTCACCGTACTGGGGCCCAAATTCCATTTACTGGGATCCCAAGAAACGAACTACTTTTTAGACTTAACTAAAATATGTAACATTTTATTTTCTCATTTTAATGCACATCTTATTTCTCTGAAAAAAACCCTCTCCCTCCGTGCCAGATATGGTCTTTTAACTGAATGTTATAGTTACTCTGTTTTTTTTTTTTTTTAACTAAAATCTTTAGGCATAAAATAAAGAAGAACTAGAAGTTTTGCAGTGAGTGGTAAAAGAAAAAAAAATTAAAAACTTGCTCTCCATAAATTGCAGTACCTTTAAGCCAGGAGCCTTGAGGTCTAGACAAGGGAGACTATTTGCAAAACAAATTGCAAGTGCAGATCTCAGACTTAATAAAGTGGTAGCCTTGAGGTCATTTTTTTGAGGATGGAGACAGAAAGGAATGCAAACTAGTGATAGGGACTCAACCTCTACTCCATGTCAAAGGAATGCAGTTCACGCTTATTACAAAATATCCAGACAATTGCTTAGTGCTCTGCTTGTTCTAAAGCCATTCTACAAACATTTCATATTAGTAGTGCTCTTTTACAGAGACAGTGACACTGGTTTTCTCTTCTCTGGTAACTTGTACTTTAGGTTAAGTAAAAGCTTTATCAAACTTTATACAGTGTATATGATATAATATATTGGATGGGCTCTTTATGGAATTGTAACTTACTCAAATGTTATAACTTGAATCCTCAAACCAATTTCCTCTCCCTACTAACCTTTCCCCCTCTTTCCACTTCATTCTGATTATTAGCTGATGCATTTTGGCAGTGTCATAGAAATATCCAGGCATTTGCCAATAAGTGGACTTGATTGTCGGCTACAGTTTAATAATTAATAAGTAGAATCAAAAACACTTCAAACTAAAGAAAACTATTTCCAAAGGAGCTGTAGTGGCCTTTAAAAGTGTTACAACATTGCTAACAAGCTATCGATTTAATTATGATTTCACATGCTGTATGCAGGTTTTTAAAGAAGCAAAACATATTTTAATGCCCTTGACAGTGATCCTGAGCTACACTAAATTTCAGAATACAAAGTTTTTACTCTTTCTTCTTGAGAATTCATTGTAACAATTTTCATTAAAAATCTACAAATGAAAGGGATCATTCGTAGGCTCCACTAAAATTTTTATTCTTTGGCTTCTGCTGTAAATAGCCTCTGTCCATGCTTATCTGAACATAGTCAGATCTTTATACTGAATTTTAAAAAGGACTGTTGGAATCGTATATAATTGCTTCTAGACTATTACTACTCCCTTGCCACACCTTATGTTCTATCAGTTAGTAGAAGACAGTATAAACAATGATGTTCTACAGCAATGGAATCTCAGTGCAAAATATGCACTCTTAATACAATTTGTAATGCAGTAATTTTAGTTTAGAAACTCCAGAAACACAAATGGCTTGAGTTCTTTTATTTCATATAATACTCAATTGTGTTTGTAGAATACAATAAAATACAGAATAATTTAATACATAAATGCAAACTTTATATTCTGCTTTGTCACATGTGAGAGAGTGAAATCCAATCTCCTCTGCTCACCGAGTGAAAAAGTTTTATCCACATAATAATACATAAATGACTCTGTTATTAATTGAAATTCATCTATTTAGAAGACAACCATTCAGCAATTAAAGTCTAAGAGAAGATTACAGTGACTCCAAGCAGATATTGTTAAGTAGAGTGGTAACATGCATTAATGGTGTTATCCGGAGATGAAGGGCTACCATTACTGACCTGGTTGAAAATTCCAGACTGCAATTAATGGCTTTTGGTAAGGTGGCACTCTGTTGAATTTAATTAGAAGTCTCACAGAATGACACAATGACTCTTAAATTGCCATGACTTATCAGCACTTAGTAGATGGCCTATCTTTGACTTTATATTTGATTCCAATACAAATATGAGTGCCTGTCCCAAGCTAGCATTTCCTTGATATACAATTAAAAAGCAATTCAGCAAAGACACAGAAAGTGCTAGCAAACCTTATAACCATTCTCTGCCACATAGGTGCCATTTGGAAAACTAATTGCCTGCAAACAAAAATCCTACTTTCCCCCCAAACACTTCCACCCAAATGCTTGCCTCTATAGGCTTTACAGCAGATCTAAACTTCAAAACAACTGGCAAAGGAGATTTCAAAGAGGGATTCCAAAGTCAGATTCATTTCAGATATTAATAATATGCAAAGGGAACAATTTTAGCCCCGGTATTTCTTAAAAATATAAAATTTCTGCTGTCGCATATTCAGAAAAATGATATTTACTGTTCTTACCTGGTGAAGAGCACATGGGGGGGTAAAGGACATGGAAATTGATTGTATGCCTGTCTTGCATGATTGTTGTGGTGCTTAATTAATATCAATATGGAGTTTTAGGGTATGTCTACTTTGCATTACTCTTCCAAGAGAGGAATGCAAATGCAGAGAAGCAAAATTGCAAATGAAGCACAGATTTGAATTTCCCGCGCTTCATTTGCATAATCGTGTCTGGCCGCTATTTCAAAATACCCTAATTCGAAATAAAAACCCCTGTGTAGATATGGTTATTTTGAAAGAAATTCCTTCTTTCGAAATAACTGTTAAACCTCAATTTTTGAGGAGTAAAGGTTATTTAGAAAGAAAGGGTTTCTTTCAAAATAACCGCATCTACACAGCATTTTTTATTTTGAAACAGGGTATTTCGAAATAGTGGCCGGACACAATTATGCAAATGAAGCATGGGAAATTAAAATCCGCTCTTTATTTGAAATTTTGCTCATCTGCATTTGCATTCCTCTCTCGAAAGAGGAATGCAGTGTAGACATACATAGAGTCATGGCGCTTTGCGATCTTTAACTGATAAACACTGGTGTTAAAAAGCATGCAAAATGTTAGTGGCTGGAATTGGAGGAACATTGTTAGTCCACATCTCAGTATTTTTAAAGACATTACACCAGTGGTGGGTAGCTTGTAAATTGTTAATTTAATTTATCCAATGCAGAAATTCCACAGGTACATGGTGGTGATTACTTTCTATTTTCTAAATACATCCTGAGCCATAATTGAGCTGGAGCTCTGTGCCCGGATCCATGTGGCCCCATTAGTTTGGAAAGGGGTGTGATGTCTCTGCAGTAATGCTCCCCAACTCCTTTCTGTTCATGGGCTGGTTTCCAGCCAATGGGAGCTGAAAAATGTTGCTTGGGTTGGGGACAGCACGTGAAGCTTCTCCTCTCCTCTCCTCTCCCCTGTACTGGCAGTATTCAGAGAGCTTCTCTGAGCACAAAATGGAGGTGGGGCAGGCAGGGAGCCTGACAGAGGCTCCTGCCAGCTGAACTAATGGCTTCGTGCGCTGAATGCAGTTGGTGAGCCGTGTTTTGCCAGCCCCTGTTCTAGAACATCTCTCCAAACAGTCTCTGTTTGCAAGATTTGCAGTCTCAAGGTTTAACTTGGCTAATGTAGCATTTTGTCTCATGTCAGAAATCAGGTGATAAATTGTCTCCTAGAGGCTTTTTGCTTTTTGTGGTGAATTTATTGCTTTAGTGACATAACCCTAGTGAATAGCAAATCTTTATCTGGTGATTTGCAGGTGGCTATTCAATGGATACAATGGGTTTACCCATTTTTTATTTGATGTGGAGCCAGTTTTCTTTGAAATCTCTGATAGCACAGCTAGTGTGAAATCTTAAAACGATTTTATTGTATCAACACAGCTTAATAAAGTAACAATGGAATAATTATGTAGTAGACCCATTCAAGAAGAGACTTGCATGTAACAGGAAAATTGTATGCTTCAGTGAAAAATTTTCAATTGAAGGCAGTATTTCAGTGAGGATATATTAGAGAAAAGAATCAGAAAGCTAGAGGCAGAATTAATAACTCCAAAAAACATGAAGTCAACTGAAATGGTCAACCCACTCCCTCACATTACCTGCACTTCAAATGGCAAATATTTTTCATATAAAATTTGAAAGCTCTTGATTTTAAAGGGCCTCATCCACCTGTTTTATTAAGGTCGCAGAGTCATAAACTCCTAGGGTAGAAGAGACCTCAGAAGGTCATCGAGTCCAGCCCCCTGCCCAAAGCAGGACCAATCCCAACTAAATCATCCCAGTCAGGGATTTGTCAGATTGAGACTTACAACCGCTAGGGATGGAGATTCCACCACCTCCCCAGGTAACCCATTCCAGTACTTCATCATCCTCCTGGTGAAATAGTTTTTCCTAATATCCAACCTAGACCTCCCACACTGTAACTTGAGACCATTGCTCCTTGTTCTGCCATCCATCACTAATGAGAACAGCCTTTCCCTTTGGAAATTCCCTTCAGGAAGTTGAAGGCTGCTATCAAATTCCCCTTCGCTCTTCTCTTCTGTAGACTAAATAAGCCCAAATCCCTCAGCCTCTCCTTCTAAGTCATGTACTCTAGCCTTCTAATCCTTTTGGTTTCCCTCTGCTGAACCCTCTTCAATGCGCCCACGTCCTTTCTATAGTGGGGGGCCCAAAACTGGACACAATACTCCAGATGTGGCCTCACCAGAGCCGAATAAGGGGGAATAATCACTTCCCTAGATCTGCTGGCAATGCTCCTCCTAATGCACCCTAATTTGCCATTAGCCTTCTTGGCTACAAGGCACACTGTTGACTCATATCCAGCTTCTCATCCATTGTAATTTCCAGGTCCTTTTCTGCTGAACTGCTACCTAGCTAGTTGGTCCCCAGCTTATAACAATGCTTAAGATTCTTCCGTCCCAAGTGCAGGACTCTGCACTTATCCTTGTTGAACCTCATCAGATTTCTTTTGGCCTAGCATGAAAGTTTTGATCAGTTTTGGAAGACTCTTGGTCACATCCTGAATTCTAGCTCCTGGTAAGTAGCACACATCTTGAGATTCTCAGTCTAGATGGCAGATGGATAACTGTCCCTCTTAGGAGGGAGTTCCCCACCACCACCACCCATCTTCTTCTCTTGGGGGTGGTGGTCATGGAATCCCCCATTCCTAGGACTACACATCCCATGCCTTCCGGTAGATGGGGTCTCCTCCTTATCTCTTCCCGGAGAGGTCATTGCCAAAGCATTCTCCACAGTAGTGCCTTTGCAGAGAGCCTGAAAGTGTTTACTTACCTCTAGTGGAATTGGCGGATACCCGAGTTGGTTTTCTTTCCTGGATATTACATGCTGCCAGTTTTCTTTCTTGTTCTGTACTGCCCTCACTGGTTCTTCAGCCTGCTGTGCCTGCAGTATTAATTTCTGCCTTCTATCCAGGAAGTCTTCATCTTCTCTGATGGAACATAGGGTTGATACTTGGGCCTCAAGTCCTCTAATTTTTTCTTCCAAAATGGCGACCAACTTGCACTTAGTGCAGATGAAATCCCTTCTATCTTCTGGGAGGAAGACAAGCACGGCACATGTTGTGCAGATAACTACAGCAGACTTATCACTATCTATACCTGCCTTTCTTCAGAGAGATTCCTCAGATGTTTTAAAATGCCCCCTTGGAGGGCAGGAGAGAAACAAATAATAATAAAAAAGACCAAACACTATGGGGCTCCCCCAGGGCTAACTCCCTGTTGGCTTGTGTCCTATTGACTGCTCACTGTGTTCACTCAGGTTGCCTTGTTAAGGCTCTGATATTGTAAACATGTATCCTCCTGAACAACTTTCTGCACATGAAGAATCCAATTGAGATTCTTCCAATCCAGTGTTTGCAGGATTGAGACCTAAGTTGTGTAAACATGTGAACATTAGGGCAGGGATAGTTTCCTGTTTATCCATTATGGAGAACCGTGGGGTTTCTGGAATACAAATAAAGAAGGTGGCTCCAGTGGCAATATTTGCTCAGTCATGTTGCACTTGCTAGTTGTTATAGGTTACAAGTTAAATAAGCAAATACTAAATAATCATATTTTCATAAAATATATGCCATTAAATATACAACATAGCTGAATAATTGTGGCTTTGATCAGGTTAGCTTTTGCATTTCCGTAGTTTGATGACTGTGCAATCTTATTATTGTTCTGCTTAAAAACACATCATATATAACATAAGAATGATCTCCCCAATCTATGTTTGTAATAGTTTGAGAGGTTAGGGCATGTCTACACAGCAGGGATAAACTCAAAATAAGCTACACATTTTGAGCTACCCTATTGCATAGCTTAAGTCAAAATAGCTTATTTCAGCTTTTGGCTCTGCCTACACGACAGTTATTTTTAAATAGAGCACCCTTCCCCCAACTTTCCTTACTCCTCATATAATGAGGTTTACAGAAGTCGGAGTAAGAAGCCCTCCATTTTGAATTTATTTCGAAATAGTGGGCTCGCTATGTAGACACACACTACCTTAGTTTGGAATAACTGATGTTATTCGAAAATATTGTTGCTCTGTAGACATAGCCTTAATGACCTTTTGTTCTTTCCAAACTTCTGTTATTGGTCTACTGATATCTTTCTCTGGGTTTAAAGATAAAATACACTATGTAGAAATAAACTGTGGCTCTAAATTTCATTTAGCAATTAGCATTTGTAATGTTATTTTCTAACTGCAGGAGCCATGCAGTCAGCCTGTCTGACTTGCTGTGACGATTTCCAAGACTAATGACGTAATTACAGTGTGAATGTAAAACATATTTGAAGTAAAGGTCTATGGATTCTATAGGAAAGTTGGTAATCATTGATTAGATTTTGGCATTTCTTTGTACCTTAACTTCCCTTACGCATTTCTTGTCTGAATCCAGGCATTTAGTCCTGTCTGAATGCTGGCCAACTCTTATGGAAACACACTAAAGTTTGCTTAAGCACACAATTACATGGCAAAGTCATTTATATTAATGTGTGTAAGTGAACAGTAGGGTGTCAACAGCTGATGCAAATTGAGTAAAGGACCTAACACAGTGTTGGCATTATAAATTATGTGGTAATAAGGATAATTAATAATAACCCTTTTCTAATAAGGTGGGCAGAGGGGTGGATAGATTTCAGTCTACCTCACAAGATGAATCCTGTGGCCTAATAATTGTTTATACTATAGAAGCATGTTGCACATAGAAAAATAAATTAGCAGAGAGAACATTTTAAAGTTAAGAAATAACATACAGATTCCAATCAGATCAGGAAAATGGGATAACAAGCCCCTACAGTGTTCCAGCATGAAAGTTTTGAAACATCAGTATGATTCACAGTGATGCTACAAATGCATTTGCATTCTGCTTTCTGTTCCCACTAACGTTGGTAACCTTTACTCACTGATCAAGTGCTTTGTGTTATCGTTTTCTCAGATGCAGTAAAGCTTCAAATGCAGTGGATACAGAACAGAGCACAGAGCCAGTATTTAAATCCATAACAATTATAACACAATTTTATTCTGGGTAACTGTGGCATTTCAAGAGTGTGGGAAGGGACAGGGCTAAGAAGAAGCTGTTGTACATATGTTCACTTCAGAACTCTGTGGATATCCAAGTGTTAAAATCAGATCAAGTGCATGTCTATTTCAAGCTTGATCACAGTCAGCCGTGGGCAAGAATTTTGATAAGTGGTCATGGGCCACACTTTTTTGTTCTATTAATGGAGGGTGTTTGGGGTCTGGGATAGAATCTGGGTGCAGGAGGGGGTTCTGACCTGGGACAGGATTGTAGGGGGATGCAGAGTCTGGGAGGGAGTTTGGGTCCAGGAGAGGTTTGTGGGGCAGTGGCATGGGATGTGAAAGGGGGTGCCAGGTGCAGGGTATGGCATTAGTCAGAAGGTGTTTACCATAGGGTATGTCTACACTACCCCGTTAGTTCGAACTAGCGGGGGTAATGTAGTCATCCGCAGTTGCAAATGAAGCCCGGGATTTGAATTTCCCGGGCTTCATTTGCATGAAGCCGGCCAGCGCCATTTTTAAATGCCACCTAGTTCGAACCCCGTGGCGCGCGGCTACACGCGGCACGGAGTAGCTAGTTCGGATTAGGCTTCCTAATCCAAACTAGCTGTACTCATCGAGGAGTTCCACGAGGAGTACAGCTAGTTCGGATTAGAAGCCTAATCTGAACTAGCTACTCCGTGCCGCGTGTAGCCGTGCGGCACGGGGTTCGAACTAGACGGCATTTAAAAATGGCACCGGCCGGCTTCATGCAAATGAAGCCCGGGAAATTCAAATCCCGGGCTTCATTTGCAACTGCGGATGACTACATTACCCCCTCTAGTTCGAACTAGTGGGGTAGTGTAGACATACCATAGAATCATAAAACTGGAAGGGACCTCTAGAGGTCATCAAGTACAGTCCCCTGCTCCTGGTAGGACCAAGCACCATCTAGACCAGAGGTAGGCAAAGGAGCCTCCACAGGCCGGATCCAGTCTCCAAGCTGGTGGATTCAGCCTGCAGCCACCCTGTTGCTATACCACCCCCAGGCCAGATGGAGAAAAGAGACTCTGTATGCTCCCACCATCCCCAGGTCAATCAAGACCTGGGAACGGGGGAGCATGCAATGTCTCCTCCCCCTGCCAAGGGCATGCAGTGGCTATAGAAAAATGCTGGTTGTTTTTAAAACAGCCGGCATTTCTTTCTAGCCACCCTGGCAGGGTGGGGGCAGGGTGCGAGAGACTTTGCATGCTCCTCTGTCCCCAGACCCTGATTGGCCTGGGGGTGGTGGGAGCATGCAAAATCTCCTCCCTCCAGCAGGGGTGTGTGCATCAAAGGGAACCATCAGCTATTTTAAAACAGCCAGCCTGGGGGAGGACAGAACACATGAGGTCTCCTCCTGTTGCAGCAACTAGAGGGAACTGCCAGCAGTTTTAAACAGCTGGCAATTCTCTTGGGAGGGAGAGAGACTTCACATATCCCCCTCCCGCATGCCAATCAGGATCTGTGGGGGGAGCACAAGAAGTCTCTTGGCCCCGCCCCTTCTGTCTGAGGCCCCATACCTTCCAGAGCAGGCTGGGGCCACTTCAGAAATGTATGAAGTGGCCCCCTTTTAAAAATTATTGCTTACCTTGATCTAGACCATCCCTGAGAGGTGTTCATCTAACCTGCCCTTAAAAATCTCCAGTGATGGAGATTCCACAACCTCTCTAGGTAATTTATTCCAGTGGTTAACCACCCTGACAGTTAGGAAATTTTCTCTAATGGCCAACCCTTGCTTCATTTTCTCTAAAGGCCATTTTCTCTAATGGCCAACCCTTGCTTCGATTTAAGACCATTGCTTCTTGCCCTATTATCAGAACTAGCAAGAATATTTTTTTCACTCTCCTCCTTGTAACAGTTTTCAGATATCTGAAAACAATTATCATGTTCCCTCTCAGTCTTCTCTTTTCCAGACTAAACAAACCCAGTTCTTTGAATGTTTCCTAATAGGTCTTGTCTACTACACCCTTCATCATTTTTGTTGCTCTTCTCTGCACTTTATCCAATTTGTCCACTTTTTTTTGAAATGTGGTGTCCAGAACTGAACACAGTACTCTGGTTGTGGCCTACTCTGTGCACAGTAGAGTGGAAGAACTATTTCTTTTATCTTGCTTACAACACTCCCACTAATGCACCCCAGAATGATATTTGCTTTTGCTTCATATTTAGCCTGTGATCAACTATGACCCCACATCCCTTTGCACAGCACTCCTTTCTAGGCAGTCATTTCCCATTTTGGTTGTGTGCCACTGTTTCCTCCTAAATGAAGTACTTTGCATCTGTCCTTATCTAATATATAAAGGAGAATGTTTGTATGTTTGTGCTCTAATAACTTGGACACTATAAGACCTACCGCAACCAAACTTTCCATGGGATGACCTTTCCTCCAGGAGAAGGTTTTAAGGTACTTTTGGACCCATTCGGGCCCAATCTTAACCTGCAAAAATAAAAAATAACCTGCTGCGCTACGCTGCAGGGGCAGTCCCAACCACCCTAGGTCACGTGTCCACCATCTGCGGCCCCAAAGTGCCATCCGGGACTTGCCCCACTCCCATGCACACAATGGCTCAGGCATCTTCCCTGCCCCCCGTGGCTATGGTTACCAGATAGTCTAAAAAAAAACCCCGGACACACTTGATGGACGGGGAGGAGGAACTGGCTGGGAGGGGAGCAAGGCCAGTCAGGAGAAAGGGGGGGACCAAGGAGCAGGGCTGGTTGGACGGGGTCGGGGGCAGCAGGGCTGGCTGGGGGAGATCAGGAAGGGTGGCCAGCGGGAGCAGGGCTGGCCAAGGGAGATTGGAAGGAGGAGAACCGGCCAGCAGGAAGCAGAACTGGCGGGCGGGGGGAAGCGAATCGGCTGGCAGGGAGCGGGACCGAGCAACGCCAGGTAACTTCAGCTAGTTGAATATAATCCTGTTTACCTCAGACCATTTCTCCTGTTGGTCCAGATCATTTTGAATTTTCATTCTATCCTCCAAAAGCACTTTTAACCCCTCCCAGATTGTATTATCCACATATGGTATAAGCATACTCTCTATGCCATTATCTAAATCATTGATGATTATATTGAACAGAGCTGGTTCCGGAACTGATTCCTACACGAACTTCAATCGTTATGCTCTTCCTGTATAACTGTGAACCATTGATCATTACTCTCTGGGAATGGTTATCCAACCATTTATACACCCGCCTAATAGTAGTTCCATCTGGGTTGGATTTCCCCAGTTTGTTAATAAGACTGTATGAAATGCTTAACTAACGTCTAGATATACCACATTTACCACTTCTTCCCATCCACAAAGCTTGTTTCTCTGTCCAAAAACAAACAAATAAAAAACTATCAGGTTGGCTTGACAAGATTTGTTCTTTACAAATTCATGCTGACTGTTACTTATCACCTTATTATCTTCCAGTTGTTTATAAATGAATTCCTTAATTATTTGTTCTGTTATCTTTCCTGGTACAGGAGTTAAGTTGACTGAACAATAATTTGCTATCCTTATTTCCCTTTCTATAGATGGCCGTCTCCAGTCTTCTGGAATCTTTCCCAACTTCCATGATTTTTCAAAGATAATAGTTAATGGCTCAGATGTCTCCTCAATCAGCTTCTTGAGTATTATAGGATTCATTTAATCAGACCCTGATGACTTGGAGACATCTAACCTGTCTACGTAATTTTCAACTTGTTTTTTCCCTTTTTTAGCTGCTGAACCTACTCCATTTTCACTTCTGTTCACTATATTAGGGTACCCAATCACCACCAAGCTTCTTGGTGAAAATTAAAACAAAGACATCATTAAGTACCAGGGGGTAGCCAGCATTAAGTATCTTCCCCATTTCCACAGTATCTGTTATTGTTTTTTCCTCTTCATTGAGCAATGGGCCTACCCTGTCTTTGGTCTTTCATTTGCGTCTAATGTATTTTTAGTATGTTTTCTTGTTACTTTTGTCTCTAGCCAGACTGAGCTCATTTTGTGTCTTGGCCTAATTGTGTTGTTTGTTTATATTCATGCTTTGTAATTTGACCTAGTTTCCACTTTTTGTAGGACTCTTACTTTAATTTTTAGAAAAAACTTAAAAACCAACAAATTGTCTAGTAACATTTTAAAGACTAATAAAACATGTAGATGGTATCATGAGCTTTCGGGCAAAACCCACTTCTTCAGATGATTGCCCCTTCCCATTTAGGCCCCATCCCTTCCCATTTAGGCTCTGCCCTTTCCGGGGTAGCCTGGGGCTACTTCACAAAATTTTGAAGTGGCCCCAGGGCAAAAATTATTGCCCACCCTGGATCTATATGGTGTTTGATCCTACTGTGAGGGCAGGGGACTGGACTTGATGATCTCTCGAGGTCCCTTCCAGTTCCAGTATTCTATGATTCAGTTCTGCAGAAAAGGACATGGCGATTACAGTAGATTAGAGTGCCCTTGTTACCAAGAAGAATAACAACATATTAGAGTGTAATAGGAGTGTATTGCCAAGAGATCTAGGGAAGCTATTGTTCCCCTTTATTCAGCACTGGTGAGGCCACATCTGGTGTTTTGTATCCAATTCTGAGGCCCCCATTACAGAAAGGACGTGGACACATTGGAGAAAGTCAAGTGCAGGGCAACAAAATGGTTACGGGTCTGGAGCACATGATTCAGGAGGCAAGGCTGAGGGATTTGGGCTTATTTAGTCTACAGAAGAGAAGAGTGAGGGGGGATTTGATAGCAGCTTTGAACTACCTGAAGAGGGGTTCTGAAGAGGATGGATCCAGGCTATTCTTAATGGTGACAGATGGCAGAACAAAAAGCAATGGTTTCAAATTGCAGAGTGAGAGGTCTAGAGTGGATAGTAAAAAAAACCCTTATTTCATTAGGATGGTGATGAAATATTGGTATGGGCTGCATAGGGAGGTGGTGGAATCTCCTTCCTTAGATATTTTTAAGGACAGCCTTAACCAAGCTCTTACTAAGACAATTCAGTTGTGATTGGTTCTGAATTGGGAGGTAGGGAGAGACTGGATGACTTCTTGAGGTCTCCTCCAACCCTAGTCTTCTATGATTCTATTATTCTTACATCTTTTATTCTAATTCTTACATCTTCCTTGTCTTGTCCTTTATCTTCCTCTTAAAAGCCATATGTATTAAAATCAAATACTTTTATGCCAGGTATGGACACTAAAATATATTTGCCATTGTATTTCTAGAATGTTAATAGCTACCAAAGACTCACTGGGAGGAGGTACCTCCTAAAAAGAAAGCTATCCCACATGGTTTCCCCCCCACATGGGGGAAAAAAATTGAATTGACGGGAGATTAAACTGGCATTGTCCATTGCTAGTTCCTGTCATTTTTCACTCAATTCTCCTTTTAATCATCTGTGGGGTGTGATGCTTAAAACTGAATATAAATCTGATGAAATGTTAGCCAGTCATTTTTAATAAAGGTTTTGGTACCCAATATCATCCTGGAATTTACAGCAGTCAAAATTGCACATAGGTACCAAATATCCTTCCTACAATACTAGAGCTGGGTATCTGATTAATATGTGTGAGTGGTGTTTTCAAGTTCTTAGTTAAAGATTGCATTACATCATGTCAACTGTTATTAGCTCAGCATATTCTTCTTCCTCCTCCAGTTTGTTATAATTAGCCTGGATTTGCCAGGCAAATACAGAAACAATTTTTCTCTAATAAAAAGATGCCCCTGTTTCTCATTTATAGAAATGTGATGAAGTATTATGTAGTGTTTACATATGAGACTAAGCATTGTCCAGTTATGGAGGATGGCTATAGACAGTATTTCCTGCCCCATTTCTGGTTTCTCCTCACATCCCTTCCTCTGACTTTCCTTTTTCTTCCTTAGGATATTTCTTCTCAGAATAACGAAAAAGGGTAGACATACTAATAAAAATGTTTTTGCCTGAAGTCCGTATTTTTAATCATTGCAAGTCATAAAAGTGGACATGTTACAAGAGGGCTATGTTAAAGTAACATTAAGGCAGAGAGAAATTAATAAAAAGTCAAGAATTTCACTGTTGAAACTAAGGGGATCATTTTTAAGGTAGGCTTAAACTCATAATTTTGTGTCAAAATACTTGAAACATATCACATGGAGGCTAAACAACTGATGAGCCAAAGTTGTCCTTTGGTACCTCTGTTTCACACCAACTCTGAATGCAAATAGACTTACCATAAATGAATTGACCATGTAATGATTATCCTGGTGTAAGGGGATCCTTCAGTGGCATCACCTTCCCCAGGCAGCCCCTACAGTAAAATGCACTACGAAGACAGCGGTCCAACTACGCATACATAGTTCCTGGCTATTGCATCAGCATTTTGAGAGCTATTGTCGCTAGTTGCAGAGTAGAGCAGTCCCATCAGAGAAAAAGGTAGAGTATAGATACTTTTGTCTCCACCCTGCAGTCACGGATTATGCTCTCTCTTTATGTTTCTGGTAAAAAAGTTATATTTTAAATCAATTTGCATTCAAAAATCAACAAGCAAGGGAGCAATGCTTAGCCTGGATTTATAAGAGATGTAACATGGACGTGAATGGAACGAGCAACAAAGAAGGACCTCTGACTCAAATGGAGACAGTAGGGCAATCAACTGGCTATCTAAGGTGTTTGTATACAAATGCGAGAAGCCTGGGGAACAAACAGGAAGAATTAGAAGCCTTGGCCCAGTCAAAGAACTATGATTTGATTGGAATAATGGAGACTTGGTGGGATGACTCACATGACTGGAGCACTGATATGGAAGGGTATAAACTGTTCAGGAAGAACACGTGGGGGAGAAAAGGAGGAGGAGTTGCAATGTATATAAAAGCAGTATGATTTCTCAGAGCTCCAGTATTTAGAGGGAGAAAAGCCTATTAAGAATCTATGGGTTAAGTTTAGACGTGGAAGCAACAGGGGTGATGTTGTGGTTGGTGTCTGCTATAGACCGCCGGATCAAGTGGATAAGGTAGACAAGGCTTTTTTCAGACAACTGAGAGAAGCTTCCAGATCATAGGCCCTGGTTCTCATGGGGGACTTTAATCACCCTGACATCTGTTGGGAGACAAATACAGCAGTACTCAGACAATCCAGGAAGTTTTTGGAGAATGTTGGGGATAACTTCTTGGTACAAGTGCTGAAGGAATTGACCAGAGGCCATGTGCAGTTTGACCTGCTCCTCACAAAGAGGGAGGAACAAGTTGGGGAAGAAGATGTGGGTGACAACCTGGAAAGCAGTGATCATGAGATGGTAGATTTCAGGATCCTGACCAAAGGAAAAAAAGAGAGTAGCAAAATACACACCTTGAACTTCAGAAAAGCGGACTTTGACTCCCTCAGATGCTAACATGAAGGGGAAAGGAGTCCGGGAGAGCTGGTAGTATTTTAAAGAAGCCTTATTAAAGGCACAGGAAGAAACCATCCCAATGTGTAGCAAGAAAAGCAAATATGGTAGGCGACCAGATTGGCATACTGGGAACATCCTTGGTGAGCTTAAAAACAAAAAGGAAGTTTACAAAAAATGGAAACTTGGACAGATGACTAGGGAGGAGTATAAATATATTGCTCGAGAATGCAGGAGAGTTATCAGGAAGGCGAAAGCGCAATTGGAAATGCAGTTAGCAAGGGATGTGAAGAGAAGTTTCTACAGACATGTTAGCAATAAGAGGGTGATGACAGAGGATGTGGGGCCTTTACTGGATGAGGGAGGTAACTTAGTGATAGATGATGTGGGAAAAGCTGAAGTACTCAATGCTTTCTTTGCCTCTGTCTTCACGGACAAGGTCAGCTCCCAGACAAATGCATTAGGCAACGCAGTATGGGAAAGAGGTGGATAGCTCTTGGTGGGACTATTTAGAAAAGCTAAACATACACCAATCTATGGGCCCAGATTTAATGCATCCGAAGGTACTGAGGGTATGTCTACACTACCCCGCTAGTTCGAACTAGGAGGGTAATGTAGGCATACCGCACTTGCAAATGAAGCCCGGGATTTGAATTTCCCGGGCTTCATTTGCATAAGCGGGGAGCCGCCATTTTTAAAACCCTGCTGGTTCGAACCCCGTGCAGTGCAGCTACACGGGGTATGAACTAGGTAGTTCGAACTAGGCTTCCTAGTTCAAACTACCGTTACTCCTCGTGAAAAATGGCGGCTCCCCGCTTATGCAAATGAAGCCTGGGAAATTCAAATCCCGGGCTTCATTTCCAAGTGCGGTATGCCTACATTACCCTCCTAGTTCGAACTAGGAGGGTAGTGTAGACATACCCTGAGGGAGTGGGCAAATGTCATTGCGGAGGAGCATTGCCAGCAGATCGAGAGAAGTGATTATTCCCCTTTATTCAGCTCTGGTGAGGTGTGGCAGTTTTGTCCAACCCATGCCCCTCCCCCAAGTCCGGAAGGTCCCCACGTCTTCTGCCTTTCTCAGTGTCCCACCAAAATAATCCCGTAAGTCAGTGCATTCGCCGTGTCATGAAGGCCTTCATGGCCTACTCAATACCACAATGCAGTTTGGGGACTGGCCCCTGGTGCCTCCTCCAAGGAGGAGGAACGAGGACCTGGAACCTTCCTCTCCACCGGGTCCCAGCCCAGGGCCCTAAAGAGTGAAGGTTCGTTTGTCGTTACTCAGCTGACAGGATGTCTCCCCAAAACTCATCAGCCCACGGGCGCCAATACTGCCCTGCCCTGGGCTGCTTCCTGCTCCCCTCTTTGTCCTGGGTACTGTGCATCATGCCCGGGGGCCTATTGCCCCTGTCTGATGTCCAGCCTCTTCCTCCAAGGGGCCGTCTCTGGGTGTCCACTGCCAGTATCCGCCCTCTGTGGGAGGGGGGCTGCTCCTCGCTCCTGGCATCTCTTCGCGCTACCACCATTCCCCCTCTTGGCAGCGGTCGTGGCCCTTTTGAAAGCAGTGGCTGCTGGCCACTGCATCATGGCCTCCCACCCTGATGATGTCACGGTGTCCACCTCCGTCCTGCTCGAGCCCTGCCCCCTCTTGCTGGAGCCGCCCACAGGTGGCCTGGCTTTGTCTGCCGCCATGCCTTCCACCTCCCCACGTCGTTCTTCCCCCCGCTGGACAAGGGGCCAGGAATGGCCCGACCTCAGTGCAGGCTTCTGCGATCCCATCACACACCTCCCCCTTTAGGGACTCAGGGCCCCTTCTTTCTCCCATTTGTCTACTCTAGAAAAAAAAGTCTGCCTTTTGAGGTCTATTCCCTGGGCAATGGGTTATTTCAAAGCAATATGGCTGCAATGCCATGCACCACCGCAGTCTCTTTCATAGACTGTAATCATACCAAAGGGGCATGATCGGTTATCAAGAGGAATTTATTGCCCCACAAATAATATCACAACGATTCGATCACCCACTTTACCACTAGTGCCTCTTTCTCAATAGTAGCATAGTTCTCCTCCCAGGGCTGGAGCTTGCGGCTGGCATACAATATGGGGTGTTCTTCCCCTTGCTGTTCTTGGGCCAAGACTGCACCTAGTCCGACTTCAGAGGCATCTCTATATAAAAAAAATAGGTTTTTCAAAATCTGGTTGGATTAATACGGGAGTCCTGGTCAGCCATTCCCTCAAGTCCTTGAAGGCTTCCTCAGTCTGGGGGGTCCACTGCACCTTTGAAGGTTTAGTGTTTCTTGTTAATTCTATCAAGGGTGTGGCTATGGTTGCGAACCCGGGGATGAACCTCCTATAATACCCGGCTAACCCCAAGAACTACCTTACTTGTTGCTTTGTCATTGGGGCCGGGTAGTCTTGTAGGGCCTGAACTTTCCCACAAGGGCTTGAGCCTTCATCTGCCTACTGTGTATCCCAGGTAAGAAACTTCTTTCTTGGCGATGTGGCACTTTTTTGGATTTGCGGTCAGTTCCGCCTTCCCGAGGGCGGCTAGTACAGCTTCCAGATGCCGGAGGTGGTCATCCCAGGTAGAACTGTATACAATAATATCATCTATGTAAGTGGCTGTGTACCCGCTATAGGGTGCTAATAGTTTGTCCATCACATGCTGGAATGTGGCGGCTGCCCCATGGAGGCTGAATGGCATCGTTATAAATTGAAGAGCCTAAACAGTGTGTAAAAAGCAGTTTTCTCTTTGGCTTCCAGCTCCAGGAGAATCTGCCAATACCCCTTTGTTAGATCGAGTGTCGATATGTACTGGGCGTGTTCCAACTGTTCTAATAGTTCATCCACATGGGGCATCAGATAGGTGTTGAAGCAGGAAATGGCGTTAACATGTTGGAAATCAATACAAAATCGAACTGTACCGTCCTGTTTCGGGACAAGTACAATGGGGCTCCGTCACTCACTGTGCAACTCCTTGATGATACCCCACTATCTCATCAGTTTGACCTCTGGGACCATCTTGGAGGGGCGCAGGGGGATCACGGGGCCTTCTCCATCACCGCCGACACTCATACCTGATAGTCCAGCTCCTCTCCCTGTGGCTTGCATCCGACGGTCCTGCTGGGCGGTCAGTTCTCAAATGAGTTGCTGCTGCTGTTCCTGGAACTGGGCGGCCAGTTGCTGAATTAGCTTAGTCTGCTGCTGTGCTGGCTTTCGCCAAGCCACTCCAGGAATTTTGGCGGGTTCCATCTGTCCTGATTACCTTCCCTTCTTCTTCCTAGCAACTGTTCTTGGGACACTAATCCCCCTTTGTTTCCTTGCCCGTGGGCCCAATGCCCACTTTCTCCACCATGTGTGGCTGTTTTGTCCAACCCGTGCTCTTCCCCCGAGTCTGGAAGGGCCCCGTGTCTCCTGCTTTTCTCAATGTTCCGCCAAAATAATTCCGTGAGTCAATGCACTCGCTGTGTCATGAAGGCTTTTTTGGCCTAATCAATACCACAAGGCAGTTTTGGGCCTGTCCCCTGGTGCCTCCTCCAAGGAGCAGGGGAGAAAGGAAGACCCAGGCCCTCCCTCTCCACTGGATCCCAGCCCAAGGCCCTAAAGAGTGAGGGTTTATTTGCCCTCACTTGGCTGACGGGGTGTCTCCCTGAAACTCATCAGCCCACAGGTGCCAATAACGCCCTGCTCTGGGCTGCTTCCACCCCCTCCCCCCTTTGTCCTGGGTACTCTGCATCATGCCCAGGGGGCCTACTGCAACTATATGGTGTCCAGCGTCTTCCCCTGAGGGGCCATCTCTGGGTGGCCACTGCCAGTCTCCTCTGTCTGTGGGAGGGGGACAGCTCCTTGCTCCTGGCGTCTCTCCGAGATGCCGCCGTTCCCCTTCTCGGCAGACGTTGGGGCCCTTTTGAAAGTGGTGGCTGCTGGCCACCGTGTCACGGCGTCCTGCCCTGATGACATGATGGTGTCCCACCCCAATGATGTCATGGAGTTCGCCTCTGTCCCGCTTTCCTGCTCAACCTCTGCCCCCCTTGCTAGAGCTGCACACAGGTGGCCCGGCTTCGGCTGCTGCCACGCCTTCTGCTTCCCCACATTGTTCTTCCCCCCACCAGACAAGGGGCCAGGAACGGCCCGGCCTCAGTGCGGGCTTCCGTGAGTATTGTGTCCATTTCTGGGATCCCCACTATATAAAGGAAGTGGACACATTGGAGAGGGTCCAGTGGAGGGCGATGAAAATGAGTAGGGGGCTGGAGCGCGTGACTTATGAAGAGACACTGAGGGATTTCGTTTTGTTTAGTCTGCAGAAGAGAAGAGTGAGGGGGATTTGATAGCAGCCTTCAACTTCCTGAAGGGAGGTTCCAAAGAGGATGGAGAAAGGCTGATCACAGTAGTGATGGATGGCAGGACAAGGATCAATGGTCTCAAGTTACAGTGGGAGAGGCCTACGTTGGGTATTAGGAAAAACTATTTCACTGGGAGGGTGAAGCACTGGAATGGGTTACCTAGGGAGGTGGTGGAATCTCCATCTCTAGAGGTTTTTAAGTCTGAGCTTGACAAAGCCTTGGCTGGGTTGATTTAGTTGGGATTGGTCCTGCTTTGGGTAAGGGGTTGGACTTGATGACCTCCTAAGGTCTCTTTCAGCTCTATAATTGTATGATTCTATGAATGTAAGCAGGAACCTGTGGAACATGGTTACAACTTCTCTGGACTTAGAACTAAATTGAAAGAAATTGTATGTTTTACCAGTATGGCAGGGCAATGCAGGTAATCTTTATTTAAGAACTTGATTCTTGCATACTCAGCTAGAAATACTTTGTATTGCTCTCCTGATCACCTCTGCATTGTTAGGACCCCGGGGTGCTGTCACCCAGATATCATTTTTGGTTGGAACTGCATGGCAGCCTAATATAGAAAGTGGAAGGAGGGAGTTAAATATGGAAATAACGGATCTTTTGGAGGCCCCTAGAAGTGAAATGTATAAGGAAATGAGAGTCTGGAGTCTAGCGTTACTAACAAATGTACTCAAGTGCTTCAAATCTGAATGGTTTTTTTAACCTCATTGTTCAGAAAGTGGTAGACAGCATCCTGGAAACTTAGGAGCTTTGTGGTGGAGTGTTGAAAGGTTAAAAGGCTTTACTATTGCACTGAAAAAAATATTAAAGCAATGTGATTTATTAAAAGTTGAGGAACCGCAGGCTTAAATGAACTGCATTGCAGAATTCTGGAAGCAGCAGCCAGGGAAATGGAAAGGATATTTTGATACTGCAGTCACCATAATTTAAATAAGTATCAAGGGAACTATAGACTTACTGCTTTGAATTCTGTTATGGAATGGAAAGCTATTGGAAAACTTGACAGAGCAATATTACAAAACACACATGTCCCTTTTATAGAGTTCAGGACACAGCAAATATAGGCATAGAAGAGTTCCCATAACTAGTTTGGAATTAAAGTAAAAATTTTATACGGTATAATATAAAGTATATAACATTGCACCAAAGTACGCAGAGCTATACAGTACGTGGAAATAATAAAATATGTTTAAATGTAAAAATGAACTAAGAAACAAAAGATATGAGATGGATGGGTATCACACTATTTTTTTAGACGGATTCAGTTAAATGTAACTGAATTTGTTTTGTTTATAGTTTACTTTTTGAATCTGTTTTATGAACTTTATACATTCAAGATTTTGTTTGAATGGTTGTGGGAGATTGACTTTAAATGCGCATACCTGGGCACTCAGGCTGTGTCTAGACTACAACTCTTTGTCGACAGAGAGATGTAGATTAGGCACATCGAAATTGCTATTGAAGCAGGGATTTAAATATCCCATGCCTCATTATCATAAACATGGCCACTGCTTTTTTTTAAACAGTTTTTTTTTAAAAAAACCAAAACAAAATGGCAGTCTAGATGTGGATCTGTTGAAAATAAAG
Organism: Pelodiscus sinensis; assembly: GCF_049634645.1. NCBI lineage: Eukaryota > Metazoa > Chordata > Testudines > Trionychidae > Pelodiscus > Pelodiscus sinensis. Next base: position 10,588,948 of record NC_134723.1, read on the forward strand.
CCATTTTCAACAGCTCCTGTAAACCTCATTTTTTGAGGAATACAGGATCTGTCGAAAAAGGCTTTTTTTTTCGACAGATCCATGTCTAGACTGCAGGGTTTTTTTTCCAAAAGAACTCTTTAGAAAAAAGCGGCAGCCATGTTGATGCTAATGAGGTGTGGCATATTTAAATCCCTGCTTCATTAGCAATTTTGATGTGCTTGATTTGCATCCCTCTGTCGACAGAGGGCTGGAGTCTAAATGTAGCCTCAGTGACACATAGTTGAGCAGCCACAGCACATCATGTAGACAAAATTCTCCCACCTCCCCAGAGTCCTGTCAGAGAGACAATTAAATAAGCCAAACAAGGTGCCAACCTTTGCACGTAAATTCATGGACACCTACGCACAATGTGACTAGATATGACTTTGATGTTCAAAAATTACATTTTAACTTTACTTCTGACTAATGCTTTTTACAGAACCTATTTTTCTTCTAGGAAAATGCCTCAATCATACTTAAACATCTATTCCCCCTCTCCACACACTCACCGTAAGTTGTTGAGTAAATATAAATGATGGACTTCTTTCAGGAAATCAATATATACTCATGGACATTCCAGAGGTTAAAATGGGACTGAACACTCAAAACCTGTTTTTAGCATAAAACTCTTCACTCATTTTTCCTTTGGGAGTAAAATGTGGGTTGCCTTAATGCCCAGAAAATAAGATATGGCTGCCTACTGGTGATCAAATATTTTACTAGGAAACTAATAAGGAAAAATTTCCATTCAGAGCCTAGGCTTATGTACATTTTTGTGGGCATCTGTAGCTCAAGATCAAGCCTGGGGGATATGTTCTAAACTGGCAGCTGAAAGACTCTCATTCAATCACTAATATTGTGTCTCCTTAGAGACTCACAAATATGTATGTTTTTGTAAGTCTCTAAGGTGCCACAGGGCTACTCATTGTTTTTAAATATACGGACTAACATGGCTACCCCTCTGAGACTAATACTGTTTCTTTTGGATATATGCAACCATGTAGAGTAGAACATTTCAGAAGTGACTAAATTTTCCTGCAACATTCAATTACAAAAGAAATGGGGACAAATAGATGACTGTAGAGTAGGCAGCTGAGTATATAAATGCTTTTTTGAGCACATTGACATATACTGGAATTTTAAACTAAGCAGTAGACATGGCTTGTAGGAAATCAAAGTGCTGCATACAAATTTGGGAAAAGATAGGGAAGGAGAATATGTGAGAGGAATTTAAAACCACTAGAGAATTATTGCTGAAAATATGTGGTAGGATGCACGTGGAAAAAACTAAACTTGCTAGGGTTAGCTTGGCACTAACTGTGAGGAATTAGCAAGGCCATATGGAATGCAGTATGCAATGTTAGTTGTCTTCTATAGAAAGTTTCAGAGGGGTGGCTGTGTTAGTCTGTTAAAACATCAACAAATAGTCTTGCAGCACCTTAGAGTATGTCTACACAGCAAAGTTATTTAGAAATAATAGCCATTATTTCAAAATAACTGTACTAGCGTCTACACAAGCCAACTGATATTTTAAAATTAATTCGAAATAGCAGAGGGCTTATTTTGAACTTGGTAAACCTCATTCCACGAGGAATAGTGCCTATTTCGACATTGCTATTTCTAAATAAGCGCTGTGTAAATGCGGAATAGGGGCTATTTCAAAATAGGGGACCTCCAGCCATTTCTAGGGTGCCCTGCTGGCCACTCTGGCCCCAACCAGGAAAACTCCTCTCCTCCTCGCCTTCCCGGAGCCCTTAAAGGGGTAGAGTCTGACCACAGTTTCTGTGCCAGCTCCAGGCCTGCCAACCCAGTGACAGTATTCACTGCCCCTGACCCAGTGGCCCCAGCATGAGCCAGGCAGCCAGTGCCAGCCAGCCCTCTGCTGCTCCCCAGGACCAGTCCCCCAGCTCCCAGGAGCCTGCCAGGGGCCGGAGAAGGCGGGCATCTTCCTGGTCCAGTGCAGAGATCATAGACCTGATTGAGGTTTGGGGGAATTCTTCCAACGTCCATGATCTCTGCACTAGATGGAGGAACGTGGCCATCTACGGTAGAATGGCTGCCAGCCTGGCCACCAAAGGCCACATCTGAACCCTAGGAGCAGGTTTGGATGAAAATTAAGGCGCTGCGGCAAGCCTATGCCAGGCCTATACCAGAGAGCTGCTCCTATTTTGATGCCCTGGACCGCATCCTGGGGGGCGGGACGACCTGTGCCCCACAGGTGGTCATTGACTCTGGGACAGAAGTCCCTGACCAGGGCATGGAGGAGGAGGAGGAGGAAGGCCAGGAGCCCTGAGGGAACTTCCGTGCAGCCAGGACCCCTGAGACCTGTCGCTGGTGTCATCTGGGGAGGCAACATGTGAGTGTCATCACTGTCCCCTTATGTAGGCGGGGGAGGGAGACCAGGGACCGCATGCATGGACCTTGCTGACCACGGATCATGCAGCAATCTGTGTACTTGCGAGCAAGTACTGTACCACTCCTGGGCATGTGGCCCCAGCTGGCTGCCACACAGGGACCTTGGCTTGTTAGCCACATGCATGTGTGAAGAGACATGACATGCTCCTGACACCAGGCTGGGACACTGCAGCATGCCCTCCCTCCACAAGCCCCCTCTACACAGAGGCGAGGGGCATCTCCCCCCTGCCCCATACCCACACATATATCGCATAGGGGCATGGGTGCAGTCCTGGGCAGCTCCCACTCCTGGGGATAGCAGGACATCCCAAACATGGCCTATGCAAGCACATCAGCTCTGATGGTGCGGAGACCTATCATCCTCGCCTTGCAGAGTGGGGCTGGGCTTCACTCCCTGTGTCCCCAGGGAGAACTAACCACTGCTCTTGTTTCTCCACAGCTGCACCAGCTATGAGTGCAGGGCTCACCACACCACCCAGGAGATCCTCCCGCACACGAGGACTCCACAGGCCCACCCATGTAGTGGAGGGGTACCAGCAGGAGCACCTGAGGGCACTGTGAACCCTGCACTGCACCCTCGACCACTGGGTGCAGGAAGACCTGCAGCTCCGGTGGGAGCAGCTTGCCCAGGGCCATTCCATCTGTGAGCACCTGCAGACCCTGGTGCAGAACTTGCTGCCTCCTGCTGCTCCAGCCCCTGCTGCCTCCCCAGCTACCGCTCCTCCTCCCACTCCTTCTCCCCTTCCCACCTCTTCCTCCACACCCTCCCTACCCCTACCCCCTGGGATGTGGAGGCCCCTGCACCCGCGGTGCTGGGAGACAGTTGGGCTGGCGAGACTCTCAACCCTAAGCCCTGAGTTTCTCCTCCCCCTTCCTCACCTTGCCTCCCCCTGCCAGCTCCCTCCTCCCAGGTTTCCCCCTCCCCTCTCCCACCCTCCCTCCTCCCCTCTCCCATCTTCTTTGCCCAGTCTCACCTCAGTTTCATTCCCCCCCACCCCAGTTTTGTTCAATAAAGAGACTTTGTTGTAATGAACATGTGTCTTTTACTGTACAGCAGGAAGGGGAGTTAGGGAGGGGTAAATCGAAGGACGTGAGGGAGGAATGAGGCACAGGACCCCACTGGGGCACACCAGGGAGACTGTTACTGTCTGCAGAACATGCTGCCAGGCTTGCAGCAACACATCCAGGAGAAGCACTGGAGTGCCCAGGGGCGGCTCCGGTTCCATGCTGCAGAGTGCGGTGGTGTCCTGAGTGAGGGCAACCAGAACACGCAGAGAAAAAAATGCTTTGCTGTCCCTCAGCGAGGTAGGCAAGCAAGCAGGGAAACCTGAGAACCAGCTGTCTGGGGGTTCCCTTTAAGGTCTCAGATAGCCTCAGGCAGCAGCCACAGAAGGTAACTCCTGATGTGATGCCCTGCCAGAACTGGTTCCAGCCAGCCTTAAATGCGATTCAGCATCCAATCAGCATGGTCACCCTATTTTGAAATAGCATTTGTGTATAGACACGTTATTTTGAAATAAGGGTATGTCTACACTAGCCCCCTATTTCGAACTAGGGAGGCTAATGTAGGCATTCAAACTTTCAAATGAAGCCTGGGATTTAAATATCCCGGGTTTTATTTGCATGTTCCCATCCAGTCGCCATTTTTAAATGCCACTGGTCCGGACCAACTGCTCGCGGCTACACGCGGCAGTTAAATGGTAATTCAAACTAAGTCCAGGAGGAGTAACAGATAATTCGAACTAAGGACTTAGTTTGAATTACCATTTAACTGCCGCGTGTAGCCGTGGGCAGTTAGTCCGGACTAGTGGTGTTTAAAAATGGCGACCGGACAGGAAGATGCAAATAAAGCCCAGGATATTTAAATCCCGGGCTTCATTTGCAAATTTGAATGCCTACATTAGCCTCCCTCGTTCGAAATAGGGGGCTATTGTAGACATACCCTTAGAAACTAACAAAAAATGTAGATGAGCTTTTGTGGGGACAACCCGCTTCTTTGGATGAATGGAATCAGGGGATCCAGGGGACAAATAAATAGCAGAGAAAGAGAGGGGATGGGGAGGGAAAGAGAAGGAAAAAAAAATATTGTCCAAGGACACTGTTATTGACAGTGTTTTTTTCCTTTGGGATAATCTGTTTTCACTACAGCAGGTAGTCTAGTGCAATGCTGGGCAACGTGAAGCATGTGTGCTGCATGTGGCCCATTGGGACTCTCCATATGGCTCGTGAGACATTTTGTTTACTGTTGCCTGTATGCCGGGTTGCCAGATTCCATTGGTTTCTGTCTGTGTATTTTTTCCTACACTATTACTAAAGCGACACACATGGAAAGCAGGTGCATGTGGTATGAGGTGCATGCTGATTCAAACAACATTGTCTGTGAGAGTCACACGCTTCCTCTGTATTCCTCTGCATCCAAACAGAGCGCTTTTGTGGTTCAATCTAGGATGCTAATGGTTAACCAGTTACCGGTAAGCATCAGCACATGGGGCGGAAGTGGCAGAGAGAAAGGGAGGCTGGCTGGCAGCCTTTCCTGCCCCATTTGCTACTTCCAGCTCTCTGTGAGGCTACCAAATTTCAGCCTGTGCAGGCTGCAAGTCTGCAGACCAGCACAGGGTTGGAAGCAGCTGGGCTAGAGCAGCCCCGCCTGCAGTGTGAGGGCCATTCTGACTTCACTTTTAATTGCAAATAAAAACAGGATTTTACATCCCTAGTTCAATCGGCATACCATGCAAATTCTAGGAATGCTGTTTAATTTGGCAACCCTGGGAAACAAGATGTGCTGGATTAATGATTTGCCAGGCCAAGATGAGTGCTGTGGGGTCAGGGCGTGAGAGGGATGGGGCATTTACCTGGAGCCCTGTTCTCATGCGGCATGTGGCTCTGCATCCTGTGCTGCTCCCAAGCACCGCCTTCTGGAAGTGGCAGGGAAGAGCCACAGAGGACGTGCATCACTGTGCTGTTGTTCCCTCAGCTGAGGGTAGGAGGAGCAGCAGTGCACAGAGCTGCTTCCTCCTCCGTCCCATCTGTATTCCTGGATTAGATACTCCGGGGCTACGTCTAGACTGCCATCTACACGGCTCCTTTTTGTGCAAAAGCCTCTTGCACAAAAATGGAGCCTCACTAATTATGCAAATGAGGAGCAGTGATATTCCACGCTTCGCCCCATTTGCATATTTTTTGCACAAGAGGGGTCAGTCTAGATATAGCCCTGGAGTACAGAGGTTCAAGTGTACACAAGTACAGTTAGCAAAACTTCCCATTTCAGGAGACTGTCTCGATTGCAATGATTTTGTGGCCTGCTGAGATGGAGGGCCACATGAGTGGCCCATTGACTAGTCTAGATTGCCCATTACTGTGCTAGTGGGTCCCTGAAGCTGTAGCTGCTCTTTCTGGCATGCCTGCAAAGCTCATTGCCACTGCCTCCATAAATGAGTGAGCTTTTCTCTGCTTCCTGTTCCTGAACTGCAACAATTATGTGGTGAAACGTTTCTATAGCCTCAGGAGATGGAGCAGAATTTTTGGGAGGGTTCATGTAAATCATTTTAAATTCCTTGTTTAAAAGCTTTAAACTATGTAAATTGTACCTAGTGCATATTTCTCAGCAGCATTGATATTTAGAGATGTAGGGTGTTCCTATGTAGTCTGAGGTGACTAAATGGATCAAGGAATTAGGACTATGGTGCTCCCCTATCAGGCCATATTACAGCCAGTCACCAATAGTTCTTACCTTGTGGAGGGGAGTTTATGATTCTAGTCCATTTCTCACTGTTATGTACATTACTAAAAACATGATTACAATTGACACCCTTTGTGAGGTGCCCCATGTTTTAAACACAACTCCTTAAGGATGCTGAGCCTTATTTTCTATGTCTGATGAACTGCAGCTAATATCTCACCACCAGAGGCTACACTCACTGGCCGAGAGTCAGGTGACTAGCTGCAGACTGCTGATTGGACACCCCAAGTTTAAAGCTTCATGTTCCTATGTGCACCCAGCACAACTAGATGCTAGGACTATTGCTGACCATACTTCCGAGACCAAGATCCAGCCTCCTCACCTAGCTCCTTCCTCTTGCTTTTGTTATCACACCTTATTTTTAGGCCTTTTTTCTTTGCCCTAACTCCAGTTCCTGACTCAAGTTTGACTCCTGGCATGATTTCTGACTCTCTGGCTTTGACTCTTGATATGACTACTGACCACAAGGTCAGATCACATACATATAGGCCCTGACATCCTTATTAGTTTTGACAGCGCATTGGGGTTCCCCCTGATTCTGCCCCCCCATAGCAGCCAGAACAGACTTCCCCAGACAGTAGAATAGAGAGGGTTTATTGCTTCTCCAGGATATAGCACAGCACAGATGTGATGCGGTTACAGGAGTCAGGGCCAGGGTGCCTCAGATCCCTTGGGCTAGGGGATCCATCGCCCCCTCAACCCTCAGCACTCCGCTTAGTCTGTTCCCTTCAGGTTCCCAGCCAGAAACTGCGTCGCTCCCAGACCCTGTCCCCCATCCAGGTGGCCTCTCCACCTCCCTTCCTTTGTCTCTCCCTCTGGGAAGAGACTTGTTTTCTGCTCAATCTGGGACTAGGTGTCTGGGCAAATACACATGTGGGTGAGTTAGTGGGAATCACACATCACAGCACAGGGGAACCCCGGGTTACAGAGCAGACAGTACCCCCACTATGCCACATTAGCAGACAGTAGAGAGGCTGTGGGAATGGGAAAGGAGTCTGAATTGGAGAGCTTGTCCTTCTAGATCAGGCTTCAGATACCATGTTCTGTAGGAAGCTGGTGCTGTCACAGTTTTGTGTAAACACAGAAGGCTTCAGGTTTTGGAAGTTCTTTAAAAATCAAATCCTCTGCTTTCCATGATTACTGTTGACTTAAAGAGCAAGAAAAAGACCAGAAAGAATATGGAACCTTCAGAAGGTAAGTATTTCTTATTTGCGTTGAAACTCTGAAAGGAAAAATAATCACTAAATTGTTTTCCAATATTACTTTGAGTTTGCTTTTTTCTCTGCTGCCTCAGCATGTTATTAAGTTGTCATGTTTTTATTTTCAGTTCTAACAATAAGACACTCAGCGCAGGAAGTGTGTTGTCTACAAAATATCTGAAAGGAGAACAGAAAAAATATGCTTCCCAAAATGGTTAGTCAGTTCAGAGAGTTAAATGGAGCTCACTGATTTAAGAAGGGCATGTGTGATGACACTATAAAATATGACTTTGGGGTATTGCTGGAGCTGCTGGTTTGACTGTGCAAGGATGGAGCTAACCACCAGCTGCTCCAAATTAATACCATGTGATTAAAAACAAATAATCTGTTGTGCCTTGAAAATGCCTCACAAAATTCTATTAACATTTTCTCAAATAATGGGAAAAGAAGTTGGATCAGATCCTAAGTGAGCATAGAGCAGTGTTACTCCAGCAACTTCAATATAGCTAAAGCAGTGTAGATCAATGGGAGACTGGACAACTTTGAGGAAAATTTCACCGAAGCATAGAAATTTGTAGAAAATTCCTCGTTCTTTATGGAGGGCCAGGTCATCACTGTTGTAAATTGGTGTAGCTCCTTTCACTTCAGTTTAGCTATATTGAGTGATGACAGCTGAGGATCTGCCCCAGAAACTCTGACATTTTTAAAGGGGTAAAATTCCAATATTTCAGATTTCCGAGCCATTTTTTTTCATGGTTCAAATAATGACATTGATGGGACTAGCACTGTACAACTTCCCAAATAATCTACAAATACTAATATTTTTGCTTCACAAAGCAAAGCAATGCTCAATTAGCCTTGAGAATATGGTACTTGATTCTGTTCCCATTATCTCTAAGGGTATGTCTACACTACCACCCTAGTTCGAACTAGGGTGGTTAATGTAGGCAACCGGAGTTGCAAATGAAGCCCGGGATTTGAATTTCCCGGGCTTCATTTGCATATTGCCGGGCACCGCCATTTTGAAATGTCTGCTAGTTCGGACTCCGTGCCTGCGGCTACACGCGGCATGAACTAGGTAGTTCGGATTAGGCTTCCTATTCCGAACTACCGGTACACCTCGTTCCACTTTCAAGTAGGAATAAGGGTATATCTACACTGCCACTCTACTCGCTCGTTCGAACTAGGGTGGTAGTGTAGACATACCCTAAAGGATCTCCCAGAAAATGGCTTATTTTCCGGAAAATCGTGTCTACACTGGTGCTTTTCTCCGGCAAAAACCCCAAGCCGGAAAAAAGCGGCAGCCATGTAAATGCAAATGCCGCGGGGGATATTTAAATCCCCCACGGATTTGCAATTCCGAAGTGTCTCATTAGCATCCCTTTTCCGGAAAGGGATGCCAATGTAGACACAACCCTAGAGTTTCAACTTATACAGTCATTAAACAATTATTGTCTGACCTCCCTCACAATTTCCCATAACTGTCAAAATTTAAATTGATGAAACAAGAAAAATGCTTAAAACAAATCATGAAGAGGGTATTTTGACAAACAATATTAATCTCTCTTCCTAAAATAAATCTGACCAGCCTATATATAACAAATACGTTCAAGAGGAAAAGTGTGAGAAGGATTTGCTAATTTATTTGTTTATTTGTCTCTTTATAGTGTTTACAATTAAGTTCAACAAGTTGTAGGTGTGAAAGGAATTTTAGGAATACCACATCTCTGTTTCCTACCCAAAGCAGACTACTGCATACTTCCTCTAATCTCTTACTCCTGTATTGTGATCTCCAGGTGCTCTGTTCTGCCTGAGCACTGATACCAGGGGGAAAGTGACTAAAGTCCAGTTTCTGAAGGGTGATGTGCTGGTGCCAGGTACGAGGTACAGGCTGAGGGATTTGGGTTTATGTAGTCTGCAGAAGAGAACAGTGAGGGGGGATTTGATAGCAGCCTTCAACTTCCTGAAGGGGGGATCCAAGGAGGATGGGAGAGGCTGTTCTCAGTGACAACGGATGACAGAATGAGGAACAATGGTCTCAAGTTGCAGTGGGGGAGATCTAGGTTGGATATTAGGAAAATCTGTTTCACTAGGAGGGTGGTGAAGTACTGGAGGGTTACCTAGGGAGGTGGTAGAAACTTCATCCCTAGAGGTTTTTAATCCCTGCTTGAGAGAGCTCTGTTTGGGATGACTTAGTTAGGGTTGGTCCTGCTTTGGGCAGGGAGATGGATTCAATGACCTGTCTTAGGATTCTATGAGTCTGTGATTTAGGAGTCCAATCACTTTCGCAAGGCAGCAGATTTGGTGTTGAGTGAGAGAAGAATAAAATTCAAGCACTGGAGAGGAAAAAGTGCTGGGATACAAAGTGGGATAGATAATGGTGAAAGGAGGAGGAAGGAAGGTGCACATGACTGAGCAAGTAGAGTGATAGACACTAAGGCTATGTTTATGCTGCCCACATTTTGCGCAAAAAATATGGAAATGAGGTGAAGCATGAAATATCACCATGCCTCATTTGAATAATTAATGTTTTTGCACAAGAGGCAAGGAGTCTATATAGCCCCTTTTTTTAGCAAAAAACTCCTCTTTTGCAAGAACTAGAAAAAAACATGGAAGAACGGCTCTTGCGCAAAAGCCTCTTGCACAAAAACAGAGCCTCATTAATTATGCAAATGAAGTGTGGCGATATTCCATGCTTTGCCTCATTTGCATATGTTTTTGAGCATGAGGTTATTGTGTAGACATAGCATAGGGGTTTGTCTACACAGCAGAGTTTTTCAATAAAAATGGCTGTTTTTCTGAAAAAACTACATTTACGTCCACAGTGTGTTTGTAATCCACACACCTAGGATATGTCTAAACTACATGGCTCCGTCGACAGAGCCATGTAGATTTGTTTGTTTGGCAAAGGGAAATGAAGCCGCGATTGAAATAATCGTGGCTTCATTTAAATTTAAATGGCTGCTGCGCTGAGCTGACAAACAGCTGATCAGCTGTTTGTCGGCTCAGCGCACTAGTCTGGACACTCCCCTGCTGACATGAAAGCCCTTTATTGACCTCTCCAGTAAACCTCATCCTACAAGGCATAACAAGGAGGTCGATAAAGGGCTTTCAGGTTGGCGCGGGAGCGTCCAGACTAGCGCGCTGAGCCGACAAACAGCTGATCAGCTGTTTGTCGGCTCAGCGCGGCAGCCATTTAAATTTAAATGAAGCCGCAATTATTTAAATCATGGCTTCATTTCCCTTTGCCGATCAGCCTAATCTACATGGCTCCGTTGATGGAGCCATGTAGTTTAGACACACCCCTAATGTGGTTACCATGCAGTGGCACTTAGACCACAGCAACAGTTAAGGTCAAGAGATCTCTACAGCATGGGCTGGGAACCAGCTGTCTTTTAGCTCAGAGGGTAGAGGCTCTCATACTCCACTTCAGAGGTCCAAGGTTCAAATCCGCCTGTTGGTGGTTACACGTACTTTTGACAGAAAGTTGAAAGAATAGAGTTTTTCTGACAATGGTAAATCACTTTCTATGAGGAAGAAGCCTTTTTCCAAAAGAGCTTTTTCGGAAAAAGGTGTGGGTGGAAGAGGAAAAGAGGGTTTTTTTTTAAAAGAAGAGGCCTCCAGGAAATAACACAGGTGCCCTGGTTGCCACTCCATCCAAAGTAATCAGAACTCTATAGTTCCTGTCTCCTGGAACCTCTTAAAGTTGCAGGCACCCGGGACACGCCTTGTGGCAGGAAGCTGGCATTAGAGCAGCACCTTACTGGGTGGGTCTCCCTGCCACCCAGAATCAGAGCTATGACCAAGCCACAAGCCCCTCAAGACCCTCCTGGCCCTAACAGGGAAGAGCACCAGGGCTCCCAGGACCCAGCCAGGGGAGCAAGCCATGTGCACCCTCATAGATCCTGGAGCGTAGATCCTGCCCCTCCTCAAGTTGTGGGGAGAAGGGAAGGCCCTACAGGATCTCTGCTCCTGGTGCCAAAATCTATGGGAGCATGGCTGAGGTCCTGGTGGAGTGGGAACCCCCACCCCCGGACTTTAGAACAGGTACAGAGTAAAGTCAAGGAACTCTACCAGGGCTATGTGAGGGCCACAGAGTGAAGCTCGTTCTCCGGGGCAGGACCCCACTCCTGCTCCTATTAGTAGGAGCTGCACCAGATCCTGCGGGATTGCGAAGCACACAGCTGTGGTGGTCGACTCTGGCATCGAGACACCCACCGTCACCTGCCCAAAGGTTGTGGAGGAGGAGGAGGAGGGATAGGAGGGGAAGGCGGAGAAGGACATGGTCAGAACCGTGACACTGAGCCTGGACCGGTACTCTTGGGCCACAGCATGTCACAGGCATCCTCTGAGGGCGGGGAAGGATCATCGGGTGAGTGCTCTCAGTTTTCCACACACACAGGGTAGGGGAGGTGGGTGCAGAGCAGATGGGATGTGAATGTTGCTTGGCCCGTTTGCCCAGGACATTGTGCTGCAGTTCATGCTCGTGGAACCACATGCAGCAGTAGTGTGTGCCACGCAGCCTCAGGAGGCAGCTCCAGAGCACCCCCAGGATCCTGCTCACAGGCTCAGGGGAGACCACACACACATCTGACCCCTGGGGAGGATGCCCTTCCACCACCAGTCACCTCTGGAAGCAGGCTGGGCACAAGGGCACATGCACAACCCCACACAGGCTGAGGAATGTTGCACACATCACACGGGCATGCCAGGCACAGGTCTGTGTGTGGGCCACATGGAGAGCCAGGTTGCTCCAGGCCCCTCTCCCACCTATGGGATCCCACGGTGGCCAGACACTTCCTGTGCATGGTTGCCAGTGGGTGGGGTGGGGTGGGTTGGGGTGGGGAAGCAGGAATCATGGTCCCCTGGCACTGCAGGGCCTGCTATGCAGGTTACATATGGCCTTACTCTCAGGACAACCCTGTCCGCTGGCCCAAGGACTGTTGCTTGCTGCTCACAGAAGAGGGCATGTCCTCAGGGACAGTGTCTGTCTGTATGGATGACTGACCGTCTCTCCCTCTTTATTTTCCATAGCCAGACCAGCCATCGCTGAGGGGTGATCCATGCCAACAGAGGCACCCACCCGACCCCAGGGGACCCGAAAGCACATGAGGGTCCATGAGGACCTCCTGAGGCTGCATCTTGAGTGTCCTGCATGACATACAGCAGACCCTGGCACAGAAGGTCCAGGAGGACACTGAGTGGAGGACCCGCATGTAGGACCAGCTCATGTGGCAGGGCAAAAACATGTGTGCCATCATGTGTCAAATAATGGCACAACTGGCTGCTGTCAGTGTTCCTGTCTCCCATCCTCTTGCCCGCTGTGCTATGCCTATGCCCCCTCCCCCTGTCCCCAAGTGATGCCTATGCTCCCTTCCCCGGCCTCCTTGCCATTCCTAACCCTGCTCCAGCCCCTCCTCCTGTCCATCTCCCTGATGTCAAAGGCCCCACCCAACCCCAAGTATGCCGAGGTCCCCAGACCAGAGGTGGCGCTTCCAGCCGCCCCTCATACCACTCCCAGCCCTGAGCCTCCTCCTCCCTCCCCCCTTTAGGTTCTCAGGCTCCTTCCTCCCCAGTTTTTTTTTTATTGAAAGACAAATACAAAGTTTGTTATGCTGAAATCAGAACAGGTGTGTTTATTCTGAGATCAGGGACGGGGCAAAGGGAGGGGTTGTGGTGGCAAAGAGATAGTGGAGCAAGGCACAGGCTCCTAATAGGGAGGCTCTGGGGAGAGTTACTGGGGTTCTTGAGAGAAACTCTCCGTCAGGGCCTCCTGGATGCACACCACCAACTGATGGGCCTGGCAGATGGCAGGTGTCTGCTGCTGCTCAAAGACCTTCCCTTAGTGGCCGGCCTGTTCCCCCCACAGTCTTAGGAAGGCCTCCTCCTTCCTCTCCACAATGTTGTAGAGGACACAACATGTTGAGACGACCTCAGGGAGCTTGTTTACCCCCATGTCAAGGCGGGTCAGGAGGCACTGAACCATGCCTTGAGGCACCCGAAGGCGCATTCCACCTGCATACTAGCCTGGCTGAGGTAGGCATTGAATTGGTCCCTGCTGGGGTCCAGGTGGCCGGTACATGGTTTCATAAGCCACAGCGTGAGGGGGTAGGCTGCATCCCCCACAATGCACAGTGGCACGTGCTCATTCCCAAGGGCAGCTTCGGCTCCATGACAAGAAGAATAATGCTGTGGTGTCCAAAAGCTGGGCAACCAAAGCATGCACTGCTAAAGCTTTACTGTCCCTCAGAGAGGCAAGCACACAGCAGAAGCAGAGAAATGGCTGTCCAGGAAGGGTCCCTTTAAGCGTGTCTCTCAGCTTGGCTTAGGCAACCGCACTTGGAAGCAACAGGTGACCTTATGCCCTGCCTGAACTGGTTCTGGGTGGCCTTATATGTGAGATAGTGTCCAATCAGTGTGGACGCTATCTTTCAAAAAAGCAGAACACTTTTTCGTTGTGCTTTTGCTGTGTAGATGCTCTCTTTCAAAAAAAGTTTTTCCGGAAGATCTCGTCTGGAAAAGCTTCTTTCTTAAGAAGCGTGTAGCCTAAATGATGAAGATGGAAGTGAGGTTGAAAAACTCAAGTGACACAGTTACTCTTTTTTTCTGAATTTTCTCCTCCAGAATAGCTTATCCCATAAGTGTTTAGAATTAATGCTGGAACTCCATTACTCTATTTTTCACTTTTAACATGGTAAGCGATTCATTCAGAGGAGTTAAGTCCAGTGACACACATGGTGTGTGAAATCACCACCAACAGTTGTGAGCCCCCCCCCCCCCCCCATTATACATAATAGGTAGGGTAATTACAAAGCCGTTTGGCCTAATTTTCCTAACTTAAAAAAATAACTCAGCTCATAACAGTATGTTAAGAGGCATTTTGTGTGTGTCTTTTTACCTTTTTATGTGAAAAAAGACAGTTCTTGATTATTTGTATACATGTATGCACTTTTAATTTTATGTAAAAGGTTTATTTAAATATATACTTAAAATATATTTTGAAATAATTTTGTAGTGCTAATAGTCTATGTAGCACTTGAACATTTGCTCATGCATACTCGGAATGTAGCTGTACTTCAAAATCAGTTGTATGGATGCAGGAGAACTGCTCAGACATAATTTAGCCAGCTGGTGCGGAGAACTCCAAACTGTTTTAGAAGAATGTCAAAAAATCACTACCAAGACTAATCTCCTACCAATTAGCAGAATTCTTCATCCATAGATGGACTTGCTGTGTGTGCTAGTTCCCCTGCAGCACAACACAGAAAGAACATAACCAGAAATGCCTTGGCTGGTTAAGTTTTCGTTTTGTATTTCACAAGGCTTCAAATTTGCTGCTGCATATGCTGCAGATTTCTTTATTCCACTATCACAACTCTGACAATGTAAAATAATTAAAAGGCATATGTGATTCTGTCTCAAATAATCTCATGGTGCCATAAAGCATCAAAAATTTAAGTATGTGACACTGCCTCTTATTGCATATATTAAGGCTAATTTCAAACTGGCATTCTCCTGAATTATATAGGAAGCCTAAAATAGTCACATTTCTGATTTTGGACTTGGGATGTCAAGCAGTAACCTTTCCACCTCCTGTTCCTATTTTATATAGTTGGTAAAAGTTTCATATTTATTTATCTATTAGGGCTCTGCAAAACTTACTTAATGAAACCCCAAACCAGGTAAAAATCAGCTGGCTTAGGGTTCCATGACCAACCCGAAGGATCTCCTAAAATTTAATTTCAGTATGCAATAAACTGAGGAAGACTTATTGTGCAGGGTAAATGTTGTTCTAAGATATTGACCCCTGTGAAGATTCTGTTGATTGAATTGTTTTCATTTTAATGCAAAGGCTATCATTGCAAATCAAAACTTAAAGCTGGTATGTCTTTCAGGACTGACCCTCCTGAGTGTCTCATTGCTCCACTTGTATATATCCTGGTAAGGCCACATTTGATTTCACTGAATTAAAAATCTGGTCAAAACCACTATCTGCAATTGAGATGATGATGTGTGTGTGCGTGTGGCTTTTATACACTATTAAACATGACAAGATGCTGACTTGTTTGGAGATCATAAATGCCATTTTTCCATGAAGGCTGTAATTCACTTAAATAGCAAATAGATTAATTATAATCAATGATATTTATGTGAATATCAAATTAACTTCATACTCAAAGAAAGATCCCAAAGTTTATGCTGCCGGGCATTCAGAATTTCCATAGTCTTTATTTTCTTCCATATTCTATCTATAGCAATTAAGTTAAACTTCAAACAAGTTTTAAATAATTTGGCTCTGGGTCATTAAGTTAACACTGTCACTTTGTCATGCCTTTTCATTTACTTTAATTAGAGTGCACTCTAATAAATGATGGTTACAACATCTAAAAAGTTGGATTTGATAGCCAAATTCCAATGACAGCCTTGAGATGTTTGTTTCACCCTGTATGAAGATTTATTTGATTGCCATTGGTGTTGAGGTGTAATATTGGTATCTGAAATGGGCCCTTCATATGTTTGGGATTTCATTTCCCCAAAACTGCCAGAGACTTTAGGAGTAGCCAATGCCTTTTGACTTCTGGAGACATAAGCCAGATCTGGCTGAAAATAAGCTTACTGATGTAATGGATACCTAATCATACTTCTTTAGAAGTAAAGCCAGCTTCCTCCTGGACAAGAACTAGGAAGAAGAAGGCATTTTCACTAGCGACCAAGTCAGGCATAAATCAGGAAATACTTGGCCCTACCTCAAGTGGATGAGGTAGATGAGGCTTTCTTCGGACAACTGAGAGAAGTTTCCAGATCACAGGCTCTGGTTCTCATGGGGGACTTTAATCACCCTGACATCTGTTGGGAGACCAATACGGCAGTACACAGACAATCCAGGAAGTTTTTGGAGAATGTTGGGGATAACTTCTTGGTACAAGTGCTGCAGGAGGGTGTGCGCAGCTTGACCTGCTGCTCACAAACAGGTAGGAGCTAATAGGGGAAGTAGAGATGGGTGACAACCTGGAAAGACAGTAGATTTCAGGATCCTGACTAAAGGAAGAAAAGAGAGTAGTAAAATACACACCTTGAACTTCAGAAAAGCAGACTTTGACTCCCTCAGAGACCTCATGGGCAGAATCCACTCGGATGCTAACATGAAGGGGAGAGGAGCCCAGGAGAGCTGGCAGTATTTTAAAGAAGCCTTATTGAAGGCACAGAAAGAAACCATTCCAGTGCGTAGTAAGAGAAGCAAATATGGTAGGAGACTGGATTGGCTCACCAGGGAAATCCTTGGTGAACTTAAGCACAAAAAGGAAGCTTACAAAAAGTGGAAACTTGGACAGATGACTAGGGAGGAGTATAAATGTATAGCTCAAAATGCAGGGGAGTTATCAGGAAGGCAAAATATTGCAACACGCATGGGATGCATGGGAATTGCATGGGAATTGCAACACGCATGGGATGTGAAGGATAACAAGAAAGGTTTCTACAGGCATGTTAGCAAGAAGGTGCTCAGAGAGGGTGGGGGACCCCTACTGGATGAGGGCAGTAACCTAGGGTACGTCTACACTACAGCGCTAATTCGAACTAACTTAGTTCGAATTAGTTAATTCGAACTAAGCTAATTCGAACTAACGCGTCTAGAACTAAAAACTAGTTCGAATTAGCGTTTTGCTAATTCGAACTAGCACGTCCACACTGATTGAACGCAGGGGGGCATTTGAGGGCAGCTGAAACCGGTTCTGGCAGGGCATCAGGTCAGTAGTTGCGTTGTGTGGCTGCTGTCTGAGGCTATCTGAGGCTCGAGCTTAAAGGGACCCCCCTGGACAGCCGGTTCTCAGCTTTTCCTGCTTGCTTGCCAACCTCGCCGAGGGACAGCAAAGCGTCCGGCTGCCTCTCCCATCTCGCCACACTGTGGGTCAGGGGCGTTGGTGGGAAATGGTTGTGGGGGGGGGGGCAGGAGTGACAGGGGGTGTGGAAGAAGCAGGAGCGGAAGCAGGAGTGGGAGCAGGAGGAGCAGGGGGAGTAGGGGGAGCAGGAGGAGCAGGGGGAGCAGGGGGAGGACGAAATGGGAAGCGGTCGAGCAGGATCTGGAGGTGGCCTCGCAGGGCACGGCCCTGCTCCTCCAGGGCCTCCAGACTCCTCCGGCGCAGCCTCAGGTCCTCCTGGACCCAGTGGTCCTGGAGACGGAGCTGTTGATCCAGGAACCGGAGGTGCCGCCTCTGGTACTCCTCCTGGTTCCTGGCTGTCCTGCTTCCCCGGGCGCGGGCGGCTGCTGCAGGTGGGGTGGTGTGCCCTGCAGTCCCAGGTGCTGCGGCTGTGGTGCAACAAGACCAGCGGTCAATTTCCCCAGGGGCCCAGGTGTGTGAAACCCAGCTCCCCTCTGCAAGGCCAGGGCCCCTGCAGGATCCCCAGCTGCTGCTCCTTGGTGGGTAAGGCCCAGGCGCACGGTCCCGGGGCTCCCTCTCGCCCCAGCCCCCTGTACACATAAGGGGATCATGAGGGTACTCACAGGTGGACGCCTCCCCGGCCTCAGACGACACAGGCGAGCAGCTCTGTGGCGTGCCTCGGGGGTCCCGGGTCCTGGGCAGGCTGGCAGCAGGCTCCTGGCTCTCAGAGCCCTCTTCCTCCTCCTCCGTCTGCAGGCGCGGTCCCTCTGCCCCGGGGTCAATCATGTCCCTGGGGGCAGGGACGGCATGAGCCCCCAGGAGGCGGTCCAGAGCGTGGAAGTGGGGGCAGGCCTCCGGGTCGGCCCCTGGCTGGCAGGCCCGGGAGTAGGACTGCCGCAAGTCCTTAATTTTGCAGCCGATCTGCTCCCGGCTGCGCTGGTGGCCCCTGGCGGCCAGGCTGGCGTTCCTGTGGCTAGTGTGGAGATCGTGGACATTGGAGGCTTCCCCCCAAACCTCGATGAGGTCCACGATCTCCGCACTTGACCAGGTGGGCGTCCGCCTTTTGCGCCCCCGGGCAGGCTCCTGGGAGCCGCCAGGCTGGTCCTGGGGAGCAGTGGAGGGCTGGGAGCCCTCGGATGGCTGGCTCATTCTGTGGCAGATGCTGGCTGTGCTGGCATGGGTGCTGGCAGCCTTGCAACTGGCACAAAGTGAGTAGCCAGCCCGTGGCCCTTTAAGGGCTCCGGGGCCGGGAGGGGGGCAATAGAGTTTCCCTGGTGTTGGCCAGAGTGGCCACCAGGGAAACCTGGGAAGCCTTAGCCTCCCAATAGTTCTAATTAAGGGTCTACACAGCCCTTAATTAGAACTAGCTAGTTCGAACTAGGCTTAATCCTCGTAAAATGAGGTTTACCTAGTTCGAACTAACGTCCGTTAGTTCGAACTAACTTTGTAGTGTAGACATACCCCTAGTGACAGATGATGTGGGGAAAGCTGAAGTACTTAATGTTTTCTTTGCCTCTGTCTTCACAGACAAGGTCAGTTCCCAGACTAATGTGTTAAGTGATACAATATGGGACGAAGGTGGACAGCCCCTGGTGGGGAAAGAACAGATTAGGAACTATTTAGAAAAGCTAAACGTACATAAATCCATGGGTCCAGATTTAATACATCCGAGGGTACTGAGGGAGTTGGCAAATATAATTGAAGAGCCTTTGGCCATTATCTTTGAAAAGTCATGGAGATCAGTAGAGATCCTGGATGATTAGAAAAAGGCAAATGTAGTGCCCATTTTTAAGAAAGGGAAGAAGGGCAATCCTGGGAACTATACGCTGGTGAGTCTTACCTCAGTCCCTGGAAAAATCATGGAGGGGATCCTCAAGATATCCATTTTGAAACACTTGGAAGAGGGGAAGGTGATCAGGAATAGTCAGCATGGATTCACAAAGGGCAAGTCGTGCCTGACCAATCTGATTAGCTTCTACAATGAGGTAACTGGCTCTGTAGATATGGGGAAAGCAGTGGATGTGATATGCCTTGACTTTAGCAAGGCTTTTGATATGGTCTCCCACAACATTCTTGCCAGCAAGTTAATGGAATGTGGATTGGATAAATGGACGGTAAAATGGATAGAAATCTGGCTGGAAGGTCGGGCCCAGGAGGTAGTGATCAACGGCTCAATGTCAGAATGGTGGTCAGTTTCTGGTGGAGTGCCCCAAGGTTCAGTTCTGGGACCGGTTTTGTTCAACATCTTTATTAATGACCTGGATGAGGGGATAGATTGCACCCTCAGCAAATTTGCAGATGATACTAAGCTAGAGGGAGAGGAAGATATGCTGGAGGGAAGTCATACAGTCCAGAGTGACCTGGACAGATTAGAGGATTGGGCCACAAGAAATCTGATGAGGTTCAACAAGGACAAGTATAGAGTCCTTCACTTGGGACGGAAGAATCCCAAGCATTATTACAGGCTGGGGACTGAATGGCTAAGTAGTAGTTCTGCAGAAAAGGACCTGGGGGTTACAGTGGATGAGAAGCTGGACATGAGTCAAGGCTAATGACATGCTAGGTTGCATTAAAAGGAGTATTGCCAGCAGATCCAGAAATGTGATTACTCCTCTTTACTTGGCTTTGGTGAGGCCACCTCTGAAGTATTGAGTCCAATTCTGGGCCCCCAATTACAGAAAGGATGTAGATGCATTGGAGAGGGTCCAGCGGAGGATGACCAAAATGATTAGGGGGCTGGAGCATCTGACCTACGAGGAGAGGCTGAGGGAGTTGGGTCTATTTAGTCTGCAGAAGAGAAGAGTGAGGGGGTATTTGATAGTAGTCTTCAACTTCCTGAAGGGAGATTCCAAAGAGGATGGAGAAAGGCTGTTCACAGTAGTGATGGATGGCAGAACAAGGAACAATGGTCTCAAGTTGCGGTGGGAGAGGTCCAGGTTGGATATTAGGAAATACTATTTCACTAGGTGGGTGGTGAATCACTGGAATGGGTTACCTAGGAAAGTATTGGAGTCTCCATCCCTAGAGGTGTTTAAGTCCTGGCTTGGTTGATTTAATTGTAATTGGTCCTGCCTTGGGCAGGGGGCTGGTCTTGATGGCCTTCTAAGGTCTCTTCCAGATCTATGATTCTATGTTTCTATGATTTTTCTAGTGAATAGAGTGTATGAGTGAGAGATTAACAAAAGCTAATATATTGCATCTTCCATTACTGGCTAGTGAAATGCATCACCTTTTTTTTCTTGATGTTCTTCCTGGGAAAGATGTGGATCTGGGTACTTAGGCAAGTCAAGGTTACCCTTCCCAACTGTGCCTGTGGTCATTAATTAAGTACACTTTCGGCAATGCCCTTCCTTGCTTTCTGCTAAGGCGACTCTCATTGCAATGAAATCACCTTCCCAACATTTCTCCTGTTGCTGTTTTGAAGTTCCCTAATGGGAACACAACCTCGGGCACTAGAGAATCTGTTCTCTCCTGAATGAATCTTTCATCCAACTGAACAAAGCAGCAGGTTGTTGAATATAATTCACAGCTTTGAATGGTGTGTTGAAAATTCCTTTTATTTTTTTTGAGTACTTCTCGTGAGTGAGAGTGTGGGGCCCCTACTGGATGAGGGCAGTAACCTAGTGACAGATGATATGGTGAAAGCTGAAGTACTTAATGTTTTCTTTGCCTCTGTTTGAAATAACAGCCGTTATTTTGAAATAACAGCTGTTATTTCGAAATAACTTTCCTAGCTTCTACACAGCCAAACTGCTATTTTGAAATTAATTTAAAATAGCAGAGTGCTTATTTTAAATTTGGTAAACCTCATTCTAGGAGGAGTTATGCCAAATTTGAAATAGCTAATTTGAAATAAGCACTGTGTAGATGCTTATTTCAAAATGGGGGCCTCCAGCCCTTCCCAGGGTGCCCTGGTGGCCACTCTGGGCACATCCAGGAAAACTCCTCTCCCTCCCCCCAGTCCCAGAGCCCTTAAAGGGGTAGAGTCTGGCCACAGTACCTGTGCCAGCTCCAGGCCTGCCAGCACAGAGCCAGCAGTCGCTGCCCCTGACCCAGTGGTCCCACCATGAGCCAGGCAGCCAGAGCCAGCCAGCCCTCCACTGCTCCCCAAGCCCAGTCCCCCAGCTCCCAGGAGCCTGCCAGGGGCCGGAGAAGGCGGGCACCTTCCTGGTCCAGTGCGGAGATCATGGACCTCATTGAGGTTTGGGGGGAGGCCTCCAATGTCCACGATCTCTGCACTAGACACAGGAACATGGCAGTCTACAGGTGGATGGCTGACAGCCTGGCCACCAAAGGCTAGGAGTTGGTACACATGAAAATTAAGGAGCTGTGGCAGGCATATGCCAGGGCCACAGGGTTCAGGTCTCACAGAGGTCTCACACCTGCCCCTATTTTGATGCCCTGGACCGCATCCTGGGGAGCGGGATGATCCATTGCACCCCGTGGGTCATCGATCCTGGAGCAGAGGGCCCTGACCAGGGCATGGAGGAGGAGTGCTAGGAGCTGCAGGAGCCCAGAGGGAGCGTTCCATGCAGCCAGGATCCCCGAGCTGTCCCAGCAGACCTGTCACCAGTGTCATTCAGGGAGGCAACAGCATGTGAGTGCCATCACTGTCCTTTTATGGGGCGGGGGGGGGGGGGGAATCAGGGACAGTGTGCGTGGGCCTTGCTTACCACGGATCATGCAGCAACCTGTGCACATACGAGCATGTGCAATGTCACCCCTGGGGACATGGCCCCAGCTGGCTGCCACCAATGAGTCCCCTGCATCTGCGGTGCTAGGATACAGTTGGCCCAGTGAGACCCCCCACCCCGGAGCTCTGAGCTTCCCCTTCCCCTTCTTCTCCTTGCTTCCCCCTTCCAGCTCCCTCCTTCCAGGTTTCCCCCTTCCCTCTCCCGCCTCCTTTCCCCAGTCTCACCAGAGATTCATTCCCTCCCTCCCCCCAGTTTTGTTAAATAAAGACAGTTCGTGTTTATGGAAAAAATGTGTATTTTATTTGACATCAGGAAGGGAGTTTGCGGGGAGTAAGTGGAAGGACGTGAGGGAGGAATGAGGCACAAGCCCCCGGTGGGGCAGACCAGGGAGACTGTTAGTGCTCCTCAGAAGGGAAGCTCTCTCACAGGGCCTCCTGGATACTGACAGCCCCCCAATGGATCTCCCAGATGGCAGCCTGCAGCAAGTGCAGCCAGGAACACAGCAACACATCCAAGAGAAACCCCAGAGTGCCCAGGGACAGCTCTGGCTCCATGTTGCTGAGTGCTGTGAAGTCCTGAGTGAGGACAACCAGAGCACGCAGAGACAAAAATGCTTTTCTGTCCCTCATTGAGGTAGACAAGCAAGCAGGGAACCTGAGAACTGGCTGCCCGGGGGAGGGGAGAGGGGAGGAGCGGGAGGGTGCCCTTTAAGCACAGACCTCAGTTAGCCTCAGGCAGCAGCCCCACACAATAAGTCCTGACCTGGTGCCCTGCCAGCCTTAAATGCGATTCAGACTCCACTCCGTGTGGATGTGCTATTTCAAAATGTATTTTGTATGTAGACGCTTTATTTTGAAATAAGCTATTTCAAAATAAGTATTTCGAAATAATGCTATAGTGTAGACATACCCAAAGTGTCTGAGGCAGAGCTGTTGCTTTCCAAGTTGAATGTCCATGTTGTTCTCCATTGTTCAGATTTTGAAAGGAAACAAATGCCCTCTTGCTGAAGCATCCTGGTGTTTGCTCCTGAAAAGGACAGAGCAGAGCTAGTAGAGGTGAGTACAATGCTGCTGAATGTGACTTTTTATTTTTATTTTTAAAATGCGGAATAATATGTTAATTCTAGGCTTTCTAAAATACAAAAATGAGGCAAGGAATTAATAAATATACAATTGAGTGAGTCCAGATCAAAGTGGGTTGATTTACAGCCTTGTTATTCAGGAGTGCTATCTCTCAGGCAACAGTCAGTAGACAGTACAGATGCAGGAGCAAGGACCCTCGTATTCCCCATATTTTATTATGCTTCAATTCACGAAGACTGGACATCCCTGCGGAAAATTATCTGATGCTTTAGAAAAATGACATCTCTCCTTCCACCTAAAATGCTCCTCAACATTTTTGCAATTCTGTGAGAGAGGAGGAATAAAGAGGAAACAACAAAAGAAGGCGAAGGCTCAGTGATACTTCCATGGCTTTGCATGACTTGTTGATGCTAAAGAGCCAGGGAGGCCCTAACTACATAGTCTTGGTGAGTAAGAAATGCTGTGACTTTTGTATGACTGGTGAGGTTTGGGAATATTTTCTGTTGCACACCTGGGAGTTTCCATTGGTGATACTACATGGCTGAATATAAGGTGTAGGTATTGAATGGAGCTCGGTAATAATAATAATAATAATAAAAAAGTGCACCTGTACAGCGTTTATCTATGTAATATTTGCATCCATGGCTTAGTTTCTCATTATCCCTGAAGATCCTGAACACTGCTCAAGAAGATTGTTGTGATCTAGTTCTCTGCTTTAAAGATCAAAAACAATTTGTTCATTGAAGTCACAGGTGATTTCACTGTAAATGTTACAAGAATTCAAAAGACAATCTAATTTATTGATTTTTAAAATATCTTTCCTCTTAAAATACACATACCTAATCTTAAAGGCCTGAGAGTTTGGCTGGTGCAGGTACTGTGACATTGCACCCAAAAAGATATTTGCTATTAGTGAGAATGTCCTAAGAGGAATTTAATTCCTTTTCAGAGCTGGCGACAGACTTCTCTGTGTCCGGGGAAATGTGGGGGGTGGAGTTTGGGTCTGGGCCCTCCAAAAGGGCTGGGGCCTTGAACAGAAGCAGGGCTCACGTAGTCAGATCTCAGAACCACCTGCGGCTCAAATAGCAATTTAAAGGGCTCAGTAAGTAACAGCCTAGAGCCCCAGACCCTTTAAAATTGCTGTCCCTGGGGTAACTATTCCTTTTGACCTCCCCTCACCACACATCAGCAGCCCTTTTCCTTTGCTATAAACTATGTATTTAAGTCAAAAACAGGAAGAGAGAATGCAAATCAAAACAAGACAGAGAAAAGTCTAGTTAGTGCATTTCTCCTTTGCTAAAGTGCCAGATGGTAATTATATGACTATAGTTATATGCTCATTGAAAACAAACAAGTAAATATGTGTCTATCCATCAGCTTGCACTCACCTGTTCTTGGCGAACTGAAAAAGTGAAAAACAACACCTTGGCTTCATTCTTCATGAGAGAAGGGAGAAACATCCAGGAAATGGTTAATGACTGTCAGTCTGTTTAATGTTCCAAAGAAGGGGTGTGGGTGACAGACGTCTCAGGAACCTGCTGTCATCAGAGGAGTAGCTTAGTTTGGTGCTGTGTTTGAATAATAAATGTATTCTGAGGCATGGGCTTGAAGGAGACTCTCTAGCATGTATGTCACTGGTTCTTTCCTGGGCTGGGAACAGCTTACACCACCTTACAGTCCTGCACAGCTTGGTGCAAGACTCACAAGGTAATATATACCTTACTAGCAAAATAACCCAGTGTTGATCTGGTCCTTATGGAGGGGCTCAGGGCAAGTAGCTGGGAGTGAGGGGGGTTCAGGAGTCAGGGCAGGGGCTTGTGGATGTGGGGGGTCTTGGAACACTGGATGGGGAGTTGCAGGAGTCAGGGTCATAGAATCATAGAATCATAGGACTGGAAGGGACCTCGAGAGGTCATCGAGTCCAGCCCCCCGCCCTCAAGGCAGGACCAAGCTCCGTCTACACC
This sequence comes from Pelodiscus sinensis, assembly GCF_049634645.1. Lineage (NCBI taxonomy): Eukaryota > Metazoa > Chordata > Testudines > Trionychidae > Pelodiscus > Pelodiscus sinensis. Next base: position 10,613,940 of record NC_134723.1, read on the forward strand.
ATCCCTGACAGATGTCTATCTAACCTGTTCTTAAATATCTCCAGAGAGGGAGATTCCACCACCTCCCTTGGAAATTTATTCCAATATTTGACCACCCTGACAGTTAGGAATTTTTTCCTAATGTCCGATCTAAACCTCCCTTGCTGCACTTTAAGCCCATTACTCCTTGTCCTGTCCTCAGAAACCAAGAGGAACAAATTTTCTCCTTCCTCCTTGTGACACCCTTTTAGATATTTGAAAACCGCTATCATGTCCCCCCTTAATCTTCTTTTTTCCAAACTAAACAAGCCCAGTTCATGAAGCCTGGCTTCATAGGTCATGTTCTCTAGACCTTTAATCATTCTTGTCGCTCTTCTCTGTACCCTTTCCAATTTCTCCACATCTTTCTTGAAATGTGGCGCCCAGAACTGGATACAGTACTCCAGCTGAAGCCTAACTAGTGCAGAGTAGAGCAGCAGAATGACTTCACGAGTTTTGCTTACAACACACCTGTTGATACAACCTAGAAACATATTTGCTTTTTTTGCAACAGCATCACACTGTTGACTCATATTCAACTTGTGGTCCACTATGACCCCTAGATCCCTTTCCGCCATGCTCCTTCCTAGACAGTCGCTTCCCATCTTGTATGTATGGAACTGATTGTTCCTTCCTAAGTGGAGCACTTTGCATTTCTCTTTATTAAACTTCATCTTGTTTACCTCTGACCATTTCTCTAACTTGCTAAGGTCATTTTGAATTATGTCCCTATCCTCCAAAGAAGTTGCAACCCCACCCAGTTTGGTATCATCTGCAAACTTAATAAGCGTACTCTCTATCCCAATATCTACATCATTGATGAAGATATTGAACAGTATGGGTCCCAAAACAGTCCCTTGCGGAACTCTACTTGTTATCCCTTTCCAGCAGGATTTAGCGCCGTTAACAACAACTCTCTGACTACGGTTATCCAGCCAATTATGTGCCCACCTTATCGTGGCCCTATCTAAGTTATATTTGCCTAGTTTATCAATAAGAATATCATGAGAGACCGTATCAAATGCCTTACTAAAGTCTAGGTATATGACATCCACCGCTTCTCCCTTATCCACAAGGCTTGGGTCATGGGGTGAGGTGGGGTTCAGGGAGGGAGTGGGGGTACAGGTGTCAGGGCAGGATGTTGAAACGTGTAGGGGACTAAGGGCAGGGGGTTGGGTTGGCCCCTGGGTCTTAGGTTCCCCACCCCTGGTTTAAATTGAGACTTTTTGTGGAAATACATCAGTTTCAAGAAAACTTTTGTTGGAAAGGTTTCTCAGTTTGGGATTTAGAAAACACTTAGGGTACGTCTAGACTACATCCCTCTTTTGACAGAGGAATGTAAATTAGACACTTCAAAATTGCAAATGAAGCCAGGATTTGCATTTCCCATGCCTCATTTGCATAATTGCGTCATGGTGCTCGTTCGAAAAGGCGCTAGTTCGAAAGTGAAAACGCAGTCTTGCGGTTTACAGGATCTTTTGAAAGGCTTCTATTTTCGAAAGAACTGCATCTGGACTGCAGTTTCACTTTCGAAAGAGGGCCATGACGTGATTATGCAAATGAAGCATGGGACATACAAATCGTGGCTTCATTTGCAATTTCTAAGTGTCTAATTTACATCCCTCTGTCGAAAGAGGGATGTAGTCTAGACACATCCTTAGGGTATGTCTACACTACCCCGCTAGTTCGAACTAGCGGGGTAATGTAGGCATACTGCACTTGCAAATGAAGCCCAGGATTTGAATTTCCCGGGCTTCATTTGCATAAGCGGGGAGCCGCTATTTTTAAAACCCCGCTGGTTCGAACCCTATGCAGCGCGGCTACACGGGGCTTGAACTAGGTAGTTTGGACTAGGCTTCCTATTCGAGGTGTACCGGTAGTTCGGAATAGGAAGCCTAGTCCGAACTACCTAGTTCGAGCCCCGTGTAGCCGCGCTGCAAGGGGTTCGAACCAGCGGGGTTTTAAAAATGGCGGCTCCCAGCTTATGCAAATGAAGCCCGGGAAATTCAAATCCCGGGCTTCATTTGCAAGTGCGGTATGCCTACATTACCCCACTAGTTCGAACTAGGAGGGTAGTGTAGACATACTCTTAGTTTGGTCTTGGGAGACCCAAGCCCAAAGGCTCAGTTCTGCCTTAACCCTGGTCTCCCACATTTTAGCTGAGTCTTGGCTGGGTGTCTCTCCCATTTCCCCCTGTTTTTCTGCATAACATTTTCAAAAGCTCTTGGGTTCATCCCGTTGAAAAAGGGATTTATTTTTTGAAATCTTGAAAATATTTACCAGATGGAGTAACACTTTCCTGCCCAGCTCTAACATCTAAATTAAGGTAAAAAACAACAAATGGTCTGGTAGCACTTTATAGACTAACAAAATATGTAGATGGTATCATGATACCATCTACATGTTTTGTTAGTCTATAAAGTGCTACCAGACCATTTGTTGTTTTTTTCTGTAACAGACTAACTCGGCTACCACCTGAAGCTCCTAAATTAAAGTAGACATCCCAAATTACTGGGTGCTTTTGAATATTGTGGTTATGGTCTCTATGTGTCTTATTTCCCTTCTCTATAAAAATGAGGGAACTAAGATTTAATTCACAGAGACATTTTGAAGTTTAATGCAATAAGGTTTATAAAGTGCTTTGAAATCTTGAAATGGAAAATACTATGATTACTATATACATATAGTATATAGTAATCGTGTGTGTGTGTTTGTGTGTATGTGTATGAAATGTAACTACGGAGTCTTAATCATCTTGTGTCATAATCTTTGGTGAACAGCTGGTTTGTCCATGTACTACATTAATAGACTGTAGTTATTATGTACAGCTATGCCAGATCATTTTACTTGTACATTTACTGGCATACAAACTCAAAAAAGGTAGAATTACACATTTATCATCCCTGGGCTAACAAAATGAGATTAGATAATCTTCTAAAAATTACCCTCTGAAGTAAATTAGATTACAAGCAATGTGTTCACAAAACCCAAGAGAGAACAAAGCTTTGTGGATTCAAGTTATAATACCATAGAGCAGAACAGTTTCTCTAACTAGACTCCTGAATCTATTACAGAGAGAGGAGGAATATATGTGCCACTGGCCTCCTAGTAAACCAATCAGAAACATATATTTATTGTGCTAAAAGTGGGTGTGAGGCTGAGGGAGAGCTGACAATTTTTCTACCTTCCAGCTATGAGTGAAAATGATTCTATTATAAGCCATGGAAACAAAAGGAAGGGCATCTGTCTTCATCCCTGGGCATAGGTAAATTCTTAATAATTAGAATAATTGTTCTGATCCGTCACTGATTTACCAGTGACATTAATAGGAGCAGGACTGGGACCATTGATACTTGTTCATTATGGTGTAGAATTGAAATTATACATCTTAGAAATTAACTGTCCTGTCCTGAGCTGCTTGGTCTGTGACCCAAGTCAGAGCTCAGAAAGGCCATTAGTCCTCTTGTGAACTTACCATGGAAGTTCAGTCTGCTTATACAGATATGTTTTAGTCAGGGGAGGAGGGTCGAAGAACAGAAAACTTATGCTACACAGTAGACACTCCAGCTGAGAGAAGCCATTTACCAGGGAATAAATTAGGGTATGTCTACACTGGCCCACTAGTTTGAACTAGGGAGGCTAATGTAGGCATTTGAAGTTGAAAATTCCATGAGGTGTAACAGTTAACTCGAACTAAGCACTTAGTTTGAGTTAACATTAGACTGCCGCATGTAGCCACGGGCAGTTAGTTCGGACTAGGGGGATTTAAAAATGGCACCCAGATGGGAAGATGCAAATAAAACCCGGGATATTTAAATCCCGGGCTTCATTTGCTACTTCGAATGGCTACATTAGCCTCCATAGTTCAAACTAGGAGGCTAGTGTAGTCATATCCTTATATATTTTTCCATTTCAAATGTCACTTTTTTAAAATAAGCAGACCACTATCAAAATAAATGCTTCCATCACTTATTATCCATCAGCTCTACTTTGCTAGTATTCAGATTATTGTTGAACCATTTAGCACATCTCTCAAAAAACTTTTTGGCATCCCCTAGTGTATGCTTAAGAAAATTGACTCTAAATAAAAAAAAGTGATATACAACCCTAATGAAAATGTTAAAGTCTCAGTCAACCAATTCTTTGAGGGAAATGTTATTTCTAGCAGAAGCACAGGTGATGTTGCTGGGGTTCTACCTCCCAGCAGTTCTCTTTCCAGTGATGATATTTTAAAATACCAGATTGTTGGGAAGGATAGACCTTATGCCCATATCAATTTCTGTTAAAAGGAAGAGATTTCCCCCAGAATCCTTGCTATTAGGAATCAATATTTAATACATGTAGCTTTCAGGATCATTCACCAAAAGAAGCAGTATAGTTTGGCTTTGGGTACAGATGACTCAAAATGTTAAATTCAGATATGGTCTTCTTAAAGACTGGAAGATTTGGTCTGGTTATAGGAAGTACCATGAGCACTAAAGTTTGGTCTGCATCTAGATTGTAATTTACCCATTTAAGTTGGTTCATACCTATGCTCTATCTTAAACAAATCTCTAGTAGAATCATAGAATCATAGAGCTGGAAGAGACCTCAGGAGGTCATCAAGTCCAGCCCCCTGCCCAAGGCAGAACCAATCCCAACTAAATCAACCCAGCCAGCAATTTGTCAGATGGAGACTTAAAACCGCCAGGGATGGAGATTCCACCACCTCCCCAGGTAACCCATTCCAGTAATTCACCACCCTCCTGGTGAAATAGTTTTTCCTAATATCCAACCTAGACCTTTCCCACTGTAATTTGAAACAATGGCTTCTTGTTCTGCCATCCATCACTACTGTGAACAGTCTTTCTCCATCCTCTTTGGAACCTCCCTTCAGGAAGTTGAAGACTGCTATCAAATCCCCCCTCTTCTGCAAACTAAACAAACCCAACTCCCACAGTCTCTCCGCATAGGTCATGTGCTCCAGCCTTATTATTTGGGTCGCCCACCACTGGACCATGTCCAATACGTCCACATCCTTTCTATAGTGGAGAACCCAGAACTGGACACAGTATTCCATATGTGGCCTCACCAGAGCCGAATAAAGGGGAATAATCACTTCTCTGGTTCTGCTGGCAATGTTCCTCCTAATGCATCCTAATATGCCATTAGCCTTCTTGGCTACAAGGACACACTGTTGACTCATATCCCTCTTCTTATCCACTATAATCCCCAGGTCCTTTTCTGAAGAACTGCTACTTAGCCATTCAGTCCCCAGCCTGTAACAATGCTTGGAATTCTTCCGTCCCAAGTGCAGGACTCTACACTTGTCCTTGTTGAAACTCATCAGATTTCTTTTGGCCCAATCCTCTGATGTGTCCAGGTCACTCTGGACCTTATGACTGCCCTCCAGCATATCTTTCTTTCCCCCTAGCTTAGTGTCAGCTGCAAACTTGCTGAGGATGCAATCTATCCCCTCATCCAAAATAATGATGTTGAACAAAACTGGTCCAAGAACAGATCCTTGGGGCACTCCGCTAGAAACTGACTGCCAACCTGACATCGAGCTCTTGATCACTACCCATTGGGCCTGACAGTCTAGCCAACTTTCTATCTATCTTATCCATCCATTTATCCAATCCATATTCCCTTAGCTTCCTGGCAAGAATATTGTGGGAGACCATATCAAAAGCTTTGCTAAAGTCAAGGTATATCACATACACTTACTTTCTCATATCTACAGAGCCAGTTATCTCATCATAGAAGCTAATCAGATTGGTCAGGCATGACTTGCCCTTTATGAATCCATGTTGAGTATTCCTGATCACTTTTCCCTCTTCCAAGTGCTTCAGAATGGATTCCTTGAGGATCCCCTTCATGATTTTTAGTAGAAGCCACTTAAATGTTAGAAATAATTATATGAAATAGTATATTAATTTAACACTACAACAGAAGTAGTTGGACAAAACAAAGAAAGGTTTGACTAAATCCAATTTGAAGAAGAAAGCCAGGCCATGGATCTTTAGCTTAATTCATGTGTGACTTAACACATTACAAAGGCAATTTGCCCTCTGAATATTCACATCTCCAAACCAACGCTATGAATGACCCACTTCTACCTTGTCTTGGTTAGCTTTATTAACACAAGCAACTTCTCTCTTATAGGGTATGTCTGCACTACCCCGCTATTTCGAAATAGCGGGGTAATGTAGGCATACCGCATTTGCAAATGAAGCCCGGGATTTGAATTTCCCAGGCTTCATTTGCATAAGCGGGGTGCCGCCATTTTTAAATCCCCACTGGTTCGAACACCATGTCGCGCAGCTACACGTGGCACGAACTAGGTAGTTCGAACTAGGCTTCCTAGTTCGAACTACCGTTACTCTTCATTCCATGAGGAGTAACGGTAGTTCGAACTAGGAAGCCTAGTTCGAACTACCTAGTTTTTGCCGCGTGTAGCCGCGCGGCATGGGGTTCGAACCAGCGGGGATTTAAAAATGGCGGCTCCCCGCTTATGCAAATGAAGCCCGGGAAATTCAAATCCCGGGCTTCATTTGCAATTGCGGTATGCCTACATTACCCCGCTATTTCGAAATAGCGGGGTAGTGTAGACATACCCATATATACTACTAATCCTGTAACTTCCACTCCAATTCACCTGATGAAGTGGGTTTTACCCATGAAAGCTTATGCCCTAATAAATCTGTAAGGGTATGTCTACACTGCCACCCTAGTTTGAACTAGGGTGGCTAATGTAGGCATTCGAAGTTGCAAATGAAGCCCGGGATTTAAATATCCCGGGCTTCATTTGCATCTTGCCGGGCTCCGCCTTTTTTAAATCCCCGATAGTGCGGACTCCGTGCCCGCGGCTACACGCAGCACGGAGTAGGTAGTTCGAATTAGGCTCTCTAATTCGAACTACCAGTACACCTCGTTCCATTAGAGAGCCTAATTCAAACTACCTACTCCGTGCCATGTGTAGCCGCGGGCAAGCCACTGGCAACCAGCCCTCCACCACTCCCCAGGAGCAGTCTGACAGCTCCCAGGAGCCTGCTAGGGCCCGAAGAAGGGGGGCACCTTCCTTGTCCATGGTGGAGATCATGGACCTTATTCAGGTTTGGGAGGGATGCCCCCAGCATCCATGATCTCCGCACTAGATGGAGGAACGCGGCCATCCATGGCAGGAAAGCTGCCAGCCTGGCCACCAAAGGCCACATACCAACCTAGGAGCAGGCTTGCATGACCATCAAGTTGGTCCAGTGAGACCCCCAACCCTGAGCCCTGAGTTTCCCTTCCCTCTTCTTCCCCTTGCTTCCCCCTTCCAGCTCCCTCCTCTCAGGTTTCCCCCTCCCCTCTCCCAGACTCTCTACTCCCATCTTCCACCTCCTTTCCCTAGTCTCACCAAACTTTCATTCCCTCCCCTTCCAGTTTTGTTAAATAAAGAGAGTTTGTATGTATGAAAATATGTGTATTTTATTTGACATCAGGAAGGGGGGCTAGTTAGGGGTAAGTGGAAGGATGTGAGGGAGGAATGAGACACAAGCCCCCAGTGGGGCGGACCAGGAAGGATCTTAGCGCTCCTCAAGGTGGAAGCTCTCTTGCAGGGCCTCCTGGATCCTGATAGCCCCCCGATGGACCTCCCAGATGGCAGCCTGCAGAAAGTGCAGCCAGGCTCGTAGCAATGCATCCACAAGAAGATCCAGAGTGCCCAGGGGCAGCTGTGGCTCCATGTTGCAGAGTGCTGTGGTGTCCGGAGTGAGGGCAACCAGAGCACACAGAGACAAAATGCTTTGCTGTCCCTCATCGAGGTAGACAAGCAAGCAGGGAAACCTGAGAACTGGCTGTTGGGGTTTGGGGGTCCCTTTAAGCATAGACCTCAGTTAGCCTCATGCAGCAGCCCCATACTGTAATTGCTGACCTGGTGCCCTGCCGGAACTGGTTCCAGCCAGTCTTAAATGTGATTCAGAGTCCATTCAGTGTGGACATGCTATTTCGAAATAGCAAAATGCTATTTTGAAATGCATTTTGTATGTAGACGCTTTATTTCAAAATAAGTATTTCAAAATAAGATATTTCGAAATAACACTGTAGTGTACACATACCCTCAAGGGGTTCGTCTACACTGGCCCCTTTTCCGGAAGGGGCATGTTAATTTCATGAGTTGTAGTAGGGAAATGCGCGGGGGATTTAAATATCCCCCGCGGCATTTAAATAAAAATGTCCGCCGCTTTTTTCCGGCTTTTAAAAAAGCCGTAAAAGAGCGTCTACACTGGCCCCGATCCTCCGGAAAAAGTGCCCTTTTCCGGAGGATCTTATTCCTACTTTGAATAAGGCCATCTTATTCCTACTTTGAAGTAGGAATAAGATCCTCCGGAAAAGGGCACTTTTTCCGGAGGATCGGGGCCAGTGTAGACGCTCTTTTACGGCTTTTTTAAAAGCCGGAAAAAAGCGGTGGACATTTTTATTTAAATGCCGCGGGGGATATTTAAATCCCCCGAGCATTTCCCTACTACAACTCATGAAATTTACATGCCCCTTCCGGAAAAGGGGCCAGTGTAGACGTAGCCAGGGTGTTTAGAGGTTAAATAACAAGTTATGTCGAAATAACAGAATTGCCATGTAGAGGCTCACATTTTTATTTTGAAATAATTTTGAAATAATGGACAGCTTATTTTGAAATCTTTAAACCTCATTTCTGAATAACAGTAGTGTGGATGTTCCACTGCTGGTATTTCGAAACCCCCAGGGCCATCTAAAGTTAGTACTTCCCAGTGCCTCTTGGAGTTCTAAATCGAGGTAGCATGTCCACATTAGGAAAGCCTGCCTCAGACTAATTTTGAGGCTTCCCTGTAGTGTAGATGTGCTATTTTCAAATAAGTTATTTTGGAGGGAAAAATGCCAAAATAGCTTATTTTGAAATAAGTGTGCTGTGTAGATGTACCTTAGGGTATGTCTACACTGCCACCCCAGTTCGAACTAGGGTGGCTAATGTAGTCATTTGAACTTTCAAATGAAGCCCAGGATTAAAATATCCCAGGCTTTATTTGCATGTTCCCGGGCTCTGCCATTTTTAAATGCCCGGTAGTTCGAACTCCCTGCCCATGGCTACACGTGGCACGGGCTAGGTAATTCGAATTAAAGCTCCTAATTCAAACTACCATTACTCCGCATTGCAGGAGGAGTAATAGTAGTTTGAATTAGGAGCTTTAATTCGAACTACCTAGCCCGTGCCGCGTGTAGCCGTGGGCAGGGAGTTTGAACTACGGGGCTTTTAAAAATGGTGGCGCTCGGGAACATGCAAATAAAGCCCGGGATATTTTAATTCCGGGCTTCATTTGCAAATTTGAATGACTACATTCGCCACCCTAGTTCGAACTGTGAACTAGGGTGCCACAGGACTTCTCTTCGTTTATGCAGATACAGATTAACACTATCCCTCTGAGACTAGTGCCAAAGATGTAAGCTCTCTCTTATAACCCATGTTGGTTTGATTAAACTAGAAGAACTTGACAAATCTTGTTTGTTGGTCCACTAGTGGTGGTACTATCAATAAACCTGTTTTCCTTTGAATTTCCTCTTGGCAATTAGCTTGTGAATGAATCTAGTTGAGGACTAACACTTTGTTTTCTGTCATCAGGCTGTAGAGATAAGTTTTCACTGCTGTGTGCAATGTGAGAAATATTGATACAGCTGACATTGAAGAACAATTAGGATATACATTATTTCCGTAGGTACTGAACAATACATATATCATGATAACACTGTTTCCAATGGAATAACAACAGCAACTAGCAGTAACACTGGTGATAATCTCATTATTAATAATTTATGTTGTCACTACAGTTGAGATGCTGCAGTTGTGATTCAGTGAAATGAAAAGTGTTCAGAAATTGCCCAGCTGTACAGTTAGCTTTCTAAAACACATTATTTTCCTATTTCTTTTATACATGCCATTGTTATGGATTTTGTGTTTGATTAATTCTATAGTGTTTTATTTTATTTAAAGTAAATTTTGTATTATGGCATGACACCACTGTGGGTTTGGCTATGGCAGCTACAGTTTAAAACTTACCATAGTGAAAGACCCCTCTATTACCTGATTAAAAGTAGAGTCTGTAGGAACACATAAAGACCAAAGGTAGTGGCCATACATACATTGTCCTGATCAAGGTCTAGTTGATTGTGTGTTATTAAAATTAAAGGTATGATTACACAAGCATTTAGAAATTCTATGCAGACCTATGCACAAGTTACACATATACTTATCTTCACATCCTTGACAGTGTTAGGGTCTCTCATGGCTTGTTCATCAGTAGAAAGACGGTCCCTGCAGGAGTCTCTCAGAAGAAACACAGTTTTGTCATTCTGGACAAACCTTTTTTATAATGTGATGCTGTCTAGACCTATGTTCTGTGCATGTTCACAAAAGTGTACACCCTCTTTTCTTATCAGTCTGTGTCCTTTGGAAACTGAAGGAACCTCAATTTTCTGCAGGCTGAGTAATTTCTCTTTATCCTTATTAGCACGAATGTACAACCTATATCCTGTGATTAAGACACATGTCTGAGACAGTTGCAGCTTTTTGTTATTTTTATGATCTAATATAAATCTTCTGGGTAATTTTGTGTAATAGTTTTACTTGGCACCTTTTTCCCATAATCTTAGGTCTTTGGGTTATTTTCTGGTTACTCATGTTGTCACTTCTTGTCTCAAAGATCTAAAATAGCTTTAGCCTACAGGTTCTCACATTTCAGCTTATCTTACTCATGTCTTTTATACAGTTATACGTTTAGAGGAAAGATCTTATACTTTTACAATTCTACAAATTAACTCTAATTAGCAGAAAATGAATATATATGATATAATATAATCAGAGCTCGACAAATTATACAATCTACTCGCCCGTGGCAAGTAGATTGTAACCCGGAAGAGCCGGGTTCCGGCAATCTGCACATGAGCAGAACGATCTGCGCATGCGCAGATTGCCGGACAGCGTGGCTGGTGAGCGGGGTTCGCTGCAGTTCGGCGAGCCCTGAATATAATCATAACATCATTACACAATAAGGCCTGGTATACACTAGACCAGACAGGTCAGTTTAAGGTACACTACTCCAGTTATGCATTTTGCTTACCTTAACTGAGCTGTTGCAGTGTCCACACAGCAGGAGACCAACGAGAACACACGCTCCTGTCAGCTTCCCTTATTCCTCACAGAACGAGGAGTACTGGACACCAGTGGGGCCTGCCCTCAGCATTTGATTTATTGGTCTACATTAGACCTGCTAAATCCAACACTAGAAGATAGACCTCCAGAGAGTCGAACTTCTCCCTAGTGTAGACATGCCCTTTGTGAATAATAACTAAAATAGTATTACAGTTCTGTGAAATGAAAATCTATAGCCAATGTATATAACTTTCAAAATCTCAGACATGATCTATGCTATGAGGCTAGGTTGAAGTTAGCTGCATTAAGACAGTTTTATAACAAATGAATCTACACCACCAAGCTCCTTTCGCTGACTTTCAGGGCTTTTGAAGTTGACTTCTGTACTCCACCTCGATGAGAGTCTGGCCTTCCAGGGTCGAATTTGGAGTAGTGCAGACATAGCACTGTTCAATTTGATGTTCTTGGACTCCAGAAGCTGTCCCATTGTGCCCCAATGTGACTATTCTGGCCAGCACTTTCAATTCTGCTGCTCTCCCAGGTACACAGAAAAAGCCCCAAGAACTTTTAAATGTAATTTCCTGTTTTGCTAGCATGGCAAGCCCAGCAGGACACATAACCATCAGTGCTCAGAGTTGCAAACAAGCTCCAGCATGGGGCTTTCAGGAGATAGTTGATTTGACTGCTTATGGCACATGGGGCATTTAGAAGATTCTGATTGCTGTATAGCAAGAAGAACCTGTGCAGGCAGAATTGTGAAGCAGCAGAAGTAATGTTGATATCTGTGCCAAGATCATGCAGGCCATGGTGGAAAAGGATACAGCAGGGACACCCAGCAGTGCCATGAGAAAATCAAGGAGCTCAGGCAAGAGTACCAGAAGACAAAGGAAGCAAGAGGTCTGAGATCAGAGCCTCAGACCTGTCTTGTCTATGAGCAGCTGCACTGGATTCTATGGGAGGACCCAACCATTGACCCAAAACTGTCCATGGATACTTCCCAAGCAATTCTTCAGGCAGCCTTGGGAAACAGCAAGGGGATATTGTTGATGAAGAAGAGGAGGAAGAGCAGAATTCTCAGCAGGCAAGTGGAGCCAACTAACTTTGGAGCCAATTTCCTTCCAGGATCTATTGCTGCTAAACCCTGGTGGCGGGGAATGGTGGGTTCAAATTTGTAATCACATTACAGCGGTTGTAATTGGGTTTAACCTCTTTTGATCTGTCCTGAGCATTTGAAATTCAGTGGAGGCTCCCAGAAAAGTTTGTTAAAGTTTCTGGAGATGGAGTGGGATTTCTCCCTGCACATCTCCACAAAGCTCTTAGGGTATGTCTACACAAGCCCCCAAGTTTGAACTAGGGAGGCTAATGTAGGCATTCCAAGTTTCAAATGAAGCCCGGGATTTAAATATCCCGGGCTTTATTTGCATCTTCCCATCTGGGCGCCATTTTTAAATCCCCTTAGTCTGAACTAACTGCCCATGGCTACACACGCCAGTCAGATGTTAACTCGAACTAAGTTAAAACAGAAGCGCTCTTTCAAAAGGCCTGTCTTTCTCATGCCATGAGGAAGAAGGGCTCCTCCAAAAGAGGAGGTTTTTCTGAAACTTGGCCCAGTGCAGACAGGCAAAATTTCAGAAAAGCCTCTTCTGACAAAACTATCAGAAAGAGTAATGCAAATTGTGGAGCACAATTTGCATACCTTTTCCTGATAAAAAGCGGCAGTGTAGACATAGCCTCTGAGTGGAAGGGCTGGGTCTAGCAATGGACTGGGATGGGCAACCTGACTTTTTGATTTATAGATGTTTCACAACTTGGATACACCAGGATGAGTGTTTAAAAATTTCAGATGAGCGGAATTTTCACGTGATTTAACTGTAAGACTAAATCACCACAGCACCAAACCATATTAGAATCATAGAATCATTGGGTTGGAAGAGACCTCTGGAGGCCATCAGAATCTCAACTAAATCATCCCAGCCAGGTCCTTGTTAAGTCAGGACTTAATCTTCAGGGATAGAAATTCCACCACCTCCCTAGGTAACCCATTCCAGTGCTTCACCACCCTCCTAGTGAAGTAGTTTTTCCTAATATCCAACTTAGACTTTCCTACTGCATCTTCAGAGCATTGCTCCTCATTCTGTCATCTGTCACCAATAAGAAAAGACTCTGTCCATTCTCTTTGGAATTCCCCTTCAGAAAGTTGAAGGCTGGTATCAAATTCCCCTTCACTCTTTCCTTCTGTTGACTAAATAAACTCTTGAAGGGATCCTCAAGGAATCTATTTTGAAGCACCTGGAAGAGGGGACAGTGATCAGGAATAGTCAACATGGAGTCACCAAGGGCAAGTCATGTCTGACGAATCTGATTAGCTTCTATCATGAAGTAACTGGCTCTGTAAACATGAGGAAGTCAGTGGATGTGATATATCTTTGCTTTAATGAAGCTTTTGATATGGTCTCCCACAATATTCTTGCCAGCAGGTTTAGGATTGGAGAAATGGACTGTAAGGTGTATAGAAAGCTGGCTAGATTGTTCGGCCCAATGGGTAGTGATCAATGGCTCAATGTCAGGTTGGTGGTCACTTTCAAGTGGAGTATCTGAAGGATTGGTTCTAGGATTGGTTTTGTTCAACTTCTTTATTAATAAGGGGATGGATGACCTGGATAAGGGGATGGATTGCACCTTCAGCAGGTTTGCAGATTACACTAATCTAGGGGGAGAGGTAGATACATTGGACAGAAGAATCCCAAACATTGTTACAGGCCAGGGACCAACTGGCTAAAAAGCAATTCAGCAGAAAAGGACCTGGGGATTACAGTGGATGAGAAACTGGATATGAGTCAACAGTGTGTCCTTCTAGCCAAGAAGGCGAATGTAATATTAGGTTGCATTAGGAGAAGCATTGACAGCAGATCTAGAGAAGTGATTATTTCCATTTATTTGGCTCTGGTGAGGCCACATCTGGAGCATTGCATCCAGTTCTGGGCCCCCCACTATAGAAAGGATGTGGATGCACTGGAGAGGATGTAGTGGAGGGCAACGAAAATGATTAGGGGACTAGAGCACATGACCTATGAGGAGAAGCTGAGGGATTTGGGCTTATTTAGTGTTCAGAAGAGAAGAGTGAGGGAGGATTTGATAGCAGCTTTCAACTTCCTGAAGGGAGGTTCCAAAGAGGCTGGAGAAAGGCTGTTGTCAGTAGTGACAGATGGCAGACCAAGAAGCAATGGTCTCAAGTTATGGTGGGGAGGTGTATGTTGGATATTAGGAAAAACTATTTCACTAGGAGGGTGGTGAAGCACTGGAATGGATTACCTAGGGAGGTGGTGAAATCTCCATCCGTAGAGGTTTTTAAGTCTCAGCTTGACAAATCCTTGACAGGGATGATTTAGATGGGATTAGTCCTGCTTTGGGCGGGGGGCTGGACTTGATGACCTCCTGAGGTCTCTTCCAGCCCGATGATTCTATGAAATCCCTCAGTCTCTCGTCATAAGTCATGTGCTCTGGCTCCCTAATCATTTTTGTTGCCTGCTGCTGGACTTTTTCCGATGTGTCCATATCATTTTTATAACAGGAGCAGGGGATTACAGTGGATGAGAAACTGGATATGAGTCAACAGTGTACCCTTCTAGCCAAGAAGGAAAATGGTGAAATCAGGAGAATGCAATTAGGTTACATTAGGAGAAGCATTGACAGCAGATCTAGAGAAGTGATTATGCAGTTCTCCAGATGTGGCCTCACCAGTGGAGGAATATTCACTTACCTAGGTCTGAAGTAAGGCTGACCAGTCTACTGTACCCAGGATTCTCCTTCCCTTTTTTAAAGATGGGTGCCACATTTGCCCTTTTCCAATTGTCTGGGACCTCCCCTGATTGCCATGTGATAGCTCTGTCAACCCATCAGGCAACTCTCTTAGCACCCTTAAATGCATTAGAGCCAGCCCCATGGATTTGTATATGTCGAGCTTTTCTAAGAATGCAAGAATGGCCATATTGGTCAAACCAAAGGTCCATCCAAACCAGTATCCTATTTGCCAACAGTGGCCAACACCTGATGCCCCAGGGAGAGAGATCACAACACATAATCATCACATGATCCCTCTCCTATCATCTATTTCCAGACTAACAGAGGCTAGGGACACCTTTCCTACCCATCCTGGCTAATAGCCATTAATGGACCTAACCTTCATTAATCTATCTAGCTCTTTTTTGAACCCCGTTAAAGTCCTCGCCTTCACCACATCCTCTGGCAAGGAGTTCTAGTGATTGACTGTGCACTGAGTGAAGAAAAACTTCCTTTTGTTTGCTTTAAATCTATTAATTTCATTTGGTGATCTCTAGTTCTTATATTGTGGAAACAAGTAAATAACTTTTCCTTATTCACTTTTTTTCACACCCATTACGATTTTATAGACTCTTACTTTCCTCTTTTCTAAGCTGAAAAGTCCAAGTCTTTTTAATCTCTTCTCATATGGGAATCATTCCAAACCCCTAATCATTGCCCTTTTCTGAACCTTTTGCAATGCCAATATATATTTTGACATGAGGTGACCACATCTATACACATCTGTATTGAAGATGTGGGTAGACAATGGTTTTATATAGAGGCAATAAGATATTTTCTTATTTCTCTATCCCTTTTTTAATGATTCCTAACTTTCTATTTGCTTTTTGACTGCCGCTGCACACTGAGTGGATGTTTTCAGAGAACTATCCATAATGAATCCAACATCTCTCTCTTGAGTTGTTCTAGTTAAATTAGTCCCCATCATATAGTATGTATAGTTGGGATTATTTTCCAATGTGCATTACTCTATATTTATCAACATTAAATTTCATTTGCCATTTTGATGCCCAATCATTTAGTTTGGTGAGAACTTTTTGAAGCTCTTGACAGTCTGCTTTTGTCTTAACTATCTTGAGTGGTTTGATATAATCTAAAAATGTTGCCACCTCATGGTTTAACCCTTTCTCCAGGTCATTTATAAATAGGATTGGTCCCAGTACAAACCTTTGGAGGACCCCACTAGTTACCTCTCTCCAGTAAGATAACTTACCATTTCTTCCTACCCATTGTTTCCTGTCTTTTAACCAGTTATCAGTTCATGAAAGGACCTTTCTACTTATCCCATGACATCTTACTTTACTTAAGAGCCTTTGGTAAGGGACCTTGTCAACTTCCAAAACCTCCTCTAATGACACTTCAGTCTGGGACAATGCCTCAGATTTGTCACCTAAAAAAAATGGCTCAGGTTTGTAAATCTTCCCAATATCCTCATCTGTGAAAACTGAAGCAAAGATTCATTTAGCTTCTCTTCAATGACTTGATCATCTTTGTGTGCTCCTTTAGCATCTCCATCATCCAAGTGCCCCACTGGTTGTTTAGCCAGTTATCAATTCATGAAAAGACCTTCCTTCTTATCCCATGACAACTTACTTTTCTTAAGAGTCTTTGATGAGGAACCTTGTCAACTTCTAAAACTTCCTCTAATAACACTTCAATCTGGGACAATGCCTCAGATTTGTCACCTAAAAAGTATGGCTCTGATTTGTAAATCTTCCCAATATCTTCAACTGTGAAAACTGAAGCAAACTGAAAACTGAAGTACATGCTTCTGGTGTACTTAAAAAACATTTTACTATGTTTTTTGGCTAGCTGTTCTTCAAACTCCTCTTTGGCATTTCTTATTATATTTTTACACTCAATTTGACCAAGTTTATGCTCCTTTCTATTTTCCTCACTAGGTTTTGACTTCCGCTTTTTAAAAGATGTCTTTTTATATCTCACTGCTTCTTTTACTTGGTTGTTAAGTTATGGTGGCACTTTTTTTGTTCTCTTACTGTATTTTTTTATTTGGGGTTGTAACCGAGTCTCTCTTCGGGGGCCACCGGGCACGCCCCTCCCCGAGTCCGAGGGTCCTCGCCTTCGTGTGCCTGGCACCTCCCGATCCCGGTCTCTATCCTGTCGTCCCCCTGGACGCGGGCCCCCCCTGTCGGTCCTCCCGGGGCCGACAGCCTCACTGCCTCTGCCTCGGCTCCGGTGCTGGATCCCTCCCCGGTCCGCTCCCCGGCCGTTCCTTCCCTGGTGGGGCTTGGCTCCGTCCGGCTCCTCTCCGCTCCGGGCGTCCCCGCTGCGCAGTCAGCTCCTGCTGCTGGGCTCCACGCCGCTCCCGGTGGGGTCCTGCTCGGGTCCTGCGGAGGAGGCTGAGAGCAGAATCCTCCCTGCTCTCCCCAAGCCTCCCCTGCTGCTCCTTCCTCCCCCCTTTTGAATTCCCCGCTCGGCGTCTGGCCGGCCCCCGCCCTTCCGAGCGCCGGCCCTGCGCTCCTGGGTCCTAGTGCTGGCCGGGTTCCAGCCGCGCCGTCTTGCGCATGCGCGCCAGTCACGCCGGGTTCCCCTTGCCCCACCGGCTCCGGCACGTGGGGCTGGGTTCCTGTCCCCCGCTGACCTTCCCCGTGGGGCGCGGGGCCGCGGTCCCCGTGGCTGGGAGTGCGGGGGTAAGTTCCCCCGTCACACCCCTCCCCCCTGGTCTCTCTTGTCTCTCTTTTTACCTCCTCTCTCTCAACACACCGGGACAGAAAGTCTACGTTTGAGTGCTCTCGCCCCGCCCGATGGACTATTATAAATGAATATTGCTGCAAAAACAGGTACCATCTCATTACCCGGGGGTTAACCTCTTTCATGTCGTGCATCCACGTTAAGGGTGCATGGTCCGTCACTAATCGGAACGTGTTGCCCCAGAGGTAATACCTCAGCATTTCTACCGCCCACCTAAGTGCTAGCGCTTCCTTTTCTATGGTGGAATACTGTTGTTCTCGCGGCAGTAGTTTGCGGCTCAGGTACACAATGGGTCTATCCCCTTTTCCTTGGTCCTGAGCCAGGACCGCCCCCACCCCTAAATTGGACGCGTCCGTTTGCACGATGAAGGGTTTAGTGAAGTCGGGTTGTGTTAGTACTGGTGCGGAGGTAAGCCTCTGCTTCAGCTGTTGAAATGCCTCTTCGCACCGCTCCGTCCACTTCACTTTTTCCGGGTAACCCTTTCTCGTTAGGTCTGTTAGGGGGGTCGCAATGGTGGCGAACTGCGGGATGAATCGGCGGTAATATCCGGCCAGCCCCAAGAACTGCTGCACCTGCTTCTTCGTGGTCGGGGCCCGGTAGTTCTGGACCGCCGCTATCTTGTTCACTTGCGGCCTCAAGTGGCCCCTTCCTACCACGTACCCCAGGTATGCCACTTCTGCCTGGCCAAAGGTGCACTTGGCCGGGTTGGCTGTCAGTCGCGCTTCTTTTAATGCCTGTAGGACCGCTCGGACGTGTGTCAGGTGCTCTTCCCATGATGCGCTAAAATGATGATATCATCAATATAGGCGGCGGCGTATGCCTGATGGTCTCGCAACACCTGGTCCATGACCCTCTGGAAGGTGGCCGCCGCTCCGTTTAGTCCGAAGGGCATTGTGATGAAATGATACAGTCCCGATGGTGTGGCGAAGGCAGTCTTTGCCTGTGACGTGGGCGTGAGTGGGATCTGCCAATATCCTTTGGTCAGATCTAATGTCGACAGGTATTGTGCCCGCCCCAGTCTCTCCAGTAACTCTTCTACCCGCGGCATCGGGTAGGCATCCATTCGGGAGATGGCATTCACCTTTCGGAAATCGATGCAGAACCGCAGGGTCCCGTCCCGCTTGGGGACGAGCACGATGGGGCTTCGCCAGGCGCTCCGGGATTCTCGTATGACCCCCATCCGCAGCATCTTGCTTACCTCCTCCTGTACGGGGTCCCACATCTTCCGAGGTAGCGGGCGGAGGGGTTCTCGAATCTTTTGTCCGGGTGGCGTCTGGATATGGTGGTACCCTGCCGTGGTCTTGCCTGGCTGAGTCGACAGCACGTCTGCAAATTCCCGCAGCAGGCTTCTCATCCCCTCCCTCTGGGGCTCCGTCAGCTCCGCTCCCAGGGGGGCCTCTTCCTCCGCGTCCTTGATGTCGCCTCCCCAGGGTCCCAATTCCGGCTCCGCCTTCTGCAGACTGACCATGAGGCCTTCCCGTTCCCTCCATCTTTTTAACAGGTTTACATGGTAGATTTGCGCCCCTTTTCGCCGGTCCGGGAGTTTGATCTCGTAATCCACGGGACCTACTTGCCGGATGACCTCATAGGGGCCCTGCCATTTTGCTAATAGCTTTGATTCTGCCGACGGCAGCAGCAGCAGAACCCGCTCTCCCGGGGCAAAGGTCTGCACCTGTGCCCCTCGGTTGTAGTAGCGAGCTTGTCTCACTTGGGCCTTGCGGAGGTTACCCTGGGCCAGTTCTCCTACGGCTCTCAATCTCTCTCGTAGTCCTAAAATGTACGGGACCATCCCTTGTACCTTGGGGGGCTGTTCTTCCCATTCCTCTTTGATAAGATCTAATATGCCCCGAGGCTGTCTCCCATAGAGTAACTCAAACGGGGAAAACCCGGTAGAAGCTTGGGGTACTTCCCGCACGGCAAACAGTAGGGCCGGGAGGAACTGGTCCCAATCCCGGGGGTCTAGTTCTATAAACTTCCGTAGCATGGTTTTGAGGGTCCTATTAAAACGTTCCACCAACCCGTCCGTTTGGGGGTGGTATACGGATGTGCGGAGCTGCTTCACCCGGAGTAGGCGGCAAAGCTCCGCTAGGACTCGCCCTGTTAAGTTTGTCCCCTGGTCCGTTAATATTTCTTGGGGTAACCCGACCCGGGAGAATACCTTAACCAGCTCCTCGGCCAGGACCGGGGCCTTCGTGCTGCGGAGCGGGACCGCCTCCGGGTAGCGGGTGGCGTAGTCTATCAATACTAAAATGTATCGGTTGCCCTTTCTTGACCTCTCGAGGGGCCCCACTAGGTCCAATGCTATTCTCCTAAAAGGCACATCCACTACTGGCAAGGGTACCAGCGGAGCTCTCGCCACACTCTTCCCCGCCACTCGCTGGCACTCCGGGCAGGAGTCGCAGAAGTCTCTGGTTTCTTTGTGAACCCCCGGCCAATAAAACCGTTGCAGTATGCGCTGCAGCGTTTTTTCGCTCCCTAAATGTCCTGCCCAGGGGTTGGCGTGCGCTGCCTCCAGCACTCGCCACCGCCGCCGGGCTGGCACCAGCAGCTGCCATACCTCTCCTCTTTGCTCTGGGGGGCAGACTACCCGATACAGTCGGTCGTCTCTTACCTCGAAACGAGGTCCCCTCTTGCCGGTCCTGTCTGGTTCCGCCGTATTCCCCGCCTGCTCCCATGCATGCTTCAGGGATTCGTCCTCGCACTGCTCCCGTACGAACTCGTGGTCGTCCGCCGTCGCTCTTCCCCTATCATCGATGCTTGGCGTGTCTCCGGCCTGGGCCTCCCGCGGGGGCGTTGTTGCGTGGGGTCGTGACTCCGCCCTCTCCGCCTGGGTGGGATGGACCTTTCCCCCCTCTTGGAGGAGTCGTGTTAGTCCTGGCCAGTCCCACCCTAGCACTACGGGGTAAGCCAGGCCCGGGGCCACGGCCACCCGGCACCTCCGCTGTTGGTCCCCCTCTGTGATCAGGACCCATTGTGTCGGGTAGTGCTTCACGTCCCCGTGGATGCACTGCATCGCTATTGTCGGGCCCATTGTACCTCCTCGGGGCAGCAACGCTTCCCGGACCATCGTCTGGTTGCACCCTGTGTCCACGAGGGCCCATACCTCCTTCCCTGCCACGCCTACCTGTACGGTGATCTTGTCGTCGGCCCTGCTCCTAGCCCGTTGGTCGGCCATCAGGGCCCTCCCGTATGAGCAGTCCATGAATGGGCAGTCTCTGCGGAAGTGTCCCTCTTGCCCACACTCGAAACAGGCGCCGGGTGTCGGTGCCTCCGGGGGTCTCGGGGCGACTGCCGGCTTTTCCCGGGGCAGGTTCTCCTTTGGGGGTCCCGGTGGGGGTGTGGTGGAAGGCTCCCCCCACCTTTTCCACGGTATGGGTGGCGCGCCCCAGCCTCCGCGGGCCCTTGAGGGCCGTGCTCTCCCGCGCTCCCCACGACCTCCAGGGCCTTCAGGACCCCTTTCCACCCTCTCTTCTCCCCCTGCCGCTGCCATGTAATTCTCCAATATAGAGGTAGCCTCTCCCAGGGTAGTGGGCTGGTGGCGGCGGACCCACAGGCGACTATCTGGGGGCAGGATCTGCAGGAACTGGTCCAACACTACCATCTCCACGACTTGCATGGCTGATTTTCTCTCCGGCTCCAGCCACCTCATGGCCGCCTCTTTGAGCCTCTGTACCACCGCTCTCGGTCGCTCGCCTGGTCGATATTTCTCCGTCCTAAACCTCTGCCGGTGCGTCTCCGGCGTGATCCCTGCCTGGTCTAAGATGGCCTCCTTTACTTTATGATAGTGTAAAGCGTCTCGTGCCGCCAGACCCCTGTAGGCCCCTTGCGCAGCGCCCGTAAGGTATGGGGCCAGCAGGGTCACCCAGTTCTCCTCGGGCCACCTGGCTGCCGTGGCCACTCTTTCAAACGTTACGAGAAACGCTTCGGGGTCGTCACTCGGGGTCATTTTCACTAGCCTCAAGGGTAGTGCTAGGGCTGCCCCTACGCCGGCTCCCTCCGTCGTGGCCCCTGTCGGGCCCCTTGACCCTGCCTGGAGCCAGCGCTCGACCTGCCCTTGCTGCTGCTCCATTAACTCCCTCACCAGCCTTTGTTGTTCTTTCTGTTGCTCAGCCATTTGTTGGAGGAGCTGAGTTTGTTGTTGCTGCTGCTGGCGCTGGTTATCAGCCAGCCACTCCAGCAGCTTCCCTGCATCCATCTCCGTAACCCCGGTTGCCCTCAATCTACCTCGTCCTTTGGGTCTATACATCCATACATACGGTGCACCCCTATCCGCTACAGTGCACCCCTGTCTCCCCCCCCTTTTTTTTTCTTTTTATATATATATATATATATATTTTTAAAGCACCCACACTATACTACTCCTACACCCCCTTTTCCCCTTGGGGCAGTACCCACATTCTCCACCAGTGTAACCGAGTCTCTCTTCGGGGGCCACCGGGCACGCCCCTCCCCGAGTCCGAGGGTCCTCGCCTTCGTGTGCCTGGCACCTCCCGATCCCGGTCTCTATCCTGTCGTCCCCCTGGACGCGGGCCCCCCCTGTCGGTCCTCCCGGGGCCGACAGCCTCACTGCCTCTGCCTCGGCTCCGGTGCTGGATCCCCCCCCGGTCCGCTCCCCGGCCGTTCCTTCCCTGGTGGGGCTTGGCTCCGTCCGGCTCCTCTCCGCTCCGGGCGTCCCCGCTGCGCAGTCAGCTCCTGCTGCTGGGCTCCACGCCGCTCCCAGTGGGGTCCTGCTCAGGTCCTGCGGAGGAGGCTGAGAGCAGAATCCTCCCTGCTCTCCCCAAGCCTCCCCTGCTGCTCCTTCCTCCCCCCTTTTGAATTCCCCGCTCGGCGTCTGGCCGGCCCCCGCCCTTCCGAGCGCCGGCCCTGCGCTCCTGGGTCCTAGTGCTGGCCGGGTTCCAGCCGCGCCGTCTTGCGCATGCGCGCCAGTCACGCCGGGTTCCCCTTGCCCCACCGGCTCCGGCACGCGGGGCTGGGTTCCTGTCCCCCGCTGACCTTCCCCGTGGGGCGCGGGGCCGCGGTCCCCGTGGCTGGGAGTGCGGGGGTAAGTTCCCCCGTCACAGGGGTATACATTTAATTTGGGCCCCTATTAGGGCGTCTTTGAAAAGTTTCCATGCAGCTTCCAGAGATTTTACTTGGGGCACTGTACTTTTTAATTTCTGTTTAACTAACCTTCTCATTTTGGTGTAGTTCTCCTTTCTAAAATTAAATACCACAGTATTGGGTTGCTGAGGTGTTTTTCCCACCACAGGGATGTTAAATTTTATTACATTATGGTCACTATTTCCAAGCAGTCCAGTTGTATTTACCTTTTTGACCAGATACTGCGCTGCACTTAGGACTAAATCAAGAATTGCCTCTCCCCTTGTGGGTTCCAGAACCAGCTGCTCCAAGAAGCAGTCATTTAAGGTAGCAAGAAATTTTATCTCTGCTTCCCGTCCTGAGGTGACATGTACCCAGTCAGTATGGGGATAGTTGAAATCCTCCATTATTATTAGTTTTTTATTTTGACAGCTTCTCTAATCTCCCTTAGCATTTCATAGTCACTATCACTGTCCTGATCAGGTGGTCTATAATATATCCCCACTGCTATATTCTTGTTATTGGAGCATAGAATTACTATTCATAGAGATTCTATGGAACATTTCAGCTCATTTAAGATTTTTACTTCATTTGATTCTCCATTTTGTTTTAAGTATAATGCCATTCCCCCTCCAGCACAACCTGTTCTGGCCTTCCGATATATTTTTTACCCTGGTATGATTGGGTCCCATTGATTGTCCTCATTCCATCAAGCATCTGTAATCCTATTATATATCAATATCCTCCTTTAAAATGAGGCACTCTAGTTCACCCATCTTATTATTTAGACTTCTGGCATTTGTATATAAAGCATTTTAAAGATTAATCACTATTTATGTGTCTGCCATTTCCTGATGTGTTAGACTCTTTTTCATTTGATTGTCTCATCTGATCTGACCCATACTTCCATCTTCTCCTTCTGACTAGAACATAGAGAATCTCTATTAATAGACCCTCCTCAAGAGAGATGGCTCTGTCCGATCAATGTGCTTCTCTGGGTCTGTCGGCTTTCCCCAAGCCCTTAGTTTAAAAACTGCTCTATGACCTTTTAATGTTAAGTGCCAGCAGTCTGGTTCCATTTTGGTTTATGCAGAGCCCATCCTTCCTGAACAGGCTCCCTCTATCTCAAAAAGTTACCCAGTTCCTAATAAATCTAAACCCCTCCTCTCTACACTATTGTCTCATCCATGCATTGAAATGCTGAAGCTTTAGCTGCCTACCCAGCCCTGCACGAGGAACTGGAAGCATTTCAGAGAATGTTACTTTAGAGATGTTGGATTTCAATCTTTTTCCTATTTTCCTAAATTTGGCCTCCATAACCTCCTCTCCTATCCTTCGTTATGTCTTTGGTACCTACATGTACCTCGACCAACGGCTCCTCCCAAACACTACACATAAGTCTATCTAGATGCCTCAAGAATCCATAACTTTGCACCAGGCAAAGTCACCATATGGTTCTCCCAGTCATCACAAATCCAGCTATCTATGTTTCTAATGATCGAATCCCCCATTACTAACACCTGCCTTTTCCTAGTGACTGGAGTTCTCTCCCCTGGAGAGGTATCCTCAGTGAGAGAGGCTACCATAACATCATCTGGAAGGAGGCTCCCAACTATGGGATCATTTCCTGCTGCTCCAGTTGACTGTTCTCTTTCCCTGAGCCTTTCATCCTCCTTATTAGCAGAAGGGCTGTCTGACTGGTGGTGCAACAGTTCTACAGTGTCCTGGAAAGTTCATATCTTCTAAATAGTTCTTAAGATGTTCTTTTTCTATGAGAGCTGCCTCCTCTTTCCCATAGTGTGCTGCCTAGTGCAGCAGTCTGGGAGCTGATGCTGTAAGAGGCTGCTTGCCAATGAAGGCCCAGTGGAAAACTGAGGGAGAGCAAGTAGTGCAGGGGGTGGGGGTGAGGGCACAAGGAGTGGTGTGGTGACAGATGCAGATGCTGATGCAAGGAGCTATGATAATAGTCTATAAGTAAATGGATGCAATGAACATCTCTACTAGGTCAAATTTTAAACCATGGAATAACACTACTGGGATTAGGTTATAACATTTTTTAATCTGTGTGGGGTTAAAATATGTTATAAAGCCAAACTGAAAATAATGCTTTCATCCTGGTAGATTCCCCACCTATGTTAAACAAGAATAGAGCCATATTTAAACATAAAACAGGACTATGCAGCACTTTAAAGACTAACTAGATGGTTTATTAGGTGATGAGCTTTTGTGGGCCAGAAAACCATCTTGTTTGTCTTTAAAGTGCTGCATAGTCCTGTCTTTTGTTTCAGTAAGACCAGACTAAGATGGCTACATCTCTATTACTATATTTAAACATAGCTTTGCACAGTGAAAATACACTCAAAGATAAAAAGGGGGAGATAAGTCTCAGTAGTAACTTAGCCCAGAAAAATACTAGATAAAATACTCTGAATTACAGAGCAACATCATATATACATGAATGCAATCAATTGACAATTAGGCAAGAGAACAAGCCTTCAAGAAAAATTCTGGGTTGCAATTCCTTAAATATATTTTTTGAACTGGAACAGTCTATTAATCCATCATGTTCAGTCTCCTGCCTGATATACTGGGAAATACGTGATGCTGCAGAGAGAAAAACCAAATATAATGCACCTCTCAGTTTGTACCATGTTGTACATGAGTTTATGGTAGATATTGCTTCAGAACAAATAAGGATGTTGTAGGAAACCTGTAGTGATGCAGGGGCTGAGTCAGATTGTTTAAACATTCCTTTCCAACACCTAACATTTATGAAACTTTAAGTATAACCTGAATTTGTGAAGGCAGTGTAGCAAGTTGTGGATGAAATATCAGATCCCAGCCTAGCATACAGACAGAATACAGAGAGGGCTCTATAGTCCTAGAGCTGTTTGTGTATTACACGCTGTGTGTTATATACATAGAAGTACTACATTCTATTTGTATGAAATCAGAAAAGTTCAGCAGGGACAAATATTGCAAGCTGAAAAAGTCTATCCGAGAAAGTAACTCTCAGGATTTTAATATCAGAATTTTACTCCTCTCTTCCTCTTTCCTGTCACACGCAGTGGCTACCGAGGGTCAGTTCATATCCTGATTCTAAAGAAAACAAAACCAGTGCCAGAAAAACAGTGGTAACACTCATCTAAACCGAGAAATAAATAAAACTCTCTGGCTCCCAAACACATTGCAGAGCAAGTTACTGACTTTTGCTATCCTCTTGCAGAAGTGATGTTGCTTGTCAGAAAGTAGTTAGGAGATGTATCAGAGAGGTAGCCGTCTTAACCTGTATCAACAAAACCAGGAGGAGTCTTGTGGCATTTTAAAGACTTAACAGATGTATCTGAGCATAAGGTTTTATGAGCAAAGACACAATTTGTCAAATGCATGGAGCAGAAATTATACATTGCAAATTATTATTATGACTTTATTTAGTATATTTATGCATATATTATTTATACGTATGTATATATTATTATTAAATTATATATAATATATAAGTATATTTATGCCTGTGTCTGTCATTTCCACTCCATGCAGCTATCAAAGTGAATCTCAAAGTGATTCTTTGTCTACCAAAGCTTATGCCCAAATATATCTATACGGTGTCACAGGACTCCTAGTTTTTTTAATTAGGTGATGTATCTGATATGTGAGTCACAACATCTCTTTCAATGGGGACTTTTGAGTTGGAGGGAACAGGGTGAATTGGGTGGCATACAACACCTGATGTTTCCCCATTTAGGGTATGTCTACACTACCCCGCTAGTTTGAACTAGCAGGGTAATGTAGGCATACTGCACTTGCAAATGAAGCCCGGGATTTGAATTTCCCGGGCTTCATTTGCATAAGCGGGGAGCCGCCATTTTTAAAACCCCACTGGTTCGAACCCCGTGCAGCGCGGCTACACGGGGCTCGAACTAGGTAGTTCGAACTAGGCTTCCTAGTTCGAACTACCATTACTCCTCGTGAAATGAGGAGTAACGGTAGTTCGAACTAGGAAGCCTAGTTCGAACTACCTAGTTCGTGCCCCGTGTAGCCGCGCTGCACGGGGTTCGAGCCAGTGGGGTTTTAAAAATGGCGGCTCCCCGCTTATGCAAATGAAGCCCGGGAAATTCAAATCCTGGGCTTCATTTGCAAGTGCAGTATGCCTACATTACCCTCCTAGTTCGAACTAGGAGGGTAGTGTAGACATACCCTCTTATAGGGGTAACATTTTAGCAGATAATTTTGTTTTGATGGTACACGTGATTATTAATAGAGAGTACTTCAGATACTCTCTATGGGTATGGCTACATATCAAAGTTAATGCGAAATAACAGCCGTTATTTTGAATTAACTTTCCTAGCATCTACACAGGGAAACAGCTATTTCAAATAAATTCAAAATAGCGGAGGGCTTATTTCGAATTTGGTAAACCTCATTCTTTGAGGGATAATGCCAAATTTGAAATAGCTAAATCGAAATAAGTGCTGTGGAGACGCTTATTTCAAAATATGGGGCCTCCAGCCCTTCCCAGGGTGCCCTGGTGGCCACTCTGTGCCGAACCAGGAAAACTCCTCTGTTCTCGCCCCCCCATCTCTGGAGCCCTTAAAGGGGTAGACTCAGTTTGGCCACAGGGCCTGTGCCAGCTCTAGGCTTGCCAGCCCACAGCTCGCAGGCACTGCCCTGACCCAGTTGCCAGCATGAGCCAGCCAGCCAGTGCCAGCCAGCCCTCCACCGTTCCCCAGGAGCAGTCTGACAGCTCCCAAGAGCCTGCCAGGGGCCACAAAAGGTGGGCACCTTCCTGGTCCTGTGCGGAGATCATGGACCTGATCGTGGTTTGGGGGGAGGCCTCCAATGTCCATGATCTCTGTACTAGATGGAGGAATGTGACTATCTATGGACAGATGGCTGACAGCCTGGACACCAAAGGCCACATGTGCAGCCAGGAGCAGGTGTGCATGAAAATTAAGGAGTTGAGGCAGGCCTATGCCAGGGCCACAGGGGGCAGCTCCCAACCAGGGGCAGACCCAGAACCCTTCCCTATTTTGAGGCCCTGGACCACATCTTGGGGGGCCGGACGGGCCATGGTGGTCATCGACCCTGGGGCAGAGGGCCTTAACCAGGGCATGGAGGAGGAGGAGGAGGAAGAGGACGTCCAGTAGTTGCAGGGGCCTAGAGGGAGCATGGAACTCACCCTGGATCCCCGAGGCATACCAGCAGCAATATCACCCCTGTCTTCTGAGGCCGGGGAGGCCTCGACATGTGAGTGCCATCACTGTCCCCATATGTGGAGGAAGGGGGGGGGGGCGGAGGAAGCCCAGGGACCACGCATATGGGCCTTGCTGAGCACAGATCACACAGCAACCTGTGCATGTGCCATGCCACCCTGGGCTTGTGGCCCCGGCTGGCTGCCACACAGGGGCCCTGGCCTGTTACCCTCACACATGTATGTATGAAGGTACACGACATGCTCCATACCCCGGAGGGAGACACCGCACGATGTCCTCTCTCCACAAGCCCCCTCTATGCAGAGGCAAGGCACATCTTCCCCCAGCCCCCCACATGCACACTATATACAGTACAGGGGCATGGGTACAGTCCCAGGCCAGCTCACACTCCTGGGGATAGCAGGACATCATGGTGCGGAGACCTGCTGTCCTCACCTTGTAGAGAGGGGCTGGGTTTCACCCACTGTGTCCCCAGGGATAACTGACCACCTCTCTAGTTTCTCCACAGCTGCACCAGCTGTGAGTTCAGGGAGCTCCACCCCGCCGAGGACATCCTCCCGCACCCAGGCCAGCAGGCTCACCCGGAACCAGGAGGGATACCAGAGGCAGCACCTGGGGATACTGCAAAGGCAGGTCTGCAGCCAGGAGCACTGGTTGCAGGAAGACCTTCAGCTACGGTGGGAGAGCTTGTGGGAGCTGCATGACCAGGGCCGTGCCATCCGCAACCACCTGCAGATCCTCTTGCAGATACAGCTGTCTGCTGCCACTTCAGCCCCTGCTGCTACTCCAGCCCCTGCTGCTGTCCCAGCTATCACTCCTTCTCCCACTCTTGCTCCCTTTCCTGCTTCTTCCTTCCCCTCTCCATACCCGCTGTCCCCCGGGGATGCTGAGACCCCCGCACCTGCAGTGTTGGGAGACAGGTGGGCCGGCAAGACCCCCAACACTGAGCTTCTCCTCCCCCTTCCTTCCCTTGCCTTTCCCTTCCAGTTCCCTGATCCCAGGTTTCCCCCTCCCCTCTCCCACCCTCATCCCTTTCCCCAGTTATGGTCAATAAAGAGAGGGTTTTTTTGGCAACACGTGTTTTTATTTGACATCAGGAAGGGGGGTTATGGAGGGGAAAGTGGAAGGGCATGAGGGTGGAATAAGTCCAAAGGCTCCAGTGGGGCACGCCAGGGAGACTTCACTCCTCCTCTGTCTGGAAGCTCTCCCGCAGGGTTTCCTAGATAGCAATAGCCCACCAGTGGACCTCCCGGCTGGCAGCCATGTGGGGCTGCATGTACAGGCCAGCCAAGTGGTCGGCCTCTGCCATCCAGCCTGGCAGGAAAGCCTCCCCCCTCCACTCACACAAATTGTGCAGCACACAGCACGCTGCCACCACGTGCAGAATATTCCTCTTGGAGAGGTCGAGGTGGGTGAGGAGGCATCTAAATCAGGCCTTCAGCTGGCCAAATGCCCCCTCCACCACAATGCGAAAGATGGAGGTGGTGATGTCATCCGTGGAGGAGGTGGAGGTGGTGATGTCATCCGTGTCCCTCTTGCTAAGCCAGGGTATATTAGGTTTAGGATGACAAAGACCCGATAATGACATGGTAGATAGTGGGGTTCCAGGAGACATTGGAGGTAGCAACCAAGATGGTGAGGCTCACTCCTTTCCTGTTCATGTCCAGGCCCACCTACATGGGGGGAGGGTTAACTGCCCCAAGACCCAGCAATTCAAAAGGTTGTAGCAAATAGGAGCTATGGGCCTTTAAATTGCCACCAGAGCCCTAGGCAGAATGCTTTGGGTGGCACTAAGGATTGGCTGGGGTGGGTTTGGCATGGTCCGGGCAGTGCTGAGAGCTGGCTGCCTTGCCCTGCCCCTTCTGTCCAAGGCCTAGCCTATTTTTAGAGTGTGGAGCTTCTCCTCCCACCTTTCCCAGTAGCCTAGCAATTCTATGGGCCCCTGGTCACTGCTCTCCCAGCCAGCAGTTGTAAGATATCATCATCTTCCACTATGTTCTTCCACCAAGTCCTTTATTTTTTTAAAAACTTCCAAACAGAGTGATGGGTGAAACAGCACATCCCCAATTAGGTTTTATTTCTGAAACACCAATTTTGATTAATTGATTTTCAGTCCTACACTTTCCTTGTTTATCACGCATGATCTTAACAAAGTCCTTGAAATATATCAGTAGGTCTTTTTGTTTGGACTACCTCTCTTTTGTACATTTACCCATAAAGAGCTGTAGTGAAAAGTCATTGTCTCATTTTAGGAACTTTCACTCACTCTTTATCCTGGAACTCCAGTTAGGGTGAATTTGTAAGCCCAATTATTACACCATCACCTGCCTGCTGAGTTCTGATTGGTAGCATGAAATAGGACTATGTAGTCTCGCTAATGCCCTCTGTGGTGGGGTGACAAGTGGCAAATCGTCTGTCCTGGAGGGACTGGTGGGGCTGTCGGAGCTCCATTTCATTTTCCCTCATGCTAGCTGGGCAGAGTAGAGATGGAGGGAAGGTGAATAGAGTTATATGTTAAAGAGTGATAAAAGGAGAATTGCTACTGGTTGTGCCTCTTTAACCAATATTACATATCAGTTACCTCAGTCATTAGCATCCTCACTTAATGTCTCCATTGAAAACAATTTGCTAAATGCTGGATATTATCACACTGAGGCTAATTGTTATAACCTTTCGCACTAGCTTCATGATGCATTGATGAGGGCTGGATGTTACTTTGAGAGCTGTATTTGGGACTGAAACTGCTGACTTGTTTTAGATATGTCACTGTGAAGAGTCTTCAGTCAGTCGGGTGGGGCACTGTTGACTCCCTAAAAGGCCCACAAGTCTGTGAGGCACACATTGGCCTAGCCGTTGTCTGAGCAACAGTCCCCTACGGCCCAGCCTGGGATCTGAGCACCAGGCAGTGTGTGTGTATGGGGACACCAATAGTTCAAGGGTTATGGTCTAAGGTACAGTCCTGGGTCAGGGTGCCAGGCAATGGGAAACACCAATAGTTCAAGAATTACAGTCTTTTAATGCTCCAGCTAGGTTCTAGCCAGGCATGGGTCAGGTTTCCTCACTCCCGGAAAGCTGACAAGCGCAGTGGATTTGGCTCCACAGGGGGGAACCTGCCACCCAAAGGTAAGAGTGGTGGGGGGCAGACACAGGCCCACACACTCCACTGAGTCCCAGCCCAGGGCCCTGATAGTGGCGGCCTTGCAGCCACTAGGTCAGTGGGGATCTGGGCCATTATACACCGACTAGGTTGAGGGACAGTGGGGGTCCAGGCTGCAACTCACTGACCACCCAACCTCCATCTAAATCAGGCCTTCAGGTTGGCTATCTCTGGGCCACTTCCCCATTCTCCTTGCAGGCCTACCAGACTCTGGCGCTGCTCATGGGGGTCCACAGGTGATGGAGGGGCTGGCAGGCTGCCCATAGGCTCTGGCTCCTTCAGGAGTCCAGGTGGGCTGGCTCAGTCATCTGTGATCGGTGAGGGTCCTGGAGGGTTCGGTGTGGCTTTAGGCGGCATCCGGTGTCTTAGCAGCC
The DNA here is from genome assembly GCF_049634645.1 of Pelodiscus sinensis. NCBI lineage: Eukaryota > Metazoa > Chordata > Testudines > Trionychidae > Pelodiscus > Pelodiscus sinensis. The sequence goes on from NC_134723.1 coordinate 10,645,476, forward strand.
CAGGCCAGGGCTCTGGGGTTGGCAGGGGTCCTGGTGGCCCAACCCAGTCCTCCAGCTGGAGGCAGCATGGCAGAGCCCTTCACTGTGGGAGCCAGGGCCAGGCATCTACTCAGGTTGGCTGCCCGGCTCTGACTGAGCCTGTAGCTCTTATGGCCCTAGATCCGCCATTTGGCTTCCTGTGGGCAGGGTTAGGTGTAGCTGGACCCGACCGCCAAATGGTTTTAGAGGGCACTTCCTCTTCTGGATCAGTGGGCAGCCATGTTGCTGTCCTGGGTTCATTACAGTCACCTTAATGTTTTATATTCTACCTTAGTGTTTTAAGAAGATGATTCTTGGACAGTGGGTATGAAGCACACTAAGGGGTATGCCCCTGGGAAAACCAACCTTTCATGAGGGTGCCACAAACCTTGAAGTGGATTGTGTAGCTCACAGGACTTCTAACTACATTATTGTTCAACATTATTTTGGGATGGTGACCATCCTTTCTCTCCCCTCTCTTCCTCTCAGTATAAACCAAACAACTTTTGTAAGATTCTCCTCTTTCATATCCAGTGTTCCTCTCTGCATAGCTTTTGTCCAGGTTAGCCACCTCAAACTCCCTTGTCATTGAATGAACTAGATATAGACTTTTAAAAAATGTGTTCATCTTCTAACCCATTCTTTCTCAACTGGAGGGTCATGACCCAGAAGGGGGTCATGAAATACTATTAGCTGTGTTGTTAGAAGTTGAAAATGTCATTTCAATTGAAAGTTAAGAAACTCTCACTTCCCCACTCCTCGCACTCTCTTACCCTTCAAAATCAACCATTCTCTCTGAACCACTTGAAACACATACACAATTAAATTATATAAGCTGCTCGCTGTTCTCACTGATACACCTTTTTACTCTTACAGTAAATGTAACGAAGTTGCAGAAATTTTGACTTTGAATGAGAAGACTGAGAAATAATCATTCTAAGCTATAGGTCTGATGACTCCATATATGAGAACAAAAACGTATGTAAGGGTTTGTGCCATTAAAGCATAGAAGAGACACAGGGCAGTGATGCCTGATTAAAGTGTTTCCCCCTACAATCGTCTGCATTGTTCACATTGATTTGCTTTCATCAGGGCCAAGGGCAAAGCAATAATTCACAATGAACATATTTTGAAATGGAATGGAATATGTTTAACTAAAGGGGCTGTACAAACTCATGCCATCAATCATTTCTCCCACTATTCTCATTTTAAGCTGTCTGCCTAACAAGAAACATTATAGTCTAGTGACACATTGAATGGGGGAAGTTAGCAAGCCCACTTGAAGCTGTATGTTTTGGTTGCATTGCTCAGTCATTAAGAATTGCTTATAGGGGTTAGCACACACTCCCATTAATTCTATACATCACAAATTCAGAAAAATCAACCCCCCGTTCTAATTTGCTCCTCCCTTGTGCAGTGTTACAACTGCAGTATTTTAATAAGGTGAGCTAGTGCGCCTCTAGCCTTCACTCCCCTATTTCCTGTTATGTTCCATCACAGCAGAGTTATTTTGACTTTTAGAATAATCACTGGGCAAAAAGAGAGATCACAGTTGTATTGACTTGCTTATGAATTGCCATGTTGGGAAGCTAATTCTATATAGCATTTGGCCCCAGCATGGGAAATGGGAGCGACATTAGTGAACCATGCAGAGCTGCTTTTTCACATTTTAAGAATTACTTGAATAATTTGGTGTTGTTAACTTTCAGATCAGGGTTAGGAGAGATTTTGTTCAGCCTCTGTTTTGCACCACATATAATTCAGCTCTTCTAGGCCATGAAACTCAATTTGAAGAACACTGGTTTGTTTTTGCTTCCCTTAAAGGTAGAAAACAAATTACTCCTATTAATGCCACCAGAGACTTTCTTTTTAGTCTAGGATGGAGTGTTGTTATGAACTCAGGCTTAGAACGCGGGTCCCCCGTGCAGAGAACTATGTAGTTCACACTCTGCTGTTGAACCACAGCCTCTGTGTGGAAAAGGAATTGTGGCTTGAGGAACGGCATCACGGTATGCCAAAGCAATTCACTAGTTTTATGGAGAGTTCTTAGGGAAGCATTGTGGAGGAGCCACTGAGTCCTGACAGCAATAGCAGGCTCCTGAGCTGGTTTTGCCTGGGGTGCAGATTGAGGCAGCCTTCAGCCTAACTTGTTTCTCCACTGCAATGATCTTTATGAGGCTTTGCAAGGAAGCAAAATTTCTGGAGTACAGGTCTATCCAGACCGTGCCTCCTCCAACACCAGTCTGCCCGCTCCCAGATGACTTGGCTCCAGAATGCTCACTGTGCTGTTGTGACAGTGGCACAGAGAGCCAGTGCTGAGCCTAGGGTAGGGACTGTTCACTGGTGACATTCCTTTGGAGATTGGTCCAGTGCTTGGCCCATAGTCCTTGTTTATACCTCTCTGGTTGATACTCAGCAACCCAGGGTGATGATGAATGGAGCTTATTGTTTTAAAATTACATTTCTCCTGAAAAACAATGGCTTGTTTTCCAAAACAAATAAACGATAGAGCTTGCATGAGCCCTTGACACTTCTAGCTTCTCCTGCACTTAAAACTTTACCCCAGTGTGGGTGCACTAGAGTACATGGAGGGTGTTGTAGCTATTCCCATTAGCTGATACATTAAGGTAGTTTTTTGAACCTTTAGAACTGGCTTCTGCTGCAGAAAATAACATTATGCTAATAGATAAAGATATAGATATAGATATATAGAGATAGTTTGTCCTCTTCATATTTGAGTTATTTCTGTTCACATAGGTTTCTAGCAGTTCTCACCACCCTGCATCAAAGTTATCCAGGCCATTACCAAATACACATTTACACTTATTATAAAGCTGACCATAAAATTCTGGTCATGAAGCAATCAATATTTGATGCAGTTAACATTTCATAAAGATGAAATATCACCTTCTGTAGTGACAATCTATGCGGTTATGGCTTCATAAAATATTTTTTCTAGGTTGTTTTCATCATTTGCAATTTTTTAAAAGGCATCTTTAATTTATATCTTGGAAAATACCCCATTGTGGGTTTAAAAAATGTGAAGAAAAAGTGTGTGGGGGAACTCTCTCAGGCTTGTGGCTTAATTAAAACTGATGTATAAATTGCCGAGGGAGGGGAAAAAAGAAAGCAATTAACTGCAATTTAGGGTTCAGCACATGTTGCTAATTCCCATTCTCTTTTCATTTCTTTTCCAGTCCCTCCAGCTTCCCTGAAAGAGCAAAACCTTCCTACTCAAAACAAAAGTTTTATGCAAAGAGCTGATTCTTCTGAGTATTATATTATGGAGAGACCTCTTCTTCTGAAGCAACATGAATTTCTGGCTGGGCCTATGGCAGAGTGTTTTTCAGGGTGGTGGTGGTGGTGTTGTTTGCTCACCCAGCATTACAGCTTTTCAGGAGGAGTGAGCCAAAATCATATACCTGTACATGGAAGCAGAGGGCTTGATCCAGCTAGTAATGAAGTTAATGAGAGGCCTTCTATTGACTTGCATAGAAGCCGTATGAAGTCTTCGGAGCTTTGAACTGTGTTGTCTTCACTGAAAAACTCCAGTAAAGTCCTTATCATAAGTCCTGTAAGTTCTTCATGTTTGTCAATTGTTATGGCTTTTCTGCTTAGTGCTCTCTTTTTCTTATTACTATTTTCTTGCTGTTTACATACTCAGCAATGCATGGTGAGTTGAAGCTATCATGGCGGAGGTAGATTGTAAAGGGAAATTCCTCCCTTTTTATTGTATGAAGTATAGGTGCTGAATTCTAATTAGAAGTATGGTCTGAAGAAATCATTAGTGATTAATTTTTTTCAGTACTGGTACTTTTCTGGTGGGTTGGATAGAGAATATTATAAATACTACAAGGTCTGTAGGACCAGTTGTAGCAACATTGTTGTGGAGAACATAAAATGTTAAGTTATGTCCCAGAGTGGATTTCTGCATATCAGCAGAAAACTACAGCTCTGTGGCAGATTGGGTTCATTTCTAAGACATTAGCTTGTAAAACTTCAGTAAGTCATTGTATAGATTTATCTATAGAACTAGTGGCACCATTACTTAATCCCCTACGTTTTGCTTCCGCCTTCAGCCAAAATGTCATTCATTGGTAACTAAAGGACTTTAATTTGATGACATCCTGTTAGATTAATCTCTTAAAGGGAATTTTTTCTACAAGAATAATTATCTCCACCCACCTTTCAGGGGCTGATAACTTATTTTCCTGTTGGTCTTGCAGTTTTATATCAATCACCTTAACCAAGTGCATTCATCAGCTGAACTTGTGTGATTAATTAACTCCACACATTCTATGCTTGAACCAGGATCTTGGTGAAGAACAGGCTTTTTACTTTTCAAGCCAATAAATATAGACTAGTATGTTAAACTACAAGATTTGTCCTAATTGGTCATGAGTAGTTTAGTAGAAAGAGAAATTGCTCTCTTGTTCAGTATGGAGCCTAATAAAGCTCAATGGAAGAATTGGAACAATTTTTTGTCAAAACATATAGCTGTGTCCAAACCGAAACATTTCATGAAATCCTGATGATTTTGTCAATACAGGCTGTCCCCAGGTTACGTACAAGATAGGGACTGTAGGTTTGTTCTTAAGTTGAATTTGTATGTAAGTCGGAACTGGTACATATTGTAGGGGAAACTCTAGCCAAACATTTCCCCAGAGCTCAGTTTTATTCTCCCACACCTCACTTCCCTCAGTCCTTTATTCTCAAGCTGAGGTGTCTGCCCAGAAAAGCCGCTCCACGTCTCCCTGGTCTGCTGGGGGGCGGGGGGGGGAAGGGCGCTAGCTTCGCATCTCCCTGGTCTGCTGGGGGGAAGCAGCTAGAGCAGGGTTGCCTCACCCCATTTGTAAGTAGGGATCCGATGTAAGTTGGATCCATGTAACCCGGGGACTGCCTGTACTTAGTTTGGAAGGAATAATGTTTTGAAATGACTTTTAGTCTGGAATTTTTAAAATGTTGTATTACCTTTCTCTGTATATAAAACACAGTTTTCCTGCTGGACAACAGAATGTTCCTGCTGAGCAACAGGATGATGTCATAATGTCATCAGTGTCAACAGGTTCCCTCAGCAAAGCAAAAGTGGCTGGGGGAAGAGGTGGGTGAGCATAGTGAGCAGAGAGCACAGCCCCTTAAGTGTGTTGTAAAATCAAAATTAAAACAAAACATTTAGCTCTGAATAGACCTTTTTTCATGACTTTTTCTTTCTGAAGAATATAAAAAATTACAAACTGGGTTCTGATCATAAACTAAACCAAATGATGAAATCCCATTTTTGTGTGTATAACACAACTTCTGATCTCCAGACAGCTTTAGTGTCTACCTTAACACAGGGGAACCAAAACATATTGAGCATGAAATGTTACCATTTCACTAACTCTCTAGCTGTCACTTTAATTTCAGTATTTGCTTTTCTTACTGTATGAATTTCTGCAGTAATTAATTAAATACTTAAACTTAGTGTTGTTTCCAGAGGACATTATTGACAGGTGTATGCTTGTGTTCAGACTGTCTATGTTTTCCCAATACATTATTCCTGGACTGAAGTACTAAGGAAGGGGCAATGTTCCTTTAGAGATGAGTAAAATTCATAATAGAGATTCCATGGCTCCCTCCAGGTGAGTACTAATTTACATGCTTATATGCCACAATTCAGCAAATGTATTGAGCATGTATTTAGTGAGACTTCTCACATGCTTATATATCTTGCTGAACTGGGACTTTATTGTGGGTATTTTTTTAATCTGCCCTAGTTCTTACCACTGAGACTCATTAACATGTAGCCCTCATTGTATTATTGAAAGCCAACTAATAGCTCAAACATAAACAGCATCAGTGTTAAATACAGAGGAACTAAAATAAATAAATATATTGCAGCATGACAGCATGATACAGAAATACTGTTTTTGATCATTACTTGTACTCCAGACGTCCACTGAAATACAGTATTCAATTCAAAGGGTAATTTATATGACTTCTCTTTTTCAAATTATTGTCATAAAGAACTAACATCTTAATATGGAGACTCCTCTTTTGTACAATGAGCTTTAATTATTTTTTTCTTTTTAGCTCTGCTCCTGCAGCAGAAAAACTTGGTTTCCTTATAAAGAACATCTACAGTAATGGTTCCAGTTGATTCTTCATTCACAAACAACAAAGCTATAGCAGAAGAATGAATCACTGAAGGAAGCCTAAGGGCTTTAGGGCATTTTGCTCTACACAAGAGACTTTTATAGCATCCAAAAGATGAAAAATACCTTCTTGGTAGAGGTGATATGATGTAGTGATAGAAATTTGCTGCTGCTCTGTGGCTTATCAATAAATAGAGATGTTCCAAATGCAGAGGTCTTATTACCTTTCTGTGATTATGGCAAGGCTTTGATGTGGATTACAAAATTAAGATAGGGAGTAGGCATGGATATTGTAAGATATACATATTAAAAATACATCAGTGCGCTGAGATTTTACATGATAAGATAGCAAGTTACCTAATGTTTTCAGATAACTTTCCTGAATTTATTTAGAATGCCTTCACACTCTAATCACAGGAAACTAGATTTTAAAAAGTTGCTATCCCCCCCCCCCTCAAAAAAAAAAGATTGATGCCAGAGCTTTGTGTTATGGTTATTCTAGGCATTTATGCTGCATGCCATTCACTGCGAATTTGTTTTTACATGGTCCTTGGAGACTGGAATATATTACTTAACCCACTACCCAAGAATCTTTATTGATCTACAGAGTAAAAACTGCTGATACATTCATTTCTGTAGCAAGTGAGTCAAACTCACTTTGTGGAGAAGGCCGGATTACATTATACATTTTAAATAATTGTCTCTGGGTTATGGATATAAAGTTGGGCATTTAATGCTAAAAATGTTGAAAAGAGTTTGCTACAGCAAGGCAAAAGCATTGCTGGTACTATCTTTCAGTCACCCATGGATCTCTAAGGGTATGTCTACACCACAGAGTTTTTTTGAAAAATGGCCATTTTTCAGAAAAAACTTCAATTACGCCTACACGGCAATCGTGTTTTTGAAAGAAAATTAAAAGAACAGAGGGGTTTTACCAACATTGGTAAACCTCTTTCTATGAGGAAGAAGCCTTTTTCTGAAAGCACTCTTTTGGAAAAAGGTGTGTGTGGATGGGGAAGAGGAGTTCTTTCGCAAGAAGAGGAAAAAGCACAGGTACCCTGGTGGCCACTCTATCCATAGTAAACACAATTTACATGCAAGATAGCATCTATTCAGTGTGGACACTATCTTTCGAAAAAGCACATCACTTTTTTGTGCGCTTTGGCAGAGTGAATGTTCTCTTTCAGAAAAAAGTTTTTTCGGAAGATCTCTTCCGGAAAAGCTTGTTCCAAATAAACCTACAGTCTAGCCTAACTGATGACAACAAGAGGTTTACACAGCCTAACCTATGACAACAAGAGGTTTGCACAGTATACTACATGACTGAGTATCACATCATCTGTGCTTATCTAAGTAAATGGACAGAAGTCCTTTTGCTGGGGTGAGGGAGTGACCTCAGAGGAAGAAAAAAGTGTACTGGGGCCCAAAGAAAATTAAATTTCCCCCTCCATTTTTTGACCCACCCTTGAATTTAATCTTTATAGGCGTTATAAAATGTTTTGTCCAGAAAAAAACTTTAATATGCCCTTTACCCTAAAATGTCTAGATTATTTGGCATAGTGAGGAGGTTTGAGTAATTATGATGAGCTTTGCACCAGCATCCAAATTAAGGAATGCTGATCTGAAACTTTGAAATTCCCCCCCACTCCTAGAATTTCCCTTTCCTAGAATTCACACTTGGAAACAGAGCATACATAAATATGACATTACATCTATCTTTAACATCTTGTCTTCATGAATGCCATTTTGAGACTCAGAATTTTGAGCAGTTTTCAAAAATGCTCGTTGACATTTTGTTTCTGGATCCTGATTGTCACACAAGTTGATGCATATGGAACAGTGGTGGCACTAAGCAATGTTTTACTAAGCTGAACAGAAAAGATAATTAACAAGTTGTCCTATGGCACGTTAGAGACTAACAAATAGATAGATAGATAGATAGATAGATAGATAGATAGATAGATAGATAGATAGATAGATAGATAGATAGATAGATAGATAGATAGATAGAAATAGGATCATGAGCTTTTGTAGGTAACACCCTCTTCATCAGATGAGTTGGAGTGGAACTAACAGAAATCAAGACAGATACATATAAAACAGTAAAAGCATATACCTGTCAATTTCAGGGCTGGTGTTAAATAAAGCTAATTAAGAAGGCTGGATGTTTCCCATTCATAACTTTTGATATGAAAATTTTATTGTCAAAGGTAGGGGAAATTGGCTTTGTAGTGTGTTAACCAGTTAAATGTCTCTATTCAAGCCCAGGGTAATAATGTCAAATTAGCAAATGAATTCCAGCTCAGCAGTCTCTGAAATTGGGTAATAAAATTCCTTTATAGAAGAATGGCCACTTTTAAATCCCTGTTTGAATGTCCTAGGAAGGTTAAAATGTTCCTTACCGGTTTTTGTGTGTTACCATTCTTACAAATAACCAACTCCCATTACTTCTCAAAGGTCAGAGCTCTGGTCAGCAGATGGATGGGGGGAGGCACCAGACATCCAATTATGGTGCAGCAGATATGTGAGCACAGAGTGAGGGCTTTACTAATCTGTCACTGAAATATTGTCCCTGAGAGGGCCTTACATTCTTGTACACCATTGGTGTGCGGGCAGAGCTCAGTACTGTATTTGCCTCCAACTCCTCCCTGCCTCCAACTTCTCCCTGTGTTTTTTCTGCTCCCAACACCCACCCTTACCCCAGAGAGGGCTGGTAAAGTCACCCTGTGGGCTTTATCCCAGCAGAGATTTCCCAAGCATTCGAAGAATTCTCTGTTGGGGAATTACTGCCAGAATCCTACCGTTTTTAGCTGACTGAGAAGCTGGAGTATAAGGTAGTATCTGGCTCTACATCTCCATCATCAATAAAACATGAGGCCAAAGTTAATTGATAAATAAAACGTAAGAGATCATATATAGATATAATGGAACAGTTACAGTAACAAATGGTTGCATACCAGGAAATATACAGATCTCACTTTACTTTAACTAATAACCTTCTTTGGATATTTTATATTGTTAACCTCTTGTATTTTGAAAATGCAATTTCAGACATGAAGATCAAATTACAACAACTCTAATATTAGTATCTTGTCTGTACTTTTATTCAGCTATGAGTAGTACTTCAATCGTTGTGAGTGTAAGGGAATGAAGGAATTCTAATTTCTAGCTTCTGCATTCTGGACTTTGGTACCAGTAGGATTTCCTGGTCAATGGTCATGTCGGGCCTTTGGCTTTTTGATTACCATTCTGTTTCACTTGTGACTGGGCATGCAGCAGTGCTAAAATAAGGCATAAGTAAAACAATTTGATATACTGTCCCCATTGCTTTATAATTTGTACTCTATCTGTGGGTACGGGGAGTGTAGAATCAAAGGAGAGCTGAAGTTAAAGGGAGACACAAAGAGGGAAACTAATAAAGGGAGGAAGATGAACATTTCCAGACGAAAGGAAAAGCTTTTGAAACTTCACAATGCAGCCTGATTATATGTAATTATCGAACATTTAGGAGAGCCTGTCAGAAGTGAAAGGCTTCATTATTTTATTGTATTACTGTTTGTGAATCCTAAATGGTATTACTTTAGCATGCACACTGGCCCTCTCTAAGCATGTGTGCATGTAGCTTCAAAAAATACATTCTTTTAGAAAACACTTCACTGACAACTGGTCAGAATGGCAGAAAAGCTCTTTGAACCGGACCACACTACTGAGTGAGAAAGAGCTTTCAAGCCACTGCCTCAATGCAGCTCCCAGCCGTGTTCTTCCTGAGCCTCCATTGAGGAGCACCTAGTCAGGCTGGGGTTAATCTAAATCCAGAGCCCTCCACATCTGGGATTGGATGCGTAAACGTAATCGTAAGATTGGATTTTGATCCATGATTGTAATAACCATACAAACAATGAATAGAATATGTGTACACAGGCTGACAAGACCTATCAGTTCTGTTTAGAAAGGCCAGTACTGAGGGGAAAAAACACTTTTAGAAATATCTTGTACATGAAATCAGCCCCTGAATAACTTGACTGTTAATTTCCCTCTAGCCTTTCTCTACTGCTGCTCCCCTTCCCACTGTCTCACTTTTAGTACTATTTATTCACCATGAGGGTGGTATTCTTTTTTTCTTCTCTTCAATCAATCCTGTTGCTGGTCAAATGCTGTTAATCGACTGTGTTAAAGCACACTATGGAGATGGACACTCTTCAAAACCTTGAGAGACAAATTCATCAGATAACAGATGAATACCCTTTTCTATTCTGTGACTAGCTCCATTATCTAGTCTGATGCCTTCAGGCCCTGTACATGTTCCTTTCTACAAGGATTTAGAGAGAACAAAGAAGGAGAGACACTTCAAGTTTACACTACAATCAAAGAGGTCAATAAGACTTTTTTTCCCCCAATGAGGGATTTTTTTGAGGGGAAAAGAAGTGAAATGAATGGGAACATATGTTTTCTGTGTGAATTTTGGCTTTTTAAGCTTCAGAAAATAATTTGAAATGTGTTATAGCAGGTGGCAAAATACTCTATTCAGCCCCAGGCCCCAGAACATTCCCAGGTTCAGAAGTTTAATATTGTGAAAGGTTTAGTTTGCCTGAAAGAATGTGAAATTTAACTTCGGTTTTTGTTGCAAACTCAGTGTTCACACCAAATCAATCAAAATTTTTGCCAAAAAAAAGAAAAAAAAAACCCCGAACTTTTCAAGCAAACTTGGGCCCATTTTGAGTGAAACTGAGAATATGTAAAGCATAACTCAGCATCATGCTCCATGAATCATAACTAATAATTGAGTGTCTGCAAAATGCAACTAAGTTGTATGAAGCTGCAGATTATGGTGGCGTGCTTTTCTTATTTGCAAATAAAGTGTGGCCTTGGATTCCTGGCACTCTGACAAATGTGGCTTTTGGCATCCCAGATGTTAAAAACCTAACTTAAAGAATAACCATGAGTTGAAGTAGCTGCAGTCTGTATTGTGAAGTGTTAGTTGCTTTGGGGGGAGTTAAGTCATGATATCTTCTCATATTGCTACTGATAATTTTAAGTCAAAAAATTAGTTGATGAAACCATTAACTAGATTTTCCAGCCTATGCTCTGCATTGAAAAGTGTTCTGGTGCATCAAACAGTTTCCCAAATATTTCACTCCCAATTAGCATCCAGTCAATTAAAAGTAAATGAAAGGCAGAGCAGCATTATTGTGAAGGTCAGTCTTTTTTAAGCACTTCTGGGTGCATGGCTAGAGCACCTCACAGTCTCTGAACTAAGAAACTCACTTTTCAGCGCACAGCTTCACTGAAGGATTTGATCTGACCCAGATAAAGGAAAAGTTTTACATTCATTAAAGGAACCCAACATGGTTAGGAACTGAAAAAGGTGATATTGGTGGTGGCAGCTTATCTACAGTGAACCTGATGCTGCCACTCTGATACATGCAGGGTAGTTAGTATGGGTATGTCTACACTACCACCCTTGTTCAAACAAGGGTGGTTAATGTAGGCAACCGGAGTTGCAAATGAAGCCCGGAATTTGAATTTCCCGGGCTTCATTTGCATATTGCCGGATGCCGCCATTTTTAAATGTCCGCTAGTTCGGACTCCGTGCCCGCGGCTACACGCGTCACGAACTAAGTAGTTCGGATTAGGCTTCCTATTCCGAACTACCAGTACTCCTCGCTCCACTGGCACAGAATCCGAACTAGCAGACATTTAAAAATGGCGGCGCCCGGCAATATGCAAATGAAGCCCGGGAAATTCAAATCCCGGGCTTCATTTGCAACTCTGGTTGCCTACATTAACCACCCTAGTTCAAACTGGGGTGGTAGTGTAGACATACCCTATCTCATGATAGGAATTCTCAACCTTATTTTTTCTGAGTCCTCGCCCCCCGCATACCACTGACACCCGTTAAAAACTCTATGGCCCACTTGTGCTATAACAACTACTTTTCTGCATATAAAAGCCAGGAGCAGCATTAGCAAGCAGGGGAACTGCCAAGGGCACCATAGACTCATAGACTCATAGACTTTAAGGTCAGAAGGGACCATTATGATCATCTAGTCTGACCCCCTGCACCGTGCAGGCCACAGAATCTCGCCCACCCCTCTTAGAATAATCCTCTCACCTATGTCTCAGATATTGAAGCCTTCCAATACTTTGAAGGCCCCAACATGCAGAGAGTCCTTCAGCTGTGATCTGTGCCCAATGCTACAGAGGAAGGCGAAAAACCTCCAGGGCCTCCGCCAATCTACCCTGGAGGAAAATTCCTTCCTGACCCCAAATATGGCGATCAGCTAAACCCTGAGCATGTGGGCAAGACTCACCAGCCAGACACCCAGAAAGTTCCCTATAGCAACTCCTATCATCCCTCCATTGACCTATTTCCAACTGGAAATGAATGGTCAATTAGTTACCAAGATCATGTTATTTCATCCAACCATCCCCTTATCATAGAATCAGAACTGGAAGATACCTCAGAAGGTCGTCAAGTCCAGCCCTCCGCTCTAGGCAGGACCAATCCCATCTAAATCAACCCGGCCAGGGCTTTGTCAAGCCGAGACTTAAACACCTCTAGGGATGGAGACTCCACTACTTCCCTAGGTAACCCATTCCAATGCTTCACTACCCTCCTAGTAAAATAGTTTTTCCTAATATCCAATCTGGACCTCTCCCACCACAACTTGAGACCATTGCTCCTTGTTCTGCCATCTGTCACTACTGAGAACAGCCTCTCTCCATCCTCTTTGGAACCTCCCTTCAGGAAGTTGAAGGCTGCTATCAAGTCCCCCCTCACTCTTCGCTTCTGCAGACTAAACAGACCCAAGTCCCTCAGCCTCTCCTCGTAGGTCATATGCTCCAGACCCCTAATCATTTTGGTTGCCCTCCGCTGGACCCTCTCCAATGCGTCCGCATCCTTTTTGTAGTGGGGGGCCCAGAACTGGACACAGTACTCCAGATGTGGCCTCACCAAAGCCGAATAAAGGGGAATAATGACATCTCTGGATCTGCTGGCAATGCTCCTCTTAATGCATCCTAATATGCCATTAGCTTTCTTGGCTACAAGGGCACACTGTTGACTCATATCTAGCTTCTCATCCACTGTAACCCCCAGGTCCTTTTCTGCAGAACTACTACTTAACTGGTTGGTCCCCAGCCTGTAACTATGCTTGGGATTCTTCCGTCCCAAGTGCAGGACTCTACACTTGTCTTTGTTGAATCTCATGAGATTTCTAGTGGCCCAATCCTCCAATTTGTCCAAGTCACTCTGGACCCTATCTCTGCCCTTAAGCGTATCTACCTCTCCCCCTAGCTTAGTGTCATCTGCAAACTTGCTGAGGGTGCAATCTATCCCCTCATCCAGGTCATTAATAAAGATATTGAACAAAACCGGTCCTAGAACCGAACCTTGGGGCACTCCACTAGAAACCGACCTCCATCCTGACATCGAACCGTTGATCACTACCCGCTGGGCCCGGCCTTCTAGCCATCTTTCTATCCATCTTACCGTCCATTTATCCAATCCGCATTCCCTTAACTTGCTGGCAAGAATATTGTGGGAGACCGTATCAAAAGCCTTGCTAAAGTCAAGGTATATAACATCCACTGACTTTCCCATGTCCACTGAGCCAGTTACCTCATCATAGAAGCTAATCAGATTGGTCAAGCACGACTTGCCCTTTGTGAATCCATGCTGACTATTCCTGATCACTTTCCTCTCATTCAAGTGTCTCAAAATGGACTCCTTTATGATCCCTTCCATGATTTTTCCAGGAACCGAGGTAAGACTGACCGGCCTATAGTTCCCTGGATCGTCCTTCTTCCCTTTTTTGAAGATGGGCACTACATTTGCCTTTTTCCAATCATCCGGGATTTCGCCCGATCTCCACGACTTTTCAAAGATAATGGCCAAAGGCTCCTCAATGACATTTGCCAACTCCTTCAGTACCCTTGGGTGCATTAAGTCTGGACCCATGGATTTGTGTACGTTTAGTTTTTCTAAATAGTTCCTAACCTGTTCTTTACCCACCAAGGGCTGTCCATCTTCTTCCCATCTTGCGTCGCTTAGCACAGAAGTCCAGGAGCCGACCTTGTCCGTGAATACAGAGGCAAAGAAAGCATTGAGTACTTCAGCTTTCCCCACATCCTCTGTCACTAGGTTACCTCCTTCATCCATTAGGGACTGCACACCCTCTCTGATCACCTTCTTCTTGTTGACATGCCTGTAGAAACCTTTCTTGTTATCCTTCACATCCTTAGCAGGTCGCAACTCCATTTGCGCTTTCGCCTTCCTGATAACCCCCCGGCATTCTCGAACTATACATTTAAGCTCCTCCCTAGTCATTTGTCCAAGTTTCCACTTTCTGTAAGCTTCCTTTTTGTGCTTAAGTACACCAAGGATTTCCCCTGTAAGCCAATCTGGTCTCCTACCAGGTTTGCCTCTCTTGCTACGTGTTGGGATGGTTTCTTTTTGTGCCTTCAGTAAGGCTTCTTTAAAATACTGCCAGCTGTCCTGGACTCCTTTCCCCTTCATGTTAACATCCCAGGGGATTCTTTCCATCAGATCTCTGAGGGAGTCAAAATCTGCTTTTTTGAAGTCCAAGGTGTGTATTTTACTACTCTCTTTCCTTCCTTTGGTCAGGATCCTGAAATCTACCATCTCATGATCACTGCTTCCCAGGTTGTCACCCACCTCTACGTCCCCTATTAGTTCCTCCCTGTTTGTGAGGAGAAGGTCAAGCTGTGCACGGCCCCTGGTCGGATCCTTCAGCACTTGTACCAAGAAGTTATCCCCAACATTCTCCAAAAACTTCCTGGATTGCCTGTGTACTGCCGTATTGGTTTCCCAACAGATGTCAGGGTGATTAAAGTCCCCCATGAGAACCAGGGCCTGCGATCTGGAAGCTTCGCTCAGTTGTTCGAAGAAAGCCTCATCTACCTCATCCACCATACCACACTCTGTGAAATTAAGTTGCTCAGTCTTCAGCTTCAACCCCAGGTGGCAGGGATCAGGGCTGTGGGCATCAGCTCCATGTGGTGGAGCTTTGGCTTTCTGTCCCAGGTCCCAGAAAGTCTAATGCCAGCCCTGTTGGTGGATCCCCTGAAACTTGCTGGTGGCCTTCTGTAGCCAGACACAAAACCCCATCTTGTTTTTCCACGAGCCCCATCTTGTTTCCCCCCCCCCCCAGAGAGCAAGAGAAAGGCAGTCAGCCTTTGATGCCCTGGGAACACAGGTTTACTGCCTGTCCCTGACTCTACCATAAACAGAAACCAGACAGTAAATGGGCTAGCTGACGACCCGGGGCCTCCCGTCGCCCTGATGGCTAGTACCAGTAATTGACACGCCTGCACTGTCCCAGGAGAGGAATCTTCGCCCATCACATACCAGAGGTGCCCATTGTCTGCATTTTCCCAGGTGTGAATTATGCTTTGCACCCTTCGTGGGAAACTTGGCATTCAAAGCCATTTTTCCTAATTGGCCACTTGAGCCTAGGAAGAAGCCTTTATGACCCAAGGGGTATAAAAAGAGGTTCAGCAGCCCACCCTATTTGAGCTCCAATCATCTATACCTGCTGGCAGGTATTGATTGTCTCCCGAGGTCTGTGGGACGCCCAACCTCGCCCTACTTCTTCCCGAGGGATTGAGAGAAAGACGCTGGCCACGCCAAGTCTGGAATGCAGGGGTGAGAATATATACCTGCTATGTGTCTATTTTGCATGCATTTAATAAGAGCTCAGAGAACCAAAGGGTTTCATGGTACCTGTAAGTGACTTATTAGTGTAATTTCTGTCCTGTCCTTTGTAGTGTCTGTGTTATCTGTAACACAGTAGTAGCATTTAACAACTAAGTTTACCCTGTAACAATAAATAGTAACTGTTTAAGCTTTAATCTGACTCCTTCAGTTGCTGTAACAGAACCAAGCACAATTTAAAAGAACTTCAGCCGGTCATAAGGGACTCACTGCCCTGACCGTCGGCTGACACCTTCCTAGGTGAGTCAGGACCCTTGATTGAGAACCACTTGTGATGGAGTGCAGTCACAGACATCCCTTTAGGATTATTCCAATGTGTTCTGATCAAGCAACTGAAATGTGACTGCTTATTCTCTGGGATTCTCCCCTACCTTGTCTTGCTGGGCCAGATATTTGGTCTCCCCTTACAAAGCACAGAGTTGGGGTCATTGCTCTCTGCCAAGCAATATGGACACTAAACTACTTCAAGTCTGGAAGGATGCAGTTCTAGGACAAAGCACCAAGGACACCAATCCCCAAAAGGGATCAAAGCCCCAAATAAATCCATCTCAAGGAAAGATCATGAGGATATTCACTCTCTTTATCAATGAAAGAAAGATACACAATGGTTCCATGCCCCTAGGGAACAATTATTTAAACTGTGCCTAATAGTAAACAAAAGTATTTTATTAAATACAAACGATAGCACTTAAGTGATTGCAAGTGAAAACAGACAGATCAAAGTAGGTTACTAAGTTAAAATGGAAAGAAAATGCATACCTAGCCCTAATACACTAAAAAACTTACTGCAAGCAGATTCTTATCCTAAAGCAGGGCTACTCAACACGTGGTCTATGGCCCAGTTGTTTGCGGCCCATGGGTTGGGTTTATATGGGACTCAACATGTGGCCTGCAGGGTGGATCCTTTGAACATGATCTCCACTGGGAACATGCTCCAAATTGCGAGTCAATATAATGGTCTTCTGTTGATATGCGTTTTAGTAGTCAAATTCTTGGACTGTCATTGCTCATTAAAAGTGCTGTCATATGGGTGGAAATTGTGTACATATTGCATTTTATTAATATCAGCAGAACTGACTTAAATGGGGCCTGCATGTTGTGTAATCTTGCCTTAACCTTTGTATTCATGCCTGTCAGTGTGAAATAAGCTACTTGCATATATTTGCATATATATTTGCACATATATTCAACCACACTTCAGTTGCTACCCTTGCCATGTGCTGTGAATATCACTGTGGCCCCCAGGACTTCCAAAGTTGAGTAACCCTGCCTTAAAAAGCTGTTCCTATCTCAGACAAGTCTTCAAGTCAGACACAAACTCTTTTACTCTGACTTAGTTCTCAGCCCTCACTGTATCCTTTTAGAGCAGTAGTTCCCAACCTTTTTTATA
Organism: Pelodiscus sinensis; assembly: GCF_049634645.1. NCBI lineage: Eukaryota > Metazoa > Chordata > Testudines > Trionychidae > Pelodiscus > Pelodiscus sinensis. Next base: position 10,662,754 of record NC_134723.1, read on the forward strand.
CCATGGACCAGCAAACCCATTCACAAACTTTTGGTGGACCAGTAACATTTTATTTGCATATTTGCATATTCATTATAGTAATTAATTTTAAGAGGTCACATGTTATTTTACATCATATCTTCTGTACACACACAATACATGTTATAATGGACCAGAGTTTGCAGATATCTACAACACTAAAAAAATCACAGAAAGAATTCCCCTCTGGATGTTGGTTGGGCAGCCCCCCCGCCAGGGCTGACTGGTGCCTGCATAGAGAGGGGTGTAGGGACGGGCACGCACAGGGGCAGGTGATATGTGGGGCACCCTATTTAGCAAATGAAATTTGGTTGGGGCATAGGAACTGGTGCCCCCAAGTGCTACCACCAGTCCTCTCTACCGTTCCTCTCCGCCACATTGGGTGGGAGAGCTGCCTTTATATCTCCACCATCACCCCTGCCCTGTGTCTCTCCCTTCCCCAGCCAGGCTGCTCTTGCTCCTACAGTCTCCTCCTGAGTGTCCCCTCTCCATATCCCCCTTTTCCCACTCTGTAACCCCCCTTCCATTTCCCTCCATTGCACCCCTGCTTCCATTTGCCCATAAGTCTCCCCTGAATCTCTCCAACCTCCCTTCAGCACCTCCTGCATCCCCCTCCTATCCTCACCTCACACATCCCTGTTCCTCCTCACCCCACTTATCTACCCCCATCCTCCTCAACACCTTCCAGTCTCCCCAGAGCTGGCTCTTCCCACCCCAAACATGTTGGGAGCTGGCGGCAGCTTCCTTGGGTCCTGGGCAGGGATCACTGCCAGCTCCATTGGAATCAGCCAAGGGCCAAACCCTGCCCCTGCAGCCCTGGGGCAGTGGGGGCCCCACTCCCATGGGAAAGGAGGGGGGGTTGTTTCTTACCTGCCCACCAAGCACTGCCAGCACCTGGGGAGCAGCAGGACTGGTCCTGCTGGAGATTCCCTCTCCTGACTGCAGCCCAGACTAGAATCCAACCTAGAGCATGGTCCCAAAGTCCCCATGAGCAGCATCTGGGTATGTCTACACTACAAAGTTAATTCGAACTAACGGATGTTAGTTCGAATTAACTTTGATAGGCGCTACACTAGCGCTCCGCTAGTTCGAATTTAATTCGAACTAGCGGAGCGCTTAGTAAGAACTAGGTAAACCTCATTCCATGAGGACTAAGCCTAGTTAGAACTTAGAGAGTTCGAATTAAGGGGTGTGTAGCCCCTTAATTCGAACTAGTGGGAGGCTAGCCCTCCCAGGTTTCCCTGGTGGCCACTCTGGCCAACACCAGGGAAACTCGTATGTCCCCCTCCCAGACCCGGACCCCTTAAAGGGGCACGGGCTGCCTACTATGCCCGTGCCAGGTGCAAGCCTGCCAGCACCCAGCCAGCAGACCCTGCACCTGGCACGGCTCGAGCCAGCCACCCGATGCCCCCCAGCCCTCCCTCTTTTCCCAGGACCAGGCTGGCAGCTCTTGGGAGCTTGCCCAGGACGGCAAGAGGTGGGCACCCGCCTGGTCCAGTGCAGACATCATGGACCTCGTCCACGACCTCCGCACTTGGCACAGGAAAGTGGCCATCCAGGGCAGGAGAGCTGCCAGCCTGGCCACCCAGGAGCAGGTTTGCATGAAAATCAAGGTGGTCCACTGAGACCCCCGACCCTGAGCCCTGAGCTTATAATGGCCGTCCTGGGTCAGACCAAAGGTCCATCTAGCCCAGTAGCCTGTCTGCTGACAGCGGCCAACCCTAGGGACCCTGGAGGGGATGGACCGAAGACAGTGACCAAGCCATTTGTCTCGTGCCATCCATCTCCAGCCTTCCACAAACTTTGGGCAGGGACACCACTCCTATCCCCTGGCTAATACCTCCATCACTTTATCACCACTCCTATCCCCATGGACCCAACCTCCATGACTTGATCTCACTTCTCTTTAAACTCTGTTCTAGTTCTAGCCTTCACAGCCTCCTGCAGCAAGGAGTTCCACAGGTTGACTCTTTGATTTGTGAAGAACAACTTTCTGTTACTAGTTTGAAGCCTGCTACCCATTCCTTTCCTTTGGTGTCCTCTAGTCCTTCTTTATGGGAACTAATGAATAACTTTTCTTGATACACCCTCTCCACACCACTCATGCTTTTATAGACCTCTATCCTATCCCCCCTCAGTCTCCTCTTTTCTAAACTGAAAAGTCCCAGTCTCTTTAGCCTCTCTTCATATGGGACCTGTTCCAAATCTCTGATCATTTGAGTTGCCCTCCCCTCTCCCACCTTCTCTCTTCCCCTCTCCCACCTCCTTTTCCCAGTCTCCCTGAGTTTTGTACAATAAAGAGAGATTCTATTTTTGAACACACGTTTTCTTTATTTTGTACATCAGGAAGGGGGGCTAGGGAAGGGTAAGTGGAAGGAGGTGAGGGAGGAATGGGGTACGAGCCCCCGATTGGGAGGACTGGGCTGGCTCTGTGGGCTTCTGGGGGTGGAACCTCTCCTGCAGCCCCCCAATTGCCCGCTCTCTCCAGATGGCAGCCTGCGGCAAGTGCAGCCGGACTGATGGCCAACTGCTGTGATGTGCCCAGTGTGGGTACTCCGGGCAATCCAAGCCAGGACTGCTTTGCAAGCGGGGCACCCCTGAGAACTGTCTGTCCAGGGTGGGAGTTAGGACCCTTTAAACGCAGCCCTCGGCTAGCCTTAGACAGCACCTCCACTCTCTAAGTCCTCCTCTGATGCCCTGCCGGCACTGCTTCCGGCCATCCTTAACCCCAGTTCAGGGTCCACTTAATGTGGACATGCTAGTTCAAATTAGCAAAACGCTAATTCGAACTAGTTTTTCAGTCTGGATGCGTTAGTTCGAATTAGCTTAGTTTGAATTAACTAATTCGAACTAAGTCAGGGTATGTCTACACTACCCTCCTAGTTCGAACTTGGAGGGTAATGTATGCATACCGCACTTGCAAATGAAGCCCGGGATTTGAATTTCCCGGGCTTCATTTGCATAAGTGGAAAGCCGCCATTTTTAAAACCCCGCTTGTTCGAACTCCGTGCAGCGCGGCTACACGGAGCTCGAACTAGGTAGTTCGGACTAGGATTCTGAACTAGGTAGTTCGGACTAGTCACACAGGATTCCTAGTCCGAAGTACCTAGTTCGAGCCCCGTGTAGCCGCGCTGCACGGGGTTCGAACCAGTGGGGTTTTAAAAATGGCGGCTCCCCGCTTATGCAAATGAAGCCCGGGAAATTCAAATCCCAGGCTTCATTTGCAACTGCGGTATGCCTACATTACCCTGCTAGTTCGAACTAGCGGGGTAGTGTAGACATACCCTTAGTTCGAATTAGCACTGTAGTGTAGACATACCCTCTGTGAGTTGATTCCTGATGCTAGGCGAGAGCCAGTGATCACTTCCCCAGGTCCTGCTGCTATTTCTGGATCCTAGCACAACACCCACCATACTGCAGCCCCTGCCTAGCTCCGGCTCCCAGAGCCCCTGCCTGCTGCTTCTAGGTCCTAGCATGACACCCGTTGCGCTGCAGTATGCCCTGGCCTGGCAGCCAGCAGTTTGTGGCCCAGCGCTGGTCTGCGGGCTGACGGTTGGGAACCACTGTTTTAGAGTGTGCCAGGCCACTCCCCAGGCCAGCAAAAGGCTGCACACTCCTCTCTTGGACTACTTGGCCTGGGGGCAGGGTCCTGTGCATGTAGGTCACTGGGAACACCAATCCAGAGCACTTAGCTCCATGATCCTGTCACACAGGAGCCCCTCTGTCCTTCTCACAAGGTTCCTGGAGAGGCCTGCCTTACTCTGGCCTCTGTGGTAGGACACCTTCCCATGACACACCATCACTAGGGGTAATGGGGGTGGTTTGGGGTTATGGAACCACGCAGAAGTACTGCACGTGACATAGTCATGGCCTGCACTCAGGCAGTATTCACTCCCAGGCAAGCATGGTGATGTGGAGGAGACTGATCCAGTGCATGGAAACCTGCCAAGGTGAGGAAGAGAAGGGGAACCCAACCACACTCTCTCTGGTAAGCAGCGTCTACCGCTCACACACACCTCTCCCAACACCCACCTCCTTCAGAGGGCAGTGATAGAAGTTGTGTCTCAGCAGGGTGCCATCAGTGCTGGACCCGGAGTATGTGGGACACAGTAGGAAACTGAGCCACCCTGTTTTCCTCTCCTGCCTTCAGGATCCTGGCCTGGCCAGCACCTTCCCATGCCTGCTTGTCCCTGGGCTGTGGATGTAGCAATCTCCCCTGGGATGTCTGTGCCCCTGCTTGAAAGTACCCAATTTCTAGACTCATAAACTCATAGACTTTAAGGTCAGAAGGGACCATTATGAACATCTAGTCTGACCCCCTACACAATGCAGGCCACAGAATCTCACCCGCCCCCTCCTAGAATAATCCTCTCACCTATATCTCAGATATTAAAGCCTTCAAATAGTTCGAAGACCCCAAGATGCAGAGAATCCTCCAGCTTTGATCTGTACCCCATGCTACAGAGGAAGGCGAAAAACCTCCAGGGTCTCTGCCAATCTACCCCGGAGGAAAATTCCTCCCCAACCCCAAATATGGCAATCAGCCATAACATATCTCCTTTCTCAAAGCATATCACTATCGTCTGAACCTAGAACTTTGGTGTCATCTCAGAGATTAGGGCTAGGCTTCATACACATTTCTCCTGGGATGACTGCCCTTGTAACTTTTCTTCACAGCTGGGCCAGCTGCAAGTATGGTGTGTCCACCACCTCTTAACAAACTACATGATTCTGTGGGATCCACAGATGGAAAAGAACCTACAAGGACTTGATATGGGAGCAGTTGGCCTGCCTATAGTCTCTGTCCCAGGAATTCAAGGAGGATCGCCAGGAGTGGGCGACCAACCAGGAGGAGTGCTGGGTAGACTGGGAGCAGAGGAAGGCCACATGGGACCAACTGGAGTGCCAACATGAGGACATGTGCTCCCCACCTCCACACACACCCCGGCGTCTTGTCCTAACCCCCTCATGGGCTGCTGGGGCCCCAGAACATTAGGTGATGGGGTCTCTTGGGCAGCCAAAACCTTGTGACACCTGGAGGCAGGCATCATTCCCAGCCCCAGCCCCAAGTCCCGCTCCCTTTCCCTCTCCCCTTCCTGTTCTTTCCCCAGTCTCTCCCCTGCTGTATATCCCCTCAATAAGCAATCCTGTCATTTAAAAAAAGAAGGCATTATTGTTTGCTCTTCAGGAGAGGGGAAGGTGGGAAGGGAGGTGAGGAAAAGGGAGAGGTAGGGGAGGAGAGGCACATAGAGGGAATGCAGGGGCCACTGGTGGAGAGGCATGGGGGAGAGTCTCAGAACTGGCCGTAGGTGAAACTCTCCTTCAAGGCCTCCCTGATAAGCACAACCCCTTGATGTGCTCTCCTGCTGGTGGTGGTGTCCTGCTGCTCGAATGCTCTGGCTGATCAGCCTCTGCCTTCTACCTTGGCAGAAAAGTCTCCCCCTTGTTATTGCAAAAGTTGTGGAGCACACAACAGGCCACCATCACAAAAAGGAAGTTGTGCCCACTGAGGTCCAAATAAGTGAGGAGACTCCTGAACATCCCCTTTAAATGGCTGGATGCACACTCAACCACCATGCGGCATTTGCTTAGCCTGGCATTGAAGTGCTTCTTGATACTGCCCCTGTAGGGCTTCATCAGCCAGGGGAACAAGAGGTAGTCTGTGTTGCCCAGGATCACTATGAGCATGTCCACCTCCTCAAGCCTGATGGTGTGGTAGAGGAAAAAAGTGGCAGCATGCATCTTTCAGAAGAGGTATGAGTTCTGGAAGATGTGGGCATCGTGCGCCTTCATTGACCAACCAAAGTTAATATCCATGAAGTATCAGTTGTGATCCACGAGGGCTTGCAGCACCGTAGAGAAGTACCCCTTTCAGTTGATGTAGTCCAAGGCCCTGTGGTCAGAAGTTGGAGAAGGCCATAATGGCAAACCCATCAACAATGCTGTCCATGTTCTTCAGAGTGACGACTCTCTGTAGCAACATCTAATTAATGGCCTTGGCTACCTCAAGGACAATGGCCCCGACTATGGATTTCCTCAAGCTGAACTGATTCCTGGAAGAGCAGTAGCTGTCCCATGTGTTGAGCTTCCACACGGCAATGGTGACACGCTTCAGCATGGGGATGACAGTCACATGCGGGTGTCCTGTCACCTGAGGGTGGGGTAAGCCACTCTCAGAGCTTGAGGACAGTGGCCTTCTGCATGCAGAAGCTCTGCAGCCACTGCTGGTCATCTCATCACTGCAGGATATTGTGGTCCCTCCAATCTGAACTGGTCTCCTGCCTCCAGAAGCAGCGTTCTGTGGTGTCCAGGGATTGAGGGACATGCACAGCAGCGGGAGTGACAGCACCTGGGTTATCAGGGCTTGAGGCCCTGGCTGGTTCTTGTCCTGCTGGAGCTTTGTAGGAGCTCTGGCTCCATGGTGTGAGTGCTGTGGTGTCTGCAAGTGGAGAGGCAGTGGAGGAGTGGTGTGTAGGATGCAGACGTAAGAGAGGAGCATCTGAAAGCATGAGTTGCAGCTTGTCTGACCAAGCAGCCCTCCCCAGAGTGCTTCTGGGGACTTTAAGATTGAGGCAGGCTCCAATCAGTGTGGGTGCACTATTTCAAAACAATTCTGACTAATTTTGATGCTTCTCCCTAGTGGCGATATGCTATTTTGATTTTGCAAAATGCAGAGTTATGATGTCAAATTTAGTTATTTTGAAATAATTTCCTAATGGTAGACATGCCCTCAGAGACTAACAGATTTATTAGGGCATACGCTTTCATGGGTAAAACCCACTTCATCAGATGAATTGGAGTGGAGTTCACAGAGACAGTGGTATATACATGAACAACAAAAGAAAGAGGTTCTTGTGTAAATGAAGCTAATTAAGTGAGGGCGGAAGTGGCTTATACACAGCAGTTGATTTGGAAATGTGGATAAGAAATTGGAAATTGTCTTCGTAGTGCAGATCATAACTGGTTAACTTTGCAGATACAGACTAATATGGCTACCCTCTGATACTATCCAATAGCTTTTGTTTCTAGCCATTTTGGGTTGCAAGATGCCAACTTTGAAATAGTCGCTATTTCAGGTCTAATGCCCCTAGGTTCCACAGTTTCTGCACAAGGAGGGAAGAGTCTTGTACCTCCTGCACCCCCTTTGCATGCATCAGAACAGCCAGTTCTGTATGTTCATAATGGTATTTCACTGTAAACTTACTTCATACATCTCTCTGTTTTGGGTCCTTGAGTTGTAGATGTCAGCTATAGTAGATGAGATTAGGTTTTAGAGTAATTTCTTCAGAGTACTTTCTTCATGGTATCTCAAAAGCCCTTGCATTAAAGCAATTTTGATCTAAGTCCAGTTCAACCTTCACAGTAAAGACTTCTACAGATAAAAGAGGCGGCCTTCTTGAAGCACTGAGTCAATGCACATGTCTTTTTACTGCTGGAGGTTGGAGTCCTAAACTAAGATTAGCAATGTAATATAAGCATCAGCTGAGTCCAAAGGATATAATTGCCATCAGTGACAGTTTGAGTTTAACAGCTCTCAATTCTTGGGACATCTGGGTGCAAAGTGAGAAAATTATTCCCAATTTGCCCAACCAATTACTGGATTTTGACTCTGCACGATTATAGTCCCTCCTTGTAACACTGGGTGCAACCAAATTTCTGTTCCTTTGAATGTCTGTGAGAAATTAATTGTGGGCACATTTCTTGCTTTTCCCAATTCATTTGTCCAAACAAAGCTACTGGTTCTATGTAGCCAGTCCTCATGTGCTGCACTTCCAAAAGTGACAGTGAAGGTGTTTTGGTGGCAGCCCTGTAAGATGGACAATACTCTGGCTATTGTGTTGGCATTGTACATGCACAAACTGAATTATTCACTATGAAAATGAATAGGTTTATTTAAAGGGCCTAGAAATCTAATGGTTTCAAGTATCTTTAAAATTCCTTAATCTATAATTCTGAGGAGCTCCTAAATTGTTCCCATTCGCTTCCTGGGGAATCAAGACTAGGTGTGTGTCTAGACAGCATCTTTCTTTTGGAATATGCTATGCAATTTGTGCTAAACAAATTGTATAGTCTATTCCAAGTCTAAGTTGAAAGAGCTTATTTTGAAATGAGGCACTGTCTACGCAGTGCCAAATTTCAAAATAAGGCATTATTCCGACAAATCCCTTAACCCTTGTGGAATGAAGGTTACAGGGGGCACATCTAGCCTTGCTTTCACTTTCATAATAAGATTTGCAAATTCTGTGCAAATTTGCATATCTTCTTCCGATCACTTTTTCAAAAGAACTTCTTTCAAAAAAGGAAGTCTAGATGCAGTTCTTTCGGGAAAAAAACCCTTTTTTGGAAGAATCATGTAAACCTCATTTTTTCAGGAAGAACCTCTTTCGGAAAAGCGATCGGAAGAAGATATGGTAATTTGTGCCAAATTTTCATATCTTCTTTCCAAAGTGAAAGCAAGTCTAGATGTGCCAGGGATGCCAAAATAGTGTGCCTGCTATTTTGGGAAATAGTGGGCACTTTTAAAGAGGGTAGCCCGAAAGAGCAATGCAGTCTCGACATAGCCTAAGTGTCTCACAACAGGGCCTAGCAACTTTGGGCCAGTGGAGTTGGTTCCAGGTGACTAAAAATACAGCAGTAGTAATGAATGTTCATGTGGTGAACAAAGGTCATGAAGATCCATGGATTGACATTTGTTTGCACAGAAGTTTCATCAAATAAATTCAGATAATAAATTGTTTATTTGTTGTTTCTGATTGATTACAAAATAAATGCTATTGTGAATGACTCACAAAAAAGCAAGTTTTTAATGAATTCTTTAATGAAAAAGCACAAAATTAATTTTCTACCTTTTATTCAGACTTTGGAGGTGTTAAAAGTGACACATTTCCTTCAGTACGAAATACTTAAGCAATGAGATATAGCCACCAATACATTTCTGAGAGGACTCAAAATGAATTGCTTTTCAAAGAGAAAAACAAGTAAGAAGTGTGACTTAGTGTAGTTGAAAATTTGTGGAAAGGCTTGATCAGTATTTCCTCACTCATGGAATGACGGCTAAAGAAATAACATAAAACAATATTTTTTATCTTACTGGAGAGGATTGACAAGCTTAACAGCTGCACTAAAGGAAAGTGAAACAGAGGGTAGGAACTTAATTGAAATTTTAAAGGGAAATTATAATATGTTCACAGAAGAAACTAACTGCAGAAGGTTACAAGCTAGCTTGTAAAACCAATTAAAAGAAGGGCATTATTTAAAGCTGAAAGAAATTTGTAAAAAATGGCAAGAATGTGTCATTTTAGGTTAGTGATAGAAATGTAGCCGTGTTAGTCTGGTGTAGCTGAAACAAAATACAGGACTATGTAGCACTTTAAAGACTAACAAGATGGTTTATTAGATGAAGAGCTTTCGTGGGCCAGACCCACTTCCTCAGATCAAATAGTGGAAGAAAATAGTCACAACCATATATACCAAAGGATACAATTAAAAAAAATGAACACATATGAAAAGGACAAATCACATTTCAGAACAGAAGGGGGATGCGGGGGGAGGGGGGAAGGAAGGTGAATGCCTGTGAGTTAATGATATTAGAGGTGGGGAAGGGTAAATGTCTGTGAGTTAATAGTATTAGAGGTGATAATTGGGGAAGCTATCTTCGTAATGGGTAAGATAGCTGGAGTCTTTGTTCAGCCCCCCACAGAGAGTGTCGAATTTTAGCATGAATGCCAGTTCAGAGGATTCCCTTTCAAGTGCCGATTTGAATGTCTTCTGAAGTAGGATGCAGGTGAGTAGGTCATTGAGACAGTGTCCATGGTTTCGAGGTATTCCCATCTACTACAAGACAGACCCAAGAAAACCAACAATAGAACCACTTGTCATCACCTACAGCTCCCAACTTAAACCTGTCCAACACATTATCAATAAATTACAGCCTATACTGGAACAGGACACTAAACTCCAAGAAGCTCTGGGAGACAGACCCATAGTCTCCTATAGACAACCACCTAACCTCAAGATGATTCTTACCAACAACCACAGGACATACCACACTAATACCAACCCTGGTACTTTCCCTTGCAACAAACCCTGTTGCCAGCTTTGTCCACATATTCACTCTGTTGACACCATTATTGGGCCTAATCAAGTGAGTTATAAGATCAAGAATACATATTCCTGCGCCTCCAGAAATATAATCTATGCTATCATGTGCCGAAAGTGTCCGTCTGCTATGTACATTGGACAAACGTCTGACACTTTGCCAAAGAATCAATGCCCACAAAACAGACATTAGACAGGATCACAAAGAAAAAACAGATGCTTGCCATTTCAACCAGAAAGGACACTGTCTCAATGACCTACTCACCTGCATCCTACTTCAGAAGACATTCAAATCTGCACTTGAAAGGGAATAATCTGAACTGGCATTCATGCTAAAATTCGACACTCTGAGCGGGGGGCTGAAAAAAGACTCCAGCTATCTTACCCATTACAAAGATAGCTTCCCCAATTATCACCTCTAATACTATTAACTCACAGACATCTGCCCTTCCCCGCCTCTAATATCATTAACTCACAGGCATTCACCTTCCTTTCCCCCCCCTGCATCCCCCTTCTGTTCTGAAATGTGATTTGTCCTTTTCATATGTGTTCATTTTTTTTAATTGTATCCTTTGGTATATATGGCTGTGACTATTTTCTTCCACTTTTTGATCTGAGGAAGTGGGTCTGGCCTACGAAAGCTCATCATCTAATAAACCATCTTGTTAGTCTTTAAAGTGCTACATAGTCCTGTATTTTGTTTCATTTTAGGTTGTAATCATGATAAAATATAGAATGGTAAATTTGTTTCTGTGGCATGGATGCCTGAACTAAGTGGATAGGTACTGCAAATCATGTATGCTAATAGATTTGGTCTATCCTTAGATGCAGAGATTGTCCAAATGTTTTTAACTGACTGGCGGGTGGAATTGAGGGGGTAGCCAATGAAGTATCAGAATTCTAAAAGACCAAAACTCTACAAGATACTATACTATAAAACAAACTATTGGTCTAGCTATTAAGCCAAAGTGTCGTGCAACCTGGATTTCTAAACAGAGGCGATCCTTTCAGGGCTAAATTCAGCACCAATGTAAGACGGTAAAAATCCCATTTATTTCATTGAAATTAGCAGCCATTTACACCAAGATGTATTTGGCCTACAATACATAGACAGATAATATTATTTATATTTGCAGAGGGCATAAAGTGATTGTGGACCTCTGATAGATGGAGGATCAGTTGTTGTTCAAAACATGAAATGATGTAACTGACAAAGCAATATTTTGAATTGCAGTGAGCACCAAGGCTGGAAAGATATTGTGCTCTGCACCATTTGTTGGTGGAGTACTGGGCATACATAGCCCATTGGGGCTTGTGGAGGGGCTCTTCCCTTTCTGGGTCAGTGGGCGGCCACTCCACCTATGTCCACAGAGCCCCTTTTGTCCTGGGCCTCAGGCCAATGGTCCGCATAGTTCAGCAGATAGTCCTGGTTCAGTGTGGCCGATACACAAAAAGTCCACAGCTCACCCCTGAGTCAGGGCGGGGTGGCCACACAAACAAACTGTCACTGGTTACAGTTTGTAGCCGAGGCCCTGGTTCAGGGTGGGGCAGCCACACAAATAAACAGTTACACAATTCAGTGGCCCAAACCCTGCTTCAGGGTGGGCAGCAAGTAAACAGTGTCAGAGTTCAGGCATCCAGGCCCTGGCTCAGGGTGGGGCAGCAAACAAATGATCCTAAGGCCTGGCCCTAGTTCAGGGCATGATGGCAGGCAAACACAGTCACAAGTCCCATTTGGAGCACCTACTCGGATCCACCTCGCTCAGGCGAGGGTCCAGCAGATGCAGGCTGATGTTTGAAGACAGCAAAGGAGGGGAGACTGCCATCCAGGGAATGGGTGGCAGGGGGAGAGCAAATCCACCCGCTCCACTGCGTCCCAGCCCAGGGCCCTAACAGCAGCAGAGCAGCCTGCTGTTGGGTCAGTGGGGATCTGCACCGCAACACACTGACCCTGGCTATGGCCCAGTTACACTGTGGCTGGCTCTCCTTGGGCTCCCCCTCTGTGGGTATCTGGGTCTCCGATGGGTCTGCTGGGTGTTTGAGGTTTGTCAGCACCACCAGGTTCACTGATGGAGGCCAATCTTCAGCTCCCGGCAAGTGCAGGGGTCTAGGCCAGACTTCAGCCTCTGGCAGGTCCGGGGGTCCAGACCAGTCCTCAGACTCCAAGCCTGGGAGCACCAAGCAGATGTCTGCCTCCTCTGCTGGCTGGCCACCTACTGAACTCCTGAATAGGCCTTTTATAGTCCTGGCCACGCCTCCCGACTTCCGGTCAGGTGAGGGGGTGTGGTCAGGCTCTTTCCAAAAGGGCCCATGGAGGGGCTCTTCCCCTTTTGGGTCAGTGGGTGACCACTCTGCCCCACTATACTCCAGAGAAGGAGGAGAGGCAGTAGGGTGCAGCTGCTGCTTCTCTTCCTCCTCCTCCCCTGCTTCTGCACCAGCTGGAGCCCTACCCAGCCACCACCTCAGGCCTCCGTGCAGCCGGACCTGCTCCCTCCGACACCACCGCTTCCCACCACCACCGGCTGCTGCCGCTGCTGCCTGAGGAGAGGGGGTGGCCTGCCGGCTGCCCCCCCTCTTCCCTCCTCCACTCCAGAGGAAGAGGACCCCACCAGCACCCACCACCCAGAGGCCTTCCCCCGCTGACTGCTGCCTGCCCACTGCTGCTACTGCTGTGCCCCACTGAGAGGAGAATTTTTATCAAGAACTGTGGAGGGGGTTTGTTTAAAAGACTGAGTCTTTTTCTTCTGCTCTGGGGTGGTGGAGAAATGAGCTGTTGAAAGGGAGGCTGGGGGAGAGGCTCAGAGCCCTACCCCTAGTCCAGCTGCCCCCCTCTGCTGCCACCACCCCCAACGCCCCCTCCACCGCCCCTCACCACCTGGACTGTCTCTTCTCCCCTTGCCGGGGTTTGCTGCCCCACCTTCCACCTGAGACTTTGCTACAGCGGTGGGCGAGGTTGAGCCCTCACAGCGCTCGTGGGCATGCTCCCTCCTCACCCCCTTGGACTTGTCCCCCCCAGCTACATTTGGCTGGGGGGCCTCCCTCACCCTTGGTCACCCACCCTACCCCAGCAGCTTATTCCTGTCCCCACTGTCTGCCCTCCCCTGCTAGCCTGGGTTGTTTTTCCCTCCCTCCCTCCCCAAAGTTACTTACCCACCACATCCACTCCCAAAGTTTACCTGCCATGCCCCTGCCTCAGCTAGCCTAATTGTGTGTGCCCCGCCCCTCCCAGCTGCTGTTTTGCTTCCATTTTGCCCTTCCCCCTCAGCCGGAGTCGCCGCCCAGACTGAGGCCCACTGGCAAAGAGTCGTCCTCCCCCTGAGCGAGCGAGGTCAGACCCAGGGCCTCGATCTCCTCAAAGTTGGAGCTGAGTTCCATCCTCTCGGCCCCGGAGCCTTCCCCGCCAGTCGCTGAGGCAACAATTACCTTGGCAGTAACGGAGGGGGACTCAGCTGGTATCAGGGCTGAGAGAGCTCCACCCGAGGACTCCTCGTGGATGGGCTCCGCAGGGGAGACGGCTTCGTCCCCTTTCGCTGCCACGGCTTCCTAAGCTGGCGTCTCCTGCTGGTGCCTGCCGGGGGCATTCTCGGCAGCGCTGGCCCCCCTCAGGATCTTATGAAGGGGGGGCCTTCCCACCCTCCTCATCGGAGGGCGGAGATTGAGCCCACGAATGGCGGGCTCAACGCTTCCCCCGGACGAGCGTCCAGCCCCCTGAGGTGGATGTGGAGGGCTGGTCAGCAGGGGTACGGCCGGGGGGCGCAGTTAGTTTTCAGGGGGGACATTGAGGCAGGGGAGGGAGAGAGGAGATTAGGGAAACCTCCACCTGGGGGGAGCCATCTCCCTCACCCAGCAGCAACCATGTCACCCTCTCCTCCTCAGGCCCCGCAGAGACAGATGGAATGGAGGCGGGGCCCACCTGCTCGCTCGAGTATGCCAGAGGGGGTGCCTCTGGCTCCCGAGCAGAGCCATCGGTTGGAGGAGGGGCAGCCACGGAGGCTGGACTACCAGGGGGGCCGGTGGTGGCAGGGCCGGCGCCCTCCCAGGCCCGGGGGGCCCAGATGCCTCCCCTGACTGGGTCAAGGGGCAGTCCCTCTGGACGTGGAATGAGGTGTTCTGGTAGTTCAAATTAGAGATCCTAATTCGAACTACCTACTCCGTGCCGTGTGTAGCTGCGGGCATGAAGTTCAGACTAAGGGACTTTTAAAAATGGCGGTGCCCGGGAAGATGCAAATGAAGCCCGGGATATTTAAATCCCGGGCTTCATTTGCAACTTCGAATGCCTACATTAGCCTCCCTAGTTCGAACTAGGGGGCTAGTGTAGACATACCCTCACTTATTATGTCCATTTCTTTATCTTAGGATATGATTTTATTACAATATTTGCTATAAGGTCTTGCTTCTTATAAGGTCTGGCTTCTTGTTTGCATTACAAATTAATTCTTGCTTCTTGTGTGCATTACAAATTAAATTGTTCTTGGTTGCATTGCAATCTAAGTTGCGTTAGATTTGATTGTTATTTCCTTAGTAACTATATAATCCTTTCTCAAATGTAATCCTATCAGAAATTTTCTGTAAAATTGTTTGATGCTAGTGTAGGATGTGTGAATATTTAAGTGTCAAAACCATCATGAATGGTCAAGAACAAGTGAGAAACTTGGAGACAAGGAAACACAGAAAACATCCATTGTGTCCCAGGCAAAACAAATTAGCAGAATTGACAACATTGGAGACAGGCAGATACCTCCAAAGGTGAGACAACAAACAGGAGATAACAATGGGAAAATAACTGTGGAAAACCTGAAGATTAACACCATTTAAGGATTAATGATTGCAGCTTGACATTGCAAAATCCATAGACTCAAACGGGAGTTTACAAGTATAAAGATGAGGTGGTTTGCCAGGAACTCTGGGTTCAGTCCTGAATAGCCCCAGAACATCAAATCATGATCAACACAGCCCAGCTCCTCACTTGTGTCAGTCTAACTGGCCGCTAAATTGACTGAGCTATGACTGACTGGTAACTATAAGGCTATCTGCAGGACATGTTTGTGTGTATGAGTGAATACACTGCTGCTTTTCATGTTGTATTTTCAATAATCGTGGTGTATTGGCTTTTCTCTTGAAAAAGATCCTGAGTGCTTCCTATAAGCCTCCCAGCATGATGCCGAGTACACTTTTGAGTATTGTACAATAATAAGTAATAAGGACAATGCCTGATGTATAAGACAAAATACCAAAAATCCAGGCTCCCATTCTAAAGAAACACTGGGAAAAGTGAGCTGCATTTTTAAAGCTAAACTCTGTATGCATGTGTGTCTGTGTGTGTTAGAGAAATTAACCTGTACTTCATATTTTACAGTCTCAGATATGAGTATATATTTCTTTATATATATCGCTTTATACAAGCGATTTCGTCACTGGATCAACCACATCAGCCACCAAATCAGAGGCTCATTTAACTGCCCATCCAGTAATGTGATCTATGCCATCAAATGCCATCAATGCCCCACTGCAATATATATTGGATAAACTGGGCAGTCCCTAAGCGAAAGAATTAATGGACACAAATCAAATATCCGCAAAGGCAACACACAAAAACATGTTGGGGAACACTTTAACCTCCCTGGATATTCCAGGTTGCTGTTTTGTTTCAGACCAATTCCAGGAGCTAAATACACAGAGAAGGATTGGAACTCCACTTCATTCTCAAGTTTAACTCTCATGCAAATGGTCTAAACCACGATATTGGATGACTCGCACATTATCAACCAACCAAACAATGAAGGTGCCAATGGTTCTTGATGTCTGTGTAGAATCTGGTGTTAGTATTCTTTCTTTCTTAGTGCAAACTAATGGTTCTTATCAGCCTCTTTTAACTATTTAGTCTTTAAGATGCTAACAGACTATTTGTTGTTTTTTAAGTTTTTCCTGTTACAGACTGGCTGGGCTATCCCTTTGAAACATATCTACCCAATCTCCTCTTCCCCCTCCCCCTACTGCCCCCGTCCAATTTTTTTCCTTCCACCTCCCTCCCTCGTTCCCTTAATTATCACTAAGACTAACTACTATAAACTTTTACTAATTAACCAAGGATTAGCCGATATAGTAGTTGAGACATCAAGGATATAATTGAAATTGAGGGGAAAAAAGTGGATTTACAGTGATACTGAATTGAATCAAACTAATCAAATTAATCCAGACAAGTATCAAGTCATGAGGCTAACACCATACATAATTAATTCCTCCAAATATTAACTCCTGGAACATAAAGGAGTTTTCTGTTTAGTTCTACATAACAATTCTAGGATCTTATTCATGGCAATATAGTCAACTGAACTATATTTTGGAATAAAAAAACAAACTGATTTATATCGCAGCCCTCAATGCAAATTTAAACTCCTGCTGGAATTCTTCTATGCTGAGTGACTATCCTGTTTGCTCCCCACCAGTCTGATTGTGTGGCTTTTAGTACATTAGTAATCAGCAGTTATCACTTTTTTTTGTATAGTACAGCTTAGTTCTGCTGGCACTTTTCACTAAACCCAAGAAGATTCTCAGTGATTGTAAAAACAGGGCTTGCTTAGAATACAAATTTGGAAACTATTACTGGCACCTTCTTAGTATAAGCTTACATGCACATGCTAACATTCAAACATGTGCAACTCTCAAAAGAATTATAGAAAATTGTCATACTAAGGGATTTCTCTACACAATACAAAAGGGAAAAGAAAGCTAGTTAAGGTAAAAAGGAAAAACTCACTCCTCAGCTTGTGTGTAGAATGTAGTTGACTTTGTCTCCTCTTTCTGTAAATCTAGCATAAAAAAAGAGGAGAATTGGCATTTCTTGGTGTTGTGATGACAGGGGAAAAACACTCACTTCTGCATTCACCGAGATCTTTGCAGTTGGGATTCTAATTTACTCCACCTTGTGGCACCTTCCTGGATATTTCCCCTGTGCATCAGGAGTCTTGAGTGGCTCAAATTGTAACAGTGAGATCTGTTCTTGTTAATGTGGTTGACCAGTTCATGACCCTCAATCAGTTTGAAAAGTGGCCTTTTTCTACAATATCTGCTGTTATATCTGCAAGTTACATGTGATCGAAAAATACAAAAAGAGTGTGATGAGCAGCAGGCCACTTTATGGAAACTTCCTCTACCCCTTCACCCCCCCTCCCCATTTTTGGATATTGACTGGAGGGTACAAGATGGCCTCTGTGTTCATTGGAAGGTTTTGACACATTCATTACTATAACTCATGGCCTAACAATCATTGTTCTCCTTTATCAGCCCTTGTACATTTCGTACATCCTTGTATTATTTTTTGAAATAAATGAAGGTATCTTATGGCAACTGACACACCACCCTTTTGCCAGACAAGCACTGGGAACTGTTTGCCACTTCAACTGGGTAAATGGTCATGGTTTCACTTCCACATGGCTGTTTTAATATTTTGAAACACTGATCATTCCAGTGTGCTTGTTTGTCTTTTATTTATTTTGTTGCTTTTAAATTAACCCGGTTATATTTCTGGTGGACTGAGGAATGGAACTGAGAGCCTCAAGCTCCAAAGCACAGACATCAGCAGCTAAAGTGATACTAACTCTGTTAGGTTACATCTAAACTCCAGCACTTTTCCGGCATACCAGTGGTATCCCAGAAAAACAATGCCACATCCAAGGAACACGTCCACTTTTCCAAAAAAAAATTCGGAAAAGTGGTGCGTTCTTTCACCATCCCTGTAAACCTTATTTTATGAGGAAGAAGGGATGGCTCAAAAGAGCAGGTTATTCCAAAACTTGGCACTGTGTACACATGCCAAATTTTTTAACAGCCTCTTTTGACCAAAAAGTGGAAAAAACGTGTTTTGTTAGGCTAGGTCTACACTATAGTTTTTTGTCAGAAAAAGCTCCATCACTTTTACGATTGCTTTTCCGGAAGCGGTTTTTTCGCTTTTTGTCCCTGTCTAGATGGGGCCAAAAGGTGGAAGAACCTCCTCTTTCGGTAGAGCCCTTATTCCTCGTAGAACAAGGTATACAGGGCTCCCCGAAAGAGCGTGTTTGCTCTTCCACTAAAAACAAGTGGAAGAGCAGATGCATTCCTTGGACACTGAAGAGTTTTTCTGGGATACCTCTGGTATCCCAGGAAACCCCCACAGCGTAGACATACCGAGTATGTCTACACTACAAAGTTACTTCAAACTAACGGATGTTAGTTCGAACTAACTTTCATAGGTGCTACACTAGCGCTCCGTTAGTTCGAATTTAATTCGAACTAACGGAGCGCTTAGTTCGAACTAGGTAATCCTCATTCCACGAGGATTAAGCCTCGTTCGAACTTATTAGTTCGAATTAAGGGCTGTGTAAACCCTTAATTCGAACTAGTGGGAGGCTAGTCCTCCCCAGCTTTCCCTGGTGGCCACTCTGGCCAACACCAGGGAAACCCGTCAGCCCCCGGACCCCGTAAGGGGAACAGGCTGGCTACGGTGCCCGTGCCAGGTGCAAGCCTGCCAGTACCCAGCCAGCAGACACTGCACCTGGCATGGATCGAGCCACCCACCCAATGCCCCCCAGCCCTACCCCTCTTCCCGGGACCAGGCTGGCTGCTCCCGGGAGCTTGCCCGGGACCGCAAGAGGCGGGCACCCGCCTGGGCTAGTGCGGACATCGTGGACCTTGTCCACGACCTCCGCACTAGGCACAGGAAAGTGGCCGTCTAGGGCAGGAGAGCTGCCAGCCTGGCCACCCAGGAGCAGGTGTGCATGAAAATCAAGGGGGTCCATTGAGACCCCCGACCCTGAGCCCTGAGCTTAGAATGGCCGTACTGGGTCAGACCAAAGGTC
This sequence comes from Pelodiscus sinensis, assembly GCF_049634645.1. Taxonomy (NCBI): domain Eukaryota; kingdom Metazoa; phylum Chordata; order Testudines; family Trionychidae; genus Pelodiscus; species Pelodiscus sinensis. The sequence continues at coordinate 10,681,704 of NC_134723.1, forward strand.
CATCTAGCCCAGTAGCCTGTCTGCCGACAGCGGCCAACCCTAGGGACCCTGGAGGGGATGGACCGAAGACAGTGACCAAGCCATTTGTCTCGTGCCATCCCTCTCCAGCCTTCCACAAACCTTGGGCAAGGACACCATTCCTAATCCCTGACTAATACCACTCCATGGATCCAGCCTCCATGACTTGATCTCACTTCCCTTTAAACTCTGTTCCAGTTCTAGCCTTCATAGCCTCCTGCAGCAAGGAGTTCCACAGGTTGACTCTTTGATTTGGGAAGAACAACTTTCTGTGACTAGTTTGAAGCCTGCTACCCATTCCTTTCCTTTGGTGTCCTCTAGTCCTTCTTTATGGGAACTAATGAAGAACTTTTCTGTATGCACTGTCTCCACCCAACTCCTGCTTTTGGAGACCTCTATCCTGTCCCCGCTCCATCTCCTCTTTTCTAAGCTGAACAGTCCCAGTCTCTTTAGCCTCTCTTCATATTGGACCTGTTCCCAACCCCTGATCATGTTAGTTGCCCTCCCCTCTCCCAGCCTCTCTCTTCCCCTCTCCCACCTCCTTTTCCCAGTCTCCCCCAGTTTTGTTCAATAAAGGCAGATTCCATTTTTGAACACAATTGTCCTTTATTTTGTACATCAAGAAAAGGGGTTAGGGAAGGGTAAGAGGAAGGAGGTGAGGGAGGAATGGGGTACGAGCCCCTGATGGGGAGCACTGGGCTGGCTCTGCGGGCTTCTAGGGGTGGCAGCTCTCCTGCAGCCCCCCAATTGCTCCCTCTCCCCAGATGGCAGCCTGCGGCAAGTGCAGCCGGGCTGATGGCCGAGTGCTGTGATGTGCCCAGTGTGGGTAGTCCGGGCACTCCAAGCCAGGACTGCTTTGCAAGCGGGACACCCCTGAGAACTGTCTGTCCGGGGTGGGGGTCGGGACCCTTTAAGCGCAGCCCTCGGCTAGCCTGAGACAGCATCTCCACGCTCTAAGTCCTCCTCTGATGCCCTGCCGGCACTGCTTCCGGCCATCCTTAAGCCCAGTTCAGGGTCCACTTAATGTGGACATGCTAGTTCGAATTAGCAAAACGCTAATTCGAACTAGTTTTTAGTTCTAGATGCGTTAGTTCGAATTAGCTTAGTTCGAATTAACTAATTTGAACTAAGTTAGTTCGAATTAACGTTGTAGTGTAGACGTACCCACCCTTAGTCTTTAAGGTGCTACTAGATTATTTGCTGTTTTTAAAGTTTTTCCTGTAACCCACTAACTTGGATACCCCTTTGAAGCTTTGTAGTCTAGATGTAGCCTTAATTGAAAGCTGATACTGTCTTCTGTGTCCAGCAAGTAGAAGGGGGCAGATAGACCCAGTGACTATTTCTCTTGCAATATTTGCTCATCATAGCATAGGTACTGTCACTATAAAACACCAATTTGTTATGCAAACAATGGATGAAAAGTCAACTCAGACCTCCCTTTAGTTTGTGAACTCATCTCAACCCACTTAGCCACCAGCCTTAGGAAAAAGGCTGAGTAAATAGTTGTTTTGAATGTTAACACTATGAGGAACTGAACTCCAAGGAGTGAAGCTTTCGCCTGCTTAGTGCCTGCCTGATAGTTTAAATTGGTTTGAATGAATGTGTGGATGCTCTGATTTTGGTAAAAGAGTGGAAGCTTCAAATTAATTAGCTATGTTCCCAATTGGCTTTAGGCACTTTTAAATCAAAATAAGAGTGTTCACACAATTTTTGTATCAATTTAGCTGCGTTGGTTTGAACACACACCTTGAATTATACCAGTGCTGTATTCTCATGCAGACAAGCTCTCCTCCTGTTTTTCTCCCTGTTGCCCATCATTCATCTCTGAAAGCTCTTGTTATGTCTCAGCTATAAGAAGCTTATAGAGAAAAGAGGCCGTTCTTTAGTCTGTTTCTATTCCCATTGAGTTTTAATGTTAGTTTATTTGATGCTAATCTTAAATGTATATACAGATATTTTACATGTAGTAGTATACACAAAAGATAAAACTATCCCCTCAGATAGAAATATCTGTGAGAGAGTTGCAAAGAGATTGGAAAATCTTGCCATGGTCACCTTACAGTTTTCTGGTGGTTGTGCACTGAGAGAAGATGGGTTTTGGGAGGATTAATTTCAGACTGAAGGGAAGGGCTGTGCAATCTCCAAGCATGATGGGCTCCAGGGACACCCAAATGTTCAGAGTAGGTTTTACTACCTTTCCTGATGCTTTCTCTTCATTTCACTGAACTGTCTGCGCTGCACGGCAGCAGCCACAGAGGAGACTGTACAGGAATTAATGCTGTACACCAATGCCCCAGAATTTGGTGCAGACAGGTGGAGCTTGGAAAGGTTGCTGGTACCCAGGTGAAGAATAGGGGGGAAACATGGCAGCATTACCACTGATAATGTAATAGTCACTGAGAATTTCAGATACTTTTCCTGTTGAGATTCTGAACTCCAACGGTCTATTAATTTTTGTTGGTTTAGTAATGCTGTAATAAATGAGAATTAACACGCCTTTGCTGGGGAAAAACATTGTGATTTGAGACATGTAAATCTGGAGCTGAGGTTTATTACTTTATCTGGAACAGTGGGTGCTTGGCTAAATTCTGAAATACATAAGTGCATTTGTTTTTTTGTGCAGATATCTTGGGAACCCAGAGAGAGAAGTATAGCGATTATGCGGAACAGTGGGAGAATCTGACTTGCAGGGATGCATAGCAGAAGCAATCAGAAAGTAGGTTGTCAGACAGTTAGTTGCAGTCTGAGCATGTATGTGGCCATGGGGGAAGAAATTTGAAGGAGAAATGCCTCTGTACAGAGCTCTGTACAAATGACCTTAGAAATCTGACCGACTCTTATATCTACTCTAAGGGCTGAATGAAGCAGGAAATGATTTCCCTCAATACCTTGCAGACTGTCTGAAAGGCATTTAGAACATAAAAAGTGCATAGGAGACTTAAAGGGTAATGAAAGGAGGACTAAGGTGGCTGAGAAGGAACAACTGCAGCTCTGTGAACCAAAAGAGATCCAGGTCTCATTTTCAGCATTACCTGTGTTTGCTTGGTGCTGACTGGAGAGCAATCTAAGCCACAACATTTGGATCTGATCTTTTTATACTGATGGGAATATTTGAGCTTAGATTTTGTTTTGGGTTCCTCTACAGTGCCAAGAAGTCTCACATATGACAGCATCCACAACAATCTGATTCATAGTAAAATGCTACACCTGTTGTTTGCTACACAACATAGTTAATTATACTCCTGTTCAATTGCAAGGCTACCTACAACTAGGTACACCACCATAAAATCTCACACATTTCATAACACCAACACACATGAATGATTTCAATTGTATTAAGAAACAATATTATTGTATTCCATTGGTACATGCCATTGTGAGAGAACCAATAGAACTCTGGCATAACTTCATAGAATCATAAAACTGGAAGGAACCAAGTCCAGTCCCCTGCACTCATTGCAGGACCAAGTGCCATTTAGACCATCCCTAACAGGTGCTTGTCTAACCTGTTCTTATAGGTCTCTGATGCTGAAGATTCTATAACCTTCCTAGGCAATTTATCCCAGTGGTTAGCCATCCTGACAGTAAGGAAGCTTTTTTCTAATGTCCAACCTTTCCCTTGCTTCAGTTTAAGCCCATTACTTCTTGTCCTATCATCAGAGGTTATCATCTTGTCCTATTCCTCCTCCTTGTAACAACTTTTTAGGTACTCAAGGCTGTTACCATGTTCCCTTTTCCAGACTAAACAAACCCAGTTCTTTCAATCTTCCCTCATGGGCCCTGTTTACGTCATCCTTAATCATTGTTGTTGCTCTTCTCCGGATCTTCTCCAGTTTGTCTACATCTTTCCTGAAATGTGGAACTCAGAAGTGGACACAGTACTCCTGTTGAGGCCTAATCAGAGCAGAATGGAGTGGCAGAATTACTGCTTGGATCTTGCCTACAACACTTAATACATCCCAGTCTGATGTTTGCTTTTTTTTTTCAGTGTCACACTTGACCTACATTTAGGTTGTAATCCACTATGACCCCTAGATCCCTTTCTGCAGTATTATTACCTAGACCATCATAGCCCATTGTGTGTGTGTGAAACTGTTCCTTTCTAACTGGAGTATTTTGCATTTGTTCTTATTGAATTTCATCCGATTTACCTCAGACCGTTTCTCCAGTTTGTCCAGATCATTTGGAATTATAATCCTATTTTTTAAAGCACTTGCAACCCCTCCCAGTTTGGTATCATCTGCAAACTTTATAAGTGTATTGTCTATTACATTATCTAAATCATTGATGAAGATATTGAATAGAACTTGTCCCAAAACGGATCTTTGAAGCGCTGCACATGAAGGTGAGCTGACAGCCTACGTGGTCCCCTATGCAAGCTGGCAGGGCATGGATCTGAGCTCCCCAGAAGGGGCTGGGCATTGGACAGAAGAGGCAGGGACGGGGGCAGTTCTCTGCTCTACCCAGAATGTGGCATACTCCCCACCCAGAGTTGCACAAAGCATGTGGCACAGCACTCCAGAAGTGATTTAAAGGGTCTGGTCTCTGGAACAACTGCTCCCTTTGTCCCCTTCCACCCAATGGTTGGGCCTGCCCACTTGTTATGCCTTTCCAGCATGACTGTGAACCATTGATAACCATTTTCTGGGAATGATTATCCAACCAGTTGTGCACTCACTTCATAGTGGCTCCATCTAGGTTTAATTTCCCTGGTTTGTTTATGAGAAGGTTTTGTGAGACTGTATAAAATGTTTTACTAGAGTCTAGGCATACCACATCTACTGCTTCCCCTTTATCCACAAGGCTGGTTACTCTAATCAAAGAAAGCTATCAGGTTGGTTTGACATGATTTGTTGCTTAAAAATCCATGCTGACTGTTACTCATCACCACATCATCTAGATGTTTGCAAATGGATACCTTAATTATTTGTACCACTATCATTCCTGGAACCAGGCATGCCAAGAGGGTCAGGCAAAGGGTGCAATTGCCCTGGGGCCCTGTGAATCAAAGGGGCCCAGGGCTTGGGCCACCATCACTGTTGCACTAGCAGTGGCAGCGGCTGGAGTTCCACCCTCCACACACTTGAATTACCATTGGAGAACGTCTCTGGGTGGCTCTGAAGGCTGAATGTGGATGTGTGCACTGCGGTCCAGGTGGCTCTGATAGTTGGCTGCCCTCAGCCCTGCCCCTTCTGTCTGGGGCCTTGCCCCTTCCAGGGGATGTGGAACCACTCACTCCACCTTGCCCTGGGACCTAAAGAGGCTGTTGAACCTGCTGTCTGGTGTGGAAGTTAAAACGACTGGTCTGCAGTTACCTTGGTTATCCTTATTTCTCTTAATGTATACTCGGACTATAGACTTTCAAATCATACTCTCCACTTAGAAAACAATATATCAAGCCAAGAGTAGACATACCGCTACATGTTTTCACGACTCAACCAAAACAGGAGACTAAGTGAGGATTGGAGGAGCGTGTAAATCAGGTATGTGATAGGAATCTATGAAGGATAGTAAGGCAGGGGAACACCTGGATGAATCTCTTAATGACAGCTTCTTTTTAATATAGCTTTATATTTGGAAGCGTTAGGGGGTAGCCGAGTTAGTCTGTACATGAAAACTGAAAAAACAACAAATAGTCGGGTAGCACTTTATAGACTAACAAAACATGTAGATGGTATCATGAGCTTTCGTGGGCACAGCTCACTTCTTCAGATGTCCTCACCCACAACTACTTCCAATTCAGAGACAATTTGTATCTTCAAGTCAGCGGCACAGCCATGAGCACCCCCATGGCACCACCAATAATTTTATGGCTGACCTTGAATAACGTTTCCTCAGCTCTCGCACCCTAACACCTCTACTTTACTTACACTACATCAATGACATTTTCATTATATGGACCCATGGGAAAGAGACTCTTGAAGAATTTCACAAGGATTTCAACAACTTCCATCCCACCATCAATCTCAGCCTTGACCAGTCCACATGGGAAACCCACTTTTACAATTAAAAAATGGACAAATTTCTACCATCCTATACCAGAAACCCACTGACTGCTACACTTACCTTCATGCCTCCAGCTCCCATCCCAAACATATTTTTCAATCTATTGTATACAGCCAAACCCTAAGATACAACCGGATTTGCTCTGATCCCACAGACAGAGACAAACACCTACAGGTTCTTTATAAAGCATTCTTAAAACTGAAATACCCACCTGGAGAAGTGAAAAAACAAATTGATAGAGCCAAAAAAGTACCCAGACATGAACTACTCCAAAACATACCCAAAAGAGAAAATAACAGAATTCCACTTGTCATCAACAATGGTCCACAGCTCAAACCTCTCCAACACATTATCTACAATCTATAACCTATCTTGGAAAATCATGCCTCACTATCAGAGGCCTTGGGGAAAAGGCCTATTCTTGCTTACAGACAATCCTCCAACCTGAAACATATTCTTTCCAGTAACCAGGCTACACAGCTACATCATAAACATCCAGGAACCCATCCCTGCAATGAACTGTGGTGATAACTCTGCCCACATATCTATACAAGCGAACTCATTACTGGAGCCAACCACATAATCAGAGGCTCATTCAACTGCACATCTAGTAATTTAATCTATGCCATCAAATGCCAGCAATGTCCCACTGCAATATATATTGGACAAACTGGATAGTCCCTATGAGAAAGAATTAATGGACACAAATCAGATATCCATAAAGGGAACATACAAAAGCCTGTGGGAGCACACTTTAATCTCCCTGGGCATGCATTAACAGATCTTCAAGTGGCTGTTTTGTTATAAAACAATTACAGGAGCCAAATACACAGGGAAGGACTGGAATTTCAGCTCATTCCCAAGTTCAATTCTCACACCTCTGGATTAAACAAAGATAAACATTACCTACCTATCAACCAATGAAGGTGACAATGGTTCTTTGTCTTTGAAGGAGCTCATGATACCATCTAGATGTTTCACGAGGCATAAAGGATCTGACAACAAAGGGGTCTGGGGTCGGCAGATCCCTGTCTAGACTGCCGTGCTGTGCCGACAAACAGCTGACCAGCACAGTGCGGTGGCCTTTTTGATTTAAATGAAGAGGCGGTTATTTAAATCGCGGCTTCATTTCCCTTTGTTGTCCTACCTCATCTACATGGCTCCGACAACGGAGCCATGTAGTCCAGACACACCCTAAGTGTTTCCTGACTCTTTGTTGTTTGCTAATTAATAGTTCTTATCTCCTAATTAATGGTTCTTGTTTTCCCTATTGCTTTCCAGCTTGGCTTTCCCTTGATATATTTTTTACCCACTGCCTTTTCTTATTCCCTTCCCCCTCCCCCTCCCAATTTTCCCTTCTTCCATCCTGTGCCCTACCATCTCCCCTGTTTATTTTGGTCCTAGACATTCACCACTCTGGTCATCTGAAGAAGTGGGCTGTGCCCATGAAAGCTCATGATACTATCTACATGTTTTGTTAGTCTATAAAGTGCTACCAGACTATTTGTTGCTTTTTCAGTTTATATTTGGAAGCAGTCAATGACTATTCTGGTGATTGTTGAGATCAGTACCTTATGCTCAGTGGTATAAACTAGGTTAACCAAATGCCCATATGTTCAGATGACCACAGAGAAAACAAAGGTTCTGATCTAAATCATATGGATGTCAATTCTGCTACCTGTGTACTACTAGTCTGACATAGTGATCATTAAACATAATTTCTAGCTCCATAATTGCTTTTCAACTCTTCTTATGTCCTGATCTTACCTGATTTTTCAATGGCAATCTGGCATTTTATTGAACAATGTTAAAACATATTTTCAAGTGATTTTTAAAATATACTTCAGATTTCTAGGATAATGTTTAAATAGATATTTATTAGAAAGACGATGCTGGAAACAATTATCTTGGAGGTAAATAAAAGCTTTTATTGCATCCCACAACCTCTGACATTTTTTTTCCTCTATTCCTCATCTCCAGCCAGTGTCTTTGAGAGGAGTCCTCTAATTAATTTCACATTGAGGAGTAGTACAGTGATTTTTAAATGCTTAGAAAATTGGTCTTTTTTACTTTTACATTATCTGCCTGAAATAAATGACCAATACTGATAGCCCAATGTGTATGCAAAATTATGCAGAGTTCTTTTTGTTATGAATTCCTTTTTCTATCTGCTGTTATCTACACACAGTGGTAATAGGATATTTCATTATAAATTGTTTAGTTATTATATTACAACCAAAAGACTATTTAGATCAGAAACACTCTGGCAATGATATGAAAAGCAATTATTCTACCCATCATTTATACCCTAACAAAATTAAACATTGGGGATTATTTTTTTGAGGGGGAGAGGGGAAGGAGAAGAAGATATGATAGCTAGTGAAAAATTCTACTACAGTAAGGGCCCTGAGTATTGCAACCTCATTATCTTCGTATAATGCCCCTTTTTTCTCATACGGTGTGTTTAATTATGTAGAACTGTCAATTATCCATACTGTGTATCCAATCCCCACTCTTCTAATTTCCTTCCTACATTATAGTATTTCGTGTTTAGCACATTTTCCTCACCCTTTTTACCTTATCAAATCCCTCCATCGACAAATCAATGTTGTATAATTTACAGGCAGAAAATGGTTTTTCTTTAAAATATTGGAAAACAAGAGTCAGATTAAAATATTTTGTCCATAATACAATAGGGAAAAATATTGTGCATATATCCCAAATCACGTAATTAAAATGTAGAAGTAAGAAATCTTCCTAGGTACCAAAAACCTTCTTTTTATAAAGCCTCTTTCAATTGAACTAGAGGTTCTGTGAGGCAGAATCCAATGATGGGTGTGCACACATTTACCTGCTATGAAGTTGCTAAGGGATGCACACAGCCAAATGGTGATCTGGGAAGGTGCTGAGCACCCTGAACTCTATGGGTATCAGTGGGAACTGAGGATATTCAGCACTATGCAGGAATGCGGTCTGTACCTGAAAAGACAAGCAATAGTTAAAATACCTGGTGGGATTCTAGGAACTATGGGTACGTCTAGACTACAGGCTTTTGTCGACAGAGGTTTGTTGACAGATACTGTCGACAAAGCTTCTGTCGACAAAGAGCATCTAGACTACTTCCAGTTCTGTCCACAAAGCAAGACTCTTTGTCGACGTGAGAGTGTAGATGAAAAGGACAATGTAGATGCAATAACGCCTTCTGTCGACAGAACTCTGTGGGCAAAAGACGTTATTCCTCATAGAATGAGGTTTACTGCCGTCGACAAAACTGCTGAGTTCTGTCGACGTTATGTCGATGTTATGTCGACAGAACTTGGCGGTAGTGTAGATGCAGGTATAGTTTTGTTGACAAAAGTCCACCTTTGTCAACAAAACCCTGTAGTCTATATACACCCAGGGTGTTCACCAGCTGCCTTTCCCACACTGGTGTAACAGATGCTTCCCCATTACACTTGTAAACAAATGCCCTGAGTAGCTTGTGTCCTGGCCACATCCCCACATCCCTGGACATGTGGTACTTCAAGCACTGCCAGCAGAGTCCTTCCCCTTTGTACACAAGGTGGTGTTTCCTCCACGCGATCACTGAAAGCATGGAAAGTGCTCATCTATTTTGGATCTGGGAGTGTGGTTCCCCAGCTGGAATAGATATGTCCATGCCAGCTGCAAGAGTAGAATTTCAGGTATATGGGGGGCAGCAGCCATGTGCTCTAGGACATGGCTTGCTTTTCATCCCATGCCCCAGACACTAAAGGAGTGAGGGGCAAGTACTTGCATTCTGTGCATGCCTCTCACACTTGGAGAAGGGAGCTCACCAGCCCAGTGTGAGAAATATGCACGGAATGGAAACACTTTCCTCTCACTCCATTAGCCTCTGGGGAATGGGATGAAAAGCAAACTGTGTCCTGGAGCACACAGCTTCTGCCTCTCTACGCACCCAAAATTCTGCCCTTGGCCAGCTGTCATTGTTAACACACTAAAAATAGTAGTGTAGCCTCAATAGCATGGGCTGCAGCGAGTGATGGTATGGTCTGAGTACAAGCCTGCCTGGACCCTGTGATGTTGCTCATCACTGCCTGTACTTCTATTGCTATACAACTATTTCTAGTATGCTAGCTCAGTCACAGCTACCATTAATATGTCTCTGTGAGCTGGGAATCTCTCATCCACATCCACATGTAGATACAGCCTATGGGCTCATAAGTCCTTATAAACAGACAAGTTACAATGCTGAATTAGTGTTAATAAATGGAATAAAAATTCTACTGAAAATAGCATAATTCTTCAAAGGTTAACAAACTGCAGACTATATTGACTGGGACTTTGATGTAGATGTACCATGGAAATAGATGATATTAAAAAAAAAAGAGTGTGTAGGAACAATGACACAAAGGAATGCTACTTTCCCTACAGAGCCCTCCCTGTGAGGGGAAACACACTCTCTAGGAGAATTAATTGGTGGTGGAAATGGGGCAGATTTTTGTCACTGGAGCGTGCTTGTATGATGGAGGCGGGTGGTGTTGCTATGAAACTAAGTCTGATATGAGATATAAAGACCTCTGCAATGCCTGCCCTGTTCACCCTGGGTATATCTATACTGTAGTAAAACAACTTCATCTAGTTCATGTTAGCTGACTCATGTTTTGCTAACGGAACTTGTGTGCCTAGAATTTGTGGGGTGTGCCTACTGAACCATAACCGTAGTTTGATTGGATGCAGAGGGAACACATGGCTCACACAGTCAGGCTACGTCTACACTGGCCCCTTTTCCGGAAGGGGCATGTAAATTTCACCTATCGTAGTAGGGAAATCCGCGGGGGATTTAAATATCCCCCGCGGCATTTAAATAAAAATGTCCGCCGCTTTTTTCCGGCTTTTAAAAAAGCCGGAAAAGAGCGTCTACACTGGCCCCGATCCTCCGGAAAAAGCGCCCTTTTCCGGAGGCTCTTATTCCTACTTTGAAGTAGGCTCTTATTCCTACTTTGATATTTAAATCCCCCGCGGATTTCCCTACTACGATAGGTGAAATTTACATGCCCCTTCCGGAAAAGGGGCCAGTGTAGACGTAGCCTCAATGTGCATGCACCTCATTTCACGTGGGTTGTCCACATGTATAAACTTTAGTAATATGAGTAGGAAAAAACCTATGGGGATGGAAGCCACCCTGTACATGGACAACAATAAACAAAATATCTCACAGGTCACACATTGAGCCCCAGTGGGCTGCATGTGGTCTTTGGGCAGAAGGTTGCCCACCACCAGTGTGTATGTTTGGGCTCAGGCTGGAGCCCAATCTCTGATACCCTCCCCCTCGTACAGTGCTAGAGTTCAGCCCTGAGTCCATATCTGACCTTCTTTCTCAGTATTTCAGATTAAGGGGAAGAATTCCATGGGCTACATCTACACTACGAGCCTCTTGTAGAAGAACAAATGCAAATGGAGCACTCATTTGCATGTCATAGAATCATAGAACCATAGAGCTGGAAAAGACCTTACAAGGTCTTCTAGGCAGGACCAATCCAACTAAATCAACCCAGCCAGGGCTTTGTCAAGCCAAGACTTAAACATTGCTAGGGATGGAGACTCCAATACTTCCCTATGTAACCCATTCCAGTGCTTCACCACTCTCCTAGTGAAATCATTTTTCTTAATATCCAACCTGGACCTCTCCCACCACAACTTGAGACCATTGCTCCTTGTTCTGCCATCTGTCACTACTGAGAACAGCCTTTCTCCATCCTCTTTGGAACCTCCCTTCAGGAAGCTGAAGGCTGCTATCAAATCTCCCCTCACTCTTCGCTTCTGAAGACTAAACAGACCCAACTCCCTCAGCCTCTCCACACAGATCATATGCTCCAGCCCCCTAATCATTTTTGTTCCCATCCGCTGGACCCGCTCCACATCCTTTTTGTAGTGGGGGGCGTCCAGAACTGGACATAAAAATCCAGATATGTCCTCACCAGAGCTGAATAAAGGGGAATAATGGCTTCTCTGGATCTGCTGGCAATGCTCCTCTTAATGCAACCTAATATGCCATTAGCCTTCTTAGATACAAGGGCACACTGTTGACTCATATCCAGCTTCTCATCCACTGTAACCCCCAGGTCCTTTTCTGCAGAACTACTACGTAGCTGGTTGGTCCCCAGTCTGTAATAATGCTTGGGATTCTTCCGTCCCAAGTGCAGGACTCTACACTTATCCTTGTTTAACCTCATCAGATTTCTTGTGGCCCAATCCTCCAATTTGTCTAAGTCTCTCTGGACCCTATCTCTGCCCTCAAGCGTATCTACCTCTCCCCCTAGTTTAGTGTCATCTGCAAACTTGCTGATGGTGCAATCCATCCCCTCATTCAGGTAATTAATAAAGATATTGAACAAAACTGGTGGTAGACCCGAACCTTGGGGCACTCTGCTAGAAACCAACTGCCATCCTCACATCGAGTCATTGATTACTACCTGCGGGGCCTGCCCTTCTAGCCAGATTTCTATCCATCTTACCGTCCATTTATCCAATCCACATTCCCTTAACTTGCTGGCAAGAATATTGTGGGAGACCATATCAAAAGCCTTGCTAAAGTCAAGGTATATCACATCCACTGACTTTCCCACATCCACAGAGCCAGTTACCTCATCATAGAAGCTAATCAGATTGGTCAGGCATGACTTGCCCTTCATTAATCCATGCTGACTAGTCCTGATCACCTTCCTTTCTTCCAAGTGCTTCAAAATGGATTCCTTAAGGATCCCTTCCATGATTTTTCCAGGAACCCAGGTAAGACTGACTGGCTTTTAGTTCCCAGGATCGTCCTTCTTCCCTTTTTTTGAAAATGGGCACTACATTTGCTTTTTTCTAATCATCCGGGATCTCTCCAGATCTCCACAATTTTTCAAAGATAATGGCCAAAGGCTCCTCAATGACATTTGCCAACTCCCTCAGTTTTCTCAGATGCATTAAGTCTGGACCCATGTATTTATGTATGTTTAGCTTTTCTAAATAGTTCCTAACCTGTTCTTTACCCACCAAGGGCTGTTCATCTTCATTCTATCTTGCGCATTAGTCGGGAAGCCAACCTTGTTCGTGAATACAGAGGCAAAAAAAGCATTGAGTACTTCAGCTTTCCCCATATCATCTGTTTCCACTTTTTGTAAGCTTCCTTTTTGTGCTTAAGTTTACCAAGGATGTCCCCCGTAAGCAAATCCGGTCTCCTACCATGTTTGCCTCTCTTGCTATGCATCGGGATGGTTTCTTTCCATTCCTTCAATAAGGCTTCTTTAAAATACTGCCAGCTGTCCTGGACTCCTTTCCCCTTCACGTTAGCATCCCATTCTCATTTCCCCTTCATGTTGAACTCTCATTTGCATTTCCTCTTCCTTTCTTTTTTGCGGAAGATGCTTTTGCTCAAAAAAGCGCTGTGTACACAGTGCCTTTCTGCGCAAAAACACCATTTTGCACAAGAGCCATTCGTCCTCAAAAAGGCTCTTCCTCAAAAAATGAGGAAGAATGGCTCTTGTGCAAAAGGGAAAGGAAAAGGAAATGCAAATGAGAGTTTGACATATGCAAATGAGCACTCCATTTGCATTTGCTCTTTCAAAAGAGGCTCATAGTGTAGACGTAGCCTTAGAAATATTATCCCAAATATTATCCTATCTTGACAAATAGGAATAGCTAAAAGTTGGGTTTAAGAAGATACAACAGAAATGAATTGCTTTCCCACAAGCTTCTGCTTTACATAGCCAATTCACTGCCAAGTCCTTTGTCACAACAATAAATGAACTGCTCATTTAAACTAATTTGGGAAATAGGAAGAATATAAAAATATGAATCTATCTAAACATTATTCTTCCAGTGGGGAAAAAATGTAGATCTTTGCAGTTATCACAAAACTAACACGTTGGGGGTTTAAATAAACAAAAACATATTTACTTTGTTACTCTTGTAACCAGATATCTCTCTAAGGTTGGAAAACTCAACCAAAATTTGATATTATGAAAGAAATGGAGGAAGCATGGCAAATACTGTCAAAACAAATTATTCAGATCATCCTCAAATGATGTGGTGGACATGTGGATTGTGCCATAGTTAAAATGAATGGACAAAAGATGTTTTTTGGAGGTGGGGGGGAATGGATAAACAAGATGCCTATGCAAAAAAGTGTTTTTAAAACCAAGTATTTATTTCCTTTTTCAGTAAAGAGAGAAAGATTGAACTTTAAAACAGCCACTGGCAATACTGATGTTACTCTGGCCCTAAATATCTTTGCTAAAACTATCATTGACCAAAACGCTTGGTCTCAAACTAGCAACATGTATCTTTGGACATTAACAGCATTCACAGTAATTACTGTGGAGATTGAGTATTTGATGCAACAATTTCTGGAGGGCCAGAGACATACTACGGAGCTCTTACTTACATGATTAGTCTCTCTGTTTTCAATGTGTTTATTCACATAAGTAAGTGCTCAAAGAGGGTGAATATTAGCTCTCAAAAATCTTTCCCCATAAGAGCAATTTGTTTTCCATTTGCTAACCCTTCCTCTCCCGTGGTCCCCTTCTTCTTGAGTTGGAAATGTGCAATGGCAGGTATTTGTATGTTCTGGCTAATGCTGACAATGGATTTTTATGCTGAATTGTCTCAGACAAGAGTGGAATTTTGCAAAGTGAAATGATGGCTGAATGTATTTGGCTGCTATTAACAGGATAAATAAGATGAAGAGTTAATACAATTTCTAGAGTTAGTGCTTAAATTAAAGTCTTGTTTCATGTTACAGAGAATTCAACCTTCAGAATTTACTGATAGATGAAGAGAAATGTAAGGCTGGAGGGTAATATGGTTCAGCATCCATTGAATAGAAAAGGAATTCATAAATATTTAAGAGTATAAATTTTTAGGCTAGTGAACTTCATGGCTACACATTTGCAGCTAGTGAAAATCAATAGCTGAACATTTGCATCTGGAGTAGATTGGGTCTTTGGAGAATTGTGTTTCTGGTGTTTTTGACCTTTACTTTTGGAAGTGAACAACTGAGTAACATCCCTGATCACCTTATGAAGTAGTTGCATGTGGCCACTGTTAACTTATTTAATATATAAAATGTGGACATTTCAGGCATCCCAGTCCTGGCTGAGTCTCCCCTGCCCACCTGACTTCACTGGGCATTCACTAGGTTGTTGTGCTTGGATCCATTTGCTTTACAGCTACCATGGGTGTGGGCAAGTTCCTGCCACTCTTTCTGTGGTCACTAGGATCACTCCTTGCACACAGATTCTCCGCCTGGTACCTACTTCAGAAGTGGGACCCAATGGCCTTTCTACCCCAAACCCAAGACTTCCCAGTAATTAAATCATATCTTTTCCAAAATCCAGCTGCACAGATACTCTGATTTACAGTTTAAGTCTTCAAGGACTCATGACTGTAGAATCCTTCTTTTGAGAAGGGATTGTTCAGTGTCCTTTCAAGATGCCAGGTTTCCTCTGCTGGACTTCACTTTTCCAGATCAGCTTTTGTGGATGATAAAGTCTCTTCTCTGACTCCTCTGGCCAACTTCCTTCCTTTGGTTGGTCCAGACATCAAAAGATTCTCTCTTGTCCCTTTGCTCCTCTATGAAAATTCTTAGCCTCTCAGTATTGTGGAGGCTTGCACAAAGCCCATTCTCTCTTTGTTTTGCTTTTGGAGATTTTTCACTCTCTTTATAGCTAGAGGCTTGAAAGTTACTGGTTTTAACTAGGCTCCAGCAAACCCATTCTTCTAGGGAAAACTGTATCCATTTATTGATGGTCCTTGACAACTGCCCTATTTAGAGGAAGACATATAATCACCAGGTCCCTCTCCATACTATGAGCAATGTAATGGAAATACACAAAAAAGACAACTACAAGGCATAAATATACCAAGTTCAGAATATCAGAGTGCATAAGTTGTTCCTTGACAGGTCCCCCAAATCATCATTTTTAGGAGTGTGACATTTTAGGCATACACATATATGTATTAGAATTAATAAATAACTACAGGTCCAGTCATAGCATAGTTAAAGTCATAGAAGTTGGGAAAGATACCAGAAGACTGGAAAAGGGCAAATATAGTGCCCAGCTATTAAAAGGGAAATTCAGCCAACCGCCCTTTTCCGATGCTAATTTATCTTTTTTGAGATGTGCATTACTTTACACTTATCAACATAACATTTCATTTACCATTTTGTTGCCCAATCACTTAGTTTTGTGAGATACTCACAGCTCTTCACAGTCTGCTTTGCTCTTAACTATCTTGAGCAGTTTAGTATTACCTGCAAATTATGCCACCTCATTGTTTATCCCTTTCTCCAGATAATTTATAAATAAGCTAAGTAGGATTGGTCCCAGTACCCACTCTTGATGGACACCATTAGTTACCTTTCTCCATTCTGAAAACTTACCATTTATTCCTACCCTTTGTTTCCTATCTTTTAACCTGCTATCAATCCATGAAAGGACCTTCCCTCTTGTTCTCTGATAGCTAACTTTATTTAAGGGCCTTTGGTGGGGAACCTTGTCAAAAGCTTTCTAGAAATCTAAGTACAGTATATCCACTGGATCCCCCTTGTCCACATGCTTACTGATCCCCTCAAAGAACTCTAGTAGAATAATTATGTATCTTACTGTTCTGTTGTTTATTGTTTCAACCAATTTGTACAGTACTGAAATTTGACTTACTAGACTATGATTGCCAGGATCACCTCCAGAGCCCTTTTTAAATATTTGCATCACATTGGCTACCCTCCAGTGATTTGGTACAGAAGATGATGTAAAGGATAGATTACAAACCATGTTTAGTAGTTTCATAATTTCACGGATCTTTGGTAAATGCCATTTTGACCTGGTGATTTGTTACTATTTAGTTTATCAGTTTGTTCCAACACCTTCTCTAATGACACCTCAATATAGGACAGTTCTTTAGATTTGTTACCTAAAAAGAATGGCTCAGTTTTGGAATCTCTTTCACATCCTCAACCATGAAGACCAATGCAAAGAATTCATTTAATTTCTCTATAATGACCTTAACATCCTTGAGTGCTCCTTTAGCATCCTAATCATTCAGTGGAACAGCAGTGGTCAGGTTTATTGTTATAATTTCTTTTTGCTTCTGGTTATGGACTCTGAAAAGTATCTTCTCAACAATCTGGTTCTTCCTTGGTCCAATCATCTCTTTTCTGGGCAATACCTTCGATATTTAGAGAATGTGTCATTCAGGCAGACTTCCTGTGCATATGCTTTCTGTACTCATATAAGCCCTTTCTGCACTCATATAAGGCTTATGCATAATTCTGCTCTTCAGATTTATATTGGTTGGCTCTATTTCCTTTTACAATAAATTTAAACTGCAGCTGATGTGGCTGCATATCCTAAGATATGATGCAGCATTATCCTCAGCAGAAAGATATATATATATTCCCCATGTAAACTTATAAATAGTCATTTAATTAAGATGAAGGATGTAAAAACAGTTCTGTGTAATTTAATTATTTTAAAACACATTTTCTGGTTACATGATGCTATTTGATTTATGAGTTAAGCCTAGAAATGTAGTAATTTAATTCACCTTCTTTTGTTTGTTCATTATATCATTTCAATTCATTAGTGAACACACAAATTAAATACAATAAGGAACAATATGTATCAGCTGAAGTATTTCTAACTCTCTTTGGTGAAACAGTAAGCAAAGGACATAACTTTCTAAATCTTCATTGGCATATAATAATGTTTATTTTCCAAGAATGCAGTTTAATTTTAAATAGGAATTCTAAGTAGGAAAAGTGTTTTCTGTAAACTCAGTACAGATTGGGTGTGTTGGCAGCTTGTCACACCATTGCAAGGTGAGTGAGAACCTAGGCTGGTGGGTTGAGGGCAATGTTCCCTCTAATTTTTTTCATCCATGTACAGAATAAATGTTGTTATGTGCACAAAAGCACATACAGATGTGCACAATCAATAGAAACACGCTGGCTGTGAGCATTGTGCGCTCTGCTAATAAGCTGGGCAGCATTGGAATCTCTCCTTGGTGGCCTCCCAAGTGTTCAGCTTACAGGAAATACTGGTTGAGCAGGTGAATGGTACTTCCCCCAGTGGGAGGCACTCATCACAACGTATATTACATATTTTTCCAAGTTTGGACATCACATTGGTATAAGTTTGAAACAATGTTGTCTGGTGCTTGGGGAAGGGATTGGAGTCTGGGTTCCATTTCCACGTCTTTCAGTGACTGAGAAAATTTGAGAAAGTCATGTAACCTGGCTCAGCTTAACCAGCTGAAAAACAAATGTAGCAATACATAATGGGCCTCACGACTGTGTTTTCAGACCTCACATATAAATAGCCATTATGTCTTCTGTCATAAAGATTTAAGGATGAACTATTGGGATATCCTTCATGTTACCTCGATTGGAAAGGTCTCCAAAAGCTGGGGTTAGATGACTACTCAATGATAGGGATAATGCCATTTTTCTCACTCTTAATTGGTATTATGATAGCACTTAGAAGCCTTGACTAAAATGAATTGCTACACATTGCACAAGCACAGAATAACAAATAAGCCATGCAATAGGCACCAACAAAGCTACTTTGTAATCAGTAGGACAGAAAAGTAGCTACCACAGTTGTTTATTTCTTTACATATTTTATATTCCAATTTTGTACATGTTTTCATTTCCCCAACTTCTAGTCACAGTTGGGTGAGATTGCAGCTCAGATGCCTCTGGCTGGCAGGGCAGATGAATGACTCCCTCTAGAGTCCCTGACAATGAGACAAACTAGAGTACAGTGCAGTCAGCATTCAAGCCCCGAGAGCCAGTGTGTCAGTGCTGTGACGCCTCCAAAGGCCTGAGAATCGGGAACATTTACTCCTTCTTGAACTAGGGTCACTTGACTGGCAGTTCTCTGAGCCTCTGGGGTGCCCCTGAGTTGGCTGGGGCCTTCTTTCAGAAACATGACACCATTTAACAATTGTCAGCAGAAATTACAAAATATAACCCAAGTCCCACTTCTGTGAAACTAAACTACTTCTGGCTTCCCGTCTGCACTCTTCTGTTTTCTGGTCATATTACACTTGGACAAGTGGCTTAGTCATTGATTCAGTCTGTTGCAGTCCAGGTCCCATATGTTATGCAGTTTTGCATGGATAAATAAACAACTGTACATTGCTGTGATTTGGCAGAGTGCTATTTTTGCACTTTACTCATGATTTAGAAGAACAAAACTTGCTGCTCTAGAGACTCCAGAGATCTGCATAAAGCATCTGGTCATATTTAAGGTCAGTGCATTCATTTATAGGGACATAGCACATAACTATGGGGTCTGCTAATTCTTTAAATATGGCTTGCCTATTAATCTTGACTCACTTGCAGCTTGTGAGAACAGGGCGAAGAAGCAACGGAGAATTAAAAAAAGTGATAGTGACCATGACTTTCTTCCATCCATCTGTGAGGCCGACTTGGCAGGCTTGGGGACAGGGGTTTAAAATGGTTCTAAACTATTATTCTGACATCTCAAATGATTTTTAAATGTTTTCATTTTGAAACAATGGGGACTTAGTTCTCCAGAAGTCTCCAGATTGAGGTCATTAGCAGTTTGAAGCAGCCCTAAAACTATTACAATGGCTTCTCTGCATTACCATTTTAACCACTGGTGCAGTTCCATTGGTGCAAAAGTGAAAATGTGCTACACAGATCGTGATAAGTTCGGTCGCCTAGGTCCCCTTGAGACTGTCACTTCATCTGGTGAAATACCACCGAGACTAACTACCTACCCTTTGGGGTGCTCTATCACTCCCTGTCCTGCTGAGCCAGACCTAGAAGTCTTCTCAAGCACTGGTCAAAGCCCACAGCAGAGTAATACAGACACTGAGATAAGATTAGCTGTGGGAAGGCTCAATCAAGGGGACTTGTGACAGCACCTAGGTACTGTCAAGGGGACTTGTGACAGCATCAGGACCCCAAATAAATCTGTTTTAGGGTATGTCTACACAGCAGGCAGTTATTTCTAACTAAGGCTGAAATACTGTCAAGCTGGAGGACTTCTTACTCTGACTCCTGTAACCCTCATTGTAGGAAGAGTAAGGGAAGTCAGGGGAAGAGTGCTCTATTTCAAAATAAATGCTGTTTGATGCTCCCAATTTTGAAATAAGCTATTTTAAAATAAGCTTCACAATTGACGTTGCTCAATTTGCATAGTTTATTTTGAGTTAAGCCCTGCAGTGTAGATACACCCACAAGCTGCGTCTAGATTGGCATGATTTTCCGGAAATGCTTTTAATTTAATCGCGATCGGGGCTTTTTTGTGGAAAAAAAAATCTGAGCTGTCTACACTGGCCCTTTTGTGGAAAAGCTTTGCGCAAAAGGGACTTTTGCCTGAACGGGAGCAGAATAGTATTTCCGCAAGAAGCACTGATTTCTTACAGTAGGAAGTCAGTGCTTTTGCGGAAATTCAAGTGGCCAGTGTAGACAGCTGGCAAGTTTTTCCGGAAAAGTGGCTGATTTTCTGGAAAAGCTGGCCAGTCTAGACACAGCCTTACTGTGTATGAAGTTTATACACAGCAAGCTCATAAAATAAATAGAGTTATGCACAGCTGTTTGCCTCCCCCAGGTAACAATTATATACAGTGGGTTTATTAATAAATAAAAGTGATTTTATTAAATATAAAAGGTAGGATTTAAGTGGCCATAAGCAATAGCAGACAGAACAATGTAGGCTACTAAACAAAATTAAATAAAACATGCAAATTAAGCTTAATATACCAACAGAACTTGTCATAATCATAATTTCTCATATGTGTTATTTCAGGTAAAGTCCTTAGGCCAGAGGTGTCCCTTCTACCTGGGTTCAGCAGTTCTCCTCCCTCCTTTTGTTATAGTCCTTTTGTTTCCAGGTGTTTTCATGTATCCTCTTGGGGTGGGGAGGCAGTCTGTAAAGCCAGCTGAAGACCATAATTGTTTACTTCCCTTGCCTTATGTAGAATTCTCCTAGGGAGGGAAGCATTTGTTTGATTCCCCTACATCTCTGTGGAAAAATACAAAATTCAAAATGGATTCCAGCTTCAGGTGACATGTCACAAGTGTATGAGTCATTAGCATCATCACACATCTGCAGGAAGTCAGTTCTCACCTGTCCAATTGTCTCTTGCCAATGGGCTATTAGCTCGGTGTCTGGCTTCTTCATTATTGTTCTTGACGGGCTGGTAATAGGCTTTCCCCAACATGAATACACTGGTAATAAATCTACACTCAACATTCCTAAATTCAAATAAAGAAATGGTACATGCATACAGATAGACTATACACATTCAGTAGATTACAAGGTTTCCAATTATACCTTAAAAGAACTATTTTTCATAAAAATTTTTCCAGCTATGTATATTCATATTCATAAGGATATTTGCATAAAGCATAGGGAAGGCTAATCTCACACATATTTACAAAAAAATTATTGGCACTGGTGCAGTTTGCTCTATGAATGAGATGTTGGTAGGCTGTTTTGGTGCAAGCCTCTTTTTATCCCACTATCCCTATCGATTGTGTATAGGGAACCTGGGTGCTTAACTCAGGCCCAAGCATTGTACTAGGTGACAGGGTCCCTATCCATTTGGCATTGCAATACTCAGTTTAAGGCCAGGTTTACACTACAAACGTACATTATTACTCTCTCATTCAAAGGTGAGAAACATTTTCACACAGAGTTTATAGATGACTGAAAAAGAGTTTCTCAAAAGTCAGTGGATAGAGTGGGGAGCAACCTAAACTAATCAGTAGGAAAGGCCAACGGGAGGAGTATGGCCCAAGCCCCACCCCTCCGAGTGACTTAGTTTAGTCTGGAAGGCGATGTTTCCCTCTGCACAGGATTCATGGGTATGAGACTGCTCTTGGCGTTAGGTGCCTAAGTTGTTTCTTAAGGGGAGGAGGAAGATTCCAGTGTGTGTAAGAACTGGGTTCAAATTCTCTGTTATGCCTGATGCAGAGTAGCAATTTGAACTCCTTGATGAGCATCCTAATCACTGGACTATAGGGTGTTCTGGGGGTTGCTTCCTCTCAATTTCTCCTGGTGAAGCTATTGAATTTTGTATGAAATGGAACAGGGACTTGATTTTGGATGTGCCACATCTAGAATATATAACATAAGAACATAAGAATGGCCGTACTGGGTCAGACCAAAGGCCCTTCTAGCCCAGTATCATGTCTGCCGACAGTGGCCAGCACCAGGTGCCCCAGAGAGGGTGGACCGAAGACAATGATCAAGCGATTTGTCTCCTGCCATCTCTCTCCAGCCTCTGACAAACAGAGGCCAAGGACACCATTTTATCCCCTGGCTAATAGCCTTTTATGGACCTAACCTCCATGAAATTATCTAGCTTCTCTTTCTCTATCTAGGCCTCCTGGCAGCCGGGAGAGAGGGGGGTGAGGGAATAGAGGGCAGTTGCCCTGGGACCCTGGTGATTCAAAAGGGCCTAGGGCTTCAGACTGCTGCTGCTGTTACTGTGACAGCAGTGACTGGACCCCAAGCACTTTAAATGGCTACTGAAGTGTGGCACCACACACTCCGTGCAGCTCTAAGGGATTTAGTGCTGCAGTCTGGGTGGTGCTGAGAGTTGGCCTTGCCTCTTCCAGCTCTTCTGGGGGCATTGAGCTAGACCTCCCCCCCCACCAGAAGCTGTTGAACCCCCGTCCACATCCCAAATGAATGCCCTAACCACAAGGCTCTGAAGTAATTTTTGCTCTCTCAGGCCTAGCAACTATTGAATATTTCACATGAGGTGGAGTAGCTTCAACAGAAGAGACTGATTAAGCCCTGCCCCAAAGTATCCCTTAATACCATGGTTCAACCATTTCCATGGGATCTGGGACATCTGAGTTCAACCCCTTGCTCCACATTAGGCAGAGTGGATATTTAAAGCTAGGTATACCACATTCTAAGGAAGTGCACTAAACCACTGGATTAAAGGCAAGGTCCCCTTCTTCATCTTGTGTGCTCTGAACATGCCTACTTGATTGGACCATGCCTGTAAGATAGGTTTGGCAACACTAGGGGCTCTCCTAGAGGCTGTTCATGCCAAATGAGACATTAGCCTCTAAAACTTTGGTAGCAAAGTAGGTGTAAGGAAGGTCTCATGCTTGTCCCAAAAGTGACTGGCACATCTCTCCCTGAACCCTCTGAGTGGGTGGGCAGGGGGTTAGGGATGTTAAGTAGTGGTTAATAAGCTAATTGAGTTGTTTACAAGGGGGATAGCTCTTGGGGACTGATGCAAACTGGGACTGAGCAGTCCTGGCTCATGCTGATTCTAGAACCACTGTGCCTCTGCCTCCCTTCCCCCCCTCCCCCCAGGGACAGTGCGGAGGGGGGGAAGCAAGTAGTTGATATCTGATAAGCCTAGGCTTATCGGGTAGTCGACTACTCGACTAGTCACTTATAGCTGCACAGGAGGTCTCCGTACTCTGAGGTTATGTCTACTCTAGGAGTTTTCTTGGCAAAAATATGCTAATGAGGGACTAATTTGCAGAGTCATGATCTCAATTGCATATTTTCTTCCGATCTGTTTTTGCGCTGGTTTTGTGCCACAAAAAAGGAGGTATACCGATCTTACGGAAAAAGGGTTTTTTGCGCAAAAGGAAAACATCCTCACTGCTTGTTTTTGTGCAAAAAAAACAGTGCAAAAATGGATTGGTAGAAAACATGCAAATGAGATCGTGACTCATGAAAATTAGTCCCTCATTAGCATATTTTTTGCCAAGAAAACTCCTAGTGTAGATGTAGCCAGAGTGATGACTCATCAGCTCCCATTGGCCAGCAGCTACATTCAATGGGCGCTCTAGGGGCAGTGTGTGGCCACTTGGCCACTCCACCTCAGAGCTGTAGAGATGTGCTAGTCCCTTTCACATAGGGGGCTAGGACGTAGGGAGCCAGCCTTAGTACTGTTGCACTGCTGACCAGGACTTGGAATGACATGAGATAAATACCACCCAAATGGAGCCGGCACTTTGACCTCCTCCTGCGCCCTACCTCCCTGCCCTGTCTGTGTATGTGTCTGTTCACCTGTGAGTCTATTTGTTCAAGAACTTCTAAATGGTAAGAGCTAGGACCAGTGCAGCTTCCTCTTATCATAACTTAAAGCAATTGCCGGCCAAACCCCTGCCCTGATCCTCTCCCACATATCTCAACTCCCTGCCATGACCTCCACTTCCTGCCTTGAGTCCCCCACTCCTGCTCTGACCCATGCACCCCCCACTCCATGCTCTGAGCCCTTTCTCACCCCCAACCCTGAAGCCTGCACTCTCCACAACCCCAAGTCACCTGTCCTGATCCCCACATATCTGCAAGACCCTGCCCTGATTCCTATACCTCCACATCTTCACCTCCCTGCCCTGAAAGACCTGAACTATGTCAGGTAAATCTTCTAGTGTCTGTATAAAAACAAAATGACCCAGCCATTAAAATCAATCAATGTTCACCATTTCTTCTGTTTATCTATGATGGTAATATGCTATTTTCATTCAGTTATTCATCCATCATCTATTTATCCTACCATTTATTTTTCTATGGATGTACGTTTAATGATGTACTTTATCCTTATTAAATAAATATTCAATATTTATGGATATCTGTATTCATACAGTCTCCTGGAAACCTGGACAAACTGCTGTAAGCATCATTTAGAAAAAAAAATACATAAAAATAACCATAGTTTTCTTAAAATGCAAAAGCATTTACAATAGATTGGGTTCATGCGATTTAATGTGGAGGGTGAGTGGAAGCATTGTATTGGGCCAAGAGTGGCGATTCTAAAAACATTTTTTTTAAACAAAGGTATTTAATGTTTGGGTTTTCATACCAGGGAAGGAAGAAATCAGAGACTCCAGAGAGACCTGAGATCCACCCCATGTGGCCCATCACAGTAAAAGCACAATCCTTCTATATGTCTATTTTTCTTTCAAACTGCACCTAGCACTTTCATTTTCTCCATTCTAATCTCCATTTCATTTAATCTTTATTTCATTTTCATCAACTCTTTATGAAACTGGACTTTAAGCCTTCCCAGATTTGTGCTTTAAGATAGAGAACACAGTGGCTACGTCTACACTGGCCCCTTTTCCGGAAGGGGCATGTAAATTTCACCTATCGTAGTAGGGAAATCCGCGGGGGATTTAAATATCCCCCGCGGCATTTAAATAAAAATGTCCGCCGCTTTTTTCCAGCTTTTAAAAAAGCCGGAAAAGAGCGTCTACACTGGCCCCGATCCTCCAGAAAAAGCGCCCTTTTCCGGAGGCTCTTATTCCTCTATTGAAGTAGGAATAAGAGCCTCCGGAAAAGGGCACTTTTTCCGGAGGATCGGGGCCAGTGTAGACGCTCTTTTCCGGCTTTTTTAAAAGCCGGAAAAAAGCGGCGGACATTTTTATTTAAATGCCGTGGGGGATATTTAAATCCCCCGCGGATTTCCCTACTACGATAGGTGAAATTTACATGCCCCTTCCGGAAAAGGGGCCAGTGTAGACGTAGCCAGTATATATTGTGGATACAATTAGCTGAACTAGTAATAGCTGAAAATTGTCTGAACTGCCTATTTGCCTATAGACTAGGAATGACAGAGTTGCAGTTGCTAAAAGCATTAAGGGCTCTCACTGATACCACGTTAGCAACTTCCATCTTAGACAAATGATTTGCAGCACTCAGATTGAATCATGGAAGAATTGTAACCTCACACATGTGCATGCTACTCTGGTGCTGCATTTATCTTTCAGATGAGCAGATTTTACTCTGTAGTGGAGTGTTACAATCTATTTTGTGTAAAGGAATTGTTAAAACTTACTTCTCAGAATGGGGACAGTTTCAATTTCAAGTATGTTCCACTCTCTTTATAAATGAATAAATTTAATTAAAAGAAATGACAAAATTAATAGCATAACTAAAACACTCATAATATTATTACTTTCTAGAAGCTAGTGCTATAATGAATTTGCCTTAAATAACCCTAAGTGGATGGATTGGGAATCCTATCCCTTTTAAGAGCTGAGTAGTAATAGCCTAACACTGGAAAGGAAAACTTTTTGCATTAAGAGTGAAGTGGTCTCATGGGCAGCCAATCTCTGTTGTTTGGAACTTTTGACATATAACTGTCAGAAAGGTTTCAGTCATGGAAAACCTATCAGGATCAGTATTCAGATGGGGAGTAAAAAATGGTGATACATATGATCTAACTGTTTCTAAGCTATTTGCTCTTCCCTCCCCCCACCCTTCCATACCCCAAAGAAAGAAGCAATAAGAAGCATGGACTCAGGGTGGGTTTATTGGGCTCAGTGCTCTTTTATGGTTTCCTTCAAAACCCCTCTTTTCATTAAAAGTTAAGATAGATATAATAACAATGCAGTGTCCTATTCCTTCATGTAATTTGTTACTTTTGAGATCCTCTATGACTGAGGCCTTAAGAAGGAAGGAATTTAGGGAAAAGAGTAGCCGTTTCTAATAAAGTGGCACAGAAATCTAATATGAGCCACTCTCTGTGCTCTTTGCTGAGAGTACAAATATTTACATCTTCTTTGGTTACAGCGATTTTAGTGAGGGTAAAAAGTCCTTTTAGATAATCCTATAGCAGCACACCTAAGACTTCTCTGCACTTATACTATTTTTTCCCCAGTGTACCTCATGGATTTCAATGGAATTACAGTGGTATGAAATTGGTGCCATATGATGGAGAATCATACCCTTATTCAGTGTCTGGTAACTATATGCAGTCACTTCCAACACTATAATCATGCTTCTGTGCACATCTTCTTTCTACTAGGGATGATGCTTTCCAGTTCCGGGTAACCTGTGGGGACCGGAACAGCTCCTTGCCCCACCATGGACAGGGGCACTCTAGCCCGGCCGGAGCAGCTCCTGTCCATGTTGGGCCCTGGCATGTCTCAGGCAGGGACTGCTCAGACTGGGCTGGAGCAGTCCCAGTCCATGGCAGGCCCTGGTGCGCCGCAGGAAGGGGCTGCTCTGGCTAGGCAGAAGCATCCCTGTCCACAGCAGGCCCCTGCCTTCAGCGAAGGGACCACTCCAGCTCAGCCACAATGGGCAGGGGCTAGAGTGCCCCCCCCATCCATCCCTATTTAATTGGTTAACTGGTTAAACTCTATGTTTAACTTGTTAACCAATTAAACAGGATTTTACATCCTTATTTTCCAAATGGACATTTACCCTTATTCCTCTTTCCCTCCAGGATGGTGGCCATTGCAGCTCATTTGACTGAGGGTATGTCTACACTACCCTCTAGTTCGAACTAGCGGGGTAATGTAGGCATACCGCACTTGCAAATGAAGCCCGGGATTTGAATTTCCTGGGCTTCATTTGCATAAGCCGGGTGCCGCCATTTTTAAAACCCCGCTCGTTCGAACCCCGTGCAGCGCAGCTACAGGGGGCACGAACTAGGTAGTTCGAACTAGGAGTAACGGTAGTTCGAACTAGGAAGCCGAGTTCGAACTACCTAGTTCATGCCCCGTGTAGCCGCGCTGCACGGGGTTTGAACGAGCGGGGTTTTAAAAATGGCGGTGCCCCGCTTATGCAAATGAAGCCCGGGAAATTCAAATCCCGGGCTTCATTTGCAAGTGCGGTATGCCTACAGTACCCCGCTAGTTCGAACTAGCGGGGTAGTGTAGACATACCCTGAGAGACTGAAAAGCAGTCTCCATTAAATCTACCATTATTTTCTCTGTGTGCTAGGAAATATGGCTGGAGGAGGGTGAGAAGTGTGACAGATATTTAGAGAGCACACAGAGCCCTGCACTAGGGAGAACATGCAGCTGTCCAGAGAACTGGCTCAGTATCAGTCTCCACCCGAAGGGTGCTGAGAGTTGCTGAGGCCTCAGGGGCTTGATTTTACGGCGATGTCTGCCACAGTCATAGCACTGAAGCAGGTTTCTCACAACAGGGATAGTTGCCAACATTTTTAAAAGCTTCAACCATTTGTCTTTCACTCTCTCACCGCCCATAGCAGCTTCATCTTCTTCCCCAATGTTTATTTTTGTTTGTTTGTACATCTTTTTTCCTACTTCATGACTCATTTGGCCTTGTAGCTCCTGTACAATAAATAGCTTTGTGACACATGGGTACCCAGCACAAATCATTGTGGAAATTCAGGGGGAAGACTTGGCGCTTGGTAAAGGGATGCTGAGCTGCCAACCCTCCTTTCAGAATTTCTTTCGGCTCCGCCAGCTAATGGTGGCACATTGAGAGCTGCATTGTGTGACTCTCACAACCATTTGTTCTGTGGCAATACAGATGTGAGTGACTTATTCAGTGGGGTGTATGTATAGAACCTGCAAAATATGCATGGAATGTTAAAAGTCATGTTGCAAAGAGATTTATCTTTGATTTAGAAGAGTATCAGATCACCACCAAAGAATCTCGGTAAGAATAAACAACCATGCCCCTCAATTCTCATGTGTATGCTTACATAATCCCCTTTGTTTCCAGGGGATGCAGCTGTAGCTTCTAAGTAGCAGCCTTAAAAACTGCTATGCTGAGACTGGTGAATGTCCGCCCACAGGCCCTGATTCAGCATAGCACTGAAGCCCATATTTAAGTCCACCTCTATTAAATGCTAATGAAGCATTTAATCGCGTGATAAAATGTTTTGTTGAATCAGGGCCATAGAGTCTAAGCTTATGATTCTTATTTATGGAAGTCATTGGGATTCTTACTTGAGTGACAACAGTGACCCTAGAGCCCATAGGATACAGTAGAAGTCTGTGCCCTTGCATATGATTAATTTTTTGTGTGGTCACATTGATTCAGTAGAACTCCTCAGGGCACCCAGCACAAATCATCCAGTAGTTTTGGTGCCTCCATGCAGCCTGAGGACCTGCATCTCTCCTGCAGGAGCAGGGCTGTGCTCAGGGCTGTGGAATCACGGGGGTAGGTGCTGTGAAGGTCAGGAGAATAGCAGAGAGGCAGCAGGGGCTGAGCACATCTCTGCACTAATTAGTGGTGACGGGAAGTGGAGCAATCCAGCCCCAGGCTCCTCTACTCCCCCGGCTCCCAGCGCATTGCTTAGGGGATGGAGGGTCAGAGGAAAGGGGTAGAACTGCTCCCCGCTCCCCGTACTGAGGGCAGGAAGTGGAGTGATGTCGCCGGGATCCAGCAAAGTGGGCTGGGGCTGGATTGTGCTGCTTCCAACCATTGCTGAAAAATGCGCATGTGGGGCCAACCCCTTCTGATGGCACCAGACCCTATACTAGTCCCTTGGGCTGTGTTGCTCTGGGAGGGGGCTTAGACAAAGGGATGAGTGGGGGTGGAAAGAAGCAGTGCAGAGCAGGGTCAGGGACTTGAGTAGCTATGGGGCAGAACAGGGGGGGTCAGCTCAGGCCCTGGACCCTCCAAGGAAGGGCCCTGCTGGATGCACCCCACAGCGGGCCGGGGAGAGGGGGGAGGCAGGGAGGTGGCTAGAGGATGGGCCAGAAGAGCTGGCAACACTTCATATGCAGCTGCCAAGGGGTCATGAAATTTGGTGCAATTTGGTGCCCCGCATTTCGTGGTGCCTTACGCGGCTGTGTATTTTGCATACTGGAAGGGGTGGCTCTAGAACTCCTCATAATGTGTGAATTAAGCATGTGCCTATGTCTTTAAGGGATCACTACCTAAGTGAGGCAGCACAGTTGTTACTGTGCCTGTTACATAGCACCAACTATCACAACAGTGATATTTACCCATGTTCACTGTCTCAGCCAGGATACTGGATAGACAATATATATGTCAGTCATGCTGTATGGGGAATTGTGCTGTTAAAAAAAAGGATAGAAACCTATTAATAGGGTCTGCATAAAAAGTAGGCTGCAAAGCTGAGTAGTGGGTATAGATAATAGTGCCTTATGTGCCTGCTGACTGTTATAAAGAAGTGCCCCTGCAAAGTAGGAAATAAAATCCTAACATTTGTGTGTGATTACGTGCTTTCTCCCTAGCATCAAATTTCTTTTTTCATCTCATGCCAGATTAACTAGCTGTCAACAACTGTGACTTTCGCTGTGTTCTAGCTAGGAAAAATTAAAATAAAGCCAAAGCAAACTGGCATTTTGAAGTGCAAGTCATTAAAACGTTTGATGAGTCATGTGTGATACGTTCATGCTCCCTACTTTCATGCTGCCACCTTTCCCGATTTCTTTTTATACTATGACAGGCTCTCTTTCTGTATGCCGCTGAAAGGGCAACCAGTTCCACATATGAGGCACATGTATCTATGGGATGGAGATTTATTTTAATTGCTGAAGACTGGTTTCACTGGGTTCTGGAGTGAAGGTTTAACAATAAGCATTGACACTCCTGTGTGAAATCTGTAACGCTGTGTCTATACTGGCACCCCTTTCCGGAAAAGGGATGCTAATGAGACCAGTTGGAATTGCAAATGACGCGGGGGATTTAAATATCCCCGGCGGCATTTGCATGAACATGGCTGCCGCTTTTTTCCGACTAGGGGTTTTGCCGGAGAAAAGCGCCAGTCTAGACGGGATCTTGCAGAAAATAAGCCCTTTTCCGCAAGATCCCTTATTCCTACTTTCAATGAGCCAATGAGTCTTAGTGTGAGTACAGATACACAAGATGGAGATCATACCCTTGCTCCAAAGAAGGGTGTGCATGTTGCTTTTATGTGTAGACAGGCTGATCCCCTGTCTGTTGTAATTTTATTTGTTATTTACAAGTAGTTTCAATTGCTTACAGTTATCTCTGGTGATTTTCTGTTGATAATCTTGTTATGGAGCAAGATTATTCAATGAAGCTTTACATTACATCACTAACTTATTGGAAAGGGGTAGCAATTCCCTCCTGTGTGACTCACCAAGACATAATATCCCCCAGTGACTAAGGTTTACTCCACGCACATAAAGCATACTTTTAGCAGATACATTATTCCTTTAATACTATCCATAAATGCATCTCATAATGATTATGAGTTAATAAGTTAAGAGCTTTCTGTACATATCTGACAGGTTACCACTTATGGATAAATTACCTCAAGAAATAAGTTTGGTGTAGTGAGTTTATCAATTCTAATCTGAGATGTTTACACAGGAAAGGGGCAAGGGCTCTGTGTCACACATACACAAACATAAACTGCAACAGAACATCACTGGGGAAGCCCCAGGCTCTATTCAGGTAGAAATTCTTCCTCTTCCCTTGACAGCCCCAGGATGGAAAAAAATAATTTGTCTGGGGAGCTACATGGAAAGGAGAATGCAAGTCCTGGCAGAGTTGTGGTTCCCACATCACAGACAATCAAGTTAAGGTTATTCTTAAGATTAGTCTCATGATCTGTTGACACCTAGTATAGTATCTGAATCAACATCAAAACTGTGTCCCATTTACTGTGCACAAGGATGCCTTTGATGTAAGCCCACATTTAGGCAGAACTATAGCTCAGAGTTGTCAGCCTTTATTTTCCAGTGTTTATGAAATTTCATTTGGCCAACATTCAACAGGAAAGCATGAGAGCTTGCATGTGTTTAAGTAAGGTAGACCAGTGGGTCAATGAATATAAATGGTTTCTAATTTTACTTATCCCACTCCCCTTTTTTGATCAAATCTCTTTTAAGCTTAATCAATTGATTTGGCAAATTAGCACAAAACATTACAAGTTAGCTGGAGTCAGAGATCACAGATGCACAAAAAAGGGAGGAAGAGCAAAAGAGTAGTGAGATACTGATAGCAGAGAAAGCAAAACAAGCCTTGTTTTTCAGGAACTGCCCATTTAAACCAATTGATTGCAGGCTTCTTGGAACAGAAAGGAGTCACATCTATGTTAAAATGTCCAGGAGAGAGGGAATATCTGTGACTCTTTAATGTTCATTACAGCTCTTCTGTTCATCATACAAACTCTCATTTACAAGCATGGGGGACACTTCAATATTTTCTGTATGCTTTTGTACTGAACAATCTTCACATATAGGGAGATGATTTTCACACCAGTTACGAAAATTTGGTATCAAACTTCCTTTATTCTTAAGAGATCAGAACATGTTTGAAGTTCATTGGCTTGTGTACAAAATTTAATTCACTCTTCCACACACCCCAAAAGGAGAACAGTTTTAACCTATAGCACAGTCCTGGGCAAAATATGGCCCATAGGACTAGGACATCGGATCCAGCCTGCAGAGGCAGCAGAAGCTTCAGGCAGATTCCCCTGCTTGCCCCCCAGCCCTGCATGCCATTCAGAAACAGGGCTGCCAGACCCCATTTTTATTTCAAAACTGGAGGGGAGGAGGGAAAGCTTCAGGAGCTGTCCCTGCCCTAGCACACTCCCATTGGCCAGTTTCTGGCCAGAAACTGGCCAGTGGGAGTTGTCTGTTTGAATAACAGGCAGCCAAGAAGAACCATGGCCAGGTAGGCAGGCTGGCTGGCTGGGAAATGTTTTAAGCTCTGTAATCCTTAGCTCTGCAGGCAGGCAGGTTGGTTGGGCTGCTGGCCAGAGCCTACCTCTGGCACCCCAACTCCTCTCTTTCCCAACCCTCTGCTCCCCAATCAACATACCCAAACCCTCTGCCTTTCCTCTTGCACCCATACCCCTTTCCAGATCTGGCACCCCAATCTCCTGCCCCAGATCACAATCCCCTCCTACCCTAGGTTACATCCCAAACCTCTGCACTCCCATCCCCTGCCCTAGGTCACAACCGTCTCCTTCACCCAAACTCTCTGCCAGACTCCAGTCTCCCTCCTGCACCCCAATCTCTTACCCCAAGCACCCAGCCTCCATCCCAGATCCCACATCTCCTCCATTAATATCATGGAAGAGGGCAGCCCTGGATCACTTTCCAAAATCTTGGCTTGGCTCCTCCATCAAAAATTATTGCCTACCCCAGTTCTAGCAGCATAGCTAGACTATATCCTGTGGGTTCTGGCCTATGGGTTTTTTTACCTACAGAGCATGACATATCTTCTTGTATGTTATGCAAAATGACTATGTGATTAGAAGTATATTTAAAATGCACAGTTCTGGTACTGTGGATTGGGGAAGGGAGTTAACCTCTGGCTTGCAAATGGACATAATTCATCATTGTAATGAGTAAAGAACTGACATCTTGTAAAAGAAAGTTAATCTTGTTCTTTAAAATACATTCTATCTCTTTTTACTCATTTGTTTCCAGATTTGTTACACTGACAGATTCTACCTTACTAAATGTGGAGCAGATATATCTTCAGTGGGCTTCATTCTTCACTGCCTTGCACTTGCAGAGTGTGTACGCTGTGAGTAATTTTTTTTTATATATATAATTCCCCACCCTTGTGATTTGTTAGTGTGTCATGTATCCCTTGAACAGATGTAAATAATTCTGGGAAGTGCAGAATCAAGACCCATTTGCCTGTTTATCATGTGGCTGTTGATTAAACCATTCCAGTACAAAGGCCTGATTCTTTCTCTGTGACACAAGTTTGACACTTACTATTTCAGTGGAGTTACACCAGTATGAAGATGGTTTAACCACCTGGTGCATGATAATTCCACACTTTTTCTTTCCATAACTTTTCTTTGCCTTTCTAGCTAGATTCAGTCACTGTGTTTATTGCCATTGTCACTTTAGATGAAGTCCATGTGCCTATATAATGGGTGAGGAACCTTTTTTGGTTCAGGGGCCACTGACACGCAGAAAATCAGTTGGGGGCCACACACAAGTGAGAAGCAAACCGAAAAAACCCTCTCTGATGTGGCCCCCGACTAAGAGAAAGACATTCCCCTTGTACAACAGAGCCTTGGGGGACCCAGGTGGGATGGTGGGGGAATGGACTGTAGCAACAGCATACGCTTTCACAAGGGCTGCATCCAGTCCTCAAGCCTTAGGTTCTCCACTACTGGCCTAGGGCGTGAAACATACAAACGATTAAGGAGCAGAGATTGATTTGATCTCAACTTCTGAATTTTGGAACTTCCCTCATCTCTGTGACCTGCTTCTCTCAATGGGAGACATGTTATTTTAGGAATAGAGTTAGGAATGCAAGGAATCCCTTGTCCCTTAATTTCTTTTATCATAGTTTGTGAATTTTGATCGGTCATTTTGTAAATTGATACTGAATGCCTGCCATTTCCAACCTTTTGTCTTTACATTGATACAAGCATTTGAAAGTGTGGGAGTATGAATCCATTGTGCTGCTAGTCTGAATGAAGCAGTACAGTTATAACTGCAGCTGTCATGCAACAAATGACTAGGAGCACAATAACAATATTAACTAACTCAAATTATAGAATGGCCTGTAGTCATCGGGCTTGGTGTGATAGCCATAGTTTAGCATACATGCATTAAAAAGAAAATTTAAAGAGCAGACTCCTAATCTGATTAAGATTGGAAGGGAAACACACACCTTCCCTACTCACACTTGAAAAAGACTAAGTAGATAGATGAATGCTGCAAAGGGTACTAAAGGCCAACAAATTTAGGCTCTGTTGTACTATAAAATAAAAAATGAGATGTTCACATAAATACAGGATTTTAGGAGTTTAGACTTCAAAAACACTAAAAAAGTAACACTTGCAATAAAGTCACAGCAGTTGGGAACTGGTTTAAATAGAAATAACTATATAATAGAAAAAGCCAAGCTCAAAAGACAAAATGCAGTAATGTCCCCATTGTGTTTTGAAACATAATATTCTCTTCTGAATTGAGTACATTTGCAACTGGAGCTGTGGAACTATTTAGAAAAGCTAGATATACACAAATCCATGGGTCTGGATTTAATGCATCCAAGGATACTGAGGGAGTTGGCAACTGTAATTGCAGAGCCTTTAGACATTAACTTTGAAAACTAGTGGAGATTGGGAGGGTGTGTCTAGACTACAGGGTTTGTTTGTTTTTTACAGAAAAGGGATGCAGTCTAGACACAGACTAGTTGTATGGATAAGGAGGATAATCCACCTTGCCTTCTACTAAATGCCCTTCTCTGTAGTCCTTGCTGATGATTGTGTCCGCATCATTTTCTTTTTGTCTGATAACTGGGGTCATAAAATGATAGACTCATAGAAGATTAGGGTTGGAAGAGACCTAAGGAGGCCATCTAGTTCAATCCCTGGCTCAAAGCAGGACCAACCTTAGTTCAATCATTCTAGCCCGGACTTTGTCAAATCTCACTGTATAAACCTCTAAACATGGAAATACTGCCACCTTCCTTGGCAACACATTCCAGTGTGACACCAATCTCCTATTGAAATAGTTCTTCTTAATATTCAATCTAGATCTGTCCCACTGCAACTTGAGACCATTGTTCTTTGTTCTGTCATTTGTAACAACTGAGAATAGCTTGACTATTTTCTTTAGAACTCCCCTTTAGGTGGATAAAGGCTACAATTAATCTCCCTTCATTATTTTCTTCTGCAAACTAAATAAGCCCAGTTCCCTCAGCCTCTCCTCATAAACCATGTGCTCCAGCCCCCTAATAATTTTTGTTGCCCTCCATTGGATTCTCTCCAATTGGTCCACCTCCTTTCTGCTGTGGAGGCCTCAAAACTGAACACTCAGATGTGTCCTCACCAGTGCCAAATAGAGGGAAACAACCACTTCCCTTGATTTGCTAGCAGTGCTCTTACTAATGCAGCCCAATATGTCATTAGCCTTCTTGGCAATAAGGCAAACACTGTTGACTCATATCCAGCTTCTCATCCACTGTAATCCCAAGGTCCTTTCTGCACAACTGCCAATTAGCGAACTGGTCCCCAGCCTGTAGTAGTGCACAGGACTTTTCTGTCCCAAGTGCAGAACTAGTGCTTGTTGAATCTCATCAGATTTCTTTTACTTCAGTCCTCCAATTTGTCTAGGACTCTAGGTCATTGTGGACCCTATCCCTTCTCTCCAGAGTATCTACCTTTCTCACTAGCTATGTGTCATCCATGAACTTGCTGATGGTGCACATCAACCCATCATCTAGATTGTTAATGAAGATGTTGAACAAAGCTGGCCCCAGGGCTGATCCCTGGGGCACTCAGCTTGATACTGGCTGCCAACTAGACATCAAGGCTTTCACCACCACTTGTTGAGCCTGATGATCTATCAAGTGGAAAGGTACTATAAGAGAGAAACCATATCAAAAGGTTTGCTAAAGTCAAGGTACCTCACATCCACCACTCTCCCCATATCTTCTGTGTTATCCAGTTATCTCATCATAGAAGGCAATCAGGTTGGTCAGGTATGACTTGTCCCTCATGAATCTATGTTGGCCATTCCTTGTTGTCTTCCTCTCCTCCGAGAGTTTCAAAGTGGTTTCCTTGAGGACTTGATCCATGTTTTTTTAAGGGACTGAGGTGAGGCTGACTGATCTGTAGTTCCCTGGATCCTCCTTCTTCCCCTTTTTAAAGATGGGCACCTATTTCAAGCTGTCCAGAACCTCCCCCGATGATTAAGAATTTTCAAAGGTAAACTACTGTTGACAATTTCTGCACCAAAAATACCCCTCTCTTTAACCCTTAAGCTTACTTTTGTAGCAATAGGGCTAGAATAGCTCACTTGAGTGGCTGTAAAGCTATACCCTAAACAAGAATATTAAGTGTGTGAAAAAGGGAGTTGTTTCATTCATAGAGTGAAGCTGAATGTAATTAAGCTAAAAATATCTGACTTTATTATATGTTTTGGACTGTCCATATGTATCATAGAATCATAGAATAATAGGACTGGAAGGGACCTCAAGAGGTCATCGAGTCCAGCCCCCCGCCCTCAAGGCAGGACCAAGCTCCACCTACACCATCCCTGACAGATGTCTATCTAACCTGTTCTTAAATATCTCCAGAGAGGGAGATTCTACCACCTCCCTTGGCAATTTATTCCAATATTTGACCACCCTGACAGTTAGGAATTTTTTCCTAATGTCCAATCTAAACCTCCCCTGCTGCACTTTAAGCCCATTACTCCTTGTCCTGTCCTCAGAAACCAAGAGGAACAAATTTTCGCCTTCCTCCTTGTGACACCCTTTTAGATATTTGAAAACCGCTATCATGTCCCCCCTTAATCTTCTTTTTTCCAAACTAAACAAGCCCAGTTCATGAAGCCTGGCTTCATAGGTCATGTTCTCTAGACCTTTAATCATTCTTGTCGCTCTTCTCTGTACCCTTTCCAATTTCTCCACATCTTTCTTGAAATGTGGCGCCCAGAACTGGACACAGTACTCCAGCTGAGGCCTAACTAGTGCAGAGTAGAGAGGCAGAATGACTTCACGAGTTTTGCTTACAACACACCTGTTGATACAACCTAGAATCATATTTGCTTTTTTTGCAACAGTATCACACTGTTGACTCATATTCAACTTGTGGTCCACTATGACCCCTAGATCCCTTTCTGCCATGCTCCTTCCTAGACAGTCGCTTCCCATCTTGTATGTATGGAACTGATTGTTCCTTCCTAAGTGGAGCACTTTGCATTTCTCTTTATTAAACCTCATCCTGTTTACCTCTGACCATTTCTCTAACTTGCTAAGGTCATTTTGAATTATGTCCCTATCCTCCAAAGAAGTCGCAACCCCACCCAGTTTGGTATCATCTGCAAACTTAATAAGCGTACTCTCTATCCCAATATCTACATCATTGATGAAGATATTGAACAGTACGGGTCCCAAAACAGACCCTTGAGGAACTCCACTTGTTATCCCTTTCCAGCAGGATTTAGAACCGTTAACAACAACTCTCTGACTACGGTTATCCAGCCAATTATGCACCCACCTTATCGTGGCCCTATCTAAGTTATATTTGCCTAGTTTATCAATAAGAATATCATGCGAATGTCTTGCTTCCCAACTTATTCCACTCATCAGTGGTGAAAAAAGTGCCCAAAAAAGTTACTTGAGTAAAAGTACTGCTACTTTGAAAAATATATATATATATATATATATTGTGACCAGGTCAGTCCCGCTCCTGAGACCCTGACCCCTGTTCTGTCCACTCTCTCCCCTTTGAGGGCTGCAGCGGGGCCTTCACTTGCCGAGTTTTTAGCCCTGGGCCATTCACAGCTGAGTAGCAAGCCCTCTTCTAGCCCCTGGGGATAGGGAGCCATTCAGCACTCACTGCTTGAGCCCCTCACCTCCCCCTGCAGCCTTTAACAGGACTGGAGGTTCCTACTGTTTCGCTTCTCTGAGTCTCCTTATTCCTGGGTTGTTTGTTCCTCCTCTACTCTCTCTCCCCCTCCTTCTGCCTTAGGGAAGGCTTTTAAAGAGGCCCTGTAGGAGCCTAATTCTACTCATCTGGCCCTTAATTAGTTTGCAGCTGCAATTGATCAATTACAAAAAAATGTTTGTTCAACCTTAGAAGTGGTTAATTTTCAGAATTATTAGAGTCAAGCCTTGCTCTGATATGAGTCCAGCAACATTGAAAAGTCTCTCACAGGCAGCAGAGGCAGGCAGAGATGTGTTGGCTCTCATGGACACCTTTTTGATTATAGGAAAGGACCAGAGCTGGTCCATGGTGTCTGCAGAGCAGGGTAAATAACCATCAAGTTGCCTTGCAGTTTCATTTATTCAAGAGGACTTGATTGAAGCAAAGAAGTCCTCTTCATCAGAGGGCCATTGTGCTACTCAAGTGTTGTTTCATGTAGTCAAGACCTGAAATGGAAAATAAATTAATGAAAACTAATATAAAAAATCTGGTCATCTGAAGAAGATGGCTGTGCCCACGAAAGCTCATGATACCATCTATATATTGTGTTAGTCTATAAAGTTTTACCAGACCATTTGTTGTTTCCTGTACAGACTAACTTGACTACCCCCTGAAGCATAAAAACTGGGATTAATTATGAAACTAAATAAATAACATTACAGAAAAATTGTTCTGCTAACTAATGAACTATCAGATCTAGTTAGCTCTTTTAAATCAGTCCAAGGATAAACCTGCTTTTCCTCATAATATTTCAGTGTAGAACTAAACACGTGACAAATGAATTAAACATACATGTTTTATTTTTAACATATAAATATTAGCTAGTAGGTAAGAAAAAACATTCTCACCTCAAAACATCCAGTCAAACTGAAAACTTTTTCTGTCAGCCTATTGCAGCTATATTACATGGGAGAGCCTGTACTGACAGGCTGTACTGATTTTACCCAGTCCTTTTCTAATCACAGCATCGTCCTTGGTCCAAACAGACTTAAACTTTGACAGCAAGATGGTAGCTGTGATCAAGTCTGGATCCTCAAACATTTCACCACAATGCTTCTTAGTGCTACATTGAAGAGTATCTACCAGTGGACTACAGACCTCGGAGGACATCTTGAGCCTGCAGTTTTGAATCCAGCTGGTATAGTGTATGAAGCAACCATCCCATTAGTGCGTTGGTCTTTGCTTAGACAATATTTAGTGCCTTCACCACTGGGCCCATGACCATGGCATATTCTGCCAAGAAGGCCAGCTCTGCTGGATTCAGCCTGTAGAATAGTTAATAGACATTGTTAATTAAGTTAAATACAGCATTATCAGGTATTTTTTTTAAAGTAAAGTATAAAACAAAGAACTGGTACTTAAATGTTAATGTTGAGTGTGGCAAACTCATTTCTGATGGTCCCTTCTTGTTCATTCAGTACGTGCAGAATTCTCTCCACAGGCATGAACACAGAGTTCCATCTTGTCTGGTTTGGCCGAATGAACTGTAGCTTGCATTCTGCTTCCACCATTTCTACTCCAATAGCTGAGCTTCCACTTTTATTCCAGTTCTTAGCATTTGACAAAAGTGGACCTGGCCAGCTTTGAAGATATCATTTGTTTCAGCCTGTGCCATATCTACAGATGAAACTAGGTTCAACAAGTACAGGAACAACAGTAGTGTTTTGGTAGGTGGTACTCAAGGCCATTATCCATGTCCAGCATGTCTGCAATTTTGAGAAATCCAACTTCGTTTTCATCATCATCATCATCATCATCATCATCATCATCATCATCATCATCATCATCATTTTCTTCTTCTGGTTCCAAACTGCCTTCTTCATATACTGGTGGTTTTGTTGTAAAATATTTTGAAAGTTTTGAGGAAATTTGACCCATTGTTTGTTGTTCTAGCTATCTTCTCTCTTATTTGATGTTCAGAATGAATGTGATTTAGGGCACTGTCCAAAGTGCCAAAGGTGTGTGAGACTTTAGATGCCTACATGCTAGAGCAGCAGAATGTCTCTCTGGACTCTTGGGCTCAATCCAGTGAGTGGTAACACCAGCAAAGCTGCCTCACCTGGCTGTCCAGAAGTCTGTGATGGGGACAATGTAGTGCATTTCACTCATGGCATCAATTAAATTTCTCTTCATGCTTTTGGCAGCATCAAAGATCTTTGTATGGAGAGTAGGTCTTGATATGATGGCAGAATTAGGCTGTAGATCGTGAATAAGATCAACAACACTAAATGGCTGGAGACCTCAATGATGTTCTTCATCACTGCCTTATCCACTGTGGCCTGTGATACAAGCATAATCTTGAGCTTCTTGCTTGTGAAACCAGAAGTGTGGTCTGACTCCCTCTTTCTCTTTTGCATAGCAGAAATAAACCTTGTATATTTCTCCAGCTGATCGGGGTGTTTTCTTGGCAAAGAAAATACAATAAAATACATTTTAGGTTAATATTTCAATTAATGACTTCTACTCTCAGATTTAATGGCTGATTTAGCAACAATAAATGAGAGGGGAACACACATGATGCTTAGAGCATCAAAAAAAGCTATTGCTTTTGAAATCTACTATATTAACCTTGTTTTTGTTCCAGATTTCTAGTCAAGAAAAAAAAAGTTTTCCAAACTGTGTAATTAGCTACTTAAATATGAAACATAAATAATTAAAAAAACACAAAGCACCAAAAAAGTCTGTGTTACCAGTCTGTCAAGACATTGCAACTAAGAAGCATTACATGCGCAGTTAAATAAACTCTATCCAACAAAGTACACTATACAAGCCTCATAAAGCTATCATCATGAATTAACTCGAAGATCTAAAGAAAAGATAATTTTACATACCGCCACATGCTTCTTTAAATTGGACAGCAAGTTGATGTACACTGCCACTTCCACTGTCTTTGATAAACAAAGAAGACGTCAAAGGTATACTGTAGCTCCTGTAACATCTTTCAGTTAAAAAAGATCCTTAAGGTATGGCCAGGGGTGAATTATATTGTTGTCCACCATCTTAAGAATACAACAACAGCCTTTGACAAAGAAGATGCTCCTCCTGGAAAACTAGATAGGTCGGTGGGGAACCTTTTTTGGGTCACAGGCCACTGATCTATAGAAAAATTAGTCGGGGGCCACACAAGTGAGAGACAATCCACCCTCAAAAAAAACAACCCCCTCCCCCAGCCCTCATGAGCAGTTTCCAGCACCACATTCCCATAGCCAGTGGGGAAAGTGAGGGACAGTGCCCCAATTCTTCTCCCCCACATGCTAGGTCAGGGCCACAAAGCTCGGGGCTCCCCACCCCTGCATAGATACTGTTTTTGAATTATAAGGTGTTGATATGACTATTAAAAGGCAATTGGGTGATTAAAAGGCTTTGCGCATGTGTCTGTGCTTTAGCAAATCAGAATGCTGGCTTGCACCACTGTCAGTAGGGTGATGAAAGTAGTGAATAAGCACTTCCAGAAATGGTAATGGAGTAAAAAGTACAATATTTTCTAAAAATAACTACTTGAATAAAAGTCAAAGTATCACAAAAATAAATTACACAAGTAAATTACTAATACTGAAAAAATGTACTTGAGGGCTGTGTCTAGACTGGCAAGTTTTTCCAGAAAATCAGCTGCTTTTCTGGAAAAACTTGCCAGCTGTCTACACTGGCTGCTTGAATTTCCAGAAAAGCACTGATGATCTCATGTAAAATCATCAGTGCTTTTCCGGAAATACTATGCTGCTCCTGTTCGGGCAAAAGTCTTTTTCCGAAAGACTTTTGCTCAAAAGGGCCAGTGTAGACAGCATAGTACTGTTTTCCGCAAAAAAAGCCCCAATCGCGAAAATGGTGATCGGGGCTTTTTTGCGGAAAAGCGCGTCTAGATTGGCCACGGACACTTTTCCGCAAAAAGTTTTCCGTTAAAAGCATTTTCGGAAAATCATGCCAGTGTAGACATAGCCGGGTAGTATAAAGAAGCATTTCTACTTAGTTACTTTCCAGCTGTGCCACTCATTCCCTGTTCCATGGAGGTATGTCACTAAGGATATGTCTACACTGCAGCGTTTTTCTGGAAAACAATACTTACGTCCATACCGCTATTGCGTTCTTTTGACCCAGTTCAGTCACTCCAGGGAATTACTTCAGTCAAATGGATACAGGACTGACATGGTTATAGTAGGCTAATAGATGAGTTTATAAGCCTCCTGGTCAAATTATATTGCTATAGGCTGAGATTTTCAAAGGATTATTAGGGAGTTAGTCACCCAGCTTTCACTGAAATTAAGAGTGGTCGGGTGCATAATTTACCAAGTATAGCATAAAATCTTAATAAAAAGTAAATAATAGAGTTAAATGTTGATGGCTCAAAAATTTAAAGTTACCTGATGTTTTCAAAGTTTTTGGTGGGAGCTCTGAGCAGAGTAGTGTGTTTGGAGTTACTGGAAATGTCCTTTAAATTGAATAGTTTCAGTATAGCTTCATTTTAGAATGCCCAGTAATCTGTCCTCTTTCGCAGATCAATAACTATCCTGGAAATATGAAACATGCTTTGTGGAAGTAGTCTGAAATTAGTGGAGTGGTTCATTTTCTGAATACTTCAAAATAAATAGGGTTTAAAAGGAAATGTTATATAGAAGGAGTTAAGAGAAACTATAATGGTGGCGCATGCTTCAAATGTTTTATGAGCATTTCAATTTGGAAGTAAGTGAGGGAGACCATTTGCAGAAAGACATGTTAATTGATTTATAGTTTAACATCTTAAAATGGAGAATTCTTCCAGTAATAGACGATCTAGCATAGTCCTAAGAAATGAAAGATGAGAAATTGTAAGTTGCTCTTTAGTGTGTTAAGTATCCTCTTTTGTGCCTGATTCACAGTCAATATGAGTTTGCTACTGCTGCCAGTTAGAGGAATTAGAGACAGATTTCGAAAGTTAGTTAAGCAGGACCAACCCCCCTAACTAAATCATCCCAGGTAGGACTTGTCAAGCTTGGACATAAAAATCCACCACCTCCCTACTTAACCCATTCCAGTGCTTCACCACCCTCCCAGTGAAACAGTTTTTCCTAATATTCAACCTAGACTTTCACCGCTGTAACTTGAGATCATTGCTCCTTGTTCTGTGATCTGTCACCACTGAAAACAGACTTTGTCCTTCCTCTCTGGAACTCCCTTTAGATAGTTGAATGCTTCTATCAAATCCTCCCTCTCTCTTCTCTTCTCTAGACGAGCAAGCCCAAATCCCCTCGGCCTCTCCTCGTAAGTCATGTGCTCCTCGTAAGTCATGTGCCTAATAATTTTTGTTGCCCTCTTCTGGAATTTCTCCAATGCATCCACATCCTTTCTGTTATGGGGGGCCCAGAATGGGACATGATACTCCTGATGTCACCTTACCAGTGCCAAATAAAGGGGAACAATCAGTTCTCTAGACCTGAGTTTGCTATCACTGCCATTAGGTGCCCTAAACCTTAGGAGGCATTGGGGAAGGGAAGGAGGCCTAGATGTCCTCCTATAGGACTTTTACTCAGGGGTGTGCTAGAACCTTTTTGAAAAAAAATGTGAACTTAACATGAACAGAAAATTAAATCTTACGAAACTAGCATAAGTATGGAACATCCCCTTTAGAATAACACTGATCTGAAATGTTTAACAGGCAATATTCACTGACAGGTTTAAGGCTAGTATCTCATGATCCATCACATAAGCCATACTTTTATACTAGCGAAAGCGAGGTATCCTTCCCTTTGCAATGATATAAGTCCTTTGTTTGTTCATAAATCATAGAGAACACAAGATACATTATGATATATGGGACAGCAATTGCAGACCATTCTGGAGGGTATATTGAATCAGCTCCTTAGTGCTAGAATAAATTGGCATTACTCCATTGACTGCATTAGAGCTATTTTAATTTACACCGGCTGCAGATATGGACCATTAGCTATTTTTCCCCCCTTTGGAGATTTTAACTAAAGTATTCAGTACTATAGCAGCCTTACTTGATGGGAACATGAAAAATGGAACCAAATG
Source organism: Pelodiscus sinensis (assembly GCF_049634645.1). Taxonomy (NCBI): domain Eukaryota; kingdom Metazoa; phylum Chordata; order Testudines; family Trionychidae; genus Pelodiscus; species Pelodiscus sinensis. The sequence continues at coordinate 10,725,834 of NC_134723.1, forward strand.
GATGGGATTTTTCAAATACAGTTCAGTGACTTAGGTGCATGTCTCTTTCACATTACTTACGCAATGCTGAAAGGCCCACATCTTTAAAATAATCAAAAGAACTTGTAAGATTTCATTTTCCCCTGTAACATATCTGGCAAAGATACTATATTACACTACTTAGGGGTTTCCCCAGGACCTGTTCCACTGAGTTTCCTAAGAACTCTGAATTTGGATGGCACTATATTTACTGATGTTTTTTGTGCATCAGGTTGGATTTTGCTTTTAAATACACAGGTATTTGAAAAAAAGATTTTGTATGTGTGTGTGTGTGCGTGCACACATGAAGATAGGTGCTTAGAAAGATATTCAAAAGCACCAAGGCACACAAATCTATATATAATTGTGGCTTGGATTTTTTGAGTTTTCATAGGATTTTAAGCAAATAGCTTATTTTGTTTATTTTTATTGCATATACTTGATGTTTCATAGAATAGTACACTTATTTATAATTTAATTTTTACTTGATCTTCAGTATAAAATTATTAATTTAACTAGATATATTTTTCAGCTTTTTAAGATGCACTATTGAACAAGGATTCAGTGTCTCAACCACTGCTTTGGTTTTGGCTGCCCTTATTTTTATCTATTAATTTGTGTTTAGAATTTATAATTTATTTCTTTTAATGTTAAACTTCTAAATGGGTTAAAATATAAAGAGTTAACAAACAGGTTAAGACTGCCAGGAGATGTTGGCTGTCACTTAGGGTATGTCTACACTACAGAGGAAGATTGAAACTGCCGCTCTAGATCTTCCAGGGTTCGAATTAGCAGTCTAATTAAGACAGCTCATTCAAAGGTACTCAAGTACAAGCTGGTAACCCTGCTTTCTCAAGGAGTAATGGAAGCCAAAGGAAGAGTGTTCGAAGAAAGTTGTGTATCTTAATTCGACCTTGTCCTGTTGTGTAGACATACTCTTAAAGAGTATTTGTGTCAGTTTTGAAACCTAGAATGAAAGACATGGATGAATTTTAGTAAGTTTTTTAAAAGCTTACTTATTTTACACATGTATTTTACTTTCTTTTTTTAAAATGGGTAGTTTTATGAAAAAATGTGTTTCCTTACCATATTGTGAGAGACAAAATAAATATTTTAAAGTTGTGTGGCTTAGTTTTGTCAGCTGAGCTTTCAAACTTTCTTTTCCCTTAACATGATTTTACACTCCTTTTGTAAATTGCAAGTTATGAACAGATGATACATTTAAGTTGTTTAATTTTTAAAATGCAATTTTTATTTGTATTTTTAAGCTTTGAATAAGTGCATTATTGACAAAGATAACTCCTTTTTGGCATAGGCTTTAATAATAACTGCATTTTACTAATGTGCTATTATTACTCCTTTTCTTTTTTTAAAATTTCCACTAGCTACAGGTACTAAATTTTGGTACCATAACTCATCTGTTTTATTTTCCACAATAAACATTTTTTAGTTGTCTTTTCCTCAGAGGAGCCTCTTTATGTTTTTTCCTCATTATGTTTCCCCCCCCCCCCCCGCACTTAATTCTTAGTACACATTGCCTAAATACAGTAAAACTCCAATAGTCTGGCATCCAATAGTCCAGCACTCCTGATAGTCCGGCATCAAAATGGCAAGAGCCTAGTGAGTGAGCTTCAGCAAAAAATGAGTCACAAGGTAACAGCGGCAGCAGCTGAACTGAGCAAAAAGGGTAAAAAAGGCTTAAAAAACCCTAAAATATTACAGTATACTGTATACAGTATGTATAATAAAAAGGGTTAAGAACACTTTATATACAGTATATAATGTATACAGTATATATATAAGCATCATATAGTACCTCCTGATAGTCCATCATATCTGATAATCCGGCACCACCTAGGTCCCATACGTTCTGGATTATCGGAAGTCTACTGTACTGCCCTTGAAGGATGGCTGCTTTCTATTCTGGATTTATGTAAATATGTAACAGACATTGTTTTCCCCCTGACCTTTCAGGATTTTTTCCATTTAATTTGTTTCCTTCTCTACAACTTTGATTTGCTCTTTATGCTTTTAGCATTCATCCTTCAACATGGCACATTTTATTTGTAAAGTTTTAGCCACCAGAAATAATCCTTGTAAAACTGCTGCTTTAATTTGGGCTCTCTTTGCCTTAGGATAAAATAAAAAATCAACCACCTAGACAATATTTTTTTTCATTGCTGCCCGTGTGTTCTGGATGTATTTTTTTTTTAATATTGCACTGGCATTCAACAGACCTTTGCTGTGCTCTGCTGAGCATTTTTGGAAAATTTCTATGGAGTGCCTTATTCATCTGGCCAGTCACCTAAAAATAATTCTCTGGGGAGTCTATAGAGTATAGCCTTAGATTTAGCCCACTAATTTAGCACATTACTAACTTCCTTGTATTTAAACTCTTAAACTCTTTCAATGTCATGTCCCTTAATGCTAAGTTTCAGCCTTCACACTAAGGTTACATCTACACTGCACGCTAATTTCACAATAAAATGTTCCAGAATAGTTATTCCAATTAATCCTAGGCAGGCTTCCCTCATGTAGACATGCTATCTCAATTTAGAGCCCTGGGAGGCACTGGGGAGGAATAACTTTGAATGGCCCTGGTGAGGGGCTATTTTGAAATAGCAGCAGTGGAGCATCTACACACACCTTATTTCAAAATAGCTATTTTGGAATAGGCATTATTCCTCATAGAATGAGGTTTACAGATTTCGGAATAAGCCATCTGTTATTTCAAAATTATTTCAAAATAACGGAATGGCTGTGTAGATGCTTGCTTATTTTGCTTCCTTCCTTCCTTCCTTCAAATGCTTATTTTGTAATAATGCAGTGTAGATGCACCCTAAGATGTGAATATGTTACCTGTTCCAGATGAGTGGATACAAATAATGGGACCACAGTTCTGGGTATCTCCCAAGGCTTTTTATCTCGATTCCCTAAGAATTCATAACTCCATTCTTGTCCCTCCATTTCCTTTATTTGATATACAATAAAGCTAATCAGAGTTGATCAGTCTCAAGTATAGTGGGTGGAAATACAGCATACCAAACGGGCACTGTTATACAGCACATATCTTCCTTTTATATACATTTACACATTACATTGCATTTACAAAGATATTTGGGTGCCTCAAAATGCAATGCCTTATGGGGCTTACAAATGAGTCTATGTGAGCTAGACACTGAAATCCCATGAAGGTCTGTGGGATTTAGGCATCTAACTTAAATACTTTTGAAAATCTCACTATGTGACAATATTCAGGCACCTGAATTTAAATATCCTGCACTTCTTTTGCATCTTCCCGGCCGGTCGCCATTTTTGAAATTTACAAGTCCGGACTAAATGCCCGCATTTACACGCGGCAGGGACCCGGTACTTCGAATTAAAGCCCTAAATCGAACTACCTGTTAAACCTTCTTGCAGGAGAAATAACAGGTAGTTCAATTTAGGGCTTTAATTCAAAATACCTGGTCTCTGCCGCATGTAGATGTGGGCAGTTAGTCAGGATTTGTAAATTTCAAAAATGGCGACCAGCCGGGAAGCTGCAAATGAAGTGCAGGATATTTAAATCCCGGGCTTGATTTGCAACTTTGAATGCCTACATTAGCCTCCCTAGTTGGAACTAGGGGGCTAGTGTAGACATACCCTGAGTAAATCTGCGCTCTTGTCTTGATGCTTATTTGTAAGCAAGCTAGTACACATCTGATGTGATATAAATATAACCAATTGTCATTAAGAGGAATGATTAAATATTTTATTTTCAAGAATATGTTGTAATAAAGACTCAACTATGCAATGGAGTATGAAAGAAAGGCTATTTCTGAGATCTCTAGAAACTTTGGATTGCCGTGCAATGGGAGATTTTTCAGGCCCAATTCCACAAGATGAAGAGCCTCCTCTTTGTGTTGAGTTTAATTAGAGTGCACAGTGCTCCTAAAAACATGGTGCACCTCTTAACAATAAGGCTCTAAAAGCACCCATTTTCAAAATGTGGATTTATTCCCAAGGAAATATTTTTGTTTGTAAATTATGTCTGCAGAAAAGATCTGAAAGTAACCAAAGATGTTTTGTTGACAGAATGGTTTAGATCACTGACAGGATTATTTTATCAACAGAATCAAATTAGAGATTCAACCAAATTAATTTTGTTTTATATTTAAGTTGTGCCTGGCAGGATATGTTCAAAGAAAGAGAACATTCTGGGTAGGAAAATGTGTCAATTAAAAGGTAGGAGAATAAAGTCTTTGCAACAAATTGCTCACTAAAGGGTAAGAAATGAGTTTCCCATGTAGATAGCTTCATTAAAGGCACTTTTTTGTTATGATAAAATGATTTCCTCTTTTTATTAAGAAATGTTGACAGACCTGTCAACAGCAGAGATTCTTCACTATGCTGTTAAGTCTCTATGCTTCATTCTCATACTCTGAGCCAGTGCTAGACATAAGCAGGCTAAGAAATAGATCAAGGCCTCAGGCTTCTCCACGGATCCCCTATTTGCTTTTTTAAAGATATTATGGGATGGGAGCACAAAATATTTCTGATTAGGTTCCCAATGAGCTAGCATCACCTCTGCTGCTAGGCTACGTCTACACTGGCCCCTTTTCTGGAAGGGGCATGTAAATTTCACTAGTCGTCGTAGGGAAATCCGCGGGGGATTTAAATATCCCCCGCGGCATTTAAATAAAAATGTCCGCCGCTTTTTTCCGGCTTTTAAAAAAGCCGGAAAAGAGCGTCTAGACTGGCCCCTATCCTCCGGAAAAAGTGCCCTTCTTCAAAGTAGGAATAAGAACCTCCGGAAAAGGGCACTTTTTCCAGAGGATCGGGGCCAGTCTAGACGCTCTTTTCCGGCTTTTTTAAAAGCCGGAAAAAAGCGGCGGACATTTTTATTTAAATGCCGCAGGGGATATTTAAATCCCCCGCGGATTTCCCTACGACGACTAGTGAAATTTACATGCCCCTTCCGGAAAAGGGGCCAGTGTAGATGTAGCCCTAGTGTTCATAGCTGTAGGTGGAAGTCTGGGGGAAAATGGCAAGGTAAAGGAAGATTTGATCATTTGCCTTCCATTGCAAATTAAGTTCCTTAATAGGTTCCTTCCTCCTTTCTCATTAGATACTCAGAAAAGAGAAAAACCCCAAATGATGGCATTTTATAGACAAATATGGACTCTAATATGTAAAACCAATAAATTGATATTACCCAGCAATTTAAATAACTTTACGAAGACCATGCACTTTGCCAGATAATTTATAATCACCTTCCAAATGACAAGAAGAGATTCACTGGCCAAATGGTGTGGAGTTTCCATCCATTAAGAAACTCAATTAGCATCTTTGAAAACATACAGGTCCTGATTATTAAATGAATTGTGCTGGGATTAAGCCAATGCCTGCAATGGAATTATGACTATGTTACACTTTGCCAGAGATGTCAGAATCAGGCTTGTTTAAGTGAGATTTCTAAGTAGTTCTGATTAGTAATTTAAAATGTTGCACAGATTATTTGAGGCTATTTTTTTTAGAAGGAAGAATGAACCCTTAAAAGGGTTGATATTAAGGAATATTCTTTGCCTTTTAAATGGCCCCTACCAACCATGGCAGACTCAGAGAGGTTCTGAAGGTCCTTTCACCAGCCCCACTGAAATTATTCAGAAAAGTCAACGCTAATCCAGATGGAGCAAATATTAGACTTTTGCTGTGTAAGATATGGCCATAGCAAAAGCAAAAGCTATATGTAGGTACTAAGTGCAGTATCTTGGTATGGCATAATGCATTTCCCTTATGTTTATATACGCTGGTTCTGTATTTTCTTTCTGTGAAAGCAAATCAACATTTTTGGCATTATGGCATTGAAATGTATCAATACTTTGCATAGCATTTTACTGGCATTGCCTATTAGTTCTGTGGAATAGAATCATAGAATCATAGAGCTGGAAGAGACCTTAGAAGGCCATCAAGTCCAGCCCCCTGCCCAAGGCAGGACCAATCCCAATTAAATCAACCCAGTCAGGGCTTTGTCAAGCTGGGATTTAAACACCTCGGCTGTGTCTACACTGCACCCCTTTTCCGGAAAAGGGATGCAGATTAGACACTTTGGAATAGGCAAATCCGCGGGAGATTTAAATATCCCCCGCGGCATTTGCATTAACATGGCTGCCGCTTTTTTCCGGCTTGGGGATCGGCCGGAGAAAAGTGCCAGTCTAGACGTGATTCTCTGGAAAATAAACCCTTTTCCGGAGGATCTTTTTATTCCTACTTTTTATTCAAGTAGGAATTTGCCTATTCCAAAGTGTCTAACCTGCATCCCTTTTCCGGTAAAGGGGTGCAGTGTAGACACAGCCCTCTTGGGATGGAGACTCCACTACTTCTCTAGGTAACCCATTCCAGTGCTTCACCACTCTCCTAGGGAAATAGTTTTTCCTAATATCTAACCTGGACCTCTCCCACCACAACTTGAGACCATTGTTCCATGTTCTGCCATCTGTCACTACTGAGAACAGCCTCTTTCCATCCTCTTTGGAACCTCCCTTCAGGAAGTTGAAGGCTGTTATCAAATCCCCCTTCACTCTTCTCTTCTGCAGACTGAACAAATCCAACTCCCTCAGCCCCTCCTCATAGGTCATATGCTCCAGGCCCCTCATCATTTTGGTTGCCCTCCGCTGGACCCTCTCCAATGCATCCACATCCTTTCTATAGTGGGGGGGGGGGGGGGGGCAGAACTGGACACAATACTCCAGATATGGCCTCACCAGAGCCGAGTAAAGAGGAATAATCACATCTCTGGATTGACTGGCAATGCTCCTCTTAATGCCAACTAATATGTCATTGGCCTTCTTGGCTACAAGGGCACACTGTTGACTCATGTCCAGCTTCTCATCCACTGTAAACCCCAGGTCCTTTTCTACAGAATAGCTACTTAGCCAGTTGGTCCCCAGCCTGTAACAATGCTTGGGATTGTTCCGTCCCAAGTGCAGGACTCTACACTTGTCCTTGTTGAACCTCATCAGATTTCTTGTGGCCCAATTCTTCAATTTGTCTAAGTAACTCTGGACTCTATCCCTTCCCTCCAGTGTGTCTACCTCTCCCCCTAGCTTAATGTCATCTGCAAACTTGCTGAGGGTGCAATCCATCCCCTCATCCAGGTCATTAATAAAGATGTTGAACAAAACCGGTCCCAGAACTGAACTTTGGGGCACACTGCTAGAAACCCACTGACATCCTGACACCGAGCCGTTGATCACTAGCGGCTAGGCCCAACCTTCCAGCCAGCTTTTTATCCATCTTACCGTCTATTTATCCAGTCCACATCCCCTTAACTTGCTAGTAAGAATGTTGTGGGAGACAGTATGAAAAGCTTTACAAAGTCAAGGTATATCACATCCACTGACTTCCCCATATCCACAGAGCCATCATAGAAGCTAATCAGATAAGCTACCTCATCATAGAAGCTAATCAGATTGGTCAGGCAGGACTTGCCCTTCATGAATCCATGCTGACTATTCCTCATCACTTTCCCCTCTTCCAAGTCCTTCAAAATGGATTCCTTGAGGATCTCCTCCATGATTTTTCCAGGAACTGAGGTAAGACCGACCAGCCTATAGTTCCTTGGATTGTCCTTCCCTTTTTAAAAAAGTGGGCACTAAATTTGCCTTTTTCCAATCTCCTGATCCCCACAACTTTTCAAAGATAATGACCAGAGTCTCCTCAATGACATTTGCCAACTCCCTCAGTACCCTTGCATGTATTTATATACGTTTAGCTTATCTATATAGTTCCTAACCTGTTCTTTCCCCACCAAGGGCTGTCCACCTTAGTTCCCATATTGCATCACTTAGCGCGTTAGTCTGGAAACTAACCTTGTCCGTGAAGACAGAGGCAAAGAAAGCATTAAGTACTTCATCTTTCCCCACATCATCTGTCAGTAGGGTATTGCCCTCATCCAGTAGGGGCCCCACACCCTATCTGATCATTTTCTTGGTAACATGCCTGTAGAAATCTTTCTTGTTATCCTTCACATCGTGTGCGAATTGAAATTCCAGTTGTGTTTTTGCCTTCCTGGTAACTCCCCTGTATTCTCGAGCTATACATTTATACTCTTCCCTAGTCATCTGTCCAAGTTTCCACTTTTTGTATGCTCCCTTTTTGTGCTTAAGTTCACCAAGGATTTCCCCGGAGAGCCAATCTGGTCTTCTACCATATTTGCTTCTCTTGCTTCGCATTGGAATGGTTTCTTTCTGTGCCTTTAATAAGGCTTCTTTAAAATACTGCCAGCTTTCCTGGGCTCCTTTCCCCTTTATGTTAGCATCCCAGGGGATTTTGCCCATGAGGTCTCTGAGGGAGTCAAAGTCTGCTTTTCTGAAGTTCAAGGTGTGTATTTTACTACTCTCTTTTCTTCCTTTGGTTAGCATCCTGAAATCTACCATCTCATGATCACTGCTTCCCAGGTTGTCACCCACCTCTACTTCCCCTACTAGCTCCTCCCTGTTTGTGAGCAGCAGGTCAAGCTGTGCACAGCCTCTGATTGGATCCTGCAGCACTTGTACCAAGAAGTTATCCCCAACATTCTCCAAAAACTTCTTGGATTGTCTGTGTACTGCCGAATTAGTCTCCCAACAGATGTCAGGGTGATTAAAGTCCCCCATGAGAACCAGGGTTTGAGATCTGTAAACTTCTCTCAGTTGTCCAAAGAAAGCCTCATCTACCTCATCCACTTGAGGATCTTCTCTCCTCTTCCTGAACAGTTTATACACTTCCATGACAGTGCTCCAGTCATGCCAGTCATCCCACCAAGTCTCTGTTATCCCAATCAAATCGTAGTTCTTTGACTGGGCTAGGGCCTCCAATTCTTCCTGTTTGTTACCCAGGCTTCTCACATTGGTATATAAACACATTAAATAACCATTTGATTGCCCTACCCTGTGCATTCGAATCATGGGCCCTCCTTCGTTGTTTGTTCCTCTTTTCATTTATTCCCGGTATCCGACTTTCCCACTCCCCTCAGGGTTTTGGTCACCGTCCCTCAGCAAACTTAATTTAAAGCCCTTCTCACAAGGTTTGCAAGCCTGCCCACGAAGATGCTCCTTCCTTTCTTTATTAGGTGGATCCCATCTCTTCCTAACAATACTTGTGCCCGGAACAGAGTCCCATGGTCGAAGAAAACAAAGCCCTCTCTGCGATACCAGCTGTGCAACCACACGTTTACTTTCTCAATTCGACGATCCCTGCCCAGTCCTTTCCCTTCAATACGGAGGATGGATGAGAACACCACTTGCGCTCCAAAATCTTTGATCCTTCTTCCCAACTCTACATAATCCGCAGGAACCTGCTTAAGGTCGTTCTTGGCTGTATCATTAGTTCTCACATGGAGAAGTAGGAAGGGGTAGTGATCAGAAGGTTTGATCAGTTTTGTAAGCCTCTCAGTCACATCCTGAATTCGAGCTCCCGGTAAGCAGTACGCCTTTCAAGAATCCAGGTCCGGACGGAAGATGGATGGCTCAGTTCCTCTTAGGAGGGAGTCCCTGACCACCACAACCCACCTTCTTCTTTTGGGGGTGGTGATCGTGTAACCCCCATCCGTAGGACTATGAATCGTGTACCTTCCAGTTGAAGTGGTCCCCTTCCGATTTCTTCCTTGTGAGGACCCTTCCAAAGCATCTTCCATCACAGAGCCTGTGGAGAGAGCCTGAAAGCGATTACTTACCTCTGTAGGAATGGGGGATTCCCATGCTGGCCTTTTTTTCCTTCTAGAAGTTACATGCTGCCAGTTCTTTTCCTCATCCTGTACTGCCCTCTCTGGCTCTTCTGCCTGCCTTGCTTGCAGGATTAAACTCTGCCTTCTATAAAGGAAGTCTTGATCCTCTCTGATCAAGCATAGAGTTGACACTTGGGCCTCCAATCCTCTAATTTTTTCCTCCAAAATGGCGACGAGCTTGCACTTAGTGCAGATGAAATTCTTTCTTTCTTCCAGGAGGAAGACAAACATGGCACATGCTGTGCAGGTAACAACAGCAGAACTATCACCATCCATACCTGCTGCCCTAAAAAAGGGTTTAAAGGAAAGACAAGAGTACCTCACCCCCTTCCCTCTTCCTTCCAAACTCCCACTCTAAACTCCCTGTTTACAATCACCTGTTGCTGACTCACTCCTTTATAAAGCCCTGTACTGCCTGCTAGCCCCTCCCCCTACCAAGGCTCAGCCAATCAGCAGAGGCTTCTAGATTTCAAACTTTAATTAGAAGCCAACAGTGTTTAATAAATACAGAACACTGTAATGGATAGTGGCTGTCCATCAACTGCTTCTACAAAGTTAATTTTCTGAACAAATGTTTCACTCCACCTGTCCCAGAAATGAGCAGGTAGCTCATAGCTAAAATTGACATGCCGTAAGATGAGATTCAGTGCTATCCTCACAACAGGAGGTCTAGGGGAGAAATGTTTCTGCCAGCTTCCCTTTACTCCTTGCAAGGAGAAGGAATCCAGCATCAACAGGGGCACACTCATTCAACTAGTGGGTCTTGACTTGTCCTGCTAAATCAAACTCTGGAAGATTGACTGCCACAGTGTTGGTCTTCTGGGAACATAAGAACATAAGTCTCGCCATACTGGGTCAGAACAAAGGTCCATCTAGCCCAGTATCCTGTCTGCCAACAGTGGCCTATATCAGATGCTTCAGAGGGAGGGAGCACAACAGGTAATCCTCACATGATTCTTCCCCTGTCACCCACCTCCAGAGAAACAGAGGCTAGGGAGACCATTCCAACCTATCCTGGCTAATAGCCATTGATGGATCTAACCTCTATGAATCTATCTAGCTCTTTTTTAACCCTGTTAAAGTTCTAGCCTTCACCACATCCTCTGACAAGGAGTTCCACAGGTTGAATGTACACTAAGTGAAGAAAAACTTCCTTTTGTTTGTTTTAAAACAGCTGCCTATTCATTTCATTTGGTGACCCCTATACTTACATGTCCACATGTCCCTATACTTGTCCACATGTTTGTTGACCCTCCTCAAAGAACTCTAGCAGATTAGTAAGGAATTATTTCCCTTTACAGAAACCATGTTGACATTATGCCAACAAATTAAATTCATCTATGTGTCTGACAATTTTATTCTTTACTATTGTTTCAACTAATTTGCCCAGTACTGACGTTAGTTTTACCAGCCTATAATGCCAGGATCACCTATATAGCCCTTTTAAAATCGTCACATTAGATATCTTCCAATCATTAGGTATGGAAGCTGATTTAAAGGATAGGTTACAAGCCACAGTTAATGGTTCTGCAATTTTTCATTTGAATTCTTTCAGAACTCTTGGGTGAATGCCATGTGGTCCTTGTGACTTGTTACTGTTAAGTTTTCAATTTGTTCCAAAACCTCCTTTAAGACACTTGAGTCTGGGACAATTCCTCAGATTTGTCAGCTAAAAAGAATGTCTCAGGTTTGGGAATCTCCCCAATATCCTCACCCATGAAGACTGAAGCGACAAATTCATTTAGCTTCTCCACTATGACTTTATCATCTCTGATTGCTCCGTTAGCATCTTGATCACCCAAGGGCTCTACTGGTTGTTTAGCCGGCCACCTGGTCCTGATGTACTTAAAAAACATTTTGCTATTACTTTTTGAGGTTTTGGCTAGCTGTTCTTCAAATGCTTTTCTGATTATATTTTTACACTTAAAACTGGGAAGTGAAGATTAAGTTTTAGGCTATGTCTACATTACACACAGGTGATTGGTACCTATGTTTGAGACTCTAGGTTAGCCTAACCCAAGTGTGAGCATGCAAAATCTTACCTCTACTATGTCCTTGTTGTTTCTGCACTCATCCATGTGGGTTAGGGAGCATATCCCATAGTTCTTTGTGCTGAGACACTCTGGGATACTTTCACAGTCAATTACGTCAAATGCATGAGAACTTCTTTGTCCTTCCAGTGGAATTATGGGATGAGATTGGAGAACTATCAGCAACTGAAAGATGTATGCTGAATCCACACAAGAGAGGGTTTTTTGTAGTAGAATTATTCCTCTCCCCTTGAGGAATAACTCCTTTTTGTGCTAAAGCTTTTTCACAAAAAGGCAAGTGTGGATGCTCTGGAGGGATTTTTGCACAAGAACTGGCCTCCAGGAAAATACACAGAAGGCCTCTTGGACCCTTCATAGCAGGCAATCACAACTGTCTAGTTCCAGTCTGGTAGACCCTCTTAAAGCTGCAGGCACTCTGAACAGCCATTGTGGAAGGAAGCTTGCCTACAGCCAGGTGCCTTGCCATGTGGCTCTCTGTCGGCACAAATGGCTGAGGAAGCAAGTGCCCGAGACATCCCTGGCCCTGACAGGGAGCAGCCACAGGGCTCCCAGGACTCTCCTCCTCAGGGTTAGTAAGCATTGTGCACCAGCCTGGTCATCGTCAGAAATAGTGACCTTCCTCGAATTGTGGGGGGAGGAGGAGTCGCTCCAGGAACCCCTGGCAAAAAGGCGCAATGCCACCATCTATTCCCACATGGCCAGGTCCCTGACGGAGCAAAGTCACCCTGCCCGGATCATGGAACAGGTCCAGGCAAAGGTGAAGGAGGTCCATCAGGGATATGTCAGGGCAATGGAGCAGAGGTGATGCTCCGGGGCAGGACCCCACACTTGCGCCTACTACAAGTAGCTCTACCACATTCTGGGGGGGAGGAGCCTGCCCTCCAGCACTCAGAGCCTGTCCCCGAGCTGGAGGAGACAGAGGGGCAGGTCCAGCCCCCGACGGAGGAAGAGGAAGAGGAAGAGGAAGAGGAAGAGGAAGTGGAAGAGGAAGAGGAAGAGGAAGAGGAAGAGGATCAGGATGGTGGGACCATCACCCTGTCCCTGGAGCCAATCCCTGCCAGCCTGGACATCTCCCAGGCCTCTGAGGAGGCTTGGGAGGGATCTTCAGGTATGTTGACACACACACGTACACACACAGGGCGGGGGAGGTGACCCTCCCCTTTTCTTTTAAGTGCGCATCTCTGGAGGGCTCCGGCAACCAGTTCTGGGTGACTTTATATGCAGGAGAGTGTTCAATAGTGTGGATGCTCTCTTGCACAAAAGCGCATCTTGCGAAAAACGCTTCTTGTGCAAAAACCCTGCAGTGTAGACAAAGCCTTAGTTAAATTGAAGTCCAAGTTTTAATGCTCCAGCACCCACCCCTCCCTCTCAGACATTTTTGGGTAAGGTGGCCTGGGCTTAAACCTGAGTTTTTCTGTTTTTTTGTTTTTTTTTTAGAACATAAGAACAGTTGTACTGTTTCAGACCAAAGGTCCATCTAAATCAATATTCTGTCTTCCAACAGTGGCCAGTGCCAGGTGCCCCAAAGAGAATGAATAGAATAATTAACCATTAAGTAAATGGTAGTGGAATTAAGGCCTGAGAAAAAGCCCGAGTTAACTGTGTAGTGAGACTGATTGCAGTAGCATCAATTAGTATTTTCTGTGATTTTTTTGTTAGCTGGCACATGTCAGTAATTTCTTAAAGCTTATGTTTTTTTTTTATTTGTGCCTGCACCCTTTCATAAAATATCCAATGTGGATGGGTTGTTGACCATGTGGGGGTAATGACTGACACCACATGATACAGCAGATTGTACTTCAGATCCTTTCCCATTCCGATGAATATTTTAGAATGTTAGATGAATAATGTTTGAGTGGAAACAACCCTTGGATTTTCCCATATAACAAAATGTATAAAACTCTTTCTTTCTTTCTTTCTTTCTTTCTTTCTTTCTTTCTTTCTTTCTTTCTTTCTTTCTAAAAACATTGATTATAAGTGTGAATATTTTAGGGATAGGCCCACGTCTGGATTTGAATTTTGAACAAAGTTTGGAATGTTTGAATCTGGGTTTGTGGTTCAGAATATAACAGAATAGGGGCCCCTATGGAAAGTTTAGTTACAGACCAGAGTTCAGCTGCTGAACTTCACAAACTACTCAAAATATTGCAGTGCTTGAATCCAGGATTTTCCTCCTGCATTCTCTTGAGAATTAATTGTTTTCACTCCATTGTCTGAAATATGACCATGCCGTATACACCTAATTTTTTTCAATTGTGTTAGATGTGATCTAGCAGATGGCTTTGGCAGTTTTATCCATGCTTCTGACCAGTGGTAATTAACCTTTCTACCTGACAGATGAAGTGCTATTAATGGCTTCATTTGACATGTCATGAAAAACAGCAGCCTGGTTAATTAAGGAAATATTCATTTTGTGGAACCATTCTGCAGGTAGACACTGGGAATGAGAGACATTTCTATAGTATTAAGATGGTATAGAAGTTTTCATCTTAACACATATCCAACTTCAATTAATTACAACCTGCCACAGTTACTTGGTTTAGAGTTTGACATAAATAGATATTGGCTTGTTTCGCTGTGTGTGTATTTAAATTCATATAGATACATGAATATATATACATGGTTATTTCATAAGGTTATTTCATAAGGTAAGCAATGGCAAAAGAAACCACAATTGGACGTCTATTTTTTTAATTTACTGAGCGTTGATTACCACTGGTTCATAGTTATACCCAAAACTGTCTTTTATGAACGGTTCTATGATAGCAATGAGGCAAATGACACTTTACAAGTGAGAAGACATACACAGCCATTTGATAGCCAGGGTAGAAGCTATTTTAATTAAGCCAACTTTAGTAAAAATGTGAACATTAATTTTAAATTTAACCTGATACCAGTAGATTTTTTATATCTTAAACTCAACATTTAGGTGCTGATTTATGGTGTTTGTGCATGATAGTTAATAAGAAATCCTTAAAGAAGTGCACGTCATCTGATTGAGTGCTCTTCTTTTGCAGCAGAAAGCAACATAGCTGGTCTAGCGGGACATTTAATCTTTTGCCCTTGGATGACCTTAATGAACAGATAGATTTATGACTCCTTGCATACAAACTCTCCTCATTACCATTTAATACACCTCTGCACATGAAGGAATTTAATGATAATCTAAGCATGTACCATCAGAGTCAATTAAAAGAAAAAAACTTGGGGGGAGGAACCCTCAAGCTATTGAACTTATAACAATGTTTCTGCCAATAAGATTTCAAAGTGGTCTGTACAGGGTGAACCTGACCAAAAGCTTCCTGAAATCAATGTAAAGACTCCCAGGGGCATCAGTGGAGTTTGGATCAGTCTCTCTCTCTCTGAAAAAAAACACCCTATTAATATTTCTTCTGAACATCCTTATAATTCAGTCAATTTTTAACAGACACGATTTTAATAGTAGCACAGTTTCATAACCTCCAAGTGCTACTATTCCACTCTAGACTTTCAGGTTTTGTTTCTCCATGTACCCAACTAGAGCTTATTGTCAGCCATACTATATACCAATAACTGTCACAATGGCATATTTATTATGCAAACCTTACTTAAACATGTTGTTACTATTGCCGGTAGATTCCCAGAGCCATAGCTATTAATGAGTGACTAATTAGTGTAATACAGAATATAGTATTATTTTCCTCAATTTTATCAAAGGGTATGTCTACACTTGCAGCCTTTTTCGAAATAGGGCTGCAAATGTAGGCATTCAGAATTGCAAATCAAGCCCAGGATTTAAATATCCCGTGCTTGATTTGCATCTTCCTGGCCGGGTGCCATTTTTTGAAATTTACAAGCCCAGAATAACTGCCTGCGTCTACGCGCGGCAGTGAAACAAGAGTTCTAAATAAAGCCCTATTTCAAACTACATGTTATTCCTCCTGCAATGAGGTTTAACAGGTAGTTTGAAATAGGGTTTATTTTGAACTCCCATTTCACTGCCGCATGTAGACGTGGGCAGTTATTCCGGGCTTGTAAATTTCAAAAATGGCGCCCAGCCAGGAAGATGCATATCAAGCGCGGGATATTTAAATCCCGGGCTTGATTTGCAATTCCGAATGCCTATATTTGCAGCCCTATTCCAAAATAGGCTGCAAGTGTAGACATACAAACTCAGTACATAATGGAGAAAGAAGAAAGGAAGACAACTACAAATTGTGCCAAGTTTCAGATGGTACCTGTGCTAGTCTGTTTGGGCATATCTACACTAGGAAACTAATTTCAAAATAACTAAAATAGATTTAATAACTCCTGAAATAGCAAAATTAAAATAGTGTGTCCACACTATGGGGAAGCCTTGAAATTAGTCCGATGCAGGTTCCGTTGTAGATTGTGGATGCACTACCTTAACTTACAGCCCTAGGATGCACTGGGGAGTAATTACTTTAAATTACTCTGGGGAGTATTTATTTTGAAATAATAACACTGGAGTATCCATAAAAAGCTATTTCAATATAACAATTTTGAAACAAGTGTTATTCTCCAAGGAAAGTGGAAGTACAGATTTATACATAACCAGCCTGTTATTTCGAAATAACGGGCTTGGTAGTGTGGACGCTCTGCTTATTTTTTTTAAATAAAGTAGGTTATTTTGAAGCAACTCCCTAGTGTAGACAAGGGCTTTCAGAAAAAAAGACTAACACATTTATTTGGAGCCCATTTGCTCAGATGCATGAAGTGGAAACTTCAATTTAATACATAGCAGGTTTAAAACAAACAAAAGGAAGTATTTCTTCACACGACACATAGTCGGCCTGTGGAATTCCTTGCCAGAGGACATTGTGGAGACCAGGACTTTAACAGGATTCAAAAAAGATCAAGATAAATATATGGAGGATAGGCCCATCAGTGGCTATTAGCGAGGATTGGTAGGAATGGTGTCCCTGGCCTCTGTCAGAAGCTAGGAATGGGCAACAGGGGATGGATCACTTGGTGATTACCTGTTTTGTTCATTCGCTCTGGGACACCTGTCATTGGCTACTGTCGGCAGACAGGACACTGGGCTAAATGAACCTTTGGTCTGACCCAGTATGACCGTTCTTATGGTCTTAATTTGGCAGGTATATATAGGCATGCGAGGAGGGGTGTATTATGTTACTATGAAGAGAACCAGTCCTTACGAGGTGAATTCAATCAGGGTGGCTATGGCCTGCTGTCAACAGTTGCTGAGAAGGTGAGAATACCAAAAGAGGGGAAATTACTTTTTGTAGTGAGCTCATCACTCTCAGTCTCTATTCAGACCCAATCTGATAGTGTTAAGTTTGCACATGAATTCCAGTTCTGCAGTTACATGCTGAAGTCTCTTTTCGAATTTTTTTGCTCAAGTATGGCAACTTTCAAATCTGCTACTGACTGTCGAAAGAGATTGAAATGTTCTCCTACAGGTTTTTGAATGTGACCATTCTTTATGTCTGCTTTGTATCCATTGATACTCTTGAATAAAGACAGTTGGGTTTTGCTAATGTACTTGGCAGAGGAGCATTGCTGACACATGATGGCTCATCAAATTAGCAGATGTGCAGGTGAATGAGCCCATGATGGTGTGACTGATATGGTTAGATTCTACAATGGTGTCACTTGAGTAGATATGTGGACAGAGTTGGCAACAGGGTTTCTTACCCTATTGGTTCCTGGGTTAGTGTTTCTGCTGCATGGTGTGTAGTTGCTTCATTTGATTCCGATTTGGGAGGGGGAGCTGTCTACAAGCCAGTACTAGCCTAGCTCCCAAGGTCTGTAAGAGTGAGACATCATCTTCCAGGATGGGTTGTAGAGCCTTGATGATGTGCTGGAGAGGTTTTCCCTAGGGCTGTAAGTGATGCACAGTGCATTCTGTTACTTTCCTAGTTGGCCTGGCCTGGGATAGCAGGTCCAGATTAGGACATGTTGAGGCCCTGAACTAGTCATGTTTAAGAGGCCCCATCACATTACCAATGTAAATAGAAATCATAAAGTTTTATATTTGCATATATAATAGTATGTAGGTGAAGATACAACTAAAAACTAATAATTGTTTTTTGTGTTTAGAGGACCCTCATAATCTGAGGCTCTAAAATGTACTTTACTTAGCTTGTGCATAAAACTGGCACTGTCCAACAGTAGGTTACTTCTGGGTACCCATCTGTCTCTGTCAATCTGTTTCTTTACTTCCCTAGGTGGGTATTGAAGTTTTAAGAGAGCTTGATAGAAATCCTGTAGGTGTTTGTCTCTTGGCTGAGGAATTGGAGCAAATGCAGTTGTATCTTTGGGCTTGGCTGTAGACACTTGATCATGTGAAGTATTCTAGATGAAAGCTGGAGGCAAGTAGGTAAGTATAGCAATCAGTAGGTTACCGGTATAGGGTCATGTTTATGTGACCATTACTGATTCACAATGTAGTGTCCAGGAAGTGAATCTCTTGTGTGGATTTGTCCAGGCTGAAATTGATAGTGGGGTTGAAGTTGTTGAAATCTCAGTGGATTTCAAGGATCTCCTTCCCATGGGTCCATATTTTATTACAGGGATAATTAAGATGTTATCAATGTAGTGCAAGTAGAGGAGGGGCACTTAGGAATAAGAGCTTTAGTCTCCAAATATGAAATAGTTGTAAGCAAGGCCAAAGTCACAGAAGTCAGCCGCAAGGTTTGCCATGACATCATAGGGGATATTGCTCCTGACAGAGGAGTCCACTTCAGGCAGCTGATGAAGTGGATTCCAGCAACCAAAAGCTTATGTCCATATAAAGTTGTTAGTCTTTAAGGTGACATGGGTCTCCTTGTTATTTTAACTAACATAGATAATTTACATCAGGAAAAAACTGAATATATGTCACAACTGTGGTACTGAATAAGTAATGAGCAGTACCATACTAAAGGGAAATTTATGAGTATCAGTTGTCTCTATAAAAAGCTGGATACATAAATTCATATCTCCCTTGAGCCCTGTTGCTTCTCCACTCTCACTTGCTCTTTCTCTGTTTCTACTTCTTATATTTTAATGTGACATTATTTCATTGATTTATTTTTTATGTATTCAGCTGATGATCTGGGAGATGATCAAAAACCCACTGAAACCTACAGGAAGAGTGAGCTTTAGCTCAGACCTATTGGCTGCAGTGTGCAAGCACTTTCATTCTGAATGTTCTCTCCATTTGTGCTTTGATTTTTGGTTAGGGATTTTTGACCCAAATACTTGTATGGAAAATATTTATTATGGTCAACATTTTTCAAGGCTTATTGCAAACTGAATATTTTACCAAAAATGTTTTTGAAATACCATATCCTCGCCCCAGAAACAATCTTTGAAAACAAACTCTTGGTTTTAGTTTCCATTTTTCACTAAAACATGCTTTTTCTGGTAAATAGAAATAAATACAATTTCTGTGATTTTTTTTACATTTTTGACAAGTATAATAAATATACTGATTCAGAAACTGGGTTTAGTTTCTCATTTGCCTCTCACACTGTTCACCATTCTTGAATATCAAGCTTTCTTCCATATTGTCACATACTAGTAGACATTTTGTAGACATGCATAATAAAATGTGGATTATTGACTTTCACTTCCAACTGATGCCAAAGCTACATTTTGTTTCTAGTCACTATTCTTCTTAATTGACTGTATTTCTTAATGTTCATTTGCTTGTGACACTGTTTTTCTCTGCAATAAAGTAAAAAATTAATCTCCATCTTTGGACATCAGCCCTTCATGATGATTCATGGAGCATCATGCTGATCTTTGCAACATTTCTGGGCTTTGATTTGTCCAGTCTGCTGAAGTATTGACTGAATTTATTTTAGTATGGTATGTACATTAGAATATCAATAATGGCAGAACTAATGGAGACCAATAAGCTGACCCGACCTCAATGTCCGGAATGTTATTCCTTGCTGAGATAGGAAGAAATCGTGTCAGTAATGAACAAAATGTTGTAGTATGGATAGGGTATTATTTTGTAAAATAACTAAATGATTCTCATGTTACGTTTATTTCTAGTAACATGTAATCAACAATATAGTGCTAGCTGTGTGTTTATTGTGCCTGAAGGTCCTGGTAGGAAGGTTACTTGTCACTTACTGTCAGAAGTTGTTTATTATTTGCTACGTATCATTCTGGTTTGACAATGAATGACCTTACTGTTAACATTCTGGTCATGGAGCTCACACCAATAGATTGGCCTTCATTACTTCTGCCTTTATTGATTTTTCTAATGGGTAAACCATGTTAAATAAATAAAGCCAATACAGAGCAGAGAAGCCGAGTTCACAGGTATTTTCAGAGAACATGAGGATGCATTAATCTGCAGACTGGTTTCCAAAGCTGGTTAGAATAACATGGAAAATGGGTTGGGGAAAAATAATGTAAAAGTGCGCAAATAAAAACTACAGTACAGGGTAAAAAATAGAGGAAAGTTCAAAGGGGCCAGCAGGGCTTCTCATGCTAAGGTCAGAGTTATTTAGGGTATAGACTGGTTTAGAGTTGAGTTTTATGTCAGTATGGCTCTTTGGACTTGGGATTGGGCAATAAAGGGATAGGATTAGACTAGTCCTTGTGGTAATGAGGACTACCTGAACTAGGGTTATGGTTACCTTAGGGTAGGACTTCTCCATTGAAGGTGAGGTGTGATGTCAGTATGGCTCCCCTGGCATGGCTTAGGGTTACGAAGAGTAGTGATCTCTGGAGTAAGGGTAGTCTAGAAGTCAGTAGGGCTCTGTGGGCTGGAGTTATCCTTGGGGTTGGTAGGGTTCCTTGGGCCAGGGCTGAGCTTGTGGAGATTAGAACTCTCCTGGCTAGGGTTAGGGTTATTAAGAGTAGGGCTCCCCAGGCTAGGTTTAGATTTACTAACAATATGCAACACTGTTCTGCTAATTCCCCCTGGGTTATCTGGCATTGGTGATAGTTGGAAGAGAGTATGCTGGGCTAGATGGAACTTTGGCCTGACCCGGTATATGAAGGGCTGAAGAAAGAAATCACTGTTTTAAATGAATTATGTTGACTGATGTGACATTAAGTAACCTCATTAATTGCAGACCAATTTTTATGAATGGGATTTAGACTAGTTTGTTAGTAACATGTTAAGGACTGCATTGGAAGAATCTGTTATTGTAACTGCTTTGTAACCTTTTTTTATATATTTTGTAACTGAAATCCCATTTTAAGCTGTTAATACATTCTAATTAAAGTGAACCAAAACCCCATTTCAAACTTAGTACTTCCTTAACTGTTTAAAATTTGGTGCATGTCTATGTAATCTCATTTAAAAGTATGACTGTGGGTGTGTGTGGAAAGGGATCAGTCCCTGAAGTCAGCCTGCCTGGGTGACCAGCTGGCAGCACCACCTTGATGGCTAAAGAACAATGTGAGAGACTTCTGCAAAAGAACCCACCCAGGAAAGAGACAGACAACAGACTCATCAAGAAAAGACCAGAGTCACATCTGCTGTTAATTGACGACTCATGGTCATACAGTGATCTGGGGCAGTGGGACTGAACAGACTCTATGGGTGCAAAACTATAGGGTTGGGTCTTTTAGTTCTACTATCATCCTCCAGAAGCATCAGTTCACACCAACATGACCTGTCTCCCTTTCTTGTGTCTAGACCGCCTGGACTGTGGACTAGCATAAGCAATTGAAGCGCGTAATGATATCCAAACTGTAGAACTGTGTGTATGAGTGTACGTATGTGTGGTGGATAATTTTAATAGCTAGGGACATTAAATGAATTTTAGATTCACAATAAATATGGCATATTGCCTTATCCACCAAACAAGATTCTGCTAGTTCTATTTCTCCAATATTTGACCTTCTTAAGTTCTTATGGGACCCCCCCCCCCCATTAAGGTTGCTAAGGATAGGGCTTCCTGGGCCAGGGTTAGGCTTTGTGCCATTACTAATAGTTTACTAAGAGTAGGATAAGGCTAGGATAAGCATAACTAAATATGGAGTTCCCAGAACAAGGGTTAGATTTGGGCAGTTAATAGGTTTCCCTGAACTAAGGTTGGAATTAAATAAAGTAGGGCTTTCCAGGCTTAGGTTAGGCACATGGTCGCTATAAATCTTTTGGCTTGGGTTAGGGTTATTAAGAGTAGGTTTCCTATCACTAGGATAAAGCTTGGGTAAGCATAGTTCTTGGGGTTATGTTACTAATGGGAGGGCTCCCCAGTTTAGGATTAGGCTTGGTGTCAATAGGGCATGTCAGGCTAAGATTAGGATTACAAAGGGAAGGAGTCCCAGGAATAGGTTTATGATGGATAAGAGGTCTCCCTGGGCTATAGTTAGGCTGCGGGTCAGAAAGTCTCCTTCTGTTAGGGATAGGGTTATAAAGAATAGGAGTCATCAGGTTAGGGTTAGGCTTGTGGTCAGTATTGCCCCCTGAGTTGATTTAGGATTACTAAAAATAGGGGTCCCAGAGGTAGGATAAGTCTTTGGGTCATTAGGGTGAAGGTTACCAAGGGAAAGTATCCCTCGGTTATGTTTAAAGTTACTAAAAGGTTACTAGGAGTAGGTCTCCTTAGCCTAATTTTTAGGGTTACATTGTAGTATGTCAATGTAGACATCACCTACTCTGACTGCAGGAGTACTCCCATTGGGGTATCTAATCCAGCTGCACAAGAGGTGAAAGCTAATTTGATGGAAGCATTCTGCTATATGCACAGGATTTATGTCATTTTAAATACATCACTCAGGATTGTGAATTTTTTGCATCCATGAGCAATGTAGTTATACTGAATAAGATGTTTGCTAATGTAGATGAGGCCTGAGTGCAATATATTGGTTTAAAATAGTGCCACAATAACCTTTTATTGCAGGAAGTGGGCTGTGCCCATGAAAGCTCTTGATACCATCTACATGTTTTGTTAGTCTATAAAGTGCTACCAGACCATTTGTTGTTGTTTTTTTACTTTGAAAAATGTTATTTAATGAAATAGATTAAAGTCTATTGCTCCTCTGCATAGTGACAATAATAATAAACATAATAAAGACATTGATACTGAATTAGTTAATAATATCATCTAATTAGAATTTGTGTTAAAATCAATTACATTAGTTTAATGTTTTAAATATTTTAAAACTAAAGTTCAGTTCTGTGTTCTCTGCACTGCCAGACATATTCAAATAATCTTATTAGGATGATTAAAGGACAAATTATTTACAATTATTTTAAAAACCTCATATCTCTTTTGAAAAGAATATGGTAAAGGACAATTATTCAAAAAAAGAGTGGTCCTGTAGCATCTTAGGGACAAGTCTACACAGCAGGGCTAAAGTTGAATTAACCTACTTAAATCCAGCTATGTCAATTGCGTAGCTGAAGTCAACAACGTTTTTTTTTTTCTTACTCTGAGTCAGAGTAAGAAGTCCTCCAACTTGACATTATTTCAAAATAAAGGCTTGTAGTACAGATGCACACTTTGTTATTAATGCTGCTGTGTAGACATATCTTTAGATATATAATATCATGAGCTTTTGTGGGCACAACCCAGTCTTCAGATGAGTCAAGTAATCAAAGTATGTGTGTGCAGGTGGTGGGGACAGGTTAGTCATACAGACATTGCACTAGAGATGAATTTCTAATACCCATTAAATGTACTGTTGTTGTTGTTCATCCATCGTGGTCGATGAAGACCTCAACACCACTAAGTGCTTCGAGATTGGATACAGTGTGTCCGAAGATGACTTATCAGGCCAATTCGGGCACCAAATGTCCTGGAACATTTCGGGCAGACATGTGTAGGCATTGCAATCGTTGCGCTGGTAGCTTTGGACTTGCGCAGCACGCGCTTGTGTTGTGCTTCAGAGATGCGCCTTGTTTCAAGAGCTTGGCATCCCTTGTGGATGAGACTGCGCCAGGCAGGGCGGTTGTGTGCCAGCGATTCCCAGGTGGTTGTATCAATTCCGAACGACTTCAGGGAGGCCTTGAGTGTGTCTTTGTAATGTTTCCTCTGTCCACCACATGAGCGTTTACCAGTAGAGAGTTCCTCAAAAGGAGCTGCTTAGGTATACGTTCGTCCGGCATACGAATGACATGACCTGCCCATTTAGTCTGTGCACTCATCAGCAGAGTGTAGACTGATGGTAAACTTGCTCAAGAGAGAACCTCAGTGTCTGGTATTTTGTCTTGCCATCTGATGCGTAATATTCTGCGAAGACAAGTCATGTGGAAGTGATTAAGCTGTCTTACGTGCCTCCGATACACAGTCCATG
Organism: Pelodiscus sinensis; assembly: GCF_049634645.1. Taxonomy (NCBI): domain Eukaryota; kingdom Metazoa; phylum Chordata; order Testudines; family Trionychidae; genus Pelodiscus; species Pelodiscus sinensis. Next base: position 10,749,867 of record NC_134723.1, read on the forward strand.
TTTCACAGGCATACAGGAGGGTGGTGAGTACCACGGCTCTGTAAACCTTCAGTTTTGTTGCTTGGCTGATTCCTCGATGTTCCCATACAGTGGGGCGCAGTCTACCAAAAGCACAACTTGCCTTCGCTATTCTGCATGTGACTTCTATGTCAATGTTAGCTGCATGGAAAAGAGTGCTGCCAAAGTAGGTAAACTGGTCCACTGCCTGTAGCATCCACCCTGTGACTGTGATTGTGGATTCTGTGTACGGTGCATAAGGGACAGGCTGATACATGACTTCGGTCTTTCTGCTGTTAATGTTGAGTCCAAAGTTGTCACAAGCTGTGCAGAACTTGTCCACACTAATTTGCATCTCTACTTCAGAGCCAGCATACAAGGCGCAATCGTCGGCAAACAAGAAGTCTCTCAGAACAGTCTCTTTCACTTTGGTGATAGCCTGAAGTCTCCTCAGGTTGAAAAGATTCCCGTCCACTCTGTACTTAAGGCTGATTCCGGCAACACTGTCCTGGAAGGCATCATTCAGCATAGCAGTAAACATGATGCTGAACAGTGTAGGTGCAAGTGTTTGACGCCATTGGTGACTGGGAATGCCTTAGAAGATTCTCCAGCGTCTAGCACTCTGGCCATCATGCCATCATGAAACTGGCGTACCATCTGAATGAATTTGGGGGGGCAGCCAAACTTTGACATGATCCTCCACAGACCTTGTCGGCTGACAGTGTCGAAGGCTTTTGTGAGGTCAACAAAGGTTGTGTAGAGATCACGATTCTGCTCCTAACACTTCTCCTGAAGTTGGCGTGCGGCAAAGATCATGTCAATAGTCCCACGGCCCTTACGAAAGCCACATTGTGACTCCGGCAGGAGGCCACACTCCAGATGAGTGACCAGATGATTTAACATCACTCTTGCAAGAATTTTACCTGCGATGGAAAGCAGCGAAATTCCCCGATGATTGTCACATACTTGTCAATTGCCCTTCCTCTTATAGAGATGTACAATGGATGCATCCTTGAGTTCCGGAGGAATGGATCCTTGCTCCCAAAAAGACTGGAACAACTCGGTGAGCTTCTCTATGAGTACGTGACCACCGGCTTTATAGACCTCTGCAGGTATAGCGTCTGTCCCTGGAGCTTTGCCGCTAGATAGCTTGCTAACAGCTTGTGAAACTTCGGCTACTACCAGTGGATCATCCATGGTGCTATTGATGTCAACCTGGGGAATCCTCTCAATCACCTCGTCGTTGATAAATGACGGTCGGTTGAGGACATCTTCAAAATGTTCAGCCCATCTCTGCAGGATCTGAGCCTTCTCTGTAATCAGAGTGGTACCATCTGTACTAATAAGGGGGGAGCACCCGAGAGACTGAGGTCCATAGAGAGTATTGAGGGCTGCATAGAACCGTTTCAGGTCATTCCTGTCAGCATGCCCCCGAATTTCAGCTGCCTGATCACTTAACCAAGCATCCTGCATTTTGCGCAGTTTGTTCTGGACTGTCCTGCGAGCATTTGCAAAGGCGTTCTTCTTGGCAGCTGATGATGGATCATTCTGATGTGCATGATGAAGGCGGTGCTTTTCAGCAAGTAAAGACAATATCTCCCCGTCATCCTCATCGAACCAATCGGGCTGCTTGCGTGAAGAGGGTCCCAAAATCTTCAGTGCAGATGAATGGATAGCATTCCGGAAAAGTTCCCAGTCATCCGCAGCACTGCCTGCAAGGTGCAGGTCGGAAAGCCTGCTTTCTAGATCCTCAGTCAATGCTGAGGCTATGCTTGGGTTCTTTAGATTGGCCACATTAACTCTTTTTATGGGCTTGCTACCTTGAGGCCGCCTCTTCATTCTAATTCGGCGATTCATTTTGGAGACAATGAGCCTATGATCTGTCCAACAATCAGCACCACACATGGCCTTGGTCACTCTGACATCTTGCCTATCTTTTCTCCTAACAATGACATAGTCGATAAGATGCCAGTGCTTAGAGCGGGGGTGCATCCAAGAGGTCTTGTTCCGGGTAGGCAGACGAAACATTGTGTTGGTGATAAGAAGGTCGTGTGCTGCACAAGTCTTCAGTAGGAGCAGGCCGTTGCTGTTACATTTGCCCACTCCATGTCTTCCAACGACTCCATGCCAGGCTATTGAGTCGCATCCTACTCTTGCATTGAAGTCACCGAGCAGGATCAGCTTGTCGGTGCTACTCACAGCTGATAGTAAGGAATCCAGCTCCTCATAGAATCTGTCTTTCATCTCGTTTGGGTTAGTCATTCTGGGAGCATAGGCACTGTTCAGAGTGGCTTGGTTTCCATTCTGTAGCGGAAGTTGTAGTGTCATAAGCCGATCATTCACACCCTTGGGAAGACTGGAAAATTGCCGAACAAGATGATTCCTGACGGCGAATCCGACTCCAGCATCGTGACGCTCATCGGTGCCATGACCGCTCCAAAAAATTATATCCACCTCCAATTTCAGTTAGCTGACCTTCATTAGCAAGACGAGTCTCACTGAGGGCTGCAATATCAATGTTGTATCTTGCAAGCTTTCTAGCAACCAAGGCTGTTCTTCTCTCTGGTCTGTCTGTTGTAGAGTTGTCCAAAAGCGTGCGCACGTTCCAAGTTCCAATGGTGAGTGGTGTCACCATATGTTTAATTTGTTTATTTGTATTTGTTCAACCACCATAATGGGACTCCCGCCAGCTGCAGTAAACTGGCCAGGATGTAGTGAAGCAGGCAATTTTTAGGGCAACTTTTCTAGCCCCTTCCCCAATTCTACGGAGGTGAGCTCTCCTGCTCTAGCCGGCCATGTTCCTGTGATGAGGTCCACGATGTCCACACTAGCCCAGGCGGGTGCCCACCTCTTCCGGTCCCGGGAAAGCTCCCGGGAGCCGCCAGCCTGGTCCCGGGAAGAGGCAGAGGGCTGGGGGGCATCGGGTGGGTGGCTCGAGCCGTGCCAGGTGCAGGGTCTGCTGGCTGGGTGCTGGCAGGCTTGTACCTGGCACGGGCACCGTAGCCAGCCCGTGCCCCTTTAAGGGGTCCGGGGCCAGGAGGGGGGCAGATGAGTTTCCCTGGTGTTGGCCAGAGTGGCCACCAGGGAAACCTGGGGAGGGCTAGCCTCCTACTAGTTCGAATTAAGAGGCTACACAGCCCTTAATTCGAACTAGTAAATTTGAACTAGGCTTAATCCCTGTGGAATGAGGATTACCTAGTTCGAACTAAGCACTCCGTTAGTTCAAATTAAATTCGAACTAACGGAGCGCTAGTGTAGCACCTATGAAAGTTAGTTCGAACTAACGTCCGTTAGTTCGAACTAACTTTGTAGTGTAGACATACCCCCTGATATTTGTTGGGAGATCAATACAGCAGTACAAAGACAATCCAGGAAGTTTTTGGAGAATGTTGGGGATAACTTCTTGGTACTAGTGCTGAAAGAACAGAGTAGGCATCGTGCACAGCTTGACCTGCTGCTCACAAACAGGGAGGATCTAGTAGGGGAAGTAGATGTGGGTAGCAACCTGGGAAGCAGTGATCATGAGAAGGAAGGTTTCAGGAGCCTGAACAAAGGAAGAAAGGAAAGCAGCAAAACACACACCCTAGACTTCAGAAAAGCAGACTTTGATTCCCTCAGAGAACTGATGGGCAGGATCTCCTGAGATGCTTACATAAAGGGGAAAGGAGTCTAGGAGAGCCTGCAGCATTTTAAAGAAGCCTTATTGAAGGCACAGGAAGAAACTATCCTGATGTGCAGTAAGAAAAGCAAATAAGGTAGGCGACCAGATTGGCTTACTGGGGAAATCCTTGGTGAGCTTAAACACAAAAATATAGCTTACAAGAACTGGAAACTTAGACAGATGACTAGGGAGGGGTATAAATATATTGCTCAAGAATGAAGGAGAGTTATCAGGAAGGGCAAAGCACATTAGGAATTGCAGCTAGCAAGAAATGTGAAAGGTAACAAGAAAGGTTTCTACAGGCATGTTAACAATAATAGAGTGTTCAGAGAGGATGTGGGGCCCCTACTGGTTGAGGGAAGTAACCTAGTTACAGATGATGTTGGAAAAGCTGAAGTACGCAATGCTTTCTTTGACAAGGTCAGCTCGCAGACTACTGCACTAGGCAACGCAGTATGGGAAGGAGGTGGGCAGTCCTCGGTGGAGAAAGAATAGGTTAAGAACTATTTAGAAAAGCTAGACATACACAAATCCATGGGTCTGGTTTTAATGCATCCTAGGGCACTGAGGGAGATGGCAAATGTCATTGCAGAGCGTTTGGCCATTATCTTTGAAAACTCATAGAGTGGGAGAGATCCCGGATGATTGGAAAAAGGCAAATGTAGTGCTCATTTTTAAAAAAGGGAAGAAGGACAATCCAGGAAAGAACAGACCAGTCAGCCTTACCTCAGTCTCCGGAAAAATCATGGAGGAGATCCTTAAAAGAATCCATTCTGAAGCACTTGGAAGAGGGGAAAGTGGTCAGGAATAGTGAACATCAATTCACAAAGGGCAAGTCATGCCTAACTAATCTGATTAGCTACTGTGATTAGGTAACTGGCCCAGCGGATATGGGAAAGTCAGCGGATGTGATATACCTTGACTTTAGCAAAGCTTTTCATATGGTCTCCCACAATATTCTTGCCAGCAAGTTAAGGAAGTATGGATTGGATAAATGGACTGTAAGATGGATAGAAAGCTTGCTAGACTGTTGGGCCTAACGGATAAAGATTAATGGCTCGATGTCAGGTTGACAGTCAGTTTCAAGTGACGTGTCCCATGTATCGGTTCTAGGGCCTGTTTTGTTCAACATCTTTATTAATTACTTGGATGAGGGGACAAATTTCACCCTTAGCAAGTTTGCCATTGACACTAAGCTAGGGGTAGAGGTAGATATATTGGGGGTAGAGGATAGGGTACAGAGTGACCTAGACAGAATAGAGGATTGGGCCAAAAGAAATCTGATGGGGTTCAACACGGATAAGTGCAGAGTCCTGCACTGGGGATGGAAGAATCCAAAATATTGTTACAGTCTGGGGACTGAATGGCTAAGTAGTAATTCGGCAGAAAAGGACCTGGGGATTACAGTGGCTGATAAGATGGACATGAGTCAACAGTGTGCCCTTGTAGCCTAGAAAGCGAATAACATATTAGGTTGTATTAGGAGGAGCATTGCCAGAAGATATAGAGAAGTGATTGTTCCTCTTTATTTGGCTCTGGTGAGACCACATGTAGAATATTGTGTCCAGTTCTAGGACCCCACTACAAAAAGGATGTGGACGCATTGGAGAAGGTCCAGCGGAGGACAACCGAAATTATCTGGGGGCTGGAGCACATGGCCTATGAGGTGAGGCTGAGGAATTTGGGCTCATTTCATCTGCAGAAGAGAAGAGTGAGGGGGGATTTGATAGCAGCCTTCAACTTCCTGAAGGGAGGTTCCAAAGAAGATGGAGAGATGCTGTTCTCAGCAGTGATGGATGGCAAAACAAGGAGCAATGGTCTCAAGTTAGGATACGTCTAGACTACATGCCTCTGGTGACAGAGGCATGTAGTCTAGACGTACCCTTACAGTGGGATATCTAGGTTGGATATTAGGAAAAACTATTTCACTAGGAGGGTGGTGAAGTGCTGGAATGGGTTACCTAGGGAGATGGGGATACCTCCATCCCTAGAGGTTTTTAAGTCTCATCTTGACAAAGCTTTGGGTGGGATGATTTAATTGGGATTGGTCCTGCTTTGGGTAGAGGGCTGGACTGGATGACCTGCTGAGGTCTATTCTAGTCCTATGATTCTATGACAAATTATGACTGTGTGTCACAATTGAATCCCTAGATTCTTCTTTGCTTTAGCGAGGAAGTAATTACATCAGCCAACCTCTTGGCTGTAGATTACTCCTCCCTTCTTGCCAGTTTACTGTACTGTTTGGCATATTGGGGGAAAGGACGATCAAGCCTCATTCCCTAACCCCCATAGCTGGCTGCCCACTCTTCATCTGCAGTATTTTAGAAGAAGCAGTAAAGGGTCCTCACAGATTATAGCACAGATTACAATCTGTGAGGCCCCTTTACTGCACTGCACAGACATGTTTTTGCCAGGCTCATTCTGATCCCACACACACTCATCTGACATTCTTTAAATTTCATTTACTTCAGTGTGGTGAGTCCTGATTTATAACATTTAAGTTAGAGAAGAACCAGACTGCTGATCTTTAAACGTTGTGGATTCTCTGACAACAGATGCTCGACTCCCAGTAAGAATGACTAAACCATTCATTATTTTAAAGTAGATGAACTGGAATTCAGACAACCAAGGCCTTGTAGAGGAGTTTTAAGAATCCCAACTAATATTATTTAAGAGATTAAATTTGTTTTGACAGCCTATCATAGAGTTTCTTCACCCTTCCAACTCAGACATGGCTGCTACTAGCAGTGATGCTACTTGTATAGGCTTAGAAGTCAGAGACTGCTCAATATTAAAGAACCGACTATTACTGCCCCCGTGTGAGTGTGCAAAAAGAAAGGGCAGAAGGACTATCTTCCCACCTTGCTCCATTTATGCAGAGGACCATTTATAATAAGATTCCTTATATTTGGGAGCTGTTGGCTCTAAGCATTTCTAAAGAGAGCAAAGGCTTCCATGGCCAGTGAAAGTGGCTGGGTTCATAGGGGAAAGGACACTTTCCCTCTTCATAGGCAGTTCATTGGTTACATATTCTCCCTGTGTACTCCAGAGTTCTCTGAGGCATTGGCCGCTTCAGGCATGATGCCTCCACAGCACCTCTGCATTGGCCCCAAGGAAGTACAATGTACATTGTACTCCAATGGAATTCTGACATCTTGTCTATTATAAAAGACTATTGAGTTTACTACTAACAGCTGAATGCCTCTACACTCTTTCTTAAGCACACAACTATGTAGTTGATTGGATTATTGTCAGAGTGACTGGAAGCTCTGTTAGTGCACTGCCAATGTTCTGCCTTACTAATATACAATGGAAATGCTCAGGTTACTTCACATAATTCATCAGGAAGAAAAATTGATCAGGATTTTTTCCCCAGAAGTTTTTGCCACATTATGTCAAAATAAACTAAATTTAAAATGATTACAATCTAAGAATTATGAAGCAGGAACTCTGAAGGTATGTCGACACTAGCCCCCAGTTCGAACTAGAGAGGCTAATGTAGGCATTCAAACTTGTTTCTATATAATGTCTTGCCTATATTTTTCTAACTCATGGATATAGAGTTCAAAACCATTCAAGCATCCCAGATAAGCCCTCAGGGTATGTCTACACTAGCACCCTAGTTCGAACTAGGGAGGCTATTGTAGGCATTTGAAGTTGCAAATGAAGCCCGGGATTTAAATATCCCAGGCTTTATTTGCATGTTCCCATCCGGTCATCATTTTTAAATCCCACTAGTCCGAACTAACTGCCCGCAGCTACATGCGGCAGTCAAACATTAATTCGAACTAAGTCCTTAGTTTGAATGAAGTGTTACACCTCATTCCACGAGGAGTAATAGTTAATTCGAACTAAGGACTTAGTTCGAATTAATGTTTGACTGCCGCGTCTAGCTGCGGGCAATTAGTTCTGACTAAGGGGATTTAAAAATGGCGCCCGGACAGGAAGATGCAAATAAAGCCCGGGATATTTAAATCCCGGGCTTCATTTGCAACTTCAAATGCCTACATTATCCTCCCTAGTTCGAACTAGGGCGCTAGTATAGACAGACCCTGAGGGCTTATCTGGGATACTTGAATGGTTTTGAACTCTATATCCATGAGTTAGAAAAATATAGGCAAGACATTATATAGAAACAAGAACAATGTGCTCTCAACATAAATATCCAACATACCTCGTATCTTGTGGTTTGAGGCATTTAGCGTTCTTGTGCTTCACCATATACAAAGCTGAGCTTATATCCATTACAGTACCCATACTCTTTTATATCACTTAATATAGACAATTCTTAGTAAATGGTTTAATTTGCCTTTCACTCTGCTGAACTACAAAGAGCATAGATCAAAATTAATTCAAGGGCCACAGAAATTTATGATGAAGAAAACAGCTGAAAACAGCCTAAAAAAGATTAATACTGTATGTTTCTCACATGATTTTGTCTCTTTTATAGTGTTGTTGTTGACTGATAGAACACCGTAAATGCGTTTTAACTTTTGGTTTGCCTTCTTAAAAACATAAGGGCTATACTGGGTCAGACCAAAGATCCATCTATCCTAGTATGCTGTCATCTGACACTGACCAATGCCAGGTACCCCAGAGGAAATGAACAGAAAAGGCATACTATGGATTCTTTTCTTAATTATTCCCAACATTCTGTTTTCTTCTTTGACTGCTGTTGCTCATTGAGCGGGTGTTTTCAGAGCTATCCACAATGACTCCAAAATCTCTCTTTTGAGTGGTAATAGCTAAGTTAGTCCCCATTATTGTATATGTATAGTGGGGATTTTGTTTTCCAGTATGCATTACTTTGCATTTATCAACATTGACTTTCATCTGCTGTTTTGTCACCTAGTTTTGTGAGATCCTTTTGAATCTCTGCTTTGGACTTAACTATCTTGTGCAGCTTTGTATCTTCTACAGATTTTGCCACCTCACTGTTTAGTCCTTTCTCCAGATCATGTATGATTTTGTTGAATAGGATTGGTTCAAATATGGACCCCAGGAGGATACCACTAGTTATTTCTCTCCAAGATGAAAAGCAACCATTTGCTCCTACCCTGTTTTTACTTACTTTAAACAGTTACTAATTCATGAGAGGACCTTCCCTCTTATGCCATGACAGCTGTGGTCATGTGATATTACATCAGAAGATTCACTTTCAGAGCCATATTCAAATTTTAACTAAATGTTTTTGCTGATCATCCTGTTTTCTTTCCCCTTAATATAAGAACACTTTTGCTAATTTGGGGACTGGCAGAATATATTGCATACTTTATTGTGCATATACTTAAATGAATTTCATTCTAATGAGAAATATTGCGACCTCCTTAGCTTTGATTACAGCTTGGCTAGATTGTTTGAAATTCCCTGATTTTAATACAGCAAAAAGCAGTCCTAATTTTCACAATGCATTCATAGAAATGATATTAAAATACATTTAGCCACTACACTTCAGAGTATATGTGTCATCTTCACTCAAGCTAAAGTTTAATTGTCTGTCTTCTGATCGGATGAAGGCAGTGAAAAAGTCATACATTTGTCAGTTGGCCTGAGAACTTTTTTTCTCTACAGTTATCCCATTAACACATTGAAAGAGGTGTTGATCTGAGTCTTTTAAAAGACATCTTCACACTATTTGGCTCAACACAGCAGTCGGAAAGTTCCCCTAATGACAAGCACTTCTGACTATGTATAAACTTTTCAGTAAATAAAAATTTTGCTTAAAATTGGGACTTTTGATCCATATCTGAGAAGAATCTTTAGTAATGTCCTTTATGTTATCTCACCGGGAAATGACTTAGAGCTACATGGGGACTAGATCTCCGTCATTACAAAATGGTCAATAACATTGTGAACTATAGTTTAACATTAATTTAGCTACTTTGTCAGGCTCTTTGTTTTGTTAGGAATTTTTTCAAAGGCAAAATTTGCTTTTCATATTTGCTAATTCACCACTCACATTTTTGCTAATGCAAAAAGCTATTGACTACTAATGTATCCCATCATCAGTTGATTTTTCAATAACATAATCAAAATTCACGAGACTCACAAGAAACTCAACAAAATCTGAACCTAAATATGTTCTGAACCTAAAACTAGGAGCCTTGAACTATAGGGAAGTCTGGATCTGAATCCAGATAAAAAGTATGCCTTTTATGTGCATCATCATACAAAAAAGTCCCTCTAATTTTTTTAAGTAACCAGTGCATGCACAATCACTCCTGTTGTAGTTATGACTCCCCATATTTCAGTTGTAATTTTTTCTAAAGTTTCTTGGAGCCCTCAGTTGTGTACTAATCTTTAATTTGATAGAAAAACCTGGCTTCAGTTTATAAAGTTCACACATTTTTCAGATTTCTTACAGGTTTGAATAAAAAATATTGAGTGCAAAAATAAGAACATAAGAATGGCCATACTGAGTCAGACCAAAGATCCATTTAGCCCAGTAGCCTATCCTCCAAAAGTGTCCAATACCAGGTGCCCCAGAGGGAATGAACAGAACAGGTAATCATCAAATGGTCCCTCCTCTGCCATCCGTTCCCAGTTTCTGACAAACAGAGACTAGGGACACTAGTCCTACCTTTATCCTCGCTAACAGAATAAATATGGCTAATAGAATAAAATCATATTCTAAAAATAATCCATCTTCATATAAGCCAGGTGAATAAAATACATTTGACAAGTCATAGAATAACTATGAAGACTTTTGCTAGGGAATCACCTGTCAGGATGTCTTGGGTCTGTTCCCAGCTCTGCCAAAGACTTGCTACAGCACCCTTGGGAAGTCATTGAGGGTCTCTGAGCTGCAGTTTTGTACTTCTGCTCACCCCTTTAATATCTTGGGCTGAGATACATGTTAAAGATTATAAAATCTTTAATAATATTATCCTTCTGAATTTTTCTAAATCCTTTCAAACCTAGAAAAAAATCTCCCCTCCCCCAGTTGAAAAATACACTACTGACATTTCAGGTGAATTGGGTTAATTCTGGCAAAAATCCAGATGTCAGAACAATGATTTAAACTGAATCCTAGTCACAACCATAACTACTGCTAGATGTCTCTCTATAATGAAGCTGTTTGAGCAAACGTAGTTTACCCCGAAGCAACATGGCAGAGCCGAGTAAACCTGAGATTGACAGTCTAACTCTAACATTGCTAAAGAAAATAAGTAGAATGATAGAGATGGATAATACCAAGAATATAGCACTTCCTGAGCTAAAACAGAATTGAAAAAAAATGAAGAAATTCTATTCCATTCATAGAATCATAGATTTGTAGGACTGAAAGGGATCTTGCTGGGTCATCTAGTCCAGTCTTTGGCATTCAAGTCTGCAGTAAATATTACCTACACTACCCTTAGCAGTGTTTGTATAACCTGCTCTTAAAAACCTCCAGTGAGGGAGATTCCATAACCTCCTTAGGCAGTTTATTCCAGTAATTAACCTTGACAGTAAGAAAGTTTTTTCCTAATGTATAACCTATATCTGCCTTGCTGCATCTTATGCCTATTACTATTTGTCTTCTCCTCAGTGAGTAAAAAGAACTATTTATCATCTTCCTCTTTATAACAACCTATTATGTACTGGAAGATAATTATTGGGTCTATACTATCTTCTCAAGATTAAACAAACCCAATTTTTTCTCAGTCTTTACCTGAACATTATAGTTTTTAGACCTTTAATCTTTTTTATTGTTCTCCTCTGGACTTTCTCTAGTTTGCTCACTTTCCCAAAATGTGGTGCCCAGACTTGGACATAGTACTCCAGTTTGTCAGTGCTGAGTAAAGTAGAATTACTTCTTGTGTATTTCTTACAACATGTCTACTATACATACCAGAACAATGTTCCATTTTTTGTAACAGTATTACATGATTTACTAATACTTCATTAGTGATTCACTGTAACCCCCAGATCCTTTTCTACATTACTCCTTCCTAGGCAATAATTTCCTATTTTGTGCTATTGATTATGCCTTGGGAAGTGTACTACCTTGCATTTCTCTGTATCACATTTAATCCTATAGTTTTCTGGACATTTCTCCAATTTGTCACAATCATTTTGAATAATAATCCCGTCCTCCAAAATGCTTGCTACACTTCCGCTGTGATACCATTTGCAAACTTCATAAGGGTATAATGTATTCCATTAGCCATATCACTTTTTATGATATTGAACAGAATCAGACTTAAGACAGATCTCTCTCTGGACCCCACTCAACACATCCTTTCAACTTAACAATAAACCATTGATAACTATACTCTAAGTATGATTTTTTGAACAGTTGCACACCCACCTTATTGTAGATTTATCTATTTTCTCGAATTGCTTATGAGAAGATCATGTGAGGTAGTATCAAAAGTCTTACTAAAGTCAAGAAAAATCAAAACTATTGCACCCCAACCAGTCACAAGCCTTGTTTCCTTTTCTATGCAGGGTATTAGGTTGGTTTCACCTAATTAGTTCTTGACAACTCCATGTTGATTCATACTTTCCACTTTTTCTTCTAGTTGCTTTCAAATTCCATTCAGGTTCTGTCTTACATGTCTTTACTCTCATCACTGTAATATCTAAGCACCTTCCAGTAGTGAGTTAAGCAATGTGATCCACATGTCACGTGAGGGAGCATCCTATTGACTTGGTTAGGTGTATCTGATGAGCAGTTTTTTGTTTTGATGAATTATTTTTGTTATTTATGTTTTAACATGGAAGAAACAAGGTTAAAATAAGGCCTAAATCTTCCACTGTGGAGAAGCTGCTTTGCAGGACCCTACAGGCCAGTTCCGGCTCTGAAACTGGCCTAACTTGTTATGGTAGTATCATTTTTGTTCAAGTTTGTTCATATGCCATGTCAACTATTTTTTTTAAAGGGTAAAATTGAGTCACTTTTTTTTCTCGGCTTTGTCTGAACCTTTGATGCACTGGCAAGGTAATCGTAATAACGTTTTGCTTGGTAAGACCTATGTTTTGTCAGACAAGACTATTTTAATTATGCTGGACATTGAAATAAAGAGGTGAATATCAGTAAGTACAAGGACATAAGGAGGTGTCCAGAGAAAACTGGTATAATTCTGTATTAACTGTCATTAATTAATGCACTTACTGTCATGGAAGTAATAAGTAAGTGGTATAAATGTAGCTAAATTCAATTTTTACATTCTTTTCAGCACTATGTCCATAGAGATGTAGACATCTGCTCCACGGAGAGGAGGATAAAATATTTAATTACTTTGTAAAAGAAACTGCATTAAAGTTCTTATGTTAAAGAATATTTTAAGCTCTGAAAAGCCTCATTACATAGAGATTACCTTGTGAAACAATAACCATTAGATCTCTTAGTAACAAAAATTGAAACAGGGAGTTGAAGGGCGGTATACACTTTTTTCAGTGACATACCCCTGCAATTGCCATAATCACAGGAAATTCTGCTTTACTATTTAGAGCAGTGCAAATCTGTCTGAATAAAACTCAGAACCAGGTGAAAGTCACTTAATCTTGTGATCTATCAGAAACTCAAATCCTATGTCCGATTTTTAGAATATGTTTGTTGTTTTGGAGGAGCTTTGGACAAGTAGAACTAACCTGGGCTGATTTAAAATTTCAGATGAAATGCAACATGTTGACCTAGCATGGTTTTGACTTGAAACTAGGTGTAACACAGTAATTTTTGCTAAGTTTAGAATTTTGGAGGGCCTTTGAACTTCTCCAGATGTAATGGACTGGCATGGCATGTGGCAATGCAACCTGAGGAAGGTTCAACACAGAACTGTGGTGGTCCACAGAGCAGGGGCTGAATTTCAACTTTAAGAATGGTTTTCCTAACTCTGCTCACTCCCCTTCGCTTGCATGAACGATGGAGTGTGAAGATTTCAATGGCTGCTCAAAATCAGTAAAAAGTTTCTTAATTATGCAAAACTGCCCAATTCCATGTAGGTCTAGTGCCTAAATGATTCCAGAAATATAAATGTAAGAATGGGTGCTCCCTTAAATAGGGTTTATGCTAAACTGCTCCACTGAATTTAACAAAAGATTGAGTAGATGAGCAGATACATTTCTAGGGCAATATTAATTAAATAAAATGCAGCCATTGCCTTGTCTGCTTCACAGAGTGTTGTGAGCATGGATTTATTAATATCTGTAAAGGGTTTGAAAGATAAAGGAGATGATATAAATGCTGGGATGAATGGACATTGGAAATCTTTTGGAAACTTTGGAAAAGTTCAGTGCTTATGACACTAGCCTGGGTTAGATTCCCTTCTCTGTCACAGGCTTGCTGTGTGATTTTTGTAAAGTCACTTAGGCTCTCTCTGCATTTGTTGCCCTTCTCTAAAATGAAGATAATAGTCGTGTCCTACCTCACTGGAGAGTTGTAAGGATTAATACATTAATGACAGTGTGGCAATCAGATACAGTGGTGACAGCTCATCTCTCATGGAAAAGTTTGCAGGAATTCATATCTCTCAGTTATTTTGGGCAGGCTTCTGTCCTTCAGACTGGAATTAAGAAATAGCCCAAGAAAACATATTTTAAACATGACAAAACACAACTGTGGCTTCTGTCCCTGAGACAGGGACTCATTGAAAGAGTAGGGTCTTATGCCTGGTTCCTGACATGACTGTAGTGAAGGAGGCTTTCTTCACACGGGACTCATTGCATATTGAGAAGGATTATTAAACTAATCAGCAAAGCCTTGAAAAAGCAGCAAAACAGCAGTCACTAAGGGTATGTCTAGACTACATGGCTCCATCGATGGAGCCATGTAGATGAGTTTACTAGACATAGGAAAATGAAGCGGCGTTTTAAATAATCACCACTTCGTTTACATCAAAATGGCCGCCACGCTGTTCTGATCAGCTGTTTGGTGAAACAGCGGGGCAGTCTGGACGCGCCGTGGTCGACAAGGGAACTCTTTGTCTACCACTCCGGTAAACCTCATTTCATGAGGTTTCCTTTGTCGACCACAGTCTGTCCAGACTGCTCTGCTGTGCTGCCAAACAGCTGATTGGCACAGCACAGCGGCCATTTTGAAGTAAATGAAGCAGCAATTATTTAAATCACCGCTTCATTTTCCTATGTCTAGTAAACTCATCTACATGGCTCTGTCGATGGAGCCATGTAGTCTAGACATACCCTAAAGGCCTGGAAGGCTAAGCATGGCAGAAAAGAAGCACTAGATCACAGATAGTTACTCAGTTAAATAAAGGCAACTGAATGAAGTTGAATATAATACAAAATTGTTCCCAAGTTGTAATATAAGGTTCTGTTTCTGGAAAGCATGTAAGCGTGCTTGAGTCCATTGCTTTTCAAGACAGCATTGAAGCATATACATCAGAGATGGGGCCTCTTTTTTGGGTCGGGAGCTGCTGACCCATAGAAAAATCAATCAGTGGCCATGCCCAGGTGGGAAGCAAAAAACAAACAGACAAAAAACCCCTCACTGATGTGGTCCCAATTCAGGATAAAGGCACTCCTCATATTCCCCTTGCACATCAGAGCCTACAGGGGCCAAGCCTAGCAGATTGTATGTGCTTCCAGCCCCACTGAGGTGCAGTGGCAGGGTAGAGGGGACTGAAGCACCAGCAGGGGCTTCCCAATGGTGGGGGAGGCTCTGACCCTCGGAGGCCACATCCAGGCAAGCAGGGGGCCACATCCAGCCTCTGGGCCTGAGGTTCCCCACTCCTGACATCCATAATTATAAGCATTTGTTTACTGCTACTAACATTTTTCTGTTTATGTGTTGTCATGAACAGGGATGCTTGTCTAGAATCATAGCATGAGATTTGGGATCCCTGCCCTCCCCCAAAAATGTGGGAGGAGTTGAAAAATAAATTCAGACCAGAATTGCACCTACAGAAAGCGAGGTTAGAGTAACATGAAGTGGGGATCCCAGCTGTGAGCCTATCTGAGAATTGACAGTGTGCCCTGCCAAGGAGTTAGACTCTAATTGGGTAGGTAGTAAACCCAATATACCAATGAAGCTTCGTTAGGCTATGTCTATACTGAAAGGCTTTTCCACAAGAGGAAATGCAAATGGAGCACTCATTTGTATACATTGCACTTGCATTTGCATTTGCTCTTCAGATCCCTTTCGTGCAAGAGGCTTTTGCGTGAAAAAGAGCTGTGTAGATGGCTCCTTTTAGTGCAAAAACCCCCTTTTGCGCATGAGCCATTCTTTGTGAAAAAATGGAAGAAAGGCTCTTGCGCAAACGGGGATTTTTGCACAAAAAGGAGCCATCTACACAGCTCCTTTTTGCGCAAAAACCTCTTGCGCAAAAGAGATCTGAAGAAGAAATGCAAATGCGAGTGTGACATATGCAAATGAGCACTCTATTTGCATTTCATCTTGCAGAAAAGTTTGCAGTATAGACATAGCCTTAGTGTGACATTAGAATTCTCTAGTGCTGTACTAACTTGAACTAGTTGTAAAGGTAGAGTAATTTTACCGTTTGTCTAAAGTGGTTGTAGGTAAATTAGTTAGGCAGGGATCATTGTCTCTAGCAAAGAAGTTGAGAAAAAGGTAGAAAGACCCACTCATGGAAACCCTGTAAAAAGAAAGCAGCATTTTCCAGCAAGAGCCCAAAAACAGTATAGTGACACTAATATTGCCTGAGCATTACTGCAGAACACTGTGATATTGGTGTAAGGGCATTTATCTACCAATTCCAAAACACCACCAATTTCAGGATAAAGCTGAAAGTTATAGTTTCATTTTTTCCAAAAGCCATTAGAATTTTATATCTGTGTTGTTATCCTTTTACTTAGCTCTTAATTTGCAGCAATGCTGCTTGACATTAAACTGTTAAACCCATGTATTATGAGTGCAAAATAACTTTTTACATTCTGGCACTGAACTAAAGCTCTGGCTTTGTCTACTAATGCTGAATAATAGAAAATAATTAACTTTAAATTAAGCATTGCATTTTATTATGTAACAGTATTAGTTATAATGGAAATTTCAAAAGGCAGTTTTAGGAGCAGGCACAAATCAATTATACACAAAGAATACATTATATCTGCTGAAGAAAGTAATATATTTGCTGGATGAAATTCCTGTTCATGAAGTTGGGATTTATTTACTGTCCATAGTTATGATATGATATTGAAGCTGAAAATAATGCCCCCTCCTTGGTGATATACTAGATTCAGTTCCCCAGTATCTACAGGAACATTTCTATAGTGACTAGTTAATTGTCATGCGTACATTTGCCTTTGACGAGTAGTGCAGTAAAAATGATTTTGCATGTTGTCACAAACTGGTTGTTAGATGAAGCAGTTGAATGAATTGAAATTCTCCATAATTCTATGTATCCACAGCCAGTTGCATATTGTTTGCCTTCAGAAAGTTACCCAGAACATCCAATATAATGAGAAAGAGCGTCTGTTCTTCTAGTACTGGTATTTCCAGCCCAGCTGAAAAAAAGGAAATATTAGAAACCTTCCAGATATGCTTGCTCCTGCTAGGTTTGTAACCTAGCTTTCCCAAGTGAAATATGAGAATAATGTTTAGTTAAGCCACTGCAATTTGAAGTTCTAAGCCATGGTGGACTTTGAAACTATTAGGGTACATCTACACTTGCTCCCTAGTTCAAACTAGGGATGCAAATGTAGGTGACCGAAATTGCTAATGAAGCGGGGATTTAAATACCCCACACTTCATTAGCACGATCTCGCTGGTGCATTACTCCACTCAACAGCTGTTTCGAAAGTGAAAGTGCACGCTGGGACGTGTTAGTTTGAACCAAATCCCTTGGTTCGAAATAACGTTACTCCTCATTTTTTTGAGGAATAACATTAGTTTGAACCAAGGGGTTTGGTTCGAATCAACACATCCCGGCACACACTTTCACTTTTGAAACAGCTGTTGAGCTGTTGAGCTGTTGAGCGGAGTAACACGCTGGCGAGATCGTGATAATGAAGTGTGGGGTATTTAAATCCCCGCTTCATTAGCAATTTCACACAATGTTTCAGCTAAGCATCCATGTAACCCAACACTTAAGTAAAGCAGATGCTTAAGTGCTTTGCAGAGCAGAGGATCAAGTTCAGATGTGTGAAGAAAAAGCCTGGTGTCATGTCATGGACGAGGGCTAGCAGGATGTAGGGTCAGTACCCGTCTCTGCCACAGACTTCATTTGTGACTTTGGGCAAATCTCTGAATCACTCTGTGCCTCAGTTCCCCAGTGTTACAGCAGGAATAATAATACCTTTCCCCCTTTTTGTCTTCTCAGTTTATAACTGAGGGCAAGGTCTGTCACTTATTGTGTATATGTACAGGGCCTACCACAAAGGGTCTCTGATCTTGACTAGGACCTCTAACTACTATTGTATGAGTAAATTATTATTATTATTATTATTATTATTAAAAATAATATATTTATTATACCATTAAATAATATAATTATCATATTATTAAATAATAATAAGCACTCTCCAAGAAGTGATTTGTGTACATTTTATAGTAATAATAATGAATTAATATATAAATGTGTATATACTAAGAAGCTACAGATTATGCCAATAAGTATTTCTGTTAATTGAAAACAGATGTGTGGATGTTTTGCATTTTCATAACAGTTTGAAGAGAGAGGTGCAACATGATAATTTAGTCACCCACCCACCTGATTTATCTGCAAGTGGGGTAGCTGGATGTTTGTGTATATGTCCCAAGACCAAATAATGAAAAATCTTACAAGGTTGCTGAATTTTTTTCATCTTATGAGTTGCACCATGATCTACATTCACATAAGTATGTCTAAACTGTAAAATAATACAGAAATGTATGCTCAAGCAGTAAAAGTATGCATTGAAGGTAACTAAGATCCCATAGACAGAATTAGTGTTGCATATGCTCAATTCTTCTTAGGGTCAGGCCCTTGCATAATTTGAATGATGATGTCCATTCCTTTTCTCCCCTGCTTTACTTTTTTATGGTTTATACCCATTTATGATCTATACAGCTAAGTGGTGCCAAACCAAGTGTGCTAGTAATGTAGATATTGGCTTCAGCAGTGTTACTCATCACTAAACTATGGAGTCTGTGCTTTTAATGAGCCTCTTGAGTTCATTTCCTTCAAACCCCCAATTTTATTCCCATGAGTGGGTTTTTTTTTCACCCCATTTGCTTAATGGTAGGAATTCAGTTAAAATTATGCTAAACTTATCAGAGGAACAGGAGCAGAGCCAATACAGCATTGTACTCAGGACCAAATGAACCATTATTCACAGTAAGACTGTGTTTAGGGCCCGCAGCTGTGAGGCCACATGTTGTGGCTTCCTGCAATGTGAATCCATCTTCTTCAAGGTTAGGAAAATGCGGAATTCTGGGATTTTGTGAGACAGAGTCCCATTGTTGGTTCACTGCTCACCTAACACACTGCTGTCATGAATATATACTATATAGAGAGTGTGTTTGTACAATGAGTTACCAAAAGATGCTAGAACTATGTTCTTGCATTGTGTAAAGTCCAGTCTGCCTCAGACAAAGGCTGGAGTATGTGCTCGTCTGATCAATCTGGTTTCCAGGCAGAAGCAATGAAAGCATATTTCCATATAAGATACATAAAGCTATCAAGCTAATGAGCAGGGGAAAAGAGAGCATGGCATCTACATCCTAGCAGGAGAGGAAAACATTATTGGGGGCACATGCCAAAGGTTTACTGAGCTATAAAGACAGACAGATCTAACCTCTAATGATAAGCAATAGAATCAAGGAATTGTACCCAACATGACTGTATTATAAAAGTGTATCAAGTAAGCTCTTTTCTGAAAATCAGAATTAACCAGTGATTAATATTGTGAAGTGTATGCATTAAAACTATATAAAGAATTATAGATACTCATTGATATTTTGACCAAACACAAAGGCTACGTCTAGACTGGCATGAATTTCCGAAAATGCTTTTAACGGAAAAGTTTTCCGTTAAAAGCATTTTCGGAAAAGCACGTTTAGATTGGCAGAATGCTTCCGCAAAAGCATTTTTTGCGGAAAAGCATCCGTGGCCAATCTAGACGTGGTTTTCTGCAAAAAAGCCCCGATCGCCATTTTCGCGATCGGGCCTTTTTTGCAGAAAACACTATTGTGCTGTTTACACTGGCCCTTTTGGGCAAAAGTCTTTTTTGGAAATAGACTTTTGCCCAAACGGGAGCAGCATAGTTTTTCTGGAAAATCACTGACGATCTTACATGAGATCATCAGTGCTTTTCCAGAAATTCAAGCGGCCAGTGTACACAGCTGGCAAGTTTTTCCACAAAATCACATGATTTTGCGGAAAAACTTGCCAGTCTAGACATAGCCATAGTGAAATTGATTTTCTCTGCAATAGGAGGGATGGGAATTTGACAGAAGGGGAAGAACAGCACAAAGCCTTTCTTCCTCTTGTGAGAGGGCCAGTGAACTTGATGAGATATAAGTGGAAAACAGAACGCCATTTTGCTATCCTTCATCTGGGAGGGGAGAGGTGCCAGAGCTGTTGAAATCACAGAATTGTTCAACCGGGGGTGCGGAGGAGGGGTTGTTGAAGTCTCTGGGAACTGAAGTTAGATGAGAAACCTGTGTTCTGAAATTTAAGTTTTTGTCCTAGAAGCGTATTTTTGTTTGCTCGTGACCCTTTTTTATCTTTAGTCCTTGTAGGTAATGCCACTTAAGCCTTTGACTTCTCATTTAATAACCTTATTTTACTTTAAACCAATTCAGTGCACTGACTGAAGGGAGGGACATATTAATCCCAGTTAAGCTCACAGTGTGGTGTCTTTTTAAAGGAACAATTAATTTTATAATTTTTGTGAGTGTTTCAGGAGAGAGCTGCACACTGCAGGGCAGATGGCCTGGGGAAAGATCAGGAATGGGGCAGTGCAGGAGTCACCTTGCAAGGAGTAACTGGGTGGTGGAAGCTAAAGTGGGACCTGCAGGCTTGGAGGTGTCAGGGCTCTCAGTCACAGCAACGTAACATTAAAGGCACTGTGAAATGTTGGGTATACAGTGACACAGCTCCTTAGTAGGCTGGACTGAACCCCAGAGTGTCACAGACTCCCATCCCTGACTGGAGCCCTGCATTCAATCCAGCTGCGAGTGCTTGTGTGGAGAGCTGTCCCAGCATTTATGGTCTCAAAACAGGAGGTACATGTTGATTAACTTTCAGCTGCTCTACTCGGGTAGTATTCCCAAGGGTTTGGAACACTTGAGTCCCTAGAAAGGAATCAGAATTTGTCATTTATTAAATCCCATATGTTTTAGTTTTCTTTGTGTTAATTTATTGCTTGTGAAAGTTGGCAGATTATAGTCCTGGAGCCTGATGTCCTCAAGGGTATGTTAAATACAGTACATGTGTTGCCTATTGCTATATTTATGACTATATCTCAGGAACTGTATATTAAATCTTAAATGCTTGGTCATATTAGTCTGCTCTGGGGATACTTGGTGAAATCTAAAGGCCCCAACAATAGCTCTTACAAGTTTAGTGTTTGTAACTAGCACATCTGAATGCCATTTATTCAGCTGAAACTCCCTATGGATGCAAATTATTGAACCATAGCACCAGTCTAATCACTACTTGTAAAGAGATTTGAATAGGTACATTTTATTAGCAAATAGGAGAGGATTTAAAAACATTAACTGAACATCAAGTTGATTTCTTTTATGTGTGTTTTTCAAAGTAGAAACAAAACGTAAAGGTCAAATTATGTGCTTGAATTGCATTGGTTATTCTACATGTTCCTGATTTTCTTTCCCCCATGTGTGACACTGCTTGATGCTCAGTGATGTGCAGTAAGAGCACTACAACAATACAAGGCTTGTCTGTAAGCACTGGGCCTATGATGGGCCTGTATCAGTTGCTTGGTATTTTGCCTCTCTAAGGATTTTCCTGCTTTAGCACTTTTATTGGTAAATCTTTTTGCGCTCAGAAGTGTGGAAACACACCCCCTAATCAGCAGAAATTTTACAGACAAAAGTGTCCATGTGGCCAGCAGACACTCTCCAGTTAACTAGCTATTGCTGCTCATTTGGGGAAGGGAGGGTTAATTATACCTGCAGGAGAACATTCTCCCATCAGCTTAGAGAGGCTACACCCTTACAGCAGGGCAGCCATACTGCTGTAAGGTCTGTAGCATGGACATAGCCTGACTGTATGTGCTTACTTGTGAGAAAAAGAGATCCCACCCAAAGACTTCTGATTAAAGTTGGTTGTTGGCTTCTTTTGTATTTATTGTTGGGAATGTTAAGCTATGAAACTCACTGCTGAGTGTCTGAGAGTTGAGCTAATCAATGAAACCGGCCTTTACAATTTGCATTTTCACCCTTTGGACTTCCTGTGGCAAGCATGCTATATATACTGTATGGTAACTTTCAAGTCATATCAGATCAGTAAAGAACATTATGTACCATAGATCTAAACTATAAAAAAACTCGTCATCTGAAGAAGTGGACTGTGCCACAAAAGCTCATGATACCATCTACATGTTTTGTTAGTCTATATAGTGCTACCAGACCATTTGTTGTTTTTTATGTTTATCCTGTTACAGACTAACTCAGCTACCCGCTGAAGCATAGATCTAGAGATTTTTTTTTCATAAAAATCACGTGTTGCTGAAATATAGAGTCATGGCACATTCTCAAGTGAGTGTGTCTTAACTCTAATGCAAAGCTCTGATGGTAGACACTTTTGCTAAACTTTCCTAGGGTTATTGGAACATGTTTACTAATGGTAGCAGTGGTGTCTAAGATTTCACCTCTGAGGTATAAAAAAACAGGGGCATCTGTGATGGTTCTCAGTCCCTAGAACTGGACAATTGACAGTGTGTCCTGAGTGCTCTCACAGATTTCCCAGGACAGCTACCTCAAAAAAAGGGGAACAATCCCGGGAAAACCTGAACAGCAGTGAATCTTAATAGTGATAGTTGTCATGCAGAAAAGACACCTTCAGTTTGTTATTCTCTTTGGCTACATCTACACTGGCATGATTTTCCAGAAATGCTTAAAATGGAACAGTTTTCCGTTATAAGTATTTCCGGAAAAAGAGTGTCTACATTGGCAGGATGCTTTTCCAGAAAATCCCTTTTTCCGGAAAAGCGTCTGTGGCCAATGTAGACGTGCTTTTCTGGAAAAAAGCCCCGATCACCATTTTCGCGATCGGGGCTTTTTTGCGGAAAAGACTACTGTGCTGTCTACACTGGCCCTTTTCCGGAACAGTTTTCCGGAAAAAGGACTTTTGCCCGAGCGGGAGCAGCATAGTTTTTCCAGAAAAGCAGCTGATTTCTTACAGTAGATCGTCAGTACTTTTTCGGAAATTCAAGGGGCCAGTGTAGACAGCTCACAGCTTATTCCGGAAAAGCGGCTGATTTTCCGGAATAAGTGGCCCAGTGTAGACATAGCCAAAATGTTGACCTTCTATGAGCAGAAAATTGGCTGAACCTGTGGTTAAAAATCAGCATTCAGGTGAAACTTGCTCCTCATTTGCATTTGTGGACCTGAATTGGTGCTAATGATATAGGGAAATTATAGAAAAAAGCTAATGTAGACACAGTGATGGAACAGGATTGCTTTCCTGAGCCACTTGAATCAGATGGGGGAAAATGAAACGTGATACTAAAAAGACATGAACATACATAAGCTACATTACTGAGGGAGACATATTCAATTTAAGCTAATGCTCTGGAGCAGGGAAATAGCAATGAGGATCAGCTAATTAACACCTTGAACTTAAGTGACCACCATGAAAATTTCTAGATGGCTAAACATTTACGCAATATGTATAAATTTTCCCTTTCCATGGTTATCTTCATAATTGCATCAAACTTATAGGTCAAAATGTGTACACTGCCACAGCTTCTGTGGAGGCAATAGTAATAATTAATTTGCATTTTCATTGAGCTCTTAAATTATAGATTCTATATGTGCATGTGTGTCTATATCCATATTTATGTACATACTATTTATCCAGACTTTTCAACCTCAGAGGTCTCATGTCAGAATGGTGGGGTGCAAGAAATTGTGATCCAAAAGCAGAATTTGTGAATTGTGACAGCTATGAAAGACCTTGATTGTGTACGAGGCATTGGTTATTTGGCAGTTCATACCAGATATTAAGAATGTTGGACACTCTGAGTAACGTACACCGGCCAGTGAAGCACAGTTAATTTGCTAACTCATGTTGTCTCAGAAGCTACCAGGATGTTTAACTTTCTTGGAAAATCTTTTTGGCAATGGGGAGGATGACATGTTATTCAAATACAGGCAGTCCCCGACTTACGCGGATCCGACTTACGTCGGATCCGCACTTACGAACGGGGCCGCGGAGGTCGGGGCGAGAAAGCCCCGTTCGTAAGCTGCTCCTGTGCCCCTGGTCTGCTGGAGACCGTCTCCAGCAGACCAGGGGCACCGGGCGGGTTCCCGCGCTTCTGAGGCTTTGCTAGAGCAAAGCCTCAGAGGCGCGGGGAACCGCCGCTGCTGCCGCTTCAGTCTGGGTGCCTGTGGTCTGCTGGGGACCGTCCCCAGCAGACCATAGGCACCCAGACTGAAGCGGCAGCAGCGGCGGTTCCCCGCATCTCTGAGGCTTTGCCAGAGCAAAGCCTCAGAGACGCGGCACCCTGCTGCCGCTGCGGCTCTGCTCCCCGTGTCCCTGGTCTGCTGGGGGGGGGGGCGCAGCTAATGTGCTCCCCCCCCCAGCAGACCAGGCTTTTGTTTTGGACTCTGGGGCAGAGCAGCTGGGGCGCTGCCGATTGGTCCTGCAGCGCCCGCTCTGGGCACTACTGGACCAACCCGGCAGCACCCCAGCTGCTCTGCCCCAGGCATCCCCAAGTCAGCTTCTGCTGAAACTGACCAGCGCTGACTACAGGAAGCCCCAGGCAGAGTTGCTCTGCCCCGGGCTTCCTGGAATCAGCTGCTGATCAGTTTCAGCAGCAGCTGACTTGGGGATGCCTGGGGTTCTTAAGTTGATTCTGTATGTAAGACAGAACTGGCGGTCAGTTTCAGCAGTGTCTGAATCTGGACGCCAGTTCCGACTTACATACAGATTCAACTTAAGAACAAACCTACAGTCCCTATCTTGTACGTAACCCGGGGACTGCCTGTAGTACTGTGCATTAATCAATCCGTAATGGAGAGGTTCAGATTGTGGCATTTACCCACTGGCCTACATCCAGGCTGCTGTAGAACTATGTGGGCCTGTCATGGGGGCAGGCCCCTACCTGCATGGGCATCTCCTGCTAACCACTCTGGGAATTTGCTCTCTAGCCCTGCAGTGCCCCTGCTGGTACCATCCTAGGTTAGTGCCCCAGCATTCTAGTGTCCTCCCCTCCCAGGTAATCCCCAATCCCCTATACCCACCTTGCCTCAGTGACACCTTGCCAGTCATCATCTAGCCCCTGTTTTGGGGCAAATAGCTGTCTGAAATGGCCACTCATCATTAGCAAAGGGGGTGTGGGCCGGCTGCCTTCTCCTATCCTAGCTGTTTCCCTGCAGCCTTAGTACCCTCAGACCCTGCAGCCTGTGAGGTGGTTCAGGCCAGAGCCTCCCAGTTCTGCCTGCCTTTCCTCAGCAGTGCTTTTTCTACAGCCCGTATACTCCCAGGCCTTGTATCAGGCCCTGCAGCCTGGGACTGAGATGAGGCCAGAGCTCCCCAGCTGTATCTGCCTTTCTCCCAGCCTGATCTCTCTCAGGAAGCCTTCAGCTTCCCTGGCAGCCATGTCCCTCCTGCTCTCCAGCTAGAGCAACGGTGTGTCTGTTCTCCACCACTCCAGGAGCCCTTATTTATGCAGCCCAGTGTGGTCCCCAATTGGCTGTCTCTGCCTCAGCTGTGGGCACTCTCTCTGACCTCTCCCAGGGCTGGGATTTAACCGTAAAGGGCCAATAAGGGGCAGATGCCCTGTCACAGGGCCCATGGGGCACTCATGAAGGGAGCCCTTTGCACAGGGACATGGCTCTGCTTGTGCCATCTGTCAAAATAAAGCTTCTCTTCGTTCTTTAGCAGGCTGATGCCTTTTCACAAACTCTCTCCCTCATTTTGCAGCAATGTGTGCTTGGGGATACACCAAGGAGAAGAATCCAGAGATTTTGTTACAGTCATAGAGCATTTCATTGAATGGGATGACAACTTGTGCAATCTCTTCTTCTCTCCATGTAGCAGTCTGATACCAAAAGATTTTATGCTGTGTACATATATAAGGGATATTGGTCAGATGCCACAATAAAGTGAAGGGAATAAATGAAACATAAAAGGTCTGATTCTCTGCCACTCTGCACCATATATGGACATTTAAAACTATGCACGTGAAATTTAAAGTAGGTGTTCTATGCTCTTGGGTCCAAATGGTAATTTCCACATGATCAAAAGTCTCCACAAAGGGAAGACTGAAGAATCAGGCCTAGTAAATGTAATGTTCTCTGGATGGATGAGTGGTTAGCTTTATTTTAAGATATACTAGCACGTAAAACATCTTCACTAAGGGTATGTCTACACTGCCACCCTAGTTCAAACTAGGGTGGCTACTGTAGACATTCAAACTTGCAAATGAAGCCCAGGATTTAAATATCCCGGCCTTCATTTGTATGTTCCCGGGCGGGCACCATTTTTAAATGCCTGTAGTTCGAACTACCTTGCAAATGAAACCCAGGATTTAAATATCCCGGCCTTCATTTGCATGTTACCGGGCGCTGCCATTTTTAAATGCCCCGTAGTTCGAACTACCTGCCCACGGCTACATGTGGCACGGACTAGGTAGTTCGAACTAAAGCTCCTAATTCGAACTACCATTAAACCTTGTAGGAGGAATAATGGTAGTTCGAATTAGGAGCTTTAATTCGAACTACCTAGTCCGTGCTGCGTGTAGCCGTGGGCAGGTAGTTCGAACTACGGGGCATTTAAAAATGGCAGCGCCCGGTAACATGCAAATGAAGGCCGGGATATTTAAATCCTGGGCTTCATTTGCAAGTTTGAATGCCTACATTAGCCACCCTAGTTTGAACTACGGTGGCAGTATAGATATACCCTAAGAGTTGCTGCATCTGGAAATATAAAAAAGATAGCAGTCTTTAACTACCTGAAGGGGAGTTCCAAAGAGGAAGGACAGAGGCTCTACTCAGTGGTGACATGACAGAATGAGGAGCAATGGTCTCAAGTTGAAGTGGGGGAGGTCTAGGTTGGATATTAGGAAAATCTATTTCACTAGGAGGGTGATGAAGCACTTGAATGAGTTGCCTAGGGATGTGGTGTAATTTCTAGTCCTAGAGGTTTTTAAGTTCCCAACTTGACAAAGCCCTGGCTGGGCTTATTTAATTAGGGTTGGTCCTGTTGAGGGCAAAGGGCTGGACTCGATGACCTCCTGAGGTCTCTTCCTACCCTGTGATTCCATGATTCTACGACTGTGATGCCATGGTTACATTCTGATTTTGGCACACAAGCACACAGAGCTAGAGCAGAAAGTCTCCTTAACCTGGGACTCATACCACTGTCTACACATATCATAGATTTTTCAAGTAATTGTGTGTGTGTGAAATGCAGTAATCCTAGAAAGTGTGAGTTTCAACACAATATTCCCTCTATTATTTTCTATCGACATACAATTTTTTTTCCATCCATATACAGAATACATTTCTATTCACATTGAGGCATATGCAGATATGCACCACCCCAGAACAAACAAACAAACAAACAAACAAACAAACAAACAAACAAACAAAACCACTATCTGTGGGCACTCCGCTAACCAGCTGAGTGGCATATGAATCTTTCCTAAGTGGCTGCACAAGCACACAGTTTACCGGGAACACTGGAAGGCCTTACAGTGTGGAGTCCTCTAGCTCTCTGGATGAGTTATATTAAGGGACACTGAAAAAAAAAGAACTAATCTTAACCCTGGTTAGCTAGCCAACTGCCTTTGATGCTATCTGTTGCTGGCAGGGCACTGATCTATTGCCAGGAGCCTGTAGGGAGACACAGTTCAGTTCCTGGGGATAAGCAGCCATCAGGAGAGTATGGTGTAAGCAGTGTCAAATAACCCTACTCAGAGTAGTGAGGTGAATTATGGGCCTTCATTTTTCTCGTATAGACAAGCCTGCTGAAGTATCCATTCAAAGCCTTATTACAGACCTTTAGCTGTATGGCTTCCATTAGTGTCAGTGAGAATTGGCTAAAATATCAGGTCCAATCTTTGAAATTTAACTCTATTCATGCTATTCCTGCTGAAACTTGAGCCAAGATATTTGTGATTCATTGGTATCAGCTCCAAAAACCTCAAACTAAGAGCTTTCACCATCTGCAAATTGCTGTAATATATGGTGTATGTCACAGATTAAAAGTGAAGTGTCAAAGAAACCTTAACTTCAGCAGAGATGCTAAGCACAGCTATAATCTGTCCTCCAGGTTCAAAAATTGATCCTGAAAAGTGATTCTCAGAAACTATATATAATGTAATTGCTATTATTAGACAGCATTTTGTTCTCTTTCTCCTTTACCAGCAGATCAATATTAACTGCGTGTACAACTCAGGAAATATATGCAAATTATTCCCTTTCAGCCTTTGACACCAAATATGGGAAACATCTTGAGGTTTCATAATTATGGTACAAATTATAGTGGTGGTCACTAAAATGAATATCTTTTAAAGCAAAAGACCTAATGTGGAATTTCCTGTGGACTTAGCAAAAATGTATGCATAAGATCAACTAACTGAATATTCGGCAATGAAACTTAGTAAAAAATAATCTAATGGAGCATACGAATGTAAAATAGAATTTTCACCTGGCTTCATGGAAGAGGTCCTGGAAGTGGTTGGTAATATGACATTACTTGTGAGATGGATTCACACTCCTCATGGCTAGTCAAAGTTATCACTGAAGTGTTCAGTCTATTTTTGATGGGCAATGTTAATAACTCACTCCAAAAGGGCAAGATGTAAACCAAACTTAAATGCATTTTTGTTACTGCCATTACTTGACACATATGATTTGGATATTGCTGTTTTTTAAATTTTCCCATTTTAGGGAAAAATCCCATTTGAGATGGTCATGACAGGGGAGCCCTGGGTAAATCCAAATCTCGGGTGAGTGTCCCAGCTGGTCCAATATCGCCTCTCGGACCTTGTAATAATTTAAGGCATCGGTGACCGCCAGGCTGCGGTACTCATAGACTCATAGACTTTAAGGTCAGAAGGGACCATTATGATCATCTAGTCTGACCCCCTGCACAGTGCAGGCCACAGAATCTCGCCCACCCCTCTTAGAATAATCCTCTCACCTATGTCTCAGATATTGAAGCCTTCAAATACTTTGAAGGCCCCAACATGCAGAGAGTCCTTCAGCTGTGATCTGTGCCCAATGCTACAGAGGAAGGCGAAAAACCTCTAGGGCCTCTGCCAATCTACCCTGGAGGAAAATTCCTTCCTGACCCCAAATATGGCGATCAGCTAAACCCTGAGCATGTGGGCAAGACTCACCAGCCAGACACCCAGAAAGTTCCCTATAATGAATGGTCAATTAGTTACCAAGATCACTAGTACGCTAGTTTGGTGGGCCCACTCAAGTAGGGGACCAGCAGGGTGGCCCACTGTTCCGGCAGCCAGCGGGCCGCCGTCGCCACTCGCTCGAAGGTCGTGAGAAAGGCTTCGGGGTCATTCTGTGGGCCCAACTTGCTGAGTCGCAGGGGTAGGTTGGGTCCTTCCCCGGCGTTGGGCCCTCCGCCCATCGCCTCCCACCTTCTCTCCACCGTTTGTCGCCACTGGTTTTGCTGGGCTGCGAGTTCTTGGATTAGTTGTCTCTGATGTTCTTGGAACTGGTTTGTCAGTTGCTGGACCAACTGAGTCTGTTGTTCCTGCTGAGCCTGATTCTGCTGTCGTTGGTTCCCCTCGAACCATTCCAGAAATTGGCGGGGCTCCATTGCTTCGTCCTGTTCCCCCGCGTCCTCCGAATTGGGGATAGCCCGGTTCTCCTGATCTCGCTCGTCTGTGGGGGATACCAGTTATGCCCACATTCTCCACCAGTGTGGCGGGTTTACGGGTGCGAGCATCTCGCGCCCCCCCTCTTTGGCTTCGCACCGAGCTGAGGGGGAGCGGGGCTCCGCGGACCCACCGCCTTCGTTTGTCCTCCTCGTCCCTGACCCCAGGGTTCATCGGCAGGGTCTGCTGAGGGTGCGATCACCTCTCGGCCCTTGATGGCAGAGAGGGTTCGGCGAACCCCGAGTCCAGGCCCCCTTCTCCCGCTTGGGAGAGGGGACGGGTTCTAGCGTGGTCGGGAAAGGGGGAGGGGGTTCTGGTCCTTGGGTGGTTCCTCCTACGGTCCCGTCCATCCAGGTCCTAGCTCTCGAGGGTTGCAGGGAGGATGGGGGAGTGGGGGACCCAGGCCCTCCCTCACCACCGGGTCCCAGCCCGAGGCCCTAAGTGGAGCTTGGCATCTAAACGTCGCCCTCCATGGCGGACGGGGCGGCAGCCCTCAATGCATCCGCCCACGGGCGCCAAAAGGGCCCTGCCTCGGGCTCCTTCCACTCCCAGGTGGCCCGCCCCGGAGACGGGGCAGGTCGGGGGTCACTCACTGCGCCGGAGTCTCCGGGTCCGTCCCAAGGCGAGCCGCCAGTTGCCGACGCCGTCCTTCCTGGTCGCCCGGGGGACTGGAAACTTGGTGCCCCTGGAAGCCAGGGCCGCCACCTCCTTGTTCCTACCCCCCCCCCCCCAGCAGCCCGGCCACCATCTTTATTGGCACTGGGGAGTGATGTCCGGGTGATCCGCCCCGCCCGCCCGGCGTCGCCGCCCCCGCGCTCGCCCCGGCGTGGGCCCGTGCTGGGATCGGAGCCGTAAGCCGGGGCGGGGCGGGCCGGCCGCTTCGGCTCTGTCCACGCCCTCCCCCGCTTCCGGCAGGGCGCCCCAGTTTGGGCTTCCCGCTGCCCTGGCTCTGGGGCCACGGTGCCGGTCGGCGCGCCGCTTGCAGCATGCGGTTTCCCGGGCGGGAGGAGTCCTGTCCCTGCCTCTAGTGCGGACCCCGCCGGGTCCGTCACACCCCCCATATCATCCATCTTATTTGCCTCTCTGAGGGTATGTCTACACTACCCCACTAGTTCGAACTAGCTGGGTAATGTAGGCATACCGAACGTGCAAATGAAGCCAGGGATTTGAATTTCCTTAGCTTCATTTCCATAAGCCGGCCGGCGCCATTTTTAAATGCCGGCTTGTTCGAACCCCATGCCGCATGTAGCCTCATTCTACGAGGCGTACAGATAGTTTGGAATGGCTTGCTAGTTCGAACTATCTAGCCCGTGCCGCGTGTAGCCGTGCGGCACGGGGTTCGAACAAGCCAGCATTTAAAAATTTATTTAAGATAGTCCCAACAAGGAAAATCACAGAACGCCAGTAGTCATCACCTACAGCCCCCCAATTAAACCCCTCCAGCACAGCATTAAAAATCTACAAACTATCCTAGAAAATGATCTCCTTGTTCGAACCCCGTGCCGCGCGGCTACACGCAGCACGGGCTAGATAGTTCGAACTAGCAAGCCATTCCAAACTATCTGTACGCCTCGTAGAATGAGGCTACACGCGGCATGGGGTTCGAACAAGCCGGCATTTAAAAATGGCGCCGGCCGGCTTATGGAAATGAAGCTCAGGAAATTCAAATCCCGGGCTTCATTTGCACATTCGGTATGCATACATTACCCCGCTAGTTCGAACTAGCGGGGTAGTGTAGACATACCCTGGGAGAGGAATTTCCCACTGAGAAAAGAATGCCCAGTACTTCCAATTTAGTTATCTCTCTTACAAGTGTAAATTAAGTTCACAACTCCCTTGTAAGAACTGGTCTCACAAAAGACAGATGAGCACCATTTGGCATGACAGATAAGAAAGAGAAATACATGACCCCATGAGTATAAAGGTGGTACAGTAGCGCACTCTCTTTTGAGTGTTATTCTACCCTCTACCTGCTGGTCTGGTTAGGTGTTTGATCTCCTGAGGTTCTATGGGGACGCCCACCTCGTATTTTTGTCTTTCCTAGGAATTGAGGGACCGGCCCTGGCCTGACATGCTGGAGTCGAGAGGCACAGAAGGGGGTAAAAATTGTACCTGGATGTGGTCCTCTGTCTTAAGTGTACACATAGAAAGAGTAAGCTGTTACTTGGTACCATTATTTCTATTTTTCTATCTTTATCTTCTTTGTAACCATTTTTAAGATCTATATTTTGCTAGTAGTTAAGAAATAGAGCAATAGCCATTGTAACCATATGATTTATAAGCTTCCTCAATAAACCTGTAACTGTTTAAACTTTAACCTGACTCCTTCAGTTGCTGTAACAGAACCAGGCACAATTTAAAAGAACTTCAGCCGGTCTTAAGGGACAGATATAGGGAGAGCTTGGGCATTTGGATTTGTGTCACACCCAGGTGGCAGAATTCACTGGGGCACTTCTCAGTCTTCCCCAAGGCTGCCTGCTGCAAAGGAATTACGAATTCTAGCAGCTGAAATCTGAAGTGTAATAAGCTCTTCTTGTACACTTATTGGGGCGCCCGTCAACCTCTTCCAGGTTGCCCACTGCAAGGGACCCCGGTCTCAGCAGTTGAAGTCTCGGGTGTATAGCATATACACACTGCCATGACCGTCGGCTGACAAGGTCCTGTGATGGTGTCACTTGTATAGATGTGTGGACAGAGTTGGCACCGGAGTTTATTGCAGGGATAGGTTCCTGGGTGAGTATGTCTGATGTGTGGATGCTGGAAATAATTTGCTTCAGGTTGGAGGGTTGTCTGTAAGCGAGGATTGGCTTGTCTCCCAAGGCCTGTGAGAGCAAGAGATCATTTTCTAGGATAGTTTGTAGATTTTTAATGCTGTGCTGGAGGGGTTTAATTGGGGGGCTGTAGGTGATGACTACTGGCGTTCTGTGATTTTCCTTGTTGGGACTATCTTAAATAAGCTGATGCTTGGGTACTCTTCTGGCTCTGTCAATCTGTTTTTTTTTTAAAACTTTCCCAGGTGATATTTAAGTTTTAAGGATGCCTGATAGAGATCCTGTATGTGTGTGGCTTCATATGCAAATTTGGTATTATCTGTAATGGCTTAAACAAAGACTTGAACTGGATGGGACATTATATTCAACACCCAAATGTCATCAAAGCTAAGTATGAGACACTCACAGTCCACTCAATTAGCCCCATTAACACTAGCACTACAATCGACAGGGCTATTTTTCTCCCCTTCTCCACTTTTTACATGATACAGCATAAGGTGCTACAGGACTGTTTATGCTAGAGAATTACTTGTGCTACAGGACTACTCTTTTTTTAAAGTTATAGACTAACACAGCTACTCCTCTGAGACTAATATGTAGTTTTAAAATAGTCATTCAACAGGGGTTTCAGATAGTGACAAAAGATAAACACTACAGATAATAATGATGGTGTTTTTGAAGCAAGCCTCACTATTGTTATTACTTCTTTTGTTGTTACCATTGCATGTTTACTTACTTAATCTGCCACAGCCACTAGCCATCATTCCATAAAAATAGTGCAATTTTTATGATATTTTTAGCAAGAATGGCTAAAAATAAGGGCTTAGATTCACATGTTGTCTAATATTATTGCATTAAATTCAGTTGCAACTAGTGATAAATTGGGCCCAAGCAGTCATCAGTTGTAAAAAATGCCTCCTACAGACATGAGAGCTCTTATTCGCATTTGACAAATATTTGTAATAATAGCTGAAGATTTACGCTATTTTCAAGGCTACAAAATACTGATTTCCAGTTACTCCTTCAGTGCATGCTAGTATAGTATTTCTGTAGGATTGTATGTCTCCACTGTTGAAATTCCAATAATGAGAGTCTTGGTTCTACAGTTGCTTAGAGACACTGATGAAAATTGTTCTTTTTACCGCTGATGTGGGCAAGCAATAGTAAAAGCACTCAGGTTATTAGATGATAATGGAAATCATTGAACGGTACCAACTCCAGTCATCATAGTAGCATCCTAGGAAAGCAAATAATGTCTTCTGATTGTCACAGGATAATGTGGCATACCCTACCCTGTAGGAGTGCATTCTTTATCCAACCAGCTGAAAGAATAATGTGATTCTCTGTTGTCCGGGCCTAACATCAGATTTCCTTTGGTGGGAAAGAGAAGAAAAGAATTACATTAACATTTGTAATAAAATCACCATTGCTGTTTTTTAACACCAATACTTACCCCCAGTATAAAAGTCAAAATTTAAAAAGTTGTTACTTATTTGTGTCAGATTACATTGCCCGAGTGTTGGTCTCTGTGATGATCTGTTCACACCCTCCTGGAAAAGGTTAATGTGCCTCAGAAGGGGTTAAGTTACTTTATAGGTCACACCAGAAAGGGAGTTAAGTTCATAGGAAGAATTGCTAGAGGATGGAGCCCACCTGGACAGGAGCAGGCAAGGCAGGTATAAGGTCAGGAAGGAAGCTGTAATGTGGAAGTTTGCAGTCATGTTCTGGACTTAGCAAGGGAAAGGAGGAAATCTTTAGAAGAATAGGAACACTGGGATGAAGACCCTGATGAAAGACTTCCCCCAGAGAAGTGATGGAGAAAGAAGCCAGAGGGAGGTGGAATAGGAGCAGCCTATGGAATGGCAGCAAGGTTTGGGATGGTGTACATATTCATTGCTGGTTCAAGAATCCCTGGGCCATAATCCAGAATTTTTATGGGAACCAGTTCCCATACCAGTAGGGAAGTGGCATAGCCTTGAATTGGAGGACTGATGGGAATAATGACTTTTGTGAAAGGATTATCTATTGGAGGTCATTCTCCATGACTGTTTGCCTCTCTACTAATTTAGTCCCTAATCCAGCAGATGAGTTAACATATGGTTAACTTTAAGCATATGCCTAACCCCAAAATTGAGCATGTGCTTAAGTGCTTTGCAGGACTGAGACCACAACTGTGGTGATAATTTGTTTTTCTGATGTGAACATCTGTCTAGTAGGAAATGGACTGGGCCCATCAACTTATTTCATAAAGGCCACTCAACAGCTGTCATATGATAATGATGTAAACTTTACAACATCAATCAAAATTATTGTGAAAATTCCAGAAATAATGGTGTTGACGAAAAGAGAGAATTCTATAAGGAGCAGTGTTGGAAAAGGAGCAGCTATTTCTATAAAATCCAGTGTGTAGAATATGAAGTGTTTAGGCAACACAGCAATGATGATTTCAAATGATAATTAACAAAAACCTCTTTGTTGTTTGTGGTAGTGATGTTGGTGTATGTAGAGTATAGCTTTTATCTTAGCAGTTATCAGGGCTCATTGTTGTATAAATCTGAACACTGGGAATTTTTAATGTTATGGTTTATGGAGAAATAGGGAGGAAATGTGCTGCTACAGCAATGTTAGCTTAAACCTTCCTTTAATTTAACAGAGAACATCCTTCCTGTCTCTTTCAATATTAGAAAGATAGAATTCCTCAAAGGAACAATAAAGAAGAAAATGGAATAAAAATAATAGAAGGTAGTATCTTTAGTATGAGTATGTCCTTCATGGCAGCAAATTAATTCACGATCAGTTGTTAAGGTAAAAATCATTGATACTGTTTGAAAAGAAAAGCTACTATACTCTCTCTTGTTATGCTTTGTTCTATTTCACAGGTCTATATCATGCATTGTTATTACCACCAGAGAAAGCCTTTTACTATTGTATGTATCTGACAATTTCAAATCTGACTTAATGTAGTCAAAGTTACTTAAAAATAGAGAGGAAGAGAGGAAAAAGGTAATACCTCTAGCTGAAGCAAGGGTGCCCTCTATAGAATGTGATATTGTGAGTCTGCAAGGAAGATTGTGTTGCCAAATTAGACTTCCGCACACTTTATATGTACCAGCATTTTTACTGCAGTATTTGGTTTAAATAATAATATACTTATGTGCAAATGTGTTGTATTTACCCATATATGGATGTGTCATATTTCAATATAGAGAAGAGAGAGAATGAGAGAAAACATGAACAAGTAAAATTATGAATAGATACATACTAGTCTAAGCAGAAGGAAACGATTAAGCCCAAGATGAAAATATGCACCTCTGATTCACTATCTCCAAAAAGGAATCACTTGGTATTAAGTGTGTCCAGTATAATTATTATTCATGGAATTGCTAGTATGTTCTATTTCATAATAATCTGGTATTCTATAGGCAACAAAACAGTTGCAGAGCCATGTAAACTGAATGTAAATGTATGATATGATAAAAAAATTGGTTCTAATGCTGTGACTAAGCCATGCAGTATTTTCTGTTCATCTTCCTCTTCCCACTCTTTTAAAAAAGGAGAACATGGTGGGCTTTAAAATTCAGCTCTCACAACAGCCATTTTTCGAAGTTGCTTCACTTGTCCTTTACTCATCTCAGGAAGTAGAATACATTACAGTAGCACATTCATATAGTTGCATCATTATTGTTTTTGGTCCTGGAATAGCTAATACGTTACACAGCATGAACATTATTTATTTCTCATTTTTGTATATAAAATGCTCATTTATTTAACATTATAATTTCAAAACTATTTAGAATCATAACTTCTTAATTCCTTTCTGGAAGTGTTACATGTTTTGAGTGTGTCCGCACAGACAAATGTGTATGTAAATGAGTTATCCATCCTTATTAGCCTGTTCATAAATGGCGTTTTTCATGACAAAGATGTTTATGTGAAAATCAGAAGATGGGTTGTGGGTCATTTCTTAAATCTACTCCATATAGTGTTTGTAAAGGGTCGACAGCTGTCTCCTCTCTTCTCCGGTCCTGAGGTTATAGCAAGATATAAGAATTATCTGACCAATTAAAAATATATGTGCTTTATATCATTGGAACTATAGATCAAATAATGGGTAGAAATAGCGAAAACTTAATTAACACTTCTTTGTTCCTTTGGCCCAGTGGCACATTTCTTTCATTTTCCCCCCTGATGTAGCCATATTATAGTCAGTTGAGTTCCATCAGGGATGAATTTTATAATATTTATTCCATATATTGGAAGGGGTGTTAGAATTTCAGACATTTTTGCAAGTACAACTTGTATTTCAAATGGTTTCATGGAAAGCAGAAAAATGAAAACATTATTACTGGTATTTCTCCTACATCCAGAAAGGAAAACACAACAACTTTATTCTCTAGTGCTCATATAACACAAAATAATTATGTACTTATATAATCATTAATGAACAAATGATAATTATCTTCCACTGTAGGATAATTTTGTATCTCTCTTCTAAAAGCCTGCTTCTAAAAGTTTGCTTGCTCTCAGATTTTGTTAGCATTGCATAATACAAGCCAGCTGAAAAGATTCAGTGTCTTTAGTGATTTTGTACTAACTCTAAAGCAAATGTAACTCAAGATTCAAGTGAACGAGGGCAGGTTTGTATCTGTGGGTGGAAATCATGTAGTGAGCTGATGGTTTTCATCTTGAAGATGGGCAATGTTTTATGGTTTTGGCTGAGTTCTACTTTGATCTAAGAGGTCTCATGATTCAGCTACAATTATGCCAGTAATTACCATATCTTTGCCTGGTATTTTGCATCATTAAAAGGATATTGTAATTACAAAGTAATTGCAGAACATTTGATCTACAAATCAAGGAGTATTCAAAACATTACTTCTATCAGACAAGTATACTGTGCACATTTTTTAAAAATAAACCTCAAAACACAGAAAATAATTATGGACAAATGAATGCCCATACTTGGAACAATTTTGTAGCTTCTAGTGGGCTAAATGGTTTTCTCCCTTTCTAAATCCTACTTTATGAAAACTCTTTCATAATATCTTTTTATTGTACATTTTATCTACATAATCTCCAGAATTTGCACTAATTCTTTCTCTGTATTTGGTTTTTATCCTAGCTCCTTAGAAGAGGGATCACAGGTTTTGTGTTTTATCATAAGATCCATAAATCACTTTGTACTATTACATATAATAATTAGTAACATAAAAATTGTTCCATATGCTCTGTCATTACTAAAATTGTCAACATCAAACATGTCTGGTAATTAGAGTTGTTTACAACTTGACTCTGAGGGTTATGGACCTTATAGAAAAATATATATTCTGAAATGTAGCCACATTAAAATGGGCAGTAGTAAGTCTTCATCTATCTATATTTTAGAAATGTGCATCTCTGTGAGTGTGTTTGTTCAAGAACTCCTCCTAAATGATAAGAGCTAGGATCACCAAAATTGGTATGCAGCTTCTTCTTCTACTAACTTAAAGCTAGGTCAGGGTTTGGTTGTGTCAAGAAAGTAGGATGTGCCAGGAATGGAACTGTATTCCAGAATATGGAAAGTGAGGGGGCATATAGAGGAGGGACATGATACAGTCACCACTGCGGGGCAGCAAGCATAGGGGACAGCTATGCTTCAGAGTGATCATTGTAGGCAGCTGCAAAACCAAAAGAGTGACCAGCAGAACTGGGGTTCACCATATTGTCTGCCATTAGGCTGGGTAAGAGGAGCACCTTTGCCCAGGAGACAGATCCTGCCAGCGCTCTCCACCATGAGATAGAGAAGAGGAAAGAATAAGGCCCCCATCACCAACCCTAGACCAGAAGGGGTCAGGGTGGAGGAATAAAGTCCATAGCAGGCCCCCCTCCTAACTGGGAGAGGCCACGGGAAGGAAGAAAGCTGCCCCTAGTTCCAGAAGGGGGCAGCAGGGAGGAAAAAAACTCCTGTTGTCCCCCTCAACCTGGGAGGGAGCAAAGGGGAGAGAAAAAGCCTCCCTGCCCTGGGGGGAATATGTGGGAAGGGAGAAAGCTCCTGCTGGCCCCACACCACCAGCCCTCTGGCCTGAAGGACCAAGGCAATGCTGGGTAAATCTTCCAGTGTTACTGTACACAAATTGCCATTTCTCACTATGCTCCATGTTTGTACATAATTTAAAGAGAGCAATGGCTCATGAAAGGTTCTGTGTAAAACAGGGGTGGGAAAAAGGGCCTCCACAGGCCACATTTGGCCTGCCAAGCAGGCTGATCTGGGCTGCAGAGGCCCTGCCTGCTAATTAGGGCCTGGGGGCGGGGGAGCGCGCAAAACTTCTTCCCGCCCTGTGAGGAGAATGCTGCACTTCCCGCCCTGTGAGGAGAATGTCATGTGCTTCCCTCACCCCGAATCCCTGATTGGCCTGGGGGCGGGAGGAGTGTGCAGTTTCCTCTGCCCTCCCCCACCCACCCTGCAAGGAGTGCACAGCACTTCAAAGTGATGTACGCTTGCACAGGGAGGGAGCAAGGTGAAGAAAGCTTTGCACAGCTCCCCTGCCCCCAGGCCGCAGGCCCTGATTGGCCTGGGGGAGCACATGAATTCTCCTTCCGCTCTGCGAGGAGAACGTAGCACTTTGAAATGCCATGTGCTCCTCACAGGATGGGGTAGGGCATCTCCCTGATTTGCCTGGGGGTGGGGGGAGTGCCTGAAACCTCCTCCCGCCCTATCCCTGCCCTGCAACAAGGAGCACATGGCAGGGCATAGTGGATGCCTAGAGGGAAGAGGTGGGCAAAGGGGTTTCCCCACCTCCAGACCAATTATGGTCTGGGGGTGGAGTAGCCCAGAAGCATCCTGGCCCTGCCCCTTCTGCTTTAACACCTTCTGGGCAGCCCGGAAGCACTTACAAAATTTTTAAAGTGCCCCCTGGCCAAAAATTATTGCCCACCAGTGGTGTAAAACATTCAACATACAAGGCCAAATCCTCAGCATAGTTTCAGTGGCACTATGAAAATCAGTGGAGTCCATGGGAATCACTGATTTACACCGGTTGAAGAATTTAGCCCAATGTAAAGATTTAAACAAAGGAAAAAATTAATTTTAGAGCATGAATCAAATAGTCAACCATTCACACACACGTACAATTGTTTGGGATTTTCGAAGAACCCTAAGGGAAAATAGGTTCCTGTTGAAATTCAGGGATAGATAGTATTGCCAGCCCTCCAGGATTGTCCTTGAGTCTCCCGAAATCAGCATAAATCTCCTGGTAACAATTGAAAGCAATTCTGGAGATTTTAATGAGATATTTTAAGAAAATGACAATATGTAATG
The DNA here is from genome assembly GCF_049634645.1 of Pelodiscus sinensis. NCBI lineage: Eukaryota > Metazoa > Chordata > Testudines > Trionychidae > Pelodiscus > Pelodiscus sinensis. Next base: position 10,789,513 of record NC_134723.1, read on the forward strand.
TTGGTGGAAAAAATTCCTGAAATAGCTTCAGGGAAATTTGGCAACTCTATGGCTATGTCTAGACTGCAAACCTCTTTCGAAAGAGAGCGTCTAGACTGCACGCGGAACTTTTGAAAAAGCAAGTCGCTTTTTCAAAAGAAAGCAGCAAGTGAGTCTGGATTCTCTGTTTCTAAAAAGCCCTGTTTGCTTTCAAGAATGCCTTTTTTCGAAAGAGCACTTTCGAAAAAAGGCGGTCTTCCTCGTGCAATGAGGTTTACCGCCATTGAAAGAAAAGCCACTTTCTTTCGATTTAATTTCGAAAGAATGCGGCTGCAGTCTAGACGCAGGTGAAGTTTTTTCGAAAAAAGGCTACTTTTTTCGAAAAAAACCCTGAGTCTGGACACAGCCTATCAGTAGATTGATGCCTAATTCCCTTGAAAAATCGCATTCTGGAAATATAATTAACGTTATTAATGTATCTTGATCAGCATCCCCATAAGAACACCAAATACTGAAAAGGGTACACTGACCTTTGCTCATGACAGCGAGGCTTTCCATCTATTATTGGTAGATGTCCCAAATCATAACACTCAGGAACACCTCCCTTCCGCTACATCCCAAACAGGTGGGCTCCATTTCATGGGATGAAGAACAGTACATACCTCACCCTCTGCAGCACTGAATGTTGGTATGTGGAGTTTAGGGACTGGAACAAAACACACAAAAATCAGTGGGAGTCTTTCCTTTGACTTCAAAAGGCTTTAGATCAGACCCTTAGAGAGGAAATGAATTTGTAAGTAACTGAAACCTGCAGAAGGGATTCACAGTGATCCTGCCAACCCCCCCTCCCCCCCCCCCACTCTTCATAGATTGGCAGTTAATTCTATATTACAAGGTGCCCATGTAACCAGTATATTTTCTGGATTTTTATGGCATATTTTGTTGGTTTTTGTTCAGCTAGATTTCTCATACACAAGATCCAATCCTCAAAGCAAAGGAACAATAAAGTAGAAATTACACTTCTTTAATCACTATCTACTGTTGTGTGGATTGCTGTATTTACATTAGTAGCCCACTAGTGAGGCTATTTGAAATTTTCTGTTTTATTTTATTCTCCAATTTATACCTCAATGCTCTCCTGATTGTTTCATTGTCTAAGTGTTTTCTAGCTGGTGATTTTTCAATTAAAATATGAAAGATTTCGTTTTTCTCTCCTATTATTTAGATTTAATTAAAATTCTTTGAAATATAATACTTCCTATGTATCTGTTACAGTTAAGGAAATTAAACTGTTGCTGCATTTTTATTTATTTGCATACATATATGGTTATTACCATGCCATACATGGTAAGTGAGGCCTTAAAGGTAGGAGATAAAATGTCTGGATTCAGGGGAATTTATACATTTTGGGTTAATCTTTCAATTTCATGGGCATTTGTGCACATATTTTTGTAACACATAAGCTAATTATTTACTTTATTTCTTAAGTAGAAGACTTTCCCAGCATTGCCGGGTCTGACATGGGCAAAGGTGGAACTGCACACCTTCGCTGCTGGCTTTTTCCTGGTGCCAGCCAGGGGAAGGATGCCACAGAAGTCACCCACCAATAGTTCCCAGAGATGGCCCAGGAGTAGTGGGAGCTGCACAGCAGGCGGCACCTGCTCCCTAGGGGCTCATCTGGACTACGCTAAAGTGTCAAAAGAGGATATGCAAATTCTGTGGGAATTTGCATATCTTCTTCTGATCTCACTTTCAAAAGTGGAGTTTTTTGAGGAAAAGCAGAGCTTTTGAAAGTGATAGTAGTCTGGACATGTTTTTTTCAGCAACCTCCCCTTTTTCGAAAAGCTGCTTTTCCTCAAAAAATGAGGTTTACAAAGCTTTTCGAAATGGGGAAGAGGGTTGCCAAAAGACTGCATCCAGACTACATTCACTTTCAAAAGCTCTGCTTTCAAAAGTGAGATCAGAAGAAGATATGCAAATTCCCACAGAATTTGCATATCCTCTTTTGACACTTTAGCGTAGTCTAGATGAGCCCTAGGGCAGGCCAAGATTTTTGCTGCTGCTGGTCAGTGGCTTCCTTCTGGGGTGCTTGTTTTCCCTCTGTAGTCATTCCACAGTATAACTCTTTCCTACCAAACCCCGCCCTTTCCATTTTATGAGAAACAGTTGAATTCCAGGCACATCCCATTACCCTAGCACAACCAAACCCTGACCTTGCTCTAAGTTAGGATAAGTGGAAGGTGCATGTGGGGGGCCTAGCTCTCACTGTTTATGAGGAATTCTTGAACAGAGGGTATGTCTACACTACCCCCCTAGTTCGAACTAGGGGGGTAATGTATGCATACCGAACTTGCTAATGAAGCCCGAGATTTGAATTTCCCGGGCTTCATTAGCATAAAGCCGGGGCCGCCATTTTTAAAAGCCGGCTAGTGCGAACCCCGTGCCGCGTGGCTACACGCGGCACGGACTAGATAGTTTGGATTAGGAAGCCTAATCCGAACTATCTAGTCCGTGCCGCGTGTAGCTGCACGGCACGGACTAGATAGTTTGGATTAGGCTTCCTAATCCAAACTATCTAGTCCGTGCCGCGTGTAGCCGCGCGGCACGGGGTTCGCACTAGCCGGCTTTTAAAAATGGCTGCCCCGGCTTTATGCTAATGAAGCCCGGGAAATTCAAATCCCGGGCTTCATTAGCAAGTTCGGTATGCATACATTACCCCCCTAGTTCGAACTAGGGGGTAGTGTAGACATACCCAGAAACACTCACAGAGGGTGTATCTAGACTACAGGGTTTTGTCGACAAAAGTGGATTTTTGTCAACAAAACTATAGGGGTATGTCTACACTACCCTCCTAGTTCGAACTAGGAGGGTAATGTAGGCATACCGCACTTGCAAATGAAGCCCGGGATTTGAATTTCCCAGGCTTCATTTGCATAAGCGGGGAGCCGCCATTTTTAAAACCCCGCTGGTTCAAACCCCGTGCAGCGCGGCTACACAGGGCTCGAACTAGGTAGTTCGGACTAGGCTTCCTATTCCGAACTACCGGTACACCTCGTGGAACGAGGTACACCGAACGAGGTACATCGAACGAGGTGTACCGGTAGTTCGGAATAGGAAGCCTAGTCCGAACTACCTAGTTCGAGCCCCGTGTAGCCGCGCTGCATGGGGTTCGAACCAGCAGGGTTTTAAAAATGGCGGCTCCCCGCTTATGGAAATGAAGCCCGGGAAATTCAAATCCCGGGCTTCATTTGCAAGTGCGGTATGCCTACATTACCCTCCTAGTTCGAACTAGCGGGGTAGTGTAGACATACCCTACCTGTGTCTAAACTACTGCCAAGTTCTGCGTCTACAATAAGTCGACAGAACATGGCAGTTTTGTCGATGGTGGTAAACCTCATTGTACGAGGAATAACGCCTTTTGTTGACAGAGTTCTGTCAACAAAAGGCGCTATTGCATCTGCATTGTGCTTTTTCAAAAGAGAGCATCTAGACTCTCTGTCAAAAAAGCGGCTTGCTTTGTTGACAGAACTGGCTGTAGTCTCGACGCTCTTTATCAACAGAGACTTAGTATCTGTCGACAAAGCCTCTGTCAACCAAAGCCTGTAGTCTAGACATACCCAGGCAGATGTACATTCCTAAAATATATAGATAATATGAAAATATTATGGATTTTTTTGTGAAATGTTTAGAAACTTATTTTTTCCCCTTTTTATTTGGCATTTCATAGTAAACATGATGCTGAACCAACCAGACATGGGACAATGTAACTATTTCCAGCTCCCAATGGCCATGTAAGAAAATTGAATCTAAAAATTTCAGGTATCTGGAAACAAAACATATCCATCATAAATATTCAGACTATATTAAGGAACAGAATTTTCTCTTCTATACAGAAAATTCTCCAACATTGTATAAGAAATCCATACATAGACACAGAATCTAAAAGAAGGGGAAATAAAATAATTCACTTTCTTCACACACTTGCAACAGGATTTTGAGGCTTAATTAACATTTCCAAAATCCTTTGAGAACCTGAAATATAAGGCACTGCATAAATTCTGAACATTTATATTTTATTACTAAAAGAGGGTATGTCTACACTATCACCCTAGTTTGAACTAGGGTGGTAATGTAGGCAACTGGAGTTGCAAATGAAGCCCGGGATTTGAACTTCCCGGGCTTCATTTGCATCTTGCTGGGTGCCGCCATTTTTAAATGTCCGCTAGTGCGGACTCCGTGCCGCGCGACTACACGCAGCATGGACTAGGTAGTTCGGAATAGGAAACCTAGTCCGAACAACCTAGTCCGTGCTGCGTGTAGCCGCGCGGCACGGAGTCCGCACTAGCGGACATTTAAAAATGGCGGCGCCCGGCAAGATGCAAATGAAGCCCGGGAAATTCAAATCCCGGGCTTCATTTGCAACTCCGGTTGCCTACATTACCACCCTAGTTCGAACTAGGGTGGTAGTGTAGACATACCCAAATGTACCTGATATTGCTTGGGTCCTTAACTCAATTAATTATTTTTTTCTTTATTTAAATCAGTGCTCTGGAGTGATGAGGAGGAGTAGGGATGAGGAGTTCAGTGTGCAGGCTGGCCTATGAAGAGAGGACTACCCCAGCCCTCTCTCATCACAGCACCCTGAGGTCAGGTGAGAAGTGGCTCTCCATGACCACCGCAGCTCCAGCAGGTACAGCTGGGGGAGGGGTACATATCCCCCAGGTGGGACAAGTTCATCTGCCTCCTGTGCTCCACCAGCCACAGTGAGGAATACAGGAAAATGTGAGTTTCCCCCTCACTCTCTAATGAAGGGGAACTCCCAGCAATGTTCCATACTAATTGGAGGAAGGGGGAGAAGCTTTCCTAAGGCACCTGAGGGTAGGGCGTTCAGGGCTGAGGCTGTCCCAGATACAGGGGCACCCCAACCAGCCCCTTTCATCTGTCTGGTGATTATGTCTCTTCTCTGTATGGCTTTAGGAGAAGCAATCTCATTCCAGGCACGTCCCATTTTCTCGGCCCAACCAAACCCTTACCTTGCTTTGAGTTATGATAAGAGGAATCTGTGGCTGTGTCTACACTGGACCCCTATTACGAAATAGGCATGCTAATGTAGCACTTGGGAATAGGCAAATGCATGGGGGATTTAAATATCCCCCGCAGCATTTGCATTTTCATGGCTGCCACTTTTTTTCGGCTTGGAGATAAGCCGGAGAAAAGCGTCCAGACTGGCGCGATTCTCCGGAATAAAGCCCTATTCCGGAGGATCTCTTATTCCTACTTGCAAGGACCAGCAAGTAGGACTTGCAAGTAGGAATAAGAGATCCTCCAGAATAGGACTTTATTCCAGAGGATCGCGCCAGTCTGGACGCTTTTCTCCAGCTTATCTCCAAGCCGGAAAAAAGCAGCGGCCATGAAAATGCAAATGCTGTGGGGGATATTTAAATCCCCCGCACATTTGCTTATTCCCAAGTGCTACATTAGCATGCCTATTTCGTAATAGGGGGCCAATTAGATGTAGCCACCATGTTGAATTTGCTGGTCCTAGCTCTTATCATTAGGAAGAGTTCTTGAAGAAACAGACGGACAGACACACAAGCTCTTTCAAATACATAGTAGTTAAGTTCTTGTTCACATATCTGTGATCAGTTCATATCTAGCTCAAATGGACAATAAAAGTGACAGGCTAGGTTTGTTGCATCTTGAACAATCAGAAAGGCGCTGCTTGGATTTCCCTGACAGAATAGTTAGCTTTTAATAAATAAAGAGAAAGTTCCCAGGGAATGACAGATCAAAACTTCAAACAATAGTTAAATCCAAACACTTTTCTTACTAGCAAGTTTCAAACTGCTCTTGTAAACAGTTGTGTTAATTACTAGAACATCACTTGAAACAATGTTTACCGTTTTATTTCCCAGGCACTGTTGGCCAGAAGGAACTCAACAAATCAATAGATTCCAGTTTTATCACATGTACATACAATGAAATAATTAACACTTTAGTAGTAACTAAATTAATACTTTGTGTGAAGCACATTTTATTTCTAGTACCTTTAATTTGTTTCTCTCTCTCATATTTTCATGAAGTACTTTCATAAAGGATGTAGATAGTTAGTCAAATATACCTCTATTGCAATAAGACTGATTTCCCACCATATACAATACATATTAAAATAATAATGAATACTTTTAAAGAATAACATAATGTAAAGAAGAAAATTGTCCTGATCACTGCTAATGTGCCAAAGTGCATTCATTTCAGAGGATCTCATTTTTCAAAGCATACTAAAACACTCACAACATATCTATTTTATTGTGCTCAACTACCTGGCTCATCCAGTGTTTTTAGATTACAGATACTAAGAAAATGTTTGAAATGTCTATTGTTATAAAAAACATCTTCCTGTTTACATAGTCAATGCAGTCCCTGTTCTGGGAGTTTCAGTTAAATAAAACTGGGGGGGGGGGGGGGGGGGAAGCATTCAGTTTAAAAACAAAGGGAGTGATGCAAAATTCAGAACTATAACTACAATTCTAATTTCAATTAAGGACCTGTTTAGTAAAAATGTACATCTTAAAATCTGGGCTCAATTAGCAGATGTACAGATGTGTGTCAGACAATATTCTAGTCATTCAGTCATACCTGTGACTGTTGAGCACTGGCACATTAGTGGTGCTATCTGTCCCAGGAAAAGCAAAATGGTCTCCAAGTTGTTAACAGTGACAATAGTTACCTAAGGGAACAATCTACCAAAAATAGTGCAGAGACAAATTTTTGGGCTGGCAGGGTAAGAAGATCTAATAGGGAACTGCAGGAGGTCTATGGACAATTAAATATAGCAAAAATAGTGAAATCCAACAACTTCAATGGGCAGGATGATGAAAGACTGGCCAAGTGTGCATCTTATGAAAGGACATATTTGTGGTTTCTGGCCTCGTGGCTGAGATATTGGAGGATGAGTGGACAAGAGCAGAAAGGTCTAAAGGTGAATTACCATCAATAGGAAAAATATGTCCTTCTAGAAGTGGCAGCAACTTGCAAGAGCAACCAAAGAGCTCTACATTCTATAGAGTCAGAGAGTAATGGTATTAACCTATTTCAAAGGGTTGTGGAGATACTCTACTACTGGAAATTTTTAAATCAAGCTTGAAAATTTTCCAAAGATCTGCTTTAGTTCATACAGTAAGTAATTCAGGGATCCTATTGTCTGTCTTATACAATCAGAATGGTCCTTTCTGGCCTCATTATTTACGAACCTAGCATAGCTGTATTCTCCATCTCAACCTCTGCAGTTGGTTCTTGAAATAACTGTGTGTGACAGTGTGTCTGTGAGAATCAGAACATAGTATGCTGGCCAAGCATGGAGTCCAGGTTGTATGGCAACTTTAAACAATGTTATGCTTACAGTGAAACAAAACTTCTTAGCACAATTAGCAAATTTAGTGTCCATGAAAGATTGTACAGGAGCTCTGCTGACAGACACTGAGATGGGTAGCTGAATTAGTACCTCCCCAATAGTCCCACCTACACCATTCCCCAGTCTATATTTTCTGTTCACAATGCAAACTGTGACTACCTTGTTGCAGACCTTTTGTGCTGCCACAATGTTAATAATCGATTACTGAAAAGAACTATTGGAAGTTCCATCTGTTGGTCAGGACAATGAGGTTAGACTCATCCTGGCTTTTCTTGCCATATTTTCATTTAACCCTCTGTAATTAAAATGATAATGAGAGGAGTTAAACTTCCCTTCCTCGTTGCTTTTTGCAATAAATGCTGTGGCTAAATCCTGCAGCATATGCTCCGTTGTCCTACTTCTATAGCACCATCCTCTTGAATTATTTGATGAAAATTTTAAAGTGAAATAATGTGCTACCCATTTAAACAACACTGCATTACCCTAATACAGTATTTGGGGTAGGGGGAGTCCTATTTGAAAGAAAAATATACATTTATTTTGGTTTCCTTAGCTGACAAGGTTAACAAATGCAAAAAAATATGAGCTATAACAATTAAAGGAAATTATTTCCAAACTTAATTTACTACCCTTAATCTTTATTTTTTCCAAATTGAACTCAGCTTTCCCTCACCCTCACTTTGTCTCCTTTCAGAGATCAGACATGTTACAGTGATTACAGAATCAGAGAAATCCTAATGAAAACACTAACTATCTCAGATGGATTGCCACTTGCAGACACCAAGCATTCCTTTGCTATGCAGTCTGTTCTCAGAGTCTTTATTTGCAGTCTAACTGAAAATTTATGTACTCAAGCCATACACATTCTGGTTGTTCCTTCTTTGGAATCTTAATAAGTTTGGAAAGGTTAAACTATATTTGTGAGGGGACAAAGGGAGAGTTTATTTGTATATGGATGAAGATATCTGTTATCTCCATCTTTTGTATGGAAAGTTTTTAAAAAAAACATTTATGAGAAATGACTACAATGGCCTGACATGATGTGTGACAAAATAACATGCTGACTGAAATGTTTAAAAGCTTTTTTCCAAGTGCCCCCCACTGCTCTCATCATGATTCTCATAAAACTGCAATGAGAGAAACAATAGGTCTGAGAATAGCAAGAATAAGCTACAATATCCTAAAGTACCACTTTAAAATGTGTGAGCAAAAGCAGCAAAAGGGGGTTCACAAAACAGTGTGGCATAAGTATGTCAGAGGAAAACCTTTTGAGAAAAAGTGAAATCAGTAAAGTGAAAAATCACACAAAGGCTAATGAGTTTTAAAGGCCTGCTTTTGCTGTTGTTTTTCTACACTGGTGTATTTGGGGTGCTGTTTTTTAATGTCCTTTGCTGAACAAGAAGTGAAGCACTGGAGGACTGATTGTCTGTCCATCTAGCCTATTCCAATCTATTTCGCCATCCAGCAAAAACAGAGGAATAGGACCAAAGTTACTGGTAGTTACTGATTGTAAAAGGCTCGAGGGTCTATTATTCTGTTCCACATGCAATAGCTATGTAATGTTCAGTGTAGCAGACAAAGGTATAAAATGATTTAATGGCTGGAAGTTGATAATAGACAAATTCAGAATGGAAATAAAGTGCACATTTTGAACTGTAGTACAATTAACCATTGGAGCAATTACCAAGGTTCATGGTGAAATCTCCATCACTGACAATTGTAAAATCAAGACGGAATGTTGTACTAAAAGCTCTACTCTAGGAAGTATTCAGGGGGAGTTCTATGGCCCCTTCTGGCCTTGGAATCTATGAAATCACAGGGAGTCAACTGAATGAGATCCAACAAGAACATTAGCAAAATGTCAATGATGTTGCTGTCTCCAGCATCATTCTTAGAAGACAGGGCCTGAGTCAAAGCCATCTGAAACTTTCCCACTGACTTCAATGGGCTTTGGATCAGGCACTTTGGCCATGTACTACACTACAGATAAAATCGAAGCAGCCACAGTCGATCTTCCGGGGGTCGAATTAGCAGGTCTAGCGTGGACACTGTAATTTGAACTCAGAGCACCCTCACATCATCCCTGGGTGCCTCTGAGAGGCAATGCTTACCCACACACAAGCACAGAGTCTGAGCACAGAAAACAAACTTAATAAAAGGGAGGGAAGTAACCTGGCATTAATTTGGGAATACACCACAAACAGAATTTAGGAACAAAAACGATGAGTGAAAGTCCCACCCCAAATAGATTGGGCAATGTCCTTTTCCCTTTCAGGTTCTTAAGTCCAGCAATTTAAATGTTCCCTCACATGCCCAACCCTTCCCTGCACCCCACTCACAGTTGCTGCCCTTGGCCAGAGCACATCCGGAGTTCAGAGGTGCATCCTCAGAGTTCACCTGCCATCCTAAGCGGGGGGAGGTAAAGAGGCATCTTACTCTTTCTATTTCTCACTCATATCTGCCTGCTCGCTGCTGTCTGCCACCACTTCACTGGCCATTCATCTCATCTCTCTGCTGCTGCCCTGCTGGCCGCTCATTATGCCTCTCAGTCATTGCCCTGTTGGCCATCTGTCATGCTGCCACCACCCTGCTGGCCACTTGTCACTTCTCTCCACCACCACCATGCTGGCTGCTCATCACATCTCTCCACTGCCCCTCTGCTGACTCTCAGTCACTATCCACTTCTTGGCTGTGGCTTCTGCCTTTTAGCCTCAAGTGATTTCAGCTCCCAATGATGTCAGCTCTCAGTGATTTCAGCTCTTGACCCAAAGCACAGTCCAGCCACAACACATTTCAGCATCCGCTGGAGTAAATTTAAAACAATAAGAGTGACTCCATATGGAGCCTATTTTAGCTCTACTCTTGAGACAGTGGGGAGAAGCAGGTGGAACCAGTCTTACAGCTAACACCTGGAGCTTGGTATCTGAGAGTCCTGCCCTCCCTATTTAACTTCACAGAAATCTGGCAGTGGAGCCCTTGTTTAATCAAAATTCTTTAAACTGACAGTGTCTCTCTCCTTTTGAAATGGGTTAAACAAAGTCTGTATTTTCTGTATTCCCACAATAATTGTAAAAATTTCATAATTCCGACATGTAATATTAACATGATTTGTGGCCCCAGCCAAATTGATTACAATGGAAAAACACACCACTTCATCAGTTGAATAACTAGGAAATCTAAACACAGTCTCTTTATTTCAACTAAGAGTGTCTCCTTTTGAGCCAGGTTAAGCACATTATTTCTTTTCCATAGTCCCACAATAATTACAGACATTGCAATTAGTGTTAACACAATTTGTGACCCAACACCAGCCAAGTTGATTACAATGAGCAAAACATCACTACATCAGCTGAATATTTAACAAACTTAAGCAAAGCAGGAGCAAACTGCATTTATATTGACACACCAGGCTCTGTCCCCATTTTTAGCTAGCTGAAAGAGACATTCTTTCAGATCCTGCTTATAACTAGAAAGTTTGTTTTAACTTTCTCTCTCACATGTAACCCCCCACCAAGAACTAAGATGAAGTTTCTGATACTCTGTTTTCTCAGAGGTCTACTTGTGAATGGCCTACTTGCAGGGAAAAGTAGAGAGGAAGAGCTATTCAGAGCTGGAAAAGAATTATTATCTTTATTTACAAAACTTTGTCCACTGATAAATTACTGTGGCCAGTAGAACAAGTTGCAATTTTCTCTTTTTTACCTCATGAACTAGGAAGCACCTTCTAATCTGACCACTGATAAAGTGTTTATATGGTTCTCAACAAATCTGCACTCAACACAAAATGTGCAAAACTGTCGAGCAAAGGTACCATTCAAACATAACCGCTGTAACAAGAAACAAAGCGAGTCTCCCACCTATTTAAGGCTTTTATGGGGGGTGTATGGAGTTTCTAGGGTTTAATTGTGAAATACATTCACATCGTGCCTTTTAACGGATTTAAAAGAACCTATTCTCATTTACGAAGAGGATCTGGTTAGGAGAGTAAGAATGAAATGTACTGGTCTCTCAGATTTGGATCATATTGAGCACACAAAATACCAAAGCTGTGTTGGTCAAAACAACCTTTCTGTTTTATGGAGTATGGAATTTCAGTTATCTTTCCTCTAGAATTTGATTGCCCAATACTTCAAATGTGCACATCACTTTATTTAATTTCCTCTCTGTCTGTTCAGGTAGTTGTTATTCTGTCCTGGGGGCTCTCCAAGCTGATGAAATGAATAATATAACACAGTGGATTCTGCAAAAGATTTAATAACAATGATAAGAATTTCCAATTTAATATTTGTTTATGCTGCTTTTGTTTATAAAATCTAGAATCATTCCTTCAGACCCTTTAGTGTATCTTTCTAAACAGGATTATGCAGGATGGAATTAAATGGATTCCTTGAGTTCCAGGATAATACCTTTCTGGCCAAATTGCACATTCCTCTGTCTACCTGAATCTGGAATGCTAATAACCTCTTAAATAATAGACCCAATAAGCTCCATACTCAGGCATTAAATTCAATGGAATATTTGGCTGAAGTAAAGATTAGACTTCAGAATTTGTCCCAATCCATTAAAACATTTAGAAATAATATGTTTACTGGAACTGAGGCATTAATGAAGAAGTCCCTATGTAATAGTGCCTGCCTAATACACTATGTTACTCATTTCCCTATTAAAAATGTGAATAATTTATTTCAAAGACAGCTTTTTAATGAAGAAAAATACTTATCAATTATGATTATAGAAACATCATCTCATTAAAGGACTACATTACCCTCCACAAAAGCAGACAACTCTTTAAGATGCCTGCGCTGCATGTACCCACATATCAATTTTTCATATAATAATAACATTAATAAAATGGCAATATTGATGATATATAAAATGGATTCCTTGCCAAAGAACTAATATACATTAAAAAATGTGCAATAGCTGGGAGTATGTGGTTAGATGTAATCTAAGATATTTGTAGCTTCACAGATATCTTCCATAAATACTTTAATCACTATTTTAACTGCGATGTAATATAAAATACATTACAATTTACATATTAAAGAAAGAATTATAGACATTTGCAACACTACTTAAATATCTCATGGTCAGGACATTTTTTTCTATTATTCAGCCTAAATTTTCCTTTTCTTAATGCTTCAGAACTTCAATTTGTAGCTCCACATATCAAATTAAATTCCACGTATTTTCCCTAACTCCAAAACACTTATGAGTTTACCCTCATTTGTCTGTAAACTTAACATACACCTCTTTCCTGGAAAATCATTTTCCCGCTAATTCTTTCCCATTGTGAAGGCAGGTTGTCCTACTGTCCATGATCAGATATATTTCTCTGTGTGGGTGCCCCTTGAGTTTGTGCAAGAATTTTAATCCTATTTAATACTTTCACAATAACTTTTTATATTAAAATATTTTCTTCTATGTGAAATGTTTTAAAACCAGTACTCTTTGGGCAACCTATACTTACTTAGCACATTCAACACCAAGTTTGGCTTCTAATTCCCATGCTGTTTACTTACTCTTGTGCCTGAAAATTAAATACAATTGTCCGAGTATATTTTAGCAGGGCCCAGAAACTGAATAGTATGCTGTGGGGAGGTGGGCCGGAGATATCTCTAGGAGTTGACAGATTAGGGATTCAATCCTGCATTTGAGTCAAGATCTAGCAAAGCACTTTTAAAAGTGGCTCAGGACCCAGAGCATGCAGCACCTTACAGGGTTGAGTCCTAGTTAAATAATATGGCACTTCAGTTGCCAATGCTGCCAGTCTAGCATTTTTCACGAGTAGTGGAGTAAAATGAGAAATTAACATAGATGTACATGCCAACATGTGCCCAACCACTCCAAGCAGAATTAGTATTGTTCATTGTGTAGACTGAGGACAGTAGATGGCTCTTGGTCAATTAACACTCATTCTCACAGTCACTCAGTAATTGAAGTAACTTATGAGCATATGAAACACAGCTGGGAGTTGAACATAAACCTCTATGAGCTGCATCAGGAAGAATTACTACCTGATGGGCCTTCCCTAGAGCTGCACCTATGGGAAATATGCTAAAATAGTCTCAAAGGAAAGCCATAATTCTATACATCACAAATATCTGAGTGATTATTGTTGCAGCCTGTAATTATTACAGATATATGAGCTTTTATTAATCCCTTCATTTTATACCTGGCTTTTTGCATTTTATCAAATTTCAGCAGAAAGCTACTGTGGCATACATCCCCAAGGAAAATAGGGTTACCAAATATCTATAGGTTAGTAACAACGTTAATTGACAAATCTGCGAGACACTATGTCTAGATCCAGAACCGGAAGGAAGACTGAATCATGTAAGACCTGAATAGTATCTCCACTTAACTGCTTCTATGTTTTTCAGTTTATCTCCTTTCAATCTATGCCAAAAGATTTTAAACCATGTTGAAATTATTGATTTTTATTGCATCTTCAGAATAGGCTATTACTTTCCAGAAATATATCAAAATATGTAGATGTTCTTTTAGATAAATTTATAACTATTTTTAGCAACAAGTTAAAACTGACTATATGACTTTGGACTAGCACTGTCCTTTACAGCAGTGGTTATTAATTGTAGTCTGCACACTACTCATGGTCCACAGCCACCTTTTAGTAGGGCTGTGGTTTGAGTCCCAGCCCCCCACCCTCTCTGCTGTGGCTTTCTGCTGTGGGGGGGAAGGGAAAGAAATCCCTGGGCCTCACCACAGGATCCAGCTCGCTGGGGAGCAAGTGGATCGATGCACTGCTGCTCCTTCTCCCGCTGGATGGGAGAACAGCTGTGCATGGATACACTGTCTGGATGGTTTCCCTGCTGCTCCCATTGGCCAGAATCACTGTCAGTGGGAGGTGGTGCCTGGGACACAGTGCCTGGGAGCAGCAGGGGCTGCAAAGCCAGATAAATGGCTCTCCATCCCTCTCATGCCCAGACCCTGCACCCCTAGCCCCCTTCTGCCCCCTAGCTCCTGGCCACACACTGCACCCCAGCCTGCTCCTGTCCCCTGCCCCTGCCAAACACTGCACCCTCCCTTGCTCTTGCACCCCTCCCTAACCAAACACTCCACCCCAGCGTTCTCCTGCACCCTCCCTCCTGGCCAGACATCCCACTCCCAGCCTGCTGCTACATCTTTCCCCCCTTCCAGACACTCCACCCCAGGCCACTCCTACACTCTCCTTCTCAGCCAGACCTTATCCCTCACCTGCTCCTGCACCCAAACTCTCAGCCCTCTCCAGAACCCTACCTCCCACCCAGATTCCTCCAGCCTTACCCACCCCTGAACCTCCAACCCTATCCCACTCTCTGTAAGCCCCCTTCTGCACACTGAACCCCTTATTTTTTACCTCAGGGGGCTCACAAAATCTGTTAAGCCCAGGATCCCAAAAGACTAAATCTGGCGCCCATGTAGCTGGAGCGCCAGGAGAGTAAGGTGACTCAGTTGGGGACCACGTAAGTGAGGATTGGGTATTTTTTTGGGGGGGGGTTGCCTCTCTCTTGTGTGTGGCCCCCGACTGATTTTTCTTCACATTAGTGGCCCCAACTCAAAAAAGTTTTCTCACCCCTGCCATAAAGACATCATTGAAAACTTTTGGTCACAAATTAATGTTTTAGTTTGTTTAAAATGAAGTTTGGTAAACTAAAATGATAATGTTAAAGTGCTTAATCTGTTTAATAATTCTGATTTTAATTAAGAATATTTCCTTTCTTATCAATTACATACACCCCTTTATATTATAGCTACATTAGCCTAATATGAATAATTTCATTTTAAAGGTATTTAGAGTCAAGTGAAGGCATTTTGTCATCATGAGTGTTTGGCTGGTGGCCCACAGAAAGATTTGCATTGAGATTTGCTGTGGACCAAATAGTTTGAGAACCACTGATTTACATTTTTTCAGGAGTACGGAATCTTTCAAAAAAGGTTTTTTTTTCCCCGAAAGAACTGCATCTAGACTGCGGTTTCACTTTTGAAATGCCCTTTTTCGAAACAGCGATCAGATGTGAATATGTAAATGAATTACAGGATATTTAAATCCGTGCTTCATTTGCACTTTCAATCTGCCTAATTTACATCTTTCTTTCAAAAGAGGGATATAGTCTAGACATTACCTATCAGGATTGAAAACAGACTTCACTGGGCCTAGAGGTTGGGCCTGGATCTGGGATCCCAAAAGGAGTGTGGCTTTGGGTATAAGGGGTGGTGCTGGGGGCTGAGGGTTAACCTCCCCTAGCCAGCCCTTCAGACCTGTTGGGAACATGCTGCTTTGGGATCTGGCAGCGATTTAAAGGGCCGGGCCTTTTAAATTTCCAGGCCCCAGGACAGTTCCCCATTCCCTCTTGTGCTCATCGAAAACCCTGAACACTATTTTAAATGCATGGGTTAACTTAAGAATTCTTGTATTCTTAAACCTGTAACTTGTTTTGCTTAGATCTGCACTTTTTGTGTACTTTGTCTTGGTACAAGGAAGTCACTGGGACAATCAGGAATAAAACCCATGTCTTCTAATTCCTACTCTAATGCCATATACGTTGAGACTAGTTAATCATAAAGGGATTGAATGTTCAAATGCATTAATCAACTTAGCAACTCCGAACATGTCAATAGACAATTTCTTCCTCGTGCCCCCAACTTGTTTGTTGGTATAAACAAAATCACACTGAAGAGGAGTGTGAAGAATGTTCTCATGATCCCTAGAACCCTACTGGTGGTGTGTAAATAATAAATAAGACTAACACGAGGTGCCAGCAGGAGGCACCTGTTCTGTGACCAATGTGATGCTGCATTTTGGTTCCTGAAGGAGGAAGGCAACTGTGGAAGGAGTATGAGGAAGGCATCATTTTTTTCTGCTGTTGTTCTATGTCAAAGGATCTCTTTTGAGGGCTTGATCCTGCAAAGACCTTACTTTAGTGACAACTGAGGGTGTGGGGCTTTCCTCTGGTGCCATTCAGCAGGACCCAACACCTCTTTCCAAGGCAATGCTCCATTTGTATCTGTGAAGCGTGAGTGTTGCCACAGCATTTGCCCTGGCCTAGATCAGGTTTTCAGAGAATTGAGGCTGAGTATGTCTGATGTCTTGGAAAGGCTCTGAAACTAAGCATTCTGGGCCACCTTTCGAGGCTCACACCCATTTCCATGTTCCTTGTCCCCCAAGCTGCCACCTTTTGGACTGGCAGTAAGTATTGTCTCAATGGGGCCATACCAATGGAAGCAGGGAGCAGATGCTGCTCTGCTTTCCTACAGTGGAGTTTCTCTAGGGGTACGTCTAGACTACATGGCTCCATCAACGGAGCCATGTAAAATAGTTTACTCGGTATAGTCAATGAAGTGGGTATTTAAATAATCCCCACTTCATTTAAATAAAAATGGCCACCACACTGTGCCTACTATCAGCTGATCCGGCACGGCACAGTCTAGACGCCGTGTGGTTGACAAGGGAAGCTTTTGTCAACTGCTCTGGTGTGCCTCGTGAAACGAGGTTAAAGTCATCAGGAAAGTAGAGTGGACACCCCGCAACTCTCCCTGCTTCTGTTGAATGGTACCCCATCATAGTCCCTCCCTCCTTGGCTGGGGCAGTGAGAGCTCCTTCTTCTGTTTCAATCTCCTGCAACGCCTGGTCATTAGCCTCCCATATAGAAAGGTGGTCAGCCTCAGCATCCTGGTACCTCTCCCTTGCTGTGGAATTCTCCTACCCTCCCCCTCTAAGAATGGCATCTCTCCCTGCATTGTGGTGACACGTCTTTGAATCTATATTAAAGACGGGTAAGTGCATTCACAGGCAGGTTAAATAAGTGATTTACCCAGGGTCAGAAAGGAAGGGTCAGGAATAAAACACGTTTCCATGACTGCCAGGCTGTGGGCTCGTTATAGACTATGCTCCCTTGTTAAACAAGAGAGTAAGTAACAAGTGCACCCAGTCAGCCTGCTGAAAATACATAAGTGCTTTGCTGCATGAAGCATTTCAATGAATTATAAATACATTAAAAGAATCAATCGCTATGTTCACAGAAAAAGACAGAACATAAATTTACATTTTCTGTTGCTATCTATGAATGCTACAGAATTGCCAACAAACTCCGCCTTTCCTGCCAGTGTAACAGCAGGAAATATAATGATGAAATTAACATTGTAAATATTAAATAGGAATAAGTAAATATACAGACTTCTGATTTCTGAGCACTTTACCCTCCACAGCCTATTACTGCTTGTAGTTGTTTCCATCATGCCACATTTATCATGTTTGAGACTTGACTTTAAAAACTCCTCAGGTAGAAATCTGATTTGTTTGTTGTTGCCTGCACCTTGCACTAACCTCTCATTATTTATCAAATACTATGGGGTCTCTCTTCAAAAACATTATTGATTTCTCATTAGAGTGTGGCAAGGCTTGATTCATGATCTGAGACACAGAAGTCTCAAAATACTAGTATGTGACCACCAAACACTGTCATTAATTTATCAGGTGTCAAGCTAAAAGATCATCAGACAAAGAAAACTTATTGTGGATTTTAAAATTCTCCTTTTGTTGTATGTATTGCACCAGACTGCACCACAAATTGTCCTTTCTGGAGCAATTAAATAGAAATTAAAATTAATGTGTGAATGACCCTGAAGCTGTGAATAAATATCCAAAAGTTTGTCTGATTGCTTGAAGTTGATCCTAGCAGCCTAAATCTCTAAGTTCTATACAAATGTTCTTTCAAATCTCATAAGAATAGGGGTTAGTTGTGAAATATCCACTGCTACTTGCTTCTGGCAAAAACAAAACATAACAAAGCCCCACAACAACAGTCTTCTGGTGTTGTTATGCCTAGAAGCACAAAGATGCAAGAACATATACATGAGAGGAAAGTTAACAGTTTCTTTACAAATTCAAAAGAGCTACATGTTAGGTTTGGTTAGAGGTTTGAGGCATAAGCCATGAAGAAGACACACCATCACAGCTCACCAAACCCTTATTCAAATATGCATTATTTTGTCTCACAATGAAATCCGGCATTGTAGTTGTGGTTAATAGAAAAATGGAATGTTAGTTGATGGTGAAATAGATTTTTGATAAAATGAATAAAAATTTGTGGAAGGTATCAGATCTTCTCAAAAACTTCTGACCAAAAAAAAGACTGCATATTAATTTTAAACTATTAACTGCAAAAATGTTTGGTTTTTCAATTAAAATTTGAAATTTTCAATGGAAAAATAGCTCTCCCCCAGCTATAATTGCAATATTGGAAAACAATGAATTTAAGGCAGTTGAGAGGTATGTAATGCAACATAATCAGTATTATTTACCATGTTTATTATGTTAGTGCTTAGCAGTAACTGAAAATAGGGGCCCCTAGTGTTAGGCACTGTACATATGTAAGATACAGTCCCTGCCCTAAAGAGTTTACAAAGTAATTAGACAAAACAGGAGGAAATTAGAAGGAAAGGGGGAAGGGCTAGAATAATGAGCAGAATGAACAATATGATGTTGAACAATGTAATAGTAGTTCCCTGATTTTATTTTGTTTTGTTCGCCTTTTTAGTGGGGTCAAGTTAGGAGATTACTTAAATGACAAGACAAGGGGAAAGGGCTAGAAATAGTGAGAGATAGAATAGGAAGATTAGAACAAACAGCCAATAAGCACAGAGGGGAAAATGAAAGTGAAGGCTAACTCGCTGGTCAGTTTCTTTTACAAAGGCCACATAGCTGGGGACAGGGGAGGGGAGTGGTGGAGGGTTCCATGAGTTCTAGTACACTCAGAGGGTATGTCTACACTACAAAGTTAATTCGAACTATCAGCCGTTGGTTCGAATTAACTTTAATAGGGGCTACACATGCAAACTGCTATTTCGAATTTAATTCGGAATAGCGGAGTGCTTAATTCGAACTAGGTATACCTCATTCTATGAGGAGTAATGCCTAGTTTGAATTAAGTAGTTCAAATTAAGGGCTGTGTAGTCACTTAATTCGAACTAGCTGGCCTCCAGCCCTTCCCAGCTTGCCCTGGTGGCCACTCTGGGCCAAACCAGGAAAACTACTCTCCTCTCCCCCAGCCCTTAAAGGGGTAGACTCTGGCCAGTTGGCACTTGCCAGAGCCAGCCCTGCCAGCAATCTCTGCCCCTGACCCAGTGGCCCCAGGATGAGCCAGACAGCCAATGACAGCCAGCTGTCCCCCACCCAGTCCCCCAGCACTAAGGGGCCAGCAAGGGGCTGTAGATGGCAAGCGCCCTCCTGGACTAGTGCGGAGGTCATGGACGTCATTGCGGTTTGGGGGCAGGCCCCCAACGTCCATGATCTCTGCACTAGGAGGAATGCGGCTGTCTATGGCTGCATAGTGGCCACCATGGCCCGAAAGGGACACAGGCGCACCCAGGAGCAGGTGCACCTGAAAGTTAAGGAGCTGTGGCAGGCGTATGCCAGGGCCACCAGGGGCAGCGCTGCAGCAGGGGCTGCCACCTGCCCCTACTTCCCCACCCTCGACCAACTTTTGGGGACCTTTTTATTTGCAAAGGTCGCACTCTCATTTGCGTTTCGTCTTTCTTTCCCTTTTGCACAAGAGGTTTTTGCGCAAAAAAAGCGCTGTGTAGATGGTGCCTTTTTGTGTAAAAACCCCGTTTTGCATAAGAGCCATTCTTCCTCATTTGCATTTGCTCTTCCACAAGAGGCTTGTAGTAAAGATGTAGCCTAAGTCTACATTAGCACTTTACAGCACTGTAACTTCCTGGCTTAGGTATGTGAAAAAACTCCTCTACCCCAAGCACAGCACTGTAAAGTGCCAGTGAGAATCAGGCTACAGTGCTGGGAACCATGCTTCCAATGCTGTTAGCTATTCCCCTTGCAAAGGAGGTTTATACAGAGCACTGATCGTGGCTGCGCTTTGCACTTCTAAGTGTAGACAAAGCCTGAGAGGGAACATGATAGCAGCTTTCAAGAACCTAAAAGGGTGTTACAAGGAAGAGGGAGAAAAAAATATTATCCTCTGATGACAGGACAAGAAGCAATAGGCATAAAATGCAGTAAGGGAGGTTTAGGTTGGACATGAGGAAAAACTTCCTAACAGTCAAGCTGAGTAAGCACTGGAATAAATTGTCTAAGGAGGCTGTGGGATCTCCATCATTGGAGATTTATAAGAGCAGGTTGGAGAAACACCTGTCAGGGACGGCCTAGATGTTGCCATGAGTGCAAGGGGCTGGACTAGATGACCACTTGAGGCAGGGGCAGATGACTGTTTTGCGGGGACACGGGCAGCATAATTCCGCGGGGCCCCCCCTTTGCCACGGCACATGCGCGGGGCTTTCTGAAGCACGGGGCCCAAGGCGGCCGCCCGGTTTGCCCTGCCCTATATCCACCCCTGACTTGAGGTTCCTTCCAAGTCTAAGATTCTGTGAATCTATGATTATAATATACTGCAAGCTCTTTAGCACTGGGATATTGTTATTTGTTCTGTATATTTTTTCTTTCTCTAATATCATTTATCTTTATTAAGCTGTATAAATACTAAATCATACCTAAAGAATTAAAAGTAATAATATTTTGACCGGTCCTATATTACATTTGTTAGCATTGTTAGCACAAAGAAATAGCCTAGTAGCTGACACTCACACTTAGGCAACAAAAGGCTGGAAAATCCTAGGTTTTGCATGTTAAGATTCAGGAACATTATCACTCTTCTGTGATTTATGAATTACCTGTGCTTTCCAATTTTTTTCTTGACTGATAAAATCTTGTTGTGTTACACAACTTAACAGGTTTGGCAAAAACATTCTATCTCACTTAACATGTGCAAAGAACTGTTTTTCACTCAGTTGCCCTCAATTCTCATGAGTTTTAATACAACCCTATCTTAAATATCAGAAGTAAGATAGTCTGTGAGTGAGCACTATAAGTAAGGTTGTGCTTAAGTTTGCCTAATACTTTCTGTTATAAGATCCTATTTACAGTTATTTATATCCATGCTAAACTTTACGTCTTCAGATTGAATTCTTTTTTGTTTGGAGACTATCTCAGCATTTTTTAAAAAATGTTGTAGGTAAAATGTTTTTAATTTTTCTAGAAATAATATTAGGGAAACATGTTTTCCCCATGCCAAAAAATTCTTACTATCATTCTCTTGAAAAGCCTCTCCATGCTTTGGAGCCAGGATATGACATTTGACAGCTTTGTTGTTTTAGTGTCAAAGATTCTTTTTGCTTCTTACTATCAAAATCCACCCAATTTTGGTGAAGTTGCAGCCCTTTGAAAAATCACAGCTAGCACATGAAATTTGTCAGTTTGGAAGCTAAATTCTGTTGAAGAGTCCATCTGTGCTGAATATGTTTAGTTCACACCCAGCTCCAACAAGCTGACTGCAGGGCCTCCATTTCAGATTTTGGTGTGGGGAGAGGGGGCAAGCTGTGCATGCCGTAGTGGGGGTGGGAGTGAAAGCATAGGGGGCTGACTAAGAACAGAGGCTTCAGCAGTGTACCTGAGCATGCTAAATACAAACCAAGCACCAAATGAGGATGGGGTGGTGGTGCCATTCCCGTCTGCCCTCCCCCTCATATGCATCATCTCTATCCAGGGGCAACAAAGGATATGGAAAACTACTTTTTTGGCAGATGACTTAGCAGCTAACTGACAGGAGCATTGTATCTAATTCCTATATAAAAGAAATAAAATTAAATAAATATTGGACTCACTCAGCTCTAACATAATTATATTCTGACATCTTGTGGCAAGTCACTTAAGGGTGATTTTCAGATTGACGAGCCTTAACATTTTCATGTATATTCTTACTTTGTTACTAACTCTGTGGAGAGAAAGTGACACTGTCAAGACTCCTGGGCTCTTTCTCAGCTCTGGAAGAGGAGTGGGGTCCAGTGGATTACAGCAAGGGGGCAGATACATTTCAGTTCTATATAGGAACATCAGAAGGACATACTGAGTCAGACCAAAGGTCCTTCTAGTCCAGTATCCTGTCTTCCAATAGTGGCCAATGCCAGGTGCTTCAGAAGGAATAAACAGAAGAGGCAATCATCATGATCCATCCCGTCAGCCATTCCCAGCTTCTGGCAAACAGAAGCTAGAGACACCATCCTTGTCCGTTCTGGTTAATAGCCATTGATCAGCCTCTCCTCCATGAACCTATTGTGTTCTTATTGGAACCCTGTTATAGATTGGGCTTTTCCACTATCTCCTGGCAAAGAGTTCCACAAGTTGATTGTGAAAAAAATAATTTATTTTGTATGTTTTAAATCTGCTGCCTATAAATGTAATTGGGTCAATTTCTTGTGTTATGTTAAAGAAGGAATAAATAACATTTCCTTATTTTATTTTGCACCACTATTCATGATTTTCTAGACATTTACCATATCCTTCTACCTTTTAATTCTTTCTTTTCCAAGATGAAAAATCCCAGTCTTGTTAATCTCTCCTAATATGGAAGCTGTTCCTCACCCCTAATCATTTTTGTTGCCCTTTCTGTACACATTCCAAATACAATATATCTTTTTTTATATGGGTTGACCAGATCTGCATACAGTATTCAAGAGGTGGCATATAATGATTTTATGCAGAGGAAATATGGTATTTTGTCTTATTATCTATTCCTTTCCTAATGATTCCCAATATTCTGTTAGCTTTTTAGCTTTTACACTGACACTGCACATTGAACAGATGTTTTCAGGGAACTATCCACAATGATTCCAAGATTTCTTTCTTGAGCAGCAACAGCTCTTTTGTATCTATAGCTAGGATTATATTTTTCCATGTGCATTACTTTGAACTTATCGACCCTGAATTCCATCTGCTTTTGTGTTGCCAAATCACTCAGTTTTGTGAGGTCCCTTTTGTAGCTCTTTGCAGTCAACTTTGGATTACTCCCTGTTCTCCCATTTTTCAAGAAAATTTGTAAGTTTAACATCGTAATCCAAATGCAGCACAACACTCAGTCCTACTTCCCTCCATCTTTTAAGCAGAGTACCTGTTTTCATAATGATCTAACGATACTTCAGTTATTAGAATGTCCAGACTTTTGTTATTCTCAAGCACTCTGCCTTCCTCTTATAACAAACTCTCTGCCCCAAAGACAAAGCTACAAGCAGCTCAAACTCTGTTGCATTTAAGAACTGTCTCTAGAGTCAGGGCATGCAGATTTAAGCAGATCTCCAATATGAAATCCAGGGGGTTCAAACTTGGGAGAGGATGCTACTGTTTCCCCAGTTCCCCATAAATGGTGCCCTTGGCTGACTGGACTGAACATGGACAATCCCCAAAAGTGATTGAGCATGTTCTGTCCTAGGCTTACAAAGGCTGGGCAAGATCTGCTCATTCTGGCTGATGAGCACCTCCATGGTGTCAGGCACCAGAACTGGGAGCAGAGAAGCTATCTCCCCTGTGTTCTTGTGCCTGTTTCTTGTGTCCAGATATCATGGAAGAAGCAGCCTGATTTGAAAGTGGAGGAATGGCATGTGGGAACAGAGATGCCATCAGTTACTACATTAATTCATCTGGGTGTGGTCTCTTCTGTGGATCTAAAGGTTCTACCCTTTTGATGACCCATGGGGGTGTTAATATGGTGCCACATGAGGGAACTTTTGTTTACTAAGTTTACTAAGTTTTAAATATAGGGATAGAAGAACATTAAATATAAGTTTTAAATATAGGGATAGAAGAACATTAAATATAAGTTTTAAATATAGGGATAGAAGCATTCCACAGTTAGGGAATTCCAGAATTCAGGTTTGTGATACGTCATTATAAATCATGTATGTATATATTATGATACAGCCTTAAATTTTGTGATTGCAGACTGATTTTCCCCCACAGGAGCCATGCTTCAATCTGTGTACAAAATGGACATACCCAGGGAAGTGTGCAGTAAATGAGTCTAGCTATAGTGCCATTGTCCCACTTGCTGCAGAATTTGAAGGTGAATTAGGTAGGTGATTGCAGAAACAAAATCTTTGGTGTTGTGATTCAGGAGGTTGAACATCACCCTGGATAGCTAGATTCTATTCCAGCCTCAGATATAAAGTTCTAATTTGATTATGGCAAGTCATTTTAACCAAACTTGTCACAAGTGGCCATTAATTGTGTTTTCCTCATTTTCCCAGTGCCCCTAGATGAGATACTTTGCAAAAGTTTTGTAAAAATGCTGAGTTTGCTTTGAACATGCATTGTGCTAGCTGACGCTAAGTATTCTAAAAAGATCAGCCCCTAGTTATCCAAAGTTGGGCACCTAAAATTAATGGACACTTTTTATCTTACTCCCTCTGTGCATGTGCTTCCTTCTCTGTAATATAGGAATAACACCCTTCCTCTCACAGGACTGTGCTAAAGCTGAATCCATCAACATCTGTGAAACCTTGTATGATGATGAGTATCATAGAAGAGCTCAAGAGGAAATTAATGACTTCATATTCAGTGGAAAGTTTAGATAGTGTGCAGTCATTCAGGCATGGGGCCACACAATGAAAGGGGAGGATAAAAAGAAATACTGAATAGCTGCTCATTCAATGAAAACCATCTACCCTGTGCACTGAATGAGGCAGGGGATCTTGTTGAGAAACTAGTACGTGATTATGCAATGAAAAGCTGTATCAGAATACATACTCTTAATAGGACTGAATTAATGTTGCACAGGAAGCCTTAGTTATGGAATATACTAATTTCTGAGTTCTTGATTTAATAAACAGCATATTTTTACTGGTAATACATATAATATACATGCACTGTAGAGCATGCATAAAATAAGTGACTTAGAAATTATGGTATGAGAACTGAATATTAGGAATACAGATGGCTCTATTTTATTAGCTATGTAAAATGAACTATGCACAACAATGGACAATTATTTCCGATTAATTTGGACAGCTACGGTTTCCCTTTTAGGCATTATTTTAAATAATTTAAATTAAAATTTGGCTATGCAGGTTAGGAAATCTCATGGGGAACGTTCACAGCAGCAACTGTATAGGAAACATTTTCTGCTTAAATCAACAACTAGAGCAACAGGGTCAGAATATTTTAGAGTATATCGCATTCAAAAATAGAAGGTACGGTGTGTATGTGTGTGTGTGTGTGTTTGTGTAATGCTTCTGTTGGCCTGTACCTCTTCCTTGTTCACTTAATTTCTAGTTTAGCTTGCTGTTTTTATTAGGGAAAAGAAATAAAGAAAGCTGTTAACTACAATACAATGCATAGTATGATTAAACTTAAAAAACAGAAATAGTCCTGCCGGACCTTAGGGTACATCTATACTTGCTCCCTAGTTTGAGCTAGGGATGCAAATGGAGCTGACCAAAATTGCTAATGAAGTGGGGATTTAAATATCCTGCGCTGCATTAGCATAATCTCGCCTGCGCGTTATTCCGCTCAACCAAGGGGTTTGACTGGAACTAATACGTCCCGGGGCACACTTCCTGGTTTGAATCATCTGTTGAGCAGGATAATTCGTGGGTGAGATTATGCTAATGAAGCACGGGATATATAAATTCCCGCTTCATTAGCAATTTTGGTCGGCTCCATTTGAATCCCTAGCTCGAACTAGGGAGCAAGTGTAGACGTACCCTCACATACTAACAAAAACTGTAGATAGTATCATGAGCTTTTGTGGACACAACCCACTTCTTCAGATGAATGGAGTTAAGGGGTCCAGGTTACAAATAAATAGCAGAGAAACAGAAAGGATGGAGAGGAAAAGAGGAGGAAAAATGGAGAAAAAAATAGTTCTCAATTAGAGTGTCCATGCTACATGAAGCTAATAAAGTTGGGCTATAAGTATTTTAAGTACCTGGTGCTTAGCAATTTATGTCATTAGGATGTGGAAAGTAGCAGCCTATCCAGGTGAGGTCTTTGTTTAAACCTCTGTTCAAGGTGTCAAATTTGTAAATGAAAACCAGTTCTGTAGTTTCTCTCTCCAGGGGACTTTTGAAATTGTTTTGAAATAATGCAGACACTTTTAGATCTATTAGAGTATGTCTACACTACAGCACTAGTTCCAACTAACTTAATTCATATTAATTAATTCGAAATAAGCTAATTCGAATTAGTACATCTAGACCTAAAAACTAATTCGAATTAGCGTTTTGCTTATTCAAAATACCGTGTCCACACTGAGTGGACCCTGAACCGAAGTTAAGGCTGGCCGGAACCAGTGCTAGCAGGGCATCAGATTAGGTCTTAGAGTGTGGAGCTGCTGCCTCAGGCTAGCCGAGGGCTGTGCTTAAAGGGACCCAACCCCCACCCCGGACAGACAGTTCTCAGGGTTCCCCGCTTGATTGTCGAACTCGATGAGGGACACCCATCTGCGGGGGTCAATCGGGGAGCTGTCAGGATCCAGGAGGCCCCACAGGAGAGCTTCAACCCCAAGGAGCCCACAGAGCCACTCCAGTCCTCCCCATCGGGGGCTCGTGCCCCATTCCTCACTCACCTCCTTCCACTTACCCCTCCCAAGCCGCCCTTCCTGATGTAAAAAAATACAAACTCTGTTTATTTAACAAAACTGGGGAGGAGGGCATTAAACTCTGGGGAGACTGGGAAAACGAGGTGGGAGAGGGGAAGAGAGAGGGTGGGAGAAGGGAGGTGGAAACCTGAGAGGAGGGAGGTAGAAGAGGGAAGCCAGGGGAAGAAGGAGGAGGGGAAGTATAAAACTATGGTACACCATATCTTCAGTACTGTGTACAGATGTGGTCTCCTCACCTCAAAAAAGATGTTTTGGCCTTGGAAAGGGTTCAGAAAAGGGCAACTAAAATGTTTAGGGGTTTGGAACAGGTCCCATATGAAGAGAGGCTAAAGAAACTGGGACTTTTCATCTTAGAAAAGAGGAGACTGAGGGGGGATATGATAAAGGTATATAAAATCATGAGTGGTGTGGAGAGGGTGAATAAAGAAAAGTTCTTCATTAGTTCCCATAATATAAGGACTAGAGGACACTGAATGAAATGAATGGGTAGCAGGTTTAAAACTAATAAGCGAAAGTTCTTCTTCACACAGCATATAGTCAACCTGTGGAACTCCTTGCCAGAGGAGGCTGTGAAGGCTAGAATTATAACAGAGTTAAAAGAGAAGTTAGATAAAGTCATGGAGGTTGGGTCCATGGAGAGCTATTAGCCAGGAGGTAGGAACGGTGTCCCTGGCCTCTGTTTGTGGAAGGTTGGAGATGGATGGCACGAGACAAATGGCTTGGTCATTGTCTTCAGTCCATCTCCTCCGGGGTAGCTGGTGTTGGCCGCTGTCTGCAGACAGGCTACTGGGCTAGATGGACCTTTGGTCTGACCCAGTACGGCCATTCTTATGTTCTTAAGTTCTAAGCTCAGGGCTAAGGGTCGGGGGTCTCACTGGACCAACTTGATTTTCATGCAAACCTGCTCCTGGGTTTGCATGTGGCCTTTGGTGGCCAGGCTGGCAGCTATCCTGCCCTAGATGGCCACATCCCTGTGTCTAGTGCAGAGATCGTGGACATTGGAAGCCTCCCCCCAAACCTTGATGAGGTCCACGATCTCCACACTAGACCAGGCAGGCACCCGCCTCTTGCGACCCCGAGCAGGCTCCTGGGAGCCACCAGCCTGGTCTTGGGAAGAGGAAGAGGGCTGGGTGGCAGCGGGTGCCTGGCTCATGGCGTGCCAGGTGCAGAGTCTGCTGGGTGGGTGCTGGCAGACTTGCAACTGGCACAAGCACTGTAGCCAGCCCGTGCCCCTTTAAGGGCTCCGGGGCTGGGAGGGGGGGCAGAAAAGTTTCCCTGGTTTGGCCCAGAGTGGCCACCAGGGCAAGCTGGGGAGGGCTATCCTCCCACTAGTTCGAATTAAGTGGCTACACAGCCCTTAATTCAAACTACTTAATTCGAACTAGGCGTTACTCCTTGTAGAATGAGGTTCGAATTAAGCGCTAGTTCAAATTAAGCGCTCTGCTAGTTCGTTTTAAATTCAAACTAGTGGTTTGTATGTATAGCCTCTATTAAAGTTAATTCAAACTAATGGCTGTTAGTTCGAATTAACTTTGTAGTGTAGACATACCCTTAGTGAGTGCCCAGGCAAGTTGAAATGTTCCTCAGGAAGTTTCTCTGTGTTGCCATTTTGAATATCTGATTTGTGTCCATTAATCCTTTCTCATAGAGACTGTCCAGTTTGGCTGACATACATGGCAGAGGGGTATTGCTGGCGCTTAGTGGCATAGATCACATTAGTGGATGAACAGTTATATGAATCTCTGGTGTGGTGGCTTATATGATTAGGTCCTGTGATCATGTTGCTTCTATAGATGTGTGGACAGAGTTGGCACCAGAGTTGATTGTGGCAAGGAGGAGGAATTCCTGGATAGTATGATAGATGCGTTGAGTCTCCTGGGGATTCCTGGAGAGGGAAACTACAGAATTAGGTTTTGTAACAAGTCGGACACTGTGACGTAGTGTTGGTACCTTGCTGGTTGCTAGGCTTGGGCTGTGTGTGATCCCCACTGGCTGCTGTCTGTAGCACGGCCCAGCAGGACAGGGAATGAGTCATTATGCAAGGGGCGCCCAACATGTCCAGCCAGTTGCCTCCCAGGGGGAGAGACAAAGAAAGGAGGGCAAGGTCAGCCCCTGGCTGGGGGGCAGGGCTGGAAGAGAGTTTTAGGTTTCTGTCTGGTGTCATAGAAGAAGCAGCCTAGGAAAGGGTCTGGGATTTAGGGGCCCAGTCTCCCCCATCTCAAGGGGGGCTGAGGCATCCTAGGCTTGCCCTGTAACCAGATTACATCTATGCTATGCTGTATCCTGGAGAAGCAATAAACTCCCTCTATTCTACTGGATGATAGAGTCTATTCATGCCACTACGGGGGGGGGGAGACAGGAGGCGAGGGAACTCCGATGCACCGCCACAGACCCCTCCCCCCCCCCACCTTCACTGGTGTTTAGCTAACCAGACATACTCCTCTGCTTCTCTCGCTTCCCTGACCTTGGATTTCGTAGTCACGTTAAGCTTTTTATCATGCCTTTGGTATGTTGTCTTTAGTACAATGGAATTTCTGTACTCAAGGCCTTGAGGTCCAATTTTGCCTAGAAACCATGTTGCTTATGAATATGTATGTAATCTGTGGAATGAGTGTGAGGTGTGAATGAGGAATATCCAATCAAAGGAAGTTTAGGATCTGTGACCTTTTAAGGCAGACAAAGATCCCTGCAAACAGATAAATTAACTGAAAAGCAGCCAGAAAATCTCTCTTTCTCTCTTGGCCAAAATATAACATCGCAGCAGAAACCTGGGACCGGCCTCGAGAAAGTAAAGCCTCGTGCAGGTCTGAATGGATCGCCCAAGGAACATCATGTCTGAGTCTCCAGAAAACTGACGCCTGGACAGCACTCCAGCCACCAGCAAAATCAAAAGTAGTCTACACCACAGTTATAGTCTGCCTCCAAATAGCCAGCATGATTGCGATGTGTGTG
Source organism: Pelodiscus sinensis (assembly GCF_049634645.1). Lineage (NCBI taxonomy): Eukaryota > Metazoa > Chordata > Testudines > Trionychidae > Pelodiscus > Pelodiscus sinensis. The sequence goes on from NC_134723.1 coordinate 10,819,300, forward strand.
TGTGAGTATCACTTTATTCTGTACCAATAAACAACCCCCAAAGCAACACTGCTCCAGCCCAGCCTTTGTCCAGGTTTGTTCCTCAGCAGGTCTGAGGAAGTGCAACAGGTTTCATTCACAAGTTTGACACTTTGAATAGAAGTTTAAACAAAGACCTGGCCTGGGTAGGCATCTATTTTCTACATCCTAATGGCATAAAATGCTTAACACTAGGTACTTAGAATATTATTAGCCTCATTTAGCATGGACACTCTAATTGACAACTTTTCTTCTCCATTTCCCCCTTCTCTTTCTCTCTGCATCCTTTCTCTTTCCCTGTTATTTATTGGCAACTCCTAAATTCCATTTATCTGAAGAAGTGGGTTGTGCCCATAAAAACTCATGATCCCATCTTACAATTTTTGTTAGTCTCTAAGGTGCTGCAGGATTATTCTCTGTTTTTGAAGTTTTTTCAGTTATAGACAAAGACAGCTACCACTTAGAAACTTTTATAGTATGATTAAGTTCCATGAAACACATTTTACTTTGCAGTCCTATCATTTTTAAAAAGAAACCCAGAAATCCAGCATTTATTCCTATTTTGCCCTCACAGAAAGAAGTTGTATTGAAAGTCACAAATGAGCAAACAGTGCTGGGCTTCATATTGACTCCTACACATTAGTATGGTCACACATTCCAGCTGTCAATTATAAGCTGAAGTGAACCCCATTTAAGCTCATGGGAGCTATTATTCTATTGGGCTTTGGATAAGGCCCCCTCTGTGGCGATAAGTTAAACAACAGGGCTGCGTCTAGACTGGCAAGTTTTTCCGCAAAAGCAGATGCTTTTGCAGAAAAACTTGCCAGCTGTCTACACTGGCCACTTGAATTTCTGCAGGAACACTGATGATCTCATGTAAGATTGTCAGTGTTTTTGTGGAAATGCTATGCTGCTCCTGCTCGGGCAAAAGCCCTCTTGCGCAAATGCTTTTGCGCAAGAGGGCCAGTGTAGACAATACGGTATTGTTTTGCGCAAAAAAGCCCCGATGGTGGAAATGGCAATCGGGGCTTTCTTGCGCAAAACCGCGTCTAGATTGGCACGGACGCTTTTCCGCAAAAAGTGCTTTTGCGCAGAAGTGTCCATGCAAATCTGGACACTCTTTTCTGCAAATGCTTTTAACGGAAAAACTTTTCAGTTAAAAACATTTGCGGAAAATCAGTCTAGACGTAGCCCAGTTGTATTTGAAATTAACTAAGAAACTAATAGCTTTATCCAATGGGTCATTTGAATCAAAATGGCAGCTCTGTAATTAACTTTAATGAGTTTAGGAACCAGACCAATGTTTCCATGTTTTAAAGGCAACAGGCATTCACCCCTTGTAAGAAGGGAGAATGATGGGCTTTAGCATATACAGGCATGAGGCAAGCCCACCAGAGCCCATACCCCTCCCACGCTGTGGCCACTGCTGGCCCTAACCAAGGCCCTTCCTTGCCTCTTGCCCTAGATTAATACCTGCTGCCTAGGATAGCACAGAGCTCCAAGCCCTGGAGGGTGGTGCAGCTCTGAAGCTCCAGAGAGGCAGCAAGTGGCATGGCTTCAGCATGCCACAGCTGGCCATGGAGCTCCAGAGAGCCTGGGGGCTGTATGGCTACAGCTTGCCCCTGCTGGCCCCTGAAAGTCAGGTGTGGCAGCACAGCTGCATCCTACTCAGGCCCCAGAGAGCCTGGTGGAAGTATGGCTGCAGCCTGCTTCAGCCGTCCCTGGAGCTCCACAGAGCCCGTGGGTAGGGTGGCTGCAGCATGCTCTGGATAGGAACTGGAGGGCAATGTGGCCACAGCCTGTACCAGCTGGCCCCAGAGAGCCGGGAGCAGCCTGGTCATAGCCTCCTCTGGCTCTGGAGTACTGGAGACGAGGGCCAGAAAGTACGGCCCCAGACTTCCTGGGCCATATCTGCCAGCTGGACCAGAACTCTTCCTCCTCCCCTGCAGCCAAGCCACTGGCCCAGATGTTGGGAGGACAGATGGTGCATTGCAACTCCTATCCTCTGACCTTGCCATAGTAGGCTTGAGGATGGGATCTGGGGAGCTGCAGTGGGGCATGGGTGTGCCCAGTGAGTCACTCTGGGAAGGCATTACCTTCCCCTGCCTACAATACCTGCCAGTCACGTATGTAGGTATGATATTTTGTGGTGTCTGAGGGATTGCTCTGCCTCTTTCCAGTGCTATAATTTGAAAAGATGGACCCAGAAAGAGGTGAGGGGAAGCTAGTGATTCATTTCTCGCTTTGGGTCATCTAACAGACATTGAGCCAGTTTGGGATGTCTTTTGCAGCAGTGTTCTGGAGGTAAGATTGTTACTTATACTCATAGGGCATGTCTAGCGTACATTGCTCTTTCGAAAGAAGGATGTAAATTAGGCAGATTGAAATTGCAAATGAAGCCAGGATTTGAATTTCCTGTGCTTCATTTGCATAATGCCGGCTGTGCATTCTTTTGAAAAAGGGCTTTTTGAAAGTAAAACCACTGTCTAGATACAGTTCTTTGAAAAACAAAAAACCCTTTTTTGAAAGAACCTGTAAACCTCATTTTTTTCAGGCATTATGGTTCTTTCGAAAACTGTTGGTTTTTTTTAAAGAACCTGCATCTAGATGGCGGTTTCACTTTCGAAAAGCCCTTTTTCGAAAGAAAGCACGGCCGCCATTATGCAAATGAAGTGCGAGAAATTCAAATCCTGGCTTCATTTGCAATTTCCATCTGTCTAATTTACATCCCTCTTTCAAAAGAGGGATGTAGTCTAGACATAGCCTATACTCTGAACTTCAGTGGACCTATAGACCCATTGTAGCTGCTGCTATTTAGTTTAATTTTTACATATTGAAGTGAAGTCCTGGCCCCATTAAAATCAATGGTGTTTTACCATTGACCTCAATAATGTTAGGATTTTACCCTAGCTTGATCTCAGCAGTCTTCTTATGAGAGCCTTAGCTTTAAGAAAATGTTCTTTGTAAATACAATTTATAGCCAGATCCAAAACGCTTTGGGATCATCTATGCAATACTATCCAATTGGATTATCTTCTGTCTTTCCAACTTCATCTTTGGCTTTGCAATATACTACTGGTAGGATCACATTGGCAACAGTTGTTATTAATTCTTTCTTTTAAATCCCCTGCCATCATCTCTTACCCCGTTTAATAAAAGCTGCAGTATTTGAATGGTAAATATTGTGTCAAAAAGCTCTTATTTGAAATGAATTTCCTTCAGGCAAATAACAAAAGTATTATGATATTTTGCAACATTGTATATTAAAATAAACATGCTGCCAGAGAGAATGGACATACTTCCTTGGAAGTAGTTTCAAGAAAGCAATCTGATTAAAAAGTATGTGCTTTGATATACCTTATATTTACCAATCCCTACAAACAGTACAAAGTTGTTCATATTGAGAGAAGTGAAGGGAGATATCTTCCATGTGATTCAGTAATTTAAAACTGCATTTTCAAAATGGAGCCCAGCGATTGCATAATAATTTGCAAGGATTGAATGAAAGAGCTGGCAGACACTTAAAAAAAAAGATAAACAATGGCTTCAAGAAAAAAAAAAGCCTGCAGGAGAGAAGCAGAAGAAAAGAACTGTTATCAGCAGCTTCCCAAGAAAGAATGAACAGAAAATGCATCTGAGAAAATACGCGAGAAACAGAAAAGACTTTTGAAGTGACAAAGCAGTTTTACCACAGAGACTTTTTTGCTTAATCCAGGAAAAGGGTGCTAAATCACCCAAAGGAGGATTAAATCCTCTGACTTCTCCTATATCTTGTGTAATACAACCTTGTTACCTGGCTACTTGTAGAGAAAAAAGTATACAGTGTGGTGAATATGGAAACTCCCTCTTTCTCTAGAAGCCACTGTTGACATTCCTTCCTGGGTTTTCACCTGGTCACCTCTCACAATATAAGCATCAGGCTTAGTGTGGCAATCAGGATCTAGAGACCCTGGGGAGAATAGAAGGTTTAAAGAGACAGCTGATGACATACTATGCTGTATTTTATTGTACTATAAAAATATCCTGAGTAAGGCCTTTTATGCAATCTTGTAATGTTCTGAACTTGATAGTCTTTAAGAGGTATGTACATGTATTGTGGTTAGGAATCTATGTATATGGAAAATTATACTCGCACAACTTGAACTACGCCTCCAAAGTAAGGTGGCGAGAGTAACCATCCATTGTCCAGCCCAGAGAGTGAGAGGACATTGAGATCAAAAGTGAATTTCCTCCACTATGAATAACAATGAATCACTCTAGGGAGGCAGAATGTGTGTGGGGGTGGGTGGGAGGAGAGATGGGAGTCTTTTTAAAAAGATGCTTGAAATTGAAGTTTTCCTCAGGAACTGAAAGACTGGGAGCTGGCCATGATCAGTGAATCTGCCCTATAGCCAGGTAGTATTTGAAAATACTATAGCTAATTTGTATTTGAAAAGGGATTTTGTTCAATATAGAAGGATAAAGCCGGAGGTTGTGTTGTGTCTTTGATTATTGTCTGTGCCACTTGTGTGGATGTGCTCTTCCTTATTCTTTCACCCTTCAATCTGTGATTTTTCTGTTAGAGAAGCTGTTGGTTTATATTTCCAGAAAGCAGATTTCTGTATTGCAAACTGTGTGATGGTGTTCACTAGTCATGTTAGATATTGGGTAATTGAATAGTCGTGTAACTTCATAAAATCTAAGTGGTTCGTGACTATTCGATAGTCCCAGGGGGCGGAGCTGGCAGCCAGTGCGCTCCTGGCTGCACTCCTGGGGAACCCTCTGCTATGTGTATCAGAGGTAGCAGTGTGGGATGGCAGAGGGAGCCAGTTCGTGAGGGGAGCCAATTTAAAAACTGGATCCCCCTGCACACTGGCTATCAGCTGCCCTATGCTGCTGTCTCTGAATCACAGCCAGCAGTGTGAGATGATACCATCCCCTGCCCATGGGGGCTCTGAGCTCCAGTCTGGGGATCTGAACCCCTGTTCACAAGGAGCCTTTAAAAAGAGCCACTTTATTAGAAGTGTTTAGCCTCCACCACCCCCTGCCCGCTGCCTCTAATGAAGGCAGCAGCGGGGGGCGGGGCAGAGGGCACTGTGGAGTCGGTTTTGATGCAGAGGCAGTGGGGGGGGGGGGAAATATGTGTAGTCAACAAGATTAACCAATAAGCTGATGCTTATTGGTTAATCATATAGTCAACTACATGTTGACATACCTAGTGTACACCAAAGTGAACTGATAACTGGAGGACTGGTTTCATGCATTTAGCAGGGCTGAACCTGAGCAGCATGGTTTGATTATCCAGTAATTAAATACTCTGGGTGCACAGGTTTGGGGAACCTTGGGACTGGAGGGGCTGTTGAAGTCACTTGCAAGTGGTAACTAAGATGGTGAGAGCTAGGGTGACTGCATGCTTGTTGGCAGGCTTCTGATGTCAGGGGTCTGAAGCAAAGCTCCTTGGAGCCAAGGCACCTTGGAGTAATTGGGAAGGGGTGACAAAACACCTTACCAGTCTGGATGGTTCCCAAAACATCACACTTAACAAGGAGACTTCAGAGGCACTGCAAGTCATCAGTGTCAATCGTGGTGATGCTGATGCTTCACTCTGTGGCACTTCTCTCACTGAGTCAGAACCAACTCATCTGTGAAGTGCGTTTTACCCCAAAAAGCTCAGGAAATAATGTATGTGTTAGTCTCTAAGTTGACACGGGACTGCTCATTGTTTTTTTACTCTGAATCTGAACATGGTGTTGGAGAGAGAGACTGTGCAGATGGAGGTTCTCCTTTTCAGATAAGATCTGAAACTGGAGACTTGACCAGCTGCGGTCACCAAAAAATCCTTATAATTTTTTCCTAAACTAGATCAAAATGGGAATTTTGCAGGGAGGTTTCAATTGGATAATAACTATAGGTGATTCAGGTAAGGATGGCTGGGACACCTATGATAGTGAGACATTAATGTCAATTGCTTTTAGTCTTACCAAGTTTTAATTGTTCAGAATGAATTTTTCCAAGCTGGGTGTCCCTACTTCAGGTTGATTTTTTTTTAAAGTTTCAGAAATAAATAAAGTTCAGCAATTTCTGAGAATTAAATTAGGCACCGATGTTGTTTTGCATGCATATTAGAATAAGCAAAAGTATCAGATCAATGCTTTGGCTTTCCACACATGCAGACTCAGGCTACTGCACAAGCTGCACCTCATTCATTACCTGTGGGGTGGAAAACAATGTGGACTACAAAGGTTCATAACACTGCATGTCATGGTGTAGACAGGGAGAGACAGATGTACTATGGAAAATGACATCCTTACCTTGTGCAGAGGCTTGATTCTCCTGCTCTACACTTTGTGCTGTAATTTACTTCAGGGCAAAGCAGATGTAATGCACAGTCATTCTGATCGTGTAGCATTTTGCATCTACATACTAATATAAGAGGATATTTTTATCATGTATTTGTATTCTAAGAATAGGCCTCTCTGTTAATTTTGGCATGTTAGTGCCAAAACAGCTTCATTTGCCATCTCATCTGGGGCCTAATCCAAAACCTATTGAAGTTAATAAAAAGGCTCCCATTCAGGTCAGTGAGCTTTGGGTCAGGCCCCATGTGACAGTTCCTACTGACTGTGTATATAGCCTCAGACAGTAAATCCGATGTGGCTTGGAAAATACTGAATGTCTCTATATATCTACTGTGATTTTCCCACCATTATAAACTGCATTTAATCTCTCTCTTCAATATATTGAAGAGAGACTCAGCAGAAAAAAATAATTGCAGCAGCAAGACTTTTCTTCAAGAAATAAGATTGTTATAACCAGAAAATACAGTAAACTGTTGTCCAATATCAATCTCCCCAATTCCAACATTTTCTGTCTCTCGCCCCATCCTTCACTTTGTTTCCCAAGCAGTGGCAAGGGTATAGGTGAGCTGAGCAGGTGTTAACCCCTTGTTGATGGTAGACCAGGTAGGTCTTCATTCTTCTCTCCCACATGCACTTAAAAAAATCAATAAACTCCTGAATTAAAAAAAGTCACTTCCTGTATATCAAAGGGAAGTTTGCAACTGAGCAATCTAAACTTTTGTTAGAGAAACAGACATGTTAAAAGAAGAACCTTATCTCCTCACAAATGCAAGTATTTAACAGGTTTCCATTGTACTTCAGAAATAGTTTTATAATCCTTCCAATTACTATTGAGATTGTTCAAGAATCCTTGAGAGCTTCTTTGGAAATACCTGTACTGGAAAAATATTTTATCTACCCTATAACATACTATTAAAATCCTTCATGAGTCTGGCCATAATTCTTTACAAATAACTATCAAATACTTTCAATTTCCTTTTGCACAGTTACAAAATCCCTTTGGAACACAAAGGTTATTTTTCAGAATATTTTTTTCAGCTGCCAAGACTGTGAATCTTAAAAATGTATTGCTTGGCAAAGATTTTAATATCTTTTCAAAATATTTTGAAATGATTCAAAAAACACAAATACAACTGCTGACATGTCATAAAAATTTATATGAACCTGAGCTATGTAAATACCATCATTCACTCGGTACAACGGTTCCTCCTCCTCTCTTCATCTGTGAGTTCCACAATAAGGCACATCAGGAAAAAGTTCCAGCACCAATTTTTAAAATATCAATAGCAGAATAGACAACAGCCTTGGATTACTTGATTTTAAAGCTTGTGGACTAAGATATAAAGCATCATGCTGCTGTACTAGGAGATAAGCAAGTATCAACCCTCCATATTTACCAAAGTAACTGAGGGTACGGCTACACTAGCTCGTTAGTTCAAGCTAGGTAGGGTAATGTGGGCAAGCGGAGTTGCAAATGAAGCCCAGGATTTAAATATCCCGGGCTTCATTTGCATGTTCCAGGGAGCCACCATTTTTAAATCCCCCTTAGTCCGAACTCCGTGCCCGCGGCTACACGTGGCATGGACTATGTAGTTCAAATTAAAGATCCTAATTCGAACTATCGTTACTCCTCATTCCACAAGGAATGTCTCGCAAACTCTTGTTTCAGCCACTTTGCCATATTGCTAGTGTGATGCTGATAGACCTGGTCATCACTGCACAGTACTAAATCTGGGATCTTAGGGGTTAAAGTCATGACTCTCTACCACATCAGCTAGTTAAGGCTGTAGGGCAGACTTCAGTCTCCCTTGTGACTCATAGTCTTTGGGTCACATACTTCCCAAAGCTGAGAAAACACTTCCCAAGCTTCAGAGACCTTCCAGCAGGTAACTTGTGATGCTAACAGACCCAGGTTGTTGGTAGGGGGACTGAAGCTCGGATTTTAGGGGGCTAAAGCCATGAGACTCCCTCGTCAGTTAAAAGCCTCTGAGATAAGGCAGAATTTACCCTCCCTCCCAGTGGTCTCAGAGCCTCTGGGTTATGCTAGAATCTGGGGAAAAGAGAAGAGTGAAGCAGAGAGTGCTGTTCTCTTGGATTTAGCCCCTCTATGTCAGTGAAAGTAAGCCATATTGGAGGTGCTTCTGTGGAATCTGAGGAAGGGGAGGAAGATATTACAAAGACAGGACTTCCTGTCCATGCTTCTGGATTTTTAAAGGCTTTGTCCTTTTGAAAATGGATTGAGAGCGAGCCATTAGGCTTTGTGTTCCATTGCTAACAAACTGATGCATATGTCCTGTCCCTGCCAGCTGTGATAACTGTGAGGTTAAGTTACCCATCCGCATTAGTTTTACAGTATGAATTTCTTCCACTTCAGAAATATTTCATATATTAATAATATAATATACCACTCTCTAGAAACCACAGATATGCCATGAGAAAATCCTTTCTTGAATCTGCAGCAGTCTTTAGGAGTAATTTGGACTGAGAGAGGGAAAATAAAGTATTCTGATCTCAGTGAGTATACTGATTTAAACCCAGAGTAATGCCACTGATTTGAAAGAATTATAACAATGAAATTGTTGGGGAGGTCTAGGTTGGATATTAGGAAAAATTACATTGCTCTACAGCCAAAATGCTTCTGAAATAAATGTAGTCAAACTTTACTAATTCTGGGTCACCGAGAACAAAAATGATGCTTAAAATTGTTGATTGGCTCTAGTTTTCAAGATATGCTATTGGGTCTGTATATACGACCCTTGACTTGCAAATGGCGGAGGATAAGTGAGTTATAAAGGGAAGGGATCTCAATTTAAACCAGAAATGACTAAAATACATCTTTGACTGGATCTATGAATAAATCTATGACTGGGTTTGGATAGTACTTGCTTTTTAGGCAAAACAATGAATGATGCATTCTGAAGCTGGTATTGTGTCATACATGATATGAATTGCATCATGTTATTCCTACAAATCATGGATGTTTTGCTGCATAATGGCAATGTTTTGTCACCAATTCCAGTTGGTCATGCAGTCCATATGAAGGAAACCTATGACAACATGAAACAACTTTTGAGGTGCATAAACTATGACCAATATCAGTGGCAGCTTTGTGGCGATTTGAAGGTTGTTGCTCTCTTGCTTGGTCTGCAGACTGGATACACAAAGTACTGCTGTTTTCTCTGTGAATGGGATAGTCATGCAAGAGATTCCCACTACATCAAGATAGATTGGTCACTCCGACAGTCATTGGAGCCTGGGAGGAAAAGTGTTCAGCATCCACCACTTGTTGAATCAAGGAAGATTTTGTTACCACCCTTACACATCAAGCTGAGTCTGATGAAGAAATTTGTCAAAGTCATGGACAAAACACAAGCAGCTTTCAAGTACCTCCGTGGAAAATTTCCAAGGTTAAGCGAAGCTAAGATAAAGGAAGATATCTTTATTGGTCCTCAGATTTGTGAACTTCTTCGAGATGATGCATTTGACCATGCACTGTGTGACAAGGAAAAGATGGCATGGAAAGCCTTCCAGTTAGTGGCAATAAATTTTCTCGGAAACAACAAGGCAGACAACTACAGGTTGTTGGTGGAAAACCTCCTCAAGGCATATAAAAGCCTTGGTTTCAACATGTCACTAAAGATACATTTTTTGCACTCTCATCTAGATTTTTTTCCACCGAACTGCAAAGTAGTGAGCGACGAGCATGACGAGCGATTTCACCAGGATATTGCAACAATGGAGAAACACTATCAGGGCAAATGGAGCCTATCTATGCTTGCAGACTATTGCTGGACAAGGACAAGAGATGCTCCATTTAATTAATACAAGAGACAAGCCAAGAAGCGCCGAGTAGATACTGAATAGGACTAAACTATGTACGTAATAGTTTTTTGCCTTTTGTTTCATAATAAATTTTATTTATATAACCCTTTTGCTGATTTTTAAAGTGTTACATAAACAGGACAGGTGAAATATTATCATGTAAAGCAACCATAAACACATGAAAAGACCTAGGTTTACAATTTATGTTTAAAACTCTACTATCTACACAATATACATAGATGTAAAATGTAAAAACTTAAATATCTTGGAAACAGTAGCCAAGCAGTTGTTTTAATTGTCATATTTGAATTCAGCACATCAAAATACATAATAAATAGCACATTTTATCTCTGAAGCAGACTACTTCTAAAAAATTGTAGACCAGTGTTATTTCACGAGGATTGACTTGAAGGCGTGGAGAGGTGGTGGAATCTCCATCCGAAGAGGTTTTTAAGGTTAGGCTTGTAAAAGTTCTGTGTAATATGCTGGATCACAGTGATATCCTTGAAACAGTCACTTGATGAGCTATTCTCACCTAGGGTACGGCAATACTGCATGCTTCTCTCGGAATAAAATATTCCAGAAGCCACACATCTGGGCCCCGGGCGGCAAGCGGCCGTTTGGGTTCTGCGCTCCCCATGCGTGGGGAACGTGGACCCCAAACAGCCACTTGCCGCCGCTTGCTCCCCCGCCATGGCCCAGCTGAGTGGGTACATGGTGGTGCACCCCTCAGCCAGGCTGCTGTGGAAGAGGGGATGGGGGGGCGATGACGTAGACAGCCCAGTCCCCTGGCCGTGTATGTCACCGCACTGCTCCTCCTCCCCCGTGGCAGCACAGCTCAGCGTACAACACTCAGCTGAGCCGGCACGGAGGATGGGGAAGGGGGCAGGGCGGTGACATACATGGCCAGGGGGCAGGGCTGTGTATGTCAACGCTCCCCTTCCCCTCCCTCTGTGGCACTTGGTTGAGTGCTGCACTCCTCAGCTGGGCTGCAGGGGGAGCCAGCAGCTCAAGGGGCCATTTGGGTTCCCCCGTGGTGGGAGGGAAAGGAAGGGCGGTGATGTACACGGCCCCGCCCTTGGCTGTGAGTAGCACCGCCCCACCCCCCTTCACCTCCTGCCGTGGCGCTCGGCTGACTTCTGCGCTGCTCTGCTGGGCCGCCTCAGGAGAGCAAGTGGCGCAAGCGACCATTTGGGCTCCACAGTCCCCCGAGTGAGAGGCAGGAGGGGGAGTAGAAGAGAAAGAGAGAGAGAGAGAGAGAGAGAGAGAGAGAGGCAGGAGGCGGAGGACAGCTGAGAGAGAGAGAGGGGGCGGCAGTAGGAGGAGAAGAGAGAGAGAGAGACTGAGCAAGAGACCGGAGGCTCAGGAGAGAAGACCAACGTGGAGGAGAGACCTGAAAATCCCATCTTATGACAGGCTAATTAGCTAGCTCTTCATAGAATGAGGTTTACAGAAGTCAGAATAAGCTGTTCATTATTTTGAAATCATTTTGAAATAATGGAATTGCTGTGTAGACACCTGCATAGTTATTCCAAAATAACTTTGCTGTGTAGACATACCCTAAGATGCATGATTAAAGGGACCCCCACCACCATATAACTGTTTCTCAGGTTCTTCAGCTTGCTTGCCTACCTCTCCACTTGCAGCCTATTTCGGAATAGGGCTGTAAATGTAGGCATTTGGAATTGCAAATCAAGCCCGGGATTTAAATATCCCAGGCTTGATTTGCATCTTCCCGGCCGGGAGCCATTTTTTGAAATTTACAACCCAGAATAACTGCCTGCATCTACACGTGGCAGTGAAACAGGCGTTCAAAATAAAGCCCTATTTCGAATTACCTGTTAACCTCATTGCAGGAGGAATAACAGGTAGTTCAAAATAGGGCTTTTTTTCAAACACCCATTTCAGTGCCGCGTGTAGACGTGGGCAGTTATTCTGGGCTTGTAAATTTCAAAAATGGCACCCGGCCGGGAAGATACAAATCAAGCGTGGGATATTTAAATCCCAGGCTTGATTTGCAATTCCGAATGCCTACATTTGAAGCCCTATTCTGAAATAGGCTGCAAGTGGAGACATACCCTCAGAGAGGTAGGCAAGTAAGCAAGCTGAGGCTCTGGCACCTCTTTGATTCTCTGTTTTGTTTGTTTATTTGTCTCCTTCTGCATGTGATGAGGGCCATCATCACCGTCCTGCTGTGCAGGGATATCCACCTAGATGACGTGGACCCCATCATCGCTGGCTATACCACCATGGGCTTCTCCAACTGTGGGGAGGCTATTGACAGCACCCATATCCCCATCCGGGCCCCTGACCACTGGGCATCGCAGTACATCAGCAGGAAGGTTCATCAGGCTCTGATTGTCCTGCAGGCTCTGGTTGACCACCATGGCCATTTCCTGGACTTCTTCATAAGCTGGAACATGGCATGCTCCCTCATGCTGTGGCTAATGAAGTCCTACACTGTCCACTTTGTCCCCAGCAGGGACCACTTCAATGCCCACGTGGACAGGGCCCGCATGCAGATGGTGTGCACCTTCGGGCATCTGAAGGTGAGGTTCAAATACCTCCTGACCTGCCTGGATGTGGGGAGCAGAACATCCCCCAAGTGGTGTCCACATGTTGTGTGCTCAACAACATAGTTAAGAGGAAGGGGGAGGTCTTCCTTCTAGGGTGGGAGGCAGAGGCCAGCCGTGAGGGAAGGGCCTTTGAGTAGCTCTCATAGCTGCAATCTGGTAAACCCATCAGGCGGGATGCACATTCAGGAGGCGCTGAGGGAGAGTTTCTTGCAAGGCCTCCAGTGACAATCTCTCCAGGGCCTGCCCACTATGGGCCTGTGCCTTGCCCCTCTCTGTATTTCCTCCAACAACCCCTCCCTTCTCCCCTCCCATGAAGTCACAATAAAAATCTCTGCTTGGTTTTTAAAAACAGAACTGTGTGGTGATTTATTTGGGGTAGAAGTAACTGGGGAGGAGGTGGGATGAAAACCTTGAAGGGGGGAAGAGAGGCTCAGGATTGGGCATGGTACTTAGCTCATGTGCTTCTTCGGCCTCGTGTGTGGGGACTTCAGTGACCTTGGGTGTGGGGGAATTCTTGGGGGCTAGGAGGATAAGCGGGGGGTGGGGAGGCTGGAGCAGGGTCAGGCATGGGAGGGTGAGCAGGACTGGGAACTGGGACTGTAGCTGGAGCAGGAGCTGGCTCTGGGTGGGTCAGGAGAGCCTGGATGGTTGCACACATGTTGTGTCCCTACTGCAGCAGCTCCATCCAGATCTCTCTGCCACAGCATGTCATCACAAACTTTCTGTGCCAGCGTCTCTTCAGGTCCCTCATCAGGTCCTCCTGGGCCTTCTGGTGCCTGCGACTCCCCCAGGGTCAGGCTGGGGACAATAAAAAGAGATGATCAGTCATCCCTGGAGACACTTGTCCCTGAAGCCTTGTCTTCATCTCTGAGCTGAGCCCAACAGTTTCCGGGTCAGAGAAAGGTGAAGTTTGGGAGCAAGGCCATGTGTGGCCTGGACAGCAGTGACTTTCTTACAGGGGCCCAGACATCCCCAGGGGACTATGCTTCCCCTGCCCCCCCATGTCCTGGGGACAAGCAGGCATGGGAAATTGCCAGCCACACTGGGATCCAGTGGATAGGAGGGAGGCCTCAAGCTGCCTGGCCTTCCATTGGTGCTGCGTAAACACCGGCTCCAGCAGTGGTGGCATCCCAAGGGGAGAGACCTTATATCCTTGGGGGACAGGAGGTTAAGGTGTGAGAGTGTGTGAACAGCACACACACCTGTGCCTGGCAGCACTGTCCCCGGGAGTGAGTGCTGCCTCAAGCATGCAGGCATGCCCATGTGTTCTGTGCGGCACTCCAGAGTCTGTGTGTGTGTGTGTGTGTGTGTGTGTGTGTGTGTGTGTGTGTGTGTGTGTCCCTAGATTCCTTCTAGTGGTGGCCCGTAGGGGTAGAGTGTCATCCCTTAGGGGTCAGAAGTGTGGGCAGCTTCCCCAGAGTCTATGAGCAGAAGCCCAGGAGTGCTCAGGTGCTGCCTCTTTGGTGCACAGAGTGCAGCGTGAGGGCCAGGCCGAGAAGGCTGAGTGACAATTGCACCACATCCCCACAGCGTACACACATCCCTCCCTTTTGTGTGAAAAAATCAAGACCACTCACCTGATGATCCTTCCCTGGCCTTGGAGAATGCCTGGGACACATCCAGACCATGGGATACTGGCTCCAGTGTGAGCGTGGTCATGGTGCTGGCTGTGTCCACCTCCTCCTCCTTGGCTGAGACCCCTGGGTGGGCAATGATGGGCCCCTCCAGCCCCAAGTCCTTCACCAGAGGTCTTAATAATAGGGGCAGGAGTGGTGTTCTGCCGCAGAGCATGAGCTGCACTCCTTCTCCGTAGCATAGGCCTTCCAGACCTCTGCTTTACTCCAGATCTGCTCCTGGGTCTGGATATGGCCCTTAGTGGCCAGGCTATCAGCCATCTAGCTGTAGATATTGGCATTATGCCATATGGAGCAGGGTTCCTGGAGGCTTTCCTCCTCACCCCACACCTCAAGGAGGGCCAGGATCTCCACCCCAGACCAGGATGGTGTGCACCTTTGACAGTTTCCTGGGAGCCCTCTGTGTGCTCCCTGGGATGAGCAGGGGGCTCTTCGGGGGCTTGAGGGTTTCCAATGGTAGCTAGACAAAGTTCCCTGGCAGCTGTGATGTGGCTGGATGCTGCGAGGGCCAGCTTCACGCCACAAGCCCTTTCCCCTGTGTCTGCAGCTTTCAGAGCTGCAGGGGAAGAGGAACTATGGAGTCCTGATGAGGGTGGATGGAGTGGTCCTCAAGGCACCTGTGGGATTTCCTGGAGGCCCAATATTTAAAAAAAAAACTCCCTGTGCTGCATCCACACATGCCCTCTTGCAAAATAGCTATTTTGGAAGAGGCCTTATTCCTTGTGGAATGAGCCTTTCCAATGTCAGAAAAAACGATTCATTATTTTGATTTTCTTTTGAAATATTGCAATTGCTGTATAGATGCAAGCATTGTTATTCTGGAATAATGGCCGCTATGGAAAAAGGGTGCAGTGTAGAGCCACCCCTGCTTGTCCCCTTGGGGCTTCCTTGCATTCTGGCCTGCTATGACAGAATCATAGACACATAGAACTGGAAGAGATTTCAGAAGGTCATCAAGTCCAGTCCCCCACCCAAGGCAGAAAAAATCCCAACTAAATCAACCCAGCCAGAGCTTTGTCAAGAAAAGTCTTAAACATCTCTAGGGATGGAGATTCCACTACCTCCCTAGGTAACCCATTCCAGTGCTTCCCCACCCTCCTAGTGAAATAGTTTTTCCTAATATCCAACCTAGACCTCTCCCACTGCAACTTGAGACCATTGCTCCTTGTTCTGCCATCTGTCACTACTGAGAACAGCCTCTCTCCATCCTCTTTGGAACCTCCCTTCAGGAAGTTGAAGGCTGCTATCAAATCCCCCCTCACTCTTCTATTCTGCAGACTAAACAAAATCCTTCAGTCTCTCCTGATAGGTCATGGGCTCCAGCCCCCGAATAATTTTGGTCGCCCTCCGCTTAACTGTCTCCAATGCATCCACGTCCTTTCTATAGTGGGGGCCCAGAACTGGACACAATATTCTACATGTGGCCTCAACAGAGCCAAATAAAGGGGAATAATAACTTTGCTGGATCTGCTGGCAGTGCTTCTCCTAATGCACCCTAATATGCCATTAGCCTTCTTGGCTACAAGGGCACACTGTAGACTCATGTCCAGCTTCTCATCCACTGTAATCCCCAGGTCCTTTTCTGCAGAACTGCTACTTAGCCATTCAGTCCCCAGCCTGTAACAATGCTTGGGATTCTTCCGTCCCAAGTGCAGGATTCTACACTTGTCTTTGTTGAACCTCATCAGATATCTTGTGGCCCAATCCTCTAATCTGTCCAAGTCACTCTGGATCCTATCTCTGCCCTCCAGTGTATCTGCCTCTCCCCCTAGTTTAGTGTCATCTGTGAACTTGCTAAGGGTATAACCCATCCCCTCATCCAGGTCATAAATAAAGATGTTGAACAAAACCAGTCCAAGAACAGATCCTTGTGGCACTCTGCTAGAAACCGACTGTCAACCTGACATTGAGCCGTTGATCACTAGCCGTTGGGCCTGACAGTCTAGCCAGTTTTCTATCCATCTTAGAGTCCATTTATCCAATCCACATTCCCTTAACTTGCTGGCAAGAATATTGTGGGTGACCGTATCAAAAGCTTTGCTAAAGTCAAGGTATATCGCATCCACTGACTTTCCTATATCTACAGTTATCTCATCATAGAAGCTATCAGATTGGTCAGGCAAGACTTGCCCTTCATAATCCATGTTGACTATTCCTGATCACTTTCCCCTCTTCCAGGTGTTACAAAATGGATTCCTTGAGGATCCCCTCCATGATTTTCCCGGGAACTGAGGTAAGGCTGACTGGTCTGTAGTTCCCTGGATTGTCCTTCTTCCCTTTTTTAAAGATGGGCACTACATTTGCCTTTTTCCAGTCATCCGGGATCTCTCCTGATCTCCATGAGTTTTCAAAGATAATAGCCAAAGGCTCCACAATGACACTTGCCAATTCCTTCAGTACTCTCAGATGCATTAATTCTAGGCCCATGGATTTGTGTATGTTTAGCTTTTCTAAATAGTTCCTAACTTGTTCTTTCCCCACCAAAGACTGTCCACCTCCTTCCCACACTGCATTGTATATTTCATTTGTCTGGGAGCTGACCTTGTCCATGAAAAGAGAGGCAAAGAAAGCATTGAGTACTTCAGCTTTTCCTACATCATCTGTCACTAGGTTACTTCCCTCATCCAATAAGGGCCCCACACCCTCTCTGATCACCCTCTTATTGCTAGCATGCTGGTAGAAAACGTTCTTGTTATCCTTCACATCCCTTGCTAGCTGCAATTCCAATTGCGCTTTCATCTTCCTGATAACTCCCCTGCATTCTTGAGCAATACATTTCTACTCCTCTCTAGTCATCTGTCCAAGTTTCCACTTCTTGTAAGCTTCCTTTTTGTGTTTAAGCTCACCAAGAATGTCCTTGGAAAGCCAATCTGGTCGCCCATCATATTTGCTTTTCTTGGTGTGCATCGGGATGTTTTTTTCCTGTGCCTTCAATAAGGCTTCTTTAAAATACGGCTCTGATCTTCCCCAGAGAAGGTACAACCCACAGCAGAGCAACACAGATCTTGCATCATCTTAGTTCTGTGAAGGCTCTATCATAGTACTTGACATAGTACCCAGGTGCATGTCCCAGTGGGATCAAAATCCCAGATAAATCCATCTTAAATTTTTAATAGCGACAAAGCTCAAAAGGTGTTATCTTTGTTTATCAAGAAAGAGAGATATGCACTCCCAAGTAACATTTATTTATATTGGATTTATTAATAAACAAAAGTGATTTTATTATATATAAAATTAGGAATTAAGTGTTTGTAAATGATAACAGACAGATTAAAGTAAGTTACTTAGCAAACTAGAACAAAATACCCAACACAGCTTAAAACAGTAAGAAACTTGTTACATGCAATTCTTTGCCCACAAAATAGTTTTATTCTCTATTCTCACAAGCTACATAGCCTTCTTGTTTGGACTCAATACTTCCCCCGTTCAGCCTCAGAAGTCTCCAGCAGTCATCTTGATGGAAAGCAGAAGGTGTCTTTCAAATGCCAACTCCCCCTCTGTTTGGTTCCCTGACTATAAATAAGCAAGGCAGGAATGCTTTGTGTTCAGCTTCAACCATTGAGTTCCCATAGAAAAGTACCATACTCAAAATCATTGTCTTGAGCACTGGGACATTAAGTAAAGGCTTTCTCTTGCATACCTAGATTAAAAAACAAGTTTAAATTCATATTTCCAACTTCAAATATGGGAATGACACATGCATACAAACAGAACATACACATTCAAGGGGATTCAAAGCTCTTCAGTGATAGGTTAAATTCCCCATTTTTCATAAAACATATTCAAACTATTCATATTAATATTAAAAACATATTTCCATAAAAATATGAGGACACAATGTCACATCCTAGCTGGGATGATGCAGTTTGGGTAAGTCCTGCTTTGAACAGGGGCTTGAACTAAATGAGCCAACCCAAAAATCTGGCCCATTGTTTTGCCTTCATGCTTTGAATTGACACAAAGACCTTTAAAAATATTTTTAGGAAAAGGTATTTATTCCAATTCTGCCGTGATTTGTTTTAGAACCAATATCTTTTTAGCAATTACTTGTTTGATATGTAGTAACGTCATCTGATATGTATTTTGTTCCTCAGATCTGTTTGTATACTGCAGGAGAGAAGGGTGAAGAAATGAAGAGTAAATGCTGATGCTCTTCTCCATGAGTTGCTATTGTTCTGTAAACACAGGCTGCAGATTCAGGCCATTCTAACAAGTGTGAGCACTTCAGATTCTAATTGCACCGAAGGAAATTAAAGAAAAGATAAATAGCTTTTACTTAGAGTTGTGTTTCGCATTAAACATTTATATTAGGAAGGAGAGGGGTCTGCAGAGAGCAGCATTCATATAGCACCGAAAAAGGTCATAGGGTCCAAATTCATTTTCAAAGGAGTCTGCAGTTAAAAAAAAACACATTAGCAAATCTGCATTAGCAAACTAGAAAAATAACCCAGGATGCTTCTTGTGCTTACTCTGTGTTTTCTTCCTGTAATAGTAAAAATTCTGGCATGTAGCTGAAAGCCATATTTACTGGTAAACACAGAGCACCATATCATGCCATTGATCTGGGGAGTTGTGCTTTAAAAATCAATGGCTTAGAACTTACCCGTATACTAGTTAGAGATATAGGAAGCCAAAACTACATTAATATTATTCATGTTTTTTCCAAATGTGGCACCTTCACTGAGATTTTCTAATGGACCAAAAATTTTAAAAGTTAAATAACTATGCTGAGAATTTGTTTTTCTTTGTTAACGGTGTCCAAAATTGGTTTTAGTCTGGTTGTTTTGCAAATTACATAGAAATTAACTATGTTAAAATATGAAGTTAGGAAATGCCAGAATTAAGTGTGATTGTACAAAAATTTAAATTGCTAATATTATAATCAACTAGCAGCAGGGTGTATAATGGGAAATGTTGGACTACCTCTACAGCCATTGCTACCTGTGTTATCTATAATAATCAAATGATTATTCTAAGCATATAACTATACTATCATAAGATAATTATTATATAGATTTAAATTCAATTGAAAGACTTAAATAGGCTCTGGCTCTACATGTAGCACAAAGCTGATACACAGAGAGGATTGGTTGGATTCTCCATCTATATATTTTGTGCTGCACCTAGATGCAGAGCCCATTTAAGTCTTTCTTTCCATTGACTTTAAATTTACATCCAGCTCCTGTTCAGTTTCACACTAGGTCTGCCTGGATACACTCGGGTAGAACCCTGTGCCGACATGGAAAGTGCATAAGCTTTCTTAGTTAAAAACTGCACCTGACTAAATGGTTTTGTGCCCAAATAAATCTGTTAATCTCTGAGGTGGCACAGTATTACTCATTTTTGTAAACTGTGTTATTTTTCCGATAGGCCCTGTACTATGTCTGGTCCTGTCAAGATGCTGTGGTCAGGTCAGCTGATGCTGGGATCCATTTTGAAAGTGTTACTTTTCTATGGGGCTTGTGAAAGGGTTGAAGCTGAAGACAAAGGATTCCTGCCCTGGGCAAAATCTATGTATAGGCAGGGAACCAAACAAAGGGGGAGCTGGCATTTGGAAAGAACTCTGGGTATGTCTACACTACCCTCCTAGTTCGAACTAGGAGGGTAATGTATGCATACCGCACTTGCTAATGAAGCCCGGGATTTGAATTTCCCGGGCTTCATTAGCATAAGCGGGGAGCCGCCATTTTTAAATCCCTGCTGCTTCGAACCCCGTGCAGCGCGGCTACACGGGGCTCGAACTAGGTAGTTCGGACTAGGGTGCCTATTCCGAACTACCGGTACACCTCGTTTCACGAGGAGTAACGGTAGTTCGGAATAGGAACCTAGTCCGAACTACCTAGTTCGAGCCCCGTGTAGCCGCGCTGCACGGGGTTCGAAGCAGCGGGGATTTAAAAATGGCGGCTCCCCGCTTATGCTAATGAAGCCCGGGAAATTCAAATCCCGGGCTTCATTAGCAAGTGCGTTATGCATACATTACCCCGCTAGTTCGAACTAGCGGGGTAGTGTAGACATACCCTCTCTGCTTACCACCAAGATGACTGCTGGAAATATCTGAGACTGAATGCGGGGGAAGGATTGAGCCCAAATTAGGAGGGAGAAAAGATCATTAAAACTACTGTGTGGTAAGGAGTTGCATGTAACAAGTTTCTCAGGCCTGGGTTATACTAGGCCAGGCAGACAAGCCTAAGATACGCCATCCAGCTATGCAAAATGTATATGTGGAATTGGCTTACTTTAAGCCGAGCCGCTATGGTGTCTACTCTGTGGGATGCCAACAGGAGCACATGATCCACCGGCTACCCTTACTCCTCACAGAATTTGAAGTACTGGATGACCTCAAGAGGATGGATCTTCTCTGTAGAGTAGACATGCCCTTAGGCTACATCTACACTGCAGGCTTTTTGTACAATAATTGTTTTGCGCAAGAGTTCTTGCGTCAAAGATCTTGCACAAAGATCTTGTGCTTTTGTGCAAGAGATGTGCTTTTGCACAAGAGCGTCCATGGCAGTGTGGATGCTCTCTTGTGCAAGAAAGCTCTGATGGCCATACTAGCCATAGGAGTTTCTTGCTCAAGAAACCCCTGTTGCCTGTCCACACTGCCTTCTTGCGCAAGAGCTATTGCGCAAGAGGGCTTATTCCTTGTGGGGAGAGGAATAACTCTTGTGCAAGAAGTCCTCTTTTCTGATGTTTACTGTACATTTATTTGCACAAGAATGCATTTGCAGCGTGGATGCTCCGCAAGTTTTTGCATAAGAATGGTATGACCCCTCCTGAATGAGGGAACTTGCTGGATATGAGGAGGTCACTGCTACTGGTCTTCCAGGACCTCCCCCTCCCCGCAGTTGGCTCTGCTTCTGCCTCACTGCCACTGGGCTTCAGCTTGTAGGGCTTGGACTTGGCTCTGGCCTGTTGGAGCTCCCTAGCCACTATGGCCCTGCTTTTCCCCAATCAGAGATCCCCACTTGGGATGGGGCTTACTTATCCCACTGCTCCCTCACCAGGTAGGGCTCTCTGGGGATGGGCCTTGCTTTTGCTGCTCACTGGTCCTGTTGCTGCTCCACCTGGCCAGGGCTCCCTAGGGATAGAGCTCCCTAGACTCTGCAGCCCTGCTTCTCCAGCGCCTGACCAGGGATCTCTGCCTGGGACAGGACTCATCTATCCCACTGCTGCCCCACCCTGCTGGGGCTCCCCAGTTGTGTGGCCCCACTTCTCCCCCCCCACCACCACCTGACCAGGGCTCCCCGGGGATGGGGTTTGCACTCTTGGCCACCAGGACTTTCTGATCAAGCAACATCAGTTTATTTTGCCGGACCAGATAATTCCGGATTCAGAGGTTTGACTTGTAGTTACCTTGTGAGGAACAACAGCTGTGCATGTATGTCTTTTATTGATAAAGGGAGCAAACTTCATTAGATTTCTCTATGTAAAACTTTTATGAAGAGTAAGATGGATGTATCTAGGGCTGTTACCCTATTTCTGTGCCTTTGCAGGGGGAAACCAGAGCTTATGGCTCAGCAGGACAGGGTGAAAGAGCACCCCAAAGGACAAGTAGGTGGGCTCACTGATGTAATAAGCCCAACAGGTGACAGTCTGAAAGGGATCTCTGTGACACAACCTGTCACGATGCCTAGTTATTCTTTTTTCCCTCCTATTCACTTGTAAGCATTTTTGATGGGGACTGAATCAAAAAACAGGAGTAGACTAGACTAACACGGCTACATTTCTATTACTTCGGTGGGGACTGTCTTAGTGTGTGTTTTGTGTAGCACCTAGCTCTTGGCATTCCTGATCTCAATTAGAGATGCATATTTTATTATAGTAAATGAAAATCTTTAAAAAGGTTTCCACCGGTCTAACAAAAAGCTTGCAATGGACATTAAGAGTTGGTTTCTATCTATGAAAAAACATTTTTGTTCAAAGCTGTGATCTTAAATAGGGTTTATCAGGAAAATCACAATCTAAAGATTCACTTATAGAACCCCTGAAATAGAACTTTAAGTAAATTTTAAGTAATGCAACGAACTGACATGGGAGAACATCTTTGCAAAAAGTAATTTACTGCGAAAATATTATTTCTAGTGTTGATCTGTATAGCTGATTTATGAACAAGTACTTTTAAATATGTGATTTACATTCCAAGTTTCTGATTTATAGAACATGTGACAGACTTATAAGACAAGTGACTGATTTATTACTGTGAAGCTGTTCATGCTGCTCTAGTTAAGGTTGTGTCAGCATTTCGATTATAAACTCTTAATTTCAGGGATTTATAACTTGCCTGTAAAAATTCACTCTAAACTGAAACTTCTTTTTGAAGACTTGTCAGTCAATTTTTAAACCAGAGACCCGAGGAAGGAGACAGCAGCATGATTTATGCAGATATCTATGTTTACCTGAGATTTAAGGACCTGATCATTGGGTTTTTTTTTCAATTTTGGGGACATGGGGGATGGTTTTCAAACATACTATACACTTTTACTACATTAACTGCATAAGAGTCCAGGGACAACTGGGCCACAGTCCCCTTAATCAGCCAGTTTGTAGGCTGCTGAAGCAAGGCACCCTGTTTGAGGTTTAGAGATATATGGATCCACTGCAGGGATGGAGTAGAGAAGGGGTTGGCATTTTATTTAGCAACCCTGGTATCAGTGTTCCCTGTAAGATGAACAATTGAGTAGCCACCCAGGAGAGATTCCCCAAATGCCACCCAGCTGATTAGCAAAGCATCCTCCACACCCACAGCATGTGTTTCTACTGGTGGTGCACATTCACACATGCCTCAATGAACATAACAACATTTATTCTACACATGGATGGGAAAAATAGAGGGAACATTGCCTAGCAGCACCAGCCATTTTGTGTTGTTGATGCAGAATCACAGATGTGGTTGGCTGTCTCAGATACATTCCCCATAGGGACCTCATGAGCTGCTGATGGGTGTTAAGCACTCATTATTTTTTTCATGAAAAACTTAAAAAACAACAAATAGTTTAGTAGCACTTTATAGACCAGTGTTTCCCAATTTTATTTGGCCATGGAACCCTTTTCATCTCGGAAAAATTTCAAGGAACTCCTATAGCCAGGGAAAAAGTTTGTTGAGCAAAAAAATCTGCATAAGTTACTGCTACTAGGTCCCTTGGTAAAAGCAGAGCGGCAGCGGGGGACGGGGGAAGAGGAATCTTGGGTTGATCGGGAGAAGTGGGACCAGCAGCGGTTGCTGCTGCTAGGTCGCTTGGTAAAGGCAGAGCAGCAGCGGGGGAGGGAAAGTGTCTGAAAGCCCAGCGGGAAACCAGAGAATGAGCTAGTGTATTTGTGCACCGGGTTCCTCTCTGTCTCTTTCAGGGGGTGGGAGCGTTCAGGTTCTCGCGGAACCCTTACTTTCACTTCACGGAACCCCAGGGTTCCACGTAGCACCATTTGGGAAACACTGTTATAGACTAACAAAAAATATAGATGGTATCATGAGCTTTTGTAGGCACAGCCCACTTCTTCAGATGACTGGAGTGTTGGAAGTCCAGAACCAAGAATAAAGAAGAGAAGGAGGAGGGTGGCCGGGGCAGGATGGGCAGGGGAGGGGGCAGGAGAGAGGGTACAGGGAGGCAGTGGGTAGATAAGTATTAAAGGGATAGCCGAGCTAGTCTGTGACAGGAAAAACTTAAAAAGTCTATTAGGGTATGTCTACACTACCACCCTAGTTCGAACTAGTGTGGTTAATGTAGGCAACCGGAGTTGCAAATGAAGCCCGGGATTTGAATTTCCCAGGCTTCATTGCATATTGCCGGGTGCCGCCATTTTAAAATGTCCGCTAGTTCAGTCTCCGTGCCCGCGGCTACACGCGGCACGAACTAGGTAGTTCGGATTAGGCTTCCTATTCCAAACTACCGGTGCACCTCGTTCCACAGTTGCGGATAGTGTAGACATACCCTTAGCACCTTAAAGACTAAATAGTTAAAAAAGGCTGACAAGAACCATTAGTTTGCACTAGGAAAGGAAGAGTACTAACACCAGATTCTACACAGACGTCAAGAAACATTGGCACATTCATCGTTTGGTTGGTTGGTTGGTTGGTTGATAATATGCGAGTCATCCTATATCAAGATTTAGACCATCAGCATGAGAATTAAACTTGTTAATGAAGTGGAGTTCCAATCCTTCTCTGTGTATTTGGCTTGTGGAATTGGTCTTAAACAAAACAGCAACTTGGAGATGCATAAATGAGTGTCCAAGAAGGTTAAAGTGTTCCCCAGCAGGTTTTTATGTGTTCCCTTTGCAGATATCTGATTTGTGTCCATTATTTTTTTCTAAGAGGGACAGTGCAGTTAGTCCAATATATATTGCAGTGGGACATTGCTGTCATTTGATGGCATAGAACACATTACTGGATGTGCAGTTAAATGAGCCTCTGATATGCTGGGTGTTGTGGTTGGGTCCAGTGATATAATTGCTTGTATGGATGTGTGGAAAGAGTTGGCACCGGGATTGATTGGACGGGTGGGTTCCTGGATCCTTATGATGTAGCTGTGTGGTGTGGTTAGTGGGAAAAAATTGTTTCAGGTTGGGGGGTTGTCTGTAAGCAAGAATAGGCCTTTCCCCCAGGGCCTCTTAGAATGAGGGGTCATTTTCTAAGATAGGTTGTAGATTGTGGATAATGCATTAGAGGGATTTAAGTTGTGGACTGTAGGTGATGACAAGTGGAATTCTGTTGTTTTCTCTTTGGGGTCTGTCTTGAAGTAGTTCATGTCTGGGTACTTTTTTGGCTCTGTCAATCTGTGGGTTTTTTCACTTCTTTAGGTGGGTATTTCAGTTTTAGGAATGCTCTATATAGATCCTGTAGGTGTTTGTCTCTGTCTGTGGTATTGGAGCAAATCTGGTTGTACTTTAGGGCTTGGCTGTATACAATAGATTAAGAAATGTGTCCGTGATGAAAGCTAGAAGCATGAAGTTAAGTGTAGTGGTCAGTACGTTTCCGGTATAGGGAATTAAATTTGCCCATCATTTAATTGTACTGTAATGTCAAGGAAGTGGATTTCTTATGTGAACTGATCCAGGCTGAGGTTGATGGTGGGGTAAAAGTTGTTAAAATCCTTGTGAAATTCTCCAAGGGTCTCTTTCCCATGGGTCCATATGATGATGTCATTGATGTAGCGTAAGTAAAGTAAGGATGTTAGGGGGCAAGAGCTGAGGAAGAAGTGGGCTATGCCCATGAAAGCTCATGATACCATCAGCATGTTTTGTTAGTCGATAAAGTACTACTAAATTATTTGTTGCTTTTTAAGTTTTTCTTGTTACAGACTAACTCTGCTACCCCTCTGTATTTTTTTTCATTACAGCCCTGGAGCACCCATGGAGTCTGCAGCTATGATCTAGAGGGAGAATTCTTGATCCTGCTGTATAATTCTCTTGTGCTAACTGCAGGAGGAAGGTGTGAACCTGTTGAGAATCTGGCCATAGAGATATGTGTTCAAGGGATTGGTATTTTTCCCATCCACCATAGCTCTGTTTCTGGCATTTCAAACTTAATATTTGGAATTTAGTCCTGTTGGTCCCATTATATGGAGAGGCCTGACTGGCCAGCGCAGTCCAAGAAAACAGTTTGCTTAACTGTCTGAGCCCACATTAACAGCAGCAGAAAAACTTTGTTCTATTGGTCCCCAGGGTACATGTGACAGGGCAATAACACTCCTACACAAGGGGGGGTGCGTCTACACTGGGCCACTTATTCCGGAAAATCAGCCGCTTTTCCGGAATAACCCGCGAGCTGTCTACACTGGCCCTTGAATTTCCGGAAAAGCAACGATCCTGTACTGTACAAAATCAGCCGCTATTCCGGAAACCGTACGATGCTCCCGCTCGGGCATAAGTTCATTTTCCGGAAAAGCTTTTCCGGAAAAGGGCCAGTGTAGACAGCTTTTCCGGAAAAGCAGAAAAAACGGAAAACTGCGGTTTGGACGCTGGGAGACCCCGTAGGAGCCGCGGACTTCCTGGTAAGCCCGGGGGAGCTGTTAAAGGGCTCTCAGGCTGCTGGGCGCACGTGCCAGGAGCCTGTCTGGGTCTGGTCTGCCGCCTGCTGTGCTGCCGAACACTTTTTCCTTTCGGCTCACCGCACCATGGCAGCTCCTGCTGGAGAGCCCCCTGGACCCCCAGCGGAGGAGGCCCCCAGGGGCCGCAAAAGGCGGGCCCCATCCTGGAGCCCCAGGGAGCTGGAGGCCCTCATCGATTTATGGAAGGAGGAGGAGGGTCTCCACGACCTCCATTCCCGGCGCCGGAACGCCGACCTGTACACTCGGCTTGCGCAGAACCTGGCCCAGCATGGACACCCCAGCCGCAACTGTGAGCAGGTCCGCTCCAAAGTCAAGGAGCTGCGGCTGGGGTATGTCAGGGCCACTGAGGGCAGGGGGGCAGGACCCGACGCCTGCCCATATTTTGCGGAGCTCCACTCCTTTCTGGGAGAGCCCGCTCCTCAAGCCCCACCGGTCCCCGTGGACACCTGCCAGCGGCCACCTATTAACCGTCCCACCGAGCCGGAGGAGGCAGACGACAGCGGCAGTGCATCTGGTGAGGAGGCCAGCGTTGCCACCCAGCAGGCCCCCTCCAGCAACTCCTCCGAGGACGGGGAGGAACCCACTGGTGAGTCTGTGCAGTTTGCACTCCCAAGGGTGGGGGGCGGAGGGCGGGCGGTGGGGAGCCAGGTGCCCGGAGGGGGGAGGGGGAGAGCATGTCACTCAGGCCACGTGAGCTGCACGCTGCATAGCATGAGGACAGCAAGCAGCAGGTGCAACCACGTGCAACCTGGTGACCGAGCGGCACGTGACCACGGCAGGCAGCTGCAGGCCACGCCTGGGACCCTGCTGCTCACACACATTTGGCGGGACCAGGGGGAAGGGTGGATGCCGGACGGAACTGGCCAGGGCCCCAGGGACTCAGCCCAGAGCCCGCAGCTTCAGCAAGGGTGCAGACCAGACAACGGCACACTGTCCCATGCCTGGCAGTGAGGCACAGCCAGCTTCTAATTGGGTAGACCACAGCGTCACGGTCCTGTGACCGTGGCCCCCACCGAGCCCCTCACCTGCTCCCGGTGCCTTGGCTGGTTCCCCAAGGGAAGTCCCCACTGAGGCCACACATGTTCCTGGGCTACCGGGCTTGCGGGAGGGATCGTGGGAGGGAGAAGGGCCCCTGAGTTGTGCTGCAAGGATGGGACATCCCCCCACCCCCCAGTCACCCTTCTGGTTCCGTCCAGGAGATATCCCACACGAGGGGATCTGAGAGCCCAGACCGCCTCTGCCAGATGTGCTCCCAGGCACTGCGTGGGGATGCATCTCGCTCCCTGTCAAACAGCAGTGATTAACCCAAAAGCTTTTCACAGTCTCCACCGGCAGGGAGTTCCACAGGTGAATGCTGCACTAGCACCCTCCCGCCCTGCATGGGGCCAGGATACAGAGCGGTGCTTACAATACCCTGGAGGGAGGACCCTACTCCAGGGGCAGGCAGGAGGGGAACCGAGTGGGCCCAAGCCACACAACTGTGGGGTCACCTGGGTTCGGGGTGGAGGGCATGCGGTGTGGGGACAGTGGACGGCCTGCCTGACTGACCCATCCTTTCTTCTCTTCCTTGCAGCGGGACCCAGCACCAGACCCTCCATTGCGGCAGCAGCGCCACCCCCAGCAGGCCAACCCCGGAGGCACAGGCTCCGCCAGAGGGACCAGCTGCTTCGGCGCCACGTCCATGCTGTGGAGGCAATCCAGGCCTCCATCGAGGAGCGGGTGCAGGGGGACCTGCAGTGGCGGCAGGATGCCTGGGCTGCCTTCCTGGCCGAATGCAGAGGGATGCGCACCACCATGGACACTCTCACGGCACATATTGTGCATGCCATTCACTATGGCATGGGCGGAGCCCAGGCCCCCGCCATCCCTCCCGTAGCACAGGTCATGCCCCCTCCCATCCCAGCTCCTGGCCCTGTTCCTGCCCCTCCTCCTATCCCAGCTCCTGGCCCTGTTCCTGCCCCTCCTCCTATCCCAGCTCCTGGCCCTGTTCCTGCCCTTCCTCCTGACCCTGTTCCTGCCCCTGTTCCTGCCCCTGTTCCTGGCCCTGTTCCTGGCCCTGTTCCTGGCCGTGCCCCTGTTCCTGGCCGTGTCCATGCTCCTGGCCACCTCCGCGTGCAGCCTGCCCCGACGCGGTCTGCCCAGCGTGGGCAGGCTGGCCCCCGGAGGAGCGTTCGCAGGGGTCGCCCATCCCAGTAACTGCCTCCCCCCGTCCCAGTTGAAGGTCTCCCCCTCTCCTGTCCCAGTTGAAGGTCTCCCCCTCTCCTGTCCCAGTTGAAGGTCTCCCCCTCTCCTGTCCCAGTTGAAGGTCTCCCCCTCTCCTGTCCCAGTTGAAGGTCTCCCCCTCTCCTGTCCCAGTTGAAGGTCTCCCCCCCCCCTTGTAAATAAACAGATCTCTACTTTGCTGTTCATTCGTGTGTTGGGTATTGTGTAACTCTTGGGTAGTGTACAAAATGATGTGAGATGCCAAGTAGCCACTTAAATGTAACATGGTGGCAAACTGTGGAGAACAAAATCTGTACTGTAATCACTGGGGGGGGTGGGGGGGCCTTCGTAAGTGGTCAGTAGTTTGTGGCACAGAAATAAATGATGACACTTTTCAGTAACAGGTAAACCACAAAATATTATTAACATAGATTACAAACTAGCAAGAACAGTTACAAGATGCACACAACAGAGATTATTAAACAAACTCTAGGCACAGGGAGGACGATTGTGGTGTTGCTGGCCACCTCGATCCTTTGGTCCTTCCGGGCCTCAGGAGAGGAACAGCCAGGAGATCCCTCGACGGATGATCGTGGTGTTGCTGGCCACCTCGATCCTTTGGTCCTTCCGGGCCTCAGGAGAGGAACAGCCAGGAGATCCCTCGACGGATGATCGTGGTGTTGCTGGCCACCTCGATCCTTTGGTCCTTCCGGGCCTCAGGAGAGGAACAGCCAGGAGATCCCTCGATGGATGATCGTGCTGTTGCTGGCCATGTCAGTCCTTTGGGCCTTCCGGGCCTCAGGAGAGGAACAGCCAGGAGATCCCTCGATGGATGATCGTGCTGTTGCTGGCCATGTCAGTCCTTTGGGCCTTCCGGGCCTCAGGAGAGGAACAGCCAGGAGATCCATTGAAGATGGCACTGATGTAAGCCTTCCACACAAGTCCCAAATCCTGTTGGCTGTTCCTCAGGACGGCGATGGTGGCCTAAACCCTAGCCTAACTTAAAAGACAAACCCTAACTACGCCCGACGCACCCGACGAACAGACTCGATGACGGCCGCGATATGCTGTGACCCGACGCTTTACTATACTATTGGGGGGGGGGAGGTAAGGGGAGGAGGTGGGGAAGGGTAGGAGCTGGGACAGAGTACTCTGGGGTGACCCAAGCGACCCTGCTAGGGGGCTTGGGCAAACATCTCCACCAGGGCCTCTCTAATGCGCACCGCCTCCTGGCGCGCCTGGCGGATGGCAGCTGTGGCGGGCTGGTCCAAGGTCTGTGCCTCAGCTGCCACCCATGCAGGGAGGAAGGCCTCCCCACTGCGCTCCACAATATTGTGGAGCACGCAGCACGCGGCCAGCACCTCCGTTGCATTCTGCTCACCCATGTCGAGACGGGTGAGCAAACAACGGAAGCGGCCTTTTAAGCGACCAAATGCCAGCTCCACTGGGTTTCGGGCCCGGTTGAGGCGGTCGTTGAACCGGGCCCGGTTCTGGTCCGGCTGCCCCGTGTAGGGCCGCATGAGCCAGGGCATCAGGGGGTAGGCCGCGTCCCCGATGATGCAGATGGGCATCGGTACATCCCCAACAGTCAAGTCCCGCCGGGGGAAGTAGGTGCCCGCCTCCAACCTCTGAAACAGTCCAGAGTTCCGGAGGATGCGGGCGTCGTGTGCCCGGCCGGACCAGCCGCTGTAGATGTCCAGGAAGCGGCCCCGGTGATCCACGAGGGCCTGCAGGACGATGGAGCAGTACCCCTTTCGGTTCATAAAGTGGGCTGCTCGATGCTCTGGGGCCCGGATGGCGATGTGGGTGGCGTCCAGGGCTCCCCCACAGTTGGGGAACCCGAGGGCAGCGAAGCCGGCCATGGTCTCATCGACGTCGCGCAGGCGGATGATTCTTGGCAGCAGGACGTCATTGATGGCGTGGACAACCTGCAGAAGGGTGCAGAGAAACACAAGGGAACACATTACATACAGCCAGGGGTGAGTGTGCGCTCCCTTGGGTTCCCCCCCCCTTGATTCCCTCTGTCCACACACACACACACACACACACACACACACCAGGGCCCCCCATGTCCCCCCCCACCAGTGGGCCTGTGCAAGTGAGGGATGGCCAAAACCCCTGGGCGACCCAGCCTGGAGTCTTGGCTGTCCCTGGGCCTGGAGTGGAGCACCCTCCCCCCATCCCACTCCCCCTGGGACTTACCTGGATGACGATCACGCCAACGGTGGATCTTCCCACCCCGAACTGGTGTGCCACCGAGCGGTAGCTGTCCGGTGTGGCCAGCTTCCACAGCGCGATGGCAACCCTCTTGTTGACGGGGATGGGTGCCCGCAGCCGGGTGGCGGTTCTCTGCAGCGCGGGGGTGAGCCAGGTGCACAGGGTCAAGAAGGTCCGCTTTCTCATCCGGAAATTCCGGACCCACTGCTGGTCGTCCCATAGTCCGAGGACCACACGGTCCCACCAGTCGGTGCTGATGTCCAAACTCCAGAGTGGCCGGTATACAGTGGGGTGCTGATGAGACAGAGTTGCCAGGGCCTCCCTGGTGAGGGCGTCCAAGGCGATCTCTGCCTCCTGGTCCATGAAAAGCAGGGCACCGGCCTGCAGCACGAGCTGCAGCCAGCGGAACAGCACCAAGAGGGGCCCGACCAGGCACATGGCCACCCGTGGCTCCATAGTACACAGAGCTGGGCAAAAAAATAAACCGCAGAGAAAAGCAGTTGGGGGCCAAAAGGGGGGCTGTCCCCAAAAGTCAAAGGGCACCCACAGACCTGCGAAGGGTGTCAGTCCCTGGAAGAGGCCCCAAGGCACGGGAGCAGGAGACCAACGGCTGCCCGGCGAGACCCCTTTAAGCACGTGTCTGAACGGCGCTCTGGCCCCGCCCCCGGAAAGGGCTGGTGGCCTTTGCCCTCTTCAAAATGGCTCCGGGCTTTCTGCTTTTCCGGAAAAGCGCACCGCCAATGTAGACGCGCTTTTCCGGAAAAGCGCATCGTTATCGCGGAAACTCCGTGGCCAATGTAGACGCTCCTTTTCCGGAAAAGCTGAAAACGGAATGTATTCCGTTTTAAGCATTTCCGGAAATTCATGCCAGTGTAGACGTAGCCAAGGGGTATGGTTAGATTACACTGGTTTTTCGGAAAAAGCTTTGCAAAATGTGCTCCACATTTTGCATAGCTTTTTCCGATTCTTTTGTTGGAAGAGGCTTTTCTAATATTTGGCCCATCTAGACTGGGCCAAATGTTGGATTGTTCCTCGTGGAACACAAAATACAGGGGCTTCCAAAAGAGTGCATTTGCTCTTCTGCAAAAAAAGCGGAAAAGCAAATGCATTTCTTGGACGTGGAACAATTCTTCCGAGATACCTCTGGTATCCTGGAAAAACTGTAGTCTAGCTGTACCTGGTAGTCTAGCTGTGTGGCAGAGAATGGAAGAAACACTTTCCTAGAATTAGAAGAAGAGAATCTGTGCCTCTCCTTCCAGTTTGTTTCTGTAGTATGGAATTGAGGCAGGTGCGGCTGATTAAATTATCACCATAGGAGACAATTAAGTGGTGTACATAGAAAAGAGACAATGTGGTTTGTTATTACAGTTGTTTCAATATCCAATAGAATTTTGAAAAGTGATGCCTATAGGGGTTCAAAGAACTGTCACTGTATTATCTAAAATCACAACAAATTAAGGAATTATGAAATGTGTCACTAATATATACACTTGTGAGCATTCCAGTCTAGGACATAAATGCAGGACACTATTATAGAGCCAAATAAGTAAAAGCACAAGAGAACACATTGCATACTGGGTTTTCATTGCACAAACAAAAGATAAAATATCTTTAACAGTTCAGCATTTTGGCCTAAATTTTTAAAAATTGATTTTTGGGTGCCCAACTGGACACAACTGAAATTAAATATCCACCTTCAGGACCCCTTAAAATTGCCTCAAGTGAAAATGACTAGTCGCTTTTGAAAATGTAGGCCACTGTCTTCTCCCAGAAAGATAGTTCAAGTACATCATTAACAGCAGCTGGTTTAGTGCTAGACATCTACATGGAAAAGGCACTGGAGATGTGTGACCATAGACATTTCCTCAGCAACATAAATTAATATATGCCATTATCTACCACAGCATTACAATGTCTTCAAAATGCAGGTCTTCAGAAATATCTAGTACTTGATGTGAAACTCATCTTCACAGTTTGTGGTCAAGAAACAAAATTCAAATGTTACCCTGGACATTTCCAATTTCTAGTAAAAAGAGTAAAACAATTCAAATCTGGAAACATTCCCAGGAAGGAATAATTTATTCCATCAACTACTAAATACAGTCTCAAAATAGACACTTCAGCAATTGCTGGAAACCTTTTATCAAAGCTGCTGTATATAGGAAATATCAAAATTAATTACAATAATTAACATCAGCTGTAGATGGTAGTTTTGTTAAAACTCCAGAACTTTCATCCACAGTTCATTCTTACAAATAACCATTTTCCCCTTTTATTGTTCAATAAAAATTCTGGAATTTAAGAAAAACAATAATCTTTACTTTTGTTTATCATTTCCCACCTCTTGGCAAAAATCAATTGAAATCATTTAAACTTTAACAAAAGGTGCTATTTCAGTGCTCGAATAATCATTGCTGGACCAAAATAAATAAATACATTTGGTATTCTCAAAAACTTCAAAAGGTATGGCTGCTTAGCTAAGATTTTAGCTGTACCTTGATAATGCTTTAGACTCATAGAGTTTCAGGCTAGAAGAGACCATCTAGTTTGTCCTCCTCTATTTCACAGGTCACCAACATACATGCACTAAATCCAACAGCTAAACTTAGGTGAAAATATTACAGCTTTTCAGGGGTATGCATTCTATTATCATTATGGACATCAGTGATCACACTGAAATTGATGGGACATTTTTATATATAAGTATTTGCAGTGCTTTTTTTGTAAGAAAAAAGGTGCTGGTACTCTGGGGCAAACTTGTTGAGCAGCAAAAAACAAACAAACAAACAAACAAACAAACAAACAAACAAACAAACAAACCCATGCTGGGGACCAAAAATGCGGTCATGGCCCCTTTAAGCTGGAAAAAAAGGCCATGCGTCCCGAGCAGGCTTCTGTCAGGAGCTGAGCTGCCGCAGGAAAACAGGTGCAGGTATGCACGGAGGAAATCCCATTCCTTTTCTGTCGGCTGGGAAAATAGGTGATGGTGCGCCGTTCGAGGCAGTAACATCACAAAAAAGAACTATTTGTAGAACTAAGATCTTAATGTCCAAAACTAACAGAAATCTTCCTGCTTTTGTCTACTTTCTTGGCTGTATTAATTCATAGTGACACCAGGAGCCAGGCCATCTCTAGAGGGGTGCAGCGTCCATGTCAGAAGTGCTGTATTTGTCACTTTCAGTACTAACCACGTGGACCAAACTGCTGGCCCATGGCCTCTTTAAAGAGTGGGACCAAGAGCGGTTACTCCAATTTGCCTTACCCTAGTGGCAGCTCTAATCGTGAGTGCAGGGAGGAGGGAGAAAAAGTGAAGATAGTTTTCTTAACACTAAAGGAAATTCTGCTAAAGTGCAGAAATAATGCGTTTAGGTTTGTGTTTTTAGCTTGATGTAAAATAGTCCCATAAAAGCAGTCTTGAACCAAGTGCATCAGTCATATGCTGAAATCCAATATGCCACAGTGTAACTTAACTGCAGTGGAAAGAAGTAAGTCAGATGTGTAAATTATATAAAGTTTAGAGATTTGTTTTGATCACATAAAAACTCAAAATCTAGATTTTCTGAACACACAACCTGTCAGTCCACAACATGGGGCTAAATATTTTGTAAAAATAAGATAAAATGAAATAAAAATAAGACATTTTACAAATTCCCTGCATCTGGT
Source organism: Pelodiscus sinensis (assembly GCF_049634645.1). Lineage (NCBI taxonomy): Eukaryota > Metazoa > Chordata > Testudines > Trionychidae > Pelodiscus > Pelodiscus sinensis. Next base: position 10,853,814 of record NC_134723.1, read on the forward strand.
TGATCAAGAAATACTACAAATGTGGCCTTCGTGTTATCAAAGACAGAGCAACTACATATGTATTAAGAAACAATTTACTGGCAGTTTTCTCATGCCTTCTTGTGCCTTTGGGTCCAGGTATTGAAAATCCATTATGAACCATATTTTCCAAAGGTACAAATAACCAGTGGACCTTTTTCTAGACGCTTCAGTGGCAGTTGAAGTGCCTAAGTGTGACAGAGTCTAGCCAGAAGGCTACAGGGATGTGTCTACACTGCACCCATAGCTTGAAATAAGCTACACAATTTGAGCTACACAATTGTGTAGCTTATTTCGAGTCATAGCTCATTTCAAAATTTGGTGCTTTATGCACAACAATTATTTTGAAATAAGTTGCTATTCCAAAATGTCCCTTACTCCTCATGGAGATTTACAGGGATGTCACAATAGCAAGCCTGTTATATTTTAAAATAACAGGTGAACTCAAATGATGCAGAATAGCTATTTTGGTATGCCTCTGGTATCCTGAAATAATGCTGCAATGTAGACATAGCTCAAGAGAGTAGTGGAAAGGAAATATATTAGACCTGGATTAAATAGGTCTCTGTTCCCAGGGTAGACTAACAAGGGCTGATCCAGAATCGGCAGGAACCTGTTAGAATCAGTCAGAGCAATTGGGCCAATTAAAACATCTGGAACCAATTAGAAGACTTCCAGACTCAAGGGAGCCAGACTAATCCAAATATCTGGGGACCACTTAAAAAAAACAACAGTTGCGACTAGTTTAAAAAGGCTTCCCCTCTGTTTGCTCAGTGTGTGAGGAAGGATGAAAGGATGGAAGAAATGAGAGTCTGGGAGAAGAAAGTGCAAACAGATACCAGAACCTCCGTTGAGCAAAATGTTGGGAATGGCTATTGGGAAATGGTCCAGGGCTTTGTAGTTATCACACAGGTATTACTAGAAATATTACAGACAGCTGCTCTTACAGGGTCCCTAGTCTAAAATCTGGAGTAGAGGGCAGGCCCAGGTTCCAACCCCTTCTCCCCCCAACTCCTTATTTCAGGAACAGAAAGAGTCTGGTTTTAGTACAAGGATGTGTCCTACCTTGTTCCATGGCAGGGGCCAGAGAGACTATGAAGTTTGGTTTCTCCTTTTTTCCCCATGCTGGCCAATGATGAGAGTAGAACCACTGTAAGCCAGTGCCTAAATTGCGGGCTGCTGTCAGCCTCTGAGGCAAGTAAATTCACCTGAAAGTGCAGGGCCCACTAAGTTTAAGGAGGAGCTGTATCACACCAAGGAATTTTCTTTAAAGTTCCTCAGTTCTTCATAGTGTGACTGGATAGCTTTAGGAGCATGTCTCCATTGCTAGGTGATCTGTGTCTCAGAAGACCGAAGAAGGTCCAACAAAGCTTCTAGACCTTTCAGCGGTAACTATGCCTCTTTATCTGAGCCTCCATCTTGTAGAGATAAGTACTGGACTCCTGGATAGAATAGTATCAGTGTACATACAGTTTTTCTAGTTCTTATATCTCCTGATTTATAGTCTGCCATAATATAACTTGGGATATATTGCTATATAACCAGTCAATATTATTTGCTAATATACAAAGACACCAATTTTATCAAATTCTCCTTATTGCTTGCCAGCTAGCATGTGGATATAAATCTTCATGCTTGTTGATGCTAAGCCAATTCTACCACTTAACATCTTTTGGGAGAGGTATCTCAGAAGAGAGTTGCTTGAGCCAAATTATTATTGACAAGAATTCCATGAGGCTAGCATGAACATCTATCATTTCAAAGAGCTACTCCTGATCTTCAGCATCACAGAATTGTATTCATTAGTGGTGAGAAGGCTTCTTAGTCAGAGCCCGTTAAAAAACTTAAAACTGAATCAGGTGAAAAATTTTGACAATGTTTTCTTGTTGGACAGTGTTCAGAATGGACCCATTTTTGGTTCTTAAATTTTAAAGCTGTTCATGAATAATTAAATTTAAAAAATATATTTAAAGTGTTTTTGAAATAATTGAAATAGCTATTGCATGTTGAATCTGGAAGTATAAGACCAATTAGCACAGTCCTTGTCTCATCTTTTAAAACAACATAACATCTTTGAAATTCCTTATTGTTAGGGTTATTTTTTAAATGATTTTTTTTTCTTATCCAGATAGCAGTTAAATCTGTCACTCTCTTCATTTCTGCAGGGATTCAATAGCACTTTAAAGGAGGTATTTAATGCAGGAACAAAACTGTATATTGATTGGATGACATGGGTACTTCATTCACAGAAATGTGGTTGTAATTCGAAGGGTCAATCAATCAAGAAAATTGAAAAGATTGTTGCGAGATAGAATGAAATCGATGCATAGAAACATTTTATGTTTCATACGTTAAACTGATCATGTTACATCTCACTAAATTGTGCTTGCTGTTGTAGAATTCTTTCTCTTCCAGAGTGTAACACAAAGACATGTAATATGAGGAATGTAGGAATGCTTTCTCCAGTAATAATTTGTACTGAAGTCAATGGGATTGACTACTCCTGTGAGTAACAGCTCTACAGTATAGGTTAAGGGGTTCACAGTCTGTCTCAAAGTATACCTACCAAAGTACAAAAGGACCCTCCCCCCATCAAGCAACTTTCTGGAAGTTTTAGTATTGCTACATTCAAAGCAATACCAAAAGTAAAATGAAAAAAAACCCATAAATTTACCAAGAGGTCACCAAAGTTGCCCAATTGTGTAACAACCATGAAAAACATTGTATAAAATTGATTTCTATGATCTTTATATTGACAGTTGCATCAATGACCTGAATGAGAAAAGATCTTAATTGAACCAAGCATATGATGATGACTGTTTGTCACCTCATCTATACTCTTGATTTGACATGCAACTTGTAATAAAGCTAAAAGTTTGGCCATCTGTCAGACAATTATACTTGGATTTCTGACTAAATTTCATTTATCAGTGACATCAAAGTCCTGTCTCTCCATCATAATAAACATAACAAATGTGTTGAGTGCAGAGCCCTCTCCAGTCTGTTGTTATTAGACTGGTGAAAATACAAAGTCATTTCACAGTTGATTGATTCCACTTTCTGATGCAGTAGGGACACTTTGGTAATACTTATATACGTTAGCAACTTAGCTCTAGGCATTTCAAAGAGTGAGTCTATGTGCTCTGAGAAAGTAATAGAAGACAAGATCTCAATGATGCATAACTAGTTCCTTACCTGATGTTGAGAATGTCACCTTATCAATATTCATAACACAGAAGCTGAAAGGGTTTACTCAGAGTAACTTTTATACAAATTCTATAGCATAAAATATTTGGGTCAGTATACACTGAATGCTATTTTCTTTAATTTACCAATGAGTGCACTCTCATGATAGTGCTGGACATTGTTCCCTCTAATTTTTTCCATCAATTAACTGATTTTTATCATCCATGTACAGAATAAATTTTTATGTACACCAAGACATGTATGATTCTGCCCCACCAATAGTAACAAAAACCAAGCTTTGAGCACTTTGCTAACCAGCTGGGTGGCATTTGAATCCTTCCTGAGTAGTTCCCAGCTTATAGGGAACACTGGTGCTGGACTATCATAGCAATGGCTTAAGCTGGGCATCATGAGAGCAATAGGCCTTGTGCCAGCTTGACTATACTACTCTGTCAAAACTTCTAAATCCTGACATTCAAAACTGCCTGCTTCCAAGGGCAGCTCTGCCAATTCACCTTATGCAGCTCTGCCAATTCACTTCACCCCTGAGTTGCAACCTTCACACCTCATCACCCTTTCTGTTCCAGTCTTAGAGTCCTGTACCTTTCTGCCAATGTTCTTCATGCTGATTGGTAACTCCTGTCATTTACATCCATGTGGCAGAGACAGTCAAGCAGTTTGAATTGTTCATTAAATGGCAAGTTGATTATGTGATATGGACTGAAAGGAGAAAAGAAAGACCAGAGAGTTCATTTACACTTCGGAATTATAATTGAATTTGAACTCTGTTCTTCAGAGACAATCATAATAAACCCCTGTGCAACTAGCTCCCCTACAGAAGGAAGGAAATGTAAACTGCTATAGGTACCAAATTCTATACCTTTTACTACTAGTAGTACTATTATTAGCTCACATTAGTTTTCTGTGACATATATAATGTCTGAATATAACAAAAAATGAAGATAGTCTTGCAGTCTGCTGCTTAGAATAGGGAAGTTGGATTCACTCCTTCACATTTTTTCTCCTCTTTCAGGACACCATATTTGTACATTAAGTTGGGTGGAAGTTATTTATGTCCCTAGGAAGAAGGAAGCAGAAGAAGAAGCCCATGTAGTCTATTTCAGTCTTTACCACTAACTTTGTGTGCTTCTGTACAAAGTCCTTGACTCCTTTACATCTTCATTTTAGCCAGCATTAAGATATGAATTATAACTCTTTATCCATACACAGTGGTGTTTGAGGGTAAAGGGTGGGGAAAGGGAAATAGCATAAAAAAGACAGTGTAAGAAGAAAAAAAAAAGGTATAGTGGTGCTACCTGTAACATAAAGTTATATTCACCATGTCATAAGATAGTGTTTTACATGAGCTCCAACATACTTTGATATCCTTGTATTTCAAAGTCTATCTAAGTACAAACTGTGTCCACTTAATTGCCTTTAACATTACAGCCCAGACAGCATGTTGCTGTGACTTGAAAAGAGACTAAAATGTACACTAAGATGTAGAGAAAGAGTCATGGTTTGCCTCCTCGTCCCTACATCCTCCAGTAGAGACAAATACCAGACCTTATTCCGAAATAACAAAGCTGACATTTACACTACAAGCAATTATTTCAACATAATGTTGAAATAATGTTGAGCTGGGGGACTTCTTACTCTGACTTCTGTAACCCTCATTTTATGAGGCGTAAGGGAAGTTGGAGGAAGAGTGCTCGGACTTCCTGCTGTGGTCCTGAGATAGCTATATAGAGGCACAGGGATGCAGTCTCTCTGCTCAATATCATTAATTTACCAGGAACACACCCATTGACTGGCCATTTTAATAGACTGCCCTTTCTGCCCCTGCTTTGGCTTGTTCCTGTTTCCATCTTAGCCAGCCTCTGTCCCACCCTGCATCTGCTCCTGCCTCTGCTGGCTACCTTGAGAGTCTGACAACCTGACTCAGGTTATGTTCCCCAGTTCATTAGTGCAGCAGCACTGGCCAATGTGTTCCCTCTGCTTACATCCCACTGGCACCCACATGCCATGTGTTGGATCTGTAGCCCTTCAGAAGCAGCTTTATTTCCCATGGAGATACTGGCAGTATCAGGGCAAAAAGGGGGCATTGAATGTCATTGCAGGTGCACACTATGAGGCTATAATCTGGTATTCATGTATTCATTGATGTTGTTGTTTCAATTTCATTAGTGTGAGGTAAAAACTTCTGGGAGGTGGTATTACAGGGATTCCACCCCTTTCTCCCCTGTAAAAAAAAAAGATAAAAAGATTATATCAAAAGAGGATGAAAGGACAAAGTGGAAATTAATGGATCAAAGAATAAAAAACTAAGATACTGCAACAAAGAGATGATAATTCGTGTGATGTGACTGGCCATTTATATCTTAATTTATTCCATGATCATGTAAAGGCTCCTTTGCTTCATTTCACATTTACTTATGTTTTGCAAAAATGCTTATATTGCAAAATACATTGTGAGTGCTATCATTCATTGTTAGACTTCTGCAATTAAAAAAATTAGTGAGGACATTTAAAAAATAAAGGCAGACGCATTTTTAGAGTTGCCTATGTCCTCTTTTATTTCCATCTACAGATTGAAAAGAACCTTTGGATATTTGCCTCTTGGTTCTGTTTTATCAAAAAAGCATTTTTGCATATTGTAGCTTGTCAAGATTTAAAGACAATGCATTATCTTGTAATTATGTACTTTAAAATAATAATATAAAATTAACCTTGTATTATTTGTTCACAAGGAAAAAAATCTGTCTCCATTGCCCATGAATGGTGAACTCCTGTTAACTTCGTTGGGCCCAAAATTTTATCCTTTGACTGTATTCTAACAAAATAATGGATAGTTTAAATGTATCTGTCTGTGTTAAATGTGTGTGTGGAGGAAGGGCGGGGGCAGGGACCCAATATTATTTGCATTTTTTAAAGCCTGGTCCTTAGCACTGGAAAAATCAGGAACAATTGTAGTTTACATGTTAAAAGAATGCTGTGGTATAGTTTGAAGAATGATTATGCTAAGTCCTTGGCTTTTGCTTCACTGCATATAAGTTTATCTGTCTCTTTTTTGAAGTCCAAAAGTCCCTGAACAAACATGCCTCCAGAGTTGCAAAAGGATGGCATTAAGGTATATTTAAAAGTAATAATCCCCATTATCTACAATTCTTTTTAAAATTAGCAGCAAAGAAGCATTTATTTTATCTTATTGCGGGCTTTTAAAAAATGTGTTTTCTTAGAGGGCTGGCTGGCTAAAGGAAGTAGTAATGGAATACAGGACTTTTCCACTCTTAGGGTATGTCTACACTACCCTCCTAGTTCGAACTAGCGGGGTAATGTAGGCATACCGCACTTGCAAATGAAGCCCGGGATTTGAATGTCCCGGGCTTCATTTGCATAAGCGGGGCTCCGCCATTTTTAAATCCCCGCTCGTTCGAACCCTGTGCCGTGCGGCTACACGCGGCACGAACTAGGTAGTTCGGACTAGGCTTCCTAGTTCGAACTACCGTTACTCCTTGTGGAATGAGGAGTAACGGTAGTTTGAACTAGGAAGCCTAGTTCGAACTATCTAGTTCGTGCCGCGTGTAGCTGCGCGGCACAGGGTTCGAATGAGCGGGGATTTAAAAATGGCGGAGCCCCGCTTATGCAAATGAAGCCCGGGAAATTCAAATCCCGGGCTTCATTTGCAAGTGCGGTATGCCTACATTACCCCGCTAGTTTGAACTAGCGGGGTAGTGTAGACATACCCTCAGGACCTGACCTAGAGCCCACTCAAATCCAATTGGTGTCTTCACGTGGAATTTGGTGGCTTTGGGATGATACTCTTTGCCCCTGAATTACGCGTAGGAACATCACAGCTGCCATACAACTACAATGGATTCAGGTTTTTTGGAGACACATTCCCCAATTGCAGTTGGCACCAAAGGGAGCCGAAACAGGGAACCTCTATTGGAAGAGGCAATGAAGACTGAACTGTGCATTTCACCAATTCAGGTCACATTTAAAAAGATTAGTGGGAAAATTTGGGAAGCTGCCTGCACAGTGAATGGAGGAATTCCATCTGTACAGCTACCAATCCAGGACAATAAAACACCTTTTTGTGATTCATTGTCAACTGGGAGTCAGTAGCAAATTGATCAAAGTTCTGGAATGAAAGACTGCTGTGAATGTTATTCTGTTAATATCCTGCTGTTATCCCCATAGTCTTTAAAGTATACTAGCATCAAAAGGTAGCATGGGGTTTAGTATACAGGCTACACTCACCAGCATCCCAACAGAAGAAAAGGACAAGAAGAAATCTAAATCTAGAAAGTAGAAACATCATTGATTTATTCTCTGATGCAAGGTTACATTATACACATCTAGGGTTGCATGGTTTATGCTTTTACTTGAATCATTTTCTTCTTATAAGAACACTTTATTGGTGATCTTGGATTGGTCTTGTAGCATTTGAGATTAGTTGCCATGGAAACACAAAGCTCAGTGATGTTTTTCAATAGTGCTGATTGGTTAGAAAAAATATTTTGACACCATGTTATTTTCATCCTGGAAACTTGGTTAAAAAACATCTTAACATTGTTGTATAAAGTCAAAAGCATAACACAGGAAAGGAAGTCATTTAACGTAGCTGTCATGATAATATATTATCTACTTACTACAGTTTTAAAAATGGATTATTGGTGCTCTGAAATCAGATAACTGAGTACAACCTACCACCGCCATTGGTACACTTTCAACAAAACAAAATAACTTCTTTTTTGTGAGCAAAGAACTATCGTCTCCATTTTTATAGTCTGCGTTTTCTACAATATTCGTCTTCCAAATTCCAAGTTAAAACAGATTTAGCAAAAATGTTCTCCTTAATTTACTTTTTATCTAACATTCATTAATCTAAACCTTTCCATTTCCTTTTTACTTTTGCTTTATTGCTATGTTAGAAATATTAAAATAATGATTGTATTTACTCCCTTCTTGTCAGAATACAGCCAGGCTTTATAACATAATGTGTCATATTAGTATGAGTAATTCCGCATAGTATTCCATTTTCTTCTTTTGCTCTTTAACATTTAAGGCTAGTGTAAGTAAGCATAACCCAAATGGAGTCTACTGACTTACAGTAGCTGGAGATCTGCGGCCCAGACCTTACTTGGTATAAAATGTCCTACTTCCACTGAAGTCTTTGAGTCTTCCTTAGTCTTTGACCCGTATATTTGTGTGCTATCTTTGACGTGAGTGAAGTGAAAGTGAAATTTGGGGAAAATATGATGGCAGGGTTGGAAAATATGTCAATGTATTTTTGGCAGTAACAATGGCCCTAACCCTGCCTACCTTGTCATTATCATTGTAGGGATGGGAAAAACGGAGACACACAGCGTCTGTGAAATGACTTGCCCAAGGTTAGTGGTATAGCTAGTAATACAGATCCCATCTCCTGATGCCAGTGCCTTATCCTTTCAACCACACTTCCTCCTATCCTGAAATCACTGGAGCCAATGACATAAGGGTTGTAGGATTCTTCACATTGTATTTATTTGGCACCTTGATTCTTCCCAGGAAACAAAGCAGGATGTTCAAATACTTTTGCAGTGGGAACCATATGGCAGTGGCCCTAGTTACCCATTGTACAGCAGCCTCCCCACTGCTGCCTATGGGCTACCCTGCTCTCCACCATAGCTATAAATTTATATGGAGATATACCTCTCTCATAGAACTGGAAGGGACCTTGAAAGGTCATCGAGTCCAGTCCCCTGCCCTCACAGCAGGACCAAGTACCATCCCTGATAATACAAAGTTCTCTGCCCACAGCCCTCCCACCCCTGGCATACTCTGGAGGCTTTTAAGGAAGCAGCATAGGTCCACTAGTTGTTTGTTACTCGTGCCCCAGGGAAATTCTCTCTGGGGCTATTGAGGCTTCTTCAAAGATCTTGGATGCTCCTTGAGCAATATGAGTGAGGTTGGGGTTTGTCACCTGAGGGCAGCCAGCAGGGAACACAGAGATTGGCCTCTGACCAGGTGACTTGCTGCATACAAGAAGAGGCCAGGAAGGAGGTATAAAGAGGCCATGCGGTCGATACCATTTTGTTCTCAGCTCAGCACTTCATCCCAGAGGCAGCACTGCAGGGATTGAAGAGCCCGGAAGACCTGTGAACCCATCCAGACCTTAGGATGTGCAATAAGAACTTTTAAACCAGCAGCTGCAACATCTCTGCTAGAGCCTGCATCGAGAACTGGGAGATTTGGTGCATGTAACATACTGTACTTTAATAACCTTACTCTCATGCTTTTCTTTCCTGTAATAATAAACCTTTAGATATAGATTCTAAAGGATTGGCCCAGCGTGATTTGTGGGTAAGGTCCAGAGGGTAAATTGACCAGGGATCTGTGGCTGGTTTCTTGGAACTGGACAGAACTTGTTCGGGGTAGGTGGGATTGGGTGCTAGGACCCTCCCCCCCCCACCTGTGTTCCCTGCTGGCTGCCCTCAGGTGACAAACCCCATTCTTTGGGTGTGTCCATAGCCCATTGAGAGCCATTGTCCCACAGGGCTTTGCTACACAGCCTGTCCATAGCAATGCTTAACCACATTCAGAGAAATATTCAGCTTCCACACAGATTACAGATTCCTACCTACACACACAGACATTATATATTCACATAAATTGCGTACATAAGATCAACAAACAATAAGCTCCCATTCAATACCCCACATGGCTCCCTTTTATACCAATTTCTGGGGCCAACACCCCCACCTAGGGGTGCAGCAGCGATCTGGCTGCTTCCTTCCAATTCAGTAATGTGACACATGCAAAAATAAACTTAATATAATAGGAGAGACAGCGAGATAGAGAGAGAATGGTTGCCTGCATGTTTGTATCCTTATGATACTCAAAAGGATCTACTTTAGGAGGTGCTCCTTGACATGGAAAGCCAAGTTAGTATTCCTGTTTATGCTGATGATACCCTAGCTGTTTAAGTATGCAGTCCCACCAGTCCATGCTTGTCTTTTGGTGCCAGAACCAATATTTTCACTGCTTTTTCTAACAGCAGTAATCCTCTTCCTACAAGGAAGAACGCCTTTTCCAAAAGAGCTCTTTCAAGATAAGGCATGTGTGGACAAGGAAGAGGGTTTTCTTTCAAAAGAAGAGGCCTCCAGGAACTAACACCGGTGCCCTGGTGGCCACTCCATCCAAAGTAATCACAACTCTATACTTCCTGTCTCCTGGCCCCTCTTAAAGCTGCAGACACCCGGGACAAGCCTTGTGGCAGGAAACCGTCCTAGGCTTCCTGGCTCATGGCACAGCCACAAACAACCTGAGACTACCCTGGCCATTGCAGGGAACATGATCAGGGCTCCCAGGACACACCCAGGGGTACCAAGCAGCAGGCACCCTTGTGGTCTAGAGCAGAGAGCCTGTCCCCCCTGGAGCTGTGGGGGGAGGAGGACACACTACAGGTTCTCCACTCCAAATGCTGCAATGCGGACATTTATGGCCAGATGGCCAAGGCCCTGCAGAGTGGGGACACCCACCCAGACCTTAGAAAGGTGTGTAGTAAGGGGAAGAAGCTCCACCAGGGATATGCAAGGGCCAGAGAGCACATCTTGTGCTCCAGGGCAGGACCCCACACCTGCCCTTACTACCAGGAGCTCCAACAAATCCTGGGGGGTGGCATTTCCCCACCCATCATTGTGGACTCCAGCCTTGACACGCCTGTCACCACCTGGCTGGAGGTCACAGTGGATGAGGAGGAGGATTAGGGACAGCAAGAGGAGGAGGAGGAGGAGGTGGATGACGCAGCCACCGTCATGTTCTCCATAGAGCTGGTTCTCGTGAATCTGGACATTTCACAGGTCTTGTCTGATGCAGGGGAAGGATCTTCAGGTAGGTGCTCTCAATTCATCACACACACAGGGCAGGGGAAGTGGGCACAGAGGGGTGGGGTGTAGTGCGAACATCACTTGAGCTGGATATCGTGCTGCAGTCCGTGCAACGTTAGTGTGTGCCACTCGGACTCAGCAGGCAGCCCCTGAGCATGCCCAGGTTCCTGTTCCCAGGATCGGGGTGGGGGGGGGCACACAGATGACTGGCACCGGGAGTGTGGGAATGCCCTCCCACCACCTACCACAGCTGGAAGCAGGCTAGCCACAAGGGCGCAGGCTCGATGCCAGACACACTGAGGAGTGCCACACACTGCACACAGGAATGCCTGCATGTGTGAGGCAGTACCTGCTCCCGTGGGCAGCGCTGCCAGGTGCAGGTGTGTGTGCAGGTCCCAGGGAGGGCCATGTTGCTCCCAGCTTCTCTGCTGCCCATGGGGGGATCCCACTGTGGCTGGATACTTCCCTTGCCTGCTTGTCTATTGGTCAGGGTGGGGGAGAGAAGCAGGCAGCATGGCCCCCTGGGCTTTCCTCCCAGGACATCCCCCTCCTCTGGCATGAGGACTGTTGGTTGCTGAACACAGAGGGGGGCATGGCCTCAGGGACAGTGGCTGCATGAATGACTGACTGCCTCTCCCTCTTTGTGTTCTCCACAGCCGGACCTGTTGGGACTGAGGGGTGGGCCACACCAACCAAGCCAGTAGCCAGAGCCCAGGGTATCCAAAAGTGCCCCAGGGTCCATGAAGACCTGATGTGGCAGCATGTCAGTATCCTGTGAGAATCAGTGGAGGAACTGTGTGTGGGACCAGCTCATGCAGCAGTGTGATAGCATGTGTGCCATCATGTGTGACAGAGGGGCGGGACATGATGGTACACCCTGCTGCTATCACTGCTCATTCCTGCCTAACACCCTTCTGCCCCTCCTGCTGCACCCATTTCCCCTTCCCCGACCCCCAAGCAATGCCTCTGCTCCTTCCCCAAGCAATGCCTGTGCTCCATCCCCAAGTGATGTCCATGCCCCCTTCCCCTGTCCCCTGCCATTCCTACCCCCATTCCAGTCCCCTTCCTGTCCAAAGAGGTTCCTGCACCCAAGGTGGCACATCCAGCTGCCCCCCCACACCACTCCAATCCCCTCTCCCTCTCCAAGTTATGAGCCCCCCTCTCCCTCCAGATTATTAGCCTCCCTCCTCCTCTCCAGCTTTTTTTAATGAAAGATCAATACACAATTCATTCTGGAGCCATGTAGATTAGGCTGATCGGCAAAGGGAAATGAAGCCACGATTTAAATAATCGTGGCTTCATTTAAATTTAAATGGCTGCCGAGCTGAGCTGACAAACAGCTGATTAGCTGTTTGTCAGCGCAGCGTGTTAGTCTGGACGCTCCCGCGCTGATCTGAAAGCCCTTTATCGACCTCCCCGTTATGCCTCGTAGGATGAGGTTTACCGGGGAGGTCGATAAAGGGCTTTCATGTTGGCAGGGGAGCGTCCAGACTGCCCCAATCTGCTGACAAACAGCTGATCGGCAGAGTGGGGCAGCCATTTAAATTTAAATGAAGCCACGATAATTTACATTGCGGCTTCATTTCCCTTTGCCGAACAAAGAAATCTACATGGCTCCGTCGACGGAGCCATGTAGTTTAGACACACCCTCTAATAAAAACAGCTGTCTTTATTGAGCGGTTAGGGAAGGGCTGAAAGAAGAGGTCGTGATGGGAAAGGGATAGGGCAGAAAGCCAGAGGCCCTGGGGAGAGTTACTGGGGTCCTTGAGAGAAACTCTCCCTCCGGGCCTCCCGGATGCACAGTCCAGCCTGATGGGCCTGGAGGATGGCAACTGTCTGCTGCTGCTCGAAGGCTCGCCCCTCATGGCTGGCATCTGCCACCCACCCCAGGAGGAAGACCTCTTCCTTCCTCTCCCTTATGTTGTGGAGGACCCAACATGCCAACACCACCTCGGGGATGTTGTGCTCTCCCATGTCCAGGTGGGTCAGGAAGTGGCTGAAGGTGCACTCCACCTGAATCCTGACCCAGCTCAGGTGAGCATTAAATTAGTCCCTGCTGGGGTGCAGGTGGCTGGTATAAGGCTTCCTAAATGATGGCATCAAAGGATAGATCATGCCCCCACAATGCACAGTGGTATCTGCATGACCCCAACCGCAAAGTCACAGTGGAGGAAGAATGTGCCCACCTCCAGCTTCCCATAGAGGCTGGAGTTCCCAAAAATCCAGGCATCATATGCCCTGCCCGATGAACCAACAAAAATGTCCGTGAACTGTCCACGGTAGTCAACCAGGGCATGCAGCACCATTGAAAAGTAGCCTGTCAGGGGGTCCGCACCCCCATGCGCCTCAGTGCCCCCTGGCTGTCTTCATATAGCCCATCTCAGGGCAGAATACAGTCTGTATGGGTTGCTCATCATAGGCATCTGGGCTTATCTCCGTGGCCCCGCTTACCTAGGCCAGGCTGCCACCTGTCTCCACGCCCGGGCCTTTCCTCCGGCCCCTCCTCAGGGTAGCCTTAGCTGGCCTTCTCCCAGCTCTAGCTGGCTAGCCCCAGCAGGTCTCCCTCCTGGGAGCTCCTGCTTCCTCCACAGCCAGCCCCTCACTGGCCTCTCTCCTCTCCTTGAGCAACCTGGGCTTCTCTATATATACACAAGCCAGCTGTGCTCCTACTCGCCCTAATGGGTTCAGCTGGCTTCTCTCAGCCATGCATGCAGTCCTGGATCTTTGCCAGCTGGGCCCTCTCTAGCCCTAATTCGCTCCCGCTGGCCTTCTCTCTGCTAGCCCCGGCTCCAGGCCGGGGTCCGAGTATTAAAGGGCCAGTGCAGGGCAGGCGCCCTGTCACACACCTTCCCCTTCGGACCGAGCTTCCCTTCTTCGGCCGGCCTCCGCCCGGCCTCTCCTATGCCCTCCCTCGGGGTCTGGTTTCTCCTCCTGGCCCCACCACCGCCAGGTCTGCCCTCGCTGCCTCAGAGCACGCCCCACAATGTCGGAGTGTGGGCTGGTGCACTCCCCAGAGGGCCACCCCATCAATGTTAGTGTGGGGCGGCAATGCCCCATCGCTCACCCCCTTTTCCAGCACTCCAGCCCTTCCCGCCAGCTCGTTAGTCTCTATGGACCTAGAAAAAAAGTCGGCGTTGTTATGGGCTTTCCCCGGTCTGTGGCAGACCTCAAACTTATATGGTTGTAAGGCCAAATACCACCTCATAATCCTAGGGTTGGTCTCCTTCATTGTCTGCAGCCATCGTAAGGGTGCATGGTCCGTTACTAATGTGAACGTTCCCCCTAGCAGGTAATAGCGCAGGGTCTCTATTGCCCACTTAGCTGCTAGGGCCTCCTTTTCAATCGTGGCATACTGTTGTTCCCGTGGGAGTAATTTTCTACTTAAATACAGGATGGGGTGTTCCTCCCCTTCCTGCTCCTGCGACAGTACAGCTCCGATCCCTCTCTCTGACGCATCTGTCTGTACTACAAACGGTTTTGTAAAATCGGGTTGATGGAGAACCGGTGACTGCGTCAGTTGGTATTTTAACGCTCTAAACGCATTTTCGCACTGCGGGGTCCACTGGACTCTTTGGGGTCTTGTATTCTGGGTCAGATCTGTCAAGGGTGCTGCAATCGTGGCGAAATGGGGTATAAATCTCCGGTAATATCCGGCTAGACCCAGAAACTGGCGGACTTGCCTTTTTGTGGTGGGGGCTTTATAATCTCGCAGGGCTTGCACCTTGTCCACCTGGGGTTTTATCCTTCCCCGCCCCACCCGGTAGCCTAGGTAGGACACCTCTCTTTGTCCAAAATGGCACTTACTTGGGTTAGCCGTGAGCTTGGCCGTGGCCAGCGCCCCAAGGACCGCCTTCAAATGCCGCAGGTGTTCCGTCCAGGTTTCACTAAAAATGACAATGTCATCAATGTATGCGGCCGCATACTCACGGTGTTCCTGTAGTAC
The DNA here is from genome assembly GCF_049634645.1 of Pelodiscus sinensis. Lineage (NCBI taxonomy): Eukaryota > Metazoa > Chordata > Testudines > Trionychidae > Pelodiscus > Pelodiscus sinensis. Next base: position 10,868,835 of record NC_134723.1, read on the forward strand.
CCTGTCCATTAGCCTCTGGAACGTCGCTGCCGCCCCATTCAATCCGAAAGGCATGGTGTTGAATTGGAACAGTCCAAAAGGCGTGGCAAACGCAGTCTTGCTCTCTGAGGCGGGTGTCAGGGGAATCTGCCAGTAGCCTTTGGTTAGGTCTAGCGTAGATATGTAGTGGGCCTTGCCCAGCCGCTCCAGCAGTTCGTTTACTCGTGGCATAGGATATGCATCAAATCGCGAGATTGCATTAATCTTCCGAAAGTCTATGCAAAATCGTATAGTGCCGTCGGGTTTAGGCACCAGTACAATGGGGCTACGCCACTCACTCTTAGATTCCCTGATCACCCCCATTTGCAGCATCCGCTGCAGCTCTTCCTGAACTGGTCCCCACATTTTCCGGGGCAGGGGTCGTATGTGGTCCCGGATCTTCTTACCTGGGGTTGTCGCAATGTGGTGACTCATCAAGGGGGTCTTACCCGGTTGTGTGGTTAGGACCTGGTCAAAACCCCGAAGGAGGGAGTTCAGCTCCTTCTGCTGTTCTTCCATCAGTTCGGCCCCAATGTGCGCTGTCCCTTCTGCCTTCAAGTCGCCTCCCCAGGGTCCTAGTTCCGGTTCTGGTGGCTGTAAGGTAATAAGCATACCCTCTCGGGCGTTCCACTTCTTTAGTAAATTGACGTGATAAATTTGTTTGTCCTTTCGTTTTCCCGATAATTTGATTTCATAATTCACTGGGCCTACCTGCCGTAGAACCTCAAAGGGCCCTTGCCATTTGGCCAACAATTTTGAGTCTGGCGCCGGTAATAGCAGGAGTACCCTGTCCCCCGGTTGGAATGTCCTGGGTTTGGCGCCCCTGTCATAATACTGGGCTTGCTTATTTTGGGCCTGTAGGAGGTTCTCCCTAGCTAGCTCCCCTACGGTCCGGAGTCGCCTTTGCAAGTCCAAGATATAGGGCACTGTACCCGTCACCCTGGAATCCTGTTCCTCCCAGTTCTCCCGCAATAAGTCCAGGATCCCCCGGGGTTGGCGGCCGTAAAGCAACTCAAATGGGGAGAATCCCGTTGAGGCTTGGGGCACCTCTCGTACCGCAAACAACAGTGCCGGTAGTAATAAGTCCCAATCCTTTGGGTCGAGCTCCACAAACCGCCGCAACATACTTTTTAATGTCTTATTGAAACGTTCAACAAGTCCATCTGTTTGCGGGTGGTAAACTGAGATACGCAGGGTCTTAATGTTTAAGAGACGGCAAAGCTCCGCCATCAGTTTGGAAGTCACATTGGTCCCTTGGTCAGTTAGTATCTCCCTGGGGAGTCCCACCCGGGAGAATACCTGTACCAATTCACGCGCCAGCGTCGCCGCCAGCGTGTTCTTAAGGGGGACCGCCTCAGGGTATCGGGTGGCATAGTCGATTATGACCAGTATATACTGGTGCCCACATCGGGACCTCTCCAGGGGACCTACCAGATCTAAAGCCACCCTGTCAAATGGCACCTCCACCACGGGAAGAGGGACTAGAGGGGCTTTCGGCACTCCTCCCTGAGCCGTCCGTTGGCATTCAGGGCAGGACTCGCAGAAGTCTCTGACCTCTTTATAAATCCCAGGCCAAAAGAACCGCTGCATTATGCGTTGTAGGGTCTTCTCTCGCCCCAAATGTCCAGCCCAGGGGTTCGCATGTGCTAGGTCTAATACCTGCCTCCGATACCGAGCGGGAACCAACAACTGGCTAACCTCTGTCTGCCCGTCGGTCGACCGGGCGATCCGGTATAGTCGATCGGCTCTTACCTCGAATCGCGGTGTTGGTTGAACAGCTGCCCCCATGCTGGGGTCCCCAGTCTCTCTTGCCCCTTGTTCCCAGGCATGGGTTAAGGAGGGATCTTCCCGTTGGTCTCTCATGAAGTCCTCATCCCCTCCTATTTCCTCCGAACTGAGGATTTTCTCCGGGCACGGTTCCTCCTCGGGACCATGGGGTGCTCCCCTTTCCCGGTCTTCCGTCCCTGCTGGTGATGGTGGCCCCTGCTTCTCCCAGTCCCACAGGATGCGTCTGAAACCCGGCCAGTCCCGGCCCAGTAGCACTGGGTACACCAGCTTTGGGGCCAACGCTACCCTGCAGATCACCTCATCTACCCCATCCGACAACCGGACCCAACCCGTGGGGTAGGTGCTAACATCCCCATGGATGCATTGCATTGATATGGATCCCCCGGCCGCCTCCCACTCTGGGACCAGCTCGGATCGTACCATTGTCTGGCTGCACCCCGAATCTACCAGGGCGGTCACTGGCCTCCCCTCTAGCCATACCTGTCGGGTGATCTTTGTCCCGTCCCGCAGTCTTGCCCGTAGGTCAGCGGCCATCACCTGTCCATACGCAACCTCTGTGTGGGGGTCGTACCTTCGCTGGCCGCTTGATGGTCCCCGCCCCTCACGCTGCGGGGTAGGACCCCAGTCTGGGCTCCCTTGCGCGTTGGTTTCGCCCGGGTCCAAACCGCCTTCCACCCGTCTCCTAGTTTCTTTTACCATCCCGGGTCGGTGGTTCTGAGTCCTTTCCTTGGCGGTTGGTTGCCGCCACCTTCCCCAGGTACTCTCAGGGCACAGCCTCCGAATGTGGCCCGGCTTCCCGCAGGCCCAACATGTCCGCGCCTCCCCTGTTGTCTTCACAGGGGCTGCTCTCCCTTTATCCCTATTAGCTGGGGGGGGGGCTCCTGGCTCCCACCCCGCAGGGGCACTCCCTCCTCAGGTGTCCCCTGTGCCCACAGGCAAAACAAGTTCTCAGGCGCGGCCCCTGCCCCCAACGCTTGGAGCCTGGTTTGCTATGGAGCTCGAGGTCACCCCTTTGTCGTGGCCTGCTCCCCTTTTCCCATGGCCCCGCCTGTAGGGCCTCCCAGGCCCTCCAATACTTATTCATCATCCACTTTTTTTTTTTTTTTTTTTTTTTTTCCCAACTCCCCGTTCCAGTCCTGTGGTCTACCGACCCCTATTTACTCGCAATAAACCCCTTTTCTGTCAGGGTGGGGTTATACTACCCACATTCTCCACCATCTGTCAGGGGGTCCGCACCCCCATGCGCCTCAGTGCCCCCTGACTGTCTTCATATAGCCCATCTCAGGGCAGAATACAGTCTGTATGGGTTGCTCATCATAGGCATCTGGGCTTATCTCCGTGGCCCTGCTTACCTAGGCCAGGCTGCCACCTGTCTCCACGCCCGGGCCTTTCCTCCGGCCCCTCCTCAGGGTAGCCTTAGCTGGCCTTCTCCCAGCTCTAGCTGGCTAGCCCCAGCAGGTCTCCCTCCTGGGAGCTCCTGCTTCCTCCACAGCCAGCCCCTCACTGGCCTCTCTCCTCTCCTTGAGCAACCTGGGCTTCTCTATATATACACAAGCCAGCTGTGCTCCTACTCGCCCTAATGGGTTCAGCTGGCTTCTCTCAGCCATGCATGCAGTCCTGGATCTTTGCCAGCTGGGCCCTCTCTAGCCCTAATTCGCTCCCGCTGGCCTTCTCTCTGCTAGCCCCGGCTCCGGGCCGGGGTCCGAGTATTAAAGGGCCAGTGCAGGGCAGGCGCCCTGTCACATAGCCCTTGCGATTTATGTATTAGGTCGCTCAATGTTCAAGTGTGCGGATTGTGATGTGGGTCCCATCAATCGCTCCACCTCAGTTTAGGAACTCCAGGGTAGCAAATCCAGCCACAATGGGGTCCAGGTCTCCCAGGCAGATGACCCTCCATAGCAGGATGGAGTTGATGGCCCTCACAACCTGCAGAAGGAGACAAACACACAAAACAGAGAATGAGAGAGGGGGTGCCTGAGCCCATGGGAGGTTCCTGTCCCCCTACCATCTCCTCTCCCCCAGCACCGCAGAAGCCACCCCCTATGAGGCCACCCCCCCAGCAGCAGGGTTGTGTGATGGCAAGACAACACAACTCCCCATGGATGGGGCTTCCCTCCACTCCCACTCCAACCCCCACAGCCCTCAATCCCCCTATCCCAACAGTCCCACTCCTCCTGTCCAGGGACTGCAGCCCAAGAGTGCCTTACCTCCATGAGGAGGGCCCTGACAATGGACTTTCCCACACTGAACTGATTGCCCACCAACCAGTAACTGTCTGGGGTGGCGAGCTTCCATACGACAATGGTGACCCACTTCTCCAGGGGGATGGCAGGCTGCAGGTGTGTGTTGCATTGTCAGAGGGTGTGTGCAAGCCAGGCATAAAACTCATCTCACCCCTCCATAATCAGCTGGTCCCACCAGTCCAATCTGGTGTCCAGCCTTCAGAAACATCTCTCCACTGTGTGTTGCGGTTATAAGGGTGTTGTTCCCGCACCCAGGGAGAGGGTCCCAATTAGCTCAGGGTTAAGCTCAGTCAGGACCAGGAAGGCAGCTGACACAGCATGGCCGTGTGGGGCCATCACATGCCCAGGGGTAGCTCTGGCTCCATGGCACTAACAAAAAAGCTGTGGTGTCCAAAAAATCTGGGCACCCACAGCATGCACTGCAAGAGTTTTACTGTCCCTCAAAGAGGTAGGCAAGCACGCAGCAGAAGAAGAGAAATGGCTGTCCAGTGGGGTCCCTTTAAGCATGGATCTCTTCCAGGTTCCAGCAACAGCACTCAGAAGTAATTGGTGACCTAAAGCCCTGCCTAAAGTGGTTCTGGGTGGCCTTATATGTGAGAGAGCATCCAATCAGTCTGGATGCTATCTTTTGAAAAAGCAGATCATTTTTTCGATGCATTTGGCCAGTGTGGACACTCTCTTTCAGAAGAAGTTTTTTTGAAAGATCTCTTCCGGAAAAGCTTCTTCTGAAAGAAGCCTGCAGTCTAGACATAGCCTGGATGGGGGGATGAATGAGATTTAACATGTAGCATAGGCAACTGGGATGGGGAAGATGAGAGATTTAATGGCAAAATCAACTACCAGCAAGGTGTCTCAGCTTAATCTCCATCTCCTTTCTCCTGCCGCATGCTCAGAGACACGCACACTTTAACCTTTAACTTTATCAGTAGCATGTTTTGGGATTCAAATTCAACCCTTGTAAATGGCTGCAAACACCACTGATTTTCAGAGGTCCTAAACCTGCTTCTTGTCCAAGGTATGTATTTTGCCCATTAAGTAAACATTTAGCTGCCAAAAACATGATGTATAAATGGGCTGTGTTCATTGATAAAAGTCATGAACTTTCTTGCACGAGAAATTGCTTCCATTTTCTAATAAAGGGTGTGTGTGTAGTTGTATGGTTATTATAAGGCACGAATGCTGAGTTCAAGAAAACTGCTAGTCTGGTAGTTGAAATCCTATTAGCTTTGTCCACAGAGCTAATAGTGAGTTGCAGTTCTTACACTATCAGTGCTGTATCAACTCCCATCTTTGAGGAAGAATGCATAGGGTCATAGTGATGGCCATTCCTTACCATTGTGAAGTCTGATGTAGTCTATTTTCCACTAACATGTGAATGATCTAAAAATGACCAAAAACAATGGCCATTTAGTTCATATTGATTTCTATAATATGAAAGAGGGAAAGAACTTTATTTAAAACTAGGATTTGGTAATCAAATAAGAAAAACAGGTGATAGCAACCTTCCCTTTTATTTCACAAGTACATCAATAATAACATTTAAATGTATAAGCCACTAGTTTCTCTTTTGCTGTACACAATTTATAAAAAAAGAAATTCTAGGTGCCTTTAGACAGCAGTTAGCTGAAGAAATTTCTTAAAGTGCTTTCTTACTGTTGGAAATAAAATTGGACTTCCAAACACAAGTTAATATTGTTCTAAATGAGAGACAAGGTGGGTAAAATATTATCTTTTATTGGACCAGCTTCTGTAGGTGAGAGAGACAAGTTTTTGAGCTTACAAAGAGCTATTCTTCAGGTCACTTACTGTATTTTGTTTCGCTAATGTACTGGGACCAACATGGCTATAACAACACTAAATATTGTTCCAAAAATATTATCAGAGCTACACTGTCATCCCTCTTATATATTGATCTGTGTTGACCATTAACTACTTCTTACCTACAAAATTAAGCATTTGAGAAACAGTGTGTACCAAATGATCTGAATGCCTGAGTGATCAAAAAATTAAGGCTCTTTGTAAAGATTGAATGGGTAATCAGGAATCACCCCACTTCTAGGGAGCTTTATGGTGCTTGACAACATGTTTGATGAGTTTGTAAATTATGAGGTTATGTGCTGTGTTTGAAAGAGCATGGAAGAAGAAAGCAAGCATGATACTGAAATAATTATATAGGTCTAATAACTGAAGCAGTGCTAGTGATGGAGCATGCTATAGAAAATTCTGGCCAATCCAGAAACAGGGGAAAGATTGTTATTTGTTAAAGAAACGTAAAATACCTCTTAATAGTTGATTATAGGCTCCAGCACTAAACCATCTGGAAAGTGTATCTCCCACAGAAGCTATAATCATTTGTGCAATGTTTGACTTTATAACTTCTCTTTTTGCTCCATTTTAATTATTTTCTCTTTCTCTTTATTGCAGTCTCTGTCTGTGGTTTGTAATCTGCTGTGAAGTTTGCTGTTGAGCATTATGGAGATCTCCCTGGAAAATGTCTCCAGTCTGAAAGAAAATAGATTTTTTCTGCCTCGGAAAGACATTTTTGGGTGAAATTTGAGGGCATGATTATGCAAAACCAACTATTTTTGGAGCAACAAACAACAGTATTTCACAAGCGTTTCCCAAAACATAACTTACTTTACAAAACTGAAATGAAGTCAAGTATCTAACGGTATGTCTACACTACAGCACTAATTCGAACTAACTTAATTTGAATTAGTTAATTCGAAATAAGCTAATTCGAATTAGTGCATCTAGACCTAAAAACTTCGGTCCATCCCCTCCGGGGTACCTGGTGGTGGCCGCTGTCAGTAGACAGGCTATTGCGCTAGATGTACCTTTGGTCTGACCCAGTATGGCCATTTTTATGTTCTTATTTTCTAAGCTCGGGGCTCAGGGTCGGGGGTCTCACTGGACCAACTTGATTTTCATGCAAACCTGCTCCTGGGTTCGCATGTGGCCTTTGGTGGCCTGGCTAGCAGCCATGCGGCTGTAGACGGCCGCATTCTTGTGGCTAGTGCGGAAATTGTGGAAATTGGAGGCATCCCCCCAAACCTCGATGAGGCCCACGATCTCTGCACTAGACCAGGAGGGCACCCATCTCTTGAAGCCCTGGGCAGGCTCCCGGGAGCCACCAGCCTGGTCCTGGGAAGAGGCGGAGGGCTGGGTGGCAGTGGGTGGCTGGCTCATGGCGTGCCAGGTGCAGGGTCTGCTGGCTGGGTGCTGGCAGGCTTGCAACTGGCATGAGCACTGGAGCCAGACCGTGCCCCTTTAAGGGCTCTGAGACTGGGAGGGGGGCAGAAGAGTTTCCCTGGTTTGTCCCAGAGTGGCCACCAGGGCAAGCTGGGGAGGGCTAGCCTCCCACTAGTTCGAATTAAATGGCTACACAGCCCTTAATTCGAACTACTTAATTCGAACTAGAGGTTACTGCTCATAGAATGAGGTTTACCTAGTTCGAATTAAGCGCTCCGCTAGTTCGATTGAAATTCAAACTAGCAGTTTGTATTTATAGCCGCTATGGGTATGTCTACACTACCCCGCTAGTTCGAACTAGCGGGATAATGTAGGCATATCGCACTAGGCTTCCTAGTTCGAACTACCATTACTCCTCATGGAATGAGGAGTAACGGTAGTTCGAACTAGGAAGCCTAGTTCGAACTACCTAGTTCGTGCCTCGTGTAGCCGCGCTGCACAGGGTTCGAACAAGCGGGGTTTTAAAAATGGCGGCTCCCCGCTTATGCAAATGAAGCCCGGGAAATTCAAATCCCGGGCTTCATTTGCCAGTGCAGTATGCTAACATTACCCTCCTAGTTCGAACTAAGAGGGTAGTGTAGACATACCCTATTAAAGTTAATTCAAACTAACGGCTGTTAGTTCGAATTAACTTTGTAGTGTAGACATATCCTAAAATATTAAGGCAGAGGCCTAAAGTAAAACTTATGCCATCCTAATAATTTACATGGCAAGAAAGTGTGAAGTGTCATGATAGGAATATGATCATGCAGTCCTGAGTTTTTGTCACAGCTAAAACCCCAGTTAAATTCAGAGGGAATTTTGAATGCACAAGGAATGCAGGATCAAACAGAATTAGAATTTGGATGCTGGGGGAGAAATATTGAAATGCAAATATATGTAGCAAAAGCATGGAACACACTAATACTTCTGGCACAGTGATTTGGCTCCTCTCTACATGTGCTCTCTCTCAGGAAAGCCATAGTCAGACAGCTTCTCTCTAATGAATTCCTTTAATATCAAAACATAGGCCAATGTTTTCTAGAGAGCCACATATCTAATCTTCAGAGCTAGTTGCTCAGGTGGTATTAATTGGCCTATCTTCACTGAATTCAATAACACTAGATTTATATCAGCTAAGAATCCACCCAAAGATGCTTTTAATCACCAATCCATGCCACAAAGTGAAGCCCTTGGCACTAAGTGTTAAAAGTGGGTCAGATTTATTATAATTTATCTGGAGTTTTAGAAGTGCATGGTTTTCAAGGTTCCATCTTTTGAAGTCTCAACTGCAGTTTTGACAGTCTCATATGTCATTATGGCAAACCACATAGATATGAATACATTTTTTTTCTGCCACACTATGTAGCTAATTTACTTTCCCACTAATTTTGATGATTAAAGCACAGCAATTAGAATTTACATCCGTGCTTTCCTGCATGGTTTCCTATTCCCTCAAATTCAAAAATGGTGTGAAATTCTTATAATTAAAAGCAAGCAAACAAACAAACAACCCCCTCTCCAGAAAAACAAACAGCAAGAATGTAATTAGAGTTCGGTACCATAATTGAAAGGAGTTTTGGAATCACAGTAGATGGTATAGTGTGCTCTGCAAACTGATAAACTAGACAGGTGGTCTCCAACATTTTGAGCATGAGATCACTTTTTGAATTTAGGTGCAATCCGAGATCTACCTCAAATATAAATACCCTTGCCTCTTCTCCAAAGCCCTGCACCTGCTCACTCCATCCTCCCTCTCTTGCCCATCCTCGCTCACTTTCACCAGGCTTGGGCACAAGGTTGGGGTGCAGGCTCTGGTCTTGGATTAAGGGATCTGGAATGTGAAAGGGGCTCTGAGATGCTCTGGGGGCAGGCAGTTGGGATATAGGAGGGGGTTCTAGATGAAGGCTCTGAGATGGTGTTTTGATGCAGGGGAGCTCGGGGCTACGATAAGGGCTTGAAGAGCAGGAGGGGATTCATGATTAGGGTAGGAGTTTGGGATGTGGCCTCCAACTGGGCACTTCTGGTGGCTCCTGGTTGGTGGTTCAGTGGGGCTAAGGCTAAGGCCCCTGCACTGGCCCTGGCCCACTCCATAAAACAGCCAACAAACTCCATCCCAAATCCTGTTGTGCCCCCTCTCTGCTTGGTGGAGAAAGGATACAGAGTGGGAGAGGGGGCACCTTGACTTCAGCACCCTCCCTCCCCTGCCCTGCACAGAAAGCAGGAGGCTCCCTGGGGCAGCTCCAAGGCAAAGGGGCAAGAGATGAGAAGCAGTGCGGGGAGGGGCAGCTGAAGTGCTGGCATTTGATACCCTCTTGGCCAAACCAGTAAGGATCCCCTGTCAGAGGCTCCAAGATCTACCAGTAGATCCTGATCTACTAGTTGGTGACCACTGAACAAGACTGACAAATCAGAAAGTTTAAATAAGGGCTCTGCAGATAGCCTCTGAAACAAAGACTGCCCTGATTCATTGTGTTGAAGTTAACTTTTCTGCAGAGGACCAGGGCTAAGGCCTATCTGGGATGGACCCCTCTTCCCCCCCCCCCCCCCTCCTTGCTTTATGAAATGGACTTATTTCCTTTGAACATATTATTTTGTGTAACCTATCAATCTTCATGTAATGATCCACTGATTCAGTTTATCTTACTTTCATGTATGTATCATTTCAGTGTGTAAAATTAGACATATGGAGTGGGGAATACTTTGTGCATTTTAAATGTGAATGAGAGGCATGGAGGGTGTCTTGATGAGCAACTGTTAAACAATCTCTTTTGTCCTGAAGTCTGAGCAGTGGTTGGTAGGGAGTGGCCTCAATTCCTTAAAAAGAATAGGAAAGCAGGGGGCTTGGTCTTTTGGCTGGGCTGTACCTGAAGGAAGGAGCCAAAGACCCCAGGGTGGGGAGACAGCCCTGATTTGGAGGGGCAGCTAGAAAAGTTTGTTCTGAGGTTTCAGTGTAGAATTAGCCAAGCGTTTTTCTTTCTTTTGATTTGAAACCTACTTTGCTCTGCCTGTTCTCACTTATTACAGCTTAAATCTTACTGCTTGTTCTTAATAAAATCACTTTTATTTTCTATCAAACCCAGTGTAAATAATTATTGTCTGGGGAGCAATCAGTGTGCACATTCCCCCTTTCCTTAGTAAAGGTGACTTACTTAATTATTTGGGGTGGTATCTCAGAAAGCTGGGCCCTAAACTGCACTCTCCTTGGACCTGAAGAGGTTCAGTGTCTGTGACCTCACCCCATCATACTATCCACTGCTTAAATTCAAGTAATCAAAATCTTCTATGAGTGGGACTTAATCTGTATGGCACCCTTGTGATGGATATCTACACAGGTGGGAATCTTCCCTTCTGAACTAAAATGCCCTAGTTAAATCACTGGACTTCTTTCACAACAAGCATCAGGGTGGCAATTATTTTCCATGACAAAATGTGCCTGAGGCTGCATAAATGACACAGTGAAAAATAAGGAACAATGGCAATAATCATTTTCAGTGCGGTATTTAGAAAAAAAGCCAACCTGTTTCATCCATATTCATGTTACCTGAGAAACTCGTGTGGCTCAGGGAGCCACAGGTCATTTGTTAACTTAATACACTCAAAAAGCAGGCTCTACCTCAAGGGAGGATGGTCTAATGCAGGGCTACTCAACACATGGCCCTCGGAGTGGGATCCTTTGAACATGGCCTCCACTGGGAAAACACTCCACAATGGTGAGGTGTCTCCTATGGGAGGTGAGCATTGAAAGACACAAGCAGACTGACTGGCTGGAACAGACAGGTGCAGTGTGTCGGCGTTTCTAGCCCCCAGGGAGGAGGTGCCAAGAGCTCCGAGACATTGTGGGAAGTGCTGGATGCTTAGCCTTGTGGGCAGAGCCTGAGTGGTGCTAACTGGCTTACACTGGCCACATTTGGGTCTGGTGCCACAGCGTAAGGCTTAATCTTTGTATTCATGCCCGTCAGTGTGAAATAAGCTATTTGCATATATTTGCATATAAATGCAACCACACTTAAGTTATGGACCTCAGCATGTGCTGTGAGTATCATTGTGGCCCACAGGGCTTCCAGAGTTGAGTAGCCCTGGTCTAATGGCTAGGGCGCTAGACTAGGTTGGAGGATCCGTGGCTTCAATTCTCTGCTATATCACAGAGGCCCTGTGTGACCTATGTCGAAGTTTATTGGGCTTGTCTTCAGAGAAAGTTATTCTACGTGGTTTGTTAGTGCGTGCTAGAACACTGTAAATTCACACCCTTGTTTATGTCACTCTGTGCTTCAGTTCTTCACCTGTAAAATAACAAGTGCAGGTGTCTGTTTTGGGACCAGTTCTGTTCAATATCTTCAGCAACGATTTAGATATTGGCACAGAGAGTACTCTTATTAAGTTTGCAAAGGATATAAAGTTGGGAGAGGTTGCAAATGCTTCGCAGGATAGGGTCATAATTCAAATGATTTGGACAAACTAGAGAAATGGTCTGAGGTAAATAGGATGAATTTTAATAAGGACAAATGCAAAGTATTCCACTTAGGAAGGAACAATCAGTTTCACACATACAGAATGGGAGGCGACTGTCTAGGAAGGAGTACGGCAGAAAGGGATCTAGGGGTTATTGTGGACCTTGAGCTAAATATGAGTCAAAAGTGTGACGTTGTTGCAAAAAAAGTAAACATGATTCTGGGATGCATTAACAGGTATGGTATGAACAAGTCATGAGAAGTCATTATTCCTCTCTACTCTGTACTGATTAGGCCTCAGTGGAGTATTGCGCCCAGTTCTGGGCACCACATTTCAAGAAGGATGTGGAGAAATTGGAGACGGTCCAGAGAAGAGCAACAAGAATGATTAAAGTTCTAGAGAAAATGATCAATAGAATCATAGAATCATAGAGCTGGAAGAGACCTTAGAAGGTCATCAAGTCCAGCCCCCTGCCCAAGGCAGGACCAATCCCAATTAAATCAACCCAGCCAGGACTTTGTCAAGCTGAGACTTAAACACCTCTAGGGATGGAGACTCCACTACTTCTCTAGGTAACCCATTCCAGTGCTTCACCACTCTTCTAGTAAATTGTTTTTTCCTAATATATGGACCTCTCCCACTGTAACTTGAGACCATTGTTCCTTGTTCTGCCATCCGTCGCTACTGAGAACAGCCTTTCTCCATCCTCTTTGGAACCTCCCTTCAGGAAGTTAAAGGCTGCTATCAAATCTCCCCCTCACTCTTCTCTTCTGCAGACTAAATAGACACAAATCCCTCAGCCTCTCCTCATAGGTCATATGATCCAGCTCTCTAATCATTTTGGTTGCCCTCCTCTGGACCCTCTCCAATGCATCCACATCTTTCCTGTAATTGGGGCCCAGAACTGGACACAATACTCCAGATGTGGCCTCACCAGAGCTGAGTAAAGAGGAATAATCACATCTCTGGATCTCCTGCCAATGCTCCTCTTAATGAAACCTAATGTGCCATTAGCCTTCTTGGCTATAAGGTCACACTGTTGACTCATGTCCAGCTTCTCATCCACTATAACCCCAGGTCCTTTTCTATAGAACTGCTACTCAGCCAGTCAGTCCCCAGCCAGTAACAATGCTTGGGATTCTTCCGTCCTACGTGCAGGACTCTACATTTGTCCTTGTTGACCCTCATCAGATTTCTTGTGGCTCAATCCTCCAATTTGTCTAAGTCACTCTGGACTCTATCCCTGCCCTCCAGCTTAGAGCCTCTGCCCCTAGCTCAGAGTCATCCCTAAACTTGCTGAGGGTGCGATCCATCCCCTCATCCAGGTCATTAATAAAGATGTTGAACAAAACCAGTCCCAGAACCGAACCTTGGGACACTCCGCTAGAAACTGACCGCCATCCTGACATCGAGCCATTGATCACTACCTGCTGGGCCCGACCTTCCAGCCTTCTATCCATCTTACTGTCCATTTATCAAATCCACATTCCCTTAACTTGCTGGCAAGAATATTGTAGGAGACCATATCAAAAGGCTTGATAAAGTTAAGGTATATCACATCCACTGATTTTCCCATATCCACAGAGCCGGTTACCTCATCATAGAAGCTAATTTGATTGGTCAGGCAGGACTTGCCCTTCATTAATCCATGTTGACTATTCCTGATCCCCTTCTCCTCTTCCAAGTGCCTCAGAATGGATTATTTGAGGATCCCCTCCATGATTTTTCCAGGGACTGAGGTAAGACTGACCGGCGTATAGTTCCCTGGATCATCCTTCTTCACTTTCTTAAAGATGGGCACTACATTTGCCTTTTTCCAATCATCCAGGATCTCTCCTGATCTCCATGACTTTTCAAAGATAATGGCCAAAGGCTCCTCAATGACCTTTGCCAACTCCCTTCTGTACCCTCGGATGTATTAAGTCCAGACCCATGGATTTATGTACTTTTAGCTTTTCTAAATAGTTCCTAACCTGTTCTTTCCCCACCAAAGGCTGTCCACCTTCGTCCCATATTGCATCACTTAGCACATTCATCTGGGAGCTGACCTTGTCAGTGAAGACAGAGACAAGGAAAGCATTAAGTACTTCAGCTTTCCCCACACCATCTGTCACTAGGTACCGCCCTCATCCAGTAGGGGCCCCACACCCTCTCTGATCACCTTCTTCTTGCTAACATGCCTGTAGAGACCTTTCTTGTTATCCTTCACATCACCTTCCTGATAACTCTCCTGGGGTATGTCTACACTACCCTCCTAATTCAAAATAGGAGGGTAATGTAGGCATACCGCAACTGCAAATGAAGCCTGGGATTTGAATTTCCCGGGCTTCATTTGCATAAAGCCGGCCGACGCCATTTTTAAATGCTGGCAGTTCGAACCCCGTGCCGCGCGGCTACACGCGGCATGGAGTAGCTAGTTCGGATTAGGCTTCTAATCCAAACTAGCTGTAGTCCTCGTGGAATGAGGAGTACAGCTAGTTTGGATTAGGAAGCCTACTTCCAACTAGCTACTCCAGGCTGCGTGTAGCTGTGCGGCACGGGGTTCGAACTAGCCGGGATTTAAAAATGGCGGCGCCCGGCTTATACAAATGAAGCCCAGGAAATTCAAATCCTGGGCTTCATTTGCAAGTGCGGTATGCCTACATTACCCCGCTAGTTCAAACTAGTGGGGTAGTGTAGACATACCCCTTTAAACCTGATTTAAGGGAATGGCACTGCAGACTTATTTAATGTTCATACTTTGACATAATTGTAAATAGTCTGACATGCAACACATATTGGTTGCTTCAGGAGGGGACCCATAAGACCTAAATTGCTTTTTGGCCAGTTGGCATCCTTCCATATCAAGAGAAACAACCCAACTCCAGTGTTTCTAGACCCTCTGTTTGTATCTTATCTTTAAGCGTGTAAGTTATCTGGGGATTTAAATGGCCCATGTAATTAACAAGTATTTCAGCAGCACACAAAGTCACATGACATTTTCCAATGCTCCTTTTCATTTTGTTGGGAAGCATAATAATAAAAATAATTAATAAATGCCAATCTCATAGGTGTGGCCTGCAATGGCAGTGGCAGTGGCAGTGGCAGCTTTGTGCTTCAATGAAAGGCATGCTGTGTCCATCCTGCAGTACTTAGCTACATGGGACTGTAAAAGGCTCAGGCAGAAGTGAGGCAGTGGAAGAAGGTCCAGCAGCTTCCTGCAGACAGAGCTGTTGGCTACTGCCTCCCCCCTGCCAGAGCCTTTCTTTGCAGCTGGAGTCTTCCCCTATGGCAGCCATAGGCAATGTGGTGAGGGATACATGCCCTGTGTGGGAGGAGCAAGGAGCTATCCAGCAACCAGCAGGGCCAGAGCCTCTGGGTGGCCTGAGCGGTAGCAGTGGTCAGGGGACATTGGTGCCTGCAGCAGGGATCAGCCACCTGCACTTGCTGGCAGCTACAGGGGAAGTGGGCCAAAATGGCCCCAGTTAGCTCTGCTCTCCTGGCTATATCAGTTGAGTGAAAGGTGAGACCACCTTCCCCCCTCCCCCACTTAATGATGGGAAGTGGAGTGATAAATAGGGGGGAGCAAAGCGAGCTGGGACCATACTGCTTCACTTCCCCCACTGCTCTGCCAGGAGGTGCAGGGAGGTCAGACCTCCACAGCCAGGGCCAGCCTTTGGCCCTGCTAATCCTCTAGGCCACATTGCTTGGGGGAGTGGGAAGGTGGGAAGAGGCTGGCTGGGGGCAGTCCTGAGGTGGGAAGAAGAGGGGAGAGGGTGGTGCAGAGGTGGGGATGGTGCAGAGTAGGGGCATGGAAAGCTGGGGCCTTGGGCAGAGGTGGGTTATCCCAGTCCTTCCCTGAGTGTGGAGGGGTAATGTGGCAGGTTGCCCCTTGTGTGCCCACCTCACAAGTCACCCCTGCCAGCAGCAGGGCATGACATAGCTAAAAGTGGCAGGGTACATGGGGTAGGCACTGCTTGCAGAGCCATCCTTAGGACTGATGGGGCCCTATGCAGTACTATTACACCAGTGCCCCTATGCCTGAAGGCAGCTGGGGGAGGGGAGAGCTGATGATATTTCAGAGA
This sequence comes from Pelodiscus sinensis, assembly GCF_049634645.1. NCBI lineage: Eukaryota > Metazoa > Chordata > Testudines > Trionychidae > Pelodiscus > Pelodiscus sinensis. Next base: position 10,884,631 of record NC_134723.1, read on the forward strand.
TGTGATTTTATCATCCAATTACAAAGGGAAGCAGTTGAACTGGAGTTCATTTGCAAGTTCAGTACTATCAATTTAGGCTCGAATCTTCTGTCATTTAAATATTTGCCAGAACTATTCTGATGTATCAAACTCTTCCTTCCATGGGATATTTGTGTGTTTGGGACAGGAAAATCTCTGAAATGTCCACTCATTTGTCTATTGGAGTAGGCCACTGGGGAATGACTGGTTTCCCATGGAACAAATAGGAGTTGGGCTCCTTAGGCCAATGGAACTTGGGAGTAGAATCCTAGTGTCTCTTCGTGGACACTCAGTTGATCCCCCACTTTCTCTGGCAGAAACAAAAGGAAAAACTATGTAGCACTTAAAAGACTAACAAGATGATTTAATAGGTGATGAGTTTTCTTGGGCCAGACCCACTTCCTCAGATCATATTTTGGAATATGATCTGAGAAAGTGGATCTACCCCCCCCCCCATTAAACCATCTTGTTAGTCTTTAAAGTGCTCCATAGTTTTTCCTTCTGTTTTTTCAAGATCAGACTAACACGGCTACCTCTCTATTTCTCTGGCAGGGCACTCCTTCAGGAACCATTCCGGCATGTCCATGTGGCCTTAGTGAATCCAGAGTAACAGCCACAGGAAGAACAATCAAGTGCTAATGTTTCCAACATAACAGCTAAGGTGTTGTGCAGAGGAGTTGGTGAGTCCTCTCTTTATCTTCCCCAAACACCCAGAAATGCAGTGGAGACTGATCTCACAAAAGAACTCTAGCAGAGGAGCTGCCTTGGGACTACAAAGACTGTGATAGCCTGAGGGTCTCTTATCCTCTGCACAAGAACTCCCTCTTCTACTACTTCCAGCTCTAGGATTGTACTGGCACCACATTTCTCAGGATACACCTGTTCATTAATTATTGCTCATGAGCAGTTATTAATAAAAGTTTTTGTCTCTACAGGTCCATGTGGATTTTTAAAAGGAGTGTGAAAAAGGACAATATGGACCTTAGTTAGTGATTCATTTCCAGCTGCTATCTAAGGCTATGTCTAGACAGCAATCCTCTTTCAAAACGAAAAAGCCTTTTTTCAAAAAAGAGCGTCTAGACTACAACCAGTACTTTCGAAAGAGCAAGCCGCTTTTTCGAAAGAGAGCACCTAGGCAGTCTGGATGCTCTCTTTCGAAAAAACACAGTTTGCATTACATAGCGTCTTTTTTCAAAAGAGCACTTTCAAAAAAAGGCGTTATTCCTCATAAAGCGAGGTTTTCCGCAGTCAATTTACTTTCGAAAGAATGCAGCAGCAGTCTAGACGCAGGGGTAGTTTTTTTTTAAAAGGCCACTTTTTTCGAAAAAACCCAGTAGTCTACACACACTCTAAGACATATTGAACTGTCTGGAAATATGTTTCTGTGCCTTCCCTTTCCACCAGACACAGGCCTGGTTATTATTTTTAATAACAACTCTGTTTTCCTTCCAAAAATCCCAAGGTCCTTTACCAAAAACAGTAGCTTCTTCTAACTCCCAATAACTATGTGCCCCTCTCACAGGGGAATTGGGAGAATTCAGTCAAATGCTTTTAGATTCTTCTGTGCAGAGTAAGGGGCTATGTAAGTGCAAAGAATTGTCATTCTTTATTTTAAAAAGTACAGATAGAAAAAGTGAATCAGGATTTCCTCAAGTCCATACAGTGATTCAGGGGCAGAGCAAGAAACAAAATAGAGGGCCTGGATTATCATTCTCTTTCCTGCCTTCTAAGATGCTTTTGAACTCTGTGGTTTGAGACTGCAGATTTGTTTTAGGCCGCTTGTGTAAGTTAGAGCAGTTTCTGTGTCATTCTGATTGTTCTATGGGAAACCAAGAATAGCCAAAATGCAGCACACATCTCTAACGTAGGAACCTTATTCCATCTATACACTAGTCAGGGAGAACATATGTACAGAGGACACTCTGAAGTCGATGTTTCTGTCCACTTTAAGGCCTCTATATCCTGCCAAAGCAGTAAAAGAATCATAGTATAATTGGCCGCGGAAATCTTCACCTTAAAGCCGTAGTCTGACTACTAGATACAGACACATTTGTTCTGAAAACATGGTCTGCTGCAGGGGAAACTATATCAGCTTTATGCTGCAGACTAGATCTTATAGTACTCCTGATAACACAGAATGTCTGACCATAGTACAAAGTACCTGCAATTAAATACAATGTAAAATCCAAATTGACCTATGTCTGCCTCCTTTATCACAACAGTCCTGAGCATTGCAATTCCCCTTGACTCTAATGCAAGCGCTTTGAACCTCCCAGGACCTAGCCCAAAAATAATACTTGACACGGATGGTACATTTTTAAATTGAATACGAGCACACTGAGTATGGGCACTATGTTACTAATTTATTATACCCCACCTCCCTCAATTTCTTCCTGCCACCTTTAACCCTACAAGCCAATTCATTTCTTCCACCTTAATATTCACCCATTTACAATGGCTTTTCCTCTCTCCCACCTTCCCTTCTCCCTACCCTAACCCCCAGAATATATTTAAAACTTAGAACACAAACATATGGATTTTAGGTCCCTCTGTGCCTGTGTTATATTCCTTGCTCTCCCATTTATTGTCTGTTTCAACTGGGCAGAAGTTTGCACCTGTATCTATGTGTGTGTGACACCTACTTCAATGGGGCTCTAGTAAAATAATAAAATAATCATTAATAATAACATTACTCTGATGAGACAGCTAAGTGTTGTACCCATTTTACAAATGGATAAACTGCATCACAGAGAAGATAAAGCCCACTGATTTGCAATGCTTAAGATGAAGCAGATTGGGCCTGATTTTTTGAAATGCTAAAGCACCCATAATTTCAGATGAAATCAACAAAAAAACTTCAGAGGGTAGCCAAGTTAGTCTGTACAGGATAAACTTAAAAAACAATAAATAGTCTGGTAGCACTTTAAAGGCTAACAAAATATGTAGGGTATGTCTACACTACAGCGCTAATTCGAACTAACTTAGTTCGAATTAGTTAATTCGAACTAAGCTAATTCGAACTAACGCATCCAGACTAAAAAACTAGTTCGAATTAGCGTTTTGCTAATTCGAACTAGCATGTCCACACAGAGTGCATAGTAAATGCAATGGGGTAATGGAAAATTCATTTTTTTCTGTGCTGTCTCTTTTAGAAGTGCAGTAATGTGTGTGAAATACCTAAGGAAGCCTTTTAGAGCACAGTCACTTGCTTGCCTTTATGCAAGCAATTTGCGAAGCTCATCTCAGAAATCAAACTTGCTAGGCAGAAGCTCTCTGAAAAGAAGAAAATAATAAAAAAACTTTTAATCTAAGTTTTGCAAATGCTCCAAATCATCTTTCTGTAAAAGCCACTTTAAAAAAATCTCTCTCCATAAATGTTTTTAGCTGTCAAGGAACAGTGACATCCAGTGGCAGGTTAGATTAATCACAAGTGTATATATCTGGAAACTCTAAAATGTAGTCAATAATACTTTCCCCCCTCTCTTTCTGAGAGGTAAGATGAGCATGGTCCCACACATTGCTGTGAATTATTACTGCCATCCACCAGTGTCTCTTATGGTATGCAACTACTAAAGGTCAGGGGAACATGGTGCATAAAATTGCCTACTCCATAAAATAATATGCACCAGCAGCATGACTGGCAATCTTACCTGAATCAAATCATGGATGGGTATTGAGTAGTCAGTTGTTTTCAATTCACCTGCCGTTGTAATTAACCTGTGTGATCTCTACTGAGCATAATGCCAGTAATGACAAAACAGATTAAGATGCCTTCCAGATTTTGTTAGCATTACTTGCATCTTCAGTATACATCAGATTTGGCTATACATGGGGAGCCTTGTTCTTACTGCTTTCGAATATATTCTCCTAGAATTTCAAAAGGGTTGGCAGCTGCACAGTTTTTTGTACATTGCTTCTGCTTAACATTCAGGACACATCCTGAGCATTGCAATTCCCCTTGACTCTAATGCAAGCGCTTTGAACCTCCCAGGACCTAGCCCAAAAATAATACTTGACACGGATGGTACATTTTTAAATTGAATACGAGCACACTGAGTATGGGCACTATGTTACTAATTTATTATACCCCACCTCCCTCAATTTCTTCCTGCCACCTTTAACCCTACAAGCCAATTCATTTCTTCCACCTTAATATTCACCCATTTACAATGGCTTTTCCTCTCTCCCACCTTCCCTTCTCCCTACCCTAACCCCCAGAATATATTTAAAACTTAGAACACAAACATATGGATTTTAGGTCCCTCTGTGCCTGTGTTATATTCCTTGCTCTCCCATTTATTGTCTGTTTCAACTGGGCAGAAGTTTGCACCTGTATCTATGTGTGTGTGACACCTACTTCAATGGGGCTCTAGTAAAATAATAAAATAATCATTAATAATAACATTACTCTGATGAGACAGCTAAGTGTTGTACCCATTTTACAAATGGATAAACTGCATCACAGAGAAGATAAAGCCCACTGATTTGCAATGCTTAAGATGAAGCAGATTGGGCCTGATTTTTTGAAATGCTAAAGCACCCATAATTTCAGATGAAATCAACAAAAAAACTTCAGAGGGTAGCCAAGTTAGTCTGTACAGGATAAACTTAAAAAACAATAAATAGTCTGGTAGCACTTTAAAGGCTAACAAAATATGTAGGGTATGTCTACACTACAGCGCTAATTCGAACTAACTTAGTTCGAATTAGTTAATTCGAACTAAGCTAATTCGAACTAACGCATCCAGACTAAAAAACTAGTTCGAATTAGCGTTTTGCTAATTCGAACTAGCATGTCCACACAGAGTAGACCCTGAACCGGGGTTAAGGATGGCCGGAAGCAGTGCCGGCAGGGCATCAGAGGAGGACTTAGAGCGTGGAGCTGCTGTCTCAGGCTAGCCGAGGGCTGTGCTTAAAGGGACCCGACCCCCACCCTCACCCCCACCCCGGACAGACAGTTCTCAGGGGTGCCCCGCTTGCAAAGCAGTCCTGGCTTGGATTGCCCGGAGAACCCACACTGGGCACATCACAGCACTCAGCCATCAGACTGGCTGCACTTGCCACAGGCTGCCATCTGAGGAGATGGGGCAATTGGGGGGCTGCAGGAGAGGTTCCACCCCCAGAAGCCCGCAGAGCCAGCCCAGTCCTCCCCATCGGGGGCTCGTACCCCATTCCTCCCTCACCTCTTTCCACTTACCCCTCCCTAGCCCTCCTTCCTGATGTACAAAATAAAGAACAATTGTGTTCAAAAATAGAATCTCTCTTTATTGAACAAAACTGGGGGAGACTGGGAAAAGGAGGTGGGAGAGGGGAAGAGAGAGGGTGGGAGAGGGGAGGGTAACTAAAATGACCAGAGGTTGGGAACAGGTCCCATATGAAGAGAGGCTAAAGAGACTGGGACTTTTCAGCTTAGAAAAGAGGAGATGGAGGAGGGATATGATAGAGGTCTATAAAAGCACGAGTGGGGTGGAGAGGGTGCATACAGAAAAGTTCTTCATTAGTTCCCATAGTAGAAGGACTAGAGGACACCAAAGGAAAGGAATGGGAAGAAGGCTTCAAACTAATAACAGAAAGTTCTTCTTCACAAAGCAAATAGTCAGCCTGTGGAACTCCTTGCTGCAGGAGGCTGTGAAGGCTAGAACTAGAACAGAGTTTAAAGAGAAGTGAGATCAATTCATGGAGGTTGGGTCCATGGAGTGGTATTAGCCAGAGGGTAGGAGTGGTGTCCCTGCCCGAAGTTTGTGGAAGGCTGGAGAGGGATGGCATGAGACAAATGGCTTGGTCACTGTCTTCGGTCCATCCCCTCCAGGGTCCCTAGGGTTGACCGCTGTCGGCAGACAGGCTACTGGGCTAGCTGGACCATTGGTCCGACCCAGGACGGCCATTGTAAGCTCAGGGCTCAGGGTCGTGGGTCTCAGTGGACCACCTCGATTTTCATGCCAACCTGCTTCTGGGTGGCCAGGCTGGCAGCTCTCCTGCCCTAGACGGCCACTTTCCTGTGCCTAGTGAGGAGGTCATGGACGAGGTCCACGATGTCTGCACTGGACCAGGCAGGTGCCTGCCTCTTGCAGTCCTGGGCAAGCTCCTGGGAGCCGCCAGCCTGGTCCCAGGAAGAGGGGGAGGACTGGGGGGCATCGGCTGGCTGGCTCTGTGCCGTGCCAGTGCAAGGTCTGCTGGCTGGGTGCTGGCAGGCTTGCACCTGGCACGGGCATCGTAGCCAGCCCGTGCCCCTTTAAGGGGTCTGGGGCTGGGAGGGGGGCAGACGAGTTTTCCTGGTGTTGGCCAGAGTGGCCACCAGGGAAAGCTGGGGAGGGCTAGCCTCCCACTAGTTAGAATTAAGGGGCTACACACCCCTTAATTCGAACTAGTTAGTTCGAACTAGGCTTAGTCCTCATACAATGAGGTTTACCTAGTTTGAACTAAGCACTCCGCTAGTTCGAATTAAGTTCGAACTAGCGGAGCGCTAGTGTAGCGCCTATCACAGTTAATTCGAACTAACGTCCGTTAATTCAAATTCACTTTGTAGTGTAGACATACCCATAGGGTGCATCTAGACTGGCAAGATTGTGTGCAAAAGCACTGACTTTGTAATGTACAAAATCAGTGTTTCTTGCGCAAATAGTTTCACGCTCCCACTTGGGAAAAAGCCCTCCTGTGCAAGAATACTTGCGCAAGAGGGCCAGTGTAGACAGGGAAGAACTGTTTTGTGCAAAAAAGCCCCGATGGCTAAAATGGCGATCAGGGCTTTCTTGCGCAAAATCTCGTCAAGACTGGCCACAGATGCTTTTGTGCCAAAGCATTTTTTGCACAAAAGCATCCGTGCCAATCTAGACACGCTTTTGCGGAAATACTTTTAACGGAAAAACTTTTCCATTAAAAGCATTTCCGCAAAATCATGCCAGTCTAGAAGCAGCCTAGATGTTTTGTTAGTCTATAAAGTGCTATCTGACTATTTGTTGTTTTTTAAGTTTATCAACAAAAAAGTAGGTTCTCAACAGTTTTGATCAACAGGCTCATGGCATCTCAAGGTACCCAAAATCATCAGCCCCCTAAGAAGACTTGCCCAAAGCCATGCAGTGACATATGATTATGTATTGCAATACCATATAGTGACACCAGTCAGGATCACGATCCCAGTTTGCTGGGTATTGAACAAATATAGATGGCTAGATTGGGATTTTACAAATAAAAGTCAGCATATAGTTATGATGCCCCCAAAGAACATCATAGACCAAAGAATCACGACTGAATCAGAGACTACTTAAATTTATACTGCAAGCACAAAGCAGAGTTGTTAGAGGTGCAGTTCACAGAGAAGCCAGGGGGTTATGTATTCAGATTCTACCCTCTTTTCTACCTTTGCAATAGAGTACAAGGGGGAAAAAATGATCAAAAGCTGTGCAAGTTTTCCAAGAAGCTATGTTAGTCCATATGACCAAAGAACAAAGTAATGCTACTTCCTAAGTTCATATGACCTTAAGTGTCTTGAATATGCCTGGAGCATGCTGGAAGCAAAACATTGCAAACAAGCTCTGCAGACCATCCTCCTCCTTTTGTCCTCCTCCTTCTCCTATTTCACCCTTTGTTCTCCACTTTCTTTTTGTTAATTCATTAGAGAAGGTTTTCCATATCTACCTACTCCGGTCTCTACTGTTTTGTGAAAATATGTTTCTTTAGTTAGTTAGTTAGTTAGATGAACCCTCACAAACATGCAATAATTTAGATCTCACATATGTACAAACATGCACAAATACACCCAGCTTTTTAGTATAAAATTCATATAAGTTTAATATTTCCTTTAAAAGAGTGCTCTCCTAGATGCCCTTTGCCTGTAGGTTAGTTATGTTTACCAGCATTACCAGCTGTCACTAAATTCATGTGCTGTTCATAAACGTAACAGATTTTTTTAGACAGCAGTGGATCTGGGCATAAATGCGTTCATTCTAATGGCTACATTAGTTCTACATGTTTGTTTGGCGAGTTGTCTTTTAAACTTTCATTCCATGCAATTATCTTTGGCATTTGCCCAGTGAATAATGTGGTTATTGTGTAGAGAGTTATGTTAGCCTCTGTTTGTATTATGCCAATAAATAGGTGTGTATGTGTTGTCACAAAAATGCATGAAGTGATAGATTGTCTGTCTGACATGCACAGATATGGTCCTGATGTAAACTTGTTTGGGGCATATCTATATTAGGAAATTATTTCAAAATAAGTACAATCAAAAGAATAACTCCCAAAATAACAAAATTTGCCAGGCTATGTCTACACTGCACATTAATTTTGGAATATGTAATTTCAGAAGAAATATTCTGAAATAGCTTTTTTTGAAATAGTGTGTCTATACCAAAAGCTCATCAAAATAGTGCTTAGCTATTTCGAAATAGCATGTACATACTGATTGGACGCTCTCATTTAAGGCCATCTGAAACCACTTTAGGCAGGGCATCAATATGGCAGTTACTTACTGGAGCTGCTGCCTGAAGCTATCTGAGGCTCTTGCTTAAAAGGACCCCTCTCTCTGTACAGCAATGTCTCAGGCTTTTAGTCTTTGGGTACGGCTAGACTGCATGCCTCTGGTGACAGAGGCATGTAGATTAGGCTACCAGACATAGTAAAATGAAGCGGCAATTTAAATAATCGCCGCTTCATTTAAATTTACATGGCTGCCGCGCTGAGCTGACAAACAGCTGATCAGCTGTTTGTCGGCTCAGCGCGATAGTCTGGACGCTCCCCTGCTGACATCAAAGGTATTTGTCGACCACCCAGGTAAACCTCATCCCAGGAGGCATACCTGGGTGGTCGACAAATACCTTTGATGTCGGCAGGGGAGCATCCAGACTATCGCGCTGAGCCGACAAACAGCTGATCAGCTGTTTGTCAGCTCAGCATGGCAGCCATGTAAACTTAAATGAAGCGGCGATTATTTAAATCGCCGCTTCATTTTACTATGTCCGGTAGCCTAATCTACATGCCTCTGTCTCCAGAAGCATGTAGTCTAGACGTACCCTTTGTCTACCTCATTGAAGGTATATCTACCATCTCATTGAAGGTATATCTACACTGCAGATTTGTGTTGGAAAAATGGCCATTTTTCTGGCAAAACTTGAGGAACGTCCACACTGCAATTGCGTTCTTCCACAAGAAAATGGAAAGAACACAGGGTTTTTTCTGGCATTGGTAATCCTCATTCTATGAGGAAGAAGACTTTTTGCAAAAGAGCTCTCTTGCAAAAAGTTGTGTGTGGACGGGGAAGAAGGAGTTCTTTCAGAAGAAAAGGAAAGAGGAAAAGGCACAGGTGCCCTGGTGGCCATTCCATCCATAGCAATCACAGCTTACATGCGAGAGAGTGTCCATTCAGTCTGGACACTCTATTTTGAAAAACCAAATTGCTTTTTCGATGCACTTTTGCAGTGTGGATGCTCTCTTTCAGAAGACATATTTTTGGAAGATCTCTTCCAAAAAAACTTCTTCTGAAAGAAGCCTGCAGTCTAGATGTAGCCTGAGGGACAGCAAAGCCTTTTCTTTTGCCTGCTGTGGTTGCCCTTGTGGACACTTCAGCTAACCAGCTATGGATCCAGAGCTGCCTTTGGGTAGTCAATGACTATTGCAACTTGTGCTTCACCTCATGTAGCAGTTTCTGCAGGCTGCCTCCCAGGTCCTGCAGGAACCGCACCCCCTGCTCTGCTTGGAGACCCTCCTCTGCTCACGGCAGACACGTCTCATTCTGTTGGATCCCGCCCATCCTCCCTTGCATACCGTGTGGCATCTGGACACCAATGCCGACTGGTGGGACTGACTCGTCACGAAGCAGTGGGATGACCAGCAGTGGTTCCAGAATTTTCGGATGAGGATGGAGATGTTTATGGAGCTCTGTGAGTGGCTTGCCCCTGCCATCAGGTGACAGGACACTCACATGAGACCCACCATCCCCCTCCAGAAGCAGATCGCCATACCCCTGTGGAAGCATGCAATCCAGATAGCTACCGATCCATCGGGAATCAGTTTGGCATGGGAAGTAAACCGTTGGGGCCTTGCTTATGCAGGTATGGCATTCTTGGGCTACTGTCCCAGGAGGGAAGTGGACTGCTGGAATGGGGTTCACTAGGGAAAGGTAGGATGGGGGAGTGGTACAGGTGGTAGTGGTGGGAGGGGGTTCAAGCCCCCTGTGGTTCAAGCCTGGGAGGTTGTTTCAGTCCCGCTCTAACAAAGCCCTACTGGAGGAAGAGGTAAGTGGGGGGTTTGCTCCTGGTGTTTGAGGGGATGGGAGGGGTGTGTGCTGGGCTCAGGGAGGCAACGTGGGACAGAGTAAGACACTAGAACCATGTCATCTGGCTAGTGCCTAAACTACTACAAAGGGTACTGTAAGTTCTTCAGGGCAAGGACCGTGTTTTGCTATGCATCCTCCAAAGGTAGTAAGGGGAATAAGGTGCCCACTCAGTTGTATACCTGATTAACCACCTCATAGGTGGGACAGCAGGTTCTGCAAGGATTATCCAGGGAAAGGAATGAATAAGGGTGACAGACAGGGAAGGTTTAGCATTTGTTGGGGGGCCTTGCTTCCTATTTGCCCCTCACTCCCTCACACATATATTATCCAGCATGCTCAACAATCATGGAGGGGAAGTAGTATGCACCAGGTAAAAAACTGGTACAAAGGACTTATCCCAGAGCAAGATGGGTGGGAAGAGAAATTTAAATGCAATGTCAGGTTTCAACTTAGAGTGAAATAACCTAAGAGTTCATGAAGTCGCTATCATTGCAGTCTCTGCCATATACCAACTATATTACTCTCTTTATTAGAATATTGTCTGCAGAAGAGGAATTGCATACATGAGCTAGCCACTACATGGGTGACAGCCTACTAATGGTTCTTATTTGCCTCTTTTGACTATCCATTCTTTAGGTGCTTATAGACTATTTGTTTTTCCTGTTACATTCCAGCTCAGCTTTCCCCTTGATATTTTTATACCCACTGGCTCTTCTTGTTTTCCCCCCACCTTCCATTTTTTTCCATCTCCCCAGTCCCCTTCTCCACTATTTATTTTAGTTCTGGACATCCAACACTTTGGTCATCTGAAGAAGTGGTCTGTGCCCACGAAAGCTCATGATACCATCTACATGTTTTGTTAGTCTTTAAAGTGCTACCAGACCATTTGTTGTTTTTAAAGTTTATCCTGTACAGACTAACTCTGCTACCCCCTGAGGGTTTAGGATAGTTTTGCTACATAGCTAAATTGTACAAACAGAAGTATCATCAAGAGATCATTTTGATAGATGTATAGAAAAAAGCAATAGAAGTATATGCATGATCACAATGTATATTGTAGTCACAGTAGTCATTTACTTATAAAGCCTTAGTGTAAATCAAATACATCACTTAGGGCACTTAAACACAGTAGGGCTAAAGCCAAAATAAGCTTCAGAGCTACATCAATTGCATAGCTTAAATCAAAAAGCCTATTTCGGCTTTTGGCACTGTCTACATAACAGGAAGTCCGAGAAAGAGCACTCTTCCTCTGACTTCCCTTTCACCTCATAAAATGAAGGTTACAGGAGTCAGAGTAAGAAATCCTCCAGCTCGATATTATTTTGAATTTAATGTTGAAATATCTGCTTGTAGTGTAGATGCAGACTATGTTATTTCAGAATAATGTCAGTTATTCCAAAATAACACTGATGTGTAGATGTACCCCTATTAACCAAATAAAGACTTCCAATTAGAAAACAATGTAGATACTCGTATACATATTTTATTTATAAATGGTGTCAGGATACCACATAGAATTGTTTTATTTTCAGAAGCTATTTTGCTTAGGTAAGCTGATATATATTAAAATATATATAAGAAGTGTGGGGGGGGGGGAGGGAGGGGAGGAAGTCATCAACAAACAAAAGGTCTCCGTTAGAGATAAAAATTAATTATGTTGAATTTCCAAATAATATGTCTGTCTACTACAGTGTTATGATTACAAATGCAGGTTAGAGTGAAGAGCTGGTCACAGATTTTTCAGCTGTAGTTATTTTCATCCAAAAAGGCTACTTTGAAACCAAAAGCTATTCATGGAACAAGGGGTTTGTTTCCTATAAATTTCCAGACTTGAAAAAATCAACATTTGTTTTTTTAATTGATAATGTTTAATTTTGAAATTTTTGAAACAAAAAATGCAGAAATTTCTTTTTGTTTGAAAACTTTTCATATTCAAATTCAGGTTAATTAGATTAAAACAGCTTTTTTAAAGGGAAAAAATTAAAACAACATTTCAAACTTATTTAAACAAAAAGTTTTCACTGGTCCTGAACCAAAAATATTTGTGGTTATTGACCTGTTTTTTTAGATGCCAACTTTTTGTCCAGAACTGAGATGGGGAAAGACTTTTTTTCTTAGAATAACCTGAGTTTGGTTAGATTCAAACTCCACTGCAAAGAAGTAATTAAATTATTTCAAGTCAAGGTATTATTTATAACTAGAAGCTATGTTAAACGTGTGACATTCATTCTTTCACTTGTTTGATTTAGCTGCACTAATTAGCACTATTTGTTTTAAGGTTGGAGTGATTTTCCCTGAATCCTGGTAGATTCTGAGAATCCAGATTCTTTTTGTTTTGATCTTCTTATGAAGGATACAGACTGAACTTGCTTTCTGCCAATTGTCTTCAGCTGGTTTTGGTTACAGACATTAATGTATTGAGCCTAATGGTACAAGTATGAGGTAGGATGAACTATAGTATATCATTCTTACAGATGGGAAACTGTCAGTGTTCACGAGATGAAACCACTCTGTACTTTGTTCACCCCCAAGATAAGGTTTCAAATGCAATAACAATAGTGTAATTATGGCAGCCAAAACCCATCCAGAGGGAACTGAGAATTTTAAACTTTTTCTGCTCTTTTTAAAAATGCATAAACATTTGAGAGAAGGGAAAGTTTTGGTTAATGGTTAAACATCAGGATGGGCAGCCAGAAAACCTCAGTATTGCTCAAATGTAAAACCTATCTCCAGGCTGGTGATGGGCATAGGAGGAGTAAAGGGGGTAGGTGAGCCAGGGCCCAGTGATTCAAAAGGGCCAGAGCCCCAGCCTCTTAAATCGTCTGCGGAGTATCACCCAGGCGGCTCTCAGGATTGGCTGGGAGTTGGGGGACCGGGCAGCGTTGAAGATTGGTTGCCTCAGCCCCACCACTGCCCCACCTTGCCCAAGGGCCTGGCAAGTCTGTCAGCCCCCGTGTTGAGCTCTGATTTATTTAACCCCTGTGTTTAGCTTTTTGAGTTTCTTTGACTGATATGCACTGCTCTGACTCATCACAATACATTAATGTAACAGCACATGAGTGATCTAACAGAATGTGACACATCAAAGCAACAATATCTGAGGCCAACGAATTGGTAGGATTCCAGTTTTAGTAGTACTGCAAAAAAAGCTGTTAATTTCTTCTGAGGGCTCCCCCTCCCCCCCCCCCCCCCCCCCCGCCCCAAAGGCCAGCTACATGGAAGGAATTTTATTTCTTTGTATCAAATTCCAAATGTTTTTCAGAGATGTTATGGGAAGACCATTTATTTGCAAAAAATAAGCTGCAGGAGATGAGCCTGAATCTAAACAACTTCGCTATTTCTATAAAAGGCAGAATGTGAGGAATTATGATCTGAATGCAAATTGTTCCAAATGTAATTGTTTTGAATTGACTCATAATAAATATTGCTTTGACACAATCCAGGGTTCACTTTCTGAACTTCAATTCAGGCCCCTCTTTATAAACAAAGTAAAGACAGAAAATTGGTGTCTATGGATAAAATCCTGGCAAAACTCCCATTTACTTCAATAGGGCTAAGATTTTGCCCCACACTTACCTTGACATATTGGGTCTGATTTCCAGCTGCATCAAAAAGTAGAACACCAACTTCATAATACTATTAGTTATGATTTGTTTTGGAGCAGCAATCATGGAACAGGACTCCATTGTTCTTGATATTGTACAAACACAAACAAAAGAAGATGGTCCTTGCATGAGAGATTGACTTTCTAAGCAACTGCCCACTAGAGTCCTTGGCAAACTTAATAATCTTTGAAGATCACAGGACATGTCTACATTGCAGCGTTATTTTGAAATAACTCAGGGTATGTCTACACTACCCCGCTAGTTCGAACTAGCGGGGTAATGTATGCATACCGCACTTGCTAATGAAGCCCGGGATTTGAATTTCCCGGGCTTCATTAGCATAAGCGGGGAGCCGCCATTTTTAAATCCCCGCTGCTTCGAACCCCGTGTAGCGCGGCTACACGGGGCTCGAACTAGGTAGTTCGGACTAGGGTCCTATTCCGAACTACCGGTACTCCTCGTGAAACGAGGTGTACCGGTAGTTCGGAATAGGCACCCTAGTCCGAACTACCTAGTTCGAGCCCCGTGTAGCCGCGCTACACGGGGTTCGAAGCAGCGGGGATTTAAAAATGGCGGCTCCCCGCTTATGCTAATGAAGCCCGGGAAATTCAAATCCCGGGCTTCATTAGCAAGTGCGGTATGCATACATTACCCCGCTAGTTCGAACTAGCGGGGTAGTGTAGACATACCCAAAGCTCCCCTCTCCCTCCCCCACCCCAGAAAGTCCATGCCCCTGTAGGAAAGAGCCTGCTGCATAGGGCACAGATGGTCTTGCTTGAAGCACATTGCCATCGTCTGACCTGAAATCTTTCGGTGTCGCCTCAGACATGAGGGGTAGGCTTCATGCACCCGGTCTCCTGGGATGGCTGCCCTTGTCACTTCTCCACAGCTGGAGCAGGTGCAAGTGTGACACAAGCCACGTCTCCTGCATCATCCTCCCGACCTCACAAGACCAGCAGATGCCAGCGACCCCCGGAAAACCTGCAGTGGAGGCATATTGCCAGCATGTGAACTGCAGTGGTCTCTGGAGTGTCAGGACCACAGATTGGATGCAAACTTGGAGCTGTGCTGCACCATCTGGCAAGAGCTGTTACAGCAGGTCCAGAGCATGGCTTTCACCTCTGCCATTGACCACTGGTAGTCAGCATAGAGCAGTCTGGCAGCAACCCCTCCACTCCTGCTCTGGCTCCTGCTCTAATTCCTGCCCCAGTTCTGACCCTTGCTCCTTCCCTAGCCCTCACCCTCTGGCATCCCCCCCAACCTCTCCTGCGGCTGCTGTGGTCCCCACACATGAGGTGATGGGACTACCCAAGGCAGGCACCAGTCCCAGCCCCTTCGCTGAGCCTCTCCTCTCCCTTTCTAAACCTATAATCATCCTGCTTCCCCCTTCTAGGTTCTTCCTCAGACCCTCCCCAGTTTTATTGACCCAAATTTAAAAAATCCACCAGTTTATTGTTCAAAACCAATTGTCCTGTATATTGTGTTTGTAAAGGAGGGGTGGAGGAGGAAAGGTACAGAAGGGCAATGCTGAGGCCCCTTGTGGGGTGGCCCAGAGGAGATTCTCATGGGTGTCCTTCTTTGGAACTCTCCCATAGGGCCTCCCGGATACGCACAGCCTCCTGAGGGGCCTGCCAGATGGCAGCCATATGTGTCTGCTCAAAGACCCGGGTCAACTGCTCAGTCTCTTCCCTCCACCGTCGTAGGCACGTCTCCTCCTTATTTTCACATGGGTTGTGCAGGACACAACAGGCCCCCACTACATGGGAGACATTCCACTCGCTGAGGTCCAGGCAGGTGAGAAGACAGTGGAACCTCCCTTTAAGTCACCTGAAGGTGCCCTGCACAACCATGCAGGCCCTGCTGAGCCTACCATTGAAACGCTCCTTCATGGGGTCCAGGTGTTTAGTGTAGAGTTTCAGCAGCCAGGGGAACAGAGGGTAGGCAGAGTCCTCCACTTACACATTGCATGTCCAGTTCCTCAACCCTGATAATGTGGTTGGGGAAAAAAGTGCCCGAATTGTGGAATATGTGGGCATTGTGCACCTTCCTCGACCACCCATGTTGATATCTTTGAAGCAGCATTGGTTGTCCTCAAGGGCTTGTAGCACCATAGAAAAGTACACCTTGCAGTTCATATAATATGATGCCCAGTGGTCAGGGGCCCGGATGGGGATGAGGTGCTATCAATGCCCACTCCCCCGCTTTAGGAGGAAGCCCATGGCAGTAAAGCCGGCGTTGATGGGGTCCATGTAGCCCAGAATCATGACCCTGCACATCAGGATGCTGTTGATAGTCCTCACTACCTGGAAAAGGAGAAAAACATAGAATCACAGGTTGACAGGGCCCTCTGGAATTCACCAAGCCCAAATCCCTTTCCCCCACACCAGGATAACCCCCAACTTACCCCATCCTCTGCTTTGTGAAAGCAGGACTGAAAAATCCATCAGGCAGAGAACTTCCACCACCCCCGCTTCCATAGAGAACCTCATTCCAGCAGTTCACCCCCCTTCTGGGACTATAGCATGAGAGAGTCATGCCTGCATGATCAGGACCCCCACGGTTGATCTCCCCATGTTGAACTGGTTCCCAACAGAGTGGTAGTTGTCCGGTATGGTGGGCTTTCACAGTGCGATGGCAACCCACTTCTGGAGGGAGATAGTGGGTTGCATGTGGGTGTCCCGTTGCCTAAGGGCAAGGGCCAGCCACTCACACAGCTCCAGGAAGGTGACCTCCTGCATGTGAAAGTTCTGGAGCTACTGCTCGTCGTCTCATTGCTTCATGATGATTCAGTCCCACCAGCTGAAACTGGTGTCCCGTCACCACAAGCAGCTGTGCACGGTGTGCAGGGGGGCAGGATGGTCTGTGCTGAATGGACAGCACGTGCAGAGAGGAGAAGAGGTGCCCTGCAGGGGGCAGCGGGTCCTCTTCCTGCAGTGCCACAAGGGCAGCCTTCAAAAACTGCACCAGGAGACACGACGGCAGATCTAAGAGCTGGTGACTTCTTTCCAGCAGGTCCAGCTCCATGGCTAGTGTGCTGTGGTGTCCGCAAGGGCCACCAGAGCATGCAGTGAGATAAGGTAGCTGTCCCTCAAGGAGGTAGGCAGTGGAGAAGAGCCTGAGATACGACTGTACTGGAGGGGGAGGGCGCGTTTAAGCAGGAGCCTCAGACAGCCTCAGGCAGCAGCTCTGGGAAGTCACTACTATCCTGATGCCCTGCCCGGAGTGCTTCTGGGGGCTTTAAACGCGATTGAGGCTCTAATCAGTGTTGATGCTCTACTTCAAAATAGCTCTGTGCTATTTCGATGGGCATTTGTACTGTAGATGCGCTATTTTGAAATAAGCTATTTTGATGTTTTTATTCCGAAATTGCTTATTTTGAAATAAACATGTGGTGTAGACTTGCCCACCGTATCTGGCCTCCTTTAAAATATTTCACAATTTCTCATATTTTTCTTATCTCAATAATTACACAGTAGGTTTCTGGTCCTATTTTAAAGATGTGTTTAAAAAGTGTCACAGTGGTGTTTTCACAGTTTCAAACCCATACAGGGCCCAAATGTGCAGGTCTGAATTCAACACTGCTGTGTAATGAGTTTAGGTAACTCATTGATGTTAATTACTGAAAAAACTGAATAGCAGTGCTTATTTTGGCTGCAGAATGTCAGGTCAGTTAACTATAGCGGGTCCAATCAATATGCAAATTATACAGTCATCTCTGTTTATGGGGTCCCTCCACTGAACCAAAAGCCTGGGTCCGCTAATGACAACAGTAATTTCCTTCTTTAAATAGAAGCAGATGGAAGGAATGAGAATAGCAGTAGAAAGGGAAGAGATAAAGTGATGCAAGTGACAATTTCTGCCAATCATTGCTTGTACTTCCTCTTGTACCTGGTTGCTTTGAGCACATGTGTACAAATCTACAAATCTGTAGAAGGAAGGTAAAAACTTGGAGCAGATTGGGAAGATTTCAGGGAGATGGTAGAGTAGCTTTAGGGGTATTGGGTTTTTTAATTATTATTATTCTAATACATTTCTTGATTAGTGTGAGGGGAAAGTAACCCTTTGATTCTTTGCCACTACAATCCAGCACCTATTGCTGTGGCTAACTAGGGACCCAGAATAGGGGACAGCAGACTTCTGGTCCATCTTTATGAAATTGTGCATGCCATATTCTCAAGTGTTAGCTTAACTTGAGGGAATGCTTGACTTTTTTCTTAGAAAAGAAGTATGCCGAAGGTAGGAGAATGAGAGATGAAGACATAAAAGGAAGAGAGAATTGAGAATATGCAAATGTAAGTAGAAAAGAAGGAGGGAACACGGGGAAAAAACCCAGAGGGAGATCTTCTCTCTCTCCCCTTTATGTCATCTCTATGGGCCAGAAGTTCTAGTGCAAAACAGTAGCTTTACTTGGGCTGCCGGCAGTTTTTGGCCAAAGAGTCAGGGTACTCAGTCCCAGAATAACCATCCTAATGCAAAGGGATCCTTCAGTATTATTGAACTAGTATAGTGAATCCTGTTCCTGCATCACTACCATTCCTGGTTGCTTGTGCAGGGAGATGATGTGCTGATTCCTGATTATAATTTTGGTCTCAAAGGCCTGTGAGCAGTATAGGTAGAGTATGTAGGAAACAAGGTAACTCAACTTCACATTTGGAAAAAATGGCCCTAGGACTCAGGAGCTACGTCTACACTGGCATGAATTTCCGGAAATGCTTAAAATGGAATACTATTCCATTTTCAGTTTTTCCGGAAAAGGAGCGTCTACATTGGCCACGGAGTTTCCGTGATAACGATGCGCTTTTCCAGAAAAGTGCGTCTACATTGGTGGCGCGCTTTTCCGGAAAAGCAAAAGCCCGGAACCATTTTGAAAAGGGCAAAGGCCACCAGACCTTTCCGGGGGCGGGGCCGGAGCTCCGTCCAGACGCGTGGTTAAAGGGGTCTCGCCGGGCAGCCGTTGGTCTCGTGCTCCCGTGCCTTGGGACCTCTGCCAGGGACTGGCACCCTTCGCAGGGTCGGTGGTTGCCCTGTGAGTTTTGGGGACACCACCCTTTGGCCCCCAACTGCTTTTCCCTGCGTCTTCTTTTGTCTGCCCTGCTCTATCTGCCATGGAGCCGTGGGTGGCCATGTACCTGCTCGGGCCCCTGTTGGACCTGTACAGGTGCCTGGAGCTCGTGCTGCAGGCTGGTGCCCTGGCGTTCATATACAAGGAGGCAGAGATCGCCTTGGACTCCCTCACCAGGGAGGTCCTGGCAACTGCGTGGCATCAGCACCCGACCATAGACCGGCCCATCTGGACTTTGGAGATGAGCACCGACTGGTGGGACCGTGTGGTCCTCGGACAATGGGACGACCACCAGTGGATCCGGAATTTTCGGATGAGGAAGCGGACCTTCATGACACTGTGCACCTGGCTTACCCCTGCGCTGCAGAGAACCGCCACCCAGCTGCGGGGACCCATCCCCGTCAACAAGAGGGTTGCCATCACGCTGTGGAAGCTGGCAACACCGGACAGCTACCGCTCGGTGGCACACCAGTTCGGGGTGGGAAGATCCACCGTTGGAGTGATTGTCATCCAGGTAAGTCACAGGGGGAGTGGGATGGCGGGAGGGTGCTCCACTCCAGGCCCAGGGACACCCAAGACTCCAGGCTGGGTCACCCAGGGGTTTCGGCCGTCCCTCCCTTGCACAGGCCCGCTGGTGGGGGGGGGGTGTGGGGCGAGGGGGGCCCTGGGGTGTGTGTCTGTGTGTGTGTGTGTGTGAGGACAGAGGGAATCAAGGGGGGGACCCAAGGGAGTGCACACTCACCCCTGGCTGTATGTAATGTGTTCCCTTGTGTTTCTCTGAACCCTTCTGCAGGTTGTCCACGCCATCAATGACGTCCTGCTCCCGAGAATCAGCTGCCTGCACGACGTCAATGATACCATGGCCGGCTTCCCTGCCCTCGGGTTCCCCAACTGCAGGGGAGCCCTGGACGCCACCTACATCGCCATCTGGGCCCCGGAGCATCGAGCAGCCCACTTTATGAACAGAAAGGGGTACTGCTCCATCATCCTGCAGGCCCTCGTGGATCACCGGGGCCACTTCCTGGACATCTACGGCGGCTGGTCCGGCTGGGCACACGACGCCCGCATCCTCCGGAACTCAGGACTGTTTCAGAGGTTGGAGGTGGGCACCTACTTCCCCCGGCGGGACTTGACTGTCGGGGATGTGCCAATGCCCATCTGCAACTTCGGGGAAGCGGCCTACCGCCTGATGCCCTGGCTCATGCGGCCCTACACGGGGCAGCCAGACCAGAACTGGGCCTGGTTCAACGATCTCCTCAGCCGGGCCCGAAATCCAGTGGAGCTGGCATTTGGAAGCTTAAAAGCCCGCTTCCGTTGTTTGCTCACCCGTCTCGACACGGGTGAGCAGAATGCAACAGAGGTGCTGGCTGCGTGCTGCGTGCTCCACAATATTGTGGAGCACAGTGTGGAGGCCTTCCTCACTGCATGGGTGGCAGCTGAGGCACAGACCTTGGACCAGCCCGACACAGCTGCCATCCACCAGGTGCACCAGGAGGCAGTGCGCATTAGAGAGGCCCTGGTGGACATGTTTGCCCAAGCCCTGTAGCAGGGTCGCTTGGGTCACCCCAGACTACTCCATCCCAGCTCCTACCCTTCCCCTTACCTACCCCCCCCCCCAATAGTAAAGCGTCGGGTCACAGCACATCGGCCGTCATCGAGTCTGTTCGTCGGGTGCGTCGGCGTAGTTAGGGTTTTTCTTTTAAGTTAGGCTAGGGTTTAGGCCACCATCGCCTGTCCTGAAGAACAGCCAACAGGGACTTGTGCGGAAGGCTCACGTCAGTGCCATCTTCGATGGATCTCCTGGCTCTTCATCTCCTGAGGCCCGGAAGGCCCAAAGGATTGACATGGCCAGCTTCGCTGTCATCATCTGTCGAGGGATCTCCTGGCTCTTCCTTTCCTGAGGCCCGGAAAGACCAAAGGATTGAGGTGGCCAGCTTCGCTGTCATCGTCCGTCGAGGGATCTCCTGGCTCTTCCTCTCCTGAGGCCCGGAAGGACCAAAGGATTGAGGTAGCCAGCAACACCACAATCATCCTCCCTGTGTCTAGACTATGTTTTAGAATCTGTACTGTGCTGCATCTTTTAACCATTTGTGCTTGTTTGTTGCTATTAAATATAGTTTGTGGTTTACATCTTTACTGAAAAGTCTCAGTATTTCTTTATGCGCCGCAAACTAATGATCACTGAAAAAGGCCTCCTCCCCCCGGTGATAGAGTCATGAATTTGTTGTCCACAGTTTGTAACCCTGTTAAATTGAAGTGGCTAATTGGCATCTCACATAATTTCTTTACAGTTACTAGAGGAACACAATAACCACACAAGATTCAAGTGAAAACATAGCTTTTTATTTACAAAGGAGAGGGGGGAGGGACCTTTAACTGGGAGACGGAGGGAGGGGACCTTTAACTGGGAGAAGGAGGGAGGGGACCTTTAACTGGGAAAAGGAGGGGGGGCAGTTACTGGGACGGGTGGCCCCTGCGAGCGCCCCTCTGGGGGCGGACCTGCCCACACTGGGCAGACTGCGTCGGGGAAGCCTGCACGGTGAGGTGGCCACGAGTAGGAGCACTAGTAGGAGCACGGTCAGGGTCAGGACCAAGAGCACGGACAGGGTCAGGAGCAGGAGCAGGAGCAGGAGCAGGAGCAGGAGCAGGAGCAGGAGCAGGAGCAGGAGGGGGCATGGGCTGTGCTCCGGGAGGGATGGCGGGGGCATGCGGTCCGGCCATGTCGTAGTGGATGGCATGTATTAAATGAGCCGTCAGGGTGCCCATTGTGGCGCGCATCTCGCGGCATTCCTCCAGGAACGCAGCCCAGCCCTCCTGCCGCCACTCCTGGTCCCCCTGCACAGGCTCCGCAATTGAGGTCTGGATCCCCTCCACCGCGGTGACGTGACGCCGAAGAAGCTGGTCCCGGTGTCGGAGCCTCGGCCTCTGGGCTTGGGCAGCTGGGGGTGCCGCTGCTGCTGGAGTCGCGGGTCTGGTGCTGGGTCCCGCTGCATGGAAGAGAACAAAGGATGGGTCAGTCAGGGAGGCCATCCACTGTCCCCACACCTCATGCCCTCCACCCCGGAGCCCAGGTGACCGTACAGTTGTGGCTTGGGCCCACTCGGTTCCCCTCCTGCTCCAGTGTTGTATGTTGGCAAGGAGGACCGCCCCTGGAATAGGGTCCTCCCTCCAGTATTGTAAGCACTGGTCTGTATCCTGGCCCCGTGCAGGGCGGGAGGGTGCTTGTGCTGCGTTCACCTGTGGAACTCCCTGCCAGTGGACACTGTGAAAAGCTTAGGGCTAATCAGTGGTGTTTGACAGGGAGCGAGATGCATCCCCACAGCAGTGCCTGGGAGTACACCTGTCAGTGGCAGTCTGGGCTCTCAGATCCCCTCGCGTGGGATATCTCCTGGACAGAACCAGAAGGGTGACTGGGTGGGGGATGTCCCATCCTTGCAGCAAAATTCAGGGGCCCTTCTCCTCCCTCTATCCCTCCCGCAAGCCTGGTAGCCCATGGACAGGTGTGGCCACAGTGGGGACTTCCCTCGGGGAACCTTCCAAGGCACCGGGAGCAGGTGAAGGGCTCAGTGGGGGTCCACGGTCACAGGACTGTGACGCTGCGCTTATCCCAGGAGCAGCTGGCTGTGCTTCACAACCAGGCATGGGACAGTGTACCGTTCTCTGTGCTGCACCCTTGGTGGAGCTGCGGGCTCTGGGCTGAGTCCCTGGGGCCCTGGCTGGTTCCAGCCGGCATCCACCCTTCCCCCTGGTCCCGCCGAATGTGTGCGAGGAGCACGGTCCCAGGCGTGCCCTGCAGCTGCCTGCCACAGCCACCTGCCGCTCGGTCACCAGGCTGCACGTGGTTGCACGTGCTGCTAACTGCCTCATGCTACGCAGCGTGCAGCTCACGTGGCCTGAGTGACATGCTCTCACCCTCCCCCCTCCGGGCACCTTGCTCTCCCTCCCCCCCGCCCTCCACCCCCCGCCCTTTGGGAGTGTACCCTGCAAAGACTCACCAGTGGGTTCTTCCCTGGCCACAGAGGAGCTGCTGGAGGGGGCCTGCTGGCTGGCAACGCTGGCCTCCTCTCCCGAAGCGCCGCCGCTGTCGTCTCCCTCCTCCAGCTCGGTGGGATGGTTGATGGGGGGATGCTGGCAGGTGTCCACACGGACAGCTGGGGCTTGCGGGTCTGGCTGGCCCAGAAATGAGTTCAGCCGCTCAAAATAGGGGCAGGAATCGGGTCCTGCTCCCCTCCCCTCTGAGGCCCGCACATACCCCAGCCGCAGCTCCTTCACCTTGGAGCGGACCTGCTTGCAGTTGTGGCTGGGGTGGCCTTGCTGGGCCAGGTTCTGTGCCAGATGGGTGTACAGCTCGGTGTTCCGGCGGCAGGACTGCAGGTCATGGAGACCCTCCTCCTCCTCCCACAAGTCCAGGAGGGTCTCCAGCTCCCTGGGAGTCCAGGATGGGGCCCTACGTTTCCGGCCCCTGGGGGTTTCCTCCCCTGCCCCGGGTGACGGTGGCTGACGACCACCTGGAGCTGCCATGCTGCACTGAGGTGGCTGGGTAGCACAGTTGCCATGTGGCAGAGCTGGGAAGGGTGGTCTCCGGGGGGCTCCTGCCACGTGCGGCCAGTAGCGTCTGCGCTCTTTAAGCCCTCGGGTTACGTGGAAGTCCGCGGCTTCTTTGGTGTCTCCCGCTGTCCAAACCGCTTTTTTCCATTTCTTCTGCTTTTCCGGAAAAGCTTTCTACATGGCCCTTTTCTGGAAAAGCTTTTCCGGAAAAGGACTTTTGCCCGAGCGGGAGCAGCGTAGCATTTCCGGAAAAGCGGCTGATTTTGTACAGTACAGCGTCGATGCTTTTCCGGAAATTCAAGCGGCCAGTGTAGACAGCTCGCAGCTTATTCCGGAAAAGTGGCTGCTTTTCCGGAATAAATGGCCCAGTGTAAACACAGCCAGGAAGTTTTTTAAAAAGGATACATGCCATCTGTGCACCTTTCCTGGCTGGCATGCCCTTCATCCAGATTCCTGGACTTGGCCCTACATGTTTTAGGATATTTTTTTCACAGAGAGTTTTTCAGAGAATATTACCACTGCTGCTGATTTCCAATGAACACATATTCCCATGGGAAGTGCTTAATCAGTAAATGCCAAAGTTGTAGCCGGTGATGGGAGGAAGAAAGTGTGGTGCCTAAATCAACATTGACAATTAACTTTTTAGAAGTTGCCAGCACTCTGAAAATCAACTCACTTATTTACATGTCTAAATTTAAGTAGACAAATTTGAAAATTTTGACCATAGTCTCTTAGAAATATTTTACACGGGGAAGAGTGATAATTTCAAAAATCATATGAAACCATTTTCTCTCTCAGCAAGAAGATTGATGTAGATAATTTAACTTGCCATTCACCATTCTTCTACCATTTTACAATAATTTAAATTTTATAAAAGCTATGTGTGTCGACCTTTCCATCCTCCTGCCTACAGCATTTACATTTCAGTATGTATGTCGACCAAAACCTTCAAAGAGCCTCCTGATAATTAATATGACTTTATCCATCTTTCTGTGACGTTAGTAGATTTTGATCATTAATTTTTCAGACCCTTGGTGGAAATAAAATGATCTCAGGATTATAAAATTTGTCGGGATTGCAAACATTAAACGGAATAGCTACCTTCCCCTTCTACTTTATTGTAGATTCTGAGGAACCCTTTGCAAGGTTTCCTATTGCCAAGGACCTACCTTATAATTTAGAGTACACAGTAAACACACAAATACATACATGTATGAATATTTTGTCACTCATATCTCATCTTTGGCAGTTGCATTAGGGCTTATACCTTGACAGCAAAAGCCTGGATGCTCCTATAATCAAAATGTATTTTTTTTTATTTTACTGGCACTCACTTTTAATGGGCTTTCTTTTCACATCCATAATTCTGTACCTCCAACCTATTTACCTTAGAATGGGTGTTTAGGTTTCACCCACCTTATCCTGCCTCTCTTATCAGGTGTTTAGCTGATGATAAAACACTTAGAAATGATAAGGTGCAAAGCAGAGCAAAATGTATGAAAAAAGCAAATGATTTACTAATCAAGGACCCCATAACAAATAAGAAGATAAGAATAAAATTACAACTCGAGTGTTAACATACATCTCCAGGCACATTGCCCTGACTCCCAGATCCCTTTACACAGTGGATAGGAAAGAAATAAGAAACCATTTCTGTAGGACACGCATGGACACCAGAGGGAAGGATGAACTAGAACACTGGACACCGACAGGAACACAATGTTCTATATACTAGTTGTAAGAAGGCAAACCCTGACTTGAAAGGACAGCAGATGATAGTTGCCCTGTACACATGCAGTGCACGTGGATAGATAATACTGGCTTGCTTTCAAACAGAGAAGCTATTTGAGTCCAGATAGGAAACCTAGATGGTAACTCAGGTACGAGTATGCTTCTGGGTAGCAGCGGTGCATGTGGGCACATGTCTGTCACTCATATAGCCTAGAGGGTGAGGTGAATCAGTCTAT
This sequence comes from Pelodiscus sinensis, assembly GCF_049634645.1. Taxonomy (NCBI): domain Eukaryota; kingdom Metazoa; phylum Chordata; order Testudines; family Trionychidae; genus Pelodiscus; species Pelodiscus sinensis. Next base: position 10,910,101 of record NC_134723.1, read on the forward strand.
TATAACTTGCTGACTCTAGGTTGATTATGCAGTCACCAATAGACCCCCATAAGCCTAGTCTATTGGGAAAATGTGCCAAATTCTTCATGTAGAATGTGCCAAAAATGAAGGGTTATAGCACAAAGTGAAAAAGACCTGCAAGGGTGAGAGAGTAAAAACAAGATATAGGTGCAAAATCCCTTATAAACTAATTGGGGGCACAGAATTACAGATGCAGATTGCAGCATTAAGATGTTTGTGCCCACAAATAGACACTTAGGGTACGTCTACACTAGCCTCCTAGTTCGAACTAGGGAAGCTAATGAGGGTGACTGAAATTGCAAATGAAGTGCGGGATTTAACTCTTAATTCGAACTAAGGGGTTTATCCTATGGGGTTTAACTCTTAATTTGAACTAAGGGGTTTATCTCGGAATCACGCTTCTCTGCCGTGTGTAGATGCGGGCAGTTATTCCAGGCTAGTCAGTTTCCAAAATGGCGACCGCCCGGGAACGTGCTTCATTTGCAATTTCAGTCACCCTCATTAGCCTCCCTAGTTCAAACTAGACATATCCTTAGTGGCCACATTTTCACTGGAAGATAATGGTGCCTGAAATTTTATATTCATAGTTAATTTAGGATGCTTAGCCATAAGCTTACAAAGAGATGACACGCCGAAGGTCCTTAACAAACTTCTCCCTAAATGTGACCATCACTATGTTTCATATCATTATCTGTTAAAGCTTTTATTAGAGAATCTAAATAACTGTTTTTACCCACCCATCATTCTGTCACAGATAATTAAAATTTCTGTTATAATAAATTTAAAAAAAACCATATTTGGAGTTCTTTTAGTGATGTTTAGTAGCAAGTAACTAACAAATCCAATTCCCAGAGCAACCCTATTTATGATGCAGGCACACAGAGAAGAAGGCAGCCATATTGGCTTTCTAGCACTAGAAATGAAGCAAAACGGAGAACAGAATGAAAAAGAAAGTGCATTTTATTTCTAAGTTCTTAAGAGGGTGAAACAAGTAATAAGAACAAATGCTGTTTTATAAAGTTGGACTTCTTAAAAAACAACTTGGACTTGGACAGATTTCTGTTTGCAATGCTGCTTTCCACATTCTAAATCTGGTGCAGTTTTATTTGGTGACTAGTTCTTCCTTTCCTAAGTGGGGATTTAAATTCTAATTGAATTTAGAGAGGTATCCTTCAAAATAAATGCCAGAATTAATCTGTCGCCTTGCTCTCCATCATTTATGTACTTGGCATGTTCTGATGAAGACACCCAGGCTACGTCTAGACTGGCATGAAAAGTTTTCCGTTAAAAGCATTTGCGGAAAAGAGCGTCTAAATTGGCACGGAAAAGGCCCTGGACTGCATCCTGGGGGCTCATGCAGTCCATGCCCCCTGGGTGGTGATCGACCCCGGGGCAGAGGGCCCTGTCCCTGAAACGGTGGAAGAGGAGGACGCTGAGAGCCAGGAGCCTGCAGGGAGCCTGCCCAGGACCCAGGATCCCTGTGTCATCCCACAGAGCACATCTGCTGTGTCGTCTGAGGCCGGGGAGGGCTCCACATGTGAGTGCCATCATGGTCCCCTTATGTGTATGGGGTGTGTGTGTGGAGAGGGAGCCCAGGGACCATGTGCCTGTGTCTTGCCCACCATGGAGCAGCAGCTAGGTGTCATGCAGGGGCCCTGGCCCATTCCCCATACACCGACCTCGCCTTGCAGAGGGGGACTGGGTTTCACTCACTGTGTTCCCAGGGAGAACTGACCGCTGCTCTTGGGCCTGCAGGGTGCACCACCCCGCCTGGAACAGCCACCCACACTCAGGCCAGCAGGCACACCCGCAACCAGGAGTACCAGCGGTGGCACCTGTGGCTACTAGAGCAGCAGCTCCACATCCAGGACCACTGCGTCTGGGAGGACCTGCGGCTGTGGTAGCAGAGCTTGGAGGCGCTGGAAGAGCAGGGCCGTGCCCTCTGCAGCCACCTCCAGACCCTGTTGGACAGGTTCCTGCCTCCTCCTTCTCCAGCCCGTATGGCCACCCCAGCTCTCACTTCTCCTCCCACCCCTGTTCCCCCTCCTGCTTCCTCCGCACCCCCCGTCCCTCCTCACCCACCCTCCACACTCATTTCCCCCGCAACGCCCCGGCACCCGCAGTGCTGTGAGATGGGAGAGCCAGCAGGACCCCTAGCCCTGAACTTTCCCTTCCCTTCCTTCCCTTCCTCCCCCTTCCAGCTCCCTCCTCCCAGGTTTCCTCCTCCCATCTGTCACCCTCATTCCTCCCTCCCCCAACCCCAGTTATGTAAAATAAAAAGAGATTTTTGTTGCCAAAACAAGTGTCTTTATTTGACATTAGGAATGGAAAGTTAGGGAGGGGAAAGGGGAAGAAGGGGAGAGTGGAAGAAAGCCCCAGTGGGGCATGCAGGGAGAGTTCAGTCCTCCTCCACCAGGAAGCTCTCCCGCAGGGCTTCCTGGATCTGGACGGCCCCCCGCTGGGCCTCCCAGATGGCGTCAGTGTGGGGGCTGCACGGACTGGCCAGCCATGCAGTCAGCCTCAGCCATCTAGGCTGGCAGTAAAGCCTCCCCCTTCCTTTCACATAAATTGTGCAGCACACAACATGCTGCCACCACAGGAGGGATATTGTGCTCGGCGAGGTCGTATTGGGTAAGGAGGCAACTAAAGTGTGCTTTCAGTAGGCTGAAGGCCCCCTCGACCACGATACAGTCCCTGGTGAGCCTGGCATTGAAGGCCTGCTGGGAGTGGTTGAGGTGTCCTGTGTAGAGCTTCATGAACCAGGGCTGTAGGGGGTAGGCCACATCCCCCACCAGGCAGATGGGCATGTCCACGTCCCTGACCCTGATGTGGCAGTCAGGGAAGAAGGTCCCTGCATGCAGCCTCTGGCACACGGAGGAGTTGTGAAACATGCTGGTGTCGTGTGCCTTGCTGGACCAGCCCACAGTAATGTCCGTGAACTTGCCCCGATGGTCAGACACGGCCTGCAGGATCACGGAGAAGTACCCCTTGTGGTTAATGTAGAGAGAGGTCTGGTGTTCCGGGGCACGGATGGGGATGTGCATCCCGTCAATGGCCCCCCCGCAGTTGGGGAAGCTGAGGGCGCCAAACCACTGGATGACGGTGTCTGGGTCAGTGTGGTGGACCACCCTGCAGAGCAGCACCCAGTTGATGTCCTTGACCACCTGCAGAGAGACACACCAAACCGCGAATCACTGGGGTGCCCGGGTGGCTGGGAGTGCTCGTTCCCTGACACTGCCCCGCGCCGCACTCCCAGAAGCAACCCCCGCTGAGAACCTGGCTGGGACAAACCGAACCCTCCCATGCGGGCAACTTTCACCTCCTTTCCCCCGTTTTCCCTGGAGTGGCCTATCCCCTTCTTGCAGCCCCCCTCCTCCCCAGCCCAGCATTAGCACTGCTCCGACAGTGGATTTCCCCACACCAAACTGGTTCCCGACGGATTGGTAGCTGTCCGGCGTGGAGAGCTTCCAGAGGGCGATGGCCACTTGCTTCTGGAGGGGGATGGCGGGCCTCATGCGAGTGTCCCATCGCCACAGAGGAGGGGTGTCCTTCTTCATCCTGAAGTCCTGGGTCCACTGTTGGTCTCCCCAATGCTTCAGGATGATGAGGTCCCACCAGTTGCTGCTGGTGTCCAGACGCCAGATGCGGCGGGCCACGCTGGCGTCCGGGCACTGCTGCCGCTCCTCCACAGCCCCCAGTGAGGCCAGGGGGAGTGGCAGGAGGCTGATGTGCACCAGATGGTGCCAGGCAGCCTCCAAGCATTGCTGGCAGGCTTGCAGCAGCAAGTCCAAAAACTGGAGCAGAATGCCCAGGGCGAGCTCTGGCTCCATGGTGCCAACGCTTTGCTGTCCCTCGGCGAGGTAGGCAAGCAAGTGAAAAAGCTGAGAACTGGCTGTCCAAGCATGAGCCTCAGATAGCCTCAGACAGCAGCCACACAAAGCAACTACTGACCTGATGCCCTGCTGGAATCGGTTTCAGCTGTCCTTAAATGTGACCCAGCATCCAATCAGTGTGGACACACTATTTTGAATTAGCAAACACTAATTCAAATTAGTTTTTGGGTCTAGATGCGTTATTTCGAATTAGCTTATTTTGAATTAACTAATTCAAAATAAATTAGTTCGAATTAGCACTGTAGTGTAGACATACCCTTTCATTGTTAAACTGGTTTCTTCGAGCTCTTTCTTTCTCTTTTGCTCTCTCTTCCTCAAGGGGTGTTATTTTGGCTTCCCCATTTGCTCTGCAACAACACTTCTTGTACCCAAGCTAAAGATCCCTGTAGTGCCCAAAATCCTGTGTGGTTGGCTCATTGTGTGCTTTACCATTGAATGACTGTGGTGTGAAAGTAGGGATTAGGGGGTGCTGAACCTGGAGTTATATGAAGATGGCAGCTTAAAGTGCTATTTAATCCAGCTCACTGAGTCCAAAGGCACATGAGGGTGCAGTGTGGCATTGCTGTTAAACCCAGCCTGCTGAGTCCAGGGACATATGAGGGGTCAGCTTGGAAGTGCTCAATACCCAGTCCTCTCAGACGTGCTCTGTTAGTGGGTGTGAGTGTCTGGGTGTGTTGCTAAGGTGGGAAGAACCCCATCCTGAGGAACCTAGTTCTTGCAGGAGAGCTATAGTGGGAGGGGAAATTGTCAGCAGGGAGAAGTCAGCTTCATTTGAGAGCACAAGTAAGCACAAGCAGCACACTGATTTTTAACCTCCCCCCATCCCATAAGAGTAGCCCTAATAAATGAGCATGCCCCAGAGTATTGGGAAAATCTGGTAACACATGCACTTCCTTCCAGTAACAGCCTATGCCTGAGCAAAGGTTCAAAAGCACACAGTACTTTTTGTTTTAAATGTTAGCTTTGGAGAATTCAGATACCATCCAAAACAAAGAATGAGAGCAAAAATATACATACATTTAAAATAATTTAAATACTTTTCTGTATCAAATGGGATAATGGGGAGCATGTTTCTTGAATGCAACTTATTCTGCACATGGGATGCAATATATTTATGCAGTTGTTAGTGTGATGTTGAAGAATGCTTTTACATATTCCCAGGCTAACTCACACACAAATGTAGACTTCTGCATGCAGAGCATTCCTGGGGGTTTCTGACATTCTCTAGGGGCTTTCACAGCTATAACTGATGACTAGATTATGCTCATCCATGTCGATTGTTATTTTATTTGTGAAAGAACAGAGATAATAGTTGCAATTCCCGATAATCTCTTCCAAGCACAACTCAAAAGAAATTTAATATAAATAAAATATTTTTTATTGAAAAAATATTTCATACCATTATGAGAGAACTTTGGAGCATGGCAACTGCTTATTCAAGATACAGGAGGAAGATGTGCCTTTTTGTTGTATGTACCATACTTCTGAATGAAGTGAAAGGCATATCTAATATGCCACCTTTTCATGTGTGGCAAGGAATGGGTCACCGTAATAATTTCCTGTATGTTTATTGTGAATAAGAAATCTGTTGCAGCTTATCTAATAAGGAACTAGTATTTTTATAGAAACATAATTTTGCTCCATATTATGTTTTCCCTGCCATCATTGAAATTTTGATAAGGGTGGCAGAGAGAGAGAGAGAGAGATTCTAGAACAGTTAATGGAAAGAAGGACAAGACTTGTTGTAAATAGAAATCCCATAGGAGGTCAACATATAATGTAGGGGTGGGCAATAATTTTTAATGGGGGACCATGCCAAGATTTTGGAAAGTGGTTGAGGGCCGCACTCTTCAATGATATTAATGGAGGAGATGTGGGGCCTGGGATGGAGGTTGGGTGCAGAAGGGAGCTTGGGGTAAGGGATTGAGGTGCAGGAGGGAGACTGGAGTCTGGAAAGGATTTAGGACGAAGCAGGCGGTTGTGACCTAGGGCAGAGGACTGGAGTGCAGGAGTTTGGGATGTGACCTAGGGTAGGAGAGGCTTCTGATCTGGAGCAGGAGATTGGGGTGCCAGATCTGGGAGGGAGTGTGGGTATAAGAGAGCAACAGAGGGTTTGGGTATGTTGAGTGTGGGGGGTTTAGAAACTGGCCAATGGGAATGTGCTGGTGGGTGGGGCGGCTCCTAAAACTTCCCCCCTCCCCTCCAGTTAGAAAACAGAAACAGACCCCTGCCAGCCACGTTTCTGCACAGCGTGTGGGGCTGCGGGGCAAGCTGGGGAGACTGCCTGGGGCTCCCTGCTGCCTCCTCTGGCCAGATCAGAATGCTTGGTGGGCCAGATCTGGCCCGTGGGCTGTATTTTACCCAGGCCTGATATAATGGATGGATACACAGATCATACTGAGAATATATAGAGATGGGTCTGATAGGTAAAATGATAAACTCCAAATAACCACCTTCTCTGTACATGCTTCCCCAACTCCCCACACAGACTTGATTTACCGCAATCATTCTAGGCAAAAAAACCAAACCCAAACACATTCTTTTATTAAGCCCGTAATTTCTACTGAGTTATAATGTACTTTGCAGGGAAATGTCTTGATTTAAATATAAAAACTTTTAAATATATAAATATTTCATTCCTATCTCTAGATGGTCATGAAAACTGCTTAATATCTATATTTCTAGAGATTTAGGACTGTTGGAGAAACAGCAGTTGAGTTGATACAATTATTTAAAATCTTCAAATATTTTGAAAACTGAAATAAGTATATACCTGTTGGATAAGATTATTTGAATACTAAAAGTAATGAATGCTGTTTAGCTGATAATACAATTACTACTTAACTCTTCAGATCTGAGCAATTCAAGAAATGTTTAATTAAAGGTTTTTTTGTTGCAAAACGTCAATCTATTGAAATAAACTATTTATGGGAAAAGGTCAGTTTCAGGAAATCTCCCAATTTAATTAAAAAAATACTTCTGAACTGAACAATGTTCTATTTTGTGTGCTGGGCAGTTGTAGCTGTGTCAGTCCCATGATATTAGAGAAAAGAGATGGATGAATATCGTTCATTGGATCAACATCTGTTGGTGAAAGAAACAACCTTGTGAGCAACACAAACTTTTTCTACACTGTGGTGTAAACCCAGGCTTGAGCTTGAGCTTGAGCTCAAAGCTAACCCCCACTCGTGTCTACACTGAAATAATACTAGCTCAGGGCAAAGACCCAGGGCCCGTGTAACCTGCAGGGCGGTAGAGCCAGAGCTTGAGTCAAGCCAGCGTCAGAATCCTGCTTTGCAGTGTAGCTGAAGCCTCACTTAACTCAGGCCTTGGGAGTCTTTTGGAAATATCCCACAAATCCATGGGACAAGTTCCTTGTCCATTTTATCTCCAAAATCTGCAGTCTAGTTAATTGAAAATGGAAGCCCTTCTGTGCCTTCCCCTCCAGGAAAACAGCAGCTGCTCACATCAGTATTAACCCATTCTGTTCTCAGTACTGATTTTCAAGCACGCTCTCAGAGTTCTTCCTGGGTTTGTAATGGAGAATGATCAAGCTGTTTACAAAGCAAGCTGCTTTGCTGGTAATGTGCAGGACAGGCACCTATTTTCCCAGAGGGCACCCCAGTCCTAGAGCTAAAGTGACCACATTTGGGAGGAGGGACAGTGCTAAGGCCTCTGTTATATGGTAACATTGACTCAGGCCTGTGCACGGCAAGGTGGATACTATAGTCCTAGGTTTGAGTGCAGATTAGAAAAGACATAATGTAGGGAGGGCTTAACTATGATGTTAATGTTGAACTACAATGCTCAAGTTCAGCATTCCTTAACACAGGTCAACTGAGTTGAGTCTCACTAACCCTGGGCTTACAGGCATACCTCCAAAGCTCTTCTTGAGGTTTGGGAATGAAACTGTGAGGCTCAAAGCTGAAAGCAAAGTAGAACAGATCATTTAGCATAAGAAATTAGCATATAATTTGACAGACACTCAAGGAAGAGTGGCCCTTTAACATGTCTGCCTTTATCTGTGATGCTGAGAATTATTTTCCCAGAATTCAAGAAGAGCTTTGAGTGGCTCAAATGGTTGTCTCTGACCAACAGAAATGAGCCAATATAAGAAATTATCTCTGATGTTCCACTTTGGCATTTTTTAAATGAAAAATTTCATTTTCTGTTCAAAATTACTTTTCATTTCTAAATTTTAATGTGTAACAAGAGGATGAAATGTTAAAAGGTCAAAATCAAAATGGAACATTTCAATCAACCTGATCAGAAAGTTTGGGGTATTATCAAATTGTATTTTTTTTTTGAGATATTGACTTTTTGCCGTGATTCATGGTTGGGAAACAGATTTGTATCCGGAATACTGTCTCAGGTCAAGAAACCTATTTCCTGCCTACAAGTGTTTATTATGGACCACCAGCTACTTCTTGCAGAAGCTATAGCCCTAAAGCAAACACTTCCTTCTTAAGAAAATAGAACATATAGTTCCTTTAAATATTTCAGAAAGTCTAGTAGATTTTTAAATTTTTCTTTCTTTATCAGAGAATCATTATTCGCTGCTACAACATTTATATTGTCAGAAATGTGTATAGTAAATCATAGTCTTTATCCACAGAGGATAAGGCAGGAGAGAGTGTATGTGTTTTAGACAAGGTGAATTATGACTGTCTTTGCACTTAGTTTTGCATTTTTTATGTGTATTCTGGTTACATTGCATTAGAGCATTTGCATATTATCCACATGTCTCATCTTATTAAAGATGATATGACCTGACACTGTACTGAAACAGAAATGCAAAAGGCAATACATTTGCTTCAGATATCTCATTTTCTATTCACTATTACAATGAGCTCTTAGGCTTTTCCTCTGGACTATGTTACTGTTACTTTTATTTTCAGTCCCATTCTCCCTGCTTTGACCATCTTTCCCTAACCAGTTATATGTTATATACAGGCAGTCCCCGGGTTACGTACAAGATAGGGGCTGTAGGTTTGTTCTTAAGTTGAATCTGTATGTAAGTCAGAACTGGCATCAGCCGCTGCTGAAACTGATCAGTTTCAACCGCGGCTGAATCTGGACGCCAGTTCTGACTTACATATAGATTCAACTTAAGAAACCCAGGCGTCCCCAAGTCAGCTGCTGCTGAAACTGATCAGTGGCTGATTCCAGGAAGCCTGGGGCAGAGCAACTCTGCCTCGGGCTTCCTGTAGTCAGCCGCTGGTCAGTTTCAGCAGCGGCTGACTTGGGGACGCCTGGGGCAGAGCAGCTGGGGTGCTGCTGGGTTGCTCCAGTAGCGCGGCTCCTCGGCGCTACTGGAACAACCCAGCAGCACCCCAGCTGCTCTGCCCCAGACGCCTGGGGCAGAGCAGCTGGGGTGCTGCTGGGTTGGTCCGGAGCGGCGCTGCAGTACCAACCCGGCAGCCCCCAGCTGCTCTACCCCAGGGGTAGGCAAGAAAAGCCTGGTCTGCTGGGGGGTCACTAGCTGCACACCCCCCCAGCAGACCAGGGAGATGGGGGTGGCGGGACAGCCCAAGTCCTCCACGGCTTTGCTCCGTCTCCCTGGTTTGCTGACCTGGGAGATGTGGAGCAAAGCCGCAGAGCACGCGGGCAGCGGGACAGTCCAGGCACGCCTGGGCTGTCCCGCTGCGGGCGTGCTCCGAGGCTTTGCTCCCCATCTCCCTGGTCTGCTGGTCAGGAGATGGGGAGCAAAGCCGCGGAGCACGCCGGCAGGGGGACAGCTCAAGCGCGCCCGGGCTGTCCCGCTGCAGGCGTGCTCCAAGGCTTTGCTCCCCGTCTCCCTGCAGACCAGGGAGACGGGGAGCAGCTTTACTCGCCCCGGAGGACGGGGGCAGCGGACCGTGGCGCATCTGGGCATCCTGCTGCTCCCGTCCTCCGGGGCGAGAAAAGCCCCGTTCGTAACTGCGGATCCGACATAAGTTGGATCCGCGTAACTCGGGGACTGCCTATATAAAAATTATCTTAGCAGATTAGACCAGAGATATGTCTAATCCACTTTTTTATTTGTGACCACAAGGCTATGTCTAGACTGCAGGCTTCTTTTGAAAGAAGCTTTTCCAGAAGAGATCTTCTGAAAAAAACTTCTTCTGAAAGAGAGCATCTACACAGCAAAAGGGCATTGAAAACGTGATCTTCTTTTTCGAAAGATAGTGTCCACACTGAATGGGGTGCTGTCTCACATTTAAGCTGTGATTACTTTGGAGGGAGTGGCCACCAAGCACCTCTGCTTTTTCCTCTTTCCTCTTTTTTCTAAATAACTCCCGCTTCCCTGTCCATGCACACCTTTTTCTAAAAGAGCTCTTTTGCAAAAAGGCTTCTTCCTTGTAGAAAGAGGTTTGTCAATGTCAACAAAACCCCTCTGTCCTTCAATTTTTTTTCAAAAGAATGCAATTGCAGTGTGGACATGAGTGAGGTTTTTTTCGGAAAAATGGCCAATTTGCCAAAAAAACCTCTGCAGTGTAGACATACCCTGACTAATATCAGATACCTTAAAAAAAGATACAGAAATGGTGAAGTGGATTATGAAATAAACTGCCCATAAAGGAAGTTTCTTCCTGACCCCAGTTGGTAGCTGAATCATGCTCTGAAGCATGAGGGTATAAACTCCGATTTTACAAAAATTGTCTTTGATGTAACTCTTAGGGTAAAGCTAAATGAGCATTAATGGCTACAGCTGGCTCTGGTCAATTGATTCAATCTTGTGGGGCTAAAAATTTCTGTGTAGACATTGGGATTTATGATGGAGCCCAAGCTCTTGGACTCTATGTTTTTCCAGAGACCTCGAGGCAAATGTTACACCGGGATGGGGAACCTTTTTCAGGTCAGGAGCTGCTGATCCACAGAAAAATCAGTTGGGGGCTGCAGAGGGCTCGACTTGATAACCTTCGAAGGTTTCTTCCAGCTCTATGATTCTATGGTTCTATAAGTAAGAAGCCCAACCTCACTGATGTGGCCGAAGATATTCCCCACATTCCCCTCACACACTAGAGCCTAAGGAAATAGATATTGTGTGCTCCAGGCTTGCAGTTTGTGTGTGTGTGGGAGGAACAGCAGAGATTGGAGCACCAATGCTGGGGGGAGCCCCGAGCTCCAGGAGCCAGATCCAGACAAGCTTGGGGGTGCATTCAGCCCTTGGGCCTTCAGTTCCTCACCCCCACATTAGACCCTGAGCCCTATAACTCTGAGTCAGCTGACATAGGCAAGCTACTGAGTTTTTTTATGCCCTTGTAGATATAGCCCTAGAGAGTCAAGACAGGTGAGGTAATATATTTTATTGGATCAACTAGCTTTTCTTCAGATCTGAGAAAGATGCTCAGAATATCACAGCTAAATAGAAGATGCGACAGATAATTTAGCTTCCGTACAAACATGTATTATAAGAAACCATCCAATATAAAATGGCCTATACAGTCATAAGACAAAAAAAGGGAGAATAGTGGGTTACAGATTACTGTAATAAGTCTTAAACCCTTGTTTTTATTATAAACATGATTTTAGTATTTAAAAGTTATGAATTAAAGCTCTCAAGTTCATCTCTTGAAGGCATTGTGGAGATTTACTTTGCCAATGAGGATTGAGATAAGTAGGGAGTGATTTTATCAGTAAGATGTGGTTGCCCATGGGGGATATGGTGCTTTTGTCTTTTAAGGTTTTTCTTTGTTAGTGTAGTTGAGAGTACAGTGACTATCCTGCATGGTGGTTAGTGTGGAATTCATTGCACTGGATGAAATAGACGACATATTGTGAAGGCACATGTAGGACTCATTCATCTTGAAAGGTATAGTGGGGGGAGGGGTATTGATCATTGTATCACATCTGTTTTTCTGGCAGAGTCAAGCGCTGCATTGGCTTTATGCCTCCTTGTCTGTGGCCCATTAGCTTCTGATGATAAGCTGTGAAGTCAGTGGCTGTTTGAAGACCAGAAGAAGGGGTTCAGGAAAGATTTCTTTCAGGATGTAGTTCCCATCAAGCATGGGTTTTATTTTAAGGATACTGTGCCAGCCTGTCTGGAGTTTCTCAAAACCATGACTACCTCAGGGTAGCCTGTCAAGAATATGAGAAGAACTTGGGAGGAAAAATGCTCACTTTAAATCAATCAAGTAATTTACAAATAAGGATCTGGGGCCAGATTTACTGGAGTAAAGTTTACCATAATATAAAAGAGTTAAATGCAGCTTCCTAAACCCATGTTACACAAAATCCTCCATAAACAGAAGCTCAACAACACAACAATATTCTTGAACCCTGATCTTTAAACCTTAAAGGGACACAAAATCTGTCCACACAGTATCAATTTGCATGAGGTAGTCAAATGAAAATTAAAAGGAAGCAAGTTACATGGAAACTTTTCAATAACACAATAATAGAGGCTCAAATATAAATATAAATATGAATATACCAATTTTTTTAAAAAGAGACATAAAAACACTGTGCTAAAAACTAGATTAAAAGAGGTCGTTAGAGACAAAATAATTGTAAGTTAACTCTTACTAAAGGAAACAGAAAGGAACATAAACTCTGAGAAGTCAAGTGTAAAAGTATAATTAGACAGGTCAGAAAAGAATTTGAAGAGCAACTAGTAAAAGACATAAAAACTATCAGACATTTTTAAAGTACATCAGAAGCAAGAAACCTGCCAAACATTCAGGGGGGTAACTGCCCAACCACGGTGCTAGCGTTGTACTCACAGAAGAAAAGGCAAACGTGCAAATTCTCATGTTATGACTGCACTAGAGAGCTTAGAGTGGCACTGTTGCACTGATGAAGTCAGTCTCCCTAGTGTAACCTCTCTTCTGCCGCCACTCCCAACAAGTGGCAGCAACTGTGTTGGTGGGAAAAGTTCTGTCCATGGCAATGTTTAGGTCAGTGTAACTTATGTTGCTCAAGAAGGTCGTTTATTCACACCTCCGAGGGACATAAATTATACCAAGTGGTAGTGTACACTATAGCCTAAGTGAATTCTTGCTGAAGATTTAAGGGAGAATCCCCACACCTGAGCCACTCTTTTTTAGGTGATGAATCTGAGGAACTGCCCCATCTGAGGAGTCAACAAAGCAAGTTTTGAAACAAACTGATAAAATAAAGAGTAATAAGTCACCCGAAGTAGATAGCATTCACTCAAGAGTTCTCAAGAGACTCTACTACAAAACTGCAACACAGCTATCTGTGACACGTAACTTATTGCTTGAATCAGCTTCTGTACCAAAGGACTGGAGAAGAGCTAATGTAACACTGCCTTTTTATAAGGCCCAAGAGGCAATCCTGGCAAACCTAACTACAATACCAGGCAAACTGATTGAAAGCATAGTAAAGAACAGAACGATCAGACTCCGTGATGGGGAAAAGTAAAAAAATGGTATTTGTGAAGAGAAATCATAATTCACCAATCTATTGGAATTCTTTGGGGCAGGGATCAACAAACATGTGGACATGAGTAATCCAGTGGAGAAAGTCCAGCAGAGGGCAACCACAATGATTAGGGACCTGGAGCATATGACCTATGAGGAGTGGTTGAAGGATTTGGACTTATTTAGTCTACAGTAGATCAGTGGTGTAGTGAAGTTTGCAGACTATGCCAAATTATGCAAGATAGCTAAGTGCAAAGCTTACTGTGAAGAGTGACAAAGTGATTTCCCAAAACTAGGTGACTGGACAAGAAGATGTCAGATAACTTGCAATGCTGACAAAGCAAAGTAATACACACTGGAAAATATTGTCCCAACCATTCATACAACATGATTGAGCTTGTATTAGCTGTTATTATTCAACAAAGAGATCTTGGAATCATTGTAGATCGTTCTCTGAAAACACCTGCTAACTGTGCAGCACCTGTGAAAAAAACTGAACAGAATTTTAGGAAGAATTAGGGGAGAGATAGACAATAAAACTATAAAATAATAAGAAAATATCACAATGCTCAAATATAAATCCATGGTATGCCCACATCTTGAATACGAAGTGGAGCCAAGGTGCCCCATACCAAGAAGATCTATTGGAAGTAGAAAAATTCCAGAGAAGAACAAAAATATATATATATATATTAGGGATACAGAACAGTTTCCATATCAGGAGAGATTAAAAAGATTAGGTCTATTAATCTTAAAAAAGAGATATCTAAGGGAAAGCTGATAGAAGTTTATAAAATCATGAACAGTGTGGAGAAAGTGAATAAGGAAGTGTTATTTATTTCTTCACATAACATGAAAGCCATCCAGTATTATTAATAGGCAGTGAGTATACAAGAAACAAGAGGAAGTACTTCTTCGCACAGCACACAGTCAGCTCATTGCCAGGGGATGTTGTAAAGGCCAGAAGTATAACTGGTTTCAAAAAAAGAATTAAATAAGTTCATGGAGGATAGATTCATAGATGTTTATTAGCCAAGACCATCAGGAATATAACTCCATGTGCCAGATGTCCCTAAACACCTGATTGTCAGAAGCTAGGGCTGGAGGACAGGAGATGGATCTGTCAGTTAATTGCTATGTCCTGTTCAATCCCCTTGAAGTGAATGGCATACGCCAGTGTTGAAAGTCAGGGTATTGAGCTAGATAGACCATTGGCAGACCCAATATGCCCATTCTCAAGTCCTTATGTAGGATGAGCCCTAGAAAGGAAATGGTCAGTGAAGGCATGAAAGAACCTTCACCAAAAGTGATAGAAATAAAAAAAGTGCTACATAGTCCTGTTTTTTGTTTCACCAAAAGTGTTCTTATAGTGCCCTAGCCAGAAGGAGAAACTGGCTTTATCCATGGCAGTATTTTCTAGGGAGGGAGAGAAGCAAGTACTCTCCTTTCCCTTCTTCTTCCTTTTATTATGACTTTACTGCAGCATCAAGCAGAAGATAACAAGATGATATTGATATTATTTGACCTAAAATAGACTAAAATGTCGGTTATTGTCCACTACTGTGTTCACAGAATCATAGAGGATTAGGATTGGACGAGATCTCTGTAGGTTATCTGATCCTAACCCCTGCTTGAAGCAGGATCAACCCTAGCTAAATTATCCCAGCGAGGTCCTTGACAAGCCAGGCCTTAGGAAAGTACCACATTTGCACTGTTACTTTACACTTGTCATAACCTTTATTTATTATTTAAACAAAATTATTAATAGCCATGCTGCTGAATAAACCATGTATGCATTCCATGTATGCATCTCACACAGTTCTCAAGTAGCAATGCCCATATATTTTAAAATAGTACAGACAGATATTTGGCTTAAATAATTTGTGGTCTGAGTATTTAAACACAAAGGCATTAATTTACACACATGCTTACAGAAAATCCCTGGTCAATTGCTGTATGCTTACATGATTACAGTTATCAAAGAGAAGACATATCTTTTGGGAGCTGATATTTCCTATTTTCTTCAGGCAGAAAATATTTTCTTGGCAGGGAAAGTTGTGATTTAGAATTTTTCTGTAAAACCCTGACATATATTTGTGAGTAATTTGTTCTTATTACGTCTCAAGGAAGGTAGCTAGAAGTTCTATTTATTTTTTTAAAGATAGAAATGTAAATGTTCTTTTAAGGTTTTACTATTCCTCAGGTGAAATAGTAAATACATATCCACCCTGAAATAGTTGGAAAAACAATTTATTTTATTGTCTTAAAGTTTTTAAACATTAGAATAAAGTAATTAGAAGGCATAGCCAAAGCACAGATATCTTGTTACAAGAGATCTTGTCACAGTATTTTTTATTGCATCACATATGCAAGTTTCATGCTTGCCAAAATCATGGTGAAAATATAGGCTATCCCTTTCCTAGTCTAAGAGTTCTTAAAGGTGAAATCACTGCATACTGATTATATTTTGTCATATTGCTGATGCTCAGTGCTGTGTACTTCTATACTACAAGTTCTCTGTCTTTGAAGCTCAGACCCATAAGAGGTGGTTTCTTATTTAACTCTTTCCAAAGAGTTACTTTTTTGCAGCCAAGAAGATAAATTCTATAATTAAAGAATTAAGTTTTCATTTTTCATACTCTCTATAATGGAGCCAAGGGAGGATTAAGACTTTCTAATAAAAACAAGAGTTTAAAATAAGAGTTGCATTTATTTTTCACACCATCTAAACTGTTCATTATCAATTTAGATTCTATGCACTTTGGGTCAGTTCCTATCTCATAAATCCTGTTAAGCCTGTTAGTGTGTGCCTAACACATTTCTGAGTGTTGTCTAAATATCACGAATAATAATACTATTACATAACAATTAATTTGATACAGAGTGTTCTTTGTCCAAAAATAAGTGCTTATAAGAATGTATTCCTTCTACCTTGCAACAGTCCTGGGAGGGAGCTAAAATTAGCAGTTATGTCAGGATCAAAACAATATTCCGTATAAAGAAGGCAAGTGATTTGTCCAAGGTAAGACTGAACTCTTTTGTCATGTAATCGATAGAAAGAGATCCTCGGTTTCCTTTGTGACTCTTGAGTGCCTTTGTCACCTTGTAATCTCCTGTGTTGGACCCAGAAGTAGAGCCAAGTCCTCCCGCTGGAGTGAATGGAAGTTTCTGATTGTCTAAGTTCCTGTAAGGAGTGGAGTCTTTGGTGAGATATACTAACTGTTTAGCCTAGGAAATTAGGATGAAAGGTTTTTTGAGTTCCATTGTTTCTGAATAAACGCTCTAGGCTTTTGAATTGCAATTGCAATGATCACATCTTCCTGTTTTTCCTAATGAAATGTACACCTATCAATATCTATCATAGACATTTGGAATTTGGCCATCACCATTACATCTAGATAGTAGTGTTTCAGTTAGGATATAAAACCAACAACAATTACAGTAGCTGCCACAGTGAATTGTATAAAAGTGTTCACCTCTCATCTGATGGGTTGGTCAGCAGAGTCATGTGGGCAATGTTACAATTTTATCAACATGGACTGAAATTCTCATTGCTATATTCTGTATGTCAAGTATTTTATATGAACTGTGCAGAGTGTGTTAGGCGCATTGTTTTGATCCTGACATCACTGCTAATTTTCTTCAAGTTGTCACACTGAATTAATAATCACAGACAGTGAAATCATACCTGATATTATTAGTCAGGATGTAATTCTACCATCATTTAACAGCTTTGCATATTTGTTGGGGTTACTTTTTATGCAATGTCATAATCTATATAAAGAACAAGGGATCAAAATCAGATAAAATAAGAGCTCTTTATTGAGTATAAAACAGCGTAACTCCATGGTAGTCAGTAGAGTTGTGCAAGGCTCAAGATCTGACCTATAATTGTAAGCAGCTTTACTTAATAGAACCTTTTGAGGGCCCTGTAATAGATATTGACAGTGAAAAATCATCTGTGAAAGTAATTTACCAGTAGCAGAATATGCTATCCATCTAATAAGGTCTTGTCCCACTAATACATGATGGGAGTTTATCTAATCAAAAAGATAAATTAAAATTGGGTAATGTGACTCTGGTACAGTGTGGAAGTGGGGTTGGGGAGAGGGGGAGATGATTACTTTTAAAAAAATGTGGCACTTGTGGACAAAACACATTTTGCCTGTGAATTGTATGGACCTAATCACAGTCACAGATTGACATTGCCATAAAGATTGTTGAGCTGCACCTTAGGGTGCATCTACACTGCAGGGCTTAACTCAGAATAAGCTACGCAAATGGAGCTATGTCAATTGCGTCGCTTATTTCAAAATAGCTCATTTAGAAATTGGGAGCGTCTACACAGCACTTATTTTGAAATAGAGCCCTCTTCCTCCAACTTCCCTTACTCCTCGAATAATGAGGGTTTCAGGAGTCTCAGTAAGAAGTCCTCCAGCTTGATAGGGTTTTGACATTATTTCTAAATAACACTACTTACTGTGAAATAATGTTACTGTGTAGACATACCCCAAGATTGTTTAATGAGAGGATCAAATGACAGAGAGAGCGAGAGACAGACAGACAGACAGAAAGACAGAGAAATATACCTGAAGGGGAAGTTCAAGAGAGCCATGTGCCCATCCACACTCGCTCACTGACCTCACACAGAAAACAGGTAGTCATGGGAAGAAAAAGAAGGCAAGATTTAAAGTGAATAGAGAAATATAAGATTTCTAGAGTGCCTCTTACTCTAGGTCCATAGAGTTTTGTGTCTTGTCTGTGGAAGCAGCTAGCCCCAGATGCTTCAGAGGAAGGTAGAAGAACCATGCAGTAGGCACACATGGGACACTTGCATCCAACATTACAGGTGAAATTCTGGCCATGTTGAAGTCAGAATTTCACTGTATGTCTCATTCTAATCTCTAATATGTAGGTTATATCTACACAGCAAAGTTATTTCAAAATAACAGCCATTATTTCGAAATAACTTTCCTAGCATCTATACAGCCAAATCTCTATTTCAAAATTAATTTGACATAGCGGAGCTCTAATTTCGAATTTGGTAAACCTCATTCAATGAGGAATAACGCCAAATTTGAAATAGTTAATTCGAAATAATCTCTGTGTAGATTTTGTGTGCATTTTGTGTGTAGACATGTTATTTTGAAATATCTTATTTCAAATTAACTATTTCAAAATAAGATATTTCAAAATAACGCTGTAATGTAGACATACCTTAGAGATTGGCTTGAGCATAAAGCCCAAGGTGTAATAAAACAGTCAACCTGATTTGTTGGGTTGTTTATTTGCATTGTTTAAGAACTAAAATGAGTAGGCCACTCTGCAATATGAGATAAGTCCTCATAGACCTCATGTGATCAATGAAGTCTTTCCATTGATTTCAGCGGGCTTTCATTCAGGCTCCTATATTTTAAAGAAGGAGCTAGCAAACCAGCCGCTATGAGCTTTTGGATCACTTTGGACCTGATTCTGCTATCTTTATTGATGCTGAGTAGCACCTGCCTTCATGTGAAGTTCAGTGGGGCTACTCGTGAAATAAATAATTACTCCTTGTGAGAAACTATGACAGAATATCTTTCATCGGTTTATTTTTCTCTTAAATTGTAAGCTCCTCTTTACAGATACTCTCTCCCTATGCTACTGTGCTAGTAATGTGCTTATCACCTTTTGGGTATCATTGCAGTATATAATTATTAACACTGCTGGTGATGTGTGGATTCAACATACTTTGTGTAACTCAAAGTAAAGAGGGCATTTTTCAATAAGCCATGTTTTGCAAAAGTGCTCATAGCACCATTTAAGATTTAGCTTTCCTTTCCTATGTTTTCAGCTCAGATTTTTAAATTCTGGCTTGCATTTCAACTCTAAGGATAGGGAAGAAAGACAAACTTTTCCCCATTGGTTTTTATCCTCTTACTTTATTCGGCTTGTTCATTTTGGGTTACTAATATGTAATTTGCTCTCTCTAGCAATGTGATTGATGATTACAATGTCTACCTTCCCTCACTTTGTTGGAAGATCAGAGTTCTCTACTTCAAAACGACAAAAGATGAGAAGCAAGTGCTGTCATTTTTCATTTTTTATTAGCCATAGATTTTTTTAAATGAAATGACTCTGTTCTTACTTTGGAATTTTGGATGATAATTCTGTTGCATTTTCTGACACTTGACTGGCTTATAGCTAGGACATAAGAACCATTAATTTGAAATGCTGTCTGGAGAGCATGTGGTGTATTTCTCTTGAAGATATTTTTTCAGTTTGTGGGCCTTGGATTCTCATCATTAAAAATCACTCTGTATGTTGTGTTTTTAGTTATTTATCTTTTATTCTTGTAGGTGTACAAAGGGGGAGAAGTCTTACAGGTAAAACTGGATGAAAATGTATGTTTTATTATTGGCTTTGTTTAGTTAATGGAAATTATCCCATTGGAATTAATTGATGAAATAAATGTTTTAAAAATATTTTCTTACTCTTTGAGAATGTAGTTTTACTAGCTAAAAATGGATTCCTAATTTCTGTTCTCAGATTCTTATATAGGAATTTGGGACCATACACTCTGCTTTACACCGGGTGAGAATTGGGTCCATTTTCTTTCTTTGTAATTGTCCTATGCATGAAAGACTCCCACATCATCTCATACCAGAAGACTGATTTAAGTAATTAAAACTGAAATGGAGATCTGTTGGCAGGGGGTTTCATTAATGAATTGAAAGAGTAGAATTTACTTCACTTCAAAGAAAAGAGACGAAGGACACTCTCTACTTATCGAATAACGATTTTTAGACATTAACACCACTGTTGTTAAATCACAGGAGGCAGGAAGCAAAAAAACAAAAAACAAAAACCCTCCATGTATTTATGAGAGGCATGAAGCAGGAGCTTCATACATTTTAAAAAAGACAGTGGTCAGTGCTGATTTTCTTTCCAGCATTGGAAGTGAGCCAACAGCAAATGTAATAAGCCAGGTGCAAGTGACCCTTTCAGTTGGTGCCCCAAAAGACAAGTTGTATCAAGTGCCCCTAAATGTAGACTCAAGTCTGAATAATTGTTCTTGTCCTTTCCTTTGTTATGTACTGGGGACTAGAGCTGACCAAAGGACAATTATGAATTTGTTTTCATTTTGCATCGGCACTGGAAACAAACATTTTGAATTTTTGGTGTTTGTGAAAATTGAATGGTTTTGAAATGTCTGTTTTGAGAGTGAGGAGTGAGACCTGAGCTTTTGATTTGGAGTAGTGTTTTTAATTACATAGTGGAGGCCCGAATCCGAGTTTCCTACGTCCTAGGCTTCTAATCACAACGCAACAGAATGTAAGAGAATCTCTCTCTCTATCCCCCATGTCCTGCTTTCTTTACTGTCAGTACTAATATATTTCTGTGCTACTGCATTTTGCTGAAATTATTTCAATAGGCTGGATTGGGGATATTTATTTTCTGTTATCAATGTTTATTTTCTGTTTGAATTTCTAGGACTAGTTTTGTCCTTGATCTTTTGATTATGTCACCAGAAGAAGGTATGTCCTAGATTGTGCTAAGTATTTGAGTTATAAGCTTGAATCTCAGCACATCAGGACTCAGGAGGTAAAACCTGCTGGCCTTTACCTTTTGGGAGAGGATGGCTGAGTTGGGCTGGTTCTATGTTATATTCTTCTGTTCTAGTTGTTTAATCAATATGATAGCCTCATACGAATATCAATTTCACATACTTTATTTTCATTTTGACTCACTTATATAATTACTATTTGGGTTGGTTCTTCTCTACTACAGCAAGGTAAATACAGTTAAAAGAAGGGGGAAGAGTATTTGCAAACACTGTCTGAAATATTAAAATGAAAATGGGCTTTAACAGAACTCCCAATCCCTTTCCGTTGCTTCTCCTGCATATTTGTCTGAACAAATGTTTGTTCATAAAAATATTTGCAGAGAGAAGGGGGTTATAAATACTTGAGTCTTCAGGTTGAGTTATTCATGTGAAAATCTTGCATGTTCTTTGTGGATTTGGGAATAATTCATTCAAGGACCATTAAAAAGCCATGTGACTTGGGTGACTGATCATTCAGCACAAAAGATAAAATTATGATTAGTGAGTACAAGAAGCAACAGTCACAATGACTAGTTAGCTAGCAATCCCGAGGCTAATATACATTTGCATGATCTGCTTCTTGAATAATTCTGAATAACACATTTGCAAAAATGTAAGTTTTTTGCAGTTCATTTATGAAGAGAATAGGGCAAATTTCATCCAATAAAGTATTCATGGTGACTAGTTAATCCAGCTATAATCTCTACTTTATGCCTATATTATCTTTGTTCCATATCATTATATTTAAAGAGGAATAATAATGAAGCTTTAGAAAAGCCTCTGGAGCCATGCCCTGATGTATTTTGCTGAATTTACCAGCAGTGTCTTACGTTTTGTTTAAGACAGTCTGTGCATTGCAATAAAAACTGAATGCAACCTCATGACTCATTGACATTGAAAACAAATTTGCCATTGACCTCTATGTGACCCCACCATTGGCAACAATGGGACAATTTGCTTCGTAATGACTAACTCCATTGGTAGAAAAAAACCAAGAAAGGGGGTTGCATTTGAGGTTTTTTTTAAACAAATCATTGGCTGGCAGACTGAGAATGCATTTTGGCAGGCAGAATGGAAAGTGTTCTGAAGAAGTCCCCAGATAAACTGCATTTCAAATTTGCTCCTTGGCTGCTCTTCTACTATAAACAGCAACATTTTATCTGGCAATAGATTTCTACATCCCCATGCAAAATGCTGGTGCAACATGCACTTCCCTGAGTGATCGATGACTTGATGTCTGGTTGGCAGTCGGTTTCAAGCAGAGTGCCCCAGGAGTCAGTTCTAGGGCCAGTTTTGTTCAACATCTTTATTAATTACCTGAATGAGGGGACAGATTACACCCTCAGCAAGTTTGCAGATGATACTAAGCTAGGGGGAGAGGTAACTATGTTGGAGGGTAGTGATAGGATCCAGAGTGACCTTGACAATTACTATGCAAACGTCATGCCCACAGACGGCATTAGGCTGTCCAAATGGAATGGCACCATAGACTCCCTAGTCCCCCCATGACAGATGGTCTTCCTTGGCTGTAATATCTGCTTTTGCATAAAAGATGAGAAAAGAGGCAACACTCCTCTTGAGGCACTATGCTTCCCTGGGACCTAAAGACCCAACACAGTCTGGGGTTTTCAAAGATGAGGAGGGAGTCAGGCACCCAGAATTCTCTGAATTTCTATGGAAGTTGTATGTGTAATTCCCTTAGGCACCTTTGAAAATCCCACACTTCGGCCTGGATATGGACATTGGGAAGTAGGTGGATGAGATATACCTTGACTTTAGCAAAGCTTTCGATATGGTTTCCCACAATATTCTTGCCAGCAAGTTAAGGAAGTATGGATTGGATAAATGGACTGTACGATGGATAGAAAGTTGGCTAGATTGTTGGGTACACTGGATAGTGATCAATGGCTTCATGTCTGGTTGTCACTTAGTTTCAAGTGGAGTGCCCCAAGGATCAGTTCTAGGGCTGGTTTTGTTCAACATCTTTATTAATGACCTGGATGAGGGGATGGATTACACCCTCAGCAAGTTTGTGAATGACATGAAGTTAGGGGGAAAGGTAGATATGTTGAAGGGTAGGGATAGGATCCAGAGGGAGCTAGACAAATTGGAGGATTGGCCAAAAGAAATCTGATGAGGTTCAACAAGGACAAGTATAGAATTTTGAACTTGGGGCGGAAGAATCTCAAGCATTGTTACAGGCTGGGGACTGACTGGCAAAGTAGCAGTTCAGCAGAAAAACACCTAGGCATTAAAGTGGATGAGAATCTTGATAAGAGCCAACAGTGTGCCCTTGTAGCCAAGAAGGCTAATGGCATCTTAGGGTGCATTCGGAGGAGCAATGCCAGCAGATCCAGAGAAGTGATTATTCCCCTTTATTTGGCATTGGTGAGGCCACATCTGCAGTATTGCATCCAGTTTTACCTCCCCCTTCCAACACTATAGAAAGGATATGGACGCATTGGTGAGGGTCCAGCAGAAGACCACCAAAATGATTAGGGGGCTGGCGCATATGACCTACGAGGAGTGGCTGAGGGATATGGGCTTATTTAGTCTGCACAAGAGAAGGGTGAGGGGAGATTTGATAGCAACCTTCAACTTCCTGAAGAGAGGTTCCAAAGAGGATGGAGAGAAGCTGTACTCGGTAGTGGCAGATGGCAGAACAAGGAGCAATGGTCTCAAGTTACAGTGGGAGAGGTCTAGGTTGGATATTAGGAAAAGCTATTTCACTAGGAGGGTAGTGAAGCACTGGAACAGGTTACCTAGGGAGGTCAAGGAATCTCCATCCCTGGTGGTTTTTATGTCCTGCCTTAACAAAGCTCTGACTGGGATATTTTAATTGGGATTCGTCCTGCTTTGGGCAGGATGTCAGATTTTATGACTTCCTGAGGTCATAGGATTCTATGATTCTATTATTCTAATTCTGTGCCTTCCGGATCAGACCCCTGAGAGAGAAACTAATGGGCTTGTTAGAAGAAACCTCCTTGTAATTCCCAAGGGCCATATAGAAGATGGACATGGTTCTGTAACTTGGCTGCTGATGATATCGATGAGAATGCCATGGTTGCATGGAGAGCTGCATAGTGAGTAGTACCCTGAATTTTAAAATACTGTCAGAGTACTGAATACGGGCTGGGATCCTCTGATATGCAATATCCTGAACTTGCAGAGTACAAATATAACACAACATTTCAATACCAATGGAGACTGGTAGATCTAGTTTCCTGTCTGCCACTTCTATTATTGTTTTTCCCATTGATAACTTATGGTGTCATTTGAAAAGTCACTTAAGAATATGTATCTATTAATGGTATGTCACTTTAACAGACTAGAAAGCATATTTAAAGAGACAGCTTTATTAGCTGTTATTCTGCCTTCGCACCTCAACACTGGTGTGCTTTATACTCATTAATCAAATCCTCTGGTACCTGTGTCATATGTGATGGAAGTTGACAGATAAATATACGCCCAAGAAGATGATTTTGATTATGCCAGGCAAGTGAGTTCCCTTTATTTAGTGATAAAGACACTAGTTATCTCTTGAAGAAAGACACGCTGTAGATTAGATACACTAGCTGGATTTAGAACCAGCACGGCAAGTTATTCCCAGGAGAAAGCTAGTGGCTGACTGCTTACTTCTAGCATCAAATTATTGCAGATAACAATGATGAAAAGGTGAGAGGACCTGCATCATTTATACAAAAATATAAAGCCACGAGTGCAGATTTTTCTAGTAAATAGCCTGTACCAGAATTTGACAATTTTTACATTAGTATTATTATTTTAATGCAGATGAAAGGGTCAGAGTTTTAGAAGGAAAGTATAATTATGAAGAATAAACTGATGACTGCTATGTTTGAACCATATCACAAAAGAGGCAATGATTAATCTGCTTTTGCAGCTTGCTCCCAGATGTCCAGTGCCTGCTGGGTTTTGCACATGGAAAACATGATAGGATGCTAATGAAGTTTACAGCTTTTAAGAAACCAAGCAAAAATATGCCTAGACTCCAGCTACTTCTATCACTGACTATATTCTACAAAAACAAGAGTGTAGCCCTTTGTCCCATTTGCAGAAATAATGTGTTAGATATTCTAGATGATGTTATTAGATGATCCACATTTTATGGAATCCATCTGATTAAATAGCATTTCTTTAGATTAGATCATCAAGTGACAGGATTAAGAAATACTTATTTTCTTCCGAGGAGCTACTTCAGTGTATAAATGTATTACCCATTGACACTGCAATGAATTCAAATAAATACGTCAATCCATTTGATATGTTGTTTCTTCAGTATCATCTGTCAAAGAGTACAACTCTGACAGTACGGAAATGCCCAGGATTATTCTTCAATACTCACAAACATGGGAATTTATGAGTTTTATTATGGTGTGTGTTTATTTTTGCATTAAGAGAATGTTAGTGCTTCTGAGAGGCGACAACCAGAGAGGCCACCAAACAGCCATTTTATGGTTATGAGATTGTCCTGAATTATCCCAACCACATTAGGGATTATTGGGATTCTGGAGTAGGGCCTCTGAGGAGTATCATTTCTATTTATGTGCTTTCTCTACCAGCAAAGAGAAAGAAAGTTGGTGAAGATCTTGGTTGGAAGGACAGTGGGGAACAGTAAATAAGGGTCAAGCTCTGACTTGAAGAGTAGGATGCTTGTGGGATTTATATTAAACTTCACCCCTCTTGCCAGTTTAGCAAGGGCAAGGGTCAATAATAGACCCCGCATTAAGAAAGGCACACAATCTGCTTCCCCTTAGGGGAGATGGGCCACAAATCACCCCAAAGACCCATGGAATTAGATGCAACACCCAAACAAAAGATGAAATGTGTGCAATCCCTGCATAGTCAGGAGTACAGATGGGGTTGTTCCAGGGTAGCATGGTCTGTCTGGCCTGAATGGAGCACTAAGAAGTTTTTACATCAGTATGTACAATATGTATCCTGAACATAGGCTTGTGAATGCAGGAGTGTTCAAATGTACCCACATGAGACAGATTCTTTTTGTCTTCCCAAAGGTCTAGCTACTAAAATGAGTCAGAAAACCCAACTGCTTATTTAGCTGAAACGTTAACCTAGTGTTCATATGTTTCATTTCTCATCCAATTTATTTACAATGAATTAATTAATAGAAGGTGGTCAGGGATTTCTTTTTACATCACACAAAATCTCCCTCACTGGCTTCATTTTTAAATTTTTAATATCCATCAAGAAAAAAGTCCTGCTTTTCTCCCCAAGTGTAGAATTTACCACCGTATATACTTTTTCAAAGCCCAGGACAGGGAACAGTCAGTCCTGCACCAGAGACATGTTTAAGGTACAGTGTCTTGAAAATAAAACAGAAGAGCACAAACAGCAGTATGTAGCCTCGGCTTGTGTGAAATTTCACAGCTCCATTAAAATCAGCAGAGCTATGATAATTTGTATTAACTGAGAATTTGCCCCAATATCTTCAAAAAGGGAAAATCGGTTTCCCAATGGAATAGATATTCATACTTCATCCTTTGTTCTCCAGCTGGGTCGTAACATCTAGGGGAAAATTCCACCAATTAAGCGGCCCAGAAGCTGACCCCCTATTAGATGGGTTCATCAAGTCTGTTCCAACATTGAATTCATATACTGTCCACTCTTCACAGCTGTGCAGGAACGGACCAAATGGTGATGGATCACAACAAGCAACTGTTAGACTACCAGTCAAACAAGAACATTTAGCTCTAGAAAATCCTGAGATAGTGGTCTTAAAAATTTCAACACCGCAATGTGTAGAAATACTAGTTTAGGTCATGTTAGAGATTTCCTAAATTATATTTGTTAAATTTTTCTTTCTCACTGCAGCCTTGACAATTCATATTGGGGTACTAAGGGAAGTATGGCTTTACATATGCAGTGTGTGTAGAGGGGTATATGTGGAGGGTTAATACTACCTTCTCTAAAACCAATAATTTTTTTAAAAAAATTATTAAAACATTTCTAAAATCCAGTTCTTTCTGTAAACTGCATAGGATATATAGAAGATCTGAACGTGGGGTTAATTTGTTTTTACCATTACTCATTTAGGCTTGCAGAAACAGTTAGCAAACCTGAGTACTCTTATGATAAAGCTTTTATACCACAGTATTTTATTTCCTATATCTCTATTTCATATTTATCTGCCTCTACTTACAGATAGCATGTGCATTATGAATAATTTTTGTGAATTTAGTGCCATAATCTTCATTTGTCTCTCCATATGGTTGATAGTTCTAATAATTATTGACAGGCTGAAGAGATTCAGAAACTTTCAGATGCAAGCAGCTGATACAGCTGAAGTTTTCCTTTCCAGAAAAAACCTCATTGCTAGACCACAAAATGAAGGTGGTTCTGTGACACTGCTGAAAACTGGCCCTTTCTGATTGACTGTCTGTGATGTTATTTTCCCAAAGCATCTTGGGAATGATATTACCTCACTGTAGTCTGTCACAGCTGCAGGCTCATATGCTGAGTCTTACAAATTGATTTTAATTTTGGTTTTAAGTGGTGTTGCATCAACATGCAGCAGAAATACAAATTAAATCATTCTAAGGGTTAAGTACCAGACAGATTTAAAGATCCACTTATTACCTCAGAATAGTAGTTTAGTTGAGGGCTTTCAGCAACTCATGTACTTGAACCCCTAGATTGGGACCTGATACAATAGCACTCTATTGCCATGTACTAACATGGACATTCAATTCTCTAAAAATCTAGTCCTGAGAGATAGTGGTAAGCAATAACGAGTCTCGCTAGAATCAGCGGGAGTTATAGGTGGACCTTAACTCTCAGGATCAGATACCAATGTAGTAAGGTAATTTGTCTAAAGAGCTGGCAGTCATATCCAGCTGGTGTTGTATGCTGAGAGGATCATCTAAGCCAAGAAGACAGATAAATGTCACTAGTATTCAGTTTGGGTATGTCTACACTAGCCCCCTAGTTCGAACTAGGGTGGCTAATGTAGGCATTTGAAGTTGCAAATCAAGCCTGGGATTTAAATATCCTGTGCTTGATTTGCATCTTCCCGGCCGGTCGCCATTTTTGAAATTTACAAGTCCAGACTAATTGCCCGCATCAACACGCGGCAGGGACCCGGTATTTTGAATTAAAACCCTAAATCGAACTACCTGTTAAACCTTCTTGCAGGAGGAATAATAGGTAGTTGGATTTAAATCCCGGGCTTGATTTGCAACTTCGAATGCCTACATTAGCCTCCCTAGTTCGAACTAGGGGGCTAGTGTAATCATTCCCTTTCTGATATGTCCCTATTCTGACTTCCTTGAGCCACCATCTCTGAAAGGTGAGTTTCTCTATAAGGGTATGTCTATACTACAAAGTTAGTTGGAACTAACGGACGTTAGTTCGAACTAACTTTCATAGGCACTACACTAGCGCTCTGTTAGTTCGAATTTAATTCAAACTAACGGAGCGCTTAGTTCGAACTAGGTAATCCTCATTCCACGAGGATTAAGCCTAGTTCGAATTTACTAGTTCGAATTAAGGGCTGTATAGACCCTTAATTCGAACTAGTGGGAGGCTAGCCCTCCCCAGCTTGCCCTGGTGGCCACACTGGCCAACACCAGGGAAACTCATCTGTCCCCATCCCGACCCCGGCCCCATTAAAGGGGCACGGGCTGGCTACGGTGCCTGTGCCACGTGCAAGCCTGCCAGCACCCAGCCAGCAGACCCTGCACCTGGCACGGCTCGAGCCACCCACCCGATGCCCCCCAGCCCTCTGCCTCTTCCCGGGACCAGGCTGGCGGGTCCCGGGAGCTTGCCCGGGACAGCAAGAGGCGGGCACCCGCCTGGGCTAGAGCGGACATCGCGGACCTCCGCACTAGGCACAAGAAAGTGGCCATTTAGGGCAGGAGAGCTGCCAGCCTGGCCACCCAGGAGCAGGAGTGCATGAAAATCAAGGTTGTCCACTGAGACCCCCGACCCTGAGTCCTGAGCTTACAATGGCCATCCTGAGGCAGACCAAAGGTCCATCTAGCCCAGTAGCCTGTCTACCGACAGCGGCCAACCCATCCCTCTCCAGCCTTCCACAAACCTTGGACAGGGACACCACTCCTACCCTCTGGCTAATACCACTCCATGGACCCAACCTCCATGACTTGATCTCACTTCCCTTTAAACTCTGTTCTAGTTGTAGCCTTCACAGCCTCCTGCAGCAAGGAGTTCCACAGGTTGACTCTTTGCTTTGTGAAGAACAACTTTCTCTTACTAGTTTCAAGCCTGCTACCCATTCCTTTCCTTTGGTGTCCTCTAGGGGAACTAATGAAGAACTTTTCTGTATGCACCCTCTCCACCCAACTCCTGCTTTTAGAGACCTCTATCCTATCCCCCCTCCGTCTCCTCTTTTCTAAGCTGAAAAGTCCCAGTCTCTTTAGCCTCTCCTCATATGGGACCTGTTCCCAACCCTTGGTCATTTTAGTTGCCCTCCCCTCTCCCAGCCTCTCTCTTCCCCTCTCCCACCTCCTTTTCCCAGTCTCCCCCAGTTTTGTTCAATAAAGACAGATTCTATTTTTGAACACAATTGTCCTTTATTTTGTACATCAAGAAGAGGGGCTAGGGAAGGGTAAGTGGAAGGAGGTGAGGGAGGAATGGGGTACGCGCCCCTGATGGGGAGGACTGGGCTGGCTCTGCGAGCTTTTGGGGTGGAAGCTCTCCTGCAGCCCCCCAATTGACCCCTCTCCCCAGATGGCAGCCTGCGGCAAGTGCAGCCGGGCTGATGGCCAAGTGCTGTCATGTGCCCAGTGTGGGTACTCCAGGCAATCCAAGCCAGGACTGCTTTGCAAGCGGGGCACCCCTGAGAACTGTTTGTCCGGGGTGGGGGTCGGGACCCTTTAAGCACAGCCCTCGGCTAGCCTGAGACAGCATCTCCACGCGCTAAATCCTCCTCTGATGCCCTGCCGGCACTGCTTCCGGCCATACTTAAGCCTGGTTCAGGGTCCACTTAATGTGGACATGCTAGTTTGAATTAGCAAAACGCTAATTCGAACTAGTTTTTTAGTCTGGATGCGTTAGTTCGAATTAGCTTAGTTCGAATTAACTAATTCGAACTAAGTTAGTTCGAATTAACGTTGTAGTGTACCCTTAGTGAGGATTTGGTAATGCTATTTTCTTAGCTTACTTGTTCTGGTTATCTCCATATTTACTATTGAATTAAATCTTTTTAGCTATGTAGTATCATCATCATCATCATCGTCAACAACAACAACAACAACCATGGGCTCAATTCCTGTTAGTTTCTTATGCCTGCCTCTCTATTTCCTTCCATCTTTCCCTGTCAAGTGCAGAGTGGCTTAGTTTCTGTAGACTAGCTCCGCACCAATCTACTATATCATCTACCCATTCTCTGTGGGGTCTGTCTCTCCTATTCAAACAATCCATTATTCCGAATACCAAGGTCTTAACTTTTCGCTTGTTGTTCATTCTGCAGATATACCCGAATAGCTGTAACTTCCGTTGTATAACCTTCTGCAGTAGGATTTCTTTTGACTGTATCTTCCTGTATAATTCCTCATTGGTGACCTTCTGCATCCATCTGATTCTCAAGATCCTTCTATAACAACTCCTCTTGAATGCCAATATCCTTCTCTTTGAATCTTTCGTTATCATTTATGTCTCACATCCGTACAACATGCTGCTAAATACACATGTTTTCAAGATGCTCAGATTCATTCCTAAGCTAATCACTTTACATTTCCTAAATATCACACTTATAAGTTGTACAGCACACACCTTGCTCTGCTTGGTTGAAGTTAGTCTCCCAAAGTCTTTTTTTTTTTTCTGGCTAACATATAGGCCAGTTATAGTATAGTTTCTTGTGTACCCTTGAACACAAATGTAACTCTAACTGGCCCTACCTTTCTCTACAATTGAACAAGCATAGTTAGCTTCATGCAGAAACACTAGTTTGCATCATATTCTACCTCTGACACGTCCACTCAACCCTAGCTTGCTGGCAATTGATCCAAGAGTTTTGCACTTATGTTTTACAACATTGCTTTTCATGAAAACTGAGGGTACTCAGCAGCTCACAGGATCAGAACCATTTGTTGCATTTTTTAACCACTGAAAAGTCAAGCAAATGATAGTTCAGAGAAAATTGTCTATGTTATAGTAATTTGTTAAGAAGTTTGGTCATGCTGCTCTAAAGTGCTTGTTTTCTTAATTTGGAAACAATGAAACATCTGTGTAACCATAGACCTGTGAGAAGACTTACATATACGCTTAACATTATATATGACAATATGCCCACTGATTTCAATAGGACTACTTGGCTATGTCTACACTATACTTTTTTGGGGGAGGGGTGGGGGGGGAGGAAAGGTACGAAAATTGCTCTTCACAATTTGCCTACCTTTTTCTGATAGTTTTTTTGGAAGAGATTTTTCCAAAATTTGGCCCATCTACCCTGGGCCAAATTTCAGAAAAACCTCCTCTTTTGGAAGAGCCCTTCTTTGTTATGAAACCAGGTTTACAGGACTTCTGAAAGAGCATGTCTGCTCTTCCGCAAAAAATGTCAGAAGAACAGACTGTGGACATAGTCCTTGTGAGAATAATTTAAGCACATTCAGGATTGGTCCCAGATGTGAAATTTCAGGTGGGAAGTATTTTTAGAAAAAAGCTAGAAGATGTGAGTGAGGAAGTACATTATTATATGAGGGAGAGTTTCAAAAGCATTCAAAAATATAAGAATTCAAATTCCATTGATTTTCAATGGGATAGGTGTGCCTAAATCTCTTATTTCCAAAGTCACTTCTGGGTGCTATAACCAACAAGCAAAAAAGTATCTGAGTTTTCTTTATCGGTTGAGAAATCAGCCGTGCAAAATGTATATATGGTTTGTATTTTAAGATATTGTAGCCTGATTTTTTTCAAGGGCAGAAACCAAGAATTACATGCAAAGATGCATGCTCACATGCCTAGTTTATATTGACAGGTGAGATGACTCTGGGACAAATTAGGTATATGTTAATATGCATGATAATAGTGCATTTGTGCATGAAATTATAGTGACTGGATACACAAATAAAGCCTTCAATTAAATGCTCTTTTTTTTTTTTTGGTTCTGGACTTCTGCTTTTTAGAAAGCCAGTCTCTGTAAGTCAACTGCTTGAAATCTCAATTTTTTTAAAAAGAAAAGTATTTGTAACTTTTTAAATAAAATCCCATCCTTTTGAACTTTCCTTCAAATAAGCATGGTTTTTGTGTTTATTTATGAAATTATCCCCATAGTTAAACTCATAAAAATTAAAGTCTAAGTATTAAATATACAGACAAAGTTTATTCTCTCTTTATATTTGAAATAGTAATTGATTCTTTATCTGATGGTATCTTTAAATTCCCCATCCATTACTTGTTCATAGGAAAAAAATATTGTAAATGTCTGAATAGTAGATTTTGTCAAAATTTGGTGAAGATAACAACACTTTTGTTGCATTTGGTATTCTCAGTCCTGAATTTGAAATGAAATATGCTGAGTCCCATCAGATGCAGTAACACTCACATACAAGAGACACATGATGAAAGGTCTTGTATTCCTGTAGCAGCTGTAATAGGAGTGCAACAGTCTTGGAATATAATCCAGAGAATGCAATGCTGGACAAGATCACTTTGGCAGCTAAAACTGGACTGGTTCCAGAGCAGTTCATCTTTTATTCAAAGAAAATTTGAAAAGGGATTTGGCTTGACATAGCGTCTCATCTGGAGAATAATGAAAGCAAAAAATAAATATAAATAAATACAACAATAAAGGCATGTCAAACAAGAAGACACCATTGAAAAAAGAAAATGGCATAAAATTGACACAGAGAAAGAATATGAAAAAATAAATAGAATAAATGAAATAAAATAAAGTAGAAAATTAAATGTCAGGAAAAGAAGTTCAATGGGAAGAAGAAACAAAAGAAATCATGTGGAGGGAGCAAATAAAGCAGAACAATATTGAAAATTGATTTAAAGCTGAAAAACACATGATTTTGGAGTTTTTTCTTCTTCCAAAGAATGTAATATATGGAATTATGAACAGTCCCAGATTTATGTGAAAACATTGTCTGCTCTAATAAAAGTAAGCTAGGCTTGTTCTATAGGTTCTCTTTACCTACGTAGTGAGGAAAAGACAAAGATAACTCTAGACTTTAATAATTCATTGCATTTAAAAACTAAGATGATCAAAATATCTAGTGAACCACTAGCTAATTCCATAGTATTTGTGCCTTTGAAATAAAGACAAGTAAGCACTTACAAAAGAAATGTGGGTTTTTTGCCATCTAAGTGCAGTCCATTAGTTATTAAAATATTGTAAATGAGGTGTAAATTAATGAATGAACTAACAAATGAACAAAAACTGAAGATCTGCTTTAGCATTATAAATGTAGACTTTTTGAGTCTGAATACCAAACTTTCACTCTCTGCCTTTCATCATCCAGATGTTATCTGTAATCTATCTCTCTCATCTATGTTTGACATTTAGATCCTGATGTACTTCAAATTAAGTGTGCATAAAATCTTCGTAGGCTCAAGATCTTGGGATTTCTGCTCCAGCATGCCTTGACTCTGAGGGTATGTCTACACTACAGAGTTAGTTCGAACTAACTTAGTTCGAATTAGTTAATTCGAACTAAGCTAATTCGAACTAACGCGTCTAGAACTAAAAACTAGTTCGAATTAGCGTTTTGCTAATTCGAACTAGCGTGTCCACATTGAGTGGACCCTGAACAGGGCTTAAGGATGGCCGGAAGCAGTGCCGGCAGGGCATCAGAGGAGGACTTAGAGTGTGGAGATGCTGTCTCAGGCTAGTCGAGGGCTGCGCTTAAAGGGACCCGACCCCCACCCTGGACAGACAGTTCTCAGGGGTGCCCCGCTTGAAAACCAGTCCTGGCTTGGAGTGCCCAGACTACCCACACTGGGCACATCACAGCACTCGGCCATCAGCCCGGCTGCACTTGACGCAGGCTGCCATCTGGGGAGAGGAGGCAATTGGGGGGCTGCAGGAGAGCTTCCACCCCCAGAAGCCTGCAGAGCCAGCCCAGTCCTCCCCATCGGGGGCTCGTGCCCCATTCCTCCCTCACCTCCTTCCACTTACCCTTCCCTAGCCCCCGTTCCTGATGTACAAAATAAAGATAACGTTTCTTCCAACATTGACTCGGTCTTTATGGAACAAAACTGGGGGAGACTGGGAAAAGGAGGTGGGAGAGGGGAAGAGAAAGGCTGGGAGAGGGGAGGGCAACTACAATGATCAGGGGTTGGGAACAGGTCCCAAATGAAGAGAGGCTACAGAGACTAGGACTGTTCAGCTTAGAAAAGAGGAGATGGAGCAGGGACAGGATAGAGGTCTCTAAAAGCAGGGGTTGGGTGGAGAGGGTCCATTCATAAAAGTTCTTTATGAGTTCCCCTAAAGAAGGACTAGAGGACACCAAAGGAAAGGAATGGGTAGCAGGCTTGAAACTAGTAAGAGAAAGTTGTTCTTCACAAAGCAAATAGTTAACCTGTGGAACTCCTTGCTGAAGGAGGCTGTGAAGGCTACAACTAGAACAGAGTTTAAAGGGAAGTGAGATCAAGTCATGGAGGTTGGGTCCATGGAGTAGTCTTAGCCAGGGGGTAGGAGTGGTGTCCCTGCCCAAAGTTTGTGGAAGGCTGGAGAGGGATGGCACAAGACAAATGGATTGGTCACTGTCTTCGGTCCATCCCCTCCGGGGTCCCTAGTGTTGGCCGCTGTCGGCAGACAGGCTACTGGGCTAGATGGACCTTTGGTCTGACCCAGTACGGCCATTGTAAGCTCAGGGCTCAGGGTCGGGGGTCTCAGTGGACAACCTTGATTTTCATGCACTCCTGCTCCTGGGTGGCCAGGCTGGCAGCTCTCCTGCCCTAGACGGCCACTTTCCTGTGCCTAGTGCGGAGATCGTGGACAAGGTCAACGATGTCCGCACTAGCCCAGGACGGTGCCCGCCTCTTGCGGTCCAGGTCAAGCTCCCGGGAGCTGCCAGCCTGGTCCCGGGAAGAGGGGGTGGGCTGGGGGACATCGGGTGGGTGGCTCTGTGCCATGCCAGGTGCAGGGTCTGCTGGCTGGGTGCTGGCAGGCTTGCACCTGGCACGGGCACCGTAGCCAGACCGTGCCCCTTTAAGGGGTCCGGGGCCGGGAGGGGGGCATAGAGATTCCCTGGTGTTGGCCAGAGTGGCCACCAGGGAAACCTGGGGAGGGCTACACACCCCTTAATTCGAACTAGTAAGTTCGAACTAGGCTTAATCCTCGTAAAATGAGGTTTTCCTAGTTCGAACTAAGCGCTCTGCTAGTTCGATTCAAATTCGAACTAGCGGAGCGCTAGTGTAGCGGCTATGAATGTTAGTTCGAACTAACGTCCATTAGTTCGAACTAACATTGTAGTGTAGACATACCCCGAGATAGACTTTTAATGCTAAGGACAGAAATGATCTCTCTCTATATAAAACTTTTTTCCTGAGGGATGACAGAGTGATGTCATCACATCACTCTGTCCACTGCCTCTTCTACCCTCAGCTGCCCTGGCTCCTCCCTCCCTTCCTCCACCCATTGCCACGGGTCAGGAGCCATGGGGCCCTCACCTCTCACGGGGGAAGGGTGGGAGCCACAAACCCTCCTCCTTCATGATGGGGGTCAGGGTCCATGTGCCCTCTTACCTCGCAAGGGGGTGCCGAGAGCCACATGCCCTCTCTCCTTCCGGGGCGGGGGAAGGGGAGCAGCACTGCGCATCCGTCCCCTTCCCTGGTGTTCTGGGTGTGTGGGAGTGAGCTCTTCCCCATCCCCACAGCCCCAGCACCATCACACACACCCTCAGCTGAAACCACACACAGAAGAGCCCTCACACATCTTTTTGGCTGAGACCCTACACTCCTAGGCTGCTTAGTCATATACTTCCCAACCTGAGACCCTACACCATAACTCCACTAAATCACCACCCTGCCGAGACCCTGCACTTCCAGCCCACTCCTGTCCCTTCCCCACTGGCCAGATACCTACCCCGAGCCTGCTCCTGCACCCTCCCCCCAGCCATACACTTACCCCCAGAGAGACAGGGTTGGCGAGAGTAGCAAGCAGAGGGCACAGCCCTCTAGTGAATTATACAAAACTTTTTTGCTGCACCTATGTC
Organism: Pelodiscus sinensis; assembly: GCF_049634645.1. Taxonomy (NCBI): domain Eukaryota; kingdom Metazoa; phylum Chordata; order Testudines; family Trionychidae; genus Pelodiscus; species Pelodiscus sinensis. Next base: position 10,946,123 of record NC_134723.1, read on the forward strand.
TAAGACTTGTCTATCTCTCTAGCATCTGGTTTTCATGTTCTTACCTCCATTCCCGCAGACAGTATATTATTCACCGATGTCAGTGGAAGTTTTTACTAACATGACAATGAGTGTAGGAACCAGGGTCATAACAAGAGTGGGGCAAGCGGGGCACTCGCAGATGGCACATCATAATCAGGGGCGCAAAGATGGAATAAGTAAAAATAAAAAGCTACAAACATAATGAGTGTGTGTTATTATTCAGGCAGCTGTTCAGCAATGCTGTTAGGGTATGTCTACACTACAGCACTAATTCGAACTAACTTAATTCGAATTAGTTAATTCGAACTAAGCTAATTCGAACTAGTGCATCTAGACCTAAAAACTACTTCGAATTAGTATTTTGCTAATTTGAACCAGCATGTCCACATTGAGTGGACCCTGAACTGGGGTTAAGGATGGCCGGAAGCAGTGCCGGCAGGACATCAGATTAGGACTTAGAGCGTGGAGCTGCAGCCTCAGGCTAGCCGAGGGCTGTGCTTAAAGGGATCCGACCCCCACCCCGGACAGACAGTTCTCTGGGGTTCCCCGCTTGCAAACCAGTCCTGGCTGGGAGTGCCCTGAGTGCCCACACTGGGCACATCACAGCACTCGGCCATCAGCCTGGCTGCACTTGCCGCAGGCTGCCATACGAGGGGGAGGGGGTCAATTGGCGGGCTCCAGGAGAGCTTCCACCCCAAGGAGCCCGCAAAGCCACCCCAGTCCTCCCCATCGGGGGCTCGTACCCCATTCCTCCCTCACCTCCTTCCACTTACTCCTCCCTAGCCCCCCTTCCTGATGCACAAAATAAAGGACACGTGTGTTCAAAAATAGAAACTCTCTTTATTGAATAAAACTCGGGGAGACTGGGAAAAGGAGGTGGGAGAGGGGAAGAGAAAGGGTGGGAGAGGGGAAGGCAACTAAAATGTTCAGTGGTTTGGAACAGGTCTCATATGAAGAGAGGCTAAAGAGACTGGGACTTTTCAGCTTAGAAAAGAGGAGACTGAGGGGGGATAGGATAGAGGTCTATAAAAGTATGAGTGGTGTGGAGAGGGTGCATAAAGAAAAGTTCTTCATTAGTTCCCATAATAGAAGGACTAGAGGACACCAAATGAAATGAATGGGTAGCAGGCTTCAAACTAATAACAGAAAGTTCTTCTTCACAAAGCAAATAGTCAACCTGTGGAACTCCTTGCCACAGGAAGCTGTGAAGGCTAGAACTATAAAAGAGTTTAAAGAGAAGTTAGATAAATTCATGGAGGTTGGGTCCATGAAGTGCTATTAGCCAGGGGGTAGAAATGGTGTCCCTGGCCTCTGTTTATGGAAGGCTGGAGAGGGATGGCATGAGACAAATGGCTTGGTCATTGTCTTCGGTCCATCCCCTCCAGGGTACTTAGTATTGGCCGCTGTCGGCAGACAGGCTACTGGGCTAGATGGACCTTTGGTCTGACCCAGTACGGCCATTGTAAGCTCAGGGCTCAGGGTCGGGGGTCTCACTGGATCACCCTGATTTTCATGCAAACTTGCTCCTGGGTGGCCAGGCTGGCAGCTCTCCTGCCCTAGACGGCCACTTTCCTGTGCCTAGTGAGGAGGTCGTGGATGAGGTTCATGATCTGCGCACTAGACCAGGTGGGTGCCTGCCTCTTGCGGACCTGGGCAGGCTCCCGGGAGCCGCCAGTCTGGTCCCAGGAAGAGGCGGAGGGCTGGGTGGCAGCAGGTTGCTGGCTCGTGCTGTTCCAGGTGCAGGATCTGCTGGCTGGGTGCTGGCAGGCTTGCACCTGGCACGGGCACCGTAGACAGACCGTGGTCCTTTAAGGGCTCCGGGGCCGGGAGAGGGGCAGAAGAGTTTCCCTGCTGGTGCCCAGAGTGGCCACCAGGGAAAGCTGGGGAGGGCTAGCCTCCCACTAATTCAAATTAAGTGGCTACACAGCCCTTAATTCGAACTACTTAATTCGTACTAGGTGTTAGTCCTCGTAGAATGAGGTTTATCTAGTTCGAATTAAGCGCTCCACTAGTTCGAATTAAGTTCGAACTAGTGTTTTGCCTGTGTAGCGCCTATCAAAGTTAATTCGAACTAACGTCTGTTAGTTCGAATTAACTTTGTAGTGTAGACATACCCTTAGTTATCAGGGGCCAGGATTCACTGATATGATGCCCTCACACGTCTCTGACTCTGCTGCTGATGAGAACCAGAAGGCTGCTTGCGTGTGTGCTCAGTGATGTGTGCAGTGTAGACTAGTGCACTTAGTCTTCATAGCAGACTGCAAGAGAGCCCCCAAAGACCACAAATCAGATGAGGATAGAAGGTGCCAGGCTAAGTTTATTATTAAGCAAAATACATTAATGGTTGTCAACCGACTCTACTGAGACACTCTGCATTTGTACCCCATAACAATGAAATGGCTCAAAACAATGAAACACTGCCATTGTCCCTCTAGGCCATTCAAAGACTGTACCCCAAGACACTACCTTATATACAGGTACAAACACATCACTGCTGACGTGTGAGGTTGTCACCCTCTTATGTTGCCAGGCTACTACCAATCACCTTGTGCCTCATGATCTGATTAGACCATCTCTATCCATCACATATCAACCTCGACTTTTTCTTGAACCATAGTTAGTATCCGTGAGGTGTAAACATTTATCAAGCTGTTCATCTTAGACCCTTTTCTTGACCATGAGTTGGTATTTATGGAGAGTGGGTATCATGGCCTTTTTCAATGAGCTGTGTGTTTACAACTCATGATAAGCCCCCAATTACTGCACTCCACCTGGTGTTGTGCTGTTTCAGCTTGTTTATCCCTGCTTAAACAAACATGGCTGTTTCCTGTTTATCTCAACCTTTCTTTAGCCATGTATTGTCCATTGTTAGCTAGGCCTCAGACCTCAGATCAGGCCTGTGCAATATAGGTGTATGTTTCATGCCCTCATCTTACTACAATATGTTGTGTGCTAACCTTAGGTGAGGGGATGCATAATTAATATTTTGCCTCAGGCTCAAAAATGCCAAGTTACATCACTTTCAGGAACTAACTCTATAGCAGTGCTGCAATGTTATTTAGAATTCAAATGTGGTTCTGGACACAGATTCTCCAAAGCCATGTTCTGATTGGTCACTTTACCCTTTTTTGTTAGTGTCATAGCCATGGCTAACTCCTGCCAGTCAGTGGTAAGAGCTATCAACCCTGACAAAATAGGAATATCTATATTCTCCTTGCCCCATGTTGTCATCCTACACCAAATCCAAGTAGCTGGAATGGATGGAGATTGATTGCACAAGGCATGGGAAACAAAGGGAATCCTTGAATCCATAGAGCAGTAGTGAGAATTGCTCTACAACTGGCTCTGTAGCCTGGATCCGCAGTAGCTCACATACAGAAACAGGTAGCTGAGTAAATTATTCTTGCATTCTTGCAGATATATCTCACTTTCATGCATCACTTTTGATGTATCAGTGAGGGTATGTCTACACTACCCTGCTAGTTCGAACTAGCAGGGGTAATGTAGTCATCCGCAGTTGCAAATGAAGCCTCATTCCACGAGACGTACAGCTAGTTCGGATTAGAAGCCTAATCCGAACTAGCTAGTCCGTGCAGCATATAGCCGCGCAGCACGGGGTCCGAACTAGCCGGCATTTAAAAATGGCGCCGGCCGGCTTCATGCAAATGAAACCCGGTAAATTCAAATCCCGGGCTTCATTTGCAACTGCGGATGACTACATTACCAGCGGGGTAGTGTAGACATACCCTGAGAGACTGATATCCCAGAAGTTTTTGGGTTTACTTCATATTAGAGCTGGGTGGCAAATGATTTTCCTATCTTGTGAAAATTCAGGAGTTTTCTATCCCAAATCAGGACAAAAATGTTGAAATAAAAATGTTCATGAACTGAGTGTCCCCCGAATGTTTTGGTTTGGGTCAGTCAAAATCTTTTGTTGTGATTTTCATCCTTCTTTATTTATATATTTATCTTGACAGGAATTAGCTTACATTTCAAACTGAAATGTCATTTCAAACTGAAAAAGCAGAATTTTTCAGTTAGAAAATGTTGAAATGAGACATTTTGATAATTTTGAAACTATTAATTTTTAAAATGTAAACAGACAAATTCTTTGAAATTGATCCTTTCCCATGAAAAGTTCCAGTTTCAACAAACTATCATTTTTCCAGAATAAAATTTTTGTCAAAATATCCCCAGCCAGCTCTATTTCATGTCTCTGCCACTAGCAACTGAATTCATGAAAGGAAAAAGGAAGTTTGAAAATATCAGCTGGGTTCAGAATATTATAAATGAGACACAGAAGAATGGTATGTAATATTTTTGCTATGATTTTCTTATCTACTTATTCTATAAGCTGGTTTAGTAGTGAAAGGGAATGTTTCATTACTTGTTTCTCTTAGCTTTTGGTAAATGGCTTGTAAACTGTTTCTTGTGCTCTATAGCAAAATTATAGAAATCTGAAAAAATTGTGATTTTTTTCTTTTAAATAGTTTTACAGTGGGCAGAAAGTTTCTATTTTTTGGCCAATCAACAAAGCAAAAATGTATGTCTTGTCAGATCTCAGTGAATGCCCCCTCAATCAGCACAGCGGTATGGCGCCCCTTAGAAGCTGGTGCATAAGGCAGTCACCACAAGAGCCAAACCTTAAAATAAGTTATCAAAATTGACTGTTCTTGAGCGCAGACTGTGGGGATACCTTTGCCCCTTTCAGTACAGCAATTTCCTTTTTCAGCATGGGCATAAAAATGACATAAACAATGAATAACCGCATTAATGACAGCATGTAAATTATTTCCATAACAGATGGAACTTCCCATCCCCATTCCCTCCAATCATTCAGTGTGCATGTTATTTAATATAGGTGAGAGAAAGTGTGGGACCCTTACTGAATGGGGAAGGCACCCTAGTGACAGAGGATGTGGAAATAGCTGAGGTACGCAATGCTATTTTTTTTTGCCTTCATCTTCACAGACAAGATGTGGAACACGATATGGGGAAGAGGTGGGCAGGACTCACTGAGCAGCCCAACAGGTTAGGGACATAAGAACATAAGAATGGCCATATTGGGTCAGACCAGGGGTCCACCTGGACCTGTCTGCCAACAGTGGGATCCTGTCTGCCAACAGTGGCCAATACCAGGTACCCCAGAGGAGTGAACCGTACAGGTAACGATCAAGCCATCTCTCTCCTTCCATTCATCTCCACCCTCTGACAAACAGAGGCATTCCTGACAAAGAGGCATGTCTGACAAACAGACACCATTCCTTACGCATCTTGGCTAATAGCCATTATTAATGGACTACATGAATTTATCTAGCTCTTTTTAAAATCCTGTTATAGTCCTAGCCTTCACAACCCCCTCAGGCAAGGAGTTCCATAGATCGAGTATGCGCTGTGTGAAAAAGAATGTCCTTTTATTTGTTTTAAACCTGCTGCCTATTAATTTCATTTGGTAGCCCCTAGTTCTTATATTATGGGAAGTAGATAACTTTTCCTTATTCACTTTTTCCACACTACTCATGATTTTATATACCTCTTTCATATCCCCCTTAGTCTCCTCTTTTCTAGCTGAAAAGTCCTAGTCTCTTTAATCTCTCTTCATATGGGACCCGTTCCAAGCCCCTAATCATTTTCGTTGCTCTTTTCTGAACTTTTTCTAATGCCAGTACATCTTTTTTGAGATGAGGAGACCACATCAGTATGCAGTATTCCAGATGTGGGTGTTCCAGGGATTTATATAAAAGCAATAAAATATTCTGCATCTTATTCTCTATCCTTTTTTAATTATTCCTATCATCCTGCTGCACACTGCGTGGACATCTTCAGAGAGCGATCCATAATGATTCCAAGATATCTTTCCTGATTAGCTGTAGCTAAATTACCCCCATCATATTGTATGTATAGTTGGGGTTATTTTTTCCAGTGTGCATTACTTTACATTTATCCACATTAAATTTAATTTACCATTTTGTTGCCCAATCACTTAGTTTTGTGAGATCTTTTTGAAGTTCTTCACGGGACTTTTCAGAAAAGCTGGGTGTGCACAATTCCATAGGTCCAGATCTAATGCATCCAAGAACGTTTATAGAGGTGGCTGAAGGGATTGCTGAGCCATTGGCCATTATCTTTGAAAAGTAATAGAGACCAGGGGAGGTCCTGGATGACTGGAAAAGAGCAAACGTAGGTAACCCATCTTCAAAAAAAGGAAGAAGGAGAATCTGAGGAACTACAGGCTGGTCAGAAATATCTCAGTCCTTGGAAAATGCATGGAGCAGGTCCTCAAGAAATCCTTTTTAAACACTTGAAGGAGAGGAAGGTGATCAGGAACATGGATTCACCAAGAGCAAGTCATACCTGATCAACCTGATTGCCTTCTCTGATGAGGTAACTGGCTATGTCAACATGGGGAAAGTGGTAGACATGCTATACCTTGACCTTAGTAAAGATTTTGATACAGTCTCCCACAGTATTCTTGCCGGCAAGTTAAAGAAGTATGGCTTGGACGAATGCACTATAAGGTGGGGAGAAAGCTGGCTAGATTGTAGGGCTCAAAACATAATGATCAATGGCCTGATGTCTCATTGGCAGCTGGTATCAAATAGAGTGTCCCATTGTTGGTCCTGGGACTGCTTTTGTTTATTTTTATTAATGACAGGGATTACTGGATAACTTGCACTCTCAGCAAGTTCACAGATGGAAGACAGGGATATGCTGGAGGGTAAGGATTGGGTACAGAATGATGTAGACATTGGTGGAAGGCCAAAAGAGATCTGATGAGGTTCAACAAGAGCAAGTGCAGAGTATTGCACTCAGGACAGAAGAATCCCATGCACCACTACAGGGTGGGAACTGACTGGCTAAGCTGTAGTTCTGCAGTGAGGATTACAGTAGTTGTGAAGCTGAATATGAATCAATAGTTTGCCCTTGTTGCCAAGACTGCTAACTACATATGGGACTGTATTAATATTAATAGAGCATGCCCCCATATTGAGGGAAGTGATTATTCCCCTCTGTTCTGCACTGGTGAGACCACATCTGGAGTATTGTGGCCATTTTTGGGCCTCCACTACAAAAAGGATGAGGACCAATTGTAGAGCATCTAGTGGAGAACAACAGAATGATTAGGGGGCTGGGGCATATGTCTTATGAGCAGAGGCTGATGGAACTGGGCTTGTTTAGTCTATAGAAGTGAAGAATGAGTGAAGATTCAATAGCTGCCTCCAGCTACCTGAAGGGGGATTCCAAAGAGGATGGAGCCAGGCTATTCTCATGGTGACAGATGACAGAACATGAAGCAATGGTCTCAAGTTGCAGCGGGCGAGGGCTAGGCTGGATATGAAAAGCACTAGAATGGGTTGCCTAAGGTGGTGTGGAATGGCTGGAATGATTTAGTTGGGTTAGTCCTACGTTGAGCAAGGGGTTAGATTAGATGACGTCCTGAGGTCTCTTCCAATCCCATAGAATCATAGAATCTTCTAAGATTCTATGATTACATAGAAAGTAAAGCTCTAGATTTGTTTAAGATGGCATTTTACCTTAGCTGTAATGTCAGCATTACTCCCTATGCCTCCTATTTCAAAAGAAGCCCATTATGCAGTGATGTGAAACATGAGTGCAGTTCCCTTTGTGAGATTTCTAAGACATTTTACAATTAAAATCATCGTCTACTGTTTTATTACTGTTTACAAGGGTGCACAAAAACTTACTTCTAGGGGAATTCATATATAGTACATGGTTTTTTTGGAATGAGCATACTTCCCCATCTCTTAGGCCTGAGCTGCACTAGAGTAGACCATTCAGTTTAAGGTATGCAACTCCAGTTATGCAAAGTGAACATCTAGAGTCGGCTTACCGTAAGCCAAGCTATGGCTGCGTCCACACAATGGGAAGCTGACAGGAGCACATGCTCCCATCAGCTTCCCTATGCTTCACAGAATGAGAAGTACTAGATGCCAGAGGGGGCTCCCTTAGTTCAATTTACAGGTTTACATTAGACCTACTATATCAAACACTAGAAGATTGACCTCGGGAGGGTCGATCTTCTTGCTAGTGTAGACATGCCCTTACAAAACACCTAGAGTGTTCTCTAATCATGTATTATTTAACTCTATTACTACTTATATCATGGTGGTGCTTTGAGACCCCAAGCAAGTATCAAAGACTCATTGTGCTAAGTATTGTTCATACACATAATAAAAAAATGGTCTCTTCTGTTTTCAAGTTGAATACAAAGTTGTAGACCAAGGAAGTAAATATTCCCATTCTGCAGTCCTTACTGATGCACAATTCCCATTCAAAGTTCATCAGTTCCATTCTTTAACTGGTCATAAACATTCACAGGAATTACAAATGCCAGTTAAACTATAATTATTACATTGCAATGCACATTTTTTTAAAGGAAACTTCACTATTCCATGCAAAAGGTACTGTATGAATGCTGTCAATCTCTGTAGCTATTTCTATGGCATTATATACACTGAAATATAAACAGCACAGTCTAAAGTTCACTTATCTGACAGCATATCAAAGAAGATCCCTGAAGGTAGTTCAGATAATTGCTTTCTGCCCAGGAGGCTCTCTCATGTGGGCCGTCGCAAGCTTCCACAATGTATATATGGAGAAATTGAGAGATTTAGGAAGAAGGAAAGGATTAAAGTATTTTCAGTATATTGATGGAACTAAGTTCGCTCTCTCTCTTCTTTTCATGTGACCCAGAAGGGACAATGGGATAATTCTTCCCCCTGCTCTCCCCCACCCCCCGTATGTGCTAAGGAGTGAAATGCGAATGAAAGCAAGCATCTTGACTAAGGCTGAAACCAGAGATGATATTTGTAGGTTGTGCTGTTTCTTGGGCAGGCATCAGTACCTATTCTGGCACTAATCAATATTTTTATCAATCTCCTACAGTAAAAAATATTAAATAAAATAGGGCTGACAAGCAATTAAATTAACCCTGGCTAATTGTGCAATTAAAATAATTTAAGTTAATGGTGTGATTGTGATGTTAATAATAGAATATCACTTATTTTAATATTTTCTACATTTTGTAAGATGTTGATTTTGATTACAACATAGAATACAAAGTGGACAGTGCTCACTTTATTTTTCTCTTTGGGTACGTCTAGACTACTTCCCTTTTTCGGAAAAGGGATATAAATTAGACGTATCGAAACTGCTAATAAAGCGGGGATTTAAATATCTTGTGCTTCATTAGCATAAAAATGATCACCACTTTTTTTGGCATGGAGCTTTGTCGGAGAAAAGCAGCAGTCTAAAGACTGATCTTTCGAAAAATAAAGCCTTTTTTGAAAGATCGCTTATCCCTCGTGAAATGAGGTTTAGAGGCTCTTTCGAAAAAGGCTTTATTTTTCAAAAGATCAACCTCTAGACTGCCACTTTTCTCTAACAAAGTTCCATGCTGAAAAAAGCGGCGGCCATTTTTATGCTAATAAAGCACGGGATATTTATATCCCCGCTTCATTAGCAATTGCGATGTGCCTATTCTGCATCTCTCTGACCGCAGAGAGATGCAGTCTAGACACACTCTTAATGTTTGCACAGTAAAAAACAAAAGAAATAGTATTTTTCAATTCACCTAAAACAAGCACTATGGTGAAATCTCTTTAGTATGAAAGTTGAAATTAAAAATATAGATTTATGTACAAATTGTGATGCTCAGTCCTACTTCTTCTTCAGCCAATCTCTCAAACAAGTTTGTTTACATTTTCAGGCAAGAATGTTGCCTGCTTCTTGTTTAAAATGTCCCCTGAAAGTTAGAAAAGGCGTGGCACTCTTGGAGGTGACATTGCAAAATCTTTACGCACCAAATGCACTAAAGATTTACATCCCTTCATTCTTCAGCTGTCATTCCACAAGACATGGGTCCATACTGGGGACAGGTTCTTCTCCATAATGATACAAAATAGTGAAGACCACTCTCCTCCCTCATTTAATTCCCTCCACCTCACCGGCCTTCAGTTCTGAGATGAATTTTGAGTGGGGGAAGGTTGCAGGCTCTGGGAGGGAGTTTGGTTGCTGGGTGCAGTCTCTGGACTGGGGCAGGTGAGTGGGGTGCAGCAGCAGATGCAGGGTGCAGATTCTGGGAGGGAATTTGGATACCAGAGGGAGTAAGAGGTTAGGCTCTCGGATGGTATTTAGGTTTGGGAGACGGTCTGGGTGTTGGGTGCAGGTTCTGGGCTGGAGCCCAGGTGAGGCTAGGTGCAGGTGAGTGGTGGAGGCTTTGGGATGGGTTTGGATAGTGCAGAAGGGACTGCTGGGGAGGGAGTTGTGGGAGGGAGCTTGAGGGAAGGAGAAGATTGGGGAGAGGTGGTACAGGCTCTGGGCAGGAGGGGGGTGCACAAGGAGGTACGGGGGAGGGGTTGGAATGTGGCGCTTACTTGGGACACCCAGGCAGGGAAGGCAGGGTGTCACTGCACATTGCTAGACACTATCCCCACAGCCTCCCATTGGCTTCAGGGGCACTTGTGACAAGGGCAGCATGTGGAGGACTCCTCACCCAAGAAGCAAGCAGGCAGGAAGCAGCTCTAGCCCTGCTGATCTGCTGGTGGTGGCAGCAGGACCCCCAGGCCATTTTAAATCACCTGTGGAGCAGCAAGTGGGCTAGAGGATCCATGGGGGGAGCACATGAGGGCAGTATGAGGGCTAGGAGAAACTTTGGTGTAGTTGGCCCCCCAGACCAGGAATATTCCTAATTCCATAGGCCCCTAGAACTCACCAGCTATGAATGCAAGTAAATGAGAGTGAGTGACATATAATTCTCCCTATGGAGTTCCCTCACAAATTTGATTAATGCAATGTTTTTTTAACAAGCACCATTAGTATGGAAGCACGTCTGTGGGAATGGTGGTCAGAGCATGAAGAGGCATGTGAATGTTTAGCATATCTGGCATACAAATACCTTCCGATCCTATCTACAAAAATTCTGTGTAAATATCTCTTCTCACTTTCAGGAGATATTGTAAATAAGTGAGCAGTATCATCTCCCATAAATGTAAATTAACTTGTTTGTCTTAGCAATAGGCTGATCAGGATGTGGGATTTGTGTGGACTTCTAAAGTTTTGCATTATTTTGTTTTTTAGTTCAGTTGTGTAACAAAACTGTACCTTTATGAGCTGCATTTTCACTGTAAAGAGATTGCACTACAGTGATTGGATGAAGGGAATTGAAAAATACTATTTCTTTTTTCGGAAGGGTAGACATGTTAGTCTGTTTCAGCAAAAACAAGGAGTCCTGTAGCATGCTGAAGACTAATATATTTATTTGGGCATAAGCTTTTGTGCGCTGGAGCCCACTTCATCAGATGTATGAAATAAAAAATTTAGTTTGGCTGGGAGAAATACATATGCAAAGATGGGGTGTTATATTACCATGCAGAAGACCAGTGCTAACGAGGTCAATTCAATCAGGGTAGATGTGGCCCACTCTCAGCAGTGGATGAGAAGGTGAGAATACTAAATGTCTGTGTCTATACTGGCAAGTTATTCTGGAAAATCAGCCGCTTTTCCAGAAAAACTTGCCAGCTGTCTACACTGGCCACTTGAATTTCCGGAAAAGCAATGATGATCTAATGTAAAATCATCAGTGCTTTTCCAGAAAAACCATGCTGCTCCCGTTCAGGCAAAAGTCTTTTTCCAAAAAACTACTCCGGAAAAGGGCCAGTGTAGACAGCACAGTAGTGTTTTCCGCAAAAAAAGCCCCAATCGTGAAAATGACGATTGGGGCTTTTTTGTGGAAAAGCGCATCTAGATTGGCCACGGACGCTTTTCCGGAAAAAGTGCTTTTCCGGAAAAGCATCCTGCCAATCTAAATGCGCTTTTCCAAAAATGCTTTTAACGGAAAACTTTTCCGTTAAAAGCATTTTCGGAAAATCATGCCAGTGTAGACGTAGCCAAAGGGTATATCCACTCTGCCCCTTCTTTTTTCCCCTTGCTTTTTTTTAGCAAGCTAACCACTCCCACTGTCTATTCAGGCCCAGTCTGCTAGGGTACATCTACATAGCACCATATTTTGGAATAACTGACATTATTCTGAAATAAAAAAATGCACGTCTACACAGCAAGCCATTATTTCAAAATCATGTCAAGATGGAGGACTTCTTACTCCGACCCCTGTAGCTCTCATTTTACAAGGAATAAGGGAAATCAAAGGGAGAGTGTTCTTCCTTTAACTTCCTGCTCTGTAGAGAGCTCCTAAAGCCAAATTAAGCCATTTCAACTTCAGCTACACAACTGATGTAGCTGAAGTTACGTATCTTAATTCAACTTTTTCCCTGCTGTGTAGATGTACCCATAATGTCAAGTTTGCATATGAATTCCAGCTCTGCAGTTTCACACTGAAGTCTGTTTTGAAGTTTTTCAGAAGTATGCCAAAAAGTATTACTCAGTGTCCAGGGTGATTGAAGTGCCCTCCTACTGTTTTTGAATATTTTGAACTATTTCTTTTGTTCATCATTTTCACAGTGCAAATATTTGTATTAAAAATATTATAAAGTGAGCAGTATACACTTTGTATTCTGTGTTGTAATTGAAATCACTATATTTCAAAATGTAGAAAAACCTCCACAATATTTCCATTTTATATTCTATTAGGCTGCGTCTAGATTAGCAGGATTTTCTGGAAATGCTTTTAAAGGAAAAATTTTCCGTTAAAAGCATTTTAGGAAAAGAGCATCTAGATTGGCACGGATGCTTTTCTGCAAAAGCACTTTTTGCGGAAAAGCGTCCGTGCCAATCTAGACGCGCTTTTCCACAAAAAAGCCCTGATCGCCATTTTCGCGATCGGGGCTTTTTTGCAGAAAACAAATCTGAGCAGTCTACAAATCTGAGCAGTCTAAAAGCTTTGCGCAAAAGGGACTTTTGCCTGAATGAGAGCAGAATAGTATTTCCACAAGAAGCACTGATTTCTTACAGTAGGAAGTCAGTGCTTTTGAGGAAATTCAAGAGACCAGTGTAGACAGCTGGCAAGTTTTTCCAGAAAAGCAGCTGATTTTTCAGAAAAACTGGCCAGTCTAGACACAGCCTTATTATTTTAACAGTTAATTAAAACTGAAATGAATCTTGATTAGTTTTTTAATCATGATTAATTTTTGAGTGAATCACGTGAGTTAACTGAGATGAATCAACAGCCGTAAAATAACAGTTAGTAACCATAGTTCCCCCTAAGCGCAGCCACACAGCTTCCCATTAAACCCTGCACAGGCACTATTAAACCCCACTTGTCTGCCATGGGAAAGGCATCTCTTGCCAAGCACTGAAGCTGTTGCAGCTGGCAGGTGGAGTCCCTCCTCGCCAGCTCCCAAAGGGAGCAGCCCCAGCTAGTGCATGGGAGATGATGCCCACCAGTCCCAGCACAGAAATACTGCAGTTGGCAGAGTTGCTTACCCCAGCACAGAATTGCAGAGGTAGGCCCAAGCCCCTGTTTCAATTGAGTCCTCCCAGCCCCATGCAACCTAATGCACCCCAAAGCTCTCGTCCCCAGCTCCACCCCAAAGTCTACACCCCCAGCCTAGAGCTTGAACCCCGTCCTGGAACCTGATCACCAAGCTTGAGCCTCTCCTCAAACTTGGAGCCCCCTGCTGCACCCAAAACCCCTCATGCCCAGACCGACCCCAAAGCCTGCATCCCCAGCCAGAACTCTTCCCCAGCTTCTGTCCCTGCCCTGAGCCCCTCATCGTAGAGCCCACACTCCCAGCCAGAGCCCTCACATTCCTGCACCCCAACCCTCTGCTCCAACCTTGAGTCCCTGCCTATCTCCACAACACCTTGGTCCCACTCCTGCTACAGAAATTTTGTTATGTGCATCACCTCCTGCACAGAGGTGAAGGTGATATGTCTCATAAGAAAATTCATTCTGCTGAGGAGTAGAAAAAATTAGAGGGAACACTGTTGATAACATTGCAGATGACCCAGAGATTAGTGGGTCAGTAGTTATCTCGAGAGCTATCTGGATAGAAAGAGATCTGGATCACTTATTAAAGTAGATGCAAACAATATGAGTCCTAACAAAGCCAAACACAAGGTCATGTTTTAAGGGAAAAAAGGACATCTGAGCTACATCCTGGAAGGCTTTGATTTTCAAATGGCGTTGGAAGCTTTTTCAATAACCTCTGGATATGAGTTCCTGGAATGGTACAATGTTGAAAAGAGCAGCTATAACCTCCATGATATTCAGAGAAGGAATGAATACTGGATAAAATTTAGGGGATATTACTTATGAATGACTTTGCAGTTAGTGAGACTGCTGGAGGAAACTGGGCTAATTCATTGTCACCTTGCATAGTCGTGAAAACCAGGCTCACATGAATGTAAAGTGATCTGCAAGGAGGTTTACAGGATCTGTCGAAAAAGGCTTTCTTTCTTGACAGATCCACCTCTAGACTGCCGCTTTTTGCCGATAAAGTGCTGAGTCGGCAAAATGCGGCAGCCATTTTTATGCAAATTAGGCACGGGATATTTTAATCCCTGCCTCATTTGCAATGTCGACCTGCTTAATCAGCATCCCTATGCTGACAGAGGGATGCAGTCTAGACATACCCAAAATTATATATATGCATTTATGATATATATATAAAAATTTTTGCTAATGGACTTGCAATTCATGTGCCAGTTCCTTTCATATTCTTGGATGAAGATTATCTGGGCCCCCCGATTTACTCCCATTAAGGTGTTCAAGTTTGACTTTTACCTCGGATATGGTAATATCTACCTCCATATCCTTATTCTCATTTGTTACGTTACCCTTATCCCTAAGCTCTTCATTAGCCTCATTAAAGACTGAAGCAAAGTATTTGTTTAGATATTGGGCCATGCCTAGATTATCCTTAACCTCCACTGCATCCTCAGTAATTAGCAGTCCTACTTCTTTTTTGTTTGTTTGTTTTGGGTTTTTTTTCTATTTATATGGCTATAAAACCTTTTACTATTGGTTTTAATTTCCTTTGCAAGGTCCAACTCTACATGACTTTTAGCCTTTCTCACTTTGTCCCTACATGCTCTAACCTCAATAAGGTAGCTGTCTTTACTGGTCCCTCCCATTTTCCACTCCTTATATGCTTTCTGCTTTTTCTTAATCATCTCTCTGAGATGCTTGCTCATCCAGCTTGGTCTAAAACACCTGCCTATAAATTATTTCCCCTTTCTTGGGATACAGGCTTCTGATAGCTTCTGCAACTTTAACTTAAAATAATCCCAAGCCTCCTCCACCTTTAGATCCATAAATTCTTTAGTCCAATCAACTTCCCTAACTAATTTCCTTAATTTATTAAAGTTAGCCCTTTTGAAATAAAAAACCCTAGTCTCAGATTTATTTTTGTTTACCCTTCTGTTTAATTTGAACTGACTTAGCTCATGATTTCTCGAGCTAAGTTGTTCCTTACAACCATTTCATCTATGAGGTCCTCACTACTCACCAAAACCAAATCTAAAATGGCATCCCCCCTTGTTGGTTCATCAACTACTTGATGAAGGAATTCATCAGCTATCACATCTAGGAAAATCTGAACCCTATTATTATTACTAACACTTGTTCTCCAGTCTATATCTGGAAAGTTGAAGTCTGCCATGATTACGCAGTTTCCATGAGTATTTACTTCATTAAAAACATTTTTCTTTTACATCCTGCATTATGACTTTTAATCACACTAAATCCTAACAGCAACAACATTAAAATGAACAAAAGAAATTTAATGATTATCACTAAGCAATATGACCATTTAGCATACCACCTAACGATCCACCTAATATTCCCTGCAAAGACATTGAAGAGTTGTGGGCTGGAGTGTCCATGTTTGTACAAGTTGGCGGGAGATAGAATCTGGGTACCAGCTGATATAGGCCTGTACAAGATGAAGGGGGCTTGAATGGGGAGTGAAAGTCTGAGAGATGTGGTAGGGCCTGTGGCAGGAAGAGGAGTCTGAGTAAATCTGAAGGTATGCACAGAGGAGATGCAGTAAGAATAACATTCTCACAGTGCTTCCTCCATACTAAAATCAGAAACAAAAATAATTTCTGTGTAGTTCTGGTTCTGCACTGGACCCACCACCACTGGGATTGGTATGGATCCATGTTCCCTTCTTCCATTTCTGCGCTTCTCACCAAAATTAAAGTTCTAGAGTTTTGCTTCCAAACATGGGGTTTTGACCCAGCCTTACCCGCAAGTAAGCTCATACTGTGCTAATTCTCACAGGCAAGCACACAGTTAACTTTGTTAGGCTTGCTGAACAATGTTTTTGTAATTATATCACAGTTAATTATCTGGGTGATGCAGTTACGGCACAGAAGTGAAATGCCATGTAGTTAACAAAGTGCCATGATTGTTTGTGACTTCTAAGTGAAAGTGTTATCATGAGATGTAAAAAAAGAAATGTCACTTGCATGGTAATTTGACTCTGAGTGAAATGTAAGCTCCAGGCATTTTTACCATATAATTGGCAGAGCAGAAATACTTAAGGGATTGTTATAGACTCTCTTCATGTCAATCTTCGATTTGCAAGGTTTTGGCTATGGCGCCTCCGGAGGGCTATGCTGATTTAGTTACTGCAGAGTCTAATCTTGGTCATATGCATCTAAACTTTCTGTGGGACGCAGGCTCAGAGCTTTCCTGGGAAAGGCTTCACTTTCCAACATGCAGCCTGTAGTCTGGGCCCTCTGAAGAAAAGTACCTTATGTCAATTCGAGCTAGACCAACAACGGGAGGGTCCAGTGTTAGGCCTTTGTGACTCAAGGCAAAATTCAGTTTTGTTTTGCATGGTTGCGCAAGGGCAGAAGTAGACTGAGGTCATGTTATATAACAGAGTACCTCCATGGACAAAAGGTTTTCTTGGATACTTAGAAGGGAGCACGATGATGCACCCGTCCATAGTCCATGGCCCTTAGGTATTTTTGGTTTGGTCTTTGCTGGCAGAGACTGAGAAGTAAGGGAGAGGAGGGTACACACTGTTCCTTTCTGGAGCAGAGCTATGAACCAATACTGAGTGCATTGCTCCTTCACTCCCCACCTCTTGCAGACAGAAGATACCCAGAATAGCTATGGGACCCTCCACTCAGCTGCCACATTCCCAGGAGTGCCCTATTATTTTAAGGGCATCATTCTGCTCATTGTTTAGGAGAAAGATATTATACCTTGTATGCCCCCACTGAAGTTTTAGCTGCATTCCACACAATCAAGGTTTTTCTAAGGCAAAACAAATGAACACCAACACACATCTTTCTCTTTGTCTTACATTGCAAACCAAAGAAATATTTCAACTCGGGCAGCAATTTGGGACATCTCGATGAAAATGAGAGTTTTACATGTTGACATTACGGATCTTCATATTCTGTGTAAGTGTGATGTTCTACTGTCCATTTGTAGCCTTGGAAACATGCTACAGCAGGTGTGTCACATGCTTTCTCCTTCACTGATGTAACTGTCACTCAGTTTAACAACTAATTTAACAGTTGTTTTAACAACAACTGTTCAGACCAACAGAAATTCTGTCCCATGGGATGTACTGATATTTTGGCATTGGTTTTCATCTAGAAATAGAACAAAATGTTGAAATTCTTCATAGTCTGGAGGAATGAAAATTCCCAAAAATTAAGTTCATGTCAACATGTAGAAATTTAATATTTTCCATCAAAATTATGTTTCATTTTAAAATGTTGACTTTTTAAGTAAAAAAATATAATTTATGAATTAAAAATCAATTTTTGTTTAGGTTTCCCTTAAAAATCAGAAGCATTTTTCAAAAATCAACATTTTCCTGGGAAAAAAATCAAATTTGATTAAGTCCCATATTTCACGAGGAAAACTTTTTCAATTTAAAATTTAAAATCAGCTCTAGCATCAAACTTTATCTGAACATCTGCAAAGAAGTGAAAAATAACATTACGATTTTCAGTAAGACTGTACACACGCTCATTGGAGAGTAATCAAAATAATACCTGTTATGTTAATATTCAAATTCAGTTAATATACATCAGTTCTCGTGACGGTCCTTACCAGGATAATACACATCTGTCCTGCTGCTTGCATGAGGCAAGGCATAATATTACTTTTTATTTTTCAGATAGTCACACAGTTCCCTTTACATAGTTTTGCAGACTCTAACCCTGAACAGTTCCTTGTTATGTCTTCTGACACAATAGCCAAAAATTCTTGTTTTAGTTGGTTAATATTTGCAAAATGTATGCTATTGGACTCAAACATCTCTCAGAACTACGAACAAAAGGAGAATTCATGCTGATTGCAGCCTGGGCAGATATGGTCACATCATTTGTTTGGCACAGAAGGTGCTGTCACATGTCATTTCCTGCTATTTGCAATGTTGTATTCCATGAAAAGATGGTAAATTAGCCTATAGAAAGAAGAGATTATTTGAAAGGGAAAGCCTAAGTTCTAAAGCTGGCATTGGTTTTACATTCTTAACATGCAAAAATAATAAGGTGAAGACATTAATTATCTCTCTTTGGGGGTGCTCTTGACATTAGCCCTCTACTGCATCATGCTGTTGCTTATTTACTAGGCAAGAGACAGCCCTCTTCTCCTTCCAACAATGCAATTTCCAGTGAAACTGACTGAGGAGAACCAGTGTGTCTTTAAAATTAGTGTCTTCTTATTTGCCTTTTCAGGTTCATTTATGTCAGTTGCCATCAGAGCCAGAGTGCAATCTCTTTTTAATCATTTCTTCATTCCCCCTTGAATGGTCTCAGTATAGCCTGCTTGAAACGGAGATGAAAAATTCCACTTAATTTGGTTGCCTTTCATCAGCAACTTCACTTACTACGAAGTCACTCTATTAGACCACAGATGTCGAGGCAGCTCAAGACATTAGCTGTCAAAGTAACTCACCCTAACCACCTGCTATTTGCATGCAAAACATGCCTCCCTGTTGAGACTAAAACTGTAAACACATTTTAGGGAGAAAACTGCTGGCTTAGGCTTTGAGAGAAACGTTTTCTTTTGTTGCTTTCATATCATTTGTCAAGAATAAATAAATTCCTCTCTGTCAAAATGAATGGTGCATTTCTCATTGGGGGAGGGAAGAAATCTTTCGGTTTAAGCCAGAAAATGACTTAGAATTAACTTTTGCAAACACTTAAAATTGTTTGTCCATCTTCTTCTCCCTTCCTGCCTCTCATAGCAATTGTTAATCACATGCAAGTCACAACATCCATTTAACTGTCTGTCCTCAAGGCTGTGATTTCATGTTTTGCCCTGGGGAGAGAAACAGTCACAGTTTCTTCCCTGGTAATTCCTTTCCATTGTGGAGGAAGTAACTGGCTACATGGGGGTTCTCAAACCCCCATAGTCTTCTCTCCTCAGGAGGTCACAAGATAGGGGTTTTGAGCTATTCGCTCAATGGGTCTGACAGGCCCAAGCCTCCATTAAATTAAATCTTGCCCTTTTTAATCTGTAAAGTGGGGATTGCACTCAAAGGTTTGCTGTGTGAAAGAGATCACCAATACAAAAAGTTTGAGAACCACTGTGCTACTAGCAGCAGATTATCAGCCATGCTGAATAGTTCTTGTGAAGGTGGGAAAAGGGTCTGGCAATCTTCATCCTTCTTCACCCAGCCATCAGGGGACTGGGCTAACAGCGTATCAGTGAAGGTTAGAGTTGGTATGACAACTGGACCAAAAATATACTCTGGAAGATCAACTGCAAAAAGTATGTGAAGGTTCATAGAATATTACAATAACTTATAATGGCAAATGTTAATGGAAACTAAATCAAGTTGCTTTCAATGATAAATGTTCTAAAAAGATACAAAAGAGAAAGTAAATAAGTCGAGACAAGAAGGCCGCATTGATGTAATTCAAGAACTATGCTGAAATCATGCATGGTAAAAACAGAAATTTTGGAGTCAGAATTCATGAATTAATTAACTGAAAATTGTGTGTTGACTACCAGTACCTGCATCTTGTGGTTGATGTACTCTGAGTACAGAGGTAGTCAGGGCAAAGATGGGGATGTGTATTTCATCCATGGCCCCACTGCAGTTGGAACCCCATCACAGCAAAGCCATCCACTATGGTGTCCGTGTTTTCCAGAGCCACAACCCTCCCTAGCAGAATGTTATTGATCACCAGAAGAATGACTGGCAGCTGCACTAGCATCAGTGCCAGGCCTTGCAAAAGCAGGGCCTCCATGCCACACTGAGCTTTGTCCTTGTCCTCTTCCTGGTGGAGTGCCATATGTATGCCATCATTAGTTACACCACAGCATATATCACCATCACAATAGCTTGCTGAAAACCGGGTTCTAGGTCATCAAAAGGTGCTAGCACACTGCCTCCCCTTTATCTCATGCAAGGACAGAGGGACTAGATGAGTTTTGGTAGCCGCGGACACTGTGAGCATAGCCCAGAATGCAAAGCTGCCCACAATGCCTCATGCTCTGAGTCAATGGTAGGCTCCTTAATGGGGATGTGTTACTTCAGGCTACATTCGATTCTTCCCCACAGTGAGGAAATTCAGAAAATTGGGTGGCAAAAAATTGTTCATATAAGATTCAACCTTGTCTCATAGTGTAGATGTGCCCTAAGAGCCAGCCATTAGACATTAGGTAAAGGGCAGTAATTTCAAAGACACAGAGGTGCCCAGATGGAAAAATAAATGAGATAAGCCTCAGAATATTACATCTATGTGCAAAGGATCTCATAGTCAAAGTTAGCAGAGATGTCTATTTTTTTGTAATGTCATTCTATCTTGTATCCTCTTCCCCAGTGCATATAAGAATGGACTGAGTAGAAAATGTGAGCTACTATATCAAAACTAGCCAATTAGCCCGTCATAAGACGGGATTTTCAGGTCTCTCCTCCACGTCGGTCTTCTTTCCTGAGCCTCCAGTCTCTTGCTCCGTCTCTCTCTCTCTCTCTCTCTCTCTCTATCTCTCTCCTCCTTCTACTGCCTCCCCTGTCTCTCTCTCAGCTCTCCTTTGCCTCCTGCGTCTCTCTCTGTCTCTATCTTTCTTTTCTCCTCCCCCTCCTGCCTCTCACTCAGGGGACTGCAGAGCCCAAAAGGCTGTTTGGGCTCCGCACTTCCCGTGCTGCATGGGGGGTACGGAGCCCAAATGGTCGCTTGCACCACTTACTCCCATGTGGCGGCCTAGCTGAGCAGTGCAGAAGTCAGCCGAGTGCCACGGTGGGAGGCGAAGGAGTGTGGGGCGGTGACATTCACGGCCAGGGGGCGGGGCCTGGAACCACTGTCATGACACACGTCCCGCCCCTCCTTTGCCTCCCGCCGTGGTACTCGGCTGACTTCTGCACCGCTCAGCCGGGCCGCCGTGGTGCAGCAAGTGGATGTTTGGGCTCCCCTGTGGCGGCCTGGCTGAGTGGTGCAGAAGTCAGCTGAGCACCACGGTGGGAGGCGAAGGAGGGTGGGGCAGTGACATACACAGCCAGGCCTTGCCCCCTGGCCATGTACGTCACCACCCCACCTCCTTCCCCTCCCGCCATGGCACTCGGCTGACTTCTGCGCTGCTCAGCCGGGCCGCCGCAGGGGAGCAAGTGGTGCAAGCGGCCGTTTGGGCCCCGTACTCCCCATGCAGCATGGGCCACCCAGAGGGAAAAGCCAGCATTTCAGGCAACAGCGCCGCCCAGAGGGAACACCCAGCATTTCAGCGTTACAGACTCAGACACTGGGCTACTATACATATGATGAGGAACTAATATAACAAGACAGTCAATAATTTAAAATAATTAATTTTGAAAGTGCAATGTTGTGCATATATTTCTAAGGTTTCTTTCCTGCTACTATCCCTACCTCATTACATAGCAACCAAAGTAATACTTTACTGTGAATCACTCTGTCTTGTGGAAAACAGACTGTAATGGTCTTCAAGATGCAAAGACGCTTGTGTCCTTCAGCTGAAAATCTGATTTTGGTTGCGGGTGACTGTAATAGCAGAGTGTGAACAAGATTGAATCTTAATTTCCTGGTGGGAAATTAAGTTAAAAAAATGAACTCCTGCCCATGAAGACAGCAATGAAAACAGTAAGTGCTATGAAACATCAAAAAGACTCACAATGACTTAAATTTCTTCTTTACCTTCTCTGACGCCTGCAGTAACAATGTTATAGTCATACTTTATATTAAGGTTCTCTATATAAATAAAGGCTATGAACATGATTAATACATGATTAATAGATGTTTTAATAAGTGGATAATTCATTGCTATAAATTATTGTAGAGTCCAACAGATGATTAAATAAATTATAACCATCTATATAATACCTTCTATTGATGTGCTTATAGTTATCCCCAAGACATTCTAATCAGATATGTAACCTGATTAAAAACTTCTATTAACCATTCACTTCTATTAACTCTTTATAAATTACCTGAAGATGGAACCTCAATAAAATGGGTGACCAATGGGATATTAATCCAATATTAACTGAGGTTGTAAATTTGGTTTACTGTTAAACATACCTCCTTAGAAAAATTGGTTCAGATAATATTTATAATAAATATTTATAATACTTATGTAACTTCACATTTGGAGGCTCACCATAAGCAAGTCACGTATGCTGCCATTTCTGTCCCATTTCTTTTAAAGCATGTTTGCTTGAATTTGTTACTAACCAATGATAAACCCATGGTTGTTACCATTTCACTCGTTTACCTTTCTATTTCTTTGATGGTGCTTAGATTGCTTAAGAGGATTGATCTCTGCTGCTATCCTTCTCTTTACACTACTGACCTCCTGGACATTTGTAATGGAACATTTTTCTACTTTGTGATAATTCCCACTAGAAATAATTGAGCAAAAACAATTATTTCCCATAATTTTCTTGGCCAGTGCCCTGTGAACTTGAATAATTGAAGGGCAGACTTTATTTTTTTGCATCAGAAATAATCCTTTGTTGTGTTTTGCTCCAGTTCATAGCCATTGCAACCTTTCTGAAATCTGAATACACCTGCATTTATGTAAGCTTATGCTAATGTTATCAGACTCATTACACTGTAACACTACACTTCAATGTGAAATATCCATTGTTAGCACATAAATTGGCACTTTCCCCCTGTCTTGAGACACTGGGGGAAGTAGATTACTTTTCATAGGAAAAAAGTGTTAAGCCAAAAGCTCATTGGAAAAATAATGAAAATAATTATTCATATATAATATGTATGATGAATGACAGAATTTGTTGGATAAATTATTCACAATGAAAATCCGTTCAGCTCCATCCAGTATATGTAAACTCGCGTAAATCAGGATCATCCTCTCCGAAGTCAAGGGAAATGCACAGGTGAAAACTGATTTAAATGGGAGAATCACACCCTGTGGTGTGAAACACACTTGGGCTAATCCTGCATCATTGAAATTCATGGCAATTTTGCCATTGACAACAATGGTAATGGGGATAGTTCTGTTGGGAACACAAAGCTTGATATTACATATACATATGTATAAAAACTGCTATTGCAACAAGTGAATGTTTTTGAATGGTCCATGAAACACAAACCCTACTGTGTTGCTCGTTTTTTTCTTTTAGGAAAACAGTTTGATTTCCATCCGTCTCATAGCCAATGGGACTGGATATGTGCTTGAAGAAGGCAGAAGCCAAAATACATTGTGAATTTATACTTTGAGGATTTCTCTGTTTGAATTACGAAATTTGTATTTCTCTACCTAATTGCTAGTCCACATTCTAACCTAGTTTGCAATGGCTTACAGCTTTCTTTGACAATGTGTTTTAGAGCTGTTTTTTTAGCAATTCACTCACACACATAGGGATAATTTGCAAAGGTATCTGGGTACCTAAAAATGCAGATAGTGGATCCTAGTAGAATTTCCAAAAGTACATAAGGAGGTCAAGTGCCTAGCTCCCATTGATTTCAGTGCTTGGCAGTATCAAAAAGTTTCAAAAGCAGCAGATGCTTTTGAAAAACCCATTAGGTTCCTATTTGAATCTACAGGTGTCTCAATGCCATGAAAATCTGGCCTTTGGCAGTCTAAGTAACACTGCTGCAGGTCCTCTCTTGAAGTCCGTATAGAGATTTTTATTAAAACTGTATTTCAGACAATGTCCTTTGAAATACAGATCTAGTCCAAAATTCATACAGGAATGCAAGATTTAGCCATTTATTTGATGGTCTTAATATAGAACCTCATACTTAAATTTGCATGAACTAATTATTTTGTTTGCAGCCATAGTCTTCTTTTAGAAAGCAAAAGCTGTGGGATGTTGATTTATGAATGGAGAAAGGAAAAGCAAATACATATGCTGGAGCTGAGACTGGCTGGGAGGCTTCCCTGCTGTAACTCTTATCAGGAGAGACATTTATTGCAGTCAGTTTAATATTATAAATACTGGAGATTGTGTGTAGGTGAAAACATGAAGGCAGGAAAGATGTTCCTCCGTGGAAAAGCATAGTGGAAATCATTGACTGTGGATATACTTTTTGCCTTGTGCCAGCCATGACTATCCATAGATTAACCACAATTATATGTGCCATACAATAACAATACACATATGGGTCTGATTCACCTCGTTACTACTGTTATATGCTGATGTAACCCCATTGGAATAATTGATGCAATGAAGTTACACTGGCATAAAACTGAGAGGAATGCAGTGGCCTGTGGTCCATAGTGTTTAGCTCTTTCATATTTTCCTTCAATGGCTATTAGCCAGGATGGGTAGGAATGGTGTCCCTAGCCTCTGTTTGTCAGAGGATGGAAATGGAGGACAGGAGAGGAATCATGTGATGATTCCCTGTTCTGTTCGCTCCCTCTGGGGCATCTGGCATTGGCCATGGTCGGAAGACAGGATTCTGGGCTTGATGGACCTTTGGTCTGAACCAGTATGGCCGTTCTTATGTTCTTATGTGAAAATGAAAATTCAGTGTCAGATCCTTAGTTACTATAATCAGAGATAATAGAGCTATGCTGATTAAATATCTGAGGGCCTAGTTCCCAGTCTTGAAATTACTCTTTAGGTCCCCACTTTAGCAAAGCATTTAGACATATGATTAAATCCCACTAGAGTCCATATTTCCCAAATGGGTGTGGACTGTTGAATTGGGGACTAGCTTAGAAGAAACTCGTATTAATCTTGATAAGGTCTTTTCCAGTATTTAAAAATGATAATGTCAGTGCTGCACTGATTGGGACTGATTCTCTCACCTTGGTTTCATGCTATTGTAATGTGTTTTACTGACTTCGTTAGATTTCCTCCTGATGTACAGCATTTTGAATTGGAAGTGAAAGTTGGTCTATGTTATGTGATGTTAGCTCAAAAACAATTCCTTCTAATTCAATGCATTCTGTTTGAGTTTGAATGTACATAGTAGACATGTACATTCTGCATGCATGAGAGAGGGACAAACACATACAAGCAACACTACTCATTTTTATGACCAAAAAAGTGAGGAGAGTCTGTATCCTGCAGGTTTGGAGACATGAAATGTATTGGCACTTTTGTGACGCTGCTGAACAGCCAGTTCTATAGCTAGACAAAGGGGTGTGGTGATGCAGAAAATGAAGAGAGACAGAAGAAAATCAGGAGGCTTCCCTGTGCTCTGGTAAAAGAGGGAAATCAGATGGCAGTGAAGAAGGCAATTGAAAAGTGCTCTCTGACTTGCACTTTTTCAGCACAAGAGGATTCCTGCATGTTTTTAAGTACCTTTACACCTCTCTGCAGCCGCTAACGCCTTTACTCTATTTGCTGAGAGACTGGGCTTTTCCCCAGCTCTCTGACAACTCCAAGAGGAGCCACACATCACATTATTTGAAATAATTTCTAAATATAGCTTTAAATGCAGGGAACATTTCCAATGATGATAATGTCTTTAGCAGAGACCTTCCTTAAACTGTAATCCCTGATGCCTAACACTGCTGGTGAATTCATAGCATTCATGGTAGCACACTGTCACTGTTTCAAGACTTGCAGGAGGTGTCTTTTTCTTTCCTTTTTTTTAAGACAGCTTCTAGTACTTTTCCTAGCTCCCTGCTGCTAAATAGGCTTTATTGTCAGTATAGCCAAAGGCAACTTCACCGCCTCAGCACTGCAACTGCTTGCTCTCCATCAAAACCTGAAACCAGAGTTTGGTTTCGCCCCAAGACAAATTTGCCCCCATTTTAAAATTTTCTTTTATTCTCTGTGTCTCACATTCTGGTGTCTGTGCTATTGAGAATTCGCTGACAGGGATGATCTTTTTTACACCATTCCTTTGCATATCTTCATGTTAAACTTATCTAGTATTTGTCTAATATTCTTTGCTATTTAACTAAACAAGGTATTTCCCCAATATAAGTAAAAATGGTCGGTAAGCTTTTTCTCCTACTTTGGATGACTGGTGTAATCCTAGGTATTGGCTAGTTATTATCAAAACTATTTGTCTAATGCTTTACTGGCTCCCTTTTAATCAATATTTTTTGTCTAGACTGGCATGATTTTCCGGAAATGCTTTTAACGGAAAAGTTTTCTGTTAAAAGCATTTTCGGAAAAGAGCATCTAGATTGGCACAGACGCTTTTCCGCAAAAGCACTTTTTGCGGAAAAGCATCCGTGGTCAATCTAGACGCGCTTTTGCACAAAAAAGCCCAAATCACCATTTTTGCAATCGGAGCTTTTTTGCGCAAAACAAATCTCAGCTGTCTACACTGGCCCTTTTGCGCAAAAGTTTTGCGCAAAAGGGACTTTTGCCCAAATGGGAGCAGCATAGTATTTCCGCAAAAAGCACTGATTGCTTACAGTAGGAAGTCAGTGCTTTTGCAGAAATTCAAGAGACCAGTGTAGATAGCTGGCAAGTTTTTCCAGAAAAGCAGCTGATTTTCCGGAAAAACTGGCCAGTCTAAACACAGCCTTTGTGTTTGTTGTATTGCTTTTCAGTATTATTTAGGATGCATCTACACAGCAGGGCTTAACTTGAAATAAGCAACACAAATAGAGCTACATCAACTGCGTAGCTTATTTAGAAATAGCTTATTTCAAAATTGGGAGCATCTACACAGCACTTACTTTGAAATAGAGCACTCTTCCCCCGACTTCCCTTACTCCTTGTACAATGAGAGTTACAAGAGTTGGAGTAAAAAATCCTCCAGTTTGACAGTATTTCGACTGTTTAAACTGCCTACTGTGTAGACACGGACTACACTAGTTATTTGAAATAATGTTGCTGTTTAGACATACCCCTAGAGATCATGAATCAAGATGGGAGTAAAATTATCAAAAAGCATCTCAGTGATTGAGCATCCTGTCTCATTTTCAAAAATAACTTTGACTCTAAGGGCATGTCTACACTAGGAAATTATTTTAAAATAATAACTCCTGAAATAATAATTTCAAAATAGCATGTCTACGCTATGGGGAAGCCCCAAAATTAGTCCAAGGCAGGCTCTGTTAATGTGGACACACTACCTGGATTTAGAGCCCTGGAAAGCACTATGGAATAATGATTTTGAATGACTCTGGGGAATAGTTATTTTGAAATAGCAGCAGTGGAAAATCTATATTACCATTATTTTGAAATAACTCTTTCAAAATAAGTGTTACTCCTTTTGGAAAGCATCAGTTGTTATTTCAAAATAACCAGACCCTCATTTTGAAATAATGGTCTTGGTAGCATTGACCCTAGGCTTGTTATTTCAAAACTAGCCAATTAGCCCGTCATAAGATGGGATTTTCAGGTCTTCTCTCCTGAGCTCTCTAACTCTGTCTCTCTGTCTCTCTCTTCCTACTGCCTCCCCCCTCTCAGCTCTCCTCTACCTCCTGCCTCTCTCCGTCTTTTTCTTTCTCTTCTCTTCCTCCTGCCTCTCATTCTCCCTTTCTCTTCTCCTCCTCCTCCTGCCTCTCTCTCCCCTCCGTCTCTCCCCGACCTCCTTCCCCTTTCCCCCCCCACCGTGGTGCTTGGCTGAGTGCTGCCTGCTCAGCCGGGCTGCAGTGAGGGAGGTGTGACATACTCAGCTGGAGCTGGGGCCGTGTACGTCACCCCCTTCCCTTCCCCTCTCACCCCTGGGGAGCCGAAACAGCCACTTGCGCTGCTGGCTCCCCCGGCAGCCCAGCTGAGGGGCGCAGCACTTAGGTGAGTGCCACAGTGGGAGGGGAAGGGGGGTGGTGATGTACATGGCCCCACCACCTGGCTGTGTACGTCACTGCCCCGCCCCCTTCCTGTCCCACCGGGCCCACCTGAGCAGCGCTCAGCTGGTCCCCGGCGGGGGAGCAAGCAGCAGCAAGTGGCCCATGGCTGCACCCCTCCCCCGACAGGTCTGCTTCCCGCCCCCCTCATCCCATCCAGCCCCACTGCCCCCGATATCCCCCCAGCTCTGCTTCCCACCCCCTCTTCCTGCTGGCCAGCCCCACGGCCCCCTGGACACCCTCCCGCCAGCACTGCTTCCCTCCCCCTTCCTCCAGGCCCCCCCATCTTGCCCTACAGCCCCCGATTTTCCCTCCAGCTCTGCTTCCCACCCCACTTCTGGCCAGCCCCGCCCCCTTCCTCTCCGTCCCCATCGGTGGCGTGCTGTGCCACTCCCAGCTGAGCAGTGCTCCCACTAGGCCCCAGTGGGGGAGCAAGCAGTGGCAAGCAGCCCTTTGGGGTCTGCGCTCCCCACGTATGGGGAGCGCGGACCTCAAATAGCCGCTTGCCATCCTGGGCCCAGCTGACCGCCGCTCCTGCTGGGCCCTCCTGAGCGGCACTTAGCTGGGCCCCAGAGCGGGAGCAAACGGTGGCAAGCGGCCCCAAAAGGCTGCTTACCGCCACTTGCTTCCCCACCGGGGCCCGGTGGGAGCGCCGCTCAGCCGGGAGCGGCACAGTGCGCCACAGCACACCAGGCAGGGCGGGGAAGGGGGCGGGGCTGGCCGGAAGAGAGGTAGAAAGCAGAGCTGGGGGGGAATTGGGGGCTGTGGGGCTGGATGGGTTGATGGGGGGGCCGGAGGAAGGGGGGAGAGAAGCAGCACTGGCGGGGAGGGTATCTGGGGGGCCCTGCGGCCACTTGCCGCCACAGAGTGAGGGGAAGTGGGGCGGGGTGCTGACGTACACGGCCAGGAGGCGTGGCCATGTACGTCAGTATTACAGACTCACTGACACTGGGCTACTATATATATGATAAGGGAAGTTATTTCAAAATAATTTCCTAGGGTGTGTCTAGACTACATGCCTCCTTCGACGGAGGCATGTAGATTAGCCAGATCGGAAGAGGGAAATGAAGCCGCGATTAAAATAATCGCGGCTTCATTTAAATTTAAATGGCTGCCCCGATCTGCCGATCAGCTGTTTGTCGGCAGATCAGGGGAGTCTGGACGCGATGCCCCGACAAAGAAGCCTTTCTTCATCGACACAGGTAAACCTGGTTTCACGAGGCTTACCTGTGTCGATGAAGAAAGGCTTCTTTGTCGGGGCATCGCGTCCAGACTCCCCCGATCTGCCGACAAACAGCTGATCGGCAGATCGGGGCAGCCATTTAAATTTAAATGAAGCCGCGATTATTTTAATCGCGGCTTCATTTCCCTCTTCCGATCTGGCTAATCTACATGCCTCCGTCGAAGGAGGCATGTAGTCTAGACACACCCCTAGTGTAGACCAGGGGCTATAGACTGACATTTATTATGGTATACGTTTCCGTAGGTAAAGCTTATGCCCAAAATAAATCTGTTAGGGTGTGTCTACACAGAAAAGTTATTTCAGAATAATGACCACTATTCCAAAATAACTATGTGAGCATCTACAGAGCAATTCCATTATTTTGAAATATTTTGAAAAAAATAACATACAGGTTATTCTGACTTCTGTAAACCTCATTCTATGAAGAACAATGTCTATTCTGAAATAGCTATTTTGAGATAAGACCTGTGTAGATGCTACACTTCTGCTATTTTGAAATAGGCCCTCCCCAGGGCCATTCTAAATTATTTCACCAGGGGTTTTAAATCAAGATAGCATGTTTACATTAGGGAAGCCTGCCTCAGATTAATTTGGAGGCTTCCCTGCAATGTAGATGTTCTATTGCAAAATAAGCTATTTTGGAATAACTTTTCTGGAATAGCTTATTCTGAAATAAGCATGCAGTATAGATCTACCCTTAGTCTCTAATGCCTGATCTATACTAGGCCAGGCAGTTTAGCTTAAAGTATGCCATCCAGATACATAAAATGCATAGCTGGATTTGGCTTACCTTATGCTGAGCCACAGAAGCACCCATACTGTGGGAGGCTGATGAGAGAACACACTCCCATCAGCTTCCCTTATTCCTCATAGAATGAGGAGTACAGGATGCCGGAGAGGGATGCCTTCAGTGTTCGATTTGGGGAATCTTCACTAGACCCGCTAAATCAAACACTAAAAGATCAATCTTCAGAGTGTAGTTCTTCTCCATAATGTAGGTTTTCCCTTAGATGCCACAAGGATCCTCATTGCTTTTCCAGATAAAAAATTACCCAACTACCTCTCTGAGATTTTGTAAAAAATATGCCTTGAAATATTATTTGAAAACTCATAATTTGCTGAATATTATTGCCCTGGTAAAATGTGTGTGGTAACATTATATGTACATTTATAGGATTCTGCTCCACAACATGCTCCAAGTTTAGAAAAAGGCACAAAACACTTTCTCACAAAAAAAAGGCAAACTGATGCCCAGGCCTGCCAACAGCAATCCTGGGCTCTAGGGATGAACAGTCAAATGGGACCCCACACATGCACAGGCTCCACAGATGTGAAAACAGTTTGTCTGACATTTGGATGCTGCACCTGTGCTGGTCGGTGTCCAGTGAGCTGGCAGCTCTGCTGATGGTGCCCAGCAAGCCCCTGGCTGCACTGCTGGGCATGATCTCCCAACCAGGGCATCCACAAGCCTACCTGGTAGGGTTGCCAACTGTCTAATTGCACAAACCCAGAGAACCTTGCCTCACCCCTTCCCTATCCCATGGGAGTAGGGTGTGGGTAGAGATGTGGGGTGCAGAGTCTGGGAAAGTGTTTTGGTGTGGGAGGGGCTATGGTGTCAGGATCTTGGGGGGAGTTTGGGTGTGGGAGGCAATGTGGAGTGAGGGTTCTGGGAGGGAATTTGGGTGCAGATTCAAGGCAGAGGGGCTGGGGTGTAGAAGTGGGCTAGCACACCCCTCTGACAGCAGTTCCTAGGGAGAGGGAAGCCATGGGGTCTCCGTGCACTGCTGCCCATAGGCAGAACTGCTAGAGCACCCATTGGCCACAGTTCCAAGCTATTGAGAGCAGTGGAGTCAGTACTTGGGACAGAGGGAGTTCACAGAGACTCTGCCCACCCTTAGGCTACAGGGATGTATTGGATGCTTCTTGGAGTAGGGAAGGGCCATGGTGGGCAGGAAACCCACCTTAGACTTACAGCGCTGCCAGTGGTGGCTGGGGTTCCTGGGCCCTTTTTAATCAGTCAGGTCCCTGGGTAATTGCCTCCATTCCTCTTCCGTCAATGGGCCTGCTGCTGCCTTTGCCAGGTGTCAACAAAATCAAATGGACTATAACTTGGATTAGTGACCATTCTTTTGCCAGAAAAGGGGTGTGTTTCGATGGGCTTAAGAAGGCGAACCTCGTAGTGTTGCAAGTTTTTAAAATGCAGTTCTTCATTTTTTCTAACTCATTCCAGAATTTTCTTTGATTTGCTGAGTTTACAGATAGTTATGTAACTTGCACACATTTTCTGCTGTGTGCATCTGCATTGGCTTGTGCAAGTTGACAACATAGATCAGCAATCAACAGCATTCATCATAATTATAATTTTTTGCAAATTGATGGGATGGAAGATGAATGCTACTTTAAGCCTAGAGATAAAAAGGGGATGTTAATTTAAAGTATGTTGCTTGCATAACTTCTACTGCATTGTTACATCTTATTGGAGTACATATGCCATAGTATAACAGAGCGATACAATAAAATTAAAGGGGTACAATGTAACTAAAGAAATAAAGTCGTGTGTGTATTTGTGATTCTGTGTTTGTCTGTGGAAAGGCAGAGACACCCACAATCCATTCTATTCCAAGCAGCACAGCTCTCACAGATTAAAATACAGAGATCTTGCAGGGGAGTGGAGATGCAGAGAAGAGTTGAATTGGCAAATTTCACTGCTTGCTCTGCTTGGGGATTGCAATAGGCAAAAACCAATGCTGCATGCATCTTATCATTTAAAATGATGACAGAGTGGCCCAAGGAATGTTGGTGGGAGCAGTGCAGGGCAATCAAGAGCTGAAAAATAATCTAGCACTGATCCAAGTGAGAGCAGACACACCCACACTTTGGGTGTGTCTAGACTACAGGGTTTTGTCGAGAAAAGTGAACTTTTGTCGACAAAACTATACCTGCATCCACACTACCTCTGAGTTCTGTCGACATAATGTCGACAGAACGCTGCAGTTTTGTCGACGCTGGTAAACCTCATTTTACAAGGCATAACGCCTTCTGTCGACAGAGTTTCTGTCGACAGAAGGTGTTATTGCATGTAAACTGTCCTTTGCGTCCACACTACCATGTTGACAAAGCAGCTTGCTTTGTTGACAGAACTCAATGTAGTCTAGACACTCTTTTTCGACAGAAGTTTATTGACAGTATCTGTCGACAAAACTTCTGTCGACAGAAGCCTGTAGTCTAGACGTACCCTTTATGTCTAATTCTTGCTTCATCATAGGTTGGATCAAATGCTCTTTAAGATTGTGGGGAAAATATCAAATGTATTGAGGGATACTTGTATAGCAAAGAAATATGGGAAGTGATAGAAATGTAGCCGTGTTCGTCTGGTGTAGCTGAAACAAAATACAGGACGGATATCTGAGTCGGGGATGTGGTAGTATTGTGGTATATTTATATAATACTGTATTTAGGCTGAAGCTAATGATGTATATGTTTTGATTACATTGCTAGTTAATATTAAAAGCCCTAAAATGTGATGTTATTTTGGAAAATACTCAGGAAACATAAAGCAGAAAAGATGGCTTAAGAGTAAATCTGATTGTGTCCCTACATATTCTGTACATTATACCTGATATATTAGTGAGTCTCAATTCATTACTGGTATAATTCCACTGATTTTAATGGAATGATTCACCAAAGTTGATTCAATAGACTGAAATATACCATGGAGTTAGACAGGTAACATACGTACAAAAGTAAATATTGAAAAATAAAAATGGAGTCTCTGGTATCTACATACCATGTGCCAGAATCTGTAAATGGACCAGTAGAGCTATTCCAATGGTTCCCAGTTGTGGATTGG
Organism: Pelodiscus sinensis; assembly: GCF_049634645.1. Taxonomy (NCBI): domain Eukaryota; kingdom Metazoa; phylum Chordata; order Testudines; family Trionychidae; genus Pelodiscus; species Pelodiscus sinensis. The sequence continues at coordinate 10,979,324 of NC_134723.1, forward strand.
GCCCCCCCATTGATGAATGCACTATACATACATAGAATAGTGATAGAAATGTAGCCGTGTTAGTCTGGGGTAGTTGAAGCAAAATGCAGGACAATGTAGCACTTTAAAGACTAACAAGATGGTTTATTAGATGATGAGCTTTCGTGGGCCAGACCCACTTCCTCAGATCAAATAGTGGAAGAAAGTAGTCACAACCATATATACCAAAGGATACCATTAAAAAAAATGAACAAATATGAAAAGGACAAATCACATTGCAGAACAGGAGGGGGATGCGGGGGGGGGAAGGAAGGAAGGTAAGTGTCTGTGAATTGATGATATTAGAGGTAGGGAGAGTGGGATGTTTGTGAGTTAATGGTATTAGAGGTGATAATTGGGGAAACTATCTTGGTAATGGGTGAGATAGTTCAAATGTTTGTTAAGTCCTTGTTGGAAAGTGCCGAATTTTAACATGAATGACAGTTCAGAGGATTCCCTTTCAAGTGCAGATGTAAAAGGTCTTTGTAGCATAATGCAGGTGGTTAAGTCATTGAGAGAGTGTCCTTTCTGGTTAAAATGGCAAGAAACTGTTTTCTCTTTGTGATCTTGTCTGATATCTGTTTTGTGGGCATTAATCCTTTGGCGAAGTGTCTGAGATGTTTGTCCAATGTACATAGCAGACGGACACTTTCGGCACATGATAGCATAGATTATATTTCTGGATGCGCAGGAATATGTGTTCTTGATCTTATAACTCACTTGGTTAGGTCCAATAATGGTATCAGCAGAATGAATATGTGGACAAAGCTGGCAACGGGGTTTGTTGCAAGGGAAGGTACCAGGGTTGGTATTAGTGTGGTATGTCCTGTGGTGGTTGGTAAGAATCATCTTGAGGTTAGGTGGTTGTCTATAGGAGACTATGGGTCTGTCTCCCAGAGCCTCTTTGAGTATGGTATCCTGTTCCAATATAGGCTGTAGTTTATTGATAATGTGTTGGACAGGTTTAAGTTGGGGGTTGTAGGTGATGACAAGTGGTGTTCTATTGTTGGTTTTCTTGGGTCTGTCTTGAAGTAGATGGTTTCTAGGTATTCGTCTGGCTCTTTCAATTTGCTTTTTTATTTCTCTGGGTGGGTAGTTGAGATGTATAAATGCTTGGTAGAGATCCTGAAGCTTCTGGTCTCTGTCAGTGGGATTAGAGCAGATGCGGTTGTATCGAAGGGCTTGGCTATAGACGATGGATCGTGTGGTGTGTTCTGGATGGGAGCTAGATGCATGTAGGTAACTAGATGCATGTAGATGCATGTACATACATAGGCACTCATCCCTCTTTATGCTGGTATGAGTCACAATGATTAGAATTATTAGCATAAAATCAAAATTGTATGGAAGACCAAAGTGAATTCTTGCTTTTAAAAACAAAAACAAGCTGCTCAGATGGAGTGAAGTGACAGAGCCTCATTAACGTCAATGGAAACTGATTCATAGCTCCCATAGCGACGAGGAGTCCTGTGGCACCTTATAGACTAACCGAAGTGTTGGAGCATAAGCTTTCGTGGGCAAAGACCCACTTCGTCAGATGCATATAGTGGACATTTCCAGAGGCAGGTATAAATATGCAGGCCAGAATCAGGCTAGAGATGACGAGGTGGATCCAATCAGGGAAGATGAGGCCCACTTCTATTAGCTGATCTGGAGGTGTGAATTCCAAGAGAGGAGAAGCTCCTTTTGTAGTTAGCTAGCCGTTCACAGTCTTTGTTTAATCCAGAGTTGATTGTGTCAAACTTAAAGATGAACTGTAGCTCAGCAGTTTCTCTTTGAAGTCTGGTCCTGAAGTTTTTTTGCTGCAGGATGGCTACTTTTAGATCTGCAATTGTGTGTCCAGGAAGATTGAAGTGTTCCCCTACAGGTTTTTGTATGTTGCCATTCCTAATATCTGATTTGTGTCCATTTATTCTTTTACGTAGGGACTGTCCAGTTTGGCCGATGTATATAACAGGTTGGTACATGATGGCATATATTACATTAGTAGATGTGCAGGAGAATGAACCAGTGATGGTATGGTTCATCTGGTTAGGTCCTGTGATGGTGTTGCTGGTGTATATATGTAGGCAGAGTTGGCACCAAGGTTTGTTGCATGGATTGGTTCCTGAGTTAGAGTTATTATGGTGCAGTGTGTAGTTGCTGGTGAGAATATGCTTCAGGTTGACGGGTTGTTTGTGGGCGAGGACTGGCCTGCCTCCCAAGGCCTGTGAGAGTGAGGGATCATTGTCCAGGATGGGTTGTAGATCACTAATGATGCATTGGAGACGTTTTAGCTGAGGACTGTAGGTGATGGCCAGTGGTGTTCTGTTGGTTTCTTTCTTGGGCTTGTCCTTGAAAGGAAAGTCTACTATATTTACAATATTTCTAGCAATGGGAACATTTTCTGTGGAATCATTTATTTAAATCTGTATTGCGAAACCCCTTTGCACTCATTGGATGCAAAATTCTGCATTGTTGAACCAAGATATTTCTAAACAATGAGAATCACCTAAGACCATCCTCATCACTTTATTTCATAGCCAGATGCCATGTAATTAGCTTTCTAGTGGATCATGTGATGATAATTTCCAGGTAGACGATAGGCCTTCTTCTTGCCCTCTGCACCTCAATAGATTTCAACCAAGAGGATTAAGCCTATTCAACTGACTGTTAGACATAACTCGTTACATGGGGCTGTAGCTTAACATCACCACCAAACAAAGTGACATTTAAAAAAAGTGTGAGATCCATATTGCTCAGGCATTTTTTTCATGCAGTAAACTTGGGCATGTGCAAACCACAACATGCACACAAAATGAGATATGTGTATGAAAGTAACTGAGTGAGTATGGCCCTCAGTGCTTACGTGTGTGTAATGTTTTCATGTGAGTAAGGAAGATTCACACAAAAATGCATTTTTGAAAATGTGGCTTAAATGACTTTGTTTTGTTTTAATGTAGAAAATAGATAAGTTCTTTTTTATATTCTGATTTGACAGGCAGCAGATATTAGCTGTGTAATTCAGATAGTAACTATGAATCTGGACAAACAATGATGCCACAATCTTGTATAACCTACTAACAGATCATTACTTGGTTCACCGAGTGCATAAGATCTACTGCCACTAATGGATAAATGAGGTCACCAGAGTATGACAGATAATTGACGTTCAGCAATCTCACTTGACTCCTGTTGAGCTATAGTTACTTATTTTTTATGAGTGTGACCACCATCAAACAGCTCATTTTCCTTTTCTTCTAATTTTGGCTAGATCTGTCACATGTCCCCATTGTGCCTATGCTGGGGAGCACGAGGTATACAGCACACTCCTCTCATACTTACATCACTGGTCAGAGCATGGCTGGGAAAACAGTCTCGACAGGGTCACTCCCCCTCCTTCCTGTTCAAATGGATGGGCATGTTCAGCACTTTGTCTCTGCCCTTTGGTGCACTAGCCAGCACTGCTGAGGAGTGGTGGTGAGGAAAATAATCTAAGCAGGGCTGCACTCTTCTAGAAGTAGGTGAGGGAGGGACTTGTTCTTGCAGTTCCCTCTCTGGTCAGTGTTTCCCCATGTAGTAAAGAGGCAAGCAGATGCTAAATTCCTCCTGTCTTCCTGGTGAATTCTTAAGAAACTAATGCCCCAGAGTGTAAAGATGAAATCAGTCCTTGAGGTTTAACTGTTTAAAGGTCAGCAATTTAAGTATTGCACCAGCAAAAAATCATGTAGGAAATTAGCAGCCTGACTGCAACTTTTATATTCTATTTTACGTGTGTCTTCTAATTCATTACAGTATTTCCAAATACTGTACATTTAAAACATATTATTTGGAATGCCATTCTTATCAACTTAAAATAGACACCGTCTGTTGAGAACAGGCACTTTTGGTTTCTGAACTATTTAGGAACAATATTTATAAGTAAAAGAGAATTCAGGAATAAATGTAGCTTTAAAACAGCTCATCTTCCACGCTGTTGCTTTATTTGATATGATACAAAGAATGCAGTATAATGAATGTATTTGGAGCCATCAGCCAGTTTTTACTTCATGTACTTGACATAACTCTGGCCCTTTAACTTTTAAAGCACTTCCCCAATTAAGCTGTTCAGGGCCCAAAGGCTCTTCACAGCTGCTGCAAATTGATTTCTCCCATGATGATATTTAGAGCGGCTAACCAAAACATGTGAATAAAAAAACCTGGTTTTCCTTTAAATGTGTTTTTATCTCTTTTGACTTTCTGTCCGTGTTTTAAAGGTAATCTGAAAAGTTGCATTTCCCTTTCCTATACCTCCCCTCCCAATTGGTTGAAACTGTTTCTTTTTAAAGGCCATTTTATCCAAGGTTAATCCTTACAAATGTCCCATAGAAGATCTAAGGTTAGGAGACATCTAAAGCATAAAGTAAGCCTGATAAATTATAGGGAAATAGAGTTAAACACCCGGAATGCAGCAGTGTAAGCTGATAATTGCTTATGATCAGAGAGTGGTACATTTCTGTATTTTGAGTATTAGGAAGCAAGAGAACTAGTAGAAGTATTTATTACAGGAGAAATTGGCTACTACTCATTGCATAATACACAAGGATTATGCACCGCTTACGTCCTATTTACTGAAAATCCCATATGCTGGCATTCTCATTTTCACCCTACAAATGATATTTGGTATTAACTTAGACCTACTTTGGGATGGATCACTCTTGAGATTCTGTTGTTGGGTTTTGTATGCATGTATTCTATAGTACTTGCCACATTATTTAGACAAATAATTCTCAGGCTATTTGGGGTTTGCTAAACATGTACTTTGACTGTGGCTGTTTGCCATCCATTATTTGTGTGGCATGGATGATCATTTACATCACATGGTTATGTTTTTGTTTTTTCTTTGGCTGACTAACAGATTTTTAAATAGTAGAACATATGAACACAAATAAATAATATTGCACTTCCTGTATGGATATTTGGAGACATAATCATTGACATAACCTAATTTATTAATGAGAATTTTTCCAATTACCCATCATTTATCTAACTACTCATAAAAATTAATAACACGATTTCAAAATAACATAGTCTGCATCTACACTACTAGCCTGTATTTATTAGAGAAGGAGGGTTTCTTACTCTGACACATGGTAACCCTCATTTCAGGAGGAGTTAGGGAAGTCAAAGGAAGGGAAGGAAGGGAAGTCAACTCCCTACTATGTAGACAGCGCCAAAAGCCAAGTTAAGCTATTTTGATTTAAGCTTCGCAATTGATATAGCTGAAGTTGAATAGCTTAATTCTACATTAGCCCTGCTACATGCCCTGCTTGACCAATGCTAGTACATAGTTTTATCCTCATCTTTTAGGACTCTGATTCACAGAAATAATCTCATCCATTTCAAAGAATTCCACTTACCAGATAGAATGTTTCCAAGTCAATTGCACTTGGTATTTCTAAAAGAAGGCTTAAGCTTTCTTGGAGCACTTTTTTCTACCTCTCTAATTTTTAGTGGATACTAATTTTGGTTCATCACAACTTAAAGATTGATTGGCAACACTGGAAAACAATTGTGTTTTTCTCAGTTTCAAATGTATTGCAATTTTGAGCTAGGGTAGGCATAAGCATTTCTTCAGAGTAATATTTATGTATTACATATATATTATGTAAGCCAATGAAAGTAATGTATATACAGGACCAACAGACATTTCGATTTTCCTGACTGGATATCTCTACACCAAAGCTGTTTGGTGCTTTTACAAAAATTTTTGGCTGCATACAGTCAAGGCCATCTGTGTGGATTGTTTTCTTCCATTTCAAGATAGCCCTTGTTCATAAGAATATGGGCAATAGCTTGTTTTAAATAAGGATATGTCCAGAACAATTCTGTACTTCATTTGAAAGACTTTTTGTGCCACATTTCTCCTTACATTTGATCACTAATACTGACACATGCTGAATGGCATGACAAAAATTCTGCAGATATTTCTACCTGTCCCAAATCAGTGGTTCTGACAAGGTCCAAGTATGACACATGAAAACAAGTTCAAAATACTCTGAAGACTTATGTGAGCAAAGATGTTCCATCTATTAGAAATTTAAATAGTACATCTATGCCTAGAAAGATAGAGGAAGAAAGGGTCACAAACACTGGAAGTTGACAAAATCTAGTGGACTGATGGGCCTTTTCTATGAACAGGAGATCACGTAAGCATGTTTTAAATCACAGTGGGACTCAACGATGTGCTTAAATTTAAGCAAGGGCTTATACACCATTCCCTGAATAGATTTGCTTTCCTGAATTGGGGTCTTAGTGAGTCAGAGTAACAGAGACTGATGTTTTACATGACACATACAGATATATCCAAAGTGCAAATATAATTATACTGCCTCAGACAGAAATAACAAAACCCACACTTCATAAATATATAATCATGCAACAAAGTTTACAAGTATCTTATCCACACATAATAACTGCATCAATCTCTGTGAAAACTCCTGAATTCCTAATTTAAGGGCAAACTGGAATACATTTTAGAGCAATTTATTCATTACATAAAAAGCAAGAGACCTAAAATAGCTACCCTAAATATCTCTAATTCCTGAATTATTTGCAATAGCTTATTTTTACACCAAACATTGGATCTGTCAAGCCTTCTCTCCAATATCATGTTTTTAAATCTCTTTTGTTTTTTTCTTGGCAAAATTTAAAATCCTACTGGTTTGAACAATATAACTCATTTTATCCAACATTCAAATAAATAGTCCCATCATCCTATTGCTGCATGACTACATATACCTAGTGAAGTTCAGTCTATCATTTTCTTGTAGCCACATAGACCTGTTAATCTCCTAAACCATTAATTCACAACATGTTATTTACTGGTAAACTTACAAATTCAAGAGGTAATTTGCATGATCAGCTCTTCAAATAACTGTTTTGATCTGCATTCTAAAGGCTGAAATCTTAATTTATGCCAATTTACACCATCTAGGCCAATATCCCAACAGAATGGAATAAAATGATAGCTGTGATAGCCAAGGCTTTGTTTAGACCTTCTCATAGGATGAAATGCAGATACTGCATATGGCCAACACAAGTTGCTATGGATTATTTAAGCCCCGTTTTGTTAATTGTATTTTCAAAGGTGGGCTTTAATTTTGGTTTTTCTGTTCCCAGTGACCAGCTTTGGAATTTTGGGGGCTGAGCTCATTTGAAAACAAGACTCAAGATGTCTCCATCCTGCAATTGAAGTTCCCAAGATTAGAGGCCACTTTGGGCGTTAAAATTTAGGGCACATCTAGACTACAGGCTTTTGTCGACAGAGGCTTTGTCGACAAATAGGGTGTGTCTAGACTACATGGCTCCGTCAATGGAGCCATGTAAATTAGTTTATTCGGCATAGTCAAAGCAGTGGGGATTTAAATAACCCCTGCTTCATTAAAATAAATATGGCTTCTGCGCTGTGCCGACGATCAGCTGATCCTACACAGCACGGCAGTCTAGACGCGGATCTGTCGGCTGGGGAAGCCTTTGCTGACCGATCCCTTATGCCTCATGAAACGAGGTTTAGAGGATCAGTTGGCAAAAGCTTCCCCAGCAGAAAGATTTGCGTCTAGACTGCCATGCTGTGTCGGATCAGCTGATCGTTGGCACAGTGTTTATTTTAATGAAGTGGGGATTATTTAAATCCCCGCTTCTTTGACTATGCTGAATAACCTAATTTACATGGCTCTGTCGATGGAGCCATGTAGTCTAGACACACCCATTCTGTCAACAAAGCTTTTGTTGACAAAGTACCTAGACTACATCCAGTTCTCTTGACAAAGCAAGCCGCTTTGTTGACATGAGAGTGTAGACGCAGACAGTGTAGATGCAATAACGCCTTCTGTTGACAGAACTGTGTTGACAAAAGGTGTTATTCCTCATAGAATGAGGTTTACCACAGTCAACAAAACTGCCGAGTTCTGTGAACATTATGACATTATGTTGACAGAACTCAGCAGTAGTATAGACGCAGGTATAGTTTTGTCGACAAAAGTCCACTTTTGTTGACAAAACCCTGTAGTCTAGGCACACCCTTAGGGTATGGCTAGACTACAGGGTTTTGTCGACAGAAGTTTTGTCAACAGATACTGTCAACAAAGCTTCTGTCGACAAAGAGCGTCTAGACTACATTGAATTCTGTCGACAAAGCAAGCTGCTTTGTCGACATAACAGTGTGGACGCAAAGGACAGTTTAGATGCAATAATGCCTTCTGTCAACAGAACTCTGTCGACAAAAGGCGTTATTCCTCGTAAAATGAGGTTTACCAGTGTCAACAAAACTGCTGAGTTCTGTCGACGTTATGTCGACAGAACTCAGCGGTAGTGTAGACGCAGGTTTAGTTTTGTCGACAAAAGTCCACTTTTGTCGACAAAACCCTGTAGTCTAGACACACCCTTAGTGATGAACAATTTCATTTGCTTTAATTACTTCATTTTCTCAATGGATCTTCACTTCCCTAGTGCCTAGAAGGAAACGTTGCTGTGAGGTTGAAGCTACAGCTACAGCTACAAATATAAGGAAATATGAGGAAATACTACTACTACTACTGCCAATTTAGAATAGAATACTTAGAGAAACTATCCACTTAAATAATGGGAGGGGACATCAGCATATTTTGCAAAAGAAAAGAACCCTCCCATAAATGCTTAACAAAACATCAATCAGAAGCTCTGCCTTAAAATACCTGCCCATCAGAAATGAACTGACTCCATCAAAATGAGTTTCATAAGCTCATTTGGCCTGAATTTCAAGGGCGATTTTTCCCTTTTACTGACTGCAAACAGAAACCAATGTACTGACTGTGACTATATCTACACTATGGGGTTTTTCCGGTATAGCTTTTTTATGCGGAAGAGCAGACGCACTCTTTCAGAAGCTCTGTCTTCCTCCTCCCATGGGGAAGAAGGGCTCTTCCAAAAGAGGAGGCTTTTCCGAAATTTGGCCCAGTGCATCCGGGCCAAATTTCAGAAAAGCTTTTTCTGAAGAGCAATTTGCATACCTTTTTCTGATAGATCAATGTAATGTAGACATAGCCTGTGACTCTGTGATACACAGAGAGTCTTGAACCTGCCCCAGTACATGAGGGACAAGGACAGCACACATATCACCAAATAACAGCAAGCAACTTTGCTGCTATTTGTCTATGTGTTATTTTCTATAAATCAGTCTTGAAAAATGTCCGCAGGCACATTGGCTTCCCCTGAATTTCACACCTAAGCCACCCAAGTTGTGCACCAATTGACAACAACGTTAACCCACAAACTCATTTACAATTGAATTATCACTTATTTCTACTTGTACCCACATAGTGTCCCATTAGAGTCCATAACTACACAGTTCATTCAAATATTTGTGATAACATTTGGTTTTGAACAATGCCTTTCCCCACACCTTCCCAAACCCAAGATTTGGGCCTAAAATACTTGACTGAGTCCCATTGAGAGTGATCAGTCTTGGAGACAGGGAGAATGAAAAAAGACAAGAAAGGCAGAGACTGATACTGTGGTTCTGGAAATGTGGTATCCAAATGACCCAGTTTGCAGGCTGTGTCTGGAAGATTCTTATAACTATGTTGATAAATTATTAATTACTGTTGTCTCATAGGAACAGTAACCAACACTGAATCTCTGGGATACTAATCAATGTGGGAAATGTTAAATATTTACATTTGGATACTACTTCAAGAAAGCAGGTGGACAATAAAATAAGGTTCCATCAGTTTATGGCCAGCTGGGCTGTGGAGCATTTGGGTTGGAATTATGGTTATACTGAGCTCTGTATATGCAACTCTGGCAGTGCAAAGGAACCTAGAAGTGGGAGTAAATTCTCACTTCATGGCTCCTTTACAAGATCAGAGTGGTGTAAGGGGCCCATGTGAAAAAGAAACTGACAATTTAAAAAAAACCAACTTTTTCAGTCAAATCACTCTAGTGTTGAGATTTAGCAACTTGGCAAATGTGTGAGAAAGAAAAGGGAATCATCATTTGTATGGCACTGACTTGACTTTACATCTGCTTTGCAGGCCTCTGCACCCGTTACACATCTCTGTCAGGGTGGAAGACCAGAAGACCTGCATAGTGAGGAAGGCAGCATGCCTAACCCTGTGCCTCACTTTCTGCGATGAGCTCCAGGTCAGTCACACCAAGACTCCTCCCTTCCGTGGATCCCACTTGCCTGCTCTGGGGAAAGCTGCAACAGCATCTCTTGATTCAAATACACTTTAGATATGTCCCAAGATGGAGAGGAAGGGATGAGGAAGTAGGAGTGCCATGCCAGCAATCAGTAGGCAGCACAGTCCCAAAGCCTCTTCACCGCTCACATCATGCAGCTGGGAACATTACTGGGGAGGAGGAGAGTGAGCAGTTAAGAACTGCTACCATGTGGCATGTGTGTATTTTTTTACTGAGAGGTGCCAGGATTGTGTGTGAATTTCTGTTGTTCTATAAGAATCTGCCATGTGAAGGAAACTATGATTATACGCTATTGTGCTCCCCGGTACTTACAACATTGTCTGAAACCTCTGGCGTCCTTGAGCAGTAGCATTTCTCCTCCTTCATTATTTTGCAGTGTTTGACATTCAAAACATTCTAATTGGTACAATAAAAGGAAACGTGTCTTGTATCCATGTAATTTTAAAGGGTTAAAGAAAGCAGCAATTTTATTGTCTTATCCCACTTGAAACTCTCTGTGTGTCAATAACAGGCATCAAGCATAACATATTGTTAGCAGACTATAACTAGGCTTCAAGCTTGTTTCATTATGTACAGGATCCTTAAGACACAATGGGTGATTCAAACCCATGAATTTGCCTAAAAAGGATTTACAGTTTGCAAATCTTCAAGTGTACGATTGAGGTCCAGTACAAGTTAGGATTCAGCTACACAATATTTAAACTGGGTGAAAATTGGTGTTCATTGTTATTGGGGTTGATAAGACATGATTGTTAGGTTATCCTTGCTACCTAGCAATTGTAGGGGATGCAAAATGAAACATACAACCTGCTGTCATTTGGAGAAAATATCAACAACAGTAAATGCACAAAGAACATGATGCCTGTTGGAAAACTGGCACTCAGACTGCAGGGCTACGTCTAGTCTGGCCACAAATTCCGGAAAAGGGATGCAAATCAGGTAAGTCAGCATAGGGAAATCCGCGGGGGATATTTAAATATCCCCCGCGGATTTAAATAAACATGTCCGCCACTTTTTTTCCAGCTTGGGGAAAAGCCGGAAAAAAAGCGTCTAGACTGGCACAATCCTCCAGAATAAAGCCCTTTTCCGGAGGATCTCTTATTCCTACTTTCAAGTAGGAAAAAAAGCGGCAGACATGTTTATTTAAATCCGCGGGGGATATTTAAATCCCCCACGGATTTCCCTATGCTGACTTACCTGATTTGCATCCCTTTTCCAGAATTTGTGGCCAGTCTAGATGTAGCCTAGAAGTTTAAAGCACATGCTGCCTGTTTGGCATGGAGCACTCAGACTGCAGAGGTTTATTTTTGTTGCTGTTGTGATACTGTATAAAAAGAAGTAGATCATCTAGTCTGGTATTGCCAGAACTGTTTCACTAAATACTGATCCTTGAACCACTTGTTCTGTTACAGTGAGGACAGATATTTCCAGGTACAGCAGGAGGCTATTGACTGTGACTAGAATCCAGTCTCCCCTTCCTCCTTCACCTCTTCTCCTCCTCTGCTTCTCGGTGGGCAAATTCAAAATGCAGGGAGCCATTGCACAGGACTTGTCTCCATTTTGAGCGATCGTGGCTGAATGTCTCTCAAATGTCAACATCAATGTTGCATTTCTTTAAGTTATCCTTTAGCAAGTTCTTATAATGCTTCCATTGTCCTCTTACATTATAGTATCCTTCTTTCAGCTGAGAAAGCAGGACCTGTTTTGGGAGTCAATGGTCTGGCAATAGTCCGAACAATGAGCCCAGTCCAGTGAAGTTGCTGATGGATGGTCATTATCAGTACTGCTGGTCTTTGCCTTTTCCAGAAAACCAATGTTAGTATGCCTGTCTTCCCATTTGATCTTCAAGATCTTGCAGAGGCAGCTTTGGTGATTCCTCTCTATGACTATCAGATGATGTCTGTAGATTGTCTAGGTTTCAGATCCATTCAATAGTGTTGGGAGAATGATGGCTTGATAGACAAGAAGTTAGGTGTCTGTTCAAATGCCATGATCTTCAAAAACCCTGTGCTGTAAACAAGCAAAGGCTAAACTGGCACAGCGCAGATGATTTTGGATTTCTACATCAATATCTGCCTTAGATGAAAGACAACTTCCAAAGTAGAGAAAATGATCAACATTTTCCAGTTCCTTTCTGTTGATTTTAATAGATAGAGTATGTGGTACCTCATTTGGAGAGGGATGATGGAGAACTTTGAATTTCTTGATGTTGGGGGTGAGACCACAACATGCGTAAGCATCAGCAAATACATTCAATATAGTTTGAAGATCTTCCTCAGAGTGGGCAAAAACTGCATTGTCATCAGCATGCTGAAGTTCCATGATAGATGCGGTGGAAATCTTACTCTTAGCTTTCAGCCTGCTAAGCCTAAACAGCTTTCCATACATACTGTGGATGATTTCAGTACAATGTGGGAGCTTCCCAGCAATTAGGTAGAAAATGACAGCAATAAAGACCATGAACATGGTTGAGGCGGTGATACAAACCTGTTTGACTCCTGTTTGTACTTGAAAGGTTCACTCTGGGAGCCAGTGCTGCTCAGAACAGTTGCTTTCATGTTGTCATGAAGTAACTTTAGGACACTAATGTATTTATCAGGACATCCAACCCTTGACAGTACAGTTCAAAGGGCACGGCAATTCACCGAGTCAAAGGCTTTAGTTAAATCAATAAAAGCCATGTACAAGCCGTCTTAAAAGAAAAGCTTCCATCAGAGTTTCTGGAAGAAACTGAGGAACATTGGAGCCAGCGGAAATCAGCAATCATCAATACCTGTGAGGAAACCATTGGCTACCACACCAGAAAACATCAAGACTGGTTTGATGAGAATGATGTTGAAATGGAGCAACTCATCAATGAGAAGAGACTGTCATTCTGTGCTTGGCAGAATTATATAAATTGCAATATAAAAGCAGAAGCCCATGCTAAGGTGAGGGCGGAAGTCTAACGTAAAACTAGAGAACTCAAGAACACTTGGAACAACGAGAAGTCATGTGGCACCTTATAGACTAACAGATATATTGTAGCATAAGCTTCCATGGGCAAAGACCCACTTCTTCAGATGCATGTCAGGAACAAATGGGGGACCGAGAAAGTTCAAGAACTCCAGTATTTCATGTACACCCTTAATATATGTGGTTTCTTTAGTGTCCTTAAGGCTGTTTATGGGATAACTTGTCATGGCATGAACCCCCTTCACTCTAAAGATGGAACCACACTTTTGAAGGACAATGAAGCCATTAATTTTTGCTGGAAAGAACATTTTGGAGATCTTCTTAATCGTAACTCCATGGTTGCTTTTGTACATCCTAAATTGGCGCAACTCATCTGAAGAACTGGGTTTTACCCATGAAAGCTCACGATATAATATGTTAGTCTATAAGGTGCTACAGGACTGCTCATTGTTTTTAAAGTTACAGACTAACATGGCTACCCTTCTGAGTCATTTCATATAGTGTACTGAGCAGATGCAAAATGGTAACAGTGAGTTTCAGGCACCCCCCACTTTTTGCTATCTGAGATGGAAGACTCTAGATCAAATTGGCACTCACCTAAACTGTTTCCTTTATTTGTTTTTCAAGTCACAGATTTTGATTAGAATCTTGCCCAAATCACTTACTGGGTCTTTCTGAGTAGGTAATTAAATGTTTTATTTATTAATTACAATTATTAATTTTCTCCCAATACTCTAACAATTACCACATAATTTAATTTTTAAATAGAACTTTTCCACTTTCTTTTTTTCTGCAAAGCTCTTTTCATTGTGAAAACATGTGCCAGACATCTGTCCTGCTGTCCCTGCTCTTGTCAGAATGTTGACAAATTGCAACACACTTTCTCAGGCTATTGACATCTAGGCAATAAATAAATGAATAGCTATCAGCCGGTATCCTGGCACTGCAATGACAATTATCTGAAAGTAAGATTGTAATGAAATGACAAGAGCCCTTATAAATAATGAGCGAGTGATCACTCATTCTCTAGCAACATGGTTGGATCCTTCTCAGAACAATGATTTGTTTCCCAATTCTCAGTTTATTTATTTCTAATTAGCGTATTTCTTTAGGACACCACCTGGGCTCGTTATGCTACCTGGCCTGTGGACTTCATTTCAAAAAAGAATGTCAAACACATGATCTTTCTATCTAGATTCTTACATGGCTTTCATAACTGTAGAATCTGATCCCCTCACAGTCATTGTCAATGGATTTTGAGGTAGGGAACAGTTAGCTTCATTTTCCAGATCAGGAAATGATGTTCAAGGCTTAAATGCCTTAGCCCTTGGTCAAGCAAGAGTGCTGGATGAACTGGAATTTAACCCAGATCTGGTGAATCTTAGAGCAGTTTCTTACTCACTAGACTAGCTTGCAGCCCTCTCTTAGGTTATGTATACACTGCAGGGCTATTCTGGGATACTGGAGGTACCCTGAAATAGCTATTCCACATCTTTTGAGTGCTCCTGTTATTTTGAAATGTAACAGGCTTGCTATTCTGATATCCCTGTAAACCTCCTTCCCCGAGAAGTAAGGGACATTTTGGAATAGCAATTTATTTCAAAATAAGTGCTGTGTAGACAGCACCAAATTTCAAAATAAGCGATTTCAAAATAAAATCAAAATAAGATACGCAATTGGCGTAGCTCAAATTACGTATCTTATATTGAGCTACAAGTGCAGTGTAGATGCACTCTTTAGCACCACTGGTGGAAGGGAAAAAAGTTTAAGAAAAATTAGGGAAAAAAAGGTTGAAAGGAATTGGACTTTAAATGATAAGATCCAGTGTGTCCATTTGATTGTCCATTCAATTTCATCTAGATTGGGCTATATCAACCACAGGTCAATTTGACTGGTTACTGTCAAATGTCAACCTGTCAAATGCCAAAGATAAATTCTCTATCCAAATTATTCAGAAATATTCTATTTTTTTCTGTTTCACAGACTAAAGCTGAATATCTCTGTTTAGATTTTAAAAGATGCTTTCTTCAAACAAACCCTTCATTTCATCTGCTGTCAAAGGAAATGCACTCTTGGAATTTCTAGTTACAAACAATTTTTAAAAGCAATAGATTTTGCTTTCCTAAAAGTTTTACCAGATATGCTACATAATTTATCTTCCTTCTTATCCTTCAGCCCTCATTCCCCCAAATACACTGATCACACCTTAGAGAAATAGGCCTACCTATTTCACTCAAGAATGATCAAACACCCTAAGCTGTTTTCTTTCTGAGCCTTGCTGATGTCTAGTAAATAATTACTCACTCATGATTAGTGATAAATATAAAGCCCTGCTCTCAGCTCAAAACTTGTTGTAGTGAAAAAGAGAATACAATTTTAATCAAGAGGAGAGGATGGATGAAATATTTTGGGGAAAATAAGATGCTGGATTTCCTAAAAAAAAACTTCAGGAAAGCTCAAAAGCATGCCACCCCCTGCTACTGTTTTGATTGTTACAGTTATTTTGAGATTCAGACATGTTTAATTCATACTTTTTTAAATTCACACATCCGAGCAACCCTAGCTTTCATGTGGAATCAAATGAGATAGAGAGAGTTCTTGAAGTATTTCTATTTCTAAAGCTAGCTGGAAGCACCAGAGGTCTCACAATAAGAGCTGTGGTTTAGAGATGCATGAGGCTTGGTAGCAAAAAAAAAAAAAAAAAAAGGGATCCAATCATTTAAATCCTTATCCAAACTGAACTAAAGTTTCTAAGGTTTCTTTCATTTCTCATTTCAATCTGTGGGCCAGAACCAACCCCCAGGATGAAATATAAATAATGTTGTAGATACAAAGTTCATAGATAATATAGTGAAGAGATAGAGATCTATTATTTGAGACTAGATTGCTATTAGATTTGTAAAGAATGGCATGCAAATAAATGTAATACATATATAATCTCAACTAATAGCCCAGTACAGTCTTATAGTATTGATATTGCAGTGTTGGAATCTTCACTGCTAGAAAGCAGTATTATTTGTTCATTTCTGTAGGAGGATTCAGTACATGTTTTATAGGTTACAGTTTAGTTTAAACAATTCACAATTCTAGGCAGAATAAGAAAATGATGTCCCCTTTCCTGGCAGTTTTTGAGCACCCATTCCTCTTCACAAAGATGGTTTGGCATGAAGTGTCTAGTGTGCCTGGCCACAGCTATGGATGCTGAACTACTTGTGGGTTATTATACAACGTGCCTCATATGGCTTGTGAAAAAGTGAAGGGGAGGAGTTCAATACTCCAGCTAATTTATCTAGGAGGAAGACAGGAGTTCAGCTATGTGATAAGCTGATTTTCAAAGGAGAGGCGGGAGAATGCAGCATTTACATTGAGGAGGAGAATAAAAGACAAAGGCTCTGCTCACATAGCATTTGCAAGAAACTGCAAAACTCCACCGTTAAAGTCCCACTGAAACCACATTCTCTTCACTCTCCTTCTCCAAACCCCTTGTGCAACATTTTTCACGCACTCTTTTGAAGCCCCCCCCCCCCCGTCAGATAAATGTGAGGATGGTGAGAGGCAGAATTGTCAGGTATCTCTTCAGGGATGTGTCTTAACCAAACTACTTCCAACTCTTGCTATTCTGTAATGACTCTTGTGATATTTGATGTCTTGGTTAAAGCCTCAGTCCCTGAAGTTGTGATTATGTCAGAAATTCAGCTTTTGTTAGAAAAAAACAGTCAGTGGTTGATTGTGGAGAAAACTTTGAAAATGTGACTACAGTGTCTATGTGGTTAAAATCAGAAGTCAAACAAAAAGAATCAAAAATGTATTATTTACTTTAAAATTTAATGGATTTCAGGCCCATTTCAGAATTTTTAGGGGGCATCTAACCCAAAAATTTTTTATGGTTCAGGTTGGCAGCACTAAAACTGAGATTATTTTTTTTTCCATGCTTCCATTCAGGTGTAAGGAACCTCCCCCCTCCCTTTGCCACCTCATTAGCCAGTCACTTTTTTCCACCTCCATCATGCCCTTATCAGAGAAGGCTGATGCCTTGGATATGCACACAGCAATGTACCAGCGTAACCTGGGCACCATAGTTGTGCCAGCATAACCCGATGTTATCAGTGTACCATGATGGAAGGGAGCTTTCTATCACTGTAGGAGCACCATCTCCCTGAGCGACTGTACCCGGTTTGTAGAAGCATTCTTCCATTGACCTAGCTGCATCTGCACTGTCTGTGTGTGGGGGCGGGGGAAAGTGGTGTTGTAGGTTAGCATAGCTACAGTACTAAAGACCGTAGATTTTTAACACCCCTCTGCAACATAGTTAGGTCAACCTATGTTTTAAGTGTAGATCCTGACATGAGTGCTGGTGCTCTTGTGCCAACACCTGAAACTCATGAAAGTTAATCAGCTGAGCACACTCAGCAGCTAACCATTTGATCTGCTAGTCTGCTGGAATAAGCAATGAGAAGAAGCAGCTAGGATGAATCAGAACCAGGCAGCTGAGCTGCTATGACAAAGGAAGCATCTGAAACCAAGGAGGAGAAAGGTGCCAGGATGGCTTATCTATTTCTGATGGGACAGGTTCCAATAAGAGGAAGGGAGAGAAAACAATCTTCTCTGGGGCTGCGTCTACACTGGCATGATTTTGCACAAATATTTTTAACGGAAAAGTTTTTCCGTTAAAAATATTTGCACAAGAGACCGTCTACACTGGCATGTGCCTTTGCGCAAAGGATTTGCTTTTCTGCAAAAGCATCCATGCCAGTGTAGACGCTCTCTTGCTCAAGAAATTAATGTGGCTGTCTACACTGGCCCTCTTGCGCAAGAATACTTGGGCAAGTGGGCTTATCCCTGAGCGGGAGAGTCGGAGTATTTGTGCAAGAACCACTGATTTTGTACAGTACGTCAGTGTTCTTGCGCAAATACTTGCGGCCAATGTAGACAGGTGGCAAGATTTTGCGCAAAAGCAACTGCTTTTGCACAAAATCTTGACAGTCTAGATGCACCCTGGGTGTGTGGGAGGGAAGAAGCACAGGGATGTGGTTTTAATGTAAATCACAAAATAGATTTTAGGTGATGTTTTAAGAGTGCTGTACATAAAGACAGGTTTCAAATAGTATGTTATTGCCACCCAAAGGCTAAATCCTACAATATGGGAAACCCGTCAGTGTAGGTTAGTTTTAAGGCCTAACAACCATGATAATGTCCCTTTAGATAACTATAATTAAATGAGATACAACAATCTGAAAGCAGCTTTAGGGCTTAATTGTGTGTGTGTGTGTGTGTGTGTGTGTATTGAGTCTCAGGTCAATGAGTTTGACAGTTTTAATAATGTTTGCTTAAAGGCAAATATAATCTGAATTAACTCATAACATAATCAGATTGTTTTACTTTTGGATAATAAAGCAGAAACCCACCATTTCCCTCTCTCAAACCACAGTAAGCCATCGCTGATTTTTTTAACTCAAGAATAGGTTAATGATCTAAGAAAGCAGAAGCATTTCTTGTGGGATCACAAACCCTAAATCATATGGGAATGCTTGTCCCTCACAAAGTTTTACTGTACTCATCATGGCAATGCATTATACATAGCATATGCTCTAATTCTCACTGCAAACCCGGACATGAAAGTGCGGCTAGTTGTTATGCTGGAAAAATCACACATGCCAGGTGTTTGCTTAGACAATGAACCTTCTAAAAAAGAAAGGGGTTGAAATAGCTGTTCTGAAACCTGCATATTCTTTCAGCAGTTGAAACAGTTGAAATAGTTGTTTTCTATTTTCCCACTTAGGAATTTGAGCTAATTACAAAGCCATAAAGTGAGATGCTTGTATTCAATAGAACATATGAATGGACAGCAAAATTATCTGATAATGCAGCCCCATTAATGTGCCCCAACATGCATTAACTATGCTCTGGCCAAGGAAATAATGACTTGTGGTTATGTTACAGTCCCAGATTTTCTGATGGATGCACCATGCTAATGTGTCTCTTTCCAACTGTTCCACAGGCAAAATATGTTCATTGATCTATTTTCCAAAGGATCACTTAATTTCAAAAAGTGAACATTGCAATATTCAGTTAGTACTGTTTACCAATGTAATCAATACAACAGTCTATACCTTGGAATCTCTGGAAATGTCATTGCCAACTCCTTAATTGTTCCTTAACTTACAGCAGTGTTTCTTAAACTATGTTCTGCGGCACATGAAGCAGTCAAAATGGCCACCCTTAAACGTTTCTCAATAACTTTTCCCCTTACCCTGTCTTTTTTATTTTTATTTATTTATTTATTAATTTTTGCTCAACAAAAAAATCCTTGGTGTTCATCATAAAAAAAGTCTTAAAAAGTTTAAGAAACACTGACATGTTCTTGTGCTGTATATGTTCTATACTATTTTTTCATTTAAATTATTATAACAACCTGGTCTCCTTTATATTACAATCTTAGTTCTATTGACATTCACTATTGTTTTGTAGAAAATGTTACCCCAATTTCACTGGAGACCACCCCAGGGTAACACGTCTATGTATTTATTAAATGAGGAATTAACAATCCACTACAGGTTAAACACAAGGGGACTGAGCTGTTATTGAATGCCACTATAAAGTTAAACTGAACCCTAAGCTCTCTCTCACCCACACAAGCACACACACACACACATTCATTCATGCCTTCAGGCATTCACACACTTTCACAGGCAAAGGGTTGCAGAGCAAGCCAAGGCATATTGACTCTGGAGGTTTGCCTCTAGCCATGGATCCCTGCTGGTGAGCTGGTCAGAAAGAGGACTTCTGCCAGGTGCTCTCTCCTTTTATTGGAACTGGGTGGCTCCTGTCAATCATGCAGAGGTCCTACCTCCATGTTTATCACCGAGAAGGATGCCCAGGCCAAGCATGCCCAGATCTCCCTCAGTCTGGGTCCTTTGTTTGCTTAGGGCACCATTGTGTCTTTAATTAGTCACCACCCAGTTCCTGGCTCCATGTGTTTAGCCATGCTGTTTCCCTCACCCCAAATGCGCTCCATTCACACACACACTCTTATCACAAGGTGGCATGCAGCTTTGAGCAAGTTACAAGCACGGTGGCTGAGAGTTACAAAGTTGCAAAGATCAATAATCTTACAACAAGGTGCAGAATTTAAAAGGCAAGGTAGCTGAAAGTTACAAAGAGACGAGTACAACACTTCAAAGCTCAATGGTTACAAAGATATCTTTCAGAGCACAGCATCTGACTGAGAACAATTTCCAGTTTAATCATCAGTAAGGAAGTGATTTAGAAGACAACTACCCCCCCTTAAACCATGTACACAGCAATGCAGGCAGCAGCAGGTTTTGTCATTCTCTACGTCATGTGTTGGCAGGACCTTACAGTTTAATGCATTGCCAGAAAATGTGTCTGTAAATCAAGTAATAGTTCAGGGTATGTCTACACTACAATGTTAGTTCGAACTAACGGACGTTAGTTCGAACTAACATTCATAGCCGCTACACTAGCGCTCCGCTAGTTCGAATTTGAATCGAACTAGCGGAGCACTTAGTTCGAACTAGGAAAACCTCATTTTACGAGGATTAAGCCTAGTTCGAACTTACTAGTTCGAATTAAGAGGTGTGTAGACCCTTAATTCGAACTAGTGGGAAGCTAGCCCTCCCCAGGTTTCCCTGGTGGCCACTCTGGCCAACACCAGGGAAACTCTATTGCCCCCCTCCCGGCCCCGGACTCCTTAAAGGGGCATGGGCTGGCTACGGTGCCCGTGCCAGGTGCAAGCCTGCCTGCACCCAGCCAGCAGACCCTGCACCTGGCACGGCACAGAGCCACCCACCCGATGTCCCCCAGCCCACCCCCTCTTCCCGGGACCAGGCTGGCGGCTCCCGGGAGCTTGCCCTGGACCGCAAGAGGCGGGCACCTTCCTGGGCTAGTGCGGACATCGTGGACCTCGTCCACGATCTCCGCACTAGGCACAGGAAAGTGGCCGGCTAGGGCAGGAGAGCTGCCAGCCTGGCCACCCAGGAGCAGGTGTGCATGAAAATCAAGGGGGTCCACTGAGACCCCCGACCCTGAGCCCTGAGCTTACAATGGCCGTCCTGGGTCAGACCAAAGGTCCATCTAGCCCAGTAGCCTGTCTGCCGACAGCGGCCAACACTAGGGACCCTGGAGGGGATGGACCGAAGCCAGTGACAAAGCCATTTGTCTCATGCCATCCCTCTCCAGCCTTCCACAAACTTTGGGCAGGGACACCACTCCTACCCCCTGGCTAAGACTACTCCATGGACCCAACCTCCATGACTTGATCTCACTTCCCTTTAAACTCTGTTCTAGTTGTAGCCTTCACAGCCTCCTGCAGCAAGGAGTTCCACAGGTTGACTCTTTGCTTTGTGAAGAACAACTTTCTCTTACTAGTTTCAAGCCTGCTACCCATTCCTTTCCTTTGGTGTCCTCTAGTCCTTCTTTATGGGAACTCAGGAAGAACTTTTCTGAATGCACTCTCTCCACCCAACCCCTGCTTTTAGATACCTCTATCCTGTCCCCGATCCATCTCCTCTTTTCTAAGCTGAACAGTCCCAGTTTCTGTAGCCTCTCTTCATCTGGGACCTGTTCCCAACCCCTGATCATTTTAGTTGCCCTCCCCTCTCCCAGCCTTTCTCTTCCCCTCTCCCACCTCCTTTTCCCAGTCTCCCCCAGTTTTGTTCAATAAAGACAGAGTCAATGTTGGAAGAAACGTTATCTTTATTTTGTACATCAATAAGAAGGGGGGCTAGGGAAGGATAAGTGGAAGGAGGTGAGGGAGGAATGGGGTACGAGCCCCCGATGGGGAGGACTGGGCTGGCTCTGCGGGCTTTTGGGGGTGGAAGCTCTCCTGCAGCCCCCCGATTGCCCCCTCTCCCCAGATGGCAGCCTGCGGCAAGTGCAGCCGGGCTGATGGCCGAGTGGTGTGATGTGCCCAGTGTGGGCACTCCGGGCAATCCAAGCCAGGACTGCTTTGCAAGCGGGACACCCCTTAGAACTGTCTGTCCGGGGTGGGGGTCGGGACGCTTTAAGCACAGCCCTCGGCTAGCCTGAGACAGCATCTCCACGCTCTAAGTCCTCCTCTGATGCCCTGCCGGCACTGCTTCCGGCCATCCTTAAGCCCTGTTCAGAGTCCACTCAATGTGGACTTGCTAGTTCGAATTAGCAAAACGCTAATTCGAACTAGTTTTTAGTTCTAGACGCGTTAGTTCGAATTAGCTTAGTTCGAATTAACTAATTCGAACTAAGTTAGTTCGAATTAGCGCTGTAGTGTAGACGTACCCTCAGAGGGAGACTTTATGCAACAGAAAATATCTCTGTTCAGTTACAATAGGGCTACTCAACATGCAGCCCATGGACCACATGCAACCCATAGCCCGTTTGTTTGTGGTCCACGGGTGGGAGAGAAAACAAAAAAGTAGTGAATATAATAGTCTTCTGTTGATGTGTATTAGTAGTTAAATTCCAGGACTGTCATTGTTCATTAAAAGTGCTGTCATAGGGGTAGAAATAAGGTAAATATTGCATTGTGTGTTAAGCAGTCTCGCCTTAATCTTTGTAAAAACATAAAAAACAACAAATAGTCTATCTAGTAGCACCTTAAAGACTAACAAAACATGTAGATGGTATCATGAGCTTTCGTGGGCACAATTAACTTCTTCAGATGACAGGAATTTGTATTCATGCCTGTCAGAGGCCTGGGAAGCCTGGAAACTCAGGGTGCATCCACACTGCCCCTTTAGCTCAAAATAAACTATGCAATTTGAGCTACGCAAATTATGTACCTTATTTCAAGTTAATTTCAAAATAGC
Organism: Pelodiscus sinensis; assembly: GCF_049634645.1. NCBI lineage: Eukaryota > Metazoa > Chordata > Testudines > Trionychidae > Pelodiscus > Pelodiscus sinensis. Next base: position 11,002,303 of record NC_134723.1, read on the forward strand.
TTATTTTGTAATTTGGCACTGTCTACACAGTGCCAAATTTTGAAATAAACTGCTATTCTGAAATGTTTCTTATTCCTAATGGAACAAGGTTTATAGGGACATCAGAATAGCGAGCCAGCTATATTTAAAAAAAAATGGGTTTGCTGAAAAGACGCGAAATAGCTATTTAGGGATACCAGAAGAATCCCAAAATAGCACCGCATGTAGATGTACCCTCAGACGGGTTAAAAGCTCAATAGAACAAGCATGCACATAAGTAAGCTCTATAAAAAGAAAGTACTATGCAGAAGTTCTCCACTCCTGTAATGGTATCTGAGGGTGCTGAAAGGAAAAGCTTCACATAGAGAGAACTAGCAGTGAAACCCATTATAAACTATTAATCTACTTAACAATGTGCTAGGGTCTTGGGGGTAGAGAGAGACACATACACATTTCTCAACAATCTTGTATGCTCTTCAGAGCCCCAAAATATCTGCTAATAGTGCCTTCTTCAAAGACTACTCATGCTAAGCATATTTGTTAAGGTTTGGATGATGTTTCCCTATGATTTTTTTTCTCTGCTGGGGATATTAAAGTTAGCTTTGTACACTGTGTTTGGCAAGAGTTATAAAGAGAATGTGTACTGAGAAGCTGCAGAATTCATTACTGTGCAACATATAGTACAGTCTGCTACAAAATCTCACGGTTACATTTACTCAGATGGGTACACAAAGCAGAGACTACAGCTAGCTAAAATAACCTTTCTTGGTGAATTGTGACCCAGATATAACAGACAAAATGGAAGTCAAATTCCTGCTTACCTCATCCTTTCTCCTTTCAAAAGAGATCGTGCCAATTGATAGAAACTAAACTAGAAGAGAAATGGGACTATAGTATACACTTTGAATCTATATATAGGACTATAGAATACACTTTGGATCTACCATAAAATCTCGAGTATAATGCACATCTATGTATAATGTGCATCTGGCTTTTAAACGTCAAAATTCTTGAATAAACTAAACTCTTATCTATAATGCACACCCCCATTATACTCAAGATTTTAAGGTATGCATAGGAAGGAAGGGGCTCGCGCCTGCCATGGGGCCCACTGCCCAGCTGAGCTTGCACGCGCTGAGCTTGCACCTGCCAGGGGAGCCTCCCCCACCCAGCTGAGCTTGCACACACTGAGCTTACACCTGCCATGGGGTCCCCCTGCCCAGCTGAGCTCACACACGCTGAGCTCATGCCTTCTGGGGGAGCCTCCCCCACCCAACTGTCCATGTGCAGAGCTCATGCCTGCTGGTGGAGCATTCCCCACTCAGCTGCCTGTGTGCTGAGCTCACATCTGCCGCCCCACCCCCAGCCCAGCCGAGTCCATGCCTCTTCCCCCCCGCCCGCCCAGTTCGTGCCTGCCAAGGGTGATTTTAAAACTTTTTTTAAAAACCTCCTATAGATAAAGCGCACCCCAACTTTGATGCTAAAAGAAACTGGAAAAAAGTGCACATTATACTCAAGATTTTACAGTATATATGGAACTGTAGTATACACTTTGGTAGGGTGAAGGCACCATGGGTACGTCTACACTACAATGTTAGTTCGAACTAACAGACGTTAGTTCGAACTAACATTCATAGCCGCTACACTAGCGCTCCGCTAGTTCGAATTTGAATCGAACTAGCGGAGCGCTTAGTTCGAATGAGGTAATCCTCATTTTACGAGGATTAAGCCTAGTTCGAACTAGCTAGTTCGAATTAAGGGGTGTGTAGCCCCTTAATTCGAACTAGTGGGAGGCTAGCCCTCCCCAGGTTTCCCTGGTGGCCACTCTGGCCAACACCAGGGAAACTCTATGCCCCCCTCCCGGCCCCGGACCCCTTAAAGGGGCACGGGCTGGCTACGGTGCCCGTGCCAGGTGCAAGCCTGCCTACACCCAGCTAGCAGACCCTGCACCTGGCACGGATCGAGCCTCCCACCCGATGTCCCCCAGCCCACCCCCTCTTCCCGGGACCAGGCTGGCGGCTCCCGGGAGCTTGCCCTGGACCGCAAGAGGCGGGCACCTTCCTGGGCTAGTGCGGACATCGTGGACTTCGTCCACGATCTCCGCACTAGGCACAGGAAAGTGGCCGGCTAGGGCAGGAGAGCTGCCAGCCTGGCCACCCAGGAGCAGGTGTGCATGAAAATCAAGGGGGTCCACTGAGACCCCCGACCCTGAGCCCTGAGCTTACAATGGCCGTCCTGGGTCAGACCAAAGGTCCATCTAGCCCAGTAGCCTGTCTGCCGACAGCGGCCAACACTAGGGACCCTGGAAGGGATGGACCGAAGACAGTGACCAAGCCATTTGTCTCGTGCCATCCCTCTCCAGCCTTCCACAAACTTTGGGCAGGGACACCACTCCTACCCCCTGGCTAAGACTACTCCATGGACCCAACCTCCATGACTTGATCTCACTTCCCTTTAAACTCTGTTCTAGTTGTAGCCTTCACAGCCTCCTGCAGCAAGGAGTTCCACAGGTTGACTCTTTGCTTTGTGAAGAACAACTTTCTCTTACTAGTTTCAAGCCTGCTACCCATTCCTTTCCTTTGGTGTCCTCTAGTCCTTCTTTATGGGAACTCAGGAAGAACTTTTCTGAATGCACCCTCTCCCCCCAACCCCTGCTTTTAGAGTCCTCTATCCTGTCCCCAATCCATCTCCTCTTTTCTAAGCTGAACAGTCCCAGTCTCTGTAGCCTCTCTTCATCTGGGACCTGTTCCCAACCCCGGATCATGTTAGTTGCCCTCCCCTCTCCCAGCCTTTCTCTTCCCCTCTCCCACCTCCTTTTCCCAGTCTCCCCCAGTTTTGTTCAATAAAGACAGAGTCAGTGTTGGAAGAAATGTTATCTTTATTTTGTACAGCAATAAGAAGGGGGGCTAGGGAAGGGTCAGTGGAAGGAGGTGAGGGAGGAATGGGGTACGAGCCCCCGATGGGGAGGACTGGGCTGGCTCTGCAGGCTTCTGGGGGTGGAAGCTCTCCTGCAGCCCCCCGATTGCCCCCTCTCCCCAGATGGCAGCCTGCGGCAAGTGCAGCCGGGCTGACGGCCGAGTGCTGTGATGTGCCCAGTGTGGGTACTCCGGGCACTCCAAGCCAGGACTGCTTTGCAAGCAGGGCACCCCTGAGAACTGTCTGTCCGGGGTGGGGGTCGGGACCCTTTAAGCACAGCCCTCGGCTAGCCTGAGACATCATCTCCACGCTCTAAGTCCTCCTCTGATGCCCTGCCGGCACTGCTTCCGGTCATCCTTAAGCCCTGTTCAGAGTCCACTCAATGTGGACTTGCTAGCTGGAATTAGCAAAATGCTAATTCGAACTAGTTTTTAGTTCTAGATGCGTTAGTTCGAATTAGCTTAGTTCGAATTAACTAATTCGAACTAAGTTAGTTCAAATTAGCGCTGTAGTGTAGACGTACCCCTCCTGAGTAGCTGTAACTCATTGATCTGTGTAGGGCACTCGTATGCATCAACACCGGCGGTGATACACCTGCTCAGAAGACCGACTAGATGGATAACATGTGCATCTTCATTCTACTCTTATTTTAAGTAAATCATGTTGGTAATTGGAGAGCAGCTGTTGTGTGCAAAGGGAGAAAAGCATATGGGATGGGTCAGCTCGTTTTCCCAACACAATCCTTTTAAACACTGCCTGTGACATTGATTCTATACCTAAATGGAATTGTCAAAAACATCTTCATAATAGGGCTAGCAGACATTGCAAGCAAATGGCAGTGAAAGCTGGTGAGACCTGCAAGTGTGAAGGTAAAACAGACAATGATGTGCTCTAAGCCAATTTACAGCAGCACTTACTTGACGCAGGGCATTGTACATGCTATCTACCCATGAGCCTCTGTGGCCTTTGGTGGCTCATTTGGTTTTTGATTGTGCAAACTTGAGTCTTCCTGTTCTACAAACCTTCTACTAGTGGCTCTCTTGAAGTGCAGTGTTTGAAGGTCAGACTGAGAAGGCACTTTCAAGATGAGATTTTTCCAAGTTTCACCAGCTCTGTTACACAGATAAAATACTTTTTAGTTCTTTAGTAAAAGTTTTTATATTTATATATATAGTAATACACAATGGGAAAACCAACACACACTGAGAATGCTGAGAAACTAAAATTTAAACCTGGTCTCTTGAGTACAATAGGCTCTGCATGACAGCTAAGCCCCAAAGCAAGTTGATCTATTGCTCCAACTTATTCATTAAAACATCCCCTTTCATGACTCCACCCATTCTAATTAAATTGTGCCTATGGCTCCTTTCATTCAGGACTGTTAATAAATTCTGCTTTCCTTTTTCTCCTTCACAGTTCTAATTTCTAGTGGAGAAAACTAGGACTCCATGGGCCAATTAATATTAAGTACAAGCATAATGGTAATTATCAAGTGCATTTAATTACATCTGTTTTTTAGTGAATCTCATGATCTTCAAAACAGCAATTTGCACATAATTGCTGACTCCACTCCTACAAAACATGATGACAATTAATTCATCAGAATAGTCACAATGAGCCTTGTGTAACTTTTTCATATACATCAGCTTTGTGTATACAGTGTTAATTAGCCTACTTGACAAAGTAGCAAATTAAAATAAAGCACTGATATTAATACATTGTAAGTTCTACACTAGAAAGTGTTGAGATGCTCCTTCTTATTTCATTGTAGGTGCAAGGAAAAATGCAATGGATAGAGAATGTCATCTAGTCTGAACACAGAACATTGCATTAGTATCAGATTAATAGGTTAAAAATGGAAACCTGCAGCATTGTCTACTCCAGCTTGTTAGAGCACTTCTTGCACTTCTGAGTTACATTATAAAATGTGAGAGGAACAGCTCTGTCAGGTAAAACTCAACTGCTTTCACCTGGACGATGAAGGGCAAATGGACTAAGGAGATGAAAGCAACCTTGGTTCAGGGTTGGGGCACAAAACTGATACAGTAATTCCTCATTTAACATTATAGATGCATTTCTGAAAATGTTCGTGCTAAGTGAAAAGGCTCTATGCGGGGTCAATTTTCCCATTAAAAATAATGGAAAAGGTGGGTGTTGCATTTCAGATGGTGGTGGCAAAGTCAATTTTTTGTTGGTGCTGGGTCATCAACATCAACATTAGATATCTAGCAACACAAGTCGCCACATTTGTTGAAACACAAAGATAAACATGTGAGTGAGGGGAGGAGCACTGTGATCACATGTATTCATCTACTCATGTATATTACCACTGTTTTCACCAACTTATACCACCGCACAAAGTAGCCTGACTTGATTATTTTCATGTTATATCATGCTATTCAAAAAACGTTCCCTAAAAAAAAATAATGCTATTGTGAAAACATGTTAAGCGGGCACGTGTTAAGCAAGTAATTACTGTATTCCAGCCTATGGGCTATGGTGTTGGTTACCCATACAACCATAGAACCATAGAGCTGAAGGAGACCTCAGAAGGTCATCAAATCCAGCCCCATGCTCTAGGCAGGACCAATCCCAACTAAATCAACCCAGCCAGGGCTTTATAAAGCCGAGATTTAAACACCACTAGGGATGGAGACTCCACAACTTCCCTAAGTAACCCATTCCTGTGCTTCACTACTCTCCTAGTAAAATAGTTTTTCCTAATATCAAAGCTGGACCTCTCCCACCACAACTTGAGACTATTGCTCCTTGTTCTGCCATCTGTAACTACTGAGAACAGCCTTTCTCCCTCCTCTTTGGAACCTCCCTTAAGGAAGTTGAAGGCTGCTATGAAATCCCCCCCTCACTCTTCACTTCTGCACACTAAACAGACTCAAATCCCTCAGTATTTCCTCATAGGTCATATGCTTCTGCCCCCATATCATTTTGGTTGCCCTCCACTGGACCCTGTCCAATGCGTCCACATCCTTTTTGTAGTGGGGGGGCGTCCAGAACTGGACACAATACTCCAGATGTAGCCTCACCAGAGCCGAATAAAGGGGAATAATGACATCTCTGGATCTGCTGGCAATGCTCCTCTTACTGCAACCTAATATGCCTTTAGCCTTCTTGGCTACAAGGGCACACTGTTGACTCATATCCAGCTTTTCATCCACTGTAACCCCCAGGTCCTTTTCTGCAGAACTACTACTTAGCTAGTTGGTCCCCAGCTTGTAACTATGCTTGGGATTCTTCCGTCCCAAGTGCAGGACTCTGCACTTGTCCTTGTTGAACCTCATCAGATTTCTTTTGGCCCAATCCTCCAATTTCTCTAAGTCACTCTGGACCCTATCTCTGCCCTCAAGCGTATTTACCTTTTCCCTAGCTTAGTGTCATCTGCAAACTTGTTGAGGGTGCAATCCATCCCCTCATCCAGGTCATTAATAAAGATATTGAACAAAACCGGTCCTAGAACCGAATCTTGGGGCACGCCGCTAGAAACTGACTGCCATCCTGACATCGAGCCGTTGATCACTGGTCCCAGTCTTCTAGCCAGCTTTCTATCCATCTTACTGTCCATTTATCCAATCCACATTCCCTTAAGTGGCGGGCAAGAATATTGTGGGAGACCGTATCAAAAGCCTTGCTAAAGTCAAGTTATATCACATCCACTGACTTTCCCATATCCACAGAGCCAATTACCTCATCATAGAAGCTAATCAGATTGGTTAGGCATGACTTGCCTTTTGTGAATCCATGCTGACTATTCCTAATCACTTTCCTTTCTTCCAAGTGCCTCAAAATAGATTCCTTAAGAATCCATGATTTTTCCAGGAACCGAGGTAAGACTGACTAGCCTATAGTTCCCTGGATCGTCCTTCTTCCCTTTTTGAAGATGGGCACTACATTTGCCTTTTTCCAATCATTCGGGATTTCTCCCGATCTCCACGACTTTTCAAAGATAATGGCCAAAGGCTCCTCAATGACGTTTGCCAACTGCCTCAGTACCCTCGGATGCATTAAGTCCGAACCCATGGATTGGTGTACGTGTAGCTTTTCTAAATGGTTCCTAACCTGTTCTTTACCCACCACGGGCTGTCCATCTTCATCCCATCTTGTGTCACTCAGCGCATTAGTCTGGGAGCCCACCTGGTCCGTGAATACAGAGGCAAAGAAAGCATTGAGAACTTCAGCTTTCCCCACATCATCTGTCTCGAGGTTACCTCCTTCATCCAGCAGGGGCCGTACCCCTCTCTGATCACCTTCTTCTTGTTAACATGCCTGTAGAAACCTTTCTTATTATCCTTCACATCTTTATCCAGTCGCAATTCCATTTGCACTTTCGCCTTCCTGATAACTCCCCGGCATTCTCGAGCTACACATTTAAACCCCTCCCTGGTCATTTTTTCAAGTTTCCTCTTTTCGTAAGCTTCCTTTTTGTGCTTAAGTTCACCAAAGATTTTCCCTGTAAGCCAATCTGGTCTCCTGCCATGTTTGCCTCTCTTGCTACGCATTGGGATGGTTTCTTTCTGTGCCTTCAGTAAGACTTCTTTAAAATACTGCCAGCTCTCCTGGACTCCTTTCCCCTTCATGTTAGCATCCTAGAGGATTCTGCCCATCAGATCACTAAGGGTATGTCTACACTACCACCCTAGTTTGAACTAGGGTGGTAATGCAGTCAACCGGAGTTGCAAATGAAGCCCGGGATATGAATTTCCTGGGCTTCATTTGCATGTTGCCGGGCACCACCTTTTTTAAATGTCCACTAGTTTGGACGCCGTGCCCCGTGGCCACACGCGGCACGAACTAGGTAGTTTGGACTAGGCTTCCTATTCCGAACTACCGTTACTCCTTGTGGGTAGTTCCTAGTCCGAACTACCTAGTTCGTGCCGCGTGTAGCCGCGGGGCACAGAGTCCGAACTAGCGGACATTTAAAAATGGCAGTGCCCGGCAACATGCAAATGAAGCCCAGGAAATTCAAATCCGGGCTTCATTTGCAACTCCGGTTGACTACATTACCACCCTAGTTCGAACTAGGGTGGTAGTGTAGACATACCCCGAGGGAGTCAAAATCTGCTTTTTTGAAGTCCAAGGTGTGTATTTTACTACTCTCTTTTCTTCCTTTGGTCAGTATCCTGAAATCTACCATCTCATGATCACTGCTTCCCAGGTTGTCACCCACCTCTACTTCCCCTATTAGTTCCTCCCTGTTTGTGAGCAGAAGGTCAAGCTGCGCACGGCCCCTGGTCAGATCCTTCAGCACTTATGCCAAGAAGTTATCTCCAACATTTTCCAAAAACTTCCTGGATTGCCTGTGTACTGCCGTATTGGTTTCCCAACAGATGTCAGGGTGATTAAAATCCCCTATGAGAACCAGGTCCTGCGATCTGGAAGCTTCTCTCAGTTGTCCGAAGAAAGAATCATCTACCTCATCCACCTGATTCGGTGGCCTGTAGCAGACACCCACCACAACATCACTGCTGTTGTTTGCTCATTTAAACTTAACCCATAGACTCTCAACAGGTTTTTCTCCCTCTTTATACTGGAGTTCAGAGCAATCATAGTGCTCTCTTACATATAGTGGAACTCCTTTTCCTTTTCTCCCCTGCTTGTTCTTCCTGAACAGTCTATACCCTTGCATGACAGTGCTCCAGTCATGCGAGTCATCCCACCAAGTCTCTGTTATCCCAGTGAAATCATATTTCTTGGACTGGGCCAGGGCCTCCAGTTTTTCCTGTTTGTTACCCAGGCTTCTCTCATTAGTGTACAAACACCTCAAATAACCAGTTGATCGCCCTATTGTTTCCATTCGAATCAGGGGTCCTTCTTTGTTGCTTGTTCCTCTTTGCATTTCTTCCCGGTATCTGGCTTTCCCACTCCCCTCAGGGTTTTGGTCACCATCCCCTGACAAATCTAGTGTAAAGCCCTCCTCACTACATTTGCAAGCCTGCCCTCGAAGATGCTCCTTCCTCTCTTGGTTAGGTGGATCCCATCTCTTCCTAACAATCCTTGTGCCCGTAACAGAGTCCCATGGTCGAAGAAAACAAATCCCTCTCTGCGACTCCACCTGCACAACCACGAATTTCTTCCTCAGTTCGACAATCCCTGCCCAGTCCTTTTCCTTCAACAGGGAGGATAGATGAGAACACTAACCCACTCCAAATTGCACTCCAAATTCTTGGATCCTTCTTCCCAGCGCTACATAATCTGCAGTAACCCACTCAAGGTCGTTCTTGGCCGTATCGTTAGTTCCCACATAGAGAAGCATGAAGGGTAGTGATCCGAAGGTTTGATCAGCATGGTTGAATCTCCAGTGTAGAGTATTGAGAAAGGTGGGTTAGTGTAAATGCAGAATGAATTCCACTGTTTTGCTCGTACTTCAGTAGTGGCAGAGACTGCCTCTCCATCCTGGACCTACTGAGACAGAAACCGTCTTCTGGAACAATACAGTCAGTGAAGCCTATGGCAAAGGCAGGAGAGCTGGGACATACTGAGAACCATTTATGTAATGTGTAGATGAGCTGAGACATTCATGAAAGGCAGACCTTGACCAAAGCATGCAATGAAACACAGACCTTAAAGGACATATAGGTCCACAGATCGTCCCTTCACATCACTGGTGAATTTATACCCTCAATGAATGATATATGAGCCGCTATCACTGAAAAATACTCCGGCAGAATAAAAATAACATTTGGTTCAAACTATCTGAACTGCCAGAAGTTGAGGTTGGATGACGGGATGGATCAGCTACCTTGTTCTATTAATTACCTATGAAGCATTTTGCACTGACTGCAGTCATAAGCTGGGATACTGGATGGCTAGAAGGACCAACAGTGGCCATTGTCATGTTATTTTAAAGTAATAAAAGCACCACTAAGCACCTACAAACACCAGGTAAATTTACCCCTTTAGTTCTGTCAGTGGAAGGCAGTGGATCTCAGGCTGTGACCTGCTGGTCAAAAGTCTACTGGGACACAGCATGCAACCCATTTACTTCTAGAGAGACAGAAGCTTCCCGGCATACCTCTGGGTAGAGCCTGGCTGACAGCTGACTGGGATTTTTTTGACTAAATATATTTTAGTCAAAAAATGTTTATCGCTTATAACCCAAATTTTTCATTAGAGAGTTTAAATGAATTTTATATTTAAAATGTATTTGAGAAAAAAATTGGAAATTATCAAACAATGTTTCAAAATAAAAGTTACATGTTTCTGATCAAAATGATATTTCATTTTGAAATGGAAGTAAGGCTATATCTACACTGTAGGCTTCTTGCGCAAGATGCTTTTATCGGAAGAGAGCTTCTTGCGCAACAGTGCGTCCACATTGCAAAAGTGCATTGAAAAAGCGGTGCACTTTTACAGAAGAGAGCGTCCAGACTACTTGGACACTATCTCGAAAGTAAGCTCTGATTCCTATGCACAGAATGGCCTCCAGGGCACCCGTGCTTTTTTCTCTTTCCTCTTTTTGCACAAAAAAAATCTTTTTTCCCCATCCACACACACCTTTTTGCAAAAGAGCTCTTTCACAAAAAGGCATTCTTCCTTATAAAATGAGAAATACCTATGCCAGAAATACCCCTCTGTTCTTTCAATTTTTTTGCTAAAAAATGCGCTTGAGGTGTGGATGCTCAACAAGTTTTTTTCAGAAAAACGGCTGTTTTTCCAAAAAAAAATGCAGTGTAGACATAGCCTAAGTGAATTTATAGTGTGTGTTTGTGTGTGGGGGGGGGTGGAAGGGGGTACATCCTGAACACCTTTAAAATAAAAATTGAAAATTAAAATTAAATGTGTTGTCTAAAAAAAAAGTTCAAGTTGTACTGAATCTTGGTTCATAAATATTTTTCAGATTTTAACTTTATGCCACGATTTGGGATTTAGAAGAAAAAAATCTCAAGCATCTAAAAAATGTTCCTGTCCCAGGACAACCATTTTCTGCTTAATTCTCCATGCTCAGAAATTCAGCGCTCTTACATCCTTGAATAGTCAAGCTGTAGCATCTCCAAGGGAAGGATTTAGCAGTAATGTCCCTTATCTTTCCTCACTAATGAGTGCTTGCTCTGGAACAATTGCCTCGATAATAGTGAAATTTGCTCCACTGTCTAGTCTTTCTAATATAAGCTTTCTGGATGAACTAGGAATTTGGATAGGAGAAGTAAAACAAAGTATAATCAGATCTACTTACAGTGAATGCCACTATTATGTAGGGATGGGTCTGAATTCTGATGGAGGGGTCCTCAATGTCAAAATGTAGGCACTGTTAAGATCCATGGGATCTACTGGTTTTTGGAACTGATTCCTGGAAAGGCAAATATATGTTTGAGTAATTCAGAGACAGAAATTAGACACTGCACTCTCCTTTGTTCCTACTCATCGTTGCTGTCTTCTCGAAGAAGGGCCTCCAACTCCAAGCTAGAGATGTTCTGTTGGGCTGATAACTGGCTACTATCCCTCACTGATTCTCTGCAAAGTCTGTCAGATCTCACTATCAATACTAATTACAAGGGTATTTTTCAGGGGCTGATAAGTGACTCATCAGTTCCATCCCTGTGGCACTAAAGGCAGTAGCCCAATCTGTTCTATGCCTTCACTGTCCCTGGGATCTGCAGATCCTTGCTCAGACAAAAACCCTAATGTTCTAATTAAAAAAAGTTGTAAATGTAGGTAGAAAATAAGGTGGTTTGGGAGTACTGTTCCCAAAAATGACAAGCTGAGATAATGTGTCTATTTTAGAAGTGTCTCTTAAAAGTGAGCCCAGTGAAATACCAAAAGAGCATGGAAAAGGGAAGGTTTAATTAAATATAAATTGATTATTGGAAGAGTTTTTGAGGGTTAATAATTATGCAAGAGGAAAATCAATGTATAATGTAATTAGTTTGAAATTACTCAACAAACGATTTTACATTCCAGCAGCACAAATATAAAGTCTAAGTTTTAAGTAGTGGCAAAGGAAGCACCAATGAACTGAATGCTTCCAGCACATCCAAATCTTTGAGTAACTTCCTAGACTGCCTACTACTACACTGTTTACAAAGAGCTGGGAATTGGGATATTATCCTCGGTTTTGAATTAGAAAAACTAGAAACCTATCTCCTTTCTCTTTGCTTCAGATTTCTTACTTCCGATCCCTTCAATACATTTCTGTTTCACTGCAGTTCTGGTCTCTGTGTTCTGTGAACCCACAGAAAACTTTGGACCTTATAAGTTGTTTTGAAGGAAGGAATTTTTTTAGTTTTTTTTTTTCTAAAGCACACCTATGAAAAACTGCTCCTGGCTTTGGCCTCAATTACAACTTGTATGGAGTCCTGATTACTCATGCTTTATATTGAAATGGAAAGAGGAAATGCCTACTTGGAACTGCTAGAATGAGACTATGAACATACTTGAATTGTAGCCAGTTTAATAAAGAAAAGAGAAAAAAGAAGCCTTTTACTGTACCTGACCGAGTCCCCGTGACAATTATTGAGATTTTATAACTAAAATTTCTTATTTTTAAAAACACTTTTCCCTATCCTGTGGCTATGTGGAAAACCCAGGCAAATAACAGGGGAAACTGACTAACAGATTATATTAGGGGAAAGGGAAAGTGAGTAGCTGCCCTTTCCTGAATTTAGCACAAGGCATACATTATTTTGTTTTTCTTAAAGTTCTAGTTCCTGGAGTCAGATGATTGTTAGACACTTAGTTATTATTTAAAATAATAATACATTCAAAAGTGTAGTCTTTGCTATGGAGAAAAGCTTGACAAAATGGACCATAGGCTTAAAAAGCTTGAACTAAAAAAGCCCCATATTTCTCGTTTAATAAAAAGCTTGTGATTTTTAAAGTAATCTCATGGTTTTGGGTGAGCTTGTTTCAGAGTTTTTAAATACTTAGCGTTGTTAAGACTACACCAAGTACAAAGAAGAAAAAAAACCCTGAAACAATGCAGGTTCCTATCCCAACAAATTCTACCATTGGCTTATTATATTGATGACCTAGACTTCTATATTATGAAAAAATATCACTTCAGATTCAAAGGATTTGATTATATAAGAACTCTAAACTTTTGCATGGTTCATTTTCATGTGAAAAAAGGTACATACAAACCCAGTGTTTGTGCACCATCACCTGAAACTGCATGCACAAATGGATGCACATAAAGTGTTCATGAATATTTTTTAAAATGTTACTTTACAATTACTTTTGACCATCCTTAGGAAAAAAATGTCCTGTAATACTGTATTTCATGCAAAATGATTTAACTGACAATATATTCACTTTTACCTTGGTGAAAGTTCAAATTCCTTTTTGTAATTCTCTGAAGATAGCTTTTAAGAAAAGTGTTTAATCAAATATCATTTGGTCCAATTTAATTTATAAATTGATTTGTAACTGGAAGACGCACCTCCCTTTAAAAAGTTTTGAGTATCACAAGGGAGAATGGTTTTTATTAGCCTCTCACAAACAATCATACATTTCCCCCCAACACTTGTTCTCTTTCTTTTGGCGCCAAGAACACCTGATATGAAACGATCACTTGATAACCATTCTTTCCATCAGAAATTAAATCCTTCAGCATTTGTTGAAAATTTAACATACTTAGGCAGCTAATTGCTTTATAATGCAGTTGTTTTCTTTACTTAATTATATTTGTAAGAAGAATGAACTTTCAGTGTAATATCAATGTGTAACAGGGCAGCTGCCCTGTACTGGCCCCTTAAGAGCCAAACCCCAGCCTGGAGCAGGCCCGGGGAGTTCAGCCCAGCTGGGCGGCATTGGCCAGTTAAGGCCCAGCTGGGGGCTATAAAAGGGCAGGGCTGCTTCAGCCAAGGCAGTGTGAGCCTGGCTGCCGAGGGAGCAGGATGCTCTCTGGAGCTAGGGCAGGGCTAGAGAGGCAGACTGGGCCAGGACGCGTGGACAGCCAACCGGCCAGCCTGCTAGGCCTGCGGCAGGGCTGTGAGCCTGGCTGCCGAGGGAGCAGGACGCTCTCTGGAGCTAGGGCAGGGCTAGAGAGTTAGGCTGGGCCAGGGCGCTCGGACAGCCAGCCGGCCAGCCTGCTAGGCCTGCGGACAGGCCTGCTGGAGAGACACCATTCCCCCGGAAGGGGGGCTCAGAGCGAGTGACTTGGGCACTGCCGGAGGGCAGTGTGGCGAAGAGAGCAACGCGACTAGAAGATTCCAGAGGGGAAACGCCACGTGAGCGGAGGCCTGTGCGGGCGGAATGGACTGATTCCGGGGACAGCTGACGGACCCCCGCTACGGTGGTGAGTGACCCCCTCACACAATGTGTTTGCATAAATACAGATACATGGCTCAATCAGTCCTAGGCGGTATATCCCTGCAATAGGAGCTCTTTGAAGGCTCAGCACTCCCAGGAAATTTCAGATGGATAGCTGTGTTAATCTATAACTGAAAAAAAAAACCTTTAATAATATCAATAGTCCTGCAGGACCACAGAGACTAACAAAAAATGTAGATGGTATCGTGAGCTTTTGTGGGCCAACCCACTTTGTCAGATGAATGGAATTAAATGGTCCAGGTTGCAAAATAAATAGCAGAAAAGAAGGGGTAGGGAGGGGAAAAATGGGAAAAAAATGTCAATTTGAATGTCCATGCTAAACCCAAATAGAGTGTATTTTAAGTATTCTAAAGTACTCTTAAATAGGAGGAAAACACACCTACTTTCTATCTGGCCTTATATTCTGTGCTCTCTGGGGTAGTGTCTTTTTTTCTTTTCTGTCTGGAAGTAGATAGCACAGGTAACCCACTTGTAATCTCATCTGAAAGTGACCAGGAATAGTCAACATGGATTCACCAAGGGCAAGTCATGCCTGACCAATCTTATTAGCTTTTATGATGAGGTAACTGGTTGTATGGATATGGGAAAGTTAGTGGATGTGATATACTTGACTTTAGCAAAGCTTTTGATACCGTCTCCCACAATATTCTTGCCAGTAATTTAAGGAAATATGGATTGGATAAATGGACTGTAAGATGGATCGGAATCTGGCTAGACTGTCAGGCCCAACAGGTAATGATCAACGGCTCGATGTTAGGTTGGTGATCGGTTTCTAGTGGAGCGCCCCAAGGGTCTGTTCTAGGACCAGGTTCGCTCAACATCTTTATTAATTACCTGGATGAGGGGATGGGTTGCACCCTCAACAAATTCTCAGATGACACTAAGCTAGGGGGAGAGGTAGATACATTGGAGGTCAGGGATAGAGTCCACGGTGACTTGGACAGATTAGAGGATTGGGCCACAAGAAATCTGATGAGGTTCAACAAAGACAAGTGTAGAGTCCTGCACTTGGGACAGAAGAATCCCAAGCATTGCTGGGGACCGAATGCCTATGTAGCAGTTCTGCAGAAAAGGACCTGGGAATTACAGTGGATGAGAAGCTGGATATAAGTCAACAGTGTGCCCTTGTAGCCAAGAAGGCTAAGGGTATGTCTACACTACTCCGCTAGTTCGAACTAGCGGGGTAATGTAGGCATACCGCACTTGCAAATGAAGCCCGGGATTTGAATTTCCCGGGCTTCATTTGCATAAGCGGGGCACCGCCATTTTTAAAACCCCGCTCGTTCGAACCCCGTGCAGCGTGGCTACACGCAGCACAAACTAGGTAGTTCGAACTAGGCTTCCTAGTTCGAACTACCGTTACTCCTCGTGGAATGAGGTCTGGGAAACTAATTCAAATTAACACTTTATTTTTGGAGACTGTTTTTACAGTCCATGAATTTTAATGATAGCAACAATGAGAGCAATGAGTTGATTATATTTAAAACGCCATCTTTGGTTTAACCACAGTCATCATAATTTTAAAATAAACCCTAATTTGGCATCCTCCATCCAAAGTCAGATCAGAATATTTTATGCTGTTTTTGGTGAGACTTTACTCAGGGTTTGTTGTCATGAAACAAACTCATCAGTTGGTTTTATGAAGAAAAAGGAATCTTCCATTGATCCCCTGCAGCTCTTAACAGCATTCACAGTTGACAAAAAGTGACCCAATTCTTGGTTCTTAAAATTAACTTGTGGTGTGAATCCTCCTCTACCTGCATGTTGCTATTATTTCCTTTGGTTCTTTTTTTCTGATTTATTTAATGTGTCGTAAAAAAGGGCATTTTCTATGTTTAGGGCCATTATTCCCCAGTGTAAGTTTATTGGGAAGAGAAAGCCACTGTCTCTCTATGGAACAGCTTGTGCATAATACAGTCTTCAACTCCTACTCCTGTTCTTTCATTTTAAGAGAGCTAGACCTTTGGGGCCCTTTCTCCTCTCACCTACGCCCACCCTCATCTTAGTCTTGACATAATTCAGACAAAGAGGTTGTATAATACTGCTGTTTCATTTAGAAGAGTAAATTGGTGTTCTGTCAAAGAAGTCCTGCTGAAGCTAAAATAATAATAATAAAAAAAAATCCAAAAGGCTGAGGATGATTTTAGGTTTTCATTTATTTCTTCAGTAAGAATTCCCTTTTCTTTGTTAAAATTGGGGTTGACTTCTTTTTATCACATGCAGGTCTGCTGAATTGATAAAGAGATATAGCATTCCATTATGTAACTTTTACATGGGTGTTTTTCCTGTGTTTTTTAATTGCTAAGGTGCATTTTCTTTGTAACTGAAATAAGGGGGATTCGCCAGAATATTTATTTTGTTAACTGAACTTTGGATCCTATGTTATATTTTACAATCTTCATTTTTTTCTGTGTTTTTATGAATTCTAAATATAAACCCGTGATTTACATAGGCTCCCCAGCTGTCCAGTTAAGTTTCCTTTAACGTAGGAATTTTGAAACCATAGTCCTCAAATTTATGTGCATGGAACAATTGTGTTTGGAAAATGTAATTCTTCATATGCTCTAACTTCCATTCATTATCTACCAGCTTATATTTGTTTTCAATTGCCATGCAGTGTTCTTCATTTGTTCTGGGTTCTGTTGGGGTGCGTCTACACAGCACCCTTACCTTGAAATAAGCTTTTCCCTTTTTTACTTCTTTTCGAGTTAATTTCAAAATAGATTATTTTGAAAATTGGCACAGGCTACACAGCACCAAATTTCAAAATAAGGAGCTATTCCAAAACATCCTTTAACCCTCATGCAATGACATTTATAGGGATGTAGGAATAGTGAGCCCATTATATTTTGATATAATGGGCTTGCTTTTAAGATGTGGAATAGCTATGCAGTATAGACCTAGCTTTGTTGTTCTATACCTTATTTTATGTATCTGCCTGGAGCTCCTTTGTCCACACAACAATATTTTTAGGACTTAGGTATTGTAAAATGTTGAGCACCTACTGAAAAGTATTGAGGCCATTGGATTGCCATTGATTTAATAGTGCAAAGGATATAAAAAATGCTCGGCATCTTGATGGATTGGGATCTTACTACATATTTATGTGGCTATCAAGTGAAATATCCAAGTAAAACATTGGTTCTTTGTACTAAAAGAGAGCCATGGACAGTCAACAGTGAAAGCCCAGAATATTAAGCAAATCAATTAACAATACAAACTGTATTTTAAATTGTTAAAAATCCCATTTGTTATGTGTATGGGGCATAAATGAAATTTAAAATAAAAGGAAAACAAAAAGTATGCATGTAATACAAGTTTTTTAAAGGAGTACTTTGGGAAAGAATGATTTCACTAATGAAAACTGACACCCTAGTCATGGAAAGATGTATGTCCATGATTAATAGGATGCAGGAGAATAGTCTGATGATTTCTCATAGTTCATAAATATGGTATGTATAGGTTAATGCATTGGGTTCATTTTCTAGATCAAATACAAGCTTCCTGTGATACCCTGAGAAAGTCATTTAACTTCTCTGTGCATCTGCTCCTCTCTGTAAGATGAAGAGAATGATATGTCCTTTATATCGCTTCTATAGTTAGATTGAAAACTTTTTGTAATAGGGATTGTCTATCTTTAAATTGGGATTTTGTTTCCAAATCCTTCCTCTAATGAGCAGGGCTAGCCATTCACAGTATTTGTTTAATCCTAAACTGATGGGCTGTGTCTACACTGGCATGAATTTCCGGAACTGCTTAAAACAGAATACTATTCCGTTTTCAGTTTTTCCGGAAAAGGAACGTCTACATTGGCAGGCTGCTTTTTCAGAAAAGCCCCTTTTCCGGAAAAGCATCTGTGGCCAATGTAGACGCGCTTTTCCAGAAAAGAGCCCTGATCGCCATTTTCACGATCGGGGCTTTTTTCCGGAAAAGACTACTGGGCTGTTTACACTGGCCCTTTTCTGGAACAGTGTTCCAGAATAAGGACTTATGCCCGAGCGGGAGCAGAATAGTTTTTCCGGAATAGTTTTTCTGACTGATTTTGTACAGTAGAGCGTCGTTGCTTTTCCGGAAATTCAAGGGCCAGTGTAGACAGCTCGCAGCTTATTCCGGAAAAGCCGCTGATTTTCCGGAATAAGTGGCCCAGTGTAGACACAGCCATGGTGTCAAATTTGCAGATGAACTGTAGCTCAGCAATTTCTCTTTGAAGTCTGTTCTTCAAGTTTTTTTGTTGCAGGATGGCTACCTTTAAATCTGCTACTGTATGTCCAGGAAGATTGAAGTGATCTCCTATAGGTTTTTATATATTACCATTCCTGATATCTGATTTGTGTCTGGTTATTCTTTTATTCTGAAAGAGATTATTATAAAAAGTAACAATACAAACAGGAGGATACTAGCACTGCTAGTTTCTTTTCAGATTTTGGCAATAGAGGTAATAGATTTGTAACTATGAAATAAAATCAAACTGCTTTCAACCTATTCTGGTGGGAATATTCTGGGATCCACCTTTTCTTTCTTTTCTCCATCATAAAATGCACCGAAGAGATGGATATAGCAGAATCAATAGCTAATGGCATTCAATAAAGGTATAATTTGCCGAAGCTCTTGCACATTTTGTCCATTCCTAGTTTACAAAACAAATTGGGATTTTTCAAGGTAAAGGTGTGCTATAAATATAGGATTATTACTAGTTCTTGCTGATTGTCATTGACTCACTGTTTAAGCAGAGGAGATATTCTGTTGCTGTATTCTGAATATCCATGGTAAGAAATGCACATACACAGCAAGCAACTGCTTGCAGGTGGCTTAAAATATTATATTTTGCCTTGTATGAAGTCAGAAGAGATTTACTAGAAGCTTCCTACTGAAATGTGGAACAGATTATATGCATACCTGCTGAACCTGTTTATACCGGCCAACTGTACTTACAAATTCTCGTGAACATGGTTATGTTACACAAAGCACAAATGTATTAGAATTTCTAGATACTGTAATTACATTTCTGCATGGTGCATAAAGCTGTGATGTGATTTATTTATATATACAAAAGACAACTAAAAACAATAACTACATGAACAGCATTCCTCCACTGACTCCAAACACAGGCTATTTCAATAGCTTCAGTAAACACCACAGCTCTTCATCCTAATTCTGCATCCAAAAGAAACCTTGCAAACAAGACATCAAATGACAGAGTCCTATGCAATTCATGAAGTGAACAAAAGGCTTTAGTTAACTATTTTCAAAAGGAGTTATGTTGTTTTATTGTTTTTTAATCTGACATTTGAGTCTTAAGAGTCTTTTTCCTGGACAACTATGAAATATTTAAATATTTGAATATGAAATTCAAGTTTTAAATAAATATGGATATGTCTACACATCAAAGTTAATTCGAAATAACAGCCATTATTTTGAATCAACTTTAATGGTGTCTACACAGGGAAACCGCTATTTCAAAAAAATTCAAAATAGCGGCGTGCTTATTTCGAATTTGGTAAACCTCAATCTACAAGGCATAACACCAAATTCAAAATAGCTAATTCGAAATAAGCGCTGTGTAGATGCTTATTTCAAAATAGGGGGCCTCCAGCCCTTCCCAGGGTGCCCTGGTGGCCACTCTGGGACATACCAGGAGAACTCCTCTGCTCCCCCGCACCCTGGAGCCCTTAAAGGGGTAGATTCAGTTTGGCCACAGGGTCTGTGCCAGCTCTAGGCTTGCCAGCCCTGAGCCTGCAGGCGCTGCCTCTGACCCAGTTGCCAGAATGAGCTAGCCAGCCAGTGCCAGCCAGCCCTCCACCCTTCCCCAGGAGCAGTGTGGCAGCTCTCAGGAGCCTGCCAGGGGCCGGAGAAGGCGGGCACCTTCCTGGTCCAGTGCGGAGATCATGGACCTGATTGAGGTTTGAGGGGAGGCCTCCAATGTCCATGATCTCCACAATAGATGCAGGAATGCAGCCGTCTACAGACGGATGGCTGACAGCTTGGCCACCAAAGGCCACATGTGCAACCAGGAGCATGTGCGCAGGAAGATAAAGGAGCTGAGGCAGGCCTATGCCAGGGCCACAGGGGGCAGCTCCCAACCAGGGGCAGACCCAGACCCCTTGCCCTTCTTTGAGGCCCTGGGCCGCATCTTGGGGGGCAGGACAGACCGTGTCCCCCCAGGTGATCATCGACCCTGGGGCAGAGGGCCCTGACCAGGGCACGGAGGAGGAGGAGGAGGAGGACGGTCAGCAGTCGCAGGAGCCTGGAGGGAGCATGGCACTCACCCTGGACCCCTGAGGCATACCAGCAGCAATACCATCGCTGTCTTCTGAGGCCGGGGAGGCCTCAACATGTGAGTGCCATCACTGTCCCCTTATGTGGGGTGAGAGGGAGCCCAGGGACCGCACATGTGGGCCTTGCTGAGCATGGATCATACAGCAATCTGTGCATGTGTCATGCCAGCTGGGGCATGTGACCCCAGCTGGCTGCCATGCAGGGGCCTTGTCCCGTTACCCACACACATATATGTATGAAGGCACATGACATGTGCCATACCCCAGGGAGGGACACTGAAGAATGCCTTCACTCCACAAGCCCCCTCTACGCAGAGGCAGGGCACATCCTCCCCTCACTCACACCCACACTATATAAAGCACAGGGGCATGGGTACAATCCTGGGTCAGCTCATACTCCTGGGGATAGCAGGACATGATGGTGCGGAGACCTGCTGTCCTCACCTTGCAGAGGGGGGCTGGGCTTCACGCACTGTGTCCCCAGAGAGAACTGACCACCTCTCTGGTTTCTCCACAGCTGCACCAGCTGCAAGTGCAGGGCACACCACCCTGCCCAGGACATTCTCTCACACCCAAACCAGCAGGCTCACCCGGAACCAGGAGGGATACCAGCGGCAGCACCCGGGGTTACTGCAAAGGCAGGTCCACAGCCAGGAGCACTGGGTGCAGTAAAACCTCCAGCTGTGGCGCGAGAGCTTGCAGGAGCTGTGTGACCAGGGCCCTGCAATCTGCGACCACCTGCAGACCATGGTGCAGAGATTGCTGCCTGCTGCTGCTCCAGCCCTTGTAGCCACCCCAGCTATCGCTCCTCCTCCCACTCTTGCTCCCCCTCCCACTTCTTCTTCACCCCTGCCTCTTCCTCATACCCACTCCTCCCAGGGATGCCGAGGCCCCCACACCAGCAGTGCTGGGAGACAGGTGGACTGGCAAGACCCCCAACCCTGAGCTTCTCCTCCCCTGGCCTTCCCCTTCCAGCTCTCTACTCCCAGGTTTCCCCCTCCCTTCTCCCACACTCATCCCTCCCACCCCAGTTATGGTCAATAAAAAGAGTTTGTTTTTGGCAACAAATGTGTTTTTATTTGACATCAGGAAGCAGGGTTAGGGAGGGGAAAGTAGAAGGAAGTGATGGTGGAATAAGGCACAAGGCCCTAGTGGGGCACGCCAGGGAGACTTCACTCCTCCTCTGTCTAGAAGCTCTCCCGCAGGGCCTTCTGGATACCAGCAGCCTCCCGATGAGCCTCCTAGCTGGCAGCCATGCGGGGCTATGTGTAGAGGCCAGCCAAGTGGTCGGCCTCTGCCATACAGCCTGGTAGGAAAGCCTCTCCCTTCTGCTCACGCAAACTGTGCAACACACAGCAGGCTGCCACCACATGTGGACTATTGCTTTCGAAGAGGTCGAGGCAGGTGAGGAGGCATCTTAGTCGGGCCTTCATCCGGCCAAACACCCCTTCCACCACAATGCAGACCCTGCTGAGCCTGGCATTAAAGGCCTGCTGGGAGGGGTTGAGGTGTCCTATATAGGGCTTCATGAGCCAGGGTTGTAGTGGGGAGGCTGCATACCCTACCAGGCAGACAGGCATGTCCATATACCCAACCCTGATGTGACGGTCGGGAATAAAGTGTGCAGCCTCTGGCACATGGAGGAGTTGTGGTAAACCCACGCGTCATTTGCTTTGCCGGACCAGCCCATGTTAATGTCCATGAACTGGCCCTGGTGGTCAGACACAGCCTGCAGGATGACCGAGAAGTATCCCTTCCGGTTGATTTACAGGGATGCTTGGTGTTCCGGGGCACGGATGGGGATGTGTATCCTGTTGATTGCCCCTCCCTCTGCAGTTGGGGAAGCCCAGAGCGCCAAAGACCTCGATCACCACGTCCACATGGATGACTCTGCAGAGCAGCACTCTGTTGATGGCCTTGACCACCTGCAGAGGGACACACAAAACCACCGAGAGTCACTGGGCTGTCAGGGCAGCTGAGAGTGCTCCTTCCCCACCATTGCTCCACTCCCTCACTCTCCAGGAGCAACCCACCCTGCAATCCTGGCCACTGCGGGCAGTCTGTAGTGTGGCTGGGACAGACCAAACCCTCCTGGGGAGGGGACTTGAACCTCCACCCCCTCTTTTCTCTAGGGCAGCCCATCCACTCCTCGCACCGCCCACCCCCGCCACAGTGGCCAGAGACTGCCATACCTGCATGAACACTGCTCCGATGGTGGATCTCCCCATGCCGAATTGGTTCCCCATGGATCAGTAGCTATCCGGTGTGGAGAGCTTCCAGAGGGCAATGGCCACACACTTCTGGAGGGGAATGGCGGTCCTCATGTGTGTGTCCCATCACTGCAGAGCAAGGGCAAGCCACTCACAGAGCTGGAGGAAGGTGTCCATTTTCATCCTGAAGTTCTGGGTCCACTGTTGGTTTCCCCAGCGCTCCAGGATGATGTGGTCCCACCAGTCTCTGCTGGTGTCCAGATGCCAGATGTGGTGGGCCACCCTGGCTTCTAGCTGCTGCTACTCCATGGCCCTCAGGATGGTCCAGAAGAGGACCTGGGGGTTAGGCTGCCACAGAAGCTGCCAGGCAGACTCCAGCACTTGCTGCCAGGCTTGCAGCAGGACATCCAAAATGAGCGCCAGAGTGCCCAGGGGCAGCTCTGGCTCCATGGTGCCAAGTGCTGTGGTGTCCTGAGTGAAGGCAACCAAGCAGGCAGAGAGAAAAATACTTTGCTGTCCCTCAGTGAGATAGGCAAGCAAGCAAAAAAACCAGCTATCCCTTTAAGCACAAGCCTCAGATAGCCTCAGACAGCAGCCACACAAAGTAACTACTGACCTGATGCCCTGCTGGAACCAGTTTCAGCTGGCCTTAAATGCGATTCAGCATGCAATCAGTGTGGACGTGCTATTTCAAAATAGCAAAATGATATTTTGAAATGCATTTTATGTGTAGATGCGTTATTTCGAAATAACTTGTTTCAAATTAACTATTTTGAAATAATATATTTCGAAATAACGTTGTAGTGTAGACATACCCGATGAGAAATCTATGAGGAGACTTACAGATATGATACATATCCTCACTTCTGTGATGATCAGTACTCCTTTCCCCACAACACACCTTTCACGATCTATGGGTCCCACACATGCCTATCATGGAATGTGCTGTACCTTATTCAGTGCTTCAGATTTCCCCAAGTATAACTGTGTGGGTGAAACCAGAGAAACACTATGCTCTCCAATGAACTCCCACAGAAAAATGATGAAAGACAAAAGCCACCATCCCACCTTTTGTTGAAAATCTTTTACAAAATGATCACTCTGTGTCTCACCTCTCAGATTTTGTCCTCAGGGAAACCTGCACTACATCTTCAAAAGATGACCTGGAGCTTAAATTCACAACTCTTAATTCAAACTGGACACTAAAAACCATGGACATGCCTATTTTATGGGTTATTACAACAGTTTGTAACCAAGGGAGCTGGAACAATTTATATTGTGGGTTTCCTGAGAGCCATTGAACCAAACCATAAATTCTGTTGATGAATCATAGAATCATGAAATCATATGGTTGGAAGAGACCTCAGGAGGTCATCGAGTCCAGCCCCCTGCCTAAAGTAGGACCAACCCTAACTAAATCATCCTAGCCAGGACTTTGTCAAGCCAGAACTTAAAAATCTCTAGGGATGGAGATTCTATCACTTCCCTAGATAACACATTCCAGAGCTTCACCAACCTCCTAGGGAAATAGTTTTTCCTAATATCCAACATAGACCTCCACCACTGTAACTTGAGACCATTGCTCCTTGTTCTGCCATCTGCCACTACTGAGAACAGCCTCTCTCCATCCTCTTTGGAAACTCCCTTCAGGTAGCTAAAGGATGCTATCAAATTCCCCCTCACTCTTTTCTTCTGTAGACTAGATAAGCCCAAATCCCTCAGCCTCTCCTCATAAGTCATGTGCTCCAGACCCCTAATCATTTTTCTAGTCCTCTGCTGTACCCTCTCCAATGCATCCAAATGCTTTCTGTAGTAGGGGTGGGGGCCAGAATTGGATGCAGGTCAGAATAAAGGGGAATAATCACTTCTTTAGATCTGTTGGTAATACTCCTCCTAATACAACCTAATATGCAATTAATGTGCAAGTAGCCTTCTTGGCAACAGGGGCACACTATTGACTCATATCCAGATTCTTATCCACTATAGTCCCCAGGTCCTTTTCTGCAGAACTGCTGCTTATCCAGTTGGTCTCCAGCCTGTAACAATGCTTGGGATTCTTCTGTCCCTAGTGCAGAACTCTCCACTTGTCCTTGTTGAACCTTATCAGATTTCTTTTGACCCAATCTTTCAATTTGTCTAGGTCACTCTGGACCCTATCCTAACCCTCCAATGTATCTACCTTTCCCCCTAGCTTAATGTCATCTGCAAACTTGCTGAGGGTGCAATCCATCCCCTAATCAGGTCATTAATAAAGATGTTGAACAAAACTGGCCCTGGAACTGATCCTTGGGGCATTCCGCTTGAAACCAACTGCCAGCCAGACATCGAGCTGTTTATCTCTGCTCATTGAGCCAACAATCTAGCTAGCTTTCTATCCACCTCACTGTCCTTTTATCCAAATCATACTTAACCTGCTGGCAAGAATAATGTGGGAGACGGTATCGAAAGCTTTGCTAAAGTACAGGATAGTACACTATACTAGTTTAGGGTATACAGTACTATAAAGTATATCACATTCACCAACTTCCTCATATCCACAGAGTCAGTTACCTTATCATAGAAGGCAATCAGACTGGTCAGGCATGACTTGCCCTTGGTGAAACCATGTTGACTATTCCTGATAACTTTCCTCTCTTTCAAGTGCTTCAAAATGGATTCCTTGAGAATCCCCTTCATGATTTTTCTGAGGATTGAGGAGAGATTGACTGGTCTGTAGTTCCCTGGATTGTCCTTCTCTTTTTAAAAGATGGGCACTACATTTGCCTTTTTCCAATTGTCCAGGACTTCCCCTGATCTCCATGAGTTTTCAGAGATAATGGCCAAAGGCTCTGCAATGATATCTGCCAACACCCTCAGCACCCTTGGATGCATTAAATCCAGCCCCATGGATTTGTGTATGTCTAATATGATAGTGACCACTTCAGCCCAGGGGATGTAATTGCTAGTTCTAGCATCTTTGTTTGTAACACAGCCCGCTATCTACTAATGCTCCTCTGTGCTATTACTGCATTGGTATTACTTGCCCACTTCATTTTAAGTGTCTCCTGCAACAGGTGAGACCTCTTTATGCATAACAGTCTGTCCCACCTTGTATTTAGTTTGGACACTGCTTCCCTTCCCCAGACCCAGATGAGGTTTATGAAGCTTGAGAGCTTGGCCCTTCCAACCAACATGTGTTGGTCCAATACAAAATGCTATTTCACCCACCATGTTATTTTACAATGTATTTGTACTGCTCTCTTTTTTATTTTAAGCAGATTTACTTTCTGAGTATCCATTCAATGACAATGGAATTTTTAAGTTCTGAGAGCCCTTTAAAGCACAACCCTGTGATGGGGGCTGAATTGCCTACATAGGCCTAGTTTAAAAGCCTGATGTCTGGTTTGCATACAATTTTCATAAATGCATAAAATTTGCGTGTTGATTGCTACCACAACATCTCTGTCTCTCAACCTTAGCCCTTTATCCATTTTTGTTCTTGCAAGAGCTCCATTTCTCCTCTCATAAAAACTAACGACTCTGCAACTGTGGTTGGATGCTATATGAAGACACACTATTTCTAGGGAAACACCAGAGGTACTCAGCACTACTTTAGCCTTGAGAAATTGTTGCATTTGCTCTTCTCTGAGTTCAGCCAGACCTACTGTGTAGGGCAGAACTTCTCTGTACATTTTATGAGTTGACCCCCCTCATCTAGACCTCACCCTGCTTGGAAAGGCTAGTATCAGTGACAACACTAACTTTATACAATGCTGCACTGCAGGCATATAGAAGCTGTACTATGCCTGGCTACGGCATTAGAAGGAAGCTCTTTCTAGTATTGCTTGTTCCCTTTCTTCTTCCCAAAGCTGGGAAAAAACTTGCACTGAGTCATTGCTCTAAATATTTGATGTAGCTTTCAGATTTCTTCTGATATGGTTCTTTTGAACATTCTATTTGCTCACACATTTTATCAGAGATCTCTGTTTTCATGAGCTGTTTTTGAATGAAATGAAGACATATAGTAAATCATACATGGTAATTTTCAAGCACATCTTGAATGTATCATCCTTATCTGTGTGTACTTGCAATTAGCTGGAACCGTTTTGGTTACATAGAAAGGTCATCTGCTTATTTGCTCTGTGTTTGAGAAACAAGCTTAGAAGTATAAATAAATGTATGTAAATCTGTTTAATCCATATGTTTTAGTTTTCCCAAGCTAAAATTATGCTCATGTCAAACTGTGCCTTGGACAATGTAATAGACAGTCTTATTAGAAATGGTTGAGCGAATTGATTCAGATCTACCCTTAGCCATTATAAAAACCTCTATTACCAAAGGAGACCATCTTTTTTAGGAGTTCCTGCTTGCTCCGTTATCCCACTCCTCCTCTATGACTATGTCTACACAGCAGTGTTATTTCAGTTACTGACGTTATTCCGAAATACCTTAGTGTATGTTAGTGGTCTCCAACCTTTTTATACTTGAGATAAGTTTTTGAATTTAAGTGCAATCCAAGATCTACCTGAAACCGAAATATCCTTGCCCCACCTCCTTCATGCCCTTTCTGCGAGACCCTGCCCCTGCTCACTCTATCCTACCTTCCTCCCTTTCACTAGGGTGGGGCAAAGGTTTGGGGTGCAGGCTCTGGCCTTGAATTAAGGGATTTGGAGTGTGAGAGGGGCTCGGAGCTGCAGGCAGTTGCGGTGTTGGAGGGGGTTATAGGTGCAGGCTCTGAGGGCATTTAGATGCTGGGGTGCTTGGGGCTAGGTGTGCAGGAGGGGGTTCATGACTGTGCTAGGGTTTCGGGATGTAGGCTCCAGCTGGGCAATATTTGCTTCAGATGGCTCCTGGGTGGTGGTGCAGTGGGGCTAAGGCAGGCTCACTCCTGTCCTGGCCCTGCACCACTCCCAAAAGCAGCCAGCAAACTCCCTCCCAAGTTCTGTTTTGTCCCCGTTCTGCTTTGTGGAGATATGATACAAAGTAGGAGAAGAGGCACCTTGCCATCAGCGCCCCTCTTCTCCCTTCCCTGCTCTGCCCAGCAAGCTTCTGAGGGACAACTCCAAGGCAAAGAGCAGGAGATACACAGCAATGGGGGGATGGGCAGCTGAAATGCCTGCACTTGATAATAGCCTTTTGGCCAAACCAGTTAGGATCACCTGTCAAAGGCTCCAATGTCTACCAGTAGATTCTGATCTACTGGTTGTTGACCACTGGAGTATGTCTACACTTCCTTCAACATCCTGCTGTGTAGACAGCACCAAAAGCTGAATTAAGCTATTTTGACTTTAGCTACACAATTGACATAGCTGAAGTTGCGTAGCTTAATTTGAGTTTTGCCCTGCTGTGTAGGTGTATCCTAATAGGCTTTTCTCCTCTACCTGGCTCCATTCCCTTGTACATCCTACTGGTCCTTCAGTCAGTTTTTCATTTTATCTATTAAGGTGCCCGCGATGTTATGGACACTATAAACACAAAAATAAATCTATACAATTGTACAAGGAAAATAAGGAAGGTTTTCTCGTAATATAAATAACAGTTTCAATGAAAATTTCAACAGAGCCAAAAGGATTACTAACCGACAGTAGGGGGGAAAGGATTCCAGACTAGACTTGGAAGGGATTAAAAAGCAGGGAGTATCACTCAGTCAGGGGCTGACTAGAGAGGTGGCAGGAGATCTTTGTCTTCTGTCCAGAAGGATGAATAAGGGACCTGCCAGCCAGTGCAGTCATTTGAGGCAAGACAGGGCTCCACTGCAAATAAACTTGCAAATAAACCTGAGCACTCAGGACCACTGGATCAGCGGGGTTATGTCCCAAACTGAAGAGACGTGTAGGTAGTAGTTTAGGGAAGTGGATCTTGACTCCCTGCCAGCAGGGAGACTCATCTCTTATGCTCCATCTATTTTGCGTAGGGCTTGATCTACATAAAGCGCTGGGTTGGGATCTGTTAGAGAAGTAGGTTCCAGGTCCTTTCTTATCACTCCCCACTTGGACCATACAGACTGAAAGGTCTCAGCAATCTAGCCTCTAGGCTGCCTATCTCAAAGAAACACATAGGGATGGAGAGGTTACTAACTTCTTGGAAAAAGGAAAGATCCCCAGAACAGGTAGACAGAGAATCACATAAAGGAAATAAAAGATTGGAGATTGGGCTTGTTTTCAACCTACAAGATTATGGGTATGTCTACACTACAGCGCTAATTTGAAATAACTTAGTTCAAATTACTTAATTCGAACTAAGCTAATTCGAACTAACACATCCAGACTAAAAAGCTAGTTCGAATTAGCGTTTTGCTAATTCGAACTAGCATGTCCACATTAAGTGGACCCTGAACCCAGGTTAAGGATGGCCGGATACAGTGCCGGCAGGGCATCAGATGAGGACTTAGAGCATGGAGCTGCTGCCTCAGGCTAGCCGAGGGCTGTGCTTAAAGGGACCCGACCCCCACCCCGGACAGACAGTTCTCAAGGGTGCCCCACTAGCAAAGCAGTCCTGGCTTGGAGTGCCCTGAGTGCCCACACTGGGCTCATCACAGCACTCGGCCATCAGCCCGGCTGCACTTGCCGCAGGCTGCCATCTGGGGAGAGAGGGCAATTGGGGGGGCTGCAGGAGAGCTTCCACCCCCAGAAGCCAGCAGAGCCAGCCCAGTCCTCCCCATTGGGGGCTCGTACCCCATTCCTCCCTCACCTCCTTCCACTTACTCCTCCCTAGCCCCTCTTCCTGACGTACAAAATAAAGAAAACGTGTGGTCAAAAATAGAATCTCTTTTTATTGAACAAAACTCGGGGAGACTGGGAAAAGGAGGTGGGAGAGGGGACGAGAGAGGGTGGGAGAGGGGAGGGCAACTAAAATGATCAGAGGTTTGGAACAGGTCCCATATGAAGAGAGGCTAAAGAGACTGGGACTTCTCAGCTTAGAAAAGAGGAGACGGAGGGGGGATAGGATAGAGGTCTATAAAAGCATGAGTGGAGTGGAGAGGGTGCATAAAGAAAAGTTCTCCATTAGTTCCCATAATAGAAGGACTAGAGGACACCAAAGGAAAGGAATGGGTAGCAGGCTTCAAACTAGTAACAGAAAGTTGTTCTTCACAAAGCAAAGAGTCAGCCTGTGGAACTCCTTGCTGCAGGAGGCTGTGAAGGCTACAACTAGAACAGAGTTTAAAGAGAAGTGAGATAAAGTGATGGAGGTTGGGTCCATTGAGTGGTATTAGCCAGGGGGTAGGAGTGGTGTCCCTGCCCAAAGTTTCTGGAAGGCTGGAGAGGGATGGCACGGGACAAATGGCTTGGTCACTGTCTTTGGTCCATCCCCTCCGGGGTCCCTAGTGATGGCCACTGTCGGCATACAGGCTACTGGGCTAGATGGACCTTTGGTCTGACCCAGTATGGCCATTGTAAGCTCAGGGCTCAGGGTCGGGTGTCTCAGTGGACCACCTTGATTTTCATGCACACCTGCTCCTGGGTGGCCAGGCTGGCAGCTCTCCTGCCCTAGATGGCCACTTTTCTGTGCCTAGTGCGGAGGTCATGGACGAGGTCCACGATGTCCGCATTAGACCAGGTGGGTGCCCGCCTCTTGCAGTCCCGGGCAAGCTCCCGGGAGCCGCCAGCCTGGTCCCGGGAAGAGTGGGAGGGCTGGGGGTCATCGGGTGGCTGGCTCGAGCCGTGCCAGGTGCAGGGTCTGCTGGCTGGGTGCTGGCAGGCTTGCACTTGGCACAGGCACCGTAGCCAGCTCGTGCCCCTTTAAGGGGTCCGGGGCCAGGAGGGGGGCATACTAGTTTCCCTGGTGTTGGCCAGAGTGGCCACCAGGGAAAGCTGGGGAGGGCTAGCCTCCCACTAGTTCGAATTAAGGGACTACACACACCTTAATTCGAACTAGTAAGTTCGAACTAGGCTTAGTCCTTGTAGAATGAGGTTTACCTAGTTCGAACTAAGCACTCCGCTAGTTCGAATTAAGTTCGAACTAGCGAAGCGCTAGTGTAGCGCCTATCAAAGTTAATTCGAACTAACGTCCGTTAGTTCAAATTAACTTTGTAGTGTAGACATACCCAAAGTCTTCCTCTATCCAAACTACTGCTTTAGGAGATACAGAGGCAATTATTAAATCAGAGTACTAGCCAACTCTAGACAACATAAGGTCTATGTGAGATCCTCAGGAAGGTATGTTTGAAGGAAAGCAGCCAATCATTGATGACAGAAGTGAACAGAAATATAATCTAGGTAGAAAAATCTGCCTGTGATACCAAGGAACTCAAATGCTTAATTTTTCTATAAGGTTATGTCTACACTGCATGCTTATTTTGGAATAAGCTATTCCGGAAGTTATCTTCAAGAGTATCTTATTTAGAAATTGCGTGTCTACACACAAAAAGTGCATCAAAATAGTGCTTTTCTATTTTGAAATAGACCATCCATACTGATTGGACACTAACAAGCGTTAAAGGTCACCCAGAACCAGTTCAGGCAGGGCATCAGGTGAGAAGTGACTTCCTGGAGCTGCTGCCTGAAGCTATCTGAGATGTGAGCTTAAAGGGACACCCCTCGCCCCCCAGTACAGCTGTTTCTCTGATTCTTCTCCTTCTTGCCTACCTCTCTGAGGGTATGTCTACACTAGCTCATTAGTTTGAGCTAGGTAGAGTAATTAGGGCAAGTGGAGTTGCAAATGAAGCCCGGGATTTAAATATCCCGGGCTTCTTTTGCATGTTCCCGGGTGCCGCCATTTTAAAATCCCTCTTAGTCCGAACTCTGTGCCCGCCGCTACATGTGGCACGGAGGCGGTAGTTTGAATTAGAGATCTTAATTCGAACTACCATGGAATGAGGAGTAACGGTAGTTCGAATTAGGATCTCTAATTTGAACTACCTACTCCGTAGTCTGCTGGCTGCAGTCCCAGGAGGTGGAGGTGACGTGCTGGAAAGGGAAACCCTACGGAAAGGCAGGGTGGGGGTGAGTTGATGGCTGGGGGGGAGGGGAGGAAAGCCCCCACCCCTGGGCAGTTCTCCAGTCCCACCCTCACACAGCCATGCAGGCAGAACAGGCTATATAGGGGGTGGCTCTTGGTGTGTTTGTTGAGGGGAAGGGGTGGGACGGCTCTGGCACCCCTGGGATTCTCTGGTTGGTTGATTTGTTTGTTTCCTGCAGGTGATGAGGGTCATCAACACTGTCCTGCTGCACGGGGACATCCACCTCAGTGACATGGACCCCATTGTTGTCACCTTTGCTGCCGTGGGCTTCCCAATTCTGTGGGGGCTATTGATGGCTCCCACATCCCCATCCAGGCCCCCGACCACAGGCATCTCTGGACATTAACCACAAGGACTATTTTTCCATAGTCCTACAGGCCCCGATCGACCACTGCAGACAGTTTTTGGACATCTTCATTGGCATGACACCCATGTGTTCAGAAACTCCAGCCTCTTCCAGAAGCTGGAAACTGGTACTTTCTTCCCAGACCACATCATCAGGGTCAGGGATGTGGACATGCCACTGCATCATGGGGGACATGGAATATCCCCTCATGCCATGGCTCATGAAGCCATACACTGGACTCCTTCACTCCAGCAATGATCGCTTTAATATCACCTTGGCCAAGGCCTGCATGCAAGTGGAGTACACCTTTGGGCATCTCAAGGCATGATTCAGATATCTCCTGACCAGCCTGAATGTGAGGGAGCAAAACATCCCCCAAGTGGTGTCTTGTTAAGTGCTCCACAACATAATTGTGAGGAATGAGGAGGTGTTCCTTCAAGGGTGGAGGGAAGGGCCTTTGAGTGGCCATGCACATTACTGCCATCCAGCAGGCACATTAGATGCGGGTGCGAATCTGGGAGGCCCTGAGGGAGAGTTTCTCACAAGGACCCCAGTGACACTCTCCGCAGAGCCTCCCCATTAGGGGCCTGTGCATTGCCTCGCTTTGCCTTTCCTTCAACAACCCCTCCCTCTTCCCCCCTTCTCTGCAGAGACAATAAAAAACTGTTTTGTTTTGAAAAAAAACCTGCTTGGTTATTTATTTGGGTTAGAAGTAACTGGGGAGAGGATCAGGGCTGGGGCTGGAAGTGGCTCAGGTGGTTGCTCTGCCTATTTTATGAGGACCTTGGTGACCTCAGGTGTAAGGGATCCATGAAGGCTAGGGAGATAATCAGGAGGGGGATCTGGATTAAGGTCTGGCATGGGACCGGAAGGCAGGGTTTGGCATGGGAGTGGGGGCAGGGACTGGCATGAGAGGAGGCAGCGCCTGGCATGAAATGGGGGGCAGGACCAGAAACTGGGACTGGAGCAGGAGCAGGAGCAGGAGCAGGAGCAGAAGCAGGATCAGGAGCAGAAGCTGACTCTGGGTGGGAGAGAAGAGACTGCATGGTTGTGCACATATTTGCATCCCTGCTGCAGCAACTCTGTCCACATCCAGAACAGGCCAGTGCATTCCTCTTGCAGCATCTGACAGGATGCTAGGAGCCATCAGACTGCTCCCTGGGAGTGGTGGAGGGTTCTTGGGGGGCTCGATGATCAGCCATGCTGGCCAGATGACTGTCTGTCCGGGGGTATGTCTACACTCCGGTGCAATTTCGAATTAACTTAATTTGAAATAATGCTTATAGACACAAAAAATATTTCAAAATACCATTTTGCTATTTCAAAATAGCACGTCCACACTGAGTGGACCCTGAACTGAAGTTAGGCAAGGCATCAGGTTAGGACTTAGTGTGTAGAGCTGCTGCCCCAGGCTAACTGAGCTCCATGCTTAAAGGGACCCTACCCTCACCCCGGACAGAAAGCTCTCAGGGTTCCCTGCTTGCTTGTCTGCCTCGATGAGGGACAGCAAAGCAGTCCTGTCTTGGAGTGCCCTGAGTGCCTGAACTCGGGACACCACAGCACACAGCCACATGGAGCCAGAGCTGCCCCTGGGCACGCTGGTGCATCTCATGGGGTCACGGCCATCAGTCTGGCTGCACTTGGTGCAGGTTGCCATCTGGGAGGCCCATCGGGGGGCTGTCAGGACCCAGGAGACCCTGAGAGAGAGCATCCACTCCTAGGAGCCCTCAGAGCCTCCCCGGTCCTCCCCACTGGGGACTCGTGCCCCATTCCTCCCTCACGTCCTTCCACTTACCCCTCCCTAGCCCCCCTTCCTGATGTCAAATAAAAGACAAATAAAAGTATGTCAAAAATAGAAACTGGGTTTATTGAACAAAACTGGGGGGAAGAACCTCTGGGGAGACTGAGAAAAGGAGGTGGGAGAGGGGAAGAGAGAGGTGGGGGGGAACCTGGGAGTAGGGAGCTGGAAGGGGAAGAAGGAAGCTGGAAGGGGAAGCTGGAAGGGAATGAAGGGGGAGGGGAAGCTCAGGGCTCAGGGTTGGGGGTCTCGCTAGACCAACTTGACTTTCATGCTAACCTGCTCTGAGTTCCCATGTGGCCTTTGGTGGCCAGGCTGGCCACTATCCTTCCATAGATGGTCGCATTTCTCTGTCTAGTGTGGAGATCATGGACATTGGGGGCACCCCAACCTGAATAAGGTCCATGATCTCCACCCTGGACCAGGAAGGCAGGGCCTGTCAGACTCCTGGGAGCTGGCAGACTGCTCCTGGCCACTGCTGGCTCTGTGCTGGCAGGCTTGGAGATGGCACAGGCACTGTGGCCAGGGTCTACCTCTTTAATGGCTCCGGGGCTGGGGGAGAGGAGAGTAAGTTTTCCTGGTTGTGCCCAGAGTGGCCACCAGGGCTCCCTGGGAAGGACTGGAGGCCCACTATTTCGAATTAAGTGTCTACACAGCACTTAATTCAAAATAGCTATTTCGAATTTGGTGTTACTCTTTGTAGAATGAGGTTTACCAAATTCGAAATAAGGGCTCTACTATTTCGGATTTATTTCGAAATAGCGATTTGCCTGTATACATGCTATTAAAAGGAATTCAAAATAACTGCTGTTATTTCAAATTAACTTTGTAGTGTAGACATACCTAGGGACAGCTTCCTGTCACAAGCCCTTTCCCCTGTGTCTGCAGTTTTAAGGGCTGCAGGGGAAGAGGAACTATAGAGTCCTGATGAGTGTGGCTAGAGTGGTCAGTAGGGCACCTGTGGGATTTCCTGGATGCCCCTTATTTTGAAACAGCTCCCTGTGCCGCGTCCACACACACCCTCTTCCGATGCTATTTCAGAAGAGGCATTATTCCTCACAGAATGAGGTTTACAAAAGCTGGAATAAGCCATCCATTATTTCAAATTTATTTAGAAACAACAGAATTGCAGTGTAGATGCTCACAATATTGTTATTCTGGAATAACGGTGCAGTGTAGACGCACCCTGAGATTTATGGAACTTAGCAGCAAAAGCCTTTTAAAGGTAATATGGTTATTTCCCTTAAAGTTGGTAAAAAATTAAGTGTCCTTCAGAAACGGAATGTAAGGCATATACATTAGCAAATCAACCATTGTGCAGTCTGGAATTACTACTGCCTTCCTGTATGTAGATAACTTCATATAAACTGGTGGTGTGGATCAAACTAGTTCAACATCAGCAACATTTTCTCCCAAGAATTTTTTTATTAATCTCCCAAATTTTAAAGACCCACATTACAACAGAATAATGAGGAAAGGGATTTTAATAGGCAATTCCACTCAGATTTCAAGACATCTCAGTCCTTTAATTAGTAGCCAAGGAACTCTGCCATCTCAGAAACTGACTCCATTTTGACTGGCAAAGAGATACAGAGTTTTGAAGGACACTTAATTTTTGACCAGCTTTAAGGGAAATAGCCTTGCAGTCTAGACGTACCCTTAGATCTGAAAGGCAGGAGAATGTCAGGCAGATTTACCTCCTTGTTTCCTGTGCTTTTCTGAGTAGCGATTCAGTATCCTGTCAATGTAGGTTATTACTCTATGCACATTGTATCTACGATTTTTTTTCTTTTGTGGCCTTAATAGAAAAAATGCTAGTAAACAGAATATAATGGCAGGTTTAGCTAAAAAAAAATCAAATCTAAATTATATACAAAAGTTTTACATGATGGGATCCAGTAATGATTCTTTATAGCTGGAGCAGAACTTTCCTGAGCTAATCAGTGAAGAGGAAATAATAGCATTATAAAAGCACCCCACTGATGTGTAAATGATTGTCTGATTAACAAAGAAAAAAATAAGGAACTGCAGATTTATGAAGAAATATATTTTTATTAAAGCATGAAGAATTATTGTACTGTATTCTCTGAGGGCGGTCTGGTGCTTCGTGTGTAGGTAGCGGTAGCTGACAAAATAGAATGTGGATGAATTTTATGATTAATTTAAAAAAGGTGGGAGCCCAGTGGGGAGAGCAAATACAATACAAATGTTAAACATGTATGGTTTTGGTCCCTCCCTATGTATACCGGGGTAAACTCAATTTAAGTAAACAGTTACCCTGGTATAGTAGATGGCTGAGGCAGTGACATAGCTAGAATCACAGTGGAGTGAAATAGGATGGCAAATCAGGTGACTTTGACTCTATCTTATAAGTAAAGTTTCACTGAACACAGGATTTTGATGAGAACTCATGTTGGGCTAGCAAAATATATTTCTTTCCTTTCCTTTGATGCTTAAATGCCAAAAAACAACCACTCGTTTTTAATGACCTTCTACACCAGCAGCCCTATCTTTGGGGGCGGGGGGTGAAATTGATTTTTCTTGTCTTAGCATTTGAAAATTCAGAATGTGCCCCTTGACCAGTCACCCGTGGGAGTGTCCCATGGAGCCAACACAAAGGGTAGGGGAGCATCTTCGTATGGAGCACTGGAATAGATCATCTGTATGATCACACTGTACCAAGACAGTTCCTTCTGCTCTGTGCTGTGAAATGTGTCTTCTCACTTCTGTTATGATGTACATATCAGGGTTATGTCTTTAGTGAATGAGATGTTGAGTCAGAGCCTCAGCTGGTATAAATTTACCCCTACTGAGGATTGGGTCCATAGGTTCACAGTAAGTAGTGGTGTTCCAACACTACAGAAAAGAGGATTTATTTTGAATGTCTTAAATTGGAATTGGTTAAATATATTTCAAATAATAAAAAAGTACCCCTTTCCTGCTCCCCAGCTGTCACAGAATTAAAAACAGTCTTTGTCCATTTCTGGAAACAAACTGTAAGGGCTTGTGTAAATTAGACAGATCAAAATTGCAAATGAAGCCAGGATTTGAATTTCCCAGGCTTCATTTGCATAGTGGTGGTTGCGCAGTCTTTCGAAAAAGGGCTTTTTGAAAGTAAAACCGCTGTCTAAACATGGTCTTTCGAAAAAAACAACAACCCTTTTTCAAAAGATCCCATACTCCACCATTATCAGTCTTAGCTCCATTTTCAGAACTGGAAAAATACTCCCAGAAATACTGTTCTCCCAATTACCTGACTAGGCAGCAGGCAAGAGCCATCTTTTATGTGAGATTTCTGCCTAATTTTCTAAGAGGAAGTGATTTGAATAGTTCAAGTAACCTTTTTCTTCTCATTGAATCCAGATTGTGAACTTGTCATAATTTTACCGATTACCTATCATGTGGCAGGACAAAATCTTCTGGAAGCTCATGTAACTTAAGCCTAAGATAAGTAAAGTTCTTACCGAGACAGATACATACACATTGGTTTAAGTAACTCATAAAAATAAAGAAGTACTTACAAAAGAGCAATATTTATAAACATTACTTGGCTAGAATTTAAAATAATGGCTCTAATTTTCAAGGTCATTTCCTTGTGCCAAGAGTTGTATAACATGGCTGTGCATTACACTGATGTGCCCCAAGAGGATGGAAGGAACTTGGTGGGAAGAACACATAGAGGAGTGTTTGAAGGAGATAACAGGAAGCCATTCTGTATGTCTTGGCTTGAATGCTATCTGCAGTGGTAGCACCTGTGTAATGTTAATAAAGTTTAGTTTCATTTTACATGCATGAAGTCCTCATGTTATTGCACAGCACATGGTATACAAATCTGTGTATGTAGATGGTATATCAGTTCAGCATGTAGGTGTACAGTTTGAATCTAGCAGCTAAGGATATCAAAAGGGAAAGAATGAGAAAAACGTTGAGAAATTCTAACAAGAATACAGTAACACT
This sequence comes from Pelodiscus sinensis, assembly GCF_049634645.1. NCBI lineage: Eukaryota > Metazoa > Chordata > Testudines > Trionychidae > Pelodiscus > Pelodiscus sinensis. The sequence continues at coordinate 11,040,005 of NC_134723.1, forward strand.
ATCGGTCTTACCTAGATTTGCTTGTGAAGTATGCAGACTAAATGGTATCTGTTCTGTAGGAAAGAGAAAATATTTGACATGACACATTTATGTTTTGGTTGTCAGGCAAAACAGCTTTCACTATTATTCACTGCCCTTTGCATATTGAAGAACTTATCTAAAGTAAGTTGAACACTCTTGTGTTTTATGGTAGTGTGTTACTGGGAAAATAAAACAGCTACAATTATCTGCACAACAAATAGAACTTGTCAGATGGCAGACATGCAGAACTAATGCAGATGGCCATCTCAGAAAAGCTGTCAAATAGAAAGACTGAAAGAAAATATATTGTCTTTAGATTTTTTACACCCTGTCAGATAAATGTTCATCTCACAATGCAGTGGGGGCACCGTGGTACTTCTGTACCCCCACTACTGAGAGAAATGAGAAGCTTTTCTTCCAGGAGTAGCTCTATGTTATATCTTCCTTATTGCACTTGCTGCAGCATCTGCTGTCTCCTTTAAGTGAGGTCAAGTAACAGAAATATTTCTTCCCCTGTTTAAGGATTATGTGGATTTTATAAGCACTTTCACAATTGATTCATAACTTCAGGATCTGCATTTCCTGCTGCTGGTTTTGAGCCAGATGCAGTAAATGACATTCCATGAAGAATAATGCCTATTCTGAATTAGCTATTTTGGAATACCTGTAGGCTGTGTCTACACTGGCACCCTTTTCCGTAAAAGGGATTCTAATGAGACACTAATAAGCCCTTTTCCTACTTTCCTACTTTCAAGTAGGAATAAGGGATCTTCTGGAAAAGGGCTTATTTTCCGCAAGATCCCGTCTAGACTGGTGCTTTTCTCCGTCAAAACCCCGAGCCAGAAAAAAGCGGCAGCCATGTTCATGCAAATGCCGCGGGGGATATTTAAATCCCCCGTGGAATTTGCAATTCTGAAGTGTCTCATTAGCATCCCTTTTACGGAAAAGGGTGCCAGTGTAGACACAGCCGTAGTGTGGACACTGCACTGCTGCTATTTGGAAATAGCTCCTCGTCAGGGCCATTCAAAGTAATTCCTCCCCAGTGCCTCCTGGGGCTCTAAATCAAGGTAGCACATCCACATTAGGGAAGACTGCTTCGGGCTAATTTTGAGGCTTCGCTATAGTATAGACACACTATTTCGAAATAAGGTATTTTGGAGTATTTCTTCCGGAATAGCTTATTTCAAAATAAGTGTGCAGTGTAGACGCACTCTTACATAGAGAGTCTGCAGAACTGGAATTTATCAATAGATTTAACACCATTAGCCTGGGCTTAAATAAAGACACTAATGGGTTGATGCATTACAAAGACAATTTCTCCTGCCATTAACATCACATTTCCACATCAAAAGCTATGTATGGGACACATACAGTCCACTTAATTAGCCTAATTAACACAGGTCCTGCAATTGACAGGTACTTCTGCTGTTTTATATATATATATATATATATATATATAGGTTTCTGTTATTGCCACTTCAATTCATCTGATGAAGTGGGTTTTGCCCACAAAAGCTCGTGATTCTATATATTGTGATTAGTGCCACAGAACCATTCATTTTTTTTAAAGTTACAGATTAACACAGCTACTCCTCTGAGATTGCTCAATAAGGTTAGCAGAAAATGATAAGTAACAGAGAGCCTTATGACATCATTTGAAAACAAGGAAAAGGAAATTATGTTTAGAACAAATAAAAGGAAACAAGTGCTACTTTACTGAACTTTTCAAAGGGCTTCTGTACAACACCACATGGTTGGTTAGATGCATATTATATGGGAATATCAGCTCTCTTTGGAAAATCAGATTGCCAGACTATCTGAACCAGTGCTCTGATTTAGTAAGGCATATCCTTTGATTCTGGCTGATAAGAGACAATCCATGGTCCAGTATAAATTTACTTGGTCGAACTAGCGTGCATGATTTTCCTTTGCTCCATGGCATATCCTGGTACACAGCTAAAATGAAAGATTAATATTCGCTTTTGTGCCTGCATCCTTTGTTGTTTTCTCAGAAGGAAAAAAAATGTTGAGAAGCCTTTATTTATTTTTAATAGAGAACCCAATGTGCACTGCAGCTTGCTGTAATCTAACCCACACTACATCCTAGATTCGTATGTGGCAGGTTTTACACCATTCTTTGCTTAACTTCTTACATTAAAAGTAGCTGTAGGTGGTGTCAAAGATTAACCTACTCATGGGATTCATGAGATACACAGATGTAGATAGAAAAAAGCAGCTAGTAAAGTGTTTCTTTTTTATGTCTCTAACATCTTATATATTAAAAGCTTCTAGCACCTGCTTTTCTTTAAAAGGTCTTTTGATCTGAGATTCTTGGATCCTTGGGGTTTTTAAAAACACTGGCTGTTGAAGTGCCACTTATGGTCCCTCAAGGGAATTTTACAAACAATGAAAATTGGCACAGAAGCCCAGTACTCAACTTCAGCATGTATTTCTTTAATATTTTAACATGTTTCAAAATATTTTGATAACAATGTCATAAATCTATTCATAAGAACCCAAACCAACCCCTAAACTCACACAACTCTTACTTCTGCCCAAATCTCATTGGCTTTATGCAGGAAAAGTGTAAAACATGCTTTTATTGCATTTGCAATTCATCACATTGTTTTGCCTTTAAGCAAATGAACAATGTATACATAGGATGAGCAACTTCAAAAGGAATCAGAAAGCCATGAAAAGGGCTTTTTGGATGCATAAAATACAGTGTATACATATTGCAGCCTATTTAAAAAAAAACGTATAGCATGGTTAGCACTTGAATGAATTTGCCCTGCAGCACAGAGGCTAAAAAGGGATATGGTTTTAGGAGGGGATTTCTCTGGGTAGAGCAGAGCTTTTACTGTTGGTTTGGTATCCATTTATTCAAGCAACCTTTATAAAATGGACACTGGGCAACATCAGAAGAGTGTGCATGATGTAACTTAGGGTACGTCTACACTACAGCGCTAGTTCGAACTAACTTAGTTCGAATTAGTTAATTCGAACTAAGCTAGTTCGAACTAACGCATCTAGAACTAAAAACTAGTTCGAACTAGCGTTTTGCTAGTTCGAACTAGTAAGTCCACATTGAGTGGACTCTGAACAGGGCTTAAGGATGGCCGGAAGCAGTGCCGGCAGGGCATAAAAGGAGGACTTAGAGCATGGAGATACTGTCTCAGGCTAGCCGAGGGCTGCGCTTAAAGGGTCCCGACCCCCACCCCGGACACACAGTTCTAAGGGGTGCCCCGCTTGCAAAGAAGTTCTGGCTTGGAGTGCCCTGAGTGCCCACACTGGGCACATCACACCACTCGGCCATCAGCCCGGCTGCACTTGCCGCAGGCTGCCATCTGGGGAGAGGGAGTAATTGGGGGGCTGCAGGAGAGCTTCCACCCCCAGAAGCCCGCAGAGCCAGCCCAGTCCTCCCCATCGGGGGCTCGTACCCCATTCCTCCCTCACCTCCTTCCACTTGCCCTTCCCTAGCCCCCCTTCTTCTTGATGTACAAAATAAAGATAACGTTTCTTCCAACATTGACTCTGTCTTTATTGAAAAAAACTGGGGGAGACTGGGAAAAGGAGGTGGGAGAGGGGAAGAGAAAGGCTGGGAGAGGGGAGGGCAACTAACATGATCAGGGGTTGGGAACAGGTCCCAGATGAAGAGAGGCTACAGAGACTGGGACTGTTCAGCTTAGAAAAGAGGAGACGGAGGGGGGACAGGATAGAGGTCTGTAAAAGCAGGGGTTGGGTGGAGAGGGTGCATTCAGAAAAGTTCTTCCTGAGTTCCCATAAAGAAGGACTAGAGGACACCAAAGGAAAGGAATGGGTAGCAGGCTTGAAACTAGTAAGAGAAAGTTGTTCTTGACAAAGCAAATAGTTAACCTGTGGAACTCCTTGCTGCAGGAGGCTGTGAAGGCTAGAACTAGAACAGAGTTTAAAGGGAAGTGAGATCAAGTCATGGAGGTTGGGTCCATGGAGTCCTATTAGCCAGAGGGTAGGAGTGGTGTCCCTGCCCAAAGTTTGTGGAAGGCTGGAGAGGGATGGCACGAGACAAATGGCTTGGTCATTGTCTTCGGTCCATCCCCTCCAGGGTCCCTAGGGTTGGCCGCTGTGGGCAGACAGGCTACTGGGCTAGATGGACCTTTGGTCTGACCCAGGACGGCCATTGTAAGCTCAGGGCTCAGTGTCGGGGGTCTCAGTGGACCCCCTTGATTTTCATTCACACCTGGTCCTGGGTGGCCAGGCTGGCAGCTCTCCTGCCCTAGACGGCCACTTTCCTGTGCCTAGTGCGGAGATCGTGGACGAGGTCCACGATGTCCGCACTAGCCCAGGAAGGTGCCCGCCTCTTGCGGTCCAGGGCAAGCTCCCGGGAGCCGCCAGCCTGGTCCCGGCAAGAGGGGGTGGGCTGGGGGGCATCGGGTGGGTGGCTCTGTGCCGTGCCAGGTGCAGGGTCTGCTAGCTGGGTGCTGGCAGGCTTGCACCTGGCACGGGCACCGTAGCCAGCCCGTGCCCCTTTAAGGGGTCCGGGGCCGGGAGGGGGGCATAGAGTTTCCCTGGTGTTGGCCAGAGTGGCCACCAGGGAAACCTGGGGAGGGCTAGCCTCCCACTAGTTCGAACTAAAGGGCTACACAGCCCTTAGTTCGAACTAGCTAGTTCGAACTAGGCGTTAGTCCTCGTAAAATGAGGTTTACCTAGTTCGAACTAAGCGCTCCGCTAGTTCGATTCAAATTCGAACTAGCGGAGCGCTAGTGTAGCGCATAGGAAAGTTAGTTCGAACTAACGTCCGTTAGTTCGAACTAACTTTCTAGTGTAGACATACCCTTAGGTATTACAAATGATGGGACAGATTTTGTTGTTTTATAAATCAAGAGTAGCTCCGCTGAAGACAATAACTGAGTAACCAAAATTAGTGACAGATTATAAGGTTAGAGACTGGAATTATAAACAGAGGCTAGGGGAATTAGGCACCAAACTTATTATATTTCATGAAAATTTCTGTACCTAACTATCTGGAGTTTCTTTGAATGTACCATCCCTAATCAATAACCAAGAGGGAGGTTTACTATAAAATTAATAGTTACAAAAGGGCAGCTAGCAAAAAAAGATGTGATCTTGCTTTGATTATATTCATAGGGAGTGAGAGAAGGCTTCCTAAGTTAAATATGATTGGAAAACAGAGAAAATAGTAATTATTATGTTTTATTATATGCACTTTCTTTGTCTGTCTGTCATATTCTACCAAGGGTTTGCCTGCCCTAGAATTCACTGTCTTGTATGGAGTAAATCTGTGCAAGAAAATTCACACAAAAGCAGCCACTTTTCATTTTTGACAGTACCACCAAAGGTTTTGTTTTGTTTTGTTTTGTTTTGTTTTGTTTTGTTTTGTTTTGTTTTGTTTTGTTTTGAAAGGGAGGAACCACTTTTCATTGTGAGACAGTTTTACTGGCTTTGCTCTGAGTGAAGATGTAAATTCTGCCTGACAGTGGAAGGATGAGCTAGGTTTGCTACAGTATGATTTCTCTGCAATATGATGCACTGCAAGCATCTGTGCACAACACAAAAATTCTGGGTGGAAGGGGTGTGAGTGTGTGTATGTGCATGTGTGACAGGTCTGCGTGAGTAGAAAATAAACTGGAAAATGGTTGGATCTTTCTCAAAATAGCGAATGATGATTTTTTGAAAGTTAATCTTTTGAAGTCAGTCAGAGAAGAGGAGTAATTGAGTTGCAGGTAGGTGTAGTAAGCTGAGGGTTGCTAAGATGGAGTCAACAGGTTGAATAAAGACCTTTAACATAAAAACAGCAACAGGCCTGGAATCTAGTGAGAAAGACTATAGTTCAGTAACACGGCAGCTGAGAAAGAGTCCCTATTAATAATTGTGTGATTTTGTAAGTTAGATAAAGCATGGAAGGACATAGGAAGGCACCAGGTACAGATTGTAAGCAAGAGGGGAGTAGCAGAACATCTCAATAAGAAACGTCTTGGTACCAATGACACCCCAAAAACTAATGTACATACCAGCCTAGCTTCAGGACCGAGTTGAAGTTGAATCCAGGATGTTTTTGGAGAATGTTGGGGATAACTTCTTGGTACAAGTGCTGAAGGAACCGACCAGGGGCCATGCACAGCTTGACCTGCTGCTCACAAACAGGGAGGAACTAGTAGGGGAAGTAGAGGTGGGTGACAACTTGGGAAGCAGTGATCATGGGATGGTAGAGTTCAGGATCCTGACCAAAGAAAGAAAGGAGAGTAGCAAAATACACCCTGAACTTCAGAAAAGCAGACTTTGACTCTCTCAGAGAACTGATGGGCAGTATTCCCTGGGATGCTCACATGAAGGGGAAAGGAGTCTAGGAGAGCTGGCACTATTTTAAAGAAGCCCTATTGAAGGCACAGGAAGAAACCATCTCGATGCACAGTAAGAAAAGCAAACCAGATTGGCTTACCAGAGAAATCCTTGGTGAGCTTAAACACAAACAGAAAGCTTATAAGAAGTGGAAACTTGGACAGATTACTAGGGAGGAATATAAATATATTGCTTGAGAATGCAGGAGAGTTATCAGGAAGGTGAAAGCGCAATTGGAATTTTAGCTAGCAAGGGATGTGAAGGGTAACAAGAAAGGCTTCTACAGGCATATTAGCAATAAGAGGGTGATCAGAGAGGCTGTGGCGCCCTTACTGGATGAGGGAGGCAACCTAGTGACAGATGATGTGGGAAAAGCTGAAGTACTCAGGGCTTTATTTGCCTCTGTCTTCACGGAGGCACCCAGACTACTGCACTAGGCAATGCAGTATGGGAAGGAGGTGGGCAGCCTTTGGAGGGGAAAGAAGAAGTTAGGAACTATTTAGAAAAACTAGACACATACAAATCAATGAGTCCAGATTTAATACATCCAAGGGTACTGAGGAAGTTGGCAAATGTCACTGCATAGCCTTTGGCCATTATCTTTGAAAACTCGTGGAGATCGGGAAAGATCCCTGATGATTGGAGAAAGGCAAATGTAGTGCCCATCTTCAAAAAAGGGAAGAAGGACAATCCAGGGAACTACAGACCGGTCAGCCTTACCTCAGTCCCCGGGAAAATCATGGAGGGGATCCTCAAGGAATCAGTTTTGTAGCACTTGGAAGAGAGGAAAGTGATCAGGAATAATCAACATGGATTCACCAAGGCCAAGTCATGCCTGACCAATACAATTAGCTTCTATGGTGAGGTAGCTGGCTCTATGGGTATGGGAAAGTCAGTGGATGTGATATACCTTGACTTTTGCAAAGCTTTTGATACCGTCTCCCATAATATTCTTGACAGCAAGTTAAGGGAGTATGGATTGGATAAATGGACTGTAAGATGGATAGAAAGCTAGCTAGATTGTCAAGCCCAACGGGTAGTGATCAATGACTCGATGTCAGGTTGGTGGTCGGTTTCTAGCGGAGTGCCCCAAGGATCTGTTCTAGGAGCTGGATGATTCTATGACCTGGATGAGGGGATGGATTGCACCCTCAGCAAGTTTGCAGATGACAATAAGCTAGGGGGAGAGGTAGATACAGTGGAGGTCAAGGATTAGGTCCAGAGTGACCTAGACAGATTAGAGAATTGGGCCAAAGGAAATCTGATGAGGTTCAACAAAGTCAAGTGTAGAGTCCTACACTTGGGACGGAAGAATCCCAAGCATTGTTACAGGCTGGGGACCGAACGGCTAAGTAGCATATCTGCAGAAAAGGACTTGGGAATTACAGTGGATGAGAAGCTGGATATGAGTCAACAGTGTGCCCTTGTAGCCAAGAAGGCTAATGGCATATTAGGTTGCATTAGGAGGAGCATTGCCAACAGATTTAGAGCAGTGATTATTCCCCTTTATTCTGCTCAGGTGAGGCCACATCTGGAGTATTGTGTCCAGTTCTGGTGGATGTATTGGAGCGGGTCCAGCAGAGGGCAACCAAAATGATTAGGGGGCTGGAACAGATGACCTATGAGGATAGACTGAGGAATTTGGGTTTGTTCACTGATGGGGTTTAAAATCAGCCCACAAGTTTGCATTTTAAAGAATAGACACAACTGCTTCTCATTTCCCTACTTAGCAGGGGTTTTTTAGGTTTCAGTAGCCTTTGTTTATTCCCATCTTTAGTTTCTCTGATGACTTTAATGAGGCTTGTAGTTGACTGAGGAGTAACATAGATTAAATTTTCATTTATTTTTTTTCAAGATGATGCTACTCCTATTGTTTCAGGCTGAGATTCCTTAAAGTTTGATCACTGCCATCATGTCTCATGTCAAAATCTAATCTATATGGTGTTTTTTCCCTCAACCTGTAACCTGCACAGAGATTCATGTTAAAGAGTTGAATGATAATGAAACTGCTTAAATTAAGGGAGAAGCTTTTCAATATGCCATAACAAGTACATAGAAACACAGTACATAAATACCTAACAGACTTTTAAAAGGTAATATTTTGTGTTACTGAAAAGTTCTGCAGTAAAAACAATTTTAACGGCAGAACTCCTCCCATCTACAATGGACTCATTTATAATAATATCAGAAACCACCCACATTTTATTTATTACATGCGTCTGTATATTGTGTACTGTCTGCATGCTGCTAACATATAGTCTGATCTCTTGTACTATCATGTGGTCTCATTATTCTTGTAGGATGATATAAATTTAATGATCAAGTCTTGCACACCTGAAGTTCTACTTATGGTTGCATGTTCTCTACTCTCAGGGAAGTTGCAAATAATTGCACAATTACTGCATCTGCAATGTTATTGTGCACATAAATATGAGTCCATGGAACAATATTGATGATGGTAGTAATCAACCAGTGTTGTTCCTTGGTGAGTTTTTCCTTTATTTTTCCCCATTCACTCCTTTTTCCCCAAAGACCAGAAAGATTATCCACGATATTGACACTAAAAAAAGTGTGGCCTAAGATCCTGCCATATTTTCTGTCACATGACCAGCAAAATCACTAAAAGGAAGACCAATTTGGGCTATGTCTACACTGCAAAGTTTTGGCAACTGAAAGGGTAGTTGACATGCATAAGTCACCAAAAACTGAAAAATTGTCAAACCTATTTTTTGGCCACCCATTGTTGACATTTCATGGGCCTCATGGACAGAAAAGCAAAGCAATGTGTTAGCTTCCCATAGTGTCTGCAAGCACCTTCAGTCGTTAAGTGCTCTGGGAATGTGCAACATAGAGCTATGGATCTTTGAAACTTGTAAAACATCCCGTCACCCACCTCTTTGCTTCCCTCTCGGGGTTTCCAGCTTACTTTCACGCCACTTGAATGACAGTCTTTGCTGTGAATTCCAGCATCTGGTGTGAGAAATCATGGATCCCACAATTCTCTCTCATGTGGTGTTCAATATGCTTAGGACATCACACATTGCAGCAGAGCAACTTATGCAATTAATAGCAGACTATGATGACTTGGATGCAGATAACAAAGTGAGTGATAGGGACAACAGTCAAGTGGCATTGCATTGGGCTCTCACAGAATAGCTGTGTAGAATATTGCTTTTGGGCTAGGGAAACCAGCACTGAGTGATGGGATTACACGTCATGCAGGTTGGGATGAAGAGCAGTGGCTTCAGAACTTTTGGATGCATAAAGCAGCCGTCCAAGACCTGGGTGATGATCTGGCTAATGTACTGCAGTTCAAGTATACCCAAAGGAGAGCAGCTCTCTCAGTAGAGAAGTGTGTTGCCATTGCTTTGTGGAAGCTGGCAACTCCCAATTACTATAGTTCAATTGCAAATCAGTTTGCATTGAGGAACTGTACCATCAGGACAGCACTTAAATAAGTGTGCAGGGCCATTAATCACCTTTTGCTGCATAGGATTATGAATACAGAAAATGAGTATGACATAGGCTGTGTCTAGACTACATGCCTCTGTCGCCAGAGGCATGTAGATTAGACACATAGGCAAAGGCAAATGAAGCACGATTTAAATGATCGCGGCTTCATTTACATTTACATGGCTGCCGCGCTGAGCCGACAAACAGCTGACCAGCTGTTTGTCTGCTCAGCGCGCTAGTCTGGACGCTCCCCTGTCGACATCAAAGCCCTTTGTCGGCAGCCCTGTTATTCCTCGTGGGATGAGGTTTACCGGGGCTGCCGACAAAGGGCTTTGATGTCGGCAGGGGAGCATCCAGACTAGCGCGCTGAGCGGACAAGCAGCTGATCAGCTGTTTGTCCGCTCAGCGCGGCAGCCATGTAAATTTAAATGAAGCCGCGATCATTTAAATCGTGGCCTCATTTGACTTTGCCAAAACAACAAATCTACATGGCTCCATCGACGGAGCCATGTAGTTTAGACGTACCCATAGTGCCTGGCTTTGCTGATATGGGTTTTCAAAACTGTGGTGGGAAAATGGATGGCACACTTATTCCCATTGTAGCACCACCTCACCTTGCCTCAGAGTACATCAGTCATAAGGGGTACTTCTCCACGGTTCTTCAGGTGGTTGTGGATCACCATGGGTGTTTCACAGACATAAATGTTGCATGCATCTTCAGGAACAGTGGCCTGTGCAGAAAGCTGCAGGCTGGGACTTCCTTTCCAGACTGAAAAATTAAAGTGGAGGTTGTGGAAAAACCCAAGTGATATGGCTTACGCCTTACAGCCCTGTGTCATGAAGCATTACATAGAGTGCCTGGACAGCAGGAAGGAGCTGTTTAACAGCAGGCTAAGCCAATGCCTCATGGTTGTTGAATGTGCCTTTGGCTGATGGAAAGCGAGATGGAGGTATCGCTATAGCAGGCTGGACCACACCAAGGATCATGTTTCCAGGTTGATGGTCGCATGCTGCTGTTTATATAATTTATATGAGAGTAAGAGTGAAGTGTTTGGCCGTGGGTAGAAGAATGAGACACAGCACCTGAATGCACAGCTTATGGCCTTATACGTTTGTTAGCCTTTGAAAATAGTGTCACAAGTATGTTTATGTTATTAACAGGATTCTATAAATTAATTAAACCAAATATAATAGAAAAGCCCTAAGCCCTGAATATCATGATATGCTTCAGATGAGAACAAGATGGCATAACGAAGTCTATTCCAGAGCCATAAAATGAATGGAAAGACACCCATTGACATCATTTGGGATTGGATCAAGTCTGTGCAGAACCTATTGAGCCTATTGAAGAACTTGCACCTTGAACAAAAACTAAACTGGGGTGATATTGTGACCCTGTGTAGTAGGTCACAATGTCACTCCATTTGGGGGCCCTTTCCAAGCCATATAGGAGATTTGACATCACAAATAATAGCCAAAATATTGGTGAACAGTGTTGCTCAGTGCAAAGAAATAATATGGTAAAGAATGCACTTTATTTTTATTTTTCCTTTTTGTTAGCTCCCTTACAGGGTAGATTCTGTCATAGCCCTACTGTATGGTGTCTATAACTTATCCTTGTCTAACATTGATCCAACAGTGATGATATGAAGAAAATATTTAAATCTCATAATTGTTTTCGAGGTGTCCGCTGGTTGGTGTTAGTATCAGAATTCACTGATTGGGAAAATGTTTTCAATAAAACTTCTGAGATTAGAAACTTGCTGCAGATGGAGACTGACTCTGGACCTTTTTGTTTGTTTGTTTCCTTGTTTTCTTGATTTGTTCCAGCAAAGGATTATTAGATCAACAACACTACAGATTGAGTCAGGTAGCTTAGCTGGTGTGGAGGATTGTTAGGTCCCAATCTTGTAAGTAATTTTGTGTAATAAGTAATAGGACTTTTGCTCTATTAGGCATGGGAGTATAGGGTATAGGGTCAACCATCATGAAACAACTTCTGGGATCAGGACCTTAGTAAATTTCCTGCTATAAAAATCTTGCTAGATAATGCTGTGATATTTCCAATAGGCTTTTTGTTGCTTGATCTAAAATTGCTTATAAATTCCCAGTTACCTCTTTTAGGATTGACAGGTTCTTTGTCTCAGGATGAGGCTCAATATTCAATCATTCTATGTTTGGGAACCCTGATGTGCACAGACACAACACTCACACTGTAAGAGCTCTTGTATATTTGCAAATATAGTTTATTAATACATTTAGTACAGTCACAAACACCCCTGTTTCATAACATAAATAGGGAATGTACATATATATTTCTATAACATGTACTCCCACCATTCCTCTAGAACAACCTAAGGTGTTAGCCATCACTGTCCTTATCACCTTCCCATCATCACCAGTGACCATCATTCTGGCACCTCCCAAGGACTACATCTTCCTACTATCCCTAGACTGGGATGCCACTTTTATCATATGTTACACCAACGTTGTTATGTTTGATCATATTCAATAAGGGTATGTCTACACTACCCCGCTAGTTCGAACTAGCGGGGGTAATGTAGTCATCCGCAATTGCAAATGAAGCCCGGGATTTGAATTTCCCGGGCTTCATTTGCATGAAGCCGGCCGGCGCCATTTTTAAATGCCATCTAGTTCGAACTCCGGGCCGCGCGGCTACACGCGGCACGGAGTAGCTAGTTCGGATTAGGCTTTCTAATCCGAACTAGCTGTACTCCTCATTCCACGAAGAGTACAGCTAGTTCAGATTAGAAGCCTAATCTGAACTAGCTACTCCGTGCCGCGTGTAGCTGCGCGGCACGGGGTTTGAACTAGCCGGCATTTAAAAATGGCGCAGGCCGGCTTCATGCAAATGAAGCCTGGGAAATTCAAATCCCGGGCTTCATTTGCAATTGCGGATGACTACATTACCCCCGCTAGTTCGAACTAGCGGGGTAGTGTAGACATACCCTAAAAGATGTTTCCTTTTCTCCATATTTATATTTTCTCATTTTACTAACGGTGAAATGTCTTTCACCAATAGGTCAAGATATCATTTATCTCAACTTATTATCATTTGTGTCAATTTATTGCCGCGGGCCTTTTGTGATTATCTATCACATTTATTATTTCTGTTCTACCCAGTTATTCAGTCTGGTCTCAACCAGTTATTTCGGGTTTTTCTAAATAATGATGTACCTGCTAAGTTTGAGGGTATGCTTGGAAACACCTGTACCTTGGAAGGTCCCTCTATCTTATCTCCATCTTTCTAGGTGAAAGGCCCTGAACATATATGAGCTAACTTTGCTAAATGGATGAAAGGTCCCAGACAAAAATGCTAACTTTGTCTTAGCTCAACATACAGGACACAGCCTGTAAGTTTTCTGTGTTACAGCAAAACTGCCAAGATAAACCTACTGAAACTTCTTATAATAATATCTGTAGGCAAGTAAGAAGATTACACTTTCTATCCTCGTCATGTACCCATTCTTTGATCTGCCCTTGGTTTTTGCTGGTGCATTCTTTTCTATTGTGTGCCATTCTCCTTTGTAACAGCACCCCCTTGCTTAAAATCTGTCTTAGCACACTATGTTAGTTCAGTGCATAGGACCATGTCTCCATCTAGTGAGCAATACCAGGTATAACTGCTACTTTAAGAAAGCTAAGGGAGTTCAATAGTTCATTGGAAGAGGCTTGTGCTTTTGATGCTGACGGTCCTGAGTTCAGTCCCTGTTAATGTTTCTGGTGTTTACACATAAGGGTCATGACTTATTACATGAAGACATTAGAAAGCTTGCTAGACTTTAGCTTTTGGCTTTGCCATGTAGGCATATGCTGTTGGAGAGTGACTTCAGCATTGCACACGCCATTTTAGTTTTTATGCTTGAGAAGAAAGCTCAAACCCTTCAGTGGCTGAAACATATTATTTTGTCAAGTCCTTACTTTGTCTTGCTGACAGAATACATTTTCTCAAAAGCTGAAATCATTCTGTCAAGAAAACTTATTTTGTTCAATAATTTTGCTTGTTGACAAATGTTCAAAAGGGAAAAAAATCTTCAATTATTCTCGGAATGTTGTATGGTATCTCCAGGTCTATTTATTTTGCCAACAGAAAGAATGGTTATTGCTTCATACGTGAACTATTCAGATCCGGGTGTAATGAAAAATATGTCTTAATCCTATTTTAGACTGACATGTTCATTTGTAGTTGTTGGAAGGGGTTTTATTTTTGGCTAGAAATTAGAGCGATGTCCACTGAAGTCATATTTTAAAGGACCCATTAGCAAAAGAATGCAAACAGCATGCATGTCAACTGAATGAAGAAAGGAAGAGTGCAAAACAGACGACATCTGCTGAAAGTCTGGCAGATGTCTTATAACCGCTATTTATATCAAGAAGCCACTTCAGTGAAATGAAGACAATTGTTCAAATAGACCTGTATGAAAAGTTTTGCATGTAATAGTCAAACCAGAGCATATTGTTGTGGGATGGTTTTTGAGGAAAAAAAATATAATGTTTTGATGAAGCAAGTTTTGCTCATTCATACAAAAGTCACTTTTCACCATGCAAAACTGATTCTAACTTTTTGCAAAATGCATTGACTGGAAACAGAAGTAACTCTCAGTGGCAACAAAAGAGAGGACTACGCAGCACTTTAAAGACTAACAAGATGGTACTTAGCTTCAGGAAAGCTGCAGCCATCGCAGTTACCAATCCTGGGCATCTTATGACTCCATATTAATTTTCAAACTCCAGATGTGGGCAGCTTTATACACACTTGCCTATATGAGCCTCCTAATGATCTCCTTTGATGCCTGTTCCTGCTGCCAACTGAAGTCACTGGAAAAACTACTATTGATTTCTGGGGTACGTCTACACTGAAGAGGAAGATTGAAGCTGTCACTGTCAATTTTCCAGGGTTCAAATTATCAGTCTAGTTAAGATAGCTAATTTGCAGTGAGAGGGGTGCTCCAGTCGATGTTGGTAACCCTGCATCCATGAAGAGTAAGGGAAGTTGAAAGAAAAGTTGTTTTTCCTTCAACTTCCTGCTGAGTAGACAGTGCCAAAATTTGAATTAAGCTACTTCAGCTTCGGCTATGCAATTAATGTAGATGAAGTTGATATCTTAATTTGACTTTGTCCTGTAGTGTAAACATACCCCAATAGTAGGAGAGGTAGACTGAAGAAAACTAGATCCTGGGTGACATTTTCTAAAGCACCTAAGTCCCATTTACTGTTATTGGAATCTACGCTTCTCGGTCATTTTAGGTACTTCTGAAAATGTTTCCTCCTCTTTGTTTAAACGTTCAAGGATACAAGGAGGAGCTTCAACTACAATGTGTGGAGTGTTTTCTGAGCACTTAGCAGCTTGCATTTGTGAAGACAAATGAGGCCTGTGATTACCACACATGATTTTGTAAATCAGGCCCATAAACCATGATTGCCTGTGATTATGTATCCATTACATAGTATCTATGTAAGTGGTGGATCTAATGTCCATAAGATATATTTATTTTCATGCATTTTGACCAATTTGCCTTTACTCAGTTTACTCTAACATTCTGACCCTCAAGCATAATCCAATGATTATGTTGCAAACAAACTTGAATAGACATATCCTGTATAGAACAAAAGTAAAATATAAATATGAAAGTCATGTAGGATAACAATCCTATTCCAGTTATTGATGCACTGAATTTTTATTAGTACAGACACATTTTTATTGTTCTACCATTTATATTTTTTCTTTCTCATAGTACTATTTCAGCATTTGTCTAAGTAGTATAGATATTTTCCTTTTCAAATATTTCACACGTATTGTATTGATTTGCTATGTTATTGTCAATTGTTTTGATTCTTTTAATCCCTCAAAATACAGTATTTGTTTGCCACACATTATTAAAAAGATGTCATTTTGCCTGATAGTCTGTTAAAAGAAAATGTAATTATTTTTAACAATAAGCACTTTATTATAAAGCATGTTTGTTTTACACTTTAAGATCAAAGAACTAAGCAATTTTTTAATTTTTATTTTTGGATATCTATGATGCCAGAATAAAAAGCAAAAATGAAATAATCAGGAATTTTTTAGCAAAAATGATAAAGGAACCTTTGCATACATGCCAGCTGATCACAGAGCCTCGATTATCTCCCCTTGGAAGCCTGAACCTGTTCAAACAGAAGGTCAATCATGCAATTTTTTTTTACTTGATGATATCAAAGAAAGGTAAAAAGTTTGAAGAATCTGCCTATTTTTATTGCACCGATCACCACAAGATCAAAGGCTATGTCTACACTGGAAAGATTTAGTGATGAAAATGCTGTCAACATTCTTAAGTCCCTAAAAAGAAAGTCACAGATATATACATGCACACGTCCTGCAGATGGTGTTATAGTGACTAGTCTTATTAGTGCTCATACTAGCATAGGGTATGTCTACACTACCACCCTAGTTCGAACTAGGGTGGTTAATGTAGGCAACCGGAGTTGCAAATGAAGCCCGGGATTTGAATTTCCCAGGCATCATTTGTATATTGCCAGGCACCGCCATTTTTAAATGTCCGCTAGTTCGGACTCTGTGCCCGCGGCTACACGCGGCACGAACTAGGTAGTTCGGATTAGGCTTCCTATTCTGAACTACCATTACTCCTCATGGAACGAAGTGTACTGGTATTTCGGAATAGGAAGCCTTATCCGAACTACCTAGTTCAAGCCGCGTGTAGTCGCGGGCACGGAGTCCGAACTAGCGGACATTTTAAAATGGCGGCGCCCGGCAATATGCAAATGAAGCTCGGGAAATTCAAATCCCAGGCTTCATTTGCAACTCCGGTTGCCTACATTAACCACCCTTGTTCGAACTAGTGTGGTAGTGTAGACATACCCATAGTAGCCAATTAGGCTGGGCATGAGGTAGGAGCCGGATTCTGTTGGCCACAGTCCAATGCTCCAAAGTTTTCTTCACAGGCCTAACCCAAAGCTTCATGGCTACACACCCTACTTTTAACGTTGTACATCACCAGCTTTGGTCTGTGTTTTTTTGCAGTGTTATACTTAAGTCATCTAATTGTTTTACCTCAAGGCTGCTTCCATTGTCATGTTCCGTCAGTACTTTGATGAATGTCCTGGGAGTGACTGCAGCTAGTATATCTCGTTGACACATCTTGTTCACCGCCCTTGCCTTAGTCTAGTCAATTCTGACCCCTTCAGCCATCCTGAATTTGATAGACACCTGGGTTCACACCTCTTTGTTAACCATGCTGACCTGCTGGTGCTGGAGTCTTCTATCTCTAGTCTTCCCTCATTCCCACATTCCTCACTCACACAAAGAAAAGTTCATTTCAGAGAAAGCAATTTCTCTGACAAAGGAAAAGGAAGAATTTCTTACAGACTTTCAAAATTAAAAAGACATTTTAAAAAAGTCTTACTAACTTATAATACCTAGAAACAATATCTTACTAAGTTATGTCTAATACAGAATATGTTACAATACCTAGCAGCTGCTATAAAACAAAACTTCTGAAACAAAACTTAAGTAACTACTTGTAACAAAGCTATAAAATGAAGCTTATACAACTACATCTACGTAACAGGCCTACAGACAAATCATGTTTACACTGTCACACTCTGTCGACATATCATGGCCACATTGTTAACTTCTCCATTGAAAGAAAAAAACAAAGCAATGTGGGGAAGCATCCCAAAGAGCCTGGAATCACCTTCAGTCACGAGGCACTGTGGGACTGTGCAATGCAGTGTTAGGCATTTTGGGAACGTGAAAAATATTCTGTCAGCTACCTCTTTGCTTCCCAGCGCTCCTGGAGCTTCTGGCTTACCTTTGTGCCATTTGAAACTGACAGTCCTTGCTGCACATGTTAGCATCTGCTATGAAAAATCAGGGGTTCCAGACTTCTCTCCTCTTCTGGGTTCAATGTGCCTATCACATCACACATTGAGCCAGAGCTACTTATGCACTTAGTATGAGAGGAAGAAGACTCACATGCAGTTGTCAATGTGAGTGATGGGGCAGCAGCAAAGTGACATTGCACTTGGCTGTCACTGAGCAGATTAGAGCATCCTCTTTGTGCTAGGGATGCCAGCACTGAGTGGTGGGACCACATTGTCGTGCAGGTGTGGGATGGAGAGCGGTGGCTACAGAACTTTTGGGAGGCATAAAGGGAATCTTCCTGGAGCAGTGCACTGGGCTGGCCCCTGGACTCCAGTGCAGACACCTGAATGAGAGCTGCTTTCCCCATAGAGAAGTGTGCAGTGATTGTTTTGTGGAAACTGGAGACTCCCAGTTGCTGCTTTGCAGCTGCAAATCAGTTTGGAGTGGGGAAGTCTATGGTCGGGGTAGTACTTATGCCAGTGTGCACGGCAATAAATCACATTTTGCTGTGTAAGACTGTGACTCTGGGAAATGCGAATCATGCAGAAATGGTCTTTCCAAACTGTGGTGGCACAATCGATGGTACACATTCCCATTGTAGCACCACCCACCTTGCCTCAGAGTACATTAGTCACAAGGGACATTCTCCATCGTGCTTCAGGCACTTGTGGATCACCCTGGGCATTCCACAGACATAAATATGGGATGGTGCATGCACCTTGAAAGGTGCATGACACATGCATCTTCAGGAACAGTGGCCTTTACAGAAAGCTGCAACCTGGGACTTTCTTTCCATAACAGAAAATTACAATGGGGGATGTGGAAATGGCCACAATGATTATAGGTGACCTGGCATATCCCTGCAGTAGCTCTGGCTCATGAAGCCTTACACAGGGCACCTGGACAGCAGTATAGAGAGGTTCAACAATAGACTACACTGATGCGACATGGCTATTGAGTGTGCTGTTGGCAGACTGAAAGGGAAATGGAGGTGTCTTAGACTTTATGAAGTATCATATCCCCTAGGTGATAGCTGCATGCTGCTGCTTACATTATTCGAGTAAGAGTTAAGGGTAAAGTGAGGGGTGGAGCACTGAGATATAGATCCTGGGCACACAGTCTGAACAACCAGATACTCGTGCTGTCAGAGGAGACCATAGGACAGCCATCAACATCTGTGAGGCTCTGAGGAACCACTTTGACAAAAAGGGGAACTGCCATTTCTGTTTTGGGGTTGCTCCCAGTCTCACCCCATTTTCATCCTGAGCAAGATATTCCCATGAAACTGTTGGGATTTTGCGGTTCCCAGAGACTCAGGTGCTGGGCAGAATCAAGGGTCTTCAATTCAATTCAATTCAATTCAATTCAATTCGATTCGATTCGATTCGATTCGATTCAATTCAATTCAATTCAATTCAATTCAATTCAATACTTTATTCAATGTGCACAAAGGGAGAGCCCCTGGTACTAAAATCAGCCAGAGCCCCTCGAGCAAGGAGCCCCTCCCCTTGCTGTTTTATAGCACATGGTTACAGGTTACATAACACAAACTTCTTAACCAATCAGATTCAACCTTTCCATATGGCTTTGTCACATGCCTGCACCTCTCCAGTCCACATGCCGAGCTCACCCCCCTCCCCTTGGCCTCCCCCAGGCTGTTGCTAGGGTGGTGAGCCACAGCATGCCTCTCCATGCATACCCTTCAGCTCCCCCATTTGGTTTTGGGGGTAAGAACAATTCTTAGACCCCACTAACACCACTTCCTTGTATTTATTAGGAGCTATAATTGACCTTATCAACACTTAATTAATTACAGTTTTGGTAACAGAATTAAACAATACATTCAACCTTTAATACATAATGGTATCTACACTAAAAGTAAGTCCCCATATCCATTGCGAAAACACAACTGAAATCCATCCCCAGGGAATCTCTGTTCCCACAATAGCAAACTCTTCTATCCACGGAATCACTGTAATTGCCTTACCACTTCTTTCATAATATCTTCCACAATAGGAAGTACGAGATGTTCAAGCCAGGCTTACTTTCCAAAGCTAAATACCCAAATCCACACCAGGTAGTGGAGTCTTTCTTCACTGTTATATCATCCATTAAATTAAACATTACATGCACCATTAAGTCAGGTCCCAACATTTGAGATAGGGCTTGTCCTGACTCCATGTTTCTTATATGCAAAACCCATCCTCCCAGGATGGAACATTGGTCCCATGGGAAAGCTATATAGTTATCTCCAGCTATTATTACACACTCAGCTACACAGGTGTCTATGACATGAGAATGGGAGTGGGTGGAAGGGCTGAGCCTCCAATCCAGGAGACCAACCCACAGGAATTAACACCTCTCCAAAGATGGAATAATCATTCCAAAATGCCCATTATCAATAGAGACCACTCCCCTGCCATCATGCAAGGTGAAGACATTCAGTCTTTGAGAACTGCGGCTCTCACCCAACAGGGCACCTGTGACACAAGCAAGTCTCCTATCAGGGCTACAACTTTCATGTTAACACCATGCCAGTATGATAACACCATTCCAGACCAATGCTTGCTCAGACATTTTAGTAGTTTTTAATAGATGGCTGAGTACAACAGTGAGGACCTAACCAACTATGTTGCTGAGTTAAGGTGTTATCTAATTAATTAGACATGAGCCCTATTCTCACCACAATAAACTGTCATCCCTGCTACTAACAAATTTTTAACCCAGTCCCTATTATGAGATTTGATAGCTTGAGTAATGGCATTTACAACTGATCCAGTGGCTCCTCCCCAGGTGACTACATCAATAAAACACTTAACAATACTGAGAATGGCCCTCAAGGAGTCCATAGGGTAAACAGAGATTATTGTGCCCTATGTTGAGTGTCACCCTTGTATACTTTTACTCGTGACAGGTGCACCCAAACTGGAATTCCAGTGACCCGGGCCGCTGAAGGAGTTACCAGGAGAACTATGTGAGGTCCAGTCCAGGCTGGTTCAAAGGTTCGTTTTCTATAGGCTTTCACCAGTACTTGATCACCGGGCTGCACCTCACATGTGTCCTCTTCACTAGCCTTTGGGTCTGGTTCAGTTCGGGGGTCCTGTGAGACACACTGAGATAACAATTTGCAATATTCAGCAAGCTGGTCACCCATGACATACAACTCCCCCGCTCCAATGCACAGATTTCCTGGCGTCCTCATCGCCCGCCCTGTCAGCATTTCAAAAGGAGATAAGGAATGTGGATTAGTAGGACTGGATCTCATAGACATGAGAACCACTGGTAAATTGGTGACCCAGTCTTTCCCTGTAGCAGAAAACATCTGTTTGGTTAGTTTGTTTTTAATGGTTCGGTTAGCTCTTTCTACTAATCCCGAACTCTGGGGATGGTAGGGACAGTGGAATTTCTGTTTGATCCCCAGTGACATGCATACTGTTTTCATCACCTTCCCTGTAAAGTGGGTACCTTGGTCACTATCAATGAAGCATGGAAATCCCCATCGGGGAATTATTTCGGTCATCAATATTTTAGCTACATCAGATGCAGTGGCCTTGGCCACTGGGAAAGCTTCTACCCACTTAGTAAAGTGATCCACAATCACGAGAACATATTCTTTCCCTCTGCACCTTGGCAGGGGTCCAATGAAATCTATTTGTAACTGTGTGAAGGGCTGTGTTGGTCTTGGCTGATGTTGCATTTTCATTTTCACTGTGGGAGCAGAATTACATTGAGCACATGTTACACACCTCCTCACATAATCATGCACATTTGCATTAAGCTTAGGATGCCACCAGGTGTCTGACATCCGGTGGATCACCCTCCGTGCTCCATCATGTCCCAACATGTGATATATTTCTATCATAGTTCCCATCAGCACATTTGGTAACACTAATGTGTTTCCTGGGCCTCTCCAAGTGTTATCATCACACAGTTTTCCCCCATTATCCATCCATAACCACTTTTCTGCCCTTGGTGCAGAGTGTTGGATGTCCTGTAATTCAAAAAAGTTTGGGGTTTTTATGAGAGGCTGTGTTGCAGCAATCAATTGCATCTCTTTACCTTCCACTGCTGCTCGTTTAGCTAGTTCGTCTGCCCTTCGGTTCCCCTTACTATGAGGGTCTGTCCCTTTTGTGTGGGCCCTCACTTTTATCACTGCTAATTCAGTAGGTTTCTGCATGGCTTCATGAAGTTTCTCCACTATTCCCCCATTTTGTATTGGGGATCCTGTACTTGTCAGGAATCCCCGATTTACCCACAAGTTAACATAATCATGTACAACCCCAAACGCATATCTAGAATCAGTATATATGTTTACAGCATGACCTTTCGCAGCTTCACATGCTGCAACTAATGCCTGCAGTTCTGCTACTTGTGCAGATGCCCCAGGCAAACTGCCGTGTGCCACCAGCTGTCCATCTTGAGTACAAACGGCCCATCCTGTGTGTCGCTTGCCATCCACATAGAAGGAAGAACCATCCACATATAGGCAAGGGGCACCAGGTATTTCAGTTTCTTTTACCAATGGAACGTCCATGGGCTCTTCCTCAAGGCAACAATGATGTGGGTGTCCCTCATCTGGGGTAGGCATGAGGGTAGCAGGGTTTAACGCTGATGCTCTTTGCAGATGTACGGAAGGCATTAGCAAGCTCGTTTCCCATCGAGTTCATCTTGCTACATGGACTGCTGAAGATTTCTTCCCTGATAAAATAGCAAGGACAGCGTGAGGTACAACAATATTTACATCCTGTGAACCAATAAGTGGTGTGGCCTGATTTAGGGCCATAGAAGCTCCTTCCACTGCCTGAAGGCATGGTGGCATTGCTTGAGCGACAGCATCTAGTTTAGAAGAGTAGTATGCTACTGGGCGCTGTTTGTCCCCATGTTTTTGCGTTAACACTGCTGCCATATGTCCCTCACTGACATGCGTGTACAATGTAAAAGGCATTAAAGGATTAGGAAGTCCCAACCCTGGGGCAGTACTTAGCCTTTTTTTCAATGTGGTAAATGCCTGTTCACAGTCAAGTGTCCATTCAATTGCCTCATGTGGTCCACCAGCACCCTTCAGGAGATTATTAAGAGGCTGGACAATCCTTGAATAATTGGGGATTTGAGTTCGGCAGAAATTGAATAGCCCCAACACTTTCCTAACTCCCCTGACCGTAGTTGGTCGTGGGCATGCATTAATAGCCTCAGTGCGGTCAACAGTTAAACGCTTGTACCCTTTGGATATTAGGTACCCCAGATATGATACTTCTCCCTTTGCAATCTGAGCCTTTCTAGCATTACATTTTACCCCACTGTCTGCCAAGTGCTGCAGGATCACTTCTAAGTCTTTCATGTGCGTTTGGCGATCTGGTGAGGAGATAAGAAGATCATCAACATACTGTACAACACAAGAAGCCATGTCTGGCAGCTTTGCCAGCACATCAGCTAATGCTCTATGAAACAAAGTAGGTGAGTTATGAAAACCCTGGCTTAGGCGAGTAAAAGTATATTGCTTCCCTTTAACAGTAAATGCAAACCAAAATAGACTGTCAGGGTGCACAGGACATTTTGCTTTTACCATGGAGAAAACATCAAAAGCATGCAGGCCTCCCACTACCATCCACTCCTGCATCTTTTCCCAGAAGGGTAGGTTTGGGTTATTAAGCTGCAAAGATGACAATTCTTTTAACATGCTCCGCAAGTCAGATGGACTCATAGGAGTGTGCTCTAGGCGACTCACAGTAGCAGGGTCCCCTTCCCCTTGATTAGGATTAGGGACAGTGTGCACTCTCACTGGAGCCATAAAACCAGACTGATATCCCCACATACCACATGTAGGGTCCAAAGGTGCTGAGGGACAAGATCTCTTTTCCTGCAAGGCTGTTTCTTTATAGTTTTTTGCTTCTGTTTGCAGTTTTTCTACCTCTGCTTCTAACTCTCCTATCCTTCCTTTTAGCATATCACACTTTCTAACCAGCTGTTCATAATCAACAATTAAACACATGCCAGCCATTTTGTCCTTCTCTTTACTGTCTTTTAACCCCATACACCAACAGGCAACATAATATGGATGTTTAGTTGGGTAATCAGCATGTGTTGGATATCCTTGTTTCAATGCCTTGTCATACTGAGACAGGGCAGATCTTATACCCAGCAGCCTCACATCTACACTGAGGACATCGTCTTCCTCTGATAAATATTGTGTTTTATGCACAAAATCAGTGTTGCCCACTTGTAATGGGGGTTGGTCATCCTTCTTTCTTTCAGTCACACAGCCAAGATATCTCAACAAGAAAACTAATAAACTTACTGCTACAATAGTGATAAAAGCACTAATTAAACACTCTTCATATTGTGGATCACTAAATCCCTTCATCTTTCCCTTTTTTTTAAACCTAAATAGCCTCCAATCTCAAAATCTTTAAATACACTACTGTTTACAAACTAATAACAATTTCCAATTAGGAGATCTGGGCCAGCCAACACATTAACTACAGGTACTTATGGCTATACCTGCCCCTACATTAACTGTTGGTCCTTATGGCCTCTTTGATTTCCCACTTCAACAACACTTAGTCAGAGGAACTTACAGCTTAACCCGCCCCCACACTAAGTACAGTGTCTTAAGACTGCAACCAAAATGTTACAAAACTGCAACAAACCCCTTAAATTCTCCAACACCCAGTTTCACTTACTACAAAAGGTGTGAGAGTCACCAGTCAGGTCAGGGACACACAACCAAATGAAAAATGAACAAAATCACCCTCCAACTTGATTGTAGGTCTTGATCCTGAAGGATATTTCTCACCCTGCTCGCTGCGCCAAGAAACTGTTGGGATTTTGCGGTTCCCAGAGACTCAGGTGCTGGGCAGAATCAAGGGTCTTCAATTCAATTCAATTCAATTCAATTCATTTCAATTCGATTCAATTCAATTCAATACTTTATTCAATGTGCACAAAGGGAGAGCCCCTGGTACTAAAATCAGCCAGAGCCCCTCGAGCAAGGAGCCCCTCCCCTTGCTGTTTTATAGCACATGGTTACAGGTTACATAACACAAACTTCTTAACCAATCAGATTCAACCTTTCCATATGGCTTTGTCACATGCCTGCACCTCTCCAGTCCACATGCCGAGCTCACCCCCCTCCCCTTGGCCTCCCCCAGGCTGTTGCTAGGGTGGTGAGCCACAGCATGCCTCTCCATGCATACCCTTCAAAACCAAGGGATATTTCAGGCTTTCAGAGCATTTGGTATGGGTTGTGTCACACAAAATAAACTCACAGAAACCTGCCCCACTGTTGTCTTTATTAAGCATCTTCAATTATGGTCACATGCATAGGATGAATCTTTGAGAAGGCTTAGAATGGGTTAGTGGAAATCCTTACAATTGTGCTAATGTCCAGCTGTCAAAGTCACAGCTGCTGTGACAGGGAGTGGTGTGTGCTGGAAAAAACCCATTCCCAAACTGTGAAAATGAATGTGTGGGCATAAAAGGAGGGGTGCCTAATACAGAATTTTGCATGTGTGGCCACGGAGACTGATGTGTGGGCATGGAGGGACAGTTGCTGTGAAAAAAGTTCTGCATGTGTTGACAGTGAATCCCTTGCTTCTGTTTGCTCTGTATCTTGGTAAGACACTTCAGCATCTCATTTTGGTCTTCCATGTCCTTAGTGGTTTGTTGTTCTCATTTGAATTTCCATAGCTTTTCTTTGCTCCCTTTTCTATGTTTGAAACATTGAATGTTGCAAAACATCCTTGACTCAGTTCTCCTTTGTCCTCCATGTTTTTTTCCTTAGTTGATGGAGTCTGTCTGTGAGGGAGAATGCCTGATTTCTCAAGGTCTGGTCTAGAAAAGGAACCATTAACAATGGAGTAACTGTACTGTTCTTGATAAAGATTGCAACATGTCTAACAAGCATGTCTCTGAACAAAACTAGCCACTTTTCTTGTTACCTTAGAGGCAAACACAGATCTCTCCACACACTCGGATAAGGGGAAGTTTCAAAGATGGGGAAAGAAGGAGAGAAGGAAGATTGGGCATGGGTCCCCAAGAAAGTACAGTCTGTGCTTGTGCAGTAGGTGCATATGGAAACAATTTATAATAATGCTACACTTGTCCACAGGCTGCCATTACTCTGGCTGACATATCCCTTCTGAAGGTGAACAGGCAAGCCTGGGCTCTGCTTCTGGATGCAAGCAGGGGACAACCCACTCCTTAAGCAGCCAAATGCTGAGCCACCTTGATTTCAGCAGCACAGATTGAAGAAAGGTTTGGGAGTGTTGTACTGTGGTGGTGGGGATACAACAGCCCTGCCATGGAATCTCCAAGAGAAAATTAGTAAGTATACCAGGAAAAGCTTTGATACCATCTCCCAGCAAATTCTTTTGATATAAGAACATAAGAACGGCCGCACTGGGTCAGACCAAAGGTCCATCTAACCCAGACAGTGTTGCCGACAGTGGCCAGCACCAGGTGCCCCAGAGAGGGTGGACCGAAGACAATGATCAAGTGATTTGTCTCCTGCCATCCTTCTCCAGCCTCTGACAAACAGAAGCCAGGGACACCATTTCTATCCCCTGGCTAATAGCCTTTTATGGACCTAACCTCCATGAAATTATCTAGCTTCTCTTTAAACTCTATTATAGTCCTAGCCTTCACAGCCTCCTCTGGCAAGTAGTTCCACAGGTTGACTACATGCTGTGTGAAGAAGAACTTTCGCTTATTAGTTTTAAACCTGCTACCCATTAATTTCATTTGGTGTCCTCTAGTTCTTCTATTATGGGAACTAATAAATAACGTTTCTTTATCTGCCCTCTCCACACCACGCATGATTTTATATACCTCTATCATATCCCCCCTCAATATCCCCTTTTCTAAACTGAAAAGTCCCAGTCGCTTTAACCTCTCCTCATATGGGACCCGTTCCAAACCCCTAATCATTTTAGTTGCCCTTTTCTGAACCCTTTCCAAGGCCAAAATATCTTTTTTGAGGTGAGGAGACCACATCTGTACACAGTATTATACATAGTTTTATACAGGGGCAGTAAGATATTCTGTGTCTTATTTTCTATCCCTTTCTTAATAATTCCTAGCATCCTATTTGCCTTTTTGACCGCCGCTGCACACTGTGTGGAAGTTTTCAGAGAACTATCCATGATAACTCCAAGATCTCTTTCCTGATTTGTCATAGCCAAATTAGCCCCCATCATACTATCCGTATAGTTGGGGTTATTTTTCTCGATGTGCATTACTTTACACTTATCCATATTAAATTTCATTTGACATTTTGTTGCCCAATCACTCATTTTGGTGAGATCTTTTTGGAGTTCCTCACAGTCTGCTTCTGTCTTGACTATCCTAAATAGTTTGGTATCATCCGCAAACTTTACCACCTCACTGCTTACCCCTTTCTCCAGATAATTTATGAATAAGTTGAAAAGGATTGGTCCCAGGACTGACCCTTGGGGGACACCACTAGTTACCCCTCTCCTTTCTGAAAATTTACCATTTATTCCTACCCTTTGTTTCCTGTCTTTTAACCAGTTCACAGTCCAAGAAAGGAACTTCCCTCTTATCCCATGGCCATGTAATTTACACAAGAGCCTTTGGTGAGGGACCTTGTCAAAGGCTTTCTGAAAAACTAAGTATACTATATCTACTGGATCCTCCTTGACTGCATGTTTGTTAACCCCTTCAAAGAACTCTAAGGGTATGTCTACACTGCCCCGCTAGATCGAACTAGCGGGGGTAATGTAGTCATCCGCACTTGCAATTCAAATCCCGGGCTTCATTTGCAAGTGCGGATGACTACATTACCCCTGCTAATTCGAAATAGCGGGGTAGTGTAGACATACCCTAATAGATTAGTAAGACAGGATTTCCCTTTATAGAAACCATGTTGACTTTTGTCCAACAAATTATGTTCTTCTACATGCCTCACGATTTTATTCTTTATTATTGTTTCAACGTTGGCTACCTTCCAGTCATCAGGTACAGAAGCCGATTTAAAGGATAAGTTATAAACCACAGATAATAGCTCAGCAATTTCCCATTTGAGTTCTTTTAGAACCCTTGGATGAATGCCATCCGGTCCCGGAGATTTGTTAACATTAAGTTTTTCTATTTCTTCCAAAACCTCCTCTAATGACACCTCAATCTGGGACAGTTCGTCAGATTCATCACCCTCAAAGGACGGTGCAGATTTGAGAATCTCCCTAATGTCCTCAGCCGTGATGAGTGAAGCAAAGAAATCATTTAGTTTATATGCAATGGCTTTCTTGTCCTTGATAGCTCCTTTTATATCTCGATCGTCTAGGGGACCCACTGGTTTTTAGCTGGCTTCCTGCTTCTAATGTACTTAAAAACCATTTTGTTATTTCTTTGAGAGTTTTTGGTTAGCTGTTCCTCAAAATCTTTTTTTGCTTTTCTTATTACATTTTTACACTTGATTTGACAGTGTTTATGTTCCTTTCTATTTATCTCACTAGGATTGGACTTCCACTTCCTAAAAGATACCTTTTTGTCCCTCTCTGTGTACATCATTCTCCTGTTTGGGCATAATACAGACACAGGTAGGGCTAAGCCAGCTGACAGAAATAAAGCATCTGGCCATCCTCCACTGCTGCCACCACCCCTCCACTCTGCCACAATAGAGTAACTACTATCCTATGCCACCACCTGTCCTACCTCCACCCTGCTGTAATAGAGCAACTTACCCTGTTTCTCTTCCCTTGCTTCATGCTTCACTTCCAGTTGCTGAGACTCCTCATAATCCATGAGTCTTGAGAACAACTCTTGGCTGCATGGTGCACCAGTTTCCCCTGCAGTAAGCTTCTCCTCGTCATGCACTTCTACCTCTTTATCAAGACATTTCTGACTCCAGGTTATGTCTTGTTTCTTCTGACTCTGAGCTATGGGAAGCACCCGCAGGATCTTTGTTTGTGGACGTGGGATCTCATCCCAGATTGTGTTCAATTCTTCATAAAAATGGCATGTCTTGCATGCAGAACCAGACCAGCCATTTTCCTTCCTGCACTTTCTGGTATGCCTGCTGGAGTTCCTTTATCTTGGCTCTGCATTGCACATATCCCTTTGCACAAAGTGCTCGAGACATGAGATCATACATGTCCCCATTCCTACAGATTACTTGCAGTTGTGATTGCACCAATTCTTGCCCTCACATACTGACAAGATTCAAAAAGCCCTGTGGTGCTCCAAACAGAAAAGCGTCTTGAGCAATAGCCACCACTGTTTTGCTGGGAAGACACCAGGAGGAGCACTACATGATGAGCCAGCCAGCAGGAAATGGATTTTAAAGTTCCTGGGACTTGCGGGGAGGAGACGCGCATCTGTTTACCTGTTGATATGGCTACAGAGCAACAGATTTCAAAGCGCTGAGCAAAATGGCTGATAGGGCATTGTGGGAAGCATCTTGAAGGTCAATAAATTAAAAAAAAAAAGATTGTAATATACACTACATGATTGTCAATAGCAATGGGAGGAGGAAAGAAAAAAATTCCCTTGTGGTGGTGGAAGTTTTTTGTTGTTGACACTAAGGATTTTTCTCAACTTTTGTCATGGCGCAATGTGAACACTCTATAGCTATGTCTACACTGCAGGCTTCTTGCTCAGGAATGGCTGTTCTTGCGCAAAAACTTGTGGAGCGTCTACATTGCACGTGTGTTCTTGAGCAAGTAAATTTACAGTAAAGCATCAGAAAAGAGGGCTTCTTGTGCAAGTTATTCCTCTCCCCATGAGGAATAAGCCCTCTTGAACAAGAGCTCTTCTGCAAGAAGGCAGTGTGGATGGGCAACAGGGGTTTCTTGCCCAAGAAACCGCTATGGCTAAAATGGCCATCAGAGCTTTCTTGCACAAGAGAGTGTCCACACTGCCATAGATGCTCTTGTGCAAAAGCACGTCTTTTGCGCAAAAGTACATGGCAGTGTGGACGTGCTCTTGAGCAATACCTTTTGCACATGAATTCTTGCACAAAACAGTTCTTGTGCAAGAAGCCTGCGGTGTAGACGTAGTCTATGAGTTTTGGCACCAAAAAGCATTTTTTGGCACCAAAACTTGACAGTGTAGACAAGCCCTTAGTATCCTCTGGAAAGTTTCATTTCAACACCCCTGCCACCTTGCAACATAAAGAAAGCAAAATTACGAAGCAAGTTGCTGAATTCTGAAAATGAACTAAACTAAGACCCTAGGGTATGTCTACACTAGCCTGCTAATTCGAACTAGGGAGGCTAATGTAGGCATTCAAAGTTGCAAATGAAGCCTGGGATTTAAATATTCCAAGAGGTGTAACAGTTAACTCGAACTGAAGACTTAGTTCAAGTTAACGTTTGACTGCCACGTGTAGCCGCGGGCAGTTAGTTCGGACTAAGGGGATTTAAAAATGGTGCCCGGACAGGAAGATGCAAATAAAGCCCAGGATATTTAAATCCCAGGTTTCATTTGCAACTTCGAATGCCTACATTAACCTCCCTAGTTCGAACTAGGGGGCTATGTAGACATACTCTTAGAGTATTATTATAGCACTATATGTTCATAGCTCTACCCATGTACCTTCAACATTACCAACAAATGTGGATATTTCCACCTAGGATGCCACTATAAATATATTTCATGTGCATGCTATATCTTGATTGCCCACACTGACAACCATTTATTAAAATGGTATCAAGCCCTCTCATCTATTTATCCGAACCATTCACCATTATGAAGTTAGATGAGTGTCGTACTTGGTGTTCTGTACCTTGGTACGTTCGGTGGTCTGAACTGTCAGGCTACGTCTACACTGGCCCCTTTTCCGGAAGGGGCATGTAAATTTCACTAGTCGTCGTAGGGAAATCCGCGGGGGATTTAAATATCCCCCGCGGCATTTAAATAAAAATGTCCGCCGCTTTTTTCCGGCTTTTAAAAAAGCCGGAAAAGAGCGTCTAGACTGGCCCCGATCCTCCGGAAAAAGTGCCCTTTTCCGGAGGCTCTTATTCTTACTTTGAAGTAAGAATAAGAGCCTCCGGAAAAGGGCACTTTTTCCGGAGGATCGGGGCCAGTCTAGACGCTCTTTTCCGGCTTTTTTAAAAGCCGGAAAAAAGCGGCGGACATTTTTATTTAAATGCCGCGGGGGATATTTAAATCCCCCGCGGATTTCCCTACGACGACTAGTGAAATTTACATGCCCCTTCCGGAAAAGGGGCCAGTGTAGACGTAGCCTCAGTGTCAGCGTCATCTGGTCAGGGTCATCCTGGCACGCTCCTGACAGGACCTCTACTCCATTGGTGATGATAAACTTTCGTCTGCATGCGTAACAATCGGTACTCCCTTTATCTAGAGTGTTAGAGCCTGCACTTGGGTCAACACAGGAGATCTCTGAGAGGCCCCGGAAATGACAGATGCAGGCAAAGTTTGAAATCAATTGAGTAGGTTTATTGTCAAATGCGAAGCTCTACCAGTTGGTAACAGAGATCAGTACAATGTTACACCACTGGGCACTATGGCCCGCATTGACAAGGTACCAACACCGGGCAGACCTATTGCCATATAACAGATATTAACAGTAGTTAGTCAAAGTTAAGCTACTGTGCATTCTGTGCATTCCACAGAATGTGCATTCTGTGCATTCTGTGCATTCTGTAAGTTCAGCTACATGACATAATTCTACTGAAAAGCTACTTCTGGATCACACGTGCAAAATTTGCACTAAGAAACATACAAAGAGGTTGAACAACTCTAGCCATAATCTTAACTATACAAAACCTGAGTCTGCTTGCAGGACAGGACATAAGAATGTTGGTTATTGTTCCTGTAAAGAAGCACTGAGCTCAGTTGTGGGACATTAGCAAAAGTCATGGATGTTAAGAACTAATATTTAGAGCTGTACAAAGGAAGTCATTTGAAGTGTACAACAAGAAGTGTGACTGGTCCTACAAAACCTAGGGACGATGCTATATATTCACAAACACCATCTACTGGCACCTTATCTAGTAATCATAAGCAAGCATCTCTAGTGGTTGTGAAGATATATAGTCTCTAATTCTTTGCAATCAGAATCTAAAATGGAGTAATGAGTATGTGATGGGGCGGACAGAGCCCGACCTTCCTGCTGGAGGCCTTTCAGCACCCTGGCCAGCAGGAGGCACGGTGGAGAGGTCCTCCAAGCAGGGCAGAAGGGCAGTCTGCTCTGCAGTCAATCAGGGTATGTCAGGCTGCTATATAAGGAGCTCCTAAGTGAAGGTTAGGCAGTTCCATCCTGGAGCTAAACCCAGCTAGACCTCTGGGCTGACTGGGAGCATCAGCACCTGGGCCAGCTCTGAGTGGAAGCTGGGCCTTTTCAACTAAACAAGTCTAGATCCTTTAACAGAAGGCTAGCCTGTGGCGGCATGGAAGAACCACAGGCAAGGGGGAACTCTGCACCTCAACCACCAATTGGACTGTGCCTCACCTTCAAGAAGGCGAGGTAATTATTGTGAGACCCCTTGTAGCCACTTAGGGGCGCTCACAGATGGGACTGAACCAGTTACAGAGTCTAAGCATATAAGGAGTGGAAAATGGGAGGGATCAGTAAAGAAAGCTACCTTATTGAGGTTAGAGCATGTAGGGATAAAGTGAGAAAGGCTAAAAGTCAGGTAGAGTTGGACCTTGCAAAGGGAATTAAAAACAATAGTAAAAGGTTTTATAGCCATATAAATAGGGGAAAAAAAAACAAAAAAAAAAGAAGTAGGACCGCTAATTACTAAGGATGGAGTGGAGGTTAAGGATAATCTAGGAATGGCCCAATATTTGAACAAATACTTTGCTTCAGTCTTTAATGAGGCTAATGAAGAGCTTAGGGATAATGGTAAGTTAACAAATGGGACTAAAGATAAGGAGGTAGGGTATGTCTACACTACCCCGCTAGTTTGAACTAGCGGGGTAATGTAGGCATACCGCACTTGCAAATGAAGCCTGGGATTTGAATTTCCCGGGCTTCATTTGCATAAGCGGGGAGCCGCCATTTTTAAAACCCCGCTGGTTCAAACCCCGTGCAGGGCGGCTACATGGGGTACGAACTAGGTCGTTCAAACTAGGCTTCCTAGTTCGAACTACCGTTACTCCTCATTTCACGAGGAGTAACGGTAGTTCGAACTAGGAAGCCTAGTATGAACTACCTAGTTTGTGCCCCGTGTAGCCGCGCTGCACGGGGTTCGAACCAGCGGGGTTTTAAAAATGGCGGCTCCCCACTTATGCAAATGAAGCCCGGGAAATTCAAATCCCGGGCTTCATTTGCAAGTGCGGTATGCCTACATTACCCTCCTAGTTCGAACTAGGAGGGTAGTG
This sequence comes from Pelodiscus sinensis, assembly GCF_049634645.1. Lineage (NCBI taxonomy): Eukaryota > Metazoa > Chordata > Testudines > Trionychidae > Pelodiscus > Pelodiscus sinensis. Next base: position 11,073,009 of record NC_134723.1, read on the forward strand.
TAGACATACCCGTAGATATTACCATATCCAACGTAAAAGCCAAACTTGAACAGCTTAATGGGAGTAAATCGGGGGGCCCAGATAATGTTCATCCAAGAATATTGAAGGAACTGGCACCTGAACTTGCAAGTCCATTAGCAAACATTTTTAATAAATCTCTAAACTCGGGGGTTGTACCATTTGACTGGAGAATTGCTAATATAGTTTCGATTTTTAAGAAGGGGGAAAAAAGCAACCCGGGTAACTATAGGCCTGTTAGTTTGACACCTGTAGTATGTAAGATCCTGGAAAAAATTTTGAAGGAGAAAGTAGTTAGAGAAATTGAGGCTAATGGCAATTGGGACAAATTACAACATGGTTTTACAAAAAGTAGATCGTGCCAAACCAACCTGATCTCCTTTTTTGAGAAAGTAACAGATTTTTTAGATAAAGGAAATGCAGTGGATCCAATCTACCTCGACTTTAGTAAGGCATTTGATACAGTACTAAATGGGGAATTATTGGTTAAATTGGAAAAGATAGGGATTAATATGAAAGTTGAGAGGTGGATAAGCAACTGGTTAAAGGGGAGACTACAGCCGGTCATATTGAAAGGTGAACTGTTGGGTTGGAGGAAGGTTACTAGAGGAGTTCCTCAGGGATCAGTTTTGGGGCCAATTTTATTTAATCTTTTTATTGCTGATCTTGGCACTGTGACGGGGCACTCGCGCCCCACACTGAGAGCGCACCGGGAGGCGCCGGGCGGTGTGACGGGGCACTCGCGCCCCGCACTGAGAGCGCGCCGGGAGGCGCCGGGCGGACTCACCGGGGGGTAGAGAGCACGGCCCAGCCCGCCGCGGCGGGCGGCAGGAACGCGCCGGCAGCCGGCGTGGGGAGCGTCGGGAGGCAGAAGGCGCCGACCAGCAGGGCCCAAGAGGGAGGGGCCAGGGAGGCGCCGGGGGATGACATCACGGGGGAAGGGTGGCTGGGAGGCGTCGCAGGGGAAGTGACGCGGAGGGGGAACGGAGCCGGCAGGGGATTTAAACCTGGGACTGGCACAGTGCAGGGGAGCGTGGTGGACGGAGCTGGAGGAGGAGAGAAGGAGGGAGAGGTGAAGCAAGACAGGTTAAGGGAAACGGGCCGGGAGGCCTGGTGGAGTAGGAAGCGGCCCAGGGCGGGGTCGTGGAGCCCGTGAGCGGGTGTGTTTTGGGGCGTTCCCCCATCCGCTAGGGAGGGACCACGGATCCCTGCCTTTAGGGCCCTGGGCCGGGGTTCGGAGAGGGGGTGGGCCCGAACCCCCCTACTCCGCTGACAGGCCGATCCAGCTCGGGTGTAAACGCGAACGTGCGTAATAAAAAGGGCCACCGGCCTTGATGGTGACTGCTCAGGCTTAACTTTCTGTGATAAGATTAGCTCTTAGTGGACTCTGAGGGACGAACCTGTTTACAGGACCAAAAGTGGAAGTGTCCTAATAAAATTTGTGGATGACACAAAGTTGGGAGCTATTGCCAATTCAGAAAAGGATCGGGTTATCATACAGGAAGATCTGGATGATCTTGTAAATTGGAGTGATAGCAATAGGATGAAATTTAATAGTGAGAAGTGTAAAGTTATGCATTTAGGGATAAATAACAAGAATTTTAGTTATAAGCTGGGGACACATCAGTTGGAAGTAATGGAGGAGGAGAAGGACCTCGGAGTCCTGGTTGATTATAGAATGACTATGAGCCGCCATTGTGACATGGCCGTGAAAAAGGCTAATACGATCTTGGGATGTATTAGGTGAAGTATTTCCAGTAGAGATATGGAGGTGTTAGTGCCATTATACAAGGCATTTGTGAGACCCCATTTGGAATACTGTGTGCAGTTCTGGTCTCCCATGTTTAAGAAGGATGAATTCAAAGTGGAACAAGTACAAAGAAGGGCCACTAGGATGATCCGAGGAATGGAAAACCTGTCTTATGAAAGGAGACTCAAGGAGCTTGGCTTGTTTACTTTAACCAAAAGAAGGCTGAGGGGAGACATGATTGCACTTTTTAAATATATTAGAGGGATAAATATCAGGGAGGGAGAGGAATTATTTAAGTTTAATACCAATGTGGACACAAGAACAAATGGATATAAGATGGCTAGTAGGAAGTTTAGACTTGAGATTAGATGAAGGTTTCTAACCACTAGAGGAGTGAGGAACGGCCTTCCAAGGGAAGTAGTGGGGGCAAAAGATCTAACTGGTTTCAAGATTAAACTAGATGGGTTTATGAAGGGGATGGTTTGATGAGATAACATGATCTTGGTAACTAATTGACCATTCATTATCAGTGGGAAATAGGTCAATGGAGGGATAATAGGAGTTACTATAGAGAACTTTCTGGGTGTCTGGCTGATGAGTCTTGCCCACATGCTCAGGGTTTAGCTGGTCGCCATATTTGGGGTCGGGAAGGAATTTTCCTCCAGGGTAGATTGGCAGAGGCCCTGGAGGTTTTTCGCCTTCCTCTGTAGCATGGGGTACAGATCACAGCTGGAGGAGTCTCTGCATCTTGGGGTCTTCAAAGTATTTGAAGGCTTCAATATCTGAGATATAGGTGAGAGGATTATTCTAGGAGGGGTGGGTGAGATTTTGTGGCCTGCACTGTGCAGGGGGTCAGACTAGATGATCATAATGGTCCCTTCTGACCTTAATGTCTATGAGTCTATGAGTTACAGAGTCTAAGGCCCATAGTTAGTTAACATAGATTGCACATTCATTCCATGAGCCACAAGACCCTTAAATACTTATTAAGAGAATACTAGTTCACAAGCAAATAGTATGAGGGATTGGGCATAGTGCATCGACTGTCAATCAACTCTGAGCAGCTGCTGGTCTGTAATGATATCACTCCAACTACATTTCTTTTAATCAGTATAACACCCGTGAGAAGATCACTTTCTATAGATAATGGCAGGGGAAGTGTCCCCCTCTCTGTTAGCCTGGGGGCTGCAGACAGATCTCACAAAAGCCAGGATAATGAATTTCTACACTTGCAAAAAGTCTTGTAGGGTGTAAGTTGTTAATCTTCATTGCAGCCAGGTTACAGACAGCAGGCATTTTTTGAACAGTGCCCTGTATATAATGGTCAATTCTCTAGCCACATATATTTCATCTGAACTCTTTCAGCACCAGTAACATTTTGATGCATTTGTCCCCTGACAACATTTCCAATTATATCATTCTGGAAGCTGATTGCATCTTCTCTGAACATTTGGTTGCTAGGCTCTTTGTAACATAACCACTTTTTAGTTTAATTTTTTTCAGGTCACACATTGTTAGCAGAGACGCAAGTTGCTGTTCCTTTTTTGTCTTAAGGTGTTCATGGCAAGAATGAGAAAAAACGATTTTACTGGTGACAGCATAAATACATATTGTGTGTCATTTAGAGGGTCATCTAATAAGCTGGAACCATTCTAGTGCTTCCTTATTCTGAAAAAAATCATGAAACATATTAAGACCAAATAAATTATTTAAAGCAATTGCTGTTGGCTCATCTAACTGATTGAGTATGTACTAAATAAGTAGAGGCAGTTTTTCATTAGATCCTTATCTCACAAGAAAACAGAACACCCTTTGAATAATAGGTATTTGAATACTAAAAACTGATAAAAACATTTTCTGACATCTTTCCATTTTATAAGGTCACTAAAGTACAAAACTGTAATTCTATCATAATGTGATGAAACCTATAGCTCTCTCTCCTTAATGGCTATGCAGTTCTTTTAGGCCTGTTATGCTGTGAAATGCTATGCTATACTCTTTCTTCACTTCATTCCCAAGGAATTATCCACTATCATTTGATATTAGCAGATCACCGAAATACATCTTATAGAAGCAGAGCATGACAATACTGCCATGAGTTTACTCACCATCCTGCTATGATGAGATGGCTCTGATACTCTTAACTATTATTTTTCCAGTCTTTCTCATATATAGAAACATAGAATCTTAGGGCTGGTAGAAACCTGAGGAGGTCATTGAGTCCAGATCCCTGCCCAAAGCAGAACCAATCCCAACAAAATCATCCTCTAGGGTTGGAAATTCTACCACCTCCCTAGGTAACCCATTCCAGTGCTTCACTCCTAGGGAAATAGTGTTACCTAATATCCAACCTAAATCTCCCCACTGAAACTTGAGACCATTGCTCCTAGTCACTACTGAGAACAGCTTCTCTCCATCCTCTTTGGAATCTTCCTTCAGGAAGCTGAAAGCTGCTATCAAATCCTCCCTCACTCTTCTCTTCTGCAGAATAAATAATCCCAAATCCCTCAGCCGCTCCTCATAGGTCATGTGATCCAGCCCTCATACAGTATCTCAGGCTGCCAACTTTTGATACATTTGCTTTTCTGCCATTGGTCCATAAAACTTTCTTATCCATCTGCAGTTTGAGGTTTGCTCCCTGTTCAGTAACATATTGATCCTGTTGTAGAAAGAGTGCTAGCATGACTTACTATTGGAAAATTCAGTATGGCAAACTCATAATGTCCCATGTGAAGATGCCCCTTTAAGTAGAGGATAGTAAGGCACCATTAATTAAAATCCTGTGAAAACTGATCCTGATACATCCCTGTCTTACTTCAGTTCTACAGTAGAGACAGGGATCAACAGCTCAAGGGCTCACCTCCAGTTTGTTTTATTTTCCCAAATCCCTTGCTTCAGGGTTTCAGCAATTGGCAGTGCTCAATGAGGGTATGTCTACACTACAGCGCAAATTCGAACTAAGCTAATTCGAACTAACGCATCTAGAACTAAAAACTAGTTTGAATTAGCGTTTTGCTAATTCGAACTAGCGCGTCCACACTGATTGGATGCAGGGGGGCATTTAAGGGCGGCTGAAACCGGTTCTGGCAGGGCATCAGGTCAGTAGTTGCTTTGTGTGACTGCTGTCTGAGGTTATCTGAGGCTCATGCTTAAAGGGACCCCCCCGGACAGCCGGTTCTCAGCTTTTCCTGCTTGCTTGCCAACCTCGCCAAGGGACAGCAAAGCGTTGATCTCTGCGCCCGTGTGTGTCGCTGCTTCCCTTCGGGGGGGACCGCTGCAGGTGGCGACATGGAGCCAGAGCTCGCCCTGCACCTTCTGGTGCACTTTCTGGACTTGCTGCTGCAAGCCTGCCACCAAGCTTGAGGCTGCCTGGCACCTCCTGGTGCACGTCAGCCCCCTGCGTCTCCGCCTGGCCGCCCTGGGGGCCATGGAGGAGCGGGGGCGGCGCCCTGGCACCGGCGTGCCCCGCCGCATCTGGCATCTGGACACCAGCAGCAACTGGTGGGACCGCATCATCCTGGAGCACTGGGAAGACCGACAGTGGACCCAGAACTTCAGGATGAGGAGGGACACCTTCCTGGAGCTCTGCGAGTTGCTCGCCCCTGCTCTGCGCAGAAGGGACACTCGCATGAGGCCCGCCATCCCCCTCCAGAAGCGGGTGGCCATCGCCCTCTGGAAGCTCTCCACGCTGGACAGCTACCGATCCATCGGGAACCAGTTCGGCGTGGGGAGATCCACCGTCGGAGTGGTGCTCATGCAGGTATGGCACTCGTCAGCCACTGCACCGGGAGGGGAGGGGGGCTGCAAGGAGGGGATGGGCCACCCCAGGGACAAAGGGGGGGGTGGGAGGAGGCGAAAGCGCCCCGCACCAGAGGGGTCGGTCTGTCCCGGCCGTACTACATGCTGCCAGGGGGGATGCTTCCGGGAGTGGGGCGTGGGGCACTGCCAGGGCACGAATGCTCCCAGCCACCCGGGTGCCTCACTGATTGGCGCTTTGCTGTGTCTCTCTCTGCAAGTGGTCAAGGCCATCGACCGGGTGCTGCTCCGCAGGGTGGTCCGCCTCGCCGACCCGGACGCCGTCATCTGGGGATTTGGCGCCCTCGGCTTCCCCAACTGCAGGGGGGCAATCGATGGGACGCACATCCCCATCCGTGCCCCGGAACACCAGGTGTCCCATTACGTGAACCACAAGGGGTACTTCTCCATGATCCTGCAGGCCGTGTGTGACCACCGGGGCCAGTTCACGGACATTAATGTGGGCTGGTCCGGCAAAGCTCACGACGCCTGGGTGTACCGCAACTCCTCCGTGTGCCAGCGGATGCAGGACGGGACCTTCTTCCCCGACCGCCACATCAGGGTCGGGGACGTGGACATGCCCGTGTGCCTGGTGAGGGATGCCGCCTACCCACTGCATCCGTGACTGATGGAGCCCTACATGGGGCACCTCAATCCCTCCCACCAGGCCTTCAATGCCAGGCTGACCAGGGCCCACATCGTGGTGGAGGGGGCCTTCGGGTGACTGAAAGCCCACTTTCAATGCCTCCTCACCCGTCTGGACCTGGCCGAGCACAACATCCCTCCCGTGGTGGCAGCATGTTGTGTGCTCCACAATTTATGTGAGAGAAAGGGGGAGGCTTTCCTGCAAGCCTGGATGGCTGAGGCTGACCGCATGGCTGGCCACTACGGTCAGTCCCGCACCGGCGCCATCCGGGAAGCCCAGCGGGGGGCCATCCGGATCTGGGAAGCCCTGCGGGAGAGCTTCCTGGTGGAGGAGGAGGACTGACCTCTCCTTGCATGCCCCACTGGGGCCTTCTTCCACACTACCCCCTTCCGCTTTCCCCTCCCTACCTACTGTCAAATAAAGACACCTGTTTTTCGAACAAAAACATCTTTTTATTTAACATAACTGGGGTGGGGGGAGGGAGGAAGGAGGGTGGGAGAGGAGAGGGGGAAACCTGGGACGAGGGAGCTGGAAGGGAAGGGAAGGGAGGAAGGGAAAGGAAAGCTCAGGGGTGGGGATCCGGCTGCCTCTCCTGTCTCGCAACACTGCGGGTCCGGGGGCGTCGGAGAGGAATGGTTGTGGAGGGTGGAGCAGGAGGGACGGGGGGTGTGGAGGAAGCAGGAGCGGAAGCAGGAGGGGGAGCAGGGGGATCAGGAGGGGGAGCAGGGGGAGCAGGGGGAGAAGGAGGGAAGCAGGGGGAGCAGGGGGATCAGAAGGGGGAGCAGGGGGAGCAGGAGGAATTGGGAAGCGGTCGAGCAGGCTCTGGAGGTGGCCTCGCAGGGCACGGCCCTGCTCCTCCAGGGCCTCCAAGCTCCTCCGGCGCAGCCTCAGGTCCTCCTGGACCCAGTGCTCCTGGATACGGAGATGTTGCTCCAGGAACCGGAGGTGCCGCCTCTGGTACTCCTGGTTCCTGGCTCTCCTGCTGGCCCGGGCGTGGACGGCTGCTGCAGGCGGAGTGGTGCACCCTGTAGGCCCAGGTGCTGCGGCTGTGGTGAAACAAGAACAGCGGTCAATTACCCCAGGGGCCCAGGTGTGTGAAACCCAGCTCCCCTCTGCAAGGCCAGGGCCCCTGCAGGATCCCCAGCTGCTGCTCCGTGGTGGGCAAGGCCCAGGCGCACCGTCCCTGGGCTCCCTCTCGCCCCAGCCCCCTGTACACATAAGGGGAGCACGATGGTACTCACAGGTGGATGCCTCCCCGGCCTCGGATGACACAGGCGAGTGGCTCTGTGGGGTGCCTTGGCGGTCCCGGATCCAGCAGGCTCCTGGCTCTCGGAGTCCTCCTCCTCCTCCTCTGTCTCTGGGAGCGGTCCCTCTGCCCCGGGGTCTATCACGTCCCAGGGGGCAGGGACGGCATGAGCCCCCAGGATGCGGTCCAGAGCCTGGAAGTGGGGGCCGGCCTCCAGGTCGGCCCCTGGCAGGCAGGCCCGGGAGTAGGACTGCCGCAGGTCCTTGATTTTCCAGCGCACCTGCTCCCGGCTGCGCTGGTGGCCCCTGGCGGCCAGGCTGGCAGCCATGCGGCCATAGACTGCCGCGTTCCTGTGGCTAGTGCAGAGATCGTGGACATTGGAGGCTTCCCCCCAAACCTCGATGAGGTCCACGATCTCCGCACTAGACCATGCGGGCGCCCGCCTCTTGCAGCCCTGGGCAGGGTCCTGGGAGCCGCCAGGCTGGTCCCAGGAAGAGGGGGAGAGCTGGGGGGCATCGGGTGGCTGGCTCATGGGGTGTCAGCTGCTGGGTGTGCTGGCACGGGTGCTGGCAGCCTTGCAACTGGCACAAACTGTGTAGCCAGCCCGTGGCCCTTTAAGGGCTCCGGGGCTGGGAGGGGGACAGTAGAGTTTCCCTGGTGTTGGCCAGAGTGGCCACCAGGGCAAGCTGGGAAGGGCTAGCCTCCCACTAGTTCGAATTAAGGGTCTACACAGCCCTTAATTCGAACTAGTAAGTTCGAACTAGGCTTAGTCCTCGTGGAATGAGGATTACCTAGTTCGAACTAAGCGCTCCATTAGTTCGAATGAAATTCGAACTAACAGAGCGCTAGTGTAGCGCCTATGAAAGTTAGTTCGAACTAACTTTGTAGTGTAGACATACCCTAAGGGATTTCTTCTGCTTCTCCTCCTTCATGTATTTTGGGAAGGTTTTGTAAAATGTCCTTCCTCTGAAGCATTTATCTGGGCTATAGCTGCAGATGGGACTTCGGGCAGAGTGGTCCAGGGCTCTGAGATGGCACCAAGTGTTCAGGTGCTTGGCTGGATGGTCCTTGCCCGTGTGTGAAGTTGGGAAGGATTTTTTCCCCAGGTCAGACTGGCAGTGATGTTGGGGTTTTTACCCTCCATCCTCAGCAGCATATGGGTGTGGGATCACTTGCCAAGCCAGGATTATCTAAATAAATCTCACCTCATAATTTCACCACCACTGTAGGGGCCTCAAGCACTAGTGCACCTCGATCGCTCATGTTCTCTGCTTGTGGCACACAACAGTTTAGTTTCCTCTGTGCTGTAATACTTTGATTCCATTTCAGTTGTTAGTGTGTGGGTGTTGTGTGATATTTATGATCTGAGATATACACAAGATCAGACTGCATAATCTGGTCATCCCTTCTGTCTTTAGGCTCTATTATAGTGTAGAACAGTGGTCTCCAACCTTTTTTTGTATCCAGGATCACTTTTTTGAATTTAAGGGCAACCCAGTATCTACCCTTCCCTTCTCCAGAGCCTCGCCCTTTTCTCAAAGCCCCACCTCACTCACACCATCCCCCCTTTCTCTCCCTCACTCTCCCCCACCCTCACCCACTTTCACCAGGCTGTGGAAAGGGGTTGATGTTCAGGAGGGTGGGCAGTCTCTGTGCTGGGACTCAGAGGTTTGGGTGCAAGAGCGGATGATGGGTGCAAGCTATGGGTGGGAATTTGGGTGCTGGAAGGGCTCTGAGCTGGACAGAGTGTTGATGTGCAGCAGGGAGTACAGGATGCTGGCTCTGAGAGGGGGCAGGAGTGTCAGAGATGATATGGGGTACTTACTCGGAGAAGAGAGTCTGGTCTGGAGCAGGAGGTACAGAATGAAGAAAGGAGTAGGGGGTGCTGGCCTCTGGGAGGGGACAGTTCTCTGTTCCCAGACAAAGGACACCAGGAGTAGAAACAAAAAACCAAGATATGATCTATATTTTTAAAAAATTACCATGTGGATAACTAGTCCAGTCAGGACAGGTTAAGCATTTTAGAACTCACTACTCAAATAATTAAATTTAAAATATAAGAGACATGAAAACGAAATCCACAGATAAGTCAATGCCCTTAACACAACACACTTTGAAAGAATAAAATTACAGAGAATATAATGCAGGAAGTACAGAGTAGCAGCAATAATACAAGTATATGTTGGGAGATGAGTGTGACAGAGACTGCATGTAATCCAGATACTGTGTGTATGAGAGAGAGCAAGCAAGACTGTGAGCTGGCTGATAAGGAAATCTCAGGAACAATGCACTTCCCTGGCACTCACCATTCAGAGTAGACCTCAGACCACAACAGCTTCCAGTCATTCTGCCTTTGCCTAGGCTGTGTCCTCCTGTCCCCTGCTTTGCAGAGATAGAGTACAGGGGCTGGAGGAGGGAGGGGGGAAAGAGAGAGAGAGAGAGAGAGAGAGAGAGAGTGTATGCATGTGTGAGAGAGGCACCGTCTCTTTAAGATATGCAGACAATCTCACACATTCAGGTAGTGCTCTGAGTCCAAGACAGCCAGGCTGACCTCCCTCTTCCCTGACATCAGTACCCACTCCCCCTTCCCTGCTGTGCATAGCCAGTCACCCAGGAGCAGCTACAAGGGGTGGCAAGGAAAGGGCACCTGACCTGAACACACAATAAGAGCTGTGGAACTGTGCTTACCCAAAAGCCTACCCTTCTGCCAGAGATTGTGATTGACTGGGAGAGCCTCCAGGATTGATCAGTTAATCGGATCGACAGGTTGGTGAACATTGGTATAGAACCACCAAAGTCAGTGAAGTTATACTGAAGGAACATTGAAGTAACACAATAGAGAAAGTGACGAGGAATCCTGTGGCACCTTATAGACTAACAGATTTATTGGAGCATAAGCTTTCATGGGCAAAGACCCACTTCATCAGATGCATGAAGTAGGTCTTTTCCCACGAAAGCTCATGTTTTAATAAATCTGTGAGGGTATGTCTACACTACCCCGCTAGTTCGAACTAGCAGGGTAATGTATGCATACCGAACTTGCTAATGAAGCCCGGGATTTGAATTTCCCGGGCTTCATTAGCATAAAGCCAGCGCTGCCATTTTTAAAAGCCGGCTCGTGCGAACCCCGTGCCGCGCAGCTATGAGGGTATGTCTACACTAGCTGGTTAATTCGAGTTAGGTAGGCAAATCGGGCAACTGGAGTTGCAAATGAAGCCTGGGATTTAAATATCCCAGGCTTTATTTGCATGTTCCCATAGGGCCGCCATTTTTAAATCCCCCTTAGTCCGAACTAACATTCAAGTCTGTTGGCCTCCTTTGTCATGAGTAGGGGAGAGGACAATAATAATTTGTCTATTGGAATTGAAAGATTCTTTTCTAACTAAAATTATTTAAATAATGCTACAGATTGTGGCATGACCGCTCCCTCCAGAACTAAAAAGGCCCAAAGCTAAAGAAGTCTAATTTATTATGAGGCAGATTCTAATACCCTTATTCATACTTGATTGAATTATTAATTTCAGTGAGACTTCCTGTGGAATCTGGTATGACCCTACATGGATAAGGGTATAAGATATGGCCCTATGTCTGTTTTAATTTTTGTTAATTCGAATTTAAATACTGCTCCTTTCTGAATTAAAAAATTAAATGATAGAATGTCTGTCTCCCTACCTACCTACAAATATATAAATATTAAACTAGACAATTCTCTGTATTGTTCTGAAACATCAAATCAATATATATTTCAATTGGCCACCTAAAGCTGGATGAAAGACAATTTATTCCCCCTCCACATATTGCTTGCAGCTGCCAAGATAAAGAAATACATTGCTTTGTCCTGTAATCCTTTCTTAACCTCTTGATCTACAGCATGCTATTCAGCATTTCTACTAACAACTTCTCAAAAACAGGTACAGTAGTTAGCTAAAGAAGCAATTAATGCAATTTGATTATTGCCCCCTGAATGAAATATAACTCTATTTGGAGCTGTCTAATTATGTGTAGATATATTGGCACATAATTGTCATTCAATTATACAGTTGTTCTAAAGGTAGCTTTTTCTGTGTGTGAGAGAAGAAGGAGGGACTGCTAAGAAATGATATCCCATAAATCCTGTGCCCATTCTTTTAAAAAGATGGTCCAAATTCTTAGCCCATATGCATTGGCTCTATTGAAGTTGAAACTAGTTTAAACCTGCTGAGAATCTGACTGGGAAAGTTTTCGTTAGTGTCTTGAAAAGCTCTGTAACATTTCTTATGGCCTATAACTCAAAAACCATTTGTAAAAATACTATGCAGCTAGTTTTTACTACTATACTATAATCAGCTGGCAGCTGATTACAGTATAGATATTACTTTAAATATATATATGTAAGAGTATAGGACCCTCTACCAGGGAAGAGATAAAGGGATCTCAAAGACGGCATAAGCCAGGTCTTTAAATATAAGAACTGGTAAAACCTTGGGGAGCCAGGGAATCAAAAAGTTGTGAACATAAAATGCTCATTGATAGCTTTCAAAAGACTTGTCTGTTATATCTACAGCAAAATGTTCTCCAGAGGTTGAAGCTAAAAGCTTGGTTGGAACTTACATCTCTGAAAGGATCCCATCTGGGCTGGAGTTTGCGATTCCCTCTGTACATTTTTTGGTTAGAAGGAAGGGATGGGGGAAGAACAGACTAAATGGTATGCTGCTATCCCTAAAGGTGTGCTACAGAAAAACCTGTATTGTATTCCCTTCTGCTCAGGTTGCTCCTCTGCACCTATTGCCTCAGTAATGGCATATGTCTGAAGTGTAACATGTCCTAAGATATTAGTGCTAATTCAAGGAGAAAATGAACCCATCTAAAGTCAACTCATCTAGCCAGAACCTTGTCCCTTATGCTCTCCTGAGGTATTAGCCATGCAGTCTGAAAGGAGAGAGCCATATTCTAAATCACCAACACTAAGGTAGTCTGTGGGTCTCTTAGGGTAGACAGTGGTGCTAATTTGGGATACGTCCAGTATCACAAAATAGCATTTTCTGCATCTTAACAGTACACCAATTATTTCAAAATGCAATGGAAATAATGGGCTTGCTATTCTGATGTCCAAGTAAACCTTGTTCCACAAGGATTAAGGGACTCATCAGAATAGTAGACTATTTCAAAATTTGGTACTGTGTAAACATTTCGAAATAGACTATCTCAAAATAAGCTCAAAATAAGGTATGCAATTTGCATTTCTCAAATTGTGTTGTATATTTCGAGCTAGCACTGCTGTGTAGACTCACCATTATTGAGCTAGACTGACCCTGTCTTAGCTTGGTAGACCTTATACTATCACATGGTAGCATGGATGAAAACTAAGTAAGGAACACAGTAAATTCTAATTCTGTGTTATCCTGAATATATGTACGTATTGCCAGGACCAAAGAAATACTGTACATGTAAATGCAATATTTAGTCTTGCAAGATATATTACCAAAGGTACCTAAGAGACTTGAAAAGATAAAGACAAGATCGCATACGCAAGATCTTTGCAGAAAATAAATGTTCAGCCACTATTACGGAGAAGTGAATAGATACTGATTTGTTAAAACTATTCCTCAATCCACATTGTGATTTCATTATAGAGGTGCATTTTTGGTTAATATGAACAATCCTGCTTTTATTGTCAGCTCTATGTCGCATCTTTGCTTATCTCCTGTATATTTGAAGACTTAAATTCAGTAATTTAAGAAACTGAAATTTCCCACACTTACCAGCATTGTGATAGGTAAGCTCTATTCTTCTCTTTCATTAAGCTTGAACATTTGAGGCAGTTCAAACTGCTTTGGGACTATTCATAAGAGATGGGGCATTAATTCTAGTGTGTATATTATCATGCATTATATTAGCTCATTTTTATATTATGGTAATGTTCAGAGGCTATGTGTTTTATAAACATAAAAGTAAACTCAGTCCTTTATTACTCCCCCTTAAGTTTCAAAAAGGTATGATATTCTTCACCAGCTTATTTTTGTGTATTATGTGTTATTTCAGCGTGTACTATTATACAGGTGCCACATGTCATAAGTGGCTCTGTTTCCACCATGTCCTAAGTGATCCTGGAATAATCTGAAAACGTTCTGACTAATTTCATGAAAAGAAGTAAGATGTTTTAATTATTTTACCAACCTGTTTTGAGTACAGACATATTGCAAAATTTGTTTAAGAATTGTTTGGGTCATGCATGGCTGCAAAGCGCACCCCTTTGCTAAAACAATCCGCTATTTTTACATGGATTCTGTCTAAGCATACACCTTGTACATAAAATATACCTAGCAAGACATTTCTAGATGACTTTAGATTCTCCTTCTTTCCAAGGTGTGAATTCTACGAGGGCATGTCTACACCAGGAAATTATTTCAAAAAAATAGCTCCCAAAATAATAATTTTAAAATAGTGCATCCACAATACAAGGCAGCATCAAAATAGCTCCGAGTTATTGACTGGAGCCAGCACTGGATTTAAAGCCCCGGTAAGCACTCCAGGGGGGCACCAGGAGGGTGGATACTTCTTATGGGTACCTCCTGAGGCTAGCTGAGACACGTGCATTCAGGGACTCCTCTCTACAGCCGGGTCTCACATGCTATTCCTCCACTGCCTACCCCCTCGTGGGACACCAAACTCATACCATATGCTCTGGTTGCCCTTGCGGATGCCACAGCACTGATATCATGGAGCAAAACAGTGCCAGGCTCACAGGTCTTGTGCTGCACCTCATGATGAAGTTCATCCAAAACTATGCATGTGCTGCTCCGGCAGGAAAATGACCACCCCCGATCAGAGAACCCCTTCACCCAGATCCTGGCACTCCTGAGGCAGCAAATGGTCCTCAATCCCCTGGACACTGTAGAATGCCATTTATGGTGGCAGGAGACCAGTTCCAACTGGTGGAACCGCATTGTCCTGAAGTGATGGGTCGACCAACAGTGACTCCAGAACTTCTGAACAGGAGGAGTGAAAGGCCATTTGGCACCAACATGAGATCATGTGCTCCTCCCTCACATCTGTGATGGAGCACATTGGCAGTGTGCATGAAGCAGGCCACCAGCCATCTCTCCATCCCTGAAGCCGGCTTGTCTGTATGACCAGCTGCCAGCACCACCTTAATGAGCTTTGAACAACAGGAGTGAGCCTTGCAAAAGAATCTACCCAAGAAAGAGAGAGACAAAAGCCCCAATCAAGAAAATGATCAATGTTGCATGTATCATTAACTGATGACTCATGGTCATAATGGTGCCCTGGGGCAGAAGGACAGGACAGGATCTATGAACTAAAACATAATAAATAGGTGGGTGCAAAACCATAAGATTGAGTATTTCGGTTCTATGATCATCCTCCAGGAGCATCCGTGTGCACTGACACAACCCAGACCCTCGACTTGTTTGCATATTTTCAGCCGATCAGTTTTGCACTAGGGTTTTTGCGCAAAAACAAGCAGTGTGGGCATTTTCTTTCTGTGCAAAAACCCCTTTTCCCACAAGATTGGTATACCTCCTTTTTTGGGGCATAAGGATCTTGCAGAAAAAGGGTTTTTTGTGCAAAAAGAAAACATCCACACCACTTGTTTTTGTGCGAAAACCCCAGAACAAAAACAGATTGGCAGAAAATATGCAAATATGATTCAGGCTCATGCAAATGAGTCTCTCATTAGCATATTTTTTGCTGAGAAAACTTGTAGTGTAGACATAGCCCTCATGTCTAAACCACCTGATAAGTGGACTGGCATGAGCAACTGAGGCTGGTAATTATATCCAATCCATTTAATTGTGTGTACTAGTTTGTATACATATGCTGGATAATTTTAGGGACAGTAAATAAATTCTTCATTCACTATAAATACTGCAGGTTGCCTTATCCCTCCAAACAACATTTTGCTAGTTCTATTTCTCTAAGGCTGTGTCTACATTGGCACCCTTTTCCAGAAAAGGGATGCTAATGAGACAAGTTGGAATTGCAAATGCCGCGGGGGATTTAAATACCCCCCGTGGCATTTGCATGAACATGGCTGCCCCTTTTTTCTGGCTCGGCGCCTTGCCAGAGAAAAGCGCCAGTCTAGACGGGAACTTTTGGAAAATAAAACCTTTTCTGGAAGATCCCTTATTCCTCTTAAAATCAGGAATAAGGGATCTTCCGGAAAAGGGATTATTTTCCACAAGATCCCGTCTAGACTGGCGCTTTTCTCCTGCAAAGCACTGAGCCGGAAAAAAATGGCAGCCATGTTCATGCAAATGCCGCAGGGGATATTTAAATCTCCCGCGGCATTTGCAATTCCGACTTGTCTCATTAGCATCCCTTTTCCGGAAAAGGGTGCCAATGTAGACACAGCCTAAGGGTATATCTAGACTGCATCCCTCTGTCAGCAGAGGGATTCAGGTCGACACTGCAAATGAAGAGGGGATTTAAATATCCCGCGCTTAATTTGCGGGGGATATTAAAATGGCCTCTGTTTTTGCCGACTCAGCACTTTGTCGGTAAAAAGCGGCAGTCTAGAGGGGGATCTGTTGAGAAAGAAAGCTTTTTTCGACAGATCCCTTATGCCTCCTGCCTAATCTGTATACCTCTGCCGACAGAGGGATGCAATCTAGACATACCGTAAGTGCGACAACAGTATTTTAGGAAAGCACAAAAGTATTAATATGGTATGTCATACACACTATGATAATTAGAAGAGGTATGCTTAACTTTAGCATCATGTTAACCCACTTATTCAGAAGCCTCCTAGTCTAAATCATTTTTATTTGTATATGGGCAAGAGAAACCTATTTTGTGCCAACTGTGATGCAAATCTTATGGAGAATGCAAAGACAGTCTTTGAAACCCCCCAAAGTGGGCCCAGCTCACCAGGTATAAGCCTATTGTTCAGAGAGATGTGTTTCAGCCTTATAGTGGAAAATGTTAGTCTATGATCCATAGCTCTGGAATAGAGAAGACTATCAGCACCTCTCAGTTCTCTGCTGTTCCTGTGGATGGGGATGATATGCTCTCTGCTTCTCTTATTTGTACTATACTAGCACTTAGAGGCCTCAGTCATGATTGGGCATCACTGAGTGGGATGCTGTACAAACACATAATGATGAAAGAACAGTCTCTGTAATAAAACACTTAGGCTGTGTCTACACTGTACCCCTTTTCCGGAAAAGGGATGCAGATGAGACAAGTCGGAATTGCGAATGAAGCGGGGGATTTAAATATCCCCCGCTTCATTTGTATAAACATGGCTGCCGCTATTTTCCGGCGCGGGGCTTTGCCGGAAAAAAGCGCCAGTCTAGGCAGGGATCTTTTGGAAAATAAAGCCTTTTCCGAAAGGTCCCTTATTCCTGATTTTAAGAGGAATAAGGGACCTTTCGGAAAAGGCTTTATTTTCCGAAAGATCCCCGTCTAGACTGGCCCTTTTTTCCGGCAAAGCCGCGAGCCGGAAAAAAGCGGAAGCCATGTTTATACAAATGAAGCGGGGGATATTTAAATCCCCCGCTTCATTTGCAATTCCGACTTGTCTCATCTACATCCCTTTTCCGGAAAAGGGGTGCA
Organism: Pelodiscus sinensis; assembly: GCF_049634645.1. Lineage (NCBI taxonomy): Eukaryota > Metazoa > Chordata > Testudines > Trionychidae > Pelodiscus > Pelodiscus sinensis. The sequence goes on from NC_134723.1 coordinate 11,090,019, forward strand.
GAGTAGACACAGCCTTACAGTATTAACAGAAAAATATAAGTAAAAGGGGAGAGAAAGAAACTGAAGGAAGGACAGGTTAAGTATCAATCCTAATGTCACAGAAGAAGGCTAGGAGAGGCCCAGGAACTGAATACTGATCTCCTGTGTCATAGCCTGATGTTTTATCCATAAGATCATCCTTCCTCTCTGTTAAACTGTAACACTCTAAAGATATTAGGGTCTGATCCAAAGCCTATTTCTGTCAACAGGAGTCTTTCTACTGACTTCAATAGATTTTGGATCTGGTCTTGAGTTTTACAAATCCATGCGTGACAGTCCATCTACAAAGGAGAAAATAAAGATGTTGTGATGGCATGACATTCCACCCATTCTCTACAAATCTATCTGGGGCTATGTCTAGACTGCAAGCCTCTTTCGAAAGTGAGCGTCTAGACTGCATGTTGAACTTTCGAAAAAGCGGCTTGCTTTTTCGAAAGGAAGCATCCAGTGAGTCTGGATGCTCTCTTTCGAAGAAGCCCTATTTACATTCAAGAACGCCTTCTTTCGAAAGAGGAACTTTCGAAAGAAGGCGTTCTTCCTTGTAAATTGAGGTTTACAGCCATCGAAAGAAAAGCCGCGTTCTTTCAATTTAATTTCAAAAGAACGCGGCTGCAGTCTAGACGCAGATGAGGTTTTTTCAAAAAAAGACTACTTTTTTCGAAAAAACCCCTGAGTCTGGACACAGCCTAGGAGTTTATTTAACCTACAAATATTTTATAGACATCTGCCAATTAAATATCCATCAATGAGAACTTGGTTTACTTGTAATTAATGTTACATACTTTAAAAATAATGGATAATGTAATTTGTAACTGAAAGTTTGATTCCTTCTAAGGCTGAAGCAAATCTCTCTCATCCCTATGAGCTGGGACTACTTTTTAGGGGGTTAAAAGTCTATCTTTGTATTTTCCAAAAGATTTGTAAAGTCTTTCTCTCATCACAGATTGCTCAAAATAGGTTTCTATTGCCCAGTGTATGAATGATTTGGACAGCAAGGTTTCTGAATTATTAGATTTGTCAGTGCACATCGATGAAGGCAGTTTTTGAGATTATTTTTTCCTGCAAGGAGAATTACCTTACTAGTTCTAATTTTCTCATTTATTAGGCAAAACAAGCAGTTAAACCCCTTGCAAAGTTTTGTGATGACCATAATGGAGTAGATCGATCACTCTTGAGCCTCCTCAGAATATATAAATAAACAAAATGTTAGGAATATTATTCTGAATCACATATACCAATGAGGTTAGGTGGTTGTCTATAGGGGTATGTCTACACTACAGCACTAATTCGAACTAACTTAGTTCAAATTAGTTAATTTCAACTAAGCTAATTCGAACTAACGCATCCAGACTAAAAAACTAGTTCGAATTAGCGTTTTGCTAATTCGAACTAGCATGTCCACATTAAGTGGACCCTAAACCGGGGTTAAGGATGGCCAGAAGCAGTGCCGGCAGGGCATCAGTTGAGGACTTAGATCGTGAAGCTGCTGTCTCAGGCTAGCCGAGGTCTGTGCTTAAAGGGACCCGACCCCCACCCCGGACAGACAGTTCTCAGGGGTGCCCCGCTTGAAAAGCATGCCTGGATTGGAATGCCCTGAGTGCCCACACTGGGCACATCACAGCACTCAGCCATCAGACCGGCTGCACTTGCTGCAGGCTGCCATCTGGGGAGAGGGGGCAATTGGGGAGCTGCAGGAGAGCTTCCACCCCCAGAAGCCCGCAGAGCCACCCCAGTCCTCTCCATCGGGGACTCGTACCCCATTCCTCCCTCACCTCCTTCCACTTACCTCTCCCTAGCCCCCCTTCCTGATGTACAAAATAAAGAAAATATGTGGTCAAAAATAGAATCTCTCTTTATTGAACAAAACTCGGGGAGACTGGGAAAAGGAGGTGGGAGAGGGGAAGAGAGAGGCTGGGAGAGGGGAGGGCAACTAAAATGATCAGAGGTTTGGAACAGGTCCCATATGAAGAGAGGCTAAAGAGACTGGGACTTTTCAGTTTAGAAAAGAGGAGACTGAAGGGGGATAGGATAGAGGTCTATAAAAGCATGAGTGGGATGGAGAGGGTGCATCAAGAAAAGTTCTTCATTAGTTCCCATAATAGAAGGACTAGAGGACACCAAAGGAAAGGAATGGGTAGCAGGCTTCAAACTAGTAACAGAAAGTTGTTCTTCACAAAGCAAATAGTCAACCTGTGGAACTCCTTGCTGCAGGAGGCTGTGAAGGCTACAACTAGAACAGAGTTTAAAGAGAAATGAGATAAAGTCATGGAGGTTGGATCCATGGAGTGGTATTAGCCAGGGGGTCGGAGTGGTGTCCCTGCCTAAAGTTTGTGGAAGGCTGGAGAGGAATGGCACGAGACAAATGGCTTGGTCACTGTCTTCGGTCCATCCCCTCCAGGATCCCTAGGGTTGGCCGCTGTCGGCAGACAGGCTACTGGGCTAGATGGACCTTTGGTCTGACCCAGGACAGCCATTGTAAGCTCAGGGCTCAGGGTCGGGGGTCTCAGTGGACCACCTTGATTTTCATGCACACCTGCTCCTGGGTGGCCAGGCTGGCAGCTCTCCTGCCCTAGATGGCCACTTTCCTGTGCCTAGTGCGGAGGTCGTGGACGAGGTCCACGATGTCCGCACTAGACCAGGCGGGTGCCCACCTCTTGCGGTCCCGGGCAAGCTCCCGGGAGCCGCCAGCCTGGTCCCGGGAAGAGGGGAAGGGCTGGGGGGCATCGGGTGGCTGGCTCGAGCTGTGCCAGGTGCAGGGTCTGCTAGCTGGGTGCTGGCAGGCTTGCACCTGGCACGGGCACCGTAGCCAGCCCGTGCCCCTTTAAGGGGTCCGGGGCCGGGAGGGAGGCATACAAGTTTCCCTGGTGTTGGCCAGAGTGGCCACCAGGGCAAGCTGGGGAGGGCTAGCCTCCCACTAGTTCGAATTAAGGGGCTACACACACCTTAATTCGAACTAGTTAGTTCGAACTAGGCTTAGTCCTCGTAGAATGAGGTTTACCTAGTTCGAACTAAGCGCTTCGCTAGTTCGAATTAAGTTCGAACTAGGGGAGCGCTTGTGTAGCGCCTATCAAAGTTAATTTGAACTAACGGATGTTAGTTCAAATTAACTTTGATAGTGTAGACATACCCTAGGAGACTATGGGTCTGTCTCCTGGAGCCTCTCGGAGTTTAGTATCCTGCTCCTCAAGATGATTCTTACCAACAACCACAGGACATACCACACTAACACCAACCCTGGAACCTTCCCTTGCAACAAACCCCGTTGCCAGCTTTGTCCACATATTCACTCTGCTGATACCATTATTGGACCTAACCAAGTGAGTTATAAGATCAAGAACACATATTCCTGCGCATCCAGAAATATAATTCATGCTATCATGTGCCGAAAGTGTCCGTCTGCTATGTACATTGGACAAACATCTCAGACACTTCGCCAAAGGATCAATGCCCACAAAACAGATATTAGAAGCTAGCCACATCCCAGAGTGCATGGCTGCTGCCTTCCCCCCACATGCCTGAAATGGCACCCTGGACTTCAATCACTTAAGTGTTGATTCAGTAAAGTACTTATGCAAATGTCTAACATGAAGCAAGTGAGGAGTAAATTACTTCCATGTTTAACATCATGCATAGGTTTTAGTATCTTGCCTTAATCAATCTGAGACTTCCATGCATGAAACTCTTACTGACTGCTAGGTCAAGGTGAAAGGCCCATCGTGTCTATGTTTTTGACAAATCACATGTCTAAACATCTCTTCCCTTTTTTTATCCCTCTTGAAAAATCCATACATATGGGCTCAATCATTTAAAAAAATGGAATCCACAGAAACCCTTTTGAAATGAGAATTTAACCCTGGTGAAGGAGGGGAAGGGAATTTCGTAGAAAAATTATAAGCTGTCTCTAGATTTTCCAAATTATCCTATCAAATTTAATAATTATTTCCATGCGGTATAATTTTATAAAATGATAAAAATATACTACAGTCAGAATTGTCTATTAAATTCTATACATTTTCAGGTTAATTTCTATTGATTGCATCTCTTATAAATTCTGTAGGACAATAAGGGAACCTAATTTCTGTAAGTGTGACAGTGCTTGAGATCATGGAATCATGGGGCAGCAAGACACCTCAGAAGTCATTGTCTCTAGCCCCCTGACCAAAGCAGGACAAACCCTAAGTAAATCATCCCAGCCAGGACTTTGCCAAGCTGAGATTTAAAAACCTCTCAGGATGAAGATGCCAGCACCTCCCATAATAACCCATTCCAGTACTTCACCACCCTCCTAGTGAAATAGTTTTTCCTAATATCCAACCTAGACCTCTCCCACTGTAACTTGAGACCATTGCTCCTCATTCTGCCATCTGTCACTACTGAGCCCAGCCTCTCACCAACCCATTTGTAACCTCCCTTCTGGAACTTGAAGGCTGCTATCAAATCCCCCCTCTTTCCTCTCTTTTGCAGACTAAATAAGCCCAAATTCCTCCTTGTAGGTCATGTGCTCCACCCCCCTAATCCTTTTGGTTGCCCTTTGCTGGACCCTCTCCTATACGTCCACATCCTTTCTATAGTGGGGGGGCTCAGAACTGAATGCAATACTCCCAATATGACCTCACCAATGATGAATAAAGAGGAATAAGAACTTCTCTAGATATTCTGGAAATGCTCCTTCTAATGCATCCTAATATGCCATTAACCTTCTTGGCTACAAAGGCACACTGTGGATCATATCCAGCTTCTCATCCACTGTAATCCCCGGGTCCTTTTCTGCTGACCTGCTGCTTAGCCAGCTGCTCCCCAGCCTGTAATCATATTTGTGATTCTTCCATCCCAAGTGCAGGACTCTGCACTTGTCCTTGTACCTCATCAGATTTCTTTTGGCCCAATCCTCTAATCTGTCTAGGTCACTCTGGACCCTATCCCTATCTTCCACTATATCTATCTGTCCCCCTAGCTTAGTGTCACCTGCAAAACTTGCTAAGGGTATAATCCATACCCTCATTCAGGTCGTTAATAAAGATGTTGAACAAATCCGACCCTAGAACCAACCCTTGGAGCACTCCACTTGATACCAACTGCCAACCAGACATTGAGTCATTGATCACTACCAGTTGGGCACAACAATCTAGCCAGCTTTCTTTCCACCTTAGGGTATGTCTACACTATCCCCCTAGTTCCACGAGGTGTTCAGCTAGTTCAGATAAGAAGCCTAATCCGAACTAGCTAGTCCGTGCCGTGTGTAGCCGTGCGGCACGGGGTCCGACCTAGCCGGCATTTAAAAATGGCGCTGGCCAGCTTTATGCAAATGAAGCCCGGGAAATTCAATTCCCGGGGATTCATTTGCAACTCCGTATGACTACATTACCCCCCCTAGTTCGAACTAGGGGGTAGTGTAGACATACCCTTACAGTTCAGATATCCAATCCATACTTCCTTAAGTTGCTAGAAAAAATATTGTGGGAGACCATAGCAAAAGCTTTGCTAAAGTCAAGATATAACACATCCACTGACTTTCCCACATCCACAGAGCCAGTTTCCTCATCATAGATGCTAATCAGGTTCGTCAGGCATGACTTGCCCTTGGTGAATATATGTTGACTATTCCTGATCACTTTCCTCTCTTCCAAGTGCTTCAAAATGGATGATGGGTCATCTGGGATTTCCATGTTTGTGTATCTTGGGCGGCAGATAGAAAACTCATGGTCATGGGTTTGGAGGTGTGTTTGTGCAGATTTGGTCCTGAGTTGTAACAGGAAGTTTCATGAGCAAATGATTAAGTTTTTAGTTTTGACACACCTCAGATATTCAAAAAGAAAACACTCAGAAACCTGTTGGGGAACATTTTAATTTGCCCTCAAACTGAATAATAGATCTCAAAGTTATTGTGTTATTACAAGCCAATTTAAAAAACCAGCTTAAAAGGGAGGCTGCAGAACTTAATTCCATTTACAAGTTTGATACTTGTAGCAGAGGTCTAAACCAGGGGTGAGGAATCAGCAGCCGCTGGCTTGTCTGGATCTGGCCCTTAAGGCTCGAGGCTCCCCTTTTCAGCATTGGTGAGTCTGCACTGGCACTCCAGCCCCCACCCCTGCTATTCCACTATGGAGCTGGACCACACAAAATCTACTTGCCTAGAGGTCAGAGACCCTTGACCCAAAAAAGGTTCCCCACCCCTGGTCTAAAAAAAGTCTTTGAATGGATGGCCCACTACATTCCACATCCTAATGACATAAAAAACAAGCTTAACAGTACTTAACAGCATTTAGTACCCACTGTATCAGCTTCATTTAGTATGGTCACTCTAATTGACATTCCTCCCCCCCCTTTTTCCCTTCTTTTTCCTTCTCTTCCCCCCATCCTCTTGCTTTCTTTGCTATTTATTTGGAAACTGGACACCTTAACTCCATTGATCTGAAGAAGTGGGTTGTGCCCACGAAAACTTCTGTTCCCATATACGTTTTTTGTTAGTCTCTAAGGTGCTGCAAGACTATTTGTTATTTTTAATTTTTTTTCAGGATAAAGTTGTCCAAAGTGAGGCTTGTGTGGAAGACTTTAATGAGTAGCTAGACTTTCCCAATAGTAGCATAACATAGAAGTCATTCCAATGTCTTCGAAAACCAGTTTTCATTGCAGATATGCCTTTTCTCAATCTTATTACAAGAAAAAAAACATTTATAAATTAAGGAATTCTTTACATGAAACATTACATATCAGATATAATTTGGGGGTTTCCAAGCAAGGAAAGATTCAATTTGATCTAACATCTGGATCTTGTTATTTCCATAGCTTTCCCTCAACAGCAGAAACATTGTATAATATGCACCTTCTGTCATTTTTATTGGTTTAGTTGTTTATTGGGAAAAATACCTCTTCTGGTATAATACTTCTGTGGCATGAATCTTTAAGATGTTCCGACATTGCATAGACTCAGAAGGTTACATGGTTTTAAAGTGCTGAGAATCAAATCAACCTTAAGGCAATATACTTCCTGCCTCAATTTATACCAACTGCAACTATTTATGTTTGATGTTGCATGAGAAATTCAAATGAAAAATGAAACAACATATGCAAGTGAAAATAAAATATTCTTCAAAGTTGCTTTTTTATCTGGCCTTTAGCTGATTCACTCCCTAAAAACTAGGAAGGCTTCTTCAGATTTTACCTTCAGCGGTATCCCTCTTTGACTTCTTTTGTTTCAAGGAATTTTACTCCACATGATATCATTAAGCATGTTTGGATATAGTATTAGACTGCCAGAAAGATGTTCAGCAATGGTGTGCAATGGTGTGCAATGGTGTGTGCACTTACTGCTACCATAACAACATTTACAGCTTTTTGGGGCTATCAGTATAATACCCTCAGGGCTGATCCCCACTCTGAGGGTATGTCTAGATTGCATCCCTCTGTCAGCAGAGGGATGCAGATTAGAGAGGTCATCATTGCAAATGAGGCAGGGGTTTAAATAATCAGTGCCTAATTTGCATAAAATGGCCACCATTTTTGCCGACTCAGCACTTTGTTGGCAAAAAGTGGAAAGTCTAGAGCGGGATCTATTGAGAAAGAAAGTCTTTTCCAACAGATCCCTTATGTCTCCTACAAGGAGGTTTACAGGATCTATCGAAAAAGGCTTTCTTTCTTGACAGATCCCCCTCTAGACTCCCACGTTTTGCAGACAAAGTGCTGAGTCGGCAAAAATGGTGGCCATTTTATGCAAATTAGGCACTGATTATTTAAATCCCTGCCTCATTTGCAATGATGACCTCTCTAATCTGCATCCCTCTGCTGACAGAGGGATGCAATCTAGACATACCCTGACACTGCAAGTGCAGAAGGTGGGAGCCTGCAAAGACTTCAAATATACCTTGCCACTACAGGCACTGGTTACAAAAGCTTCCCCTAGAATCATCAATGCACAGATCTGGGGGGGGGTCTCTGACATGATCAAGTGATTTTTTTTATCCCTAGAAATGGAGGTGAACACTTGAATTCTTCTCCAAGGGTAGCCTAAGCTCTTCTGCCACAAGAGAGCTTGAAAAAAGAAGGGACAAAAAAGCTGCAGTCCCTGGTAGCTGACCTCTCAGTCTGAAGCAGGCAGACACACAGACAGATTGATCTCCAGGACTCAAGAATCAAATCATGACCTTAAAAAGTGATTTTTTATTACAAAATAAAATATATACTTGATAAAGCATACTTGGCTGCTTAAAGTTACCGAGCAACTAAGGAGAACAAATTAAAACATAAAGAAAATCTCTGGGAACAATGCATAGATGGTAAATGGGGAGAGGAAGTGCTTAAGTGAAACTGTCTTTCCTGATAGCTAACTTGGGTATACGTACATGGTAACGCCATGTCTCCTTATTGCAGTATAGACATACCCTCAGAGTGGCTATAGAATCATAGGAATATAGGGTGGAAGAAACTTTGAGGATATGTCTAGACATCAGTGTAACCTAACCCCATGAATTGTGCTCTCTTCCTTGTAAATTGAAGACCTACTTTTTCCTTTGACTTTTTCTTCCTTATATATTTAGAGCGCCTCTTCTTATTGTTTTTTATGTCTCTTGTTAAGCGTAACTCATCTTGTCCCTCCATACTTTTGCTGTTCCTTTGTATTCCTCCTTAGAAATTGATCCATGTTTCTACTTTTTGTAGGATTTCTATCTTTCAGTGCTCCTGATGGAGCTATCTGGATTCTTACTATTCTTCCTATTATGCATTCCTTGCATTGCTTATGTGTTAGCTCCATTTAGTGAAATGAGGAGTAACGGTAGTTTGGAATAGGAAGCCCAGTCCGAACTACCTAGTCCGTGCCGTGTGTAGCCGCGGGCACGGAGTCTGAACTAGTGGACATTTAAAAATGGCGGCGCCCGGCGAGATGCAAATGAAGCCCGGGAAATTCAAATCCCAGGTTTTATTTGCAACTCCGGTTGCCTACATTACCACCCTAGTTCGAACTAGGGTGGTAGTGTAGACATACCCTCAGAGATCAATAGGTCAGATATTTCCGGCCCCTTTCAAAAGAGCTAGTTTATTAAGATTTGGAGAAAATGACAGGAATGATGATAAATTTTAAACCTGGATAGATAGAAGACTTTGATCTCCGGGTCCAGAAGAAGTATGTCCCAGTAGTTAGGTTGCTGGCTATGAAGAACCAAGTTGAATTTTCTGCTTTACCACAGATTTCTTGTGTATCTTTGTGCAAGTCACTTAATCTCTCCGCTCCTGACTTCTGAAACTGGGATAATTGTATTCCCTACCTCATAAGGGTCTTGTGAGTATAGATACATTTAAAATGATGGGTTCTTCAGATACTATCAAAATGGTGGAGGGCTTATAAATACCTCAGATATTCAAGTGAGGGTTGATAATTTACTTACAGCATTAAAATAAATACTTTGGAGAGGACCCTAGTCTTAGGTATATTCCCCATCCCAAACAGAAATAGCAGACTTTTCTGAAGACATATGACAATGGATGTTACCTTCCTAAATGCAGAATCTAGGCTTCTGCAATTATTGCGACACATGGTCATTATTAGTAGTCATTCATTTATGTAATACTTTTGCCAGTCTCAAAGCACTTTACATACTCACAATCTCTTTCTTCTGTTGTCTCTCACAGTCTTCTCACTTCTCTCGACACTGAAATATAGCCACTTCAGGGGGGCACATATCCATTACAACAGCCCCAGCAAACAGGTGCTGTGATAGTAAGTAAAAAAACAACTACCAAAAAAAAAAAAAAAAAACCCCAAACCAAAAACCCACACCTTTAGCCAGCTAAAGTTGCAGGGGAGGTTAGATAGGCAGAAATGTCACTGTTATTACTATGTGTTTGTTAAGTGCTAACAATTGATTGCATAATCTCGAAAAAGCATGCAATGTGAAAGACTAAAATATTATGGACAATATGCCCCCAAAGAGATCTCTTTAATAGCTAGGATGCCAAAAAATGTTTTCATTCCCCAGTGAAAAGTGCCAGAGGACTTTCAACACACTTGTATCTCTCCCCAGAAATGACAACTGCACTCCCCTTCTAACTTGCTGCAGGAGCAACAATTCAACTCTTCTGAGATAAACTAATCCTAGGCTGAATTACAGCTTCCTACAATGAGGTGGGAGCTCTTGCTTGGATCTCTTTCATCTATGTACTGGCCAGACCTGGCTCTTATCCTGTGATATTTAATGCAATCCAAAGACCCTGTTCAGCAAGACACTGAAGTACATGCCTTCCTTGAAGCACATGCACAGTCCCATTGAGGTTAGGAGGGCAACTCACATGCTGATGTGGGGGCACTGAATGGAATATAGCTGGGGTCCACATAGTCATTAGATGTTCCATCTATTAAAAAATGTAGATATATTTACTATGCACGTGGGAAAGTTTTCTGGTTAAAAATGTATTTCATTCTACACAGTAGCTCACATGAGAATAACCCAAAAGCTCCTGGCTATTCCAATCTTTAAACAGCTTCTAGTCAAAGAAAGAACTGAGTAGTTCAATAGTAACTATAGAATGTAACAAAGGGGGAAGTTGAAGCAGCATATATCTGAACTTAACATAGAGGAGCATTAGGTATAATTACATATAAAAATGTTGAGATCAATCTAACACTGCTGAAAAGCTGCCCTTTTCCCACTTTGTTTTGGGGAAAAAAAGGTTTTTCGTTTTAAGAAACTGAATTCACGAAAGAAATCTTGCACTGCTGATATTTTTCTCTATCATGTGAAGAAAAAGATAGGTGACAATTGTAATGAAAGAAAAAAACATAAACCTTACCAAAGAGATGATTTTAGCAGTACAAATAACCTTTGAACATATTAAACTTATAATAATATTTATTTTTCTCTTAAAAATTGGAATAAAGCAAAATGTAACTAAAGGTTTTGAATAAATCTTAACACGCAGATGCTGAGATTTATTTATAAAGAAAAGTTAATATTTGTAAAGCCTTTTTTCTGGTGTACCTGGCTATCAATTTAATTTGGCTTTCTTATTAAATGAAATGAATGCTCCTATTAGAAGCTGGGACTGATGGCTATGAAGACATACATAATATCTTTATTCATATGAAACATATATGTCACAGTGAGAGTAACAGAGTTTCTAAGTCTATACAGTCCTTGGGTTTTTTGTGGAAATACCAAAAGGAGACCAAGAGTGCACCCTTCTGTCAGAATAAGCTACGCAATTTGTGCTGTGCAACTTGCGTAGCTTATTCCAAGTCTAAATCAAAACAGCTTAATTTGAAATTTGGCCCAGACTAAAAAGCACCAAATTTCAAAATAAGGCACTATTCCAACAAATCCCTTAACTCTCAGGAAATAGCAGGCACTTTTAAAGATGTGGTATTGCTATTTTGAGATACTTCTGGTATACTGAAAAAGCAATGCAGTCTAGACGTACCCCTTAATGCCATTTCTGCAGGTGGTTTTGGTGAAGCGGGACTGTGTCTATTACAAATGAGATCACAAACTCAGTTTGGATAAGCCAAAATTGCCTCACATCAACTATCCAGTGTTTTGCTGATCTGAGCCTGAGAGCGCCAATACTTAATGGAATTCTGTCAAGGGTGGGTTTTTGTATATTGTAACACAATCACTTTTTTAAAGTACCGGATAGACTTGGTGTCTAATAGTCAGGAAGTTGGATGCTGAATTCTTCAGTGAGGAGGCAGTGTTTGGGATAGTGCAAGAGAGATTCAGCACAAATATCATCCTTAAGAATCCTTTATGAACATATCCTGATGCTTACAGTTTTCTAAATACATTGTGCAAAGCACAGTCTGCAGCAAGACTATAACTGACACCATAATACTGTAACATCGCTGAAATCTCTCCAACTGACACTTTGATTTGCAAGACACTTGCAAGAGAAGACCATCATCATAAGAGGCTTTAAGTACCATATCAAACCTAACACAGAATAGTATAAAAACTGATGAGCACATAATGGGATTTGCTAAGTTTTCATTTTAGCTTTTCAGTTCCCCTTTACATATTTAAATAATGGTATTAATTAAGTTTTAGGAAGAGTGTTAAATGTTACCGTGTAAATATCAGGAAAAATATTAGTGTACAAATGAAAAGTTTGCAGTAGCCTTTAAAACAATTTTAGATTCTATTGTGCATCTTATTTTTATTTTTCCTAAGATCAAACTGTTAGTGATGATGAAATCATCAGCGCACTCATGCGTAAACTGCTCTATCTTATCTGTACAATAAAAGGAAATATTCTAGACCAAACTCTGATGGAAAACTTTCCATGTGAATGCACACACAAAACAATACTTATTGTCCAGATAGTTCCCTTCCCCATGTTCCTGAGAAGCAATTCACAGTCTTGATGTGACATGTCTTCATGGAACTATAATGAATGATGTCTCCCTAAGATCTACCATATATCAGCAAGATGTACTGTAGTGTCTGACCGAATGTTAGTGAGCAGAAAACTGCTGTCCAAGGCTGGGATTTATGCACACATACCTGTGCATTTTAAACAATTCCAATATAACATCTCTTTATACTGAACTTAATTAGAACAGACAGATTATCAATACAGATGAGAGACAACCATAGAGACACTTTTACTCAGGACAGAAGTAGTTTGTAACTTACATACACTATAGTAGATAGTGTGATCCCTAGTAAACTAAATAATACATAGCTGTTAAAACTATTCTTTGGCCGATGGTCTTCTCATTTCCAGTTGCCTGTCAAATTAGATTAGGACATTTTTTAGATCATTGACTCTCTTTTTCGAACACTTTATAGTATTCATATATCACCTATTAGATTTCTAGTTTATAGAATTTTAGAATTATACACTGGTAGCTTATTTCTCTCACTTCAAACTCTTCAAGTGTAAAGCTGCAAATAAAATCACTGAGAAAATTCAGCTGTAAATCACCATTTCTACTACAGATGTGAATCTATGGATTTGTATGGGATTGTATGTTCTATGCAACAATGACTGCCTTCTTGACTATATTTTATCTATCCTGTAGATTATTGTTCATAATGATTGCAGAGGACCTATTGTTACACCTTAACGACATACACTGCCATTAAAACTCATTCAACATTTAAAATATAATTTTAAAATAGCTTGGCTGAAGGCCAAGCAATCTGTCTGTGTGATAGTGAATTATATCTTTAGGAGTGAAATACAGTCAGTATATTCTCTGCTTTAAAGTGCTACATAGTTCTGTCTTTTGTTTCAGCTACCTCTTTGAGGGACAGCAAAGCTCTTTCAGTGCCTGCTTTGGTAGCCCAGCTTTTTGGGATTACAGCATTTTTCTTTGCGCCGTGGAGCCAGAGCTGCCCCCGAGCATGCGATGGCCCCACATAGTCATGCTGCCGTTTCTGCAGCAGTTTGTGCAAGCTGCCTTCCTGGCCCTGCACAAGCTTGACTCCGAGCTCATTCTTGAGACCCTCTGCCTGTGTACGGGAGCCACACCTGTGCCACCACACAGTACAGTGGAGAGGCGTTTTTGGAGGCTGGACATTAGTTGGTCATGGAGCCTGGCTGGTCACGGAGTGGTGGGATGACCAGCAGTGGGTCCAAAATGTTTACATGCAGAAGGCCACCTTTTTAGAGCTGTGTGCCTGGCTCGCCCCTGCTCTCCAAAGATGTGACACTCACCTGTGGCCTCCCATTTCCCTGCAGAAGTGGGTTGCAATTGCCTGTCTGGAAGCTCACCACCCCGACAGTCCACCGTTGGGGCCCTCCTCTTGGAGGTAAGGCTGCAGTCTCTGCTCTGTGTGTGTGTGTGGGGGGGGGATTTCCTGGAAAAGGGGGATCCTCAGGAAAGGGGAGTTGGGGAAGATAGAGGTGGGGGGAGCCCCATTCCTGGACGGTTGTGATGTTCTGCCCTCACACAGCCCTGCTGCTTGGGGGGCACCCTCATAGGGGGTGGCTCATGGCATGTTTGAGGGAGGGAATGAATGGGGGGCACCTCCCAAGAGCTCAGGCACTCCCTCTCATTTTCTATTTTGTATGTTTGTTAGTCTCCTTCTGCAGGTTGTAAGGGACATCAACTCCATCATGCTATACAGGGTCATCTGCCTGGGAGACCTGGACCCAGTCATGACCGGATTTTCTGTCCTGGGGTTCCTAAACTGCAGTGAAGCCATAGATGGGTCCCACATCCCAATCTGCACACCACAACATCGAGCAGCCCAGTATATCAAATGGAAGGGCTATTTTTCAATGATGCTGCAGGCCCTGCTCGACCACTGTGGACATTTTACTGACATTTTTGTCAGCAGGGCGCACGAAGCCCATGTCTTTTGAAACTAGAGCCTCTACGGCAAGCTGGAGGCTGATACATTTTTCCCCTGCTGTGACTTTGCAATTGGAAATGTGCAAATGCCACTGTGAATTGTGGGGGATGCGGCCTACTCCCTCGTGTCATGGCTGATGAAGCCATACATCAGCCACCTGGACCCCAGCTGCGACAAATTTAATTCCCACCTAAGCCGGGTGAGGATGCAGGTGGACTGCATCTTTGGCTGCCTCAAGGCGTGTTTCAGATGCCTCGTGACCCACCTCGATGTGTGGGAGCACAACATCCCCGAAGTGGTCGCAGCATATTGTGTCCTCCACAACATTGTGGAGAGGAAAGGGGAGGCCTTCCTCCCGGGGTGGAGGCCAGAGGCCGGCTATGAGGGGAGACTCTTTGAGCAGCTGCAGACAGCTGTCATCCACCAGCCCATCAGGCTGGGGTGTGCATCCGGGAGGCCCCGAGGGAGAGTTTCTCTCAATGACCTCAGTAACTCTCCCAAGGCCCTCCGCACTAGGGACCTCTGGCTTGCTCCAATATCCCTTTCCCACCACAACCCCTTACTGCCCCCCTTCCCTGAACTCTGAATAAAGACACCTGTTTGGATTTTAACAGAACAAACTTTGTATTTATATTTGATTAAAAAAAGTTGCGGAGTGGGAGGGGGTTCATATCCTGAGGAGGGGGCTTATAAGCTGATGGGGGGCTGAGGGCTGGGAATGTCATTGGGGGTGGCTGGATGTGCCACCTTGGGTGTGAGGACCTCGTCAAACTTGGGATTGGGTAGGTCCTGGGACCACAGGGGGCTAGGTAGGAGGGGGGCTGGAGTGGGGGCAGAGGGCGGAGGCATGGGCATCACTTGGGGAGGAAGCAGAGGCATCACTTGGAGGCAGAGGTAGGGGGAATGGGCATAGCAGGGAGAGCACGAGAGTGGGAGGCAGGAGCAGTGACAGCAGCTGAGTGTGCCACCGTTTCCCACATGATGGCACACATGTTATCGCCCTGCTGCGTGAGCTGGTCCCACATGCGGGTCTGTCACTGTGTTCTCCTGGACCTTCTGCCCCAGGGTCTGTTGCATGTCTTGCAGGACGCCCACATGCTGCTTCATCATCTCTTCTTGGCCCTGGAACACTTTCAGGTCCCTTGGGGTCAGGTGGTTGGCTCGGGTGGCATGGCTTGGCCCTCAGTCCCAGCTGGTCTGGCTGTGGAGAATAAAAAAAGGGAGAAGTGGTCAGTAATTCCTGTAGACACTGTCCCTGAGATCATGCCCTCCTCTGTGAGCTGTGAGCAAAAGTCCTTGGGCCAGAGGATGGAAAGGTCCTGGGAGCAAGGTCTTATGTAGCCTGCACAGCAGGCCATGCCTCACAGGGGCCTCGACATGCCCAGGGAACCATGCTGCCCACTTCCCTCTCCAGCCCCCATGGACAAGCAGGGGAGGGAAGTGTCCAGCCACAGTGGGATCCCATGGGTAGCAGAGGATCCGGGAGTAGCCTGGCCCTCCCTGGGGCCCACACACACACCTGCGCCTCACAGCACTGTCTGCTGGTGGTGCCTTGCACATGCAGGCATGCCTGTGTGCAATGAGCGGCACTCCTTGGTGCATCTGGTGTCATGCCTGTGCGCTTGTGGCTAGCCTGCTTCCAGCCATGGCAGATGGTAGGAGGGCTTTCCCCCTCTTGGGGTCAGACATGCATGTGGCCTCCCCTGAGCCTGGGAGCAGGATCCTGGGTGGGCTCAGGGGCTGCCTGCTGAGTCCCCGTGGCACACAATAATGCTGCACGTGGTTCCACATGCACTGACTGCAGCACAATGTCCTGCTCACGCAGGCCGAGTGAAGCTCACAGCCCACCTGCTCTGCATCTGCCTCCCCCTCCCTGTGTGTGTGACAGACTTAGAGCACTCACCTGAAGATAACTCCCAGGTGTCAGACGATGCCTGCGACATGTCCAGGATCAAGGGTCCTGGCTCCAGGAACAGTATCACCATGGTTGTTATGTCGTCCGCCTGTTCCCCCTCCCCCTGCTATCCCTCATCCTCGTCCTCCTCTGCAACCTCCAGCTGGGTGATGATGGGCATCCGTGCCCAGTATAAACGTGATTTTGTGCAAGAAAGTTCCGATAGCCATTTTACCCATCGGGCTTTGTTGCACAAAAAATTAAGGTGCCTGTCTACCCTGGCCCTCTTGCGCAAGCATTCTTGCTCAAGAGGGCTTATCCCTGAGTGGGAGCGTCAAAGTATTTGCGCAAGAAGCACTGAATTCTTACATTAGAATGTCAGTGCTCTTGCGCAAATTCAAGCGGCCAGTGTAGACAGCTGGCAAGTTTTTGCACAAAAGCGGCCACTTTTGCGCAAAATCTTGCCAGTATAGACCCCTTGAGTAAGATGAAATATATATGATAGATAATAGCTCTGAATTTCAATTCTTGTACATTGGAAACAGGATATGACATAAAATAGAATAGTTTTCATTCTGATGCTTCCCCCTCCTATCAGTTCACATTTTAAAAATTAATGTCTAGAAAGATAAAAAGAATCAAGAGTGTCTCTCTGAGAAATTCATAGTGTTTTGTGCCTACATTGAAAGTCATAGAGGACACCATAGCTGTCAGATGTTCTTTCAAACACAGAAGTCGCCCAGATTTGAAGATGGTGAATAGAACAAATGGAACATGTAAACATGAAGAATAATACTTATGAGACAATTGAATATAGGTCTGTAGTTCAGTCAGGACATTCTGTGGATGTGCAATTCGATGACCTCCTGAGGTCTCTTCCAACCCTATGAACTCATCATAGAGGAACTAGTGTATTAATGACAGCAGAAATTAATCACAACTTAGCTATGCAATTGCACCACTTATGTTTTCATCTATTGTTGCTTGTACATACACATTGGGAACATCCAAGCAATGTGAGGACAGAAAGTTGAAATATCTAAGAAAACATTTCAGCTTATTAAATCACTCTGAAGTTGTTTAAGATTTCTCTCTCTCTCTCTCTCTCTCTCTCTCTCTCTCTCTCTCTCTCTCTCTCTCTCTCTATATATATATATATATATATATATATTTAGTGTCCAGATCTATGAATTGTATCACACAGAGTTTGCTTGATCTTTAACTTTCAACAATATGATTGCATAACTGAAAATAATGGTAACAATGTCATCACCATCTGGTTTTGGAACTAAGCAATGGGAGATAGAAATAGCTTCCAAAATGCTGAAAAATTTTGCAATCCGGTCACTGTTATCTGGCTTCTTATTGTATCTGATCCATGCAGAGCCTTATAGTGATAATGCTACAAAACAGTCAAATTTTGGGAGGTTATCAATTGTTTTAAAAAAGCTTTCTGTTTGAAATTTGACACACTTTTGAATTTTCAGATATGGTTTGCATAAATGGCATATCCAAATACATAATTTAGATACATAGTTATTCCCATTTGCATGGCTGAGGACTGATTTAGGCTGTTCTGGCTTTATTAGTTATTTACTCTATTTGCCTTTCTTTCCATCTTTCTTTTATTTAGATTAAAATGCAGTCAGAAAAGGCTGTCCCAATATATATCAAAATATATCAGTGAAAATTAAACAATAAAAAAATCTGAATCAATATGCAAGTAAAATCTTCCTGATCCCCTTTCCACTTCAAAAGACCCCTCTCTTATTCTCTCTTATTCTCACTGCCCTACCAGAAAAACAGCAAGTAAAATAAACTTGCATGCAGTATACTTAATTTCTTTGACTGACCTGACTGGCATAGTAGCTAGTAGAGTACTGTTTTAATATTTAATAAATAAAGGAGTTGTAAACTGGAAAAAACAACAATTTAAAAAAATATATTTAATGCTTGGAACTGCTCTGAAGCTTCTTGAAGAGTATATTTATGACTGGGGCATAGTAGTTGCTATAGCAGCATTGTAAAGCTACTGGGATAATATAAACATCTTTGGCTGAATAATATATGCTTCTCACTGAGTAAGAAAAAGGTTCACTTTTCCCTATCCCACTGCAACAATTGTTTGCAAAATGTAATTACCTCAAGAAGGGTAAAATGAAAAGATACATCACTTCAGGAATTATTGGTTAAAAGGATGAGATATCAAGGTAATTGTCAGATTGAGAAAAATATGCTAGTATTCAACAATCTCAAAACAGGCTCAGAGATAGTTGGTATTTCTGCTGAAATGATTGTCAGTGAAGCAGCTAGTTAAATAGTCATCATTAGAAGCCAGAGTTAACACGTCATTAAGATGGATGAAGATGCTGTTTCTGTAGTTTTCCTGGCTGCAGGCCCATGAAGACAGGCCTGTAGTGGGTCATTTCTGGAAGGCTTTCTTTGCAAGTTGACATGCCGCAGTGCAACTCCAGCCTAGGATATGAAAATCAAACCATGTTTTTTCTTTTCTTATTGTGGCCAAAAAAAAAGATTCTGTAATGTAATGAATCAGAATATAATCTGGCTCATTGTTCTGCAGCCCTACAGACTTTGACTGGTCTAATGGTAGTGAAACTTATTTTGTGACTGAAGCAAGTAAATGTGATTCAAGCACACCGGTGATATTATAGTAAGTAAGATAGCATCATTTTCACATAGTCACTTGTCTTGACAACAATTGCACTCTAATCTTTATAGATGCCATGTCCTTAGAATTGTCCATAAAAATATGAAACCTGTATTATTTTTTCATCTCCATTTCCTTTTTATCTTACAATAGCAATTATATCCATGGTTCAGGTAGGGCATTTCCTGGGTATTAATACCCTGCTGAGCTTAATGGCCCCAAATGCTTTTCTTCTAGCCAGCCATCAATCACCATAGGATAACTTGCTTTTCTAAGATTATTTCTTTAAATGAATTTTTTCATATGTATACCAAAGCACAATGTGCAATACTCAAACATACTGAGGATGAGTATTTAAATAATGAAGGGATAATTAAACTAAAGAGTGAAAGCATAGTAAGAGGTCACAGGACCCTGGTCTATACTAGGCGGTTATCTCAAAAGAGCAGAGCAGCCACACTACCAAGCCTGTTATTTTGAAATAAGGAACTGGTTATTTTGAAATAATAACTCCTGCTTTCCTTGGGGAATAAGCTTATTTTGAAATAATTATTTCAGGAGTTATTTAGTTATTTCAAAATAACTTCCTAGTGTAGACATGCCCTGTGATATTACTATTACAGCAAGATTCTTGTCTGTCCTCTGATGCCTAGTAGAGCAAATATTTACTTACCTTAAACAAAGCATCTGAGTTTGAGCTCTGCCCATCATACAGTGGGCATCAGCTTGCTTTCTGAGTGAATCTCTTCTACCTGAAAATTTCTGTTCTTCTGTGTTATGCATGTAAAAAACGTAAAATATGTGGTTAAACTAAATGTGTTGTTAAGCTTCATTGGAGTGGCTTACAAATAAAAGGCCATCTTCTCACCATGCAGGTTTTCTTAAGTAGGGGGCAAGAGAATGAGATGGGGTATGCAAACCCCACACTGGGACAAAGGTTTCAAGGACAGAAATGGGCCCAAATGGAGAAAGCGCTGAAAGGAAGCAACCCAGGTCAAAAGGCTGGAGATGTGTGCAAGCCTCCCTGTAGGGTTAGAATAATAGAACATAGAATCATAGAACCATAGAGCTGGAAGAGACCTCAGGAGGTCATCAAGTCCAGCCCCCTGCTCTAGGCAGGACTAATCCCAATTAAATCAACTCGGCCAGGGCTTTGTCAAGCCGAGACTTAAACACCTCTAGGGATGGAGACTCCACTACTTCCCTAGGTAACCCATTCCAGTGCTTCACTACCCTCCTAGTGAAATAGATTTTCCTAATATCCAACCTGGACCTCTCCCACCACAACTTGAGACCATTGCTCCTTGTTCTGCCACCTGTCACTACTGAGAACAGCCTCTCTCCATCCTCTTTGACCCTCCCTTCAGGAAGTTGAAGGCTGCTAACAAATCCCCCCTCACTCTTCGCTTCTGCAGACTAAACAGACCCAACTCCATAAGGAGTAACAGTTAATTCAAACTAAGCCCTTAGTTCAAATTACTGTTTCACTGCTGCGTGTAGCCGCACGGCAGTTACTTCGGGCTAGTGAAATTTCAAAATGGCGACCAGATGGGAACATGCAAATAAAGCCTGGGATATTTAAATCCCGGACTTCATTTGCAACTCCAGTTGTCTGATTTGCCTACCTAGCTCGAATTATCAAGCTAGTGTAGACATACCCCTACAGACATAAAATTCACAGACATAAAAATTGAATCACAGACTGAAATTTGGTCTCTGCCAGTGAAAAACTATATAGATTCCATGGGGGAAGATCAGTGTTTCTTAAACAGGGCTTCTGAACCAATTGGGAATTGAGGGGGAAAGTCACAAGTTTATTTTAGTGGGGGCCATGGTATTGCCACTCATACATTTGTACTGCCATCAGAATGGGTACCCAGAAAGCAGCTGCTGCTGTCCAGGAGCCCCATTTCTGAAGGCAGGATTGGAGCAGCAGCAGCAGCAGCAGCAGCACAGAAGTAAAAGTGGCAATACCATATTATGCCACCCTTACTTCCTGTGCTGCTGTCTTCAGAGTTGGTTGGCCAAAGAGTGGTGGGTGCCCATCCTTACATCTGAATGGCTGCTGGCCACAGCTCTATTTTCTGAACTGGGCTCCTAGCCAGAAGCTGCTGCTTTCCTGCTGCCCAGCTCTGAAGGCAGTGCTGCCAACATCTGCAGAAGCGTTGGTAGCAATACAGAAACTGCTCTATAATAACCTGGCAACCCCTTCCCCAACTCTTTTTTGGGTCAGGATGCCTATAATTACAGCACATGAAATTTCAGATTTAAATAGCTGAAAATATTAAATTTATTTTTAAAATCCTATGGTTGTGAAATCAGGGAAGATTTCATACCCTCTGTTACTTGTTTCCCGCCTCCTTCCTTTTTTTCTCCTTCCCCTTCTCCCTTCTCCCCTATTTATTTTGGGTGTGCACATCCTAAACTCAAAACCCAGGTCATCTGAAGAAGTGGGCTGTGCCCACGAAAGCATGTTTTGTTATTCTATTTGTTGTTTTTTTAAGTTTATCCTGTACAGACTAACTCGACTACCTACTGAAGCTTCTGTACTGTAATACGTATGGAGGACCCCAGTGGGTGTTAATTGAGTTGAGCAGTGTTATAGTCTGACTGGATTTTAGGTGATGTGGTCTTGTTTGCACTTAATTTTTCATTTAGTTTGATGCAGGTTTTACACTGCAGCATGATTCCCATAGGAGGCATGATTGATAAGCAGGAGTGAAAGACGCCCAGACTGCCTCTTTTTTCTTTATATATTGATCTTTGGACATTTGGTGGATGTATATTTATGTGTCTCAGTGCTGCTGAATGCTGTAATCCAGCCATTCCAGTGCAGCCATCATTGTCAGGAGCTGCTTTTTGAACTCCCTTGTGCTTATGGAATCATTGGGGAAATTACTGTCAAAAGAACCTGATTCAGAAATCAAGGTATTAATGAGTGTCTTGGAGTTTGTGTATCCAAAAGCATGTTTTTTTGTAAATAGTAGGGGGCTGTGCCCCCTGTTTACTAGGCTTGCCAACCCCCCTTTCAGCTGGGGAGGGCCTGAAGCCAAGACTGCCCTGTCCCTCCCCCTGTCCCTGTCCCTGCTCTTCTCCCTGCCAGCTGCTGTGAAGGGGGTGAGGCTGTCCCAGCCGCAGCTCTTCCCTTTTCCCTCCTGGCCACCAAGGAGGGCCCGGCCCGGACGCCACACTTGCCCTGGCTCTTGCCCTCCCAGGCTGGCCCTCGCTCTTTCACCTCCTCACCAGTTGTACCTCACCCCTACCCCAGCCACCAGGGAGAGCCTGGGGCCAAAGCTTCCCCATGTCTCCCCCCCTCACCACTGGGCAGGGCTGGGCCATGGCGCACTAGCTTCAGCTCTCTACCCAGCTGCTGGTTGTGCTCAGATGGCGGAGGGGACCCAGTCCTAGCAGCTCCTCGTGAGTGGCACAGCTAGAGAGGCCCACAAGGAGCAGCCGGCCCCAGCAAGCAGCTCAGGGCAGAGGCAGAGGTGGGTCTGTGGGATGTAGAGTGATGTGATGATGTCACTCTGTCATCCTGCAGGAATTTTTTTTTAAATATACATAGCGAGAGATACCTTCCTTTCCAGTGATTGCAATGAATGGGTTCTAGGAAGGATTTTGAGTGATGTAAACTTTTTTATGAGGAAGAAATACTTTGATTAATATTATTTATTTTATAGTCAATAATAGATTTATAGTGCTTATGGTACATGATTCCTGATGCATTATCCAAGGATGGCACACATGTCTAGGGGAATATTGACTTCGGACTTGCATAGTCATTTGCAAAAATTTGGATCTTGCTGTTAAAAGTAGCAAATATCATTGGTCTTCATCAAATGGCTTTTTATTTGAAACTGTCCTTTTGTTGGAAATATCACAAACTCTTCATGCTGCCTCTTAAAGTTTTGCTGATTTGTATTCAGAATTTGATGGTATTTGGAGAAGAATGCAAATCCTCTTGACTCTATGTATTGTGACATTTCAGATGAAGAACTTATATATGTGCTTGATATTAGTGTTGATGTAATATACTTAGACTTCTGTAAAGTATGTGACTTGACATCACAAAGACATTTTTATTCAAAATTAGAAAGATATAAAATTAACTGGCTTGTTAAACTGATTAACATCTGGCTAACTGATAGACCAGTTAGCCAACATACTTATAAGTGGAGAAATCAATGGCATGTTTCTAGTGGTGTCAGTCAGGGTTTGGTTCTTGCTCCTAAGTTTTTATTAATGAGCTAAAAGGAAAACATAAAATCATTGCTGATAAATTTTTCAGGTGACACAAACTGGGAGAGAGGTAAATACTCAAGAGAACAGGTTACTAAAACAGCAGTCTGAGTTGTAAACTGGGAATAAGGGGCACCACATCTAAATATTAACGTATACATATAGGAATAATAAATGTACCCATATATACAGGCTAGGAGACTGTAGCCAGAGAAGCAGTAACTTCAGAAAGAGCTGCCAGTGCAACAGTGTGGCAAAAAACAACTAATGCAATTAAGGAATCCAGAAACAGGGATCTTGAGAAGGAGTAAAAAGAATATTTTCCCTTCATATTTGGCATTGGTATGCTGGAATACTGCATCACATTCTTATATCTGCAATTCAGATGGATGTTGATAAAATGGAGAAGGTTGAGAGAAGAGCCAAGGGAATGATTAAAGGGTCGGAAAATATACATTATAATTATCTTAATAGAGAGAAGATTAAGGGAAGATTTGATTATAGTCTATAAATACATAGTGGTGAACAATACTTAATAATGGGCTCCTCAGTATAGCAGAAAAAGGCAGACATAATCCAATGGCTGGAAGTTGAAGCTTGGAAAATTCAGACAAGAAAATTAGGCATGCATTTCAAAAAGTGAGACTAATCCTTCATTGGTGCAATTGATCACAAGTTGTGGCAGATTCGTCATCAGTGACAATTTTTAAATTAAGATTGGGTTTTTCTTCTGAAAGATCTACTCTAGGGATTATTTTGCGGAAGTTCTATGGCCAGTGTGGTACAGAAGATTAAGCTATATGATCACAGTGATCCTTCTGGCCTTGGAACCTGTGAATCTTTTAGGATGTAGTCTTGAATGAACTCACACAAGACACAAAGTTGAGAGGCACATTCACTTTTCACATTGTGCATGAGTGATTTGTTTCTACTAGTTGATATGTCTGGGAAAGATACCAGCATGCTGAATCATTAGATATAATATGCAATGATTCTTTGTTCCCTAAAAGCAAGCCTATGAATAAACTTCCTATTTTTTCCTGACCAGAGTAAGGTCCAGGTCAAAATCCAACTAAGTATGGATGTAATTTTAGCTTACACTATAATTCTACCTAATATACACATGAGAGTAAGAGATAAAACTCAATGATTAATTGCTATTAAACAACTTTTCTCAATTTCCTCATCATAATCAGTTAACTGACCACAGAGTAGTAAAGTGGATCCCCAAACAGATGGCTAGATTTGCCAGAGTGCTCTGCAGAGATGTTTGCCAGCTGTTCTAGATGGACATGGGTAGGCTATGTTACAATTAATGTCCAAATACATGCAATACCATGCAAAAAAAGATTTGTCCTTGATGTTAAAAATTCTGAAGGCTCCTTTCCCAATCTGCATGGTGAATGAATGCCCTATGGTGAGACATCTAGCATTCCCTGATTTTTTTGCAATTCCAGAGGTACAACAATATGAGAAAAGGCTAAAGAAAGAATGATTGAATAAGATTGAGAGGAACAGAAAATAAGAAAAGTATGTTTTCTATTAGGAGGGGAAAGGAAAAGATTATTATATTATTCATAGTAGAAGAAAAAAATAATCACAGATGTAGCCCTTGCTGCATATCCAACAACATAACTTTTCTTCTAGGTCATTTATTGTCATAAGGGTCATAGATACCACCTGTGTGATGGATATATAGATGTGATATGAGTGATATCTGTGCTTTGAGTGACCTCGAAGAAAAGAAATATGAACATGTTTATCATACAGTCCTGGGCAAGCAGCATCACAGAATTCTTTCAGGTGCAACTCTGCATACAATAAAATTCAGCTTCCTGACAAAAGCCTCTCAAACTGCATCATATAAACATGATTTAAAACGTAATATCACAAATACACAATCAACAATTGGTTATTCTGAAATGACATGAGAAGAGAATGCAGAAATACTATAGAGGGGAATGTAGGAAGCTTTGGGCTTTGTATTACAATAACAATTAATGGCCGCGGCTGAGATTAAGGCCCCACTGTGATAAGCACAATGCAAACTCATAGGCTATGTCTACATGGCAAAATTCTTGCGCAATAACTGTTTTGCGCAAGAGTGCGTCCACACTGCCATGTGCTTTTGGGCAAGAAATGTGCTTTTGCGCAAGAGCTCCCATGACAGTGTGGATGCTCCCTTGTACAAGAAAGTTGGAAGAGACCTCAGGGAGTCATCAAGTCCAACCCACTGCCTAAAGCAGGACCAATCCCAACTAAATTGTCTCAGCCAGGGCTTTGTCAAGCCGGGACTTAAAAACCTCTAGGGACAGAGATGCCAACGCCTCCTGAGGTAACCCATTCTAGTGTTTCACCACCCTCCCAGGGAAATAGTTTTTCCTAATATCAAACCTGGACTTTCCCCATTGTAACTTGAGACCATTGCTCCTTGTTCTGCAATCCGTCACTACTGTGAACAGCCTTTCTCCATCCTCTTTGGAACCTCCCATCAGGAAGTTGAAGGCTGCTATCAAATCTCCCCTCATTCTTCTCTTCTGCAGACTAAACAAACCCAGATTCCTCAGTCTCTCCTCATAGGTCATGTGCTCCAGCCCCCTAATCATTTTGGTTGTTGCCCTCTAATGCGTCCACATCTTTTCTGTAAAGGGGGCCCCACAATTGGACGCATTACTCCATATGTGGCTTCACCAGTGCTGAATAAAGGGGAATAATCACTTCTCTAGATCTACTGGCAATGATCCTACTAATGCACCCCAATATGCATTAGCCTTCTTGGCTACAAGAGCACATTGTTGATTCATATCCAGTTTCTCATACACTGTAACCCCCAGGTCCTTTTCTGCAGAACTGTTGCTTAGCCAGCCTGTTGCCGTGCTTGGGATTTTTCCATCCCAAGTTCAGGACTCTGCACTTGTCCTTGTTGAACCTCATCAGATTTGTTTTGGCCCAATTCCCCAATTTATCTAGGCCATTCTGCACCCTATCTCTAACCTCCAGTGTATCTCTTTCTTCCCCTAGCTGAATGTCATCTGTGAACTTGCTGAGGTTTCAATCTATCCCCTCATTCAGACCATTAACAAAGATGTTGAATAACACTGGTACAACAATTGATAATTTGGGCACTCCTCTTGATACCAACTGCCAACCGGACATCGAGCCACTGATCACTACCCTTTGAGTCCAATGGTCTAGCCAGTTTTCTATCCATTGTACAGTCCATTTACCCAATCCATACTTCTTTAACTTGCTGACAATAATACTGTGAGAAACCCTATTGAAAGTTTTGCTAAAGTCAACATATATCATGTCCACTGTCTTCCCCATATCCATAGAACCAGCTACCAATGAGGTTGTTCAGAATCATAGAATCATAGAATACTAGGACTGGAAGGGACCTCGAGAGGTCATCGAAACCAGTCCCCTGCCCTCATGGTAGGACCAAATACTATCTAGACCATCCCTGATAGACATTTATCTAACCTACTCTTAAATATCTCCAGAGATGGAGATTCCACAACCTCCTTGGGCAATTTATTCCAGTGTTTGACTACCCTGACAGTTAGGAAGTTTTTTTTTTCTGCAGTTTAAGCCTATTGCTTCTAGTTCTATCCTCAGAGGCCAAGATGAACAAGTTTTCTCCCTCCTTCTTATGACACCCTTTTAGATATCTGAAAATGGCTATCATGTCCTCCCTCAATCTTCTCTTTTCTAAACTAAACAAACCCAATTCCTTCAGCCTTCCCTCATAGGTCATGTTCTCTAGACCTTTAATCATTCTCGTTGCCCTTCTCTGGACCATCTCCAATTTCTCCACATCTTTCTTGAAATGCGGTGCCCAGAATTGGACACAATACTCCAATTGAGGCCTAACCAGCGCAGAGTAGAGCGGAAGAATGACTTCTCGTGTCTTGCTCACAACACACCTGTTAATACATCCCAGAATCATGTTTGCTCTCTTTGCAACAGCATCACACTGTTGGCTCATATTCAACTTGTGGTCCACTATAATCCCTAGATCCCTTTCTGCCATACTCCTTCCCAGACCATACCTTCCCATTCTGTATGTATGAAACTGATTGTTCCTTCCTAAGTGGAGCACTTTGCATTTGTCTTTATTAAACTTCATTCTATTTACCTCAGACCATTTCTCCAATTGTTCAGGTCATTTTGAGTTATGACCCTATCCTCCAGATTAGTCGCAATCCCTCCCAGCTTGGTATCTTCTGCAAACTTAATAAGTGTACTTTCTATACCAATATCTAAACCGTTGATGAAGATATTGAACAGAGCCAGTCCCAAAACAGACTCCTTCAGAACCCCGCTTGTTATGCCTTTCCAGCAGGATTGTGAACCATTAATAACTACTCTCTGAGTATGGTTATCCAGCCAGTTATGCACCTACCTTATAGTAGCCCCATCTAAGTTGTATTTACCTAGTTTATTGATAAGAATATCGTACGAGATCGTATCAAATGCCTTACTAAATGACTTGCCCTTTGTGAATGCATGCTAACTATTCCTGATCACTTAGCGCGGCTACACGGGGCTCCAACTAGGTAGTTCGAACTAGGCTTCCTATTCTGAACTACCGGTACACCTAGTTTGAACTACCTAGTTCGAGCCCCGTGTAGCTGCACTGCACGGGGTTCGAACCAGCGGGGTTTTAAAAATGGCGGCTCCCCGCTTATGCAAATGAAGCCCGGGAAATTCAAATCCCGGGCTTCATTTGCAAGTGCGGTATGCCTACATTACCCTCCTAGTTCTAACTAGCGGGGTAGTGTAGACATACCCTAAGATATTTCATTTTTGTGACTAGTCCCTGATAGATTTATATTTCTGTAAAAAATAATCATTAGTTGTTAGTGACTTAGAGTACCCATTCCCATGGAACCTCAGGCTAAACTGCATTTGTGAATTCTGTTT
Source organism: Pelodiscus sinensis (assembly GCF_049634645.1). Classification (NCBI taxonomy): domain Eukaryota; kingdom Metazoa; phylum Chordata; order Testudines; family Trionychidae; genus Pelodiscus; species Pelodiscus sinensis. The sequence goes on from NC_134723.1 coordinate 11,118,073, forward strand.
TTGTGTGGGCCTAATTTTACAGGATTTTGGGGATTCATGCAGCTTTCTTTGTTTCATTATAATGAAATAAACCTGTAGAGAATCAACAAATATAGTGCTTTGGCCGCGTGACAGGGCATCCCAAGGACGAAACCAAGCAAGAGTCCTGAGCCAACAATAACAACATCTGCCTGAGTCAATGATCTTCGAGAATGCTGTGTTTGGGACTGTGAAAAAGCAGTTTGTAAAAAGGCAGGATGTGGACTTTTGGGAAGTTTAGAGGGTATAAAGATGGTTGTAATCTTGCAATAAAACGATTTCGTGTTTGCCTAGTCCGTGCCTTCATACACCACATAAACCCACTTAAATAAATTAAGAATACTGAATCTTCATTCAAAATTCAAATAAAATATTTTTAAAGATATCATTATTTGGTGATTTTTTAAAAAATGTCCTCCACTCTGGACATTTTTTAATTTCCTTGTTCTTGAGGTATCCAGAAGAGAAGGTTCTGAAATGCATCTTGAGAAACCTTGAGACAGAACTTATCATGAAATTTTCAACCCACATTTGAAAGCATCATCCAAAATCCTTGATAACCCTTCTCCCAAGCATTAACATTATAAATGTGTATTCAAACTGCATTGACTCTTCCAACCTTTTCATTCCTGTCTATAAGTAATTAGGATATGGCACGGACAGAAAGCACAATTTATTCAAGCTGAATTCCTCCAGAAAAGAACAGGAATGATCTGCTATATATATATAAAAAGATTGGGCTACATATTAGACCAACACAAGTTTAAATACAAAGAGCATGGAATTGTGCAAGGGCTTATCATAAGCTTAAAAAATACTGTCAGCTTAAATAATGGATTCTCCTAAAAAACAAATGTAACACATTAAAAAGAACTGACAAAAAGGAATTGTGCTGGTGCCTCTAGCATCACTATATTTAAAAGTCTGTATCTGTCAGCATTTCCATTATAGACTCCATTGTACGTCAGGCAGATAAATTCACCTTAGGTTAAAACTTGCCAAAAATGTTTCAGTCCAGAAATAATTTATTTTAACACAGTTTAAAAATTCTCCTCAGTCATTTTGAAGATAAAGGTATATTTTAAAATGGGTTTTGTTTGTTTCTTCCTTGCTTTCAGTAGAGATAGGTGAATCTTTTAAGATTCAGTTTGAATTAAAGCAAAACCCCACAGAAATCTTTTTCTTTCACATTTAAACCCATCTGACCACTCATCTCCTTTAAGAAGCAAATTGCAAAATCCAGACCCCTGCATTATTGTTCCTTGTAATTCAGATTTTGGCTTGGACACAGATTTTGTTCTTTTTTACTTATGAATCTATGATTTTGGACTTTCCTTTTTTTGTTTGTTTATTTCTTTTTTGTTTTTGTTTTGGGGCTTGCTATTTTTCTCCTTTGTCCTTTTCTGCAGAATTTCAGAGGCGTTAAGGATTGCAGAGGAATGGATCAGATTGCTTTTTCTGTCAAAAGTGCAACATCATAGTTTCTACATTGTCGTCTTGATCTTCCTCATGTCACAGAAAATTGGACAGAGATAAAACTGTGCTGCAAAAGGAGGCAGTTTCCAGTTTACTTTCCCATGTAAGAGGGTGCATTTCCCAGATGAAGAGACAATAATGTATGTGGGTAATAGATGCTATCCAAGGCCAAAAGAAGGCAAAAGAGAAGTGATTCTAGTGTAAGTAAAATCATGTCACTTTATTGCTTTTGCCAGCTACTTGAGCTGCAGAAGTGATTTCAGGTTGTAACCAGGCCATGGTTTGGATCAACCCATAATGGTTTGCAATATCCTCTTGGCCTGCAATCTACTGCAATACAGGCAACATAATGAGTCAGGTTCAGTAGGCCTTTCAGTGGGCAAAATGATCAAAGGCTATTGCAGTGACTAGCTGCTGCTACTTAAAGTGAGGATGAAGCAAGAGTCCTAGCACAATCACTAGCAGGCCTTCTGAAATACTGAAGTAGTTGCCAGTCTCAAAATGTCCATGGTTTAACCTAGTGTAACCAGAGGTTAAATAAATGTTTGACAGTAAAGGTGGAATAAATTGTTCAAGCTGGGGAAAGATGGTATTGCAGAATGCAGCAATAAACAATGCAAACTCGATTTCATTATAAGCATTTGAGAAATAATACCCGCAGAATAAGGGTGTATCTACACTGCACCAATATGTTGAAATAAGCTATGCAATTTGAGCTTTGCAAATTGTGTAGATTATTTCAAGTGTATTTTAAATAGCTTATTTTGAAATTTGGTGCTGTCTACACAGGACCAAATTTCAGAATAAACCACTATTCCAGAATGTCTCTTAATCTTTGTGGATGTATCCCGAAATGGCGCTGCAATGTAGATGTACCCTAAGGGTACGTCTACACTACAACGTTAATTCGAACTAACTTAGTTCGAATTAGTTAATTCGAACTAAGCTAATTCGAACTAACGCGTCTAGAACTAAAAACTAGTTCGAATTAGTGTTTTGCTAATTCGAACTAGCAAGTCCACATTGAGTGGACCCTGAACAGGGCTTAAGGATGGCTGGAAGCAGTGCCGGCAGGGCATCAGAGGAGGACTTAGAGCGTGGAAATGCTGTCTCAGGCTAGCCGAGGGCTGCGCTTAAAGGGTCCCGACCCCCACCCCGGACAGACAGTTCTAAGGGGTGCCCCGCTTGCAAAGCAGCCCTGGCTTGGATTGCCCAGAGTATCCACACTGGGCACATCACACCACTCGGCCATCAGCCCGGCTGCACTTGCCGCAGGCTGCCATCTGGGGAGAGGGGGCAATCGGGGGCTGCAGGAGAGCTTCCACCCCCAGAAGCCCGCAGAGCCAGCCCAGTCCTCCCCATCGGGGGCTCGTACCCCATTCCTCCCTCACCTCCTTCCACTTACCCTTCCCTAGCCCCCTTCTTATTGATGTACAAAATAAAGATAACGTTTCTTCCAACATTGACTCTGTCTTTATTGAACAAAACTGGGGGAGACTGGGAAAAGGAGGTGGGAGAGGGGAAGAGGAAGGCTGGGAGAGGGGAAGGCAACTAACATGATCAGGGGTTGGGAACAGGTCCCAGATGAAGAGAGGCTACAGAGACTGGGACTGTTCAGCTTAGAAAAGAGGAGATGGAGCGGGGACAGGATAGAGGTCTCTAAAAGCAGGGGTTGGGTGGAGAGGGTGCATTCAGAAAAGTTCTTCATGAGTTCCCCTAAAGAAGGACTAGAGGACACCAAAGGAAAGGAATGGGTAGCAGGCTTGAAACTAGTAAGAGAAAGTTGTTCTTCAGAAAGCAAATAGTTAACCTGTGGAACTCCTTGCTGCAGGAGGCTGTGAAGGCTACAACTAGAACAGAGTTTAAAGGGAAGTGAGATCAAGTCATGGAGGTTGGGTCCATGGAGTAGTCTTAGCCAGGGGGTAGGAGTGGTGTCCCTGCCCAAAGTTTGTGGAAGGCTGGAGAGGGATGGCACGAGACAAATGGCTTGGTCACTGTCTTCGGTCCATCCCCTCCAGGGTCCCTAGGGTTGGCCGCTGTCGGCAGACAGACTACTGGGCTAGATGGACCTTTGGTCTGACCCAGTACGGCCATTGTAAGCTCAGGGCTCAGGGTCGGGGGTCTCAGTGGACCCCCTTGATTTTCATGTACACCTGCTCCTGGGTGGCCAGGCTGGCAGCTCTCCTGCCCTAGCCGGCCACTTTCCTGTGCCTAGTGCGGAGATCGTGGATGAGGTCCACAATGTCCGCACTAGCCCAGGAAGGTGCCCGCCTCTTGCAGTCCAGGGCAAGCTCCCGGGAGCCGCCAGCCTGGTCCCGGGAAGAGGGGGTGGGCTGGGGGACATCGGGTGGGTGGCTCTGTGCCGTGCCAGGTGCAGGGTCTGCTGGCTGGGTGCTGGTAGGCTTGCTCCTGGCACGGGCACCGTAGCCAGCCCGTGCCCCTTTAAGGGGTCCGGGGCCGGGAGGGGGGCAATAGAGTTTCCCTGGTGTTGGCCAGAGTGGCCACCAGGGAAAGCTGGGGAGGGCTAGCCTCCCACTAGTTCGAATTAAGGGGCTACACACCCCTTAATTCGAACTAGTAAGTTCGAACTAGGCTTAATCCTCGTAAAATGAGGTTTTCCTAGTTCGAACTAAGCGCTCCGCTAGTTCGATTCAAATTCGAACTAGCGGAGCGCTAGTGTAGCGGCTATGAATGTTAGTTCGAACTAACGTCCGTTAGTTCGTACTAACATTGTAGAGTAGACATACCCTAACAGAGTAATTTGGTGGACCCTGGGACAAGGTAGGCATGATAAGATATACCTCGTCCAACTGGAAAGGAATGCTTGAAAGTAATAGTCACACACTGCATTACTGTTATAGCCAATGATCTCCAGGTCAGTTGGTAGCAAAATAGTTGGCATTGCTCCACGATAGCACAGTTAAGTGTTTGCTTCAGTTGTCCTACTGCTTGTCTGGATGGCTATCCTTTGGCTTGAGTGTAGTGATGCATAGTGAAAGATGCAATTTATATCAGTTGAAGGCAGCTTTGCTTTGTGTTTACCATAGGCCAGTGATATTCAGATGGAGGATCTCAAACTGCAAGTGTCTCTTTAGGGTCTCCCCTATGGTACTTTGCAGCACATGATATTAAAACACTGTGCAATTGGATGTGTAGTCCTCTAGTAAATGAAACAATGAATTCACACTATTGTGTCTCATTTGGATAATGTTGATCGCTAATTTGGCTCCTGAATCACTGAGGTGTGAATATCACTGCCCTAGGCCTATTTATTATATATATACAAGAGAGGAAATGGAGTGCAGACTCCTTTCATTTGATCATGCCTCCTTTACAAAGGCCTTCATTCAGGTAAAAACTGTCTGCTGGGAACTCTTCTATATGATTTCACTGAGAGCATGACAATACTCCCTGCTGTCGGTGCTCTAAAATCTGTGTATCTCTTACTTCTGTTTGATGTAACCAACTCTCCTTTACTCAGCACACAGTCTAGGGCACTGAAAATAGCTCTCTCTCTCAGCACAGAAAAAAAATGAATAAGAAACTTTTTGTTTTGAAAAAAGAAAAAAAACTTAAACCTGAGGCATTGTTTGCAAAACATGCAGTGAATTCTTTTGATTACTGCTCTAAGGTTCTCTTCACAAACACCCTGCTCTGTGCACAGGATGCCGTTCTTAAGGTAAGTGAAAATGAACCACTCATTACAAAGAAATCAGGTATTCTAGAAGACTGTGTTGGTTACTATTCCTGAAAGACTGTGCAGGTTACTTGTATTATTATTATTATTACTTGTAGAGAACCCAAATGCTAGGGTTAGAAATGCGTTATTTAGAGAAGCCTTTTTCAAACTTGGGTCGTGGGGCCACCAGGGTAAGCCACTGGTGGGCCCTGACACTTTGTTTATTTAATGTGTCCATAGCCATGGAGCCTTGCAGCTCCCATCGCCTGCAGTTCTCTGTTTTCAGCCACGGGGTGCTGTGGGCTTAGCTCCTTTCGGCTGGAAACGGCAAACCACAGCCAATGGGAGCTGCTAGGCTCTGTGGCTATGGACACATTAAGTAAACAAAGCAGCACAGGCCCACCAGTGGCTTATCCTGGTGGCCCAGTGTCCCAAGTTTGAAAATGCTGATCTAGAACACCTCTGCCATCTGTGATGGCATTTTATAGTTTGAGACTATATTTTAGCTTGATTAAAAAATTGATATCAATCATAAATTTGTATACCATGATTGATACCTTATTACTGGCTGTCTTCAGTCAGAAGTTCTCATAAACATCACGTCTCCTTCAAGTCTATGCCTCAGGGTATACGCAAACTAGTAACTAGGAATTACTGATCATATTGACAGCAGAAGGGCAAATCTGAGGCAGCAAACAAAAAAACTGCTAATGGTTTGTCAGATGCTCCTCCCTAATGCAGGAGTCCAACCTTCAATTGAGAAAACTGCAGTAAATTCAAAAGGAGTTTCCTCATCTCAGACCTGTTCCCAGAGACATCTTTGAAAAATTTAACCTGTCATGTTCTCTACCACGAGAGCATTCCTTCTCTTTGCTTGCTTTTTTGTTGATTGGAATGACTTGCGAAAAGATCCGAGTTTCTCTCTAAGGGTACATCTAGACTACATGGCTCCGTTAACGGAGCCATGTAAAATAGTTTATTCGGTATAGTCAAAGAAGCGGGGATTTAAACAATCCCCACTTCATTAAAAAAATGGCTGCCATGCTGTGCCAACGATCAGCTGATCCAGCACAGCGTGGCAGTCTAGAAGCAGTGCAGTCGACAAGGGAAGCCTTTGTCGACCTCTCTGGTAAACTTTGTTTCGATATATGGATGTATGGCTGCCATAGTCAGCAGATGGATACATCAGGTCCATGGATATATGGATAAGGCTATAGTCCTAAGGATTAGGGTCTGGTTCAAATCCCACAGAAATCAGTCTTTCTATTGACTTTGATGTGCTTTGAAGCAGGCTGTTAGCACTGATGTTTTTAGGCAGCATCACTTTATCCTGTTGTCAATATTTTCATTGTTGATGATGACATATTGCCACTTCTCAGGATAGATGAGTGAATTCAGACCTAATTAGTCTGTGAATTAATGTCAGTGGGAGTCTCGTGCATACTCATGAAAACATGAGTGGGCAATGCTGTACCTGCCTAAGTAAGTCCATTTATGCTTTGAAAAAGTCTCTCCTTCAGTTCTTGGAGGGACAATTTTCTGTTATTTCTAACTGGCTAAATATAACCTTTGCCATATAATCTCAGAAATCTGGTGAATTAAGACATGTATGTTTTTGGTCAGCTGTGACCTTTATCATGCTGAGTTAAAGAGTGTATTCAGTAAACCATTATTCTGTTGAAATATTTGCATTTTAAGTAAGGTACATAATTAATTCTGATACCTAGTTATCAGTTAAACCAAAAAAATGCATCAAACACTTCCTCATTAGAAGTCATTCAAAGTGAATTGATTCTTTTCGTTTCCACTCATTATTATTTAAACATTAAGCCAAAAAGTTTATGGGCTCATTTTATGATGATGGTGATTTTTGTTTTTTTTGTTTGTGTCCAATGGATCATTTTGAAAGAGACTTATTTCAGAAGTGTTGTAGAGTATGTAGATTTGTAGGAGTATTTAATGTATTATGCTTCCAGTCTCACTGGGCAATGAGCCAGGAGCTATTGGAGGTTCACTTTGTAAGTACTGAATCACTAATGCAAAGGCTGTGGAAGTACGTAGCTGTCGTATCCATCTGGCCAATATTATGGCACATGGACTGACCATATTGAACATATTGAATTAATTCCATTGCAGTGTCGCCCATCAAATTACTCGACTCCCTATATCACACCTACTTTTGCTCTCTAGTGCAAAACATTTGACAAGCTCATTTTTGGCTTTAGCCTAAACAGAGAGTAGAATGATATTGGCTCACTTCACTCTAAATAATCATTATTTAATTACACCAGAGGTGGTATCATCTACAGTAATTACTGAAAAGATGTCAGCTTTCAGATAATGGAGAAAAAACATTAGTGAAACTGAACTGGCCTGGATTTTTGCTCATAGAAACCAGCCACTGTTTATGCAGTAGTTTGGCATTATCCTTAACACTGTGTCAGCTGCTGCTAGTTTGTTTTAGTACCTTTGCCTTTGGGTCTTTTTAAACGTTTCATGTATAGTTCAGCTCACGTGTATAGACCAAATGACTGACTGATTGATTTTGTTTGAAAAGTCATCTTTTCTTTCTCTAGAGCACACAACACTCAATTTATTTCAAGGCTTTATGTGCCAGGTTTCCAAAGGCAGGCACCTTGGTTGTACCTCCAGAATCTCTTCATGTATTTATTCACCCAAATCTCTACAGTGAAGGTGAGTGATATATAAGCGTTAGTGGGCAAAACGGTTGTGTAAAGGAATTCTCCAAGCTGATTAATAGCTGTATGTTAGAAGTGTCAGCAAAGTCTGTCCTGCTTGTCCCTAACAAAAACCTCTGCATCCCAAATTCGTGAATGCCAACAGCATATTTATTTGCATGTGAAATAAAGTAATTTCCCAAGCAGATGTAAGGCTTGCTATAGCCAAATATGAATGCACAAATAATATATGCAACATAAACATTCACCTTTCAAATTTGGGCTTAAAGGAATCTCTTTGCAGGTTCTTTTGTGAGAAGCATGGCCATTCATTTCAGAATAGGTCACAAGAATTTACTGTTGAGTATCCAACAGCTACATGTAATTAAAGTAATAACATGCCCTCTTGATTCTATAATGTTAGTATCCATCTGCCACTTTGGTAAATGGACTGTTCTCACCCATTTATATTCCCTGCTGTTGTTGTTCTTGTGGGAAAGCCCAATGAAGATCATGCCCAGTGTTTTATGCACTATATAAATACCTCATACTAGATCTGGTAGAAAAATTGACAGATTATTTTATTTCTTATGAACACCTTTCAGTTTTCTAAGAAAAACTGAATAACTGAATTTAAAAATTGCAGTATAAATGATCAGTTTTTGGTAAAAATGTTCAGATTTTTGAAAACCCAGAAAACAAAAATGTTCATCAAAATATTTTCTTGTCCATACTTACACCCCATAGAATTTTATCAAACAAACAACAATCCGTGGTTTCTATTTTTCAGTGAAAAACTGGAGAATTGTGACCAAAATATTTTTTTTCACCAACATTCATTTAGGCTAAATAGAGATTTTAAAAAAATGAAACAAAGTTCCTTTCCCCCCAGAGCTCGCACTGTACCACTAGAAAAGACACAAGAGAATGGAACAGAAAGAAGATGGAAGAGAATGATGCTTAAAGGGTTAAGCACATATATAATCTAACAATGTGTATAACAAACATTCTACCACACATTCAATTATTTTATTTATGAATGTCTGTCTGTTTATCTTACTGAATATGCATTCCCTAATTACATATTTATTTACTTTATATTATTTATATTTTAGCCTCTACTCTTCTCTCAGCTTTCCTTTGTTTCCTTTCAATGTAGTGCTTTTTCTGTTTTACTTTATGTGGGTATTTTCTTTGAGATTAGCTGATTTTCATAATACAAATTTTTCTCTGTTGTGTTCTGCTTCTCTGTGGATGAACATCTGGTCCCTCTCAAGTTAATGGGAGTTTTGCTATTGTCCTCACTGAGGCCATGCTTTTTTTTAACTTCAAGCATTTTAATTGGATTGTAAGATCCCATCCAAACTTTGTCTTAGGTGTACATTAAGCTCTGGTCTCCCCTTATTTAGATATAAAAAGTGGAGCATCCACACTACCAACCTCGCTATTTCAAAATAATGGGCTGCTTATTTCAAAATCTGTACTCCTGCTTTCTTTGAGGAATAACACTTATTTCAAAATAGTGTTAGTGTGGCTGCTCTGCTGCTTCTAATTCTAAATAATTGATCTCCAAGAGGACTCTCCCAGCTGCACTTGTAGATGCTCTGGCCACACCTGCTCCTCTTCTCCTGTGGAGCTTTTGAAAGTACGGGCTTCAGGAAAAGGGCTTGTGGCATGAGGACAGCCTTGCCAGCCTGATGCTACTCCACAAAAGCACAGGAGGCATGACCAACCCCAGCGTTCCCCCATGGCTGCCATCACTCTTGGGGCACCTTTGGCTGCAAATGACTAGGGATGCAAAGAAGCGCCAGCCTGGACTGGTGCAGAGATCCTGGACCTTGAGCTCTGTGGTGAGGAGACCAGCCTCCAGGATCTTCACACCAGAAAGTGCAACACCAGTTTAGGATGGCTGCCAATGTGGCTGAGAAGGGACACACACGCACCCTTGACCAAGTCCACATGAAAATGAAGGAGCTCCAGCAGGCCTACTATAAGGCCAGGAAACAGTGTGGATGGTCTGGAGTGGGACCGCACAGCTGCCGCTACTACCACCAGCTCAATGCCATCCTGGGAGAGAGGCCATTGTCATTGAGTGTGGCCAGGACATGTCCTGCATCAGTCTCCATGAGAGCTGGGTTGTGGAGCATGAAGAGGAGGAGGAGGAGGAAGAGGAGCACACCAGCCAGACAACCATTTCCAAAAGCTAGGTCCTGCTCCTCATCCTAGAACTGCCTTTCCTCCTCCCTCCCCACCTCCAGGATGTCTCCCAGGCATGAGACAAATCTGGGAAGGCACTTCAGGTGACACACCATGCCTACCAGCCAGGAGGTGGTCATCAGCCTGGAGCCGATACTCCCCTCCCAGGATGTCTCCCAGGGCTTGGACGAAGTTGGAGAAGGAACTTCTGGTGAGTTCCATAATTTTTCCTATATACACGTGAAAGCAGGTGGTGGGCTACAAGGGGCTGGGTGCTCCTCATTTGACCTACTCAGCTGGGGGGTCCCACAACAGCCTGTGTATGTTGGTGCACATGGAGCACCAGTCCAGAGCACTCAAGTCCATAATGCTCTCTCTCAGGAACTCCTGGCTTTTTCTCACAAGGTTCCTGGACAGGCCTGCCTTACTCCAGCCTCGATGGAGAGCACCTTCCCATGAAAAGCCACCACTGCTGAGGCTGGGATCACAGCACTCGGCACAGGATCATGCCTAAACTCGGGCAGCATCCACTCCCGGTCAAGCATGGTGACGAACCCCTGGATGAGAACCTTCTGGGAGGAGGAAGTGAAGTGAACTCCAGTAGTACTCTCTCTAGCAAGTGGTCTCTGCTGGTCACACACACCTCTCCCAACACCCTCCTCTCCCGCTCCAGCAGGCAGGATAGAAGTTCTCTCCCTGCAGGATGCACCAGTGCCGGACTTGGCATGTGCAAGACACAGAAAGAGGCTGAACTGTCCTGTCCCACACTTCCCCCAACTCTAACTGCAGGTTCTTGGCCTGGAGGGCACTTTCCCATGCCTGCTTGTCCCCGGGGCTGTGCGTATAGCGATGCTCCCCTGGGACAGCTGCAGGAAAGTGGCCACTGTCTAGGAAAGATGGCCTTGCTCAAAGCAAATCACCACAAATCACTTGGGTGTCAGCTCAGAGATTAGGACAAGGTTTTATACAGTGCCTCCTGGGATGACTGCCCTTGTAATTTTTCTTCACAGCTAAGATAGCTGCAAGCTTTCCATGTTCAACACCTCCCACACCATCCTCCCAGCTCTGCAGGATCTGCCAGAGGAAGAGAGCCAGCGAGGACCTGCTATGGGAGCAGATAGCCTGCCTCCAGCCCCTCATCTGGGGGTTTATTATGAGCACCAGGAGTGGGCTGCTGACTGGGAAGAACACTGGGCTGACCAGGAGCAGTGGAAGGCCACCAGGGTCCAGCTGGTGAGCCACCATGAGCCCCTTCTTCACCTCGAGGAGTGCACAGCCTTATGCATGGAGCAGGTCATCAGCCACCTCCCTGTCCCCTTCCCCACCTTCCCCTCTTAGCCTCTCCCAGGACTGTCAGGGACCCCAAACATGGGGTGGAGGGATCTCAAGGGCAGCTGAAGCCTCCAGAGCTAAACGGGGCAGATGCCATTCCAGGCACCATCCCTGAGCCCTCCTTCTCCCTCCTCTCCTCTCCCCCATTCTGGGTTCTTTCCCCCAGGCCCTCTCCTGTTTTATATCCCCCAAATAAAAAGGAATAATTTGTTTAAACATAAAGCCCTTTTTAGTTGCTCTGCAGGGGAGGGGAGAAGATGGGAGGGAGGGCAGAAAAAGGGAGGGATGGGGGAAGAAAGTCACAAAGGAAGAATTCAGGGACCCCTTGTGGAGAGGCCCAGGGGAGAGTCTCACAGCTGGCCTTGGCTGAAACTTTCCCTCAAAGCCTCCCAGATAAGCATAGCCCCTTGATGTGCTCTACATATGGCATTGGTGTCTGGCTGCTCATAACCCCTGGTCAGCTCTTCAGCCTCTGCCCCACTACCTTGGCAGAAAACCCTTCTTCTTGCTCACACATAGGCTGTGGGGCACACAGAAGGATGCCATTATGAAGGGCATGTTGTGCTCTCTGAAGTCCAGATAGGTGAGGAGTCTCCTGAAACTTCCCTACAAGTGGCCAAACACATACTCTACACCATGTGGCACATGCTCAGTCTAGCATTGAAGTTCTTATTGGTGAGGTCCAGGCTGCCTGTGTTGGGCTTCATAAGCCAGGGGAACAACGGGTAGGCTGCGTCGCACAGGATACACATTGGTATGTTCACATCCCCAACCCTGATGATGTCATCAGGGAAAAACATGTCAGCCTGCATCTACTGGAACAGGCAGGAATTGTGAAAGATGCAGTCATCATGCACTTTCCCTGACCACCCAACTGCCTGTGAAGCATTCCCTGTGGTCTACCAGGACCTGCAGCACCATTAAGAAGTACCTGTTCATATTTATATAGTCCCAGGCATGGTGGTCTGGGGCCGGCATAGGGGTGTGAATGCCGTCTGTGGTCTGTGGGAAGCTGATACTGGCAAAGCCATCCATGATGGTGTCGATGTTTCTCAGAGTGAGGCTGACCCTCCACAGCAAGATGTTGTTGATGGCCATGGCTATCTCCAGAAGCACAGGCCTGACTCTAGATTTCCCCATGCCGAGCTGGTTCCCAACGGAGCAGTAGCTATCTGGCATGACAAGGTTCCACAGGGTGATGGCAATGCGCTTCTGCAGGGGGATAGTGGATTTTAGTTGGGTAAGGGCTTGAGGGCAGGGCTTGAGGAAGGTGGCCTTCCATATGCGTAAGTTCTGGAGCCACTGCAGGACAATGTGGTGCCAGTCGGAACTGGTCTTCCTCCCCCAGAAGTGGCATTCCATTGTATCCAGGGGATTTAGGGGCATTTGCAGCAGCAGGAGCATTAGGACATGAGTGAAAGGGTCCTCCAGTTCGGGCTGAAGCAACATGTGGGCAGTCTGAATGGACTGTGCCATGAGTGATGCCCATGAGCATGGCACTGCTTTGCAGCAGCTCCAGTTCAATGGTGTCAGTGCTGTGGCATCTGTAAGGGCAACCAGAGCACACTGTGTCAATTTGGTGTCCCATGAGGACCTAGGCAATGGAGGAGTGGCATGTGAGATTCAGTCATAGAGAGGGACTCTTGAAAGCACATTTCTCAGACTGCCTGACCAAGCAGCCACACAAAGTAGCCACAGAGTGCTTCGGGGACTCTAAATCTGAGGCAGGCTCCAATCAGTGTGGACGTGGTATTTCACAATAATTCTGAGCTATTTCAATGCTCCTCCATAGTGTGGATATGCTATTTCAATTTTGTTATTTTGGGAGTTATTTCGATTTTTCTTATTTTGAGATTATTTCCTAGTCTAGACATGCCCTGAGTGTCCTTCTCAATGACTAGATAGATAGTACTGCACAGATTATCCCAAAAATTATGTGCAAGATTTTTAAGTGTGTTTTGACTTAGAGCACATCAGGTTTTGAGAGAACCTACACCTTAAAATGTCCTGAATTTCAGAAAATGGCTTGTAGCCATTTAGCTAGATAACAACACTTAACTGGAGCAATAGCACTTTGTTGCAGAGATTGCAATATAGGAAATCTGATATTAGTGCAATTAAAAATTTAGCCAGATGAGATATACAGAAATCTCTTTTCAAGTATCCACCTCACATATGCTACTTTTTGGATTAAAAAAAAGAAACATATGTGAAGAACTCTTTGATACATATGGTATGTTCCCCCTTGTTATTTTTTCCTATTATAAATCAACATACAGTACATCTAAGTTATCCTTTTGATTACAAACTGGCATAGTCATCGTAAAGGAGAAGTACATGGCAGTCTTTCTTTTCAGCTCCAGAATACAATTTTTAGTGTAAGAGTAGAGTTCATAAAATGTATCTGGTAAACATTAAAATAAGGCATTGGTGGAAAGTGCATTTGAGTGAAGAGGATGATTTTTTCCTCTTTAATCCTCAAAGGTGGTCTGGTTTGTGATGATCTCTGAAGGATCTTGAGCTGAGGATTCTTTCTTTTTGAGGACAGAAAGATGCTAAAACTATGCTAATGCACCAGTAGGCCTTTAAAAAAGCACTTCAGTGATCTATTCAGTGGATGCAAGGGCTTTTTATCTTTTGAAGTCACTGTTTAAATCTGCCTTAGGTCACATATAGACCTTGAATACTGGAAGCAAAAGGGTATTGTAGGTCACCAATCCAGGTCCTTTGTAACTCAGCAGGAATTAATGATTGTTCTTATCTGAAGAAAGTTTGTTAACCCCCTACAGGAAATGAGTCTAAGTTCCAACTCCCATATCACAAATTCAACACCATACTTAAAACTGTAGTGTAAATTCTTTAGAGCAGGGATTATCCCTCTTTATGTATGCAGTGCCTAATGCAATGAGGGTCTTATCTCATTTGAGTCCTCTGGCAAGTGCGATTTCAGGGGAGGCCAATATTGCCTTATTTGATATACATTTGTGAGTGTTGGCAACACTGTAACTATCAAATTTTGAGAAAGAATAGATTAGAGTTTAAAAAAATCATAGAAAAACAAAAATAATATTTTTAATATCAAGATTTTGGGCCAAAATCATACATTTTTGGTGATTTGACTCATTATTTTTGCAGTTGTGGGATTGGCAATATTGGTGTCATAACTAACAGATACAGCCTAGGGCTGTGTCCAGACTCAGGGTTTTTTTCGAAAAAAGTAGCCTTTTTTTGAAAAAACTTCACCTGCATCTAGACTGCAGCTGCGTTCTTTCGAAATTAAATCGAAAGAACGCAGCTTTTCTTTCGACGGCGGTAAACCTCATTTCACGAGGAAGAATGCCTTTTTTCAAAAGTGCTCTTTCGAAAAAAGGCGTTCTTGAATGCCAACAGGGCTTTTTAGAAAGAGCATCCAGACTCACTTGCTGCTTTCTTTCGAAAAAGTGGCTTGCATTTTCGAAAGTTCCGCTTGCAGTCTAGACGCTCTTTTTCGAAAGAGGCTTTTTCGAAAGATACTTTCGAAAAAGCCTCTTTCGAAAGAGGCTTGCAGTCTAGACATAGCCTAGGAGCTTCCAAAAGGTAAATTGTTTTTTTCAATTTCCTCACAGATCATGTGCCAAACCTAGATGTAGCCACTTGTGCCACCTGATGTGTGTCATTACAGAGTCTCTTAAAGATAAAGTCCACAACAATAGGGCTACGTCTAGACTGGCCACAAATTCCGGAAAAGGGATGCAAATCAGGTAAGTCAGCATAGGGAAATCCGCGGGGGATTTAAATATCCCCCACGGATTTAAATAAACATGTCCGCCGCTTTTTTTCCGGCTTGGGGAAAAGCCGGAAAAAAAGGGTCTAGACTGGCCCTTTATTCCTCTGGAATAAAGCCCTTTTCCGGAGGATCTCTTATTCCTATCTGAAAGTAGGAATAAGAGATCCTCCGGAAAAGGGCTTTATTCCGGAGGATCGCGTCAGTCTAGACGCTTTTTTCCGGCTTTTCCCCAAGCCGGAAAAAAAGTGGCGGACATGTTTATTTAAATCCGTGGGGGATATTTAAATCCCTCGCGGATTTCCCTATTCTGACTTGCCTGCTTTGCATGACTATTCCGGAGAAGGGGCCAGTCTAGACTAGGTGTACAATGATTGGCTTACAATGCAGCAGATTCCTTTTCTTTGAAATACAGAATCCTCTACTTAAAAATGACTACTTCATTCAAATATTGGAGAAACCAGTACATGTGGAATATGGGATGAGGTTGATAAGAAGCAGGCTGAACAACAGCTATCCAAAAATTCTGCCTAATAAAGTGCATGGGAATAAATAAATAAAGCTTCAAATAGCAGGCATTTTTATGAAGCAAGGGGTATGTGTAAATTGACATGAACTCTGTACATATAACAAGATTATAATCATGGGGCATTCTTTGAAAGGACTCTGTGTGGGAATGTTTTGAGTATAGTAAGCTTATAAGCAAAAAAAATCCTACTGTTTTCACACAATGTTGTGTTCACTGCACATTTGGGGACATATTGTGCCATCAGATTATAAACAGAATATAGCCTGTGTTTTTTTATAGAGTACAGATCAAAAGATAGCAATCAGGAAATAAACAAGGGAATTTATTAACAAAAGACTTTTAAGTGCAGTGATCAATACAATGTTATTAGAGATGGCTCCTGGAATTCTACTTATGTACTTACATAGAACTTGTAATTATACTTCTGTTTTATTTCTAACCCTGGGCAAGATATGATCAAGACAGTGACGACCACAAATCTATGCACTGTTGAGAGAGTGAATGAGTAACCCTTAGCATCTGTTACTAGCAGTGCATAGCTAATATTATGCTCAATATTGGCAATATGCTATGCTGAATTTAATGTTTATGTGTTATTTTATGCAATTTAATTTTAATTAATAAACTACATCTGTACAAGATGCATTTAGCTCAGCCAATGATATTATATCCTTTGAATATCACAGAAAACATTACTTTTTACAAGTGTTCAAGTGGCATTGTAGCATTGCTTCTTCTTCAAGGAGCAGACACAAAAGGGTTAAGTATGCAAAGAGAACACAGTAATCTGTTACAGAAATCATGACTTCCTGAATTCTGGGAAGCCAATCATTTGACAATTTTCTGGCTGCAACTACTAGTAAGAGATTCTCATTCTTCATGTTCCTAGTTATCTAAACATTATTCAAATTCTGATTTTAGACTTTGGTTCAGTGTTCTGCGTATTTATATGTTATGAGTCTTAGGGGAATCTACACAGTAGGGCTTAATTCGAAATGAGGTATGCGAATTGAACTACATCAATTGTTTAGCTTGTTTCAAAATAGCTTATTTCAAAATTGGGAGCTTCCACACAGCACTTATTTGGAAATAGAGCACTCTTCCTATGACTTCCCTTACTCCTCATACTATGAGGCTACGTCTACATTGGCATCCCTTTCCGGAAAAGGGATGCTAATGAGACGAGTCAGAATTGCAAATCCGCGGGGGATTTAAATACCCCCAGCAACATTTGCATTTACATGGCAGCCGCTTTCTTCCGGCTTGGGGATAAGCCAGAGAAAAGCGCCAGTCTAGACGTGATTCTCTGGAAAATAAGACCTTTTCCGGAGGATTTCTTATTCCTACTTTCAAGCCTCATACTTTCAAGTAGGAATAAGAAATCCTCCGGAAAAGGGCTTATTTTCCGGAGAATCGCGTCTAGACTGGCGCTTTTCTCCGGCTTATCCCCAAACCGGAAAAAAGCGGCAGCCATGTAAATGCAAATGCCGCGGGGGATATTTAAATCCCCCGCGGATTTGCAATTCCGACTCATCTCATTAGCATCCCTTTTCCGGAAAGGGATGCCAATGTAGACACAGCCAGTGAGTTACAGGAGTTGGAGTAAGAAGTCCTCTAGCTTGACAGAATTTCGACATTATTTCAAAACAACTGCCTGCTGTGTAGATGTGGACTAAGCTATTTTGAAATAATGCAAGTTATTTTGCTAGATGTACCCTTATTCTCATAGCTGATCCCTGGTCTATAGTAGGGAGTTATTTTTAAATAGCTCCCCTTATTTCAAAATAATAAGCAGAACGTCCACACTACCAAGCCTGTTATTTCAAAATAAGGGACTAGTTATTTGGAAATAATAACTCCTGCTTTCTATGAGGAATAACAATTAGTTCAAAATAATTTATTTTGAAATAGCATTAGTGTGGATGCTCCACTGCTGCTATTTGGAAATAAGTACTCCCCAGAGTCATTAGAGTAATTACTCTTCAGTGTTTCCTGGGGCTCTAAATTGAGGTTGTGTGTCCACATAATGGAGCCTGCCTCAGATTAATTTTGAGTCTTCCCTGTAGTTTGGTCATGCTATTCGAAATAATTATTCTGGGAGTTACTATTTTGAAATAATTGTTTCAAAATAATTTCCTAGTGTAGACATGCCCTAAATGTACTATATCCCAAAAGATAAATATACTTGGAGAATGGCCCCAAAGATTAAGTTAATGTTACAGTTAATGCTGGAAAACTTTAAAACAAATACTTAAGCCTTTTTCAGGCAATAAGAAAACATGCTGCTTTTTATGGATTTGTCAACAAACATTTGGAAGTCAACAGATGATGCTATTATAGTAAGCCTTACAAGTTCAGTTTAACTGGTGAGCTAGGCAGTCAGATCTTGGGAAAATAAGTATTCATTATGACATAATTCCTTTTAAAAGATGAGCTTATCACCAGCAAGGACTTGCACCACCTGAATCCATCTCTGACTAAAAATATTTTCTGAAATATGAAGATGGTGTCTCCAGTAAAAAAACAGAAATACAGCATTATGCTGTGTGAATGTTTCAATGAAGATTTGTATGCCTACTGATTGTTTGCAAGCTATTTGACTTAGCAGTTTACTATTCGTCATCTGTGGTGTATGACTGGTCAGTTTAGTTATATGCTATTGTTATTGCTCCCTGATTGAAAACCTGGCACTTTATAGGCAGAAAGAGAACACTTCTGATGCAAATAGCCTTTGACTGTTCTGTCATGTTAAAATGCATATTCATATGCAGAACAACTATTCTCCACAACTTCATGTGAAAAAAGAGTTGGCATGAATATTTAATACATGTGAAAAATAGGTATGAGCATAACTGAATAAAAAAAGTCAAATTAACAAAAATATTCCTGAATAATTTTTCTGACTATTCACCATGATCTAGTAATTGTAAGACATGATGCCAGCAATATAGTGTTAATAATATTCACTTCGTTTTTAAAATAATTGATTTGATTATGTCATATGTAGCTACTGATAGGTATTTTTGGTTTAAATTTAGGTGGTAATTGTTTCAAAGCTGTCTGAATATTAGATTTGCAACTTAACAGCACCCTCACTTAAATCTTTAATATGGCAGTGTGTCTCATAAAACAAGTTTATACAAAGGTCTTTAAAATTTTGTTTTGTGGAGGGAAGAAAAAGTTGTGTGCTTAAAAAATCAGCATAACTGCAATAGTTGTATGGAATATAATTTATAAAACTGTAATGAAAAGGTGCATAATCTTTAAAAAATCAAGCAATAAAAATGTAGAAAGAAGAACTTGTTCTCATTTAATGAGAACATTGTTTTAAAATAGCATTTTGCTTAAATTTACAGTATCTTTTTTAACAGATAGGGAGTTTAATTCTAATAAGCTGAAATGATGAAAAACAAAAATTAAGCCAGCCCAAATTTTATTAAGGAAATAAAGTCTGAATATGACTTTTTTTAACCTAATTCTAATGATTGATGTGTAGTAGAAACAATTGCATTATGTGTTGGATATTGGTATAATTTCACATTATTTTGGAGGCTCATAATATTGTAAGTGAAAACTAAATATATTTTTATCTTGTAGAAAACCCCGTTTCTAAAAAGCTGTGATGACAGGTAGAAGAAATCAGTGGCCGGTGGGTGCCGTACCTGCAGGAGCACTGCTCCAGCGGTGGATCTCCCCACAGCAAACTGGTTCAGGATGGATCAGTAGCTGTCCGGCATGGAAAGCTTCCACAGGGCAATAGCCACACACTTCTGGAGGGGGATGGCAGGCCTCATGCGAGTGTCCCATTGCCGCAGAGCAAGGGCGATCCACTCGCAGAGCTCCAGGAAGGTGTCCTTCTTCATCCTGAAGTTCTGGGTCCACTGTTGGTCTCCCCAGCACTCCAGGGCAATGCGGTTCCACCAGTCGCTGCTGGTGTCCAGACGTCAGATGCAGCGGGGCATGCTGGCATCCGGGCACTGCTGCTGCTCCTCCATGACTCCCAGGGAGCACAGGGGGAGACGCAGGGGGCTGACGTGCACCAGATGGTGCAAGACAGCCTCCACCCACTGCTGGCAGGCTTCCAGCAGCAACTCCAAAAACTGGAGCAGCATGCCCAGGGTGAGCTCTGGCTCCATGGTGACAACTGCGGCAGCATCCCCAATGGGAACCACCGACACAGGCAGGTGGAGAGAAAAATGCTTTGCTGTCCCTTGGTGAGGTAGGCAAGCAAGCAGAAAAGCTGAGAACCGGCTGTCCAGGGGGGTCCCTTTAAGCACGAGCCTCAGATAGTCTCAGACAGCAGCCACACAAAGCAACTACTGACCTGATGCCCTGCCGGAACCGGTTACAGATGACCTTAAATGCGACCCAGCGTCCAATCAGTGTGGACGCGCTAGTTCGAATGATCAAAATGCTAATTCGGATTAGTTTTTAAGTCTAGATGCACTAATCCTAATTAGCTCAATTCAAATTAACTAATTTGAATTAAATTAGTTCAAATTAGTGCTGTGGTGTAGACATACCCTACGAGTGGTTATAGAGCCAGTTATGCACTCATCTATCCCTTCTGTGCCAGTCATCTCCTGTAACAATCATGTGTAGGGAACTGGACCAACGCTCTCTACTTGCTTCCTGCCCATTTTCTCAGGGGGAGTAACAGCTGTGTTCTCCTCAGAACTTGGAGCTATAACATGAGCAGCGCTAATGTAGCCATATTTGGTGAAGAGGTAGCACTTTATTGCATTAAAGTCAGAGATAATGTAACCCTCATTAGGCATGACATATAGGTGAAGATGGCTGATTTGGAAAAGTTTAGACTTTCCTTTCTTAATCCTAAGGGGCTACAAGAAGCACAATGCTATCTTGCTGTGATAGAATCGATGAACAACACAAAAAAAGTATGCTAAAAGTACAAAGCCGGACACAACAAGGATTTGTTCAGAATTTTAAAGGACTGAATTTCATCCTGCAAAAAAATAAAAATAAGAGACCAGTTTTAGGGTATGTCTACACAGCAGGGCAAAAGGCGAAATAAGCTACACAACCTGAGCTACATCAATTGCGTAGCTTAAGTTGAAATAGCTTATTTCAGCTTTTGGCACTGTCTACACAAGAGGAAGTCCAAGGAAGAGCACTCTTCCTCTGCCTTCCCTTACTCCTCAAAAAATGTGGGTTATAGGAGCCGGAGTCGGAAGTCTTCCAGCTCGACATTATTTTGACATTATGTCAAAATAACTGCCAGTAGTATAGATGAGGACTATGTTATTTTGGAATAAAGTTAGTTATTCCAAAACAATGCTGCTGTGTAGACATAGCCTGACTGACCAACCCTACCCTCCCTATCCAGGGCTCTCCATCTTCCATCCCTGGCTGGGACCCCAGACTGACCCACCATTCTTTGTAGATGGTGCCACATCTTCCTGAGGCAACATGTGGGAGAGGGCATGCAGGGTCACTTGCCCTCCATACCCAAATTTCTACCACGGTTCACATCAGGATGTGGCCAGTAGCAGCCTTCTGCACTGTGCTGGAGAGAATGGAGGGGAACTGCTTCCATCTGCAAGGGGAGGGAAAGAGGAGCGGAAGGGAAGGCCTGGCCCATATCTTTGCAAAGCTCATCTTTCTGCTCCCTTGCCTGCCCATAATGTGTCTGGAGGAAGCTTGTCCCTTCCTGCCCACACTGTATCAAAAGTGGCTAAAGCCTCCAGGCTGCTGCTGGCCACTGACATAACCTAGCTACCTCCTGTCCTCTGGCTACAGTCAGGAAGGGATTAAGCCCTCAGGATTCATTGAGTACCAGGGCCCAGGGAACGTGATTACAGGGACTTCAGTGAACCAGGCCCCAGAAGTTGCTCAGAAGGGGAGGATGTCTAGAGAACAGGGCAGCTCCCTGCTCCAGAGGGGCAGGATCCAGGGTAAGTGTAGGGAGCTAAAAGGGGGTCCTAAGCCCTTGTCTTGGGGTCTACTGTGGACCCTGCAAGATCAAGTTGTGAACAGGCTGGAAATTGCTTCTTCCCCCCATCCCGCCACTCCAGCGCTTAGCTGAAGGACAGAGAGACATCCCCATATCAACATTGTATAAGGCTCTGGAACATGCAGGGCTTGGTTCCTGTTGCACAATGCCCCAGGCGAGCGGGTCTTAGGATTTTGGGGTTGCTGACCCTCAGAGGCAATGGTGAAAGGAAGGAGCCTGCTGGTCAGGCTGCTGGTGAACTGAACACTCCAGCCAGGGGGTGGTTCTCTGCACAGCACTGGGAAAAGGACGTAGCCTGGGGGGGGGGAGGTGTAGGGAATTAGCAGCTCTGGATGGAGCAAAGTGGCAAAGTAGGGAGAAGACTGTGATAGGGGAAGCACATGAAGGGCTATGGGGTATGCAACAGAGGTGACACTGTCCACTGCCTGGTGCCTGCCTGCACTCACCAGATACTGTAGTTGTAGCGAGTGCCAGGTGGAAATGGGATGGAGGGCGAAAGGGCTTTGCTGGCTAAAAACCTCACACTGAGGGCCCACCAATGGACCATCAGGGACAATGGCTGGCTCCACGTGATGTATCTTCATCCCACCAACAGGCTTGCACACACATCCCTATTGTTGGCCTCTGCCTCTCCCCTCCCACCCCGCCTCCTGCCCCATACCAGTGGTGGGAGGATGGTGGTAAGCAGTAACCTGCCTGTACTACAGTACTAATTGGGAAAATAAAGAAAATACAGGACAATTTTCCCATTTAAAAAAAAATCAGGACACCTGCAGGAGGAATTAAATATAGGACTGTCCCTTTAAAAATAATCACCCTATCCCCTCCCCACACTGCTTTCAGCTTGTGAATGACTCCTGGCTGGTTGATATCTGGACTAAAGAGAGTTCCTGAAAGCCAATAGGTGAAATAATAAACACAAATATTTCTGCCTCTGTGACCTTACTGGCTATCCTGTTTCACTTAGGGTATGTCTACACTACCCCGCTAGTTCGAACTAGCGGGGTAATGTATGCATACCGCACTTGCTAATGAAGCCCGGGATTTGAATTTCCCGGGCTTCATTAGCATAAGCGGGGAGCTGCCATTTTTAAATCCCCGCTGCTTCGAACCCCGTGTAGCGCGGCTACACGGGGCTCGAACTAGGTAGTTCGGACTAGGGTCCTATTCCGAACTACCGTTACTCGTGAAACGAGGAGTAACGGTAGTTCGGAATAGGCACCCTAGTCCGAACTACCTAGTTCGAGCCCCGTGTAGCCGCGCTACACGGGGTTCGAAGCAGCGGGGATTTAAAAATGGCGGCTCCCCGCTTATGCAAATGAAGCCCGGGAAATTCAAATCCCGGGCTTCATTAGCAAGTGCGGTATGCATACATTACCCCGCTAGTTCGAACTAGCGGGGTAGTGTAGACATACCCTTACAGACTTAGGAAAGAGTCTTCTGTCTCCCAGTATGTGTGTCTTTCCCCCTACACCAAGGATGCTAAATTCCTGGTTTCTCTAAAGTCTCCTGCCTCTCTCTTCTTTTTCTCTAACATTACTTTTGCCATTGTTCTCAGTGCTCTCATGCTCACACACATGCTACTGATTCACATTGCATTTTATTCATCATAGCAGGGACTCCCAGCAGACAGACACTCCCAGGCCATTCAGCTATACACAACTTCCTCTTCAGCAGGCCTTATAAATGTGCCACACATAATAAACAGGCTGAGAAGAGTTTATTGCTGCAAAGCTGCTATTCATAACATCAGGAACTGTCGGCATTTAGCACTCAGAGTCTCTCTGCAACAGCATAAGTCAGGCCCGACTATGTACAGGTAATGTAAAGAAATTCAAGTGAAGCTGCCATTCCTTTGCACATTTAGTTAGAGTCCAAGAAAAGAAGATGATTTTACATATTTTCAACAATATTATTTAGAACACAGATACCCTCAAAAGTGAATTTCACTCTGATTTTTTCTTGCTTTCCCCAATTTATACCTATGGGTTCAAATTAGATTAGATTCTCAGACCCAAGTAATGCCCTCAGTTACCTTACTCCATTGGAGTCAATGGAGTGGCATACGTACAATAGCAGGCACAGTTTAGAAGAAAATACTAGAAATTGACGAAAGCATACAAAAATCCAGAAACTGAGCTCCACTTATAACTAATTTATGGGCACTTGGAACTGGCATTCTGGATAATATCTTGATGGACTCAGACTCAGTCAGCAAATGAGAGCTAGATCGGAAGTCTATCTCAGCTTAATTTTTTATCCTTTAAAAAATATACAGTTATAGAGCCACAAAAATTTCAAAAACTGAAAAAAGAAATTGTGCAATGTATTCAGAAATCAGTTCCAAACTAACAGACTGCAACAGTAACTTTGGTAGAACTATAAATAAATGTAGATAAGAAGGACGAAATTAAAATAAAACTGGGGTGTTTTATAAATAACTCAGTTTCTCATTAATATATGTGAAAGAAAACCAAGACAACATAGTACTTAACTTCACTGTGCCTCTGCTGAAATCTTTCTTTGTTCCTTAATTACTTCCCATCTCAATTACTGTAATTTCTTTTTTTATGGTCTTCTTAAATTCCTGTTCATAAACTACAGGATGTTCTTGTGGCCAGACTGCTTTCTTGGATGAGGAAGTGAAACCTCCATCTACTACTGCCAGCTTCTCTGACTCCTTATCCATCACTATAAAACTATCCTCCTAGTTTTTCTCCTACTCTACCTACCCTCCTCCATCCCACCTATTTTACCAATGCTGACCCTCACCTCTCTCACTTCTTCATGTTTCTTTAGGGGGGTAAGGCTTTTAAATGTTTGTAAAGTGAATTTTCTGTTTGTGAAAGATGCATGCTTGCTCACCCTGTAGATAGAAGTTTACGTTTTAGGAGCAGAATAGGAACGTATGGTCAATAGCAGTTCAGCTTTCCCTCTAGTGCCCCTCCAGTGAGTCCCTATTCAAATCAGGAGGGATTGCCTCTAAGACGGAGGGGGTAATTAAGTCTCCATGGCATAAAAACTTTCTGTAGGATAGCCTCTCTTTTTCTCTCATAGATTGTGGAAGCAATTAAAGTAGTTAGAGGTAAATCCATATTTCATTTCGCCTGTGCAAAATGCTGGGCTGCAAACTGCACTTGCAAACAATGAAGCTGGGCCCAAATTTGAAAAGAAAATCTTTGTTCTCTCAGCTGAGACTGACAATAATTCCAGTTCTAGTGATCACTTCTCTGTGTTGACACTTCTCTACTAGAAAATGTTGACTGAGACTAATGATTCATTTCACAAAGCCTTCAGATGATAATGACTTCTGGTCACTGTTGACCAGGATCGGATTTAAATTGGTGTCTGAGTGTGAAATACGGTACTCTACTTGTTCTGCCTAATTATCTTTAATAATTTCTGCTCTTTTGAGTAACTGAATGATTTCTTTTCAAAACTTTACAGGAAATATTTTAAATTTTGCTTTTATTATTGACTCTGAACAATAACACTCCCTTGGAAGACATTACATAAAAATAAATATTAGAGCACTATGAAATATGATATGCAAGAATTCATTCATAGTTACAGGTGGAAAGTGTCTGGGCTTTTTTAGGTCTTAAACTATTTTCCCAACTAAATACAAATCAAAGGCAATATAAAAACTTCAGGGCTACATTGGCATGATTTTGCGCAAATACTTTGAACGGAAAAGTTTTTCCAATAAAAGCATTTGCACAACAAAGTGTCTACACTGGCATGTGCTTTTGCGCAAAAGCATCCATGCCAGTGTAGATGCTCTCTTGCGCAAGAAAGCTCCGATGGCCATTTTAGCCTCTCTACACTGACCTCTTGCGCAAGAATACTTGTGCAAGAGGGTTTATACCTGAGCGGGATCATCAGAGTATTTGTGCAAGAAGCACTGATTTCATACATTAGAACGTCAGTGTTCTTGCACAAATACTCGCAGCCAGTGTAGACAGGCGGCAAGATTTTGCACAAAATCTTGCCAATCTAGACACAGCCCAGATGTTTGTGACTTGGACAGACTTTTCAATTGAATGCACTAAAGATACTGTGATAGCAATTAATATTAATAATCTTTTGTACACACATAAGTGCAAGCTTTCTGGAAACAGAAAAGCAATAAAGTAATCCTTATATTATATGTTTGAGTTTAAAAAATGGTTGCATTTTGTCATTTGTTCAGTCCAGTCAAAGAGCAGAGATGTGACTGAACTGAAAAAGGAGAGGTTTTGGAGGAGAGTATAAAACAGTGCGGATTGGAACTGACATAGATCACATTATTGATTACATTTTGCTCAGACAGCTTTGCTTAGCTATTTTGCATATTATTACTGGATTTATTCCTATAGAATGTTTAATGGTATATCCTGGTGTGTTAAATGATATTGTTTCTCTGAAAATCTCTCATAACTGTTGCTGGTACAAAATTTTCTTCTGTGAAACAGATTTATTATTTACAAATTACTCTTTTGTGTTCTTTCTTTAACTCCACATAGAGCTTGGATGAAGCTGCTCTATTTTCCTATTGTGTTATGCCCTTTCTTTTATCATTAATGCTACTCCTGGTGATGGATACACTGAAACATTGTGCCATAGACAGAAGAAAATGAAGTGAGTGCTTTATTTTCCCTGTCATTCTCTTAATGATAATTACTGAAATCTCTCAATGAATGGGAAAAAAAAGCATATGGGGATACAGTGGAAATCAATGTGTTCATACCTATCATATAAATTTAGATTTAAAAACAGAAAATAATGTTTACAAAACAACACTTGTAGTCCATGTAAATCATACATATGTTGGGCCAATTTCTCAGTGGATATGGATCAGTTTAGCATCACTGATTATAGGAGTGCCATGTTATGCCCCTTGAGAATCTGGCTTGTTCTCTTTTTCCCACAAGGTACTTATATGAATGGCGTAAGAAGAGAGAAGAAAATCTTGCAGTGACATTCTTATAGAGTTTTATATATGAATTCTTTATTTTGTTATTGTTTACAACACTAAAATGACTTTCTATCTCAGCAAAGAACCTTAAACTGAATGAATTATTATCTCAGCCTAAGATGCAGGCCCTCTGATGTGATGCATTTGTTAGTGGTCCCTGTGCCTGGCTCACCTTCTCGGCAAAGAAATAAATCAAGTGGGATTCTACTCTAAAATCAAGTGGGATTGTTTCATGATGATTTCCAAGTCAGATTTTTAACTGGTATTCCTGTAAGATAGAAGTCAGACTGTGGGCTTTCTGTCTCATATTTCATCAGTGATGAAAATTCTGCAGTTAGAGCATAATTAATAATTTTGTTGACATCTGAGCCAAAATAAAATGTAGGTCTCTCTCTCAATTATGTCTTGCCTCTGCAGTACTAACAGAAGTAGAAATCTATTAATCCAGCTGTAGTTGGCAAGAGTAAGTCTCAGGTCCGACACTGGGTTCCCAAAGTACAAAGGACGCTACACAGGTATCTGTCAAACACAAACAGTTTATTTCTTGACAGCTAACAGCTGTGCCCCATAAATGGAAGTACAACATAACAAAGAAGCGGCATATCTTATGTCCCTTCCTGTAAGGCTGGGACCCCGGGTAGGCTGCAGACAAAGTGGAAGGTTGTCTCAGCTTCCGAGGCACTGGTACCCAAAGCCCATTGGTGAGGTCCAATTTGCTAGGCTCTGAGGCAGCCTTAAATACAGTTTTCCTGCCCTGTGGCAGTTTGGAAATTTCCAGGGCTTACTCATTAGTGCTGATGTAGAGCTTAGCAGTTAGTTATCAATCTGGTTCTGATCTGGATCTTCTTGTCCTTTGGCCCTGTTTACGCGATCAGTACGTTAGAGTAAACAGAATTGTTTATGCGTTCTTGTGCTTTACCCTTATCTTATACTGGTTCTTGCTATACTGGCAACAATGCTTATCTTAAGTGGCGTATGTTCCCAAAGACTTGCTTCTGGCTCAGCAGATATAGGGAAAAGGGAAAGGGGGGAAAGAATGCAGGCCTCACCACCCCTAAACTATCATGTACAAAGTTTTTCTGCAATTGACCACTACACCAGCAATGTAAGGAGATGGGATTCTGAATTCCCAAAGGGATCTGTGAGTTAGAGTCATTTGTATACAGCCATAGCTCATACTCAAGCGTTCTTAACCTGACAAGTATCATCATCACAGCATTCTTTAAAAATAAAGCAATTAACTAAGATGAGTTATTTCCAAAATTCTGC
The DNA here is from genome assembly GCF_049634645.1 of Pelodiscus sinensis. Taxonomy (NCBI): domain Eukaryota; kingdom Metazoa; phylum Chordata; order Testudines; family Trionychidae; genus Pelodiscus; species Pelodiscus sinensis. The sequence continues at coordinate 11,145,944 of NC_134723.1, forward strand.
TTGAGTTAACATGTACTGGATATCCAGACAGTCCCTTCCATGTTGTTATTGGGATCCACCCCACAAAGGATGCAAAGGAGTTAGGGTGGAAAGACAGGCCAAATAATTCCCCAAGTTACCTCTGGAGGAGTCATGGAGCAGGCAATCAGGTGATTGCAAACACACCCACTTGGGTAGGAATAGGCAGGACCTATAAAGCCAGGTGGTGGGCTGCTGCCAAGTAAAGGCAGTCATTATCTCTCTGGGAAGTGTTTGATGGCAGCTGGGAAAGTAAGCAGTCACTCCCTCTAAAGAAGGAGGAGGGTTCTTGGAGCTGGAACACCCAGAGAAAGAAGGGACGCCAGAGTTGTAGGAAGCAGTCAAGGGAATGAACAGAGAGAGGAATCCACGGACTGCTGAGTTAAGACCCTGGAATGGAACCAAGAGTAGAAGGCTGGACAGGGTTCCCCTACCAGCCACTGAGTGAGTGGAACATTTGCAGTGAAGGGGAAGACTGCCTACAACTGCTGATGGAATGAACTCTGGAAGGGGGAATGCTGAGGGACGCCACTGGAAGGCTTTGACATGAAGAGGAGACTTCAGATCCTGCAGTGAGAGGGGTCTCAGAGTGGGAGAGGATGGGGTAAAACACCATGGGTATGTCTACATTACAAAGTTAGTTCGAACTAACGGACGTTAGTTCGAACTAACTTTCATAGGCGCTACACTAGCGCTCCATTAGTTCGAACTTAATTCGAACTAATGGAGCGCTTAGTTCGAACTAGGTAATCCTCATTCCACGAGGATTAAGCCTAGTTCGAATTTACTAGTTTGAATTAAGGGCTGTGTAGACCCTTAATTCGGACTAGTGGGAGGCTAGCCCTCCCCAGGTTTCCCTGGTGGCCACTCTGGCCAACACCAGGGAAACTCTATTGCCCCCCTCCCGGCCCCAGACCCCTTAAAGGGACACGGGCTGACTACGGTGCCCGTGCCAGGTGCAAGCCTACCAGCACCCACCCAGCAGACCATGCACCTGGCACGGCTCGAGCCACCCACCCGATGCCCCCCAGCCCTCCCCCCCTTCCCGGGACCAGGCTGGCGGCTCCCGGGAGCTTGCCCGGGACCGCAAGAGACAGGCACCCGCCTGGGCTAGTGCGGACATCGTGGACCTCGTCCACGATCTCCGCACTAGGCACAGGAAAGTGGCCGTCTAGGGCAGGAGAGCTGCCAGCCTGGACACCCAGGAGCAGGAGTGCATGAAAATCAGAGTGGTCCAGTGAGACCTCTGAGCCCTGAGCTTAGAATGTCCGTACTGGGTCAGACCAAAGGTCCATCTAGCCCAGTAGCCTGTCTGGCGACAGCGGCCAACCCTAGGGACCCTGGAGGGGATGGACTGAAACAATGACCAAGCCATTTGTCTCATGCCATCCCTCTCCAGCCTTCCACAAACCTTGGGCAGGGACACCACTCCTACCCCCTGGCTAATACCACTCCATGGACCCAACCTCCATGACTTGATCTCACTTCCCTTTAAACTCTATTCTAGTTCTAGCCTTCACAGCCTCCTGCAGCAAGGAGTTCCACAGGTTGACTCTTTGCTTTGTGAAGAACAACTTTCTGTTACTAGTTTGAAGCCTGCTACCCATTCCTTTCCTTTGGTGTCCTCTAGTCCTTCTTTATGGGAACTAATGAAGAACTTTTCTGTATGCACCCTCTCTACCCAACTCCTGCTTTTAGAGACCTCTATCCTGTCCCCCCTCCGTCTCCTCTTTTCTAAGCTGAAAAGCCCCAGTCTCTTTAGCCTCTCTTCATATGGGACCTGTTCCCAACCCCTGATCATTTTAGTTGCTCTCCCCTCTCCCAGCCTTTCCCTTCCCCTCTCCCACCTCCTTTTCCCAGTCTCCCCCAGTTTTGTTCAATAAAGACAGATTCCATTTTTGAACACAATTGTCCTTTATTTTGTACATCAAGAAGAGGGGCTAGGGAAGGGTAAGTGGAAGGAGGTGAGGGAGGACTGGGGCACGAGCCCCCGATGGGGAGGACTGGGCTGGCTCTGTGGGCTTTTGGGGTGGAAGCTCTCCTGCAGCCCCCCCGATTGCCCTCTCTCCCCAGATGGCAGCCTGTGGCAAGTGCAGCTGGGCTGATGGCCGAGTGGTGTGATGTGCCCAGTGTGGGTACTCTGGGCACTGTAAGCCAGGACTGCTTTGCAAGCGGGGCAGCCCTGAGTACTGTCTGTCCGGGGTGGGGGTCGGGTCCCTTTAAGCACAGCCCTCGGCTAGCCTGAGACAGCATCTCCACGCTCTAAGCCCTCCTCTGATGCCCTGCTGGCACTGCTTCCAGCCATCCTTAAGCCTGGTTCAGGGTCCACTTAATGTGGACATGCTAGTTCGAATTAGCAAAATGCTAATTCGAACTAGTTTTTTAGTCTGGATCCGTTAGTTCAAATTAGCTTAGTTCGAATTAACGTTGTAGTGTAGACGTACCCCATTAGAGGAGAACCATAGACCATAGCTAATTCCTAGGACAGCCAGCAGACGGTACCTTTGCAGTGAATAGACTCTAACACATGCGAGAATTCCAGAGAACTGTATATATCTCAGATATTAAGCTGACTATAAAATGTTAATTACAGCAAGAAAGATAGATAAAGCATCCAGGGCTCCAGTTTTCTAGGTATGTTTTTCAAAGTGAGCAACTTGCTCCCAAAGTAGGCAATTTAATCACAATTAATTGTGGGATTCATCGCAAGTGCTGCTCCTTTGAAACGCGGTGGCGGCGTTTCAAAGGGTCAGCACTGCAGAAGCCCGGGATCAGCTGGGCTACGTGTACACTGGCATGATTTTCTGGAAATGCTTTTAACAGAAAAGTTTTCCGTTAAAAGCGTTTTCGGAAAAGAGAATCTAGATTGGCAGGACGCTTTTCCGCCAAAGCACTTTTTGCGGAAAAGCGTCCGTGGCCAATCTAGACGCGCTTTTCCACAAAAAAGCCCCGATCACCATTTTCGCAATCGGAGTTTTTTTGCGGAAAAGAAATCTCTGCTGTCTACACTGGCCCATTTGCGCAAAAGTCTTTCGGAAAAAGACTTTTGCCCAAACGGGAGCAGCATAGTATTTCCGGAAAAGCACTGACAATCTTACATGAGATCGTCAGTGCTTTTGCGGAAATTCAAGTGGCCAGTGTAGACAGCTGGCAAGTTTTTCCGCAAAAGCAGATGATTTTGCAGAAAAACTTACCAGTCTAGATATAGCCCTGGAGTCCTCAGCCGACCCTGGCTTGGTGCAGCACTGACCCTTTAAAGAAGAGCATTGCAAAGCTCCTTTGAAGTGCCACTCCAGTGTTTCAAAGGGGCTTTGTAATGCATGGAGCCAGGAATCAGCTGGAGTCCTCAGCTGATCCCAGGCTCCTAATACACTGCCCCTTTAAAGAGCCAAAATGGCACTTCAATGGGGTAGTGCAGCATTAATGCCTATGATTAATGTGTTAAAAGGATTAACATGTTAATCCTGTCCTGCATTAATTGCAGGCGTTAATGCAGGTCAATTGACAGCCCTACTAAAAAATGACAAATATGTCCAGGGAAAAGTCAACACACTGTTCCCTTCATCCCCAGAAATGCTAATGATGCAGCATACACAACCACAGCACTTTTGTAGCCAAATTAATGTAGTCTTAGGCAGAGAAGTAGGCATAAGGGCGGGTACTAGTTCACTGCTCAAAGGCCAATGCTGTATGACTCCTCGTTATTTTCTCTTCATCCCCTGCTGCACTGAAGCACACAGGCCTTTTACTGCCTTCTATTGTTTTGTGTGGTGCTTGGTAACCTAGGGTGAATCTTAGTATCTGTCATGACTATCTCTGCCCCCTATTGGGTTTTGGGTTTGAGATTTCTTGTGTATCCTTTAACATTTAGAGGGCTATAGAACATGCAAGCCAAATAGTGTAAGCCAGCCCCTTAACTGATATAACCCATTGATGTCAATAGAGCTATGCTAATTTACAGTAGCTAAGCATTTTGGCCCTTTACCAACAGGAAGATAATTCCAAACACTGAGAAGTTTACTACTAATCTATAAAAGGTTTTACATATTCATGAGATTAGGTTTTGAATACTCCCAGACCAGGCAAAGAGTAACATCAAGATGCAAGATGTTAGTAATTAAATTAGTCATTAAAAATGAAAAGATCCTTATGGTGTGGTTCTGTAGTCTTTACATAGTCAAAACTGCCAGGATCAGACATTAGTCAGTAATACAAATAATGACAAATTAGACTCTCTGTGAAAATCCTAATACCCAGAACCTCATAATAAATCCATTTCAAACCTTACTTAACAGTCAGGGGAATATGATGATGAAATCCTAGGTAGCAGATAAGGAAAATCACTTGATTGTCTTTTATATTACTAAGAAAATTCATCACATATTTGTAGTAATATATTAAAAATTTGATAATATGGTAATATATTAAAGATTTGTAGTAAATAAAAAATAAGAAAATCAAAATAATTGAAATCTAATTTTTTTTGTGTCAAAGAGATGTTAGTGTTCCTGAGGTGGTAGACTGCAATGTAAAACACCACATATTTATAGAGAGAGTTAATATAAAAGATTATATCAACAATAAGACATATAAATAAGAAAGAAGGAAACAGATTTGAATAGCTGAGGAAAGATGATCACCTGGGTTTCAGTTTATCAATTTTAAATAAAACAAACAGACAAAACCAACTAAAAAAATCCACTGCCTCACATGATGCCAGGATGGTAAAGCACTAAAGCAATAAGTGAGAGCACAGATAGCTTTTGAGTGATCAGAGGAAATGTCAAATAAATTTGAACATCATCTGCATGACAATGAAAACTGAAGTGAAGTTGATAGAAAATAATACCCATGGGATGCATGTAAATGCACAAAAGCTTAGAACTCAAAACCAAGCCTTGGGAAATGCCAGAATGCACATAAAAGATAATCAAAATAACATTATTATGGTCATTAATTGAGAGCATTGACAGTCACAGGAAAGGAACCCAAGGAAAATTCTAACAGGCAACACAGGAACTGTATGTTACAGATGATTATGTTAAATTCTGCCAAAAGACAAAGCATACGGATAGAAATGAGTCCCTTGTCTGACTGGAAATGGCAGTCATTATGCGGGAAAAGGGTTTTCATTGCAGTAGCATGTTCGGAGGGAGCCAGAATCAATATGCAAATTGATGCCTCTCAGAAACCTTTGAACTACTTGTCTTGCCTTTTTCATTAATACTAAAAGATTATGAAAGCCACAAGGGCCAAATACTGGCACACTTATTGCAATTGAATTATGCCATAGTTTGGAGGCCAGTGCTTGACTCTCTCTTGGATCCTGGGGAAGAGAGGAGCAGGGGTATGAGTGGAATCTCCATAGCCCCTGTATATTGCATCTTTCCTCTAAGAAGTGAGAGCTTTGTATAAAGGGGATGGGGCTGCAATACATTACACAGCAAGGCAGAGGCTGCATGCTTCAGCCTATCTTGTTGCCTGTCTTCCTCATCAGGTCTTTGTTCTAGCTGCTGCCGAGGACCTGGGGCTCCTCAGGAAAAGCTACCAGGGAGACAGGAAGGGACTTCTGGGGGAACTGCAGGGAAAGGGAGATTGGGTAGGAGACAAGACTGAGGGTGGAGAACTTGAGGAGTGAGGTGGGTGTAAACGGGTTACACTGGGCCCTATTTAGTATTGTATACTCATTGAATGGGGAGGCTTCCTCTTGCTGGGAAGTACAGCAGTTCTGCAGAAATCAGCCACATGTAGAACCTGTCACCTCTTCTTGGAAAGAGGGAAAGGACAAAATATTTCCTCCATCAGTTTCAATACAAAAGTCTGATGTCGTCACAACTTTTTAACAGAACTAGCATAAATACTGTGTCTAGACTGGCCAGTTTTTCTGGAAAATCAGCCGCTTTTCCGGAAAAACTTGCCAGCTGTCTACACTGGCTGCTTGATTTTCCGCAAAAGCACTGACGATCTACTGTCCATTCGGGCAAAGGCCTTTTTACCTTTTTGCGAAAAACTGTTACGCAAAAGGGCCAGTGCAGACAGCTAGCTAAGACTTTTGCGCAAAAGCAGGCTAAATGGAAAAAAGCGGTTTGGACGCTGGGAGACCCCGTAGGAGCCCCGGACTTCCTGGTAACCCGAGGTCTTAAAGCAGACGCAGGCTGCTGAAAGCACGTGGCAGGAGCATGCCTCAGACCTCTGGCCTGAGGTCTGCCACGTTGCCCCTGCCGTGCCCAGCAGCCACCTTGCAGCCCAGCATGGCAGCTCCAGGTGCTCAGCCACCAACCCCCACAGTGCAGGAGGCCCCCAGGGGCTGCAAAAGAAGAGCCCCATTCTGGACCTTGGGGGAGCTGGAGACCCTCCTGGACCTGTGGGAGAGGAGGAGGGCCTCCACGACACCCGGTCCTGGCCCCGCAACGCTGACATCTTTGGCCGCATGGCCCAGGCGCTAGCCCAGCAGGGCCATCCAGCCCGCAACCTGGAACAGGCCTGGGCTATGTGTGGGCCAGCAAGGGCCAGGAGGGCAGGACCAGACACCTTCCCCCACTATGACCGGCTCCACGCCATCCTGGGACAGCCAGCTCCACAAGCCCCGGACGTCACAGCGGACACCTGCGTGCGCCCCCAATCACCACGACCACCACAACGGGGGAGGGAGACAGCAGCAGCAGTGCGTCGGAGAACGAGGCCAGCAGTGCCACCCAGCAGGCCCCCTCCAGCAGCCCCGACGTCTCCCGTGCGTCCTCGGAGGCCAGGGAAGGATCCACCAGTAAGTGTTGCACTTTGCACTCACAATGGTGGGCGGGAGGGGAGTCAGAGGGGGGAGGGGAAGAGCATGTCACTCGGGCCACGTGAGCTGCACGCTGTGTAGCATTAGGCAGCAAGCAGCACGTGCAACCTTCCTGCTCCTAACCCTGCTCCTCCTGCAATGGACCCTCCCTGCTCCTAACTCTGCCCCTCCTGCTCCTACTGCCCACCTCCCCGTTCAGCCTGCCCCAATGCAGCCTGCCCCCCATGTCCAGGTCCGCCCCCGCAGGAGCGGTAGCAGGGGCCACCCCTCCCAGGAGTAGCTCCCCTCCCCCTCCCAGTTCAAGGTCTCCTCCCCCTCTCCCCCTTTGTAAATAAAAACCGACAAGTTTTTTTGGTGAAACCAAACTGTGTTGTTGTGTATTGGGAGGGGAGGGAAGGGAGGGGAGGGAATTGTCCAGGGAAACTGAGGTGACCCTACTCCAGGGCCTGTGAGAACATGTCCATGAGGGCCTCCTGGATGCGCACCCTATCATGGTGCACCTGCCCCTGCCCCCTCCTGCAATGGCCCCTCCTGCTCCCGCCTCCCCGTTCAGCCTGCCCCCCATGTCCAGGTCTGCCCCCGCAGGAGCAGTCGCAGGGGCCACCCCTCCCAGGAGTAGCTCCCCTTCCCCTCCCAGTTCAAGGTCTCCTCCCCCTCCAAGTTCAAGATCTCCTCCCTGTTACGCGAGGTAATGTGAATAATTAATTTAGAATGCCGATCAACCTAATAAAATCATGAAGATGACAAATGCGGACTCCAAATTCCATATCTATCACTGGTTTTCTAAAAAAAAAGGAAATAATTTTAAAGGGTTATGAGTTTGTGATACATGAATGAATACCAACTCTGAAGATAAAATTTAACCACAGGACTATATTTGACATGCATAAAATCACAATCAAGCAAGGGATAGATTACAAAAGAGTAAACACAACACAAAATACATTAAGCACAGTCTAGGCGTGGAGGGTGATTGTGGTGACACTGGCGACCTCGATCCTTTGGTCCTTCCGGGCCTCAGGAGAGGAACTACCAGGAGATCCCTTGAAGATGACTGGAATCGGGTGCACTGACTCGAGCCTTCCGCACAAACCTTGAATCCTCTTCCTGTTCTTCGGGACAGCTCGAACAGACAATGGTGGCCTAGAATATCCCTAACCCTAATCCTGAACTGAAAGAAAACCCTAGCTACGGCCGACACACCCAACGAACAAACTCAACGACGGCCGAAATGCTTTGAACCGATGACGATAGCTAATCTAACGAAACCTAAATCTAAACCTAATCCTAATTGGTAGGTACAAGCCTTCCGCTTGACCTGACCAAACCCTTCATAGACAAGAGTACTCTGCTCTGAACTAGAATGCTCATACATATTTCATATAACAACCATGAACATTCTGCACAACGTCCTCCTCTCCCCCAAACTGTGTTATTGTGTATTGGGAGATAAGGGGAGGGGAGGGAGTTGTCCAGGGAAACCGAGGCGACCCTACTCTGGGGACTGTGAAAACATGTCCGTGAGGGCCTCCTGGATGCGCACCCCATCCTGGTGTGCCTGGCGTCTGGCAGCTGTGTGGGACTGTTTGTAGGCCTGGCCCTCCGCTGCCATCTATGCGGGAAGGAAGGCCTCCCCACTCTGCTCCACGATGCGAGTATCTCCGTTGCATTCCGCTCACCCATCTCGAGACGGGTGAGCAAACACCGGAAGCGGGCTTTAATCAGCCAAAGGCGAGCTCCACTTGATAGCAGGCCCGGTTGAGGCGGTCATTGAACTGGGCCCGGTTCTGGTCCGGCCGTCCCGTATAGAGCCACATTAGCCAGGGCAGCAGGGGGTAGGCTGCATCCCCGATGACGCAGATGGGCATAGGCACATCCCCAACAGTCAACTCCCGCCGGGGGAAGTAGGTGCCCGCATCCAGCCTGCGAAACAGTCCGGAGTTGCGGAGGATGCGGGCATCGTGTGCCCTGCCGAACCAGCCCGCATAAACGTCCAGAAAGCGGCCCCGGTGGTCCACGAGGGCCTGCTGAACAATGGAGCGGTACCCCTTCCTGTTCATGAAATGGGCTGCTTGATGCTCCGGGGCCCGGATGGGGATGTAGGTTGCATCCATGGCTCCCCCGCAGTTGGGGAACCCGAGGGCAGCGAAGCCGGCCACAGTAGCGTCCATGTCCCGCAGGCGGATCACTCTGGCGAGCAGGACATCGTTAATGGCATGGACGACCTGCAGAAGGGTGCAGAGAAACACAGGGGAACACATTGCATAAGGTAGGAGTGGGTGTGCACTCCCTTGGTCCCCTCCCCCTGATTTCCTCTGTCCTCACGCACACACGCATGCACACATACACCACAGCCCCCTCGCCCTACAGGCCTGTGTAAGGGAGGGACGGCCCAAACCCCTGGGTGACCCAGCGTGGTGTCTTGGCTGCCCCTGGGCATGGAGTGCAGCACCCTCCCCCCACCCCACTCCCCACTCCCTCTGGAACTTACCTCCATCACGACGGCGCTGACGGTGGATCTGCCCACCCCAAATTGGTGTGCCACCGATCGGTAGCTGTCCGGGGTGGCCAGCTTCCAGACTGCAACGGTGACCCTCTTCTTGAAGGGGATGGGTGCCCGCAGCTGGGTGGTGGCTCTCTGGAACGTGGGGTTGAGCCAGGCACAGAGCTCCATGAACGTCCGCTTTCGCATGCGGAAGTTCCAGAGCCATTGCTGTTCATCCCATTGCCCTAGGACCAGCCGGTCCCACCAGACAGTACTGGTGTCCAGTCTCCACAGTGGCCTGTGCACCCTGGGGTGGGGGTGCCACAGGGACACCATGGCCTCACTGGTGAGGGAGTCCACAGCGATCTGCCCCTCTTGGTCCTGGAAGAGAAGGGCACCAACCTGGAACAGCTGCTGCAAGCACTCAAAAATGTCCGACAGGGGCCAGAGCAGGCACATGGCCACCCCTGATTCCATGGCACAAGAAACAAGGCAAGGGAAAAAAAAAAAACCCTGGCAAAAGCAGTAGGTGGCCAAAGGAAGCGGTGTCCAAAAGTCAGAGGGCAACCACCAAACTTGCTATGGCTGTCAGTCCCTGCAAGAGGTCCTACAGCACGGAGCGGAGAGAAACAGCTGTCCAGGGAGATCCCTTTAAGCAAGTTTCTGAAAGGAGCTCCAGCCCCCGCCCCCGGAAAGGGCTGGCACCCTTGTGCCCTCCACAAAATGGTTCTGGGCTTCTGCTTTTGCAGAAAAACACGCTGCCAATGTAGATGCGCTTTTCCCCAAAAGCTCATTGTTCTAACGCGAACTCCACACCAATCTAGAGACTCTTCCAAAAATGCTTTTAACGGAAAACTTTTCCATTAAAAGCATTTCCAGAAAATCATGCCAGTCTAGACGTAGCCATTGTATAATGCCCCATATAGACTCACAGTAATACTTGTAACACCTTTAGCTTTGTTTCAGGGAGACACACATATGGCCCATGACAGTTCACAGTAAACTGAAAGAAATCAGTAAAATTATCTGAACTTTCCAGTATGCTAGGTGCCTTAGTCAGCTCATATTTGATGAACTGTTCTGATCCTGAGAGGTGCTGAACCCTCAAACTTCCCATTGCAGTTATGCATATGGAATACATTATGTGTACTAAAGAATAATCTGACCTCATTCCCTGACCATTCTTTCATTGATGCTCACTTCTATCAGCTTTTGATTCAGCCTAAATCCATCTGGCAGGCTCCTTGCACCATTCAGTGCTCTGGGGTTTTTGATTAGTTGCTCTTCAAAGTGTTACTATAACACCAATTGTTAGCTCCAGAAGATGCAGAATTTCCAGCTAGAAGGCATAGTAGTTAATTTAATTTTGATTAATATCTTCTTTAAAATGTCATGTTGCTGCTCCAAAACCTCTGCTGATTAAATTAATTACAATAGGTTATAAAAAGATATGTATTTTGGCAATGTTTTCCAACAAAAGAGAAAGCAGAGTGTGACACAGGTCAAAGTATAAAAAAAAGTCAGAACAGTGAACATTGTGTCACAAATAAAATGCCACATCACTTTCTGAAAGATTGTTACACTTGGCCTTTAAAACAGAAATGAATAATAGAACCATTCGTATTGCATAATACAGTGTTTACTCTGTCTATAACTTTCTCACACTGACCCACCCCCTGCGAGTGATGTCCTGATTTCTTTTATATAACAGAAAAAGAGACAACACATTACTCACTACATTGCATTGCATTACAGGAAACTCATACACATACAGTAAATGACCTTCTCTGGGCAGACATTCTGTGCGAGAATTAATTAAGATACCTAGTTACTCTGTTTCTTACATCCTTCCTAAAGTATGTGGTTTGTAACTAGACAATAAAAAATTCTAAAGGCTAAGGTCAAAAAGCCAACAAATTGAGCTTCATTACTTAAAATCAGTTTCAAGCTATTGCACAAATTGAGTTTGTGTGAGTAGAGAGGTCTTTCCTAGCAGAATGTACTAGAGCCCTTCATAACCTGAGCCCAGGAAGGGATGCAGCCAGGTGATACCTTTTGCCCAGGAAACCAGACAAATGCGAGAAGAGGAACCTAGGAGGGGGCTGTGTGTCAGGCAGCTGGAGAAGGGTCAATCTATGGCAGGTTGGGGAGTAGATGGGGGATGCAGGGCCCCCTGACTCCATCCCACTTTGGTGCCAGCTCAACTACACAAAGCCAGGTGTTGGTCAGAAATCATACAAAAACAACCATATACAGTATAGTGATGAACAAAAGAGCCATGAAAATAAAGTGTACTCTATATTGAAGTTATAACAAAATATTAGTATATCATCTTATCAGCATGAGAATAAATTGTGCCCTAGTTGTCTCTGATGGGAGCTGAAAGGAAAGAAGAAAGCAGAGGAAAGAAAACTGTGGGAGATGAGGTCTTTTAATGCATTTCAGTCTGCTGCATTACAGGTAAGGAAAAAACCAACAATGCAGGATTTAGGGGTTTGGTATAGTACACCTCTTTCATTTTATGGCTTTTGTTCCTCAGTTGTGCATATGTGAGATAAAGCAAGGACTCCAAGGAAAGATCTGTTCATCCATTTAGGTGGTGGTCTCCATCACCACTGTACCTGAGCATATCAGACATATCAATGTACTGACCTTCAGCAACCTTCTGCAAAAGACGAATATTATAATCACTGTTTTACAGATGTAAGGGAGGGCAGATTATATTGACTGAGGAGCATTGGAATTCCGAAATTTTCAAAAACAGATTATTTAGCATTCCGGATTACAAAATATAATAAATATACAATTTTTCTTATTTGCCTTTGGGTTTGAGCCCATAGGGTTTACATTCTCAAGCTTTTCTCCATGTTCAAGAGATTTAAAAACATACTTTCTCCTAACTAAAAACCAATTCTCACATGATTCCAGGAGCTGAGGCTTTAAGTCTCACAATACATATTGTGAGACTTTAACATTATAGAAGTTGGCAACACCCCTTGCATAGCACACAGGTAATTTGTAGCACAGTTAGGAATTGAACCTAAAATTCCTAAGTCTTAAGAAGCTGCTCTAAGTACAAAGCCATCCATTGTTAGTGTCTCTGAAAAAGGTATGTCTGAAAAAGGTGTTTTTCTCCCTCACCAGTGTTGGTGCACATGTTTGTTTTTTCATCTGCAAGTAGTAGTGGTGAGATCCAGTTTATCTCTTAAGTTGCTTTCTATAATTATTTTGTACTAGGTTAGGGGTATGACAACCAGTTTTGAGAACAGCTGCTTTTTAAGGAAAGACATGAAAACTTGTTGTCCAGAATGATTGGAAAAATACATCCAATAGCCTAGTCGTGCATGGTTCATAATTAAAAAATAGGCATGAGAAAAAATATAGTATTTCAACAATAGGCAAAGAATTTTGAGTCCTGATCTTTTCCCCAAAGTATACAAATCACTCCAATTGAACTCTGTGGTAGTTGTATGTATCCTGTAACAGGAAAATCAAGTCTCTAGAGAGGAGTGAGAGCTTATTCAAAACTGAGCTGGGAGGAGGAGGAGAGGGCCTATTCTCCACTGCTCTGCATTTTGTGTAGCCATTGCACCAGCACAAAGTGGCTACGTCTACACTGGCATGAATTTCCGGAAATGCTTAAAACGGAATACTATTCCATTTTCAGTTTTTCCGGAAAAGGAGCGTCTACATTGGCCGCGGAGTTTTCGTGATAACGATGCGCTTTTCCGGAAAAGCGCGTCTACATTGGCAGCGCGCTTTTCCGGAAAAGCAAAAGCCCGGAACCATTTTGAAGAGGGCAAAGGCCGCCAGACCTTTCCAGGGGCGGGGCCGGAGCTCCGTCCAGACGCGTGGTTAAAGGGGTCTCACCGGGCAGCCGTTGGTCTCGTGCTCCCGTGCCTTGGGACCTCTGCCAGGGACTGGCACCCTTCGTAGCCCCCCAACAGCTTTTCCCGGCGTTTTGTTTTGTCTGCCCTGCTCTGTCTGCTATGGAGCCGTGGGTGGCCATGTACCTGCTCGGGCCCCTTTTAGAGCTGTACAGGTGCCTGGAACTCGTGCTGCAGGCCGGTGCCCTGCTGTACACATACCAGGAGGCAGAGATCGCCTTGGACTCCCTCACCAGGGAGGTCCTGGCAACCGTGTGGCATCAGCACCCCACTGTGGAGAGGCCCATCTGGACTTTGGAGACCAGCACCAACTGGAGGGACCAGGTGGTCCTCGGACGATGGGACGACTACCAGTGGATCCAGAATTTCAGAATGAGAAAGCGGACCTTCTTGACGCTGTGCACCTGGCTCACCCCCGCGCTGCAGAGAACCGCCACCCGGCTGCGGGCACCCATCCCCGTGAACAAGAGGGTTGCCATCGCGCTCTGGAAGCTGGCCACACCGGACAGCTACCGCTCGGTGGCACACCAGTTCAGGGTGGGAAAATCCACTGTCGGAGTGATTGTCATCGAGGTAAGTCCCAGGGGGAGTGGGATGGGGGGAGGGTGCTGCATTCCAGTCCCAGGGACAGTCAAGACTCCAGGCTGGGTCGCCCAGGGGTTTGGGCCATCCCTCCCTTGTACAGGCCCGCTGGTGGGGGGGGGGTGGGGGGCGAGGGGGGCCCTGGTGTGTGTGTATGTGTGTGTGTGTGAGGACAGAGGGAATCAAGGGGGGGGACCCAAGGGAGCGTACACTCATCCCTGGCTGTATGTGATGTGTTCCCTTGTGTTTCTCTGCACCCTTCTGCAGGTTGTCCATGCCATCAATGACGTCCTGCTCCCGCGAATCATCTGCCTGCACGACGTGGATGATACCATGGCCGGCTTCGCTGCCTTCGGGTTCCCCAACTGCGGGGGAGCCCTGGACGCCACCCACATCACTATCCGGGCCCCGGAGCATCGAGCAGCCCATTTCATGAACCGAAAGGGGTACTGCTCCATCGTTCTGCAGGCCCTCGTGGCTCACTGGGGCCGCTTCGTGGACTTCTACGGGGGCTGGTCCGGCCGGGCACAGGACGCCCGCATCCTCCGGAACTCAGGACTGTTTTGCAGGTTGGAGGTGGGCACCTACTTCCCCCGGCGGGACTTGACTGTCGGGGATGTGCCTATGCCCACCTGCGTCGTCGGGGACGCGGCCTACCCCCTGATACCCTGGCTCATGCGGCCCTACACGGGGCAGCCGGACCAGAACCGGGCCCGGTTCAATGACCGCCTCAACCGGGCCCGAAATCCAGTGGAGCTGGCATTTGGACGCTTAAAAGCCCGCTTCCGTTGTTTGCTCACCCGTCTCGACATGGGTGAGCGGAATGCAACGGAGGTACTGGCCGCGTGCTGCGTGCTCCATAACGTTGTGGAGCGTAGTGGGGAGGCCTTCCTCCCTGCATGGGTGGCAGCCAAGGCACAGACCTTGGACCAGCCCGACACAGCTGCCATTCGCCAGGCGCGCCAAGAGGCGGTGCGCATTAGAGAGGCCCTGGTGGACATGTTTGCCCAAGCCCCAAAGTAGGGTCGCCTGGGTCACCTCAGACTACTCCGTCCCATCTCCTACCCTTCCCCACCTCCTCCCCTTACCTCCCCCACCAATAGTAAAGCGTCGGGTCACAGCACATCGGCCGTCATCGTGTCTGTTCATCGGGTGCATCGGGTGTAGTTAGGGGTTTTTTTTAAGTTAGGCTAGGGTTTAGGCCACCATCGCCTGTCCTGAAGAACAGCCAACAGGATTTGGGACTTGTGCGGAAGGCTCACGTCAGTCCCATCTTCGACAGATCTCCTGGCTCTTCCTCTCCTGAGGCCCAGAAGGACCAAAGGATTGAGGTGGCCAGCTTCACTGTCATCTTCCGTTGAGGGATTTCCTGGCTCTTCCTCTCCTGAGGCCTGGAAGGACCAAAGGATTGAGGTGGCCAGCTTCGCTGTCATCTTCCGTCAAGGGATCTCCTGGCTCTGCCTCTCCTGAGGCCCGGAAGGACCAAAGGATGGAGGTGGCCAGCTTCGCTGTCATCTTCCGTCAAGGGATCTCCTGGCTCTTCCTCTCCTGAGGCCCGGAAGGACCAAAGGATGGAGGTGGCCAGCAACAGCACAATCATCCTCTCTGCGCCTAGACTATGTTTTAGAATCTGTGCATCTTTTAACCATTTGTGCTTGTTTGTTGCTATGTAAATATAGTTTGTGGTTTACATCTTTACTGAAAAGTCTCAGTATTTCTTTATGTGCCACAAACCAATGACCACTGAAAAAGGCTCCCCCCCCCGCCCGCGGTGATAGAATCATGAATTTGTTGTCCACAGTTTGTAACCCTGTTAAATTGAAGTGGCTAATTGGCATCTCACATCATTTCTTAGTTACTAGAGGAACACAATAACCACACAAGATTCAAGTGAAAACAGAACTTTTTATTTACAAAGGAGGGGGGGGGACCGTTAACTGGGAGAAGGAGGGGGGGACCTTTAACTGGAACGGGGGGGGACCTTTAACTGAAACGGGGGGGGGGACCTTTAACTGGGAGAGGGAGCGGGGACCAAAACTGGGAGACAGAGGGGGGGCAATTACTGGGACGGGTGGCCCCTGTGAGCACGGTGAGGTGGCCACGAGTAGGCGCACGAGTAGGGTCAGGGTCAGGAGCAGGGGCAGGAGCAGGAGCAGGGGCAGGAGCAGGCGCAGGGGCAGGGGCAGGGGCAGAGGCAGGGAGAGGAGGGACGAGAATACCACTTGCGCTTCAAATTCCTTGATCCTTCTTTCCAGCACTACATAATCTTCAGTGACCCTCTCAAGGTCATTCTTGGTGGTATCGTTAGTTCTTACATTGAGAAGCATGAAGGGGTAGCGATCTGAAGGTTTGATCAGTTTTGGAAGACTCTCAGTCACATCCTGAATGCAAGCTCCCAGTAAGCAGCACACTTCTCAAGATTACAGGTCTGGACAGCAGATGGATGACTCAGTCCCTCTTAAGAGGGAGTCCTCAACTACCACCACCTGTCTTCTTCTTTTGGGGTGGTGGTGGTTGTGGAACCCCCATCCCTAGGACTAAGCATCCCATGCTTTCTAGTAGATGGTGTTCCCTTCTGAGGGTATGTCTACACTACAGGGCTAATTCGAACTAACTTAGTTAGTAACTTAATTAGTTAATTCGAACTAAGCTAATTTGAACTAGTGCATCTAGACTAAAAAACTAGTTTGAATTAGCATTTTGCTAATTCGAACTAGCATGTCCACATTAAGTGGACCCTGAACCGGGGTTAAGGATGGCCGGAAGCAGTGCTGGCAGGGCATCAGATGAGGACTTAGAGAGTGGAGCTGCTGCCTCAGGCTAGCCGAGGGCTGTGCTTAAAGGGACCGGACCCCCTCCCGGACAGACAGTTCTCAGGGGTGCCCCACTTGCAAAGCAGTCCTGGCTTGGAGTGCCCTGAGTGCCCACACACGGCACATCACAGCACTCGGCCATCAGCCCGGCTGCACTTTGCACAGGCTGTCATCTGGGAAGAGGGGGCAATTGGGGGGCTGCAGGAGAGCTTCCACCCCAAGAAGCCCATAGAGCCAGCCCAGTCCTCCCCATCGGGTGCTCGTACCCCATTCCTCCCTCACCTCCTTCCACTTACCCTTCCCTAGCTCCCCTTCCTGATGTACAAAATAAAGAAAATGTGTGGTCAAAAATAGAATCTCTCTTTATTGAACAAAACTCGGGGAGACTGGGAAAAGGAGGTGGGAGAGGGGAAGAGAGAGCGTGGGAGAGGAGAGGGCAACTAAAATGGAACGAGGAGTACAGATAAGTTCAGAATGGCTACGTAGTTCGAACTATCTAGCCCGTGCCGCGTGTAGCCGCGCAGCACGGGGTTCACACTAGCCGGCTTTTAAAAATGGCGGCGCCGGCTTTATGCTAATGAAGCCCGGGACATTCAAATCCCGGGCTTCATTAGCAAGTTCGGTATGCATACATTACCCCGCTAGTTCGAACTAGCGGGGTAGTGTAGACATACCCAGGAAGACTAAAGCACAATTGGAACTGCAGCTGGCAAGGGATGTGAAGGGGAACAAGAAAGGTTTCTACAGACATGCTTGCAAGAAGAGGGTGATCAGAGAGGGTGTGGGGCCCCTACTGGATGAGGGAGGTAACCTAGTGACAGATGATGTGGGAAAAGCTGAAGTACTCAGTGCTTTCTTTGCTTCTGTCTTCACGGACCAGGTCAGCTCCCAGACTAATGCACTAGACAATGTAGTAGGGGAAAGAGGTGGACAGCCCTTGGTGGGGAAAGAACAATTTAGAAACTATTTAGGAAATCTGGACATACACATATCCATGGGTCCGGATTTAATGCATCCAAGGGTACTGAGGGAGTTGGCAAATGTTATTGAGGAGCCCTTGGCCATTATCTTTGAAAACATGTGGAGATTGGGAGAAATCCCGGATGATTGGAAAAAGGCAAATATAGTGCCCATCTTTAAAAAAGGGAAGAAGGACAATCCAGGGAACTACAGACTGTTGCATAAAAAAGCCTCCGCCTGACCTTACTTGATTTATATACATGGATTTTCTGAAACTACACCAAATAGTCAGGTCTAAGGTTTTAAACTGCAACTCATTGTGATCTTTGTCAAACTTTGTAATCTGTGTAACTCTCAAACTTACTGTTAACTGAAACATTGTAATCTTTGTAACTCTCAGCCACCTTGCTTGTAACTTTCCCTAAGGTGCATTCTCCCCTGAGTGAATGGAGAAAGAGTGTTAGAGTGTGTTTGAAGAAGGCTTGGAACAATGGAGCACATTTCAATGAGTCATCACAGTATGGGCATACTCCCTGCTGGATAAAGGGAAGTCTGGGCATGATCTCTGCTGGATAAAGGGAAGTTTGGGCATGCTCCCTGATAACGAGGTGAATGAGTCACAGGAGCCATTCAGACACTATATAAAAAGAGGGAGTACGTGTGAGACTCTCTTTTTTCCCTTCCCCTGCTCCTGAGAAGCTCCTCTCCAGTGTCTCTCCTCCTGATGAGCATCCCCAGCCATGATGACAGACAGACCCTCCAGGATCCACATGCCTTGGCTCCTTCTGCAACCCATATGTCTGTTTAAGTGTGTGAGTGTCTGAGGGCAGGAATGAATGGGTGTGAATGAGTGAATGAATGGAGAGGCGCATTAAGTTCTTTAGTTTAAACATTTGGTGGCTGCTTTCTCCTCTTTAAATTTACCTAGTGGAAATAAACCCATACTAGTTTAACCCTGGATGGTCTCCAGTGAGAATATTTTTGGGGTAACACAGACCAGTCAGCCTTACCTTAGTGCCCGGAAAAATCATGGAGGGGATCCTCAAGAGATCCATTCTGAAGCACTTGGACGAGGGGAAAGCAGACACATTCCTTGGATGCGGCAGAGTTTTTTTGGGATAACTCCGGTATCGCGGAGAAGCTCTGCAGTCTAGAGATAGCCTGAGAGTCTCTTGACCCTAGTAGCGGGGGCTGAGTTTTGCAAACAAGTGTTAGACACACTGCTTCTGTTCCACCCACTTAGTCTACTGAGTTCATATAAAAGTGGACATTTCGGATAGCATTGTAAGATAGAGCTTTGTCTTAAAGGAGGAATGGACGTTTGCTTATTATCCACTAGTAGCATCTTTCCACTACAGACTGGCTGCATATTAGAGATCAGGTTGCTTTCACTCCCTTTGTTAACAGTGGATGCATCAGAGCTTGCTACACTGAAAAAATAGGGAGACATGTAAGTAGTAAGAACTGATGGTTCATTAACTTCAAATAGCAACTGGCTATCAGGTCTGATGAGCTACATAAAGAACAAGATTGAGATTAGAGGAGGATTTTGCTCAGAGTATTGGGAATTAAAATTTTAGTGGATAGCCTTGTTCTGGTTATACTAATCAATGAAGGCAGGAGTTTTTCTGGTCCACGATGGTAGAAATCAGGCAACACTGGAGCTACAGATTTCTGAAAAATACTTTTTGTCCTTTAGAAAAAAACGGTAAGGTGAATATCTCAGTCTGAATAAGCAGCTTTTGTGACCACTTCTGTGTAACCCAGTGACGGATAATTTATTACAGGAATTAGATACAATGGTACACTTTACAGTATGAACACCTGTTTATTAAAACTTCTGTGACCCCCAATCCACTTCACATGGGGTACTGGTAATGTCTAGCCATTGCCAATCCTGGCACAACTCAACAAATTCGTCTCATCTCTCTAGTTAAATTAGGTTTTCTCCCACATATGTATATTTCTTATAACTCAATTCATTTTATGGTATTTTTTAAACTTTGGATTAATCTCTCTGCATGTTTGATACTCTAAATAGGTTAGTTAATTGGGAGAACTCAAGAGAAATATTTATGGCATGATTTTTGTTCACAGAATAAAATGTGCTAACATTTCTGATGAAAACACATGTATGAATTCATAATTCAGTGAGTGGAGGCTCAGCTATCTGTAGGTTCTGGGCCAAGACTGGACCTCTGTGATCATCTAGTGTTACCACTTTTATTGCATATGATATAGAACTTCCCAAATAATTTGTAGGACAGATTGTGATGGGCAGCGACGCCCCGCACTGGGGAAGCCCCCGAAAGACGCTGCAGGGACCAAGTGCAGCAGCACGGACAGCAGAAGGCTGCCCGCACGAGGGGGGAGAAGGAACGTGCAGCGAGGAATGGGGGAGAGACGCGGCTGGGGATGCAGGAGAATGACGTCACCCAACATGTCACGGGGACGGCGCGGGCGGAAGCATACGGGGACATGACAGGGGTGACGTTGGGGAAAGGGATGGCGGGGAGTTTAAAAGGGGAGATGAGGCTGGAGGAAAGGGAGGAAGGACCGAGCTTGGAGGAAAGGACCAGACTTGGAGGACCAGAGGGAGCAACGGACAGAGGCACGGCAAACAATGAGTCCGGCCCCCTGTTGAGCCAGGGATAGGAACCAGAGGGGAGAAGAAGCGACCTAGGGCATGGCCACATAACCCAAGAGCAGGTGGGTTTAGGAGCTACAGCCCCATCCGCTGAGCAGGGACACATCTCCCTGCCTTAGGGCCCTGGGTCGGGGCTTGGAGTGAGGGAGGGCCCAAGCCCCCTTCTCCCCCTCCTGGGGAACGATTTGGGAATCCCCCAACCGGGAGCGAGCTTGAGAGGGCTGCCGAAATGCCACACAGGCCAATGGCAGCCCGTGAGGACTGCCGTCCAGAGGGATATTCAAAGAGACGACATTTTGGGGAAACCAAAAGACCCGTCACCCGACGAACTATATTGAGCCGGGGGCCGGTTCCCTCCCGTGAACTTTGTACACAGATCTTCTAAAAAAGCCTTGCAATATTGACTTAAAAATTGTCAGTGAAACAGAAACCACCAAAACAGTAAATTGTTCCAATGGTTAATTACTCTCTGAATCAAAAATTTAAACTTTATTTCCTGTCTGAATTTGTCTAGCTTTAGCTTCTATCCACTGGACTGATTTATACCTTTCTCTGCTAGATTATTAAAAATGTGCCCCCCATGTATATACTATAGACTGTAATCAAGTCATCTCTTAATGTTCTCATTGTTGAGCTAAAGAAATTGGCCTCTTTGAATCTGTTGCCATCAGAAATATTTTCTGAACCTTCAACCATTCTCATGCTCTTCTAGGAACCTTGTCTAATTTACAAGCATCCTTAAACTGTGGGCACTAGAACTGGATGACGTATCCCAGCAATAGTTGTTCCAGTGCTGCATAGAAAGATAAAATAATCTCTCTACTCCCGTGATCACCAACTGGTTGATCGTGATAGACTGGTCAATCGTGAGACCTCAACCAGTCGATCGTGAGGCGTTCACTCCTCCCCCTATTTCCCCCTTCCCCCGAGAAGCCCCACTACCTACCTCCAGTGACAACGGAGATACTGCTGGCAGCAGAAGTCCTGCAGCTTTGCGGCACCTCTGGGGTTTCGGAAATGCACTGACTGCTCCCTACCCACAGGTCTGTGGCGTACCAGGTGTGCTGCAGGAGGGGGCGTCAGCCCCAGAGGAGGAGCACAGTAGCTTCCCTGCCCTGCAGGAGGAGTGAGTTGGCCCCGGGGCAGGCGCACACAGGGGTCTTCCCACACCGTGGAAGCGGGGAGTTGGGCCCGGAGGAGGCATGCGCCAGCTTGCCTCGGAGGGAGGGGGGAAGAGAATACTGGGAGGAGGCAGGTGCAGGAGACTCCCTGACCCCACTGGAACACTGCCCCCCAGCCTCCTGACCCCTGCCCTCCCTGTGCCCCCTGTTCCCTGCCCCCTGTTCCCTCTTCCCTCCCTGTCCCATGTTCCCTCTTCCCTGCCCCCTGCCCCCTCTTCCCACTCCCCAGCCACACACCTCTGTCC
The DNA here is from genome assembly GCF_049634645.1 of Pelodiscus sinensis. Taxonomy (NCBI): domain Eukaryota; kingdom Metazoa; phylum Chordata; order Testudines; family Trionychidae; genus Pelodiscus; species Pelodiscus sinensis. The sequence continues at coordinate 11,167,546 of NC_134723.1, forward strand.
CCACTCCTCTGTCCCCAGCCACAGAACTCTGTCCCCAGTGGCACCCTGTCCCGAGCTTCAGAAACCTGTCCCCACTAGTACCCTGTTCCCTGCCGAAGCACCCACTAGCACCTTTCCCCAGTACAGTGTCCCCTGCTCCCATCAACATGTTAGTGAAGCTTGGAGGATTGGAGGAGGGATTTTTTGCCTCTCACTTGTGTGGCCCCAACTGACTTTTCTGTGGGTCAGTGACCCCTGACTCAGAACAGGTTCCCTGCCCTCCTCAGAAATAAAGACAATGCAGAAACGTTTTGTGTTTGACATAGTATTTTATTCAAAAATGAAGCCTGGCCTACAAACCCCCAATTGGGGCCAACCCCCCATCTGGCCACAGCATCATAACACTCCTGCACTCTCCTTTCCCCCAGATCCTACATCTGAGCCTATCATACACTGCCCACCTGGAGCCCCCTTCCCGAGCCAGCGTCTCCTTATCCACCTCTTACTGCATCCAGATCTCCTCCCAGAGTTTGTACCTCTCACCCCTTCTCACACCCAAATCCTACACATTCCCACCCCAAAGCCTACACATCTTGTCTCAACCCAGCACAGGTAGGCTAGACTGCAGGAGTATTTCAGGATTCCGGAGATATCTCAGAAAAACTCTTCTGCATCCAGGGATGCGTTTGTTCTTCCACTTCTTTTAGTGGAAGAGCAAACATGATCTTTTGGTCACCCCTATCCACAAGGAATAAGGGAGCTTCCAAAAGAAGGGGTTTTTTTTCTGACATTTGGTCCAGTCTAGACATTTCCAAATGTTGGAAAAACCTCTTCCTACAGAAGAATTGGGGGAAAAAGCAGCAATATAAGGGTTGAGGATAGCAAGTGATGGAGAGGAGGAGAATAAAGAGGGCAGAGCTCCAAGGAAGGGGCAGGGCTGAAAGGAAGGGGCAGAGTGGTAGATCTTGGCTTGTTCTGTCATTTAAAAAGTGATCTTGGGTGTAAAAAGTTTGAACACCACTGCTCTACTCCAATTCAGGATTCCTCTGTTCATGCATCTCAGCATCCCATTCACTCTTTTGGTCACAGTGTCACATTAGGAACTCAGATTTAATGATTGCAAAAGATATGATGGTTGTGGTGGACAGAATCACTTTTTGCCAGTTTAGAGTCCCCCATTCTATTGATTGGGCTGAGTTGCCATACACATATGCGGCCCTTAGATCTCTCCGGGTATGTCTACACTACCCTCCTAGTTTGAACTAGCGGGGTAATGTAGGCATACCACACTTGCAAATGAAGCCCGGGATTTGAATTTCCTGGGCTTCATTTGCATAAACTGGGTGCCGCCATTTTTAAATCCCTGCTCGTTCGAACCCCGTGCCGCACGGCTACACGCGGCACGAACTAGGTAGTTCGGACTAGGCTTCCTAGTCCGAACTACCGTTACTCCTCTTCATAAGTTCCCATAATAGAAGGAGTAGAGGACACCAAAGGAAAGGAATGGGAGCAGGCTTCAAACTAGTAACAGAAAGTTGTTCTTCACAAAGCAAAGAGTCAACCTGTGTAACTCCTTGCTGCAGGAGGCTGTGAAAGCTACAACTAGAACAGAGTTTAAAGAGAAGTGAGATAAAGTGATGGCGGTTGGGTCCATGGAGTGCTATTAGCCAGGGGTAGGAGTGGTGTCCCTTCCAAAGTTTGTGGACGGCTGGAGAGGGATGGCACGAGACAAATGGCTTGGTCACTGTCTTCGGTCCATCCCCTCCAGGGTCCCTAGGGTTGGCCGCTGTCGGCAGACAGGCTACTGGGCTAGATGGACCTTTGGTCTGACCTTGTGCGGCCATTGTAAGATCAGGGCTCAGGATCCGGGGTCTCAGTGGACCACCTTGATTTTCATGCACACCTGCTCCTGGATGGCCAGGCTGGCAGCTCTCCTGCCCTAGATGGCCACTTTCCTGTGCCTAGTGCGGAGGTCATGGACGAGGTCCACGATGTCCGCACTAGACCAGGCGAATGCCTGCCTCTTGCGGTCCCGGGCAAGCTACCGGGAGCCGCCAGCCTGGTCCCGGGAAGAGGGGGAGGGCTGGGGGGCATCGGGTGGCTGGCTCGATCCGTGTCAGGTGCAGGGTCTGCTGGCTGGGTGCTGGCAGGCTTGCACCTGGGACGGGCACCGTAGCCAGCCCATGCTCCTTTAAGGGTTCCGGGGCCGGGATGGGGGCAATAGAGTTTCCCTGGTGTTGGCCAGAGTGGCCACCAGGGAAAGCTGGGGAGGGCTAGCCTCCCACTAGTTCGAATTAAGGGGCTACACACCCCTTAATTCGAACTAGTAAGTTCGAACTAGGCTTAGTCCTCGTGGAATGAGGTTTACCTAGTTCGAACTAAGCGTTCCGCTAGTTCGAATTAAGTTCGAACTAGCGGAGCGCTAGTGTAGCACCTATCAAAGTTAATTCAAACTAACATCCGTTAGTTTGAATTAACTTTCTAGTGTAGACATAAGACAGAGATAGTACCATATGCACATAGGAAAAAGGCCAGATGTAAAATTCTCAGAATAATTTATGGTGAGTACCAAATTCTCCTCACAAAATGGAGGCACAGTTTTAAAACCATCAGATCCTTAATGGTTAGGAGCAGAAAGTCTTCATCTAACTTCCCTTTGTAAGATCCTTAGTGATTTCCCTTCTTTTCTTATCTTTCTCTAGCTATTTTTTCAAACAAAGCAGTATATGGAGTGACTAGAAAAAGAAAAAAAACACTTAAAGACTGAAGTCCAGAGCCTAGTTGGTGGTTTCAAAGCAGAAGGTTTTAAGTTGTATGTTTTTTTTCTTAATTTGATTGTCCTAATTTAGAGCCATAGTTTGCCTTATGTGGGGAAAACATGCATACAGGTTAAAGAACTTGATAAATCTCCACAGACATTTTCCTGCCAACTGCACCATTAAGAGGTGGAATTACTCAGTGTCCCAAGTTTCTGTAAATATGTGGGCCGCTTTCCCAAAGGAACCGTGGCTTCTAAGAATGTTGTCATGATACGCAGTCCCCATTGTTGATTGTAACAAAACTGCTCTCATAGCAGAGATTGCAGCTGTTGATGGCTGTTATTATTGGCTCTTGCCAAGGAGAAGATGATGTTCATTATGCCTGTTCTCCAGTGCTGTTACCCTACCAATCACAGACAAAGGATAAGAGGATCCAATGGGTAGTGTGTTAGCCTGAGTTTGAGTCACTGGTATGATCACTTCCTATGTGATCTTGGGAAAGTTACTTAGCCTCTTTGTACCAGTTCCCCATCTATCAAGTAGGGATAAGGTGCCCAAAGGGGAGTTATGAAGATAAAGATTGTAAAGATTATGGAGTGCTCAGATATCATTATAATGGGAGATGTAGAAGACAAAATGAGAGCAGGACTTTTTGTCCCCTAAATGTCAGTTTGGTAATGCTGTTTGCTACTGTTGGCACTCTGTAGCACACAGCAGATTGTGGCCTGTACTCCAGAAGGATTAAAGGATAGAAGTTCTAGTGGAGAATAGTGATCCATCTTGTCTTTGTGAAAACCTTAATTTCTTTCCTTTTCTTTGTCAGTCCATCCCTACCTATGTTCAATACATTGATGCCCAATGAGGTTCTTTTCTTTGCTACAAACTTCTTAATCAACCAATATCCTGAATTCATACAATGATGCTTCACCGTCAAGATTTTGTGTATGTAGAAGGCAGGACTCACAGTTCATTGCACTTGATAAATTAATCAAACAATTAGGAACTACAGGCCTGTTAGTTTTCCAATGCTGGCAACATGTTTTCCAAGTACATTGTAGGCAGCAAAGCATAACTCTGTGAAAGTGAAACTGTTAAACTAGAGATCCCGTTTTGTACTGTACAAGTGATCAAAAAGATACATTTATTTAGAATGTAGTTTTAACTCTGGCTGTTCATATGATCAAAAGTCAATAAAGAAGCAACGCTTTTGATTGCCCATTCTGTTTAGAGTTTGTGAACCTCTTCATTCTGTCTTTAGGTGTGTTTGCAAGATCATGAAACTTTCTCTTGCTGTAGTTTCAGAATGAGAAAGTCCGATACATTCAGCTCCCTGTTCTGCTTTGCAAACAAATGTCTAATGTTTTGGAAAAGTGAAACAAGTAGAGTACCAGAACTCATGTGACACTTTCCCTCAAGAGGAAAGTGAGCTGGAGGCCAGACTGACAAACATTATAAATGCATCATTTTGTTGTTTGCACTGCTCTGATTATGCAGTAGCCACTCCAGTTGACAATGGTGTGGAAAACTCCTAGAGCACCCAAGCAATATTCCTGATGTGGCATAAACCAGCCTCAGAAAAAGCATTATACATATGAATAGATGACATATCTTCCACCATCCATGTAAGGGTCCCAAGGTGTATTCCTGAACTGCTGTCACCCCACTTGAGAGCTCAGTGTACTACTGGATAAGAAATAAGGCCAGCCATAAACAACAAAAACAAAAGTTTTTGTTTTCAGTTTTTATATCTTAGTAGAATAAGATACCACAGGGATGGAACTGTGGCTTATACTGAAGCTAAGCAAAGAATTCAGATTGAATTTTGTTTGTTTCACCTTTCCTAAACTTACAAACTGATTTTAAAATTCTCCAATGTATTTCCAATTTGAAAATATTCCAGTGTCTATAATGATCATTCTTCTGCTACAGATATTTCACAAGCAGTTTCTTGATAATATTTATACTTTGCAATTCATTCTATGTTCATTAGTGTAATGAGCATTTGGTATTGATGGGTGGCTTATTCTGATGTCCCAGGAAAGATGCATTTTGGAATAGCACATATTTCAAAATTTGGTGCTGTGTAGACAGCACCACATTACAAAATAAGCTATTTCAAGATAAACATGATATGTAGACATAAGCTGCCTGAATTAATTAGGAAAATTTCTGACACATCATGGATTACAAATAATATAATTGCATAAACAATTCAGATTTTACTTTTAAGGAAGAGCCAAGCCTTGGACCACTTTTCACAAATACTTGCACTAATAGAGCTAAAATGCTCTTTTAAAAAAAAGTAAACAACAAAGAAAGAGAATACAATAAATCAAAATTAACTTTGGAATGAATTCAAAATAATGTTTGCAGTAATTTCTTTCACTATTGACTTTACTCTAGTTCATAGAGTGTTCTTGTAAGAAGTTTCATATATATTACAACATATCAGCCTTTGATAATGCCGAAAGGTCATAGCGATTTAATAAAAATATGAATTATCTTAACTGTAAAGATGAGGAACTAATGCACAGATATGTTAAGTCACTTGTCCATGGTGTCTCAGTAATTCAGTGGCAGAGCTAGAAACAGAATTGATTCTCAATGGTTGGTTACCCAGAAAACCGTTCCCCATCTACCAAAATCTTCTTCTCTGTCAGTGAAAGAAAATAATTAAGAATAGAATTAATCTCCACTTCTTTGTGAAAGACTTGTAGCAAACAGTATGTACAGTATTGCTCTATCTAAACCAGATACAGCTCACATGTGACAAATTCTACCTTCCAGAAAATCTAGAAAAAAATACAAAGGGCAACCACAATAAATAGGGACAAATAACTATATGGGTAGACTGAGGATGTCTTTAATTAGGCCAAAATGAGCCTGAGACAGGAAGGGATCTGAAGATCTGAATGGCATTTTTATCACTGATTTCACCTGAAGCAAAATTAGCCCAATACTGAGCAGCTTAGAAAGTCTTCAACCTGCATGTCTCAAAAAGTGACAGAATAATAGTTGTAGGCAAGGAAAATTAAAGCTAGATTTTAGCCAGAAGGTTAGACATAGATTAGTGGAATAAACTTGAATACTGTAGTTATAGGTGATAGCTTGAAGATATTTAAGTAGAGGGTGAAAGAGGATAAGGTGAGGTTCATGCAGTGAGCAGTTCTGTAAAATGCAGCGATATCTATATATTAATGCAGGGAATAAATTGTGACAAGTCATCCACAAATAAAGAATCTGGAAATAAATAGCATTTCTGAACAAACAAACAGGTCATAGTTTCTGAATATCTGTATAACTAAGAGGGAATCATTACACACACATTGGAATAATTATTAACATAATGGACCAAATCCTCAGCTGGTGTAACTATGGGTATGTCTACACTACCCCCCTAGTTCGAACTAGGGGGGGTAATGTAGTCATACGGAGTTGCAAATGAAGCCCGGGATTTGAATTTCCCGGGCTTCATTTGCATGAAGCTGGCCAGCGCCATTTTTAAATGCCGGCTAGTTCGGTCTGCGTGCCGCGCAGCTACACGCGGCACGAACTAGCTAGTTCGGATTAGGCTTCCTAATCAGAACTAGCTGTACACCTCATTCCACGAGGAAGCCTAATCCGAACTAGCTAGTCTGTGCCGCGTGTAGCCGCGCGGCACGCAGTCCGAACTAGCCGGCATTTAAAAATGGCACCGGCCAGCTTCATGCAAATGAAGCCAGGGAAATTCAAATCCCGGGCTTCATTTGCAACTCCATATGACTACATTACCCCCCCAGTTCAAACTAGGGGGGTAGTGTAGACATACCCTATGAGAAGTTACCTTGAGTATGCCAATTTACCACAGCTAAGGCTCTGTTTCCACCATCCCAAATGCAAATTCCCTCATTCTAAATCTGTTAACATGAAAATGGCAATTTGCCTTTGATCTTCCTGAGTTTTCTGTGGGGTATTTCTATCAGCCCTGAGTTCTTACCATATAAACATTCTGCTGGAGGATTCAACAAAGCCTAAGTTTTCAGGAGCCCTTTTAAACACATCTTAATTCCCCAATTCCTCTTGAGAGCCTTGTACACTTTTCTTCAGTAAAGCTTCCACCTCTGTTATTACTGTTTATTTTTTTGGAAGGAGCCACCACAATCAGGAAACAAATGGTGATCTCTCCCAGCAGTCTTATTCTATCAAGGACAGCCACTATTGTGTCTGCAGCAGGGTACACAGTGTAGGATATAATTTTTGTGCTGTAGTTTCCTGATTGCTTTGTTGATCTCTGCTTGTGACAGATTAACTTTGCTACACATCCGTAGGTCACCAAACACCCTTTCTGTATTTGCAGTGGTCATCAGTGCTGTGAAGGCACATTTTAAATTGAAAATAACACTCGCTTTTGTTGTCTCTTTTGAGAAGTCCAGAATTCAATAGGAGAGGTGCTATAGAATCATGCTTGAGGTGCATTTGTGGAGTTAGGTGGGAAATCTTCCACAATAATGCCCATCCCTCATTGTACCTGCCTCCAGCTAATGCTGTAATTCCCTGACATTTATGGGAACTCTTCATAAAAAATTTAAGGATAAAAAATGTTAAGAAAAGAGACTCAATACAGCACCCAAGGGTAATGATGAACAAGGAAAGGTTATTTTATTATCAAATATAAAAAGTCACTTTCCCCTGCAATCCAACTCATTTTCTTACTCAGAAAGCAGAAACTTTCAACCTTTTTATATAATTTTGATCAGGCTCTGTTTGACAGTTGAGCTAGTTCTGACTTAATCACTCTTTTCAAACTAATTACCAGAGCATTGCAGATGTAGTTCAGAACAAGCATATGCATTTCTAATCATTTATGGAATGGTCTTCCCCCGCAAAAAAAATTCTATCATATTTTCAAAGAGGAGGTTGGTATGGACCAGCAAGAATTAGGAAAATGAAATAAAGGTGGTTGTCAAACAGGAGCTCATCCAAGAAAGAGAAGCAAGTATTGCCAACAATTCTCTCATCTCATCAAAAAGACAAAGTTACAGGAGTGGAAAAGCACAGGGGGCTTTTGCACTTTGTGTCACAGACTGTGTGCTTCTTCAGGAGATGGAGTGAGCCAAACTAACAATATGATTTCAGGACTGATGGCCTCCTGTTCTAATGTAGAGTTCTTCCCCACTTCTTCTGGTTTCCAAAATGATGCCTTTGTTTTTCTGCCAGTAAACAGGGTGATGGATCGTGCAGCACCCACAATTCCATTCATTCTTGGAGCCACCTTTTAAAACAGCAAAGAAAACAATTAAATAGGCTTTTCTGAAAATGGGACTAAAATGAAATACAAAGGCTATTCACAAACATTTTATGTACAGTTACAGAGTATGCAACTTTCACTGGCAAAACAAAAACTATGTTCTGCCTTGATTTTCCAGAAACGGCAAGACGTGAGAAGCTAGAGGTAAAAGTGGGCCAGTATGTGCTGGTATGGCATATCGGTAAGAAGCAGTTATCAGCACTAGTCAGTACACAGCCCCTAGTACTTCTCCTTCCCCAGGGGCGGCCCTGTCCTCTTTGTCCAGCACACCAGTGTACTAGTCTGTTTGGGCACGTACTTTCATCCCAGGGGATAGGGCAATGAGTTAGAACCTTTGAAACCTCCTTTCTGTTCTCTGCTCTTCCATTTATATGCTACACATAACCATAGGCAAGTCATTTCCTCTCTCTACCTCTGTCTTTCTCTCTCTTCTTAGTCTTTGGGCCAAGGGCACAATATTACTATGAGTATAGGCAACACGTAACACTGGCAATCCTGGGAACAATTGGGTCTTTACTTACTACTGCAATGCAAATAAGTGATATGTGTGTGCAACTGGGTGTCCACTCCACACGGGTTTGGGTGGGTAAAGGTAGCCAGGAAGGCCTGTAAACTCAAAAGGTTGCACCTGGAGGAGCCAGGGTAGCAGGGAACAACAGTACAGGAACAGGCAGAATCTTTAAAGCCAGGTAATGAGTTACTGCCTAGTATGTCTACACTAGCAAGGTTTGGTGACAACAGTGATGGCTGAGTGTCCACAACTCAAGCACGTTTTTGCACACACACAAAAAACCCAGTAAATCGACAGGACAGAGGGCTTTTGTTGGTGGAGTTATTCCCATCCCCACAAGGAATAACTCCTTTTTGCGCCTCAGCTCTTGCACAAAAAGGCATGTGTGGACACTCTGCAGGGATTTCTTATGCGAATGGCCATCAGAGCTTTCTTGTGCAAGAGTGTCCATGAAGTGTGGATGCTCTCTTGTGCAAAAGCACAACACTTTTGCGATGCGCTTTTGAGGTGTGGATGCACTTTTGCACAAGAAGTGTTTTGCGGAAGATCTCTTCCGCAAAAGGCTTCTTGCACAAAAACCTTGGGGTGCATCTAGATTAGCAAGATTTTGCGCAAAAATTTGCAAGCTGTCTACACTGGCCGCTTGAATTTGAGCAAGAGCACTGACATTCTAATGTAAGAATTCAGAGCTTCTTGCACAAATACTTTGACGCTCCTGCTCAGGGATAAGCCCTCTTGTGCAAGAATACTTGTGCAAGAGGGCCAGTGTAGATAGGCACCTTAATTTTTTGCGCAAGAAAGCCCAATGGCTAAAATGGCCCTCGGAGCTTTCTTGCGCAAAAGCACGTCTATACTGGGCACGGATGCTTTTGCGCAAAAGCATCCATGCCAATTTAGACACTCTTTTGTGGAAATACTTTTAAGAGAAAAACTTTTCCATTAAAAGTATTTCCGCAAAATCATGCTAGTCTAGACGCACCCTTGCAGCGTACACTAAGCCTGAGAGGATTGCAGATTCTTAGCTTGGCTTTATATATAGGATGCTTAAAATTGACAAAAATAATCGATCTCATGTCTAATTTCTTTCCATGCTCATACACCTTCTAACTTACCTTGGCAACAGAATGAACCTACATCACTTGCCAAATCTATCTCCATATTAAAAATAAATTTCTGCTTTGGAGCCAGACCAAATTGTTCACATTCAGGTATGGCCAGAATGAATGAGTAGCCTGAAAAGTCTTGTACCAGTTTTTGCCAAAAATCCCACAGGGATAGAGAATCAGAAACAGGAGTGTTTCTTTGTCTTCCTTGAGATCTAAAAAAAGAGGTTGTATCCTTGGCAAGAGGGAAATCAGCAATATCATTCAACTTCCTTGGTCCATACTTCACCCCAAATGTTATTAAATAAGAATTGCCAAAAATCAACAACTTTGTTTCGATTTTGCCTCCTGCTTGTGACCTCATTAATTTATTCTGCCTTGTTATCTGAATGTGAAAGAGTCTTCTTTTTCCCTAATCCTGTCCAGTGACTGAAATGATGCCTGGTGGGAAGGGCTCCTTAAGCCATTATATCCTTGACCACAGTTAACTCACAAAGGGAAGCAGAAGTGAATCCTAGGAATTCATACCAGATACATCAGACCAATAAAGCACTAAGCAGCCATGTAGTCCAAGATTCCTGCTAGCCAGTTTTCCAGAAAATAATGTAAATGCTGAATATTTTTTCCTCGTTGTACCAGAAGAATGCTCACAGGGAAATAAGTTTTTGCCAGCTTCCAGAGCTGCTGCATTTTTTCTTTTGTCCTTTTTTTCTTTCCTGTTCTTGCAACTTCTCTTCCTAATTCCATTTTCAAGTAATAATTTAGACTCTATTATTGTATTTAGGGAAAGCATGTTTTATGGCAAAGAGGTTAGACCAGAGATGTAGGGTCTGTAATCAGCCATGCCACAGACCCCCTGTAAACCCCAGGCCAAAGTATTCAGGTCAGCCAGCCTTTTCTAAGGACTCAAGCATGTACAATTGGGCCCAGATAGTCATAGCTTCCTCTAAGGACTAGTCAGTTATTTAATCAACTATCTGAGAGATGAGCTCTTTTGAAAATCTGGTTTTGTGTGTGTGTGTGTGTGTGTGTGTGTGTGTGTGTGTGTGTGTGTGTGTGTGCATGCTGAGTACTTTTGAAATTTCAGGTCCAGAGTGTCAGATTTTCAGAGGTGCTCAGTATCTGCACCTGAAATCAATGGCAGCCATGGTTGCACAGAACCTCTGAAAAATCAGCCCTTTGAGTCCTCTTATGCCATGTAGGCCCAGCCCACACGGAGGAAAGATGCAGAACCTCAATATCCTGGGGGAGCACCAGGAGACAACATGCCAGTGCCCTGTGCGGACTGCTGCTTTCTTCTCCCTGCATGTAGCTTGCCAGTTCTGCAGATGATGAATATTTCCCTTCCTCATCCCTTTGTTATGTCATGTCCCCCTGCGGTAGTAGGGAGGGCGTGGTCTTGTGATTCTCTAAAATTTCCTATCCTTTGAACAGGGGGTAGGGCTCCTTTCACACCTATGTAATGAGTAGGCCTATAATCTGGCTGTGCCTCAGTTCCCATCTGTAAAATGGGACAACCGCACTCAGTTAACCTGGGTATATTGTGAACATGGATTAATTTATATATTTGATATTGTCATGACACAGCATTGAGTGCCATAGGAATGCCTTGACATAAAGTAAAAATTAATACAAAATATTGAGACATCAATAAATGACAGCTGTACATAGCACATTTCATAGTGTCTAGGCCCAAAGCACTTTGCAAACTGATTGAATCTAATCATTTTTTTTCAGCAGGTTTAAAACAAACAAAAGAAAGTACAACTTTACACAATGCACAATCTATCTGTGCAACTTGTTGCCCAAGATCAAAAGTATTACCTGGATTCCAAAAGGCATTAGATACATTCATAGAGGATTGGTCCATCAGAGGCTATTAGTCCAGATGGTCAGGTACACAACCCCATGCTCTGTGTCCCTAAGCCCCCAACGGCCATAAGCTGGAGCTGGAGGCATAACCATGACCCAAGTCTGGATGCTTTTGTGACTACAGGCTCCAGGATTTCACTATTTGCAATATATCTTTAAAGATCGGATAAAGTATCATAAACAGTATAGAAGTCTTCGTTCACTGAATTCTCAGAAGTCTTGGCAGACCTTGACTTATGGCTTGAACTGAGATATCATCTATGCATCTGATTTAGAAGCTGCTGTAGATCAGAATCGTGAGAAGAATGTCAGGCTTTCATCATTGACTTCTCAATTTAAGGAGAAGTGACATAGCAATAGCAAGTTCTGTCTTGTCCTCTAGAGACTCTTCACCAGTGAAATGTATAAGCCTTTCAAATACGGATAGTATATATTTTTGAAAAAGCTTTGTAGAGCTCATTAAATTTAATCACAAAAGTAGTGGAATCTTCACAGGCATGGAAACAAAAGTAGTTGATGGCAGCATATTGCTGCAACAAAGTGAATACAAATATTTCTGTAAATGTATTTAAACAGATTTTTTTGGCTTTGGTGGAGTTTAATTAAATGTACCTCTTACTGAAGGAGACTGTTAGTCTGAAAAACTCTTTTACTGTTCCCACAATGGAACAATACATTACTTTTCCACATTTCTACAGCTATTAAGTTCTGTGAAAAGGGAATGATAGCTCAAAGTGTCCTCATTTACTGCCTTAATGCCCTGTGCACTTACCTACATAGATACTTTTCTTAGTTTACCCCAATATACAGTAAAACTCCATTAGTCCGGCATCCAATGCTCCGGGACTCCTGATGGTCCGGCACCATCAGGAACCCGGAAGTGCTGGGGCAGCTGGACAGGCTTCCCCCATTCAGCTGCTGCTGAAACTGACCAGCAGCTGAATTGGGGAAGCCGGGAGCAGAGCAGCTGGGGTGCTGCTGGGTTGGTCTCGTAGCGTTGCCCCTCGGAGCTGTGGGACCAACCTGGCAGGACCCCAGCTGCTCTGCCCCAGGGGTCCCCGATTCAGCTGCTGCTGAAACAGATCAGCGGCTGATTCCAGGAAGCCCCGGGCAGAGCAGCAAAGCCTCTGAGGATGCCGGCAGCGGGACAGCCGTGGCGCGTCTCGGCTGTCCGCTGCCCGCGTGCTCCCCGGCTTTGCTCCCCATCTCCCTGGTCTGCTGGTCTCCCTGGTTTGCTGGAGACGTGGAGCAAAGCCTCGGAGCACAAGGGCAGCGGACAGCCCAGACGTGCCATGGCTGTCCCGCTGCCGGCGTCCTCAGAGGCTTTGCTCCCCGTTTCAGCAGACCAGGGAGACGGGCAGCAAACCCCGTTCGTAACTGCAGATCCGACGTAAGTCGGATCCGCGTAACTCAGGGACTGCCTGTATATGATTTATGTAAACATATGGCTATTTTGAAAATGTTTATATATGAGAGTGTAGATGGCTAGATAAGTGCATTAATGTTCATACTTAGTTGTAATTTGTTCCTCCTGGTAACATCATTACTTGTTACATTTTATTAATGAATAACTTTGGTGCATGTTATTAATATACTAAACAGCACAATGAAGAATGACTCATCTTAAAAAAGATATATTGGCGTTGGAAAAGGTTTATAAAAGGGCAACAAAAATATTAGGGGTTTGGAATGGGTCCCATATGAAGAAAGATTAAAAAGACTTGGACTTTTAAGGTTAGAAAAGAGGAGACTAAGGGGGCATATGACAGAGGCCTATAAAATCATGACTAATATGGAAAGAGCAAATAAAGAAAAGTTATTTACTTATTCCCACAATATAAGAACTAGGGGTCACCAAATGAAATTAATAGTCAACAGGTTTAAAACAAATAAAAGGAAGTTTTTCTTCTCTCAGCTATCAGTCAATCTCTGGAATTCCTTGCCAGAGGATGTGGCGAAGGCTAGAACTTTAATAAGGTTCAAAAAAGAGCTAGATAGATTTATGGAGGTTAGGTCCATCAATGGCTAATAGCCAGGATTGGTAGAAATGGTATCCCTGGCTCTGTTTCTCTGGAAGTGAGTGACAAGGGAGGGATCACACGAGGATTACCTGTTGTGTTCCCTCTCTCTGGGGCATCTGGTATTGGCCACTATTGGCAGACAGTTTACTGGGCTAGATGGACTGTTCGTTTGAACCAGTATGGCCATTCTTATGTTCTTATGAAAAAAAAGCAGCAGCCATGTTTATGCTAATGAAGCATGGGATATTTAAATCCCTGCTTCATTAGCAATTTCGATGTTTCTAATCTACATCTCTCTGTCGACAGAGAGGTGTAGTCTAGATGTACCCCTATAGGAGAGAATCTGGAATAACGCATTCATGGTAATTCATACCATGACACAGAGTCAAAGCAGCCTTATTTACAGTGTAATCAGCCAAGACCAACTGTGATTCAAGGATATTCATGGAATTTCTCTGCATCCTGACAATACTGGGTCCTTCTTGGAAGAGAGTGGAGGATTGTTGGTGTATGTAAGGGCAAAGTAACAACCTGGGCAACTGTTAACATGATATACAAAGGAATGATAAAGGAAGCACAATTTCTTCTGCTTCGTAGATAAAGTTTGCTACCCTTTCCCTTCCTTCCTGTTTGCTGAAGATGTAACTATCTAATGAATACTCTGTGTAAAGTAGGGTTATCTTCTCCCTTCTCCCTTTTTCTTTCCCAGATGCCTAGAAAGCTCTTTCCCTGCCCTCCTTTCTCTTCCCCATGAGCTACTGATTCTCCCCCAGTTTTGTTAAATAAAGAGAGTTTTTATTTTTGACCATGCATGTCCTTTATTTTTTACATCAGGAAGGGGGGCTAGGAAGGGCTAAGTGGAAGGAGGTGAAGGAGGATGGGGAGGACAGGGATGGCTCTGCGGGCCCCTTGGAGTGAAAACTCTCCTGCAGGGCCTCCTGGATCCTGACAGCCCTCCGACTGACCCATCCGGATGGCAGCCTACTGCAAGTGCAGCCGGGCTGATGGCGAAGTGCTGTGATGTGCTGAGTGAGGGCACTCAGGGCACTCCCACACAGGACTGCTTTTCTGTCCCTCATCGTGGTAGACCAGCAAGCAGGGAACCCTGAGAACTGTCTGTCCAGGGTGGGGGTCGCGTCCCTTTAAGAACAGCCCTTGGCTAGCCTGAGGCAGCAGCTCCACACTCTAAGTCCTGGTTCCGGCCAGCCTTAACTTCGGTTCAGGGTCCACTCAATGCTAGTTTGAATTAGCAAAATGCTAATTTGAATTAGTTTTTAGGTCTAGATGCACTAATTCGAATTAGTGTAGTTCGAATTAACTAATTCGAATTAAGTTAGTTCGTATTAGTGCTGTAGTGTAGACATACCCAAATAGTTTAAGATTCAAGGAAGAATGAGTATTTGCAATAAAAATAGCCCATCTACTCCACCCACCTCTAGGTCCTCCTGTTCTTTTCCAACAGCAAACTTCCTTTTAGGTGTTCAAATAACACTTTAACAGTCACAGTATTCACTTATTTCAAGTAAAAAGAGTTGGTGAATTCAGATCCTTTAAATTACCTGGTTGGCTGGAGCTGACCCAAGCATAATCTCATCAGCATTCAGTGCACTGGGATTGGGAGAAAAACACAAAAGCAGACTAATGAGTTGAAATAAAAGGGAGCTCAGTGAGAAGAATAAAATAATGTTTTTAATTGCACTGTTCATTTTCTCTCTTTAATGGTTTCCTCTCCTAAAACACCCAATGTCAAACAACCAGCATGTGGTATATATTGCAGAATAGACCAGTAGCAGGAAACAGTATAGTATACACACACAGAGTGCTGGATTTTTTAAATTACTGGTGAATACTGAATGTGCTGTCAGTGAAATGTGAATTGCAGAAAATTCAGGTAAAGGATAGCAATATGGTGGTGCTAATCAAATAAATAGCAAGATATTTAAGAATAGTGTTTGTATTGAATTTTTACATCTATGTTACAATAGAGAAGGGTAACTTCTATCGGAATTGAAATCACTACACTAAATCTTACTGATGAGCATAAAAATTATATAATACACTATACTATAAAAGAAAAAGTCAATACTTAGTAAGATTTTGCAATTAATTCCATAGACTTCTGCAGGTTTTATAGCAGACTGAATTTTAAGAGATTTCCCTGATACCAGGAACTTTTGTAGAATTAGGATAGTGTGGACCAGATTATGAATGAGTCTGTACAGTGTTGTTGGAGAGAGAGAGAGTTAAAAGGAATAATTCCTAAAATTGTTTCCTCTTATCCTTGGAGCACAAAGACTCTCCAAGAGATACTAACAGGACAATGTCTGAAACTGCAATGGGGGAGGAGACCTGGCCGGTTAAGCAGGCAAGTGTACACTGTACTCCCTTAAAGTGTGACGTGACTTCTACACTGCTCAGAATCTCTGAGAAGTGCATGGTGTCCTGAGGCATGTCTATATTACAGGCTTCTTGCACAAGAAGCTTTTTGCGGAAGAGATCTTCTGCAAAAACTTCTTGTGCAAGAGCGTGTCCACGCTGCAAAAGCACATTGAAAAAATGATACGCTTTTGTGCAAGAGAACATTCAGCCTGCATGGAGAGAGGAAATTCTGATTGCTGTTAATGGAATGGCCACCAGGATACCTGTGCTTCTTTTGATTGTGTATTTTTGCTCACAACAAATCCTGTTTCCCGTCCACACTCCCCTGTTTGCGCAAGTGCTGTTGCACAGAAAGGAGTTATTCCTCGCAGAAGAAGGAATACCTACACCGGAAAAACCCCCGTTCTTTCATTTTACGTGCACAAAAACATGCTTGAGGTGTGGATGCTCTGCAAGTTTTTGCGCAAAACCAGCCATTTTTGTGCAAAAACAGACAGTTTTGTGCAAAAACTCTGTAGTGTAGACCTAGCCTGCAACTCCATGCTTCCTGGAGCTCTCCTTAGGGAGATGTGGGTGAACACTGCCAACCTAGGTCAGCAAGTTCAGGTTATGATGACCTTTATCTGTTAGTTATTGTAACTGGGAGAGTGGTGCTTTAAGTTATATTTGCAATGAATCGGCATAATGTTGCTAGCAGATATTCAAATAAAGATCAGAGTCACAAGAAGGTTCTTGTTTTATAAATGGCAAATTTGAATGTCCCTGCCTGTGTGTTCAGTAGGTAGATTACACTAATTGAACTTCCCCTGCAATATAAGTTCTAAACACAAAACATTTCTTAAGAACCACTTCCAATAAATATGCTAATATTTAAATCACTGTTAGAGATTAGACCATGGGCAAGAGTCAAACCTAGTGGGCAGACACAGGAACCATTAGCCATCTCAAAAGTTAGAACCAGGAGCTAATAGCCAAATGAGAATCAGGACTGAGAGCTAGTAAACATGTTCCAGGTCAGAGCCAGGGTTTTCCTCAGCTCATTGTGCAGTCAGAGAGCTGCTGTTGGCCTTAAAAGCCAGACAACTGCCCTACCTGACTAGTCAGGTGGTACAGTCAATCAGATAGTCAGCTGTGTGCCAGATGTGCTTGTTGGTTTGCCAGGAGACTGTGCTGCAGGCCCAGATCCTAGGCATGCTGTCATATTCTCATTAGAGGTGAATAAGTTCTGTGTACCTACACCTTCTTGCAAATGATCCAGTGAGCCTACACACTTTGATTATTATTCTGTGAATCTGGCACTTAATTATTACAAACACAAAGATTTCCTTTTCGGTAGATAAAGCTATGAGTATCAGAATACACGCGGTTTTCTAAGTCAGTTGATGTGAAGATTATTGTAATGTGGTAATGGAACACAAGGTAATTAAGGCAGTAGCGTTGAGGAAGCCAATATTGCTGTTAATTTACTTAGCACAGGATCCAAAGGAGGGATCACTAGAATGGGCTAAGTGCAAGGACACAGTTCAGTCACTGCCAGAAGACAGAAAAGCATAGATTCTGAGCTGTAATGACCCCACTGGTCCATTTTGTAATCCAGAAATAGCTAGAATTTAGAGAACTCCTGACCAGGTTCCTTTTCCCCAGCACATACCTGTGGTGGGAACTAAAATAGGGTGACAAAACATGTACAAACTCCTAAAAGGAAAGTCAGAATAATCCCCTAAATGACAAATTATACTCCTGTTTACATAACTGCCAGCAGTTGGATTTGAACCTGGGACCTCTGGAGCTTAATATAGGAATCTCAACTTTCAGCCTTGGTTGTTGAGGTCACTTGTTTTTATCTGCTGCTGTGGTCTAGGTGCCTGCATGCAACAGTGAACCACACTGTGGCTATGTCTACACTGCCCCCATTTTGAGCAAAACATATGCAAATGAGGCAAAGCGTGGAATATTGCCAAACCTCATTTGCATAATTAATGAGGGTCCTTTTTGCGTAAGAGGATTTTATGCAAAAAGGAGCCATCTACATGGCTACTTTTTGCACAAAACCCCCCTCTTGTGCAAGAGTCATTCTTCTGCATTTTTTTCAGAAAGAATGGCTCTTGCACAAGACAGGGGTTTTTGCAGAAAAAGGAGCTGCGTAGATAGCTCCTTTTTGCGCAAAAGCCTCTTGTGCAAAAACGGAGCCTCATTAAATGAGGCGTGGCAATATTCCACACTTTGCCTCATTTCCATTTTTTTTGCGCGGAATGGGGGCAGTGTAGACATAGCCTAAGTGTGTGTCTATACAGCAAAGTTATTTCAGAATAATGGCCATTATTCCAAAATAACTATGCGAGCGTCTACACAGCAATAGTGTTATTTTTAAATAATTTTGAAATAACGGGAGGCTTATTCTGACTTCTGGAAACCTCATTCTATGAAGAATAATGCCTAATCTGAAATAGTTATTTCAGAATAGGGGCTGTGTAGATGCTTCACCGCTTCTATTTCGAAATAGCCCCTGAGCAGGGCTAATCTAAGTTATTCCTCCTGGGGCTCTAATTAGAGATACCACAACTACATTAGGGAAGCCTACCTCAGACTAATTTTGAGGCTTCCTTGCAGTGTAGATGTGCTACTTTGAAATAAGCTATTTTGAAATAACAATTCCTGAATAGCTTATTCCAAAATAACCATTCAGTGTAGATGTAGCCTAAGTGTGTGGGTTACATTTAGACACAGGCAGGCTTTGTGCATCCTGCATGTGTTTACTCATGAGTACTATAAAACTATGTAAAAGCACACTGTGTTTAAACATCATTCCTGAAGGTAACACATCCACTCCCCTTGAATTGCATTGCTTCCTAGAGCTGCAGAGTCCCTATACATGAACATTCCCAGATGCAAAGTCTGCCTCATGGAATGACAGGTGCCAACCTGGTGCCTTATCACAGGACAGAACAAAAGTATTAACATACCTACAGTAACTATATGTTGTTTGCATATCTTATGTCAATCTCCAATCTTGGAAGTTATTGAGGATGTTCGCAAAATTTGGGGACTCACACAATTTGCCATATAAAACATAGATAAGTCTTCAGATCTAAAATGCATATAGGCGGGTGCAGAGGGAGCGCTGGCGTCACTCACGAGTCCACTCAAGTGTGCTGTGTGACCCGTGGCTAGCAGGGCTCTCCTGGTGCCACAAGCCCTTTTCCCTTCTGCCTGTAGCTTTAAAGTCTTCAGGAGAAGGGGAGCAGTGGAGTTGTCAGGAGTGTGGCCAGCATGGCCATAAATACAGCTGTGAGAGGCCTTTGAAATAGTAGCAGCTGAGTGACCACACTGACGCTATTTCAAAATAACAATTTCAAAATAAGCGTTATTCCTCATGACAAGCTGGAGTTATTATTTTGAAATAAGGGAAATAAGTGTAGATGAAGGCTAAGAAGCTAACAAAAATATAAGCATAGTATCATTAGCTTTTGTAGGCAAAATCCACTTCTTCTGAAGGTGCCACATGACTACTTGTTTTGGGTTTTTTAAGTTGTTCTTAAAGTTACAGAATAACATGACTACCCTTCTGAGACATTTAAAGATGAAACCAGCTTTTGAGTTGCACTTTTTCTACAGTTGAAAATATATCTAACAAGATATCAGTGCTTCCGAATCACTAAAAGGTACCTACCAATATGTGCTACTAAAGAAAAAAGAATACAATATAAAACAAGGATTACTGCAGGTTTATAGATGTGTAAAGAATCTGCTGATTTTTAGAAGTTTTGTAACACTATATCCTAATTTATGAGACTAAATACTGAATACTTTATTTTTATTACAGCTATGGCACTTTAGAATAAAGCTAATGGACATCTTTGCTTGTCTGCCTAATATCATGTCAGCTATAGCAGCAAGTAGTTCTAAAAGTTCACCCAAATTACAAAAAAGGTAAAAATAATGTGATGTAAATGAAACATATTTGTTAAAAGTTCTAATAGCGCAATAATATAGTAACTCTAAAAGTACCCTACTTACTTACTGATACTTTGTCCTATGGAATATAATGATGCAAGGGAAAAGGCAGTAAACATCTTGAAATCTATGTATATACTTCCAGGAAGAAAATGTGTGTTTGTCTCAGAATGTTAATTAATAACAGATACCTTATATTGTATAGCCCCTTTATCCAAAATGTTTCTCTTTTGCTTCAAAGATATATGCTAGGACAATGGAATTAACATTATTACCCTTGTGAAAAATGCTATGCGATCTTTACTGTTCACGTATGTTTAGACCTCTGAGAAGTCCCTGCAGTTACAGAATGCTCTTTAAGTACATTTATTACCCTGGAATATAGCCCCAATCTACTCTGAATATCTGGGTGGATCACTCACCCATCCCCTTTTAAAAACATTTTGAGTCAGATCAAGAACTGGTGGAAGTCACTGGAGCTCCATGACTTCAATGATGCAACAGTGATTTACAGCAGCTCAGAACTTGTCCGATTGTCTATTGCTGTGCCTTCAATGGAAAATATTTCATTTACAAAATGTCTAAACAGTGATCTAGGACAGTGTTTCTCAACCTTTTTATATAAAGTACCCCTTTAAAAAAAGTTATAAGTACTCCCAGTACCTAGTTTTCAGACACACAATTTTTTTTTCGACCATTGCAACACATTTGTTTAAACAACTTAACCATAGCCAGGTGGGCAATGAAATTTTTGGGTGCAAAAATTACAAAAATAATAAAGCGCTGTAAAATTCAAAAATTCAGTTTTCTCCAAATTTCAGTTGTGTTGACATACCCCCCAGACTTCTTTTGAGTACCCCTAATGATACTTGTACCACTGGTTGAGAAACACTGATCTAGGAAACTGAATAGGGAGATGTGATTTCTACTCCTGACTCTAACACTCACTTGCTGTGTGACATTGGGCAAGTCCCTTTTTTGAGGCTTCATTTTCTACTCTCTCCACATACCTGTCTTTGTACATTGGAATGTACGTGCTTTGAGGCAGACAGTGATTTTTATTATGTGCTTGTAACTACACTGAGCATCTATCTCAGCTTCATCCTGTAAATAATAATTACTCTATAGAGTACAAAAGCAGGCATCCCATCTACAGCCAATGTAAAGAACAAATAGTCAAGTGTCTTTGTAACATACATATAATGACCAATAGACTTTCCCATTAGTCAGAATACTAGATTATGATTCCATGTGTTAGGAATAAACTGTTTTTCTCTGGCTATGTCTAGACTACAAGGCTACGTCTAGACTGGCATGATTTTCCGGAAATGCTTTTAACGGAAAATTTTCCATTAAAAGCATTTTCGGAAAAGAGTGTCTAGATTGGCACGGGTACTTTTCCGAATGGAAGCAGCATAGTATTTCTGCAAAAAGCACGGATTTCTTACAGTAGGAAGTCAGTGCTTTTGTGGAAATTCAAGCGGCCAGTGTAGACAGCTGGCAAGTTTTTCCAGAAAAGTGGCTGATTTTCCGGAAAAACTTGCCAGTCTAGACACAGCCCAAAGTTCTATTGGAAAAAGATATGCAAATTGAGTACTGCAATTTGTGTATCTTTTTCCGCTTTTCTTCCGAAAGAGGCTTTTCCAACAATTGGCTTGTGGGCCAAATGTTGGAAAAAAAGCTTATTTCGGAACATCCCTTCTTCCTCGTAGAATGAGGTTTACAGGGATGCCAAAAAAAGCATCTGCTTTTCAGAAATTTTTTTCAGAAAAGCAGACGAGTTCCTTGGAGACGGCAGAACTTTTCTGGGATACCTCTGGTATCCTGGGAAAACACAGCTGTCTAGACGTACCCTCCTAGTGGCCTATTTAGACTGCTTTAATGTATTCTCATACTGTGAAAAAAATAAAGCATGTAGATGTTGACCACAGTAGAATAACTACTGAGTCATATTCACCAAGTTCTCAAAATTTTCCAAATACTGTGTATCTTACATATAATGGAATGGCCCCTCAGTCCACGATGAATTCTGGCTCAGAATTTCATCCTGGTGTGATTCTCAAGTGTTTAAGTTCAATTTTCACAAAGGTGAAGAGTGCAACTTGTATGTCATAGGGCCAACCTTCCAGGGGGGAGGGCAGTGGGCCTTAGTGACCCCTCAAATAGAATTCAACCCTGCATATGTCAGTTCTGCCCATGGTCTTCGCCAACTGTCAGGGCTGTTAGGTCAAGCTTCTAACCTGGTCTCTCTCTCTCTCTCACCCTCTCCCTCTCCTTCTCTCAGGGCAGCATGATCTACCAGTCAGAGTCAATTGTAATGCCTCTCTCTCAGGGCAGTGTGGCCTGGCAGTCACCAGAGTCTATACAATGCCCCCTTCTCTCAGGGGAGTGTGGCATAGAAGCCAGAATTTGCAACAATTGGGGGAGGTGAGGAGGGAGTAGGGGGACCTAGGCCCACCCTTTTCACTGGGACCTAGCCCATGGTCCTGTCAGCAGTGGAGTAGACCACCACTAGCATGGTGGGGAATACCGCCGCAACACATTGAGCTCTCAGTGTACAATTCCCCACACTGGGCTACTTCCTACCAGTCTGTTCTATTCAGTCCCCTCGGGCTCTTCCCTCTGGACTGGGGTTCTCTGTGTCTTGGTCTGACAGCTATTCTTTCTCAGGAGCTCCAGTGGTACCTCCTTCCCTGGAGGCAGTCAGCTCTGACTGAGCAGCTCCACAGGCCTTTATATTTGGCTTCCAGGTGGAGTACACCCAGCAGTGCTATGCGGACAGGGCCTCCTCAGCCAGGTAAGCATGGTTAATGCTCTGAGCTCCAGTGAGGGGCTGGTACATGCAGTCACAATGTTCAATATACAGGAGTTCATTAGTTTTAGTTTGACTTTATTACTGATGCAATTGTACATTCACTGTTCTCTGACCATTCATCTCTAAAGAGAAAATGGATAAACCAACATCTCATCTCATTTGTCTTCCACAGGGATGTTAAGGGTTCATTTTAAACAAAGTGAAACTGACTGCATTTGAGCAAGACATCTTGTAAGATTAGTTACTTTTTTAGTCATGCTACCTGATGTTTTCTTTATAGGAAGAGTATGGAAGCACCCAGCACAGGAGGGATACATTGTTTATGCAGGGCCACTGGCATGAGATGATTCACTCTAGTTACTCCTTCAATTACTGAAGTGATAGGATACAGATGTAAGACTTGCTTGTGGAATAGAATCCCTAAACAGGCAGGCTATGTCTACACTGCACCCCTTTTCCGGAAAAGGGATGCAGATTAGACACATCGGAATAGCAAAATCCGCGGGGGATTTAAATATCCCCCACGGTATTTGCATTTACATGGCTGCCGCTTTTTCCGGCTTGGGGATAAGCCGGAGAAAAGCGCCAGTCTAGACGTGATTCTCCGGAAAATAAGCCCTTGAATAAGTAGGAATAAGAGATCCTCCAGAAAAGGGCTTATTTTCCAGAGAATCATGTCTAGACTGGCGCTTTTCTCCGACTTATCCCCAAGCCGGAAAAAAGCGGCAGCCATGTAAATGCAAATACTGCGGGGGATATTTAAATCCCCCACGGATTTTGCTATTGCGATGTGTCTAATCTGCATCCCTTTTCCGGAAAAGGGGTGCAGAGTAGACACAGCCGCAATGTCCTAAGCCTGTAAGTCCCTGCCATTGGCGTCCAAACTATTAAGTGCCAGGGAACTCTGTGATTCCTCCACAGGGGAACAGAATACAGAACTTCTCAGTTAAGTGCCATCCTTCAACTCTGACTGTCCAATCCAGCAGTCCTTACTTAGCAAAAGTACCATTGGCTAAGGACTAAGGACTGCAGCTTTTAGTTATAGAAAATAAATGTTATATAAATGAAATAAAAATATAACTAAGGAGCACACATATTGTGCTTTACATTAGGGGCATGTCTACATTGTAGGGCAAAAATCGCATTAAGATACATAACTTCAGCTTAAGTCGAAATAGCTTATTCCTGCTTTTGCAACTGTCTACACAGCAGGAAGCCGAAGGAACACTATTCCTTTGACTTCCCTTACTCCTCATGAAATAAGGGTTACAGAAATTGGAGTAAGAAGTCCTCCCTCTTGACATTATTTCAAATAATGGCTTGCTGTGTAGATGCACACTAAGTTATTTTGAAATAACATCAAATATTCCAAAATAATGCTGCTGTATAAACATACTCTGAGGGTATATCTACATTGCATTCCTCCTTCGAGAAAGGAATGCAAATGCAGACAAACGAAATTGCAAATGAAGCATGGATTTGAATTTCCCATGCTTCATTTGCATAATGGCCGCCGTCCGCTTTTCCAAAATAGTGTATTCCAAGAAAAAAAACAGGGTTATTTCAAAAAGAAACCCTTCCTTCGAAATAACCCTTACTCCTCATTTTTTGAATTAAGATCTGGCAGAAAATCTGACCATAAACAGCCTTTCAAGATACCTCCCAAGGTTCCATGGATCACAGAGCATGCCTATTTGCATATTTAAGGAGTGTGACATCTGCACCCCCTTGTGTAGGGCTAGCTCTTCCTGCTAGTTTGAAGAGGACCAATGTAGATAGTAAAGTAATACCTTATCTTAAATTAATTTTTGCCTGTCCATCTGTGCATATATTCTGCTGCTTCAAACCATTTTATGTAGAATAAACTATTAGCTGATTCACATACTCCAATCACACTCTGACTTTCCCCAGCCTTGCTTACCATTTTCTGAATGACTCCAACAAAATCCCAATTCTGGATTCCGCCTGCAACCACAAAAAAGACCCACCTCTCCTGGATGGTCCAGAGAGTTCAGATTCATTGCCCCTCTAATGGGTCCCATATACAAACAGTTTGCTGCCCCAATAGAGTTGCCTGCACAGTTCACAACACTGGATAAATTTTATTGAAAGAATAAAACAAACGTACAGAACTACAGAGAGGTTGTAAGTGAGTACAAATAAGTCAAATGTGGTTATAAGAGAAAATGAAATGGTTTTATAAAAAGATGGGGGAGGGATAGCTCAGTGGTTTGAGCACCAGCCTACTAAACCTGGGGTTGTGAGCTCACTTCTTGAGGAGGGGGAAGGACCATTTAGGGATCTGAGGCAAAATCTGTCAGGGATGGTACTGTGTCCTGCTGTGAAGGCAGGGGACTGGATTCAATGACCTCTCAAGGTCACTTCCAGTTTTATGACATAGGTATATCTCCAAATACTATAACTTAACAAACTAGCCTTGGTTTAAGGTGAATTTTCAAATAACATTGCTGACCAAGTTTTATGCCAGGATCTGCTCCCGAGGTCCATGGGATGTTTCTTTTGTTGTCTCATGTGGGAAAGAGACAGTTGAAGAGGAGGAGAGAATTTGTGGTATGTTTGCCCTTCACTTTTATAATCCACTCCCCTTTGAGATGCACTTTCCTAACATTCTCCTCGAAGTAAGTTTATTCAAACAGTAAAGTAGGCGACATAATGTCTGGTAGTGAAATCAGTTCCAGGCTGTTTCTTCTCATCCTTGCTAAAATGTAGATTTCCTCTGTCTCCTATCTTGCCCTATCTCACTGTTTGAGGACACTATTTACAGCTTGCATGTAAGTTGAGGTACACAACTCATTTTTTAAGACCTGCTTGTCTAGTTCTGTCTATTGGGGCTACATGGTTTTGAACATGGTCTGCTAACATCATTGAGGGATTCTTTGTACACTTACATATTATGTTGGTACATACATTTCACCAGTATCAGAGGGGTAGCCGTGTTAGTCTGAATCTGCAAAAGCGACGAGGAGTCCTGTGGCACCTAAGGAGACTCTGGAAGAATTTCACCATGATTTCAACAGCTTCCACCCCACCATCAACCTCAGCATGGACCAATCTACACAGGAGGTCCATTTCCTGGACACCACGATACAAATAAGTGACGGTCATATCAATACCACCCTATACCGAAAACCTACCGACCGCTATACTTACCTGCATGCCTCCAGTTTCCATCCCGGACACACCACACGATCCATTGTTTACAGCCAAGCACTGAGGTACAACCGCATATGCTCCAACCCCTCAGACAGAGACCTACACCTACAAGATCTTCAACAAGCATTCTGTAAACTGCGATACCCACACGAGGAAGTGAGGAGACAGATTGACAGAGCCAGACGTGTACCCAGAAGCCTCCTGCTACGGGACAAGCCCAAGAAAGAAACCAACAGAACACCACTGGCAATCACCTAAAGTCCCCAGCTAAAACCTCTCCAACGCATCATTAGTGATCTTCAACCCATCCTGGACAATGATCCCTCGCTTTCACAGGCCTTGGGAGGCAGGCCGGTCCTTGCCCACAGACAACCCACCAACCTGAAGCATATTCTCACCAGCAAGTACACACCGCACCATAATAACTCGAACTCAGGAACCAATCCTTGCAACAAACCTCGGTGCCAACTCTGCCCACATATATACACCAGCAACACCATCACAGGACCTAACCAGATCAGCCATACTGTCACTGGTACATTCTCCTGCACATCCACCAACATAATATATGCCATCATGTGCCAACAATGCCCCACTGCTATATACATCGGCCAAACAGGACAGTCCCTACGTAAAAGAATCAATGGACACAAATCTGATATTAGGAATGGCAACATACAAAAACCTGTAGGGGAACACTTCAATCTTCCTGGACACACAATTGCAGATCTAAAAGTAGCCATCCTGCAGCAAAAAAACTTCAGGACCAGACTTCAAAGAGAAACTGCTGAGCTACAGTTCATCTTTAAGTTTGACACAATCAACTCTGGATTAAACAAAGACTGTGAACGGCTAGCTAACTACAAAAGGAGCTTCTCCTCTCTTGGAATTCACACCTCCAGATCAGCTAATAGAAGTGGGCCTCATCTTCCCTGATTGGATCCACCTCGTCATCTCTAGCCTGATTCTGGCCTGCATATTTATACCTGCCTCTGGAAATGTCCACTATATGCATCTGACGAAGTGGGTCTTTGCCCACGAAAGCTTATGCTCCTACACTTCAGTTAGTCTATAAGGTGCCACAGGACTCCTCGTCACTTTTGCACATTTCACCAGGATATTATTGACCAGTGATTTACTAGTTTTTCAAATGATATCTCATAACACACATTTTGTACAATAATGTGTTAGGTGTGAATACAGGGGTGCATTCCAACACTGCACATCAGTTCTAGTCTAGAATTCAGCAGTTGTTTACTGACTGTAACGTGGTTTACTCACCACCACAGCACCTCCTGCTGGTCCCTCTGGAAATTAGCTCTAACTTTTAGTAGGGCACCCTCATCTCTCCCGTCATCACTTTCTGCCCTATGTGTCATCTCCGCTCATAGAATCATAGAATCCCGGGCTGGAAGAGACCTCAGGAGGTCATCGAGTCCGGCCCCCTGCCCAAGGCAGGACCAATCCCAACTAAATCATCCCAGCCAGGGCTTTGTCCAGCCAGGACTTAAAAACCTCTAGGGATGGAGATTCCACCATTGTCTGCCTCTGGACTCACATCACTCCCGGGACCACAGCACCCTCTTCAGGACACTGCCCTCTGGTATTGCCCACTAGCACAGTCTCTCAGAGGTATCAGCAGTCCACAGTCTCACCTGCCACTGTGACGAAGTACAGCCCCAAAGTCTAGCCTCTTTCCTCGGGTGCAAGCCACAGTCTGTATAGGACACTCTCCGGTGGCAAGGTGTGGTGTAAAGGGGAAGAGGAGACTCAGTATCAGCTACTCCGGATACTGATCCATGGACTCTCTGGGAGCAGCCTTGTTCTGCCCTGCTTCACTCCCCCTTTGCTGCTCTTGCCCTCTGGGCCACTTCCCCCCGATCCCCAAACCTGCCTGGTTCTTGTATCAAGGCCTACACCTTGGCTAGTATTGGGCTGGAGACTCTCTCCCACTCCTCTGAGCCTGTCCACACTGCTCTCTCCAGGTGCTTCTCTCTCCCTAGGAGCCGGTCCTGAACCTATCCTGGTCAAGACCCAACTGCCGCTCTTTATATCAGCAAGATGCCTTTTGATTGTCTGTTTATAAGCTTCTCTCTTATTGGCTAGGGTTCTGTGCAGGCTCCCTACAGACTGCTTTAACCTCTTCCAGCCAGCGTGGGGCAGCTGCTCCATACACTGCCTCATCTCTAAAGATCCAAGTAGTGGGCACTATGGCTTGTGAAATAATTTATCTTTATTGCACACTGGCATGTTTCTGGATCTCCTCTGTGCTCTGGAGTGCCCTGCTGTACCACTGATTAGTTAATTACTCATCTGGGCCTCCTCCTGCTGAGTAGCCTGATAAAAATAAATACAAACAAAATAGTTTGCTCCAGGTGTCATCCCCTGAGAATAATGAAACCAGATTAAGGTGGTGATTATTTTTGAAAAGAATACAGGAAGATACAGGTATAGATAGCTAGACAAATTATACTGTTAACAGTGGTATTCAAATAGGTTGAATCCATTGAAATTTTTGCAATATAGAATGATTATATAAAAAGAAAGTATTTGTTTATTTCTGTGAATTGGAACAGAGTTTTCGATTAGGTAATCAGTCCTCTGCAGAACATTCCTTATTTTCCTGTGTTTTTTTAATTACTTCTTTTAAAGTTGTTGTTCATCTATTTGGGTGGGTGGTCTTGTAAAGCAGGTTTCTTTTTCAAGTGTTATCTCTAATTAACAAGAATAAAAATAAAAATGTTGAATTTAGTGAAATTGGGTTTGCACAATAGGATGCAATTTGCTTATTACTGGGCTGGGCAAAATACATCCCCCAAACCATATTTGGCTTGCCATGCTGCTAGATCCAGACTGTGGATGTAGTGGGGAGTCCCAGAGAGGCTTCCTACCTGCTCCACACCCATAGAAAAAGGCAGCTGCTGGGCTGTTTGTTTTTGAACAACTGCGAGCCTGGGGGTGAAGGGAAGAGGCTTCGTGTGTTGCCCCTGCCTCCAGCACAATCCTATTGGCCAGTTTCTGGCCAATGGGAGCTGCCTGTTCTTCAAACAGGCAGCATGCAAATCACCTGCCCTCTCCCCTCAGGCTCACTGCTATACACAGACTACATGGCTCCTGCAGCCAGTGTGGAAGCAGGGCAGGCAGAGATCCTGCCTTATTAACATGCTGGGCTACTGTCAGAGAGTCACCCAGGTAAGTCTCCCAGACAGAGCCTACCTCTGGCATCCCAGTCCCTTCCTCCCGTAACCCACTGCCTTTCCCCGCTTGCACTCCTGAACCCATATCCCCTCCCAGAACCTGCACCCCAACCCGCTGCTCTAGGTCATAGCCCAAACTCCTGCACCCTTTCCTTCACTCCACTCTCCTGCCCTAGGACACAACTGCCTTCTTCACCCAAACTTCCTCCCACATCTCACACCCCCCTCCTATATCCCATTACCTTACCCAAGCTCCCTTCAGCACGCAGCCTCCATTAATATAATGGAAGAGTGCGGCCCTTGTCCACTTTCCAAATGTTTGGAGTGGCCCTCCATCTAAAATTATTGCTCACCCCTGGCCTATTATGATTGTTTGAAATTGCCTGCTAAATGTTATCTCTAAATGTGGTCCATATTAAACACCTTTGGCTGCGTCTAGACTGGCATGATTTTGCGGAAATACTTTTAACAGAAAAGTTTTTCCGTTAAAAGTATTTCCGCAAAAGCGTGTCTAGATTGGCACGGATGCTTTTGTGCAAAAGCATCCGTGGCCAGTCTAGACGTGATTTTGCGCCAGAAAGTCCTGATCACCATTTTAGCCATCGGAGCTTTTTTGCACAAAACAGTTCTTCCCTGTCTACACTGGCTCTCTTGCACAAGTATTCTTGCGCAAGAGGGTTTTTTCCCGACCGGGAGCATGAAAGTATTTGCGCAAAAAGTACTGATTTTGTACATTACGAAGTCAGAGCTCTTGTGCAAATTCAAGCGGCCAGTGTAGACAGCTGGCAAGTTTTTGCGCAAAAGAGGCTGCTTTTGCGCAAAATCTTGCCAGTCTAGATGCACCCCTTGTGTTTCATCAAAATTCCATCCCCAGAAAGGGATTTCATCCAAACCCAGGTCCTGAGTACAAATGGACTTTTATGAGTAAATAGTTTAAAGTGTAAAAAGAAACAATAGATTTATTGATCATATAAGATGCAGGAAGCTTACAAAAGAATTGGATCTGCTCTGTCATTGTGGTTAAAAGGAAAAAAATAACAAAGATAAAAACATCACTATAAGCTGCAAAGAAATTACTGCAGTTTACAATGATGGCACCAGTCTTCGTTGCTGAAAATGTTGGGGAGAATCCTACCCTAGACCTACAGTTTTTCTGAGGTGAGGTGTTTCAAGAAGAGTTGCTGGAGGAAACTGGTAATTTAAAAAACACCATATGGCCCAAATGATATATCCATGAGTTCTAAGGGAATTTAGGTATGAAGTGGTTGAGCTGCTAATAGAAATATACCTCTGTTTATTAAAACCAGATACTATTCTAAACATCAGATGATAGCAAATACATATCTCTATGTAAAAAAGGTTTTGGGGGTGATTTTGAGAATTATAGACCAGTAAGCCTTACATCTGTTCCTGGAGCATTGATTATAATAATAATTTAAAACAGAGTAACAAACACCTGGAAGAAAATAGCATGATAGGGTCAAACAAGTGTGTTTCTGCAAAGAAAAGTCATGTTTCATTATTCTTCTAAAGTTCTTTGAACCTGTCAGTAAAGTAGTACATAGAAAGATGATTGACATAATTGATATAGTCTTTCAGAAGGCTTTTAAGTTGCTGTACAATAATCTGCTAAAGAAGCTAAATTGTCTTGCCTGAGAGGGAAAATATTGGCACTGATTAAAAAAACTGTTTAGAGAGACAGAAAGCAAAAAGCAGGATTAAATGGTCAATTTGTTTCATGGTAAAAGTTTAGCAGTGGAGACTTCAAGGTTCTGTGCAAGCTCCTGTATTGTGCGATATATTTATTAATGATCTGGAAAGAAGGGTGAATAGAGAAGCACAATTTGCAGATGGCAAATGTCTAGATTAGTCAGAACTGTGAGGAATGTAAACCAAAGCTGTAAGACTTAAACCAGTCTCTATTAGGACCTATGAGGGGAGCGTATTACCCTAAAAGGGCAAACTTTGGGGTTTGTACACCACCCTCTGAAAGTTCTTGTACTAGCAACTGTTAGAGACAGGATATGGCACTTAGATGGACTTCAGGCTGATCAAATTCCTGAGTTCACATTAGATATTGCTCCTAGTAAGCCCTTTACATCTATTTTTTTGTGAACAGCTGCTGCACCTCTTTGCTGGACAGATGTAGTGCAGGCAAATGCTCTGGGTTGAGTGATCCCCTGTCTCCCTCTGAACAGGTTCACAAAGACCTTCTTGGGAAATCTTGGGTTGACATTTTACATTGGTCTCAATCTCTGTATCTTCATTTTTATTTCTATAAGTGACCCAGAGAGCTCCTGAAGAGTTATGGGCTGTAATTTCTCTTAAAGCCTGCATGTGTGCACATGTATGTTACAAAGCTAGCTCTATTGGGAGGCTACAGCTTGTTTTATTCCTTCAAGGTCATGCTTTACCTACACAGTATTTGTCGAGGTGCTGAAGGTGATGGATACTATCAAGGGATTAGGTTTTGCTTTTAGTTTTGAAAGCCACTTTCCATATTACTTACATAAAGAATGCATGACACTTCAGTGCCCTTGCTTTATTTTTTAGAAAAAGACTTTGAATCTATTATCAGTGATATTGAAGGCAAGGCCAGGATGGCAATGAATATTTATTCAGAATCTTGTCCTTTAGTGAAGTATATGCATCAGTGCAAATGCTTCTTTCTTGGTTGCATTGTGGCAGAAGATGTGGTGAAGGCATAAACATTATAGATTTAACTAAATACGTTTCTTTATATGTAGGAATATCTCACTGAAGAGTCCAAACACTACACATCTTAATTTAAAATCAAAACAGATGTTATTGAGCAACATACACTTTCTACACCTTGTTGGTATTCTGGATGTATCACTTTTTGTGGAGAAGTGAGGCTTTTGAATGTAGTGTGAAGGTAATCACCAAAATGTGAATCCTTGAGTAAAAGAGGGAAACATCTTTTTTCTGTTGCTAAATCATCCCCAGATTTGTTCATTTACCCCTGGCGAGGAGTCCTTTCCTCAGAGCACCTAGATAGGAGTCAGCCATAATTTGTATACGCCACTTCTGGAAATTAGGAGAGTAGTCATGAGAATATTAACCTGATTCTTTCCACACTGGCATGCACCAGCGGGGAACTATGGGGGTGGAGACCAGGTTACACTTCCTGCGCGTGTAATAATGCCCACTGCTTGGAACCCCTGATGGCCCTCATATTCACAGTCATAGTGCTGCCTTTAACTACTGTTATCTCTTCCCAAAACATGCAGAATCACTGTTTTCTGTCTAATGTGCTGGAAGCTGTCTTGAGAAGGGCTGATGGAGAACTTTTTATAATGTTTTTGTTTGCATTTGGTGAGTACAGAGGTCTATGTTTTGCTGGTTTTGAACCAAACTACTCATAGCAAAACCATGCTTTGAAGGAACTATACAAATGAGGAATAAAATAGGACAATCCTGAGTCTAGATTTATTTATTTTTCTTCTGTGGAGCAAATGGTTCTTTCTGAGTCATTAGCTTCCTCACAAGTCAAAGGTCAGGACAATAATTGTACAGCATCTCTTTACCCTCTTTATTTAGACACCACCATTTCCCATAGTACAGACCAGTGTTTCTCAAAGTTTTCTGTGGGCTACTTTGGGAAAGCCACTAGTGGGCCCTCACTGCTTTGTTTACCTTTGACTGGAAATGACGAACTGGAGCTAATGGGAGCTGCGAAGTTCCATAGCTATGGATCCTTTAGATAAAAATGGAGTAGACCCACTAGTGGCTTTCTGAAAGCAGGCCCTTGACCAACTTTGATAAACACTTGTATAGATAGTAGAATAAAGAGAAAAACAATTTCTGAATTACTGAATTACTGTAGCAGCGTAGGAGATATTGCTGAATTGAGAAATTGTGATACAATACATAAAAAGTAAGCAATTCTGGTAATCCAAATATCACTGGTGTTTGTAGCCCCAGTGACTTCAATGGAGTCACCTCAGAAAGGTGAATATTTGCCATTAATGGTGAAATTGGTCCATTGTTTGAGTTTATTGCATTTTCACCAGTATCATCTAAAAAGTAAAAAATCCAGCTCTATTCTAACAGTAGAGCCAAAAAAAGGAGGAGAGTCATCCCTGTGCAGGAAGCCAGCAAAGCGAAAATGCCTCGTTTAAGCCACCAAGTTTAAGTGTGAGTTAAGTGGTCCATAAACCTTGAACTGTGAATTTCACCCTCATAGAGAGTTGCTATATGGTCCAGTACTGGGTTGGAAAATGCTTAAATCAATTGTACTTTTGCCATGGCAACAGGTTCCAGTTTCAGGAGAAATGTTGTTTGTCTCTTGTCATTTCTAAATATATTGAAATGATTTTTTAGTTGGCAGTGTAAGGAACAGGCATTGCCATCTCACCTTGTGACTGTTGAGAACTGCTTATTTTGAGTTCTGTTGAGTAGGTTTTTTATCCCTTCCAGCTGTAAATTTAATGATCTGTATTTCCATTGTAAAATGTTACACAGAAGTTGAATGTACCAACACAAGACATAAGGACAGGTAGGCACAACAAATAAAGACTTTTATATCAACCATTTTGAAAGGATGAATGACACTAAGAAGAAAGATTTTGCATTTTCATCTGGTTCTTCTATCCTTTTAGTTGTTGTTTGAGACTTTCATAGTTCAGTGTCTAGGTACAGAATACTAGGCAACTTGTCAGCTCCTATGAAAAGAAGAATTCCCAAAATGTGCAAAAGAAGCATCCCCAAGGCTCTCTTTGTGGTATTTTCAAAACACCTGTCTAGATTATTTATTTATTTCAATATCAGAATACATATGGGTTTTGCTTGATAATGAGATTCAGGAGTTATGCTCGCTTAGAAAAGATACTTTTTTTTTCTATATTGTAATAGTTATCTGAGCCAAATGCCTGACTTTTTGTTAGTCTCATTTAAATGGATATAATAAATTGTTAATCTATTCTCTCTGTGCTTCTACAGATATTTAGTGGCTTAATGGAAACTGAAAATGTTCCCTGCTGCATTTATAATAATGTGCTGAAGGTGAAATCAACCAGGGTAGGCTTTGGTTATAGTTCTGCCTTCTTTGCTTTATTTCTACTATTATCTGTAAGGTACAATAGACTCCAATTAGATGACAGTAATAAGGGCCATGTTTGATGAGCATGTTCTACAAAGATTCCCAAAATCTTTCACTCAGTAACAAGTTACATGATACACTTTCATTCAGAATGCTGCCAACATACTTTATCATAAAACAGGGCTACTCAACACGCAGCCCGTGGGCCACATGCAGCCCACAGACCGTTTGTTTGCAGCCTGTGAGTGGGAGCCAAAACAAAAAAGTAGTCCATTTAATGG
This sequence comes from Pelodiscus sinensis, assembly GCF_049634645.1. Taxonomy (NCBI): domain Eukaryota; kingdom Metazoa; phylum Chordata; order Testudines; family Trionychidae; genus Pelodiscus; species Pelodiscus sinensis. The sequence continues at coordinate 11,201,940 of NC_134723.1, forward strand.
TCTTCTGTTGATATGCTTTTTAGTAGTTAAATTCCTGGACTGTCATTGCTCATTAAAAGTGCTGTCATATGGGTGGAAATCAGGGAAATATTGCATTTTTTTAATATCAGCAGAACTGACTTAATGGAGCCTGTATGTTGTATAGTCTTGCCTTAATCTTTATATTCATGCCGGTCAGTGTGAATGATGCTATTTGCATATATTTGCATATATATTTGCATGTATTTGCAACCACACTTATGTTGCAGCCCTCTGCATGTGATGTGGGTATCACTGTGGCCCCTGGGGCTTCCAAAGTTGAAAAGCCCTGTCATACAACAATTCAGTGACATAACACAATATACAAATTATGGCTTGGATCTATAAGGGGACAAAGGCGTCCAATTTACCATTTTAGGCATTTAAATCCCAGATTTAGTTACTACTGGGATTCAAAAATTCTTGCTCACTAGGTACCAAACCCAGACCTCTAAAACATTCACTCACAGCTTATGTTTTTGCAGTAAACGTTTCCAAGGTGCTTGTTTCTGGTCTGAGCATGCACAGTGAAGCCCCATGACAGGTGCCTAGACAGCCTATTCATAAAATGGAAAGAAAATATGGATTCTTCTATCTAACTTGCCTATGGAGCCTGATCTGGTAAGCACCTGTGAGGCCTTATGACAGAGCTACACAAAAAATGGATGGGGGATGGGAAAGAGGAGGACCACCTCCATCATAATTTTACTTTAGTAGTAACTAGAAAACAAAACTCATAACAAAGATTCATGTTCTAATGGAATATTTCTCTTCAAACCCCCTTCGCCCTTTCTCCCCCTCCCCACAAGGTAATTGCTTTTTGTTCCATAGAAAGGGTAAAAGCACTCTTATTCTGATTTAAATTAAAAGAAAAAAACAAACAAAGAGAAAGCAACATAATGCGCCAATGAGCCAGAGCACAGTGTGTGTGATTCTCTTGGAGCCACTGTACTCTTTAGGTGGCAGAGCACCTAATGCAGCATTTAGCTTCATGGAGAATTACTCCACAGGATTTAAAAATTCGTTAGCTCTAATGTAATATCTTGATTTTTTTCTGTTTATCTTTCTTATATTTGAACTCCATGTCATAAGGTGACATAAGTGTACAAAAAACTATGTATAATTTCACATAATTAGGAATTGGGCATTTAAACTCTATGAACATATGGAAATACTGATTTAGGTTAAATATTTAATTCTTCTTTTCAAGGACAATTTTTTTAATAATTCTCGGTGGAACAGGTACCATTTCAGAAAAGCACATTAATCATAAGTGACCTATAATTGCAAGCACAAGAATACTGTGGGAATTAATGAGCTACTGACATTTTGTGGAGTTTGTATTCAATAAAAACACAGTGATATAGAAAGCAAAAAACCAAACAAAACATTTTTTTCTTTAAAAAAATGTCTAACCTGCTTTACATACTATGCTCTTCTGGCAGTCATCGTGTTGGTTCTCTGTTATACATTAGACATCAGAGGAGGTCAATAAAAGGTAATTGTTTAGAATATCAGCTCATTGATACTACAAGGTTGGCAATTACTTCTTTCACAATCTTATTGTCTCTTATTCTTTCTGTTTGGATTTATAATGATACCCAGAGTTTTTCTTTCCCTGAAGGAGCACAAAGTCTGCTTCATGTATACTCTAGTGAGAGCAATTTACATATATTTGGCTATGTGGATGAAATTGAGGACAGGTGAACTAGATCATTTCTTCAGCTGAACCTTGCATTATTTTAGCCTGGTAGACAGGCAAAGCAAGCATATTAGAACTTGGATAAGTTGGGCTTTATTCAATAAACCACTTAAGCATGTGTCTACAGCAATTATGTCAATGGTACATATTTAAGTTTGTTTATGTCAATGGTACTGAAGTGTTTTGCTCCATAGGAATAAGCTGCTAAATGGGGACTTCAAAGGTTAGCCAAACTTCTATACTCAACAAAATTGAACAGTGCAGCTTCAATTAATTTCAGTTGCTTTTCACCAGTTTGAAACTGACATAAGACAGGAGAGAAGCAGAACTTTTCAGATAGTACTTGTTTATGTGTAGTAGGCAGTTGATCATCTCAGTTATATAAATAATATTTATAAAAGAAAACAATTAGTTGTTGTCTGACAAAAATAGCTGTAGGTCAAATACATTCACCTTGAATTTTGAGTGTGAATATAGGGAATCTTAGTCTTATCTGAAACTAACCCAATAAAGTTATAAATGAATAACCCAATGGAACTTGGATGTAGCTCGCCTTTTATTTTTATCAATTTTTGAAGTAAAACATTTGTATTTGTATATATTTTTTTGTTGACAAGGTCAACTTCAGACTACTGCACTAAGCAACACAGTATGGGAAGGAGGTGGGTAGCCCATGGTGGAGAAAGAACATGTAAAGAACTATACAGAAAAGATGGACATACACAAATCCATCATGTGGGATCTACTACATCCAAGAGTACTGTGGGAGTTGGCTGATGTGACTGTAGAGCCAGTGGCTATTACCTATGAAAACTCATGGTGATGGGGGGAGGTCCCATGGGTAAATAGACTGTAAAGTGGATAGAAAGCTGGATAGATTGTCAAGCTCAATGGGTAGTAAATGACGGCTCGATGTCGAGCCCGAAGGGTTGGTTCTAAAGCCGGTTTTGTTCTAAGTCTTTTTTAATTACCTGGATGAGGGGATGGATTGCACCCTCCCCTCATCCAGTAACCCAGTGATGAGGGCGGTAACCTAGTGGCAGATGATGTGGGGAAAGCTGAGGTACTTAATGCTTTCTTTGTCTCTGTCTCCCCGGACAAGGTCAGCTCTCAGACTAATGTGCTAAGTGACGCATTATGGGACAAAGGTGGACAGCCCTTGGTGGGGAAAGAACAGCTAAACGTACATAAATCCATGGGTCCGGACTTAATACATCCCAGGGTACTGAGAGAGTTGGCAAATGTCACTGAAGAGCCTTTGGCCATTATCTTTGAAAAATCATGGAGATCAGGAGAGATCCTGGATGACTGGAAAAAGGCAAATGTAGTGCCCATCCTTAAGAAAGGGGAGAAGGAAAACCCAGGGAACTATAGGACGGTCAGTCTTACCTCAGTCCCTGGAAAAATCACGGCGGGGATCCTCAAGGAATCCATTTTGAAGCACTTGGAAGCGGGGAAAGTGATCAAGAATAGTTATGACCTATCTGATTAGCTTCTATGATAAGGTAACTGGCTCTGTGGATATGGGGAAGTCAGTGGATGTGATATTCCTTGACTTTAGCAAGGCTTTTGATATGGTCTCCCACAATATTCTTGCCAGCAAGTGAAGGGAATGAGGACTGGATAAATGGACAGAAATATGGATAGAAAGCTGGCTGGGTAGTGATCAACGGCTCGATGTCAGGATGGTGGTCGGTTTCTAGCAGAGTGCCCCATGGTTCAGTTCTGGGACTGGTTTTGTTCAACATCTTTATTAATGAACTGGATGAGGGGATGGATTGCACCCTCAGCAAGTTTACGAATGACAATAAGCTAGAGGAAGAGTTAGATACACTGGAGGGCAGGGATAGAGTCCACAGTGACTTAAACAAAGTGGAGGATTGGGCCACAAGGAATATGATGAGGTTCAACAAGGACAAGTGCAGAGTCCTGCACTTGGGACGAAAGGATCCCAAGCATTGTTACGGGCTGGGGACCAACTGGCTAAGTAGCAGTTCTGTAGAAAAGGACCTGGGGATTACAGTCGATGAGAAACTGGACATGAGTCAACGGTGTGCCCTTGTAGCCAAGAAGGCTAATGGCATATTAGGTTGCATTAAAAGGAGCACTGCCTCCAAAGATGTGATTATTCCTCTTTACTCGGCTCTGGTGAGGCCACATCTGGAGTATTGTGTCTGATTTAGGCCCCCAATTACAGGAAGGATGTGGATGCATTGGAGAGGATGGGCAACCAAAATGATTAGGGGACTGGAGCAAATGACCTACGAGGAGAGTTGGGTCTGAGGGAGTTGGGTCTATTTATTCTGCAGAAAAGAAGAGTGAAGGGGGATTTGATAGCAGCCTTCAACTTCCTGAAGGGAAGTTCCAAAGAGGCTGGAGAAAGGCTGTTCACAGTAGTGATGGATGGCAGAACAAGGAACAATGGTCTTAAGTTGTGGTGGGAGAGGTCTAGGTTGGATATTAGGAAAATACTATTTTCCTAGGAGGGTAGTGAAGCACTGGAATGGGTTACCTAGGGAAGTAGTAGAGTCTCCATCCTTAGAGGTGTTTAAGTCTCAGCTTGACAAAGTCCTGGCTGGGTTGATTTAATTGAGATTGGTCCTGCTTTGGGCAGGGGGCTGGACTTGATGGCCTTCTAAGGTCTCTTCCAGCTCTATGGTTCTATGATTCTATGATTCTCAGCAAGTTCATAGATGACACTAAGCTAAAGGGGAGAAGTAGATATGTTGGAGTGTAGGGATAGAGTCCAGAGTGACCTAGACAAATTGGAGGATTTGGCCAAAAGAAATCTGATGAGGTTCAGCAAGTGTAGTCTTGCAGCTGGGACAGAAGAATCCAAAGCACTGTTAGGGTATGTCTACACTGCCACCCTAGTTCGAATTAGGGTGGCTAATGTAGGCATTTGAACTTGCAAATGAAGCCCGGGATTTAAATATCCCGGGCTTTATTTGCATGTTCCCGGGTGCCGCCATATTTAAATGCCCCATAGTTCGAACTACCTGCTCGCGGATACACGCGGCACGGACTAGGTAGTTCAAATTAAAGCTCCTAATTCTAACTACCATTACTCCTCATTGCAGGAATGGGTTACCTATGGAGGAGGTGGAATCTCCATCCCTAGAGCTTTTTAATGTCAGTCCTCTTTGGGAAGTGGTTTGGACTCAATGACCTCCTGAAGTCTCTTCCAACCCTAAGATTATATGATTCTATGTACCGGAGAGGAAACCAATGGATGGGTAAACACTCACTGTCTCACAATAAGTACAAAACGAACCAGAGAAGTATTGATTTTATATAGCTATATAGCCATTGTTTGGTTGAGGAATTTTGCAGCAGATTATGACTGCCCTACTTTAGTTTGATAATCATCCAAACCAAAGGCACAGTGCTAGAAATGAAAAGGATTGTAAGAGGACCCAGTAGAACTTTGAGTCAGCCCAGGCTTGCCAACCGATATAACTTTCTGAGCTTTAGATCTGCCTACATTTACAGTGCAACTGATGCTGTAATCTGAAATTCATGTTGAAATTCCCGTGCAAATCTAGTTCGCTCACTGAAAACAGCAATGAGAATACAGCAAAAGTAGTTTCTTCGTGGACTGGACAAACCCATCTTGCTCTGAATATACAGTCACATTTCTACCTTGCACTGAAGACCACACTGCTGCATCTTCCCTGTTGTTTTTAGCGAGCAAGCTGGATTAAAGGTAGTGCAAGTATGCCAAAGTAAAATACAAAATATATGTCTGGATGCAATGTAAATTAAAATTGAGTTCCAAAGAAGTTGTACACTTTTGGATAAGAATATACTTTTTCCTACATCCCCACGACTGCCCAGATTTTCTTTGTAATTTTTTTTTCATTTATGAATGTTTGCACCTGACAGGTCATTAACTTACAGTTCATCCAGATTTTAAGGATAGGGATATTTTCTCATGCTATCAGAGACCTCTCTCCTCTCCACATTGCACATGGTCTAGGTTCTATTAAAGTTAGTGTGATTTATGTGCATATGGAAGGAAGAATAGACATCTAAAAATGAATATCTGGAATTTATATTTTGCACTGAAGAAACAAGTCATCCTAATTGCATGAAGGGTTATACACATGCATAGTTGTTCTTAAAGGGCAAAATTATCACTGCATAACAAACAATTAACATGTGGAACCTTTTTTATGTAGTATCTGTTAATATTAAGTGAACTTAATATTATTAGCAAATCATAGTGCTTTATGACTAGCACATGACTTATTCACCTGCCTTTTCCGATGATAATGAAGTTAACTCTGATATAGGAGAACAATATGAAATTAAAAGCATTTTATTACTAGTACACTAAAAAGAATGTAGCGATGAAAGAATATATGTAATGAATCTCCACAATAAAAAGACCAATTTCGGAAGGTCGTTTTATTCAGGAGAAAAATAAAGAAATATTCCTAGAAAACATCAGCCTTCAGTCTCAGAAAAGGGAGGATTACTTTATTCTTTTTAGAGGGACTAAGTTTATTTGGCATAATTTGTAAAGTTTTTCTCCTCTGTCATTCTTACACATAGTTCTATTTACAATCAGACTGGGAAGCAGCTGCGATGGGAGGTGGGGGGTAAATGCACACATTATTCCTGGCTCCAGTATAAGTATTCTATGGGCCTGCAGTTCTATATAGCTTTGTATACAGGAATAAGTGCTTGAAAATATATAGCAATATTTTCTGGTACTTTATAAGCATTTTTACTGTGCCAAACATGTTCAATATATATGCACATGGTAGACATAAATGGATCCTTTATGAAAATGCTCTTATTTTATACTAGAAGATGTATCTGGTGTTGCTCAGATCCTCAACTCAATTCATTGGGGGGAGGGGAATAAAATGAAACTGCACCTGTTTCTTTTAAATCATTACTTTGGGGTTGGGGTAGGGCTGGGGATGAGGGGTTCAGTGTGCAGGGTGACACAGGAAGAGAGGACTATCCCAGCCCTCTCCCACTGCAGCAGCCTAAGGCCAAGTGAGAAGCACCTCCCTATAGCCACTACAGCTCCTGCAGGCACAGTCGGGGAGAGGTGCATGTCCAGGTTCATCTGATTCCTGCAATTCCCAGCCAGAGAGAGGAATGCAGCAAACTGTGCACTTTCCCCTTGCTCCATGAGGAAGGGGAACAGCCAGAAACATTCCCATACAAATTGGAGTGTGTGTGTGGAAACTTCAACCCCTTCCCCCACCTTTCCTCTAGGGCACCTAGAAATGGAGGCTTGGAGCCAGAGCAGTCCTGGAGAGGGGGCATTCCCAGCCAGCCCCTTTCACCTGCCAACAGGTTCTCTCTCTTTTCTGCAAGATTTTAAGAGAAACAATCCCATTCTAGGCATATCCCATTTTCTTGGCACCACCAAACCCTTACCTTGCTGCATACTGAATTTGGTCGTCCTAGCTCTTACTGTTCCGGAGGTGTTCTCGGACAGACAGAGAGACAAACTCTCTCAAATTATACACGAGCAGATTTTACCATTTGAATAAATAAGGTTGTATTTAATTTAATTTAATAATTTAAAATACAAAAAATGCAGCATCTAACTTATGCTGCTGGTAAATACAATCATTCTATTAAGGTAAAAACAATGAGAAGTCCTGTGGCACCTTAGGGTATGTCTACACTAGCCACCCTAGTTTGAACTATGGTGGTTAATGTAGTCATTCGAACTTGCAAAGAAGCCCGGGATTAAAATATCCCGGGCTTTATTTGCACATTTCCGGGCGCCACCATTTTTAAATGCCCGGTAGTTCGGACTCCCTGCTTATTGCTGGAGGAGTAACGGTAGTCCAAATTAGGGGCTTTAGTTTGAACTACCTAGCCCGTGCTGCGTGTAGCCGTGGGCAGGGAGTGCGAACTACCGGGCATTTAAAAATGGTGGCGCCCAGGAACATGCAAATAAAGCCCGGGATATTTTAATCCCGGGCTTCCTTTGCAAGTTCGAATGACTACATTAGCCACCCTAATTCGAACTGGGGTGGCTAGTGTAGACATACACTGATAGACTAACAGATTTATTGGAGCATAAACTTTCGTGGGCATCTGATGAAGTGGGTCTTTGCCCACGAAGGCTTATGCTCCAATAAATTTGTTAGTTTATAAGGTGCCACAGGACTTCTAGTTGTTTTTTCAGATTCAGACTAACACATGTGATACTTGTCTACTAAGGTAATAGTTATTGTTTTGTTTGTTTGTTTTGTGAGAGTGCATGTTATGACTAAGATTTCAGTTCAAACTTTGAATTTCCTAGTTCAATCAAATCTTTATGGTTGAATTTAAGGCGAAAATCTTACAGCATATGTACATTTATAGATCACCACATACATTAAGTCTACGTCTACTTTGGCGTGATCTTGCACAAATGCTCTTTAATGCAAGCGTTCTTGCATTAAAGTAGTTGAGCAAGAGAGCGTCTACATTGGCCAGGACTCATTGTAGAACGATGCGCTTTTGCGCAAGAGAGCGTCTACATTGGCGGGACGCTCTTGTGCAAAAGCAGGAGCCCGGAACCATTTTGGAGAGGGCAAAAGGGCACCAGCCCTTTCCGGGGGTGGGAATGGGGGCGGGGGCTGGAGCTTCTTTGAGGCACATGTTTAAAGGGATCTCCTCGGACAGCCATTTCTCTCCTGCTGCAAGCTTTAGGACCTCTTGCAGGGACTACCTCTGGCAGTTCTACTTGTGGTTGCCCTCTGCCTTATTGGACACCACAGCTGTGCCTTTTGCTGATTTTTTGATCTCAGCTCGTTTGTTGTGCTATGGAGCCAGGGGTGGTCTTGTGCCTGCTCTGGCTCCTTCCGGCCATTTTGGAGTGCCAGCAGCTGCTGCTCCATGTTGCTGCACTCGTCGTCCAGGACCTCGAGGCACAGGTCGCTCTGGACTCCCTCACCAGGGAGGCCATGGCATCCCTGTGCCATCCCCACCCCACCATCAAGTGGCCCTTGTGGAGACTGGACACCAGTACTGACTGGTGGGACCGGCTGGTCCTGGGGCAATGGAACGACCAGCAATGGCTCCGGAACTTTCGGATGCAAAAGCGGACGTTCCTGGAGCTATGTGCCTGGCTCACCCTTGTGCTCCAGAGAAGCACCACCTGGCTGCGAGCACCCATCCCCGTGGACAAGAGGGTCGCCATCGCACTCTGGAAGCTGGCCACCCTGGACAGCTACTGATCAGTGGCACAGCAGGTCGGGGTGGGCAGATCCACCGTCGGTGCTGTCGTCATGCAGGTACGTCCCAGTGGGGGGGGGTGAAGGGTGCTGCACTCCATGCCCAGGTGCAGGCAAGACTCCAGGCTGGGGCGATGGGGAATGCCCTGTCACCCAGGGGGTTGGGCCGTCCCTCCCTTGCACAGGCCTGCTGGTGTGGGGGGGGGGGGGGTGGCCCTGGTGTGTGTGTGTGTATGTGTATGTGTGTGAGGACAGAGGGCATCATGGGGAGGGGACCCCCCCCCAGGGAGCATGCACTCACCCTGCCTTATATGATGCGTTCCCCAATGTTTCTGTGCACCCTTCTGCAGGTTGTCCATGTCATCAACGACGTCCTGCTCCAGCGAATCATCTGCCTGCGGGACGTGGAGGCTACAGTGGCCGGCTTCACTGCCCTGGGATGCCCCAACTGCGGCAGAGCCCCGGATGCAACTCACATCCCCGTCCGTACCCCGGATCATCGGGCAGCCCAGTTCCTAAACCGAAATGGGTACTTCTCCATTGTACTCCAGGCCCTCGTGGACCACCGTGGACACTTCCTCGACATTTATGTGGGCTGGTCTGGTAGGGCACACGACGCCCGCATTCTATGAAACTCCAGCCTGTTTGGCAGGCTGGAGGCGGGCACTTTCTTCCCCCAGCGGGAATTTACTGTTGGGGACGTGCCCATGCCCACGTGTGTTGTGGGGGATGCGACCTACCCCTTACTGCCCTGGTTAATGTGGCCCTACACGGGGCAGACAGATCACAACCGGGCAAGGTTCAATGACCACCTCAGCCGGGCCCGCAGCCAGGTGGTGTGCGCCTTCGGCCGTCGGAAAGCCCAGTTTCGCTTTTTGCGGAATGTCTCTGAGGTAGTGGCCGCATGCTGTGTGCTCCACAACATCATGGAGCAGAAGGAGGAGGCCTTCCTCCCAGCATGGATGGCAGGCGAGGGCCAGGCCTTTGAACCGCCCCGCACAGCTGCCATCTGCCAGGCGCACCACGATGGGGTGCGCATCCGGGAGGCCCTGACGGAGATGTTCTCCCAGACCCCACAGTAGGGTCGCCTCTGACTCCCTTGACATCTCCCTCCCATCCTCAACCCTTCCCTCCTCCCCTTCCGTCTCCTCCCCTCCCCTTACCTCCCAATAAACAACCAAAACAGGTTTTTTTGGAAAACGACGTTTGGAACTTTTTTATTTACAATGGGGGGACGTAGGGTGGGAGGGGGAGGAAGGCTCTGAACTGGGAGGGGGGAGCTACTGCTGGGAGGGGCAGCAGTTCCCTCTGATGTGGGAAAAACCCCTCTGATGCAGGAAAGGAAGGGGTTGTTATGATCAGGGCTCACCAAGCGGTGACAAGCCCCACTCGTCAGCTGCATGGTTCTGCGCTCTGCGCTGGCTCTTCCGGATTGTAATCTACTCACCACGGGCGAGTAGATTACATTATTTGTCAAGCCCTGGTTATGATTACTGCTCTTGCACAAAATATTGCTTAATCTTCAATTAAACCGCAGCAACACAGCCCTGCGAGTGTGGCCCCCTCCGAGCCCCTCACCTGCTCCCGGTGCCTTGGCTGGCCCCCTGAGGGAAGTCACACATGTCCCTGGGCTACGTGTGTGAGGGCTAGCAGAACGGGGAGGGGGGAAGCGCTCGGGCCAGCCCTAGGGCCACCTGAGTTTCGCTGCAAGGATGGTACACTCCCCAGTTATCCCTGGTTCCATCCAGGAGACATTCACGTGATGGGGATCTGAGAGCCCAGACCATGTCTGCCATATGTGCTCCCAGGTACTGTTGTGGGGATTCATCTTGCTCCCTGTCTAACACCATTGATTAGCCCAAAGCCTCACAACCTCCCCCAGCAGGGAGCTCCACAGGTTAACACAACACAAACACACACACACACACACACACACCCTCCTGCCCTCCCCAAGGAGCCAGGACACAGACCGGTGGTTACAATACATGGAGGAGCAGCCTTCTCTGGGGGTGGTCCTGTATGCAAACATACAACACAGGGGCGGGGGGGGGGGGGCAGTGGGCCGTTGGGAGGTGCCCCCTTCTTTTACCCTCCACCCCAAACACCCTAGGAGCCACTGCCTAGGAGGCTGCCTCCCCAGCAGCAGGGCTGTGTGAGGGTGGAATGGCAGAACCCCCCAGGGACAGGGTTTTCCCCCCCAAAGTCCCCATAGCCCCCCACCCCCATACCCGTTTCCCTAGGGTCCCCCTTTCCACTGTGTGGCTGCTCCAGGCAGCTCTAAGGGCTGGAAGGGGTCCCATTCTGGCTGGCATGGGAGGCTGAGGGGGAGGTGTGGTGTGACATGCTCACTATCTCAGCCCTGTCCCTTCTGCCAGAGGCCCTACCTCTTCTGGGAGCTCAGAGCCAACTCCCTACCACCATTGCCCAGGGGCCTGATGTGGCTGTTGGCTCCCCTGGCTGAGGTGCAGCTGATAATTTAGACCCTAATATAAATATCTATGTATTCAACAGTGTAAAAACATGTCCATTCCAGTGGATGATACGACATAACTAGAAGAAAATGTTCACTGACTCTACTGAACAGTTTGCTCTTTCAGTAACAAGCAAGTCACATGATAAGTATTGGGGCTCAAGACTGAATCAATTCAGATGTTTCTTTCAGGCTGATGAGGTTTAAAAACCTCTCAGTAAGACTAAGGCCAGGGAAAAACTGGAGCAATTTTGGGCCAGGAAAGTTCTGGCCACCAGACCATGCATTGAGCATACTATTGGGGAAAGAAATAGTATAAAAGAGGTCCAGCAACCCAGGCAGCTGGGGAGAGAGAAATCATTTTCAAGACAAGCTCTTTTCACTAGGGAGGAGGAACAGCAACTCCACCTTCTGCTGTTAGTGAGGAGGTCTGGCTGTGAGTCTGTTTCCCCTTTCCTTTGAAACATCATCTCAGAGGTAAGGAGACCCATGTGTGGTGGCAGCAGAAACGTGCCTGTTTCAGCCCTGACACTAGTAGGATTTGGATCAAAGGACTATAAATAAACAGCAGCCACACCATGCACTGAAGCAGCAGATGTGGTAAGAGGTGGGGGAAGGGGAACAAGAGGTGGGTCAAGTGTATGCCTGCCTTGCTTTCACACTTTCAGATCCCTGTGCTTAGACCAGGTGGAGCAGGATAGCTTGGGTCCCCCAACCCTACCCCCAGACTCACCTGTTCTTAGACCTTGAAATTAGGGCAGGCCCACAACTTTTTGACATCTGAGGTGCGGAACTCAAATGACGCCCCCATGCCCCCTCGCTTGGGCCAAAACTTTGAAAGGTCTCAATTCTGCCTTCTTCCTGTTCTACTCCTCTCATGGTACTGCTCTGCTGCCTACCCCAATAAAGGAGAATTAACAACTTAAAAGGCCTTTTTCAAAAATGTTAAGTAACACTTAACTTTCAAACACCTCAATAGCAAATGTAACTTTTCTTGTCTGCATAGTAAACACTGGCATTTTTATCTGTTTGAATGATCAAAGTGCTGCTTTCTGTGCCTTCTTGGTTAGAAAGATTTTAACTGCTTCCTGAAGGTCCACAGTCTGGGCCCGCTCATGCTCTATTGAGATAGTTGCAAGGCCGACCAGCCTCTCCTGTGTCATTGTGGAGTGTAGATGTGTTTTTATTAACTTCAACTTGGAGAAGCTGTGTTCTCCACTGGCAACTGTTACAGGAAGTGTTAGAAGTATGCACAGAGCGACAAAAGCATTTGGAAAGAGGGTGGTCATCTTGTTTGTGCACATATGTTCCAGAAGAGCTTTTAGAGTTGATCCTGCTGAAATGTATCTTGAAAGGGCTTTCAGTTCATCACCTAAAATCACTTGCATGAATATTGCACATGTCATCATGTGTCAACACTGTCTCTAGTGCCCTGAATTGCTGGTGTAGGTCTTCTTCAGGTATAGTGAGGAGTTTTAGAATATCATACAACATCCCAAATATACTGCTGTGTTCCTTTAGCTGCATGAAACATTCTTCAACTGACTGTATTGCATGATCTAGCACCTGGTTAAAGAATTCAACTTTGAATTGTTGTTTCAGATCTCTTATGGGATTATCCCATGCCTTGTAATCAAAATGTCATCTTCGGTGACTCTTGTATTCTTAAATGGGTGGGAAAATAGCTTCAGTATGAAGTTCCTTTCCCAACTTCTGTGCATTCTTCAGAATATTTTGAAATCCCCCATCTGACCGGTAAGACTGTAGGCATGACTTTGCTTTGTCCAGTTGTTCCATTGCTCCAGATATATCAAGGTCAACACCTTGGAGTCTCTTGCTTACAACATTTATTTCAAACAGCATGTTATGCCACAATACTAAGCCACACTGAAATTTGCAGTTATGTATGTTTCTGGTGATTCTATTTCCCTCTGCCACTGTTCTATCATGAACAGTTCTTGTCATAGCATTATCCTCTATAATGGAAATTATGGCATCATCTCTCTTCCCAATTTGGTGTTTGATAGGCTTTATCGCCTCTACTCTACTTTCCCATCATGTGGTGCTAAGTGGTTTCAGTGTCAGAGAGGATGTTCCCAGATGTTGCTTCAAAATTTTCCATCGATGAGTTGATGCAGAGGAAAATACACAGAGGCTTTGAATTATATTAAAAAATTCAGCAGCCTCACTAGAAGCTGTTGCTGTATCCCTGAGCACCAAGTTAAATGAATGAGAACTGCATGGGACAAAAAAAGCTTGAGGGTTTAACTCTCGGATCCATGTCTGCACTCCTGTTGTTTCCTCTCCTGTTGGCATCATTATTGTAGCCCTGACCTCTCATGTCAGCTATCACAATTCCCAAATCTTTTTAAGAAGCACATTTGTCATAGTAGCTCCTGTAGTATCATCAATGTCAAATAAATTCTAGAAAATGCTCTCTGACAGTCACCATTGCAAGGACATTTTCACTAGGTCCTGTTGTTGTTACAAAATGCACCATTAAAGTCGTTCGTTCTGTATGGCTGATGTCAGGTGTGAAGTCCAGAATATCAGAATAATATCTTGCTGACTTCAGATCTGCCACAATCTTCTGTTTGACTTTTGTTGCCAGTAACTGTATAATCTCATTTTGAATTGTTTTTCCAAGGTAGTGGTGTGGGTACATTTCTTGGATGGTGACGCTTCTTAGATGCTCCTGAAGTACAGCATCAAACTCAGCCATCAGCTCCACAATTTTAAGGAAGTTTCTATTGTTTGGCACATACAGCTGATCTGAAGTGCCATGCAGTGCTAGGTTTTGGGTAGCAAGCATTCTCACAATAGTAATGAGCCTTTTCAGAACATTTTGCCAGTAAAGAGACTCTGATGCAATCATCTCTTGATACTGATTATCTATGGTGGCCCTTAACCTTAGTCTCATCTCAAGCTCTTTCCACCGATGGAATGTTCTCTGGTGATTTGCTGCCTTTTCATGGCATGCCAGATTTCTAGCCAGATTTTTCCAGTCCTTTGTTTCTGTAGAACCCAATGTGGCTGGAACATTAGACTGGAAGAGTTTGCAACAAAACCAGTATGCAGCATTCTGGGTTTTTGAGTACATAAGCCATGGCCTCTCCACTTTGTCACCATTGGGGATTTCACACCAGTAATGTGTTGGATGGAAACTTCTATTTTCATTGTCTTTGGAGAACATGAAGTTTTTCACTTGCTGTGGCCCATGCAGTACAAGGAAGTCCCTCAGGCTACTGCTCAAGTGGGTCCACTGTCCTGGATCATCTAAGACTTAAGGAACTAAACTCAGCAGCAGCTGTTTCTTGGGCCTCCACCACAATCTTCTCCGATCTATACTTTTCTTCGGGAATGTGCATGGTTACATCCATTTGAAATGGCGATATGGATGTTGCAGTAGCTGCCAGGTCACCTGCGCTCTGACTAACTGGAAGATCAGGCATCTCCTCACCACTCACATCCTCACTGGGGCAGGAAGGCTCATCGTGAACATTTGTGTCTATGTATCTCAGGAGAGCTCCTTCCTGCTTAGATAGAAAAGCTTCCTTTGCTTGCTTTCTTTTTCTGAATGCTGCCCCAGAGGGGCATTTGACTGCTGTTCTGTGCCAGCTATAGTGGCTCTCAACACTCATTTGAAGGGGACAAATAAGCAGGCTGGTAGCAGGACCTGAGTGAGGGAAGATATCAGGGTTTTAAGGGGCTAACTGGCGCCTACTCCTTCAGTTGACTGCCTGGTCTCCTCAAGTGGGTTCAGGGAGGCAGCAGGAAAGAGGAAGCTCCCTGAGAAGCTGGTGTTAATCAGTCCAGGCTCCTGCAGATGCTAGAGAGATACATAAGAGGCTCGTCCTCCTCTCTCTCCCTACTCTCTGATATTCCCTCTCACCTTTTCTCTTGCCTGCCTATTATGTCTCTTGTGCCCTCCTTCCTCCAGCACATCACTCCACCATCTGTGCATCTAGAGCAGAGAGAATATATATGCACCAGCAGCAGACACAATTTTCTACACTCTGGGTCCTAGTGGCGCCCCTCCCCCCCTTCCCCTTCTCACAGTCTGGCACCTGAGACAGCCGCCTCAGTTTGCCTCATGGTAAGGCCAGCCCTGCTTGAGATTGCTAGGACCAGAGGTTCAGCAACAAGGAGGCTGACCTAAGTGACCCAAGGAACAAGGTCAAGACTCACTGCTGTGGTGCCTCTCTCTCCTCAACACAGAACATCAGGTCTCCCTGCATTCAGGTCACTTCCCCACCTGGGCTGTGTTGAGACAGCAGCAGCTGTGTTTTCCTCCCTTTCCTTATGCCTGCTTGAGGTGAAAGAGTGGAAATCCAGTATGGGAGTGAGTAGCTGTGCTAGCTGCTTTATGCATCCAGGTGGGTCAGTTCCCCCTTTTGGGTGCATGAGGAGGATGGAAGGCTTAGGGGCACAGGAGGGAGGTGCAGAGGGCATAGTATAGGTGCCAGGGGCACAGGAGATGCAGAGGGTGGGAGTGTTGGAGTGTGAATGAAAGGGGCACAGTGAAGGTGTTAGGAGCACAGGAGAAAGGTGCAAGGGACACAGGAGGTAGAGAGGGTAAAATTGAAGGAGGTACAGTGCAGAGATTGGGGGGAAGGAGGGAGGAGTAAGAGGTAGGAGTGAAGGGGCAAAGGAGGTGGAAAGGGTAGAAGTGAAGGGGACAGTGGAGAGCAGTGGTCTCCAACCTTTTGAAGCAGGAGATCACTTTTTTATTTTACGTGCAATCCAGGATCTACCTCAAATCCAAACACCCTCAGCCCACCCCTTCTCTGAAGCCCTGCCCCTGCTCACTCCATCCTCACTTCCCCATCCTCACTCTCTTTTATCAGGCAGAGGGCAGAGGGTTGGAGTGGGGAGAGGGGAAGGAGGATGCAGACACTGATCTTGGGCCAAAGCATTTGGAGTTTTGAGCTGAGCCTGGGGCAGAGTTGAGGTGCAGGAGGGGGTTCCACGTGCAGGCTCTGGGAAGCAGTTTGTGTGCAGGGAGACTCAGGGCTAGGACTCTTAGGGTGCAGGAGGGGTTCAGGACTGGGGCAGGGGTTCACAATGTGGGTTCCAGCTGGGCACTGCTTACCACAGGTGGCTTATGGGTGGTGGTGCAGTGGGGCTAAGGCAGGCTCACCCTTCTGCACCCTAGTCCTGCACCAGTCCCCAAAGCAGCCAGCAAACTCTCTCCATCCCTGCTCCCCCTGCACTATGCAGATGGGGTACAGAGTGGGAGGAGGGGCACCCTAACATCAACACCTCCTCCCCTTCTTCCTGTGCCCTGCACAGCAGCCAGGAGACTCATGAGGGTGGGGGCACCTCCAAGGCAAAGGGCAGGAGCAGCACAGCAGTGCTGAGTGGGGCAGATGAGTGGCTGGCACTTGATAGCCACCTGACCAAACCTGTCAGGATCACTTGTCAAAGGTTCCAAGATCTACCAATCTACTGATTGGTGATCGCTGGTGTAGGGGTGAGAAGCACAGGAGGGAGGTGCAAGGGGCACAGGAGGTGGACAGGGTAAAATCGAAGAGCATGCAGTGCAGGGGTTAAGAAAGAAGAGGGAGGTACAAGGGTTGTGGGGGGAGAGGGAAGCTTAGGGAGCCCAAGGGGGACATTTTCCCTAAAGCTAGCCCTGTCCTGAAGAATTTTGCTTGAATAAGAATATAAGATCTGGCCCAGAAATCCTTCTGTATCTGTTCTCTGCCAATGTTGCTTAGCAATTGGTACATTTGCCTTTTATGTACAGTTGCTTCTCTTTGCAGACCCTTGCTATAGTTTGACACCTAGAAGTTAAAAGTGATATGTAAAACCAAAATAGGTATTGATGTAAACACTAAAATATGTTCCATTTACTTGTGTATAGGGCTTAATGTCTGAACTGATGTGTTATACTATATGCAGAACTGTTAGATCACCCTGGTACAAAGATTTCCTGACACCACCCATTCAAGACCTTGTTTTCAGTTGTTTATAAACTCAGCTGCAATTTAACTAGTTGTGCTGAAAATTCCCATGCCAGTTGTCTGATTGTGTGTGTGTGTGTGTGTGCACGTGTGCGCGCGCGTGTCTGTTTTGCATATTAGAAAATTCTGGTGATTTTTTTCCCTTTCAAAAGTCCTAGTGCCCCTATGGTGTGCTTTGGAGGAGGAACTCAGAATTTTGCAAGGAATTTGTTTCTTTTACTCTTCTCATGGAAGTCGACTCATCTTTGAAAAACTCCTTTCTGACTCATACAGTACAGGCAGTCCCCAGGTTACATGGATCCGACTTACGTCGGATCCCTACTTACAAACGGGGTGAGGCAACCCCGCACTAGCTGCTTCCCCCCAGCAGACCAGGGAGACGTGAAGCTAGTGCCCTCCTTCCCCCCCCCCCCTCCCAGCAGACCAGGGGGACGCGGAGTGGCTTTTCTCAGCAGACACCTCAGCTTGAGAATAAAGGACTGAGGGAAGTGAGGTGTGGGAGAATAAAACTGAGCTCTGGAGAAATGTTTGGCTAGAGTTTCCCCTTCAATATGTACCAGTTCCGACTTACATACAAATTCAACTTAAGAACAAATCTACAGTCCCTATCTTGTACGTAACCCAGGGACTGCCTGTAATCTCCTTACACTTCAGCAGGGAAATTTTTTGAAATCACGTTAAGAACATAAGAATGACCACACTGAGTCAGACCAAATGTCCATTTAGCTCAGTCTCCTGTCACCCAGTCCTAGCTTCTGACAAACAGTGGCTAAAGGCACCATGTCCCTGCCCATCATGGCTAATAGCCTATCCCCCATGAATTTGTCTGGCTATTTTTTATCTGTTATATTCTTAGACTTCACAATATCCTCTGATAAGGAGTTTCACAGGTGGACTGTGTGTTGTGTGAGGAAGTACTTCATTTTGTGTGTTTTAAACCTGCTACCTATTAATTTCATTTGATGACCTCTAGTTCTTCTTTTATGGGAAGAAGTAGATAACCCATCTTTTTCATTTTTCCACACCAGTCTTGTCATGTCATATAGATGTCTATCATATCCCCCCTTAGTCATCTCTTTTTCATTACCAAGATATCTTAAGCAAGGATATTAAGCACGATCCCGCCCTTCAAAGTTCCTATTTGCTGGCTGAAATGTTCATGTACTATCCCCAGAGTGACTAAGCATGTCCTTCCCATCCTGGGCTACCAGGGCTCAGCAGGACTTTCTGTGCTCCTGGCTGCTGCAGACCAGGGTGAGGTCCCTGGGGTCTGGAAATGAGCTCAAGGCTCCTGCCCCTTTGGTGTTCTCAGTGACTGTCCCTTGCTTGCTCGAGGCACCCTGAGGAAGGAGGTGGCCTGAATCAAATTAATGAGGGGCTGGAGCCAGATCAGGGGTAGCTTGGACAAGTATCCTGGAAAGGAAAAGATTGGGATTGAGTCCCAATTGGGAAAGGAAAAGATTGGCATTGCAGAGGGTGATAGGAGATTGGGGCTGGGAACTGGGTGAGGGAGAGACAGGTATTGACTGACAGAACTGGGAGCCAAGGAAGATAGGCTGAAGTTGGCTTGGCAAGGCAACTAATGAGGAAATGGAAAAGGAGGAATGGGAGCCAGCTGTAGTAAGATGAGGGCCTGAAACGGAAGGCCCAGTATCACTGGTATAAGGCCTCAGGCTTACACAGCAATGGTCAAAACTTTGCTAATATAAAGTAATGTTAAATTGTGAGCAAGAGGCAGGCCCTGCTCACAGATGCTGGCACACACAGGGTTAATGGTGTAAAACACTAATTGGTACTAGACCCAGGCTGGAAGCACATTCCAGAGCATTGTAACAGAACACCTGATGAAGAAACATCTTGGCACCAATACACTCTCCACAAATAACAGACATAGCAGGTTTAGGACAGGGTCTAAAGAGGAAGATAATCTACTGCTGCTATCAGTTACTTCATTAGCTCAAGTAGCAGAGGTCAGTGTGATGCACCTAAAGGTTCAAATTGTGGTGATGACACATGTGGAAGTCAAGATGATGAAATTTCTGTTTTTTCAGTTTGCTTTTTAAAACCTAGGAAATTGTCCACAATAATACATTAAAGGAACATTAAAGTTGCAAAGCGGAGCATGAAAGCAGGTTGACATGTTTTGAAGGGAATGTTTCACTCATTAGAAGAATGTGTTTCACTCATACTGAAACCTCCCACATTGGAGCTTGTCAATTTTGATGAAATTCCATGTGGCTCAGCAGCTCATGGGAGTCTCTATTCACCCCATACAGATTTGATTGTGAGCTCATGTCTCCCCCACTTTTCTTGACTCTACACACTCCCCACACTCAACCTGGGGCAGAGGGGTGAAGGAGGGAGCGTCATTCAGTGCACATGCCTGATGGGAACAGCAATTTGTTGACTGCCTTGTTGTTAGGATTGGGTGGCAGCAACTCCTTCTACACAAACGTTTTTCACCTGTGATATATTTTACTGAGCACACTGTATATGGCCCTCCCATCACCCCAATCCTGATCTGGAAGAGACCTTCCTGGAGTTGGATGGTAACAATGAGAGACCTGGGAGCAATGGGAGACACCTGTGATGGAACCTGGGACACCAATGAATAAATTTCTGCTCAAATATTGATTTAATTAATTGTTATCAATTATTAATTAGTTAAATCTGGATTAAATATGAAGCAACTTAATTAAATATCAACTGGGCAATATTAATATAATGACCATTTAAACATGTTAATTAGTATTAATTGTTAAATTATCAATAGTAATCGCTTTAATTAAACATTGATTCAAATAAATAAAATCTTTCACACACATGTATAGATTTTTTCCAGAATAAAAATTATGTAAAACATTTTTGTGTGAACTTTTTCTTTTGTATTTATTTTGCATTATAATTCATAATATATAATTGAGATGTGATCACGCATATTTTATGATATTATACCAGTTAAACAACAAAAAATTCCCAATTCCCAAGCCTGTTACAATAGGAAACTAGAAATTATCAATTAAAATACCAAATGAAATGACCAGTTAAATACATCAATTACCAAAGTGTCAATTGCCGCGCCAAATGTCAATTTTAATAATAATTGCCAGTTACAATACTACTTAAGGACCAATTGCACCGAAAATCACAATCTTTTCTTTTCCTTTATTTTCTCTCATAAATTAAACACACTAATTATAATTTTAATTCTAGTAAAATATAAAATTAAATTATTAAATACAGAAGTAAACTATTACAAAATAAAACAATTATGATATGTCCGAAAATCACTATGTTAGACCATGACATGGCATATATTTAATGAAGGCATGGCATAGCTGTTGAATTACACGATATTTGATATGAAACATTTAGATTTATATTAAATTACATTTTAAATACTATCTAATTGACAAGATGATATCAAAATGAAATGCTTCAAGCTTATTGATTTTCTTTTACTTTATCAAAATGAAATATAACTTTAGATTTTTACTTTAATTTCAGTATAGTCACAATGTTTATACTTTTCTGAAACAATATTACAAGATTGATTTTCATTGGAAATTTCAATTTCAATACACCCTCAAAACTATTATTTCTAAAATACTAATTAGGTAGACCATATGTTGGGAGGTCCTTTGAGGATAACTGTGTTTTTTGTTTAATTATTTACATTTTCCTCTTTTATTCAACTGACATCAGTTCAGCTATTGTATTATGATGAATCGCTTGATGAAATTTAACTTTTTCTTTGTAATGAAACATAAGACTCGCTCTTTCTGTCTTTCATTGTATTATATCTCCACTTCCCAGATAGAAAACAGAGGAACTGAGGCTGTGTCAACAGGAAGAAGCAGACTGCAATTGCTGGAATGTGACTTTATCCTAGCGGTCTGTGGTCCATGCGCACGCTGCTGATGTCCATTAGCAGTTTGTATGATCACAGGACTGACTAACGCTGTTCTAACAAGCCGTTCATATGAGTCAGCAGGGTGCGCATAGAGAGTTACACTCTAGAAAGTTACTGTAGGGTAAAGGCCCTTTCCAGCTTGTGGTGGTCTGATTGTGTATAGACAAACCCTCACAAATTAGGGATGGAACTTTTATTAGGGTTCAGCACCCATAGTGAGGACCACAATTCAGCTCCCATCTAAATATTTCAGTAAGCACCCAAAGTGATGAGCTATCATTTTAAAAATAGCCACAAGTGCCACAATGGGGAGCTGCTAGGGACTGCATGCTTTTAAAAATCTGAATCTGATTTGGGACGAACTTTGGAAAAACTGGCCCTTCTCATGTCTTTGAACATTTGCATATCAAGCTTTGAGTTCTTTTGACAATCTTCCCCTACGTGATTTAGTTGAAGACACACATGACTTGTGACAGAGGTTACAGCTGATTTCTCAAGGTCAAAGTCATTCTCTTCCTCTCTTGAAGTCTTTGTTATAGACAGAGGAAGAACTGACCTATATAAGGGTGTGTAGCAGTCATGTTGGTCCCAAGATATCAGAGAGAAAAGGTAGATGGGATATATCCTTTATTGGTTCAAATGGATGACATATGATATTGAGGACATGCCAGTCATAAATGTTCTATTGGGGTAAGCAATCGACACATAACTCAAACTATAATCATTGTTGAACTGTGCAAGTGAACACAGTTCCATTAAGACTTGCTATAGATAGTGTCTGGTTGCTTTTCATCTCCACTGTCTTTTATTTATGGTCAACAATTGTATATCTCAGCAACAAATTCCAAAAATGAGACAGTTATAGTCAACCAGGGGAGATTGTATCTTTGGAGCAGCTCTGGGAAAAGATATGTTTATATTTCAAGAAAAGTTTCTCTTTCCCTCTTCTTAGTGCCCTGGGTATTTTACTGTGTTGTAGTGATTCCCAGTAAAAGTAAGCAAAACATTTCAAGTATAGGATAAATAGGCAGAAGTCCACTCTATTTGAAATCAGTGGATTGCACCATCTTACACCAGAGCTGAACTTGGCTTCTTTGATGGGAATTGCTTCTGATAAGTATAGTGTACATGTATGCAAGTGCAGTTACTCCTTGTTAAATGCTTTCTTTTAATTGTCTTCCTGTTTTCAATTGATTAAACAAAGCACAGCACAGTAAAATAACTTCTGCCCCAGTTTGGCATTACTGACCAAAGATGTTAACCTTGAAAGTGCCATTCACATCAGTGGGAAGATGCCACTAGAGGAGAAATCATGGGGCAATTGGAAAAATTAGGAGGAAATCTCTATTTTTTAATTGACTTGAAATCAGTCTGTCCAAAGCTTATGCTTCACAATTGTCTGCACTTCACAGGAACTGCAGAGACAAATAGACTAGTTAGCTTGTTCTCTCTGAAATCTGTGGTTAGAACAACTGCTAGCCAGACCAATATCCTAGTGCAGACAACTATAGCTCGTTGCAGTGGTAAATCCTTTGCATCTACACCAAAACCACTGTCAGCTGCAAAAATGAATCACAGAAATATGACAGTATGCATAGAAATATGACTGAGGAAGCAGACTCAAATGACTTTCCTCCTCTATTAGCAGCCTACCAGTGGAGCTGGCTGCAGCTAACAACAAAGGAATGTGTGAAAAAGAAAAAAAAAATAAAAGGGAAACATCTTTTAAATTTTATTACTAGCGGACTTACCCAGCATTACCTGGGTCCTTCAGCTCAGAGGACTGATAGCTCAGTGTGGGGGCTAACATGAGTCAGGGTAGGGTCTTGGGGATGTGGCAGGGGGATTGCAGGAGGCTGGGGGAGCATGAGAGTGAGGGTCAGTGGGTAAGGAGGGGCTCAGAATGGGGGATTCCATCCCCTGTCTAGCCCAGGTCTTTTTTTCTCCCCATAGCCCTTCTGGCCACAAGGGGACTTTATTTTTCCCTCTACTTCCCAAACGGTGCTGCAGCCAAGGGCTTGGGGACGGGGGGACGGGGGGGGGGGGGGGGGGAGGGTGGAGAAGGGCTTGTGGCCGGGGTCTACTTACTTGTGTGCTGGCAGTCAAGATGGCAGAGGCCCAGCCTTGCTGGCCACTTCCTTGGTGGTATGGCTGCCCCCAGTGGACACTGCAGTATAGCTCTCCCCTGCAGGCTAACTGCCCCCACTGGGCACTCTCAATCCAAACAGCAGACCCTCCCTTCGCATGTTATGGAAAACAGTCCTTTTCCTGGGGCTTCTGATTCTCCTGGCACAACCAAATGCTGGCCTTGCTTTAAGTTGGAGATGTGAAAACCGCATGCCAAATTTTGTGGCTGTAGCTCTTACCATTTAGGAGGAGTTCTTGAACAAGATTCTCACAGACATATAGCTAGACAGACACATTCTAAAATATATGTATAGATAAATGGATGCTGATTAGCCAGAATGCCCCTGTTTTGAAAATTAAAGTAACTACAATCTCCAGAAGCCCTTTTGTGAATCTGGAGTTTCAAATGTCAATACAAAGGATTCTATGAGATTTTCAACTAGTTATTTTAATGAAACCAGTTTAGAGTTCAAAAAGCACTGACAGATGATGTAACAATTCTTAACACTTTATTGATCTTCCTTAGATTTTGATGGCAGGAATCAAATAATATTTTTGAGGTTTTGTTGTATTTCAAGAGGTTTCAGATCAGAATTTTAGAAAAGTATTTGAGGTCAAGGATGCTGTGAGAGCTCATCAGCCCTAACCAGCATCCTGAATGCAATCATGCTAGGTCTTGGAGAAAGTTTAGATCTGAACTCTGAGCTAAACTTCACAGCTTGTCTTATCTCTATTTCACAGTGACCAAAAATCCCAGACGTGAATATATCCCACTTCACCCAGAACTTACTGAAATGTAGAATTTGAATCTGAATCCAGTCCACACTTTGCTGTGATAGGTAATCCTAAAAAGGTTTTTTGTTTTGGTTTAAATAAATAGTCAAAGAGCTGATCTGATAATTGCTCTATTCAAACACTTTGCATCTATTTCTGAGGACATCTATTGATCCTAGACTACTTCCTCTCTTCCTGTCATTTCACTTCTACATCTTTCATTTCCTTCTCTGATAGATTCCTGACCCTTCAGATTGGAGCTCACTTTCGTTTCTGAAGATCCTTCAGAGACCAGAAACGTATTACTTCTATATGGATAAGTCTTGACCATGACTGGGCTGAGATTGTATATGTTCTGGGGCTGTGCACCCCCACAGTGAACAGAATATCCTAGATTCCTGGGAGCCAGGGGGCCATTTGCTGTTAATCTACAGAGTGTTGACTGGTCACATTATACTAATTGCTCTTTTTTGTTTACAGCTGTTTCACTGTAAATGACATTGGACATTATCCTAATATTTTATTTTACATGTAAGCAATTGCACTTGCCATTGTAATACTGTACTATCATGAATGTTTAGGGAGATGGTCCAAATGATTATGAGTGGCGGTATCCACTGTTTTGATATCGTCCATGCCATGTAAAAAGTTCAGTACTCCTCCTTTAGAGAAAATATGCAACAGACATCTCTCTGATGAGCCCAGCAATGGGATCTGCAAAGATAATGAGGTCTACAGGGAGAAAAATAAATGGTATATGGGCCTGCTGTAGCATTTCAAGGGAATTAAGAGGAAAAGAAGAGTGAAAGATGGTTAAGGACCTTCTGAAGGATCATGGGGAAGAAACCAGAGAAGGCTGTCTT
The DNA here is from genome assembly GCF_049634645.1 of Pelodiscus sinensis. NCBI lineage: Eukaryota > Metazoa > Chordata > Testudines > Trionychidae > Pelodiscus > Pelodiscus sinensis. The sequence goes on from NC_134723.1 coordinate 11,226,969, forward strand.
ATTAAAACATGAAATATTGTTCTGGATTAAGTGGGACCAATTTACAATAGTTAATATTTTTTCATAATTGGTTCATTTATTCCTTCTTGGCCTGTGCAAAGCTACCTTGTGTTATGATTAGCTATCACACAAATGAGGGGAGGTCAGGCTTGGTCATTGTTTGCATGAGACACATCAAGTAGAGATGGTGCCACTGAGTTTATTTTGTTTTGTTTTTCCAAATGAGACAGTGCTTTTTCAATAATCAGGTTGACTAGGGTAAACTAGTGGAAACTTGGAGTATGTCATGAGGTATAAAGTTAATCGCTGTATTTGAGAGTATCACTAAACAGCTGTCAGAAGTGTGATTGGTGCATATGTAGACATTTCCAGGTAGCTTTAATCTTGCTAGCTCTGCTAAAAATACAGCCCAGGCTGTACAAACCTCCCTGGGACCCTGGGTAGCATATACAGGTGTCTGTGCTGTCATATCTTCACTGCTAGTTTTAAACATGCTAGCTAGATCAAAGCTAGAATACCTTTGCCTACATGAGTTGCAATCACACCTCAAATTGCAGTATAGACATGCACAAAATGCCATTATTCTCCTATGCAAGAGTAATGCCAGATGGACTTTTCATAAATTAGTGAGGAATGCTTTCTCTGGAAGAACATGTAGGTATGTCTGTTAATTGTTTTAGACAGCCAAGTTTATATATGGGAACAATACAAAAAGGAATATACCCATCTTGTGGCAATTCGAAAATCTAATTTCTGTGTTCAAGCTGTTTCTTCAAACATACTGTGAATGTTATGAAACAATTCTATGTTCTTATTTACTGTTCTGAATGTATAGTAGGTTCAAATAACATAAATCCTTCAAAGGTTAAATTAAAATTACTTCAGATAGAACTAAAGCGATAAGGGACAGTTGATTATTTGCATTATACACTAACAAGGCAGCCACAACTAGAAATTTCCAGAATACTTCAATACTAGAAGAGAGAAATATACTTCTAAGACAAGTTTAATTTTTATGCTGCTCATTCCAAATATCTTCCTGTTTCTTTTCTATTGCTTGCCCCCTGCTGCTTCTGCTACTGTTCTGTGAAAGGACCAACAGCCACCAACTCTCTTTGATTATATATTAATTCTCTTTTCATATATTAACTTTTCTCTTGAGAAGGTAAAACATTTAGACAATAATGAAAAGGAAATATTTGGTTACAATTTGAAATTAAATAAGAAAATTTGTGGTTGTGGTTGTGGTTGTGGTGGTAGTTGTTGTTTAAAAATAACATGAAACCTTGAACCATTTAGATTAACTCAGACACTTTAGTACATCCATGATGTGGTACAAGATGATAAAACAAAGCCAACATAAAAATCCCCAGGCAGGGAAATCTGTTATAAAAAAGTACACATGGAAGAGGAAGAGAGACATAATTGATTCCTTAAACATTTTGACAATAATATAGATATAACAGAGAAATCTTCCTAGTGTAGACAGCTATACTGGCAAAAAAAAAAAAAAGTTGTTTTAGCGTTTAGAACTTACAAATGGTTCAGTATCAATATACTGAAGAAAGGCAGAAGCTCTGTATCCCAAGAATAACTGTGTCTAAATGGTTCTTGCTGGCATAGACATGTGTCTATGACATGTGTGGGGGAAATCACACACCATTTTGACAAGGGTATGCTGACAAAAGTGGCTAGTGTAGTCTTGTTCAGTGTGATTATATTTGTTCTGTGCTGATCAGCAGCTCTGCATTGTACCTCCAAATTTGAAAAGCTACTTTATTCTAACAATACGGACTCCTGGCTCTTCAGTATAAGAGGCGTCATGTTCAGAGCAGGAAGGCTGTTTATGCTTCCAATATAGTCTGCAGTCAGAGGCACTCGCTCTATAGGCAAACTAGGATGGAGCTGCCTTTGGCAGCTGTCTTGGATGGTGGGGCCAAACCTGAGTGAGATGACCACTCATCCATCATGACAGAGAGGCATCCAGGCCAAATATGGTTGGCATGATGGTGTAAAATGGCCCAGAGTTAGGACAGGGAACAGGTTTCTCCTTGAATCATAATAGTCTGTGCATATGTCACTATTCTGATGAATCATGTATCTGTACAGGATGTGATGATGGGAATCTGTACAATATCTGCTGCATCTTAAGCCAGAAATCCCTCTACTCCAATCCATCACTCCTTATCCCACTACCTTTTCTTATCCCTGATAAACCCTGCAGGCCTGTTGCTGTTTAGTTCCTTTCTAGCATCTTCTCTGGGCACCAGGATTTCTTTTGCTTATTCACTCCACCTTTGTTCACATTCTTACACATAAAATAGGAGATTCATGAAGGTTTAAAAATATTTGAATTATTTGTGTTTCTCTGTAATAATACACCTAGAATAGAAATGTATTTGCATATATAAACTCTTTTCTGTCTTGTCTTTACATGTATGAACACATGGTCTTCCATAGAATAAATATGCCTAGCTAAGAGGGTAAACAGTGCACATTTCTGAGTATTTTGAAATTGGTATACTCATGAGCCATGCAGAGTTTTGTATATGTATACAAGCAGGAGTGACTATCTCTTCAGGTGTCCATTAAATTTGCAAACAATAAGGATATATTTACACGAATAAGCTTTGTTGAGGAAACTAATGTTGACATGCAGAAGACACCAAGAAAAAGTTGCCAAAACATGTTTACAGTTCTTTCCTTTATTGACAGATTGCATCTACATCTTTAACTCTTTTGTCAACAGCAGGAGCAATGCACTGTGGGTATGTATCCCTCAGTGCCTAGCAACACCATCTGTTGCTAGGTGTTGTGGGACCACAGAACAGATCATGTGGCATCTTGGGAGTATATAAAATGTCCCATCGGGCTCTGCTTTGTTCAAGGGTATCTGGCATCCTTTCACACTTTTTTCTGACTGTTATACTATGCTGCGCATTCCATAACCCGCGGCAAGAAAGAACGGATCCTGCAATTTGCTACTGCCCCCTTTCCAAATGTTATTAACTGTCATGAGGCTCTCGTGCATGACAGTGGAGCTAATCTTGAAACTACTAACAGAGGAAGAAGACTCGGAGGAGCCTGACAGCATGTGTGATATGGACAGTGAAAACCTGTCATTGCATTTGGCAGTCACAGAACATCTGTACAGGGTATATTGGCACTTTTGGACTGGGGAAACCAGCAATGGTTGGTGGGGTCACATTGTCAGGTAGATGTAGGATGAAGAACAGTGGCTAAAGAAATTTAAGATGCATAAAACAACCTTCCTAGATCAGCTGTGTGCTGATCTAGCTCCCAAATTGCAGTGCAAGGACACCAGAACAAGGACTGCATTCTTGGTTGAAAAGTGTGTGGCAATTGCTATGTAGAAGCCGGTGATTCCTGGTTACTACCTGTCAGTTGCAAATCAATCTGGAGTCAGGAATCATTGTTGGAGCTCTACTTCTGCAAGAGTGCAAGGCAATAAATCTCATTTTGCTGCAGAGAACCATAATTCTGAGAAATGTGCATGACATAATGGCTGGCTTTGCGAACATGGGACTTCCGAGCTATGGGACAGGGTTAATAGATAGCACACATATTTTGATTTTAGTGCCAGCCCACCTTTCCACTGAGTACAGCAACAGAGACACTTTTTGATGTTGCTATAGGTGCTTGTGGATCACAACGGGCATTTCACAGATATTAGCACGGGGTTGTCTAGAAAGGTGCAAGACACTTGCATCTTCAGGAACACTGATCTGTATAGAATGCTGCTGGTGAAGGTGTTCTTTCCAGACCAAAATATTACAGTAGGGGACATAAAGATGCCCATTGAGAGACCCAGCTTACCCTTTGCTGACCTGGTTCATGAAACCATGTGTGGTGCACCTGGAGAGCAGTAAAATTTTTAACAACAGGCTAAGAAAGTGCTGCATGTTGGTGGAATGTGCTTTTGGGAGAATCAAGACAAGATACAGCAGTCTCTCTGGCAGGCAAGACCTTACCGAAGACAATTTTCCCATGGTTATCGTGGCTTGTTGGACTTTAGATAACTTGTGTGACTCTAAGGGCGAAATGTTTGCTCAAGGATGGAGCACTGACATGCAGCACTTGGCTGCACAGTTTGAGCAGCCAAATGCTAGCCCTGTCAGAAGAGCTCAAAGGGCTGCCTTACCAGCAGGGAGGCTTTGAAGGGTGCACTTTGAAATGAAGGGCACGGAAATAAACCTCTGTTACAACTGTTTCCATTTCCAGACTTCACTCCCTCCCTTCCACCCTTCCAATGCAACACAGAGCCGGGAACATGTCTTTAAAAGCTGCACCTGGGATCATACTGACTGGCCTGGGAGATTGTTAAACAGTAAATCAAAGCATAGAACCATTATAAAAGTGTGTCCTTATTCATCAGAAAACCGTGCACTGAGACACAATAAAGCACTCCCGACAGCTGCTAAGAGTGGTGCTGGCAAAGGGTTAAAACTCACAAATGTGTGTAGGGGCAGATATCATAATCAAAGTTGGATGGGGAAGGGGGGAAGTGCATGGGAAAACAAGTACTCCCAGACATGGAAATGGAAAGTGAGGGCATAGAGGGGCGATTGCTGCACACAGAATTCAGAATCTGCTGCAGGGGGGAGGGCCTCACCATGCTGTTTCACTAAACACCTGTTCCTCTATCCTGCTGATCATGCAGTCTGTAGCCTGCCTGGGGATGGCGGTTCCACAGCTCCCGTTCCAAAAATTGTTCCCAACATCTGCACTCACGGAGGGTACGTCTACACTACAGCGCTAGTTCGAACTAACTTAGTTCGAATTAGTTAATTCGAACTAAGCTAATTCGAACTAACGCGTCTAGAACTAAAACCTAGTTCGAATTAGCGTTTTGCTAATTCGAACTAGCAAGTCCACATTGAGTGGACTCTGAACAGGGCTTAAGGATGACCGGAAGCAGTGCCGGCAGGGCATAAGAGGAGGACTTAGAGCGTGGAGATGCTGTCTCAGGCTAGCCGAGGGCTGTGCTTAAAGGAACCCGACCCCCACCCCGGACAGACAGTTCTCAGGGGTTCCCCGCTTACAAACCAGTCCTGGCTTGGAGTGCCCGAAGTACCCACACTGGGCACATCACAGCACTCGGCCATCAGACCGGCTGCACTTGCCGCAGGCTGCCATCTGGGGAAAGGGGGCAATCGGGGGGCTGCAGGAGAGCTTCCACCCCCAGAAGCCCGCAGAGCCAGCCCAGTCCTCCCCATCGGGGGCTCGTGCCCCATTCCTCCCTCACCTCCTTCCACTTACCCTTCCCTAGCCCCCCTTCTTATTGATGTACAAAATAAAGGACACGTGTGTTCAAAAATAGAAACGCTGTTTATTTAACAAAACTCGGGGAAACTGGGAAAAGGAGGTGGGAGAGGGGAAGAGAGAGGCTGGGAGAGGGGAGGGGGAAAACTGGGAGGAGGGAGCTGAAAGGGGGAAGCAAGGGAAAGGAGGGGGTGGGGAAACTGAAGGATCGGGGTGGGGGTCTCGCCGGGCCGACCGCCTCCCAGTACGGCGAGGGAGGGGGCCTCGGCGTCCCCGGGGGGATGGGGTGGAGGGTGCGGAGGTTGAGGTGGGGGGTGTGGACATTGAGGAAGAGGTTGTGGGGGTTGAGGAGGGAGAGGTGGGAGGGGGAGCAGGAGTGGGAGGAGGGACAGCAGTTGGGGGGACAGCTGGTGCAGGATCAGCACGGGGCACCATGCTCTGCAGCAGGAGCTGCAGGTTGGTGCTCAGCCCTCGGAGCTCAGACAGCAGCTCGGGGCGGACCTGCAGGTCTTCCCGCATCCACGACCGTAGTGTGCGGTGCACAGCTTGCAGGGCCCCCAGGTGCTGGTCCCAGTATTCCTGCTCCGTGCTGGCAGTCCGGAGCAGGCCGCGGGTGCGGGAGCATGTCCTGGGCGGGGTGGTGCGCCCTGCACGAGCAGCTGGTGCAGCTGTAGAGAAAGAAGAGAAGTGGTCAGTTCTCCCTGGGGACGCAGAGGATGATGCCCAGCCCCCTCCCCAACTCCGCAACGTGAGGGTGTCCATGTCCTGCACCGTCACAGCCGCTGTGCTTGTACAGAGGCCATGGTCAGGATGTCTGGCTCTCCCCGGGACTGGGAGCTGCCCCAAGACCGCACCCATGTCCCTGTGCCATGTATAGTGTGGCCGGGGCGGCGGGGGGGAAGGGGAGATGTCCCCTGCCTCCGTGTAGAGGGGACATGTGAAGGGAAATCATCCTGCTGGGTCCTGCCCCGGGGTCGGGAGCATGTCACGTCTCTTTGCACAAGCATGTGCCTATTGGGCAATGGCCCCTGGGTGTCACGCAGCTGGAGCCACCTGCCCAAGGGTGGCATGGCACGTGCTCGCACGTGCACAGGTGTCTGTGTGATCCGTGGAAGGCATGGCCCACGCGCGCAGTCCCTGGTCTCCCTCCCACCTTCCCCCCGAACTACTTAATTCAAAATACTTACCTGGTACGGTCTCACTGGACGACGCTGCTGGCGGTGACCCTTCTGGTGTGCCCAGGTCAGGGCCCTCTGGTCCCAGCTCGATGTCCCCCGGGCTGGCACGGACCGCCCTGCCCCCCAAGACTTGGTGGAGGGCAGTGAAGTAGGGGTAGGTGGCAGCCCCTGCAGTGGCGCCGCCTCTTGTGGCCCTGGCGTACGCCTGGCACAGCTTTTTAATTTTAATGTGCACCTGCTCCTGGGTGCGCCTGTGTCCCCTGCTGGCCATGGCGGCTGCTATGCGCCCATAGACGGACGCATTCCTCCTCCTAGTGCGGAGATCATGGACGTTGGGGGCCTGCCCCCAAACCTCAATGAGGTCCATGACCTCCGCACTAGTCCAGGAGGCCGCGTGCCGTCTACGGCCCCTGGCTGGCCCCTGGGTGCTGGGGGACTGGGCAGGGGACGTGTCACTCGCACTGGCCGCCTGGCTCATGGTGGGGCCACTGGTTCGGGGCAGAGACTGCTGGCAGGGCTGGCTGACTCTAGTGCCGTCTGGCCAGAGTCTACCCCTTTAAGGGCCCGGGGCTGGGGGAGAGGAGAAGAGTTTTCCTGGTTGTGCCTAGAGAGGCCACCAGGGGGAACCTGGGAAGGGCTAGCCTCCCACTAGTTCGAACTGAAGGGCTATACAGCCCTTAGTTCAAACTAGCTAGTTCGAACTAGGCGTTAGTCCTCATAAAATGAGGTTTACCTAGTTTGAACTAAGCGCTCCGTTAGTTCGAATTAAGTTCGAACTAACGGAGCGCTAGTGTAGTGTTGCTCCGTTAGTTCGAACTAACTTTGTAGTGTAGACATACCCGGACTGATTTAGCTCTTTGCAAACCAAACCTCCCTGTTTTTTCTAGGATGCTTCCTTATCTGTTGCAACCTTGCTAACACAGTTCAAGGCAGGGTTGTCATGGTCTCTGCTGTTCAGCACAATGCAAAAAGTTGTGTTGCCGTGTGACTACTCATGCAGTTTTGTCAACAAAAGCTTAACAAAACTTTCCAGTGTAGACAAAGCCTTAGTGAAAGTATATACACTTACTGCAGGTAACCTAAGTGATTCTGAAGGATAAGTCTTTTAAAAAAGCAAATGATCATTCAAAATTTGGAATAAAGGAATATCTGAAGCTGTAGTAGAAGAATCTTTAGTAAATGAAGCCACTAGTTTTGTAATCTTCCTTATTTTCAAATTTCTAATTGCTCTCCTATCTGTCCCAAACTTTCCAAGGGTGCATCTACACTACACCGTTATTTCGAGCTAACTAGCATTATTTTGAAATAACAATGTGATCGTCTACACAGCCATTCTATTATTTCAAAATAATTTTGAAATAATGGACGACTTATTCCAAAATCTGTAAACCTCGTTCTGCGAGGAATAATGCCTATTTCAAAATAGCTATTTTGAAATAAGAGGTGTGTAGATGCTCCACTGCAGCTATTTCCAAATAGCCCTCACCAGGCCCAGTCTAAGTTATTCCTCCCCAATGCCTCCTGGGGCTCTAAATCAAGATAGCACATCTACATTAAAGAAGCCTGCCTTTGACTAATTTTGAGGCTTCCCTGCAGCATAGATGTACCGTTTTGAAATAAGCTCTTTCGGAATAACTATTTCGGAATAGCTTATTTCAAAATAAGTGTGCAGTGTAGATGTACTCTAACTGTGTTTTCTAATGTGATGTGGCATGACAATTTTTTAAGTATAACATTTTAGTTCAGAAAAGTCAATTAACTGATAAAGAAATGTCTGTATAAAGATTTGAAAATTAAGGTATTTTGAGGAATAGTTTACATTTAGCATGGGATGTTAATATTTTGAACAAAACAATCTATCCTCTGTCTCTTTGTGAGATTGGATTGTTCACCTTGAGGACAGCTTTCCCATTAGCAGTCATATCTGTTAAAAGACTGAAAGAACTACAAGCTAGTTATTGGGATGATACACAAAAAATGCATTAAAGATTAGACATAAACTCACAAGAGGCAGGAAATTCAGCATTAAAGGCCGTCATTTCATCCTTTACTCACCCTGTTGTGAATTTAGGCCAGGGACATACCGTGGAAGTAACAGCTTTTAACTCTGGATTTCCTGTCTACTGTGGGTTTAAGTCTGACCATTGACATTATTTTAATGGAGACTTAAAAAAATCCTTTTGTTTTATTTTAACCATTAAAAATACAAAGTAGAAAAACCTCCATTAATATTGTATTATGTCTGAGATGCCTTCAAAGTTGATCGATGTTAATGGCATCATCTTCACTAGAGATTTTTTAGAGCAGTTACAGATCAGTCCTGTATGTTTCCTGAATGTTGAGTATCAGGCATAGCGGACTATCTTGGTTCCTTTGTATCAGCAGTGTCAATGATGTTTTAATATGCAGATCATTGAAAATATAGATCAGCCACTTGAACTTCAGCTTTTTGTATTAAATAATTATAAAAAACAGTATTGACATGTTAACAGACACTATTATAGGTGGTAGAGGCTAATGGAATATAGAACTACTGCTTTAAAAGCCATGAAAATTATATTATATGATTATTATATGAATTATACAATATTAAAATTATTATATGAAATTCAAAAGGTCCACTGACCAAATAATGTCCAGGAAATGTCAATGCACACATTTTTAAAGTGTCAGGCAAGTACACACCAGTCATATCAGGATGTTTGGCCTTCTCCTTACAGCACAGGATGGTAGATGGAGAGGATGACAATCACTTTGGGGCAGAGATTGTCACTCTTAGATAGCTATGAAACACCAGGAATATCTAATGCACTCTGTAAATAATGACAGTCAAATCATGAGAAGTACTGAAAATCCAACCAGAAGCTAATGTAGGTGCGCAAAAGATGTTCTGAGTATTTGACTTAAGAGCCTGGATGGCGGTTCTCTGCTGCCCTACTCCACTGCTAAATCCATGTGATCAACAGCACATGGATTTTCCCCTTCTTGAGTGAAAGGGGAAGCCTAGCTACTCCTGTATCACTGTTATCTCTCAGCTACCTCCACAGAAGACATTCTATGGATCCATGCAAATTAAAAAGGAAAATTAAAAAAGACTTGGTGAATCAGGAGAGGATAGGTCTTAAGAAGGCACACTGGCTCCTTCTGGCCTTATGCAGTTTACCCAGAAAATACTATCTGGGGCTGCATTATTTTTTCCATTCACCATCAACTCCTCTTCCTAACAACCCCATTGAGATCATAGAATCATAGAAGATTAGGGATGGAAGAGACCTCAGGAGGACTTCAACACCTTGCTCAAAGCAGGACCTATCGCAAGTAAATCATTGCAGCCAGGGCTTTGTCAAGCCTGGGCTTAAAAACCTTTACGAATGTAGATTCCACCACCTCCCTAGGTAACCCATTCCAGTGCCTCACCATCCTCCTAGTGAAATAGCTTTTCCTAATGTCCAACCTAGACCACCCCCACTGCAACCTGAGACCATTGTTTCTTGTTCTGTCATCTGCCACCACTGAGAATAGCCTGATTCCATTCTCTTTTGAACCCCCCTTCAGGTAGCTGAAGGCTGCTATCAGTTCCCTCAGCCTCTGTTCATAAGTCATGTGCCCAAGAACCCTAATCATTTTTGTAGCCCTCCACAGCACTCTCTCCAGTTTGTCCTCATCCTTTCTGTAATGAGGGGGCCGAAACTGGACAGAGTACTCAGATGTGGCCTCACAGTGTTGATAGAAGGGAATAATGACTTTCCTCAATCTGCTGACAATGCTTCTACTAGTGCAGCCCAATATGCCTTTAGCCTTCTTGGACATAAGGACATGCTATTGATTCATACCCAGCTTCTCATCTGTTGTAATCCCCAGGTCCTTTTCTGCAGAACTGCAAGTCCATACTTATTTAACTTGCTAGCAAGAATACTGTGGGGGACCATATAAAAAACTTTGCTAAAATCTAGGGCTGATGCAGTTAGAGGACTCCCTGGTGGGCGGCAGCAATAGAATTAAGGCAGTTGGCAGCCACTATCAGTCAAGGGCCAGAGCCTATGGAGCTGCAAGCCTCATGCCATTCCACTAGGTCTGAGTTTTGCTCCTCCTTAACCAGTGCTGATGTACATTTTTCATGCCAGCATGTTTAAATGATATACATGGGCCAGTTCAGGGGAGTTTGGATGCTAAGTCTTTTTTCATACCCATATCTATTAATTAGAGGCATTTAATTGTCAGGATTGCTCTAGCTTAGAAGCTGTCACAGCTGAGCTGAACAGCTTCCTTTTGCAATGAGGCTGGAGACAAAAGTGTAAGGGAACTGAATTGAAGTTTAGAACATCCTTCCTGACTCCAACAGGATGTTTGGAAGTCCTGGGGTGCTACAGACTCTGAAAGATTAGTAATTAGGGACTGACTTACATTTTGAATACTAATGAAAGCTCAGAACTGGGGCTTTAATCACTTAAAAAATTGCTGCATCCTGCCTTCTTACGTCAAAGTTTTCTAAAAATAATAAAATAATTGTGTTGGAGGGCACTACTGGCAAGTGACAATCTGAAAAACTGACAATGTAATCTGCTAAACAGAGTCTGAATATGTGCTACACAAGGCACTTCCAGTGTACCTCTGTATCGATATGCATTGGAACTGCGGGGCTAGTGCTGGAGCATTTCCCAAGATCCTGCCAATCATGTCATGGTGATGGTTCCTATGGAGGGCTGTCATCCCCTTTTCAAGCTAGAAACCCCCTTCTACGGGGAGGCAAAATCAGGAGATATCTGAGCAACATTCATTTGAACACTAACTTATGTAATTTCAAGTTCTAATACTTTTCTTGGAAATTCTGGCTCCATCACTTTCTGCTGAGTCTTGGGACTCTCTTCGGAATGTTTAAAAATATCCATAGAGTCATATACAACAACTTCTTTATTTTTTATTTATCAAATATTTGTTTTCTGTATTATTTTAAATTTATTTCTGCTTCGCTTCAACCTCCTTTCATGTACAAAAAAAAAAGTTGAGCTGACTTAAAAAACAGATAGCCAGGTGTCAGTCAACTTCATAGTCTGTTATCTATGAGCATCCATTAGGCTCTCCTGTGAAACCTCCAAAATCATTTTACTTGTGACATACAATCTACAATTGTCTAAGAGTCCATAGCTGAAATGCATATGTTTGAAATATATGTAACACTCAGTCCTTCCTTGCTTTTGGATGGCTTTTTCTTTTTTTCCCCAGCCAGAAATACAGTAAACAGATGTTAGAGGGTACATTAATAATTCAGCTAAAATATTCTAAATTTCAATATTAAATATTTATTTGAAGAATGTCAATTTAAGAGAAGCAGTTTCTGAATTGCAGAGAGATTCTTTTTTAAAGAATTTTAAGCTGGGAAATATCTCTATCCCTTCTTCATACCCACTTGTCTTCTTCACAGCAATATTATGAGGCTTTAGATGTTTGACAAGAGCTTTGAGATCCACAGAGAGAAGGCACTATACAAATGCAAAGCATTGTGCACTATAAAGGAAATAGGCCTACTAAGGAATCTTTTTTGATAACCTCCCACAACCCTTACTGCATGGGGAGTAAGGCCCTTCTCTACAGCCCTACCGAGAAAGGGTATGTCTACACTACCCAGCTAGTTCGAACCAGCGGGGTAATGTATGCATACCGAACTTGCTAATGAAGCCCGGGATTTGAATTTCCCGGGCTTCATTAGCATAAAGCCGGCGCCGCCATTTTTAAAAGCCGGCTAGTGCGAACCCCGTGCTGCGCGGCTACATGCGGCACGGGCTAGATAGTTCGAACTACATAGCCATTCCGAACTATCTGTACTCCTCGTGGAACATGGAACGAGGAGTACAGATAGTTCGGAATGGCTACGTAGTTCGAACTATCTAGCCCGTGCCGCGTGTAGCCGCGTAGCACGGGGTTCGCACTAGCCGGCTTTTAAAAATGGCAGCACCGGCTTTATGCTAATGACGCCCGGGAAATTCAAATCCCGGGCTTCATTAGCAAGTTCGGTATGCATACATTACCCCGCTAGTTCGAACTAGCAGGGTAGTATAGACATACCCAAAGTGAATCCCACTGGAATTTAGGTTTTTGGACATACCCATATGTCCACATTTTTCCAGAATCATCCCTTTTTGGGGAATGACTAGGTCCCAGGAAATCTGTCAGGGTGTCCAGTACAGATTGCTTAGATGTCAGTTTTATGGGCTCAAGATGAACCTAGACGTACTGTGTTTTTGGACGTCAGGTGTGGCAATGTTAGGCTAAACTAGTGCTATTAGTGCCACAAGTGGCCGGTGTGAGGAAGTATATAGAGTGAGAGGAGCCCTGATTTCATTCCAAATCCATCACTCTTTGAGGATTTAGATTGCAACACACTTGATTATGTTTACTTGCTTTAAGTTAAGGATAACTTATTTACTTAAGGTTAATAAACCTTTAAATAGTTTATTGCAGGATTGACTGCAGCCATCGTTGATGTAAGATCAAGGGTATCAATTAGTCTGAATTGACTGATCTCTTGAGACAGGAAACAACTTGAATACTATAAGATTTCTGATGTAACTGATTGTAGCTGGGTCCCTGGAGGCAGAGTAGTGTAGTGGTGGATCGCTGAGTAAGTGGGCCCAGGAACAACCAAACCACTCTCTATTTAAATCATCCAGTTTGGGGCATTGCTCCAAGAATCTAGATTCCCTTTAGCTGGGGTTACTTAATAGATTACTCTCCTTTTTGCCCAGAGGCTTAGGGGTAGGGGCTTACTTGCTCCTGTGGTTGCTGGGCAGGGAGGTTTGGTTCGTGTCCTCAGACTGCTGAACCAAGATGCCGCCTCATTGCTAGTCAGACACAAACTGAACCACACTCCCTTTTCTCCCTTCCCTGCACCAGGCTTGGCATTGGTAAAGTGGGGCACAGTTCACTGGGCCCAGAGGTTTTCTTTAATCCCTGGGATGCAAGACACTGCTTTCCCCACACTGACCATTTATCACTAAGGGTATGTCTACACTAGCTTGAATTAATGAGCTAGGGTAGACATACCCTAAGTTCAGTCTGTCTGGGTTGAGAGACAGACTGGAGTATCTGAGAAGACGGTCTGTGGCTCCCTGCTGAGAACTGTATTGTGACTCAGGAGTTAATATTGCTTACTGGCTTGGTGAAATCTAATTATAGAACACCCCACTGATTTGGGGTGTCTAAGCTGTTTTTGACAGTGCCATGAGGTAGGCAGCCAAGGTCATGAGCCACTCCAGACAGCGTGACACAGGCTTACCTTTCAGAGACAATACAAAGAGCATCATGGCATGGCCGAATGATGAATATTACAAGGATATGGTCAAAATATTACTTAAAAGTGACATAGGTGTGTGACAGCCACCAGATACAAAGCAGGAGGCCTTCAATGTCTTGTGATAGTCATACAAAGCTTACGTGATCTGGGTCAATACAGATTTATACCTCCATTATATTGCAATAATCAGTCTCCAGGATGAATTTAGGTCCATCAATGGCTATTATCCAGGATGAGTGGGCCTGGTGCCCCTAGCTTCTGTTTGCCAGAAGCTGGGAATGGGTGACAGCCTGGGTGGATCCAGGGCCGGCTCTAGGTTTTTTGCCGCCCCATGCAAAAAAAGTCTTGGCTGCCTCCCTCCCCCGCCATTTTTGTTGGCTTTTTCACATATTTGCACTTTGCAATGTTTTTGTTTTGTTTTGTTTTGGCTGTTTAAAAAAAAATGAAAACAGAAAATTTGTAGTTAGTGAAATAAAACAATTTCCTACTAGTGTACTCATTTAATTTTAACAAAATCACAATTAGAAACAATTTGGGTTCAACTATATACGGTAATGAAAAATGTTAGTGTCTTCTGGTGCACCCAGTTTCTCATAAATTAAAAGAATTTATATTAACTGAATTTTCCTGGTTTTTATACTAATTCAGTTTTATACTAAGTCAGTAAAATCTACATTTTTTGCAGTGGTACTTTGAATTGAAATTAATGTGAGTCCTGACAAATGATTTTGAGACATGATGGACCTCAAATAATTTTTTAGTAATTTCAGTTTTGAGAAACTGCGCTCACATGAAGCCACTGATACTGGTAATGTTGAAAGAAAGTAGCTCAATGTCTGTGATTCTGTAACGATGAAATGCTGGCTGTTCCATCTGGGTGGTGCTGTTGCCTGAAGTGCTGGCTGTTCCCTCTGGATGGCCCATGCTGCATGGAGTGTGCGGGGCCCAAACAGCCGCTTGCACCGCTTGCTCCCCTGTGATGGCCCGGCTGAGCGGCACTGAAGTCAGCTGAGTGCCACGGCGGGAGGGGAAGGGGGACAGGGTGGTGATGTACATGGCCAGGTGGCGGGGCCTGGCCGTGTACGTCACCGCCCCATTCCCCTCTGCCTCCCGCCGTGGTGCTCAGCTGACTTCTGCGCCGCTCAGCCAGGCTGCCTCATGGAAGCAAGTGGCACAAGCGACTGTTTGGGCTCTGCACTCTCCATGTAGCACGGGAGTGCGAAGCCCAAACAGCCGTTTGGGCTCCGCGGTCCCCTGAGTGAGAGGCAGGAGGGGGAGGAGAAGAGAAAGAGAGAGACAGAGAGAGAGGCAGGAGGCAGAGGAGAGCTGAGAGAGGTGGGGGGAGGCAGGAGGAGGAGGAGAGAGAAAGAGAGAGAGATAGAGCGAGAGACCGGAGGCTCAGGAGAGAAGACCGACTTGGAGGAGACACCTGAAAATCCCGTGGCTAATTGGCTAGTGTTAAAAGAATGTGTACTGCTATAGCAGTGTTTGGAGTGAAAAAATCATTTCTTGCTATAAATTCCCTCTGACTGCACTTTTAGGGTATGTCTACACTACCCTCCTAGTTCGAACTAGGAGGGTAATGTAGGCATACCGCACTTGCAAATGAAGCCCGGGATTTGAATTTCCCGGGCTTCATTTGCATAAGTGGGGAGCCGCCATTTTTAAAACCCCGCTGGTTCGAACCCCGTGCAGTGCGGCTACACGGGGCACGAACTAGGTAGTTCGAACTAGGCTTCCTAGTTCGAACTACCGTTACTCCTCGTGAGATGAGGAGTAACGGTAGTTCGAACTAGGAAGCCTAGTTCGAA
The DNA here is from genome assembly GCF_049634645.1 of Pelodiscus sinensis. Lineage (NCBI taxonomy): Eukaryota > Metazoa > Chordata > Testudines > Trionychidae > Pelodiscus > Pelodiscus sinensis. Next base: position 11,242,532 of record NC_134723.1, read on the forward strand.
CTACCTAGTTCGTGCCCCGTGTAGCCGCGGTACACGGGGTTCGAACCAGCGGGGTTTTAAAAATGGCGGCTCCCCGCTTATGCTAATGAAGCCTGGGAAATTCAAATCCCGGGCTTCATTTGCAAGTGCGGTATGCCTACATTACCCTCCTAGTTCGAACTAGGAGGGTAGTGTAGACATACCCTGTGAGAAGAAGTTTTAGGACTTATTAGCTCAGATAAAGCTATTAATTCATCATACAAATATAATTTTAATTATTATTTTTTCCATAAAGGCAAAGGGTCTTCAAGTAAAGTCCTCCTCCTCTTTCACTTGCTGCTAGGTCACAACAGCTTTTTCCCCTCCCTGTCCAGCTTGGTGTCCTGCTTGGCCTTGCACTGGAGGTTGCTGATGAAGATGGGGAAGTAGCTGGCCTTCCGGAGACGGCTCAGGCTGGGCCTGGGGTGGCCCTGGATCAGTAGCAGGTGCAGGTGTGTCTGGGGCAGTAGCTAGGGCAGGCAGGGGGGATTGTTCCTCAGCCCCAGGACCAGCTGCTCCACCAGTACCTGCAGCTTCTCCAGCAACTGCAGGGTCTTATCCAGCGCGGTCCACGTGGCCGTGCCTAGGGCGGAGGGGCCTTGGTGGGTGCCCAGCCCCCCTGCAACTGCCATGGCCCTAGTCAGAGAGGAGACTGCACTTCCCCCTGCGAACCCACCCTGGCCCCCCGCGGACAGGGCTGACCCGAAGTAGACAGCGGAGCCAGGCAGCAGAAAGAGGAAGAGGGTGGCCAGCAGGCTCTGGGAGTGCATGATGCCAATGGTGCGCAGTGGGTAGTGGCGTCCCTCATGGCCCTTTAAAATCAGTTGAGCGGGGCCGGGCATTGCCAGGGGTGGCTGCTTACCTGGAAATGCCGCCCTTGGAAATGTGCCACCCCAAGCATGTGCTTGATTTGCTGGTACCTAGAGCCAGCCCTGGGTGGATCACTAGATGGTTTCCTGTTCTGTTCTTTCCCTCTGGTGTTTACAATAAATACAATAAAAGAATACAATATTGTATTCTTTCCCTTTGGCTTGATCAACCGTTGGTATGCATGAGTAGTAAGACATGTTCTATGGTACCTCATTGCTTAGCTTCCATTTTCTCCATGTTATCCCTATGTCTTTATCAGTCCTATTCAAAGTTTGGGAGATCAAGTAAGTCATACAAAGTTTCACTTTCTGATTAATGTGAGGAAACCCCAGAGACTGACTTAAAAATGAATCCTCAGACAGCGTAGCAATATCTCCTGATAAGCTCAGATAAGACATGATACTTGAAATACCCCAGCCAGCCAGACCCATCTTGCCCCTGGCTCTGAAGCTTGAAATGAAACAAGTAAATCAAAATGCAAAAAGAGAATAATTTGCTATCATAAAATGCTACTGTATGTGATATGTAATAAAATTGCCCTAGCATTATCAATTATGTCAAATATCACCTCAGAATACACTTCATATAGAACTTTTCAGTAAGAAACAAAACTCATCCAAAAAACCCTGTAATTAAAATGATGAGGATTAAATCATTGCTCTGGGGTCCTCTATTTCATTTACCTTCCATTTTTGTATAATATGCAAATTACTGCTTCATTACTTTCACTGACCAAAATGGTAAAAAATCAAATTGATTAATTTCAGCTTTGCATCTTCCCTTGTCTTTTGTATATAGATATATATATAGAGAGATATATATAGATATATATCGATATATAAAATAGAATGAGGGAGTCCTGACAATCTGTCTCCTTACATTAACAAAAAAACATCAGTGTGATTATCAAGGGGAAATCTAACAAAGAGCTAGAACTTACACATGTATCTTAAATATTTAACATAAATAAAAATATAGAGACCGCTAAAGCTTCAGAGGGATAGTTGAGTTATTCTGTAACAAGAAAAACTTAAAAAACAACAAATAGAGTAGTAGCACCTTAAAGACTAACAAAACATATAGCTGGTATCATGAGCTTTCGTGGGTGCAACCCACTTCTTTCAGATAACTGTTTACTTCGAACTTTCAGTGCTGTCTCTGGCAGGGGAAGTTCTTTTACTAGAGATTGCCTATGTTGTAGTAAAGAGGAGAGGCTGGAAGATGATAAAGTAGGGATAAGATCAGATGAGAAACAATCAAATAAAAAAGAGTCTAACACATCAGGAAATGGCAGACAGATAAATAGGGACAAATTTTTAAAGTGCTTAGACCCAAACATTAGAAGTCTAAATAATAAGATGGGTGAACTAGACTGCCTCATTTGAAAGGAGGGTATTGATATAATAGGCATCACAGAAACTTGGTGGAATGAGGACAATCAATGCACACAGTCATACCAGGGCACAAAATATATCGGAAGGACAGAACAGGTTGTACTGGTGGGGGAGTGGCACTATATGTGAAAGAAAATGTAGAATCAAATGAAGTAAAAATTTTAAGTGAGCCAAAATGTTCCATAGAATCTACTATTATTGGAGTAATTTCATGCTCCAATAATAAGAATATAGCTGTAAGGATAAATTATCGATCACCTGTTCAGGACAGTGATAGTGACTATGAAATGCTAAAGGAGATTAGAGGGGCTTTCAAAATGAAAAAAATTCTTAATAATAGTGGGGGATTTCAACTATCCCCATACTGACTGAGTACATGTCACCTAGGATGGGATGCAATGATAAAATTTCTTGATGCCTTAAAGCAGTGGTTCTCAACTTGCTGTCTGCAGACCTTTGGGGGTCCGTGAGGGCACGGCAGGGAATCCACGGAAAGTTTTTAAAAGTAAGGATTTTCTTTTTCTCCCCCGCCCCATTCTCCAGGAGCTAAGGGAGTGTGGGGAAAGTGCTTGCATGTTGTGAATGACTATCATGCCTGGCTAGTGTGTAAGAGGCATGCATGGGATGCAAGCACTTACCCCTCACTCCTGTAGCATCTGGGGAATGGGATCAAAAGCAAGCCGGGACCCGAAGTGCATTGCTGCTCATCTCTCCTCTTTCTGTGCTCCCGAAGTTTCACCCTTGCCCCCTATCCACTTGAAGTTCCACCCTTGAGGACCTGGCAGCTCCAGAGCTCCCTTTGTACTCTGGAGTCAGCTTATAAATGGGTCAGTCACCTTTTACCATTTTTTTAAATACATCACCCCACTCTAACTGTTCAAAAGCTATTAGGGTATGTCTACACTACAAAGTTAATTCAAACTAATGGATGTTAGTTCGAATTAACTTTGATAGGCGCTACACTAGCGCTCCGCTAGTTCGAACTTAATTCGAACTAGCGGAGCGCTTAGTTCGAACTAGGTAAACCTCATTCTCCGAGGACTAAGCCTAGTTCGAACTTACTAGTTCGAATTAAGGGGTGTGTAGCCCCTTAATTCGAACTAGTGGGAGGCTGGCCCTCCCCAGCTTTCCCTGGTGGCCACTCTGGCCAACACCAGGGAAACTCTATTGTCCGCCTCCCGGCCCCGGACCCCTTAAAGGGGCACGGGCTGGCTACAGTGCCAATGCCAGGTGCAAGCCTGCCAGCACCCAGCTAGCAGACCCTGCAACTGGCACGGCTCGAGCCAGCCACCCGATGCCCCCCAGCCCACCCCCTCTTCCCGGGACCAGGCTGGCGGCTCCCGGGAGCTAGCCCGGGACTGCAAGAGGTGGGCACCCGCCTGGTATAGTGCAGACATCGTGGACCTTGCGTCTAGGGCAGGAGAGCTGCCAGTCTGGCCACCCAGAAACAGGTGTGCATGAAAATCAAGGTGGTCCACTGAGACCCCCGACCCTGAGCCCTGAGCTTACGATGGCCGTACTGGGCCAGACCAAAGGTCCATCTAGTCCAGTAGCCTGTCTGCCAACAGTGGCCAACCCTAGGAACCCTGGAGGGGATGGACCGAAGACAGTGACCAAGCCATTTGTCCTGTGACATCCCTCTCCAGCCTTCCATAACCTTTGGGCAGGGACATCACTCCTACCGTCTGGATAATACCACTCCATGGACCCAACATCCATCACTTTATCTCACTTCCCTTTAAACTCTGTTCTAGTTCTAGCCTTCATAGCCTCCTGCAGCAAGGAGTTCCACAGGTTGACTCTTTGCTTTGTGAAGAACAATTTTCTGTTACTAGTTTGAAGCCTGCTACCCATTCCTTTCCTTTGGTGTCCTCTAGTCCTTCTATTATGGGAACTAATGAAGAACTTTTCTTGATGCACCCTTTCTACTCCACTCATGCTTTTAGAGACCTCTATCATATCCCCACTCAGTCTCCTCTTTTCCTCTTTTCAAAGTTGTTACATTTCAATGTGGACATACTGTATTACCTCTCAATACTACTATATGTGTGGAAGTTAAATCCTGGTGAGAAAAATAGAAAGGAACATAAATTCTGTCAAATTAAGTGTAAAATATAATAAGAATAACATGAACATTTCAGATGATTATCAAGTAATGGAATGTTTGAGAACAGCTATATTGTTTGGAGGTCCACATAATTTTAATAGATTGAAAGGGGGTCTGTATGTGCGAAAAGGTTGGGAACCACTTCTTTAAATGACTACTTCTTGGAGCAGCTGGTTCTGGAACCCACAAGGGGATAGGCAAGTCTTGATTTTTTCCTATGTGGAGCACGGGATCTAGTCCATAGAGCAAGTATATCTGGACCACTTGGCAATAGTATCCATAATGTAATAAAATTGAACATCCTTATGGTGGAGAAAACACCTCAGCACCCCAACATTGTGGCATTTAATTTCAGACAGGGGAAGTGCACAAAAATATGGAGGTTAGATAAATAGAAATTAAAAGGTAAAGTGACAAAAATAAAATCCCTGCAAGCTGCAAGGAAACTTTTCTAAGACACCATAATAGAGGCCCAGCTTAAATGTATACCCCAAATATAACACACACACACACGCACACACACGCACACACAGTAAGGGAACCAATAAAGTGCTACTATGGATCAACAACCAAGTCAAAAAAGCAGTGAGAGATAAAAAGAGGAAGTTAAATCCTAATGAGGAAAATAGAAAGGAACATTAATTCTGTCAAACTGAGTGTAAATATATAATAAAGACAAGCCAAAAAGGAGTTTGAAGAACAGGTAGCCAAAATCTCAAAAAGGAATAGCAAAATGTTTTTTAAGTGCATCAGAAGCAGGGAGCCTGCTAAACAGCCAGTGAGGCCCTCGGATGATTGAGATGCCAAAGGAGCACCCAAAAATGATCAGATCATATTGGAGAAACTAAATAAATGTGTTGCTTCTGTCTTTACAACTGAGGATGTTAGGGAGATTACAAACCTGAGCCATTCTTTTTAGGTGACAAATACGAGGAATTTGTCAGATTGAGGTGTCAGTAGAGGAGGTTTTGGAACAAATTGATAAACTTAATAGTAACAAGTCACCAGAACCAGATGGCATTCATCCAAAAGTTCTGAAAGAACTCAAGTGTGAAATTGCAGAACTTTTAATTGTGGTTTGTAACCCAACTTTTAAATCAGATTCTGTACCTAATGACTGGAAGATAGGTAATGTGATGCCAACATTTAAAAAGGGCTGTAAAGGTGTTCCTTGCAATTACACACTGTTAAGTCTAACATCAGTACCCGGCAAATTAGTTGAAACTATAGTGAAGAATAAAATTGTCAGATAAATGGATGAATATAATTTGTTGGGGGAAAGTCAACATGATTTCTATAAAAGGAAATCACGCCTTACTAATCTGCTAGAGTTCTTTGAGGGGGTCAACAAACATGTGGACAGGCAGGATTCAGTGGATACAGTATTCTTAGATTTCCAGAAAGCCTTTGACAATGTCCTTCACCAAAGGCTCTTAAGTAAAGTAAGTTATCATGGGATAAGATGAAAGGTCCTCTCATGGTTAAAAGACAGGAAACAAAGGTTAGGAATAAAGGGTCAGAATGGAGAGAGGTAACTAATGGTTTCCCCTAAGGATCTGTCTTGGAACCAATCCTATTCAACCTATTTGTAAATGATCTGGAGAAAGGGGTAAACAGTGAGGTGATAAAATTTGCAGATGATGCTAAATTGTTCAAGATAGTTAAGACCAAAGCAGGCTGTGAAGAGCTTCAAAAATATATCACCAACCTAAGTGATTGGGCATCAAAATGGCAAATGAAATTTAATGTTGATATATATAAAGTAATGCACATTGGAAAAAATAATCCCAACTATACAGACAATATGATGGGGACTAAATTAACTAGAACTACTCAAGAGAGAGACTTTGGAGTCATTGTGGATAGTTCTGTGAAAACATCCACTCAGTGTGCAGCGGCAGTCAAAAAAGCAAACAGAATTTTAATAATCATTAAAAAAGGGAGAGAGAATAAGACAGAGAACATCTTATTGCCTCGATATGAAACCATGGTACTTCCACATCGTGAACACTGCATACAGATGTGGTTGCCTTGTTTCAAAAAAGATATATTGGCACTGGAAAAGATTCAGAAAAGGGCAACATAAATGATTAGGGATTTGGAATAGGTCCTATATGAATAGAGATTAAAAAGACTGGGACTTTTCAGTTTAGACAAGAAAAGACTAAGGGGAGATACAATAAAGGTCTATAAAATCACGACTGGTATGGTAAAAGTGAATAAGAAAAAGTTATTTACTTGTTCACATAACATAAGAACTAGGGGTCACTAAATGAAATTAATAGGCAGCAGGCTTAAAACAAACAAAAGGAAGTTTTTCTTCATACAACATGCGGTCGGCCTGTGGAACTCCTTGCCAGAGGAGGTTGTAAAGACAAGTACTTTAACAGGTTCAAGAAAGAACTGGATAAATTCATGGAGGTTATGTCCATCAATGGCTATTAGCCAGGGCGGGTAGGAATGGTGTCCCTAGCCTCTGTCAGAGGCTGGGAATGGGTGACAGGAAAGAACATAAGAACATAAGAACAGCCGTACTGGGTCAGACCAAAGGTCCATCTAGCGCAGTATCCTGTCTACCGACAGTGGCCAGCACCAGGTGCCCCAGAGAGGGTGGACCGAAGACAATGATCAAGCGATTTGTCTCCTGCCATCCCTCTCCAGCCTCTGACAGACAGAGGCCAAGGACACCATTTTATCCCCTGGCTAATAGCCTTTTATGGACCTAACCTCCATGAATTTATCCAGCTTCTCTTTAAACTCTATTATAGTCCTGGCAATTACTTGATGGAATTACTTGAGAGGAATTACTTGATGATTCCCTGTTCTGTTCACTCTCTCTAGGGCATCTGGCATGGGCCACTGTTGGCAGACAAGATATAGGTCTAAATGGATCTTTGGTCTGACCCTCTATGGCCATTCTTATATTTTTATGGTAACTGCCTCTGACTCATTAACATTAGATAAATAATTGACTGGCCCCAGGCTTCAGTTATCTCATGTACTATATAAGGCACATGTGATTGTTCACTGGAAAATGAGACCCCCATTCAGGAGCAGTCCTATGGAAATGTACATGATTATTATGGTTATTTTGATGATGATTTCATAGGTATGTTCTCAGGAATGTCTTTGCTAAGGTTTTGGATTAAGTTGAATGTTGTGGCTAGTATCTAGTTTTTGTTTAATTACTGTCCAGAGTACTTCAGCAAGCTGCCATAATTCTTGATGCGTAGCTATTGCTGATGATGCATCAGCTAGTCTATCTATATATTTTCAAAAATTCTTCCTAAATGGTAAGAGCTAGGACCACCAAATTTGGTATCGAGCTTTCTCTTATCCTAAATTAAGGCAAGATCAGGGTTTGTTTGTGCCAGGAAAATGAAAAAGGCCTAGAATGGGAATCTACTCCATGCAGCTGAATGCAGTGCCTTGCATGTTCAAAAGCTTCAAAGGGGTGGTCGAGTTAGTCATATATGTTCTAGTCTGAGTTAATTCTATGTTTTCCCAAACTTAGAAAGGGAGGGGGCTGATTGGAGGAAGAGCTATATATAGAGGGACCTCTGGGAAGCAGTGAATGTGGGGGACAGCTATACTGCAAAGTGACCACTGGGGGCACCTGCACCAGCAGCAGAGTGACCAGCTGGGAACAGGGCTCTACTTGGCCATCTACCAGACCAGGTAAGTGGCTCATATACTCTAAGACCCCACCTCAGATCTTCAGTGTAGCACCAGATGGGGTGGAGGAGCCATGCTGGCCAACAGCCCACTGTGTCCCATCCCCCCGGAACAATGCCCGGGGCCAGGCAGCACAACTCTGTCTGCCCCTGCCCCCAGGACATATGGAGGGCCCACAAATTGTGGCCCAGAAGCCCCCTGACCTCAGGACACTCCAGGGGAGCTGTAAATTGTGGCCTGGTGCCCAACCCCCCTCGCCCCTCAAGCCATGCCGAGAGAGGCTCATATCACAACCTAGTGGCCTCATTGCCTCTAGGAGAGCTAGAAACTATAGCCCAGTGGCCTACCCTGAGCCCATGAGGTACTGGAGGCCCAGGCACAAGCAGCTCCTCTGGGGAAAGGGGCAGAAAGCACTTTATGTCCCCCTCCACTGGGGTGAGGGAGTGAGCAGCAGTTTCTGGCTCACTGGAAATCCCTTGGGGTGGATAGAAACTGCAGTCTGGCCCACTAGAGGAGACAAGGGGTGGGTGGGCAGAAGCCACCTCCACCCTGCGGAGATAAGGAGATGCTGGGGGGGGGGATCCAGAAACTGTTGCTTCCCAAGGAGATGCTGGCAACAGGCAGCACAGCCCCCCAAGAAGCAGCCCTTTTCTTTGAGCCCCTGCCCTTAGCCCCTCCACCCCCTACCCTGATTCCTACATCCCCCGTGCCCTAAGATCCACCACAAATCCAACACCCTAACCTATTCCCTGACCTCCTGCCCTCAATCCCTTACACCTCTCAGTCCCCAACCCTCACTCCTGCACCCCCACCTCATGCTGTGAGCCCCTGACTCCTATTCCCCCAATCCTTGCCCTGAGTCCCCAACCCTCCCACCCGCTTGTCCCAACTCTGGCACCTCCCACCTCCTGCCCTGAGCCTTCCCTCCCACACACAATCCTCTGCCCTGATTCCTGCACCTCCACCCTCTGCCCTGAGACTTCCAACATCCAATATCCTGCCTTGAGACCTCCACCTCTGACCTATGTTCTAAATTCTAACATAGGAATCATTGTCATTCGTTAATTAATACAATCTTTTCTCCTTCATTTTTGAGAAAAACAATCATGTAAATACAGCATGTACATTTTCCTTTTATTTAAAAAAACATTAATTGAGTTACAGTTCTGAGCAATGCCGGGTCCATCTCCTAGTTATATAATATACTAATGTACTATATAGGCTGTGTAGTGGCTTCAAGGGAACTAATGGAAACCCCTTTTCTAAACATAGCCCCATACTGCAATATTTTAAATGTACTTCTTGTTATCCCTCCCTGCAAATTCCAGGAACCACTCCTGTTTTTTATAGTGGAAAACGAAATCCAAATTCACCCCAATTTTTTTCTCTGAATTCCATTTCCTCTGAACTCAACTGTTATTGATTTGGGGAAAAAAAACCATAATCTGAATCCATACAATCTCTAGGTCCATAAAGCAGATTTAAATGTTATTAATTCTAAACTTTCAAAGCACATGAGACAACCACAAAACCATGGGACTGGCTTAAAAACCATACACCTTGGTAAAAGCAGTATTTTTTGTAGGAAGAGAAATAGTTTTCTGAGTTTTGAACCTGTAGGGTACATGTGAGTGATGTTTCCCAGTCTTTCTTCATAACTGAGAACATTAGATACTCATATTTGAGAGGAAAGCTGACATTTTGTAACATTCACATGAGTCCAACAAACTGGGCTTTCAAAATGACCGACAAATATTATGAGATAAAATGGTTAAGAGTTGGCAGCACCAGTGCTCTCATTCATTATTCCGTTTTGCTAAAATCAGAGATCCCACTGCTGCCTGTGATTTTCATTGATTGGGGTCAATATATTGGAGAACATTGTGCAGCATCCTCCACTGACATAAAAGCTGCTGCATAAAGTAAACATTGCTCTTGCCGTTTCTGTTTATTATTCACTATGGGTATGTCTAGACTACATGCCTCTGCCGACAGAGGCATGTAAAATAAGCTACCTGACATAGTCAATGACGTGGAGATTTAAATATCCCTGGCTTCATTAAAATAAAAATGGCCGCCGTGCTGTGCCGACTCAGCTGATCATTGGCAGAGTGCGTGAGTCAAGACGTGGATTGGTTGACAGGGGAAGCCTTTGTCGACCACTCCCTTATGCCTCATGAAACGAGGTTTACAGGATCAGTCGACAAAGGCTTCCCCTGTCGACCAATCCGTGTCCTGACTCGCACACTGTGCCAACGATCAGCTGAGCCGGCACAGCGTGGCGGCTATTTTTGTTTTAATGAAGCTGGGGATATTTAAATCTCTGCTTCATTGACTATGTCGGGTAGCCTATTTTACATGCCTCTGTTGGCAGAGGCATGTAGTCTAGACATATCCTATGTGTATGTTTGTCTCCCAGTGTCTACCACAGGCAGCCAAAGCTATTTGAATGTGGCTGAAGCTAATGTAAGTGTCATCTTGTGGCTATCAGTGTCACCACATAAACGGTTCAGCTATTAACACTTGGTACACACACCTCTATCAAAAATTGAATCATTCAAACTGTCGTCTGAGCAGCTGTCTGAGATGTTGCCTAAGCTACTAAATCTAGGACTTCCAACTGGCACTATGAGCCGCTGCCACTGGCCCAGCAGTGTGGATGAGTAATTTGGGTATACCAGGCTTCATAAAAGTGAGATGACTTATGGTGCTGCAAAATTAGAACAGTTGAATACAAGTCTGACTAAACATCATTGTTAACATATTTTCAAAAATATCCAGAGTGTAAATGCAGATAAAATAAGCAGAAAAAATTATCTTGCCAAACAAATGATATTGTATTTGTACATCAATTCTTCACCTTTATTTTAGAAACTTACTGATTCTGGGGCTAATAGGGAAAAAAGGAGTTACAGAGCTAATATAAATAAATGAAGCTCAGAAATTATTTTAAAGCAGTAATTTTTATGAAAATTTCATAATCTTGTGAAATTAATTTTAAATATATTTTGTTGAAACAAGGAATTACATCTGCAACTGGTCCCTGTTGCTTTTATTTTATCTAGTTTTATCTGTCTGTCTCTCATTCTGTGCCAGGTGTGACTGTGTCTACATTTTTCACCTTGCCAGCTCCCTCCCTGACATTTGCTCAGCTGGGTTCACAACCACAGCAAGGCTAACAGCTGTTCTGCTGCTGGCTGCCCTACAGGCTCCCCCACTGCCACCAGTCTAATATCCCACTGCCCTGCAGCCAGGACACCTGCCCCAATATGGCAGCCCACTACCCTGCCAGAGCCAGCTCATACTCTGGTTGTCATGCCACTGGTCCAGCCAGATCCTGCAGCAGAGCTCCCAGCCACGGGCCCACCCTGCAGCCAGACTGGCTGGGATCCTGGCCCCTGTATGTCTATTGCCTCCAGTACTCACAGGGACTCGCTGGTCCAGGAACACCAGTGGTCCCGCTGGACCATGGATATTGCCAAACTAAAAAGTCCTGATATAGAGAGCTTCAGCCTTTTATGTGGGAAGTCCCAGTCTTTCCCACTCCGTGGAGGAGAGAAAGGATTTTAATAGGGATCTACCATGGCTCAGGTGTGTGCTCTAACCACTGCGTAATGGGACATTCTGGTGGGGGCTTTCTGTCTCACTGGTTGAAGCCTTTCCATTCTGAATAAATAAAGAGTCATGTAGGCTAGCAAGAGTGCACCAGCATGGGAAGTGGTTACAGTGCTCACTTGGGATGTGGGAGACCTGGGGTCCAGTTCCCCAGCTGCAGTGACTCCTGGATATTCAGGGAGCAGCAACACATAGCTCAATAGAGCCTAATTCAATTCAGGTATCAGGAGGTGCCAGAGAGCACCTGTGTAAATCATATATTGTTTAACATTTTATATAAGCAGCCCAAATATGCAGGCACTTCTCTGGGCTCACGTGATTTGGAAGGGCTAATTTTCACTAATTTCTGGTTTTGCAGCACTGCAACTGGCCCTTCCAACAGACACCATTCCAGTGCTGTTCTACAATGCGGTTTTATCCCTGTACATGCTCTAATTTATAATATGCAGGTATTTACATGGGCACACTCATTAAACAGATTTAAAATTTCAAAAACCTAAATCTGACTGCTGAGCTGTGACAAGTTTTTGCTGTCCCAACTAGATAGTTTATTGCACTATATTTTAGGCTATTCTATACACAGATTCTAGCCCTGTAACTTCACTGAAATTCAAAGCACTTGAAGGATAGGGATCATTTTTTCAGCAAGTGTAAAAATGCCTTGCATGTGACACTAGTAAAGTTCCTATTTAAACTCTGCAAAATAAATCCAGTGATATTTTTAACAAAGAAAAAATATGTATATATGTTTTAATGTGTAAGGGAGATGTTTTGAAATAGAATGTGGGTTAAATTGTAAAAAGTGGATGAGTAAACTGCCGAGAAAACAAGTAGCTAGATGAGTGAATTATTCCCTTATCCAATACAATAAAAATGCCTTCAGAAAGACAAAACTATGGGTTATTTTAAATATAATCTAAGCCATCTTCCAGCACATCCACTATAGTGTGCCCTATGAAGATCCCTAGCAATGCTACATTCTCCTTTCGATGAGTCAAAATGACTGTTTATATCTAAATTTAACTTAACCCTCTTTACAATGTGTTCACGTTAGTACCTAATAATAAACAAGAATAGATGTCAGGATCATGTTAAAGAAATTGTGAGTTTTTCAGAGATGGATTTTGAAGTGAAACACTTCTGAGGGTGTTGAGACATTTCTGTTGATCTCTTTCGGAGGGTTTTTTTTTTTAAAAATGGTGAGATCTTTAGTGCACTTAGCTGTTCACCGAGGAAGCGATTTCTTAAAAAAGAAAACAATGATGGAAGCATCAGGTAATTTGAATGGGGAATCCAACTTGTTTCAGTGTTCTAATTTTTTTTAAAAGCTAAGAGAACAGAACATCTGGGCTTTAATTTGAAACAAGCCAGGCTATGGACCATAACAAATAAACTCCCTAGCCAAGAATGTAGCACAGTGCTTTTAAACACTTTTTGCTACAGAATTATAAGCTTATCATGACATTAAATAAATGAGAGTCTACAATCAAATCAGTAAGTAAAAACTTGTAAGGACACAAGAATATTACAGACTTTTCAGAAAGGAAAAATCTGAAAAACAAGTAATGCCTAGTCTTTGAAAAAACAACAAATGGCCTGGTAGCACTTTAGGGTGTATCTAGACTACAGGATTTTTTCGAAAAAGGTGGCCTTTTTTTTGAAAAAAAACTTCCCCTGCATCTAGACTGCTGTTGCGTTCTTTCAAAATTAAATCGTAAGAACGTGGTGGTTTTTTCTACTGCGGTAAACCTCATTTTACGAGGAAGAACACCTTTTTTTGAAAGTGCTTTTTTGAAAAAAGGCATTCTTGAATGGAAACAGGGCTTTTTTGAAAGAGAGCATCCAGACTGCCTGGGGGCTCTCTTTCAAAAGGTGGCTCACTTTTTCGAAAGAAGTAGTTGCAGTCTAGATGCTCTCTTTCTAAAGAGGCTTTTTTGAAAGATTCTTTCAAAAAACCCTCTTTCAAAAGAGGCTTGAAGTCTAGACATAGCCTAAATTATAGACTAACAGAACATGTAGATGGTATCATGCTTGGGGGTTGCGTAACTAGTTACATGACCCCCAAATATGATATCATCTAAGTGTTTTGTTAGTCTATAAAGTGCTACCAGACCATTTGTTGTTTTTTCTGTAGAGACTAACTCGGCTATCCCCTGAATCTAGTCTTTGAAAGACATTCATGAAAATTAAAATATTTATTGACCTTTTTTTCCCCAAACAGAAATACTAATATTTTACTCATGTCTCCCTAGTACTGCAGTGATAGCCTAATTGTTTTCAATCATAATCACCAATGCTAAACTTTTCCTCAGGGAGGATGTCATAAAGACCAGGACTTTAACAGGATTCAAAAAAGAACAAGATGAATTAATGGAGGCCATCAATACTTATTGGACAGGATGGGTAGGAATGGTGTCCCTGGGCTCTGTTTGTTAGGGGCTGGGAATGGATGACAGGAGAGGGATCACTTAGGCTATGTCTAGACTGCAGAGCTTTTCCGGGATACCAGAGGTATCCCGGAAAAGCTCTGCCATGCTCAAGGAATGCATCCGCTGTTTCCAAAAAAGCAGGCGTGTTCTTTCAGTATCCCTGTATTCCTCTCAATGGGTATGTCTACACTACCACCCTAGTTCGAAGTAGGGTGGTAGTGTAGACATACCTGATGAGAGGAACAAGGGATATTCCAAAAGAGGATTTTTTTCTGCAATTTGGCCCTGTGTAGATGGGCCAAATTTCAGAAAAGCCTCTTTCGGAAAAAAAGCGAAGAAAGATACGCAAATTGTGCTTCACATTTTGCATATCTTTTTCCGACTTTTCTCTGCAGTGTAGATATAGCCTTAATGAATACCTGTTTCTGTTCACTCCCTCTGGGGCATCTGGCATTGTCTGGATGGACCTTTGGTCTGGCCAACTATGGCCATTCTTATGTTCTTATATGGAAACAGGAATACATGAGATGTTTGTTACATCTTGCATAGTGATCACTTTTACTAAGTCAATATTGCAATAGGGTTATTTTTGTCCCTTAGCATGGAGGAAACTGGTAGTATTTCTGATCACCACCACCGATTATTATTGTTAATTGTTTTCAGTTATTTAAACCATAACACTGTGAAGTTAAGTGACATAATGAAGGCAAAGCAACTGGTATATGAACTCATTATAGTTTCTAGGCTCTAAAATGTGATAATTATGTATTATGCAAAATGAAAATATCTCCACAAGGGATGGAATAGATCTCCTGATAAATGAAAGAAAATGTCCCTATGCAATGACAAATGTGCAAAGGGTTAGGTGCATCACAAAAAGTTGACAATCCTGTCCTCTTTGCTGCTTGTCATTCTGAAATAAAGAAAACTGTAGAATAAGCAATACAGTATTCAGAATAATCAAAATGTAAGCAAACTGCTGCATTTACTATTACAGTTATTGTAAGGAGGTGATATACTATAACAACATTCAACATTCCTGTGGTGGGAAGAACACCTCAGTGTTATGTTGTGGGGAGTTTCAGAGCATAGGAAGAAATCAGTGGAAAGGCAGAGAGCTGGAGTAGGTGCAAGGGTCCATTTTATTGCATAGCACAGAACTCACCAGAACAAGCCCAGACTAGATGGGCTGACCCCAGTGACCTACTCAGTTACCATAACAACAAGATCTATATCTAAAACCCAATATACAACACTCAGCAGTCCAGCACCCCGGCATTTAAAAAAAGGAATTACACAAAAATGAGGAGTTTAGTTAAACAGAAATTAAAAGGCACAGTGACTAGAGCCAAATCCCTGAAAACTGCACGGAAACTTTTTAAAGATACCATAAGAGGCCCAACTTAAATGTATACCCCAAATTAAAAAAACATAGCAAGAGACCTACAAAAGAGTAACCGTGGCTTAACCACCATGTAAAAGAAGCAGAGAGGGACAAAAAAGGTATCTTTTAAGAAGCAGAAGTCCAATCCTAGTGAGATAAATAGAAAAGAACATAAACACTGTCAAATCAGGTGTAAAAATGTAATAAGAAAAGCAAAAAAAGATTTTGAGGAACAGCTAGCCAAAAACTCAAAAAGAAATAACAAAATGTTTTTTAAGTACATTAGAAGCAGGAAGCCTGCTAAAAAACCTGTGGGTCCCCTAGATGATCGAGCTATAAAAGGAGCAATCAAGGACGATAAAGCCATTGCGGAGAAACTAAATGATTTCTTTGCTTCAGTCTTCACGGCTGAGGATGTTGGGGAGATTCCAGAATCTGCATCGTCTTTTGTGGGTGGTGAATCTGAGGAACTGTCCCGGATTGAAGTGTCATTAAAGGAGGTTTTGGAACAAATAGAAAAACTTAATGTTAACAAATCTCCGGAACCGGATAGCATTCATCCAAGGGTTCTAAAAGAACTCAAATGGGAAATTGCTGAGCTATTATCCGTGGTTTGTAACCTATCCTTTAAATCGGCTTCCGTACCTAATGACTGGAAGGTAGCCAACGTGACACCAATATTTAAAAAGGGCTCTAGAGGCAATCCTGGCAATTACAGACCGGTAAGTCTAACTTCAGTACAGGGCAAATTAGTCAAACCAATAGTGCAGAATAAAATTGTGAAGGATATAGAAGAACTTAATTTGTTGGACAAAAGTCAACATGGTTTCTGTAAAGGGAAATCCTGTCTTACTAATCTATGAGGGTATGTCTACAACTAACTTTCATAGGCGCTACACTAGCGCTCCGTTAGTTAGAATTTAATTCGAATTAGCAGAGAGCTTAGTTCGAACTAGGTAATCCTCATTCCACGAGGATTAAGCCTAGTTCGAACTTACTAGTTCGAATTAAGGGCTGTGTAGACCCTTAATTCGAACTAGTGGGAGGCTAGCCGTCCCCAGGTTTCCCTGGTGGCCACTCTGGCCAACACCAGGGAAACTCTATTGCCCCCCTCCCGGCCCTGGACCCCTTAAAGGGGCACGGGCTGGCTACGGTGCCCGTGCCAGGTGCAAGCCTGCGAGCACCCAGCCAGCAGACCCTGCACCTGGCACGGATTGAGCCACCCACCCGATGCCCCCCAGACCTCTCCCTCTTCCCGGAACCAGGCTGGCAGCTCCCGGAAGCTTGCCCGGGACCGCAAGAGGTGGGCACCCACCTGGGTTAGTGCGGACATCGTGGACCTCGTCCACGATCTCTGCACTAGGCACAGGAAGGTGGACGGCTAGGGCAGAAGAGCTGCCAGCCTGGCCACCCAGGAGCAGGAGTGCATGAAAATCAAGGTGGTCCACTGAGACCCCCGACCCTGAGCTTAAAATGGCCGTCCTGGGTCAGACCAAAGGTCCATCGAGCCCAGTAGCCTGTCTGCCAACAGCGGCCAACCCTAGGGACCCTGGAGGGGATGGACCGAAGACAGTGACCAAGCCATTTGTCTCGTGCCATCCCTCTCCAGCCTTCCGCAAACCTTGGCCAGGGACACCACTCCTACCTCCTGGCTAATACCACTCCATGGACCCAACCTCCATGACTTGATCTCACTTCCCTTTAAACTCTGTTCTAGTTCTAGCCTTCACAGCCTCCTGCAGCAAGGAGTTCCACAGGTTGACTCTTTGCTTTGTGAAGAACAACTTTCTGTTACTAGTTTGAAGCCTGCTACCCATTCCTTTCCTTTGGTGTCCTCTAGTCCTTCTTTATGGGAACTAATGAAGAACTTTTCCGTATGCACCCTTTCTACCCAACTCCTGCTTTTAGAGACCTCTATCCTGTCCCCCCCTCCGTCTCCTCTTTTCTAAACTGAAAAGTCCCAGTCTCTTTAGCCTCTCTTCATATGGGACCTGTTCCCAAGCCCTGATCATTTTAATTGCCCTCCCCTCTCCCAGCCTCTTTCTTCCCCTCTCCCACCTCCTTTTCCCAGTCTCCCCCAGTTTTGTTCAATAAAGACAGATTCCATTTTTTAACACAATTGTATTTTATTTTGTACATCAAGAAGATGGGCTAGGGAGAAGGAGGTGAGGGAGGAATGGGGTACGTGCCCCCAATGGGTAGTACTGGGCTGGCTCTGCGGGCTTCTGGTGGTAGAAGTTCTCCTGCAGCTCCCCAATTGCCCCCTCTCCCCAGATGGCAGCCTGCGGCAAGTGCAGCCGGGCTGATGGCCGAGTGGTGTGATGTGCCCAGTGTGGGTAGTCCAGGCACTCCAAGCCAGGACTGCTTTGCAAGCGGGGCACCCCTGAGAACTGTCTGTCAGGGGTGGGGGTCGGGACCCTTTAAGCACAGCCCTCGGCTAGCCTGAGACAGCATCTCCACGCTCTAAGTCCTCCTCTCATGCCCTGCTTGCACTGCTTCCGGCCATCCTTACGCCCGGTTCAGGGTCCACTTAATGTGGACATGCTAGTTCGAATTAGCAAAACGCTAATTTGAACTAGTTTTTTAGTCTGGATCCGTTAGTTCGAATTAGCTTAGTTCGAATTATCTAATTCGAACTAAGTTTGTTCGAATTAACGTTGTAGTGTAGACGTACCCTTAGAGTTCTTTGAAGGGGTTAACAAACATGCAGACAAGGGGGATCCAGCAGATATAGTATACTTGGATTTTCAGAAAGCCTTTGACAAGGTCCCTCACCAAAGGCTCTTGTGTAAATTACATTGCCATGGGATAAGAGGGAAGGTCCTTTCTTGGATTGAGAACTAGTTAAAAGACAGGAAACAAAGGGTAGGAATAAATGATAAATTTTCAGATTGGAGAGGGGTAACTAGTGGTGTACCCCAGGGATCAGTCCTGGGACCAATCCTTTTCAACTTATTCATAAATGATCTAGAGAAAGGGGTAAGCAGTGAGGTAGTAAAGTTTGCGGATGATACCAAACTGTTCAGGATAGTCAAGACAGAAGCAGACTGTGAGGGACTCCAAGAAGATCTCACCAAACTGAGTGATTGGGCAACAAAATGGCAAAGGAAATTTAATGTGGATAAGTGTAAAGTAATGCACATCGGGAAAAATAACCCCAACTATACGTACAGTTCTCTCCGCGGGGGGCTGAACAAAGACTCTAGCTATCTTACCCATTACAAAGATAGCTTCCCCAATTATCACCTCTAATACTATTAACTCACAGACATCTGCCCTTCCCCACCTCTAATATCATTAACTCACAGGCATTCACCTTCCTTCCCCCCTCCCTGCTTCCCTCTTCTGTTCTGAAATGTGATTTGTCCTTTTCATATGTGTTCATTTTTTTTAATTGTATCCTTTGGTATATATGGCTGTGACTATTTTCTTCCACAATTTGATCTGAGGAAGTGGGTCTGGCCCACGAAAACTCATCATCTAATAAACCATCTTGTTAGTCTTTAAAGTGCTACATACACAAAATATATGTACTGTACTTTCCTTTTTAACAAGAAGTGATCTAAAATGTGTCTGAAGATATAAACCTATTTAAATACTAACATTAATAAACATACCATACTTTATTGTGAGGCTTGTGTCCTACTAGCTTTCATTGAGTGAAGGGAGCAAGATTTGCAAGTCATCTAAGATGAAAATGTACGAAGAACTGACAATTTAGGCCTATATCATGGCCTTATGTAACATAACAGAAGAACAAAAACCATTCGACTTATGTTCTGCTGTACTCCACAATTCAAATGTATCTGAGGGTATGTCTACACTACCCCGCTAGTTCGAACTAGCGGGGTAATGTATGCATACCGAACCTGCTAATGGAGCCCGGGATTTGAATTTCCCGGGCTTCATTAGCATAAAGCCGGCGCCGCCATTTTTAAAAGCCGGCTAGTGCGAACCCCGTGCCGCGCGGCTACACGCGGCACGGGCTAGATAGTTCGAACTATGTAGCCATTCCGAACTATCTGTACTCCTCGTGGAACAGATAGTTCGGAATGGCTACGTAGTTCGAACTATCTAGCCTGTGCCGCGTGTAGCCGCGCAGCACGGGGTTCGCACTAGCCGGCTTTTAAAAATGGCGGCGCCGGCTTTATGCTAATGAAGCCCGGGAAATTCAAATCCCGGGCTTCATTAGCAGGTTCGGTATGCATACATTACCCCGCTAGTTCGAACTAGCGGGGTAGTGTAGACATATCCTGAGAGAGGTATGTAACACACCAACAGTGATTCAGAAGGAAAGAGGAAAATTTAACTTAATAAATTGCATTATTGTCCTACCTAGTACTTCTTCTGGCCACATTGTGTTTTTGTGTAAAATTAAGAAACCAAAGAATAAGAATTGCAACAATAGTGGACAGCTGCAAACCATCACAAATGCAGTCTCAATATATGACAATCTCAAGCCTGAATAAATGTTATGGTCAAGTATCTTGCTGTTATTTAAAGTACAGATCAAATGCAACACCTTTATCAAAAACATTTTATATTATCTGAAGACTATTTATGAGACTATAATTTTTCAGATTACCTGTCAAATAGTGATATTTCAGGTGTGTGTTAGTGACCATTTTGAGAAAAATAGGAAGATGACCAGTTATTGAAGAAGTTTTTGAGTTTTGGGGACCAGATGTGAGGAACCATAAGGAAACTAGTACTAATCCAAGGTTTAATAGATCGCCAGAAAGCTATATGGAACTGTAGCAATGCCAACAGGGGAATTGAACCTGGGATCTCTGTAGCTTAGTGCATGAGCCTCTACCACATGACCTAAAAGCAAGCTGCTCTCAGCTAAGGCTATAGAAGAGACTCATTAGTCTCTGTGTGGCTACATCTAGACTGCAAGCCTCTTTCAAAAGAGATTTTTTCGAAAGATACTTTCGAAAATGCCTCTTTCAAAAAAGAGTGTCTACACTACAAGCAGTACTTTTGAAATAGCAAGCCACTTTTTCGAAAGAGCACCCAAGCATTCTCGATGCTCTCTTTCGAAAAAGCACAGTTTGCATTATATAGCGCCTTTTTTTCGAACGAGCACTTTAGAAAAAAGGCATTCTTCCAGTCTAGATACAGGGAAAGTTTTTTTTGAAAAAAGGCCACCTTTTTCAAAAAAAACCCTGTAGTCTAGACACACTGGCTACGTCTACACTGGCATCCTTTTCCAGAAAGGCTTAAAACAGAACAGTTTTCCGTTATAAGTATTTCTGGAAAAAGCATGTCTACATTGGCAGGATGCTTTTCCGGAAAAGCACTTTTTCCGGAAAAGCGTCCGTGCCAATGTAGACACGCTTTTCCGCAAAAAAGCCCCGATCGTCATTTTCGCGATTGGGGCTTTTTTGCGGAAAAGAAATCTGTGCTGTCTACACTGGCCCTTTTCCGGAACAGTTTTCCGGAAAAGGACTTTTGCCCAAACAGGAGCAGCATAGTTTTTCCGGAAAAGCACTGATGATTTTACAGTAGATCGTCAGTGCTTTTCCGGGAATTCAAGGGGCCAGTGTAGACAGCTGGCAAGTTATTCCGGAAAAGCAGCTGATTTTCTGGAATAAGTGGCCAGTGTAGACATAGCCCCCCTGTTTGTGGTCTCAGTGCACCTAAATGGGACTGTTCACCACACCAAAAAGGGGTGTGGGTTACAGTAGCACAGTATGCACTTGCTAAATCAAAAATGGAAGGTGAATTAGTAGCTCAGAATCATTGACAACTAATCTTTTCAAAATATCAGCAAAAATAGTTTGTTC
This sequence comes from Pelodiscus sinensis, assembly GCF_049634645.1. Lineage (NCBI taxonomy): Eukaryota > Metazoa > Chordata > Testudines > Trionychidae > Pelodiscus > Pelodiscus sinensis. Next base: position 11,263,813 of record NC_134723.1, read on the forward strand.
CCTATTCCCCTTGCTGTAATATCTACTTACATATAATTCACCTACAGATAGTGAAGCAAAAGGAAGCTACTAGCGTATATTCTGAGCAAAGGCATGGCTGAGCATTTAAGGCGCGATCCAAAGATCACTGAGGTCAGTGGAGAGATTCCCATTGACTGCCGTAGGTTTTAGATCAGACTCTTGGTATTATAGTTATTTGATTTCTAATGGTGCTAGGAACTTTCTCCAAATTACTTAGGACACTGTTATTTAGTGCCAGTGTTCAGTGTGTCCAAATCCTCAGTAAACAAAATACAGAGGCCACAATCTGCCTTAATATGTCTAGATGAATGGGCATGCCATAATGAGGTTTGATAGCTACTGACTATTACAGAAAGTAGTGGATTAAATATATGGATTATGTAAAATGAAATATTGGTTTAAAAAGTTCCACTTAATAGATTGCAAGGACTAAGTAAAAACAGCAGAAGTATTTATCATTGTAATTTCTACCATGAGTTTTTATTTTTAACTTTCATACTCTGGAAATGTCAGCTAAATGAAAGACAAATGCTCAGAGCTACCCGTTAATGAATACAAATCTTGCCATCTCAGTTCTGACATTAAATGATCAATTTATCATATTATGATTTATTAGTCAGATCCAGTAAGGTACTTATTTGATATAGTGCCAATTTGATACAAAAGTAACATATAATAGACCTTGTAAAATACTTCTTAGTTTTATTTCTAATCATTTTCAAACTTTATAAAACTTTATGGGAAATATTAGGAAATATTATAAAAATCTTCCAATATTGGATCAGTATTTGACTTTGTCCATGTCCTTGCTTTGTGTGTGAGAATGAAAGAATTTTTTTCAAGTGACAAATGTACGCTGTTTGCTTCTGTGTATTAAGTATTAATCTATGACTCTTTTTTGTTTTACTTCTGATAACTTGTGTGGATTTTTTTTTAATTCCTTATCAGCTGAGTTTCAGAATCAAAGCTTGATACAGAAGCTACTTTTATAGGTTTAAAGTAAATTTACAGTTTAAAAAAGATACCAGAAGTACAGACATTTACACTTAACTTTACTCATGTGAGGCATCACAATGATTGAAATATCTCCCCATTATCAACATATTCAGCCACCTTGGAAACTTTCTTAATAACTTAAGTCATATCTGTGGTCCATTAAAATGAAGTTGTTCCAGAACATAATGTGAAACCAGCTGATTGATGGCAGAGCCAGGTAGACAGAAAAAAGGTGGATTGAGTGATTGGGATTGTTTTGGTACATAGTTTAAGTATCTATAAAAGCATATGTAGGATCAGAACTTTGGAGAATGAAGTCCCCTTTTTATCCACAAGCAGGTCCAAATGGGGAGCAACAATGTGAGCTACTTCGATTGCATTTTTCTATTTTGCCTGAAGAGCTTGCTTCTAGGGACAATGGTTTCTATTCTCATCCAGTCTGAGCTTTTTCCTGACATGGCTGGATAGGATAATGTTGATGGTTTGTTGAGGAGGATCATATTAAAATGGTGTTCTTGGAGCATGAGGTATCTAATAACAACCAATCTAGAGACAGAAAACTCTCCAATAAATCTGAATTAGAGAAGTACCTAAGTATAACCAATAGTATTAAACAAAGCAAGAACTAATTTGTGAAGAGGTTCAGTTATGTAGAAAGAGGAAATTAACTTTATCCGAGGGAATTAGTTTCCTAGTATAAAGTCAAGGCAGAATCAAGTATAAAGTCAAGACAGAATAACCTAATGAATAGAGCACTGGACTTCATCTCAGGAGACTTGTGGTACATCTATACTGAGGGGGGTTTTCGGGATACCAGAGGTATTCCAGAAAAACTCCGCCGCATCCAGGGAATGTGTTTGCTCTTCCACTTTTTTTTATGGAAGTGCACTCTTTCAGAAGCCCTGTCTTCCTCATTCCATGAGGAAGAAGGGATCTTCCAAAAGAGGGGGATTTTCCAAAATTTGGCCCAGTGTAGACAGGCCAAATTTCAGAAAAGCCTCTTCTGAAAAAAATTGGAAAAAGCCATAGTGTAGTCATAGCCTTAGATTCTATTCCTGGACCTACTACTTGATGACCTTAGGAGTGTCATTAAAAACTGTTCTGTTTAAGCATTGCCATCTGAAACAAGGGATGATGCCAATGACTTCATTTGTAAAGTGTGTTAAGGACTACCAAAGAAAAGCTCTGTGAAAAAAGAAAACTCCATTAAGATGATAGGGTATGTCTACACTACCCCGCTAGTTCGAACTACCGTTACTCCTTGTGAAATGAGGAGTAACGGTAGTTAGAACTAGGAAGCCTAGTTCGAACTACCTAGTTCGTGCCCCGTGTAGCCGCGCTGCATGAGGTTCGAACCAGCGGGGTTTTAAAAATGGCGGCTCCCCGCTTATGCAAATGAAGCCCGGGAAATTCAAATCCCGGGCTTCATTTGCAAGTGCGGTATGCCTACATTACCCTCCTAGTTCGAACTAGGAGGGTAGTGTAGACATACCCATATGGATCTCATTTGCTATGAAAAATGTATCTTTTGATTAAAACAAGAGAAAATTCCACAAGGAATGTAGTGAGAGAAGTAGATCTGGCATGAAGAAATTATCACATGGTTTGACATAGAATGCTTCCAGGGAGTACCTATAGACTTCAGTTTGAGTCATAACTGCAGTAGGTATCCTTGCTTGCAAACAATTCTTCATGAGAAAGATCTTGATTTCAGTACTTAAGTACACTTTAATCCGTGAATGTAAAAATGTCAGTACACCCATCCAGAACAATTGAGAGATTAAATATAAAGATGGGAAAATTTAGTGGTTACTTTCTCACAGATGCAAAAGAAATACAACATAGAAAAGACTCCTTTTTGGAAATACATGATGGTAAGAGACAGGTCAATTAAATTCTGGCATTTATTGGAACTGGCACAGTTAAGTAAATCTGAGAATCTCAATTATGTGGTTTGACTTGACACATGGAAAGGCAACCTTGTTACATACTTAAATGAATGGTTGATTAATCAATAACTACTTCAAAGGAGTAAAGGTCTATCACAAGATTCTAGGAGGGTTTTCAAAGAACGCTAACTGCCTTGAACACAACTGTTTCAATCTTGATCCCTTGGTTGCACATGAGTAGTTTTTGAGAGTTAAATGGCACTACTCCTGTGACTAAAGATCTATACCTAAGTATTTGCAGGGCTTTTGTCTCTGTCTACCTGAAATAATTATATACCCTCTGAAGTATGTCAGTACTTCACCATCTTTAATGTAGATATCCTCACAAAGCCGTGGCAGTTAGAAAAGTGCTAATCTCCATTTTGCATATGGAAATTGAGGTGCACAATATCGCTATGTCTAGACTGCTGGCTTCTTTTGGAAGACGCTTTTTTTGCAAGAGATGTTCTGAAAAAAATTTCTTCCAAAAGAGAGTGTTCACACACAAAAGTGCATCGAAAAAGTGATGCGCTTTTTTGAAAGAGACTGATTGGACGCTCTCTCACATAAAAGCCTTCAGCCAGGGCTTTAGGTCACCAGTTGCTTCCAAGTACTGGTGCTAGAACCTTGCAGAAACACGAAACTAAAGGGAACCCCTTGGGCAGCTGTTTCTCTGCTTCTGCTGTTTGTTTACCTTCATCTTTGAGGGTATGTCTACACTACCCTGCTAGTTCGAACTAGCGGGGGTAATGTAGTCATCCACAGTTGCAAATGAAGCCCGGGATTTGAATTTCCCGGGCTTCATTTGCATGAAGCCGGCCGGCGCCATTTTTAAATGCCAGCTAGTTCGGACCCCTCGTGGAATGAGGTGTACAGCTAGTTCGGATTAGAAGCCTAATCCGAACTAGCTAGTCCGTGCCGCGTGTAGCCGCGCGGCACGGGGTCCGAACTAGCCGGCATTTAAAAATGGCGCCTGCTGGCTTCATGCAAATGAAGCCCGGGAAATTCAAATCCTGGGCTTCATTTGCAACTGCGGATGACTACATTACCCCCGCTAGTTCGAACTAGTGGGGTAGGGTAGACATACCCTGAGGGACAGCAAAGCTCTCCCAGTGCCTTCTGTTTTTGCCCTGCTTTTGTGAATGCTACAGCTTTTTCCTTTGTGCCATGGAGCTGCAGCTGCCCCTGGGCATGCAATGGCCCCACATGACCATGCTTCAGTTTTTGCTGCACTTTGTGCCAGCTGCCTTCCTGGTCTTGCATAAGCTTGACCCCAAGCTCATTCTGGGAACCCTCTTCCTGGGTTTGGGAGCTACACTCTGGCAACCGCACCCCACAGTAGAGAGGCATTTCTGGAGGCTGGATACCAGTTCTGACTGGTGGGACTGGCTGTCATGGAGCAGTGGGATGACCAGCAGTGGCTTCAAAACTTCCACATGTGGAAGGCCACCTTTTTGGAGCTGTGTGCTGGCTTGCCCCTGCCCTCTGGAGATGTGACACCCACCTGTAGCCTGCCATCCCCCAGAAAAGCAGGTCACAATCACCCTCTGGAAGCTCACCAACCCCGACAACTACCAGTTGGTGGGCAACCAGTTTGGCATGAGGAAGTCCACTATCGGGGCCCTCCTCATGGAGGTAAGGCACTCTTGGGCTGCAGTTCCTGAACGGAGAGGGGAGTCCTATTAAAGGGGGACCCTTGGCGGCTGTGGGAGGGTGGAGTGGGTGTGGGGTGAAGCCCCATCCCCAGGGGTTTGTGCCGCCCCACCCTCACACAGCCTTGCTGCTGGGGGGGGGGCCCTCATAGAGGGTGGCTCCTAAGGTGTTTGAAGGGGGATGGAGTTGGTAGGGGGATAGGCACCTCTCAAGGGCTCAGGCACTCCCTCTCTCATTCTCTGTTTTGTGTTTCTTTTGTCTCCTTCCACATGTGGTAAAGGCCATCAACTTGATCCTGCTGTGGAAGGTCATCTGCCTGGGAGACCTGTATCATGGCCAGATTTGCTGCCCTGGGGTTCCCAAACTGCTCTGGAGCTGTAGATGGACCCACATCCTGATCTGAGCACCAGAATATTGAGTGGTCCAGTATATTAATAGGAAGGGCTACTTCACCATAGTGCTGCAGGCCCTGGTCAACCACCATGGACACTTTACGGACATTTTTGCTGGGTGGTCATACAGGGCACACAATGCCCACGTCTTTAAAAACTCGAGCCTCTACTACAATCTGGAAGCAGGCACATTCTTCCCCCACCATGAACTTGCCATTGGGGATGTCCAGATGCCACTGTGCATTGTGGGGGACAAGGCCTACCTCCTCATGCCATGGTTTATGAAACCCTATACCAGCAACCTGGACCCTAGCAGGGACCACTTTAATGCCCGCCTGAACTGGGCCTGGATCCAGGTGAAGTGTGCCTTCGGCTGCCTCAAGGCATGGTTCAGGTGCCTGCTGACCCACCTGGATGTGGGGGAGCACAACAAACCTGAGGTGGTAATGGCATGTTGTGTCCTCCACAACATTGTGGAGAGGAAGAGGGAGACCTTCCTCCTGAGGTGGGGGGCAGATGCCACCATGAGGGGTGAGCCTTCCAGCAGCCATAGAATGCTGCCATCCACCAGGACTATCAGGCCAGGGTGTGCATCTGGAGGCCCTGAGAGAGTACTTCTCTCAAAGACCCCAGTAACTCTCCCCTGGGCCTCCCCAACATGGGCCTCTAGTTTGCTGCCCTATCCCTTCCCCACCACAATCCCTCCCTTCACCCCTTCCCTGACCTCTCAATAAACACACCTGTTTGGTTTCCAAAAAAATGAAGTGTGTATTTATCTTACATTAAGAAGATGTGGGCAGGAGAATGGGGACTCATAACCTGGAGGGGGAGAGAGGCACTAGATGTACCACCTCAGGTGCGGGGACCTCGTCGGAGTTGGGGTCGGGTGGGTTCAGGGACCACAGTGGGGAGAGGAGCGGTGGAGCAGGGTCAGGCATGGCAGGGGGCAGGGAAAGGGGGCATGGGCATCACCTGGGAAGGGTGCATGGGCATCACCTGGGGAGGGAGCAGAGGCATTGCATGTGGGACAGGTGGAAGGGGAATGGGCATAGCAGGGGGGTAGGAGTGTGGAAGGCTGGAGCAGCAACAGTAGGTGGTTGTGCCATCATGCGTGACATGATGGCTCACATGTTTTCACACCGCTGCATGAGGTGGTCCCATGTACAGTTCCACCACTCGGAATTGTCACAGACCTTCTATGCCACGGTGTTCTGCATGTCACGTAGGATGCTGACATACTGGCACGTGAGGTCTTCCTGGATCCTGGTGCACCTTCAGGTTACCCAGGCTCTGGTGGCTGGTTCTGGTGGTGTGACTCAGTCCTCAGTCCTTGCTGGTCCAGCTGTGGAGAACACAAAGAGGGAGAGGCATCCAGGCAGACACTGTCTTTAAGGTCATGCCCTCTTCTGTGAGCAGCAACCAACAGTCCTCAGGCCAGAGCAGGGGGATGTCATGGGAGCAAGGCCATGTGTGGCCTCCACAGTGAGTCATACCTCACAGGGGCCCCAAGGTGCCCAGGGGTCCATACTGCCCGTTTCCCAACACCACCACCCTGGCCCATGGACAAGCAGTCAAGGGAAGTATCTGGACACAGTGGGATCTCCTAATGGGTGGCAGAAGAGCTGGGAGCAGCCTGGCCCTCCCTGGTGTCTGCACACACACCTGTAGCTTGCAGAGCTACCTATAGGAGTGGATGGTGCCTTGCACATGCAGGCATGCCCATGCACTGTGTGTGGCACTCCTCAATGTGTCTGAGGTCATGCCTGCACCCTTGTGGCTAGCCTGCTTCCAGCCATGGCTGGTACTGGGAGGAACCCCTCGTGGCAGGACGTGTGTGGCCTCCCCTGAGCCTGGCAGCTGGATTCCACCTGTGCTTCCACCTGGCACCTGGATTCCACCTGACTTCCTGCTGTGTCCATGTGCCACACACTAATGCTACACATGGTTCCACGTATGCGGACTGCAGCACCATGTCCTACCCGAGCAGCCCAAGCGGCCCCCTATCTCCTGTGCATCAGCCTCCCTTGTCCTGTGTGTGTGATAAACTAAGACCACTCACCTGAAGATCCCTCCCCAGCATCCAACAAGGCCTGGGAATCATTCTGGCTCATAGGTACTGGCTCCTGGGACAGGGTCATGGTCTCCATTTCCTCCTCCGGCTAGCCCTGGTCCTCCTGCTCCTCCTCCACTGTGACCTCCAGCCGGGCAATGACGGGGGCTGGAGGCCAGAGTCCATCACAACGAGAAACCTCTTCACCACCTTCCAGGATCTGGTGTGGTTTGTCAAAGTAGGGGCAGGTGTGGGGTCCTGCCCCTCAGCACGAGCTTCACTCTCTGGCCCTGACGGATCCCTGATGGAGCTCTTTGACTTTACTCTGGACCTGTTCCAAGGTCTGGGGTGGGTGAGTGCACTCCGCCAGAGACTTGGCCATATGACAGTACAGAGTGTCTAGAGATTTTTTTTCTAGGTAGGTATCACTCTCATAACTATGTGGAAATGTGGGTTCTTGAGTGTAAATATGTTTAGGAAATATGGTGAAATGAAGGTTTCCTCAGAAAAATGCTCTGGAGTTGCCAGATTATTTTAAATTCCTGGCAGTACATTCTTGCCATGGTGAATTTGTGTGCAGATTTATCTCATGCCCCTTTGTTCTTTGTCCGTAACTATAATGGAAACATGGGAGCTATCAGGTCCTTGGAAATAAAAAATATATTCAGAGCACCAAAATATCATAAAAATATCTTGCAAAAATGAAAAGAACAATCTGCAATTTTTATCGAGTGCAAGATTAATAATACAGCAACTCGGGAGAATTTCTTTTTCTTTGTAAATCAGAGCTTTGTTGCCTTTGAGGAAACAGTATTCCTAGTCATAGATGATTAAAATACTGTAAAGGAGAGATAACCAATAATTGTCATGGGCTATCTGAGGACTCCACAGGGTGTCTTTTTTCTGATCTTCTATTTTTTTTCTCCCCATCATTTTCTTTCTACTTAGTTTCAGTTCTTGAGCACAGCTGATGAAAATGGCTTTTGTTTATAATATGGGAATAATTGTATTTGATTGACTAATACAGTATGGGGTGATTTTCTAAAGTATTTAGCACTTCTGAATTCCATTTGAAGTCAATGGGAGATGTTTGGATAGGTACTTCTGAAAATCAGGGCTCAATATATGTGTCTCAAACTTAGTTTCATAAAATATATATTTTTATTTAAATACTGTCAATAAATTACTCATGTGATTAACTCAAATTAATTGCAATTAAAATGAATCACAATTAGAATATCAGTTAAAATGTATTACATATTTTGGCTGTTTTTCTACATTTTCAAATATATTGATTTCGATTTGAACACGGAATATAAAATGTACAGGGCTCTCTTTCTATTATTTTTATTACAAATATTTGCACTGTAAAATGATAAACAAATAAATTGTATTTTTCAATTCACCTCATACAAGTATGGTACTGCAATCTCTTTATCTGTTATTTTCTAGGGAGAGTGTCCTCAGAGGAATTTTCTTTTTTCCAGGAGCAGAGGAATTTATTTACGATGTAATACTATTGACTCTTAAAGATACATTGCATTTTTGTCTGATTTGTGCCCTGCTTTGCATGAAAGACAGCCCAACACACATCAGCATGGAATCCTTGTAGGTCTCATTGCCTGATTTACCCTACAACACAAGTATATGTGCTAGGGGGATGGCACTGTGCATGTTATAGTATTTAACACCACATCCTTCTAATTTGATTTCCCCAGTTTATCTTCCAACTTGCTAGGTCTGGAAAGAATGTACTTTGGGGTTTCTAAGTATTTCCATAATGTGTTTAATTAAAAAGTGAGGGTTTAGTCATATTTTTTAGCTTTTTTTGTTGTTTTTATGGGGTTTTTTTTTAGTTATTTTAACTTTTATTAAAGAAGTGTATGTGTGTGCACACACAAATATGCTTCTGAATGTTTATGACCATGTACCCAGAGCCAGGAAGATGAGGGTATTTATAAACATATTAAAACATATTTCTGACCTTCAGTAGTTAAAGAAAATCCACACAAGTGTAAGACCTATGATCTAGATAGGGGAGAGGAAACTTTATTGGGTCAGGGGCTGCTGACACACAGAACAATCAGTCAGGAGTCCGGGCTGTGGGGATGTTGCAGGGGGCTGGAGTGCCAGTTTGGGCTCTCCAATGCTGGGAAAGGCTTTAAGCTTTGGAGGGGTTGACCCAGGCAGAGGCTGCATCCAGTTCCCAGGCCTTACGTTCTCCACCCCGATATAGATGAAGTTACATTTAGGATTATTATGTGCAGTGTTCAGCTAATAATTAGTGAAGCCATCTCAAACTTAAACTGATATAAGTCAGATATTAGACCCTAGGTTTCTAGGATTTTGCTGTCTGAAGTTAAAATATTGATTCCATTTTTTCCTGGGATTATCCAGCTGTTGAGAATCTCCGAGGGTTTCTCTTCATGGTGGGATAATGCAAACTATAGGTATGTACCAGGGGAGGATCCTGAATTCTAAAGACCACTGTGTTGCACATTAATTGATTTGTGTTAACCATGCTGGTGCACTTTAGCAATGCATTATTTCAAACAGCACTATGTGAAAGCATACTAGGAAACCTTTAGTGCACACTAACAGGTTCTATGTAGACAAATTCATGTTCAATCTCACCCCCATACGCATTTTACCCCATGATGTAGTCAGGCCTTTGGAGAGGGGCTGGAGCTCAGAGGGTATGTCTACACTACAGCGCTAATTCGAACTAACTTAGTTCGAATTACTTAATTCGAACTAAGATAATTCGAACTAACGTGTCTAGAACTAAAAACTAGTTCGAATTAGCATTTTGCTAATTCGAACTAGCATGTTCACATTAAGTGGACCCTGAACAGGGCTTAAGGATGGCCGGAAGCAGTGCCGGCAGGGCATCAGAGGAGGACTTAGAGCGTGGAGCTGCTGCCTCAGGCTAGCCGAGGGCTGCGCTTAAAGGCTCCCGACCCCCACCCCGATCAGACAGTTCTCAGGGGTGCCCCGCTTGAAAACCAGTCCTTGCTTGGACTGCCCTGAGTGCCCACACTGGGCACATCACAGCACTCGGCCATCAGCCCGGCTGCACTTGCCGCAGGCTGCCATCTGGGGAGAGGGGGCAATTGGGGGGCTGCAAGAGAGCTTCCATCTCCAGAAGCCCGCAGAGCCAGCCCAGTCCTCCCCATCGGGGGCGCGTACCCCATTCCTCCCTCACCTCCTTCCACTTACCCTTCCCTAGCCCCTTTTCTTGATGTACAAAATAAAGGACAATTGTGTTCAAAAATGGAATCTGTCTTTATTGAACAAAACGGGGGGAGACTGGGAAAAGGAGGAGGGAGAGGGGAAGAGAGAGGCTGGGAGAGGGGAGGGCAACTACAATGATCGGGGGTTGGGAACAGGTCCCATATGAAGAGAGGCTAAAGAGACTGGGACTTCTCAGCTTTGAAAAGAGGAGACGGAGGGGGGACAGGATAGAGGTCTCTAAAAGCAGGAGTTGGGTGGAGAGGGTGCATACAGAAAAGTTCTTCATTAGTTCCCATAAAGAAGGACTAGAGGACAGCAAAGGAAAGGAATGGGTAGCAGGCTTCAAACTAGTAACAGAAAGTTGTTCTTCACAAAGCAAAGAGTCAACCTGTGGAACTCCTCGGTGCAGGAGGCTGTGAAGGCTACAACTAGAACAGAGTTTAAAGGGAAGTGAGATCAAGTCATGGAGGTTGGGTCCATGGAGTGGTATTAGCCAGGGGGTAGGAGTGGTGTCCCTGCCCAAGGTATGTGGAAGGCTGAAGAGGGATGGCACGAGACAAATGGCTTGGTCACTGTCTTCGGTCCATCCCCTCCAGGGTCCCTAGGGTTGGCCGCTGTCGGAAGACAGGCTACTGGGCTAGATGGACCTTTGGTCTGACCCAGGACGGCCATTGTAAGCTCAGGGCTCAGGGTCGGGGGTCTCAGTGGACCACCTTGATTTTCATGCACACCTGCTCCTAGGTGGCCAGGCTGGCAGCTCTCCTGCCCAAGCCGGCCACTTTCCTGTGCCTAGTGCGGAGATCATGGACAAGGTCCATGATGTCTGCACTAGCCCAGGTGGGTGCCCGCCTCTTGCGGTCCCGGGCAAGAGTGGCCACCAGGGAAACCTGGGGAGGGCTAGCCTTCCACTAGTTCAAATTAAGGGTCTACACACCCCTTAATTCGAACTAGCTAGTTCGAACTAGGCTTAATCCTCGTAAAATGAGGTTTACCTAGTTCGAACTAAGCGCTCCGCTAGTTCGAATTAAATTTGAACTAGCGGAGCGCTAGTGTAGCGCCTATTAAAGTTAGTTCAAACTAACGTCCGTTAGTTCGAACTAACTTTGTAGTGTAGACATACCCAGAGAGAGGCAAACACCTAAAGGATCTCTCTCAAAGAATCTCTCTCAAAGATTCTAAAGAATCTCTCTCAAACATTCTTATACTAAACACTCCCCTGGGGAAGTGAAGAAATAGATTGATAGAGCCGGGTGGGTACCCAAAAGTTACCTACTACAGGACAGGCCCAGCAAGGAAAGAAACAGAATGCCACTAGCCACCACCTACATGCCCCAGCTAAACCCTCACCAGCACATCATGAAGGATCTACAATCCATCTGGAAGATGATCCCTCACTTTCACAGACCTTGGGATGGAGGCTGGTCCTTGCTTACAGACAACCCCCCAACCTGAAGAAAATACCAACTACACAACACACAACCGAAACACTAACTGAGGAACCAGTCCAGGTAACAAACCTCATTGCCAACTCTGTCCACATATTTACCTAAGTAACACCATCACAGGATCGAATCACATCAGCCATACCATTAGGGACTTGTTCACCTGTACATCTAGTTATTTAATATATGCCATCATGTGCCAGCAATGCCCTTCTCCCATGTACATTGGCCATAGACTATGTCTATGGAAAAAAATAAAACAACATAAATCAGACATCAAGGACAGTACCATTCAAAAACAAGTAGTAGAGCACTTCAGTCTTTCTAGACACTCAATAACATAAGTGAACTTTGCCATTGCTCAGCATAAAAACTTGAAAAACAAACTTCAGCATGAAACTGTAGAACTGGAATTCATATGCAAACTTGACACTATCAGACTGGGTCTGAATAGAGACTCTGAGGGTATGTCCACACTAGCTCATTAATTCGAGCTAGGTAGGCAAATTAGGCAACCAGAGTTGCAAATGAAGCCCTGGATTTAAATATTCCGGGCTTTATTTGCATGTACCTGTCCAGCTCCCGTTTTTAAATCCCCCTTAGTTCAAATGAACTGCTACACGCAGCAGTTTAAAGTTAATCTGAACTAAATCCTTAGTTCGGATTAATTGTTACTCCTCGTGGAATGAGGTGTTAATTAACTAATTAACGAATTAATGAGCTGGTGTAGACATACCCCGAGTGTCTAGCTCACTATAAAAAGTAAAAACAACAAGGAATCCGGTGGCACCTTAAAGACTAAAAAATATATTTGGGCATAAGCTTTCATGGACTATAGCCCATTTCATCAGATACATGAACAAAATTACAAAAAAGTAATGTTATCCCTTTTGGTAATCACATTAACAGTATTCTCTGTTGGGCTACATCCACCCTGATTGAACTGACCTTGTTAGTTCTGCTCTTCCACATAGTAATGTAACACACCCATCTGTGCATGTGCATATATAGCTGCCAATCTGGAGTTACTGCTTCATACATCTGACAAAGTGGATTCCAGCCCACAAAAGCTAATGCCCAAATAAATGTATTAATCTTTAAGGTGTCACAGGTCTCTTCATTGTTTTTACCCTAAACATCATGAGTTTGGCCTAGGTGTGGGTTGAGTGTTGAAAGGTCTGTGCAGATGGACTAGATGCTTCATTAAGGTGACTCATGTGGGCAACTAAGGTCAAAATTATAAATCCTATTTCTCATAAGCAGTGGTAATTAAAACTCCTATCTTACTCGTGAGGGCAAGCAACGGTGCATTTCCTGCACATGTGAAGTTTACACTGCTCTCCTGGGTGCTGCTTTGGTCCCAGAAGAAGTGTAGACAAAGCTTATGACTTGTCTGGATTAGGTGGATCTATTAAGAGTTCAACTCCCATCAGCATCACACTCACACTCTCACTCACCGGAACACAAAAACATTCTTACCACATCACAGTGCAGTTCTCCAGGGAAGACTACATAAAACTGATTAATTTTTTCCCTATCAGATAAACCTGAGTCATTGCCGTTGTAATTGCCCACAAATAGATCAGCAGAGAAAAGAGCAGTGTGTTTTTAGCAACACAAACCCTTGTCTAATTAAATTAGTTTTTCCCAACTAAATAGAAGATATAGGGGAATTCTCTATCTGGCTCCAGATATAGAATATCAGTGGTTGCAAAGAGGTCTACTATTTGTAGAACTGTACATATGAGCTTGGAAAGTCTCCGCATGGCATATTGCTGAAGTTTCTTAACATAATTCCTTTCCACTACTGTCAGTATGTTTGTTTCTTTCATCCTTGTATCTTATATTGCATATGTTCCTTTCAACCACATCAGCCTGATCCTTACCTCATTTGCTCTGGCCTTATACTGGGTGTGACTTAGTTAGCTTCAGTGGAAGTACTCCTGATATTCACTGCAATAGGGAAGACCAGATTTAGGCTCTCCGTGTCTTTCGGCACTGTGTTTTGTCCTTTCCAATGGCTAAGCTGTTTCTTTTGTCTCTAGTGACTCTGCTCCTACTGCTTTCTACTCCTTTCAAGTCTTTAATTTCTTCTTTTTTAATTTGCTAATTCCAGTCCCTTTAGATGGGGTTCATGAAATAATTTAGGAATTGTGACAGTATTTTAACTTGTAGGTGCCTGAAAAATTCTAGGAACAACTGTGCATTCCATGAAGCTGGGTTTAATGCCTAGATTCCTATGCAGAAAGAGAGAGAGAGAGAGAGAGAGAGAGAGAGAGAGAGGTGCATAAGAATGCAATGCATAAAAACTAGCATGCAGCTGGAAGTCACCTAAAGTAGACAATGAGAGATGCTCATTAAAGAGGTACGTGTTAAGCCCCACCCCTTTCTGCGATGTGAGAGACCCAGGGTCAGTTACCCTCTTTCTGACATAGGGGGAGAAAGGATTTGAAGAAGGGTCTCACCCTCTGAGTACTATAAGAATTAAACAATGAGGTGTAACAGTTAATCTGAACTAAGGACTTAGTTCGGATTAACTTCTGACTGCCACGTGTAGCTGCGGGCAGTCAGTTCGAACTAAGGGGCTTTAAAAATGAAGCCCGCCCAGGAACATGCAAATGAAGCCTGGGATATTTAAATCCCGGGCTTCATTTGCAAGTTCGAATGCCTACATTAGCCTCCCTAGTTCGAACTAGGGGGCTAGTGTAAACATACCCTTAGGTGCTACAGGACCACTTGTCGCAATCACTATTGTACATGTCTTTAGGAAAATCCATGGCATATTTAACACTGTAGGGTTTTCACTGAGTACTACTTTTAATACAGCAGATAACACATTTACCAACTGAAGAAATCCACCTGAGATGAAAAGTTTTCTTTTCTAAACATTAATCTGAGCAGGAGATGTAGCAACTGCATACAGTTTGAGTTTCCTTTAGGGACACCAACCCTTATTTTGTACGTTACAAAAATGTCTCAGAAAGACAGACTAAATGTCATCCAATTCCTTAAAAACATTTAACGTGTTAAATAAGGAGAATTGGGTTTCCCTGTTTTCTCAATTAGCAGATGGTCCCACTCTTGCAACACTGGAGATTTCTTTACAACCACTTTTCAGTGCAAGCCTCCCTGGGTCCTTCAGTCTCTTAACACATTCGTTGCTCAGGCATTCTCTGAAATCAAGGATTTCAGCCTTTCTTTTTCTCTGCTTTATAATTTCTGGGGCTGATTCTCAGTAACCCTGTTCCTGCACTTGTGGTCTTTGGACAGGATGTACTTACTGTACTTTAACTCATTTTTGCAATCCTTCATACACTCAGAGCAAGTAGAAAAATAGATGTCTCTTTCTCAGGGTACATGTACACAGCAACATTATGTTAAAATAATTTAGTACGCATCTACCCAGCAGGCAGTTATTTTGAAATAATATCAAAATACTGTTAAACTGGAGGACTTCTTACTCTGGCTCCTGTAACCCTCATTGAACAAGGAGTAAGGGAAGTCAGAGGAAGAGAGTTCTATTTTGAATAGATGCTGTGTAGATGCTCCCAATTTCGAAATAAACTATTTTGAAATAAGCTACACAATTGACATAGCTCAGTTTGTGTAGCTTATTTCAAATTAAGCCCTGTTGTGTACACACACCCTGAATGTCCACTATGGCACCTGTGCAGCAGAAAACAGGCACACTGCAGTGCCCTGGCTTGCCTCCAACAGGGCCATGGACAGTGTTCCCTGTAATCTTGCAGTCACCCAAGAGAGATTCAAATGTCACCCATCTGATTAGCCCACAGCTTGTTTTATTTTTCTATTGGTGATGCATATTTGTACATGTCTTGGTGTAATCGGGAAGACTCTATACTAGGCCTGTTTATGCCTACTTTGAGACATCCTTACATTGACAGAATGGTGGGAAAAGACCTTAACCTGATGGAGAATCAAGCTTTGTATAGTAGAGAGATTTGCTGATTTGGTAGTGACAGATAATGTGATGTGGAAACCTGTCTAGTAGACTACAGACTGAGGCCCACATAGAGGGTAGATGTCTAAAAAATTATTTTAATTCATTTCAATTACTATCATGCCTTGCATAAAGTGATCTATTTATTTAGAGTTAAGACTCCATCACCAATTATTAAGCATTCAATCTCTTCAATCAACTAGTAATATATTTATTAAATGTAACTAATCATCTTTTATTTCATTTTTGCCTGATTATTTTGCTGATATTGTGTTTTTTGTTCCCAGTTTAATCAGTGGATTTAATTTTTTGAGCTCTGAATTTGGTAACATATTCAAGGGCATCACACCTAATACTGGAGATTTGAGATTAGACATAAGTTTTGAGCTTGGGGCTGGAGGAGGAGGGGAGGGTATATTAAATTGTACACAGCTAACTCTCCATGGTGTTGTAATTTTAACATTATTAATTATAAAGTTCTTAAGTGTTAGAACACAAATATTATGGACACTGTCCTACTGTCTGTGAGTACTCACACTTTCATAGCATTTTGGGCATGTTGGGAAAGCAGAATGAAGCCTCTGCTATTTTTTATATACATGTGGTGGTCCCAGTGCTCATGTTCTGGGATGGAAGAATGAAAGGGATATTTTGTACCTGAAACATGAAACAGTTAAATATATATTAATGTTTCATGTGAAAATTTTCCCTTGCCCCCTTTTTTATGCTAAGAATGTTGTGAGGTATTGTTTTGGAGGTGTTATCACAAAACTAAGCTATGAGCCATAACAGTGTGAACACTAGAGATTCCAAGAATATCATCCGGGGAGTGTGAAAACGGATTGGATTATTTTTGCATATTATCTGAATTAGCCAAGAAGAATCCTTTTTTTCCTTAGAGAATGATATTTTTTTTCAGAAGCAACAACTTACAATTCCTATAACCATTTGCTTTAATTGTTCAGCAATCAGGCAGCTAGCCCTGCAGCACAGTTGCCACACTAATTACTTATTTGTACAACAACAGACCTTGGAGAGAAAAGGATTTGATTCTCCTCTGACTGATGTTGGTTTTACACCAGCAAAACTACATTGCTATCAGTGGAATCACTCCCAATTTTCACCAGAACAAGAGGAAAATCAGCGTGAGGATTTATTCATAGGAATGTTGTTCTCAGGGTGTCTCTTTGCATTGCATATACAGCCTACAATGAATCCACTCACAATGAGAGTGCTGTTCAAAGTCAAGCAACTGACACAACAAGGGTACATTTTATGAAGAAAATGTGTATTAGGCTTTAAGAAGCTGTAATAGGCACTTATAGGAGCCTTTTCATTAAATAATCGCCAAGGAAACCCCACTTTCACTAAAGCTTTCTGCAGAATAAATTTAATAGACTACTTCAGAAAAAAAGCATTCTGTGCTGGCTACCAAGTATCATTTCCTGCAAAAAGAGAAGATTGTTTAGGGTCACACAGGAAAATCAAACAAATAGGAAATTAAATGCAAAATAATAATAAACTGGTACACAGATATGGAATACCTTCCATCCAACAATTTTGAAATATTTTTCAAATATTAAGGGCCTGATTCTGATGCTCTAATTTGCGTTGAATAATACTTCATTCCTTGAGTTGTCCCACTGGTATCATTCGGATTAACTGCTATGCTTGGCATTATGCAACATGAAAGTATTAAAATCTGCCAAGTAATAACAAAGTCTAACAACACACATGTGGAATATACTAGAAATATAAACCCAGATGAAGCAAGGTAAACAACTCTACAAAGATAGTGATTTACCCAAATTCACAAATTGTCTCATTAAAAAAAACCAGAGCCAGGCTGGTTAAAAATGCCACCTTAACACTTTACAGATTTAGAGTTGCCCTGTGTGGCTACATCTATACTGCAGCGATATTTCTGGATATTTTGGTGGTATCCCAGAATAGCTATTCTGCATCTTTTGAGTGCACCCATTATTTCAAAATACAACGGGCTCACTATTCCAACATCTCTGTAAACCTCATTCCATGAAGTGTAAGGGACGTTTCGAAATTGAGATTTATTTCAAAATAAGTGCTGTGCAGACAGCGCCAAATTGACTGGAAATAAGCTATACAATTTGCATAGATCAAATTGCATAGCTTATTTTGAGCTTCGGTTGCAGTGTAGATGAACCCTAAGATAGCTAATACATTGATTATGTTCAGTTTCTTGTTCACTCAAATTAGGGTGAATGTGGTGAATAGGATTTGTGCTGCTCCTCTGCAGATGAGTGAATTTCACCTTGCAGTGATCATATTGCCATATTATTTTTGGTTAGTACTCTCTTCCTTTCACTGTGTTGCTCAGATATTATACACAATGAAGGAACCATGGAGAAGAACTAGCACATGAGATGACTTGAAAAGTAGTCACAACCACTGAGATAAGGGAGAAGAAGAACAGAAAGAAGGAATGAAAAGAAAGAGAAGAACAAGAAACAATCAGAGAACCAAGAGGATGAGAAAGAAAACAAAGAACTTAAAGAGAAAAAATGTTAAAAGACAGAGGAACAAGCAATAATGGGAGTGGGGGGAAGATCCAAAGAAAGGATCAAATGGCTGGGCATACTGAGATAGAGGTAGAGGTTAAGGAGGAATGGACATAAGATTATCCATCATCCGTCTGGGTGTAGACTCTTACACAAGTCACAAAAGGCATGAAGGTGTGAAGGGGAAAAAAGAAAGGAGCACTGATGGGACAGGGAGAGGAAAATAATATCTCCCAAAGCTCCTTTTCGAACAGAACTCCATCTCTCACAAGAAATAACATATTCGTAGCTCTAAGTCATTTTATCTCATCTTGCAGGTGTTAATTTGATTTTTTTCCTTCTGTCTGAAATAAGACCCTCTGCCTCCCTTGTCCTTTCTCTGCTGTGTATAATGTAATGCGGGCAAGGCAAAGCTTTCTGAAATCTAAATTCATTGTTCATTTGTGACAATCTTCCATTAATATAGGATTATTTACATAAGGCAAAAAAGGTTTTATAAAACAATTGTTGAACAGTGACATGGTGTGTTTTGAATGCATACAATTTTAGCAATGCATGACTGTACATTCTATATGAATAAGACCTTTCTTCCTATGAAGATTTTCTACTTGCCTGGCAAAGCTTGGAGTAAAGCTGAAATCAAAGCAACCTTACTTAGTGAAGCAATTTCATTTTACCTGAAACACTGGGGCTTAAATTATAAGCTTCAGGATGACTCAGGAGAAGTAATGCGTGCATATAAACTACATAATTTTCTTAGTGTATTTTCACAATCAATATAACTGTGTGTTTAAAGTAGGGACCTTGGGTCAATCTTCTAAGCAGTGAATGAATAACATAATTTTTTATCAGAGAAAAGTTGCACTATGCAAATAATATCTGACATGAATATTTAATAGATGTACAGTAGGAAGTAATTGCCAAGTAGTGGGGCATGCTAAAATGAGAGGGAAAAAATACTGAAATAACAAATCCTATCAAGACTCTTGCTTGTAGCATTTTCTTAACACCAGGTGGTCTGATAGCTGTTGGTAGACTATGTGAAATGAGTTCAGCAATATCAGACCAGGTCCCAGGTGGCAAATGGTCCTATTAAATGGCTAGATGATTATTAGAGCTATCTAATCAATCCTTAATTATGTGCACAATGAACCTATGTTACCACATATTCCCCTCACTAACATCTTTGCTTCCCAATTAGCTAAATTTTTCAGCTATACTAGCTTGTTCTATCTTGTCCTCATGAGATTATAAACTTATCAGGTGAGGGACTATCTATTATGGGGAGTTATGTAGTGCCTTGAGCAAGGGAGTCCTGATCCCTTTTTGGATTTCTAGGTAAAGGTTGAACCTCTCTAGTCTGGCACCCTTGGGAACTGAGGGTTGCTGAAACAGAGAATTTGCTGAACAACGGGAGGTCAGTATGGCAAGTGGATCTCTTTTATTTTTATTTTTCTGAAATGAATAAACAAAACAACGCTTGCAATACTGCTAATAATGTATGACTATACAGATACACCCTATCTAAGCATATGCCAACCTAAAGCTTATCAGCTCTCTTCCAAACAATGTGTTAGTGGTGTTACACAATTTTACTGTATTGGCACAAGGATATAAGTAGAGAAACCATGCTTACACTTAGCAGCATTACCAACACTTCCACAGCTTGCTGGGCTCTGAGAAAACATTAAGGGGTAAATTAGAGCTAAATAACAACACAGAACACTGACAATAAGGATTGGCAGCTGTAAAAAAGTTTATGGGACAGCGGAAAACTAAGCCACATCAACAATAAGCAGACAACTGGGTAACTAAAATCATGGTAACTAAAAATTCATAGTGATCGGAGGGGGCCCCGGACTATTGGAAAAAGGAAAATGTAGTACCCATCTTTTTAAAAGGGAAGAAGGAAAATCTGAGGACCTAGAAACTGGTCAGTCTCACCTTGGTCCCTGGAAAAATGGACGGTATCCTCAAGGAAACAATTTTGAAACACTTGGAAAAGAAAAAAGTGATCAGGAATAGTCAAAATGGATTCACCAAAGGTAAACCTGATTGCCCTCTATGACAAGCTTACTGGCTGTGTGCATATTGAGAAGGTAGTAGATGTTAGATACCTTGTCATCAGCAAAGCTTTTGATACTGTCTTCCATAGTATTCTTGGGTATGTCTACATTACCACCCTAGTTCGAACTAGGGTGGTTAATGTAGGCAACCGAAGTTGCAAATGAAGCCCAGGATTTGAATTTCCTGGGCTTCATTTGCATCTTGCCAGGCGCCACCATTTTTAAAGCCCCGCTAGTTTGGACTCCGTGCCCGCTGCTACAAGCGGCACGGAGTAGGTAGTTCGAATTACGCTTCCTATTCCGAACTACCATTACTCCTCGTGGAATGAGGTGTACCGGTAGTTCGGAATAGGAAGCCTAATCCGAACTACTTACTCCGTGTCGCATGTAGCCACAGGCACGGAGTCCGAACTAGCGGGGCTTTAAAAATGGCAGCACCTGGCACGATGCAAATGAAGCCCGGGAAATTCAAATCCTGGGCTTCATTTGCAACTTCGGTTGCCTACATTAACCACCCTAGTTTGAACTAGGGTGGTAGTGTAGACATACCCCTTGATAGCAAAGACTGCAAGGTAAATAGAAAGCTGGTTAGATCATCATGCTCAATGGGTAGTAATTAATGGCACAGTGTCTGGTTGGGAGTTGGCATCAAGCAGACTACCCGAAGGGTTGCTTCTACGGCTGGTTTTGTTCAACATCTTTATTAATGATCTAGATGAGGGGATGGGTTACACCTGCAGCAAGTTTGCAGATGACACTAAGCTAGGGACTGACATAAATACATTGAAGGGTAGGGATAGGGTCCAGAGTGACTTAGACAAATTGGAAGATCAGGCCAAAAGAAATCTGATGGGGTTCAAAAAAGACAAGTGCAGAGTACTGCGCTTGAGGTGGAAGAATCCCAAGCACTAATACAGGCTGGGGACCAACCTTCTAACCATCAGTTCTGCAGAACCCCCCCCCCCCCAGGGATTACAGTGGATGAGAGCTGTATGAGCAGTGCATCCTTGTAGCCAAGAAGGCTAATGGCATATTGGAGTGAATCAGTAGGAGCATTGCCAGCAGATCTAGGGAAGTGATTACAGTAATTACTCATTTAACACGTGCCTGCTTAACACGTTTTCACGATAGCATGATTTCTTTTTTAGGGAACATTTTTTGAATTACACCACTGTCCCCGGAATAACACGATTTCTCCAGCTGGCCCGTTGATGGCGGCTGCGCAGGGCTTCCCCTGCCTCCCTGCAGAACAGTGGAGGGTTTGCCACTTGTCGCACTGTTCCCAGCTGACTCCCCCTCGTCGGACGCCTTGCCCCCTCTCCTCCGCCCCTGCTTGCAGGCTGGTGGCTGGGTTTCCCCAGCCAGCCCATCGCCAGAAGCTGTGCGGGGCTTCCCCTGCCTCCCTGCAAAGTGGAGGAGGGTTCTCTGCTCGCCGCGCTGATCCCCAGCAACCCCCCCTCGGCAAACGCAGTACAGGTCCCAGCAGACCCATCACAGGAGCATACTCCCAACCTAATCCACCTCCTCTCTCCTCTCCTTCTCTTCTCCAGAGCCAAACACCTCCCCTCCCTGCTGTAATCCCATCCCCTTTCACCTTCAACCTTATGCCCCAGTCCCAATAGACACCACCACTTGAAACGCAACCCCCAGCTTTTTCATTATTTTCAATGGGAAAATTGACCTTGTATAACACGTTTTCACTTAACACGATCATTTTCTGAAACATATCTATAGTGTTAAATGAGGAATTACTGTATTCCCCTTTATTTGCACTGGTAAAGCCACATCTCGAGTATTGCATCCAATTCTGTGCCCCACTACCTCCATTACAGAAAGGATGCAAGAACATCCAACTAAAGAACATCCAACAGAGGGCAACAAAAATGATTAGGGGGCTGGAGCACATGACTTATAAGATGAAGCTGAGGGATTTGGGCTTATTTAGCCTACAGAAGATAAGAGTGAGGGGGTATTTGATAGCAGCCTTCAACTACCTAAAGGGAGGTTCCAAAGAGGATGGAGAGAGGCTGTTCTCAGTGGTGACAGATGACAGAATGAGCAGCAATGATCTCAAGTTGCAATGGAGGAGGTCTAGGTTGGATATTAGGAAAAACTATTACACTAGGAGGGACTATTTCACTAGGAGGGTGGTGAAGCACTGGAATGGAGTACCTAAGGAGGTGGTGGAATCTCCATCCCTGGAGGTTTTCACCTCAGAGCTTGAAAAAGCCCTGGCTGGGATGATTTAGTTGGGATTGGTCCTGCTTTTAGCAGGGGGTTGGATTTGATGACCTCTTGAGGTCTCTTCCAGTCCTATGATTCTATGAGTCTATGACAAACTATGGATGTTGCTGCATCAGAGATTGCCAGACTAGAGAGGTTCAATCTGTAATATAAGCAGTAAATAGTAAATGCTCATGATTATAATAACAAGTAGAAGATTTCACCATATTGGAGATGAATGAGCAAGCTTTACTATCAGTATCTCACCACAGAGACCCAAGAGACTGAATTCTTAAGGCATGTGGGGAGGGTTTTGCAGAATGGCAATATATCTCAGTGCTGTGTTCCTTTGTTCCACGTAAGCTCCTCAGGGCTGAAGGGTGACAATAAGCATTCTCACAACTCTAATCCAACCACTCTTTCCAAGCTGTCCCAAAGTCACCCTTCTCTTTTGGGGACCTAAGTCTACATGCAGAGGCCCTTGCAAAATTGGAAAATCACTGTAAGCAGAGCTCCCTGATGTGACAGGTCTGCAGGTATGGGGTTCACAGCACTACACATAATTACCTGCATTTCTGGAGAGTGAAATCACATGACAGGATAATACGGGCAACTCCTCATATTTCAGAGGTCACTGAAGATTTATCAACTTCTGGTTGTTGCTAAGGTGAGCTGGAGACTAATGGATGAAATCTTTGTGTGCCATTATCACCTCCTGGAATAATGTAAATAATAAATTAAACGAAACCACAAATGATTAAACATGTGTTTTTAGGGTACAGTCCACAATCCCCTCTTTCTTTTCTTCTTCTTGAAATTTCTCCTTAGTTCATGCTTCAACTTGTACAGATATTAGGATAGAAAAATGCCCTAATCAGAGCATGATCACGAGGCTGTCTGAACTCACTCACTATGTTCCTGTCTTAATTAATATAATAGAAGCTGGGATTTGAATTTCCTTTATGCTGTGGTGGAATTTTGTATGTGTGTATATTAAGGATATGTCTAGACTACAAAGGTAAGTCAGAAAAGGTATGTCTACACTACAAAGTTAATTCTAACTAACAGACGTTAGTTCGAATTCACTTTGATAGGCGCTACACATGCAAACCGCTAATTCGAACTTAATTCGACCTAGCGGTGCGCTTAATTCGAACTAGGTAAACCTCATTCCACAAGGACTAACGCCTAGTTCGAATTATCTAGTTCGAATTAAGGGGTGTGTAGCCACTTAATTCGAACTAGTGGGAGGCTAGCCCTCCCCAGCTTTGCCTGGTGGCCACTCTGGACACCAGCAGGGAAACTCTTCTGCCTCCCTCCCGGCCCCGGA
The DNA here is from genome assembly GCF_049634645.1 of Pelodiscus sinensis. Taxonomy (NCBI): domain Eukaryota; kingdom Metazoa; phylum Chordata; order Testudines; family Trionychidae; genus Pelodiscus; species Pelodiscus sinensis. The sequence goes on from NC_134723.1 coordinate 11,287,646, forward strand.
GCCCTTAAAGGGGCACGGTCTGGCTACAGTGCCCATGTCAGGTGCAAGCCTGCCAGCACCCAGCCAGCAGACCCTGCACCTGGCACGGCTCGAGCCAGCCACCTGCTGCCACCCAGCCCGCCGCCTCTTCCCGGGACCAGGCTGGCGGCTCCCGGGAGCCTGCACAGGTCTGCAAGAGGCGGGCGCCCACCTGGTCTAGTGCAGTCATCGTAGACCTCATCCATGACCTCCACATTAGACACAGGAAAGTGGCCGTCTAGGGCAGGATAGCTGCCAGCCTGGCCACCCAGGAGCAGGTGTACATGAAAATCTGGGTGGTCCAGTGAGACCACCAACCCTGAGCCCTTTGAATGGCCATACTGGGTCAGACCAAAGATCCATCTAGCCCAACAGCCTGTCTGCCGACAGTGGCCAACACTAGGGACCCTGGAGGGGATGGACAGAAACAATGACCAAGCCATTTGTCTCGTGCCATCCATCTCCAGCCTTCCACAAACAGAGGCAAAAGAGACACCATTTCTTCCCACTGGCTAATACCAATCCATGGACCCAACCTCCATGACTTTATCTCACTTCCCTTTAAACTCTGTTCTAGTTCTAGCCTTCACAGCCTCCTGGAGCAAGGAGTTCCACAGGTTGACTCATTGCTTTGTGAAGAACAACTTTCTGTTATTAGTTTGAAGCCTGCTACCCATTCATTTTATTTGGTGTACTCTAGTCCTTCTATTATGGGAACTAATGAAGAACTTTTTTTATGCACCCTCTCCACACCACTCATGCTTTTATAGACCTCTATCATATCCCCACTCAGTCTCCTCTTTTCTAAGCTGAAAGTCCCAGTCTCTTTAGTCTCTCTTCATATGGGACCTGTTCCCAACCCCTGATCATTTTAGTTTCCCTCCCCTCTCCCACCCTCTCTCTTCCCCTCTCCCACCTCCTTTTCCCAGTCTCCCCCAGTTTTGTTCAATAAAGAGAGTTTCTATTTTTGAACACACGTGTCCTTTATTTTGTACATCAGGAAGGGGGGCTAGGGAGGGGTAAGTGGAAGGAGGTGAGGGAGGAATGGGGTACGAGCCCCCAATGGGGAGGACTGGGGTGGTTCTGCGGGCTCCTCGGGGTGGAAGCTCTCCTGCAGCCCTCCGATTGACACCCCCCCCCCAGATGGCAGCCTGCGGCAAGTGCAGCCGGTCTGATGGCCGAGTGCTGTGATGTGCCGAGTGTGGGCACTCAGGGCACTCCAAACCAGGACTGCTTTGCAAGCAGGGAACCCCTGAGAACTGTCTGTCTGAGGTGGGAGTCGGGTCCCTTTAAGCACAGCCCTCGGCTAGCCTGAGACAGCAGCTCCACGCTCTAAGTCCTCCTCTGATGCCCTGCCGGCACTGCTTCCGGCCATCCTTAACCTCCGTTCAAGGTCCACTCAGTGTGGACATGCTAGTTCAAATTAGCAAAACACTAATTCGAACTACTTTTTAAGTCTGGATGCGGAAATTCGAATTAGCTTAGTTCTAATTCACTAATTCGAACTAAGTTAGTTCGAATTAGCGCTGTAGTGTAGACATACCCAAAAAGATATGCAAATTGCAAACTCCAATTTACGGATCTTTTTTCGCTTTTCTGTTGAAAGAAGCTTTTCCAAAATTTGGCGTGTCTTCACGGCACTAAATTTCAGAAAAACCTGCTCTTTTCACACATCCATTCTTCTTCATGAGGTTTGCAGGGATGGTGAAATTTTCGGAAAGGTGGACACATTCCTTGGACATGGCATTGCTTTTCTGGAAAAAAGCATTGCTTTATCCCGGAAAAGCACTGCAGTCTAGATGTAGCCTAAGTAAATTCTTCCTACCAGTAACATAGGAGAAAGAGCAGCAACCTGAAGAATTTGGTGAGATCTTCACTTTGGGTGTTTTAATCAGAATTTGAGTCTCCAGTAAACAGCTCACTGAAATTCTTGTTTTATTTTTGACTGCTTAGTACCTTTGAGGAGGAGAGATTTCTGTAGACAAGAAAGAAAATGGACACAACATAGACAAGCATCATCTGTAATGTACCCTGTCACAGCATGAGCTCTTTGGCACAACATATGGCAACAGAATTACCTTTGTACTACCCAACTGTGGGATATAATTTATCCAGTCCAAGGGACTGTAGTGACAGGTAATAGATTTGATGATGCACATGTTCAGAATTCTAAAAATGCAAGGCTGGCTGTTCACAAACTCAGATCTCGAAAGTGCGTCTTTGCTGGTTGAGCAATCCTGGCAAATTCTCATCTTTCCCCAGTGATGTCACTTATATAGTGACACCCTGTGGTAGTAATAAATGGGGGTGTTGATGCCTCTGTAGAAAGAGGGTTAAAGGAGAGCAATTGTGAACAGTTCTAATCTGTGTTTATGGTCAGCTAAAGAATGAATCAATTCTTGTCTTGAGCATTCAGGATCCAGAAAGTACTAATAGACTGACAGCACACCAGTGCTCTCGACCTACTGGAATGTTGTTCTAAATACAAGAGATTAAAACTAAAGGGCTGTGTCTAGACTGGCAAGTTTTCCGCAAAATCATTTGATTTTGCGGAAAAACTTGCCAGCTGTCTACACTGGCCGCTTGAATTTCTGGAAAAGCACTGACGATCTCATGTAAGATCGTCAGTGATTTTCCGGAAATACTATGCTGCTCCCATTTGGGCAAAGTCTTTTTCCGAAAGACTTTTGCGCAAAAGGGCCAGTGTAAACAGCACTGTAGTGTTTTCCGCAAAAAAGCCCCGATCGCGAAAATGGTGATCAGGGCTTTTTTGCAGAAAACCACGTCTAGATTGGCCATGGACGCTTTTCCGCAAAAACTGCTTTTGCGGAAAAGCATCCTGCCAATCTAGACACGCTTTTCCGAAAATGCTTTTAACAGAAAGCTTTTCCGTTAAAAGCATTTTCGGAAAATCATGCCAGTGTAGACATAGCCAAGCAGAATTGCATTATTTATACTGGGGAAAGTAATTTCCTTTTATTGAAGAATGAAATATCATTATCTTGGTTAAAGATGAGCAAGTACCTGGGTTTTGCATTTTTAAGACTATTTCATATAAAGTCAGTTTACTTGGCTCTTTTTTTGGTCCACGTTTAGAATTTTACATATTCAGGTCAAATTGTCCTTAAAACACATTTACTGACATTAAAGAATGAGTGGGTGTCTTTCTGTCTCTTGTTAGAAATGCATTTAAAGGAAACTAAATTCTGATTTGCAGTCTATTTGAAAAATTATGATATTTATAAATGCCCCTTGGGACTTGTGGGTAATAGCTTCAGAATTTTTCAGTTGGAAAGTTTAATAATATATTAGATTTTATCTAGCACAAATGACTAATAATGGATCATTTATCCATTAGAAAATGGAGGGCAGGGAAATGACATCTGCTTTTTGCCTTCTAAACAGTGGCCTTCTGAGGGCACATCTACACTACAGCATTATTTTGAAACAAGCTATTCCGGAATAATAACTCCTGAAATAACTATTTTGAAATAACACCTCCATGCTACAAATCCCTATTGACACAGTGAAGCTCTACACTGAAATAATGCTTCAACACTGATTTGAGCCTTAATCACATTTACCCCCACACCCCACCCCTGAAGCACTCCGGGCAGGGCATCAGAACAGAAGTCATTTCCTGGAGCTGCTGCTTGAGGTTATCTGAGGCTCATTCTTAAAGGGGATCCCCTCTACAGGAGGGGAATCGAGTGGGCCCAAGCCACACAACTGTGTGGTCACCTGGGCTCCGGGGTGGAGGGCATGAGGTGTGGGGACAGTGGACGGCCTGCCTGACTGACCCATCCTTTGTTCTCTTCCCTGCAGCGGGACCCAGCACCAGACCCGTGACTCCAGCAGCAGCGGCACCCCCAGCTGCCCAAACCCAGAGGCCGAGGCTCCGACACCGGGACCAGCTGCTCCGCCATCACGTCACTGCGGTGGAGGGGATCCAGACCTCAATTGCGGAGCCTGTGCAGGGGGACCAGGAGTGGCGGCAGGAGGGCTGGGCTGCCTTCCTGGAGGAATGCCGAGGGATGTGCACCACAATGGGCACCCTGACGGCACATTTAGTGCATGCCATCCACTACGGCATGGCCGGACCGCATGCCCCCGCCATCCCTCCCAGAGCACAGCCCATGCCCCCTCCTATCTCTGCTCCTCTCCCAGCTCCTGCTCCTCTCCCTGCTCCTCTCCCTTCCCCTGCCCCTGCTCCTGCTCCTGCTCCTGCTCCTGACCCTGACCCTGACCCTACTCGTGCCCCTACTCGTTCCCTTACTCGTGCTCCTATTCATGCTCCCTACTCATGGCCACCTCACCGTGCAGCCTGCCCTGACGTGGTCTGCCCAGCGTGGGCAGGTCCACCCCTGGAGGGGCGCTCACAGGGGCCACCCGTCCCAGTAACTGCCCCCCCCCCCGTCTCCCAGTTAAAGGTCTCCCCTCCCTCTCTCAGTTAAAGGTCCCCCCCCGTTCCAGTTAAAGGTCCCCCCTCCCTCTCCCAGTTAAAGATCCCCCCCCGTTCCAGTTAAAGGTCCCCCCCTCTCCCAGTTAAAGGTCCCCCCCCTCCTTTGTAAATAAAAAGTTCTGTTTTACTTGAATCTTGTGTGGTTATTGTGTTCCTCTAGTAACTGTAAGAAATGATGTGAGATGCCATTTAGCCACTTCAATTTAACAGGGTTACAAACTGTGGAGAAAAAATTCATGACTCTATCACCGGGGGGGGGGGGGGAGGGGGTGGCCTTTTTCAGTGGTCATTGGTTTGTGGCGCATAAAGAAATACTGAGGGTATGTCTACACTACAACGTTAATTCGAAGTAACGGATCCAACTAAAAAACTAGTTTGAATTTGCATTTTGCTAATTCGAACTAGCATGTCCACATTAAGTGGACCCTGAACTGGGCTTAAGGATGGCCGGAAGCAGTGCCGGCAGGGCATCAGAGAAGAACTTAGAGCGTGGAGATGCTTTCTCAGGCTAGCTGAGGCCTGTGCTTAAAGGGTACCGACCCCCACCCCGGACAGACAGTTCTCAGAGGTGCCCCGCTTGCAAAGCAGTCTTGGCTTGGATTGCCTGGACTGCCCACACTGGGCACATCACAGCACTCGTCCATCAGACCGGCTGCACTTGCCGCAGGCTGCCATCTGGGGAGAGGAGGCAATTGGGGGGCTGCAGGAGAGCTTCCACCCCCAGTCCTCCCCATCAGGGGCTCGTACCCCATTCCTCCCTCACCTCCTTCCACTTACCCTTCCCTAGCCCCTCTTCTTGATGTACAAAATAAAGATAACGTGTCTTCCAAAATGGAATCTGTCTTTATTGAACAAAACTGGGGGAGACTGGGAAAAGGAGGTGGGAGAGGGGAAGAGAGAGGCTGGGAGAGGGGAGGGCAACTAAAATGATCAGAGGTTTGGAACAGGTCCCATATGAAGAGAGGCTAAAGAGACTGGGACTTTTCAGCTTAGAAAAGAGGAGACGGAGGGGGGACAGGATAGAGGTCTCTAAAAGCAGGACTTGGGTGGAGAGGGTGCATCAAGAAAAGTTCTTCATTAGTTCCCATAAAGAAGGATTAGAGGACACCAAAGGAAAGGAATGGGTAGCAGGCTTCAAAGTAATAACAGAAAGTTGTTCTTCACAAAGCAAAGAGTCAACCTGTGGAACTCCTTGCTGCAGGAGGCTGTGAAGGCTAGAACTAGAACAGAGTTTAAAGGGAAGTGAGATCAAGTCATGGAGGCTGGGTCCATGGAGTGGTATTAGCCAGGGGGTAGGAGTGGTGTCCCTGCCCAAGGTTTGTGGAAGGCTGGAGAGGGATGGCACGAGACAAATGGCTTGGTCACTGTCTTCGGTTCATCCCCTCCAGGGTCCCTAGGGTTGGCCGCTGTCGGCAGACAGGCTACTGGGCTAGATGGACCTTTGGTCTGACCCAGGACGGCCATTGTAAGGTCAGGGCTCAGGATCTAGGGTCTATCTGGACCCCCTTGATTCTCTTGCACACCTGCTCCTGGGTGGCCAGGCTGGCAGCTATCCTGCCCTAGGTGGCCACTTTCCTGTGCCTAGTGCAGAGATCCTTACCTGAAGGTAGGAATAAGAGATCCTCCAGAAAAGGGCTTTATTCCGGAGGATCGCGCCAGTCTAGACGCTTTTTTCCGGCTTTTCCCCAAGCCGGAAAAAAAGCGGCGGACATGTTTATTTAAATCCGCGGGGGATATTTAAATATCCCCCGCGGATTTCCCTATGCTGACTTACCTGCTTTGCATCCCTTTTCCGGAATTTGGGGCCAATGTAGACGTAGCCTAAATGAATAACGTTTTCAAGCATGTAGGGTGATAATGATCAAGGATGGTAGGGATGGGGGAAAGAACTGGAGGAGCTGACAAAAGTTAAAACCTGGAAGTAATGTGAATAATTTTTTGAATACCACTGCAGGCTGTGTGTAATCCTAGATAGGCAGCAACAGAGAGACTGTGTGCTGATGACACTACCTTAAATTAATGCCATTGTTACTGCAGGTTCTGTCACTGGGGCACGAGGAATATGCTTGATAAAACACTAAAGGGATCTCAGCAGTTTTCAGCACATTGAATTTTTTAACCAAAAGAAAATAAACTTTTAACTTCGAATCTCAGTTTAGCACAGATTTCAATAATGTGTTTTTGACATTTTTTTCACCTTTTGCCATGAACAGTCAAAAAGGACAGGTTGGATTAGTCTAGGAGCACAACAATTTAACACCTTCTGAATTTCCTTAAGAGGCAACAAAATGCTGTCTGAAAATCAATACCTCTATGGCTTGAACTAGCATTTGCATAAAAAATCATGTTTGCCATAGAAATGGGAAGACTCCTTTTTTCTTTTCTTAAATCAATCCGTTCCTTAAGCAGAAAAGCTCTTTGCTTCTGTGTGAGGTGAATATATTTCTGATCTACTGCAGACATATTTTCCCTTTCTGTAGCAATAATCATATGTTACACATACAATACACCTTTCATCTGGGGATATAAAAGTGCTTTGCAAACTGAATTTTTGTTTATCTTTTTTTACAGGGATTATCATTATGGGCCAGACACTCAGCTAGCGTAAATTAATGTAGAGCTCCATTGACTCAGGACCCATGAGTCTTGTCTCCTGGAAAAATAATGCACATTTAGAGACAATCACTCTCAACAGCCTAAGTAACTACGGATCTCTTTTGGAGGTATCTAACCCATAGTAGCAGAGCCACTTAGATGATATTTCAGCCCAGTGGGGAGAGTAGCCACTCCTATTCATGATGGTGACTCAAATAATGTTTTGCCATCTATTTTATTACATGCGGTATCGTTTTAGCCATATTGGTCACAAAATATTAGAAAAATAAGGTAAGTGATGCAATATTTTTATTAGACCATTCTATTGGGCCTGGTCTACACTAGGGCTATGTCTACATTCACGGCTTCTTGCGCGAGTAATATGCAAATGAGGCTAAGCGTGGAATATCACTGAGCCTCATTTGCATACTTAATGAGCCACCATTTTTTTCAGAAGAGGCTCTTGCGCAAGAAGGAGCATCTACACTGCCCTTTCTTGAGCAAGAAAAACCTTCTTGCACAATGCCATAACACCTATTACTTTTCAGGAAGAACAGCATTGCGCAAGAGAGTTTGTCTGCGAGTGTAGACATAGCCTAGGAATTTAGATTGAATTTACCTGCATAAAGCTGATTTTCTAAATAATTCGTGCACACTAGCAAGCCTATTGCATCAACCGTAAGGCATGGTGTGGAGGAGCAGAAGGAGGAAGAGGAGGAGAATGGCCACATAGTGACTGATGAGAGCCAAGAGCTGTTCATGATGCTGGAGCCAGTGTCTTCCTCCCAGGATGTCTTCCAGTCGAGCACCAACGCTGGGGAGGGCATTTCTGGTGAGATCACAATGCAAGTGGGTTAAGGGTGTGATGTGCAGTGTGCTATGTACCCACACAGAATTGGGAGCCCAGAACAGTTTGTTAATATGTCACATAGGAACCCACACAAAGAAGAAAATATTCACACTCTAATCCAACCTATGTGATTCCTGTCACGTGTAAAATACATAACACAATTCATTGGGGAATGTTTGAAACAGGGACTTAAATATAAACTCTTCTTGTATTTGAATCTTCCCTATTTTTCACAGCTTCATTATGTGGCTTATTGTTTTTGAGTGAACAACAAAGTCACAGTTGTAAGGATTTAGCTTCTTCAGATGCGTAGGCAGAAATTACATAAAGGGAAAATGAAGTAATTTTCCAATTGAGATTCACCATTGGTCAGAAGAGAACTGTTAATGTGGCAACCCCGGAAGGTGTGAATTTTGTAAGATGACTTTGTTTGCAAGCTCCTACTCACTGGTCTATATTCAGATTTTGTCTTCAGAACTCCATAAAATTGTCTAATCGATTATATCATGTTCAGTAGTGCCACCAATTGTGCTGCTGGGTCATGCTTCCCAGCGATGCTGTTCATCCTCTTTTTCTGTAGTGGCGTCTTTGTGTCTGTCTCACTTTCCCTTTTTGTTTCTTCCAAAACAAAGTCAGTTTCCAAAGACAGCGACCATAATATTTCATACTTCCCCAGCATAACAATACTCCTATTCCCAGGCAGCACAAACTCGAAGATGTCAACTCCTGTTGTATAAACAGGAGATAATAGACCACAGAGATGAACGCTTTTATTACGTACTTATTGTTATACAATAAAATACCATGGGTATACTTATGTTTTACTGACGTTGTTCATTAGAACAAAGTGTCTCTTGTCTCATCCAAGATACAAAAGCAAAATATCTAAAGTAGAAATTTTGCCTATTGTTTCATCTGCACAAAGTACTTCATGTTTAGGAAAAGTTCAAATTCTAGGTGAAAAATTAAAAAGCAAACTTTTGTGTGAAAATTGAAAAATCTCAGTTTAGATGTGTGACTTGGTGCCTCATGGGCTATGTCTAGACTGTAGGCTTCTTTCTGAAGAAGCTTTTCTGGAAGAGATCTTCCGGAAAAACGTCTTTCAAAAGAGAGAGTCCATACTGCAAAAGAGCATCAAAAAACCGATCTGCTTTTTCGAAAGATAGTGTCCACACTGAATGGACGCTATCTTGCATTTAAGCTGTGATTACTAGGGATGGATTGGCCACCAAGGCACCTGTGCTTTTTCCTCTTTCCTCTTTTTTCAAATGAACTCCCTCTTCCCTGTCCTCACATGCCTTTTTCCAAAAGAGCTCTTTCGGAAAAAGGCTTCTTCCTCGTAGAATGAGGATTACAAATGTTGGAAAAAAAAAAACTCTGTTCTTTCAATTTTCTTTCAGAAGAACACAATTGCAGTCTGGACATAACTGAAATTTTTGGAAAGATGGACATTTTTAAAAAAAAACTCTGTCATGTAGACATACCCATGGAGTTTGAAGCATAGGTGCTTCACATCACCATTCTAATTTATGGGCGAGGCTTCCTAGTCTGATGATATCTTTCATGATCTACTGTGGTCTTCTCTTTTGTGGGTATGTTATGGGTATATTGGGGGTCTCTGGACATCATGTAGTGTAAAAACTTTTTCCGGGTGTTTGGGTTATCAGTGAAAAATTCAAATTTTCCATTGACATTCAATACTTAAAGAAAAAATTCTGTTTAATTCTAAACCCAATACTTTCTTGGAAAATCATTTCCTAGTCAAATTTTCAGCAACCCCCAACTCACATCTCAGTCTTTCAGAGCAAGACTCTATAAGCCAAGTTTCATGAAAAGAGCTTCTTTTTTCATCATAAAGGGACTTAATTGGGTTAAACAGCCATCAGTTTGTTTCACATGTATTAAAGGACAATTTATTTCATGCTTCCTTATTAATTCTATTGATGCTTTTTAGTGGAGCCATCACTTATTTTTAAATATTCCCTGTAGTAATCTCAATACGCTCCAGGGCCAATAAAGGAACGGTAACATTGTTCACAGTTGAGGGAGAGAAAAAAAGATACGTACCAGATTATGGGAATCACTTAAGGACATTTATCTGTGTATAGAAATGATCTCTGAGCCTGAGACTTTATTTTGTCAGGAAAGCTATTTATATGCAGAAAATGATGGGGTTTGGTTCTGTTATATGTGTAAGCCTGTAAAAGGCTGATTACCAATGTTTGTTCGCATGTTATATTCTTTTTTCTGATGTTAGAAAAATGTATAATAAAACTGAAATGTCACCAAAGTCATCAGGGATGAGGGAGTGAGGAAATGGAAAACAGCAGAAAACACACTATGAAAATGACAAGGCTTTAAACTGCTGCAAGTGTCTCCATAGAATTCTAGTGAAGTTATTATCTTGATTCCAAGAAAGGAAATTATCCCCATGTATGGGTCTCCAGTACACATTAAGTGTATCTAAATCAAGATGATAATTTTATCTTGAAGTTCAGGTAATATTAACCAACTGCTTGAATTTTGCCCTACTATTACTATAATCTATTGATTGAATTATATCCATATTATGTTCTATATTAGTGGTACATTAGGCATAACTTTGTAAACTTGGATACTTGAAGTTAGGCACCTAAATCCATTATTTAGGTGTATAATATTTTTTTTCAGAGCTGCTAAGCATCTTTAGCTCCACATGAACTCTAGAAAGAGGTATGTTCTAGGGGGATAGGTTGGATTGGAATTTGGAAGACCTGAATTTGATTATTCATTTAGCAATTTACCTGCTCTGTTACCATGGACAATTCCCTTCATCCCTCTGTGTACTGTAGCTCCTCACTAACTTTATGTATTGCCTACCTCAACTGTAGGTCTTACTAACAGTCTCTGTCCTGTTACTGTGTGTTTGTACCATGCTTAATCCAATAGGTTCAGGAGTTTGACTGCAGTCTCTGAAGCTATGTCTACATTGTGGAAAAAAAGACCTATGACAGCAAGCCTCAGAGGTGCAGGCAGACTGTGGGCTCATGAGGATTGTGCTAACAAGTTAAAATTAAGCAGTAAAGATGTTCCCTTTTGCTCTGGAGTCTCTCCTCTCAGAACCACCTCCTTTTCTGGTGGAGCCTGAGTACAAATGCCTATGCTGCTATGAACTCAAGTCAGTTGACCAGAGTTCTAAGACTCCCTGCTGTGGTTCATTTTTGCAGTGTAGACATACCCCAATGCTATTATAATGTACATAAATAATGATAATGGAGTCAAATTTGAAAATGTTAGGCCATTTTGCCTTGTGTTATCTGTATGAGGTGACAATTTTGTAAATTGCTTTTAAGAAGCCAGCTGTTCCACTTCTAGTTTCAGTTTTTAATCAAAGCAACTCTTTTCAATGCTTTGTTTTTTATTTTAGTTGTGTCACTTATAGCAGTTGTCCCTTTTCACATTAACCACCTGTTTGTGGGGGGAAATAGCAGCCTGAAGAGTTGAGCATTAATCAGGACAAACAAAGATGTTAGTAAAAGGCATAAAAGGGCCATTATGATAGACAGTTATGGCAGAAGTATACTGAATCTATCTCACACTGAAGTAAACGGATAAATACACATACATTGCTACAACATAATAATACTAATCTAGCCTAGACACAGAATAACCTATCAATACAATATAATAAAAAACAAACCAAAACCCCTAAATCTTACCCATGGATGATATTGCTTAGTGTTGATGTCTGATAGGTATATGGCACTGAATCAAAGTAACGTAAGTTTAAATTGATTATTTAAACATATAATAGCTTGAACATATAATAGCTTGTTGTTTAGCTCATGTAAAGCCTATTCATTTGCAAGTTCAAATGCCTACGGGTATGTCTACACTACAAAGTTAGTTCGAACTAAGGGATGTTAGTTCGAACTAACTTTCATAGGCGCTACACTAGCGCTCCGTTAGTTCGAAGTTAATTTGAACTAATGGAGCGCTTAGTTCGAACTAGGTAATCCTCATTCCACGAGGATTAAGCCTAGTTCGAATTTACTAGTTCGAATTAAGGGGTGTGTAGACCCTTAATTCGAACTAGTGGGAGGCTAGCCCTCCCCAGCTTTCCCTGGTGGCCACTCTGGCCAACACCAGGGAAACTCGTATGCCCCCCTCCCGGCCCCGGATCCCTTAAAGGGGCATGAGCTGGCTACGGTGCCCATGCCAGGTGCAAGCCTGCCAGCAACCAGCCAGCAGACCCTGCACCTGGAATGGATTGAGCCACCCACCCGATGCCCCCCAGCCTTCCCCCTCTTCCCGGGACCAGGCTGGCGGCTCCCGGGAGCTTGCCCGGGACCGCAAGAGGCGGGCACCCACCTGGGCTAGTGCGGACATTGTGGACCTCATCCACGATCTCCGCACTAGGCACAGGAAAGTGGCCAGCTAAGGCAGGATAGCTGCCAGCCTGGCCACCCAGGAGCAGGTGTGCATGAAAATCAAGGGGGTCCACTGAGACCCCCGACCCTGAGCCCTGAGCTTACAATGGCCGTACTGGGTCAGACGAAAGGTCCATCTAGCCCAGTAGCCTGTCTGCCGACAGCGGCCAACCCTAGGGACCCTGGAGGTGATGGACCGAAGACAGTGACTCTTGGGCCATTTGTCTCGTGCCATCCCTCTCCAGCCTTCCACAAACCTTGGGCAGGGACACCACTCCTACCCCCTGGCTAATACCACTCCATTTGTCCCCTCTCCCCAGATGGCAGCCTGCGGCAAGTGCCGAGTGTTGTGATGTGCCCAGTGTGGGTGCTCCGGGCACTCCAAGCCAGGACTGCTTTGCAAGCGGGGCACCCCTGAGAACTGTCTGTCCGGGGTGGGGGTCGGGACCCTTTAAGCGCAGCCCTCAGCTAGCCTGAGACAGCATCTCCATGCTCTAAGTCCTCCTCTGATGCCCTGCCGGCACTGCTTCTGGCCATCCTTAAGCCTGGTTCAGGGTCCACTTAATGTGGACATGCTAGTTCGAATTAGCAAAACGCTAATTCGAACTAGTTTTTAGTTCTAGACGCGTTAGTTCGAATTAGCTTAGTTCGAATTAACTAATTCGAACTAAGTTAGTTCAAATTAGCGCTGTAGTGTAGACGTACCCTACATTAGCCACCCTAGTTCGAACTAGGGTGGCAGTGTAGACATTCCCTGAGGTACCCAAAATTGGGAGCCAATTTTGAAATTTTGACTTTTACTCTTTTTTGGTCTTGCACACTCCATTTTTCCACAGTAGAAAGAGTCCATGAAGGGAACTGAATTAAGTGGAGAAAAGAAGATGAAAAATGTTCTTTATAAGACTAAATGATAAGATTACTATTAATTTGTACCCAGATATTCTTTTAAAAATGGCTTTCAATATCAGAATTAACATTTAGATCCACTATTGCTGTCTTGTTTATTCTCTAAACAATATATTAAAGAAGAAAACCTGTAGTCAAGGGGGAAAATAATGGGGCTCTTAAAGAGGCAAAACTTCAATCAGTAAGGAACAAACTTTATGGTTGTTCTATGTTTGTATAGTACCTAATACAATGGGTCCCTTCTTGTAAATAAAGTGAGACTAAGTCCTTCCAATTCTGGAAACAATGTTCATATTACACAAACAACCTCTTTCTAGCAACCAACACTCTGTCACAGAAGATGGGGAAGGCCTGCTGACATCTGTTCTAGTAAGGTCTGAATGAATTCACCAAGGACAACAATTCTAAGGCAGTAAGGTTATTAAGCTAAGACATGTTATTTTAAGGCAATTGTATCACTTTCTTTAATAACAAAGTACCTTTGCCCAAGGTATATTCTCCAGATTTGCTCACTCTAGTAAACCAACCCTTTAAAACTAAATTTCCTGATATTTTTCTTCAATTTAAAATGCCACTATCTTTTTGGAAACTAGTGGGGGAGGAAATTAAAAGTCTTTTAAATGTGAAGGGGAGATGGTGAAATTTAAGATTTCACGTAAAGTAGGTTTTTTTATTATGATCTTGTAAGTTAAACAATTGTTAACTTTCCAAAGAGAATAGTTCATTTAATAGCCATGTATCTGTGCTTCTAATAAATGGCAGGCAACAAGGAAAATAACAAAGGCTGTGTCTAGACTGGCAAGTTTTTCCGCAAAATCATCTGCTTTTGCAGAAAAACTTGCCAGCTGTCTACACTGGCCGCTTGAATTTCTGCAAAAGCACTGACAATCTCATGTAAGATCGTCAGTGTTCTTGCGGAAATACTGTGCTGCTCCCATTCGGGCAAAAGCCTTCTTGCGCAAATCATTTGCGCAAGAGGGCCCATGTAGACAGCACAGTACTGTTTTACACAAAAAAGCCCTGATGGCTAAAATGGCGATCAGGGCTTTTTTGCGCAAAAGCGCGTCTAGATTGGCACGGACGCTTTTCCGCAAAAAGTGCTTTTGCGGAAAAGCATCCGTGCCAATCTAGATGCTCTTTTCCGAAAATGCTTTTAACAGAAAACTTTTCAGTTAAAAGCATTTCCAGAAAATCATGCCAGTGTAGACGTAGCCAAAGAGTGCAAAGAGTGAATTCCAGGATGTAATCAATGTTTCAAAGAAGAAATAAAACTGAACCAAGGAAGAAATAATTACTTTGGGAGGAGCACAAGTTTAAAAACAGAAGTTTATAACAAGAATGGGTAAATGTGTAATATTTATTATTCCCTTTACAGACTCTATACATACCATATGATGGGGACTAATTTAGCTACAATTACTCAAGAGAGAGATTTTGGAGTCATTATGGATAGTTCTGTAAAAACATCCATTCATTGTGTAGCGGCAGTCAAAAAAGAAAATAGAATGTTAGGAATCATTTAAAAAGGGATAGAAAATACGACAAAGAATATCTTATTGCCTCTATATAAAACCGTGGTACACCCGAATCTTGAATATTTCATACAAAAGTGGTTGCCTTGCATCAAAAAAGATATATTGGCATTGGAAATGGTTCAGGAAAGGGCAACAAAAATGATTAGGGGTTTGGAATGGGTCCCATATGAAAAAAAGATTAAAAAGACTGGGACCATTCAGCTTAGAAAAGAGGAGACTATGAGGAGGCATGATAGAAGTCTATAAAATCATGACTGGTGTGGAAAAAGTAAATAAGGAAAAGTTATTTACTTACTCCCACAATATAAGTACTAGAGGTCACCAAATGAAATTAATAGGAAGCTGGTTTAAAACAAACAAAAGGAAGCTTTTCTACACTCAGCACACAGTCAACTCGTGGAACTGCTTGCCAGAGGATGTTGTGAAGACTAGGACTTTAATAGGGTTCAAAAAAGAGCTGGATAGATTAATGGAGGTTAGGTCCATCAATGCCTAGTAGCCATGATGGGTAGGAATGCTGTCCCTAGCCTCTGTTTGTCTGGAAATGGATGAGAGGAGAGGGATCATCTGAGGATTACCTGTTGTGTTCCCTCCTTCTAGGGCATCTGGCATTGGCCGCTGTTGGAAGACAGGATACTGGGCTAGATGGACCTTTGGTCTGACCCAGTATGGCCGTTCTAATGTTCTCTTTCTAATGTTCTAATGTTCTAACGTTCTAATGTTCTCAGAAATCATCATAAGAATCATCATACTTTCAATTTTCTTTCTGTACTACTTTGACCATTTTAATATTCTGAATTTTGGTCATTTACCTAGTTAAGAGTGTCACTTACCTTTGGAAAAGTAATTCATTCAGTGAGCAAAAACAGTCAATGGAAAATGTTGGTGTACTATCATATTAAAATACAAAAGCTTCAGAGTGGTAGCCGAGTTAGTCTGTAATGGGAAAAACTTTAAAAAAACACACAAATAGTTTTGCATCACCTTAGAATCTAAAAAAATGTGTAGATGGTATCATGAGCTTCCATGGACACAATGCACTTCTTCAGCTGAATGGAGTTATTAAAGGTACAGTTTCTAAGTAAATATCATCACAGGCCCTAACGATATAAGCCACCACATCAGAGGCTCATTTAACTGTACATCCACAAATGTGATCTATGCCATCGCATGCCAGGAATGCCATGTATATTGTCCAAACTGGACAGTGTCTAATGAGAAATAATGGACACAAAATAATGGACACAAAACTGATATCCGAAAAGACAATACATCTGTTGGGGAATATTTTAACTTGCCCGTGCATACATTAATTGATGTCAAAGTCACCGTATTGTTTCAGAATTCCAGAAGCCAACTCCAGAGGGAAGCTTTAGATCTTACCTTCATTTACAAGTTTAATACCTATCACAGAGGTATGAATAAAGACATTGGCTGGATGGCACACTACATTCCACATCCGAATGACATAAAAAAAACAGTGGGTACATAAGAACAATTGGCAACTTCTCTATCATCTTCATGTATCATGGACACTCTAATTGATTCGTTCCTCCTTTTTCTCCTTCTCTCCCCCCTCCCCTGTATTTTTTTAGAAACTGGACCTTTAATAACTCCATTCAGCTGAAGAAGTGGGTTGTGCCCATGAAAGCTCATGTCTAAATGTTTTGTTAGTCTCTAAGGTGCAAGACAATTTGTTATTTTTCAAGTTTTTCCATATTAAAATACAATATATGGTATTCTTTAAATGTAATGAGTGGGACTCTTAGCAGCTTGTGCAGCTTCCCTCACTTGCTACCTTATTTTATCCCATCTGTGTATGTGGTCAATATCTTTTCTGCCAGCCTACGAAACATTTAGTACTGATACTTCAGACAGATATATCTATTTGACTAGGTATTAGATTTTTGTTTGTTTGTTTATATGTGTGGTTGTGCATGTCCATGTACATACACCTACTCTTTTCATTCACTGTAAAATTATGCCTAGGCAAAGAATGATTGCATTAAATAAAACATACCTGTGAAGTCCACTGTACATTGTGTAATGAATTATGAAGTCATATTGGTTTGCTATTTCTTTTAGTGGTTCACTTAATCATACTAATGAAGATGTGATACTTTTTGACAGGCTACGTGTTTTTTTTCAGCTCACCACCATTGAATTTAACTGAACTATGGTGTAGTTATTGAGTATTAATAAATAATGTTAACTTTTATTGCAATAGTGCTCCAAAAACATTAGGTTTCATGCACAGCTGGTATAAATTCACCCATTAAAGCCAATGGAGCTATGCAGGTATAGCCTGGATGAGTATGTGGGCCAAAAGATTATGTTGACAATATTCAGGCAGGAATCCACTGCTTCATGCAGCTTAAAAGCATTGCTTTGAAAGTGGGAAAAATGGAAATTTGGCCCAGGTGTAGTGTTGTTCAATTTGGTCTCTTAAATTATATAAATTATTAACTATATTCAAAAATTCTTGTCCAGTTACATTGAAAACATTGGGTTTATACTTTTGCGGGATGAATGCATTTCAAGAGATGCTTCTAGTCAATGCATATGACATCCCAAGTTACTGATGTTTGCAAATGAGAATGTGTGATGGAGCATTCCATATGCTGTATGAAAATATGTTTATGTTATGAATAATTAATGACTGATATGCTTTATGCAAGATACCACTTGTAACTTATCATTGGAAAGGTTGTAAACTTCTGAATATGATTAACCCATTTGTATGCATGTATCATTTTTGTAGATCAAGTTAGGAATATCGAACAGTGTATTGTAAAATCTCTGCTTTGAGTCACTCTCACTGACTATATATAGTTCATAGTCTTGATGGCCCAGTAGCAAGTGCTTAATCTTCCTGCAGATGGACGGGTCAGCCCATGAAATGTATGAACACAGGGACCTTGCAAAAGCATGAGGCTGTGTCTCCTGATGCTGAGATCCATTGTGGATACTGTATTTTTCCACAAGAGCAGAGGAGCCCTGCCTTTTGCAAAATCTGTTTAAGGCTAAGGAGTAAGGTAATCCAGGTAATCAGTTTTCCCATGGGACCGTACCCAAGATGGGCTGCAGGAAACATCTAAGGCTGAATAGAGGGAAAGACTGGACCCAGACTGAAAGTGTCCAGTCTGTGCACAGTTTATTGGAACTACATCTAGGGTGAGGACATGCGTATCCGGTTCCCTTCTTAATATATTAAACTTAGTTTGTGTCGTTATATTTTATTTTGCTTACTTTGCTCTGTCTGCTATCTCTAATGACCATTTACACTTAATAAAGTCTCTTGCCTGTTAATAAATCCAGTGTAAATAATTGTTACCTGGAGATTGGGGAGGGAAAGAAGTATGTGCATATATCTCTTTACATTGAGAAAGAGGGCAAATTTTTATGAGCTCACTCCAGATGGAATTTGATACAGTGTAAGACAGATTTATCGGTCTTAGCCCAGAGAGGCTGGGTATAAGTGCTGGTGAAAGGTATCTTGCTGTGCTGTTTTCATTTAAGGTTTGCAGCTCTCAGGGCATGGCCCAGACTTTCTGTTTGTGTTTCAGCAGGCTAGCATGTGTGGCTCAACAAGACAGAGTACTGGGGCACAAGATGCCAAGGAAAACAGACTTAGTGGGGTCTCAGCACATTGAATGACAGCACCAAAGGGAGTCTTGACCTGTCATAGTATTCTTTGAGGAGCTGAATAAAAAGTATGCATTTGTTTTACAATGTGTTTCAAGTTAAAAGAAAGATCTCATTTTGCTATAGACACAGATAATTCTGTAAATATTTAATGGCATGGGAGCTTCATCTTATGAGAACTGCTGGTGGTTACAGAGAAAGTGCTTCAAAATAAAGTGACAAAAATGATACATAAACCTTAATGAGTTCATAATACAAGTTTTCATTTAATATAGGAACTGAGAAAATGTCAACCTTACACAGCACCATGATCCAAAATCTTACTGATATTATTTTGGGCATCTCTTTCCACCATTGCCAGTGTACAGGTGCACACATTTAATAATTCCCACTGCTCTTTTTTTTTCAGTGATAGATTACATTGAGAGTAACTTTTACATTCATTGCTAAGCATTAGCAGCAGCATAAATTTATTTGTGTATAAGATTCAGTTAAAATGTCGGTGTATAGAGAAACTCAATTAAGAGCCAAGTCCTCCCCTGCCCCCATTTTGCAAAGATGAGCATGCAGCAAATCCTGGGCCGTGTCCAGACTCAGGGGTTTTTTCGGGAAAAGTAGCCTTTTCCCGAAAAAACTTCCCCTGCGTCCAGACTCAAGCCGCGTTCTTTCGAAATTATTTCGAAAGAACGCGGCTTTTCTTTCGATAGCGGTAAACCTCATTTCACGAGGAAGAACGCCTTCTTTCGAAAGTTCCTCTTTTGAAAGAAGGCGTTCTTCAATGTAAAGAGGCCGTCTTCGAAAGAGAGCATCCAGACTCACTGGGTGCTCTCTTTCGAAAAAGTGGATTTCTCTTTCGAAAGATCCGCCTGCAGTCTAGACGCGATCTTTCGAAAGAGGCTCTTTCGAAAGATGCTTTTGAAAGAGCCTCTTTCGAAAGAAGACTGCAGTCTAGACATAGCCCTGGAGATTAGCTTTCATCAGTCATGCAGGGGATTGCTTGACCCAATGATCTTCTTAGAATTCAGGGGGAATTTGAGAAGACCAAGAGCCTATGCTTGTGTAGTGTGCCTGTATGGTAACCATATCTTTAGTAAGATAGGATATGTACCTTGGTTCCCTGTAAGGATGTTAAGGACTAGTCGACTAGTCAACTATCCTATAAGCAAATGCTTATTGGATAGTTGAATCGACTAGTCGCTTCCCCCTCTATCAGATAGAGGCAGCAAAGGGGTGGCGAGCGGATACTTCAAAGAGGCAGTGCCGCACAAAGTCCAGAGCTAACGCTGCACAGCTGATCCCAGGTGCCCTGTGGTGCTGCCCCTTTGAAATGCCACAGTGTCATTTCAAAGTGGCAGCACCACATGGATCTGACCCCGGGCTCCATGAAGCATTTCAAAGAGGCAGCACCGCAGAGAGCCCAGGATCAGCTTTGCAGTGCTTCCCCAGGCTCCATGTGGCACTTCCCCTTTGAAATTCCAGTGGCGTTTCAAAGGGGCAGTGCTGCCTTGTTAACTAATCAAGTAGTCAATGCAAAAATGTATCGACTATTTAATTAGTGAATTACACTATACTTAACATTCTTAGGTCCCTGTTGTACAAATTATGACCGAACCCTACTCCTGCAAGGATTAACAATAAATTCTCCATCTTGTGTTGTGCCAGCACTTTAGCATGTACGTAGTTATGGTAAGGCATCTCAGGTGCTTTCTATTCACCAGTATCTCTCTACTCAGTTCTTACTGATACAGCTGAATGGTCTCGTGTCTGGAATGACCACGGTACTGATCCTACCTAATGAGAGAGAGCAGAGATGCAGGTACATTTCTGCACTGCTTATAGTAAGCTGTTGTGAAATATGGCATACAACGAAGTATGCATACAGAAATATGGCATACAGATGTACCCTCAGCCTCTCCTCATAGGTCATGCTCTCTCGCCCCATAAATCATTTTGGTTGCCCTCTGCTGAACTTTTGCCAATACTTCCACATCTTTTCTGTAAATGGTGCGGGCGAAGGGAGGGAGGAGGTGTGCAGAATTGGGCACAATACTCCAGATGTGGCCTCACCAGTGCTGAATAAAGGGGAATAACCACTTCTCTAGTTCTGATGACAATGTTCCTCCTAATGCACCCTAATATGCCATTAGCCTTCTTGGCCACAGCGGCAGATTTGATTCATATCCTGTTTCTCATCCACTGTATTCCCCATGCCTTTTTCTCCCAAATTGCTGCTAAGGCAGACAGTCGCTAGCCTGTAACAGTGCTTGGGATTCTTCTGTCCCAAGTGCAGATCTCTACAGTTGTCCCTGTTGAACCTCACTAGATTTCTTTTAACCCAGTTTATCTAGGTTACTCTGGACCCTATCCCTACCTTCCAATGTATGCATCTCTCCACCTACCTTAGAGTCATGTGCTTTGACATGATACAAAAGCAGATTTGATGTTGCTGCAAGTTCTGGGGTTAATCAAGGATTTGGTTTATATTTTCTTTTTATCACAGTATTATTTGACTATTCCTGCAAGAGAATTGTTATCCTTTTTGACCAAAACAGTTAATCAATATCGGGGTTTTGAGGGAATTTTCTGTTAGGAGGATAAATTGACAGGTATTTCTGTAATCCTATTTATGTACAAAGTGTCCACAAATTCCTGATTTCTGGCACACAGAAGGACTGAAACAGGAGACAACTTCGTTGTTCAATATTCCAAATCTCTTTTCCTAACAAACAGATTTTTATTGGTTTTTACATGTTTTCTCTCTAACACTTTTACTGTAAGAATAAATATACTTGCTTAGAAAGAAATGAATGGCTACTTGTAACTATGAAGAATACACTGGCTCTGGCTTCTCAAGAGAAATCAAAGTTCAGATGCTGGTCTCTTTAGACAGATTGTCACAATGTGGGTATCAAATTGTAGACAGGGAGCTGTGCAGCCTGGAGAAAAACATTAAGGGGAGAGCGAGAGAGAGCTGCAGGTCTGTGCACAAAAGGGAGGTGATGCCTCAGGAGCTGGGAGCCTCGAGCAGGAGCCCTGGGTGGATCATAGAAGGAGAATTCAGGTGATCTTGTCCTGAACAGTGACACCATTCCCTAAGGGTCATGCTAATGTGTCCTTTGGCTATTCTGCTGCCTCTTTTGCCTGTCTCTATGTTGTCTCTCACTATCCATTCTCACTCACAGCCTCATTAGAAACAATACCCAGTGACTGTGTGCATTTGGCTCAGCTTATGTAGTTCTGATCCTAACCAGCACTGCATGTGGGCTGCATGCTCACCCTGTTGTGTCAGCTATCTTACTCCAAAAGAAGCTTACTTGTGTCTCACATTGTATCCTAAAATAGTAATACAGATGTACCCGCGTTAGTCTGAACTTGCTGAAACAAAAGACAGGACTATGCAGCACTTTAAAGACTAACAAGATGGTTTATTAGGTGATGAGCTTTCGTGAGCCAGAGGAAGTGGGTCTGGCCCACAAAAGCTCATCACCTAATAAACCATCTTGTTAGTCTTTAAAGTGCTGCATAGTCCTTTCTATTGTATCCTAAAGGAAGGGTGGCTGTTATATCTACTGACTTCCATGAGATTTCACCCAAGCCCTAGCATAATAGTATAATCTATTCTGAACGAGGCACTTTGGGCCCTGCATTGTACTAATGAGCAACTAGATAAACAATTCCCTACATCATTAATCTATTTTTACACTGGTGTAATTTTTTTATTTCAGTCGAATTACAATGATATAAAAATGATGCAATGAATCTGGCCATTTCTAATTCCACCATAAAAATGGTGGAATTCAGATAAAAGGTAGAATAATATTATGCAGTTTTGTGTGTAAATTGCAAAGCAGTGGTCTCTGAAAAAGAGTTTTTTGAATGAAACTCAATATTAATCTTTTCTCATCTCTTGACATGTTTCTTCCTTTATCTGACTACACTTATCTAATGAAACAGCTTTGACATCCAAACCTCTTTTTCTTGTCTCATCACTTGATATGTTTTTCCAGTTTTTGCATTTCTTTGTATGCCAGCAGCAACTTCAGACAGAGCTTTCAAAAATGTTTACTAGGTCATAAACTTATCTGTGTAAAGAAACAGTCCAGCTGATTTTCTGTGGCCAATTAATAATCTGTCAAAAAGCTATAAATTAAAAATTATTTAAAAATTAATGTGAATATTATTCCAAGAAAAAAAATCCATGTTTTTAATTACTTTTTTTGAAGTTTTTTGATAAAGAGAGTAGTCATTTCCAAAAGCTTTCACATTTTTTCTACTATTTACTCAGAGCTGAATTCAGATCCTTTCACACGTGTTGCTTATTCTATTGTTCAAATGTTCCCATTAACTGGGACTGCTCATGGAACAAAGTACTACCAAAATGAGGAGTGGTGCTTGTTCCATATGGATATGTTTGTAGTATCTCAGAATATCAGTACTTCTAAACTAAGGACTGTCTTGATCGACACACTTGTTCATCGAACTAAGGACTCATAAGAAAGCACCCTAACTCCCCTGCACAAAATACCCACATTAAAATACAATAAAATAACCATTACAGGACACTATGGGCATATCTACACACAGCATTATTTCAGAACAACAAGGTGAGGATCCACTCAGCAAGCCCATTATTTCAAAATTATTTTGAAATAACAGGCTTCTTATTCCAGAAAAATTAACCCTAATTTCAGGGGGAATAACACTTATTTCAAAATAGCTATTTTGAAATAGGGTGCGTATGGACAGTGCAGCTGTGCTTTTTTTGAAATAATTGGCCTCCAGTGCTTCTCACAGCTGTCCTAGTGGCCGCTCTGTCCACACCCCTCAAAAATCTATAGTTTGCCTTCCCCTGCAGCCTGTAAAGGTGCAGACATAGGGGAAGCAGTTTGTGGCACGATGCAGGCCCAGCCAGCTCTGTGCTGCACTGCAGAACCCATTTCTGCAGCAATGACTGACCTCAGTCTCCCCAACAAGGTCCCCAGGGCTGCTAGCAAGCCAGCAGCCAGCTCCCAAGCCCATGTCCAGTGGTGGAAAAGGGCCTTTGCTGGTCTGGTGTGGAGATCCTGGATCTCACTGAGGTCTGGAGAGAGGATGCTAACCTCCAGGATTTCTGCACCAGAGGCAGGAACATGGATGTGTATGGCCAGATGGCTACCAGCCTGGGCCAGCAGGGTCACAAGTGCATTGAGGAACAGGTGTGCATGAAAATTAAAGAACTCAGGCAGGCCTACAAAAAGGTTTCAACTAGACCAGACTAACATGGCTGCATCTCCATCACCAATCAAAGATGACATCCCAGTCATGCTGCTACTATGAACAGCTACTCTGCATCCGGGGGGGGGGGGGGGGGGGGCTGTTGGTGCCTTCCCCTCATCTCATCATGGATGCCATCCTAGAGACATATTCCTGGAGGGCAGGGCAGTGCATGAGGAGGAGCAGAAGGAGGAGGAAGAGGAGGAAAATGAGGCCAGCCAGGACATGATGCCCTCCAGCCAGGAGGTCATCATCTTCTTGGAGCCAGCACCCCCCCTCCCAGGATATCGCCCAGGGCTCAGAAGAGGCCAGGTAAAGACTATCAGGTGAGTTCCATTACTTTCCTAGCCACGGGCAGGCGGAGGCAATGGGTTGCAAGGGGCTACACGCTCCTCACTCAGCCTTCTTGGCCTGGGACTTGCACAACAGCCCATGCATGTGGGTGCACACAGAGTGCCAGTCCAGAGCAGACAGCTGCATGAGGCTCCTACACAAGAACCTTTTGCTTCTTCTCACAATGTTGCTGGACAGGCCTTCCTTATTCCTGACTCTGTGCTGAGACGCTTTCCCACAACAAGCCACCACTAAGGAGGCTGTGCTCATGGAACCACATAGCAGTGCCGCGCACAGAACATGGTCATGCCCACACTCTCAGGCAGCATCTGCTCCTCGTCAAGCATGGTGAGGCAGAGGACGCTGTTCCCCTCCATGGGAACCTGCTAGGAGGAGGTAGAGGAGGGGACCCCAGAAGCACTCTTCCTAGAAAGCAGTGTCTGCTGCTCACTCTGCCCCCTCCAACACCCTCTCTCACTCTCCTCCAGTGGCCAGGGATAGAAGTCCTCTCCTTGTGGGACACCACCAGGGCTGGACCCAACTTTTGTGGAACATGGAATGAAGCTGAGCCCCCATGTCCCCCCTCCCACCCACAGGCCCCTGGCCTGGCTGACAGTTTCCCATGCTTGCTTGCCCCCAGGGATAGCAGGGCTCCCCTGGACCATCCATGCCCCTGCAAGACAATGCCTGCTGCCTAGGCCACAGAAGGTCTTGCCCAAAGCCATTATGTGAACTGTGAGATTTTTGGTATCAGCTCACACATGCAGTCTAGGCTTCAAGCACACTGTCTTTTGGGATGACTGGCCTTCTCACTTTTCTTCACAGATGGACCCACTGCAAGCACGGTGCATACACCACCTCCCACACTGTTGTCCTGACACCGTGAAAGCTGCTTAAGCAGGAGCACATCACCTGCCTGCCTCCAAATGGTGTCTTGAGTGGTGGGAGCAGAGGTGGGATGCAGACATAGATTAGCACAGTGCTGACTGGAAGCTGTGCTGCACCATCTGTCAGGATCTGGCCCCACCAGTAGGTGTCAGAAGCGGTGGTGCATGGTGTGGAGGGGAGAGTGGGAGGGGCTGTGCTGCATGAGAAGCACATGGAGTGGGGTGAGGAGGTGCCCCAAAGTGGTATCTGCTGGTCCTGTTCCTGCAGTGTCACATGGGCAGCCTGCAACAACTGTGCAGCATGAGGTCTTGGAGCTGGTGAGTGCTTTGCGGCAGGTCCAGCTCCATCTGCAAGGGCAACCAGAGCATGCAGTGAGAAGAGTTTGCTGTTTGTGTGAGAAGAGTTTGCCTCGAGGAGGTAGGCAAAGGTGAAGAGTCTGAGACACGGCTGTAGAGGGGAGCCCCTTTTAAGCACGAGTCTCAGATAGCCTCTGGCAGCAGCCACAGGATTTGACTGCTGTCCTGATACCTTACCCAGAGTGCTTTTGTGGTACTTTAAATATGATTCAATCTCCAATAAGTAAGGATGCAGTATTTTGATATGATTCTGTGCTATTTTGATGGTCAGTGTGGACGCACTATTTTGAAATACTTATTTCCAGAGTTATTTTGAAATAGCTTGTTTCAAAATAAGTGCATACTGCAGACACGCTATATGACTTCTTCCTCTCAGTTGGTCAGAGGTGGATAGGGGTGAAGATGGATTAACCTTAAGTACCCCCCCCAAAACATTCCAGTCAGTAGGACTACACAGACTTTGTTGGGTCCTGGTACAAAATCTGAAACTGAGGACTCCCATCTTCCCAACTAGAAACCGAGGCTGGGTGGAGTGGATATGGGCAGAGTGGAGAACGAGCCTGCTCTGTATTCGTCCCTGTACTTGGGGTTGGCTTTACCGTCTGAGTACCTCAACCTGCTGCACAGGTCCCATGCCACTGGGGTTTGGTCTGGCCTTCATTCTGTCATGAGGGGGAATCAGAATGTCATAAATCTGAGTAAGTGCCATTTGGACCTGACACATGGACCTGGCACTATTCACTGGCCACAGCAATGAGACCCAATTTGAAAGGCACTGCAACCCTTGCTCCAGGTCACAAAACCCCTCAATAAAATTCCACCTGTATAGGGACCTTCTCAAATGTGGTGAGGGCTAGGAAGCAAATGCCCTGCCATTTAGCCTAGGTGACCTAGCATGTAGGTGGTATCAAAGAATCCTAGAATCCTAGGGCTGGAAGAGACCTCAGGAGATCATCGATTCCAAACCCAACTACCAATAGTTTCTGCTTTCCAATGAAGGCAGAAAGGAGATACAGAGGGAACTGAGATGGTGTCCAAGGATATGGCTGGCCTAGAAGAATAGGTATTATTTTGAAATGGTTGAAACTATGTTTTTCAACTAGTACATAAGAACAAAAGAACATAAGAACGGCCGTACTGGGTCAGACCAAAGGTCCATCTAGCCCAGTATCCTGTTTGCCGACAGTGGCCAGCACCAGGTGCCCCAGAGAGGATGGATCGAAGACAATGATCAAGCGATTTGTCTCCTGCCATCCCTCTCCAGCCTCTGACAAACAGAGGCCAAGGACACCATTTTATCCCCTGGCTAATAGCCTTTTATGGACCTAACCTCCATGAATTTATCCAGCTTCTCTTTAAATTCTATTATAGCCCTAGACTTCACAGCCTCCTCTGGCAAGGAGTTCCACAGGTTGACAACTCGCTGTGTGAAGAAGAACTTTCTTTTATTAGTTTTAAACCTGCTACCCATTAATTTCATTTGGTGTCCTCTAGTTCTTCTATTATGGGAACTAATAAATAACTTTTCTTTATCAGCCCTCTCCACACCACTCATGATTTTATAGACCTCTATCATATCCCCCCTCAGTCTCCTCTTTTCTAAACTGAAAAGTCCCAGTCTCTTTAGCCTCTCCTCATATGGGACCCGATTCAAACCCCTAATCATTTTAGTTGCCCTTTTCTGAACCCTTTGCAAGGCCAAAATATCTTTTTTGAGGTGAGGAGACCACATCTGTACACAGTATTCAAGATGTGGGCGTACCATAGTTTTATACAGGGGCAGTAAGATATTCTGGGTCTTATTTTCTATCCCTTTCCTAATAATTCCTAGCATCCTATTTGCCTTTTTGACCGCCGCTGCACTCTGTGTGGAAGTTTTCAGAGAACTGTCCACGATAACTCCAAGATCTCTTTCCCGATTTGTTGTAGCCAAATTAGCCCCCATCATACTGTACATATAGTTGGGGTTATTTTTCCCGATGTGCATTACTTTACACTTATCCACATTAAATTTCATTTGCCATTTTGTTGCCCAATCACTCAGTTTGGTGAGATCTTCTTGGAGTCCCTCACAGTCTGCTTCTGTCTTGACTAACCTAAACAGTTTGGTATCATCTGCAAACTTTACTACCTCACTGCTTACCCCTTTCTCCAGATCATTTATGAATAAGTTGAAAAGGATTGGTCCCAGGACTGACCCTTGGGGTACACCACTAGTTACCCCTCTCCAATCTGAAAATTTACCATTTATTCCTACCCTTTGTTTCCTGTCTTTTAACCAGTTTTCAATCCAAGAAAGGACCTTCCCTCTTATCCCATGGCCATGTAATTTACACAAGAGCCTTTGGTGAGCGACCTTGTCAAAGGCTTTCTGAAAATCCAAGTATACTATATCTACTGGATCCCCCTTGTCCGCATGTTTGTTAACCCCTTCAAAGAACTCTAAGGGTATGTCTACACTACCCCGCTAGTGCGAACTAGCGGGGTAATGTATGCATACCAAACGTGCAAATGAAGCCCGGGATTTGAATTTCCCGGGCTTTATTTGCATAAGCCGGCCAGCGCCATTTTTAAATGCCAGCTTGTTCGAACCCCGTGCCGCACGGCTACACGCGGCACGGGCTAGATAGTTCGGACTAGCTAGCCATTCCGAACTATCTGTACACCTCGTTAAAAATGGCGCCGGCCGGCTTATGCAAATAAAGCCCAGGAAATTCAAATCCCGGGCTTCATTTGCACGTTTGGTATGCATACATTACCCCGCTAGTTCGCACTAGCGGGGTAGTGTAGACATACCCTAATAGATTAGTATATTTTAAAACCCTAGGCTGTGTCTACATTGGCATCCCTTTCCGGAAAAGGGATGCTAATGAGACACTTCGGAATTGCAAATCCACGGGGATTTAAATATCCCCTGCAGCATTTGCATTTACATGGCTACCACTTTTTTCCGGCTCGGGGTTTTTGCCAGAGAAAAGCACCAGTGTAGACGCGATTCTCCAGAAAGTAAGCCCTTTTCTGGAGGATCCCTTATTCTTTCAAGTAGGAATAAGGGATCCTCCGGAAAAGGGCTTATTTTCTGGAGAATCGCGTCTAGACTGGCGCTTTTCTCCGGCAAAAACCCCGAGCCAGAAAAAAGCGGCAGCCATGTAAATGCAAATGCCACGGAGGATATTTAAATCCCCCGCGGATTTGCAATTCTGAAGTGTCTCATTAGCATCCCTTTTCTGGAAAGGGATGCCAATGTAGACACAGCCCTAGAATACTATGGGTAGTTGTATTTTAACAAAATAGTTACTGACATGGGTTTCCCCTCTAATAACAACACCTGAAACTGTGTGAATTTTTCTTGGCCTAGGATTTTGTCAATAATGCCTTACAGAGCCCCATTAAGGAATGAAAGATATTGTTCACCCATAGACCATGAGACAATTCTGGTATTTCAATGTCTCTATATACCTTTTCCAAGCTGTGAGGGTAGGCAAGACATAGTTCATCTGATAAAGAAGATGTGGGTTAAAGAAGTCTTCAAGATTAAAAAGAAATTAGTGGCTATAAAGATCAACAGAAATATATGTAGCTATATAGCTAGATATAGATGGATAATATATAATTAATAAATCCTTAATGATTATATTATTCTATGATCCTCAGTTTAATTATTTGCCAAATATTTTACAGTTCATTACAATAATTACTCTGTTCACACATTTGTCTTCAAAGATATGATTGGAAAAAGTGAAAGTAGATAATTAATTGGCATAAATTTATTTTAAGATTTAACAAGAAGCTTCACAGGATATGTTCATGTATATTGACACACAATATGATATCCACCAGGATATTTCCTTATTTTCACCAAGTACAGTCATATTTGATAGTGAGTTTGTCAAGAAGTAGATTGTTCCCATGAAAGCTCATGATACCATCTACATGCTTTGTTGGTCTTTAAGGTACTACTAAATTATTTGTTGTTTTTTAAGTTTTTCCTGTTACAGACTAACTCGGCTACCACTCTAGAGCTATGTTGGTAATTCGTAGAATCCTCAATTCAAAAAAACAATAACTATTCAATTGTTAATATTTATTATTTGTATTTTCATAGTGCCTAAGAGTGCCTAAGAGTCCTGCATCATTCCATGTTTGCTAATGATGGTAGCAGTAAGTGACGAGCTTTCATGGTTTTCATGGTTGTGAGAAGTAGCCTGTAGAGGCAGAAGACACATTCCTGTGTATGTCTGAGTTCCTCAGTGACAACCAAAAACAACAATTAAAAAATTGGCTCCCAGCCCTCCATTTGGCACAGGTAGGCAGAGATTCAGTTTGTGAATATAATCAAAGTAGATCCTGCAGCATGTACATACACTAATTTCACAAAACACATCATGGCAATTGCTTTGTCAGTGAAATTAAATTAAGAAATTAAAAGACCCTGTTACCAAAACTTCCATCAGGAAATTGCACTACAGACGCATGCCATACTTCAGGCAAAATTCCTCAGGCCCATTTTCATTAGCTGCTCATCTACCAAATCTCCCTGCAGTTGCAAAGTATCATTAGTATCATTGTAGTTTTTTGGAGATTATTCCCCTTTATTTGTATTTGTTGAACAGCAGTAGCTAGCACATGGTAATAGGATAGATAAATAGATCTAGTCAACATATGCATAGGTGTATCATCATCATAATGTAAGCTGCTTCTGTGTTTTACTGTATACATGCAAAAATAATGCATTAGGCCTCCAAAATTCACAAGATTTGTTTAAAATCATAATACAATTTTAAATACTTGTGTATACTCTTTTCTTCCATCTGGTTTCTACCCCTTTAGGTGCATTTGTTTCATGTTGTCAAGCTTTCTGCTGCAACCGAGAGGATTAAAAACCTATTTTTCCTTAATGAGAGCAGAGCCCAAGACTAGCAACAGAAGCATGACATCTGGCAATGCTGATTTTATGTTTATTACCAAAGGTAACACAGGTATGCTTTACCTGCATGACACAATGGTTAACTATAAAGCCAAGGCTCCAACTCACTCCCTACCCTTCTCTACCTGTTGGAGAGTTTTTTCTATATCAAACATACATAGCTCATCAATGATGAGGACTTAGTTATCTCTTCCCTTTCCCTGCCCCGGGAAGACTGGAGGCAATGGGTGAAGAATCAGTCATAGGGCCTGTGTTACATCCATCTCCAGTAATAGGGAGTTCTTCTATGTTTGGGAAGTTGCCTTCTCTGTCTGGAAAATGAGCAGATCTCGGTATGGGATCCAGCTCTAAGTCTTCCATCCATATTTTATCCTTTAAATTTTATAATGTGCATGTTGTAGCAACAAAGCAGACCAAGTGAAAATTGATGTAATTTCTCCACTGAAGGAAATTTGCAGTGAATTAAAGAAATTCACACGGAAGTGTGCTGCTAATGTTGTGAGGGACCCCAGAATTCAGGAAGGAAAACAGCACTGATCAGCTTATTATTTTTTTTTAATGAAATGAAATCCTTTGGATGCTTTCATTATTATCAGCTTTAATGTCAGCAAATTTGTTTCCATTGGTGACTTTAATATTCATAGAATTAACATTAAAGATTGTACACTAGCTGACTGTCTGTCACTCTTCAGATTAACTTAATCTCCAGTAGTATTTTCAGATCCTTAATCACTTTCTCAATCTGGGAGATATACTGTCTTCCAATAAATTGAATAGTTACCTAATCCCTCTTTGATCATTTTATAGTAAACTGTGAAGTTTATTTTCAGAAAGCTCATTGTTAACTCTCAAAATCTATACATCTTCTATTTATCTTCCAGAAGCTTTTTAATGCTGATTTATTTGACAGGTCTGTTTCTATGCAATAGTTGTAATTATATTTTTCCTAAGAATACCAAAAAAGCATTCTCTCACAGATGCCCAACTAAAATTAATGATTCAAGACCAGAGCTGTTATATCTGGTAATATCCCCATTTCTTAAAGCATCTTCCATGGGAGACAGGAATAGATACTTTAAAAAGTTACTGCGGTACTTGATGTTTGTGTGTTTTGCTTTTTTGTTTGTTTTGTTTTAAGCATGAAATGACACATTTCTCTTTTGAATTAGTAAATGCTCAATTTTAGGTCTCAATGTGTGGCACAACCACAGTGAATGTTGCACACATTCATAGGTACTGTTTATTATCCTATTTGGCAGGCTGCTGGGCTAGTTGCTGTGGGAGACAGTAGGAGGTGCTACCTCCATGATTTTGCTACTTACCTAGGCATCTAGATCCAGCTGTGAGCAATTATTTTTAAACACAACATTGCTCTTTTGGCCTTCTGCCAGAAAAGAGCTTTACTCAGACAACTTCATTACAGGCAATGGATGCTTTTTCCTCCTCCAGCTTTGTGTGTATGACTGCAGAACAAAGCAGAAAGAGGAAATAAGTAACTAGCTGCCCAGCCCAGAGTGCACAAAATGGGAACAGGATACTTGGGAGAAACAAGGGTTAGAGGGCTGAGTGAGGGGTGCTGAGGTAAAGGCATCACTTGAAAGGTATGATAAAGGGACAGATGGTTTGGAATCAGAGGTAAAGAAGAATTGTGGGGCGGGTGTGCTGCATTGGGGAATGATGAAGTGTTATGACCAGTGGCATTGATGTGAAAAGGCAGAGGGCATGGGATTATTGGGAGCTGGGAGTGGGTGTAGAGGAAGAGGGGTGTGTGTGTGGGAGGCAAACTTAAGGGAGAAATTGAGAGAGGCACCATAAGGGAGGATGGTAAGAGAGAAGAGCAAGTGAGAACCCTGTGAGGAGAAATAAAGACCATGGTGGAGGCTGGGAAGGGATTAAAAATATGACTAAGACCCAAGGTAAAGTTCTATCATAGCAAGGGGAGGCCCATGGAGAAGGGAAGGGGCAGGGAGAGAGGCCTGAGGATGGAGGAAACCCAATAATAGACCAACACCAAAAGGAGGAAGATGTTCTAAGGGGATAAAAAAAGGGCAGTTACATGATACTGGGTAGAGACCCAATATCATCAACATCAACAACCATGGGCTCAACGCTCGTTGGTGTCCGATGCCTCCTTCACTATTTCCTTCCATCTTTCCCTGTCCAGTGCGGAGTGGCTTAGATTCTGTAGACTAGCTCTGCACCAATCTACTATATTCTCTGTGGGGTCTGCCTCTCCTATCGGACCATCTATTATGCCGAATACCAGAGTCTTAAGTTTTTGCTCGTCATTCATTCTGCAGATATGCCCAACTAGCTGTAACTTCTGTTGTATAACCTTCTGCAGTAGGCTCTGTTTTGGCTGTATCTTCCTATATAATTCCTCATTGGTGACCTTCTGCATCCATCCTATTCTCAGGATCTCTCTATGACAACTCCTCTTGAATGCCAATATCCTTATCTTCAGATCTTTCGTTATCAACCTTGTCTCACATCCATACAACATGCTGCTAAATACACACGTTTTCAAGATGCTCATCTCATTCCTAATCTAATTGCTTTACTTTTCCAGATCTTATCCATCACCTTCATACTCACTCTTGCTTTCACTATTCTAGTCACTATTTCTTTCTTTCAGTGTAGGTCATACATCACCTTGCTCCCCAAATACATGAACTTCTCTACGTTCTCTAGTTAGATCCCATCTCTACTGGTCTTCCTTCCTATTTTCTTATCTCCAAATACCATTGTCTTCATTCTATCAATATTCATAATCAGTTCATACTGCTTCCCTTCCTTATTTCGCCCCTGCACCATTCTCGCTAGCTTCTCTTTATCTTCCTCAATGATAACTATATCATACACGAACCTCAAGTTGTTAATTCTCATCCTGTGCACCAATATGCTTTCTACTTCTTCCTTGATCTTGTCCATTGCTCTCTCTAGGTGCATGATGAAGATACTCAGCAATATCAGATCTCCTTGTCTCATAATATTGATAGCAGAGAAAGCTCAGTGAAAGAACAAGAACATTTACAGTTGCTTTGTCGATTTTCAGAAGGCATTTGACTGTATAGATCAGACCCAATATGGGATAAGGTAATTAGTTCAGGGAAGGTTACACTCAGGATGGTAAAAGGGAGACATTTATTTCCATTTGAAGTGGGGCCATGGTTTTTTATGCAAACTTAGCAGAAGCAGATTTTGGGCCAAATCCACAACTGAAGTATACCTTCACTCAGCATCTCTGAAATCAGTGAAGCTTGGAAAGATTACACCAGGTAAGAATCTGCCCCTTTCTGTTTTTCATATTCTTTTTTCAGACAATGGCTTTTGATTGGGATAGTGTGTGTATGTGGGCACTTACAGTATTTTTTGTCTAGCTCTGAATCTTTCAAAATAGACTGGCATTACAGCTGAAGCTGCAGGGATGTTAACAGCAGTTTCTCTGTTTGCAGTTTTGTGTGCAGGGATGTCAGCCCTAGGGGGCTGAGAGATCTTTGGAGAGGAGCCTAATCTGGGGCTCACAATTTCTGGTTGATTTTATGTTGTTCACCATTGGGTGCTAGATAGTCAGTAAAGATGCTGAATGTTTTATGTTCAGAAATAAATGCTAACTGGTTTGGAGGAAAGAAAGCGTATAAGAATACCAGTGTCATTACATTTTTGTATCAAACACTTTTCTAGCACTCTGAGATTTTGTTATATAATATTGCAGCATGCTCTTCCAATTCATGATTATTTTGTAATATTTGATCTTTCAACCTTTGTTATCTGTACACATGCTGAGTAGATGATTAATTGGTAGATAACAAAGAATTCCTTGATCTTGAACAATCTAATATTCATGTCCATTGAAGTAACCAGCAAAATACCGTAGCCCTATCAAGTTACACATACACAAAAATATTGACTTATTTTCATTGATTGGAGCAGAAGAAAACCAGATGGTTATGAGCTACAGTTCAAAGGTCACACTAAGTGACAAAGCAGCATTATGTGGTATCATACTACCATACTAGTACACAGTTACCTTCCACCCCATATAAACTGTGTTAGATCTAGAGCAGGGCTACT
The DNA here is from genome assembly GCF_049634645.1 of Pelodiscus sinensis. Lineage (NCBI taxonomy): Eukaryota > Metazoa > Chordata > Testudines > Trionychidae > Pelodiscus > Pelodiscus sinensis. The sequence goes on from NC_134723.1 coordinate 11,321,897, forward strand.
CAACTTTGGAAATCCCGGGGACCACAACTCACAGTGTATGCCAAGGGCAGCAACTTACATGTGGTTGCATACACATGCAAATATATAATGCAAATATATGCAAATAGCTTCTTTCACACTGACAGACATGAATACAAAGATTAAGGCAAGACTACACCACTCACAGTCCCCATTTAAGTCAGTTCTGCTGCTATTAATAAAATGCAATATGTACTCAATTTCTACCCATATAATAGCACTTTTAATGAGCAATGACAGTCCAGGAATTTAACTACTAAAACACATATCAACAGAAGACCGCTACATTGACTACTTTTTTGTTTTGGCTCCCACCCGCGGGCCACATATTGAGCCCCACATAAACCCAAACTGCACCGCGGGCCACAAACAAACAGGCCATGTGTTGAGTAGCCCTGATCTAGAGAAAGGTAGTATAACTGGTTCAGTTCAATGCCAAGAAACATGGAGAAGTTCTGCACTTGACAGTTGTGCAGTGTTCTGTAATCTGAGCAGCTCCAGGAACCTTGGAGATTTAGGTGTCCGAAAGCCACTGGGTTTCAATTTCAGTTCAGTACCCAATATCCTCAACTTCTTTCAATATATCAGCCCCATTAGGCCAACCTGTTGCCATTGTTTGTATCAGCTTCTGAATGTAGGTTAGGAAGAGTTCTGTCAATATGGATATGTGCCATCCTCCTCCATACTAGGAACACATGCCTGTTTCAAACAAATGCCTCCATAAGCTGCTTACAAAGTATACCTCATAGACTTTAAGTCCATAAGGATCCATTATGATCATCTAGTCTAGCCTGCAACATGCAGGAGGCCACAGAACTACATCTACCCCTTTCTGTCATAGACCCCAACCTCTAACTGAATTACTTTGAAATCTTCAAAACTTGATTTAAAGACATCACCTTACAGAAAATTGTCTAGTACAATTCCGTAAGTTACCCCTTCCCAATGCTACCACAGACAATGAAAAAAACCCAGGATCTCTGTCAATCTGACCTGGTAGAAAATTCTTTCCTAACCCCGAATGTGGCTAACAATTAGGCCATGAGCATTAGGTTGAGACCTACCCCCCAGACACCTTGGAAAGCAATCTCTATAGAAGATACAGGGCCCTACCTCCCGCTGTTGAAAATATTTACTAATAGCAGTTGTGGATGGGCCTGGTCCCATTGTGCCTCTTACTACCATCTCCTCCATAAACTTACAAAACTCAGCCCTGAAACAAGCTACATTTTTTGTTTTTGTTTGTTTGCTTGTTTGGTTGGTTTTTGCCCCTACTACTTTACTATTGCAGGCTGTTGCAGAATTTTGCTCTTTTGATGATTAGAAACCTTCATCTATTTTCAGGCCTAAACTTGTTGATGGCCAGTTTAGATCTATTTGTTCCTGTGCCAACATTAGCCCCAGCTGAAATAACTCCTCTCCCTCTCTGGTGTTTATTTCCCTGTTATATTTATAGGGCATGTCTACATTGCATTCCTCTTCTGAGAGAGGAATAAAAATGCAGACAAGTGAAATTGCAAATGAAGCGTGGATTTGAATTTCCCGTGCTTTATTTGCATAATCACGGATAGCTGCTTTTCCGAAATAGCATCTTTTGAGAAAACAAACATGGTCCCCACAGGGTTATTTTGAGAAAAAATCCTTCGTTCGAAATAACCCTTACCCCTCAAAGGGTTTTTTCTCAAAATAACCTCACTGTCTGTGATTAGGCAAATGAAGAGCGGGAAATTCAAATCCACGCTTCATTGCAATTTCGCTTGTTTGCATTTGCATTCCTCTCTCAGAAGAGAAATGCAATGTAGATATTCCCACAGAGTGCAGCATATCTCCCCTCAGCCTTATTTGATTAGACTAAAGAAGGCAAGCTCCTTAAATTGTCTCTTGTAAGGTAGCTTCTCCATTCCTGTGATTATGCTAGTTGCTCTTCTCTGCACATATTCTAGTTTAAGTTCATCTTTTTTAAAATGTTGGAAAGTAGAATGCACATAGTATTCCAGATGAGGTTTCACCAGTGCCTTGGACAATAGTGATATTTCACTATCTCTATGGGAGATACCTTATCTGATGCATCCTAGGGTTGCATTACACTTTTTTCATGTGCACATAACATAAGAGTGATCTTTCTCCTTCCCTGGCTGTCCTGAATCTGAGGGGTTTGTATACTCCAGAGTGTTATTAAACTAATTGAAACCATATTAAGTGCATTCAGCTACTATGAATTAATGAAATAGAATACCACATAGTCAATTTATTAAATAACATACCTGATAGTTAATTTGGAGACAGGCTTTCAGAAACAAGGTCATATCTTGCTAGCAGCATCCATGAATCAGAATTGCAGGAGGGGACAGACTAGTAAACAACTGAGACTGAATACCTTGCTGGTTGGAAAACCTTAACTCAAGATGCCTGTGATATTACAAGTTTATTGAAAGATGGAGAAGTGATGATCCAAGAGGAGTTATTATGACTTATGTATTTTTGTAGAAGTTAGTCATAAAAAGATTAGCTAATAGAATGTAGTTGGGAGCAGTCCTCTGAAGCCAATTTGAGAGTAATTTTTCTGAAACCTTTTCTTCCAGGTGGATGAGCAACTAGCCACTATGAATCTGCTGTTAATTACTCAATGCCATTCCAGATGTTAGGTAAATATGTGGACTGTTGAAAACCTGTTTCTTATGTCTGTTTGTGTTTAAATCTAATAAATTACAGTTTTAGATAAAACACTTTTATTAGCGGGAATCTTATCATATGGAATTGCTGTGTATCCTATTGATTTAGTCCTGACAGCGCCTGGAGTGAAATAGTTAAATTGCCCCTCCTATGTGTTCTAAAAACACTGTTAACACAATATAATATTCAAATGATAAGTTCCCTTTACAATTGGTTTTAACTGCATTACAAGGTTCAAGTTCTTTTTGACTTTTCAGTTCTCACTGTTTTTCCTTTTCTTTCTGACCTTCAAGAGGTAGCTTTCCTTCCTGATCCATCCCTTCTTCCATTACTGTAGACTTTCTGTTTTTGGTTAATACTCTCAAATTGTTTCTTGATTTCTCCAAAGGGTTTCTGGAATTGCTATGAACATTTCAGACCTCTTCACACACAAAAACACAAAATAGAGCAAAACATTGTTCAGTTCTCTGTTGTCTTTAGTTAAGTCTGAGCTAGATTTGAGCAAACATGCATGTTAAATCTAATTTTAATCATTTATTTTTTTATTTTTAATCTTGACCTGCTTTTTGAAAAAATGTAATATGGAACTATGCATGCAAAATCTATTTGCATGTGCAATTATTGTGAAGGTGCTCACAACACTTGTAAATATATATACTAGTATCCCTAATTAGTCATTTCTACAGACAGTTATCCAAATTTCTTCTCCAAAGTCATGAAAATTGTGTGCATTCGAGCATAAAAACTAGGCCACGCTTTAGATATATGACAAAATTCACTATCACACATTTCAAAGTTGCACATAAAAAAATCAAAGATGACCTTGAATTATTCACAGGGAGAGCTTTTTCCAGATAACACACAACCAGTCTGAATGTCAAAAATCTGTTTCACCACAAATTTCTCCTAAAGCCAAATAACAAACTCACACAAAAACAAAAGCCCCTCAACTTTTGAGCCTGAATATTCTAAAAAATAAAAATGAGACATTTTGCTATTGATCATGGCCATTATGTTGATGATTGAGGCTATGTTCTTGCCTGGAAAAATTATTAATAAACAAATCTTTAAGACACAGCACTATAAAGATCAGGATATTATCTTACAGAATCCAAGATTTTTAGTTGCAGAAGATTTTCACAAGAGTTTTTCATAAGTTTTTATTTTGTCCTTAATATTGTGTTCTAAACACATCAGTGTGTTTTGTCAGGAGCAATTTATTTTTCAGTGAGCCTATATGCATGTTCTTAAGAATAGCTTTTGCTTAGGATACACTTGGTCAGCTTATACATATGATAGGAAGCATTTATGCACACTATTGTTTCTGCTTAATTGAATAAGTGATCACAAATGTGGCTAAGGGCTGTATGTGCAGGACTTGAGCCATTATGACAAAATAATTAAATATGTTTAACATTTGTTTGTGAAATAAAAGACCTGCTGTGTTAAATTCTAGTTGCTTCTTTAAAGGGAACACAGGGATTGGATTTCTCTGTAGATCTGAAAGGGTTGCAAGTGCCTTTCATCTGAGTTTTCTTGCTGCATTTTTCTTATATGCTTTTTGTTTCACCACTCACTATTTAAAACTCCGTTGTAAAATCCTGATTCACACTGGATGTGGCATCTGAGTTTTTAATTTTGTGTTAAACTTTTCAGGAAGAAATTAATTATTATTATTATTTTTAGCACTGAGCATTATTGTCATGTTAGAGTGCAGCAAACTGATAATTGTTTGGAATTGAGTAAAGTAGACCCAGAAGCTAACTTGCTGCTGCTAATTGTCAGCATTATTTCCAAAGAAAGTACAAAGGTCACTCTCTTTGTCAGTGCTGAAAATAGTTTTGCCCCATACATATTTAAAACAAATCAATTTTCAGAACCTGTTTAGGAAAGTCCATGTAATAGGGGACTGAGTTTTTTAAGTTTATGGAGGAGATGGTAAGGTGAGATACAATGGCATATGGTCTATCTCCAACTGCTATTACTAAATATCTCCACCAGCTGGAGATGGAAAGGGCTCTGAATCTGCTACAAAGACATACTGTACTTTCTGTATAGACAGCTTGCTAAGCATTCATTTGTCTGGCAGTTCGCAATATGCTAGTGATAAAAGGCAGAGGTCCACAATGCGCTCTATGGGCCCAATGCAGCTTGCTGCCCCTTCTCTTAATACCAGGGGGAAACCCATGGAGAAGGTATGACACAAGTTGCATTTTTTATATTTTTAACAGCCTTCACCATTTTCCACAAGCAGTTTTAATATATCATTTCAGGATAATCAACATAATGGAAAAGGTCTCTGATCAGAATGAAGCACTGAATTCTATACTGTGATTCTTTTCTTTTGCTTTAGAATATTCCCTCCTGGTTTGTTGATCTGAGGTACGATCTCAGGTAAAGTCAGAGCACTCCCGTTCAAAATATAAAGAAAAGAGCATGTAGCCTAGACTGAAAGAACATCAAAGACAGTATCAATACAAGCATGATGACAAAAAGTCAGTAACTGCCAAGTAAAGTTCATTATCCAATAGAATGTTCAAAAGGGTCAGAAATGTAACAGAATGTTGTTTGATATAAAACCAATAGAAGCACAGATAATCCTTTATTTAACACTTAGGGAGTGTATGCCCAAGGGCAGGGATGATAGTAGCCCAGTGTCCAATTCTGTGAGGGTATGTCTACACTACCACCCTAGTTCGAACTAGGGTGGTAATGTAGGCAACCGGAGTTTCAAATGAAGCCCAGGATTTGAATTTCCCGGGCTTCATTTGCATAAAGCCGGGCGCCGCCATTTTTAAATGTCTGCTAGTGCGGACTCTGTGCCGCGCGGCTACATACGGCACGGACTAGGTAGTTCGGACTAGGCTTCCTAGTCCGAACTACCGTTACTCCATGTGAAACGCCATCAATTACTGTTACTCGCCGTGAAACAAGGAGTAACGGTAGTTCGGACTAGGAAGCCTAGTCCAAACTACCTAGTCCATGCCGCGTGTAGCCGCGCGGCACGGAGTCCGCACTAGCAGACATTTAAAAATGGCGGTGCCCGGCTTTATGCAAATGAAGCCCGGGAAATTCAAATCCCGGGCCTCATTTGCAACTCCGGTTGCCTACATTACCACCCTAGTTCGAACTAGGGTGGTACTGTAGACATACCCTCCTATAGTAAATGTTATGAGGATCTAGACTCTCTGTCAAAAAAGCAGCTTGCTTTCCCAACAGAACTGGCTATAGTCTAGACGCTCTTTTTTGACAGAGGCCTGTAGTCTAGACGTACCCTAATATACAAAAGAAACCACCGGAGATCCAATTAAGAGTAAACAATCATCTTTGACTTGACGACTGGCCTGAAATAAGAACAAGCTCTTTAGGGGAAGAAACTGTTTATAATGAGTTTTTTAGTGAATTAGAACCAGCTGTGCATTTTCTTTTCATTTTAATTTGGTAATTTACTTTGTCTGTTTTCACTTGCAACCACTCAAATCCTACTGTTTGTACTTAATAAGTCACCTTGTTTACCATCAAGCCCCGTGTAAATAATTGTTGCTTGAGGGGAGCAATCAGTGTGTATATTCTCTTTCATTGTTAAAGAAGGTGAACATCCTCATCAGCTTCTTTTGCGTGATACTTTTACTCAGATAAAGACAGATTTTGGGGGGGGGGGGTTGATCCCTTTTGGGGTTGGTTTCCTGGATGCTGTACCCTAAAACTACATTCTCCAAGAGCTGAAGTGGTTCAGCATCTGCATTGCTCTTCATGGGGGGTTACCCCAATTCTGTGCCTTGTCTGGGGGAGACCAGAGGATCTGGCCCAGCAGGACAGACTGGTGGAGAGTCCCAGAGAGCAAGAAGGCAAGTGCCAGCATCATAATCAGCACACCAGGGAACAGCCCCATGAGCTGTGACTGCATCTCATCAAACAGCCTTAGGTTTCAAATGGTAATATAGGCTTCTATAATCAGCAAGTTCTATTTGACTTGTAGAGCTAACCCAGGCTAAGCAGCTGAGGATCTCTTGTTTGTACTTGAAAACACCTCCCACCCCATCCAAACATCATAAAGATGCGTATTTCCTTTGATGTTGGGTTTTTAGTCCCCTCCTGCAATGTGTTTTCAGCTGCAAACTCAGCTGACAGGTGGTGTCCTCTTCCATGACATCTTTATATGGAGGAAAACAGAATAATAAAAAATCTTTAGTCTTTTCTATTGATGGTTTCTCAGTCCAGATAAAGGTAGTTTCCAGTTGAATGATACAGCCACAGCACATCATGGGATCGTAGTTTAAGAGGAGAGCAACTTTTGACACTAATTAATATTTCTCTCCCTGTATGACAATTCATACAATCACAGAGATTCAAAGTACAGCTATTCAAATATTATATTTCAATATGGAACACAGACACTACACGTAAGGTTACTGTTTGAAGCAACTCATAAAATCCAATAGAGGCCAAACCCCACACACTTTCTTATAATGTTTGTACCTATTCTATCAATATTAACCCACAAATGAACCAGACAGATTCCAGATATGCATCTCTCACTGTTCAGGTGAGACACAGGGACATTGGCATGAGCTGGAGTTCTACAAGAATTTGCACAAGCCATACCGTAAGAATCATGTACTCTCTTTATCTTGTTTCCTTCAATGTATAGCCAAGAAGTTCATGCTCATCTTCAGTGAGAGGAAAATAGAGTAATGAAGAAGGAGATGGAGCCCTCTTTGTGAACTATAATTTCTTTTGCTTACATAGGTGACAGGTGCTGGAATGAATATTGTGCTAACGGGTACTCCTGTATTCCCAATAGAAAAATGTAAGCATCATTGAAAGAAAAGATGGTCTTCTACTTAAAGCACAGGCCTTGGCTCAGGATATCTGGGTTCTTGTTCCTGTGTCTTTATAGCTGACTATGGCATAGAGCTTAATCTTCAATAATTTAGCTGTAAAAATGGGGATTATAATATTTATCTCTATGTGAATCCAGTAAAAAGTAGTCTTCAGAAGCACACTAGAAAGGGGAAACACATCCATAATTATTTCTTAAGAGTTCCAGAATCTGCAAAGGGGCTCACATTAATTAACTTTACTGGGGGATTGGAGCAATGAGTATATTCATAGAATCATAGAATACTAGGACTGGAAGGGACCTTAAGAGGTCATTGAGTCCAGTCCCGCACCTTCATGGAAGGACCCAGGACTGTTTAGACTATCCCTGATAGACATTTATCTAACCTGCTCTTAAATATCTCCAGAGATGGAGATTCTACAACCTCCCTAGGCAATTTATTCCAGTGTTTAACCACCCTGAGGCTGTGTCTAGACTGCATCCCTTTTTCGTAAAAGGGATGCAAATTAGACATATCACAATTGCAAATGAAGCAGGGATTTAAATCCCCCCCGCTTCATTAGCATAAAAATGGCTGCTGCTTTTTTCCGGCTCAGAGCTTTGCCGGAAAAAAGCGCCAGTCTAGACGCGGATCTTTTGGAAAATAAAGCCTTTTCCGAAGGATCCCTTATCCCTCTTATCATTTTAAGATTGGATAAGGGATCTTTTGGAAAAGGCTTTATTTTCCAAAAGATCCGCGTCTAAACTGGTGCTTTTTTCCGGCAAAGCTCCGAGCCGGAAGAAAGTGGCAGCCATTTTTATGCTAATGAAGCGGGGGGATTTAAATCCCCGCTTCATTTGCAATTGCGATATGTCTAATTTGCATCCCTTTTACGAAAAAGGGATGCAGTCTAGACACAGCCAGCCAGTTAGGAACTTTTTCTTAATGTCCAACCTAAACCTCCCTTGCTGCAGTTTAAGCCCATTGCTTCTTTTTCTATCCTCAGAGGCCAGGAAGAACAATTTTTCTCCCTCCTCCTTGTGACACCTTATTAGATACCTAAAAACTGGTGTCATGATCCCTCTCAATTTTCTCTTCCAACCTAAACAAGCCCAACTCTTTCAGTCTTTCCTCATAGGTCATGTTCTCTAGACCTTTATTCATTCTTATTGCTCTTCTCTGGATTTTCTCCAATTTCTCCATATCTTTCTTGAAATGTAGTGCCCAGAACTGGGCGCAATATTCCAACTGAGGCCTAATCAGCGCAGAGTAGAGCGGAAGAATGACTTCTTGTGTCTTGCTCACAACACACCTGTTAATGCATCCTACAATCATGTTTGCTTTTTTTGCAACAGCGTCACACTGTTGGCTCATATTTAGCTTGTGGTCCACTATAATCTCTAGATCCCTTTCTACCGTACTCCTTTCTAGACAGTCGCTTCCCATTCTGTATGTGTGAAACTGATTGTTCCTTCCTAAGTGGAGCTCTTTGCATTTATTAAACTTCATCCTGTTTACATCATACCATTTCTGCAATTTGTCCAAATTATTTTGAATTATTACCCTGTCCTCCAAAGCAGTTGCAACCCTTCCCAGCTTGGTATCAACTGCAAACTTAATAAACATACTCTCTATGCCGATATCTAAATAGTTGATGAAGATATTGAACAGAACCGGTCCCAAAACAGAACCCAACTTGTTATACCTTTCCAGCAGGATTGTGAACCATTAATAACTACTCTCTGACAATGATTATCCAGCCAGTTATGCACCCACCTTATAGTAGTCCCATCTAAGTTGTATTTGCTTAGTTTATTGATAAGAATATCATGCAAGACCATAACCAATGCCTTACTAAAGTCTAGGTATACCACATCCACAGCTTCTCCCTTATCCACAATCTTCAATTACTCTATTTTTCTTCAATTATTAATCTTCAGTTACTCTATTATTCTTACTGCCTCACTTCACTGCCTCTTCTCATACCTCCTCTATCCCACATACAAAACTTTCTCAGAGAGGTAGTCATGATAGTTTGTATCTGCGAAAGCAATGAGGAGTCCTGTGGCATCTTAGAGATTAACACATTTATCAGAACATAAGCTTTCGTGAATTCAGATGAATTGTAGTGGGAGTTACAGAAGCAGGAGTATATAGAAGTTGCTTGAGTTAATGAAGCTAATCAAGTCAGGGAGGAAGTGGTTCATTCATAGCATTTGGGCTAGAGATGTGACCATTCAGAGAAGGAAAATTTCCTTTGTAATGCCTTAACCAGTTTAGATTCTTATCCAGTCCTATTCAGTTGAATTCCATGTCAGCTATCTCCCTTTATAACCATTTTTTGAAATACTTTTGCAGAAGGATGACTTCTTTCAAATCTATTACTGGATACCCAGGGAGGTTAAAGTGTTCCCCTATGTATGTTACCATTTCTAATGCCTGATTTATCCCTTGGCATAGAGACTGTCTGGTTTGGCCAATATACATTGCAGATGGGCATTGCTGGCACTTGTTGGCATATATCACATTAGTGGATATACAGGTGGATGTGCCTCTGATGGTGTGGTTTATATATTTAGGCCCTTTGATGGTGTTGCTTAAATAGACATCTGAAGAGAGTTGGCAATGGGGTTTGTTGCAGGTATATGTTCCTGGTTAAGTGTTTCTGTGGTGCATTGTGTGGCTGCTGGTAAATATTTGCTTCAGGTTGGAAGGCTGTCGTGGCAATGACTGTCCTGTTTCCTAAGGTCTGTGAGAGTGAGGGATTGTTTTCCAACATTGGATGTATATTGTCAATGATGCACTGAATGGATTTTAGCTGATGGCTGTTGGCAATAACCAATGGCATACTGTTATTTATTTTTTTGGTTCTGTCCTGAAACAGGTGACTTCTGGGTACTCACTTAGCTCTGTCAATCTGTTTCCTTACTTCCCCAGGTGGGGATTTAAGTTATAAGAATTCTTGATAGGGATCCTGTATGTGTTTTTATCTGAGGGATTGGAGAAGATATAATTGTATCTTAGGGCTTAGCTGTAGACAATGGATCATATAATGTGTGGATTGTTCCAGGCTGAGGTTGACAGTGGAGTGGAAATTTTTGAAATCCCAGTGGAATTCTTTAAGGGCCTCCTTCCAGTGGGTCTATATGATGAAGATGACATCGGTGTATTGTAAGTAAAGGAGGGGTGCTAGTTGACAGGAGCTGAGGAAACATTGTTGTAGGTCGGCCATAAAAATGTTAGCATATTGTAAGGGTACCCATAGAAGTGCTGCTGACCTGAAGGTATGAATTGTCTCTAAATAGGAAATGGTTGTGGTGAGGACAATGTCACATAGTTCCACCATGGCATCATCAGGAATACTGTTCTTGACATCTTGTAGTCCATCCTCATGTGGAATATTGAAGTACAGAGCTTCTACATCCATGGTGGTCAAGATGTTTTTTTCAGGAAGATTACTATGCACTGTAGTTAATCGGTGATGTCTAGAGAGCTAGGAGTGCTGGTAGCAAAAGGTCTGAGGAGACAGTCCACATAGATGGATAACTGTGCTGTAAGTGAGCCAATGCCTGGGATGATGGGCCATCCAGGTTTTCCAAGTTTATAGATCTTGGGTAGCAGATAAAATACTCCTGGTAGGTGCTCTAGGGGTGTGTCCGTGTAGATTTGTTTCTATTTTATTGCAAGGAATTTCTTGAGCAGATAGTGTAATTTCTTTTGGTACTCCTCAGTGGGATCAGAGGAAGGTGGCCTGGGATTGTAGTGTTGGAAAGTTGTCTGGCAGCCTCCTGTTCATAATCTATTCATGATGACAACAGCACCTCCTTTGTCAGCCTCTTTGTTTATAATGCCAGAGTTGTTTTTGTGGCTGTGGATGGCACTGTGTTCTGTATTGCTAAGGTTACGGGGCACGTGATGTTGTTTGTTCATGATGTTAGCCTGTGCACATTTGTGGAAGCACTCAGTGTAGAAGTCCAGACTGTCATATTGACCATCAGGAGGAGTCCACATCAAATTCTTCTTGTAGTGTTGGTAGGAGGGATCCTGTAGGTCAGTACAATGTTCAGAGGTGTGTTAGAAATATTCTTTGAGTCAGAAACAGTGAAAATAGGCTTCCAGATCACCACAGAAATATAATCTGTTTCTGCAGGTTTTGAGGCAGCCATACCCCTCACTCTTTGTCAAGACCATAGAGTAGAGAAATGAAAAAATTGTATTTCATGAACAAAGATATGACATTCCTGATTTTACGCAAAGCACAAACTGAATGCACAGATTTAGTTATTTGAGTTGGTAGAGATGGAGAGATAGTTTATTGGTTTGGAAACTTTATGTTGGTTTGGGTCATTCATCTTATCTTTTCTTAGACATGAAGGCTTATTTATTGGTAGAAAATAGCCCATTGTTTTCTCAAATCACTCTGAAATTACCTCTTTTCCTTTAATTTCTTACTTACTTCCTCTCAAATTCTCCTTCTTCTAACTTTCTCCACCCTATCTTGCAACCTAATGTCTCATTCCTCATTATCAGTATGTGTTGGCATTGATTTGCTTTGATTTTATTGCATATAAGATCACCTAAACTTTTACTTTGCATGCTCATCCTTTTAATATCATTTTCCCTCTTGCTACACTCTGAGAAAAGAAATGTGCCCTTTAATGGTGAAATGATTTGCTAAATGTCATAAAATTATTTGGGAATGTCTACGGAATGTTCTTCTAGTGAATAAAAGAGCAGTAAGGGTCAGCAAAATGCTGATAATACATGTTTCAGCTATGTAAGGCTCTTACGATAGAAAACTTGGACTTCAATCAAAAATAGATTGAAGATAATACTCTTATTACATGAAGTACAAAGTTAAAAAGAGGTTACTGTGCTTGCAATAATCCAACTTTCTTATTAAATTTAGGAGTATTGTAAATTCTTAACAATTTATGACAGATGTGACATTTTGGATGTTTGGTATATGATGGAAGCTTTCATTTTTCTCTCTTCCTTTCTACGACTTTTGTTCCCTAAAGTTCTGTTTCAGTTATATCTACAGACACTATGCAGGCTTAGTTATCGCCACATATTTATGCCAGTACACCACCATAGCCTACCCCTAAGAGAGGGGTTTTGATGCTATAGGACCACCTCCTCCCTAGATGTAGATATATTAATGCCATAGGGCCACCTTCTCCCTGAATATAGATATATTCTTCTGTTGATATAGTTGCACTCATACTGTGGATTACCTTGTCATAGCTACATTCATCAAGGAAATGTTTTTTCAACCATTGACTATATTTTGTCTATGTTAACCTAACTTTTAACGTCCAAGGTACTTCCAAATTCTTGTGTGTAATTTAAGGATTCCTTTAGTCCAGAAATGCGATTGGGTAAAATCAATTTTAAAATTAGTCTCTCTTCTGTTATGTCAGCAGATGTATGATTTTTTTTGGATAATATACGGGAGTTATTCTATGTACACGTGGGATGTGTCTAGACTGCATCCCTTTTTCATAAAAGGGATGCAAATTAGACATATCGCAATTGCAAATGAAGCGGGGATTTAAATTTCCCCTGCTTCATTAGCATAAAAATGGCTGCCGCTTTTTTCCGGCTCAGAAAAATGAGGGATAAGGGATCTTTTGGAAAAGGCTTTATTTTCCAAAAGATCCGCGTCTAGACTGGTGCTTTTTTCCGGCAAAGCTCTGAGCCAGAAAAAAGCCGCAGCCATTTTTATGCTAATGAAGTGGAGGAGATTTAAATCCCCGCTAAATTTGCAATTGCGATAAGTCTAATTTGCATCCCTTTTACGAAAAAGGGATGCAGTCTAGACACAGCCATGTTGGATGTTAACCAAGTCCAGCAAAAAGTTTACAAACAATGAGTTATAAATATTCAGTATCTCTTGGTTTGGGGCTTTCTGATGGAAGTATAGGAGTAAAATCTGTTGTCAGATGGGTTCTTATTTTGAGATGCTGCAACTTTTTCAGGACTGGCTAACCGATCAGTTCTACATTGTACAAATGGTGCCAGATATGTAGGAAGGGGCAGTGAGACACTACAACATAGGGAAGAACTTGCTTTTGTGTGATACATAAGAGAGGATGGAGAAGGGGTCCTTTATGTTGTTTCCTTCGACTATGCCTTTGAATGAAACCTCAGCTATCTTGCCTTTTCCCCTATTACCATGAGTAGAGGGAAATCTACCCTAATGGACCTTCTCCTGGAAGGTGATGCACTTGGTTCTGGATGGCATATCTATGGGTATGTCTACACTACCCTGCTAGTTCGAACTAGTGGGGTAATGTAGGCATACCTCACTTGCAAATGAAGCCTGGGATTTGAATTTCCCGGGCTTCATTTGCAAGTGCGACATGCCTACATTACCCTCCTAATTCGAATTAGGAGGGTAGTGTAGACATACCCTATATGTGGGATGCCAGAGAAGCTCCCTGGATGGATCTCAGAGGTTTTTCTTAAAGTTGAGGGAAGAGATTGAGATAGATGATGTTGTAATAGGGAACAGCTAATCTTTATGGCAGCATCTCCTGCTGAGTTTGTGGATCTTAGATTATAGTAGCACTAATTCCCAAAGGGGTCAATGCTGATAATATTTTGAACTATGATAAAAGATCTTAATGTCTTAATCATGCTTTCTTTACTGTGTAAAACCTCTCCTTAATTTTAGTGATGAATGCTTAGGGCAAGATTCGGTTCTAGAGCATTAAGCAGAAAAAATAGCCAATATTTTATTTAGAACATTGCTCATATAGAAGGAAGCCAGACTAGTGCTGTATAACAAGAAGGCAACCTCAATGACTGAATTTACTACACTTGAATTTAGGCAGTGTCCAGTTTCTATTAAATAGACTGTCTTGAAGGTGTATAAATGAAATACTATCTGTGCGCCAACTCTTTTTCCTCTAGAAAGGCAGGTCAAACAGACATATTGGTGCTTAGAAGACTGATAATGTATTACTGACCTTGAAATGGGTACCATTTTCCCAAGGTTTAACTATTCTTGGGCAATGTTTCCAATGTATTAAGGGCAACAAGCTTCTCTCTCTTATCAGATGTGAATGTCTTCCTCTTGTACTTGATTTATTCTTGATCATGCATCTTTTGTGGCCTTTGCAACACAAATAACTCTGTTTAAGTCTGACTTGCTTATGTCTCTCTCTTATCATATTCCTAACTATGTCTGCAAGCTGTTCCACATCCAGAGGGTTCCCCATTTGTCCTGTGTTGCCGTTCTTCATGAAGAGGACATACATGTCTGTTATCAAGAAAGGAGATGCTATAGTATTGCTAAGGCTCATCAAAGGCCACTGTTTTTTACTCTTGTATCAAGGCCTTTGCTATTGTTACTGCAGTTCTGCATGGTGTCTCTTTTACCACACATACAATATTTTATCTGGCAGGTGGCTGTTGGCACTGTACATTGTAAATTGGATTCAGCCTCCAGTAAAGACATACTAGCAGTGGAAGTTATATATGCAGAGAAGAGCAAGTAATTCTTAACAAATACGGCAAAACATTAATCTAATATTAATTTTTTTTCTTGTGGCAAAATGTTTTCTAGTAGACCACAAAAATCTCAGAAACATTTGAAGTTGTGCATTAATTTCTTTGTGAAATATTTCCTCTCTTGTGGGCAGGGACTGAACAATAATTATGTTTATAAAATACATAACTCAATCAATTAAGTATAAATTGTTCCTTGAACAAACATTGTGCTAGTGTAGCCCAGGAGGTCCAATGTGCATTGAAAACAATGTGCATTGTTGATATTATTGAATTGAAATTTGTTTTCTAATTTGAATGGAAATTCATGCACAGGGGCTCTTCTACCATTGTTTTATGGTTCTAGATGCATCATTACAGGAAAGGAAAGAGACTAATAACTGTAATCCCTCAACTCCTTGTAATTCAGTACTTTGCTTTCTCTCAATTTCATTCTACATGTGGCACCACTGAGCAACTACTATGGTTGAATTACTTCCTGCACCAGTAGTTCCAGTTTTGCAGATTGAAATGATTTCCTACATTGTAGCATGAAAATAACTATAGCTTGCACTTTTCCCCTTTATCTAAGACTGTACAGTGGTCCCATAGAAGCAGATGATACAGAAGCAGCAGAAAATACTTCCCTGTGAACATCAACAAGAGCAGACTCTAAAGCAAAGCTGCCTTGTTAACTGTCAGTATGAAAATGACCTGTTTCACAGACTGAGAGAATAGTAAATAATGAAGATAGGACACCCATCCAGAGCAGTATACATTGCTTGGAAACCTTGGCACAGTATGGAAAGTCATCCAATTGCAAACAAACAAGGTGGGCCTTACTTATGGAATAGAAAAGCAGTGATTCTGAAAAGGACTTGAGGGTCATGGTACATAATCAGCTGACCACAAGCTCTCATTGTGACACTGTGGCCAAAGCGTCAAAGTGATCCTTAGAGGTATGTCTACACAGCAGGCAGGTATTTCAAAATAATGTTGAAATCCTGTCAAGGTGGAGGACTTCTTACTCTGACAAGGCCTACCTTGTTTGTTTTTAACTGGATGACTTTACATACTGTGCCAAGGTTTCCAAGCAATGTATACTGCTCTGGATGGGTGTCCTATCTTTATTAATTACTATTCTTTTATGAGGAGTAAGAAAAGTCAGAGGAAGAGCGCTCCATTACAAAATAAGTGATGCATAGATGCTCCCAATTTTGAAATAAGCAACACAATTGATGTCGCTCAATTTGCATAGCTTATTTTGAATTAATTTTGCTGTGTAGACACACTCTAGGCGTATAACACAGAGGGATACCAGTTATATGTAGGGAGGCTGTATTTCAAGAGGAAAAATTTTGTGTTGAGTTTAAAAATAATTTGGACTGAAATGAAAAAAAAAAACATTTCAGTAATATTCAAATAAAATGTTTCATTTATAACCAAAATATATAATTTGGGGAATGTTGACAAAGCAAAGGAAAACAAGATTAATAAAGCACTTGGATGTGGAAGGAAGGAGGAAAAACAGGGACAATGTCTGTATAATTTATTAACAATATAATGACATATTTTGTTTCCCTGTTAATTTTATACTACTGCCTAATTGATAGCATAGAGTCAAATTTAAGGAGACTGTAATGCAGGGGTGAGGAACCTTTTTTGGGTCGGGGCCACTGACTACAGAAAGATCAGTTGGGGGCCACACAAAAGTGAGAACCCCCCACTGATGTGTCACCCAAATGAGAAGGAGAAACATACCCCCCACATTTCCCTTGCACACCAGTGGCGAGGCGGGCCCAGAGCAATAGATTTTGTGGGGACTAGGGTTCCAGCACTGGCTCCCCAATTCAAGGGGGGCCCTGAGCCTTGGGAGCCAGATCCAGGCAAGCCGAGGACCGCATCCGGCCCCTGGGCCTGAGATTCACCACCCCTGCTGTGAAGACTAGCTGACATTGAGGTAGCAAGCAAGGCTAAAACAATGAGACTGCTTAGGCAGCCTATCTAGTGTCCACTTCAAAGGAATTAAGACAATAATGGCTGAACCATCAGTTGGGGGAAGAACCTACATGTCTTAGATTAAAAGACAATGAGGAATTACAAAGGTTCCCATAGCAGAAAGGGAGGGAGAAAGGGTCAAATTAGCTGGTAGCCAACTGGGACCACAGAGAATTTACCCCATGACTCACACAGGGTATTTCTATACAGCAGGGCTAACATCAGAATAAGCCATGCAACTTAAGCTATGTCAATTACGTACCTGAAGTTGAAGTAGCTCAATTTGGCTTTTGGCGCTGTCTAAAGCAGAAAGTCAAAGGAAGAATACTCTTCTTTCGACTTCCCTTACTCCTCATAAAATGAGGGTTACAATGTGTTGGAGTAAGAAGTCCTCCAGCTCAACATTATTTTGAAATAAAGGCTTCTAGTATAGCCACACATTTTGTTATTTTGGAATAACAGCAGTTCTTGAGAGCTAATGTATGTCTATCTAGAGGCTTGAGAGGAATGCCAAATATAGACAAAACAATATGAATAGAGACTTTTTTGTTATTTTTAATTGTAGTTAACTCATCTTGGACTCACCACAGTTCATTACAGAGAAATTCTTTTTGTGTCACTGTGCACTGTTATTAATCACAGGCTCCCAAAAGCTAACTTTTCCAGTCTCCAACTTCAGTTGGACCTGCAAGGCAGTAGTTCACACACAGGACGGATTAACCTGGAGATTCCCTAAGGGAGATAGGTGTGTGCTCTCCCCTCACAAAGAAGTGGTGGCATGGCTTGCCACTGGAAATGAATCTCAGAAGCAGAAGTCATCCCAGTGAATAGAATACCTCTTTTATAAAAATTAGGACAGTAATATAGGGATGTTACAATGATACAGAAAACCCAGGTTTTCCCCACTCTTGCTCTTGTGGAAAAGGGATTTGAACCATAGTCTCTCAGGGTATGTCTACACTGCATTCCTTTTGAGAGAGGAATTCAAATGCAGCTGAGTGAAATTGCAAATGAAGCGCAGATTTGAATTCCCTGTGCTTCATTTGTATAATGGCGTCCGGGCGATTTTTCAAAATACCGTATTTTAGGGAAAAAATGCAATCTAGATGGGGTTATTTTAAAAAAAAACAAAAAAAAACCCACCTTCCTTTGAAATAACCCTTACTCCTTAAAAAATGAGGTATAAGGGTTATTCCATATCCTGGAAAACATTCCCATTCCAGGTACATCCTGTTTTCCTGGCACAACCATAGCCTTCCATTGCTTTAAGTGATGAATTAAGAGGAAGTTGAATATTAAATTTAATGGCCCTAGTTCTCTTCATTTCGGAAGCGTTCTTGAACAATTGGACTTGTACACAGATACAGTACATGCAGAAATTCTCTAATATATACAGAGAGAGGGAAAAGATTATAAATAACTATGAATTGTCACTATGAATAACCATGAATAGTCATTAGTCAGAGAAAGTAATGAAATATATTAATAATATATAACAATACCAAACCTTTTTGTTTTAACATGGTTTAGGTTCACTGACAATTTTGAAAACATTTTTTTATGTTTGACAAGAAACAAAATGTTGTTTAGATGTTGTTTCGACTGTTCGACATTTCTAGGTATGTGAATAATCCATTTTTTGCCCAGCTCCAGTTATGTTACCTGTACTTGAAACTGTGCAACCACTATTAGAATAATATGTGCAACGATAGTATCCAAAGTTCAAGAAGGATGTTGACAAATTGGAGAAATTCAGAAAAAAGCTACAAGAAACATTAAAAGATTAGAAAACATGCCTTACAGAGGGTAACTCAAGGAGCTCAAGCTGTTTAATTTAACAAACAGACAGTTCAGGGGTGACTTGACTTGATCACTGTCTAAATACCTACATCAGGATAGAAATGTGATAATAGAAGGCTCTTCAATCCAGGAGACAACAATACAGCAATCTCCAATTGGTTGGAGTTAAAGCTAGACAAACTCAAACTAGAAATAAGTCATACATTTTTAACAGTGAGGGAATTAAACATTAGAACAGCATAGCAAAGGTTGTGATGGATTCTCTATGGGTGTGTCTAGACTACATGCCTCCTTCGACGGAGGCATGTAGATTAGCCAGATCGGAAGAGGGAAATGAAGCCGCGATTAAAATAATCGCGGCTTCATTTAAATTTAAATGGCTGCCCCGATCTGCCGATCAGCTGTTTGTCGGCAGATCGGGGGAGTCTGGACGCGATGCCCCGACAAAGAAGCCTTTCTTCATCGACACAGGTAAACCTGGTTTCACGAGGCTTACCTGTGTCGATGAAGAAAGGCTTCTTTGTCGGGGCATCGCGTCCAGACTCCCCCGATCTGCCGACAAACAGCTGATCGGCAGATTGGGGCAGCCATTTAAATTTAAATGAAGCCGCGATTATTTTAATCGCGGCTTCATTTCCCTCTTCCGATCTGGCTAATCTACATGCCTCCGTCGAAGGAGGCATGTAGTCTAAACACACCCTTTATGTGGATATTTTAAAATCAAGATTGGAGCTCACCTAAATGACCTGCTCTTCTTCAAAGAGGAAGTTAATGAGCAAAGTCCGGTGGTCTGTATTGTACAGCAGGCCATGATCACAATAGTCCATTGTTTTTAAAACCTATTTTGTATCTAAACTAGAATAATTCTATTCTTCAAAAATGACATCATTGTTAATAAAAATAAAATGTAAGCAGAATGATGGAAAAGGTTGAAACACAATGGGCTCTGTTCTATTGAACACTGTTGGCAAAGGTCCTGGTGCTACCATTCCCAGTTAATTAATAGCAAACTAGACAATATGAGTGAACACCCCCTACAATCATAGAATCCTAGGGCTGGAAAAAACTCAAGGAGGTCATTGAGTCCAAAACCTTGCCCAAAGCAGGACCAACCCTAAGTAAATCATCCCAGCCAGGGCTTTTACAAGAAGGGACTTAAAAACCTCTAGGGATGGAGATTCCACCACCTCCCTGGGTAACCCATTCCAGTACTTCACCACCCTCCTAGTGAAATAGTTTTCCCTAATACGCAACCTAGACCTCCACCACTGTAATTTGAGACCATCCATCACTACTGAGAACAGCTTCTCCCCATCCTCTTTGGAACCTCCCTTCAAGTTGTTAAAGGCTGCTATCAAATCCCCCCTCACTCTTCTCTTCTGTTGACTAAACAAGCCCAAATCCCTCAGCCTATCCTCACAGGTCATGTGCTATAGTCCCCTAATCATTTTTATTGCCTTCTGCTAGACCCTCTCCAATGTGTCCACATCCTTCCTGTAGCGGCAGAGGGATTCCAGAACAGGATGCTGTACTCGAAATGTGACCTCACCAGTCCCTAATACAGGGGAATAATCACCTCTCTCGATCTGCTGACAATGCTTCTCCTAATGCATCCTAATATGCTATTAGCCTTCTTGGCTACCAGGGCACACTGTTGACTCATATCCAGCTTAACATCCACTGTAATCCCCAGGTGCATTTCCACCAAACTGCTGTCTAGCCAGTCGGCCCCCAGCCTTTTACAGGCTACGTCTAGACTGGCCACATAAGACAGAATAGGCATGCAAAGCAGGCAAGTCAGAATAGGGAAATCCGTGGGGGATTTAAATATCCCCCACGGGATTTAAATAAACATGGCCGCCGCTTTTTTTCCGGCTTGGGGAAAAGCCGGAAAAGGGCATCTAGATTGGCACGATCCTCTGGAATTAAGCCCTTTTCCGGAGGATCTCTTATTCCTACTTGCAAGGAATAAGAGATCCTCCGGAATAAGAGATCCTCCAGAAAAGGGCTTTATTCCAGAGGATCGCGCCAGTCTAGACGCTCTTTTCCGGCTTTTCCCCAAGCCGGAAAAAAAGCGGCGGCCATGTTTATTTAAATCCCGCAGGGGATATTTAAATCCCCCGCAGATTTCCCTATTCTGACTTGCCTGCTTTGCATGCGTATTCCGACTTATGTGGCCAGTCTAGACGTAGCCACAGTGTTTGGGATTCTTCCACCATCCACTTCCACTCTGCACTTCTCCTAGTTGAACCTCATCAAATTTCTTTTGGCCCAGTCCTCTAATTTTTCTCTGTCACTCTGGACCCTATCCCTGCCCTTCAACATAATGTCTCAGTACCTAACTTAGTGTCCTCTTCAAATCTGCAGCGGGTGCAATCCATCCGCTCATCCAGGTCATTAACAAAGATGTTGAACAAAACCAGCTCTAGAACTGACCCTTGGGGCACTCCACTTGATACCGACCACCAACCAGACATCAAACCATTGATCATTACCCATTGAGCCTGACAATCTAGACGGCTTTCTATCCACCTTACAGTCCTTTTATCCAAATCACACTTCCTTAACTTGCTGCCATGAATACTGGGGTGGGGGGAAGGGTGGATATCAAAAGCTTTGTTAAAGTCAAGGTAGATCATGTTCACTGACTCCCCATGTCCACAGAGCCAGTTACCTCATCATAGAAGACAACCAGTTTGTTCAGGCATGACTTACCCAGGGTGAATCCATGTTGACTATTCCTGATCACTTTTCTCTCTTCCAAGTGCTGAGGTTCCCTCCATGATTTTTCTGGGGACTAAGGTGAGGGTGACCGATTTGTAATTCCCTGGATTGTCCTTCTTCTCCTTTGTAAAGATGGGCTCTGCATTTGCTTTTTTCTAATCGACCAGGACCTCCCTCAATCTCCATGAGTTTTCTAAGATAACAGGCAATGGTTCTGCTTTGACATCTGCCAATTCTCTCAGCACCCTTGGATGCATTAAATCTGGCCCCATGGATTTGTGTATGTCCAACTTTTCTAAATAGCTCTTAACCTGTTCTTTCTCCACTGAGGGCTGCCCACCTCCTTCCCATACTGTGCTGTTTAGTGCAGCAGTCTAGGAGCTAACTTTGTCTGTGAAGACAGAGGCAAAAATAGCATTACTTCAGCTTTTCCCACATCATCTGTCACTAGGTTACCTCCCTCATCCAGTAAGGGTCCCACACCTTCCCTGGCCACCCTCTTATTAGTAACGTGTCTGTAGAAACCTTTCTTGTTACCCTTAACATCCCTTGCTAGATGCAATTCTAATTGCACTTTGGCTGTCTCGATTCCCTCAATGTGGGTACTTCTAGACTACAAGCTTCTTTCGAAAGAGAGCATCCACACCTCAAAACCAGATTGAAAAAGTGATCTGCTTTTTCGAAAGAGAGCGTCCAGATTGCATGGACACTATCTCGAAAGAAAGCCCTGATTGCTATTTGCAGAATGGCCACCAGGGCACCTGCACTTTTTTCGATTGTCTTTTCTTTGAAAAATGTCCCTGTTCTGCATCCGCACATGCCTTCTTTTGAAAGAGCTCTTTCAAAAAAGGCATTCTTCCTTGTAATTTGAGGTTTACCAATGCTGAAAAAAACCCTGTGTTCTTTCAATTTAATTTTGAAAGAACGCAATTGCAGTGTGGACGCAAGTAAAGTTTTTTAAAAGAAAGGGCAGTTCTTTCGAAAAAACGATGTAGTCTAGACATACCCTGTGAGTTTTAGTTGCCAATTTGACATGGCAGTTTCTTACTACAAAAGTTATTTTTCTCTTTCTTGCTAATAGTTTTAATTTGGATTTGCTGCATTTTGTGCCTCATTACAGTGAACAAGTCACTACCCAGGACAAGTGGTTTCTCCTCCATTTGTCAAAGCAAGTTTAATTTTCAGCCTGACAGCTATCAAGTCAAAAATGAGGGGGAATCATTGGCTTATAAAGAAAGAATAGTCTGAGGCTTGCTCACTACACCAGACAGAATCCCCACCTTAGAATCAGCTTGTTTAGCACGGCAAAGTTATATGCAAATAATTTATTTTGAACAGAAACCTGAATTGTTTTTAAATGAAAACTCCATATAGAAGAACTTCAGATGTCAAATATTTCATCAGTTTTGCCTCATGTTAAAGTATTGTGTTGGATGCCTGTCTGTTAATTCTAGTCCAGTTTAATCTCCTTAGATTTCTGCACACTAGATACTGAAATTGTATGTATGATTTCAACAGGGTAGAATGAGGTAGTCCCTTGGGTAGTATCTTGGAGAAACTGCCAAGGTTGTCATCGTGGAGGCAATAAACTTTCTCTCATGTGCAATTAGGGAATGACCTGGCTGCTGACTGTCTAACCCTGTGAGTTATGCTTCACTGAGGAGTAACTTATCAAATGTCATTTTGGAGTTCGAGAGCTAGAATTCCTTAATTCTCTTTAGGCTGAGTAGCTGCTTCAAGGAAATTTGTTCCCCTCAGTAAGAAGCCTGCTGGCAATCATAGGCAAGAAAAGTAATTGGGTTGCATGAGGAACCTAATTCTGTCTTCAGTGTTTGAGTAGGGATACTCTTTTGCCCTGTTAGCCAGCCTGCTGGTCCAGAGTGGTGCAGCATGAATGAGATACCAGTGACAGGATATCAGCACCCCTGTTCGTCTAATGAATTTATTTACAAAACGTGCACACTTCCTGTCTCACTGACCAATGGCGGGAGCAAAGCAGCATGCAGGAAGCCTCCAGCCAGGCCTTTCTGCCCTAGCCCACATACTAGCAGCAGTCTATGCCTTTGAAATGCTGGAAAACCTGCTAAGTTCAATGCTCCTCTCTGAGCTGGATTTAGGGTGTTATTTCATAGACAGATCTCATCAATCTCTACAGTCTCTCTGGCTGGCTATTGGGGTTCACAGGTATTTGTATGCTGCCTGGCACAAAGGAGCTTTGATTCTTACCGGGAGCCTCTGGGTGCTATTGTAAATAAATTGTCAATAACAATAACAATTAATGTCCTTGGCTTCCTTTTTGGCTGAAACTGACTAAGGAAGGTTAGGCATGTTGGTTCCTGTCAGCTCTCATTACCACCGTTTGGGGCATGTGTGGAAATGCAGCTTTTGCTGAGTTTTACATTGTTTAAGCAATGGAAGAGTTGTGCCTAATCCCACCCCACTCTGTTCCTGTATTTCCTCTATCCTAAGGGATGGATGGTACAGAAGACAAGAACCGGCTGTTTTGCAATCAGGATCCAGTCACAGGAAATTACAGACAGATTGCCTTCAGATTTCAATGATGTAAGAAACAGAAAAGAAAACAAACCTTCACGAGGAGCAAAAAGTGATTTCAAATAATCTTTTAAATATGTCAGTCTATAATTTATACTGACTGCCACTTTTGTAGAAGGTCTTACTCAGGAAGAAATAAAATGTACTGTAAAGCTAAAATGAAATATATGTATTGCTATGCTGGAATGTATTTCAGTGAACTTTGATCCAAAGACATTTAGGCCTGGTCTGCACTAGGACCTTAGTCCGAAATCAGCCACTCAAGGTTGAATTTGTAAGTGATGCATCCACACTACCAAGTCTGTTATTATATAATAAGGGGCCACAGTATTCAAACTCTGTAGTCCTGCTTTTCATGAGGAATAACACTATTCCCAAATTTGTTAAGTCCGAAATAACATTAGTGTGGATGCTCTGGGGCTGCTAAATCTAACTTATTGGCCTTTGGGAGGTCTCCCCAGATTGCTTCCAGGGGTTCCGAGTCTGAGGTAGCACTTCCACATTAACAGTCTGCCTCAGACTACAATAGTAAGGCTCTGAGGCAGACTAGTTTTCCCCATAATGAGGACACAGAACTTAGCCCAGAAGTCAAACTTAGTAAATTTGGACTAATCATCAAGTGTAGACATGGCCTCACAGACTTGGTTAAAACTGAGTCCTGTGGTAAACACACTTAGTTCAGGAAAATGGAAGGGCAATTAATCCTTTTCCTTTCATGATATATTTGGAAGCAGTCTATTAGCAACTTGGCAAGGTCTGATAGACAGGCCCAAGAGATAAATAGTGGTTTCCCTGATTGCAAAAGTAGGGGATGGGTTTTGAGTTGGTGAGTATAGTAGAAAAAAAAACGTAAGAGAAAGGTAGCAGAGAATAAAAGAAGCAGTAGTGAGAGTCATCCTGAGTGGCACAGATTTGGGGATTTCTGAGCAGGGAAGCTGCCTGCTGTTGTTTGTTTCTACTGTATTTCAGGGATTCAGGACTTTGTGTACATTCTGACTCATGTAATTAAATTTTCTCACAACGGGAAACAACCCTTCAAAGCCCCAATACTCGATAACTGCCTGGGTCAAAGGGGCAACAGGATCAAGGCCCAGTTATCTCAGCTATGGAACAATGTTCATTTTGGCATTATGTAGATTTCTTTTTACTGGTTTCACCTTCCCCCTCCAATGGTAGATCATGATTTTGATGGGTGATAGGTCAATTCTTTTAATGGGAGGACTGCTTTTTCACATTCCACCATGTTAATGTATTAATTAAAGAGTTAATGCCTTTATTAAAAGTTTGCTTTACAACTCTTGGTCAGAGCCTGCTAATTAGCAAGTTAGTTCCAGGAGCTGCAAGAGCAACAGGTGAAGGAATGATAATTGCAGGCTAGCAGTCATAAAATATACATTTACATAGCGTAATTATTTTCTAATGAGAAAGTATGTAAGAACTGAGAGCTCTGACTAGTTTGTAAAATGGAGGAGCAAACATGTTTGTCATTCTTCCTAGGGAGTTTGTTTAAGAGAATGGTCAGGATTCAGTCAGTACATCAGAAAGAATGAGATTTGAGAATTTCTTTTGTTCAATTTATTTGCTGGATTTTTTTCCCCAAGTGAATAAATCAAGCAGAATAGGAGCAAGTGCTCTTTCTTGTCTAGCAGAGGCTAACCTGGCATGTTAAAATCCTATATCAGCAAAATTGGAGGTTAGATTTAACAAATAAATTCTGAAAGACAATAGCTGAAAATCAATTGATATTTCAAATTTTGTGTAATTTCTGAGGCTACTCTATGAGAACTGGAAGAAGCTGATTGTTACACACACTTAAGCTTATACGCTTTATAATTTTAGAAAAACTTTGTTTCATCTCTATTTATTAATTTCAATAATCCCATAGAGGAATAAGAAAACATGCCTACAAAAATCAAGGAGAGGGGATCAAAGTCGGGGCAATCTCTTAAAAGCAAGCAATGAAGTAAGTAATGCAATAAATAAATGCAAGTAATGCAATAAATAAATGCAATAAAAAAAGCAAGTAATGCAATAAATATGAGGTGTCTTGAAGAACAAGAAAAAACCTTAGCTGCTGTTTGAAAATGGGCCCCTTTTCCCCTTACCTTATTTTTTTATTTTGATCTCAAACAAGAGGTGATGCTGAAAGGAAAAAGGAAGGATTTCAAAAATAGAGTGTGTCTGAAAATGCACAACAGTTGAGCTATATGCACACATGGTTTTGTGATGTGTTATGTCAAGTTAGGTCACATCACATGCTATGACTTGACCTAACGTAACCCAATGGAGCTTGATGCATATGCTTCATTGCCCTGCCAGATTAAAGCACCACTGCCTTTTACAAGGGACAGTTCAAAGTTAAAATTGCCCTCCAGTGGAATGTATTTTGAGGGCTTCCAATAGGTGTATGCTGCTCTTAGATATTCTAAGGTTCAGATCAGAATCTGTGAGGGCAAAATTATGTTCAGAAAAAGGTAAATTAGCAAGCAAAGGAAAAGGAAATGCAATTAAGCATGTGTCTATACATGTGGTGTACATTTAATTCACTGGTTATATTCTATTGATTATGTGAAACTAAATACTTTCATCCAATTTCTATGATTGTTAAAAATGCAAGACTTGCACCTCTGTTCACTAAAGAGTTAGGTGGCAGTTAGCAAACTTAATTTTCTGCAGGGCTTATTTCAAGAACAGAAAAAGGGAAGTTAAGCAAAATGTGATGGGATACATGAATCACATTTTGTCGGTGAAAGGGTTAAGGACATTTGGAGCGCCCAATTTATCCATTCTGTGGCACATGAGGGGAGACAGGATTAGACCCAACTGCAGTAGGAAGCTTATAGTCTGAGACTGGCTATGAAAGCGAGAAGGTATTGGGATGAAGGGGTTTTAGGTGGCTCCCCGCGCAGCTCCCCAGCAACAGACTTGCTGAAAACTGTACAAGAAGTCAGACTTTGAAAGAAAGAGAGAGAGAGAGAGAGAGAGACTGACAGAGAGAACAACTGAAGGAAGTAGTCTTGAGAAAGCTGCCCATAGACAAAGGGAGGTAAGTAGCAGCAAGGACTTATAGGGAGCAGATTTAAGTTCCTTAAACTGAACATGGGAAAGCCTCTCTGGGGCTACGTCTAGACTGCAAGCCTCTTTCGAAAGAGGCTTTTTTGAAAGATACTTTCGAAAAAGCCTCTTTCGAAAAAGAGCGTCTAGACTGCAAGTAGTACTTTCGAAAAAGCACGCCGCTTTTTCGAAAGAGAGCACCCAGGCAGTCTGGATGCTCTCTTTCGAAAAAGCCCTGTTTACATTCAAGAATGCCTTTTTTCGAAAGAGCACTTTCAAAAAAAGGCGTTCTTCCTCGTACCACCGTTGAAAGAAAAGCCGCGTTCTTTCGATTTAATTTCAAAAGAACGCAGCTGTAGTCTAGACGCAGGTGAAGTTTTTTTGAAAAAAAGGCTACTTTTTTCGAAAAAACCCTGCAGTCTAGACACAGCCTGGGAGAGGGGACAAGAACTATTGATCTCAGACTGAGGCCAGGGCTGACGATCTTAGGTCATGGGAGTTTTGATCTGTTGACTTTGTTACCCATGCATGAATGAGATAATAGACCTGATTGGAGTTGTGAGAAAAGATTGATTGTTAAAGAGCTAAACAGCAGTTGTAAGAGGTTTAAGGGAGCTGAAGTGGCGTCATGCAAGGCCATCATGGGGCATGAGGAATGAGCTGACCAGTGAGTTCAATCCACTGAACATGCTTATGGGCATCAAGCAAGAACAATATCCCAGGAGAAGGTTGTTTTTGTTCATTTGGACTAGTCATTACAGTTAGTAGAATGCTTGGTAGTGTGTGTAGGGTGAGCCCTTAAGGAGCTGGAAGCCGAAAAATCAGATAGATTTGTGCTCTTTGGAAAAAGAATGAAGTAGTTAGCCAGTAATTGCTTCCTGTTCTAATCACAGAGAAGCTTTCTTTTCTCTGATATTTCTGGAGCATTTCTGTTTTAATTATAATCAGTGGTATGTTGGGACACAAGATTGGGGCATAAAGAAAAATGATTACTATACTTTCCCCCATGCTCAGAGCTGGGCTACATCTTATGTGAATATGACAAATTATGCAAAGTTCCTTGTTCTTCCCCAACCATCTCTTCAGCAATCCAGCCTATGTTGAAAGAAAGAGCTTGCTAGTTCAAAGGTCTGAGTAATATAGTAGCATTAGAATCTGTGGTTAGTTCTTTTGAGCAGTAAAGAACAAATAAGCCATAGATTTAGGTAGTAAACATTATGTTTCAGACTAAGGGCTTGTCTAGACTATGCTGAAGATTCAAAAGAATATATGCAAATTCTGCAGGAATTAGCATATCTTCTTCTGATCTCACTTTCAAAAGCAGAGCTTTCGAAAGTGAAAGTAGTCAGGACGCAGTTTTTTTGACAATACTCCCCCCTTTTTCGAAAAGCCGTGTAAACCTCATTTTTGAGGAAGAGCGGTTGTTCAAAAAGAAGGGGGGGTTGCTGAAAAAAACCGCGAGAGATCGGGAGAAGATATGCAAATTCCCACAGAATTTGTATTTCCTCTTTTGAAACTTCAGAGTAGTCTAGATGAGCCCTAAGTGTTTTGAGTGTTTGGGTCTAAAGTTCTGTCAGCTATCAGAAAAGGTCTTTCTTTCTGCTGTTAATCAAAGTATTGTTTATATCTCCACTTTAGGCACCTAAATACCATTACAAAATTTGTGTTCTCTTGGATGCCTCGGTCCCTTTGGCATTGATAACAAGGAGTCCTGTGGCACCTTGAAGGCTAACAGCTTTATTTGGGTATAAATGTTCATGAGCAAAAACCCACTTTGTCAGATGAAGGAGAAAAATCACAAAGGCAGACATAAATATACCAGCATTTGAAAAGTAGAGAGTTACCTTATCAAATGGAAGACCAGCAGAAGGCCAATTCAGTGAGGATGGACGTGGCTCACTCCCAACAGTTAATGCCAAGAGAGAAGGAAAATTGCTTTTGTAGTGAGCCAGCCATCCCAAGACCCTATTCAAAGCCAGAATAATAGTGTCAAGTTTGCAAATAAATTGCAGTTCCAAAGTTTCTCTTTGAAGTCTATTTTTGAAGGGGGTTTTGTTGTTGTTGATGATGAAGAATAGCAACTTTTTAAAATCTGTTAGGGTATGTCTACACTACAGCACTAATTCGAACTAATTTAGTTAATTTGAACTAAGCTAACTCGAATTACCACATCTAGACTTAAAAACTAGTTCGAATTAGCATTTTGCTAATTCGAACTAGCATGTCCACACAGAGTGGACCCTGAACCGGGATTAAGGATGGCCGGAAGCAGTGCCGGCAGGGCATCAGAGTAGGACTTAGAGCGTGGAGCTGCTGTCTCAGGCTAGCCGAGGGCTGTGCTTAAAGGGACCCGACCCCCAACCCGGACAGACAGTTCTCAGGGGTGCCCGGCTTGCAAAGCAGTCCTGGCTTGGAGTGCCTTGAGTGCCCACATTGGACACATCACAGCACTCGGCTATCAGCCCGGCTGCACTTGCCGCAGGCTGCCATCCGGAGGGGAGTCAATCAAGGGGCTTCAGGAGAGCTTCCACCCCGAGGAGCCCGCAGAGCCACCCCAGTCCTCCCCATCGGGGACTCGTACCCCATTCCTCCCTCACCTCCTTCCACTTACCCCTCTGTAGCCCCCCTTCATGATGTACAAAATAAAGGACACGTGTGTTCAAAAATAGAATCTCTCTTTATTGAACAAAACTGGGGGAGACTGGGAAAAGGAGGTGGGAGAGGGGAAGACAGAGGGTGGGAGAGGGGAGGGCAACTAAAATGATCAGGGGTTTGGAAAAGGTCCCATATGAAGAGAGGCTAAAGAGACTGGGACTTTTCAGCTTAGAAAAGAGGAGACTGGGGGGGGGGGGATATGATAGAGGTCTATAAAAGCATGAGTGGGGTGGAAAGGGTGCATAAAGAAAAGTTCTTCATTAGTTCCCATAATAGAAGGACTAAAGGACACCAAATGAAATGAATGGGTAGCAGGCTTCAAACTAATAACAGAAAGTTCTTCTTCACAAAGCAAAGAGTCAACCTGTGGAACTCCTTGCTGCAGGAGGCTGTGAAGGCTAGAACTAGAATAGAGTTTAAAGAGAAGTGAGATAAAGTCATGGAGGTTGGGTCCATGGATTGGTATTAGCCAGGGGGTAGAAATGGTGTCTCTGGCCTCTGTTTGTGGAAGGCTGGAGATGGATGGCACAAGACAAATGGCTTGGTCATTGTTTCGGTCCATCCCCTCCAGGGTCCCTAGTGTTGGCCACTGTCGGCAGACAGACTGTTGGGCTAGATGGGCCTTTGGTCTGACCCAGTACGGCCATTCTAAGCTCAGGGCTCAGGGTCGGGGGTCTCAGTGGACCACCTTGATTTTCATGCATACCTACTCCTGGGTGGCCAGGCTGGCAGCTCTCCTGCCCTTGACGGCCACTTTCCTGTGCCTAGTGCAGAGGTCGTGGATGAGGTCCACGATGTCCGCACTAGACCAGGCGGGCACCCGCCTCTTGCAGACCCGGGCAGGCTCCCGGGAGCCGCCAGCCTGGTCCCGGGAAGAGGCAGAGGGCTGGGTGGCAGCGGGTGGCTGGCTCGACCCGTGCCAGGTGCAGGGTCTGCTGCTGGGTGCTGGCAGGCTTTCACCTAGCCCGAGCACCGTAGCCAGCCCGTGCCCCTTTAAGGGCTCCAGGGCCAGGAGTGGGGCAGAAGAGTTTCCCTGCTGGTGCCCAGAGTGGCCACCAGGGAAAGCTGGGGAGGGCTAGCCTCCCACTAGTTCGAATTAAAGGGCTACACAGCCCTTAATTTGAACTACTTAATTCGAACTAGGCGTTAGTCCTCGTGGAATGAGGTTTACCTAGTTCGAATTAAGCTCTCCACTAGTTTGAATTAAGTTCGAACTAGCTGATCTCTAGTGTAGCGCCTATCGAAGTTAATTCGAACTAACATCTGTTAGTTCGAACTAACATCTGTTAGTTCGAATTAACTTTGTAGTATATACCCTTACTGTGTGTCCAGG
Source organism: Pelodiscus sinensis (assembly GCF_049634645.1). NCBI lineage: Eukaryota > Metazoa > Chordata > Testudines > Trionychidae > Pelodiscus > Pelodiscus sinensis. The sequence goes on from NC_134723.1 coordinate 11,353,022, forward strand.
AAGGTTGAAGTGCTCTCCTACTGGTTTACTTATGTTACCATTCTTAATGTCTGATTTGTGTCCATTTATTCTTTTGCATAGGGACTGTCCGGCATGGTCAATATACATGGTAGAGGGACATTGCTGGCACATGACAATGTCACTTTAGTTGATGTGCAGGAAAATGAGCCTCAATGATGTGGCTGATGCAGTTAGGCCCCAGGATGGTGTCGCTAGAGTAGATATGCAGGCAGAGCTGGCAATGGGGTGTGTTGCAGAGACTGATTCACGTGGTGTATAATTGCTGGTGAGTATTTGCTTCAGGTTAGGGGATGATTGTGACAGTTAGGATAAACATTCATTTTTAAATGAATTATTTTGTTTATTGACTTTTCATAATCTTGGTCTGGACAAACTTTGTTGAGGGAACACTCAATATGTTATAAAATCTTCCCAAGATAATAGTTTTTAAAATTACAAATAATTTTGTGTCTGATGTGATATGTTATCTGGATTTAAATGGAATTTTGAAATTTATATTGTGAGTGAAAGTTCTAGGAGGGGGAGTGGGAGGAGGAGCAATTAATAATATCTTGCATGTATTGTATAAAATTGGTGTAGTTCTGCAAAACTCTCTGAAATTAAGGGTGTTTGAAAGCTGTTGTGAATATTATGAACATCTCTGTTTGAAAGCTTTCCAAAGACAACATACTTACTACGTAAGAGGAAATCTGGACCCAGAGAAGCAAATACTTTCTAATGCCAACTATTTTATTTCATAGTTGCTGAAGAGGGGGAACTTATTAATTTTTTCTCAGTAGTAATAAACATTATCCTCTTCAGATAATCTTGACTCAGGAGGTTGAGGTTTTAAATCTAGTGCATGAGCAATGAAAGCAGTATTTTAGTGAATAAGGACCTCTCTCCAAAGCAGTGATTCTCAAAGTGGGCCTGCAGTCCATTCTGAGAAAGCTGCTAATAGGCTCCTCTGGTTTGATTACTTACTGGCTCTGCAGCCACAGAGCCTCGTGGCTCCCATTGGCTCCAGTTTGCCATTTGCAGCCAAGGGGAGCTGTAGGAAGCAAAGCGCAGGCAGTGGGAGCCACGAGGCTCCGTGGCTGCACAGCCAGTAAGTAAACAAACTGGAGTGGCCCAGTAGCAGCTTTTTTAAGTTGGGCCCATGGCCCACATTGAGAAATACTGGTCTAAAGGCCAATGCTATGGTTCCTTAGTGGTACGTCTAAACTACATGGCTCCGTCGATGGAGCCATGTAGATTTGTTGTTTTGGCAAAGGCAAATGAAGCCGCGATTTAAATGATCGCGGCTTCATTTAAATTTACATGGCTGCCGCGCTGAGCCGACAAACAGCTGATCATCTGTTTGTCCGCTCAGTGCGCTAGTCTGGATGCTCCCCTGCCGACATCAAAGCCCTTTGTCGGCAGCCCCGGTAAACCTCATCCCACGAGGAATAACGGGGCTGCCGACAAAGGGCTTTGATGTCGGCAGGGGAGCGTCCAGACTAGCGTGCTGAGCGGACAAACAGCTAATCAGCTGTTTGTCGGCTCAGCGCGGCAGCCATGTAAATTTAAATGAAGCCGCGATCATTTAAATCGCGGCTTCATTTGCCTTTGCCTACGTGTCTAATCTACATGCGTCTGACGACAGAGGCATGTAGTCTAGACACAGCCTTAGAGTTAGTCCTCTGTCTTCCAAAAGGCACCCCTTTTTTTCATTTCTAGGACAAGGTAAAATCTAGATGAATGAACAAATGTTACCTCTCTGTAATGCTCATGGAATGCAGATTTATTTTACAAAGTACAGAAATTAAAGCTGGAGACATGGGCATATCACTGTCTCTTTTTGAGTAGTTCAAGAAAAGACTATGTACATCTATGTACTAATATTCATGCTGAATTCAGGGATAAGAGTGGGGATTTATAATCTTAATAGATCAGAGAGAAATATAAACACTTGATATGTAACACATTTTAATTTTCAAAAGTGTGCAGTAAGAAAATAACATCAAAACATGAGATTTGCACAAAAAGGACTGAACACTTTTTTTTTGTAAATTCTGATGTATGATAGATGCAAACAGACATTTTTCTTTGATGAAGAGAGAAAAATACATCAACTGATTCTGATCTCACTTACATTAGTTGTACACTGCTTTACATTATACACCAACTTGAGATCTATTTCAGGCTAATTCTTAATAAAATTTCAAATCCATGTATTTCTTCTATGAATTTTCTGTAAATTTGAACTTCTACTATACTTTTCTTTTTCAGCTAAACCACGTTAGTGCTTCAAGCACAACAATCACTCACCTACCAAACTCTCTGATGTCATTATAAATGGCCTAAATGACTTGCTCTTCTTCAAAGAGGAAGTTATTGAGCAAAGTCCTGTGCTCTGTATTATACGGGAGGTCATGATTACAATATCCATTATGAAGACTTAATTCCACCTCCATGAGATGCACAGTAAGTCATTGTAGTGAGGTTGACTCAGTTTCTTTTCTTACATCGATTGTTGCTGGTTTTCAGAAGATGGTGCACAATGCCCCACACTGACAGTTCAATCCGTAAAATGCTCCTCCTGAGAAAGGTGCTGAGTCAGTGGGAGCTCTGGGGCAGGAGCACCCAGAAGGAAAATTTAGTGTGTGCTGAGCACTCACAAGCAGCCAAGCACTCACCTTGCACCCATTAAACAACTCCTCCGCTGCTCTGCCAGCACTTTCTAGAGTGCCTGGAACAGCAGATTCGTTATCAGTCTGATTAATGGATGCAGCAACTCACAGTCATTCAATAAAGCCGGATCACATTCTTATAATTGTAATATCTATTTTACATTACTAACACACAGGTGAGCCAGACCGACTCCAAATACATATTTGCCAGTGTTCCACTGAGGCATGAGGAACATGGCATGAGCTGACTTCATGACTGCCAGCATTGCAGATGGTGCCTCGGGTATACAGAAGCAGAAAGGGGATACTGTTGATATGTTGCCTCTGGAGAACTTGTGAAATGGCCTCTCTTTTTAAACTCTAGCCTCTTCCCTCCACATAATTAGGTTCTTCAAGAATAAAATCACTTTTTATTTCGCAAGGTCTGCACGGCTCACCAGTTTGATGTGATTAGTTACCTTATATATTCCTGTAACAAAATTACACTATGTTTTTATACCTTATGAAGCAAAGAAATATTCTGAATTTCTTTATAAGTCACCATGTGTATTTATTATAGATGCGTGCCTAAAATACTCAAGTATTCTCATGGTTGGTATCTGTTATGTATTTGGTTATTTTGACAATCACATAGAAATCTTCCCCAGTTCATTCTTATCTTGCCTTTTATCTGCAAAGAGAGTGTGGCAGCTAATCAAACAGAATATTGACATTTCATTTCTTTATCGTTTAACCTGACTCTCATATGTGGAGAGCTGGAACAACCCTAGAAACCTAACTTCTTCTCTAGCTCCTTGTTAAATTGGCTGAAATAACTCAAAGGTGTAAGTATAATGGAACATTTTCAGAAAAATTCTATCTGAATTGTTGTGGGAGGTGGCTGGACCCCTACTTTGGGAAGACTAGGCTTCAACTCTGCCAGGGCCCACCCCCAGGTCAGGGCCGCACTTCTGCTCACTCCCTGCACAGCTGAAGTCCTGAGACCCCATATCCCTTCTGCAGCCAGAAGCCACCTGGAGGAATCCTGGGCAACTCCCTCCCTTCTCCCAGGCTGGAGGAAATATGCCTCCCCTTCCCATAGCCCAAGGAACCTCAGCTTTCATTATATTACCATACAAGGTGCAAGGTGGCTGAGGAGGTGGTGTCTAGTACTTAGCCTCCATGGGTTTTTGGTAATGTCTCTGGTGTCCAGGAAAATACTGAAGAATGCATATTCTACCACCTTAGTTGTCCCGGAACCAGCATAGGTCAAAATGAAGCCCCCCACTATACTCCAGAACTGAACATTACACGAGCTCTGATCCTTATACCCATGTGAATTATTAATTTGCCATTCCTACGATTAGGCAAACACCGGCATACTCTGTATAAGGCTGTATCTTTATGTTCCTTCACACAGTAAAAATCAGAGAATTCTCATTTTTAAAGAGCTACTGTTATTTAGAGCTGGAGTGCATGCCAAAACAAATGCAAACCCACAGGAAACACATTTTGAGGGGGCAGGGCAAGAGTGGGAAAGAGCAGTTGTGCACCAATACACCTTCCACATTCTCTTTATACATTTGCTTGATTGTCACCTGCTATTCTGTGTACCCAGTTCTACATACCTTGTGAAACACCTAAATTTGGTCCCCTGAATCTTTAGTACTTTGTTTCATCCTGCATGTCCATTTTAAATTCTTTTCCAATATTAATCTTAATCCATTTAGCTGTGGTGCATGTTAGGAATCAGCCATCTATTCTAAAGATTTAGGGAATATATTTGTCAGAATATAAAAATGATTTACATTGACTTCTGGGCTATAATAAGCTGTTACTGAAGAAAATATCTGCCATGTACCAGAAAGCAGCATAGCCATGGGATCACAGGACTATTAATCTTGAGCCTCATGTCTGGCCAAACTTGGCACAAGACCGAAGATGAAGGTCAAAAGGACTCACCAATTTTGAGGTTAGCTGAGGCTGTTTCAGCCACTGGAATAAGTTAAAGCAACTCCTACGTACACCCGGTTGCCCTTTATAGCAACATCCTCTTCTCAGAAGAATACTTAGGGGTGGGGAAAATTAGTCATTACACCAGTTCTACTATCCTTGGTATTCCCCCTACTCTGGAAGGATATGCCCTTGGCTAGATGCGTGACTTTGTGATGCCTTGTCTGGCTCAGTACAGTGAGATCAATACATGGCCTGCAGTCCAGAGCAGCCTGCCAAGGTTTTTCTATGGGGCCCACTAGCTCATCTTAAAAATGGTGTATAATGTAGAGTGATGCACTGCCTATAATTTGCCCAGGACATCCTCAGTAAATAACTTAGTGGCAGTGTTTAATCTGTAATGAAAAAGGAGATGGGACTCAGCCACAGCAAGACCCAGCATAGATTAACCAGAGCTTAAGTTCTTGTGATATCTTCAGCTATGACTGAGCTAACATGTTACCCATTATTGCATTAGTGATGGAAATGGAGCTAAAATTGAATCAGAATAGGGAATAAACATCACAGAGTCAACAGTGAATACCATGATTTTAACCCAAATCGGACAGTGGGTTTAACCCAAACTGTAGCCATCTGTAAGACTGTCAAAGGGAGGTGCCACTTTGAATCAAAATACATTAAACTCAGCACAGCCTAACCTCTTGGCAGTGTTGCAAGACATGTCAAAATTGGAATTCTGAAGTTTTCGTATCACACTTCAAAGGGCATTCTCTCAACATCAACAATTTTTACTTCTTTTAGGATAATGTTGGTATAGCATTACTCTTCATATTCTTTCAGAAAATATGCATATGATATCATAGAATCATAGAATCATAGAACTGGAAGAGACCTCAGAAGGTCATCAAGTCCAGCCCCCTGCTCTAGGCAGGACCAATTCCAACTAAATCAACCCAGCCAGGGCTTTGTCAAGCCAAGACTTAAACACCTCTAGGGATGGAGACTCCACTACTTCCCTAGGTAACCCATTCCAGTGCTTCACCACCTTCCTAGTGAAATAGTTTTTCCTAATATCCAACCTGGACCTGGATATGACATAACTGAGATAGACTTTATGCAAGATGGCTTGCATAAGAGATCATTGGAAAGATTATGAATTAGAAATTTGTATACCTGTATCATTTCTGTACCTGAAATTGGGAATACTGACAGGCTGTGTCTACATTGGCAAGATTTTGCGCAAAAGTGGCTGCTTTTGCGCAAAATCTTGCCACCTGTCAACACTGGCCACGAGTATTTGCACAAGAACACCAACATTGTAATGTACAAAATCAGTGCAAGTGTCCTTGCGCAAGAAGCCAGTGTAGACAGGTAACATCAATTTCTTGTGCAAGAAAACTCCGATGGCCATTTTAGAGAGCATCTACACTGGCATGGATGCTTTTGTGCAAAAGCAAATCTTTTGTGCAATGGTACATGCCAGTATAGATGCTCTCTAAAACGGCCATTGGAGCTCTCTTGTGCAAATAGTTTTAACAGAAAAACTCTTCTGTTAAAAGTACTTGCGCAAAATCATGCTAGTGTAGATGCAGCCACCATGTAGCTGTATTTTCAAAGTGCTGCTTATGTGTCATCCACAACTAGCCCTTCAGGTACAACAGTGAAAAAGCCAGACAGGGCGGATAGCCCATTAGCCCAGACAATGGACCATGAGCCTAGTCTTCCTGTGGAGCCTAGTCTTCCTGTGGATACTTCCTGTGCAAGTAATGACTGCCACAACCATTCAGAGAAAGAAGTAGGAGTAACTGGACACCCCTATTGACCTGCCATTTTTTTCCTACTGGAAGACAAAAGTTTCCTGCCTTACACAAGAGCTATATAAGCCTGGGGAGTGGCATCATCAAGAGCCTCCTCTGTCCGAAAGATTCGGTGGATTCCACTACACCGAAAGATGTGGAAAAACACCTGGAAACAGGAAGTGGCCTGGGTTGAGGAAAAAGTTGTGCCTAAGCTGGAATGGTGTCCAGCCTGTGAGTAGGAATGCCTAAAATGTCAAGCTGCTGGATAGTGCAGCTGCCTTTCAAGATCTTCTGTAACCTGCCTGCCACAATAGTTAGGGTGGAGAAATTATTATTTGTAATCATCACTCCAAGGGTTCTGGGTCAAATCCTTTAAGAGAGCTGATCTCAGAGCCAGTCTGCAGTTGGGTGCAGCCCTATCTGTGTGTGTGTGAGTACTGGAAGAGGCTTTGGTACCTGGCTCAACAACGAAGGCAGAAAGGCTGCCACACCAGGCAGGCTCACTGGTATCTCAGTATATCAGGTGGTATCTCCAAGGGGGTAACTATCAGTTCATGTGACCTAAAAAGAAAAAAGCCTTTCCTGTTTGCGAAGCTTGTGAAGCATGTTGGAAATTCTGGAGGAGCTTTTTGCTGGGGATAAAAGCAAAGATGACATCTTAAACATGTGAAGCATGTTCCCCTGTCTAATTCCATGATGCTGCACAGATCTGAGGTAATTTACAAAGATTTTTGTCATCACTGCTTCCTGATTTAAAAAAAAAAAGCCAAATGCATGTCTCTTGCAGTGGTCAAATGAAGTGATTTAAGTGATGCTGTCCAGTTATTGTTCTTTGCTAGATTTTGTGATGGTGAAATTTTCAAGGAAGAATTTTTATGCTCAATACAATTAGAGACAGACACCACAGGATGGATCATTTTGAAAAGCTAAAAGGATTTTTGGAGTAAGGGGATATTTATATCTACAGAAAGTAAACTTGGTTGTCACAAATGGAGGTCCCTCCATGACAAGGAAAGAAAAAGGGCTTTGATTCACATTTGGCAGTTATATACATTTCACGGCATCGTTAACCAAATTATCCTGTATGGTAAATTGTCTGGGTACTTCAAAAAAAGCAATGGGTATGTGATAAGACTGGTGGACTACATACACCCAACTTGTTCTTCCTTGCAACTTCATATTTTTAAAGCTCCTTTACAAAATGCCAAATAGAGTAACCTGTTGAAGTATAAAGATGTTCACTGGGTAAATAGGTGGTGCATGCTAAAGGTTTTATGCACTTTAAATAGAAATCATAGGTTTTCCCCCCAAACCCAAAAAGGCTTGTGAGTTCCTAAAATTTATAAATGATATGTCACTTCTATGTCACAAGCAATTTTTCTCTGTATTACTGGTCCTGTGAATTGCTTCAACTTGCATGTCCAAGTCTGTTCAGAGGAACAATCACTGGGCATGCCTCACTGCCACAGGTTCCTCCTGCTGGTCACTTGGGAATTAGCTCCTCAGCCCTGGACTGCCCTGTTTTGGCTAGTGTCTCACCAACGGTTACCTATATTTTTCTCCTCCTCTGGGTACTGCCCTGTCTCAGTGCCCTCATGCTCTAGAGTCCTCCCCCTCTGGGAATCCCCAACCCACTATACCCATCTTGCCTCAGTGACCCACTGCCAGTCTTCATCTAACCGCTTGCTGCCTTTGCCTACTCTGGCTGCCTCTCTACAGCCCTATTAATCTCAGGCCTCGTTTCAGGCCCTACAGCCTGGGACTTTGCCTGTCCAGAGCTTCCTCAGCCCTGCCCGCTTTTCCCCATCCTCTAAGTCAGGTGGCCTCTAGCTTACCTGGAAGCTAGGTCCCTCCTGCTCCACAGCAAGAGTAAGTCTGACTCCTCCCCTCTTGCAGCCTGTATTTATTCTCTCCTCAGCTAGGCCCAAATTAGCTAGTTCCTGCCTCAGCTGTAGGGGTTTATGCTCTCAGCCCTCTCCCAGGGCTAAGTTTTATCCTTAAAGGGCCAGAGTGGGGCAGATGCTCCATCACAGGAACCTTGAAATCTTTAAGAGGAACCTTGACATGTTTCAGGCAAACTTAAAAGGAAAAATGTTGCATTTGCACAAAATATGATGCAAATAATCTCACTGAAACTTTTATAATGTGATTTGGGAATAGTAAAATTCCAAAAGATTTGCTTTTACTTGTTCATGAGCTATTTGTTGTCTCTGCTGATGGACCTTGCCCTTCTGAAACAAAGAACATTCTTAAGTCAGTTGCTGAAGTTGCCTTTTCAATTATAAATGTAAGACTCCAGAGTTCAAATATCTGGAAGGCAAAATTCAGAGAACTGAGACTGTGATTTCTGTACTCAATATGCAGTTTCAGAATAGCCAGAATCCAGCTGTCTATTTTTAATGATGTGTGGATCATTACCTCTGTGAATCTTGCTTTTCTACTAGGAACATAATTAAAAAAACCAAACAAACATTGCAATGACCTGACAGAGGAACATATTCACTAGTGCATCTTCCCTTGTCCCCTGACCTCCTACAAACCACTCTTCATAAAGCTTGAGAGAGATTATTGGTCACCTCTCCCATTAGAGATTTGTCATAAATTCATGTAATGACACTGCTTTATAAACTTTGTTAAAAGAAACACCAATATTATGTTGTAATCAAGATCTTTATTTGTTGGGGCAGCAGAAGTGATTTTTTTTATTTATTTTGTCAGTCTTTGTGCAAATAGACCACCTCTTTGCTTATGTAATTCTTAAATCAGCTTGCAGGTCGATCCAATTGTGTATCACTGCCCTGGCAGATATGAGATTTAGGACTATAGTTTTCTATTCCTGTCTCTATCAGTAATTTTGTTTCACAGTTAACCATCGTTCACTGTGGAAAATAATGGAAAACTGTTCAGCACTCGAGTAGACAAGGTCTTTTTCATTTTAAAATAATTTCCATGATAGTACTGCTATGTAATATGTTGTGGAGGTTTTTAATGATATGTACCTTGTTCTGTTCTTCTTTGTGTGTGTTGATGTAACTCCATGGACATCGATCCAGTTACTCTTTGATTTGCACTAGTGAAGGTCAGATCAGAGTCAGACTCTCAGTATTGCAGTATAAACTAAGTTGTCACAGAGGTATGTACTACTCATGCTGATGCAGTCATTTTTCCTGTCCCAGAGGTGCCACTTTCACAACTGTCCTGTTGGTATCATGGCAAGTCAGGAGAGAGAGGCTGCAAGATGTGATTTTGTGCTTTACATATAGAAACTAAAACCATTTATTTCCATCTCTTGATGGCAAGCAACACTATTGGCAAGGATGGTCCCCTAGTCAACACTTAAATCACTTGGATCTTGAAGGCCTTTGTAATGGTGTATTGCTCCTGATGTGATGTAAAACAGAAAGTGAAAACTACTCATTCATAGGCAGTTTTCAAGTGTTCGCCAAATAGTGTAAATCCTATAGACTAGGAACATAAATATGTTGAAAATCAGTGATATATATAGAAACTTTCTCACCTACCTGAGTTATTTTATAGATACATTGTTTAGCAAATAGTGGGAAAATTTCTTTTCAAAGTCTTTTGAATTCAAACGAGGAAATTTTGATGTGTCTGTCATTGAATACTGCATTTCCTCATATATATGAGTAACTGAGTGTCAAGCCACCCAAAAGCTGGTTAATCAGCTAAATGAAGGACCTAAGACCCACATGAAATCTATTGCACTGAAACTCATTGACAACATGTGCAAATGACTGATGGAGATCTTAGTAACAAAGTCAGGCTAACTGAAGCAATGTGATACCAGGCACTACTACAGCCAATAAAAGAGCGTGTTCATCGTAAAATATCTTAGCTTTTGTTTATTCTTGTTTACACAAGACTAACAGAAGGAACATTTTGTACAAAACAATAATAAAAGCTCCTGTCATAGGTGCTTTATTTTCATTTGCTTATTTTCACTCTCAGTAATTTTCTTTCTTTCCAAAGAAAATGTTGACTGAAAATCCAAATAATCTCTTTGTGTTTGTTTCATTTGCCCTTTATAAACGAACACCGAATCTGGACATTTCATTTCTACTAAATCTTTGAGCTGTGAGGCAATTAAATTGTACTCAGTAGGAGCAGGTGGCAGATTATATTTATAATGGTTTTCTGTTTCCACAAGAGTTTGTTAAAACACAGGCACTTTGGACACAGTGACAAATGCAGACTTTAAAGAGACATAACCAGAGCAGAAAAGTATTATCTTTGCCATCAGTTTTTCTCCATATGTTTGCTAGATTTAAAATATCTTAGTTTGCAGAGAAAAACACACAGATGCCCAGTCTTAAAGTTTTTGAGACATATGTAGGCCCTGCCCACTTCAGAGCAGATTTAATAGGACTGTCCAGCATCAAAGCTATAGTAAGCCCTTTTTTGCTCTGGTACTCAGAGATACAAATTGAATTGCTGAGCTGTGACTGAATAGCCAATTAAAATGTGACTCATCCACCATCACAGAAAATTATACCTAGAGTTTTGTCAAATTCACACAGAACAAGAAGGTGGCATTGTAGACTGCATTTTTTCAGAATAATTAAAGATAGTTATTTGCACCAGAAAACTTGCTTTTCATTCTAGGAACAGTCAGACAATATTGTGAGGCACTAAGCTCATTTAGCTTGCAGGAAGCACCCATATCTGGCTACGTCTAGACTGCTGCTTTTTTTTTTTCAGAGAAAGGCATGCAAATTGCACTCCCCAACTTGTGTACCTTTTTCCAATTGTTTTTTTGGAAGAGACTTTTCTGAAATTTGGCCCATATACACAGGGCCAAATTTTGGAAAAAACCTCCTCTTTCAGAAGAGCCCTTATTCCTCATAAAATACAATATCTTATATGTAAAATGAGGAATACAGGACTTCCGAAAGTGCACGTCTGCTCTTTCACAAAAAATGTCAGAAAAGCAGACATGTTCCCTGTAGTCTAGACGTAGCTCCTGCTATGAATTTCTTGGAAGATAGGCTGCTACCATCAAGTGAAGAAAAACCCTGAAAACTGGGAAGAAACACTTGAACTTCTTACCAAGAGGTACCCCAAGCTCTTTTGCCACATTAGAGCTTGACAAAAGAAACGAAAAATACAGGAAACTAGCTGTATCTCTGATAGCTGACTTCTTAGGCTAGGCAGGTATACACAGACTCCCTGTTACCTTCCAGGACACAAGAATCAAATCATCACCTTAAAAAAGGGCAATTTTACTGACAAAATAAAAATATATACTTGATAAAGCAGACTTGGTTGGTAGGTGTTATAGAGCAACTAAGGAAAGAACAGATTAAAACCCAGAGAAAAAATGACAAGGAGTATGTAGGAGTATGTCTACACTACAGCGCTAATTCGAATTAACTCAGTTCGAATTAGTTAATTCGAACTAAGCTAATTCGAATTAGCGCAGCGAGACTTAAAAACTAGTTTGAATTAGTGTTTTGCTAATTCGAACTAGCATGTCCACACTGAGTGGACCCTGAACAGAAGTTAAGGATGGCCGGAAGCAATGCCGGCAGGGCATCAGATGAGGACTTAGAGCGTGGAGCTGCTGTCTCAGGCTAGCCGAGGGCTGCGCTTAAAGGAACCTGACCCCCACCCCGGACAGACAGTTCTCAGGGTTCCCCGCTTGCAAAGCAGTCCTGGCTTGGAGTGCCCGGACTACCCACAGTGGGCACATCACAGCACTCGGCCATCAGCCCGGCTGCACTTGCCGCAGGCTGCCATCTGGGAAGAGGGGGCAATTGGGGGGCTGCAGGAGAGCTTCCACCCCCAGAAGCCCACAGAGCCAGCCCAGTCCTCCCCATAGGGGGCTCGTACCCCATTCCTCCCTCACCTCCTTCCACTTACCCTTCCCTAGCCCCTCTTCTTGATGTACAAAATAAAGATAACGTGTCTTCCAAAATGGAATCTGTCTTTATTGAACAAAACTGGGGGAGACTGGGAAAAGGAGGTGGGAGAGGGGAAGAGAGAGGCTGGGAGAGGGGAGGGCAACTAAAATGATCAGGGGTTGGGAACAGGTCCCATATGAAGAGAGGCTAAAGAGACTGGGACTTTTCAGCTTAGAAAAGAGGAGACGGAGGGGGGACAGGATAGAGGTCTCTAAAAGCAGGAGTTGGGTGGAGACAGTGCATACAGAAAAGTTCTTCATTAGTTCCCATAAAGAAAGACTAGAGGACACCAAAGGAAAGGAATGGGTAGCAGGCTTCAAACTAGTAACAGAAAGTTCTTCTTCACAAAGCGAAGAGTCAACCTGTAGAACTCCTTGCTGCAGGAGGCTGTGAAGGCTAGAACTGGAACAGAGTTTAAAGGGAAGTGAGATCAAGTCATGGAGGTTGGGTCCATGGAGTGGTATTAGCCAGGGGGTAGGAGTGGTGTCCCTGCCCAAGGTTTGTGGAAGGCTGGAGAGGGATGGCACGAGACAAATGGCCCAAGAGTCACTGTCTTCGGTCCATCCCCTCCAGGGTCCCTAGGGTTGGCTGCTATCGGCAGACCGGCTACTGGGCTAGATGGACCTTTGGTCTGACCCAGGATGGCCATTGTAAGCTCAGGACTCAGGGTCGGGGGTCTCAGTGGACCCCCTTGATTCTCTTGCACACCTGCTCCTGGGTGGCCAGGCTGGCAGCTCTCCTGCCCTAGCCGGCCACTTTCCTGTGCCTAGTGCGGAGATCATGGACGAGGTCCACAATGTCCGCACTAGCCCAGGTGGGTGCCCACCTCCTGCGGTCCCAGGCAAGTTCCCGGAAGCCGCCAGCCTGGTCCCGGGAAGAGGGGGAGGGCTGGGGGGCATCGGGTGGGTGGCTCAATCCATGCCAGGTGCAGGGTCTGCTGGCTGGGTGCTGGCAGGCTTGCACCTGGCACGGGCACCGTAGCCAGCCCGTGCCCCTTTAAGGGATCCGGGGCCGGGAGGGGGGCAGACAAGTTTCCCTGGTGTTGGCCAGAGTGGCCACCAGGGAAACCTGGGGAGGGCTAGCCTCCCACTAGTTCGAATTAGGGGGCTACACACCCCTTAATTCGAACTAGCTAGTTCGAACTAGGTTTAATCCTCGTGGAATGAGGATTACCTAGTTCGAACTAAGCGCTCCATTAGTTCGAATTAAATTCAAACTAACGGAGCGCTAGTGTAGCGCCTATGAAAGTTAGTTGGAACTAAAGTCCATTAGTTCAAACTAACTTTGTAGTGTAGACATACCCTTATAGACTAACAGATGTATTGGAGCATAAGCTTTCGTGGGCAAAGACTCACTTCGTCAGATGCATGTCACACTCAAGTTATGAACACCCTCTTGCACCCCAAGTCCCTGCCCTAGCCCCAAGTAACCCTGCATACAAACACCCTCCCAAGGCCTGCACCTAGAACCCCCTTTTGCACCCCAACTGCCTGCCCCAAGGTCGGCTCACCTCTCCTGCACTCCAAATTCCTTAATCCAAGACCAGAGCCTACACCCCAACCTGCTGCCTCTGCCTAATGAAAGGGAGGGAGGATGGAGTGAGCAGGGGCGGGACTTTGGAGAAAGGGCACCTAGGCTGTGTCCAGACTCAGGGTTTTTTTCGGGAAAAGTAGCCTTTTCCCGAAAAAACTTCCCCTGCGTCCAGACTCAAGCCGCATTCTTTTGAAATAATTTCGAAAGAACGCGGCTTTTCTTTCGATGGTGGTAAACCTCGTTTCACGAGGAAGAACGCCTTCATTCGAAAGTTCCTCTTTCGAAAGAAGGCGTTCTTCAATGTAAGTAGGGCTTCCTCGAAAGAGAGCATCCAGACTCGCTGGGTGCTCTCTTTCGAAAAAGCGGATTGCTCTTTCGAAAGATCCGCCTGCAGTCTAGACGCGATCTTTCGAAAGAGGCTCTTTCGAAAGATGCTTTCGAAAGAGCCTCTTTCGAAAGAAGCCTGCAGTCTAGACATAGCCAAAGGTAGTGGGACAAGGATGTTTGGGTTTGAGGTAGATCTTGGATTGCATTTAAATCCAAAAAGTGGTCTCATGCTTTAAAAGGTTGGAGACCACTGCTCTACTTCTTGTGTCCACCAGGAGTTCTAAATAGTAATCACATTAGATTTTGAGCAATTTCTCTTCTATTATTATTCCAAACTGCCATGTCAGACATGTGTGGATAGTTGAATTAACTGACTATCACTATTTAACGAATCTGCAATCTTCAAGAAACTATTTTCAAACTTAAATTGTGAAAATCTGTTTTATATCATAGTGGGAAAATGTTGTCAAATCATTTAACAAATCCAGCAAAAACATGGTATTTTGATGAGTTCATAAGAGGCTGACTTTTATTTCATTGATGTCTACTGTGAAAGCAGAAGTACTTTCAGAGGTGCTTTCAATTAAATACTTTAAGTTATAGCTAAACTTCAGGTTTCCCATGACTGGTGAAGTAACCCTATATCAGGCATTTGGCCAGCCCTATCATACTCCAGACATATTTATGGAAGTCCCGGGAGTACTTCTGCAGTGTTATGTACAGTACCAATAATTGTAAAAGTTCCCATTGTTTTTAAAGTGTTTTCAGTTATTCCACAGTCCATTTATATGTCAGGTTCTCTCTGAACACAAGATTCCATTTGGTAAGCTTTGCTAGATGCAGTCAGATATGTAGGGTAGAATGAATGGGAACCTACCTTACTATCAATCTAACAAACTTTTAGAAAATATATAGGGCTGGATATTTAAAGTGCTCTCTAACCAGCTTCCAGTTAATGGTTGTTAGACAACTAAATACTTAATATCAGAGTTCCATTATTTACACCCACAAATAACTGCTCACCCTGAATTGGAAGCTTTTATTTAAAAATTTGGTATGCCCTGTCATAAGTTTACAATATTAGCTTCAAATATTCTGCAGTGTTTATATGGTGAGAAGTGCTTTTGTGTGTTCATGCTTTCTGAGCTGATCAACAAGAATGAAATTTCCCTTAATATAGGAAATACTGCCCATTAGCGTGAACGTCCTTGATATTTTTTTATAGATGAATCTCTTTTAATTTAAGTTCTGATACGAGTTGGTGTCCATTGTCAATGCAGGTGGCATGTGTTGTAGGTTAAGGAGAGTACAAAACTTTCATTCTAAACTCCCTTTTTCTACTTGCCATAACATTAATAAAGTAATTATTTTTTGAATTAAATATTTCAATCACTTGTCTCTCAGGTTAATTTATTTTTCTATTCTTTTTCTTTAAAAATGATTGAGGAAAAATTAGTTCTGAATTATGTATATTTAACTATATGTGAATAAAGGATTCCAAACAATAATTTTGCAGCAAGCTACAGCTGAAGGCAGAACTATTAATCTTGGCTCATTTGGTAGAAGCCATTGACATCTAAAGTATCACTGAAATTGCAGTTTTTGAAGAAAATTAGTGCAAGAGCTTTTAAAGTTATAAGACTGTTAAGTGGGAAAGCTACACGTGTAATAGTTTTGCTTACTTTATTTTAAAATTAAATTCATTTTTTTAAAAAGAAATAAGAACAGAGGAAACAAACTAGACCATGGGAGACATGTTGCTTTAGGATTAAAGCAATGACATTTTCAGAGGGCCTGACATTTGAGAGTCCAAATTTGTAAAATATTTTCATGTTTGAATTGGCTGGGGCTATGTCTATACTCGCGGCTTCTTGTGCAAGTATGGCCGCTCTTGCGCAAGAATCCGCAGAGCGTCTATACTATCTGCCCACTCTTGTGCAAGGAAATTTACAGTACAGAGTGGTAAGAGAGAGCTTCTTGTGCAAGAGCTAAGCTCTTTTTTAATAGGTGTAAACCCTCTTGAGCAGGAGCTCTTGCGCAAAAGGGCAGTGTGGACACTCAGCAGGAATTTCTTGTGCAAGAAAGCCCTATGGCTAAAATGGCCATCAGAGCTTTCTTGCGCAAGAGAGCATCCACATTGCCTTGGGCGTTCTTGCACAAAAGCACAGCTTGCACATGGCAGTGTGGATTTTTCTTGAGCAAGACATCTTGCACAAGAACCCTTGCGCAAGATGTTCTTGCGCAAGAAGCCACCAGTGTAGACATAGCCTGTGGGAGTTTGAGACTGCATGGCACATGCTGGAAGGTTCACATCTAAGGCCATGCCATTTTGAAGTGGTGCTTAGAAAGTCAAAATAAGAAAAAATTTAAACTGTTTTCTCTTTGGGAAAGAGGCTTACCAAAATGCTTGTACAGTGTGGATCAAAATGGGGACCCTCTTCTCTATTGGGTTCTCTAGATACTAAATTAATATAAAAAGGAAAAAGGTGCTGGTAAACATACTTAGCCAGAAAGTGATGTATTATTGTCTTTCTTAATTAATATGCAGGCATGACTTCTCTGACCCTTCTTATTCCATTATATTTTAAGTCTTTCCTGTGGTGTGATGAATTTCCCTTGTGTGTCCAATATATTTGGACATTCTTTTCCTGTTTTTTTTCTGATGTTCAGGATTTTTTCTTTTTCTAACACTCCTGACATTATGTGGTATTGTTATTTCTATAACAATAGAACTCTTTTAAATATTGCTTGATTCTTTTTGTCCCCACAGGAAAAATCCCATAAAGTCGTAATTAAAAATACAATATGTGCATAAAAGCTTTTCTGATTTCCATGAGTTCTAATCACTGTGGATATCTCAAGCACTTTATTTAAGGGGGAAAGATGCCCATGGGAGGTATTGTGTAAGGCGAGGGTAGTAATATTGTCACAGCAGGAGGGAAAGGCCTGATAGATTTTGATAGAGCCGTATGTGAAGCAGTTAGGTTTTTACATGTATATAATTGTACTGTCTATTGCTTCCTGTAAAATAAAATGTTTGCAGCATGCAGGAAAAAAACCTAACAACTTATTTTCTGATTAAATGTTTCATGTAATCTCCTACCCCCTATTTCGCCCTTAAAAAAAACATTATGGGCAGCTATTGTAAATGAAAGTTTGGAGAATCTCTTTGGATATAATTTATGCTTCTTTCAGTTTATAAATTTAGCCCTGGTCTACACTAGGGAATTATTTTGAAATAATAAGCAGAGCATCCACACTACCAAGCCCATTATTCCAAAATAGTAATTCCTGCTTTCCTCAGGGAAAAACACTTATTTTGATATAGGATTAGTGTGGATGCTCTGCTGCTGCTATTTTGAAATAACTACTCCCCAAAGTCATTTGAAGTAATTACTCTCCAGTGCTTCCTGGGGCTGTAAATCAAGGTATTACATCCACAATAATGGAGTCTGCCTCATTACTGAGGCTCCTTAGTAGTAGGGACACACTATTTCGATTTTGTTATTTCGGGAGTTATTATTTCAAATTTAATGATTTTGAAATAATTTCCTAGTGTAGACATGCCCTTAGAGAGCAACACCAATGGTGAACAAAAAGATCTATCGTACACTGGCTGCTGCAGCAGCACTCATCTGGGAAGCTATTTGAAGACTGTTTTGTCTCATAAATGTCCTGATTCTGCAAACACCTACACTATGAGTAAATGTTCATGTGAGTGGTCTCACTGAACTCAGTGACATACCTATGAAAATGATACTTCTTCATATGAGTGTTCAGTTCTTAATGGTTCTGGAACGCAGAGCTCAATTCAGCAGAGCACTTTCATAATGCCCATTGACTTAAAGTGAAGTATGACTCACATTTTGCTAGTTCAAACCCTAAGAAAATGGTGTTTCAGCTTGGGTTGGTTCATGTAAGGTTGTGTTACTAAAGTTTCTAAGGGTACATCTACACTGCACAGTTACCCCACGTCTTAACATGCCTCTCGTTATTTCGAAAAATATTTTTTGAAATAACGGACACACTATTTCAGCATCCCTGTAGCCCTCTTTCCATGAGGATTAAGGGATGTCTCGAAATAGTGCTGTGTAGATGCACCAAATTTCAAAATAAGCTATTTCAAAATAGAATCAAAATAAGATATGCAATTCAAGTTTAGGGTGCTGTGTAGGCACACCCTAAGACTGATCTTCCAAAAATTAGTATACATGAGTAACTGTCTGTAGTCATGTGGAGACTGATGTAACAGGAAGTTTAGGTGCAGAGACTGGGAACTTAAATAGCTGTCAAGCTGAGGTGTTAGAATGGCCTAATCTATAGTCCTACAATAACTTACTGGTGAAATTCAGTATAGAAACAATAGATCCTGAATTAATTTCGTGGATGGCTACTTTGGCTACTTTAACTGTGTACTGCCTCCTCAGAATTACATGGTATATAATGATGACTTTGGGCTTTTTAATTGTTATGACCCTAATTCAGCCATCATTTAAGCATGTATTTAAGATTATCTTCATTGTGGAAAACACTTATGCTCATGCTAAAGAGAGGTGGGTAGCTGAATCAAGACCTCTATGAGCCAAAATTGTCTATCTGAGGCTGTGTCCAGACTACACATTTCTTCCAGAAAGATGCGCACATTGCGAACCACAATTTGCATAGCTTTTTCCGCTTCTTTTTTTACGGAAGAGACTTTTTCGACATTTGACCTGTCTACACTGGGCCAAATATGGAGGAAAAAACCTTTTTCGGAACATCCCTTCTTCCTTGTAAAATAAGGATTGTAGGAATGCCAAAAAAATGCATCAGGGATGCAAAAAAATTTCGGAAGAGCAGAAGCATTCCTTGCATGTGGCGGAATTTTTTCAGAATACCTTAGGTATCCTGGAAAAACTCTGCAGTCTAGATGTACCCTTAGGGAAGTTCAGAATTGAAGCTCATGGGAGTAAAGAACAGACTAGCTGAGACCTTTTGAGCCTGAAGTCCTGATCTTGAACAGTTACTACTATTACTTTCCAATTTGACTGCATTGTGCCGCAGGATAATCTCTCTGCTCGCTGAGCAGTAGTATTACATAGTCAGTTAAGAATTGTTCCTGCAGCAGGGACTGAAGTAATAAATCTAAAAATTCAGCATTAGAGTTAAATTCAGTCATGCTTGGTTTATTTTATGCACCAATGAAGAGGTTTAAAGTGAGATATCAAAATAGTTGTCTTTATACCTTGTAATTATTGGCTGATTAATACCTAGTGTGGGTTGATAGGAAAAAAGACATTTTTTTTGGAAAGCAATAAAGACTAATTTTGGATAATATAGTTTATCTGGTTTTGGTCAATAAAATCCTCCCTCTTACTGGGTTACTCTATTATAGCAATGACATTCTTATGCTGTATTCCTAATATCTCTGTTGCTCAGCAGCAGAAATCACTGTGTACATCTTGCAATTTATAATCCGCTCTACCCAGTTACTTGTCAATTATCTTTGCTACTAAATGTAGTCCCACTGATAGGTATTTTATCTTTATTCTGCATTCCTACAGCTTGTGGGATGTTGCTTTGAAGAGTCTTGAAAGCATTGCTACTAAATGGTACTTGCCAGTACATCTGCTCTAATCCTTAATTTTGCTCCAAGCGAATCACCTTCTGTTTTTGACAATATACTTTCATGACGATATGGTAAGCACACAAGAACCAATAGAAAACCCCAAATGTCAGTAACTTTAGAACCTTTTAAATTGTTCCTATTTTTAGTAATGTAAACAGCAAAATAGTTTAAATAAAAATGAGTTTATAATGCAAATAAACAGCATTTTTTCCTGAATAGATTATTTTACATTTTGTAATTAATATAAATAAAATACATGTTAGTGGGATGGAGACTGTATTTTCCTGTGCAAGTTTGTGGCTCTTTCCTGCCCTCCCTTCCCTTCCTCTCTACTGCACACACCCTTTCTCAAGTCCTTAGTCCTTATGCAGAGAAGAGTTCCCTTGCAGCTAATGGAGTTATACTAGATGCAGAGCAGCACAGCTTCACAGGTGATTAATCAGCCCTGCCTACTCAGTCAGCTCACTGCAAAGAGCCCTGAGCCTCTGACTGGGTGGTGCTGATTAATCACCTGTGAAGTGGTGCTGCTGCACAGCTTAGAGGGAACACTGGAATTGGAATGCAGGGCTTGGGAGGAAGTAAAGGTGCAGGAGGGGGCAGAGGATTTGGGTTATGTGGGGGTAGGGAGGAGAGGAGTGGATGGCAGAGAGTTGGGGGGAGCTAACGGTTGAGGTTCCAACCATAATGCTGTGTGTGGTCATGTATAAATCTGGTGACTTATGATTACAAGAATAAGAGGGAAAATCTCCTCAGGTAAAAGCTGTTTATTGTAGTCTTTTCCACAGCTATAGTCAGGCTGTATTTAGATGAACTTCATGGTGATAAAGATTGTGTTTTTAGTCTCGGAAGTAGACGTTCAAAAACTATAAAGTCTATCTATATCCAGAAGCTTTATTATAGAATCTCTTTTATATTCATAATAACTTGTGAATTGTGTCATCAGACTATAGCCTAGCCTACATTACAAAGTTAAGTCGACTTGTATCAACTTAGGTATTTATGTGTCCAGACTGAAATTTGTCTTGTGTATGTAATCACCCTGCTACAATGAGACAATCATATCACTTCCCTGAGTGACTCAGAACCATGGTCAACCTTCTTTGGCTGATGCAGCATGAGTATAGACCCTTCACTAGTTGTGTCACCATTAACAGTCTTCCCGCAGTTTCAATAGTCCTGTGATAGTGACCGGTCCTCCTGTTACAGTTTGAACTCCATTGCCCTGGAATTATGGAAACCAAACTTCTTACTTTTTTAAAAAACTCCTTTTTGCTGATTGCCCTCCCTTACGAGCACACCTACCAGCTTACCTTGCTTTGTGCATTCAACTACACAGGTTTTATGCACACACAAATTCTAGGCTTGCACCCTTGTGGAAAGGAAAGAAATCCTTGATCTCTTTACTTTGCGAGGGGAAGAGAATGTGTAAGTACAGCTACAGAACTGCTGAAGAAATATCAGCATCTACATAGTGGATTATACAGGAGGCTACAAAAAGGGCACAATCTAGGTGAGCAAGAGTGCTGGGGGAAGGTAAAAGAACTTTCAGGCAAAGAAGGGCATCAAGAAATCTAGTTTTGCTGATTTGCTGCATTTACAATGAACTGCATTATGAGACCCAGGCCCCTGCCATGAACAGGAGAGCAAAGTGGCTGGCAACTTAAAATAGGTTGTGAATTGTTTGACACTCTGTAGCATTCAAGCTAGTCCCTACAGGCAAGCACAGATGAGCTAACTAATGAAGGGGAATTATTTATATACATAAGTGTGTACATATAAAGGAATCCAATGCATCAGGGAAGGGCAGACAAATAAGCAGTGGCAATTTTTTAAGTGCTTCTACACAAATGCTAGGAGTCTGACTAATAAGATGGGTGAACTAGAGTACCTCATATTAAAGGAGGAGATTGACATAATAGGCATTACTGAAACAAAAATGAGGAGGTTAAACAGAAATTAAAAGGCACAGTGACTAGAGCCAAATCCCTGCAAGCTGTATGGAAACTTTTTAAAGACACCATAATAGAGGCCAAACTTAATGTTTACCCCAAATTAAAAAACATAGCAAGAGACATAAAAAAGAGTCACAGTGGCTTAACCACCATGTAAAAGAAGCAGTGAGGGACAAAAAGGCATCTTTTAAGAAGTGGAAGTCCAATCCTAGTGAGATAAATAGAAAGGAACATAAACACTGTCAAATCAAGTGTAAAAATGTAATAAGAAAAGCAAAAAAAAGATTTTGAGGAACAGCTAGCCAAAAACTCAAAAAGAAATAACAAAATGTTTTTAAAGTACATTAGAAGCAGGAAGCCTTCTAAAAAACCAGTGGGTCCCCTAGATGATTGAGATATAAAAGGAGCAACCAAGGACGAGAAAGCCATTGCAGAGAAACTAAATTATTTCTTTGCTTCAGTCGTCATGGCTGAGGACGTTAGGGAGATTCCCAAATCTGCACCGTCCTTTGTCGGTGATGAATCTGAGGAACTGTCCGGATTGAAGTATCATTAGAGGAGGTTTTGGAACAAATAGAAAAACTTAATGTTAACAAATTTCTGGGACCGGATGGCATTCATCCAAGGGTTCTAAAAGAACTCAAATGGGAAATTGCTGTACTATTATCTGTGGTTTGTAACCCATTCTTTTAATCGGCTTCTGTACCTAATGACTGGAAGGTAGCTAACGTGACACCAATATTTAAAGAGGGCTCTAGAGGCGATCCTGGCAATTACAGACTGGTAAGTCTAACATCAGTACCGGGCACATTAGTCGAAACAACAGTAAATAATAAAATTGTGAGGCATGTCGAAGAACATAATTTGTTGGACAAAAGTCAACATGGTTTCTGTAAAGGGAAATCCTGTCTTACTAATCTATTAGGGTATGTCTACACTACCCTCCTAGTTCGAACTAGGGGGGTAATGTAGGCATACCGCACTTGCAAATGAAGCCCGGGATTTGAATTTCCCGGGCTTCGTTTGCATAAGCAGGGAGCCGCCATTTTTAAATCCCCGCTGGTTCGAACCCCGTGCAGCGTGGCTACACGGGGCTCGAACTAAGTAGTTCAGACTAGGCTTCCTATTCCGAACTACCGGTACACCTCGTACCGGTACATGAGGTGTACCGGTAGTTCGGAATAGGAAGCCTAGTCCGAACTACCTAGTTCGAGCCCCGTGTAGCCGCGCTGCACGGGGTTCGAACCAGCGGGGTTTTAAAAATGGCGGCTCTCCGCTTATGCAAATGAAGCCCGGGAAATTTAAATCCCGGGCTTCATTTGCAAGTGCAGTATGCCTACATTACCCCGCTAGTTCGAACTAGCGGGGTAGTGTAGACATACCCCTAGAGTTCTTTGAAGGGGTTAACAAACATACGGACAAGGGGGATCCAGTAGATATAGTATACATAGATTTTCAGAAAGCCTTTGACAAGGTCCCTCACCAAAGGCTCTTGTGTAAATTACATTGCCATGGGATAAGAGGGAAGGTCCTTTCATGGATTGAGAACTGGTTAAAAGACAGGAAACAAAGGGTAGGAATAAACGGTAAATTTTCAGAATGGAGAGGGATAACTAGTGGTGTTCCCTAAGGGTCAGTCCTGGGACCAATCCTGTTCATCTTATTCATAAATGATCTGGAGAAAGGGGTAAGCAGTGAGATGGTAAAGTTTGCTGATGATACCAAACTGTTTAGGATAGTCAAGACAGAAGCAGACTGTGAGGGACTCCAAAAAGATCTCACCAAACTGAGTGATTGGGCAACAAAATGGCATATGAAATTTAATGTGGATAAGTGTAAAGTAATGCATATTGGGAAAAATAACCCCAACTATATGTACAGTATGATGGGGGCTAATTTGTCTATGACAAATTCCCAAGAGATCTTGGAGTTATCATGGATAGTTCTCTGAAAACTTCCACACAGTGTGCAGCGGTGGTCAAAAAGGCAAATAGGATGCTAGGAATTCTTAAGAAAGGGATAGAAAATAAGACACAGAATATCTTACTGCCTCTGTATAAAACTATGGTATGCCCATATCTTGAATACTGTGTACAGATGTGGTCTCCTCACCTCAAAAAAGATATTTTGGCCTTGCAAAGGGTTCAGAAAAGGGCAACTAAAATGATTAGGGGTTTGGAACAGGTCCCATATGAAGAGAGGTTAAAACGACTGGGACTTTTCAGCTTAGAAAAGAGAAAACTGAGGGGAGATATGATAGAGGTATATAAAATCATGAGAGGTGTGGAGAGGGCAAATAAAGAAAAGTTATTTATTAGTTCCCATAAAAGAAGAACTAGAGGACACCAAATGAAGTTAATGGGTAGCAGGTTTAAAACTAATAAAAGAAAGTTCTTCTTCACACAGTGTGTAGTCAATCTGTGGAACTCCTTGCCAGAGGAGGCTGTGAAGGCTAGGACTATAACAGAGTTTAAAGAGAATCTAGATAATTTCATGTAGGTTAGGTCCATAAAAGGCTATTAGCCAGGGGATGGAAGTGGTGTCCCTGGCCTCTGTTTGTCAGAGGCTGGAGAGGGATGGCAGGAGACAAATCATTTGATCATTGTCTTTGGTCTTCCGTCTCTAGGGCACCTGGTGTTGGCCACTGTTGGCAGACAGGCTACTGGGCTAGATGAACCTTTGATCTGACCCAGTACGGCCATTCTTATGTTCTTATATTCATACACTATTCCTTTCTGTTTGTTTGTTTGTTTGTTTGTTTGTTTGTTTGTTTGTTTGTTTCCCTGATAATTGATTCCATCTCATGTCAAGTTAGGGAAAAAAGGTGTTGAGCCTTAATTTGTCTTCAGTTCACTATTAAAATGTTACAAGGATGAGATGTAATGTTATAAACTAAAATAGTAGATGCTAAAGAAATAATCAATAGTATAGAAGTCTGACAACACAATCTACATCTGAGCAGTGTTCTGGACTCAGAAACTGAACAGAGCTAGTCAGCATCTATTTTCCATTTCTTTGGCTCATTGAGCTAGTCAGGAGAGTCCACAAAAAATATTTTGCTTATTTGCGTAGGGGTGTTCCTTTTATCCAATGAGAGGTCTCACTAGAATGCTCATGAAGATGTTATATAACTGTCCCTGGAATGTTTCAAGAGAGGGCAACTTTCTTTCAAATTTGAAGACTTCCCCTATAACTTTGAGTTTGGCTGTTGCTGTGGCTGTTGCACTAAATGGACATGTGGCAGAGAACTCCAGAAAGCTTCTACACCCTAGTAACAACTGAGTTCTCTGTTTGCTTGTAACCCTCCAGACTGAGATATTAGCTAAGATCAACACTGCCTCCATCAGCAGCATAGCTTCATAGTTAACTCTTTTAATAATCCTTCAGTCTAGCTGTTGAAATTCAGGAGACAGAAGATTTGCCTCATCTCTCTTCTCTGGTATCAGTGTCAGTGTCAGAGAATCACAGAACCACAGAGCTGGAAGAGACCTCAGAAGGTCATCAAGTCCAGCCCCCTGCTCTAGGCAGAACCAATCCCAACTAAATCAAACCGGCCAGGGCTTTGTCAAGCCGAGACTTAAACACGACTAGGGATGGAGACTCCACTGCTTCCCTAGGTAACCCATTCCAGTGCTTTACCACTCTCCTAGTGAAATAGTTTTTCCTAATATCCAACCCGGACCTCTCCCACCACAACTTGAGACCATTGCTCCTTGTTCTGCCATCTGTCACTACTGAGAACAGCCTTTCTCTCTATCCTCTTTGGAACCTCCCTTCACGAAGTTGAAGGCTACTAAAAATCCCCCCTCACTCTTCGCTTCTGCAGATTAAACAGACCCAACTCCCTCAGTTTCTCCTCGTAGGTCATATGCTCCAGCCCCCTAATCATTTGGGTTGCCCTCTGCTGGACCTTCACCAATACGTCCACATCCTTTTTGTAGTGGGGGGCCCAGAACCGGACACAATACTCCAGGTATTTTACTACTCTCTTTTCTTCCTTTGGTCAGGATCCTGAAATCTACCATCCCATGATCACTGCTTCCCCGGTTGTCACCCACCTCTACTTCCCCTATTAATTCCTTCCTGTTTGTGAGCAGAATGCCAAGCTGCGCATAGCCCCTGGTCGGATCCTTCAGCACTTGTACCAAGAAGTTATACCCCACATTCTCCAAAAACTTCCTGGATTTTCTGTGTACTGCTGCATTGATCTCCCAACAGATGTCAGGGTGATTAAAGTCCCCCATGAGAACCAGAGCCTGCAATCCGGAAGCTTCTCTCAGTTGTCTGAAGAAAGCCTCATCTACCTCATCCACTGATTCAGTGGCCTGTAGGAGACACCAACCACAACATCACTGCTGTTTTTTGCACCTCTAAAGGTAACCCATAGACTCTCAACAGGTTTTTCTTCCTCTATATACCGGAGTTCTGAGCAATCATAGTGCTCTCTTAGGGTATGTCTACACTACAATGTTAGTTCGAACTAGCGGAGCGCTTAGTTCGAACTAGGAAAACCTCATTTTATGAGGCTTAAGCCTAGTTCGAACTTACTAGTTCGAATTAAGGGGTGTGTAGCCCCTTAATTCAAACTAGTGGGAGGCTAGCCCTCCCCAGCTTTCCCTGGTGGCCACTCTGGCCAACACCAGGGAAACTCTATGCCCCCCTCCGGGCCCCGGACCCCTTAAAGAGGCACGGGCTGGCTACAGTGCCCGTGCCAGGTGCAAGCCTGCCAGCAACCAGCCGGCAGACCCTGCACCTGGCACGGCACAGAGCCACCCACCCGATGTCCCCCAGCCCACCCCCTCTTCCTGGGACCAGGCTGGCGGCTCCCGGGAACTTGCCCTGGACCGCAAGAGGCGGGCACCCACCTGGGCTAGTGCGGACATCGTGGACCTCGTCCACGATCTCCGCACTAGGCACAGGAAAGTGGCCGTCTAGGGCAGGAGAGCTGCCAGCCTGGCCACCCAGGAGCAGGTGTGCATGAAAATCAAGGGGGTCAACTGAGACCCCTGACCCTGAGCCCTGAGCTTACAATGGCTGTCCTGGGTCAGACCAAAGGTCCATCTAGCCCAGTAGCCTGTCTGCCAACAGCAGTCAACCCTAGGGACCCTGGAGGGGATGGACCGAAGACAGTGACCAAGCCATTTGTCTCGTGCCATCCCTCTCCAGCCTTCCACAAACTTTTGGAAGGGACACCACTCCTACTCCCTGGCTAAGACTACTCCATGGACCCAACCTCCATGACTTGATCTCACTTCTCTTTAAACTCTGTTCTAGTTGTAATCTTCACAGCCTCCTGCAGCAAGGAGTTCCACAGTTAACTATTTGCTTTGTGAAGAACAACTTTCTGTCACTAGTTTGAAGCCTGCTACCCATTCCTTTCCTTTGGTGTCCTCTAGTCCTTCTTTATGGGAACTCATGTAGAACTTTTCTGAATGCACCCTCTCCACCCAAGCCCTGCTTTTAGAGACCTTTATCCTCTCCCCGCTCCATCTCCTCTTTTCTAAACTGAACAGTCCCAGTCTCTGTAGCCTCTCTTCATCTGGGACCTGTTCCCAACCCCTGATCATGTTAGTTGCCCTCCCCTCTCCCAGCCTTTCTCTTCCCCTCTCCCACCTCCTTTTCCCAGTCTCCCCCAATTTTGTTCCATAAAGACAGAGTCAATGTTGGAAGAAACGTTATCTTTATTTTGTACATCAATAAGAAGGGGGGCTAGGGAAGGGTAAGTGGAAGAAGGTGAGGGAGGAATGGGGTACGAGCCCCTGATGGGGAGGAGTGGGCTGGCTTTGCGGGCTTCTGGGGGTGGAAGCTCTCCTGCAGCCCCCCAATTGCCCCCTCTCCCCAGATGGCAGCCTGCAGCAAGTGCAGCCGGGCTGATGGCCGAGTGCTATGATGTGCCCTGTGTGGGCACTCCGGGCACTCCAAGCCAGGACTGGTTTTCAAGCGGGGCACCCCTGAGAACTGTCTGTCCGGGGTGGAGGTCGGGACCCTTTAAGTGCAGCCCTCGGCTAGCCTGAGACAGCATCTCCACGCTCTAAGTCCTCCTCTGACCTGCCGGCACTGCTTCCGGCCATCCTTAAGCCCTGTTCAGGGTCCACTCAATGTGGACATGCTAGTTCGAATTAGCAAAACGCTAATTAGAACTAGTTTTTAGTTCTAGACGCGTTAGTTCGAATTAGCTTAGTTCGAATTAACTAATTCGAACTAAGGGTATGTCTACACTACCCCGCTAGTTCGAACTAGCGGGGTAATGTATGCATACCGCACTTGCTAATGAAGCCCGGGATTTGAATTTCCCGGGCTTCATTAGCATAAGCGGGGAGCCGCCATTTTTAAATCCCCGCTGCTTCGAACCCCGTGTAGCGCGGCTACACGGGGCTCGAACTAGGTAGTTCGGACTAGGGTCCTATTCCGAACTACCGTTACTCCTCGTGAAACGAGGTGTACCGGTAGTTCGGAATAGGCACCCTAGTCCGAACTACCTAGTTCGAGCCCCGTGTAGCCACGCTGCACGGGGTTCGAAGCAGCGGGGATTTAAAAATGGCGGCTCCCCGCTTATGCTAATGAAGCCCGGGAAATTCAAATCCCGGGCTTCATTAGCAAGTGCGGTATGCATACATTACCCCGCTAGTTCGAACTAGCGGGGTAGTGTAGACATACCCTTAGTTAGTTCGAACTAACATTGTAGTGTAGACATACCCCAACATATAGTGCAATTCCTCCTCCTTTTATCCCCTGCCTGTTCTTCCTGAAGAGTCTATACCCTTCCATGACAGCGCTCCAGTCATGCAAGTCATCCCACCAAGTCTCTGTTATACCAATTAAATCATATTTCTTGGACTGGGCCAGGGTCTCAAGTTCTTCCTGTTTGTGGCCCAGGCTTCTCGCATTAGTGTACAAATGCCTCAGATAACCAGTTCATCACCCTATCTTCTCCATTCGAATTGGGGTCCTCCTTTCTTGTTCGTTCCCCTTTGCATTTCTTCCCAGTATCCGACTTTCCCACTCCCCTGACGGTTTTGGTCACCGTCCCCCAACAAACCTAGTTTAAAGCGCTCCTCACCAGGTTTGCAAGCCTACCCATGAAGTTGCTCCTTCCTCTCTTTTTTAGGTGGATCCCATCTCTTTCCCATCCCCTTATCACACAGGGTACATTTAGAAAGCAGTGTTATTTCAGAATAACTGACAAATCCACACAGCATGTCATTATTTTGAAATAATGTTGAGATGGAGGACTTCTTACTCTGACTTCTGTAACCCTCATTTCACGAGGACTAAGGGAAGTTGAAAAAATAATGTTTGTTCTTCCTTCAACTTCCTGCTGTGTAGACAGCACCAAAAGCCAAGTTAAGCTATTTTGACTTCCGCTACGCAATTGTAGCTGAAGTTGCATATCTTAATTTGACTTTTGCCCTGCGGTGCAGATGTGCCCCCAGAGGCTATGTCTATATTATAGGCTTCTTTCGGAAGAAGCTTTTCTGGAAGAGATCTTCCGGAAAAACTTCTTCCAAAAGAGAGTGTCCAGACTGCCAAAGCACATTGAAAAAGTGATCTGCTTTTTCGAAAGATAGCACCCACACTGAGTGGACGCTATCTCGCATTTAAGGTGTGATTACTATGAATGGAGTGGCCACTAGGGCACTCGTGCTTTTTCCTCTTTCCTTTTCTTTCGAAAGAATACTCTCTTCCCCATCCACACATGCCTTTTTCCAAAAGAGCTCTTTCAGAAAAAGGCTTCTTCCTCATAGCATGAGGATTACCAATGTTGGGAAAAAACCTCTGTTCTTTCGATTTTCTTTCAAAAGAACATGATTGCAGTCTTAACATAACTCACATTTTTTTCAGAAAAACAGCTGTTTTCCGAAAAAAACTCTGTAGTGTAGACATACCCAGAGAATAGCTGCATATTATATACAGGCAGTCCCCGAGTTACGCGGATCCGACTTATGTCGGATCCGCACTTACAAACAGGGCTTTCTCGCCCCGGAGCTCGCAGGCAGCAGGACCGCCCAGAGTGCAGCGGTCCCACCACCTCGACCTCCGGGGCAAGAAAAGCTGCTCCGGGTGCCCCTGGTCTGCTGGGGACCATCTCCAGCAGACCAGGGACACCTGGAGCAAAGCCGGGGAGGCGGAGGGGTCCTGCGCCTCTGTCGCTTTGCTCCCGGTGTCCCTGGTCTGCTGGAGACGGTTCCCAGCAGACCAGAGGCACCGGGAGCAAAGCGGCAGCGGCAGCGGCAGCGGCAGCGGCAGCGGCAGCGGCAGCGGAGTCCCGCGCCTCTGAGGCTTTGCCAGAGCAAACCCTCAGAGGTGCGGCACCCCACCGCCACAGCAGCTTTGCTCCCTGTGTCCGTGGTCTGCTGGGGGGGGTGCAGCTAGTGCCCCCCCCAGCAGACCAGGGAGACGTGGAGCAAAGCCCCGGGCCTGTGTTAGAGCAGCTGGGGTGCTGCCGGTTGGTCCTGCAGCACCGCTCCTTGGTGCTACTGGACCAACCCGGCAGCACCCCAGCTGCTCTGCCCCAGGAGTCCTGATTCAGCCGCTGCTGATCAGTTTCAGCAGTGGCTGAATCAGGACATCTGGGGCAGAGCAGCTGGGGTGCTGCTGGGTTGGTCCAGTAGCACCGAGGAGCGGCGGCGCTACTGGACCAACCCAGCAGCACCCCAGCTGCTCTGCCCCAGGCGTCCCCAAGTCAGCCACTGCTGAAACTGACCAGTGGCTGACTACAGGAAGACCCTGCCCCGGGCTTCCTGGAATCAGCCGCTGATCAGTTTCAGCAACAGCTGACTTGGGGATGCCTGGGGTTCTTAAGTTGAATCTGTATGTAAGTCAGAACTGGCGTCCAGATTCAGCTGCTGTTGAAACTGATCAGTTTCAGCCGCGGCTGAATCTGGACGCCAGTTCCAACTTACATACAGATTCAACTTAAGAACAAACCTACAGTCCCTATCTTGTACGTAACCCGGGGACTGCCTGTACTGCATACAACCAAGAGGATGTTTGTCTAGCTGAGGTCCAAATTAGAGAGTAAACAATACCCTTCTTGTAATACAAAACACACCCCACACTGGCAGGATTCTTTATACTGATCTATTATGTTATCAGATGAAGGAACTTTTCAAGGAGATGCTGACTGACACCTGTGGAAAGTGCTGTACATTAACTGCATGCTTCCTTAAAAGGAAGGTGGTTGTAAGTAAATTAGAGGCTGGAACAAAGGAACCAGGAGGTATCTTAGGGCAACCATAGGAACAGCCAAGCTTTGGGAGAAAGCTGAGGTCTACATTTTTTATTTTGACACTCCAGAAAAGGCAAATAAAGGAGTTTAGTCAAACACTCTGTGGGAAGATTCAATGCAGGGAAAAGTGAGATTACCCACCTGTTTCCAGTTCTTCATATTGTAACTATAAACAAATGGAGAGTCACATTTCCTAAGGAATGGAAGCAGGAATTTCCTTCATTGTAATAGCCTGAACCATTATCATATTGACACAGTACAGAATCTTATTCATTACAGGAAGACAAAAATTCTGTAGGATAATATGCATGAGGTACGTAGTTAATCCACTACGGATTCCATTAAAAATTGAGCCGATATACAGTTAACTAATTACCAATTCATTAAAGAGAACCATAAATGACATTTCCAACATATTACAAAACCTTTCTCGGGTAATATTTTCCCATCTACATCTATTCTGACATTTATATTCTATGTCTATTTCATAATTATTTCAAATAAGTTCTTGGCAGATTGAGGGTGGGGGGGGGGAGAGAAATAGCTTAAAAGAAGGTTACTTACAATCTACCAGTTGCTTGTAGAAAAAGCTGCGAGGGAGTACTACTTATTTTGATATATGAATATAAAATTGAAATGCTTCTGGTTTCTTAGTATTGCTGTTCTTCACCAACCATTGTACACAGGTACATCATAGTGTTGTGCTTCCCCTGCCACCTGCTTCTCATTGCTTGCTGATGTGCATCTTTATCTTGGGATTCAGGGTCCACAGACAAGGAGCTTTGTTCTCCATCCTCCTTGCACATTGGACATGAGAAGACTCTCCAGTAGGACAAAGGACATCATTCCCCCATTAGTCATCCTGCAGGCTGTGTTTGACCACCGGAGCCAGTTCATGGACATCAACATGGGCTGGGCTGGCAAAGCACACAACATGCGGGTCTACCGCAACTCCTCCAACTGCCAAAGGCTGCATGCCAGGACCTTTTTCCCCGACTGCCACATCAGGGTCTGGGATGTGGACGTGCCTGTGTGCCTGGTGGGGGATGTGGCCTACCCACTACAGCCTTGGCTCATGAAGCCCTACACGGGACACCTCAACCCCTCCAGGCAGGCCTTTAATTCCAGGCTCAGCAGGACCCACATCGTGGTGGAGGGTGCCTTTGGACAGCTGAAGGCCCAATTTAGATACCTCCTCACCTGCCTGTACCTCTCCGAGCGGAATATTCCACATGTGGTGGCAGCATGCTGTGTGCTGCACAATTTGTGTGAGCAGAGGGGGGAGGCTTTCCTGCCAGCCTGGATAGCAGAGGCCGACCACTTGGTTGGCCTCTGTGCACAGCCCTGGACGGCTGTCAGCCGGGAGGCCCATCAAGGGGCTGTCGCTATCCGGGAGGCCCTGTGGGAGAGCTTCCACCCAGAGGAGGAGTGAAGACTCCCCGGCGTGCCCCACTGGGGCCTTGTGCCTTATTCCACCCTCACATACTTCCACTTCCCCCTCCCTAACCCCCCTTCCTGATGTCAAATAAAAACACATGTGTTGCCAAAAACAAACTTTCTTTATTGACCATAACTAGGGTGGGGGTGGGGGAAATGAGGGTAGGAAAGGGGAGGGGTAAACCTGGGAGGAGGGAACTGGAAGGGAGAGGCAAGGGGAGGAAGGGGGAGAAGCTCAGGGTTGGGGATCTTGCCAGCCCACCTGTCTCCCAGCACTGAGGCTGCAGGGGCCTCGGCATCCCCGGGGGGGAGCGGGTATGGAGGGTTGGGCAAGTAGAGGGGTTGGAGGAATAAGTGGGAAGGGGAGCAGGAGTGGAGGGAGGAGTGAGAGCTGGGGAGGCCGCAGGGGCTGGAGTAGCAGCAGGCAGCAATCTCTGCACAAGGGTCTACAGGTGGTGGCGGATAGCATAGCCCTGGTCAAGCAGCTCACGCAAGCTCTCCCGCCGCAGCTGGAGGTCTTCCTGCACCCAGTGCTCCTGGCTGTGGACCTGCCTTCACAGTAACCTCAAGTGCTGCTGCTGGTACTCCTCCTGGTTCCGGGTGAGCCTGCTGGCCCGGGTGCGGGAGAATGTCCTGGGCGGGATGGTGTGCCCTGCACTCGCAGCTGGTGCGGCCATGGAGAAACAAGAGAAGTGATCAGTTATCCCTAAGGACACAGTGGGTGAAGCCCAGCACTCCTCTGGAAGGTGAGGACAGCAAGTCTCCACACCATCATGTCCTGCTATCCTTGGGAGTGGGAAGGGGAGATGTTCCCTGCCTCCGCATAGAGGGGACTTCTGGAGGGAGACCATTGTGCAGTATTCCTCCCCGGGGTCAGGAGCATGTCATGTGCCTTCATACATACATGCGTGTCGGTAACAGGCCAGGGCCTCTGTGTGACCCAGCTGGGGTCACATGCCCTGGCTGGCATGGCACATGCACAGGTTGCTGCATCATCCACACTCAGCAAGGCCCACATGCGCGGTCCCTGGGCTTCCTCTCCCACCCTCGCCCCGCATAAGGGGACAGTGACGGCACTCACATGTCGAGGCCTCCCCGGTCTCAGAAGACAGTGGTGACATGGTTGTTGTGACAGCTCGGGGGTCCTGGGTGAGTGGCACTCTCCCTCCAGGCTCCAACAACTCCTGGCCATCGTCGTCCTCCTCCTCCGTGCCCTAGTCAGGGCCCTCTACCCCAGGGTCGATGACCACCTGGGAGGCACGGACCATCCATCCCCCCAGGATGTGGTCCAGGGCATCGAAACAGGGCAAGCGGTCTGAGTCTGCCCCTGGTTGGGAGCTGCCCTCTGTGGCCCTGGCATAGGCCTGCCTCAGCTCCTTTGTCTTCATGCGCACCTGCTCCTGTTTGCACATGTGGCCTTTGGTGGCCAGGCTGTCAGCCATCCGTCTGTAGTCAGCCATGTTCCTGCGTCTAGTGTGGAGATCATGGATGTTGGAGGATTTCCCCCAAACCTCAATGAGGTCCATGATCTCCGCACTGGACCAGGAAGGTGCCCGCCTTTTGCGGCTCCTGGCAGGCTCCTGAGAGCTTCTAGACTGCTCCTGGGGAGTGGTGGAGGTCTGGCTGGCACTGGCTGGCTGACTCATGCTGGCAACTGGGTCAGAGGCAGCGCCTGTGGGCTCTGGGCTGGCAGGCCTGGAGCTGGCACAGGGCCTGTGTCCAAACAGACTCTACCCCTTTAAGGGATCCAGGGCTGGGGTGGGGGAGCAGAAGAGTTTTCCTGGTTTGGCCCAGAGTGGCCACCAGGGCACCCTTGGAAGGGCTGGAGGCCCCCTATTTTGAAATAAGCATCTACACAGCACTTATTTCAATTTGGCTATTTTAAATTTGGTGTTATTCGTCGTAGAAAGAGTTTTACCAAATTTGAAATAAGCGCTCCGCTATTTCGAATTAATTTTGAAATAGCGGTATGGCAGTATAGACACTAGGAAAGTTATTTTGAAATAACTTTGCTGTGTAGACATTCCATATTTCTTCATTATACCAGCTCCCTCTTCCCTCCCTGACTAACCAGACACAACTATACTAGGCCACATTCCTCATCCCAAAATAAACATTCTTTGGCTAACTGTTTTCCCTCAGATACTTATCCTTATACTTCCCCGGGGGGGCCTGTTACCACCGCACCCTTCCTCTATTCTATTATACTCTTAGGCCTATCATCTTTTTCTGTTATTCCAAATTCATTAAAGTTTATACTGGTCACAGATCTAGTTGCTATTTTCAAATCTCATGCATTTGAAAGGGACCTCATCAAAGTCAGCAATCTGTTTTGGGCCACATCTGACATCTGAGGAAAGGCAGCAGACTGGACTTAACACAGATTTGCCAAACCTGCTGAAATCTGTATCAGCAATGAGAGGGAGGGCATGATACCACACTGTGGTATTGCATGCTACTCAGTAATAAGTAGCTCTGATCCTGTTGTTGCAAAGAGACTGATTCCTAGAAAAAAGGGGAAAGGTATCCTTGAATCACAGTGTTTCACTCCTGCAAATTTATTTCCTGCTAGTTTAAAGAAGCATGTGGCCCACATCCTGTTATCAAAACACCTAAGCTAGAGAGTAGACTTGTCAAGCAATCGCAATAGCTGTTATATCCATGGATGGAAAAATAAACCTTGATGCCTCCTTGCCTATGTTTGTTGATACCCACATGATTTCTGAACTATTTATCATATTATGAAACACAAAATGCATCAGTGGATAAAAAAAAAGCTTCAAGTGGTAATACACCATATTGCACCATACTGAAAACTGTCTGAATTCCTGAGTCCTGCTATTGAAGCATGGCCAATGATCATAGAATACTAGAACTGGAAGGGACCTCGAGAGGTCATCGAGTCCAGGCTCCTGCCCTCACAGCAGGACCAAGCAGTGAACAGAAGACAGCTGCTAGTGTGTTCAGACAAGTTCCTGGAACACAGACAAAAAAATGCCAATAAGGCCTCAGAGCAGTAAGGAGTTCCACTTGACTGTATGGAATAAGGAAGAATGGGATTTAAGGCCCAGACAAATCAATAGAAAACAATTTGTGAGGTAAACAGCACCCTGAGGGGAAAAAAAAGTAAATTCAGCCATTAGCACTATTGCTTAGTATAAGCCCCTGGCTAAAGACATCTGTCAACTAAGGTAAATGAGAAGATCAATGCTAGAGGATACTTAAAGAAAGACATGGAATCGAGGAGCCTTGAGGGTCCAAAATCAAATGTTGTAGGTGGCACCAATAACAGAGTCAGAGGGAAAAAACACTCAAATAATAGAATGGAATAATGGCTCAAGACCCTGAAGACAGGAATAGTGATGGTCAACTCACATACTGCTTCAGTGGAGTATCTCCTTTCTTTAAAAAAAAAAAGCCTGAAAGGAGACTGAGGCAAGCAAGTGTGACTGGTGTAAAAGATAGGTAAGATGATGCTCAATGGAATGAAAGTCATTGAAGTGAGCAGAGATTCAATGCTTCTGAGCACCCAGAAAGTGACACCCATTCCAGACTTACCAACTGCAGTTAAAAAACAGCCGACACCTTAGATTCTGAATAGTTTGCTGATCACACAAGAGAGGTGCTAGGGTATCTCCTCTTGGAGCCAATCGATTTTAAGTAAGAGCTGAGGCATCCCTACTTTCTGGGGCCTGGACTGAAATAGGAGAACTTCTGAGATTTAATTACTAGCAAAAATCAGCACTAGTCCCACTCTTTTAACATAGGAACAAAGTCTAACATTCTGGAGAGTTGACAAATCTGATAATAAAACAACCCCTACTGAAAAGCAACATCTGACGTTAGGTGCGAAGAGTTAAAAACATTGCAGTTCTTGCTATCTCATCAGCTTAGGTTAATTGATAAGAACAAATAAAATGCCTTGGAGCCATTAGTTTAAAAGGGTGAGGATCACTGACTTCAAATGAGTTCTCCCTCTTGTATTGCGAACAACTATTTGTGGAGCCAAAATTCACCCTTAAGCTTTGTGCCTCCAGCTCATTGATTTTTAGAACAAGAAGGGACCATTCCCATGATCGGATCTGACTTGCTGCACCAGTGAGGCATGTCCTTCCTGTGAAGTCCTGTCTGATTCCTCGAGCAAGTGGTTGGGTTGTGATTTTAGATGACTGCATTAGCCATAAGGCATTCTAACAGGGGGGAAGGTTGAGAAATGGGCTTAGGGGACATAGTCACAGCCTGGCACTGAGGAATAGTGATGCACCATAGAAAAAGAAGTAATTTGACTTGAGCATATGAATATACGGGACCTGTCGCCACAATGCTGCACCAGTGTTGCAAGCCAGGTGCTGACGACGTGCCTTAATCTATCCCTACTGAGTGCAACCACACTGCAAAGCCATAGTTGACTTAATGTGTCCTCATTGGTGCTGCACTGGCTTGTCTGTCACTGGGGTGTGTGGGGAGGAACTGTGTGCATACTGTGAATAAAATAAACTAGGGCAAAACATTCTGGTTCTGCAGTTATTTGTGTTTCAATGAAAGAATTAACCTTCCCCATCAAACCCACGTTGACATCTTAGCAGCCACGTCGTTACAGAAAAAGAGCTGACGTATATGTACATCTTGGTTTTGGTCACTAGATGGTAACATATCTGAACTGAGACCAAATCTTCCAGTCACTGTTTGACAGAACTCTAACACAGTGTAAAAAAATAAAATAGAAAATCCAGAATACTTCAAATCAACAGCTCCTCTTGGTGCCAAACTGTTGTGCAAGTGTGTTTCTGCAAAAACATACCATCTGTTAAAACTTTTTAATGGAAGGGAAACTAGTAGAATGTCTTTGCATTCTGTACTGGATCAGGGAATATTACCAGGAATCATGACTCTTCCAGCAAGATTACACATGTAGACAAGGTTTCAGTTAAAGTAATTTGCAGTTATAATTCTTTCATTTTATTTTATTGTGAATTCCATCTTAATAGCCACAAGCTTGGCTGAACCAGTATATTTAGCTGTAATTAGAATAAACTGCCAGCATGAATTACAGTACATTGGTTTTAGAGATGTGTTTTGAAACAATTGCTTCTTACCAATGAAGAGTCACCACAATTTGTTGTCTAACTTTGTTCACTTGCAAAAAAAAAAAAAACCCAAAACAAACCAAAACCAAAACCCAACCAACCAAACAAAAATAGTGCAAAATTGCTTAGGTCATTAGAAATTATCTTACTCCTAAGAACTGATTTTAAAGGCAAGTGTGTTTCCTGTACAAAGGTCCATTTTAGCATTCAGAACTGCTTGTGTTTTAATCTTCAGGTTTTACGCTTGCTTTTCTATATTTGTCAGTTAGAATATAACACACATTTTTCTGCATCCTATCTCACAATACACTGGCATGTCCCAGAAAAAGGTTATTATCTACTGTTTACTTTATTTCTCAGTAGGACTGATTGAACATTTTACAATAAGTAATTCATATTTTGTGAATTTGGTATTTTTTTTCTTTTTGAGCATTGTTCACAAACAGACTGATTTTTTTATCAATTTCAAAACCTAGTGAATACTCAATTAATCTTTCATACAGATAGATTTCATTCTATCATGAACTACTTACTGCAGCTATTAATTTTAGTATGAGTATGAGCAATTAAATTGAAATGAGGTTTACCGGAGCGGTCGACAAAGGCTGCTCGTTGGCACAGCGTGGTGGCCATTTTTATGTAAATGAAGCGCGGTTATTTAAATCGCCGCTTCATTTTGCTATGTCCAGTAAACTCATCTACATGGCTCCATCAACAGAGCCATGTAGTCTAGATACACTCTCTGTGTGGTATACTTAGGGCCGTAGTCTACACTAGGGAGTTATTTCGAAATAACCCCCTTATTTCAAAATAACAAGTGGTGCTTCCATATTACCAAGCCCGCTATTTCAAAATAAGGGGCTGGTTATTTCAAAATAGTCACTCCTGCTTTCCACAAGGAA
Source organism: Pelodiscus sinensis (assembly GCF_049634645.1). Lineage (NCBI taxonomy): Eukaryota > Metazoa > Chordata > Testudines > Trionychidae > Pelodiscus > Pelodiscus sinensis. The sequence continues at coordinate 11,391,421 of NC_134723.1, forward strand.
TAAAGCTTATTTTGAAATCATTATTTAGAAATAGCAGTAGTGCAGATGCGCCACTGCTTCTACTTCGAAAGAACTACTTCACAGAGTCATTCAAAGTAATTATTCCCCAGTGCTTCCTGGGGCTTTAAGTCAAGATAGCATGCCCACATTAGTGTCTCAGACTGATTTTGAGGCTTCCCCATAGTGTGGACCCACTATTTCAAAATTATTATTTTGGGAGCTATAATTTCAAAATAAGATATTTCAAAATGATTTCCTGGAGTCGTCAAGGGAATGGAATGTACATTTGGGGAATGGAGAATAGGACAGAAGAGAGAATTTACTCTCCCATCCATAGGGACAGGATGAGAGCTGAGAGCTCAAATCAGTTTGCCAGAGCAAGAGCCTGCTGCCTCCCATATCACTCTTTCCTGCTGCTGAAATATTTCACTCTGGCAAGGAAATGCCACCACAACATGAAAGCAGTGGGACACAACCCTTCTATAAATAGTAGGGAGAGATGGGAAGCACTGCTTCAGCATGTTACAGAGATGTGTTGGGTACATAAGTTAGGACATAGGTATATAAGACTTTTTACTGTATCTTCATAAGCTGTGCCTCACCATCCACACCACTATTTATATTGGTGCTAGCGGGGGGTGTGGTGCCTGTACTCTGCATGTTACCATAAGTCTAAACATCCCCTTGGTGTCTGGATCATGGCTGCCATAATAGGGTTCTTTTCCATTGGGGCCTCAAAAATCCTCCCCCAGTACTAATGAGGTAGCTAAGAGGTTAAGGCAATAGATTGCTGATCCACGTGTGGCTTTGAATCTGACCTGTGTTGCTGGCCTGTCCTTCTTATTGCACTTGGAGGGTGGTGAAACATCGAAGTAGGTTACCTAGGGAGGTAGTGGAATTTCCATCCTTTGAGGTTTTTAAAAGTGAGCTTGACAAAGCCCACTTTGGGAGGATTTAGTTGGGTTTAGCCCTGCTTTTAGCAGGGGGTTGGACTCAATGATCTCCTGTGGTCCCTTCCAACCCTATGAATCTAATACAAAATACCTAAATAATGGACAATTTGTCTGTAATGAGGAAGAGTAACATTTAGATGTTTGGTTGCTGCCGCCTCAAATTCGCTTATCTAAATCTTGCAGACCCCATCAAACTTACTCTCTATGTCCCTTTGTGTCTTCTATTAACTACCTCTCCTTTTCTGCTTCCAAAACCAAGAGTTTTGTATAATTGTAGCAATTCACAACTATGCCCAGGAATGGTCTGCTTCTTCAGCTCTGCCACACCTTTTTCAGAAAACAAAGAGAACTCCTTTTCCCTTCTAAAAATTGTGGTAGGCAATTTAGCGAATTTCACTGCTCAAACCAGAATTTTTATTTACAGAATTTCTCTGTGCTTTCTTTAAAGCCACCCACCAGGTCGCTCTCCTTTTCTGAGACTTCCCTGTGGTGAGACTGAATGCTGCTGATCATATGGATAGGATTCAGCTCAGAAAAACACAGCAAGCACAATTTACCTTTAACATTCAGCTTCCAGCTTCTGCCTTGTGATGCCTGCATTTTGTTTTTGATTACAGTGAATGCATGTGGCACTGGATTGCCACAAAGAGGATTGTTATGACTTTTCAAAACTTAGAAAATTCTTTTCACCTTTACATTCAAAAACTTTACTGTAAAAAAAATAATAAAAAAAACCAAACAAACAAGCAAAGTGGCACAGCTGGCAATGGGAGTATTACAAACAAAGCATTAGTTTACAATTAAAATGATTCTGTCAGGAGACTAGATCAGACAAAAGAGAAGGAATGTTGCTGCACCATGACTTCCAGCATCTATTGTCCTCTGATCTTGAGCCAATAAACTAGAAAGGTTCCAAAAACCAAAAAGTGTTGGGTATAATGACAGCAGCCCTGAAAGCACTGCCTCAAACACCAACTGCAATGTGATCTAAAGTGGACTGGTCAATGCTGTGATGACAATGGCTTTTGAATGCTATCGCTCTGGGGAATGATTATAGGGAGCCATATCTGTGAGTAAACAGATGAGTGTTTGGGACAAGTCAGTTAGAAGCTGGATAGGTTAATAGTTCAGTCTGTGGTAGCCCTTTCAGTTGCAATGCCTCTCCATTGCAGGACTATTGATTATGAGCTGATCCCAACTGTTGAAGCCCCATATGTCGTAGCTCCCTGTTCATATAGTGAAGTGTGTTTATAAACTCCACTTGGATAACATGAACAACACTGAAATACTCAACCTCTTTTGACTGTCCTGCACATCCGTAAGACTCAGTTGAAGCAGATGGACAGTGACTTCACCTTTCTGCAATTTAAAGTTGACTAGACCATTCATCTTGTACTTCACAAACTAAAATATCATTTCTGCAGAATAGTCAGAACACAGTTAATTAACAAAATGCTGAGGAGGCACAAAATATATCTCTCTGAAATGTGAAGATAGCAGTAAGCTGATGTTGCAAGTTTGCTCTCTTTTAATTGTGTGCTTGTGGCAAGCTTGCCTGGTATTGATGCATCCACATGGTGCCAGCACTCGGTAAGCATGCTAAAAGACTCTGAACATAAATCTCCTGAAAACTTCATTTTGGTAAGATTGGTGCTGCAGACAAGCTGCTACCCAGTTAATTTGAGCCATTGCTTAATATCTCTTTCAGATAACCTTGGAAGAAGGTGTTAGACAACTGTGAATCGATCAGGCTAATCCCATGCAGGCTGCAGCCTACTGTTGTCCTTTCAAAATCCACAGGTTTTGCTGACTGTCTGCTGTGAAAAGCTTGCTGTAATTTGGTGGCAAACATGCAGGTAATTCCTTATTATAAAATAGTTTGAAGTGTTTTATATGTAAACTGCTGAGCAAGTAATAGCAAGCCTGTAACCTTACTCTAAGCAGAGCAGGAATGTGAAGTTCAGGTTAACTAGAACTGCAGTTATCCTTTCATGCTCTTTTATTATGAGAATTGCATCCCCTCTATCGTTCTGCCATTTTTACTCTAGAGAGAATTATGCAATACTAAAAGTTGACCTTAAAAAGTTCAATACAGAAAACAGTAATGACCTGATTCTCTGGAGCCTTGGCACCTGTACAGTCATTTAGACCTGTACAAAGTGCCTGTTCAATGCTACCAGTTCAGAACTGTAGAATCCTACATCCACTTTGCACAGTGTAAATGATTCTACTGAGAAATCAAGCCCCAAATGCCAGAGAATGTGACTGGGGTTTGTCAATATGGGGAAATTGACTGGCACAGCAGCACAATTATTACTGGTCAACTATGGATGGATACTATTCCAAAAAAGTTGCTTTATTCTGGAATAATTACTCTGTTTTGCAATTCTGATGACTATTTTTAATAGCTGTGGTCAACTTCCCACATTCCAGATACGCTGTTGCAAAGGATGTTCAACAGAGATGGACTAAGATATGTTCACTACAGAATTGTAAACAATATCTTGGACAAAGAGCTGGGTGACTATTGATCTTATATTTTTGACAGCCTTGATGCTTTCGGTTTGAAGCCTGATAGTGGTAGGTTTGCATTAGGGATGTTAAATTTAATTTAATCAGTGAATCGACTAGCCGATGAATTTTCCACTGACTAGTCAATTAGTCAATAAATGGGGGAGCCTGTTGGCTCTTAATACATTTAAAAGGCTAAAGAGCAGCAGGAGGGACCCAGGGTGAGCTGGCACAGCTGATTCCCAGCTCGCACGGGGACCCCCTCCCCACTGCGCTTTAGCCTTTTAAATATATTTTAAATGTATTTAAAAGGCTGGTGTGCAGCGGGGGACCCTGCACCAGCCAGGAATCAGCTGATTCCCTGCTCATGCCCAGTGCCCTCTAACCCCCTGCTTCCCCTTCCCCCCACAGAGATGGTGCTCGGGGGAACTGGCTTTTAAGCTGAGGTGGGACCTCAGGTGGAAGGGGTGAGGCCAGGGAAGGCAGCAGTGCCTCCCTTCCCCTCCCCAGCTGAGCCATGCCCCTCAGCCCTCAGAACCATGTGGAGCATGCGGCGTGCTCCATGCACTTGCTCCAGACTCATGTTGTTCCTGGATCACAGCGTCTCTTCAGACACTGCCATCGAGCTGTGCCCACTACAGTGGTGTCTTGTTCCCCTTCTGAGATTTATCGGCAGTCCTGTGTCTCTACTGACGCTGTGGCCAACCTTTGCCTCAATGCCTAGCTGCACTGTCTCTGGGGTAAGCCACAGACTGTATGGCCACACCCTACTTCCAAGATGGCTAGCCACAGTTTTATTGGCCATGTCTTGGTGGCAAGGTGTAGTGCATGGTGGAAGAGGGGGGACTCAGGCCCACTCACTAACTTTGGGCTCCAACCCCGGGACCCTTTGGGGGTAGCCTTGTCCGGCCCTCCTCTACTTCTCTTTACTGCCCCTAGAACCCTGGACCACTTCCGCTCTGACTTTTTGCACCTTCCTGGCCCTCGTAGCAAGGCCACATCCTGGCAAGTTTCAGGCTGGAGCCCCTCTCTTTAGCCCCCCTGAGCCTGCCCAGCATTACTCTCCCAAATGCGCTTCTGGTCCTGCACTCTTCCTGTTCGGGACCCAACTGCCTACTCCCTTCTGAGTAGCTCATTTTATTCAGGGCTGCCCCAGCAAGCGATACCCTGACTGGCTGCAAAAAAGGACACTCCCTAATTGCCCAGGGCTCTGTATAGGTTCCTGCCTGCCTGCCTGCCTGCTTTAACCCCTTCCCGGCCAGCGTGGGGCAGTGACCCCATCACATATGTACACAGCATTATGCAAGCCTTTGAGTCATAGACTCATAGAATTATAGGGTGAGAAGAGACCTCAGGAGGTCATTATATCCAACCCCCTGCCCAAAGCAGGACTTAAAAGCTTCTAGGGATGGAGATTCTACCACCTCCCTAGGTAACCCATTTCAGTGCTTCACCACCCTTCTAGTAAAATAGGTTTTTTTCCCTAATATCCAACCTAGACCTCCCCCACTGCAACTTGAGACCATTGCTCCTCATTCTGTCATCTGTCACTTCTGAAAACAGTCTTTCTCTATCCTTGTTGGGACCTCCCTTCAGGAAATTGAAGGCTGCTATCACATCCCCCCTCACTCTTCTCTTCTGTAGACCTAATGAGCCCAAATCCCTTAGCCTCTCCTCATAAGTCACATGTTCCAGCCCCCAAATCATTCTGGTTGCCCTCCACGGGACTTTTTCTAATGCATCCACATTCTTTCTGTAATGGAGGACCCAGAACTGGATGCAATACTGCAGATGTGGCCTCACCAGTGCCAAATAAAGAGGAATAAACACTTCCCTATATCTGCTGGCAAAGCTCCTCCTAATACACCCTAAAGTACCATTAGCTTTCTTGGCTATGAGGGCATACTTTTGATTTCATATCTAGCTTCTCATCTGCTGTAATCCATACTTCCTTAACTTACTGGCAAGAGTACTGTGGGAGGCCGTATCAAAAGCTTTGCTAAAGTCAAGGTATATCACATCCACTGCCTTCCCCATGTCCACAAAGCCAGTTACCTTGTCATAGAAGTCAATCGGGTTGGTCAGGCATGACTTGCCCTTGGTGAATCCATGTTTACTATTCCTGATCACTTTCTTCTCTTCCAAGTGCTTCTAAATGGATTTCTTGAGGATCCCCTCCAAGATTTTTCTGGGACTGAGTTGAGGCTAACCAGTCTGTATTTCCCTGGATTGTCCTTCCCTTTTCTAAAGATGTGCCCTACATTTGCCTTTTTCCAATAATTCAGGAACTCCCCCGATCAGCAGAAGTTTTCAGAGATAATGGCCAATTGTTCTGCAAGCACATCAGCCAACTCCCTCAGCATTCTCAGATCCATGAGATCTGGCCCCGTGGATTTGTGTATGTCCAGCTTTTCTAAATAGTTCTTAACCTGTCCTTCCACTCCTATCCTAGACTTCCTTGTGGCATAACAACATGGGCTAATTCTAGTTCTTTGTTCAAGGTACTGTGGGGAAAACTCTGTACCAAACCTGGCAGTCCTGAGGACAAAGAAAGGAAGCCTCTTGGTCTGTGGAATGATTTTGGTGGGCTCCGAGAGAACCAGACCAGTGGGGCTGTATTTTTACTGCAAAGCAATAAGGTCTGAATCCTGAATTGACTCTATCCCACTGAATCTGAGACGTTGGGTCTGAACCCTGGGTTAGGCTGATTTGTAGAAGGATAGAAGGGAGTTAGGCTCGAGAATAAATTTCAGTCTTGGGTTTACACTGTAGTGTAAACATACCGGCTATGTCTACACTCGCGACTTCTTGCGCGAGTAATATGCAAATGAGGCTAAGTGTGGAATATCGCCGAGCTTGATTTGCATACCTAATGAGCCATAATTTTTTTCAGAAGAGGCTCTTGCGCAAGTGTCAGCCGACGGTCAGGGCAGTGTGTGTGTGTATGTTTTTGAGAAAAGGTTTAACGTCCGTGTTTTTACTGCTAGGACCGGGGTCCCATCGCAGAGGGTGGCCAGCAGGCCAACAGACGCCCCGTTATATAGGAAGAGCTTATTACACCTTAGATTTTAACTGCTAGAACACAAAGTTCCTTCGCAGCGGGCAGCCTGGGAAAGGCTGGAAAGGTGCCCCAACAGATCTTGTTATCTGGGAGTGACACAGATCCAAACGCCCAAGCTCTCCCTATGTTTGTTTCTTTATGACCGGCTGAAGTTTTTTTAAATTGTGCTTGGTTTTGTTACAGCAACTGAAGGAGTTAGGTTAAAGCTTAAACAGTTACAGGTTTATTAAAAGACTTATGAAAGCATATGGTTATAATGGCTATTGCTTTATTTTTTAAATGCTAACAAATATAGATTTTAAAAATGGTTACAAAGAAAATAAAGATAGAAAATAGAAATAATAGTACCAAGTGACAGCTTAATCTTTAAAGAGCTCTAAGTTTATGTATATATATACTTAAACAAAGGACCATATTCAGGTACAATTTTTACCCCTTTCTGTGCCTCTTGACTCCAGCGTGTCAGGCCAGGGCCGGTCTCTCAATTCCTAGGAAAGACGAATACGAGGTGGGCGTCCCCTTGGAACCTCGGGAGATCAAACACCAAACCCGACCAGCAGATAGATGGTAGATTGACACTTAGAGAAAATGCGCTGCTGGACTATTTTTATACCCCTGGGGGCCCGTATTTTTTTTTTTATTTAAGATGCTGAATTGTACTGGTTTGTTTTGTGGCGCCAGTTCTTACAAGCAAGTTTCAAGTTAATTTACACTTGCAAGAGAGAGAACTAAATTGTGAGCACTAGACATTTTTTTACTGGGCGAGAGATTCCTCCCCCCACGGATGGATGTGTGTTCGTATCAATATGGGTTTTAGTTAAGGGCACTCCTTGGCAGCCTCTTGGTCAGCAATTGGCGTATCTCTGTTTACAACCATTCACGGTCACAGAGGCCTGGGCCTTCTGCTCTGTGTGCCCTGTATGCTCCAGGCAAGCAAAAATGGATGTTACAAGGGGGTTCCTGTCTGGCTACAGCAAGAAGAAGTGTCTACACTGCCCCTCCTTGCGCAAGAAAAGCCCTCTTGTGCAATGCCGTTCTTCCTGAAAAATAATAGGTGTAATGGCATTGCGCAAGAGCCTCTTCTGAAAAAAATGGTGGCTCATTAGGTATGCAAATGAGGCTCGGCAATATTCCATGCTTAGCCTCATTTGCATATTACTCGCACCAGAAGCTGCGAGTGTAGACATAGCCACTGGGGCTGTGTCTACACTGGCATCCCTTCTGGAAAAGGGATGCTAATGTAGCACTTTGGAATAGGCAAATCTGTGGGGGATTTAAATATCCCCCACGGTATTTGCATTAACATGGCTGCCGCTTTTTTCCGGCGTGCAGATAAGCCGGAGAAAGGCGCCAGTCTAGACGTGATTCTCCGGAAAATAAAGCCTTTTCCGGAGGATCTCTTATTCCTACTTTACTTATCTCCAAGCCGGAAAAAAAGCGGCAAATGTTAATGCAAATACCGTGGGGGATATTTAAATCCCCTGCGGATTTACCTATTCCAAAGTGCTACATTAGCATCCCTTTTCCAGAAGGGATGCCAGTGTAGACACAGCCCAAGTGTTTGTTCTGCCATGGACAAGCTCTAGTTCGGTTGTTGGGGGAGGTAAAGCTATGGCTCTACACTTGCACATATTTTCCCTCCATGCACTTGTAGGGGTGCAAGCAGGAAGAATGATCTGTACTCCCCACTGAGATGTTGGTATGTTGGTCAGTCCCTCTTCAGGAGCACTATGGAATGGGAGTATCTTGTCCCCTCACTCCTTTCTACTCTCAAAAGGGCTGGTCACAATGTGGCCCATACTTCTCTTCACCATGAATATAAAAGGAGCAGAGGCCCTTCTATAGCCATGCTCTCACTTTAGCCAGAAAATCTATTAACCTATCACTTGTAGCTGGAGCAGTTTGGTGAAACTTTGTCATAGTCAAACCTAATCTTTGTAACAACAAACAGCTTCCTGGGAATTAACCAGTGTTTCACTCCAAGGGAGGGGGAGTGATGGCTGGATAGGGCATTCAGTTCTAGGCTGAACCATGCAGTCACCAAATTGAAAGGTTTGAGAAGGCAGTAGAAAGTAGCATCTAAATTCCTGTCACATCAGGAAAAGTTGTGTGAAATGAGTGTATGTGTGTGTCTAATTTGCTGCTGAGCAGCAAAAATCAGCATCTGAACTGTAGCTATTAGTCTGTCTTTTTTTTAAATGTAAAAGCAAAAAAAATCAGTGAATTATTTGTTGCTAAGAGAGAGGAGGCTTACTGAATGCTTGGAGATTTTCAGAGAGACCATGGGAGTCTGGCAAAGGGAAAGTAAGATAAGGTGAAAGGGAGAAGAGACATGAGAAAAGCATTAGTGACCCTGCTAGCATCACTAACAAAGTCCACTCAATCCCACCTCCCCAGAAACCTAACCCATATTAACAGAGCAAGAGGGCAAGCCTTTATGAAATAAGGCCATGAGTGCAGTCGCTGCAGAGAAGTTGGGCAATCATAGAACACACTGCATTTTGCCTTTCTCCCACAAATCAAAATCAGCAAGAGAATTGACTAACCCTCCTTTTGACTGAACAAAACTGATTTTTTTTTCATTCCAGCAATCTACGGCCACTATATGAACTTTGATTAAAAAAACCTTTAATAGTAGTCACCATTCATGTTAGTGAAAAGTTCAGTTACAGCTGTGTTAGAGCTCAGGGTATGTCTACACTACCCCGCTAGTTCGAACTAGCGGGGTAATGTATGCATACCGCACTTGCTAATGAAGCCCGGGATTTGAATTTCCCGGGCTTCATTAGCATAAGCGGGGAGCCGCCATTTTTAAATCCCCGCTGCTTCGAACCCCGTGTAGCGCGGCTACACGGGGCTCGAACTAGGTAGTTCGGACTAGGGTCCTATTCCGAACTACCGGTACTCCTCGTGAAACGAGGTGTACCGGTAGTTCGGAATAGGCACCCTAGTCCGAACTACCTAGTTCGAGCCCCGTGTAGCCGCGCTACACGGGGTTCGAAGCAGCGGGGATTTAAAAATGGCGGCTCCCCGCTTATGCTAATGAAGCCCGGGAAATTCAAATCCCGGGCTTCATTAGCAAGTGCGGTATGCATACATTACCCTCCTAGTTCGAACTAGGAGGGTAGTGTAGACATACCCTCAGATATTAGGGTGTGTCTACACAGCAAAGTTATTCCGAAATAACTTTGCTAGTGTCTACACAGCCAAACCACTATTTCAAAATAATTTCAAATAGCGGACGTCTTATTTCCAACTTTGTAAACCTCATTCTACGAGGAATAGACAGGGAATAGGGGCTATTTTGAAATAGGGGGCCTCCAGCCCTTCCCAAGGTGCCTTGCTGGCCACTCTGGCCACACACCAGGAAAACTCTATTTCCTCTCCCCTTCCCTAGAGCCCTTAAAGCTGCAGACTCTGCCAAAAGGGTTTGTGGCTAGCAACAGGCCTCACAGACCTGAGCCATTCTGTAGCTGCCCCTGACTCCACTGTGGCCCGAGATGAGCCAGCCAGACGATGCCAGCCAGCCCTCTGCTGTTCCCCGGGAGCATTCAGTCAGCTCCCAGAAACCTGCCAGGGGCTGCAAGTGACATACACCTTCCTGGTCTGGTGCAGAGGTCCTGGACCTTATTGAAATTTGGGAGGATGATGCAAATCTCAAGGATCTCTGCACGAGATGCAGAAACACGGATGTCTGTGGCCACATGCCAGACAGCCTGGGGAGCAAAGACCACATCCTCACCCAGGCTACATCCGCACAGGTACAGATGAATCAGGGAGCTCCACCAGGGTTATGCCTGGGCCAAGGAGGGCAGCTGCCAATCTGGAGCACAGCCTCACACCTGCCCATTTTATAGTGAGCTGGACCACATCCTGGGGGGGGGGGCAGTCTGTTCCCCCCGGGTAGTTCTAGACTCTGGGGTGGAGACACCTGTCGTTGTTCTTGCCAGGGGCCCAGAGGATGGCAACAGGGAAGAGGAGGCCCAGGACCTGGATGAAGCCAGCCTCCCCACTGAGCTCCGCCAGGAGCCCTGAGTCCTCCCTGTAGACATCTCCCTGCCACACAAAGTAAATACTGATCTGATGCCCTGCCTGAACCGGTTCTGGACGGACTTAAATGTGATCAGCATCCAATCAATGTGGATGTGCTATTTTGAAATGCATTTTGTGTGTAGATGCATTATTTTGAAATAAGATATTTCAAAATAATTATTTCAAAATACTTTAGTTCAAAATAATGCTGTAGTGTAAACATACCCTTAGAGAGAGAAAGTGGGTGAAAAAATATCTTTCCCACCTACGTCTAGACTACAAGCCTCTTTCAAAAAAGAGCATCTAGACTGCAACCAGTACTTTTGAAAAAGCAAGCCACTTTTTCGAAAGAGAGCACCCAGACAGTCTGGATGCTCTCTTTCGAAAAAGCACAGTCTGCATTACATAGCACCTTTTTTGAAAGAGCACTTTCGAAAAAAGGTGTTATTCCCCATAAAAGTTTTCTGTGGATGAAAAACCTGCCATGTTCTTTCGATTTACTTTTGAAAGAACGCGACAGCAGTCTAGACTCAGAGGACTTTTTTTGAAAAAAAGCCACTTTTTTCGAAAAAACCTTATAGTCTAGACCAGTGGTCACCAACCAGTAGATCAGGATCTACTGGTAGATCTTGGAGCCTCTGACAGGGGATCCTGACTGGTTTGGCCAAGAGGGTATCAAGTGCCGGCATGTCAGCTGCCCTTCCCCCCACTTCTGTGCACCTCCCGTCCTTTGCCTTGGAGCTGCCCCTCCCCCTGGTGAGCCTCCTGCTTTCTGTGCATGGCAGGGAAGGGAGAGGAGGGGTGCTGATGTCAGGGAGCCCCCTCACACTCTGTATCCTATCTCCCCAAAGCAGAGAGGGGGCCCAACAGGACTTGGGAGGGAGTTTGCTGGCTACTTTAGGGAATGGTCCAGGGCCGGGGCTGGGGTGATCCTGCCTTAGCCCCACTGCACCACCAACCAGGAGCAACCTGAGGTAAGCAAGGCCCAGCTGGAGCCCACATCCCAAACTCCTACCCCAGTCTTGAACCCCCTCCTGTACCCCAAGCCCCAAGCATCCCTGCATCCAAATGCTATCCCTGAGCCTGCTCCTAGAACCCCTTTCTACATCCCAACTGCCTGCCCCAAGAGCAGCTCAGAGCCCCTCTCTCACTCCAGATCCCTTAATCCAAGACCAGAGCCTGCACCTCTGCCCCAGTCTGATGAAAGTGAGTGAGGATGGGCAAGAAAGGGATGATGGAGTGAGCCGGGGTGGGATCTTGGAGAAGGAGAGGGAAGGAGGCAGGGCAAGGGTATTTATATCTGAGGTAGATTTTGGATTGCATTTAAATTCAAAAAGCGATCTCGTGCTTAAAAAGGTTGGAGACCTCTGGTCTAGATACACTTCTAGTAAGAGAGACAGTCTATACTAGCAACAGAAGTTGGTCCACTAAAAGGTATTATCTCATACAGCTTGTCTCAGTAAAAAGTGTGTCAGTTCAGCAATGATATTTTATGCGTCGAATCAATATCCTCTCTTCCTGCTGGACAATTGAAGCCAGAGATGTAGAATTGTTTTGAACCGGGAAAGGTTTTAATTATCATCCCTGGAGAAGAAGAAGTTGAGAATATAGATAGAAGAGTAAACTATAGTATTAAGCATATTTCTTCTGTTGAGCCTCACTGATCCTTTCGGTTGAAAAAGTTACATTGATAGAATTTCGGAATAAAGACAGAAGTCTTACAACCTATTTAGAAACTAATCCATTTCATTATTTAAAGACAACTAAGAGATGATTGGCTTGATCATAATCTGATTTACATTCATGAAGCTTTATTCATTTCAAGGGATTTACAATGGGGTAAATAAAATCTGAGTCAGGCTGATTGTTTTAAACTAGATACACCCATTATTTGAAATATTTATCTGGTGCTGTAATCCTGTAAACCTCATTTTTTGAGGAAGAAGGGATCTCACACAAAAGTTTTTTTTTTCAACAAATGGCCCCATCTATGCAGGGCTTTTTAGCGGCAAAACCTCTTCGGCAGAAAGGATCGGCAGAAGATATGCAAATGAGAACACAATATGCATATCCTCTACTGCAAAAAACAAAAAAAAGGCAGTGTAGATGTAAATGTAGTGTGGACCAAGAATTTAATTCCCCACCACTCCCTCAGCAGAGTCATGCAGCTGTGGCCCTGGGTGCTCCCACAGGTGAAGCCACATAGCAGGTTACCGCCCACCCCGGAAGCATCTGGGCAGCCACCATGTGACCTGTGTGGCAGGTGCCGAAGCTGGAGCTGGGGCTATGGGACTAAAAAGAGCACCATGGACCAGCTGTAGTCCCAGCACACGGGGCAGCCACACATCATTTGGTTCAATCCCTGGAATCAGCTTGGGGCAGTGGCTGAGTGGCGGCTGCTGGAGCCGGGAGTGCAGTACTAAAAATAGCACCGAGGCCTCAGTTTGAGTCAGACCACAGTGTAGCTGCTCCTGGGGCTAGGGCCACAGTACTAAAAATAGCACCATGGCCCTGGCTCCAGCCACAGCACATAGCCACCCTCTTTGCTGCCCCACCCAGCAGGTGCAGGTGTCAGGATGGCAGAAGGGAAGGAAAGGGGCAGAGGAAGAACTAAGGGGAAGGGGGTGAGGAAAGAAAGGGGCTTGTGTTGAGGGGAGAGGAGGGAGCCAGGGCAGGAGAAGAAAGGGAAATGCACAAATGGGCAGGGTGGAGGAAGACAAATGCCAGGGAGCCAAGAGGAAACAATGAAGGGAAAGGGCAGGAGGAGCGGGCGTGAGGAGGAATGGGAAGGTGTCAGTGGAGGTAGAAGAGGCAAGGGGACAGGGTGATGCTGAGAGAAGAGAGAGGAAGGGCAATGGGGGCAAGAGGAAGTAAAAGGAGAGGGGAGGAGTGGGTGAAGGGAGAAGAGGGGTTGAAAGGAGGAGTAGGCATGAAGAAGGTGAAGGTTGGAGCAACTCAAGTGTGAGGGTGCAGAGGGGTTTGAGGAGAAATGGGGCAGAGGGTGGTGAGGTGATGGACATTGTGGAGGAAGAGGGCAAGGGAGCAAGTGTTGGGAGGGCAGGGGCAGTGAGGGAAGGGGGAGGTATCAGGAAGGTGCAGGGGTAAGGTAAGATTTACGTGCCAGGGGAGTGTGGGGGTGAAGCAGAAGGGCAGACACAGGGAGGGGAGTAAAGAGGAAGAATGGGCACCATAGGGCAGAGGAGAGAGTCAGGGCAGGTGGGTAGAAGGAGGTGTTAAGAGAGGAGATGGGAAGGGGGCTAGAGGAGGGGTAGACACGGGGGGGAGGGCAGGTGCAGGGGTCAGGGAGGATGGGGAGGTGGGGCAAATCTCAGGAGGACTGAGGGGGGTCAGAAGGGCAGGAGCCAGGACAGCAGAGGTGGTGAGGGGTAGGGGCAGCAACAGGCACCAGGGGAGCATATGGGGCAAGGGGAGGGTGGGAGACATAGCAGCAGAGGAGAAAAGGGAGAAGTTTATAACTTTGGTACCACAGTGGCATCCATCCGAACAAGTGCACATTACCTAAATATTGGTGCACAAGATAAAAATAACTCTGCTCATGGATAGAAAATCTTAGAGGGAACACTGGTGTGGATGCTTGCCTTGTTATTTTGGTGGGGGTACGTCTACACTACAACGTTAATTCGAACTAACTTAGTTCGAATTAGTTTATTCGAACTAAGCTAATTCGAACTAAAGGATCTAGACTAAAAAACTAGTTCGAATTAGCGTTTTGCTAATTCGAACTAGCATGTCCAAATTAAGTGGACCCTGAACCAGGCTTAAGGATGGCCGGAAGCAGTGCCAGCAGGGCATCAGAGGAGGACTTAGAGCATGGAAATGCTGTCTCAGGCTAGCCGAGGGCTGCGCTTAAAGGGTCCCGACCCCCACCCCAGACAGACAGTTCTCAGGGGTGCCCCACTTGCAAAGCAGTCCTGCCTTGGAGTGCCCGGACTACCCACACTGGGCACATCACAGCACTCAGCCATCAGACCGGCTACACTTGCCGCAGGCTGCCATCTGGGGAGAGGGGGCAATCGGGGGGCTGAAGGAGAGCTTCCACCCCAAAAGCCCGCAGAGCAAGCCCAGTCCTCCCCATCGGGGGCGCGTGCCCCATTCCTCCCTCACCTCCTTCCACTTACCCTTCCCTAGCCCCTTTTCTTGATGTACAAAATAAAGGACAATTGTGGTCAAAAATTAAATCTGTCTTTATTGAACAAAACTGGGGGAGACTGGGAAAAGGAGGTGGGAAAGGGGAAGAGAGAGGCTGGGAGAGGGGAGGGCAACTAAAATGATCAGGTGTTGGGAACAGGTCCCATATGAAGAGAGGCTAAAGAGACTGGGACTTCTCAGCTTAGAAAAGAGGAGACGGAGGGGGGACAGGATAGAGGTCTCTAAAAGCAGGAGTTGGGTGCAGAGGGTGCATACAGAAAAGTTCTTCATTAGTTCCCATAAAGAAGGACTAGAGGACACCAAAGGAAAGGAATGGGTAGCAGGCTTCAAACTAATAACAGAAAGTTGTTCTTCACAAAGCAAAGAGTCAACCTGTGGAACTCCTTGCTGCAGGAGACTGTGAAGGCTAGAACTAGAACAGAGTTTAAAGGGAAGTGAGATCAAGTCATGGAGGTTGGGTCCATGGAGTGCTATTAGCCAGGGGGTAGGAGTGGTGTCCCTGCCCAAGGTTTGTGGAAGGCTGGAGAGGGATGGCACGAGACAAATGGCCCAAGAGTCACTGTCTCCGGTCCATCACCTCCAGGATCCCTAGGGTTGGCCGCTGTCGGCAGACAGGCTACTAGGCTAGATGGACCTTTGGTCTGACCCAGGACGGCCATTGTAAGCTCAGGGCTCAGAGTCGGGGGTCTCAGTGGACCCTCTTGATTTTCATGCACACCTGCTCTTGGGTGGCCAGGCTGGCAGGTCTCCTGCCCAAGCTGGCCACTTTCTTGTGCCTAGTGCAGAGATCGTGGACGAGGTCCACGATGTCTGCACTAACCCAGGCGGGTGCCCGCCTCTTGCAGTCCAGGGCAAGCTCCCGGGAGCCGCCAGCCTGGTCCCGGGAAGAGGGGGAGGGCTGGGGGGCATTGGGTGGGTGGCTCGATCCGTGCCAGGTGCAGGGTCTGCTGGCTGGGTACTGGCAGGCTTGCACCTGGCACGGGCACCGTAGCCAGCCTGTGCCCCCTTAAGGGACCCGGGGCTGGGAGGGGGGCATAGAGTTTCCCTGGTGTTGGCCAGAGTGGCCACCAGGGAAACCTGGGGAGGGCTAGCCTCCCACTAGTTCGAATTAAGGGTCTACACAGCCCTTAATTCGAACTAGTAAGTTCGAACTATGCTTAATCCTTGTGGAATGAGGTTTACCTAGTTCGAACTAAGCGCTCTGTTAGTTCGAATTAAATTCGAACTAACGGAGCGCTAGTGTAGCGCGTATGAAAGTTAGTTCGAACTAACGTCCGTTAGTTCGAATTCACTTTGTAGTGTAGACATACCCTGGGGCATTGTAGACATGCCCTGACTTGTCCACATCTTTTCTGAAATGTGGAACCCAGAACTAGAAACAATACTCTAGTTGAGGCCTCATCAGTTTGGAATAGAGCAGAAGAATTGCTTCCTGGATCCTGTTTAGAACACTCTTGCATGCCAGAATGATGTCTGCTTTTTGCAGCCATGTCACACTGTTGCCTCATAACAATGACCTTGTTGTCCACTAGGTTCCTTTACTCATTTCTAGGTGGTCATCTTTCATTTTGTCTGGGTGCACCTACACTGCTCCATAGCTCAAAATAAGATATGCAATTTGAGCTATACAAATTGTGTATCTTATTTTGATTTTATTTTGAAATAGTTTATTTCGTTATTTGGCACTATATACACAGCGCCAAATTTTGAAATAGCCCTCGTGGAATGAGGTTTACAGGGATGTTGGAATAGAGAGCCCATTATATTTCAAAATAACGGGCTTCCTGTGACGATGCGGGATAGCTATTTTGGGATACTCTGGTATCCTGAAATAGCAATGCAGTGTAGACGTAGCCTATGTATGCAATTGATTATTCCTTCCTAAGGAGAGTACAGGGGAGTACAGAGAACTTCCCTGGTCTAGCGCCCTCGGGAAACAAAGGAATTTGCCTGACCAGGGGAGGTCAGGCATCTGAGCTCTCTTCGGGCTCCCCGCATGGCTGCTGCCTTGGGAGAGCCCAGAGGCCTGACCTTCTCTGGCCCACTTACCTGGCTCTGCTGCCCCCATCCCACTCACAGGGCTCTGCTCCCTGCCCCCAGCCCTGTGTGGGACGGCAGCTGCTCCCAGGTTTCCTAGCCCCACTTGGGGTGACAGCTGCTCCTAGGGTTCCTTGGCCCTGCATGCACCAGCAGCTGCTCCTGGGTTTTTCCATCCATGGCCCCACATGGGGCAGCAGCTGATCCCAGGCTTTCCTGGCCTGTGCAGGGTGACAGCTGCTCCCAGAATTTCTCGGCACTGTGCAGGGCAGCAGCTGCTCGTGGGGCTCCCTGCCCCCATCTCCCATAGGTGGCAGCTACTCCCAGGATTCTCTACCCCAAGGTCGGTGCTCCTGCAAGCTGCCACTGACCAGACAGGTTTTGCTGCCTGCAGCTTTTAACCTCTGCGGCGGTCTGTCTGGTCTAGCAACATCTGTGGTCCTGCTGGGCCATGGATGTTGCCTGACCAGAGAGTCCTGGATGAGAGAGATTCAACCTGCACTTTGCATTTGTCCTTATTGAATTGCATCCCATTTACCTCAGACCATTTCTCCAGTTTGTCCAAATCATTCAAAATTAAAATTGTATCCTCCAAACCACTTACTCCCTCTTTCAGCTTGGTATCATCTGCAAACTTTATAAGTGTATTCTGTCATTATTTAAATCATAATGAAGATATTGAACAGAACTGAATTGATCCTTGTGAAGCCCCTTTTGTTATGTCCTTTCAGCACAACTGAATCATTTATAACTACATTCTGGGAATGGTTATCCAGCAGCTTATTCACTCCACCTAGGTTATATTTTCCTAGTTTGTTTATGATAATATCATGAGAGACTGTAACAAATACCTTACTAATGTCTAGATATACTGTATCTACCACTTCCTCTTTATTCACAAAGCTTGTTACCTTGTGAAAGGTATGTGTTCTTGACAAATCCAGGATTCCAAAATTATTTGCTCCATTTTCTTTCCTGATACAGAAATTAAACTGATTGGTCTATAATCTCCGGATTGTCCTTATTGCCCTTTTTATAGATGGGCACTATATTTGCCCTTTTCTCCAATCTTCTCCAATCGTTCCCTTATAATATAATGCTCAAGCTGTTTCTGTGTTTCACAAGCAAAAAACACTTTCACTTATATTCAGCTGTGCAGCTTTGTGACCGGGCTTCAGTTGGAAATACACTACAAAATTGTTTTCAATTTTGCTCATTTTAAATTCAGATTCCCAAATGTGAGATTAGTACACACTATTACACTGCCTCCCCTGACTGAGTTAAGTCCTGATGATTTTATTAATCTCCCAGGCTATGTCTACACAGCAGCGTTATTTTGGAATGAGGGTATGTCTACACTACAAAGTTAATTCGAACTAACAGACGTTAGTTCAAATTAACTTTGATAGGCGCTACACTAGCGCTCCGCTAGTTCGATCTTAATTCGAACTAGCGGAGCGCTTAATTTGAACTAGGTAAACCTCATTCTATGAGGACTAACTCCTATTTCGAATTAGCTAGTTCAAATTAAGGGCTGTGTAGCCACTTAATTCGAACTAGTGGGAGGCTAACCCTTCCCAGCTTGCCCTGATGGCCACTCTGGCCAACACCAGGGAAACTTGTCTGCCTCCCTTCCGGCCCCAGAGCCCTTAAAGGGCCATGGGCTGGCTACACAGTTTGTGCCAGTTGCAAGCCTGCCAGCACCCAGCCAGCAGACCCTGCACCTGCCACACCATGAGCCAACCACCCGATGCCGCCCAGCCCTCCCCCTCTTCCTGGGACCAGCCTGGCAGCTCCCAGGAGCCTGCCCGGGGCCGCAAGAGGCGGGCGCCTGCTTGGTCTAGGAGATCGTAGACCTCATCGAGGTTTGGGGGGAAGCCTCCAATGTCCACGAGCTCCACACTAGCCACAGGAACGCAGCTGTCTATGGCCGCATGGCTGACAGTCTGGCTGCCAGAGGCCACCAGTGGACCCGGGAGCAGGTCCGCTGCAAAATAAAAGACCTGCGGCTGCCCCAGTTCTCACTCCTCCTCCCACCCCTGCTGCCCCTGCTCCCTCTGCTGCCCCTGCTCCCTCTGCTGCCCCTGCTCCCTCTTATGCTTCCTCCGCACCCCCCGTCCCTCCCGCCCCACCCTCCACACCCGCTCCCCCCCGAGGCCTCCACACCCGCAGTGTTGCAAGACGGGAGAGCCAGCCGGACCCCCAATCCTGAGCTTTCCCTTCCTCCCCTTCCACTCCCTTCCAGCTCCCTCCTCCCAGGTTTCTCCCTCCCCTCTCCCACCCTCACTCCTCCCTCCCCCCACCCCAGTTATGTAAAATAAAGAGAGGGGTTTTTTGCCAAAACAGGTGTTTTTATTTGACATTAGTAAGGGAGGTTAGGGAGGGGAAAGGAGAAGGGGGGAGGGTGGAAGAAGGCCCCAGTGGGGCATGCAGGGAGAGTGCAGTCCTCCTCCTCCACCTGGAAGCTCTCCCGCAGGGCTTCCCGGATCCGGACGGCCCCCCGCTGGGCTTCCCGGATGGCGGCGGTGTGGGGCTGAGCGTACTGGCCAGCCATGCGGTCAGCTGCAGCCATCCAGGCTGGCAGGAAAGCCTCGCCCTCCCTCTCGCACAAATTGTGCAGCACACAACATGCTGCCACCACGGGAGGGATGTTGTGCTCGGCCAGGTCGAGGTGGGTGAGGAGGCACCTAAATTGGGCTTTCAGTTGCGCGAAGGCCCCCTCAATGATGATGCGGGCCCTGGTGAGCCTCGCATTGAAGGCCTGGCAGGAGGGGTTGAGGTGCCCCGTGTAGAGCTTCATGAGCCAGGGCTGTAGGGGATAGGCCACATCCCCCACCAGGCAAATGAGCATGTCCACGTCACTGACCCTGATGTGGCAGTCAGGGAAGAAGGCCCCGGCGTGCAGCCTTTGGCACACGGAGGAGTTCCGGTACAACCTGGCATCATGTGCCTTGACGGACCAGCCCACATTAATGTCCATGAACTGACCCCAGTGGTCACACACGGCCTGCAGGAGGACGGAGAAGTACCCCTTGCGGTTCACATACTGGGAGGCCTGGTGTTCTGGGGCACGGATGGGGATGTGCGTCCCGTCGATGGCCCCCCCACAGTTGGGGAAGCCGAGGGCTCCGAATCCCCGGATGATGGCGTCCGGGTCGGCGTGGTGGACCACCCTGCGGAGCAGCACCCGGTTGATGGCCTTGACCACCTGCGGAGAGAGACACAGCAAAGCGCCAATCACTGGGGCGCCCGGGTGGCTGGGAGCGTTCGTGCCCTGGTAGTTCCCCGTGCCCCACTCCCAGGAGCAACCCCCCGGGCAGCGTGTAGTACGGCCAGGAGAGACCGGCTCCTCCGGTGCGGGGCACTTTTGCCTCCTCCCCCACCCATCCCCCCGTTTTCCCTGGGGTGGCCCATCCCTTCCTTGCAGCTCCCCTCACCCCCAGCCCAGTGGCCGGCGAGTGCCGTACCTGCATGAGCACTGCTCCGACGGTGGATCTCCCCACACCGAACAGGTTCCCGACGGATTGGTAGCTGTCTGGCATGGAGAGCTTCCAGAGGGCGATGGCCACACACTTATGGAGGGGGATGGCGGGCCTCGTGCAAGTGTCCCTTCTGTGCAGAGAAGGGGCTAGCCACTCGCAGAGCTCCACTAAGGTGTCCCTCTTCATCCTGAAGTTCTGGATCCACTGTTGGTCTCCCCAGCACTCCAGGATGATGCGGTCCCACCAGTCGCTGCTGGTGTCCAGACGCCAGATGCGGCGGGGCATGCTGGTGCCCAGGCGCTGCCGCAGCTGCACCACAGCCCCCAGGGTGGCCAGGCGGAGAGGCAGGGGGCTGATGTGCACCAGGTGGAACCAGGCAGCCTCCAGCCATTGCTGGCAGGCTTGCAGCAGCAAGTCCATAAACTGCACCAGAAAGTGCAGGGCAAGCTCTGGCTCCATGTTGCCACCTGCGGCGGCGTTCCCGAAGGGAAGCACCAACACAGACGGGTGCAGAGAAAAACGCTTTGCTGTCCCTCGGCGAGGTAGGCAAGCAAGCGGAAAAGCTGAGAACCGGCTGTCCAGGGGGGGGTCCCTTTAAGCACGTGCCTCAGATAGCCTCAGACAGCAGCCACACAAAGCAACTACTGACCTGATGCCCTGCCGGAACTGGTTTCAGCCACCCTTAAATGCGCCCCTGCGTCCAATCAGTGTGGACGCGCTAGTTCGAATTAGCAAAATGCTAATTCGAACTAGTTTTTAGTTCTAGATGCGCTAGTTCGAATTAGTGCTGTAGTGTAGACGTACCCTAAGCTATTATATTCTAAGATATTCTGGGATATCTTATTTAGAAATAATGCGGCGATACACAAAATGCATTTCAAAATAGCGTTTTGCTATTTCAAAATAGTGCATCCATACTGATTGGATGCTGAATCGCATTTAAGGCTGCCCGGAACTGATTCACACAGGGCATCAGGTTATGAGTTACCTTAGTGGCTCCTGCCTGAGGCTATCTGAGGCTCGTGCTTAAAGGGACCATTTCTCAGGTTTCCCTGCTTGCATGCCTACCTCGCTGAGGGACAGCAAAGCATTTTAGCTGCTTCCACTGGTTGCCCTCACTCAGAACACCACAGCACTCTCCAATATGGAGCTGGACCTGACCCAGAGCACTCTGCAACTGTTGGACATTTTATTGCAAGTCATGCAGCACTTTGTGAAGGCTGCCTCACAGGCTCTGCATGAACCCAACCCTGAGGCCTTCTTGCAGACCCTCCTGGGGTATGTGGTGGAGCAGCTACAGGACCTAGATGTTGGTATGCCCTGCTGCATCTGATGTTTGGACACCAGTGCCGACAGGTGGGACCACACAGTCCTGGAATGCTGTGGAGACCAACAATGGCTACAGAACTTCAGGATGAAGAAGGACACCTTCCTGGAGCTGTGCAAGTGGCTCTCCCGTGCCCTGGAGTGACGGACACACACATGAGGCCTGCCATTCCCTTCCAGAAGTGTGTTGCCATCGCCCTCTGGAAACTCTCTACACCGGACAGCTGCTGATCTGTGGGGAACCAGTTCAGTGTGGGAAGATCGACTATCAGGGCCGTACTCGTGCAGATATGGCATTCTTGGGACACTATCCCAGGAGGGGGGTAGAAGGAGGGAATGGGCTGCCCTAGGGAAAGGGGGTGGAGAGTGGTGTAAGCCTCCTCCCCGGGAAGGTTTGTTCTTTCCTGCCCACACAAAGCTCTGCCTGAGGTGGTCATGATTGCAGGGGTTGCTCCTGGTAAGTGGTGGGGGGGGGAGGGAATGAGAGTAGGATGGGGTATGGAGGAATTCTCAGGCGCCCTAGCACCCTTTGATTCTCAGTTTGTTTGTTTCCTTTTGCAGGTTGTCAGGGTGATAAACAGCATCCTGCTGTACAGAGTCATCCGCCTTGCAGATGTGGATGCCATCATTGAGGGGTTTGGTACCCTGGGCTTCCCCAACTGCAGGAGAGGGGGCATTCGATGGGACACACATCCTTATCCATGCCCAAGACCACAGGGCCTCAATGTACATTAATCAGAAGGGATACTTTTCAGTGGTCCTGTAGGCTGTGACTCACCATTGGGTCATCCAGGAAAGCACATGACACATGTGTGTTCAGGAACTCTACTGTCTGCCAGAAGCTGCAAGCTGGGACTTTTTTCCCGACTGCCACATCAGAGTTGGGGACATGGATATGCCCATATGCCTGGTGGGGGATGCAGCCTTTCCCCTGCAGCCATGGCTCATGAAGCTGTACATCGGCCACCTCAACCCTTCACAACAGGCATGTAATGCCAGGTTGAGCAGGGCCTGCGTGGCAGTTGAGGGTGCATTTGGCCACATAAAGGAGTGTTTTAGATGCCTCCTCACCTGCCTGGACCTCGGGGAGCACAACATTCCTCATGTGGTGGCTATGTGCTGTGTCCTGCAAGCGTGCGAGAGGAAGGGGAAGGCCTTCCTGCCAGGGTGGGGGTAGAGTGGTCCACGCAGGCAGGGCCTATGAGGTCCATCAGGGGTTGTGTACATCCAAGGGGCCCTGAGGGAGAGCTTCTCTCCAGGGGAACAGTGACATCAAAGTATTTATTTAATACTTTAAAGTATGTTGAGTGTTTGTATCTTAAATTGTTAAGGAGTGTTGCCTTCTTAAAATCAGAAACAGATAGGGAGCCCAATATTGTCTGTTCTGTTAAAATATATATATTTGCACAAAACTACCTAGATCTAGCCATATAAAAGTGAAATATCTGCAATGAAAATCTGAAATGATTCCTAGAATATAGGCATTGGCAAATGTTTGAAATCTGCAGTTTGAGCTATAATATTGCTCCTATTTTTCTCCCATCCTAATTCACTGAGACAGTCTTATTCGATGTAAACAAAATCTTCTGTGTAGAAAGAAAGAAATATTGACTCTGGACTCTTTTAGTGGTTGGGAGATCGGAGAAAGGAAAAAGTCCATTTCAGGAGCTCATTCTATTGAAACTTCAGTGATTCAGTGCAAATGGAAACATACTTTATTGATTATACTTGTGCTTTCTAGAGGCAGATTCATTGTCAAAGTCTCCAATATGCCATGTTTTAATTCTACATGTGCTTCTATGAGGGTAAGAAAAGCACTGTTAATTGATTTGTGCCATTCAGGACCAGAACCTGAATGGTTATAAAAATGAATGCTTCAATGTTCTTTTCTTTAGAACTGTTATACTTCATTGCCTTGTAAGTTTTGTTGCCATCTGGGGCATTCTGGGTTTTATATGAATCTCAGAATTTGGCCTTATGTCAGTTGCTTGATAAAAATAAAATTTCTGGCTTTCTTTTTTAAATATTAAAGGTAGCTGTTCATAATCTTTGACTGTCCATAAACCACAGCATAGTTTCCCTATCACTACCAATGCAATACCACTGTTTTCCCTCATGTATGTTTAATCTTATTTAATTTCCTGGAGAAGAAACTACATCGCTATTTTTTTAAATCACCCAGTAAAAAGCTGAGTAGTCTCATATATATCTTTTATTTTGTTCAAGTACTTTAATATGCCATAATTGATAATTATGAAGGGTAGTACTCTACTTACACTTGTTTTCATTTTTGTTGTAAAAATAACCCATAAATTGGCCACATGTTCTAAAAGCCATTTTAATTCATTTCCAAAAGATGAAAATTTTGGCTTAAAGGACATGCAAACAGGAACTGGGATTGGAAGCTTTGGCTAAAAATGAGTCAGCAGTGATCTTTGCTTATCAGTTTAGTACTTAGTAAACTAAGTGACCAATGGTCCTATCCATTTCCATAAAAGGCAACAGACTTTAACTAGAACAAGGCATTATGTGGGTAAATGCTGCTTTCCACATATCTATACCAATTAACTTTGGTCCTGAACTGCTATCCCCAGGCTGTTTCTCTCTTTCACAAGCAGAAAACACTTTCACTTATACTCAGCTGTGTAGTTTTGCAATGGACCTTCAAGTGAAGATAAACCACCAATTGTTTCCACTTTTGACATGTTTTTAATTCAGATTTCCAAACGTCAGAAATTAGAACACGTTATTGCACTGCCTCCCTCAACTGAGCTCAGTCCTGCTGGTTTTCTCCCTCTTCCACAGAGCTGGCACATAGTATAAGCAAACTAAGCAATTGTTTAAGGCCCTGAGTAGATCACACCCCCATCCCTTTAATAAAAGTAAGTGTTGTGTGGGGGGGCCTCCAAAATATGCCTGTTGAGGGTCCCCAATGGGCTAGTTCCACACTGCCTATTTATAAGCACCAGTAAGAAACTTTATTATCACTTGTTACAAACTTTTAAGTACCATGGGAACAACAATGTAAAGGGCATGATTTTCAATTGCATTAATCCCTCTTTATGTCAGATCATAATATAAATGAGAATCAGGCCCAGGATCTTTATTTTCCTGTGTCATGATTCATCAGACAGGCAGTTTTCTCTGTTTCTTATTTACTATTGACATATAACCTGAATACCTCTGGTAATCTCAGGGGGTAAATTCCTGCTTTTAGTTTAGCCATATTTTGTGTAGAAACTCTTCATGCTTTTTTGGACTAAGAAATACCTTTTCCTTTGCAGAGCTGGGGATTCGTTTAGAAAGTGGAAACAAAGAAACCACTTTATAGTGAGCTCAGTATCTCATGCTGAGAGATATCAGTTGCTGGTATATCAGTTGTTAGACCATCTGCACAAAGCTAGGGATCAGACCCTAGCTTTGTGATTCCATCAGAGTTCACAATATTACAGGGTAAAGTGACAGTGCTATTGTAATAAAACACCATGCAGTGCTGCTGATGGCTGTCTTAACTTCAGCATTTTGTGTGATCAGAATTAGAGCTGCAAGAAAATGTATTTAGCAAGGAATTTCATGTGAGGCGATATTTTTAAGCTCTTGTACCTAGGGAGAGCTAAATTAAAGTCAAAGGAGAACTTAAAGGTAAGAAATAATTAGGGCAGGGAGAAATAATAAAAATGCTGGGAAGGAGAAATTAAAGCCAATGGAGAAGTTAAAGGTAAGAAATAATTAGGTTAGAGAGAAATAATAAAAATGCTGCTAGGCAGAAGTCAGTCATCAGTGATTCAAGGGTAGGATACATCAAATATAGAAATGTCATCTATTGTGGGAAATATAATGAGACAACATATTGGAAGGGCCCACCCACCTATTCTCAGTTATAGATGTCAAACATGTAGGGCTCGTCTACACTGGCCCCTTTTCCGGAAGGGGCATGTTAATTTCACCTATCGTAGTAGGGAAATGCGCGGGGGATTTAAATATCCCCCACGGCATTTAAATAAAAATGCCCGCCACTTTTTTCCGGCTTTTAAAAAAGCCGGAAAAGAGCGTCTACACTGGCCCCGATCCTCCGGAAAAAGTGCCCTTTTCCGGAGGCTCTTATTCCTACTTCAAAGTAGGAATAAGATCCTCCGGAAAAGGGCACTTTTTCCGGAGGATCGGGGCCAGTGTAGACGCTCTTTTCCGGCTTTTTTAAAAGCCGGAAAAAAGCGGCGGGCATTTTTATTTAAATGCCGCGGGGGATATTTAAATCCCCCGCGCATTTCCCTACTACGACTCATGAAATTTACATGCCCCTTCCGGAAAAGGGGCCAGTGTAGACGAGCCCGTAAGGTTGTCCTAAATGCTGTCCATGGAGTGTTGGTCTCACTTAGCCCCTCTTCTTTTGGCATAGTTATAATTATTTCTATTCCCCAACTTTCTTATTTCCTATTATATTAAGTAAAGAATTGCAATTTGATTTCCAGAAGTTTGACAATAATCTATCTAGTGAAGTTTAGTTTGTTGTCTCCCAAACTAGAAAATTAGTGACGGGGGAGGGGGTGAACTCACAATGCACATTATACTTTAAAATCACTGTCCAACCATACTGTATGTCACCAACAGTAGCAGATACAAAATCCATTAGTATCTTCCAAAGAAAAGTAATTTACATATTAGAATATCATTATTCTTAATGTATAGACTTATTTGTCAGTAAGTGGCATGAATGCCAGCTGCATTAAAAAGACATTATGATAAGAGCCCTGGGGTTGAGGAGAAGAAGAAAGGTTTGCATCTCACAGAGAAAAACTGTAAGAAATGTTGGCCCTTTCAGCTTTTACAAAGGATGAATTTAGCTTCATTGAAGTGTGTGTGTGTGTGTACACGTATGCACGAGAGAGAGCGAGAGAGGTAGTAGAAGAGTTTAGATAATCAATGAACACAGTCTTCTTTCACTTCACAGGTTCTTCCCAAGCTAAATTTCAGTACAGTTATGTGGTTTGGGAACAAATTTACAATATCTCTTTGCCCGAACTGTGTTATGACTTGGTTTAGTTTTCATTATGTAGACAAAGCTACATTATAGGTACCATAATACATCTATGTGGCAGTTATTGTATGATTTAGGCTGATTTACACAAACTTTTTTTTTAATTAAACATTTTCTCCCCCTAGGCACTTACCCCATGCTTGTCACATTGGCATTTAAGCCCTTAGCATGAAGGACAACAGCACTGTAAGTCCAAGCAAGATGTAATTTTAATATAGCTAGTTTATGTGGGTGTAAATTCCTATAACCCACTCCCCACTATAATAACAATGAATTATATCCTGACTCAGCTGCTCAGTGGTTGTGAAATTCAACCATGGCTCAGGGGCCCAATTGAAATTGCTGCCCACTGCATTCTTCTGGTATTCTGGTGATGAAGACTGACCCTTGGTAAAGGTAGCTTAGCTACTCCACGGTCACCCAGCCCTGGACAAAGAACTGTCTTCCCTCTGCCAAATATCAACACTAGTCACCGGTGTGCGATACCAGATGGAGACACTATTCCTCTATGTCTCTCCCTGGAGGTTGGATGAGGATTCCCCGGGGTTAAAATACAACCAGAGAGGCAATGAAAGTCAAGTGGCCACCCACTTCCTGACATCAACACTGATTCATCTGATAGCTCTGAAATTTTGAACTGGTGCCTTCTGTTGTCTCCAAGAAAATGGGCTACATGAAGAAGAGTGCTAAAATCCTTCCAGTTTTCCTTATAAAGGGCTGTGACTGCTCCCTGGGTCCCAACTGGACTTGTCTCCTCACTCCCATTCCCTTCCTGACACACAAAATTGGAAGGGAAAAGACTGAAAGAATAACTACTTGCCAACACCAGTTCACTGTTCTGAGTATTTTTGCCTAAGCCCACCTTCTTTCAAGAGGTAATGAATAGTCTTGGGTTCTTCAGGAGGAGCAAGAAGGAGGGCAGGATGCTCAGAAACCTGTTCAAGGGAGGCATGTAACACATTTGTATGAGTTCTCTCCATACATCTTTCTAGACACTAAAGGCCCTCTCCTGGCCTGGTCTGACCATCCTCAGGACTGGTTAGTTGCAATGGACTCTAACTAAACTAAAGGATTAAAAGGGCTTGTGCAAGCCATGGGATTTGACTCAAACAGAACGAAACAGGTGAAAGTAGAGGGGCACTAGGCAGAAAAACCTTTAGAGGAATTTTTTTAAAGCAAATTTCCTGCTCAAGGAACATGTTATACTGAGGAGGTTTTAGTTTCCATTGTTTAGACAATACATCTCAAACCTGGCTGGAAGAGACCACCTCTGGTGATCTACATGTTCATCCATGAGCAACCTATTTCCTAAGACTTCCACAAAAAATGTAAGTGGTGGTGGTGGTTTTCATAATGTGAAGATGTAATTAACAGGATTTGCAATGAGACCACAAACACATTTATTATAGGCCATGAACACAAAACTAGCAATGATTTACCGTCATTGCTAGCTTGATCTGGATTTTAATTAGTAATAGATAGAGAGGCAATATATTTTAATGTCTTTATTTTGTTTAGTATTCTGTTGAAAAAGAATCTAACTAGCTTCACAAAATATATGAACAGTATAGAGGAATATAAATGAGCCCTCTGACTTGACATTGGCCTTGTGATAAGCTATGACTGTGTATCTTAAGAGAAGACTGCACTCTTTTTATATGGATCTGGCCTTACTCCAGGAGTCAACCAACAATAAGGCTAACTGCAACCTGGGATCACACATCTGGTGATGAGGAGGTCACTTGGGACACCTGACAAGATAACAGGAATTAACCCAATCACCCTACTAAGGGCACATCTTCACTCACCACGCTGGAGACTGACATTCTAGCATTTGATTTAGCTGTCCTAGTATGGACCTGTAAATCGAAAGCAGAGGGCAGCTTCTGCCAGCTTGTGTACTCCTCACAGTGGGAGGAGTAAGGGAAGGTGACAGGAGCATTTGCTGCTGTTGGCCTTCCCCAGTGAGAAGGCACCAAGCTCAACTTAAGACAAGCTGACTCCAGCTATGTATTCTACATAGCCGCAGTTATGTACCTAAAGCCGACCTTCCAGGTCTAGTGTAGACCTCGTCTAAGAGTCCTATGTAAGTCAAAGCAGATATAGTGGAATCGGACTTGGGTAATTTTGATAGAGGAAAAGAATCCAAAACAGCTCAGTGAGGATTGTTCATGAGTATGGTTGGGTTGGGGTTTGATTAGAGCTGAATGAATAATTAATATTTTCAGTTTGTGGGCAAAGTAAAAAAATCAGTTTGTTTTTAAGTCAAACTGAGTTTGTGGGTTTTTTCCCCACTGAAATGAATAATTTAAAATAATTGTTTAGAACAAAAAACAAAACCCCCAATACAAGACAAGCCCTCTTTGTTTCATTTATGTTGTAAGTGACTTTCACCCCATCCCATAGTTTAATAAGCTACTTTTTTAAGCAAAAGACCCCAGCCAGTCACAGAGTTTCCTGGAGCCTATTTCTGGAAGGGTCAGTGGGCTGCGGAGTCCATGGGGGAGATGGCAGGTGATGGAGATTGTGAGGTCAGTGGGTGACAGAGAAGCCAATAGGACCAGTGGGACCCAGGACTGCAAAACCAGCAGTGGGTCAGCAGCAGAGCCATTCCCCAGGGGTGCAAAACACGGGGGTGCTTCAGCATGCCCCACACCTCTTCTTCCCATACCTATGCATCAAAACATATAGTACTAAAGGTTTGTTCATTGCTAGTCATTTTTCAGACTGACTGTTGATGATAATAAAATGCTATTCTGCTTATTGGAGAGGAATCTCTCAGCTGATAGCTTTTTCATTTGATTTGGATGTAATGGATACTAATCTCATTCTGAAGGTAAAGAGAGGACCATAGACCTGTCATATGGAGCTGGCCTTACTCTAGGAGTCAGCCAAGAATATGGCTTCCTGCAGCATGTGATTACTGATCTGGTGATGAACAGATCCCCTGGGATACTTGAACTGATCTGGAGTAAATAAGTAGTTGGAACCCTATTTCATCATTTCAGTTGAACAGAACTTGAATGAGAGCTAAACTTGCATTTCAGATCCCATTTCATTTATCTTTGACTGTTTATTTCCTTTGGTCTGTCAGTAGATGCTTTTTCATGGATGAGGTAGTCAGATTGTTACTCTCCTCTGCAGGTTCTTTTTCTCAGATGGTGAAGGAAATAGGATCTTGTGCTCCATAAAATATTCCAAGACAAGCACCGCAGAGTGCAGCAGGCTTTCAACAAGCACAACATTGTGATTAGAGGAGTACAGAATGAGTGGAAAACAGGTTTTCTGTTTCATGGGAAATTCCATGAGTCTGAACATTGTTTACATTACAGAATGTGATAGAAACAAATTTTAAAATTTTGCAGGAAATGAAAGTCTGGAGAAGGGGAGGAAATCCACTTTAGGATTATTGAAATATTTTGTGTTCTCACAATTAAAATGTTTTGTTCCAATTGCAACATTTTTCATTTTATTACACAAAATAAAGAAACTTTCAAAATGAAACATTGTTTTGAAATTTGAAATGTGGAAACAGAATGGTTCAGTATTTAGCAAAATTTCTTATCAGTTTTTTTAATGGAAATGCATAAGAATTGACATGCTTCTATAAAATGTTTCATTTTTTATATTTTTTTCTAGTGGAAGAATATTTGGTTGGAAAATTTCTGACCAGCTCCCATAAGGTATGTCTATACTAGGAAATTATTTTGAAATAACTAAATTTGACTTAATAACTCCTGATTTTACTAAATCAAAAGAGCATGTCCCCACTATGGGGTAGCCTCAACATTAGTTCGAGGCAGACTCCATTAATGTGGACATGCTACCTCGACTCTGAGCCCCAGAAAGCACTGGGGAGTAATTAGTCTGAATTATTCTGGGGGGTAGTTATTTTGAAATAGCAGCATCAGACTAATGCTATTTTGAAATAACTATTTCAAAATTAGCATTATTCCCTGAGGAAAGCAGTAGTATAGATTTCAAAATAAGTGCCCTTTATTATTTACATCTATCAGGGATGATCTAGACCAGTGGTTCCCAACCTTTTGGGGCTGCTGGGTGCCCAGGGCCAGGGCCAGTCACGTGGCACGCGTCCGGGTGTGGGGCTGCTCACACGCCACGTGTCTGGAGGCGGGGCCGTGCATGCGCCATATGCCAGGAGTGGGGCTGGCCCAGATCATTTGATGGGCACACATAAATGCCCCGGCGGGAGCCATGGCACCCGCAGGCACTGCGTTGGAGACCACAGATAGGGTATGTCTACACTACCACCCTAGTTCAAACTAGGGTGGTTAATGTAGGCAACCGGAGTTGCAAATGAAGCCCGGGATTTGAATTTTCCGGGTTTCATTTGCATATTGCCGGGCGTCGCCATTTTTAAATGTCCGCTAGTTCAGACTCCGTGCCCGCGGCTACACGCGGCACGAACTAGGTAGTTCGGATTAGGCTTCCTATTCTGAACTACCATTACTCCTCGTGGAACGAGGTGTACCGGTAGTTTGGAATAGGAAGCCTAATCCGAACTACCTAGTTCGTGCCGCGTGTAGCCACGGGCACGGAGTCCAAACTAGCGAACATTTAAAAATGGCGGCGCCCAGCAATATGCAAATGAAGCCTGGGAAATTCAAATCCCGGGCTTCATTTGCAACTCCGGTTGCCTACATTAACCACCCTAGTTCGAACTAGGGTGGTAGTGTAGACATACCCATATAGACCATGCTTGGTCCTGCCATGAGGGCAGGGAACTGGACTTCATGACCTCTCAAGGTCCCTTCCAGTTCTAGTATTTTATGATTCTGTGGTTTCAAAATAACAGGCTTGGTAGTGTGGATGCTTTGCTTATAAATTAGACCTAAGGGAGTTTATTTTCAAATAATGCCCTAGTGTAGATGAGTGCATGGAGAGTCTACTGCCATTCAACTTGCTGCCACCAGGTGCAGAATATGATATCTAGAAATATCCAACAACAAATCCTACCGATGGAGCAGGCAACAGATAATCTCCTGAAGAAGATTCAGTACTTCACTGGTGTTTCCCAGTGACCCATAACAAAGATCATTTGGGTCTTAGTCTGTGGCACAGACATAACAGGTTTGTTCAGGTCATGTGGAACTGGGAAAGGAAAAAAGGGGCATTCAATTCAAAGTTAATGAATGGGACTTGTTTATTTTTAGTAGTGTGTGTTTGTATGAATTAAATACCATAAAAGAAGTATGTCTTCTCAACTCATGATCTCCTGTGGCTATGGTAGTATGTGTAAAATTCCTATGAGCCCTTTATATGCAGAACTGAATGAAATCAGCAAAGAATGGATGCGCTTAAATATGAGATTTGAATTTCTTTGCTTTTGCAAGACTCATAACATTACAAAGCTGGCAGACATCGTAATAAAAGCTTCTGTATGTGTTCCAAGTACAATTTAATCCTTCTGTTCATCCTTCATCAAGTAGCGCATAAATGTTTTCAGCTATCAATTAACACCGGCAGAAGTACAGTGATTCAGTGGTGTCAATTAAACCCTTATAAGGCATCAGCTCAAGTCCAGGAAACTGTTGTACTATACAATCTCATATTAAAATATTTACCTTAATCTGACATAAGACATGGATGTTCAAGGAATCCTAACAAGGCCTAATAACACCGAGGAAGTTAGTCCTATTGGGTGAGCTGGAAATCTGTAGATGAAGAACAGAAAATCACTTTAGCTCTGGGAATTCATTTTCAGTCCTGGCTCAACAAAGCCCTGGCTAGGATAATTTAGTTGGGATTGATCCTGCTTTTAGAAGGGGGTTGATCTCAGTGACCTCCTGAGGTCTTTTCCAGTCCTATGATTCTATTATTCTAATGAGCTGATCTGCCTATATAAGAGTAGAGTAATTGTGCTTAGGAGTCATGGTAGGCAAAGATCCACAAAGCATTGAGGGTATGTCTACACTACAGAGTAAGTTCGAACTAACGGACGTTAGTTCGAACTAACTTTCATAGGCACTACACTAGCGCTCCGCTAGTTCGAACTTAATTCGAACTAGCGGAGCGCTTAGTTCGAACAAGGAAAACCTCATTTTACGAGGATTAAGCCTAGTTGGAACTAGCTAGTTCGAATTAAGGGCTGTGTAGACCCTTAATTCGAACTAGTGGGAGGCTAGCCCTTCCCAGGTTTCCCTGGTGGCCACTCTGGCCAACACCAGGGAAACTCGTCGGCCCTCCTCCCGGCCCCGGACCCCTTAAAGGGGCACGGGATGGCTACAGTGCCTGTGCCAGGTGCAAGCCTGCCAGCACCCAGCCAGCAGACCCTGCACCTGGCACGGATCGAGCCACCCACCCAATGCCCCCCAGCCCTCCCCCTCTTCCCGGGACCAGGCTGGCGGCTCCCGGGAGCTTGCCCGGGACCGCAAGAGGCGGGCACCCGCCTGGGCTAGTGCGGACATTGTGGACCTCGTCCACGATCTCCACACTAGGCACAGCAAAGTGGCCATCTAGGGCAGGAGAAGTTGCCAGCCTGGCCACCCAGGAGCAGGTGTGCATGAAAATCAAGGGGGTCCACTGAGACCCCCGACCCTGAGCCCTGAGCTTATAATGGCCTTCCTGGGTCAGACCAAAGGTCCATCTAGCCCAGTAGCCTGTTTGCCGACAGCAGCCAACCCTAGGGACCCTGGAGGGTATGGACCAAAGACAGTGACCAAGCCATTTGTCTCGTGCCATCCATCTCCAGCCTTCCACAAACCTTGGGCAGAGACACCACTCCTACCCCCTGGCTAATAGCACTCCATGGACCCAACCTCCATGACTTGATATCACGTCCCTTTAAACTCTGTTCTAGTTGTAGCCTTCACAGCCTCCTGCAGCAAGGAGTTCCACAGGTTGTACTCTAGTCCTTCTTTATGGGAACCAATGAAGAACTTTTCTGTATGCACCCTCTGCACCCAACTCCTGCTTTTAGAGACCTCTATCCTGTCCCCCCTCTGTCTCCTCTTTTCTAAGCTGAAAAGTCCCAGTCTCTTTAGCCTCTCTTCATATGGGACCTGTTCCCAACCCCTGATCATTTTATTTGCCCTCCCCTCTCCCAGCCTCTCTCTTCCCCCTCCCACCTCCTTTTCCCAGTCTCCCCCAGTTTTGTTCAATAAAGACAGATTCCATTTTTGAACACAATTGTCCTTTATTTTGTACATCAAGAAAAGGGGCTAGGGAAGGGTAAGTGGAAGGAGGTGAGAGAGGAATAGGGTACAAGCCCCCGATGGGGAGGACTGGGCTGGCTCTGTGTTCTTTTGGGGGTGGAAGCTCTCCTGCAGCCCCCCATTTGCCCTCTCTCCCCAGATGGCAGCCTGCGGCAAGTGCAGCCGGTCTGATGGCCGAGTGCTGTGATGTGCCCAGTGTGGGTACTCCGGGCACTCCAAGCCAGGACTGCTTTGCAAGCGGGGCACCTCTGAGAACTGTCTGTCCAGGGTGGGGGTCGGGTCCTTTAAGCGCAGCCCTCAGCTAGCCTGAGACAGCATCTCCACGCTCTAAGTCCTCCTCTGATGCCCTGCCGGCACTGCTTCCGGCCATCCTTAAGCCCGGTTCAGGGTCCACTGAATGTGGAAATGCTAGTTCGAATTAGCAAAACGCTAATTTGAACTAGTTTTTAGTTCTAGATGAGTTAGTTCGAATTAGCTTAGTTCGAATTAACTAATTCGAACTAAGTTAGTTCGAATTAGCGCTGTAGTGTAGATGTACCCTGAGAGAGAGGCAAAGGTCCTGGGAATATGTAGTATTTGGAATGAATCGTGGTACTGTCTCTTTAAAGGTGTGGGACTAGGCCTCTTGCAAAGTGAGCAGGGCAGTGCTCTTTCCCAGCTAACTGGGATTAACTTCCAGAAGGTAATTAGCATATATATCGCTTCCTCCCTCATAACAAGACAAATATCAGCAGAAGAATTTTGGCCTGTTGAAACCTCCATATTGGGGTTAAGATGTAGGGTATAATTTGGACAAGGGGTTCCTGTTGAAGTGTTCTGGCTCAAGTTTTGTATCACACAGAGAACCGAGCCTGAGTGAAATACATAAACCAACACCTCAGCTGCACAAAGAAGGGATGAGGGGAGACACCAGTTTGAAGGAGGAAGATGCTAACTTCCCTAAGGGTGGAAGAGGGAAGGGGGACTATGTGAAACACATCCCAGCTTCTATGAGAAGACACAGGGCAGCACTTCCATTGTTGGCTAAGAAGAAGCTCCGAGGCATCACAATTCCAAAGTGGAGAGTCCACAGGGTTGTTGTGGATGATGGCAAGAAGACCAAAGGCAGAAGCAGCCCAAGGAACTGACAAGAGGTTCCATGGGCTAGAGCCCAAAGACGAGGGAGAATCTGGGTTCCCCTATCTCTTCTACACAGCAAAGGGGAGAGGGACAAGAATGAAAGTTGTTGAGAACTAAGGGTACGTCTACACTACAGCGCTAGTTCGAACTAACTTAGTTCGAATTAGTTAATTCGAACTAAGCTAGTTCGAACTAACGCATCTAGAACTAAAAACTAGCTCGAATTAGCGTTTTGCTAGTTCGAACTAGTAAGTCCACATTGAGTGGACTCTGAACAGGGCTTAAGGATGGCCGGAAGCAGTGCCGGCAGGGCATAAAAGGAGGACTTAGAGCATGGAGATGCTGTCTCAGGCTAGCCGAGGGCTGCGCTTAAAGGGTCCCGACCCCCACCCCGGACACACAGTTCTAAGGGGTGCCCCGCTTGCAAAGAAGTTCTGGCTTGGAGTGCCCTGAGTGCCCACACTGGGCACATCACACCACTCGGCCATCAGCCCGGCTGCACTTGCCGCAGGCTGCCATCTGGGGAGAGGGAGTAATTGGGGGGCTGCAGGAGAGCTTCCACCCCCAGAAGCCCGCAGAGCCAGCCCAGCCCTCCCCATCGGGGGCTCGTACCCCATTCCTCCCTCACCTTCTTCCACTTACCCTTCCCTAGCCCCCCTTCTTATTGATGTACAAAATAAAGATAACGTTTCTTCCAACATTGACTCTGTCTTTATTGAACAAAACTGGGGGAGACTGGGAAAAGGAGGTGGGAGAGGGGAAGAGAAAGGCTGGGAGAGGGGAGGGCAACTAACATGATCAGGGGTTGGGAACAGGTCCCAGATGAAGAAAGGCTACAGAGACTGGGACTGTTCAGCTTAGAAAAGAGGAGACGGAGAGGGGACAGGATAGAGGTCTCTAAAAGCAGGGGTTGGGTGGAGAGGGTGCATTCAGAAAAGTTCTTCCTGAGTTCCCATAAAGAAGGACTAGAGGACACCAAAGGAAAGGAATGGGTAGCAGGCTTGAAACTAGTAAGAGAAAGTTGTTCTTCTTGACAAAGCAAATAGTTAACCTGTGGAACTCCTTGCTGCAGGAGGCTGTGAAGGCTACAACTAGAACAGAGTTTAAAGGGAAGTGAGATCAAGTCATGGAGGTTGGGTCCATGGAGTGCTATTAGCCAGGGGGTAGGAGTGGTGTCCCTGCCCAAAGTTTGTGGAAGGCTGGAGAGGGATGGCACGAGACAAATGGCTTGGTCACTGTCTTCGGTCCATCCCCTCCAGGGTCCCTAGGGTTGGCTGCTGTCGGCAGACAGGCTACTGGGCTAGATGGACCTTTGGTCTGACCCAGGACGGCCATTGTAAGCTCAGGGCTCAGTGTCGGGGGTCTCAGTGGACCCCCTTGATTTTCATGCACACCTGGTCCTGGGTGGCCAGGCTGGCAGCTCTCCTGCCCTAGACGGCCACTTTCCTGTGCCTAGTGCGGAGATCGTGGACGAGGTCCACGATGTCCGCACTAGCCCAGGAAGGTGCCCGCCTCTTGCGGTCCAGGGCAAGCTCCCGGGAGCCGCCAGCCTGGTCCCGGCAAGAGGGGGTGGGCTGGGGGGCATCGGGTGGGTGGCTCTGTGCCATGCCAGGTGCAGGGTCTGCTGGCTGGGTGCTGGCAGGCTTGCACCTGGCACGGGCACCGTAGCCAGCCCGTGCCCCTTTAAGGGGTCCGGGGCCGGGAGGGGGGCATAGAGTTTCCCTGGTGTTGGCCAGAGTGGCCACCAGGGAAACCTGGGGAGGGCTAGCCTCCCACTAGTTCGAACTAAAGGGCTACACAGCCCTTAGTTCGAACTAGCTAGTTCGAACTAGGCGTTAGTCCTCGTAAAATGAGGTTTACCTAGTTCGAACTAAGCGCTCCGCTAGTTCGATTCAAATTCGAACTAGCGGAGCGCTAGTGTAGCACCTATTAAAGTTAGTTCGAACTAACGTCCGTTAGTTCGAACTAACTTTGTAGTGTAGACATACCCTAAGAGTTCTAGATGAGGGCTAAGAGTCAGGCTTAGAGGCCACTAGACTCTGAGTTTCTTATATTGGGATGTTTTGTATTAATGTCAGCAGAAGATGGGCTGAGGGGTAACCCGACTGGAGGACTGGGCCACAGAAACAGCTCTAGAGATAAATTAGGCCAAGGAAGCAGTGGACTAGAGTGAAAGAATCCCTGCAACTCTACCTCCAGACAAGGGGGGGGGGGGGGGGGGGGGAGGCTGTAGTGATGTATGCATGCACCAACAGCCTCCATTCTAAAGTTAGAATAATGTTTGTTTTTTAAAGGTTGTTCTCATCATGAATTATCTATTAATTTTTCTAATATAAAGGCTTCAATAGTGTTCACAACTCATCTTCACAATGCAGGCACAGAGATTCAGAGATTGATTGTGACCAAAGGCTCACAAAAACTGATCTGAGCAAGCTTGACAGGTTGTATCTCAGACCAACATTACCTCACTCACCTTGACTCTCTCACCTTACAGGGGGAAGGCAGGCAAAAAGTATCTATCATTTTCCGCTGCTCCCATTAGCAGGAAACAGTGATCTGTAGCCACTGAGAGTTGCCAGTGACTGTATCTGTGGGCATGAAGGTAAACACAGTGTCTGGTGGCCCACAAAGGGATAACACTGGCAAACTGCATCTGGCCCATAAATTGCTTATTGTCCATGCCTGGGTTAGGAACTTCTGTGGCAGTTTTCAAGGCTGCTAGAAAAAAGGGGAGTGGAGAGAGAGGAACAAAAAGAATATTGACACTCCTTAGGCATCCATGACGTGTGTGCCATGTATATTTCCTTTTAACTAGTAGCTCTAAGCTGAATCCAGTTCATTTGACCTACATCAGCATGCTGATATACCCTGTTAGAATCCTCCATCTTTTTTTTTTCTTACAGGGGAGCTGCCAGCAAATCTAAATGAATGCTGTTGAAGCAAAAGTTATTGAATGTTTTAGCAATATTAGTATTTTATGGGTAGGTGACAACTATTCAATGTTCCTGAATTGAGTAATTTTTGGTCTGAACTTTGCCTTACTACTTATACTATACAGAACTGAATTATCTTATGAAAATGGGAGCAAACATCTGTGGGTTTGCACACTGTACAGTTATCACAAAATGTTAAGTTATTAAAAAATCTAGCCTGTGGAGGTATGATTACATAACCATTTTGCCAGAAGAAAAATATAAATATTATACAACTGAATGCAAATTTTTAGAAATGGAACATCTGGTTCAAATTGCCTATAATTATTTTGCAAATCATGTTTTCTCATTAGCATTATATAGTTTTAATTGATTTTCCAATATATGACAAAAATGTAAACACACAGTGCATATAAATTGTTAAAATAACTATTTAAAAACAAGTCTCAGAAGGATAGCTGTGTTAGTCTGTATCTGCAAAACAAATAAACAATCAAAACAAAACAAAACAAAATAAAAAAGGAGTCCTGTGGCACCTTAGACCTGATCTACACAAGAGAGTTATTTTGAAATAACTTCCCTAATTTTGAAATAGCAAGGGGAGCATCCATACTACCAAAACCGTTATTTCAAAATAATAACTCCTTTCCTTGCACTTATTTAGAAATAATTATTTCAAAATAGCATTAGTGTGGAGGCTCCACTGCTGCTATTTTGAAATAAACTGTTCCCCAGAGTCATTCAAAGTAATTACTCCCCAGTGCTTCCTGGGGCTCTAAATTGAGATAGTGCATCCACATAAGGGAACATGCCACAGACTAATTTCAAGGCTTCTCTGTAGTGTGGACATGCTATTTCGAAACAGTTATATTGGGAGTTATTATTTCAAAATAAGTTATTTTGAAATAATGTTCTAGTGTAGACATGTCCTTAGAGACTAACAGCGGGTATGTCTACACTACAGCGCTAATTCAAACTAACTTAGTTCGAATTAGTTAATTCGAACTAAGCTAATTCGAACTAACGCATCTAGAACTAAAAACTAATTCAAATTAGCGTTTTGCTAATTTGAATTAGCGCGTCCACACTGATTGGACGCAGGGGGGCATTTAAGGGTGGCTGAAACCGGTTCTGGCAGGGCATCAGGTCAGTAATTGCGTTGTATGGCTGCTGTCTGAGGCTATCTGAGGCTCATGCTTAAAGGGACCCCCCCGGACAGCTGGTTCTCAGATTTTCCTGCTTGCTTGCGAACCTCGCCGAGGGACAGCAAAGCGTTGGTCTCTGCGCCCGTCTGTGTCGGTGCTTCCCTTCGGGGACGCTGCTGCAGGTGGCAACATGGAGCCAGAGCTCGCCCTGCACCTTCTGGTGCACTTTCTGGACTTGCTGCTGCAAGCCTGCCACCAATGGCTCGAGGCTGCCTGGCACCACCTGGTGCATGTCAGCCCCCTGCCTCTCCACCTGGCCGCCCTGGGTGCCGTGGAGGAGCCGCGGCGGAGCCCCGGCACTATCATGCCCCGCCGCATCTGGCGTCTGGACACCAGCAGCGACTGGTGGGACCGCATCGTCCTGAAGCGCTGGGAGGACCGACAGTGGACCCAGAACTTCAGGATGACGAGGGACATCTTCCTGGAGCTCTGCGAGTGGCTCGCCACTGCTCTGCGCAGAAGGGACACTCGCATGAGGCCCGCCATCCCCCTCTAGAAGTGGGTGGCCATTGCCCTCTGGAAGCTCTCCACGCCGGACAGCTACCGATCCGTCGGGAACCAGTTCGGCGTGGGGAGATCCACCGTTGGAGCGGTGCTCATGGAAGTACGGCACTCGTCGGCCACTGCACCGGGGCGGAGGGGGGCTGTGAAGAGGGGATGGGCCACCTCAGGGACAAAGGGGAGGCGGGAGGAGGTGAAAGTGCCCCGCACCGGAGGGGTCAGTCTGTCCCGGCCGTACTACATGCCGCCAGAGGGGTTGCTTCTGGAAGTGGGGCGCGGGGCACTGCCAGGGCACGAATGCTCCCAGCCACCCGGGCGCCCCACTGATTGGCGTTTTGCTGTGTCTCTCTCCGCAGGTGATCAAGGCCATCAACCGGGTGCA
The DNA here is from genome assembly GCF_049634645.1 of Pelodiscus sinensis. Taxonomy (NCBI): domain Eukaryota; kingdom Metazoa; phylum Chordata; order Testudines; family Trionychidae; genus Pelodiscus; species Pelodiscus sinensis. Next base: position 11,431,343 of record NC_134723.1, read on the forward strand.
GCTCCACAGGGTGGTCCACCACGCCGACCCGGACGCCATCATCCGGGGATTCGGAGCCCTCGGCTTCCCCAACTGTGGGGGGGCCATCGACGGGACGCACATCCCCATCCGTGCCCTGGAACACCAGGCGTCCCGGTACGTCAACTGAAAGGGGTACTTCTCCGTTATCCTGCAGGCCGTGTGTGACCACCGGGGACAGTTCACGGACATTAATGTGGGCTGGTCCGGCAAAGCACACAACGCCCGGGTGTACCGCAACTCCTCCGTGTGCCAGCGGCTGCAGGACGGGACCTTCTTCCCCGACCGCCACATCAGGGTCAGAGACGTGGACATGCCTGTGTGCCTGGTGGGGGATGCCGCCTACCCACTGCAGCCCTGGCTGATGAAGCCCTACACGGGGCACCTCAATCCCTCCCGCCAGGCCTTCAATGCCAGGCTGACCAGGGCCCATATCGTGGTGGAGGGGGCCTTCGGGCAACTGAAAGCCCAATTTAGGTGCCTCCTCACCCACCTCGATCTGGCCGAGCACAACATCCCTCCCGTGGTGGCAGCATGTTGTGTGCTCCACAATTTATGGGAGAGAAATGGGGAGGCTTTCCTGCCAGCCTGGATGGCTGAGGCTGACCACATGGCTGGACACTACGGTCAGCCCCACACCGCCGCTGTCCGGGAAGCTCAGCGGGGGGCCATCCAGATCTGGGAAGCCCTGCGGGAGAGCTTCCAGGTGGAGGAGGAGGACTGACCTCTCCCTGCATGCCCCACTGGGGCCTTCTTCCACCCTACCCTCTTCCCCTTTCCCCTCCCTACCTACTGTCAAATAAAGACACCTGTTTTTCAAACAAAAATGTCTTTTTATTTAACATAACTGGGGTGGGGGTGGGAGGAAGAAGGGTGGGAGAGGGGAGGGGGAAACCTGGGATAAGGGAGCAGGAAGGGAAGGGAAGGAAGGAAGGGAAAGGAAAGCTCAGGGGTGGGAGTCCGGCTGCCTCTCCTGTCTCGCCACACTGTGGGTCTGGGAGTGTTGGTGGGGAATGGTTGTGGAGGGTGGGGCAGGAGGGACGGGAGGTGTGGAGGAAGCAGGAGCGGGAGCAGGAGGCGGAGCTGGCGGAGCAGGGGGAGGAGCAGGGGGAGCAGGGGGAGCAGGGGGAGCAGGAGGAATTGGGAAGTGGTCCAGCAGGCTTTGGAGGTGGCCTCGCAGGGCACGGCCCTGCTCCTCCAGGGCCTCCAAGCTCCACCGGTGCAGCCTCAGGTCCTCGTGGATCCAGTGGTCCTGGAGACGGATCTGTTGCTCCAGGAACCGGAGGTGCCGCCTCTGGTACTCCTCCTGGTTCCTGGCTCTCCTGCTTGCCCGGGCACGGGCAGCTGCTGCAGGTGGGGTGGTGCGCCCTGCAGGCCCAGGTGCTGTGGCTGTGGTGTAACAAGACCAGCGGTCAATTACCCCAGGGGCCCAGGTGTGTGAAACCGAGCTCCCCTTTGCAAGGCCAGGGTCCCTGCAGGATCCCCAGCTGCTGCTCTGTGGTGGGCAAGGCCCAGGCACATGGTCCCAGGGCTCCCTCTCGCCCCAGCTCCCCGTACACATAAGGGAAGCAAGATGGTACTCACAGGTGGACGCCTCCCTGGCCTCGGATGACACAGGCGAGCGGCTCTGTGGGGTGCCTCGGGGGTCCCGGGTCCTGGGCAGGCTGCCGGCAGGCTCCTGGCTCTCGGAGCCCTCCTCCTCCTCCTCCGTCTCCTGGAGCGGTCCCTCTGCTCCGGGGTCAATCACGTCCCAGGGTGCAGGGACGGCATGAGCCCCTAGGAGGCGGTCCAGAGCCAAAAACTGGGGGCAGGCCTCCGGGTCAGCCCCTGGGTGGCAGGCCCGGGAGTAGGACTGCCACAGGTCCTTTATTTTCCAGCGCACCTGCTCCCGGCTGCACTGGTGGCCCCTGGCGGCCAGGCTGGCAGCCATGCGGCCATAGACTGCCGCGTTCCTGTGGCTAGTGCGGAGATCGTGGACATTGGAGGCTTCTCCCCAAACCTTGATGAGGTCCACGATCTCCACAGTAGACCACGCGGGCGCCCGCCTCTTGCGGTCCCGGTCAGGCTCCTGGGAGCCGCCAGGTTGGTCCCAGGAAGAGGGGGAGGGCTGGGTGTCCTCGGGTGGCTGGCTCATGGGTGTCAGGTGCAGGGTGTGCTGGCACGGTTGCTGGCAGCCTTGCAACTGGCACAAACTGTGTAGCCAGCCCGTGGCCCTTTAAGGGCTCCGGGGCCGGGAGGGGGGCAGACAAGTTTGCCTGGTGTTGGCCAGAGTGGCCACCAGGGCAAGCTGGGGAGGGCTAGCCTCCCACTAGTTCGAATTAAGGGTCTACACAGCCCTTAATTCGAACTAGCAAGTACGAACTAGGCTTAATCCTCGTGGAATGAGGATTACCTAGTTCGAACTAAGCGCTCCATTAGTTCGAATTAAATTCTAACTAACGGAGTGCTAGTGTAGCGCCTATGAAAGTTAGTTCGAACTAACGTCCGTTAGTTCGAACTAACTTTGTAGTGTAGACATACCCAGATTTATTAGGACATAAGCTTTCATGGGTAAAACCCACTTCATCAGATGAATTGGAGTAGAAGTTACAGAGGTAGGGGTATAGATAGATAGATAGATATAGATAGTTATAGCCATAGATATGCCCTAAAGGTATAGCTATTTCACTATGAAGCATCCTGACATCAAAATAACTGCATCTCCACTGGCAGTGTTATAAATTTATTATTATACTTGTGTCGCTAAAATGGCTGTAGGCTGGGCCCTATAGTTTCTTTCTACTAAACTCTCTCTTTGTCCATGTGTAAAACCCTGAAAGCTAGAGCTTGTGTTAAAATACATGCAACTCACTGATAAAACTACTACAAATATACCCAGACTATTATTTTTCTTCCTTGTGATGATGAAGAAATGAGAATTGGTTCTGTTTCCTGGCTGTGGTTTTAATATCTCTAATGAATCTTTGCTTACTTGGGAGGATACTTTTGGTGATTTTGCTTACCCTGCACTGGATTTCCAGTATTAATCATTAACTCTGCTGTTAAATTAGAAATTGCTTAACGTGTATTGATAAATACTTCTACTGATTAGAGATTGTCTTACATGGTAGGCTGGATAGAATAAGTCATCTTTCTTTAGATGCTAATACTCAACATTAGATTTTCATTCTCATTTGATGTACAGCAGTGTCAGTGGACATAGTCCTGATATTTTTATTTCACAGCCTAAACTGCCTCTTCTAGTTCTCTTTCACTAGGGTGAACATAATGAATGCTCCAGGGTGCTCTCTTGTTACAAATTGTTTTCTCTGCTTCCTTTTTTAGTTGGATCATTTCTGTGAGGCTCTCCCCAACCAGTTATCTCTAGCAGGCTACATTACAGAGGGTTGTCTACATTACAGAGGGTTGGATTTTTCTGAAAAAACTCACAGAGCATCCACACCTCAAGCATGTTTTTGTGCAAAAAAAATCAAAAGAACAGAGGGGTTTTTCAGGCATAGGTATTCCTCATTCTACGAGGAGGATTGCCTTTTTGCGAAAGAGCTCTTTCACAAAAAGGTGTGTGTGGACAGGAATGAGGGGGAGGGGTGTTGCGCAAAAAGAGGAAAGAGGAAAAAGCACAGGTGTCCTGGTGGCCATTCTGTGCAGAGCAATCAAAGCTTACTTTAGAGAGAGCATCCATGCAGTCTGGATGCTCTCTTTCAAAAAAGCGCATCGCTTTTTCGATGCACTTTTGCGGATGCGCTCTTGCGCAAGACGTTTTTGTGGAAGATTTCGCCCGATAAAAGCTTCTTGTGCAAGAAGTCTGCAGTCTAGATGTAATAGCTCTTCTTTCAAAAGCTTAAAATAAAACTGTATTAATGATCAATTTAGACTGATTTTTCCTACAACTTGTTTCTGTTTCCCAACAGCATTGTTCAAGACACACTACGCTCCCACCTTCCACAGCCAGCTTTGAAAACAAATTTATAAACCAAGCAAATCTAAAATAAAAACTTGGGTCAAATGCTAAGTCAGATTGGCAAAACAAGGGAAAATAGGTATCTGTCAGATTTGCAAAAGTGGCATTTTAAATTATTTTCCTCTGTATGGCCAAAGTCATTTTGTAAAGAGATCATGATTTCTATTGTGTTTAAAGCCCAGCCCGGTACAAAACAAATATGCAAAGCTAAAGCTTGTAGGCCTCAAGCCTGTATCCTAAAAGACCAATAACACATATATGTGAAGTTTAAAGGACTTTGTTATGAAGGCAAAGCCTATCACTTTGCTCTAAGTTTGAACAGTTCTTAGTATGATGGAGCCTTGGCCTCTAAGTACTACAGTACTTCAAATACTAATAATGGAAACGAAAAGCTTATTGAAGTTCTAACAACACTGAAAGCTGTGCAAAATAATGCTCTTTACTGAAAAGAACTCTGTCCTCTATATCAATGGTTTTCAACCAGGAGTCCAAGGCCTCTGGGGACAAGGGGGCATTAGCAGGATCAAGCAAGCAGGACCAGCATTAGACTTGGTGGGGCCCAGAGCAGAAAGCTGAAGTCCCACTGCCTGAGCCTGAACCTTTAGGCCCTGAGACGTGAAGCTGAAGGCAAAGCCTGAGCAGTTTAGTCTTGTGGGGACCCTTGTCGTATGGGGTCTCAAGCAATTGCTCGATACCATCTAACAATGCCCCTGGTTTTTGTATGCAGAAAACCAGTTATTGTGGGACAGGTAGACTGTGGAGTTTTTAAAGCATGGGGGAGGCTCCAAAAGAAAAAAAAACTTGAGAATTCTTGCTATGTGTGATGCTTACTAAGGGTGTGTCTAGACTACAGGGTTTTGTCGACAAACATGGACTTTTGTCGACAAAACTATACCTGCATCTACACTGCTGCTGCATTCTGTCAACGTGTATACAGCACCCAGAGCACCCAGGAGCCAGACGCCCAGATGCAGGAGGCCTCCCGGGCAACTTCGGACACTAGGGAGGGAACATCAGGTGAGTGCTGTGAGGGTCCAACACACACAGGGCAGGGCAGGGCAGGCGGGAGCAAAGTGGATGATGCTGTGCGGTGACATGTCATGCTGATTACAGCCTGGGGGGAAAGGGGGCACACCCATGGCCATCCTCAGGGAGGGTGGTCCTACCCCTGCATCCTCACAGCTGCTGGGCACCACCTACTCCTGGCAGGCAGTGATGCCAGGTACAGGCATGGGTTGGGGATGCTGGGATTGCCTCACAGCTGCAGGCCTCTGTGGGAACCTCAACCGTGGCCTGACACTTGTCTGTGCTGCTCGGCTGTGGGGTGTGTGTGAGGGGAGGTAGGATGGTGGCCTGCACATCTTCTAGGCTCCAGAGAGGCTGTGGCTGCTGGCCAGGCCACACCATGCTTTGCTGAGACCCACATGAACATCCTCTGACCCTAGGACAGGCACTGCCTGCTGAGAAGAAGGAGGACATGCCCTCTCAGGGAAAGTGTGAGCATGCATAACTGACGACTTTTCCCTCTTGTCCTCCACAGCCAGACCAGCTGACCATGAGGTGGGCGCCACACCTGCCCCACCACCCAGACGGCTGCAGGGAACCCATTGGCACTGGCGCACCTATTTAGACCTGGTGCACCAGCACATCTTGGTCCTGCAACGGATGCAGGACTCAGTGGACAGGAGGATGGAGGCAGAGGCCGTGTGGTGCAGGCGCTTGCTGCAGGAATTTGCCCATCAGCGCACTGATATTTGCACTGTGATCCGGGAGGCCATGGCTTTCCCCGGTCCTTTGCCTGGTCCTGCTCCTCCTGCTCAGTCTGCCCCCCCTTCCGGCCCCTTCACCACATCAGGGTGAGGCCAGGCAGGCTTCTACCACTCCCATTCAGGAACAATATTAGGAAACACACATTTTAATAGAGGACAGGTGCTGTGTTTTAAAGAATTCTCAGTAGTATCAGAAATTTAAAATTGGGTAATACTATATATTCTATTAATAAGCATCATCAGATTCATTAAATAATCAGGTACCGTTAAAAAGAACGTACATAAATTCACCTCTGCACTAACAAATTAAATTGCATAAAGTTCAGGTGCATTCTTGTTATTTTGAATATTTTAACATAGATATTGGAATATGTTCATATCTTGAAGAAAAATAAGTCTTTTGTGCATAATGTTAAAGAGATAGACTCATAGAATCATAGGTCTGGAAGAGACCTCAGGAGGTCATGAAGTCCAACTTCCTGATAAGAGCAGCACCAATCCCAGCTAAATCATCCCAGCCAGGGCTTTGTCAAGCTGGGACTTAAAAACCTCTAGGGATGGAGATTCTACCACTTCCCTAGGTAACCCATTCCAGTACTTCACCACCCTCCTACCAAAATAGTTTTTCATAATATCCATCCTCCTTGGGACCTTTTTCAGGTAGATGAAGGTTGCTCTTTGGAACTTTTTTCAGGAACATCAAATCCCCCCCACACTCTTCTCTTCTACAGACTAAACAAGCCTAAATCCCTCAGCCTCTCTTTGTAACTCATGTGCTCCAGCCCCCAAACATTTTTGTTGCCCTCCACTAGACTTTCTCCAACACGTCCAAACCCTTTCTGTAGTGGGGGGCCCAGAATTGTATGCAATATGCCGGATGTGGCCTCACCAGTGCTGAATAAGGGGAAACAATCTCTTCTCTAGATCTGCTGACAGTGCTCATACTAATCCACCACAGTATGCTGTTATCCTTCATGGCTACAAGGGCACACTGTTGACATGCAACTTCTCATCCACTGCAATACCCAGGTCCTTTTCTTTAGAACTTCTGCTTATCCAGCTGGTCCCCAACCTGCAGTAACTGTGATGGATTTTTTCGTCCCAAGTTCAGGATTCTGCACTAATCCTCATCAGATTTCTTTTGGCACAATCCTCTAATTTGTCTAGGTCACATTAGCTTTATTCCTACCCTTCAATGTATCTATCTCTCCCCCTAGCTTGGCAAATTGCTATGGGGTGCAATCTATCTCCTCATCCAAGTCATTAGTCATTAGTGTAGATGTTGAACAAAACCAGCCGCAGAACCACTGGCTGATACTGATTGCCAGACAGACATTGAGCCATTGTTCACTACCCTGATTATCCTGATGATCTTTCTCTCCACTTTACAGTGCTCCAGTCATGTGAGTCATTACACCAAGTCCCACCAAGTCTCTGTTATTCCAAGCACGTCATAGTTCTTTGACTGTGCCAGGACTTCCAATTCTCCGTGCTTGTTTCCCAGGCTTCTTGCATTCATTTATCCAAACCATGCTTCTTTACCTTGATAGCAAGGATACTGTGGGAGATCGTATCAAAAAGTGTGCTAAAGTCAAGACATATCACATCCACCGTCTTCCCCATATCCATAGAAGGCAATAAGGTTGGTCAGGTACAACTTGCCCTTGGTGAATCCATCTTGACTATTCCTGATTGCTTTCCTCTCTTCCAAGTGCTTCTTATTCATGGTTTTTCCAGGGACTGAGGTGAGGCAGACTCATCTGTAGTTGTTCTTCTTCCTTTTTTTTTTTTTTTTTTTTGAAGATGGGCACTAATTTGTGTTTTTGCAAACACATCTGGGACCTCCTCTTCTCACTATGAGTTTTCACAGATAATGGCCAATGGCTCTGAAATCTGATCAGCCAACTCTCAGCACTCTCAAATGCATTAGATCTGGCCCCATGGATCTGTGTGTGTCCAACTTCTCTGAATAGTTCTTAACCTGTTCTTTCTCCACTCAAAGCTGCCCGGCTCCTTTTCATACTGTGCTGCCCAGTACAGCAGTCTGGGAGCTGATTTTGTCTGCGACGACAGAGGCAAAACAAAGCATTGAGTACGTCAGCCTTTCCCACATCATCTGTCACTATGTTACCCCCCTCATCCAATAAGGGTCCCACATTTTCCCTGACCACCTTCGTATTACTAATATGCCTGTAGGTTATCTTTCACATCCCTTGCTAGCTGCAAATCCGGTTACACTTTGGTCTTCCTGCATGCTCCTTACACCGCTGAATGCTCGAGCAATATATTTATACTCCTCCCTAGTCATCTGTTCAAGCTTCCACTTCTTGTAAACTTCCTTTTTGTGTTTAAGCTTGCCAAGGATTTAACTACTGAGCCTAGCTGATCACCTACGATATTTGTTTTTCTTACTGTGCATTAGGATGGTTTGTTCCTGTGCCTTTAATAAGGTTTCTTTTAAAATACTGCCAGCTTTCCTTTCCCCTTCATGTTAGCATCTCAGGGGATCCTGCCCATCAGTTCCATGAGGGAATCAAAGTCTGCTTTTATGAAGTCCAGGGTGTGTATTTCTTCCTTTGGTCAGGATCCTGAAATCAACCATCTCATGATCACTGCTGCTTAGGCTGCTATCCACATCTACTTCCCCTACTATTTCCTCTCTGGTTATGAGCAGCAGATCAAGCTGAGCATCACCCCTGCTTGGTTCCTTCAGTACTTGTACCAGGAAATTGTCCCCATCATTCTCCAAAAACTTCCCCTACTGTCTCTGTAGTGTTGTATTGGTCTCAAAATAGATGCCAGGAATTGGAGTCCCCCTGAGAACCAGGACCAGTATCTGGAAGTTTCTATTAGTTGCCTTGTTTACCTGATCTGGAGGTCTATAGCAGGCATCAACCATGACATCACCCTTGTTGCTCCGACCTCTGAATTTAACCCTGACTGTCAGCAGATTTTTCTCCCACTTTATACTGGAGCACTAAGCAATCACACTGCTCTCTTACATACGGTACAACTGCTCCACCTTTTCTCCCCAGCCTGTTCTTCCTGAACAGTTTACACCCTTCCATGACAGTGCTCCAATCATGTGAGTCATCCCACCTAGTCTCCATTATTCCAATCAGATCATAGTTCTTTGACTAAGCCAGGACACCCAATTCTTCCTGCTTTGTTTCCTAGGTTTCTTGCATTTGTGTACAGACACCTTAGATAACTACCTTCTTAATACAAATCAGGAGTCCTCCTCTGTTGCACCTTCCTCCTTGTGTTTATTCCTGGTATCCCATTTCCCTGCTTATCTCTGGTTATATCTACACTACAGAGTTTTGTAGGAAAACCAGCCATTTTCCCAACAAAACTGGTGGAAGGTCCACACTGAAATCACATTCTTTCACAAGTAAATTGAAAGAACAGAGGGCTTTTTTATGACAATGGTAATGCTCTTTCTACGAGAAAGAAGCCTTTTTACAAAGAAGCCTTTTTGCGAAGAGCTCTTTCTCAAAAAGGCATGTGTGGATCGGGAGGAGGGTTTTGTTTCAGAAGAAAAGGCCTCCAGGAAAAAGCACAGGTTTCAAAGGGGCAGCACCACAGGAGCCCGGGATCAGCTGGAGTCCTCGGCTGATCCCCGGCTCCGTGCAGTGCTGACCCTTGGAAAGTCCACCCAGGGGCAACATTTCCCAGGGGCAACACTGCAGGAGTCCAGGATCAGCTGGAGTCCCCAGCTGACCCCGGGCTCCGTGCAGTACTGCTCCTTTGAAGTGCTGAAGTGGCACTTCAAAGGGGCAGCAGAACACGTAGCCGGGGATCAGCTGGAATACCCAGCTGATCCCCAGCTCCATGCTCCTCTGCCCCTTTGAAGTGCCGCTCCTGCGCTTCAAAGGAGCAGAGCTGCACGGAGCCTGGGGTCAGCTGAGGAGTGCTGGAGGGACACTTCAAAGGGGAGGCACAGCATTAACGCCTGCGATTAATGCGTTAATTTTTTTAATGCATTAATCTTGCTCTGCGTTAGTCACAATCATTAATGCAGATAATTTGATATCCCTATGTATTTTAAATCTGCTGTCTATTAATTTAATTTGGTGTCCAGTAGTTCTTGTGGTCTGAGGAGTAATTAACATTTCCTTATTTACTTTCTCCATACCAGTCATGATTTTACAGACTGGTATCATATTCCCACTTAGTCTTCTCTTTTCTATGCCGAAAAGTCCCTGAACTATTATTTTGTCTTCATACGCAATCTGTTCCATACCCTAACATTCTTTAAACTTCTGACCTCTTATGACCATTCTTATGTCCTTATGTTATATTTTTTCTACCTTTTTCTCGACCCTTTCCTATTTAAATATATCTTTTTGAGACTGAGAAACCAAACTATATTCGATATTCAAGATGTGAGCATACCATAGATTCAATCATCATCTGTTACCATTGATTTTTTGGGTTTATTTGTTACCAATTTTACCTCCCAAACAAAATATGAAGTTATGCCATGCCCAGAGACCTTGTCCATTATGATATCAGAAGTAAACTCAACCACACACAATTTTTACTAAAGCTAATCATAGCATTTTGTTGATTTGTGCAAGGGAGACTGCACAGGTAGTGGTTTACTTCAACCTACTTCCACTTCTGTCCAACATCAAGGGTTATCAGCTACTAGTTCTGGAAGAGCATCTATGGAGTTAGTCAGGAATAGGTATTTCAGAGTATTTCCCAGGTAGAGAAGTCTAAGTGAATCTAATACAGTCCATGCTACTATAATGCAAGCTTTGCTGTTGCTGACCCTCAGTGGAGAAATCACATTAACATAATATCTCCTAAACTCAGATTCAGTGGGCTAAATTCAGAGATGAAGGGTAGGGGCGAAGGGGAGAATTATGGCCTCACTGAAGTCAATGGATTTTTGCCACCTACTGCAATGAAAGTAGGATTTCATTATAGTTTGTATGGATGTTTTTTTCCCATTATAATAGTTTACATTGACTTCACAGAGCTAAATGGACTGTGCCCAATGGCTTAGGCATCCCAGTAACTTCCCATCATTTTGGTTGTTGCATTTTCACATTCTGAATAGATTTTTCTTCATAGCTGTGAACACAGATTAATTTTATCACCCCCTTCTCAGATATAAATGGGTTCAGAATAATTTTCCATATACAGAGCCTACATTTCTGTATTCAGATGTTGATTGCTTCAAGCTGATAAATAGCTCTAAAAATTAGCTACAATATAAATGGTTTTGCCATTGAAACAGTCAATTCAAAGAAGCTGCACTTTCACTTACATTTGTTTGAACCCCCTGAGGACAGATACTATAAATAAATGATTTTAAACTCTGTGAATAAAATGTATAGAGGTAGATTCTTCATTATGACTTGGCCCCTGTGTGGTGGAAAACAAATCTCATGACTCGCCTGAGAGACTGGATACTGAGGTGACACTGAGAGAAGCTGATTGCCGGGCCCCTGGGCAAACAATGTTGGGAGTGGGGAGGCTGGCCCTGTGTTCCTGGAAGGGTCTGGGCCTTGGTCAAAAGGGGCAGGACTGGGCAGCCAGTCACCAGAACTGCCCGGATGGCACAGTGCCCCCTTCCCTCTGTCAGCCCTCGGAGTATGCAGTGTGGGGTTCTGCAGTGTACCACACAGTGCTTCCACAGCAATTCTAAAGGGCCCAGGGCAACTGCACCATCCCCTATCGATGGGCCTAGTTATAACATACTCAACTTCTCCACTGGCACACTGCTGTCTTTGGGTCATACCCTGTCTTTGGACCAGCCCCAGAATCAGAAAGTAACAACAGTGCCTTTGAGTCACTGTCTCAGCCACACTTGTCAGATATCACAATCAGCTAACAATCTCTCCTACAGCTTTTAAGGCTGCATTCTATGAGGGGCTGTGCATCTCCACTGATATCAATACCCTTCTATGAGTCACTACTGAATTTAGCTCAAGGGATCATAGTTAAAGGTTTTACCTGAACCTCAAAACCAAAAAAAGCAATTCAGAGTTCACTAAATCTTAATGTTGTTTTAAAGTACTTTTAAACTGGGTTAATTTCTTTAGGTTTATTTTTCTCAGGGTAGTATAGTTGATTGATATAATTTACTTTCATTTTGACATTGTAACGGGGTCTCATTAGATCTGCAATGAAATTGAATTGCTGTCATAATGTCACATCATAAAGGAATATTAACAAGATCTCTATAGACTTCTATTGGAATCATTTTTTCATCAGAACATTAATGTAACTGAAGCAGGGTCCAACGGACCGTAGACAAGAGGGGCAGAAAGGAACCAATTGGCTCTCAGACTTTCATTTATAAGATCTAAATGCTGCTTATAACTCTTGTTTGTTGTATAAAACTTATTGGCTACCACATCACAAATAAGTCCCATTTAACTTCTCAGTTACTACCCTAGTAGATTTACCTGGCGTTGCTCAGGTCCTTAACTCAAATAATGTTTGTTTTTCTTCATTTAAATCATTGCTCTGTAGTGGGGCTGGGGATGAGAGGTTCAGTTTGCAGGCTGCCCAGGGGAGTGAGGGCAACTCCAGCCCTCTCCCACTGTAGCAGCTTGGAGCCAGTTGAAAAGCACCGGGGGGGGGGGGGGGGGAGAGCCAGGCCCGGCGGGATACAGTGAACCCTCGTTTATCGCGGTAGATAGGTTCCAAACCCGACCGCGATAGCTGAAAATCCGCGAAGTAGGGACACCATATTTACGTATTTATTTAACATGTATATTCAGACTTTTAAAACCCTCCCTTTACGTAGTACTGTTAACAAACCACCCTTTAATGTACAGAACACTTAATGCATGTACTACAGTACCCTAAACTAAAACAGGCACAAATATTAAAAAAATCCGCGATATATTTCTTTTATAATATATACATACGTAATGAAAAAAGTCCGCGAAGTCGTGAATCCGCGATGGTCGAACCGCGAAGTAGCGAGGGCTCACTGTACTGGGAATTTCCTGGTGGGCCGTCTTGTCTGCACACCATTGCCCCTCACTCCGAGTGGCTACATGTCCATGCTGTATGCGCGATGCAGAGCCCAACTCGCCGCCTGTGCTGAGAGCCGGACATGATGCAGAGAAAGGGGGCGGGGCTTGAGGGGCATGCAGGGGTGAAATCATGGGGAGGGCTGTTCTCAACCCATTTCCTGGGCCTATTTTGATTGCCAGTACGCTCCTGGAAGCACCTGTCCTTAACCGTTACAGATCCAGCAGGCACAGCCAAGGGACAAACAGACAGACAAACTCTCTGAAGTATGTAGTAGAAAGCTGTCCCTCTATCCCCCCTCCCCTGCCTCCTGCTGGCCCAATGGGGTTATAGCTGTCCCAGTCCCCCATCTCTAGTCCCTTGCTGCCCCCTCTGTTCCCCTGTGGTCATCCTGCAGTATAACTCCCTCCTCCCTTTCCATTATGAGAAACAATCAAATTCCATGCACATCCTATTATCCTGGAACAACCAAACTCTCACCCTACATACCAAATTCAGTGGCCCTAGTTCTTACTAATTAGTTGAGATTGGTCCTGTCTTGGACAAGGGGCTGGACTTGATGAACTTCTGAGGTCTCTTCCAGCTCTATGATTCTGTGATTCTAGGAGGTCTTCTTTAAAAAACAGACTCATGGACAGATGTACAAATGGACAGACAGACAGACAGACAGACAGACAGACATTTCTAAAATATATAGTAAGAGAATGACATTGCTTCTTGTTATCCAGATATTTTATGGTACCCCTCCCCGCTAATTTTTTTTGGCTCCTCTCTTTTGCTTTTGTTTTTTTCTCCTTTTCTTTCTCTCTCTTCACCCTGTCTTTCATGACTGTTTTTATCTTCCTCCTTTCATCTAATTTGTTCCCCCTTCCCGCCCCACTGTGGAATAAAAGACTATGAAGTCCTAAAAATACAGTTATATTTTTGGAGGAAAATGATGAACTGAAGCATCATAAGATGGTGCTCTTTCATAAGAGTCCAAGAAATCTAGCAAAGGGGGAAAGAAGAAGTTAAGATTCTCTTTAGAGCAAGGAACCCTTACTTAAGATGAAATTACTTTATCATAAGTATTCCACCTGTCAATGACACCATAAAGGTGTAATTGCTTAATTTGGCCTAACATGCTCTCTTCTGCAGATGTAATGGTGATAATGGGAAATGAAACTCCATGAGAGCACTTTCCTAGAATTGCCCAAAATCAGTCCAAATAAGGTAGCCGATGAAATCTGACATCCGCCTCCCCCCCTCTCACACACACCTTGTAATAAGCATCTCTAAACTCCAAACCCTGCAAAGAGAGTGAATCCTGTATAAATATAGTTTGGCCGCAGATTATTGAAAACTAGGAAGTGGGGATTGTCATTGACTGGGTAAAGTAATTTTGCATAGATTGCACGTATGAGAAAATTCATTAAATTAAATATATGTAATTTTTTTTATTAATGTGCTTGCAGAAAGAAAGTGAAAGAACAGTTTTAAATTTGTAGGATTTCAACTTCAAGCATTATTCATTTTATTGAATAATTACCAAGCATAGTAAATTTGAATCAGAAACTCAGCTTCCATTACTCTTTCTGTAAGTAATTTGAATTAGTTTGTGATCTGTAACAGTACACTTTTTTTGCACTAAAATGACAGTTGAATAGGCGACTTGATTTTAATTTTGTTAGCAAATATTTTTATGAACTCTAATAATAATAGTCATGTTTTTTTTCCTGATGAAAAACAAAAATAATTATATAAACCTTTCACCCAGCACATTCCAGTGTAAAAAGTAGTACATTCGGCTAATTTAAGTGGCAAGATTGTTTATGCAAAATTTCGTGTCTGTAGGAAATTACAAAGTATGACTTTATTTTTCACAAATTCACAAACAAACTCTTCAAAATATATAGTAATAGATGACAGAATTTTAATAATATTTGGTTCTTATGTTTAGGCAGTTTCCTTTTTGCATTTGTCTCACTTTGGACAGACAAGGCATTTCCATTCACTCTATCAGGTCTCAAGCGTATGCACAATGCTATAATGCATAGCTTGGTAACACAACTGAGAATGTTTGCTTAATTTCTGCTTAAAAATCGATAAACTATCATGAAAACATTTCCATTGGGTTTAAATTGAGTTAGATCTTACAACATTTACATTGAGGGCTAACTTTGACCTGATGGTGTTCCTTAAATAACGGTAACTGCTACTGTTAATCCTATATTGCAGAATCCATATATTATTATTACAGGATTAATACGGTAAGGAAATCAGTATAAAAGTGACTTGAAAATAGGTTTAGAAATCTGCAGGAGAGTGGGGGTTAAATCATTCTTACCTCAGGTCATGTGGTCTATTGTTCTGATCCAAACTGTTTCAATTTATTAGTATTGTATGTGGATTGGCATATTATTGGTTAACAGTTTCTTTTTATTTCCCAGTCACCTGAACTGTCACATTTTGGTGAATTATCAGGAAATAAACCCCAGCAAATGCTTTCGAAGACAGCACACTACACAACACAGCTTTGAAACTGAAATATCTAAAAACATTTGCATGATTAACTCCCCTACTATCCTGGTATGATTAGATCTGCCGAAGTCATATGTTCACAGCATTCAGTCAATGTAATCAGCCTGAGAAGATTTCATTTATTGCCAAGTGTTTAGTGTGATGATGAGTCTACTTCATAAACAAATGTTTTTATTTAAAAAAAAAATGGGTGATACACCATTTGTCTCCAGATTTTTCTATGAATCAGAGCATACAAAGGTATTGTAGGTGTATACTAAAAGAAAAGCAAGAGATTTATATAGAATCATTTCAGCTTGGCAGCTGAGTGCTATTGAAGGCCATATAGTAGTTTCCTGCTCAAGTCAAATATGTAACAGGAATATACATTAAATTGCTGGTTGTCATATTCACAGCTGAAATGTTCACAGTTCCAGAGTCACTGGGAAAGGAAGGTACATTTTGCAGGAAGCTACATGATGGCTCAGAAGTGATGTGACAGGACACAGAGTTTACCATAATATTCTCTCTCTCTCTCTCTCTCTCTCTCTCTCTCTCTCTCTCTCTCTTTCTTGCTCTCTCTCTCCTGGGTTAGCATTCTGATTTTTTTAAATGAAAAAGAAAATGAATTTAGGTGGCTCTGTAATGAGAATTTAAAGCAAAAGAAAAAACCCTAATTCTAACATTTTTGTTGTCATTTGAAACACAGCACAAATGTCTTGCCTGCTCTATTGCAGAGGGTACCTTTTATGAAGATTTCTTTTCCATCTAAGTACAATAGCGTAATGTATTAACTATGACTGTGTCATTATAATAGGCCTTTATGTTTTCAAAGCACAGCAAATAACATTAATTGATTAACAGTCACAACTGTGAGGTAGATAGGTAAATATTATTATTAGAACTGGGTGAAATGTGTGTTCATGAACAGTTTTATGAAAAACTACCCAACTATTTTCAGAACAAATTATTCAACGGGTTGTGATGGTAATTCTCATTAATGATGAGGAAGCAGAGAGTCTAAACTACAGAGATTTTTCGAAAGAGGATATGCAAATTGGGCGGGAATGGATGGGGTTTTTTTCAGGAAAAAACTCCTTTTTCGAAAAACCGCGTAAACCCTTTCTCAGGAAGAGCGGTTTTGCATATCCTTTTTCGAAAAATCTTTGTAGTTTAGACATGCCCAGAGAGAATAAGGAATTTGTTCAAATCTGCAACAATGCTACAAATCAAGAGGTTCATTGCTCCCTCTCCCACCTGTTTCCTCTCTTCCCCATTGACTCTCAGCTTGCAATGAAAGCAAAATAGAATCAAGTCATATGATAGAATGTAAGCTATTGGGTGGATATTTTTCTGTTATGTTACGTTTGTACTTTGCAATAGTTTAAAACCTGTAAAACCTATATAGTAAAGTCTGTATTCTTCTATGTAAAACTGCAAGAAAATGAAACAAAAAAAAGGACTATGTAGTACTTTAAAGACTAACAAGATGGTTTATTAGGTGATGAGCTTTCATGGGCCAGACCCACTTCCTCAGATCAAATAGTGGAAGAAAATTGTCACAACCATATATATCAAAGGATACAATTAAAAAAAGGAACACATATGAAAAGGACAAATCAAATTTCGGAACAGAAGGTAGATGGTGGGGGGGGGGGGAATGTCCGTGAGCTAATGATATTACAGGTGATAATTTTGGAAACTATCTCTGTAATGGGTAAGGTAATTAGAGTCTTTATTCAAACTTAAGTGTAAAGTGTCGAATTTGAGCATGAATGACAGTTCAGAGGATTCTCTTTCAAGTGTATTCTTAAAAGGCCTTTGAAGCAGGATGCAGGTAATCAAGTCGTTGAGACAATGTCTTTTCTGGTTGAAATGGCAAGAAACTGTTTTTTCTTTGTGATCCTAATATCTGTTTTGTGGGCATTGATCCTTTGGCGAAGTGTTTGAGACGTTTGTCCAATGTACATGGCTGACGGACACTTTCTGAACATGATAGTGTAAATTATATTTCTGGATGCGCAGGAATATGTGTTGTTGATCTTATACCTCACTTGATTAAGTCCAGTAATGGTATCAGCAGAGTGGACAAAGCTGGCAATGTGGACAAAGCTGGCAATGGGGTTTGTTGCAAAGGAAGGTACCAGGGTTGGTATTAGTGTGGTATGTCCTGTGGTTGTTGGTAAGAATCATCTTGAGGTTAGGTGGTTGTCTATAGGAGACTACAGGTCTGTCTCCCAGAGCCTCTCAGAGTTTGGTATCCTGTTCCAATATAGGCTGTAGTTTATTGATAATGTGTTGGACAGGTTTAAGTTGGGGGCTGTAGGTGAGGACAAGTGGTGTTCCATTGTTGGTTTTCTTGGGTCTGTCTTGAAGTAGATGGTTTCTAGGTATTTGCCTGGCTCTTTCAATTTGCTTTTTTATTTCTCTGGGTGGGTAGCTGAGGTTTATAAATGCTTGGCAGAGATCCTGAAGTTTCTGGTCTCTGTCAGTGGGATTAGAGCAGATGCGGTTGTATCGAAGGGCTTGGCTATAGATGATGGATCATATGGTGTGTTCTGGATGGGAGCTGGAAGCATGTAGGTAACTGTATGAGTCAGTGGGTTTTCTGTTGTGGAAGCTTTGTATATAGAAATCCATATTGTAATTCCGACCGTCAGGGGGAGTCCATATAGAATTATTTTTCCTTTGGTGTTGATAGGGGGGATCCGGTAGGTCAGATTGATGTTCATTGGTAGTTTGGAAATACTTTAGGAGCAAACCATGAGACTGTCACAATCTGGTTAATGACACGCAAATTACTTGCAGTCAGGTTCCCCTTCAAACAGAACCTTTGATGGGGGATTCATCTTTCTGCTGCTCTTCTTGGCTGATACTATGCTGATACCTTGGCTGATAACACTGTGCAAATGTTTCTTTTAAATGACGTGAAACTAACCACTTTTTAACCTAAAGAGTGTCGGGTCAATGGATATATCTGATTCATCCACATGAGCTATTTAGCGTGAACTCAGTGTCTGTGAATGATAGAACTTGCTAGAGCCAGGCAGGCTGGATGCAAGGACTCCTCAAAGTTCTTTCTCTGTACTTTTGGGAATGGCAGCACCTACCCATTGATTGGCAGATCAAGTGGAAAAAAGTGTTCTGCAATAATGACTCCAGAATGCCATTGGATAAATAGTGATCCGTCAGTGTTTGGGGTAGATATTCCAGAAGAATACTGTATCTATCTAATTTGGAGAGAACTAATCAATTCTTTTCTGTCCAACTGTCTGCAGTAGTTTGTATACCAGCAGGCACAAAGTTGTGTCCCATCCCATGATCCTCGTCAGTTTTTACTGCTGTGTACGCAGACACTGTATAGCTATTTACCTCTCAAAAAGCTAACTTATGTGTTTTAATCATGAGACTGACAGTGTCGCTTCCAGTTTTTGACTGTCCCAAAAGATTTGGTTAGAATCTCTCTGCATACCGTAGGGAACAAATGAGATATGAAAACCAGACCTGTGAACTGATTCCTGTTTCAGCGCAGCAGTTAAAAGGAACAATTCCCAGTCAGATACTAGGGATGATGGTGGAAGAGACAAAGACTGACTTGTATTTCCTGCAGTTGGTATGGACAGGCCTAGATGGGCCATATGGTTTTCTCCTGGGCTTTCAGTGTTCATAATTATATTAAGCAGCCAAAGCCGCCATATGGTTTGATTCCATGCAGAAAGGGGAGCGTCTGCTTATTACAGATTTTCTGGAAAAATTTCTTATTCTCCTAGGGCTCCTAATATTGACTTAATATAGTTTGTCAACCCACAAAGAAAAACATTTCCTGTTACGGATGTATAAAATTGACATTTGTCTTTTAACTTTGATCTTTGGAAATCATAGTTCATTTTCTACCATTTATTGCAAACATTAAAAAAAATCTCTTTTCTCTTTATAAAATGAAAAGGAATGAGAGGTCAGCATGCCTTGAATTCCATTGTTTTAATCTTGAGCACAGCAAGGTTTTTAAAGGTTTATACTTGCAATGTGGCTTTTCACTACATCCTACAAATAATAATATGTAGTATTAAAAAACTGGGCTCTGTAACCAGATTTGATTGAGATGTTGCCCTATTATGGTCTTGTCATGGCATATGCACACCCCATCCCATGAGGGCAAGGGCTCAGGGATGTGTGGACACTGCTTGCACTGCTGTCAGTCTGTAGGTGACCTGAGTCAGACCATCATCCTGAGGCAGTGTGGCCTAATGGCCTGAGTCTATCTAGTAGTCTTTGAGTGCAGGGAAGCATGGCCTAATGATTAGAGTCTATGTAGTAGCCCTTGGGTTACAGGGCAGTACGGTCTAATGGCCAGAGTCTGTAACATAGCCCTTGAGTTCAGCCTAATGGCAAGTCTGTGATGTAACCCTTGGGCTTAGGGCAGCCTTGCCTAATGGCCAGAGTCCGTGGCATAGCCTTTGGGCTCAGGGAACCATGGTCTAATGCTCAGCGTCTAAAGGGTTGAGGCATCAGCATTGGCAGGCTTACCCTACTGTACTGGCCCCCAACCCAGGGCCTTGTCATTGGGGAAGCAATACACCACTCAGTCAATGGGGAACCCCACCACTACATGCTGAGCTCACTCGGGTGAGAGATACCACTCATGCACCCTCCCTGGGTCACTTCCTACCAGTTCTAGTATTGCGGTGATCCACATGGTTTCAGGGTCTTCAGGCTCCACTGCATTAGTCTCCATTGCTTTTGTAGTTCAACGTGGTCTCCCAGGTCTCCAGCTCCTGTCTCCTGGGTCTCTGGCTGGGTTACCTCTGGAGCAGGTCCTTCCAGCCACACTGAGCTGCTCCCTTTTATACTGACCCAGGAGGATCACAAGGTTAAAAC
This sequence comes from Pelodiscus sinensis, assembly GCF_049634645.1. Classification (NCBI taxonomy): domain Eukaryota; kingdom Metazoa; phylum Chordata; order Testudines; family Trionychidae; genus Pelodiscus; species Pelodiscus sinensis. The sequence goes on from NC_134723.1 coordinate 11,451,470, forward strand.
AAAGTTTATAACAAGAATGGGTAAATGTGTAATATTTATTATTCACTTCACAGACTATACTCTATATGATGGGACTAATTTAGCTACAACTACTCAAGAGAGAGATCTTGGAGTCACAGTGGATAGTTCTCTGAGAACATCTACTCAGTGTGCAGTGGCAGTCAAAAAAGAAAATAGAATGCTAGAAATAATTTTAAAAGGGATAGAGAATAAAACAGAAAATATCTTATTGCCTCTGTATTAAGCCATGGTATGCCCAGATCTTGAATACTGTGTACAGATGTGGTCGCCTTATCTCAAAAAAGATATATTGGCATTGGAAAAGGTTCAGAAAAGGGCAATAAAAATGATCAGGGGTTTGGAACAGGTCCCACGTGAAGAGAGATTTCAAGGACAGGGACTTTTCAGCTTAGAAAAGGAGAGATTAACACTATGTCTACACAGCAGCATTATTCTGGAATAACCAATGTTATTCCAAAATACCATAATGCACGTCTATTCTTCTTCCTTCAAGGTCCTTCTGTGTAGACAGCACCAAAAGCCAAATTAAGCTATTTCGACTTCAGCTAAATTCAAGTTTTTCCCTACTGTATAGATGTACCCTAAGAGGGGATAAGATAGAGGCATATAAAATTATGACTGACATGGAAAAGATGAATAAGGAAAAGTTATTTACTTGTTCCCATAATATAATAACTAGGGGTCACCAAATGAAAGTAATGGGTTTAAAACAAACGAAAAGAAGTTTTTCTTTACACAGCACATGGTTGGCCTGTGGAACTCCTTGCCAGAGGAGGTTGTGAAGACCAGGACATTAACAAGGTTCAAGAAAGAACTAGATAAATTAATGGATGTTATGTCCATCAATGGCTTTTAGCCAGGATGGGTAGGAACGGTGTCCCTAGCCTCTGTCAGAGGCTGGGAATGGGTGACAGGAGAGAATTTATTTGAAGATTCCCTGTTCTGTTCATTCCCTCTGAGGCATCTGATATAGGCCACTGTTGGCAGACAGGATACTGGGTTAGATGAACCTTTGGTCTGACCCAGTCTGACTGTTCTTATGTTCTTATGTAGCTACTCCATATTATCCTGCCATAGCTATGGTATTTCAATCCTAGAGACAGCTACTTCTTCTGAAATATGCGCTGGAGTTTTGTAAAGTAAATATCTATGTACATCTAAAATCCTTGCTTTTGTCAAGATTAGAACAATGGGATTCAAGGCTTGCTGATCTCTCAGAATCAAGACTGAGATATTTCAAGGAAATTGAATTAAAACAATTTCTTTTCATAATTTTAAAAACAAACCAACCAACCACACAAAATCACTGATTATAATCTGTTATGTTGTTTAAAAATGAAATCTATTTCCATAGTCAATTCCCTCGACATTACTGCACTTGATCGGGAGTGGATGTTGCCTGAGTGCGGGTATGCCTCTGTGCTGTGTGAGGTATGGCTGTGTGTTTCCATGACCCCTCCTTAGTGGAGGCATGTTGTGGGAAGGTTTCCCACCATGGAGGCTGGAGTAAGTCAGGCCCCTCCAGGAACCTTGGGGAAATGACTGAGGGTTTCTTGAGTGAGAGCATCATGGAGCTGAGTACTCTGGACTGGCATCCCACGTGCACACACATGCACAAGCTGTTGTGCGACCCCCCAAGCTGAACAGGCAGCCTCTCGCAGCCCATCGCCTGCCCTGCATGTGTATAGGGACAGTTATAGAACTCACCTGGAGTGCCTTTCCCAGGATTATCCCACAGCTGGGAGACATCCTAGAAGCAGTGGGAAGGAGACTGGCTCCAGGGTGAGGAGTAGCTCCTAGCATGTGGACATGGTTGCCTGTCTGGACACCTCCTCCTTCTCCTTCTCTTCTTTCCCTTCCTCCTCCTCATTGTGCTCTGCAACCCCACCCTCATGGAGGCTGATGCCAGGCATGTCCTGGCCAGACTCTACAATGACAGGGAGAGATGTGACAGGCCCCCCTCCCAGGATGTCATCAAGCTGGTCAATACCAGCACGTGTGAAGTGCCATCCCAGACCATCCACTCTGCTCACTGGCTTTGTTGCTGACCTTCTGGAGCTCTTTTATTTTCGTCTGGACCTGGTCAAGGATCCGTGTGTGTCCCTTTTCTGCCAGCCATCCAACTGTAGACATCGGCATTTCTCCTTCTGGCCTCCTTGCCCCAGACTTTGATGAGATCCAGGATTTTTGCACCAGTCTAGGCAGGTGCTTTCCTGTGTCCCTGGGCACTTGCAGCTGAGGGTGCTGTGGGAGTGGTGGAAGCCATGGCAAGGCTCAGAGGGAGCACTGGGGTCTGCCATGTCTCCGTGTGCTAATGCTGTATGGCACAACACTAGCAAAGCTCTCCTCATGCCATGAGCCCTTTTTCTACAGCCTACTGCTGTAAGCTCTGCAAGTGAAGGGGAGCTGCAGAGCTAGCAGGTGTGGCCAGAGTGGCAACAAGTGCAGCAGTGAGAGGCCTCTGGAAGCCAGTTATTTCCAGTTAGCAGCACTGGATTGTCCACACTAATAACAATTTTAAAATTAGCGTTATTCTCAAGGAAAGCAGGATTTCAAAATAACCAACCTGTTACTTCAAAATAACAGGGTTGGTGGTGTGATTGCTCCACTTGTGATTTTGAAATAAGGGGGTTCTTCTTATAAGTGTAGACCAGGGCTAAATGTCTGAGGGCAGTTCAGTCCACTTGTGTGCTCATTTATTCCTTAGCTCCTTTTTTGAGAAGGTCAGTGACTTTGCTGATCTGTGATGCTTACGATCATTCTTTTTCCATCTCGGAATATCTGGGAATGGGTTTGCAATAAGTATCTGTCAACAGATGACCATGACTTTCAGCCACTATTGACTGAAACTGCATGAATTTCCTAAGAAAGAGAATAAAAATTATGCAAAGCAAAGTGAGTTCTGAGTGATGTCTGACTAACACATCCAGAGTAAGTAATAGTTTAATTTTCTCATTTGTTGCTGTGGAATAACCCATTTATGGAAATTAGTCTATGGGAGTAAATGTTATACATATATATATATATATATATATATATATATTTATATATATATATATATATATATATATATGGCTTGCCAAGTGGCGGCAAGCCCTGCTCGCCAGCCATGAGGTTCTGCGCTCTGCACATACGCAGATCGCTCTGCACCGGCTCTTCTGGGTTGTAATCTACTCACCATCGGCCCTGTGTGTGTATATATATATATATGGGTATGTCTGCACTAGCCCCCTAGTTCAAACTAGGGAGGCTAATGTAGGCATTCAAAGTTGCAAATGAAGCCTGGGATTTAAATATCCCAGGCTTCATTTGCATCTTCCCGGGCACAGCCATTTTTAAATGTCCCTTAGTCTGAACTCTGTGCCAGCGGCTACACGCGGCACGGAGTAGGTAGTTCAAATTAGGATCTCTAATTCGACCTACCATTACTCCTCGTGGAAAGAGGTGTACTGGTAGTTCGAATTAGAGATCCTAATTTGAACTACCTACTCCATGCCGCATGTAGCCGCGGGCACAGAGTTCAGACTAAGGGACATTTAAAAATGGTGGCGCCTGGGAAGATGCAAATGAAGCCTGGGATGTTTAAATCCCAGGCTTCATTTGCAACTTCAAATGCCTACATTAGCCTCCCTAGTTCGAACTAGGGGGCTAGTGCAGACATACCCTATTAGTGTTAAATAAATGGCTTATGACAGTTACCACTTGCAGAAATATGGGAATAAAGGTACATGAGATCCAATGGAAAAGTCAAGGCCTAGGTGACTAGGTGTTTCTGTCTACTGGGTACACCTCAATAACCTACCCTTACCACCATGGATGAGGACTACATGCCCATCACAGCCACACTGAAAAAGATGTGACCTACACTAGTTCAATATAAGTGATCAACACTCCAGGAGATGGGGAGCAAGTCTTCTTTAACCACTTTTTTCTTGGACTTCACTGCATTATTTAGCTGCCAGATACTAGTTTTTCTCTTCTCAAGCACCACAGTAGACTCATCTTTTCAGTGTTTTGTTCATTCTGTGATACTCACTTGCATAAGTCCAATTATTTTGCTCTTATACATCCAAGTATTTTAACTTGCACTTCCCTAGTATTAAGTGTGACTTAACAGAAAAACACAGGGTAGATTCTGAAGTAGGCATGAATGTATTTAGTGGAGCTTTTGCATGAGGACTCCATTTGAAATTTAGTTCACCTGTGTACAGCATTAGAGATATTCATCAACTGGGCTCAAGCACCATGTTTGGAAGCCTGCCTTGCAAATTAAGGTGTTTATTAGATTTTATGTTTGATTAGTTCATTCTTTATTATAACTGATTTAGTAATTATTGACAAAGATATAAAAAGATGCACTGGAGACACCATTTTGGAAGCACCAAGAGTAACAGGTGGCTCTATATAAATGGATGCATGTTTCCTGAAATGTATTGTTATCTGTTCATGTTAAAAGACTTGGTTTTTAAAATCCCTATGAATGTTTTATTTAAGGACATCTGGTAATTAGAAAGAAAAAAAAACTCCTTTCCCAAGTACTGTGCCCTAAGTAAACAAGCATTTTTCATCCATTGCAGATTTGTATTCATGATTATATGAAAATAAACAACGAAATTATTTTTTCAACTGCACAAGCTTAGCAGTATTTTTAAGCATAACCATATTATCCACATGGTTGTTTAGACACCAGATGCACAAAGTACTTCACTTTTTACACTGCTTCTCTCTGTGCCAGATTCAATTTGGATTGGCTGACTAGAATCTGATATGATAGTAGTTATTAGACCAGGAAAACATTATTTTTCCCTTAGATTTTAAGTCACATCACATTATATTACTAATGCTGTGTCATGTCATGTAATATTTCAATTTCTAGGCAAGTTTGACACAAAGTAACATGATCTGAAACACAGTCAGTGATGTAAAATAATGCATCATGTCACATAGTACATGCAGCATCTCTAACTCTTAATTTAACATCTCAGTCAAAGTTTAACTTACATGTGCAGTTTATTGGTCTTGATCAGCTAGTGGGATATTAGTAAAGGTAGTGCACATGGAACCTGAGGCCAATAGATGGTATTAAGGCCTGATCCAAATGCTACCCTAGTATATGGAAAAACTCCCATGGACTTTAATGAGATTTGAACAAGTCCTTACTCTTAATATTTATAGGAAGTGTAATTCTGACTAAATCAGGCAATTAATTTATTAGATATGTAAAGTGAGTTTTCTCCTAATATTCCTTACTAATTCTCATATACTGACTGTTCTACTAAATAGTGCTGTGCTCAATGATTCCCCCAAAAGGTTACTGGTTACCATAATTTGTAAAATGGAAAATTAATTAAATCAGATAGGCATTGTCACTGTACCTGTATATCAGGTTGAACTTCTCTAGTCTGGCACAATCCGTTGACTGGCTTGATTATAGTTAACTACTTATTATGGATGTGGCCATTTCCCATGATCCCTTGAAGTTTATTTGCGGCTACCAGTCCTGGCTCTCAGTGTTCTGTACTATTATTTAGCTTTAATTTACCCCTACATGTCTTCTAAGAGCCCAGTAATTAGTGGACGATTTGGTAATATTGCTTGACAATATTGGTATCCTATGGTTCCTGAGGGTGCTGGCCTAGATAGGTTCAACATGTATATGTGATATAATTTTGAAATGACTGGGTGGGATTTTTTCCGATCATTACTATGTCCTTACTGAGATGAATCCATATCAGTAAATCACTCATTTCAGGTTCACCTGCAAAATTGTGCCCTTGGGAGACTATAGAAGAGTTTTCTTTATAGCAGGACTAGAGCTCTACAGCAGAAAAAAATCCTCTGCAAGCAAATTTCAGTAGGGCATTCAACTTTCCTATTTTCAAGAATTTTAATCCAAAGGGTTTTTCTCCAGTGAAATTTGTTTATATGGACATAGAGTGCAATTCCCAAAATATCCACATACTGCATATTACAGTATGCTGCATATTGACTGTATATTACAGTTCAAATTGTGGGCAATCTATACTTATTGCGAAGTTGTTCTATGAAAGTTGTTCTATTTAACTGCTCTGAGTGGAAGGGTCCTTGAAAACAAAATGAACGGGGAATACTTCATTGTAAGAAGATTAAATGGTGTATGAATGGTAAGAAATCTTGCTTCCATTATAAACTGAAGAAAAGTTTAAAATTGCCTTTTGTAATAGCAACAGTTACTAGTTGCCAATCAACAAAGTTATGGTTGTATTATACTTTATATTTTATTACACCATTTTTTAAATCAGATGGAGTATGAATTTGTGGAAACAGAAAAATATTTGCTATTTTAAACCAAAACACGAGTATGTTCTTTTTTTCCTATATGGGAGGAAAGAGACCAAGCCTGCTCTGCTTTTGTTGTAAATTGTGTTTGTGTCAGTGTATACCATATTTTCCTTCCCTTAAATAATTCTGTCATTTTTTTCATTTTGAGACCAAGTCCAGGCCATCAACACTGTGTGATGGGTAGAGGCTGACAAGATGGATATTTGTACAAAAGAGAAGCACAGACTGGAACAACACACACCTGAGTCCAAATAATTTACCTGTGATTTGGTACTCTAAAAGGCCCACTCAATTCCTAAACAGTGATCTGACAAAATTTTTATGTCAAAGTCTACTATGTGGAGATGATGGATGGGAGAAGAAATACAATTTGTTTGATGTGAGTGGGGGGAATGCGAATAGAGTACCTTTCTGAAAGTATTTTTATTGCATCCTATTTACTTACAGCAAACTGCCATAATTCTTAGGGAGAACATTAAACGTCTCCCTCCTCTTTTAGATTAAGAAGTTCACATGTTAACATTTTAAGGGGAGATGTACATTTTTAAAGCGTCCATCAAATCCAGTCTCATTACCTCATAATTCCCGCACCCTTTAAAAAATAACAGAAATAAGAGGTGTGAGAAGAAAAAGAAAAAGGAGGTGAGGTGTTAGGCATCCAGTGCATTATTGTTATATTTAACTGCTCTGAGTGGAAGGGTCCTTGAAAACAAAATGAACGGGGAATACTTTTGTAGATTTTCAGCAGAAAACAGCTACTTACAGTTCTACATGTTCAACTTCTAACTGAACAGAGCCATGAAACAAAAATTTCCCGATATTATAAGATAAATACAGAAGTAAAGGCCTTCAGAGAAAGATGTCTCTGTTGATATAGGATAGTCCTTCTTATGGCATCTCCACTGATGTATTTCCTCTAGATTCACTCGTGTTTACTTCAATGCCTTGGCTATGTCCAAGAAGCACTTACCATAGTTCAAGAAAGCATTAAGTCATCTCTATATCTTACACACTTGGGCCAGCCATGCTGCAACCAATGCTCTAGAAAAAAGCACAGGTTACCTAGGACCCTAAGATGCTGATATGGCTACCAGGAGACAGCAGGGGCATCTGGGATCTGTGACTATGTGCCCTAACCAGATAATAGAAAGGGTAAGATGAAACACATACCTATACTGTGGTGAACCTCCCTTAACCATCTCTGAGGGTAACTGTACTGCCCAGGATGGTTGTGCAAGTCATTGCAGCTGCTGTTTGAATATAACTTGACTCTAAGATTCCACTTAGGGAAATATGAAAATTCTGTCTCTGGTTTTTCATCCTCTTACATAAGTGGTTCCCCACCACAAAGGGGAAACCATTTTGTGATAAGAAGGTTCTGGTTTTAGAATTTTTCAATATGATCCACAGAAAGATGAATAGACAGTGACTGGACCTCTTAAGAGCATATCCCCTCAAATTCCAGAGTGCACAAAACATTATAGGCCAAAAATTCAGTTCAAGGTTTAAGCATTTCTCAATGGAACTGAAATACCCTTTTATCCTGGAAATTTTCTCCACGTAAAGTTGCCTAAATTACTTTTGGGAATTAACTAAAACTGAAGCTTTCTCTCTTCTCTAACTTAAACTAGAAGTTGATGGAATTTTCCCTGACAGTTCATCAGCATTTCTTTGGATTTATTGAAATGAACATGATTCTTGGTCACTTGACAATAGTTGGCTTAATTTCTGTGGATAAAATGATTGTATTGTGCTATAAATATATACTATGTCCAGAAGCAGAGATTGCATATTTAGACTCTTATTTAAAAGGTCAAAGATAAAGATACTTTACACCTGAGATACAAACTTCAGAATTTTGTTATGTTATGCTGAAAACAAAATAGAAAGGCAACAGTCCTTAAATTAAGCAAGAATAAGGACTTCAAGGATCACACAACATAGAATGCTAACTTATTGATTAAACATGTAAACCATTTACTAAAGAGCACAAACAGTTAATCAATAATGTTTTACCCTGTTCAACTGCTCTATAAGGTTTCAACAGGCAAAATAAAACCTGTTCCTGTGTGTTCTATTACTTGATTCAGAAAGGGGAAAAAAGTAAAATTTGGATAGCTTTTTAAATGAGTGTATATAGCAGGACTGCTGGTGAAGTCTCTTAGGCTAAATATTCAGATTCTGAATTCAGATTGCTTCCTAATAATAATGTCTTGAAGTCATACACATCATGCATGTTTCTGGATAGGAGGCCAATAGAGAATGCATAGATGCAACAGGAAACATTGATTCACTAGATAGAATTTCCCTTTAAAATTACTGAACCAGTGATCTAATGCACTTTAAATTAGACATTAAACCAAGTGTCACTAAGAATGAGAAGGTAGGAATGATAACACTGAGTTCATGCCTAAATTCCATCTCAGGAATTTACTTTGTGACTTCTTAAAATCCCCTCCAGAGTAACACATGGATTTAGCGTTCTTTGCTTCCTGTCTTTTAAAAACAAACAAAAACAAAACCTGGGGTATTTCTTTGCTGTATACTATGGTGCACTTTACCCCAGAGGTGACTACATTTCAGAGGTGTGAACTCTGCTGATTGGCTGAGCCTTGGTAGGGGGAGGGGCTTTATAAGGCAGTGGGCAAGTGACCAAGGAGCTTGCGAACAGGTGATTGCTAAAAGGGAGTTACTCACCTTGTGCAGTAACGAGTGTTCTTTGAGAAGTGTGTCTCCGTGGGTGCTCCACCGTAGTGTCCCCGTGGGTGCTCCACTGTAGGTGAAGGGTTGCCCTGAGCCTCAGATCGGAGCTTTGTATAGCAGTTTCCCCTGTTGAGCCACGCGTGCCCAGGAGGCGTCTCAAGCCCTTCCCGCCTCCTGAGGAGCGTGACTCAACCCCCTCCCTTTCAGTTCCTCGTCTCCGCCCGAGTAATTTCGACTCCGAGCAGAGGGGAGGCAGGGAGGGTCATGGAGCACCCACGGGGACACACATCTCGAAGAACACTCGTTACTGCACAAGGTGAGTAACTCCCTTTTCTTCTTCGAGTAGTGTCCTCGTGGGTGCTACACTGTAGGTGACTGCAAAGCAGTATCCAGGCCCTGGTTTTCGTGGGGGACTTTAATCACCCTGACATCTGCTGGGAAACCTATACGGCAGTACACAGGCAATCCAGGAAGTTTTTGGAGAATGTTGGGGATAACTTCTTGACACAGGTGCTGAAGGATCCGACCAGGGGCCATGCGCAGCTTGACCTTCTGCTCACAAACAGGGAGGAACTAACAGGGGAAGTGGAGGTGGGTGACAACCTGGGAAGCAGTGATCATGAGATGGTAGATTTCAGGATCCTGTCCAAAGGAAGAAAAGAGAGTAGTAAAAGACACACCTTAGACTTCAAAAAAGCAGATTTTAACTCCCTCTGAGATCTGATGGGCAGAATCCCCTGGGATGTTAACATGAAGGGGAAAGGAGTCCAGGACAGCTGGCAGTATTTTAAAGACGCCTTATTGAAGGCACCGAAAGAAACTATCCCGACGTGTAGCAAGAGAGGCAAACATGGTAGGAGACCGGACTGGCTTACAGGGGAAATCCTTGGTGAATTTAAGCACAAAAAGGAAGCTTACAAAGAGTGGAAACTTGGACAAATGACCAGGGAGGAGTTTAAAGGTATAGCTTGAGAATGCCGGGGGGTTATCAGGAAGGCGAAAGCGCATATGGAATTGTGACTGGCTAAGGATGTGAAGGATATTTCTACAGGCATGTTAACAAGAAAAAGGTGATCAGAGAGGGTGTGCGGCCCCTAATGGATGAAGGAGGTAACCTAGTGACAGATGATGTGGGGAAAGCTGAAGTACTCAATGCTTTCTTTGCCTCTGTATTCACGGACAAGGTCGGCTCCTGGACTTCTGTGCCAAGTGACGCAAGATGGGATGAAGATGGACAGCCCATGGTGGGTAAAGAACAGGTTAGGAACTATTTAGAAAAGCTAAACATACATAAATCCATGGGTCCGGACTTAGTGCATCCGAGGGTACTGAGGGAGTTGGCAAATGTCATTGTGGAGCCTTTGGCTATTACCTTTGAAAAGTCGTGGAGATCGGGAGAAATTCCGGATGACTGGAAAAAGGCAAATGTAGTGCCCATCTTCAAAAAAGGGAAGAAGGACGACCCAGGGATCTATAGGCCGGTCAGTCTTACCTCGGTTCCTGGAAAAATCATGGAAGGGATCCTTAAGGAATCCATATTGAGGCACTTGGATGAGAGGAAAGTGATTAGGAATAGTCAGCATGGATTCACAAAGGGCAAGTCGTGCCTGACCAAGCTGATTAGCTTCTATGATGAGGTAACTGGCTCTATGGACATGGGGAAGTCAGTGGATGTTATATACCTTGATTTTAGCAAGGCTTTTGATACGGTCTCCCAGAATATTCTTGCCAGCAAGTTAAGGGATTGTGGATTGGATAAATGGATGGTAAGATGGATAGAAAGATGGCTAGAAGGCCGGGCCCAGCGGGTAGTGATCAATGGCTCGATGTCAGGATGGCGGTCGGTTTCTAGCGGAGTGCCCCAAGGTTCGGTTCTAGTACCAGTTTTGTTCAATATCTTTATTAATGATCTGGATGAGGGGATGGTTTGCACCCTCAGCAAGTTTGCGGATGACACTAAGATGGGGGGAGAGGTAGATATGCTTAAGGGCAAAGATAGGGTACAGAATGACTTAGACAAATTGGAGGATTGGGCCACAAGAAATCTGATGAGGTTCAAAAAGGACAAGTGTAGAGTCCTGCACTTGGGACGGAAGAATCCCAAGCATAGTTATAAGCTGGGGACCAACCGGTTAAGTAGTAGTTCTGCAGAAAAGGACCTGGGGGTTACAGTGGATGAGAAGCTAGATATGAGTCAACAGTGTGCCCTTGTAGCCAAGAAGGCTAATGGCATATTAGGTTGCATTAAGAGGAGCATTGCCAGCAGATCCAGAGATGTCATCATTCCCCTTTATTCGGCTTTGGTGAGGCCGCATCTGGAGTATTGAGTCCAGTTCTGGGTCCCCCACTACAAAAAGGATGCGGACGCAATGGAGAGGGTCCAGTGGAGGGCAACCAAAATGATTAGGGGGCTGGAGCATATGACTTATGAGGAGAGGCTGAGGGAGTTGGGTCTGTTTACTCTGCAGAAGCGAACAGTGAGGGGGGATTTGATAGCAGCCTTCAACTTCCTGAAGGGAGGTTCCAAAGAGGATGGAAAGAGGCTGTTCTCAGTAGTGACAGATGGCAGAACAAGGAGCAATGGTCTCAAGTTGTGGTGGGAGAGGTCCAGGTTGGATATTAGGAAAATCTATTTCACTAGGAGGGTGGTGAAGCACTGGAATGGGTTACCTAGGGAAGTAGTGGAGTCTCCATCCCTAGAGGTGTTTAAGTCTCGGCTTGACAAAGCCCTGGCTGGGTTGATTTAGTTGGAATTGGTCCTGCCTAGAACAGGGGGCTGGACTTGATGACCTTCTGAGGTCTCTTCCAGTTCTATGATTCTATGATTCTGTGATACACTTCCTACCTTACGTACCAAGTTTTGAGGCTTAGTTAGATACACCTTTTGAATCTCATTGGGATCAGTGTGAACCTTTTTCCTCTGGCTTCAGTAGAAATTAGGTGAGATTGTTAGTATGTTCAAAGCACTTTGAGGCTCTCAGATGTAAAATGCCATTGAGAGTTAAAAAGTATTATTCATCTGTACTTATTATTTATTATGAAACAAGTTGACAGTAATTAATGAAATGTCAATATCCACATTTTCTTTTTAAATGCCTGTGTCACGCTGCACAAGTGTCCGTTTTTTCTAGCAAAATGAAAATAATTCTTCACTCAAAGAAGAAGACAAAATAATCCAGTGAATATTGGTTGTTTGAATTAAGAAATGGTAAAAATATCATTGAATAGGTTCAAAATTTCTGCAAGCTATAGTATGTTGTTAGGGAAACCAAATAAAGAAATGAGACACAGTTAAGAGTTTTGTGTTGGTGAATAGTATTTTAACACTTAATCATTTTTATCACTTTCCTCTTCATTCTTGATTGATACATTTTCAGTTTTTCATATAATACCTTCTTTGGCTGCACTTCAGACTGAGCAAGCAGATCCACAATTCATAGAAGTTCACTAATGAATCCACTAGAAACACATCCAATTGCTTCAACATAATTTGATATTGGATATCTACCTGACTCTGTACAATGCTGATACAGAAGAATTAGCATATGAACAGCAGTGCACTTGGATCAAGTGCTCTATGACAATAATTTGTAAAAATATGAGTGTAAGCTATGATAATCTCATACTACTACACATTTAATAATTTTTAAATTCAAGGGTCTCTCAGTACTTTGTAAAGGTGGGTACTTTACAAATGGTAATAGTGATGCACATAATGATTGAGAGCATGGTTTTTGAAAGTCTGCAATGAAGTTGTGTATGCGGAATAGATGTTGTAAGATAGGTGAAAAAAGACTGCAGCTTTCACTGATAATCAGGTATTGAACTCTGCTTTGGACAGGACATGCGATCTGATCGATTGATAATGCGATCTGGTACGATATTGTGTCTTTTTCCTGAGAAGATGCCTGGCTTTCCAGTGTTCAGTTTTCTTTCTTTCTTTCTTTCTTTCTTTCTTTCTTTCTTTCTTTCTTTCTTTCTTTCTTTCTTTCTTTCTTTCTTTCTTTCTTTCTTTCTTTCTTTGTCACAATGTCAATGTAAAAAAAAACCCCACCTTCCCCAAATAGCACCTGGGTTTCCTTTTCCCTGGGTTGTAACTTACTTTTCCCATTTTGTAACTAGGAATTAGTGTTTCCTCTCACATACTGCTCCACCCAGGAATCAGACCGGTCAAAAGATACCTAATGTAAGACCAAAATCAGCGACTCTGCGCACTTTTACGTTTTCTCCCACGAACTCATACAAATGTGCAAATGTGCAGGCCTGCAGACAGGGGGAAGGGCAAAGGGGGCTGTTGCCCTGGGACCCAGTGATTAAAAGAAGTCTGGACACAGCTGGAGTATCAATGGCTCCCACATCTGGCTCCCAGTGCTACATGGAGCACCAGCCCCTGATTAGAGCACTGAGCTCCCCAACAGCCTAGGCAGCAGGCACCTTTCTTCCCACACTGCCTCTGGCTGGACTGATACCCCAGGAAAGCCCAAGACCCACCAGCCCAGGGCACTGATCAGGAAGAACTGAGCCCTGCATGTGCCAAGGCCCCGCACAGTGTGGGCATAGGAAAGCCTTCTGCCGCTCAGCTAAGCTCTGGAGTGGCAGATGGTGTTCATAATAGAGCAATTTCCAGCCTGTTCACACGCTTCAAACCTGCGGGCTCCACAGCAGTCCCAGGGTCCTGCTCCCAGGAGATGAAGGGCTGCTCCATTCCCTAGGCATCTTTCCCTGCTGAGCCTCCTCTCTGACTAGATTCACTGTAGGCAGGCAGACTCTTTGGGCCCAGGTGCACAAAGCATCCTTAGGCCTTAACCCCTTCCTGCGCATTCTGCAGCCATGGGACATAAAGCAGCTAGGTTATGTTATTGGCTCGCAGCAGCCTGGAGGTGTTAGCTGCCTTTTGACACTGTGTGGGCAGGAAGGGAAGAGGTCTTCTAGTGATATTGGAGTGGAGGTGAGGTAGGGGGAGTGATAAGCTCTGCCACTTTATCCCTTCTGCCAGCCTCCTTACCTGCAGCTGGGAACAGCTCCCATCCTTGCCCTCCCACATAGCACTGAAAGGCTGGTGCTGGTCACATTCTGATGTGAACCCTGTCAGAAATCTTGGGAGACAGCATGTGACCCTGTATACCCCATCCCACATGCTGCTCCAGGAAGATGTTATGCCAGGTACCAGGAGAGGAGGGTCCTCCTGGGGGCCTAGGCAAGCAAGGAGAATGGAGAGTATCAGACAGGAAGGGTTGAGTCAGTCAGTCACCCCTTTCATGTGAGGGAGGGGTGTGTGTGTGTGTGTGTGTGTGTGTGTGTGTGTGTGTGTGTGTGTGTGTGTGTGTGTTACTCCTCCTCATTTGAATCCTAAAGCCTCAAAGAAGGTAAATAAACAGAATCCAACTATGCAGTATTTCTTTTTAACAGGAGCTCAGTCACTCAACTTGATGTTATACTGAATGTTTGTAAGATTGAATTCACTTGAATGTCCCATATTCAGCATAGAGAAATATGGTCACCGTAACTATATGAAAACATTCTACAGTAAAATGCATGTCCAATTTGGAAAGAAAAGAAAAGGGCAGCCAGCAAGAGCATAAAACAGCCACATCTCAGTCAGACACCCAATGCCACCGAGACTATTGAATGCAGCTAAAACATTGTGTAGGGCCACTTGCACTTTAGACACTTAATTCTAAGAGTAATTTAGCAGCTTTTTGTAGACTGGATTGAATGTACAAAGGGTTTATATATTGGTGCTGGTAAAGGTGAACTAGAGGTTAATGTGCTTTTCAGATCCAGAAAAATATCTACAGTGTAAATAGAAAAATATTGGTCCATATTGCTGACCCTACCTAAGTCCCATTTGTGCTGTTCCACTGGCACCACTGGGATGTCAAGCTGCCTCAAACAAGCCCCTGATGATTTCTTCACTTGTTGGAGAGGTGGGAGTGGGCAAAGTGTGGTATAGTGGCCATCACTTTATGTCACAGACATGCCCCTGGGATGTAGGGTCAGGCTGTAAATGCTATGCTAAAGGTGGAAATAGCCTAGAATCAGGAAAACTGAAGAAATTGTATTCCCCACTTTCCTCAGAGCTCAGGATATAGCTCAAGATTATGAGGACTAAGCTTGTCAGTCATGACAATGGTGATGAATGATAAGAGTAAGACACTTGATATAAAAAATTGCAAAGAGCCTATGCACTCAAAAGTATAGCTACACAGATGTAGCTAAGTGCTTCTGAAAAACAAGACAACAATTCTCTCAGACATGCATTTACATGAAAAGTCAGCCACTCCTGTGGCAGGTAGGTAACATCTCACAGCTCAAGAGACCTAAATCTCTTAAAAGAAGACATAAAGAAGAAACCAGTCCAGCTGAACCAGAGGGAAATGTTAGGAAGTGGGAATGACAGCCTACTGGGAATTTTTCCCATGACAACAAAATTATTAAAATCCTTTAACTTGAACAGGGAAATGATCTGGAGTGTGGTTTTGACTCTTTACCAGTACAGTGACCAGTTTTGCTCGTGGGTATATTCAATACTATCACTTTAGGAATAATGTTATATAATGAATCAACAGCATTGTTTTTCCTGCAACAAGTTATTCTTTGAATGTGATCCATGTAAGCACTGGAAAAGCTTAGTTCTATTTAGTTTGTAAGACCTAGGAAGATCACAGCTGGAAGTGATATGACTGCATAAACAATCTGTTCTGCTCTGCTGCTAAATATGATTTAGAACCATCAACCCCAAACCTTAGTAAATTCTGAGATTTCATATTGATCAACAGTGAAATCTCATTTCAGACATGAGCTGGCAACTGCTAATTCTTAGGATATGTCTACACTACAGTGCTATTTCAAATTAACTTAGACCCAAAAACTAATTCAAAATAGCATTTTTCTAATTCAAAATCGCACGTCCACTTTGAGTGGGCCCTGAATTGAAGGTAAGGTTGGCCGGAACCAGTGCCAGCAGGGCATCAATGTTGGACTTAGGGTGTGCGTCTGCTGCCTCAAGCTATCCAAGATCTGTGCTTAAAGGGACCCGACTCCCCATCCCGGACAGACAGTTCTCAGGTTTCTCTGCTTGCTGGTCTACCTGCTGAGGAACAGCAAAGCATTTCTGCCTTGGAGTGCTCTGCTTGCCCTCGCTCGGGACACCACGGCACTCTGCAATATGGAACTAGACCTGCCCCTGGGGATTCTGCTGCGACTCATGGACATGTTACCAGCAACCTGGCTGCACTATCTGCAGGCTGCCTTCCGGGAGCACCATCGAGGGGCTGTTAGGATACAGGGGGCCCTGCGGGAAAGCTTCCACCCTGAGGATCCAGGGAGCCCTGCAAGAGAGTGCTAACAGTCTTCCCGGTCTGCCCTACTGGGGGCTTGTGCCCCATTCCTTCCTCTCGTCTTTCCACTTACCCTTTCCTAGCCCCTCCTTCCTGATGGCAAATAAAATATGCATATTTTCAAAAATAGAAACTGTCTTTATTTAACACAACTGGGGAGGGGGAGTGAAACTCTGGGGAGATGGGGGAGAGGATTTGGGAGAGGGGAAGAGAGAGAGTGGGAGAGAGCAGGGGGAAACCTGGGAGGAGGGAGCTGGAAGGGGGAAGCAAGGGGAAGAAGGGGGAGGGGAAGCTCAGGGCTCAGGGGTGGGGGTCTCGTCGGGCCATATGTCTCCCAGCACGGCAGGTGCGGGGGCCTTGGCATCCCCAGGGACATGGGGAGGAGGTTTCGGAGGTTGAGGTGGGGGGGGGGGTGTGGAGATTGAGGAGGAAGAGGTGGGAGGGGAGCAGGAGTGGGAAGAGGAACAGTAGCTGGGGGGGTCAGCAGGTGCATGATTGGCACGGGGCAGCATGCTCTGCAGCATGGCCTGAAGGTTTAAGCACATGGCATGGTCCTGAGCAAGCTGCTCTCAGTGGAGCTGAAGATCCTCCTGCATCCAGGCCTGGATGGTGTGGTGCAGGGCTCACAGGGCCCCCAGGTGCTGGTTCCGGTATCCCTGCCACATGGTAGTGATCCTGCTGAGGCCGCGGGTGTGGGATCTTGTCCCAGGTGGGGTGATGCGCCCTGCATGAGCAGCTGGTGCAGTTGTAGAGAAAGAAGAGAAGTGGTCAGTTCTCCCTGGTGACGCAGTGGATGATGCCCAGCCCCCCCTGCGATGTGAGGACGACTGTGCCCTGCCCTGTCAGAGCCGATGTGCTTGCACAGTGGCCATGGTCAGGATGTCTGGCTCTCCCCAGGACTGGGGGCTGCCCCAAGACCACACCCATGCCCCTGTGCCGTGTATAGTGCAGCCGGGGTGGGGGGAGGGATGTCCCCTGGCTCTGTGTAGAGGGGGCATGTGAAGGGAGAGTGTCATGTGAAGGGAGCCCCAGGGGTTGGAAGCATGTCAGGTCACTGCACACACGCGTGTGCCTATTGGGCCACAGCCCCTGAGTGTCATGCAGCTGGAGCCACCTGCCCAAGGGTGGCATCGCACATGCTCACACATGCACAGGTGGTAGCGTGATCCATGGGAGGCATGTCCCACGCATGTGGTCCCTGGTCTCCGTCCCTGCTTCCCCCCCTCCCAGGTAGGGGACTTACCTGGTATGGCCTTCCCGGATGATCCTCCTGACTCTGGTGCTGGGTCAGCTGGTGGTGGCCCCTCTGCTGCACCCGGGTCAGGGCCCTCAGCTCCCAGCTCCCGGTCCCCTGGGCTGGCACAGATCGCCCCTCCCTCCAGGATTTGGTCGAGGGTGAGGAAGTAGGGGCAGGTGTCAGCCTCTGCTGCGGCGCTGCCCATGGTGGCCCTGGTGTATGCCTGCTACAGCTCCTTCACCTTCAAGTGCACCTGCTCCTGGGTGCGCCTGTGGCGTTTCCTGGCCATGGTGGCCACTATGCAGCTGTAGATGGCTGCGTTCCTCTGCCTAGTGCAGAGATCATGGATGTTGGGGGCCTCTCCCCCAAACCTCAATGAGGTCCATGATCTCCGCGCTAGTCCATGAAGGCGTGTGCTGAATATGGTCCCAGGCTGGCCCCTGGGTGCTGGGGGACTGGGCAGGGGAACATCTGGCTGCCACTGGCTGCCATTGTGTGGCCACTGGCTGAGGGTCTGCAGCTGCTGGAGTCTACCCCTTTAAGGGCCCCGGGGCTGGGGAAGAGGAGAGGAGTTTTCCTGGTTTGGCCCAAAGTGGCCACCAGGGGAAACTGGGAAGGGCTGGAGGCCCCCTAATTCGAAATAACTGTCTACACAGCACTTATTTCGAATTAGCTATTTCAAATTTGGTGTTATTCCTCGTAGAATGAGGTTTACCAAATTTGAAATAAGGGCTCCACTATTTTGAATTTATTTCAAAATAGCAGTTTGTATTTGTAGACACTATTAAAGTTAATGCGAAATAATGGCTGTTATTTTGAATTAACTCTGTAGTGTAGACATACTCTCAGGGTCTAAGAAATTAAATTTAGAAGTAAAATAATTAGTGGAGGCTCACTTTAATGATGCCACAATCTAGATTCATAGTTTATCAGATCAGAAGGCCCCACCATAATCTATTTATTCTGATTTCATGTGTAACAGTGTCTATAGGACTTCCCTGAATTAATTCGTATTTAAACTAAAGCAAAGCTTTTGGAAAAATATCCCATCCTTGTTATCTTTTTCTTCTCCCTCTTGCTTCTTCCCTCTCTCCCCCCAGCTTCTAGTCCTGTAATTACTTAAAATGTTACTGCATATTGCTTACAACAATGCAGCACCATGGAGCGTATCTCTATTCTCAACATTTCAGTTCAGAGACCTGGCACTAACACAGTTAAATAAAATGGTGCAGAGTCTTTGCTGCTAAAGCTTTACATAATCTCTGGTCAGACTCCTGGCACATAGGCAATGAAATAAAACAAACAAGAATCCTGCTATATCCTTTGAGGTTGGGATTATGTTCCCACATGTTCTGCACAGTTATTTTGTGTGAATGCACCGAGAATAAATTTAAATCTGACATCAGTCTATTATATTACAATAAAATAGCAATAATATCTCTGACAATCTCTCTAGAGGGAGGAAAAAGGTTAAAATGTCCTTGTGACAGGGCGCGATCACCCCACACTCAGAACGCCCCCATTGCCACGCTCTGCGGGGAGCACGGAGCCCGGCTTGCCACTTGCTCTGCATGTTTGCACGCCGCGGCACAGTGGGTGATGCCGCGAACTGGAGCAGGATGCCTCAGGTGTGTTACGATCACACCAGGAATGACGCGAGAGGGGCGGGGAGGCTGAGGTGCGTAGCGGTGATGTCATGGAGAGGGGTGGCACAGGAGAGACAAGGTGGGAGGTACAAAAGGCAAAAGGACACAGGAGAAGAGGGGAGATGAAGGAGGAGAGAGAGAATGGTCACCATGAGCGAGTGGAAGTAAAAGTGAGCCATCTGCTCTGGTTGAGGAGATGGCCAGGAGGGGTGTGGACAAGGCAGCTATAGCTGGGCTAGGAAGTAGCCCAGAGTGGGGCTTCCATGCTAAAGCCTGCAGGCTGACGAGTTACAGCAGGAATCCCCATCAGCTGGACAGGAACTTGTCTGTGCCTGTTCTTAAGGCCCTGGGCTGGGACCCATGGGAGAGGGTGGGTCCGGGTCCCTCTACCCCGTCCGCCAAGGGCGGGTGCCAGTGTACAAGCTATTGGAGGCCAAGACTGTCAGAGACTGATGAAGAGGCAGGGTGGCTTGTGAAAAACTCTGAGCAGAGGGCCAATTAGAAAATGAGTGGGAACCCACAAGAGAGGGAGACTAGCCCGCTCTTTCACAGTCCTAAACAGTGCATGATTCAGGAGGTCTAGCTACTTCTAAATCCATACACTTCATTCCACGAGAAGTAACAGTTAATACAAACTAAGGACTTAGTACGGATTAATTTTAAACTGCTGCGTGTAGCCGCAGGCAGTTCATTCGGACTAAGGGGGATTTAAAAATGGCGGCCGGACGGAAACATGCAAATAAAGCCCGGGATATTTAAATCCCGGGCTTCATTTGCAACCCCGGTTCTCTGATTTGCCTACCTAGCTTGAATTAACGAGCTAGTGTAGACATACCCATTGTTCTTGATCAGGCCTTCTTCTCTTCATTACAATGACACACATCCAGTTAGGAACCAGTAACAGTGCTGTGGAACTAAGGTTAGCAATAAATGAGGTGATAAATAAATAACATGCTGTCAAGGGTGTTCCCCACTCTGGCACAACAAATGCAGGAGTTGGGGGCCTGCAAGAACACTCCAAA
This sequence comes from Pelodiscus sinensis, assembly GCF_049634645.1. Classification (NCBI taxonomy): domain Eukaryota; kingdom Metazoa; phylum Chordata; order Testudines; family Trionychidae; genus Pelodiscus; species Pelodiscus sinensis. The sequence continues at coordinate 11,471,760 of NC_134723.1, forward strand.
ATCTTGCCACTACAGGCTCTGATACATTCTCCCCACAGAATCCCAATACCCAAATTTTGGGGGACCCGCTGCCATGACCCATATAATTCCAAGAATACCAGGGAAGAGATCACTTGGGAAATCTCTTCCCTAAAGTAAAACTCTCCCCCTACCCCAACCTCTGTTTTACTTGGAGTTGGGAAAACCAGAGGGAATCCATTGACAGCAATGGACTATGCCCTTGTAACTAGGCACTGAGTCCTAAGGACACAACAATCAACTAATACTAGTTAATTAGAAAAAAACAACAATCTTTTATTATCAAAACAAATCTACATTTGCAAGCATATTAAATTGGCTAGATGGAAGGAGCCACCATTTAATATAGATACTTAGGGAAAAACAGATCACTGTCACAAAAGAGAGGAAAAAAACACTTAAAAAGCTCAGACATTATTTCCAAACCCGGAAAAGAATAAACCCTAATAGACTATCTAAACTTTCCCCTATATAGACATTTTAAGTCCGTTCTTGGAGAGCGAAATGTCTCCTATCTCCCGCAATATCTGGGAGAAACTGTTCTCCTTCACAAACAAAGACGAGAGAGAGAAAACCCCTCTTTTCCAGTTTGAAATTCCTCCCTACATTGTTATTGGCTGACCACCCGATATCTTGCCCCTTAGACACCAGGTGCTGGTCTGCACTCCTGATTATGACACATGCAGACTCGGAAGTGCACATTTCCTAAGATATCTGATGATTGAAATTGGAGTGTGTGACATTTTGATTTTGTTGTTGTTGAAAAACACTGATTTTTTAAAAATCAAAACCAAACACAAAGCACTAAACTTTTCACAATATAATTTTGATTAATGAGCTAAGCCATGTGAAAACATATGGAATCCTAAATTCTAGACCCACTGTAATCAATGGCAAAAGTCACAGAGACTTCAGCTCAAACCTCAGGTCATTAAGTCTGCCCAAATTGTGTTTTGTGCAGGAGGTGAGAGGCAGCACAGGCAGCTTAAAACCAACTTTGCACTCCTCGAGTCAGAGCAGCTTTCTGTCCCCTTTGTTTCACAGAGTTGCTGAGATGGATCATACTTAGTGCGTCTATTGTAGATTTCTCCCACGCTGAATTGATTCCCATCTGACTGGTAACTGATGTTGCAAGCTTCCACTGGGCTTTTGCCACGAGCTTCTTCACTGTCAGAATGGGTCTTATTCTGGTATTCTTGTGCTTCAGGACGGGGGAAAGAAATTCACAAAGTGCCATGAAAGCAGCCTTGTGCATTTGGAAGTTTTGCAGCTACTGCTGCTTGTCTCAGATCTTCGGTACGATTCGGTCCCACCAGTCTGTGCTTCTCACATGGCACCAGAACCAGCGTTACACTGTTTTCAGAGGATTGATTACCAGCTGCATTTCCATTTTGCTGAACACAAGGGCTTGCCTGTACAGCACACCTGCGGCATCGCAGGAGGGAGGAGATTCCTCCTCTGTGTCCTCTTCCTGGTGTGCCATGCTTGTGCTCTCAAAATACTGTACCATTAGGCACACTAAGGTACATGTCAATATCACAATGGTTTAATGCAAAATGGGACTCACGAAGGGAGCCATTTTCATGCTGCTATAGCATCTGAGTGGGCAACCAGGGCAAGAAGAGTGCAAAAAACTGTTTCCCGTTGATCTCAAGCAAGAGGGGAGGGAGTAGACAAGAATATTATGGTATGTTGACAACATGAACCCAGAACCACCCACTGTGAAGTTTTGATCCCAGAGTACACTGGATGCATAACCCAGAATTCAAAGCAGTGCCAGCACTGTGAGGGTATGTCGAAATCAACATGCCTCTGCCATCAGAGGCATGTAAATTAGACTACCCGACATAGTCAATGAAGCGGGGATTTAAATATCCCCCGCTTCATTAAAATAAAAATGTCCGCCGCGCTTTGCCGGCTCAGCTGATCGTCGGCGCAGTCAAGACACAGATCGGTCGACAGGGATCGCCTTTGTCAACCGCTCTCTTATGCCTCATGAAATGAGGTTTATAGGAGCGGTCGACAAAGGAGTTCCCTGTCAACCAATCCGCGTCTTGACTTCTGCGCTGTGCCGATGAACAGCTGAGTCGGCAAAGCACAGTGGCCATTTTTATTTTAATGAAGCGAGGGATATTTAAATCCCCGCTTCATTGACTATGTTGGATAGTCTAATTTACATGCCACTGACAGCAGAGGTATGTAGTCTAGACATATCCTGAGATAGCTACCCACGGAGCAATCTCCCTAATGGGGACGTGCTGCTTCAAAATACATTGAATTCTTGCACACAATGGGACACGGACCTTTGACTTTGCAGAATAGGACCTTGACCTTAATAGATTTGACCTTATCTGGTAGTGTATCTGGCCTAAGAGTGCCAATTTTGGGAGGTGCAACCTGTATGCTGCTTGATCTTCTCAACTGCAAGCTTCCTATGGACAAAATTCCCTATGGACAAAATAATACAATTGGCAGCTTTATATGTGATTTGTGCCTGATAAAATTTTATCAGAGCTCACAATGTGCTTATTATCTTTTGAGATGTAATTTGACTGCCAAAATTCACGTATAAAGAATTAAAAGCCTAAAAAAAAGTCTGAATCTAATGCCTTTAGAAATTATAGTTAATTGAATTAGTCTTTGATCTTAGGCATTAAATTTTTAAAAAGAGGAGTTTAGCAGGCATGAACAGTACTTTTTTTTCTGATGAAAAAACAATAATCTTTTTTTCAACTAATTTTTGAGCATGAGTCAGGAATGTGCCTGTTTACTCTTTATATATATAAAAGTAGTGGAGATTGGAAAAGCAAAGTTTAAGAGCAACTTTCTGGTTCCCTGACTATCAAGAAAACCATGTTTTTCAGCCACTGTCACAAGAACAGAACAGGTTAGAACTTGTAGCTGAGCCAGCAGCTGTCTCCAAATCAACAGACAGCACTGGAAAAAACATGCTACAAGGTTGGACCTCCCTGGTCCAGGACCCTTGGGGCCTGACCCAGATCGGGGGTGGTCCCCTGCCACTGGCCTTCCAAGACACTGCAACTCCCTCCTGCTGGCTCTGCTTCAGCTCTGCTGCTACAGGACTTGGGGCTTGGCTGTGGCCTCCTTCTGCCAGCTGGCTAGGGCTCTCTGGGGATGGAGCTCCCCAGCCACTGTGGCCCTGCTTCTGTCCCACCTGTCTGGGGCTTCCCAGGGACAGAGCTCCACAGCTGCCCTGTTTCTGTCTTGCCCGGTTGGGGATTCTGGGGGATGGGACTTTGCAGCTGCCCTGCTGAGTCGGCACTCCATGGCTGCCATGCTGGGTCAGGGCTCTGCAGCTGTCCCACTGTGCTGAACCCAGCTGGAGCTCCCAGGACACAGCTTGCCAGTCCTGATGGTAGGGCTCTCCCGCCGCTGGACTCCTCATTGTCTCGCACTCCCAAACGCCGGAGCTCTCTGGTCTAGCAACATCCGTGATTCTTCCAGACCACTGATATTCCCAGACCAGAGAGTCATGGATTTAGGAGGCTCAGCCTGTATAAGGAAACAAAAAGCCCTCTGCTGGTCATCAACAGATTGGTGCTATGGCTGTTGTGCAAAACAGCTGTTACTCTGTGCTGTACAGGGTTGCTGTAGCTAAAGAAAGTGGCAAGTAGTTCAAATGTGCGTTGATAGACCAAACCAAAAAAAAGAAAGAAAATATTACATGAAGAAAGGAGTCGGAGTGAAGAAAGCTGTTAAAATATGTAATATCGCAGCTAAATATCGTTCTTAGCTGGTAGGCCAGGATCAGTAAATGAGAATGGTGACCTTTCTATCATGGGCAGAAGGGGTCTGTGAATATCATTATTATTTAGATTACAATAGCATCTGGAGGGCTGAGTTAGCTGAGGTCTGTATTGAATCCAGCTTCTGTTAGCTGTAGTAGTATGTGTTCATTTCCAGTTCGGCTACCTCACAGTTGCATACTCAGTAGTCAGAGCAGAAAGCATCAGCTATTTTTTTCCAAGTTCTAATTTTTTTAAACTATTTTAGAATATTTTCTTTTTTCCATTATTATATTCACCCACATAAGACAAATTTTCCTAATTTATAATTTTTTTCATATTTATTTACACCAGTGTAAATCAGAAGTATGGAGTCAACCTGCTGTAAAATTGGTGTAATGGAGAAGAAAGAATCAGGCTTTCCATACCGTAGCTTTCCTTTGTGCATTGGCAGTAACAGACAAAAGGGTTTCCCAAGTCTTGCTACAGAGCATGTTCTTGCAGATAACTTTGTGTTTTATTTTGGTGTTCTTTGTTGTTCAGGAAAGTTATTAAAAACTCATTCATTTCTGAGTGAACAAAGTAAATCCCGAGCCCAAATATCCTAGACTGTCCGGAGGTGACATTTTATCCGAACGTTGTTAGAATTACAGCAAAAAAAAGCAAGAAAGGAATTTTAAAACTTGTTCTTAGATATTTGTATTTGTCCAAGGTTTGCTAGGATACTGGATGGTTTCTTAGCAACTTTGAAAGCCTATTAAAGCATCCTTAATTATATTTCTCTACCCTACACATCAGCCTGTAATGCATCTCCAAGTATATTTTTGCATGTGTATGTACCTTTATATGACAGTGAAATTTGCTAAAGTACTATGCTGTGTTTGCCATAATAATTAGTAGAGTAGAATGAATAATTCACTCAGTCATCAAATGAATTTAGCCTCTTTATACTGCTTGAATCATATTTTAAAAATCACCATTTAACCAGATTAATTATTTTAAAGCATTCAGCAATTTTATTTATTGTTAATTGTGGAGTGATTGCAGCTGTTTCTGAGAAGTGGATATTTTACAAACTCTAAGATTTCTGACTATTTGTGATTGGTCAGATAAGTGACATAATGGTATTTTTGCTCCCTGAAACAACACAATGTACCCACTTATTCAGCTCGACCTGTATGTATACTCTTAGGCTACGTCTAGACTGGCCACAAATTCCGGAAAAGGGATGCAAATCAGGTAAGTCAGCATAGGGAAATCCGCGGGGGATTTCAATATCCCCCGTGGATTTAAATAAACATGTCCGCCGCTTTTTTTCCGGCTTGGGGAAAAGCCGGAAAAAAAGCGTCTAGACTGGCGCGATCCTCCGGAATAAAGCCCTTTTCCGGAGGATCTCTTATTCCTACTTTAAAGAGATCCTCCGGAAAAGGGCTTTATTCCGGAGGATCGCGCCAGTCTAGATGCTTTTTTTCCGGCTTTTCCCCAAGCCGGAAAAAAAGCGGCGGACATGTTTATTTAAATCCGCGGGGGATATTTAAATCCCCCGTGGATTTCCCTATGCTGACTTACCTGATTTGCATCCCTTTTCCGGAATTTGTGGCCAGTCTAGACGTAGCCTTAAAGTTAAGCATATGTTTAAATGCATGGCAGAATAGATATGGACTAAAGCAAGTGGAAACTTGGATATATGACTAGGGAGGAGTGTAAATATATTGCTCATGAATGCAAGGGAGTTATCAGGAAGGGGAAAGCGCAATTGGAATTGCAGCTAGCAAGGGATGTGAAGGATAACAAGAAAGGTTTCTACAGGCATGTTAGCAATAAGAGGGTGATCAGAGAGGATGTGGGACCCTTAACTGAATGAGGGAGGTAACCTAGTGACAGATGATGTTGAAAAAGGTGAAGTCCTCAATGCTTTCTTTGCCTCTGTCTTCACAGTCATCTCCCAAACTACTGTACCAGGCAACGCAGTATGGGAAGGAGGTGGGCAGCCCTCGGTGGAGAAAGAACACATTAGGAACTTTTTAGAAAACTATTTACAAATCCATGGGTCCAGATTTAAAGCCTCCAAGGGTACTGAGGGAGTTGGAAAATGTCATTGCAGAGCCTTTGGCCATCATCTTTGAAAACTCATGAAGATCAGGAGAGATCCCAGATGACTGGAGAAAGGCAATGTAATGCCCATCTTTAAAAAAAGGTAAGAAGGACAATCCAGGGAACTACAGACCAGTCAGCCTTACCTCAGTCCCCGGAAAATTTATGGAGGGGATCCTCAAGGAATCCATTTTGAAGCATTTGCAAGAGAGGAAAGTGATCAGGAATAATCAATATGGATTCATCAAAGGCAAGTCGTGCCTGACCAATCTGATTAGCTTCTATGATGAGGCAACTGGCTCTGTGGATATGGGAAGTCAGTGGATGTGATATACCTTGACTTTAGCAAAGCTTTTGTAACGGTCTCCCACAATATTCTTGCCAGCAAGTTAAGGAAGTATGGCTTGGATAAATGGACTGTAAGATGGATAGAAAGCTGGCTAGACTGTCGAGCCCAACGGGTAGTGATCAACGGCTCGATGTCAGGTTGGTGGTTGGTTTCAAGTGGAGTGCCCCAAGGATTGGTTCTAGGTCCAGCTTTGTTTAACGTCTTTATGAATGACCTGAATGAGGGGATGGATTGCACTCTCAGCAAGTTTGTGGATGACACTAAGCTAGGGGGAAAGGTAGAAACTCTGGAGGGCAGGGATAGGGTCCAGAGTGACCTAGATGGATTAGAGGATTGGGCCAAAAGAAATGTGATGAGTTCAACAAGGACAAGTCCTGCACTTGGGAAGGAAGAATCCCAAGCATTGTTACAGGCTGGTGACCGACTTGCTAAGTATCAGTTCTGCAGAAAAGAACCTGGGGAGTCCAGTGGATGAGAAGCTGGATATGAGTCAACAGCATTCACTTGTAGCCAAGACGGCTAATGGCATATTAAGAGGAGCATTGCCAGCAGATGTAGAGAAGTGATTATTCCCCTTCATTCGGCTGTGGTGAGGTCACATCTGGAGTGTTGTGTCCAGTTCTGGGACCCCCGTCCCACTATAGAAAGAATGTGGATGCATTGGACAGGGTTCCAGCGGAGGGTGACCAAAATGATTAGGGGCTGGAGTGCGTGACCTATGAGGAGAGACAGAGGAATCAGGGTTTGTTTAGCCTGCAAAAGAGAAGAGTGAGGGGGGATTTGAAAGCAGCCTTCAACTTCCTGAAGGGAGGTTCCAAAGATGATGGAGAAAAGTTGTTTACAGTAGTGACCGATGGCAGAACAAGGTCTCAAGTTACAATGGGGGTCATCTAGGTTAGATATTAGGAAAAACTATTTCACTAGGAGGGTGGCGAAGTACTGAAATGGGTTACCTAGGGAATCTCCACCCCTAGAGGTTTTTAAGTCTTGGCTTGACAAAGCCCTGTTTGGGTTGATTTTTGGGGGGGTTGGTCCTTCTTTGGATAGGGGGCTGGACTTGATGACCCTCTGAATTCTTTTCCAGCTCTTTGATTTTATGATTCTATGATTCTATGCGCTTAAATGATTTGCTGGTTTTGGTTCCTGATTTAGCAAAGTATTTAAGTATGTTTCTTATTTTAATCACTTAAATAGTTCTAATAAACCTTCTGTGGAACTACTTGCATTCATAAAGTTAAACCTGGTACCTTGCTGATTCCAGACCTTAAAGTAGAAATAGTTGTGCATGCAAATATAACATTTGCTTGTTATGGATCATGCATACATATCTTTTTGAAGCTCCTATTTTATGAAAATTATAGCAGTAAAATTCTAGTCCATGAATACGCTGGAAAGGACCAACTACACAAGTGCACAAGCAGGAAATTCATTTAAATGTTGAAGCTGATATTTATGACTAGCCTCTTCTCTTCTCTTCTCTTCTCTCTTTTTTTTTTTTGCAGTACTAACCAAGAATTACTAATTGAAAGTGGCAAAATCTCCAGAATTTTAGACAGTTTCTAATATCCACTCCACATTAAAGACAGGTGTTTGAAACTGAACCTGTAATCTCAATACACTTGGAATAGCAATAAACATCAATAACTAAATTTAGCCCAGAAATAAATAGATACAACCCCCATGTACTGTTATCTGTCTGCTTAAATAAGGCTGATATACCTTCTAAATCAAGGGCACATTTGTGTTTGGAAAGGATTGTCATGGAGTGAAGTTGGGGTAGACATTATGGCTATGGAAACTACTACTTCTGTTAGAATGGAGGAGCCATCTTGGAATGACTTAACTGCTGCACCATGGACTTCACAGAGAGGATTCCTACTTCTCTTGGATAGGGTAATTGGGTGTGAACTTGCTGTGTGAATAACAGTGATTGATTGAAACACAAAGAATCTGTATCTTTCCTTGTGTACAGAGGGATGTGGGGGTGGGAGAGGGAGGGAGATTGAAGGACCTAATCTAAACATGTCATAGCTGATTTATTCTCCACATGAAAAGCTCAGTGTTGGAAAACATCTTTAACTGATTGGTAAATGTAACAGGAGTATATTTACTAGAAGAGTCTCAAAAAAAATTGAGGTCAACCATTGCTGTTATTCATTCAAGATCTAATAATAAGGCACAGATTTAGGTCCTGAAAGAAAAATATGGACACCATCAATCTAGTCCATGTTACTTATTGCGCTTAAACTAAAGATCATGGAAAAGGTGCACAAAATTGTGCGCTTCTGGAAGTTGCCAATTTGGTCTGTGTAATCTTATCATTTCTATCATTCAAAATTAGAAACTCAGATAACAATAAGATAAGATGTGTCTGTCAATCTAGGTCCTGCACACAGAGTATTAGCTCATTTTTTCACCCAACAAGGATATTAATACAATTTTGGACATGGATAGTTCAGTGACATGGGACAGAGTAACCACCACCACAAAAATACCTCTTAATGCTTTTTAAAAAAAATTTAGAAAAATAAACTAGTGAAACAAGAAGGGCTGTCACTTAAGCTGCTTAAAAACCCTCAGGGTGAAAAGCAGTTCGCCAAAACCAGAAAATTTCAATTTTCCACATGACAAATTACCTCTCATTTATAATGTTTTAATCATAAGATATCCATCCTTTTAGAAAGGCCAGAGGGCAGGAAGGAACGTTCAGTTCCAATGGACAGTACCTGGAGTGAACAACTTTGTCACTTTTTCTAGCTGACAGATATTGCTGTTGGATTGCAAAGTTTCATTTAAGAGAAAGTTTTATGATAAATGTTTCCAATGTGAACTAGTGAGTGGTAGTCAGCCGTGATTATCTTTCAGTTCATTACAATCACATTTCTAACTTACATTGCTGACATCCTATTTCTGAAATGTATTGAACTGATTAAATTGTTCTTTTCGGATTAGAAGGGCTACATCAAACCAAAACCTTGAACAGATATCATATAAAAATAGATGGCATGAAGTTTTATTAACTTTTTTAGAGGGCAAATATCCTCAGAAACTAAACAAGCACCAAGAACGTTCCAATTCTTTTCTGTTGTTTAGCAGAGGAAGCTCTTGGGTTAGAATTCTATAAATAATTTTACCCTCACGATTGGATTGTTGAAAAAAATTCTACATGTGGGAGGATGAGTGAATAAAAGCAATGTGTTGTATGCATGGTTTGGAAAGATCAAATATGATTGAAACATATGAAGTAGGATGTAGCCCTCAATTTTTCAGAAATGATAGAAAGATGCAATAAGCAAAATTAAATTGTGTGCTATGTGCATAATTATTCAACAGTGTCTTTCTAAGCATATGGAATTTAGCAATTTAGTATAGCAATTTAGAAGCACAAGCCCCATTGAAATCCCAATCAACACTTTTACCTGTTTTTGATAACCTATTTGAGATAAATATCTAAGCAGAGGAGCTGGAAGCCTATGTGGGTCCCTGGGCAACGTGAGGGCATAGTGCAACATTCTTCTGGAAGGGGCAGTTCTGGAAGCATAGGGGGCTGGTCTAAGGATAGACATCACTAAGTACTGCCCAGAGTATAGTGACTCCCTGCCCCTCAGCATTGCTCAGAGGGCACAGCACTCTGCAGTGATTTAAAGGTCTCAGGGTTCTGGTTGCCATCACTGCTACTGTAGCAGCGACAGTGGATGGAACCCAGAGCCCCCTGAATCACCAGACCCTGGGGCAATTGCCCTTTTTCCACCCACCCCCAATTCAGTAGGCCTGTATCTAAGTACGATTACATTTTGAAGCAAAATTTAACAGATATTGCCACGTTATTTGCTCCATTTATTTCTTTCATATTGTGCTTCTTTTCTATTTAGCAGACATTAAGGGTGTGTCTAAACTACATGGCTCCATTGATGGAGCCATGTAGATTAGGCTGATTGGCAGAGGGAAATGAAGCCGCAATTTAAATAATCGCGGTTTCATTTAAATTTAAATGGCTGCCGCGCTCTGCCGACCAACTGATGATTAGCTGTTTGTCAGCAGATCAGGGCAGTCTGGACGTGCCGCTGTCAACAAGGAAGCCTTTGTCAACTGGCGCTGGTATGCCTCGTGAAACAAGGGTTACCTGTGCTGGTCGACAAAGGCTTCCTTGTTGACAGCGGCGCGTTCAGACTGCCCCGATCTGCCAACAAACAGCTCATCCTCAGCTGGTCAGCAGAGCACAGCAGCCGTTTAAATTTAAATGAAGACGCTATTATTTAAATCGCGGCTTCATTTCCCTCTGCCGATCAACCTAATCTACATGGCTCCATCAACGGAGCCATGTAGTTTAGACACACCTAAGTGTGTTATCAAACCTGAAATACATTAGTAAGAATCTAAGTATTGGGATAACACGAACCATGTTAGAGCACTTGGATGAGCAAACAGACACTTGAGGTATGGCTACATGTGGATAAAAATCTTTCAGCTTCTCCAAGTCAACTGACTCAAAGTCTGGGACTAAAAAATTACTGTTTAGACTGTTGGGCTTGGGATGGACCCCAAGCTCTGAGACACTGTCAGGGAGAAGGGTTCCAGAGCTCAAAGTGCAGCCCATGCCCGAACACCTCCACATCCATTTTTAATACCACAGCCCAAGCCCTCAGATCATCTAACTTGGGTCAGCCATAGCTTTCATTCCCATGTAGACATACACTTGGTGCACAAATATTTCTGTATGCAATATTTCTTTCTTCAACTGTGAATCATGCACATAACTCTATAAAGTTCCTTTAGTGTGAATGTGACAAACCACTATTGTAAGAATATTTGCAAAAAAAAGGGAACACTGAAAGAGCTTGTGAATGGCAAAAGCGTATTCACTTACAAAGTTTAGAGAGCACTGTACTACACAGTGCTAGTAACAAGAGAAAGGGAGTTCAGGTGACACACTGAAATAATTATGCTTACTGCACTTAGAACATTGGTGAACATTTACTCACATGAATAGCTCTACTGGTGCCAATGGAAATATTTTTCTAAGTAAGTGTATAAGTGTTCACCAGTGTTAACTGTTTTGTAATACAGCCCTTAAGTAAATGGCAAATTTAATAATACATGGCCTGATCCTGAGACCTGGATCCAACTCTTTTGTCCAAATCCAGTGACAGATAGCAGCCCCACATCTTGCAGTCCCAGCCCATTGAGAATTCTCTGCATATGAGAATTCCATTAGGAGGTCTTTTCCCCTTTCATTTCAGGCCAAAGTGGTTCAATTGGGGCAATCATTTTCTTCAGTATCTGCCTGGGTATTCCCTGAGCATTTAAGAAAAGAAGTCTTAGATTTCAGTAACATTCATAGATTTAAAACTATTCCCTCTGTATTTAAAATGAAAAGTTCTTGTTCTTCAAATCCTTTGGAAAAGATATCTTCTATTTTATGATTGAGAACTGTTGGATCTTCTCATTGATATATGAGAGCTGTAAGTCTTGGATTCCCCTGTACAAATGGATCTGGTTAGAGTGATAGGTGTAAACTGGCATTCAGGTTAACTGCATTGCAAAAGTCATTTCTCATACTAAAAGACTGTCAAAAGTATTTAAAAATTCAGTGGCTGTCCAGCAAAACAAGAATTAGGAAGTGTTTACATTACAACAAATAGGAGACAGTGTTTTGTCTACCTACATCTGGCTTCAGGTTATTTTAAGATTTTAAATTAAATGTTCTAAATATAACTGAATACTGTAACTTTTAATCAATGTCATTTTAACATAGTCCCAAACTACTTTGCTGGAAAAATGTTATACAAGCCAAAAACGCCATCACATTCTTCCCTTAATTAGTTCTGATTGCAAAATATTTATTGACTAACTATCCACATGATTTTCACCCCATGGCATCTAATGGAACAAATAAATTCATTTTCAGGCAAACAAATAGGCTATGTCTACACTGCCCCTGTTTTGTGCAAAAAATATGCAAATGAGGTAAAGCCTCTTTCTCAAGAGACGTTCGTCCATATTTATTTCAGGAAGAACAGCTCTTGCGTGAGAGGGAGTTTTTGTGCAAAAAGAAGCCGTGGCATCCACAAGGGCAACCAGAAAAGGCAGTGTGGTGTTTACTGTCTCTCGAGAAGGTAGGTGAAGATGAAGAGTTTGAGACGCAGCTGTAGAGGGAAGCCCCTTTAAGCACAAGCCTCAGATAGCCTCAGGCAGCAGCTACAGGAAGTGACTGCTGTCCTGATGTCCTGCCAAGAGTGCATCCGTGGGTTCTTAAGTGTGAGTCAGCCTCCAATGAGTGTGGACACTCTATTTCAATATAGTGCTGCACTATTTTGCTGTAGATTTGTAGCATGGACACACTATTTTGAAAAAGTTATTTCAGGAGTTATTATTTTGAAATAACTAATTTTGAAATAAACTTGTACTGTAGACATAGCCTCAATGAGGCAAACTAAGGATACATCTGCATTGCAGAACTATTTTGGGATACCAGAAGTATCCCAAAATAGCTACTCTGCGTCTATTGAAGCAGCCTGTTATTTCAAAATAGGTTTAAAAATAATGGGCAGCTTTTTCCAACATCCCAGTAACCCTCGTTTCACAAAGGTTAAGATGAATATTGGAATAGTGAGTTATTTTGAAATTTGGCGCTGTGCCAAATTGGGAAATAAACTATTTTGAAATAGCATCGAAATAAGCTACATAATTTGCATAGTGCAAATTGCGTAACTTATTTTGAGATAAGGGTTCTGTGTAAACACACCCTAATAAACTGACATAGTACTCGCTCCTTAGGCAACTTTCACATTAAATCATAGGGATTTTCACTGATAAAGTAATAACATAATGGCTGCGTCTAGACTGGCATGATTTTCCGCAAATGCTTTTAATGGAAAAGTTTTTCCATTAAAAGCATTTGTGGAAAAGAGCATCTAGATTGGCACGGATGCTTTTGCGCAAAAGCACTTTTTGCGGAAAAGCGTCCATGCCAATCTAGACGCAGTTTTGCGCAAGAAAGCCCCGATCGCCATTTTCGCCATTGGGGCTTTTTTGCGCAAAACAGTTCTCAGCTGTCTACACTGGCCCTCTTGCTCAAAAAGCATTTGCACAAGAGGGCTTTTTCCCAAACAGGAGAGTCATTGTATTTGTGGAAGAACACTGACAATCTTACATTAGATCATCAGTGTTCTTGCGCAAATTCAAAACAGCCAGTGTAGACAGCTGGCTGGTTTCTCCGCAAAAGCAAACTTGCCAGTCTAGATGCAGCCAATGTATAAAGCTTTTTACTTCAATAGTACAACTAATGATTTGAAAGTATGTAACCAAATATTGAGGCATTATATTAACAGCACCCATCAGGTGGCTTGTATTATCCCCAGGTTAGAAAATGGGAAGCTGAACCTCTTGCCAATGATCACAAAATGAAAATCTGGAATAGAAGGGTTGAAATTAAGTGTGGCACCCTCGTTTCTTTCTTTCTTTCTTTCTTTCTTTCTTTCTTTCTTTCTTTCTTTCTTTCTTTCTTTCTTTCTTTCTTTCTTTCTTTCTTTCTTTCTTTCTTTCTTTCCCTGATTAATGACCCGTGATTTATTGGAGCACTGCATGAAAAATCCATTTAGTTGTTTTTTTACAAAGAACCTGTCAGGTGGGGTGTGAAACCATAAGTAGTAGATGTCCCTTGGGTCTATAGCCATGGTGGTTTTATTAGAAAAGTGCTGATTACTGGTTTTATTTTCTACCTTTTTACAGGTACCATATGTGACCTCTTATCTGGAAGACAAGCACATACCCATGAATCAATATTACGTTATCTAGAGAGAATGAATACATCTTTATAAACATTTATTGGTTATTATAAACTACAGTTATTGTAAGCCAATCTGATCCTAAAGTACGGTGACCCACTTTTTTTTATCCTTAATGCAGTTAGCTAGCCAACACTCATGGGACAGGGCAAGCTTTGAAAAAGCCTTGATGCAGATTATCACTATGCTAATATCTTTGTTAAATGAGAAGCAGGACAAGGACCAGCAATTCCTAGGCATCTAAGCTACAGACAAGTAGATTTGTATATAGTAACAGCATGTTTCTAATTCAGTTCATTGTTTACATACAAGTATGTATTGACAATGGGCAGCCAAATATACATTGAAAGCACACAAATGCTACTCAATCCATAGTCTGTTAGCTCTCTCTCTCTCCAGTTAGTGGCTTTTGTTCAGTTCCCTAAATCTGGTACATAGAATCATAGGGTTGGAAGAGACCTCAGGAGATCATCAAGTCCAACTCCCTGCCCAAACCAAAGCAGGTCCAATCCCAACTAACCTATCCCAGCCAGGGTTTTGTCAAACTGGGACTTAAAAACCTCCATGGATGGAGATTCTGCCACTTTCCTAGGTTCTCCATTTCAGTGGCCATTACCCTCCCAGTGAAATAGTTTTTTTTATATCCAATCTAGATCTTTGCCACTGCAACTTGAGACCATTGCTCCTCATTATGTCATCTGTCAATACTGAGAACAGCCTCTCTCCATCCTCTTTGGAACCTTCCTTCAGGAAGTTGAAGGCTACTATCAAATCCCCCCTCACTCTTCATTTCTCCAGACTAAACAAACCCAAATTCCTGTGTTTCTCCTCAAAGGTCATATGCTCCAGACCCCTAATCATTTTGGTTGCTTTCCATTGGACTCTCTCCTATGCGTCCACATACTTTCTATACTGTGGGGCCAAGAACTGGACAAAATAGATCAGATGTGGCCTCACCAATGCCAAATAAAGGGGAATAATCACTTCCCTACATCTGCTGGCAATGATCCTCCTAATGCACCCTAATATGCTATTAGCCTCCTTGGCTACAAGGGTACACTGTTGACTCATAGCCAGCTTCTCATCTACTGTAATCCTCAGGTCCTTTTCTGCTGAGCTGCTGCTTAGCCAGTCAGTCTCCAGACTGTAGCAGTGTTTGGGATTCTTCCATCCCAAGTACAGGACTCTGCACTTGTCCTTGTTAAACCGCATCAGATTTATTTTGGCCCAAACCTCTAATATGTATAGGTCACTCTGCACCCTATCCTTACCCTCCAATGTATTTACCTCTCCCACTAGCATACTGTGATCAGTGAACTTGCTGAATCTGTCCCGTCACCCAAGTCATTAATAAAGAAGTTGAACAAAGCCAAGCCCAGAACCAACCCATGGGGCACTCTGCTTGATACCAGACACCAACCAGATATTGAGCCATTGATCACTACTCATTGAGCCTGATGATTTAACCAGCTTTCTATGTGCCTTACAGTCAATTTTTCCAATCCACACTTCTACATATGTTTTCCTTCTTCTACGATGGGCATGGAAGTGCCTCCAGTAAAGAAGAAAGTGAAATACAGGGAATTATTCCCCATATCTTTTAACTGCCAAGAGGAGAAAAAATCCCCTTACTTTCTGACAACTGGAAGAAACACCTCTCTTGCCAGCCTGGTGTGGGAGAATGAGATTTCCTCCCCACTCCCAGCATGAAGGGAAGTTAGAAAGGGATAGACAGAAGGAGAAACATCTCTCTTTCCCCTCTGCTGAGTGTGACTGTCATGGTGTGATTGTCTTGTGTCTCTGTGCCACTCCATGCTAAAACAAAGTGACTTCCAGCTGTTCAAGGGAGAGTGACATTACACTAAATCTTTCAGTCAGTATTCAAAAGATGAAAATAAACAAATGCTAGAAATTGGGAGGAAAAGCTGTAATTTATGTCCATCATCAGTGGCATTTTAACTGCATGTTTGCAAGAAGCCATGGAAAACTGCACAAAAAGCTGGCTTTTATGTTGCATTAATAGGATAGATGCAGTCCCCCTGAACTGTGACATTCTTCTCTTTTGAACCTTCACACAAGTAGAGAAATCCTCCTTTCTCAGGCTTCGGTGTGCTTTAAGGGATAATGCATGTGAGGGGGCACACCAGCACATACCCAGATTTATATGTTACTAGGGTACTGGGGCTAGCAGGCTGATTCTATATTATATGGGTTTGTGTGTCTGAATGCAAAGTAAATGCAAGGCCTCAGCCAGCCAATACCAGCCCATCCATTCTCCATATTAAGCAGAATGGGTCAGACTATTTCCTTTCACTGATGCTGCTTTTTACTGCCCTGGCAATGTAAAAGAGTCTTAAAGTGGGCTTAATGTTTACACCCACTGAGAGGCACGTTACATTGTCAGAGAAGGGTAAAGCAGCCTTCATACAAAATGAGAATGAGACCCAATGCCTGATAGATGAAGAGCTGAGTTTTAAGCAGATCTAAGGGTATGTCTACACTACAGCACCCCCATTTTGAATTAAGTTAATTCAAAATAGTTAATTCAAATTAAGCTAATTCAAAATAACACATCTATACACAAAAAATATTTTAAAATAGCGTTTTGCTATTTTGAAATAGCATGTCCACACTGAGTGGACCCTGAACCAAAAGTTAAGGCTGGCCAGAACCAATGCCGGCAGGGCATCAGGTTAGGACTTAGTGTGTGGGGCTTCTGCCTGAGGCTAACTGATCTCTGTGCTTAAAGGGACCTTACCCCCACAGGGACAGACAATTCTCAGGGTTCCCTGCTTGCTTGTGTACCTTGATGAGGGACAGCAAAGCAGTCCTGTCTTGGAGTGCCCTGAGTGCCCGAACTCGGGACACCATAGCACTCAGCCACATGGAGCCAGAGCTGCCTCTGGGCATGCCAGTTTCATGAGGAGTAACGGTAGTCCGAACTACCTAGTCCGTGCCACGTGTAGTCACGCGGCATGGAGTCCGCACTAGCGAACATTTAAAAATGGCGGCGCCCAGCTTTATGCAAATGAAGCCCGGGAAATTCAAATCCCGGGCTTCATTCGCAACTCCGGTTGCCTACATTACCACCCTAGTTCGAACTAGGGTGGTAGTGTAGACATACCCAGAGAGTGTGTCAGTCAGCACTGGTCTGAAGTCCTGGTTGTCAAAGGCAAGTAAAGCACTGGAATGGGATGAATACACCAAGAAAGGTTCATAACATTCCTCTGACCCTTTTTTTCATGAGCATTTAAACAAGAGCAAGTTTTTATTCACAAGAATGTTTATTTGTGGCAAGGAAAATGTCACAAGGACTCCTGTGAATCTGTATTAATATGCAGACATTCTGGTATTCTCACTAGCAAACAATTCAGTAAAAATCACAAACCCTTCACAGGTAATTTGTGAACAGAAAAGGAACTAAATTTGCTGAATAAATTGTTCTCTGAGAAATGTTTGCACAGCTCTGTTCAGCTCTCCATATAGGGCTATTTACCTGGGGCGAAGTGGGCATTTAGGCAAGCTCATGTTAGAATCCTTAAAATCCTATGAAACAACAAAGGGTCTGGTAGCACTTTATAGACTAACAAAGCATGTATATGGTAGCATGAGTTTTCGTGGGCGTAGCCCACTTCTTCAGATTACCGAAGAAGAAGTGGGCTGTGCCCATGAAAGCTCATGATACCATCTACATGTTTTGTTAGTCTATAAAGTGCTACCAGACCATCTGTTGGTTTTTTCTGTAACAGACTAACTTGGCTATCCCCTGAAGCTCCTAAAATCCTATGAGTTACCATAGTGCCTCAGATTTACTGTGAAGAGACAGGAGCTATGTGGGAGGAGAGTACCAGGAGCCTTGAAGTCAGTGACATTTTAACAAAGCAAAGACTACAGGATTCCCATAAAGCGTTCCCATAAAGACAACATGCTGACATAGATAAAGAATGTAGATGAAGGGAGGATGGCTCACCAATAATAGAAGCTGAATAAGCGTAAGTTTCTACTGCATTAAACTCTCCCTTAAGCAATGTAGGCCAACAGCACTTAGAGACTGTTGAACTGGATTCTTTTCCTCCTTGTGCATTTCTGGGAAGATTGTGTGTTTGCTACATTACAGACAGACCTGTGCAAACTATGCAGAGTATCAATGAGAGAACAGCCTAGCTTCTGGAACTTCTAATAATGCTCATGTGTGAGATGGGAAGACACAAGTCTGATTTTATGGTCCCAAGGCCTATATGAAAATATCTCTCTCAACTTCTAAAGGGAGCACAGTTGATAAGGAAAACGATGTTAGACAATCAACATGGATTCACCAGTGTTATTGTTCATGATGACCAAAGCACCAAGGTAAGTGAGGAAGTCGGGCACTGGGAAGAATCAGAAGGAGGAATGAGAAACAAAGGAGGACTCCTGATTCAGATAGCGTAGGTAGGGCAATCAAAGTGTTTGTACACAAATGTGAGAAGCCTGGGAAACAAACAGGAAGAATTAGAAGCCCTAGCCCAGTCAAATAACTATGATTTGATTGGAATAATGGAAACTTGGTGGGATGACTCGCATGACTGTCATGGTATAAACTGTCATGGTATAAACTGTTCAAGAAGAACTGGTGGGGTAGAAAAAGAGGAGGAGATGCATTGTATGTAAGAGAGCAGTATGATTCCTTGCAGCTCCAGAGGGAGAAAAGACTGTTGAGAGTCTATGGGTTAAGTTTAGAGGTGGAAGCAACAGGGGTGATGTTGTCGTTGGTGACTGCTATATACCACTGGATCAGGTGGATGAGGTAGACAGGGCTTTCTTCAGAAAACTAAGAGAAGCTTCCAGATCTCAGGTCCTTCTTCTCATGGGGGACTTTAATCACTCTGACATCTGTTGGGAGACCATTACAGCAGTATACAGACAATCCAGGAAGTTTTTGGAGAATGTTGGGAATAACTTCTTGGTACAAGTGCTGAAGGAACCGACCAGGGGCCATCTGCAGCTTGACCTCCTGCTCACAAACACGGAGGAAAAAGTAGGGGAAGTGGAGGTGGGTGACAACCTGTGAAGCAGTGATCATGAGACGGTAGATTTCAGGATCCTGACCAAAGGAAGAAAGGAGAGTAGCAAAATACACAGCCTGGATTTCAGAAAAGTAGACTTTGACTCCCTCAGAGAACTGATGGGCAGGATTCCCTGGGATGATTACATGAAGGGGAAAGAAGTCCAGGAGAGCTGGCAGTATTGTAAAGAAGCTTTATTAAAAACACAAGGATAAACCATCCCAAAGAGCAGCAAAAAAAGCAAATATGACCAGATTGGCTTACCGGGGACATGGTCAGTGAGCTTAAACACAAAAAGGAAGCTTACAAGAAGTGGAAGCTTGGACAGATGACTAGGCAATGTAGTATGGGAAGTAGGTGGACAGACCTTGGTGGGCAAAGAACAAGTTAAGAACTATTTAGAAAAGGTAACCATACACAAATCCATGGGCCCGGATTTAATGCATCTGAGATTACTGAGGGAGTTGGCAAATGTCATTGCAGAACCTTTGGCCATTATCTTTGAAAACTCGTGGTGATCAGGAGAGATCCTGGATGATTGGAAAAAAAGCAAATGCTGTGCCCATCTTTTAAAAAGGTAAGAAGGACAATCCAGGGAATTACAGACCAGTCAGCCTTACCTCAGTCCCCGGAAAATACATGGAGGGGATCCTCAAAGAATCCATTTTGAAGCACTTGGAAGAGGGGAAAGTGATCAGGAATAATCATCATGGATTCACCAAGGGCAAGTCGTGCCTCACCAATCTGATTAGCTTTTACGATGAGGTAACTGGCTCCGTGTTTATGGGAAAGTCAGTGGATGTGACATACTTTGACTTTAGCAAAGCTTTTGATACGGTCTCCCACAATATTCTTGCCAGCAAATTAAGGGAATATGAATTGGATACGTTAACTGTAAGATGGATAGAAAACTGGCTAGACTGTTGGGCCCAATGGGTAGTAATCAACATCTCAATGTCAGGTTGGAGGCCCGTTTCTAGCGGAGTTCCCCAAGATTCGGTTCTGGGGCCGGTTTTGTTCAATATCTTTTTTAATGTCCTGGATGAGGGGATGTATTGCAACCTCAGAAAATTTTCATATGACACTAAGGTAGGGGGAGAGGTAGATAAACTGGAGGGAAGGGATAGGGTCCAGAGTGCCCTGGACAGATTAAAGGATTGGACCAAAAGAAATCTGATGAGGTTCAACAAGGACAAGTGTAAAGTCCTGCACTTGGGATGGAAGAATCCCAACCATTGTTACAGGCTGGGGACTGAATGGCTAAGTAGCAGTTCTGCAGAAAAGGATCTGGGGATTACAGTGGATGAGAAGCTGGATATGAACCAACAGTGTGCCCTTGTAGCCAAGAAGGCTAATGGCATATTAGGGTGCAATAGGAGAAGCATTGCCAGCAGATCCAGAGAAGTGATTATTCCCCTTCATTTGGCTGTGGTGGGGACATATCTGGAGTATTGTGTCCAGTTCTGCCCCCACCCTCCCCCACTATAGAAAGGATGTGGATGCATTGGAGAGGGTCCAGCGGAGGGCGACCCAAATAATTAGGATTCTGGAGCGCATGACCTATGAGTAGAGACTGAGGGTATGTCTACACTACCCCGCTAGTTCGAACTAGAGGGGTAATGTAGGCATACCGCAATTGCAAATGAAGCCCGGGATTTGAATTTCCCGGGCTTCATTTGCATAAGCGGGGCGCCGCCATTTTTAAATCCCCGCTCGTTCGAACCCCGTGCCGCGCGGCTACACGTGGCACGAACTAGGTAGTTCGAACTAGGCATCCTAGTTCGAACTACCGTTACTCCTCATTCCACGAAGAGTAACGGTAGTTCGAACTAGGAAGCCTAGTTCGAAATACCTAGTTCGTGCCGCGTGTAGCCGCGCGGCACGGGGTTCGAACGAGCGGGGATTTAAAAATGGCGGCTCCCCGCTTATGCAAATGAAGCCCGGGAAATTCAAATCCCGGGCTTCATTTGCAAGTGCGGTATGCCTACATTACCCCGCTAGTTCGAACTAGCGGGGTAGTGTAGACATACCCTGAGGAATTAGGGTTTGTTTAGTCTGCAGAAGAGAAGAATGAGGGGGGATTTGATAGCAGCCTTCAACTTCCTGAAGGGAGGTTCCAAAGACGCTGGAGAAAGGCTGTTCACAGTAGTGACTGATGGCAGAACAAGGAGCAATGGTCTCAAGTTACGGTGTGGGAGGTCTAGGTTGGATATTAGGAAGAACTATTTCTCTAAGAGGGAGGTGAAGCACTGGAATGGGTTACTTAGGGAGGTGATGGAGTCTCCATCCCTAGAGGTATTTAAGTCTCGGCTTGACAAAGCCCTGGCTGGGCTGGGCTGATCCCTAGATTGGTCCTGCCCTGGGCAGGGGGCTGGACTTGATGGCCTCCTGAGATCTCTTCCATCTCTATGGTTCTATGATTCTATGATCTTTCTGAAAGTATAGATGTGCCCTAAATTAATTGATGTACACCGTGGAAGACCTTTGCCTATCCCCAGGGGTTTGCTAATGAATCCAGTTACTGAGATGGGTGTGTGTTTGCAGAATCAGAAGTGGAGTCCATTTTTTTATTATTCCAAGGTATAAACAAGTGGCCTCCAACCTTTTGACACCCAAGATCACTTTTTAATGAAGAACAAGCCAAGATCTACTGTCCCACCCCTTCCTCAAAGCCCCGCCCCTTCCTCTCTATTCTCCTCCTTTCCATCACTTGCTATTCCCAGCCCTTATACTGATGCTTTGTTTTTTTAATTCTTCTGTAGGAATAGGTTTTTCCAACATTTGGCCTGCCTAGACTGGACCAAATGTCAGAAAACCCCTCTTTTAGAAGCCCCCATATTCCTTGTGGAAAGAGGAATATAGGGTGTGAACGAGTTCGTCCCTCAGAGTCAGCTATAAACTAATCTAACACAGAGAGTCAAACATAAGCAGCCACCACCACGGCCGGTGGCCCTTTTATTGCGCACGTTCGTGCTTCCACCCGAGCCGGATCTGTCGGTCAGCGGAGTAGGGGGGTTCGGGCCCGCCCCCTCTCCGAACCCCGGCCCAGGGCCCTAAAGGCAGGGACCCACGGTCCCTCCCTAGTGGATGGGGGAATGCCCCAAAACGCACCCGCTCACGGGCTCCACGACCCCGCCCTGGGCCGCTTCCTACTCCACCAGGCCTCCTGGCTCGTCCCCCTTGTCATATCCTGCCTCACCTCTCCCTCCTTCTCCTCTCCTCCAGCTCCGTTCACCGCGCTCCCCCGCACCGTGCCGACCCCGGGTTTAAATTCCCCGCCAGCTCCGTTCCCCCTCTCCGTCACTTCCCCTGCGACGCCTCCCAGCCACCCTTCCCCCGTGACGTCATCCCCCTGCGCCTCGCGGGCCCCTCCCTCTTGGGCCCTGCCGGTCGGCGCCTCCTGCCTCCCGACGCTCCCCGCGCCGGCTGCCGGCGCGTTCCTGCAGCCCGACGCGGCGGGCTTGGCCGGGCTCGCCACCCCCCGGTGTGTCCGCCCGGCGTCCCCCTGCGTGCTCTGAGTGCGGGGCAGGAGTGCCCCGTCACATAAGGGTTACCAAAAGAGCATAGGAATATAGGGGTTACCAAAAGAACTCCTCCCCCGTCTCCCTCCACAGATCAGGGAAGCCCCAGCGGGCACTTCCTCTGGGGCTGACTCCCCCATCCCACAGAGAAGGGTGCACCTGGGCTGAACACTATGGACAGCTGTCCAGGCAGCCCTCCTCTTTGCTCCAGTTCTGCTGCCCTGTGTTGAGCCCGGGGAGGCTGCGCTGCACTCCTAATGATCAGGAAGCCCTTCCTCTTTGCTCCAGCACAGCCGGAGCAAGGCGCTGCCTCCCTGGGCTGAGCACGGTGCAGCTGGGCTGAAGCAAAGAGGAGTGGCTGCCCAGCCAGCTGGCCCTGGTGTTCAGCCCAGGTGCACGATGCTCCATTTGGGCTGGTGCAGAGGACAAGTCGTCCAATCAGCTGGAGTGTGGTGCATTCTCCTCCGGCTGAACGCCAACACCAGCTGGCCAGGCAGCTCCCCCTCTGTGCCAGTCTGCGTGGAGAGTGGTGCACGTGGCCAGACCATGGCCAGCTGGCCGGGCAGCCGCTTCTCTTTGCTCCAGTCCTGCTGCCCTGCGTTCAGCCTGAAGACACCCATTCTACGTGGGCAGGTGCAGAGGAGAAGCCACCAGATCACCTGGAGTGCGACGCATCCTCCTCTGACTGAAAGCCACAGCCAGCTGGCAGGGGTGGTTCAGCCCTCTTGACCTCGCAGCTCCCACCATTCCACCCAGCTACTCACCTGTGTTGCTGCTCGGTGAGTAGCTACTCCTCAAATGAAGGATGCCAGTGTAAAAGTACTGCACAGGCTCACAGTTCAGAGAGGGCTCAAGATTGACTCTTAGAGCCCCTGAGATCGACTGGTAGATCGCGATCTATCTGTTGGTGACCACGTGTGTAAACAGAGTTACCCTACATTTATGTCAGTAGAATTATTCTGATTTTTGCACTGGTATAGGTTACAGCAGAATTTGTCCCACTTTTTTTTAACCCCTTCCCTTTAAAATTTGATTTGGATAAAGGAGATTGTAACAGCAGGCAATGAGTCAGGACTGCAAGAACATAGTTGATGGTTATCTGGGGCAAATATTACAAGTGTCTAAATATGCCACACAATAATTCTGATAAAAACAAGTAGTTCTGTAGCACCTTAAGGTGCGTCTACACAGCAGGGCTTAACTCAAAATAAGCTATGCAAATTGAGCTACGTCAATTGCATAGCTTATTTTGAAATAGAGTACTGTTCCTCTGACTTCCATTACTCCTTGTACAATGAGGGTTACAGGAGTCAAAGTAAGAAATTTTGCAGCTTGACATTATTTTGAAATAACTGCCTGCTGTGTAGACACGGATTAAGTTATTTCGAAACAACTCTAGTTATTTTGAAATAATGTTGCTGTGTAAATGCACCCAGAGGCCGTGTCTAAACTACTTCCTTTTTTCAATAAAGGGATGTAGATTAAGCATGTCGATATTGCAAATGAAGCTGGTATTTAAATACTCCTGTCTAAACTGCCGGTTTTGTCAAAAATGCCCCATTTAAAAAAAAAGTGACTGTCACCATTATGCAAATGAAGCGTGGGATATTTAAATCCTGGCTTCATTTGTAATATCGACATGCCTAATCTACATCCCTTTATTCAAAAAGGGATGCAGTTCAGACACAGCCTTAGGGTATGTCTATACTAGCCCCCTACTTCAAACTAGGGTGGCTAATGTAGGCATTCAAACTTACAAATGAAGCCCGGGATTTAAATATCTCGGGCTTCATTTTCATGTTCCCGGATGGGAGCCATTTTTAAATCCCCTTAATTTGAACTGACTGCCCGCGGCTACACGCGGCAGTCAGAAGTTAATCCAAACTAAATCCTTAGTTCAGATTAACTGTTACACGTCATTGCAGGAGGAGTAACAGTTAATCTGAACTAAGGACATAGTTCGGATTAACTTCTGACTGCCACATATAGTCAGTTCAAACTAAGGGGATTTAAAAATGGTGCTTGCCCGGGAACATGCAAATGAAGCCCGGGATATTTAAATCCCGGGTTTCATTTGCAAGTTCGAATGCCTACATTAGTCACCCTAGTTCGAACTAGGAGGCTAGTGTAGACATACCCTTAGAGACTAACAAACATATTAATTCTGTTATACAGGCAGTCCCCGGGTTACGTACAAGATAGGGACTGTAGGTTTGTTCTTAAGTTAAATTTGTATGTAAGTCGGAACTGGTACATATTGTAGGGGAAACTCTAGCCAAACATTTTTTTTAGTTTTGGATAGCATAGGGAAAGGTTAACTCCCCTCTAATGTTTGTTTTGCTGTCTGTTCCCCTGTTCAGAAGATTTCACATCTATTTCTGTCCCTGTGACAAACTCAGGACTAAAGGAGTAACTCATCAAATACCAAACAGCTCTGCACCATGCTTTGAGCTAATAGCTTTATTTCCACACACCACCCAGGGTTCTAGGAGGAGGGTCCTTTTTTTGCTAACACAATGAGGCCAGCACTTTGTTTGTTTTGGTGGAGTCTTTGTTTGCCCAGGGAGCCCAGCATGTATAGGGGGAGGAGGGGCGGAGAGGCTGCTTTTGTCTGCTGTTCGGCAGCCTGTTGCTCAGGGGAGGGGGCAGCCTGTTGCTGGCAGGGGGGGAGGGGGGAGGCGTGCAGGATACGAGGCCGCGGGGGGGGGGGGGCAGCAGGTGTGGGGAGGCACTTTTCCTCTGCCCGGCAGCTCTGCGGGATCCCTGTCCCTGTGGCCAGCTGCTGCAGGCAGAGGCCAGTTGGAGCCGGCCGAAGAGGAGGAGAAGGTGGATTCTAGGACCCAGGTGAGCGAGCCCCGGGGACGCTGCTGCGCTCCGGGAGCCCGGCATGTATAGAGGGGAGGAGGGGCAGAGAGGCTGCTTTTGTCTGTTCAGCAGCCTGTTGCTCAGGGGAGGGGGCAGCCTGTTGCTGGCAGGGGGGTGAGGGGGGGCAGCGGGCGTGGGGAGGCACTTTTCCTCTGCCCGGCAGCTCTGCGGGACCCCAGTCGGAGCCGGCCCGAGGAGGAGGAGGATCCTAGGACCCAGGTGAGCGAGCCCCGGGAATGCTGCTGCGCATGTGCGGGAGTTGCCTCACCCCGTTCGTATCTAGGGATCCGACGTAAGTCGGATCCACGTAAGTCGGGGACTGCCTGTATATGCATTTCCAATTCTGCAGGCTGATGCTATGCAATAATGAAGGTCTGTGGAAAGATTTTAAACAAAATCTGCAGGCCTCAATGCAAGGTGGGTGGGGACTGGCTCCATGCTCTTGGATGGGGCAGAACCTCAGGAAGAAGGGGCAAGAGTGGGTTCATACTCCCTGGAATGCATGTTGCTCCAGTGGTGATTTAAAGGGCTCAGGGTTTTGGCCGCCACCGTTGCTCAAAATCTAATATCTCCCATGTGTGAAGGGGACAATGTCATTTGCATTAGCCTCATCATACATGTGATTTTTATATTGTCTTTCTATAGATTTGAAAAATGTCCTTGTTTTCTCATTTAGTTAAACAGCACTAATATGATCAAAAATTTGAGACTAAAACCTGAAAAATATTTAAAAAAAAGACATTTTAATTCTTTTTAAAATCTTTGGCTTGGTAGCACCTATCATCAGATTTGAATACAAAATATATTGTTTGATCAGGTACATGAGCTTAGAACTTCAAGAAGTCATAGCTCTAACTAGAATATTATTTACTGGGTCTCAAGTGTAAAAGTTAATGTACCGGTACTTCTATCTTTCTTTCTCTCTGGAAGGGTTGTAACTGAAGGATTGTAACTGTAATGAACCTTAACTGATTTCTAGTCATCTGGCTTTTAACTACTGACATTCATAAAGAGAATTAAAAATAAGACTCTTTATATTGCCCTCTTTTTCTCCTTTCATATAATTAATAATATGAATCACACATTTGTGTATTACTAGTACTTTTTGGAAAGAAAAATAACTTCAATAGCAGCCACCATGGCATCACAATTCAATGTAAACAAAAGGAAAAAATTATCTACTTTATAATATGCTGCGTTAGTAACCATGACAGGCGTCTCACTGTCATTCCTCTTTTATGCTAGGATAAATAATTCAGTGAAATGTAGCCAACTCCCTGGAATTAAATAAAATAACAAGTAATTAGGTTATTTGCTAACCAGTAACTGTACAAGTGGATGTGTTGTGCTACTGATTCAGTTAATCCATATCATTGGGGAGAATCTGTTTCTTTAAATCTCCCAGGAATTTGGACTGTACAAGGCACCAACACGTTGTTAAAGGTGACGAGAGGTAGATATTTGGTACACTGCTACAGATCAGCATTATAGCCTGAGCAGCTGGACTGGCCTCCCTCAGATGGGACCAGCCACATGGTGAAGCGTTACCCAAATTGCTGTGTCCTAATTGGCACTGCACTCATGTGAGTAAAGTGTTAGGATTCTTGAGGGCATGCCACATGGTTCTTAGCGCTGCAATATTCTGAAGCACTATGATTCTTTCACAGTAAATTGCAGAGGAACTCGTCTGTCCTGGACATATGAGGGGAATTATGGGAAAGCACTTGAGAACTATCAGCATTCAAATGGCTTAGCCTGCATCTACAAAGCAAGGGAGTGCCTTATCAGACTGTGTGTAAACAGTACCAAGGCTTTAGTTTGTTGTTCAGAATGGGCTAGCTAGTTTGGGTGTAAAAAACTATCACTTTGAGTAGACAAGAGCTTGGCTGGGGTAACATCCAAGCAAAAGCCCAAGTTAGCTCTGCAGTGAAGTCAATCACATAGAGAACCTGAATTTATCTAATTCCCATGGTGGACATGAAGAAAACTTCAGTAAAGTTAATGTGGTTTCAACTCCCTCGCCCAGGCGTTGGTTTGTTGGTTTATTTAAGAGTTGAGGAATACAGCCCCTAGAAAGTGAAGTCACACTAGGTTAGGCACAAGAAAAATGGCATGTAGTTATTCTGACATGATCATACCTATGTACTTTCCATGTGTGTCACGGTTCAACTTGCATCTGAATAAAATTTTATATTAGAACAGATTTTGAAAACCATTTGAATGAAATCCCCCTGAAACAAATAAATAATTTCTACTATGTAGTGATAGTTTTCCTGAGTCAGAAAAAATGATCTTTATATATGAGAGGCTTGCTGAAGTATTCAAAATTATTTTAACTAGTCAGCAATCCTGTATATGAATCAGTTAGGGTACGTCTACACTACAACGTTAATTCGAACTAACTTAGTTCGAATTAGTTAATTCGAACTAAGCTAATTCGAACTAACGGATCTAGACTAAAAAACTCGTTCGAATTAGCATTTTGCTAATTCGAACTAGCATGTCCACACAGAGTGGACCCTGAACTGGGCTTAAGGATGGCCGGAAGCAGTGCCGGCAGGGCATCAGAGTAGGACTTAGAGCGTGGAGATGCTGCCTCAGGCTAGCCCAGGGCTGCGCTTAAAGGGACCCGACCCCCACCCCAGACAGACAGTTCTCAGGGGTGCCCCGCTTGCAAAGCAGTCCTGGCTTGGAGTGCCCGGACTACCCACACTGGGCACATCACACCACTCGGCCATCAGCCCAGCTGCACTTGCCGCAGGCTGCCATCTGGGGAGAGGGGGCAATTGGGGGGCTGCAGGAGAGCTTCCACCCCCAGAAGCCCGCAGAGCCAGCCCAGTCCTCCCCATTGGGGGCTCGTGCCCCATTCCTCCCTCACCTCCTTCCACTTATCCTTCCCTAGCCCCTCTTCTTGATGTACAAAATAAAGATAACGTGTGTTCAAAAATAGAAACTCTGTTTATTTAACAAAACTCGGGGAAACTGGGAAAAGGAGGTGGGAGAGGGGAGGGGGAAAACTGGGAGGAGGTATCTGAAAGGGGGAAGCAAGGGAAAGGAGGGGGTGGGGAAACTGAAGGATCAGGGGTGGGGAAACTGAAGGATCAGGGGTGGGGGTCTCGCCAGGCCAACCGCCTCCCAGCACGGCAAGGGAGGGGGCCTCGGCGTCCCCGGGCGGATGGGGTGGAGGGTGCGGAGGTTGAGGTGGGGGGTGTGGACATTGAGGAAGAGGTTGTGGGGGTTGAGGAGGGAGAGGTGGGAGGGGGAGCAGGAGTGGGAGGAGGGACAGCAGTTGGGGGGGCAGCAGGCGCAGGACCAGCACGGGTCACCATGCTCTGCAGCAGGAGCTGCAGGTTGGTGCTCAGCCCTCGGAGCTCAGCCAGCAGCTCGTGGCGGACCTGCAGGTCTTCCCTCATCCAGGCCTCCAGTGTGCGGTGCATGGCTCGCAGGGCCCCCAGGTGCTGGTCCCGGTACTCCTGCTCCGTGCTGGCGGTTCGGAGCAGGCCGCGGGTGTGGGAGCATGTCCTGGGTGGGGTGGTGCGCCCTGCACCAGCAGCTGGTACAGCTGTAGAGAAAGAAGAGAAGTGGTCAGTTCTCCCTGGGGACTCAGAGGATGATGCCCAGCCCCCTCCCCAACTCCGCAACGTGAGGGTGACCATGTCCTGCACCGTCACAGCCGCTGTGCTTGTACAGAGGCCATGGTCAGGATGTCTGGCTCTCCCCGGGACTGGGAGCTGCCCCAAGACCGCACCCATGTCCCTGTGCCATGTATAGTGTGGCCGGGGCGGCGGGGGGAAGGGGAGATGTCCCCTGCCTCCGTGTAGAGGGGACATGTGAAGGGAAATCATCCTGCTGGGTCCTGCCCCGGGGTCGGGAGCATGTCATGTCTCTTCGCACAAGCATGTGCCTATTGGGCAATGGCCCCTGGGTGTCACGCAGCTGGAGCCACCTGCCCAAGGGTGGCATGGCACGTGCTCGCACGTGCACAGGTGTCTGCGTGATCCGTGGAAGGCATGGCCCATGCACGCGGTCTCTGGTCTCCCTCCCACCTCCCCCCCCCCGAACTACTTAATTCAAACTACTTACCCGGTACGGTCTCCCTGGACGACCCTGCTGGAACAGCTGGCGGTGGCCCCTCCGGTGCGCCCAGGTCAGGGCCCTCTGGTCCCGGCTCGATGTCCCCCGGGCTGGCACGGACCGCCCTGGCCCCCAAGAGTTGGTGGAGGGCAGCGAAGTAGGGGCAGGTGGCAGCCCCTGCAGCGGCGCCGCCCCTTGTGGCCCTGGCATACCCCTGCCGCAGCTGTTTCACCTTAATGTGCACCTGCTCCTGGGTGCGCCTGTGTCCCCTGCTGGCCATGGTGGCTGCTATGCGGCCATAGACGGCCGCATTCCTCCTCCTAGTGCGGAGATCATGGACATTGGGGGCCTGCCCCCAAACCTCAATGAGGTCCATGACCTCCGCACTAGACCAGGAGGCCACGCGCCGTCTACGGCCCCTGGCTGGCCTCTGGGTGCTCGGGGACTGGCCAGGGGACGGCTCACTGCCACTGGCTGCCTGGCTCATCATGCAGCCACTGTCTCAGGGGCAGAGACTGCTGGCAGGGCTGGCTGACTCCAGTGCCGTCTGGCCAGAATCTACCCCTTTAAGGGCCCGGGGCTGGGGGAGAGGAGAAGAGTTTTCCTGGTTGTGCCCAGAGAGGCCACCAGGGGGAACCTGGGAAGGGCTAGCCTCCCACTAGTTCGAACTAAAGGGCTACACAGCCCGTAGTTCGAACTAGCTAGTTCGAACTAGGCTTAATACTCGTAAAATGAGGTTTACCTAGTTCGAACTAAGCGCTCCGAATTAAGTTCGAACTAACGGAGCGCTAGTGTAGCGCCTATGAAAGTTAGTTCAAACTAACGTCCGTTAGTTCGAACTAACTTTGTAGTGTAGACATACCCTTAATGACCAGCATGGATAGTTTTTAATCTGTATGCATGTAGTATATATAATAATAGTGATAACAAATTTCTTTCTTTAAAAATATGTTCTTATGACTGATTTTTATTGAAATTACTCTCTTCAGCTATCTTGCTTGGGTAGTTTTTTCCATTTCTTGTATCCATAATTGTTTTATTTCCTCTTCAGGTGATATTTATAATTGTAATAACTGTTGTAATATCTGTATAGATACATGCAATTACACTTTCTTTTGCAGATAGTGGTGCATTCACAAACATAGTATTTGATCTGGAATTAATAACATTAATTACTTAAATACTGTTAAAAATTGCCATATGTATTGTTAGTTTCAATCTCTTCAAATATCGGTTTGAAGTAATCTAAATAAATAACATATTAAAATGCTCCATTCCAAAGATGCACATTAAAATGCAAAGTAACTAGAACAAGAGAAATAAGCCCAGCAGACCCTCTACAATGAAAAGGTGAGAAAAAACCCGATTTCAGCTCCCAGTATCCCGCCCAGCCCTCAGTTCACCCTCACCTGGGGAAAAGGATGAGCTTTGCAGTATGTTCTGAAGATTAAGAATCGGGTGTTTCATAATGGAGCAAGTGATTTGGCCACGGAATCCTTTTAAACCTGCCATGCTCCAGCAATATTCAGAGCCAGGGGGCCCTGCTCCACCAATATTTGGAGCTGGGTCTTTCCCCCGGCCCTGCCTGGAGTGGGCCCCAGCCCCCACCTGCTGGCCCCTCCGTGCGTCCTCCCACCCCGGCCCCAGAGCGTCCATCCCATCCCATGGCTCTCCCATGCTCATGTGCACTGCCGGCTTCTGCTGCCATGTGCAGCATTTACAGGTGAGCAGGGAGACGCCCGGGTGTGACGTGATGTCACAGCCTGGGACTTTAAAACTGCTCGGTGCAGTGTTGGGACGTGCGGCCTAGCTCCGGGTTCAGAGTCCAGGGACTTCTGGCACCCGAGTGCAGACTCCAACCCCACAAAGTGGAAGGCAGAAGGTAAGGGAGGTGGAGGGGGGAAAACTAGGGAGGAAGGGATGGAAGAGGAAGGGCCTTGTGTGGAGGGGGAGGGGGAAAATAGGAGGAGGGGTGGGCGAGGAAGGAGCCTGTGTGGAGGGGGATCGTGAGGGAGAAGAAAAGAGAAGGAACCAAGGGACAGGGTGGAGGGGAGACAATTGCCAGGGGGCCAAGTGCAGACTATAAGGAAAAGGGAAGGAGGGGAGGTTTCAGTGGGAGAGGAGAGAGTAAGGGCATTGGGGGTTAGAGTTGGGAGGGAGAGATGCTGGGAGAAGGCTTAAAAGAAGAAGTGGGCATGAGAAGGGGGATGGAGCAAGTCATGTGTGAGGGCACAGAGGGGCATGAGGGGAATGGGGGCAGAGAGAGGTGAGGGGGTGGGCATCAGAGAAAAAGAGGGCAAAGGGGGCAGGAGCAGGAAGGGAAGGGGGAGGCACCAGGAGGGTGCAGGACTAAGGGAACATGCAGGTGCCAAGGAATTCTGGGGGTGAAGCAGAAGGGCAGACACCTGTAGGGGAGGGACCAGCACCATAGGAGAGAGGCAGGGCAGGTGTGAAGAGGGAGGTGTTAGAAGAGGGGATGGGGGGGTAGCTCACATGATCAGAGTGGGGCTACTGAAGGAATGGGCACAGGGGGGAGAGAAGGGCTGGTGGAGGGGGGCAGTTCACAGGAGGGCTGAGGGCAGTGAGAAGGGCAGGAGTCGGGATAGCAGAGAGTGAGGAGTTGGGGGGCAGCAGGCACCAGGGGAGCTGATGGAGCAAGGGGAGGAGATGTGGCAGCAGAGAGAAAAGATAAAGGTTTATACAATATTTATTAATAACTTGGGTGCCACAGTGGCACATCCAAACAAGCCACATGAACTCAGTACTGCTGCACAACACAAAATTCATTCTGCTCATGGGAGACTATGTCTATACTGGTGGCTTCTTGAACAAGAATATCTTGCACAAGCGTTCTTGTGCAAGAAGTTTTGCGCAAGAACACGTCCACATTGCCATGTGCGAGCTGTGCTTTTGCGCAAGAGCATCCATGGCAGTGTGGACGCTCTCTTGCTCAAGAAAGCTCCGATGGCCATTTTAGCCATAGGGGTTTCTTGCTCAAGAAATCCCTGCTGATCATTCACACTGCCCTCTTGTGCAAGAGAGGAGAGCTTACACCTGTTAGAAAAGAGCGTAGCTCTTGCGCAAGACGCCCTCTCTTACCACGCCATACTGTAAATTTCCTTGTGCAAGATCAGGCAGGCAGTGTGGATGCTCTGTGGGTTCTTGCACAAGAATGGCTATTCTTGCGCAAGAAGCCGCGAGTGTAGACATAGCCTTAGAGGGAATACTTCTATTGGTGGCCAAACTAATCCCTGTTGGTAGGAGGATGGTGGGAAAAGTCCTTCGAGAGGGGTGACATGACACCTTTTACATGGGTCATGTGTCATGTGTCCATCTTGCCCCGAGCGTGTTACCTCCAGAGGCCTGGCTGAAGGGGGTCAGGGGTGTGGTTGATGGGGGTCGGGGCATGGTTAACACTGGGCAGGGGGTGTGGATAATGGGGCAGCATCAAAAATTATACAAACCTGCCCCCCACCCCCGGTGACTGTTGGTGCAGTTTGGTGCTATGTTTTTTATTCGTGTTACAGCGTCAGCCACTGTACTTACCATTGCTTTGGCACCATCACTGCACACATCAACACATTTTTCCCAGCTTATTTCTGTGCTTTCATAAAGTTATCAATAAAATTGAATGTATTCTCACCAGTCGCATTGGTTTGCAAAAATTCACATAAAAGCAAGTCTTCTTCAATAGATGTATCAAAATCATAACAGACAAATATAAGCAAAACTGCAAGATCTGCAATGTTAGTAGACTAACTATAATGAATATGCATCACATGATTGCAGGCGAAAAATAAGCTCCTTCTCTTATCAGCAGCAAGATCGTGAATACAACGCATGATAGTATTGCTTGATAGTGGCATAGCCTTAACTTTTTGGCAAGACTCCTCATCCAACATACACATTACAAAATCTTTTGTGCATGGTTTTATGAGTGATTCCCCAATTGTGTGTTCTTCTCCAGCATGTAATATATGATAACTAACTTTGTAAGATGTCTCTGTTGCATTTTTGTTATCTGTTTTGGCAATTTTTGACATGGAGTGTTTACTTTTTTCAAGTGATTCAGGCTTAAAAAAACTAACGTCTTTATCTTTGTATTCCAAGTGATTTGTTTCAAAATATCGTCACAATCTAGCAGGTACTAAAGAACTATTAGATAATATTTTGTTGCATAGTACACACTGGGCATCTGGAACATCTTTATTTCCATTGCTTGTGAATCCAAATGACAAATAGTCCTTGGCATACTTGCGTTTCTTATTACTTGGTTGTAATTCTTCATAATTAGCTTGAACTGCCTTGGTATTTTCCTTGCTGGTTTCAATAACAACAGTAGTGTTTGAAGTACTCGCTTTTTTCTTTAAAGTTCCTTCTTTTAGCCAATGATCCATAGGGAATTTTGGTATCAATAATTTAAATTCTATGTATAGATACTATTAACTTGTCATATTGTTAAAGTCACCTATGTGATCCACTCTCCCTGAAAGTAAGTACGGGGATTTCTGGTGTTATATAACATGCAATCACACCACTGATTGACTGCACACACAGTGCTGAGAAGTGAGTAGAATTTTCTCAGGGAATCCTAATTTTCACTTCACAGAACCCTTGGGTTCCACAGAACACCATTTGGGAAACACTTCTCCAGGTAGTATGCTTCCTGAGCATTGCATTACTGGCAAAACTCTGGTTCCTGGATATCAAAGAAAAATGCATCAAGGCTAATCAAAGCTAGCTTGATAGAGTATTTTCTAGTCTTTTATTACTTATTAAAATCTGATTTCCTTTTTTCCCCTTAAAGAAAAGGTATATTTTTATATATATATTGGAAAAAATAAAGAAACTAAGCCAGAATTTTAACTGATTTAAACTGGCAGTGTTCAAATAAAGTCAAAATATTTCTGATTTACACCAGCTTGAAGGTTTACAGGATCTTTCAAAAAAGGCTTTTCTTTTCAAAAGAACTGCGTCTAGACCATAGTTTCACTTTCAAAATAGCGTTTTTTGAAAAAAAAAAAAACCACCATCATGTGATTCTGCAAATAAAGTACCAGAAATTCAAATCCCGGCTTCATTTGCAATTTTGATATGTCTAATTTATATCCCTCTTTCAAAAGAGGGATGTAGTCTAGACATAGCCTAAGACTGTAGTGAAACTGCCATACATAAACCATGTTGTGAGCTCTTATGAGATTCTGTGGATCATTTTTGGAAGATGGACTTTACAAGGAGGGTAGTGAAGAATGGGAATGGGTTACATAGGGAGGAGGTGCAATCTCCATCCCAAGAGATGTTTAAATCCAGGATTAACAAAGCCTTGGCTGGGCTGATTTAGTTAGGCTTGGTCCTGCTTTGGGCAGGGGTTTGGACTTGATGACCTCCTGAGGTCTCTTCCAACCCAATGATTCTATGATTCTATGACTCAGGAGATCCAACTGTCAGAGTGAGGAGCTCTTGGTAGTGAGGTTCCTGTTGAAAAACTGCCATGGTGTCAGAAAAGGGTGCAGAGGGACCTGAGAGGGAGTACAGCATTTCTGGGGCTTTTTTGTGTATGACCTGAGGCTTCAGCAAGAGCCATTTATATCTTGGGGGTATCTATGGATTTTGGAAGCTCTCTGACCTCTTCATTTTGCAGGGGAGCAGGAAAAATATCCACTGCCCCCATGGGAAAAACACAAGAGAAGTGTCAGTCAGGTTCCTGTGTGGGGGTTTTCTGGAATACTGTATTTAATGTGTTTGGTATAGCTTTATCGTTCTCTCTTCTCTATGCTGTCCTTCCTTTTTACCTGGAGGACTGTTTCCAATGAGTCATTGTGTCCTACCTAGACCGAATTCTTTACTACACACAGAAGAGGGAAAGGCAATCAGAGAAAAGATAATTAACTAGTAGATATCTAAATGTACATGTAGAAGGGAGGACATACACAAGTCAGGAATTCAAAGATCACAATATGGGCTAGGAAAAAGGAAGAGCTAGGAGGTGGCAGATTTTAAAAAAATCTCTAAGGCAAGAAGGGAAACTTCATGCTGGACTCAGGGAAAGCCAAAAAAGCAGCCTTTTTTTTCAGATGGGGATATGTTTCACTTCTATGCATGACAGATTAGATATTATATCTTGAATACACTGATTATTTTAATTTGAGATTCAGAAGCCTCAGATTATGGTAATATGGGTGATTTGTTTCTAGTAAAGCTTTCTTTATGCAAAAGCAGGGGTGACTGGGGGACAGGAGGATTCACAAGGTTGGCAGAGACTGAAAACAAAGCTCCAGACTGAGCAACATTAGTTTCAGTAAACAGAGTTTAGAGCATTCTGGACTTTCCAGCAGGCATCCGGCATGGAGATGAGCCACAAAGTGTATTCTTAAAATAAATACTTGTCAGAATAATTGTATATGTAACAGGGGCTTCCCTGCATTGTAATCAAACACTAACCATGCAACCTAGCATATTGGCTAGGTGGATGGAATGGAAACACAGATTGTTAGTTATCAGATTTATTGTATTTAATTCCTTGTCACTTTTGTTGAAAACTCAGATGATGTAACATTAGCCCATGTAATCACACAATGAATTCTGCCTTGATTTTTTTTTCAAATTTTGTATGTAAGACTTTTACACCATATAATTTTCTGTAACCAGATCTTAATTTGTGACCATGGCCTTGTCCTGTAAATTTGGGGTAAAAATAGGATATTGCAATGACCAGCCCATTCCACGGTATAGTGGATGTCCCCATTCCCTCCAACCTATTTGCAATATTTTAATTAATGGGTTATATTTTTGAATAAAGTACTCAACTTTACATGTTTATAATTCTAAATATAGTCTCAACATTATGTTCCTTATCTTCAAAATATGACTTTACTACACGGTAATTAACCAATGACTTTGAAATATACAAGTAGGGAGTCTCATTTGAGTAGACAGCACAGAAGTAAGAGGTACTAGTGAGGCTGTCTGATATATCCTAATCTTTTGAAAACAAAGCTTCAGTTTTCTTTGTTCTTGATTGCATTTTTTCATGACAGGTTTTGTGATCTATAGTTATCTTACACTGCTGCAACATTGAAACTATTCACCCTTTAACATGTGCTCTTGAACTAATTGCTTTGAAGTTCCCAGAAGAATTACTCCAGTGAAAAATAAATGGTACTAGCAAGACAAGTTCAGTTATATAAACAGCAAGGGCAATGAGTTGTATATATTATGATCCTTGTAATATAGCAATCAAACTATTATATGCTAGAGAATGTATATATAGTTAAGACCCTGTAACAACCTAATCTTTTCATGTCAGTTGGGATTTTGCAACAAAGACAGAAGATACTAAATAATGTAGACTATAAAGTGAAATATAACGCTAAATAACTTTATGTGTCAGGTTATATCATTATAGCTATGTGGTAAAACTGGAATGGTAGAGGCGAAAGGCTCCATTTCACACTGTCACTCCTTAAGCCATTCAGCCTCACCATCTTGCTTATTTAGATAGTGGAAGTGCCCACTCTTCCACAGCTAGCATGATTTCTGAGCCTTGTAGAAGGTTAATTAATATTACCTGCCAAGAAGAAATGAGTCTTTCCTCTCTCTGGTAAGTTGTTTTTAAACCAAACTTCTTTTATCTACATATTAAAGCTTGAACCACCCTGATATATTCCCACGTGCCAAGACAAGTTCAATGAATACAAAAACTAAAATGAAGAGAGAATTAAAATATTTTCAGCTAGTTTAGATACTGGCTTGCCTCCCAAATCCGTGTTCTTTTTAGAGTTTGTAGGACTATGATTCTTCCGTGTATTCAGGAATAGTAGACACCTGTTTGGCTTTCAGGCACATTACACATTATGGAATACCTGTGTTGATTTCTCTTGTGGTAGGATGTAATTTGGGAAAATAAATAATAAACAAAGCACCACAATCTCACAAGATTGTAAAGGTTAACTAAGGCTTGCAGGTTTTCTGAATTTATCTTTAAACCATTTTATCTTTATTTTATTGTGCTAGGAACCATGAAAAGGCAAAAGAATGTCAAATGTCTGCTTTTGGTTTGAAGACTGTTAATCTCTAAATACTGATACATAAAACAGCCACTAACACAATACAAACAGTACAACAATATGATTTTCTAGTCCTTGTGGATGGATATAGATAATAGAAGGCCTAGTCATAAATCAGCCTACTCATTGAACTGTGCTACTGTTCATCATAAAGCATTATCTATGAAACAAACATGGTTGAAAGGTTGCATAGAATGAATGTGCTGGTTATTGTTGTAATTCAGAAATGAATATGGGGTTTTCTTTTTATTTTAGCATAAATGTAGTTGCACAAATGACAAGGAATATGTTCTACTAAACCCAGTAGAGAGATCAAGCACAGTCTTCATTAAAGTGGGACAAAGACCACACCATCTGCTACAACTAGTTCCAGATCTCCCTGGGTTTGTTTTCTCAGTAGCTCTTGTTGGCTGGAGCCACCTGTTCAATTTAATTAGAAACACTTTCTTAAAATGTTGTACATTATGAGCTCTGTGTCTGTCTCAAGAGATGGGGAACTAGGACAAAGAATATGGTAAAATAAGTTGTGTTCATGCTTGTGAGAAAATGTTTAGAAAATTAAACAAAAGAGGAAATAAATTAAATACAGTCTTCAAGCAAATGAAATTTCACCCATTTTTTCAGAGCTAGCAGACTTTATGCCTCAGTCTGTTCTCAACATTTACACCAGTCTATCTCCATTCACTTTGATGGAATTATTTCTGAAATAAACCACATGAGAGGTGACATAAAGACAACTCTTTTATCTGGGGTTAAGTAGGTCTTGATTTTGGAAGTTACAAAACTATGAGCTAAAATATTTGAAAGGGCAATTTTTAGACAGGCCACTAAGATCTGAAAAGTGTGTTTGTATCAGTCATTGAGTGAACTAAACTGCAGGCACAAATAATTGAAGATGTACAAATTGCATGCAAAATTTGTGTGGACAGGTGAGTCTGCAAATCCAGTGTGAAATATTCTCTAGTCCTAATGCAGATGGGCAAAATATATTCAGCTGGTATATTGCAAATAAGGAATGTTTTCACTTGCAAACTGATTGAAATATGCTGGTGTATAGAATAAACTGGTATGGAAATCAAACTTTGAACTCAGCTCTGTTTGAGATCCCTGCTATTTGTTGCTATTGCAAATGTATTTCTGGTTGCATTTTATTCACTCACATCAGCATAGCTTAAGTGTTCTCCAACTCTACTGTACTATGACCCCCTCTGACAACAAAAATTTACAACAGCTCAGGCTTCTGTTCCCTCTCCTCCCCTACCCCCACACACATTCTGGATGGGAGAGGAGGGGAAGCAAAACTGAAGACCAAGGGCTACAGCACCTGGGGCATGTCTACACTACACTAGAAAGAAAATCGGCTATCTGGAGGTCAGTTTTCTAGCATTCAATTTAGTGTGTCTAATGCCAATCCATAAATCGAACGCTGAGGGAAGCATCCAGTACTCCTCATTCTGTGAGGAGCAAGGGAAGCCAACGGGAGCATGTGCTCCCATCAGCCTCCCACGGTGTAGAGGCCATGGTGGCTCGGCTTAAGGTAAGCCAACTCCACCTACACATTTTGCATAGCTGGATGGCCTACCTTAAGCCAACCTGCCTTGTCTAGTATTGACCAGGCCCTGGTAGGGGGGCCTGTAACCTGAGGCCCTGCCACCCAGGGCTTAGGATTCAGTCTTGGACCCCAGAAAGTCTAAGACTAGCCCTGGTGACCCCATTAAAATGAGATTATTAATTACTTTATGGTAAGAACGCACAGTTTGAGAGTCCCCAGCATAGATTACAAGATGAGACTTATGTCTCACAGAACAGCCAGATACATTAAGTCCATATGGTGGTCTTCCCTAAAGAGGAAGGAAACTTCAATAAAATAAAATAAAAATAAAATAAAGGAGATCAGAAACTAATTCACAACTTAAATAAAACTCAGTCTAAAGGAGTAGAGTTTGGCAGCCAGATTCTATTGAAATTCCTCTACTTTCCTTGGTAAAGCTGATCCTACAGTAGTCAAGAGAATCTACTGTGAATGCTGTAGGTAATTAATTCACTAACAATTAATTTGTCATTTATGGTGGACTGCTTTTTTCAGGTTCAACATTGTGCCAGTCTGTTGGTGCCTACACTTAACAGCAGTAGCAGAAAGGGAGTTTACAACCAACTATTCAAATAATAAGAACATAAGAAGATAAGAATGGCCATACTGCCTCAGATCAACAGTCCATCCAACCCAATATCCTGACTGCTGACAGTGGCCAATAGCAGATGCCTTAGAGAGAGGGACCACAACAGGCAATCTTCATGTGATCCCTCTCCTCTAATACATTTCCAGACAGACAGAAGCTAGGGACACCATTCCTACCCATCCTGGCTTATATCCATTGATAGACTCCATGAATCTATCTAGCTCTTTTTTGAATCCTGTAAAGCCCTAGTCTTCACCACATCCTATGGCAAGGAGTTCCAGAAGCTGACTATGCACTGAGTAAAGAAAAAATTCCTTTTATTTGTTTTAAACCTACTCCCTATAAATTTCATTTGGTGACTCCTAGTTCTTATATTATGGGAATAAGTAAATAACTTTTCTTTATTCACTTTTTCCACACCAGTCATGATTTTATAGACCTCTATCAAAACCCCCTTTAGTCACCTCTTTTCTAAACTGGAAAGTCCAAATCTTTTTAATCTCTGTTCATATTAATGAAGTTCCAAACCCCTAATAATTTTTGTTGCCCTTCTCTGAATCTTTTCCAATGCCAGTATAACTGTTTTGAGATGAAGCGACCACATCTGTATATAGTATACAATATGTGGGCGTACCATGACATAGAGTCAATAAGATATTTTCTCTTATTCTCTATCCCTTTTTTAATGATTCCTAATATTTTATTTGCTTTTTTGACTGCCACTTCATACTGAGTAGATGTTTTTACAAAACTATCCACAATGACTCCAAGATCTCTCTCTTGAGCAGTTGTAGCCAAATTAGTCTCCATCATATTGTCATAGTTATAGTTGAGATTGTATAGTTGAGATTATTTTTCCAATGTGCATTACTTTAGATTTATCAACATTACATTTCATTTGCCATTTTGTTGCCCAATTACTTCATCTGGTGAGATCTTTTTGAAGCTCTTCACTGCCTGCTTAGGTCTTAACTATTTTGAGCAGTTTGGTACCATCTGCAAATTTTGTCACCTCGCTGTTTACCTCTTTCTCTAGATCGTTTACAAATAAGTTGAATAGGATGGGTCCCAGGACAGACCCTTGGGGGACCCCACAAGTTACCTCTCTCAACTCAGAAACTTAACATTTATTCCTACCATTTGTTTCTTGTTTTTTAACCAGTTATCAATCCATGAAAGGACCTTCCCTCTTATCTCATGACAATTTACTTTACTTAACAGCCGTTGGTGAGGGACCTTGTCAAAGGCTTTCTGGAAATCTAAGTCTACTATATCCAATGGATCAACCTTATCCACATGTTTATTGACCTCCCTTATAGAACTCTAGCAGATAGTAAAGCATGATTTCCTTTTACAGAAACCATGTTGATTTTTCTCCAACAAATTATGTTCATTTATGTGTCTGACAATTTTATTCTTTACAATATTTTCAACTAATTTACCCGGTACTGATGTTAGTTTTATTGGTCTGTAATTGCCAGGATCACCATTAAAGCCCTTTTTAAATATTGGTGTCATGTTAGCTATCTTCCAGTCATTAGGTACGGAAACTGATTTAAAGGATAGGTTACAAACCACAGTTAATAATTCTGCAATTTCGCATTTGAATTCTTTCAGAACTCTTGGGTGAATGCCATCTGGTCCCAGTCACTTGTTATTGTTAAATTTATCAATTTGTTCCAAAACCTCCTCTAACGGCACCTCAATCTGGTACAATTCTTCAGATTTGTCACCTAAAAAGAATGGCTCAGATTTGGGAATCTTCAAAATATCTTCAGCCGTGAAGACTGAAACAAAGAATTCATTTATCTTCTTTGTTGTGACTTTATCATCTTTTAGTGCTCCTTTAGCATCTCAATTGTCCAAGGGCCCCACTGGTTGTTTAGCCAGCTTCCTGCTTCTTATGTACTTAAACATTTTACTATTACTTTTTGAGTTTTTGGCTAGCTATTCTTCAAACATAATCATAACTATTGGGAAGAGAAGGTCTAGATGCAGTTCTTACTACCTTGTACCCAGGGTTTACTGTTTTCACTATAAGATTCATAGGCGTTACACATGTTATATTATACAAAGAAGTTAGGTGAAACATCCATTTCACGTGTATAAACTTTATGAAAAACCTGAAAGGGAATGCAAAATTTGGTGAATGAGCTTTAAGAACTATAGCGACTGTAATTATTGTGCTTCTAAACATTATGTGCAACAGAGTTCAAAAGACTTGTCAGCAGATGTAGCTCAGGTTAAAATTGGAGGAGTCCAAGAAGTAAGTAGCACTGGATGTAATGTGTAAACAAGGACTCCTTCACTGTCATAACTTGACTTGCTACTATTGCTTTATTTATTTTTTATTCCAGTCCTATCGAAGAGGCTAGCAGTGGGTTATCACACCAATTCTGTGATAGCATATCTCCAGTAGATTACTTAAGTGGTCAAACAGGCCCATTTAAGCTAATTAAAAAGGTATATTGGTGTTACGAGGTCTGGGGAAACATAAGATATGCACTGTGCAATTTTGCCCATTTTCAACAAATTTTGCCAAAATTTCACTAACTTTATCATAATTTGGTGGAGTTTTT
This sequence comes from Pelodiscus sinensis, assembly GCF_049634645.1. NCBI lineage: Eukaryota > Metazoa > Chordata > Testudines > Trionychidae > Pelodiscus > Pelodiscus sinensis. Next base: position 11,514,084 of record NC_134723.1, read on the forward strand.
TGTCAAGATTTTGACCTCACATATATGCATGCATCTTCAATTGAAATTACATGCGCATAGCCCTGTACAGACTTTGCTTTTCCATTTGAAAGTTGTAACAAAATTGGATTAAACATTTGTTAAGAATGAATGTTTGGGCCTGAAATCTGGAGGCCATTCTTAAACAAAATTCCAGTGGTGTAGGATTTTGTCTGCATGCAATATAAAAAGAATGGAAATTGTTGTTGTACTGAGACATTACAATTCTGGAAATATAATGTTGCTCCTGCATCACTTTATTGCTCACTTTCCTTAATCTTTCTTCCGTTGGTACTCTTAATTCCTTGTTTGTTCTGATGTGGTTTGAAGATAAGAAGCCTTCTCTAACAAGTGTCTGATATTGTTAATAATAGTATCAATATTATTCATTTTGACCTGGAGGAACTTGTTCAGAGTCCCATGTAAAAAGGCCTTTTGGTATTCAGTAATGCTTATTCTTACCTTTGTTTTCTGCACATCCTTCATGACAGTTTCATACAGTAATAAACAACACAGAAACTGCAGGAGAGAATGGTTACCTATTGATAATAAACTGCAGTATACATACTTCATGAAAAGAGTCTCTCTTTCTCTCTCTCTCTCTCTCAATCTAATCCCTTCTGGTACAGTAATCTCAAGATGTTGTCATCTTGAATCATTCTTTGCCTCTTTTAATTACCCATCTTAATATAGTTAATAGCTATTTAGCTTCCTCTCCCATCATGCTGTGGTTATTATTATCTTTAACACTAACTTCCTTTGGTATTTGCTTTAATTTTTTTAGTACTGGGACACTTATATTCTCTTCCTGCTGATTTCACTAGTAAATCAGACGTCACTGAAGGTTAGTGTAATAGTTCAAGCAGAATAGATCACCAATTACTTACCCTTGGTATTTATGAACTGTGCATCATTGTCCCATATCTGTGTGTGTGTGTGTGTGTGTGTGCGTGTGTGCGTGTGTGTATACATACACACGAATATCTGATATCATTTCATCTTATCAGAACGCTGGTGAGATTGACGGGCTCAACAGGTAGTGATCAATGGCTTGATGTCTGGCTGGTGGTTGGTTTCAAGTGGAGTGTTCCAAGAATCTGTTCTAGGGCCGGTTTTATTCAGCATCTTTATTAATGACCTCGATGAGTGGATGGATTGCACCCTCAGCAAGTTTGTGGATGACGCTAAGCTAGAGGAGGAGGTAGATATGTTGGAGGGCAGGGATAGGGTCCAGAGTGACCTAGAGAAATTGGAGGATTAGGCCAAAAGAAATCTGATGAGGTTCAACAAAGGACAAGTGCAAAGTCCTGCACTTGGGACGGAAGAATCCCAAGCATTGTTACAGCTGGGGACCAACTGGCTAGGTAGCAGTTTGGCGAAAAGGACTTGGGGATTATAGTGGATGAGAAGCTGAATGTGAGTCAAAAGTGTATTCTTGTAGCCAAGAAGGTTAATGGCATCTTAGGATGCATTAGGAAGAGCATTTCCAGCAGATTTAGAGAAGTGATTATTCCCCTACATTCAGCACTGAAGTAATGCATCCAGTTCTGCCTCTCCCCTCTACCCCCACCCCCAGTATTGAAAGGATGTGGTTGCATAGGAGAGAGTCCTGTGTAGGGCAACCAAAATGATTAGGGGTCTGGAGCACATGACCTACAAAGAGAGGCTGAGGGATTTGGGCTTATTTAGTCTGCAGAAGAGAAAAGTGAGAGGGGATTTGATAGCAGCCTTCAACTTCCTGAAGGGAGGCTCCAAAGATCATGAAGAGAGGCTGTTCTCAGTAGTGACAGATGGCAGAACAAAGAACAATGGTCTCAAAATACAGTGGGAGAGATCTAAGTTGGATAATAGGAAAAACTATTTCATGAGGAGGAGGATTAAGCACTGGAATGGGTTACCTAGGGAAGTGGTAGAATCTCCATCCCTGGAGGTTTTAAAGTCACGGCTTGACAAAGCCCTGGAAGGGATAATTTAGTTAGGGTTGGTCCTGTTTTGGGTGAGGGCTGGACTGAATGACCTCCTGAGGCCTCTTCCAGCCCTGGGATTTTGTGATTCTATTATTCTATGATTATCTGTTCATTAATATAAAGACTGTATGCCAGTCAGTAAATGTATTGTGTACTTGTGTACTTATATAAATGAAACAGTGTTTATTCTAATCTCTATAAGCATTCTCTGCATTGCTAAAACTCCTATAGAAGAAACAGAAAAAGACATCTTAGGTAATTTACTCTAAACAGCAAAAAGGTTGGTGGTAGAGTGCTCTCTCTGAGGGGCAGTCCTCTGTGGAAAAAGCTTCTTCTATTAGTCTGGAGTAGTGTAGGACTGACATCTAGGGCACGATGTACAATCTAAATTTCTGGACTGGTCTCTGGGCTCTGAGAGAAGATGACATCTTAAAGTGGGGAAGACTATGAATCAGGGAGCTGAAGTTTTAGTGAGGAAAGTCCTTTTTCTTATAGTACATGGCAATTTTTTCTGAAGGTTTTTATGCTGATTTTTCAAAGTAAAAGGTACCTATAGCAGAGACTGGCACTTTTTAGAAACACATTGTTACAAATAAAACCCTTTACATGGCTCTTGAATGCATTAATATTAAAACAGCTAATGGAATAATGTTTACAAGTATCTTCTTTGATAAATTTTCTACTTGACTTGCAAATAACTTAATAGACAATTAATTTTCTTCACTCACTATTAGATCAGATCTGTAGGTGGCCAAATTCTGTTAATAACATACATTATACATATTTTCCCAGAGAATTGGCAAGTGATTTATTCATATATGCTTATTTAAAATGACATTCAAGTAGCTCTAATTGTTTAGTCCCCCAGTCAGCAAAGCACTAAAGCATGTGCTTAGATTTACATGTTTAAGGCCACACCTCTAAAGCAAAATTCTTTAACATGTGCTTAACTTTAAATTAAATCATTGCCTAGTGCTTTAATCCCACAACTAGCTTCACACTGCAAGACCCCCTGACACTTTGTAGAGTGCACAGAAGTTTCTACACTAGGATGAAAATAGACCCATAATGCATGTTTAAATTCAAATTACATTGTTTGCAGTAAGATTTTAACACCCATTAACCAAAACACATTAACACATTTTTAAACCCACTTTTTTTCTTCTGATAAAAAAAACTGCAATGTCACTTGCAGATCATTACCATGATACTATGCCATTCCAAATAATCGGAAATGCCTGCTCATCTCAAGAGCCAATCAAGAGCCAAGATATCGATTTTCATAGAGCTACATTTATTTTGTCTCAGAGGGATAGCTGTCTTAGTCTGTATTTTATATATATATATATAATCATGCTCTTCTGTGGACAAAGACCACTTCTTCAGATGAGAAGATCATCTCATCTGAAGAAGTGAGTTTTGCCCATGAAAGCTCATGATACTGTATATATTTTTGTTAGTCCCTCAGGTGCCACAGGATTTCTCGTTGATTTTAAAAGTTGATTTTAGATTTATTTTGAGAGAGAGAGTTGAGACAAGATATATAGCAATGCATCTATATTTAGTAATTACTTTTTTATTCATCACACATTTGGTTTTGGGGCAGGGAAATAATAATTTAATGCATTGTTTTATTATTTAAACATTGTAAAATTAAAATAAAGTCCCATAAGACTATGGCATAAAGCCACCAGCCATAATATAGTAGAAAAGTAGCATTTTTGAACCCTCAGAGTTTACGACTACTGTGTGATTCTCATGTTGGGGCCATGAGAATTAAAGTGAAAAACAAGGGCAAGCTGAACTGCAAATCCAGAAGGGCTGATAAGTTAAATGTAATATTTCACCATGAATCATTATAGCCTTTTCAAAACAATAAACTTAGAAAACTTGTGAGAGTCCCCAAAGAGAATTTTTAAGTGTTATCCTTTTTAGATGTTGTTTGGTATTTGTTCCAAGATCAGGCAGGGGGAAAAAAGTCAGATTGATGGAAGCAAGAGACAGTTTGGTGCTAAAAATAAACAAAACACATTTTGACACTATATCATAACATTGTAAAATAGTATACTTTGAAGTTGTTCATGAGCCTCAACAGATTTCTTGTACTGTATGTTCAAATCTGATATTTGTGTGTGTGTACCAAGACCAGTCACGGAAAATGAATATTGTGTGTCTATCTCAAGTTTTTAACAGGCTGGCTGGTTTAAGATTCTTTTTTTCCCGAGTTTTCATTTCCCTTTTAGCTTGGCTTCTCCAGACTCTTAACTCAGGCAAGCTTTTTTCCAAACTTTAGCCCCTCTCCATACTCTTTACCTAATCTCTGATACTACAGAGAGCCTCAACACTCAACACCAGAGCCTTAACTCTGCATACATAACACCCATGGAAATTCAAGAGCCTACTAAAGGGTTTTTGTGGGGGTTAATATGTGGCATTCAGATTCAGGAGAGAAGTTCAGATATAAACAAAGATTATGACTGCATCCCGTATACTTCAGATTAAGTGGTAGTCTACCCTTCTCTTGTTAGCACTATTATGTTTAAAAAATGGCTGAATAACTATGGGTATGTCTACACTACCCTCCTAGTTCGAACTAGGAGGGTAATGTAGGCATACCGCACTTGCAAATGAAGCCCGGCTTTTGAATTTCCCAGGCTTCATTTGCATAAGCGGGGAGCTGCCATTTTTAAAACCCCGCTGGTTCGAACCCCGTGCAGCGCGGCTACACAGGCCTCGAACTAGGTAGTTCGGAATAGGAATCCTAGTCCGAACTACCTAGTTCGAGCCCCGTGTAGCCGCGCTGCACGGGGTTCGAACCAGCGGGGTTTTAAAAATGGCGGTTCCCCGCTTATGCAAATGAAGCCCGGGAAATTCAAATCCCGGGCTTCATTTGCAAGTGCGGTATGCCTACATTACCCCGCTAGTTCGAACTAGTGGGGTAGTGTAGACATACCCTATGTGTGCAGTCACTGAGACCTGCTTTATAGAACCCCATATTTGCTGTCAACACACTGGTGTAGATAAAAGGAATGTCCCTCATCAGAGAATGTAACTTTGTTCCAGTCTAGTGTTTGTTTGCGTGATTGCTGCTTGCTCCTGCTCAATAAATACTCTAATAGTGACCTAGTCATTGAATTGGATATATAACTAAATTTGTTTAAATATGTTTTCCATACAGTGAAGGACCTCCAAGCTGTAGTCACATCACTGAGGGAAAATGTGGACATTTTCATTATAGTAAGTACATCAGTCTTTACAGGAAAGAATAATCCAGAATGATCAGGCTGATACACAATCTCAAAGAAAATGCAATGCTTTTCTGCAGTCAGCAGGGAATTTGCAACTTTTATGAGTATCTTCTCTTGCTATCTGCCTGAGGTGTTTGTTTGTTTTTTTGTTTTGTTCTTTCAACAAATTATAATGCCTCCGCCACTGAGAACCAATTGACAAATATCTATGTTTATTATCTTTGCTACATTGATATAGCATTTGCCAACCCGAAATCAAAAGGCCAGTTTGTTTGTGTGAGCTCTCTCTGGCATGATGATTACAGTGAAGAAGTAAAAAGATAGAGTTCCTTTGTTTCTGTAGTACTATAGGGCTGTGTCTACATTGGCCCCTATTCTGTAATAGGGATGCAACTGTAGCACTTTGGAATAGGCAAATCCGCGGGGAATTTAAATATCCCCTGCGGCATTTGCATTAACATGGCTGCCGCTTTTTTCCGGCTTGTAGATAAGCCGGAGAAAAGCGCCAATCTGGACGCGATCCTCCAGAAAATAAGCTCTTTTCTGGAGGATCTCTTATTGAAAGTAGGAATAAGAGATCCTCCAGAAAAGAGCTTATTTTCCGGAGGATCGCATCCAGACTGGTGCTTTTCTCTGGCTTATCTACAAGCCGGAAAAATGCGGCAGCCATGTTAATGCAAATGCCGCGGGGGATATTTAAATCCCCCGTGGATTTGCCTATTCCAAAATGCTACATTTGCATTCCTATTACGGAATAGGGGCCAATGTAGACACACCCTAGGAGAAAAAAAATTATGGACCAGGTTCATAATTACCAGCCAGTGTAAATCAGCACAGTTTCACTCACTTCAATTTACCTATGCCCTTTTACACTAGTAGAGAGTCTGGTGTTATATTTTCTAGGAAGAAGGACTACTTTTCCAAGTAGTCTACTGTAAATCTAGTACTTAGTCATATTTACTTCTTGTGCACTTATCACTCACTAAGATTTATTTTACACTAGCACCGTGTAAGTAGAAAAGAATTAAGTTCAATAGTATCATAGGTAATACCAAAAAATGATGGCACTCTTTGCATAGCATAGCAAAAAGGTATACTATTGATTTAGTGAATTAACATTGTAATATTCTTATTGTTTTCACTGCAGTTTTTCAATATCCTAACATTTAATTTCTTCTAGAATAAATATTGTTACTGAGCTTTTACAAGTCTGTGGCCTTGTCTATACAGCAGTGATTTGGGGATTTAACCTGAGGCCTAAATTTAAACCAGTATATAGTTGCATAACCTTCCCACCTCAATGTCAACACGATTATATTGAAATAAAGGTATCCACATAAAGCTTTATGTTTGTATAATAGTATCCATATCATTGGCAAAACTTCACTATGTAAGTAAGGTCTAACATAATAACAGCAATACTGGATCTGATCAAAGGTCCATGTAGCTGTCTTTCAACCGTGGTTAATGCCAGGTGCCCCAGAGGGAGTGAACAAAACAGGAAATCATCATTTCCAGCCTCTGACAAACAGAGGCTAGGACACCATTCCTACCCATATTGGCTAATAAATATTAATGGACCTAACCTTCATGAATCTATCTAGCTCTTTTTTGAACCCTGTTAAAATCCTGGTCTCCACAATATTCTCTGGCAAGGATGTTGTGGCACACAGATTGACTGGGTGCAGGATGAAGAAATACTTCCTTTTGTTTGTTTTATATATTAGATTTGTGCTTCTATTGTGTCTGCCATGTAAAATCAGTAGTAAATAGTGAAGTTCCTAGTGGACTTTATGGAGTACCCAACTTGCCCCCTCTTTTGAGTGAAGCAGGCAGGAGGCTACAGACAGGGTGTTTGAGAGGTCATGGAAGAGATCCCAGAACTGAACAAACAAAGTGAGAATACTAGCTTTAGGGTGAATCAGTTTGCTTGACTGTTCGTTTGCATGTTTTTCTGTTTCAGTTGATTTCAGTTATTTCAGTTACTGTGGCAGTAGGGATTGTGTGTCTGGGAGAGTTTGATCCTTTGTTCCCTTGATTAGCCTTGATCAGATTCATTCAGCCTTGAGATCGCCCTCCCCCCATGTGGTTAACAAGAGGGCAGGACTGACCTAGCAAAGCATGCTTTAAAAGGCAGAGGTAGAGCACCCAGGGGGAGCAAAGCAGACGGGGGGGGGGGGAGGGCAGACAAGAGTTTGAGAAGCAGTTTAGCAGGAGTCCTAATATATATAAGGAAGAGCAGGAGTCCTAATATATTTAGGAAGAGCCACATCACCAGTGCTAGCACTGCTTCTTTCTCCTCCACCTGTGCCTGTAGCAGATCCTGGTGTGGTTTTGCAGAGCCTGTAGCTTTCATGTCCCACTTACAGAAACCAGGCTGGGGGGCCCATCCAATATGAAAGGAGCCTGCTTGTGGAATCTCTCAGAAAGCAGGTGGAAGAACTATAGAAGGAAGTGGTTAGGCTGAGTTGCATCTGAGCCCATGAGGAATTTCTTGAGAGTATTCATGGGGGAACTGCTAAGGCTGAGGAGGCAATCCAGCTATAAAAGACTGCTGGCACACCACTGGTGGAGGAAGAGATAGCTCTGTCTCAGAGGGGACACTAGGAGCTGGTTACTTCTGGCAGCAGGCAGTGCTGCACCCCTATTCCCAAACCTCCCACCATGGTTCTAGAGAACGATTATGAAGCCCTGGATATGAGAGTTAAGGAATCACCTCCTATGAAGGAGGAGGAAAAGCCATGTACCCCCAAGGCTGGGAGGTCTGCAACCACCACCGAGAGGAGGAAATGTAGAGTAGTGATGCTTGGAAACTCTCCCCTGCAGGGGACGGGGGTGCCCATCTGTTGCCCTGACATAGTATCTCAGGAGTATGCTGCCTGCCAGGGGCCTGAATCCAAGATGATATGGAGGGACTGGTGAAGATTATCTGGCCCTTTGACAACTACCCCATGCTACTCATCCATGTGAGCACTAATGATACTGCAAGGTCTTACCTTGAACAGATCAAGAGTTACTCTAGGGCTGTGTCTAGACTGGCAGGTGATTGCTAACAGGGAGTTTTGAGAGGGAGTTCTCCAGGTGAAGGAGAAGCAGATACAGGACTCTTGAGGGAAGTGTGTTTTGTTATTGGGGCTTTCTCAGTGTGTGCAGAGCTTGTGTTTGGTGTGTGGTGGTTTGTGTGTTTTTTTTTTTTTTTTTTTTTCTTTCCCTCCTCCCCCCCTGTTTGAGTGAGGCTTTAGAGGGGGAGTTCTCCAGGTAGAGGAGAAGTAGATACAGGAGTCTTGGGAGAAGTGGGTGTTGTGCTTGGGGCTTTCTTGCTGTATGCTGAGCTTGTGTTTGTGAGTGAGGGCTGTGTGTTCTTTTTTGTTTGTTTGTTTGTTTGTTTATTTATTTATTTATTTTCCCCTGTGTTTGAGAGTGAGGCTTTTTTTTTTTTTTTTTTTTCCCTTCCCCCCTCCCCTTGATAGAGTTTGTGCTGTGATTGGTAGGGGCTGTGATTGGCAGGTGGAAACTGTTGGCTTCTAATTAAAGTTTGAATTGTAGAAGCCTCTGCTGATTGGCTGAGCCTTGGTAGGGGGAGGGGCTTTATAAGGCAGTGGGCAAGCGACCAAGGAGCTTGCGAACAGGTGATTGCTAACAGGGAGTTTTGAGAGGGAGTTGGGAAGGGGAGAGGGAAGGGCGGGAGGTTATCTTGTCTTTCTTTTTAAATCCCTTCTCCAGGACAGCAGAGATGGTTGATGATGCGTCTGCTGCTGTTGTTACCTGCACGGCGTGTGCCATGTTTGTCTTCCTCCCGGAAGAAAGAACGGATTTCATCTGCACCAAGTGCAAGCTGGTCGAGATTTTGGAAGAAAAAATTAGAGGACTGGAGGCCCAAGTGTCGACCTTACGCTTGATCAGAGAGGATGAAGACTTCCTCGATAGAAGGCAGCAATTGATCCTTCAAGCACGGCAGGCAGAGGAGCCAGTGAGGGCAGTACGCGACCAAGAGGAGAACTGGCAGCATGTAACTTCTAGAAGGGGAAAAAGGCCAGCACGGGATTCCCCCGATGCTATAGAGGTAAGCAATCGCTTTCAAGCTCTCTCCACAGGCTCTGCAGTGCTGAATGCTCTGGAAGGGACCTCACAAGGTAGAAACCAGAAGGGAGTACCATCTACTGAAAGGCATGGGATGCGTAGTCCTAGGGATGGGGGTTCCACGGCCACCACCCCCAAAAGGAAACGACGGGTGGTGGTGGTCGGGGACTCCCTCCTAAGAGGGACTGAGCCATCCCTCTGCCGTCCGGACCTGGAATCTCGAGAGGTGTGCTGCTTACCGGGAGCTCGCATTCGGGATGTCACTGAGAGGCTTAGCAAGCTGATCAAACCTTCGGATCGCTACCCCTTCCTGCTTCTCCATGTAGGAACGAATGATACGGCCAAGAATGACCTTGAGCGGGTTGCTGCGGATTATGTAGCACTGGGAAGAAGGATCCAAGACTTTGGAGCGCAAGTGGTGTTCTCGTCCATCCTCCCTGTTGAAGGGAAAGGACTGGGCAGGGATCGTCGAATTGAGGACGTAAATGCGTGGTTGCGCAGGTGGTGTCGCAGAGAGGGCTTTGGTTTCTTCGACCATGGGACTCTGTTCCGGGCGGAAGGATTGTTAGGAAGAGATGGGATCCACCTTACCAAGAGAGGAAGGAGCATCTTCGCGGGCAGGCTTGCGAACCTAGTGAGGAGGGCTTTAAACTAGGTTCGTCGGGGGACGGTGACCAAAACCCTGAGGGGAGTGGGAAAGTCAGATACCGGGAAGAAATGCATAGAGCAAGGAGCGAGAAAGGAGGACCCCAGTTTCGAATGGAGAAGATAGTGCAATCAACTGGTTACCTGAAGTGTTTGTACACTAATGCGAGAAGCCTGGGCAACAAGCAGGAAGAGCTGGAGGCCCTGGCCCAGGCCAAGAAATATGATTTAATTGGGATAACAGAGACTTGGTGGGATGACTCGCATGACTGGAGTGCTGTCATGGAAGGGTATAGATTGTTCAGGAAGAATAGGCAGGGGAGAAAAGGAGGAGGAGTTGCACTATATGTAAGAGAGCACTATGATTGCTCTGAACTCCAGTATAAAGAGGGAGAAAAACTTGTTGAAAGTCTATGGGTCAGGTTTAAAGGAGCAAACAGCAGTGATGTTGTGGTTGGTGTCTGCTACAGGCCACCGAACCAGGTGGATGAGGTAGATGAGGCTTTCTTCGAACAACTGAGCGAAGCTTCCAGATCGCAGGCCCTGGTTCTCATGGGGGACTTTAATCACCCTGACATCTGTTGGGAAACCAATACAGCAGTACACAGGCAATCCAGGAAGTTTTTGGAGAATGTTGGGGATAACTTCTTGGTACAAGTGCTGAAGGATCCGACCAGGGGCCGTGCACAGCTTGAACTTCTCCTCACAAACAGGGAGGAACTAATAGGGGACGTAGAGGTGGGTGACAACCTGGGAAGCAGTGATCATGAGATGGTAGATTTCAGGATCCTGACCAAAGGAAGGAAAGAGAGTAGTAAAATACACACCATGGACTTCAAAAAAGCAGATTTTGACTCCCTCAGAGATCTGATGGAAAGAATCCCCTGGGATGTTAACATGAAGGGGAAAGGAGTCCAGGACAGCTGGCAGTATTTTAAAGAAGCCTTATTGAAGGCACAGAAAGAAACCATCCCGACACGTAGCAAGAGAGGCAAACCTGGTAGGAGACCGGATTGGCTTACAGGGGAAATCCTTGGTGTACTTAAGCACAAAAAGGAAGCTTACAGAAAGTGGAAACTTGGACAAATGACTAGGGAGGAGCTTAAATGTATAGTTCGAGAATGCCGGGGGCTTATCAGGAAGGCGAAAGCGCAAATGGAGTTGCGACTGGCTAAGGATGTGAAGGATAACAAGAAAGGTTTCTACAGGCATGTCAACAAAAAGAAGGTGATTAGAGAGGGTGTGCAGTCCCTAATGGATGAAGGAGGTAACCTAGTGACAGAGGATGTAGGGAAAGCTGAAGTACTCAATGCTTTCTTTGCCTCTGTATTCACGGACAAGGTCGGCTCCTGGACTTCTGTGCTAAGCGACGCAAGATGGGAAGAAGATGGACAGCCCTTGGTGGGTAAAGAACAGGTTAGGAACTATTTAGAAAAACTAAACGTACACAAATCCATGGGTCCAGACTTAATGCACCCAAGGGTACTGAAGGAGTTGGCAAATGTCATTGAGGAGCCTTTGGCCATTATCTTTGAAAAGTCGTGGAGATCGGGCGAAATCCCGGATGATTGGAAAAGGGCAAATGTAGTGCCCATCTTCAAAAAAGGGAAGAAGGACGATCCAGGGAACTATAGGCCGGTCAGTCTTACCTCGGTTCCTGGAAAAATCATGGAAGGGATCCTAAAGGAATCCATTTTGAGACACTTGAATGAGAGGAAAGTGATCAGGAATAGTCAGCATGGATTCACAAAGGGCAAGTCGTGCTTGACCAATCTGATTGGCTTCTATGATGAGGTAACTGGCTCAGTGGACATGGGAAAGTCAGTGGATGTTGTGTACCTTGACTTTAGCAAGGCTTTTGATACGGTCTCCCACGATATTCTTGCCAGCAAGTTAAGGGAATGCGGATTGGATAAATGGACGGTAAGATGGATAGAAAGATGGCTAGAAGGCCGGGCCCAGCGGGTAGTGATCAACGGTTCGATGTCAGGATGGCGGTCGGTTTCTAGTGGAGTGCCCCAAGGTTCTGTTCTAGGACCGGTTTTGTTCAATATCTTTATTAATGACCTGGATGAGGGGATAGATTGCACCCTCAGCAAGTTTGCAGATGACACTAAGCTAGGGGGAGAGGTAGATACGCTTAAGGGCAGAGATAGGGTCCAGAGTGACTTAGACAAATTGGAGGATTGGGCCACTAGAAATCTCATGAGATTCAACAAAGACAAGTGTAGGGTCCTGCACTTGGGACGGAAGAATCCCAAGCATAGTTACAGGCTGGGGACCAACCAGTTAAGTAGTAGTTCTGCAGAAAAGGACCTGGGGGTTACAGTGGATGAGAAGCTAGATATGAGTCAACAGTGTGCCCTTGTAGCCAAGAAGGCTAATGGCATATTAGGATGCATTAAGAGGAGCATTGCCAGCAGATCCAGAGATGTCATTATCCCCCTTTATTCGGCTTTGGTGAGGCCACATCTGGAGTACTGTGTCCAGTTCTGGGCCCCCCACTACAAAAAGGATGCGGACGCATTGGAGAGGGTCCAGCGGAGGGCAACCAAAATGATTAGGGGTCTGGAGCATATGACCTACGAGGAGAGGCTGAGGGACTTGGGTCTGTTTAGTCTGCAGAAGCGAAGAGTGAGGGGGGACTTGATAGCAGCCTTCAACTTCCTGAAGGGAGGTTCCAAAGAGGATGGAGAGAGGCTGTTCTCAGTAGTGACAGATGGCAGAACAAGGAGCAATGGTCTCAAGTTGTGGTGGGAGAGGTCCAGATTGGATATTAGGAAAAACTATTTTACTAGGAGGGTAGTGAAGCATTGGAATGGGTTACCTAGGGAAGTAGTGGAGTCTCCATCCCTAGAGGTGTTTAAGTCTCGGCTTGACAAAGCCCTGGCCGGGTTGATTTAGATGGGATTGGTCCTGCCTAGAGTGGAGGGCTGGACTTGACGACCTTCTGAGGTCTCTTCCAGTTCTGATTCTATGATAAGGGGATGGTTGGATGAAATAACATGATCTTGGTAACTAATTGACCATTCATTTCCAGTTGGAAATAGGTCAATGGAGGGATGATAGGAGTTGCTATAGGGAACTTTCTGGGTGTCTGGCTGGTGAGTCTTGCCCACATGCTCAGGGTTTAGCTGATCGCCATATTTGGGGTCAGGAAGGAATTTTCCTCCAGGGTAGATTGGCAGAGGCCCTGGAGGTTTTTTGCCTTCCTCTGTAGCATTGGGCACAGATCACAGCTGAAGGACTCTCTGCATGTTGGGGCCTTCAAAGTATTGGAAGGCTTCAATATCTGAGACATAGGTGAGAGGATTATTCTAAGAGGGGTGGGCGAGATTCTGTGGCCTGCACTGTGCAGGGGGTCAGACTAGATGATCATAATGGTCCCTTCTGACCTTAAAGTCTATGAGTCTATGAGTAAGTTTTTCCGGAAAATCAGCCGCTTTTCCGGAAAAACTTGCCAGCTGTCTACACTGGCAGCTTGAATTTCCGCAAAAGCACTGACGATCTCATGTAAGATTGTCGGTGATTTTCCGGAAATACTATGCTGCTCCCGTTCGGACAAAAGTCTTTTTCCGAAAGACTTTTGCGCAAAAGGGCCAGTGTAGACAACACAGTACTGTTTTCCGCAAAAAAAGCCCCAATCACGAAACTTTTCCGTTAAAAGCATTTCTGGAAAATCATGCCAGTGTAGACGTAGCCTAGGGCTCTGGGAGTATGGGTGAATGAGTTTGAAGCACAGGTAGCATTTCTTTAGTCCTTCCAGTCAAAGGTAGGGGCCCAGGCAGAGACAGATGCATCCTGGAGGTGAATGCCTGGTTGCGAAGATGGTGTCACCAGGAGGGATTTGGCTTCCTTAATTACGGGATGCTTTTCCAGGGCTGCTAAACAGAGATGGGGGTTCACCTAGCAAAGAAGGCAAAAAGAGTATTTGGCCACAGACTGGCTAACCTAGTGAGAAGGACTTTAAAATAAGTTTGACGGAACAGGTGATCAAAGCCCACAGGTAAGTGAAAAACATGGAGATCTGGGTGATAGGTCAGAAATGGGAGGGAGCATGGGCTATAATAGCAGAGATAAAGGAGGGAAAAGGCAGAAATGGGGAGCAAAATCAAATTAGCATCTTAGTTGCTTGTGTACAAATGCAGGATGTATGGGGAATAAGCAGGAAGAACTTAAAATGCTAGTAAATAAACACAACTATGACATAGCTGGTATCAAAGTTTACGTCTACACTTGCTCCCTAGTTCAAGCTAGGGATGTAAATGTAGGAAACCAAAATTGCTAATGAAGCAGGGATATAAATATCCTGCACTTCATTAGCATGATCTCGCAGGCGCGTTACTCCGCTCAACAACTGACTCGAACCAGGAAGTGCATGCCAGGACATGTTAGTTTAAACCAAACTCCTTGGTTTGAACTAACGTTACTCCTAAAAAAAATGGGGAGAAACACAATTCCTGGTTCAAAGAGAGACAGGGGAAAGGAAAGCAGTATTACCTTTTTTTTTAACATGTATATGTTCAGACTGAAGTGGGGATGGAAATAGGAGATAGACATGTTGAGAGTCTCTGGGATAGGTTATAAGGGATAAAAACCAAGGGTGATATCATGCTAGAGGTGTACTATTGACCACCTACTCAAGCAGAAGAGGCTGATGTGGCTTTTTTAAAACAACAAAATCATCCAAAGCACAGGACTTGGGGGTGTTAAGGGGCTTCAACTATCCAGACATCTCTTGGGAAACTAGCACAGCAGGGCACAAATTATCCATAAGTTCTTGGAATGCATTGGAGTTTGTTTTTTTTTAATTTCAGAAGGTTGACAAAGCTATAGGGGGAAGCTAGATTTGATTTTAACAAATAGGGAGTGTTACCAGATTTGCCCAATACTCTGGGGTATGCTCATTTATTATGCGACTGTGTATTCCATCTATGGCTCTGCCACAGTTAGGGAAACCCATGGCAGCAAAGCTACCCACTATGCTGTCCACATTCCTCAGAGTGACAACCCTCCCCATCAGAATGTTATTGATGGGCTTGGCTACTTGTATAAGAAAAGCCCCAACTGTATATTTTCCCTTCCTCAATTGATTCCCCGCTGATAGGTAGCTATCTGGTGTGGCAAGCATCCATAGGGCAATTGCCTTACTCTTATCCACAGTCAGAGCATGTCTTATGCAGGTATTCTGGTGCCTCAGTGCAGGGGAAAGCCATCCACAGAGTTCAAAGAACGTAATCTTCCGCATTCAGAAGTTCTGCAGCCACTACTGATTGTCCCATATCTGCATCATGATGCAGTTCCACCAGTCTGAGTTCGTCTCATGGTGCCAGAACTGGCATTCCACTCTGTCAGGATGATTGACTGGTGGGAGCACTAGCATGAGTGCCAGGCCTTGCTGGAACAGCGCATCCATGCCACACCAAGCTTCGTCTTCATCCTTTACCTTGCGGAGCACCATGTGTACGCTGTAGAAGTATAGTGCCATGAGGTGCACTACAACACCCATGAGCAGAAATATGCTTTCCTGCACACCGGGATCCATGCTTGCAGTGCTCTGATGTCCATGTGGGCAATCCCACCACAAAAAAAGATGAGACTACACTATGTCCTCTTGATCATAGTGGACCACAAGTTGAATATGAGTCAACAGTGTGATGCTGTTGCAAAAAAAGCAAATATGATTCTAGGTTGTATCAATAGGTGTGTTGTAAGCAAAACTCGTGAAGTCATTCTGCCGCTCTACTCTGCACTAGTTAGGCCTCAGCTGGAGTACTGTGTCCAGTTCTGGGCGCCACATTTCAAGAAAGATGTGGAGAAATTGGAAAGGGTACAGAGAAGAGCGACAAGAATGATTAAAGGTTTAGAGAACATGACCTATGAAGCCAGGCTTCATGAACTGGGCTTGTTTAGTTTGGAAAAAAGAAGATTAAGGGGGGACATGATAGCGGTTTTCAAATATCTAAAAGGGTGTCACAAGGAGGAAGGAGAAAATTTGTTCCTCTTGGTTTCTGAGGACAGGACAAGGAGTAATGGGCTTAAAGTGCAGCAGGGGAGGTTTAGATTGGACATTAGGAAAAAATTCCTAACTGTCAGGGTGGTCAAATATTGGAATAAATTGCCAAGGGAGGTGGTGGAATCTCCCTCTCTGGAGATATTTAAGAACAAGTTAGATAGACATCTGTCAGGGATGGTGTAGATGGAGCTTGAGGGCGGGGGGCTGGACTCGATGACCTCTTGAGGTCCCTTCCAGTCCTACTATTCTATGATTCTATGATCTCATGATAGGGGGAAGGGACTTGAGGAGTGACTTATGGGACTCAGCCAACATTACTCTTATCACCCACTGAAGAGTTTTGGCCCTGGCTGGCACCAGAAGCATATCCCAGACTGCAAAGCTACCCGCATTGCCTCAGTCTCTGAGTCGATGTAGGCTCCCGAATGGGGATGTGTTACTTCTGACAACATTCGATTATTCCCCATAGTGAGGACATAGACCTTTGACTTCTCAAAATCAGGTGCCGAGAAATCGGCCATAGTAGATTCAAACTTTTTTCATAATGTAGACATGCCTTGAGAAGGTTGCCAGGAGCAGTATTAATCCTTCAACAGTGAGGGATCCTGTTGCTCTTTACAGTCTAGCTAGTCACTTACAGAACTAGGAGATCAAAGTTAACTAGCAATTGCAGTCTCCAGCACTGCCAGGAGCATAGTTTAAGGGTGCCTGATGATTTCTGATAGAAATTGGAATGGTGTACACCTTTCGCAGGCTACATCTAGACCTCTGGTATTCTGGAAAAACTCCACCGCGGAAGAGCAGACACACTCTTTTAGAAGCCCCCATATTCTTCATTTCATGAGGAATAAGGGCTCTTTCCAAAGAGGAGGTTTTTCCACAATTTGGCTCAGTGTAGATGGGCCAAATTTCAGAAAAGCCTCTTCCGAAAAAACAATCGGAAAAAGATACGCCAATCACGGAGCACAATTTGCATACCTTTTCCCGATAAAACTCTATAGTCTAGACATACCCTCAGGCTGTGTCTAGACTGGAAGTTCTTCCGCAAAATCATCTGCTTTTGCGGAAAAACTTGCCAGCTGTCTACACTGGCCGCTTGAATTTCCACAAAAGCACTGATGATCTTTTGCGGAAATACTATGCTGCTCCCGTTCGGCCAAAAGTCTTTTTCCGAAAGATTTTTGCAGAAAAGGGCCAGTGTAGACAGCAGAGATTTCTTTTCCACAAAAAAGCCCCGATTGTGAAAATGGCGATCGGGGCTTTTTTGTGGAAAAGCGTGTCTAGATTGGCCACTGACGCTTTTCCACAAAAAGTGCTTTTGCGGAAAAGCATCCTGCCAATCTAGACGCTCTTTTCCGAAAATGCTTTTAACGGAAAACTTTTCCGTTAAAAGCGTTTCTGGAAAATCATGTCAGTGTAGACGTAGCCTCAGAGAACAGGGAAAGAGTCTGAAGGAGTGTTTGTCACTAATTAGCTTTTCGCAAGAGGTAGGAGTCCTGTTTAGGACTTTTTCTTGTTAATTTTGTAAACAATTACTTTTTTTACTATAAAAACACATTGTAGATAATTCCTTCTGGAAGGGGAAGACAAAACTTTAAAATACTGCAAAACTAAGACTTTTGAAGGGGAAGTTTATTTTTCTGACTTTCAGAACAATCTTTTAGTTATTGGTTTGTTTGGTCTGGAATGTTATTCCTAGGCAGTAGCCTGTTTAAAAATTGATCAGAGCTGCCATTTTAGTTTTCTTTGACAGTTTATCTAAAATATCCATATTCTGGATGAACAGATCTCAGTATTGTAAAAGAAGGTATTTATTATGATAAAAATACTTAAATGACTTTTAAACGAATGGCATATCCTAACTTTATAACAGTGAATACCAGACGTTCTTACACTAGGGTAAGTCCACTGAATTGTGGAAGTGACTGCAGAATTAGGGCCTCTTGGAGGATTTTTTTTTTCCAAATTTTCTAACTCATTCATCCAAACCCCATATTTTCAATTGTCAATTAAATGCACCATACTACCATACTGGCACTCCTATATTTCCCCTGTTCTGTAGAATTCATCTTGGAGCAATATTTAGCAATTAACATATAATACAACCCTGAAAACAGGGATATACAGTATAATAAAAATGTTCATAGCTACAATATATCTTTACAACAAATTATTCCAATCTTTCTTTTAAATTATAGTTTATCTGACAATAAGTTGATTTTAAGCAAGGCACATAGGTCACAGATCATATCAAATTAGCAGTGACTTCTCACTTAATCTTCAATCAGCTTATGTCAATGATTTCATTGTGTAACTATTATTCCACCTGGGCATGATATAATACATGCATGTGAGATTATTAACATATTTCTGTTTTCATCTCTTTGACATTGCCACATGATGATTTAGTATATTTCCTCTTTCTTTGTTAATTTTTCTCACATCAAATGTCCATGTTAAGGTCTCAAAAAAATTGAACCCATTAGAAAGTGTCCTAAGTGTTGAATGGTCTACCCCCAATTCCCAGTAACACTTAACTTTTATAGGCTAAGATGATCATCAGATCAAGTGAGCTCCTGTTACCTCTTGGGCAATGAACAGGAATTTTTATAGACAAAATATGTGCTAGTGTTGATCAGAGATTTCATGCCAAAGGAGTTCAAGGTGACTTATAGTCTATACATGAATATAAAATTATATCTTCTTCTAATTCACTCCCTTTCAATTGGTTATGAGTGCAATTAATACAGTAATTAAGTGGAATTCTGACAACATCAGTAGCTAATTAATGTTTTAATCTGTATCAATACTTACAAGATAAATTTTCAATTTAGCTTGGGAAAAGTTGATTTTTATTTTATTTGGTGGCTTTCTTTTAAGAATTGGATCTTGTTTCATTAAATCCAGTACATTTTAGGAAACCATGGGGCTTTGTCAATATTTAATATTTCACTGCAAGGAAAAATTGATGAGGAAAAATGTATTTGCCTCCGGTCAGCAGCTGATTGTACTTAGTTGGAGAATGTGATATAACTCTTACTGTAAAGAATAATAAGCATGTAAATCAAAGGACATCTCCCTTGATTACTGAAGAATGTCTAAACAAGTGGAAGTCAAGAGGACATTCAGGGCATGTCTACATTAGGACATTATTTTGAAATATATTATTTCAAAATAAATTCCTAATGTAGACATGCCCTAAATGTCCTCTTAACTTACACTTCTTTAAACACTCTTCACCAATAAAGGGAGATGTCCTTTGATGTACATGCTTATGATTCTTTAGGCATTATTATTTTGAAATAATAATTTATTTATTTTGCAATAATAACACCTAAAATAATAATTTCAAAACAGTGTGTCCATGCTGTGGGGAAGCCTAAATATCAGTGTGAGGCAGGCTCCATTAATGTGGATGCTCAAGTTTGAAGTACAGCCCCAGGAAGTACTGGGGAGTAATTAGTTTGAATTACTCTGTGGAATAGAATAGTAATAGTAATGTAGCTGTGTTAGTCTGGTCTTGCTGAAACAAAAGACAGGACTATGCAGTACTTTAAAGACTAACAGGATGGTTTATTAGGTGATGAGCTTTCATGGACCAGACCCACTTCCTCAGATCAAATTGTGGAAGAAAATTGGCATGACTATATATACTAAAGGGATACAATCAAAAAAAGTGAACACATATAAAATTGACAAATCAGATTTTAGAAGAGAGAAGCGGTGTAAGGGGGGAGGTTAGTGTCTATGAGATAATGATATTAGGGGTGATAATTGGGGAAGCTAGCTTTGTAATGGGTAAGATAAATAGCATCTTTTTTAAGGCCCATTTATAAAGTGTCAGATTTAAGCATGAATGACAGTTCTGAGGCTTCCCTTTGTAGTTTGGTGTTAAAGTCTCTTTGAAGCAGGATGCATGTAATAAGGTCATTGATACAATGCCAAGTCTGGTTGAAATGGCAAGAAACTGTTTTTTCTTTGTGAAACTGTCTGATGTCTGTTTTATGTGCATTGATTCTTTGGCGAAGTGTCTGAGACGTTTGTCCAATATACATAACAGACAGACACTGTTGGCACATGATGGCACCTCTCCCACCACAACTTGAGACAAGTGTTCCTTGTTCTGCCATCCATCACTACTGTGAACAGACTTTCTCCAGCCTGTTTGGACCCTCACTTAAGAAAGCTAAAGGCTGCTATCAAATCCCCCCTCAATCTTCCCTTCTGCAGACTAAATAGACCCAACTCCCTCAGCCTCTCCTCGTAGGTCATATGCTCCAGCCCCCTGATCATTTTGGTTGCCCTCCACTGGATCCTCTCCAATGCATCCAAATCCTTCCTGTAATTGGGGTCCAGAACCGGACACAATACTCCAGATGTGGCCACACCAGAGCCGAGTAAAGAGGAATAATCACATCTCTGGATCAACGGCAATGCTCCTCTTAATGCAACCTAATATGCCATTAGCCTTCTTGGCTACAAGGGCACACTGTTGACTCATGTCCAGCTTCTCAGCCCCTGTAATCCCCAGGACCTTTTCAGCAGAACTGCTACTTAGTCAGTTGGTCCTCAGCCTGTAACAATCTTGGGATTCTTCCGTCCCAAGTGCCGGACTTTGCACTTGTCCTTGTTGAACCTCATCAGATTTCTTGTGGCCCAATCCTGCAGTTTGTCTAAGTCACTCTGGACTCTATCCCTGCCATCCAGCATATCTAACTCTCCCCCTAGCTTAGTGCCATCTGCGAACTTGCTGGAGGTGGAATCCATGGACCTCATTCAGGTCTTTAATAAAGATGTTGAAGAAAACTGGTCCCAGAACCAAACCTTGGGGCACTCTGCTAGAAACCAACCACCACCTTGACATCAAGCCATTGAGCACTACCCACTGGGCCCGGCCTTCCAGCCAGCTTTCTATCCATCTTATCATCCATTTATCCAATCCACATTCCCTTAACTTGCTGGCAAGAATATTGTGGGAGACCATATCAAAAGCCTTGCCAAAGTCAAGGTATATCACATCCACTGACTTTCCCACATCCACAGAGCCACTTACCTCATCATAGAAGCTAATCAGATTGGTCAGGCACGACTTGCCCTTCATGAATCCATGCTGACTATTCCTGATCACCTTCCCCTCTTCGAAGTGCTTGAAAATGGATTCCTTGAGGATCCCCTCCATGATTTTTCCAGGGACTGAGGTAAGACTGACCGGCCTATAGTTCCCTGGATCATCCTTCTTCCCTCTTTTAGAGATGGGCACTACATTTGCCTTTTTCCAATTATCCGGGATCTTTCCTGATCTCCATGAGTTTTCAAAGATAATGGCCAAATGCTCCTCAATGACATTTGCCAACTCTCTCAGTACCCTCGGATGTATTAAGTCCAGACCCATGGATTTATGTATGTTTAGCTTTTTTAAATAGTTCCTGACATGTTCTTTCCCCACCAAGGGCTGTCCACCTTCATCCCATATTGCATCACTTAGCGCAATAGTCTGGGAGCTGACCTTGTCCATGAAGACAGAGGCAAAGAAAGCATTAAATGCTTCACCTTTCCCCTCATCATCTGTCACTAGATTACCACTCTCATCAAGTAGGAACCCCCCACCCTCTCTGATCACCTTCTTCTTGCTAAAATGCCTGTAGAAACCTTTCTTGGTATCGTTCACATCCCTTGCAAGTCGCAATTCCAACTGAGCTTTTGCGTTCTTGAGCTATACATTTATATGCATCCCTAGTCATCTGTCCAAGTTTCTACTTTTTGTAAGCTCCCTTTTTGTGCTTATGTTCACCAAGGATTTTCCCGGTAAGCCAGTCCGATCTCCTACCATATTTGCTTCTCTTGCTATGCATTGGAATGGTTTCTTCCTGTGCCTCCAATAAGGTGTCCTTAAAATATTGCCAGCTGTCCTGGACTCCTTTCCCCTTCATGTTATCATACCAGGGGATTCTGCCCAATCAGGTCACTGAGGGAGTCAAAGTCTGCTTTTCAAAAGTCCAAGGTGTGTATTTTACTACTCTCTTTTCTTCCTTTGGTCAGAATCCTGAAATCTACCATCTCATGATCACTGCTTCCCAGTTTGTCACCCACCTTTACTTCCCCTATTAGTTCCTCCGGGTATATCTACACTACAGCGCTAATTCGAACTAACTTAGGGAGGGGAAAGGGTGGGAGAGGGGAGGGGGAAACCTGGGATGAGGGAGCTGGAAGGGGAGGGAAGGGAGGAAGGGAAAGGAAAGCTCAGGGGTGGGAGTCCAGCTGCCTCTCCCATCTCGCCACACTGCGGGTCCGGGGGTGTCGGTGGGAAATGGTTGTGGGGGGGGGCAGGAGGGACAGGGGGTGTGGAGGAAGCAGGAGCGGAAGCAGGAGCGGAAGCAGGAGGGGGAGCAGGAGGAGGAGGAAATGGGAAGCGGTCGAACAGGCTCTGGTGGTGGCCTCGCAGGGCACGGCCCTGCTCCTTCAGGGCCTCCAGACTCCTCCGGCGCAGCCTCAGGTCCTCCTGGACCCAGTGGTCCTGGGTGCGGAGCTGGTGGTCCATGAACCGGAGGTGCCGCCTTTGGTACTCCTCCTCGTTCCTGGCTCTCCTGCTTGCCCGGGCATGGGTAGCTGCTGCAGGAGGTTGTGGTGCGCCCTGCGGGCCCAGGTGCTGCAGCTGTGGTGCAACAAGACCAGCGGTCAATTACCCCAGGGGCCCAGGTGTATGAAACCCAGCCCCCCTCTGCAAGGCCAGGGCCCCTGCAGGATCCCCAGCTGCTGCTCCTTGGTGGGCAAGGCCCAGGCGCACGGTCCCGGGGCTCCCTCTTGCCCCAGCCCCCCGTACACATAAGGGGAACACGATGGTACTCACAGGTGGATGCCTCCCCGGCCTCAGACGACACAGGCGAGCGGCTCTGTGCGGTGCCTCGGGGGTCTCTGGTCCCGGGCAGGCTGGCGGCAGGCTCCTGGCTCTCAGAGCCCTCCTCCTCCTCCTCCGTCTCCAGGAGCGGGCCCTCTGCCCCGGGGTCAATCACGTCCCGGGGGCAGGGATGGCATGAGCCCCCAGGAGGCGGTCCAGGGCATGGAAGTGGGGGCAGGCCTTCGGGTCAGCCCCTGGCTGGCAGGCCCGGGAGTAGGACTGCCGCAAGTCCTTAATTTTGCACCGGACCTGCTCCCGGCTGCGCTGGTGGCCCCTGGCAGCCAGGCTGGTAGCCATGCGGCCGTAGACGGCCGCGTTCCTGTGGCTAGTGTGGAGATCGTGGACATTGGAGGCTTCCCCCCAAACCTCGATGAGGTCCACGATCTCCGCACTTGACCAAGCGGACGCCCACCTTTTGCGCCCCCGGGTAGTCTCCTGGGAGCTGCCAGGCTGGTCCTGGGGAGCAGTGGAGGGCTGGGTGTCCTCGGGTGGCTGGCTCATGTTGTGGCAGGTGAAGGGTCTGCTGGCACGGGTGCTTGCAGCCTTGCAACTGGCACAAACTGTGTAGCCAGCCCGTGGCCCTTTAAGGGCTCCGGGGCCGGGAGGGGGGCAATAGAGTTTCACTGGTGTTGGCCAGAGCGGCCACCAGGGAAACCTGGGAAGCCTTAGCCTCCCACTAGTTCGAATTAAGGGTCTACACAGCCCTTAATTCGAACTAGCTAGTTCGAACTAGGCTTAATCCTCCTAAAATGAGGTTTACCTAGTTCGAACTAAGCGCTCCGTTAGTTCGAATTAAGTTCGAACTAACGGAGCGCTAGTGTAGCGCCTAGGAAAGTTAGTTCGAACTAACGTTCATTAGTTCAAACTAACTTTGTAGTTTAGACATACCCTCCCTGTTTGTGAGCAGCAGGTCAAGCTGCGCACGGTCCCTGGTCAGATCCTTCAGCATTTGTACCAAGAAGTTATACCTCATGTTCTCCAAAAACTTCCTGGATTTTCTGTGTACTGCTGTATTGGTGTCCCAGCAGATGTCAGGGTGATTAAAGTCTCCCATGAGAACCAAGGTCTGCAATATGTAAACTTCTTTCAGTTATCCAAAGAAAGCCTCATCTACCTCATCCACCTGATCTGGTGGTCTATAGCAGATACCAACCACCACATCACTGCTGTTGCTTACACCTCTAAACTTGACCCATAGAGTCTCAACAGTCTTTTCTCCCTCTATACATTGGAGTTCTGAGCAATCATAGTGCTCTCTTACATACAGTGCAACTCCACCTCTTTTTCTACCCTGCCTGTTCTTCCTGAACAGTTTATACCCTTCCATGACAGCACTCCAGTCAAGCAAGTCATCCCACCAAGTCTCTGTTATCTTAATCAAATTGTAGATCTTGGACTGTGCCAGGGCCTCCAATTCTTCCTGTTTGTACAGTAAAACTCCATTGGTCCGGCATCCAATCCTCCAGCACTCTTGATGGTCCGGCATCATCGGGAACCTGGAAGTCCGAGGGGCAGCCGAACAATTGGAGCTGCTCTGCCCCCGGCTTCCCTGATTCAGCCACTGCTGAAACTGACCAGCAGCGGTTGAATCGGGGATGCCTGGGGCAGAGCCAGACTATCGGAAGGGGAGGTTATGGGGGTCTTGGGTGGCATCCCTCCCACCTCACCCTAGATCCTTCATAGCCCCCCCTTCTGATAGTCTGGCATATCTGATAATCCGGCACCCCCTGGGTTCTAAAGGTGCCGGATTATTGAAAGTTTACTGTACCAAGGCTTCTCACACTGATGTACAAACACCTTAGATAACCAGTTGTTGTCCCTACCTTCTGAATTCGAATCAGGGGTCCTCCTTTCTTGCTCGTTCCTCTTTGCATTTCTTTCTGGTATCCGACTTCCCTGCTCCCCTCAGGGTTTTGGTCACCAACCCCCCAACAAACCTAGTTTAAAGCCCTCCTCACTAGGTTTTCAAGCCTGCCCACGAAGATGCTCTTTCTTCTCTTTGGGTATGTCTGCACTTGCCCCCTAATTCGAACTAGGGAGGCAAATGAAGCATACCAAAATTGCTAATGAAGTGCGGAATTTAAATATCCTGCACTTGATTAGCATATTCGCAGCCGGTTGCCATTTAGAATGCCGGTTGCCTGATTTAACTTTCTTCGTGTAGACGTGGTAGTCTGATCCAAAACCCTTCCCTCGAATTAACTGTTACTCCTTTTGGTATTAAATTAGTGTTATTCCTCGTGGAAAGCAGGAGCTATTGTTTAAAAATAACCAGCCCATTATTTCAAAAAAATGGGCTTGGTAGTGTGGACTGCTTCTTATTTTGCATTATGCGTATTTATTTTTAAATAACTCCCAATAAAGAGCAGAGCTCAGATGCTATGCTTGGAAAAAGGAAGGTGGGAGAACTGACAGAGGAAGAGGATACCTAACTTTTTTATCAGAAGCAGATTTGCACATTTTCATCAGCCTGAACTTTAAGCAAGCTCTCCTTTGGAGAAATTTCAATATAACCTCACCCTTGTATGAAAATGAACTCTAATAGTTGAGACTTGATCCCAGTAAGATTTCTGCTTGAGTAAGGAGATCAGGTTTTTGGCCTTTTAGTATTTTGATTGCTAGTTTTAAAGTGATTTTATTCACATTTGAAAGGTCTTGGATACTGTATTATCAGTATTGTTTTTTTCTGTAGAGATTTGAAACACCTAGTTATTTATTTAAAAGGGTGCTTATATGTCTTTTTGCATAAGAAGATTTTTTTTAAAGAATCTATTTTTATGTTTCTGTGGTCTTAGCCAAGACCCTTCTCTTCTACTGACAGTGACATTTCTTTACAATACCATCCTGGAGATAACAAGGGGGTAAAAGTCATAGCTACGATAGTTATTGTGGATATATTTTATTTGAATATTGCATTACCATTTTTAAATAATGGCATATTTAATATGCTTTTATCAAAGGCAAATATTTTAATAGCTGTAATAGTTTCAATATATGTCTTTTATATTCAGATGAAGCTTACAAAATATGAAAATTAATAATCAGAAAACTTGAATTAAAATTACAATATTGCTTTCTGAAAAAATACAAGCATTATAAATTACAACTGTTAAAATGATTATCCATGAATTATTCAATATTTGTATACCTTTTTTGCTCTGTGTAGAACTGTCTGTTTTGATACGCTATTTTTATAGTTGCTTGACACTTTTTTATGAAAAAGAATAAAAGATGTGAAGATGATCCATGATGTCAAATTTGTTTATCGTGTCCAAACAACTTTCTGGGAGTTTGTGTTTTTAGATCAAAATATTCTTGGTGGGGGGGAGGTGTCTTTCATTCTTATTGTTATTTAAAAATCTGACTAAGAATAATTGGCTGAAATTCACCTTACATATAGATATGGCTGACAAGAAGGAATGAAAGGCTTATTATGTTTTTGAAATTTTTATCTTGATATGGGAATATCAACGAATATTCTGTTATCAATATTCTGTTTAGTATTAAGTATTAAGTAGAGAGCTCTACTACTAATTTCACTTTTTATTAACTGGAGTAGCAATTTCAGATACCATGGGCATAAGCATAAATTGAAAGATATGTATGTAAGATGTGTGTGGATAGGTTGATGATAAAAGCAATTATGGCAGAAAGCACTGTGAACCAATATTCAATTTGGACATGTAATAACACAATTTGAAATACCCTGAAGTGTTGAAGGATCAGGATAGGGTTGATAGCATGTTTGATGTTTCTAATGTTTTGGTTGCTCAACAGAACAATACGATAGCTGTGGATTACTGTATACATATCATAATATGGTCATATTTACTGTAACAGTTCCTTGTTGTGTTTTACAATGTTACATTTCAATCCTCTTGTAGCACTTAGATTTTATAACACATCTTAAATTAACTTTATGGAGTTGGTGCAGGATACCCAAAGGACTGTGGGTATTGCAATGCTGAGGCCATGACTATACTACAAGATGAGGGTCAAATGTATTAAAATCAATCTTTTAGCACCCAATTTTGAAAAGTTGAAGGTGCACATCCCCACTGTGCACAAGAATTAGACATAGTTCAAAGTAGCACATCTCCCGTTTAGTTCAAAGTACTTTGAGAACAATGTACTATGGGTAGCTAACCCACAGTGCCTGTACCCCTTTACATTCTGGGTTATGCTCCCAGTGCATGCTGGGATTTAAACTGTGCAGTGGGTGGTTCTGGGCCCATAATGCATTTATTTCCTCCCTCTTACCCAGCAATGGCAAACAGTCCATTTTTTCTCCCGTTGGTTATCTTTGCAGATGCAATAGTAGCATGAGCATGGACCCTATTGTGGATCTTGTTCATCATCAAATCTTATGATGCTGATGTTAATGTGGGTGCACCTAATGCTGGAGTATGTCTAGAGCATATCCAAGATCTGACGGAACAAGAAAGAATCTCAGGAGGCCATGAACATACTATTCTGTGAAGCACTTGAGTTAAGCAACTTGCAAATGCCACCAGCATTCAATCTTCTGCACAGTGGAACACCAACTCCGGTGCTGTGAGACAAGCGCTGACTGTTTGGACTGTAGTGTGTTATAAACATGAGATGATCAACAGGGACTGCAAAACTTTTGCATGCATAAGGCCACTTACATGGAACATGGTGAATTGCTTTCCTCTGACCTGAAGTGAAAGAATACAAGAACGAAACTCACTCTGACAGTGGAGAAGCAAGTGGCAATAGCCCTGTGGAAGCTTGCAATGCCAGATAGCTGCCTGTCAGTTTGGAACCAATTCAGAGTGGGCACTGTTGTGATCCAAGTAGCCAAGGTAATCAATATTCTTCTGCTGTGGAGGACAGTAATTCTGGGGAACATGTAGGACGTAGTGTAGGGCTTTGCAGAGGTGGGGTTCCCTAACTGTGGTAGATAGAACACATACCCCCATCTTGGAAACCAACCACCTTGCAAAGGAATAAAGAAACTGCAAAGGGCACTTCTCCATGGTGCTGCAGGTGTTGGTGGACCACAACGTCCATTTCACTGACATCAACGGAGGACGTTCGAAAAAGATGCCTGACATGCACATCCTTAGGAACTCCTGCCTATTTGTCAGTATACAATCTGGAAATTTTTTCCCTGATCAGAAAATTACAATTGAAGATGTTGAAATGCCAATAGTGATCTTTAGAGACCCAGCCTTCCCCTTGCTCCCATGTCTCATGAAGCTCTACACAGGCAGCCTGGACCACAGCAAAGAGCAGTTCAGCTACAGACTGAGCAAGTGAAGAATGGTGATAGAATGTGCTTTTGGACACTTAAAGGGAAGGTTCCAGTCTACTAGGTTAGATCTCAGCGAATGCAACATTCCCATTGTGGTGGTAGCCTGCTGTGTGCTCAATAATATTTGTGAGAGAAAGGAGGACATGTATCTGACATGGAATGCTGAGGCACAGTGCCTAGTCAGGGATTTTGAGCAGTCAGACACCAGGGCACTAAGGAGAGCACAGGGAGGGTTAGTAGTAATCAGAGATGCTTTGAGAGACAGTTTATGAATGGCTAGTTTTAACAGTCACACATGTTGTTCTCACTTAGGTGCACCTGCAATCAGTGTCCCTGCCTGTAATTTTCCACCCCTTCAATAGAAGCAACAGAGAGACTTGTTCGCAAATCATGTGATTTATGAAGGGAACACAGAGCAGTGAGAGAACAGGAGTCTAGGGTGGAAGCTTCGGAGGAAGAGATTCTTACAATTGTGAGGACAGCCTTTTGGTTCAGGTTGCATCCCTGGTAATTGATTGTGAGTCTGCCCTTGACTGTGCCTTCTCCCATGTTCTAGGGTCCCTGGGACCAGAGACTATGGAACTTGAGGAGGAGGGAATGTTGGTTTACAAGTGTCAGAAGGGGTACCTGTCCAGAAAGGAATCCTGGAGTGCTGCCATGCGGTCCATCACACCCATCACAGATGATAACACTCTCTTCTGGTGCTTTACTTCTCATTTCCTGAATGCTTTCATTTCCTGATGCTCTGCATGAATCTCCTCCAGCAGAGTATTCCTCCAGTTGCTTACGTGCTCCCAGTCCAAGTTGGTGGATTGTATTTGCTCCGAGAACATCTCTTCTCTAGTCCTTTTTCACCAGTGGATTTGTGTTAGATGGATGGCTGGTAGAGCTGGGTGAGTATGCAGTAAGCTGACTGCTGTTCCTGCTATAACAAAAAGCAAAGGGCAGAGTTCACAGGAGATACACTGCACAGTGTAAAGCCTAATCTGTTAGAATAAAATCAAGGTCTGTCTAAAGATGATAGGGTTGTGTTATGTAAAATGACAGAAATATGCTTTTAGGTGTTCACTTTGCAGCAGGTACACTTCCGAGTTCTTAGTGGAGCAGCTGGACAAGCATGGCAAAAGACAGGCTGGGGTACAAGCCTGTGGATGAAAGGTGGGAGAGGCTCTTGGCATGGTAGCAGGACAGGGCAGGGGCTTGCATGGTTCCTGTGTGTTCAGTACTCCATACTTCCCAGGAGAGTGCAACTTTCCTTTGTCACAGGAGCAAGTAAGCTAGTGAGCAGGAGGAAGGAGGGGGTCTGATCATGGTGGCAGGGAAGGAACTCAAACAGAAAAAATGAAGGTTTACTGCAGAGGTATCAGCTAATAGCTTCCCTTGCTTCATCCAGGTTGTCCTGCCCAATATCCATCTTCTCTGAATCACACAGACTGATACGAAGCAGATGTTGACTAAAAGTGGCCTTATGCTGCAATGCTTTCTGTGTTACATGGACTGGTTAGGGAATCTGGCTGGTCTCACCACTCCCAAATCCCAAGGACTCATATATCTACTTGTAGAAGTGGAATCTTTTCAGTGATCCTCCAGACTACCCATTTGCATCCTTTGTCTTTTGATATGACTGCCTCAGCTTCTTTATTTTGAAGTGGCACTGCTGGGCATGCCTGGCATATTCTTTCTCCTCCATGCCCCTTGAAATCTTGGCATAGATATCTGTGTTTCTTTTGCTGGTTTGTCATTCCTCAAGATCAGATTCCACTCCCCACAGAGAAATGAGGACCAGGATTTCCTGCACACTCCATCTATCAGGGATGATCTAGATGGTGCTTGCTGCTGCTGGGGTCAGGAGACTGGACTTGTTGACCTCTGAAGGTCCCTTCCAGTTCTGGTATTCTATGATTCCATGCTGGTGCTTGTCTGCGACCCTGGACATTCAGGATCAGGCGTGCTGCTCAGGTGTATGTCCTACTCTAAGGTTTGCTCATCATGATGGCTGCAACAGAAATAAAATTTTCAGGAGTTTTCCCTGTTTGCCTACAAAGCAGTAGAGTTGAAAATTGTGGACAGAACTGTCACCATGGGTCGCCATGGGGGACCATGTAAGAATGAATATAGCAGGTTACTCCTCGTGAAAGCAGGAGTACAGAAATTGATTTTAAAGGCCCTTTAAGTTGACAGAGCATAGTGTGGTTTCATTGTTTATAAAATTAACTTAATGCAACTAAGTTTGACCTAAACTCTCGATATAGACCAGGCCTGAATATCACAATGCCTAACTTTTAGCTATCTAGAAAAATCATAGAATCAACTCTTTTGTGGAAAAGCTAATGCAAATGGAGTACGGCATGGAATATTGCTGCGCTTCATTTGCATAATTAATTAGCAGCTGCTTTTGTGCAAGAGACTTTTGCGCAAAAAGGAGCTGTGTAGACAGCTCCTTTTTGTGCGAAAAGCCCCTCTTGAGCAAGAGCTGTTCTTCCTCATTTTTTCAGGAAGAACAGCTCTTGAGCAAGAGGGGGGTTTTGCGCAAAAAGGACCCATGTAAATGGCTCCTTTTTGTGCAAAAGCCAAAAGCCTCTTGCACAAAAAGCAGGCGCTCATTAATTATGCAAATGAGGCTCGGCAATATTCCATGCATAGCCTCATTTGCATATTTCTTCCGCAAAATGGGTGCAGTATAGCCAGAGCCTAGGTGTTGAAGCTAACTGATGGGAAAAACACCCATCTCCACACAAATGAGCATTCCCTGCCTGGGGTCAAGTAGCTTAGCTTTTTGCAGGAATGAGTTACATGACTTCCTCGCTTGAACCTTCACCTCAGTGGTTAGAGACCTCTCCTGAGATGAGAGAGCCTTGTTCAAATCCTTTCTTCTCTTTCAATAGAGAGAAAAAAAAACTGAGCCTAAGGCTATCTCTACACTACACTTCTTTTTCTGACTCTAGTTTTGGAAGAGGCTTTTCTGAAATTTGGCCCATCTATACTGGACCAAATTTTGGAAAATCCTCCTTTTTTGGAAGAGCCCTTTTTCCTCATGAAACAAAGTTTACAGGGCTTCCAAAAGAGTGCATCTGCTCTTCCAAAAAAATTTTGTGGAAGAGCAGACGTGTTCCCTGGACGTGGCAAAGTTTTTGGGAGATACCTAAGTCTCTCACAACCCAAGCACAAGCTGTGCCATTGGGCTAAAAGAGGTAAGTTGAGCACTGCTACCTTTGGATGGGTTTTGAACAGGAGTCAAATCAGTAAGCAGACTAAGCACACCTACCAAACTAGGCAGGAGATGATCTCTTCTCACTGAATTCAGTTCAGCTTTGTCTACGCTTTCAAGTTTAAAGAGCTGCCACAGCAACACTTTAACATGGCAATGTGGCCCTGACAAGAATGCTGAGCATGAGTTCTCCCATCTCTCTAGGTCACCTTTTTTCAAACTTAGATTGTGGGGCCACCAGGGTAAGCCATTGGCAGCCCTGTGTCACTTTGTTTACTTAATGTATCCATAGCCACAGAGCTGCCAATGGAAGTTTCAAGGCTCTGTGGCTATGGACACATTAAGTAAACAATTAGTGCAGGCCCTCCAGGGGCTTACCCTGACAGCCCCATGACCCAAGTTTGAAAAATGCTGCTCTATGTAAACCACTTCCACAAGGGGAGTAGCTAATGGCACTGAGAGTCTGTTTACACTGGTGCTTTGCAACGCTTTTACTTACTGTGCTTTTTCATACCTCTGAATGAGAAAATTACAGCTCAGTAATTTGCCAGTGTAAACAAGCTATCTCAGAACAAATATGTTTCTACAGGTTAGAGGGCAAAATCTTAATAATGATCTTACAGTACGTGATAAGACTTTATAAATTAGATACATCATATAGCAACTTAGAAGCATTTCGTAAAGTCCAAACAGAGAACACATTGTTATAAGCAGAATACCCATCTTAATAACACTAACACAGAGGTGAGAGTCTGGTTTTCCAAAAAGAATTTGATTCTTTATGGTTTTCAGAAAATACTTTGGATATGTCTACACTGCACACTTATTTTGGACTAAGCTATTCCAGAAGAAATACTCCAAAATACCTTATTTTGAAATAGCATATCCACACTACAGAGAAACCTAAAAATTAGTCCAAGGCAGGCTCCCCCCTAATGTGGATGCGCTACCTCAATTTAGAGCCCCAGGAAGCACTAGGGAGTAATTACTTTCACTGACCCTGGGGAAGAGCTATTTTGAAAAAGCAGCAGTGGAGAGTCCACACAACAGCTATTTCAAAATAGCAGTTTAGGAAGAGGCATTATTCCTCATGGTTTATAGAAGTTGGAATAAGCCATCTTTATTTCAAAGTAATGGAATTGCTGTGTAGACCGTCACATTGTTATTTTGGAATAATATCCTTAATAGTAACAGCTTTTACATAAGATCTCTGCACTGTACCTTAATTTTCTTACTATGGATCACATTGGCTCACCTTTCTTATATAAACACTCTGTCTGTGTCTACATTGGCACCCCTTTCCGGAAAAGGGATGCTAATGTAGACTTCGGAATTGCAAATTCCACGGGGGATTTAAATATCCCCCGCGGCATTTGCATTTACATGGCTGCCGCTTTTTTCCGGCTTGGGGATAAGCCGGAGAAAAGTGCCAGTCTAGATGTGATTCTCCGGAAAATAAGCCCTTTTCCGGAGGATCTCTTATTCCTACTTTCAAGAATAAGAAATCCTCTGGAAAAAGGCTTATTTTCCGGAGAATCACGTCTAGACTGGCGCTTTTCTCCGGCTTATCTCCAAGCCGGAAAAAAGCGGCAGCCATGTAAATGCAAATGCTGCGGGGGATATTTAAATCCCCCACGGAATTTGCAATTCCGAAATATACATTAGCATCCCTTTTCCGGAAAAGGGTGCCAATGTAGAGACAGCCTCTGGCTCTGTCTACACTGGCATGATTTTGCACAAATACTTTTAATGGAAAAACTTTTCCATTAAAAGTATTTGTGCAAGAGAGCGTCTATACTGGCATGTGCCTTTGCGCAAAAGATTTGCTTTTGCGCAAAAGCATCCGTGCCAGTGTAGACGCTCCCTTGCACAAGAAAGCTCCAATGGTCATTTTCCTTAGATGAATCAGAACATTTCTTGCACTGTGAAGAAAGGAATTAAAAATGTTAATGTCGTAAGTCTTTATGTCATAAAAAAAGTCTTAAAATTTAATGTCATAAGTCTTGCTGTCCCTGGAAGTTTTGCTTGATCTTCCATGTAAGAGTATTTACCTTTACTGCTTCTTAATGCACCTTGCTCCTTTTTGTATCACATCATGGGAACACATGCTCAGTGTCTCATCTGATATGTAAATACACAGATCCTAAGCCTGTCATGCTTACTCAAGAAAAACATTCATTATCTTTAGGAACTAAAATATGAGCCTATTTTTCTTAGATTGCAGCAGATTATGGATCCCCTTTTTGGTTTGTCACATATGACAACTTCTCTACAATAACTTATTTATAAGAAAAGTGTCCAAGAATGTTTACTTAGAGGGAAGAAAAGGTCATTCACTTTTAGATTCAATAGAACTCTATCCTATCCTATTGGGAGTGCCATAGCAATGATCAAATGCAAATTCAAGAGAAATTGGCCAAAATAATTGATGAACTGTATACTTCTTTCACTTTTGAAAGACCAAGAACAATCTTGGACCAAAGAGAAACACCTAGTCAATATAGTTGCCAGTAAATTAGATAAATGAATTTTCCAGTTTCTATGACAAGACCTGAAAATATATAATCTAATGAAAATGCATTAAAAAGTTTCTTTGTGGTGATTTTTCACAAGTAAATATTTAAGGGCCTTACAGTTAAGATTGCAAAGGCCATACAGATCTTTCAGTGAGCAGAGTTCGACAGTCTAGGATACATGGATGATTAAGGGATATGGGCAATACATACCACAAAACAATGGACAGTTGTCTAAAGTTATCTAAAGTGATTTCTTCTATGTAAATGAAGGATTTAACATTTTCAGAAGTGTTGGATGTTGACCTAATTCTGCTTACACTAAAATTAATGAGATAGCTCTTGTCTTCAACAGGATCAGTTAAGTCAATGCTGAAACTTCTCAAAATCCGAATCTTATACCATGTAAATCACCTTGGCATTTAAAGTCCTTAGGGACCACAGAGCAGATAGGAATCAGAAGGCTGATTTTTCTCTTCTAGATATGATGGTTGATTGATTAGAATTCATAAAATGTTGATTGCATGGAACTCATAAAATGTGAGGTTCAGACACATGTGAGAAGTATTGGAATATATAAGGATTATTTGGCAGTAACATTATCAGGATAGGCTTTTGATAAAGACTGTTGATCTAATACAAGATTTTTTGAAAATGGGTTTTAAAATTGAAAGTTAGTGTACATATTTTCCCTGATACATGAACATAAGATAAACTATATCATGCTACCATGGAGCAATCTGTGTTAAATGTAATTAAAATACTAATACGTGGTTATGATCTAAAGTATCTCTATATCATTCCTTCTCTCCCCTACCTGCCTCTCATGCAAAAATATTATTTTAAAAGTGTTAGTTACAACACAGGGCTGGAATATTTTACATATTTCCTTGTGAAGTAGAAGTGCACTGAGGTATACTATCACATTAATTATGCAGTTCCATAAATCCAATCAGATCAGTCCACAACATCAAAGCTGTAATTTTTCTCTCCTGAGGCTTCAAAAAAACAAAAATCCTTTCATAGACTCCTTTTTCTATATTTAAATCTGAAAGGGAGTACCATAAGGGAATTTATTGATTTTGTATATTTGTCTTTATGAATGCTGTTGTACTTCTAAATTTCCACAATATTATTACACTGAATCATAGCTTCTACTGCAGATATTTTGAGTATATAAGAATTACATATTTGCTGGGATAAAGTAAATTTTTTTTAAGTTTTCTTAATTCTGGAGTGTCCGAACAATTATCATGAAGATGCTCTGTATTGCATGTAGATGGTTAGGTGCACTCAATACAATGCTGAGCCCTCAGGCCAGCTTTTGATCTAAGCCACACCAATTCTGTGTGTGTGTGTGTGTGTGTGTGTGTGTGTGTGTGTGTGTGTGTGTGTGTGTGTGTGTGAAGAGGGAGTATGGGGCTGGTTTACAATCAGGGCTTGTCTGAATAGGGAGTGTGTGTGTGTGTGTGTGTGTGTGTGTGTGTGTGTGTGTGTATGTGTGAGAGAGAGAGAGAGAGAGAGAGAGAGAGAGAAGAGGGAGTATGGGGCTGGTTTACAATCAGGGCTTGTCTGAATAAGGAGCTACTGTGCAACAATCTAGCTGTGGCAAAGTATACCCCACACCAAGTTGCTGTGCAGTAACTCACTGTGTGGACCCTGCTATAGTGCAAAGGAAAGTCCTTCCTGCAATATGCCAGTGTTCACACAGAGTTCACCCCTTAGATGAAGATACAGGAGTCTCTGGATTTGCTCTGGTTGAGCTATGCACAGATGCTGAGGTGAGAGTTGCACTAGGGCAGGGGTGGCCAACCCGCAGCTTGCAAACCACATGAGGCTCTTCAAAGGAAAAATTGCAGCTCCTGCACCCGCGGCTCAGCTTCCACACCTGTGACTGTGCTGCATTTCCCTGCTCTGACCTTTTTTCCTTGCCTGGTTAGGGCATCGCTTGGGGCAGCGTCTTTTTTTTTTTTTTTTTTTGCTTGACAACTTCTTTCCCTTGGCTCTTTGCACTGTATCCACTACTATTTTGTCTCTTTGTCTCTAACGGGTTGGCCACCCCTTCACTAGGGAAAAAAGATGGCAGTGGCTGGAGCCTGCTTCTCCTTTCCCCAGGGAGCAGAAGTGGTGACTAGCAGAGCCACCAGAAAAGATGACATTGACTAAGACAAGGAGCCTGGGCAGGTCCACTGAAGAATGGTCTGATCTAAGAAGCACTGCGGTCAATAGAAAAGAATTCCACTGATTCAATGAGTACTTAGTCAGGTCCTTATTGCATCATG
The DNA here is from genome assembly GCF_049634645.1 of Pelodiscus sinensis. Lineage (NCBI taxonomy): Eukaryota > Metazoa > Chordata > Testudines > Trionychidae > Pelodiscus > Pelodiscus sinensis. The sequence goes on from NC_134723.1 coordinate 11,550,234, forward strand.
TCAGCAATATCAGCTAATTTAGGTCTAGGTCTATCCACACACACAAGTGGACTCCTCAGCCTCCAAGCAGAAAGCCCTGAGTACCACCCCATTGCCTGCCTGAACTCAAGGTGAATCTTTCTGTACTGTGCTGAAGACGCACAATTTGCACTCCTCTGCATTTTCTGTGAATCTTGACCCATTTCTTTAAAGTGAATTTAGAAAATTAGATTAATTTACTTTATTGCTGGTGTGGTGGGAAAAGTAGAATCTTCGCATTCCTGGCAAATCTTCCAATAATCATTCCTCTGTAACACTGTAGTGAATAAGCATTTAAACCTTTTCTAATTGCTTTCTTTTCTTTGAAAGTACTAGCAGGTTGTACCCCCTGCTCACTATGCTTGCCAATCCCCTTCTCTCTGGGGGTAGGTGTCTTGCTGGGGGGGAGGGTGCAGGAGTGGGATGGGGGCAGGGTGTCTGGCTAAGGGAGAGGGGACAGGAGCAGGCTGGTGGTGCGGTGTCTCAGTGGAAGGGTTAGTGAGTGGACTGGGGTGCAGAGTCTTGGCCAAAGGTGTGTGTAAAGGGGCTCGAGGTACAGGGTTTCAGCCAAGGGTGTGTGTGATGGGTCTGTGGGTACAGGAAGGGGGAAGGGTGCATGGTGTGTGGTGCATAGCTCCTGCCCCCTCCCCGAGAACAGGGGAGTGAGGTGGGAGAGAGGACACATGGATCTTGTCCCCCCATAAAGGGGGAGGGCACACAACTCCTGGCCCCCCCTAAGGGGGGAGGTCATGCAGCTCCCACCCCCCCCAAGGGGGGAGACCTTGTTCCTCTGGCACCTCAGGGAGGAGGGAAGGAGGAAGGCATGAGTCTCTCAACCTGCGGCACGGGGGGTGGGGGGAAGGGCAGGAGGATGCAGGGCTGAGGGCATATGGGGTGGTGGAACACAGAGTGACATGATGACATCACTGTCATCCTGCAGAAAAAAAATTATAGAGAGAGGGGTAATGTATATTACATTTTACTCACTGTTTTAAAAGTTATGCTGATGTTTTAAAAGCTTACTTGAATATATTTAAAAATGAATCAAATTGAAATTGATAATTCAGCAAATTAAAAGAAAAAATACCTTTCAGAAATATTTACGGTAAGATGGTATAATTTATATGTAAGTGACATCATCATTCAAATTAATAATAAAAGATTTTGCTTTCATTGGATTTATAGCAAAAATTCTTATTTCCACAGGACTTACAGTGTCACTGATGCAAAGATACATAGTTTTTCTTTGGTAGTCACTGAATGGTATACAATTGTATCAAGTTTATTTCTTATTTGTTTCAAGTTAATCAAATAGTTAATTGAATAGCTGCCACATTATTGCACCTGTAATTACTTAACTCTAACCCTAACCCAATACCACCTGCACAATCACACATTTACTTCCATTAGAGATTTCATACATAGAGGTTTTGAAGTCCTGGCTTGATAAACTCCTGGCTGGGATGATTTAGTTGGGGTTGGTCCTGCTTTGGGAAGGGGATTGGACTCAATGACCTCTTGAGGTCTCTTCCATCCCTTTGATTCTATGAATAGCCAGGTAAAATCTGTATCAGAAAGAGCACATATTGTTGCTTCATATTCTACTGACAGGAATATAGTGATAATTATGTTTTACAAGATAATACAGTTTTTGAAGAAAAGCTGTTTGCTGCTGTTGTTGCAATACATTCACTTATTCTTTTAGTTCTGTGTCAACAAGGGCAAAAAGATAAGCAGCCTCAGGAGTTTTGAGGTGGATTCAGTGCATGGAATCATAGGTCCAATCAGTATTTTAAACTATTGTTCACTTTGTTTTTTACTACAGTATTTTTATCTGTAGCAAGAATAAGCTAGACCTTGTTGAACTGAGGAGCATTGAAAAGAACAATTGTTTCACACAGCAATAGATGCTCCAATCATGAGAAAATAAAGGAAAGGATCAATTTTAGTACTGGGATAAACATTGCCAAAGGATGATAGACATGTGGTGTAAGTTGAGGAAAGGACTGATCTGTATCAGTTTTCAATGCCACCTTATATAATTAAAGGAGCAGAACTGTTAGCAGCATAAGTCTGTTGCAATATGGACCATATTATATAACTTATGTAGGGTTCTACATAACTGTTTTTGTGTGCCCAAACAGCAGGTACAGACTGGTTACTTACATTAACAGCCTTCTGCTTCTTCCTACAATTCAGAATAATTGTTTACAAGAATGAGAACATAAGAACGGACATAAGGAGTCCTGACCAAAGTTCCATGTAGCCTAGTATCCTGTCCTCCAACAGTGGCCAATGAATAGAACAGGTAATCAAGTAAATCATCTATCAGGGATGGTCTAGATGGTGCTTGATCTTGCCGTAAGGGTGGGGACTAGACTCGATGACCTCCCAAGGTCCCTTCCAGTTCTAGTATTCTATGATTCTAAGTGATTACTCTCCTGTCACCCATTCCCAGCTTCTTACAAACAGAGGTTAGGGACAACATTCCTACTCATCCTGGCTAATAGCTATTGATGAACCTACCCTCCATGAATTTATCTAGCTATTTTTTAAGCCCTGTTAAAGACTTGGTCTTCACAACATCTCTGGCAAGGAATTCCACAGGTTGTTCATGTGTTGCATGAAGAAATACCTATTAATTTCATTTTGTGACCCCTACTTCTTGTGCTATGGGAACAAGTAAATAACTTTTCCTTATTTATTTTCTCCACACCAGACTTGGATTTTATAGATCTCTATCATATCCCCCCTTAGTCTCCTCTTTTCTAACGTGAAAAGTCCCAGTCTTTTTAGTCTCTCCTTATATGGTAGCTGTTCCAAACCCCTAACCATTTAAGTTTACCTTTTCTAAACTTTTTCCAATGTCAAGATGTCTTTTTTGAAATGAGGTTGTCGAAGCAAAAGCCTCACTCAGTTTACATGGCTAAACAGACAGCTTTATTGATCAGTAAAGCAAAGTGAGCCAAACGTGGTCCCAGAAGACCCGGGCCCAGTAAGGCTGCTAATACAATCAATCCTAGTATCTTTATACCCTTAGCCAAACAGTCTGATGTCAGGGCATCCAATTACAGAAATCCTCAAACTTGGAAAAACAAAGCCTTATCAGCAAGATGGCGGACAGGTACGAGGGAGTACATCTCCTGTCCCAACCAGCCCAATTAACACATACCAAGAGCCCATTCTGTAGGCCTCTTCTCACGGGGTGACAGAAAGTTCACTCTGGTCTATGTGCCAAAGAGAAAAGCTGAAATGATTTCAGTTATACAAGATGGCTTCTAGCTAAATATGAAATGATTTCTACAAGGTGATCACATCCGTCCACAGTATACAAGATGTGGGAGTACCATGGATTTATATAGAGGCAATAGGATATTCTCTGTTTTATTTTCTATCTAGCCCCTTTACAATTATTCCTAACATTCTATTTGCTTTTTTGACTGCTGCTGCATGTGAATGTTTTCAGATAACTATCCAGAATAACTCCAAGATCTCTCTCTTGTGTGGTAATAGCTAATCTAGTTTTGTACATATCGTTGGGATTATGTTTTCACATATGCATTAAAACATTAAAATTAATTTGCCATTTAGTTGCCTAGACACCTAGGGTACGTCTAGACTACAGGCTTTTGTCGACAGAAGTTTAGTCCACAGAATCTGTCGACAAAACTTCTGTCGACAAAAAGCATCTAGACTACATCAAGAAGATAGACAAAGCTATTCACTTTGTTGACACAGTCTGGATGCTCTGTCGACAGAAGAAAGTACCCGGAACTGCTTCTGCCAGGTCACAGGAGCAGCGTGCTAAAAGGGAACCCCCTGACTAGCTGTTGCTCTGCTGCTGCAGCTGCCTTGCTTACCTCCTAGAGGGACAGCAAAGGTTCTGCAGTGCTTGCTGTGAGTGCCCTGCTTCCTGGCACAGCACAGCAGTGTGATTTTTTTTGAAGGTTTTTCCAAACCTTTGTTTGCCATGGAGCGAGAGCTGTCCCTGAGCAGGCGCTGGCCCCACTCCACGGTGCTTCAAATGCTGCTGAAACTGCATGAGACTTTCATGCTGTTAATGCCTGATCTGGATCCTGAACCCAGACTGGAGCCCCTCCTTCAGGATGCAGCAGCACTGTTCCTGCCTCCGAACTTTTTCCCGGAGAAGAGATTTTGGAGGATGGAGACAAGTATGGACTGGTGGGACCGGCTTGTAATGGAGCAGTGGGATGATCAGGCTTGGCTCTGAAACTACAGGATGCCGAAGTCCACCTTCCTGGAGCTCTGTAACTGGCTTGCCCCCACCCTGCAAAGATAGGACACCCACCTGCACCCTGCCATATCACTGGAGAAGAGGGTGGCTATTGCCCTCTGGAAGCTGGCCTCTCCTGACAGCTACCAGTCAGTGGGACACCAGTTTGGTGTGGGGAGATTTACTGTTGGTGCCGTGTTGATGGAGGTAAGTCCCTCGGGGGGGGGGAGGGGGCAGTCCATGACGGGTAAGGGGACTGTAACAGGAAAGGGTGGGTGGGGGGCAATGGAGGGGAGGTGGTGGAGGGATCCTGTGCCTTACACCACCATACTGCTGGAGCAATCACTGGGGGAGGGGAATACTGGGGTCTTGGAGAGGAATGGGAGGGCTTCCCAAGGACTTGGGCAACCCCTCTCACTACATATTCTGTATGTGTTTGTATGTGTCTATTTCTGCAGGTGTTGAGGGCCATCAACTTACAGCTGCTGAACCGGATTGTCCGCTTCAGAGACCTAGACACCATCATGGCCGGTTTTGCAGGGCTGGGATTCCCAAACTGCAGAGGAGCGCTCGATGGAATGCATATTCCCATCCGTGCACCACCCCATTGACCCACCCAGCATATCAACAGAAAAGGGTACTTTTCCATTGTGCTGCAGGCCCTGGTTGACCACCATGGCCTATTTACAGACCTTCTTCCCCCAGTGAACCTTTGCTATTTAGGACATAGAGATGCTGGTCTTCATTGTGGCCAATGCGGTGTACCCCCTCATGCCTTGGCTCGTGAAGCCATACACAGGGCATCTGACCCCGAGCAGGGAAGTGTTTAACTTGCACCTGACACGCGCATGTTTACAGTGGTGGGGTAGCGGCTAGTGTGTGTGTGTGTGTATGTATATGAGAGAGAGAGAGAGAGAGAGAGAGAGAAAGAAATGTTTGGGTCATGAACATTTGAAAATTTTATAAATCTTAAACAGAAAATTAGATTTTATACGACATAAACCTTATCAATATTTTCAAATATTTTAAAATAATTTCCAATATTTTCATTAGTTCTAATTCAGATCAGATGTTATTCATTCAGAGTTTAGGATTTCCTAAGCACCCATGAATTGTTGTCTTATAAAACTATGAATTTTCTAATACTGATAAAGTTATAACTAGGAAATTGGCTTTGATCCTAAAATACTGTCACAATGAAAGCTTCAGAGCAGTAGCAGAATTAGTTTGTAACAGAAAAAACTTTAAAAACAACAAATAGTCTAGTAGCACCTTAAAGACTAACAAAACATGTGGATGGTATCACGAGCTCTCATGGGTGCAACCCACTTCTTCAGATGACACAAAAGCTCATGATACCATCTACATGTTTTGTTAGTCTTTAAGGTGCTACTAGGCTATTGTTAAAATGAAGCCAGCTAGTATCAACAATAAATTGCATATACTTTCTATATTTAAAATAGGACTCAACACCTATTGCAGGGGTTCCCAAACTTTTTGACACCAGGGACCAGTAAATCCATTCACGAGCTTCTGGAGGACCAGGAACATTTATTTGCATATTTGCATAGTCATTAAGCAAATGATGAATATGCAAATAAATTGTTTCTGGTCCTCCCAAAGACCCCAGTGACAACTTTAACCCACAGAAAAGTCAGTCCAGGCCACACAAGTGAGATACAAAAACACAACCCCTCCAAACACCTCAAACCTCACTAATATGGCCCAAACTGTGCTTGTGGGTGCTGGGACAGGGTTCTGGGGAAGGGTGCCAATGAGTGCTGGGGCAGGGGCTAGGGTGCATGTGGGTGCTAGGGCAAGGGACAGGGTGCTTGTGGGTGCTGGGGCTGGGTACTTGTGGGGGTCTCGGGTGGGAGGGGACAGGGACTGATACCTGGGGATCCTGTAGCTGCCAAGGCCCAGGAAGTGCACGGGCTGCTCCCCTGTACCCCAAACAGCAGCACAGTAGCTGACACACTGGTCCTGATGCCTTCCTGCATGGGGGCTAGGGGGAGTCCTGGATTGCACCTGCCCCAACCGCTTGGGCAGCACAGGCCTTGCTCCTCCGCTCCCCACAGCAGCACTCGCCGCCCGAGCAGCTGGAGCCGGTGCAGTCCCAGATCCCCACCCACTCCCCCGAGTGCAGGAAGGCAGCAGGGGAACAAAGTCCCCAGCGCACGATAGACCACTTTATCAGTCGGCACCGGGCATTCTACGTTGGTGCACACAGCGCCCTGCCTTCTCCCTGTGGAAGCAGGCTCTTTGCTGGCCAGGCCTCACGCGCGTATTGCCATCCTAGCAAAAGGTCAACTGCCCCTTGATGAAAACCCTTACACTATGTAACTTAAAGGTCAGCGAAAAACAGGAACCAAAACCAGACATAAAAAGTTCATGTAAAGTTCATGCCGGTTGTGCTGACTGTGCCATGCCCGATAAGGCAGAAAAGGAAAAACAGGAAACCATCTCACCCCCTTACTCCTGTCACTTAACAGACAGGGTCTGCTAGCCTATCACAAAAAGCGCGCAAAAGCTCTCTATAAAACAGCTTCCCCTCCTGTATCAAATTGAGGAATCCCGAATAAACATTGGATGGCGGAATATGAGCCAGGTCCGAGGACTGATCACCCGAGGGCCACCTCCCGCTCACCGAACCAAACGAGTTCCTGTAGAGCGTAACGTATACCAAACATAACGAATACCAAATATGTTGTTGTTGTAGTTTGTGTGTCTGTTAAATGTAAGTATTGTTATCTGAAATTGTTTAGAGGTATTGTTAAATAGTAGTGTTAAAAGTTTTAGATAAATGATTAGTCTTATAAGTAAGACTGATGTAAATGTAAATGTTAATAAACCCTAGTCCCTTGTTAACAACTATTGGGATTTAGAGAAACCTCAAGGAATTTTCTTTACTGTATTGCATTTTGCTTATTGGACATTCTAATAATTATTTGGTGCCTGTGTATGTAAGAAATTGATAAAATCATAATTTATACGTAGAAGCCCTTTAATAAAAGTTTAAAAGATATTTATTAATAGTTTGCCTGTTCCTGCGCCTTCCTGGGACTAGCCACATTTCCGAACCTTTTACTTTAAACCACACTCCCTTGGTCCTAGCACCTGCCAGATGTAGCCCTGCTGCTCGCTTTGATGATCTACCAGGACTAGATCACTGCAGGACTGAGCTGGGGCTGCGGGCTCTCTGCGAAAAAATTTTCTGAGGACCAGTAATATTTTTTTAAAGACTGGTACTGGGCCGCGGACCACACTTTGGGAAACACTGCACTATTGGAACATGATGCCTATCACCTTCACTGGACCCCAAGAACAGACACAATTAAATGAACCAGATGACATCTCATCTTCACGCAATTACTTTGTGTGTATGCACTGAGGAAAAAACTACTTTAAAACTCGGCATATGGCTTGTAAAATGTGTAAATATCCACAATCTTATTTGTTTACTACCTATCCCTAAATGTATGCCACTCCTGAGGAATAAAAAAAACACAGAAACTTTGTCAAACAATGCTCTTGACTATAACAGTTACCTGGATCAAGTGAATGGAAAAAATCTGATATGATTTATGTGACTACTTAGAAAATCTATACAGCTAGAATTCCAATTGATCAAACTACAGATACAGAGTACCTAGTACACATGAACAGTATATAGAGTTAAAAAACAAACAAAGTATCACAGCCCTGAAAAAAAAGGTGTTCAGCAAGTTTAAAAATTAATGCAGGTAAAGTAATCCTCACCTGCTTTTTCACCATATTGTCTCTGTGAATTATTCACACATCTAGTTCCCAGTCATCTTAACAATTCATTTTACCACTTAAAGTGTGTTAAGGTTCCATTATGTAGAACTGCTGGAGATTAGAAGGGAAGGGTAATGTATTGTAGATTAATTCAGAATGGACTAGAAACCCCAACTGAGACCAGTACATCTGATACCATAGAAGCATAGAATTATAAAACTGGATGAAACCACAAGAGGTGATCGAGTTCAGGCCCTGAACCCATTATAGGATCAAGCACCTTCATTCTAGACCATCCTTTACACGTTTCCTGTTATGAAGATTCCACAACCTCCCTGACAATTTATTGTTATGTATAACCACTCTGATGGTTAGGAAGGCTTTCTAATATCCAACCTAAACTTCTCTTGCTGTAATTTAAGCCCATTGCTTCTTGTCCTCTCCTCAGGGGTTAAGAAGAATAATTTTTCTCCCTCTCCTTGCAACAACCTTTTATATACTGTAAAACTATTACCATGTCCCCTCTCAATGTTCTCTAGACTAAATCCAATTATTTCAGTCTTCCTCATGGGTTATGTGTTTTAGATCTTTAATCATTTTCGTTTTTCTTTTGTGGATCTTCTCCAGTTTGTCCATATCATTCCTGAAATGTGCTGCCCAGAGCTGGACACAGTACTCCAGTTGAGGGCTAATCAGTGCAGAAATGGAAGAAATACTTCTTAGGTCTTGCTTTCAACAATCCTGTTAATATAACCCAGAAAGATTATTTGATTTTTTGCAATAGGCTCATGCTGTTGACTCATATTTAACTTGTGGTCCACTATGAGAAATATGGTCATTTACCATTTTTAGATGTTCAACAGATTGTTCCTTCTTAAGGGGAGTACTTTGCATTTCTTTTCATTGAATGTCATCCTATTTACTTTCGGAGCATTTCTCCAGTTAGTCTAAATCATTTTGTATTATAATTCCATCTTCCAAAGCACTTTCAACCCCTCCCAGCTTGGTGTCATCCACTAACCTTACAAGTATACTCTCTATCCCATCATCAAAATCACAGATGAAGACATTGAACATAACTTGTCCCAAAACTGATCCCTGAATTACCCAGCTTGTTATACCCTTCTAGCATCACTGAACCATTGATAACTACTATCAGGGAATGGTTATCTAATGAGTTATGAACCCTTTACAGTAGCTCCATCTAGGTTATATTTCCCTAGTTTGTTTATGAGAAGGTTCTGTGAGACAGTAGCAAGTGCTTACTAAAGTCTAGATATACAAGTGTATATTTACACTACCACCCTAGTTCGAACTAGGGTGGTAATGTAGTCAACCGGAGTTGCAAATGAAGCCCGGGATTTGAATTTCCCAGGCTTCATTTGCATGTTGCCAGGCGCCGCCATTTTTAAATGTCCACTAGTTCGGACTCTGTCGAACTAGGTAGTTTGGACTAGGATTCCTATTCTGAACTACCGTTACTCCTTGTGGAACGTGCCGCATGTAGCCGCGGGGCACGGAGTCCGAACTAGCGGACATTTAAAAATGGCGGCGCCCGGCAACATGCAAATGAAGCCCGGGAAATTCAAATCCTGGGCTTCATTTGCAACTCTGGTTGACTACATTACCACCCTAGTTCGAACTAGGGTGGTAGTGTAGACATACCCCAACATACTGTATACTGTTTCCCCCTTATTCACAGGGCTGGTTATTCTGTCAAAGAAAGCTATCTGATTGCTTTGACCTGATTTGCTCTTTACAAATCCATGCTGACTGTTACTTATTGGTATCATCTAGATTTTCACAGATGGATTCCCTAATTATTTGTTCCATTATCTTTCTTGGTACAGAAGTTAAGCTGACTGGTTTGTAATTGCCCTTATTTCCCTTTTGATGAATGGGCACTATATTTACCATTTTCCAGTCTTCTGGAATTTGTCCTGTAGTCCATGACTTTCCAAAGGTAATTACTAATGGCTGAGATATCTCCTCAATCAGCTCCTTGAATATTCAGGGATTTATTTCATCAGGAGTTGGTGACTTGAAGACATCTAACTTGTCTAAGTAATATTTAACTTGTTCTTTTCCCATTTTAACTTTCAAATCTACCTTATTTTCTCCAGCATGCATTATGTTAGATGTCCAATCACTGTCAGGCTTCTTGGTGAAGACCAAAACAAACATATAATTAAGCACCTCTGCCATTTCCACATTTTCTGTTATTGTTTTCCCTCTTAATTTAATATAAATAGATCTTAATATAAATGATGCTACCTTATCGTTGTTCTTCCTTTTGATTGTAATGTTTCTTTTTTATCATTTATGTTTCTAGCTAGTTTGAGCCCATTTTGTGTCTTGGCCTTTCTAATAATGCCCTTACATACTCGTGTTATTTGTTTATATTCATCCTTTGTAATGTAATTTCACTTTTTTGTCGGACTCCTTTTTCAGTTTTAGATCATCCAAGATCTCCTGGTTAGGCCAGGGCTGTCTTTTGACATTCTTCCTATCTTTCCTATGCATAGGGTGATGAGGGCAAGAAGATTGCTGAATTGCTTAGCCCTTAATGGAAGGACAGAGCCTGAATCAGAAACAAAATAGTTTGAATTTCAATTTTAGTTTTGAGCAAAGGGAATCTATGATTAACTCTTCCTCCCCACAACGGGAGTGTTTGCACTGTTGTGGGATCTACTGAATGGGTCAGGCAGGGATTTGGTCTGGTATTTACTACTGAAAGCCATTCAAGATTTCTGCAGGACTCCAGATCAGGGAGCCAGGAGAAGATACAGTTACACATATGAGTAAAGTTTTAGTAACATTGAGCCTAATCTGACCAGCATTCCTAGTGCTTCAGTGATTGTATCTGGACTTATCCCAAGAGTACCATATGTCTGAAAATGTGCCAGAGAGGAGTATGGGATTGGGAAGAGTTGTAAGTAATGGGAGTTGTGAAATGTGTTGATATTTCAATACTTCTTACTTAACATAACCCTTTCCTTCCCCAATCTTGTTTTCCTCTTCCCAGTTAAGTTTCCCTTTGTTCTATTGTTTTGGGGTTCTTGCGGGGAGGGGTAAAATGTACCCTTGCTGTAAATGTATTTTGTTTCTTGTGTACTGGGTTTTAGAGACCTTGCCAGCAGGCAAGGTCTCTCAGGCAGTGGGGAGGTGCCTTGAATGGAGGTACTAAGCATTCAGTAAGGCGAGTGAGATGGTTGCCTTGGGCCCCATGCATTCAGGGCCCTGCACTGCCCAGCCCCTGGTTCCACCCACCAGGCTGCTCACTCAGGAGCCCACACTGCCCAGCTCCCGGCCCCACCCACCCACCCACCCATCAATCCCAGCCATTCTGCCTTGGGCCCCACACACTGTTTAGCCAGGCCTGCTAAGCATTATAAACTTCCCCCCTCTCCCCCAAATACCAGGACCCATTACATCTAAGTAGCAAGGCCAGGAAGAAGATAGGTACCTCAAGATAAGAACTACATTTGGAAGGTTCAAATATTTGATGTTGCATTTCCTCAGACCTGCTGAGGAACAAATCCAGACAAAGGGTGAGCTGGAGCAGTATTGCCTTTGGGGTTGTTTATTGGCACAGATTCTTAAGAGTAAAGTGATTCGCACACACACACACACACGTCACATTCATGCTGGCAGTTTGGAGGCAGCCTGCAACTGTGGTGTAGATTACTTTTGATTTTGCTAGTGGCTGGAGTGCTGGCCAGGTGTCAGCTTCCCAGAGACATCACCATGATGTTCTTTGGGAGATCCCTTTGGGTCTGCAGGAGGCTTTACTTTCTCCGGGCTGGTCCCAGGTTTCTGCTGTGATGTTACAGCTTGTCCAAATGGGAGAGGGAGAGGGAGAGAGAGAGAGATTTTTGGCTGCTTCTCAGTTAATTTATCTGCTTGCAGGGTCTTTGCCTTAAAAGGTTATGGAACCTTAAATGCCTTTTCGGTTGGGTATTTCTCATTCACACCTCTCACACATTCCACAGGTTACATACATATTCATAAGCAATATGATTTCTAAGCAAAATGGGGCCTTATTGCCTTGGGTACCAAGAAACTGCAGATAACATACCAAAGACATGATAAAAAGCTTAACAAATTATAACTAAGAAAGCCAAGGTGAGGAAGAAGGGAAAAAGAGAGGAGTATATCTGGTCAGCTAGATACCAGTGAAGAGTGTGGGGGTGGGGGAAGGATTGTGTCTGACCGGTTACCCTTTCAACAAAGTTTATTTAAAAAATATTTAATGAAGGAAGATTATTAACAATGATCCATAAAGATGCCTGCTTCCTGATTAGTTGCCTGTTGGCAAAAAGCAATCAGTGATTCCATACTTACTAGTGACTGTGTTTTCTGTTCTTTCATAGCAGTGCTGTACAAACACATGGATTTATTCATATGTAATGACAATATATTTCTCTTCTGCCATTGCATTTGTGTCGAGGACTCCCTCTGCTGACATGTTCTGCACCTAGTTCAGCTATATTCAGAATGCAGAAATTAATTATAAAGCTCTTCTGATATTCATCAGCTCTAAAAAGCAATTGAAGTTGTATGTGCAAGTGTGAATCATGGGGCATTAATTAGGTCACTGGTTCTTTTTACTACCTAGTCCTTCTTTTATGAATGGAAATGAACTAGGAAGGGTGAGAGTCAAGACAGTAACAGGAAATGAATGGCAATTCCCCTATCATAGGAGCAGGAGCAAAGAGAGAGTAGACAGAGTCCATCAGAGCAGCTAGAGAAAAGCATGCATTTCTGTAAACATCAGTTTGAAATTATCACCCACACATTGGCAGAGGAGTAAAAGGAGTTCAAAAGCCAAAGTGAAAAACATGAGTCCATGTTTTTCCAATAATGTTTTTGGGCTAATCTCATGATTTTTGGATGATTGACTCATACTGTTTGATCTCTAAGTGCTGGCAATAGAGCACATACAGTTGCTTGTGGCTGTATAATATATGCGTAAGCCCCTTTCTCCTCCCTGGGTTACTCGGGAGCAGGTTACACTCACAGGAGTGCCTGGGTGCCTGACAGTTTTAACATAAAAGGAGATCCTGAGTACCCCAGTGGTGATGTTGTTTAGTTGGGGATTCCTATCCATCCCCTTCTTGCAGTCCCTGGCTTATAAAGAATATACAGTGGTGGTGCATCTACCAGGCTGGCCCTATGCACACTTAATTTGTGCCTTGGGAGCCTCCAGGAATAAAATTATTCCAACAATAATCTCTATCTAACTCCAAGACAACAATTATAAATAATATACATCTAATTGATTACATTAGAATGAACACACCTTTACTTAATGACTTAACTAAACAGGGTTTAACAGATTAACAGTGAATAAAATTAACAAAGTACACAAAAATAATAGAAAATTATCTATCTGGCATTTGCACTGCCACCATTTATCCCACCCCAGAGTGTGCACTCCTCTGGACTCAGAGTACCAGACACTTGCTTGTGTGGGCACACTTGAAGGTCTGCAGCTGGAGTGGAGGTTCTCTGTAGGTTCTGTGTGTGTTAGTTCAAGCTGTGCATCCAGCTGCAAACTCCTTCTGCCACTGGAGCAGGCTCCACCAAATGCTAGCAGCTCTGGGTCATTGGTCTGGACACTTTGCCTCTCTTTGGACCCAGAGTGATTCTATATCTCTGTGGTCTGTCACAGGCAGCACTTTCCCAAAGAGCCCATTGACTTACAGCCTTCTCCTGTGTGCTGGTTTTTGTGTAGTCCTTCTCAGCCACAGATGCAGCTACAGTCTCTCCCCTCTAGGGCAATCAGCAGCCTTCTAGATCCAAGCACTGCAGACTTTCAGTCCCAGGCTCTAGCCGTAACACAACAGCTCCTGGGCTGGATATAAGGCTCTTCCACAGCAGTCTGGCTCCCCTCTCCCAAAATGGAGAGCCCTAGACTGCTGCGACCCTCTCTCAACATGCCTGAACAAGCCCCTTCTTCCTGGTTTCCTCAAGGGCTCATGGGAGTTGTAGTCTCTAGGGCTAGATTGCAGCACACAGGATCCTCTCAGAAAAAGTCAGAGGCACCTATGGTAAGGGGACTACATATGTAACATAGCCCACATAGGGTATGTCTACACTCTGGGACAAGGAGTTAATTGCATAATTACGTTAATTGAGTAGCTGAAGTTGAACTACCTTAACCTGATTTTTGGCACTGTTCATACTGCATTCTCCCTTTGACTTCCCTTACTCCTCGTGGAAGCAAAGCCACCAGCATCGACCAGAGTACCCCTCTCAGTTTGAATTAACGTGTCTTCACTAACCCTGCTAATTTACATAAGAACATAAGAACGGCCACACTGGGTCAGCTCTACAGTCCATCTAGCCAGTATCCTATCTGCTGACAGGCCAATACCAGATGTCCTAGAAGGAGGGAACACAACAGGTTACCATCACATGATCCCTTGCCATCACCCATTTCCAGACAAACAGAGGCTATTTGAACCCTGAAAGATCTACAGCGGGCAGCTTTGATCTTCTCTATAGTGTAGACATACCCACAAACAGCTAAGAAACACTTAAAACAGCCTCTTACCGGGTACGCTTTTTGTTTTCTTGGTTTGGTAATCTGCTTCAATGATTGTGAAGAAATAATCAGAGTGCACTTCAATTATGCCATGTCCCAGTGTAAGAATCTTGTAGAATTACACCACGCTCAGGGAGCTCAGGCAGTTGCTTGCTGCTTCCTTTTTCAAGAGGGGCAGCTCACTCCCCTGGCCAGAACTGACCTTGCAGTGCTCACAGCACAACCATTTCTATGACTTCAAGAGAGCAGGATGTGAGCAGACATTGTGCTACTTTGGGCTCTGCCTCTACCATACATTTAGTCCTTGCAGGGGCAGGAGAGGAGATTGCAAAGGCTTTTGGTGCCTCCTCCTACGTTAGTACGGTGCGGATGTTATTTGTTGGTACTAACCATGCTGCAAATAACACATTGTTGATAATCAAACAGACTCCCAGTCTTTAAATAAATAGTCCATTTAGATATCATGAGTAGAATTATCTCAGTAAGAAGTCCATTGAAAGGTAAAATAGGCAATTTGAATAACAAATTCCAATGGGACTCTAATACTATGTATTTGCCTTCTTAAATTTCTGTTATGGGCTTTCAACAGATGTTTTAAGTAGATGTCCCATTATTAAAGAGATTATTAGATTAAGTCCAACTCCTTTCTCTGCTTTTAAATTGATCAGGATGAAAGAAGTAAACTCTCTCTCTCTCAGCTGGTAATTTTAAAGTAGTTTTGGAGTTTGTTCTTGGGTTTCTATGGCAAGGACAGCGTTAAGGGTATATGGACACCTATAACTGCACATCTTTAACAACTTTGTATTAAGTATGAAATTCTGCAGCTTACTAAAATTTTGGAAATCTCTATATAATGTATATGTAACCCAAATACCTACTTGGTGTGGTGTACTGTCCCATGTCATGGTACTTAGATCACTTACCGACACATCAGTGGTTTTTTTCTCTTAAATTATCCATATGCATCAAAACTAATTCTGGATTAATAAATTATTGTCTGTTTGTGTATAATTATTTGTGACCTATTTCTGCTACATAGTAGCCCAATATCTGTGACTCTGTAACACTGAAATGCTGGCTGTTGCCTCTGGGCGGAGCTGTTGCCTGAGTCACATCCTTCACCTCCCGCTGTGGTGCTCAGCTGACTTCTGCACCACTTTCTCTCCCGTGGCAGCCTGGCAGAGTGGAGCAGAAGTCAGTCGAGCACCACGGCAGGATGGGAAGGGGGGCGAGGCGGTGACGTACATGGCCAGGGGGCAGGGCCTGTATGTCACTGCCCTGCCCCCTTCACCTTCCGCCGTGACGCTCGGCTGACTTCTGCGCCACTTAGCTGGGCCGCTGAGAGGGAGCAAGCGGAGCAAGCGGCCGTTTGGGCTCCCCCACAGCAGCCCAGCTGAGCAGTGCAGAAGTCAGCTGAGCGCCAAGGTGGGTGGCACCTCCTCTTCTTCCATTAAGTGTTGTCACTCCAGCTGACAGAATATCTAAGGATGTGTCTAGACTACATGGCTCTGTCGATGAAGCGATGTAGATGAGTGTACTCAGCAAAGGGAAATGAAGCGGTGATTTAAATAATCACCTCTTCAGTTACATCAAAATGGCCGCCGCGCTGTGCCGATCAGCTGATTGACGGCACAGCGCGGTAGTCTAGATGGGGATTGGTCGACCCCAGAACCCTTTGTCATCAGATCCTTTATGCCTCATGAAACCCTTTGTCATCAGATGCCTTTATGCCATTTTGATGTAAATGAAGCGGTGAATATTTAAATCGCCGCTTCGTTTCCCTTTGCCGAGTACACTCATCTACATGGTTCCATCGATGGAGCCATGTAGTCTAGACACACCCTATGAGCCTCAGAAATTTTTCTGCCAGGAGCTTCTGCTTCTCCTATTTTAGATGGTTTTTGGCATCATTTAACCAACAGAGAGTAGGGGGATTTTGTGAGAGTAGGGTTAATCTAATCCAGGGAGAAGCATTCTTCCCTTGCTTGTAGTAGAGAAAGGAAAGCTGTACTGCTGTTTGTTTCAAACCCTGTAGATAGGCTTTCCCATCACTCCCATCTACTGAGAGTATGATGTGTGATTCATTCCCAAATTGGCCACAACTTCAAACCTGAGACAGGATCACACATGACACATCAGATGGAGTGATTTAGTGCTGGCAGTCAGAGCAGTGTGGTCACTTGGGAATTGTTGTGGGAAGACAGCTAATTACAACTGCTTAACTTTTACAGTTTCTCTGGCTTCTTCTGTACCTGAGAAGCTCTGGTGAGATTCTGAAAACAACCAGCAGCTTCACACACCTGCCAAATGCAACCTGCCTTTAATAATGTTGTCCCTGTGACAGGCAGCCAGCATGATAAAAACCAGGCCTCTGCCAAGTTTCTTTTTATTTTAAATAATATTGAGCCATGAGGTAAATCAAGTTCTAGGGTCTTGGCAGTAAGGTTCCTTATTAACGGGATCATACTTTGATCTGAGAAAGTGGGTCTGGTCCACGAAAGCTCATCACTAATAAACCATCTTGTTAGTCTTTAAAGTGCAGCATAGTCCTGTCTTTTGTTTCAGCTACACCAGACTAACACAGCTACATCTCTATTACTATAGGATCATACTTGTGGTTTCCTCTTTGCTGGTATCTAATGTCAACCTAATATTTCATATCTGAGTCTGGCATTCAGCCAGCCTCACAGAGATTACGATCTGAAGTGAAATTACCACAATGTTAATGTTGCACACTTGTCCCAGTGGATTTTATGTCATGACAATGTACAGAATCCTCAAGATACCCATCTGTGTTCTCCAGTGCTGTAAGCAGCAACATATTATTTGTGTGCTTAAACACATTTTTATCGGGTTACCTATACTATACCATTCTGTTTTCAAAGCTGCCAATCTGTGACAGGTGAAACCATGCATGACAAATAACCAAATCATGGAACACCTGTGTTTTGTTACACACTGCACCATAACTGACAGAGTATAATTGTTTTAACTGTACCACCTGTTTTTACATATTTTGTTGTTTAAATTGTTAAAACAGCTGCATAAAAAGAAAAATAGAAAACCAGTTTCCATCACATGGAATCAAAAAGTCTCACCACAGAGCTCCACCACTTCTGCTGAAGAAGTCAACATTATATAGTGTGTGCACCCACTAGTAAGGGATGTAACACCCTCTTTTCTTGGGTAATGCGTCTGTGGCATTTGAATGTTGGGGACAGAGATTCCTGGTTTTTGTTCTGGCCTCTGCAATAGCTGGGACTCCTAGAGCTTTGAGCAGTGGTGCCCAAATGGTTGCTGTTGTATTTCCTCTTACCAGTAATAGAGTCTGTCTACGCCCTCCTGTCTTCCATAATTGTACTGCCAAGGTTTCTTCCACATAGGAACTTGGGCTGAAGGTGGAGCTGGGGGCAGACCCAGGGAAGAAGGCAGTGGCAGAACTAGAGAGAGAACTGGCCTGGGGGCACAGAAGGAATGAGATCTGAGATGATTTAGGGCACAGCAGGGGCCAGAGTAGAGCTCGAGCAAGGTCTGGAGTGGATCTGGGGCCAGAGCTGCAGCAAGCTGCTATTCTCTCTCTATCTTCAATGGGAAATGGCCTGCATCCCCCTATGTGCTTCCCCAAACATTCCTCGCTGACCCGAAGGGGTGTCACCCCACAGTTTGGAGATCACTTGCTTAGAGCAAGCAACTGGCATTGGAAGAGGAGTCCAATTAGAGCAGTTAGAAAAGCAATTACAGATGGGTATGTAGATCTAGCAGTGTGACTGAGTGAGTGAGACCTAGAGAAATTTGGTTCTATTCCTGCTTCTATGATACTTGTCAGATTGTAGTACTGTACTAGAAGGGACATCAACGGGTCTCTTAGGCATGCACTCAGGCAGGACTAAGTTTTAAGAAGTGATCTTACATAAACTGTCAGAATAGGGAGAGAAGTACTTACATCTGCCCTAGGCTAAGAAGTGTAAGGCCATGCTCAATAGAAAAAAAAATTGAATTATACAGAGCTTTAAGTGGAAGCTCAAGGTGAGTTTAGTATTATTGCTGACTCCCTCCCCATGCTGTCTTTTTCTTTAACCTACAGGTTATTTGGAAAGGGCATACGTGCATCTCTCCCACCGTACTCCCCCTATCTCAATATATGAAGAATCCAGCTTGTGGGTGTAACAGGACAAAGGAGCTTTATACATTCAAAATTCCAAATAGACTATGGCATGTACAACACTTGCATGGTCTGATTAATTCTTACTTTCTGGATGGCATGAAGCAATCTGATGGACAAAACCAATGGGCCCAGTAGCAAAATAAAGAAAAGAGAAAATGAGCACACTTTTGTCAAGTATTTGAAGAAACAATGAAAGGCACACCCAGTACAAATTCAAAGTTTACAAAGCATCTCTGTCTTGTAACAAAAAATAGTACTCATGTTATATACCTTTAAGATGTTGAAATTATAGCTCTTTTCCTCTCTATGAAAATCCTGAAGGGAACATTCCTCTGTCAGCATGGAATGCTTAAAGCCCAAATCCCTGCAGTTCCCAATTCACCACTGTATTTACTGCGTGTGTGCATAGCCAATTGAGCATCATGGACACAGAGACCTTGCCGACTCTGTATGTATTGTGAGCATCACACAAACCCAACATTATCATCAGCAAGAGTTTGATATGAAATAATCCTTTAAAGACTCAGCATGTTTTTCTCCTCTTGCAGCCCAGTAAATCTAGTAAATGATAGGATTCTTTGGGATATACAAGGATGGCAAAAGTTACAGTTCCTCACAAAAGGGAATGCACTGTCCAATTTGCATTCTTAAAGGAACTGGAAATATACTAGAAAGAAACTCTATCTGGTCCAAAAGGAAATTGGTGCTGTACTTGCTATCTGATATTACTTGCCACTTTCCAACATAAGTCACTACTGAATTAGTAGAGTTCTGTTTTAATTGCTTCTTAGGAGATATTGTTAGTTGTACTTGGAGTGGACAAAGTTCTTTACAACTGAGCACATTAATCTGGCCACCACTGAATTTTTTCATGTGGTGGAGGACATCCTTCCATATCTCCCTCCACACACATAGCAGGTAAGCATTCAGCCAGTAGTATTTGGGTACATCGACACTGACCTGTTTTTCAAAATAGTGACCATTATTCCAGAAAAAAAATTCTAGTGTCCACATTGTTGTTATGTTATTTCAACAGAAAGTTGAAATAATGGATGGCTTTTCCAATGGCGGTAAACCTCATTCTATGAGGACTAAACCTTTTTCCAAAACATCTTGGAAAAAGGCGTGTGTGGACATGAAAAACTATATTGAAAAAAGAGGCCTCCAGGAAATAACACAGGTGTCCTGCTTGCTACACCATCCACACTCATCACAACTCTATAGTTCCTGTCTCCTGGCAGCTCTTAAAGCTGCAGACACATGGGACAAGGCTTGAGGCAGGAAGTAGGCCTTGGGAGCTTCCAGACATCGTGCAGCTGCCAGTGCCTGATGTCTAGGCACCAATGTCCCTGCCATAAGCCCCCCAAGAGCCCACTGGCCCTCCCAGGGAGCATGCACAGGACTCCCAGGAGCCTGCCTGTGTGAAGGGAAAGTGATGGCACTAACATGATATTCCTTCCCTGGCTTCAGATAACACCTGGGACATGCCCACAGAGAGGGGTGTCCAGGGTCAGTAGGGTGCTGATGCTGACCTCATCTGGCTCCTGTTACTCTTCCACCATTCTCCCTCCCTCCACTAGGATGACAATGGGTGTCTTGAGCCCGGAGTCCACAACCGGGGGGTGAGGGCGGACTGCTCCACTCCCCAGGATGTGTCCCAGGTCTTTAAAATAAGGGTGGGTGTGGATATGCCCCTTGTTGACCAGTCTGTCAGTCATCTGACCATAGACATCCCCATTCCTGAAACTGGTGTGATGATACTGGAGGTTGGTCTTATCACCCCAAATCTCAATAAGGTCCAGGATCTCCGCAGCAGACCAGGAAGACCCATCCCTGAGTGGTTCTCCAGTCTCACCCTCACACAACTCTGGGGGGAGTGAGGGGAGCAGGTTTCATAGGGGGTGACTCCTAGCATGTTTGGGAAGGGAAGAGGGAGAGAGATCAGGGACCTCCCAAGGGTTCTGGCACCCGTTTGATTCTGTTTTGTTTGTGTGTTTGTCTCCTCCTGCAGGTGGTGAGGGCCAGCAACACCATTCTGCTGTGTAGGGTCATTCTCCTCAGTGACGTGGACCCCATTATTGTCAGGTTTGCTGCCCTGGACTTCCCCAATTCTGTATGGGGAGTGCTATTGATGGCACTCACATCCCCATCTGGGCCACTGACCACCGGGCATCACAGTACATCAACCAGAAGGGATACTTTTCGAAGGCCCTGCAGGCCCTGGTCGACCTCTGCGGCAAGTTCTTAGACAGCTTCATTGTCTAGTCAGGAAAGGAGCATAGCGCCTTCAGAAAGTACAGCCACTTCCACAAGCTGGAAACTGGCACTTTCTTCCCTGAGTATCGCATCAGGGTCAGAGACATGGATTTGCCACTGTGCATCCTGGGGACGCAGCCTACCCCTTATGCCATGGCTAATGAAACCATACACTGGCCATCTTGCCCCAGCAGGGACCGCTTCAATGCCCACCTCAGCCGAGCATGTAGGCAGAGTGCACCTTTGAGCATCTGAAGGTGAGGTTCAAGTGCCTCCTGACCTGCCTGGATGTGGGGGAGCAGAACATCCCTCAGGTGGTGCTTGTATGTTGTGTGCTCCACAAAATAGTCAAGAGGAAGGGGGAGACCTTCTTCCTAGGGTGGGGAACAAAGGCTGGTCAGAAGGGAAGGGCCTCTGAGCAGCCATGCACAGCTGCAATCCAGCAGGCCCATCAGATGAGGAAGCACATCCAGGAGGCCCTGAGGGAGAATTTCTCATAAGGACACCAGTGACACTCTCCCCAGGGCCTCCCCACTAGGGGCCTGTGCCTTGCCCCTCTCTGCCTTTCCTCTAACAACCTGTAGCCAGGTCCCTGGACAGGGTGGGGTTTGGGCCCCCCTCCCTTTTCTCCCTGCCCCCGCCTCCGGCTTCTGTCCACCTGTTAGCCACTCCTGCGGTCTATGTCCCTTGGCACCCCTTTGGGGCCCGAGCCGCTGGCTCCAGGTCAGTAGCTTCCGGGCCGGTCCTCCACTCCTGCACCTGGTTCTCTGGGGGTTTGGCTGCCGCATCCCCCGGTCTGCCACTGCTGGTGGGCCGCGTCGGGGCTCCAGCCCCTGCTCCTCCACTTCCCTGGCACCGACACCTGCCTGTGGAAGGGGGTCGAGAGCAGGACTGCCTCCGTTCTGCGTGCTCCTTCCTCCCATCTGCCCTTCCTCCCTCCTTTTAAATATCCTGCTTGGTGTTCCCCCGCCCCCGCTCGGTGTCCACCCTGGCTCCGAGCCCCTAGGTCCTAAAGCCCGCCGGTTCCCGCTCTGGCCCTTCTGCACCTGCGCGGCATTGCTGCGGGCTCTGCTTGGCTCAGCCACCACTTCCAGGTTCCCACGGATGCTCCCCGGCCCTGGGCCGCTGGTAATGCGGGGGTGGGATTCCCCATTACACAACCCCTCACTTCCCTCCTCCACCTTTCTCCCCTGCAGATACAATAAAAAAAACCTCTGGTTTATAAAAACAGAACTGTGTGGTGATTTATTTGGGGTAGAAGTAACTGGGGAGGAGGAGGCTGAGAAACTTGGAGGGAGAGCAGAGGCTCAGGGCTGGGGCTGGGAGTGGCACGTATCTTGTATGCTTCCTCTGCCTTGCGTGCAGGGACCTCAGCAACCTTGGGGGTGGGGGAGTCCAGGGAGATTTGGGGATAAGCTGAAGGGGCTCACGGCTGGAGCAGGGTCAGGCATGGAAGGGGGATCAGGAGCTGTCATGGGAGGGGAGAGGGAGCAGGGTCAGGCATGGGAGGGGGAGGAGAGCTGGGAACTGGAACTGGGACTGGGGCAGGAGCAGGAGCAGGAGCAGGAGCAGGAGCAGGAGCAGGAGCAGGAGCAGGAGCAGGAACTGGCTCTGGGTGGGGCAGGACCCTGGATGGTTGTGCACATGTTGCATCCCTGCTGCAGCAGCTCCATCCATGACTTTCTCCACCACTGCATGTCGTCCCACACCTTCTGGGCTAGCATCTCCTGCATGTTCCGGAGGATGGAGACATGCTCCCTCATCAGGTCCTCCTGGGCCTTCCAGCAACCTCCTTCAGGGTTGGGCAGCTGGCTTAGGGGTGTAGCCTGCCCCAGTGTCACAGGTGGTCCGGCTGGGAACAATAAAGAGAGATGGTCGGTCATCCCTGGAGATGGTGTCCCTGAGGCCTTGCCCTCATTTGTGAACTGAGATGAAGCTGTTCAGGGGTCAGAGGAAGGTGATGTCCTGCGAGCAATGCCACGTGTGACCTGGACTGGGACAAGCAGGCATGGGAATTTGCCAGTCACACTGGGATCCAATGGCCAGGAGTGGGGCCTGGCAATGCCTGGGCTTCCAAAGATGCCACGCACATGCTGACTCCAGCAGAGGTGGTATCCCTAAGGGAGAGACCTTGTGTCCCTGGCTGCTGGGAGAGCGGGGGTTAGGTTGCAGGGGGAGGGATGAGCAGCAGACACACCTGTGCTTGACAGCTCTGTCCCAGGGACTGGGTGCTGCCTCAAGCATGCAGGTATTCCCGTGTACCATGTGTGGCACTCCAGAATCTGTGTGAGTGTGTGTCCTTGTCCACAGTCTCCTTCCAGCAGTGGTTTGTAGTGGGAGGATGTCCCCCCTGGGGATCAGAAGTGTGGGCAGCCTCCCCCAGAGCCTATGAGCAGGAGCCCAGGAGTGCTCCGGTGCTGCCTCCTGGGACTGTGTGGTGCAGACTGGCAAGGTATGTTCCTCCTTGTGCATGGACTGCAGCGTGATCCCCAGGCCAAGAAGGCCGAGCGACAATCACACCACAGGCCCTCAGTGCCTGCCATGCACACCCTGTCTATGTGAGAAAACCAAGACCACTCACCTGATGATCCTTCTCCAGCCTCAGAGGATGCCTGGGACACATCCAGGCCAGGGGGTACCAGCTCCAGGGTGATGGTGGTCACCGTGTGGCTGCATCCTCCTCCTTGTCCTCCTCCTCAGCTGTGACCCCTGGTGGGAGATAACAGGCATCTCTAGCCCTGAGTCTACCACCAGGGGTGAGGAAGGTGCTGCACCTGCCCCCCAGGATGCAATGCAGTTCTTCATAATAGGGGCAGGCACAGGGTTCTGCCCCAGAGGGTGATCTGTGCTACCTCGCCCTGGCGTATACCTGACAGAACTCTTTTACTTTACTCCAGACCTTCTCCTGGGTCTGGGTATGGCCCTTTGTGACCAGTCTCTCAGCCATCTGGCCATAGATGTTGGCATTGTGCTGTCTGGAGTGGAGATCCTGGAGGTTCTACTCCTTGCCCCAAACCTCAAGAAGGGCCAGGATCTCCACCCCAGACCAGGATAGTGCATGCCTTTTCCAGCTCCTGGTAGGCTCCTGAGAGTCCTCTGAGTGCTCCTTGGGACATACAGGGGGTTCTTCGGAGGCATGAGGGTCTGCCATGGTAGCTAGACAACATTCTGTGGCAGCTGTGATGTGGCTGAGTGCTGTGACGGCCAGATTCCTGCTACAAGCCCTTTCCCCTGTGTCTGCAGCTTTAAGAGCTGCAGAGGAAGAGGAACTATAGAGTCCTGATGAGTGTGGATGGTGTGGCCAGCAGGGCACCTGTGGGATTTCCTTGATGCCCCTTATTTCAAAAAAAGTCCCTGTGCTGCAACCACACACACCCTCTTCCGTAATAGCTATTTCAGCAGAGGCGTTATTCCTCGTGGAATAAGGTTTATCAATGTCAGAAAAAGCCCTCCGTTATTCTGATTTTCTTTTGAATAAAACAATTGCTGTGTAGATGCTAGCATTGTTATTACGGAATAATGGCTGTTATTCTGGAATAAGAGTGCAGTGTAGACACACCCTTAGAGTACTCTGCCCAGTTCTGGATGCCACATTTCAGAAAAGATGTGCAGAAATTGGAGAAGGTCCAGAGAAGATCAATAGAAATGATTAAAGGTATAGAGAACGTGACCTATCGGGAATGATTGAAAGAACTGGATTTATTTAATCTGGATAGAGAAGGCTGAGAAGGGACATGATAACAGCTTTCAAGCACCTAAAGGGTGGCAGAAGGTGAATGGAGAAAAATTATGCTCCTTAAATTAAAAATTATGCTGCTGATAGGACAAGAAGCAATGTGCTTAAACTGAAGTGAGAGGTTTAGATTGCACATTAGGAAAAACTTCCTGTCAAGGTGGTTAAGCACTGGAATAAATTGCCTAGGGCAATTGTAGACTCTCCATCATTGGCAATTTTTAGGGGCAGTCTACACAAATATTTATCAGGGAAGATGTCAATGCTGCTTGGTCCTGCCATGATGGCAGGGGACTGAACTTGATGGCCTCTTAAGGCCCCTATCAGTATTCTATGATTTTATGCTGTTTCTCTGTTGATATCATGTGGGGACTGGTTCTTGGCTCTCCTGTCTCCTAAGTGAGGACTCTAACTAATTGGAGCAGTCTCTTACTAGCTTGCTCCCTCTGGTCCAAACTCCTGTAATTAGGAGGAAGAATAGACCATCAGGTCTGCTTCCTTCCCACCTTCGAAGCCATTTGGGAATGCTGATATGTACAGTAGTTTGTGTTTATCCAGACTTTTACTCCACCAAACTTGTTTTCTGATTCACTCCTTTGCCCGCTTAAGGAGCAGCAGTTACAACAGCCACTTCTTACCAATCCTGTGAAGTAAGTACCATTTGCATGTGGACTGCACTTGGTATGTTACAGAGATAGCAGCATAGAATTCAATTTACCACCACTTAATAATCTTGTAAAGGAATTGTATCAATACCCGCAACATTAAATACTAGGTAGCATGGATTAGAAATTGAGTGGCAAAGAAGGAGCAGAGTTTAATCATTAACAGTAAGTTCTCCACAGAGAGACTCTGTTACTGATACTCCTCTTAAATATATGTAATGATGCTGTAGAGGGAAATGTCAGTACAACCAAGTTAACACTTACTGAAGCTATGCAAAGTGGCAGGTTACCAAGCTCTACAGGATGCTAGACCCAGATTACAAAGTCATGAATGGTATGACGAAAGCAAAAGGCTATGTGTGATGATTGCAGTACTGACCCTTAGTTCAATAGAAAATACTCCTGTGGAGTAGAAGTAAACAGAGCATATTGACAGCGGAAGGTGCCCGATTGCAAAGAATTGATTCTGAGACATAACTTATAGATAGCAGACAAGCTATGGGCCCTTTGTCCAAAACTATTGTGGAAAACCAGACAAAGCTATCATTTTTGGATATGTCATGATTGCAGCAGGCAATGGCCCTTATATGTTGGTTATCTGACATTTCCCCATTACACAAAAATCTTGGGACTCGTTTTTGTGACACTAACAAATTCATTGTTTAGAGCAAGTCTGCAAAATTCATCAAGGAACCAGAAAGAAGCATTTTAATGGCCCCATAAAATTCCATTCAGAGCTGGCTGAGCTGTAAACTCATTTAACAGGGTGCTTTGCATGATATAGTAGACTTCCAATAATCCGGAACCTTTGGGACCTAGGCAGTGCCGGATTATCAGATATGCCCGACTATCAGGAGGTACTATAAGATGGTTTTATATATATATATATATATATATATATAGTATATACTGTATATTAAGTGTTTTTAACCCTTTTATTTTAGTACAAGCACTGTCCAGCATCACACAATTTCAGTGGCAGACTGACTCGTCCCATCCGGTTTCACTTGGTTCAGCTGCTGCTGCTGCTGCCTTGTGACTCGTTTTTTGCCAAAGCTCACTCACCAGGCTCTTGCCATTTTGATGCTGGACCATCAGGAATGCTGTACAATTGGATGCTGGACTATTACTGTACATCCTGAGTGTGTCATGACACTGAAACCCATGAACTTTCAAAAGTCCTGTCTGTGCAGTGCACTTTGCTGCTTCCTTTCAGCATATACTTAGAGCACATCAAATGACCATACCCCTAAATTGAGACAGGAAACCAAAAGGGGAAACTGAGTCATAGGTCTGGAAGAGAAATTGAGGCAGAGGTACAACAAGTGGAGAGAGAAGCAGGTGCAGATCTGCTGACCATGAACTTTGTATGTGACTCTTCAACTTATTGAAAGAGACATTCCTACATCTTGGCCAAGGCCCAGGTGTGAGTGATGGGTGAGCAATTGTGCGGCACAGGCAATGTTGCCCTGCTGCTGCAAAGAATTCCTCTACCAAGGTGACATCTTTCACTGGGCAGATTCACTAGGTCACATTGGTCAGCTGTTTTGACCAATTAACTCAAAGTTGCCACAGCACTGCCTAAAATCTGAGCCATATTCTATATTATTCAATATTATATTTCATTTTCATGTTAGTCATAATGTAATAATGTAACAGATACCAGCAGTAAGCTGCAGTATGGAATTGTAGTAACTACAGCATGTCTTCCTCCCTCTCTGTGATTGTAGGGGAGATTTTATCCAACTTCGGGTTTCTGAAAGGCCTTCATTCAAGCTTTCCACATCAGTCAATATTTCATCCATGGTGTATAACTGTGCTATATACAAGACATCCCACTAAATAACAAATGTGGCCTATTCTGATGTGAGTTGCTTAGCATCTTGTCATATAAACACCAATGGGCTATACTAGAAGAACAGTGGATAAGCCATCCAGAAAAAAAAATGTAACTTTCAAAACAGGAGTATATTTCTTGTAATGAATACCTGCACATTCAAACTGAAGAAGTGACGATGTTAGATTAAACTACATAGCTATGCATTGATATCAGAGTTTGTGAATATTTTGTTGCTGTTTACAAGCTTATTTTTTATTGTAACGATCATGCTCAGGTAAGTCATTGGCCCTTGTGCACCTTCAACAAATTGTATAAAGCTATATAACCCAATGCACATTTCATGTCATGAGGAGACCATCCCCTTTCCTTCCTAACCTCTTAATAGTCATATAAAGAGAGGGCAGTGGGGTCTCATCAAGGGGCTAGGATAGCCTATGGAGGGATGGTGGGTATATTTACACTACAGAGTGTTGTCGGAAAATGTCCACACTGAAATCATGTTCTTTCAAAAGTAAATCGAAAGAATAGAGGGTTTTTTCTGGCATTGCTAATCCTCTTTCTATATAGCACCATGGAGAAGTAGCCCTTGCTGTTAATATATTCGGCCGCTCGAAGTTCAGGAGCGTGGACACAGCTCCAAAAAGATGGCCTTCCACATGCGGAAGTTTTGAAGCCACTGCTGGTCGTCCCACCGCTCCATGGCCAGCCAGTCCCACCAGTCCGAAGTAGTGTGGAGCCTCTCAACTGTGGGTTGCTGTTGCCAGAGTGTAGCTCCTGGACCCAGGGAGAAGGTCCCAAAAATGATTTCGGAGTTGAGCTTGGTCAGGACCAGGAAGGAAGCTGGCACAAAGTGCTGCAAAAACTGCAGCATGGCCGTGTGGGGCCATCGCAAGCCCAGGGGCAACTCTGGCTCCATGGCACCAAGAGAAAAGCTGTGGAATCCAAAAAAGCAAGGCAAACACAGCAGGCACTGTGAGAGCTTTGCTGTCCCTCGAAGAGGCAGGCAAGCATGCAGCAGAAGCAGAGAAATGGCTGTCCAGAGGGGTCCATTTAAGTGCATGTCTCTGCAAGACTCTGGCACCAGCATTCAGAAACAACTGGTGATCTAAAGTCCTTCCTGAAGTGGTTCCGGTGGCCTTTTATGTGAGAGAGCGTCCAATCAGTCTGGATGCTCTCATTCGAAAAAAGCAGATTGCTTTTTCAATGTACTTTTATGTATAGATTCTCTCTTTCAGAAGAAGGTTTTTCAAAAGAAGAAAATATCTTCTGAAAGAAGCCTGCAGTCTAGCCCTAGCGGGTGTCTGATGTCAGCCCTGCATCAGGTGGAAATGCTTAAGGAAGAAATTATGACCTGCACTGTATGCGATATGGTCAGTTAATTCTTTGGTGAGCTAAATTGACTCAGTTGCAGTCTAATGAAACCATATCCCATACATCTTGACTTCCTTCCTGCCTGGCTGGGACAGTGTGACCAGCATGCTTTTATCAGCTGCTACCAGCACTTAGCTATTGACTATTCTACAGTGTACTGGGACTGGGGGTAGTCTAGAATTGTCCCTAGGATCAGAGAGCTGAAACCACATCTGCCTCTCAGCTTCCCCTAGTGGAGAGAGGCCACAGCTAAAAATCAGGGTTAGATCACAGAATGGACAACCTCTTCCACTTCAGACACACGCCCATTTGGGGATTCATATGAAAGATAGAAAACCAAGCAATATGCTTTTTAAGATTAAATCATTTTATTTTGACACAATCGATTAAAATAATTCCTTTCAAACTGCAACACCAAGACAGAAAAAACTGGCTTAAGGACAGACTTAACCTTCCTTTCTGCGTCCTGACAAATAGGTAACACTAGAAGATTTACTGGGCATTATTTGGGTCCTTAATTAATTTCTGGTTTTTGGAAAATAAAATGATACGGTACATACTTCATTGCACTGGAGTGGGTCAGAGGATCATGGGGTCCATATATAGGCTACCCCAGAGAGAGACAGCTACCACAGTCCTCTCTTACCAAAGCAGATTGGGGCCATGTGAGAAATGCCTTCTTTGCTTCTGCAGCTTCCTTAGGCAAACTGGGGGAGTATGACACATCCCCTGACTAGGGCAGGTTTAGGTTCATCTGCCTCCTGTGCTTCCCAGTGTGAGGAATGCAACAAACTGTACACTTTCTCCTCACTCTCTGATAAAAGGGAACTGCAAACAATGTCCCCATATGAGTCAGGAGAGGGGAGAGCTAACGCCCCGCTCAAAGGGAGGTGGTAGGCTCAGGGCTAGGCCAGTTCTAGAGGGGCATCTTTCACCTGTCAGGTGATTCTGTCTCTTTTCTGTATGATTTTATGAAAAGCAATGCTATTCTAGGCACATCCCATTTTCCTGGAACAACCAAACTCTGACCTTTCTTGAAATTATGGTAAGTGGAAGCTCTATACCAAATTTGATGGTCCTACCTCTTACCATTTAGGAGGAATTCTTGAACAAACAGACAGATAGACAAACTCTCAATATATAGAGTAGATTTAGTACAGGGAGCATAAGAGTTGAGCATTAATGCATTAGCAGATTATTCACAATGTCTTTTCTGTACAACTTACATGTATATCCATCCAAAGAAGCAATTCAAAGCCTATTGTTTCTCATCTCACTGCTGTGTATTTTACTGGCATGGACTCATGAAACTAAGCACACTTTTAATATTCTTAAATGAAGTAGTAAATCTGTCTGATTTTTACTTGTAGTTACAAAATGGAACCCACACTGTTCGATATATTTTCACACCCTCTGAATACAGTTAAAGCAGAACTTATTAGCACACTTCACTGTTGAACCACAGTGCTAGCACTTGCTTATTCTTTAATAGATGAAAGTATATTCTACATCTCCAAAGTGCCATGCCTATAATTTATCTAACTAGACACACTTTCATTATCCATCAAGATTTGATGGAAGCTTTTAAAATTAGAATTATCAGAATATCTTGCAAGTTTCCTTTCATATATGCCTTTTCCTGTTGGCTCATCCATCCTTGTTCACGTCTCAGAAATTAAATGTTCAACTGATTTGTCTTGGCCTTCTCTTTTAATATGACCATCTCTAGTAAAATGAAGTAGATGTATTTTCTATTACCCCTGCATATCACAGCAGCTTATTTGTTGGAATTTTCCTATGGATGAAAGAAATCTGAGATTATTGATTTACAAACAAAGAATGTAGATTATTATCAGCACTCATGTAAAAAACATTCAGAATCCTACATTGTTTGTATCTTTTAAAATGCCTATTGATTATAAGCAATGACCTATTACTACCTTGCAAATAGAGCAAGCTTGCAAACAGAGGACCAATAACATGGGAGTTTGAGAGGGAGTTTGAAAGAGGGAATCTAATACAAACCTTGGTTAGGGAAGGGCTGCATCACCTGTGCCAACACTGATCTAGTCTCCTTCACCTGTACCTGTAGAGAGACACACCACCTGACCATGGAAGCCTCTACCCAAAACCTAGTATGGTTCTAAAGAAACTTTGGTCTGAATTGACCACTTGCAGAAATCCAGGAGTGGGGTTAATCCAATATGTAACGTGGAATCTCTCAGATAGCAGGTGGGAGAGTTACAGGAGGATGTAGCTAGGCTGAGGAGCATCCAAGCCCATGAGGAATTCCTTGAGAGTATTTATGTGAAGACATCAAAAAACTGAGGCATACACAAATCCATAGGGATGGACCTAATGAAACTGAGGGTACTGAGGGAGTTGGATGAGGTGATTGCAGAACCATTGGCCATTATCTTTGAAAACTCATGGTGACTGGAGGAGTTCCCAGATGATTAGAAAAAGGAAAATGTCGTGCCCATCTTTAAAAAAGGGAAGAAGGACAATCCAGGGAACTACAGCCTGGTCAAAATAATCTCGGTCCCCAGAAAAATCATGGAGGGGATCCTCAATAAATCCATTTTGAAGCATTTGAAAAAGGGGAAAGTGATCAGGAATAATCAACATGGATTCACCAAGGGCAAGTCATGTCTGACCAACCTTCTATGATGAGGTAACTGGCTCTGTGGATCTGAGGAAGGCGGTGAATGTGATATAACTTGATTTTAGCAAACCTTTCAATATTGTCTCCCACAATATCTCCCACAGTATCAAAGATTTTTATATCGTCTCCCACTCTTGAGAGTAAATTAAAGAATGGATTGGTTAAATTGCCTGTAAGATGGATAGAAAGCTGTCTATATCGTCAAGCTCAGAGTCAACGGCTTGATGTCTGCTCAATATCAATAGCCCGATGTCTGCTTGATGGTCGGTATCAAATGGAGTGCCCCAAGGGTGGGTTTTGGGGCTGCTTTTGTTCTAAATCCATATTAATGACCTATGTGATGAGATGGATTGCACCCTCAGCAAGTTTGCAGATGACACTAAGATAGGGGGAGAACACTGGAGGGCAAGGATAGAGTCCAGAGTGACCTAGATGAATTGGAGGATTAAGCCAAAAGAAATCTGATGAGGTTCAACAAGGAAAAGTGCAGAGTCCTGTACTTAGGACGGAAGAATCCCAAGCACTGATACAGGCTGGGGATGAACTAGCTAAGCAGCAGTTTGGTAGAAAAGGACCTGGGAATTACATTAGATGAGAAGCTGGATATTAGTCAACAGTGCGTCCTTGTAGTCAAGAAGGTAAAAGGAATATTAGGTTACATTAGGAGGAACATTGCCAGCAGATCTAGGGAAGTGATTATTCACCTTTATTTGGCACTGGTGAGGCTACAACTGGAGTACTGTGTCCAATACTGGATCCTCCTTTACAAAAAAGATGTGAACCCGTTGTAGAGAGTCCATGACAACAAAAATGATTAGGGAACTGGAGCACATGACTTACTAGGAGAGGCTAAGGGATTTGGGTTTAGTTAGTCTACACAGAGATGAATGAGGGGATTAGATTGCAGCCTTGAACCACCTGAAGGGGGTTCCAAAGAGGATGCAGAGAGGTTGTTCTAGATTTTATTTTAAGAAAAATGAAATAACTGTCTGAGAATCTGAAAGTGGAAGACAGCTGGGTGAAAATAATCATGAAATCATGGAGTTCATGATTATAAGGAATGGCAGAAGGGAGAACGGTAAAAGAAAGACAATGAATTTCTAGAAGGCAGACTTTGGTAAAGTCAGGGCACTTGATAACTAAGGTCCCAGGGGAAGCAAGATTGAGAGAAAAAACAACTGAAGACAGTTGGCATTTGTGACAAGTTCCCCCCACCCATGCTTTATGGGATTGGTTTATGAATATAAATATGCATAACTAAAAGATGCTTTGGACAAAATACCACATGTAACTTATCTATTTTAATGTTACAATCTACTGGATTTATATATCTTATTTGGGTGCATGTAGCTTACTTGTATGTAAAGTTAGAAATATGAGGTATGAGATTATAGTTATAAATGTGCAAATGAATGTGCACCATCAACGGTGCTCCAGGAGCCTAAATGACTGAGTGTTCAACTCAAGGACTTGAAAATGGCTTTGTTTGTTCTTTAAATCTATGCAGTGGTTGGTCCTAGGAAAACATAGGACCATACCGCCTGGTACCGGGATACCAGTTTGACTAAGTAATTTTCCTGAGACTGAGGGGGAATAGAGAAAAAAAGATTCCTTGCCAGGGAAAGTCTATAAAAAAATGGGAAGCTATCAGTCCTTTTGTCTCTGGTTGGCATGACTCACACAAATGAGGGCTGGAAACCCAAGCTAGACCATCTTTGACTTGAAAGTGTGCCTGACATTAAAACAGGTTTTACCATGAGTTTGTGGTAAGTTTTAATATATGAGAACTAGTTATGCATTTCTTTTAATTCTACAGCTTGCTTTGATCTGTTTGTTTTCACTTGCAACCACTTAAATTCTGCTGTTTGTATTTAATACAAACACTTTTGTTTATTATCAAGCCCAGTGTAAATAATTGTTACCTGGAGGGAACAGTCAGTGTGCATATTCTCTCTTTCATCCTCATGAGCTTTCTTTATGCAAAACGCTTACACAGAGAACGACGGATTTATTTGAGGGTTTAATCTCATTTGGGGGTTGTTTTCCTGTTTGCTGTGCCCTTAAACTGCATTCTTGCACAGCAGAAGTGCTTCAATGTCTGCATTTTCTTCAGGGGGGCGGGATCATGGAGCCACACAGCAGTGCCACACACAGCACAGGATCATGCTCGCACTCGGGCAGCATCTGCTCCCAGTCAAGTACAGTGATGCTTGGGAACCTGCATGAGAACCTGCTGGGGAGAGGAAGAAGAGGGGACCCCAGTAGCACTCTCTCTAGCAAGTGGCCTCTACTGTTCACACACACCTCACCCAACACACACCCCTCCCACTCCAGCGGGCAAGATTGGAAGATCTTTTTGAGTAGTGCCAGATTTGGCATCCTAGGCACACAGAAGGAGGCAAAGCTATCCCGTGCCCCCCTCCCCTACACACCCACAGGCTCCTGGCCTGGCCAGGACCTTCCTATACCTGCTTGTCCCCTGGCTGTAGGTGTAGTGATGGTCCCTATGGACATCTGTGACCTTGCAGGAAATTGTGTGCTATGTAGGCAACAGATGGCCTTGCTCAGAGCACATCACCATCATCTAAACTGAGACTTTTGATGTCGGTGCAGAGATTAGGCCTAGGTTTTGTGAACAGTGTCTCCTGGGATGACTGCCCTTGTCACTTTTCTTCACAGCTGGGCCAGCTGTGAGCATGGTGCACTCACAACTTTCCATGCCATTCTCTCAACTCTGTGGGATCCGCTGGAGGAAATGCACCTGGGAAGACCTGTTGTTGGAGCAGATGGCCTGCCTCTAGTCCCTCATCCGGGGGCTAGACTACAAGCACAAGGAGTGGGTCACTAACCAGGAGGAGCACTGGGCTGACAGGAAGCAGAGGAAGGCCGCTTGCGACCAGCTGTCAAGCCAGCCTGAGGCCATGTGCTCCTCTGTCACCTTGGTGATAAATGCATGGCCTCATGCATGGAGCGGGACACTAGCCACCTTCCTGCCCCAACCCCCACTCTGCCCACATGTCTTTCCCTCCTAACCACCACAGAGGGACCACTCGGGGCCTCTGAACACAGGGTTGTGGGACTTCGAGGGCATCCAAAGTCTCCAGAGCTGACCAAGGCAAGTACCATTCCCAGTCTTGCCCCTGTTTTATATCTCCCAAATAATGTGACTTCCTTGATAGAAGGCAGTGTTTAATCCTGCAAGCAAGGCAGGCAGAAGAGCCAGAGAGGGCAGTACAGGACAAGGAAGAGAACTGGCAGCATGTAACATCTAGAAAGAAAAAAAGCCAGCACGGGAATCCCTCATTCCTTCAGAGGTAAGTAATCGCTTTCAGGCTCTCTCCACAGGCTCTGCGATGGACAATGCTCTGGTGTGTTGGCGCCAAGATTTCTCCCATAATCCCGTCTTTCTCATTTTCTCCCTCTGCTCATAGACATGTTTTTTTCTTGTTGACTTTCACATGTAATTTACGCTTTGTGTGCAATCCTTTACAAGGCATAATGCACATCAGATACTTTGGAGGATAAGTGATTCCACATCTCTGTGTCTTTCTACCTTGTCAGCCCTGTCTGGAACACAAATACAATCTAAGCATATTTTCAATGCATGTATTCAACTTCTTAAATATCACTTATGAATGTCGACAGTGAATAGGAGGATCAGTACTATGTACACCTTTATAAGGCCCCTCACATGACCCTTTTTTGGTAAATACTATGAAAACAACATGTTGGGTAAATCTGGCCTGATAGGCATTGATGTACAGAACAGTGAATCTTTTGCTAGGATGGATTCTTAGGTAATAGTGTATATGCCACATGCCTCCTTCATTTATACATCTTCAATCCCACTGAATTTAACAGGTTTCAAGGGTCCTTGATCCCTTGTCTTTAACAATTTGATATGTGCAAAATTATTTGTATTATTAATGTAATGCTGTAGATTCCTCTTCATAAAAATGTTTTATTCCATTCATATGAGAAATACAAAAAATAATCAGTTTAAAGAACAAATATTAATAAAATCTCATAAAACTTAGTATTGATGACAGATGCATACAATTAACCACTTTTAATGAGCCTGAATTGTAAAAAAACCCATTTGTCAGCTAAAACCCAATATAGGGATTCTTACACCTGATAACTGAAAATAAAGGCTCAAAGG
Organism: Pelodiscus sinensis; assembly: GCF_049634645.1. Taxonomy (NCBI): domain Eukaryota; kingdom Metazoa; phylum Chordata; order Testudines; family Trionychidae; genus Pelodiscus; species Pelodiscus sinensis. The sequence goes on from NC_134723.1 coordinate 11,585,652, forward strand.
CTAATTCTAAACACAGGGGCTACATCTAGACTGGCATGATTTTCCTCAAATACTTTTAACGGAAAAGTTTTCTGTTAAAAGCATTTGCAGAAAAGAGCATCTAGATTGGCACGGACGCTTTTCCGCAAAAAAGCCCCGATCGCCATTTTCGCGATTGGGCTTTTTTGCGCAAAACAAATCTGAGCTGTCTACACTGGCCCTTTTGCCTGAACGGGAGCAGCATAGTATTTCCGCAAGAAGCACTGATTTCTTACATGAGATCGTCAGTGTTCTTGCGGAAATTCAAGTGGCCAGTGTAGACAGCTGGCAAGTTTTTCTGCAAAAGCAGTTGCTTTTGCGGAAAAACTTGCCAGTCTAGACACAGCCCCAGTGATGTTTACCACACTCTTTTAGAACTAATTTGATAAGTACAATTCAAAAGGTAACTATTTAAAAACGTATTCTTACATGTACAAGAATAACTGCCCACATAGACCTAAAATAAATGGGTGCTGTGGAGATGGAGTGTAGAGAAGATGGGCATTAGATTCACCTCTCAACTCTTGGCCAGGCTGTGTAGGCCAGCATTTCTTAAAGTATGTTCCATGGCACACACTGGTGTGCTGTGAGGCTGTTGGAGGTGTACCATGGAGAGAACAATTCAAAATGGCCACCGTTAAAGGGGCAAGTCTCCTTTTTGTTTTTGTTTTTTTTGCTCAACGACTTTTCCCTGGGGGCTTTTTTTTTCTCAAGAAAAGAATCCTTGGTGTTCCCGCCCTCCCTCCCCCCCAAAAATATTGTTTGGTGTCCCTCGGTCTTAAAAATGTACACTGGTGTAGGCCCTTTGGCCCACAGTTGCCTGGATCCTCATGAATGGGGGTATGGAGTCGAAGTTTATCCCTGTTGTGGGCTTCCAAATTGGTTTATGGATGCTCAACATGAAGATTCTTTTTCACAGTCAGAGCTTCTTAGTGGTAGCCCAACCTGTAGATCTGCAGCACATTATGTATTTGGGGCATAAATGCTTGATTTTGCACCCTTTAAGTAAATATGGGCTTTTCTACTGACATCACTGAGATCAGGATCAGACTCCACCTGAGCAGAGAACTATGTACTGACCCTGTGCACCCTGGGCGGATTTTCCTTTTAATGATCAGATGAGGGGAAGAATCCAGAACAGCCTTTTTTGTAAATTAACTTTGTTTGATAGACAATGATAAGAAGCAAGACACTAATAAAGATTACCATACAATTGTTGAAGTTGGAGTGATTGATAATGGAAATCCTCACAGACATTTCAGAACCAAGGTCACCTATCTAAATTCAAGACTAACGTTGCCAATAATTATGTTGGTTACTCCTTGTGCATGTCACATCCCTTATTGGACTGACTCAATGACTTGTCATTTATTTTGAGTTTTAGTGCCAGAAACCCTGTTAAAGGTTTGGGCCTTTTGTCATTTCCTTCAAGTTGGGATGCTTGGAAGATTTATTGAGGACCTTGTTTAATGATGCATGCACAGAAAGTCACTCAAATGTTAAAAAAATGCTAGAGCACAGCTGTAAAACCAATAGGTTGATTTTTTTTCTCCATAATGGGTTGTTTCACACTAGAATAAATGAGGTTTTTAGCTGCCTTTTGTTTAAACCAGGATATAGCATATTCAATAGCTTGGCATCTTTAAATAAAGGTGCATTTCAATTGTATCAATTTGGAAATCGAGGTGCCTCTAATGAGACACTAATATGTGGTCATGACAAATTAATGCTGTATTTTGTTGGGCTTATTATATCTGATTTACACGTGCTGTACTTTGGAGGGATGAAGACTGAATCATTGTTTATTTAATTTTTATTTGTTTCTCTTAAAGATCATTGTGAATGAGTGCGGTGTTCATAACAGTGAAGGGATAATGATATTGACTGGAGCAAAGAAATATGGAGTTAGGGTTAGGTTCTATACAAAACTTCCCAGATAATCCTGATGGGGTATTTCAATCTTTCTCTTCAAACCTTTTTCTTTTCTTCTTTTTTGACATGACACTGCCAGATTAATTATGCTAAATTGTCAGATTAATTATGCTTTGTACGGTATGTGCTGGAATACATATCCATTCAGAGGCAGGATATGGCCATTATACCTGTTTTCACTTCATAATCTAATTGCTTTCTAATTTGCCTTTATTGAGGTGAGTGGGTGTGACAGCCACAAGAAAATCTGTAATCCACCCTATCAGAAATGGAAGCCAACTCCTCACCCTCTTTGTGAAAGGAACCATCTCAGGTCATCATTAATCATTCTCTCTGGTGACTGATCTGCAAGCACACTATCAGAGAGCATGCTGGGTTTGCAATGGAGAGCAAACTGATCAGGCTGTGCATAAAACAAGCTGCTTCCTGATAATATAAAAAGGTGAGCAGTAAACTTTCCTCACAGTGCACCATGATTCTGTGTTTTTGTATGGCCATATTTTGTGGGAGCAGTGCTAGGGGCATGGTTATTTTGACTCTGGTATCCATACTGCAGTGTGGATGCAAGAGGCTGAGGTACAAGCATGAGACAGAATAGTCTTTATGTAAATTTAAAAGCCAATGTAAATGCTCGAATCCAGGGTTCCCTACTGTGGGTTAGCTGACTTGAGTCCCACTGATCCTGGTCTTACTTTGCAGTGTAAACATATGCGAGGAAAACAAGGGAGATGTATTCTGTCCCCAGTTTCCGTCTCTCAGGCTGTATCTAGACTACATGCCTCTGTTGGCAGAGGCATGTAGATTAGACAGATAGGCAAAGGCAAACGAAGCCGCGATTTAAATGATCGTGGCTTCATTTACATTTACATGGCTGCTGCGCTGAGCCGACAAACAGCTGATCAGCTGTTTGTCGGCTCGCGCGCTAGTCTGGACATTCCCCCTGTCGACATCAAAGCCCTTTGTTGGCAGCCCCGTTATTCCTCGTGGGATGAGGTTTACCGGGGCTGCCGACAAAGGGTTTTGATGTCGACAGGGGGAACGTCCAGACTAGCGCGAGAGCCGACAAACAGCTGATCAGCTGTTTGTCGGCTCAGCACGGCAGCCATGTAAATGTAAATGAAGCCGCGATCATTTAAATCGCGGCTTCATTTGCCTTTGCTGAACAAACAAATCTACATGCCTCTGCCGACAGAGGCATGTAGTTTAGACGTATCCTCAATCTTTTTAGGTGTAGTTCCATGCTGAGTATTATGCAAAAATCTAATACTGATGGATAATGTAGGCAAAGTCTGCAAGTGAAAGGAAAGGCTTCAACCTTCTAGCCACACAGACAGACAATAAAGCCTGATTGGGCCACTGCTGTAATCCGATCATCAGACAGACAGTAGGGGTCTAAAATCACCCTAAATTGAGAATCCTACACTTGAGAACCTGGATACAACATCCCACACTGAGATTAGTTCTTTCCTTACATTTTAATTTCCAGGCTTCTGATAGTATGAGCTGAGTTGCTCACTTTCTTCTTTGTAATATTTTGTGTGAATGACTGTACCATCGCAACCTGAAGATTGCCTATAACTCATTGGTTTACATTTCTACGTTTTGAAGTTTTTCACTAATCACAAAAATTGAAACCCTTTGAATACTTTCATAGTTGAAATTAGGACTGCAGGCCTATTTATGTAAATTTTATGGATTTAGAACAATCTCATGGAGTAAAAGAAGTATGTCTGATAACAAAACTGTGCTATGCAAAGATTGCTTTATCTCTTGTCTCTTGTTGATTGCTAATAGAACTCTTTTTATGTTCTGAATTCACATCACAAAGCTATTATTTTGACAGGTCCTAGATGAAATACACTCCAAATGTTTTTTTTTCCTTAAAGAAAGTAACTTACAAAAACAGATTTATACTTTGCCTTGTTCATAAGTTTCAGACCCATCACGAATACTCTTTTATCTGATTTCAGATTGTGTTGGTTGTCATTCAGTCTCCTACAGTAGTTTGGTTAGTACTTTTGCCTGTCAACTTATACAATAAAAAAAATATAAAATAAGAGAATTTCAAACATTTCAAGGTTTGAAAAAGTATACAATGCTTCGATATGTCAAAAATATCTTGTTTATTATGCAATGTGAAAGAAGGACTTACCCAAAATAAGGCTGCAATGTGGTTCATAAAGGACACACAAATAACAAAAAAATGTATCTGAAATAGATTTTTCTTTAGTGTCTGTGAGTGGGAAATGGATACCAAGTAGGATGATTTCTGCCACACTAAGGAATGTACAGAAAAAATGAACTGTCAAACTGGCCCTACCAGCTACATAGCTTCAAAGCCTACATTACATATGCTATGTCTTCATAGGAATACAGACTAATTCAGAAAGAAAGAAATGGTTTTGATTATTGAAACAAGTTGATTGGTTGTGTGTTTAACATATTTATTACATAAATGTAAACAGACATACTTTCATAAAAGACCAACTATGATGGGGATTTTGAACCACTGGTAGTGAATATATACATCTACACAGTGTATTTCTATTTTCGTAGGAATTACACCTGGAAGCATAATGTCTTTGATACGTTCAGGGGTGGGGAATGGAAGACTGTGATTTGCCTGGGAATATATATAATCCCTTTAATGCTAAATTCTGCCTGTGTTCTGTATGGTGTGTGCACGGGCCAAGAAACTCAGGAAATATTTGAATCTTTATATCCCTCCATCACACAGAACACTTACATAAGAGAAGCAGAGGATGGCCCAAGTGTTCCTATAAAGCTGATGCTGCTACCTCATCCCTATGAGTCTATGTCCTATACCCTCCCACTCTCAGTGCCTCCTGAATGGATGGGGGAATTGAGGGGAGCACACTGTCCTCTCCCCTCACTTGTTCTCCCCTGTGGTGGATCTCTGGCTACGTCTACACTACAGAGTTTTTGGCAAAAACGAGCATTTTGAGGCAAAAACTCATGGAGTGTCCACTCCTCAAGCATGTTTTTGCTCAAGTAAATCAAAAGATCAGAGGGGTTTTTGCGGTGTAGGCATTCCTCTTTCTATAAGACATACCTCCTTTTTGTGCAAGCGTTCTTTCACAAAAAGCTGTGTGTGGACGGGCAACAGGGGTTTTAGTGCAAGAAATGGCCTCCAGGAAAAAAAAAAGGTGGCCTCTTGGCCACTTTGTCCAAGGTAATCAGAACTCCATAGTTCCTGTCTGCTGGCCCCTCTAAAGCTGCAGGCACCCTGGACTAGTCTTGTGGCAGAAAGTAGCAGAAAGCAGGTTCCTGCGCCACATGGCTCTGACTCACCCAGAGAAATGGCAAAGCAGTAGGCTCCCCAAGACCCCTCTGGTCCTTCCAGGGTGCAGCCCCAGGGGGACAAAAAGGCATGCCCCACCTGATCTGGCCCAGAGATAGTGACCCTCCTGGAGTAGTGGGGCAAGGTGGAGTTGCTCCAGGATCCCCAGGCCAAGCGTTGGAATGCACAGATTTTTTAGTGCATGGTTGTATCCCTGGTAGAGTGAGGTCACCCTGCCCGGACTATGGAGCAGGTCCAGGCAAAGGTTAAGGAACACTGTCAGGGGTATGTCAGGGCCACCAAGCACAGCATGTCCTCAGGAGCAGGACCCCACACCTGCCCCTACTATTAGGAGCTCTACCACATCTTTGGGGTGGGGAAACCTCTTCCCTCCCATTGTGGTGGACTCTGGCCTCACCACCCCGGTTGTTGTCTGACCAGAGGTTGCCCCTTAGGACAAGCCATTGGAAGAGGGACAGCCTGGAGAAGCAGGATCCAGGGACAGTGACCCTTTCCCTGGAGCCGGTGAACACCAGCCAGGACATCTCCCAGGCCTCCTTGGATGCCTGGGAGGAATCTTCATGTGAGTTGTCACTCACACAGACACAGAGGGTGGGGGAGGTGGGCACACAGAGAGTGGGGAGTGAGTGTCACTCGGGCTGTGCAGGCAGCACATGGTGCTACAGTTTGTAATCACGCAACCACATGCAGCGGGAGGGTGTGACACGCAAACACAGCAGGCAGCCCCTGAACACGCCCAGGATCCTGCTGCCAAGGAGTGTGTGCTGTGGCTGGCAGTAGAAAGATGTGAGCTTCTAATCAAGATTTGAAATCTAGACGCCTCTGCTCATTGGTTGAACCAGGGGGTGGGGCTATCAGGAAGGCCAAGGCTTTATAAAGCAGTGAGTCAGCGACCAGGGAGCTCTGTGAACAGGGGCTGCAAACATGGAGTTTTGAGAGGGACTTGGGAAGGGAAGTGCGAAGAGGGTGAGGTACTCTCACCATTCTTTAAAACCATTACACTAAAGTATAATCAAAACATCCTGAGCTCAGGTGGGCCTTCAGGGGTTGATTGCATCAGAGGAAAGCTTTGAACTGGGTCTAGCCTCAGCCTTATAAAAAAGGCAGCCTGAGTGAGCGCAGAGAGCAGAGAACGGCAGCAGCCAACAGGCGAGTTTGCCTGGGCAATGTCCAAGAGGAGCTCAGAAGGCACTTAAAAACATCTGAGGGATCGCTCAGAAGGAAGGCAGGTATGGATAGTGATGGGTCTCCTGTTGTAATCTGCACAGCATGTGCCATGTTTGTCTTCCTCCCAGAAGATAGAAGAGATTTCATCTGCACTAAGTGCAAGCTGGTCGCCATTTAAAAAAAAAATTAAGGACTGGAGGCCCAAGTATCAACCCTATGTTCCATCAGAGAAAAAGGAGACTTCCTCAATAGAAGGCAGTGTTTAATCCTGCAGACACAGCAGGCTGAAGAGCCAGTGAGGACAGTACAGGACAAGGAAGAGAACTGGCAGCATGTAACCTCTAGAAGAAGAAGGCCAACTCAGGTATCCCCCATTCCTGTAGAGGTAAGTAACTACTTTCAGGCTCTCTCCACAGGCACTGTGGTGGAGAATGCTTTAGCAGAGATCTCTCAGGGAAGAAATCAGAAAGGAACACCATCCACCGGAAGGCATGGGATGTGTAGTCCTAGAGATAAGGGTTCCACAAACCCTCTCCCCCCCAAAAGAAGACAACGGGTAATGGTGGTCAGGGACTCTCTCCTAAGGGAGACTGAATAATCCATCTGCCGTCCAGACCTCGAATCTCAAGAACTGTGCTACTTACCTGGAGCTTGAATTCAGGATGTGACCGAGAATCTTCCAAACAGATTAAACCTTCCAAAACAAATTAAACCCTTCCTGCTTCTCCATGTAGGAACTAATGATAGGTCCAAGAATGACCTTGAGATCACTGTAGATTATGTAGCACTGGGAAGGACTAAGGAATATGAAGCGCAAGTGGTGTTCTCATCCATCCTCCCTGTTGAAGGAAAAGGTCAGGGTAGGGATAGTCGAATTGAGGAAGTAAATGCGTGGTTGCACAGGAAGTGCTGGGGAGAGGGCTTTGGTTTCTTCAACCATGGGACTCTGTTCTGAGCACAAGGATTGCTTGGACGAGATGGGATCCACCTAACTAAGGGTATGTCTACACTACAGCACTAATTCGAACTAACTTAGTTACTAAGCTAATTCGAATTAGCGCATCTAGACTTAAAAAACTAGTTTGAATTAGCGTTTTTCTAATTCGACCTAGCATGTCCACACTGAGTGGCCCTGAACCGAGGTTAAGAATGGCTGGAAGCAGTGCCGGCAGGGCATCAGATTAGGATTTAGAGCGTGAAGCTACTGTCTCAGGCTAGCCGAGGGCTGTGCTTAAAGGGACCCGACCCCCACCCTGGACAGACGGTTCTCAGGGTTCCCCGCTTGCAAAGCAGTCCTGGCTTGGAGTGCCCTGAATGCCCACACTCGGCACATCACAGCACTCGGCCATCAGCCCGGCTGCACTTGCTGCAAGCTGCCATCTGGAGGAGGGTCAATCAATGGACTTTAGGAGAGTTTCCACCCTGAGGAGCCCGCAGAGCCAGCCCAGTCCTCCCCATCAGGGGCTCGTACCCCATTCCTCCCTCACCTCCTTCCACTTACCCCTCCCTAGCCCCCCTTCCTGATGTGCAAAATAAAGGACACGTGTGTTCAAAAATAGAAACTCTCTTTATTGAACAAAACTTGGGGAGACTGGGAAAAAAAGGTGGGAGAGGGGAAGAGAGAGGGTGGGAGAGGGGAGGGCAACTAAAATGATCAGGGGTTTGGAACAGGTCCCATATGAAGAGAGGCTAAAGAGACTGGGACTTCTCAGCTTAGAAAAGAGGAGACTGAGGGGGGATATGATAGAGGTCTATAAAAGCATGAGTGGTGTGGAGAGGGTGCATAAAGAAAAGTTCTTCATTAGTTCCCATAAAATAAGGACTAAAGGACACCAAATGAAATGAATGGGTAGCAGGCTTAAAACTAACAACAGAAAGTTCTTCTTCACAAAGCAAATAGTCAACCTGTGGAACTCCTTGCTGCAGGAGGCTGTGAAGGCTAGAACTAGAACAGAGTTGAAAGGGAAGTGAGATCAAGTCATGGAGGTTGGGTCCATGGAGTGGTATTAGCCAGGGGGTAGGAATGGTGTCCCTGGCCTCTGTTTGTGGAAGGCTGTAGATGGATGGCACAAGACAAATGTCTTGGTCATTGTCTTCAGTCCATCCCCTCCAGGGTACCTAGTGTTGGCTGCTGTCGGCAGACAGGCTACTGGGCTAGATGGACCTTTGGTCTGACCCAGTATGGCCATTCTAAGCTCAGGGCTCAGGGTCGGGGGTCTCAGTGGACCACCTTGATTTTCATGCAAACCTGCTCCTGGGTGGCCAGGCTGGCAGCTATCCTGCCCTAGACAGCCACTGTCCTGTGCCTAGTGTGGAGGTCATTGATGAGGTCCACGATGTCTGCACTAGACCCGGCGGGCGCCCACCTCTTGCGGACCTGGGCAGGCTCCCGGGAGCCGCCAGCCTGGTCCTGGGAAGAGGCGGAGGGCTGGGTGCAACGGGTGGCTGGCTCGAGCTGTGCCAGGTGTAGGGTCCGCTGGCTGGGTGCTGGCAGGCTTGCACCTGGCACGGGCACCGTAGCTAGCCCGTGCCCCTTTAAGGGCTCTGGGGCTGGGAGGGGGGCAGAAGAGTTTCCCTGGTGGTGCCCAGAGTGGCCACCAGGGAAAGCTGTGGAGGGCTAGACTCCCACTTGTTCGAAAAATGTGGCTACACAGCCCTTAATTCGAACTACTTAATTCGATCTAGGCGTTAGTCCTCGTGGAATGAGGTTTACCTAGTTCGAATTAAGCGCTCTGCTAGTTCGAATTAAGTTCGAACTAGCAGTTTGCATGTGTAGCGCCTACCAAAGTTGTAGTGTAGTGTAGACGTACCCTCGGAGAGGAAAGAGCTTCTTTGTGGGAAGGCTTGCAAAACTAGAGAGGAGGGCTTTAAACTAGGTTCATTGGGGGATGGTGACCAAAGCACTGATGTAAGTGGAGAAGTCAGATACCGGGAAGAAACACAAGGAGGAATGAGCAACAAAGGAGGACCCATGACTCAAATGGAGACGGTAGGGCGATCAACCGGTTATCTAAGGTGCTTGTACACAAATGAGAGAAGCCTGGGAAACAAACAGGAAGAATAAGAAGCCCTGGCACAGTCAAAGAACTGTGCTTTGACTGGAATAACGGAGATTTGTGGAATGACTTGTGTAACCCTTCTGCCGGGTAGGCCTGGCAGTAACCAGGGCTGGGATCAATATCTTGGGGTCCATCTCACACAGAACCAGCTCGAGCTCCACCCAGTAATCTGGGAAATTCACACATCCCTGGGTGCCTCTGAGAGGCTATGCTTCCCCATTTGCAAGCATTGAATCTGAGTGTAGGAAAGAAACATTTAATGAAATAGAGAGAGAAGTCATACGGCATTAACTTGGGGGAAACACCACAAACAGAGATCATGACCCAAACATGAGCTAAGCTCCCCCGCCCTGGCCAAGAATCACCTGAAGTCCAAAGAGTCTGACACCCCCAAAGTCTCTGTCCCTGGTCCGTGCCATCCAGAGTCCCAAAGTTCACCCACAGGGTTTCACCTCCCAACCTGGGTAGAAATGGGGGTGGCGGGATAGATAGGGAGCACCTTACGACACTCTGCCATACTCCACCAGGTACCTGTCCCACACCACCGGACACTCCGCTGGTCGCCTGCCACCGCTCCTCGCCCGCTGCTGCTCCACGCCTGCCACCACTCCACGCCACGTTACACCACCCGCCAATGATTCCCACCAGCCACTCTGCTGGTCGCCACCACTCCACTAGCTACAATGGGTCTGGCTCTCAGCCAAGCCAGAGATTTCAACTCTCCATGATTTCAACTCTATAGCCACCAGCTGAACTAGCAAAAGAAAAGACTTCTCAGGAAGTCTGCTTTAGGTCTGTCCTTAAAACAAAGGGGGAAATGGGACAGGTTGGGCCAGTCTTATAGCTGGCAGGTGTGAAGCAGGCTGATTCAAGCCCTTTAACCCTTCCCCCCAGCTCAGTTCACTCAGCTCTGGAAGGGGGGAGGCTTGTACCTCCAAGACCTCTTACCATGATGGTGGTGTCTCTCCTGCAAGCACGGGTGGCATGTTTATAGTTCCCACATTTAGGGGTAGCATGATTAGTGACCCCCACAACCGTCCCAAATTATTTACAATTCTCCACATTCCATTCCAATACTGACCCTCCATCAGCCCTGGCTGAATGGGATTTACATAGCCACACCTCCTCCTCCTGAGCTGTATTTACATATCAACAGTTAACAGTTAATTACCTTGCAGAGCTAAACAATTGTAGTGGGCACACCCACCCCTCCTTTTAGCTGGCTGATAGCAAACAGCAGTTCAGCCCCTGCTTATACTTGCATGACTGGAGCACTGTCATGGAAGAGTATAAACTGTTCAGGAAGAACAGGCAGGGGACAAAACGAGGAGGAGTTGCATTATATGTAAGAAAGCAGTATGATTGCTCAGAGCTCCAATATATAGAGGGAGAAAAGCCTGTTGAAAGTCTATGGATTAAGTTTAGAGGTGGAAGAAACAGAGGTGATGTTATGGTTGGTGTCTGCTATAGACCACTGGATCAGGTGGATGAGGTAGATGAGGCTTTCCTCAGACAACTGAGCATCTCTCTTTCAGATTGCAGGCCCTGGTTCTCATGGGGGACTTTAATCACCCTGACATCTGTTGGGAGACCAATTCAACAGTACACAGACAATCCAGGAAGTTATTGGAGAATGTTGGGGATAACTGCTTGGTAGAAGTGCTGAAGGAACCGACCAAGCTCCATGTGCAGCTTGACCTGCTGCTAACGAACAGGGAGGAACTAGTAGCAGAAGAAAAGGTTGGTGACAACCTGGGAAACAGCGATCATGAGATGGTAGATTTCAGGATCGTGACCAAAGGAAAAAAGGAGAGTAGCAAAACACACACCCTGGACTTCAGAAAAGCAGACTTTAACTCCCTCAGATGGGCAGGATTCCCTGGGATGCTTATATGAAGGGGAAAGGAGTCCAAGAGAGCTGGCAGTATATTAAAGAAGCCTTATTGAAGGCACAGGGAGAAACCATCCCGATGCACAGTAAGAAAAGCAAACGTGGTAGGCGACCAGATTGGCTTACCAGGGAAATCCTTGGTGAGTTTAAACACAAAAAGGAAGCTTACAAGACATGGAAACTTGGACAGATGACTAGGAAGGAGTATAAATATATTGCTCAGGAATGCAAGGGAGTTATTAGAAAGGTGAAAAAGCGCAATTAGAATTGCAGCTAGCAAGGGATGTGAAGGGTAAAAAGAAAGGTTTCTATAGGCTTGTTCGCAATAAGAGGGTGATCAGAGAGGGTGTAGGGCCCTTACCAGCTGAAGGAGATAACCTAGGGTATGTCTACACTAGCCACCCTAGTTCAAACTAGGGAAGCTAATGTAGTCATTTGAACTTGCAAATGAAGCCCGGGATTAAAATATCCCGGGCTTTATTTGCATGTTCCCGGGTGCCACCATTTTTAAATGCCTGGTAGTTCGGACTCCCTGCCCGCGGCTACACGCAGCATGGGCTAGGTGGTTTGAATTAAAGCCCCCAATTCGGACTCCTCCTACAATGAGGAGTAACGGTAGTCCGAATTAGGGGCTTTAATTCAAACTACCTAGCCCGGGCCGCGTGTAGCCGCGGGCAAGGAGTCCGAACTACCAGGCATTTAAAAATGGCGGCACCCGGGAACATGCAAATAAAGCCCGGGATATTTTAATCCCGGGCTTCATTTTCAAGTTTGAATGACTACATTAGCCACCCTAGTTCGAACTAGGGTGGCTAGTGTAGACATACCCCTGGTGACAGATGATGTGGGAAAAGCTGAAGTACTTGATGCTTTCTTTGCCTCTGTCTTCATGGACAAGGTCAGCTCCCAGATGAATGCATGAGGCAACGCAGTATGGGAAGGAGGTGGACAGCCTTTGGTGGAACAAGAACAGGTTAGGAACTATTTAGAAAAGCTAAACACACACAAATCCATGGGTCCGGATTTAATGCATCCGAGGGTACTGAAGGAGTTGGCAAATGTCATTGCAGAGCCTTTGGCCATTATCTTTGAAAAGTCGTGGAGATTGGGACAGATCCCGGATGAGTGGAAAAAGGCAAATGTAGTGCCTATGTTAGGCCTCAGTTGGAGTATTGGAGAAATGGAGACGGTCCAGAGAAGAGCAACAAGAATGATTAAAGGTCTAGAGAACATGACCTATGAAAGAAAACTGAAAGAATTGGGCTTGTTTATCTTGGAAAAGAGAAGATTGAGATAGCGATTTTCAGGATTCTAAAAGGGTGTCACTAGGAGGAGGGAGAAAAATTGTTCTTCCTGGCCTCTGAGGATAGAACAAGAAGCAATGGGCTTACATTGAAGCAAGGGAGGTTTAGCTTGGACATTAGGAAAAACTTCCTAACTGTCAGGGTGGTTAAACACTGGAGATATTTAAGGGTAGGTGAGATAAATGTCTATAAGGGATGGTCTAGACAATACTGGGTCCAGCCATGAGGGCAGGGGACTTGGACTTGATGACCTCTTGAAGTCCCTTCCAGTCCTAGTATTCGATGATTCTATGATCTTTTAAAAAGGGAAGAAGGACAATCCAGGGAATTACAGAGCAGTCAGCCTTACCTCAATCCCTGGAAAAATCATGGAGGGGATCCTCAAGGAATCCTTTTTGAAGCACTTGGAAAGTGATCAGGAATAGTCAACATGGATTCACGAAGGGCAAGTCATGCCTGACCAATCTGATTAGCTTCTATGATGAGGTAACTGGTTCTGTGGATGTGGGGAAGTCAGTGGATTTGATATACCTTGACTTTAGCAAAACTTTTCATACAATCTCCCACAATATTCTTACCAGCAAGTTAAGGGAATACAGATTGCATAAATGGTCTGTAAAATGGATAGAAAGCTGGCTAGACTAATGGGCCCATAGTGATTAATGGCTCAATGTCATGTTTCAAGTGAAATGCCCCAAGGATCGCTTCTAGGACCAATTTTGTTCAACATCTTTATTAATGACCTGGATGAGGGGATGGATTGCACCCTCAGAAAGTTTTCAGATGATGCTAAGCTAGGTGGTGAGACATTTATGTTGGAGGGCAGGGTTAGGGTACTGAGTGCCCTGGACAGATTAGAGGATTGGGCCAAAAGAAATCTGATGAGGTTCAACAAGGACAAGTGCAGAGTCCTGCACTTCAGATGGAAGAATCCCAAGCATATTTACAGGCTAGGGACCAACTGGCTAAGTAGCAGTTCTGCAGAAAAGGACCTGGGGATTAGAGTGGATGAGAAGCTGGATATGAGTCAACAGTGTGCCCTTGTAGCCAAGAAGGCAAATGGCATATTGGGGTGCATTAGGAGGAGCATTGCCAGCATATCTAAAGAAGCGATTATTCCCCTTTATTCCATGCTGGTGAGGCCACATCTGCAGTATTGTGTCCAGTTCTGGCCCCCCCTGCTATAGAAAGGATGTGGACACATTGGAGAGGGTCCAGCAGAGGGCAACTAAAATGATTAGGGGGCTGGAGCACTATGTAGTGAGGATGAGGGATTTGGGTTTCTTTAGTCTTCAGAAGAGAAAAGTGAGGGGGGATTTGATAGCAGCCTTCAACTTCCTTAAGGGAGGCTCCAAAGAAATGGAGAAAGGCTGTTCATAGTAGTGACGGATGGCAGAATAAGGAGCAATGGTCTCACGTTACAGTGGAAGAGATCTAGGTTGGATATTAGGAAAAACATTTCCCTAGGAGAGTTGAAAAGCATGGGAATGGATCACTTAGGGAAGTGGTGGAATCTTCATCCCTAGAGGTTTTTAAGCCTCAGCTTGATAAATCCCTGGCTGGGATGATTTTGTTGGGATAATTCCTGCTTTGGGCAGGGGGCTGGACTTGATGACCTCCTGAGGTATCTTCCAGCTCTAGGATTTTACGATTCTAGGAATGCTGCAGCCGCTTCCACAGACAGCACAGCACAGCTAGCCAGAGCACAGCGAGCCACAGCTATATGTGCAGACCCCAGGGAGGGCCAGGCTGCTCCCGGCTCCTCTACTACCCATTGTGGCCGGTTACTTCCCGTACCTGCCTATCCATGGTGTGTGTGTGTGGGTGAGGGCGGGGGGTGGAGGGCGGGAGAACGGGCTGCACAGTCCTCTACGCACTTCAGGGCCCCTGTGACTCAGGACATGCAGTGCAGGCCACTCATAGTCTTGCACCCGGGACATCCCCCTCATGTGGGCAGGGGACTGTTGTGTTCGCCACTCACAGAGGGGGGAACGACCTCAGGGAATGTGTGTGCAGGGATGACTGATGGTCTCTCCTCTTGTGTGTTCTCCACAGCCAAACCAGCCGGGACAGAGGGCCCAGCCACACCGCCGCAGCCACCTGCTACAGTCTGGGGGAGCTGCAGACGAGCCAAGGTGCAGGAGCACCTGATGCAGCATCCTCCACAACATCCATGACACCCTGTCACGCAGAATCAACCTGGAATGGCTGGAGTGTGCCTGGGAGCTAATGATGGCCGCTGCTCCTGCCTTTCACTCTCCTGTTACCCCCCTCCCGCCCCACGGCCTTTGCCCATTCGCCTGCCTCCCTTGCTGTGCTTCTGATCTGTCCTATAGCAATGCCCATGCCTCCTCCTCCAGTGATGCCTATGGCCCTTCCTCCTGCCCCCCTGCCAACCCTGACCCCAATCTACCCTCCCTCCTGCCCACCCCTTTAGCCCCCAGACACACACAACCCTGAAGAGGTCTCCACACCTGAGGTGGCACAGCAAGCCTCCCACTGATCCTCCCAGTCCTGATCCCCACTCCCAGTTCAGGATCTCCTTCCCACAGCAGCAAATCCGGCCATGGCTGTGTCCAGGTCCTCGAGACGGGCGACTCTGAGTAACAGCAGGGAGTTGATGGCCCTGACCACCTGCAGAAGACAAAGAAACACACAAACCACAAAAAGAGAGAGGGGTTGGGTGAGCCCTTAGGAAGTGCCCATCCCCTGCACTCCTCTGCCCCCCCACCCCAACTCTCCAGGAGCCATCCCCTATGAGCCTGTGACACCTTTCCCCCAGCAGCAGGGCTGTGTGAGGGCGGGAAGGCAAAAGCCCCTGAAGCCAGGGCTTTCCCCTTCACCCCCACTCCAACCCCTACAGTCCCCAGCCCTCTCTCCCAAGGGTCCCCCTTATCCAACAACTGCCCCTCCTTTCCCCCCAGGCAGGGACTGCAGCCCACAAGCTCTTTATCTGCATCAGGAGGGCCCTGACGGTGGACTTCCCCACCCCAAATTGGTTTGCCACTGAGTGTAGCTGTCTGGGTGGCCAGCTTCCAGAGGGTGATTGTGACCCGCTTCTGCAGGGGATGGCAGATCACAGGTGGGTGTCATGTCTCTGGAGGGTGGGTGCGAGCCATGCACAGAGCTCGAGGAAGTTCCACCAGTCTGAACTGGTCTCCAGGCTCCAGAACCTTCTGTGTATAGTGGGGTGCAGAAGCCAGACTGGAGCAGCCGCAGCCATGCAGAGGGTGACGAGAAGGAGTTCCAAGTCCATGTTCAGCAGCTGTAAGCACGTAGGCAGGTGTAAGCAAATGTTGCAGGCAGCATGGCCTTGTGTGGCTGTTGCCTGCCCAGGGACAGCTCTGGCTCCATGGCACACACCAAGAAGGAAAAAAGCTGTGGCGTCCCCAAAAAGAACAGGTCAACCACAACAGGCACTGCTGAAGCTTTGCTGTCCTTCAACAAAGGTCCGCAAGCAGGCAGCAGAAAAAGAGAAGCAGCTGTCCAGGGGGGTCCCTTTAAACGCATGTCTCTGCACGTTCCGGCAACAGCACCCGAGAGCAACTGGTGACCTAAAGCCTAGCTAGAACTGGTTCCAGGTGGCTTTATATGTGGAAGAGCATCCAATGAGTGTGATGCACTTTTGAGTGTGGGCTCGATCTTGCACAAGAAGTTTTTGAGGAGTAACAGTTAACTCAAACTAAGGACTTAGTTCGAGTTAACGTTTGACTGCCACGTGTAGCCGCGGGCAGTTAGTTCAGACTATGGGGATTTAAAAATGGTGCCCGGACGGGAAGATGCAAATAAAGCCCAGGATATTTAAATCCCAGGCTTCATTTGTAACTTCAAATTCCTACATTAACCTCCCTAGTTTGAACTATGGGGCTAATGTAAACATACCCTATTAGTGGACAATTGCCACTGGGATACATGTTGAGAATTTTATATAGGCTCTTTTCTGTGGAGCCTATCAGGTGCTTTTGTGGTAATTTCACAAAGAATTTTGGCTGACTAAGGACCACATCATATGAATCTCTGCAGAAGGTCTGGGTTATACAATTATTAACTGTCCATGTTTACTGAAGCCAGATCTTGATACTTATTAATGATACTATGTAGTATGTGGACCCCTTCCCCAGTCCAATTTCATTTCAAACTGATATAACAGTAGGCTATTCAAGACTAAACACATCAGAATCTCACTCATTTTCCTGATTATCAAAAGCTTTTAAAAGCAGTACTGGTCTGGTCTTCATTTGAATGGAAGGAATGACCTGCTTTAGAGGCTGTAACATCTAATCAGCCATTAAAATGTGTGGCTACGGAAAATAGGAGAAAAAAATAATTCATATACTGTTAGAATAGATAGTAATAAAGCAGAGTTTATTTCCACTTGTAAAAAAGGAAATACCCATAACTTACAAGAGGGAAGGTTAAATGCATCTTTTATTCTTTAATTTCAAGGCAAAAACTAGAATACAATGAAATGTCTAAAGGCCTCGTTTTACCATTAAACACATCTTATTGCTTTGTTAGACAGTGATGTTTATATTTTAATTGGGGCAAATATAATTTTACTGCTATGAGTTCTTGATTGGAATTTAAGGAAATTTAGATTTGGAACTGTGAAATATGCAAGCAGATACTTAACAAAAGAAAGATTAATGTGTCTATGAAGTGTGTGTGCATCATGCATACCAAAGATGTGCTGAGAAGATTGTGGCATTAAAATTTCACATAGGAATTTAAGCCCACAAAAACGTGCATACATGCACACACCATGCCCATCATATACTTTGAGTATTATATAGCATAATTCGGATATGAAAACCTTAGTAAAGCAGCAAAGAAATTAATGTGTTGCTGGGCTTTTAAAATTTTTTGCTCTGTTATTTTCTTATTTATATTTACACCTAAAATTCCATGAAAAGAGAGCTACCTCTTTCCAGCACTTGAAAGTAATATTAAACATATACATCATAAAGTTAGAAACAAATGTTGAAATCTGAGGCAAATGCATCTTAAGTGAAATAGATGATATTTATTATTTAGTGTAAGCAATAGCTGTGATGTAATGAGGCTGAATCTGCTCTCTGTTACATCGATGTAACTGAACTCTGAGTTACTCTGGTGTGAAACTGGTGTTACTTGCCCTCAGAAGACCAAACAAGTGAAAGAAAAAGATGGACAAAAATCAGAAATTACTTTATATTTATTTAGTAGCATTTAGGGATAAAGATTTGTTTGAAAAGAATAGGATAGAATGAAAAGACAGCTTTGAATAAATAATGTGAACATGTTCTTCTCTCTGCTAATTGTACACCCTAGCATAATTTCAGAGGATTGATTTCTTGATTTGCATTCTACTGAGGATCATTATATTAAACACACACCTAATTTTTATTCTAAGTGTGTAGAGCCCTACAAATCCACCAATATCTGCTTTATATGTACAGGTAACTGTATCCGCAAATGTGGATGCAAATATCCACGGCTCATTTTTGCAGACACGGATATGGATGTGGACACAAATTGTGCATCTACAGCCCAGAAAAGTTTTGGTATCTACTTTATATCGATAAGTATCTGCATCCATGGATGTGGATGTGGATATTCACAGCTCATTTTTGTGGATACAAATGTGGATACAGATACAAATTTTGTATCCAATGCAAGGCTCCATAAATGTGGCCTTATAACAACAAATGACTGATTTGAGTGGACAGTCTTTGAATTTATAGTGTAATGTTAATTAAAGCCCCTTTCTAGTTCCTATTGATGTCAATAATTAGCTCAGAATTAGCCTCTAAGGTAGCTTTTAATAACTTATTAGTTAAATTTAACTGTTTAGTTCCTATGTATTAATTGTTTATCATATTTATCATATTTATCTCTTTGTTTAATACTGGCTAGGTACTAGTTACTGGAGAGAATGGCACCTCCCTTTTAATTTCTTTGGTGTATGGACCACATGGACAGACTTGTCCATGTGATTTTTCCATATTTGATTCGTCCTTTTCATGTGTGTTCATTTTTTAAATTGTATCCTTTGGTATATATGGCTGTGACAATTTTCTTCCACTATTTGATCTGAGGAAGTGGGTCTGGTCCACAAAAGCTCATCACCTAATAAACCATCTTATTAGTCTTTAAAGTGCTACATAGTCCTGTTTTTTTGTTTCATGGACAGACTTGTGACTGATCCTAACACAGCTGCACCTTCTCCACCTATCAGCTTCAGTGGGCAGTGAAGAATAAGGGCTGCATGCCTGGTAATCCCCAAGTGAGTAAGTCTCAAGATGCAAGTCAGCAAACTCAAGCTAATGCTGAGGTGAGAATCCACTGCACCTAGCACTTTTGCAAAAGCTTGTAATAGAACAGCAAGGAAAAAGGGTAAAGGATCCTCTGTAATTTTCCTTCCATATTATCCCTTGAAAACTACCTTTCTGCACACCTGGTGACTGAGCTTTCTGATTTTGTTCTCACCCACAATTATTTCCCTTTGGGGACAATTTATATCTTCAAGTCAGCAGCAGTGCTATGGGTACCCACATAGCCCCACAATATGCCAACATTTTTATGGCTGACTTCGAATGTTTCCTCAGCTCTCTCCCCCAGCACCCTTACTCTACTTATGCTACATTGACAACATCTTCATCATATGGACTCATAGAAGGGGTACCCATGAAGAATTCCACAAGGATTTCAACAACTTCCACCCCACCATCAACCTTAGCCTGGACCAGTCCACACAAGAGACACACTTCCTTGACCCTAAAGTACAATTAAATAATATCCACATTTCCACCACCTTATACTAGAAACCTACCAACTGTTATACTTATCAACACGCCTCAAGCTTTCTTCCAGGACACATTACCCGATCAATTTTTTATAGTCAGGCCTTAAGGGAATGTCTACACTACCACCCTAGTTCGAACTTGCTGCATCGGTGGTGGCAGGTTTGGAGTCCCCAGAGGAGGCACATGCCGGAGCTTCCCTCCTTTGTGGGGTGAGGGAGGGGGGAAGAGTCCCAGGAGGAGGTAGATTCCGGGGCTTCCCTCCTCTGTGGGGGGGAGAGGTAGGAGTCCCGGGAGGAGGTGCGTGTTGAGGACTCCCTGTCCGCTGCCCCAGCACCCACTAGTACCCTTCCCCAGTACCATGTTCCCTGCTCCTACCAGCACAGTTGGGGCCACATTAGTGAGTCTTGGAGGGGGGGTGGGGGTTGAGGAGTTATTTTGTGTGGTCCCAACTGACTTTTCTGTGGATCAGCAACCCCTGGCCCAAAACAGGTTCCCCACCCTTCTCATAAATAATGACAATTCTGAAACTTTTTATGTTTGGCATAATATTTAATTTAAAAATGAAGCCTTACCCCCAATTGGGGTCAAGCACCCATCTGGCCACAGCATCATAACACTCCTGCACCCCTCCCAGACTCTAGGTCTGAACCTATCATACACTGGAACCCCCTGTCTTGAGCCTCTCACATCCCCAAACTTCTGCACCCACATCCTCAGTCTTCTGCCACAACACTCCTGCACCATCCACACACCACAAATCTGTGTCCTGAGCCCCTCATGTAACCCAACACAAACTCCTGCACCCTCACATACACAAGCCTGTGGCTTGCTCAACACCCCAACCCTCCACCTGACCCCAACACTCCCCAGCCTGCAGCCCCCTCCCCGAGCCAGCATCCCCTTCACCTCCTCCTGCATCCACATTTTCTCCCAGAGCGTGCACCTCTCACCCCTTCCCACACCCAAATCCCTCATTCCTATCCCAAAGTCCACACATACTATCTCAACCAGTGAGGGTACGGCTAGACTGAAGAAGTTTTTCTGGGATTCCAGAGATATCCCAGAAAAACTCTTCCACGTCCAGGAACGCTTTTGTTTTTCCACCTTTTTTAGCAGAAGATCAAACATGTTCTTTCAGTAACCCTTGTATTCCTCACTCCATGACAGGCCAGTCTAGACAGGCCAAATGTTGGAAAAACCTCTTTCTACAGAAGAATTTTTTTAAAAAGCAGCGGTGTAGCCATACCCTGAGAGTGTATAAGGTCTGGGGATAGCATGTGATGGAGAGAAGGAGAACAGAGAGGGTGGGGCTTCAAGGAAGGTGTGGAGTCTTGGGGGAAGAATAGGGTGGTAAATCTTGGATTTGTTCTGACATTTAAAAAGTGATCTTGGGTATAAAAAGGTTGGAGACCACTGACCTTCAGGGTCCCTATCAGTCATTCGTAAAACTTAAATACCCATCCAGGGAAGTAAAAAAAACAGATTGACAAAGCCGGACGAGTACCTAGGCATCCGTTTCTTCAAGGTAGGCCCAACAAACAAAATAACAGAAAACAGCTAGTCATCACCTACAGCCCCCAACTTAAATCCTTCCTGCATATCATTAACAATCTACAATCTATATTAAAAAATTATTCCTGACTCTCATAGGCCTTGG
This sequence comes from Pelodiscus sinensis, assembly GCF_049634645.1. Taxonomy (NCBI): domain Eukaryota; kingdom Metazoa; phylum Chordata; order Testudines; family Trionychidae; genus Pelodiscus; species Pelodiscus sinensis. The sequence goes on from NC_134723.1 coordinate 11,606,787, forward strand.
GGGACAGGCCAATGCTTGCCTACAGGCAATCTCCTAACGTGCAACAAATTCTTTCCAGCAGCTATGCATCACAACTCAAACATACTCATCAGGAACCCACCTCTGAAATAAACCTTGGTGCCTACTCTGTCCACTCATCTTCACCCGCGACATCATCACAGGAACTAGCCACATAAGCCACCACATCAGAGGCTCATACAACTGCACATCTACTAATGTGATCTATGCCATCAAATGCCAGCAATGCCCCTCTGCCATGTATATTGGCCAGACTGGAGAGTCTTTACAACAAAGTATTAATGGACACAAATCAGATATTCGAAATGGTAACACACAGAAACCTGTTGGGGAACATTTTAACTTGCCCAGGCACTCATTAATGGATTTAAAGGTGGCTATTCTCATGGGGTATGTCTGCACGTGCACCCTCTTTCGAGAGAGGGATGGAAATGAAGACATTCAAAATCTCAAATGAAGCCGGGATTTAAATATCCCATGTTTCATTTGCATATTCATGTTATGGCGCTACTTCGAAATAACACTATTTTGAAATTACAGATGCTGTTAAGACGCGGTTATTTTGAGAGAAAACCCTTCTCTCAAAATACCCTTATTCCTCATACAATGAGGTTTACCAATCTAGGACAGGACTTCAGACCTTGAGTGAGAATAGTGTCACAGAGGTTGGAGTAACTGCAAAAATGGTGAGATTCTCCACTACACAGTGAAACCATTAATAGCTGAAATCACTAAACTGTGCTATCACACCCTGCCACTTCAGGTAGTGGGAGGTGAATCAACATGAATGTGCTCTTGAATTCTAGGAGCAAGTGTAAGCAGATTGCAGCAGAGAGAACAGGGGAGCAGCATATGAATAGGACCATAGCCTATTAGACTTTCACACTATAAAGTGGGAAACTGTGGGAAAGGTACTGCCAATGATACATTGGGACAGGTGTTTTACTTATTGTTGACTTTTGAGTTGTCGTGTACTCCTTCTACTCTTATTAAATATTATCTTTTGTTATGCATAGACTTGGTGCTTTTAAGTAAAGAACTGTTGCCTCTTAGAGGTATCTAGAGTGGTGGTTATTTTTCTAGATTTCTGGGGGAGATTCAAGCCAGTTTTGTTGTGTAATTTTAAGAGGAACCCTAGATATGGAACTTGACTCTAGAAGGTGTGGACATCATCTGGCAGAAGGGCTAGAGTTATACTAGTTGAGAGTCTAGTCATGTGGAGATTACAAATTATTGCAATCTCAATGGAGCTATGCTGATTTATACCAACTAAGGATCTTTCCCTATAATATTTTCTAGAGTTAAAAGAATATAAAACAAAAAATGTTTCAGTGCTGAGTTGAATTGCAAAGTGAATTTGCATCAGACGTGCAAGTGTCCTTGCGTGCTGGCTTTCAATTTTCTCATAGCAGCCAGCAAGTTTTATTTGCTTGAATGCTTGGGAAAAGTGAACCTTAATGTGACTTACTTGAGGACTTGCCAAGAGTAAGTTTGATTCTGCTCTGATTTACACTGGTGTAATCAGGGGAGCTGACAGCCTGTGGGAGCCCCTGGGCAAGGGGGGGCAGGCTCTGAAATCCTGAAAATTGCAGGTACTCAGGCAGAAGAGGTTTGGGCAGTCAGCGTCTAGCACTGCCTGAGGACAGTATGCCCCGCCCACAGCCCCAGTATGCCCCAGCCCTTAGAGCCCTTAGTGCATGGCATGGCACTCCAGCAATGATTTAAAGGTCCAACCACTGCCATTGCCACACTAGCAGCTAGAAGCCCTGAGCCACTTTGAATCACTGGGCCTTCTCACCTACTACCCTCCCTACCCCACCCCTATCGGCAGGCCTGGTGTAATCATGAAGAAGGCTTCTAGAATCAGTGTAATTAAACTGGTCAGGAGAGAATCAGGCAAGTGTTTAGAAGTACATATTGAACCTCTCTACTTTGGCACTCTCTGGTCTGGAAACATCCGTGGTCTGACATGATTTTAGATAGCCAGATGTACACTTATCATGGATGTGGCCTAGTTTCCCATAGTCCCATAAAGTTTGTTTTCAGCCACCAGTCCCGTCTCTCAGCGTTTTGTGCTGTTACTTAGGGGTCATTTACCCCTAAACATCGTTGAAGAGCTCAGTAACCAGTGGAAGTGTTGGTAATGTTGCTAGACATTGACCTTCTGTCAATGTTGCTATTGACCTTCTGTGATGCAGCAAGTTTTCTGGTTTGGCACTAATCAGGTCCTGAGGGTGCTGGACTAGAGAGGTTCAACCTGTAGCATATAACGTACGACATTCCAGGGACACAAGATTCCCAAAGTCTCTCATCAACCCTGCCACATACCTGTCAAAATATATTTACAAGAACTTGTCTAGGGTCTGACTGCACCATCCATAAGAGGAAGGAATGGTCAGGTGGTACCTCCCTTAATTGGGACTCCCTGCTCCAGCAACATCTGTGGTCGGCACAGACCATGGATGTTCCTGGACCACAGATGTAGGAACAGGGAGGGCTGACAGTGTAGCAGCAGCACCATACAGGGCACCACAGACCCAGCTAGAAGCCCACTGTGTGTGTGTATGTGTGGCTGGGGTGTGTGGAAGAGGATGGCAACAGGGAGCTCTAGCCTGGCAGTGGCCGTGAAGCTTTGGCTGCGGCCAGGGGCTCCAACCCCAGCAGCAGCCAAGGAGTTCTTGCCAAGGCCATGGAGCTCTGGCCCCATCCCTCCACCGTGGTACCAGCCGTGGAGCTCTGGCCCCAGCCACGGAGCCAGGCAGCTGAAGAGTTCTGCCCTGGGTGTGCATCTCCGGCTGTGGTGTTCTAATCCTGACAGCAGCAGGGCTGGCGGCATCTAGAAAGACCAGAGGGTTGGGCAGCAGCAGGGGCAGGCTGAAACCCTAGCCAGGTGGCAGCACAGCCCAGGAGGGGAGGGACCTTCCCTGGTCTGGCAAATCCACTTGTTCAGGACCAGTCAGGTCCAGAGGATGCTGGACCAGAGAGGTCCAACCTGTACAAGCGAATAGCTGGGGTGTTTACATAAAATCACAGGTCAATAAATGTAAGATGCATCTTTTGTAAAGGATAGAATATTACTGGTATTTCCTGTAGCTACTTCCTGAACCTGGAACAATGACGATTATGATGATTAAATTAGCCAATAAATGATCAAAAGAACCAAACCCTTTACAGGCACCAAAGGGACATTATTATTTTTTCTAGGAATGATGCCTCCAGCATGTGTGTGCAATAAAGAAAATATTCAGGGCTAGATCCTTTGACCCTTTAAGGCAGGAGTGGGGAACCTTGTTTTGGGTCGGGGTGACTGACCCACAGAAAAGTCAGTCTGGGGCCAAACACAAGTGAGAAGCAGAAAAAAAACCCTTCACTGCCGTGGCCCCTGACTGAGAAGGAGAAAGACATTCCCCACATTCCCCTCACACACCAGAGCCTAGTGGGGCTTAGGTTAGTAGATTTTGTGGGCTCCAGCCCCAAAGAAGGCAGCTGGGGCTGCAGCACCAGAGCACTCTCCTCAATGCTGGGGAGGGAGTCCTAAGCATTTTTCATCTATCCATCTGCGAAAATGTGTATTAATGTCCAAATACAAACCTTCTAAACTAAATCTGCTTTTGTGCAGGTGCAGCATCATTTGAGCTCTTGCTTATGGGAAGTTAATGATGCATAGATTAAAGATCAAGTTTCTTGGGGTAGAAAAGTGGCTTAAATTAAGAAACTTTCAGAGGGCAGGTGGAATAAATTCTTTCCAAATAAACAGCAGTACAGAGTGGCACGTGATTTGGATTACAGATAGGCTTTTGGTTTAAAGTGGAGTACAACATGGCTGTGGTCTAGACTGGCCAGTTTTTCCGGAAAATCAGCCACTTTTCTGGAAAAACTTGCCAGCTGTCTACACTGGCCTCTTGAATTTCCGCAAAAGCACTGACTCAAATCAGTGCTTCTTGCGGAAATACTATTCTGCTCCTGTTCAGGCAGAAGTCGCTTTTGCGCAAAAGGGCCAGCAGAGACAGCTCAGGTTTGTTTTCTGCAAAAAAGCCCCGATCGCAAAAATGGCGATTGGGGCTTTCTTGCACAAAACCGCATCTAGATTGGCATGGATGCTTTTCTGCAAAAAGTGCTTTTGCGGAAAAGCGTCCGTGCCAATCTAGATGCTTTGTTCCGAAAATGCTTATAACGGAAAATGTTTCCGTTAAAAGCATTTCCGGAAAATCATGCCAGTCTAGACACAGCCCATATGTAGAAATGCACAAAGGAATGAAGAAACATACATATGTAGATGAAATAATAAAGAAAAATCTTGGGCAAAGAGAAATTTCATGAGTATGTATTTCAGATGCCATTCAAGACCAGATTCAAAACATTAAATGGTATGCAGACATATTAAGTTGTTAAATGTTTTTTTCTGTGAAAAAACCTCAACAACATACCACTCTTAGCTTTATATAGATCAGAGCTACCCCAGGTTGAGGAGATTTGGGTTTCATTTGTTTAACACAAAGAGGTACATGTTCAGTATGTTGCTCTGTGATTTTTTTTTTTTTTTTTGCTCAACACCCATTGGTTATAATGAGAGTCACGAGGCTCAATTTTTGTACATCTTTCAGAAATGTGCCCCTTGAAGCCAGTTGAAGTACTTTGGGATGAGTGAAAACACTTTAACCAGGTGAAGTGTCACAAATCACTGCACAGGTGAGAAGAGTAAAGGCTGTAAAATGCTTTTATTTTGAATCATTCCATGAGCAAAAGAAATGACATGAAATATGTGTTCGTGTGTGCATGTGTAATATATTTAACATAATATTTATGGAAAGCACCACCTGAAACTTGCAGAGCTCTCAATAAGCATATAATTACTTTGCATTTTTCTTGAGTTTTGGTCTTATTCTTGATGGACAGTTGAAGCTCCTCTTTTGGATCAAAGTTCTTCCAGAGATTGTTTATTTTTTTACAGTGTTTTGTTTTGCTTTAAGAAAAACTTTGCCACTTTGCATTCCACAAGCTTATTCTAAAAAGCTAATTTGGATGTTTTCTTTAATATAGTTGGCATGCATTCTGGCATGCAAACACCTTTTTGTTTCTTGCTGTGCTATGGGATTTAAATTAGGTTTCTATTTATTTCAGATGCTGGTTAAAGTGTTGTCTTCAACCTATACACGGGCTGGGGTCTGGATGCTTCAGAAATTACTTCTTTCCTCATTTGCTACTGTGAAAGCTGTGATCAGCAGGGATGCTTAAATCAGCAGCATTGTGGTTTAGCATGAGGGACATTTGCTTTCCCTACTGGTTCCCTGATTTTTTAAGCCTTCTGGTCATGCAACAAGATCCAATTTCCCAAGATCCTTCTGTAGGGAGTGGTAAGTATAGGACTGAATAAATAGGAGTGGAAATGGAGAGAGTTTATTTTTGGTGGGAATTGGGAAAAGTTGGTGGGGTTTTTTTATAGTTCTTATTCTTTTATGGTATAGGGTATTTTTATCTGCACAATAGCTATGTATCTATTTTATAGTATATATTATCAGTTTTTTGGAGGCAAGGGCCATCTTTTTTCTTCTATGTTTGTCAGTGTCTAGCACAATGGAGTCTGTTTCGTAAGTTGGGTATCTATATGCCACCATAAAAATAATAGAAACCCTTTTAGAAACTCTTCAGAAATGACGGGGCTGATAAGTTGTGACGAGACAGTCATGTCGCCACAGCTGGTCCTCTCCTCCCATAATTTCTCCCATTCAGCACTGACCTTCAGGAGGGCAATTCTGGTGAGTTCACTAACTTTGTCTAACTACACATGGATTAAGGCAAAGGGGGGTGAGGTGTGGTGCTCTCTGTGCCTATACAGTGAGGGGAGGAAAGGGGGCGCAGAACAATTTATTTATATGCCTGCAGATGGAGCAGGAGTCTTGTCTGAACAGCTCCATGAAGCTTTCACAAAGGAACTCTTTGATCCTTTTCACAAGGTTTTTGGGGAGGCCAGCCCTATACTCTCCTCTGCAGTAGGACATTTTCCTATACCAAGCCACCAGTAAGTGGTCTGGGTATCATTGAACCACAAAGCAGTGCAACATAAGACCCACGTTTATAGCCACATTCAGTCAGTATATATTCCCAGTGGCTACGTCTACACTGGCACCTTTTCCGGAAGGGGCATGTTAATTTCACCTATCGTAGTAGGGAAATGCGCGGGGGATTTAAATATCCCCCGCGGCATTTAAATAAAAATGTCCGCCGCTTTTTTCCGGCTTTTAAAAAAGTAGGAATAAGAGCCTCCGGAAAAGGGTGCTTTTTCTGGAGGATCGGGGCCAGTGTAGACGCTCTTTTCCGGCTTTTTTAAAAGCCGGAAAAAAGCAGCGGACATTTTTATTTAAATGCCGTGGGGGATATTTAAATCCCCCGCGCATTTCCCTACTACGATAGGTGAAATTAACATGCCCCTTCCGGAAAAGGGGCCAGTGTAGACGAGCCCAGTCAGTCTGATTTGAAGAAGCCTGGCATTTTGCATGTGGGAAGGAGAAGAGGAACCAATTAGTCCTCTCCACAGGAAGCCTTGTGTTCTGGACACAGTGGGAACTGCCTGTTGCTGCCACCCCATTCCCACCTGCAGGCTCTGGCCCTGGTTGGACCTTTACTATGACTGCCTGCCTCCAGACTGAGTATGTACTGATGCTCCCCTGAGAAGACTGTGCAAATTGACCACTTTAAAGCAAGCATTTGGCCTTGCACAGAACAGATCTCCTTTGTCTTTACAGATACCTTTGGTGTAGGCCAGGGGTTCCCGTATCCGCTTGGCTTTTAGTAAACCTTCCCGTACCCTCTATTCAATATGAAAGAAAATAAATTCTATACTAAAATCCACAACTTTCTTCGCTAACACTACTACTTTTGGAATATTTCAATTAAGATAATCTAGTTATTTACCAAATATTCCCCATAGCCCCTTGACAAGCTTCTCGTACCCCAGGTTGGGAACCCCTGGTGTAGGCTAACAGATTAACACAATGTATCTGCTATAATGTCTGCTCTTGTAACTTTTATTAGCAGCTGAAACAGCAGCCATCTTGGTGCATCCTCCACCTCTTCCAGCACCTGCTCACCTGGCTCAGATCCACAGGTGCAAATGCATGAGGGAGAATATGTTCTGGGAGTAAATCGACTCATGGCGAAGATCCAGACAGAGTGGAAGGACCAGATTGCAGAGATGCATGGTAGGAGAGCCTCCAGAGAGCAGCTGATGAGGCAAAATGAGAACATGTTTGCCTCCCTCACCTCTGTTATGGAGTGTGTAGTATCCTGCTTCGAAAGGGCCACCACTCAGAACCCTGCCTACTCCAATGATTTCCCCAGTCCCTCCTCCACCAGCTCCATGGATTTTGCCCCCAAGTTCCCAGAAGCTGCCGAGGCCCCAAGACAAAATGCTAGGGAAACTCACTGGGAGCTAAACCCTCCAGGCTCTCAGGAAGCAGAAGGCAGCCCCACAGCCATTCCTGAGCCTTTATCCCCTTTCCATTTCTTCCACTTCCCTGTTGTTTTCCCTTACTAAGCACTCATTTTCATTGAACAACAGTCTTTTTATTGTTTGAACTGCAGGGCTGAGGTGGGGGATTAAAGGGAAACACAGGGAATGCAGGGGCAACAAGCAGAGAGCCATGTGACAGAGTCTCAAAAGAGATCTTGCATAAAACTGTCCTTTGAGGCCTCTCTGATTCGTACTTCCCCCTGCTGTATTCTCCTGATCACGTTGGTGTCAGACTAATCAAACTTTCTGGCGAGGCGCTCTGCCTCAGCCCTCCACCCTGACAGATAAGTTTCCCCCTTGCACTCACACAGGTTATAGAGCACACAACATGCTGCCACCACAAACAGAATGTTGTATTCACTGAGGTCCAGGTGCATAAGGAGCCTCCTGAAACTCCCCTTTAAACAACCAAAGGCCCATTCCATCACCATTATGCACCTGTTCAGCCTGTTATTGAATTCCTCCTTACTGAGGTACAGTCTGCCTGTGTAATGCTTCATGAGCCATGGGAGCAAGGGGTAGGCTAAGTTGCCAAGGATCATAATAGGCATTTCCATCTCTCCAACTCTGACTGTCTGATTGGGAAAAAAAAGTTCCAGAGTGCATCTAAAGAGGCAAGAGTTCTGAAAGATGCATGCACCTTTCCCGACCATCCCACACTGATGTCAGTGAAACGACCCTTGTCATCCACCAGCACCTGCAGCAACATGGAGAAGTATCCTGTGCAGTTGACGTACTTCTTGGCAAGGTGTTTATGGGCCAAGATGGGGATGTGCATGCCTTCTATGGTGTCTCCAGAGTTAGGGAAGGCCATTGTGACAAAGCCATCCACTCTGGTGTCCACCTTTTTCCAGCATCACAATCCTCTGTAGCATGACAACAGTCTCCACTGTAGATTTTTATGACAACAGCCTCCACTGTAGATTTCTCCACTCTGAACTGATTCCCATCTGATCCGTAGCTGTCTGTCATTGCAAGCTTCCATAGGGCAATGTGTTTTTCCATGGTTAGAACGAGTCTCATGCAGGTATTCTGGTGCCTCAGGACAAGGGAAAGCCACTTGTATAGTTCCAGGATTGTGGCCTTGTGCATTCGGAAATGCTGCAACCATTGCTGATTGTCCCATGTCTGTATCACAATGCGGTCCCACCAGACTGAGCTCGTTTCATGGCACCAGAACCGGGGATTGACTGGCAGGTACACTATTATAAGCACCAGGCTCTGCCTGAGCAGCACGTCCATTCCACGCCAAGCTTTGCCCTCGTCCTGTTACTGGTGAAGCAACATGTGTACAGTCTCAAAGCACAGCAACATGAGGTGCATCATGACACACATGAGCATAGGGATGCTTTCCTGCACTTTGGGCCTCATGCTTTTGTTGTTATGGCATCCACACGGGCAATCAGGGAACAAAAAATCATGAGCTAACTGACTTCCACTGATGTCATGTAAAGAGGGAGGGACTACATGAGTTCATTCTGGGAGCACTGGTGATATGAGCCCCTGACCACCTGCTGCAATGTTTTGGACCCAGCAGACACTATGAACATAGGCCAGAATGCAAAACTGTCCACAATGCTTCATTCTCTGAGTCAATGGTAGGCTTGCTAATGGGGATATGCTATTTTGGGCTACATTCAAGTCTTGGACCTTAGACTTTGCAAAATTGGATGGTAGGAGATCAACCATATTAGATTCAACTTCCTCTCATAGTATAGACACATGCCCTGAGGGGGGATTGGGTAAGGAGATTTTTCCTGGCAAAGTTAGAGAGCACAGAAGAGGAACTCAAAGTTGTAGAAGGTGGAGACATGGGGTATGTCTACACTACCCCGCTAGTGCGAACTAGCGGGGTAATGTATGCATACCGAACGTGCAAATGAAGCCCGGGATTTGAATTTCCCGGGCTTTATTTGCATAAGCCGGCCGGCGCCATTTTTAAATGCCGGCTTGTTCGAACCCCGTGCCGCGCGGCTACACGCGGCACGGGCTAGATAGTTCGGACTAGCAAGCCATTCCGAACTATCTGTACGCCTCATTCCACGAGGCGTACAGATAGTTTGAAATAGCTTGCTAGTCCGAACTATCTAGCCCGTGCCGCGTGTAGCCGCGCGGCACGGGGTTCGAACAAGCCGGCATTTAAAAATGGCGCCGGCCGGCTTATGCAAATAAAGCCCGGGAAATTCAAATCCCGGGCTTCATTTGCACGTTCGGTATGCATACATTACCCCGCTAGTTCGTACTAGCGGGGTAGTGTAGACATACCCATGGGGTGGAGGGAAGGAGAACAATGGGAAGAAAGTAAGCCACATTTGCTCACTGGGATCAGAGAGGATGCCTTGGAGTGTAGAGAAAGGTAATGGGGGATTTATGAGGAGGGATAAAAGTGTTTCATGGGATGACTTACAAATGGATCTGAGAATTAGTGGGGATGGAAGAGTGTTAGTCACATTTTGATTGGTCTTTAATTAGCATGTTCTTGTTCCTTTACAAATAAATTACTTAAAATCCATCTTACAGGACAATGACTGTTTGAACTTACACCTTGCCTACAAACACCCATTAACTGCTTTTCCTACTTCACAATTCAGACCTACGTGAATATGGGGCTGAGTCACTCCCTGCATTTGGTCCACCTCTCTCTAGTTGAGAAGAACTGGACTCTATGTATTTGGAATCTATAAGAAAAATCAACTTTTTCATTGGCCTTTTCTGGAGGAATAGAGGCAGATATTCTTAAATGCAGGTAAGATTCATTTAGGAAAGAAGCTGCCAGGCATTGTAGTATCAGAATCCCTCAGGAAGAATATAGCTGAATTCAACAATGTCAGAACATCATTTGCTTTAGGAAAACAGCAGATTAAAAAGCACATGCACATTAGTACATAAGAGTAGAACATGATTCAAAGGAATAATTGTTTATAACAATCATTTAAGAAAATTGTGACTATCAAGAATTGTAGACTTTGATGCTAATTCTCATGTCAAAGTCTTCAGGTGATTTTTGTAAGTCCCAGGCTCCTTGTGTCATGGCTAATACAATTCTCATAACTCCAGTAGTCATAAGGATGAATTTATAAAGTGTCAATGTCTTTTCAAATAAATACTTGTAGTTCTTCTACATTATGAACCTAATAAAAATTGCATCTCCCACTGTATGTTGAACAGTCCTGTTTTCAATATGTATCTTTCAGAGCTTTTAAAATAACTTTGCTTGGATTGCTTCACAGAAAGTAAACCAGGAGGGGGAAATAAATTAATTTAAAAGAAAAAGAGAGGATTCAGAGAAAGAGGGAGAGACAGACAGAGAGAGACAAAGAGAGAGAGCCTAGAACAATAGTACATGATAACTAATGGATAAATAAACAGAGAATAGGAAATAGTGTATCTTCATAAAAATATAATAAAATTCTTAAAAGGGTATCTGTCACCAATAATTGCTAAAAGGGTATCTGCCACCAAAAATAAATTACAGTTGTGGCATTATAGTCTACTAATTCTTGTCCTAACAACATTGACTAACTATTACATCTCACTGATATTGTGCTGGTATGGGGAATACATAACTTCTGGTGATTATTGTGAATAATTTAATAATGTGATCCAATGCTTCATTTTTGTCCTTTTTAAAGATTTTAACCTCATAACATCAATGGCTATAAAATAAATTTATATACCAATTTGCGTCTGCACTTTCAAAAGAGGTAAGGTAATATAAAAGGCATAAAAGTAGATTAATTTCATATTTGAATTGTCTTGTGAATGGAGTACCCCCTTTTTAATGCAATCCCCCCTTTTTTTCCCTGTAAATAAGCAATTGTTTCCATTGAACGAAACTTGAGTTCAGCAATGGAGGAGGGTGAAGAGCAAAATTAGAGCTTTTCTGTTACAGTAGATTTGCAAAGATTGAATTTGGGCAAAATCATCTTTTCTAGGAATCCACGTAGTTTGCACTTGTTCATCCCATCTGTTTCTGCTCCCACATGAAAAAGATTTGGGAATAGTTTGAGCCTACTAACAGTACCAATGTGAACTAAGAAGAGCAGGATAAAAAAGAGTACTCCCAGCCAGCCCTCATAAACAGTTAGTTTCCATTTATTTTCCAAGAGACAGATAAAATAAGAAAAACGGTGAACAGATACGTCTACTGTTGGTTACATCTGCAATGGATAGATGAAATACTCAGAGTAATATTATTGTGTACAGTAATATTGTATGTATTGTGCAAACATATTTATATTGTTATATTTCTCCTCCAGCAAATCATCAGAATTGGTTCTTATTCTGTATGTTCTTCCAATAAATGGCCACTAAGTCTTCAGATGATCGATCAGAAAATCAAAGAGACAACTGTATCTTTGCTATTTTAACATAGTTCTGAGGGAGATTTATCTCTTAATTTCTGTGTAGTCAGGAAGTGGGATATGACTTCCACTGCATGTCTGGAGTCTGTGGTCAGGTCAGGCCTTGCAGCTTGTTTCAAAAGTTGATGTCACCAGTTATTTCATTTCAGGTGAAACTACCATTGCTACAAAATGATGATAGCAGATTTTTCAGCTCAGAAACAAAAAATACTCACAAACTTATTCTGATAAAACTTTTAGGTCATACTCCAACCATCATGAATATTCTCCATCTCAACTCACACTGTATTAAAATCACACAAACTTGTATATAATTATAACATGTGTGTGCATCTATATATGCATCCACAAATATATTTTAAAACATAGCTACATTAAAAAATAGGGTGCATATGTTATATAAACAAACACCGGTGTGCATATGTAGTGTATACAGTTATTTTGGAAACTATCGTGCAAACGTGTTTTTTGCTCATTTTTCAGATTTCCTTTGATGAAAATGCTAATTATATTGTCAATCACAATCAAAGTACTTACACTTCCAACATGCTTTCAGAGCAGACTTCGTTCCTAATGAGCCCACCTACTATCACTGCTCATTTGAATCATAAAGTAATATATACACAGAGGTCATATTTTTCTCTGAAATAGATGGAATTGCATTTTTAGAAGGATGAAAAAATAAAAACAGCAGGCATTTAATTGTGGCTGCTGTAACCTTTTTGTATGCTTCTCAGAACTTCTGATGTACATTGCACATTCCAAGATATAGTGGAATATATTTCAAATGAGAAGACATATTTTAAGCTGACATTCCCAAATATCAGAAATTTTGTTCAACAGTGTCTTCCTTTGGTAAAAACATTGTGAATGATATCTATGCAATGTTCAGGCTTCTCAGGAGACATAAATAAAGACAAACATTACTACATTGATTTTGGCTACTTTTTGGAAAAGAACATGAAGTGATTTGCTCTAACTCCATTTATAAATAGGTTTTTCCACCTGCCTCCTAATAAAAAATGTTTAATTGCTCTGTTTTCATTGTGTTGAGCAAATTCTTATGCCAATAAGGCTCTCATGTCCTGAAGATAATGGTGAGATTTTCAGAACTGCAAAGAGGCAGCATTGCATTTTTCTTTTCAGAAATTTCATCAGTGTGAGGGAGACCCAGGGGTTACGTCTAGACTGGCATGATTTTCCGCAAAAGCTTTTAACGGAAAAGTTTTCCGTTTAAAGCATTTGCGGAAAAGAGCATCTAGATTGGCACAGACGCTTTTCCGCAAAAGCACTTTTTGCGGAAAAGCGTCCGTGCCAATCTAGATGCACTTTTGTGCAAAAAAGCCCCGATCACCATTTTAGCCATCGGGGCTTTTTTTTGCACAAAACAAATCTCAACTGTCTACACTGGCCTTCTTGCGCAAATGATTTGCGCAAGAGGGCTTTTGCCCGAACGGGAACAGCATAGTATTTCTGCAAAAAGCACTGATTTCTTACAGTTGAAAGTCAGTGTTGCGGAAATTCAAGCGGCCAGTGTAAACAGCTGGCAAGTTTTTCCACAAAAGCAGCTGATTTTGCGGAAAAACTTGCCAGTCTAGACACAGCCCAGATGATATAACCATGTTTCTAGACCTTTCCATTCCCCCACAGGCCATAGCAAGCACGTGCTCAGAGTGGAGAAGGAGCATAGTCAGAACACATTGCTCTCCAGTTATACCCAGCTGGCAGATGGCTCAGTGGGTGCCATTACCAGATGAAAGAGATTATATTACCTTCTTATATAAAATCAGCCTGAGAATCAGAGAGACAGAGGAAGCTCCCTGATTGCACTGACATCCTCTAAAGGCAATAATCACCGGACTTTTAACTCCAACAAGGACAAGTTTGTAAACACAGAGCTTCAGTTCCTTCATTGTTCCTTTTTGGTATATATAGTCCAAGTGGAATTAAAGAAGTGCGGAGTTTTTGCTCTTAAGTACAGGGAGATATAGTCAATTTTGCCTTTCAGCAAATTCATAGAAATGCTTGCAATTATGCAAAGTTATTTGATACTTCATGGCATATGGTCCTATCACCATTGCTTCTGGAGTGAGGTTAGAGCCTTTCTGCTGTCCAGGGGCTAGCAGTATCATCTGACAGTTGCTATGGTGCTGTCATAATTCTCTGTCGGATAACAATGTGTTATAACATCTCTGAAATCCTAACAAACAGATCTGCTCTTTGTGGAGCACCTTCTGATTCAAATAGTGCAAATAATACGCATCAATTTTTCAAAATTAAAGGCCTTAATTATTATACAAAGATAATAAATTGTATGATTAATACGGGAATTTGAAAATATGCATTGCAAATACAGGCAGTCCCCGACTTACGCGGATCCGACTTATGTCGGATCCGCACTTACGAACGGAGCTTTCTCGCCCCGGAAGTCGGGGCGAGAAAGCCCCGTTCGTAAGCTGCTCCGGTGCCCCTGGTCTGCTGGAGACCGTCTCCAGCAGACCAGGGGCACCGGGCGGGTTCCCGCGCTTCTGAGGCTTTGCCAGAGCAAAGCCTCGGAAGCGCGGGAACCGCTGCTGCTGCCACTTGGGTGCCGGTGCCTGTGGTCTGCTGGGGACGGTCCCCAGCAGACCACAGGCACCCGGACTGAAGCCGCAGCCGCGGGGGGGTCCCGCGCCTCTGAGGCTTTGCCAGAGCAAAGCCTCAGAGGCGCGGGGAACCGCCGCTGCTGCCGCTTCAGTCAAAGCGGCAGCAGCGGCGGTTCCCTGCGCCTCTGAGGCTTTGCTCTGGCAAAGCCTCAGAGGCGCGGGACCCCCCCGCGGCTGCGGCTTCAGTCCGGGTGCCTGTGGTCTGCTGGGGACCGTCCCCAGCAGACCACAGGCACCGGGTCTCATGCGGCAGCAGCGGGGGCTCCCCGCGCCTCTGAGGCTTTGCTCTGGCAAAGCCTCAGAGGCGCGGGACCCCCCGCGGCTGCGGCTTCAGTCCGGGTGCCTGTGGTCTGCTGGGGATGGTCCCCAGCAGACCACAGGCACCCTGACTGAAGCCGCAGCCGCGGGGGGTCCCGCGCCTCAGAGGCTTTGCCAGAGCAAAGCCTCAGAGGCGCGGCACCCCGCTGCCGCTGCGGCTCTGCTCCCCGTGTCCCTGGTCTGCTGGGGGGGGGGCGCAGCTAGTGTGCTCCCCCTCCCCAGCAGACCAGGCTTTTGTTTTGGACTCTGGGGCAGAGCAGCTGGGGCGCTGCCGATTGGTCCTGCAGCGCCCGTGGGCACTACTGGACCAACCCGGCAGCACCCCAGCTGCTCTGCCCCAGGTCCTGATTCAGCCGCTGCTGGTCAGTTTCAGCAGCGGCTGAATCAGGACGTCTGGGGCAGAGCAGATGGGGTGCTGCTGGGTTGGTCCAGTAGCACCCCAGCTGCTCTGCCCCAGGCGTCCCCAAGTCAGCTTCTGCTGAAACTGACCAGCGCTGACTACAGGAAGCCCCAGGCAGAGTTGCTCTGCCCCGGGCTTCCTGGAATCAGCTGCTGATCAGTTTCAGCAGCAGCTGACTTGGGGACGCCTGGGGTTCTTAAGTTGATTCTGTATGTAAGTCAGAACTGGCGGTCAGTTTCAGCAGTGTCTGAATCTGGACGCCAGTTCCGACTTACATACAGATTCAACTTAAGAACAAACCTACAGTCCCTATCTTGTACGTAACCCGGGGACTGCCTGTAGGTATTTCAGACTGCAGAAAATAGTTTCCCGCTTTTCCTCCCCAGAAGTGTTATGTCTGGAACAGCGTCATGTTATGCTATAATTTGTGATGAATGTCCATGAACTCCAAATACATACAAACTGGGGAAACACCAAATATAAACCCCCTCTATGTCCAGGACTGCTATGTCCTTGCACAGCTGACCCCACCAGAGTTCACCAGCAAGAACTGGTTAACCAGTAAGTACAGTATAACTGCTTAACATCCTCATACAAGTTGTGAAGTGTATTTTGCTTGAAATAGGTGTCAGCCATGCTTTCTGGAACTTGTCCTTATTGCAGTTTAGAAAGAAAAATAATTAAGAAACATTATATAGACTTTGTAATATCTGTCACTATAGAGCTCAACATCCAGAGTTCAAAATCTTAATAATAACTACTTGACAATGAAGGATAAACATCTTGTATCTCATGTTTAGTGGAAATTTGTAGATTGGTCCATAATCATATAACAGTTGAAATGAACTGCACATTGTACAGAAGTAGACAAGTTCCCCCACCATTATCTTCACTAATTTTTTTAAAAATCTGTAGTATCAGATACTTAGCTCCTGTAAATTGACATAACTTGCATGTCCTTAATGGAGCCATGCCAATTTACACCCGCTGAGAATCTGAACCTTACTCATGAGTGGGTTTTATTTTGTTTTTGTTTTTTCCCCAGATGATTCACTGAGATAGAGAGCACAGGAGAGATGTTAAGCTACATAAAATGACCTGTTCTCTGGTAGAAAATGTCTCTATTCTTTTCCTCAATAATTTAATTCTTGTTTTATTTTCCTATTTGTGTCCACAAAAAGCAGATTTCCTTTCTGTAACAGAAATTGCTTTTCATTGTGGTAAATGCCCAACTTTAATCCTATTGCTGAGTGGAAGGCTGTCCTCTGCAGGGAAAATATCTCAGTTAAAAAAGGTTGCATAGCCTAATTTATGAGAATGTGCCAAATCACTAATTGCAACATGAGTAAGTGGTAATGTTCATTATATGAAATCTAATGCTTACTGTCCTTGCTGAGTATGGCAGCATATTTCACTTATGACAGTAATATCTCAAACCCTTTTTTTCTCGAAAGGACAGAATAATATATTAAATGTTGCTTCAGAGTAAGTGGCATAAATGGTTCTAAAATCTGAGAACTAGAAAATTAATGTTTATTCCATTTTAAAAATAGATCTGCTTTTAATCACGTATTTTCACACTGGTCATAATTTTGTCAGTTTATTTCTATCTGCTTCCAATTTCAGTACTGATCACAATATGTCAGTGGTACCTTTCTATTATACCCCTTAGACATTTTTCTATGTACTTCTTCAGCCTCCTGAAAGAAAAGGAACCATAATTCAGGCCTTCTCAGGGGACAACTGAGATGCAGCTAGTTGCACGGTGCTGGTGCTACATTTACAATATTCATGAACATAAGTTTTTTCAGAAAATATCATGGAGAATGTGTGTACGTGCCGGGGGTGGGGTGGGGTGGGGTGGGGAATGGAGATGAAAATGAAACAGAATTTCCAAGAAAATGTCAACTTTTCCTGCTGCTTTACTGTTAAACCTAACTACAAATAATTGCAAAGCAGGGGGTTTCAAACTTTTTCAGCTGAGCCCACACTTGCAGTTGCAATTCTTGTTTACACCCCATTTCCAGCACAGATAAAAATAGACCTTAACACATATTTAATTAAATTGCCTACCCCTGTAAGATTCACAAATGCAGAGACTTACACGTGGTCCAGGCAAGACTTCTTCAGCAGTCAGGTAAGTGTTTCCAATTTGAAGTCAGCCTGCACTGCTAGAGCAGGGCCAATATCTGTCCCTCTGCTCCTCCTCCCTCCGGTATTCAGGGTGAGGGAAGGTATGTGTGACAGTCTGTATGAGTGACTTTAGAAAGGCGTTTGATATGGTCTCGCATGATATTCTTATCAATAAACTAGGCAAATACAACTTAGATAGGGCTACTATAAGGTGGGTGCATAACTGGCTGGATAACCATACTCAGAGGCTGTGTCTACATTGGCACCCCTTTCCGGAAAAGGGATGCTAATGAGACCAGTCGGAATTGCAAATTCCGCGGTGGATTTAAATATCTCCCGCGGCATTTGCATGAACATGGCTGCCGCTTTTTTCTGGCTCGGGGTTTTGCCGGAGAAAAGCGCCAGTCTAGATGAGATCTTGTGGAAAATAAGCCCTTTTCCAGAAGATCCCTTATTCCTACTTATTCCTGGATGCAACCCACATCTCCGTCCGGGCCCCGGAGCATCGAGCGGCCCATTTTATGAACAGAAAGGAGTACTTCTGTATCGTACTCCAGGCCCTTGTGGACCACCGTGGCTGCTTCCTGGACATTTATGCGGACTGGTTCAGCATGGCACACAACTCCCGCATCCTACGGAACTCTGGCCTGTTTCACAGGCTGGAGGGGGGCACTTACTTCCCCCGGCGGGAGTTTACTGTCAGGGATGTGTCTATGTCCATCTGTGTCGTGGGGGACGCGGCCTACCCTCTGCTGCCCTGGCTAATGCGGGGCGGCTGGACAAGAACCAGGCCCGGTTCAACGACTGCCTCAACTGGGCCCGCAACCAAGTGGAGTGCGCCTTCGGCTGCTTGAAAGCCCAGTTCCATTGTTTGCTCACCCGTCTCGAGATGGGTGAGTGGAATGCAACGGAGGTACTGGCCGCGTGCTGCATGCTCCACAATCTTGTGGAGCGGAGGGGGGAGGCCTTCCTCCCGGCATGGATAGCAGGTGAGGGCCTGGCCTACGAACAGCCCTGCACAGCAGCCATTCATCAGGCGCACCAGGATGGGGTGCGCATCCGGGAGGCCCTGATGGACATGTTCTCCCAGGCCCCATAGTAGGGTCGCCTCTGTCTCCCTTGACATCTCCCTCCCATCCCCAACCCTTCCCTCCTCCCCTCCCCTTACCTCCCAATAAACAACAAACACAGGGGGTTTTTTTAACAGAAACTTGTAACGTTTTATTTATAATGGAGAGAGGGGAGACTTGGAACTAGGAGGGGGAGGAGCTACTCCTGGGAGGGGTGGTCCCTGTGACACTTCTGCGGGGGCAGACCTGCACATGAGGGGCAGGCCACGTCGGGGCAGGCAGCACGGGGAAGTGGGCAGGAGGGGCAGGACCAGGAGCAGGAGGGGCCATTGCAGGAGGGGGCAGGGGCATTGCTAGGGAAGGGATGGCGGGGGCATGGGTCAAGGCCATGCCATAGTGGATGGCATGGCCAATGGGTGCAGTGAGGGTGGCTATTGAATCCGCCATGTGGACGCACTGGGCCTGGAAGGAGCCACAGGCCTCCTGGCGCCACTGCAGGTCTGCCTCCACACGCCGAGTAATGGCTGCCTTGACGTGCTCGATGGCCTGCACATGGCGCCGAAGGAGCTGGACCCGCCGCCATGGTGGTTGGGTGGCTGGGGGTGCTGATACTGCCGCTGCCACAGAGCTGGAGGGTCCCTGGCTTGTGCTTGGTCCCGCTGCAGAGAAGAGGAGAAAGGATGGGTCAGTCAGGCAGCCCATCCACTGTCCCCACACCTCATGCCCTCCACCCCTGAGCCCAGCTGACACCACAGTAGTGTGGCTTGGGCCCACTAGGTTACTCCCTTCCCCCCTGTGTTGTATGTTTGCATACAGGACCGCCCCTGGAGTATTGTAACCACCGGTCTGTGTCCTGGCCCCTTGAAGGGTGGAAGGGCACTTGTGTTGTGTTAACCTGTGGAACTCCCTGCCGGTGGGGGCTGTGAGCCTTTGGGCTAATCAATAGTGTTTGACAGGGAGTGAGATGAATTCCCACACAGCGCCTGGGAGCACATCTGGCAGACATAGTCTGGGCTCTCAGATCCCCATCATATGAGATGTCTTCTGGACGGAACCGGGAGAGTGACTGGGGAGTGTATCAGCCTTGCAGCAAAACTCAGGCGGCTCTAGGGCGGGCACGAGCCCTTCCCTTCCTCCCCCTCCCGCTAGCCCTCACACACGGTAGCCCAGGAACATGTGTGGCTGCAGTGGGGACTTCCCTCGGGGGGCCAGCCAAGGCACTGGGAGCAGGTGAGGGGCTCAGTGGGGGCCACGCTCACAAGCTGGCTCCCCCCCTTGCCCTTGTGAGTGCAAAGTGCAACATTCACTGGTGGATCCTTCCCCGGCCTCCGAGGATGCGCAAGAGACTCCAGGGCTGCCGGAAGGGGCCTGCAGGGTGGCAGTGCTGGCCTCGTCCTCCGACCTGCTGCTGGTGTCTCCTTCCCCTGCCTCGGTGGTCCTGATGACGGGGGGGGCGCACGCTGGTGTCCACAGGGACGTCTGGTCCCTGCGGTGCTGGCTGGCCCAGGATGTGGTGGAGCCCCCTGGCCCTCGCTGGCCTGGACATAGCCCAGGTGCAGTTTTTTGACTTTAGCCTGGACTTGCTCCAAGGTCCGGGCTGGATGTCCCTGCTGGGCGAGTGCCTGGGCCATGCGGTGAAATATGTCTGTGTTCCAGCACCGGGAGTGGGTGCTGTGCAGGGCCTCCTCCTCCTGCCAGAGGTCCAGTAGGGCCTCCAGCTCCCCAGGGGATCAGGATGGGGCTCGCCATTTCTGGGCCCTTGGGGCCACCTGCGCTGGGGGTGTGGGTGGTTGGTCCCCCCCTGGAGTTGCCATCATGCTGTGGGTGGCATTGGGGACGGCAGGTGTCATGTGGCACAGCTCTCAGCAGAGCGTGGCAAAGGTGCTTCTGTCTCGTGGCCTCTGCAGGCTGTGTCTGCCTTAAGGGGGCTCGGGTTACCAGGAAGTCCGGGAGCTGCCTGCAGCTACAGAGCCTCCAAACAGCCACTAAGGCTTTTTTCCGTTTAGCCAGCTTTTGCGTAAAACGTCTTAGTTGCCTGTCTACACTTTTTCCTGAATGAGAGCGTCAGAGCATTTGCACAAGAAGCACTGATTTTGGACAGTAGAAAATCAGTGCTCTTGCACAAATTCTCGTGGCCAGTGTAGACAGGCGGCAAGTCTAGACACACCCATCAAGATTAAGAATCAGGAAACACCTTTCTTTGCTCCCATGTCGTACATACCTCATTCATCCTCTGGAAGTCACTGGGGTTCCTGCTCTGAGTGTGAGGAACTGAGAATGTGTGATTGTTGTGCCTTACAGTTTCCATTAGGCCCTGAAGTTGAAGAGAGGCAACTCTCGTGGGGATATATAAGCTCTGTCCCATCCACAAGCCCCAGGCTTCAGTCCTTCTGCTCTGGCTTATTAATAAGCTTGATGAAATGCACTTTTTATATTTTTCTAACTTTAATGTGAAATATAAATTGTTTGATTTAATGTTTTATCGTATTTTTATCATTTGTAATTTTCAGTTATGGGATATTATGTGGGGAAGTCAGATGATTTTTTTTAATGACAGTGAAAGTTGAGACTCAAAGGGTATGTCTAGACTACAATCCTCTTTCAAAAGAGGAATGTAAATGAGTCAAAACGAAAGTGCAAATGAAGTGTGGATTTAAATATCCCGCGCTTCATTTGCATATACACATCTGAGCACTTTTTCAAAAAAGGATTTTTCAAAAGTGAAAGTGCAGTCTAGATGGGATTCTTTCGAAAAAACAACCCCTTTTTCGAAAGAACCCATACTTCTGAAAAAATGAGGAATACAGGTTCTTTCAAAAATGGGGTTCTTTTTCAAACGAACCCTGTCTAGACTGCACTTTCACTTTTGAAAAACCCTTTTTCAAAAAAGCACTCGGATGCGAATATGCAAATGAAGCATGGGATATTTAAATCTGTACTTCATTTGTACTTTTGATTTGCCTCATTTATATTCCTCTTTCGAAAGAGAAATGTACTCTAGACATAAACAAAAGCTATGTCCACACTGCGCATGGTTGAGCAATAAGATATGCAAATGAGACATGGGGATGACTATCACTGCACCTCATTTGCATACCTAATAAGCTGCCATTTTTGCAGCACGTGCTTTTACATGAGAAGGAGCTGTCTACACTGCTCCATCTTGTGCAAAAAACCCCTCTTGTGCAGAGCCGTTCTTCCCGAAAATAAGCGTCAGAATGGCTCTGCGTAAGAGGGTTTTTTTGTGCAAAAAGCTACTTCTTGTGCAAAAGCCCGTGCCACAAAATGGCGGCTCATTAGGTATTCATCCCTATGCCTCATTTGCATATCTTATTGCACAACAATATGCAGTGTAGATGTAGCGAAAGAGTTCAAACTTTCAAGCTGTTAAAACACACAGAGATAAGGTGGACTAATATCTTTTTGGGGTTTGGATCAACTTTGGTTAGTGAAAGAGATAAGCCTTTTTGAGTTCCAGAGAGATAGAGGAGAGCTGTGGGGTTCCAAAGCTTGTTTCTTTCTCCAACCATATTTGGTCCAATGAAAGATATTACTTCATCCACCTTATGGTGCTGATCCTGGTACCAACATGCCTACAACAAAACACCAAAACCCACTGTCAATATCACATCTCAAGATATACAAAATTAATATCCTAAAACCAAATGAAACAAAAAAACAGGACCATGTAGGACTTTTTTTTTATTATTATTGTATCCCTTTGGTATATATGGTAATGCCAGTTTCTTCCACAATTTGCTCTGAGGAAGTGGGTCTGGCCCACGAAAGCTCATCTCTTGTTGAAAGCTCATAAACCATCTTGTTAGTCTTTAAAGTGCTACACAGTCCTGTTTTTTGTTTCAGCTAGACTAGATTAACACAGCTACATCTCTATTACTAAAACCAAATGTGATTTGTTGATTTATCTCTTCATTCCATTAGTAACAAGCTCAGTTCAGATAACTGAATTTGGATTCTAATAAGTTCTTAAGCAACATTTTCCTTGCTTTCCCTAACTGATCTGGAGAAAGGGGTAAGCAGTGAGGTGGTAAAGTTTGCAGATGATACAAAACTGTTTAGGATAGTCAAGACAGAAGCAGACTGTGAGGGACTCCAAGAAGATCTCACCAAACTGAGTGATGGGGCAACAAAATGGCAAATGAAATTTAATGTGAATAAATGTAAAGTAATGCACATCGGGAAAAATAAGCCCAACTATAGGTACAGTATGATGGGGGCTAATTTGGCTACGACAAATCAGGAAAGGGATCTTGGAGTTATCTGGCAAGGAGTTCCACAGGTTGACTACACGCTGTGTGAAGAAGAACTTTCTTTTATTAGTTTTAAACCTGCTCCCCATTAATTTCATTTGGTGTACTCTAGTTCTTCTGTTTAGGGAACTAATAAATAACTTTTCTTTATCGGCCCTCTCCACACCACTCATGATTTTATAGACCTCTATAATATCCCCCCTCCGTCTCCTCTTTTCTAAACTGAAAAGTCCCAGTCGCTTTAACCTCTCCTCATATGGGACCCGTTCCAAACCCCTAATCATTTTAGTTGCCCTTTTCTGAACCCTTTCCAAGGCCAAAATATCTTTTTTGAGGTGAGGAGACCACATCTGAACACAGTATTCAAGATATGGGCGTACCATAGTTTTATACAGGGGCAGTAAGATATTCTGGGTCTTATTTTCTATCCCTTTCCTAATAATTCCTAGCATCCTATTTGCCTTTTTGACTGCTGCTGCACACTGTGTGGAAGTTTTCAGAGAACTGTCCACGATAACTCCAAGATCTCTTTCCTGATTTGTCGTAGCCAAATTAGCCCCCATCATACTGTACGTACAGTTGGGGTTATTTTTCCCGATGTGCATTACTTTACACTTATCCACATTAAATTTCATTTGCCATTTTGTTGCCCAATCACTCAGTTTGGTGAGATCTTCTTGGAGTCCCTCACAGTCTGCTTCTGTCTTGACTATCCTAAACAGTTTTGTATCATCTGCAAACTTTACTACCTCACTGCTTACCCCTTTCTCCAGATCATTTATGAATAAGTTGAAAAGGATTGGTCCCAGGACTGATCCTTTGAATACACCACTAGTTACTCCTCTCCAATCTGAAAATTTACCATTTATTCCTACCCTTTGTTTCCTGTCTTTTAACCAGTTCTCAATCCAAGAAAGGACCTTCCCTCTTATCCCATGGGCATGTAATTTACACAAGCGCCTTTGGTGAGGGACCTTGTCAAAGGCTTTCTGAAAATCCAAGTATACTATATCTACTGGATCCCCCTTGTCCGCATGTTTGTTAACCCCTTCAAAGAACTCTAACAGATTAGTAAAACAGGATTTCCCTTTACAGAAACCATGCTGACTTTTGTCCAACAAATTATGTTCTTCTACATGCTTCACAATTTTATTCTTTACTATTGTTTCGACTAATTTGCCCAGTACTGAAGTTAGACTTACCGGTCTGTAATTGCCAGGATCGCCTCTACAGCCCTTTTTAAATATTGGTGTTATGTTGGCTACCTTCCAGTCATTAGGTACGGAAGCCGATTTAAAGGATAGGTTACAAACCACAGATAATAGCTCAGCAATTTCCCATTTGAGTTCTTTTAGAACCCTTGGATGAATGCCATCCGGTCCCGGAGATTTGTTAACATTAAGTTTTTCTATTTGTTCCAAAACCTCCTCTAATGACACTTCAATCCGGGACAGTTCCTCAGATTCATCACCCACAAAAGACGGTGCAGATTCAGGAATCTCCCCAGCCGTGAAGACTGAAGCGAAGAAATCATTTAGTTTCTCCGCAATGGCTTTATCGTCCTTGATTGCTCCTTTTATAGCTTGATCATCTAGGGGACCCACAGGTTTTTTAGCAGGCTTCCTGCTTCTAATGTACTTTAAAAAGATTTTGTTATTTCTTTGAGTTTTTGGCTAGCTATTCCTCAAAATCTTTTTTTGCTTTTCTTATTACATTTTTACACTTGATTTGACAGTGTTTATGTTCTTTTCTATTTATCTCACTAGGATTGGACTTCCACTTCTTAAAAGATACCTTTTTGTCACTCACTGCTTCTTTTACATGGTGGTTAAGCCACGGTGACTCTTTTTTAGGTCTCTTGCTATGTTTTTTAATTTGGGGTATTCATTTAAGTTGGGCCTCTATTATGGTGTCTTTAAAAAGTTTCCATGCAGCTTTCAGGGATTTGGCTCTAGTCACTGTGCCTTTTAATTTCTGTTTAACTAACCTCCTCATTTTTGTGTAATTCCCCTTTTGGAAATTAAATGTCAGGGTGCTGGACTGCTGAGGTGTTCTTCCCACCACAGGAATGTTGAATGTTATTATATTATGGTCACTATTCCCAAGCGGTCCTGTAATGGTTATATCCTGGATCTGATCCTGCACTCCACTCAGGACTAAATTGAGAATTGCCTCTCCCCTTGTGGGTTCCTGCACCAGCTGCTCCAAGAAGCAGTCATTTAAGCCATTGAGAAATTTTATCTCTGCTTCTTTTCCTGAGATGACATGTATCCAGTCAATATGGGGATAATTAAAATCCCCCATTATTATAGAGTTCTTTATTTTGGTAGCCTCTCTAATCTCCCTTAGCATTTCAATGTCAGTATCACTGTCCTGGTCAGGTGGTTGGTAATATATCCCTACTGCTAATTTCTTATTATTGGAGCATGGAATTACTATCCATAGCGATTCTATTGAACATGTTGATTCACTTAATATTTTTATTTCGTTTGATTCTACATTATCTTTTACATACAGTGCCACTCCGCCACCCACCTGGCCTGTTCTATCCTTTCTACATATTTTATATCCCGGTATGATTGTGTCCCCCAGATTTTCCTCATTCCATCAGGTTTCAGTGATGCCTAGTCTGTCAATCTCCCCATTTAATACGAGGTACTCTAGTTCACTCATCTTATTAATCAGACTCCTAGCATTTGTGTACAAGCACTTTAAAAATTTGCCACTGCTTATTTGTCTGCCCTTCCCTGATGCATTGGATTCCTTTGTATGCAGTTGTTTGTCTGCTCTGGCCCATTGTTTGCCCTCTCCCCTCCTCTCTTTCTGACTACAGCTTAGAGAATCTCTATCAATGGATTCTCCTCTAAGAGAAGTCTCCCTCCAATTTACGTGCATCTCCACACCAATCGGCTTTCCCCCATCTCTTAGTTTAAAAACTGCTCTACGGCCTTTTTAATGTTTAATGCCAGCAGTCTGGTTCCACCCTGGTTTAGGTGGAGCCCATCCTTCCTGTATAGGCTTCCCCTCTCCCAAAAGTGTCCCCAGTTCCTAATAAATCTAAACCCATCTTCCCTACACCATCGTCTCATCCACTCATTGAGACTCTGAAGCTCTGCCTGCCTACCTGGCCCTGTGCATGGAACTGGAAGCATTTCCGAGAATGCCACCACAGAGGTCCTGGATTTCAGTCTCTTTCCTAGCAGCCTAAATTTGGCCTCCAGGACATCTCTCCTACCCTTCCCTATGTCATTGGTACCTAAATGTACCACGACCACCGGCTCCTCCCCAGCACTACACATAAGTCTGTCTAGATGCCTCGAGAGATCCGCAACCTTTGCACCAGGCAGGCAAGTGACCATAGGGTTCTCCCGGTCATCACAAACCCAACTATCTATGTTTCTAACTTTTGAATCACCCACTACTAACACCTGCCTCTTCCTAACTGGCATTCCCTCCCCCTCAGAGGTATCCTCAGTGCGAGAGGATACTGCAACATCCTCTGGGAGGAGGGTCCCAACTACGGGATGGTTTCCCTCTGCTCCCATTGAATGCTCTGTTCCCTGGAGACTTTCATCCTCCTTAAGAGCACTGGGGGTCTCAGACTGGAGGTGGGACAGTACTACAGTGTCCCGGAAAGTCTCATCAAAATAGCTCTCTACCTCCCTTAGCTCCTCCAGTTAAGCCACCCTGGCTTCCAAAGCCCAAACTTGGTCTCTGAGGGTCAGGAGCTCCTTGCAACGGGTGCACACATATGCCACCTGCCCACAGGCAGGTAATCATACATGTTACACTCAACACAATTAACAGGATAGCCCCCACTCTGTTGCTGGGCTTCTGTCTCCATTTTTCTAATGAATAAGTTTAAGTATAAACTGGGATTCTTTTTAAACCTCTGGAGTATAGATTATTCTAAGAGTTATGTTTTAAAGAAGGTCAGAAGTCACTAGTGCCCTTTAACCTCCCCCCCTAAACTCCCTCTCCAAACTCCCTTTTAGCTGTTCCTGGTCGCGCTCTCCCTGGTCGCTGAGTCACAGGCTTATATAGCTCTGGTAGCCCCTCCCCCTGACTGAGGCTCAGCCAATTAACAGAGGCTTCTAGATTTCAAACCTTTTAGAAGTTCCTTCAAACAAACAAACCAAACAGACAAACACAAGCTCAGCACACTGCAAATAATTCCCCCCCACACAAACACACACTCCAGACAGCCACTTACCACAAGGGTCCCATTTTTACTCCTCTTTTACCTGGAGAACTCCCTCTCCAAACTCTCCTGTTTGCCTGTTGGTGATTGTTTCTGTCTGTGGGGTCGGAGCAAATCCAATTGTATTGTAGGGCTTGGCTCTATACAATCAACTGAAAAATATGTCTGGGATAGTAGCTGGAAGCATGAAGGTAAGTGTAGTGATCTGTGGGTTTATGATATAGGGTGGTTAAAAGTTGTCCATTATTTAACTTTACTGTAGTCTCCAGGAAGTGGATTTCCCTTGTGGACTGGTCCAGGCTGAGGTTGATAGTGGGATGGAAGTTGTTGAAATCCTGGTGGAATTCTTCAAGAATCTCTTTACCATGTGTTCATGTGATGAAGATGTCATCGATATAACATAAGTAAAGTAGAGGTGTTAGGGGGCGAGAGCTGAGGAAATGTTGTTCAAGGTCAGCCATAAAAAATGCTCCTGGGTGCTGTGCCCTAGAACTGCATCCTCCCAGAGCTGAAGTGGTTCAGTATCTGCATTGCTTTGCAGAGGAGAAGTTACCCCATACCTGTGCCTTGTCTGGGCTGGTGCTCAAGGGGGACTTCTGTGACCACACGCCATCACAGCAGGATCTACCAAGAAGTAACAATAACAACAGTTTTGGGAGGTATATAATACAGACACTATGAAGGGGTGTGTGTGACACATACTCTGTATGTCTGTGCTCATGTATGTGTTTTTGTCACAGACTCTGCGTGTATATTTGGGTATGTATACGTGCTGGCTTTTCTGGGAACATTTCTAAGAAATGCCCATTTGCTGTCTCTTTAAGGCACTCACTAAAAATTCTCCTGCTTCTGAATCATGTCTCCTGGCCCCCTGCCCTGCTCTGAGGTGATGGGATACATGGGCAGGGGAAAGGGGGTAAGACAGAATATGTGTATGTGTGAGTGAGACAGACAGACACTGAGACTGTGTGTTCTGGCTGCTGGGTAAGTCTCTGAGAAACCATGAGCTTGCTTTTTAAGGCACTCATTCATCCCAAAGGCTTGTTTAGATCTCAGAGGTGTTGGAAGTCCTGAGCCCTGTTCCCTCTACTATGCTCTGAGGAGATAAGGTACAGGGGTTGGAGGAGAGCCCTGGGAAACAACCTCATTTTCCTCCCCATCCCTTTGAACGGTCTGCAGAACATTCCCAGGAGCAACTGCTAAAGCAAAGTGGCAGGGGGAGGGGTGCCTGAATACAGCTGCTGGCTGGATATGCATGGCTCTGCTAATCAACTGTGCAGCAAATGCCTCTCTCCTAGGTGGCTGCCAAGGCATGAAGCGAACAGGGAACAGGGAACACAGACCAGGGTTATGGAAATGTAGAATTCATGTGCTGTATTGCTCTGATCATTGGATGTTTCAAAGGCAACACTTCTTTTTAAAGAGTTTCTGGAAGGTGCCATCAAAGTCACTGTAGCAAAATCAACTTAAAAGTTTTCTTTTTTTTTTTCTGGCACATTCCCCAGTCTAACAATGAAATGACAGAAAGGGTGTGGTACCAATGAAGAGAGTGAACACCCCCATGGATTATGAAGAATTTAACATTGCTGAAGTGCTCAACACCATGCAGGATAGGGTCAAACCACATGTGAGCCTTGAAAAAGTCTCAAGATGGTATCTCTCTGCCTCATCAGCTTTCCATCTGTTTTCTGCTCTCATCTGAAAACATTTCTCTTGTGCCTTGTCTATTTTTTCTCTCATGTATTACTACTTGTTTAAACTTTACAACTATATTTTTTAACTCTGTGAAGTGCTAGGGATGCTTTTTGTATTAAAAAACCACTATTGTACTGCACAGAGTTTAAGCATAGGCATGCTATGTTCTGGTTTTGTATAACTCTTACAGCCATTCAGACATAGAGACAGAATACTTTATTACAGAATAGAAATGATATATCAACCTCAGAATTCTTGCTGTGGTTAAGCTTTCAAAAGTGTGGATGCTCAGCTTAACATCATCAATTTAGAAATCAGGCTGGACATTTCATCAGAGAAGCCTCTCATGAAATTTTCAATATTTGATTAATGTTGGGCAGATTAGAAATACTACAAAAATAGCATATGTATGAAAACTGTCAATCAAAATACAAAATTGATTATAGATTATGGAGAACATGACAATGGCACCAAAGATATCTTCCATGTGGAAAAAAATAATTTACAATTTTATTGTTAGTATCATGAAGCTTAATTAAATGATATAGTTTATGTATGGCCAATTCTTACGCCTTGTTGAAACAAATTAGATTGCTATCTCAGCTGCCCATGTAACTGGTAGGTTTTGAATCAATTTTTTAATTCACTCTGCCCAAGTGTTCTGATACTGTACTAAAACATGTTGCACACCTTGTGACTTTTCTCACAGAGAGTGCAGTCAACATCTATTGGCTTCAGTGGAGATTCAGGACACTTAGGCTATGTCTACATGACTATGTAGCACATTAAAGACTAACAAGATGGTTTATTAGATGATGAGATTTCGTGGGCCAGACCCACTTCCTCAGATCACTTCGCCAAAGGATCAATGCCCACAAAACAGATATTAGACAGGATCACAAAGAAAAAACAGTTTCTTGCCATTTCAACCAGAAAGGACATTGTCTCAACGACCTAATTACATGCATCCTACTGCAGAAGACTTTCAATCTGCACTTGAAAGGGAATCCTCTGAACTGTCATTCATGCTAAAATTCGATACTTTCCGCGGGGGGCTGAACAAAGACCCCAACTACCTTACCCATTACAAAGATAGCTTCCCCAATTATCACCTCTAATAACATTAGCTCACAGACATTTACCTTCCTTCCCCCCCCCCCCCGCATCCCTCTTCTGTTCTGAAATGTGATTTGTCCTTTTCATATGTGTTCATTTTTTTAAATTGTATCCTTTGGTACATATGGTTGTGACTATTTTCTTCCGCTATTTGATCTGAGGAAGTGGGTCTGGCCCATGAAAGCTCATCACCTAATAAACCATCTTGTTAGTCTTTAAAGTGCTACATAATCCTGTTTTTTGTTTCAGCTACACCAGACTAACACGGCTACATTTCTATCACTTCCCAAGTGTGAGGGGTACCTTGAGAGAAATCACAGATGCTTGCTTAAAAATGTGAGAAGCGGATTAGGGGCCAATTGAAAGCTACCCTCTTAATCAGTTCCTGGAACTTTTTTATGTCATCTGTTAGTGAATGACTGCCTCAGCCGGGGAGGAGGAGGACTGCTCTGTAGGGGAAGTGTCAGGCTGTTAAGGGCTGTCTTCATCTTATATTTGACCTTCCTCTGCCGTGGGTTTTCAGGGGGAATCAGGATAGGGGCATGTGATGATGGAAGGGGGTACCTCATCGCTGGTGTCAACGAAACTGTAGAACAGTGACTGAAGATTGAATGATGACAGCATGGTGACCAATGTCTGGAATAAGGTGGTGGGTAATGCTACTGTGTCATTCAAGCAGGTGGATGATCATAGGTGCCAGAGCTGGTGCTGGCAGCAAGGTGGTCAGTGCCAATTGTGTTTTGTGCTGGGACTTAGGTTCTGCAGTGCTCATGGAATGGGTGGTTGCAGTGTCAGATGTTCCAGGCTTATCCCCAGTTCTGACGTGGGCCAATGAAGTGGCTGGGAGAGAGCGTGTTGGTGAAGCCCTTTTCTTGGTGGATGCACCCAGTACCAAAGAGCTCGCTCACCATTTTTCAGCCCTAGGCGGGTCTGAGCAAGAGGCAGGGTCCCTAGAATCTGACGGTTGGAGTGCCTTATCAGACAGGAGCATGCGGAGACTCGTCTCTCTGTGTTGGTGTACCCTTGCTATTAGCTTACAGCAGTGAGGGCATTTTTGTGGGACATGTGCCTTTCCAAGTCACCTAAAGCATCAGGAGTTCCTGTCTGATTCCTGCACTGGTTCATGACAGCTGTCACATTTCTTGAAACTGGGCAAGCCCGAAATGTTCAAGAAGTATCTTCTTTTTCTTCCTTCTTTCTTTTCTTTTTTTTTTAAAGAACTAGAAAAAACTGAATAAGACTAACAATAGTGAAACAGCTAACTAGCATGAAGCTCTAACTAACTAACTTATCTGACTAAACTACATAACTATGAAGAGAGATGAAAGTTTCTATCTGAAGCACCAGGATGACCCAACACCTACAGTGCAGCACCCAAGGGGACATCACTTGAACTATTTTTATTTTTTACAACTTTAATAATAAAAATTATTCATTAGTTTGTGTGACAAGGTTTTATGGCCAAGACCGCTGTAATAAGGAAGTGCTATAGTTTCAGGTTTACATTTATATACAATTCTCTCTCCAGTATGATGTCAAGTTTGCAGATGACACTAAGCTAGGGGAAGAGGTAGATACACTGCAGGGCAGGTATAGGGTCCAGAGTTACCTGGATAGATTAGAGGATTGGGCCAAAAGAAATCTGATGAGGTTCAACAAGGACAAGTGCAGAGTCCTGCACTTTGGGCAGAAGAATCCCAAGCATTGTTACAGGCTGGGGACTGAATGGCGAAGTAACAGTTCTGCAGAAAAGGACCTGGGGATTCCAGTGGATGAAAAGCTGAGTATGAGTCAACAGTGTGCCCTTGTAGCCAAGAAGGCTAATGGCATACTAGGGTGCATTAGGAGGAGCATTGCCAGCAGATCCAGAGAAGTGATTATTCCCCTTTATTCAGCTCTGGTGAGGCCACATCTGGAAAGTTGTGTCCAGGTGTGGGCCCCCCACTATAGAAAGGATGTGTACGCATTGTAGAGGGTCCAGCAGCGGGTGACCAAAATGATTAGGGGGCTGGAGCACATGACCTATGAGCAAAATACAGGACTAAGTAGCACTTTAAAGACTAACAAGATGGTTTATTAGATGATGAGCTTTCGTGGGCCAGACCCACTTCCTCAGATCAAGTATGACCTATGAGGAGAGACTGAGGGATTTGGGTTTGTTTAGTCTGCAGAAGAGAAGAGTGAGGGAGGATTGGCTAGCAGCCTTCAACTTACTTAAGGGAGATTACAAAGAGGATGGAGAAAGGCTGTTCACAGTAATGATGGATGGCAGAACAAGGAGCAATGGTTTCAAGTTACAATGGGGGAGGTCTAGGTTGGATATTAGGAAAAACTATTTCACTAGGAGGGTGGCGAAGCATTGGAATGGGTTACCTAGGGAGGTGGTGGAATATTCATCCTTAGAGATGTTTAAGTCTCAGCTTGACAAAGCCCTGCCTGAGTTGATTTAGATGGGCAGGGGGCTGGACTTGATGATCTCCTGAGGTGTCTTCCAGCAATATGTGTCTATGATTCTAAGTTATATAAAATCATTTGTTAAGTCGCAGTTTGGAAAACTGAATTTTATTTGCTTTATTTTCCTAAGCATCTTAATAAATTCCTTTTTATGTAAATCAAGGTAATTAGATTTCTGTAACTGGAAAGCAGTTTAATTACTAAAAACTGTGTAAAGAAATCAATGATGTTTTAGGACTAAGATGAGGTTGCAAAGAATTTAACCATAATAAGACTCTGTACTACTGAGTCCTATGTCATGTATGATAGCGAATTGCTATTTAAATCAATAAAGACAACACTATTTTCTGCAATTCAGAGTGATAAGTTATCAGGATTTATTCCTGGAATCATTGCTACATTATAAAAACTTCAACAGCAAAAAACTGTACAAAAACATGTGTTCCTGAGTTTGTCCTTGATATCTGCCACTTTTAAGAGTATCGCACTTGAGTAGTAGACTTTTCATTGGGGAAAAAACATCTTTTTTAAACACTTGCTTTGCCAGTGAGTAGAGCTCTTGTTCAAGATTAGTTTTCCTTAAAATTTAGCTATGATTGTGATTGTATACTGTCGTACCTCAGTGTTCTGTACCTCGGTACCTTCGGTGGTCTGAACTGTCAGTGTCAGCGTCATCTGGTCAGGGTCGTCCTGGCGCGCTCCTGACAGGACCTCTACTCTGTCAGTGATGATAAACTTTCGGCTGCGCATGTAACAATCGGTACTCCCTTTATCTGGAGTGTTAGACCCCGTGCACTTGGGTCAACACAGGAGATCTCTGAGAAGCCCCGGAAATGACAGATGCAAGCAAGGTTTGAAATCAGTTGAGCAG
This sequence comes from Pelodiscus sinensis, assembly GCF_049634645.1. Taxonomy (NCBI): domain Eukaryota; kingdom Metazoa; phylum Chordata; order Testudines; family Trionychidae; genus Pelodiscus; species Pelodiscus sinensis. The sequence continues at coordinate 11,639,853 of NC_134723.1, forward strand.
GTTTATTATCAAATGCGAAGCTCTACCAGTTGGTAACAGAGATCACTATAATGATACACTATGGCCCGCGTTGACAAGGTACCAACACCGGACAGGCCTATTGCCATATAGCAGATATTAACAGTAGTTAGTCAAAGTTAAGCTACTGTGCATTCTGTAAGTTTAGGCAATGACACCTGCCATTCAGGCACCTAGTGCGTGCCCCTCCCCCCCCCTGCCAAGGTTGGCTGGAGAGCACCCTTTGTGGTGTCCTTTTATAGACAGGTACAAACAACTTACATCACTTCTTTACATACCAGGTTACCACCTTCTGTTGCCTAGTTACCACCTCTTACCTTATGGAAGGGGGGCTTACTTACTATCCTTCATGCTGTCAATTCCGATCTGGTCCTGAACCTAGGTCGGTATGTGCATTAGTTTTTCGGAAGTCTTTGTACCAAGACATTTCTTATTAAGATGTTCCGCTACTCCTCTTTGGTCTACAGTCTGTACCCAGGGCCTCCCTGTGTCCTTCCATGCTCAACCTAACTTACACAAGCACACAATTATCAATAGGGCCTATTTCTTGGCTCCTGTGTTACTGAACCAAAGTCTTGCTCACTAGATTGCAAGGTCTGTTTTCATTTTACAGGCCTCTATTTAGGCCTGCTGACTCCATGTTACTGACATGTTTTTAAGTTACATTTTCCTTAAAATTTAGCTATGATTGTGATTGTATACTATGTAGCATTATGTACATTAATAGATTTACTCCTCTTAAAACCATGTGAGAAAAATTGGGCAAAAACACTCTTTCCTTGGGACTTCACCTCAAATACAAATGTCTATTGGAACATTTTTGGTTAAGTTCAGCATTTTTATTAATGGTTCACCCTGCTCTGGTCTGATTCAACAGGAAGTTTGTTGAAACATGTTTCAACTTTTTTTCCCCAAGGGGAAAATTCAAAACAAGATTTTTGTTTAATTTCAGTTTTAAAAAACAGAAAATGTTTGAAAATTCAATTTTCCCCATTTCCTTCTCTTTTCCTGCCAATAATGCAAAGCAATGGACATAAGTTTAAGGTACATAGTCAAATATTGGTCCGACACAGATGTCAATGGGAGGTATGCTAAGAACTGTATAAAAATCATTTGGGTATTGTTCACTATTATTAATTATCTCTATATTAGGAGCCTTTATTTGTATATCATAATATTTGATCAAATGTGAAGTCTAGCAAACATAATTAAAACATCACTGTACCTTTATTATAAATACCACAGACTCCTATAATCTTTTGTAGACAGTGACTTTTATCAATCACTTTGGTACAGATACTTCAAGATAGTCAATAATCCAGCTTTTTCCATCATCACAACAGTGAAACCATCATGAGTGCTTTACATGAAGCACTCTGGCTATATTCCAAAATTATAGTAGTCACACTTGTACACTGCAAAATTTATAGATATGTAGCCAACTTTTCAAAGTAGATCTTGGATGCTTATTTTTAGGGTAATCAACATCAGACACATTACGAAAAGTAAGGTGCAAAAAATTGGACACCCAAAATTGAAACATTCTATATGTGACCACTTTTGAAAACTTCGGCCATTTTAAACCAGACAGCTGGAAAATTTGGGAAAATAAACCAAACTGCATACTGCTGGACAGCTCTCAGCCAAGGTCCATACTATTGCACAAATACAATAGAAGTCATAGAAAAGAAATAAAAGTCAGTGCTAACATGCATTTTGGCATCTACTTCCCTTAATAGACCAGAGTTCTTTCTGATATTGGAGCTATATCTTTATTAGCAACCTCATTATGAGGAATTTATAGTGGAAGGTCTCTGTGCTCTACAAAATGGGTAAATAATGTGCTTCTGGGAGCAAATATTTTAACTGGGGCATTAAAACATAATTAACTGATACATAATCCCTGACACTTCCTGAATCTCTGGGTATGTCTAAACTACATGGCTCCGTCGACGGAGCCATGTAGATTTGTTGTTTTGGCAAAGTCAAATGAAGCCGCGATTTAAATGATCGCGGCTTCATTTAAATTTACATGGCTGCCGCGCTGAGTCGACAAACAGCTGATCATCTGTTTGTCCGCTCAGCATGCTAGTCTGGACGCTCCACTGCCGACATCAAAGCCCTTTGTCGGCAGCCCCGGTAAACCTCATCCCACGAGGAATAACGGGGCTGCCGACAAAGGGCTTTGATGTCGGCAGGGGAGCGTCCAGACTAGCGCGCTGAGCGGACAAACAGCTGATCAGCTGTTTGTCGGCTCAGCGCGGCAGCCATGTAAATTTAAATGAAGCCGCGATCATTTAAATCGCGGCTTCATTTGACTTTGCCTATGTGTCTAATCTACATGCCTCTGACGACAGAGGCATGTAGTCTAGACACAGCCTCTGTGACCAAAACCTAGATAACTTGGTTGTTTGTTCTCTATTGAAATAGACTGTCTTCCTAAAGCTATTAATTTAACTGATTTGCTTTGTATCCAACTTTGATTTACTTTTTACCAGTTGAACCCCCACAAAGAGCATGTTTATACAACATATATATATATATATATATATATATATATATATATATATATATTTCTTTGTAACGAATCAGCCTTTTGATTCAAGTCTGGGTATCAATCATCCAATTGTTTGTTTGCCTCTGCTCTCTCTATTGATCCCTGTTTGTAATTTTTTTGAAGCTCACCTATTTCTATAGGGAATGACCTTATAAAAAATTAAGGAACCCAAAATGTACTATTTGTGTATGAATCTTCTGAAGGCATGTTACAATTATTTTCAATATTCGGTTCAGACATAAAATAGTCCACCAAGTTTTCAAGTATCTGGAAAAAAGGAGGAAAATATACAGTTTCCTATTTCTTCTTTTTTCAAACTCTGATGAATCTCACCATATGCATATTAATTTTCAGATTTAATAGACAAATTATATATATATATATATATATATATATATATATATATATATATATATTTCCTTCTTGGATAAATTTTGCATGAACTCCAACAATATTACAGCAAATGTAATATATGTTGTTGAACTGGTCGGACTTCACTGTAAATTCTGCCCAAGTCATCAGTTCAAGGTTTGGCCCCATTTTTAATAAACTGAGAAATGATGTGGAAGTGACAAAATTATTCACCACTAAATCTGAGGGCTCCTCCACAGTTGAAGAAAAAGCTACATGTTGTGAACTTGAATGTTCAGCTGTTCTATTTCTTCTTGTGAAATAAACAGAGACCAGTTGAAAATGGAGTTTGCCAAAACAGTAAACAGTAACAGAAAAGCAAGTCAACACCATATATTCTTCTAAATACTTCCCACGTTGAAGCCAAGTGTGATAAGGCCATTGACTTCAATGGGGGCAGTGTCAATCCCATATTATTCATCCTGTGGTCATTCACAGGTGATTTTCTTTCACAGATTAAAGATTTTATGATAACTTTTGTTAGTTATAAAGCCTCATGGCTTAAATCTGATAGTTTCTTTACATGATCTTTCTAATTTCCATTCACTAATAATGAAACTGCATGTAATGAAGAATCTATCTATCTATCTATCTATCTATCTATCTATCTATCTATCTATCTATCTATCTATCTATCTATCTATCTATCTATCTATCTACTTTAGAGTGCATTTGTCTGTCTGTGAGTCTGTCTGTCTGTGCATCTGTGAGTCTGTTTGTTCAAGAACTCCTCCTAAATGGTAAAAGCTAGAACAATCAAATTTGGTATGCAGGAAAATCGGAAGTGCCAGAAATAGAACTATTTTCCATAACATGGAAAGGAAGGGGACAGAGAGCGGAGGGATGTGAAAGGACAAGGTACAGAGAGAAGGGATGTGAAACTGGAAGAGGGGGGCAGCTACCAGGGCCTGGCCCCTCATCAGACAGGCTGCAGGTCGTGGGGGACACTGGAGGTGGGTCAGGTCAAAGGGGAGAAGCCCCCAGATCCTGGCCTCCCTGCAGATAGCCTGCAAGCTGCAGAGTCGGGGGAAGGGCAGCTGGAGGCCAGGGACAACCCCCAGAGCCTTACTCTCCCCAGACAGCCTGCAGGCCAAGGGGCAAAACCCCCAGAGTCTGCCTTCCCAGACAGACCACTGGTTGGGTGTGGGAAGGTAACTAGGGGAGCAGCCTCCTGATCCTCACTCCTCCACAGACAGTGTGCAGGGCCACTGGAGGAGGTGGCCACTGGAGGAGGTGGCAGCCCCAAGAGCCTTGTCCCCTCTCAGACAGCCGCAGGCCATGGAGGGGCACTTTTGGCCAGGGCAGACCACAGAGCCTGCCTAGTCCTTTGGAATCCCCCTCAGTCTGCGGAATGGAGGGGTGCTGCTGGAGGATGGGGGTAGTGCCTGAAGTGCTGTACCCCCCAGACCATTTGCACAGTGGGGGGCACCTGGAGACCATGGCTAGCCCACAGAGCACTGTTTTTCTTCAACATCTTTATTAATGACCTGGATGAGAGGATGGATTAGACCCTCAGCAAGTCTGCAGATGACACTAAGCTAGGGAGAGAGGTAGATACTGAGCTAGGGAGAGAGGTAGAGCAGGGATAGGGTCTATAGTGACCAAGACATGTTAGCGGATTGGGCCAAAAGAAATCTGATGAGTTTCAACAAGGACAAGGACAAGTTGATTCAGGGACAGAAGAATCCCAAGCATTTTTATGGGTTAGGGGCCAGCTGGCTTAGTAGTTCAGTACCACCAAATTACCAACAAGGAGCTTGCGAACTGGTGAGTGCTAACAGGGGGTATGTCTACACTACCACCCTAGTTCGAACTAGGGTGGTAATGTAGGCAACCGGAGTTGCAAATGAAGCCCGGGATTTGAATTTCCCGGGCTTCATTTGCATATTGCCGGACGCCGCCATTTTTAAATGTCCGCTTTTACGGACTCCGTGCTCCGCGGCTACACGCAGCACGGACTAGGTAGTTCGGATTAGGCTTCCTATTCCGAACTACCGTTACTCCTCGTGGAACGAGGAACGAGGAGTAACGATAGTTTGGAATAGGAAGCCTAATCCGAACTACCTAGTCCGTGCCGCGTGTAGCCGTGGGGCACGGAGTCCGCACTAGCGGACATTTAAAAATGGCGATGCCCAGCAATATTCAAATGAAGCCCGGGAAATTCAAATCCCGGGCTTCATTTGCAACTCCGGTTGCCTACATTCCCACCCTAGTTCGAACTAGGGTGGTAGTGTTGACATACCCAGGGAGTTTAAAGAAGGAGTTCTCCAGGTAAAGGAGAAGTAGATACAAGACTCTTGAGGGAAGTATGTGTTGTTATTGGGGCTTTCTTACTGTATGCTGAGCTTGTGTTTGTGAGTGAGGGTTGGTGTGTGGTGTGTGTGTTTTTTTTTTCTGTGTTTGTGAGTGAGGCTTCAGAGAGGGAGTTCTCCAGGTAGAGGAGAAGCAGATACAGGACTCTTGATGGAAGTGTGTGTTGTGTTTGGAGCTTTCTTGCTATGTGCTGAGCTTGTGTTTGTGAGTGAGGGTGATGTGTATTCTTTTTTTGTTTTTGTTTGTTTTTTCCCCTGTGTTTGTGAGTGAGGCTTTTTTTCCCCCTCCAATTCCCCTTTGCCCTCCCCCTCCCCTTCATGGAGTGTGTGCTGTGATTGGTAGGTGGAAACTGCTGGCTTCTAATTAAAGTTTGAATTCTAGAAGCCTCTGCTGAATGGCTGAGCCTTGGTAGGGGGTGGGACTTTCAGGCACTCCAGGGCTTTATAAGGCAGTGGGAAAGCAACCAAGGAGCTTGCAAACAGGTGAGTGATAACAGGGAGTTTAGAGAGGGAGTCTGGAAGGAGAGAGGGATGGGCGTGAGGTTCTCTTGCCTTTCTTTTTAAATCCCGTCTCCAGGACAGTAGCGATGGTGAAAGGTGATAGGTCTGCTGTTGTTACCTGCATGGAGTGTGCCATGTTTGTCTTCCTCCCAGAAGAAAGAACGGATTTCGTCTGCACTAAGTGCAAGCTGGTCCATTTTGAGGCATTTGGAAGAGAGGAAAGTGATTAGGAATAGTCAGCATGGATTCACAAAGGGAAAGTCGTGCCTGACCAATCTGATTAGCTTCTATGATGAGGTAACTGGCTCTGTGTACGTGGGAAAGTCAGTGGATGTGATGTACTTTGACTTTAGCAAGGCTTTTGATACGGTCTCTCACAATATTCTTTCTAGCAAGTTAAGGGAATGTGGATTGGATAAATGGACAGTAAAGATGGCTAGAAAAGCTGGTCCCAGTGGGTAGTGATCAACGGCTCAATGTCAGGATGGCTGTCGGTTTCTAGCAGAGTGCCCCAAGGTTCAGTTCTAGGACCGGTTTTGTTCAATATCTTTATTAATGACCTGTATGAGTGGATGTATTGCAACCTCAGAAACTTTTCAGATGACACTAAGCTAGGGGGAGAGGTAGATACATTGGAGGGAAGGTATAGGGTCCAGAGTGACTTAGAAAAATTGGAGGATTGGGCCACAAGAAATCTGATGAGGTTCAACAAGGACAAGTGCAGAGTCCTGCACTTGGGACGGAAGAATCCCAAGTATTGTTACAGGCTGGGGACCAACCAGATAAGTAGCAGTTCTGCAGAACAGGACCTTGGGGTTACAATGGATGAGAAGCTGGATATGAGTCAACAGCATGCCCTTGTAGCCAAGAAGGCTAATGGCATATTAGGTTGCATTAAAAGGTGCACTGCCAGCAGATCTAGAGATGTCATTTTTCCCCTTTATTCGGCTCTGGTGAGGCTACATCTGGAGTATGGTGTCCAATTCTGGGACCCCCACTACAAAAAGGATGTGGATTCATTGGAGAGGGTCCAGCGGAGGGCAACTAAAATGATTAGGGGGCTGGAGCACATGATGTACGAGAAGAGGCTGAAGGAGTTGGACTTATTTAGTCTGCAGAAGAGAAGAGTGAGGGGGGATTTGATAGCAGCCTTCAACTTCCTGAAGGGAGGTTCCAAAGAGGATGGAGAGAGGCTGTTCTCAGTAGTGACAGATGGCAGAACAAGGAGCAATGGTCTCAGGTTGTGGTGGGAAAGGTCCAGATTGGATATTAGGAAAAACTATTTCACTAGGAGTGTAGTGAAGCACAGGAATGGTTTACAGGGGGAAGTAGTGGTGTCTCCATCCCTAGAGGTGTTTAAGTCTTGGCTTGATAAAGCCCTGGCTGGGTTGATTTAATTGGGATTGGACCTGCCTAGAGCAGGGGGCTGGACTTGATGACCTTCTGAGGTCTCTTCCAGCTCTATGGTTCTATGATTCTATGAAAAGTACCTTGGGGGTTACAGAGGATGAAATGCTGGATATGAGTCAACAGAGTGCCCTTGTAGGGTACATTAGGAGGAACATTGCCAGCAGATCTAGAGAAGTGATCATTACCCTTTATTTGGTGCTGGTGAAGTCATATCTGGAGTATTGTGTCCAGTTCTGGAGCCCCAGTTACAGGAAGGATGTGGATGCATTGGAGAGGGTCCAGCAGAGGGAAACCAAAATGATTAGGGGTCTGGAGCACATGACCTACGAGAAGAGGCTGAAGGATTTGAACTTATTTAGTCTGCAGAAGTGAAGAGTGAGGGGGGATTTGATAGCCCCCTTCAACTTTCTGAAGGGAGGTTCCAAAGAGGATTGAGAGAGGCTGTTCACAGTAGTGACGAATGGCAAAACAAGGAGCAATGGTCTCAAGTTACAGTGGGGGAGATCTAAGTTGGATATTAGGAAAAACTATTTCACGAGGAGGGTGGTGAAGTACTGGAATGGGTTACCTAGGGAGGTGGTGGAATCTCCATCCCTAGAGGTTTTTAAGTCTCAGGTTTACAAAGCCCTGGCTGGAATGATTTAGTTGAAATTGGTTTTGGGGAGGGGGTTGGATTCGATGACCTCCTGAGGTCTCTTCCAGCTCTACGATTCTATAATTGTATGATTCTATGATTCCCCCAATCGGCTTCAGGATGGGGACCACTTTCCCAAGCAAGGCCCCCCAGAGCAGCTGCAGGATGGGGGGCCAAGGTCTTTCCTGCCCCGACATCCCACAGGTCAGGGCAGGGGGAAACAGAGTCAGGACACGGCTGGCCCACAGAGCCCCAATTCCCACCCGACAAGAGTGCAGACCTGGATCTCAGCCCCGGAGGAGAAGCTGCTGGGAGCAATGCCACAGCCCCCTGAGAGGAACCACCACCAGAGCAGTACCTCAACACCCTGGGCAGCCCCAGTAAGTCCCTCTCCAACCTTCCAGCCCCATCTTGAGCCCCCTGCTGCGAGCCCTGCACCTCTCCTCTCCTTTGTCTTCCGTATTCCCACCTTCTTCCCCCTTCCCTGAGGCCCTCACACACTTCCTTGAATCCTCACACACTTCGCAACTCACCCCCCTACTTCTCCTAATGCCAAACCCTCTCTCCAGACTTCATTTTCCTTCATTTTTTAAAAAATGCAATCAGTGAAACAAAGCATGTACATTTTTCATTTATTTTTAAAAAATTACTTCAGTTAAAGACCTGGGCAACACCAGGTACATCTGCTAATTACATATAAAGATTAAAACTAAAAGTGGAAGTCAATCATTATAATTCATGGTTGACACAAAAGACATTTCAAAAATATCTGAAATACATTTTTGCTCATGGTTAGAGTTTTTAGTGTGTTTTTTTAATCTTCATTACTCCTTTACATTATATTCAGTGCGTTGGATTTTGACTTACATCATTCATGTAGAAACTTAGCTGCCAAAAGATATGTCTTAAATTCTTGTTGAGAATTACTGTTCATGTGTGTTTATGTGATTACAACAATTTGCAGATTTTTTCGGGGGCGGGGGAGAATGGGACTTGATGAGTCTTACAACGTTTGATATGGGAAGAAAAAATAATCCCATATGTTCTTCTCAGCGTAAACACATTCAGATGGGAACTAATTAGTAAGATAAATGAATGGTTGTGTTAGAATTGACATGGTTTAGGTAATGTCCCATTTTCCCTAAGCCTGTTGGATATGTGGGTAGTATGTACATTAATACAAAAACAGAGTGTAAACAGCTGTAAAGACGCAGATGTCATCTTCTTCTGTGGTCCACTCTGCTAGTATGTCTTGCTGTTGCTTACCCTGTTCCTAAAAACATCTCTGACATATCTGACAGAGTGAGAGCACTTCAGGATGCTGGCGGAGCTAATTCAATTTGTATGTAACATTTGCTGCACACAGCATACTTTTTTCTTCTGGAGGAGTATACTACTCAAGGTGCATCTACACAGCACAGTAATTTCAAAATAACTGACATTATTTGAAAATAACAATACAAGCATCTACGCAGCAATTCTGTTATTTCAAAATAAATTTGAAATAACAGACAGCTTATTCTGACTTCTGTAAACCTCATTCCACAAGGAATAATGTCTATTTCAAAATACCTATTTCAAAATAGTTGTAGTGTGAACGCTCCACTGCTGCTATTTCAAAATAGCTCCTCCCCAGGGACATTCAGATTAATTACTTTCCACTGCCTCCTGGGGCTCTAAATCAAGGTAGCATGTCCACATTAAGGAAGCCTGCCTCCGACTAAATTTTGAGGATTCCCTGTAGTGTAGACGTGCTATTACAAAATAAGCTATTTCACAGTATTTCTTCTGGAATAGCTTATTTTGAAATAAGTGTGCAATGTAGAAGTACTCTCAGATAGTCTCTCCATCAGCTGGAAGAATAGTTTGTGGAAGAATATGAACAGAAAAGGCATGTCCCGCCTAGTCACTTTCCCCTTCATATTTCACCATCACACCTGTTCTTCCTTAATGCATTTCTAAACTGATTCAGGGATCTTTGAATTAAAGTTGGTTTGTAAGAAATATCTTTAAAGCAGGCCTAGATGTATAAAAATTGAAGAAGATTGACATGTATTTAAAATGTGGGGTTATTTAGATGCTTGGGCTAAATTTTGGGATGTTTGATGGAGCAATTTGATCATCACTTGTCGATCACTCCTCAGTATTTTCATTGTGCATTTTAAGGAATTTCACTCTGCTTCAATTTTTCACTTTAGGAGAACAGAACTTTCTTAAACATAATTGTATGTTTTTTTGACAAGCAAAATTTTTTAGATACTGAGAACCCAATGGATTTAATTTGACTTAATTCAGGGGTTCCTACATTTCATTGCCCGGCGATTCCCTTCATACAACAAAAATTACCACAGGCTCCCTGGAGAAGTGAGCTGCCCTGTGTGGACTCAAAATCTGTGTCCCACTGCTTTGAGCAGGTGCCCAAAGCTGAAGCCCAGGGGCTTCACATCCAGGCAAAGCAGCCTGTAACATAAGTCATGCCCAGCAAGCTTAGTCAACCTTAGCAACCCCATTAAAATGTGGTTGTGACCTAGTTGATGGTCCTGGCTGTGTCTAGACTGGCCAGTTTGTCCGGAAAAACCTGCCAACTATCTACACTGGCCACTTGAATTTCCACAAAAGCACTGACTTCCTACTGTAAGAAATCAGTGCTTCTTGCGGAAATACTATTCCGCTCCCATTCAGGCAAAAATCCCTTTTGCACAAAGCTTTTGCACAAAAGGGCCAGTGTAGACAGCTCAGATTTGTTTTCCGCAAAAAAGCCCCGATCACAAAAATGGCTTTTGCAGAAAAGCGTCCGTGCCAATCTAAACGTTCTGTTCCAAAAAAATGCTTTTAACGGAAAACTTTTCTGTATTTCCGGAAAATCATGCCAATCTAGACGCAGCCTCTGTGTATTATCTCATACGTAAAAATACTTAGATTTTTCCAAAATTACATCTTAGAATGGCCAAATAATTCAGAACTTAACTTAAAGACACTGAAACATGAGATTGGGTGTACTCTTTGGGATGTCTGAATAATGAATCTCTCTGCTGTAGACCTTACAAAGTGCTTTGCAGTTGAGCTGATTGGGTTAATTTTGTGAGGCTTATTGGAACCTTGTGGAATTTCTGAAAGGCCGTCAGTGACCTTTAGTTAGTTACTTAGATTCTGAAAATACTTTAAAAAAATTCTGCAGTATTAAATATGATTTTCAGCTGCTCACATTTATTTGATTATGTGGATTAGATTTCACCAAGCTCTTTCCAAATAAACTCAGCTGAAGTATAAGGTTTCTTACTCATGATAAAGTTACACCATCTTTCAAACTATATTAAAAACAATAAACCTGTCATATCTCAAAAATGACTTGCCAAATATTCTCAAATGAAGTTAGAGTTGGAATACAGAATGTCCAGTAGCCACATAATACACTTGCCAGATTTTAAGCAGAAATAATTTTTTTATTGGGGATTTTGTAGGTGGTATTATGGCTTATAAGTGGGAGAAGGCTCACTTTGGTGGCTGCTGATTCTCAATAAACTGATCAACATGTGCTTTAGAACATTATCTAGGTGTGACTGTATTGAGATGAAATATGTAAGAAATGTAATCAAACACTATTTTTTCCCTCAGGCTACCAAATTTCTTTATCTGAAGGCCAGGTAACTGTTTGTAAGACTTTTACTTTTAGCAAAGACATTGACAGTATTACTTGTACTGCTTACTGTCATATAAAAAAAATCTTTCCAAAACAAAAGAAAATATTCATCTTACCTAGAAAGAGAGTGCACTGCAATTATTGCTCCATTAGAGTCTTTCATGCATTTTCATTATTTCTTAAATGAATGTCCTGTCTTAGTAGCGCATAGTATACAGTAAGGAAAATGATGGAAAACAGAGATCTCTGTGTATGGGATAGTTCCATATGTTTGATAATACTACTTGTTTGCCAATACTTGAGAAGAAAAGTAGCTGTGGTATTGATTCATACTATTCTGTATATGTTGGACATTAATTACATGTTGCTGAATTGTTACTTACTGTGGCAGTCTGTATCCCTGTACTCACCCCTGTGACGGGGTGCCGCAACCCTGCACTAACCGGCTCCCCCTGGGAGGCAGAGAGTAGCAGAGCGGCTTTCCCTGCCGTGGGAGAAGCGGCAGTTGCAGCAGGAGGGCACTGTCTGGCTAGAAACTTGGCTGGCGTTCCAGCGGACACACCGAGGGAGGCTTCCCCTGCCCCAGGAGAGACCGCGGCAACCGTGAGCGCACGCTGCATGGATGCACCAGCACCCCCACTGATGCTCCAGGGAAGGCCCAGAAAAACGCCCATGGCTCAGGGAAAGATGCTGGGGGCGGGGTCCGTAGGAAGGGGGGAGGAGCCGACCTAGCAGACACCAGCGCATGCGTCCTAGGGGAAAGGGGTGGCGTCCTCCATGGTATAAAGGGAGCAGGGGCACTTGGACAGGGAAGGCCAGCCAGAGCACGGGATGAGGGGGCTCAGGGCTTCAAGAAAGCAGCAAGCGAAGCACCCTGGTGAGCAGCGGTGAGGAAGTAGCCCAGAGCGGGTGCAAAATAGAAGCCTGCAGGCTGATGAATTGCGGCACGTAGCCCTGTTAGCCAGGTGAGGGGAGAGAGGATGTTCTCCTCCCACCTTATGGCCCTGGGCTGGGGTCTGGAGAGAGGGAGGGCCTGGACCCCCCCCTCATCTCTCCGCTCGGGGTAACCCCTGGGCAACCAGGGAGTGGTGCAACCTCATGATCTGGCAGGGCAGGCTGGCCAGTCAAGAGAAAATGGAGGCCAAGAAGGGGGACTGGGTGATGCGACCAGGGCACCCCTTGACAACCCCCTACATATTACTGTAATAATCTTTGAAAACTTACATGTTAAAAGGTAGCACTTGAAAACTCATAATTTTCTGGACAGTATTGTCGTGAGTAGATACATGTAGTGACATTGTTTGTAAAGTTATAAGATTCCATTCTGTGGTGTTTATTCACTCATATTCCAAACCACAGTCCTGCTTACACAGAAATTGGCAAATGGCTAACTTGCTGACCAAATAAATCTGAATACCCTTGCCCCACACCTTCTCCAAAACCCTGTACTGCTTATTCCACCCCTCCCCCAACTTTTATCACAGTCTTCCACCCTCACTCTCTCAGTTTTCACCAGGCTGGGGCCAGGTGAGGAAGATTCCTTTTAGACTGTTGAAAACTGGATACCTGGCAACCCTAAAAGCTCAAAGGGTGTTCCAACAGCTGGGACAATCAGCAGGAGATATTGTCCCTTCCAGAAGTGTTGTCTTCTGATTCTCAAGACTTGTCTCCACTAACTGGGAGATTGACATGGCACATATCAATCTCTCGGGGGCCAATTTAGCAGATCTAATAAGGACCCACTAAATCGACTGCTGATTGTGTTCCTGTTAACCCTGGTACTCCATCAGGTTGAGGGGAGTAAGAGTAGTTGTTAAGAAAGAAACTCTCTTATTGATATCCCGCAGTAAGGACTCTGTGGAAATTCATAGTAAAATATGTCTACTCCAGCTATGCTATTCACATAACTAGAGCTGTGTACCTTAATTAGATTTTGCTCCCTAATGTAGAATTGGCCTCAACTGGAAATGTTTTCTAAAGAAGAGAATTCATAGATGCCAACTTCTTATTTTGCTGGAAGTTCCTGGATCCGCCCTCCCTCCCCCTTCAGGCTTTGCTCCTACTCCACTCTTTCCCACAAACCCTTGCCCAACCTCTTCCTGCCCTGGCTTCACCACAGCCTGCCTTTTCCTCACCTCTTCCCCCAGGCACATCTCCTCCTTATTCCTCTACCTTCTTCCCAGAGCTTGAACATCATAATTTAGCTGTTCACAGTGCTCCAATAGCGCTGTGGAAGGAGGAGAAGAAGTTGGTAAGTGTGGGACCCCTGGCACATGAGAGGCATGAAAGGAGGGACCCATGGGTGGAGCTTCACACTGGTGGGTGCTTTGCCCCTCTTATTTTTCCCCATGGGTTCTGTAGCCCCAGAGGACTCATGGAGTCAGCACATATGGGGGGATTGATACTATTAAGAATGAGGGGCAAAGACCTTAGGGCTCTCTTCCCCTTTCTTTCTCGCCCTGTCCTTTGATTGGCTGCATCAGTAGGAATAAAGGAAATTGCTGAAGAGATCCTGGTCTAGAGGTTCTTCCAGCAACACAACTGAGAACAGGTGGTGGGAGAAACTCTGCTTTGAACATATCAGAGTTTGTTAGTAATTAGTTGGTTGGAATTAGTCATTGGGGGTATGTTTACACTGGCACCCTCTTTCAAGAGAGGGATGCAAATGAAGATATTCAAAATCATAACTGAAGCCAAGATTTAAATATCCCGTGCTTCATTTGCATATTCGCGTTCTGGCGCAATTTCAAAATAGCGCTATTTCAAAATAATAGACGCTGTTAAGACGTGGTTATTTTGAGAGAAAACTCTTCTCTCGAAATAACTGGTAAACCTCATTGTAAAGTAAGCAGGTTCGACTAAAATACTAGCCAAAAAGGAACACAATGGTTCTATGGAAAATGTTAATTTTTCAAATTATGTAATAAAATGTTTCTTATTCATCCTTTAGTTCAGAGGTAGGGAACCTAAGGCCCAGGGACCGAATGCAGCCCCCAGCTTTCCTGGATCCAGCTCTCCAGGCTTAGGGCCCTCCCCTCATCCCTTCAGCATAGGGGATCCCACACTGGTGCTTCAGACACCCCCCACCGACCACCCATGGGGCTGGAGCACTCAAAATCTATTAGCCTGGATCCTCCTAGGTACTCTTGTGCAAAGGGAATGTGGGGAATGTCTTTCTGGTTCTCAGTTTTTTGCTTCTCACTTGCGTGTGGCCCCCAACTGATTTTTCCGTGCGGCAGCGGCCCCTGACCCAAAAAATGGTCCCTGCTTTCGTTACAGGAGAATGGGGGAAATAGCCCTGAGAACATTTTATTGTTGTAAGAAGGGATTTTTAAATAGATGAATCAGACACAACTGTTAGTATAAATCTATTTTTAAGCAACATTGAAAATCACAGGACTCAGAGAAAATTATTTCCAATGGCTTCTATAAATGAGTGAACTTCACACACTGTCATGTATATACCCAGACTACAATAAAATCTTTTGTTGCAAGGTTACTTTGCATATTGTTTATAGCATTTGTTTATCTTTTTCTAACAGTATTAGTGCTGTTTCTTAATGAACCTGCTGCTTTTCTTGTATATACATCAGGTTTTATTTGCTGGGTGGCTTTTCCCAGACAGATACAAATGCTTATTTACCAGAATACAAATGTAAGTGCAACAGCCTCATAAATTAGCTGAGGTAAATCAGGAAGGCACTGAGGAAAAAATAAAAGGGAAAAATAATATTCTAAACTGAGAATATGACTCCAAGTCATCTGAGCTATCTCCCCTACCACACATCAACTGGTGGGGACAACATGGCTTTATTACAGAGGTTGTCATGAGAATAAAAACTTGAGTATATGCATATTCAAAAGGAAGATTCTGTTTCAACCCAAAGGCTTGCTCTAACGGGAGTGTTTATATCTAAAGGGAACTGATAAGCCAGGATCTGAAAAATAGCACATTAGGTGGTAGTGTTTGGGTTTTTATTTCCCCTCTGTAATTGTGTGAGGGAAAGCTTTGCCAATACCATTTTCAACTGGAGAATATATTCCCAATACAATAAGTATGCTTTGCAAACTCAGTTGATTTTTCAGACTATTTGTTTCAGAAAGGAGGGAAAAAATTCTGATAGCATCAGAATAATTCAATAAAATATTTTGGAATATTTCCATTTTATCTTTTGTAATAATTTTTTCTTTGTTTCATTTTGTATTGGACAAATACAATCATATTATAATATGATGTAAAATAAAATTGTAATCAACTTTTTTTGGAATTTTCTTTCACAGAGAATTTCCGGATTTCATTGCTACCTGTAACACAAACAAATTCTAATTTGGGAGAGAAGGGGGTAGGTATGGGTGGTGCCATAGCAGTTTCAATTATTTTGTAGTCTCTTTCTGTTGCTGTACTTTCACCTTGGGGCATAGTCTCCATTATGTGGCCAATTGTGCAACATTGTTGGTCAACTTGCAAGTGCTAATCTCATTGTAACATGATTTCCACAGCACAAATTTCTGTTTGATATGTTCTCTGATAGTCCAGTTGATTTACACATTAATGCAAAGTTTCTATTCTCCAGATGATTGCATGCTTCAGCTGGTCATCACACAGATGCTGTTTGCCTAGTTTCTATATCTTAAGCAGTTTTACCCTCACTGTTAACCTATGGCTTTTTACACTCATAAGGGGTTTCATGTTGGCGGCTTAGCCTTTGTAGATGTTTCTTGTTTGTTTTGGGCATGATATATATATAGTACACTGGAAAGTGTTAATGGCAGCCATTATCTTGTTCTTTGATCTATGGATTATTATAGTGCAGGTTAAAGCTGATGGGCATGCTAATGAAATGTGGGGGCTTTTGTGTCACTTCCAGTTTTCCAATTTCCCCCAAAATCAATAGATTGCTGCCCGTTCATGTCTAGAACATTATCTGAACTATTGATTCTATGTGATAATCAAACTATATGCTATATAGGACAGGTCATCAAGTCTGAGCATAGAAGATGCTCATCAGTGTTTTCCAAAATATATAGGATGCAAAAGAGTAGTTTTTAGAGGTGGGAAGTGGGGTGGAGATGTACCAACTAAACTGTGCACGGCTTTAACAAGACAGAATAGGGTAGAATAGTTCAAAATAACTTCATTTTCCTGAAGAAGGACTTAGTTTTATTGAAAGCCTAAAGGGAAGATGTAAAAGAAAAAAGAGTACAACAGAATTGAATCACTATTATTTTCATTAAGGGCTAATCACTATAATTTTCATTAAGAACTCTATATAAATCTCTCAGCTATCACAATACCCACTGCATTGTGTATTACTCTGTGAGAGTTACCCCATTGCCCTCTGTATCGATCTAAATGCCAAATGCACACACTTCCAGTTAAACTTATTATTCATCCTGCACATAGTTTTATTATTCCATTTTGTGAAACATTTCAAGATTTTGTCTTTTGCAGTTGTGATTAGGAATTAGGTCTGTAAATGTAGAAATTCACTGTGAAAAAAAATCCAGGGATATGTTTGTTTGGGGTCCATTGAAACCTTTCATAGTAATCAAATCAAAATGCATAATTTCTGTTAATATGGAGCGCAATACAGACTTTCTAAACATTTAAAGTGAACTTATTTCAAAATGAAAAATCAAAACATTCAATTCACAAACATTTCAACATCTTTGGAATGTTTTATCAATTTTTCCTTGAATGTAATTGGATGAAAATGACATGGTTTCAAGAAGCAGTTTGACTGCTGCAGAAAATGGCTTTGTCAAAGCTTTTTCAAACAGTTCTACTTGTTACCATTAGTGAATGTCACGGAGTCCAAGGCTTTTGAAACCGCCCCTCTTTTCTTTTTCTTTTTCTTTTGAATTCACAAAACTAGTCTTAGTTCACAATCTGTTTTTCCCTTTAAAGTAAAGGCACATTTTCTTTTAACTCTCTCATGGGTGATTCAGTCTCAAAAATTAAAAATAAAAATGAAAAACATAGAATAAAAAATTCCTGGCTCAAGAAAAGGCAACACAATTGTTAGGGATACATCCTTTGATATACGTTCTTGGAAATCTAGCCTGGCAGGTCTGTATTCAGGTAGATGCTATATTTCTTAATAGTGTAACCCTTCTGGCCAGGTAGCACTGGGCTGGGTTCAATATCTAGGGATTCCTTTTCATCCATCCAACACAGAACTGGCTCAAGCCCCCACCCAGTAACACAACACTTCTGGATGCCTCTAGGAAGCAATGCTTCTCCATTCGTAAGCAGAGTCTGAGTGTAGAGAAGACACTTTTAATAACAGTAATATAGCATCACCCTCCAGGAACACACACAAACAATGAAAACCCATAACATAAACAAAGAAAACCTGTAAGCAAGGTACTATCCCCGGAGTCTGCAAGGCAGAGTCTTTTGCTTAAAGATCTTTAGTCGAACCCCCAGTTCATATAGTGAGGTTGCCTCTGACTTCAAACACCCCCTCATGGCTCTGTCCACTCAGTGCAGACCCAGAGTCCATAGGTACATCATTATGATGTGTCCCATTGCTGAGCATGTGGCAATGCCACCTAAGTGCTGCTCTTGCTGGCCACCTGCCAGCTACTCCTGCCACCTGCCTGCTGCTGCTCTTGCTAGCTGCTCACCACTACTTCCACTGGCTGCCCCACTGGCTGCTGCTGCTAGCTTTGTGATGGATTTGGCTCTGGGCCAAACCTAGTAATTTCAGCTCCGGGCTACAGCACAATCCAGCCAAAACATTCTAGCATCCACTGGAATAATACTTCAAAATAATAAAGAGACTACTTATGGAGTCCGTTTTAGTTCTATCATTAGAAGACAACGTAGGAGGGAAACAGCTTGAACCAGTCTTACAGTTCACACCTGCCATTCCCAACCATGTTGACTTCATAGAGTTTGGAAGGGGAAGCCTTCTTTATACTGACAGTGTCCCTCATTGGAATTGAGTTAAATACAATCTGCTTTTCTGCTTTCCCAGTAACTGCAAGCCTTGGCAGTCATATTTTATAATTCCTGCATTTAGGGTTAACATGGTTTATGACTCCATAGCAGCCAAATTGGTTACAATAGGCCATTCTAGAATTGTTACCATTCTAACAATTGAATATCTAGCAGGCCTAAGCAACTGAGTGAACTGTATTTATATTTATATAACCACACCCAGGATTTCTTTCCCATTCCAGCTGGCTGTGATGGAAGCATTGATTCAGACCCTCCTTACAACTGGTAACTTTTCTTTCACTCCATGGATGTTTAGACTACAGTTACAAGTTGCAATGGAACCTAATGTGGGCATACTTGATTTAGGCACTTTGGGCCCTGGACTGAAAATATGTATTTGGGCAACTAGCCCTTTCTGAACTCCAGCCAGCCACCATTTCTCTGTTATTGGTACTTTGCTACTAAATTAAAGCTAGCATGACTTGGGTGCCACAATTACACCACATAAGTATTTCTACCCTCCAGAGGTCAATCTTCTAGCATTCAATTTAGAGGGTCTAATGCAGATCTGTAAATTGAATGCTGAGGGCAGACCTTGTTGGTATCTGGTACTCCTCATTCTGCAAGGAGTAAGGGAAGCTGACAGGAGTGTTTGCTCCCATTGGCCTCCCTCAGTATGAAAAGCTAAAATGTGTAGCTGGAGTTCTGTACCATAAACTGACTTGCCTGGTTTAGTATAGATCAGGCCCATGTATGCAACGTAGGCAGACCCTCTGTAGTTTTTAAAACCTACATGTTTTCTATTCCATTTTTATTATCCTATCATTAGATTTACTCTCTCTCTCTCTGGGTATGTCTACACTACAGCATTATTTTGAAATATCTAATTTCAAAATAGTTATTTTGAAATAACGCGTCTACACACAAAATGCATTTAAAAATAGCTTTTTGCTATTTCGAAATAACGCGTCCACACTAATTGGATGCTGAATCGCATTTAAGGCCAGCCGGAACTTAAATTCTGTTTCCGGCAGGGCATCAGGTCAGAAGTTACCTTGTGGCCAGAGCGGCCAGCAGGGCACCCTGGGAAGGACTGGAGGCCCCCTATTTCGAAATAAATGTCTACACAGCACTTATTTTGAAATAGCAATTTCGAAATTGGTGCTATTTCTTGTGGAATGATGTTTACCAATTTCAAAATAAGCCCTCCGTTATTTCAAATTAATTTTGAAATAACAGTTGGCTTGTGTAGATGCTAGGAAAGTTATTTCAAAATAACAGCTGTTATTTTGAAATAACTTTGCTGTGTAGACATACCTTCTTTCTCTCTCTGCTCCTTTTTAACAGACTATAAACAAAACTTGATTCTTAAGCTTCACTTTGAGTTTCAGAGCAAGTTTCAAAATTTAGCAAAACAATTTATCCATCCCTCTCACCTCAGGGCAACTGCACCTGTATTTCCCCTGTGCAGGCAATATTCCCTCTAACCAGAATGTGTACTGAGGCATGTAGAATGTGCATCACCTGTAGAAACAAAATACCTAGCTGTGGGTGCTCTGCTAATCAGCTGGGCTCCTGAGCAGCCACACATGCACACGGGTAACAGGAAACTCTGGCAGGAAGGGCACCTATTCTCAGGTTTCCAGTTCCACAGCTGTCATGTCTCTTTGGTATAGACGCATGCCCCTCTGCTTTCTGATTGGGGTATTTCCAGGCTGCACACATCTCTGCATACACTAGCAGAACCAACTTCCTTTTCCTTTAGAGACAGTTCAGATATATTTTTTATTGCTTGTTAGGCACTACGCAACACTTCTTATGCAAGCCTATTTTATTATTAAGGGCTTTATGGAGAAAACATTAAAACAAGAAAAGAAATTGCACACATGCTAATACAACTACCATAGTGTGCCCAACCCTAATACAGATTCTGGCAAGATGAGCCTTCAAACACTCTTGCAAAGGGGGATTTTTCATAGTTACATGTTTATCACGGCTTCAGCTCAGAGCCAGCATACTCATAATATTTTTAATCAATCCTTCATGCTTTCTGAAATCTTTGCTTTGGAATTTCAGGAACAGGTAGCCCATAGATAATGGATCTTGCTCCCCAAGGCATGGTTTAAAAAGTGGAATATTCAAAGTGGGTCATTTGCATTCCCCAGTTACTTCCTAGGAAATCTACTTCACAGATATAGTTCCAAAAATCCTTTTCAGTTCCTGATACCTTCCCGAGATTGCCTTAGTTTGTTTTCTAAAGAAGGTACATACTTACAAACCCATGTGACACACAATTTCATTTTTAATATAAGGGACCTCAAAGATGTTAAGCTTAATTCGACAAAGTTCATTCAGGATATTGTCTTTATGGAAAGGCTGTGTAATACTTACTATCTGTGAGATTGGGTTTGGAACACAGCAAGGGAGATCTAGGGGGATTTGCACCCATAAAACAAACAGATTCCATTTTCCCTGCTTACTATCAAAGGTTTTGCACTCATTTTCAACACATACAAACATATTCTCCAAAGATTTGCGGCTGCTCTGAGGTATCCAAGTGTCACTACGAAACCCTAATGTGGCTGCAAATGCCTAGCAGAGAGAATTTTTGTAAAGAAAAACTCCTTGATGGAAATAACTGGGTCTGTACCTTCACCCCAAATGTAGTGGGCATATCACAGGTGGGAGGGGCATGGCAGAACTCCACCTAGGGCCTCACATTTGGAGTGTGCTTAGATATGCCCATCAGCATCTCTAATTAATATCTGGCTGGAACTAGCTCTCAAGATCAGGGAACTGAACCTCACCCTCTCATGTAAAAGATCCCTACCCCTGTGAGTGAGTTAATGAAGTCCTCAGATCATGGTTTAAAGATTTCAATTAATCTGTCTGTCTGTCTGTGAGTCTGTACACCCATCTATCTGTGAATCTGTATGTTCAAAAACTTCTCATAAATGGTAACAGCTAGGACCACCAAATTTGACATGCAGCTTCCTCTTATCCTAACTTAAAAGCAAAGCTAGAGTTTGGTTGTGCCAGAAAAACAGAATGTGCCTGGAATCCGACTGTTTTCCATCATATGGAAAGGGAGGGGACTGAGGGGCTACCTCTAGACTGGCATGATTTTGCGGAAATACTTTTAACGGAAAAGTTTTTCCGTTAAAAGTATTTCCAAAAAAGCATGTCTAGATTGGCAAGTGCCTTTGCGCAAAAGATTTGCTTTTGCGCAAAAGCATCTGTGGCCAAATCTAGACGCGATTTTGCGCAAGAAAGCCCCGATTGCCATTTTAGCCATCAGGGCTTTTTTGCACAAAACAGTTCTTCCCTGTCTACACTGGCCCTCTTGCGCAAGTATTCTTGCACAAGAGGGCTTTTTCCCGAGCAGGAGCGTGAAAGTATTTGCGCAAGAAGCACTGATTTTGTACATTACAAAGTCAGTGCTCTTGCACAAATTAAAGTGGCCAGTGTAGACAGCTGGTAAGTTTTTGCCAGTCTAGATGCACCCGGGGACTGGTATGAGAGACAGTTATACTGCAGAGTGACAACTGGGGGGAGGCTGCACCAGAAAGAGGATGGCCACCTGGGGACAGGGCTTCCACGTTGCTGGCCCAGGTAAGTGGCTCCCTCCTCCAAAACCCCCTCCCCAGGCCCTTGACCACCTTGCCACTGCTAGCCAGCAGCCCCGTGCCCTAGAGGAGATGAAGACAAGGAACAGGCAGCAAGCCCCATGCTCCCCTCCCAGACAAGCTGGAGATGAGGATGGCTTACAGAACCCCAGCCCCCTGGACAGCAGGAGGCTGAAGCTGGCCCACAGATCCCCACCTCTGCCCATCAGACAGGCAGGAGGCAGGAAGCCCAAAGAACCTCCCCCATCCCGGACAAGGTGGAGGCTGGGGTCAGCCCGCAGAACCCTACCCACCTCCCAACAGGCAGGAGGACTGGGTTGGTCCATGGAGTCACTGGGGGAACCAGGCAGACCAGCCAGCCTGAAGGGCTAGGCAGCCCAGCTCTCAACACTCCCTACCCCACAAGCAGCTGCTGGCAGCAGGGGCAGACATCTCCTCTCCCAAGAGTAACCACTGTTGGAGCAACTCCACCCTCACAATGAGCACCCTGGTAATCACCCCTCCCCCAGCCTCCCAGCCCACTACCCTGATCCCCATGGTCTGAGTCCCCCCTATCTTGAAGGATCTGCCAATGCCTGGTAAATCTTCTATTGCTCTTATAAGATAAAGTGGGGATCAAAGTCAATGTTCTCTCTAATTTTTTCCATCCATGTGTGGATTTCTTCCAGCCATGTGAGGAATAAATGTTTTATGTGCATCAAAGCATGTGTGAATGTGCACCACCAGTAGATTCAAAAAACCTAATTATGGGCACTCTGCTTATTATCTGGGTGGTAGTTAAATCTCCTGAGTGGCAATGCAAGCACACAGCTTACAGGGAATGCTGGTTAGAGTTTAAATCTCAGAATCCTTTCTGTTCTATCAGGTATTGCTTTGGGCACAAGCAATGCTCCACCATTCCTGTCTGTCATGCTGTTTGCTAGAAAGGCTACATTGCTAAATGTTTATAATTTAACTTTCCCATGATGATGGGAGGTTGTCCTATTGCTTAATATCCAACCTGGAGGACCAGTGAGACTGCTTTTCTTTTGGTCCCGACCCTTTCACTTGTCTAGCATGGGTGCACTCACCAGGGTTTGGAACCAATGTTGGCACAGTTCTTATGGTCATTGGAGCCACACAAGTAGTACCAGTGGGTCAAGGTACAGAGGAGGATTTCAAATTGTGCATCTTCAGAGAACCCACTTGAGTCTCCTCATCTTTCCAGGTACTAATCGAATTTAAAATATTTTTAAATGGTCTAATTATTGAAGTCCTAGCACTCCAGTTATCACAGTTTCAACAAGCTTAAGTGCAACAGACCATTTATTAAGATCTCAACATTCAGATGGACCTTAAGGCCCCAGTCCTGGAAATGGGTCCTTACATACTCAAAGAAGAAATGCCAAACAGATATGCAGAGCAGCTCAGCTCAGCCTGCCTCTTAGAGGTAGAGATGGTTGGAAAACCAGGAACAATGTTCACAACGTTTTTTCTTTGTTTTGCTTTTATTTTTTTTTAACCAGCTCCATTTACAGTCCAGTCTTGCTCACACTGAAGTTAATATACTTTTTGCTATCAATTTCAATAGGAGCAGCATCTCTCTTCATAAGGCTATTGTAAAGTTTCATTAATTAATGCTTGTTAAATCAGTTTGAACTTTTGAGGCATGAAGTGTCATCTACATGCAAAGTGTTATTTTTTGCTAATTACTGTGTTCATTATTTATTTGTTAATGTGTTGCACTAAAACAACAAACACCTCTGACTTCCACACTGATGGAACAAGTTCCTTTGGGCACGTCTAGACAGCAGGGCTGTGTCTACACTGGCGCAATCTTCCACCAAAGCGGCCACTCTTGCTCAAAAACTTGCTGTCTGTATACACTGGCCGTGTGTTCTTGCGCAAGTAAACTGACGTTCTACTGTAAAAAATCAGGGCTTCTTGCGCAAGAACTATGATGCTCCCACTCAGGAATAAGCCCTTTTGCGCAACTGTTCTTGCACAAGAGGCCAGTGTAGACAGGCAACATGAATTTCTTGCGCAAGAAAGCCCTATGGTTAAAATGGCCATCAGAGCTTTCTTGCGCAAGAGAGTATCTACACTGGCATGGATGCTCTTGCGCAAAAGCACATGCCAGTGTAGACGCTCTCTTCTGGAAGCGTTTTTGCACAAGAACTTTTCCACAAAAGAGTTCTTGCGCAAGAAGCTGCTGGTGCAGACGCAGCCCAGGGCTATTTTGGGGTACTGGAGGTATCCCCAAATGGCTGCCTTGCATCTTTTAAACACGCTGTAATGGGCCTGCAGAGCCCACTGGTGCTGGCTCTGTCACGGGCTCCGAGCCCCACAGTGCAGCTGATCCGGCGCCGGCTCTGTGGGGGGAGGTGGTGGCGGCACCCCAGATGTGCACTGCCTGCTCTGGGGCGGCTCTGCGGAAACCTCCTGAGGTAAGTGATGACATCACAGCCCGACCTGTAGGCCGATTGGGTGTGACATCAGAGGATGGCGTGGCATTTAAAGGAGGCCCTGGGAAGCCTCAGGGGAGGGAGGAGGTAAGAGAGGAAGAGAAGTGGGGAAGGCTGTAGGAGAGGAACGGGGTGTAAAAGGAGCCAGGGAAGAAGAAGCCCGGGTCGACGCGGGATGACCGTGGGGCAGATGCTGAGACCTGATAGCACGGAGGAAAGGAAGTGACCCAGGACTGAGCAGCAGGGGCAGGAAGCCGCTCGAGGGTTGGTGAGTTACGGCACACCCTACCAACCAGGCAGGGAAGCATGTCCCTGTCCTTAGGGTCCTGGGTTGGGACCTGGAGCGAGGGTGGGCCCAGGTCCCCCTCCCCTCCGTTCGTGATAGAGACTAACCAAGTGGGATTGGGGCTAGCGCCAGGGGATCCGGCTCTTAAAGCGTACTGGGGACTCGAGACAGTAGGCATTGATTGGACGCCCAAAAAGGGGCCAGATGCACCCCCGATGATGACCCTGGGATTCTGAGGGGAAGTGCGACCTGTGACACACGCCTATTATTTCAAAATATTTTTTGAAATAATGAGTGCATTATTCTGGCATTCCTGTAACCCTTGTTCCAAAAGGGCTAAGGGATGTCTTGAAATAGCACATTATTTCAAAACCTGGTGCTGTGTAGAAATGCCAAATTTCAAAATAAGCTATTTTTAAATACTATCAAAATAAGATATGCAATTTGCATAGCACAAATTACGTATCTTATTTCGAGTTTAGGGTGCTGTGTAGACACACCCTTTGTGATTCAAACTCTTGATGTTCTACTGGGTTCAGCAGAAATTGCACATAGATAAAAATAACTTCTCCACCTGTACAATACCTTATTACCAGCATTATCTTTTGCTCAGAGTGTACTAGGTTAAGCCAGCTGAATAGATGGCAGCCTAGTGCAACAATTTCAAATATGTTTCATCATTAACAGAATATGGGCCGAATTCAATAAAAAGTCCATCTGTCTTTCACACTATGCAATGCCAAAGAACATTACTTTTTTCAGAATCTGGCCAGCTTTGCAAAGGTTTGAGCATGGGCCAGAAAAATTTGTATAGAGTTTGGCTCTTAATCAATTTGTTTGAGAGCATTTGATAAGAAACAATAATTCCTTACTTCGACCTTTTTCGCTTATTAGCAGTACGCAGCTTATGATAGGAGCCAGATCTGAAGCTTATTGCATAATCTCTCTCTGTAGGTCCATTAATCATCTTTCTCCTCTTATTTTGAAACCATATTTAGCTTTGTCGCTGGGATGGGTAGGAAGACATTTTTGCTCCTTTTACTCAGTGCAAGGTTTCGACTAGCTTTTCAAAATGCCATCTTCAATTACTTTGAATAGTTGGTGAAAACAAAAGCATCAACAGATGACACAATGTTCTCATTGCTCTCTAGTCTGATGAAATACATTATTTTCAATGTTCTTGAGCCAAAAAGAAGCCCATTAGTATGGAGTATACACAAGGGTTTGAGATCCCACTTTTTAGACAAATTGTTATGTTCATTTCCATAAAAGACTAAACACATTTAATTAAACATACTGAAATACTATAACTTCCATGTAAACAAGCTTAACTTTCCCTTTTAACTTGAATTTAATCAAGCTCTCTACTAGGGCAATATGCATTTTACTTGAGATGAGGGACACTACATGCATACAGGTAACTAAAGGCCAGCTTAAAATCACACGAATGCCAGTTTAAAAGCACAATCTTAGTGAAAATACAACAATTAACTTCAAATCTCTCATGAGAAAATTCCTTTTTTCAGGGGCTAAAGTAAGGGGAAGAGCAGTGCAATTCCTATTCCTTAGTGTGGCCTAAAATGTGTTTGGAATGAGAGAAGTTGTTGGCACTTGGTTATCTTCTTAGCCTGCTGAGTGATGTTTCTCAAGTCCAGGTGCATCTAGCAAATGTCAGGGCTTTTTTATTTTTAATTTTGTTTTTAAAGAAAGAATGCTTTCGGAAGGGAAAAAAGCTGCTTCTTTGAATGAGGTGCTGATAGTCTCTCTCAGGAGTCTCAAACTTGTTCATTACAGCAATGCAATTTTGTCACTTCCAGCCTAAGCTGAATTCATACTGGATACTTAGAAGGGAAGGCTTCATGTCCAGTTATCTGCCCCTTTAGCCATCTTGTCCATTTTAGATAACTTAATTTTGATCATACATTTAAACAAATGGGACCTGGTTAATAAAGGGTTTTTTTTCCCCCTGGCAATGTGATATACTAAGAGCTAGGTATAGGGATGAATTTCATGCCTGCCTTCCAATTTTGTGAAAACTATTACACTTCACTGGTTGAGCTGGATTAGTGCAAATTACATTTCATGACAGCACACTTGAGGCCATGAATTCACCATCAGACTCCTGGTTATTCAGTTCATCATGATATACGCTCTTTCTGTACTTCATAAATACTGCATATTGGGATGAAAGAGGATATGCCAGATATATGAAACGTGATGTTAAGCAAGAAATTTTTTTTGGAAACTGTAGTAGAACTGTTCTGTTACAGGACTGATATTGCTGGTCCTAGAAGGCTGATACATTTCAAGTTCAAGCAACAATGATACTCTCTCTTTCTCTAATCAAATTTTCTTATTGCATGATATTGATGTAGTTGTTGTTTATATGTTGGTATTCTATATTGCGTAGAATATAATCCTACCTTAAATATTGTGGGAAAGTAGGCACTACCTTAAATTTGCAAGTTCTGAGGACAAATATTAATGAGGGACTTTGTTGTTGACATGCATGTGATGTGTACTTAAATAAATTAAATTTAAATTCCAACATTAATAATGCTGAGAAGAGATGCTCGCTCTGTTATGAATTTACCACTTAAACTTTTATTCAGGCACCTTGTGCTGGGTAAGAATATAGGGGAAGGAAAACTCCAAGTTTCTAAAATTAAACTGGCACTTTTTAAGGAGAGCTTTTTACAAGCATGTGGCATCTGGAGCTAGCATTTCAGCCATGAGCCCAAATATGGATCTCCACGGTTGTCCTCCAAGGCTACGTCTACACTGGCCCCTTTTCTGGAAGGGGCATGTAAATTTCATGAGTCGTAGTAGGGAAATGCGCGGGGGATTTAAATATCCCCCGCGGCATTTAAATAAAAATGTCCGCCGCTTTTTTCCGGCTTTTAAAAAAGCCGGAAAAGAGCATCTACACTGGCCCCGATCCTCCGGAAACAGTGCCCTTTTCCGGAGGATCTTATTCCTACTTCAAAGGAAGGAAGGAATAAGATCCTCCGGAAAAGGGCACTTTTTCCGGAGGATCGGGGCCAGTGTAGACGCTCTTTTCCGGCTTTTTTAAAAGCGGGAAAAAAGCGGCGGACATTTTTATTTAAATGCCGCGGGGGATATTTAAATCCCCCGCGCATTTCCCTACTACGACTCATGAAATTTACATGCCCCTTCCGGAAAAGGGGCCAGTGTAGACGAGCCCCAAATGTTTCTCTCCTGCAACCCATGAATATCCTTTAAAGTTCTGTACTTTAAAGATTTTTTTTGAGAGAGAGAGGGTATGTCTACACTACAGCACTAATTCAAACTAACTTAATTCGAATTAGTTAATTCAAACTAAGCTAATTCGAACTAGTGCATCTAGACCTAAAAACTAGTTTGAATGAGTGTTTTGCTAATTCGAACTAACATGTCCACATTGAGTGGACCCTGAACCGGGGTTAAGGATGGCCGGAAGCAGTGCCGGCAGGGCATCAGATTAGGACTTAGAGCATGGAGCTGCTGTCTCAGACTAGCCGAGGGCTGTGCTTAAAGGGACCCAACCCCCACCCCAGACAGACAGTTTTCAGGGGTTCCCTGCTTGCTTGTCTAACTCGATGAGGGACAGCAAAGCAGTCCTGGCTTGGAGTGCCCTGAATGCCCACACTCAGGACATCACAGCACTTGGCCATCAGCCTGGCTACACTTGCCGCAGGCTGCCATCCAGGGAGGAGGCTCAATCGGGGAGCTGCAGGAGAGCTTCCACCCCGAGGAGTCCGCAGAGCCACCCCAGTCCTTCCCATCGGGGGCTCGTGCCCCATTCCTCCCTCACTTCCTTCCACTTACCCCTCCCTAGCCCCCCTCCCTGATGTATAAAATAAAGGACACGTGTTCAAAAATAGAAACTCTCTTTATTGAACAAAACTCGGGGAGACTGGGAAAAGGAGGTGGGAGAGGGGAAGAGAGATGCTGGGAGAGGGGAGGGCAACTAAAATGATCAGGAGTTTGGAACAGGTCCCATATGAAGAGAGGCTAAAGAGACTGGGACTTCTCAGCTTAGAAAGGAGGAGACTGAGGGGGGATATGATAGAGGTCTATAAAAGCATGAGTGGTGTGGAGAGGGTGCATAAAGAAAAGTTCTTCATTAGTTCCCATAATAGAAGGACTAGAGGACACCAAATGAAATGAAAGGGTAGCAGGTTCCAAAGTAATAACAGAAAGTTGTTCTTCACGAAGCAAAGAGTCAACCTGTGGAACTCCTTGCTGCAGGAGGCTGTGAAGATTACAACTAGAACAGAGTTTAAAGAGAAGTGAGATCAAGTCATGGAGGTTGGGTCCATGGAGTGGTATTAGCCAGGGGGTAGAAATGATGTCCCTGGCCTCTGTTTGTGGAAGGCTGTAGATGGATGGCACAAGACAAATGGCTTGGTCATTGTCTTCGGTCCATCCCCTCCAGGGTACCTAGTGTTGGCCACTGTCGGCAGACAGGCTACTGGGCTAGATGGACCTTTGGTCTGACCCAGTATGGCCATTCTAAACTCAGGACTCAGGGTCGGGGATCTCACTGGACCACCTTGATTTTAATGCAAACCTGCTCCTGGGTGGCCAGGCCGGCAGCACTCCTGCCCTAGACGGTCACTTTCCTGTGCCTAGTGCAGAGGTCGTGGATGAGGTCCACAATCTCCGCACTAGACCAGGCGGGCGCCCACCTCTTGCAGACCTGGGCAGGCTTCCAGGAGCCGCCAGCCTGGTCCCGGAAGGAGGCGGAGGGCTGGGTGGCAGCGGGTGGCTGGCTCGAGCCGTGCCAGGTGTAGGGTCTGCTGGCTGGGTGCTGGCAGGCTTGCACCTGGCACAGGCACCGTAGCCAGCCCGTGCCCCTTTAAGGGCTCCGGGGCCGGGAGGGGGGCAGACGAGATTCCCTGGTGGTGCCCAGAGTGGCCACCAGGGAAAGCTGGGGAGGGCTAGCCTCCCACTAGTTCGAATTAAGTGGCTACACAGCCCTTAAGTCGAACTACTTAATTCGAACTAGGTGTTAGTCCTCGTGGAATGAGGTTTACCTAGTTCGAATTAAGCGCTCCACTAGTTCGAATTAAGTGTGTAGTGTAGACATACCCAGAGAGAGAGTAAAGGAGGGTATGTCTATACTACCCTCCTAATTCGAACTAGGAGGGTAATGTAGGCATACCGCACTTGCAAATGAAGCCCGGGATTTGAAGTTCCCGGGCTTCATTCGCATGAAGCCGGCCGGCGCCATTTTTAAATGCCGGCACTTCGAACCCCGTGCTGCTCGGCTACACGTGTCACGGAGTAGCTAGTTCGGATTAGGAAGCCTAATCCGAACTAGCTACTCGGTGCCGCGTATAGCCGCGCGGCACGGGGTTCGAACTGCCGGCATTTAAAAATGGCGCCGGCCGGCTTCATGCAAATGAAGCCCGGGAACTTCAAATCCCGGGCTTCATTTGCAAATGCGGTATGCCTACATTACCCTCCTAGTTCGAATTAGGAGGGTAGTGTAGACATACCCGGAGAATACAGCTTTAAGATACAGGTTTTGGTTTCACTAAACCATGAGTAATCGTTTTTAATCAGTAAATGACAGGTGATGTCTTTCTCACTTGTTAATGTATTATATGCCCTATTTACTGCTATAAGTGATTGCACAAGGTACACAGCAACAGAGAGATCTACTAACAAGTTTTGAAAATCAGGTAGATTTGAAACTAGTCTGTGTTTTACTTTATTCTGCATTGAAAATGCTCATTTTTCTCTAAACACCAGACATTTCTTCAAATATAATACACCATTCATTTATGAGAATTTACGAAAAATAATTCTTATCTCAGAATCATTAATTGGCACCTTTGATATGTTTATTGTTGTTGTTAATTCTAATATATTTCCTGATAGATAACAGTACTTGTTTTCTCTTTTCATTCATGTTGAAAGTGAAGAATAGTTTGCACTTACCATGTAAACTAACAAGGAAAGCAGACCCTTTAAGTTTTGGGTGGTGGGTTTTTTTTGTTTTGTTTTGTTTTGTTTTTTTGCATTTGGTCTTCTAATTTATATAGAAACACAGCTCACTTTTGTAATTCTTCTGAAAGTTTCAGTGTAACATAAAAATCAATATTAACAGATGTTGTTTGCTTAAGACTGAAAGTGTTCCAGAAAAATGCTTGTCAAATGCATCCCATCTCTGGTTTCATAAAGTTTCAGATTCGCAGAATCAATATCAGCAGATGTTCTCTACTTTTTTATTTTATTTTCCTCAAGGCATTTCAGAAATGCTTCCTCCAGCATAATTTTGAAATAAAATTGAAACCAAGTGTATGACTGTTGCCAGAAAGTAAAGGCTTGTCAACTTCTGGAGAAATACATTGTCTTTATCTAATATCATCAGAGACCAATAATTAAAAAGAAAAAGACAGTTTTAATTAGTTTATGATAAATTATCTAAATCGATGTAGTGCAGGCCACATGTGTTAGATGTCTCTATTAGTGCTAGATTAGCATTTCTGAATATTGCAAAAACATCAATGTAATATTACAAAGCCAATGAGGGAAGGAAAAAGAGCAGAAAAATATCACCTTGAAAGATTAAATGGATGTGAATGGGACTCCTCTCTTTGATCCCATTTGGAAATCTGGTAAAAAGATCATACTACCATACCTTTACAAAGCATGGAGAGAGACTAAGTGTGTCTGTATGTTTTGTGCTTACGCACACATCCATTATAGCTAATCCTGGCTAAACAGCAGGGCTGTGTCTAGACTGCATCCCTTTTTCGTAAAAGGGATGCAAATTAGACATATCACAATTGGAAATGAAGCGGGGATTTAAATCTCCCCCGCTTCATTAGCATAAAAATGGCTGCCGCTTTTTTCCAGATCGGAGCTTTTTTTAAGAGGGATAAGGGATCTTTCAGAAAAGGCTTTATTTTCTGAAAGATCCGCATCTAGACTGGCGCTTTTTTCTGGCAAAGCTCCGAGCCGGAAAAAAGCGGCAGCCATTTTTATGCTAATGAAGCGGAGGAGATTTAAATCCCCGCTTCATTTGCAATTGTGATATGTCTAATTTGCATCCCTTTTACGAAAAAAGGATGCAGTCTAGACACAGCCCAGTGAGGTGGGGATATAATTTTTGTCCAAAATCCTATTTTTACTCTTATTTAAAAAAAAAATAGTGCCAGAGAGTCAGTAGTAAGCACGTACATTTCACATTATCTCCACTTTAAAGATTTCATCAACAAATTTCTTCTTACACACACACAGAGCAAGCTGCATGGAACTACTTATCTATCTTCAAGGGACAAGTTCCAATTCAGCTGACCTTGCCGTCTTTCTGGAGCATCAAAATATAATTGATATCACTGGGAGTTCCATGTATCTTTTGAAGCTGGCTTACATTCCAAAACAAATGCCTGCAACCTAACTTTTTTTCAGAAGCATACACCCATAATTATTGCAATTCTGTCAATTTAAAGTATTAAGTCTCAGACGGGTAGCTGTATTATTCTATTTGAAAAAAAAAGCCAACAAGGAGTTATGTAGGACCTTAAAGACTAACAGATTTATTTGAGCATAAGCTTTCATGGGGTAGAAACTACTTTGCCAGATGCTTTGGCCAATGCATGTGATGAAGTGGTTTTTACCCATGAAATGTTATACTCAAATAAATTTGTTAGGCTACGTCTAGACTGGCCCCTTCTCTGGAAGAGGCATGCTAATTTTTCACTTTGGAATAGGGAATATCCCCCGTGGGATTTAAATAAACATGTCCACCACTTTTTTTCCGGCTTGGGGAAAAGCCGGAAAAAAGCGTCTAGACTGGCACGATCCTCCGGAATAAAGCCCTTTTCCGGAGGATCTCTTATTCCTACCAAGCCGGAAAAAAAGCGTCGGACATGTTTATTTAAATCCCGCGGGGGATATTTAAATCCCCCGCGGATTTCCCTATTCCAAAGTGAAAAATTAGCATGCCTCTTCCGGAGAAGGTGTCAGTCTAGACGTAGCCTTAGTTTTTAAGGTGCCATGGCACTCTTCGTAATTTAAAGTGTGTGTGTCTCTGTATGTAACAATATGGGAAAAGCCCATAGCTTCAATATTGCTTTTTGATATTGTGCAACTTGTAGCTCAGTTTTAATAGAAGCACTTAGTGGATGTGCTCCTATACATAAGCTACAAGGAAGTCTTCTTAGTTTGAAAGTTGATGAGCAGTAATTAGAGAATGTATAAAAGTTAGTAGATAAATTACAAAGCATGCATAATTATTATGGTGAAAGTGTTTTGGAAGAATTGATTAGTATTTTGCTAAGGGTATGTGCTTCCCCATTATATCTTAATCTTCCCATTTGCATGTGTAAAATAGGCCTCCTTTTTGAATCAGAAAAACAGCAATGATTTTCATTTCAGAATTAGTATGAAATACAGCAGGTCTAATAAATTGTAGCAAGATGAAGTCTGCTGATGGTCTTTCTGTGATAAGAAAAGAAAAGAAGAAGCCTCTACTTGTTTGTTTTCTTCAAATTATATCATTCCAATGTTAGCAGAATTTAAAGAGAAAAAATGTCTTCTCTGCTGGTGTATTTTAGGTATATCTAGACTACATTCCTCTTTCGAAAGAGAAATGTAAATGTGTCAAATCGAAAGTGCAACTGAAGTGTGGATTTAAATATCCAGTACTTCACTTGCATATTCATATCCGAGCTCTTTTTCAAACAAGGTTTTTTTGAAAGTGAAAGTGCAGTCTAGACGGAGTACTTTCAGGGAAAAAAATCCTTTTTTGAAAGAACCTGTACCCCTCCAGGATTTTTTTTCGAAAGAACCCTATCCAGACTGCGCTTTCACTTTTCAAAACCCTTGTTCGAAAAAGCTCTTGGATGCGAAAATGCAAATGAAGCGTGGGATATTTAAATCCGTGCTTCATTTGCACTTTCAATTTGCCTCATTTACATTCCTTTTTCAACAGAGCAATGTAGTTTAGATGTGCCCTTACTAATTTCAGTGGCGCTAAATCAAGAGAGAATTTGGTCTTGAGCTGTATTTGGTTTAACAAAGTCATGGCAGTTACTGTCACCACTTGTATTGTATTCAGACTTAAGACTCATTAGGAGGAAGCCATTTTTTGTAAATTGCATGTTGTCATTTTGTTGCATGGAAAAAGTAAGAAAATGTAGTTTTCCATTAGCTGATCTTCCTTTGTGTTGATCATATTGGAGGAACTTTCATAGGTTTCTGGTTCTAGTGCGTCATGTGCGTAGAAATCTCCAGAGAAGATCAATATAACTCAGGCAACCATCCAGCAGTGTCTTTTCCACAGGCAATAAAATACTGAAGTCTATTTTTTGATATATCAGATTTGATCAGCAGATTTTCCTAGAATCCTGTATAGTATAGCAGCAGCTACTTTAGATATACAAATTTTCAGTATGCTACAATTAATCCATCATGTTTTATGTATATATTATGGTTTTTAACAGCATGTGTTAACAGGGTGTCTGGGAAAAACCGAAGAGAAGGAAAATTTTCATCCTGAATTTTCAAATCCCTTTTTTATCATTTACATCATAGCATAGTTTAAATAATAGAAGCATAGAATCACAGTGCTGGAATAGACCTCAGGAGGTCATCAAGACCAACCCTCTCCCCAAAGCAGAACCAAGACCAACTAAATCATCCCAGCCAAAGATTTGTCAAACCAGGACTTTTAAGACCTCTTGGGATAGAGTTTCTACTACCTCACTAGGTAACCCATTCCATTGCTTCATCACCTGCCTATTAAACTGTTTTTTCCTAATATCCAACCTAGAACTCCTCCTCTGCAACTTGAGACCATTGCTCCTCGTCTGCCATCTATCACTCCTGAGAAAAAGCCTCTCTCCTTCCTCTTTGGAATCTCCCTTCAGGTAGTTAAAGACTGCTAACATATCGCCTCACACTCTTCTGTAGACTAACTAAGCCCAAATCCCTCAGACTCTCTTCATTAGTCATGTGCTCCAGCCCCTTAGTCATTTTCATTGCCCTCCGTTAGACCCTTTCAAATGCTTCCACATCTTTTCTGTAATTAGGGCCCAGAACAGGATGCAGTACTCCCGATGTGGCCTCCCTAGTGCTGAACAAAGGGAAATAATTCCTGCTCTAGATCTGCTGGCAGTGCTTCTCCTAATGCACTCTAATATGTCATTAGCCTTCTTGGCTACAAGGGTACAGGTTTGACTCATATTCAGATTCTCATTCACTGTAACCCCAGGTCCTTTTCTGCCAAACTGCTCCTTAGCTAATTGGTCCCCATCCTGTAATAGTGCTTTGGATTCTTCCATCCCAAGTGCAGGACTCGTTGAACCTCATCAGTTTTCTTTTGGCCAAATCCTCCAATTTTTCTAGGTGACTCTCAACCTTACCCCTACCCTCCAACACACCTTGTTTAGTATCATCTGCAAACTAGTTTATCCAGGTCATTAATAGAGATGTTGAACAAAACCAGCCTTAGAACTGACCCTTGGGGCATTCCGCTTGACCCCGACCATCAACCAGACATTGAGCCATTACCCATTGAGCCCCAAAATCTAGCCAGCTTTCTAACCACCTTACAGCCCATTTATCCAATCCATATTTTTTTATTTGCTAGCAAGAATACTATGGGAGACTGTATCAAAAACTTTGCTAAAGTTAAGATATGTAATGTCCACCGCCTTCCCCATGTCCACAAAGCCAGTTACCTCATCAATGAGGTTGGTCAGGCATGATTTGCCCTTGGTGAATCCAGGTTGACTATTCCTGATCACTTTCCTCTCTTTCAAGTGCTTCAAAATGGATTCCTAGAGGATTCCTCCAACTGAGGTAAGGCTGACTGGTCTGTAGTTCCCTGGATTGTCCTTTTCCCCTTTTAAAAGATGGGCACTACATTTGCCTTTTCCCAGTCTTCCAGGACCTTCCCTTATCTCTACCTCCATGGCTCTGCAATCAAATCATCCAATTCCCTCAGTGCCCTTGGATGCATTATATGCGGCCCCATGGATGTCCAAATTTTCAAAATAGTTCTTAACCTATTCTTTCTACACTAAGGGTTGCCCACCTCCTCACCATATTGGGTTGCCTACTGTGGTAGTCTGTTACTGCACCACTGCATTTTATTTCTATTATTTCTTGAAAGATAAAACATATTTGTAAATTTCCTTGAAATCCAAATGCACATTGGACTATTGTCTTCACAGTGTAAATCTGTGATTAGGAAGTTTCTGGAAGATAAAATATAGACATGACCTTGTAAATATACTCCAGGCACATAAACCATAATAGCAATGACAGTTCTTTGGGTTAATGCATACTTGGGGCATTTTAAATGTATTAAGAGCCCCACAGAAAGAAAGGTATGATCTTGGCATCCACCATAGTCAGTCAGGAGAATTCTTCAGAAAATCCAGTGCACCCATGCTATGAACTTCTTTGGTTCTTATCAACTCCTTGATAGTGTGGTCTTGCTGAAGTTACACTGGCAAATCTTCCATTATGGGGTTCCACTGAATTCAGGTGATCATTTTTAACTGGACAGTCCCATATTAAGTCCTTTTGCATATGTCTCACCTTTTGAAAAAAATGGACAAATTGTCCTGTATTATCTGCTCCTCCACTGCTTAATCAGGTGCAGCCCCAGCCACATCTTATGTGCAGCTGGCGGGTGAGTGCGAGCACGTGGCGGCTCATCGGTGAGAGCACAGAGTAGCCTCAGGCTGGGGTTGAAGCAGGAGCCAAGAGGCTGAAGACTCAATCATTGCCCCTTCAATTGGGCTGAAACCCCAATCCTGTCTTCCCTCTTCCCCCAATCTGATGCCAAGAGCTGTGGGACTTAGTGCTCAGACCCCAGTGACCCCCATAGAGCTGAAGGTGGGATTTGTGAGAATGAAGGAAGCACCCTGAGGTGTTTTCAAACTTTTTGAGCTGAGCCCCCCCACTTTTGAATTATGCTTTTGGTTGCTTCTCCTCCACACTCCCTCCTTACCACTACCAAAACCAGCTAGGTAGCCTGCTGAGGTGAATCATGGGATACAGGTGGCACTCCGTCTCCAGATCTACCATATGGGGAAGGCTTGAGCTCTGCTGGCCTCTCTTCCCAAAGCAGAAGTTATTCTATGTCTATGCCTAAGCCTCTCACATGCTGGTTCTTGGAGTTTGTATAGCATGTGTGTTTGTGGGGGGGGGAGGGGGAAGGGGGATACTGCATAGTTCTGATTGACTGCCATTGACCTCACTTGATTTGAGCAATTTTATAGGTGTCCCAGGTTCAGCATAGGGAAATACGGTCAAGCTACAGAGCCATGGAAAATGTAATCTAGCAGGGTACTTTTATCTTCTCAGTAGAGTACCTGCTGGCAGGGGAGCTGGCAGTCTCCATGGTCCCCTAGGCAAGGTTGGGGGGGGGGGCGGTATTGCACTCCCAGAAGGGGCAGGCCTCAGATAGAAGGGGTGGGGCCAGGGTCAGTCCACCCTCGTGCCACCTGGAGCACAACCCCCCTCCAGCTAGTTCTCAGAGCCGCACGGAGTACACCAAGCAGTGGTCTGGTGGCAATTTAAAGAGCCCAGAGCACCTTTGAATTGCCAAGCCTGAGGGCAACTGTCTGCTTTGCCCCTTCCCCCTCCATCGGCAGGGCTCTGGATATTGAGAAACATTTGGTGTCTCTGCAACTCTTCTCTCCTTCCATCCCTCCTCACCTTTATCATCTACCAGGTAAATCAGGATCACATAAATACATGAGATCCCTGTGACTCCAGAGGAGCTTGTTCACATCATTCTGTGTTCAAAACTGGTACTAAATAGCAAAGGTCTCTTCCCTTGCACATCTAGTTCAAATATTGGGAGATACTTTAAAAGAAATCATTAAAAATTAGGCAAATCCATCTAATGCTATGATACACCATGTGCTAACAGTCAGTCTCTATTTCAGAGGATTGTTTAGGGAAAAAGAAAATAAATACTATTTGTTACTGAACTGGCACATTATCATCAATTTAGGGATAATGTACAAGGCTAAACAAACTGCTCTATTAGTGGGTGTGTAATCTGTGAGTAACATTGTCTAGGTTCTCTGATTCAATGGTATAACTGGCTGTTTACTTCACCCAGATATAAGAAATGTTGAGCACTTCTGGAGAATATATAGGATGTGAGCTGAACACTCTAGCAGGAGGAATACTAGAAATAACCCAAAATGTGGAGAAAGTTTAAATTGAATTTTATTTCTGTTACTTGTCACTCGTGTGTTAAATACCAGGAAGGTGACAAGTTTATTAACTTACCCCATATAGGGTATGTCTACACTACCCCCTAGTTCGAACTAGGGGGGTAATGTATGCATACCGAACTTGCTAATGAAGCCCGGGATTTGAATTTCCCGGGCTTCATTAGCATAAAGCCGGCGCCGCCATTTTTAAAAGCCGGCTAGTGCGAACCCCGTGCCGCGCGGCTACACGCGGCACGGACTAGATAGTTCGGATTAGGCTTCTAATCCGAACTATCTGTACACCTCGTTCCACGTGGCTTTTAAAAATGGCGGCGCCAGCTTTATGCTAATGAAGCCCGGGAAATTCAAATCCCGGGCTTCATTAGCAAGTTCGGTATGCATACATTACCCCCCTAGTTCGAACTAGGGGGGTAGTGTAGACATACCCATACAGATCTACCATATATATACAGATCTTTGCCTATACATTTAAAAAATATTCCTAGTTGTTTATTAACACTCACATTTTTTATATCTTCTCCTCTCACCAGTTTCAAGTTCAGCAAGAATTCTCACCTGGCTTGAAATTCTGCAGCCTGGGTCCATTTCTAAGATAAATATGAATAAATTCATTATGCCAGCTGCTGGTGGTTACTGTAATTGCCAATAAGAGAGGATCAGGAATAGCTGAATGAAGAAACAACTAAATTGAGAGAAGAAGGTTTAAAATTAGCAAACAAGATGAATATTAACAGATCTAAACTAATTTCTAAACAGATTTATCAAGAGCACAGATGTTCAAAGCAACGTGACAAGAAAAGTCAAGGAATATTTACTTGTTAGAGGTAAAATAGAACAAGAATTTGACTGAAGTAATCAGGAATGCATGATTTTTAAAGGGCTTCTGGAATAACCAGGAGCAAAATACTTCTATATTAGAATAAATAAAATATTTAATATATGAATCAATTCTCTGATAAGTAGAGTCAGACAAGGGTCCATGCTCAGAATTTGAATCATAAAAGGGATGGCAATTAAAACTACATATATGTAATATCAGCGAAAAGTGAATTAGAGTAGAACATGCAAAATAGTGCTTTATCTTGCAAACACTTATTGGAAGACATATTGCCTATTATAGCTAGTGAGCTGCAGTATTTCTAATTGTGAGCATTCAAAAAAATCATGACCCAGGCCAGCAAAAATCATAAGTATGGCTTATGAGGCATTAATTTGCCTATGGGGTTGGGTTTTTTCTGAATCTTTAGAGGGTCACATTTTCAAGTTTTTTTTTCTCTGCAACCTCAAATGTTACGAAATTATTTTTTTTAAAGAAAGTTCATATTATTCCATAGCAACTGGACTCCAGAGGCTAGGACTTTACAAACACACACAGTAAATATTTCATGATTCATAACAAAATCACAGAAGCTGGTAACACTGGGTTTGTATATAGACTATGGCATAATGCAGTTCAACAGGGCTCCTCAAAATGACAGGCATTATGGCTGTTAGGAAGGGTATGTCTACACTAGCCCCCTAGTTCGAACTAGGGAGGATAATGTAGGCATTTGAAGTTGCAAATCAAGCCCAGGATTTAAATATCCCGCGCTTGATTTGCATCTTCCTGGCCGGTCGCCATTTTTGAAATTTACAAGTCCGGACTAACTGCCTGTATCTCCACGCGGCAGGGACGTGGTAGTCTGAAATAAAGCCCTAGTTCAAACTACTTGTTAAACCTCATTCCAGGAGGAATAACAGGTAGTTCGAACTAGGGCTTTATTTCAAACTACTCGGTCCCTGTCGCGTGTAGACACGGGCAGTGAGTATGGAGTTGTAAATTTCAAAAATGCGACCAGCCGGGAAGATGCAAATCAAGAGCAAGATATTTAAATCCTGGGCTTGATTTACAACTTTAAATGCCTACATTAGCCTCCCTAGTTTGAACTAGGGGGCTAGTGTAGACATACCCAAAGAGTTTACTGGATGGGTAACTGAAGAGGGGATAGCGGGTAAAGTCATTTCACAGTTGCAGAGAGGGTACCTGAGCTGACAAGTTAGGCCATAGAATCTAGTACAGAGAGTCCACAACAATGATATGCTATGAAAAATATATATTTCTGATATGCTTGACAACACTCCAAAAGAGTGGCATTGAAAATACTTAAAGCAATTAAAGGTACAAAACAGAAGGTTGGACTCAGGCCTCTCAAAAAGACATGCCTAACCTCTTAGGTAATTGAGAAAGAAAGGAAGATGTGATTTTTTTAAAAGAATAAAGTTCAGTGCCCACCTTTCCCTGTTTCATTACTAGTCCTGGGTCTTAAGTGAGGATCAGACATCATGGAGCCGAGAGGCAGGTGTCACATTACCGAATTGGAGGGAAGCAGCCAGATCGCTGCTGCACCCCTAGGTGGGGGTGTTGGCCCCAGAAATCTGTATGAAAGGGAGCCATGTGGGGTATTGAATGGGAGCTTGTTGTTTTCTGATCCTGTGTACACTGTTTATGTGAGTATATAATGTCTGTGTGTGTAGATCTGTAATCTGTGTGGAAACTGAAGATTTCCCTGCATGTGGTTAAGCATTGGGCAGGGCCGAGCCTGTGGAGCCTGTGGACATGCTAATTACCTGTGGGACAATGGTTCTCAATGGGCCAAAGACACACCCAAAGAATGGGGGCTGTCCTGAGAGCAGCCAGCAGGGAACACAGAGAGGCTGAGGACCAGGTGACCTGCTACATACTAGAAGAGGCCAGGAAGGAGTATAAAGAGGTCATGTGGTCGATGCCATTTTGTTCTCAGCTCAGCACTTCATCCCAGAGGCAGCACTGCAGGGATTGAAGAGCCCGGAAGACCTGTGAACCCATCCTGATCGTAGGATGTGCAATAAGAACTTTTAAACCAGCAGCTGCAACATCTCTGCTAGAGCCTGCATCGAGAACTGGGAGATTCGGTGCATGTAACGTACTGTACTTTAATAACCTTACTCTCATGCTTTTCTTTCTTGTAATAATAAACCTTTAGATATAGATTCTAAAGGATTGGCCCAGCGTGATTTGTGGGTAAGGTCCAGAGGGTAAATTGACCAGGGATCTGTGGCTGGTTTCTTGGAACCGGACAGAACTTGTTCGGGGTAGGTGGGATTGGGTGCTAGGACCCCCCACCTGTGTATAGGCCCGGGGCCATCTGGGGCACGGATATTGCTGGGGTGTCGGAGGGGTTTTGCTCGGGAGGCTTCAGGCAGGCAGCTGAAGCGCTCTGTGAGACTGGTTTGTGGCCTGTGTGGAGAGGTCGCCAGTCAGGGGGACTGTAAAGAGCCCCGGATTTGAGCAATTCACCCTGAGCGGACGCCCTAAGCTGTGCCCAGACACGGCCTGGTCCGTCACAGCAGGCAACACTGAATGCCCAGAAGCAGGAACATAAGTCCCCAGAGAGCATTTTCTCTGTTTTGGGGCTTTTAAAAAGGAAAATCCTTTGAAGGCATTCTGTACTTTAGAGACTTCTAGCTACATTTGTACCCAAGTAAATATTTTAATTTCTCTAGTGTCCCTTATAACCCGTCCCCTGAACTGAGATACCATAGTTTCATTTATGAAATGTAAACATTTTGCATAATTGCTAGTATATGGGAGCATCACATTTCCAGAATGATGCCACTGCATCTTTGCCCGCAGATTTCTGGTCAATCGTTTGCTGTGGTTGTCAGTTTCAAATCATTTATTTAAAAAAACTGGCCTATCCATCTTTACTGCAGCTGTCAAAACGGAATTTAGAAACCCTCACTTAATAAAGCAGATTTTCACATTTTCAGGACACTTAATAAAACTCAAACACACACTGGTGAGTGACCACACATTTAAACTGTGATTTATTACTGACTGACTTCCAAATAGACTTCTCACTTGAAATAGAATCTTCCTCGCTCTCAGCTGCAGCAGCTGAAGTTGTGTGAGTGGAGTACGTAAATTCAAGGCAAACTTCTTCAGCATTTCTGCCTTGCCAAATGAATCACTGATAGAAAATCACAGAGCTTGCCAAAATTTATCGTACTGTGTCTCCAAAACTGAAAACAGGTTTTTCATGAAGCAAAGCAAATGTTGTGTTTTGCCACAGATAATATTTTGAAAGTTGGTACAAGGTATCTTTGTAGCTCAGA
The DNA here is from genome assembly GCF_049634645.1 of Pelodiscus sinensis. NCBI lineage: Eukaryota > Metazoa > Chordata > Testudines > Trionychidae > Pelodiscus > Pelodiscus sinensis. The sequence goes on from NC_134723.1 coordinate 11,681,992, forward strand.
AATGTTTTTGCAAACTGATTGCATACTTCAAAGTCTTAAACCTTCTGAGACCTTCTTAAAACTAATTAATCAACTTTACAAAATGCATATCCTCCTTTCAAGTTGAACCCACAATCTCTCCACCTTGGGGAATCATTTTCTTGATTTCCTAGCATTTTCCCTATCTAATTATTGTACCTCTAAATAGGTGATTTGTTATTACACAACTTGATTAATTAGATATGTTATTTCTATATCAGGTGAGAAATCACCAAAGGATTGATGATAAGCTCATGAAATCAACAAAGGCTGTATAAGGCAAAATGCAATTACTTCCCAATTAAAAATCCATTTGACATATTTGAGAGATTAATAAACAACTTGAATTTGTACCTAACACAAATAATTATTTTAAGAGATGAATCAAAAGAGCTGAATCAATATTTATAGTTAATATCCTGCATCTGACTGAAAACATGGAATGGGATAATATATAAACTTGATCAACATTAGGCTTTATAGATTTTAAAATATATCTTTTTACTGATGATTTAATCACTATTTGTGTATAGATTGGAGAGTGATACATTCATTTTCTCCACTCTTTGTTTACCTCTTCTAGATTCAAGTTAGGGCAGGCCTGATTTTCAAAGGCATTTAGATATGGATATACAGCTAGTAAGATTTTCGAAAGTGTCTGAATGCTATGGGCCCAGACCCTCAAAAATATTTAGGATGCCTAAGTCACATTGAGGATCTGGGCCCAGGTGTCTAATCTGTTTATGAACTCCTGAAAGTGTCACTAGCCACCTATTTGTACTTTTGGTTGTAAAACACTTTCTGAAATCTGTTTCCCTAAGTCCTTCAAAACACAGCTTTCTATTTCTTTTCAGTTAAAATAGGATTCCCCCCTCTAAGCATTTATTCTCATTCTCATTTATTCTTCCTCTCTATTGTTGGCTCTATGGCAGCAGTACCCCATTATGTCCCAGCTGGTTATATAAGTATGTATGTATGTATTGAGCTTCGAAGTTACAAATCAATATCTTAAGTATGAAAAATATTGATAAAAAGTTTTCTAGGGAAAGAAAGCATTATATAAAGAATTCTTGAGCTCTTAAAATGTAGGTAGTAGGTCATTCATTTTCTTTAACTGTAAACCTGTCTAAATAATAACTGCTCTATCACAAATCTTTAAGTAGTAAGCAGAGTAAACATTTTATTACACCCTCTGTTTTTCCAAATAAAATATACAGTCAAGTGCAAGACAGTTATTGAAAGCTAGGGTGGAATCCTGGCCCCACTGAAATCTATGGTGAAACTCCCATTGACTTCATTGTCTATTCTATCAGTAGGCCATTTACTGGGCCTGATTTCCAGAAGTGCAGAGCACCAGCAACTACTATTGACTTCACCTGATGCTGTGAATGCCGAATCCCTGGCACTTAAGGCCTAAGGGACACATTTAATGTTTCTTTTGCAAACATGCATTCTTATTACTTGTCAGTTGAGGATTGAAAAGCACATTAAGTATCATACTAGAAGACTTAACTTCCGGCTAGAAAGTTGACAGTGTGGGGGGTACAGGAGTCAGGACAGGGCCTTAGGGAAGTGGGGGGGGGGGATGGTGGGGTGCAGAAGGGCCTGTTGGGGGCTCTCTCCTTCCCTCCTGGCCATTCCTGGGATGTGGTAGGGCTCTGGGGGGTCTATCCTTCCCCTCTGGCCCTTCTGGGCAGAGGGACTGCTGGGGGCTCTCTTCTTCTACCATGACCCCTCCCAGAGTGGGGGGGTTGCCAGCAGGGGCTCTCTCCCTTCCCTTGGCCCCTCCCAGTCTGGGCAGGACTGGTGGGGTCTCTCTTTTCCTTTCCCCTCCTCCTGGTCTGGGGGGAATGCCAAGGGCTATCTCTCTCCATTCTGACCTCTCCTAGTGCAGGCTCTCTCCCCCCAAAATCCTCCAAAAGTGTGTGAGGGGGGACCAGGGTCTCTGTCCCACCCCCTCCCCATCCTGGTCTTGGGGGGAGGTTGGCAGGATCTCTCTCCCTCCCCTCATCTGCTCCCAGTCTGGGAGAGCACTGAGGGCTTTTTCTCTCCCCCCTGGCCCCTCCTATTCTGGGAGGGCCACCAGGGCTCTCTCACTCCCTCCCCCATGGCCCTTCCTGACTTGAGTGACAGTCAAGATGGTGAGCCATGTCCCAGCTGGCCACTCTCTTGGCAGTGTGACTATTCCCAGTTGTCACTCTGCAGTATAGTTTATTGTCCATACTTCATGTTTTCCCAGCACTACCAAATCTTGATCTGGTTTTAAGTTAGAAGAAGAGGAAGCGGCATATCAAGTGTGGTGGTCCTAGCTCTTACTGTTTAGAAGGAGTTCTTGAGCACACAGACTAACAGTCAGACAGACAGAGGTACATTTCTAAAATATATAGATAGGGATATGATCCTCAAGATCATACATCAAGTCACTAGAAGAATAAAAATAACACTATCCCATCAAATACGTCTGGAACATGAAAAATTGGATCATAGTTTGTTATATTCCACTCTGCCAGTCAATCTTGTTTTTGTCATAACCAGAACAGAACATTCTCAGGGACTATTGGAAGGTGTTTTTGTGGGGTGGGAGTGGGATTTGTGGGGATTCAGTCTAATACATACCCAATTTTATCTTGTGGTTATATCCAAAGAGACATGCTTCATAGCTAGAGTTATTTTCCCACCAGTGGAAGGAGCCTGGAAGTAGCAGTAGAAAAATGTTTATAAAAATTTATCAACTTCTGGCCAACCAAGAACATGTTTTGCTCAGAAAACTTGTTTTGAGTAAAGCTTCATTTAGTATGAATTTTAGAGTGTGAGTGGAACATCCAAAACTGCACGTATGCTTGGCAGTCAATGAAAATCATGTTCACAATATTATCTGGAGTGTCATATAGATAGAAACTGAAGCTCTTCCCCTTATCAATTATCTGATGTATCATTTTCTGTATGTCCTCTGTTGGAAGTCTTGCATTAAAGAATCACTGATTTCCTTTTAAATCTTTAGTGCTCATGTGCGCTGTAACACACAAGAAAACCTAATTCTATTATTCCAAGTCCATATATTTAGTGTGAATGAATAGCTGCTCCATGTTGTTAGCATTAATATCACTGCCAGAGACCTTATCATATATATCAGGAATCATGGTATTTGGGAATGGAGTTGGTACTGAGTTCCTAAGTCTCATTACTCTCACAAATCCTTTATAATAGAAATTAGCTGGTATCGTGTGCCATAAATCTCCCTAGGGTATAATGCAGGTTGTAGCTCCAAAAATTTGCACTCTCTGGTCTGGCAACATCCGTGGTCCAACAGGATGCTCATGGACCAGAGAGCCTAGGAGCCTAAGGGCAAGAGGACCAGCTAGGGTCAGGCCAACTGGTTGGCAGCTTGGCTTGGGGCAGCATGGAGCCAGGATTGGAGTTTCCCAGTAGTGTGGGGCCAGAGTCTCTTGCAGCCCCCAGGAGCACAGGGCTGGGGCCAGAATCCCTGGCAGCCTGGGTCAGCATGAGACTGAAGCACCCGTGGCAGCCCGCAGAAGTGAGGGGTTGCAGTCAGAGCCCCACAGCAATACAGGGCCATAGTCTTCCACTTTCAGGCAATTTATCCCTGATTATATGCTTTATTCTGCTAAAAAAATAAATTTTGGGGAAATTTTAAAGTAGGATTTGAAAATTAAGAGGTCACTTTTTCAAGAAAGAAAAATTATTTCATTGCAGGTTTCATGGAGGAGTTATTCCTTTCTAAATTCTAGTTCATGCAAAGGGTAACAAGAAGAAAAAGGTCAGAAATGGAAAATATTTTTGAGAGAATTTCACCACAGATCTGGTTTTTGTCTTAACTTTCATTCAACAAGAATTTTCCTAGTAATAATGGGCAGTTGCCTCCATAAACTTAAATAAGTTGGTCATGAAGAATAACTTTAAACTAGGTTTTAAAAGTAGCCTCATATTGTATGCATTCAAAGTATCAAAACATTTGTGATTTGAAGAGTGTTTAGATCTGAAAAAAATAGCCACTGTCAACCTTCCAGACATTCTATAGTTAACAGGAGGTACTTCTGGCCCTTGATCTTATCTCAAACTATAGAAATGGCCACAAATTCAGAAGCTTTTCTACTTTTTCTATCTTAGAGAAGGTGGGAAAACACCTTTAGCAACAGTCTTCCATCATCAAGTTGTTTTTTTGAGACTCACTAAGACTATGTCTAACTACAAAGTTTTGTCAGAAAAGCGGCCATTTTTCTGACCAAACTTGAGTTACATCCACACTGCAAGCACATACTTTCAACAATAAATCGAAAAAACAGAGGGCTTTTTGTGCAATTGGTAATTCTTGTTCTACGAGGAAGAAGCATTTTTGCAAAAGAGCTCTTTCACAAAGAGGCACGTGTGGACAGGGAAGAGGGAGTTTTTTTCAGAAGAGGGAAGAAGAAAAAGCACAGGTGCCCTGGTGGCCATTCTGTCCATAGCATTCACTGCTTATACGTGAGATAGCATCCAGGCTGTCTGGACGCTATCTTTCGAAAAAGTGCATCACTTTTTCAATGTGCTTTTGCAGTGTGGACTCTCTTGCGCAAGAAGTTTTTCTGGAAGATTTCTTCGAAAAAAAGCTTCTTGCACAAGGTGCCTGCAGTCTAGACATAGCCTAAGATCCACTCCCTATTTTGTCTGGATTTAACTTTAGCTGGCTATAATTGTTCTCAACTGAGGCCTGGTTTTATTCAGGCTTTACCGAAACAAAAATATTGTACAATCTAGAGTCAAAGGGAAAATGTCCTTCCACTAGAACTGAGTATAGAGAGTCCTACACTTAGCAAACTACATTGTTTGTTCCTTAATCTAAAAAGAGCTGCCCCCAGGCAGATGCTTTCAGTCTACATGAAGGGTTTCAGGTATTGTTCTCTCTGTGTAATTGTGACTGATTACTCCTAAAAATCCTGTTAGTGAGCCTGTTTAGCCCTGAAATCCTCTCTCATCTTGAGGTCCTCATTCAAGTAGAAGAAATCCACTCAGAAAATAATAGAGAAGCTTTAGGAGATTGGAGATGAACTGTGTGATCTGCTATGATCCATCTTTGTTCTACAGCCTGATGTTTGCAGACATTTCTGCAAGTGCCAAAGTATCAATTCCAAGGCCTTAATTGCATTCATGAGTCTTTGGTATTTTGTGGCCAAGAAACTCTTGGGCTACGTCTATACTGGTCCCTTTTCCGGAAGGGGCATGTAAATTTCACTAGTCGTTGTAGGGAAATCCGCGGGGGATTTAAATATCCCCCGCGGCATTTAAATAAAAATGTCCGCCGCTTTTTTCCGGCTTTTAAAAAAGCCGGAAAAGAGCGTCTAGACTGGCCCCGATCCTCCAGAAAAAAGTGCCCTTTTCCGGAGGCTCTTATTCCTACTTTGAAGTAGGAGCAGGTGGCCAATGGGGTGGCTGATGGGAGCAGGCAGCTAGTCAGGTGACCGGCAGGAGCAGTGGCGAATTGCAAATGGAGTGGGTGAGATGTCTCCTATCTCTCCCCAATGGTGGGAGGTGAGCTCTGATAACCATCCATGAGCTCTGGTCTGCCCTGACCAAGGGCAGCAACTGTGAGTGGGGTACAGAGAAAGGTTGGGCATGTGAATGGGACACTTACATTGCTGGACTTGTGAGCCTGAGAGACAAAGGACATTGATGAATCCACTTGAGCTGGGATGTTTACTGGTGGTTTGGTTATGAACTCAGTGGTATTTTCCCAAGCTAATGCCATGTTATCTCTCTCCCTCTTTCATTAAAAGTTCCTTTTCTATACTCAGACTCTGGGCTTGCGAGTGGGGAAGCATTGCCTCTTGGAGGTGCTTGGGGTGTATGAATTTCCCAGGCTACTGGGTGGGGGCTTCAGCCAATTCTGTGTGGAATGGATGAAAAGGAACCCCTAGATATTGAACCTAGCCCTGGCTGCTGCTGGCACTACCTGGCAGAAGGGTTACATTTGTTTGTTTGTTTCTGCCTATCAGGAAGTGTATCACTTGGGAAATGGAAGAGTGTACAGGAAGTATGGCATCTCCACAGTTCCTGGAGGAATTACTCTGGAGCACATCTTTTTCATTTTAAATCTCCTTTAGTTCACTAAAGCACTTATTACATTAAGCTTACAAACGACAACAAATACAATAAATTACTTATTAATTTTTGGGGAGCTTAAGCACAGTTTAACACATCTCAGTTAACCTTTTAGTGCAATCTTCCTTTAGTCCCCTTACTAAAGGAAACTCTGACTTTTACTGGGAGGATCCTTTGTGCTGCAATCTAGCCCTAGAGATGACAACTCCCATGAGCCCTTGGGAAAAGGAGGGAATGGTGGCTCTTCCAGGCACAGAGAGAGAGAGTTAGTAGCCTCCATTTTGGAGAGAGAAGCCAGGCTGCTGGTGTGGAGCCTTTTCCAGCCCAGGAGCTGTTGATTGCAGCTAGCCCTGCCAGGTCTTGGATCTAGCAGGCTGCTTCAGGGGCTGTCAATTGTCCCTAGAAGGAAAAGACTTTGGCTGGGCCTGTGGCTGAGAAGGGTCTACATAAACCTACACAGGAGGTAACTGTGAATAACTGAGCTCTTTGGGAAAGTGGTCCGTGGGATGGAGCACAGAAAACAGACTGACTGTGGCTCCAAAGACAGGCAGAGTGACCAGCCCAGTGAACCAAAGTTGCTGGCATTTTGTGGGGCCTGCTCCGGTAGCTAAGGGATTTTGCAGTTGGCTGCCTGCTTGGACTGACACACACAGAACCTGCACAATTCTGTCTCTACTGCAGCTGCATACCTTCAAGCGTGCCACACAAGCAAATGTCTGAGACTTTGAATCCAGAGGAGTGCACTCTGGGGTGGGATAAAAGATGGCAGCACAGATGCCAGATAGATAAGTTGCTTTTATTTCTGTGTATTTTGTTCACTGATTGTGTTTGTAGTCAGTTGAGGGTCAGTAACATGGAGTCAGCAGGCCTGAATAGAGGCCTGTAACATGAAAGCAGCAACAGGCCTATAATCTAGTGAGCAAGACTTTGATTCAGTAACACAGGAGCCAAGAAAGAGGCCCTACTGATAACTGTGTAATTGTATAAGTTAGGTCGAGCATAGAAGGACACAGGGAGGCACCGAGAACAGACTGTAAACCAAAGGGGAGTAGCGGAATGTCTTAATAAGAAATGTCTTGATACAAAGACTCCCCAAAAACGAATGCACATACCGACCTAGGTTCAGGACCAGGTCGGAACTGACAGGATGACAAATAGAAGGTAAGCTCCCATTCTGCAAGATGAGGGGTGTAAATAGGCAACAGAGGGTGGTAACCTAGTACGTAAAGAAATGATGTAAGTTGTTTGTATCTGTCTATAAAAGGACACTGCAAAGGGTGCTCTCCAGCCAACCTTGGGGAGTGGAGGGGGATGCACTAGGAGCCTGAATGGCAGGTGTCATTGCCTAAACTTACAGAATGCACAGTAGCTTAACTTTGACTAACTGCTATTAATATCTGTTATATGGCAATAGCCTGCCTGGTGTTGGTACCTTGTCAATGAGGGCCATAGTGCGCAGTGGTGTAACATTGTAGTGATCTCTGTCACCAACTGGTAGAGCTTCGCATTTGACAATAAACCTGCTTGACTGATTTCAAACTTTGCCTGCATCTATCGTTTCTGGGGCCTCTCAGAGATCTCCTGTGTTGACCCAAGTGCACAGGGTCTAACACACTAGATGAAGGGAGTACCGATTGTTACGCACACAGCCAAAAGTTTATCATCACCAACAGAGTAGAGGTCCCGTCAGGAGCACGCCAGGATGACCCTGACCAGATGACGCTGATGCTGACGCTGACGCTGACAGTTCAGACCACTGGAGGTACCGAGGTACAGAACACCGAGGTACGACAGTGTTCACTTTTAATCTGTTAAAAGCAAGAGGATGGATAGGGAATCCCCGTCTAAACAACAGCACCACTGGGCCTCCTTTTATGTCAGGATCTCCTTTTATGTTAAAAACATCAGGTTCCCAGGCACACCTGTGAATGTGACCTGCTCCTGAGTAATTCAGGAAGGAAAAAGGGAGTTACATTCCCAGTCTACGATATTTCAAATTCTCATTATGCAAATCCCTGTATATACAGACAACTCAGTGTCTTGGTTAATGACAGTGTCAAACTGTGAATTGTTCTCACCTTGTGTGTCTGCTGTCTCTGTGCTTCTCATAGCCAAGATGATAGTTATCTTGAGCTACTTACAGTTTCCTCATAAGATTTTCCCTTCATCAGTCTGAATATAAGCAAGATGACTTTCCTTTCATCACTGTAGCTTTGATTGGTCACTACACACTTTGCCAATTGTTTAGTCATTGTTTTTTAACTATGCAAGAGATCATGCTCTTTTATTATAATAGTTAGTTTGATTGTACTTTCCCAATCTTTTTCTCACTGTTACAGGCTTGTTAGTCATCTTGGCTGTGTCTAGACAGGCCAGTTCTTCCAGAAAATCAGCCGCTTTTCGGGAAAAACTTGCCACCTGTCTACACTGGCCGCTTGAATTTCCGCAAAAGCACTGATGATCTCATGTAAGATTGTCAGTGTTCTTGTGGAAATACTATGCTGCTCCCGTTTGGGCAAAAGTCCTGGTCTACACTAGGGCTATATCTACACTGGCAGCTTCTTGCTCAAGAACAGCCGTTCTTGCACAAAAACTTGCTTGCTGTCTACACTGCACGCGTCTTCTTGCACAAGTAAATTTACAGTATAGCGTTGTGAAACAGGGCTTCTTCCAGAAGAGTTATTCCTCTCCCCATGAGGAATAAGCCCTCTTGTGAAGAGCTTTTCCACAAGAGGGCAGTGTAGACAGGCAACATGAATTTCTTGGGCAAGAAGCCCCTATGGTTAAAATGGCCATCAGAGCTTCCTTGCACAAGAGAGCATCCACACTGCCATGGATGCTCTTGCACAAAAGCACATTTCTTGTGCAAAAGCACATGCCAGTGTAGACACGCTCTTGTGGAAGACTTTTTGTGCAAGAACTCTTCCGCAAAACAGTTCTTGTGCAAGAAACTGCCAGTGCAGATGTAGCCTAGGACTTTTTTTCGAAATAATCCAACCAAGACTGAATTTATAAGTGAGCTGGTCACACGCTGAAAAAATGAACTTCAGAATTCGAGATCTGTACTCCCACAGATTTCCATCAGGAGTAATGCTAATTCTGAAATAGTTATTTTGAAGTAATGGGAGTGTGTATGCTCCAGTGCCACTATTTCAAAATAATTACTCCCCAGAGTAATTCTAACTCATTACATAAGAACATAAGAACATACCAGGCACTAATGGCAGGGTTGATATAGACAGGCAGTCAATGCCTATTCCTCAGTCCCCTCTTAAGAACATAAGAACAGCCATACTTGGTCAGATCAAAGGTCCATGCAGCCCAGTATCCTGTCTGCCAACAGTAGCCAATACCAGATACTTCAGAGAGAAGGAACACAGCAGGTAATTCTCAAGTGATCTCTCCCTTGTCACCCACCTCCAGAAAAACAGAGGTTAAGGACTCTATTCCTACCCATCCTGGCTAATAGCTATTTTTCCATGACTCTATCGAGCTCTTTTTGAAACCCTGTAAAAGTCCTAGCCTTCACCAAATCCTCTGGCAAGGAGTTCCACAAATTGACTGTGCACTGAATGAAAAAAAAACTTCCTTCTGTTTGTTTTAAACCTACTACCTCCTAATTTTATTTGGTAATCCCTAGTTCTTATATTGTGGGAATATGTAAGTAACTTTTCCTTATTCACTTTTTCCACACCAGTCATGATTTTATGGCCCTCTATTATATCCCCCCTTAGTATCCTCTTTTCCAAACTGAAAAATCCTAGTCTCTTTAATCTGTCCTCATATGGGACTCATTCCAAACCCCTAAGCATAGTTGCCCTTTCCTGAACCTTGTCAATATATCGTTTCTGAGATGAGGTGACCACATTTGTACGCAGTATTCAAGAGGTGGACATACCATGGCTTTATATAGAGGCATTAAGATATTTTCTGTCTTATTCTCTATCCCTTTTTTGACTGTCACTGAACACTGAGTGGATGTTTTTAGAGAACTATCCACAAAGACTCCAGGATCTTTCTCTTGAGTAGTTGTAGCCAGATTAGTCCCCATCATATTGTATATATAGTTGGGATTATTTTTTCCAATGTGCATTACTTTTCATTTATCAGCATTACATTTCATTTCCCATTTTGTTGCCCAATCACTTAGTTCTTTGAAATCTTTTTGAAGCTCTTCACAGTCTGCTTTGATCTTAACTATCTTGAGCAGTTTGAGATCATCTGCAAATTTTTGCCCCTTTTTCTAGATCATTTAAATAAGTTGAATAGGACTGGTCCCAGGACAGACCCTTGGGGGATCCCACTAGTTACCTCTCTCCATTCAGAGAACTTACCATTTATTCCTACCCTTTGTTTTCTGTCTTTTAACCAGTTATCAGACCACAAAAGGACTTTCCCTCTTATCTCATGACAACTTACTTTACTTAAGAACCTGTGGTAGGGACTTTGTCAAAGGTTTCTGAAAATCTATGTATACTAAATCCACTGGATCCCCCTTGTCCACATGTTTGTTGACCCTTCAAAGAACTCTAGCAAGTTAGTAAGACATGATTTCCCTTTACAGAAACCATGTTGACTTTCCCCCAACAAATTGTATTCATCTAAGTATCTGAGAATTTTATTCTTTACTATAGTTTCAACTAATTTGCCAGGTACTGAAGTTAGACTTACTGGTGTGTTATTGCCAGGATAACCTCTATAGCCCTTTTTAAATATTGGTGTCATGTTAGCTATCTTCCAATCATTAGGTACGGAAGCCGATTTAAAGGATAGGTTACAAACCACAGTTAATAGTTCCGCAAATTCCCATTTGAGTTCTTTCAGAACTCTTGGGTGAATGCCATCTGGTCCCAGTGACTTGTTACTGTTAAATGTATCAGTTTCTTCCAAAACCTCTTCTAATGACTGAAGACATGAGTTTATATTATTAGAATTATTTTCATAATACCTGATAAAACTGTGAACGGTATGTGTATGTGTTTGTGGGTGTGCAATCTCACTATTAGCATATCAAGCACTTGGACTCTGAGTTCCAAGGGTAAACTAGACTTTCTATAAAAAGTTTATATTTTAATTTAGTTTGAAATTAAAATCAGTTCTATTTACCATTCCATTTGTCTTGCATTATAAAAGAGGATAAATGGGAGCTCCCAATTTATTTTGCACATTATTTTGTATACTTCTTTCATGGTTTCTGCTGTGCATTGCATCCTTTCTTTCAGCTCTCTAGACTTCTGGTTTTCAGCTGATACTGAATTAATTTCAAATAAGCTATAATTTGCAAAATGTTTAAATGTAAAAACCCATACATCATTGGTGCTTGTAATTTTAAATCCCATTATTCAGCAACAAAATCAAATACATTAGCAAGTATGGATAGGATCAGACAGCACACTTTCTAAAATGCAAAATACCACATTTTTCACAGAAAACAGATCGTACAGATAATGGGGGTAGTTAAGGTCTTGTCATTTGTAGTAATCCTGTGTTTCTTTAAGATTGTAGTATAAACAAGGAAGAAAATATTAACACGGGAAGAATTAAATCACTCATTTATTCCTCATGCCACATTATAAGCTAGAATGTAAGCAAATTGGATTAAATAAGATGAATTGTGAAATTCTTTTTAAAATACATAATAGGGTATCACAGTCATAATTGTAAAGCAGATTGCTGATACTTCTAGTGTTTATATGGAACATGTTGATTCAAATAATTTTCTTTATAATGTGGGTTACCTTTTAAATATGTAAATCAGGTGGCTATAAAGTAAGTTGGACAGACTGGGTCATATTTTTTTATGTGCTGCAAGATCTCTGCTCAGGTCAGAATGGAAGTTTGATAATGAAATCATCTTTACGTAGTCTAGCAACTGAGACTATGGATCTGAGGTAAGGAAAATTGTCCTAGCATGGAGTGGGGGTGAGGAAAGATTTGGGAGGGGGACAACTTGGAATGTTGCTCAATGAGATAAGAGTGGTAGCAGAGGATTTTAGTAGTTGATGAGGGTCGGCACTTACTTGCAAGAGGGAAGGATTGGAATTCAGTATAAAAATGCATGCTGCACTGGAAATCAGAGAGTCTGGCTATGTCTACATTGGCAAGATTTTGCACAAAAGCAACCTCTTTTGCACAAAATCTTGCCACCTGTCTACACTGGCCACGAGTATTTGCTCAAGAACACTGACGTTCTAATGTACAAAATCAGTGCTTCTTGCGCAAATACTCTGATGCTCCTGCTCAGGGATAAGCCCTCTTGCGCAAGTATTCTTGCGCAAGAGGCCAGTGTAGACAGGCAACGTTAATTTCTTGCGCAAGAAAGCCCGATGGCTAAAATGGCCATCGGAGCTTTCTTGCTCAAGGGAGCATCTACACTGTCATGGATGCTTTTGTGCAAAGGCAAATCTTTTGCGCAAAAGCACACGCCAGTGTAGACGCTCTGTTGCGCAAATACTTTTAACGGAAAAACTTTTCAGTTAAAATTATTTGCGCAAAATCATGCCAGTTTAGATGCAGCCTCTGAGTATTTGACAAAAATGGTTCTGTATTGCAGCAGAAGGGATGGAAAATAACAGCAGGCAGTAGGAACATATTCGAGTGTATCCATCTTGAACAATGTCAAGGTTTTTGTTTAGGGAACAGCTGAGAGAGTTGTCTAATTTATTTTTCCAAGATCTTATGATTTTTCCACATTGATAATGAATCCTAAAATAGTAAACTATCTTCACTGTGGTATCCACCTGTCTCAGCCAGCCCAGCTCTGCATTATCATGACCTTTGCTGTAGAAATATTGGGTTTGTGAATTGTGAAGTAAAAAGAATGAATGTCACTACTAGACTCTCCAAACGCTTTCCAAGTTGTTATTTTTTTTAACTCCATGGCTCTCAGCTTTTCAGGAGGGAAATTCTTAATGAAATGGAAACATTTGGATGACAATAGATGCAAGAAATTCGAATATGCTGCAATGGCTTAGACCCAGAAAAGTACAGATGTTAAAAACATTTAGGGGTTAAATTCACCTCCCCACAAAGAAACACCAAGATAACTCAATTGGGGATGGAATCAATATGACAAATTAGAATTTATCTTCCCAACTGTAGACATTATGTGAGGATGCAGAGCAACCTCGGAGCCTACTCATCCACTGTGTTTGCTGGAATAACCTTCTACTTCAGGGTGTTCATGTTTTTCATGACTATTACATTCATATTGTTAAGAGCTAGAGTTTTAAAAGAAGGCATCTTAGGAAAAAAGAACCAGTGCACTCTTAATGGAAGATGAAGTCAGGGGCTGAGTATTAAAAGCACAATGGCCACTATCTGTGTACATCTAAATCAGCAATTGCATGAAGCAGATTAAGGTTATTTCTAGTGCCATGACACATCATGTAATATGGATGCTATATTTAGTTTAACACATCTGTACAGTTCTGCGCCATTAGTACTTACAGTAGGTCTTGATGCTGCATATGGAGAGCAACACAGGGCCAGATGGAAAGGTATTCCAAGGACTCAGACATGCAGTTAGGAACAAAGTATATGTCCAAAAGAAAAATTACTTTTAAAATGATTGTGAAAGCCTCTTTGTTCAATTTCAAAAAGAATATTTCACATGCAATCTTTGAAAATCTAATGAGAGGAAGAGTTATATGTAAAAAATAAGTGCTATTCTATCCCTGGTTTGAGGAAGTGAGGGAGTTTTTGTTCTATTATAGGGTATGTCTACACTAGCCCCCTAATTTGAACTAGGAAGGCTAATGTAGGCATTCGAAGTTGCAAATGAAACCCGGGATTTAAATATCCTGGGCTTCATTTGCATCTTCCTGGGCGCCGCCATTTTTAAAAGTCCCTTAGTCCGAACTCCGTGCCCGCGGCTACACGCGGCACGGAGTAGGTAGTTCGAATTAGAGATCCTAATTCGAACTACCGGTACACCTCGTTCCATTAGAGATCCTAATTTGAACTACCTACTCCATGTCGTGTGTAGCCGCGGGCACGGAGTTCGGACTAAGGGACTTTTAAAAATGGCGGCGCCCGGGAAGATGCAAATGAAGCCCAGGATATTTAAATCCTGGGCTTCATTTGCAACTTCGAATGCTATATTAACCTCCCTAGTTCGAACTAGGGGGCTAGTGTAGACATACCCATATAGACTTCAGGAAAAGGACAAAAATAAGCCTAATTGATTCAATTATTAATGTGTGGGACAAAGCTCCTCCTCAACCTTACTGGGATCTTGAAAGGACTGCTTAGTCACTGTTCCTGTCTTCCCTGGCCCTCATCCATTGTGCAGGTTTGAACCATTTGGCGGAAGCCTATGTGTGAAATCTTTTAATGTAAGGGAACCAGTGTACAGACAGTAACCACGCAAAACTTGACAGGAAGAAAGCTCTGACCCACTAGTAAGGAGAACTAAGACAATGAGGAGCCTCCCTTCTGCAGCAGCCCTCATCCATCTTCACAGCCACAGACTACTAGAAGGTCCTCTAGAAGGTATCAACTCCTCACTGGAGAGCAGGGAGTGAGCTCCATTCAACTGATTGCAAAAGCCCCTCCCCCACAGCCCTGCTGGGCATGGTCCTAGTAGAACCGGTCTATTAAAAGTCCTGGGGTAGCTCAGTCGGGGCTGAGTGCTGATGGGGAAGGAGCCACTGGGATAACCCCAGAGTGGAAGAATCACCAGAGATTCCAGCAGCAGTCAGGCCTAGTGGTAGTACCTGTAGGGCCAGTGGATTGTGAGGAGGCAACAGGGGAGACATCCACCAGACCCCAGTAAGAAGTAGCCAGTGTGGGGGAGTCACCCCAGAGTGCTCAGTGTGTTGTGGCAGGATTCCCCACTAAGCGTGCTATTTACTGTCTACTGCCTACAGTGCCTTGGGCTAGAACCCAGTGGAGTGGGAGGGCCCGGATCCCTGTACCAGTTCTGTAGCTGGCTATAGGTGCCTACAAGCCATGAGTTAGGCCTCAAGACTGTATTAACCCTGATATAAGGACCTGCGGACGGATTTTGGCCTCTGGGCCATGTTACCTGTAGTGAGAGAGACTGAGGAATAGACTCTGGACGCGAGATTGTATTATCCTGGCTATAAGGACCTGTGGATGCTCTTTGGCCTCTAGGCCTTATTGTACATAATATGAGAATAAAGAATAGTAAAGAATAAAATTGTCAGACACATAGATGAAAATAATTTGTTGGAGGAAAGTCAACATGGTTTCTTTGAGGGGGTCAACAAACATGGGGACAAGGGAGATCCAGTGGATATAGTATACTGAGATTTCCAGAAAACCTTTGACAAGGTCCCTCACCAAAGGCTCTTAAGCAAAATAAGTTATCATGGAATAAGAGGGAAGGTCCTTTTGTAGATTGATAACTGGTTAAAAGACAGAAAATAAAAGATAGGGATACATGGTAAGTTTTCTGAATGGAGAGAGGTAACTAGTGGAGTCCCCCAAGGGTCTGTCCTGGGACCAATCCTACTCAATTTATTTATAAATGATCTAGAAAAAGGCGTAAACAGTGAGGTGGCAAAATTTGCAGATGATACCAAACTGCTCAAGATAGTTAAGATCAAAGCAGACTGTGAAAAGCTTCAAAAAGATTTCAAAGAACTAAGAGTATGTCTACACTACAGCACTAATTCGAACAAACTTAATTCTGGCACACGGAGGAGTTGCGGTACACCCGGGAGTCGTGTGCTTTGCCGGGCCAGCCCACATTAATGTCCGTGAACTGTCCCCGGTGGTCACACACGGCCTGCAGGAGGATGGAGAAGTACCCCTTGCGGTTCACGTAACGGGACGCCTGGTGTTCCGGGGCACGGATGGGGATGTGCGTCCCATCGATGGCTCCCCCCCCCCCCCCCCGCAGTTGGGGAAGCTGCGGGCACCGAATCCCCGGATGACGGCGTCCAGGTTGGTGAGGCGGACCACCCTGCGGAGCAGCACCCGGTTGATGGCCTTGACCACCTGCGGAGAGAGACACAGCAAAGCGCCGATCAGTGGGGCGCCCGGGTGGCTGGGAGTGTTTGTGCCCTGGCAGTGCCCCGCGCCCCACTCCCGGAAGCAACCCCCCTGGTGGCGTGTAGTACGGCTGGGACAGACCAACCCCTCCAGTGCGGGGCGCTTGCGCCTCCTCCCGCCCCGCCTTTGTCCCTGGTGCGGCCCATGCCCTCCTTGCAGCCTATCTCCTCCCCCGGCGCAGTGGCCGACGAGTGCCATACCTGCATGATCACCGCTCCGATGGTGGATCTCCCCACGCTGAACTGGTTCCCGACGGATCGGTAGCTGTCCGGCATGGAGAGCTTCCAGAGGGCGATGGCCACCCGCTTCTGGAGGGGGATGGCGGGCCTCATGCGAGTGTCCCTTCTGCGCAGAGCAGGAGCGAGCCACTCGCAGAGCTCCAGGAAGGTGTCCCTCCTCATCCTGAAGTTCTGGGTCCACTGTCAGTCTTCCCAGCGCTCCAGGATGATGCGGTCCCACCAGTCGCTGCTGGTGTCCAGACACCAGATGCGGCGGGGCACGCCGGAGCCGGGGCACCGCCGCGGCTCCTCCACGGCCCCCAGGGCGGCCAGGCGGAGAGGCAGGGGGCTGACGTGCACCAGGTGGTGCCAGGCAGCCTCGAGCCATTGCTGGCAGGCTTGCAGCAGCAAGTCCAGAAAGTGCACCAGAACGTGCAGGGCGAGCTCTGGCTCCATGTTGCCACCTGCGGCGGTGTCCCTGAAGGGAAGCACCGACACAGACGGGCACAGAGACCATCACTTTGCTGTCCCTCGGTGAGGTTGGCAAGCAAGCAGGAAAAGCTGAGAACCGGCTGTCCGGGGGGGTCCCTTTAAGCACGAGCCTCAGATAGCCTCAGACAGCAGCCACACAACGCAATTACTGACCTGATGCCCTGTCAGAACCGGTTTCAGCTGCCCTTAAATGCACCCCTGCGTCCAATCAGTGTGGACGCACTAGTTCGAATTAGCAAAACGCTAATTCGAACTAGTTTTTAGTTCTAGATGCGTTAGTTCGAATTAGCTTAGTTCGAATTAACTAATTCGAACTAAGTTAGTCGAATTAGCGCTGTAGTGTAGACGTACCCCATCAGAATAAGGTTGCAGTCCATCAGAGAAGAATTCCCAATTATTCTTGACAATAAAACCCTTGAGCCACCGGAACTGGTGTTCCTTCAAGTGAATAATAGTTCTGTTATGATGATGATTATGACTAAGTATGTTCCTGGTGAGCAACAGCATCATGCAAATTATCACATATATCATGTAGTGATCTGAAGCACTACTGGAGCCGTCTCAAAACCATGTTTTATTTTTGCTAAACTTTTGCTTAATATTTATAAGCACAGAACAAATTATTAAAATACCCCAACTGCATGCAGGTAACATCCAAACAAAAAACCTAGTTGCGCCTACATGTTGAACACTAAATGGAGCCTGGAACCACTGACATTTTAGTGATGCTCCCTTCTGAAATTCTCACAGGCGATCCACTACACACATCTTTCCTTCCAGTTCCTCTCATTCACTGTGGACTCGAATACTGTGGGAAGGTTGAGGAGAGGTTGCAGTACTACTTGTAAGGTGTCAGTTTGCTCTCTGACCTATAGGGTGGCAGCTGTTAAGATGTAAGGTCAAGACCACCGACAAACAGAGAAGAGCTGAAATTTCCCCAAGTATTTCTAACTAATATAGTTACAATAACAAAATCATAATATTAGTTAGAAATACTTGGGGAAATTTCAGCTCTTCTCTGTTTGTCAGTGGTTCTGACCTTACATCTTAACAGCTGCCAGCCATTAGGTCAGAGAGCAAACATTTTTATTTTTTTAAATTCAAAATTAACACTCTTCTAAAACTATATAGTCTGTTGAAAGATATAGAAAATCAAGACTTAGGACTATTTTAGCTAATAATTTCCAAATGTTTATATATTTGGGTATGTCTACACTACAGTGTTATTCTGAAATATCTTATTTCAAAATAGTTATTTCGAAATAGCTTTTTTGAAATAACGCGTCTACACACAAAATGCATTTTGAAATAGCATGTCTACACTGAGTGGACTCTGAATTGCATTTAAGGCTGTTGGAACCAGTTCCAGGAGGGCACCAAGTCAGGACTTACTGTGTGGGGCTGCTGCCTGAGGCCATCTGAGGTCTGTGCTTAAAGGGACTCCCCAGGACAGCCAGTTCTCAGTTTCCCTGCTTGCTTGTCTACTTCGATGAGGGACAGCAAAGCATTTTACCTCTGCGAGCTCTGGTTGCCCTCATTTGGGATACCACAACACTCTGTAACATGGAGCCAAAGCTGCCCTTGGGCATTCTGGTGCTTCTCTTGGACACGTTGCTGTGATTCTGGCTGCACTTTCTGCAGTCTGCCATCCGGGAGGTCCATTGGGGGGCTGTCCGTATCCAGGAGGCCCTGTGGGAGAGCTTCCACCCTGAGGAGCACTAAGAGTCTCCCTGGTCTGCCCCATGGGGGGCTTGTGCCACATTCCTCCCTCACGTCCTTTCACTTACCCCTCCCTAACCCTTCTTCCTCATGTAAAATAAAATACACGTACTTTCATGAACACAAACTCTCTTTATTTAACAAAACTGGGGGGGGGGGGCGGGATGAAACTCTGGTAAGACTGTGGAAAGAAGGCAGGAGAGGGGATAAATGAGGGTGGGAGAGGGGAGGGAGAAACATGGGAGGAGGGAGCTGGAAGGGGGAAGCAAGGGGATGAAGGGGGAGGGGAAGCTCAGGGCTCAGGGTTGGGGGTCTCGCTGGACCAACTTGATTGTCATGCATACCTGCTCCTGGGTTCACATGTGGCCTTTGGTGGCCAGGCTGTCAGCTATCCTGAAATAGACGGCCTCGTTCCTCCATCTAGTGCAGAGATCATGGACGTTGGGGGCATTACCCCCAAACCTGAATAAGGTCCATGATCTCCACCCTGGACCAGGAAGGCATCTGCCTTCTCCGGGCCCTGGCAGGCTCCTAGGAGCTGGCGCACTGATCCTGCGAGGCAGTAGAGGGCTGGTTGCCGGTGGCTTGCTGGCTTATGTTTTGGGTCCACTGGATCGGGGCAGTGACTGCTGGCTCTGGGCTGGCAGGCTTGGAGCTGGCACAGGCACTGTGGCCAGAGTCAACCCCTTTAAAGGCTCCGGGGGAGGGAGAGGAGTGTTCTTGGTTGAGGCTGGAGTAGTCCCCAGGGCACCCTGAGAAGGCTGGAGGCCCCCTATTTCGAAATAAGTGTCTACACAGCACTTATTTTGAAATAGATATTTCAAATTTGGTGTTATTCCTCGTAGAATGAGGTTTATCAAATTCGAAATAAGCCAAATTCTAAATGGCTGTGTAGATGCTAGGAAAGTTACTTCGAAATAAGGGCTGTTATTTCGAAATAACTTTGCTGTGTAGATATATCCTTAAATTCAACTTATTTAAAACATTATCCAAATTTTATGGATCCAATTTTATAAATTCTATAGCAGACTAAAAATTCTACTTCTGCTTTACGTAGAAAATTCTTGAATGTGCATTGACAAGACACTGGATTTTAAGATGCAATCAAGGTAGGAGTGAACTTAATGTGGACAACATGGAGTGGGCAATGATCTAAATATATACTGTGTGATTGCTCTCTACTAAATATTAGCTGTCTGAAATGGTACTTTGCATAATGGCACACAGATAGCACAAAATAGGATGTGATACAAATGATGCCAATCTATGCACTGTTGGCATTGGCAGCTGTCTCCTTGACAGACTCCATAGACAGTTACTGGCAGCTTTAGAGTTGCCTCTAGGTCTATCATATGGTTAGGCTTCTGACTTTTTCTGTTTATATGAAGTCCAACCCATCTGGAATCCATTTAATTCTGTGTCACCTTTAATAGTGGAGGATTTATGTATGGGTGACTCTGGTATTGAATTCAGACTATCAGGAATAAGTCAAATCTCCAATAGTGATAGAAATGTAGCTGGTGTAGCTGAAACAAAAAACAGGACTATGTAGCACTTTAAAGACTAACAAGATGGTTTATTAGATGATGAGCTTTCGTGGGCCAGACCCACTTCCTCAGATCAAATAGTGGAAGAAAATTGTCACAACCATATATACCATATATATATGGTTGTGACAATTTTCTTCCACTATTTGATCTGAGGAAGTGGGTCTGGCCCACGAAAGCTCATCATCTAATAAACCATCTTGTTAGTCTTTAAAGTGCTACATAGTCCTGTTTTTTGTTTCAGATCTCCAAGATACTGTTTTTAAATGTTATGCCTCTGTATCGAGCTCTTGACGTCAAATACAAGAGTTAAAATCTGCTCTTTTGTAAAAAAAGAGGGGGGGGGGAGATTAAAAGCAGCATTAGTATAAAGTGAAAAATTCAATAACAATATAGTTTCTTTTTAGCTCTGTGGAAAAATGAATCTATCTAATTCAATAATTCTGTGGTATTTTATCCAGTGTGCTGTATGAGGCAGAGAACAGTATGTGAAAGATTTGATAAGATGTTTTATTTGGATGTAAAGATTTGGGAGCAGATTTTCAGCCTCACTAAGTCCCCTTTGAACTTCAGTGGTGGCATGATGTGGTGTATAGTGTTCCCAGGTAAGCAACTTGGTATAAAGCCACACAATAAGATGTTTGAGCAAGAGGGGTAGAGGAGGGTATTGCTCATGTTGACTTCTGATTGATTTGGAGGGATATTACAAGCCAAAAAAATATAGAGCATTCTAAAGCTAATCTAATTAGGCCGTGTGTACACTATTACTTATGTCAGCAAAATGTACGTCACCCATGTGTCTGAAAAGAACACACCCTCCCTGAGTGACATAAGTAATGCAGGCATAAGGGCTTCTGTGCACAGCAGTAGATCTACAGAAGAGCTCTCTCCCACTGGTACAGAGCAGTTTCACGAGCGAGTTACAGTGGTGCAGCTACATCAGTATACCTATGTTGCTGTAAGTACTCTGGTGTAAACATGTTCTAAGCTGAACAGAGGACTGAACCAAACCCATCAGCCTTGGTTATTTTATTGATAGATGGAAAGAGGGAGATATGGGAAAGTGAAGAAGACATATTTACCACCCAGTGCTATTCCAGAAAAACCAAAGACCTTTTGATTTTCTCAACATACACCTATCCAGTGAAATGTGAAAAAAATAATAATTAAGAAATGGGCCCCAACGTTCCAGATCCCATAACTTAAAATTCTAGCACTGTTTCTAAATGGTCTTTCTTTTGTACCCGTCCCTCCTTCAACACACCCATACCCTTGGGAAAGAGATGAGCCTTGAAGCATGCCTGAAATTGTGGGGTCTGGCAAATTAATGAGAACTGGGAATCCAGAGTCCAAGTTCTATTGTACGAACTCAATCTGGCATGCTTTTGAATTATTGTTACTATTGTTTGCGTATTTATTTTTGCTTCTGTGGGCACATACAAACAGAAATCTTGATCAGATCCCCATTGTGCTAGTAGGCAAAATGATATTTATTGGTCAATTAACTTGGGTCTTCAATAGCTTTTGCAATTGGAAGCGGCGTTCTTATAAGAGACAACCAAATCCAAAAAGCCTTTCAAAACTGCTTTAAAAATCTATGAAATATAGCAGCCGACATTAAATGTACATTCGTACTGGGAAAATTTCCATTTCTTGCTTTTGCATTCACATAAAGTCATTTAAGCAGAGTTTTCACTTACATTTTTGTGATAACATCACATATCCATCATGGGAAAGAGGAAATGTTTGTTAAATTTGTCCTGCTTTTAAGACAGAGATAAAAATAAAATGCACATGAGGAAAAGTGAAAATACAAAAGAATAGGGGGCACGTAGACAGGTCACTCATGACACCTCTGGAACCTAACTCACTATTCTGGGCAGTGTTGACAGCTGGCTCACTTGCTTTGGTTTCTTCCCCACTGAATCTCTCTCTCACTAGGAGAGAACTGCTTACACTGCTCCATTCTGCCATTCCAATTAGAGCAATGGTATAATGAAGTTGAATCAATTCCAGAACTGACCAAGCTGTCTTGCTGCTGATGAGACTGAAGGATAAAAGTCTGGGAAAGACTAGTAGCAATAATACATGAAAGAAATTATATGTTAAGGAAGAGGCAGTAGGAATGTTATAGCTTACTTCCTAGACATTATCTGAGACTCAGCAACCTAGGAAATGATATTGTAATTTTTCAATTACAATAAAAACTCTTCACAGTGAAAAATACTCACTTGCCATAGGAAATCAGCAGCAAGAATTCATCAAGCTATCCACTATGTTGATTGTGATGTTGAGGAGCCTGTAAAATAAGCAAGGAAGCCAGAATCCCCTCTTAATTTCCTATTCAGCTGTATAATAAGATTTCATATTTCCTTTACATTACAGTTTATCAGATTCAGATCAGCGCTGCTGCTACTGATTCCTTAGCTTCCTTATCTCATTTGTCATAGGTCCCTGTACAAAAAGGAGACTTGCATGGACTAGGCGACAGAGCAGTTTTAGGAGCCACCATATTGATAAGCTTCGCAAAACGTCCTCACTATATCACACAAGGGCAGAGACTGCATAGTCTGTTGGCTGCACAATAATTTCATCAGAACTGTGTGAAACATATCTGGTTCCATTAGCATCTCAGAGGGGGGATCGCCCTAACCCTTCTTTTGCTCTGAGGCTTTGTCTACACTGCAGGGTTTTTGCGCAAGAAGCTTTTTGCAGAAGAGATCTTCCGCAAAAACTTCTTGCGCAAAAGCATGTCCATATCGCAAAAGCGATGTGCTTTTGTGTAAGAAAGCATCCACACTGCATGGACACTCTTGTGGAATAAAGTTCTGATGGCCATTCACAGAATGGCCATCAGAGCACTTGTGCTATTTCTGATAGGCTCTGCCTATTTCACTCCCCACAAATATAAAACAAAAAAAACTCTAAGATTAAATTTTAAATAACTAAACATAGTTTAATATCTTTAAAAGAGGGAGTAAGGCTAAAATTAGTACTCTGAGATTAAATTTGGGAAAGAAGAATTTAAAAATATGATGGAACTAATAAAAAAGATCCTAATGTCAAAACAGAAGAAATTGAAAACCTTAAACTCGTAATAGCTGCTACCAAAGCATACCATTAAAGAGTAATAGATTCTGTTTATCCTGAAACAAAAGAGGGACCATAAAGGAAAGGGACTCTAAACAAAAAAGGGCCTGTAAAGGAAAACTGTGGTCCCAAAACTGTGTGCTTTAGAAAAGTTGAAATACTTTCTATCATATTCATTTAGATTATGACATAAAGTAAGGAAGTAAAGTGAAAACTGGAAATGGGAGTAGAATTTGAAGAGTGAATTCAGTGAAATGTAAAGAGCAAACATCCTAAAGAATAAAAATAAGAAGAATTTTATGTCTATCTGAAGTAAGCAGCCTGTGAGAGCATTAGTCAATCTGCTGGATGAAGTGAGCAATTAAGGAGGTTATTTCTTATATATGACCTTAGTTTTGAGCCACTCCCCCAATGATGACCCATGATGCTCCTCTCCAGCTCTGCTTCTCACCTTTTGTGTGGCCTTTGTGGAGATAGGCTGGGAGCTTACTATCCTACTTTGCGCTACCATCTGTTTCTCTTGCTTGTCAATGGCAGGTCTTTGAGTGTCTTCCTTCATCGCCCAAGCCACTCAATAATTCAAGTCACCTGTAAATGACATGGCCATATGACCTATTCCTTTTCTATGATGTAGCAGCATCAAGTAACTTCCACCTAGGCTGCCTTTTCTGAACAAAAGACTAAAACTGGAAGTAAATACTATACACATACAAATGTCTTTGAAGACTACATCTGATGCAAATATAATAAATATCCAAATAATTATGTTTTTCCACATACTGCTGTCTTTGTATTGTAGGTGATGCTAGAAAACAGAAATTATTATGCAGAAACTGTGTAAACAAACTGCCACTTGAAGAGATCAGCAGATATATAAACAAAGACTTACAGTACATGTGTCCTTTAAAATAAAGAGCTACCCTGTTTTCTGAAAAACAGATTTGATGCAGGCAAAATATTTTGAAGCACTTAGGGAATATTGTCAGAATACTGATGACTCTCTGTAATACTTGTCCTGGGAATCCCTTGTTTTAGGTCAGTCGTTTTTCTGATGGATGAATTTTATTTTAGGCATGGTCTGCTAATGGGCACTGTAAGTGCAGCATATTGTAGACTATAGGCCAGCTCTTGAATAATAGAAAGTTTAGAATATGAATACATCCATCACAAAGAAAGCCTAACTAAAATGTGTGAATCAAATAAATGAGTCTGTGTGTCTCTGAAAACTGATAGTAAGTTCATACATTTGCTGCTTTAAAGGATAGTTAACTTCATCAACATAGCCTGAGCCTTTAAATATAGTATGACTAAAGTCAGAAGAGTCGGAGAAGAGGGGTCAATTTTTGGACTTTATGGGTTGATAAATGTTTGATATATGAGCAGGATCCTTTATATTAGAATCAGGACTTCTGTATATGAAAAATATCCCCTATATATACCAACGAAATAATGTCAGTAGGAACTATTTAAAATAGGTAGGTGAAGATAGGTTCCTAATGCTTGGATTGCTGATTATTCTCAAGTATGTTCCTATGGACAATTCCATCAAACAGATTAGGAATTTTAATTAATTTTAATGATTCAGTGTCTACACTACAGCGCTAATTCGAACTAACTTAGTTCGAATTAGTTCATTCGAACTAAGCTTATTCAAACTAACGGATCCAGACTAAAAAACTAGTTCGAATTAGCGTTTTGCTAATTCGAACTAGCATGTCCACATTAAGTGGACCCTGAACCGGGCTTAAGGATGGCCGGAAGCAGTGCCGGCAGGGCATCAGAGGAG
Source organism: Pelodiscus sinensis (assembly GCF_049634645.1). Taxonomy (NCBI): domain Eukaryota; kingdom Metazoa; phylum Chordata; order Testudines; family Trionychidae; genus Pelodiscus; species Pelodiscus sinensis. The sequence goes on from NC_134723.1 coordinate 11,706,978, forward strand.
GACTTAGAGCGTGGAGATTCTGTCTCAGGCTAGCCGAGGGCTGTGCATAAAGGGTCCCGACCTCCACCCCGGACAGACAGTTCTCATGGGTGCCCCGCTTGCAAAGGAGTCCTGGCTTGGAGTGCCTGTACTACCCACACTGGGCACATCACAGCACTCGGCCATCAGCCCGGCTGCACTTGCCGCAGGCTGCCATCTGGGGAGAGGAGGCAATTGGGGGGCTGCAGGAGAGCTTCCACCCCCAGAAGCCCACAGAGCCAGCCCAGTCCTCCCAATCGGGGGCTCGTGCCCCATTCCTCCCTCACCTCCTTCCACTTACCCTTCCCTAGCCCCTCTTCTTGATGTACAAAATAAAGATAACGTTTCTTCCAAAATGGAATCTGTCTTTATTGAACAAAACTGGGGGAGACTGGGAGGCTGGGAGAGGGGAGGGCAACTAAAATGATCAGGGGTTGGGAACAGGTCCCATATGAAGAGAGGCTAAAGAGACTGGGACTTTTCAGCTTAGAAAAGAGGAGATGGAGGGGGGACAGGATAGAGGTCTCTAAAAGCAGGAGTTGGGTGGAGAGGGTGCATACAGAAAAGTTCTTCATTAGTTCCCATAAAGAAGGACTAGAGGACACCAAAGGAAAGGAATGGGTAGCATGCTTCAAAGTAGTAACAGAAAGTTCTTCACAAAGCAAAGAGTCAACCTGTGGAACTCCTTGCTGCAGGAGGCTGTGAAGGCTACAACTAGAACAGAGTTTAAAGGGAAGTGAGATCAAGTCATGGAGATTGGGTCCATGGAGTGCTATTAGCCAGGGGGTAGGAGTGGTGTCCCTGCCCAAGGTTTGTGGAAGGCTGGAGAGGGATGGCACGAGACAAATGGCTTGGTCACTGTCTTTGGTCCATCCCCTCCAGAGTCCCTAGGGTTGGCCACTGTCGGCAGACAGGCTACTGGGCTAGATGGACCTTTGGTCTGACCCAGGACAGCCATTGTAAGCTCAGGGCTCAGGGTTGGGGGTCTCAGTGGACCCCCTTGATTTTCATGCACTCCTGCTCCTGGGTGGCCAGGCTGGAAGCTCTCCTGCCCTAGCCGGCCACCTTCCTGTGCCTAGTGCGGAGATCGTGGACGAGGTCCACGATGTCCGCACTAACCCAGGAGGGTGCCCGCCTCTTGCGGTCCAGGGCAAGCTCCCAGGGGCCGCCAGCCTGGTCCCGGGAAGAGGGGGAGGGCTGGGGGGTATCGGGGGGTGGCTCGATCCATGTCAGGTGCAGGGTCTGCTGGCTGGGTGCTGGCAGGCTTGCACCTGGCATGGGCACCGTAGCCAGCCCGTGCCCCTTTAAGGGGTCCGGGACCGGGAGGGGGGCATAGAGTTTCCCTGGTGTTGGCCAGAGTGGCCACCAGGGAAACCTGGGAAGCCTTAGCCTCCCACTAGTTCGAATTAAGGGGCTACACAGCCCTTAATTCGAACTAGCTAGTTCGAACTAGGCTTAATCCTCGTAAAATGAGGTTTACCTAGTTCGAACTAAGCGCTCCGCTAGTTCGAATTAAATTCGAACTAGCGGAGCGCTAGTGTAGCGCCTATTAAAGTTAGTTCGAACTAACGTCCGTTAGTTCGAACTAACTTTGTAGTGTAGACATACCCTGAGGGCTTATATTGAGATTCTACACAGATGAGTCCCAGACAATATTTTCATTAGAGATTTGGATAATAGAGTGGATTTTATGAATATAAAATCTGAAGATGAAATGATGTTGGGAGGCGTTGTGAGCACTTTGGATGACAAGATTAGAATTCAAAGCAACCTTGACAAGTTGGAAAGCTGGACTGAAATCTGCAAGTTAAAATTCAATTCCACAGGGAAAATCAAATGCACAGCTACAAAATGAGAAATAAATGGCTAGAGAGTACTGCTGAAATAGATCTGAGGATAAATACTGGATCACTAGCTGAATATGAATGAACAATGTGAAGCAACTGTGGAAAAGACTAACATTATTCTAGGGTCTACTAACTGAATCTTTATGTAAGGTATTAAAGAAGTTGCTCCTCTCTACTATGTACCAATGAAGCATTATCTGGAGTACTGTGTCCAGTTCTAGGAGCCAAGCTTTGAAAGTTGTGGATAGCGCAGAGGAGATCAACAAAAATAGGGAAATAAAGGTTTAAAACTCTAGGCCTATGAGGAAAGGTTTAAAAAAACCTTGACTTTTTAAGTCTTAAGAAAACCGGAGGAGAATTTGGTAACAATGTTCAAACATGTTAAGAGAATGGCAATCAGTTGTTCTCTACATCCACTAAAGGAACAAGAAGTAATGGACTTAATCTTCTGACACAGAAATTCAGGTTCAATAATAGGAAAAACTTCGTAAAAATAAAATTTCTTAAATTCTGAAATATGCTTGCAAGAGAGGGTGTGAAAATTCATGATGAGTGAGAATGTCATATGCAAAGGAAACAATAAAGCCTAAATTTAGCCTTGGCCTGTTCTCACTCTTTTAAATGCTTGAACACCCAATAGCAAGAACTCTGCCAAATTAAATTTTTACCTAAAGGTGGGTGTGTAACAATTTTCTGGCCCCAGGAAAATTCAGCTTTCAAAAATGTTCCCATTCTACACTGAGATAAAACTAAGATCTTTTGAAATTTCATCATAAAATCCATGAGGGAACTAAAGATTATAAAAGAGCCAATATGCTAGGGGTTAGGTTCAACTCCATTTGTTGGTGTTGTTTAGAAAATCAAAGGCCTTAATAGATTACAGCTAGTGCTTATTTTTTAGATGATTTTGATCTCCTATGAGTTCACAGTTTTCACCATTCACATTCACTTCTCTGATCATTGTGTTCAGGTTTTTAGAAGCTAGATCAAAGACAAAAAACCACAGGAGGAAATCAATGGCTGTGTCTACACTGGGCCACTTATTCAGGAAAATCAGCCGATTTTCCAGAATAAGCTGCGAGCTGTCTACACTGGCCCTTGAATTTCCGGAAAAGCAACGATGCTCTACTGTACAAAATCAGCCGCTATTCCGGAAAAACTACTCTGCTCCCACCCGGGCATAAGTCCTTATTCCGGAACACTGTTCCCCAAACTTTCCATAAAAATACTTGATTCGTGGGTGTGACTGAGGGTGCATCTACACAGTAGCATGTACCTCAATATAAGCTATGCAATTTGAGCTATGCAATTTGTGCAGCTTCTTTCAAAATAGCTTATTTCAAAATTTGGTACTATCTACACAGTGCTAATTTCAAATATATAGTAGCCCATTGTCTGTGACTCTGTAATGCTGACGTACACGGCCATGCCCCCTGGCCATGTACGTCAGCACCCCGCCCCCCTTCCCTTACCTTCATAGCAGTTCGGCGAGCGCTGCGCCGCAAGCGGCCATTTGGGAGGAGAAGCGGCGGGGGAGCAGACGGCCCCTTCCCCTCCCTGCGTGGTGACCCACCCCCTTTTCCCTCCCTCCGTGGCGCGCTGCACTGCTCAGCTGAGTGGTGGTACTCCTGCCGGGCCCAGCTGAGCGGCGGCCGCTTGCCATCCCAGGCCCAGCTGAGTGGCACTCTCGTCGGGCCCAGCTGAGCTGCGCTCCCGCCGGGTCCCGGCGGGGGAGCAAGCGGCGGCAAGCGGCCTTTTGGGGTCCACGCTCCGCAGGGAGCACAGACCCCAAAAGGCCGCTTGTCGACGCTTGCTCCCCCGCTGGGGCCCGGCGGGAGCGCCGCTCAGCTGGGTCCGACGAGAGTGCCGCTCAGTTGGGCCCGGGGCGGCAAGCAGCCACCTCTCAGCTGGGTCCGGCAGGAGCGCCGCCGCTCAGCTAGGCCCAGGGCGGCAAGCAGCAGCCACTCAGCTGGGCCCATCTGAGTGGCGCAGCCTGCCACAGAGGGAGGGAAAGGGGGCGGAGCTGGCCGGAAGCAGGGTGGGAAGCAGAGCTGGAGTGGATCGGGGGCTGTGGGGCTAGAGGGAAAGATGGGGGGGCCTGGAGGAAGGGGGGAGGGAAGCAGCACTGGTGGGGGGGTGTTTACGGGGGGCCGTGGGGCTGACCAGTGAGAAGCAGAGCTGGGGGAGGATCGGGGGCCATGGGGCTGGACGGGAGGAGGGGGGTGGGAAGCAGACCTGGTGGGGCGGAGGGGTGCAGCCACTGGCCACAGCTGGACCCCAAACAGCCACTTGCCACTGCTTGCTCCCCAGCTGTGGCCCAGCTGAGTGGCGCTGGTGCTGGCGCTGTGCCCCTCCACTCAGCTGAGCTCCGGTGGGACAGGAAGGGGGGCAGGGCTGTGATGTACATAGCCAGGGGCCGGGGCCGTGTATGTCACTGCCCTCCCTTCCTCCTCCTGCCGTGACACTGAGTGGGTGGAGGGGCGGTGACGTAGACAGCCCCGCCCCCGGCTGTGTATGTTACCGCCCCACCCCTCCTCCCCCGCGGCGGCCCGGCTGAGCGTGCAACATTCAGCTGAGCCACCACGGAGGAAGGGGGAGGGGGCGGGGCGGTGACATACATGGCCAGGTGGCGGGGCCATGTACATCACTGCCCCCCTTCCCCTCCTGCTGTGGCACTCAGCTGAGTGCTGCACCCCTCAGCCCGGCCGCCAGGTGAGCCAGCAGCGCAAGGGGCTGTTTGGGCTCCTCCGGGATGGGAGGGGAAGGGAAGGCAGTGACATATACAGCCCCACCCCCTGGCCATGTACATCACCACCCCGCCCCCCTCCCTCATGGCATCCCGGCTGAGCAGACAGCACTCAGCCAAGCGCCACGGCGGGAGGGAAGGGGAAGGAGAAGGGAGGTGGGGAGAGATAGAGGGGAGAGAGAAGCAGGAGGAGGAGGAGAAGAGAAAGGGAGAGTGAGAGACAGGAGGGGGAGAAGAGAAAGAAAGAGACGGAGAGAGAGGCAGGAGGCGGAGGAGAGCTGAGGTGGGAGGGGAGGAAGTAGGAGGAGAGAAAGCGAGAGAGACAGAGCGAGAGAGCTCAGGAGAGAAGACCTGAAAATCCCGTCTTATGAGGGGCTAATTGGCTAGTTTCAAAATAAATTACTATTCCAGCATCTTCATTAATAGTTGTGCAACAAGATTTACAGAAAGACAGAATAAGTACCCCATTATTTCAAAGGTATTTTGAAATAATGGATATGCTGGTAAGATGCACAGACTGCAATTTCAGGATAACAGGCGTGTGACGGGGCTGTGGAGCCCGCCGGTGCCACCGCCACCGCGGTCCCTGACTCCCGCACTTTGGCCGGCCCCGAGGTGGCTTTACCACATAAAGGAGGTAACCCACAGGAGGAGGTAACCGCGCACCAGACCTGCACGGCCTGCTCTGGGGCCGCTTCACGGAGGCGGCCTGAGGCGCAAGATGACGTCATGGCCGGCACCAGCACCCAGCGCAGCATAAAGCAAGCCCTGAGAGGTTCAAGAGAAGGGCGGAGGAGGAAGCCAGGGAGGAGGAAGCTAAGGGTGTGGAAGGGGGAGCAGGGGAGAGGCCGGAGAGGGGAACACACAGTGGCTGACAGGAGAGCCGGGTTCACCAGAGGGAACTCCTGATGGCTGGAGCGGCAGTTGTGGAGACAGGACATGGCGGAGGAGAGGAAGTGACCCAGGACTGAGCAGCAAAGCCCAGAGGACACTTGAGAGTTGTTGAGTTACGGTCGCAGCCCCACCAACCAGGCAAGGAATCATGTCCCTGTCCTTAGGGTCCTGGGTCAGGACCTGGAGTGAGAGCAGGCTCAGGTCCCCCTCCCCTCCATCCACCGCCTAGGCAAACACGGCCCAAAGCAGGCCGACGCCGGGTATTCCTGGACCTAAGGAACACTAGAAGCCTGGGGCAAGAAGGGACTAAAGGTATGTCTGCAAAACAAAGTTAATTCGAACTAACAGACGTTAGTTCGAATTAACTTTCATAGGCACTACACATGCAAACCGCTAGTTCGAACTTAATTCGAACTAGCAGAGCACTTAATTTGAACTAGGTAAACCTCATTCTACGAGGACTAACGCCTAGTTCGAATTAAGTAGTTCGAATTAAGGGCTGTGTAGCCACTTAATTCGAACTAGTGGGAGGCTAGCCCTCCCCAGCTTGCCCTGGTGGCCACTCTGGGCACCACCAGAAAAACTCATCTGCCTCCCTCCTGGCCCCGGAGCCCTTAAAGGGGCACAGGCTGGCTACAGTGCCCGTGCCAGGTGCAAGCCTGCCAGCACCCAGCCAGCAGACCCTGCACCTGGCACGGCATGCGCCAACCACCCGCTGCCACCCAGCCCTCCGTCTCATCCCGGGACCAGGCTGTCGGCTCCCAGGAGCCTGCCCAGGGCTGCAAGAGGTGGGCGCCCGCCTGGTCTAGCACGAAGATCGTGGACCTCATCCACGACCTCCGCACTAGGCACAGGAAAGTGGCCGTCTATGACAGGATAGCTGCCAACCTGGCTACCCAGGAGCAGGTTTGCATGAAAAAGAAGGTGGTCCAGTGAGACCCCCCAACCCTGAGCCCTGAGCTTAGAACATAAAAACATAAGAAAGGCCATACTGGGTCAGACCAAAGGTCCATTTAGCCCAGTAGCCTGTCTGCCGACAGCGGCCAACACTAGGGACCCTGGAGGGGATGGACCGAAGACAATGACCAAGCCATTAGTGTAGACATACCCTAAGAGAGGTCATAAATCGGGACATGGTGGAGGGAAAGGGTGTTTGAAAATTGAGGTGAGGTGGGTACGGCCACCTCAAACCTCCCCTTTTATCCCCCCCGATGATGATGCCTAAAGATCTTATGGGAGGCTCGGACCATGACAAGGTGTTATCCCAAAATAGCACCGCTGTATAGACGTGCCCTGATACCTCAGTCCCAAGGCATTGTTACCTCTACTGACCTAGCAGGGGAGAAAAAATGAGGGCAGGGTTAGTGGAGGTCTGTAGGAAGGAACTCATTGCATTAGGTCTTAGGGAGGAAGAGAGGGAGGAAGGGAGAGGAATTATTTAAGCTCAATACCAATGTGGACACAAGATCAAATGGATATAAGGTGGCTATTAGGAAGTTTAGACTCAAAATTAGGCAAAGGTTTCTAACCATCAGAGGAGTGAAGTTCTGGAACAGCCTTCCAAGGGAAGTAGTGGGGGCAAAACACCTATCTGACTTCAAGATTAAGCTAGATGGGTTTATGAAGGGGATGGTTTGATGAGGTAACATGATCTTGGCAATTAATTGACCTTTCACTATTAGTGGTAAATAGGCCAATAACGGGAAGATAGGAATTACTATAGAGAACTTTTTTCTGGGTGTCTGGCTGGTGAGTCTTGCCCACATGCTCAGGGTTTAGCTGATCGCCATATTTGGGGTCGGGAAGGAATTTTCCTCCAGGGTAGATTGGCAGAGGCTCTGGAGGTTTTTTGCCTTCTTCTGTAGCATGGGACATGGGTCACTTGTGGGAGGATTCTCTGCATCTTGGGGTCTTTAAACCACTGTTTGAGGACTTCAATATCTGAGATATAGGTGAGAGGATTATTCTACCAGTGGGAGGGTGAGATTCTGTGGCCTGCATTGTGCAGGGGGTCAGTCTAGATGATCATAATGGTCCCCTCTGACCTTAACGTCTATGTGTCTATGAGATCCCTATGCCCTTCTCAGCCTGCCTGGATTTGACTGTGGAACATGTAGGGCAAGATCATTTGTTCAAAATAATAAATTAAAGATATTAAAAAATAGTCTTACATTTACCTTGGTGCCTTTAAAAACAATCACTTTCTTTATCAGTCACTAGTATCCAGACCGTTCAGCTAACTACAGCCCTCCTAAAAGAATAGTAAACAGCAAATGGGATTGGGATTATGGCAGGGAGTGGGGATGGGTCCTTACTGAACTTTTGGAAAAACAAACCAACTGTAATTACAAGTGCGGTAACAAAAATACTTGACTGCTCTGTGATGGAGACTGAAAACAAGGCCCTAAAATATGCACATTGTATGAGTAAAGTTTATTTAATCTTTATAGAGTATAGAGGTCTGGTGAGGTCATGCACTATCTGAACAAAACTCCCTTTTGCCTAGAAACCTAATGTCAATATAATGGACTAGGACAGTGGTGTCAAACTCAATTATTCATGTAGGTCAGGTTCATTTTTATTTATGTCTGGGGAGCCAGTAGCAAAGAGACACGTGACATGACAATGAAATTCTATTATGATATGAGAAATAAATTGATAAGACTTTTTTGTGCTGACGTTGCAGCCTAGTGGAAGTACAACAACCACCCTGATATTTTTCCCTGGATACTGAAACAACAATTCAGTCATCCAAGGTTTTACCAATTTCTAAGGAAAACATTTTGTTAACAAGAAAGAGAAGCACAAAGTGTTTAGTTGGGAAACATTTAGTCTCTCAGGGTATGTCTACACTACCCCGCTAGTTCGAAGTAGCGGGGTAATGTAGGCAGACCGCACTTGCAAATGAAGCCCAGGATTTGCATAAGCGGGGAGCCACCATTTTTAAAACCCTGCTGGTTCGAACCCCGTGCAGCGCGGCTACACGGGGCTCAAACTAGGTAGTTCGGACTAGGCTTCCACGAGGTGTGCCGATAGTTCGGAATAGGAAGCCTACTCCGAACTATCTAGTTTGAGCCCCGTGTAGCCGCGCTGCACGGGGTTCGAACCAGCAGGGTTTTAAAAATGGTGGCTCCCCGCTTATGCAAATGAAGCCTGGGAAATTCAAATCCTGGGCTTCATTTGCAAGTGCGGTATGCCTACATTACCCTCCTAGTTAGAACTAGGAGGGTAGTGTAGACATACCCTCACAGGTTAGTATCTGATTTAAATAATATGTTGAAGTCCTTACATATGTTTCTAAGCATTTGTTACCTGTTGCATATTAAGGTATACTTTTTATTATTATTTATTTCATTCACCATTAAAGAAGAATGTTTGACCTGTAATTTGGACCTTGATTTCCCGCATCACATGGAAGTGTCTTAACAATTGGGCTATTAGCTATTCTGGGGGGTGTATATTTTCCATCTAGCCATTGTGCTTTTGTTTGTGATGAAACATATGTCAGCCTGGCCCAATATGCTACAAAAAAATCAGCATATGATTGTTTTGATACACCAAAAAAAAAAAAAAATACACACATCACTGTGGCTTTCAAAATCAGAAATTTTGAGAAAAATGAGAAAAAAGAGGTCCTTGAAGAGATGCCAACCCTCCCTACTTTTCAGTATCTTCCCCTTTTCACAGGTAATTATAGAATTAGTAATTCAATCTTCAAAGTACTGCTTTTTGCAAACATGCACATGCGTACACACACATACAAGTATATGTATGTGTGTGTCATGCACCATCATTCAGATCCGATGAACATAGCAAATAGTGCTGTGGCAGCAGGGGGTTCTTCTCTAACACTCAAGTGGCACATGTAGGAGACAAGGCTCAGATTTCTCTTTGGGTTTTAGGGTGCTGTATTCCCTAATGCCAATCCTTTCTTTCTCCTCATTTGGTGTGCAGGTTCGATGCAACAGTTGGAGGGGCAGCCCATATCACTTTGGATTTAGACAAGGACTGAGGGGAGAGAGAGCTCCAAACAACTCTCTTAATTTCTCCTATTTTTTCATGAATCTCATATCAATATTGGCATTTCTGTCCTTGCTGGAACATGCTCTGAAGCAGGATTAAGTGGGTACTCTCTTGAACAAAGGCTGCCACTTGATTGCATAATATTCCAAGTACAATAATGGTTATCTAGTGACCGCGCTGTTGTACAAGAGAAGAGTTACTTACAACTGTGAAAGGGAACAGAGGAGGAAGATAGGTCATGTTTCATTGAATCAGAATGCTGTATCTTCTTACGGGGGGGGGGGACACTTTAATCCTGTCTTTGTGCTGGACTTTTAAACTTGATGGAAAATGAATCTTCTTTAAAGGAGTGCAAGTTGGTCATACATCACTGCAAATTCCTCCCGCTTTCTTTTTTCCCAATTATTATGGCTTGTGAGCCAATCCCTTGCCAATGCATGTTGGGAATAAAGATAGCACTTTCTATTATGATTTGCAGTTTATTCTCCAGAAGCTCACATAATCATTCATAACATTCTACTGAGACATATCTAATGCATCATCATATATGAAGAAATTATACAGGGAAAAGCATCGAGAAAGCACCAAGCTCCTATTTTATCTCAGCTGAAAATGTGAGAAACACATAAATAAGAACTTAAACCATTCAAAATATGGAGATACTGGTTGGAAATTAATCAAGACATTAAAAGCTTATGTCATACATAACCCTTCTGCCTTGTAGCACCAGCAGTAGCCAAGGCTGGGTTCAATTTCTAGGGGTTCCTCTCCATCCATCCATCCCTCAAAGAACTGGCTCAGGCCCCCACCTAGTACCATGAGAAATTCACCCCTGGTCACCTCTGGGAGGCAATGCTTCGCTACACACAAGCACAAAGGATGAGTGTGGAAAAGAAACTTTTAATAAAAGGTGAAAGAAGTAACATGGCATTAATTTGGGAAAACACCACACACGGAGTTCATACCAAAACCATGAACGTCTCAACTCAAGTAGGTTGGGCAATGCCCTTTTCCTCTCATGCTCTCAAGTCCAGTAATGTAAATGTGCCCTTCACATGCCCAACCCTTCTCTACACCTCACTCACATGGTCTGCCCTTGGTTAGGGCAGGCCAGAGTTCAGAGATGATTTGCAGAGTTTACCTCTCACCCTGACTGTGCAGGGGGAGGGGAGGGAGACAGTAGGAGGCATCTCACCTACTCTGCTGGCCACTTGCCATCCACCTGCTCGCTGTACTCTGGCACCGCTCTGCTGGCCATTCATTGCCCCTCACTGCTGGACTCTCCTCACGCCTCTCCATTTATCACCCCTTGCTGCCACTGCTCTGCTGCCGGCTTCTCACCTCTCCATCACCACCCTGCTGCTGCTCTTCGCATCTTCCACTGGCTTGTGGTGGAGCTGGCTCTGGTCCAAACCTAGTGATTTCTGCTCTCAGGGTATGTCTACCCTACAAAGTTAATTTGAACTAACAGATTTTAGTTCGAATTAACTTTGATAGACGCTACACATATACTAGCGGAGCGCTTAATTCGAACTAGGTAAACCTCATTCTACGAGGACTAAAGCCTAGTTCGAATTAAGGGCTGTGTAGCCACTTAATTCGAATTAGTGGGAGGCTAGTCCTCGCCAGCTTGCCCTGGTGGCCACTCTGGGCACCACCAGGGAAACTCGTCTGCCTCCCTCCCAGCCCTGGAGTCCTTAAAGGGGCACGGTCTGGCTACAGTGCCCGTGCCAGGTGCAAGCCTGCCTGCACGAGCCAGCCACCCGCTGCCACCCAGCCCTCCGCCTCATCCCGGGACCAGGCTGTCGGCTCCCGGGAGCCTGCCCGGGGCTGAAAGAGGCAGGCACCTGCCTGGTCTAGAGCGGACATCGTGAACCTCATGGAGGTTTGGGGGGAAGCCTCCAACATCCACGACCTCCGCACTAGGCACAGGAAAGTGGCCGTCTAGGGCAGGATAGCTGCCAGCCTGGCCTCCCAGGAGCAGGTTTGCATGAAAATCAAGGTGGTCAAGTGAGACCCCGACCCTGAGCCCTGATCTTAGAAAAAAAAACTTAAGAATGGCCGTACTGGGTCAGACCAAAGGTCCATCTAGCCCAGTAGCCTGTCTGCCGACAGCGGCCAACCCTAGGGACCCTGGAGGGGATGGACCGAAGACAATGACCAAGCCATTTGTCTCGTGCCATCCCTCTCCAGCCTTCCACAGAGGCCAGGGACACCATTTCTACCCCCTGGTTAATAGCACTCCATGGACCCAACCTCCATGACTTTATCTAACGTCTCTTTAAACTCTGTTCTAGTTGTAGCCTTCACAGCCTCCTGCAGCAAGGAGTTCCACAGGTTGACGCTTTGCTTTGTGAAGAAGAACTTTCTCTTATTAGTTTGAAGCCTGCTACCCATTCATTTCATCTGGTGTCCTCTAGTCCTTCTATTATGGGAACTAATGAAGAACTTTTCTGTATGCACCCTCTCCACACCACTCATGCTTTTATAGACCTCTGTCATATCCCCCCTCAGTCTCATCTTTTCTAAGCTGAAAAGTCCCAGTCTCTTTAGCCTCTCTTCATATGGGACCTGTTCCAAACCTCTGATCATTTTAGTTGCCCTCCCCTCTCCCACCCTCTCTCTTCCCCTCTCCCACATCCTTTTCCCAGTCTCCCCAAGTTTTGTTCAATAATGAGAGATTCTATTTTTGAACACACGTGTCCTTTATTTTGTACATCAGGAAGGGGGCTAGGGAGAGGTAAGTAGAAGGAGGTGAGGGAGGAATGGGGTACGAGCCCCCAATGGGGAGGACTGGGGTGGCTCTTTGGGCTCCTTGGGGTGGAAGCTCTCCTGCAGCCCCCCGATTGAACCCCCCCCCCGGATGGCAGTCTGCGGCAAGTGCAGCCGGGCTGATGGCCGAGTGCTGTGATGTGCCGAGTGTGGGCATTCAGGGCACTCCAAGCCAGGACTGCTTTGCTGTCCCTCATCGAGTTAGACAAGCAAGCAGGGAACCCCTGAGAACTGTCTGTCTGGGGTGGGGGTCGGGTCCCTTTAAGCACAGCCCTCGGCTAGCCTGAGACAGCAGCTTCATGCTCTAAGTCCTAACCTGATGCCCAGCCGGCACTGCTTCTGGCCAGCCTTAACCTCGGTTCAGGGTCCACTCAATGTGGACATGCTAGTTCGAATTAGCAAAACGCTAATTCAAACTAGTTTTTAGGTCTAGATGCACTAGTTCGAATTAGCTTAGTTCACATTAACTAATTCAAATTAAGTTCGTTCAAATTAGTGCTGTAGTGTAGACATACCCTCAGTGATTTCAGCTCTTTGTCCAAAGCACTGTCCAGCCACAAGAAATTCCACTGGAGGGAATTTACATACAAAGAGACTCCCTATGGATTCTTTCTTTAACTCTGTAATTGAAACAGTGGGGAGAAACAGGTTGAACCAGTCTTACAGCTCATAAGCTGTGTGTGTGGGGGTAGGGGGGGAAGAGAAAGCAGCTAGCTGACTCACATCTCTCCCCAGCTTAAGCTATAGGGCTCTAGAAGATGAGCCAGTATCCATTTACGTGTATTTACACTGACAGGGTCTCACCTTTGAACTGAATTAAATGTAGTCTGACTTTTGTGCATTCCCCCAATAACTGCAAGCATCGGGGGTCATATCTTACATTTCCTACATTTCATGTTAATACAGTTTATGACCCCACAACAGACAATTTGATTACAATGGACAAAACACCTTATAACAGTTGAATATCTAGCAAGCTTAAACAAATTGAGTGAACAGTATTTACATAACCACACCCAGGATTTCCTTCCCATTCCAGATGGCTGTAATGGAAGCACTGATTCAGACTCTGCTTACACATAGATGGGATAAAGAAAGGTCCATTGAGCATGTGTGTTTAAAATAGACATGACCCAAAATCAACACTTTTTTACCTGAAATGCTCATTCCTTCCACATACCAAACTTTTGAATTGGCAGCTGGATCCACAATTTATTTTCAAAACTTAAGACCTGGTGATGAAGGGCGGGTATTAGGGGGATATTCTCTAATAATATGAAAATAGCAGTAGGCCACCTGACCGGGATAGTGATAGTGTCTGTGAAATGCACTCACCATCCTCCCTAATCCCTCCCCACCTCACACTGACAATCCCTATCCCCACATCCTTCCCTAACCTCTCCCTTCCCCTGCCTCCATTTCTATATCTCCCTCATCCCCAGCATCCACCCTTTACCAGACTTCCAGTCCCCACATACACCTTATCCCCTCTCCTCCCTCCATACACACACCCTCCCCCCTCTCCCAAATTCATCAAGCTGCGTGCCCCTCCCCTCCAAGAGCATCACCAGGCTGGGCAGCACAGCCCTGGACACTGCAGCAAAAACCACAGCCCACCTCCAGCCCCGCCTATCTGAACGAGCCTATTGGGGCAGCTTTGCTCTGTGGCGAGCGCAGAATGCAGAATGGGCTGAGAGAGCTGGGAAAGTGGTCAGGGTACAGTATAACTGCCCCACCCCCAAAGGGCCTGGCGGGTGCCAAGACTTTCCCAGTTCACGGTAGGCCCGGGAGAGCATGCTTGAGCCAGGGCCCTGGCCCAGGTCATTGGTATATGCCAGAGCTGCTCACTCAGGGCAGACCTGAGATGTGCCCAGGCTTCACAGAGCAAAGCTGTGCAGTAGATGAGTAGGCTTGGCAGACTGGGGGAAGGGCCCAGAGGCAGGCAGACACTGCTCCAGGAGCTGTGCAGAGACAGAGCTCCCGGGAGAGCATGCCTCAGCTGGTGACTCCTCTTTTAGCATCAAGGGACCAGCACACACTGGAGACCAGCACACACTGGGGGGAGACCTGCAGCACTGTCCCCAAGTGCTGTGGCTGGTCCAGGCCACACAAAGCAAAGCTTCACAGCAGATCCATGGGTCGGGCAGGCTGAGGGTGAGACCTAGAGGCAGGCAGATACTGGTCCAGGGGGCACATGAGAATGGAGCCACCACCACCCCCAATTCACAGAGAAGTAACATGGTCAGGGCTCCTGGAGATGCAGAGTCACATGATGGTGTCACTCTGTCATCCCGCAGGAAAAGTTATATATATATATATATATATATATATACAGAGAGAGAGAGAGAGAGAGAGAGAACGAACGAACTGCTTCTTGAAGCAGCTCATTCTGAATCCTACAATAGATTGGCAGTTCTTGATTTAGCTAAACACAGGATCTGGTCCAGGAGGTGATTATAGCTGGCCTGCATGGAACTAGTGACCATAATTTAATTAAATGTAAACACAACAGCAACCCAAAACTGTGACATTTAATTTCAGAAAGGAAAACTACTCAGAAATGAGGTTAAACACAAATTAAAAGGTATAGTACCAAAAGTAAAATCCCTGTAAGCTGCATAGAAACTTTTTAAAGACATCATAACAAAGGCTCAATTTAAATGTATACCCCAAATTAAAAAACACAGTAAGAGAATCAAAAAGTGCCCCTCTGGCTTAACACCAAAGTAAAAGAATCAGTGAGAGATAAAAAGGCATTGTTTTAAAAGTGGAAGTTAAACCCTAGTGAAGAAAATAGAAATGAGCATAAACTCTGGCAAATTAAATGTAAAATATAATTAGGAAGGCCAAAAAGGAATTTGAAAAATAGCTAGCCACAAATTCAAAAATAATAGCAAAATGTTTTTAAGTACATGAGAATCAGGAAGCCTGCTAAAAAAACAGTGGGTCCAACTAGACAATCAAGATGCTAAAGAAGCAGTCAACGATGATAAGCTCACTGCGGAGAAACTAAATGAGTTCTTTGCATTGGTCTTCATGGTTGAAGATATTAGAGAGATTCCCAAATTTGAGACATTCTTTTTAGGTGACCAAGCTGAGGAATTGTCCCAGATTGAGGTGTCACTAGAGGAGATTTTGAAACAAATTGATAAACTAAACAGTAACAAGTCACCATGTCCAGATAGCATTCACCCAAGAGTTCTGAAAGAACTCAAATGTGAAATTGTGGAACAATTAACTATGGTTTGTAACCTGTCCTTTAAATCATCTTCTGTACCTAATGACTGGAAGGTATTTAATATCATTTCAATTTTCAAAAGGGCTCTAGAAGTGATCCTGGCAATCACAGACTAAGACTAACTTCAGTACCAGGCAAATTAGTTGAAACAATAGTAAAGAACAGAATTGTCAGACAGATAGATGAGAATAATTTGTTGGAAAAGCTTCTGTAAAGTGAAATCATGCCTTGCTAATCTGCTATGGTTCTTTGAGAGGGTCAACAAGCATATGGACAAGGGGAATCCAATGGATACGGTGTACTTAAATTTCTGCAAATCCCTTAACAAGGTATCTCACCAAAGGCTCTTAAGCAAAGCAAGCTGTCATGGGATAAAAGGGAAGATCATCTCATGGAGTGATAACTGGTAAAAGATAGGATGATGGTAAGAATAAATGGTCAGTTTTCAGAATGGAGAGAGGTAATTAATAATTACACGGGCTCTGTACAGGGACCAATTCCATTCAACATACTTATAAATTATCTGGAGAAAGGCTAACCAGTGAAATGGCAAAATTTGCAGATGATACAAATCTTGTCAGCTCCTCTGCCTGCTTGCAAAACCAGATTGATTTTTGCCCATCTCTAGTTTGCAGCTCATCTATTTTCAAAAATCCCCTGCCTCAGGAAAGTAGGAATGTTTTGTTAACTAACCAGCACTCTGTTCATTTGATGATACTGTACATTGTTTAACACCATCCCTTGAATTGTCATCTACAAAGAATTTCCAGGTGTAGCACTCCTGCTGGGATCATTTTGTGGTTAGGAATACATATCTGAGGGTATGTCTACACTACAAAGATAATATGAACTAACAGCCATTAGTTTGAATTAACTTTAATAGTGGCTATACATGCTGTACAATTACATTCGAACAAGTGGAGTGCTTAATTCGAACTAGGTAAACCTCATTCTACGAGGACTAACGCCTAGTTCGAATTAAGTAGTTCGAATTAAGGGCTGTGTAGCCACTTAATTCAAACTAGTTGGAGGCTAGCCCTTCCTAGCTTGCCCTGGTGACCACTCTGGGACAAACCAGGGAAACTTTTCTGTCTCCTTTCAGGCCCCGGAGCCCTTAAAGGGGCACAGTCTGGCTACAGTGCACATGCCAGTTGCAAGCCTGCCAGGACCCAGCCAGCAGACCCTGCACCTGGCACGGCATGAGCCAGCCACCTGCTGCCACCCAGGCCTCCTCTTCCCAGGACCAGTCTGGAGGCTCCCAGGTGCCTGCCCGGGGCCGCAAGAGGCGTGTGCCCACCTGGTCTAGTCCAGAGATCGTGGACCTCATCGAGGTTTGGGGGGAGAACTCCAACGTCCATGACCTCCGCACTGGGCACAGGAATGCGGCCATCTAGGGCAGGATAGCTGCCAGCCTGGCCACCAAAGGCCATATGCGAACACAGGAACAGGTTTGCATGAAAATCAAGTTGGTCCAGTGAGACCCCCAACCCTGAGCCCTGAGCTTCCCCTCTTTTTCCTCCCTAGGCCCACAAAACATATTAGGAAACTAAAATCAGATAATGAGATAACATATCAACTCAAAATCTGCTGGATTGTGGTTTTCCCTGTATAAAACCTTAATATATAAGGGCATATCTACAGTGCCACCCTAGTTCAAACTAGAGTGGCTAATGTAGGCATTCGAACTTGCAAATAAAGCCTGGGATTTAAATAAGAATGGCCATACTGGGTCAAACCAAAGATCCATCTAGCCAGTAGCCTGCCTGCCAACAGCAGCCAGCACCAGGTACCCCAGAGGGGATGGACCGAAGACAATGACCAAGCAATTTGTCTCGTGCCATCCATCTCCAGCCTTCCACAGAGGACAGGGACACCATTCCTACCCCCTGGCTAATACCACTCCATGGACCCAACCTCCATGAATTTATCTAACTTCTCTTTAAACTCTGTTATAGTTCTAGCCTTCAAAGCCTCCTGTGGCAAGGAGTTCCACAGGTTGACTATGTGCTGTGTAAAGAAGAACTTTCGCTTATTAGTTTTAAACCTGCTGTCCATTCATTTCATCTGGTGTCCTCTAGTCTGTCTATTATGGGAACTAATGAAGAACTTTTCTTTATTCATCCTCTCCACACCACTCATGCTTTTATAGACCTCTATCATATCCCCCCTCAGTCTCCTCTTTTCTAAGCTGAAAAGTCCCAGTCTCTTTAGCCTCTCCTCATATGGGACCTGTTCCAAATCCCTGATCATATTAGTTGCCCTTTTCTGAACCCTTTCCAAGGCCAAAATATCTTTTTTGAGATGAGGAGACCACTTCTATACACAGTACTGAAGATATGGCGTACCATAGTTTTATACTTCCCCTCCTCCTTCTTCCTCCGGCTTTCCCCCTCCCAGCTCCCTCCTCCCAGGTTTCCCCCTCCCCTCTTCCACCCTCTCTCTTCCCCTCTCCCACCTCCTTTTCCCAGTCTCCCCAGAGGTTAATCCCCCCCCCCTCCAGTTTTGTTAAATAAAGAGAGTTTGTATTTTTGAACACACGTGTCCTTTATTTTTTACATCAGGAAAGGGGCTAGGGAGGAGTAAGTGGAAGGAGGTGAGGGAGGAATGGGGCATGAGCCCCCAGTGGGGAGGACTGGGGTGGGTCTGTGGGATCCTCAGGTGGAAACTCTCCTGCAGGGCCTCCTGGATCCTGACAGCCCCCCGATTGACACACCACAGCCCCCAGATGGCAGCCTGCGGCAAGTGCAGACGGGCTGATGGCCGAGTGCTGTGATGTGCCGAGTGTGGGCATTCAGGGCACTCCAAGACAGGACTGCTTTGCTGTCCCTCATCAAGGTAGACAAGCAAGTGGGGAACCCTGAGAACAGTCTGTCCAGGGTGGGGGTCGGGTCCCTTTAAGCACAGCCCTCCGCTAGCCTGAGGCAGCAGCTCCACATTCTAAGGATACGCCTACACTACCACCCTAGTTCGAACTAGGGTGGTAATGTAGGCAACCGGAGTTGCAAATGAAGCCCGGGATTTGAATTTCCCGGGCTTCATTTGCATAAAGCCGGGCGCCGCCATTTTTAAATGTCCGCTAGTGCGGACTCCGTGCCGCGCATTACACCTGGAGTAATGGTAGTTCGGAATAGGAAGCCTATTCCGAACTACCTAGTCCATGCCACGTGTAGCCATGCGGCACGGAGTCCGCACTAGCGGACATTTAAAAATGGCGGCGCCTGGCTTTATGCAAATGAAGCCTGGGAAATTCAAATCCCGGGCTTCATTTGCAACTCCGGTTGCCTACATTACCACCCTAGTTCGAACTAGGGTGTACACATACCCTAAGTCCTAACCTGATGCCCTGCCGGCACTGGTTCCAGCCAGTCTTAACTTCGGCTCAGGGTCCACTCAATGTGGACATGCTATTTTGAAATAGCAAAACGCTAATCCAAATTAGTTTTTTGGTCTAGATGCACTAATTTGAATTAGCTTAGTTCGAATTAACTACAGGCAGTCCCCAGGTTACATGGATCCGACTTACATCGGATCCCTACTTATAAACGGGGTGAGGAAACCCCGCACTAGCTGCTTCCCCCCAGCAGACCAGGGAGACGCGAAGCTAGCACCCCCCCCCCCTCACCCCAGCAGACCAGGGAGACGTGGAGCGGCTTTTCGCAGCAGACACCTCAGCTTGAGAATAAAGGACTGAGGGATGTGAGGTGTGGGAGAATAAAACTGAGCTCTGGAGAAATGTTTGGCTAGAGTTTCCCCTACAATATGTGCCAGTTCCGACTTACATACAAATTCAACTTAAGAACAAACCTACAGTCCCTATCTTGTACGTAACCCGGGGACTGCCTGGAATTCGAATTAAGTTAGTTTGAATTAGTGCTGTAGTGTAGACATACCCTCAGTACCTAACATTCCAGATACCCTGTGACGGGGCGGCCCCGCCCCGCACTCAAGCCCAGGGAAACCACCTGGGGCTGGGGGCGGAGAAGGCCCCACCCACATAGCCCTACTGGGCATGCTCCAAAGGGAGCACAGGTACAAAAGGCTGCTGGCCTGCTCAGAAAGGGCAGACTGTGACCCGAGCTGGAGCTAGTAACCACTGGCCAGAGAGGGAGTCACCAAGGGAGCTGAGCGTGCTGCTGCCGGGCCTCCGCCGGGCTCGGCCCCAACGCCGGAGCCGCCGACCGACCCCCCGTGACCCGAGCACCGGACCGGACTCGGCCAACTCTGAGGCTGCCAGGGGAAGTACCACTACAGCCAGTCGACCGATGCCAACAGGTGGGACCACGGCCGGCCGAGAGCAGGGGGTAGGAAGTGACCCAGGGCAGGGAGCTGTAGAAGCCCCTGAGGGCTCGGGGCGTTGCGGGGAGGAGCCCGCCGAGCCAGTGGTGGGAACCACCCGCCACTACTAGGGCCCTGGGTCGGGGGCCCGGTGGAGAGGGAGGGCCCGGGCCCCCCTCCCCCTGCTGCCCGAGACCCTGGCAAGTGGGGACCGGGGTAACAGACACTGAACTGTGGACTAGGCATCTGGGCCTGTAAACTGTGGACTAGGCCGGGAGGCCGTATTTCCCCCAGAAGGGGGCATCACGCTTTGGGGCCGAGGCCCCGGTTGGTTGGATGATGCCTCAGAGGCGGGGGGCAACCCCCATCAAGGGGGGGCCCCCGACATACCCTCACCCCAAAAAGGTTGGATTTGACAAAATCTTTGGGTTTTTTTTAATAATATTCTTTGCTGTCTTAGCTTGCTTTCAGTTTTCATTGTAGTGCCCAAGACTGTAGTTAGCCCTGACTAGAACAATAATCCACTTATTAGCTCTATTTTCCTTCTCATAATGAAGTCATGAAATGTTTCTTTAAAAAAAACCTGTTTTTTTCCAGTCTGATATTTCTCCCTTCCTTCAGATGCCCTTCAACTTCCTATCTTTAGATTTTTCCCAAGTCTACTTACCTTAAATGGAAATTTGGATGTCTTGAAAACTAGAGCAATTCTCAGTCATTGTTGCTTTCTTTCAAAACAACTATGTGTTTAAGGAAATTTTAACAGGAAAATATCAGAGACAAAGCAATAATTATTGCAACTGTGAGCTTTTGTTTAAACAAACATTATGCATCACTAGCAGTGTCTGCACAGGGCAAATGCAGTGCAACATTTTCCTGCATGCTGTAATTCACACCCTCCATAGTCCATGTCAGGGCTATATAAACAAGTGTATAGTTGCTCTAAACAGAATTAATTAACTACTACTGCAAACCATTGTGACAATGAATGGCTTGTGTATGGTGCATACTACTGGGAGCAGTGCAAAATCAGAATCTATGCTAGAGCATATAAATAATGTTCAATTATAGTATCTGATCAATTTATTCTAGCTAGATTAGGGTATGTCTACACTGCCACTCTAGTTCGAGCTACGGTGGCTAATGTAGGCATTCAAACTTGCAAATGAAGCCCGGGATTTAAATATCCAAGGCTTCATTTGCATGTTCCCGGGCAGGGGCCATTTTTAAATGCCCACAGTTCGAACTACCTGCCTGCGGCTACACGCGGTACGGACTAGATAGTTTGACTTAAAGCTCCTAATTTGAACTACCATTAAACCTCCTTGCAGGAGGAATAATTGTAGTTTGAATTAGGAGCTTTAATTCGAACTACTCAATCTGTGCCGTGTGCAGTCGCGGGCAGGTAGTTCTATCTACGGGCATTTAAAAATGGCAGCGCCCGGGAACATGCAAATGAAGCCCAGGATATTTAAATCCCGGGCTTTATTTGCAAGTTAGAATGCCTACATTAGCCACTCTAGTTTGAACTAGGGTGGTACTGTAGATATACCCTTATATATTACAGGGAAAAGCCACAATCCAGCAGATTTTGAGTTGATATGTTATTTCATTATCTAATTTTTAGTTTCCAAATATGTTTTGTGGGCCTAGGGAGGAAAAGGAAAATCTTTACATTGGCATCTTTATAACAATGGATAGAGGTTTCTCTCATTGTCTCAGGGTTTTGGCAAAATTGATAATATGAACGTCACAAATACACTGCTTAAATTCAATTAGGAATCACCTTGAGGAAAATAATATCAAGTGTATCCTTTGTGTCACATACACAGAGAGACACAAACTGAGCATGCTGATTGAATACAAAAGCAAAAGACCATGACACATAAAAATGACACAGTGAAATCTTTTTTGCATAAATAACCAGGAGAATGCCAAGTTGGATGTTCATGTAGCCTCTTATATCTTTTCATCTGTGATTGAAATTTCACAAAAAGAAGAGTCTAGAGAAAAACAAAAAAAGATATCCTTATCTATGAACATAGTAAAGACATACAATTCCAAAAAATGGTTTCTGATTTTCCATAAAAGTTAGTGAATAGGCTAAAGCGTAGCATTTCAGATGATGACAATTTGTCTCTCCAACTTGTCTCTCCAACTTGTTACACCCATGTATATATATGATGATGTCAGTTTAATGAAATTCAATGAAGTATATACAAATATATTAAGTAGATCAACACATGCTTGACAAAACTTTAAAAACAATGAATAGTGATGAAATTAAGTAAATATTCTGTTTTGTCAAATGGAACGTTTTGCAGAGATCTATTTCACAGGGAATTTTTCATTAGGAATTTTTTGGTGGTCCAGGTATCTATGGTATGAGAGTGAGGGAGAGAGAACCCTGAGATGAAAAACTCAGGTTTACCACAAGAAAACCATTGTTTAACCCAAAAAATCCATTTTGCAGAAATATGCAAAAATGTTTTGCTTTTGTTCCAGTTTATAACAACAACAATAAATTAAAACCTCTACTGTTGTCACAAAAGAAATTATTATCCCCTGGACAGTTCTGATATTAATAAACTCTGTATTAATTTTAAAGGATTATTAAATTTCATTTAGAAATGAATCAGAAACTACAGCAAGGGATTAGTTCCACAGTGCTGACTAATGGCAAATTCCCATGGCTGTCAATGGATGTTTATCCTGAGTAGAAGACTGCAGCAGGATAATGTCATAAGCACACTTATATTTTGTCAGATGTCATTGTATGCTAATCCATTAAAAAGTGCTGCTATATTTATGAGAGATACCTTGGAAGCAGCAGTGGAGCATGGGCCAAAAATATGTGTGATGAAAAATTACTTCATTAAAGTTCCATGATCATAAATAATCAATAGATTTTGGACTGGCCGGGAAGATAATCAAGTAGCTCATACAGCTTTGCAAAGTGTGTGGCACAGCTTCTCATCTTTCCAGAGTGCCACAGATGGGACAGCTGGAGAGAAGGGCCGCCAGGAAGAAATGTATGAGATTAATTTCTTTCTCATCCCCTCCCACCATCTGCTGCCAACTCCTTACATCTGTTGCTAATAACACATAATAACTAATGATAATTGCAATAATTAATACATTTCCACAATTTTAAATGCCTGCAGAGAGGTTTTACAGTATTTTCACTTGGCTCTCTCTGAGATCCACTTTTCTTTATAGCTGGCTCTCATAAAGGTGAAACAGAACTTTGTTTTTTGTCCCTTTCAAATGCCAAATATGTAAGTTAACTATGACTGGTCTTAGAAATAGTGGTGCTTTCTAGTATGGGATAGAGGACTAATTGGAGAAAGCATCTTTATGTAAGAAGAAATCATTTCAGCATGTGCTTCACCACATTGAAATTGATGGGATTAAAACATATAAGAGTGCTTTTCTGAATTTGGAGCACACTGGGTTTAATCATCATGTTAATATGTAGTCAGGAATAGATGCCCTGAGATATCAAAATGAAAATGCTTTGTAATTGTTCAGTCATTGAAATACAGAAGACCTTTCTTTCTATGTCTCTGTTTATCTTGGATAACAGATTTCTCAAGTCTTCTTTTCAAACATGCTTCATATTTCTTGTTTTCTCCAAGTAATGGGTTGATTACTTATCAATCATCAAGACCTGGCTGGGGTGATTTAGTTGGGATTGGTCCTAGTTTGGGCACAAAGCTGGACTTGATGACCTCCTGAGGACTCTTCCCACCCTAGGATTCTATGATTCTATGCTTCTCTTTCATGTTAGCCATGTGTTCCTTAAACTTTTAACAGCTTCTGAGGACTGTTTAATTAATTGTTAACGTTTTGCTTTCCAACCATTACTGAAGACTTTTTATAAGCCACAAAGACCTAGAAACAGATTTGTATTGATGTTCGAGGTTTGCAAACTTTTCCAACTACAGTAGACTTCCGATAATCCAGAACCTATGGGACGTAGGTGGTGCCGGATTATCAAATATGCCAGATTATCAGGAGGTACTATAAACTGGTTATATATATATATATATATATATATATATATATATATATATATATACTGTATACATTATATACTGCATATAAAGTGTTCTTAACCCTTTTTATTGTACATACGATATACAGTATACTGTAATGTTTTAGTTTTTTAAAGCCTTTTTTACCCTTTTTGCTCAGTTCAGCTGCTGCCGCTGTTACCTTGTGACTCATTTTTTGCAGAAGCTCACTCACTAGGCTCTTGCCATTTTGATGCCTGACTATCAGGAATGCCCAACTGTTGGATGCCGGACTATTGGGCTGTGTCTACATTGGCACCCCTTTCCGGAAAAGGGATGCTAATGAGACCAGTCGGAATTGCAAATGCCGTGGGGGATTTAAATATCCCCAGCGGCATTTGCATGAACATGGCTGCTGCTTTTTTCCGGCTCGGGGTTTTGCCAGAAAAAAGCACCAGTCTAGACAGGATCTTGCGGAAAATAAGCCCTTTTCCGGAAGATCCCTTATTCCTACTTTCAAGATCCCTTATTATCAAGTAGGAATAAGGGATCTTTCAGAAAAGGGCTTATTTTCCGCAAGATATTTAAATCCCCCACGGCATTTGCAATTCCGACTAGTCTCATTAGCATCCCTTTTCCGGAAAGGGGTGCCAATGTAGACACAGCCTTGGAGTTTTACTGTACTTATTTTGGGTTCACAAAGATATTTAGCCTTCTAATAATCTTTGTAATTTAAACATAGGATGGTTTAGTTTTCCAGAACGGATCAATTTAATAAACCATAACAAGTTAGCTTTCTTCCTTGGGTAACACATTTGGCATCACAGGAGTTACACCAGGGAGGAATTTAGCTGAATACATGTGGGTTCTGAAAGCTTAGCACATAAGAACATAAGAATGGCTATACTGGGTCAGTCCAACAGTCCATCTAGCCCAGTATCCTGTCTGCCAACAGTGGCCAATGCCTGGTGCCCCAGAGGGAGTGAATCGAACAGGTAATGATCAAATGATCTGTCCCCTGCCATCCATCTCCACCCTCTGACAAACAGAGGCTAAGAACACTACTCCTTACCATCCTGGCTAATTGCCATAGTGGACTTAACCTCCATGAATTTATCTAGTTCTCTTTAAACCCTGTTATAGTCCTAGCCTTCACAACCTCTTCAGGGAAGGAGTTCCATAGATTGACTATGTGCTGTATGAAGAATAACTTCCTTTTATTTGTTTTAAAACTGCTGTCCATTAACTTCATTTAGTGGCCCCTAGTTATTATATTATGGGAACAAGCAAATAACTTTTCCTTATTCACTTTCATCACACCAGTCATGATTTTAAATACCTCTATCATATCCCCCCTTCATCTCTTCTTTTCTAAGAAGAAAAATCCTAGTCTCTTTAATCTCTCCTCCTATGGGACCCGTTCCAAACTGTTAATCATTTTAGTTGCCCTTCTCTGAATCTTTTCTATCTTTTTTGAGATGTGGAGACCACATCTACACGCAGTATTCAAGATGTGGCCGTACCATGGATTTATATAAGGGCAGTAAGATACTCACCATCTTATTCTCAATCCCTTTTTTAATGATTCCTAACATCCTGTTTGCTTTTTTGATTGGCACGGCACACTGTGTGGATGTCTTCAGAGAACTATCCATGATGACTCCAAGATCTGATTTGTTGTAGCTAAATTAGGCCCCATCATATTGTATGCATAGTTGGGGTTATTTTTTCCAATGTTCATTACTTTACATTTATCCACAATAAATTTAATTTGCCATTTTGTTTCCCAGTCAGTTAGTTTGGTAAGATCTGTTTGAAGTGCTTCACAGCCTACTTTGGTCTTAACTATCTTGAGCAATTTAGTATTTTCTACAAACTTTGCCACCTCACTGTTTACCCCTTTCTCCAGATTATATGAATAAATTGAATAGGATTGGTCCTAGGACTGACCCTTGGGGAACACCACTAGTTACCCGTCTCCATTCTGAAAATTGACCATTTATTCCTACCCTATGTTTCCTGTCTTTTAACCAATTCTCAATCCATGAAAGGATCTTCCCTCTTATCCCATGACACAGTGTGTGCTGTGCAGATACTGTGTTTAATGGTATAGCATTTCTAATAGCTTCTCCTAACAAGAAAATGACCCCACTAATGTTTATATTTGTTTCAAACTTTACAGTTTGCTAGTCTTCTTCAGTACTTGGATTCAAGATGACCCGCTCTCCATCTGTGCCGGAGGGTGAATAGGAATCTTTTGGCAGCAGCACTCTATGCAGTCCCTAGTCATGAGGGTAATACATATGAGGGAAGAGAAGAGACTCCTTTTCCTCTTTACTCGTCAGTATGGCATGCAGGAGAGCTCAGAGTTGAGCCCTTGGAGAATATCGTATTTTCTTTGGAAAATGCACAATACATTATTGCTGGTCTGATACAAAACGTTATTTACTTTATTCAATTTATTTCAAAGAGCAGTGCAATTTCTTCTGAATCTGATATAATCAAATGATATTGCTGTTTTAATATTAGCAGCTGTCAACATTTTTTATAAATATTTATGTCCTGAATAAATAATTCCATAGAAGCTTACAAGAGAAATCTGTTTCCTTACCATTCTGTTGGGCACGTAGGAACTATCACACATAGGTGGGCCAATGTCAGCTGCTCCAGAGGAAAATGCAAGAAAACTTGCAGAAGCACTAATGGAGGAACCTTCCCACAGGGAAAGAGGTTTCCCTTCCCGCCCCCACAAACCTCGATTAGTTACAGTTTGGATTATGACCCGGAACATGACAAATGTGTTACTTGGTTGGTTTGTTTTTTAAACTCTAAGGATAAAATTCTTGTCCCTCTGAAGTCTATGGAGTTTTGTCATTGACTTCAATGGAACCAGGATTTTACCCTGGGTTTACTTTTAAAATCTTCATAAATACAGTCTCAAGTGTTCTGAGCAGTATAGGTGTATTTATTTTTTAGTCCTGACAAACTTTTGGCTTGACATATTGTAACAATGAGTTTTGCAGGCTAATTTTGCATTTCCTCCAATAAGTTGCATACATTTTTTATTGTAGGGGTGCTTTTGTATCTAGCATTAGTTTTGTGATTTGTCTTTAATGAATAAATGAGCTTCAAAAATTTTCCAAACAAATATGAGTGGGTGAAAAGAGGAAAAAGTGGCTATATTCTAAGCTCACCAAAATTGACATCAATTTTATAGAAATGAATTTTTATGAAATGCTGACATTGATGAATGGTGTCAACTTTAACCACTTCTGATTAGAACACTTTTTCAATATTTTTGCAGTGAATATTCCTCAACTTTAAAAAAAAAATTCAGCTGTATACAAATGTCAAAAAATATTGATTGATCTCTCTATAAAGTGGTCTTTTTGGAGGGGGTGAAAATGTTGTCTCAGCTTTTTATATTATATATTATCAGTTCAATTGATACCAAATATCTGAAGTTACATCTACACTACAGAGGAAGATTAAAGCAGCCACTGTCAATCTTTCAGGGTTCAAATTAGCAGTCTAGTTAAATCAGCTAATTCGAAGTGAGAGGGGTATTCTGAAGAATGCCAGTAACCCTGCTTTCACAAGGAGTAAGGGAAGTTGGCTTTCTTCAGTGCAGATAGTGCCAAAAACCAAGTTAAGCTACTTCAAATTTAGCTGTGTAACATAGCTGAAGTTGTGTAATTTAATTAGACTTTGTCCTGTAGTGTAAACATATCCTAAGTTTGCTTGCGTGTGCCTTCTGATGTAAATAGAGTTCTTGAGAAATAATTTTTTCCACTTTCTTAGATGTAACACAACAACAAATGATTCACTGATCACATACTATATGAACTAAATGCACACATCAAAAGTATTCTTCAATAAGCACCAGAAAATAAAATATTGTAGAGCTGTCAGGAACACTCTGTGAACATAAATGAAACCTCACTCTTACATGATACATCTAGAGATTTTTTGATCAATTATTTATGTCTCCTATTCTCTAATCTGTCAAATTACGTTTGATCATGACTATTTCAGATTCATTATTTCTGGAAATTGAAGCAGGATTTTTATTTTGCATAGTAAATAGCATCAAACAGCATGGTATCATTTCCATCAGGGCTGCAATAAATTACAGTAAGTAGTTTAGGGCTCAAGAGACTATATTCTTGGGGTGAAACTCATTCTGGTACAGAGCATTCTGCATTATGGGTGTCATCCAAAGCCTACAAAACTCAAAAGGAATCTTTCCAGTGATTTCACTCAGCTTTGGATTAGGTCTCTTCTAAATAACTTGGGGTATGTCTACACTGCCACCCTAGTTCGAACTAGGGTGGCTAATGTAGGCATTCGAACTTGCAAATGAAGCCCGGGATTTAAATATCCTGAGCTTCATTTGCATGTTCCCAGGTGCCATCATTTAAATTCCCCCATAGTTCGAACTACCTTCCCGTGGCTACACGCGGCATGGACTAGGTAGTTCGAATTAAAGCTCCTAATTCGAGCTACCGTTAAACCTCCTTGCAGGTTCGAACTACGGTGGCAGTTTAGACATACCCTTGGTGAGGCTATGCATGACACACCACAAAGAAGCACTACAGATGAAATATTACACAGAGGGGTCTTTTGAACACTAGCCAGACTGGAGATGAATTGAGTTGACTATGAAGAAGGTGCCCCCAAATGGCAGCATAGAGTGCACAAAGTGAGAGTGACTCTTCCAGCCTACCTGTGATTTGAGAGTTTAACATCATATCATCAACACTTGAAGAATTCTCTGCGTGTATCTCAAGGCAGAAACACGGTTTTACCCTTAGTGAAACTGATGATTAGCAAAAAGGCATTTTAAAATGTGTTTGAAATAATTTTTTTTGTTTGTTTTTTTGGGGGTTTGGGGTTTTTTTAACACAAAATGTTTACAACTTGATTCAGGCCTATAATTAACATTCTACACCTTTTAAGATCTGCAACTATTGCCAGGCTTGCAGCTATTGTCAGTTAGGTGTGTAGGTGTGTTTTTTTCTTATGCTATCCCCGCCCTCATAGAGTATTCATTGTTTGGAGGATTGTGTACTGAGGTTAGCAGTCTGCTAGGCAAGGCTGGGAGATTCTTAACCAGACATTGATACCTATTCCCTTTAATATCGATCAAGCATTAACCTGGGGGGAAAGGCTACTCAGGAAGGCAAGGGAAGCCTGCTCCACAGAACAAGTGAATAGGGGAGTTTTGCAAGGGAGTTTAGAGGGGGAGTTTGAAGGGGGCTAGATATATTTAACATTCTTTAAACTTCTTTAAACTAAACTAAAATGAAATCCACCTGATTTAAAAAAATCAAAAAAGCAATTAGTTCCAGGAGTAAAAAGAGAATGCAGGCAAAAGTTCAACAATAGAGTGGGGATATCCAGTTTATTACAGCCAATGTAGCATGTATGATTACCTGGACTGCTTTTCCCTGAAATTTCTGCAGTTTGTATATGTATGAAAAAACTTGCTTCTTCAATGTAGGAAATATATCTTCATATGTATTTGTAGAGCACCAAGTAGAGTACAATAATATCCCAATACTAATTTCTGGCCTTTGATTGTTACTGTAATAATAATACTTAATGAATATTTTATTTATTGTTAATGGTGATAATATGCAATTTAATCCATTTATTAAAGTGCGCAGTTGAGCTCATACAAATGGCTACACGTTGATACCTGCTAACTAGTGAGGACACAGATCAGGTGCTTGAAGTCTGTTCGGTTACATTAGTGTAAAACGTGTTAATGAGATCAAAATTGTATCTTTTGACTCTAAGGCTATGAGCCTAAAAAAATGTGGTACCAAACTCTCATAGATTTCAATGGAAGGAAGGAACCTAGATACCTTTGAGAATTTGGCCTACGTGGTCTACACACAAAACAAGACATATCTGATGTTCATGAGTATGTTAATTTTCCATATTCATAAACTTCCTGTGCACTGTGTCTGCTTCATTTAGAAAAATCTGATCTTAACTGAACTAGTGTCTAACTGCATTAGTGCAGAGAATCCATACTAGGCAGCCTGTTTTAGATGCATAGAGTACATTATGTCTCTCCTAGGCTTCTAGATTGTGGCACTTTTCTCACTATGCATACAAGTCTATTTTTTTTTTTTTTTTTTTTGCTTCTCTGAATAGTTCTGTCCTGTGTTGGTGGCTGGGGCAATGGTTACACCCTTCTATGTCTTCTCACTTGTACATGCCATGGTGAAATGTTACTAGTCTTCCCATTTATGAAGTTTTCTATTTCCAGTAGCATGAGGCTGGGGTGAATGTGAAGATAGGGAGCTTGCTTATTCCTTCTTGTTCAATTGATAATTGATCACTTCTGTGCTTAATGTTTTTGTCTCATTTGGTTGTTTATGTTAGTAGCTGAACCAATAGTTTCCCTGCTGTGTTTCTCTCTGAAATAGTTTGTGCTTGTTTAGCCAATTATAGGATCTTACTTCTAATTGTTCCTTATGGTACTGTGCCCTTCTTGCCAAGAAGGCTAACAGCATATTGGGTTGCATTAGTAGGAGCATTGCCAGCAAAGTGAGGGAAGTCATTATTCCCTTCTATTTGGCACTGCTGGGGACACATCTGAAGTGCAGAGTCCAGTTTTGGACCCTTCACTATAAAAAGGAAGTGGACAAATTGGGAGAGAGCACAGTGAAGGGCAAAAAAATATTAGGATGCTGGAACACATGACTTATGAGGAGAGGCGGGAGTGGGGAGGACACTGGACTTATTAGTTTGCAGAAAAGATGAAAGAGTGGGGATTTGAAAGCAGCCTTCAACTACTTGAAAGGGGGTTCCAAAGAAGATGGAGCCTGGGTATTCACAGGGGTGATAGATGCAAAACAAGAAATAATGGTCTTAAGTTGTAATGGAGAGGGCAAAGTTGAATATTAGAAAAATACCAGTTAACTAGGAGCACATCTACACTTCTTTTAAGCTACGCAACTTCAGCTATGTCAATTGCACAGATGAAGTCAAAATAGCTTAATTTGGCACTGTCTAGCGCTGTCTACACAGCAAGAAGTCAAAGGGAAGTTTGACTTTCCTTACTACTCATGCAATGAGGGTTGCAGAAGTTACAGAAGTAAGAAATCCTCCAGCTCGACATTATTTCGAAATAATGGTTTGCTGTGTAGGTGAGTAGTGCTCTAGGTGAGTAGTGAAGTGCTGGAATGGGTTGCTTAGGGAAGTAGTGGAATCTCCAGCCTTAGAATTTTTTAAGACCAGGCTTCACAAATCCGTGGCTGGAATGATTTAATTGGGGCTGGTCCACTTTTGAGCAGGAGGTTGGACTATATAACCTCCACAGGTCTCTTCCAACCCTCTGATTCTATTATATGATTCTACTTTACTTAAAACAGTTTCAACCTAATTGCTAATATGAATACATCCCATTGCTTCATAAAATAGGCACTTAATTTACCATTCTTAGGTATTACAGAGTAACAGAATCAGGGTACATCTACACTGCAAACTTCTTTTGGAAAGATATCTTCCAGAAAATTATTTTGAAATAAAGCATTCACATGCAAAAACTTCCATGAAATAGCAATGTGCTATTTTGAAAGATAGCGTCCACACAGATTGGTTGCTGTCTCTCATTTAAGGCCACCTGGAACCTGTTCAGGCAGGGCATTAGGTCAGCAGTTGCTTCTGGTAACTGCTGCCTAAGGTTAGCAGAGATGCAAGCTTAAAGGGACCCCCCAGTACAGCCTTGCCTCAATAATGGTTGTTATGAAAGTAGTCTCTTGTGAGTAAAAACATTTACGGACTCAGATCCTTAATGCTGGTCTCTTAGAATTTAGGGCTGCAGCCTCAGCAAGGTAATATAGCATTAGTTGAAATGTTTTGGCATGACTTCACAGTCAGGCCAAAGGCATTTTGCTTAAATGAATGCTTCATTTTTGAAGAATACAGCAAGATCTAAAAGAGGCCACTCATTATGCAATTCTGCCTAGCCACTCCAAAGTTCAATATACTTCTATTGCCTGTACTATTTGAATTTTATCATGGTTATCATCCTGGTATTTCACAAATGTTGCCTGCAGCTCTATTACTTGCATTTAAATTTGAAACTGTAATTTTGGATTAGATCCTGGCTTTTGACAGTATCCTGCATGCAGAAGACCACGTTTTTGGAGCTATGTGCCTGGCTTACCTTTGCCCTCCAACGACATGACACTCACCTGCGGTCCGCCATCCCCCCTGGAGAAGTAGATCGCAATCAACGTATGGAAGTTTGCCACCCCAGACAGTTACCAGTTGGTGGGCTACCAGTTCAGCATGGGGAAGTCCACTGTCGGGGCCCTCCTCATGGAGGTAAGGCACTCTCGGGCTGCAGTCCCTGCATGGGAGGGAGGAGTCCTGGAAAAGGGGGACCCTAGGGAAATGGGGGTGGGGGGTGCAGGGTGGAGTGGGGGTGGGGGGAAGCCCTTCCTAGGGGGGTTGTGCCATGCAATTCTCTCACAGCCCTGCTGCTGGGGGAGGGAGGTGGCCTTATAGAGGGTGGCTCCTGGGATGTTTGAGCGGAGTGGGAGGGGGGCGGGCACCTCCCAAGGGCTCAGGCACCCCCACTCTCATTCTGTTTTGTGTGTTTGTCTCCTTCTGCAGGTTGTGAGGGCCATCAACTCCATTCTACTGTGGAGGGTCATCCGCCTGGGAGACCTGGACTTCATCGCGGCTGGATTTGCTGCCTTTGGGTTCCCAAACTACAGTGGAGCAATTGATGGGACCAACATCTCAATCCGCCTGAACATCAAGCAGCCCAATATATTAATAGGAAGGGTTACTTCTTCATGGTGCTGCAGGCCCTGGTTGGCCACCGTGGACAGTTCACGGACATTTTTATCGGATGGTTGGGCAGGGAACACGATGCCCACATTTTTTGGAACTCCAGCCTCTATGGGAAGCTGAAGGCAGGCAAATTCTTCCCCTGCCATGACTTTGTGGTTGGGGACATGTAGATGCATCGTGCATCATGGGGGATGCAGCCTACCCTTGATGCTGTGGCTTATGAAGCCTTATACTGGCCACCTAGACTGTTGTAGGGACCAATTTAATGCCCATCTGAACCAGGCCAGGAATCAGGTAGAGTGTGCCTTCGGGCACCTCAAGATGTGTTTCAGGTGCCTCCTGACCCTCCTGGATGTGGGGGAGTACAACATCCCTGAAGTGGTGTCAGCATGTTGCATCCTCCACAACACTGTGGAGAGGAAGGGAGAGAACTTCTTCCTGGAGTGGGGGAGCAGACACCAGCTGTGAGGGAGACCTTTCGAGCAGCCGCGGACAGATGCCATCCACCAGCCCCATCAGGCTGGGGTACCCATCTGGGAGGCCTGGAGGCAGAGTTTCTCTCAAGGACCCCAGTAACTCTCCAGGGCCTCCCCCCTAGGAATCTCTGGCTTGCTGCCCTATCCCTTATCCACCACAACCCTTCCCTTTGCCCCTTTCCTGGCCTCTAAATAAAGACACCTGTTTGGTTTTGAACAAAATGAACTCTGAATTAATCTTTCATTTAAAAACGCTGTGGAGGGGACTCATAACCTGGAGAAGGAAGGGGCTCAGAGTGGCATGGGGAGGGTGGCTGGATGTGCCACCTCAGGTGCGGGGACCTTGTTGCACTTGGGGTTGGGTGGGTCCTGGGACCAGAGGGGGATGTTTGGGGGAGGGGGGGGTTGCTGGAGCAGGGTCAAGGATTGCAGAGGGTGCAGGGGGATGGGGCATAGGCATTTCTTGGGGAAGGAGCAGAGGCATTGCTTGAGGAGGGAGCATAGGCATTTCTTGAGGGGACGGGGGGACTGGGCATGGGGGGGGGGGAAGGTGGTAGGCAGGAGCAGCAACACCAGGCAGGTGTGCCATCATTTCTCTCATGACAGCACACATGCTATTGCAATGCCGCATGAGCTGGTCACACGCACAATTTTGCCATTCTGTGTCCTCCTGGATCTTCTGTGCCAGGGTCTGCTGCATGTTGTACAGGATGCTGACATGCTGCTGCTTCAGGTCTTCATGGACCCTGGCACACTTTCAGGTCCCCCAGGCTCTGGTGGCTGGCTCAGGTGCTGTGGCTCACTCCTCAGTCCTGACTGGTCTAGCTGTGGAGACCACAAAGAGGGAGAGGTAGTCAGTCATCCCTGCAGACACTGTCATTGAGGCCGTGCCTTCCTCTGTGAGCAGTGACCTAGTGTCCTAGGAGCAAGGCCATATGTGGTCTGCTTCTCAGGGGCTCCAAAGTGCCCAAGGGACCATGTTGTCTGCTATACCACTATCAGCCCATGGACAAGCAGGCAAGGGAAGTGTCCAGCCACAGAGGGATCCTCCCATGGGCAGCAGAGGAGCCAGAAGCAGCCTGGCCCTCCCTGATGCCTGCAACCACCTGTGCCTCTCAGCACTGCCCACGGAAGTTGCTGCTGCTTCACACATGCAGGCATGCCCATGTGCTGTGAGCGGCACTCCTCGGTGTGTATGGGGCCATGCTTGCACCCTTGTGGCTAGCCTGCTTCCAGCCATGGCAGGTGGTGGGACGGTGTCCCCCCCCTAAGGAGCCAGAGATGTGTGTGGCCTCCCCTGACCCTGGGAGCAGGATCCTGGGCATTCTCAGGGACTGCCTGCTGAGTCCATGTAGCACACACTAACACTGCACGTGGTTCCACATGCACAGACTGCAACATGATTTCCAGCCTGAGCAGGCCAAGCAACGCTCACCGCCCACCCACTGCACCTGGCTCCCCCATCCTGAGTGTGTAACAAACTGAGAGCACTCACCTGACGATCCCTCCCTGGCATCAGACAAGGCCTGGCAGATATCCTGGAGCACAGTTACCAGCTCCAACAAGAGCGTAACAATGGCCATACTGTCCTCATCCTCCTGCTGCTGTCCCTCATCCTTCTCCTCCAGCCGGGTGACGATGGGCATGTTGAGGCCGGAGTCCACCATAATGGGTGGGGAAACGGCTCCCCTCCCAGGATTTGGTGGCACTCTGCACAGTAAGGGCAGGTGTGGGGTCCTGTCCCGGAGCATGGTGTGGGGTCCTGGCCCTCACTTATCCCTGGCAGAGGTCTTTCACCTTACTCCAGACCTGTTACAAGGTCTGGGGTTGGTTTCCAGGGTCCGCCAGGGACTTGGCCATGCGCCCCAAAATATCCGTGTTCCGGCACATAGGGTACATCTAGTCTACACCTCTCTGTTGACATAGAGATGTAGATTAGGCACATCAAAATTGCTATTGAAGCAGGGATTTAAATATCCCGTGCTTCATTAGCATAAACATGGCCTCCACCTTTTTTTGAAATGGAGCTTTTTCTAAAAAAATGGCAGCCTAGACGTGGATCTGTTGAAAATAAACAGATCTTTTCCGACAGATCCTGTATTCCTTAAAAAATGAGGTTTACAGGATCTGTCAAAAAAGGATTTATTTTCAACAGATCCGCATCCAGACTGCTGTTCTTTTTCCAAAAAGCTCCATTTCGAAAAACAATGGAGGCCATGTTTATGATAATGAACTTGGAGGTAGGACCCCAGCATGAGTGGCAGGAGCTATCCAGTTCTTATAAAAGGAGAGAGCAGGTGGCAGAAGCCCTCTTTCTGATCAGCTCCCCAGCGGGGATCCATGGCTAGAAAGGCCAGAGGTAAACCTGGAGTCAATATGCTTTGGCTGGCTCTGCAAACTTTTGCCTATAACTGTGTGAGTGCCTGAGGGCATGAATGAATGTGCGTGCGTGCGCGAATGGACTAATGAATGCGTGTGTTTGTGTTTGTGTTTGTGTGGATGGGAGAGATAACTCACTCCCCTTCAGTTGCAACTGCTTTGGAGGATAGAGTCATAATTCAGAATGATCTGGAGAAATGGTCTGAGGTGAACAGGATGAAGTTTAATAAGGACAAGTGCAAAGTGCTCCACTTAGGAAGGAACAATCAGTTTCACAACCAGAATGGGAAGCAACTATCTAGGAAGGAGTATGGCAGAAAGGCATCTATGGGTTATAGTGGACCACAAGCTAAATATGAGTCAACAGTGTGACGCTGTTGCAAAAAAAGCAAACATGATTCTAGGATGCATTAACAGGTGTGTTGTGAGCAAGACATGAGAACTCATTCTTCTGCTCTACTCTGTGCTGATTAGGCCTCAGTTGGAGCATTGTCCCCAATTCTGGGCACCACATTTCAAGAAAGATGTGGAGAAATTGGAGAAGGTCCAGAGAAGAGCCCCACAAACTGGAAGGCAGAAGCCAGCTTAGCCAAAGGTAAGGTAAGGTAAGGTAGAAAAATAGGGGGCAGGGGTGAGAGAGGAAGGGGCTTGTGCTGAGGGAGGGGGGCAAGTCAGGAGAAGAAAGGGGAAGGCACCAAGGGATAGCGTAGAGGAGAGACAAATGCCAGGGGGCCAAGTGGAGACAATGAGGAAAAGTGCAGGAGGGACAGTGTTGATGGGAAGGGGGACAGGGTGATGCTGGGAGAGGAGAGTGTAAGGCCATTGGGGATTAGAGGAGGAAGAGGGAGGTGCTGGGAGAAGGCTTGAAAGAAGGGGTGGGCATGAGGAAGGCAGGGATGGAGCAAGACGTGTTTGAGAGCACAAAGGGGCATGCGGGGAATGGGGGCAGAGGGTGGTGAGGGGGTGGGCATCAGGGAAAAAGAGGGCAAAGGGGGCAGGGGCAGTGAGGGAAGGGGGAGGCACCAGGAGGGTGAAGGGCTAAAGGAAGGTGCAGGTGCCAGGGGATTCTAGGGGTGAAGCAGGAGGGCAGACAGCTGCAGGGGAGAGACCAGCACCAGAGGAGAGAGGCAGGGGAGGTGTTAGGAGAGGGGATGAGGAGGGGTAGCTCACATGATCAGAGTGAGGCTACTGGAGGAGTGGGCACAAGAGGAAGAGAAGGGCTGGTGGTGGAGGGCAGGCCTCAGGAAGGCTGAGGGCAGTGAAAAGGGCAGGAGTCAGGACAGCAGAGGAGGGTGAGGGGTTGGGAGGCAGCAGGCACCAGAGGAGACATGGTAGAAGAGGGAAAAGGTAGAGGTTTATAAGATATTTATTAATAACTTGGCACATCCAAACAAGCCACATTAACTCAGTATTGGTGCACAACACAAAATTCATTCTGCTCATTGGAGGAAACTCTTAGAGGGAACATTTCTCCAGCCTCTCCGCCCCTGCGTTAATGTCACACACATTGGGTTAATGCAATTGCAGGATAGTTGCATGGAGGGAGGGGGGCAAACTAATCCCTATTGGTAGGAGGATGGTGGGAAAAGTCCTTACGGGGAGTTACATGACACCTTTTACTTCTGGTCATGTGTCCATCTTGCTGCAAGAGTGTTACCTCCAGAGGTGTGGCCAATGGGAGTTGGGGTGTGGCCAATGGGGGTCAGGGGCATGTTTAACAGGGGTTAGCGGAGTGGCTAATGGGGGACAAAGTACATTTAAAAAAATTCTTTGGATGCACACCCTAATGAAATGTGCTGCACACGCCTATGTGCTCTATGTCAGGTTGGCGGTCAATTTCAACTGGACTGCCCCAAAGATCGGTTCTAGGGCTGGTTTTGTTTAACATCTTTATTAATGACCTGGATGAAAGAATGGATTGCACCCTCAGGAAGTTTGCAGGTGACACTAAGTTACGGGGAGAGGTAGATATGTTGGAGGGGAGAGATAGGGTCCAGAATGACCTAGACAAATTGGAGGATTCGGCCAAAAGAAATCTGATGAGGTTAAACAAGGACAAGTTCAGTGTCCTACATTTGGGACAGAAGAATCACATGCATTGTTATGGGCTGGAGACTAACTGGCTAGGTAGGAATTTGGTGGAAACGGACCTGGGGATTCCAGTGGCTGAGAAGCTGGATGTCAGTCAACAGTGTGCCCTTGTAGCCAAGAAGGCTAATGGGATATTAGGGTGCATTAGGAGGAATTCTGCCCCCCCCCCACCACCACCACATGCACACACTATAGAAAGGATGTGGATGTATTGGAGAGGGTCCAGCGGAGAGCGACCAAAATGATTAGGGGTCTGTAGCACATGACCTATGAGGAGAAACTGAGGAATTAGGGTTTGTTTATCTGCAGAAGAGAAGAGTGAGGGGGGATTTGATAGCAGCCTTCAACTTCCTGAGGGGAGGTTCCAAAGAGGATGAGAAAAGGCTGTTCACAGTAATGATGGACGGTAGAACAAGGAGCAATGGTCTCAAATTACAGTGGGGGAGGTCCAGGTTGCATATTAGGAAAAACTATTTCACTAGCTTCATTGGGAGGGTGGTGAAGCACTGGACTAGGTTACCCAAGGAGGTGGTGGAATCTCCATCCCTAGAGGTTTTTAAGTCTCAGCTTGACAAAGCCCTGGCTGGGTTGATTTAGTTGGGATTGGTCCTGCCTTGGGCAGGGGGCTGGACATGATGACCTCCTGAGGTCTCTTCCAGCTCTATGATTCTGTGATTCTAGGCGGGTACTCAAGTACTGGAATGGGTTCCCTAAGCAGGAGGAGGAATCTTCATACCTAGAAGTTTTTACGTCCTGGCTTCAGAAAGTCCTGGTTGGGATGATTTATTTGGGGTTGGTCCTGCTTTGGGCAGGGGGCTGGACTCAATGACCTCCTGAGGTCTCTTCCAGCCCTAGAATTCTATGATTCTATGACTCGAGCCAGTGGGCCATACTGCCCTGAGATTTGGGGCTGTTTACCACCATTGTGCCATACTGCACTGTGACTTGAGGTTGAAGTACATTGATAGTATTGGCTTTGACTCATGCTGCTATACCTGGCAAGACAGTTAGGGTGTGAACTTACCCTCAGAGAGTCAAGGTGAACAAACCTTGTGACAATGTGCAAACCCTCAGAGTGCGCTAGCTGGGAAGCATAACATCTCAGCTGATCAGCTCCCTGAGAAATGGAGTGCAACATTCTGTGAGCATTATCCAGGGCTTTAATATGTAAAAAACCCAGAATTTGTTATTTAGATTAAAAAATTAAAACCATAAATCAGAAGCTTTTCTATTTAAGTAGACTCTCTGTTGAATTTGAGTTAATTGTCATTGTCAATCACTTTTTATGAGGTGATTTAGCATTATTTTGGCACAATTCAATCATTTTCATGAATAAGCATTCAGTATAATTGAAATTCTTTTGAGGTTTTTTAAGAAGGGTGCACTGATTCTGGAAAAATGTGTGAAATGTTTATTGTGGCAACAGCTCCCTCTCTTCCTTTCCCGCTTTATATGAAAAGGCTCATCCAAATTTTCAGGCATGAATCTATCCTTTATACACTGCTCCAAGACAGTACATGCATATCATTCATAGATTGAATAAATTAGCATTTTCTAGAATTCCATATATAAGATTCTGTTGTCTTTGTATCATTTATTCCAATTCAAATTTCTAAAAGGATTTGTAAGAAAGATACTCAATGTATGTTTATGGCTATAATTGTTGTCTTTCATTTTATCATGTCATATGAATTGCCTTTCATGATAGTATGGGATCCTATTCTAGACAGGCTTACAAAAATTTTGAGAAGTCAGAACAAATCACCAATTCATCTTAACTTAATCCATATGTTGGTGGTGGTGGTGGTGGGTTTTTGTTTTTGTTTTTGTTTGGTTTTTTTTTTTTTTGCTAACATGGCTAAACTCTACATTGTGAGGCATGAAGAAGACTTTCTCTCCCTTTCTCCACACAAAGGAGCACAAACATATTTTGCCTTTTCATACTCAAAGAGAAATTTAAATATTTACAGACAGAATGATCTTCATCTTAGATCATAAGAACAACAAAACAAGGACAAAAGTGAAGTTTCCAGGAGAGAGAGAATCTGCATAGTGTGTTCTACTGTGAGAGTTTGTACTGAGCTCTGAGAACAAATAATACTTGCTGAGCTCCATATTAAAGGAGAGTGCTTAAAAATTTACAGACACATATTCTCCCAACCCCAAAATGCTATTTCTAACAGCAGCAAAATGAGCAATGGGAGCCTACCTCTATTTTGTTCTCACTGCTATAAATACCTTAGGGTATGTCTACACTACCACCCTAGTTCGAACTAGGGTGGTAATGTAGGCAACCAGAGTTGCAAATGAAACCCGGGATTTGAATTTCCCAGGCTTCATTTGCATAAAGCCGGGCGCCGCCATTTTTAAATGTCCGCTAGTACGGACTCCGTGCCGCGCGTTACACCAGGAGTAACGGTGGTTCGGAATAGGAAGCCTAGTCCGAACTACCTAGTCCGTGCTGTGTGTAGCCGTGCGGCACGGGTAGTGTAGACATACCCTTACTGTGTTATGCGGCAAGCATAATTTCTTAGTTTTGCATTTTTCTTACCTTATTTCTGATCTAAATATTATTGACGTCAACAAAAAGACTCCCATTTAAAGTGCTTTAAATTAGGCATCATGATCATTTCAGGTTACACTGTTTAATTTCACGAGGAGTAACGGTAGTTCGGACTAGGAAGCCTAGTCTGAACTACCTAGTCCGTGCTGCGTGTAGCCGCGGGGCACAAAGTCTGTACTAGCGGACATTTAAAAATGGCGGCGCCCGGCGAGATGCAAATGAAGCCCGGGAAATTCAAATCCCGGGCTTCATTTGCAACTCCGGTTGCCTACATTACCACCCTAGTTTGAACTAGGGTGGTAGTGTAGACATACCCTAGTAGACATAAGTACCAGAGAGTACTAGCCAGGAGAACATTAATGGTAAACATTTTTACTATTCAGATCTTGTACCAGAGTTGGATGAGAGTGGACCATTAAAGGGTATAATAAACCATGATTGAATAGGACTGTTGCACACACACAAAAATCTTTAATGTCTTTCATTTCGAAGAATGGGTCACTTGATATGGTTTTATTGTTTTGCTTGTTTCAAAAAATAAAGCTTTCTCCCTAAAAGTAAAAAAACCAACAACAAAATCATAGGGTTGGAACAAACATCAGGAGTTCATCGAATCCAACACCCTGCTAAAAGTGGGACTAATCCCAATTAAATTGTTCCTAAACTAATTAGATTTCTTTTTACCCAATCCTCCAATTTTTCTAGGTCACTCTGGACCCTATCCCTACCCTCC
Organism: Pelodiscus sinensis; assembly: GCF_049634645.1. Classification (NCBI taxonomy): domain Eukaryota; kingdom Metazoa; phylum Chordata; order Testudines; family Trionychidae; genus Pelodiscus; species Pelodiscus sinensis. The sequence continues at coordinate 11,747,866 of NC_134723.1, forward strand.
AGCATATCTAACTTTCACCCTAACTTAGTGTCATCTGAGAACTTGCTGAGGGTGCAATAAATCACCTCATCCGGATCATTAATTAAGACATTGAACAAAACCACCCTAGAACTGATCCTTGGGACACTTTGCTTGATACTGATTGAGAACAGACATTGAGCCGTTAATCACTACCCATTGAGCCCAATGATCTAGTCAGCTTTCTATCCACCATAGTCCATTTATCCAATCCATACTTCTTTAACTTGTTGGTAAGAATACTGTGGGAAACCATATCAAAAGCTTTGCTAAAGTCAAAACATATCAATCACTTCCACCACCTTCCCCATGTCCACAGAGCCTTGTCATAGAAGGCAATCATGCTGGTCAGGCATGACTTGTCCTTTCTGAATCCATGTTGACTATTCCTGAGCACTTTCCTCTCTTCCAAGTGCTCCGTGATTTTTCTAGGGACTGAGGTGAAGCTGGTCAGTCTTCTCTAGATTCTCCTTCTTCCATTTTTCCAATTGTCCTGGACCTCCCCTGATCACCACAAGTTTTCAAAGATAATGGCCAATGGCTCTGCAACCAAGTCAGCCAACTGCTTCAGACCCCTCAGATCTGTCCCCATGGATTTGTCTCATCTGTGAAGGCCAGTTTGTCTGTGAAGGTGGAGGAAATAAAAAGCACAGAGTACTTCAGATTTTCTCACATCATCTGTCACTGTTACCTCCCCTATTCACTAAGGGTCATACACCTTCCCCTACCACCTTTCTATTTCTAACATGCCTATAGAAACTTTTGTTGATATAGAATCATAGAATCATAGAGCTGGAAAAGACCTCAGAAGGTCATCAAGTCCAGCCCCCTGCTCTAGGTAGGACCAATCCCAACTAAATCAACCCAGCAAGGGCTTTGTCAAGCCGAGACTTAAACACCTCTAGGAATGTTGACTCCACTACTTCCCTAGGTAACCCATTCCAGTGCTTCACCAATCCCCTAGTGAAATAGATTTTCCTAATATCCAACCTGTATCTCTCCCACCGCAACTTGAGACCATTGCTCCTTGTTCTTCCATCTGTCACCACTGAGAACAGCCTTTCTCCATCCTCTTTGGAACCTCTCTTCAGGTTGATAGCTGCTGTCAAATCCCCCCTCACTCTTTGCTTCTGCAGCCTAAACAGACACAACTCCCTCAGCCTCTCCTCATAGGTCATATGCTCCAGCCCCCTAATCATTTTGGTTGCCCTCCGCTGGACCCTCTCCAATGTGTCCACATCCTTTCTATAGCAGGGGGGGCCAGAACTGGACACAGTACTCCAGATGTGGCCTCACCAGAGCCAAATAAAGGGGAATAACCACTTCTCTGGATCTGCTGGCAATGCTCCTCTTAATGCACCCTAATATGCCATTAGCCTTCTTGTCTACAAGGGCACACTGTTGACTCATATCCAGCTTCTCATCCACTGTAACCCCAGGTCCTTTTCTGCTGAACTGCTAATTAGCCCTTCAGTCCTCAGCCTGTAAAAATGCTTGGGATTCTTCCATCTCAAGTGCAGGACTCTGCACTTGTCCTTGTTGAACCTCATCAGATTTCTTGTGACTCAATCCTCCAATTTGTCTAAGTCACTCTGGACCCCATCTCTGCCCTCAAGCATATCTACCTCTCCTCCAGCTTAGTGTCATCTGCAAACTTGCTGAGGGTGCAATTCATCCCCTCAGATGGGTCATTAATAAAGATATTGAACAAAACTGGTCCTAGAACCGAACCTTGGGGCACTCTGCTAGAAACCGACTGCCATCCTGACATTGAGCCATTGATCACTACCCGCTGGGCCCGGCCTTCTAGTCAGCTTTCTGTCCATCTTACAGTCCATTTATCCAATCCACATTCCCTTAACTTGCTGGCAAGAATATTGTGGGAGACCGTATCAAAAGCCTTGCTAAAGTCACATCCACTGACTTTCCCATGTCCGCAGAGTCAGTTGCCTCATCATAGAAGTTAATCAGATTGGTCAGGCATGACTTGCCCTTTGTGAATCCATGCTGACTATTCCTCTCTTCCAAGTGCTTCAAAATGGATTCCTTAAGGATCCCTTCCATGATTTTTCCAGGAGCCAAGGTAAGACTGACCCGCCTATAGTTCCCTGGTTCATTCTTCTTTCCTTTTTTGAAGATGGGCACTACATTTGCCTGTTTCCAATCATACCCTTCCATGACTGCGCTCCAGTCATGCAAGTTATCCCAATTAAATCATATTTCTTGGACTGGACCAAGGCTTCCAGTTCTTCCTGTTTGTTGCCCAGGCTTCCCACATTAGTGTACAAACACCTCAGATAACCAGTTGATCGCCCTATCTTCTCCATTTGAATCAGGGGTCCTCCTTTCTTGTTCGTTCCTCTTTGCATTTCTTCCTGATATCCAACTTTCTCACTCCCCTCAGGGTTTTGGTCACCGTCCCCCAACAAACCTAGTTTGAAGCCTTCCTCCTTAGGTTTGCAAGCCTACCTGCGAAAATGCTTCTTCTTCTCTTGGTTAGGTAGATCCCATCTCTTCCTAACAATCCTTGTGCCCAGAACAGAGTCCCATGGTCGAAGAAACCAAAGCCCTCTAGGCGACACCACCTGCGTAACCATGCATTGACTTCCTCAATTCGACGATCTCTGCCCAGTCCTTTCCCCAGTCCTTTCCCTTCAACAGGGAGGATGGACGAGAACACCACTTGCTCTCCGAATTCTTGGATCCTTCTTCCCAACACTACATAATCCGCAGTAACCAGCTCAAGGTCATCTGTATTACACATTTCATAAGCAATATATAGATCAATGATGTATAACACTTCCACTGAGCAACAAAACAAGGGGGCAAAGTTAAGTCTGGGTGGGTAATATACATTTCCTAGCTCAATGATTAATGAAAGGTGATTTAAGGAGTGAAGCCCTGATAATGATCCCTTATCCAGGTGCAGACTTTTAATGTTTGGATTTTCTAACATCTGTCAAATTTTTTTAAGGATCAAATTTTTTTGAGAATCTAATTTTTGAACCAATATTTTATTTTTTTTGTTAAAGTCAGTAAATGTTTTTGTTTGGTAATATTTGGTAATCCATAGTGCCTTGTCTCTTGCAGTACAAAATGCTGACTATACCATATATGTAAGCTTTTATTTTAAATATTGATCACAAATTTCCTGGTTTACCTTTTGACAATCCAAAGACTTTAAAATATTCACAGTACAAAAGGTTTATATCACTCATTTCTACCGCAACTTAAATAAAACCAATTTTGCCATCTTTGAACCATTGGGAAGCACCTTATACCTTCTAACATGGGTTTGAGGAAATATCTCCCTGTGGCATATCTCCCTGTTGCCTAGAAGAGATAGAATGCTAATTCACAATGCACTGATTCGATATTAAATTGACCAACATATGATATGTAAAATACAATTCATAACAGACAATGCACAGTCTCCCTTAAAGGAGAAACCTGGTGTTTAATGTGCCTTGAAGTGGTATGTTTTTGTTGATCAGATAAAATTACCTCTATTGGATTAAATGTTCAGGTCTAGCAACTGACATTTATTTTTTCAGGCACAACTAAATGTATGCAATTTTATGAACTCAGTTTAGGCCTCTTAAATCTAAAGACCTAATTTTTGGTGCAAATATATTCAGATGCAGGATTGCACCTTCAATTATTGACACCACCAAGAAATTGAGGCCTAGGTAAATCAAAACTTCAAATTTTAACCTAACAATTCATTTAAAACAAATATGATGGGATGGAAAATTTTGGCTTGTAACAAAGACAGCCATTCCTAGATCTCATTGTACTCTATTCAGAATGTAGGGACGGGACAGTGGAGGGGACATTTTCTTTTGCACACAAAATTGAGTACTAATAATGAGATTTTTCTTCTACTTTCATAGTCATTGAGAGACTTTGGTAATATTTTCTCATGTTGCATTGTTAATATTGCAGATTTTCTCAAATGATCTGCTTTTTTTATAATGTGGAACAACTGTTTCTAAAAGAGGATGAAACTGAACTTTCTTTTATGCCAATGTCCATGCAAGGGTAGCTCTTGCTGTTCTTCTTGCTATGTTTGCTTTTTTAGAAACATATGTAGCCTCTTAGTCGGACGTTTCTTCCCCACCCTCAAAAGATATTTGCCCTTGTCATGAAAATGAGAGAAAGATGAAGGTGGATAAGGATGGGAGGGGTTCATAGTACCTTGCTAACAAGCATATCATTCCCATAATCAAAGTTTACAACCGTGGAAACATTGTACTGATTCCCATACAGAATGGTAAGCGACTGTGTAGGAAGGAGTACTGCTGAAAAGGATTTAGGGGTCATAGTGGACGACAAGCTTAATATGAGTCAACAATGTGACACTGTTGCAAAAAAAGCAAACATGATTCTGGGATGCATTAACAGGAGTGTTGTCAGCAAGACAGGATAATTCATTCTTCCACTCTACTCTGCGCTGATTAGGCCTCAATTGGAGTATTGTGTCCAATTCTGGGTACCTCATTTCAAGGAAGATGTGGAGAAATTGGAGAAGGTCCAGAGAAGAGCAACAAGAATGTTTAAAGGGCTAGAGAACATGACCTATGAAGGAAGACTGAAAGAACTGGGTTTGTTTAGTTTGGAAAGAAGACTGAGAGGAGACGTGATAGTGATTTTCAAGTATCTAAAGGGGTGTTACAAGAAGAAGGGAGAAAAATTGTTCTCCTTGGCCTCTGATGATAGGACAAGAAGCAATGGGCATAAATTGCAGCAAGGGAGGTTTAGGTTGAACATTACAAAAAACTTCTTAACTGTCAGGGTGGTTAAACACTGCAATAAATTGCCTAGGGAAATTGTGGAATCTCCATCTCTGGAGATATTCAAGAGCAGGTTAGATAGACATCTATCAGGGATGAGCTAGATGGTGCTTGGTCCTGCCATGTGGTCAGGGGACTGGACTCAACGACATTTCAAGGTCCCTTCCAGTTCTAGTATTTTATGATTCTATGATTCTGCCGGTTGGGGATGTCTTAAAATCTATTTCTTCCACCAATGTTGCTTTAGCTGATATATATTTCAACCAAAAGAAATAGGCCTTGATAAGCGGCAGAACTTGATTTTAAATTGTGTCATCATCATCAGGGCTCGACAAATACTGTAATCTACTCACCCGTGGCGAGCTACGTCAATTGCATAGCTTATTTCGAAATAGCTTATTTTGAAACAGGGAGCATCTAAACAGTACTTATTTCGAAATAGAGCACTCTTCCTCCGACTTCCCTTATTCCTTGTACAATGAGGGTTACAGGAGTCAGAGTAAGAAGAACTCAAGCTTGACAGTATTTTGCCACTATTTTGAAATATCTCCCTGCTGTGTAGATGCAGACTAAGTTATTTCGGAATAGTGCTAGTTATTTTGAAATAGTGTAGACGTATCCATTATGTCAGATGGATGGAAATTTGTAAATAAATGTGCTAGCAGATTCCAGAAAGGCAAGCTGATACTGTTTAAGCTGTCTATCTTGTGCTTGCATACATACTGTTTTCAAAAAGAGCATTTTTTTTTTGTATTTATGAATGACTGGGGCTGTGACAAATTGCATAATCTCCTGGAGAAACAGGTTTTGAAAGTTATTTGGGCCAAATTCAGCTGTGATGTAAATGGCAATATAAATAACACATTGATGTAACTTGAAAAACAATGTAATTTTCACCAGTTTGGTATTCAGTGGGTGTCAGAGATTAATGTAATTTGCATGGTGAAGAGGAAATAGAAGGAAAGATATAACAGGGGCAAGAGGCACTTGTGAGATACAGTCATAAGGGAAGAGGAACTCAGTCAAAATAGCACAACAAAGTTTATAAAAGGAAGAAAAACATCTTTAGTATTTTTATAATGGAAGAATGCTAATAAAATAGAATAATGATTTTATAACACTAATGCAAAATGGAATTTAAATTCTGAAACTCATATTATACTGCCATCAAGATGCTCTAGGTTTATGGCATATTTTATTGATCATTTTAATACACTTCAACTTTCTGATATTTTCATCTGCTGTAGGCCATTCATGCCACTCTACTTTCAAAATGAGACTATAAACCTAACGGATGTGATTCCCCCCTGCCAATTCTCCTCATAGAAACATAGAATCATAGAGCTGGAAGAGGTCATAAAGTCCAGCCCCCTGCCCAAGGCAGGACCAATCCCAGCTAAATCAAACCAGCCAAGGCTATGTCAAGCCGAGACTTAAACACATCTAGGAATGGACATTCCACCACCTTCCTAGGTAACCTGTTCCAGTGCTTCACCATCCTCCTAGGGAAATAGTTTTTCCTAATATCCAACCTAGACCTCCCCCACTGTAACTTGAAACCATTGCTTCTTGTTCTGCCATCTGTCATCTGTGAACAGCCTTTCTCCATCTTCTTTGGAACCTCCCTTCAAGTAGTTGAAGGCTGCTCTCAAATCCCCCCTCACTCTTCTCTTCTGCAGACTAAACAAACCCAAATCCCGCAGTATCTCCTCATAGGTCATGTGCTCCAGCCCCCTAATCATTTTGGTCACCCTCCGCTGGACCCTCTCCAATGTGTCCACATCCTTTTTCTAGTGGGAGGCCCAGAACTGGACACAATACTCCAGATGTGGCCTAATAAAGGGGAATAACCACTTCTCTGGATCTGCTGGCAATGCTCCTTCTAATGCACCCCAATATGCCATTAGCCTTCTTGGCTACAAGGACACACTGTTGACTCATATCCAGCTTCTCATCCACTGTAACCCCAGGTCCTTTTCTGCTGAACTGCTAATTAGCCCTTCAGTCTCCAGCCTGTAAAAATGCTTGGGATTCTTCCATCTCAAGTGCAGGACTCTGCACTTGTCCTTGTTGAACCTCATCAGATTTCTTTTGGCCCAATCCTTTCATCTGTCCAGGTCACTCTGGGCCCTATCCCTGCCCTCCAGAGTATCTACCTCTCCCCCTGGCTTAGTATCATCTGCAAACTTGCTGAGGGTACAATCCATCCCCTCAGATGGGTCATTAATAAAGATATTGAACAGAACTGGCCCAAGAACCGATCTTTGGGGCACTCCGCTAGAAACCGACCGCCAACCTGACATCGAGCCCTGGATCACTTACCTGTTGGGCCCGGCAGTCTAGCCAGCTTTCTATCCATCTTACAGTCCATTTATCCAATCCATGCTCCCTTAACTTGCTGGCAAGAATATTGTGGGAGACCATATCAAAAGCTTTGCTAAAGTCAAGGTTTATCACACCTACTGACTTTCCCGTATCCACAAAGCCTGTTACGTCATCATAGATGCTAATCAGATTGGTCAGGCATGACTTGCCCTTCGTGAATCCATGTTGACTATTCCTGATGACCTTCCCCTCTTCCAAGTGCTTCAAAATGGATTCCTTGAAGATCCCCTCCATGATTTTCCCGGGAACTGAGGTAAGGCTGACCAGTCTGTAGTTCCCTGGATTGTCCTTCTTCCCTTTTTTATAGATGGGTACTACATTTGCCTTTTTCCAATCATTCAGGATCTCTCCTGATCTCCACGAGTTTTCAAAGATAAGGGCCAAAGGCTCCGCAATGACATTTGCCAACTCCCTCAGTACTCTCGAATGAATTATATCAGGGCCCATGGATCTTTAGCTTTTCTAAATAGTTCTTAACCTATTCTTTCCCCACCAAGGGCTGTAACCCTTCTTTCCATATGCCTAGTGCATTAGTCTGGGAGCTGACCTTGTCTGTGAAAAGACAGTGGCAAAGAAAGCATTGAGTACTTCAGCTTTTCCCATATCATCTGTCACTAGGTTACCTCCCTCATCCAGTAAGGGCCCCACACTCTTTCTGATCACCCTTTTATTGCTAACATGCCTGTAGAAACGTTCTTGTTACCCTGTACATCCTTTGCTAGCGGCTATTCCTATTGCCCTTTCGTCTTCCTGATAAGTCCACTGAATTCTCAAGCAATATATTTATACTCCACGCTAGTCATATGTCTATGTTTCCACTTCTTGTAAGCTTCCTTTTTGTGTTTAAGCTCACCAACGATGTCCTGGATAAGCCAATCTGGTCGCCTACCATATTTACTTTTCTTGCTGCACATCGGGATGGTTTCTTCTTATGCCTCTAAAAAGGCTTCTTTAAAAAACTCTTGGTAAAGGAGGAATGCCCAGGTGACATAAAACCAGCACAGCTGCTCTTTTGCACCACGTATCATCAGGCCTGCTCAATGGGGTAGGGAGCACAGGGAGCAGTTCTCCAGAGGCTAGCACTTTAGAAGGGTCTGGGGCTCCTGGCCACCGCTAATAGCAGCATGCTCTGGGCCGTGCTCAAGGGCTGCTAAGGGGAAGCTAGCTCCCCTCACCCTGTCCACCCAAGGCCCTGCCCCTTCCAGGAGTTCAGAGCCTGGTCCCCCTGCCAAATTGTCCAGGGGCCCAGTAATTCTGTTGCCCAGTTTACCCATCACAGTCCCTCATATAGGAAGAATTCCTGTTGAAAAGCAGGGGCATGAAATGAGAGAACAGCTTTAGTTACACTATCCTGGTTTTTTTTCCTTGATAAAATGCTGTTTTTCTACCCCATAAAGTTAACAGGTTTTATGCACCTAATGAAAGACAAATCAGTGCATGTTACACTAGGTAAAGCCTTTTATTCATATCTGAATATCAATGACATCATAACAGAATTTTCAGAAGCCTTTACACTCGATGGTGATGGGATGCCTAACATAGTGAATGCTAGTAGAAATGGGGTAGGTTTAGAAGTTAAAATAAAAGAACAAGCTAAAAATTAGAAAGGTTAGATGTCTGCAAGTCACGTGGGCCTGATGAAATGCATCCTAGAATACTCAAGGAGCTGATAGAGGAGGTATCTGAGCATTTAGCTATAGTATTGGAAAAGTCATGGAGGTCAGGAGAGATACCAGAAGACTGGAAAAGGGCAAATATAGTGCCCATGTATAAAAAAATAAAAAGAAGTAAGAACAACCCAGGAAACTATAGACCAATCAGTTTAACTTCTGTGCCAGGGAAAATAATGGAGCAAATAATTAAGGAATCCAGCTACAAACATCTGGAAGATAATAAGGTGATAGGTAACAGCCAGCATGGATTTGTAAAGAACAAATCATGTCAAACCAATCTGATAGCTTTCTTTGATAGGATATTAAGCCTTGTGGATAAGGGAGAAACGGTTGTCGTGGTATATCTATCATTTGATATGGTTTCACATGGCTTTCTTATCAATAAACTAGGGAATACAACCTAGATGGGGCTACTGATATAACTGGTTGGATAACAGTTTTCAGAGAGTAGTTATTAACAGTTCATAATCCTGCTGCAAGGTCATAACAAGTGGGGTTCCTCAAGGGTCTGTTTCAGGATGATGGCATAGAGAGTACACTTATTCAGTTTTCAGAAGATACTAAGCTGAGAGCGGTTTCAAGTGCTTTCGAGGAAAGGGTCCTAATTCAGAATGATCTGGACAAACTGGAGAAATGGTCTGAGGTAAATAGAATGAAGTTTAATAAGGACAAATGCAAAGTATTCCAGGGAACAATCAGTTTCACCCATACAGAATTGAAAGTGATTGTCTAGGAAAGAGTACTAAAGAAAAGGATCTAGGGGTCATAGTGGACAACAAGCTAAATATGAGTCAACAGCGTGACATTGTTGCAAAAAAAGGAAACCTGATTCTGGGATACATTAACAGGAGTGTTGTGTGCAAGACAGAAATCATTGTTCTGCTGTACTCTGTGCTGTTTAGGCCTCAACTGGAGTATTGTGTCTATTTCTGGGCACTACTTATCAAGAAAGATGTAGAAAAAGTAGAGAAGGTCCAGAGAAGAGCGACTAAAATGATTAAAAGTCTAGAAAACATGACATATGAGTGAAAATTGAAAGAACTGGGTTGTTTAATTTAGAAAAGAGAAGACTGACACGGGACATGATAGTGATTTTCAAGTATCTAAAAGGGTGTTACAAGGAGGAGGGAGAATATTGTTCTCCTTGGCCTCTGATGATAGGACAAGAAGCAATGGGCTTAAATTGCAGCAAGGGAGGTTTAGGTTGGACATTAAGAAAAACTTCTTAACTGCCAAGATGGTGAAACATTGGAATAAATTGCCTAGGAAGGTTGTGGAATATCCATCACTGGAGATATTTAAGAGCAAGTTGGATAGACATCTATCAGGGATGATCTAGATGGTGCTTGGTCCCGCCATGAGGGCAGGAGACTGGACTTGATGACCTTTCAAGGTCCCTTCCAGTTCCTGCATTCTTTGATTCTCTGATTCTATGATTCCATTGCTAACTTTGAGCACTCAGCCGCTGACTTTTCAGTGATCTGATGCAAACCACTAGTACATCTAACTCAGTAATCTGTGTGTGAAAAAACAACCAATTAAATGTTTTAGAGGAAGGTGAAAGAAACCATGTAACAGGGTTTTCTGCGCCCAGGAAAGTGTCTGCCTAAACTACTAAAGGTTCACTTGTGATCATCCCTCCTTTCATAGTTTACAACCAATGTAAAAGTTTCCATTACTATTTGCATCAGTTTTGCACAATACAGGTTGGAATTCCCTGGTCTGGCACTCTTGAGACCTGACCAGTCCTGGATGAGCGATTTTGCCAAATGAAGGGTATGTCTAGACTACATGGCTCCATCAACAGAGCCATGTAGATTAGGATTCTAGACATAGGAAAATGAAGCAGTAATATAAATAATCACCGCTTCGTTTACATCAAAATGGCTGCTGCACTGTAAACCTCATTCCAGGAGGAATAACAGCTAATTCAATTTAGGGCTTTCATTTGGAATCCTGTTTCACTGCCATGTGTAGACGTGGGCAGTTACTTCGGGCTAGTCAATTTCTAAAATGGCGACCAGCCAGGAACATGCTAATGAAGCATGGGATATTTAAATCCTGTGCTTCATTTGCAATTTCGGTCGCCCTCATTAGCCTCCCTACATTGAACTAGGGGGCTAGTGTAGACATACCCTCAGTTATATCCTGAATTCTAGCTCCAACCAAGCAGTTTCCTGCTCTGGATGGCAGACGGATGACTCTGTCCCCCTTAGGAGGCAGTCCCTGACCATCACCACCATTCATTTCCTTTTCTTGGAAGTGGTGGTCATGGAACCCTCATCCCTAGGACTATACACCCCATGCCTTCTGTTCAGTGGGTGTCCTTCTAATCCCTTCATCTTCCAAAGCATTGTCCACCATATTACCTGTGCAGAGAGCCTAAAAACTGTTTCTTACCTCTATCTGATTTGTGATACCTGAAATGTCTTTCTTCTCCTGCTGCCAATTTTCTTCCCCATTCTATACTGCCTTCTTTGGTTCTTTAGCATCCTGTGCCTGCAGTATCAAATCCTGATTCCTATCCAGAAAATCTTCATTTTCTCTGATGGAACGTAGGGCAGATACTTGGGTCTCTAGTCCTTTAACCTTCTCTTCCGATATGGAGATCAGCTTACCCTTGGTACAGAGGAAGTCTCTTTTATGTTCTGAGATAATTGATTTCAGTGGAGATACACTGGTTTATGCCAGCTGAGAATCTACCCTATGCATTGATGATTAAAGATATAGATCTATTTTGAAATGTAATTAATATATAAACATCATGTCCCTTTGCTCTGGGATTTGGAACACATCTATGCTGCAAGTTGTAAATGGCAGCTCTGATAAATATACCCACATTAGCAAGTAGGCCTGCAGATGTGGCAGTGCGTGCTCGAGCACAAGTCTGAAAAGCCTGTTGGAAGCCTGAGTACTGTGGCAAGGGCCCTTCTTTCCCTTACCAGCCTCTGCACTTCTCCCCCTTGGCAAAATGAACCCCAGTAAAGTATCCCCTATGTGATGTATCGGGGCAGTCTGGCTTCCCCTTAGCAGGTTTTAGGCTTGTCATTTTCCCCAAGGGTAGCTTCTCCTCCTAAAGCTGCTCATTCCCCTCTGGCTCTAGCTTAGTAGCTGGTGGGTGGGTGGGTGGCAGTGTGGGTCTGTCTGTCTTCCTCCTTCCTTTGTCCCAAAAAGTGAAAGTTTAAAAAGGTCTCAGACAGCCCAGAAATGGAATCATTTGATCCTATTTGGTCCAAACTAGCCCTGTCTCAGCTGATCCTAACCTGCTTTAGACAACCCGTTTTTTAGCTGATCCTGATTGACCCACAGCAACTCACTTCTGGTTAACAAGGGAGTGGGCCTTTTCCCCTTCTAGGGCTGCCTTTTCCCACTCTGTTGAAGCTCTCTGGCTTGACTTCATCACAGAACATATTCACCTTTTTGAAGCCTGCACAGCTCTTTTAGCAATGTTAGCACAGGTGATGCTAACACCTACTCTCACTTCCATTCACACCTTGGATTGTAAGAGATTCACCCATAGAGAAGCTGTCTCTCATTCAGTACATGTTTCACAAGTGTACAGTTACTTAAAAGCCAAACTCCTGATGCTATTCCTATTGAATTCCACAGGACAAGGCATACATCCCACCTATTGATGCATTATCAGAACATCACTGAATTTCACACTGATTCTTATTTTTGCTCTAAAGTGCTGATGAATGTTTCCTATTTTAGCCATATGCTATTTCTATCCTGCTTGACTGGTAAATATCCTCTACGGAAATTTTAAAAAGGCATTTTTGTCCTAAAGGGGCTTAAAATGTCTCTTTAATGGAAATATTTCCATCAACTAATGCTAGTACTAAGTTAGCTAACAAGCCCTCACAAAAGATGGAACTACTGGTGTTCCACAGAAGGAAATTGCTAGTGTTGGGATTAAGAGGACCTGATACAAGCAGCTACATATAAGAAAGCCTGCTCTTTTGTTACTTTGAACAAAGGTGTCTCTTGGTGAATAGCGTATGAAGATTTAAGGCTGAAGAGTTCAATCTCACTTAAAGTGTTCATAAGTATTCAGTATGCCGCAAAGCCTACAACTTGAAAAGGCAGGGTGATAAAATGGGCTATTTGTAACATTCTCCTTTTATATTATTTTATCTTACTCAGCAGATTATTTATTATACAAGTTCTTAATAAACAGTTAATAAAGAACAGAAAATACAAATGAACAGAAAATGTATGGTGTTTTATTATAGTATTAAGATGTGCAAAGTGTGTTTTATTGGCCAATGAATTTTTTGGCCTCAAGGTGTGCTGTGAAACATGAGGCTTCTGGCCCTCTGCCATGCAAGATTTGTATTGGCAGTCCAGTAAAACACATCCTGGAGGGTCTTAGTGGTGTTCAGAAAGGAAAGTTTCTTTGTGATTAAGGCACTGGATTGGGGCTTGGGAAATCTGGGTTCATCTTCCCAGCGTTCCCACAGCTTTCAGGTGTAACTTTGGGAAAGTGATTTCACCCCCAATGCAAAGAGGGGAAAACAATACTCTAGTTCACTCACAGGTCGCCATTTTGAAATTTCACTAGCCCGAACTCTCTGCCGCGAACTCATGTTAATTCAAACTAAGTCCTTAGTGGAATGAGGAGTAACAGTTAATTCGAACTCAGTCCTTAGTTTGAATTAACGTTTCACTGCTGCATGTAGGTGCACGGCAGTGAGTTAGGGCTAGTGAAATTTCAAAATGGCGACCGGATGGGAACATGCAAATAAAGCCCGGGATATTTAAAGCCCGGGTTTCATTAGCAACTCCAGTTGCCTCATTTGCCTGCCTAGCTCAAATGAATGAGCTAGTGTAGACACACCCCCTTCCCTCGGATGAATTATATCAGGGTCCATGGATTTGTGTATGTTTAGCTTTTCTAAATAGTTCTTAACCTGTTCTTTCCCCACCAAGCGCTATCCACCTCTTTCCCATACTCTGTTGCCTAGTGCATTTGTGAACTTGTCCATGAAGACAGAGGCAAAGAAAGCATTGAGTACTTGAGCTTTTCCCACATCATCTGTCACTAGGTTACCTCCCTCATCCAGTAATGGCCCTACGCCCTCCCTGATCACCCTCTTATTGCTAACATGTCTGTAGAAACCTTTCTCGTTACCCTTCACATCCCTTGCCAGCTGCAATTCCAGTCATGCTTTTGCCTTCCTGATAAGTCCCCTGCATTCTCGAGCAATATATTTATACTCCTCCCTACTCATCAGTCCAAGATTCCAGTTCTTGTAAACTTCCTTTTGTGTTTAAGCTCACCATGGATGTCCTGGATAAGCCAATCTGGTCGCCTACCATATTTGCTTTTCTTGCTATGCATCGGGCTGGTGCTTGGCTACAAGGGCACACTGTTGACTCATATCCAGCTTCTAATCCACTGTAATCCCCCACTATGTCAAAATAAATGCTTGTTGTGTAGACATGGACTATGTTATTTCAGAATAATGTCATTTTTTTCCAAAATAACAGTAATGTGCAGATAGAGCCTTTCTTTTCATTTCCCACCAAGTCAAAGCAGACTGGCATCTTGGATCAGTTTTCAAATGAAGTGGGAAAACAGGAAAATATGGTCCCTCCTTGCATCTCTTCATAGAGAAGCTCTCCAATTGCACATAAAATGGCAAAACATCAGGTATATAAGAATGTTTGGCTGACTAAATGGTATCCATTGGCCACAGTGACACTCTTGAACAAGGGAAAAGAAAGGGTATTGTGAATAATTTTCATATTTCTATTTTCTTGATGGCTAGGGATACTAGGACCTCATTCAAAATAATGCCTGCCTCCCAGAGTTCGAATTTATAAGTGGTGTGTTGCCACTATCAAGTCTGTTATTTGAAATAATGGTCCATGGAATTCAAACTCTGTATTTCTGCTTTTCATCAGTAATAATGTTATTTCTAAAATAATAATGTCAAATGACTTTAGTGGGGATGCTTTGGTGCCACTTATTTGAACTAATTGGCCTCTTGGGGCTTCCCAGAGCTGTCAGCTTTGACCACTCTGGCCACAACAGGTATCTCCACTGCTCTCCTCCTCTGGAGCTCTAAAAGTTCTGGAAAGATGAAAAGGGCTTGTCTTAAGAGGAGCTGAGAAGGGAGCAGATAGTGTGCCTGCAGTCCCTTGTCCAGGGACTCAAGGCAGAGTGCCAGGAGCAGGATGCCAACTGGGAGGAGCACCGGACTGCCTAGAAGGAGAAAAAGGCTGCCTGGGAAGAGCTGGTGCACTAGCATCATGACTTGTATGGTGTCATGCATGAAGCAGATCGCAAGCCACCTCTGCACCTTTCCAAAAGTCCGTAGGAGCTGCAGAGGCCCCAGAACATGGTGAGGGAATGGGCCTTCTAGGGCAGCCAGAGACTCCTGGCCACCTGGAGACAGGCATTAGTCCCAGCCCCATTCCTGAGACCTCCTCCCCCATGCCAGGTTCTTTTCCAATTCCCTCCCCTGTTGTATGTCCCCCAAACAAAGAGCCCTGTTAACAATGATGTCTTTATTGTTTGCTCTGCAGGGTAGGGGGGGAAGGTGGGGAGGCAAGATAGGTGGAGGGAAGGACAAGAGAGGGGTGTGATGGGCAATGAAAGACACATACAGGGAATGCAGGGACACCTTGTGGAGAGCCAGAAGCATGAGAGATAATTTCATAACTGGTCTTGCATTAATCTGTCCTTCAAGGCCTCTCTGATGAGTACAGTCCATTGCTGTGCTCTCTTGATGGCTCTAGTGTCCGGTTGCTCAACCCTCCTGGCCAGACATCCAGCCTTAGCTCCGTCACTCTGGCAGAAAAGTCTCCCTCTTGTTCTTGCACAGGTTTTAGAGCACACAATAGGCTGTCACCACAAAGGGGATGTTGTGCTTGCTGAGGTCCAGATGGCCCAAACACATTACTCTGTACCTGCCCACCCTGGTGTTGAACTGCTCCTTCCAGGGGTCCAGGCTGATCATGAGCCAGGGGCACAAGTGGTAGGCTACATCACCCAGGATCATGATGGACATGTATACCTCTCTGACTCTGATGGTGTGGTCTAGGAAGAAAGTGCTGGCATGAAGCACCATGGAGAAGTACCCCTTTTTGTTGATGAACTCAAAGGCCTAGTGGCCATGGGTCAGGATAGGAAGGTGCATGCCCTCTATGACCCAAACAATGAAGGTGCCAGTGGTTCCGGATGTCTATATAGTACTCTTCCTCTCCAAGGGCAAACTAATGGTTCTTATCAGCATCTTTTAACTATATGGTCTTTAAGGTGCTAATAGACTATCTGTTGTTTTTCAGTTTTCCTGTTACAGACTAGCTTGGCTTTCCCTTTGAAACTTATCTACCCATTCCCTTCTTTTCTCCTCCCCTGCTTCAATTTTTGTCCTTCTCCTCTCCTCCCTCCCCCCATCCCCCACTCCTTCCCTCATTTATTCTTGGTTCTGGACACTCCAGTCATCTGAAGAAGTGGGCTGTGCCCACGAAAGCTCATGATACCATTTACGTGTTTTATTAATCTTGAAAGTGCTACCAGACTATTTGTTGTTTTTTAAACAGACAAACAGTTAGTAGTCTATAAGCCCACGGCCTGGTTCAGGGTGGGGCAGCAAACAAATAGTTAATAATTTACAGGCCCAGGCCCTGGTTCAGGGTGAGGATACCAAAAATTAGGAAGCAGTTTAGCGGCTTAGGCCTACACTCAAACTGAGCAGCTGTTCCTAGGACCAGGCCCTCATTCAATGTGGGACCAACAACACACACAGATAGTTCAGACTGGGGCAAGCAAATAATCGGCTCTCCTTGTTCTGGTGAAGGTTTGAGAAGCTCAGGCAGTCAGCCAGGAATAGCAGAGTGGGGATACTGCAATTCAGGAATTGGGTGGTAGGGGAGATGAAGGCCCACCCGCTCAATTGCGTCCTAGCTCAGGGCCCTTACAGCAGCAGATTAGTCAGCTGCTGGATCAGCATGGATCTTTACCTCAACACACTAACTCTGGTTCAGCTGTCCCTGGGCCCCTTCTATTCTTCCTCTTGGCTCCATGGCAGGTCCTCTGGGGCATTGGAGGCTGGAATCCTGGGCAGGGTTTGTAGTTTTTCCAGGTAGGGTTGCCAGATGGTTTAACCAAAAATACTGAAAAAAACACCAGGGAAAAAATTCTGTTGGGGGGGGCGAGGGAAAGGAGAGGGGAGACCCAAAAAAAAAGACTCAGATTTATTAAGCAAAAAAAAATTAAATTAAGTTAAATTAAATAAAATAAAATAATAAAACAGCATTAAAACAGTATGGCCCCTTTCAGAGTGTGTGCAGAGTCAGAATAGGGATAGGAACCGGGGAGAAGTTGAGCACTAAGACCCAGGGAAGGATTGCCGGTGGCCATTTTGTTTTCTTGATCAAGCCAGAACGCAGGTAAGCAGGGGGTCCAGGGGTGGGGGGATGGGGGTGCCGGGGAGTCTGGGGGGAAGCCAGGGGCTGGGAGTGTTGGGGGGGCCTGGGGAGGGAGGCCAGGGGCTGGGACCAGTTGCTCAGTGTGTCATAGGGTTGCCAGGTGTCCGGTATTTTCTCCTCCTGGCCAAGAAAAAAATCAGAAAATACAAGACATTTTAGGTGTCCAGTATTTTCTGAATTTTATTACTGGAGAGGAGGTGAAAATACTGGACTGTCTGGGTCAATACTGGACACCTGGCAACCCTATCTCCAGGCTGCAGTCCATCTGGGGCCCCAGTGGTCTAAGCCAGTTCTCAGTCTCCTGTAGGTCTTCAGCAGCCTCTGAATTTGGGAACATAAGGCAGGCGTCTGGTTCCTCTGGGGACTGGGGCTGACTAAGCACCTGGGCTGGCCTTTTATACTGTTAAACCTGCCCCTTGACTTGTAGTCAGGTGATTGAGTGGGGCCAGGATCTGCCCAACAGAGTTCAAGGAGGGGTTCTTCCCCCTCTGGGTCAGTGGGCGGCCACTTTGCCTCACTAAAGCTTCTAATATATTTGTAGAATGTTGTCATGTTACACTAAAGTTAGCCTCTAGCTAGATAGAGCTTGTTTTGTGCCTTTGCCTTTCTAATTTTGCCCCTACATACTTGTTTTGTTTGTTTATATCCAGCCTATGTAATTTGTCCTAGTTTCCCCTTTTTGATTTTTAGATGATTCAAGATCTCCTGGTTAAGCCACCATGATCTCCTGCCAAACTTCCTATCTTTTTTACTGTTCTAGTGATCTTGCATCTTTAACAATTTCCCTCTGTAAAATTGCCAACTGTCTTCAATTAATATTGTGACCCTGGAACTTTTAATTTCAAAATAATGTTGATAATTTATTGGGCAGAGAGATTAAAGACAAAAGATTAAGAGATGACTTAGCAGAGAATGTGAAATCTAGACAAGATATATGGCTACAAATGAGTGAGTGAGACAAGTTCAGCATATTTGCAGATACTTCTGAGCAAAAGCTTTTTGAGGAAGGCTGATATTTGCCTTACATTTGCTTCAGAACTAGTGATTATCAACATCTCTGATGCTGCAGTTCCCCTGCATAACTGACTCCCACTGATATAAAACATTGATGATTAGCAAATACTATAACATATATGTTAATAAAAGGAAGAATTTCCAGGAATAATCTGAGACTGTGTTAGTCCCATATCTCTTACTTGTGGAGCCTGCAGATACCTGGGCCTTACACCTTGTACTTGACTCCTTCCAAACTTCTCAGCCATAGTGTGGACTACAACTTTATCAAGATTTGTCTCATGAAAAATTTCCCTCTGGTCATAACTACAGATCCCTTGCCCTTCCAGTAAGGATTATGCATATAATCTGCCCTCCCATTCACAACTAAATAGCATTCTCATGGCAACTCTGGCAATTGTTGGTGACCTTAAGCAACTCTGAGGTGGCTTTGGATAAGTCTCTTTGCCTTTCTGTGCCTTAGATTTCCCATCTGTAAAATGTGGATGTTGATTCATTTGTGAAAGCGCTTGGAGATCTAATGATGAAAAGTGCCATGTGAGAGCAAGATGGTGGTGGTGGTGAATTCATACCTCCCTGTGAAACATCCAGAACTGCAGTGATGCCACCTTCTTGTGCCCAAGTAGTTGGATGAATAATTACTCTATCTTGTTTCCCTCAGGACTTTTATTTGTACAATTTATGTAACATGGCCAGAGATACTCAGCTGCTGGTTCTGTTTCAAACACCAATGTTGCCTTGTCTAATAAAACAAATAAGGCAGGACAGATTTGTATTTATTTATTTGCTTGCCTTTAAAAGAAAATCATCTTGGTTTGAGATCCCTGTTCCAGGCTTGATGTAATGTTGTATTACAGTATACACTTGTGGTAATATAAATCTCCTTAGGGAAAATGTTCGATAGAGCATACCTGTAAAGAAGAAGGGAATATTACCTTGCACTACATCTTTTAGTTACCTGCCTGCACAGTAAAATTGAAGATTAAAAGAAGGCAAAGCATTCAAAAACAACTATAGACTAATCTGGTTCAACTTCATTTTCATATTTTTAAACTTGGGGATCAGTTAACTCTATTTTTTTACAGATACCTTTGCTACGAGATCAACATTACTATGAAAATAGCAACCATATTGTGTAGGTCAATCATAGAATATTGGTAAAACTTAATGCTATTGGCAAATGCCCCTTCCAGAATAGCTTTTTCTGAAAGAAGCTTGCAGTATAGATGTACCCATTTGAGACCGGCTTTCCAAAGAGTTTCATTTCTCTTGAGGCACCTAAATAAAGTGGCCTGATTTGCACCCAGCAGCTAACAATGGAGCTTCTGATGCTAAGTAATTCTGAAGATCTGGTACTAGTGAATTAAATTCTATAAGAGCTACATCAAACTACTGAAGCCATCAGTTAACTAGAAGACTAAATAGAAATATAAGACTAATAACTTAGGGTGACAATTTCAGGGCACCTCAATAAAGACATTCTAAAAGGACATGATTTTCACAACAGGTGAAAACTTGCTGTCTGAAATCAGGCACTTTTTAAGGTATTTTTAGTTTGACATCCACAATCAGTGGACATTTAAAAAATTGTGGCAACTTTGTCTTCCATCCAAAACCAGTTTGAAGCTTTCATAAAAGACTCCAAAAAAGGTAAATAGTGCTTTGTGTATTTAGATACTTATGGGTCTTCATGTCTAAGGATTATATGAATATCTGTGTTAAGAAGAGCAATAAATGGGATTCCAATAATCCTTTTACTTATAATAAGTAAAAGAAACTATCAAGTACTGGGGAAGCAGATGAGTCCTCAATGAAGGGTGGTTTCTTAAAATGCAGATGATTGCTTCTCTAGCAGAAATGTTTTCTTAAATATTCACTAGAAACAGAGTCAGATTCTGATCTTTGTTACACCCATGTTAAAACAAGAGTGGGTCCATTGTTTTAAATGGAGTTTTTCTCCATTTACATCAATGTAACTGAGAAGCTGGTCTCAACTACTGATAAAAGTTGAGTTGGGAAGGCTAAGCTGACAAAACAGTTCCCAAAATATAGATGCTTGGAATGTAAGTTCCACGGCCAGAGAGGCCCACAACAATCTTGTATGCTGATCTCCTCTATAACACATTATGTTGAAATAACTGCTTGTAATGTATATGTGCACTACCTTATTTCGAAATAATGTCAGTTATTCTGAAATAACACTGCCGTGTCGATGTACCCTAGAAATGGAACAATTCAATGATGATTCCCTGTTAACAATAGTCACAGGGGAATAAATACTCCTGTCTTTAGAACATGTCAGTCCTTGGAGTACAGCAACTTTGATCTTTTGGGGACTGAAAGTGTTTGTGTGTAAGGAGGGGAACTGTTGCCATGCAAGGGTTTAAACCACAATAATATTTTCTTTCTTTTTGGCTATTTTGGTGAGCAAAACTTTTTAAGCAATGCAGATGAGTATTGTTTCAGAGACCATTTTAATTGGGGACATATATCCAATGCCAAAGCCAGCACACTCACATGAAGACTTAATCCTGGCATTTCACAGATTTATGGTGAAAAATGTAATTCTCTTAACAGAAGTCTTGACACTAACTATGATGCAACCTAAGAGGCTGATGGGGGAATCATTAATAACCTTCTCGGCTATGGGAATGAATTTGAAGAAGCTAATTGGATAAAAGAGAGCCCTTTGGCTCTGCAGGAGGTATAGGTGAAAATGCAACAGTTTACAAAAGGAGGTGAATTATCTTTTATTAGCAACTAGCTACAAGGCGTTCTAGGTCACAGAAAGGAGGAGAATAGGAAACGAGGATAGTCATTTTGATTGCCTGTACTTTGATTTTTTTATTGCAGTTAGAATAGATGCTTTCTGGCTCTTCAGTCCATGAAAATGTTCTGTTGGTTGAGCTACATCTACTTCATAATCTCTTATCCTAATAACCTTTAATCTGTATGTAGGAAAGTCTTTTTTATGTTTTAGTAACCTGGGTTGAACTGCTATGTCTTAGTTAAGTGCCTGGAAACTTGTGTGGCAGAATCCCTTAAACCATTGTTAAAAATGGGTAGTTTTTCACTATCTAGCTAAGCATTACCTCAGCATCACTGAGTAATCAAGAAAGGATCACTTTTAAAATAGTGGAATGGCTGGAGAAAGCAGGGTTGAGACGTCTTTTAAAGAAACAAGGAACAATGACAAACTGTTAATTAATGGTAACCAAAGCACATTAACTCATCTCTTTAGGCTACAGTTCAACGTTATTAGACCATGTGTTAGTCATCTCAATTCACCACTGGTGCTTCTCGTGCAGCTAGTTAAGAGAACGTGACAAAATCCCAGGCTTCCAGCACTGCAGCTGCGTGTTGCAAACATTAAACAAAAATGTATTTCAAATGGGAGAAACAATGTTTCACATCTCTCAAGCTTTTTATTATAACTGAAATTATACAAATCTGTAACTTTCTTAACAGTTCAAATCCAGGCACAATTATCTAGATGGTCTGTTTGTACACAATGATCAGTTAATCAGATCTTTTGGCTAAATGTTTTAAGCCTCTTTTATGCTTCATCCTACCCTCAAAGGTACAATTCCATGCATTAAATAGACATCAGGTTAATGGACTTTGGCAATCTGAAAATTACATCTCTAAATCTACTTCACATTTAGCTAAAATTCATGATACCTATTTTCTTTAAAATAGGTCTATTAAAATCCAAGTAACATATTTAAATGACAGCAGGATATTTCAAATGTTCATTATACTTGTTATAATTTCTGCTGTGGTTATCTAGAAGATGGATAAACTAAATGTAGTTCGTTCATGGCAAATGAGAGAGTCAATCATTTTTAGGATATTAAAAATAACAACTTTTCTTGTGCTTTCCCTCATTCCATTCAAACAAATATGCTTTTAAATCTAGAAAACACCTCAAGATGAAAAATCAAGAATAAATTAAATAAACTCATAATTTTAACCTGTAAATAACCAGGACACATGAAATCTTTATCACTTGTGCCACTCTAACTTTCTGCTTGTCTGTTTTCTAACATGACACACACTATTCAGTTCCCACAGGATCTATAAAGAGATTTTCAAATAATAAAGCACAGGTATACATTGCTGCTTTAGGGCAACTTCCCCAACAAAACCTGCACTGTGATAGTGCATGGGATGTTTCAAATGTGCTGTTAGAATGAAGACTCTAGCGTAATAAGTAAATAAATCAAGAACCAGAATGTAGGAAATAAGAAAAACAAGACATAACACTGTGGGATTTTTTATATAAGTGGTATTAAGCATTTTTATAGTTCAATATTTTCACAAGATGCTTTATAAAAATTTTAAATGAAAACACCATCTCTGCCCAGCACGGGCTTGGTCCTGCAAAAATTTAGTCATTTGTGTATAAAAATATAGTTTTAATGTAACCCATGCACCTAACAGGCAGATGTCTCTTTAAGAGACCAGTTTGGGGAATTAAGGAGAGAGTAGTTGTGTCTGGGTCATTCTTGCTAGGCGGCCTTAGTACACCACATCTGGACGATTCTAGAATTGGGTGAGGTCATTTTGGGGTCTGCTCCAATAGGCTCTGTCTCTGTTGCTGGAGTCAGACTCCATGAGTGTGTCTAGACTATACCTCTCTGTCAGCAGAGGGATGCAAATCAAGCACATTGAAATTGCTAATGAAGCAGGGATTTAAATATCTTGCGCTTCATTAGCATAAACATGGCAGCTGCTTTTTTTCTAAACGGAGCTTTTTCGAAAAAAACCCGGCAGTCTAGACGTGGATCTGTCAAAAATAAACTCTTTTTTGACAGATCCTGTAAACCTCATTTTTTCAAGAATACAGGATGCTTCAGAAAGGGACAACAGCCTGCTTTCTGCTCCTGGCTCTGTTCCTGTGCCCTTGTAGCCAAGAAGACTAATGGCATTTTGGGGTGCATTAGGAGGAGTGTTCCAGCAGATCTAGAGAAGTGATTATTCTCCTTTATTCGGCATTGGTGAGGCCACATCTGTAGTATTGTGTCCAGTTCTGGGCCTTGCCTAATTAGTACTGACCCCAACTAAATCATCCCAGCCAAGAGTTTGTCAAGCCAGGACATAAAAACCTCTAGGGATGGTGATTCCACACCTCCCCAAGTAACCCATTTGAGCACTTCACCATTTTCCTGGGCTACATCTAGAAGGGGGATTTGGGGGAGCAAGAGGAGCTGGGGGGAAAAGAGGGGACTGGGAGGGCAGGGTCCTGGCATGCAGGAGGAGCGGTGCCCATGACAGGGGCAGGCAAGGCTAGGACCTCCCACATAGTGGCACAGATTGAACTGCAGCGCTGGACCAGCTCATTCAGCATCCTGGTGTGCCACTCGGCCTCTGCCTCCGTCTTCTGCTGAAGAGTCCTGTTGAGGTCCTGCAGGGCTACTACATGCTCTTTCAGCAGGTCTGTGTAGACACACCAGTGCCTGCGGGTGCCACATGTGCAGGATGGTGGTGGGGCAGGTGTGGTGCTACCCTCTTGCGTCCCTCACACTGTGGAAGAAAAGAGGAGACAATCATGTATGTGTGCACCTGCTGTCCCTGAGGGCATGCCATCTCTGTAAGGGGCCCTGCTTTGGACAGGAGACTCTCGGAGGTTTTACACATGACAGCATCGTGTGTGAGTTGGGCAGCAGCCTAAGCATCACAAAGGCCCCACAGTGGCAATGGGACACGATAACCCCCCACACTGCTAACCCACCCGTGTGTGGTGACTCCTCAAAGCACTCACCTGATGTTCCCTCCGCCATGTCCGAGGACACCAGAGAGGGCTCTGGGGTCTGGAGGACCAGCTTCTGGGATGGGGTCGCTGCTGTCTCTTCCTCCCCTTCCTCCTGGTGCAGCTCTACTATCCCTCCATCCTGCTTGTCCTCCCTCAGGGGTTGGTCCACAATATGGTGGGGTAACCCAGACTCCATCACACTCAGTGGGGTCTGGACTTCCCCACCACCCAGAATCTTCTCCAGGTCTGCATAATATGGGAAGCACTGTGGGGCTGCCCAAGAGCCGGATCTCTGGTCTTGAGCCTTTGCATACACCTGCCGCAGTTCTTTCATCTTGGCCCCCACTTGGTCCAGGCTGTGGAGGTGATGCCCTTTCTTGGCCAGACCCTGGGCCATGCGCCCATATATGTCTGCATTCCTGTGGCACAACTGCAGGGCCTGCAGGGATTCTTCCTGAGACCAGAGCTCCAGGAGGTTTTTTATTTCAGGCCCTGACCAGGCTGGTGCCCACCTTTTGGAGCCCCTGCATGGGTCCTCTTCACTGTCCCAAGAAGGGCCAGGGGGACATGCCTAGCATGGCTGGCATGAGTGCTCTGACTGGCTTCCTGTCAACAATGCCTGTCTGGGTGCCTGTGCCTTTAAGAGGCTGTGGACAGAAACAAGAGAGCTGCTCAGCATGGTAAGGAAGGACTGTCCACCAGGGCTTCTTCCTGGAGGCCCTTTTTTTCGAAAGAACAGGCTCCCCGCATCCACACGCATGTTTTTTCAACAGATCTCTGTCAGAAAAGGCATTATTCCTCATAAAACTAGGTTTACCGCTGTCGACAAAACTGCTGCATTCTTTCGATTTACTTTCGAAAGAAAGCGGCGGTAGTCTAGATGCAGGTAAAGTTTTTTTCGAAAAAACCCTGTAGTCTTGACTCACCCCTAGTGAAATAGATATTCTTAATATTCAACCTACACCTCCCCCCACTGGAACTTGAAACCAGCCTCTCTACATTTTCTCTGGAACATCCCTTCAGGAAGTTGAAGGCTGCTATCAAATCCCACCTCATTCTTTTCTTTTGCAGAATAAATAAACCCAAATCCCTTAGCCTCTCCTCATAGGTCATGTGCTCCAACCTCCTAATCATTTTGCTTGCCATCCACTGGACCCTCTCCAGTGCATCCACATCCTTTCTATAGTGGGATCTGAGAATTGGACATAATACTCCAGATGTGGCTTCACCAATGCCACATAAAGGGGAATAATAACTTCTCTAACTGCTGGAAATGCTATTTCTAATGCACTCTAATATGCCTTGAGTCTTCTTGGCTACAAGGGCACACTGTTGACTCATATCCAGCTTCTCATCCACTGTAATCCCTGGGTCCTTTTCTGCTGAACTGCTGCTTAGCCATTCAGTCCCCAGCCTGTAACAGGGCTTGGGATTCTTCCATACCAAGTGTAAGACTTGTCCTTGTAGAACCTTGCCAGATTTCTTTTTGTCCAATCCTCCAATTTGTCTACGCCACTTTGGACCCTATTCCTATCCTCCAACATATCTCTCTCTCCCCCAAGCTTAGTGTCATCCACAGACTTGCTGAGGGTGCAATCCATCCCCTCATTCAGGTCATTAATGAAGATGTTGAATAAAACCAGCCATAGAACTGATCCTTGGGGCACTCTGATTGAAACAGACTACCAGCTAGACATTGAGCCATTGATCACTACCCATTGAGCCAGATAATATAGCCAGCTTCCCAGGCACCTCACATTCCATTTCTCCAATACATACTTCCTTAACTTGCTGGCAAGAATATTGTGGGAGACCGTATCAAAAGCTTTGCTAAAGTCAAGGTATATCACATCCACTGACTTTCCCATATCCACAGATCCAGTTAGTTACCTATGAAGCTAATGAGGTTGGTCAGGCATGACTTGCACTTGGTGCATCCACGTTGACTTTTCCAGATCACTTCCCCTCTTCCAGGTACTCCAAAATGGATTCTTTAATAATTCCCTCCATGATTTTTCCAGGGACTAAGGTGAGGCTGAGTGGTCTATAGTACCCTGCATTGTCCTTCTCCCCTTTTTTAAGAATGGACACTACATTTGCCTTTTTTTCAGTCAGCTGGGATCTCTCCTGTTCTTCACAAGTTTTCAAAGATAATGCCAAAGGCTCTGCAATGATCCATGTATTTGTGTATGTCTAGCTTTTCTATATAGTTTTAACCTGTTCTTTCTCCACTGAGGGTTAAATAATTTGTTATGTAGACAGTCATTATATAGCAAATGCATCCTACACATTCTCACATTTGTGAAAAGACTGAGGTGGAGAGGAATTGTCTGCAAAAGAGTTGGAAACCAAGACTGATCATTGAATCCCATACTAAGACTACCATTGGCTTTCACAGAAGAATTGAATCATATGGTTGGAAGAGACCTCAGGAGGTCATCAAGTCCAATCCCCTGCCCAAAGCAAGACCAAACCCCATGGGGGGAATGGCATTTCTGGTACAGAGAGCTGCATAAAAGAGGCAATGCTACAGATGAAATGTTTTAAATGTCCACTCAGAACTTTTCTCACTGATACAGGAATATTGCATTCAGAGCATTCTATTGCATTCACATTTCTGTTTAAATACTGTATTACTCAACTAACACCAACAGGGGTCAGAGAAAATACAATTATATGTAATCCTAATTTATGTAGTAGAGATAATGAGATTACAGTTCTCCCTCTCCTCCTGCTACACATTCTTGCGCTCCCTCCCATTATGAGGAGGAACAGAGACTACACAGTCCTCAGACACATGCAGACTCTTCAGAGGAAAGGTGGGAAGAGGGACATTTAAATGGTGCTGCTATGTTAGTAGTAAGTATATAGCAGATTTTTAGTTTAGTTAAATTCCTCCACTAATACAATAGAAAGAGTTGGGTGGGGCGGGGGAGGGAAGAATAGGTTCCTTTGTGAAAGTTTTCTTCCAGAGCCACTGCAGTATCCCAACTAGAGAACTAGACACCGAATGGCATATACAGTAGGAAATTTAGATTGTCCCTCTTTTCACTGAGGGAGTTTTCTCTGTTACTTGGTAACAGTTTGTATTTAATTCAAAGATATGATATATAATAAAATGTAGCATTGTTGGGAAAAGTATATCCACCTTTTATATAATCTCTCAAATAAAAGAAATGCAGACATATAAGAAGTCAGGTTAAAATGGGAAAGGAAGTAAAAGTAGGGAAAAAACATTTAATAAATACATAGGAACAAGCCTAACAATGAAGTCTATAAGGGTATGTCTACACTGCATCCCTAGTTCGAACTAGGGATGTAAATGGAAACAATCGAACTAGTTAATGAAGCGGGGATTTAAATATCACACGCTCCATTAACATGATCTCGCCGGCGCGCTAGTTCGAATCACAGCTGATTCGAACCAGGAAGTGCGCACCGGGACGCGTTAGTTCGGACTAAAGCCCTTAGTCCGAACTAATGTTACTCCTCATTTTTTACTCCAAGAGGAGTAACTGTAGTTCGAACTAGGAAGCCTAGTTCGAACTACCTAGTTCATGCCCCGTGTAGCCGCGCTGCACGGGGTTTGAACCAGTGGGGTTTTAAAAACGGTGGCTCCCCGCTTATGCAAATGAAGCCCAGGAAATTCAAATCCCGGGCTTCATTTGCAAGTGCGGTATGCCTACATTAACCCGCTAGTTCGAACTAGCGGGGCAGTGTAGACATACCCCCACTGTGAATGAGAGGAGTAGCATAAGGTAACAAGCATGTTGGCTGAGAGCTGCTCTTCATTTTTTGGAAAGAAGTATTAATTTAACAGCCTCTGGATTTGTGAGATGACCAGATTAGTGTACATATTGCTGGATAGTTCTGACTGATGCATTATAGGAAAATAATTATATATGTAAAAATCTCCTTCAGCCGTTTACACTATAGTATCCATCCAAGTGATTTTATAACCCTAATGTAATACTTTTAACTCCACAATTTATTACATAATCAAACCAGGTTTCCCCTCATTCCCCACAATTGCCAGGGTAGATTCTACCACTGCCTCATTTACAGAAATGATTAAATGAAATCAGATTTTTAAAAGACATTTTTCCCATTTCTGTGTGCAATTCACAGCTGTCAGTTTTAAGGAACTAAATCTTCAGACCGAAGGACTCATTAAAGGACAACTGCTTTGGGGCCCTAGATTTTTCCTCACACATGCGTGGATCCCAAGAGGGGTTTTAAATTATTATCAGAAGCTGCAAGAACATCTCAGGACCTTATCTGAACTTCCTAGCAATTTTAGAAGACCATAGAGGAGTATTTTGTCAAGCACGTTAAAGTAATGAGTATATCTGTAGGGGTATCTAAAGCAGCAAAGGGATTTCACTGAAGTCAGTCATCCAGAGCACTGTGGCAAGAAGCACTTATAAAAGTTCTTAAAGATTGAACACATGTAGAACTAATGCAAGTTGTACTTGTTCTGCCAAATGAAAGCTTCAAAAGCTCCACCAGAAAACTGAATACCAAACATGACAAGGCAGTGGTCGCAGAAGCAGAACAAGGGTTTGTCCCAATTACCCAAAAAATGTTCACTTGGCACTTTATTCTCACAGGCTTCACTGAACTAAACTAAAATCAACACTATGCCATTCTGAGTATCTTCTTGTGTTGGCGTGGTGAATTGGTCTTTGTATGTCAATCAGATAAAGCATGTCATGATTAGAGAATGAACCTAGAGTCAATATTAGTGTGGGGAGTGTGAGACAGTGCATAAATCTTCTTAATCTTTTCTAAATGTCAGCCTGATATGCTGCTATGCACAAATAATTGTCCATCAGTAAAACTAGGTTGGAGCAAACTTTCTAGAGCCAATGCATGATTTTTTGAGCTAGAAGGTGAATAGCATCACACAGACAATATCTGTCTTTTGGATCTAAATGTCTAATAACTTGTTCAGCCTTAGAAGGTCAAGCTCAGTAATCTTAGTTTGCAGCTCAATAAAAAGAGCAGACTGTATCCCTCTGGAATGCATTTCCAAAAGGCTTTAATTCCTACTTGTAACATGCTTCTACAAGTGAATACACATTTCCTTCCAGAAGCATATTTGATAAATATTCCACTACAAATCCAAGTTCTTCCTCTGTGATACAAGGTGCATCTGTATCCATATCGAGAAATAAAGTTCTTCCCAAATGTGATGGACGTATAGGATTTAACCTACACATGGATGTAGTATGTAAAGTGCCATGATGCCAGCTCCCACACATGGGTTGTGAGCATTCTGGTTTTACAGCCCCTCCTCTCGCACCTGCCCTGCAGCTATTCTAGACCAAAAAACCCTACAACTTTCCTTAAGTGTGTTGTAAACTCTATTTCTGGCCTGTCTCCATCATGATCTTCTGTCCTAGCCCATGTTCAGACATTACTTCTGTAGTTCGTTACCACAGCATCCCTAGATGATTCCTCTGCTGCTGTCTGGATTGTGAGTGTTCTTGTTAGGGCTCCCCGCCTCCCTCAACCTCAACACACAAAGCACACAGGGGTAAATTTCACCATTTGACAATGTACATGTTCTGACATCTACACTGTGAAGGGCGTAGTGAGCGCTACCTGATAATTATGCATTACAGTAGCTGTCAAAAATGGAAACGTAAAATACATTCAAATGCTGAACTTGGGGATTGAGTAACACAGATGAATATAAAATTCTCAGTGCATTGTATATGTTATTTTTCATCCCAATAGCTGTATCAAAGCCTACTGCAATGAATGATGAGGCAACATATGCTGAGGTCACAATTTGATCATGTTAATATCAAAATTTGACAAATTATTAATATCACCACCAAATGTACAGCTTTCATACGTGTCAGTGGAACAGCCCTACAACTTTTGTGCAATCTGTTCATCAAGAAGATACGTACTTATCAGAACTATAATTTTAGGAGACAAGGAATTAGATTTTATATTTGTTTCCTGGAAGTTTACTTACCATATTTAATGTTTAATAACAAGCCTCTTTTTGCCATCTCCAACTGAAGGAATATTCCCAGCACATCACTGAATATTGCACTGACCCATGGGATTCCTCCTACCAACACGTCAAGAAGAAAAATTTGATGTGGACTCCTCCTGATGGTCGAAATGGCAGTCTGGACTTCTACACAGAGGCTACGTCTATCCTGTAGCCTTCTTGCGGAAAAACTTATGCAAATAAAGCGTGGCATGGAATATTGCCACACTTCATTTGCATAAATAATGAGCAGCCATTTTTGCACAAAAAAGCAATGTAGACGGCTCCTTTTTATGCAAAAAAAACCCCCTCTTGTGCAAGAGCTGTTCTTCCTGAAAAAAATGAGCCCCCTGGCCAGACACTTTGCTCCCAGCCTGCTTCTGCACCCTCTTCCTTGGCTAGAAACCCTATCCCCAGCCTACTTTGCACCCTCCCTTGCTCCTGACCTCTTCCCCTACCTAGACACCCTACTTCCAACCTGCTCCTGCCCCCTATCTCCCATCCAGGCCTCTGATCCTCACCCTCTCTTGGGGTCTAGATTACATGCCTTTGCCGACAGAGGCATGTAAAATAGGCTACCCGACATAGTCAGTGAAGCAGGGATTTAAATATCCCCGGTGCCATTAAAATAAAAATGGCCGCTGCGCTGTGCCGGCTCAGCTGATCGTTGGCACAATGCACAAGTCAAGACAAGGCTCAGTAGACAAGGGAATCCTTTGTCGACCGCGCCTGTAAACCTCATTTCACTATGTCGGGTAACCTATTTTACATGTCTCTGTCGGCAGAGGCATGTAATCTAGATGTACCTCTACACTACACCTCTCGCCCAGATCCTGCACCCCTATCACTATCCCACTTACTCTCCTGTGCATTTAAACCTTTCATTCTGGCCCCACCCCAGAGCCTATGGCACCCCACAAAGGGTGTGTATAGACTACAGGGTTTTTTTAAAAAAAGTGGCCTTTTTTTGAAAAATCTGTACCTGCGTCTAGACTGCCACCATGTTCTGTCGACAGTAAATGGAAAGAATGTGGCAGTTTTGTTGATGGCAGTAAACCTCGTTGACAGAGGCGTGTGTGGATGCAGGGAGCCTGTTCTTTTGAAGAAAAAAAAAAGGCCTGCAGGAAGAAGCCCTGGTGTACAGTCTCTCCTTTACATGCTGAGCACCTCTATGCTTCCTGTCTGCAGCCTCTTAAAGGCACAGGCACCCAGAGAGGCATTGCTATCAGGAAGCCCACCAGAGCACCCATGTAGCCATGTCCCAGGCTCAAGGCCCCCAAAAGGCAGGCACCAGCCTGGACAGGACCAGAAATTAAAAACCTTCTGGAGCTCTGATCCCAGGAAGAATCCCTGCAGGCCCTGCAGTCGCACCACAGGAATGAGGACATATATAGGCGCATGGCACAGGGACTGGCCAAGAAAGGGCATCACCCTTGCACCATGGACCAAGTGAGGGCCAAGGTGGAAGAACTGCGGCAGAGTTATGCCAAGGCCCGAGATCATAGCTCCCACTCCGGGGCAGCCCCACAGAGCTGCCCATATTATGTGGACCTGGAGCAGATTTGGGGCAGTGGGGAAGCCCAGACTCCACTGTGTGTGGTGGAGTCCGGGTTACCCCACCATATTATGGACCAACCGCTGAGGGAGGATGAGCAGGAAGTAGGGATTGGAGAGCTGCACCAGGAGGAGGAGGAGGAGGAAGAAACAGCAGGGACCCTCTCCCAGGAGCCAGCCTTCCAAACCCCCGAGGCCTCCCAGGCATCTGTGGACATCAGGGAAGGAATATAAGGTGAGTGCTTTGAGGGGTCACCACACACGGACAGGTTGGCAGTATGGGGGGCCATCTTGTCCCATTGCTACTGTGGGGCCCGTGATGCTTTCAGGCTCCTGCCCAACTCACACACGGTGTCACGTGTAACACCCCTGAGTCTCCTGTCCAAAGGAGAGCCCCTGACAGCGACGGCAGACGCTCAGGGACAGCGGGTGTGCCGACATACATTGATTATCTCCTCCTCTTTTCCTCCACAGCTGGACCATCCACCCAAGAGGGGAACACCACACCTGGCCCTCCACAATCTCGGGCATGTGGCACCCTCAGGCACTGGCGTGTATACACTGATGTGCTAAAAGAGCATGTAGTGGCCCTACAGAACCTCAACAGGACCCTTCACCAGAGGCAAAGGCCGAGTGGCGCAACAGGCTGCTGGATGAGCTGGTCCAGCAGCGCACTGCCATCATGCGGGAGGTCCTAGCCATGCCTGTCCCTGTCACGGGCACCGCTTCTCCTGCATGCCAGGACCCTCCCCTCCTAGCCCCTCCTTCTCCCTAGCCTCCCCCCTGCTCCCCCAGTCCCCCCTGCTCCCCCAGCCCCTCCTGCTCCTGAGCCATCACAGGCCCTACAGCTGCCCCCTCCCTCCCCCGCCCAGGCCAGACTGGCTCTCACTCCTCCCAAGTGCAAGGCTGTGACGGTGCCAGGACACAAGAAGGTGGCAGGACCCTGCGATCAGGGAAGCAGAGGCCTACTTGAGCCCCCTCCAGGTTTTCAGCCCCCTATCATCCTAGTTAAATAACATTTCACTTATATACCAAAATCTTTATTTTTAAGTGAAAGATTTACCTTGTATATAAACAATTGAACAGTAAAAAGAGAAAGGTTTTTTTAAGTTAACACATATTCCTTTCTCACAGTGTTTCTAATAAAAAAACCAATGTCTGTTTACAAAGAAAACCAGGCGTGTATGTATTCTTTATGCGAAGAGGGTGAGGGTAGTGGAGGGACAGGTAGGGGTGGGCCAGGCCAAACCCCCAGTGGGGGAGGCCCTGGGAAGCGTCAGTGGGCTCCTTCTGAGACTCTCTCCCTCAGGGCCTCTCGGATTCAGACACCAGCCTGGTGAGTCTGGTAGATGGCAGCCGGGGCTGCTCAAATTGCCTCTCCTCGCCATCAGCACCTGTCCCCCACCCCACCAGGAAGGCCTCCCCTTTTCTCTCCACCCAGATTATGGAGGGCACAACATGCGGCCACCGCCTCCAGGATGTGGCATTCGCCCATCTCTAGGCATATTAGGAGGCAACAGAACCTCCCTTTCAGACATGTGAACGCACATTCCACCTAAGATGTGTGTTAAAAAGCTCCTTGCTCAAATAAAAGTGGCTGGTGTAGATCTTCATGAGCCACGGCATCAGCAGGTAGGCTGCGTCGGCCATGATGCACACTCCGAGTGCAAGGTCCCGCTGGGGGGAAAATGTTCCTGTCAGCAACCTGCGTTACAGATAGGAGTTACAGGATATGTGGGCATCATGTGCCTGTCCCGACCACCTGACACAAATGTCCATAACGTGTCCCCGGTGGTCGACCAGGGCCTGCAGCCCTTCCTGTTTATAAATTGGGCTGCTCGATGGGGCGGTGCGTGGATTGGGATGCGAGTCCCTTTGAGGGCTCCTCCGCAGGTCGGAAAGCCAAAGGTAAGAAACCCGACAATTATGTTGTCCAAGTCCCCGAGACGGGAAAGCCTCTTCAGCAGCTCCGCATTGATGGCCCTCACCACCTGCAGCAAGAGAAAAATAGACAGAAATCAGGGAGTTAGACAGGTTACCTAAGAATTTGGGAGGAGAACCCGCACCCCACCAACCCACTGGTCCCCTTGCCAGGATGTCCCCCTCCCCCGCATCAGCACAGGATTGGCCGAGAAGCTGCCTACAAGTGCCACTCTATCCTCCACTCCCTCTTGCCCTTGCCTGGCAGTCCCCCTTTCTCAACCCCCACACTCAGCAGGGTCTGTCCCCCGAAAGTGATTACCTCCATTAAAATGGCCCTGACAGTAAACCTCCCCACACCAAACTGGTTTCCCATGGAGCGGTAGCTGTCGGGGGTGGTCAGCTTCCAACGGGAGATTGCAACCTGCTTCTTCAGGGGGATGGTGGGCCTAAGGTGGGTGTCCTGGTGTTGCAGAGCAGAGGCAAGCCAGGCACACAGCTCCTGGAACGTGACCTTCCGCATCTGGAAGTTGCGGAGCCACTGGTCATCCCAGAGCCTCATGATGAGCCGATCACACCAGTCCAAACTTGTCTCATGTCTCCAAATCCGCCTGTCCCGCAAAAAGTTTGGGGGCAAGGACAGAGCTCCTGAATCCCAGACAAAAGTTTCATAGGTTTGATCTGGGTCCATATGGGATAGGAGATTCATGACAGAGTCATGAAAATGCAGCAGAAGCTGCAGTATGGCAGCGTGGGGCCATCACCTGCCCAGGGGCAGCTCAGGCTGCATGGCCAAAAAACAGTGAAATGCAGAAAAAAAAAACCCAGAAAATAAACTGCTGTGGTGTCCAAGAAATCAGGGCAACCAGAGCAAGCGCTGCAGCAGCTTTGCTTTCCCTCTAGGAGGTAGGCAAACCAGAAGCAGGAGCAGAGCAATGGCTGTATTATTTTTCTTGCTTCTCACTTTTTTTGCTTCTCACATATCTGGAGTATTGTGTCTAGTTCTGGGTCCCCTGTGACGGACCCGGCTGGGTCCGCACTAACCGCAGGGGAGACCTCCCCCCTCCCCGAGTGGGGAAGCTGCGGCAACAGCCGGCAGCGGCGGAACCCGCCCGGGGCCGCCCGAGCCCAGGCGCCGGGCAGCGTGGGAGTCCGCACGCTGGAGGGGGCAGGGGCAGGCTCAACCCGCTGGCTCGCACCCAGCCGGGACGCAGCAGCCCGGGCCAGGGGGTGGAGCCTTGGGTCGGACTCCCGGGAAGGAGGGGAGGCGTCAGGGGGGCGGGGCCACCTCCCCTGAGGTCACTCCCCGGGGATGCCAAAAGTGACGGCCAGGCGCCGTGGACGGGGGGAACCAGGAAGTGGCCACCCTGGCGTCCCGGGGCCTCAAACCTTCAGGAGCCCGCACTCCCAGGAAGGACGCCTCCAGCAGCTGGTGAACGGTGTTGGGACGGACCCAGCGCATCCCGCGGGGTGAGTGACTTACGGCGGACCCCGCCAAAGGGGGCGGCAGGCAGGGAGTGGAAGCAGCCCGGAGCGGGACCCTTTTGGCGCCCGTGGGCAGATGAGTTGCGGGCACCAGCCCCGTCTGCCGTGGAGGGCAGCTGTTAGGTGCTGTGCTCCACTTAGGGCTCTGGGCTGGGACCCGGAGGCGAGGGTGGGCCCGGGTCCCCCACTCCCCATGCACCCAGCCCCGAAGCAGGTGTTTGGGAACTATAGACTTTCGTACTGGTCGGGGCGAGGACCGAGTCGCAGCCCCGCCCCCCCCAGACAACTACTAGCCCCTGAGGGGCAGGGAGGGGCCCCCACCCCGGACCACAGGGGAAGGGACTCACGCCGTGGTGGGTCCGCTGAACCCCCCCACCCGACCTAGGGCAGGGGGGTGATCGCACCCAACCACTGGCACTGCGATTAAACTGGGCTAGGGACGCCCGGGACCGTCAAGAGGATGGGTGGGTCCGCAGAGCTCCCTCTAACCCCCCCTCGGAGGGATAGGGGTGTGGTGCTCGCACCCAGAAACCCCGTCACACCCCCCACTACAGAAAGGATGTGGAAGCATTGGAGAGGGTCGAGCGGAGGGCAACCAGACTGATTAGAGGGCTGGAGCACTTGACCTACAAGGAGAGACTTAGGGTATTTCTACACTACCCCGCTAGTTCGAACTAGCGGGGTAATATATGCATACCGAACTTGCTAATGAAGCCCGAGATTTGAATTTCCCGGGCTTCATTAGCATAAAGCCGGTGCCGCCATTTTTAAAAGCCGGCTAGTGCGAACCCCGTGCCACGCGGCTATACGCGGCACGGGCTAGATAGTTCGAACTATGTAGCCATTCCGAACTATCTGTACTCCTCGTTCCAAGATAGTTCGGAATGGCTACGTAGTTCGAACTATCTAGCCCATGCCGCGTATAGCCGCGCGGCACGGGGTTCGCACTAGCCGGCTTTTAAAAATGGCGGCGCTGGCTTTATGCTAATGAAGCCCAGGAAATTCAAATCCCGGGCTTCATTAGCAAGTTCGGTATGCATACATTACCCCCCTAGTTCGAACTAGCGGGGTAGTGTAGACATACCCTTAGGGATTTGGGCTTATTTAGTCTGCAGAATGGAGAGAGGCTGTTCACAGTAGTGACGGATGGCAGACCAAGAAGCAATGGTCTCACGTTACAGTGGGGGAGGTCTAGGTTGAATATTAGGAATATCTATTTCCCTAGAGGTGTGTGTAGACTACACTTTTTTTTTAAAGTGGCCTTTTTTCGAAAAAATCTTCCCCTGCGTCAAAAGTAAATGGAAAGAACGCGGCAGTTTTTTCGACTGTGGAAAACCTCGTATTATGAGGAAGACCGCCTTTTTTCTAAACTACTTTTTTAAAAAAAGGCGCTATGTAATGAAGACTGTGCTTTATCAGACGAGAACATTCAGACTGCCTGGGTGTTCTCTTTCAAAAAAGCGGCTTGCTTTTTCAAAAGTACTGGTTTTAGTCTAGATGCTCTTTTTCGAAAGAGGCTTTTTGAAAGTATCTTTTGAAAAAGCCTCTTTCGAAAGAGGCTTGCAGTCTAGATCTAGCCTAGGAGGGTTGGAAAGCACTGGAATGGGTTACCTATGGAGGTGGTGGAATCTCCATCCCTGCAGGTTTTTAAATTTCGGTTTGACAAAGCCCTGGCTGGGATGATTTAGTTGTAATTGGTTCTGCTGGTCTCCTGATGTCTCTTTCAGCCTAGGATTCTATGAGTCCATGATTGTGTGGTCCCTGACTGATTTTTCTGTTGGTTAGTGGCTCCTGACCCAAAAAACGGTTCTTCACTCCTGTAATAAATAAAGACAATGCTGAAACCTTTTGTGTTTTGCTGCAGTTTCTGTGGGCTGCCTTCCAGGCCCTACAGGAACAGAACCCCAGCTCATTGTGGAGCAATTCCTCTATGCTCTCCAGGTGCTACTCATGCTGCCTTCCCCGCACATCATGTACTACTGCTTCTGGTGACTAGACACCAGCTCTGACTAGTGGGACCAGATCATCCTTGAGTGGTGGGATGACCAGCAGTGGATCTAGAATTTCCATATGCAGAAGGACACCTTCATGGAGCTGTATGAGTGGCTTGCCCCTGCCTTCAAGTGATGAGACACACGGATGAGACCCACTATACCATTCCACAAGCGGATTGCCTTTGCCATCTGGAAGCTCACCATGCTGGACAGCTACTTATTCATCAGAAACCAGTTCAGCATGAGGAGATTGACCGTCCGGTCCTTGCTCATGCAGGTATGGTGCTCTCATGGTATTGCCCAGGAGCGTGGTGAACTGAACTGCTGGGGTGGGATTCTCTAGGGAAGGCTTGGTGGTGCTAGGAGAGATGGTGGAAGCCCCTGCCCTGGGATTTTTCAGTTCTGCCTTCACAAACCCCTGATGAGGGATGGGGCAAGTTGAGGTTGCTCCTGGTGTGTGGAGTGGGATGGGCTCAGGGACCTCCCAAGGACCCTGGCACCCCTGTGATTCTGTTTGTTTTGTCTCCTTCTGCAGGTGGTGAGGGCCATCAACACTGTCCTGGGCAACCTGGACCCCATCATAGCCAGCTTTGCTGCCATAGGCTCCCCCAACTGTGGGGGGGGGGGCTAGTGACTACACCCACACCCCCATCTAGGCCCCCAACTCCCAGGCATCTAAATACATTAACCAGTGAGGGTACTTTTTGAAGGTCCTGCAGGCCCTTGTTGACCACTGCAGCCAGTTCACCGATAACTATGTTGGGTGAAGACACATGATGCATTTGTGTGCCAAAACTCCAGCCTGTTCCAGAAGCTTCATGCCTGCACCTTTCTCCCTGAACACACTATCAGGGTTGGGGACGTGGATTTGCCAGCCTGTGTTGTAGGGGACCCAGACTACCCTATGGCTTATGAAGCCCCACACCTGACACCTTGGCCCCACCAAGGAAGGTTTTAATGCCAGGCTCAGCATGGCCCGTATTGTTGTGAGGGGCTCCTTCAGGCATTTCAAGGGGAAATTCAATTGTCTCCTCACCTGCCTGGACCTCAGGAAGCAGACAATCCTCTAGGTGATGGCAGCATGCTATGTCCTCCACAATCTTTGTGAAACCAAGTGGGAGATGTTCCTGATAAGGAGGGGGCAGAGGCTGACTGGATCAGCAGGGTCTTTGAGCAGCCACACACGGCTGCTATTGGGCATGCCCATCAGGGTGCTGTGCAAACCCAGGAGAACCTGAGGGAGAGTTTCCCACAAGGACCCCAATGATACTTTCACCTGGGCAATGCCAATCTTTTCCTTTCCTCCCACACTCCTCCCTTTCCATGCCCTCTCTTTCCTCCACCCCCTCCCCTTCTCGTCCCTGCAGAGACAATAAAACACACCTTTTGTTTGGAAACAATTTGACTCTTTTTATTATTGAGTTAATTTTAATGGGGGAAGGACTGAGAAAAGAATCTGGGAGGGGGAGGGAAGTGAAAGGAGAGGGGAAGGAGGAAGATGGAAGGAGAGGAGAGGGGAGGAGAGGCTCAGGGCTGGAGCTGTGCATGGCATCTGCACTGGGTGGTGACACCGCCTCATGTGCGGGACCCTCAGGGCCATGGGGGGTAGGGGAGAGAAGCTAGAGGGCAGGAGCTGGATGGGAGCAACAACCAGGCAATCAATGACTGTATGGAAGGCCATGCAGATGGATTAGCCCTGCTGCAGCAGCTCCTGCCAGGTGTCATGGCACAGCTGGAGGTCCTCCTTCAGTCTCCAGTCCTGCCGGTCCATGGAGCACTGTAGTTCTCACAGAGCAGTGATATTCTCCCTCTGGAGGTCCTCATGGGCTCTCCAGTGATGGCAGATCACACAGGAGGTGTCAACACTCCCCTCTTGCAGCTGATCCAGCTGTTAAGAACAAAGAGAAGGGCAGTCATCCCTTGAGATACAGTGCATGAAACCTCGCCTTCATCTTTGAGCCGAGATTGTTGCTGCCTCCCGTGGCTGTGTGCCCTGGACTGGCACTCCAGGTGCACCCATGTGCACAGTCTGCTGCACGATCCCCAGGCTAAGAAGGCCAAGCGAGGAGCATGCAGCAGCCCCACGCCACCTACCATGTTCATTCGTGTATGTCTAGGGAAAGTAATGACACTCATCTGAGGAGCTTTCCCCAGCTTTGGACGATGCCTGGGAGACATCTTGGGAGAGAGGTACTGGCTGCAGGGTGAGCACGACATCCTGCTTCACAGGCATGGAGGTGGTGCTGCCCTCATCCAGCTCCTCCTCTTCCTTCTCCTCTCCTCTTCCTCCTCCTCACCAGCTGCTCGCTGGGGGTATGTCTACACTACCCTCCTAATTCGAACTAGGAGGGTAATGTAGGCATACCGCACTTGCAAATGAAGCCCGGGATTTGAATTTCCCGGGCTTCATTTGCATGAAGCCAGCCGGCGCCATTTTTAAATGCTGGCAGTTCGAACCCCGTACCGCGCGGCTACATGCGGCACGGAGTAGCTATTTCAGATTAGGCTTCCTAATCCGAACTAGCTGTACTCCTCGTGGAATGAGGAACGAGCGGGAATGAGGAACTAGGAAGCCTAGTTCAAACTACCTAGTTTGTGCCTAGTTCGAACTAGGAGGGTAGTGTAGACATACCCTGGGGGATTTGAGTGTGGGTGCAAGCTCTGGGAGGGAATTTTGGTGCAGGAGGATGTGGAGAAGGGGATGCTGGCTCCAGGTTGGAGAGTGTTGGGGTCAGGTGGACGGTTGGGATGCTGAGCAAGCCAAAGGCTTGCAGATGTGGGGGTGCAGGAGTTTGGTTGGAGTGTGTGAGGGGCTCAGGGTAGGGGGGTTGGGAGTATGATGGGCTCAGGACACAGATTTGCAGTGTGTGGATGGTGCAGGAGTACTGTGGCAGAATACAGTAAACTTCCGATAATCCGGCACCTTTAGGATCCAGGGGCGCCGGATTATCAGATATGCCGGACTATCAGAAGGGAGGCACTATGAGGGGTCTGGAGTGGGGTGATGGGGATGCCACCCCAGACCTTTCATAGCCCCCCCTTCTGATAGTCCGGCTCTGCTGGCTTCATGCAAATGGTCATCTTCAGCAGCGGCTGAATCGGGGATGCCTGCAGCAGAGCAGTTGGAGTGCTGCTGGGCTGGTCGGGTAGCGCCGACCCTTGGCACTGCGAGAACAACCCATCAGCACCCCAGCTGCTCTTGGGGATGCCTGAGGCAGAGCAGCTGGGGGGCTGCTGGGTTGGTCCCACAGTGCCTAGGAGCGGCGCTACTGGACCAACCCGGCAGCACCCCAGCTGCTCTACCCCAGGTGTCTCCAAGTCAGCCGCTGCTGATATTGACCAGTGGCTGACTCCAGGAAGCCCGAGACAGAGCTGCTCTGCCCCAGACTTCCTGGAGTCAGCTGCTGGTCAGTTTCAACAGCAGCTGAATCGGGATGCTTGGGATAGAGCAGCTGGGGCACTGCTGGGTTGGTCCCTGCAGCGCCTCACCTTAGCGCTGCGGTGACCAACCCAGCAGCACCCCAGCTGTTCTGTCCCAGGTGTACCCAAGTCAGCTGCTGCTGAAACTGATTAAGGGCTGATTCCAGGAAGCTGGGGCAGAGCAGCTCTGTCTCGGGCTTCCTGGAATCAGCCGCTGGTCAATTTCAGCAGCGGCTGAATCGGGGACAGCTGGGGTGCTGCTGGGTTGGTCCCTCAGCCCCGAAGGGCAACGCTACAGGATCTACCCGGCAGCACTCCAGCTGCTCTGCCCCCAGCTTCTCCAATTCAGCCACTGGTCAGTTTTAGCTGGGGGCAGAGCAGCTCCAATGGTCTGGCTGCCCGGAGCACTTCCGGGTTCCTGATGGTGCTGGACCATCAGGAGTGCCAGACCATCAGATGCCGGACCATCGGAGTTTTACTGCACTAGGGATCTGGGGGTGCAGGAGTTTGAGGATGTGAGGGACTCAGGGGAGGGAGTTCAGGTATATGATAGGCTCAGGGTTGGGGTCTGTGGGTGGAGCAGGAATGTTATGATGCTCTGGCCAGATGGGAGTTTGGCCCCAGTTGGGGGCTTGTTGACCAGGGTTCATTTTTAAATAAAACATTATGTCCAACACAAAATATTTCAGCATGATCTTTATTTATGGGAAGGGCGGGGAAGGGTCAGAGGTCAATGACTCACAGAAAAATTAGGTGGTGACCACACAAGTGAAATGCAAAAACACAACCCCTCCAAAACTCTCCAAGCCTCACTGATGTGGCCCCGAGACACCTCACTCCCCTGGCACCACAGCCCCATGGCAGGGGAAGGTAAGTAGGACTGAGGTACAAGACCTCAGGCGAGATTAACTCTCTGGGGGTATGTCTACACTACAAAGTTAATTCGAACTAACAGACGTCCATGGAGTGCTATTAGCCAGGGGGTAGAAATGGTGTCCCTGGCCTCTGTTTGTGGAAGGCTGGAGATGGATGGCACGAGACAAATGGCTTGGTCATTGTCTTCGGTCCATCCCTTCCAGGGTCCCTAGTGTTGGCCGCTGCCGACAGACAGGTACTGGGCTAGATGGACCTTTGGTCTGACCCAGTACAGCCATTCTAAGCTCAGGGCTCAGGGTCGGGGGTCTCAGTGGACCACCTTGATTTTCATGCAAACCTGCTCCTGGGTGGCCAGGCTGGCAGCTCTCCTGCCTTAGACGGCCACTTTCCTGTGCCTAGTGCGGAGGTTGTGGATGAGGTCCACGATGTCTGCACCAGACCAGGTGGGTGCCCGCCTCTTGCTGACCTGGGCAGGCTCCCGGGAGCTGCCAGCCTGTTCCCGGGAAGAGGCGGAGGGCTGGGTGGCAGCGGGTGGCTGGCTCAAGCCGTGCCAGGTACAGGGTCTGCTGGCTGGGTGCTGGCAGGCTTGCACCTGGCACGGGCACTGTAGCCAGCCCGTGCCCTTTAAAGGGCTCCGGGGCCGGGAGGGGGGCAGAAGAGTTTCCCTGGTGGTGCCCAGAGTGGCCACCAGGGCAAGCTGGGAAGGGCTAGCCTCCCACTAGTTCGAATTAAGTGGCTACACAGCCCTTAATTCGAACTAGGCATTAGTCCTCGTAGAATGAGGTTTACCTAGTTCGAATTAAGCGCTCAGCTAGTTCGAATTAAGTTCGAACTAGCGAATCGCTAGTGTAGCGCCTATCAAAGTTAATTCGAACTAAGCTAATTCGAACTAACGCATCTAGACTAAAAAACTAGTTTGAATTAGCGTTTTGCTAATTCGAACTAGCATGTCCACATTAAGTGGACCCTGAACCGGGGTTAAGGATGGCTGGAAGCAGTGCCGGCAGGGCATCAGATTAGGACTTAGAGCATGGAGCTGCTGTCTCAGGCTAGCTGAGGGCTGTGCTTAAAGGGACCCGACCCCCACCCCGGACAGACAGTTCTCAGGGGTTCCCCGTTTGCAAAGCAGTCCTGTCTTGGAGTGCCCTGAATGCCCACACTGGACACATCACAGCACTTGGCCATCAGACTGGCTGCACTTGCCGCAGGCTGCCATCCCGGGGGGGGGGGGGTCAATCGGGCGGCTGCAGGAGAGCT
Organism: Pelodiscus sinensis; assembly: GCF_049634645.1. Classification (NCBI taxonomy): domain Eukaryota; kingdom Metazoa; phylum Chordata; order Testudines; family Trionychidae; genus Pelodiscus; species Pelodiscus sinensis. The sequence continues at coordinate 11,790,462 of NC_134723.1, forward strand.
TCCACCCCGAGGAGCCCGCAAAGCCAGCCCAGTCCTCCCCCACTGGGGGCTTGAACCCCATTCCTCCCTCACCTCCTTCCACTTACCCCTCCCTAGCCCCCCTTCCTGATGTAAAAAATAAAGGACACGTGTGTTCAAAAATAGAAACTCTTTTTATTGAACAGAACTCGGGGAGACTGGGAAAAGGAGGTGGGAGAGGGGAAGAGAGAGGGTGGGAGAGCGGAGGGGGAAAACTGGGAGGAGGGAGCTGGAAGGGGGAAGCCAGGAAAGGAGGGGGTGGGGAAACTCAAGGATCAGGGGTGGGGGTCTCGCCAGGCCAACCGCCTCCCAGCATGGCGAGGGAGGGGGCCTCGGCGTCCCCGGGGAGATGGGGTGGAGGGTGCGGAGGTTGAGGTGGGGGGTGTGGACATTGAGGAAGAGGGTGTGGGGGTTGAGGAGGAAGAGGTGGGAGGGGGGGTAGGAGTGGGAGGAGGGACAGCAGTTGGGGGGGCAGCAGGCGCAGGACCAGCACGGGGCACCGTGCTTTGCAGCAGGACCTGCAGGTTTGTGCTCAGCCCTCAGACGTCAGCCAGCAGCTCATGGCGGAGCTGCAGGTCTTCCTGCATCCAGGCCTGCAGTGTGCGGTGCACGGCTCGCAAGGACCCCAGGTGCTGGTTCCAATACTCCTGCTCCGTGCTGGCGGTCCGGAGCAGGCCACGGGTGCAGGATCATGTCCCGGGCGGGGTGGTGCGCCCTGCATGAGCAGCTGGTGCAGCTGTAGAGAAAGAAGAGAAGTGGTCAGTTCTCTCTGGGGACACAGAGGATGATGCCCAGCCCTCTCCCTCACCCCGCAACGTGAGGGTGACCATGTCCTGTACCGTCAGAGCTGCTGTGCTTGTACAGAGGCCATGGTCAGGATGTCTGGCTCTCCTCCGGACTGGGATCTGCCCCAAGACCGCACCTATGTCCCTGTGCCATGTATAGTGTGGCCGGGGCAGCGGTGGGGGAGGGAGGGGGAGATGTCCCCTGCCTCTGTGTAGAGGGGACATGTGAAGGGACAGCACCCTGCTGGGTCCCGCCCCGGGGTCGGGAGCATGTCAGGTCTCTTCGCACAAGCATGTGCCTATTGGGCCATGGCCCCTGGGTGTCACACAGCTGGAGCCACCTGCCCAAGGGTGGCATGGCACGTGCTCGCACATGCACAGGTGTCTGCATGATCTGTGGAAGGCATGGCCCATGCGCGTGGTCTCTGGTCTCCCTCCCACCTCCCCCCCAAACTACGTAATTAGAACTACTTACCCGGTACGGTCTCCCTGGACGCTGGGACATCCTGCGGTGGCCCCTCCGGTGTGCCCGGGTCAGGGCCCTCTGGTCCCGGCTCGCTGTCCCCCGGGCTGGCACGGACCGCCCAGCCCCCCAAGAGTCTGTCGAGGGCAGGGAAGTAGTGGCAGGTGGCAGCCCCTGCTGCGGCGCCGCCCCTGGTGGCCCTGGCGTATGCCTGCCGCAGCTCCTTTATTTTCAGGTGCAGCTGCTCCTGGATGCCCCTGTGGCCCTTTCGGGCCATGGTGGCTGCTATGCAGCCGTAGACGGCCGCATTCCTCCTCCTAGTGCAGAGATCATGGAGGTTGGGGGCCTGCCCCCAAACCTCAATGAGGTCCATGACCTCCGCACTAGTCCAGGAGGCCGTGCGCCGTCTATGGCCCCTGGCCAGCCCCTGGGTGCTGGGGGACTGGGCAGGGGACGGCTCGCTGCCACTGGCTGCCTGGCTCATCATGCAGCCACTGGGTCAGGGGCAGAGACTGCTGGCAGGGCTGGCTGTCTCAAGTGCCGTTGGGCCCAGGGCTGGGGGAGAGGAGAGGAGTTTTCCTGGTTGTGCCAAGAGAGGCCACCAGGGGGAAACTGGGAAGGGCTAGCTTCCCACTAGTTTGAATTAAGGGTCTACACAGCCCTTAATTCGAACTAGCAAGTTCGAACTAAGCTTAGTCCTCGTGGAATGAGGTTTACCTAGTTTGAACTAAGTGCTCTGCTAATTCGAATTAAGTTCGAACTAACGGAGCGCTAGTGTAGCGCCTATCAAAGTTAATTCGAACTAGGTTACCTCCTTCATCCATTAGGGGCTGCACACCCTCTCTGATCACCTTCTTCTTGTTAACATGCCTGTAGAAACCTTTCTTGTTATCCTTCACATACTTAGCCAGTCGCAATTCCATTTGCGCTTTCGCCTTCCTGATAACCCGCCGGCATTCTCGAGCTACACCTTTAAACTCCTGCCTGGTCATTTGTCCAAGTTTCCACTCTTTGTAAGCTTCCTTTTTGTGCTTAAGTTCACCAAGGATTTCCCCTGTAAACCAGTCCAGTCTCCTACCATGTTTGCCTCTCTTGCTACGCGTCGGGATGGTTTCTTTCTGTTCGTTCAATAAGGCTTCTTTAAAATACTGCCAGCTGTCCTGGACTCCTTTCCCCTTCATGTTAACATCCCAGGGGATTCTGCCCATCAGATCTCGGAGGGAGTCAAAATCTGCTTTTTTGAAGTCCAAGATGTGTATTTTACTACTCTCTTTTCTTCCTTTGGTCAGGATCCTGAAATCTACCATCTCATGATCACTGCTTCCCAGGTTGTCACCCACTTCCACTTCCCCTATTAGTTCCTCCCTGTTTGTGAGCAGAAGGTCAAGCTGCGCACGGCCCCTGGTCGGATCCTTCAGCACCTGTGTCAAGAAGTAATCCGCAACATTCTCCAAAAACTTCCTGGATTGCCTGTGTACTGCCGTATAAGTTTCCCAGCAGATGTCAGGGTGATTAAAGTCCCCCACGAGAACCAGGGCCTGCGATCTGGAAGCTTTGCTCAGTTGTCTGAAGAAAGCCTCATCTACCTCATCCACCTGATTCGGTGGCCTGTAGCAAACACCAACCACAACATCACTGCTGTTGTTTGCTCCTTTAAACTTAACCCATAGACTCTCAACAGGTTTTTCTCCCTCTTTATACTGGAGTTCAGAGCAATCGTAGTGCTCTCTTACATATAGTGCAACTCCTCCTCCTTTTCTCCCCTGCTTGTTGTTTCTGAACAGTCTATACCCTTCCATGACCGCGCTCCAGTCATGCCAGTCATCCCACCAAGTCTCTGTTATCCCAATTAAATCATATTTCTTGGTCTGGGCCAGGGCCTCCAGTTCTTCCTGTTTGTTGCCCAGGCTTCTCGCATTAGTGTACAAACACTTCAGGTAACCAGTTGATCGTCCTATCTTCTCCATTCGAAACATGGGTCCTCCTTTCTTGCCCCTTCCTCTCTGCATTTCTTCCCGGTATCCGACTTTCCCACTCCCCTCAGGGTTTTGGTCACCGTCCCCCAACGAACCTAGTTTAAAGCCCTCCTTACTAGGTTTGCAAGCCTGCCCGCAAAGATGCTCCTTCCTCTCTTCGTTAGGTGGATCCCATCTCTTCCTAACAATCCTTGTGCCCGGAACAGAGTCCCATGGTCGAAGAAACCAAAGCCCTCTCTGCGACACCATCTGTGCAACCACGCATTTACGTCCTCAATTCGACGATCCCTGCCCAGTCCTTTCCCTTCAACAGGGAGGATGGAGGAGAATACCACTTGCACTCCGAATTCTTGGATCCTTCTTCCCAGCGCTACATAATCCGCAGTAATACGCTCAAGATCATTCTTGGCCGTATCATTAGTTCCCACGTGGAGAATCAGGAAGGGGTAGCGACCCGAAGGTTTGATCAGCTTGGTAAGCCTCTCAGTGACATCCTGAATGTGAGCTCCCAGTAAGCATCACACCTCTCGAGATTCCAGGTCCGGACGGTAGAGGGATGGCTCAGTCCCTCTTAGGAGGGAGTCCCCGACCACCACCACCCGTCGTTTCGTTTTGGGGGTAGTGGCCGTGGAACCCCCATCCATAGGTCTACGCATCCCATGTCTTCCAGTAGATGGTGTTCCCTTCTGGTTTCTTCCTTGTGAGGTCCCTTCCAGAGCTTTCAGCACTGCAGAGCCTGTGGAGAGAGCTTGAAAGCGATTGCTTACCTCTATAGCATCGGGGGATTCCTGTGCTGGCCTTTTCCCCTTTCTAGAAGTTATATGCTGCCAGTTCTCTTCTTGGTCACGTACTGCCCTCTCTGGCTCTTCTGCCTGCCGTGCTTGAAGGATTAAATGCTGTCTTCTATCGAGGAAGTCTTCATCCTCTCTGATTAAGCGTAGGGTCGACACTTGGGCCTCCAGTCCTCTAATTTTTTCTTCCAAAATGTTGACCAGCTTGCACTTGGTGCAGATGAAATCTGTTCTTTCTTCCGGGAGGAAGACAAACATGGCACACGCTGTGCAGGTAACAACAGCAGACCCATCACCAACCATCGCTGCTGTCCTGGAAAAGGGATTTAAAAAGAAAGGCAAGAAAACCTCCCGCCCTTCCCTCTCCCCTTCCCAACTCCCTCTCAAAACTCTCTGTTAGCACTCACCTGTTCGCAAGCTCCTGGGTCTGTTGCCCACTGCCTTATAAAGCCCCTCCCCCTACCAAGGCTCAGCCAATCAGCAGAGGCTTTTAGAATTCAAACTTTAATTAGAAGCCAACAGTTTCCACCTGCCAATCACAGGCAATCACAGCACAAACTCCATCAAGGGGAGGGGGAGGGCAGAGGGGAGGTGGGGGGAAAAAAAGCCTCACTCTCAAACACAGGGGAAAATAAATAAATAAATAATCAAAAAACAAAAAAGAACACACTCCAACCCTCACTCACAAACACAAGCTCAGCCCCAAACACAACACCCACTTCCCTCAAGACTCCTGTATCTGCTTCTCCTCTACCTGGAGAACTCCCTCTCTAAAGCCTCACTCAAACAGGAAAAAAAAAAACCACCACCACCACACACCAAACAAACACAAGCTCAGAACACAGTAAGAAAGCCCCAATAACAAAACACACTTCTCTCAAGAGTCCTGTATCTGCTTCTCCTTCCCTGGAGAACTCCCTCTCAAAACTCCCTGTTAGCACTCACCTGTTCGCAAGCTCCTTGGTCCTATGCCAAATTTCCTCAGCAGAAGGGGCTGTTAGCAAGAGGGTATATTTCTGGATACTGAGCAATGGACTCAATAGTGGCAGCTGAGACTTTGGTTTCAAGATTTAGTAGAGCAGTGATTCTCAGCGTAGGCCAAAGGCCCACTCTAGCAAAGCTACTAAGAGGCTACTCTTCTTTGTATACTTATCTGCTCCCGAGTCAAGGAGCCTCACGGTTCATCATTTGCAGCCAAGGGAAACAGGAGCAGACGCAGGATTCAGAAGGGAGTATGGGTGCGGGAGACAATTCATACCTGGAAGAGAGCTACAGGACAGAGTCCAGGGTCTGGGAGGGATTTTGACCTGGGGTAGGAGTGCAGGAAGGGGGTGCAGGGATCTGGCATGTGACCACGCGCAGAGAATTGGGGTGCAAGGTCTGTGAGGGAGTATGTGTGCAGGAGCTGGGGTGCAGAGAATTTGGGTTACATGAAGTATGGGAACAGGAGGGGGGAAGAGAGCTGGGGGAAGGGAGGGGCTGGCATGCCAGAGGTAGAGTCTGGTTGGGAGGTGCTTACCTAGGCAGCAGATTCCTCAGCCAAGCAGGTTCCGCAGCCAAGCTCCCTGACTTTCATACCTCTGCACACTGCTCAGAAAAACCGTATTTTGCCCAGCTCTGTCCTATGCTCACAAAGACCAGTGGTGTAGTTAATACCTTTTCTTCAGAGACTTTGCTACAGACTGAAGAGCTTGGATTATAGAATCAGAGGGTAAGTAGTGGTACAGAGAGGCAGATGTAAGGCATTCTTGGATGCCTGACCTTGGTTATTCCTCAGAAGACACTGAGCAGGAGCTCAATTGGGTAGGACGGCCTGAGACTCTGAAATAATGAGGAATGGACTCTGTTGACCAATAGGCAACACTTCCATTAACGTCAATCATCACATCAGCCTTGCTCTTTACTAAATATGATCAGATCCCACCCCCATACACACACAGAGAGAAATGTTTTATATAAATGGGGAGAAAATGCAATATTCTTCCAAAAACAAAAATCTTCATCTACAAGTACTGCTCTTTCTCCTATTCATAGGAGGAGCTTCCTATACAACTAAATTATGTGCCCCAAACTAGAGATGTAATCAGGTAATCAGTTAACCAGTTACACAGTAAGCATTAGCCTTCCCAGGTGATGTTTACCGGTAACCAGTTAACCAGCACCCAGGAGCAACCCTCCGCTATTCCAGCCCCATCTGTAAAGCGGGACTTTTTCTCTTGTGACCATTCCTTTTAATTTCTGTTTAACTAGTTTTCTCATTTTTATTTAGATCCATTTTTGAAGCTAAAATGCTATTGTGATGGGTTTCCTTTGAATGTTCCCATTTACAAGAAGGTTAAATGTTATGATACTAAGTGGTTTGGCTTTATTCACCTCTCCGACCAAGCTGTGCTCGAATTAGTACTAAATCGAGAACTAAATTTCACCTAATGGCTTCCATTACTAGCTGCTCCAAGAAGCAGGCATTAATGGTATCTCTGCATCTAATCCCAATATGTACCCAGTTACCATAATAAAATGTCAATTTCAAAATCTGTTGTCTTAGAAAATTCCTCTTCTTGGTCATATATCTTTAAAACATCCATTTTAGTTATTAGTCTTCTCTTAAGATAAAAATATTGCTCATGGAACCATAATCTAATCAGTGAAGAAAGATCACAGATTACTTAAAGAATTCCAGAAAGGGTTATTGTCACTTCTCTGAGTACTTTGGCAGGTATCTTAGCAACAGCACTGAAAAATGAATAGTGCTGATAAACCAACTGATGTCCTAATTAAAATCTGGAATAGGTATGTTACGAGGGATGATTAGATTCTTTTGTCCATTCTTTACTTTGCACAAACTGTCACATTCTAGCTTTATAATTGTTTTGTTTGCAGACACACGGAATTGGTATGCATCAGCCAAATGGCTGTGTAAGTTCTACTTGAAACCACATCATATTTCTGCTTACATAAAAATAGATGCTCCAGATCCATGTGTACTTGTCAAACACTTTTAAAAAATGCTTCCCTATAGGCTAGCTCAGAAGACTGTTACTGTTTCTAATTTTCATATAATAGAATGTTAGGGAAATACTTTTTACTTTCCATTCATTACTTGAATTCACTTGTACAGAGCTGGAATATTTGAGTTTAGCCAATATAGTTATATGAAACATAAGACAGCAAATACTTCCAAATAATCTCACTAAGAATCAGAAAGAGGGTACGTCTACACTGGCATGATTTTGCACAAGAACTCTTTTGTGGAAGAGTTCTTGTGCAAAAACTCTTCCAGAAGAGAGCATCTACACTGGCATGTGTCTTTGTACAAGAGATGTGCTTTTGCGCAAGAACATCCATGCCAGTGTAGATGCTCTCTTCTGCAAGAAAGCTCTGATGGCCATTTTAACCATAGGGCTTTCTTGTGCAAGAAATTCATGTTGCCTGTCTACACTGGCCTTTTGCACAAGAACAGTTATGCAAGAGGGCTTATTCCTGAGCGGGAGCATCATAGTTCTTGCACAAGAACTCATGGCCAGTGTAGACAGGCAGCAAGTTTTGGCACAAAAGCGGCCACTTTTGCGCAAGATTGCGCCAATGTAGACACAGCCAGACTGTATGAGATACCTGGAAATAATTCTGTAAAGTGCTCGACAGGAAGTAGTTTCTAAATAATCTGAAACTACTAAATTGCTAATTTGATAGCAGTAACACTTTCCTATGACAATTAATTTGTTTCTATAATAAAATTCTCCTCATTTAGGCTGACTGTAATCAATCTGTTCATACTAAACTACCAGATGCAAAGGGAATGAATATACTTTCTTCTTCAGAATATACTGTACATAATCATACAATAACCTGACCAAACAATTATTAAACATTAGGTTGAGATTCAGTTTTCAAAATCATACAACTGAATTAGATCAAATTGCATCACACCAGCAAGGCACTAGAAAGACAGAGATTATATAATGATAAAATATGTGACTATTCAACCTGCTAAATTTCTATCCCTGTTTACATCAGCAGCATGCAAGTGTGATACTTAAACCTCTCTAACATAAATGTTTAATGAAGAAATAAACTTGTCAAATGAATAAATGTATTACACATTAAATGTATACATTTTATGGGTCTGTGCTAAGTAGATTTTTCTATTGGAATCAGTGTTTAAACTAATGTAAAGGGAGTGTTGGCTCTTCACAACATTTTAGTTTTATTATTTGAAGGTGCTCTTGATATCGTGATTCCAGCAGATACCAGAAGTAGAAATCCTAAAATGGCACATGTAAGCCTATTCCCAGAAGATTTCCAGGTGGGTATAGATCACAGAGATTCAAAGAGATAATAATTCCGATGCACGGGTGCATATTTGAACTGAACTGAAGGCACCTAAGAGTTCTATTTTTTTTAAAAAAAAAGAGTTGAGTAACTAAGAGGAAAATTCTCCTCACATCCTATGTGATAGATCTCAGTGATGATGTCCATATGGGAAAGTCCTATATAATTTAATAGATAATGCCTAATTTTGTAAATGTTTAAAATCTTCCTATCGGAATGATACTTGAGAATTCTATTTCTGCTGAAAATCCTATGGAAATCATATCTGCTTTATCAATTCAGTTGTATAGATTCTCAAAGTAATTTCAACAATAAGTTTTTTAGAACTCTATTGTTTTCATTCCCATCCAGTTCTATTTTGCATAAGCAACCAATCACTCTACATGTGACAGATCTTTGGTAAAGGAAACAACATGAATCAAGATCAGTGTTACATTACATATTTATTATTCTTTAAAGGATCTAGTGTTCTATGCTTTCTTAATGTGGGCTTATATCTTAGCAAGCTAGATTCAAGTGATTTGAAAGATCATAGGCTGCACCTAGACTGGCATGATTTTGTGCAAAAGCAGCTGCTTTTGCACAAAATCTTGCCGCCTGTCTACACTGGCCGCGAGTATTTACGCAAGAACACTGACTTTGTAATGTACAAAATTAGTGGTTCTTGCGCAAATACTCTGACACTCCCACTCAGGGATAAGCCCTCTTGCACAAGTATTCTTGCGCAAGAGGGCTAGTGTAGACAGACATGTTAATTTCTTGCGCAAGAAAGCCCGATGGCTAAAATGGCCATCAGAGCTTTCTTGCGCAAGAGAGCATCTACACTGGCACAGATGCTTTTGCGCAAAAGCAAATCTTTTGCGCAAAGGCACATGCCAGTATAGACGCTCTCTTGCACAAATACTTTTAACGGAAAAACTTTTCTGTTGAAAGTATTTGCGCAAAATCATGCCAGTCTAGATGCAGCCATACTGTGGACCAGATCAGCAAAGCCATTACATGCTCAGGAGGGAGTAATTATATATGTTCTATTCTTCATAGATATTAGCAGATGCCTCATTGGTCTTTGAAATAGTGAATACCATATCCTGAATGCAGTTTTTTTCATTACAGCCCTAATGCAAAGGTAGGAAAAGTGATATATGAGGCCTGGTTTATACTTAATATAGATCAAGCCATAGTTATTGCTATAACACCCTGACTGCAGGTGCAGATAAAGCTAGGTTGAGAGACAAATTCCTCCACAGGCCTAGCTGCCTTCACTAATGGAGATGTATTCCTATGGAAGTTAAGAAAAGGCTGCCTCTAAACTACAGAGTTATGCTGGCATAGCTCCAGTGCCAAGACTGTGTCAATATAGTCCCTGTAGTATAGACTGATATACCTTAAGTTCAGTTTAATTTTAATCAGAAGACTGCTTTTGGTGCAGGAACATCATTTAACTAAGACCTTTCACAAAGGAAAATGTCCCTTTCTTGAAAAGCAACATTAAAATACAAGGAACTACTGTTAGTCTAAGTCAAATAAATGGCCCAGACCTGGCCAGCAGCATGTTCAAACTGAAAATAAATTAGCTTAGCAGATCTATAGTGACTCCTGAATTTTCAGTAATCATTTGTAAATGAAACCCTTTTCATTAGCATTTCCATGCTTTCATGCATAATTTATGACTAAGGTTTGCAAGCACATACGAAGCTTTCATAAATTAGCACTGATTTTGTTGTAGCTGAAACCCAGGAAATTTTAATGCAGCAATAGTTTTGCATCTGAAAAACAACCTTGAGCTTTACTTGTCTTAAAGCCTGTTTTGATATGTTAGTATTTTTTAAAAGCAAATATTACGGATGATGGACCTTTGGCTTTCACCTTGTGTAGCTATTTACATCCTGACAAACTGAGTGACCACATCTGAATGATCCAGCCAGATTCTGCTCTCTCTCCACTCTGCTGTCAAGTTGGTATAATGTGTCAGGATTTGAATCAACATTCTTTTACACCCAATTTGCACTCACTCTGCATGGGTACGCGAGTGTGTAAGCATGAAACACAGGGGAAAGGGGATGATACAAAGAGAGGAGAGGAGACCACAGTCATCTAACATCAGCACTCCTACTCAGATGGACTTGGTTTTTATGCATACTCCAACTCAGACGGACTTGGGGTTTTTGCCTATGTGTGCACTGCACTGGTATGAGTTCTCCAGGCTTAGGAAACAGACTTTCACTAGCTCATCTCAAGTGAATATGCTAAAAATAGCTGGATATTGTGGCTTACACAGAAGATCGGGTTCTCAAGATCACTTGACTGTCAAGGTCCATGCTTGAGTAGCTATGTTGAGTCTCCACCAAAGCTGCAGCATCCACACTGCTGTTTTTAGTGTCCCTACTCAAGCCAAGCTAATGCAAGTCTGTCTACCCAGGCTTGGAGATTGAATCCCTATTGCAGTCCAGACATACCCTGAAGAGCTAGAACATTCTAAATCCATATTCTCAGAACACAGAAGTATTTGCTAAAGATTTACTAAGATTTCAAAAGTTAATTTAAATGTCAACTGGTATCTCAGAATATGATTGTAAAACGATCTTTCTAGTTGACATGCTGGTTGCAGGTTAGTCACAAAAGTCTCTTATAGTGGAATGATCTTGGGGGAATGAGGGGTCTGGAAGTAAGAAAAGTGAACAAATGCCCTACAGTGACTGGATAGACAGGTCCACCAACAGGAGACAGAAAGGCAGCAACTGCTCTGGGTCCCAGAGAGCCAAAAGGGCCCATGGCTCCCATCCACTGCTACTGCAGCAGCTCTGGGTGGCCCACTCTGGGTGGCTCTGAGGGTTGGCTGTGGGGTGATGTTGCACAGTGCAGCACATTCCAGGGTGGTGCTGAAGACTAGCTGCCACTGCTCAGCCCCTTTTGCCTAAGGCCCAGCTCCTTTTGAACTGAAGAACCACTCCTCATCTCCCCCACCCCCCATGCCTTACTCAGGGGCCCAGCAAGTCTGTCTGCCCCCCAGGGATAGATAAAAAGTTTTCCTTTTTCACAGACCAGAAGCTTTGCTGGTTCCTAGTCAGGGGCATGTAAAACACCATTATTCGGATGTGATAGCACTTTACATGCACTTTGTAATCCCTGTGTATTAATGTAAATGACACCACAAGGCGCAAGGTAATGGAAAAACAGGGCCTAAGTGAATAGAGGCTAAATGTCAGCAACAAGTTGCTGTTTGTTGGCCAATGTAATATTAATTAGTGATCCCAGTCCATTTTCAAGAGGGGCAGGTTTCTCTATGACAAATACCAACACCACAGTCAGTCTTGATTGTCACATTATGTGGCCATTTTATAGATGATTGTGTTTAGCAGCTGAACCCTGTGCTTGCTCCAGGTCAGAGTTGAGGCATGTTGGCAAGGCAGCGAGAGATTTTCACAGCCTCTGCTTGGGTTGTATTTTCTCAGTTGATACACAGAAGACATCTAGTCTCCAGTGCTAACAGTCTATCACCCTACATGAGCACTAGAAATTAGCTAAAAATAAGCTCAGTGAGCCAGAAGAGGAGCTTTGGGGTGGGAGTGGCATGAGAAAACATGTTTTCCTGAAATAGTTAGCTATCTGCAGAACAAAGTAAAGAACAAAAGGGGGCATTATAAACCCCAACTGCCCCATATACTTTTGCCCAACAGGAAAATATATTTTAAAAAGTCAATGGCAAGTGTAGGCTGTTGGTAGTATAATTTAGTAAACATCCTGCCTGGAGACAACGTTCTCTCTGTGTGTTAATTTAGAAATAATTTAAAGTTTAAGTCACTTTCGCCACTTAGAAACATTCTGTTGTAGCGTTGGAAAGGAATGAGGTTTCTTACAAAAATCTATCTTCATATTGAATTAAAACATATTTAAATCTAGGCAAAGAACTGGGAAAAAGGTATTTGGCAAAGTATCATTAGAATCTTTAAAAAAATTAGGTTAGTCTTCACTTTCCATGACTTTTCCAGTGCTATAGTGGCATGGAGTACTGGAGAGATTCCAGAAGCCTGATATACTGCTGATAGATAGATAGACAGACAGACAGACAGACAGACAGACAGACAGACAGATAGATAGATAGATAGATAGATAGATAGATAGATAGATAGATAGATAGATAGATAGATAGATAGATAGATAAAAGGAAATAAGGAAGACTGGAATATACTGCCCACCTATACACAGTAGACTTCTGATAGTCGGCACCTTTGGGACCTAGGTGGAACCAGATTATCAGATATTCCAGAGTACTAGCAGGCACTATAAGGGGGCATACTCCCAACCCAATCCCCCTCCACCTTATACTCAGTGGCACGTGCACTGAGCAGCCAGCTTTTCAATGAGCTGGCTGGGATGCTGTGCGCAACCCAAGCTGCCTCCCCTCCCGTTCCCTTCCCCAGAGCCAATCACCTCCCTTCTCTGCTTTCACCCAATCCCACTCTTGTCCCACAACCTTATGTCCAGATCCTGAAGCAGCTGCCTGTGTTCAGAAGCCAGCTGCTAGCACATGCAGGCTGAACACTGTGTGTGTTGGGGACAGTGAGTGGAACGGATGCTCATGGCCGTGAGCACGCATGCAGCTCAGAGCGACCCAGCCATGAGAGCAGCTGACCTGAGCGTTCCAGGTTCCAGGTGATGCTGAACTATCAGGAGTGCCGGACAACTAGATGCCGTACTATCCAAGTTTTACTGTATATGTAAAAGGAATAGGGATTTACAGATGAGTCATCTTAACTTCTGTACCAGGAAAAATAATGATTCAAATAATTAAAGAATCCATTTGCAAACATCTAGAAGACAATAAAATGATAAGTAATAATCAGTATGTATTTGTAAAGAACAAATCACACCAAACCAACCTGATATCAGCCTTTGGCAGGAAAACAGGCCTGGTGAATAAGCATGAAGTGGTAGATGTGGTATATCTAGACCGATGTTTCCCAATTTTTTTTGGTCACAGAACCCTTTTAAACTTGAAAGAATTTTGCAGAACCCTTAATAATATTCTAATATATGGATATCAGCGCTGAGTAGTGACATCATGATCCTCACTCTTTGGCTAAGCTGGCATTACACAGGGACACTTATCATGGCAAACACAAATGAAAATTGTTTTCAATAAAATTCATAAATGCTTAAATATTCATATTGGGCAGGGGTCTGAACTTGATGGCCTTCTAAGGTCTCTTCCAGCTCCATGATTCTGTGATTCTATGATTATTTTTTAAACCATAAAATATTATTGTAATGGAATTTTCTCGTTGAACCTTTATTTTCACTTTGCAGAACCTTTGGGAAACATTGATCTGGATTTTAGTAATGCAGTTGGTATAGTCTTGCATGACTTTATTAACAAACAAGGGAAATGATACCTAGATGGAGCTACTATAAGATGGGTGCATAACTGGCTGGATAACAGGTCCCAGAGGATAGTTATCAATGGTTCAGTCATCCTGGAAGAGCATAATGAGTCGGGTTCAGGGGGGATCAGTTTTAGAACCAGTTTGGTTTAATATTTTCATCAATGCTTTAGATGATGGTATAGATAGTACACTTGTAAAGTTTACCAATGATACCAAGCAGGGAGGGATTGTATATGCTTTAGAGGGTAGGGTTATAAATAATTCAAAATGATCTGGACAAACCGCAGATGTGAGGGAAGATTGAAAGAATTGGGTTAGATTAGTCAGGAAAAGAGAGGACAAGAAGCAATTGGCTTAAATTATAGTAAGAGAGCTTTAGTTTGGATATTAGGTAATACTTTCTAACTGTCGGGGTGGTTATGCACTGGAATGAATTGCCCACGGAGGTTGACAAACAGCTGTCAGGGATGATCTAGATGGTGCTTGGTCCTGCCGTAAGTGCAGGGCACTGGATTTGATGATTTTTCAAGGTTCATTTCGGTTCTATGATTCTACTGCTAGAAGGTCTGGAAAGCTGTTCTATCCAGGCTAGTGCTTCCAGATTCTCTGTCTGGCATAACTGCTTCCTCCTCGCTTACAGCAGCTAGGAGAATCAGGGAAGCACAAAAGTGGGGTTTAGCCTTCTATCAGTTCTGCCTCTTGCTCAGGGCCTACAAGAGACATGGGTTGCATAGAGGCGAGGACAGGTCCCAACAGAAATAGCATGGGGTTGCAGTGCATTATTTTATGGTACATGCTGAAAACCCTCTGCACAGTAAGAAGTAAATGGCTACTGGTATGCTTTATGTGATTAAAGCATCATTTCTGAACTACTTGGGCAAAAGTTCATTTTGCTATTTTACAGTAAAAAGTCCATTTAGAATCTAGAGGACACCTGTGCCATTAATTTGTGTTGATTGCTTAGTCAACAAACACATTACATAATGCATTAGAATAACAGTATATCTACTTCTGCATTTTATGGAACAAAAGCAGCAGTCAATTCCTTACATAATTATATGACCACTTAAAAAAACAAAGGAAATTAAAGACAGGGGAGTCTTTATAATAGCATTATGATCTGATTTACTCCTGAAAAAGCAAAGCTATTTTGAGTAAAGGGACCAATAGCTAGAACAAAAATGTGGATATTGGGGACACAAGCAACAATATTACACAATGTGATTAGCCCAGAACAGATTAAAATCCCACTCAGACAGATACTTACTTCTCCTTTAACTTTGAATTTCTTGGGTTGTATGGGTTTATGTAGAATAAACTTATTCCCCAATGTAGAGAGGTCAAATTTCTTTATGTTGAAAACGTTAACAAAGGTTACTATCACATATGAGGCATGTACAAACCATTCTTTATAGCTGTTTTTTGGGGAACTCTATTTTTTCTAGTTTTGCTGTCACCTTGCTATCAGCTATGAGGATGGCATCCTCAACTTTACTTGTATGCTGATTCATTTACTGGGAAACAATCCTTCCTGCTAAGCAATACCCTGAAGTAATGCAATAAGTCAGCTAAGGGTTCCTTCCATTTATCATTCAGCATGTGCTGCTGTCGGACTCAAGATGCACCGAGTATTAAATGACACTGTTAGTGGTGAATGTAAATTAGATTGTGTCGAATATGCATAAATGCATTGCTGAAGATTGAAATCAATGCTTGCTTCTTCTCAGACAGAATTATAATTTCCATTTACACCATTTCTAAGTAGAGAAAAGTCATTTTAATGAGTTTGTACATTTTATATTCTCTGGAGTACACATTGTTTTACTGAACACATGTATCACAACAATAAATCAATGATAAAGAAAGCTTTCTCAGCTTTGTTTATATTTTTGATAATATGTTATTGGATATAAAGGTATCTTGATGTATGTCAGAAATGTAGACTTCTATATGTAAGTATATCATTATTGACTGAAAAGATAAAGTGGATGATGGTCAAAACACTGAACTAGCTTTATTTGTAGAGTTGGTTGAATAATATAATGTATTTGTGAATAATTATTTGTTTTTTAATTTGATTTACAAAAGCTATAATTAAAAATGCATGACACTTGCAATGAATGAGCAATCTGATATTCATACAATACTCCAAAACTCTATAATATAAGCATTTATACAGTTATTAAAATATTTCAAGTTTTGAGAGTTGATTCCAGCCCCTGAAAAACTCATCTTTAGTGTAAGATAATCTGGTTCACAGGAGGAATTTATTATAGCTTCTTAATCAGTAGAACAAGATGGGTGATTCTAAATGTTGACTTTTGTTAGGAAATCAAACGTGAAAGGCCGTCAAGCTTTTTTGAGAGCAATTCTAAAATACAGTATTCTGAAATAATAAACTTGCTACATTTCTAGTTAAAATAGTATAATTAAAAATAGCTCCCATCATATTGGTCAACTGATTTAAATCTAATCTAAGGAAAGTCAATACATGACAATACATCATTAAAATAAAGCCAAAAGACTCAATCACATAAACTAAAAACAGTCTAGAAACATTTTCATTTGTGGGTTTTTTGTAAAATATAAGAAACTCAAAATACTTGCACAAGTATTACAGTCCATTAATTACCACTGTCCAATGGCATTTAGCAAATGCTGAACAAATGTTATTTCCAGTTACACAGGCATATATTCAGAATTATACCACCAATGTTAATGAAGCTATTATAGATTTATTGCTTTATAATAGCATGCTGGAACTCCTTGTGGAGGAGTCTATAGAATTATATAGAGACCAAGCATAACATTTTCATATGCATCTGAATAACTTAAAAGCCGTCCAGAGGATGAAAATTCTGTGGCAACTTTAGAGATTTCCACATTTGTTTTAATTCCATGTTTCAAACATTTTTGCAGTACCAGGGGGCACTGTTACAGGTTTGGGCTTTTGTTTAGGCTGGCTGAGGTGTGGACTTCTCATCTGTTCGACCCCTCCCTACATTGGGCTGACAGGTTTGTTTCCAACCCCCTGTCCCTTCACTTCTGTCCATTCATTGCTGAGGACTCCAGCTCCACCCAGCCTCTCTCTGTAAAGGTGCTAGGAGCTGCACAAAGTCCTTCCCTGCATGTGCCACTCAGGGTATGTCTAGATCACATGGCTCCGTCAACGGAGCCATGTAGATGAGTTTACTAGACATAGGAAAATGAAGCGGCGATTTAAATAACAGCTGCTTCATTTAAGTTAAAATGGCTGCCGCGTTGTGCTGATCAGCTGTTTGGCAGCACAGCGCTGTAGTCTGGACGCTCCATGGTCGACATCAAAGGCATGCCATCCCACGAGGCAGACTGGGGAAATCGACAAATGCCTTTGATGTCGACCATGGAGCGTCCAGACTACAGTGCTGTACCACCAAACAGCTGATTGGGACAGCGCGGCAGCCATTTTAATTTAAATGAAGCAGAGATTATTTAAATTGCCACTTCATTTGGGTATATCTAGTAAACTAATCTAAACTAGACATACCCTATGAATATATAGCATTCTCCAAAGGTCAGTTCCACATGAAAATCTGCATTCTGACATTATGTAAAAGTTCTTGGAAGAAGAGCTGTCCCCAAAGACTCATGTAAACTTCATGAATTTTGAAAATGTAAAATGTGAAAAAAGGAAAAATATTGAAATACATTTAACAAAATTCTCCCCCTCTCCTCCTCCACACAATTTTCAACCAATAATGGAGCTAAATTTTTTGGAAGTTTTTCATTTTCATATGAAAAATTGGTTGAAGGAGTTTCAAACCTCCTCCCCCATCTTCTTTTACTTATTTTTCTGAGTGGGGGCAAAAGTGGAGACACCAGGTAAGTTTACAGAGGCTGCAGATCAAGTATGGGTCTATGAGCCAAAAAGGCATACATTCTATTTATACTTCTGCTAACAGCTGGTCTGACTAATATTTTACAAAAAAAAATAGTTATGCCTTATAATATCCCCACTTAATAAAATAAACATCTTTGTTTCTACTTTATAGCTGATGAAAATGTGACTAAATCAAGAGTAATATGTCAGGTCACATACCAAATTAACATTAGAATTAGGATTGGAGCCCAAAATGCAGGTTTCTGTCTCATCCACTTAATCATAGTCCCGCCAGATAATTTTCTTGGAATCTCTCAGTTTTCCCATCTGTTGAATGGAGAAATAATTGGTATGTATCAGAGATGAAACCTTATGACGTACAGAATTTCAGATGTCCATGGTCACATGTAGGTCACGTATATGTCATACAGTTTCATTTCATAATGGCTAGCACTGAATTCTAGAGTCTCTCCTCTTGGAATGGAGCTGGCTATGCGTGCTCCAATGCTATTGCAGAGAATAGAATCATAGACTACTAGGACTGGAAGGGACCTTGAGAGGTCATCGAGTTCAGTCCCCTGCCCTCATGGCAGGACCAAATACTGTCTAGATGGAGGCATTTCACGCAGCATACCGGAGCGGATGACAAAGGCTTTCCTTGTCTACCGCAGCACGTCCAGTCTGCCCCACTGTGCTGCAAAACAGCTGATGGGCACAGTGTGGTGGCCATTTTGATGTAAATGAAATGGCAATTATTTAAATCGCCGCTTCATTTTCCTATGTCTAGTAAACTCATCTACATGGCTCCGTCGACGGAGCCATGTAGTCTAGACATACCATCAGTGTCCAACAGGGGCAGGGACCTATGTGGGGCCCCAGAGAGCAAAAATTTGCATTTGAGTGAGAGGGGGAACTGGACAAGGCTGGGGGTAACTGGAAGCTTGGAAGAGAAGGGGCAGCCGATCCCAGGGATGGTAGAGCCAGACATAGAACTTCAGGGAGCAGACAGACAGAGGAAGAACCAGGCTATGGATGGCTGGGGGAGCTGGGCTAGGAAAAGAAAAGAGTGAGGGTGGCAGGAAGCAGAAGCTAGAGCTGTGGGGAGCTAGCTTAAAAGCTGTCTTAAAAGCCGGCTTTCCCCAGCACCGTTTCTGCAGTGCCACCTGCTGCGGTGAGCAGGGGAGGTTGCTGTGAAGCAGATGGAGGCTTTCTCCCTAATCAACTAATCATGTAGTCAATAGAAATTCATCCACTACACAATTAGATATTTACTCGCTTCCTAGCATCCCTAACCCTCATGCTGCACCTTGCTCTTCTCTGCCCACATGTTCTGCCCTGCGGCAACTCCCTGCAATTTCTCTTGTAGTGATATTTGCTTTTCATGTCTATTCACATATACCAGTGTCCACAGGAAACTGACAAAAAGAAAAGGGAGGCGGAAGTGTACCTTGGTCAGAAAAGCAGCAGTCAATGGAAACCTCTGGCCAATATACTGAGGAGGAAGATGGACTTGTACCTGACAAGGCCAGAGCAGCTGAAAACTTTTATTTAGGTAAAAGGAACATGACTTTTTCCTTATGGATCCATTTATCTCCAGAACTATCTCTAAAGCTGGTGACATTTTGAACAAGTGTCAGTTCTAAACAGTGGAGTTGAGTGGAATTTTAGAGGTCCCTTCTAGAGTTCAGCACATTCTTCCTCACCCATAGGAAAGACCTTTAAAAATGGTCTTAAATATTACAGAACAAGAACCACTGTTCAAATTAGACTTGGCTGCTTTATAGCTACAGCATTAGTGATGAAGCACTGTTGAACTGAACAGTTAGAGCTTTGGTTATACTCAGTACAATCCTACTGTGCCATAGGTGACGATCAGATGTGTAAATCAGGGCAGAAGAAAACCCTGTTGCCTGAATAAAATACGCCCATATCACTTTGAATCAGGCAGAAAGTCAGGGACTTGATACAAGCCCAATTTGTTCCCTCACTACTAGGCTACTGAGATGCCCTTTCCTCTGATGAAAATCATGCTGAAAAATGCATACAGGCAGTCCCCGGGTTATCTACAAGATAGGGACTGTAGGTTTGTTCTTAAGTTGAATTTGTAGGTAAGTCGGAACTGGCGTCCAGATTCAGCCGCTGCTGAAACTGACCAGTGGCTGACTACAGGAAGCCCGAGGCAGAGTTTCTCTGCCCCGGGGCTTCCTGGAATCAGCCGCTGATCAGTTTCAACGGTGGCTGAATCTACCCCAGGTGTCCCCAAGTCAGCTGCTGCTGAAACTGATCAGCGGCTGATTTCAGGAAGCCCGGGGCAGAGCAACTCTGCCTCGGGTTCCCTGTAGTCAGCCGCTGGTCAGTTTCAGCAGCGGCTGACTTGGGGACGCCTGGGGCAGAGCCTGAAACTGACCAGCAGTGGCTGAATCAGGATGCCTGGAGCAGAGCAGCTGGGGTGCTCCCGGGTTGGTCCAGTAGCGACGAGGAGTGGCACTGCGGGACCAACCCGACAGCACCCCAGCTGCTCTACCACAGGCGTCGGTGAGAAAAGCCTGGTCTGCGACCCCGCCCCCCAGCAGATCAGGGAGACTTGGGCGGCGGGATCGCCGCCCGCATCCTCCGCGGCTATGCTCCGTGTCTCCCTAGTCTGCTGGGGTCCCGCCGCCCGCGTCCTCCGGGGCGAGAAAAGCCCCGTTCGTAAGTACAGATCCGACATAAGTCGGATCCACGTAACCCGGGGACTGCCTGTATCTTGCTTTAGTTTAAAATGTTCCAACCAGCTCTGTTTAGGAACCTAAGTCCCATTTGTAAAAGAGATTAGGCTTTTGACTGGTTAAATCAAACCAGTAATTTACACAGAGTTTTACTATAGGCCAAATTGCTGAACCTTAAGTCCCATAGG
This sequence comes from Pelodiscus sinensis, assembly GCF_049634645.1. NCBI lineage: Eukaryota > Metazoa > Chordata > Testudines > Trionychidae > Pelodiscus > Pelodiscus sinensis. The sequence goes on from NC_134723.1 coordinate 11,810,963, forward strand.
GTATGTCTACACTCCCCTCCTAGTTCGAACTAGGAGGGTAATGTAGGCATACCGCACTTGCAAATGAAGCCCGGGATTTGAATTTCCTGGGCTTCATTTGCATAAGCGGGGAGCCGCCATTTTTATAACCCCGCTGGTTCGAACCCCGTGCAGCGCGGCTACACGGGGCTCGAACTAGGTAGTTCGGACTAGGCTTCCTATTCCGAACTACCGGTACACCTCATTCCACCTTGTGAACAAGGTGTACCGGTAGTTCGGAATAGGAAGCCTAGTCCGAACTACCTAGTTCGAGCCCCGTGTAGCCGCGCTGCACGGGGTTCGAACCAGCGGGGTTTTAAAAATGGCGGCTCCCCGCTTATGCAAATGAAGCCCGGGAAATTCAAATCCCGGGCTTCATTTGCAAGTGCGGTATGCCTACATTACCCTGCTAGTTTGAACTAGCAGGGTAGTGTAGACATACCCATAATAACTACATACATCCTGGGTAAAATCACTGTGGCACAAACAGGCTCCACCGAGCAGATATATTTCTTCCATCTGGCATGGGTGAAAAGGATGGGGAACAGTTAGAGCTTTGGTTGTACTATCACAATACCTTGGCCAGTATAGCTGCACTGATACAATGGACAATGTATGCTGCATTGGGTATAGATGTGGCCATTTTATTCTCTCACCTGAGTAACCTGGGACTTTGGAGGGAGATTGTCATTCCAAAGCTATATTTACATGGCAAACAAAATATCCAAACAGTCAGTTTCAGCCTGGCTCTTCAGATTCCTGCTGTGGTGCAAAAAATTGCAGTGTAGACATTTCCAGTGTAGATAACTCCCTTTGGCAGTTCAGAGCCCAAGTGGGAACATTTATACTGCTGATTTCAGTGTCATAGCATGAGTCAGTCTCTATGGGTACATCTAGACTACAGAGCTTTTCTGGGATGCCAGTTCACCAGGAAAGCTCTGCCACGGCCAAGGAACATGTCTGCTTCTACAAAAAAAAATTCATAAAAGCAGACGCATTTTTTTGGTATCCCTGTAAATCTTGTTTTACAAGGAAGAAGGGATGTTTTGAAAGAGGTTTTTTTTCCCCCAACACTTGGCCCCATATATACAGGCCAAATGTTGGAAAAGCCTCTTTGGGAAGAAAAATGGCAAAACATACTCAAACTGTGGTTTGCAATTTGCATATCTTTTTCTAACTTTTCTTTATAGTCTAGAGGCAGCCTGCAATTCACTGACATGTCTTTTTTTTTTTTAATTGTAGATACAAGAAGACTTACCTGGTCTTGCCTGGGTCCCGCAAAGCAGGGGGCTGATAGTGTAGAGGATTCAGGAGTCAAGGCAGACTTAGAGAGGTGGGGAGCTCAGGGCAGGAGGCTGGAAATGTGGGTGGTTGGAGGTTGAGGAGGGGCTCAGGGCATAAGTTGGGGGTGCAAGGGAGTGGGAGGAGGGGAAACTCAGAGGACAGGTTGGTGGGGTCAGGGCAGGGGGTGGCTGCTGTCTTTTCCCCAGGGGGTGGTTTGGAGTGACAGGGACATGCACCTTACCTATCAGTTTGTCTCCGGAGTGGGGAGGAGGCATGCACCCCACCTCCAGCTTCTCCCCAGGGCCTGCACACTCTGGCTGTGTCTAGACTACATGCCTCTGTCGTCAGAGGCATGTAGATTAGACACATAGGCAAAGGCAAATGAAGCGCGATTTAAATGATCACGGCTTCATTTACATTTACATGGCTGCCGCGCTGAGCCGACAAACAGCTGATCAGCTGTTTGTCCACTCAGCGTGCTAGTCTGGACGCTCCCCTGCCAACATCAAAGCCCTTTGTTGGCAGCCCCGTTTTTCCTCGTGGGATGAGGTTTACCAGGGCTGCCGAGAAAGGGCTTTGATGTCGGCAGGGGAGCGTCTAGATTAGCGCGCTGAGCAGACAAACAGCTGATCAGCTGTTTGTCGGCTCAGCGTGGCAGCCATGTAAATGTAAATGAAGCCGCAATCATTTAAATCGCGGCTTCATTTGCCTTTGCCAAAACAACAAATCTACATGGCTCCGTCGACGAAGCCATGTAGTTGAGACGTACCCCAAGATTGCTGGCTTCTCCCCAGAGCTGGCTTCTTTGTGGAAGAAGCCCATTGGCTTTACCCTAGCACCAGCCTAGGGTGAGAGGGGGGCTGTGATTATTGGATGAATGTAACTGCCTCTGCTCTCAACCCCTCCCTTTCTGTTTGATATGAAACAATCACATTCCACATGCATCCTATTATCTTGGTACAACCAAACCTTGATCTTGCTTTAAGTTATGAAAAGAGGAAGCTGCATACCAAGTTTGGTGTTCATAGCTCTTATAATTCAGGAGGAGTTCTTGAACAAATGCACTCACAGACAGATGGACAGACAGACCACATTTCTAAAATCTATAGATAGATATCTGTAGTCTGGTTGCTACAGGAGTAATGCAGCCTTATTTGGATCAGAGCTCATGTTCATAATTCTGTTCTCTAAATGTTGCTCTAAAATGTTGAGAATTTCAAATAATGTTACCTTTCTCCATATTTTAACCTTGCTTTAAATTATAAGAGATACAATTGTCTATTAAATTATAGAGGGTGCTTCCTGAAATATGTAGAAAAGACAGATTTTTACAAAAAAGTAAATAAGACTTTTTCATATGGGTATGCTAACCAAGAAGCCACATTTTCCATTTCTCCTGTAGACTTCTCTATTGATTCCTACACTGTTTTGTTTGGCTAAAATAAATTTTCCATTAGGAGATCTGTAAAATAAACGAACTGACTGTTTTGCCTATCAATGCACTCTTACTACTTCTTTTCTTGTTGTTTTGTCTCTGTAAGCATCTCACACCAACTTGGTACTTCATACATGTAGGAACCTGAGCAGAAATTTGGCTTCTAGAAATTGAACTTGGACTGCTGAGAATTCCTTGTTCTGAGGCTACCAAACTTAGAGTTACTTAGGGTATATCTATACTACAACACTATTTCAAAATAACTAGCGCTATTCTGAAATAACTTAGTCTACCTCTACATAGCAGGAAATTATTTTGAAATAGTGTCAAAATACTGTCAAGCTGGAGGACTTCTTATTCTGACTCCTGCAACCCTCATAGTATGAGGAATACGGGAAGTCAGAGGAGGAGTGCTCTGTTTCAAAATAAGTGCTGTATAGACGCTCCCTATTTTGAAATAAGCTATTTCTTATTTTGAAATAAAATATGCAATTGACATAGCTCAGTTTGTGTAGCTTATTTTGAGTTAATCCCTGCAGTGTAGACAAGGCACATTGCGAGAAAATGTCATGATTTCAGGTTTCTAATTTCAGTAGGGCTCTGAAGAAGCCAAACCCCATCTGAAATTAGTAAAAAAATATTTTTTTAAATGTTATTATGGCCAAAGACAATGTCCTTGGGCTATTCTGAAAAAAAAGTAAATACATATTAGAAGGTAGTCTCAGAAAGATGATATTAGAGATGCAAGTATTCCAGGGCAAGACCACAGCATCTGCCATATGTAGCTCCTTGCATCTTTCACGCTTATTAAGTACTCTGTTCAAACACATGGGCAAGTGTCGTTAGCTGTCGTGCTTAAATAGTTTTGAGAAGCAGTTGCAGAATTGCTCACTGGCCTAAATGGAGTATTTTCCTATTTTGCCTCCTGCGCATTTTCCTCAATATCCAATCCACCTACTCAGACCTCTAGGCTACGTCTACACTGGCACCCTTTTCCGGAAATGCTTAAAACAGAACAGTTTTCCGTTATAAGTATTTCTGGAAAAAGCGCGTCTACATTGGCAGATGCTTTTCCGGAAAAGCACTTTTTCCGGAAAAGCGTCCATGGCCAATGTAGACGTGCTTTTTCGGAAAAAAGCCCCGATCGTCATTTTCATGATCGAGGCTTTTTTGCGGAAAATACTACTGTGCTGTCTACACTGGCCCTTTTCCGGAACAGTTTTTCCAGAAAAGGACTTTTGCCCGAATGGGAGCAGCATAGTTTTTCCGGAAAAACACTGACAATTTTACAGTAGATCGTCATTGCTTTTCCGGAAAAGCAAGCGGCCAGTGTAGACAGCTGGCAAGTTATTCCGGAAAAGCGGATGCTTTTCCGGAATAAGTGGCCCAGTGTAGACACAGCCCTAGTGAAGTCTGGGATTGACCTTCATGAGAATGCTTCCTTTCTTGTTTTCCTCAATTGAGGTCAAGGGGAGATGTTAAAATGCATATAGAAATCCAAAATGAATAAGAATGGTCTTAATTCTGAGAAATGTAACCTGGCACCTGAATTTCAGTAAGTGCAGGGCACCTGCCTTCGGAAAATCGGATTATTTTAGAATGTGTTAAGAGTGGGCACATCAGTCAGTAGCCACCCAGGATAATTTAAGCCTAAAAATTTAGATTAAAGTCTGGTATCTTAACTTCTGATCCCCTGAGTAAGCGGAACCAAATGATATGTATATAGTTTTTCTAATTGTTTTGAAATCACTTTCCAGTCTACATGTCTGAGTAAATTGGCAAAGATTTTCAGGCGAACTTAAAAGGTAACTAGTTGATCTCAGTCCTACCTAAAACCAAACTTGATAACTTGATTATATTTTCTCTTAAATAAATAAATTTACAATTATCATGCAATCCCTGAGAAGACACCTAGTAATACCATCTCCTTACTCACAAGTTAGTTCTTCATCTTATGATCACAATGCATATCAAAAGAATTAATATTGCCTGGCCACATACCAGTTACCAGTGTTACTCTCAGTCTCTGAAATGGATCTGACCTACAATCTCTGTTTCATGTGCTTTGTGTTTTACTGACACTCTGCTGCTAATGACATGGCTAGGAATTAGTTTAAAACATGATTTGTATCAAAAAGTGTCCCTTTGGAACTTCCATACATTTCCTGAAGCCAAGAAAAATAACCTACTTAGTGTCTCTGTAAAACCTCTTTCTCCATTTAATGCAGCATTTCTCAAACTGAGTCCGTGCACCCCTGCGAATCTACAAGGGTACTCCAGAGGGTCTGCCAACCACAGTGATCAACCCCTGCCCTTCCACCCCTCAATTTCTCCCTCTCCCTCCCAGTGCCTCCTGCATACCTGGGTGCAGCAGGTGCTAGAAGGAAGGAAGAGGAGTGGGGAGGGGGCATGTTCAGGGGAAAGGGTGAAAAGAGGTGGGGAAGAGCAAAGACAGGGATGGACCAGAAGTGGGAAGAGGTAGGGCAAGGGTGTGGCCTTGGATGATGGGGTGGAGTGGCAGTATATCCTGGGGGCTGAGGAGGGAGGAGAACTGGGGGGGGGTCTGCAAAAAAATTAAAATAAAAAAGGGGGTCCTTAGGTTGCTAAAATTTGAGAACTGCTGATTTAATGGATTCCCAAGAATATTAGGGTGTATCTACACTTTGAGCTGATGGTGAATCTCAGCTTTTTGAGTCATATTTGTACGAGATGTCATTGAGCTGGTGAACTAAAAATAGAAGGTAGCCACATCTGTCTGAGCTGTGAAGGGAACTAGCCACCCTGAACACATACAAGGTCACTGACAGTATTCTGGACCTCAGCACAGAACAATCAAGGGATCCCCTGTTCCCTCCCTCAGCTGAAGCCAGAAGCCCCCACCCAGAAAAGGCCTGAATGTCCTTTCCTGCCCAGAGGAGCCTCAGGTTGGCCACAGCTTCACCTCCCCTCTCTTCCTCAGACCCAGCCTGGTCTTGGGACAAGTATCTCCAAGGTGGTTGGGTAGCAAAAACCTGCATAGGACATACCAAAAGCTTGGAGAGATGTGTTTCCCCAGAGCAGGTTGGGTCTGGGGAAAAGAGCAGGGGCATGGGTTGAGCCAGTCCATGGGTGGGAGGCCTGTGGCCTGTCCTGGAGTCTCTTCTAGCTGATGTCCCTGAGCCCTAAATTGTCTAGTCTCCTGGGTAATTGCCTTCTTTGCCCAATGCATCAGCAGGCCTGAACACATACCTTTCCAAGACCTTAGGCACATAGGGAAGCTACTCTGACCACCCTTTAACCCCTCTGCAGCTATATTCTAATTTTAGCATGCCAGCTCAAAAACAGCTAACTTGCATCATGGCTTCTGAAGTTGGGAAACACAACACCAGCTCCAAATCTAGACAAACCCTATATGACCTATGAGGACTTGAAAAAACCTGTGTTTTGACAACAGAGATTTTCAGCAGTCTGAATCCAAACAGAAGATGTTGGGCAGCATACGGAAATCATTTTAGTGCTATTTAAAAAAAACCAGAAAATTCTGCCAGTTCATGTAGAAATAATTATGCAATTATCAGACCTGTTTCAATCTTTTTTGTATTCTAGTCAGGTAAAATGAACCTAAAATTAAGTTTGCAAACACAGGCTATTACCCAGAATCATAATGTACTCTTAGGAAGGATTTTACTGCATTCTTTGTTTTCCTCAGATGCTTTCTCTCAGACAGCAGCACAAGCCCTCACCCTCCTGCTTTCCAGAGCTTTTGCTGCCAAATAATAACTGCCCTGTGCTATGTAGTATCAATAGCAAAGAAAGAGTCTTCATTTACCTGCCACCTCTTCACCAGCACATCCACAAAGAGGCAGCCACAATGAGATCCTTTTATCTCCTTTGGAGCAGCAAATAGAGCATTTTATATGAGAAATGAGAAGAATTCACTCAGGATCATTTCAAGGTCCTCCACAAGAGTCTCCTAAAGTAGCTAAGTAGTCATGGGGTGAGAGGCAAAGGGTTGTATTTGATCAAAAACTGGCTAGTGCTAGAAAGCAAAGCACAGGATTAAATGGTCAATTTATAACAAGGAAAAATATTATCTTCAGGGGCTAAAAAGTTCTGTATTCATGTTCTGAGTGTTTTAATATAGTTTATTGATCTGGAAAGATGAGTGAGTAGTAAAATAGCAACATTTGCAGGTGACACATTTGTTAGACTCAAAGAGGACCCTTAGGAACTTCAGAAAACTTAGGTGAATGGTCAACCAGGTGGTAAATGAAATGCAGTGACAACAACAAGTAATGAGCAATGAGAAGAAAAAGGAACTTTTTAGCCCCTGAAGATAATATTTTGCCATGATATAAATTGATCATTTAATCCTGTGCTTTGCTTTCTAGCACTAGACAGAGTCCCGGTCTTACTCTTACACCTTACAGGTTCAAATTTAATTACATCAACCCAAGAAAGATAACCAGGCATTACGGAAGACAGCTTAATGTAAACCTCTACTCACTGTGTAGAGCCCAGTACAACTACAGGTCTTACCACCCTGGTCTGGCACCCTCTGGATCTGATTGGTCCCAAATGAAGAATTTTTCTGGACCAGGGGAGATTATATCTGGCCTCACTGCTACTGCCTTTGCCCCCAGTACTGGACCAGTCACAGTCCCCACTGCCCTGCTAGTCCCCCTTCCCTTTGGCTGCCATACTGGGCAGCCCAGCTCGCAGTGCGCGGGGCTCCCACCCCACCGGGTAGGTCCACTGCAGCACACCAGGCTCATGGCCCTGCTGAGGGTCCCTGCTGCAATGTGCCGGGCACCCAGTCCCTTCAGACAGCCCAGCTGAGGTGCACCATGCAGCCTAGCTGAGTAACCCCACTGCAGCACACTGGCCTCCAGGCCACACTGGGCAGCCCTGCTGGGGTGCACCCAGCTGTCCAGCTGCAGGAATCTAGACTCTGGAGCCCTCCGCCCTGCTAGCCTGCCAGGCTCCTAGGCACCAGCCCTCCACCAGGACTCTCTGGTCCTGGAACATCCATGGTCCGTCACCAGAAAGTCCCAGTTATAGAGGTTCAACCTGTACTAAATTTATAGCCACGGACACATCAAGGCAGATATCCTGCGGAGTGCTACAGGGAATGGCAGCAGTCAAAGCTGCCGTGTGTCAGGTTGCTGCCTGCAGAAGCCAGCACCCTGTGTAGGTAGAAACTCCACTGTGGCTGTGCTGCACCAAGCCCTGTCCACTGAGGGGGGCACCAGACTCAGCAGCAGCTCTCCCTGATCACGTTAGTCTGGGAGCATATTCAGGCAAGGGTTGCAGAGGGTATATGAGGAGTGAAAATGGCAATGTTAGGTGAAGAGGCGTTTGTTGGAAATATATAAATAGGGTAGGGTGGAATCAGGAAACAGAATTTTTTAGCCTGGGGCTTTGGAGCTGTTGATTCAGTTCTGTGCTCTTCCACAGAGTTCCTGAGAGACCTTTGGCAAATCTATGAGGAAACTGAGTTATAGATACACTTCTGTAAAATGGAGGGAATATAGCACTTCCTGCCTCACATAGGTATTGTGAAGATAAGTACGTTAAAAATTGTGAGGTGCCCAAATAATACAACTATGCAGGGGCATCAAAGTACATTGGATAAAGAGGGAGCAAACAGCTTAGAATAGAGGAATGGAAGCCTCCCCTCATTGACCATGGCAGAGGATTTGCGAATCAAAGACAGAAACAGCCTGCCAGTTGAGAGACAGGAAGAGAGAGCAAAATGCAGGACAATGTAGCACTTTAAAGACTAACAAGATGGTTTATTAGATGATGAGCTTTTGTGGGCCAGACCCACTTCCTCAGATCAAATAGTGGAAGAAAATAGTCACAACCATATATACCAAAGGATACAATTTAAAAAAATGAACACATATGAAAAGGACAAATCACATTGCAGAACAGGAGGGGGATGCAGGGGGGGGGGGGAGGAAGGAAGGTAAGTGTCTGTGAATTGATGATATTAGAGGTAGGGAGAGTGGGATGTTTGTGAGTTAATGGTATTAGAGGTGATAATTGGGGAAACTATCTTGGTAATGGGTGAGATAGTTCAAATGTTTGTTAAGTCCTTGTTGGAAAGGAGACATCATCCTGTCAGCAGAGAACGAAAGAGAAATGACTTGACAGTGGTGAAAGAAAAAGGGCAGAAGACCTACAGATGTAGTCAGCTGCTAGGAAAGAGAACTGCCCAACTGTCAAAGAACTTAACAGAGAAAAACAACCCCAGCTGATCTGTCTGGTTAAGTATCTATGATGGTGTGTATCTTTATTCATGCTCAAAAATATAATTTATGGAGTTCAAATGAAAAGGATATTATCCCAGGATTCTACCTGACTCCTTCCAGAGAAACATCTTTAAGGAAAAGTGTAACGATGTCATTGTTATTTTTAAAGAAATCAGCATTTTCACAAGATTTAAACTAACTTTGCCATCGCCTGCCTCCCTTTCTTGAAACCTCTTTCTTTGGGCTTTCTTGTTTCTAGTTTCTTTATCATGGAAATACTGAGCAATGAAGCTGAAACCTTATCAAATGTATGAAATTGAAAGCAAGGTCTACAAACACGTCCTCTTACATGAGCAGGCAAAATACAGATGAGGAATTTCTGCTTAAAAAACATATAAAAACAAACCCAAACCAATGAATAGCTAATCCAAAACAAACAGTTTTTGGTTGGCAAATGTGTTATCTAAAATGTTCCAAACAGACCCTCAAGGAGATATAATTCAAAAGGATTACCTGACTAAAATATGTAAAGCATAATGTTTGATTCTTTTTAAGAACTATATTCTGTCTTGATTAACTCTTTGATTTAATTTATTTGCCATTAAGTCCATGAAATTGACCCTGTTTATTTTAATAGTATTATCTGGAATTGTGCATAAATTAAGAGGAACCTGAAAAAATTTGCATTGATAATGCAGGGTTATTATTATTATTATTATTATTATTATTATTATTCAGAACATGTATACAAGAAACCAGCAATATTCAATGTTTGTAGTAAGGTTGTGCAATCACAATAAAAATTATGTCTTTCTAGCTAAAAGATTCCCAGGAGCAATGTTAGTAAAAAGAGATTCACCCTGGATATGGAACAAATCAGACTAACTCCAGGCTAGATAAAACAATTTTGAATGAAGTATGAGGCATAGGCTTAATTAGTTTATACATAAGACAAAGTACTACTCTTAAAACACCCCCTAAAACACCATAATAATAATGATACTAAAATATAATTTACTGTACATTTATAGCTAGAAAATATGTGGACAAAAATATGTGACATACATTATAAAATTATTACCTGAATACTTCATAATTAGAAGATGTTAATAGGGATAGTAATGCCTTTTTCACCAGTTTTTTATCTGAATTAAATGGAGAAATTATACAAATATCTGAGGAAATTTGAGAATTTCAGTTCAGTTTTCAGTTGAAAGAGGCTTGCTAAACCCTGTTAAAATCAAGAAGAAGAATGAACACATTGAAAACTCACGGCTCACAATGCTTTACTTTATAATTGATTCCAGGAATAAAAGTGAAGACAACATTTAATCACCTGCATAGTCCTTAATTCCGTGGCTGTAAACGTGCTGGTTGGAAAATTGGAGCCCTGGTCACATGTGAACAGATAACTAGGATCCCTTCAGATGAGGCTGGCCATTTTTGAATTAACCTTCAGGGTATGTCTACACTACAAAGTTAATTCGAACTAACGGACGTTAGTTCGAACTAACTTTCATAGGCGCTACACTAGCGCTCCGTTAGTTCGAATTTAATTCGAACTAATGGAGCGCTTAGTTCGAACTAGGTAATCCTCATTCCACGAGGATTAAGCTTAGTTCGAACTTACTAGTTTGAATTAAGGGCTGTGTAGACCCTTAATTAGAACTAGTGGGAGGCTAGCCCTTCCCAGCTTGCCCTGGTGGCCACTCTGGCCAACACCAGGGAAACTCGTCTGCCCCCCTCCCGGCCCCGGAGCCCTTAAAGGGGCATGGGCTGGCTACGGGGTTTGTGCCAGTTGCAAGGCTGCCAGCACCCGTGCCAGCACACCCAGCAGCTGACACCCATGAGCTAGCCACCCGATGCCACCCAGCCCTCCCCCTCTTCCTGGGACCAGCCTGGCGGCTCCCAGGACCCTGCCCAGGGCCACAAGAGGCGGGCGCCCGCGTGGTCTAGTGTGGAGATCGTGGACCTCATCGAGGTTTGGGGGGAAGCCTCCAATGTCCACTATCTCTGCACTAGCCACAGGAACGCGGCAGTCTTCGGCCGCATGGCTGCCAGCTTGGCCGCCAGCGGCCACCAGCGCAGCCGGGAGCAGGTGCGCTGGAAAATAAAGGACCTGCGGCAGTCCTACTCCCGGGCCTGCCTGCCAGAGGCCGACCCGGAGGCCTGCCCCCACTTCCAGGCTCTGGACCGCCTCCTGGGGGCTCATGCCGTCCCTGCCCCCTGGGACGTGATAGACCCCAGGGCAGAGGGACCGCTCCAAGAGACGGAGGAGGAGGAGGAGAAGGAGGAGGAGGAGGAGGGCTCCGAGAGCCAGGAGCCTGCCGGCAGCCTGCCCAGGACCCGGGACCCCTGAGGCACCACACAGAGCTGCTCGCCTGTGTCGTCAGAGGCCGGAGAGGTGTCCACATGTGAGTACCATCATGCTCCCCTTATGTGTACGGAGGGCTGGGGTGAGAGGGAGCCCCGGGACCATGCGCCTGGGCCTTGCCCACCACGGAGCAGCAGCTGGGGATCCTGCAGGGGCCCTGGACTTGCAGAGGGGAGCTGGGTTTCACACACCTGGGCCCCTGGGGTAATTGACCGCTGTGCTTGTTTCACCATAGCCGCAGCACCTGGGATTACAGGGCGCACCACACCGCCTGCAGCAGCTGCCCGCGCCCGGGCCAGCAGGAGAGCCAGGAACCCAGAGGACTACCAGAGGCGGCTGGAGCACCAGCTCCACATCCAGGACCACTGGGTCCAGGAGGACCTAAGGCTGCGCCGGAGGAGCTTGGAGGCACTGGAGGAGCAGGGCAGTGCCCTGCGAGGCCACCTCCAGAGCCTGCTCAACCGCTTCCCAATTCCTCCTGCTCCCCCTGCCCCTCCTCCTCCTCCCTCTGCCCCCCTGCTCCTCCTCCTGCTCTCGCTCCTGCTTCCTCCACACCCTCCGTCCCTCCTGCCCCACCCTCCACAACCATTCCCCACCGATGCCCCCGGACGCGCAGTGTTGCGAGACAGGAGAGGCAGCCGGACCCCCACCCCTGAGCTTTCCTTTCCCTTCCCCCCTTCCCTCCCCTTCCAGCTCCCTCGTCCCAGGTTTCCCCCTCCCCTCTCCCATTCTCCTTCCTCCCTCCCCCCACCCCAGTTATGTAAAATAAAAAGACATTTTTGTTTCAAAAACAGGTGTCTTTATTTGACAGTAGGTAGGGAGGGGAAAGGGGAAGGGGGGTAGGGTGGAAGAAGGCCCCAGTGGGGCATGCAAGGTAGAGGTCAGTCCTCCTCCTTCACCAGGAAGCTCTCCCGCAGGGCTTCCCGGATCAGGACGGCCCCCCGCTGGGCTTCCCTGATGGCGGCGGTGCTGGGCTGACTGTAGTGGCCAGCCATGCGGTCAGCCTCAGCCATCCAGGCTGGCAGGAAAGCCTCCCCCTGTCTCTCACATAAATTGTGGAGCACACAACATGCTGCCACCACGGGAGGGATGTTGTGCTCGGCCAGGTCCAGACGGGTGAGGAGGCATCGAAAGCGGGCTTTCAGTCGCCCAAAGGCCCCCTCCACCACAATGCGGGCCCTGGTCAGCCTGGCATTGAAGGCCTGACAGGAGGGATTGAGGTGCCCCGTGTAGGGCCTGCAGTGGGTAGGTGGCATCCCCCACCAGGCAGACTGGCATGTCCATGTCCCCAACCCTGATGTGGCGGTCGGGAAGAAAGTCCCGTCCTGCAGCCGCTGGCACACGGAGGAGTTGCGGTACACCCGGGCGTCATGTGCCTTGCCGGACCAGCCCAGATTAATGTCCGTGAACTGTCCCCGGTGGTCACACACGGCCTTCAGGATCACAGAGAAGTACCCCTTGCAGTTCACGTACCGGGACGCCTGGTGTTCCAGGGCATGGATGGGGATGTGAGTCCCATCGATGGCCCCCCCGCAGTTGGGGAAGCTGAGGGCACCGAATCCCCTACGGAGCAGCACCCGGTTGATGGCCTTGACCACCTGCAGAGAAAGACACAGCCAGCTCCCAGAAGCAACCCCCTGGTGGCGTGTAGTACGGCCGGGACAGACTGACCCCTCCGGTGCGTGGCGCTTTCACCTTCTCCCTCCCCCCCTTTGTCCCTGGGGCAGCCCATCCCTTCCTTGCAGCCCCCCTCCCCTCCCGGCGCAGTGGCCGACAAGTGCCATACCTGCATGAGCACCGCTCCGACGGTGGATCTCCCCATGCCGAACTGGTCCCCAACGGATCGGTAGCTGTCCGGCGTGGAGAGCTTCCAGAGGGCGATGGCCACCCGCTTCTGGAGGGGGATGGCGGGCCTCATGCGAGTGTCCCTTCTGTGCAGAGCAATGGCGAGCCACTCGCAGAGCTCCAGGAAGGTGTCCCTCCTCATCCTGAAGTTCTGGGTCCACTGTCGGTCTTCCCAGCGCTCCAGGACAATGCGGTCCCAGCAGTCACTGCTGGTGTCCAGACACCAGATGCGGTGGGGCACGCCAGTGCTGGGGCGCCACCGCGGCTCCTCCATGGCCCCCAGGGCAGCCAGGTGGAGAGGCAGGGGGCTGACGTGCACCAGGTGGTGCCAGGCAGCCTCGATCCATTGCTGGCAGGCTTGCAGCAGCAAGTCCAGAAAGTGCACCAGAAGGTGCAGGGCGAGCTCTGGCTCCATGTTGTCACCTGCGGCGGCATCCCCGAAGGGAAGCACCGACACAGACGGGCACAGAGACCAACGCTTTGCTGTCCCTCGGCGAGGTTGACAAGAAAGCAGGAAAAGCTGAGAACCGGCTGTCCAGGGGGGTCCCTTTAAGCACGAGCCTCAGCTAGCCTCAGACAGCAGCCACACAACGCAACTACTGACCTGATTAGCAAAACGCTAATTCAAACTAGTTTTTAGTTCTAGATGCGTTAGTTCGAATTAGCTTAGTTCGAATTAAATAATTCAAACTAAGTTAGTTCGAATTAGCGCTGTAGTGTAGACGTACCCTCAGAGGGGTAGCCGAGTTAGTCTTTAACTGGAAAAACTTTAAAAAACAACGAATAGTCTGCAGCGCCTTAAAAGCTAACAAACATGTAGATGGTATCATGAACTTTCGTGGGTAAAACCCACTTCTTCAGATGAATTAATCTGGTAGGGGACCTGGACAAATGTGACCCACATAAAAAGAGAACACCGATAAGCACATATATAGAAGGATGGTCGCCATGGTAAAAATGAGGACAAGTTTAAAATAGGCATGTTACGGCTAGATTGGGGTGGGTAAAAGGGCCTCCACAGGCCAGATCTGGCCCACTAAGCAGATTGATCTGGTCTGCGGAGGCCGTGCCACTCCTCCATCCCTAGGTCAGTTGGCCTAGGGACAGGGGAGCAAGTGGCACTTAGAGTCAACCCTGGTGGCTGACTCTAAGCGCAGAGCACCATAGGGCAGTGAGTGAGGGACTTCACATGGTCTCCCCCGCCCCCAGGCCAATCAGGGACTAGGGGCACGGAGGGAAGCGCACAAAGCTCTGCCCCGACCCTGCAAGGAATGCACGGTGCTTAGAAGCACTGCGTGCTCCTGCCAAGGTGAAAGAGACTTCGTGCTCTTCCCCTATCCCCAATCCCTGATTGGCCTGGGGGCAGAGGGAGCATGCAAAGTCTTCTCTTGCCCTGCAAGAGGCTCGGCACTTTGGGTGTGTCTAGACTACATGCCTCCTTTGACGGAGGCATGTAGATTAGCCAGATCGGAAGAGGGAAATGAAGCCGCGATTAAAATAATCGCGGCTTCATTTAAATTTAAATGGCTGCCCCGATCTGCCGATCAGCTGTTTGTCGGCAGATCGGGGGAGTCTGGACGCGATGCGCCGACAAAGAAGCCTTTCTTCATCGGCACAGGTAAGCCTCGTGAAACCAGGTTTACCTGTGCCGATGAAGAAAGGCTTCTTTGTCGGCGCATCGCGTCCAGACTCCCCCGATCTGCCGACAAACAGCTGATCGGCAGATCGGGGCAGCCATTTAAATTTAAATGAAGCCGCGATTATTTTAATCGCGGCTTCATTTCCCTCTTCCGATCTGGCTAATCTACATGCCTCCGTCGAAGGAGGCATGTAGTCTAGACACACCCTTACAGTCAACCACCAGTCCGTCTGGGGGTGACTCTAAGCATGGTGCTCCCTTGCAGGGCAGGGGCAGAGAGCAAGAGACTTCATGTGCCCCCCAGCCCCTAGATCAAACTGTGGGTGGGGAAGCACAGAAGTGTCCTGTCTCTGTCCCTTCTGGCTGAGCCTCCATCTCTTCTGGGACAGCCCAGGGCCACTTCAAAAATTTCTGAAGTGGTCCCCAGTCAAAAATTATTGCCCACCCCTGAACTAGATTCTGTGTAGCTCTGCATAGGTGAGAAGTGTGGCAGAAAGAGCTCCTCCTAGTCCTTGCTGGGCTCAACATGTTCCCAGTCCTTGCTCTTCCTTGGGGTGCTTGGGAATAATGGAGCTGTGACTCCGCACCATCTCCTGTCTGAATAGAGAGTGCAGGAAGACATTCTGCTTCTCTTAAAGAGCTGTGGCAGCACAGAATGCCTCCTGCCCAGTGGGAAGCTCTACTAGACAGCTTCCTATGAGGCAACCATTATGCTGGAATATCTCTACAAGGCACAATCTAGCTTGGAATAAAAAAGAGAATTATCCGAATCTGCTAAAAATATCACAACCAACATTTTATTCCCACCTGCACTTTTTTTTTCTGTTTTTCCTCCCTGGAAGGAAAAGGCACGTTCCATCTCTAGGGTCTGACACAAAATAAAGTTAATTAGAGCCTCACCATTGACTCAAACGTTTATGGAGTTGTGTTTATTGTTAGTTTTGGATAGATCATTTAAAACTAGGAGCTCAAAAGGAATGAGAAAAAATCATCCTTGAGAGGGAGAATCTTAGTAGCGAGACAAAAAAATTGCAACAGAACTACCAAATCACCTTATTTGTTTCAAGATAATGCTCAGACTAACCAAAAGATTGCAGAGATAATCTGGGCATCAAAAAGCCCTCCTGTTTGCATTCTGCATTGTGCATGTCATGAAAATAAAAGGATTGGATGCATCTGTTGCATCATCTAAGGCTCTCTTGCCATTGCCCACATCAGCATAAGCATACGGGAAGCTTATCACATGAACTTTGATTGAGGAAGGCCAGGAAAGAGAACCTGCGCCCTTCACGATATTGTGTAGATTTAAAATCTTTGTAAACCAGAGAAGCATAGAATTTTCAGACAAGAAGAAGCACAGAAGATCTCAGGGTGAGGACACAGTCAGAATCAAATGAGACTGAGGGTAGAGAAGCTGACAGGAAAATCTCATGTTATTGGTTTTGCCTAGCCAGTACGTATATTGGATGAGAATAGAGATTGTCAAAACCATCCAGGTTAGGGGAGATTGTGAAAGGACAAAGTCTAAGAACCAGTGATTCTCATCTCAGATGTGATTTTGGTTATTCCGGATAATCTCAGTAAGACCGCATCCACATAATTTGTGCTACGCAAATTGCATAGTTTATTTTGATCTTATTTCAAAATAGCTTATTTTGAAATACGGTGTTGTCTACACAATGCCAAATTTTGAAATAAGGCACTATTCTGAAGTGTCCCTTATCCCTTGTGAAATGAGGTTTACAGGGACATTGGAATAGTGAGCCGATTATAATTTGATGTAACAGGCTTGCTCTTAAGATGCAGAATAGCTATTTTGGGATAACCTAACAGACTTGTTGACATATGCAGAGATCTTTACTGATTATCCCAGTCCACAATGCAAGTAAAGGAGTGATCTTTGGAATGCTGCCTAGTCTTGAAATTGCAGTTTAAGTAATAATACTCTTT
Source organism: Pelodiscus sinensis (assembly GCF_049634645.1). NCBI lineage: Eukaryota > Metazoa > Chordata > Testudines > Trionychidae > Pelodiscus > Pelodiscus sinensis. The sequence continues at coordinate 11,827,744 of NC_134723.1, forward strand.
CTGCTTAACAATTATGCATATTTCAGGTATGATATCTATGGTCTTCTTGCTGTGCCTGTATAATTTTCATTAATGTTAATGTGTGTATTGGACAGAGAACAGACTTTGCATTAGGTTTTGGCCTTTTTTCTCTCCCTGCTGTTTATTCATGTTTGGCTCTTTTCGTTGTTATCTTGTATAAAACACTTCATTATGCTAACAGCTCTGATTTTCTATTAAGAATTAACATTGTTATGAGTATAGGAAAGCTAATCCTTGAAATTTAGAATATGGCTGGTGCTTTATATAAATATATATTTCATATTAACCAACAAAATTGCTTGCAGGTTCGTCTTTATAAGATTATTGTGAACTGCCAATTGAAGGCAGCTTCACATTTTACATTGATACATGTAGTTTCCAAATTCATATGGTGCTTTTTGTTAGCAAAGGTGTGGCAACAGAGGGCGCCTTCCCACTGCGTCCGACATACACTGGGTCTGCACACCTGGCCTCCTTGGGCACACTGTTTCTTTTCCTGCCTGCAGGAGGAGGAGAATGTATGTGTGGTACATGTGTCCTCTCAGAGTGCTAATAGTTCCCCTCCACCTCCATCCAGGTTGCAATGAGAGATAATAGTCTTCTATGAATCACACCTAATGATTGGGAAACATAGAATCATAGAGATGGAAGAGACCTATGGAGGTTATCAAGTCCAGCCCCCTGCTCAAAGCAGGACCAACCCCAACTAAATCAACCCAGCCAGGGCTTTGTCAAGCCAAAACGTCACTAGAGATGCAGATTCCACAACCTCCCTAGGTAACCCATTCCCGTGCTTCACCACCCTCCTAGTGAAATAGTTTTTCCTAATATCCAACCTAGACCTCTCCCACTGTAACTTGAGACCTTTGCTCCTTGTTCTGCCATTCATCGCTATTGTGAACAGCTTTCTCCATCCTCTTTGGAACCTCTCTTCAGGAAATTAAAGGCTGTTATCAAATGCCCCCTCACTCTTCTCTTCTGCAGACTAAACAAGCCTAAATCTTTCAGTCATTCTGCATAAGTCATGCGCTACAGCTTCCTATTCATTTTGGTCACCCTCTGATGGACCCTCTCCAATGCGTCCACATCCTTTCTATAGCAGGGGGCCCAGAAATGGACACAATATTCTATATGTGGACTCACCAGAGCCGAATAAAGGGCAATAATCACTCTCCGGGTCTGCAGGCAATGCTCCTCCTAATGCACCCTAATATGCCATTATCTCCCTTAGCTACAAGGGCACACTGTTGACTCATATCCTGCTTCTCATCCACTGTAATCCCCAACTCCTTTTCTGCAGAACTGTGACTTAGCCATTGGGTCCCCAGCCTGTAACAATGCTTGGGATTCTTCCTTCCCAAGTGCAGGTCTCTACACTTGTTCTTGTTGAACCTCATCAGATTTCTATTGGCCCAATCCTCTAATCTGTATAGATCACTCTGGACCCTTTCCCTGCCCTCCAGTGTATCTACCTCCCCTCTACCTTAGTGTCATCTGCGAACTTGCTGAGGGTGCAATCCATGCTCTCATCCAGGTCATTAATAAAGATGTTGAACAAAACTGGTCCAAGAACAGATCCTTGGGGCACTCTGCTAGAAACTGAGTGCCAACCTGACATCGAGCCGTCGATCACCCCGACAGTCTAGCCAGCTTTCTATCCATCTTACAGTCCATTTATCTAATCCATTTTCCCTTAACTTGCTGGCAAGAATATTGTGGGAGACTATATCAAAAGCCTTGCTAAAGTCAGAGTATATCCACTGACTCTCCCATATCTACAGAGCCAGTTATCTCATCATAGAAGCTAATCAGATTGGTCAGGCATGACTTGCCCTTCGTGAATCCATATTGACATTCCTGATCACTTTCCCTTCTTCCAAGTGCTTCAAAATTGATTTCTTGAGGATCCATTCCATGATTTTTGCAGGGATGGAGGTAAGGCGGACCGGTCTGTTGTTCCCTGGATTGTTCTTCTTCCCTTTAAAGATGGACACTACATTTGCCTTTTTCCAGTCGGTCGGGACCTCTCCCGATCTCCACGACTTTTCAAAGATAGTGGCCAAAGGCTCGCAATGACACTTGCCAACTTCCTCAGTACCCTTGGATGCATTACATCTGGGCCCATGGGTTTGTGTATGTTTAGCTTTTCTAAATAGTTCTTAACCTGTTCTTTCTCCACCCTGGGCTGTTCACCTCCTTTCCATATTGCATTGCCTAGTGCATTTGTCTGGGAGCTGACTTTCTCAGTGAAGACAGAGGCAAAAAAAGCATTCATTATGTAACCCTTCTGCCAGGCCGAGTAAATAGCAGCAGCAAGGGCCGGGTTCAGTGTCTAGGGGTCTCCTCCCAACGAGGTAATACAACACCGGCTCGAGCCCCCACCCAGTGACCTGGGAAATCTTACATACACCTCTGGGTGCCTCAAAAGAGGCAATTCTTCCCCTCTCGCAAGCACAGAGCCTCAGTAGAGTAGCAAACCTTTAATAACATGAGGTAACCCAATGAGCAACGGCCCTCCCCCCAGCCACAAATCTCCCCAACGTCCCAAAAGTCCAACACCCCAAGAGTCTCAGCCCTGGGTCAGTGCCATCCCAGGGTTCAAAAGTCCACCCGGCAGGGTTTCACCATTCCAACCTGGAGGGGTGGGGATCGATGCACCTTACGTGGCCCGGCGGTGGCTCCGCCTCTCCGTGCCGCCACCGTCAACGAGAGTCACTCCGCCACACTCCACTTGCCGTCAGGTAAGCCGCCTCCACTGTCCGGCTCCGCAAATCCACCAACCGCCTCAGTCCACGCTCCGGGCTGCCAGCTGGTTGCTCCTGCCGCTGCTCCACCAGCTGCCGCTCCTACCAGCCACAGGCCACCGCCAGCTGCATCTACTGTCCACCTGTGCTTGCTGGTTGCCCCTTGCAAACTGCTTTGCTAGCAGCACAGCGCCAGGCTCCCCTCAGCAACAGTGATTTCAGCTCTTGCCAGGCTCCCCTCAGCAACAGTGATTTCAGCTCTTGTCCACAGCTCAGCAACAGTGATTTCAGCTCTCGTCCACAGCACACAGTGATTTCAGCTCATAACAGAGGAGCCTTAGCGCTGGCCCACAGCAAAGTTAGCTCCACAGCTCAAAACTAGACTCCTAATGGAATCTAAATTAACTCTGATATTCCACAGTGGAGAGAGGAGGGAGTGCAATCAGTGTTGTTTAGGCCCTCAGACAGGGCCCCACCACCAGGTACCAAGACCTGTCCCCAACCTCTCTCAATTTGACTGGGTTTGGAACCCATGCCCCTTGTCTAGAGAGTGCTACTTAGTTTATGGCGAATCCCTCTGTCATAAACAGTTCCACCATTCCATTGTCCTTGATTCACATAATCAGGGTAACAACACTTTTATCCCCTCTGCCTCAATAACAGAGAGACTGGGGCTCCCACAGTGGCCAAAGTGACGATTTGGGCTGCTGTGGCACATACTAGACAGGGTGGGTGTGTCTATGCAAATTGGGCTCAGCCCCTGAAGTCTCTTTGCACCACTTGCCACAGTTCGCCACTAGATGTCAGAATAGAGTTTACCCTGACCCTGCTTACAATTACTTCAGCTTTTCTCACATCATCTGTCACTAGGTTACCTCCCTCATCCAGTAAGGGCCCCACACCCTCTCTGATCACCCTCTTATTGCTAACATGCCTGTAGAAACCTTTCTTGTCATCCTTCACATCCCTTTTGTAGCTGCAATTCCAGTTGCGCTTTCGCCTTCCTGATAACTCCCCTGCATTCTTGAGCAATATATTTATACTACTCCCTATTCATCTGTCCAAGTTTCCACTTCTTGTAAGCTTTCTTTTTGTGTTTAATCTCACCAAGGATATCCCCGGTAAACCAAACTAGTCGCCTGCCATATTTGCTTTTTTTGATGTGCATTGGGATGGTTTCTACCTGTGCCTTTAATAAGGCTTCTTTAAAATACTGCCAGCTCTCCTGGACTCCTTTCCCTTTTATGTAAGCATCCCAGGGGATCCTGCCCATCCATTCTCTGAGGGAGTCAAAGTCTGCTCTTCTGAAGTCCAGTATGTGTATTTTGCTACTCTCCTGTCTTCTTTGGTCAGGATCCTGAAATCTACCATCTCATGCTTCCCAGTTTGTCATCCACCTCTACTTCCTCTACTAGTTCCTTCCTGTTTGTGAGCAGTAGGTTATGCTGTGCATGGTGCCTGGTCAGTTCTTTCAGCACTTGTACCAAGAAGTTATCCCCAACTTTCTCCAAAATCTTCCTGGATTGTCTGTGTACTGCTGTATTGGTCTCCCAACAGATTTCAGGGTGATTAAAGTCCCCCATGAGAACCAGGGCCTGCAATCTGGAAGCTTCGCTCAGTTGTCCAAAGAAAGATTCGGCTACCTCATTCACCTGATCCAGTGGTCTATACAAGATGCTAACTACAGCATCACCCCTGTTGCTTCTTCCTCTAAATTTAACCCATAGACTCTATTGGCCTGCTAAACCCAGAGTTGTGAGTTCAATCCTTGTGGAGGCCATTTAGGGATTTGGGGCAAAAATTCATCAGGGATGGTACTTGGTCCTGCTGTGAAGGCAGGGGACTGGACTTGATGACCTTTTGAGGTCCCTTCCAGTTCTAGGAGATATGCAATTTCTATTGTTCCTGCAGCTTTTTGAGCCCAATGGGAAAACAGTAGAGGAGGAAGTGCTGGCCAGAGTGGGGTGATACGGGAGGCCTCCTGGAGGCCAATAGCATCAAATTTCCAGCAAAGTTCCTAGTGTAACTTTGAGCATGCAAGGTTAGGAATAGCATTAATCCTTGTGAAAAGTGGCCCCTTGACTTCAGCAGCCTCTACGGGTGATGCAACAGGTTTGGTAGTGTTACCCCTGGGGCCTGGATAACACTCAAATATGGCCTGATAGTGCAACCCCAGTCAAAAGAAAACAGATCTGTTCCTTCCCTCAGGGTCAGAATTAGGCTGATAAAGGAAAATAGACTCCAAGTAAAGGTGAAAGCAAAAAGAAACTGTATTAGGGATTTTATACAATATTAAGGGAAAAGCAGGGGAGAAACCCAACACAAACTAATAACTTTTAACAAAACAGTGGAAGTGAACATTAAAACCCTTAATGTCCCAACTGGACTGTGTGAAAATAATTAGTAAGTTCTACCCCAAATACAAATGGTTACTTTACTCTTCTGGACTGGAGTGGCTGAGCCAGAGGTGTGTTGCCCAGGACCTGCAACCCTTGGGCTGATTGAGAGCCCTCAGGGAGGAACACTGGGGAGTCCCTTGCTGGTGGTACAGGAACCCTGAAGAGGATGGCAGGCAGATGACACTTGTGTAGATGGAGACAGTGGATGGGGTGCCTCTTCTATTTCTCTGACTGGCTTTCAGCTGGATCAGATCCCTTGGTGGTCTCAAGAGAGAGAGCTGACAACCCATGCAAACACTACCACTCAGATGGACAGCACCCGCCCATGGGCTGCATCCGGACTTATAAACCTGCAGGGTGGGAAACCTCTGAGGTGATTTTTACTACGTAACCCCTCAGTGGGGACCAGTTCTGAGGTAAACAAGAAAAGGCGGGAAATTCCAGTCTGTGTCGGCTCTTGTTTACCACTCTGAGGTGCAGGTCACCTAGTATTCAGACTCCATGTTGTTTTTCACAAACAGCCTAGAAATATCATTCAATATTATCAACTAAACATACAAATTTGTGTAATTAACATGTATACATAATTGATCACCATCATCAGAAGGTCAGCCTACAGTGGTATGGATGTATCATTTAGAAAGTTGACCATAGGTGACTAAATTTCATTTACAGACCAGGCCCAAGTGTCCATTCAGTGTAAGTGTCCTTGACCATAGACTAGGACTCTACTATAAAAGCCACTCTAGTGTAAAAGCCACAGGTACATGCCATCCACTTCTGAGAGTGGTATGGACCCAGGGCAGGCAGAGAACCTGCCTGAGCTCTGCTACAAAATCAGACTTTTATAGATGTGCACTTTCCTGGATTGGCTTCAGTAGCCTACAGGAGATAGAACCTGAAGACTCCCAGTGAAACCGGAAAGGTTGGCAACCCCTCTGGGAAGTATAGGCAGTGATATTTCCCTACTTCAGTGATTTAGCAAAGTCAAATTAAACAATTTTTAGAAATGGTTTTATCCAGTCTTTGGGCATTCCCTACACAGTTCTTAGTACAATAGAATATGAGAATTTTGGTGTCCAGGGCCTATCCTACTTCCTCAATAGCTTCTAGAGTATTCATATTTGTGTGACATTATTCCCCATGGAGAGAGCCAGTGTGAGGCCCATATCTCCTTAAATCCCACTTAAACTCTGTCAGATTCTCTTTATTGATATCAGAGGGGACCCTCTCCACACAGGGATGAATTTTCCCCAAATGCAGTGAATATCAAATTCTTTGATATTTTAAAAAAATATTTTGCTCTGAATAATTTTCACTTCTGGCATTCTGAAATTATGGGTGCATTACATTTAACAAAATGTACTGGTGAAAAAAATTCACACAGTGTCATGAAGATGTTTTCCACCAATTTCTCCTCAGGCCTGTATTAAATAATTCAGACACATCTGATTAAGTTTAAGCATCTTCTCCTTGACAGCTAGCTTTTCTCCTTGATGGCATGCTATTAATGTTCAATGTCTTATATAGCAAACAGCCTAAAGGAATACATCTCAAAAGGAAAGTTAACATGCCATTCTCATTGGCTTACTTATTGAATTTTACTTAGCTTGGACTATTGCACCATATGGTCAAATTTAGGAAGAGGCAAACAGCTCCTCATCAAGGGCCTCATCTAATGTTCACTGAAGTCAATGGAAACAATCCTAAATTTCAGTGAGCTTTAGCTCAGACTCAGTCTATGTCTAGACTGCAGAGATACCTCTGGTATCTCAGAAAAGCTCTGCCACGTCCAAGGAACGCATCCACTTTTTCAGAACAGTTTCAGAAACTGTTCTGAAAAAGTGGACGTGTTCTTTTGGCATCCCTGTATTCCTCTCGGTGAGGAATAAGGGATGTTCTGAAAAAGGAGTTTTTGCCAAAATTTGACTCGTCTACATAGGGTCAAATTTTGGAAGAGTCACTTTCTGCAGTGTAGACATAGCCTCAGAACGCTGTTAGAGGCCCAGAAAGTAATGGGATCAGCACTTTGCAGGATCAAATCCCAAATTAAAAAATCAGATATTTACTCAATTAAAGATTTTGTAAGTTCTGAATACCTATTCAAATAACAGTAGCTGAAACATCTGTAGTGAGCAGCACAGTACATGCTAATCCTAAAAGCAATTGTGCAACGAATGAGTAAAGTCTAACAGGAGAAATATGAAAAATATAAAAGCAGAATCAATATTTAATATATAAAATATAAGAAAATAGTGATCTGGTATGTCCCAACAGTTTAAGTCAAGTTTTCAAAGTAATTTTGGTTTGGCTTCATTGTGTTCTATGACTGTAGCCTTATCATAGCTAGTTTATCAGACTGCTGCTAATTCGTTATAGGTGTTTCTTTATTTTGACTAGATAATGTTGCAAAGACATTATCACGTCTCAAAACGTAAGAACATTCCATAATTTTAGGAAGTGTCCCTAAGAAGACTGCACCAAAGCTAGATAGAAAACAGAACCTTTTTTTTCTATTTTGAAAAAATAGAAAAAATTAATTTTAGGAATTAAAACAATTTAAAAAAATAGCAATTATGCAAACATTTCTTCCATGTTTTCAAGTTAAACAGATGTGTTATTTATATCACAGATATAGTGATATCTTAAAGTGGCATGTATTACCCTTTTCGACCCACCGCACACACACTGAGAATTACTGTTCTTAGTGCTAACCAGTATTTGAGTCCTATAAGTGTTTGTGTCAGAAGGAAAAACTGATGTTGGAGCCAGTGATTTGTAATGCTGTTTATTTACAAATAATATACAAAGTCCAGTTTCCCTGAACAAAATAGGAATAAAAGGGAGAGGGGCAGCGTCTTTGCTTAAGGTTCCAACCCCATTTGCCACTCAAAGATCATGCTCCCAGCTAATTCTCAGGGTCACATTACAAATATTTTTGTGGCTGTCCTTGCCCTCTGGAGATGTCTACCCTTCAGTTAAAAACTGGCAGCTGGCCTGGGCCAGCTGACTTGGGTTCACAGGGCTCAAACTAAGGCAGGGATCTTAAACTTCAATGTAGACATCTGTGCTTGGGCAGCACCCTGGGCTCTAGGAATCTTTGAGGTTGGAGGGTTCCATAGCTTGGTCTGCAGTCCAAGCCTGGAGATTTACACTGGAGTTAAACAGCCCCTTAACTCAAGTCCAAGTCAACTGACATGGTCCAGTCACAGGTTTTAACTGCAGTGTGGACATCTGTCTGCTTGTGTGGTGGTTCTATTACCTGTGTCCCTCAACACTTCTCCATCAAACAATAATATGCAGCGGTAGCCCTCCCATTTGCATTTAACCCCTTGACCAAATTATTCAGGTTCTTACTGACCTTGTATATGGCCAGTATTTTTGGCAGTGTCTCCTATTTTTTGACTGTCTATTTCATTGTATTGTAAATGTCTGTTGTCATGTATTACAAATTAAGGTATGTTTCACTCAACCTGCAGAATAATACTGTTGCAATACGGGGCTCAATCCTAAAGGCCCAGTTCAGGCCTCTTTAAGCCAAAAGTTCTTATTACTGAATTTAATTTTTGTTTCCTAACTCTGATACTTCAGAATTTAATATGTTATTAGTAGCATTATCATTAGTCATTAATTGGCAACTTTGACTCAGATTTTCAGGTGAACACAGGTGAACACACTTAACCATAATTTCTGGATGTAGTTTTAAAATGACACCAGCAAAGGAGGCTTAAGTCTCTTTCCTTTGTACAGATAATGCAATGCTTGTCACAGATGCTCATTGCTTTCAGGCACAATTGACAGTCCTACACTGTCCAGACAACATATTGAGGTTATTTGTGAAAGTCTGGAAACCGTTAAGTTGAGAAAAAGACCAATCTAGATTTTAAAAATAAATCCTTCATTTCCAAGTTTCAGAGTACAGTGGTGATTTTTATTTTGACCAGCTTAAGCAATTCAAGACAGTAGAATCGTTTGTAAGAATGGCTGATGTCATGAGACTTGGGGCTGAAATCTTATTAGTAACATGTTGTAAAATTTTGCCTGCTTTAAATACAAAGTAGTTTAGTCTTGAACTCAATCCCACATCTAACTCTGATGTAGTCATAAACAAATATTCCTCAGCCAATTTTTCAATTGATTAGTTCTTTTGTTTCTCTTTTTAGCAATTGCATGATAACACTGAGAGCTGCAGTAGCATATGGTACTAAGACATAAACATGTGTAAAGTACAGTGTATATTGAAAATCTGACATCTTTATTTACGCTATTAGTAACATTCTGGTAACCATGGAATTCCTATAATGATGCCAGAATGAAGTTCAGTGTTAGACTCAGGGCCGGACTGAGGCCTGGGCGAGCCGGGCGCCAACCAATGGGGGGTGCCTGATGGCAGCTGTAAGGGGCGCGTGGCGTCCCTTGCAGATGCCATCAAGCACCGTGTGCCCGGTTCCCGCAACGCCAGCCCCGCGGCGCCGTCAAGCAGCGCCCTTCCCCTCATGGCTGCGGGGCCCTGCACAGCCCGGCGTGTGTGCCAGCAGCAGCAGCCAGGCCGGGATGGGCAGCGCATGCGCTATGCGCCCCAGGGGCGGGCCCCGGGCTGTGCACCAGTGGCCGTGGCTGGCCCGCGCATGCGCCGTGCGCCCTGGGGCGACACCACGCACCCGGGCCCAGGGCGCCAAAATGGCTCAGGCCAGCCCTGGTTAGACTCTGTGCCAGTCCCAGCTCAAACCAGTTCAGGGGATGAGGAAGCTAAAGAGCACTACAAAATACCAAATAAAAATATATTCTAGAATTTGAGCTAAAATCAATTTGTCAGATCGGATATACATGTTACTTCTGTTCCTAATAAACCATTCTTGATTATTATGTCTATATCATTATAGTTAAGGGCATTTCTAACTTAGCAGAGGTATCTCTTCTGATGCTTCCAGTTATCTCTAGGGCATACTGTAGGTCCCAGGATATAGGGGTGGAATGGGGATTGTGATGAGTTAGATCACAGAAATCCCCTTGAGACAATCATTTGATATGGAGAAAATACTTGCCTTCTGGAGTGCCCTGTCATGCTGTCTTGCTGAGCCAGAACTTCTGGTCTCCCCCCAGTGATGGCACAAAGTTGGGGTCACAGCCCACAGTGCACAACACAGACATTGAGATCATCTCTGCTCTGGGAAGGCTCAGTCAAAGGGGTTTGACACAGCAACCAGATGGACACCCCAATGAGAGCAGAACCCCAGATAAATCCATCTTGCTCTGAATAATATTTACACAGACAAATTCATAATTTGTTTTCCCCCTTTATCAATGAAAGTTAAATATGCACAGCTGTTAAATATGCCCCCATGTAACAATTATTTACACTGGGTTTATTAATAAACAAAAGTGATTTTATTAAGTACAAAAAATAGGATTAAGAGGTTACAAGTAACAACAGACAGGTTAAAGGAAGTTACTATGCAGAATAAAACAAAATACACCAGGTAAATCTAATACACTAAGGCTGCGTTTAGCCTGGCAAGATTTTGCGCAAAAGCAAGTGCTTTTGCACAAAATCTTGCCGCCAGTCTAAACTGGCTGCGAGTATTTGTGCAAGAACACTGACTTTGTACTATACAAAATCAGTGGTTCTTACGCAAATACTCCGACACTCCTGCTCAGGGATAAGCCCTCTTGCGCAAGTATTCTTGCGCAAGAGGGCCAGTGTAGACAGCAAAGTTGATTTCTTGCGCAAGAAAGCCCAATGGCTAAAATGGCCATCGGAGTTTTCTTGCGCAAGAGAGCATCTACACTGGCATGGATGCTTTTGCGCAAAAGCACATATTTTGCACAAAGACACATACCAGTATAGATGCTCTCTTTTGCAAATACTTTTAAAGGAAAAACTTTTCCGTTAAAAGTATTTGCACAAAATCATGCCAGTCTAGACACAGCCTAAGGACATGTTTACACAGCAGCGTTATTTCAAAATAATTGAAAAATAACAGACTTGTTATTCCTGAAATAGTTATTTTGAAATAGGAGCTGTGTAGACAGTGCAGCCGAAGTTATTTTGACATAAGTGGCCTCCAAAGCTTTCCCACAAGTAAAGTAGCCTCTCAGTCCACAGTCATCAAGACTCTATAGTTCCCCTACCTCTGCAGACTTAAAGCTACAGCCAAAGGGGAAAGGGCTTGTGACACACAGCAGGACCTGCTCACAACATGCCACACAGCAGAGCCTTGTCAGCTATCGCTGGTGCCATGGCAGACTCCCATACTACCTCTGAGCCCCCCTCAGCTGCAAGAGAGCAGGCAGCCACCTCCCAACACCTTGCCCGGGGCCAAAAGAGGAGGTCACCCTCATGGACTGATGCAGAGATCCTGGATCTCATTGAGATCTGTAGAGAGTGCTCCAGCATCCAGGATTTCCATGTCAGATGGTGAAATATGGGTGTCTATGGCCAGATGGCCGGCAACCTGGTCCAGAGGGGGCACAGACACACTTGGGCCAGGTGCGAATAAAATTAAAGGAATAGGCAACCCAGCTCCAACCATCCCCAGCAAGTACTGCTACCTCCCCAACTTTTCAGATCTCCATCCTGAGCTCCCCCTGCCCTGAATCCTGCACCCTCTGGCCTGAGCCTCCCCTCCCCCCCCCCCCCCGCCCATGCCTCCCACCTCCTGCCCTGATTCCTGCCAAGCAAGTGCAGTTGACATCATTGTTGGTGCACAAGACAAAACCCACTACACTCATGGAAGGGAAATCTTAGAGGGAACACTAGTGTAGATGCACAATTTCAAAAGAATCTATTTCAGAGTTTTTATTCCCGAATGGCTTATTTTGAAATAACACTGTAGTGCAGACATACCCTAAGAGAATATGTTACAAATGATAATTTCTCATCCTTGTTCTTATTTCAGGTAAAATTATTCTTAAGCCAGAGATGTGCTTTCTGACTTGGAGCTAGCAATTCTCCACTCCTGTTGTTACAGTCCTTTTGTTTCTAGGTGTTTCTATGTGTCAGTCTATAAAGCCAGCTGAACACCACTATTGTTTACTTCATTTGCCTTTTCTAGAATTTTCCTAAAGTCTCAATAGTTCAGAAGCAGAAGTGTCAAGAAATGAGAGAGCTTTTCTGGGGACTGAACAGGAATGGAACAGCATAGTACTCATTTCTGTGAGGCACACTGGAAGGCTGTGTCTATACTGGCCACTTTTTCCAGAAAAGCAGCTGCTTTTGCAGAAAAACTTGCCAGCTGTCTACACTGGCCGCTTGAATTTCCGGAAAAGCACTGACGATCTCATGTAAGATCATCAGTGATTTTCCGGAAATACTATGCTGCTCCCGTTTGGGCAAAAATCTTTTTCCGAAAGACTTTTGCACAAAAGGGCCAGTGTAAACAGCACAGTACTGTTTTCCACAAAAAAGCCCCGATCGCGAAAATGGCGATTGGGGCTTTTTTGCGGAAAAGCGCATCTAGATTGGCCATGGACGCTTTTCTGGAAAAAGTGCTTTTCCGGAAAAGTGTCCTGCCAATCTAGAGGCACTTTTCCGAAAATGCTTTTAACAGAAAACTTTTCCGTTAAAAGCATTTCCGGAAAATCATGCCAGGGTAGATGTAGCCGAAGGGTATATAATAAAAACTGATAGAAGCAACTTGCCTTTTATTAATGTGTGAAACAAAATTTCTTTAAGTCCATTTCCATCTATTTTGCTATAATATTTTACAAAATTTGGTATTCTAGGAGAAGGGTTCTTTTCACATACCATATGTCATATTCCAGTAATAATATTTTACATTTTATATAGCACTTTCATCCAGAAATTTCAAAGTTCCTTATACTAATTAAGAAAATTCCTCTGTAATAGCTAATGTCAACACAGTAGAAAAACTTAAAATTATATGATGCCTTATATGATGTAAATAATTTAATCATCACCCTAAAATTTGTATGTATTTTAGTTACTGAAAAACAGATAGTTGGCTCTCATAGGGTTGCCTCTGATCTGATTCACAATATTTAACATTTGTGAATTGATATTTGCTAGTACAAAGACGTTGCTGCTTAGCGTTCTTTTCATTTCCTGGTGTTTTATGTCTTGTTTGCATGCTCAGAGAGTCAGATTTACATTCATATTTTAAAATGTTTTAGCTATATTTATTCTATTAATGAGCTACCACCCCAATAATTTGCAGAGAGGCTCTGATACTCAAAAAGGGGTGTTTAATAGGATTTCATAGTTACTAAATGATGTCAATGCATTTCATGATATAGCTATCAGAGTGATCCTATAAAATGAAAGCTGATCCTCTCTCATGTTCTCTTAGGCCACTGAAAACTCAACCTGGAATCAGCTTTGAAATAGATTATGGTATTTCTAGAGAATAGAAATAGGTTTCTAAACCAAAATCCTATAGATAAAAATGTGCTGAGTTTCATGTGGAATAAGGTCCAGTATCTAAATTTGGCAGATGTCCCTTTCCAAAATGGGGAAAAGCAAAAGCCTCTCTCTTAACAGAGTCAAGTTCTGCAGCTGAAGATGATTTCTTTATGACTCCTACAATATCACTAGTAATGAAGATTCTGTAATTAGACTATTAGTTGACAATTTGGCTGATGGCACTTGAAGCAGAATTGGACTTCATTTCATTTTCCATAGCTTTGCTGATTCTGCAGTGGTAACAGTGATGAGAAAACAGGTCAGTGCAGAGATTGGGCATCATTTGAAGAGAGGGAAGAAGTAGGGATAATTATAATTTTACTTTTGTTATTTGTTTCTTTTCACATAGTCAGTTTTCTGTCTGCAGCCTCTGTTTAAAAAGGCTTGGTCTGCCCATCTTCTTAATTAATATGATTCTAAATCTCAATATGTGATAAGACAATGCCCAGAGATGTTTTGCAGGAAGTCATAATGATAACATTTTTAAACCAGAAGAGTCCATCATTACTCACCAGGACCCAGTAAGTGTTGGCACATAAGCTACCCTTCAGTGTTTATTCTTAATGTGACATGTATAGACCATGTTTATTTCATCTTATTTCTATGTATCTTTGTCCTCAGAAGTCTTCAGTGCACTGCTACCATTCTCACGAGGTTTCAAGTTGCACATCTGTCATTTAGTGACAAGAATTATTGGCTCCATTTAGGGATAACTAAAGCCCCTTGGGACACTATTTGCTCTTCTTCCCCTTCCCTTACTACCAGAGAACGAGAGAAAAGTACACGGTTTGACGGCATTCCTCTCACTTCTGGCTGGTGAGGGAGAGGGCAGAGGAGTAAGGGTATGTCTACACTACCCTCCTAGTTCGAACTAGGAGGGTAATGTAGGCATACCGCACTTGCAAATGAAGTCCGGGATTTGAATTTCCCGGGCTTCATTTGCATAAGCGGGGAGCCGCCATTTTTAAAACCCCGCTGGTTCGAACCCCGAGCAGCGCTGCTACCCGGGGCACGAACTAGGTAGTTCGAACTAGGCTTCCTAGTTCGAACTACCGTTACTCCTCATTTCACGAGGAGTAACTGTAGTTCGAATTAGGAAGCCTAGTTCATGCTGCGCTGCACGGGGTTCGAACCAGCGGGGTTTTAAAAATGGCGGCTCCCCGCTTATGCAAATGAAGCCCGGGAAATTCAAATCCCAGGCTTCATTTGCAAGTGCGGTATGCCTACATTACCCCACTAGTTCGAACTAGCGGGGTAGTGTAAACATACCCTAAGTGATGCAAGCTGTGTACGTTCCTCTCACTCTATGATAGTGAGAGGATGGCAAAAAAGAGCAAGCAGCATTCCAGTAGACAGGGTTTAGCCCTTCACCCCCCACCCCGCCACTTGACAAAAACAAAAGCAAACGTGTTTGTACTTCTTTGATTGTCCTGTAAGTCCATAAAATTCAATGACAGATGAAATTTCGTAAAAGTACCTTATGTATGAGGTCCAATTCCAGATTATTAAATAGTATTTTTCTGATCTGGTTCACAATTGCTTTAAAAATAACAGTGCGAAGTCAGCATAGCCAAGTGGAACATTGCATGATGAAAAACACTTCTTATCATGCATCAGCTGCAAAATAACATTCAAAGGGAAGCTTTTAATGAAAAGTAGAATTTTTCTCACCATACTTCAGGTGATGAGCCTCACACTGAAAAATGTATCATGTGACACTTGCACTGCAGGAAGCAAATGCAAGAGATTTTCAGAGGCACAGATCATCTTTTTGTTTTGTTTTTACATAGCATCTAGCACAATTGTGACAGGACTTTTATGTGCTATGGTAATACAAATCCATCTATATCTATTAGTCCCTTGGGCTCCTAATGGAACATAGGGTCTCCACAGTCCTCCATCTCCTGTGATCCTTAGCAATAGTTTTGATTTGATCCCATGTTAAGCCAGCTGTTTTTACTTTGTCCAGGAAGTTTTATCACCATGTTTGTTTGGGACGTCCCCTGTTCCTCTTTCCCTTTGGATTCCATTCTAATGCTTGTCTCATGATACATTCCTCACAGTCCTTACACAGGATGTGGCCTGCCCATCACCATCTTTTCTTCTTACTACAAATACAATACAAATATTCTATCCCATGTTTATAAAATGCTGGCTAAACAAGGAGAACTATGTTGTTTTAATTTGTGCAGATTAACCAACTCTAATTACAGAAATAGAAACTGTAAGCTTTTAAAATCAGGGGCTAACAAGGATTAAAAGTTGGGGTCAGTTGTAGTTTTATGTAGTTGTAGTTTTATGATATAGACATTTGTCTGTAAGTACAGTTAACTGGCTAACTTATTTCAACTATATTACATGAAATCTTAAATTTGGTCCAAGACACGCATTTTAAATTTCAAGCTAAATTTAAAATTTCAGTTTAAAATTAAGTTTTATACAACCTAAGATCCATTAAAGTGTTCTTTATAAAATAAATACATACATGAAAACTATTTGTTCTTCAATATTAAAACATCATTATGTTTAAAGCTATATAGCTCTGAGAGTATGAAACAGAATAATGAAAATTGAACCTGACATCCTAGGTTTCATTGTTCAAGCAGAGAGAAATGCAAAATTAAACCTAAAGGAAAAAGGAGATAATACATTGAATTTTTAAAAAAATATAAATTTCTGATTATCTAAAATGTCGTCAGGAATATAGGTACATAAATGTTAAGATCTTTGTGCCAGTGACTGTCTCACAATATCAAGGTTTTTCCCCAATCTGGCACACCAAGGCTGTGTCTGGACTGCACCCCTTTTCCAGAAAAGGAATGCAGATTAGCCACAGCGCAATTGCAAATGAAGCAGGGATTTAAATCTTCCCCGCTTCATTTGCATAAACATGGCTCCTGCTTTTTTCTGGCTCAGGGCTTTGCCGGAGAAAAGCGCCAGTCTAGACGGGGATCTTTCAGAAAATAAAGCCTTTTCTGAAAGATCCCATAGGGTACGTCTACACTACAAAGTTAGTTCGAACTAACTTAGTTCGAATTAGTTAATTCGAACTAAGCTAATTCGAACTAACGCGTCTAGATCTAAAAACTAGTTCGAATTAGCGTTTTGCTAATTTGAACTAGCAAGTCCACATTGAGTGGATTCTGAACAGGGCTTAAGGATGGCCGGAAGCAGTGCTGGCAGGGCATAAAAGGAGGACTTAGAGCATGGAGATGCTGTCTCAGGCTAGCCGCAGGCTGCGCTTAAAGGGTCCCGACCCCCATCCCGGATAGACAGTTCTAAGGGGTGCCCCACTTGCAAAGAAGTTCTGGCTTGGAGTGCCCGGAGTACCCACACTGGGCACATCACACCACTCGGCCATCAGACCGGCTGCACTTGCCGCAGGCTGCCATCTGGGGAGAGGGGGCAATCGGGGGGCTGCAGGAGAGCTTCCACCCCCAGAAGCCCACAGAGCCAGCCCAGTCCTCCCCATCGGGGGCTCGTACCCCATTCCTCTCTCACCTCCTTCCACTTACCCTTCCCTAGCCCCCCTTCTTATTGATGTACAAAATAAAGATAACGTTTCTTCCAACATTGACTCTGTCTTTATTGAACAAAACTGGGGGAGACTGGGAAAAGGAGGTGGGAGAGGGGAAGAGAAAGGCTGGGAGAGGGGAGGGCAACTAACATGATCAGAGGTTGGGAACAGGTCCCATATGAAGAGAGGCTACAGAGACTGGGACTGTTCAGCTTAGAAAAGAGGAGACGGAGGGGGGACAGGATAGAGGTCTCTAAAACAGGGGTTGGGTGGAGACGGTGCATTCAGAAAAGTTCTTCCTGAGTTCCGATAAAGAAGGACTAGAGGACACCAAAGGAAAGGAATGGGTAGCAGGCTTGAAACTAGTAAGAGAAAGTTGTTCTTCTTCACAAAGCAAATAGTTAACCTGCGGAACTCCTTGCTGCAGGAGGCTGCGAAGGCTACAACTAGAACAGAGTTTAAAGGGAAGTGAGATCAAGTCATGGAGGTTGGGTCCATGGAGTGGTCTTAGCCAGGGGGTAGGAGTGGTGTCTCTGCCCAAAGTTTGTGGAAGGCTGGAGAGGGATGGCACGAGACAAATGGCTTGGTCACTGTCTTCGGTCCATCCCCTCCAGGGTCCCTAGGGTTGGCCGCTGTCAGCAGACAGGCTACTGGGCTAGATGGACCTTTGGTCTGACCCAGGACGGCCATTGTAAGCTCAGGGCTCAGGGTCGGGGGTCTCAGTGGACCCCCTTGATTTTCATGCACACCTGCTCCTGGGTGGCCAGGCTGGCAGCTCTCCTGCCCTAGACGGCCACTTTCCTATGCCTAGTGCGGAGATCGTGGACAAGGTCCACGATGTCCGCACTAGCCCAGGAAGGTGCCCGCCTCTTGCGGTCCAGGGCAAGCTCCCGGGAGCCGCCAGCCTGGTCCCGGGAAGAGGGGGTGGGCTGGGGGACATCGGGTGGGTGGCTCTGTGCCGTGCCAGGTGCAGGGTCTTCTGGCTGGGTGCTGGCAGGCTTGCACCTGGCACGGGTACCGTAGCCAGCCCGTGCCCCTTTAAGGGGTCCGGGGCCGGGAGGGGGGCATACAGTTTCCCTGGTGTTGGCCAGAGTGGCCACCAGGGAAACCTGGGGAGGGCTAGCCTCCCACTAGTTCGAATTAAGGGGCTACACACCCCTTAATTCGAACTAGCTAGTTCGAACTAGGCTTAATCCTCGTAACATGAGGTTTACCTAGTTCGAACTAAGCGCTCCGCTAGTACGATTCAAATTTGAACTAGTGGAGCGCTAGTGTAGTGCCTATTAAAGTTAGTTCGAACTAACTTTGCAGTGTAGACATACCCTTATTCCTCTTAAAATCAGGAATAAGGGATTTTTTGGAAAAGGCTTTATTTTCTGAAAGATCCTCATCTAGACTGGTGCTTTTCTCTGGCAAAGCCCCCAGCCGGAAAAAGTGGAAGCCATGTTTATGCAAATGAAGCGGGGAAGATTTAAATCCCCGCTTCATTTGCAATTGCACTGTGACTAATCTGCATCCCTTTTCCAGAAAAGGGGTACAGTCTAGACAAAGCCCATGTGCAGAGGGCGGAGGCCCACAAAAGGCCTTAAAAATACTTTGCCTCTCTAGGCTTCTGCTTAAAAGCTACCCAAAATCACAGATTGCCTGGCCTTGGGAGGTTGCTGCTGCCACCCAAGCGAGAAAAAACCCTTTTCTTCTTGAACCCAGGAAGAAAATACTTGGGAGCTTCTTTGAGAGGTACAACCCTCCCCCATGCTCTTTTACCACAAGACAGCTAGAAAAAAAAGAGAAAACAAACTTCAGTCTCTGATAGCTGACCTTTCAGTCTTAGGCATGCATACACAGACCTCCTATGACCTTCCAGGACACAAGAATCAAATCATTACCTTAAAAAAGGTTATTTTATTAACAAAACAGAAAGATACCTTGATAAAGCATACTTGGTTGCTAGATGTTTTAAAGCAACTAAGAAAAGAACAATTTATAAACAGAGAGAAAATATCATACCTGAGATACAGCTTAAAATACAAAGTGTTGTGGGAAAGGGGGTCACGTGGAATTAGCACAGAGAAGTTTAACCAAACAACAAAATAAAACAAAAATAACCTGAGTACATCTCAATGGACATTCCCTATCTACTCACAGATCCTCGTTTCAAGGTCCAGTCCATTTCCATACCCAGTATTCTTTGTAGGCATGGTAATTCTGCCTGGTTCAATTCATCTTATCCCCCAACTCCTGGCTTAAAACTCATGCAAAGAAGAAAAAGCAAGCAGGGTTTCTTTCGTTTCAAACCTCAACACCTTCCCCCATTGTCTCTGCTGACTTCCTGCCTACACCTCCTAGCTATCTGAGTTTTACCTTTTGGTGAGGTCTGTGTAAGCGTGCCTATGACTGAGAGGTCAGCTGACAGATATTGCAGTTTGTTTTCTCTTTTTTTTTTAAGCTCTCTTGTGATAAAAGAGGTTGAGGTACCCCTCTGGAAACAGTTTCCAAGGGGAATCATATATATAGTAACCCAGTGTCTGTGAGTCTGTAATGTTGAAATGCTGGCTGTTCCCTCTGGGCGGTCTGTGCTGCATGGGCAGTGCGGGGCCCAAACGGCCGCTTGCACTGCTTGCTCCCCTGCGGCGGCCTGGCTGAGCGGCGCAGAAGTCAGCCGAGTGCCATGGTGGGAGGTAAAGGGCGGTGGGGCGGTGACGTGCGTGAATTGGCTGTGAATGTCACCGCCACCCCCTTCACCTCCCGCCGTGGCATTTGGCTGACTTCTGCGCCGCTCAGCCAGGCTGCCGCATGGAAGCAAGCAGCGCAAGCGACTGTTTGGGCTCTGCACCCCCCATGCAGCACAGGTTTGTGGAGCCCAAACGGCCATTTGGGCTCTACGGTTCCCCAAGTGAAAGGCAGGAGGGGGAGGAGAAGAGAAAGAGAGAGAGAGAGAGAGACAGAGAGAGAGGCAGGAGGCGGAGGAGAGCTGAAAGAGAGGTGGGGGGAGGCAGTAGGAGGAGGAGGAGAGAGAGAGAGACGGAGCGAGAGTTCGGAGGCTCAGGAGAGAAGACTGACGTGGAGGAGAGACCTGAAAATCCCGTCTTATGACGGGCTAATTGGCTAGTATTATAATAATGTATTTCTCGGCATGTGCTTAATATGTGCAGGAATGGTCTGGTCTATAATTATTAAATTGACAGATTCATAACTATTAAGGATTCATACCAGTTTTCTAGAGATGACCAATATCAGTCCACTGTTAACCTTTTCCTAGTAGATAAATTATCTGCCACTATAGCCTTTCTTGAAAAAGTCAACCTACAGAATTCTGTAATAGAAATATAATTGTTTAAAGTTAGTTTGGAAAGAATGTGTCCTCTATACAACTATTTTGGATTTATAGATTAAATTCTTTAGAAACTCATTTAATTTCCATAGAATCCTACTGATTTCATCACCATTGCATTGCTTGAGTTTTTAAGTAAGCTTAAAGTAAATTTTCTAGTGATGTATATGACACAGTTCATAAGTGACAGGAACTGTTTCTTCCTACGTAAATAGTCACTTTATTGCAATAACCAAAACAGATAGAGATATATCAATATCCATATAAATTATTAATATTTTTGTGTTTCCTTTGTACATACTTTTTCAAAACTCACTGGTTTATATTTTTATGTAGTTCTATCTAGACTATGAAATTCCATTGCTTTGGGAATATATAAATGGAGCCATGGAGAGCAATACTTTTCTAACCACACAATGTAATGATCACAATTGTTCATTTAATAACCTCAATCACTAGCTAGTGATGTACTGTTTTAATTAATATCTGCTTGTGTATTCTAAACGGTCCTGTGTGCTCTGCACATGTAATTAAAGATCAAGACTCATAAGTCAAGTCAATTACTTAAATAGATTGTTTACCTTATTTATTCCAGTTTTAGTTAACACATCATGATTTCATTCTACAGGGCCTTACTTATATGGGGGCTGGAGGAAAAGGGGGATTTATCATGTATATTTACCATGTATATTTTAGTAGAAGAGTTACCCAGCATTGCTCATGCCCCTAAGTCAATTAATTTTTGCTTTGGTTTTTTAAATAAAATGAAAATGTACATGCTTCATTTGAATCATTGCTCTGTAGTGGGTCTAGGGATGATTTCAGTCTATAGACTGCCCTTTCTCACTACAGCAGCAACTTGGGGACACTTAAAAAGCATCTCTCTATGGCTGCTGCAGTTCCTATGGGCACAGCGGGAGGAAGGGTGCATGTCCCCTGGCTGGGGCAGGTCCAGGTTTATCTGCCCCTCTATACTTCTCAACTGGTGTGAGGAATGTAGCAAACTGTGCACTTTCCCTTCACTCCCTGATGAAGGGAAACAACCAGCAACGTTCCCACACAAATTAGGGGTGGAGGAAGAGCTTCAGCCCTTTTGCACTCCCTAAAGAGTGCCTTCAGGGTGGGAGGCTTGGGATTGGGGCCGTCCCATATGGAGGGATGCACCCCTCCCTCACTATTGGCTTTCTCCTGTCTGGTGATTCTGTCTTCTTTCCTGCATGGTTTTATGAGAAGCAATCCCATTGTACTAGCACAGTCAAACCCTTACCTTGCTTTAAGTCATGATAAGATGAAATTGTAATCCAAATTGATGGTCCTAGCTCTCACTGTTTCGGAAGAGTTCTTGCACAAACAGACAGACAGACACAAACCCTCACATGTATATTAGATACTATTTGTAGATTGCTTTATTAAGCTTTTGGATTGAAGCACTGAATTCCAATAGCCCTCCCCCTCTCTCGTGGCTTGGTTATAAATAAACAATAACTAATGTAACATTCAGCATTTATATCTTAATATTTTAGTATTATTTCAAGGTGTCTTTCTGTCTTTGCACTCAACATGCTTAGGCACTGAATGAGATGAACAAGGGTGTCTTGACATTTTATTCTGCACACTATGACCTCGACTACAAAGCAAACTGACTTCTCTGAAACTACATCCAGGCAAAACAAAATTGAAAATCTTGAGAGACAGTTAGTTAACCTATGTTTTCTACGTTTCATGGCTTGCTAAATTGTAAAATAATTGTCTAAAGAAATCAGTCAATACTTTTTATCTGATAGCAATTGTTCAAATCTGACTCCTAACAAGTCTTTGCAGTGACAGAGACATTATTAGCAAATATATTGGGCCAGTTTTCAGTGTCCTCTAGGAATATGTCTGAGGAACATATCTAGGCACAGTAGATAAAATTAGCACACTTGATGGAATGATGCTGTGTAGGTACAAAGAAATTTCTCTACAGCTATGTCAAACTAGTTTCAAAAGATTTACACTAGGCACAATTTTAACAGTAATTTTTCTAACTCTCAGCTAAAATCCCTAACAAGAGAATCAGCTGTAGAAACCAGAACCTCAAGTAAACTGGCATAATTCCATTGAAATCAAAAGTGTCACACGAGTTAAAGCCCTAACCCCACATTTTCCTAGTGCTGCATTTACAACACCAGTCAGGCTGAATACTGAATAGTCTGATGTGCCTCTGGTCCATATTAGCAAGAACAGTAGAGTCCCAATTTTCCGACCTAAACGGAAAATTTTCCAACCTAAATGAGGGGTTGTCGGATTACCGAAAATTTCAGATAAAACGGAAACTGGTATGAAATCAGTTTTATTACTTATTAATCTGCAGAATAAGTAACATAATAGAGTACAGAACATTTAGTATGCAGTATGGCAAAACGCTAAAGTTATTGTTTAAAAACATTAGTGATTGAAGTTTGTTTCCCAGTTTTGTTTCTCTTTCTTGTAGTGAGGTTGTGCCAGCGTCTCAATAACATAACATCACTAGCAGTTGCCTCCCCTTGTTGTTCAATGTAAGCCTGTGCCACCTCGAGAGCCTTGACCCTTTTGCTATGACTAATTCTCTCCATTTTGTCATTGTCATTTGTATCTTCATCTTCATCATCTTCATTGTCATTGTTATCCCAATTCACCAGAGTTATTATGTCGCAATCAGTCAGTTCTTGTTGCTCGTCTTTCTCCATCCGTTCCTGTATGTCATCATCATTCACCTTCTCACAGCCTGGTATTTGTTGTAACAAAGATAGCAGGTTATCACAATTTTCTTGCACCATTTCTTGTATGTTTTCGTCTTCCGAAAGTAACTTTCTCCATGATCTTGCCAGAGTTTGCGGTTCAATCTCTTCCCATGATTGTGCGATCCAATAAATAACATCTTTTATGTTCACTGTCCTTAGCTTATCTATCATGCCATTTCCATCGTCTATCGCTTCAATGACAATAGTTAAGAGCTTACAACAATATTTTTTCTTTAACGCTTCAAGCACACTCTGATCCATAGGCTGACATAACGAGGTGATGTTAGGAGGAAGAAAAATCACTCTAATGTCCCCACTGATCAGTTCATCCTCATGAGGATGAGATGGCACATTATTAATGACAAGGATTGCTTTCCTTGGTAGGTTTAGCAAATTCAAAAAATGTTCTACTGAAGGAAGAAATTCATTGAAAAACCAGCCTCAGAAAATTGCTGAATCCATCCATTCATTCCTCTGATTCTTGTACGAAACTGGTAGAGCAGTAGGTGCTATGTTTTTGAGAGATTGTGGGTTTTTTGCCTTTACAATAAATGTGAGTTTTAGTTTGTGGTTACCAGTAGCATTACTACAAGCTAGAATCATCACTCTTTCTTTACTTCGTTTATACCCAGGAGCTGAAGCTTCAGCCCGGGAAGCTAGAGTTTTTGAAGGCAAGAATCGGGCCTGTGATAGGCATGCCCTTATCCCTTTGCAGTGTGAACCATAAGAACAAAGCTTCACTCACTTTTTCATATTCATATTTTTTCATTGTTTTTCTGTCCTTCAGTCCTGCACTTGAGGGTCGATCAGAGCACCACTTTTCTAATTCACTTCTTTTCCTCTTCCAGTCACCAACTGTAACTTGCCCCACACCGGGTTCAGATACAATTTTTAGTATGGACTCGCCTTTGTTTATTCTCTTTAACGCTTCAAGTTTTTGCTCAATGGAAAGAACCACTTTTTTTCTCTTTTCACATGCCATGTTACTCAAACAATAAAATTATATTACAGTAAGGGGAACATGCAATTGGAAAAATGAAACACAGTCACAGCCCAAATATAAATCACTGGTGCAGAGGAACAAACGAAGCTACAGCCATGGCGGTATGTGATACATGGACGCGTAAATAGCACGTCAAATGGCTGTGTCAGATAAATTGGAAGGTTGGATAAGCGAAGGTCGGATAGTCTGGACTCTACTGTAGGTGCTATAATAGTGTGGCTTTTGTCATGAGCTAGTAAGTATGAGGCTAAGACAGCCTTGAATACAGGATGACCTACACCTGGATTAAATTAGGTGATGCCAGGGTGAAAGGTCATAGAATCATAGAATCATAGAGCTGGAAGAGACCTCAGGAGGTCATCAAGCCCAGTCCCCTGCCCAAGACAGGACCAATCCCAACTAAATCAACCCAGCCAGGGCTTTGTCAAGCCGAGACTTAAAAACCTCTAGGGGTGGAGATTCCACCACCTCTTTAGGTAACCCATTCCAGACCTTCACCACCCTCCTAGTGAAATAGTTTTTCCTAATATCCAACTGTGATGGGGCTGTAGTATCCCACTCTCACACCCTCCCACGCAAAGGAGGAGGGGCGCCGGAGCAATCGGAGACAGCCACCAGCATGCTCCCTACTTGACTGTGGGGAGCGATCTCTGAGCGCCCGGTGCAGCCGTGGGGAGTGACATTGCAGCAGGAAGTCACAGCCCTGGCAGACCACGAGAGACAGATGCAGGTGTAGGACCCAGAATGCCTGGAGCCGGCTGTAATCCTGTTGCTTGGATACCGGATGATGCACCAAGAGGCGAGGGGCATGTCGGCTGGAGGAGGGATGTGGAGGATTGGATGCTGAAGGCAGGCACGGACCCAAAAGGGGGCATGCTGGAGTCAGAGGGAGGCACAGAGGAAGGAAGAAGAGAAGCCGAGGAAGACGGGGGAGAGACCTTGGGGAAGGGTCCCAGAAGAAGAACCTGGAAAGCGGGGACGAACTGGAGGGGAGCTTCACCAGTGAGTGAGCGCTGCCAGAGGGGAAGGAAGTGACCCAGGGTGGGGCTAGGGAAGTAAGCCCTCGGATTTGCTAGTTAAGAGTGATGCCCCGTCAATTAGGTCAAGGGAGGGAGGGAGTGCCCTTCTGACCTTAGGGCCCTGGGTCAGGACTTGGAGAGAGGGCAGGCCTGGGTCCTCCTTCCCCTCCGTGTGGAAAAGCCTTATCAGGGTAGCCGATTCAGCAGTATAGGCAATTTCGGGCCCCAGAACAGGGGCATCTAGCAGGGGGAGGGGAAGGTACTGAGTACCCCATTACACCAATCTAAACCTCCCCCACTGTAACTTGAGACCATTCTTCCTTGTTCTACCATCTGTCAATACTGTGAAGAGCCTTTCTCCATCATCTTTGGATCCTTGAAGACTGCTCTCAAATCCCCCCTCACAATTCTCTTCTTCAGAGTAAACAAAACCAAATCCCACAGTCTCTCCTCATCTGTAATGTGCTCCAGACACCTAATTAATTTGGTTGCCCTCCGCTGGACCCTCTCCAATGCATCTACATCCTTTCTATAATGGGGGGCCCAGAACTGGACACAATACTCCAGATGTGACCTCACCAGAGCTGAAAAAAAGGGAATAATCATTTCTTTTGATCTGCTGGCAATGTTCCTCCTAATGCAACCTAAGATGCCATTAGCCTTCTTGGCTTAAAGGGCACACTGTTGACTTATATCCAACCTCTCAACCACAGTAATCCCCAGGTCCTTTTCTGCAGAACTGATACTTAGCCAGTTAGTCCCAGCCTGTAACAATGCTTGGGATTCATCTGTCCCAAGTCCAGGACTCTACACTTGTCCTTATTGAACCTCATCAGATTTCTTTTGGCCCAATCCTCTAGTCTGCCTAGGTCACTCTGCCCTCCAATGTATCTACCTCCCCCCTACCTTAATGTCATCTGCAAACTTGCTGAGGGTGCAATCCATGCCCTCATCCAGGTCATTAATAAAGATGTTGAACAAAACTGGTCCTAGAACCGATCTTTGTGGCACTCCGCTAGAAACCAACTGCCAACCTGACATTGAGTTATTGATCCCTACCCGTTGGGCCCGACAGTCTAGGCAGCTTTCTGTCCATCTTACAGTCCATTTATCCAATCCATATTCCCTTAACTTGCTGGCAACAATATTGTGGGAGACCATATCAAAAGCTTTGCTAAAGTCAAGATATATCACATCCACTGACTTTCCCATATCCACAGAGTCAGTTACCTCATCATAGAAGCTAATCAGTTTGGTCAGGCATGACTTGCCCTTAGTGAATCCCAGTCATAAGGAAAGAGAGGGGACTGTACCCAGCTTATGACTGGATGGATGATTGGTTTTTTGTGTTTGTTTGATAACTTTTAATCTCATAAAAACTGAAACCCTGAAAAGGGCTATGACTAAAAAGAGACTGTGGAGTTTTTTGATGGAGCTTGGGTAAAGGGGAAAACAGAGAAGCACAGTGTAGACATGTTAATACAATTAAAGTTAGTCATGTGATATGATAATGAACTAGTCCAGCAGGTAGCCAATAAAATGTATTATTGAGGAAAATGAAGTGAAATTCATGGGAGAAGGAAGGATGAAGCCCAGGGATAGAAATGGAAATGGGGGGGGGGAGTGTCAATTTGGGCAGTAGGCTGAAACCAAAGCTTGATAGCTAGCTGAAGAAGGAATGTCAGTGAAAGCTGTCTGAAAGCATAAGGCTTTCTAAGGGTATATCTACACTACAGAGTTAATTTGAAATAAGAGCCCTTATTTCAAATTAACTGTAATAGCTATCTAAACATACAAACTGCTATTTCGAAATTAATTCGAAATAGCAGAGCGTTTATTTCAAATTAGGTAAAACTCATTCTACGAGGAATAATGACAAGTTCGAAATAGCTAATGTGAAATAAGTGCTGTGTAGACACTTATTTCGAATTAGCTGGCCTCCAGCCCTTCCCAGTTCACCCTGGTGGCCACTCTGGGCACAACTAGGAAAACTTGTCTGCTCCCCCTCCCAGCCCTGGAGTCCTTAAAGGGGCAGACTCTGGCCACAGTGCCTGTGACTGTTGCCACCTTGCCAGCAACCAGCCAGCAGATGGAGAACCTGGCACAGGATGAGCCAGCCACCTGCTGCCAAACAGCCCTCCACCGCTCCCCAGGACCAGGCTGGCAGAGCCTGCCAGGGGCTGCAAAAGGTGGGCGCCTTCCTGGACAAGTGCGGAGATCGTGGGCCTCATTGAAATTTGGTGGGAGGCCTCCAATGCCCACGATCCCTGCACTAGGCACAGGAATGCAGCCGTCTACAGCCGCATGGCTTCCAGCCTGGCCACCAGAGGCCACATGCGGACCCCAAAGCAGGTGCGCAGCAAAATTAAACAGTGGCATCAGGCCTACTCCAGGGCCTCCCAACCAGAGGCTGACCTGGAGGCCTGCCCTCCTTTGAGGCCCTGGACCACATCCTGGGGGGTCAGACGGTCCATACCCCCCTGGTCATCGTTGACCACAGGGCAGAGGGCCCTGCCCCTGATACAGGCGAAGAGGAGGAGGAGGACAATGGCAGCCAGGAGCCTGCACGGAGCCTGACCTGCATCCAGGAACCCCGACCCATCCCTGAGAGCCCGTCAGCAGCCTCATCTGAGGCCGGGGAGGCCTCCACATGTGAGTGACATCACGGTCCTCTTATGCAGGGTGGGGGGAAAGGGGGAGCCCAGGGACCTTACCCCGGGGAGAGACACTGCACACTGCCCTCCTTCCAGACACCCCCTCTACACAGAGGCAGGGCACATCTCCTCTCCCCCCCCACCACACTGTAGGCAGCACAGGGGCTGGAGTGCAGTCCTGGGCCAGCTCACACTCCCAGGGATAGCAGGACTTGATGGTGCGGAGACCTGCCGTCCTCGTCTTGCAGAGGAGGGCTGGGCTTCACCCACTGTGTCCCCAAGGATAACTGGGCACTTCTCTTGTTTTACCACAGCCACAGCATCTGCGAGTGCAGGATGCACTACCCCACCTGGACCCTCCACCTACACCCAGGCCAGCAGGCGCACCAGCGACCAAGAGGATTGCAGGGACGGCAGGTCCACAGCCAGGAGCAGTGAGGGCAAGAGGACCTGCAGCTGTGGCAGAAGAGCCTGAGGGAGCTCCGGGAGCAGGGCCGTGCCCTCTGTGAGCACCTGCAGGCCTTGGCGGACAGAATGCTGCCTCCTGCTGCTCCAGCCCCTGCGGCCACCCCAGCTATCACTCCTCTTCCCACCCCTGGTCCCCCTCCCACTTCTTCCGCACCCCCGATCCCTCCTGCCCGAAACCTCCACACCCATTCCCCCCCGACACCCCCGCACGCGCAGTGCTGCAAGACAGGAGAGCCAACAAGACCCCCAATCCTGAGCTTCCCCTTCCTCCCCTTGACTCCCCATTCCAGCTCCCTTCTCCCAGGTTCCCCCCCCTTCCGCCCTCATTCTTACCCTCCCCCCACCCCAGTTATGTGAAATAAAGACATTGTTTTGTGGCAACATATGTGTTTTTATTGTAGATCAGGAAGGGGGGTTAGGGAGGGGAAAAGGGAAGGAGGTGGGGTGGAATGTAAGGCACAAGGGTCCAGTGGGGCACGCCAGGGGGACTTCAGTCCTCGTCTGCCTGGAAGCTCTCTTGCAGGGCTTCCTGGATGCGGCCAGCTTCCCCTCCCCCCAAGGGCCTCCTGGCTGGCAGCCATGCAGGGCTGTGCGTACTGGCCAGCCATGCAGTCAATCTCTGCCATCCAGGCTGGCAGGAAAGCCTCCCCCTTCCTCTCACACAAATTGTGGAGCACACAGAACGCTGCCACCATGTACAGAATATTGTGCTTGGAGAGGTCGAGGCGGGTGAGGATGCACCTAAACTGTGCTTTCAGTCGGCCAAAAGCCCCCTCAACCATGATGCGGGCCCTGCTGAACCTGGCACTGAAGGCCTGTCAGGAGAGACTGAGGTGCCCCAGGTAGGGCTTCATCAGCCAGGGCTGTAGGGGGTAGGCTGCATCCCCCACCAGGCCCACTGGCATGTCCACGTTCCTGACCCTGATGTGGCGGTCAGGGAAGAAAGTCCCGGAGTGCAGCCTCTGGCACACGGAGGAGTTGCAGTACACCCACGCGTCGTGTGCCTTGCCAGACCAGCCCACATTGATGTCTGTGAACTAGCCCCAGTGGTCACACACAACCTGAAGGATCACCAAGAAGTACCCCTTCTTGTTGATGAAGATGGAGGCCTGGTGTTCCGGGGCATGGATGGGGATGTGCATCCCGTTGATTGTCCCCCTCCCCCCGCAGTTGGGGAAGCTGAGGGTGCCCAACCCCTGGATGACCTCATCCAGGTCAGTGAGGCAGATGACTTTATGGAGTAGCACCCTGTTGATGGCCTTCACCACTTGCAGAGACACATAAAACCGAGGGTCACTGGGGTGCTCGGGTGGCTGGGAGTGTTCGTTTCCCGCCATTGCCCCGCACCCCACTCCCAGGAACCACCCCCGCTGCAATCCTGGCCACCGTGGGTGGTGTGTAGCACAGCCGGGATGGACCGACCCCTCCTGGAGAGGGCACTTACACCACCTCCCCCCTGTTTTCCCTGGGGCAGCCACGTCCTCCTTGCAGTCCCCTGTCCTGGCCCAGTGGCCGGTGAGTGCTGTACCTGCATGAGCACCACTCCAACGGTGGATCTCCCCATGCCGAACTGGTTCCCGATGGATCGGTAGCTATCTGGCGTGGAGAGCTTCCAGAGGGTGATGGCTACCCACTTGTGGAGGGGAATGGTGGGCCTCATGCATGTGTTCTGTCACTGCAGAGAAGGGGTGAACCACTCGCAGAGCTCCAGGAAGGTGTCCTTCTTCATCCTGAAGTTCTAGGTCCACTGTTGGTCTCCCCAGCACTCCAGGATGATGCGTTCCCACCAGTCTCTGCTGGTGTCCAGACGCCAGTTGCGGCAGGGCACGCTGGCATCCAGGAGCCGCTCCTCAGGGGGGCAGGGGGAAGGTCAGGGAACTGGCCTGCAGCACAAGATGCCAGGCAGCCTCCAGTAATTGCTGCCAGGCTTGCAGCAACACGTACAGCATGAGCACCAGAGTGTCCAGAGCACCAGAGTGCTCTGACTTCATGGTGCCGACTGCAATGGTGTCCCAAAGGAAAGCGACCAAAGCAGGCGCAGAGGAAAATACTTTGCTGTCCCTCAGCGAGGTTGGCAAGCAAACGGGAAAGCTGAGAACCGGCTGTCCAGGGGGGTCCCTTTAAGCATGAGCCTCAGATAGTCTCAGACAGCAGCCACACAAAGCAACTACTGACCTGATGCCCTGCCGGAACCGGTTTCAGCTGCCCTTAAATGTGATCCAGCGTCCAATCAATGTGGACACTCTATTTCAAAATAGCAAAACGCTATTTCAAATTAGTTTTTGGGTCTAGATGCATTATTTCGAATTAGCTTATTTTGAATTAACTAATTCGAAATAAGTTAATTCAAAATAGCGCTGTAGTGTGGACATACCCTAACACTGAACATGTACCACACCAGGTCTATTTGGAAGGAATCTGTTGAGTCTATTTGTAATGGGACCAAACTCAGGATGATAGAACCTAGGAACCAATATTTGACGGGATTCTACTACAGGAATGGAATAGAAAGGGCATCTCATGTGACAGCACTGAGAAGCAAGATAGAACAAATTACCTTTGTAGCCCTTTATTGAACTACTTCCTATGGATTATATTATAATTTTAATGTAACTGTCTATGTCATTGTGGCTAGGGCAATTGCACCGTTCCTTTTTGCCAGCCCTAATAAAGTATCCTTCTTTGTTTACATGAGTGTGAATGGGAAGGAATTGATCAAAAGCTAGAGTCTACATAGGTTGGAGCACCTAAAGCCTTTGCCTCCAAGCTCCATACAGCATGCTGCTGAACAACCAGTTTACTAATGTAGTACAACATTCACAGTACACCTATACTGAGATAGGACATTTAGACTGTGCATGAGGCCATCACACAAAAATATTCAGTGCAACTTTGAGATCCTCTCACACACAAGGATCCTGCCACCTCCATTTTTACAACACTTATTTGTTATGCAGTTCCTCATGCTGATTTTTTCATCCCCGAGTGCAGAATAAGGAGACATATAGATTTGATGGCTAATTACCCTTCCCCTGCTTTTTTGCACTTTGTTTCAAATACATGTGTATTGACTTGACTTGGAAGTAAGTACTTTGTACATGTCAGTATTGGATTTATGAGTTATACATTAATCATTCATTGAGTCATGAGATGAGTCATATGTTAATTAAAGTATCAGAGGGGTAGCCGTGTTAGTCTGAATCTGCAAAAGCGATGAGGAGTCCTATGGCACCTTATAGACTAACTGAAGTGTAGGAGCATAAGCTTTCGTGGGCAAAGACCCACTTCGTCAGATGCATCTGACGAAGTGGGTCTTTGCCCACGAAAGCTTATGCTCCTACACTTCAGTTAGTCTATAAGGTGCCACAGGACTCCTCGTCGCTTATGTTAATTAAAGAGGGTACCTGATCAAGCCCTGAATCACAACACTCCACATCATCATAAGAAAAGAAAAGAAAAGAAAAGAAAAGAAAAGAAAAGAAAAGAAAAGAAAAGAAAAGAAAAGAAAAGAAAACCCCCAACATTTAAACAAAGGAAGATAGTGTCCTTACCGAGAAACATTGCAACATACAGAGGAAGGATTTAAAGGAAATGAAATTGGAAGTCCTGTGTACATAAATGAATATCCAATACACTCATTTTAAAGAATCTCCTAAATATCCATAGATATATACAATAATTTGTTTTACAAAAACACCAAATTCTGAGTCCCCAGAAATCTCGTTACATCTATGTACCTTATATCATAATGATTTCCAACATCGGCTACAAATTGGCATAAATCACTATTCAACATGTAGAGTCCATAAATACACACCCTGCTCCTGTTCGCCAATCATTAGTCAGACATGGACATCCTCCAGAGGCAGATCTGAGATCCTGGGTGCGTATTATAATCAATAGACATCATGTCTTATTCTCCGTACACAGTGTGAAAATAAAACCACTTATCCACCATTTGATTAAAAAGACAACATAGTCCTACCAATCTCTGTATAGCATGGGAATTACATTACAGCTCACCTATTCATTCTCCCATTGTAAGTCAGAGAATTTCAAGATACACATCTCATATTCATTTAATCCTATCCACTCTGCATAAAAAAATCCATAGATCAGTGTTTTTCAACATGGTCTGTGGACCCACTCTGAAAAAGCTGCCAATTGGGTCACTCCTGTTTTTTTATTTATCAGCTCTATAGCCCCTAATTCGAACTACGTTAACCTCCTTGCAGGAGGAATAACAGGTAGTTCGAATTAGGGCTTTAATTCGAACTACCGGCTCCCTGCTGCGTGTAGCCATGGGCAGTTAGTCCGGACTAGTGAAATTTCAAAATGGCAACTGGACGGGCTTCATTTGCAACTTTGAATTCCTACATAAGCCTCCCTAGTTGGAACTAGGGGGCTAGTGTAGACACACCCTCTGAGAGTAGGACCGCGGACCACTTTGAGAAACACTTCCATAGATCTTAGGATACCTTGTCCATCAAAATAGGCTAGTATATTATTCATTTACCATGGAGGAAGGAAATGAGTAAATATGCTGGTAGAATGTATTACCCTTTCATTTGCAGTTAAAGGGATTTTACAGGGTAGTGACGTAAGCATATGCAACAGACTGTTTACAGAGTCAAGACCTAAATGTTTTTGGAGGAGACTATGAAAATTATAAGGAATTTCACCAGATTACAACAATAACAGACATTTTTGTGGAATGTTTATTGTTTAGTTGTTGCCTACAGATGTTTGAAATATCTTTTTAGGCTCACTAAAATTGAATAAGGCTGAAATACACACATTTGATAGCTAAATTGGTTGTACAGTATTTATGGTAATAAAGAATAAAACTAAATTACAGTGCAATATCATTTGACTAAGGCAACTCAAATCTGAGTAATTTTCATCACACTGACAAAGAGAGCAATTGAAACTAAAATTCATGACTAAATTACTATTGGTTCTAAATACCGTGAATCCAATTACACATTGCTTACATTATACTATAGGATTGCGTACTGTAGCTGTCTGTCTGCCTTATCAAACCATTATCGGTAAAGAATCAAGGAAACAAATGTATCATCAGCCTAAAGTATATACAATACAAAATTACCATCCTTATAAAAAGTGCTATTAACTGGTCGGAAATATGAAGAAAGATGAAGAAATATGTAAGTATACTATTTTTAGTTTATATATTGAAATTACACATAGGCTACGTCTAGACTGGCCCCTTCTTCAGAAGAGGCATGCTAATTTCTAACTTTGGAATAGGGAAATCCGCGGGGGATTTAAATATCCCCAGTGGGATTTAAATAAACATGGCCGCCGCTTTTTTTCTGGATTGGGGAAAAGCCGGAAAAGAGCGTCCAGACTGGCGCGATCCTCCGGAATAAAGCCCTTTTCTGGAGGATCTCCTATTCCACCTGAATACACTACACTAGCGTTCCGCTAGTTCGAACTTAATTCGAACCAGAGGAGCGCTTAGTTTGAACTATGTAAACCTCATTGTACGAGGACTAAGCCTAGTTCGAACTTACTAGTTCGAATTAAGGGGTATGTAGCCCCTTAATTCGAACTAGTGAGAGGCTAGCCCTCCCCAGCTTGCTCTGGTGGCCACTCTGGCCAACACGAGGGAAACTCTATTGCCCCCCTCCCGGCCCCGGACCCTTAAAGGGGCATGGGCTGGCTACAATGCCCTTGCCAGGTGCAAGCCTGCCAGCACCCAGCCAGCAGACCCTGCACCTGGCACGGCACAGAGCCACCCACCCGATACCCCCCAGCCCTCCCCCTCTTCCCGGGACCAGGCTGGTGGCTCCCGGGAGCTTGCCCAGGACCGCAAGAGGCGGGCACCCGCCTGGTCCAGTACAGACATCTTGGACCTCGTCCACGAGCTCCGCACTAGGCACAGAAAAGCAGCCGTCTAGGGCAGGAGAGCGGCCAGGCTGGCCACCCAGGAGCAGGTTTGCATGAAAATCAAGGTGGTCCAGTGAGACCCCCGACCCTGAGCCCTGAGCTCAGAATGGCCGTACTGGGTCAGACCAAAGGTCCATCTAGCCCAGTAGCCTGTCTGCCGACAGCGGCCAACCCTAGGGACCCTGGAGGGGATGGACCAAAGACAGTGACCAAGCCATTTGTCTCATGCCATCCCTCTCCAGCCTTCCACAAAGTTCGGGCAGGGACACCACTCCTACCCCCTGGCTAATACCACTCCATGGACCCAACCTCCATGACTTGATCTCACTTCTCTTTAAACTCTGTTCTAGTTCTAGCCTTCACAGCCTCCTGCAGCAAGGAGTTCCACAGGTTGACTCTTTGCTTTGTGAAGAACAACTTCCTGTTATTAGTTTGAAGCCTGCTACCCATTCCTTTCCTTTGGTGTCCTCTAGACCTTCTATTATGGGAACTAATGAAGAACTTTTCTGTATGCACCTTCTCCACCCCACTTGGGCTTTTATAGACCGCTATCATATGCCCCCTCCATCTCCTCTTTTCTAAGCTGAAATGTCCCAGTCTCTTTAGCCTCTCTTCATATGGGACCTGTTCCCAGCCCCTGATCATTTTAGTTGCCCTCCCCTCTCCCAGACTCTCTCTTTCCCTCTCCCACCTCGTTTTCCCAGTCTCCCCAAGTTTTGTTCAATAAAGAGAGATTCTATTTTTGACCACAATTGTCCTTTATTTTGTACATCAGGAAGGGGGGCAAGGGAGGGGTAAGTGGAAGGAGGTGAGGGAGGAATGGGGTATGAGCCCCCGATGGGGAGGACTGGGCTGGCTCTGCGGGCTTCTGGGGGTGGAACCTCTCCTGCAGCCCCCCAATTGCCCCCTCTCCCCAGATGGCAGCCTGCGGCAAGTGCAGCCGGTCTGATGGACGAGTGCTGTGATGTGCCCAGTGTGGGTACTCCGGGAAATCCAAGCCAGGACTGCTTTGCAAGCAGGGCACCCCTGAGAACTGTCTGTCCGGGGTGGGGGTCAGGTCCCTTTAAGCATAGCCCTCGGCTAGCCTGAGGCAGCATCTCCACGCTCTAAGTCCTCATCTGATGCCCTGCCGGCACTGCTTCCGGCCATCCTTAACCCCGTTTCAGGGTCCACTGTGTGTGGACATGCTAGTTCGAATTAGCAAAATGCTAATTCGAACTAGTTTTTTAGTCTGGATGCGTTAGTTCGAATTAGCTTAGTTCGAATTAACTATTTCAAACTAAGTTAGTTCGAATTAGTGCTGTAGTGTAGACATACCCTCATAAACTTCTACCCTTTCCCTCTGCTGCCATATCTCCTCCCCTTGCTTCATCAGCTCCCCTGGTGCCTGCTGCCTCCCCCGCCCCAACCCCTCATCCACCTCTGCTGTCCTGACTCCTGCCCTTCTGACTGCCCTCAGCCTTCCTGAGACCTGCCCCCCTCCACCAGCCCTTCTCTTCCCCCAGTGCCCACTCCTCCAGTAGCCCCACTCTGATCATGTGAGCTACCGCTCCCCATCCCCTCTCCTAACACCTCCCACTACACACCTGCCCCTTTCCACTGGTGCTGGTCCCTCCCCAGCAGGTGTCTGCCCTTCTGCTTCACCCCCAGAACCCCCTGGCACCTGCACCTTCCTTTAGCCCTGCACCCTCCTGGTGCCTCCCCATTCCCTCACTGCCCCTGCGCCCTTTGCTCTCTTTATCCCTGATGCCCACCCCCTCATCACAGTCTTTCCCCGTTCCCCTCATTCTCCTGTGCCCTCACACATGCCTTGCTCCATCCCTGACTTTCTCATGACCACCCCTTCTTTCAAGCCTTCTCTCAGCACGAGGAGTAACGGTAGTTCGGACTAGGAAGTCTACTCCAAACTACCTAGTCCGTGCCGCGTGTAGCCACGCCGCACGGGGTTCGAACGAGCTGGGATTTAAAAATGGCGGCGCCCGGCTTATGCAAATGAAGCCCGGGAAATTCAAATCCCGGGCTTCATTTGCAAGTGCGGTGTGCCTACATTACCCTCCTAGTTCGAACTAGGAGGGTAGTGTAGACATACCCTAACAGAGTTCTAGGATCGCCCTGACTATCACCCTTCTGGTGCTCCCCCTACTCTGTCTCTTAGGCTTCTCAGCCCCCTTTTGGGCCACAAACCCCCACCCCGCAGTCTATGGTTCCCAAAGTTTCAGCAGTCTCACCATCACTTGGTGCCTGCACTGTGTGTGACTCGTAGGGTTACCAGGTGTCCAATTTTCTACCGGACAGTCCGGTTTTTGGGCCCTCTGTCTGGTAAAAAAAATCTAGAAAATACCGGACACAAGCAATGTCCCGTATGTCCTGGTTTTCTTGCTGGGAGCCAGACTGAAGTCTGGCAGTGGCAGGGTGGAAGGTGCAGAACTGGCCGGGAGGAAGGGGGGGCGGGAAGCAGAGCTGGTAAAAAGTCAGGGGCTGCAGGGCTGGCCGGGAGGAAGGGGGAGCTGGGAGGAAGGGGGGATGGGAAGCAGCTCTGGAGGGGCGGGGGCCAGCCTCACTATCCCCAACCCTCCCAGACCATCCGCACTGCCCCCGACCTGCCCCTGGCCCCCTGCTCCCCTCCCCAGGCCAGCCTCATTGCCCCGACCCAGTCGCGCTGCCCCCTCCACCTCCCACTGGGCTGGGCCAGCTGCATTGCCCCAGACCCCAGGCCGGGCCAGCCATGCTGCCCCCCGCTCTGAGCCCAGCCGCATTACCCCCGGCCCCGAGCCCCCAACCCCACCCTGAGCCCAGCTGCGCTGCTTCCATCCCCTGCCCAGGGGCGGGCACACCCCTCGCCTTCTCGCCTGGGGTTTAAACTGACCTTGCTTGCTGGGGAGGCAGGGTGATGATTCTGCTCCCTGCTACCTGTTTCCTGGGGTCCTAAAACCCGCCGGTTTTAGCCATGCATGCATGGCAAACCCTGCGCAGCATCCGTTCCCCAGCGCACCAGGGCAGCCCTTTGAAACATTAGGGTGTGCCTGGGCACACCTGGCACACCCCGTGCGCACACCTATGAATGCGAGCATCTACACAGCAATTCCATTATTTAAAAATAATTTCAGAATAAAGGACAGCTTATTTCAAAATCATCAAGCAAATGGTCTGGTAGCACTTTATAGACTAACAAAACATGTAGATGGTATCATGAGCTTTCGTGGGCACAGCCTACTTCTCCAGATGACTGGAGTTATGACTAGAGGATAAGAAAACTCAAAATAAACAGGGGAAGGATAGGGGGTGGTAGTGGAAGAGAAAGATGGGCTTGGTTGTGGGTGACAGAGCATCTTTCTCTCCTCCCCCTTCCCTTCTCCTATTTATTTCAAGTTTTCTTATCCTCTAGTCATAACTCCAGTCATTTGAAGAAGTGGGCTGTGCCCACAAAAGCTCATGATACCATCTACATGTTTTGTTAGTTTATAAAGTGCTACCAGACCATCTGCTTGCTGTTTTTTTCTGTAGCAGACTAACTCGGCTCCCCCCTGAAGCTCTATTTCAAAATCAGTTATCCTCATTCCATGAGGAATAATACTCAGGGTATGCCTACACTACCACCCTACTTTGAACTAGGGTGGTTAATGTAGTCATTCGAAGTTGCAAATGGAGCCTGGGATTTAAATATCCCAGGCTTCATTTGCATCTTGCCGGGCACCGCCATTTTTAAATCCCCGTTAGTGTGGACTCTGTGCCAGCGGCTATACATGGCACAGAGTAGGTAGTTCGAATTAGGTTTTCTAATTCAAACTACCGGTACACCTCGTTCCATGAGGAGTTACAGTAGTTCGAATTAGAAAGCCTAATTCAAACTGCCCACTCCGTGCCGCGTGTAGCCGCTGGCACAGAGTCCGCACTAATGGGAATTTAAAAATGGCGGCGCCCGGGAATATGCAAATGAAGCCTGGGATATTTAAATCCTGGGCTTCATTTACAACTTCGAATGACTGCATTAAACACCCTAGTTTGAACTAGGGTGGCAGTGTAGACATACCCTCATTCTGAAATAGCTATTTCAGAATAGCAGTAGTGTGGATGCTCCACTGCTGCTATTTCAAAATAGCTCCTCCCTAGGGCCATTCAAAGTAATTACTCCCCTGTGCTTCCTAGGGCTCTAATTCAAGGTAGCACATCCACCTTAGGGAAGTCTGCCTTGGACTAATTTTGAGGCTTCCCCGTAGTGTAGACATGGTATTTTGAAATAAGGTATTTGGGAAAAAATCCAAAATACCTTATTTTGAAATAAGCATGCTGCGTAGATGTATCCCAAGAGACTCAGCACTAAAGCTATACAAATAAACAATATTTTGCTTCTGTCATCAAACGAAAAATTTAGATGAAAAAATTCAAGTCACGTCAGCCTGAAATGAACTCTTTTTCAGGAGGAAAAATGTCAAAAATTATTTTGTGTGAACCAAAACTAAATGTTTCATTTTTTGATTTTTTTTAACTTTGATATCAATATTTTTCATTTCATTTAATGACAAAATGAATATTTCCATTTTTTCTGCATTTTTAACTGAAAGAGTTCAGCAAATTTGACATTAATTTCATCCAGCCATACTTGAGACTTGCCAGTCTGTGAGACTGCTTTATTCTATGTGATTTTAGTGCCTCTAAGATCAATGGAGGGGCTTCAGCTGAAGCCCCCATAGTTTCATAAAGAGGAAGCTATTTTGCCATGGTCCAAAATAGCTTACATCCTGCCCTGAGCCCCCCACTCCCTTTCCTGAGCCCCCAACCCCCATCTTTGACTCCTGAATCTCCCATCTACTGTCCTGAGCACCCTGCCACTCCTACCCTGATTCTTACACTGCCCCCAAGCTCCCCACATCCCCAAGGCCATTTCTTGATTCCTGCACCCCACACACTCCAGGCCCCTTCCCTGAAGGACTCAAGTAAATATTTTAGTATATAAATATATTTTGTTATCCTGCTACAGAGAATATGTGTGTCTGAATATACCCTATTTTTACTGATTGAATATTTGGGCAAAAACGGGTTGTATATATAATTTTAGATTATATTAAGTAAAGCATTCCAAGCTATACAGAAGAAAAACTGTGTGACACTGCAAAGCAAGCAAGTGATTTTGTATCAGAGTTAAAGCAACAGAGGCGATTTGTATGCCATTTTCTTCTGGAAAAGAAATTGCTAATATAAGTAGAAAAAATCATATACACCAACACAGATGCATATTATGTTTATGGGAGCAGTAATCTGATATCTAAATAGTCAACGTCTGTTACAGTCCTGCCTGAGGTGTTTTTATAGAAATGGATCAGATTATTTGCATATAGTGCCAGTATCTGCCTTCTGGTAGCTTAAATTGTATGAAATCCTTAAAGCTATCTTGATGCATGGTGAAAAATATTTTGTAGAAATGTCCTGACATGTGGATTACAAAATTCCATTGTGACTTTCAATCAGTGCACTACCTTTTTACTTCAGTTAGTGCAGAATCTGAGATGTGAATAGAACATTGACCTGCCCCTAAGACCATATTCATGAATGGGACCTATCACAACTTCATCAGTAAGGCTGTGTCCAGAAAGTAGCCTTTTTTCGAAAAAACTTCACCTGCTTCTAGACTGCAGCCGCGTTCTTTCGAAATTAAATCGAAAGAACGCGGCTTTTCTTTCGACGGCGGTAAACCTCATTTCACGAGGAAGAACGCCTTTTTTCGAAAGTGCTCTTTCGAAAAAAGGTGTTCTTTCAAAAATATTTGACTGTTCTCTTCAGGAAAGATTTAGCACTTTTTTCCTTCTCTCATTTCTCTTACAGATGACTCTTAAATAATATATCATATTTGCGAAGTTTTCTTTCCATGTTATGGAATCTGGTTTTCATATTTTTGTGTCTTAATTTCAACACTGCACAGACTCTACTTAATAAACACTTGTACAGCTCCCATTCCCATAAATTGGAGAGACATTAAGCTCTCTTGGGAGGAACAGAGCTAACCATAAGGATAAAATATATGGTGTAAGAATAATAGCACTAAATTATTATCTGTATAATTGTATAGCAGTCTAATATGGTATGTGAGATAAACATACCTATTTAACAGAGAGTTCTGTTATTAAAGTGTTTGGCTTGGCTATGATTATATTTAGAGATGGTAAAAAACAACCATACAATTTGTCCACAACATCAAGAAATTTTTGTTCTATTCTTTCCACATGTCTTCATGACATTGACATCTCTATAGTACATAC
This sequence comes from Pelodiscus sinensis, assembly GCF_049634645.1. Lineage (NCBI taxonomy): Eukaryota > Metazoa > Chordata > Testudines > Trionychidae > Pelodiscus > Pelodiscus sinensis. The sequence continues at coordinate 11,868,251 of NC_134723.1, forward strand.
CTACTCATGACAAAGCATACAAAATAGTTATTCAATAGAAGTAGCAAGAGGGAGTGTAGTGTAGATTTTAAATAGAAAGCTTGACTTCAGCTCTCAGCAGTAAATTTACACTGATGCATTGTAGATTGCTTAAATATATAACATCTGAATGCCATTGCCTAACCAGCCATTTTAAATTCTGCTTTCTGACTCACTGTTGTTTCTTGATTTCATGTCTTGTACTTTAGTAATATAAAATGTAACAGATCTATTTGACTCAGAAGATCTGATGTGCACTCTCGGGTGTTGAGGTTTCAAGTGTATTGAGTGAAAGAACTAGTTTGCCTTTCTTTACAATCCTGTGCCTTAAATACTAAACTTGACTACCATGGGAATTGTCTTAATGTTGTCCTTAATGTCTGAAATTATCACTCTGCAAGGTGCTTTCTGGTATGAAGATGACGATAATTAACGATAGTGAAATGATAATGAAATTTGCTGGCTGGCTAATATAATTAATTCTATAATCATTCCTAATCCTAATCTCATGTCTGGAGGTGGTTAGGTAATACAGCAGGACTTTCTCTTAAATCCTAATTCATTTTGTTCTGCCAGTTGTGTCCTACCCTATGTTCTGTGGAGATCTTTCAATCATACAGATTTTCAATTTAGACATGTAACAATACTCTGGAAATTGTGCCAGAGTGCATAATTGTCCCATGAAACCATCTATGCATGTTGGATTTTGAGAATTAAAATCATCTATGGCTATATGCACATTTCTGGGATATTTCTTGTAGCTTTTCAAGCATACCAGAGTAATGTCTAATCATTTTGAGCTGCTTAGTCCATGCTATGTGCCACTTTTCTGTCTTACATGTTTTGTATCTGTGTAGTTTTGCCATTCTTCCAGTAAAGTGGTAGAATATAGGTCTTGATGAACAATTATTCTATTGATAGGATTTCTAATAATTGTCAGAGAAAATTCTCTTGTCTTATTGTGCTGGTTAGTTTTGTTATTATGCAGCACTATAGGGATCAGTTAATTCACAGTAACTTTTAGGCTACGTCTACACTGGCATGATTTTCCGGAAATGCTTTTAACGGAAAAGTTTTCTGTTAAAAGCATTTTCGGAAAAGAGCGTCTAGATTGGCAGGACACTTTTCTGCAAAAGCATTTTTTGCGGAAAAGAATCCGTGTCCAATCTAGACACGCATTTCCGCAAAAAAAGCCCTGATCGCCATTTTCGCGATCGGGGCTTTTTTGCAGAAAAGAAATCTCTGCTGTCTACACTGGCCCTTTTGACCAAACGGAAGCAGCATAGGTTTTCCGCAAAAGCACTGACAATCTTACATGAGATCGTCAGTGCTTTTGCGGAAATTCAAGTGGCCAGTGTAGACAGCTGGCAAGTTTTTCCGCAAAAGCAGATGATTTTGCAGAAAAACTTGCCAGCCTAGACACAGCCTTAGAGTATACTGGACATTCCTAAATTATGTCACTTCCTCTCTGGGGGGAGGCATAGCTCAGTGGTTTGTGCATTGGTGTCTTAAACCCACTGTTGTGAGTTTAATCCTTGAGGTGGCTATTTAGGGATCTGGGGCAAAATCTGTCAGGGATAGTACTTGTTCCTGCTGTGAAGGCAGGGGACTGGACTCCATGACCTTTCATGACCTTTCCTAACTGTGGCTCCTGTTTTTTTATCAGTTTGGAACAGCCTTTCTGACTCTTGATTTCTTAACTCAACTTGATTTTTCTTGTTGATGTAGATATTGGGATAGAGAGTACGCTTATTAAGTTTGCAGATGATACCAAACTAGGTGGGGTTGCAACTTCTTTGGAGGATAGGGACATAATTCAAAATGACCTTAGCAAAGTTAGAGAAATGGTCAGAGGTAAACAGGATGAGGTTTAATAAAGAGAAATGCAAAGTGCTCCACTTAGGAAGGAACAATCAGTTCCATACATACAAGATGGGAAGCGACTGTCTAGGAAGGAGCATGGCGGAAAGGGATCTAGGGGTCATAGTGGACCGCAAGTTGAATATGAGTCAACAGTGTGATGCTGTTGCAAAAAAAGCAAATATGATTTTAGGTTGTATCAACAGGTGTGTTGTAAGCAAAACTCGTGAAGTCATTCTGCCGCTCTACTCTGCACTAGTTAGGCCTCAGCTGGAGTACTGTGTCCAGTTCTGGGCGCCACATTTCAAGAAAGATGTGGAGAAATTGGAAAGGGTACAGAGAAGAGCGACAAGAATGATTAAAGGTTTAGAGAACATGACCTATGAAGCCAGGCTTCATGAACTGGGCTTGTTTAGTTTGGAAAAAAGAAGATTAAGGGGGGACATGATAGCGGTTTTCAAATATCTAAAAGGGTGTCACAAGGAGGAAGGAGAAAATTTGTTCCTCTTGGTTTCTGAGGACAGGACAAGGAGTAATGGGCTTAAAGTGCAGCAGGGGAGGTTTAGATTGGACATTAGGAAAAAATTCCTAACTGTCAGGATGGTCAAATATTGGAATAAATTGCCAAGGGAGGTGGTGGAATCTCCCTCTCTGGAGATATTTAAGAACAGGTTAGATAGACATCTGTCAGGGATGGTGTAGACAGAGCGTGGTCCTGCCTTGAGGGCGGGGGGCTGGACTCGATGACCTCTTGAGGTCCCTTCCAGTCCTATTATTCTATGATTCTATGATTCAGCATGAAAAACCCTGTATTATTATATATCTACTATATAAAGGGAAGGAAAATAGTGCTATATGTGTATTATCTTTTCTTTTATACTTGTAGGATGAAATCTCAGCCTCATAGAAGTCTATTTCATCGTGATTTTATCCATAGTTCACTCAAAAGGAAAAAGTTGGGTGTTTACATCATACTCCCTATTGGATGTGTATCCATATCACAAAACCAGCACAAATCTTGTCATAATACTTTATTTTCCCATCTGTTCATGTACTATTTTCATTTACTTTCTCCATCTTCTGTTTATATTTTCTTTCCCTTTTGCTTTTCTTTCCATTCTGCTTTTTATCTTCTCCTTCACTTCCAACTTCCTCCTATCTTTGTTGTCTTTGTTTCATCTACCACATCTCCCATCCCCTTTCACTCTATTTTTTATTATTATTGTAGTACCTGGGATTGTGATACATTGCATCAGAAAATAATTTACACATTAATCTTTGCATTCAGATGAGGTATTTTTGGAATACACTTTTAGGTTTCTGTATGCTGTGTGAATGTAGACATATTTTTTAGGGGAACGTCTACACTAGCCCCCTAGTTCAAACCAGGGAGGCTAATGAGGGTGACCAAAATTGCAGATGAAGCACGGGATTTAAATATTAGCATGTTCCTGGGCAGTCACCATTTTGGAAATTGACTAGCCCCGAATAACTACCCGCATCTACACGTGGCAGTGATACGGGAGTTTGAAGTAAAGCCCTGACTAGAATTAGCTGTTACTCCTCGTGGAATGAGGTTTAACAGCTAATTTGAGTTAAGGGGGTTACTTCAAACTCGTGCTTCACTGCCCCTTTAAGGGGTCCGGGGCCGGGAGGGGGGCAGACGAGTTTCCCTGGTGGTGTCCAGAGTGGCCACCAGGGAAAGCTGGGGAGGGTTAGCCTCCCACTAGTTCGAATTAAGTGGCTACACAGCCCTTAATTCAAACTGCTTAATTCGAACTATGCGTTAGTCCTTGTAGAATGAGGCTTACCTAGTTCGAATTAAGCACTCCACTAGTTTGAATTAAGTTCCAACTAGCGGTTTGTATGTGTAGCACCTATCAAAGTTAATTCAAAGTAACGTCTGTTAGTTCAAATTAACTTTGTAGTGTAGACATACCCTAAGGACTTAGTTCAGATTAACTGTTACACCTCATTGCAGGAGGAATAACAGTCAATCCGAACTAAGGACTTAGTTTGGATTAACTTCTGACTGTCACATGTAGTCATAGGCAGTCAGTTCAAACTAAGCCTGAGACTGGCTGCTGCTAACTGAAGGCAGTGGGGCAGAAAGCCTTTTGGCTTTCCCTAACAACTAAATATTTACTGTTTTGGTGTACACTAGGGCATAGCAAATTAAATCTCCTGCCAGTTGTCTCAACGTGCGCCCCATTGAATTGCTGCTGGAGTGTGACTCCACGGGCACGGTGGACACCCTGGGGTCTGGGTGGTTCTCAAAGATAGAAACATTTGGAATCTGAGATGTACAATTGGATATTCTTATATTGATGGAGATCATATCTATTTTAGGTGCCTTAATATTTTAATATTTATATAATTATTAATTTATAAATATATTTATGTATAATAAATTATTTTAATATTTAATATATATATATATTTAATCAGACCTCATAAAAGAAGCTCATCATTAACCAAAATAACCTTGCAAAGAGGGAATACGTGGGACAGTAGAGCAGGAGGGAGGGTAAGTCAAAATAAAATAGGTTGCTTACACTTCTGTTTTAGTTCGTTCTCTGACGCTCATCACAATCTCAAAACATCCACACTATAATAATAGACACTTCAGCTCCCAATTTGACTATAAAAAATATATTGTATAACTGAACTCATGGGCACGTAGCCTCTCACAACAATGAATAACTACTCAATCTACGTCTGTTACGACTGTTTTCTTTTTAAAGGATTTGGATTAATGTGAAATATTAGGCAGTTTCTCTATGTTCTAAAGGGTTAGATCCCCATGCAAATATTTCATTTTGATGCACTGGTATGAAGATAGTTGATGTCCTTTTTGAAATTCATATAAAATCCACCATCTGCATTATATATTAAAAACAAAGAACTGATATATTTATTCTGCACGCGAGATATGTGCTTTTGAGTATATAGACACACACATTCACATTAAAGCTATAGTCATGTGACGGGATGTAAATTGTATTATCGTAGCGCCTCCTCTCCACCTGGTTACCTTCTTTAATGCCAATCCACTTACAGGTTTGATGGACAGGTCTGGGTTCTTCTGGATCCCGCCACCCACTCAACTTTATTTTTCCCAATGGATTTATTTGGCGGTGCCTCCACCTCCCTCACTCCTTCCTGGCAGGGTCACCAGGGCAGTTTGGGAGGGAAATTCTAACCCAGGGGAATCCCCACATACTTGCCAGATAGTTGGAGACTCCCAGAAAATAACACAAACACATACACTGTAATAAACACAATTATATTAAACAGGAGACAAATGTAACATAACAGTAAAACACTATTTTTAGGGTCACCGGTGCCCAGCAACTGTAAGATCAGTGTCCTGTTGGTACGTGTACTTTGTTGGGGCCCTTGATGACTTATGACCACAAATTTCTTCTCTGCAGTGGTTTAGCAGTGAGGCTGACTGGGTCCAGTACAGCCCAAAGGACTCACAAGTGGTAAATCCCTCCATAGGTTTAATATGCAGCAGGTTATAAAATCATCAAACAAATTCCCTGACTGACTAACTAAAAGATGGTGCACTCACACTCCATGAATGAGGCTCAGGTTCAGAGATGACACAGTCACTGCAGAGGGGCTGGTCTCTTCTGGCTGGGATCCTCCTCAGGCAGGAATCAGGCTGCTTAGGTCCCAGGATTTCCCTTCACCTCAAAGGGGTGCAAGGCTCAAGGTGCAGGCCACACAACTGCACCAAAATTCAAACTGTAATCTCCTATCCCAGCATTCAGACACGCACCCAGCAGGCAGCAGCCCTGAACCAGCAGACAGAGCAGAGCTGACCACACAGTGACTCCTCTCACCCAGGGAGCTGGAGCCAACTCAGCCTGGCTGGGGAAGCCTCCCAGCAAACTCCACAAACTGGGAATCAACAGTGGAGACAGAAAACCCAGCTGAGGGATCCTGCCTTTGGCTCCATAGAGGCTAGTTCTCAGGGGGAACCCTGCATGCAGGCCTGGGGCTTACTAACTGCCACACAGCCAGGCCTCCCCTTGACCTGGCTGGCTCCAGACTCCTCCAACAATGGCTCCTCCTTCCCCCTCTGAACTCTCTGGGAGGGGCATCTCACTCCCCAACCTTTACAGGCTGCCGGGCACCAGGGGGCAGGCGGCCCCCCCCCATAGCCACGTGCTGGAGAGCGGGGCTCCCCCATAGCCGCGTGCTCGGGGGCAGCCCCCCCGCAAGCGCTGCGCTCCCAGGGCCGCCCCCCCCTGCAAGCGCCGCACGCCGGCACCCCTTCCTCCCCCAAGTGCCGCGTGCCCGGGGCCAGCGCCCCCCCCCCAGGCGCCACGCGCCCGGGGCCGACGCTCCTCCTAAGCGCCCGGGGCCAGTGCCCCCCCCGCTTGCCCTCCAAGCGCCACTTACCATTCGCCCGGGCCGGCTCCGGCACAGTGCATGCACCACGTGCCCCAGGCCAGGCCAGCCCCGAGCACTTGGCGGGCACACAAAAATGGCCCCACGGGCACCGTATTGGGGACCACTACCCTATGGGTTGCCGGGCAGACTCTAGCCCTGGTAGGGAGGGGGAGCCAAGGCAAACTCAGAGTGCCTCTCCTTGAGCTGCCCGCAGACAGAGCCCTAGGAATCTAGGTAATCTCTTTGGGGGTTACATTCTATTGATTGAAATGACAATGTTAGGAGTTCTGTCAGAAAGCCTGCAGAGATCTCAAAGGAGTAGATGGGTGGAAGTGTGGAAAGCTTTCTCTCCTAGAGAAAGCGAAGTGTGAGGAAGGGAACACAGGTATGGGGAGATGGAAAGGGAGGGGTTTGGTTGTTTCTCTTGGACTCTATGAATTAGAGTACACTGGATGATTTAAGCATGGTGATTTTTCTTGGTGATTTAAATAAAAGCAATTTAAATAATTGATTTAAGTCACGATTTCAATCACCAAGAAAAAATCGTTGATTTAAATTAAGTTTCCCCACTGATACTTCTTCACATATTTCTTAAACAATGGTGGATATCTGATTACTAAAACTTGTTAATTTACAGCTCAACACTGCATTTTATGACATCTGAGCCCAGGTCTACACTAGAAAGTTATTTCAATGTAACTCCCCTTATTTAGAAATAACAAGCAGAGCATCCGCACTACTAAGCCTGTTATTTTGAAATAATAACTCCTGTTTTCCATGAGGAGTAACACTTATTTCAAAATAGTTATTCTGAAATAGGATTAGTGTGGATGCTTCACTGCTGCTATTTTGAAATAACTACTCCGCAGAGTCATTCAAGTAATTACTCCCCAGTGCTTCCTGGGGCTCTAAGTTGAGGTAGCACATCCACATTCGAGGTAGCACGTCCACACTAAGGGAGCCTCAGACTAATTCTGAGGCTTCCTTGTAGTATGAATATGCTATTTTAAAATAGTTATTTCGGGAGTTATTATTTCAAAATAAGTTATTTTGAAATAATTTCCTAGTGTAAATATGGCTAAGAGTGTATACTTTGTGTAATTATTTCAGATAGCTTCACTTTCATTAATTTAGGAAATAGTATATTACCTGTATTAAGCTTAAGATGTATCAGCAATATATTAGGAATGGTGAGAACTAACTCACACACACAAAGACAATAACACTTATATTTTATTAAACTAAATCTTATATGTTACCACAATATTTCATATTTGCAAATGCAGCAGTATCCTGAGTTGTCAGCTGACGGCTGTCCTTAAATTCTTTCAAATGTTATTAACTAACAGACGTGTTCTCAGAGCACTAAATGTACAGCCTCCTGAAAACTTCTATAACTAGGTTTCATCTTCTCCACTTCCACTATCATTTTGATTCACACACTGAAACAGAAATATGAGTTTTCCTGTTTTTTTAAACTCCCAGTTGCTTTTTTAGATTTGTGTGAATAATACCAAATGATGACAATATTCTCTCTGTGCCTGCAGAGCAAGCTACTGCTGTGAAAATTGGCTTAGCAACTAAAGGAAGTCTGTTTCAAGTGCCTGGCTAAAGATTTTACCAATTCAGGGGAGTGACTTTGTTCAAAACATCATCAGTAAACATGTACTGATTAGTGATTTCACTCCAGGCCTGACATTTATTATGACTGACATAACTGAGGAGTGATTTTGAGATGCCCATGCATGTCTTGGCAGCAGTAGCTTCTTCAGAAGATAGACATCTGCTTTTAAGAATGTTCACAAGAAAATGGGGTGGAGTTAGTGCTTGATCTATTTGCTTCTTTGTTGCCTATCATTTAAATTTCTGGTGAGGCATTTCTTTTATTGATATCTCTTGAAGTGCCTTCAAAATTTCAACAACATCAGCAATGCAGCAGCAATTTCCCTGAAATTTGTTTAAGGCTATGAGTAAAAGATTTCAGTATACTGACCCCTGTCATTCTTATTTAATCCTTTTGCTGTGTTTTTAATTCAAAGCTTGCAGCCCCAGACAGCTCTGGGAGGAAGCCATTCTGAGCTCCACCCCTTCCAAATGTTGGAGCTGGCCCGCAAGCAGGTACTAAAATTCATTAAGTGGCCCCCTTGAGATTGCCCACCCCTAGTATATAGCAGTGTCTGCTCTACAGTGTCTGCTCTAACAAGTGGAGAGTAGCCTGGTTGTAAAAACTCAACCATGACAATTAAAGGTGTTTATTGTTAACAATGTGAAAAGAAGGGTTTGTGGCATAAATGAAATCTTTTCCTCTTTTCATAGTGTCTTTTTGCTATTTGCTGGTTCTTACTGCAAACTCATACCTTGTGCTGATTTTACTGGATAACTGAAATCTTTTACTTGCTACCCATACTTTATGTCTGAAATATGTTTAGTTACAGAACTGCTTCTATAAGAACTAAAGGATGACTCTGAAGTTGTTGCATATAGACAATCCAAGTCTCTTATGCTTAAATGAGATACTGAAACAAATTTTAAAAAATTATTTTGAATAGTCGTTCTTCTCAGTTCTTCTCAATCTATTACTTAGTTAACCATTTATATTTTTTTCCAGCAAGAAAAAAACACTTTTCTTAAAAGAAAAACAACTATAGGATGGGGCTTCCTGGGGAAAGCTGAGCTACGCTGAAGTAAAATAGGGAATAGACGTATGGTATCATCATTATAGTTTGTGGCCAAGATGTTCCAAAATAAGGGACATTTTTTCTATTATATATTGTAGAGAATTTGTCTGCTTAATCAACAACTCCTCCTAAATGGGAAGAGCTAGGACCACCAAATTTGATATATAGGTTCCTCTTCTCATGACTTAAAACAAGTGTGGTGGGGTCAGTCCCACTCCTGGGCCCCTGACCCCTGTTCAGCCCCCTGTCCCACAGCCTAGGAGTCACAGTGTATGGCTTAATTGCCTTGGTTTGAGATTTGTTGTCTCCCTGTAGTCTTTAACAAGGTTGATGCCATTGTGTTGGCTCCTCTAATGTCTTTCTCTCTCTAAACTCCTTCTCAGCTCTCCTCCCCCTCACACACAGGGAGAGTTCTTCAATAGGCCTCCAGGCAGCCTCAGTTAGTTTCACCTGGACCTTAACTGATTTGTAGCCATCCTGTCTCAGCTGCCCCCTAATTAGCCAGGATTGCTGACTCTCTCTACTCTTTCCCCTTCCATCAAGCTCTGGAACCGGCTGCACCCCCCAGCTCTGTCTCCTGACTGGAGTGGAAAAGGAACCCCTCTTCCACTGAGCACGGCAGGCTGCTGATCTGGGCTTGTTGTGCTTTTTCCTTCCCTCCACCTTTTGGGAAGGGTGTGTGGGGGGGCCACTGGGGTTGTGGCAGGCAGGCCCTGGCTACATTCTGGGCCAGGTCCCCTCTTCTTTCTGCCTGCTCTGTCTGCAGGCAGCCTTTCCCCACCCCCACCCCTCAGCTGGCTGCAGGAGCTGCTGGGGGTGTGGGGGTGGACAGGGGGGACTTTGCTGCCTCACCCTGGTGGGGGAAGTGGGACCCCCATTTTCCATCTTTTTGGGGACTGCCTGGCCCCTTGTTCACAGTTGCAGGCCTGAACTTCACTGTTCCTGCAGCTGCTACTCCCTCTGGAGTGGAGGAGGTAAGGGGGCTGCTTTACAGCAACTCCTGGGGTTCTTAATTCCCCTCCACAAGTTGGTGGGGGGGGGAAGGGAGTGTTTGTGAGGGACCTCTTGTCATCTGGGCCCCTAGGTGGCAGCTGGCACAGCTTTTGTGGGGTGCTGGGACTGGGGGTGGTTCCCTCTGCTCCCTGCTGTCTCCCCTGCATTTCTGCTGCTGCTGTTGCTGCTCCCTCCCCAGCCCCAGGTGCTGCAGGGACCATCTCCTTCCTTGGCCCCACTGCTTGCCTCCCTGCCCCTCCCTTGCTCTGGTGGGTCCTGCAGCAGGTACAGCGAGCCTGCCACTCAGGCGCTCGTGGGCACACTCGCTTCCTTCCCCCCCCCCCCGGCCTGAAGTATCTTGCTGCCCTCCTGCTTTCTTGAGCAGGCCCCTTCTCACAGCCTGCATCCCCTCTCCTCTACCCATGTGCCCATGCCCCCTGTGGCATCTCATTCGGCGCCTGAGCCTCCCACTCTTCTTTAGTTACCCCCCCACACACACACACAGACACACACCGTTTCACTTCCCACATGCCTTTCAATGATTGACCCTCTCACATTCCCAGTGCAGCCGGAGGAGCCGCTCTTACCGTCCTGTGCTGGGAGCTGTATTCCTTACTCCTTCCATTTTCCCCTTTCTGAACAGTCGCCCTCTACCCCACTTCCAGCCTAGTGGGGGGGAGAGGTGAACCTCCTTCCTCCCCTCCCTCTCCCTCCTTGTTCCCTCCCTGGTGTTTTTGGTCCTCCCGTAATTGTTTGTTTGTTTGTCCTTCCTTCCCACCTATAACCACAATGGAGGGGTTGTCCAGCGACACCCCTGCCAGACCTTCCTCGCCCACCCTTAAAAACAAGAACCCCTCTGAGGCTGCCGGGCCCCCCGTCACTATGGTAAAGGGAGCGAAAATGGACGAGGACCCCGGGGCCTCGACCGCTTCTGCCGCGGCACCTCCAGTCACCTCTAAAGAACTTCCCCTGAAGGATAGGAGGGGCCGGGGGACCAGGAAGGGCAAGAGCCCCGCCCAGAAGGCAAAACCTCCTGAGGCGAGGGCTCACTCCCCGGCCGTGACCCATCTGCTGGCCGCGGCTCCCCTCCTTCCTGCTCTCCTGTTCCTTCCACCAGCTCTGGGGGCAACGGTGTCCCGGGCCCCAGGGCGTACGCCCAGGTAGCTGCCACCCTCCCACCTGCCGCCTCCCAAGCCGCCTCCCGGAATACCATCCCCGGCGGCCATGGCCCCTTTCCCACCCTGACCAGGAGGCCCACGTGGAAACCTACGTGCGGGCGTTGGCACGCGTGGTGGGGCCCGTGGCCGTGGTGGCAGCCTCTAGGATGTTCGGGAAGGTGGTATTCTTCCTGGCGTCCGAGGCCGTCGCCCAGGAGGCGGTGGAAAGGGGTTTGGCGGTGGGGGGCGTCCACGTTCCCCTCGAGCCTTTGGAGGACCTGGGCGTACGGGTGGTTTTGTCCTCCGTTCCTCCCTTCCTTCCCAATGCCGCCCTACTGCCTTTCCTCTCCACCCTGGGGAGGCCTCTGTCAGTCCTGAGTCCCCTTCCTCTGGGCTGCAAAGATCCTACCCTCCGCCACGTCCTCTCCTTTCGCCGGCAGGTACAAATCCAACTACTACCGGTGGGACGTGGCAGAGAAGCCCTCGAAGGGTCATTTCTGGTGCCCCATCAAGGGGCCCGGTATCGGATGTACTACACCATGGGGAAGGCCCGGTGTTTTCTCTGTCGGGCGACGGGGCACGTCCGAAGGGACTGTCCCCTGGCCCGGTTTGGAGAGGCACCCGGGACCCCTGACGCCCGGGAGGGCACTGGCCCTACCATCGCCGGTGGCCCTGACGGTACGAACCCTGGGGTCGCCCCTCCTCCAACCGTGACCGTCGTCAATCCCGCTCGGGTTCCGCAGGGCCCAGACGAGCATGCGGGTGCTGTTGCTGCCACCTCCAAAAGCAGCAAGGCCGGGCCCGCGGAGGAGAGGGCGGCGGGGTCAGTGACGGGACTCAGGCAGGACCTACCTCGGGGGGAGGCATCCCTTTCCCCTGCTGCCCAGCCCTCATCTACCCTTGCCCTCCTACCAGTGCCCTTGTCCCCTGGCTCTTCCTCCAATCAGGGCCAGCCCCCTTCTTCCGAGGGATGGGAGCTTACAACAGGGAGGCGCCGAAAGCGTGCTCGGCATTCCACCCCGCCCACTGAGGAAGAGGACAACCTCCCTGCACCTATGGGGATGGACGCTGAAACCATCCCACCCTCTGAGCCCTCGAACGATTCACAGCAACGTGAAGCAGTTGAGGTGACCGCGGCGGTTGCGGGAGAGGTGAACACTTCCCTCCCGGGGTCCCTGCAAGAGGGGGCATCTGTGGAGGATGCTCCCACTGTTCCCACCTCCGCTGATGGGGCGGCCGCTGACCTTGCCACCGACAAAGATCACCATCTGGTGGCGGGCAGCGGGCTCGCCTTCCTCTCTCAGGAGGTGGAGGCTTTGGGGCTGACCCCGGCTGCCTCAGAGGGGGATCATCAGGTCCTGGAAGGACAACAACAGACCTCTCCTTCCCCTTCCGACTCGCTGCTATCCCTTCTCCCTGCCTCTGAGTTGCCCCAGGGTGCGACCGTCTGCCCGGCCATCGGCAGCGTTTCGGCCGCGGCCGCCGAAACCCTTGAAGCTTTCAGCGGAAGGGAGGTCCCGTTAATATCCGTCACCCCCGGTGCTGAGGCCTCTGGTGCTGCACTCTCTGTGGCACTGGAGCCCAACACTGGGGAGAGTACCACTACCCCTACCGTTGCCACCGATTCTCTGCCCTGCAAGGAGGCACCGCATCCCGATGCCTCCTTCACTGAGACTTCTCGCCCACCTCCTTCTCCTGATCCCTGTTCCACCCCCCTCCCAACTGAGCTTCCTGCCCCCTTCCTCCTCCCCCCCCATCCTTGTCTCTTCCCCAATCCTCCACCACTTCTTCCCCCTACCCCTCTTCCTCGTCTCCCTCCCTTTCCTGATCCCCTGCCTGAACTCTTCTCTTCCCCTTACTCTGTTACTGCTGCCCCTGGGGTTGCCACGTTTACTCTAGACGTTGGCCCCTGGGAGGCGGTCTTCGTTTCTCCTGCTCCCAGCACGTCTGGGGCCGGTCTCCCTCCTCCACTGTCCTCCCAGCAGGGACCTCAGACACCCCGCAACCTGGTGTCGATGGGTCACGGGACTCAGGGAGAGGTCTGGCCCCAAGGCATTGGAGGGCCCGAGGCCTCGATGCCAGATGCGCTGAAGGGCAAGATGCGTGATTTCTTGGAAGACATCCGAGGCTCCAAGAACAAAGTCGCTCTCGCCCTTCAGCGCTGGGGAGATTTTCATCTCATCCTACAAATAGTAAGGGCCCTCCTAGAGGAGAGTAAAGGGGGCGGGTCCGCAGCTTCCGTGACGCCCTTCTTACCTTTGGGCATGGTCACGGTTTGCTGCGAGGCCCAACGGGGGCCGCTGGCACTCCCGCCAAGAAGGATCTTCCCCAGCCCTCTCGATGCCGGCGCTCATCATTGCCACTCTAAACACTCGGGGCTGCAGGTCCAGCCTCCGTAGGTGTCAGGTACTCTCCTTCCTTCTGAAGGGGAGGTACTCTGTCGTATTCCTCCAGGAGACCCACGAGGCTCTGGCCGCAGAGGCTAGCTGGCAGCTGGAGTGGGGGGACAGGGTTTATTTCAGCCACCTGTCGGCCCGTCAAGCCGGGGTGGCTACCCTGTTCTCCCCAAACTTGCAGCCCGAGGTGCTGGGGACCGCCGAGGTCATGCAGGGTTGCCTGCTACATCTCCGGGTTCGGATAGAGGGGCTGATATCATCAACATCTACGCCCCATCATCCATCTTGGAGAGGCTCCGCTTCTATCGGCGGGCGTCTGCCTTCCTCGGCTCTTTGGATCCTGGAGAGTGCCTGGTTCTGGGCGGGGACTTCAATTGCACCCTCGAGGACCGGGACCGTACGGGGCCCGAGCAGTGCCCGGCCGCCGCGGACGTCCTCAGGGAGATAATAGACCATCACTCCCTGGTGGACGTCTGGCGTGACCTCCACCTGGGTGAGGAAACGGTTTTTACCTACGTCCAGGTGGTGGGTCATCGGTTTTTTCAATCCCGGTTGGACTGCATTTATCTGTCTTGCCATCATCTCTTCCGGGCCCACTCCTCTGGCATTAGGCCGGCCCCGTTCTCAGACCACCATTTAGTGGCCGTGAAGGCCTCTCTTTCTTCGGAGAGGCTGGGGCCGGCCTACTGGCATTTCAATAACAGCCTGCTGGAGGATGTGGGCTTCGTAGCGTCCTTCCGGGAGTTCTGGCTGGCCTGGCGCGGGTGGCGGTGCGCCTTTCCCTCGGCACGGCAGTGGTGGGATGTGGGGAAGGTGCGCACCCGGCTCTTCTGCCGGGACTACACCCGGGGGGGCCAGCCGACGGAGGGATGCGGCCATAGAGCAGTTGGAGCGGGAGGTTTTAGAGCTAGAGAGGCGGCTTGCCACCGGCTCCGAGGATCCGCCCCTCTGTGGAGCGTACCGGGAGAAGCGGGAGGAACTCCGGGCCCTCGAGGACCTTCGAGCCTGGGGTGTCTTTGTTCGTTCTCGTATCCATCTCCTTCGGGAGATGGATCGAGGTTCCCGCTTCTTCTATGCCCTGGAGAAAAAGAGGGGGGCTAAAAGACACATAGTCTGCCTTCTGGCAGAGGACGGCACCCCCCTCACGGATCCGGTGGAGATGCGCGAGAGGGCTCGTGCCTTCTACGCCTCTCTCTTCTCCCCGGATGCGACCGACGCTGACGCCCACAGGGTTCACTGGAACGAACTCCCGACGGTCAGCGCAGGCGACCGGGACCGGCTAGAGCTGCCTCTCTCCCTGGCTGAGTTCTCGGAAGCCCTCCGTCTCATGCCCACCAATAAATCCCCGGGCATGGGCGGGCTGACCGTGGAGTTCTACCGCGTGTTCTGGGACGTCCTCGGCCCGGACCTTACCACGGTCTGGGCCGAGTCCTTGGAGAGCGGGGTCCTCCCTTTATCGTGCAGGCGAACCGTGCTTGCCTTGCTGCCCAAGAAGGGGGACCTCCGCGATCTGAGGAACTGGTGTCCCGTCTCGCTCCTTAGCACGGACTATAAAATCGTTGCCAAAGCCATCTCCCTAAGGCTAAAGTCTGTGCTGGCGGACGTGGTTCATCCAGACCAGACCTACACCGTCCTGGGCCAAACCATCTTCGACAACCTCTTTCTGGTCTGGGATCTCTTAGAGCTCGGGTGTAGGGACGGTCTGTCGTTCGCCCTCCTGTCCTTGGATCAGGAGAAGGCGTTCGACCGGATGGACCACGGGTACCTCCTGGGCACCCTGCGGGCCTTCGGCTTCGGGCCCCGTTTTGTGGGGTTTCTCCAGGTGCTGTATGCCTCCGCAGAGTGCTTGGTCAAGCTCAACTGGACCCTGACCGCACCGGTCAGCTTCGGGCGGGGAGTACGTCAAGGCTGTCCGCTGTCAGGCCAGCTCTACGCTCTGGCCATGGAGCCCTTCCTCCGTCTCCTTCGCAAGAGGTTGACGGGGTTGGTGCTCCATGAGCCGGAGACGAGGCTGGTCCTATCGGCGTATGCTGACGATGTGCTCCTCGTGGTCCAGGACCCGGGAGACCTGGCACGGGTGGAGGCTTGCCAAGCCGTTTACTCGGCGGCCTCCTCCGCCCGGGTCAACTGGGTCAAGAGCTCTGGCCTGGTGGTAGGGGCCGGCTGGCAGGCGGGCTCCCTCCCACCCGCGCTTCAAGCCGTCCGGTGGAGCGCGGGTCCGCTGCTCTATCTTGGCGTTTTTCTCTCTGCCACGCATCCCTCTCCGCTGGAGAACTGGCAAGGTTTAGAGGCCAGGGTGGTTGAGCGGTTGCAGAGGTGGACAGGATTGCTCCAGTGCCTCTCCCTGCATGGGAGGGCACTAGTACTTAACCAATTGGTCCTATCCATGCTCTGGCACCGTCTCAGCACCCTGGTCCCGCCCCCGGGTTTCCTGGCCCGTATCCAGCAGCTGATGCTGCGGTTCTTCTGGCCAGGCCTGCATTGGGTCCCTGCAGGGGTTCTCCATCTTCCCCTGGAGGAGGGAGGGCAGGGCCTGACGTGTTTGCACACACGGGTTCACGTCCTCCGCCTCCGGGCCCTGCGGAGACTCCTCTTTGATGCAGGTAGTCCGGCGTGGAGCACGTTTGCGCACGCCTTCCTTCGCCGCTTCCGAGGGCTCCGATATGACCGGCAGCTCTTTTATTTGAGAGGTCTTCCGTGAGACCTCTCCGGGCTGCCGGCCTTCAACCAGGACCTCCTCCGCACCTGGAAGCTGCTTGCGGCAACCAGGTCCTTGGGAGCCACCTTGGGAGCAGACCTCCTCGCGGAGCCCCTGCTACACAACCCCCATCTATGTGTGCAGGTGGCGGAGTCTCCCTCGGCGCGCCGGTGGTTGGTCCTGGTAGAAACCACCAGAGTCGGAGACCTCCTGGACTACCGCCGGGGAGACTGGGTGGATCCTCGGGTGCTCGCCCAGCGCATGGGGCTCTCCACCCTACGTACTCCCCGGCGCGTACTTCAGGAGGTGAAGGACGCTTTGCCGCCCACTGCTCGGGTTTACCTCGAAAAGGTCCTGCGAGAGGGTGCACCCCGCCCATCCCTCACCCCCAGCCCTCCCGAACTCTCCATCGGTCCCAAGCCCTGTGTACCTTCCCGACTGCCTCCCTCTCGTCATCTTAGCCGGCTGCACACGATGCAGCCGGTCCCCTTCCGAACCGCGCCAAAGAGTCACCTGTACACGCTCGTGCTTCACACGCTCCACTTCCCCACCCTCGTGTCCCGCCCAGACACCAAGTGGCGGGACTTCCTACCACCAATGGAGGGTGGGGAGCCCCGGTGGGCCAGCCTCTATTCGATCTTGGTTCCACGGCCCACCGGGGACATCTGCTGGAGAATCCTGCATGACGCGGTGAGCACGGGTGTGTACTTGGCGCGGTTCAACCCCACCCCCGACACGTGCCTCTTCTGTGGCGTGAGGGAGACACTGGCGCACATCTACACTGAGTGCGCCAGGCTACAACCCCTCTTTCGGCTCCTCCAGAACCTCCTCTTGCGGTTCTGGCTGCACTTTTCCCCTCACTTGTTAATTTACGCACATCCCATCCGTGGCCCCACAAAGTCACGGGACCTCCTGGTCAACCTCCTCCTAGCAATGGCCAAATGGGCAATATATAAAACCAGGGAGAAGAGGTTGGCCGGGGGAGGGGCCTGCGACTGTGGGGCCTATTTCCGTTCCTGCATCCGCTCACGTATCCGGGCAGAGTTCCAATGGGCAGCGTCCACTGGCTCTCTTGAGATCTTCGGGGGGCAGTGGGCGCTGTCCGGGGTTCTCTGCTCGGTATCCCCATCCAGTTCCCTCGTTTTAACCCTTTGACCCTCACACCTATACCTGTTTTTTCATTATTTGTCCCCCGTAATTAGTTGGCTTGTCCAGTTTCTGTGGACCCTCCCCACAGGTTGGGGGGTGGTCTGTTAGATTTGGGCGGGCTAACGCCCGCCCACCTCCTGGATGCCAAATAGTATCCCCCCCAAAAAAAATCAAGCTCTTGAACCGGCTGTATCACCCCTGCTCTGTCACACAAGGTAAAGATTTGGTAGTGCCAGGAAAATGGGATATGCCTGGATGAGGTTGCTTCTCAAATCCTGCTCCACCCCCCCACACACAGGAAGTATGCCTCATTTGCAATGTCGACCTGCCTAATCTGCATCCCTCTGCCGACAGGGATGCAGTCTAGACATACCTGAAGAGACAGAATCACCAAATCAAGTACAGTTTTCAAAACTGACATAACTGAGGCTACGTCTACGCTAGCTCATTAGTTCGAGCTATGTAGGGTATTGAGGGAAAGCGGAGTTACAAATGAAGCCTGGGATTTAAATATCCCGGGCTTCATTTGCATGTTCCTGAGAGCCGCCATTTTTAAATCCCCTTTAGTCCGAATTCCGTGCCCGCAGATACACGCGGCACGCAGTAGGTAGTTTGAATTAAAGATCCTAATTCGAACTACCGTTACTCCTCCAACTAACTAGCTAGTGTAGACGTACCCAGAGTGAATGTTGAAAGAGACTGACCCAAGATGACCCAGAAAAATAGGACAAACCTGAATGGGATTGCTTTTCAATAAACTTTACAGAAGAAAGATAAAATGGATGAATTGGGAGTAGTGATCTCTTTTGGCACAGCTAAATTGATGCTTAAGGTTTAAAAACATCTCCTAAATGGTAAGAGCTAAGCAAAACCATCCCAAAGGGGGTGCAGGGGCTTGGGAAATGCCTCCTCCAGTGTCCCAGATTCAGGGCCTAAAGCAACCCCTCCCCCCCACCACAGGCCCCGCTTCACCCCTTTCCTAAGACTCATCCCTGCTCTTCCCGCACTCCTCCTCTTGCCCCCACTCATAAGCAACACGGCCCGAGGCATTATGGGGAGGCCTGGCATGGTGACAGTGACCCTCCCACTCACCATGCAAGCAGTAGGAGCCAGAGTGGCCTGGAAGTCTGCTCCACCCTGTCACCCTGCCCTCTTCTAGCCCACTGCATCCCACTTCTCTGCAGGGAGGGAAAGAGTGCCCTGGAGCGTGACCACTCCACTTCCCGCCACCATGCAGAAGTAAAGTGCAGCGGGGTCAGTAGGGCACTGCAGAGGAGAAGAACCATCTCCTGGGCTACTCTGGCTCCCACTACCCATTTGGTGAGTACAGAAGAGGGACAACCCCTACTCTCACCTTATGCCAGGCTCTCCAAATCCCCTGGGTTCCTCCTGTCCATAGCATGGTTGAAGTGACTGCCATGCTTCTCCAAAAAGCACAAGTTCTGGGGCAGACCCCTTGATTCATCCTATGGATGCTGTATACAGATTCCACAGATCATAACTTAAAGCAACATAAGTTTTTGATTGTCAGGAAAACAGGATGTGCATGGAATGGGATTGCTTATCATAAAACAGAAGAAACAGAATCACTAAATCAAGTATGGTCCTCAAAATTGATATTACTAAGTGAATGTTGAAAGAGACTGATTCAAGATAAGCCAGAAAATATAGGATGAACATGGAATAAGATTGCTTTTTCAATAATGCATACAGAAAAAAGATAAAACAGAGAATTTTGGAGTAGTGCTCTGTTTTGGCAGCTAAATCAATGCTTAAGCTTTGAAAACTAGAAGAAAATGTTGAAAACCAAAACGAATATAGCCCTTTTTTATTAAAACTTTGTGAATAATAAGAGTTTATAGGGATTAAGAAAACAAATACACTTGATGAAATTCCCATTTAAATAATCTCTCTCTCTGGGTATGTCTACACTACCCTCCTAATTTGAATTAGGAGGGTAATGTAGGCATACCGCATTTGCAAATGAAGCCTGGGATTTGAATTTCCCGGGCTTCATTTTCATAAGCAGGGCACCACCATTTTTAAATCCCCGCTGGTTTGAACCCCGTGTAGCGCGGCTACACGCGGCACGAACTAGGTAGTTCGAACTAGGCTTCCTAGTTCAAACTACCGTTACTCCTCATGGAATACCCCTTGCTAGGAAACCTAGTTCAAACTACCTAGTTCATGCCCCGTGTAGCTGCGCTGCACGGGGTTTGAACGAGCGGGGATTTAAAAATGGCGGCGCCCCGCTTATGCAAATGAAGCCTGGGAAATTCAAATCCCGGGCTTCATTTGCAAGTGCGGTATGCATACATTACCCTCCTAGTTCGAACTAGCGGGGTAGTGTAGACATTCTCTTGCTCTCGCTCTCGCTAGAGAGAGAGAGAATGAAAAAAACTTCCTTTTGGATGACAGAGTGATGTAATCATGTCAGAGTCAACAGGCTGGTTGGGGAAGGTGGAGTCAAAGTGGAAGGAGCCCCATGGACAGCATGATCCCCAGTGGTGGGACATGGTGGGCTCCACGTTCACCCTCTTGGGAGCTTTCTCGCTTCTGTCCCTTCACCCAGCCCCCTCACTCACCAGCTCCAGCTCAGCCCCACCTTGTTTCCCCCATAGCAGGGAGTCTGCGGTGATGCTCCAGCCTTGCCCTCCCACAAGGCTGAAGTGCCAGCACCCGCTTCGTGCAGGAGGAGGTGGTGAAGCCCCAAGCCTCCTCTCCAGATCTGGCTTGTCAACTTTGCACACTGCTGTTTCCCATCCCCCCTCTCCCAGCTGGGAGTACGTGAATGTGCTTCCTGGAGGCTTTCCCTGCTGCTCCCATTGGAACAGTGGGGTAAGCCTCTGATGCCTGGGAGCTGTGTGTGGTGCAAAAACAAGTAAGTACCCCCCAACCTTTCATGCCCAAATTCTGCACCTTCAACCCCCTTATGCATCTCCTTCCCCTCTGAAATCCCACACCCCCAGCCTGCTCCTGCACCCTCCCCTCTGGCCAGACACCCTGCCCTCAGCCTGCTCCTGCACCCTTCCCCCCTTGTCAGACACTTACCTCCAGCCTGCTCCTGCTCCCTTCTTCCTGGCCAGAATCTGTACCCTCACCCCGTCCTGCACCCTGCCTCCTAATCAGACCTCGCATCCTTACCCCTCCTGCACCCCCAACCCTATCCCACTCATTGGCAGAGATGGGAGGGGAGAGCTCACATGGGGGGAGGAAGCCGTACGGCTCCCACTTCTCCAGAGCACTGGGGAGGGAGGAGGTTGTGTGGTTCCCAGCTCCCAGAACATAGAGAGGGCAGGTGATGGAAGCAGCAACACTCTGCCCCCAGAATGCCTGCAGCTGTGATGATGTCATGATGACATCATTCTGTCACCCAGCAGGAAAACCTTTCTTATATAGAGAGAGATTAATCGTTATGTCAGTTATCAATATTATTAAATTGTATATTGTCAGTGATGCCAATGAACATTCTTATATGGCTCTTCGTTGACCATTTGTTCTGAATTTTGATGTAGTTTGGCTCTTTGGTTTGAAAAGATTCTTGACCCCTGACCCAGGGAGAGTAATGAGCGGGGGACGGGGAGTGCAGCCTACTAGTTCACTTAAAAAAAAACCAGAAAAATTGTGTAAAATCCTTTTTAAGAACTCCTGAAATAAAAATTGAAAAAAACCTTCATAAAATTACACTGCATTTTTGAAAAATACATTGTTTAAATAAATCATGTACAGTTAAATCCTTAATTGAGTTATGGAACTGAGCAACACAGTAAATCTGCTAGTTTAATACAAAATAAGAAAATGACACTCAGTAGCAAATGGTAACTCTAGTTTTCTCTTAATGTAGCTTTCTGTGCTGTATGCTTTGGTGATAGATTTTAACCCTCTTTAACTAATTAAACAAACAATAATTATTAGAAAAACTTAAAAAATAATGAATAGTCTAGCAGTACCTTAAAGATTAACAAAACTTGGAGCTGGTATCATGAACTTTTGTGGGTACAACCCACTTCTTCAGATGGACCTACGAAAGCTCATGATACCATCTACACATTCTGTTAGTCTTTAAGGTGCTGCTAGACTATTTGTTCTTTTTTAAGTTTTTCCAGTTACAGACAAACTCGTCTATCCCTCTGAAACATAGTGATTATCTAAGCTAAACTTTTCTTTTCTAGCAACAGCCAACATAGCAAATTTGCTTGTTAAATCATACTTTTATTAAAAAGCATAGAGAGTCTTGAAGAATAATTCATTGCAAAGTGAATTATTTAAGTTAATAACATTTGATACAACTTGTTCTTCAGGTGCATCCACATCTTCTCCCACATGATTTTCTCCCAATAAGCAGTTTTCCTTATGTTTCATTCTTGCCACTAGAGCCTGCAACTTCTTCACGCACTTAATACATTTTCTTTTTTTACCCAGGGAAAAAAATTATTAAAAATATTCCCAGTTAGGCTGTCTCTTATGCCCAGAAGTCATGACTGTTTTTCTGTTACAAAAGAAGGGGGGATAAATGAAGCTGTGTGAGAGATGAATGTCTTCCCTTTTTCTTTCCAGTCTACTTAATGGTTCCTTTCTCTGCAGACTCTTTCCCTTTATACATAATGGCTACGTTTACATTGGCAAGATTTTGCGCAAAAGCATCCCTCCAATGTAGATGCACTTTTGCACAAAAGCGCATCATTCTTACGATGAGTCCCGGACCAACATAGACGGTCTCTTGCACAAATACTCTAACGCAAAAACTCTTGCATTAAAAGTATTTGCGCAAAATCATGACAATGTAGATGTAGCCAAAGTCATTATACCTTTAAAAGAATATTGTAACTAATTCCTCTGCCATGGTTGGCCCAGTCCACTATCACGTATACACAGAACAAACCAGTCCTATCCAGCTTGTGTCTCTTTGCGCATGTGACTTTAGCCTGAGGAAAAACAGAAATTGAAAGCCCAGAATTTTCAAGAAGCAAGACTTTGTAGTTAGGCTGGATAGACTAAAGCCATTAATTCATTTTTATGAGACTGTAGGTCTAGCTGTAGCATATTTGTGAAGAGATTTAATTGTGGCTGTTATTTTTAAAAGAAAAAATTGTATTTTATTGAATAATTTAAAAAAATCTGATTTAATTTTTTTTTAAATTAAATACAATACTGTAATCTAATTTTTTGTTATGGGATAGAGAGGGAGCAGTCCTGAAAGTGAGAGCCACTTGAGAGAACAATGCCTTTATTATACCTTCAGTGACATAGGACCAGGGGCCTTCTAGATAGGGCTGGGCAAGACTATCCTCTCCCCACAGCCAGTTGGATATGAGCTGGGAGAAGGCAACCAGTATAAAGGCTGCCTGCTCTCTCATAGCAATGCATACGCCAGGAGATATTAGGAAGAAAAGGATGACCTGTTGAGCACCCTGAAACCTGATTAAGGAAAAGGGGTCAACTGCAAGAGAATGTGGCAAAGGCTCCATAATTCGCTAAACTCAGCTCCAGGTGGCAGAGCTGAAAGGGCCTGTGTAGGGAGGACCAAAAGACTGGGTTAAGAGAAACCAGCTCTAGAGAGGTAGTTGCACCAGGAAGGGTTCCAGAAACAACAACTGGAGTCAGGTGGAGAAATGAGTCTTCTGATGGAATGGGCCAGAGAAAGAGCTAGTTGGATGAGGAATATCTCTATGGGCTCGTCTACATTGGCCCCTTTTCCGGAAGGGGCATGGTAATTTTTGAGATCGTAATAGGGAAATCCGCGGGGGAATTAAATATCCCCCGCGGCATTTAAATAAAAATATCCACCGCTTTTTTCCGGCTTTTAGAAAAGCCGGAAAAGAACGTCTATACTGGCCCTGATCCTCTGGAAAAAGCGTCCTTTTCCGGAGGATCTTATTCCTACTTTGAAGTTACACTGTCTGTAACTTTGAAGTAGGAATAAGATCCTCCGGAAAAGGGCGCTTTTTCCAGAGGATCAGGGCCAGTATAGACGTTCTTTTCCGGCTTTTCTAAAAGCCGGAAAAAAGCAGCGGACATTTTTATTTAAATGCCGCGGGGGATATTTAATTCCCCCGCGGATTTCCCTATTACGATCTCAAAAATTACCATGCCCCTTCCGGAAAAGGGGCCAGTGTAGACGTAGCCTATGTGTATCTGAGTGAAACCCTACTTATGGTAATGGTTGCGGTAATTAAGTGAAACTCTGGGAAACAGCATGTTGTTAAATTAAAAAGGTCGGTTGGGACTTCTTCATAACCAGAGTGAAGGGAAGCAAGGCAGGGCTCACCTGCAGTGCTAGGCCTAACTTGAAGGTGGTGTATAGGGGTGACTGCTAAGCAATCATTTATATAATCTTTCTTTGCTCCAAATTGGAACATTTTAGAGTTAGCAAACTTTCTAAAATATTGTTATTTTTATGGTGAACCAAACACAAAGAGTAAATCAGAAAACAAAGATGTCGAAAAAGTTATGAGCAGCTCATAAGTATGCAAAGACCTGCATCATCTTTTCTAGGTATCTTGAAGGGGGTAGCTGAGGGTTTGTCTATACTACAATGTTAATTCAAACTAACTTAGTTCGAATTAGTTAGTTCGAATTAGCTTAGTTCGAATTAACTCATCCAGACTAAAAAACTAGTTTGAATTAGCGTTTTGCTAATTTGAACTAGCATGTCCACATTAAGTGGACCCTCTACCGGACTTAAGGATGGCTGGAAGCAGTGCCGGCAGGGCATCAGGGGAGGACTTAGAGTGTGGAGCTGCTGTCTCAGGCTACCTGAGGGCTGTGCTTAAAGGGTCCCGACCCCAACCCCGGACAGACAGTTCTCAGGGGTGCCCCGCTTGCAAAGCAGTCCTGGCTTGGATTGCCCGGAGTACCCACACTGGGCACATCACACCACTCGGCCATCAGACCGGCTGCACTTGCCGCAGGCTGCCATCTGGGAAGAGGGGTCAATTGGGGGGCTGCAGGAGAGCTTCCACCCCAAAAGCCCACAGAGCCAGCCCAGTCCTCCCCATTGGGGGCGCGTACCCCATTCCTCCCTCACCTCCTTCCACTTACCCTTCCCTAGCCCCTCTTCTTGATGTACAAAATAAAGGACAATTGTGTTCAAAAATGGAATCTGTCTTTATTGAACAAAACTAGGGGAGACTGGGAAAAGGAGGTGGGAGAGGGGGAGGGCAACTAAAATGATCAGGGGTTTGGAACAGGTCCCATATGAAGAGAGGCTAAAGAGACTGGAACTTTTCAGGTTAGAAAAGAGGAGACGGAGGGGGGACAGGATAGAGGTTTCTAAAAGCAGGAGTTGGGTGGAGAGGGTGCATACAGAAAAGGTCTTCATTAGTTCCCATAAAGAAGGACTAGAGGACACCAAAGGAAAGGAATGGGTAGCAGTCTTCAAACTAGTAACAAAGTGGTTCTTCACAAAGCAGAGTCAACCTGTGGATCTCCTTGCTGCAGGAGGCCGTGAAGGCTAGAACTAGAACAGAGATTAAAGGGAAGTGAGATCAAGTCATGGAGGTTGGGTCCATGGAGTGGTATTAGCCAGGGGGTAGGAGTGGTATCCCTGCCCAAGGTTTGTGGAAGGCTGGAGAGGGATGGCACGAGACAAATGGCTTGGTCACTGTCTTCGGTCCTTCCCCTCCAGGGTCCCTAGGGTTTGCCGCTGTCGGCAGACAGGCTACTGGGCTAGATGGACCTTTGGTCTGACCCAGTATGGCCATTATAATCTCAGGGCTCAGGGCTCAGGGTCGGGGGTCTCAGTGGAGCACCTTGATTTTCATGCACACCTGCTCCTGGGTGGCCAGGCTGGCAGCTCTCCTGCCCTAGCCAGCCACTTTCCTGTGCCTAGTGCAGAGGTCGTGGATGAGGTCCACGATGTCCGCACTAGCCCAGGCTGGTGCCCGCCTCTTGCTGTCTCGGGCAAGCTCCCGGGAGCCACCAGCCTGGTCCCGGGAAGAGGGGGTAGACTGGGGGGCATTGGGTGGGTGGCTCAATCCGTGGCAGGTGCAGGGTCTGCTGGCTGGGTGCTGGCAGGCTTGCACCTGGCACGGGCACCGTAGCCAGCCCGTGCCTCTTTAAGGGGTCCGGGGCCGGGAGGGGGGCAGACGAGTTTCCCTGGTGTTGGCCAGAGTGGCCACCAGGGCAAGCTGGGGAGGGCTAGCCTCCCACTAGTTCGAATTAAGGGGCTACACACCCCTTAATTCGAACTAGCTAGTTCCAACTAGGCTTAATCCTCGTAAAATGAGGTTTTCCTAGTTCGAACTAAGCGCTCCGCTAGTTCGAATTAAATTCGAACTAACGGAGCGCTAATGTAGTGCCTATGAAAGTTAGGTCAAACTTATGTCCGTTAGTTCGAACTAACTTTGTAGTGTAGACATACCCTGAGTTAGTCTGTACAGGATAAACTTAAAAAACAGCAAATAGTCTGGTAGCACTTTACAGACTAACAAAACATGTAGATGGTATCATGAGCCCAATAATACCCTTTGTTCTTTCTAAGGAGGTGTAATCAGCAGAGGTGAAAGATTAATGCTCATCTTAATCGTCCTTTTCTTTTTTCTAATTCCCTCCAGGAAGTTTTGAGTAACAACTACAAAATGCTCTCATTAAGATATGTTGCACAGATATTTTTAAGATTATAGCCCCAGGAATATTGCCTATTTGCTTCACTTAAAGGCTATGTTTACTTAATATACTTTAAAAAGTATGTTTGTCATGGCAAATCTTGAATGTTTAAATTCCTGGCTTTTTTGTGGAAATGGCTTTCTGGTTTTTCACATGAGGCAACCCCTTTTCTCTTCCTGATTTTTTCTTTTTACTGTGAAGGGGTGTTAAGTTTTTTATTACTATGATTTTTGGATGTCACACTGTTTAATTCTTGATGCCTAAGAGAAAAAATGGAACTAAATCAAAAGCGCAAGATGCCAGATTCATTTTAATAGGAGTTCAGTGAAAGCCTGAGGTGACAAACTTCAGGAAATGTTAAGAAATATGTGCAAGCAAAAGAAAACTTGTGACTTCAATTTAAAAAGATTCAGCAACATGCCCTTAGAGGAGCATATAACAGCTTCTCAGAAGATTTGTAGCATCACATCATTTTCATATGGATGTCCAATACACTGAGCTATACAGCAGTCACTCTTGTAAAGTTGCTTCCTTCTTGAAAGAGCCACCTGTTCCATTGATGTCCCCTGTGATTAAAACAGGCAATGCAATGGACCCAGTAGTAGGTCTCAGAACAGAAGGTTTTTAATGTAACTACTGTATGTTTATGATGCTTGTGCCGCAGCTGGTTCAGGCTGTACAGGATGTATAATTTTTTACTTTTCTGTGTTAGCATGGAAAGACTGGGTTCTGGCATGTGTTACTGTCAGCTCACCACATGGGAAACATTCATGCACTAATGCACATTGTATGAAGGTTAATGCAGAAAATCTATGCTGGATAGCAAAATCTAAGTCTGGTGAAAAACCTCAGGGCTCATTGTTTGATGAGCCTGATGTGGATAGACAGATGCTAAAAGACTGAAGGGGTGGATTGTATGTAATGTATAGTCTTTCTGAGCATTATAGTTCCCCTTTGCTGCCTGCCTTTCTGTACCAGTTGGGTGCAAGCAATCATTTTAAACCAGCTGTAAAGGTTTGTATTTCTCTGTCTGGAAATGAGGAATTGCACATTCTTTGCTATAGAGTTTGTAACAATTTCAAGCAATGCTCAGTAAAATGTATCTTATTTATGAGATCTGTTACAGTAGCTAGAAACATTAGGGCTTCTCAAGGGGGCTTGGGCAAAGAAGATCTGTAATAATTGTGGGGTTATATTTTTCCCCAAATGCTTTGATCTGTTTTCAGACTCAGATCTAACTAAATGAAAGTCCTGACTTCCATATTTCTCTATTTAAAAACTGGGGAGAGACAGTGCATGCAACCCTTTATATCTCACTAAGGCTTTCTACAGATCAAATGTATTTCTGAAAATAAAGATAAAACAGAATGTTGGTTTATGAAGCCTTGAATCGTTAAGCATTTCAACCACTTAAAACACTTCAAACACACACACAATCAGGAGAAGAAAGTAGGCTGGGAAATTATAGGCAAATTGCAGCTCTTTGAGACACCATATATGTTTATATTTTTTTAAATATCATCTCTTACTTGTTTTGGACTATGTTGTTGTTTACATGTATTTCCAAAATTGTTCATGCTAGATGGGGGGATTGTATAAGTTACTACAGGCTGAACCTCTAAAATCCAGGACTCTGGTCCAGCAACAGTGGAGAAGCACAGCATCAGTTGGGGTTGGAGTCAGCTGGGCACACAGCCCAGGCTGGTGCTATGGGCGGTGAGAGTGCAGCTTCAGCCCGACATGCGGGGTTGATGGCTGGAGGCAGCATCAGATGGCAGGAGCACAGCCCCACCTGGCAGCAGAGTCTGTAGCAACGTAGGTAGCCTTGAACTCGCCTCAGCAAATTCCATTGTTCAGGATGACTCAGGTCCTGAGTGTTCCGGACAAAAGTGGTCCGACCTGTACATTAGAAAATCCTATCACCATGACTTAACTCTTAGGCTACGTCTACACTGGCATGATTTTCCGGAAATGCTTAAAACGGAACAGTTTTCTGTTATAAGTATTTCTGGAAAAAGCGTGTCTACATTGGCAGGATGCTTTTCCGGAAAAGCACTTTTTCCGGAAAAGCGTCTGTGCCAATATAGACGCGCTTTTTCCGCAAAAAAGCCCCGATCGTCATTTTCGCGATCGGGGCTTTTTTGCGGAAAAGAAATCTGTGCTGTCTACACTGGCCCATTTCCGGAACAGTTTTCTGGAAAAGGACTTTTGCCTGAACGGGAGCAGCATAGTTTTTCCGGAAAAGCACTGATGATTTTACAGTAGATCGTCAGTACTTTTCCAGAAATTCAAGGGGCCAGTGTAGACAGCTGGCAAGTTATTCTGGAAAAGTGGCTGATTTTCCGGAATAAGTGGCCAGTGTAGACACAGCCCCTAAGCTTAACTTCAGAACAGCCTTTGCACATTTCTCTGCTGCACTGAATCTAACTGGAGATTCTCTAACAAGTACATTCCACAAAATGACATGTAAGAATTAAAAAATAATTATGGCCCTCAGATACACACACAGGTACAATAAATGGGAGTCATATAGCAAAGGGCAGAAAATGGGGGAAAGAGTGCATATTTTGGATGCAAACCCTCTCACTTCCATCAAAATAAAAAACTTTAACAATAATCTCTCTGAAAATGATTTTAGTCAGCCAGAAGTGTGTATTGCACACAAAAAATGATATTTTTGTTATCTCATTCTATGACAGAAGTCAAGGGGAGATTTTAAAAGGGAGAAATAGAACACAGAGGTTCAACTTCCATTGGGCTTTAAAAAAACAACAAAAAACAACAATGCAGTAACTACGACAACATCACTGAGTTTTACCAAATTCTCATTTAGGATCCAAAATCATTCCACTTAAACAGAAAATTTATGCATTTGTTTTTTTCAACCAATTTAGCTTAAGAAATCATAGGTTAATGTCCTCCACTGTGGCTGAGGAATATTTGGCATGGCTGGAGAGTAGGAGAAGATGGTGCAAAGACTGTTTTTAAGCTACTTTTTGTTTCTCTGATCTTTAGAAGCTTGTCTGGGCCCCAAAAGTTAGGTGCTTCTATGATGGCTTCTCCCCACCCACAAATTTTCCTTCATGAGGGGAATCTTCTTGTAGTCAGTCAAGATGGGAGCATTTTGAGCTGATTTCATGCACCAAAGTATCTGATTGATGATCCAGAAGCTTAATTGAAAATTATTAAAATCAAAGTCAATTTCTTTGAAGTTTGCTAAAATAGTACCACATAATTAATCATTTAGTATTTTAGTTTCTGATTTTAATAAGCTTGAATTTTCCATATTTATAATGCAGTCATTCTAAAACTCCCAAAAGTGCATTTATCAGTCTATTTTATATAATCCCATATTTAAGATAATAAATCAGTTTGGGCCCTGACATTTTTATATAAAAGCAATGTTTGTAGAGAAATTGCAGTGTCTTTTCCATGTAGTGTGAAATATAGAAATTAGTGCTAATTGTTGCTGTAGTACACCTCACAGGTATCAAACCACTTTGGCTATGTCTAGACTGCATCCCTTTTTCTGTAAAAGGGATGAGAATTAGACACATCGCAATTGCAAATGAAGCGGGGATTTAAATCCCCCCCCCCCCCCGCCCGCTTCATATGCATAAACATGGCTGCCACTTTTTTCCGGATCGGAGCTTTGCCGGAAAAAAGCACTAGTCTAGACGCGGATCTTTCAGAAAATAAAGCCTTTTCCGAAAGATCCATCATTCCTCTTAAAATAAGGAATAAGGGATCTTTCGGAAAAGGCTTTATTTTCCGAAAGATCCTCATCTAGACTGGCGCTTTTTTCCGGCAAAGCTTCGAGCTGGAAAAAAGCGGCAGCCATTTGTATGCAAATGAAGTGGGGGGGATTTAAATCCCCACTTCATTTGCAATTGCGATGTGTCTGATTTGCATCCCTTTTACGGAATAGGGATGCAGTCTAGACACAGCCCTCATGTATAGCATAAAATCTTCATGGATTCTAGCACTAGAATATAGCAATGTCTAGAATAGAACACAATGGTCATTTTTGATCAGCAACATTATACAACAGTGACTTGAGAATGGAAGAGATGATTAGGAGAAAAGTGAATAATAACTTACATTTCCCACACAGTTTCAGATGGTATTAATCAGAATGCAGTTACCAAGAATGGAAACTGAAAAGAGCACACAGGCTAACTCCCAGCAGTGCAATGGACTCTTTAGTGACTGTTCATCTCATCAAACATATTTATCAACAGGAGGTTCAGATTATAATTAATAATCATGTCTGAAACACAAGCTGACAAGGAGGAATATATTAAGAGGAAAAGATAGAAATGTACATAGAAAACAACCCCCCTTTAACTCTTTTTCTACCCTTTTTGGTATCAGTCTGCTCATGGATTTTTTATGCAATTTAATCCACTCTAAAGCCAATACTTGAGCTGAGAGAAAAAGTCCTCAGCCCCCAACACTAAACATCCCTAGTTCTGTGTCTTCTGAGCAGCTGGGAACAGTGACACCAGATTTTTCTAGAAATTGTGAATGTTGCCCCAGACAATCCCTCATTTTTCCAAACCATATATATGTTCCATTCAAACCTGAAATTAGTAATTAAAATAGACAAAATAATTGTTTTTCTTTCTGGCAGCAAGAAGAGATATTATGATACCATACCTAAGATATTTTTATTGAAGAACTGATTTATTGTGGCCTCAGTTCATACTGAATGTTCCATATCCTTTTTGCATGTAAAAGTCCACTTGTTTTCCATATTCTTGTTGGTGATTGAGAATACTTCAATATTGAAAATCAGATTGCAACTGCAGCAGGAATTAAAATACCTTTTCTAGCTTTAATCTAGTCAGTGCACTGGAGAAGATTTTGCAGCATGGACTTCACTGGTGGGTAACCACCCAAGTCATACCAAGGATCTTGGCAGGTTTATAGAAGGGCCAGTGGGTAGTCTGTGCTGCCAAATTTTTACTACTATTGTTAATCACACTAGCTAGATTAAATCCAGTGTGGCTATGCCTTCCTTTATTACCATTACACCTCAATTTCCAGGCAGGCATTGCACTGAGATTCAGTTTAGCCACTGAATGGGGACTTGTTTTCTCTGTTTTCATAAAAGCTTCCCATTTTGATTTGAAATGGAGTAGAAGCATATTGCATTGCATTCACAGCCATAATGGTACCTGAATTAGAGTAGTTAAATACTGTATTTATCTGCAGTGGCTACTTTTTCTTCAAAAGTACATTCTCTTTTAAGAAGTACTGGCCATGGGGCAGTATGTCCCCCACAGTATAGCACAGTTAATGTCAGAAAGATGCTCATTTTGAATGGTCTTTCAGAAAGGAATGTTCAGCTCAATTCAAGAGTTTTGGTATGCAGGAGACATGAGATGAGAAAAAGTGCAATGCCTGAATGAGACGAAGTTTACATTCAATTTGGATCACCTCAAATCCACAGGCATTCTGGGAACTTCTGTTCAAATCTCGACAGACAGCAGCTGCATGGGGGAAAATAGTTTCAAGGCAACAGATCCACTCAAAATTGTGTATTAAGTCAAAACAAATCAATTAGAAAGGGGAAAAAACCTTGGAAGACACAAAGTACTGGATAATTAATCATTTCAAACAGAGACATAGTAAAATAAGAGGCTTTGCCAGTGATTCTTTATTCCTGATGAAAGTTTGGACTGTCTTTTGTCATCTTCAAAGATTCAGTAGGAATTCAGAAGGGAAATCACCGAGTCACAGTCAATGCTGGAGAGAAGTAGATTAAAATAACTGATTGTGAATATCATGACCCAGAGTCTGTAACAGGCTATTAGTAGAGACTAGACAGTGTCATATGTATTGGCCTTTGACATCAATTGGCTGCAGTGATAACATCAATCAGCCTCAGAAATCCCTTTTTATTGTATCAGTGTTTAGAGCTGTCTCAAAGAGAAGGTTCAGCTGATTGTGTTCCACTTAGTCATTGTGGCTTCCTTTCCATACAGAACAGGGAAAGGTATTACCCTGCTCCAAAAGGCAACAGAGAAGTCCTCCAAGCATGCTAATATATCAGTGAAGGAAGCAATTAATCAGAAAGGCCTTGTAAAAAGAGCTTCCAGACCAGTCAGTGTTCTGGTGTCCTCAAGGTCTGCAGGCTGGAAGACTGGATGGCTGATAGAGCAATGTCACCATGGGCCGTATCACATCTGTGTGGGGAGCCATTGGACACTGCTGGACTATATGAGGACTCTGAGATAAAGCCCTGAGGTAAGGGTGGGGAAGTCCTGGGGACATCACTCTCTGTGTGAGGGGAAACAGATTGACAGAAGAGACTCAGAGACACTATAGAGATGGCCCACTGTTAAATGTGTACCCCGGAAGCTGTTTGTATAATTCTCAAACAAGATGTGTGACTTGGCTGGAGGGCTGAGTTGTCGAAGAGACTTTTATACAGAAGGGAGTGCAGGCATATGCACTTGGCCACAGGGGGGGCACTTTCAAGAAGGGAGTGCAATCTCATCACAAAAGGATTCTAAACTAAAATCCTCATGACAAATTCAGCAATCAGAACATGGCCTACGTAAGGCCTGCTAGTATGAGTCCTGGCAGCAAAAATTTGTCGTCTTAAAGTATTTTAATCTTGGGGCCAGATTCTCAGTTGGTGTAAATAGGCAGAGCCCCACTTACACTTACATTTGCCCTGGGGCCAGTGATTTACGCCAGTTGATATTCTGGCCATGAACATTTCTATAAAATCCATGAAAATGTATTGCGCCAAATTTTAGCAGGCACACAAAAACTTATTATGAGTCTGATGCAATGCATGCTGAAATCAATGGAAAGTTTTGTGCATGCAAAAGAATACTTAAATGATCAGTGTAAAACTCATGAAAGGTTTTGCAGCCTGCTTTTAAGATGTGATCCACGATATCTTTATGTACTGAGGCAGGGTCAGACAGATGGCTATAGGAAAATACTCAAAGGGAGGTACTTTAGCCCTTGATTAAGTAGGTCTCTGTTCCCTCAGTAAACTGGCAGGGACTGGCCTAGAACCAGCAGGAACTTTCCAGAATCAGTCTGGACAATAAGGCCAGTTGGAACACATGGAGTGAATTTGGAGTCTTCCAGAGCCAAGGGAGTCAAGCTAGACAGAACACCTGGGGCCAATCAAGGACCAGTTGCGCCTGGTTTAAAAGGGCTCCTCTTCTTTTAGTTCAGAGGCAAACAAGGAAGAGGGAAGGAGCCAAGGATGCAGGAGTGAGAGCTGGGAACTTCAAGTAAGGCAGAGAGCTGTGAAGGAGTAGGATAGGCTGCTCAGGTATCAGAGGAAAGGTACTGGGAGGGATCATTAGAGGAAGTAGTCCAGGAAAGGAGGTGCAAGACTGGGAGTAGAACAAACCCCATCTGTTGCTGCTGCCTCATGGTCCCTGGGCCATGGTTCCACCCAGGTTCCCGCCAACTCCTCCCATGCTACTACAGAGATCGGGACTACAAAGGGATTTCACCTCACACTATGCACTAGCCTATGATGAGTATAGCTTAGTAGATTGTGACCTTTGCCTCAATAAAACAGAAGAAGCTGTGTGAAGGGTCACAGTGAGCCTCTGAGGCTGAACACTATCCGCCAGAAGCTCAGAACCCATGGGCACAGTCAGAGCTCTGCCAGAATATTAAGAAGTAATCTAGACTTAAAAGCAATTTAACAACAAAATCTAAATATACCTCTTGATTCTAACACTTAGACATTTACAAGGAACACACTATATTGGTGGTACTCTATATTGAATAACAGGATAAGAAGAAGATACACTAAAGCAAATTCTATGTAGACACCCTTTCACATCAAATTTTATGAAGACATTATTTTCAAATGAGTGTTAACTGATCCAGAAGAACTTAGGTTTACATTTTCATTCTTGAGCTGATGTGCTGTGCTTTGCAATGTCATGTTTCATCAGCCACATCACCCTTGATTCAGGATGATGTGATGGATGCAGCCTGTCAATTTTTTGTGTGTAACATGAAAATATTAACAAAATATAGGTTCCTAGATATGCATATTTTAAGAGTTTTAACTTTGTTAGCAAGTCTTTATGCTTACCCTCAAAATCTTCAATTGTGTAATTGCCACCATAAATGTTTTCCAAGGTAATATCACAGACACTAACCTCCCGTCTATGGACAGTGTAAATATCTGGATTTAGAATGGCAAAATGGAGCTGTAGGTCACCTCTGATGTGGTATGGCAGAAATTTCAGGGAAGGTGACCTATCCCTTTCCTTGATTTTGCTTGAATCAGGTTACTTACTGTTAATTTTTCATATTCATGATTATAATGGGCATAGCAGCGACTGCACTATTTCATTCTTAAAGCTCGAGTCAGCTCTCCGTGAGGTTAATAGAAAGACTTCCATTGACAAAACTAGGTGACTGGGCAACAAAATGGCAGATGAATTTTAATGCTGATAAAAGCAAAGCAATGAATATTGGAAAAAAGAATCCCAACTATACGTATAATATGATGTGGTCTAGGGATGTTAAGAGGTGAGTATTTAACTAATCTAGTACAGGCAGTCCCCGGGTTACGACAAGATAGGGACTGTAAGTTTGTTCTTAAGTTGAATTTGTACATAAGTCGGAATTGGCATCCAGAGTCAGCCGCTGCTGAAACTGACCAGCGCTGACTACAAGAAGCCCGAGGCAGAGTTTCTCTGCCCCAGGCTTCCTGGAATCAGCCGCTGATCAGTTTCAACAGCCGCGGAATCTGGACGCCTGGGACAGAGCAGCTGGGCGCTGCCGGGTAGGTCCCCGCAGCGCCGCACCTTGGCGCTGCGGGGACCAACCCGGCAGCACCCCAGCTGTACCCTAGGTGTCCCCAAGTCAGCTGCTGCTGAAACTGATCAGTGGCTGATTCCAGGAAGCCCGGGGCAGAGCAACTCTGCCTTGGGCTTCCTGTAGTCAGCCGCTGGTCAGTTTCAGCAGTGGCTGAATCTGGACGCCAAT
This sequence comes from Pelodiscus sinensis, assembly GCF_049634645.1. NCBI lineage: Eukaryota > Metazoa > Chordata > Testudines > Trionychidae > Pelodiscus > Pelodiscus sinensis. The sequence continues at coordinate 11,903,199 of NC_134723.1, forward strand.
TCCAACTTACGCTACTGGCGCTACTCAGCGCTACTGGACCAACCCAGCAGCACCCCAGCTGCTCTGCCCCAGGTGTCCTGATTCAGCCGCTGCTGAAACTGACCAGCAGCGGCTGAATCAGGACGCCTGGGACAGAGCAGCTGGGTGCTGCCAGCTTGGTCCAGTAGCGCCGAGGAGCGGCGTTGTGGGACCATCCGGCAGCGCCCCAGCTGCTCTGCCCCAGACGTCTGAGAGAAAAGTCTGGTCTGCTGGGGGTGGGTGCACTAGCTGTGCCCCCCTCTCCAGCAGACCAGGGAGACCAGGGCGGCGGGACCGCGGCGCGTCTGGGCGGTCCCGCCGCCCGGGGCCTCCACAGCTTTTCTTTGCGTCTCCCTGGTCTGCTGGGGCACTCCCCCCCCCAGCAGACCAGGGAGACGCGGAGCAGATTTTCTCGCCCCGGAGGATACGGGCGGTGGGACCGTGGCGTGTCTGGGCGGTCCCGCCACCCGCATCCTCCGGGGCGAGAAAAGCCCCGTTCGTAAGTATGGATCCGACGTAAGTGGGATCCGCGTAACCCGGGGACTGCCTGTAGTCATTAGAAGTTTTATTGACTACTCAATTAGTCTATAGGCAGCCTGGCTCAGTCCCAGCTCACGCCAGGTGAGGGATCAGATCCTGATGCAGCTCTGCAATTTAAAAGGCAGCAGTAGCTGGGAAGCCTCCCTCACCTCCAGTTCCTACTGCGTTTAAATTAAAGAGCTGCAGTGGGGTTTGGTCTTAACTGGCACGAACCAGGACTGAGCCAGGTTGCCTGCCCACCTGGCTTTTACTACATTTTAAATGCAGAGACCATGGTAGGATTTGGTCCCTCACTTGGCATGAGCTGGGACTGAACTGGGCTGCCTGCCCAGCCAGCAGGTAGCCCCTGTGCACGGGGGTCTGAGCGGGGAGTTGGGACCTCCAGCACACAGGAGCTGCTTCTGCGAAGCAGCCTCTATCTGCGGCCAAGCCACCATGGACAGGGTCTGCTTTGTGGCAGGAGCCCCTCCCCCATTCCCTGCTGCCTCTGATAGAGGCAGAAGCGGGGAAGGGGGAAGAGTGGCACCGCAGAGAAGGTGCTGGGGGGAACTGGCTTTTAAGCTCCCTCCAGCACTGGCTCCTTCTTCTGCAGTCTTGGAGGGTGTCAAGGCCGTTCCCCACTCTGGCACTCCAAGTGCAGGAGGTGGGGGCCCAAAGAGACCTTGCCTGTATAGCAGTGGTCACCAGCCAGTAGATCGGGATTGGGATCTACTGGTAGACTTTGGAGCCTCTCACAGGTGATCCTGACGGATTTGGCCAGGAAACTCTCAAGCACTAGCACTTCAGGTGCCCTCCACCCACTGCCATGCTGCTCCAGCTCTCTGCTTTGGAGCTGCCCCCCTGGGAGACTCCTGCTGGCTGTGCACAGTGTGTGAGGCAGAAGAGGGTGGGGTGCTGATACAGAGGCAACAAGGAGAGGGGGATGCAGTAAGTCAACTTATCCTTATCTCTGGGATAAGGGATCTTTCGGAAAAGGCTTTATTTTCCAAAAGATCCGCAACTAGACTGGTGCTTTTTTCCGGCAAAGCTCCGTGCTGAAAAGAAGCGGCAGCCATTTTTATGCTAATGAAGTGGGGGAGATTTAAATCCTCGCTTCATTAGCAATTGCGATACGTCTAATTTGCATCCCTTTTACGAAAAAGGGAATCTAGACGTAGCCGTTCTGTTTATTTCCTCTGTGGCACCTGGCATTGGTCAGTCAGAAGACAGGATACCAGGATATATAACCATTTGGTCTGACCCAGTTCTTATGTTCTTATGTCATCAATGAAAGCTAAATCACGTGCTAATAGCCTATCTCTCTCTGGGTGCGTCTAGACTACATCTCTCTGTTGACAGAGAGATGTAGATTAGGCACATCGAAATTGCTAATGAAGCAGGGATTTAAATATCCCATGCCTCATTAGCATAAATGTGGCCACCGCTATTTTTCAAAACTGAGTTTTTTTGGAAAAAACCCGGCAGTGTAGACAAGGATTGTCAAAAATAAACCCTTTTTCAACAGATCCTGTAAACCTCATTTTTTGAGGAAAAGGGGTTTATTTTTGACAGATCCATGTCTAGACTGCCAGTTTTTTTCAAAAAAACTCCATTTAAAAAAAAGCAGCGGTCATGCTTATACTAATGAGGTGCGGGATATTTAAATCCCTGCTTCATTTGCAATTTCGATGTGCCGACAGAGGGATGCAGTCTAGATGTAGCCTCTCTGGAGAGGGAGAGAGAGAGAGAGAGAGAGAATACACCTTGCAGACAAAAACATTCAAAGTTAAACATTTGAAATCTGTGAGCAAAAATCATTTTTGTGAATTAGCTGTGTGGCCAGATTCATACAACAGGAGATTTGACACCTGAGGCCAGAAACAAAGAAGGGAGTGAATAGATCTGATAAGAATGAATTTTTTCATTCTATGTGATATTTGGATTCAGAAATATTGAAAAATTTAATTTGGACGAGCTAAAATATTTTAAAATTTATATATATTTGACATTTTAATTTACAATATATAATATACAATTTGAAATAAAATGATATGAATTAAGGGTATGTCTACACTACAACGTTAATTCGAACTAACTTAGTTCGAATTAGTTAATTCGAGCTAAGCTAATTCGAACTAACGTATCCAGACTAAAAAACTAGTTCGAATTAGCGTTTTTCTAATTCGAACTAGCATGTCCACTTTAAGTGGACCCTGAACCGGGCTTAAGGATGGCCGGAAGCAGTACCGGCAGGGCATCAGAGGAGGATTTAGAGCGTGGAGATGCTGTCTCAGGCTAGCTGAGGGCTGCGCTTAAAGGGTCCCGACCCCCACCCCTGACAGACAGTTCTCAGGGATGCCCTGCTTGCAAAGCAGTCCTGGCTTGGATTGCCGGAGTACCCACACAGGGCACATCACAGCACTCGTCCATCAGACCGGCTGCACTTGCCGCAGGCTGCCATCTGGGGAGAGGAGGTAATTGGGGTCTGCAGGAGAGCTTCCACCCGAAGGAGCCTGCAGAGCCAGCCAAGTCCTCCTCATCGGGGGCTCGTACCCCATTCCTCCCTCACCTCCTTCCACTTACCCTTCCCTAGCCCCCCTTCCTGATGTACAAAATAAAGGACACGTGTGTTCAAAAATAGAAACTCTTTATTTAACAAAACTGGGGGAAACTGGGAAAAGGAGGTGGGAGAGGGAAAGAGAGAGGGTGGGAGAGGGGAGGGGGAAAACTGGGAGGAGGGAGCTGGAAGGGGGAAGCAAGGGAAAGGAGGGGGTGGGGAAACTCAAGGATCAGGGGTGGGGGTCTCGCCGGGCCAACCGCCTCCCAGCACGGCGAGGGAGGGGGCCTCGGCATCCCCAGGGGGATGGGGTGGAGGGTGCGGAGGTTGAGGTGGGGGGTGTGGACATTGAGGAAGAGGGTGTGGGGGTTGAGGAGGAAGAGGTGGGAGGAGGCAGGAGTGGGAGGAGGGACAGCAGTTGGGGGGGCAGCAGGCGCAGGACCAGCACGGGGCACCATGCTCTGCAGCAGGACCTGCAGGTTTGTCCTCAGCCCTTGGACCTCAGCCAGCAGCTCATAGCGGAGATGCAGGTCTGCCCACATCCAGGCCTCCAGTGTGCGGTGCACGGCTGTGACAGACCGGGCCGTGTCTGGGCACAGCTTAGGGCGTCCGCTCAGGGCGAATTGCTCAAATCCGGGGCTCCTTACAGCCCCCCCTGACTGGTGACCTCTCCAAATAGGCCACGAACCAGTCTCACAGAGCGCTTCAGCTGCCTGCCTGAAGCCTCCCGAGCAAAACCCCTCCGACACCCCAGCAATATCCGTGCCCCAGATGGCCCCAGGCCTATACACAGGTGGGGGGTCCTAGCACCCAATCCCACCTACCCCGAACAAGTTCTGTCCGGTTCCAAGAAACCAGCCACAGATCCCTGGTCAATTTACCCTCTGGACCTTACCCACAAATCACGCTGGGCCAATCCTTTAGAATCTATATCTAAAGGTTTATTATCACAAGAAAGAAAAGCATGAGAGTAAGGTTATTAAAGTACAGTACGTTACATGCACCGAATCTCCCAGTTCTCGATGCAGGCTCTAGCAGAGATGTTGCAGCTGCTGGTTTAAAAGTTCTTATTGCACATCCTACGATCAGGATGGGTTCACAGGTCTTCCGGGCTCTTCAATCCCTGCAGTGCTGCCTCTGGGATGAAGTGCTGAGCTGAGAACAAAATGGCATCGACCACATGGCCTCTTTATACTCCTTCCCGGCCTCTTCCAGTATGTAGCAGGTCACCTGGTCCTCAGCCTCTCTGTCTTCCCTGCTGGCTGCTCTCAGGACAGCCCCCATTCTTTGGGTGTGTCTTTGGCCCATTGAGAACCATTGTTCCACAGGTAATTAGCATGTCCACAGGCTCGGCCCTGCCCAATGCTTAACCACATGCAGGGAAATCTTCAGTTTCTACACAGATTACAGATCTACACACACAGACATTATATACTCACATAAACAGTGTACACAGGATCAGAAAACAACAAGCTCCCATTCAATACCCCACATGGCTCCCTTTCATACAGATTTCTGGGGCCAACACCCCCACCTAGGGGTGCAGCAGCGATCTGGCTGCTTTCCTCCAATTCAGCAACGTGACAACGGCTTGCAAGGACCCCAGGTGCTGGTTCCAATACTCCTGCTCCATGCTGGTGGTCCGGAGCAGGCCGCGGGTGCGGGAGCGTGTCCCGGGCGGGGTGGTGCGCCCTGCACGAGCAGCTTGTGCTGCTGTAGAGAAAGAAGAGAAGTGGTCAGTTCTCCCTGGGGACACAGAGGATGATGCCCAGCCCTCTCCCCCACCCCGCAACATGAGGGTGACCATGTCCTGCACCGTCAGAGCCGCTGTGCTTGTACAGAGGCCATGATCAGGATGTCTGGCTCTCCCCCGGACTGGGAGCTGCCCCAAGACCGCACCCATGTCCCTGTGCCATGTATAGTGTGGCCGGGGCGGCGGGGGGGAGGGAGAGATGTCCCCTGCCTCTGTGTAGAGGGGACATGTGAAGGGAGAGCATCCTGCTGGGTCCCGCCCCGGGGTTGGGAGCATGTCAGGTCTTTTCGCACAAGCATGTGCCTATTGGGCCATGGCCCCTGGGTGTCACGCAGCTGGAGCCACCTGCCCAAGGGTGGCATGGCACGTGCGAGCACGTGCACAGGTGTCTGCATGATCCGTGGAAGGCATGGCCCACGCATGTGGTCTCTGGTCTCCCTCCCGCCTCCTCCCCCCCCCCCGAACTACTTAATTCAAACTACTTACCCGGTACGGTCTCCCTGGACGCTAGGACATCCTGTGGTGGCCCCTCCGGTGTGCCCGGGTCAGGGCTCTCCGGTCCCGGCTCGCTGTCCCCCGGGCTGGCACGGACTGCTCCGCCCCCCCCCCCGCGTATTCCCCCACCCCTCCCCCAGAGCGACCCCTCCAGCCTCGGCCGTCCCTGCCGCGCGCGGCTCCTCCTCACCGCCTGCTGCCCGTCGCAGCGTTGCTCGTGAGCGGGGAGGACGCCCGGGCGTGACGTGATGTGACGTCACGGGCCGGGGTTTTGAAACCCGTGGGAGGCACATGGCAGGGCCTGGCTGGCTCCGGATTTGGCCTCCGGGGCCTGAGCGCGGACCCCGGCCCCGCAGCGTGGAAGGAGAAGGGAGGGCGGGGGGGGGAGCGGAAGGAGAAGGGGCTGGGTCGGGGGAGGCACCAAGGGACAGGGGTGCAGGAGAGAGAGACAAATGGCAGGGGGCCAAGTGCAGACCATGAGGGAAAGGGCGGGAAGGGAGGTGCCAGTGGGAGGGGGGACAGGGTGATGCTGGGAGAGGGGAAGGGCACTGGGGGCTGGAGGGGGAGGTACTGAAAGAAGGCTTGAAAGAAGGGTTGGGCATGAGGAAGGTCAGGATGGAGCAAATCGTGTGTGAGGGCGCAGGAGGGGAATGGGGCAGAGACTGGTGAGGGGGTGGGTATTAGGGAAAAAGAGGGAAGGGGGAGGCACCAGGAGGGTGCAGGGCTAAGGGAAGGTGCAGGTACTAGGGGATTCTGGGGTGAGGAGGAGGGGAGAGCTGGCCACCGGAAGCAGAACTGGACGGGGGAATCAGGGCAGGCTGGGGAGATTGGGGGGCTGATGGAAGCAGGGCTGGGGGGGTGAGGTTGGGGGCAGGGAGCTGGCCGGGGAAGATGTGGGCGGGGTGGGAGAAGCAGCCGCTGGAAGGAGGGCTGGATGCAGGCAGTGAGGCTGGCCAAGGGAGATTGGGAGGAGAAGCAGGGGAGAACTGGCTGCCCGGGAGGGGGTTGGGGGAAGTGGGGCTGGCGCACAACAAGGGGAGCATGGGGGAAGAATGAATCGGCCTGCAGGGAGTGGGACTTACCTGACCCCGTTCCCCCTTTGCCCCCACCCACAAAGCACGAGTTAATCCAGCACGGGGATTCTACTGTGCCCCTCCCTCCCCCACACACACCCGTCAAGTAGTTGTGAACTATCTAGCTGGTAGACACACTCATGCAGCCTGAGCACATTTACCAGCCAGGCAGTTCGAAACTACAAACTGATACATCTAGTAATAATACAACTTACCTACTGAGAAAATACCAGACATGTTATATGTCTTGTATTTTCTCAGATTGTTTTTCATGTGTTTATATTTTTGGGCTGCAAGAAGCAGAACTGGAAAAAAAAGGGTTCCAATTAAAGTAAAAAGTTTGGGAAACCCTGGTCTAACCAGCTTTCTGTCTGTCTTACAGCCCATTTATCCAATCCATATTCCTTAACTTGCTGGCAAGAATATTGTGGGTGACCATATTAAAAGCTTTGCTAAAGCTGGCACTGGGAGATTTGAAAGGACCAGAAATAACTTATCTGAATATTCATCATTTGGTAATTAATATGCAAATATGCAAATGAACATTACTGGTCCTCTAAAAGTTTGTGAATGGATTTACTAGTCCCCGTGTCAAAAAGTTTGGGAACCCCTGGTATAAAATGTTCAGGAAGAACAGGCAGGGAAGAAAAGGAGGAGGAGTTGCTTGCACTGTATGTAAGAGAACAGTATGATTGCTCAAGGTTCCAGTATTTAGAGGGAGAAAAGACTGTTGAGAGTCTATGACTTAAGTTTAGAGGTGGAAGCAACAGAGGCGATGTTGTGGTTGGTGTCTGCTATAGTCCGAGGGATCAAGTGGATGAAGTAGACGAGGCTTTCTTCAGACAACTGAAAGAAGCTTCCAGATCGCAGGCCCTGGTTCTAATTGGGGATTTCAGTCACCCTGACATCTGTTGGGAGACAATACAGCAGTACACAGACAATCCAGGAAGTTTTTGGAGAATTCCTGGTAGAAGTGCTGAAGGAACCCACCAAGGGCCATTGCACAGCTTGATCTGCTGCTCACAAATATGGAGGAACTAGTAGGGGAAGTAGAAGTGGGTGACAACCTGGGAAGCAGTGATAATGAGATGGTAGATCTTTAAAAAAGGGAAGAAGGACAATCCAGGGAACTACAGACCAGTCAGCCTTACCTCAGGGCCCAGAAAAATCATAGCGGGAATCCTCAAGGAATCGATTTTGAAGCACTTGGAAGAGGGGAAAGTGATCAGGAATAGTCAACATGGATTCACAAAGGGCAAGTCATGCCTGACCAATCTGATTAGCTTCTATGATGAGGTAACTGGCTCTGTGGACATGGGAAAGTCAGTGAATTTAGCAAACCTTTTGATATGGTCTTCCACAATATTCTTGCCAGCAAGTTAAAGGAAATATGGATTAGATAAATGGAATCTAAGATGGATAGAAAGCTGGCTAGACTGTCTGGCCCAACGGGTAGTGGTCAATGGCTCTATGTCAGGTTGGCGGTCGGTTTCTAGTGGAGTGCCCCAGATATCGGTTCCAGAACCGGTTTTGTTCAATATCTTTATTAATGACTTGGATGAGGGGATGGATTGCACCCCCCAGCAAGTTCACCGATTGCACTAAACTGGGGCAGAGGTAGATATGCTGGAGGGCTGGGATAGGATCCAGAGTGACCTAGGCACATTAGAGGATTAGGCCAAAATAAATCTGATGAGGTTCAAAAAGTACAAATATAGAGTCCTGCACTTGGGACGGACGAATCCCAAGCATTGTTACAGGCTGGGGACCGAATGGCTAAGTAGCAGTTTGGCAGAAAAGGACGCGGGGATTACAGTGGGATGAGAAGCTGGATATGAGTCAACAGTGTGCCCTTGTAGCTAGGAAGGCTGTTGGTATATTAGGGAGCATCAGGAGGAGCATTACCAGCAGATCCAGATAAGTGATTATTCCCCTTTATTTGGCGCTGGTGAGTCCACATATAGAATATTGTGTCCAGTTCTGGGTCCCTCGTTATAGAAAGGATTAGAGATGGTCCAGTGGAGGGCAACCAAAATGATAAGGGGGCTGGAGTGCATGTCGTATGAGGAGTGGCTGGGGGAATTGGGTTTGTTTAGTCTGCAGAAGAGAAGAATGAAGGGGGATTTGATAACAGCCTTCAACATCTTTCCAAAAAGGATGGAAAAAGGCTGTTCATAGTAGTGACGGATGGCAGGACAAGGAGCAATGGTCTCAAGTTACAGTAGATATTAGGAATAACTATTTCACTAGGAGGGTGGTGAAGGTCTGGAATGGGTTACCTAGGGAGGTGATGGAATCTCCATTCCTAGAGGTTTTTAAGTCTCGACTTGACAAAGCCCTGGCTTGGTTGATTTAGTTGGGATTGGTCCTGCCTTGGGCAGGGGGCTGGACTTGATGGCCTCCTGAGGTCTCTTCTAGCTCTATGATTCTATGATTTTCTAAAAAAAAAAAGCATCTATGCCTATTTTACCAAATTTAAGGCTTTTAAAGTCAGTTTTGATGCTCCTGTTTTCATGAACAGTAATAGTAAATTCAACCTTACATGGTTCAATTTAGGGTAAAACAGACACAGGGCTGTGAAAGTTGCCATTTTTGGCCTTTGGCGAAATGTTTACACTGCAGTGTTATTTTGTAATAACAAAGGGTATGTCTACACTACAAAGTTAGTTCGAACTAACGGATGTTAGTTCGAACTAACTTTAATAGGTGCTACACTAGCGCTCCGCTAGTTCGAATTTGAATCGAACTAGCGGAGCGCTTAGTTCGAACTAGGTAAACCTCATTTTACGAGGACTAACGCCTAGTTCGAACTAGCTAGTTCGAACTAAGGGCTGTGTAGCCCTTTAGTTCGAACTAGTGGGAGGCTAGCCCTCCCCAGGTTTCCCTGGTGGCCACTCTGGCCAACACCAGGGAAACTCTATGCCCCCCTCCCGGCCCCGGACCCCTTAAAGGGGCACGGGCTGGCTACGGTGCCCGTGCCAGGTGCAAGCCTGCCAGCACCCAGCTAGCAGACCCTGCACCTGGCACGGCACAGAGCCACCCACCCGATGCCCCCCAGCCCACCCCCTCTTGCCGGGACCAGGCTGGCGGCTGCCGGGAGCTTGCCCTGGACCGCAAGAGGCGGGCACCTTCCTGGGCTAGTGCGGACATCGTGGACCTCGTCCACGATCTCCGCACTAGGCACAGGAAAGTGGCCGTCTAGGACAGGAGAGCTGCCAGCCTGGCCACCCAGGACCAGGTGTGCATGAAAATCAAGGGGGTCCACTGAGACCCCCGACACTGAGCCCTGAGCTTACAATGGCCGTCCTGGGTCAGACCAAAGGTCCATCTAGCCCCGTAGCCTGTCTGCCGACAGCGGCCAACCCTAGGGACCCTGGAGGGGATGGACCGAAGACAGTGACCAAGCCATTTGTCTCGTGCCATCCCTCTCCAGCCTTCCACAAACTTTGGGCAGGGACACCACTCCTACCCTCTGGCTAATAGGACTCCATGGACCCAACCTCCATGACTTTATCTCACTTCCCTTTAAACTCTGTTCTAGTTCTAGCCTTCACAGCCTCCTGCAGCAAGGAGTTCCACAGGTTAACTATTTGCTTTGTGAAGAAGAACAACTTTCTCTTACTAGTTTGAAGCCTGCTACCCATTCCTTTCCTTTGGTGTCCTCTAGTCCTTCTTTATGGGAACTCAGGAAGAACTTTTCTGAATGCACCCTCTCCACCCAACCCCTGCTTTTAGAGACCTCTATCCTGTCCCCTCTCCGTCTCCTCTTTTCTAAGCTGAACAGTCCCAGTCTCTGTAGCCTTTCTTCATCTGGGACCTGTTCCCAACCCCTGATCATGTTAGTTGCCCTCCCCTCTCCCAGCCTTTCTCTTCCCCTCTCCCACCTCCTTTTCCCAGTCTCCCCCAGTTTTTTTCAATAAAGACAGAGTCAATGTTGGAAGAAACGTTATCTTTATTTTGTACATCAATAAGAAGGGGGGCTAGGGAAGGGTAAGTGGAAGGAGGTGAGGGAGGAATGGGGTACGAGCCCCCGATGGGGAGGACTGGGCTGGCTCTGCGGGCTTCTGGGGGTGGAAGCTCTCCTGCAGCCCCCCAATTACTCCCTCTCCCCAGATGGCAGCCTGCGGCAAGTGCAGCCGGGCTGATGGCCGAGTGGTGTGATGTGCCCAGTGTGGGCACTCAGGGCACTCCAAGCCAGAACTTCTTTGCAAGCGGGGCACCCCTTAGAACTGTGTGTCCGGGGTGGGGGTCGGGACCCTTTAAGCGCAGCCCTCGGCTAGCCTGAGACAGCATCTCCATGCTCTAAGTCCTCCTTTTATGCCCTGCCGGCACTGCTTCCGGCCATCCTTAAGCCCTGTTCAGAGTCCACTCAATGTGGACTTACTAGTTCGAACTAGCAAAACGCTAGTTCGAACTAGTTTTTAGTTCTAGATGCGTTAGTTCGAACTAGCTTAGTTCGAATTAACTAATTCGAACTAAGTTAGTTCGAACTAGCGCTGTAGTGTAGACGTACCCAAAGTGAGTGTTTACACAGCAAGAAAGTTATTTTGAAATAATTTCAAAATAACGGGCTTCTTATTCCAAAATCTGTACCCGTCATGTCACAAGGAATAATACCTATGTAGAAATAGTTTTTTTTAATAGGGTGTATGAGAGTGCAGCTGTGATTATTTCAAAATAAGTGGCCTCTGGGGGCCACTGGAGGCTGGAGTACAGGATCTACAAGGAGAGGCTGAGGGATTTGGGCTTATTTAGTCTGCAGAAGAGAAGATTGAGGGGAGAGACATTGTTCTCAGTAGTGATGGATGGCGGAAGAAGGAGCAATGGTCTCAAATTATAGTGGGAGAGGTCTAGGTTGGATATTAGGAAAAACTATTTCACTAGGAGAGTGATGAAGCATGGGAATGGGTTACCGAAGGAGGTGGTGGAAGCTCCATCCCTAGAGGTTTTTAAGTCTTAGCTTGACAAAACCCTGGCTGGGATGATTTAGTTGGGGTTGGTCCTGCTTTGGGCAGCTGGCTGTACTTGATGACCTCTTGAGTCTCTTCTTGCCCTAGGATTCTATTGATTCTATTATTTTATGAGGCAGCGGGTGACAAGGGGCTAAATACTTCTTACCCAGCTTCCACGACCTGGGGACTGCACAGCAGCCTGTGCACATGGCTACACATGAAGCACTAGTCCAGACCACACACCCGCAATGAGGCTTCCACACAAGAACCTTGTGCTCCTGCTCACAGGGTTCCTACAGAGGCCTACCTTCCTCCTGACCCCATGGGGGGGTACCTTTCCACCACAAGCCACCACTAAGGTGGATGACATCATGGACACACACATAGCAGCGCTGCCCACAGCACACAAGCCTGCCTGCACTCTCATAGCAGCATCCACTCCCAGGCCAGCGTGGTGAGTTGCCAAGGGAGCATGTTGGGAGGGTGAGGAAGTTGAGGGGACGCCGGTAGCATCCTCCCTGCCATTCACACACACCTCCCCCAACACCCTCCCCTCCTCTCTTCCAGAGGGCAGGGATACAGATCCTCTCCCTGTGGTATGCCACAACCGCCAGACCTGGTGTTGTGCATGGCATGGAGTGAAGCTGAGCTGCCCTGTCACTCTCCCCCCGCCCGGTGCCTGCAGGCTCCCGGCCTCGCTAGCACCTTCTCATACCTGCCTGTCCCTGAGGAATGGGAGTAGTGAGGCTCCTCCTGGAATATCTATGCCCCTGCAGGATAGGGCCCACTCTCTAAGCCTTAGATGGCCTTTCTCGAAGTGCATTGTTTTTGTCTGACCTGAGACCTTTTGGTGTCAGCTCAGAGGTCTGGACTAGGCTTCATGTACAGTGTCTCCTGGGATGACTGCCCTTTGCTTTGTTCTTCACTGCTGAAGCAACTCTGAGTGAGGCATGAGTCACATCTCCCACACTAGACTCCCGTCCCCATGAGACCTGCAGGCACCGCCAACCCCAAGAGGACTTCGAGCAGGAGCACATAACCTGCCTCCATTCCCTTCAGAAGTCTCTGGAGCAGCAGGACCAGCGGACGGATGCAGACATGGAAGAGAACCATGCTGACCAGGAGCTGCGCTGCTCCACCTGCTGGGAGCTGTCCCAAGAGACCCAGAGCATGTGCACAGCCTACAGCACTGCCGCCAACCACATGGTTACTGCAATTGAGTGGTCTAGGAGACAACCCCTGCACCTACTCCTTCCCAAGTCCTCCCCATTTTCTCTCCCACTCATCCAGCTTCTCCTGTTAGCCCACCCTGTGGCTGCTGAGAGCCCCACACATGAGGCAGTGGGAGCACCTGAGGCAGACAGCAGTCCCAGCCCCAAGCCTCTCCTCCCCGCTCCTTCCTTCCTCTCCTTCCCATTCCGTGTTCTTTCCCCAGTCCCTCCTTAGTTACATTTACCCTAAATGGAAAAAAAAGTTTATTCTTTCAAAATACTAAGTGTAGTTTATTGTGCCTACAGGGGAGAGGAGGAAGGTGGGAAGAGAGATGCTTGGGAGAAAAGACACAGAGGGGCAATGCGGAGGCTTCTTGTGAGAAGGCCCACGGGAGTCTCACAGTTGTCCTTGTCTGAAACACTCCCTCATGGCCTCTCAGATATGCACAGCCCCCTGTGGGCTTGTGGGATGGCAGCCATGTGTGGCTCCTCAAAGGTACGTCTGAGTTGCTTGGCCTCTACCCCTGACCCTGGTAGGAATGTCTCCCTCTGGTTTTCACACAGGTTGTGCAGGATACAGAAGGCCAACAACACCTGGGGAACATTCTATTCACTGAGGTTCAGGTGTGTAAGGAGACAGCAGAACCTCCCTTTGAGGCGGCTGAAGGATCCCTCCACCACAACGCAGGCCCTGTTGAGCCTGCTATTATAACATTCCTTGATTTCACCAAGATGTCCCATGTAGCGCTTCATCAGCCAGGGGAGCAGATGCACATCGGCATGTCCACATCCCTGACCCTGAGGGTGCAGCTAGGGAAAAAAGTGCTGGTTCCTGCTCAAATGTACTCTCTGCCCCTCCCTCCACCCCTGCCCAGTAGGGTCTCAGAACTGACTGAGCAGGGAGCAAGCAGCAAGAAGGCTACTGAAGAGTGATCCAGTTCTATATCCTTTAGAGGTAGGATCAAAAAGAGCTTACAGAGCACCCTGAGAGGAGTTTAAGTGACACAACAGGAAAACATGGGATTGTTTGTTGTGGGGCTTAGTTATTCACTCTTTGAGCTCCAAAGGTTCAATCCCGCCTACTGCCAACCCTGGTGCATTGGCATTACATATATAAATCAATGACAATCCTGAGAAGCCATTTTTTCCATCTCATTGTATATCTTGCAAACATACAAGTAAAGCTACTAAATGAAAAGGTCCATGCATTGTTGTGAACTATAAATATTTTTATCACCACTTCAACTTATGTGGCAATCACAAAAATAAATAGATAAGGCATTATTAACCATTAATCCCAATAATTTTTGTTTGGAAATCAAAATCTATTGATATTCATAGATTGATGACTAAATCTATGAATTAGAATCTGTCTGGTTTTCTACAATGTAGTCTCTTGTGAATTTAGAAAGTCCACAATCATGAGGATATATATAATTAGCACGCAAGAATTACCTTGATAAACCCCCAAGCCAGATCAACAAGACACACTCAAAAAGTGCCTGACATAGCTGTTGTGAATCATTGTTCAGAAGAAGATTGCAGTTAGGTTTCAGGGAGGCTTATGATTTCTCCAATCCACCCTTCATGATAATGTGGACTAGGGAGCAAGCCCAACTAAACTCCCTGGTCTTACACTAGTATAAAGGTGTGGAAAGAGAGGACAGAAATTACCCTCTATTTAATAGTCAAACACAGCACTGAAAAAGGAAAAGGTGACCAGGTGTAAAACATAGTTCATGTGATACTGTCTTTGTTACTGCTGGTGATCTAATTTAACATGCTGTTACCCACACAAATTTCTCTATCTCTTCCACACTGTAGGGACACCCAGCCTTACTCAATTCCTAGGGCTCAGGGCACATTTTCCTGGAGGTTTTGCAGGATCTTTAGCCACTGAAAGAGCCTCGCACAATAATATCCTTATCCTCTATTTATTAACAATTCCCAAACAAGCAGAATGCACATACTAAGCACACACAGTGTCATGCTCACAGAAAAGCCATATTGTTACAATGCATGCATATTAAATTACAAACTAAGAGAGATTTTGTGTTTTTTAAGCAAAGAAGATAACATTCACCCTCCATGGAGTGTTGTGTACCTTCATCTGCACTACTGAAGTATTATATTGAGGGCTTACATAGTGTGGAGAATATTTTAATTGTTATGTGATTGTAGTGCCATAGCACCTAATCATGGATAACATCCCATTATGCTAGGTGCTATACAAATAATGCCTATATACTCTCATGAACTCCAGTCAGAAATAAATCATTATGTTGTTCCTTCACATCCAGAGTAAACTCTTTTGTTATAATTGTGTCTGTACTCTGAATGGATGAATTTGAAATTAATAGATGAAAAGGGTAACTACTTTAGAGAAATTCACACACCTTTAATAACCTTGCCAGTCATTCTTGCTATCAAAACAATATCTAATTCGGCTCTGTAGCTTCATGAAGTGAAGTGCACTAAAGTGGATCATTTTAGGACATTTATTTTAAAAAAGGGGGCAAGAGTTTAATCATCAAATTAATCCAATTCATCCAGGCTTAATGGCAGAACTGAATTTGGCCCAGTCAGTTACTACTGAAGAAGTTTGAGTATGGGTTAAGAGAGGGATAAGGTTCTGATAAGTGAGTACTGAGAAGTTGTAATGCCAGCTGAACAGCATTCAGGCTTCTTGAATCTGGAGATTGAACTGTAAAGCTGAAAAATTCAGAAAACAAACAAAGAAAACCCAGCTTTTCTATTTCAGCACTCCACTTCTGCCGATTCTCAGCCCCGCTGTAAACAGCACAAAGCAGACTAAAACTTTGGTTAAATGGCCATCTGAAGACTTCTATTGCACATAGTTCTTCTGTGGTATAGAGCTCTCATTCCACCCCACATTGCTGCCTCTAGCAGAGGGAGTGTGGATGAGGGAAAAAGCATAACTGTCTTCTGCTGTTCTCTGTCTCCTCAGCTACTGGATTAGCCACAGAGGAGCCCTGATAGGTATATGCAAATTAAAACAACCCTATCACAGCTATGAGGTTTTGATGGGGACTAGATTGGCCCTTGGTCGATTTCAGGAATGGGGGAGAGGGGCAAGAAGTTGCATAGTCTTCAGATCCTGTGGTGGATGAAGCTCGCTACCCCTGAGGTGAAAATTGGGAATATTACATTGTCAGATGTTGTCATCCATGTCTGGAGTGAAAAGTTGTCTTCATAGAAATAACTGAGAACATTTGATCTAGAACAAATGTAATAATTTGATATAAGATTCACTAATTTATTAGGTGCTAGATCCTCAGTGGTACCATGTTTAGTTTTGGGACAAGCAGGGTTGGGACATGAAAGTTTGGGTTAGGGCACTTGTCCAATCCCATTGCTTAAAGTCTGCCCTCATCATAATGTGAAGCTGACTTACTGATATTCTAAGTTGCATCTGGCTACAATAGCCACCAAAAAAAATCTACAATTAGTAATTTAAAAACCATGTTACGTCCCCCTTGCCATGTATCCAAGTAATTTATTACACCCAGTGAGGAATAGGGGTGATGAGGGCTCACTATGGCCTATATCATCATGGGAATCCTGAACCCTGGGGGAATCTCGATGTTGTCTATTGAGGTATTTTGAGGTGGTATTGTAGCTCAATAGCGGTAAAATTAATAAGTTTTTGCATACAAATAACTTGTGAAGCAAAACTTCATCATATCTCAATTCCCTACCTACAATAGCAAACATCTTGCAGGTCTGGATTCAGGTTCATTCATAAGAGAGATGTAATAGCTGAGGTAAATTTGCCTGAATCCTGGCCTGTATGTATAAGAGTACAGTGTTCAGACATTCAGCATTATTCTTAGCTGGAGCCTATACGATTAGTTTGTCTGAGCATCATATTTACCCACTGAAAAGAAACAAGGACTAATCAAGAGATAAAAATGAAATAAAAGTTTGACCTTTCCTGTGCTTGATCTGTACACATGGCCAGGGCTTTGAAGGTTACATCCATTACTTTCAATAAGGCTATAGGACATATAGCTTAAACTTATGTCTATAGCAAGGCACAAGTTCTCTTTCTTGGCAAGCTGCATTATGTTCTTCCTGAGACATTTAAGTCATGTTATTGTAACCAAGGGAAACTCAGAAAAAAGTTGGTTCTATAATTATAACTGACTCTGTGTTGGCCTTTGAGAAATACTGTTTATGCAATCATTATACTTGACAGCATGTCATTTTTACTTTATTGTAAGGTCTATTATGAGTGTACCAGAAGAAGCCAAGTTATGTCAATTTTCTAAGTGATGCGTCCACATTACCAAGCTTGCCCCTAGGTCAGCCAAATACAACTGTTTAGGGTACACTTTTATAAACAGGCACAAACAAGTTACACATCACTCCTGATGTATCAGGTGCCCACCTCCTGTTGTTTAGTTACCTCCCCTTATCTCGTACAAGGGGGGTTTGATCACCATCTATCATGCTATCCATTTAGACCTTGTCATGAACCTGGGTCAGTATGCTGGGGAGGAGTTTGGTACCAAAATATCTCTCAGTTATGTGTTCTGTTATAATCCCTCTGAAATGTTCTTACAATCTATACTTGACTTTGAACCTTATTTATGCTTAATCTTATAAACTAAACTTGTTTCCAGCTCATAACTTGACTTTGATCTGACCAAAGTCTTTACTATTTCTTCTAGGCCTCAGGCTTCACCCCAGGCCTGTGATACCTGGGCTTATGTTTCAGGTCCTCATCTTACTACATCTTGCATATCCTACTCATAAATGAAGTAGGGACATGCTGCTTAGATAGGATAGGTGTAAAACTGGTTGGAAAATCATTCCCAGAGACTAGTTATCGTTAGTTCATAGCTGAAAGGACATACTAAAGGGCTCGGGGTTCCACAAAGATGGGTTTGTTTCTCTTCAATATCTTTATATATGATTTAGATAATGGCATAGTTTGCATGTGATACCAAGATTGGGGGAGGGGAGTGTTGCAAGTGCTTTGGAGGACTAGATAAAAAGCCTTTGAAGAGAAGGTTATGTCAGGAATGCCTTTGTTCTTAAATAGTCCTGCCCTGAGTGCAGGAGACTGGATTAGATGACCTACTGAAGTCCCCTCTATTCCTGTACATCTATGATTCTATTAGACGTGTAACATACACACTGACTTCAAAAGGACTATTCATGGACATTATTAAGTGTTTGCAAGACCAGGGACTAAATCACACATAGGGTTTCATTTTCATGAAATACAGCAGAAGGATGTCTACAACCAGCTCCTGATTCAGTAAAGCACTTAAGCACATAAGTCAACATATAAAAATAAATATAAGTGCACAGTTTTAAGTCCCCAAACTAGTAAAGTATCTGTTAAAATATAAAGAATTCAATTTAACTACTCATATACATAAAATTAAGCATCTTCCTAACTTATTTATAGAATCAGAGTGTTAAAGCATAGTACATGTTATATCTGTCAGATATGTCCACATATCTGAATATGAATGAATTAGGCTATGTCTACACTACGGAGTTTTTCTGGGATACTGGCGGTATCCCGGAAAAACTCCACTGCGTCCAGGGAACACGTCTGCTCTTCTGCTTCTTTTTGCGGAAGAGTAGACACGCTCTTCCAGAAGCTGTGTTTTCTTCCTCCCACAAGGAGTGCAGATGGGCCAAATTTTAGAAAAGCCTCTTCCAAAAAAACTATCAGGAAAACATACGCAAATTGCAGAGCACAATTTGCATACCTTTTTCTGATAGATGCCTGTAGTTTAGACATAGCCTCAGAGAAAGCAGGACCTTGAACCTAGTTCTCCCACATCCCAGATAAGTGCCCTAACCACTGTTTTTTTTTTTTTACTAGAAATCCCATCCTACAACTGAGAAACCTTCCTGATAAAAATTTCTTCAAAACCAGAATTAAAAGTTTTGGTTTTGACAAATTGGCATTTTCCAGTGGAAAAAAAATATTTAAAAATTCCTGAGCAGCTCTAATTGCGACTGAAATCTTTACTTAAAGAGGTTCAGAATCTACTGTCAGACTAATTATTTCATCCTCTATTGTTTGCTTGTCAAATCCTCAACTGTAGCATCAACCTAATGCCATTAAAGACAATGGCAAAATTTGTATGGTTTTCCTTAGGCTTGAGACAGTTCCCTTGTTAAAATTATATGTTGCTCTGTCTGAACAGGCATAAGAGAACAGACAAGAGAACAACTTTAGCGATGTGTTGTCATGTTTAATCAGTGAAGATTGAACCAGTCACCTTGAGATTCCAAGAGCATTGTTCAATACCATTTAAAACATTGATTTTCTGTAACTATGAATCCTCTCAAGTAGTCATTAGACAGATAGCAAGTTACCCAAGGGTTGTTTAATATATAAAAAATTTGAAATATAGAAATCTATCCTCAAAGAGGCAACCCAGAAATTGAGGAGTGGTTTGTCAGGCTGGAAGCAGAGGAATACCACCTAGAATTGCTAGGAGGTTATTCATCTGATTCTAAGAAATAGCAAGAACCACCTTTTCACCTTTCTTCACTTGACAAAAATATTTCCTAGATGAATAACAGCGGATAGAAAGTGGCGAGAGAGTTTTTTTTAAGGAAATAAAGAAGAGATAAGGCTTGGATCTCTCTTTGTGCAGAGTTAACATTACTCATGAATGTTTACTGCCAACAGATGTTTCACCATAAAAGAAATTATTTGAAAATATTGCCCAAGATCATGTGAGTCTTTTCTTCAACAGAAAGTTATTTTCCAGACAGCAAAAGTATCTCTCTAAGGCATGCTCTACACTAGACTTTATATCAACTTTCATCACATATGGTTGATTTTCTAATTGATGTGTCCACACTACCAAGCTTTCCACATTGACCTTAAGGGCCATAGAAGTCAATTTCTGTATTCCTGATTTTCATGAGGAATAACGCTATTCCTTACCTTGCAAGTTCCTTACCTTTCATGGACCCTGGAGCTTTTTCCCTTAGTGGTATCCATTGGGCCAGCCAGGGAGCCCTCTGGATTGGCACCACTATATCGGCACATATAGCCAACCCCTTTTGGCTTTCTACCCCCTTAGTTCCAAAATTCTCTAATGAAAAGGAGGCATGTTGGATTTGAGATGGATATAAGCAACACATCTCGAAGATCAACAGTTACAAGGTAAGTAACCTTTTTTTCTTCTTCAAGTGCTTGCTCATGTCCATTCCAGTTAGGTGACTCCCTAGAAGTAGCACTGAAGGCAGGGTGGGAGATTAATCTGTAATGGACTGCAACACATCCCTACCAAAGGCCAAATCATCTCTGGCTTGCTGTGTGTATAGAGGACCATGTGGCTGCTCTGCAGATATCAAGAATAGGCACCTGTGCAATGAAAGCCATCTATGAGACCTGCACCATTGTGAAATGGGTCATAAGTAGAGGCACTGGCCTATTAGTGAGGTCATAACAGGTTCTAATACAGGATGTGATCCAAAAGGACAAACACTGTGACAATACCAGGAGGCCCTTCATCCTCTCAGCTATGGAAATAAAGAGTTGTGGTGACCTACAAAACTCTCTCATCCTATCTATGTAAAAAGCTAAAGCTCTCCTGACATCTAAGGAGTGCAGGGACCACTCTTTGGGCATTGAGTGTGGTTTCAGAATGAAAACTAGGAGGTAGATATCCTGGGACATGTGGAAGTGGGAAACTACCTTAGGGAGAAACATGGGAAGAGCGTGGAGCCTAACTCTATCATTGAAGAAAACCATATACAGAGGCTCAGATATGAGGGTCCCCATCTCCAATACTCTCCTGGCTGATGTATTGGCCACTAAAAAGGCCACTTTCCATGACAGGTGCTGGAGACAGTGGCAGGCCATTATCTCCTGCCACCCCAATCCTGCTTGCAGGCTCCTGCTCTGGCTAGCCCCTTACCATGCCTGTCTGCCTCCAGATGCTCCATTGAGACGTTTGAGCACCTGTTTTAAAGTGCCCTAGAGCAAACATTTTGCCTTCCATGGAACACACCTCCTTTCTCTTTACAGAGACCTTTGGTGTATGCTAACAGATTAGGGTTAGGCTTAACAAAATGTATTTGCTACAAAGTCTACCCTTATAACTCTTCTTTGGAGCCAGCTCAGTTCAAATTCCCCCTCTTTCCAACATCCAAGGTGTTCAAAGACCAAAATGAGGATGTGCATGCTATCTAGGGTGCCACCACAGTTAGAACAATCAGAATCCCATCGCAGCAAAACCGTCCACCATGGTGTCAACATTTCCCAGAGTCATGATTGACTGTAGCAGAATGTTATTGAACACTCTAGCTACTTGTATGACAACAGCCCCCACTGTAGATTTCACCACTCCAAACTGATTCCTGAGTGAGTAGTTGCTATCTGGCATGGCAAGCTTTCATAGGGCAATTGCTTCTCCATAGTTAGAACATGAAAACAGCCATACTGGGTCAGACCAAAGGTCCATTCAGCCCAGTATCCTGTCTGCTAACAGTGGCCAGTGCCAGATGCTACAGAGGGGGGGAACACATCAGGTAATCATCACATCATCCCTTTCCTGTCATCCATTTCGAGACAAACAGAGGCTAGGCACACCATTCCTACCCGTCTGGCTAATAGCCATTGATAGCCCATGAATCTATCTAACTATTTTTTTAACTCTGTTCAAGTCCTAGTCTTCACAACATCCTATGGCAAAGAGTTCCACAGGTTGACTGTGTGCTGAGTGAGGAAGAACTTCCTTTTGCTTGTTTTAAACCTGCAGCCTATTAATTTCATTTGGTGACCCCTTGTTCTTATATTGTGGGAATAAATAAATAACTTTTTGTTATTCACTTTTTCCACACCAGCCTTGTTTTTATAGACCTCTGTCATATCCCCCCTTAGTCTCCTCTTTTCTAAGATGAATACTCAAATTCTTTTTAATCTCTCTTCATAAAGGATCCATTCCAGACCCCTAATCATTTTTGTTGCCCTTTTCTGAACCTTTTCCAATGCCAATATATCTTTTTTGAGATGAGGTGACCACATCTATACACAGTATTCAAGATGTGGGTGTGCCATGGGTTTATATAGAGGCAATAAGATATTTTCTGTCTTATTCGCTATCCCTTTTTTAATGACTCCTAACATTCTATTTGCTTTTTTGACTGTCACTGCACAGTGAGTGGATGTTTTCAGAGAACTATCCAAGATCTTTCTCTTGAGTAGTTGTAGCTAAATTAGTCCCCATCATATTGTATATATAGTTAGGTTTATTTTTTCCAATGTGCATTATTTTACATTTATCAACATTAAATTTCATTTGCTATTTTATTGCCTAATCACTTAGTTTGGTGAGATCTTTTTGAAGCTCTTCACAGTCTACTGTGGTCTTAACTACCTCGAGCAGTTTGGTATCATCTGCAGATTTTGCTACTTCACTGTTTACCCCTTTCTCTAGATCTTTTACAAATAAATTGATTTAAATGGGTCCCTGGACAGACCCTTGGGAGACCCCACTAGTTATCTCTCTCCACTTGGAAAACTTACCATGTATTCCTACCCTTTGTTTCCTGTCTTTTAACTAGTTATCAATCCGCAAAACGACCTTCCCTCTTATTCCATGACAACTTACTTTCCTTAAGGTGCCTTTGGTGAAGGACCTTGTCAAAGGCTTTCTGGAAATCTAAGTATACTATATCCACTGAATCTCCCTTGTCCACATGTTTGTTGACCCCCCTCAAAGAACTAACAGATTAGTAAGGCATGATTTCCTTTTACAGAAACCATGTTGACTTTCCCCCAACAAATTATATTCATCCATGTGTCTGACAATTTTATTCTTTACTATAGTGTCAACTAACTTGCCAGGTACTAACATTAGACTTACCAGTGTGTAATTGCCAGGATCACCTCTAGAGCTCTTTTTAAATATTGGTGTCATGTTACCTATCTTCCAATCATTAGGTATAGAAGCCAATTTAAAGGATAGTTTACAAACCACAGTTAATAGTTCTGAAATTTCCCATTTGAGTTCTTTCAGAACTCTTGGGTGAATGCAATCTGGTTGTGGTGACTTGTTACAGTTAAATGTAACAATTTGTTCCAAAACCTCCTACAATGACACCTCAATCTGGGACAATTCCTCAAATTTATCACCTAAAAATAATGGCTCATTAGCTTCTCCGCTATGACTTTATCATCTTTGAGTGCTCCTTTAGCATCTCAATCATCCAAAGGCCCCCATTGGTTGTTTAGCCGGCTTCCACCTTCTGATGTACTTAAAAAACATTTTACTATTACTTTTTGAATTTTTGGCTAGCTGCTCTTCAAACTCCTATTTGGCTTTTTTAATTATATTTTTACACTTAATTTAACAAAAATATATGGTCCTTTTTATTTTCCTCACTAGAATTTGACTTCCACTTTTTAAAAGATATCTTTTTATCTGTCACTGCTTCTTTTACTTCATTGTTAAGCCACTGTGGCATGTTTTCGGTTCTTTTACCTTTTTTTTAAGTTGTGCATCTATTATGGTGTCTTTGAAAAGTTTCCATTCAGCTTGCAGAGATTTTACTTTTGGCATTGTACCTTGCAATTTCTGTTTTACTAACTTCCTCATTTTTGTGTAGATCACCTTTCTGAAATTAAATGCCACATTGTTGGGCTGGTGAGGTGTTTTTCTCACCACAGGGATGTTAAATTTTATTACATTATGGTCACTACTTCCAAGTGGTCTGGTTATATTTACCTCTTGAACCAGATCCTGCACTCTACTTAGGACTAAATAAAAAATAGCCCCTCCCCTTGTGGATTTCAGAACCAGCTGCTTCCAGAAGAAGCAGTAATTTAAGACATCAAGAAATTTTATCTCTGCTTCCCATCCTGAGGTGACGTGTACCCAGCCAATATGGGGATAGTTGAAATCCCCCACTATTATCAAGTTTTTTAGTTTGATAAAAGTGGCGAGGAGTCCTGTGGCACCTTATAGACTAACTAAAGTGTTGGAGCATAAGCTTTTGTGGGCAAAGACCCACTTCATCAGACTAACACGGCTACCCCTCTGATACTTTAGTTTGAAAGTTTCTCTAATCTCCCTTAGCACTTCATAGTCACTATCACTGTGCTGATCAGCTGTGCTCATTGCACAAGGAACAATGCTTCTTCCAAAATAGCTACTTTGGAAAAGGGTGTGTGTGGATGCGGTACAGGGAGTTATTTTCAAATAAGGGTCCTCCAGGAAATCCTACAGGTGCCCGGCTGGCCACTCCATCCACATTCCTCAGAACTTTATAGTTCCTTTTCCCCTGCATCTTTTAAAGCTGCAGACACAGGGGAAAGGGCTTGTGGCAGAAAACTGGCCCTCACAGCCTCCAAGCCACACTGCAGCACCACTGCACATCATCTGGCCAGCATGACAGATCCTCATGACAGTGCGCATCCCAAGGAGCACTCAGGGTATGTCTACACTACCCCGCTAGTTCGAACTAGCGGGGTAATGTATGCATACCGCACTTGCTAATGAAGCCCGGGATTTGAATTTCCCGGGCTTCATTAGCATAAGCGGGGAGCCGCCATTTTTAAATCCCCGCTGCTTCGAACCCCGTGTAGCGCGGCTACACGGGGCTCGAACTAGGTAGTTCGGACTAGGGTGCCTATTCCGAACTACCGGTACACCTCGTTTCACGAGGAGTACCGGTAGTTCGGAATAGGACCCTAGTCCGAACTACCTAGTTCGAGCCCCGTGTAGCCGCGCTACACGGGGTTCGAAGCAGCGGGGATTTAAAAATGGCGGCTCCCCGCTTATGCTAATGAAGCCCGGGAAATTCAAATCCCGGGCTTCATTAGCAAGTGCGGTATGCATACATTACCCCGCTAGTTCGAACTAGCGGGGTAGTGTAGACATACCCTCAGAGGGCTTCCAGGAGCCTGTCAGCCACAAAGGCTTGTGAACAGGAACAGCTAACAGGGAGTTTAGAGGGGGAGGTTAGAGGGCACTAGTGACTTCTGACCTTCTTTAAAACGTAACTTTTAGAATAATCTATATTCTAGAGGTTTAAAAAGAATCCCAGTTTATACTTAAACTTATTCATTAGAAAAATGGAGACAGAAGCCCAGCAGCAGAGTGGGGGCTATCCTGTTTATTGTGTCGAGTGTAACATGTATGATTACCTGCCCTGTGGGTGGGTGGCATATGTGTGCACCCATTGCAAGGAGCTCCTGACCCTCAGAGACTGACTTCAGGCTTTGGAGGCCAGGGTGGCTGAACTGGAGGAGCTAAGGGAGGTAGAGAGCTATGTTGATGAGACTTTCTGGGACACTATAGTACTGTCCCACCTCCAATCTGAGAGCCCCAGTGCTCTTAAGGAGGATGAAAGTCTCAAGGGAACAGAGCATTCAATGGGAGCAGAGGGAAACCATCCCGTAGTTGGGACCCTCCTCCCAGAGGACGTTGCGGTATCCTCTCGCACTGAGGATACCTCTGAGGGGGAGGGAATGCCAGTTAGGAAGAGGCAGGTGTTAGTAGTGGGTGATTCGATCGTTAGAAACATAGATAGTTGGGTTTGTGATGACCAGGAGAACCGTACGGTCACTTGCCTGCCTGGTGCGAAGGTTGTGGATCTCTCGAGGCATCTAGATAGCCTTATGTATAGTGCTGGGGAGGAGCCGGTGGTCGTGGTACATGTAGGTACCAATGACATAGGGAAGGGTAGGAGAGATGTCCTGGAGGCCAAATTTAGGCTGCTAGGAAAGAGACTGAAATCCAGGACCTCTATGGTGGCATTCTCGGAAATGCTTCCAGTTCCACGCACAGGGACAAGTAGGCAGGCAGAGCTTCAGAGTATCAATGAGTGGATGTGACGATGGTGTAGGGAAGATGGGTTTAGATTTATTAGGAACTGGGGACACTTTTGGAAGAGGGGGAACCTATACAGAAAGGATGGGCTCCACCTAAACCAGGGTGGAACCAGACTGCTGGCACTAAACATTAAAAAGGCCGTAGAGCAGTTTTTAAACTAAGAGATGGGGGAAAGCTGATTGGTGCGGAGATGCAAGTAAATCGGAGGGAGACTTCTCTTAGAGGAGAATCCGTTCATAGAGATTCTCTAAGCTGTAGTCAGAAAGAGAGGAGGGGAGAGGGCAAACCATGGGCCAGAGCAGACAAACAACCACATACAAAGGAATCCAATGCATCAGGGAAGGGCAGACAAATAAGCAGTGGCAAATTTTTAAAGTGCTTCTACACAAATGTTAGGAGTCTGACTAATAAGATGGGTGAACTAGAGTACCTCGTATTAAATGAGGAGATTGACATAACAGGCATCACTGAAACCTGGTGGAATGAGGAAAATCTGTGGGACACAATCATACTGGGATATAAAATATATCGAAAGGATAGAGCAGGCCAGGTGGGTGGTGGAGTGGCACTGTATGTAAAAGATAATGTAGAATTAAATGAAATAAAAATATTAAGTGAATCAACATGTTCAATAGAATCACTATGGATAGTAATTCCATGCTCCAATAATAAGAAATTAGCAGTAGGGATATATTACTGACCACCTGACCGGGACAGCGATACTGACATTGAAATGCTAAGGGAGATTAGAGAGGCTACCAAAATAAAGAACTCTATAATAATGGGAGATTTTAATTACCCCCATATTGACTGGATGCATGTCACCTCAGGAAGTGAAGCGGAGATAAAATTTCTCAATGACTGCTTCTTGGAGCAGCTAGTGCAGGAACCCACAAGGAGAGAGGCAATTCTCGATTTAGTCCTGAGTGGAGTGTAGCATCAGGTCCAGGAAATAACCATTACAGCACCACTTGGGAATAGTGACATTCAACATTCCTGTGGTGGGAAGAACACCTCAGCAGCCCAGCACCCTGGCATTTAATTTCAAAAAGGGGAATTACACAAAAATGAGGCGGTTATTTAAACAGAAATTAAAAGGCACAGTGACTAGAGCCAAATCCCTGAAAGCTGCATGGAAACTTTTTAAAGACACCATAATAGAGGCCCAACTTAAATGTATACCCCAAATTAAAAAACATAGCAAGAGACCTAAAAAAGAGTCACCGTGGCTTAGCCACCATGTAAAAGAAGCAGTGAGGGACAAAAAGGTATCTTTTAGGAAGTGGAAGTCCAATCCTAGTGACATAAATAGAAAGGAACATAAACACTGTCAAACCAAGTGTAAAAATGTAATAAGAAAAGCAAAAAAAGATTTTGAGGAACAGCTAGCCAAAAACTCAAAAAGAAATAACAAAATGTTTTTTAAGTACATTAGAAGCAGGAAGCCTGCTAAAAAACCTGTGGTTCCCCTAGATGATCGAGCTATAAAAGGAGCAATCAAGGACGATAAAGCCATTGCGGAGAAACTAAATGATTTCTTTGCTTCATTCTTCATGGTTGAGGACATTGGGGAGATTCCCGAATCTGCACCATCCTTTGTGAGTGATGAATCTGAGGAACTGTCCCGGATTGAAGTGTCATTAGAGGAGGTTTTGGAACAAATAGAAAAACTTAATGTTAACAAATCTCCGGGACTGGATGGCATTCATCCAAGGGTTCTAAAAGAACTCAAATGAGAAATTGCTGAGCTATTATCTGTGGTTTGTAACCTATCCTTTAAATCGGCTTCCATACCTAATGACTGGAAGGTAGCCAACATGACACCAATATTTAAAAAGAGCTCTGAGACTTGAGGGTCCCCGGCTTTTGTTTGGTCCCGCTGCAGGGAAGAGAAGAAAGAATGGGTCAGTCAGGCAGGCCAGCCACTGTCCCCACACCTCATGCCCTCCACCCCTGAGCCCAGGTCACACCACAGTAGTGTGGCTTGGGCCTACTCGGTTACCTCCCGGTCCCCCATGTTGTATGTTTGCATAGAGGACTGCCCCTGGAATAGGGTCCTCCTGCATGTATTGTAACCACCGGTCTGTGTCCTGGCCCCATGGAGGGTGGGAGGGTGTGTGTTGTGTTCACCTGTGGAACTCCCTGTCGGTGGAGGCTGTGAGGCTTTGGGCTAATCACTGGTGTTTGACAGGGAGTGAGATGCATCCCCACAGAGTTCCTGGGAACACATCTAACAGAGGTGGTCTGGGCTCTCAGATTCCCATCGCATGGTATGTCTCCTGGACGGAACCAGGGTGACTGGGGGGGTGTCCCATCCTTGCAGCAAAACTCAGGCAGCCCTAGGGTCTCCTCACACACATAGCCCAGGGACATGTGTGGCCGCAGTGGAGACTTCCCTTGGCGGGCCAGCCAAGGCACTGGGAGCAGGCAAGGGGCTCAGTGGGGGCCACGTTCACAGGGCTGTGACGCTGCGGTTTTCCCAGGAGCAGCTGGCTGTGCCTCACAGCCAGGCATGGGACAGTGTGTTGTTCTGTGTGCTGCACCTTTATGGAGGTGCAGGCTCTGGCCTGAGTCCCTGGGGCCCTGGCTGGTCCCAGGCAGCATCCACCCTTCCCCCCGGTCCTGCCGCATGTGTGTGAGCAGCATGGTCCCAGGCATGCCCTGCAGCTGCCTGCCGTGGCCACATGCTGCTCAGTCACCAGGCTTCACGTGGTTGCATGTGCTGCTTCCTGCCTAATGCTACACAGCGTGCAGCTCATGCGGCCTGAGTGACATGCTCTCCTCCTCCCCCCTCCAGGCACCTGGCTCCGCCCCGTCCTCCGCCCTTGTGAGTGCCAAGTGCAACACTCACAGGTGGATCCTTCCCCAGCCTCTGAGGATACACGGGAGACATCAGGGCTGCCGGAGAGGGCCTGCAGGGTGGCAGTGCTGGCCTCGTCCTCCAACGCACTGCTGGTGTCTCCTTCCCCTGCCTCGGTGGTCCTGGTGATGGGGGGGCGCATGCTGCTGTCCACCGGGACATCCAGTACCTCTGGGATTGGTTGGCCCAGGATCAGGGGCGGATATAGGGCAGGGCGAACGGGGCAGCTTCAGAAAGTCCCGTGCATGCGCCGTGGCAAAGGGGGGGACCCGCGGAATTATGCTGCCCGGGGCCCCGCAAAACGGTCATCTGCCCCTGCCCAGGATTGTTTGGAGCCATTGGTAATGGGGGCAGGTGTTGGCTCCTGCCCGCTGGCCCCCGCTGGCCCGCACATAGCCCAGGTGCAGTTCTTTTACTATAGCCCGTACTTGCTCCAGAGTCCAGGTTGGATGACCCTGCTGGGCAAGCACCTGGGCCATGCGGGAAAAAATGTTGGCATTGTGGCACTGGGAGCGGGTCTCATGCAGGCCTCCATCTCCTGCCAGAGGTCCAGGAGGGCTTCCAGCTCCCTCGGGAACCAGGATGGGTCCTTCTTTTTCTGGCCCTGGAGGCCTCCTGTGCTGGGGGTGCGGGTGGCTGATCCCCACCTGGAGCTGCCATCGTGCTTGGGGGAGTGTTTGCTGGACGGCAGGGGCCACGTGGCAGAGCTGTGGCCAGAGGTCTGAAAATGGATCCTGCTTTGTGACCTCAGCAGGCTGCATCTGCTTTAAGGAGGCTTGGGTTACCAGGAAGTCCGGGAGCTGATTGTGGCTACGGAGCCTCCGAGCGTCCACAGGGTTTTTTTCCATTTAGCCTGCTTTTGTGCAAAATGTCTTAGCTGCCTGTCTACACTGGCCCTTTGCGCAAAAGCATTTCCGGAAATGGGATTTTTCCTGAACGGGAACGTCAGAGCATTTGCACAAGAAGCACTGATTTCGGACAGTAGAACGTCAGTGCTTTTGTACAAAATCAAGCGGCCAGTGTAGACAGCTGGCAAGTTTTTGGGCAAAAGCGGCTGCTTTTGCGGAAAAACTTGCCAGTCTAGACACAACCATCAAGTACTGAAACCGCTGGAGAAAGAATAAAAAGTGTAAGTGGACCAATGGGCTTGACCCACTTTTACAAAGATCAGTTTAAAATGTTGTTTTATTTCTGCCTGTCCTGTGCAAGTACACAAGCAAAATATTTATTTTAGTGAAGAAAGTGTGGGCCTTATATTTTTTTCAGATGATTGGGTTAATTTTTTGCTGTGCTTTAACACATTATAAAGCAACTTCAAGATAAACAAATGTGTGCTTTTAAAGACTCTCAGGGTATGTCTACACTACAGCGCTAATTCGAACTAACTTAGTTTGAATTAGTTAATTCGAACTAAGCTAATTCGAACTAACGCATCTAGAACTAAAAACTAGTTCGAATTAGCATTTTGCTAATTCGAACTAGCGCGTCCACACTGATTGGATGCTGGGTCACATTTAAGGGCAGCTGAAACCGGTTCTGGCAGGGCATCAGGTCAATAGTTGCTTTGTGTGGCTGCTGTCTGACGCTATCTGAGGCTCGTGCTTAAAGGGACCCCCCCTGGCCAGTCGGTTCTCAGCATTTCCTGCTTGCTTGCCAACCTCACCGAGGGACAGCAAAGCATTGGTCTCTGTGCCCATGTGTGTCGGTGCTTCCCTTCGGGGACACCGCCGCAGGTGGCAACATGAAGCCGGAGCTCGCCCTGCACCTTCTGGTGCACTTTCTGGACTTGCTGCTGCAAGCCTGCCAGCAATGGCTCAAGGCTGCCTGGCACCTCCTGGTGCACGTCAGCCCCCTGCCTCTCCGCCTGGCCACCCTGGAGGCCGTGGAGGAGCCGCGGCGGCACCCCGGCACCAGCGTGCCCCGCCGCATCTGGCATCTGGACACCAGCAGCGACTGGTGAGACCGCATCATCCTGGAGAGCTGGGAAGACCGACAGTGGACCCAGAACTTCAGGATGAGGAGGGACACCTTCCTGGAGCTTTGCGAGTGGCTCGCCCCTGCTCTGCGCAGAAGGGACACTCGCATGAGGCCTGCCATCCCCCTCCAGAAGCGGGTGGCCATCGCCCTCTGGAAGCTCCACGCCGGACAGCTACCGATCCGTTGGGAACCAGTTCGGCGTGGGGAGATCCACCGTCGGAGCGGTGCTCATGTAGGTATGGCAGTCATCGGCCACTGCGCCGGGGGGGAAGGAGGGCTGCAAGGAGGGGATAGGCTGCCCCAGGGACAAAGGGGGGGTGGGAGGAGGCAAAAGCACCCCGCACCTGAGGGGTCGGTCTGTCCCGGCCGTACTACACGCCGCCAGGGGGGTTGCTTCCAGGAGTGGGGCGCGGGGCACTGCCAGGGCATGCATGTTCCCAGCCACCTGGGTCCCCACTGATTGGCGCTTTGCTGTGTCTCTCTGCAGGTGGTCAGGGCCATCAACTGGGTGCTGCTCCACTGGGTGGTCCGCCTCGCCGACCCAGACGCCGTCATCCGGGGATTCGGCGCTCTCGGCTTCCTCAACTGCGGGGGGGCCATCAACGGGACGCACATCCCCATCCGAGCCCCAGAACACCAGGCCTCCCATTACGTGAACCGCAAGGGGTACTTCTCCATGATCCTGCAGACCGTGAGTGACCACTGGGGACAGTTCACGGACATTAATGTGGGCTGGTCCGACAAAGCACACGACGCCCGGGTGTACTGCAACTCCTCCGTGTGCCAGCGGCTGCAGGATGGGACCTTCTTCCCCGACCGCCACATCAGGGTCGGGGATGTGGACATGCCCGTGTGCCTGGTGGGGGATGCCGCCTACCCACTGCAGCCGTGGCTGATGAAGTCCTACACGGGGCACCTCAATCCCTCCCACCAGGCCTTCAATGCCAGGCTGACCAGGGCCCGCTTTGTGGTGGAGGGGGCATTCAGGCGACTGAAAGCCCGCTTTCGATGCCTCCTCACCCGTCTGGACCTGGACGAGCACAACATCCCTCCCGTGGTGGCAGCATGTTGTGTGCTCCACAATTTATGTGAGAGAAAGGGGGAGGCTTTCCTGCCAGCCTGGATGGCTGAAGCTGAGCGCATGGCTGGCCACTACGGTCAGCCCCACACCGCCGCCGTCCGGTAAGCCCAGCAGGGGGCCGTCCGGATCCGGGAAGCCCTGCGGGAGAGCTTCCTGGTGGAGGAGGAGGACTGACCTCTCCCTTGCATGCCCCACTGGGGCCTTCTTCCACCCTACCCCCCTTCCCCTTTCCCCTCCCTACCTACTGTCAAATAAAGACACCTGTTTTTCAAACAAAAACCTCTTTTTATTTAACATAACTGGGGTGGGGGGAGGGAAGGGGAGGGTGGAAGAGGGGAGGGGGAAACCTGGGACGAGGGAGCTGGAAGGGGAGGGAAGGGAGGAAGGGAAAGGAAAGCTCAGGGGTGGGGGTCCAGCTGCCTCTCCTGTCTCGCAACACTGCAGGTCCCGGGGCGTCGGTGGGGAATGGTTGTGGAGGGTGGGGCAGGAGGGACGGGGGTTGTGGAGGAAGCGGGAGCAGGGGGAGCAGGAGGAGCAGGGGGAGCAGGGGGAGCAGGAGCAGGAGCCGGAGCAGGAGCAGGAGGAATTGGGAAGCGGTCAAGCAGACTCTGGAGGTGTCCTCGCAGGACACGGCCCTGCTCCTCCAGTGCCTCCAAGCTCCTCCGGCACAGTCTCAGGTCCTCCTGGACCCAGTGGTCCTGGATGCGGAGCTGGTGCTCCAGGAACGGGAGGTGCCGCCTCTGGTAGCCCTCTTGGTTCCTTGCTCTCTTGCTGGCCCGGGCGCGGGCGGCTGCTGCAGGCAGGGTGTTGCGCCCTGCAGTCCCAGGTGCTGCGGCTGTGGTGAAACAAGAACAGCGGTCAATTACCCCAAGTGCCCAGGTATGTGAAACCCAGCTCCCCTCTGCAAGGCCAGGGCCCCTGCAGGATCCCCAGCTGCTGCTCCATGGTGGGCAAGGCCCAGGTGCACGGTCCCTGGGCTCCCTCTCGGCACAGCCCTCCGTACACATAAGGGGAGCATGATGGTACTCACAGATGGACGCCTCCCTGGCCTTGGACGACACAGGCGAGCGGCTCTGTGGGGTGCCTCGGGGGTCCTGGGTCCTGGGCAGGCTGCCGGCAGGCTCCTGGCTCTCAGAGCCCTCCTCCTCCTCCTCCTTCTCCGTGTCTGAGAGCGGTCCCTCTGCCCTGGGATCTATCACCTCCCAGGGGGCAGGGACGGCATGAGCCCCTAGGATGCGGTCCAGAGGCTGGAAGTGGGGGCACGCCTCCGGGTCGGCCCCTGGCAGGCAGGCCCGGGAGTAGGACTGCCGCAAATCCTTAATTTTACAGCGCACCTGCTCCTGGCTGCGCTGGTGGCCCCTGGCGGCCAGGCTGGCAGCCATGCAGCCGTACACTGCCGTGTTCCTGTGGCTAGTGCGGAGATCGTGGACATTGGAGGCTTCCCCCCAAACCTTGATGAGGTCCATGAGCTCCGCACTAGACCACGCGGGCGCCCGCCTCTTGTGGCCCCGGGTAGGCTCCTGGAGCCACCAGGCTGGTCCCGGGAAGAGGGGGAGAGGTGGGGGGGCATCGGGTGTCAGCTGCTGGGAGTGCTGGCATGGGTGCTGGTAGCCTTGCAACTGGCACAAACCCCGTAGCCAGCCCGTGCCCCTTTAAGGGCTCCGAGGCCGGGAGGGGGGCAGTCGGGTTTCCCTGGTGTTGGCCAGAGTGGCCACCAGGGAAAGCTGGGAAGGGCTAGCCTCCCACTAGTTCGAATTAAGGGGCTACACACCCCTTAATTCGAATTAATAAGTTCGAACTAGGCTTAAACCTCGTGGAATGAGGTTTACCTAGTTCGAACTAAGCGCTCCGTTAGTTCGAATTAAATTCAAACTAACGGAGCGCTAGTGTAGCACCTATGAAAGTTAGTTCGAACTAATTTTGTAGTGTAGACGTACCCTCAGATATTTCAGTGATGGCTCAACATGACTGGATAGAATGGATTAGAAAGATTGTACATTTTAGATGGCAACTTCATCTCCTTCAGCTTTTCCTATAGATACCTGTTTCGGGGAAAAAACGGATTTATCCACAAAAATATGCTTCTTTATTATATTTTGTATAAATGTATTTGAGTGAAATGAGTTGGTGATGTATGGATATTTGTGCAAAATATTGTCTTTACAAGAAAGCTGAAATGTGCTTTTCACAAACGAGGGTCTTCTTATTTTGTGTGCATCCACTCTAATTCACTGAAAGCAGGAACATTGGATCAGGCCCTATATTTTTACTTAAATGTTTTTCATCCCGCTTCATGATGTAGCTTCTGCTATTAGGACTGGGCCAGTTTGTGTTTTTAAACACACATTTTTGGGAGGCAGTATTCACTGTTGGTTAGCATCCAAGACCAGAAATGAGAATTCCTGGAATTGTTCATATAAAGGAGAAGTAGGTCCCTTTTGGAAGAAGTCCAGGGGCTGATCCAAAGTCTATGGGTATGTCTACACTACAAAGTTAATTCGAACTAACAGCCATTAGTTCGAATTAACTTTCATAGGGTATGTCTACACTACCCCGCTAGTTCGAACTTTCCCGGGCTTCATGATTTGAATTTCCCGGGCTTCATTTGCATAAGCGGGGCTCCGCCATTTTTAAATCCCCGCTCATTCGAACTCTGTGGCTCACGGCTACACGCGGCACGAACTAGGTAGTTCGAACTAGGCTTCCTAGTTCGAACTACCATTACTCCTCATTCCACAGGGTTCGAACGAGCGGGGATTTAAAAATGGCGGAGCCCCGCTTATGCAAATGAAGCCCGGGAAATTCAAATCCCGGGCTTCATTTGCAAGTGCAGTATGCCTACATTACCCTGCTATTTCGAATTAGTAAAACGCTAATTCAACTTAGTTTTTAGGTCTAGATGCACTAGTTCGAATTAGCTTAGTTCGAATTAACTAATTCGAATTAAGTTAGTTCAAATTAGTGCTGTAGTGTAGACATACCTTATGGAAGGCAGCAGGAAGATACTGGGTGCTGACTTCAACAGGCCTTGGATCAGACCTTCACAACCAGCAAAAAAAATGTTCAGAGGTGCTGAGTTCTTGGGATCAAACAAAAATAGTGAGAGGTGCTAGAGAGACAAAAGTTTGTCTGGATGACTGCAAGTGTTATATGTCCCAGATCTCCATCTCAAACATACATTTCCATCCCAGGTATATGGGCTGAATGTTGGGACACTAGAGAAAGTAGCAGCAATGAATGAGTAGCACCATGACAGACAGCCCAAGATTGAGTTTCAGGGGAGTAGGCTTTAGCAGTGGCTCATCTGCAGAAGTAGCTAATTTCTATATAAATATGAACAGTTTGAAAGTATAGAAAGCTCACCTTCTGTGCACTGGTCTAGTTTCCAATAAATGTTTTATATCTTATTAAATATTAAAATCCATTAATAACAGATGGAATTCTGATTTATATTAATATATTAATATCTTTTGTATTGTACATGCTAAAGATGTTTGGCACATTAGATTAGGTTTTATTCTGGAGTAGAGGGAATATTTATTATTAATTATTCTTTTTTATAGACATGTGCATCCTAATGTTAGCCAATTGGTATATAGTGTTGGGATGTTATGTTAACTGAATGTTTTATACTCCACCTATAGTTCTGCCCACCTTGTAATATATTCTGTAACACCCTTCATTAGTTGAATTCAGTTTTAGGAAAACTGTCAAGATTAGGACACATTGGGTGTTTTACCATAGCAACAGGTAGGAAGTTATTCTCACAGGTCAGTACTACAATACCCCAAAAGAAAAGGACAAGATGCATGACTGTTCTATTCTGGTAGAAATCTAGGAGGTTCCTTGATATCTCTTGGAACCTAGAATGCATGCATTCAGAGCAAAGAGAAAAGGAATATACCATGATACCAGAAAAACAATGCAGAAAACTGATTGGTTACACCTAATTTCAGATGATGCATATATACAGGATGTCTATAAAAAGAATAGCTTTCTGGGTGTAACTTTGGGAGAATGCCTTCTTTGTATGGTAAATATGATAATGCTGCATAAGACACCTCTCCAGAACTGATATTGTATGGGACCACTCTTCCTGGACTTGGTTGTTGTTCTTGTAGCAATAACCCAGACTGATATTGGTTATTAGATCCTTTTAATATATTTCACAATGAAGTAAAATGTAATCAAGCTACTGACTGGACAATTTACCAGTGGTATGGTTCCATCACTTTATAAACATCTAATATAAATTGCACAAGATCAAAATCCCATCACAACTCTATCATAAAATCCATGGGGTTGGGATTTTATGCTGGATGAGAACACAACCCACAGTAAGAAAATACACATTTACATGTTGATCCAAGGGCATCTCAGAAAAGAAATTAAGCTCTAGGGGCTGATCTGTGGCATTGACTCCTATCCTGCCTCAACATCATTTGAGATTAAACATCATGGCTGTGTCTACATTGACACCCCTTTCCGGAAAAGGGATGCTAATGAGACCAGTCGGAATTGCAAATGCTGCGGGGGATTTAAATATCCCCCGCGGCATTTGCATGAACATGGCTGCCGCTTTTTTCTGGCTCGGGGTTTTGCCGGAGAAAAGCGCCAGTCTGGACAGGATCTTCGCGGAAAAGGGTTTATTTTCCGCAAGATCCCATCTAGACTGGCGCTTTTCTCCGGCAAAACCCCAAGCCGGAAAAAAGCGGCAGCCATGTTCATGCAAATGCCGCGGGGGATATTTAAATCCCCCGCGGCATTGCAATTCCGAAGTGTCTCATTAGCATCCCTTTTCCGGAAAAGGGTGCCAATGTAGACACAGCCCATTAGATCAGTGAAATCCGTCTATTTTTTTCTCACAAAGGTAAAAGTAAATTTGATTACAGAAATGTATCACTAGCAGTCATGATGGGTGCTGACTTCATGAACAGTCCAGGGATCAAGAACCTTCTGAAAGAAATAAAAGATGCTCAGCATCAGCAAGGTCAGATTAATCTTTTGTGGGACGCAGCACCCGTACCATAGCCCTGTCCCATCCCTCACTCCACCTCAGTGCCTTGTCCCTGCTTGACTCTGAGGCCCCACCTCTGCTCATCCTCTTCCTTCTGAGGCTCTAGCCACTACTCTGCTGTGAGGCCCAACACCCACTCATCCTTTTTCCTCCAAGGCCCACCTATGATCAAATTTGAGGCCCCACCACCTGCTCAGCTTCTTTTCCCCAGGACAGGGCCTATGCTCTGCCCTGAATCTCCATCCTCATTAAGCGTCTTTCGTCTGAGGTCCTAACCTCTACTCACACAGGAGGAAGAGAGTGGAGAAGAGAGGAGCAAGCACCACAGGCAAAAACAAAAGTCAGATCTGGTGCCAACAGCTGTAATCTCCAAATCAACAAATCCTCCTATGCTATTTATTTTTTAAAGAAAATAGAACAAGGATTTAAACAATTATCTTTCATTCTTTGGAAGATAGACACAGGGCACTGCATTTTTTCAACTAATGAAGGTATGAAAGGTTAAAGTTTACAAGTCAGAGTACATGTCTAAGTCTTTTATTTGTTGGTTATTCCATAGATTTTTTTCAGAAAAACTCTCTGAATTAGAATTTCAAATGATCAGTCTCGTATCTCTAGACAGTCTTGTGTCACAGTGGGTATTTGTTCCAACAAGATAATCCTCTAGACTACCATTAGTATGTGACAGACCGAGTAAGGCAGACTAAGGAGAATTACAGGTTAAACCTCTCTAGTCCAGAATCCTTGGGATCTGACCAATTCCGTAAGAGAGAATTTTCTGGATCACAGAAGGTCAATATTGTCTAGCAGCATTACCAACACTTCTGCTGCTTACTGTGCTGTTAGAGGACATTTAGGGGTAAATTAGAGGTAAATAAAAGCACAGAAATCCGAGTGCTAGGACTTGTGGCTGTAAACAAACTTTATGGGACTGTGGGGAACTTGGCTACACCTATGGAAAGTGGACATCGGGCTAACTAAAATCATTCTGGATGATGGATGTTTCTGGATGAGAGTGTTCTGGATTAGAGAGGCTCAACCTGTAGAACTAGGTTCAAAATAAAAAATGGCAAATAGAGATTTTTATGCACCAATAAAATATGGATACCCATGATCTTACTTAAACCTAGAAAGACTGTAAGGTCAGTCCAAGCCTCAGAAAGAACAAGTCATGCATATAACATGCATGCATGCATTAATCCCTTTTTGTACTTCCTTGTTATTTGTCTTGGGGTATGTCTAGACTACATGGCTCCGTTGACGTTTACATGGCATAGGCAAAGAAGCAGGGATTTAAATAATCCCCGCTTCATGAAAATAAACATGGCCACCACGCTGTGCTGACAATCAGCTGATCTGACACAGCATAGATGCAGATTTGTTGGCTGGGGAAGCCTTTGCCAACCGATCCCTTATGCCTCGTGAAACAAGGTTTAAGGGCCTGCCTCTTAATCACATCTTAACTCTGCTTTATATTAGCAAAGTCTTGACCATTTCTGTCTAGGCCTCAGGCCTCATACCCAGGCTGTGATACATGGGCTTATGTTTTAGACCCTCATCTTACTACAGACATGTGTACATGTGATACCACCTTATATCCAAATATGATAGCATATATCGACACTACAAAGTCAATTCAAAATAACAGGAGTTATTTTGAATTAACTTCAATAGCGTCTACACATGGAAACTGCTATTTTGATTTTAAATCAAAATAATGGAGCGCTTATTTTGAATTTGGTAAACCTCATTCTACGAGGAATAACACCAAATTCGAAATAGCTAATTCGAAATAAGTGCTGTGTAGACACTTATTTCGAATTAGGGAGCCTCCAGCCCTTCCCAGTTTCCCCTGGTGGCCACTTTGGGCCAAACCAGGAAAACTCCTCTTCTCTCCCCCAGCACCGGGGCCCTTAAAGGGGTAGAGTCTGGCCACTGGGCACTTGCGAGAGCCAGGCCTGCCAGCAGCCGCAGCCCCTCACCCAGTGGCCTCACAATGCCATCCAGTGGCAGCCAGCTGTCCCCTGCCCAGTTCCCCAGCACCCAGGGGCCAGCCAGCAGCCATAGACGGCGTGCGCCCTCGTGGATTAGTTTGGAGATCATGGACCTCATTGAGGTTTGGGGGAAGCCCCCAATGTCCATGATCTCTGCACTAGGCAGAGGAACATGGCTGTCTGTGGTGCGCCTGAAGGTGAAGAAGCTGCAGCAGGTGTATGCCAGGGCCACCAGGGGTGGCGCCGCAGCAGGGGCTGACACCTGCCCCTACTTCACTGCCTTTGACCAAATCCTGGGGGGTGGGGCAGTCCGTGCCAGCCTGGGAGGCAGCGTGCTGGGAGCTGAGGACCCTGACCCAGGTGCAGCAGAGGGGCCACCACCAGCTGTCCCGGCACCGGAGTCGGCAGGGTCGTCTGGGGAGACCACACCAGGTAAGTGCTAGCACTGTCCCCTACCCGGAAGGGAGGTGGGGAGGGAGACCAGGGACTGCATGCGTGGGCCATGCTTCCCATGGACCACACAGCCGCCTGTGCATGTGCATGCACGTGCGATGCCACCCTTGGGCAGGTGGCTCCAGATTCATGACACCCAGGGGTCATGGCCCAATAGGCACATGCATGTGTGAAGAGACCTGACATGCTCCCGACCCCAGGGCGGGACCCAGGAGGACGCCCTCCCTTTACATGCCCCCTTGACACAGAAGCAGGGGACATCTTCCCCCCTGCCTCGGCCACACTATAGACGGCACAGGGGCATGGGTGCAGTCTTGGGGCAGCTCCCACTCCCAGAGAGAGCCAGACATCCCGTCTATAGCTTCTGTGCAAGCACGTCAGCTCTGACAGCACAGGGCACGGTCATTCGCACCTCTCAGGGGGCGCTGGGCATTATCCACTGTGTCCCCAGGGAGAAATGACCACTCCCCTTCTTTCTCCACAGCCTCACGAGCTGCACGTGCAGGGTGCACCACCCTGCCTAGGAAATGCTTCCGCACCCGAGGGCTCCTCCAGACCACCAGCACGCAGCAGGGGTACTGGGACCAGCACCTTGGGGCCCTGCAAGCCCTGCACCACACCATTCAGGCCTGGGTGCAGGAGGACCTGCAGCTCTGCCGGGAGCAGCTTACCCAGGACCGTGCCATCTGCTCACACCTGCAGGGCCTGCTGCAGAGCGTGGTGCCCTGTAGCGCCCCAGCGCCTGCTGCCCCCCCAGCTACTGTTCCTCTTCCCACTCCTGCCCCCTCCCACCTTTCCCTCCTCAACCTCTAAAATCTCCACACCCCACCTCAACCTCCACACCCTCCTCCCCATTCCCCTGGAACGCCGAGGCCCCCACACCCACTGTGCTGGGAGACATGTGGGCCAACGAGACCCCCCCCTTCTTCCCCTTGCTTCCCCCTTCCAGCTCCCTCCTCCCAGTTTTCCCCCTCCCCTCTCCCATATCCTTTCCCCAGTCTCCGCAGAGTTTCATTACCCTCCCCAGTTTTGTTAAATAAAGACAGTTCGTGTTTATGAAAAAACATGTATTTTATTTGACATCAGGAAGGGGGGCTAAGGTGGGGTAAGTGGAAAGACATGAAGGAGGACCGGGGTGGCTCTGAGTGATCCTCGGGGTGAACGCACTCCTGCAGGGCCTCCTGGATCCTGACAGCCCCCCGATAGACCTCCCAGATGGCAGCCTGCAGCAAGTGCAGCTGGGGTGATGGCAATGACCCCACGAGACGTACTGGCATGCCCAGAGACAGGTCTGGTTCCATATTGCAGAGTGCCATGGTGTCCCGAGTGAGGGCAAGCAGAGCATTCTGAGATACAAATGTTTTGCTGTCCTTCATTGAGGTAGATCAGCAAGCAGGGAAACCTGAGAACTGTCTGTCCAGCATGGGGGGTTGGGTCCCTTTAAGCACAGACCTTGGATAGTCTGAGGCAGCAGCCCCACACACAAAGTCCAACCCTGATGCCCTGCTGGCACTGGTTCCAGCCAGCCTTACCTTCGATTCAGGGTTCACTCAATGTGGACATGCTATTTTGATTTAGTTTTTGTGTCTAGATGTGTTATTTTGAATTAGCTTATTTTGAATTAACTATTTCAAATTAAGTTAATTCGAAATAGCACTGTAGTGTAGACATACCCATAGTGATTTTCTAATGTAGTCTGGCTCTTATTGTATTGCAGATGGTAACACCCTCTTTTTAGGGCATTTACAGTGATTACCTCTGTGATTATTGGTTGAAGACTGAGGTTTTTTAAATACTGGGAGAGGCATTGTTATAGTGTGTCCCACAGGGCTATGATTTTGAGACGTAAAACCGAAATTTGGAGTAGTGACATTACAAATGAGGCCTTTTTAATTAAATGTCTTGTAATATCCCATTATTATATAGCTATTATTTTCTGATTTATCGCCAGCAAACCCCCATCAGTAAGGATATGTCTATGCTACAGCGCTAATTCGAACTAACTTAGTTCGAATTAGTTAATTCAAACTAAGCTAATTCGAACTAACGCGTCTAGAACTAAAAACTAGTTCAAATTAGCATTTTGCTAATTCGAACTAGCAAGTCCACATTGAGTGGACCCTGAACCGGGCTTAAGGAAGGCCGGAAGCAGTGCCGGCAGGGCATCAGAGGAGGACTTAGAGCGTGGAGATGCTGTCTCAGGCTAGCCGAGGGCTGCGCTTAAAGGGTCCTGACCCCCACCCCGGACAGACAGTTCTCAGGGGTGCCCCGCTTGCAAAGCAGTCCTGGCTTGGAGTGCCCAGAGTACCCACACTGGGCACATCACAGCACTCAGCCATCAGTCCGGCTGCACTTGCCGCAGGCTGCCATCTGAGGAGAGGGGGCAATTGGGGGGCTGCAGGAGAGCTTCAACCCCCAGAAGCCTGCAGAACCAGCCCAGTCCTCCCCATCGGGGGCTCGTACACCATTCCTCCCTCACCTCCTTCCACTTACCCTTCCCTAGCCCCTTTTCTTGATGTACAAAATAAAGGACAATTGTGTTCAAAAATGGAATCTGTCTTTATTGAACAAAACTGGGAGAGACTGGGAAAAGGAGGTGGGAGAGGGGAAGAGAGAGGTTGGGAGAGGGGAGGGCAACTAAAATGATCAGGGGTTGGGAACAGGTCCCATATGAAGAGAGGCTAAAGAAACTGGGACTTTTCAGCTTAGAAAAGAGGAGACGGAGGGGGACAGGATAGAGGTCTCTAAAAGCAGGAGTTGGGTGGAGAGGGTGCATACAGAAAAGTTCTTCATTAGTTCCCATAAAGAAGGACTAGAGGACACCAAAGGAAAGGAATGGGTAGCAGGCTACAAACTAGTAACAGAAAGTTGTTCTTCACAAAGCAAAGAGTCAACCTGTGGAACTCCTTGCTGCAGGAGGCTGTGAAGGCTACAAC
The DNA here is from genome assembly GCF_049634645.1 of Pelodiscus sinensis. Lineage (NCBI taxonomy): Eukaryota > Metazoa > Chordata > Testudines > Trionychidae > Pelodiscus > Pelodiscus sinensis. The sequence goes on from NC_134723.1 coordinate 11,944,940, forward strand.
TAGAACAGAGTTTAAAGGGAAGTGAGATCAAGTCATGGAGGCTGGGTCCATGGAGTGCTATTAGCCAGGGGGTAGGAGTGTTGTCCCTGGCCAAGGTTTGTGGAAGGCTGGAGAGGGATGGCACAAGACAAATGGCTTGGTCACTGTCTTCAGTCCATCCCCTCCAGGGTCCCTAGGGTTGGCCGCTGTCGGCAGACAGGCTACTGGGCTAGATGGACCTTTGGTCTTACCCAGTACGGCCATTATAAGCTCAGGGCTCAGGTTCGGGGGTCTCAGTGGACCCCCTTGATTTTCATGCACACCTGCTCCTGGGTGGCCAGGCTGGCAGCTCTCCTGCCCTAGCTGGCCACTTTCCTGTGCCTAGTGCAGAGATCGTGGATGAGGTCCACGATGTCTGCACTAGCCCAGGCGAGTGCCCACCTCTTGCGGTCCCGGGCAAGCTCCCGGGAGCCGCCAGCCTGGTCCCGGGAAGAGGGGGAGGGCTGGGGGGCATTGGGTGGGTGGCTCGATCCATGCCAGGTGCAGGGTCTGCTGGCTGGGTGCTGGCAGACTTGCACCTGGCACGGGCACCGTAGCCAGCCCATGCCCCTTTAAGGGCTCCGGGGCTGGGAGGGGGGCATACGAGTTTCCCTGGTGTTGGCCAGAGTGGCCACCAGGGAAACCTGGGGAGGGCTAGCCTCCCACTAGTTCGAATTAAGGGTCTACACAGCCCTTAATTCAAATTAGTAAATTCGAACTAGGCTTAATCCTTGTGGAATGAGGATTACCTAGTTCGAACTAAGCGCTCCGTTAGTGTAGCACCTATGAAAGTTAGTTTGAACTAACGGACGTTAGTTCGAACTAACTTTGTAGTGTAGACATACCCTAAGATACCAGCTACTAGGGACATAACCCAGGAAGAGACCAGAATTGAATCTTCTCACTTTGGAACAGGAAGTAATGGCACAGTGTTCCTTTCAAATGTATGTTTCCCATGTTACTGAAGTTTTCCAAAAGGATGATAGTCAACTTCATTGCAAAGTATTTTGTTACAAGGTCTTGTGCGGAAGTAATAACAAACCTGGACAAGCACCTTTTTGAAATACATATGTGACCACTTTGGATACTAGGCCTAAAATTTTTCTGTGAGTTATATTTTTTTTTCTTTGTAGATTTTAGAAAATAAATCAGGTTGGATTAAATGTATCCCTGGAAAATCTCCAATGAAGCCACAGAAAAGAAAAAAAAGTTGTCAAAAACAAGTAATAGTAAAATGGAGACAGATGAGTCTCTGTGCTTTAATCACAACAGGGTTTCAAACTGATGGTGGTAAACACATCTGTGTCAGAATGAAGCCAAATCACAATTTTAATTACAATAAAATAATTAAAGTTTTGTTAAAAGCTTTGTAATGTACCTAAGTCCTATGAACCTTCAAGTTCTCAGTGGGATTTATTCTTCTAAATCATTTAAGTATTTTTGAAATTCCTCTCTTTTTTTTTTGCCTTGTTATCACAAACCCATTTCCCTTGTGACCATATGAACACTTCTTTTATTTTCTTTGTCACTTCTGCTCTTCATTCCAATCTGTTTCAGAGCAAAGAATATGTCCTTTCACTATTACAGTAAATGGAGACTGCAATGTACAGGCAGTCCCCGGGTTACATACAAGATAGGGACTGTAGGTTTGTTCTTAAGTTGAATCTGTATGTAAGTCGGAACTGGCGTCCAGATTCAGCCGCTGCTGAAACTGATCAGTTTCAACAGCGGCTGAATCTGGACACCAGTTCTGACTTACATACAGATTCAACTTAAGAACCCCAGGCATCCGCAAGTCAGCTGCTGCTGAAACTGATCAGCGGCTGATTCCAGGAAGCCCGGGGCAGGGGCTTCCTGTAGTCAGCCACTGGTCAGTTTCAGCAGCGGCTGACTTGGGGACGCCTGGGGCAGAGCAGCTGGGGTGCTGCTGGGTTGGTCCAGTAGCGCCGCCGCACCTCGGCGCTACTGGACCAACCCAGCAGCACCCAAGCTGCTCTGCCCCAGGCGTCCTGATTCAGCCGCTGCTGAAACTGACCAGCAGTGGCTGAATCAGGACGCCTGGGGCAGAGCAGCTGGGGTGCTGCCCGGTTGGTCCAGTAGCGCCCAGAGCGGCGCTACGGGACCAATTGGCAGCGCCCCAGCTGCTGTACCACAGGTGTCCGGAGCAAAGCCGCGGAGCACGGGGGCAGCGGGAGAGCCCAGACGCACCGTGGCTGTCCTGCTGCCCTCGGGCTCCGTGGCTTTGCTCTGCTTTGTTCCCCGTCCCCCTGGTCTGCAGACCAGGGGGACGGGGGAGGGGGGCAAAGCAGAGCCGAGCCGCAGAGCGCGCGGTCAGCTGACAGCCCAGACGCGTCTGGGCTGTCAGCTGGCCGCGTGCTCCGCAGCTTGGCTCTGCTTTGCCCCCCCGTCCCCGTCCCCCTGGTCTGCAGACCAGGGGGACGGGGGGGGGGGCAAAGCAGAGCAAAGCAGAACCAAGCCGCGGAGCGCATGGGCAGCGGACAGCCCTGTCCGCTGCCCACGTGTTCTGCCGCTTTGCTTCCTCTCCCTGGTCTGCTGAAGACCAGGGAGAGGAAGGGCCCTGTTCGTTACATAAGTCGGATCCGCGTAACTCGGGGACTGCCTGTATTTGAATATTTGCATGCTGCAGTGAAAGGCAAGTTTCAACTGTATTTACTATATCTCAGGAAAAACTACTGAAGACTCCATTCATATTATTAGAATTTTAGACATGATAGCATGCTTCAAACCAATGCTTTGTTTAAAACAAAAGAATCCTTATTTAATTTTTGTTATGACTTTTGTGCCTTTGCACTAATGCATTTTTGATGTAAGACTGAGAAGAAGAACGCGCTATCGAAGAGATTACATGTTTTTTGTGCCTACAGACAAAAATGAAAGAGAGAGATTGATGTCTGTCAATTAGACATGAGCCCCAATTGTGAAAATGGGAGTGATGATGGTGAGTATAGTTCTTTGGGTCTCTGCTGAAAGCATATTTTGAATAGTGGGTAATGGACACGTATATTAAGTAATAGGTATTAAATCATTCAGCTGTTCTTTTCAGACTCAGTCTTAATCAAAGTGACTATAGAATAGGCTCTATACAGGACAAAATTGATTCAGGAGATATTTTTAATTATTGATACCCTCTATTTCTATCTGCCAGCCTAATTCATGTCTACATTTCAATAAAACACCCATAGGTGGCTTGTGTCAGCTAACGTGAGCTGGGGCTGTAAGGCTATGAAATCGTAAGGTAAGACATTTGGGTCTGGGCTGTGGCACAGGCTCTGGGACCCTCCCCCCATCACAAGATCCCAGAGCTCAAGCTCCAGACCAAGCCCAAGCCCTACAAGCCTGAGGCAATTGACATGTGCCAGCCATGAGTGTTCTAGTGCAAGCCTGACATATCCTGAGTATCCTTATAGGCTGCGTCTAGACTGGCAAGTTTTTCCTTTTGCGGAAAAACTTGTCAGCTGTCTACACTGGCCGCTTCAATTTGCGCAAGAACACTGACGATCTCATGTAAGATTGTCAGTGTTCTTGTGCAAATACTATGCTGCTCCCGTTTGGGAAAAAGCCCTCTTGTGCAAATGTATTTGCACAAGAGGGCCAGTGTAGACAGCTAAAAAGTGTTTTGTGCAAAAAAGCCCCCATGGCGAAAATGGCGATCGGGGTTTTCTTGCGCAAAACTGCGTCTAGATTGGCACAGACACTTTTCTGCAAAAAGTGCTTTTGCCCAAAAGTGTCCGTGCAAAACTAGATGCTCTTTTCTGCAAATGCTTTTAACAGAAAAACTTTCCGTTAAAAGCATTTGCGGAAAATCATGCCAGTCTAGACATAGCCATAGTGTAATTTACACAGGTTTCTATGCAACAATCATCATCAAATGATGTAAATGGCCCAGGTCATACATTTCTGGTTCTAAATGTTCTCTTATAGAGGTGGTCACCAACCAGTAGATTGGGATCTACTGATAAATCTTGGCACCTCTGACGGGATCCTGACTGGTTTGGCCAGGAAGCTATCAAGTGCTGGCACTTCAGTTGCCTTTCCCCCTACTATCATGATGCTCCTGTCCTCTGCCTTGGAGCTGCTCCTTGGAAGCCTCCTGCCTGCTGTGCAGGATGTGGGAGGGAGATGGGGGCACTGATGTCAGGGTGACCTTCCCCCCCCACTCCTGTACCCCGTCTCCACACAGAGAGAAAAGGATGGAGGGAGCTTGGCAATGCAAATCTCTGTCACTCACACACTGTGTGTGTCTGTCATTCTCACAAACACAAACTGCCTTTCCCTCTTGTCTCCTGACCCAACATGTACATGGGGGAGGGGAGTTGTTACTACTTTTACTGCTGGCAAAGTGGGTTATTTTTGGTTTTTGACTGGACTGTGCATTTCATAACTTTCATTTCTCTCTCTTGCTTACATTTAATTCTTTGAGTACTAAAATGCCTAACATGTCAGGTCTGGAGTAATTAACCCTGCAGTTGATTGTGTACCTGGGGATGGCTGGCATGTCCCTGCAGCCCCCTGAGAAGGTGAGAGCAGGGGTTTTCCACATACTGTACTTGCCACTAGACACCACTCCTACAGCTCCCATTGATCAATAATGGAGAACCGTGGCCAGAGCCTGTGGGCAAGAAGCAGCACATGGAGCCATTGCTGTACATGGCAGTGCTTTGTGGGGGTGGAGTAGGGCAGTGAGCTTGAATCATCACTCTGTGCTCTGCACGCAACTAGCCTAGCCTCCCATCCACTCCAGAGCCCGTTCTACCAGGTTATCTTCATAGGGCTCCTTATCCTCTGGTCATTCCCAGGGTGGGCGGAGGGGGTGGGCTTGAAGGCAGGGAGGTGCCGGGGGATCTCCAGTAAACTTGGGGATGGGCATCAACCACCGGAGCACAGGGTGGTGTGCTCGGTCCTGACCCCTCCACTCACTCAAGCAATGGCTGGGCCGCCGACACAGGCTGCCTGAGGGATGGACCTGGTTCCCATATTAGGAAGGCAGGATAAAGAGCCTGATGAAGGTAAGGGGGAGGAGAACTGGAGTGTCTGAGTGGCTAGAGCACTCACATGGGATGCACAGGGTGGTGGGTTCAAGTCCAGTTACCCCAGGCAATCCAAGCCAGCCCCTCTCCCCCCACCAAAGGCAGAGTGGGCTCCTGAGTAGACCAGGAGCTACAGCAGCTGCCTGAGAAGGACAGGGTTGAGGGTTGGCTCTGCGGGCTCCTCAGGGTGGAAGCTCCTCCTATGCTGACTTACCTGCTTTGCATCCCTTTTCCAGAATTTGGGGCCAGTGTAGACGTAGCCGATGTGTTCATGGGCCTCAGCAGCTTGGGGATAGGAGCAGATGTCGGGGGGCAGAGGTAGGTGCTGGTAATGAGCAGATGAGGGTGGGGGCCTGGGAGTTGGCAAGTGGACCACTCAATAGGCATGACCAGGCATACCACAGGAATGGCAATGGAGGACCACATGGTCTTATACTGGTAGGACAGATCATCCTCCTCAGCTCCTGGTTGGTGACCCACTCCTGGCCCTCCTCCTCAAAGTTTGGTTTGGAGACCAGAGGCACTTGAGGTGTTCCTGCACCAGGTCATTGTGGGGTCACCTTGGCCTGTTACTCTCACAGAGTCAGCAGGGTGGTGCAGGAGGTGTTGGACACACCACTCTCACATCTAGTCCAGCTGTGAAGGAAAGTGACCAGGGCAGTCAGCCCAGGAGACGCTGTGTGAAACCTAGCTCTAATCTCTGAGTCGACACTGAAGTCCTTGGCTCAGACAATGGCGATGTGCTTTGAGTAAGGCCATTCTCTAGGCAGACACTGGGCACTTTCCTGCAAGGGCACAGATATCCTGGTGAGCCTCGATATGCACACAGCATGGGAACAAGCAGGCATGGGAAGGTGCCAGCCAGGCCAGGATCCTGTAAGCGGGGGGAGGGGGGAGCGGTGGGGAGGAGGGAGGTGAATGGGGTGGCTCGGATTCCTGCTGTGTCCCATACACATCATGTCAGGTAGTAAATACATCCTGCAGAGAGAGAGAGAACTTCTATTCTGGCCTGCTGGGAAGGGGGAGGGGAAGGAGAAGGGTATTGGGGGAGGTGTTTGTGTGCTGCAGAAGCCACTTGCCAGAGCACGTATGTACAGGGGTGGCCTTGTGCTCACCCTTGTATTTGTCCCTTTGTCTTTGTCAACATTCACCCCTAAGATGAGTGGTGGTCTTGGTGTCGGCTTCCATCGCCTCCCCAGTTCGGAAACACAGGGTAGGGGGGCCTGGGCCCGTCCTCTCTCACAGGCCCCACCCCAGGGCCCTAAGGACAGGTTCAGCTAGCCCTGCCCTGGGCTGCTTCCTACCCCGCTAGTTCCAGCAGTGTCCAGTCCTGACTCATTTTCTATCTTCCCGGCTCGCTCTCCCTTTTCCTCTGGGTCTGAGTGACACCTCTTTAACCCCTGCCAGCTGGCGAGTCCTGATCACCCGTTGACCCCCCCCCCGGTGAGCAGAGCGTCCTCCCTCCTCGGTGTGCCCTGGCATCCACCTGATGCTCTCTGCTTGCCCTGCCCCCGCCCGTCAGCTGTGCTGCTGCTGATGAGCAACAGGCACAGCTGATCAGTGCTCTCCAGCCGCTCCTCAGGAGCGCAAGCGCTACCACCGGTTCAGTGCGGGGTGGATCGGCTTCGGCCAGTCAGAGATGTTCCGCCCCGACACATACCTCTCCCTCAAGCCCCCAGTCTCACCCCCTCTGTCCTCTGTTTCTTCTTCTGAAATCCTTTAAAAAAATCAGTGTAGGCCTTCCCGGCCTGGTGACTGACCTCGAACTGGTATGGCTGTAATGCTAGGTACCACCTCATTATACGAGCATTGGCATCCTTTATTGCATGGAGCCAATGGGGTGGCACATGGTCAGTCACCACTTTAAAGGGGCTGCCTAGGAGGTAATAACGCAGCATGTCAATTGCCTATTTTACTGCTAAGGCTTTCTTTTCTATTGTTGAGTATTGACACTCCCAGGGAAACAGTTTATGACTAATATACACAATGGAGTGCTCTTCCCCCCCTTCTTCCTGTGACAGTACGGCCCCATGGCCTACCTCTGAGGCATCTGTTTGTAGAATAAAAGGTTTGTTAAAGTTAGGCTGAGTCAATTCGGGAGTTTGAGTTAACTGCCGCTTTAACGCATTGAAGGCCCCCTAACATTCCCTGCTCCACTGTATCCTTTTTGGTGCTGAGTTACGGGTTAGGTCCGTTAGTGGGGCAGCCACCGATGCAAAATCGGGGATGAACTGTCGATAGTAGCCAGCCAGCCCCAAAAATTGGCGGATCTGCCTTTTTGTTGTGGGCGCTGGGTAGTTCCGCAAAGCTTCTACTTTATCTATCAGAGGTCAGAGCGTGCCCCCCCCAACTGTATACCCTAAATAAGATACCTCCTGTTCCCCGAAGTGGCATTTGCCAGGGTTGGCGGTCAGTCCGGCTTCCCTTAACGTGTTTAGAATGGCCTCCACCCGCTGTAGATGCTCAGTCCATGATGTACTATAGATTATGGTATAATCTATATATGCCGATGCATAGCGCTCATGTTGGCGTAAGACCCGATCCATCAGTCTCTGGAAAGTTGCTGCTGCCCCATGTAGCCCGAATGGCATCTGTACGAACTGATATAGCCCGAAAGGCATTGAGAATGCGGTCTTCTCAATGGAGTCAGCGGGATCTGTCAGTATCCTTTGGACAGGTGGATATATTCCGAGCGGCCCCTAGTCGCTCTAGCAGTTCGTGGACACAGGGCATAGGGTAGGCGTCAAAACAGGATACTGTGTTCACCTTTCGGAAGTCGATACAGAACCTCGTCGTTCCGTCTGCTTTTGGTACCAAGACTATGGGGCTTCTCCACTCGCTGTGGGAGTCCTTTATTACCCCTCACCATAGCAACTTCCTCATGTAAAGTGTTCCACAACTTTCACGGGAGGGGCCTGATCGGGTCACGGATCTTCTTCCCCGGCTCCTTAGCAATGTGGTGTTGAGCCATGTTCGTTCGGCCTGGTGTCGTAGTTAATACCTGTGGAAACTTGCGTAACACGTTTGTTAGTTCTTCCTGTTGTTGCAACGTGAGTGTGAAGCCCAATTGCAAGGGGAGGAGGTTGTCTCTCTACTGAACTCTCCCTGCACTACCTCACCTCCCTCCCCCACCGCATTGAGTAAGAGACCTTCGCAGGCCTTCCATGCCTTCAGGAAGTTGACATGATAGAGGTTTGTGAGTTTTCTCCGCCCTGGCATCTGAATTTCATAGTCCACTTCCCCTACTCGTCAGACCACCTCAAACGGGCCTTGCCACTGGGCCAGCAACTTGGATGTTTGCTTGGGGAATAACAGGAGTACCCTGTCCCCTGTTTGGAAGACTCGCACCCCTGGTTGGAAGACTCGCACCTTGGCATTTCTATTATAATACTGGGCCTGTCACTCCTGGGCCTCTCTCAAGTTCCGTTTTGTGAAGTCGCCAAGGCAGTTCAGTCTTTCTCTCAACTTAAGGATATTTTGGACCGACCCCCGTATCCTGGTGGTCTGTTCTTCCTAGGACTCCCTGATGATATCTAGGATGCCCCTGGGTTGTCGCCCGTAGAGTAACTCAAAGGGCGAGAACCCTGTTGAAGCTTGAGGGACTTCCCGCACCACAAAAAGCAATGCTAGTAGGGCCTGATCCCACTCCTTAGGGTCTTCTTCCATTAATTTCTTTAACATACCTTTCAGGATCCGATTAAATCTTTCGACCAGCCCGTCTGTTTGTAGATGGTACACTGAGGTCCTTAGTGTCCTTACTCGCAGCAAGCGACATAATTCCTTCATCAGTGTCAACGTCACATTCGTCCCTTGATCAGTCAGAATTTCTTGGGGTATACCCACTCTAGAAAAGATCTTTACCAGTTCCTCTGCCACTGTAGGTGCTGTTGTGTTCCAGAGTGGGATAACTTCAGGGTATCGGGTCGCATAGTCAATTACTACTAGAATGTACTGAAACTGGTTGCACGTCCTTTTCAGGGGCCCCACCATGTCTAAAGCAATTTGCTGGAAGGGTATGTCCACCACCAGTAGTGGCACCAGAGGGGCCCTCAGTACCCTTCCCATCCCTGTCCTCTGACACTCGGGACAGGAGCCACAGAAGTCCTTAACAGTGTGGTAGATACCGGGCCAGTAAAACCTCTGTAGTAAACAGTGCACGGTCTTTTCGTACCCAATGTGTCCTGCCCAGGGGTTGGCATGGGCTAATTCTAGGAGCTGGTGGTGGTACTTGTCGGGTACTAGTAGTTGGGATACCACTTCACCCCACTCCGTCCCTTCAGTGATGCGATAAAGCCGATCCTCTTGGTTCTCAAAGTGGGGGTACCCTAACTCCAGCCGGGGTGTACCTTCCATATCCATGTTCTGTACGGCCACCTCCCAGGCCTGCTGTAGTAGTGGGTCCTCTCACTATTCGCGTACAAAATCACCGGTCCATTCTTCGGCCATCATCTCTAGTCCTGGTTCCTCTGGCATCTCAGGTTCCTCCTGTCTGACCTGGGTCCTGAGTGGGGTTTGAGGTTCCCGAGGGGAGTTGTTACCCCTGGGGCCTTGCTCCCTGGCTAGGGCTTCTCTCTCCTTGTTTCCTTCCAGCCCCGGCCATTCCCGGATGGCCTGCTCAAAACCTTGCCATTTCCTACCCAGTAGGATGGGGTAAACTGAATCCAGGATGAGCGCTACAAAACACCATTCCTCCCTGGCCCCCTCAATAATCTTCACCCAGCTAGTGGGGTAGGATTCCACGTGGCCATGTACTCACTGGACTAGGATGGGGGGACTTCTAGGGCTTTCGGGTTGGACTAAGTCTGACCTAACCAGCATTTGGCTGCATCCTGAATCTACGAGGGCGGTGACTGCCTGCCCCTCGACCTTGACCACCCTCAGTATCCTCTCCCGTGCCCTCTTGTTGGGTATGCGGTGCCCTGCCATTATCTGTCCGTATGAACAATCCATATAGAGGGCAATCCCTTTTGAAGTGTCCTTCCTAGCCACACGGGTAGCAACTCCCTGGTGTTGGCTGACCTTGGTTGGGCTTGATTCTGGACCTTCCGTCGGGGTTCCCCGTGCCGTTGCCATCTCTCGTGCAGGACGTGTCCACACCGGGGCTAACCGCTCCCCGGCCGCTCTCCCTATAGCGGGGGAGTGTCCTGTCCCCCCACTCTCCCCTCTGCAAGTAGGTCTGGCTACTCTAACCCCTCCTGGAAGGTTCTCTCTCCTTTCCATTCCCCCCCCCCTCTGCTTCCGCCATTAAGTAGTCCTCCATTAATGTCACAGCCTAGCCTAGGGTTGATGGGTGGTGTCAGCAGACCCAGGGTTGGCCAGCCATGGGCAGAATATGGATAAACTGCTCCAGGACTACCTTCTCTGCTACCTGGGGTCCTGTCTGCTGGTCCGGCTCGAGCCTGGGGAGTGGCCAGAGAGCGCTGATCAGCTGTGCCTGTTGCTCAGCAGCAGCGGCACAGCTCTTGGGTGGGGGCAATCTGAGTGGAGAGCATCAGGCGGATGCCGGGGCACGCTGACGGGGGAGGATGCCCTGCTTACCGGGGGGGTCAGCAGGTGATGGTATCAGGACTTGCTGGCTGGCGGGGGTTAAAAGAGGGGTCACCCAGGCCCAAAGGAAAAGGGAGAGTGAGCCGGGAAGTCGGAGGGTGAGTCGGGACTGGACACTGCTGGAACTAGCGGGGTAGGAAGAAGCCCAGGGCAGGGCCTTTAAGTGCAAAGGGCCGGCAGGCCGGTGAGTTTTAGGCCAGTCCCCACTGGCCAGACAGGGCTAGCTGAACCTGTTCTTAGGGCCCTGGGCTGGGGCCAGTGAGAGAGGGCGGGCCCGGGTCCCCTACCCCATGTTTCCGAATGGGGGAAGCGATAGAAGCTGACACCAAGACTACCACTCGCTTTCGGGCACACACAGCCCCTCGCAGCCCACAGCCTACCCCTGTGTGCGTATAAGTAAAGTGATGGAACTCACCTGAAGTTCCTTCTCCAAGTTTGTCCAAGCCCTGGGAGATATCTCAGGAGAGGGGACCGGCTCCAGAATGAAGATACTCTCTTGGCTGGCAGGCATGAGATCCAGGCTGACCTGCTCCTCCTTCTCCTCCTCCTCCAAATCACAACCGTCCTGGAGGGCGATGATGGACATGTCTAGGACAGAGCTGACAATCGGGGATAGGGGGAGGTGACCAGTCCCTTTCCCAGGATGACATCTAGCTGCTAAAATTAGCAGCAGGCATGTGGTGCCAACCTAGAGCAGGAACTTGGTGTTGGTGTATCCCTGCTGCAGTTCTTTGATTTTCATACTGACCTTCTCATGTGCCTCTTCTGGGCCAGGCTCGTGGACATCCAACCATACACATTAGCATTTTGCCATCTGTTGCATAGATCCTGGATGTTCCTCTCCTCACCCCAGATGTCGATGAGATACAGGCTCTCCACCCCAATCCAAGCTGGTGCCTTCTTTTGCCCCTGGCCAGGACCTTCAGAGGTGGCTGCCATTCGGCATGCAAATGGAAGGGCTCAGGTGGCTCCACAAGCCCCTGTAGGAGAAGGGAAGCATTAGAGTTGTCAGGGATGTGGCCAGAGTGACCACAAAGGCAGCTGTGAGAGGCCTCTGGCCGCTAGTTTTTCAATATAACTAGCTGAGGGTACACTACAGCACTAATTCGAACTAATTTAGTTCAAATTAGTTAATTCGAACTAAGCTAATTCGAACTAACGCGTCTAGAACTAAAAACTAGTTCGAATTAGCATTTTGCTAATTCGAACTAGCATGGCCACATTAAGTGGACCCTGAACCGGGCTTAAGGATGGCCGGAAGCAGTGCCGGCAGGGCATCAGAGGAGGACTTAGAGCATAGAGATGCTGTCTCAGGCTAGCCGAGGGCTGCGCTTAAAGGGTCCCAACCCCCACCCCGGACAGACAGTTCTCAGGGGTGCCCCGCTTGCAAAGCAGTCCTGGCTTGGATTGCCCAGAGTACCCACACTGGGAACATCACAGCACTCGGCCATCAGCCCGGCTGCACTTGCCACAGGCTGCCATCTGGGGAGAGGGGGCAATTGAGGGGCTGCAGGAGAGCTTCCACCCCCAGAAGCCCGCAGAGCCAGCCCAGTCCTCCCCATCGGGGGCTCGTACCCCATTCCTCCCTCACCTCCTTCCACTTACCCTTCCATAGCCCCTTTTTTGATGTAAAAAATAAAGGACAATTGTGTTCAAAAATGGAATCTGTCTTTATTGAACAAAACTGGGGGAGACTGGGAAAAGGAGGTGGGAAGGGGAAGAGAGAGGCTGGGAGAGGGGAGGGCAACTAAAATGATCAGGGGTTGGGAACAGGTCCCATATGAAGAGAGGCTAAAGAAACTGGGACTTTTCAGCTTAGAAAAGAGGAGACGGAGGGGGACAGGATAGAGGTCTCTAAAAGCAGGAGTTGGGTGGAGAGGGTGCATACAGAAAAGTTCTTCATTAGTTCCCATAAAGAAGGACTAGAGGACACCAAAGGAAAGGAATGGGTAGCAGGCTTCAAACTAGTAACAGAAAGTTGTTCTTCACAAAGCAAAGAGTCAACCTGTGGAACTCCTTGCTGCAGGAGGCTGTGAAGGCTAGAACTAGAACAGAGTTTAAATGGAAGTGAGATCAAGTCATAGAGGCTGGGTCCATGGAGTGGTATTAGCTAGGGGGTAGGAGTGTTGTCCCTGGCCAAGGTTTGTGGAAGGCTGGAGAGGGATGGCACAAGACAAATGGCTTGGTCACTGTCTTTGGTCCATCCCCTCTAGGGTTCTTAGGGTTGGCCGGTGTCGGCAGACAGGCTACTGGGCTAGATGGACCTTTGGTCTGACCCAGGACGGCCATTGTAAGCTCAGAGCTCAGGGTCAGGGGTCTCAGTGGACCCCCTTGATTTTCATGCACACCTGCTCCTGGGTGGCCAGGCTGGCAGCTCTCCTGCCCTAGCTGGCCACTTTCCTGTGCCTAGTGCGGAGATCGTGGACGAGGTCCACGATGTCGGCACTAGCCCAGGCGAGTGCCCACCTCTTGCGGTCCTGGGCAAGCTCCCGGGAGCCGCCAGCCTGGTCCCAGGAAGAGGGGGAGGGGTGGGGGGCATCGGGTGGGTAGCTCGATCCGTGTCAGGTGCAGGGTCTCCTGGCTGGGTGCTGGCAGGCTTGCACCTGGCACAGGCACCATAGCCAGCCCGTGCCTCTTTAAGGTCTCCGGGGCTGGGAGGGGGGCATACGAGTTTCCCTGGTGTTGGCCAGAGTGGCCACCAGGGAAACCTGGGGAGGGCTAGCCTCCCACTAGTTCGAATTAAGGGTCTACACAGCCCTTAATTCGAATTAGTAAATTCGAACTAAGATTAATCCTGGTGGAATGAGGATTACCTAGTTCGAACTAAGCGCTCCGTTAGTTCGAATTAAATTCGAACTAACGGAGCACTAGTGTAGCACCTATGAAAGTTAGTTCGAACTAATGGACGTTAGTTCGAACTAACTTTGTAGTGTAGACATACCCTGAGTGTGCACACAAACCCTATTTTGAAATAACAATTTCTAAATAAGCATTATTCCTCATGAAAAGCAGGGTTATTATTTTAAAATAACATTCCCATTATTTCAAAATAATTTCAAAGTAATGGGCTTGCTCTGTGGACACTCATCTTGGTTTTTCAAAATAAGGGGAGTTATTTCAACTTCAGTGTAGACATGCCCATAGAGATGATATCTGAAGGGATTACCACATTTTGGTTTTAGCATGAGAACATAGCACTGCATGCTGACACAGCTGCATTCCAGAGATAATCTTTCCTTTCCAGGGGAGTGTCTTCACAATAAAACTTTAGGCCAGAAGTTCATGAGAAAAATTCCCCCAAATTCATCATCACCTTGTGAAAGACTAAAACTTCATTTAATTCAGCCTTAAATCTGATCCTTAGTCTAAATGTAAACTGGCTCTCAACTTGACAGCTGCTTTTTAAGGCTTTCTGAAGTATTCAGAGGCAATTCTACTCAACTTTTTCCTATCTCTCTACTTATTTTTATTGCTAGGAAAATATGCATGAAACAAGAGAATTATTTGTCTTGATATATGTGAATTCTGATATTTGTAGACCCATTTAGCATAATAATTTTCTGCTTGCACCATCACAGTTACCTGCTAAGGAGATAAAATGATCACAATGGATTATGATTGCAAATGAAAAGTGGGCAGCAAGGGCAGATGAATACCTAAGGATCTTTTAGTTGAAAAGAAAAACAAAATTGTAATTATAGATAATTCATGTTTTCCTAAGTTACATTTTCACAAACTTTCCTTGAGGTGTTATTTTTATTTTTGATCTATTTAATAGTTAGATACCATAATAATAAAGAATGATCAGAGTAAAACATTGCAAGTTTAAAATACTAAAAAAAAAAAAACCACCACCACATTTATCTAGGAGCAGTTTTCTAAGTAAAATAATTTAAAGATGAATAATGACTCTTTGATATGCAAATGGTTAATTGATAACTTTTGAGTTATTATTAACATATGTATTCATTTGCATTAAATGTTCTACCTAGGTGTCTTTCACACAAATTAAAACAGGTAATATCTTAGGGTATGTCTACACTACCCTCCTAGTTCTAACTAGGAGGGTAATGTAGGCATACCGCACTTGCAAATGAAGCCCGGGATTTGAATTTTCCGGGCTTCATTTGCATAAGCGGGGAGCCGCCATTTTTAAAACCCCGCTGGTTTGAACCCCGTGCAGCGCGGCTACACGGGGCTCGAACTAGGTAGTTCGGACTAGGATTCCTATTCCGAACTACCGGTACACCTCGTGGTGTACTGGTATTTCCACGAGGTGTACCGGTGTACACGAGGTGTACCGGGAGGAGGCGGAGGATTGGGTCCACACTAGACACAGGAAAGTGGCTGTCTATGGCAGGATAGCTGGCAGCCTGGCCACCCAGGAGAAAGTTTGCATGAAAATCAGGGTGGTCCAGTGAGACCCCCGACCCTGAGTCCTGAGCTTAGAATGGCCATACTGGGTCAGACCAAAGGTCCATCTAGCCCAGTAGCCTGTCTGCCGACAGTGGCCAACACTAGGTACCCCGGAGGAGATGGACCGAAGACAATGACCAAGACATTTGTCTTGTGCCATCCATATCCAGCATTCCACAAACAGAGGCCAGGGACACCATTTCCACCCCCTGGCTAATAGCACTCCATGGACCCAACCTCCATGAATTTATCTAAATTCTCTTTAAACTCTGTTATAGATCTAGCCTTCACAGCCTCCTGCAGCGACGAGTTCCACAGGTTTACTATTTGCTTTGTGAAGAAGAACTTTTTGTTATTAGTTTGAATCCTGCTACCCATTCCTTTCATTTGGTGTCCTCTAGTCCTTCTATTATGGGAACTAAGGAAGAACTTTTCTTTATGCACCCTCTCCACACCACTCATGCTTTTATAGACCTCTATCATATCCCCCCTCCATCTCCTCTTTTCTAAGCTGAAAAGTCCCAGTCTCTTTAGCCTCTCTTCATATGGGACCTGTTCCAAACCCCTGATCATTTTAGTTGCCCTTTTCTGAACCTTTTCCAAGGTCAAAATATCTTTTCTGGGGTGAGGAGATCACATCTGTACACAGTACTGAAGATATGGCATACCATAGTTTGATACTTCCCCTCCTCCTTCTTCCCATGGCTTCCCCCTTCAAGCTCCCTCCTCCCAGGTTTCCTCCTCCCCTCTCCCACTCTCTCTCTTCCCCTCTCCCACCTCCTTTTCCCAGTCTTCCTGAGTTTTATTCAATAAAGAGAGTTTGTATTTTTGAACATGTGTCCTTTATTTTGTACATCAGGAAGGGGAGCTAGGAAGGGGTAAGTGGAAGGAGGTGAGGGAGGAATGGGGTACGAGCCCCCGATAGGGAGGACTGGGGCTGCTTTCTGGGCTCCTTGGGGTGGAAGCTCTCCTGCAGCCCCCCGATTGACTCCTCTCCCGATGGCAGCCTGCAGCAAGTGCAGCCGGGCTGATGGCTGAGTGCTGTGATGTGCTGAGTGTGGGCATTCAGGGCACTCCAAGCCAGGACTGCTTTGCTGTCCCTCATCGAGTTAGACAAGCGAGCGGGGAACCCCTGAGAACTGTCTGTCCGGGGTAGGGGTCGGGTCCCTTTAACCACAGCCCTCGGCTAGCCTGAGACAGCAGCTCCACGCTCTAAGTCCTAATCTGACGCCTTGCCGGCACTGCTTCCGGCCATCCTTAAACCCGGTTCAGGGTCCACTCAGTGTGGACATGCTAGTTCAAAATGCAAAATGCTAATTCGAATTAGTTTTTAAGTCTAGATGCACTAGTTCGAATTAGCTTAGTTCGAATTAACTAATTCAAATTAAGTTAGTTCGAATTAGTGCTGTAGTGTAGACATACCCTTACAGGATAAATAAGTCTGTTCACAGATCATTTTCCTGAGAACTGGGCCATTAAGTTCTTTGAGTATTACTAATGGCCCTCACTTAGCATGACTAAATCAGTAATACAGGATTATAGGTTTCAAATTCCAAATACAGAAATGATACGTGCATACAGATAGGCTATACATGGTCAGCAGATTATAACCTTTCCAATTATATGTCACATGAAGTATCTTACAAAAGCATAGTCCAGTTACACGATGCTCATGAGCAAATATGAGCAAATATGAGCAAATATGATTCTAGGTTGTATCAACAGGTGTGTTGTAAGCAAAACTTGTGAAGTCATTCTGCTGCTCTACTCTGCACTAGTTAGGCCTCAGCTGGAGTACTGTGTCCAGTTCTGGGCGCCACATTTCAAGAAAGATGTGGAGAAATTGGAAAGGGTACAGAGAAGAGTGACAAGAATGATTAAAGGTCTAGAGAACATGACCTATGAAGCCAGGCTTCATGAACTGGGCTTGTTTAGTTTGGAAAAAAGAAGATTAAGGGGGGACATGATAGCGGTTTTCAAATATCTAAAAGGGTGTCACAAGGAGGAAGGAGAAAATTTGTTCCTCTTGGTTTCTGAGGACAGGACAAGGAGTAATGGGCTTAAAGTGCAGCAGGGGAGGTTTAGATTAGACATTAGGAAAAAATTCCTAACTGTCAGGGTGGTCAAATATTGGAATAAATTGCCAAGGGAGGTGGTGGAATCTCCCTCTCTGGAGATATTTAAGAACAGGTTAGATAGACATCTGTCAGGGATGGTGTAGATGGAGTTTGGTCCTGCCTTGAGGGCGGGGGGCTGGACTCGATGACCTCTCGAGATCCCTTCCAGTCCTATGATTCTATGATTCTATGATATTCCCATAAAGAATATGAGATTGTCCCCTCTCAAACACAAAGAAGAGCTCCTCTATCACTTCATTGGCATTGACTCAGGACCATGTACAGAACCAACTGCTCCTTGAAAGGGATCTAGTCTGATGGACTTACTAGCTCACTGCCACCTTACCCATGGCAGGCCTCCATTACTAAATTTAATGATTCTTAGAAATGCATGACCAGGGTTTTTAAAGTATATTATTTTATATGGTTTCTGCATATACACACTCAAAATACACACAAATAAATGTAATACTGTTGCTATTGTAAATTAAAGATGAATACACTGTTAAACATTTAATATAATTGGCATCCATGATAAACCTATATTTTATGGTACATTAATATTAATTTGGATAAGAAATATACACTAGCAATATTCTTCAACTTCAAATTAGCTATATTGATAGGAAAGTATTAGATTTTATTTTCAGGGGCATGATTTCAGATTTTGATGTAGGGAGGGGCAACCTGTGCATGCCATGATGGGGGCAGAGGGAAAGAATGAGAGCATGGGGAGTGGACTGAGGACAGAGGATTCAGCAATTATACTGAGCATGCTCAAAACAAGCCAAGCATAAAACGGGGAGGGAGGAACCAATCCTATCTGTCTGCCCCGCCACATACATTATCTCTAACTAGGGGCTACCAGGGCACTGGAAAACTCTACTTTTTTGGCAGGCAATGTAGCTAGCAGGAGCACTATAACTAATTCCTCTATCAAAGAAAGAAAATTAAATAAATATTGGAGCCACTCAGCTCTAATACTAACATATTCTGACATCTTGTGGCAAGTCACTTAAGGGACACTGGTGAACCTTAACATTTTAATGTATATTCTTACTTTGTTACTAACTTTGTGGAGTGAGAAAGACCCCATTAGGATTCCTGAGCTAACATGAAAGGAAAAGGAGTCCAGGAGAGTTGGTAGTATTTTAAAGAAACCTTACTGAAGGCACAGGAATAAGCCATCCTGATGTACATTTAGAAAGGCAAATATGATAGGTGACCATCTTGGCTTAACAGTGAAATCCTTGGGGAACTTAAACACAAAAAGTAAGTTTACAAGAAATGGAAACTGAGACAGATGACTAGGGAAGAGTAGAACTATATTTGCTCAAGCATGTAGGTGTATAATCAGAAAGGCCAAAGCACAATTGAAATTGCAGCTAGCAAGGAATGTGAAGGGTAACAAGAAAGGTTTCTACAGGCATATTAGCAATAAGAGGGTGGTCAGGGATCCTGTGGGACTATTACTGGATGAGGAAGGTAACATAGGTTATGTCTACACTAGCCACCCTGGTTCGAAGTAGGGTGGCTAATGTAGTCATTCGAACTTGCAAATGAAGCCCAGAATTAAAACATCCCGCTTTATTTGCATGTTCCTGGGTGCCGCCATTTTTAAATGCCTGGTAGTTTGGACTCCCTGCCCGCAGCTATACGCGGCACAGGCTGGGTAGTTAGAACTAAAGCCCCTAATTTGGAAGGCTAGCCGAACTGCGGCGAGCCCCGCTCGCCAGTCGTGCTGTACAGTGATCTGCACATGCGCAGATCGCTGGAACCTGGCTCTTCCAGGTTACAGTCTACTCACCACAGGCGAGTAGATGGTATAATTTGTCGAGCCCTGCTAATTCGGACTACTGTTACTCCTCGTGCAATGTAGAGTAACAATAGTCCAAATTAGGGGCTTTAGTTTGAACTACCTAGCCCGTGACGTGTGTAGCCGTGGGCAGGGAGTGCGAACTACTGGGCATTTAAAAATGGTGGCACCTGGGAACATGCAAATAAAGCCCGGGATATTTTAATCCCAGGCTTCATTTGCAAGTTCGAATGACTACATTAGCCACCCTAGTTTAAACTAGGGTGGCTAGTGTAGACATACCCATAGTGGCAGATGATATGGGAAAAGCTGAAGTACTCAGTGCTTTTTTTGCCACTGTCTTCACAGACAAGGTCATTATCAGACTACTGCACTAGGCAGCACAGTATGGGGAAGAGGTGGGCAGCCAAAGAATAGGCTAAGGACAATTTAGAAAAGTTGAACATACACAAATATATGGGGCTGGATTTAATCCATTCCAGGGTACAGAGGGCTGATGTGATAACAGAGCCACTGGCCATTATCTTTGAAAAAGTCATGGAGATCGGGAGAGATTCTGGATGATTGGAAAAAGGCAAAAGTAGTGCCTATCTTTTAAAAAGGGGAAGAAGAACAATCTAGGAAACTACAGACAGTCAGCCTTCCCTCAGTCCCCAGAAATATCATGGAGGGGATCCTCAAGGAATCCATTTTGAAGCCCTTGGAAGAGGGGAAAGTGATCAGAAATAGTCAACATGGATTCACCCAAGGGCAAGTCATTCCTGACCAACCCGATTAGCTTCTATGATGATTGTCTGTGGACATGGGGAAGTCAGTAGATGTGATATACCTCGACTTTAACAAAGATAACAAAGAGAGGAAAGTGATCAGGAATAGTCAACATGGGTTCACCAAAGGCAAGTCATGCCTGACCAGCCCAATTGCCTTCTATGACAAAATAACTGGCTCTGTGGATATGGTGAAGGTGCTGAATGTGATATACCTTGACTTTGGCAAAGCTTTTAATACCGTCTCCCATAGTATTCTTGCCAGCAATTTAAGGAAGTATGGATTGGATAAATGGACTGTAAGATGGATAGAAAGCTGACTAGATTGTTGGGCTCAATCTGTGGTTCGATGTCTGGTTGGCGGTGTCAAGTGGAGTGCCTCAGGGGTTGGTTCTATGGGCAGACCTGGATGAGGGAACCCTCAGCAAGTTTTCAGATGACTCTAAGCTAGGGAGAGAGGTAGATACGTTGGAGGGCAGAGATAGGGTCCAGCATGACCTGGACAAATTGGATGATTGGCTGAAAAGAAATCTCATGAGGTACTACAAGAAGGAATGAATCCCAAGCATTGTTGCAGGCTGGGGACTGACTGGCTAGGCAGCAGTTTTGCAGAAAGAGTCCTGCACCTCCCTCCTGCCTTGACTTCTGCACCATGACGACCTCCTTCCCCTATGAGTCCCCTAACTTCCTTTCCCATGTCCTGAGGCCAGCACCCCCTGCCTTGAGCCCTGCTAACACCTCTCAACCCTCTGCCCTCATCCTCTCTTTAGCTTCACTCCAGCCTTCATTCTCCTTCATTTATTAAAACATACAGTCATTGAAATAAAGCATGTATATTTTTCATTTATTAAAAAAAACAAAAGCAAAAAGAATTACTTCAGTTGAAGATATGAACGGTGTCAGGTACATCTGCTAGTCTATTATCTATAGAAAGTAGAACGTCTTCTTTGATGAAAGATTTTCCAAAAGGCCCAGTGTTCAATGTTCTATGACTTTTATTAGGTTATAGTCTCATTAATTATTGTTGTATATAATTATAATAGATTTGTATAAGCATTTGTATTATATGCATATAATTCTTTTACTTCAAATTCTGCATCTTTAATTTAATTTTACAAATAACTCATGCATGCATGTTTGAGAGTCCACATTGTTCTCTGATAGGTGTAAATAGAGAGAACTTTGGGGAAATCTGTGAATATCCGTATGGTTGTGTTCTTGCAAATGTGCTTGTGTTAAGTGGTTACTTTATAAGAATCCTTACAAAGCATTGTGCTCTGATCCTTTTACTTTCGCTTGATAGCTTTCCTGCATTGTGAATACAAATGACAGTATCACAAAATTAAATTTCAGTTGTATGACTAGATGAAGTAAATGATAATCCATAAAGACATAAACATTCAATCTTCAGCCAAGTATTTATCAAATACTGTTCAAACTCTCTTTGAATTAATAAAATTCTGAGTGGTTTTCTTTTGTTTGTTTTGTTTTACTTGTGAAATCAGCATTATAATTTTATGTATTAACCTAAGTGAGCATTTATGGGAAAAACATTTACTTTACAGTTAGAACTAAATCAAATTATATGGGAAAGCTTCAAATATGCTGTCAAGGCTGTCCCCCACTCTGGCCCTTTGAGTGCCTCTATAGCAGGGGTGGGCTAAAGGGCCTTCACAGACCAGATCCGGCCCACCATGTGGTTTGATCCAGCCTCTGGAGACTCTTCCACTCCCCTACCCACAGGTCAATTAGGGTCTGGAAGCAGGGGGAAGCTCACAAATTTTTCTCTGCCCTGCAAGGAGCGTGTGATGCTTAGAAGTCTCACGTGCTTCTGGCAGGGCAGGAGGAGATTTTGTGTGCTCCCCTGACCCCAAGACCTGATTGGTCTGGGGGCAGGGGAGTGCAAGATGTCTCCTCCCACCGTCCCAGGAGCACATGGCACTTCTAAGCACCGCATACTCCTTGAAGGATGATGGCAGGGTGGAGGAAACTTCATGTGCTCCTCCACCCCCAGGCCAATCAGGAGTCTCCACGTGCTCCTGGCAGGGCAGAAGGAGACTTTGCACGCTCCCCTATCCCCAAGCCCTGATTGGCCTGGAGGCAGAAGGGGAAGCACGTGAAGTCTTCTCCCACCCCCAGGGGCATGGGCGCCTAGAGGGAAACTTTGGGGGAAGCAAAGACTTCACACTGCCCCACCCTCAGACCAGTCATGGACTGTGGGTGGGGAAGTAGGGAAGTATCCTGTCTCTGTCCCTTCCACTTGAGGCCCCGCCCCTTCTGGTGCAGCCCAGGACCACTTCAGAAATTTTTGAAGTGGCCCCCAGTGAAAAATTATTACCCACCCCTGCTCTATGGGCTTCTGCTTAAAAACTCCCAAGGTCACAGATTCTCTGACCTTGGGAGGCATGTTGCCACCCCCAAGCAGGAAGTGAGACACTGGGAAGTGTTCCCTAACTCTGGCCCCCAGAACTGCCACAATGTGGGCAGCAGCACAGGGCGAGGTAAGGGGGGCAGGGTAAGCACTGGGGGCTCAAGGGGTGGGGCTCATGCTGGGGTGCTCTGGATGCTGAGCTAGTAGTGGGTTGCTATGGGGGAAGAGCTGGCACGAGGGGGCTCTGGGGATGGGACTAATATTGGAGGCTGGCACAGGGGGAGGCTTGGGGGTGTTGGGTGCAATGAGGCTTTGGAAACAGGAGGCTGGTACTGAGGGGGTCTGGTGGTGGGGAGCTTAAAGGGGCAAGGGTCTGACACTGAGGCATTTGGGATGGGGCTGGAACTGTGGGGCACTGGGGGTTGGGTGCAGGGCATTCTGGGGTCTGTGGCAGATGCTGGGAATCAAAGCTACTTTTAATATGCTAAAAAAAAGTCCAGAATGAGACTAGCCACTATTCGTTTATTGTAATTAAAGTCAACGATTCAGAAGCACAACTTTAAGTATTGTCCAGTTGATGGATTTAAGCACGCGCTCAAGTGTTTTCCTGAATTAGAACATATTTTCCAGCCCCTAACCTATTCCTCTTAGCAGATGGTTCACAACTACTCATAGTGGGGAGAAAAAATAAACTAGATAAATTAAATAAATTCATTCATTTTGAACATTTTTTCTAAACCTCAACATGTATTTGACTCTTTACTAGTAAGTGAAGCATGCAGCAAGATCAGTGACATGGAATGAACAGAATGTCTTCTGCCTATTGCCAGTCTAATGTGCATTAGGATTTGACACTTGTCAATCTTACAATATGCCAGTTTTGAAGCTTTCTAGATTTGTTCAAAGATGCTGCCATATGCATAAACACGTAGTATCCTGCTGATATTATCCAGACATAAATACTTTACACTGACAGTAACATGGATATAAACAAGATAGATAGTTTCAAGTCTATTTAAGTACTGATTCCATGCATTTTGTTTCCATAAAAATACAATCATATGAATATGTAAATTAAACAACAACAACAACAACAATAATATTAAATAAAATGTGCCCTGTAATAATCTACCATGTTTATATATTCAAAAAGAATTAAATTAAAAATGTAGGTCATATGCATCACAGACCATCAATTCCCCAGCACTACAAATGTGTGCAAAATTCTGTGTTCTAAATATCATTAGGTTAGCTTTATTAAGAAAATAAGGGCACAAATTCCAAAACTGAGGGGTCTCTAGCTGTGGAAATTCTATCATGATTAGCAAAATTTTAAATATAAGAAGCAACTGTTAGCTTTAGCTTCCCAGCAAACTTGAATAAATCAGCATTTTGTGTTGAATCCACAAAGGAATACAGAAAGAGTAATGTCCTTAGATAACTGGGGTGAAACCCTGTCCCCATTTAAGACAATGGCACAAATCCTATTAACCTGAATAGGATAGGATTTCACCTATCCACCTGTAACTTCGGACTGGTCCTCATGTGTATTCCCAAATACAGTGCAAAGTAACAATCTACTTTGTAAGTCACAATGGCAGAGGAATACTATAGCAAAGTCTGGACCAGAACGAAAAAGACTCAACAGAAAACTATCCCAAAGCATAGGAAAGACAGAAAAACTAGTAAAAGGACAACATGGTTCCATTGGGAAATTTTTTAATGACCTGAAAATCAAAAATGTGTTCTACTATAGGAGAAATGTGGACAAAATCAGAAAGACCAAGGCAGAAAATGATTTGCACTTAGGCTATATCTACACTGGCGTGATCTTGTGCAAAAGTGGCTGCTCTTGCACAAAAACTTGCTGCCTGTTTACACTGGTTGCGTGTTCTTGTGCAAGTAAACTGATGTTCTAATGTATGAAATCAGGGCTTCTTGCACCAGAACTCTGACGATCCCGCTCAGGAATAAGCTCTTTTGCACAACTGTTCTTGAGCAAGAGGCCAGTGTAGACAGACAACATGAATATCTTGCACAAGAAAGCCCTATGGTTAAAATGGCCATCTGAGCTTTCTTGCACAAGAGAGCCTCTACACTGGCATGGATGCTCTTGCGCAAAAGCACATCTCTTGCACAAAAGCACATGCCAGTGTAGACGCTGTCTTCTGGAAGAGTTTTTGCACAAGAACTCTTCCGCAAAAGATTTCTTGCACAAGAAGCTGCCAGTGTAGATGTAGCCTTAGTGAGAGACATAAAAGGCAGTAAGAAAAGATTCTAGAAAAAAATCGTTAGCAGCAAGATGAAGATGAAGAAAAGTGTAGATCCACGACTTGACCGTCAGAAGAGCTAATAATGGATGACCTCCAGAGAGCTGAGCAAAAATACCTATTTTGCTTCACTAAAAAAAAAATTAATTGTGACCAGATGCTTAAAAGAATCATATCAATGAGGAGAAGAAATGAGATAGTTAATAGAGAAAGAACAGATTAAATAGCATTTAGATAAATTAGATTTAATCAAGTAGTCAGGGCCCAATCTGTAACTGACTGTGAGCAATCAATTGAGATGACCAGAGCCCAATGAAATTAACTCTAGTATACTTAAGGAACTAGTTGCAGTAGTTTTGGAACCATTTGTAATTATCTTGGGTAACAGATGGGTAAACATAGTACATATCTTTAGAAAGAGGGACAGAGACAGCAGCATATGAGGATTTATAGACCAGTCAGCCTAACTTTGAAACTCGGAAAGATGATGAAAGAAATAAATGATCAATTTGTAAGGAAAGAAGTAATAGACAACATAGATTTGTAAAGAACGAATCACCCCCAAATCAACCTAATTGTCTTCTTCGATAGTGTTACTGTCCTAGTGATTTTCATAAGACTTTTGACATAGTCTCACATGAGATTCTGATAAGCAAACTAGGGAAATGTGGTCTAGTTGAAATTACTATAACTCGTTGAAGGACTGTACTAAAAGAGTACAGTATCAGTGGTTCACTGTCAAACTGAAAGGACAAACATAGTCCTGGAGGGGTCTGGTTCCAATATTAGTCAATATTTTTTATTAATGACTTGGATAATGGACTGGAGAGTATTACAGTATAACATTTGTGGGTAGCATTACTGTGAAAGAGGTTTGGAACTCTTTAGAAGACAGGATAAAAATTCCATCTTACCTTGACAAATTAGAGAACTGGACTGAAATCAATAAGAAAAAAATTTTAAAAAAAGAAAAATGCAAAGTACTTCACTTAGGCTAAGTCTACACAGCAGAGCCAGTTCGAGATACCATAATATGCTGAAATAGCTATCCTGTCTCTTAACAGTAAGCCTGTTATTTCAGCATCCCTGTAAACTTCATTCTACGAGGAGTAAGGGACGTTTCAGAAAAGTGCTTTATTTCAAAATTTGGCACTGTGTAGAGAGTGGCGTAGCTCAAATTGCATATCTTATTTTGAACTAGAGTACAATGTAAATGTACCCTGAGGAAGAAAATCTCAAATGCACTACTACAGAGTTGGAAATAGCTTCTTCGTGGCAGTACTGTTAGAAGGGATCTGGGGAATATAATGGATCACTGATTGCATATGAACCAACAACTCACTTGCAAAAAAAGGCTACTTTTGGTCGGTATTAACGGAAGTGTTAATAACAGGAGTAAATGGAAGGAAATTATACCATTCTACTCAACACTATTGTATTCAGTTCTGGGCTCCACTCTTTAGGAAGGAAGTGAACAAACTGCAGAGAAGTCCACAGAAGAGCAATAAAAATTATAACATTTTGGAAACCTGATCTTTGAGAAAAGATTTTTAAAAACTGGGCATGTTTAGTCTTGAGAAAAGAAGACTGAAGGAGGACCTGATAACAATGTTCAGAGATGATAGGGGCCATTATAAAAGGAATGATAACTGAGTGTTCTCAAGATCCACTAAAGGTAAGCCAGTATGGGATATTTAGGTTTTACAGTTGTTCCTAATATTTATCTTTAGGGACTGAAATACACTTCCATGGGAAGCTTTGGGATTGACATCATTGCAGGTTTTCAAGAACAGGATAGGGAAACATGGCAGGGTAGGGAAACTCTCAACTTGGCAGGGGGTGGCGCTGGACTAGATGACCTCTTGAGGTTCCTTTCAACTCTGTATGTCTATGAGTCTATGCAATGCTTACCAGATGTAGGCTGTTATGGACAGGAGGAGTGCTGACCAGCACCCAGTGACTAAGGGGTTAAGCTCAGGTAGCTAGCAAAGATGTTGGCCAGGGGGCCAGGAGAACCAATTGAGACAGAAGGTTGAAATTTGAATTGTATATAGATTCCTTGCCTGCTTTCTTTGTTTGGGAGAGAAAAACTAGGAGTCGAGAGACAGAGAATGATTTAAACCCAGCGGGGACTACCATGTCTCCAAGGAATCTGGGGCATGGGAGTGGACTGAACAAAAAGAAAATTTGAAGTAAGAGGAAAAGTGAATCTTGTTGCATTCAGGGTAATTTTTATTTGTTTTGTGGTTTGGTTTGAACTGTTTTGTGTGAATCTATGCCTGCCCTCCCCATTTACCATCTAGCACTGTTCCCAGAGACTTTCTATGTGTGTTAATTTGTTTTCCTTAGTTGCTCTGTAACATCTAGCAACCAAGTGTGCTTTATTAAGTTTATCTTTTGTTTTGTAATAAAAATCACTTTTTTAAAGTGATGATTTGATTCTTGTGTCCTGGAAAGTCTGTCTGTCTGTGTGTATCTGCATGCCTCAGACTGAGGGGTCAGCTACCAAAGACTGCAGCTTGTTTTTCTTTTTTCTTTTTTCAAGCTCTTTTAGGGCACAAAGGCTTGGGGTACCCCTAGAGTGGGTTCAAGAGTTCACCCCTCATTTTTTACGGATAAAAATCAGTTGACTGTGGCAGCGATTCCCAAAATCTGTGTATTGTGATTCAAGGGGAGGGGGAGTTTTTGTAACTAGTGTCTGTTGAAGCAAAGGGTTTTTTTTTCTTTTGAGCTCCTTGCAGGCCCCCATCTTCTGTGCTTGGAATGGCAGACTGGGGAACAGCCCAGACGTAGGTCAAGAAGAAAAAGGAATCTCAGCCACTATCATCTTTAGTGAGTTCAGGGGCAGAGAAAGCTCTTATGAAATCCTAAACTGGAAAGTATTTAGACAAAAATTTGGCAGCCCCCTGGACAAAAAGCATCCCTGTCAGGCACTCTATTCTCTAAGCCACTATCACCACATTTATCATTTTCTCCAGATTCAAACATGCCAGTAACTTTTTCTGCCCAGTCACAACTTTGTCTAGAGAGTAGGAAAGTACAGGGACTGTACACCATTTAGGTCTGATGAAAAATGAGGCAGAGAGGTGCATATTCACTACATATTATTATGGACAGTGTAGTTTGTCACCCCATTAGACTAACATACTCTTCAGAATGGAATTATAGAATTGCTCTACAACATACTCATGAAAGCTAGAAATGAAAGCAATGATGACTGCTATAAAAATAGTAATAGAGTAAAAGAACCTTGATAGCATAGGTAACAGCATTGCAGCCTTCCTCAGTTTCAATTCATAGAGCCTAGCATGGATGCAAAATTTGTATCCACATCTGAATCTACAATGAGCAAAAATGGTCCACAGAGAGCTGCATAAGGTGGATATCTATGGATTGTAGGGCTTACCCATTCATTACTTATAGGCTACGTCTAGACTGGCATGATTTTCCGCAAATGCTTTTAATGGAAAACTTTTCTATTAAAAACATTTGCAGAAAAGAGCATCTAGATTGGCACGGACGCTTTTCCACAAAAGCACTTTTTGCGGAAAAGCGTCCGTGGCCAATCTAGACGCGCTTTTCCGCAAAAAAGCCCCAATCGCCATTTTCGCAATCAGGGCTTTTTTGCGCAAAACAAATCTGAGCTGTCTACACTGTCCCTTTTGTGCAAAAGCTTATATATTCTGCTGAATATATTTTGGTGTAACTACATTGATACTAAAGTTTTTGATTTGTAAGAAACAGTAAACTAATACCATCCATAACCCTCTTCCAAAAATATTAAATAAGAATTTTGTTCTGATTATTATTGATAAGCACAATTTTTAAAACTATTCCAGAAGTAGCTAAACTGCAAAATTCATTTATAAGAGGAAAAAATAGAAAGAAGGGATCTTTCCCTTTCAGCAAAAAAAAGCTTTGATATCTTGCATAAACCAAAACCAAAACAACCAATATCCTTCTCCACAAAACAGTAATAGTTAATCCCATAATTTTAAACTATCTGGCACAATGTATTATACTCAGGGAAGGACATAGGAGAGAAATCTTGTACAACACAAGACCTCTGCATCTCAATATGACTCAGCGAAGCAGTGGGAGCCCCCTGGTATACCTCAGGAAATTGGCAGCTGGCAGTCTCTCTAGCACAGCCATGGAACTGCAATTATTTTTCTTTAATAAAAAGTTGTTTTCCCCACTATGACCATGTCAGTAAACAACAACAAAAAACAACCACCCCCACAACAGCTAATTTATCTTTGTTTAAATACTAACACTTTTAAAATATCTTAATTGGCAGAGGCCTAATCTTGTCAATTTCAGCCTGAAATTTTCAGATCAATGTACGCATCTGAAAAGGTAAGTTTATAATAGAAACCATTAGGCAACTTTAAATGCAGTAATTAGGGATGTGAATGGTTAACTGGAAAGCATCACCCTTGCTGAGTGATGCTTATCGGTTACGGTAAGCTCTTGCTCCTCCACGGAACTCTGCCTTACAGTCTCAGCTCCCACTCAGAACATCTCTCACTTTCAGATCTCGGGCTTGTGCCCTCCCTGCAGGGATGCCTTAAAAACATAACCCAGAAAGCCTTAATGGGCTGTATGTGCCCTGATTATCCTGTTACTTCTGGCAAACTCTTAATTGGCCCCAAGGTGCCTCCTTTATTATGCTGTACTAGGCTCAGCCCTGTTTACTCAGTGAAGAGAAAACTGTTGACCCAGAGCCCAGTGTACCTTCCCTCCATTAGAGTGCAGCAGCCAGCTAGTCTAGGTCTGTCACAATATGTTTAGATTCTGTTTTGGATTTTTTATCTCTGGAATGTTAGTAAACAGTATGTTTTTTCCATACAATATTAGTAGGCAATATTTATTTATAATAAACAAAAGTTTGTTTATTTACTACTTTTGGATTTTGGAACTTGAATTCTGAGAAGTATTATAGTTTGTGTATATTAATAAAATGTTCAGCAATATTGCCTACTAATATTTTTAAGACACTGTAACAGTTATTTTATTAAGCAGGCACTGAGGTGATCAAGTTTTTTAATAACACTGTTTTTCAATGTGTAACTTATATACAATTTTAGCTGCATTTTTCCGACATACAATATATAAAAATGTCAATAATATATAACAAATAGACTTAGTGCAGAGAGACTTGTTTTTGACCTCTCATCTTGAGTGCAAATTTAAACATAAAAAATAATGTGCAAGCCATAAGACAATATGGTAGAAATATTTATGAGTCAAACTGTGCTCTGGGACTCAGGTAGGGAAATAACACTGTACAGAAGCAGAGGGAGAGGGGGGAAATTTTGGGGCCACCAGTAGCAGTTACAAAACAAGTGTAGAGAGAGCAATGATATAGTTCTGGGACCTATGATGTTTGGGGACGATCCCATGGCTCACTGCGCAGTGGAATGACACTGATGACCATGGAACAATTCAGGAAGGATCAGGGCCTAAGTCTGTAGTTATTTGATTTGAATTGGTAGCACATCAATTATGTGCTCTCTCAAAATGTTTTGGAAACTCTTTATAAGCTTTATAAACTTTGTAGGAAATGGAGCACAGCCAAACTAATTGTCAGTTCTTTTTCGATGACTCACAGTACAGCAGATGTGGTTTGACAGTTCAATAGCATTGTTTGCAACCAGCTTAAAAGAAAAAAAACATTTGAAACAATTGGCAGATAAGAATTATTAAAAACAACCACAAGGTTCTGTGTTTCTATTGTAATAATGTCTGCTGCAATAATACATATCTGAATGGTAAATACAAAAATCTGATATGCACATCTGAAAAAGAAAAGTCGAAGATAGAACTGATTATACTGTGCTTCCAATTCTTAGTGTCAGGAAATCTTGAACCATCTGATGCAGGTTATCAGTATGCTAATGTTGTCATTGGAGTTTTTATATTTTTCATCACAATAGGGAGTCAACATTCAGTACTGACTTTGATGTAAGCAATTATCACCAGTGTTGGGAAAAATGAGTTTCTGGAATCTGGAGCCTTTACAACCTCAAATGTCACTTTACATTCATACTAAATTTTGTAGCCTTTGGTCACAGTAATACTTACTTAAGTGAGCAGCATAATTGGCTTCAATGGGACTATTCTGATAAATGTTACTCAGTGCAAGTAAGAAGGGTAGAATCTGGCTCTTAGCACTGATTTTTCCTTTATCATGTGAGCATTCCCAACCACTCTGGGTATGTCTACACTAGCCCCCTAGTTCAAACTAGGGAGGCTAATGTAGGCATTCGAAATTGAAAATGAAGCCCGGGATTTAAATATCCCTGGCTTTATTTGCATCTTCCCGTCCGGGTGCCATTTTTAAATCCCCCTAGTCTGAAATAACTGCCCGCGGCAGTCAAACGTCAAAAGTCCTTATTTCTCTGGTGTAACAGTTAACTCAAACTAAGGGCTTAGTTTGAGTTAACGTTTGACTGCCGCATGTAGCCGCGGGCAGTTAGTTCGGACTATGGGGATTTAAAAATGGCGCCCGGATGGGAAGATGAAAATAAAGCCCAGGATATTTAAATCCCGGGCTTCATTTGCAACTTTGAATGCCTACATTAGCCTCCCTAGTTCGAACTAGGGGGCTTGTGTAAACATACCCTCCCAGGGGATTTCTTGCTTAGTGAAATACTATATATTGTTAGGAAGGTGTCACAATTAATTCTTCAGTTATCAGTCATAATATAGTGTTATTTTGCATTGCTATAAGACCATGGTCTCCAACCTTTTAAACCACAAGATCACTTTTTCAATTTAAATGCAATGTAAGATCTACCTCAAACCCAAATACCCTGGCTTGGCTTCCTTCCCTCTGTCTCTGGGGCCTACCCCTACTCCACCACTTCTATGAGGCCTCACCCTGCTCACTCTGTTGCCCTTCATTCCTGAATCTCATTCACTTTTACCAGGCTGGGGTAGGGGTGTAGGCTCTAGTTTTGGGTGTGTGGCAAATAACCTATCACGTAGGCCAGAGTTTCTCAACCTTTTTTTTTTTTGATACAATAACTCTTTTTCAAAAAAAAATTGATGTGCCCCCATTACCTACAGTTTTCTCACACATTTTTTACACCATTGTAACATATTTGTTTAAACAACTTAATTGTAGCTGGGTGGGTGGTAAAATATTTGGGTGTGAAAAGTTCAAAAATAATAAAATGCTGTACAACTTAAAACAAAAAATCATTTTTCTCCACATATCAATTGTGTTGATGTACCCCCAGACTTCTCTTGAGTACCCCTAATGATACTTATACTGCTGGCTGAGAAACACTGCCCTAGGCTACTCTGGTGTCCACCCCTCCAGCCTTGCTAATGCAGGAGCCTGGTTAATTCCTGGGGCAGCTTGTGTTGGCTGTCCAGCTGCTCCCAGGGCAGCTAGGGCTTGAACCCACCACCCTCTGCGCTAGGCCTTGGGTGACTCCAGAGCTGAGACCTCCCCATCTCTCCTGGGGTTCTGTATCTTGTGTTGACTGTCTGGTTGATCCCAGGGTGGGTGGGGCTTGGGCAGGGGAAGGTGGAGACTCCAACCCACAACCCTGTCCTCCTCAGGTAGGTGGTGTAGCTCCAAGTCCGTACAAGGGCCCACCCTGCCCCCTGGGGGGGGGGGTCTTTGTCCTGTATCTGTTTGCTCCTGGGCTGCTTAAAGGATAAGACTGAACTTGAACCACAAACCTGTGTTTCCCAGGCAAATGCTTGATCTCCTCAGCCATTCTAGAGCCCACCGCACCATGTTTCCTTCATCGGGTCTCTTAACCTGCCTTCCCAGTATGAGAGCCAGGTCCATCCCTCAAGCAGCCTGTTTTGGCAGCCCAGCTATTGCCTAAGTGGGTGCAGGGGTTGGGATCAAGCCCACCACCCTGTGCTCCAGTGGCTGATGCCCAGCCCAAAGTTTACTGGAGATCCCATTCCACCTCCCTACCTTCATGCTCACCCTGGGACTGACCAGACACAAGATAAGGGACCCTATGAAGAAAGAGGAGTGTGGTGGGCTCTAGAGTGGACTAGAGGCTAAGACAACCAACCGTCTATGGAGCACAGAGTAGTGGACTCAAACCCCAACCCTACCCCATCCCCTCAAAGCAGCTGGCATGTACAGCAATGGCTCCATGTGCTTCCCCTCATCTGAAGGCATGGACTGCCCTGGCCATGGTTCTCCCATTATTGATCAATGGGAGCTGCAGGAGTGGTGTCTATTGGCAAGAACAGCATGTGGAAGACCCCTGCTCTGACCTTCTCAGGGGGCTGCAGGACATGTCAGCCACCTCCAGGAACATAACCAACCACAGGGATACTCCAGACATGACGGGTTAGGCATTTTAGTACTCAAAAAATGAAATATAAGCATGAGAGAGAAATGAAAGTTATGAAATGCACAGTCCCGACAAAAACCAAAAATAACCCACTTTGTCAGCAGTAAAAATAGTAACAACCCCCAATCTACAGGTTAGACCAGGAGATGAGGGAAGGACAGTGTGTGTTTGTGAGAATGACAGAGACACACATAGGCTGTGTCTAGACTGGCAAGTTTTTCCGCAAAATCATCTGCTTTTGCAGAAAAACTTGCCAGCTGTCTACACTGGCCGCTTGAATTTCCGCAAAAGCACTGACGATCTCATGTAAGATTGTCAGTGCTTTTGCGGAAAAACTATGCTGCTCCTGTTCAGGCAAAAGTCTTTTTCCGAAAGACTTTTGTGCAAAAGGGCCAGTGTAGACAGCAGAGATTTCTTTTCCGCAAAAAAGCCCCAATCGCGAAAATGGCGATCGGGGCTTTTTTGCGGAAAAGCGCGTCTAGATTGGTCAAGGACGCTTTTCCACAAAAAGTGCTTTTGCGGAAAGCGTCCTGCCAATCTAGACACTCTTTTCCGAAAATGCTTTTAACGGAAAAGTTTTCTGTTAAAAGCATTTTCAGAAAATCATGCCAGTGTAGACGTAGCCATAGTGTGTGAGTGACAGAGATTTGTATTGCCAAGCTCCCTCCGTCCCCTTTTCTCTGTGTGGAGACAGGGTACAAGAGTGGGTGGGGGAAGGTCACCCTGACATCAGTGCCCCCCATCTCCCTCCTGCACAGCAAGCAGGAGGCTTCCAAAGGGCAGCTCCATGGCAGAGGACAGGAGCAGCATGACAGTAGAGGGAGGGGCAACTGAAATGACAGCACTTGATAGCTTCCTGGCCAAAACAGTCAGGATCCCCTGTCAGAGGCTCCAAGATCTATGGGTAGCTCCCAATATACTGGTTAGTGACCATTGCCTTAGAAGTTATTCAAAGCACATTGACATTAACAGTAATAGAGATGTAGCCATGTTAGTCTGGTGTAGCTGAAACAAAATACAGGACTATGTAGCACTTTAAAGACTAACAAGATGGTTTATTAGGTGATGAGCTTTCGTGGGCCAGACCCACTTCCTCTCATCAAATTATGGAAGAAAATAGGCATGCCCATATATACCAAAGGGATACAATGAAAAAAGTGAACATATATAAAAAGGACAACTCAAATTTCAGAACAGAGTGAGGGTGAGGGGGGAGGTTAATGTCTGTGAGCTAATGATATTAGAGGTGATAACTGGGGAAGCTATCTTTGTAATGAGTAAGGTAATTAGCATTTTTGTTGAGACCCAGGCATAAAGTGTCAAATTTAAGCATAAATGACAATTCGGAGGTTTCTCTTTCAAGTCTTGTGTTAAAATGTCTTTGAAGCAGGATGCAGGTAATCTAGTCGTCGCGACAATGCCCTTTCTGGTTGAAATGGCAAGAAACTGTTTTTTCTTTGTGATACTGTCTGTTATTTGTTTCGTGTGCATTCATTCTTTTGCTAAGTGTCCAATGTACATAGCAGACGGACACTGTCGGGTCTCAACAATTACAAAGATAGCTTACCCA
Organism: Pelodiscus sinensis; assembly: GCF_049634645.1. Taxonomy (NCBI): domain Eukaryota; kingdom Metazoa; phylum Chordata; order Testudines; family Trionychidae; genus Pelodiscus; species Pelodiscus sinensis. The sequence goes on from NC_134723.1 coordinate 11,979,216, forward strand.
TTACAAAGATAGCTTCCCCAATTATCATCTCTAATATCATTAGCTCACAGACATTAATCTCCCCCTCCCCCATCCCTCTCTGTTCTGATATTTGATTTGTCCTTTTTATATGTGTTCACTTCTTTTGATTGTATCCCTTTGGTATATATGGGCATGCAAATTTTCTTCCACAATTTGATCTGAGGAAGTGGGTCTGGCCCACGAAAGCTCATCACCTAATAAACCATCTTATTAGTCTTTAAAGTGTTACATAGTCCTGTCTTTTGTTTCAGATTGACATTAATGGAAGTCTTCAACTTTTGTTGTATGTATTCATCCCTAATTACTGATCTGATGGTTTTGCTACAAAATGCCCACCACATTGTCAGCCAAATATGGCTAGTGTGTGAAGATACCCTCGACTATCCTTACATTACCATACTGTGGAGATAATGCCTGATGTCCCTGCACTTTATCAGACAATAGGCACATTTGTCCAACAGAGAGACTAATGTATGGTTAGGAAAATTTGGAAACTGGATTGGGTGGAGACAGATACAAGGTGGTAATTTGATCTTTGCAGACAAATGAGTTGGCAGGGTTCAGTGTGGGTGACATGGTAAAAGAGGCCTGCTCTCAGAGATAAATGTAAGAAATGATATGGGTTGGCTTGTTACACAGGAGAAAGAGGCCAGAATCTTTGGAGACTGATGTACCCTTCTTGAATATTCTTTCTCTCCCTTACTAGGGGAACAAAAAACAGGACTATGTAGCACTTTAAAGACTAACAAGATGGTTTATTAGGTGATGAGCTGTTGTGGGCCAGACCCACTTCCTCAGATCAAATAGTGGAAGAAAATAGTCACAAAGGATACAATTAAAAAAATGAACACATATGAAAAGGACAAATCACATTTCAGAACGGAAGGGGGATGCGGGGGCCCACGAAAGCTCATCTAATAAACCATCTTGTTAGTCTTTAAAGTGCTACATAGTCCTGTATTTTGTTTCAGCCACACCAGACTAACACGGCTACATTTCTATCACTATTACTAGGGGATACAGTGAGGATTCAGGGATAAGTCTTAGGGATCAGGTTGAATGTGGTTATTTAGTGTGGAAACAATTTAGTACTGCACTGGACCCAAGTAAATACTTGTCTTTTGGTCATACTTCCCAAAAAATTATATTGAATAAAGTTGTAGGCTTTTCTTTAAAAAAAATGCATCCCCATTTTTGTATTTCATTCTATGGCATGTCCAGATCAATGTAAGGAAGTGATGTAAGTGGACAAACTTTCCATTAATTTCAATTTAGTTAACATTTTTTACAGTAGGACTGGGATACATCAATTGAATATATTTGTTGTTATTATATGGTTATAAAATACTTCAAATGTATTAATACAACCTCTGTCTTTAGGTAAAGTATGGAAATGAGGCAGCATCACCAGATAGGATATTTTTACTTGCAGCAAAATTATTTTCAAGCTATTTATTTTAACAGTTGCTTTTGAATACAGACAGACAGTAATTGCAAATTGTGTTGAATTATCTTTAAGCCCGCACTTGTACACCAGGGAACAAGAGGATAAAAGACAGTTCATTTTGATTTGTTAAGCATGTTAGCATTAATGTGAATCTCTCTTTTGCTTTAAGAAATTTTTATTTGATAATGGGGCATAACATTTTAAACCAGAATAATATGCAAAGATAACAAGATTGTGATGCAAATCTAGACATCTCTTTTGGCCATTTAGTTAACATGTTATTATTTGAATTGTTTGACCTTAAATCTGGTTATGGGCAACAAAAATGGCCTCATGTCCTAAAAGCAAAGACAGAGTAATACATATTTTCCTATGGTCTAATACTCATTTATATTATATCTATTCTGTAAATTCCCTTATCAGATGTATTCACATTGACACCCACACACTATCAAAAGCTAAAATTCATAATCTTTTAGGTATCTGCCAGACACACTTGTGTCTTGCTATTTAATTCTGGTGCTCTATGAATTTCATAGGTCCTCTCTGATGGGAGCAGCAAGGCAGAGCTATCAGCTAGGACTGCACACAGGGAACACTATCTTTGTGTTTATGGATGCATACATCTGAATGCCATAAGGCCCATGTGTTTAGTCCCATTTCCAGTCCTGATTAATCATTCTTTTGGAATATTGATGGTTATAAGTAGGATTACAAGCTTGTTGGCCAGAATATGGGTGTGCATTAATGTTGCTTTTGCAACATATATACATATTAATTAAGAGGGGAAGCATTAAGATCCCAGTCTTAGAAGCACTAATGTTTATGCTTAACTTTACTACTGAAAGCAGCCACTGTCACACTATTAGATTTTAGTGAGAGTAGGCAGATTATCGTTGCACTCACTATTGTGGGTTTGCCCCAAATTTCATTCAAAGTGGGCCATGTGATGTGATGTATGAAAGCTTATGATCTACTGACTCTGTCTATGCTACTTATATACTTGTACGATCTTTGTGTGTAAAGCTATGAATATGGGCTTTGTATTTCTATTTTAAATGTTTTCTGTCTCGGAGATAGCAATAAGTGTCAATCACCTATTGTGAGGGGTGGTTGCTCAATGCTGGACAAGGGCTCTTAAGGGTTGCCAATTGACACCTGAGGTGTACACAATGGATCCTTGTCTGAGAAGGACACACCTGGATACTCCATGGTTCCTGGCCTAGAAAGGACATGGACTGGTTTTCTGGTCATGTGATTCCATCTTGTCTTCCCTCCTGCCCTTTACTCCAGAAGCATCTTTGCTAAGGACAGACTGCCCAGAAGGATTTGTGGACCCATGATAACATAGGATATACACCAGAGACTTTTAAGATGGCAATTTGTTATATCTGCTGATAAGAGACTGTATCATTACACAGTACTGGCTACGTCTACACTGGCCCCAAATTCCGGAAAAGGGATGCAAAGCAGGTAAGTCAGCATAGGGAAATCCGCTGGGGATTTAAATATCCCCCGCGGATTTAAATAAACATATCCGCCGCTTTTTTTCCGGCTTGGGGAAAAGCCGGAAAAAAGCGTCTAGACTGTCCCGATCCTCCGGAATAAAGCCCTCCTGAAGGTAGGAATAAGAGATCCTTTGGAAAAGGGCTTTATTTTGGAGGATCGGGACAGTCTAGATGCTTTTTTCCGGCTTTTCCCCAAGCCGGAAAAAAAGCGGCGGATATGTTTATTTAAATCCGCGGGGGATATTTAAATCCTTTCTTTCTTTTATTAATAAACTTAAATTTTAGATTCTAAAGGATTAGCACAGCATGATCTTTTTAGTATGATCTGAGGTATAAATTGACCTGGAAGTGTGGCTGGTCTTTTGGAATTTGGATAACCTGTTCAGAGTTGATGAGAATGGTTTTCATAATCTCTCATCTGTGTAAGCTGCGGTGCTGATTGTGGCAAAAGTAAAGTTGAAGTGTCTAAGAGGATTTGCTTGTGCAGCTTTTCGTGGCCATATTGGCAGCTGGAGTGCCATATGTGACTGATTTGGCACCTTATGAGGAGGACCCCAGTCTTGGGCAGTAATTAGCCCTGGATCTAAGCAATTTGCTCTGATTTGACCTTCTCATCAGTGCCCCAGAGAACCTGTTATATTACAGCAACATTGCAATCAGTGGATCTTCTCACAATAGTAAATTAAGGAGTAAGTGTTAGCCTAATTGAAACTTAAGACCTATTGTATAATTTGACCCTAATGACCCCTGATATTTTGTTTCATCAAAAATGACCAGTATGTATGCTCAAGAAATTTTTTTATTATGCAATAGGCCAATAGAAAACATAATTTCACTTTAATCCTATCAAACAAGTTAACAAAGTGTCTTAAAATATAAAATTGATGTTTAAGATATTTAAATATTTATTCAGACTTCTCAATATGCATAAATATTTTGCAGGCACAGGAAGCAAAAGGAAGCACAGAAGAAGGAGTGAGAGACAAAAAAGGCATAGTTTAAATAGTGGAAGTAAATTCCAAAGAGGAAAATAGAAAGAAGCGTAAACAAATAGTAAAAATATAGTATAGAACTCCAAAAAAAGAATTTGAAGAATAGCTAGCCAAAAATCTCCATACGTAATAGCCAAATTTTTAAGCACATCAGAAACAGGAAGCCTGCTAAACAACCGGGGCGACTGGATAATTGAGATGCTAAAGGATGATAAAGTCTTTTCAGATGAACTAATTAATTCTTTGCATTATCCTCCATGTCTCAGGATGTAAAAGATATTTCCATACCTTAGGCATTCTTTTTAGGTGACAAATCTGAGGAATTAGCTCAGATTATGGTGTCATTCAAGGAAGTCTTGGCACAAATTATAAACTAAACACTAATAAGTCATTAGGACACGATGGCATTCAATCAAGAGTTGTGACAAAACTCAAATATGAAATTTTAGGTTTACAACCTATCCTTTAAATCAGCTTCTATAGCAAATGACAAGAGGATAGCTAATGTGACACCAATTTTTTAAAAAGGGCTCCAGAGAGGATCCCAGCAATTAAAGGCCAATAAGTCTAACTTCAATACTAGGGATAGAAATGTAGCCGTTTTAGTCTGGTGTAGCTGAAACAAAAAACAGGACTATGTAGCACTTTAAAGACTAACAAGATGGTTTATTAGGTGATGAGCTTTCGTGGGCCAGACCCACTTCCTCAGATCAAACAGTGGAAGAAAATTGTCACAACCATATTTACCTAAGGATACAATTAACAAAATGAACACATATGAAAAGGACAAATCAAATTTCAGAACAAAAGGGGGATGGGGAGGAGGTAAATGTCTGTGAGCTAATGATATTAGAGGTGATAATTGGGGAAGCTATCTTTGTAATAGGTAAGATAATTAGAGTCTTTATTCAAACAAGTGTAAAGTGTCGAATTTAAGCATGAATGACAGTTCAGAGGATTCTCTTTCAAGTGTATTCTTAAAAGGCCTTTGAAGCAGGATGCAGGTAATCAAGTTGTTGAGACAATGTCCTTTCTGGTTGAAATGGCAAAAAACTGTTTTTTCTTTGTGATCCTGTCTAATATCTGTTTTGTGGGCATTGATCCTTTGGCGAAGTGTCTGAGACGTTTGTCCAATGTACATAACAGAATGTACATTGGCATATGATAGCATAAATTATATTTCTGGATGTGCAGGAATATGTGTTCTTGATCTTATAACTCACTTGGTTAGGTCCAATAATGGTATCAGCAGAGGGAATATGTGGACAAAGCTGGCAACAGGGTTTGTTGCAAGGGAAGGTACCAGGGTTGGTATTAGTGTGGTATGTCCTGTGGTTGTTGGTAAGAATCATCTTGCGGTTAGGTGGTTGTCTATAGGGGTATGTCTACACTACCCCCCTAGTTCGAACTGGGGGGGTAATGTAGTCATATGGAGTTGCAAATGAAGCCCGGGATTTGAATTTCCCGGGCTTCATTTGCATTAAGCCAGCCGGCGTACAGCTAGTTCGGATAGGAAGCCTAATCCGAACTAGCTAGTCCGTGCCGTGTGTAGCCGCGCGGCACGGGGTCCGAACTAGCTTGCATTTAAAAATGGCGCCGGCTGGCTTTATGCAAATGAAGCCCGGGAAATTCAAATCCCGGGCTTCATTTGCAACTCCGAATGACTACATTACCCCCCCAGTTCGAACTAGGGGGGTAGTGTAGACATACCCTAGGAGACTATGGGTCTGTCTCCCAGAGCCTCTCGGAATTTAGTATCCTGTTCCAGTATAGGCTGAAGTTTATTGATAATGTGTTGGACAGGTTTAAGTTGGGGGCTGTAGGTGATGACAAGTGGTGTTCTATTGTTGGTTTTCTTGGGTCTGTCTTGAAGTAGATGGTTTCTAGGTATTTGTCTGGCTCTTTCAATTTGCTTTTTTATTTCTCCAGATGGGTAGTTGAGGTTTATAAATGCTTGGTAGAGATCCTGAAGTTTCTGGTCTCTGTCAGTGGGATTAGAGCAGATGCAGTTGTATCGAAGGGCTTGGCTATAGATGATGGATCGTATGGTGTGTTCTGGATGGGAGCTGGAAGCATGTAGGTAACTGTATGAGTCAGTGGGTTTTCTGTAGAGAGTGGTGTCTAATTTTCCATTGCTGATTTGTACTGTGGTGTCCAGGAAATGTATCTCAGTGATTACTTTACAACTACAACATAATGGCTTCTGTTTTTAACTTTACCATGTACTCACTCAATAGAATATATGAGCATTACTTGTACTTGCACAAATTCCCTTTAGAGGCTAAAGGGAAAGTGCTCCTGATTAAAGTGGATTATGGGGGGGGGGGTCCACATTGCTTAATCAAAAGGGGCATATAAGGTGCATTATAGAGATTAATATGATACCTAGCAAGGCTTTTTTTTTTCTTTTAGGGATTACAGCAAAAGAAAGAATTTATTTTATACCATTGAGTTTAGACAATCCTTACACTTAAAAGTACTAATTGTTTTTCAGCATCTGATAAATGAACCCCCAAATTATTAGCTTTTCTCTTCACATGAACTGAGAAATGTTTGCATGTTCCTTTTTCTCATGCAGTTTATACAATAGAACTATCTTTTCCATTTGTATCATTTTGTGTAGTTTAGTGGTACTATGTCTGATACTGACCAGTGTTAATGATCAGGTAGATGAGCAGAGCAAAATAAAGGTTTTCTTCACTACTTTGTCAGAGCTGAAACATGAGTCCTAGTCTTGATGTCATAGATACATTATGCGGCTATGTAATGATGACCCCACTTTTTGTATATGTCCAACAGCTATAATAACAAAGAATTTATATAGCTTCCATATAGTTAGGCCCACTGATGGGGGGGAGGGGCAAAGGGGCAGTTTCTCCAGGGCCCAGCAATTCAAAAGGGCCCAGCATGCTGGGTCATAGTCTTAGGCCCTTTAAATTGCTATCAGAGCACCATGCTATCTGCTCCAGGCAGCTCTAAGTGCTGGGAAGGGAGGTGTCATGGGACATGGTGGACAACCCTGAGAGCTGGTTGCCCCCAAGCCCACCCCTTACACACAAGGCCTCACTGTTTCCAGGAGTGTGAAATCACCCCCCTCTTTCCCCCCACACACGGTGCGTTGACCAGGGAACTGTCAAGTCTATTCCCCCCCCCCCCCCAAATATGGAGAAATAGCTGCTAAAAAGAAATGGGTTTAAAGCAGGGAAGCTAGTTAAAATTAATCTTACTACATTTACATTTTTTCTGCAGCTGACTCACTGAGTATGAATAATTTCTGGAAAGGATTGCAATCCAATTTCTGACTTGTATCTGTAACAGAACAGTTGAATTGCATTGATGCTAAACTTTGGCAATTTCACTTAAGTGAACTCCCTGTCTAAAGAACAAATGAATAAAGTGGAGAAAATGTATTTTTCTAGTTAAATTTATCATGGGAAAGAAATACAATTCATGCTAATCTATAATAGAGACTGTATTTGCCAGTCATTTGTCCTACATTCTGTTTCAAATCAGATGCCTTAATGCCAATCCACGGGGGAGATGCCTTTTAAAAGATATGTGGAATGGCCATCCAATAGTCTGTATCAGGAGCTCAATTTGATCTTTCAGAAAGTCCCAATGAGGAATTTCAATTTGGAATTAGAAACATTTTATAAAATTCTTAAAGATGAAATTCCAACACTGTTTTGCCACCTTTCATCCAAGACTCCCTACCTTTGGATAAATATACCTCCACTAGCGCAAATCAGCTTAAAGGCTGTGACTCGCTAGAGCTGATCAATGATATGCTCTGTAAGTTACCAATACCAATGACTTACCAATGATTTTTATCTTGCAACACAGCCATGTTCTTACAGCATACAAGGAGAAAGTGGAACCCAAAGTATTAGGAAATACTGTCTGATTAGATGTCAAATTAATCTTTCTATGCAGAAAACCAATGATTCAACTGGCATTGCCAAATTTGGTTCTGGATGGCTGGAGGAGAAACTAAAGTACTTACTAGACCTTTATTATATTTTTGCCTGCATTCCATCTCCTGTAAATGTTCTCTGTGACAACACTGTAGCATCTGTCTCAGCATTTTATTTAATTAATGGAAGCCTACTTTGCTCTGACAATGCCAGTAGGAAAGATGGATATCTACCTATCATGTGTGTAGTGACACAAATCACAACATTTTTGATCATGCTATATATATATATATATATATATATATTTAAAGTGTCGTCTGAGAGAAAGTTATGATCTAATAGTATATGCATGAGACTAAAGGCTGGACCCTTCTGAGTTCTACTCTTGGCTTTGACATGGATATCTTCCCTACTCTTAGGCACATTTCCTCCTGTAAAATGATGACAATTCTTGCTGATCTACATCACTGGAGTAGAGTTAATTAATAATGCAAAAGTGAAGATGAAAAGCACAATGAATATTTTTATCATTACCATTATTTTATTTCATATGTGCTTTGTCCTGCTAGGTGCTCAGCACTCTTCTGAGGAGTTGGGTATCCTCATCTCCCACTGAGTTCTTCCCATGAGCACTCTGTAGGACTGACTCCTGAGAGATAGTCTTGGTCTTGTGCATTATCTATCAACTTTGGTTACCTCCCTGATCTAACTAACAGGGTAACCTTAATTTGTTTCTCTTCGCTCTTTTCTCTATTGTCCCCCAGATGTGTTGCTGACAGTGTTTTCTGTAAGCAGTGTATTTGGATGGCCGCTCAGGAGAAATTCGGGTGCACATATTTCCCCATTGATGGAAAAAATTAGAAGGAATTTCCAGAGTCTCCAAGGAATACTTCCTCTTTTCTTCTGATCCTCTTCGCAAAGGGTGTGTCTAGACTACATGCCTCCTTCGACGGAGGCATGTAGATTAGCCAGATCGGAAGAGGGAAATGAAGCCGCGATTAAAATAATCGCGGCTTCATTTAAATTTAAATGGCTGCCCCGATCTGCCGATCAGCTGTTTGTCGGCAGATCGGGGGAGTCTGGACGCGATGCCCCGACAAAGAAGCCTTTCTTCATCGACACAGGTAAACCTGGTTTCACGAGGCTTACCTGTGTCGATGAAGAAAGGCTTCTTTGTCGGGGCATCGCGTCCAGACTCCCCCGATCTGCCGACAAACAGCTGATCGGCAGATCGGGGCAGCCATTTAAATTTAAATGAAGCCGCGATTATTTTAATCGCGGCTTCATTTCCCTCTTCCGATCTGGCTAATCTACATGCCTCCGTCGAAGGAGGCATGTAGTCTAGACACACCCAAAAAGTCTGATAAAAGAAGAAAGACATGGCTAATTTTCCTCTCCATCAAAACCAAAACAGAAATACAAAGAAACAGTCACAATGCAGACATGTTGCCTGTTTTGTTTACTGTTTTGCATTGTGTTTTAGTCCCTGAGCTTTGTTCTGCTCTAAGCTTCCCATTAGGGTTGTAAACTTTGATATGAGGCAACAATGATTCTCTACAATTGCCACTCTTACTCCCCTTCCCTACAGACAGAGAAATCTTATTTATGCTTGTAGGCATAAAAGCAAAATGTGCATAAAAATATTGCTTTGATTTGTTTGTTTTGCATGTGAAACATTTTGCCCAGTGTTTAACGGCAATATTTTGTGTGATTTCAATGCACTTTACAAACACTGTTTGAACTATTCAGCAATCCCAAGAGTTAGCTAAACATTAAAAGGAAGATTTCATAGCCTACTAGCTAGAGATTTGACTTGCCTAAAGTCACAGACTAGATGAGTCTTAGCTTTGGGAACAGACAAAAGATTACTTTGCTAGCCAAAACCCAAATATAGTAGAAATGAATCAATTAGCAATAGATGTTATTACATCTTGAAAAGGCTTGTCTATACTTACTGGAGTAACGACAGTCTGGCAATCGATCTTCCAGAGTTCAATTTAGTAGGTCTAGTAAAGACCCACTAAACTGATCACTGAGGCTACATCTACACTGCGGCAGTTTTTTGGAAGGGGAAATGAAAATGGAGCGCTCATTTGCAAATCTTGTTCTCTCATTTGCATAATCTTTTCCAATCCTTTTTGCAGAAGGGGTTTTTGCAATAAAAAGCCCTGTATAGACGGGGCCATTTGTTGAAAAAAACCCGTTTTGCGCAAGATCCTGTAAACATCATTTTTTGAGGAATAAGGGAATCTTGTGCAAAACAGAGGTTTTCCAACAAATGGTCCCATCTACACGGGCTTTTTATCTCAAAAACCTCTTCTGCAAAAAAAATCAGAAGAGAAGATGCAAATAAGAGTACGATATTTGCAAATGAGCATTCCATTTGCATTTCCTCTTCCGAAAAACTACCACAGTGTAGACGTTGCCTGAGGGTGCCCCTGTTGACCACGATACTCCTTGCAAGGAGTAAAGGAAATAGATGCCCTCCTGTGGGGCCACCCCAGAAAAGTCGAGGTAAGGTATGTCAACTCCAGGTACACAATTGTTGTAGCTGGAATAGTGTATCTTACATGAATTTTCTTCACCAGTGTAGACCTAGTTTTGGAGGAATGAATGTTCATGACTTAGCAGAGAATTCATGTAAGTCACCTGTGTAAGCTTTATGTACTAGAACTGGGAGAAAATTGGATTTCCTGTCTCTTAAATATTTTTAAGAATTTAAAAAAAAACACATCTTGAATCAAGATAAAAGGGCTAGTCTCATTTTTTATCATGAACTAAAAATCTAAAAGAAATAGAAATGAAAATCAGATTGCTCTATTAGTTAATTTTATTTCAACTAACAGTTCTCCAATTGAGGGAGTCATCAAAGTGGTCCTGTGCTATAGAACAGTTTAGTTTTGGCAAGTCAGCCGCTCCAAAGGGAAAAACGGTACATTTGGTAGTCGGTAAATTCCTGACACACTGTATCATTTACTTCAGGTTTACATTGACTGTGAAGACTTCTCTCTAGCATCCTCCCGAAATACACCCATACAGTTGGGCACTACTGAATGTAGGCTCTCTCCCCTTAGTAGTATGTGATTGCTCTGTTTCATTTTGTTACTGTATTTTTGAAGAACTTTTTGAAAAGTGATCTAGATATTTTTAGGGACACATTTGGTTCTTAGAGATACCCCAAGAACCTGGGGTGACTGTGGAGTACTTGGATAGAGACTAAGAGGGAGTAAACTTTCCTGACAAGTCATGAAGCAATATTGGAGTTGTCCTAAGTCCAGTCTAAGGAAGCTATTCTCAAGCCTAAACACTAGGGCTACGTCTAGACTGGTATGATTTTCCAGAAATGTTTTTAACGGAAAAGTTTTCCGTTAAAAGCATTTTTGGAACAGATCATCTAGATTGGCACGGACGCTTTTCCGCAAAAAGTGCCAATCTAGATGCGCTTTTCCACAAAAAAGCCCTGATCGCCATTTTTGCCATCGGGGCTTTTTTGTGGAAAACAAATCTGGGCTGTCTACACTGGCCTTTTGCGCAAAAGTTTTGTGCAAAAGGAGTTTTGCCCGAATGGGAGCAGCATAGTATTTCCGCAAGAACATTGACAATCTTACATGAGATCGTCAGTGCTTTTGCAGAAATTCAAGCGGCCAGTGTAGACAGCTGGCAAGTTTTTCCGTAAAAGAGGCTGATTTTCCAGAAAAACTGGCCAGTCTAGACACAGCCACATGGTTTAGGAAATAGCCAGTAGTTAGGCAAAGTGCTGAGTCACTGGCGCCATTCACAGCCATGCAAAGAGTGCTCATGGAGGAAGGCAATAAGGAAGGTATTCACATACTATGATGATAAGGACCATCGAAGTAGCCAAAAAGGTGCACCTTTTCTGCCAGCTTCTGAAATTTTGACCCCTCTTACTCCACATTGTGTAAATATGCTGAATTCTGTGCCCCATAATTTGGGTTGGAATTGGAGCAGGGCTGGGGTTTAGTTTTCAGAAGATGCCTTTCCCTCTCTCCCCCCTCTCCTCCATACCTCCCAAGAAAGAGACTAGACCCAAGGCCAGGCTGGCATATATTTTGACAGACACAATGATATAATATTTTTATGTTTCTCAAAAAAGATCACTCATGTTAGCAAAGATTTTGGCAGGAGATGATAGAATAAGCACAAGTGAATTATATACTTAGTTATAACTGACAAACAACAGAAGGGAAGTCAGACCCAAAGCCCATTTTAGCAGAAAACTCTTCACTCATTCAGAAGAGTTTCTTTTCACACAAAATAAATGTCTTAGCTGAGACAGTAACATTAAGGGTACGTCTAGCCTACAAGCCTCTTTCAAAAGAGATTGTCTAGACAACCACAAGACTTTCAAAAAAGCAATCTGCTTTTCCAAAAGAGAGAACCCAGGCAATCTGGATACTCTCTTTCGAAAAAGCTGTATTTGTGGTCAAGAATGCCTTTTTTCTAAAGAGCTCTTTCGAAAAAAAGGCATTCTTCCTTGTAAAAGTAGGTTTACCAATGTCGAAAAAACCACTGCATTCTTTCAATTTAATTTCAAAAGAACGCGGCAGCAGTCTAGATGCAGGTGAAGTTTTTTTTGAAAAAATTCCATAGTCTAGACACACCCCAAGTTTCTATAAAATTTGGATCACAGCTGAGATGTGATGTTCCTACCTTTATGAAGAGTTATGCCATAATATATGACTATTGAACAGAAATATTTTAGATTTTCTCAAACTCTAGTGTAGTGTACTTCTGCTTAAAAGGACTGTACTTTTCCCTTTTGTATTGCAATTTAGAAGGGCTGGTTTCAGCATATTTTTCAGGGATCAAGATAATGGAAACCCCTGTCATAGACATCTTTTTGTCAATCGTATTAGCGGGCACCTTTCACAACAGTATCTTCTGTCTGCTGTATACTATATAAAAAAGTAGTTTTTTTAGTGTATACTATAGTATAGATGTGCCAACTGTGACAGTGCTTTCGTGACTGTGCTAGGAGTCCCAGCCTATGTACACAGAGGGCAGATAATAATCTTTGGTTCCTACTGACCTGGGATAATAACTCTTTTACATCATGTATTTGCAAGAGAGAAAAATATGGATCTTAAGGATTGGCCCTCAAGTCATCCATCTCACTTAGCTCATTTCAGATGCAGTTCATATGCCTTATGTGTAAAAGCTTGTAGATAATTCATCAGCAAAACTTTTTTCCTCTCTATCATTAACTAGCTTGCTGTTTTTTTGGCTGCAGATTTGATTACATGTTGTACCTGCTGTAAGCAGTAGTTCCAGCCACCTGAGTGTCAGGCATACGCTGGGTAGATTGTAGCAGTGAGAAGGAAACAGACGGTGCTATCGATCTTCATGACTCCTGATGCACATGACTGCATTTCTCCCTTCCTAAGTGGAGCATACAAGGTGATTAAGTAATCAGCATTATTACCCTTGAGGAATATAAATCCCTAAAGCAGCCACTCAGAACAGTGCTTGCCCGTTTCAGAAGCGGCAGAACAAGCAAGAGACTGCAGTGCAGTGTCCTAAATAGAAAATGTAATACAAAATGAATTTCAGGCTTCTGCATGGGCAGATGGATTTCAACTGAGGAAATATGGTCTTGTCTTTCACCTCTTTTTTCCCCTTCAATTACAGTTCAATCATGTAATATGCTTATTTGTCCAAAGATTAAAGTGAGTTGACATTGCAGTGTGTGCCAAAACACCTTTATTTTAGTGGTGGTGGGAACTGACAATGTACTAAGTAAAGATATTGACCCTTTAAATTCCATCAATTTGTGTTTTAAAGTGTATTTGATCTTTTGACATTAAATTGGCAAAGGACGATAAATCTAGATCACAAATTATTTTGGGGCATCAGATAGGAAAGCATTTTACATGTTGATATTTATCCATTTCTGTGTGTAATAATTTTGTTTCCTGGAATAACAGCACTCTATTACAAATCATGACCCATGTAAGCCAGAATTTACTTGTGCTTAGTACTCTGAAGATCACAACCAAGTCAACATCAAGTGTTGGTCCAAGAATTGCAGGTAATTTCTTTAGAAAAAAAGGTCACCACAAAATATGGGTTTCATGCAAATAATTGCAATTTTCAGAAGATTTTGCAGTTTTTGAAATATTATGGTTTTATCCTTTTCATAAATTTTAATCTAGTACTTTTCTGTGATCAAAATGTGCCACATGCCCATACTAACTTTATCATTAACTAGTTATAAAATGGAATACAATAAAATGATTGTGATAATGTAATGGGAGACATCAAAGCTCAGAAAGCAATTCCAAGATCTCAGAAACATACTGGACTTCAGCCTCAACTGTAATAAAATTCAAATTCATTGTGATCATGATGAAAAAAATCATGTAAAACATGCTTAATCCACAAAAAATGTACTAAATAATCCATGGCCAGATGATTCTCTAAATGGGAAATCTCCCAGATGCATTATTTTATCTCCCTTCTTTTCTACCTTAACCATTGTATCTGCATCCAGTCTGAATAGCTTACAAGTAGGGTAGTAGGAGCTTCTCTAAGTAAAACACACTGCAAATGTGTAAAACTGAAAACACTGTCAGTAAACATTAAGGGTCCTTTCATATTTCCACTTTTAAAAATGCATCCTGATCAAATGAGACTTTCAGTAATTCTGTTAACAAATAATACATAAGGGTATGTCTACACTTGCAGCCTATTTCGGAATAGGGCTGCAAATGAAGGTATTTGGAATTGCAAATCAAGCCCGGGATTTAAATATCTCGCATTTATGGACAAACTTTATGTGACCACAGGAAGCTTGTGGCCATGTTGATAAATGTAAAATAATGCACATTGGAAAAAATAATCCCAACTATATATACAATATGATGGGATTTATTTATTTATTTATGATGGGATTTCATTTACTATTTTGGTATCATCTGCAAATTTTGCCACTTTACTGATTACCCCTTTCCCCACCACCTCTCCTTCATGGAGTGCGTGCTGTGAGTGGCAGGTGGAAACTGTTGGCTTCTAATTAAAGTTTGAATTCTAGAAGCCTCTGCTGATTGGCTGAGCCTTGGTAGGGGGAGGAACTTTCAGGAACTCCAGGGCTTCATAAAGCAGTGAGCAAGCAACCAAGGAGCTTGTGAACAGGTGAGTGCTAACAGGGAGTTTAGGGTATGTCTATACTATCCCGCTAGTTCGAACTAGCGGGGTAATGTAGGCATACCGCACTTGCAAATGAAGCCCGGGATTTGAATTTCCCGGGCTTCATTTGCATAAGCCGGCTGACGCCATTTTTAAATGCCGGCTTGTTCGAACCCTGTGCCGCGTGTAGCCACGTGGCACGGGGTTCGAACAAGCCGGCATTTAAAAATGGCGCCAGCCGGCTTATGCAAATGAAGCCCGGGAAATTCAAATCCCGGGCTTCATTTGCAAGTGTGGTATGCCTACATTACCCCGCTAGTTCGAACTAGCGGGGTAGTGTAGACATACCCTTAGAGAGGGAGTTCTTCAGGTAAAGGAGAAGCAGCTACAGGACTCTTGAGGGAAGAGGCTGTCTGCAGTATACGTTGTGTTTGTGGCTTTCTTGCTGTGTGTTCACCTTGTGTTTGTGAGGTTTTTTTTTTCCCTGTGTTTGTGAGTGAGGCTTTTTCCCCTTCCCTTTCCCTTTCTCCTCCCCCTCTCCTTCACAGAGTGTGTGCTGTGACTGGCATGTAGAAACTGTTGGCTTCTAATTAAATTTTGAATTCTAGAAGCCTCTGCTGATTGGGTGAGCCTTGGTAGGGAGAGGGAATTTCAGGCACTCCAGGCTTTTATAAAGCACTGAGCAATTGACCAAGGAGCTTGCAAACAGGTGAGTGCTAACAGGGAGTTTAGAGAGGGAGTTTGGAAGGGGAGAGGGAAGGTGGTGAGGTTCTCTTTCCTTTCCTTTAAATTATTTCTCCAGGACTGCATATATGGATGGTGATAGGTCTGCCGTTATTACCTGCACATTGTGTGCCATGTTTGTCTTCCTCCCGGAAGAAAGAAAAGATTTCATCTGCACTAAGTGCAAGCTAGTCGCCATTTTGAAAGAAAAAATTAGAGGGCCGGGGGGCCAAGTGTTGACCCTGTGCTCAATCAGAGAGGATGAAGACTTCCTCGATAGAAGGCAGCATTTAATCCTGCAAGCACGGCAGGCAAAAGAGCAAGAGAGGGCACGGGACCAGGAAGAGAACTGGCAGCATGTAACTTCTAGAAGGGGAAAAAGGCCAGCACAGGAATCCTCCAATGCTACACAGGTAAGTAATCGCCTAACCAAGAGATGAAGGAGCATCTTCACGGGCAGGCTTTCAAACCTAGTGAAGAGGGCTTTAAACTAGGTTTGTTGGGGGATGGTGACCAAAACCCTGAGGAAAGAGGGAAGGTTGGATACCGGGAAGAAATGAAAAGAGCAACGAGCAACAATGGTGGTCTACTGATTTGAATGCAGCGGGTAGGGTGATCAAGTGGTTATCTAAGGTGTTCGTATGCCAATGCAAGAAGCCTGGGCAACAAACAGAAAGAACTGGAGGCGCTGGCCCAGTCCAAGAAATATGATTTAATTGGGATAACAGAGACTTGGTGGGATGACTCACATGACTGGAGCACTGCCATGGAAGGGTATAGACAGTTCAGGAAGAACAGGCAGGGGAGAAAAGAAGGAGGAGTTGCACTACACTTAACAGAGCATTATGATTTCTCTGAACTCCAGTATATAGAGGGAGAAAAACCTGTTGAGAGTCTATGGGTAAAGTTTAGAGGTGCAAACAACAGCAGTCATGCTGTGGTTGGTGTCTACTACAGGCCACCAAATCAGGTGGATGAGGTAGATGAGGCTTTCTTCGGACAGTTGAAAGAAGCTTCCAGATTGTAGGCCCTGATTCTCGTGGGTGACTTTAATCACCCTGACATCTGTTGAGAAACCAATATGGAAGTACACAGGCAATACAGGAAGTTTTTGGAGAATGTTGGGGATAAGTGCTGAAGGGTCCAACCAGGTCCGTGCGCAGCTTGACCTTCTGGTCACAAACAGGGAGGAACTAATAGGGGAAGTGGAGGTCGGTGACAACCTGGGGAGCAGTGATCATGAGATGGAAGATTTCAGGATTCTGACCAAAGGAAGAAAAGGTAGTAATAAAATACACACCTTGAACTTCAGAAAAGCAGATTTTGACTCCCTTAGGGTATGTCTACACTACAGAAATAATTCGAACTAATTTAATTCAAATTATTTAATTCGAACAAAGCTAATTTGAATTAGTGCATCTAGACCTAAAAACTAGCTCAAATTAGCATTTTGCTAATTTGAACTAGCATGTCCACATTGAGTGGACCTTGAACCGAGGTTAAGGATGACCAGAAGCAGTGCCAGCAGAGCATCAGGTTAGGACTTAGAGCATGGAGCTTCTGTCTCAGGCTAGCCGAGGGCTGTGCTTAAAGGAACCCGACCCCCACCTTGGACAGACAGTTCTCAGGGTTCCCCGCTTGCTTGTCTACCTCGATGACTTGGAGTGCCCTGAGTGCCCACACTCGGCACATCACAGCACTCAACCATCAGCCCGGCTGCACTTGCCGCAGGCTGCCATCTGGGGGGGAGGGTCAATCGGGGGACTGAAGGAGAGCTTCCACCCCAAGGAGCTCGCAGAGCCACCCCAGTCCTCCGGGGGCTCGTACCTCATTCCTCCCTCACCTCGTTCCACTTACCCCTCCCTAGCCCCCCTTCCTGATGTCCAAAATAAGGACCCGTGTGTTCAAAAATAGAAACTCTCTTTATTTAGCAAAACTTGTGGGGAGGGGAATTAACTCGCGGTGTGGGGGGGAGACTGGGAAAAGTAGGTGGGAGAGGGGAAGAGAGAGGGTGGGAGAGGGGAGGGGGAAACCTGGGAGGAAGGAGCTGGAAGGGGGAAGCCAGGGGAAGAAGGAGGAGGGGAAGTTTAAAACTATGGTACGCCATATCTTCAGTACTGTGTACAGATGTGGTCTCCTCACCCCAGAAAAGATGTTTTGGCCTTGGAAAGAGGCAACTAAGGCCTTGAAAAGGGCAACTAAAATGATCAGGGGTTTGGAACAGGTCCCATATGAAGATAGGCTAAAAAGACTGGGACTTTTCAGCTTAGAAAAGAGGAGACTGAGGGGGAATATGATAGAGATCTGTAAAATCATGAGTGGTGTGGAGAGGGTGCATAAAGAAAAGCTCTTCATTAGTTCCCATAATATAAGAACTAGAGGACACCAAATGAAATTAATGGGTAGCAGGCTTTAAGCTAATAAAAGAAAGTTCTTCTTCACAAAGCAGATAGTCAACCTGTGGAACTCCTTGCCACAGGAGGCAGTGAAGGCTAGAACTATAACAGAGTATAAAGAGAAGTTAGATAAAGTCATGGAGGTTGGGTCCATGGAGTGGTATTAGCCAGGGGGTAGAAACGGTGTCCTTGGCCTGTGTTTGTGTAAGGTTGGAGATGGATGGCACGAGACAAATGGCTTGGTCATTGTCTTCGGACAATTCTCTCCAGGGTACCTAGTTTTGGCCGCTGTCGGCAGACAGGCTACTGGGCTAGATGGACCTTTGGTCTGACCCAGTACGGCCATTCTAAGCTCAGGACTCAGGGTCAGGGCTCTCACTGGACCACCCTGATTTTCATGCAAACCTGCTCCTGGGTGGCCAGTCTGGCAGCTCTCCTGCCCTAGACGGCCACTTTCCTGTGCCTAGTGCGGAGGTCATGGATGAGGTCCACGATGTCCGCACTACACCAGATGGGCGCCCGCCTCTTGCGGACCTGGGCAGGCTCCTGGGAGCCGCCAGCCTGGTCCCGGGAAGAGGCGGAGGGCTGGGTGGCAGCGGGTGGGTGGCTCGAGCCGTGCCAGGTGCAGGGTCTGCTGGCTGGGTGCTGGCAGGCTTGCACCTGGCACGGGCTCCGTAACCAGCCCATGCCCCTTTAAGGGTCTCCGGGGCCGGAAGGGGGGCAGAAGAGTTTCCCTGGTGGTGCCCAGAGTGGCCACCAGGGCAAGCTGGGGAGGGCTTGCCTCCCACTAGTTCGAATTAAGTGGCTACACAGCCCTTAATTCGAACTCCTTAATTTGAACTAGGTGTTAGTCCTCTTGGAATGAGGTTACCTAGTTCGAATTAAGCGCTCCGCTAGTTCGAATTAAGTTCGAACTAGCAGTTTGTATGTGTAGCACCTATCAAAGTCAATTCGAACTAACGTCTGTTAGTTCAAATTAACTTTGTAGTGTAGACATACGCATCAGTGACTATGCGAATTAGTGAGGCTTCAGGAAGAATGGCTCTCTAGGAAGCCAATAAACATCTGAGGAATGCATCCTGAAACCTGCAAACCAGCCAATATCATGGCTGCTGGCATGGGACACAGGGATGGGTCACTTGGCCATGTGATCTGCTCCAGCTTGGAAGGTACTGGGGATGGATATCATCTTCTCTTCAATTCTGCTACTGATCCCACATACAGCCTTGCAAGGGACAGAGAACCGTGAAGTATTGTTGACCCATCCTGACATAGGATGTACACCAGATACTTTTAAGATAGCAGTTTATAACATCCCTTCTGAAAGCCTGTATCAAGAACCTGGTGACTGGTGCATGTAATGTATTTTCCTTAACAACCTTACTCTCAACCTATTCTTTCTTTTATTAATAAACCTTTAGATTTTAGAATTAGGATTGGCCCAGAGTGAACTTGTGGGTAAGATCCAACATGTAAACTGACCAGGAATCTGTGGCTTGTTCTTTGGAACCGGGACAATCCTTTCCAGATATAGACCGGAGAACAAGTGCTAGTAATAATAATAGGGCTCAGATTTTCCTAGATACGATAGCTGATGAATTCCTTCATCAAGTAGTTGCTGAACCAACATGGGGGGATGCCCTTTTAGACTTGGTTTTGGTTTTGGACCTCATAGAAGAAATGGTTGTAGGGGACAACCTTGGTTCGAGCAATGATGAGGTAATTCAGTTCAAGCTGAATGGAAGGATAAACAAAAATAAATCTGAGACTAGGGGTTTTGATTTCAAAAGGGATAACTTTAATAAATTAAGGGAAGTGGATTGGACTAAAGAATTTATGGATCTAAAGGCAGAGGAGGCCTGCGATTATTTTAAGTTAAAGTTGCAGGAACTATCAGAAGCCTGTATCCCAAGAAAGGGGAAAAAATTTATAGGCGGGTGTTTTAGACCAAGCTGGATAAGCAAGGATCTCAGGGTATGTCTACACTACCCCCCTAGTTCGAACTAGGGGGGGTAATGTAGTCATACGGAGTTGCAAATGAAGCCTGGGATTTGAATTTCCCGGGCTTCATTTGCATAAAGCTTTCCGGTGCCATTTTTAAATGCTGGCTAGTTCGGACCCCGTGCCATGCAGCTACACGCAGCATGGACTAGCTAGTTCGGATTAGGCTTCCTAATCCGAACTAGCTGTACTCCTTGTGGAACTTTCCTTGAAAAGTAAGAATAAGGGATCTTCCAGAAAAGGGCTTATTTTCCAGAGAATCGCGTCTACACTGGAGCTTTTCTCCGGCAAAAACCCCGAGCTGGAAAAAAGCGGCAGCCATGTAAATGCAAATGCCGCGGGGGATATTTAAATCCCGCGCAGATTTGCAATTCCGAAGTGGCTCATTAGCATCCCTTTTCTGGAAAGGGATGCCAATGTAGACACAGCCATTCTGTATTACCGTGTGCGCACCATATTTGGCATCACGGGATTAAAGCCAAATAGTTTTTAAAAGTCAGTTAATTTCCCCCTCTACTCTTCATTTTGTAATAGATTTACCTCTAATTTAGTTTTTTCCTTGACACTCTCAATTGCAACCATTTAACACAATAGAAGGCAAGAAATCTGTTGGTGCCAACATTTCCACATACTTAGGGGCTGCGTCTAGACTGTCAAATTTTCCGCACAAGCAGTCGCTTTTGCACAAAAACTTGCCAGCTGTCTACACTGGCAGCATGATTTTGCACAAAAGCACTGATGTTCTACTGTCCAAAATCAGTGGTTCTTGCGCAAATCCTTTGATGTTCCCGTTTGAGCAAAAGCCCTTTTCTGGAAAAGCTAAAAACTGTTTTGAGCAAAAAAGCCCCGATGGCAAAAATGGTGATCGGGGCTTCCTTGCGCAAAACTGTATCTAGATTGGCACGGACGCTTTTCCGCAAAAAGTGCTTTTGCGGAAAAGTGTCCTTGCCAATCTAGACGCTCTTTTCCGCAAATGCTTTTAAAGGAAAAACTTTTCCATTAAAAGCATTTGCAAAAAATCATGCCAGTCTAGACGTAGCCAGGGTGCGTCTAGACTACACCTCTCTGTCGACAGAGAGATGTAGATTAGGCACATCAAAATGGCGAATGAAGAAGGGATTTAAATATCCCGTGCCTTATTAGCATAAACATGGCCACCGCTTTTTTTCAAAATTGAGTTTTTTGAAAAAACGGCAGTCTAGAAGCGGATCTGTCAAAAATAAACCCCTTTTCGACAGATCCTGAAAACCTCATTTTTTGAGGAATACAAGATCTTTTGAAAAAGGGTATATTTTCGACATATCTGCATCTAGATTGCCATTTTTTCGAAAAAACTCCATTTAAAAAAAAGCAGTGGCCATGTTTATGCTAATGAGGTGCAGGATATTTAAATCCCCGCTTCATTATCAATTTCAATGTGTTGGATTTGCATCGCTCTACTAACAGAAGGATGCAGTCTAGATGTAGCTCAGTTACACACATAGCACATTGGTGCGATCTTGCGCAAAAGCAACCGCTTTTGCACCAAAACTTGCTGTCTGTCTACATTGGCCGCGAGTTCTTGTGCAAGAACACTGACATTCTAATGTATGAAATCAGTGCTTCTTGCACAAGAACTATGATGCTCCCACTCAGGAATAAGCCCTCTTGCACAACTGTTCTTGTGCAAGAGGCCAGTGTAGACAGGCAACGTTAATTTCTTGCGCAAGAAAGCCCGATAGCTAACATGGCCATCGGAGCTTTCTTGCGTAAGAGAGCATCTACACTGGCACGGATGCTTTTGCGCAAAAGCATATCTCTTGCACAAAAGGCATATGCCAGTGTAGACGCTCTCTTGCTCAAATACTTTAATGCAACATGATAGACAACATGAATTTCTTGCTCAAGAAAGCCCAATGGTTAAAATGGCCAAGAGAAATTTTTCCGTTAAAGCATTTGCAGAAAATTATGCCAGTCTAGACCTAGCCAAAGAGTTTTTGCACAAGAACTCTTCCTCAAAAGAGTTCTTGCGCAAAATCATGCCAGTGTAGATGTAGCCATAAAGACATACAAGGTCAAGAAGTTCTTCCTTGTAACATGACAGCAAGGAAAATTCACTCAGCAATTTACAAAACCAAGTGCTCACCTCTATGGCAAGAAGAAGCTTTTAGAATATGAGGGGCTACATCTACATTGGCATGATTTTGCATAATACTCTTTAACACAAGAGTTTTTGCATTTAAGTATTTGCGCAAGAGAGCGTCTACAGGGACTGACAGCCGTAGCAGTTCTGTTTGTGGTTGCCCTCTGTCTTGTTGGACACCACTGCCTTGTGCCTTAGTGCCAATAGCTGATACCCTTCCCCCGTGGTCCCGCCGCATGTGTGAGCAGCACAGTCCCACAGCTACGTGCCGCTCGGTCCCCAGGCAGTACATTGTTGCATGTGCTGCATACTGCTAATGCTACACTGCGTGCAGCTCATGCGGCCTGAGTGATACTCTCCCTCCCTCCCCCCTCCTGGCTCCTGGTTCCCCCCTGCCCTTGTGAGTGCAAAGTGCAATACTCACCGGTGGATCCTCCCCTGGCCTCCGAGGATGCGCGGGAGATGTTGGGGCTGCCGGAGAGGGCCTCCGTCTGGATGGTCCTGCTGCTCCCTTGGTCCGCCTCGTTCTCTGACCCACTGGGCAGCTGTGCTTCCTCCTCCACCTCACTGGGCCTAGTGATGGGGGGAGCCTGCAGGTGTCCACTGGCACTGAGTGTCCGTGGGGTTGTGTTGCCTGGCCCAGGATGGTGTGGAACCATTGATAGTGGGGGCAAGTGTTGGCTTCTGCCCCCTGGCCTTCACTGGCCCGGACATAGCCCAGGCGCAGCTCTTTGACCTTAGCCTGGACCTGTTCCAGGGTCCGGGCTGGATGTCCCTGGTCAGAGAGTGCCTGGGCCATGAGGTGGAAAATGTCCATGTTGCGCCGATGGGACCGTGGGTCGTGGAGGGCCTCTTCCTCAGCCCAGAGATCCAGGAGGGCCTCAAGCTCCCCTGTGGGTGCGGCGTTTTGTGCCCCTTGGGGTCTCCTGTGCTGGGGTGCAGGTTGTTCCCCCCCGGAGGAGTCATCCTCGGTGGTCTGGTGGTTGTTGCAGGGAGCAGAGCCGCATGGCAGAGCTCTGGGCATAGGTGGCAACGCTGCTTCTGCCTTGTGGCATCTGCAGGCCACGTCTGTCTTTAAGGAGGCTTGGGTTACCAGGAAGTCCAGAGCTGCCTGCAGGTACAGAGCATCCAAGCAGCCACAAGGGCTGTTTTTCCATTTAGACGGCTTTTGCGCAAAACGTCTTGGCTGCCTGTCTACACTGGCCTCTTGTGCCAGAACAGGTGTGCAAGAGGGCTTCTTCCTGAGCGGGAGCGTCAGAGTATTGGCGCAAGAAACACTGATTTCATACATTAGAACTTCAGCGTTCCTGCGCAAGAATTCTCGGCCAGTGTAGACAGGCAGGAAGTTTTTGTGCAAAAGCGCATGCTTTTGCGCAAAATCTTGCCAATGTAGACAAAGCCGAGGGGTCTATTACAGGGATGGGTGGGATTATGTGGCTTCCAACGTGCTGGAGGTCCACTAGATGATCATGGTGGTCCCTCCTGACCTTAAGGCCTGTGAGTCTAATTCTAGTTTCCTACTTGTGTTAATCACCTCCAGGCCCAGGACAAGAGCTCTTGCACAAGAGGGCTTATTCCTTGTGGGGAGAGAAATAACTCTTGCACAAGAAGCCCTCTCTTCTCGTACTTGACTGTAAATTTACTTGCACAGGAACATGCATGCAGAGAAGACACTCTGCAAGTTTTTGTGCAAGAACAATAGTTCTTGCACAAAAAGCCTGCGGTGTAGACATATCCTCTAAGTTTCAATGAAATCTGGAGCAGAAGGTAGAAAGATGAACTCTGCTTGTTATAAACTGAATCTATTCTCACAGTCAGCTGCACTTACAGCACAAAAAGGAATTAAACCTCAGGAAGAGAATTTGTTCAAGAAAACACTTTGACAAATCAAATCCTTCTCTAAGAAGTGGCACCAGATTCAGTGCTTCCCCAATGCCTTTTCTCTGGGTCACTTCCCCAAATGCTCTCCTAGCACCTTCTTCCTGGCACCTAATCAAATACTTCCTGCTTTAGTTCAACTACTCTTTCCTTTTTTGCAGTCTCTAGCCACACAATTCCTCCTCTGAGTCCTTAACTCTTCTCCGTTCTCCTCCCTTACATGGAGGAACCTCTTAAAGTAGCCCAGCAGGTCTTAATTGGCTGCAGGTGCCTGATTTGCTTGCTGCTTCAGACAAACTCTAGACTCAGGTTCCTTGATTACATGGCTGCAGTCTCTGGCATTTTATTTGGGAAACAGAAAACCATTCTTCCAGCTCCTGGTGGCTGGGTCTACATTAGCAAGATTTGCCACCAGTCTACACTGGCCACTAGTAATTGCGCAAGAACACTGATGTTCTAATGTATAAAATCAGTGCTTCTTGCGCAAATATTCCCACTCAGGGATAAGCCCTCTTGTTCAACTGTTCTTGCGCAAGAGGCCAGTGTAGACAGGCAACGTTAATTTCTTGCGCAAGAAAGCCCGATAGCTAACATGGCCATCGGAGCTTTCTTGCGTAAGAGAGCATCTACACTGGCACGGATGCTTTTGCGCAAAAGCATATCTCTTGCACAAAAGGCATATGCCAGTGTAGACGCTCTCTTGCTCAAATACTTTAATGCAAAAACTCTTGCATTAAAAGAATTTGTGCAAAATCATGCCAGTGTAGATGTAACCGGTATGTCTGTCTTCCACCACACTATTGTAGCCAAATGCCCTGGGTCTGTCACAATGTATATTTTACACAACAATGACAGTGGCACAGTGGATAAAACAGGCTATAAAGATATAGACATTTCTGTGATCGGGAGATTGGAAACATGCCAAGTTTATGACAAAGGCAAGCATTTGACAATCAAATATTCATATATACCATCCAGGGGAAAATGCCTACCCAATTAATGCTAATATGTATACCAGAATACTTAGATTAGATTGTATTAGTTTCCTGACTATGGGAGAAATTCTCATCCCTGCTCTAACCCCTGTATAATGGGTGAAAGGCCAGAGCAGTATAATCTGATTCTAAAAGCCAGCAGAGAATTCTCCAGATGAAGGTACTGAGAAAGGCAAAACAAGATCCCCTTAAAAGCTGAGCTGAGGGGATGGGAATGGGGCTAGGATTCAGTCACAACACAGCAGAAATCTGATTCAGGGAAACAGTGCTTCTTATTGGATAGCCCAGGGATATAGCTCTAAATTCTGGACTCTCACCATCTTGAACTGTTCCACCTGTAAAATATGTGACCTTAAATTTCACGAAGTAAAACAAAGTATACCAAGTTATAAACATTATCCTGAAATTATATTGTCAGGGATAGATCTTTGTTTAGTTTTTGAAATATTTACCTTATGAAAAAATAAAACTTAGTTCTGCCACTAATATACATAATGTTGAGATACATGTTGGGAAACTGTGAGAAAATAGCTGGCTAGTGTTCAAGCCTTCTTGGAGTGGTGCAGTTCTCCATCAATAGCACTTAATGGCATTGTAAACTCTAGGGCTGTGTCTACATTGGCAAGATTTTGTGCAAAAGCGCTTGCTTTTGCGCAAAATATTGCCGCCTGTCTTCACTGGCCATGAGTTGCGCAAGAACAGTGACGTTGTAATGTACAAAATCTGTGCTTCTTGTGCAAATACTAAGACGCTCCTGCTCAGGGATAAGCCCTCTTGTGCAAGTATTCTTGTGCAAGAGGACAGTGTAGACAGGCAATGTTAATTTCTTGCGCAAGAAAGCCCGATGGCTAAAATGGCCATCGGAGCTTTCTTGCGCAAGAGAACATTTACACTGGTACGGATGCTTTTGCGCAAAAGCACATGCCTGTGTAGATGCTCTCTTGCGCAAATACTTTTAACGGAAAAACTTTTCTGTTAAAAGTATTTGCGTAAAATCATGCCAGTGTAGACACAGCCTGATTTGCTTTCAACTTCATCTTTGTGGTACTGCTCATGTAGGGCATTAGCCTATAGGCCCTATAAAAATATAAGCTTTGTAATTCATTATTGAGAAACTCAAGGAGATCTTTTTTAGTTTTTTATATATATACATTTGGCATTTTTCATATTTTTATTGTATGCATTTTGTGTCTATGTAGGGAGACCCTAGTAAGTGGTAGGGTCAGGTACTGCCTCTGGGAGTGGGAGATCTTCAGGGGCATTCTGGAGTGAGTCCTCACCATACTCACTGGGGGTATGTCTACACTACCCTCCTAGTTCGAACTAGGAGGGTAATGTATGCATACCGCACTTCCTAATGAAGCCCGGGATTTGAATTTCCCGGGCTTCATTAGCATAAGCGGGGAGCCGCCATTTTTAAATCCCCGCTGCTTCGAACCCCGTGTAGCGCGGCTACACGGGGCTCGAACTAGGTAGTTCGGACTAGGGTGCCTATTCCGAACTACCGGTACACCTCGTTTCACGAGGAGTACCGGTAGTTCGGAATAGGACCCTAGTCCGAACTACCTAGTTCGAGCCCCGTGTAGCCGCGCTACACGGGGTTCGAAGCAGCGGGGATTTAAAAATGGCGGCTCCCCGCTTATGCTAATGAAGCCCGGGAAATTCAAATCCCGGGCTTCATTAGCAAGTGCGGTATGCATACATTACCCCGCTAGTTCGAACTAGCGGGGTAGTGTAGACATACCCTGGTTCTGTCTACATTGGCAAAATCTTGCAGCCTGTCTACACTGCCATGAGTATTTGCACAAGAACACTGATGTTCTACTGTATGAAATCAGTGCTTCTTGCGCAAATACTCTGATGCTCCCACTCAGGGATAAATCCTCTTGCACAAGTGTTCTTGCGCAAGAGGCCAGTGTAGACAGGTACCATCTATTTCTTGCGCAAGAAAGCCCGATGGCTAAAATGGCCATCAGAGCTTTCTTGTGCAAAAGAGCATCTACCCTGGCACGGATGCTTTTGTGCAAAAGCAAATCTTTTGCACAAAGGCACATGCCAGTGTAGACGCTCTCTTGCGCAAATACTTTTAACCTGACCTATGAGGTAACTGGGTTTGCTTAGTCTTAAAAAAAGGAAATTCAGGGGAAACCTGACAACTATCTTCAAAAATATTAAGGGCTATTATAAAGAGGATAATGAACTCCTTTCCATCTCTATCTCCATCTCCATCTCCATGAATTTGGTTGGAATGTAATGAGCACAATCTGCAACAAGAAGACTAAAGTTAGATATTAGGAAAACCTTTCTGGCTATATGGATAATTAAGCACTAGAACAGACTTCCAAGGGAGATTGTGAAATCTCCCTCATTAGAAGTTTTTTAAGAACAGGTTAGGCCAGTGGTCTCCAATCTTTTTAACCACAAGATTACTTTTCAAAGGTGTAGAGAGGGTGTTATGCGCCTCAGGGCAAAGGTAAAATTTGTACCCCACCCTGATGTTGCTGCCACGCAGTGGGGCCCTGAACCTGGTCATGACTGAGTCCAATCCTGGAAGGGGGGAAGCTTGTACCACATCTTCCTGCTCCCCCTCCAGTTTGGGGCTGGGACCCTGCACGTACTAACCCGATAGCAGAGATGGAAGAGGATTGGGCTGGGAGCAGAGAGGCGGGGAGGGGATGTCTCTAGCCATTGGCGGTGTGCAGAGGAGGAGCAGGAGAGCTGAGGAATGACAGGGGAGTGGAGGGAGACTAAATTGGCATCCGCCCTAGTATGGCACCCAGGGGCAACTCCCCCTCATTCTCCCTCGCTACACCACTGTAAATAATCCACCTCTTAGGATATTTATCATTTAGTGAATTACTTATTTTACTAACTACAGAAAATATAAATTATAGTTTTTGTGGTTTACTTTCTGTTAAATAATTTTTTTTCTTTAATTTGTTGCTATCCCATTTTCTCTTTAATTTGTTGCTATCCCATTTTTATGTCTTTTACATAAAAAATGTCAAATGCTTAAAATATGTAAGTTTTATAGACCACAAGAGAAATAAATGTTATACAACCTAAATATGAATTTCATCACTATATTTCAATAAAGCATATAAAACCACTGTGATAGCAAATGAATAACTTGCTGCTTTAATGAATAAAAGGTAAAAAAGATTTTGAGCCTATCAAATTTATTGTAAGAAATCTATAATGTTTCCTAACTGCCTACTTACTTACCTAGTTAGCCTAGTTGTCTTTCATACTATTGCACAGAGATAAACTACATCAGATTTATGAATGAAGGAGATTAATTTACCTGTTAAAATAACACTCAGAAAAACTTTTAAATAAAACTAACACACAACACAAGAATCGCCCTCACTTTCTTGAAGGCATTTGAAGCGTGGATTTCTGTCTGCCATGAGGACTTTTTCCTTCAGGGTGCTATGAGATTCTATCCTTAAGTAAAGAAGAGAGGTCTCTCTGAGCTGCTATTCCAAATTTCCTACAAGTCATTCTACTGAAGCCATAGATGTCAAGATTCAAAGCCAGGCTTGCCCTTGGCAGACTGCCTCACCAGGTGTTCACAACATCTGAACACGTATAAGACTTTTAGTTGAGAAAGCCATGTTAATTCCAAATCTCTGCTAACACTGGGAGATGTGGGTGACCTATAGAGAACACTAGCATTTTCTTTGGAAAATCCACAACAAACGTGGTGGGATCGATCACCTCAGTAATGCCAACTCCTTTAGAATGGAGGCCCTAATTATCCAGCACCAGCTGAGGTAGAGCAGGTGCTATGTGCACATTTGATATATTTTTACCAAAACTGCTTCCTGCCCAACTAGCCAAAGGAGAAAGGAAACAAGGAGGCCAAAAGGAATGGTTTAGAGCAGTGTTTCTCAGCCTTTTTAAAAAATAAAGTACTGCTTAAAAAAAAATTATAAGTATTCCCAAAGTATTCAGAGCCAGGCACTCCAGCCCATTGCCCTAACCCAATGCACCCACCCCTCCCCCAGAGCCAGGCATCCCAAGCTCTCCCACCACTCAAACCCAAGGCAGCCACCCATCCCCCAGAGCCAGGCACCCCCAGCCTCTCCCTCCCCCGCTCTAACCCAAGGCACCAACCCCTTCCCCAGAGCCAGGCACCAGAGGTACGGGTAACCTTAACTTTGAAGTGGCCACTCCCACCACCCAGCACTGTCTCGGAGCCAAAGGAGATTGCACAGGAAGCACATGGCCCAGCAGCTCCAGGCTCACTGCGACATGTGGGGCTATGTGCTCGGCTCCCACCCCAGTTTGGTGCCCCCTAGCATGGCACCCGGGTGCAACTGCCCCTCTTACTCACCTGGGTTGGGGATAGAGGTTTGTGGTGCAGGTTCTGGTCTTGGGCCAAGGGGTTGGAGTGTGGGAGGGGCTCTGGGCTTAGCCCAGGGTGGGAGATTGAGGTCCAGGAGGGTTTTTAGAATGCAAGTTCTGGGAAGGAGTTTGGTTGGAGGGGGACTCACATCTGGGGCAGGAGGTTGGGTGTAGGAGAAAATTCAGGGCTAGGACAGGAGTTCAGGAAGTTGGCTCTGGCTGGACTCCATTTAACTGAGACAGCTTCCAGGTGGTGGAGCAATGGAGCTAAGGCAGGCTTACTCCTGCCTGTCAGCCGATAGTCAGGGCAGTGTGTGTGTGTGTGTGTGTGTGTTACACCAGAGTCTTCAACTGCTGGGACACAAGGTCCCATCACAGCGGGCAGCCTAGGGAAAGCTGACGGGCGCCCCAAGAAATTTAATGTCCGTGTCTTTGGTCCCTTCGCGGTGGCAGCCAACAGGCTGACAGATGCCCCAGAGTTTACAGGGAGAACTTATTACACCTCAGACTTTGACTGCTAGGATACATGATCCCTTCACAGTGGGCAGCCTAGGGAAGGCTGAGAGATGCCTCTACGGATCTGTCCTCCGGAAGCGACACCATCCAAATGCCCAGCTCTGCCTGTATCTGTCCCTTATGACCGGCTGGAGTTCTTTTAAATTGTGCTTGGTTCTGTTACAGCAACTGAAGGAGTCAGGAAATAATGGTACCAAGTGACAGCTTAATCTTTAAAGAGCTCTAAATCTATGTGTGCACTTACGACAAAGGACCACATCCAGGTACAATTTTTACCCCCTTCTGTGCCTCTCGACTCCAGCGTATCAGGCCACAGCTGGTCCCTCAATTCCTAGAAAAGATGAATACGAGGTGGGCATCCCCGTGGAACCTCGGGAGGCCAATCACCAAACCCGACCAGCAGATAGATGGTAGATTGTCGCTCAGAGCAAGTGTGCTGCTGGACCCATCTTTATACCCAGAGGGGCCCGTGTCCTCTTTCTTATCTAAGATGCCAAATTGTGTTGGTCTGTCTTTGTGACGCCAATTCTTACAAGGGAGTCACAGCAGCCAGCATATCCGGGCCTTCTGTCAAGGCTTCAAAGACTATGCTGATTTTACTGTTCTTTCTCTATGCCCTGTGTGCTCCAGGCAAGCAAAGATGGATGTTACCGGGGAGCAGGGGGTTCCTGTCTGACCCTGTACCACTCCTGAAAGCAGCTGGCAGGTATAGCAATGGCTCCATGGTGCCATGTGTTGCTCCTCTTCTACAGGCACTGAGCCCACAGCTTCTACTATCCACGGTTCCCTTTATTGATCAATGGGAGCTGCAGGAGTGGTGTCTGCAGGCAAGGACAGCATGTGGAGACGCCTTGGTCTGTCTTTCTCAGGGGATGCAGAGACATGCCAGCCACTTCCAGGAGTGGCAATTACCATGGGGATAACTACTCCCGCCATGACAGCTTAGGCGTTTTAGAACTCACTACTCAAAGAATTTAATTAAAGTGTAAGAGAGAAAAGAAAATTATGAAATGCACAGACCAGTCAAAAAACAAAACTAACCCACTTTGCCAGCAGTAAAAGTAGTAACAACCCCCATCTACCAGTTGGGTCAGGAGATGAAAGGGAAGGAGATTGTGTGTTTGTGAGAATGACAGACACACACACAGTGAGTGAGTGACAGAGATTTGCATTGCCAAGCTCCTTCCATCCCCTTCTCTCTGTGTGGAGATGGGATACAGAAGTGGGCAGAGGAGGAACCCCCTGATATCAGTGCCCCCCTTCTCCCTCTCACACTCTGTGGAGCAAGCAGAGGCTCTCAGAGAGACAGCTCCAAGGCAGAAGACACGTGCATCCTGACAGAGGGTAGAGGGGCAACTGCTCCTTCTTGCGCAAAAGCCCCTTGCCCAAAAATGTTGGCTCATTAAGTATGCAAATGAGATGTGGTAATATTCATTGCTGTGCCTCATTTGCATATGTTCTTGTGCAAGAGAGCATAACGCAGACGTAGCCATGCTGTCCTTGCCAGTACACACCACTCCTGCAGCTCCTATTGATCAATAATGGAGAACTGTGGTCAATGGAGTTAGCAGCTGTGGGACAGCACATGCAGCTACTGTACATGCTAGCTGCTTTGTGGGGATGGGGTACAGTCAGGGCTTGAACCCCCCACTCTCTGCTTTTTAGATAACTGCCCTCTGCCCTAGTTCATTTCAGAGCCTGACATGCTGCCTTATTTTTATAGGGTCCCTTATCCTGAGTCTGGTCACTCCCAGGGTAGGCAGAGGGGGTGGGCATGAAGGTAGGGAGGTGCAGGGGGATCTCCAGTGAACTTGGGGATGGGCATCAGCCACTGTAGCACAGGGTGGTGGGCTCGATCTCGACTCCTACAGCCACTCAGGCAATGGCTGGGATGCCAACACAGGCTGCCTGAGGGATGGATCTGGCTCCCATACTAGGAAGGCAGGATAAGGGACCTACTGAAGGAAATGTGATAGTGTGGGCTCTGAAATGGCTTAGAGGATCAGGCATTTGCCTAGGAAACATAGGTGGGTGGTTCAAGTCCACTTCTGTCTTTCCCCCCTCCCCGCAGAAGCAACCAGCCACAGAACAAAGTACCTTCCAAAGCAGGTGAGGGGGGCTGGGTTGGGCTTTTAAGTGGACTGAGGGATAGGGTACCTGCCTCAGGAGGACAGGGTTATGGGGCTGGAGCCTCCATTCCTGCCCAAAATCCACCCTTCATGTGAGCAACCAGCCAGCCAGCACCAGATGTTGTTGTTCATCCATCGTATTCGAAGAGGACCTTGACATCTAACGGGTTATGGACAGTCCATGGTGTGTCCGCAAATGGCTGATAAGGCCGATACGGGCACAGAATGTTCTACCACATGTCGGGCAGACATGTGTGGGCACCACTGTTGCAGCTTTTGCAACTCTGGCTTTACGGAGTGCTCGCTTCTCTTGTGCAATGGTTGTCCTTCTGGCTTCAGATGTTTGACAGCCTTGGTAGATCAGCGTGTGCCATGTTGATCGGTCTTGTGCCAGGGTCTCCTAGGAGGTGGTGTCAATATCCAGGGACTTGAGAGAGGCTTTAAGCGTATCTTTGTATCGCTTCTTTTGTCCCCCGTGCGATCGCTTCCCTTGAAACAGCTCACATAGAAGAGCTGTTTAGGGATGCGATGATCCGGCATCCTTGCAACATGGCCTGCCCAGCGTGTCTGAGCTTTCATCAGCAGGGTGTAAACTGACGGCAGACCTACTTTAGAAAGGACTTCTGTGTCTGGCACCTTATCCTGCCACCGGATCCTCAGAAGTCTGCGGAGGCAAATCGTGTGGAAGTGGTTCAGTTGCCTAGCGTGCCTCCTGTATACAGTCCAAGTCTCACTGGCGTACATCAGGGTAGTTAACACTACTGCTCGATAGACTTTAAGCTTTGTAGCAAGGCTTATTCCACGGCGGTCCCACACTTTGGTCAACAGTCTGCCGAATGCAGAGCTTGCCTTGGCGACTCTGCAGTTGACCGCGATGTCAATTGTCACTGAGCGGGAGAGGGTGCTGCCAAGATATGTAAATTGGTCCACTGCTTGCAGGTTTTGTCCCTTCACTGTGATGGTGGGCACTTGATGTTGGGCTTTTGGAGCCGGCTGGTGCATCACTTCGGTTTTCTTTGTGTTGATGAGAAGGCCGAAGTTGTCGCATGCTGCTGCAAATTTGTCCATGCTGGCTTGCATTTCCTGCTCTGATCCAGCATTCAGGGCGCAGTCATCAGCAAAAAGGAGATCTCGTAGCACAGTCTCTTTTATCTTGGTGACAGCCTGGAGTCTTCGCAGGTTAAACAATTTCCCATCGGTCCTGTATCTCAGTCTGATTCCCAAGGAACTGTTCTGAAAGGCGTCTGACAGCATGGCTGAAAACATTATGCTGAACAGGGTCGGTGCCAGCACACACCCTTGCTTGACGCCATTTGTGACGGGAAAGGCCTCTGAAGCTTCTCCATCATCCAAAACACGAGCCGTCATGCCGTCGTGGAACTGACGTACCATCAAGATGAATCTGTCAGGGCACCCAAACTTCGACATGATGCGCCACAGACCTTCGCGACTGACAGTGTCAAAAGCCTTGGTGAGATCCACGAAGGTGGTGTACAGTTCACGATTCTGCTCTTGACACTTCTCTTGAAGCTGTCGGGCTGCGAAGATCATATCCACCGTGCCACGCTCTTTGCGGAAGCCGCACTGTGTCTCGGGTAATAAACCCTGTTCCAGGTGGTCAATCAGACGATTCAGCAACACTCATGCAAGGATCTTACCTGCGATGGAAAGCAGTGATATTCCTCTATGATTATCGCAAACTTGTTGATTTCCTTTCCTCTTGTAGAGGTGTACGATGGACGCGTCTTTCAGTTCCTGAGGAATAGATCCTTGATTCCAGAAGGACTGGAACAGCTGAGTGAGTTTGTCAACAAGTACTGCACCACCACCCTTATAGACTTCCGCTGGAATCGCATCAGATCCTGGGGCCTTGCCACTGGACAGCTGGCTGATGGCCTGTAAGGTTTCAGTCTCTGATGGTGAGACATTCAGGCTGTGGTTGATATCCGCCTGGGGCATTCTATCAATCGCCTCGTTATTGATGGAAGATGGGCGGTTCAGTACGGATTGGAAGTGCTCAGCCCAACGCTGTAAAATCAGAGCCTTCTCAGTAATGAGAGTTGCACCATCTGAGTCCAGTAGAGGGGAACTCCCTGAGGGCTCAGGTCCATACAAGGATCTAAGGGCTTCGTAGAACCGTTTGGCATCGTTTCTATCAGAAAACTTCTGGATTTCATCTGCTTTGGCACTCAACCAGGAGTCCTGCATCTTACGAAGCTTGCTCTGTACGATCCTGCGAATGTTGTTGAAGGCATTTTTCTTAGCTGTTGACGATGGGTCATTCTGGTGAGCACGGTGAAGGCGATGCTTTTCAGCAAGTATGGCCTTGATCTCTTCATCGTTTTCATCAAACCAGTCCTGCTGTTTCCTGTGTGAGGGTCCAAGAACCTTTAGTGCAGAAGAGTGCACAATATCCCGGAAGTGTTCCCAGTCCTTCTCAGCATTTTCCTCTAATTGCAGCTCTAAAAGTTGGTTGCCAAGATCTTCTGCTAGTAAAGTTGCTGTGTTGGGGTTCCTCAGTCTACTGACATTGATCTTTTTCATCACAGCTTTGTTTCCCTGCGGACGTCTCTTTGGCTTGATGTGAAAGCTTAATTTGGAGATGATAAGTCTGTGGTCAGTCCAACAGTCAGCACTCGGCATGGCCTTGGTCACCCTTACATCCTGTCTGTCTTTCCTCCTTACAATGACATAATCAATGAGATGCCAGTGCTTAGAGCGTGGGTGCATCCAGGATGTCTTTTTGCGAGTGGGCAGGCGGAAGATGGTATTGGTGATGATCAAATCATGAGCCGCACATGTCTTCAGTAATAGTAGGCCATTGCTGTTACATTTACTGATTCCATTTTTTCCAATGACGCCATCCCAGGCAGTGTGATCAGATCCTACTCTCGCGTTGAAATCGCCAAGTAGAATCAGCCTGTCAGTGCGCTTCACGGATGAGAGTAGGGCATGGAGATCTTCATAAAACTTGTCCTTTACTTCATCCGGATTTGTCATTGTGGGCGCGTAAGCGCTGATCAGTGTGGCTTGCTTTCCTCTCAGTAGTGGAAGATGCAGTGTCATGAGTCGGTCATTCACGCCCTTGGGAAGACTGGCAAGTTTGCGGACAAGATGATTCTTAACCGCAAAGCCAACTCCAGATTCACGACGTTCATCACTGCTGCGTCCACGCCAGAAGAATGTGTAACCACCTCCTGTTTCCATGAGCTGACCTTCATTTGCTAGACGAGTTTCACACAGTGCCGCAATATCGATGTTAAGTCTTGTGAGCTCTCTGGCGACCAGGGCTGTTCTTCTTTCTGGTACCAGATACATAATCTACAGGAGGTAGGGTTGCCTTAGCTCTGGAGTGGCCCATGGGAGAGGGCACTTACTCAAAAAGCACAGCTTGGTGGGTTCTAGTCCTGGCTGCCCTAGAATCAGCTGGACAGCCAACACAAGCTTCCCCAGGGATGGATCAGGCTCCTTCATTAGGAAGGCAGGATAAGGAACCCCTCCAAAGGTAGATTCCAGATTGGTCTAGGACAGTGCTTCTCAACCAGTGGTACAAGTACTCAAGAGAAGTCTGGGCTGAAATGTTGGGGAAACTGAGTTTTTGTTTTAAGTTTTACAGCGTTTTATTATTTGTACACCCAAATACTTCATTACCCACAATTAAGTTGTTTAAACAAATGTGTTGCAACAGTGGGGGAAAAATAGTGTGTGAAAACTGTAGGTACTGGGGGTACTTATACATATTTTTAAAGGGGTAATTTATAAAAAAAAAATAGGTTGATAAACACTGGCCTAGGGTATAGGGCATTTGCTACATGCCCAAGACTAAAGCCCGCACCTCTACCCCAGCCTGGTGAAAGTAAATGAGATTCAGGGAGGAAGGACAACAGAGTGAGCAGGATGAGGCCTCGGAGAAGGGGTGAAGCAGGGGCAGGGATGGGGCAGGGCCCCAGAGAATGGGGGAAGAAATCCAGGCAAGGGTATTTGAGTTTGAGGTAGATCTTAGATTGTACTTAAATTGAAAAAGTGATCGTGTGGTTAAAAAAGTTGGGACTACTGACCTAACCAGTCCCAAACAAGAGAATTTTCCAGACCAGGGGAGATGTCCTCTGCCATTAACTCTGAGCCACCCGGCCCCCTGCCTCTGGTCCCCTCTACCTCTCTACTCCAGCCAAGCTGTCCACCCTGCTGTCATTGGCCCCTTGGCCCTGGGTTGCCCTGGTCATTCAGGGTTCTCCTGCCCCTTGCACCTTGCTGTCACGGTTCCCTGTCCCCACACTATCATGGGAGGCCAAATTTCCCCAGCTCTGCACTACTGTGGGTGGCCAGGCTTCTTCTTTTTCCAGCCTCGTGCTGCCATGGGCCACTGGGATTCCCTAGCCCCTGGCTCCATGCTAGCGGGGTTCTCTGTCCCTGTGCTGCCATGGGCGGGGGGCAGATTTCCTTGGCTTCATTCTGCCATAGGTGACCAGTCTTCTTCTTCTTCCAGCCCTGCACTGCCACAGACTGCTGGATGTCTCTGGCCCAGCCCCAGCACCTTTGTGAGACTCCAGCCCCACCGCTTGCCCTCCTTCCATTAGGCTCCCAGGCTTTCTGGTCCAGGAGCATTCATGGTCCAGATGCTACTGGACCAGAGATTACTGGTTTTCAGAGTTTCAACCTGTATACTATAAAATGATAATAAAATAAAATAATAATAATAATAATAATAAATATCTTGACAAATGTTGAAATGTAGGCTTTGATCAGTTATTATGTATGTCAATAAGTTGTGGAAGAGATTAACTCCCCTATGGAAGTACATTAATTCAGGCTGACAAGGTGTAATAATATTGCCCATATACTAATAAATAGAATTACTTCATGTTTGAAGCCGGGATCCTACAACTTATAAAGATTGGCAGACTGCTGTGTCCTTTAAGAACCCCAATGATGTCAAATTTACTCTTGATTTTTCTACTAAACATTGCTTTCTTTATGAGAATTTTGTAATAAGACCATTATCTTGGTAACTGGCTGCTCCCAAAAACAGGGGGTGGGAGGAGGGAATCTATGTGGAGTTAGAGAGAGATGAAGATTAATGGTACCTTATCACCAGTCACTTGATGGGAAACGTAGTGGCATAGAGAAAGGAACACATTGTCCATCCAGAAACTCATAGAGGACTTTCATTCTGCCATGAGAAGAGGAGCAGGCAGCAGTGCCAATGTTTCCTTTTAATAAAAATAATTTCAATATTCAAAACAAATTTGAATATAGTCAGAATGAATATTATGCGCAGTAGGAGCCTGACTGATTTAGAATTATACAAACAAGTCAGTTATCTGGTCCATATTTCTCTTAACTGTCCTCATTTATAAAGCAACAGCATGCCACATATTTTAGCCAAAAGACTGTTACACAAGAATCACAGAATATAATAAAAAAATCAAAGGGTTAGAAGAGACCTCAGGAAGTCATCAAGTCTGACACTCTACCCAGACTGGACCAACCCCACCTAAATCATCCCAGCCAGGGCTTTGTCAAGCCAGGACTTAAAAACCTTTAGGGATGGAAATTCTACCACTCCCTAGTTAATCCATTTCAGTGCTTCACCATACTCATACCAAAATTGTTTTCCTAATATCCAACCTAGATCTCCCCACTGCAACTTGAGACCATTGCTCCTTGTTTTTCCATCTCTACTACAAATTATTGACTTCAGAAATGTTATATGTTTTATAACTTGAAATATGTCCAAGGAGGTGAACCCTAAGTAATTTCAGTTTACTTACTTTCTGTATTTAAAATAAAGAAAACCTCTCAACTCCAATAGAAAGTAACTGGAGACCCAGAGTTTAGTCTAAGGAATTTCAGCAAGGATTACGCAGTGTCAGCGTCCCTACATTCAAGTATCAAAAGAAACTAAAGAAATTAATTTATTTAAATAATTTCATAAAATCTTATGGAGAAATACATAATCATCTAATTTTTACAAAATAACATGATCATTTTATAACCCAAAAGACATTGTTTTCACAGTTACAACATAAAGATAAAACCAAAAGTAAGATTTGAATAGTTCAGTCTTCACAAAGCATAATAAGATTCCTAGAATTTTCAAGGTCTGCCTCTCCTATTCCGGCCATCCTTTATGCCAAATACCAGGGTCTTGACTTTTCGCTCATCGTTCATTCTGCATTGATGCCTGAATTGTTATAATTTCCATTGTATAACCTTCTGCAATAGGTTCTCTTTCAGCTGTATCTTCCAATCTAATTCCTCCTTGAAAACCTTCTGCATCCATTCTATTCTCAGGATCTTTCTATAACAACTCCTCTCGAATGACAATATTATTCTCTTTGAATCTTTTGTTATCTTTTGTTATCACCCATGTACTAGATAGCCAGCCAGCTAACTGATTAACCTCTCAGTTAACTCACAAGAATACAGACTTAAAGAAAACACTGTAACTAGAAAATATAAAAATTAAGAATAAAAACTAGAA
Source organism: Pelodiscus sinensis (assembly GCF_049634645.1). NCBI lineage: Eukaryota > Metazoa > Chordata > Testudines > Trionychidae > Pelodiscus > Pelodiscus sinensis. Next base: position 12,017,838 of record NC_134723.1, read on the forward strand.
ATTACTACATTTACCATTACTACATTTAAAGAGGACTGAGAAAGTGAACTAAAACAGTTTAGATTAAATCAAAACAGCATTTAAAGCATCCAATTAGAATCATAGAACAATAGAGTTGGAAAAGACCTCAGAAGGTCATCAAGTCCAGCCCCCTGCTCTAGGCAGGAACAATCCCAACTTGTGGTGGGAGAGGTCCAGGTTGGATATTAGGAAAAAATATTTCACTAAAAACCCTGAGGGTCGTGAAGCACTGGAATGGGTTACCTAGGGAAGTAGTGGAGTCTCCATCCCTAGAGGTGTTTGAGTCTCAGCTTGACAAAGCCCTGGCCGGGTTGATTTAGTTGGATTTGGTCCTGCCTAGAGCAGAGGGCTGGACTTGATGACCTCCTGAGGTCTCTTCCAGCTCTATGGTTCTATGATTCTATGATTCTTTTTGTAGTGGGGAGCCCAGAACTGGACACAATACTCCAGATGTGGCCTCACCAGAGCCGAATTAAGGGGAATAATGACATCTCTGGATCTGCTGGCAATGCTCCTCTTAATGCACCCTAATATGCCATAAAGCTTCTCATCCACTGTAACCCCCAGGTCCTTTTCTGCAGAACTACTACTTAACTGGTTGGTCCCCAGCTTGTAACTATGCTTGGGATTCTTCTGTCCCAAGTGCAGGACTCTACACTTGTCCTTGTTGAACCTCATCAGATTTCTTGTGGCCCAATCCTCCAATTTGTCTAAGTCACTCTGGACCCTATCTCTGCCCTCAAGAGTATCTACCTCTCCCCCTAGCTTAGTGTCATCTGCAAACTTGCTGAGGGTGCAATCCATCCCCTCATCCAGGTCATTAATAAAGATATTGAACAAAACCGGTCCTAGAACCAAACCTTGGGGCACTCCACTAGAAACTGACCGCCATCCTGACATCGAGCCATTGATCACTACTCACTGGGCCCGGCATTCTAGCCATCTTTCTTTCCATCTTACCATCCATTTATCCAATCTACATTCCCTTAACTTGCTGGCAAGAATATTGTGGGAGAACGTATCAAACGCCTTGCTAAAGTCAAGGTATATCCCATCCACTGACTTTCCCACGTCCACAGAGCCAGTTATCTCATCATAGAAGCTAATCAGATTGGTCAGGCACGACTTGCCCTTTGTGAATCCATACTAACTATTCCTAATCACTTTCCTCTCGGCCAAGTGCCTCAAAATGGATTCCTAAAGGATCCCTTCCATGATTTTTCCGGGAACCCGAGGTAAGAGTGACCGGCCTATAGTTCTCTGTATCATCCTTTTTCCCTTTTTTGAAGATTGGCACTGTATTTGCCTTTTTCCAATCATCCGGGATTTCTCCCAATCTCCACGACTTTTCAAAGATAATAGCCAAAGGCTCCTCAATGACATTTGCCAACTCCCTCAGTACCCTCGGATGCATTAAGTCCGGACCCATGGATTTGTGTACGCTTAGCTTTTCTAAATAGTTCCTAACTTGTTCTTTATCCACCACGGGTTGTCCATCTTCATCCCATCTTGCGTCACTTAGCGCACAAGTCCAGGAACCAACCTTGTCCTTGACTACAGAGGCAAAGAAAGCATTGAGTACTTCAGCTTTCCCCACATCATCTGTCACTAAGTTACCTCCTTCATCCATTAGGGGCCGCACACCCTCTCAGATCACCTTCTTGTTAACATGCCTGTAGAAACCTTTCTTGTTATCCTTCACATCCTTAGACAGTCTCAATTCCATCTGCGCGTTCGCCTTCCTGATAACCTCCCGGCACTCTCGAGCTATACATTTAAACCCCTCCCTGGTCATTTGTCCAAGTTTCCACTCTTTGTAAACTTCCTTTTTGTGCTTAAGTTCACCAAGGATTTCTCCTGTAAGCCAGTCCGGTCTCCTACCATGTTTGCCTCTCTTGCTACGTGTCGGGATGGTTTCTTTCTGTGCCTTCAATAAGGCTTCTTTAAAATACTGCCAGCTGTCCTGGACTCCTTTCCCCTTTGTGTTAGCATCCCAGGGGATTCTGCCCATCAGATTTCTGAGGGAGTCAAATCTTCTTTTTTGAAGTCCAAGGTGTGTACTTTACTACTCTCTTTTATTCCTTTGGTCAGAATCCTGAAATCTACCATCTCATGATCACTGCTTCCCAGGTTGTCACCCACCTCCACTTCCCCTATTACTTCCTCCCTGTTTGTGAGCAGAAGGTCAAGCTGCGCATGGCCCCTGGTCGGATCCTTCAGCACTTGTGTCAAGAAGTTATCCTCAACATTCTCCAAAAACTTCCTGGATTTTCTGTGTACTGCCATATTGTTTTCCCAACAGATGTCAGGGTGATTAAAGTCCCCCACAAGAACCAGGGCCTGAGATCTGGAAGCTTCGCTCGGTTGTCCGAAGAAAGCCTCATCTACCTCATCCACCTGATTCGGTGGCCTGTAGCAGACACCAACCACAACATCACAGCTGTTGTTTGCGCCTTTAAACTTAACCCATAGACTCTCAACAGGTTTTTCTCCCTCTTTATTCTAGAGTTCAGAGCAATCGCAGTGCTCTCTTACATATAGTGCAACTCCTCTTTCTTTTCTCCCCTGTCTGTTCTTCCTGAACAGTCTATACCCTTCCATGACAGCACTCCAGTCATGCGAGTCATCCCACCAAGTTTCTGTTATCCCAATTAAATCATATTTCTTGGACTGGGCCAGGGCCTCCAGTTCCTCCTGTTTAATCCGAGAAGCCTGGGCAACAGTGTACAAACACCTCAGGTAACCAGTTGAGTGCCCTATCTTCTCCATTCGAAACAGGGGTCTTCCTTTCTTGCTTGTTCCTCTCTGCATTTTTTCCCGGTATCTGACTTTCCCACTCCCCTCAGGGTTTTGGTCACCGTCCCCCGATGAACGTAGTTTAAAGCCCTCCTCACTAGATTTTCTAGCCTGCCCATGAAGATGCTCCTTCCTCTCTTCATTAGGTGGATTTCATCTCTTCCTAACAATCCTTGTGCCCGGGACAGAGTCCTTTGGTCAAAGAAACCAAAGCCCTCTGTGACACCACCTGCGCAACGGCACATTTACGTCCTGAATTTGACGATCCCTGCCCAGTCCTTTCCCAATAACAGGGAGGATGGATGAGAACACCACTTGGGGTCCGAATGCTTGGATCTTTCTTCTCAGTGCTACATAATCCGCAGTAACCCGCTCAAGGTCATTCTTGGCCGTATCATCATTTCCCACGTGGAGAAGAAGGAAGGAGTAGTGATCTGAAGGTTTGATCAGTTTGGTAAGCCTCTCAGTCACATCCTTAATGCGAGCTTCCAGTAAGCAGCACACCTCTCGAGATTCCAGGTCCGGAAGGCAGAGGGATGGCTCAGTCCCTTTTAGGAGAGAATCCCCGACCACCACCACCCGTTTTTTTTCTTTTGGGGGTGGTGGCCATGGAACCTCCATCCCTAGGACTATGCATCCCATGCCTTCCAGTAGATGGCGTTCCCTTCCGGTTTCTTCCTTGTGAGGTCCCTTCCAAAGCTTTTAGCACTGCAGAGCCTGTGGAGAGAGCTTGAAAGCAATTACTTACCTCTATAGCATTGGGGGATTCCTGTGCTGGCCTTTTTTCCCTTCTAGAAGTTACATGCTGCCAGTTCTCTTCCTGGTCACGTACTGCCCTCTTTGTCTCCTCTGCCTGCCGTGCTTGAAGGATTAAATGCTGCCATCTATCAAGGAAGTCTTCATCCTCTCTGATCGAGCGTAGGGTCGACACTTGGGCCTCCAGTCCTCTAATTTTCTCTTCCAAAATGTCGACCAGCTTGCACTTCGTGCAGATGAAATCTGTTCTTTCTTCCGGGAGGAAGACAAACATGGCACACGCTGTGCAGGTAACAACAGCAGACCTCTCACCATCCATTGCTGCTGTCCTGGAGAAGGGATTTAGAAAGAAAGGCAAGAGAACCTCACACCTTTCCCAACTCCCTCTCTAAACTCCCTGTTAGCACTCACCTGTTCACAATTAACACAGAAGAAGGCATTTTTTCTCCCAGTTTCCCCTTGCTATAATTAACATTGCCCATGTGCCCTGGTAGAGGGTTAACAACATCACTATTTGCTGCAAAGTGTTTCAACATGAGGAATAACACCCTGCTCTCTGCTCCTGGCTCAGCTTCTCCGAGCTCCTACAGGTCCTTTGAAAAGCAGCTGCCCTGCCTACTTGCTCATGGAGTCTGACCCCAAACTACCACGCTCAGCTCTGGAAGCTTCTGGGTGTGCAGTGCTAAATCTTCCCAGCCACAATAACACTCAGCTCATGCCTATTCCTCCCATAGAGGTCTCTTAAATGGAGTTTAAGGGGTCCAGTTTTCAAATAGCACAGAAAGGGGATGGGAGGGAAGAGGAAGAAAAAGAAGAAAAAAAGGAAAAGAAATGTCAATTAGTGTCCATGATAAATGAAGCTGATAAGTGCCAACAGTACCCACTTTAAGTACCCTTTGTTTTTTTATGTCATTAGGATGTGGCTTGTAGCAGGCCATCCAGGGAATGTCTTTGTTTAGACTTCTGTTGGAGGAATCAAACTTGGAAATGAAATTAAGTTCTGTAGCTTTCCTGTGGAGCTGGCTTTTGAAATTAGTTTGAAATAATATGGTGACTTTGAGATTCATCAATGAGTGCCCAGTCAAGTTAAAATATTCCCTAAGTGTATGTCTACACCACCCCGCTAGTTCGAACTAGCGGGGTAATGTAGGCATACCGCACTTGCAGATGAAGCCCGGGATTTGAATTTCCCGGGCTTCATTTGCATAAGCGGGGCTCCGCCATTTTTAAAACCCCGCTCGTTTGAACCCTGTGCCGCGCGGCTACACGGGGCACGAACTAGGTAGTTCGAACTAGGCTTCCTAGTTCGAACTACCATTACTCCTCGTGGAATGAGGAGTAACGGTAGTTCGAACTAGGAAGCCTAGTTCAAACTACCTAGTTCGTGCCCCGTGTAGCCGCGCGGCACAGGGTTCGAACGAGCGGGGTTTTAAAAATGGCGGAGCCCCACTTATGCAAATGAAGCCCGGGAAATTCAAATCCCGGGCTTCATCTGCAAGTGCGGTATGCCTACATTACCCTCCTAGTTCGAATTAGGAGGGTAGTGTAGACATACCCTAACAGGTTTCCGTGTGTTGCCCCTTTGGATATCTGATTTGTTTCTATTAATTCCTTATAGTAGAGACTGTCCAGTTTGGCCAACATCCGTGGCAGAGGAGCATTGCTGGCACTAGATGGCATAGATCACATTAGTGATGTGTAGTTGTACGAGCCTCTGATGTGGTGGTTTATGTGATTGGGTCCTGTGATGATATCTCCTGTATGTGTGGACAGAGTTGGCAGCAGGGTTGATTGCATGGATGGGGTTCCTGGATGAGATTGATGGAGATGTGCTGCGTGGTTATTGGAAAGAATTTGTTTGAGGTTAGGGGGTTGTCTGTAGGTGACGACTGGTCTGTTCTCCCCTCCCAGGCTTATGAGATGTTCTTAGTAATTCATGAGTTGTTTTTAAGACAAATCACACTGAGTCTGCTCCAAAGCATGCTTAACTTGTACATGCCAAAGGTACTCTGAGTTTATTCATGCTTGGCCTCATATTTGTACCCCTTGTTATTCATACATGTGGGCTTTTCACCACCAAAGAAGAGATACAAAAAATGAGGCAAAATTGTCGATTTTTGTTTAAATTCTGATCCTTTGTCCAAAAAGCAGTTTACCTAAATTATGTGGAAGTAAAAGTAAATGATTTATCTCTAAAAAATGAGGTACACAAAATTAGTAAAAGCCGCCTATATTAATTTAATTAAGTACCAAGTATAAATATTTTCTGCTGAATTACATTTATCAAGAGGTTATCAAAGCTTAATAATTGATTTCCAAACAAATGTGAATTAGCATATATTGTATGAATATTGTGTATTAATCACTAACATCGTGAAGTTCTTGCCTATGCATGCCCAGGAATTACAGAATTAATGAAAGATGGCATTACAGAAAACTGTAATTAATTAAGCAAGACATCAAAATATAGATATTTGATTGACAATCTTAAATGTGAGTTATCATATTTACGTGGTAAATTTATAGCAGCATTCAATGCTTAGAAACATACCATGTGTTCTTAACAGCTATCTTCTGCTCTACTGTATGCATTCTGTTTCTTTATATCCTCTTTACTTTTCTCCGTATATATATATAAAAAAGTTTTTCCTGATGCATGACAGAATGACATCATCAGCCTACTTGAAAGTGGAGTCTCAGTGTCTGGCTTACTTGCACTTCAGCCAGAACCAACTGCGAAACTGAGATCTGTCTGTAGATCCATCTGTAACATGTAGTATGTGAGCAATAGGCCAATTAACAGGGTTTTTTTCTACACAGCTTCGTTTGTTTACTTTTCTACATAATCAGGCTTTCTGGCTGTGAAAGCAGACAGGGGAAGGAGAGGTTGGGAAGCGTAGTGAGAATGGGGCACAGCTCCCTAATAATGTTTAAATAATTAAACAATAAAGATTTATCTAGCAGTTTGAAGGTAGTTTGGACAGGAGACAATGGAAGAGATCAACACTCAAATTCAAGGTAGGAGGAGATATCACAATTGCTAAATGGATATGTTAATCATTGTTATGCCATGATACTTGAAAATTTGGGAATAGCAAGTTGTCATAAAAGCAAACAATTTTGCAACTGACCATACACAAGATATTATTCTAAGAGATGCTGAACATTCACAGTTTCCATTGACTTCCAATCTTCCATTAAGTGGCAGGAGTGTATTGTGGGTCCGGGGAGCTACTTTAGTCAATGGAATGAAGCAATTTCTATAAAACTACACTTTAGCCTGAGGATAGAAATCTTTCTCAGGGTGTGTCTCGACTACATAGCTCCGTCGACGGAGCCATGTAGATGAGTTTACTAGACATAGCAAAATGAAGCGGCAATTTAAATAATTGCGCTTCATTTACATCAAAATGGCTGCCATGCTGTGCTGACGATCAGCTGATCCGGCACAGCGGGGCAGTCTAGACGTGCCATGGTCAACAAGGGAAGCCTTTGTCGACCACTCCTGAGGCTTCCCTTGTCGACAGCGACATGTCTAGACTGCCCCGCTGTGCCAATCAGCTGATCATCAGCACAGCACAGCGGCCATTTTGATGTAAATGAAGCGCGATTATTTTAATCGCCACTTCATTTTGCTATGTCTAGTAAACTCATCTACATGGCTCCGTCGACAGAGCCTCAGAGTAGTCTAGACACACCCTCAGAGAGCTCTCCATGAAGATACCCATGGTATGGCCCATTCCTCAATCTGGCTCTAGCGTAAATGGTTGCAATATCACATATACAATGATCAAAATGTTCATCTAAATGCTCACGGTAGTGCTCATTGAACAGTTTTCCATCTATGGAAGTCATTTGGTCAAAACTGAAACTTTCTGTAAGGGAAACATTAATTTCAGTATGAGTAAAACATTCCATTTCAATTTTACTAGAATGTAGCATTTTGATTTTGCACTTCAAGGTATTTATCATGTTTAAATTCACTTTCTGTTATTGTAAATATTACTAAATATAAAATAATTCAAAATCAGAAGAAACTGTTTTTGATTTTACTAACATTGATATTTGTCAAAGTCTTCAATATATTTCATGGGGAAAAATTCCCTTTTCCAGCCAGCTCTACTCTCAGAAACCTCTCAGGTGTTCTGCCTTTCTTAGGCTCTAATCCTATAAACACTTATTACCATCCTCAGTTATACTCCATTGAGCTTTTGGTAGTGAGTGATTATTGTTATGTATTTAATTTAACATACTTTTAGACATACTGCTTTTAGGTTGTAATACTTCTGGGAATTGTATCATAGCATTAGTCAGTCTTGTAGTGGCTAAAGGAACCTATATCAAAGCCAGTAAATTACAAAAAAATACAGTAAGGAATGGGAAATACAGGTGTATATAGAATATTAAAGATCAGGAAATAAAAATGGAGGCTTCCAAAGTCCATGTTTTAATGAGATTCCAGTGCCTTGTTACAGATCAGCTCTTTCCTCATTTGAATATATCTATTTGAATCTTTTTCACCATAAGTTATTTTAATGAAATAAGCAAAACATTTCTAAGTTTGCATGGAAAATGATTAAATAACCTTCAGGCAGGGGGTTAAATTCTGTTGCTTCAGAGATTTTGGAAAGAGAAAGGGCTAATTTAGTCTCACACCAACTTTTTCAGAATGGACGTATCTTCAAAAATAGTTGTCATTCTGTAGACAGAGAGTTATACATTTGGTAAATCACTGAATTCCTAGTCATAGCTTTCAGTTTAAATGGACATTTGCTTTTAGACTGATCTATCATTTATATTGCTTTCTAAAATATGATAAAATATCTATAATTAAAAAAGAAACCAGATTATGCCATTGTTTCATTTGATCCTTTAACTGGACATCAGGTGAATGATGTGAAAAACAGGATGAAATTATTAATAACAAGAAGAAGTTTTTCTCTGGATATGGACAGTTTACTGCAACACAATAACATGAAATGCAGTAGGTTATAGAAAGTACATGAAAAATTATACCTAACAGAAATTCAATATATATAACATTATAAGTATCAATTTTGATAAGAAACTACATCAGCTTTTTTTTTTTTTTATTCCAGGGGTACTTGATATCATATTCTTCTTTGAGTGATTGCTCATGTCCATTCCATTTAGGTGTGCACATGCTGCGTACATGTGTCATCGAAGATTTTCCCTTAGCAGTATCCGCTGAGCCAGCAGGGGAGCCCCTTGGAGTGATGCCACTATATTGACTAATATATACCCCAGCTGGCTCTCCACCCCCTCAATTCCTTCTTACTGCTTGTGATGCTCGTTAGACTGTGCTTTGCTCTTGCTCTACAAGCTCCTCTTAACAGTTCTCTCTCTCTCTCTCTCTCTCTCTCTTTCTCTCTGTCTCTCTCTCTCGCGCGTGTTTAGTTCATTGTTAAAGTTTTCACAGTTCATTGTTTCTTATCTGGTAGTTAATAGCTGTTAGCAGTTGTTAAGTGTAGCACTTGGCGAGTAGTTCTTAGCTGTGCATCCCCAGTGCATCTGGCGGGGCATGTCCAGGACTCAAAGCTTCAAGCCCTGAGAAGAAAAGTGCCAGAAGCCTATCCCCAGTGGGGACCCTCCCAGAACCTGCCTCAAGTGCCTTGGTAAAGCTTGTCTGCGGCTTGCAAGATCTGCAAAGGCTTCAAACCGCACACTAAACAGGAAAGTGAACCTTGCCTCAAGATTATCCTCACGGAGGTGGCCCTGTGACTGGTGCCAACATCTGACTCAGCTCCGGTGACCCAGAGCACATTGACTTCAGTGCAGGAGGCACCTAGCCACTCATGCACCTCTCTGGTGCTGTGCAGGCCTCAGGTCTCAGTTCCCAGTGCCACAGAAGAAAAGGACACCTAGCCGGGGCAGGTCTCCTTCGAGGCTTGTGCCCTCTGTACAGCTTCAGGCAGGGCACGTGTCACCAGTGAGCACAGCACCATTGCATTCAGGCTGACACCGCCCCAGCCCATGCCAAGACCTTGGTCTAATGGTGGACCTTTCAGAGTCCTCCACTCCAGATGCCTTCAAGGCGGCAGGGGACCTGACTGAGCTGACTTCATCCCTGATCTCGACAATCTGACACCAGACAGCACAGGGCTTCAACCACAACACCCAGAGCTCCAGCTTTGGAGGCGAGAGAGCATCACCACTCCACCACAGTACCAGTGCCCCAGTGATGGCACCAGCCCTAGCTTCTGCCTCAACTTAGGCACTGGCACCGGCGCCAGAGTCCTTTCCAGCCCCGGGGCCTCACGCGGCACCGATCCAGGTGTCAGGTCTCTCAGGGTATGTCTACACTACCCCGCTAGTTCGAACTAGCGGGGTAATGTATGCATACCGAACTTGCTAATGAAGCCCGGGATTTGAATTTCCCGGGCTTCATTAGCATAAAGCCGGCGCCGCCATTTTTAAAAGCCGGCTTGTTCGAACCCCGTGCCGCGCGGCTACACGCGGCACGGGCTAGATAGTTCGAACTAGCTAGCCATTCCGAACTATCTGTACGCCTCGTGGAACGTGGAACGAGGTGTACAGATAGTTCGGAATGGCTAGCTAGTTCGAACTATCTAGCCCGTGCCGCGTGTAGCCGCGCGGCACGGGGTTCGAACAAGCCGGCTTTTAAAAATGGCGGCGCCGGCTTTATGCTAATGAAGCCCGGGAAATTCAAATCCCGGGCTTCATTAGCAAGTTCGGTATGCATACATTACCCCCCTAGTTCGAACTAGGAGGGTAGTGTAGACATACCCTCAGATGTAACACTGAGTGGCCCAAAAACACCACCTCTGGCTATGCCTCCACCTCCCCCTCAGCACTGAGGGAGGCCTGAATCTATGGCCCAGCACACCCATGTCAGAGGTTGCCAGCTGCCATGACCATCATGTTGCTCTGGTCGACATATGAATACTTGACCAACTCGGAAGCGGAATTGGTTTGGTCTTTGCAGAGTTCCAGATCAAGATCGCACCACCGAACCTACTCCCTCCACTTGACATGGCACCACAGCATATCAGTGCACCTGCAGCAGCCCTGGCCACAGCCTATCCCGGTGCTGGGGTGCAACACTCTTGGCCCTCACTGCTCTGGGCCCCAGATCAGTGGCCTTTTTCCATCCCCTGGGTGTGCCACCAAAGCGAGGTTGTGGATCCCCCTAGACCGGGATCTGTCTACTCCATGCCCCAAGGTTCCCCCATTGGTAACCCCACTGACCCATTCCCTGACATCAGGACAGTATCTTCCCCTAGGGCAAGCCTCACCTGGGCTTGTGGGAGAGAGAGGTCCATCTGTACCCTGGCCCTGTAAGGAGGCCTTGTCAATGACTTCCCAGGCACCCTCGGAGGTCCCTGACCCAGCAGTTGTGGGATGAAGAAGTCATCATCCTCCTTGCCCACTCCCTGGCCACAGGACTGGTCTCATACTTCCTCTCATGGCTGCAGGAATCTGGAGTCCTGCCTGAGCTCCAGACTATTATTCAAGTCCTCCCTTTCGAAGGGCCATCCCTGTCCTCTGAACAGACTGACCTGCAGCTGCATGGTTTTAAAGATACTCAGGCCACCCTGAAGTTCCGTGGGATTCACACCCTGGCTCCCCAGAGATGTTCCTATCTGAGTAGGAACTCTCTAGGGGTATGTCTACACTACCCCCCTAGTTCGAACTAGGAGGGTAATGTAGGCCTACCGCACTTGCAAATGAAGCCCGGGATTTGAATTTCCCGGGCTTCATTTGCAAGTGCGGTATGCCTACATTACCCCACTAGTTCGAACTAGCGGGGTAGTGTAGACATACCCTAGATCTGCCCAACAGGGTGCAAGGTTGGATATCCCTCACCACAGGGAGAGAAATGGGAACAGAAGAAATAATAGGTGCAATTCCTGCCCTGCCTCAGATCAAGGACAGGGCCTCTCCAACAAGGGGAACAGGGTGCCAGGAGGGCAGGGAACAGGGTGCCAGTGGAGGCAGAAAGTCCCCCCCCCCACACCCACCTTCTCCCAGGATTCCACCCCTCCCAAGGGAAGCCGGCAAGTGCCTCCTCTGGGCCCGACTCCCCCCTCCCACAGTTCAGGGAAGCCCCTGTGCATGCCGCCCCCGGGGCCGCCCCCCCCAATGGTGCAGGGAAGCCTTTGCGCGCACCTCCACTGGGTCCAACACCCCCTCATGTGGCACAGAGAAACCCCTGCGCTCCTCCTCCAGGCTGACGCCCCCTCCCTCAGCGTGCCCAGCACACCACAGACCTGAGGGAGGGGGGCTGCCAGCACACTTCTGGAATCCCCGGAAGTGGCGTGAAGCTGCAGGACTTCTGCACAGGAAGCTGGCACTATCTCCATTGCTGCTGGAGATAGGTAGTGGGGCTTCTTGGGGGGGGGGGAAAATGGAGGGGCCTGAATGCCTTGCAATTGACTGGTCGAGGTGACTGGTCTAGGCCTCGCTATCGACCAGTCGATTGCGATCGACTGGTTGGTAACCACGGTTCTATCCCCTTCCTTTCGCACGCGCACCCATCCCCCCCCTCTGTCCCATCCCTCTTCAGGGATCCCTCTTGTGAGTATCTCCTCCGGGAGGAGGCACTGCAGCTACTGAGCCTGGGGGCAGCCAAAGTGGTCCTTCAGCAGTTCCTGGGTAGGGGTTTTTATTCCTGGGACTTCCTGATTCCCAAAGCAGAACGGGGGATTCAAACCATTCTGGACCTCAAGGAAATCAACGCCTTCGTTGCCAAGGCCAAGTTCAAGATGGTGACCCTGGCGTCCATCATCCCATACCTAAATCCTGGAGATTGGTGCGCTGCCTTCCATCTAAAGGATGCCTACTTCCATATGGCCATAGTTGCTGCCATCCTGAGAAAGCGAGGCATCCAAGTGTTCCCTTACCTGGATGATTGGCTTGTTCAGCGCCCCTCCTGAGACCAGGTGCTAGCCCACATTGCCCTGGCATGAGAACTCTTCTGGGAACTGGGTCTTTTTCTGAATGTGGCTAAGTTTACCCTGATTCTCACTCAGGTCATAGAGTTTGTGGGTACCTGGGTGGACTCCATGACAGCCACCGTCTCCCTGCCTAAGACACATTTTCTGGCTATCAGAGAAACTATCGTGACCATATGGGAATTCACAGGTGATTAATCAGCCCCACGCAGTCAGAGGCTCAGAGCTCCATGCACAGAACACTGGCCCTGACCATAAAGGTGCATTTGTATTATACATTTAAGTTGAGCATCTCTTATGTTGTCCCTAAAAAGTTCCCATGCATACCATAAACTGTGTATTTAATTCTTCCTTAAAGCACTAACAGGTCTTTGGGCATTGGCATCTATGCATTTAAAATGATTATTTATTTTTTGGTCAGGAGGTAGAGTTATAATGGAATGCTGTCTGATCTATCGAGACCAAGAGTGTATGAATATTTTCTTTTTTTAAAGTAGCCTACAGCTACTTAGATCATCTAGCAGACTTGGAGTGTTAACTTTGTTGTTTACTATCTATGACTACATCTAGACTGCAAGCTTCTTTTGGAATAAGATTTTCTGGAAGAGATCTTCCGGAAAAGCTTATTTAGAAAGAGATAATCCACACACAAAAAACGCAATTAAAAAGCATTGTGCTATTTTGAAAAACAGTGTCAACACTGATTGGACGCTATCTTGCATTTAAGGCCACCCAGAACCAGTTCAGGCAGGGCAGCAGGGCATCTGAGATGCGTGCTTAAAGGGCTCCCCCTGGACAGCCATTTCTCCGCATCTTCTGCTTGCTTGACTACTTCTTAGAGGGACAGCAAAGCATTTTCAGTGTATGCTTTGGTTGCCTAGCTTTTGGACACTACAGCGTACTCCTTACAATGGAGCTGGAGCTGTCTCTGGGCATGCGATGGCCCCAAACTTCCATGCTGCAGTTTTTGCAGCAGTTAGCCTTCTGAGCTCATCATCAAGACCCTCAGCCTGTGTGCTGGAGCAAGGCCCTTGCAACTGCACCCTACAGTGGAGAGAAGGTTCTGGAGGCTGGACACCAGTTCTGACTGGTGGGAACAGCTGGTGATGGAGCGGTGGGACAAGCTCCGTAACTTCAGAAAGAGGAAGGCCACCTTCATGGAGCTGTGTGCTTGACTTGCCCCTGCCCTCTGATGATGGGACACCCAGTTGTGACCCGCCATCTCCCTGGAGAAGCGGGTCGCCATCTGGAATCTTGCCACCCCAGACCACTAACAGTTTGGCATGGGAAAGTCCATGAGCTGGCCCACCAGGACCAAGCGGTGAGACGCCCCAGAGAGCAGGAAGGTAAGTGGCAGTGGCTATGTCAGAACTCCAGGAGGCACCTCACCATGTCACACCTTGTGAGATGGATTAGAGAGCTTCATGGAGAGCTTCACGAGAGAGCTGTGAAGACAAGACGTGAACAAGCTGTTCCATGATCTTTGCTCTGTGTAGACACAGAATGCACAGCACCTCTCCCCTTCCCCTATTACCCGAACCTGCTTGTACTTAGACAAAGTTTCTGAACTCATCAGAAGTGCCTTCCCCAGGGTTGGTGCAGAACTGGGCAACTTCCTGGGAGAGGGAGGACTGGCTCTCAGAGATCAACAGCTGGCTACTCTGCTCCTTCTCTTCATCCTCCTCCTCCTCCTGCCCCTTTGCCACCATAGTGTCCTCCAAGCTGATGCCAGGCATGTCTTGGCCAGTCTCAATAGCCATGCTGAGGACACTGTCTAGGCCACCCCCCAAAAATGGCATCCAGTTGTTTAAAGATTTTGGAAGAAGTGGAGGATGCACTAAGCTGGCTGCTGCAAGATTTAAGGCGCTGCACCAGACCATCTCTTTTCTTTCTTTGTCTTTTGGTAGGACTGGCACCTCTCTGATCATGACACGGCACTTTTGCACATCCTGGAATATCCTTTAGCCCTCATGCAGCTTCCAATCCTTCCATATATCTCAACATTCCTCCTGTTGCTTCAGGTTTATTCAGGATGATTTCATCTTCCTCCTCCCCCTCACACACACACCTTGATGAGGTCCAAGATCTCCTGAACATTCCAGGCAGGCCCTTTTCCGCATCCTTGGGAACTGTAGCTTGGGAGAGCATTACCGTTGTGATTACTTAAAGCCATCTGCACATGTGCAACAGTGTGCTGCTCTCTCACAAATGGGCTTGCAGTGCTGTCCACATGGGACAGGTCCTTTTACTGTTTCTGGGACTTTTTGATCTCACCAGGGAGAGCTGTAGAGATGGAAGTTTTGGTCAGAGCAGTCAGAGCTGGAAACTGCAGGAGGCCTCCCCGAGGCTAATAGCATCGACTTTCCTGCAATGCTACATCTACACTAGCATAAATTCAAGGTCAGGAATAGCTTTACTCCTCATAGAAAGCAGTAGTACAGAAATCGACTTCCACGACCCTTAAAGTTGACACGACAGGCTAGTGTGTATGCATCACTTAGAAAACTAACCTTATATGGCTAAAGTCAATCTAAACTCATAAACCAGACCACATTGTTTTAGATGGAATAATCTCTGGCTAGGTGAAAGGAAAAGTAACTGAAGTGTTAACTCTGTGGAGCTGCAGGTAACTCTTATTTTAAAAATCCAGATCAAACGGGGGGTGGGAATTATTTTAATATATTTCTCAGTTCTAATAGTTTGATGATGTTTGTCTGCAAGAGTGACCAGCAAACAACTCATTTAATATAAAGGAAAAGATGAAATGAGGCTGTGCAGTTAGAATCATTCCAGGTTATACTTTAGTGACTGTCACTGCCTCTTTAGCTGCAGTTGAGATATGAACATCTTTGAAAAGAGTGACTGAAGAAAAAGATCAAGCCTTTATTATTTATAAAGTGCCTAAGCACTGTCTTAAAAGAAAACAGAAACTTTCAGACCACAGACACAAATGGTCTCCAGGGATGTGCATTGTTGAAAGGCTCCTCTTCAGTTGAAACTCAAGTTATGAGACGGAAGTGACACAACTGAAGGCTATGCTCATCATAAAGTTCACTTCCCTCCAATATCTTTTTGCAATTTTTAAACTACCTAAGAAAGCTCGTAACATGTTTTTATTTCTACAGCCTTTCAAGTGCAGTTCAGCCTGCTGTTTGGATTGACAATGGTGAACTATTTCTCCAGAAGGGTTTGGGCACAAAATAAACTCCTCTGACATGTGGCAGGTTTTATTTTCTCTTTAGAAACAGAGGTGGTGTTGTGTTAACATTAACTGGAGTTGATGTAGTATCCTTTCGCTGAAAGGTAACAGGATCTATATACAAATGACAAATCATTCAGATGACATTCATGGCAGGAGATCATATGTATCAGTAAAAACTATTATTATTATAATTATTTATTATTTTATTCACTATGATCAGAACTTTGAGGCACTGAATTACAGGCAACAAAAAGGAAGCTTATAAGAACTGGAAATTTGGACAGATGACTAGGGAAGAGTATAAATATATTGCTCGAGAACAAAGAGGAAATGCAGCTAGCAAGGGATGTCAAGGATAACAAGAAAGGTTATTACAGGAATGTTATCAATAAGAGGGTGATCAGAGAGGGTGTGGGACCCTTACTGGATGAGAGAGGTAACCAAAGGTATGTCTACACTGCCATCCTAGTTCGAACTAAAGTGGCTAATGTAGGCATTCGAACTTGCAAATGAAGCCCAGGATTTAAATATCTCAGGCTTTATTTGCATGTTCCCGGGCGCCGCCATTTTTAAATGCCCATAGTTCGAACTCCCTACACGCGGCATGGAATAGGTAGTTCAAATTAAAGCTCCTAATTCGAAATACCATTATTCCTCATTGCAGGATATTTAAATCCCAGGCTTCATTTGCAAGTTTGAATGCCTACATTAGCCACCCTAATTTGAACTAGGGTGGCAGTGTAGACATACCCCTAGTGACAGATGATGTGGGAAAAGCTGAAGTACTCTGATTTTTTTTGTCTCTGTCTTCATAGACAAGGTCAACTCTCAGACAACTGCACTAGGCAATGCAGTATGGGAATGAGGTGGGCAGTCCTTGGTGGAGAAAGAACAGGTTAGGAACTATTTAGAAAAGCTAGACATACACAAATCCATGTGTCTGGATTTAGTGCATCTGAAGGTACTGAGGAGTTGGCAAATGGCATTCAGGAGCCTGTGGCCATTATCTTTGAAAACTCGTGGAGATCAGGACAGATCCCGGATGATTGGAAAAAAGCAAATGTAATGCCCATCTTTAAAAAAAGGGAAGAAGGACAATCCAGGGAACTACAGACCAGTCAGCCTTCCCTCAGTCCCCGGAAAAAACATGGAGGGGATCCTCTAGGAATCCATTTTGAAGTACTTGGAAGAGGGGAATGTGATCAGGAATAGTGAACATGGATACACAAAGGGCAAGTCATGCCTAACCAATCTGATTAGTTTCTATGATGAGATAACTGGCTCTGTGGATGTGGGGAAGTCAGGGGATGTGATATACATTGACTTAGCAAAGCTTTTGCTATGGTCTCCAACATTATTCTTGCTAGCAAGTTAAGGAAGTCTGGATTGGATAAATGCACTGTAAGGTGGATAGAAAACTGCCTAGATTGATGAGCCCAACGGGTAATGATCAATGGCTCGATGTCTGATTAGCAGTCAGTTTCAAATGGAATGCCCCAAGGATCGTTTCTGGGACTGGTTTAATTCAACATCTTCATTAATGACCTGGATAAGGAGATGGATTGGACCCTCAGCAAGTTTGCAGATTACACTAAATTAGGGGGAGAGGTAGATACGCTGGAGGGCAGGGATAGGGTCCAGAGTGACCTATATAAATTGGAGTATTGGGCCAAAAGAAATCTGATGAGGTTCAACAAGGACCAGTTGAGTCCTGCACTTGGTATGGAGGAATCCCAAGCATTGTTGGGGACCAACTGTCTAGGTAGCAGTTCAGCAAAAAAGGACCTGGGGTACGTCTAATGAGTAGTAACACTAGTTCGAACCAAGGGGTTTGGTTCGAACTAACACATCCCAGCACGCACTTCCTTGTTCGAATCAGCTGTTGAGAGGATTAACACAGCTATGAGATCATGCTAATAAAGCGCATGCTTTATTAAATCCCTGCTTCGTTAGCAATTTCGGTTGCCTACATTTGCATCCCTAACTCGAACTAGGGGATTAGAGTGGATGAGAAGTTGGATATGAATCAACAGTGTGCCCTTGTAGCCATGAAGACTAATGGCATATTAGGGTGCATTAGGAGGAGCATTTTCCGCAGATATAGAGAAGTGATTATTCCCCTTTATTCAGCTCTAATGAGGCCACATCTGGAATATTGTGTCCAGTTCTGGGGGCCCCAATACATAAAGGATAAGAATGCATTGGAGAGGGCCCAGCACAGGGCAACTAAAATGTTTAGGGGGCTGCAGTATATGACCTACGAGGAGAGGCTAAGAGATTTGGACTTATTTAGTCTGCAGAAGCGAAGAGTGAGGGGGGATTTGATAGCAGCCTTCAGCTTCCTGAAGGGAGGTTCCAAAGAGGATGGAGAGAGGCTGTTCTCAGTAGTGACACATGGTGGAACACGGAGCAATGGTCTCAAGTTACAGCGGGGGAGATCTAAGTTTGATATTAGGAAAAGCTATTTTACTGCTGAAGCACTGGGATGGGTTACCTAGGGAAGTGGTGGAATCTCCAACCCTAGAGGTTTTAAAGTTATGGCTTGACAAAGCCCTGACTGAGGTGATTAGTTGGGGTTGGTCCTGCTTTGGCCGGGGAGCTGGACTCAATGACCTCCTGAGGTCTCTTCCAGCCCTAGGATTCTCTGATTCTCTGATTCGATTCAAGGCCTATATTTAAATGATAATGAATATGTG
Source organism: Pelodiscus sinensis (assembly GCF_049634645.1). Lineage (NCBI taxonomy): Eukaryota > Metazoa > Chordata > Testudines > Trionychidae > Pelodiscus > Pelodiscus sinensis. Next base: position 12,036,245 of record NC_134723.1, read on the forward strand.
GTCAAGTGAAATCAATTAGAAAATTCAAATTAGCTGGAATACATGTTAAAAAATGCTAAGAGATGGTGTGGCTGCCTCTGTCACATTCTTGGATGCTGGCAGCTTCTCATGCCTCTTTTCAAATGAATAGCTCTAGGTGGTAGCACAGGAGGACTACCTACATGGTGCAAGTTAGAGCCACCCAGATTGAAGCATCAGGGGCCTTATTCAAAGTCCATGTAAATATCCTGACGATTCCCATTAGAATGTGTTTTAGATTAAGGACTGAACCTGGGGCAAACATCTCAACTATGCAGCAAGGAGATGGATCCGTCACAGACACACCCATGCATTAGCAAACGTAGTGGGAAATACCCATCCCATAATGAAGCACTGGAAATTACTCTGATCAGTAGCACAGCAGGAGGATGTCTACACTAGGAAATTATTTTGAACCAACTAATTTTGAAATAATAACTCCTGAAATAACAAAATCAAAATAGCATGTCCCCACTATGGGGGAACTTCGAAATTAGACCGAGGCAGGTGCCGTTATCATGGACATGCTACCTCGACTTAGAGTCTTGGGAAGCACTGAGAAGTAATTATTTTGAATTACTCTGAGGAGTAGTTATTTTGAAATATTAGCAGCGGAGCATGCACACCAATGCTATTTTGAAATAACTATTTACAAATAGGCATTGTTACCCTAAGAAAGCAGGAGTACAGATTTTGAAATAAACAGCCCCTTATTTTGAAAAACAGGCTTCGTAGTCTGGATGATCTGCTAATTATTTTGAAATAAGGAGGGGGGGGTATTTCAAATTAACTCCCTATTGTAGACCAGGGCCAGGAGAGCTTCAGGATTGTAGTATTGAAGACTGTGCCTTTAAGAGCTGAGCTGTGCAAACTAGAAGTCTAGGCAGGGCATTGCAAGGCTCTTGTTATATTCAGCTCCTTGAAACCAGAAGGAGACTGAAGAAAACTCTTTTGATCACCTAAAGCACTAAAGTGATCACTGAGCACTACAAGGTTATATTGTATGTTTCTGGATCACAGAGACTCCAACTGCTCCTCCAGTCCCCCTGAACTGTGCACATCTTTAGCTTGGACAGAATATAGCTAATATGATCTAATCATAGTAATCTTAGCTAATATAAAATATTGCTTTAGTTTTTAGTGTTGCCATGACAGCACTGGGATTTGAAATACTCAAGAGCTACAATAGCTAAAAAATAAGGCTGTCAAATTATCGTAGTTAACTCATGCAATTAACTAAAAAATTATCACGATTAAAAATATAATTGTGATTAATCACTATTATAATTGCACTCTTAAACACCAGAATACCGATTGAAATTTATTAAATATTTTGGATACTTTCCTGCATTTTCAAATAGATTGATTCAAATTACAACACAATACAAAATGGACAAAGCTCATTTTATATTATTTTAATTACTAATATTTGCACTATAACAATGACAGACAAAAGAAATAGTATTTTTCAGTTCACCACTTACAAGCTTTGTAGTTCAGTCTCTCTATTATGAATGTACAAAGAGTTCTGCACATAGAATGGAAGAATCCCATGTAGCCGTCAGCCTACAGGCTGAGGACTGACTGGCTATGTGGCAGTCCTGCAGAAAAAGACTGAGGATTACAGTGGATGAGAAGCTAGATATTAGTCAAAAGTGTGCCCTTGTTGCCAAGAAGGCTAATGAGCTACGTCTAGACTGGCATGATTTTCTGCAAATGATTTTAACGGAAAAGTTTTTCCATTAAAAGCATTTGCAGAAACGAGCATCTAGATTGGCTTGGACACTTTTCCTCAAAAGCACTTTTTGTGGAAAAGTATCCATGCCCATCTAGACGTGGTTTTGCGCAAGAAAGCCCCGATTGCCATTTTCGCCATCGGGGCTTTTTTGCGCAAAACAGTTTTTAGCTGTCTACACTGACCCTCTTGGGCAAAAACATTTCCGGAAAAGGGCTTTTGCCCAAACGGGAACGTCAAAGCATTTGTGCAAGAAGCACTGATTTCAGATAGTAGAACATCAGTGCTTTTGTGCAAAATCAAGCGGCCAGTGTAGACAGCTGACAAGTTTTTTCTCAAAAGCAGCCGCTTTTGCAGAAAAACTTGCCAGTCTAGATGCAGCCATGGTGTTTTGTGCTATATTAGTAGAAGCACTGCCAGCAAATTGAGGAAAGTGACTGAACTCCTTGGGGAATATTGTATGTCTCCTGCTGTGTGTTTTACACACATTCTGTCATATATTTCATGTTATAGCAGTCTCAGATGATAACCCAGCACATGTGGTGTGTTTTAAAAATATTTTCACTGCAGATTTGACAAAACACAAAGAAGGTGCCGAAGTGTGATTTCTGAACATAGATACAGCACTCAACCCAATCCGAAATGCTTCCCAAAATGTGGTAAGGATGGCACATGGAGCATGATTTCAAAAGTCTTAAAAGAACAAGACAACAATGAGAAAACTATAGACTTTGAACCCCAAACCTCCTCTCAAACTTCTACTGCTAGCATTGGACTCAGATAATAAAAAAGAACAAGCATTAGTTCACACCACTTTGGATGGTTATCAAGCAGAACTTGTCATCAGCATGGATGAATGTCCTCTGTAACTGTGGTTGAAAAATGAAGGGAAATCTTTTGGGCATCTGGCACATACACATTTTGTAACTCCAGCTACAACAGTGCCATGAACATGCCTGTTCTCACTTTCAGGTGACATTGTAAACAAGAAGGGGGCAGAATAATCTGCAAATGTAAATAAATTTGCTTGTCTGAGCGTATATCTAGACTACATTGTTTTTTCAAAAAAACTGGCCTTTTTTCGAAAAAAACTTCACCTGCGTCTAGACTGCAATCTCATTCTTTCAAAATTAAATAGAAAGAATGCAGGGGTTTTGTCAATATTGGTAAACCTCATTTTACAAAAAAGAATGCCTTTTTCGAAAGAGCTCTTTTGAAAAAAGGTGTGTGTGGACACAGGAGAGGCAGTTCTTTTGAAAAAAGAGGCCTCCAGGAAAAAGCGAAGGTGCCCTGGTGGACATTCTGTCTATACTAATCACAGCTCTATAGTTCTAGTCTCCAGCCAGGACTTAAAGCTGCAGGCACCCGGGGAAGGCATTGTGGCAGGAAGCCAGCCTCAGGGCAGCTTTCTGAGCACGCAGCTCTCCCTGCCACACTAGCCAGCAGCCATGGCTGAGCCACAAGGCCCCTGAGGTCCCACGACCCTTCCAGGGAGCCTCTCCAGGGGTCCCAGTACCCACCCAGGGGCACCGCACACTGGGCCCCATCCTGGTTGGAGGCTGAGATCCAGGCCCTCCTGAAGCTCTGGTCCCAGAAGGAGTCCCTCCAAGCCCTTCAATTGCAACGTTGAAACGCCAACACTTATGGCCAGATGGCTGAAGCTCTGTCCCACAGAGGTCACTACCATTACATCATTTACCCAGTCTGAGCAAAGGTCAAGGAGCTGTGGCAAGGCTATGCTCGGGCCCATGAGGCCAGCTCCCATTCCAGGACAGCACCACAGTCATGTCCCTACTACTAGGAGCTTAATCAGACCCAGTGTGATGGGGAAGCCCTGTCACCATGCATCATTGTGGAGTCTGGGATCAGGGCCGGCCTTAGGCCGATTCGCCTGATTCCCCCAAAGTGTGCCGGGCGTGCCGAGGGAGGGGGTGTTGGCCCGGAGGAGGAGTGTGGCAGCTGCCTGTACCACAGGAGTTGAGCACAGGGTTTCTCTGCGCTGCGGGGGGGGGGGGGGGTGGACGGGTGGGGAAGGTGCCTTGCTCTTTGTGTGCCTTGGTCTTTGCTCAATCAAAATTTCTGGGACCCCTGTTGTGTGTGCAGTTTTTTTTTTTTTTTTGCTCAACCAAAATTGCTGTCTGCTGTGGGGCCCTGTTGAAATTGTTCGAATTGGGCCCCGCACTTCCTAAAGCCGGCCCTGTCTGGGATGGAGACACTCATTGTCACCCTGCCAGAGATCCAGGGAGAGGAAGATGATGTCAACGACCAGCAGCTGCAGGAGGAGGAGGAGGACCCTGCCAGCGTTGTCACCCTCAGCCTGGAGCCAGTCCCCCAGGCCCAGGAGACCTCTCAGGCATCATCTGACAGCGGAGAGGGAACATCAGGTGAGTGAGGTGAGGTTGCCACATACACAGGGTGGGGGAGGCAGTTGAACGGGGGAAGGAGCGTGATCGTCACTCGTCATGCTCAGCTGGATAGTGTGCAGCTGGCTGTGCATGAGCAACCACGTGCAGTGGCAGAATGTGACACATGATCTCAGGAGCCAGTCCCGGAGAAGACACGGGATGCTGCTCACGGCCTCGAGGGAGGCCCCACACACATCCGACCCTTGGGAGGGACATCTTCTCCCCACCAGGCACTGCCCGAAGCAGGCTGGGCACAAGGATGCGCACATGACCACATACCGACGAGTGTTGTGCATGCGTGAGGCACCATCCGCTCCTGCAGACAGTGCTACCAGGTCCAGGTGTGTGTATGTGTGTGGGGGGGAGAACGGCAGGGAGGGCCAGGCCACTCCAGGCCCATCCCCCACACCTGGGAACCCACTGTGGCTGGACACTTCCCTTGTCTACTTTTCCATGGAGGGTGGGGAGAGCAGGCAACATGGTCTGCTAGGCACCTCAGGGCCCCTGTGAGGCTGGGGCGGCTGGGCAGGCCACATGTGGCCTTGCTCTCCGGGCATCACCGTCCTCTGTACCAAGGACAGTTGCTCGTTGCTCACAGAGGAGGGCACGCCCTCAGAGCCAGTGTGTGCAGGGATGACTGATGGCCTCTCCCTCTTGTCCTCCACAGTCAGATCAGCTGATGATGAGGGGCGAGCCACACCAGCCCAGCTGGCCAGATGAAGCTGTGGGACCTGCAGGCACTGGCAGCTTCTCCATGACCTTATGCGCCAGCACATAGCAGGCATTAACAAACTTCAACCAACCCTCACCCAGAAGTCCCGCAAGGCGGCCAAGTGGTGCAAGCACATGTGGAGCAAGCTGGTAAGGCAGGGAGATAACATGTGTGCTGCGATCCAGGAGGTCATTGCCTACCTGGGTCATGTTTCCATTGCCATTCTCCCTGCCCCCTCTGCTCCTGCCCCTCCTATCCTCCTTCCCCCGAGCTCCCCTGTCATCCCTGAGGCAACTACAGCCCCCCCCTCCTGCCCAGCCCCCTGTTGTCACAGAACCCAGTGGGGGAGGTCTATGTTGGATATTAGGAAAAACTATTTCACTAGGAGGGTGGTGAAACACTGGGATGGGTTCCCTAGGGAGGTGGTGGAATCTCCACCCCTAGAGGTTTTTAAGTCTTGGTTTGACAAAGCCCTGACTGGGTTGATTTAGTTGGGATTGGTCCTGCTTGGGCAGGGAGCTGGACTTGATGACCTCCTGAGGTCTCTTCCAGCTCTATGATTCTATAATTCTAACCCACCCAACCCCGAGTCTGCCGAGGTCCCCTCCACATGCCACTCCCAGCCCTGAGTTCCCCTCCTAGTTCCCAGCCCCTCTTCAGGTTCTGAGCCCCATCCCCCCTCCAGGTTCTGAGCCCCACCCCCTCCAAGTTCTGAGTCCCCCTCAACCCCAGTTACTTACTTTTTCTAGAAGTTCAAACAAAGTTTATTTTTAATAAAAATGGTGTCTTTATTGATTGTGCAGGGAATGGAGGAAGGGAGGGGTTGTGTTGGGAATGGTATTGGGGGTCAAGGAACAAGTCCCCATTGGGGAGGCCCTGGGGATAGTTACTGGGCTCTTTCAAAGATCCTCTCCCTCAGGTCCTCCTAGATGCGCACCCCCAGCTAATGGGCCTAGTGGATGGCAGCTGTCCGGAACTGTTGAAACTGTGTCCCCATACCACCAGCCGGTGTCCCCCACCCAGGGAGGAAGACCTCCCCTTTGCTCTCCACCAGGTTGTGGAGCATGCAACATGCAGAGACCATCTCAGGGAAGTTGCACTCACCCAAGTCGAAGAGAGTCAAAAAGCACCTGAACTGGCCCTTGAGGCACCCAAAGGTGCATTCCACCTGTATGCGGGCCCGGTTTAGGTATACATTAAATTGTTGTCTGGTAGGGTCCAGGTGGCCAGTGTAGGGCTTCATGAGCCACAGCATCAGTGGGTAGGCTGCATCCCCCACAATGCAAGTCAGCATCTGCAGGTCCCCAAGTACAAAGTCCTGCTGTGGGAAAAATGTTCCAGAATGCAGCCTGCAGTAGAGGCAAGAGTTTCTAAATATGCGGGCATCACGTGCCTGGCCCAATCACCTGACACCAATGTCTAAATTGTCCCCGGTGGTCAACCAGGGCCTGCAGTACCATTGAGAAGTAGCCCTTCCTGTTAATAAACTGGGCCGCTACATGGGGCGGTGCATGGATAGGTATGTGTGTCCCATTGATTACGCTGCTGCAGTTTGGGAACCCCAGGGCAGCAAATCCAGCTATGATGGGGCCCAGAGCTCCGAGGCGGATGATCCTGCACAGCACCTCAGAGTTGATGGACCTCACAACCTACAGAAGGACACAAAGAAACACACAACACACAGAATCATAGAATCATAGAGCTGGAAGAGACCTTAATTAAAAGGCCACCATGTCAAGCCCCCTTTCCAGGGCAGGACCAACTCCAACTAAATCAACCCATCCAGGGCTTTGACAAGCCGAGACTTAAACACCTCGAGGGATGGAGACTCCACTATTTCCCTAGGTAACCCATTCCAGTGTTTCACCACCCTCCTAGTAAAATAATTTTTCCTAATATCCAACCTGGACCTCTCCCACCGCAACTTGAGACCATTGTTCCTTGTTCTGCCATCCATCACTACAGTGAACATCCTTTCTCCATCCTCTTTTGAACCTCCCTTCAGGAATTTGAAGGTTGCTATCAAATTCCCCCTCACTCTTCTCTTCTGCAGACTAAATAGACCCAATTCCCTCAGCCTATCCTTGTAGGTCGTATGCTCGAGCCCCCTAATAATTTTGGTTGCCCTCTGCTGGACCCTCTCCAATGCATCCACATTTTTCCTCTAATTGGGGACCCAGAACTGGACACAATACTCCAGATGTGGCCTCACCAGAGCCGAGTAAAGAGGAATAATCACATCTCTGGAAAGACTGGCAATGCTCCTCTTAATGCAATCCAATATGCCATTAGACTTCTTGGCTACAAGGGCACACTGCTGACTCATGTCCAGCTTCTCATCCACTCCACGAGGAATAACGGTAGTTCGGACTAGGAAGCTTAGTCCGAACTACCTAGTTCATGCCGCGTGTAGCCGCGCGGCACAGGGTTCGAACGAGCAGGGATTTGAAAATGGCGGCGCCCAGTTTATGCAAATGAAGCCCGGGAAATTCACATCCCGGGCTTCATTTGCAAGTGCAGTATGCCTACATTACCCCGCTAGTTCGGGGTATAAAGGAGTTCTGAGCAATCATAGTGCTCTTTTACATACAGTGCAACTCCTCCTCCTTTTCTCCCCTGCCTGTTCTTCCTGATCTTCCATGACAGCGCTCCAATCATGCGAGTCATCCCACCAAGTCTCTGTTATCCCAATTAAATCATAGTTCTTGGACTGGGCCAGGGCCTCCAATTCTTCCTGTTTGTTGCCCGGCTTCTCGCACTGATGTACAAACACCTTAGATAACTACTTGATCGCTCTACCCTCTGCATTCTAATCAGGGATCTACCATTGTTTCTCATTCCTCTTTGCATTTCCTACTCCCCTCAGGGTTTTGGTCACCATCCCCCAACAAACCTAATTTAAAGCTCTCCTCACTAGGGGTATGTCCACACTACAAAGTTAGTTCGAACTAACAGATGTTAGTTCGAACTAACTTTCATAGGCGCTACACTAGCGCTCCGTTAGTTCGAATTTAAATCGAAGTAACGGAGCGCTTAGTTCGAACTAGGTAATCCTCATTCCATGAGGATTAAGCCTAGATCGAACTTACTAGTTCGAATTAAGGGCTGTGTAGACCCTTAATTCGAACTAGTGGGAGGCTAGCCCTCCCCAGCTTTCCCTGGTGGACACTCTGGCCAACACCAGGGAAACTCTACTGGCCCCCTCCCGGACCCGGAGCCCTTAAAGGGCCACGGGCTGGCTACACAGTTTGTGCCAGTTGCAAGGCTGCCAGCACCCGTGCCAGCACACCCAGCAGCTGACACCCATGAGCCAGCCACTTGATGACACCCAGCCCTCCCCCTCTTCCCAGGACCAGCCTGGCGGCTCCCAGGACCCTGCCCAGGGCCGCAAGAGGCGGGCGCCCACGTGGTCTAGTGCGGAGATCGTAGACCTCATCGAGGTTTGGGGGGAAGCCTCCAATGTCCATGATCTCCACACTAGCCACAGGAATGTGGCAGTGTACTGCCGCATGGCTGCCAGCCTGGCCGCCAGGGGCCACCAGCGCAGCCAGGAGCAGGTGCGCTGCAAAATCAAGGACCTGCGGCAGTCCTACTCCCGGGCCTGCCTGCCAGGGGCCAACCCGGAGGCCTGCCCCCACTTCCAGGCTCTGGACCGCCTCCTGGGGGCTCATTCTGTCCCTGCCCCCCGGGACATAATAGACCCCGGGGCAGAGGGACCACTCCAGGAGACAGAGGAGGAGGAGGAGGGCTCCGAGAGCCAGGAGCCTGCCAGCAGCCTGCCCAGGACCCGGGACCCCCGAGGCACCCCACAGAGCCGCTCGCCTGTGTCGTCCGAGGCCGGGGAGGCGTCCACCTGTGAGTACCATCATGCTCCCATTATGTGTATGGGGGGCTGGGGTGAGAGGGAGCCCCGGGACCGTGCACCTGGGCCTTGCCCACCACGGAGCAGCAGCTGGGGATCCTACAGGGGCCCTGGCCTTGCAGAGGGGAGCTGGGTTTCACACACCTGGGCCCCTGGGGTAATTGACCGTTGGTCTTGTTTCACCACAGCCGCAGCACCTGGGCCTGCAGAGTGCACCACCCCGAATGCAGCAGCCACCCACGCCCGGGCAAGCAGGAGAGCCAGGAACCAGGAGGAGTACCAGAGGTGGCACCTCCGGTTCCTGGAGCAACAGCTCCGTCTCCAGGACCACTGGGTCCAGGAGGACCTGAGGCTGCGCCGGAGGAGCTTGTAGGCACTGGAGGAGCAGGGCCGTGCCCTGCGAGGCCACCTCCAGAGCCTGCTCGACCACTTCCCAATTCCTCCTGCTCCCCCTGCTCTCCTTCCTCCTCCCCCTGCTCCCCCTGCTCCTCCTCCTGCTTCCGCTCCTGCTTCCTGCACACCCCCCATCCCTCCTGCCCCACCCTCCACAACCATTCCCCACCAACGCCCCCGGACCCGCAGCATTGCGAGACCGGAGAGGCAGCCGGACCCCCACCCCTGAGCTTTCCTTTCCCTTCCTCCCTTCCCTCCCCTTCCAGCTCCCTCATCCCAGGTTTCCCCTTCCCCTTTCCCACCCTTCTTCCTCCCTCCCTCCCCCCACCCCAGTTATGTAAAATAAAAAGACGTTTTTGTTTGAAAAACAGGTGTCTTTATTGACAGTAGGTAGGGAGGGGAAACGGGAAGGGGGTAGGGTGGAAGAAGGCCCCAGTGGGGCATGCAAGGGAGAGATCAGTCCTCCTCCTCCACCAGGAAGCTCTCCCGCAGGGCTTCCCGGATCCGGACGGCCCCCCGCTGGGCTTCCCAGCCGGTGGCGGTGCGGGGCTGACCGTAGTGGCCAGTGTGGCCAGACAGACTATAACCCCATATCATCCATCTTATTTGCCTCTCTGAAGCACAGGGCAGAGAAGGAGCAATAAAATCAGCATAGTCTATGCTGGCTCATCTGATCCTGAGAAGCTGAAACACAGATATGTGGATAGAGAGCAGCTAAGTCAATAAGCTGGCCTCGAGGCTGCGGCTGGCACCTATGTTGATTCGAACACACACAGTCCCAGGAAGAGGAATTTCCCACTGAGAAAACAATGTCCAGTACTTCAAAATTTAATCACCTCAATTCTCTCTTACAAGTGTAAATTAAGTTCACAACTCCCTTGTAAGAACTGGTCTCACAGCAGACAGACCAGCATCAATTGGCATTACAGATAAGAAAGAGAAATACGTGACCCCATGATTATAAAAGATGGGCCCAGCACACACTCACTTTGAGTGTCATTCTACCCTCTACCTGCTGGTCGGGTTAGGTGTTTGACCTCCCGAGGTTCTATGGGGACGCCCACCTCGTATTTTCGTCTTTCCTAGGAATTGAGGGACCGGCCCTGGCCTGACATGCTGGAGTCGAGAGGCACAGAAGGGGGTAAAAATGGTACCTGGATGTGGTCCTCTGTCTTAAGTGTACACATAGCAAGAGTAAGCTGTTACTTGGTACCATTATTTCTATTTTTCTATCTTTATCTTCTTTGTAACCATTTTAAGACCTATATTTTGCTAATAGTTAAGAAATAGAACAATAGCCATTGCAACCATATGATTTATAAGCTTCCTCAATAAACCTGTAACTGTTTAAGCTTTAACCTGCCTCCTTCAGTTGCTGTAACAGAACCAAGCACAATTTAAAAGAACTTCAGCCGGTCTAAAGGGACAGTTATAGGAAGAGCTTGGGCGTTTGGATCTGTGTCACTCCCAGGTGACAGGACCCACTGGGGCATCTTTCAGTCTTTCCTCAAGGCTTCCCGCTGCGAAGGAATTATGAAATTCTAGCAGCTGAAATCTAAGATGTAATAAGCTCTTCCTATATAACGGGGCATCTGTTGGCCTGCTGGCCACCCTCTGCGATGGGACCCCGGTCCTAGCAGTAAAGGCACGGACGTTAAACCTTTTCTCGGAAACATACACACACACACTGCCCTGACCGTCGGCTGACAGCCAGCCATGCGCTCAGCCTCAGCCATCCAGGCTGGCAGGAAAGCCTCCTCCTTTCTCTCACATAAATTGTGGAGCACACAACATGCTGCCACCACAGGAGGGATGTTGTGCTCGGCGAGGTCCAGACAGGTGAGGAGGTATCGAAAGCTGGCTTTCAGTTGCCCGAAGGCCCCCTCCATCACGATGCGGGCACTGGTCAGCCTGGCATTGAAGGCCTGGCAGGAGGGATTGAGGTGCCCCGTGTAGGGCTTCTTCAGCCATGGCTGCAGTGGGTAGGCGGCATCTCCCACCAGGCTCATGGGCATGTCCACGTCCCCGACCCTGATGTGGCGGTCGGGGAAGAAAGTCCCGTCCTGCAGCTGCTAGCACACAGAGGAGTTGCGGTACACCCGGGCGTCATGTGCTTTGCTGGACCAGCCCAGATTAATGTCCGTGAACTGTCCCCGGTGGTCACACACGGCCTGCAGGAGGATGGAGAAGTACCCCTTGCGGTTCACTTAACGGGACACCTGGTGTTCCGGGGCACGGATGGGGATGTGCGTCCCGTCGATGGCCCCCCCGCAGTTGGGGAAGCCAAGGGCGCCGAATCCCCAGATGACGGCGTCCGGGTCGGCGAGGAGGACCACCCTGCAGAGCAGCACCCGGTTGATGGCCATGACCACCTGCGGAGAGAGACACAGCAAAGAGCCAATCAGTGGGGCGCCCGGGTGGCTGGGAGTGTTCAGACCCTGGCAGTGCCCCGCGCCCCACTCCCGGAAGCAACCCCCCTGGCGGCGTGTAGTACGGCCGGGACAGACTGAACCCTCCAGTGCGGGGTGCTTTTGCCTCCTCCCTCCCACCCTTTGTCCCTGGGGCGGCCCATCCCCTCTTTGCAGCTCCCCTCCCCCCGGCGCAGTGGCCGACGAGTGCCATACCTGCATGAGCACCGTTCCGATGGTGGATCTCCCCACGCCTAACTGGTTTCCGACAGATCGGTAGCTGTCCGGCATGGAGAGCTTCCAGAGGGTGATGGCCACCAGCTTCTGGAGGGCAATGGCGGGCCTCATGCGAGTGTCCCTTCTGCGCAGAGCAGGAGCGAGCCACTCGCAGAGCTCCAGGAAGGTGTCCCTCCTCATCCTGAAGTTCTGGGTCCACTGTCGGTCTTCCCAGCACTCCAGGATGATGCGGTCCCACCAGTCGCTGCTGGTGTCCAGACGCCAGATGCAGCGGGGCACTTCCACGGCCCCCAGGGCGGCCATGCGGAGAGGCAGGGGGCTGACGTGCACCAGGTGGTGCCAGGCAGCCTCGAGCCATTGCTGGCAGGCTTACAGCAGGAAGTCCAGAAAGTGCACCAGTAGGTGCAGGGCGAGCTCTGGCTCCATGTTTCCACCTGCGGCGGTGTCCCCGAAGGGAAGCACCGACACACACGGGCACAGAGACCAACGCTTTGCTGTCCCTCGGCGATGTTGGCAAGCAAGCAGGAAAAGCTGAGAACCGGCTGTCCGGGGGGGTCCCTTTAAGCACGAGCCTCAGATAGCCTCAGACAGCAGCCACACAAAGCAACTACTGACCTGATGCCCTGCCAGAACCGGTTTCAGCTGCCCTTAAATGCCCCCTTGAGTCCAATCAGTGTGGACGTGCTAGTTTGAATTAGCAAAATGCTAATTCGAACTAGTTTTTAGTTCTAGATGCGTTAGTTTGAATTAACGCTGTAGTGTAGACGTACCCTAGGTTTGCAAGCCTGCCCACGAAGATGCTCCTTCCTCATTTTGTTAGGTGGATCCCATCTCTTCCTAACAATCCTTGTGCCCAGAACAAAGTCCCATGGTTGAAGAAACCGAAGTCCTCTCTGTGACGCCACCTGCGCAACAACGCATTTACTTCATCAATTCGATGATTAATTCTAACCCTAACCCAGTCCTTTCCCTTCTACAGGGAGGATGCACGAGAACACCACTTGAGCTCCGAATTCTTTGATCCTTCTTCCCAACTCTACATAATCCGCAGTAACCCACTCAAGGTCATTCTTGGCCATATCGTTAATTCCCACATGGAGAAGCAGAAAGAGATAGTGATCTGAGGATTTGAATGAGAGGAGGTGCCTGAGCTCTTGGGAGGTGCCCATCCCCCTTCCCTATGCCCAAGGACCACAGGGAGCCACTCCTCATCAGGCAACCCCCTCCTCCAGCAGCAGGCCCCCCAGCACCAGCACCCCCTTCCTGGGGCCTTCCTCCCACTCCCACTCCTCCCCACTCCACCTGCTCTTTCCCCACAGTCCCCCTTTTCCATTCCCTCCCCCCGCAGGGACTGTCCCCTGAGAGTGCCTTACCTTCATCAAGTCGGCCCCGAAAGTGGACCTCCCACACCAAACTTGGTGTCCCACCAAGTGGTAGCTGTTGGGGATGGCAAGCTTCCAGACGGCTATAGCAATCCTCTTTTCCAGGGGGCTGGTGAGCAGCAGGTGGGTGTCCTGGTAGAGGAGGGTAGGGACAAGCCAAGCACACAGCTCCATGAAGAAGTTGCAGAGCCACTGCTGGTCGTCCCAATGCTCCAGGACTAGGTGGTCCCACCAGTCAGAACTGGTTTCCAGCCTCCAAAAATGCTTCTCCAACAGGAGGTTTGGGGACAAAGCCAGTACTCCCAGATCCAGGGTGAGGGTCCCAAGGCTGAGCTCTTTATTTTAAGAGGGATAAGGGATCTTTTGGAAAAGGCTTTATTTTCCAAAAGATCCGCGTCTAGACTGGTGCTTTTTTCCGGCAAAGCTCCGTGCCAAAAAAAAGCGGCAGCCATTTTTTATGCTAATGAAGCAGGGGAGATTTAAATCCCCGCTTCATTAGCAATTGCAATACGTCTAATTTGCTTCCCTTTTCCGAAAAAGGGATGCAATCTAGACGTAGCCACCCTGAGCCTACGTCTACACTACAAGGTTTTTGCGCAGAACCAGCCATTTTGAGGCAAAAACCCACAAAGCATCGACACTTCAAGCGTGTTTTTGTGCAAGATAATTTACAGTCAATCAACAGAACAGAGGGCTTTTAGCGGTGCAGGTATACCACCTTCTATGAGTCATAACTCCTTTTTGCTCAAGAGTTCTTGAGCAAAAAGTGTGTGTGGACACTCAACAGGGATTTCTTACGCAAAAAGAGTCTATCACAAATAGCACAGATGCTCTGATGGTCATTCTGTGACTGACAATCAGAACTTTCTTGTACAAGAGTGTCCATGCAGTGTGGATGCTCTCTTTCACAAAAGTGCATTGGTTTTTCAATGTGCTTTGAGGTGTGGATGTGATTTTGCTCAAGAAGTTTTTGTGGAAGATCTCTGCCACAAAAAGCTTCCTGTGCAAAAACCCTGCAATGTAGACAAAGCCCAAGGCTGTGTCTAGACTGGCCACTTTTTCCGTAAAATCAGCCGCTAAAATCAGCAGTGCATCCGAGGATGAGGCCAGTATTGCAACCCAGCAGGCCCCCTCCAGCAGCCCCTACGAGGCTGGGGAAGGATCCACCGGTGAGTCTTGCACTTTGCACTCACAAGGGCGGGGGGCGGAGGCAGGAGCCAGGCGCCCAGAGGGGGGAGGAGGAGAGCATGTCACTCAGGCCATGTGAGCTGCACGCTGTGTAGCATTAGGCAGGAAGCAGCACATGCAACCACGTGCAGCCTGGTGACCAAGCGGCACGTGGCCGTGGCAGGCAGCTGCAGGGCACGCCTGGGACCGTGATGCTCACACACATTCGGCGGGACCAGGGGGAAGGGTGGATGCCGGCTGGAAGCGGTCAGGGCCCCAGGAACTCAGGCCAGAGCCCGCACCTCCGCCAAGGGTGCAGCACGGAGAACGGCACACTGTCCCATGCCTGGCTGTAAGGCACAGCCAGCTGCTCCTGGGAAAACTGCAGCGTCACAGCCCTGTGAAAGTGGCCCCCAGTGTGCCCCTTGCCTGCTCCCAGTGCCTTGGCTGGGTCCCCGAGGGAAGTCCCCACTGCGGCCAAATATGTCCCCGGGCTACGTGTGTGAGGGATAGTGGGAGGGAGAAGGGGAGAAGTGCTCAGGCTGCCCCTAGGGCCGCCTGAGTTTTGCTGCAAGGATGGGACACTCCCCCCCCCCCCCCGTCACTGTCCTGGTTCTGTCCAGGAGATATCCCACGTGATGGGGATCTGAGAGCCCAGACCACATCTGCCAGATGTGCTCCCAGGCACTGTGTGGGGATTCATCTTGCTCCCTGTCAAACACCATTAATTAGCCCAAAGCCTCACAGCCTCCACCGACAGGGAGTTCCACAGGTTAACACAACACAAGCGCCCTCCCACCCTCCACAGGGCCAGGACACAGACCGGTGGTTACAATACATGGAGGAGGACCCTACTCAAGGGGCGGTCCTCCTTGCAAACAGACAACACGGGGGGGCAGAGGGGGAACCAAGTGGGCTCAAGTCACACTACTGTGGTGTGACCTGGGCTCAGAGGTGGAGGGCATGAGGTGTGGGGACAGTGGATGGGCTGCCTGACTGACCCATCCTTTCTTCTCTTCCCTGCAGCGGGACCAAGCACAAGCCGGGGACCCTCCAGTCCAGCAGCAGCGGCACCCCCTGCTGCCCAACCACAGAGGCAGAGGATCCACCACCGGGACCAGCTCCTTCGCCGGCATGTGCAGGCCATCGAGTAAATCAAGGCCTCGATTTGCGAGCGTGTCCAGGGGGACCTGCAGTGGTGCCAGGAGGCCTGGGCCGCCTTCCAGGCCCAGTGCACGCGCATGGCTGACTCCATCACCACCCTCACTGCTCACATAGCCTATGCCATCCATTATGACGTGGCTTTACCCTATGCCCCCGCTATCCCTCCCCTGGCACTACCCATGCCCCCTCTTGCTCCTGCAATGCCCCCTCTTCCTGCCGCCCCTGAAATGCCCCCTCCTCCTGCCCACCTCTCCGTGCAGCCTGCCCCGATGCAGCCTGCCCCTCATGTCCAGGTCCGCCCCCGCAGGAGCGCTCACAGGAGCCACCCCTCCCAGGAGTAGCTCCTCCCCCTCTCCATCCCAGTTGAAGGTCTCCTCCTCCTCCCCGTCCCAGTTGAAGGTTTCCTCCCCCTCCCCATCCCAGTTGAAGGTATCCTCCCCCTCCCCGTCCCAGTTGAAGGTCTCCTCCTCCTCCCTCTCCCCCTTGTAAATAAAAATAGACAATTTTTCAGTTGAAAACGAAACTGTGGTGGTTATTGTGTTACTCGAGGTAACTGTAATAAATGATTTGAGATGCCAATTAGCCAACTAAATTTAAGAGGATTACAAAATGCGGACACCAAATTCTGTATCTATCACCGGTCGTCCCTTTAAGTGGTCATTGGTTTGTGGCACATAAATAAATACTGACACTTTTAAGTAAAATTTAAACCACAACTATATTAACATAGATAACAAACAAGCAAGAAAGGTTAAAAGATGCACACAAAAGAATATGTAACATAGTCTATATGCAGGGGATGATTGTAGTGTTGCTGGCAACCTCAATCCTTTGGTCCTTCCGGGCCTTAGGAGAGGAACAGCCAGGAGATCCCTTGAAGATGATTGGAATCGGGTATGCTGACTCGAGCCTTCCACACGAACCACGAATCCTCTTCCTGTTCTTCGGGACAGCTCGGACAGGCAATGGTGGCCTAAACCCTAGCCTAAACTAAAAAGAAAAACCCTAACTACGTCCGATGCACCTGATGAACATTCACGATGATGGTCAATGTGCTTGGAACCAACGCTTTACAATTGGGTGGAGGTAAGGGGAGGGGAGAGAGAAAGGTAGGGGATGGGAGGGAGTCATATGGGGAGACCCAGGCGACCCTACTATGGGACTTGTGCGAACATGTCCGTCAGGGCCTCTCTGATGTGCACCCCATCCTGGTGTGCCTGGCGGATGGCAGCTGTGTGGGGCTGTTCGAACGTCTTTGCCGTGGCTGCCATCTATGCAGGGAGGAAGGCCTCCCCACTCCGCTCCACAATGTTGTGGAGCACGCAGCACGCGGCCAGTACCTCTGTTGCATTCTGCTCACCCATCTCGAGACGGGTGAGCAAACAACGGAAGCGGTCTTTTAAGTGGCCGAAGGCGCACTCCACCTGATTTCGGGCCCGGTTGAGGTGGTCGTTGAACCGGGCCCGGTTCTGGTCCAGCCGCCCCGTGTAGGGCCGCATTAGCCAGGACAGCAGGGGGTAGGCCGCGTCCCCGATGACGCAGATGGGCATAGGCACATCCCCAACAGTCAACTCCCGCCGGGAGAAGTAGGTGCCCGCCTCCAGCCTGCGAAAGAGTCCAGAGTTGCGGAGGATGCAGGCGTCGTGTGCCCTGCCAGACCAGCCCATGTAGACGTCCAGGAAGCGGCCCCAGTGGTCCACGAGGGCAAGAGAACAATCGAGAAGTACCCCTTCCTGTTCGTGAAATGGGCTGCTCGATGCTCCGAGGCCCGGACGGGGATGTGGGTTGCATCCAGGGCTCCCCTGCAGTTGGGGAACCCGAAGGCAGCGACGCCAGCCACCGTAGCGTCCATGTCGCGCAGACGGATGACTCTCGGTAGCAGGACATCATTGATAGTGTGGACGACCTGCAGAAGGGTGCAGAGAAATACAAGGGAACACATCACATAAGGCAGGGGTGTGTACCAGGCCCCGTCGCCTCACAGCCCCCCCCCACCAGCATGCCTGTGCAAGGGAGGGACAGCCCAAACCCCTGGGTGACCCAGCCTGGAGTCTTGGCTGCCTCTGGGCATGGAGTGCAGCACCCTCCCCACACTCCACTCCCCCTGGAACTTACCTCCATCACGACGACACTGATGGTGAATCTTCCCACCCCGAATTGCTGTGCCACTGAGCAGTAGCTGTCTGGGATGGCCAGCTTCCATTGCGCGATGGCAACCCTCTTGTTGACGGGGATGGGTGCACACAGCCGGGTGGTGGCTCTCTAGCACGGGGGTGAGCCAGGCACGCAGCTCCAGGAACGTCCGCTTTCGCATGCGGAAATTCTGGAGCCATTGCTGGTCATCCCATTGCCCAAGGACCAGCCGGTCCCACCAGTCCGTACTGGTGTCCAATCTCCAGACTGGCCTCTCATAGACTCATAGACTTTAAGGTCAGAAGGGACCATTATGATCATCTAGTCTGACCCCCTGCACATTTCTCCACGGCGGGGTGCTGATGCCACAGGGATGCCATGGCCTCCCTGGTGAGAGAGTCGAAGGCGATCTCTGTCTCCTGGTCCTGAAACACGAGGGCACCGGCCTGGAGCACCAGCTGCAGGCACTCCAAAATGGCTGACAGGGGCCAGAGCAGGCACATGGCCACCCACGGCTCCATGGCAGACAGAGCAGGACACAAGAAACCCAAATCAGGAAAAAGCAGTAGGGGGCAAAAGGGTGGTGTCCCCAAAAGTCAGAGGGCAACCACCAAACCTGCTATGGCTGTCAGTCCCTGACGGAGGTCCTAACGCACGGAGCAGGAGACAAACGGCTGTCCAGCGAGACCCCTTTAAGCACGTGTCTGAACGGAGCTCCAGCCCCTGCCCCCAGAAAGGTCTGGTGGCCTTTTGCCCTCTTCAAAATGGTTCCGGGCTTCTGCTTTTGTGCAAAAGCGCGTCGCCAATCTAGACACGCTTTTCCGCAAAAGCGCATTGTTATAACGATAACTCCAGGACCAATCTAGATGCTCTTTTGCGGAAATACTTTTAACGGAAAACCTTTTCCGTTAAAAGAATTTCCGGAAAATCATGCCAGTGTAGATGTAGCCTGAGTGTTTGACTGAATAAGACAGAACTGAATGGACTTGTAGGCTCTAAAGTTTTATACTGCTTTATTTTTGTATGTAGTTTATGTGCATAATTGTACAGCAGCAAGTTCAGCTTTCATGATAAAGAGATTGAACTGCTTTACTTCTATTAGTGAACTGAAAAATACAATTACAGTGCAAATATTTGTAATAAAAATAATATAAAGTGAGCACTGTACCCTTTGTATTCTATGCTATATTTGAAAACAATATATTTGAAAATGTAGAAAACCCCAAAATATTTAAATAAATGGTATTCTATTAATGTTTAACAGGACAAGTATCCCACAAGGTTTCAAGTAGTATTTCTCTAAATTTCATTTTATTAATAACAAAAATAGTAAAGACATTTATATTCATTCTCCCTTATTGTCCTTGAAAATAGCATTTCAGCAATGTCCTTCCAAAGTATAGTTTGTCTTGAATCCAGTGTTAAAGAATAGTCTTAAATTTAATGTTGAAGAATGAGAACAATGCAGTTTCTTTTGCATAAGATAACATTAGAATCAATAGGAATTTTAGCAACAGGTTTTTTCTGTTTCTATCACATTTTTCTGTCTTTCAAATTTCTTCCTGCCTTTTCCCTTTTCCCCTGTCCCTCACAAAGTAATGATCAAAGGTTCCCAATTTGTAAGCCACAGCTGATGATGCTGTTTAGACAGGTAGCACAAGTTTATACTGAATAAGCCAACTGATTTCCCCAATATTGTGGATGTCAGCTTGGTGACACCAGTGCAATGAGTTATCATGATTTCATCATAAAACACATGGGCTGTGTCTACACTAGCATGAATTTCCAGAAATGCTTAAAACAGAATAGTTTTCGTTATAAGTATTTCCGGAAAAAGAGCGTCTACATTGGCAGGCTGCTTTTCCGGACAAGCCCTTTTTCCGGAAAAGCATCTGTGTCCAATGTAGATGCGCTTTTCCGGAAAAGAGCCCTGATCATCATTTTCGCGATCGGGGCTTTTTTTCCGGAAAAGACTACTGGGCTGTCTACACTGGTCCTTTTCCGGAACAGTGTTCCGGAATAAGGACTTATGCCCGAGCGGGAGCAGCGTAGCTTTTCTGGAATAGCGGCTGATTTTGTACAGTAGAGCGTCATTGCTTTTCCGGAAATTCAAGGGCCAGTGTAGACAGCTCGCAGCTTATTCTGGAAAAGCGTCTGATTTTCTGGAATAAGTGGCCCAGTGTAGACACAGCCATGATATTTGGTGTTTTTCTCCAACCCACAGCTCCTGAAGGCATGTGATCAGCTGAAAGTCTCGGCTATCATTTTTTAAAAATGGTTGTAGATAAGATATTGGTCATGTGACCTGCATGCTCCCTAATGGAAACAAAAAAGTTATTTTAAAAAAATCCCATGATATTTGGATTTTCGGCTTTATGATTTTGAATGTTTGTTGTTGACAATACTGTTACATGGAATAGCCTATGTCATTTCAATCCGAGGAAAATCCCACAGGAAGAATCTCTGGGGAAGGAAATCTTTATACTCTCACCACAGGCACCTTTCCAAATTGTTACAGCCATGGAATCCCAGGCTACACAGAAGCCTTTCTCCTCATTATTTGGAGGAAAGAGGCAGTATTGAGGAGGTGCCAACCTTCTTTCCATGATCCCTTCATCTTCCTGTCTTGGTCTTGTCTTATACAACCAAATAGAACAATAAAAATGGGCTGGGATTACAGTAATTAATGCACAACTATATGGCTGTACGGAACTGGTGGGTTCCCTTCACTGTTCATTTCTTGACATAAGATTTGGGTGTAGAATTTTGGTGAAGAACGAGTTATAATTTGGGTGCTAGCTGGTGTCCACCAGTGGCTTTACTACTCATTTTTGTTAGTAATAGACCTCTTCCTCACATTCCAATACATTTTCCATATCAATTTTTTGAAATAGTGAGCTTGAATTTCAGTGCCTGGGAAAGATTCTCTAACCCCATATCTCAGAATCCTACTAGTTGCTGTCTCTGTGCCATACATTCATTCCTGACCACACTCGGCACAGTGGGTGTTCTGAGGGCATTCCCAGAGTGAAGAAACTGAGTTGATGGGAGCTATTATTGGGGTATGTTACTGGAGCTGTGCAAGGTACTGAACTAGCTCCTAGCTATCTCCCTGTAATGGACAGGAGTGCTGACCAGCAGCCAGTGCTAAGGGTACTCAGGAACTATCAAGGTGTTGGCCAGGGGACTGGGAGAACCAATCAGTTGAAAGGTGAATTGGATATAGGTTCCTTGCCTGCTTTCTTTGTGTGGAAGGAAAGACCAGGAGTTGAAAGACACGGAATGATTTAAACCCAGGCAGGACTACCATGCCTCCATGGAATTCAGGGCATGGGAGTGGGCTGCACAAAGAGAAACTTAGAAGTGAATAAAGGGAAAAGTGAATCCAGTCACGTTCAGGGTATTTTTCTTTATTTTGTATTTTGGTTTGAACTGCTTTGTGTGATTCTTTGCCTCCCCTCTACAATCTAAGCCAGTGGTCACCAACCAGTAGATCAGGATCTACACATAGATCTTGGAGCCTCTGACAGGGTATCCTGACTGGTTTGGCTAGGAAGCTATCAGGTGTTGGCACTTCAGTTGCCCCTCCCCCTACTGTCATGCTACTCCTGTCCTAAGCCTTAGAGCTGTCCCTTGCACAGAAGCCTCCTGCTCACTGTGCAGGGTGTAGGAGGGAGAAGAGGGGGGGGCTGATGTCAGGGTGTCCCTCCTCCCCCCAATCCTGTACCCAGTTTCCCCACAGAGAGAAGTGAATGGAGGGAGCTTGGCTATGCAAACCTCTGTCACACTCACACACTGTGTGTGTGTCTATCATTCTCACAAACACTCAGGCTATGTCTACACTTGCGGCTTTTAGTGTCAGAAGTATGCAAATGAGGCTAAACGTGGAATATTAGAACATAAGAACATAAGAACAGCCGTACTGGGTCAGACCAAAGGTCCATCTAGCCCAGTATCCTGTCTGCCGACAGTGGCCAGCACCAGGTGCCCCAGAGAGGGTGGACCGAAGACAATGATCAAGCGATTTGTCTCCTGCCATCCCTCTCCAGCCTCTGACAAACAGAGGCCAGAGACACCATTTCTATCCCCTTATATTGCTGAGCTTTATTTGCATACCTAATGAACCACCATTTTTGCAGAAAAGGCTCTTGCACCAGAAGGAGCTGTCTACACTGCCCCTTCTTGCGCAAGAAAAACCTTCTTGTGCAATGCTGTTATACCAATTATTTTCAGGAATAATGGTATTGCGCAAGAGGGTTTTTCTTGTGCAAGAAGGGGCAATGTAGACAGCTCCTTCTGGCACAAGAGCCTCTTCTACAAAATGGTGGTTCATTAGGTATGCCAATGAGGCTCAGCGATATTCCATGGTTAGCCTCATTTGCATACTTCTGATGCAAGAAGCCGTGAGTGTAGACATAGCGACACTGTCCTTCCCTCTCACCTCCTGACCCAACATGTACATGGGGGGGGAGGGGGTTGTTACTACTTTTAATGATGGCAAAGTGGGTTATTTTTGGTTTTTGACTGGAATGCGCATTTCATAACTTTCATTTCTCTCTCTTGCTTACATTTAATTTTTTGAGTACTAAAATGCCTAACATGTCAGGAGTAATTAACCCTGTGGTTGGTTGTGTTGCTGGCTGACATGTCCTTGCAGCCCCCTGAGAAGGTCAGAGCAGAGGTTTTCCACATATTGTCCTTGCCAGTAGACACCACTCTTACAAATCAATAATAGAGACAAATTAGCCAGTTGAATCAGTGCCTGTGGATGAAGTGTAGCACATATGTGAGTGGAGCAGATCTGGGCTTTGAGCCCACAACTCTGTGCTTCCCAGGGAATTGCCCCATCCCCTAATCTACTCCAGGGCCCACTGTTTGTCACCATCTTCATAGGGTCCCTTATCCTGTGTCTGGTCATTCCAGGGTGGGCAGAGGGGGTGGGCTTGAAGGCAGGGGGATCTCCAGTGAACTTGTGGATGGGCATCAGCCACTGAAGCACAGGGTGGTGGGCTCAATCCTGACTTCTCCACCCACTCAGGCAACAGCTGGGCTGCCGACACAGGCGGCATGAGGAATGGACCTGGCTCCTGTATTAGGAAGGCAGGACAAGGGCCCTGATGAAGGAGCAGTGGTTGGGTGTGCTTTTGTGTGGCTTAGAGGCGCAGGCATTTGCTTGGGACACACAGGTTGGTGGGGTCAAGTCCAGGCAACCCAAGCCCCCCACCCCAGGAGCCACCAGACAAAGGACCCCCCCCCAAAAAAAAAAGTAGGGAGATAGTGTCAGCTCTCGAGTGGACTAGGAGAATACAGTACCTGCCTGAAAAGGACAGGGCTGTGGGTTGGAGTCCACACTGCCTCACACACCCTGAAAGCAACCACACAGTCAACACAGGATACAGAACACACCAGAGATGGGGCTGCCTCAGTTTTTGAATAGCCCAAGGAATAGGCCTGGAAAACACAGGGTGCTGAGTTCAAGTCCTGGGAGCAGCTGGACAGGCAACGCAAGCTGCCCCAAAGACAGTCCAAGCTCCTGCATTAGGGGGGCTGAACAGTGTCTCCCAACCAGCAGTAACAAGTACCTTTAAGAGTACTCAAGAGAAGCCTGGGGCTACACCAACACAACTGAAATGTAAAGAGAACTAATTTTTGTTTTAAGTTTTACAGCATTTTATTATTTTTGTACATTTTACATCCAAATATTTCATCACTCACCCAGCTACAATTAAGTTGTTTAAACAAATGTGTTGCAACAGTTAAAAAAAATGTGTGTGAAAACTAGGTAGTGGAGGTACTTTTTTTTTTTTAAATGGGTATTTAAAAAAAAATGTTGAGAAACACTGGCCTAGGAGATAGGGCATTTGCCACATGCCCAAGACTAGAGCCCGTATCCCTATCTCAGCCTGGTGAAAGTGAATGAGATTTGGGGAGGAAGGGCAACAGAATGATCAGGGTGAGGCTTCAGCAAAGGAGTGAAGTGGGGGCAAGGCCTCAAAAAAGGAGCGGGAAGGAAGCCGGGCAAGGGTATTTGCGTTTGAAGTAGATCTTACATTGCACTTAAATTGAAAAAGTGATCTTGTGGTTAAAAAGGTTGGAGACCACTCGTCTAATCACTTGTCCTAGAGATTTTCTCTGTGTTTTTTTTTATTTGTTACTCTTAGTGCTCTGTACTAGCTAGCAACCAGGTATGCTTTATCAAGTTTATCTTTTGTTTTGTAATAAAAATCACTTTTTAAGGTGATGATTTGAGTCTTATGTACTGGAAGCTCTGTCTGTGTGTATCTGCATGCTTCTGATTGAGAGGTCATCTACCAGAGACTGCAGTTTCTTTTTCTCTTTTTTTTTCAAGCTCCTTTGGGGCAAAAGAACTTGGGGGTACCCCCGGGAGTGATTTTAAGTGTTCATCCCTGGTTTTTTGGGATAAAAAAACTTGCTGGTGGCAGCAATTCCCCAAACTCTGTGAATTATGATTCTGAGGGAAAGCTTTTGTAACCATTGCCTTTAGAGGCAAAGTTTGAAGCTCTCTTGTGGGCCCTCACCTTCTGCAATTGGAGTGCCAGAGTGGGGAACAACCCCCCCTGAAACCTACCATTCAGATTTGCATCTAGCTATGACCTCCTCAGGTGGTCTTAGGTAACAGTTGAGAATCTCAGCCAATTTTTTATCTTATCTCACTATTACATCTTTGCTAACTGTAGTTTCAATACTGGATTTTGAGTCATGACTCTTGAGCCGATTCTTATCTCTACTAGGCTGTGTCTAGACTGGCCACTTTTTCCGGAAAAGCAGCCGCTTTTCTGGAAAAACTTGCCAGCTGTCTGCACTGGCCGCTTAAATTTCCTCAAAAGCACCGACGATCTCATGTAAGATTGTCAGTGCTTTTGAGGAAATACTATGCTGCTCCCGTTCGGCCAAAAGTCTTTTTCCGAAAAACTTTTGCGCAAAAGGGCCAGTGTAGACAGCAGAGATTTGTTTTCTGCAAAAAAGCCCCGATCGTGAAAATGGCAATCAGAGCTTTTTTGCGGAACAGTGCGTCTAGATTGGCACGAACGCTTTTCCACAAAAACTGCTTTTGTGGAAAAGCATCCTGCCAATCTAGACGCGCTTTTCCAAAAATGCTTTTAATGGAAAACTTTTCCGTTAAAAGCATTTCCGGAAAATCATGCCAGTATAGACTTAGCCCTAGTGTATCCCTATTCTCTCTGGACAAATCACACATTCTTTGGGTACCAGAATAAATCCAGCTGCTAAATGGCAATAAATATTCTCAGAAGTGTCATGAATCTTACCTAAATAATTATTGTGAAACATTTTGAGAGCTATTGAAATATAACCATGTAGGTATAAAACAGAAGATAGATTTTGTAAATATATCTGCATAGGTACACAGATTCCTTACAGGATCAATTATTATTTTATATTTATAAATGTCAGCAGCCCTTATTTTTGTTTTTTCTACAATACCGTAACACAAATACAAACTTTTTTTGCCTTTCACATTACAGCAGTTTTCTAAATATCATTTAATCCCATATATATCCAATACTTATGTTTTCCTGCACTCGAAAGCATTACAGCCAAAGTGAAGAAACAAATGTAAAATCACATATCTATGTATCCACAGTCAAAAAACCCAAAGAATAACATCAGTTACAAGAACTGGAGCTTCCACATCTTGTTAGGTGAGATTTAACCAACTGAAAGACATATACATTCTTAAAGTAAAAGCAGTGAGTTTTATTGCCATAATATATGAATTATTGGCAGTTAAGTTTTTCCAAACCTGTTTTTAAAATCCCAACA
The DNA here is from genome assembly GCF_049634645.1 of Pelodiscus sinensis. Taxonomy (NCBI): domain Eukaryota; kingdom Metazoa; phylum Chordata; order Testudines; family Trionychidae; genus Pelodiscus; species Pelodiscus sinensis. Next base: position 12,061,664 of record NC_134723.1, read on the forward strand.
ATGGTTCATAGTTTCCATGAGCTGTGTGTAGTCTAATACCTATCCTTTGGACATGGAGCTAAAGCATGAAACAAAACTATTCTTGTTTTAAAATGCGTACCAGGATAGAACCAAGGCCATGCTTTTAATATTTTGACCACTATTTTTCTTTCTTGTGTCAGAATAATGGAAACATACAGTTCTTTAGAAAGTGTAGCACTGTGACATTGCCTCTTAGACTGAAAAAATTAATCATATTAATTGAATTAATTAACATGTTACCCTTTTAGTGGTTGTTTCCAAAATACATATGCTGAACACTAAGCCTGAGTGACACGGTGTGTAATTGTGCTGACTTATAAGACTCAATGAAATATTAAGTTGAAATACATCCCTCTTTCTTCTGGATATATTTAATAGATCACAGATCACCTCACAGACTATGGACTGTACCCCTCCAAGTACACCTGCAGGTTCACTCATCAGTGAGGTAAGAGAAATTAAATTTTAAAATGGAGGTTAGGGAAAGAAACTTTATAAAAGCTGAGGACAACATTTCATGGACTTCGATGTGAGACTATCCCATGGCTCTAGCCTTATGGACTGCATTACACAAAAGACTGCCAGCAGAGGGAGCCATCATCTCCCTAGAAATCAGGTTGAACATTCACAGGAGAGAAAGCATTAGAGCACAACCATTACTGAATAACTTCAGGGCATTTGGAGGTTAGAAGCTAGAGGGGTAACAAGAGTAAGGGGAAACTTTATTCCCCTGCTTCAGATCTGTATAAGTCATCAGAGGATGAATTCTGATATCGGTTCCCTGGATTTCTTGAGCTGTAAAGTGAATGTGTAATACATCAGCCTAGTGCATGTAGCCACCTGCATTCTGCTACAAAGACCTTTTACATCTGCACTTGAAAGGGAATCCTCTGAACTGTCATTCATGTTAAAATTCGACACTTACCGACAAGGACTTAACAAGTCTTTGAACTTTCTCACCCATTATCAAGACAGTTTCCCCAATTATCACCTGTAATACCATTAACTCACAAACATCCCACTCTCCCTACCTTTAATATCAGCAATTCACAGACACTTACCTTCCTTCCTCCCCCTTCCCACCCCCCCGCATCCTCCTTCTGTTCTGCAATGTGATTTGTCCTTTTCATATTTGTTCATTTTTTTAAATTGTATCCTTTGGTATATATGGTTGTGACTACTTTCTTCCACTATTTGATCTGAGGAAGTGGGTCTGGCCCACGAAAGCTCATCATCTAATAAACCATCTTGTTAGTCTTTAAAGTGCTACATTGTCCTGCATTTTGCTTCACCTAGTGCATGTGTTTGTCTGCTCCTAGTGGCTGACCCCAGCAACTACACAGCTTGCTAGTGACTCAAAGAAAAGACACTTGGACTATGTCTACACTACAGGCTTTTTGCGCAAGAACATTTTGCTCAAGAAAAGTTCTTGTGCAAGAGTGTGTCCACACTGCCATGTGCTTTTGCGCAAGAGATGCATGCCTCTTGCACAAGAAAGCTCTGATGGCCATTTTAGCCATAGGGGTTTCTTGTGCAAGAAATCACTGCTGCCTGCCCACACATGCTTTTTTGCACATGAGCTCTTGTGCAAAAAGTCTTATTCCTCGTAGAAAGAGGAATAACTCTTGTGCAAAAAGCCCTGTGTTTTTATGATTTACTGTATTATTTCTTGCACAAGAACGCTATTGTAGTGTGGACGGTCCGCATGTTATTCACGCAAAAACAGCTGTTTTTGCACAGAAACTCTCTAGTATAGACGTAGCCTTGGTTTCCTTAATTTTAGTGGATTTTTGCTGTTTCAAGATGGTTTATTCCTCACTGAGCACACAAAGGTGGAATTTCGGGAGGGGGCAGCAGTTGTGCACTCCTGGGCACAGCTTACTTTTCATTCCGTTCCCCAGCTGATAATGGAGTGAGGGGAAAGTACTTGCATTCCATGCATGCCTCTCACACCTGGCTGGTGAGCTCCCTTCTCCAGGTGTGAGAGGTATGCACAGAATGTAAGTACTTGCCCCTCACTCCCTTAGCGGGGACACCCTCCTGAAATTCTGCCCTTGTGAGCAAGGTGTGTGTATATGGCGTGATATTTGTTATACATGGATTTTCATGGGTTAGAGAAGAGGAGGAGAGATGGCAGTCTGGTTAGATAGTTGGGGTACAATTTCAAGTCAGTGCTCTTGTGAATAGGATTGTAAACAAATAAGGTGGCATTGAAAAGTAGAAGGGAGACCAGCACAATTGAGGTAATGGATTTCAGGAAGGCAGATTTTGATAAGCTCAGAGAACTTGTAGGTAAGGTCCCATGGGAAGCAAGACTGAAGGGAAAAACAACTGAGGAGAGTTGGAAGTATTTCAAAGGGACGTTGTTAAGGGCCCAAAAGCAAACAATTCCGCTGTGTAGGAAAGATAGAAAATATGGCAAAAGACCAGCTTGGCTTAACAAGGAGATCTTGCACGATCTCAAAATAAAAAAGGAGTCATATACAAAATGGAAACTAGGACAACTAACAAAGGATGAATATAGGCAAGCAACACGGGAATGCAGGGGCAAGATTAGAAAGGCAAAGGCACAAAATGAGATCAAACTAGCTACAGGCATAAAGGGAAACAAGAAGACCTTTTATAAATACATTAAAAGCAAGAGGAAGACCAAGGACAGGGTAGGCCCACTGCTTAGTGAGGAGGGAGAAGCAGTAACAGGAAACTTGGAAATGGCAGAGATGCTCAATGACTTCTTTGTTTCGGTCTTCACCGAGAAGTCTGGAGGTGTGCCTAACGTAGTGAATACAAGCAGAGAGAGGGTAAGTTTAGAAGATAGGATACACAAAAAACAAGTTAAAAATCACTTAGGAAAGTTAGATGTCAGCAAGTCACCAGGTCCTGATGAAATGCATCCCAGGATACTCAAGGAGCTGATAGAGGAGGTATCTGAGCCTTTAGCTATGATCTTTGAAAAATCATGGCAGACAGGGGAGATTCCAGAAGACTGGAAAAGGGCAAATATTGTGCCCATCTATAAAAAGGGGAATAAGAACAACCCAGGAAACTATAGACTGGTCAGTTTAACGTCTGTCCCAGGGAAGATAATGGAGCAGGTAATTAAGGAAATCATATGCAAACATTTGGAAGGTAATAAAGTGATAGGGAATAGCCAGCATGGGTTTGTGAAGAACAAGTCATGCCAAACTAATCTGATAGCTTTCTTTGTTAAGATAACAAGCCTTGTGGATAAGGGAGAAGCGGTGGATGTCATATACCTAGACTTTAGTAAGGCATTTGATACGGTCTCGCATGATATTCTTATTGATAAACTAGGCAAAGATAACTTAGATAGGGCCACGATAAGGTGGGTGCATAATTGGCTGGATAACCGTAGTCAGAGAGTTGTTGTTAACGGTTCTAAATCCTGCTGGAAAGGGATAACAAGTGGAGTTCCTCAAGGGTCTGTTTTGGGACCCGTACTGTTCAATATCTTCATCAATGATGTAGATATTGGGATAGAGAGTACGCTTATTAAGTTTGCAGATGATACCAAACTGGGTGGGGTTGCGACTTCTTTGGAAGATAGGGACATAATTCAAAATGACCTTAGCAAGTTAGAGAAATGGTCAGAGGTAAACAGGATGAGGTTTAATAAAGAGAAATGCAAAGTGCTCCACTTAGGAAGGAACAATCAGTTCCATACATACAAGATGGGAAGCGACTGTCTAGGAAGGAGCATGGCAGAAAGGGATCTAGGGGTCATAGTGGACCACAAGTTGAATATGAGTCAACAGTGTTATGCTGTTGCAAAAAAAGCAAATATGATTCTAGGTTGTATCAACAGGTGTGTTGTAAGCAAAACTTGTGAAGTCATTCTGCCGCTCTACTCTGCACTAGTTAGGCCTCAGCTGGAGTACTGTGTCCAGTTCTGGGCGCCACATTTCAAGAAAGATGTGGAGAAATTGGAAAGGGTACAGAGAAGAGCGACAAGAATGATTAAAGGTCTAGAGAACATGACCTATGAAGCCAGGCTTCATGAACTGGGCTTGTTTAGTTTGGAAAAAAGAAGATTAAGGGGGGACATGATAGCGGTTTTCAAATATCTAAAAGGGTGTCACAAGGAGGAAGGAGAAAATTTGTTCCTCTTGGTTTCTGAGGATAGGACAAGGAGTAATGGGCTTAAAGTGCAGCAAAGGAGGTTTAGATTGGACATTAGGAAAAAATTCCTAACTGTCAGGGTGGTCAAATATTGGAATAAATTGCCAAGGGAGGTGGTGGAATCTCCCTCTCTGGAGATATTTAAGAACAGTTTAGATAGACATCTGTCAGGGATGGTGTAGATGGAGCTTGGTCCTGCCTTGAGGGCGGGGGGCTGGACTCGATGACCTCTTGAGGTCCCTTTCAGTCCTATGATTCTATGATTCTATGAAATGAGGATTAGAATTTGTTGGTAGCTTCCATACATCAAATTCTAGAATTTTAAATAAGAACCTTAAGGCTACGTCTATACTACGATCCTCTTCTGCAAGAAGAAATGCAAATGGAGTGTCCATTTGCATTTCCTCCTTGGATCCCTTTTGTGTAAGAGGTTTTTGCACAAAAAAGAGCTGTGTAGATGGCTTCTTTTTGCACAAAAACCTCAAAAAATGAGGAAGAACTGCTCTTGTGCAAAAGGGGTTTTTTTGCACAAAAAGGAGCCATCGACACAGCTTTTTTGTGCAGAAACCTCTTGTGCAAAAGGGATTCAAGGAGGAAATGCAAATGAGAATGTGACATATGCAAATGAGTGCCCCATTTGCATTTTCTGCTGTGGAAGAGGATCGTAGTATAGACGTAGGCTTAGAGAGAGGCCTGGTTATCTAAGCTAAAGATACAAACAGAGACACTGTAATTCAGTGGCAGTTTTAGTAGGCATTAAGTTGGAGTAGCTGGTGGTGGTGATTTTGAAAGTAACAGAAACAAGAGTCAGCATGTTGTAGTGAATAGAACAGGACCTTGAGGGACTGAATTCTAACTTCAGTTTTGCTCCAAAATAATTTTTGAACTTAGGCAATTCTTTTAAAATCTCTGTGGGGCTAACACTAAATGGAGATAAAAATAGAGAAAAACTACCTTTTTTTAGCCAAAATCTAAACTTCTGATTTTTTTTCACGGACTGTTGAAATCTGAAAAATAAAAATCAACCAGTTTTACTTTCCCCATTTGCAAAGAGCTTTTAGTTCTACTACTCTGAGATTAATGTACTTTGGAGGAAAATGCTCTGTATGTGCTAAGTATTATTATACTCATTATAACAAAAGAATGAATATGTTTGGACAAGAAATAAAATGTGCTGGCCAAATTTATCAATCACCTAACTCTACTAAATTAGCAGAATTATAGCTGGGATGAATTTGACTTTGAGGATAATACCATAGTTATATCTTCCTGACTATTAGCATTTCTTTAGTGCTTTCACTATACTGTCTAAACATTAATTATAGAATTATAGGATGCAGGTTAGAAATTCTTATGTTCCTAAAAAGTTCGCTGAGTGTAGATATATTTTTAAATAAATTACAAAATACTGAAACATGATCTATCTTCAACTTCTCTCACTCAACATGGAAAACAACCAGTTTTCAGAGTTCATATCTTCTTGACTGCCCCAGAAGCAAACGTAAAGGCAGTTTACCATTATTTTTATGCAGTGACATAGTGCTCTCTCCATGCAGATGCAGAACTCACTAGTGTTACTAGCAATAGAAAAATATGTCAGAGAGTAAATAGGCCAAACTTTATATATTAGCAATGTTGATAGCAGCCAGTACCAATATTTCAATTTTCTTTAACCTATTCAGTGCAGATACTTCTTCTGTCGAGCTAGCACCACATGCTGACTATTTAAACTAAGAACAAGTAAGAACCTAAAATAGGACAATTGTGTCAGTAATAACAATGACAAAAAACCTTAAATTCAAACCATCTTGAAATTGTACACAAAATGTTTTCAAAAATGTTTTTAAAAGTCTCACAAAATAGAGAAAGCAACACCATTTTCAGAATCTTCAAATGGAAGTGCACTAATTCGTTTGGAAACCTGAGCACCACAAACAAGCTGTCTCACCCGCATTCATTAATGTTTTAGTACTCTTGTTTTTACAGGCATGTGTTTTGATTTTTACATGTCTCCATTCGTTTTATGTTAGAATTGCCATTGGTTATCAGTGAGTGACTCTGAATTGATCTTATTTTTCTGCTGTCTCAGAAGTAACAAAAGCATATGCTTCAAATGGAGCTATTCAAGGTGTTCAAACTTTCCAGCCAAAAGAGTCACAGAGCAATTTTGTAAAAGTTGCAGTTCATTAAAAAGATAAACTTTGGAGCAGCTTCATCTTTTGTTCTAAAATCATCTCAGCATTAAAATTGATGAAGAGATTTATCAGATTCAGAACCATTCAACCATTCAGAACCATTCAACATACAGAAATGCAGAGCTCCTTGTATGGCCTCATCTGTCATTGTCATGAGACATTTATGGTCCTTAAACTTTTATGCAGCAGTGCATTGAGTTACATTTTGAAATAGTTCTTCTCATACAGTTGCAGAATCTCTTTTGAATTCTACAATTATTTTTTTTAAACCCAGAAACCTAATGAGATATCTTTGCTGCCCCAAATATCTATGGTTTCAATCTATAAGAGGATACTTCTTCTGCCATATTTCATCTTTACCCTTTATTTCAGTGGGAGCTTTACCTGACCCAGACTGAGCAAGTATTGCTGAGTTTGACCCTAATTATGGTGTATTTTATTTCAAGAACGAAGTACTGAAAATGAACTTGATACTTCTACAACAACATTATACATTTTCATAGTACTTTATACTAGGGTTAACCAGCTGATTAAAATCAAGGCAGCCATTCATATGATTAGCTGAAGCAAATTATAATTAGTTTGTAATTAAGATAATTTGTAAGCATACATGGCGTGCATAATTCGTAAATCAAGTTTATATATCAAGAAAGCTGATCGGAATTGTTTGGCTGTGTTGTTTTATAATAATTTTTATTTTCTTCTCTCAGGTTTTTATCTGAGATCTTTATTTTCTTTTTACTTGTAAGAGATAGATTGAAGAACTGAAGAAGTTGGCTTGAGAAATAAATAGGAAAATATTTTTGAATAAAAAGAATAAAAGGCTAAATTTTCAAAAGGTATTTAGATGCCTAGAGATGTAGATAGTTGGATTATCAAAAGTGTCAATGCATCCAACTTCCATAGAAATTAAGGGAGTTGTGAGCTGTGTATTTACAATCTCTTAAAAAATCCCATTAAGCACCTACCCGCATCTTTATGTACCTAAATTACTTTAAAATGTTGACTCCCAAATACCCCCACTGATCATAGAAGATTCCATATTTAAGAGATACCATGCTGCTTAGCTTTGCTAGAATCTGGGGCAGGAATAACCTGTGCATATATCAGAGAAGAGCAGAGTGCAGAGGACCCTTCTGCATCCTTAGGAAAAGGTTGCCATACTAAATCCTCTACTGCATGGAACAATGACCTCAGCAGTGCATGGAATTGAGGTGTCACGTCTTCATTGTGCTTTGTTACAGCATGAGGCAAATGTTTCCTTCACCTTTGTGCTTCCAAATCTCTCCAGACAAAGGTTGGTGTGATCAATAGAGGAAAATGAAAATATACAAGACAAATGGGGAATTACAGGGCTCAGAAACAAATCTCTTACATGTTTTACTATTGGAGTCCATTTGCCTATAAAAATTGCGAACAAGAATGTGACAGCAGAGTAATGGCTTAAAAGGAACGGCTGTGGATATCCTTCCACTTTTTTATGAAAGTAAATAGATTGGCAGAAGAAAGAAAAGGATTTTTTTTGTTGGGAAATTCCCTTTCACAAATACAATATCCAAAGATCAGACTGCCCCTAGAGGAGGAAAGTGGGCATCCATAACTCTTTTTGCCAGGACAGGAACATATTTACATATGCTCTTTTTGTTGTCATTTGATAGATAATAAATGCAAACAACAGCCAATTTCAGAAACAAGATAATTTTTTCTGTAATTTCATAACCAGAAAATAAATCTAATAGCAATATTGGCCTATTGCTCCCATTCATTCTATTTCATATACCCAGACCAGTGAGACACATTCTTAATACTCTTACTTGCTGTTAGCATATAGATATTCAGGTCTGTCTTACCACTCCCCTCACCCCCACAGTACCACCAATATAGGGGTATACAAACAAAGAATCAAAATCACAGTTTAGCTGTATATGATCATCTAAAGCCTTGTTCTTACAGCTAAGACTTGTGACTACACAGTAGGGATGTACATAAGCTAGAAAATGTACAGTCATGTCCTGACACATTTCAAACCAATCAGATTGAAATTAGACATTTTGGGGATGTTAGAAAGATGGTCCAATCTATTGCCTCCAGATAAAGGGAAAAGCCCAGAAGATTTAAAGACAATTTAGGTTGATAGCTTGCTGTCTGACAAGGATCCACTTATATACAGTAAAACCTATGTTATCCGGCATGCCTGGGGATTAGGGCGTGCCAGTAACCTAAAAATTCTGGTTATCTGGGGAGGAGGGGGGAGTCGTGCGGGGCCTATGGAGGGAGGCATGGGAACTGTGTGGGGCCTGGGATGTGGCCTGCTAGGGTCGGGGGGGAGGGGCACAAGCCCTGGGGGGAAGCAGGATGCGGCTTGGTGAGGGGGGTGGAAAACAGAGGGTGAGAGGCAGAGATGGGGGGGGCAGCCTGCCGGGAAGGGAAGCTGCAGCGGGCTGGCTTGCCAGGGGTGCCAGGAACTGCGGGGGGAGCTGAGGTGCTTGCTGCTTGCTTCCGGCTGCCATTCGTCCCTCCCCCAGGTACATGCTGAAGGCTCATCTGGGAAACGGCCCAGCACTAAAAGGACCAGTTTCCTTTTTTTTTGTTTTGCTTTTCCCGGCATCAGAAATTTGCTGGTTTCTACAGTTTTCTGGATGCTTAAGTTCCGCATAGCTCAGCTTTTACTGTAGTTGGGGTTGTGAAATTCTCATTTCTTTATTGTTTTGTTATTATGCTCCCCATAATGTTTATTGTTTATGTCTCTGATTTCTGGTTCTTTGATTTATTTCTGTCTGATGTATAATTAATTTTGCTGGGTGTAAGCTAGTTAAGGTAGTGGGATATAATTGTTTAGATAATCATGTTACAATATGCTAGGATTGGTTAGCTAAATTTCAGTAGAATGATTGTTTACCTGAAAATATTACTATACCTGAAAATACCTAATACTATACTTAAGAATATTATTATATTCATTGGCGGCATAGGAAGTAAATGGGAAAAACAAGGGAGCAAGGGAAAAAAGGAAAGTAAACTGGATTCATACAATAAACATTGAATTGTTTATATCTCTGCACTTCGGGTATTGCTCTTCTCTGTTCGTGTGAGAAGAACCAAGGAAGTGAGAAGGTGAAAGGATAACATCTTGGTGACATGACTTTGATGCATCACTTTGGACAAGTGAGTGCCAGCCTGTAAGTCCCCTTCCCCAACAGCCTGTGCAGCTGCATGAGGGGCATGTTGAATTCTCGTAATAGTAGTACAGTAAAACTCCAATAGTCTGGCATCCAATTGTACGGCACTCCTGATAGTCCGGCATCAAAATGGCAGGAGCCTAGTGAGTGAGCTTCAGCAAAAAACGAGTCACAAGGCAACAGCGGCAGCAGCTGAACCAAGCAAAAAGGGTAAAAATGGGTTAAAAAAACTAAAACATTACAGTATACTGTATACAGTATGTACAATAAAAAGGGTTAAGAACACTTTATATACAGTATATAATGTATACAATATATATATAACCATTTTATGGTACCTCCTGATAGTCTGGCATATCCAATAATCCGGCACCACCTAGGTCCCAAAGGTTCCAGATTATCAGAAGTCTACTGTAGCTGGTTCTGGCAAGCTGAGGTAACAGATTTTTTAAAATAAATAAAGGAAAAACCAGTGCACCTACCAAGTACAGGAGTCAACCTGAGAAGAGATTGAGAAGAAGATGGGGGAGGTTTTGGGAAACCTGAAGGGAAAGGAACAAACTGCAGGACAATGTAGCACTTTAAAGACTAACAAGATGGTTTATTTGGTGATGAGCTTTCGTGGGCCAGACCCACTTCCTCAGATCAAATAGTGGAAGAAAATAGTCACAACCATATATACCAAAGGATACAATTAAAAAAATGAACACATATGAAAAGGACAAATCACATTTCAGAACAGGAGGGGGATGCAGGGGGAGGGGAGGAAGGAAGGTAAGTGTCTGTGAATTGATGGTATTAGAGGTGGGGAGAGTGGGATGTTTGTGAGTTAATGGTATTAGAGGTGATAATTGGGGAAGCTATCTTGGTAATGGATAAGATAGCCTGAGTGTTTGTTCATTCCTTTTTGGAGAGTGTCGAATTTTAACATGAATGACAGTTCAGAGGATTCCCTTTCAAGTGCAGATGTAAAAGGTCTTTGTAGCAGAATGCAGGTGGTTAAGTCATTGAGAGAGTGTCCTTTCTGGTTAAAATGGCAAGAAACTGTTTTTTCTTTGTAATCTTGTCTGATATCTGTTTTGTGGGCATTAATCCTTTGGCGAAGTGTCTGAGATGTTTGTCCAATGTACATAGCAGATAGACACTTTCGGCACATGATAGCATAAATTATATTTCTGAATGCGCAGGAATATGTGTTCTTGATCTTATAACTCACTTGGTAAGGTCCAATAATGGTATCGGCAGAATGAATATGTGGACAAAGCTGGCAACGGGGTTTGTTGCAAGGGAAGGTACCAGGGTTGGTATTAGTGTGGTATGTCCTGTGGTCGTTGGTAAGAATCATCTTGAGGTTAGGTGGTTGTCTATAGAAGACTATGGGTCTGTCTCCCAGAGCCTCTTGGAGTATGGTATCCTGTTCCAGTATAGGCTGTAGTTTATTGATGATGTGTTGGACAGGTTTAAATTGGGGGTTGTAGATGATGACAAGTGGTGTTCTATTGTTGGTTTTCTTGGGTCTGTCTTGAAGTAGATGGTTTCTAGGTATTCGTCTGGCTCTTTCAATTTTCTTTTTTATTTCTCCGGGTGGGTAGTTGAGGTTTATAAATGCTTGATAGAGATCCTGAAGCTTCCGGTCTCTGTCAATGGGATTAGAGCAGATACGGTTGTATCGAAGGGCTTGGCTATAGACGATGGATCGTGTGGTGTGTTCTGGATGGGAGCTGTAAGCATGTAGGTAACTATATGAGTCGGTGGGTTTTCTGTGGAGAGTGGTGTCTAATTTTCCATTGTTGATTTGTACTGTGGTGTCCAGGAAGTGGATCTCTCGTGTAGAATGGTCCAGGCTGAGGTTGATGGTGGGGTGTAGGTTGTTGAAATCTCTGTGGAATATCTCCAGTGTTTCTTGGCCATTAGTCCAGATCATAAAGATGTCATCGATGTACCATAGGTAGAAAAGGGGAGAAAGGGGACGGGAGTTGAGGAAACGTTGTTCTAGGTCAGCCATAAAGATGTTAGCATACTGTGGGGCCATGCGTGTACCCATGGCTGTGCCGCTGATCTGGATGTATAAGTTGCGCTCGAACTGGAAATAATTGTGGGTGAGGACAAAGTTACATAGGTCTGCTATCAGGTTGGCAGTAGTGTCCTCTGGGATAATTGCTTGTAATCCGTCTTCATGTGGGATGTTGGTATATAGAGCTTCTACATCCATGGTGGCAAGGATGGTGTTATTGGGGAAGTTATCGATGTTTTGTAGTTTCCTTAGGAAGTCAGTAGTGTCTCGGAGATAGCTGGGGGTGTTGGTTGCAAAGGGTTTGAGAAGAGAGTCTACATAGCTGGATAGACCAGTAGTGAGCGTGCCAATACCAGAGACGATGGGACATCCGGGGTGCCCAGGTTTATGGATCTTGGGAAGCAGATAGAACAATCCTGGTCGGGGGTCAGAAGGTGTTTCTGTGTGGATTTGTTCCCGAGTAGCTGTGGGGAGGCTTTTAAGGAGACAGTGTAGTTTCTTTTGGTATTCCAAGGTGGGATCAGAGGGGAGAGGTTTGTAAAATGTGGTATTCGAGAGTTGTCTGGTTGCCTCCTGGTTATAGTCGGCCTTATTCATAATGACCACAGCACCCCCTTTGTCAGCTGGTTTCATTATAATGTCCAGGTTGTTTTTGAGACTCTGGATGGCATGGTGTTCAGCGCGGCTAAGATTGTGTGTCGCTTGTTGTCGTTTGCGAATAATGTCAGTCTGTGCGTTGTTGCGGAAGCTTTGTATAAAGAAATCCAGATTGTAATTCCAACCATCAGGGGGAGTCCATATAGAATTATTTTTCCTTTGGTGTTGATAGGGGGGATCTGGTAGGTCAGATTAATGTTCATTGGTGGTTTGGAAATATTCTCGGAGGCGGAGGCGGCGAAAAAAAGCCTCAAGGTCACCACAAAATTGTATCCAGTTTGTGGGGGACGTGGGGCAGAAAGAGAGACCCCGGGACAAGACAGACTCTTCTGCTGGATTGAGTTTGTAGCTGGAGAGGTTAACAATATTATCCGGTGGGTTGAGGCAGTTGCTGTTGTAGCCAGTGGTATGGAGCAGGTTAGAAAATTTATTGTCTTTTCTTTGTTGTAGGGAATAGAAGTGTGTATAGTAGATTTCTTGTCTGGTGGAACAAAAGTCTACAAGGTGTAAGTCGGTGTGGATGTTTGTCTTGAGATGAGACGATCTAAGTTAGAAATGTCATTCTTGATGGTTTTCTGTTTCTTGTATAAAATACTTATCAGGTGAAGGGAAAGGAGTGTAGGAAAAATGTTTGTGTGATGGGATAGAGTGCTGGGTAAAACTGAAACTGATCTCCTCCAACACATTAAGGATTTGAGAATATTGTGGATCAGTAATTGATTTTAACAGAAAAATCCATGTTCACAGTAGAGGTAGCTGATTAGAAGGCACAAGATGCTGCATGGACAAGGACTCTTTTGAGGCAATCCAGTGAGAGAGGGGAATTGCTTGGAAATATAGCAGACTTAGAGGATGAATTGTATCAGTGTAAACATGGAAGTAATAGATTTGGGGCCCCCAAATCATCTGCCCCATCAATGCAGTTTAAAAAAACATGCCCCCCAAAAAGAATACACTATATCTCAGGACTACTCAACAAGCAGCCCGTGGGCCATATGCGGCCCGCAACCTGTTTGTTTGCGGCCCGTGGTGGGGTTTGGGTTTACACGGGGCTCAACACATGACCCATGGGTGGATCCTTTGAACATGGATTCCCCTGAGAACACGCTCCATAATGGTGAGTGAATATAATGGTCTTCTGTTGATATGTGTTTAGTACTTAAATTCCTGGACTGTCATTGCTCATTAAAAGTGCTGTCATATGGGTGGAAATCAGGTAAATATTGCATTTTATTAATATCAGCAGAACTGACTTAATTGGGGCCTGCATGTTGTATAGTCTTGCCTTAATCTTTATATTCATGCCCATCAGTGTGAAAGAAGCTATTTGCATAGATTTGCATACACATTTGTAACCACACTTAAGTTGTGGCCCTTGGCATGTGCTGTGAATATCATTGTGGCCCCTGGGGCTTCCACAGTTGAGTAGCCTTGCTATATCCACTACAGCCTATTAATGTTGTAACCTGATAATCCATAGTTACAATCCTTGCAAGACAAACTACCTGAAAGGAAAGAGTTGTTTGAAATGAAAGCAGAGTGCCGGCTTTTTCCTTCTCAAAATCTATGGAATTTTGCATAAGTTTTTCAAATTAAAAAACAAACAACATTCACTAATTAAACTTTTCTAAATGAGTATTTCATCTCGCCCTGAGCTACATGATTGCCTATGATCAATTGATTGATATTTTCTGGTATTGTTTACAACAGAACTGCTGACAGGGTCTGGGGGGTCTGGGCTGCACTAAGGCCTGTCCGCCCTCGGCATTGCCCCCTCCCATCCAAGACCCCATCCCTTTTGGGGCATAGAGCCAGCTTCTCCATACCTTGCCATGGGGTCCACAGTGGCTGTGACCCCAATTCATTTAACATATGGTTTCTTACTCATCTGGATGCATCTGTGGCAAAGTATCTATGCTTTCATATATTGTGCTTCTATTATTCCATTTTGATGGTACTTTTTTGCACTATAGCATTTATGTATTCTAAATATCTCAATTCCCTTTTAGGCAGCTAACTAGTGACCAGATTTTCAAAAATATACAGTTTCCAGCAGTTTTTCATGTGACAGTTATAGTCGGATTTTCAGCTCAAAACCCAGTGTGCTGAGTTATTTTGGATAGCTTGTCCCAGTTGTAAACCCCGAGAAAGTTTGCAACATAGTTTTTGTGACAATTGGTTCAAAATCAGTAAAGACAAGATGTTAAGGCTTTCCAGCCACCTGATACCTTTTAAAGGGCAAAGTACTCATTTCTGAAGTATAGTGGGATGGGAATTTTCAAACAAGTCTAAAGAAGTAAGTCATCCAAATCCCATTGAAATTCAGTGGCTCCTCATATCCCCTCTCACAGACATAATTCCCTAATCTGAAAATTAAAGGTAGTCTTTGATTTTGTTTATTTGTTGAAAGTTAAATTTTCTACTGTCAATCTTTATGCATACACACACATACAGAAATCTCATATGAAACAAGATATCTTGTAATAAATTCAGTCAGTACTTTATGGTTTCATCAACTTGGTAAAAACCTCTGGATTCTTCTACTTAAAGCTATTAGAATTTGTTAAGTCTTAACATTGGGTTATTCTTATTGGGAGTTCAAAGAGAAAATGCCAAACTGTGCATGAAGGAAGTTGTTCATCATACATTAAAACCTTGTTTATTGTATAAGGGTGCATCTAGACTGGCAAGATTTTGAGCAAAAGCGAATGCTTTTGCGCAAAAACTTGCCAGCTGTCTACACTGGCCGCTTGAATTTGCGCAAGAGCACTGACTTTGTAATATACAAAATCAGTGCTTCTTGCGCAAATACTTTCACACTCCTGCTTGAGAAAAAGCCCTCTTGCACAAGAATACTTGCGCAACAGGGCCAGTGTAGACAGGGAAGAACTGTTTTGCACAAAAAAGCCCCGATGGCTAAAATGGCAATCGGAGCTTTCTTGTGCAAAATCGCAATTAGACTGGCCACGGATGCTTTTGCACAAAAGCACTTTTTGCGCAAAAGTATCCCTGCCAATCTAGATGCTCTTATGAGGAAATACTTTTAACGGAAAAACTTTTCCGTTAAAAGTATTTCCGCAAAATCATGCCAATCTAGACGCAGCCTAACAGTTTGAAAACAACATAATGACTGAGGATTTTCATGATTTACAGAAGAAAACAGAATTGTGCAAGTAACAGATTGTTCAGCTATTAGCCTTTCGGGGAAAAAACCATATTTGGGGGCTTTACACATATTTTAAACACAAATTTCAAAACAAAAAGTCAATTTGAATAGAAAAATTTGAGTACTTAATTTGAAAAGTATCAAACATTTTGACTTTTTCAGAATATTAAAAAATACCTAAGCTATTTGGTGAAATCAATATGAATTCAATAAGGGTATGTCTACACTACAAAGTTAATTCGAAATAACAGCAGTTATTTCAAATTAACTTTAATAGCATCTATATAGGCAAACTCCTATTTCGAAACAAATTCAAAATAGTGGAGCCCCTATTTCGAATTTGGTAAACCTCATTCTACTAGGAGTAACACCAAATTCGAAATAGCTATTTCGAATTAAGTGCTGTGTAGACACTTAATTCAAAATAGGGGGCCTTCAGCCTTTCCCAGGGAGCCTTGGTGGCCACTCTGGGCACAACTAGGAAAACTTACTCATCTCTCCCCCAGCCCTGGAGCCATTAAAGGGATAGACCCTGGCCACATTGCTGTGCCAGCTCCAAGCCTGCCAACCCAGAGCCAGCAGTGGCCACCGGGGCCCCTGACCCAGTGGCCCCAAAATATGAGCCAGCAAACCACTGGCAGCCAGCCCTCCTCTGCTCCCCAGGAGCAGTCTGCCAGCTCCCAGGAGCCTGACAGGGGCTGGAGAAGGTAGGCACCTTCCTGGTCTAGGGTGGAGATCATGGACCTTATTCAGGTTTGGGGGGATGCCCCCAATATCCATGATCTCCGCACTAGATGGAAGAATGTGTCTGTCTATGGCAGGATAGCTGCCAGTCTGGCCACCAAAGGCCACATTGTGAACCCAGGAGCAGGTTAGAATGAAAGTCAAGTTGGTCTGTCGAGACCCCCAACCCTGAGCTTCCCCTCCCCATTATTCCCCTTGCTTTCCTGTTCCAGCTCCCTCCTCCCAGGTTTCCCCCTCCCCTCTTCCACCCTCTCACTTCCCCTCTCGCACCTCCTTTTCTCAGTCTCCCCCGAGTTTTGTTCAATAAACCAAGTTTCAGTTTTTGAACATATGTGTCTTTTATTTGACATCTGGAAGGGGGGCTAGGGAGGGGTAAGTGGGAGGACGTGAGGGAGGAATGGGGCACGAGCCCCTGGTAGGAAGGACTGGGGAGGCGCTGAGGGCTCCTTGGGATGGACGCTTTCCCTCAGGGTTTCCTGGATCTTGACAGCCCCCCAATGGGCCACACGGATGGCAGCCTGCAGCAAGTGCAGCCGTGCTGATGGCACCGACCCCACAAGATGCACTGGCATGCCCAGGGGCAGCTCTGGCTCTATGTGGTCGAGTGCCGTGATGTGTGGGCACTCAGGGCACTCCAAGACAGGACTGCTTTGCTGTCCCTCATCGAGTTAGACAAGCAAGCGGGGAACCCTGAGAACTGTCTGTCCAGGGTGGGGGTCGGGTCCCTTTAAGCACAACCCTCAGCTAGCCTGAGACAGCAGCTCCACGCTCTAAGTCCTAACCTAATGCCTTGCCGGCACTTGTTCCGGCCAGCCTTAACTTTGGTTCAGGGACCACTGAGTATGGACGTGCTATTTCAAAATAGCAAAACACTATTTCAAAATAGTTTTTGTGTATATATACATTATTTCCAATTAGCTTAATTCGAATTAACTATTTTGAATTAAGGTTATTCGAAATAGCACTGTAGTGTAGACATACCCTAAATGTTTTAGTTACCCTGAATCTGCATTTTCTGAAAAAAACCTAGTTTCAGCCAAAAGATTTCACCGAGAGAATATTATACTGTCAATAAAACCGTAATAATAATTTGACAAAGAAGCAAAGCAATTTAAATATCAAGATAAATGTTTAATTTCAATTGCTAACTCACACACTGACCTTGGTGAGCACTTTTCTGGAGGGGTTGTCAAACTAAAACAATAGTTTATAATGTTAAAAAAAATTGAATTACCTAAGTATAATTAAAAGAGTGAACCAAAAAGACAATAAATGCAAGTAAATGTTCAGGTCATGTCTTTATTAATAGCATTTCATTACGCATACTGAAAAAATGCTAACTGTGCCATATTTAGAGCTAAGTGAGGGCAGAACCTCATTAGCTATAACAGGAAATTTCAGTCAGACAATGGCGGAGCTGGGAACATACACTTCTGTATAGTCCATCCTCATTAAAGCACCATTTAAAGGAGCAAAACACCTCAGATATTCCAATATAGTAGATTGGTTTAAAACTCTTTGGAGATTCCAAAACTATATACAGGCAGTGCCCGGGTTACGTACAAGATAGGGACTGTAGGTTTGTTCTTAAGTTGAATTTGTATGTAAGTCGGAACTGGTACATATTGTAGGGGAAACTCTAGCCAAACATTTTTTTTAGGTTTGGATAGCATAGGGAAAGGTTAACTCCCCTCTAATGTTTGTTTTGCTGTCTGTTCCCCTGTTCAGAAGATTTCACATCTATTTCTGTCCCTGTGACAAACTCAGGACTAAAGGAGTAACTCATCAAATACCAAACAGCTCTGCACATGCTTTGAGCTAATAGCTTTATTTCCACACACCACCCAGGGTTCTAGGAGGAGGGTCCTTTTTTTGCTAACACAATGAGGCCAGCACTTTGTTTGTTTTGGTGGAGTCTTTGTTTGCCCAGGAAGCCCAGCATGTATAGGGGGAGGAGGGGCGGAGAGGCTGCTTTTGTCTGCTGTTCGGCAGCCTGTTGCTCAGGAGAGGGGGCAGCCTGTTGCTGGCAGGGGGGGAGGGGAGGGCAGGGCATGCAGGCGGCGAGGCCGCGGGGGGGGGGGGGCAGCGGGCATAGGGAGGCACTTTTCCTCTGCCCGGCAGCTCTGCGGGACCCCAGTCGGAGCCGGCCCGAGGAGGAGGAGGATCCTAGGACCCAGGTGAGCGAGCCCCGGGAATGCTGCTGCGCATGTGCGGGAGTTGCCTCACCCCGTTCGTATCTAGGGATCCGACGTAAGTCGGATCCACTTAAGTCGGGGACTGCCTGTACCTGACTTCCTAAGAATCTATCAGCCTGTTGTACTGGCTAGTGCCATGTTCACAGAATCACAGACTCCTCCTAGGGCTGGCAGAGACCTCAGGAAGTCAATGAGTCCAGCTCCCCATCCAAAATAGGGCTAACCTCAACTAAATCATCCCAGACAGGGCATTGTCACGCTGAGACCTAAAATCCCCTAGGGATGCAGATATTACCACCTCACTAAGTAACCCATTCCAGTGCTTCACCCTGCTCCTAGTGAAATAGTTTTTCCTAATATCCAACGTAGACCTCCCCCACTGTAACTTGAGACCATTACTCCTGTTTCTGCCATCCATTACTAATGAGAACAGCCTCTCTCCACTCTCGTTGGAACCTCCCTTCAGGAAGCTGAAGGCTGCTATCAAATCCCCTCTCACTCTTCTCTTCTGCAGACTAAATAAGCCCAAATCCCTCAGCCTCTCCTCCTAGGTTAAGTGTTCCAGCCCCCTAATCATTTTGATTGCCCTTCTCTGGACCCTCTCCAATATGTCCACATCCTTTCTATAGTGGAGGGCCCAGAATTGGATACAATACTCCAGATGTGGCCTCATCAATGCCAAATAAAGGGGAATAATCACTTCTCTAGATCTGCTGGCAATGCTCCTTCTAAGGCACCCTAATATGCGAGAAGCCTTGGCTACAAGGGCACACTGTTGACTCATATCCAGCTTCTCATCCACTGTAATTCCCAGGTCTTTTTCTGCTGAATTGCTACCTAGCCAGTCGGTCCCCAGCCTATAACAATACTTGGGATTCTTCCATCCCAAGTGCAGAACTGTGCACTTGTGCTCGTTGAACCTCGTCAGATTTCTTTTGGCCCAATTCTCCAATTTTTCTAGGTCACTCTGGAAACTCTCCCTACCTTTCAATGTATCTACCTCTCCCTCTAGCTTCGTGTGAACCGCAAATTTGCTAAGGGTGAAATCCATCCCCTCATCCAGGTTATCAATAAAGATATTGAACAAAACCAGCACTAGCAACAATTCTTGGGGCATTCCACTTGAAACCAACTACCATCCAGACATCAAGCCATTGATCATATTGGTCACACATGGCTTGACCTTGATGAATCCATGTTGATGATTCCTGATCACTTTCTCCTCTTCCAAGTGCTTCTAAATGGATTCTTTGAGGATCCTCACCATGAATTTTCTGGGGACAGAGATAAGACTGACTGGTCTGTAATTCCCTGGATTGTCCTTCTTCCCTTTTGTTCTAAGAGGTAGAGGAAAATACTTGTCTAGAATCATAGTATCTTAGAACCAGAAAGCTGGAAGAGACCTCAGAAGGTCATCAAATCCAGCCCCCTGCTCTAGGCAGGACCAATCCCAACTAAATCAACCCAGCCAGGGCTTTGTCAAGCCGAGACTTAAACACCTCTAGGGATGGAGACTCCATTACTTCCCTAGATAACCCAATCCAGTGCTTCACTACCCTCCTAATGAAACAGGTTTTCCTAATATCCAACCTGGACCTCTCCCACCTCAGCTTGAGACAATTGCTCCTTGTTCTGCCATCTGTCACTACTAAGAACAGCCTCTCTCCATCTTCTTTGGAACCTCCCTTCAGGAAGTTGAAGGCTGCTATCAAATCCCCCCCCCCCCAGCACTCTTCAATTCTGCAGACTAAACAGACCCAAATCCCTCAGCCTCTCCTTAGAAGTCATATGCTCCAGCCCCCTAATCAATTTGGTTGCCCTCCGCCGGACCCTCTCCAATGCGTCTGCATCCTTTTTGTAGTGGGGGGCCCAGAACTGGACACAATACTCCAGATGTGGCCTCACCAAAGCCGAATAAAGGGGAATAATGACATCTCTGGATCTGCTGGCAATGCTCCTCTTAATGCAACCTAATATGCCATTAGCCTTCTTGGCTACAAGGGCACACTGTTGACTCATATCCAGCTTCTCATCCACTGTAACCCCCAGGTCATTTTCTGCAGAACTACTACTTAGCTGGTTGGTCCCCAGCTTGTAACTATGCTTGGGATTCTTCCGTCCCAAATCCAGGAATCTGTACTTGTCCTTGTTGAACCTCATCAGATTTCTTGTGGCCCAATCCTCCAATTTGTCTAAGTCAATCTGGACCCTATCTCTGCCCTCAAGAGTATCTACCTCTCCCCCAGGTTAGTGTCATCCGCAAACTTGCTGAGGATGCAATCCATGCCCTCATCCAGGTCATTAATAAAGATATTGAACAAAACCGGTCCTAGAACTGAACCTTGGGGCACTCCCCTAGAAACCGACCGCCATCCTGACATCGACCCGTTGATCACTACCTGCTGTGCCTGGCCTTCTAGCCAGCTTTCTATCCATTTTACTATCCATTTATCCAGTCTACATTCCCTTAAGTTGCTGGCAAGAATATTGTGGGAGATCATATCAAAAGCCTTGCTAAAGTCAAGGTATATCATATCCACTGACTTTCCCATGTCCATGGAGCCAGTTACCTCATCATAGAAGCTAATCAGATTGGTCATGCACGACTCGCTCTTTGTGAATCCATGCTGACTATTCCTAATCACTTTCCTCTCTTCCAAGTGCCTCAAAATGGATTCCTTAAGAATCCCTTCCATGATTTTTCCGGGAACCGAGGTAAGACTGACCGGCCTATAGTTCCCTGGATCGTCCTTCTTCCCTTTTTTGAAGATGGGCACTACATTTGCCTTTTTCCAATCATCTGGGATTTCTCCCTATCGCCACGACTTTTCAAAGATAATAGCCAAAGGCTCCTCAATGACATTTACTAACTCCCTTAGTACTCTCGGATGCATTAAGTCCGGACCCATGGATTTGTGTATGCTTAGCTTTTCTAAATAGTTCCTAACCTGTTCTTTACCCATCACAGGCTGTCCATCTTCATCCCATCTTGTGTCACTTAGTGCAGAAATCCATGAACCGACCTTGTCCGTGAATACAGAGGCAAAGAGAACATTGAGTACTTCAGCTTTCCCCACATCATCTGTCACTATGTTACCTCCTTCATTCAGTAGGGGCCGCACACCCTCTCTGATCACCTTCTTCTTGTTAACATGCCTGTAGAAACCGTTTGTGTTATCCTTCACATCCTTAGCGAGTCGCAATTCCATTTGTGCTTTCGCCTTCCTGATAACCCCCAGACATTCACGAGCTATACATTTAAATCCCTCCCCGGTCATTTGTCCAAGTTCCCACTTTTTGTAAGCTTCCTTCTTGTGCTTAAGTTCACCAAGGATTTCCCCTGTAAGCAAATCCGGTCTCCTACCATGTTCGCCTCTCTTGCTACGCGTTGGGATGGTTTCTTTCTGTGCCTTCAATAAGGCTTCTTTAAAATACTGCCAGCTGTCCTGGACTCCTTTCCCCTTCATGTTAACATCCCACGGGATTCTGCCCATCAGATCTCGGAGGGAGTCAAAATCTGCTTTTTTGAAGTCCAAGGTGTGTATTTTACTACTCTCTTTTCTTCCTTTGGTCAGGATCCTGAAATCTACCATTTCATGATCACTGCTTCCCAGGTTGTCACCCACCTCCACTTCCCCTATTAGTTCCTCCCTGTTTGTGAGCAGAAGGTCAAGCTGCGCATGGCCCCTGTTCGGATCCTTCAGCACTTGTGTCAAGAAGTAATCCCCAACATTCTCCAAAAACTTCCTGGATTGCCTGTGTACTGCTGTATTGGTTTCCCAACAGATGTCAGGTCCCTTAAAGTCCTTCACGAGAACCAGGGCCTGCAATCTGGAAGCTTTGCTCAGTTGTCTCATCTACCTCATCCACCTGATTCAGTGGGCTGTAGCAGACACCAACAACAACATCACTGCTGTTGTTTGCTCCTTTAAACTTAACCCATAGACTCTAAACAGGCTTTTCTCCCTCTTTATACTGAAGTTCAGAGCAATCGTAGTGCTCTCTTACATATAGTGCAACTCCTCCTCCTTTTCTCCTCTGCCTGTTCTTTCTGAACAGTCTATACCCTTCCATGACAGCGCTCCAGTCATGCGAGTCATCCCACCAAGTCTCTGTTATCCCAATTAAAACATATATCTTGGACGTGGCCAGGGCCTCCAGTTCTTCCTGTTTGTTGCCCAGGCTTCTCGCATTAGTGTACAAAAACCTCATGTCGGGGACTCGAACCCAGACGGCCTCTGTTCGTTGTCTGACCACAAAGAGACAGGCAACACCAGCAAGATCCAATCACAAGCTCTTTATTGAATAGTGCGCACTTACAATAGAGAGCGGCCCGTCTCCAAAGTGAACCAGCCCCGATTTCATTTACAGGTAGGCTTATATAGACAGTTCCGTCACGTCATAGACTATTCGCCCAAGCAACCAACCCCCCTTTATCAGTTAGAAACCTCTAATTCCCATGCATACCTGGCCAACTATACATCATGGCCTTAAGCAATTCATAATGCATCAGCAATTTCTTATCAGCCCAAAAGACAGGTACTGGGCAACAAGGAGACAGTTTGTTATGGCCAAAGGAGAACATAAACAGGGAGTTTGGAACAAACAGGGGGAGAGCAGAAACAGGGAGTCTCTTTATCAGTTCTCAAAACAAACTGTTCCTCATCACAGCAGGTACAAAAATGCAGCTTCTTACTTATCTCATTTTGCCAACTTGAGCAAGCGTGTAGGGTGCGTGTAGGGTGCATCTCTGCTTGAACCTATCTCCAGTTCTGTCCAGGGACTACCCAGAAACCTTTGTTGCATTTGCTTTAGCATAACTTATTTTTTCTAGGGCCTAACAGTCCCCCCTTTGTCCCTAGAGTACCGTGAAGGGACTCTTGGGACACATTGTAACAACTTACTACTTGGTGGAACACACCTTAGTGCCTATTCAACATCCACAACGAATTAGGACATAGAGAATGTCAAAGTCAGACAGGACTCACAGATTTGGCAGACTGCTCTGTTTATTTCAGCAAAGCTTTGCTAAAATGCATGGAGAAAATGTGAGTACCCTACAAGGTTCAAACCCCTTGATTTTATATAGTCAAAAGGAAGCCAAAATTAACAGGATTAAAAGGGGGGCAAAACTTCACATAATTAGTGTGAGGCTACTCAAGTACTCTTCATTTCAATATTAAGCACACAGCAATCTCCTGGCTATATCTCCCTGATTATCTGGAATTGTTTCCTAACACTTAATGTTTCTTTTCCTGTTAAACTCAGGCCCAAATTGGCTAGCACCTTGATCTGCATACCTACAATCAACATTAACATACTTTTCTTCTTCCTCTTAAAAAGACAAACAGAATTCCTTCAACTTATTCCATTATTACAGCACAATTCATCTTTTTCTTACAGTATAATTCTTTCTACTTTCACAATCCCTCCTTTTGGTCAAGCTTCGCCTATGACCAACAATTACTGGGTTCCTTGCATTAACCGTTCTTTGTCTCTCTGTTCATCAGTGATATTTAAAATCATCAGATTAGCACTCTGGTGAGGGGACATGTCTGTGACATGTCTTGCACAGTTTTGGATACAACAGGAGATTAACTGAAAACATACAAAAATTATTAAGATCCCAAATAGGCTAGTCAGGGTTTCCTGAAACAACCAGTTTCCTATGCCAGAGAAATTGGACAAGTTACTTAGCCATTTTCATTGTTGTCTGGTATATATACACAACATTCTTTGCCAATGAGAGCACAGGTCCCTCCTTTTGCTGCCAGCACTATATCCAATGCCTGACGGTTTTGGAGGACCACTTGTCTGATCGCTCCCGTTTCTTTGGCCAGGGCCCTTAAACTTTCTCCAGTTTCATTTGCCATGATTTCAACTACTGCTTGTAACCTCAGAAGCCTTTTTGCATGATGTATTACTCCCCCAAGTGGGATAAAGGAACCACCAATAGCCTCTTCCCAAGTTAAAGGGCTTATGTGATTCACATACCATTGGGCATCCGACAAGTCCCTTCTTTTTCGCCTAAAATTACGGAGGCGTTCTCGTGGGAAGGACTCTAACACTCGGAATTGTGGGAAGAGTTGGTCGGGATAACAGATACCTGACCAGTTAACTGGTAATGTGGTATAGGCCTTTGTCCCACAGACCCAATGATGCCCTATCAAAGCCGGGAAGGGTCAGTTGCACCCCTTTGCCATATAGATGTCTACAAAGGAGGAGTAATATCCCCCGCAGGGCACACGGTGATTCTCCTTACGGGGAGTGGTGTTATTTGCATGGCATTAAAGATTGTACTGATGTTACAATATGCTGGAGACAACTGCTCCTCCCCAGATTCAGCCCCGTCCCATTACACACCAAACACCAGTGACCTTTTTTTCTCCTTCACACTTATCCGTTTAGATACATTTATTCCCACATTTATTCCCACTGCTTCCCAAGTGTTATTACTGTTCCATGTCTTGTTAAACGGGTGAGGCCTGGGGAATTAAGTGGGATTGCCAAGACAGGAACCAGCTTGTGAGTGGGATGGAATGTGGCTGCAGACCCAGCAATTAAAGATATTAAGGGTCTGAGCGATCCATACTTGCTGGTGGATAAAAGAATTGTCATTGTCATTGTGGATTCCCCAGACCTTAAGACACCAGTAGCCGAGGAACAGGCCCCACCAGAGGCACATGCTGGAGGCAAGACCCTTTTTGGTTCTGACAACCTTAGCTGAGGGAACCGCAGTCACGGTTTTATGTCCACCAGGCAGCAGGCGCTAGGCTCACTGCTGCTTCTTCTTGGGCCTTGCTTTTGGTTGTCGTCTGCTTCAGGCAACCCTTACGTGAACGTAGGTTGTAAGGTATTGCAGGCTGTTCCTCTACGTCTTCTTCTGGAGTCAAAATTGACTCTGCGTGGTCCTGAGGCGATGACTGGTCTGCTGGGGGTGGTGCCTTCTTACACTGAGAAGCATGTATCCATGCTGCTATGCCGGATAGCTTAACAGCCGTCTGGGTAGTGAGCAGCACCTGATGCGGGCCCTTCCACCGGGGTTCCAAGGCGTGTTTTCGTTGGTGGTGTCGTATGTAGACCCAATCACCTGTCTCGAGGGTGTGGCAGGCATCAGAGGTGGGTTCGGTTGGCCAGGCGGCTCGAACCTGTGAATGGAAGTGACTTACAGCTTGCATTAGTCCCTTGCAGTACTGAAGGAGTATACTATGAGTCAAGTTCAAGTCTGAGACTGGAGTAATGGTAGCCATTGTTCGCATAGGGCGCCCCATAACAATTTCAAAAGGACTTAATTTATGTCTCTGGGATGGGGTGGATCGAATTTCCATAAGGGCCAATGGTAAGGCCGCTGGCCAGCTTAACCCTGTAGAGTCACAAATTTTTGCAAGCTTATATTTTTTTTTTTGCATGCCATTTCGTCTTTCAACTGCACCTGCGCTCTGTGGGTGGTAGGGACAGTGCAGCAAGTGCGTGACATGTAATACACGATCCAGGTGCAGAACAAGTTGTCCAGTAAAATGTATACCCCGGTCACTGGACAAAGTGGCAGGAATTCCTTTGGCAGGCATAATATGATTTAACAAACATTTGGCAACAGACAGTGAATCAGCTTTGCGACAAGGAAAGGCTTCAATCCAGCCCGAAAATAAGCATACCATAACCAGAATGAATTCATAGCGTTGACACTTAGGCATTTGTACAAAATCAAGCTGCCAATGCAAGAACGGTGCTTGGGGCAGGCCTCGGAACCCTTGAGCTACCTTTACAGGTTTGCCAACATTGTAGCTTTGGCAAGTGGTACAGGTGGCACAGTGGCGAGCTGCAAAAGAGCTGAAATGGGGGCCCACCATCCTGCCTTAGTTACAGCAGAGATCATACCCTCCTTTCCGACATGCGAAACGCCATGTAGCAGGGTAGAGCGAAAAGGGGGCCACAAAGGCACCAATAAGGGGGCGCCAAAGGGAATCAGGGTGTAGAGAGCAACCCTGGGCGACCCAGGAGTCTTTTTCTGTTTGAGGCAGAGTCTTGGAGCAGGGTGACTTTAGAAAGGGACTGCGGTGGTACAGAAACAGAAAGGGAACCGAGAAATGCACCTGGGGAAGGTTTTATGGCAGCATTACCCTTAGCAACATCAGTATCTGCTGTGGAGTGACCAGGGCACTTAACAATAGCTAATGCAGATGGGAGTAAAACTGCATACAGGAGAGCAGAAATGTAGGGGCCATTCTTGATAGGGGTACCAGCAGAGGTAAGGAAACCCCGAGCTTGCCAGAGGGTGCCAAAGTCATGTACAACCCCAAAAGCATATCGAGAATCAGTATAAATGGTGGTGGAGCATCCCTCAGCCAGAAAGCAAGCGCGGGTTAGGGCAACTAGTTCAGCGACTTGTGCTGAAGTCACAGAAGGTAAAGGCGCAGCTTCTAGGGTTTCAGAGAGTGATACCACAGTGTATTCTGCAAGGAGACGACCGTGGCTATCTCTAAAGCAGGAACCGTCAGTGAATAACACAAGGTCGGAGTTAGAGACAGGGACATCAGAAAGGACGGTGACAGCAGAGACAGTTGCAAGGCAGTCGTGGGGTTCACCGTCATTAGACAGAGGAAGGAGAGTGGCAGGGTTCAGTTGAGAACAGCGCTTTATGGTGATATGCGAAGCCGAAAGCAGTAAAAGTGAGGCGGGCGGAGGAAAGGTGAGCTGTATTACCTTGTAGCAGGAGAGTTTCTATAGAGTGAGGGACCATGAGAGAAACAGGAGAGCGGAAGACAAGGGACTCAGACATTTCAATTAGGCGTGCCGCGGCAGCCACAGCCCGCAGACGGGGGTAGACCTTGGGCAACAGGATCCAAGGTGGCAAAGAAATAAGCTACTGGACGATTTTTTTTTGCCACCATGCTCCTGAGTAAAAACCCCAAGTGCACAACCAGATTGCTCGTGGCAGAAAAGGGTAAAAGGCTTACAGCAGTTAGGTAACCCTAAGGTAGGGGGGGGGCAGTGAGAAGCACTAAAGAGTCAGTTTCTGAGGCAGATAATGAAGGGGAACAGAGGAGTAGATCATTTACACATTGGACCAATGTGGACCCAGAGGGGAAGACCAGGTTAACAAGGTCTTTGGCTAATGCTTGGGAAAAGTAAGACGGGCTTTCTGTGTACCCCTTGGGAAGCATACTGCTGCTCCTTGTAAGAAAAGGCAAAAAGATACTGGAACTTAGGGTGAACCGGGACAGAAAAGAAAGCAGAACACAAATCAACAACAGTAAAATGAGTTGCATCTGGCAGGATAGAAGCCAGATTGGTTGCTGGGTTAGGGATTACAGGAAAGGTGGGTACAACAATGCAGTTAATAGCTTGAAGATCCTGAACAAACCGCCATGATTTACTATCAGCTTTTCAAACTGGGAGGATGGGGTGTTACAGGGGCTGGAATAGGGGACAATAATGCCTTGTTCCCACAGGGTGGATATGACCGGAGCTGAAACCTCTAAATCCCAAAAACTGGGTGCCACAACCCTTTCTCCGACCTTATCCCCATTCTTGGTACCCTCCCTGTTCCCAGTACTGTCTGCCCTGCCCTGAATAATGCTGTATTTGCAGAGCTATCAACTTTTGTGCGGACTGCTTCTCTTTCCTTTTAGAGTGCAGTGGCAATGCTCTGCCACTGCTTGCAATTTGTCCATGGTCTTGGCCTCCCATCCAACACTTATTTGCTTTAACATACTGCTAATAGCAGATAAGAGGCTATTAACAAACGCATGCGCCAGGGCGCCCTGTCCATTTTTACCTGGTTGCTGTACCCCCAAAAAAACCCCAAAAACCAACCAAACAAACAAAAACTATCAGTCAGTCTGTGTGATAGTTGCCCGGGTTTTTTTTTTTTTCTTTGTTGCTGTTTACGGGGTTATAAGTAGCTTACACAGTTGCAGCAGGTCTGCTTCAGAGGGTTCATAGGCATTGCACACTAGCAAAATTCCTCTGCAAATTTGGTAGGGTTTTCCTGGGGCTTTGGAAAACCTTTTAAAATCGAGTGGAGCTCCGTGTGGGTCCAGGGTTTATAACTTCAAGTGGGACCGGTCTGAGTCTTCTTGAAGGACGGGGTAAAGGGAAGCGCTCGATCTGGTGGTGGGAGAGGAGGTTTCCAATAAAGCTTTTTCTTATAATTAGAATTTTTAAGGGAGGCGAGCTTCGATTCAGTTCATTTAAGATTTGCCTCGTCCCACCACTGCATGAAGCAATCTACCTCTCCTCTAGCCAATTTAGTTTTTGGGAAGGCCAAGTTTGTCTTTTAAGACGTCCACTTGGTCTTTGTTCCAAGATCCTAACAGTGGCCACTGAGTTTTGGGATCCCCCCAGAGTCAATCTAGATCATTTTTCCAGAAATTTACAGGAGTCCGGACCCTTTCTAAAATATATAAACTGAGCCAGGGTCCCTTTAGGGAACTATCCCTGCTTAGACGTCTAGTTACCCATACAGGAGGACTTCATACACCAATTACACAAGGAGGAAATTCGGGTTCGTCAGAGCGGTGCCCAGTGCAACACACAAAAGAAGCCCACAGGCTACTGCCTCAATCGCCCTTGCGTTCACTCCAAGGATTTTATCCAAGGTGCGGTGCGGCTGCGATTGTGCAGATTCCAGTCACACAGACCGCGGGG
This sequence comes from Pelodiscus sinensis, assembly GCF_049634645.1. Lineage (NCBI taxonomy): Eukaryota > Metazoa > Chordata > Testudines > Trionychidae > Pelodiscus > Pelodiscus sinensis. The sequence continues at coordinate 12,090,625 of NC_134723.1, forward strand.
ACAGGAGCCTCTTGGTCGGCCAGTCCCTGGACAGGGATGGCTCCCAGACTCACTCACACCACAGGGAAGACGGATAGACACAGAGACAAGACAGTCCTCAGTCCAGACAAAATAATTACCTGACCAGAGTCCTGATGTTAGATCCCGGGATCCCTACCAGAACAGAGCAGGAACCAACAGGTTCGATGGCGTAGACTTCGCTGTGGCTGTGCACCTTTCCGTTCTGGCAGAGGACCGCTCGGGCTAAATGCCCAGGTGCCGGCTGCCACGGTAGTCCTGCAAGACAGTCAGGGATCACACAGCTTCAGCGAAGACGGTTGCCATCTCAGTGGAACCTCCAAATTGTCAAAGTCAGACAGGACTCACAGATTTGGCAGACTGCTCTGTTTATTTCAGCAAAGCTTTGCTAAAATGCATGGAGAAAATGTGAGTACCCTACAAGGTTCAAACCCCTTGATTTTATATAGTCAAAAGGAAGCCAAAATTAACAGGATTAAAAGGGGGGCAAAACTTCACATAATTAGTGTGAGGCTACTCAAGTACTCTTCATTTCAATATTAAGCACACAGCAATCTCCTGGCTATATCTCCCTGATTATCTGGAATTGTTTCCTAACACTTAATGTTTCTTTTCCTGTTAAACTCAGGCCCAAATTGGCTAGCACCTTGATCTGCATACCTACAATCAACATTAACATACTTTTCTTCTTCCTCTTAAAAAGACAAACAGAATTCCTTCAACTTATTCCATTATTACAGCACAATTCATCTTTTTCTTACAGTATAATTCTTTCTACTTTCACAAGAACTACCAAACCACAAATAACAATGACAGCGCCAATCATTCACAGCCCGCCAAGTAAGAGGGCGAGATTCTTTAGCATCTGTCTCAGCGTCCCTCATATTCCTAATCTTTCCAGTGGGGAGATGAGGGCAGTAAACAACAGGTGGCTCCAACCAGGCCAAGTAGAAGGATCTACTCCATGAAGGAGGAAGGGTCAAATATGCTTTGTTATCGCACACTCAGTACACTCTAAATAAGGGTTGGTTCCACAGACTCCATCCTACCGGTCCAATGGGTAGGGTTGGACCATTCGGATAAGAGCATAAACAGAGAGACTTGTTGCTAGGTCCAGGAGAGCACTGAGTACAATTTAGAGAGGAGCAGTTATAATGGGTGTGTGTGAAGGAAGGTACGCAGGACGATATATTTACTTTCATTAACCTAGGGATCAGAAAGTCAGCTGTACCATTGATAATTTGGTATTTATCTTCAGTTAGAGTATAAGCAGACCCGACATGGGAAATGTCAAGTGCACTGACTGATTCTGACAAGCATACCAGAATCAGTAGACTACCTTTTTAATAGGCACTAATGTCTGGGTTTTCCTATACATTCAGGAATCCTCTATTTTTAATCTCAGTCTTTTCCTAAGTAATGTTTAGATTTCCTGAGGAATCCTTTTAAGATGGGGTCCATGTCATGTTCATTGCACAAAGGGGAATGGGAACCATAAGCAGACTTCTTTGACTATCCACTGGGACTAGGGAACACACTCAACATGACGTATTATGTAATTCTGGCATTCGAGCCTTCAGCTCATGTGCAAGATGAATAAAGGTGTTAGAGCTGTTAGTTTCTACAGCCTTTACATCCCATACCACCAAAAGAGAAAGATAACAAATAATAATAGTAAAAACATAAGAACCCAGGCCAGAAAACGAGGCCTTCCTTCTGGGAAAGGACACCACCAGTCTAAGGTTTCTTCAGTCAAAGTCAAAGCTTCAGGTCGCCCAAAGGGGTAGCAGTCCATTTGCCCTGGGCACAGATGTCGTCTGCTTCTGGTTCACCCGGTTCGCGGTGGGGTGAACGTGCGTGGCTCCCTTGAAGTCTGACGTCGTCTGCTTCTGGGCCTGGATTGCCAGTACCAGGCCTGCGCTGATCCCCGTCTACTTCTGGACCTGGGTTCCTGGTACAGGTCTGCGGTGCTCATTGTTGGGGCCAACCTGTGTAGGCACTGGAACCGGTTAGCGGTGGGATGCGTGAATCCAGGCGGACAATTCTTCACACTTTACAGCAGTATGGGTGGTCAGAAGGACTTGGTAGGGACCCTTTCACCTGGGTTCCAGGGCAGTCTTCCACTGGTGAACCTTCACGCAAACCTAATCTTCTGGTTGTAGTTTATGGCACGGCACAATCAGGACCTCCTGGAAGGCGTCCTTAACCTGAGAATGATAAGACTGTACACACCTCATAAGTTCCTGACAATACTTGACTATGCTTTCTTTAATAAGTGTTGCATCAGCCAGGTCAATTTTTTGGCTGCTTAACAATTTCATAGGTCGGCCACATGCAATTTCATGTGGACTGAGTCCAGTTTTCCGATTAGGAGTCACTGTCATGCTCGTTAGGGCAATCGGGAGTGCTTCTACCCATGTTAAGCCAGAGTTCTTACATATTTTTGCAAGTTTGTTCTTTAAAATCCCGTTTCATTTCTCTCCTGCTCCTGCGCTCTCCAGGTGTCATGCGCAGTGCGGTGCTTGTCTGATAGAGTAGTACTTTGCCAGTTTTTAAACAATTTGTCCAGTAAAGTGGGTACCTTTATCACTGGAAATCACAAAATGTATTCCCTATGATGGGATGTAATGATTTAGAAGTTTCTTTGCCACTGTGATGGCATCAGCTTTCCTGCAGGGAATAAGCTTTTACCCATCTTAAAAACAAGCAAACAATAACCAACACATATTCAAAAGATTGACATTTAGGCAATTGAATAAAGTCTATTTGTAAATTCAGACATGGTCCCAAAGGCAGAGGTCTGGTTGCCGGAACTGTCTTTACAGGTTTACCCACATTGTGGGCTTGGCAGACAGGGCAAGCCAGACAATCTTTGGCTGCTTGGGAGAATTTGGGAGCAAACCAATTTTGTTTTACCTTTGCCAACGTGTAACAATCCATGGAGCACAGAGGCAAGGTGAAGTAGCAAGACCACTGGGGCAACAATGTGGCCATCAGAGCTGCACTAGTAGTGGTCTGGGTGCAAGGTGCACCCTGCCAGTCTCCACTCCTGCTTTCCCGATTCTGGGGCTTGTTCTTGCAGGAGGGCCAGTTCCGAAAGAGATGGCAAAGGAGCTGGTGATCATAGGAGAGAAGGGAAAAAACAGCAGGTAGAGGAGCAGATTCCTCTACATTCTAGACAGTACAAACTGCATAGTCTGATACTAAAACTCCACTAGAATTAGAAAAGCAAAAACCATCTATGTAAAGCACAAAGTTAAAATTATTTAAGGGATTTAAATTATTCTTTCATTAAAACAACAATATTGTACACACAACAATGTTTGAAATACATATATTACAATTAGGACACACAAGACAAATTTGGATAGAACACAGAACACAAACTTATTATGTCATGACACAGAACCATGGTTTTTTTTTTCTTCAGTTACTTTTCAGCTAATATTAGTGCTTTTTGATAATCTGAAAGACAAAGAAAACATTTCAACCCACACTGGGGTTGTGCATTATATTTTAGAATACTTTTTCTTTACCAATGTTTTTTGCTAATTTTTGATTAGCCTGCTGTTACCTAATGGTATGCTTTTGTTTTGCACACTAGCTTCAGAGGGTTTGAGTAAATTACTTCATTGTTCAATTATTAAGTTAAAGATGACATGCTTTAGTTTCCTTCTTGTACTGCAGACCAGGCTTTTTTTTTCCTTTAATGTGTGAAGCTTCAAATAATTCACTGCCACAGAAACTTTTTCTTAGAACAAGACCCTTGCTAGTTAATATTTAAGCAAGCAAAAAGGTTTTCTTTTCCTGAAAAGAATTATATACAATGTTACAGGCTTACTTATGGGGGACATGCTCCCCCTTTCCAGAACAGACAGGCAGTTTGCAGACACACACAACCTTGGATCTGAAAGCAAGCCAAAAGTGCTATCAACTCAGCTTTGAACAGAAAAACAGTGAAGTTTCTGGGCTTGGATTTCTTTAAAACAATAATTAGTTTTCTTGGAAGACACATTTAACCCTTAGGGTGCAGGTTTTACAAATTTACAATGTATAGATTTTATTCTTTTATGCAGTTAACCAATTAAGTTTCAGTAGAATTCCTTATTTCTCTTTAATAAATTTAACAAAGTGTCTGTAGCCAAATGTTTAAACTTTATTGTTTCTTTGCCTAGATGATTAAAAGAGGCTGCAAGAAACAAGGAGTCATTTTTAAAGCAGGTTTCCCTTCATATATAACAACAATTGCTTAATTCCTTCTTTCTCTCTCTCTCTTCTCTTTCTCATTGTACATCTGTGTCACAATGCTAACCACTTCAAGTAAACTTTTCCTTTGCATCCCGTCCGAATTCAGAACTCAGTTAGGCTCAGCGGTGGGCATACCTCTCCAAGCTTGATTCTGGTGATGTGCTACAGCCTTTTCTTTAACCTTTTGATGCTCATTTTCCGTGAGGAGGGTATTTAACAATTGAATCACATCAGCCCAGGTTGGCAGATGGATAGAGAAAATGGTACGGAATATTCTTTTTACCACCTCCGGGGCATAGGGTGGGGGAAGTTTAACAGATTTTTCTACACACACAGCCTGCAGAGCCCTTTTAAATTCCTTTGGTTTGTAATTATACCATACAATAAATATTCCATTTGTCCGGGTCTAAGATTGACCAGTATGTCCTTTAGGGCATTCATTCTTTCTACGGAAAACATCCCGCAGTCTGGCCAATCATTATCCGGGGACAAATTAGCAGTGAGTGAAGGCCATTGTGTTTGACACAAATCCTTCATTTTAGATTTTGCTTGACCAGCCGTTCCAGAAATGTCCTTCCAATCCCTTAGGATCAGGGTCAACGGGGCGTCCCCCGGGCACTTACTGCCGCCCTGTCCCATCTTTACCAGCCAAAGGATCCTTAACCCAATTTCTCAATACCGAGCGCGCTTACCTCTCCAGGGACTTTAACCCCGAACACTCCAGGGACTTTAACCCCGAACACTTCAGGGACTTTAACCCCGAGGTCCTGGATCCTACACAACGGGTAGGTGATGTTGCTGGATTTCTGCGGGCCTCAGCTGGTTCACAGGACACGCCTTATCGCCGGAGCAGGGATCAGGCCACCTGGCAAGGCTCCTCAAAACCGGAGGATGCGCGCTGCATTGCTTCGGAGTCCGATCCTCTGCACCGGAGAGTCAGACGGGTCCCATCTGGGGTGCCAAATTTGTCGGGGACTCGAACCCAGACGGCCTCTGTTCGTTGTCTGACCGCAAAGAGACAGGCAACACCAGCAAGATCCAATCACAAGCTCTTTATTGAATAGTGCGCACTTACAATAGAGAGCGGCCCGTCTCCAAAGTGAACCAGCCCCGATTTCATTTACAGGTAGGCTTATATAGACAGTTCCGTCACGTCATAGACTATTCGCCCAAGCAACCAACCCCCCTTTATCAGTTAGAAACCTCTAATTCCCATGCATACCTGGCCAACTATACATCATGGCCTTAAGCAATTCATAATGCATCAGCAATTTCTTATCAGCCCAAAAGACAGGTACTGGGCAACAAGGAGACAGTTTGTTATGGCCAAAGGAGAACATAAACAGGGAGTTTGGAACAAACAGGGGGAGAGCAGAAACAGGGAGTCTCTTTATCAGTTCTCAAAACAAACTGTTCCTCATCACAGCAGGTACAAAAATGCAGCTTCTTACTTATCTCATTTTGCCAACTTGAGCAAGCGTGTAGGGTGCGTGTAGGGTGCATCTCTGCTTGAACCTATCTCCAGTTCTGTCCAGGGACTACCCAGAAACCTTTGTTGCATTTGCTTTAGCATAACTGCACTAGGCCTTATTTTTTCTAGGGCCTAACACTCAGGTAACCAGTTGGTCGCCCTATCTTCTCCATTCAAAACAGGGGTCCTCCTTTCTTGCTCGTTCCTCTCTGCATTTCTTCCTGGTATCCGAGTCCCCTCAGGGTTTTGGTCACCATCCCCTGATGAACCTAGTTTAAATCCCTCCTTGCTAGGTTTGCAAGCCTGCCCGCGAAGATGCTCCTTCCTCTCTTCGTTAGGTGGATCCTTCTTCCCAGCACTACCTAATCTGCAGTAACCAGCTCAAGGTCATTCTTGGCCGTATCGTTAGTTCCCACATGGAGAAGCAGGAAGGGGTAGCAATCCAAAGGTTTGATCAGTTTGATAAGCCTCTCAGTCACATCCTGAATGCGAGCTCCCAGTAAGCAGCACACCTCTCGAGATTCCAGGTCCGGACGGCAGAGGGATGGCTCAGTCCCTCTTAGGAGGGAGTCCCCGACCACCACCACCCATCGTTTTCTTTTGGGGGTGGTGGCTGTGGAACCCCCATCCCTAGGACTACGCATCCCATGCCTTCCAGTAGATGGTGTTCCCTTCCGGTTTCTTCCTTGTGTGGTCCTTTCCAAAGCATTCAGCACTGCAGAGCCTGTGGAGAGAGCCTGTACGTCCTTTGGGTACGTCTACACTACAGCGCTAGTTCGAACTAACTTAGTTTGAATTAGTTAATTCGAACTAAGCTAATTCGAACTAACGCGTCTAGAACTAAAAACTAGTTCGAACTAGCGTTTTGCTAATTCGAACTAGCAAGTCCACATTGAGTGGACTCTGAACAGGGCGTAAGGATGGCCGGAAGCAGTGCCGGCAGGACATCAGAGGAGGACTTAGAGCGTGGAGATGCTGTCTCAGGCTAGCCGAGGGCTGCGCTTAAAGGGTCCCGACCCCCACCCCGGACACACAGTTCTAAGGGGTGCCCCGCTTGCAAAGAAGTTCTGGCTTGGAGTGTCCGGAGTACCCACACTGGGCACATCACACCACTCGGCCATCAGCCCGGCTGCACTTGCCGCAGGCTGCCATTTGGGGAGAGGTGGCAATTGGGGGGCTGCAGGAGAGCTTCCACACCCAGAGGCCCACAGAGCCAGCCCAGTCCTCCCCATCGGGGGCTCGTACCCCATTCCTCCCTCACCTCCTTCCACTTACCCTTCCCTAGCCCCTTTTCTTGATGTACAAAATAAAGATAACGTTTCTTCCAACATTGACTCTGTCTTTATTGAACAAAACTGGGGGAGACTGGGAAAAGGAGGTGGGAGAGGGGAAGAGAAAGGCTGGGAGAGAGGAGGGCAACTACAATGATCAAGGGTTGGGAACAGGTCCCAGATGAAGAGAGGCTAAAGAGACTGGGACTGTTTAGCTTAGAAAAGAGGAGACGGAGGGGGGACAGGATAGAGGTCTCTAAAAGCAGGAGTGGGGTGGAGAGGGTGCATACAGAAAAGTTCTTCATTAGTTCCCATAAAGAAGGACTAGAGGACACCAAAGGAAAGGAATGGGTAGCAGGCTTGAAACTAGTAAGAGAAAGTTGTTCTTCAGAAAGCAAATAGTTAACCTGCGGAACTCCTTGCTGCAGGAGGCTGTGAAGGCTACAACTAGAACAGAGTTGAAAGGGAAGTGAGATCAAGTCATGGAGGTTGGGTCCATGGAGTGGTCTTAGCCAGGGGGTAGGAGTGGTGTCCCTGCCCAAAGTTAGTGGAAGGCTGGAGAGGGATGGCACGAGACAAATGGCTTGGTCACTGTCTTCGGTCCATCCCCTCCAGGGTCCCTAGGGTTGGCCACTGTCGGCAGACAGGCTACTGGGCTAGATGGACCTTTGGTCTGACCCAGGACGGCCATTGTAAGCTCAGGGCTCAGGGTCGGGGGTCTCAGTGGACCCCCTTGATTTTCATTCACACCTGCTCCTGGGTAGCCAGGCTGGCAGCTCTCCTGACCTAGACGGCCACTTTCCTGTGCCTAGTGCGGAGATCGTGGACGAGGTCCACGATGTCCGCACTAGCCCAGGAAGGTGCCTGCCTCTTGCGGTCCTGGGCAAGCTCCCGGGAGCCGCCAGCCTGGTCCCAGGAAGAGGGGGTGGGCTGGGGGACATCGGGTGGGTGGCTCTGTGCCATGCCAGGTGCAGGGTCTGCTGGCTGGGTGCTGGCAGGCTTGCACCTGGCGCGGGCACCGTAGCCAGCCTGTGCCCCTTTAAGGGGTCCGGGGCCGGGAGGGGGGCATAGAGTTTCCCTGGTGTTGGCCAGAGTGGCCACCAGGGAAACCTGGGAAGGGCTAGCCTCCCACTAGTTCGAATTAAGGGGCTACACACCCCTTAATTTGAACTAGGTAGTTCGAACTAGGCTTAATCCTCGTAAAATGAGGTTTACCTAGTTCGAACTAAGCGCTCCGCTAGTTCGATTCAAATTCGAACTAGCAGAGCGCTAGTGTAGCGCCTATTAAAGTTAGTTCGAACTAACGTCCGTTAGTTCGAACTAACTTTGTAGTGTAGACATACCCTTACCTCTATAGCAATGGGGGATTCCTGTACTAGCCTTTTTCCCCTTCTAGAAGTTACATGCTGCCAGTTCTTTTCTTGGTCATGTACTGCCCTCTCTGGCTCCTCCGCCTGCCATGCTTGAAGGATTAAATGCTGCCTTCTATCGAGAAAGTCTTCAGCCTCTCTGATTGAGCATAGTGTTGGCACTCGGGCTTCCAGTCCTCTAATTTTTTCTTCCAAAATGGCGTTCAGCTTGCACTTAGTGCAGATGAAATCCGTTCTTTCTTCCGGGAGGAAGACAAACATTGCACATGCCATGCAGGTAACAACAGCAGACCTATCACCATCCATTACTGCTGTCCTGTTCGCAAGCTCCTAGGTCGCTTGCCCACTGCCTTATAAAGCCCTGGAGTGCCTTAAAGTCCCTCCCTCTACCAAGGCTCAGCCAATCAGCAGAGGCTTCTAGAATTCAAACTTTATTTAGAAGCCAACAGTTTCCACCTGCCAAATCACAACTAATCACAGCATCTACCAATCATAGCCAATCACAGCACACACTCCATCAAGGGGAGGGGGAGGGGGAGGGGGAGGGCAAAGGGGAAGTGTGGGGGGGAAAGCCTCACTCACAAACACAGGGGAAAAAACAAACAAAACCAAAAAAAGAACACACATCAACCCTCACTCACAAACACAAGCTCAGCACACAGCAAGAAAGCCCCAAACACAACACACACTTCCCTCAAGAGTCCTGTATCTGCTTCTCCTTTACCTGTAGAACTCCCTCTCTAAACTCCCTGTTAGCACTCACCTGTTCGCAAGAATAGTTCAGTGTCTCAGGAAATTATTCCCTAAGGGCATCAGGGTTACTGAAACAATTTTTATAGGGGAGGTGCTGCTGATTGAAACTATGGAAACCATGTATTTTGGTTTTTTTTTATTACTACTTCAAGACTGGTGATGTGGTTGCATCCGCATTATCCTTAGTTTGAGCACAACTGAAAGGCATGTGTAAAATATATTTTGGTCTCAGTCCATTTCCCAGAAAACAGACCTCTGCATTTCTACTTTTCAAACACTCACTACTGCAATATTACACTTTTACAACATCCCTTTCTCCCTCTTGACTTTGTCTCTCTCTCTCTCTCAAAACCTGTTTGTCACATTACCAAATTGGAGGGAAGCAGCCAGATCGCTGCTGCACCCCTAGGTGGGGGTGTTGGCCCCAGAAATCTGTATGAAAGGGAGCCATGGGGGTATTGAATGGGAGCTTGTTGTTTTCTGATCCTGTATACACTGTTTATGTGAATATATAATGTCTGTGTGTGTAGATCTGTAATCTGTGTAGAAGCTGAATATTTCTGTGAATGGGTTAAGCATGGCTATGGACAGGCTGAGTAGCAAAGCCCTGTGGAACAATGACTCTCAATAGGCTATGGACACACCCAAAGAATGGGATTTGTCACCTGAGGGCAGCCAGCAGGAAACCTGACCAGGTGACTTGCTGCATACTGGAAGAGGCCAGGAAGGAGTATAAAGAGGCCAAGGAAGCTGCTGAAAGAAGGCAGAAGGCAGATGAAGAAATTGCTAAGAGACAGAAGGAGCTGGATCGGGAACTTGAGATGAGAAAAGCAGAACTTGAGGAGAAAAAGGCAGAATATGCTGAGAGACAGTGGAGGGAAGAGGTAGAGCATGTGAAGAAGATGGCCCTAGCCAAGGAGGAACATGCTAGACTTGACCTCCAGCTTAAGAGACTAAAAGAACAAGAGAGACTGTATCCTCCTGAAGGTTCAATGTATAACTCTGTGGGTATGCGGTGTGCTTATGATATGGCAGACGTATTTTGCCCAGCTGATGTGTTGACCCAACCCCAAAGCATGTGTGAATGCAAACCTTTTGTGTTACCTGTAGCTAACAGGGAGGTTTGGGAAGGGGGTGCATGTGGGTATGAAAAGTTTCCTGGAGCTGGTCAGTCTCCCTGTAACCAAGGGGAAAGTGTCTCTACATGTGAGCCTGTGGGTGAGGGCCCATCTGATGCCTCAGAGGTGAGGCTGGAATCAGAACCAGGGCAGGAAGAGCCCAGAAATCAGGGAAATGTTTCTCTGAGGCAGCTTGGAGTGGCTGGCCAGAGTGAAGTTTTAGTTGAGGAGCTGGTGGCTGGTGAGGTTTGTGGAATTGAACCTGCACAAGCTGAAAGTGATTTGTGTGAAGAAGCACAGTGTGTGCAAGCTGGCAATTTGGCTGGTGGAAGTAGCAAGGGGGCAGTAAAGGAAGCTGTCTCAGTGGCTGGCTGTATGACTGAGATTAGCCAGGGGTGTTGGGACAAGGGAGAAGCTGTCTCTGGTTGTCTGGCTGTGTGTGGGGAAGAGTTTCTTCCTGTGTTTGAGGAAGGTGCCCCACAGCCTGTGAAGGCTGAGAGCAGTGTGGTTGTCCCAGAGTTGGGTCTGGATATGGCTAAGGCCCAGGAAGGGGGTGGCCCAAGGTTTGTGTCTGCTGGGGAGAGGGATGAGGTGACTCAGGTAGAGACAGTCAGTGTTTTACCAGAACCCCAGAGACCAGACAGTGGTGACCCTGATATTGTGCCTGATGCTGCTGTGTTGCTGGCAGAGGGGGGAGCTACTCGGTGGGAGCAGGGAGACCCCTTAGCCCGGGCACAAGGAGAGAATAAGGGTGTGTTAACTCTGGTGCCTAATGATGGTGTGGACGTTTACAGCCATCTAGAGAGCTGCACAGGGAGTGAAGATGCTTCTGACCCTGTCTCTTGTGGGTCTGTCTGTGTGCCTGAGAGGGGATTGTCTATGAATCCACCAGAGGGGCCAGAGATGACTCAGGGAGTAAGGGAATTGCTGGAGGAGTTGGTTGTGGCTCAGCAGGGCAAGGCTGCTGCAGAGCCAGAGACGGGTGAACTGCTGCTTAAGGAAGCTCATAGGGAGGAGAGTCCTGGCAGTGCTTGTAGCAAGCAGTTTGCAGTGACTGAGGGAGGTGACAGGACCTTGCTTGGAAAAGGCATTCAGGAGAAAGCTCTGCCTGTAAACGGCAGCAGCTTCTTGTGTGAGGCACTTGTTGCAGTGCCTGACAGACAGAACTTGTCTGTTAGCAGTGACTCCACTGACTTGGGTTTAGGGAAACCCAGTGTGGATGGTGGTGAAGAGGAGGGACTGAGGGTTGTTCCAGAGGAGGCAGGAACAGCCAGAGAACTGGAGCAGGCTGCTAACCCAGTGACTGTGGGTGACCAGCTTGCTGGGAAGTCAGTGTGTGTGGGACAGGATTGTTCCCAGGTGAGTGAGGAGAGTGGGAAGTTAGTGTCTCAGATTCAGGAGAAGGGCTGGGTAGCTAAGTATGCAGAGCAGAACAGCTGTGTGGTCACTCTCCCTAGGATGCAGGAGATGGCAGTTACGCTCCCATCTCTGGACACGGTGGACACTCATACTCAATCAGGGAAGTTGATATCTGGTTCCATGTGGAAACAGAGGTTGGAGGTGGACAGAGGAGAGACTTGGGAGTCTACAGCTTACTGCTGTTACCCCACTGAGTGGGGGAAGGGGGAGAATTCCAGGGCCATTGTGAGCCAGGGAGTCACGCCCAGCCAGCCCTTTGTCTCGGTCAGGCCAGAGGTTTCAGGCCTGGAGCCCAGAGGACAAGGGGGAGGGGCAGGACTTGTTTTGGCCAAGAAGATTTGCAGTTTAAACCTGAAGGGCCAAAACTGCAATGGGGTGGGGCCAGAGAAGGGGCCTGAGGGAGAATTTCAGTATACACCTGATATAGGATTGTTCTTGTTACTGATGTTAATTCTTGTAACCAATGGATTATTGTTGCAGAGAATTGTAACGGTATACAGTGTGCATGAGCTTATGAAAATACCATGTAATCTGTCTGGAGATGTACCAAACGACAGACGGTATGTAAGGGGACATTGTGATGTTGCTATTTGGTGGTTAACACTTGTAACTGGTCTTGGAACTTCTTACAGGACAAAAAGGGTTCCAGCCAGAAGGTCCTGTGTAAGAAGGGAAACTGAGGCACACCACCATTTTGGTTGGGGAGGCCTGTGATGCCCTCAGTGATGTTACTGGCATCACTTCCTGCATCAATTTTGCGTTGGGGGTGTCACATTACCAAATTGGAGGGAAGCAGCCAGATCGCTGCTGCACCCCTAGGTGGGGGTGTTGGCCCCAGAAATCTGTATGAAAGGGAGCCATGGGGGTATTGAATGGGAGCTTGTTGTTTTCTGATCCTGTATACACTGTTTATGTGAATATATAATGTCTGTGTGTGTAGATCTGTAATCTGTGTAGAAGCTGAATATTTCTGTGAATGGGTTAAGCATGGCTATGGACAGGCTGAGTAGCAAAGCCCTGTGGAACAATGACTCTCAATAGGCTATGGACACACCCAAAGAATGGGATTTGTCACCTGAGGGCAGCCAGCAGGAAACCTGACCAGGTGACTTGCTGCATACTGGAAGAGGCCAGGAAGGAGTATAAAGAGGCCATGTGGTCGATGCCATTTTGTTCTCAGCTCAGCACTTCATCCCAGAGGCAGCACTGCAGGGATTGAAGAGCCCGGAAGACCTGGGAACCCATCCTGATCTCAGGATGTGCAATAAGGACTTTTAACCAGCAGCTGCAACACCTCTGCTAGAGCCTGCATCGAGAACTGGGAGATTCGGTGCATGTAACGTACTGTACTTTAATAACCTTACTCTCATGCTTTTCTTTCTTGTGTTAATAAACCTTTAGTTTTAGATTCTAAAGGATTGGCCCAGCGTGATTTGTGGGTAAGATCCAGAGGGTAAATTGACCAGGGATCTGTGGCTGGTTTCTTGGAACCGGACAGGACTTGTTCGGGGTAGGTGGGATTGGGTGCTAGGACCCCCCACCTGTGTACAGGCCCGGGGCCATCTGGGGCACGGATATTGCTGGGGTGTCGGAGGGGTTTTGCTCGGGAGGCTTCAGGCAGGCTGCTGAAGCGCTCTGTGAGACTGGTTTGTGGCCTGTTTGGAGAGGTCGCCAGTCGGGGGCTGTAAGGAACCCCGGATTCGAGCAATTCGCCCTGAGCGGACGCCCTAAGCTGTGCCCAGATACGGCCCGGTCCGTCACACTGTTCCCCAACCCTGCCTTACCTCACTGTGTCCTCAGTGTTTGCATTATTAAGAATTATCCACAGAGCTCCAATATTCCCTTTTCCGAGGTTGTGGACCTTCTCCCCTCTTTCACACAGTTTATTTTGTATGGAGCCTCAGCTAAGGTGATTTTTACAGAAGAGATGGACAATAGCTCTCTAATGGCGTTCACACATAACATATTGCAAGCATCATGGGTGTCCATTAGCCTAGTCAGGGGAAGGCTTTGCCTTCCCAAACTGCCAGGGATGACCCTGCCCACACTCTGCCCCCAGAATGCCTGCTGTAGCCATTCTAGGGGTGTAATGCTGCTGCCTCCAGCACCTGCCATCCCAGTGCTCCTGACTGGGGAGACTGGATCCAAGCGCCTCCACCCTCTCTGGTGCTCTGGGGGCCAGGGAGACTAGAGCCATGCATGCCTGCCTGTGGTGGGGGGGAGCATGTGCTTGGCACATGGGCCTCAGCACAGGAGGCAGGGTGGTACGTAGATCTGGGGGCCTGCCTCCCCCAACTCCAGCTGCACTGATCACCCATAGTACATGTGGCCCAAACATTCTCAGTTCTTTCTCTGCCATCCTCAGTTGCAGACAGAGTTTCACAGCAATGTTTGTCCTCATGGCTCTGAAAGACAAGATTGCACCTCCTATAGATGAAGCTATAATGGAACCCGATGTTGACATATGGCAAATTCCAGCATCCATGCCACCAACCAATTCTTTTTGTCAGTAAAGGATCTGGGCTTCCTATTTCCCATCTGCAGCCTAACTCCCTAGTCACAGGCACCATAAACCACTACAACAGTCAGCCACAATTCAACAGGAGAAACATCATAAGAGGCTAGATCTATTCAGCCACATGATATATTCATCCACCATACTAAGACTCCAGGTAACCAACTGCTCAGCTCTGCTAGGCTACTATGACCATGCAAATTACAGTAAACTCAAGGAGCTCATGGACAACCTTCCAGAGGAGGAAAGTCCCCAACTAAGTCATCATTCAAGAGAGATACGTAGTAGTGCAGACAGCACTTCAGTCAACTCCAGATGTCATGGACTCAGTAGTTGTGATGTACAAGACATCAGGAATCCTGAACAACCTTTTAATCAAAGAGAGAAACAAACTTTTCTCCTTAAAAACAGATGAGGTTCTTCATACAGTAAAAGACTTTTGTGCCACCCTGAACATGCTTGGCAAATACATACCACTGATCAAGTGTACTGACTTAAATGGGGCCTGTGTGTTGTGTAGTCTTGCCTTAATCTTTGTATTCATGCCCATCAGTGTGAAAGAAGCTATTTGCAAAGATTTGCATATACATTTGCAACCACATTTAAGTTGTGGTTCTCAGCATGTGCTATGAGTATTATGGCCCCTGGGGTTTTCACAGTTGAGTAGCCTTGCTTTACGCCATACAAGAGACTCAGAGACTTCACTTTCTACTGACAGCAGTATCAACACCTTGACCTTAATAGATCAAAGCAAAGGTCACAAAGGAGAAGACCACCTCAGACCAAGATTTCATCCTGTCAACCACATAAATCTCAGTTTTCAAGGTTTGGTTGAGGACCTGCTTATGGTCTTCAAAGCACACTTTCACAGAATATTATGAAATCACCTTACAGCCCATTCCTCACACATCAGTTGGCCTAGAAGTGCTAACCTGCACTCTCGATATGTGACTCTCTCATGGGGATTGCTCCATGGAACACCCACAGGGACACCACTTGAAGAAGTTGGGGTATGTCTACACTATCACCCTAGTTCGAACTAGGGTGGTTAATGTAGGCAACTGGAGTTGCAAATGAAGCCCGGGATTTGAATTTCCCGGGCTTCATTTGCATATTGCCGGGCGCTGCCATTTTTAAATGTCCGCTAGTTCGGACTCCGTGCCCGCGGCTACACGCGGCACGAACTAGGTAGTTCGGATTAGGCTTCCTATTCTGAACTACCGTTACTCCTCGTGGAACGAGGTGTACCGGTAGTTCGGAATAGGAAGCCTAATCTGAACTACCTAGTTCGTGCCGCGTGTAGCCGCGGGCACAGAGTCCGAACTAGCGGACATTTAAAAATGGCGGCACCCGGCAATATGCAAATGAAGCCCGGGAAATTCAAATCCCAGGCTTCATTTGCAACTCCGGTTGCCTACATTAACCACCCTAGTTCGAACTAGGGTGGTAGTGTAGACATACCCTTATTCACCTTATGCAATAACAATGGTTTTTTGAGATATATATTCCTGTGGGTGCCTCATGACCAAGCCTCTTCACCTCTACTTTGGAGTCCAGATACTTGACTCCAGGGTAGTGAAGGAACAGAGAAATGTCAGGATGAACACACAATACATAGATGTGAAACTCACAAGACAGCTACTGTGCATGCATGGCTAAACCGTCCACTGCTGTAAAAATCGCTCAGCTAATAAACCATCTTGTTAGTCTTTAAAGTGCTACGTAGTCCTGTATTTTGTTTCAGCTACACCAGACTAACACGGCTACATTTCTTTCACTGCAGTGCTGGGATGCACTGACACTTAGAGTGGAGCACCCACAGAAACACACATCTCAAAGAACCATCATTACTGCATGAGGTGATTAACTTCTGGGAAGTAACCATTTTCACTACATAGGAATACAATTCAGACCATCATTATTCTATTCAGAATCCTAAACATGTTGGCTGCGTCCAGACTAGCCAGTTTTTCCGGAAAATCAGCCACTTTACTGGAAAAACTTGCCAGCTGTCTACACTGGCCGCTTGAATTTCCGCAAAAGCACTGACGATCTCATGTAAGATAGTCAGTGTTCTTGCGGAAATACTATGCTGCTCCCGTTCAGGCAAAAGTTTTACGCAAAAGGGCCAGTGTAGACAGCTCAGATTTGTTTTGCGCAAAAAAGCCCCGATTGCGAAAACGGCGATCGGGGCTTTTTTTTACGCAAAAGTGCGTCTAGATTGGCACGGACGCTTTTCCGCAAAAAGTGCTTTTGCGGAAAAGCGTCCGTGCCAATCTAGATGCTCTTTTCCGAAAATGCTTTTAACGGAAAGCTTTTCCGTTAAAAGCATTTGCGGAAAATTATGCCAGTCTAGATGTAGCCATTGAATTATAACAAAAAGTTGATTTAATAACAGCATGCCCCCTAGAAAATGGTGCTTTCTCACTATACAATTAGGAAGCAGGCAGAGAGGTTCTGAGGTTTAGTATGTGTTATGCTGAATGTCATTAAGACCTTGAGCAGCAAATTACACGTGTGATTTTACATAACCATGGGGACTACACATTGTCACTAAAGATCATCATGCACAAATCTTTGCAGGAATGAGGCCTTCGTGTTGAACTGCTATAGCTGAATTCATAATGACATGCTATAGTACAATGTAATCTCTGTAAATATGATGAATCATTTAAAACTAGAGAGCAGCCTGGCAGCCTTACAAAAATATCTGTGTAATCGGAATGTCTGAAACCCAAATCTTTCTGTATTGGTGGTTTTTTGTATTGGTGGTTTGAACTAAAACAACACGGCTACGTCTACACTGGCCCCTTTTCCGGAAGGGGCATGTAAATTTCACTAGTCGTCGTAGGGAAATCCGCGGGGGATTTAAATATCCCCCGCGGCATTTAAATAAAAATGTCCGCCGCTTTTTTCCGGCTTTTAAAAAAGCCGGAAAAGAGCGTCTAGACTGGCCCCGATCCTCCGGAAAAAGTGCCCTTTTCCGGAGGCTCTTATTCTTACTTTGAAGTAAGAATAAGAGCCTCCGGAAAAGGGCACTTTTTCCGGAGGATCGGGGCCAGTCTAGACGCTCTTTTCCGGCTTTTTTAAAAGCCGGAAAAAAGCGGCGGACATTTTTATTTAAATGCCGCGGGGGATATTTAAATCCCCCGCGGATTTCCCTACGACGACTAGTGAAATTTACATGCCCCTTCCGGAAAAGGGGCCAGTGTAGACGTAGCCCATCAGCACAGCAGTTTAGGGATTTTAAAAGTCAAATATATGTCATATGAATACAAGAGTAAACGTGTCTATGGAACATGCTGCCTTAATTGAAAATACAAATTACCAAGGATTGCTACTGTTCAGTAAAACTTTCAATGTTATTGAATGAAAAATCAATAGCTGTTTTATTGTGGATTTCTCTCAAGAACTCATTTCCTCCATCATAAGATTTTTATTCTCCTAAGCTTAATATTTATAGCACTTTTTTCTTCCTTCTTCAGCCAAACACTTGCAAGTAACTGATGTAACAAAAATGCAGCTCATTGATTAGCTTTAGGGATATTCAGATTAGGGAGCCCTCACAATGCTTATTAAAGCATTCCAGTGACAGACTGGCTGGAGAGAAGGCACAGTATTTGATTAATCTTGGCCTGGGTCTGAATAGGCTTCAGGAAATATCTCTTTCACCCTAGGCATGCTCAGAGCTTTAATCTCTGTGTTAGCCTTGTCATTCCCATACTAATAATTTAATTATCAGGAATTAAGAAAATGTAATGGAAACCACAGGTAAAAGTTAAATGTGAGAAGGCAGAGGTGGCAACATTTGTAGAATGGAAGCAAGTAACAAGTTCAGAACCCTGCACTGGATGTGGTGCAGTGGCTATAAAGAAGTCTGATCTTCACAGGGGAGCACTTTTGCTGCTACCCCCTTTTAGGATGTACATTTGTACTTTCCTGCATATTAGGGCTAATGTGTGCTTGTGCATGTGGTAGCAGGGCTATCACTCCATGCCAGGCTGTCCCTCCCACTCACAGTTTGGGTGGCTCTGATCCCTGGAAGAGAACAGAAGCATTGTGCATTTTTTCCTATACATTGTGCTGCACACAAAAGCAGAGAGAATGCTTCTTGTATCTGACAACCCACTTTCTTGTGCAGTATCAGGACAGAATCTGGATTGCACTAAAGTTGTCTGCTTAATAGTTGCTGGTATCTGTCCTAATAGGATATTGCATATTCTTGGAGTTCCTGTCCCACCCATGTCTGGCCATTAAACATTAAACACTTCTAACTAGGTTGTTAGAAGCTGAAAATTATTCCATACCGCATATTATTCCATAGTAGTAGAGCAAAAACCAAACATGAGTTTTTGTAGATTTATATAATAACTGCATTAATTTACAAGAATGAATGTTTAATAGAACTCATTCAATTCCAAAGTATAAGGTCATTGAAACTGACTGTAAGAGAGTTTGATGTTTCCTGAAATAACCTTGAGATAAGTTTATGTATTTTTTAGATATGTATGTAAACTCCATGGGGGGGGGGATGTAATAGATATTGCAACCACATGCAATATTTTTAGTCCATTATTTTAAATAAATGATTTATATGTGTTTTGTGTTCCACTCTATAGTGGAGGGCTACCATAGCCCTCAGAGAGTAAAAACAGTGGGTAATGATTAAGGCAAATCAGCAAAGTGGTAACATCCCAGAAAAGTTCAAACTAGTTACTCTAGAAACCAACAAAGAAAGGATTTTTGGACAAATAGCCTGACTTTAACCTGATTCAAGGCCTTCTTTTTAACTTCCACAGAAGGGGTGGGGGAGGTTTAAGGTTGTGACCAACTAGAGCTCCGTATGATTGATGAGTGACCTTTGTAAGCATGTTAGCCTTCATGCAGGTTCTTTTCTTATTTCAATGTTTCCTCTTTAATGCTTTTACCTTAAGAATAAATGTGCTTGCTTAGGGAAAGATGTGTGGTAATTTGTAACTACTGGCAATTACACTGTTCACAACCTTTTGAGAAAAAAACAGAGTGCATATCCTGGATTGTTTTGGCAATCTAGCTTGCCTGGGAATATCACAGTGTAACATAGGGAACTGTGCAGCCTGAAAAGTTTTGGTGATGAGGAAAATAGACATGGATCTCTGCCAAAGAGAGGTGAAGAATAGGACTCTGGGACCCTAAAGTGGGGGCCTGTGGTAGATCATGGACGGGAATAAAGGTGCACTTAATCTGGATTCTGATTCTGTTACCGGTACAGATAGTATCACTAGATCAAACATATCTTTGAAGTCCAGTGCACATGATCCATTTCCCAAATTTACACTGCTACTTTAAAGCATCCATTGCTTTGTAAAGGCTATGTCTAAACTACAGGCTTCTTGAACAATAAGCTTTTTGTGAAAGAGATCTTCTGCAAAAACTTCTTGAGCAAGACAGTGTCCACACCCAAAAGTGCATCAAAAAAACAATGCGCTTTTGTGAAAGAGAGCATCCACACTCATTGGATGCTCTCTTGCATATAAAGCCACCCAGAACCAGTTCTAGCCGGGCTTTAGGGCACCAGTTGCTCTCAACTGCTGTTGCCAGAGCCCTGCAGAGACACATGCTTAAAGAGACCCCCCTGCACTGGCATTTCTCTGTTTCTGTTGACTGCTCGCAGATCTCTTTTGAGGGGCAGAAAAGCTTCAGCAGTGACTGCTGTGGTTGCCCTATTCTTTTTTGGGACACCACAGCTTTTTTCCTTGGTGCGTGCCATGGAGCTGGAGCAGCCCCATGGCAGGCAATAACCCCACACAGTCATGCTGCAGTTCTTGCAGAATTTGCTTCCAGCTGCCTACATCTTCATGCTGGATGTTGATTCCGAACTCCTTCTTGGGACCCTCTGCGTGGCTGCGGCTGCTCCAGTCTGGCTGCTGCACCCCAATGTACAGAGGCATTTTTGGAGGCTGGAGACCAGCTTGGACTGATGGGACCGGCTGGTTCTGGAGCAGTGGAATGACCATCAGTGGGTTCAGAACTTTAGTATGCACAAGACCACCTTCCTGGAGCTCTGTGCCTGGCTCGCACCCACCCTCCGAAGATGCGACACCCACTTGTGGCCAAAGTGGTTAGGCAGAGCACACAATGCCCTAATGTTTTGGCACTCCAGCCTGTGTGCCACGCTGGAGGTGGGCACCTTTTTTGCCAGCCAGGACTTTGCAGCGTGCGACCAGAACATGCCAGTGTGTATAGTGGGGAACACGTCATGCCCTGACTAATGAAGCCATATACTAGCTATCTTGATCCCAGAAGGGATCTTTCCAATGGCTGCCTCAACCAAGTGAGGATGCAAGTGGAGTGAGCCTTTGGGTGCCTTAAGGCATGCTTCTGCTGCCTCCTCACCCACCTGGATGTCAGGGAGCAGAATATCCCTGAGGTGGTGATGGCACGCTGTGCTCCCCAATATTGTGGCATGCAAGGGGGAGGCCTTCCTCCCGGGGTGGAAGGCAGACACTGTCCATCAGGGCCGTGCATTTCAGCAGCCCTGGACAGCTGCCACCCGCCAAACCCATCAATTCGGGGTATGCATCCAGGAGGCCCTGAGGGAGAGGTTCTCTCAGGCAGCCCAGTAATTCTCTCTGGGGACTCCCCCACGGGGGTCTCTGCCTTGCAGCTCTCTCCCTTTGCCCTCTCACCACCTCCCCTTGCCCCTTCCCTGACCTTCCAATAAACAGACCTATTTGTTTGAAAACAAGAGGAGTCTTTCTTTATTGTACATGAAGAAAAGGTGAACGGGGGAGGGGGGTTAGAGCGGGGACAGGGTTGGCAGGGGGGGCAGGAGGAGGGGCCATAGGCATCATTTGGGGAGGGTGCATAGTCATTGCTAAGGGAGGGAGCAGAGGCCTGGCATGGGGAGGTATCAGAGGCATAGTAGGGAGGGCAGGCGGATGGGCAATGGCCATAGCGGGAGGAGGAGGCACAGGAGGGTGGAAGTCAGGAGCAGTGGAATTCGGTGGGTGTTCCACCATTCGGGAAAGTATGCTGCACATGGTGTCACACTGTGCCATCATTTTCTCCCAGGCACGCTCCCGTCATTCGAGGTCCGCATTGACCCTGCACTACAGATCTCGTGGATGTTGCGGAGGACGCCAACGTGTTTATGCATCAGGGTCTCTTGCACTCTGGCTTGTCTGTGGGTGCTCTGGACTCTGGCAGGTGGCTGCGGTGGTGTGGCTCGGCCCTCGGTCTTGGTTGGTCTGGCTGTGGAGAACACACAAGAGGAGAGGTCATCAGTCCTACCTGCACACACATTCCCTGTGGCTGTGCACTCACCCCCCACTCCCTGTGCGCTTGCCTCCCCTGTCCTGTGTATGTGTGACAACTCACCGGGAAATCCTTCCCAGGCCTCCTTCAAGGCCTGGGGGACTTCCTGGCTGGCAGTGGCTGGCTCGAGTGACACTATCACAGTCTCTGGCTCCTGCTCCTGCTCCTCCTCCTCCGGCTGGGGCTGGCCCTGGTCCTCCAGCTTGTATTCAGGGGTGACATCCAGGCTGACAACAAATGGGGTTTCCAGCCTTGAGTCCACCATAATGGGTGGGGAAGATGTTTTCCCACCCCCTAAGATGTGGTGGAGCTTGGCATAGTAGAGGCAGGTGTGCAGTTCTGCCTTTGAGCATGTGCTGTGCTCCATGGCCCTGATCTACCCCTAACGGAGCACCTTCACCTAGCTCCAGACCTGCTCCATGGTCGGGGTGGGGTGACCTCACTCTGCCAGGGATACAGCCATGTGACTAAAAATATCAGGATTCTACTGTTTGGCCTGGGGATCTTGGAGCGACTCCTCCTCACCCCACAATTTGAGGAAGGTTGCTATCTCAGGTCTGGACCAAGATGGGGCGCACCTTTTTATCTCCCGGGGGAGGGGGGATGTCCTGGGATCCCTGGGACTGCTTCCTGGAAGAGTCAGGGAGGTCTCGGGGGCTTCCAGCTCTGCCATGAGTAGCATTCCAGTAGCAAGAGAGAGCCACATGGTGAGGGACCTGCTCTCTGGCCGGCTTCCTGCCACAAGGCTTGTCTAGGATGCCTGCAGCTTTAAGAGGGGCAAGCAGACAGGAACTATAGACCAGGGAACCTGTTTTTTTTCCTGGAGGCCAATTCTTGCGCAAAAACTCCTCTTGCCCATCAACATACAGCTTTTTGCTCAAGAACTCTTGCACAAAAAGGAGTTATTCTTTGTAGAAAGAAGAATACCTACACTGGAAAAAACCCTCTGTTCTTGCATTTTACTTGTGCCAAAACACACTTGAGGTGTGGACGCTCTGTGAGTTTTTGCACAAAAACTCTGTAGGGTAGACCTATCCTAAAAGAAAAGAGAATGCTTAGCCAAAATGTTATATAATGTGCACTCTGAGCTATTTTCCATATTATTTAAATCATGCAGGTAAGGATAATTTATGTGCAGGTCAAAATAATTCCTTGGATTTTATAACAAATTTGTGTGTGCTAATACAGATGTAGCTTCATTGTATTCTAAGAGAACTTTTCCATTAATAGCAGCTCTCTAAGGGTATGTCTACACTACAACGTTAATTTGAACTAATTTAGTTCGAATTAGTTAATTTGAACTAAGCTAATTCAAACTAACGGATCCAGACTAAAAAACTAGTTCGAATTAGCGTTTTGCTAATTCGAACTAGCATGTTCACATTAAGTGGACCCTGAACCGGGGTTAAAGACAGCTGGAAGCAGTGCTGGCAGGGCATAAGAGGAGGACTTAGAGCGTGGAGATGCTGTCTCAGGCTAGCCAAGGGCTGTGCTTAAAGGGTCCCGACCCCCACCCCGGACACACAGTTCTCAGGGTTGCCCCACTTGCAAAGCAGTCCTGGCTTGGATTGCCTGGACTACCCACACTGGGCACATCACACCACTCGGCCATCAGCCCGGCTGCACTTGCCGCAGGCTGCCATCTAGGGAGAGGGGGCAATTGGGGGGCTGCAGGAGAGCTTCCACCCCCAGAAGCCCGCAGAGCCAGCCCAGTCCTCCCCATCGGGGGCTCGTGCCCCATTCCTCCCTCACCTTCTTCCACTTACCCTTCCCTAGCCCCTCTTCTTGAAGTAAAAAATAAAGATAACGTGTCTTCCAAAATGGAATCTGTCTTTATTGAACAAAACTGGGGGAGACTGGGAAAAGGAGGTGGGAGAGGGGAAGAGAGAGGCTAGGAGAGGGGAGGGCAACTAAAATGATCAGGGGTTGGGAACAGGTCCCATATGAAGAGAGGCTAAAGAGACTGGGACTTTTTAGCTTAGAAAAGAGGAGACGGAGGGGGGACAGGATAGAGGTCTCTAAAAGCAGGAGTGGGGTGGAGAGGGTACATACAGAAAAGTTCTTCATTAGTTCCCATAAAGAAGGACTAGAGAACACCAAAGGAAAGGAATGGGTAGCAGGCTTCAAACTAGTAACAGAAAGTTGTTCTTCACAAAGCAAAGAGTCAACCTGTGGAACTCCTTGCTGCAGGAGGCTGTGAAGGCTAGAACTAGAACAGAGTTTAAAGGGATGTGAGATCAAGTCATGGAGGTTGGGTCCATGGAGTGCTATTAGCCAGGGGGTAGGAGTGGTATCCCTGCCCAAGGTTTGTGGAAGGCTGGAGTGGGATGGCACGAGACAAATGGCTTGGTCACTGTCTTCGGTCCATCCCCTCCAGGGTCCCTAGGGTTGGCCGCTGTTGTCAGACAGGCTACTGGGCTAGATGGACCTTTGGTCTGACCCAGGATGGCCATTGTAAGCTCAGGGCTCAGGGTCAGGGGTCTCAGTGGACCCCCTTGATTTTCATGCACACCTGCTCCTGGGTGGCCAGGCTGGCAGCTCTCCTGCCCTAGCTGGCCACTTTCCTGTGCCTAGTGCAGAGGTCGTGGACGAGGTCCACGATGTCCGCACTAGACCAGGCAGGTGCCCGCCTCTTGCGGTCCCGGGCAAGCTCCCGGGAGCCGCCAGCCTGGTCCCGGGAAGAGGGGGAGGACTAGGGGGCATCAGGGGGGTGGCTCGAGCCGTGCCAGGTGCAGGGTCTGCTGGCTGGGTGCTGGCAGGCTTGCACCTGGCACGGGCACCGTAGCCAGCCAGTGCCCCTTTAAGGGGTCCAGGGCCGGGAGCGGGGCAGTAGAGTTTCCCTAGTGTTGGCCAGAGTGGCCACCAGGGCAAGCTGGGGAGGACTAGCCTCCCACTAGTTCGAATTAAGGGTCTACACAGCCCTTAATTCGAACTAGTAAGTTCGAACTAGGCTTAATCCTCGTGGAATGAGGATTACCTAGTTCGGACTAAGCGCTCCGTTAGTTCGAATTAAATTCGAACTAACGGAGCGCTAGTGTAGCGCCTATGAAATTTAGTTCAAACTAACGTCCGTTTGTTCGAACTAACTTTGTAGTGTAGACATACCTTGATGTATACTAATCAAGAAGGATCACTTCCTTGTAAGCTTAAAATAAAAATGAAATGATAAAACAGTTCAAGGTAAGCAGTACACCAGGAAAGGCATTTCTGATGCAGATGTAAATACTAAAAATGCTAATGCTCTTGCTTATTTCATACTTCTCTTTATTACAAGCCTGTGATTGTCCTTAAATTTATGAACAACTATCATTCTTGTTTGCCTCACAGCTGATCATATTATCAGATATTTATTTTGAAATATAGGTAAAGCAAATTATATAAAAAACCAAAATTGTATCAAAGAGCAGAGACTGCATAAGTAGATTAATACTAAACTGTACAATATTAATGAATGAACTCTATGTGAGAACTCAGTCACAGAAATCAAGTTTCTACACAAGTTATCAGAATCCAAGTTCTAAATCCTTTAGAATTTTATAGCTCCCATTTTTCCTTTTGTTTTGTTAACTCACTAAAAATACTAGGTTTCATTGTGATCTCATGAGCATCGAATGGGTGTCATGAGCGTCTAATGGTGAAAGACTGGATTCTATGCTTCTGTATCTCTTTCTCCTGTTAATGCAGAAATGCAGGGAGGGATTTAGTTCATGGTAGCTTTCCTGGAGTTTTCAGGGAACCTTCATGGCCTTGCTGAAGCAGCTCAGACTCACACTGACTGCACATGGCCATGGCTGGCACAGAAGAACTGCAGGGCAGTATGCTCTGGTTCTCAGCCATCCATTGCCATGACAGTATGATAAAATATGTAAGGAGTGTAGAGTCATAAAGCAGGCGCCAGCTTAGCCTGCTATAGCAACTTATTTGGGAGTTATGCAGGTATGATCGTCTTTGCAAGATCAGAGCCTTGATTTGTGAATTCTGCCATCAAAGATGATAGCTTGTGTTTTTATAGATGTGTAACCCCCCTTTTTCCTCCCCGGGTTACTGGGGAGCAGGTCACACTCACAGGTGTGCCTGGGCGCCTGGTGTTTTAACCCAAAAGAGATCCTGAGTACCCCAGTGGTGATGGTGTTTAGCTGGGGAAAGCCCTATCCACCCCCTTGCTGCAGTCCCTTGCTGGCAATGAATGTAAAGTGGCAGTGCCTCCACCTGGCTGGCCTTGTACACACACTGGTGCCTTGAGAGCCTCCAGGAATATACTCATTCCAACATAAAGCTGGATCTAATTCCAGAACAACTACAAATCATACACATCTAATAGAATACTTTAAAATAAACCATCTTCACTTAACTGCACACAGGGTCTTTTTAGAATAAAACAGAGGTCCCTTTAGTAAGGGGACTACACATGTATTTAGCAAACCTCAATGACCAACACTGCTAATTTTTCCATTAAAAGAAAGAAAATTCCCTTACATTCACTTCCTGAAGCATCAGCTTGGGACTATATTCCCCTGTCCTCAGGGCAAAAAAGTTCTCATATTCTTTGAAGCAGAGAATGAGCTTAGTTTAAGTTTTAAGTTTAAGCTTCCTGGGAGAAATTAGACCACTTTATGGACATTTCTCAGTTCTAGATACTTGTGATTTGTTACAATGCCCTGAAGACTGAACCATGTTTGTTGTTAATTCCTTCTAGGGAGGCTTGGACACTGAAGACATATTCAAATCACTCCCATTCAAATGCCTCTGATATTCTTTATTCTGTGGAATGTGTTTGATTACTTCCATTCATAAAGACTCTGTTCTTATAGATCACCATGGGATCTAGCTGAAACCGAGTGTCACATTTACTGAGGTGTTACTGCATTATTGTGGATAGATTCTGAAATGCATATTAATGCAGCAAGTGTTATATTCAGTTCTCAGAGATGAATAAGTTGGCCATTTACTGTATATTTGAAACAAAAAAAAGCAACATAACAAGCAGCACTGGATAGTTTTTTGTATGGATATGTATTAATGTGTTTACTTCTATTGTCACAGCACACAATACATAGAAAAGGTAATAGAGTTTTTAAGATTAGAAGAAACCAGAATATTTCTCAATTCACCAAAAGACTCTGCTCCCCTCTAAACGTAAAATATAAACAGTCAGTCTTAACAAATTGCACACAAGTCTTGTTTCTGCCTGGCTTGGAAATGCGAATGTTGGTAGAATATGGTG
This sequence comes from Pelodiscus sinensis, assembly GCF_049634645.1. NCBI lineage: Eukaryota > Metazoa > Chordata > Testudines > Trionychidae > Pelodiscus > Pelodiscus sinensis. Next base: position 12,117,328 of record NC_134723.1, read on the forward strand.
TTAATAATAGAGAGAGTCTGTATTGTATTTCCAGCTTGTGAGCTACATTCAGCTCTTAGTTACACCAGTGCAATCCTACTGAAGTCAGCTACATTGTGTGGGCAAAAGTGAGAGCTTGAGCTTGACTTTGAAATTCTAAATGCCGTGTATACCCAAGAACATGTAACACAAGACATTCTGTTAGTCTTCTTGTTGCACACGATCCATGGGAGCCGCTGCCAACTGAATCAAATGGAAATGTGTACTAAAGGGTAGCCAAATCCCATGCTCACTTAATTAGCAAGACTTCACTAGAATGCTGCACTAATTCATTCTTCCCCAGATGTACTATATTACAGCCGAAATAGCCTGATGCTGAGTAACTTCATGTACCAGAGGTAATAATTACTCCCAGAGCTTATCCCTTCCACCATGCCAGTATACTTGTGTTCTTGAGAGAAGATAATCCAGAACCTATTAATCCCCATTGGGCAAATCTTGATTCATGCCTAGAACGCAACATAATGGCCACAAACCCAGGCCCCTGGAGACTAAACTAACAGGGCTTTCTCAGAAGAAAGAAATGCTTGGGAAAAGCTCAGCAACTCACATAGGGTATGTCTACACTATCCTCCTAATTTGAACTAGGAGGGTAATGTAGGCATACCATACTTGCAAATGAAGCCCGGGATTTGAATTTCCCGGGCTTCATTTGCATAAAGCCAGCCGGCGCCATTTTTAAATGCCGGCAGTTCGAACCCCGTGCCGCGCGGCTACACGCGGCATGGAGTAGCTAGTTCGGATTAGGCTTCCTAATCCGAACTAGCTGTACTCCTCATTCCTCATTCCCCATTGTCTGGTCTCCTGGTCCCTTTTTCATGTTTCGTGAAAACAAGTCCGCGTTACTGTGGGCTCTCCCGGCTCGATGATGGACCTCAAACCGGTATGGTTATAGCGATAGATACCATCGCATAATGCGAGCGTTGGTATTCTTCATGGCGAGTAGCCGGCGCTGGGGGGCATGCTCCGTCACCACCTTGAACGGGTTGCCTAGGTAATACCGCAACAAATTAACGTCCCATTTTACTGCCAGTGCTTCCTTCTCTATTGTGGAATAGTTCTGTTCTCAGGGCAGTAACTTGCGGCTGGCATATACAATGGGGTGCTCCTCCCCACCGTCCCCCTGTGAAAGCACTGCCCCGAGGCCCACTTCCGATGCATCCGTTTGTAGGACAAAGGGCTTCGTGAAGTCCGGCTGGGCCAGTACGGGGGCCTGTGTCAGCCGCTGTTTTAGTCTCCTAAAGGCCTCCTCGCATGGGGAGTCCCAGCGCACCCTCTTTGGCGCTGCTTCCTGCATGAGGTCCATCAACGAGGTGGCCAGCGTTGCGAAGTTGGGCACGAACCGGCAATAATAGCCCGCCAATCCTAAGAATTGCCGGACCTGCCGCTTTGTGCTCGGGGCCGGATAATCTCGCAGTGCCTCGATTTTACTTACTTGGGGTCAGATTCTGCCCCTCCCCCCCCCCCGACCGTGTAGCCTAAGTAGGAAACCTCTTGCTGGCCAAAATGGCATTTGGAGGGGTTGGCCGTTAATCCTGCTTCTCTTAATGACGTCAATACGGCCTTTACCCATTTTAGGTGTTCGGGCCAGGTCGTACTGTAAATGATTATGTCGTCTATATAGGCGGCGGCATATGTCTTGTGGGGGCGTAACACTTTGTCCATCAGGCGTTGGAAGGTGGCCGCTGCACCTTGGAGCCCGAAGGGCATCCTTACAAATTGATACAGGCCAAAGGGTGTCGAAAAGGCCGTTCTTTCCCGGGACTCCCTGGTCAGCGGTATTTGCCAATATCCCTTGGCCAAGTCGAGGGTGGTCAAGTACTTTGCTGAGCCCAGCCTCTCTAGTAGCTCATCCACCTGGGGCATTGGATACGCGTCAAACTGGGATACTGCGTTGACTTTTCGAAAGTCGATACAAAATCGAATGGTGCCGTCAGCCTTTGGGACCAGCACGATGGGACTCCTCCAAGCACTGTGCAACTCCTCTACTACACCCCACCTCAACATCTTGTTTACTTCTTCCCAGACAGTTGGCCACAACTTTTGGGGGAGGGGTCGCACCGGGTCGCGGACCGTACATCCCAGTTCGGTCCATATATGGTGGCGAGTGACTTCCGTTTGCCCTGGGGCGTCAGTGAGAACCTGCGGAAACTCAGCTAGCACACTTAGGAGTTCCCCTCGCTGTTCTATTGTTAATTCGTGGCCCACCTGAAATTCCTGTCCAGCCCCCACCGTGACTCCCATCAGACTCTCCCTCGCCCGCCATCCTTTCAGGAGGTTGACATGATAAATGTTGGTGGCCTTCCTCTTCCCTGGCATTCTGATTTCGTAGTTCACCTCTCCTCCCCTCGAATTATCTCAAAGGGGCCCTGCCAACGGGCCAACAGCTTGGAAGTCTGTTACGGCAGTAGGAGAAGAACCCTATTGCTGGATACGTATGCAGCCGTGCTTTCCTATCATAATACTGCGTTGGGCGACCCTGAGCCTCAAGGAGATTCTGTTTTGCGAATTCTCCCACCCGCTGTAGTCTTTCCCGCAACCTAAGGATATAGGGTACCGTCCCTACGGGCCGGGTAGCTTGCTTCTCCCAGGTTTCCCGAATTATGTCTAAAATCCCCTGCGGTTGCCACCCGTATAACAATTCAAAGGGGGAGAACCCTGTAGAGGCCTGTGGCACATCTCTTACCGCAAACATGAGGGACGGCAGGGCTTGGTCCCATGCATTCGGTTCTTCCTGGACGAACTTCCTGAGCATACCCTTGAGTGTTCGATTAAATCTTTCGAACAATCCGTCCGTTTGCAGGTGATATACGGAGGTCCGCAACGCCTTGACCCGAACAGCCGGCATAGTTCCTTCATCAAGGTGGAGGTGAAATTCGTCCCCTGGTCGGTCAGGATTTCCTCCGGTAGGCCCACCCTCGCAAAGATCTTGACCAGTTCTTCCGCCACTGTGGCGGCCGTGATGTTGCGTAGGGGTACTGCCTCCGGATACCGGGTTGCATAGTCAATGGCTACCAAGATGTACTGGCATCGGTTCCTCGTTCGCTCTAAGGGACCTACCAAATCCATAGCGATCCTCTGGAAAGGGACCCCCACTACGGGCAGCGGTACCAAGGGGGCCCGTGGTACTCCCCCCACACTGGTCTTCTGACGCTCTGGGCAAGACTCACAAAAATCCCTCGTGGCGCGGTAAATTCCTGGCCAGTAGAATCGCTGGAGCAGCCAGCGTATAGTTTTTTCGTATCCCAAATGGCCGGCCCATGGATGACTGTGTGCCAGCTCTAATAGGCGCCGGTGGCGCTTGCCGGGCACTACCAGCTGAGTGATTATTTCCCCTTCCTTCTCCGTAGTGACTCGGTATAATCGGTCATTTTGTATCTCGAATCGGGGATAGGGTAAAGCCCCCCTGGAGGTGTCGCTTTCCCCCATCTTTCTGGCGGCCTGTTCCTATGCCTGCTGTAATAGGGGGTCCTCCCTCTGTTCCCTCCCAAAGTCAGAGGGCCAGTCCCCCGATCCTCCATTTCCTCCAGCTCTGTCCCCGCGCCCCCTTTCTCGGGAGTATTTTTAGGGTCGGCCGCCAGGGCTATGGCCCCTTCACCTGCTCCTTGTCCCAGCCACTCGCGTAGGGCTTGCTCAAATCCCTTCCAATCTCGTCCCAACAGGACAAGATATACTAGCCCTGGGACAAGGGCTACATAGGCCCACCCTTCCTGTGTCCCATCCTTGAGATGTATCCACGTCGTGGGGTACAACTCTACTTGCCCATGCACGCATTGGACCAGTACCGGGGGACCTCTGGGACCCCCACTTCCCACCAGGTCTGCCCGTACTAGGGTCTGGGCACAACCCAAGTCCACCAGCGCGGTGATGGCCTGCCCCTCCACCTCTACCTCCCTCAGGATTCTCCCCTGGCCCCCCACCCTCACCGCTTTTGGATCCACCCTTACCTGCCCGTAGGAGCAATCCATATAGGGGCAGTCGCGACGGAAGTGTCCCTCTTGTCCATACTGGTAACACCCTCCCGTTGGAGCTCGGGCCGGGGTCACATTCTCCTTCCGGATCTCCCGAGGTGGGGGACGTGGCACGGGTTCCGCTCCCGTAGGTCTGCTCCACACCGGGGCCAACCGCCTTCTGCCGGGGCTGGGGGGAAGGGTTGCGCTCCCCCTCGGCCCTGCCCTGCCATGGGTTCCCTCTGACTCCCACTCCCTCCTTCCCCTCCCTCTGCCACCAAAAAATCCTCCATAAGGGTAACCACCTCGTTTAACAATGCCAGATGGTGGCGGCAGACCCACCGCTGCCCCCCCACCCCCCGGCAAGATATTGATAAACTGCTCCAAGACCACCTTCTCAGCCACCTGAGGCCCAGTCTGCTGCTCTGGTTCCAACCAGCGCCAGCCGGCTTCCCTCAACCTTTGGGCCACGGCCCGTGGTCTTGCTCCGGGAGGGTACTTTTCCTGCCTAAACCTTTGGCGATAGGACTCTGGTGTAACTCCTAACTGGTCCAGTATCACCTCTTTTACTTTAAAATAATGTAGGGCTTCACGCGGGTCTAGACTCTGATAGGCCATCTGAGCTGGGCCCGTGAGGTAGAGAGCTACAATCGTTGCCCAATGTTGTTCTGGCCATCGGGCGGCTGTGGCCACCCATTCGAAGGTGACCAAGAACTCTTCGGGGTCGTCTAAGGGCCCCATCTTGTCCAACCTCACTGGCAACTGGGCCAGGGCCCCCCCTTCCACCACCTAATCGCCCTGCCCCCCAGGGTGTCCTCATCCCAGAACTCCCCATTGTCTCACCCACCGCTCTTGGTTCGCCTGGAACTGGTCTGCCACTTCGGTGACGAGCTGCTGTTGTTGATCCTGGTGCTGTACTGCGAGCTGTTGCAGGAGGGCCGTCTGCTGCTGGTGCTGCTGCCGCTGGTTTTCTGTTAACCACTTAAACATGTCCCAGGCCTCCATTTTTGTCTGGGGCCCTTACCTCTAAAATTTTTTTTTGTCTAGGGGTTCAGTGTACCCACATTCTCCACCACATGTGGGGGTTCGCCCTGCTCCCCCTTCCCTCTTTCCCCTTTTGGCTCCTCTGGCCTTCCTTTTAATCAGCCGACGTGCCCCTTCCGGCCCCGCCCCCTGCGCTTGCCGTCCGGCGCTTGTTCCCTTGTGGCTCTCTCTGCCCTGCCGTGCAGCTGAGTCGCCGCCGCACTACAATGGGCGCACGCCCCTAATGAGCCCCGCGCCACCCCATCAGTGACAGGGCGATCGCGGTGTCAGTGCGGGGTGGACCCGCTTCTTTGGGGTACGCGGGTCCTGCCCCGTCACAGTAACCCTGTAACCCTCAGTAACATTGATGGTGATGAGGAACATTCACTTTGAAAGCTGTAGTTGCATTGACAAAATGATGTCTTGATGGCCAATATAACAAACCTATGTTTTATACGCTATAAACTCATGAGTGGGAAACAGTCAGATTTATCTTCTCTTACCCAGAACTGATTTCATCAACCAGCTCCCCATAAACTGGCAGTAACAGCAAGTGCATAGCAGGCCTTTTACACAGTAATGGTGAACAACAAAAACAAAACTATGTGAATGTATAGCATTCCACAATAGTTACATGTGAAACAAAGCAACTCAAGTGTTTTATCTCTGAAAATAACATTGTTCTTTGCACTGGTAGGCCAGACCTAAAAGATTAAAATCAAATGACCTAACTAGTGTTCAGCAAAGAACACTTTCTATATTACTGTCCTTTGAGCTAATAGCACCCTTTCTGCAACTCATTATTTCAAAATCCTTGAACTAGTGGGGCATAAGCCACTGTGCTGAGAGTAGGGTCAATGAAATCACTAACTGACGCTCTTTCAGGATATAATGAATACAGACACTCATCACCAGGGACTTTTTCAAGTATGACCCTACTGTACGTCTACAGCTCAACACACTGCAAACCAGTGACTGTGAAAATGAATCTATATTCACGCTGCTTCTTTTTAATGTCCTGCTCAGTAATGTTTCTGTAAAGAATTAGTTAAAACTTAATATTGAACCCCACAGAACAAAAAGAGTATTTCCACTGTAAAGACACATCTTCAAACCTTGCAAGCCCCTCTCCATTAAAAAAGGAAAGAAGAGAGAGAGAAATAGAGAGAGAGAGAGAGAGAGAGAGAGAGAGAGAGAGAGAGAGAGAGAGAGGAGCAAAATATTTCCAGCTGGTTTGGAATAATAATATGATTCATGAATGGCCACTAGTATGAATTACAGTATCCCTTAGAGAAATACAATTCCTAGAGGGAAAAGGTCAGTTAGCCCCCTCAAAACGCATCTCCAGAGGGGGTATTTTCTTAAGCAGCACTCACAACAGCATATTTTTAAAAGTTGCAAAGGTATTATCAGCCACAACTGCTCCTAAAATTTTTGACAATTGTTTTTTGTCAGAATGCGTCTATTTATTGCAATGTAAACTTTCCTCTCAGATATTTCAGTCAACAAAATTCTGGTGAAAACCAGTTAGACATGGTTATGAAATATGCCCTCTGTGCCAATTGGTTTCTGTCAGTTTTGTGTCTGGTTTCTGACAGTTCCATGATTAGACTTTTGCCAGTTTGCCCACCTGTCTGTTTTACAGCCTAGGCTTAAGACTAAAGGGAAGCACAAGCCTGGCCCTGACAATATACAAGCGGTTTTCCAGGGATCAATACATTCAGATAAAGGTTTCTCAGCCTAGACATTGTGAACTGAGGGAAGTCACAGGATGGGTTTGGGAGGTCCCAAATAATGTCTAGTGTTAGGAGGTAGCAAACAGGCTGTCATATTGAAGTGGTCCATACCGTCAGTGTTTCAGTGTTGTCTGGTCAAGGTTCTCGGGGTTGTCCCAGTGCACCCCTGACAGGAACTCTACTCCATCGTTGATGATAAACTTTTGGCTGCATGCGTAACTATCAGTGTTCCCTTTATCTACAGTGTTAGATCCCGTGCACTTGGGTCAACACAGGAGACCTCTGAGAGCTCCCGGAAGTGACAGATACAGGCAAGATTTGAAATCAATAGAGCAGGTTTATTGTCAAATGCGAAGCTCTAACAGTTGGTAGCAGAGATCCTACATTTCTACACCACTGCGCCTTTGGCCTGCGTTGACAAGGTACCAACACATAGCAGGCCTATTGCCATATAACACATATTACCAGCAGTTAGTCAGAGTTAAGCCACTGTGCATTCTGTAAGGTTCGGCAATGACACCTGCCGTTCAGGCCCCTAGTGCGCCTCTCCCCCCCCCAGGTCAGCCAGTGTGCATCATTTGCAGTGTCCTTTTATAGACATGTACGAACAACTTATATCATTTCTTTACATACCAGGCTACCACCCTCTGTTGCCTACTTACCACCCCTCACCTTGTGCAAGGGGGGCTCACCGCCTATGCGTCATCCTGTCGGTTTCGACCTGCTCCTGAACCCAGATTGGTATGTGCATAGCTCCTAGGGATTCCTTGTACTGAGACATTCCCTACTAAGATGTTCCGCTACTCCCCTTGGGTATGTCTACACTACCACCCTAGTTCGAACTAGGGTGGTTAATGTAGGCAACCGAAGTTGCAAATGAAGCCCGGGATATTTAAATCCCAGGCTTCATTTGCATCTTACCGGGCGCCGCCATTTTTAAAGCCCCGGTAGTTCTGACTCCGTTCCCACGGCTACACACGGCATGGAGTAGGTAGTTCGGATTAGGCTCTCTAATCTGAACTACCGTTACTCCTTGTGGAACGAGGTGTACCAGTAGTTCGAATTTGAAAGCCTAATCCGAACTACCTACTCCTTGCCGTGTGTAGCCACGGGCACGGAGTCCGAACTACTGGGGCTTTAAAAATGGCGGTGTCCTGCAAGATGCAAATGAAGCCCGGGATATTTAAATCCCGGGCTTCATTTGCAACTTCGGTTGCCTACATTAACCACCCTAGTTCGAACTAGGGTGGTAGTGTAGACATACCCCTTTGGCTTACAGTCTGTGCTTGGTGCTTCCCTATGTCCTTCCATGCTCCATCTAACTTATACAAGTACACAATTATCAATAGGGCCTCTTTCTTGACTACTGTGTTGCTGAACCAAAGTCTTGCTCACTAGATTGCAAGTCTGTTATTGCTTTCATGTTACAGGCCTCTATTCAGACTACATGTTACTGACCCTCAACTTACTATACACAGGCAAATGCCAAAGGCCCCTTGCCAGAGGGCGGTGGGGCTCACACTTCAGACTCTTGAATGGGGTGCAGTAATCAGGAATGTATGAGAATCTTTTACCTAGAAAGTTCCTTGCAGCTCCTCAGCCAACAGCTTGCCAGGCTAAGGTTTCAGCCGCTTTTGTGGAGAATTATGAAATGCTTGGTGTTTATTCCTGTAATGGGGTAGACAAAGCCCGACCTCCCTGCTGGAAGCCTTTCAGTAACCTGGCCAGCAGCAGGAGTAGTGGAGAGGTCCTCCAAGCAGAGTAGAGGGGCAGCCTTCACTGAAGCCAATCAGGATGTGGCAGGCTGCTATATAAGGAGCTGCTAGCTAAGGCCTGTAAGGGTATGTCTACACTACAGCACTAATTCGAACTAACTTAATTCGAATTAGTTAATTCGAACTAAGCTAATTCGAACTAGTGTGTCTAGACCTAAAAACTAATTTGAATTAGCATTTTCCTAATTCGAAGTGGCATGTCAACATTGAGTGGACCCTGAACCGAAGTTAAGGCTGACAAGGTGCCGGCTGACAGGTGACGGCAAGGCATCAGGTTAGGACTTAGAGCATGGAGCTGCTGCTTCAGGCTAGCCGAGGGCTGTGCTTAAAGGGACCCAACACCCACCCCAGACAGACAGTTCTCAGGGTTCCCTGCTTGCTTGTCTACCTCGATGAGGGACAGCAAAGCAGTCCTGTCTTGGAGTGCCCTGAGTGCCCACACTCGGCACATCACAGCACTCGGCCATCAGCCCGGCTGCACTTGCTGCAGGCTGCCTCCGGGGTGGGGGGATCCAGGAGACCCTGCAGGAGAGCTTCCACCCCAAGGAGCCCGCAGAGCCACCCCAGTCCTCCCCATCGGGGGCTCATACCCCATTCCTCCTTCACTTCTTTCCACTTACCCCTCTCTAGACCCCCTTCCTGATGTAAAAAATAAAGGACACGTGTGTTCAACAATACAAACTCTCTTTATTTAACCAACCTGGGGGGGGGGGGGATTAACCTCTGGGGAGACTGGGAAAAGTAGGTGGGAGAGGGGAAGAGAAAGGGTGGGAGAGGGGAGAGGGAAATCTGGGAGGAGGGAGCTGGAAGGGGGAAGCCAGGGGAAGAAGGAGGAGGGGAAGAATAAAACTATGGTACGCCATATCTTCAGTACTGTGTACAGATGTGGTTTCTTCACCTCAAAAGAGATGTTTTGGCCTTGGAAAGGGTTCAGAAAAGGGAAACTAAAATGATCAGGGGTTTGGAAGAGGTCCCATATGAAGAGTGGCTAAAGAGACTGGGACTTTTCAGCTTAGAAAAGAGGAGACTAAGGGGGGGATATGATAGAGGTCTATAAAATCATGAGTGGTGTGGACACGGTGCATAAAGAAAAGTTCTTCATTAGTTCCCATTATATAAGGACTAGAGGATACCAAATGAAATGAATGGGTAGCAGGCTTCAGACTAATAAAAGAAAGTTCTTTTTCACAAAGCAAACAGTCAACCTGTGGAATTCCTTGCCACAGGAGGCTGTGAAGGCTAGAACTATAACAGGGTATGTTTACACTACCACCCTAGTTCGAACTAGGGTGGTAATGTAGTCAACCGGAGTTGCAAATGAAGCCCGGGATTTGAATTTCCCGGGCTTCATTTGCATGTTGCCGGGCGCCGCCATTTTTAAATGTCCGCTAGTTCGGACTCCGTGCCCCACGGCTACACGCGGCACGAACTAAGTAGTTCAGACTAGGCTTCCTATTCCGAACTACCGTTACTCCTCGTGGAGTAGGAAGCCTAGTCCGAACTACCTAGTTCGTGCCGCATGTAGCTACGGGGCACGGAGTCAGAACTAACGGACATTTAAAAATGGCGGCGCCTGGCAACATGCAAATGAAGCCCGGGAAATTCAAATCCCGGGCTTCATTTGCAACTCCGGTTGCCTACATTACCACCCTAGTTCGAACTAGGGTGGTAGTGTAGACATACCCACAGAGTTTAAAGAGAAGTTAGATAAAGTCATGGAGGTTGGGTCCATGGAGTGCTGTTAGCCAGGGAGTAGGGACGGTGTCCCTGGCCTCTGTTTGTGGAAGGCTGGAGATGGATGGCACAAGACAAATGGCTTGTTCTTTGTCTTCGGTCCCTCCCCTGATGGTAGCTGATGTTGGCCGCTGTCGGCAGACAGGCTACTGGGCTAGATGGACCTTTGGTCTGACCCAGTACAGCCATTCTTATGTTCTTATGTCCTAAGCTCAGGGCTCAGAGTCGGGGGTCTCACTCGACCACCTTGATTTTCATGCAAACCTGCTCCTGGGTTTGCATGTGGCCTTTGGTGGCCAGGATGGCAGCTATCCTGCCCTAAATGGCCACTTTCCTGAGCCTAGAGTGGAGGTCGTGGACGTTGGAGGTCTCCCACCAAACCTGGATGAGGTCCATGATCTCCGCACTAGACCAGGTGGGCGCCCGCCTCTTGCGACCCTGGGCAGGCTCCTGGGAGCTACCAGCCTGGTCCTGGGAAGAGGTGGAGGGCTGGGTGGCAGCTGGCTGGCTCATGCTGTGCCAGGTGCAGGGTCTGCTGGCTGGGTGCTGGCATCCTTGCATCTGGCACAAGCACCTTAGCCAGACCGTGCCCCTTTAAGGTCTCCGGGATCGGGAGGGGGGCAGAAGAGTTTCCCTGGTTTGACCCAGAGTGGCCACCAGGGCAACCTGGGAAGGGCTAGCCTCCTACTAGTTCAAATTAAGTGGCTACACAGCCATTAATTCGAACTACTTAATTCGAACTAGGCATTAGTCCTCGTAGAATGAGGTTTACCTAGTTTGAATTAAGCTCTCCGCTAGTTCGAATTAAGTTCGAACTAGCGGTTTGTATGTGTAGCGCCTATGAAAGTTAATTCGAACTAACGGCTGTTTGGGGGAAGCCTCCAATGTCCACGATCTCCGCACTAGCCACAGGAACACGGCAGTGTACGGCTGCATGGCTGCCAGCCTAGCCGCCAGGGGCCACCAGCGCAGCCAGGAGCAGGTGCGCTGTAAAATTAAGGATTTGCGGCAGTCCTACTCCCGGGCCTGCCAGCCAGGGGCCGACCCGGAGGCCTGCCCCCACTTCCACACCCTGGACCACCTCCTGGGGGCTCATGCCGTCCCTGCCCCCCGGGACGTGATTGACCCCGGGGCAGAGGGACCGCTCCTGGAGACGGAGGAGGAGGAAGAGGGCTCTGAGAGCAAGGAGCCTGCCGCCAGCCTGCCCAGGACCCGGGACCCCCGAGGCATGCCACAGAGCTGCTCGCCTGTATCGTCTGAGGCCGGGGAGGCGTCCACCTGTGAGTACCCTCATGTTCCCCTTATGTGTACGGGGGGCTGGGGCGAGAGGGAGCCCCGGGACCGTGCGCCTGGGCCTTGCCCACCAAGAAGCAGCAGCTGGGGATCCTGCAGGGGCCCTGGCCTTGCAGTGGGGTGCTGGGTTTCACACACCTGGGCCCCTGGGGAAATTGACCGCTGGTCTTCTTGCACTACAGCCGCAGCACCTGGGCCTGCAGGGCGCACCACACCACCTGCAGCAGCCGCCCGCGCCCGGTCAAGCAGGACAGCCAGGAACCAGGAGGAGTACCAGAGGCGGCACCTCCGGTTCCTGGATCAACAGCTCCGTCTCCAGGACCACTGGGTCCAGGAGGACCTGAGGCTGCGCCAGAGGAGTCTGGAGGCCCTGGAGGAGCAGGGCCGTGCCCTGCAAGGCCACCTCCAGAGCCTGCTCGACCGCTTCCCATTTCCTCCTCCCCCTGCTCCCCCTGCTCCCCCTGCTCCTCCTGCTCCCCCTCCTGCTCCCACTCCCCCTCCTGCTTCCGCTCCTGCTTCCTCCACACCCCCAGTCACTCCTGCCCCCCCCCCCACAACCATTTCCCACCGACGCCCCCGGACCCGCAGTGTGGCGAGACGGGAGAGGCAGCCGGACTTCCACCCCTGAGCTTTCCTTTCCCTTCCTCCCTTCCCTTCCCTCCCCTTCCAGCTCCCTCATCCCAGGTTTTCCCCTCCCCTCTCCCACCCTCATTCCTCCCTTCCCCCACCCCAGTTATGTTAAATAAACAGACGTTTTTGTTTCAAAAACAGGTGTCTTTATTTTACAGTAGATAGGGAGGGGAAAGGGGAAGAGGGGTAGGGAGGAAGAAGGCCCCAGTGGGGCATGCAGGGAGAGGTCAGTCCTCCTCCTCCTCCACCAGGAAGCTCTCCCGCAGGGCTTCCCGGATCCGGACGGCCCCCCACTGGGCTTCCCGGATGGCGGCGGTGCGGGGCTGACCGTAGTGGCCAGCCATGAGGTCAGCCTCAGCCATCCAGGCTGGCAGGAAAGCCTCCCCCTTTCGCTCACACAAATTGTGGAGCACACAACATGCCGCCACCACGGGAGGGATGTTGTGCTTGGCCAAGTCCAGACGGGTGAGGAGGCATCGAAAGCGGGCTTTCAGTCACCCGAAGGCCCCCTCCACCACGATGTGGGCCCTGGTCAGCCTGGCATTGAAGGCCTGGCGGGAGGGATTGAGGTGCCCCGTGTAGGGCTTCATGAGCCAGGGCTGCAGTGGGTAGGCGGCATCCCTCACCAACTCCCCTGGCAGTGCCCCGTGCCCCACTCCCGGAAGCAACCCCCCTGGCGGCGTGTAGTACGGCTGGGACAGCCCGACCCCTCCGGTGCGGGGCGCTTTCGCCTCCTCCCGCCCCCCCTTTGTCCCTGGGGCGGCCCATCCCCTCCTCGCAGACCCCTCCCCCCCGGCTCAGTGGCTGACGAGTGCCGTACCTGCATGAGCACCGCTCCGACGGTGGATCTCCCCATGCCGAACTGGTTCCCGACGGATCGGTAGCTGTCCGGCGTGGAGAGCTTCCAGAGGGCGATGGCCACCCGCTTCTGGAGGGGGATGGCGGGTCTCATGCAAGTGTCCCTTCTGCGCAGGGCAGGGGCGAGCCACTCGCAGAGCTCCAGGAAGGTGTCCCTCCTCATCCTGAAATTCTGGGTCCACTGTCAGTCGTCCCAGCGCTCCAGGACGATGCGGTCCCACCAGTCGGTGCTGGTGTCCAGATGCCAGATGCGGCAGAGCACACAACAGGGCGGCCAGGCGGAGAGGCAGGGGGCTGACGTTCACCAGGTGGTGCCAGGCAGCCTCGAGCCATTGCTGGCAGGCTTGCAGCAGCAAGTCCAGAACGTGCACCTGTATCCCTTGCGGGCCATGGTGGCAGCTATGCGGCCATAGACGGCAGCATTCCTCTGACTGTTGCAGAGTCTCCCCCCACACTTCAATGAGGTCCATGATCTCTGCACCAGTCCAGGCAGGCGCGCACTGTCTGTGGCCCCAGGTTGGCGCCTGGGTGCTGGGGGACTGGGCGGGGGATGGCTGGCTGCCACTGGCTGAGGGTCTGCGGCTGCTGGCATGTCTGGCTCCCGCATGTGCCTAGTGGCCAGAGTCTACCCCTTTAAGGGCCCCGGGGCTGGGGGAGAGGAGAGGAGTTTTCCTGGTTTGGCCCAGAGTGGCCACCAGGGGGAACTGGGAAGGGCTGGAGGCTCCCTAATTCGAAATAACTGTCTACACAGCACTTATTTCAAATTAGCAATTTTGAATTTGGTGTTATTCCTCATAGAATGAGGTTTACCAAATTCGAAATAAGGTCTCCACTATTTCAAATTTATTTCAAAATAGCGTATTGGCTGTGTAGATGCTATTAAAGTAAATTCAAAATAACTGCTGTTATTTCTAATTAAGTTTGTAATGTAGACATACCCTCTGAGGGTACATGGCCCTTTCCAGAATGGATGCTGAAGAGCAAGTTTGGGGATCTTCTAGAAAGCACAGACTATTAATACAAAAATGCTAACACATCTGCTTATGGTATTTCATCTTCCAAGCTTGTTCTTTGAAGTGTCTGGATTTCTTCAGTGTTTGTTTATTTTATATATTAAAAAGCATGACTCATCTTCCATATTGAGCCTGAAAAGGTAAGTTTTATTATATGAAGCAAATAGAGTACCATACATAAGCTGGCTGCAGAGTTCTTCAACTAATTGGAGTTGGACTAATATAGAAGATGATGAACCACTAATCCCAGAAGAGCTGGTTCATTTGGTTATTATGGTGCTTTTTTATTGCTCTACCATTTAAATAATAAACAGGGTAATTATTCTAAAGCTTCAGTAGTTTGGACGCTAATAAAGACAGACTATTAATTGTTATAAGGCCATTTTTAATATTATATTCTACTTACTGAGCAAAATATATGCTTTGAGATTCTAATAATCATGTTTAAGCCACTTGTGTAATAGGATGGCAGGAAACAGGACTCTATTGCTGACCCACTATGTTAACAAGACTCAGAGGGGCAGCTGTGTAAGTCTGTAACTTTAAAAAAACCAATAGAATTCTGTAAACAGCTGCTGAGTTAAGTTCTATTGCCTCCTTGCAGATAAAACTCTGTCAGGACATACAAGAGGTGGTCAGAGGGAATATAGCACAGAGGCAGAGAAGTCCTGCAGGAAACCTTGGATTCAATCAGACTTGATAAGAAAACTTAATCTCATGTTTGCATTCTGTTATTACATGTATTACGCATGAGGTCAAACAATAAAGCTGGCCTCATATAGCACATATCTAAGCTTTATTTGGAGCAAAAGGGAAACATTATCTACTTTCACTTGATGTTGTGAATGGCAAAATATTCCTACCTAGAAAGAAAAAATAACTTCAGTAATTTCAACTGTAATTCCAGAAGACATTGCTGGAACACCATATCAAAATAGATATGGCTGCAACACTCTATTATGGCCAGCTGGCTTTATAGCTGATGCTGTAGCGGCTCATGCACTAAGATCCCAGGTTCAGTTCTGCCTGTTGGTTGCTACACTTCCTCCAGTGCTCAAATCTGGAGTATTGCATCCAGTTCTGGACACCCAATTACAAAAAGGATTTGGATGCATTAGAAAAGTCTAGTGGAGGGCAACAAAAATGAGCACATGGCTGGAGTACATGACTTATGAGGAGATGCTGAGGGATCTTGATCAACAGAAGAGAAGCATGAAGGGGGCTTCCAAAGAGCTGGGAGAGAGGCTGTTCTCATTGGTGACAGATGACTGAACAAGGAGTAATGCTCTCAAGTTGCAGTGTGGGAGGTTGCATGTTAGGAAAATCTATTTCACTAGGAGGGTGGTGAAGCACTGGAATGGGTTACCTAGAGAGGTGACGGAATCTCCATCCCTAGAGGTTTTTAAGCCCTGGATGGGATGGTTTAGTTGGGATTAGTCCTGCTTTGGGTAGGAGGCTGAATTCAATGACCTCCTGAAGTCTCTTCTGAAACTATGATTCCATGAAACAGCAACAAATGAAAACATTCTAGGAAAAATTGATGCAGTGTCTTCAAGTGAATCAACCAGGATAACATAACCAAGAGATAGAAGATGACTTAGAGATTTACCTGGTTGCTTTTGATGATGTGACTTCTGTAGGAAACCTGGGCTCTTCTCTGATGGAAGAGGCACATTGGTTTGGTAGACATAGTTCTCTCTAAGCTATGCAGCTGCACATCTGCCTAGCTAGTGCTGTGGCAGTTATTTATGTTTTCTGTCTCAAAAGGAATCCTATGCAAGGAGGTGAAGAGGGCTGCTCCACCCCCAGTCTAGCCTGCAGCATAGTGTCCAGGGGAAGGACAGCCTGACACAGGTCTCTCCCCCAGCCTGAAGGTAACCGTGGCCTGGCCTCAGCCCCGACTGCTGTGACTGGAATAGTGATGTTAAATTCTTGGGAATAAACTTTCGGAGAATATTCTTGAGAATGTTCTCCCATGTGAGAATTTTTGAGAATTTTCTTAAATATTTGTTAAATAGTTTTTAAAGAATTTTACTATTTATGATAATGTCTTTCTTTAATAAAACTTCAAGAATCATGAAAGTTTCCAATTGTTAAAATGAAAATTTGGGAAAGTAAAGAAAAAAAGACAGAGGTTTAAATTACTAGAACTTTTATTACAAATCTTCTGTTGCAGGATACAAATATTTTTAACTTTCTGGATTGAATACAAGACTAATCAGAATCTGCACTTTCCGAATCTGACCCATATATTTCTATCTCTTCTTCTTCCTCATATATATCCTGTTCTTCGACTCTTTTTCTTTCTCTTCAGCATCATAAATTTCCTCTTCCTCATTTTTCTGGTTCTGTTTCCTTTTTTCTCTTGGGGTGTGTCTAGACAAAAGTGGGGTTTTGTTGACAAAAGTGGACTTTTGGCAGCAAAACTATACCTGCGTCTACACTACCGCTGAGTTCTGTCGACATAACGTCGACAGAACTCGGCAGTTTTGTCAACGGCAGTAAACCTCATTCTACGAGGAATAACACCTTTTGTAGACAGAGTTCTGTTGACAGAAGGCATTATTGCATCTACACTGTCCTTTGCATCTACACTCTCATGTCGACAAAGTGGCTTGCTTTGTCGACAGAACTGGATGCAGTCTAGATGCTCTTTGTCAACAGCTTTGTCAACAGCATCTGTTGACAAAGCTTCTGTTGACAAAAGCCTGTAGTCTAGACGTACACTTGGGGATTTCAATGGAGCATCATTTGGGTTTTTAAGAAGCTTTATATTATGGGCTATGAATGTCAGCTTACCTGCCCTTTCTTGTGTTAACTTGTTTCTTTTTGCATTATGAATGATACTGTAAGTACTGAAACTTCTTTCAGTTGCTGCCATTGTTGGTGGCATATTCAATATGTTGATTGCTGCTTTCCCTAATTTTGATCCATAGCAAATACCTTTCCACCATGTTACTGCATCTACTGAGCCAACTGATTTTGTTACATATGATTTTCCAAAAAAAACTTCTTTATCATGATACTCTGTAAGCTCTGCAATGACTTTTGCTGAGTGATCAGTGCCATACATTCTTGTGACTAATTTATCAATGAATTCAGTTCCTTGTATTTGTTCATTTCTAATAAGGCACTCACCATTGAATTTTGAATTTAGAATATTTGCAGCATAGTGACTGTCTTTTAGAGACATATCTTTTCTTTTTTCAAAACTTTTCATCGCATCCTGTTTTTCTTGTTTGGTAAGTGGACTTTCAGGAAGTAGCGTATCAAAATGATTTGCTTAATTCCCTGAAACATTCAGGAACTTTGCTCATTTTTGGCTGGTCAGATTCAAGCAGCATAATCCATTTAACAACAGGACTTATCAGTGCATGCAGTTTTTGGACCCGTACCCAAAATACAACTTCATCCAGGATTGAATTCCTGGTACGTTTGCTCAGTTTAGTCTGTAAATCTTCATGGACAGCAATGCATTTTAAGACATTTTTTTATTTCAATAAGCTTTTCAAACAATATAAAATGGAACTCCACGTAGCTTTAACTGGCAATTTAAGTGCACAAATTTGATTTTTCTCTTTTTGAAGTACAGTAAAATGAGCTCGTAAAACTTGTGATTTGTTAATTTCCTTCACAATAGTTTTACAGGTAGCTTCAATTTCTTGAACAGATTTTAAGTTACTGATGTCACCAATTAACAAATTTAGTGTATGAGCAGCACAAGTTTACATAGCAATGTGATTGAATTTTTTGTAAAGCATTGATAAGGATTTCACCATTGCTGCAGTATTATCAGTGACAATGACACCAAATTTTTCAGTGCCTATTTCTGTCATTATTTGCCACTGTCTTGTAAAACACTGGTTGGGGTGTTGATATAATAAAATTTATGAGATTCATTTCTTCAGTTGCTCCAAGCATCACACTGCAGTGCAAGAAAAGAGGCTTCAGCAATTTTTGTTTTTATAAGAGCATCAACACGTTGATATTCAGCTTCCCAAAGTTTATTAGAAAGTGTGTACCTGGATGGCATCTTGTAAGGTGGTCTTAATTTTGGCATGAAAGTAATCCAATCTTCATTTTCAACTAGTGAAAGAGGTGATCCGGATAAGAATATAGCTCATGCAAAAAATTCATCCAAAACCTTGATTTCAGTTTCATTCATAGAATCAAAGTAGCAACTTATAAAGTGACACACCTTGGCTGAACTAGATGTGGAAGGTGGTGATGTAAATTCACTAGCACTATCACAGTGTTCTATAGATGTTAATGCAGGTGATGGTTGAGGTTATCTGCTTCAGGACTCTGAGAATTTTGTTGCCTTTTCCTTGATGTAAGCAGGAGTCTTCAAACAATTGGAAATATGCTTTCTCATCTTTGTCACATTTCTGATGTATTCAGCCTTGCAGTACTTACATTAATACAACACTTTGGGTACGTCTAAACTACATGCCTCCGTCGACGGAGGCATGTAGATTAGCCAGATCGGCAGAGGGAAATGAAGCCGCGATTAAAATAATCGCGGCTTCATTTAAATTTAAATGGCTGCCCTGCTCTGCTGATCAGCTGTTTGTTGGCAGATCGGGGCAGTCTGGACGCGACGCGCTGACAAAGAAGCCTTTCTTGATCGGCACAGGTAAACCTGGTTTCACGAGGCATACCTGTGCCGATCAAGAAAGGCTTCTTTGTCGGCGCGTCACGTCCAGACTGCCCCGATCTGCCGACAAACAGCTGATCGGCAGAGCGGAGCAGCCATTTAAATTTAAATGAAGCCGCGATTATTTTAATCGCAGCTTCATTTCCCTCTGCCGATCTGGCTAATCTACATGCCTCCGTCGACGGAGGCATGTAGTCTAGACACACCCTTTGTCTTAGGGGCTACGTCTAGACTGGCATGATTTTCCGCAAATGCTTTTAACGGAAAAGTTTTCTGTTAAAAGCATTTGTGGAAAAGAGTGTCTAGATTGGCACGGATGCTTTTCCACAAAAGCACTTTTTGCGGAAAAGCGTCCGTGCCAATCTAGACACGCTTTTGTGCAAAAAAGCCCTAATCGCCATTTTCACGATCGGGGCTTTTTTGTGCAAAACAAATCTGAGCTGTCTACACTGGCCCTTTTACACAAAAAGAGACAGCCTAACTGTTTTATGAAGGAAATAATCCCACACACCTCTTTTAGGCTTAGTTCTTCTTTTCATACTGATGAAAACACAATTACACCTTTCACAAAAAGAATAAATGTGTTATTGCATCTTTATATACTTTTTGGGATGCTTCCAGAAAGTTCCATAACAGTCAGAATTCCTGACTCATGAATGTTCTAGACAGTTCCATAACATTCTGGAACATTCTATAACATTCTCAAACTATCTTGAATGATCAAGAAAGCTCTTTAATATTCAGGGTGTTGTAAAAGTTGAATACAATATATTATTTCAAGAGGAAATGAAAAATTAGAAAATTCTCAAAAATTCTCAGGAAATAATCTTTTGGAGAATATTCTCAGAATATTCTCGTTCTCAGAGAATATTCTCCAGAGAATATTCTCACCTCACATCACTAAACTGGAGCAGCCCAGCCACAGACTCCCACCCCTATGATGACACAGCCCTTGAGCTCCCTTGCCATGGCTCATTCCCAGACCACCCCCATGTTGAGGTTAGAGAGCCCTGAGCAGCTGGGCCAGCCCAACCCCCCTTTCTTGCCATGGGTGAAGGTCCCAGGCCCCCTCCTGCAAGCCATCCAAGCCTGAGGCCCCCATGCCTCAGCCTGGCTATGAGCCTAACTCACACCCTTTGCTCTAGCCTACCTATAAGCCTACACCCTCAGCCAGAACCCTTGCACCCCAATCCTCTACCCCACCCCAGAGCCCACACACTTAGTCAGAGCCTCTCATACCTAGATCTGCCCCAGCACCCCCACACTCCTGCACCCCAACCCTCTGTCCCAAGCCTGAGCCCCCCTTACACTCAGAACCCCTTGGCCCAGCCACACAAATTTGTTATGTGCACCAATATGAAGGTGATGTCTCACACAAGGGTGGGAAAAACTAGAGGGAACACGGCTGGCAGGGCTCAGTCAAGGTCATGGTCATGAGGAATAGTATATTAAATGAATGGGGAATCTCAGAGGAGAGATACTGGGAGAAGTTTCATGGCAAGTCCGTTTCCACAGCAGTACAGCCATACACATTTGCTCAATGCACAACAGACTGCATGATTTCTTGGGTCAAGTCCAAGGCCATGATCTACAAGTATGGGAATTGACGTACATAATCAGAATGAAACATTACTCAGAAAACTTTCAAGGCAAAGTGCAGAATGGAATACACCAGCATCAGCTATCCATGATAATTAAGCTGTGTAGCAAACACAGGGAAATCCTAGATGCTGAGCCACCAGAGAGAACAGCATAGCCACATAGCAATTTGTTTTCTTGATATCTCCTCATACTGATTCTTAACACATCCCTGCACATGTGAATGCCAAATTATTGCACTCTGTCAGGTCACTAGAGGAGAATGAAAGCTTAAGTAGCTAGTATCAGACACGATGCTTCACATTTTCAGGCTGTCTGCCACAGTCACAGCTATTGAGACCATGATGCAGCCCCAGTTTGATCATTGTGTCTCTAGACCAGTTGATATCAATGTCATATAATCTAGCACGGTGCTACAGTGAGTGGTAGATGCTCTAAAGGTGGGAGCTGGAGTGGTTACAAGCTACAGAGTGTTTAATAATCTTTGTATCAATCTTTCCCCCATAACTTAAACCTTCCTTGGTTAAAGGACAATATTCAGGATTTAAAGTTGGAAAGTAAATTTGTTGTGATTCTAGTTGACTCAGTATACATCATACAGCAGATGTTTTGGATTTATGCATTTTGGCTCTACTGTAGAAAAAGCCTCCTGGCATTTGTTGGGAGGTGCAATACCCATGAGGAAGTATAGGGTGTTGAGGGTGTTAGCCACATTGCAATCATATGGTTAGATAATGTACAGACTGTAACCAGTTGGACATGACCTCTCTTCTTCCTTTTCACTGGTGTCTAGCTGATCAGACATACTCCTCTGCTTTTCCCTTGTCACTGACCTTGTCTTTCTTAGTTATAATTTGTTAAGCTTTTTATCATGCCTTTGATATGCTATCTGTAGTACAATGCAACTTCTTGTACTCAAGGCTATGACGACCCATTTTGCTTAGAAACTATATTGCTTATGAATATGTATGTAATCTGTGGAATGTATGTGAGGTGTGAATGAGAAATACCCAACCAAAAGGCAGTTTAGGATCCGTGACCTTTTAAGGCAGACAAAGATCCTGCAAGCAGATAAATTAACTCAGAAGCAGCCAGAATCCCGCCCCCCTTCCCCTACCTTGGACAAAATGTAACATAACAGAAGAAACCCTGGATCGGCCCAGAGAAAGTGAAGCCTCCTATAGGTCTGAAGGGATCTCTCAGGGAACATCATGGTTGAGTGTCCAGGAAGCTGACACCTGGCTAGCACTCCAGCCACCAGCAAAATCAAAAATAATCTACACTTAAGAATCTGTAACAATAAACAACCCCAAAAGTAAAAATGCTCCAGCCCACCCTTTGTCCGGGTTTGTTCCTCAGAAGGACTGAGGAAGTTCAACAGTGACCACCATTCTTTTTCAGTTAACCTTCAGCAAAGTGTGCAAACTGAAAATTAGAAATCTGTTATTTCTTCAAGAATGAAGGTGCTTATGGTTATTTATTTGCACAGAAATAATTATCGCTGTCATGCCCCTGAAAACAATAGTTCTATATTTTTCTTTAATGTAGGTGATGCAGTATACCTAGATTGTAAGCACTTTGGGCCAGAGACCATTTTTTTCTGTGCTTGTACACAATGGAATCTTGATGCAGGAGGCTGCTTAGTAGTTGTACAATATAAATAATGAAAAATAGCTATAGTAATACAGGCATGTTTTCTCCATAATGATGTAGTATGAAATTGGAGGAATGCTAGAGTGAAAGCTGCCTGTCTGCAGACAGAAGTATTTTCTATACAGTGACATGAATTAGATCCAATTCTATTGATTTATGTGTTCGAAGTAGTAACAATAATACTGACTTTCAAACACAAAGTACAGGTATTTAATGATTGTGTATATAAGAAATAAATAAAAATGGTACTCATCCTGCTAGAAAAGCCCACAGTATTATGGTGACAGCTAAGGGTAGGTCTACACTGCACCGTTATTCTGGAATAGTAATGCTAATGTCTAAACAGCAATTGGATTATTTCAAAAGAAAATTGAAATAATGGACGCTTTTTCTGACGTTTGTAACCCCTCTTCCAAAATTGCTATTCCAGAAGACAATGTTTGTAGACACGGCACAGGGAGTTTTTTCGAAATAAGAGGCCTCCGGGAAATCCCACAGATGCCCTTGCTGGCCACTCCATCCACACTCCTCAGGACTCTATAGTTCCTCTTCCCCTGCAGCTCTTAAATCTGCAGACACCGGGGAAAGAGGTTGTGGCAGAAAGCTGGCCCTCACAGCCTACAGCCACACTGCTGCTGTCACTGCACATTCTCTGGCCAGCATGACAGTCCCTCATGCCCTACAAGAGCCCCCTGCCCATCCCAGGGAGCACTAAGAGGGCTCCCAGGAGCCTGCCAGACACCGCAAGAGGTGTGCGCCATCCTGGTCTGGGGCAGAGATCCTGGCCCTCATTGAAGTGTGAGGTGAGGAGGAAGACCTCCAGGATCTCTGTTCCACATGGCATAATGCTGACATCTACAACTGGATGGCTGATAGCCTGGCTACCAAAGGCCATATCTGGACCCAGGAGCAGGTCTGGAGTAAGATTAAGGAACTCCACCAGGCCTACGCCAGGGCAAGGGAGTACAGATCCTGCTCTAGGGCAGAAACCCACTCCTGCTTCTATTTTGAAGACCTGCACCATATTCTGGGGGATGGTGCAGCCCCTTCCCCACCCATGGTGGTGGACTTGGGGTTGGAGATGCCCATCATCACTTGCTTGAGGATCACAACCATGGAGGAGAAGGACCCCGACATTGCCAGCATAGTAACCACCCTGGAGCTGGGACCCCATGACCTGGATGTGTCCCAGGCATTCTCTGAAGTCAGGGAAGGATCATCAAGTTAGTGGTCTTAGGTTTCTCACACAGACAGGGTGGGAGTGGCAGGTGCTGTAGGGCTGTGATGCGATCATTGCTCAGTCTTCTTGGCCTGGAAATTGTGTTGCAGTCCATGCAAGTGGATACACATGCAGTGCAGTCTGCATCATGCAGCCCTAGGAGACAGCACTGGAGCACCCTTGGGCTCCTGCTTATAGGGTCTGAGGAGAATGGCCACACTTTTGACCCCCGGAGGGGGGTACCTCCCCAGGACACCCTCCCACCACAGGATGCTGCTAGAAGGAGGATGGGGAAAAGGACACACATACACACGGACTCTGGAGTGCGGCACCTGGCATATAGCACCCACTCCCAGGGACAAAGCTGCCAGGTGTGTGTACTGCTCACACACATCTTACACTGTCACTCCCTCTCCCCCATGGTCTAGGGATACAAAGTCTCTCCCCTTGGGATGCCACAACTGCCGGACCCTGCGTGTGCCCGGCACTGATGGAAGCCCAGCCAGCTCGAGGCCCCTCTGTCCCTCACTGGATCCCAATTTCCCATGCCTTCTTTCCCCAGGATGTGGGCAGGGGAGAGGGAGGGGTGGGAGGCATGTCCCCTGGGGACGTCTGGGCCCCTGTAAGACAGGACCTGCTGTCCAGGCCACACATGGCCTTGCTCCCAGGACATCACCTTCCTCTGACCCAGGAACTGACAGTCTCAGCTCAGATATGAGGGCAAGGATTCAGAGACAGTGTCTCTAGGGATGACTGACCATCTTCACTTATTCCAAAAGAAGCGTGCAGCATAGACGTTCCCTAAGTGTAAGCATGTTGATAATTCCAGAGTTGGCATTTATATATAAGACTGGAATTAAAGGGTCCATGGCATTTAAAAGTATACTGAAAAAGACGCATTATGGAAAACCCTCACTAGGATTATTTTTGTAATGTTAAATGCTCAGTCAGAGTTGAAATCAGTTGCAGGAGGACTGTGTTTCTGCTTTGCCTGCTAAGAGCTAAAAATCACTAAGAGCTGAAATCACCTGAGATGGGTGCTTCTGTCCAGCTTGCAGAGATGAAAATTACTAGGAGACTGATGTGCAGAAGTCACAGCAGAGAGGCAGGTGGCAGCAGAAGGTGAAAGATAGTCAGCTGGCTAATGAGTGGCTGGTGAGGTAGAGAGGCACAGCAAGCAACCAGAAGTGCTGCTTTGGAGAGACATGATGAGCTGTCAGCAGGGCAGCTAGTGGAGAAACATGGCAAGAACAGTGAGCAGGCAGCAGGTAGGCAGCAGGAGTGGCTGGTGATAACAGGATGGCTGGCAGAGAGGGGCAGAAGTAAGCAGCATAGCAAGTTAGGTACCTCTTTATCCCCCCTTTACTCAGGGTGGGAGGGGAACTCTGCAGATGCACCTCTAAGATCTACATCTGCACTGACAAAGGACAAAATCTCTGAGGCTATGTCTAGACTGCAGGCTTCTTTCGAAAGCATCTTTCGAAAGAGCCTCTTTCGAAAGATCGCGTCTAGACTGCAGGCGGATCTTTCGAAAGAGAAATCCGCTTTTTCGAAAGAGAGCACCCAGCGAGTCTGGATGCTCTCTTTCGAAGACGGCCTCTTTACATTGAAGAACGCCTTCTTTCGAAAGAGGAACTTTACCGCCATTGAAAGAAAAGCCGCGTTCTTTCGAAATAATTTCGAAAGAACGTGGCTTGAGTCTGGACGCAGGGGAAGTTTTTTCGGGAAAAGGCTACTTTTCCCGAAAAAACCCCTGAGTCTGGACACGGCCTGAGTGAAGGCCCAGAAGGGCCTGGCACATAAAATAAATTTTTGGGTTGCTGAACTTAAGAACCTGAGGGGAAAAGGACAGTGCTGAACCTACTAAGGGTGCAGTGTCTTTTACCACTCAAGGTTTATGTTTATGAACGTTGGTTGCAGTATTTTCCCTCATTTGATTAAAAATTTCTTTTCTACACTCTGGACACTGTTCTTGTGAGTGGAGAAATATTGCTCAATCTGAATCTATGTTGCTTCTATGGAAAGGAACCCCTTGATTGAACTGGACCCTGGTTAATGCTGGCTCCACCTGGCAGAAGACTTAGAAAAACAAAAAAAGGAACTGGAGGTTTGGCTGAGTGCAGATGATCCATTTAAAGATTTATATGAACTATCTAGATCCTATAGGTTTGCAGAGGCCTTTCTTATGATTTCCACTGTTTCTTGCTTTCTCTGAACTGGAAGTATCAAGAGTAGAATTTCCATTGGGTAATTTATGTTTTCTATCTCAAAAGGAATCCAGAAATACAAAATCTTAGAAAAATTAAAAATCCAACATAGATAACTGATTTTATTTCCACACATATAGTTTGTTTCAAGTTCAGAGCAAAGATTCAGAGGTGGGGTGAGGTTCTTATTTTAGGGGAAATGGTCCCAAACCTCAATTACAATCCCATTTCTAGAACCTTTCAAGTAATTAGCAAATTCCATGTTGTCACTGACAGTATCAAGAAGTTAAAAGACTAATTCTACTGATGCAAGTTTTTTTTAAGGGAAAACAAACAAAAGAAGTTTGACAGAAACTTCTGAGAAAAGTTTCCAGATCCCAGGCCCTGATTCTCATGGGGAACTTTAATCACGCTGACATCTGTTGGGAGACCAATACAGCAGTACATAGACAATCCAGGAAATTTTTGGAGAATGTTGGGAATAACTTCTTGGTACAAGTGACGAAGGATCCAACCAGGGGCCATACGCAGCTTGTCCTGCTGCTCACAAAAAGGGAGGAACTAGAGGTGAGTGACAACCTGGAAAGCAGCGATCATGGGATGGTAGATTTCAGGATCCTGACCAAAGGAAAAAAAGAGAGCAGTAAAATACACACCTCCAGACTTCGACTCCCTTAGGATATGTCTACACTAGCCCCCTAGTTCATACAAGGGAGGCTAACGTAGGCATGTTACTCCATGGAATGAGGGGTAACAGTTAATTCGAACTAAGGACTAAATCCCGGGCTTAATCTACAACTTTAAATATCTATATTAGCCTCCCTAGTTCGAACTAGAGGGCTAGTGTAGACATACCCTCAGAGACCTGATGGGCAGAATCCCCTGGGATTCTAACATGAAGGGGAGAGGAGCCCAGGAGAGCTGGCAGTATTTTAAAAAAGCCTTATTGAAGGCACAGAAAGAAACCATTCCAATGCCTAGCAAGAGAAGCAAATATGGTAGGAGACTGAATTGGCTTACTGTGGAAATCCTTGGTGAACTTAAGCACAAAAAGGGAGCTTACAAAAAGTGGAAACTTGGACAGATGACTAGGGAGGAGTATAAATGTATAGCACAAGAATGCAGGGGAGTTATCAGGAAGACGAAAGCGCAATTGGAATTGCGACTCGCAGGGGATGTGAATGATAACAAGAAAAGTTTCTACAGGCATGTTAGCAAGAAGAAGGTGATCAGAGAGGGTGTGGGGCCCCTACTGGATGAGGGAGGTAACCTAGTGACATGTGATGTGGGGAAAGCTGAAGTACTCAATGCTTTCTTTGCCTCTGTTTTCACAGACAAGGTCAGCTCCCAGACTAAGTGACGCAATGTGGGATGCCCTTGGTGGGAAAAGAACAGGTTAGAAACTATTTAAAAAAGCTAAACATACATAAATCCATGGGTCCGGACTTAATACATCCAAGGGTACTGAGGGAGTTGGCAAATGTCATTGGGGAGCCTTTGGCCATTATCTTTGAAAAGTCGTGGAGCTCAAGAGAGATCCCAGATGATTGGAAAAAGGCAAATGTAGTGCCCATCTTTAAGAAAGGGAAGAAGGATGATCCAGGGAACTATAGGCCAGTCAGTCTTACCTCAGTCCC
The DNA here is from genome assembly GCF_049634645.1 of Pelodiscus sinensis. Lineage (NCBI taxonomy): Eukaryota > Metazoa > Chordata > Testudines > Trionychidae > Pelodiscus > Pelodiscus sinensis. The sequence continues at coordinate 12,144,351 of NC_134723.1, forward strand.
CAGGAAAATCATGGAGGGGATCCTCAAGGAATCCATTTTGAAGCACTTGGAAGAGGGAAAGGTGATCAAGAATAGTCAGCATGGATTCATGAAGGGCAAGTCATGCCTGTCCAATCTGATTAGCTTCTATGATGAAGTAACTGGCTCTGTGGACTTAGGGAAGTCAGTGGATGTGATATACCTTGACTTTAGCAAGGTTTTTGATACAGTCTCCCACAATATTCTTGCCAGCAAGTTAAGGGAAAATGGATTTGATAAATGGATGGTAAGATGGATAGAAAGCTGGCTGGAACGTTGGGCCCAGCGGGTAGTAATCAACATCTCGATGTCAGGATGGCGGTTGGTTTCTAGCGGAGTACCCCAAGGTTCAGTTCTGGGACCAGTTTTCTTCAACATCTTTATTAATGACTGAAAATTAAAGAGCTGCAGCAGGGATTCGCCAGGGTCACCAGGGCGGTGCTGCAGCAGGGGCTGACACCTGCCCCTACTTCCCCACCCTCAACTGCATCCTGGGGGGTGGGCCGGTCCTCCCCACCCCGCCAATGAGCTGAGACCAGAGGGCCCTGACGCAGGTGCGGCAGAGGGGCCAGCACAGAGGGTGCCACGCCAGCAGAACCCCCAAGCTGTCCTGGCACCGGAGTCATCAGGGTTATCAGGGGAGGCCACACCAGGTAAGTGCCATCACTGTCCCCTACCCGGGGAGGGGGAGGTGGGGAAGCAGAGAGGGAGACCAGGGACCACGTGTGTGGGCCATGCCTCCCATGGATCACGCAGCCACCTGTGCATGAGCCACTTGGGCAGGTGGCTTCAGCTGCGTGCCACACAGGGGCCGTAGCCTGGTAGCCACACACGTATGTGAAGAGACATGATACGCTCCCAACCCCGGGGCAGGACCCAGCAGGGTGCCATCCTTTCACACACACCCCTCTTCACAGAGTCAGGGGAAATCTCCCTCTTGCCTCGGCCACACTATACACGGCACAGAGGCATGGGTGCAGTCTTGGGCAGCTCCCACTCCTGGGGAGAGCCAGACATCCCGACCCTGGCCTCTGTGCAAGCACATCAGCTCTGACAGTGCAGGGCACAGTTGTCCTCACATCACAGGGGGCACTGTGCATCATCCACTGCGTCCCCAGTGAGAACTGACTACTCCCCTTCTTTCTCCACAGCTGCATCAGCTGCATGTGCAGGGTGCACCATCCTGCCTAGGACATGCTCCGCAACCCAAGGGCTCCACAGGACCACCGCAACATGGAAGGGGCACCAGGACCAGCACCTGGTGGCCCTGCGAGCCCTGCAACGCACCATCCAGGGCTGGGTGCAGGAGGACCTGCAGCTCCGCTGGGAGCAGCTTGCCCCGGACTATGCCATGTGCTCACACCTTCAGGCCCTGCCACAGAACGTGCTGCACTGTGCTGCCCCAGTGCCTGCTGCCCCCCCAGCTAGTGTTCTTCTTCCCACTCCTGCCACCCCTCCCACCTCTGCCTCTCCCTCCTCAACCTCCTCACCTTCCTCCTTAATCTCTGCACCCCCAGCCTCAACCTTCACATCTTCCTCCCCATCCCCCCGAGGATGCTGAGGCCGCCGCACACGCTGTGCTGGGAGACATGTGGCCTGACAAAACCCCCACCTCTGAGTGCTGAGCTTCTCCTCCCCCTTCTTCTCCTTGCTTCCCCCTTCCAGCTCCCTCATCCCAGTTTTCCCCTCCCCTCTCCCACCCTCTCTCTTCCCCTCTCCCACCTCCTTTCCCCAGTCTCCCCAGAGTTTCATCCCCCCTCCCTAGTTTTGTTAAATAAAGACAGTTCGTGTTTATGAAAAAATGTGTCTTTTATTTGACATCAGGAAAGGAGGCTAGGGAGGGATAAGTGGAAGGACATGAGGGAGGAATGGGGCACAGGCCCCTGGTGAGGAGGACCAGGGATGTTCTGAGGGCTCGTTGGGGTGGACGCTCTCCCACAGGGCCCCCTGGATCATGACAGCCCCCCAATGGACTCCCCGGATGGCAGCCTGTAGCAAGTGCAGCCATGTTGATGGCAATGACCTCACAAGACACACTGGCATGCCCAGGGGAAGCTCTGGCTCCATGTGGCCGAATACTGTGGTGTCCCAAGTGAGGGCACTCAGAGCACTCCAAAACAGGACTGCTTTGCTGCCCCTCATCAAGGTAGACAAGCAAGCAGGGAACCCTAAGAACTGTCTGTCTGGGCTGGAGGTAGGGTCCCTTTAAGCATGGAGCTCAGTTAGCCTCAGGCAGCAGACCCACACTCTAAGTCCTAACCTGAGGCCCTGCTGGCACTGGTTCCGAACAGCCTTAACTTTGGTTCAGGGTCCACTCAGTGTGGATGCACTATTTCAAAATAGTAAAATGCTATTTCGAAATAGTTTTTGTGTCTAGATGCGTTATTTCGAATTAGCTTGATTCGACTTAACTATTTTGAATTAAGTTAACTCAAATTAACACTGTTGTGTAGACATACCCTAAGCTGGAGGAGAGGTAGATACGCTGGAGTGCAGGGATAGAGTTATAATGACTTAGACAAATTGGAGGATTGGGCTACAAGAAAGTTGATGAGGTTCAACAAGGACAAGTATAGAGTCCTGCACTTGGGACAGAAGAATCCCAAGCATTGTTACAGGCTGGGGACCAACTGGCTAAGTACCAGTTCCCGGGGACCTGGGGATTACAGCGGATGAGAAGCTGGAGATGAGTCAACAGTGTGCCCTTGTAGCCAAGAAGGTTAATGGCATATTACGTTGCATTAAGAGAAACATTGCCAGTTGATCCAGAGATGTGATTATTCCTCTTTATTCGGCTCTGGTGAGGCCACATCTGGAGTATTGTGTCCAGTTCTGGGCCCCCAATACAGGAAGGATGTGGATGCATTGGAGAGGGTCCAACGGAGAGCGACCAAAATGATTAGGAGGCTGGAGCATATGACCTACGAGGAGAGGCTGAGGGAGTTGTGTCTATTTAGTCTGCAGAAGAGAAGAGTGAGGGGGGATTTGATAGCATCCTTCAGCTTCCTTAAGGGAGGTTCCAAACAGTCTGGAGAAAGGCTGTTCTCAGTAGTGATGGATGGCAGAACAAGGAACAATGGTTTTAAGTTGTGGTGGGAGAGGTCCAGGTTAGATATTAGGAAAAACTATTTCCAGTGGTGAAGCACTGAACGGGTTACTTAGGGAGTAGTGGAGTCTCCATCCCTGGAGGTGTTTATGTCTCAGCTTGACAAAGACTTGGCTGGATTGATTTAATTGGGATTGGTTCTGCCTTGGGCAGGGGGCTGGACTTGATGACCTTCTGAGGTCTCTTCCAGCTCTATGATTCTATGAGTCTATGAAAAGCAAAACATACACGCAGTTTCCACAAGCAGAAACTTTTCATTATGAATATTCTGACAAAGATCTTCCTGATCCTTTGTGTCCTTTGCTTTCAGGTGGATTAGTTGCCTCAGAGGCTGATAGCAGCCCTCAATTTAGACACCAGCTTTTCAGTTTCCCCATCATTTGCCAGCATGGGGAAAAGAAAGGAAACCAAATGTCATAGTCTCTGTGGCCCTTCCATGTAGTACAGGGCAGGACAATCTCTAGTATCGAAGTTGGGCTTTTTCTAGTACTTAAAATGAGGAGTTGGTGGTGGTGAGAACCTGGGTCCATCCTCTAGTGCAGGTTACAGTCCAGGGACCTTGTAATAGCAGCTGTCTATAACGTCTCTGATACCAGCTTCATGGCAGCTGCAAATCCCAGGGACATTTCCCCAGCACCACCCTTAACATAGGTTCTCCTTCCTGGTATCTGCTTGCTTTTTCTCCTCCCATACTTTCCACAACACTTTCTCCAAGGAGCCCCTTCTTCCTCACACACGGAGCTAACAGAAGGGAAGCATTTTTAATGTGTTCTGATTAGTCTGACTCCCTTGAGTCCTAATTGGTTGCAGGTGTTTTAATTGGCTTGAATCCTCTGCTTGATTTTAGCAGGTTCCTGCTGGTTCTGGATTAGCTCTTGTTAATCTACCCTGGGAACAAGGACCTATTTAATCTAGAGCTAATATATTTCCTTTTTATCACTCTCCTATAGCCCTCTGGCCTGACCTTATGACAATATGCTAATAGACTGCCAGTATCAGTATAACACAAAGTGTCAAATTTACACTTGGGACAAATTCATGAAAATTTATAATTGAGCCTAAGGGTATGTCTACACTACCCCGCTAGTTCGAACTAGCGGGGTAATGTATGCATACCGCACTTGCTAATGAAGCCCGGGATTTGAATTTCCCGGGCTTCATTAGCATAAGCGGGGAGCCGCCATTTTTAAATCCCCGCTGCTTCGAACCCCGTGTAGCGCGGCTACACGGGGCTCGAACTAGGTAGTTCGGACTAGGGTCCTATTCCGAACTACCGTTACTCCTCGTTTCACGAGGAGTAACGGTTTCACGTTTCACGTTTCACGAGGAGTAACGGTAGTTCGGAATAGGACCCTAGTCCGAACTACCTAGTTCGAGCCCCGTGTAGCCGCGCTACACGGGGTTCGAAGCAGCGGGGATTTAAAAATGGCGGCTCCCCGCTTATGCTAATGAAGCCCGGGAAATTCAAATCCCGGGCTTCATTAGCAAGTGCGGTATGCATACATTACCCTCCTAGTTCGAACTAGGAGGGTAGTGTAGACATACCCTCACTTGTTTCTCATTTTATTCTGTGATGAAAATGTTATTAAACAGTATTTTGCTTCATGACTTTATTCACCCCTTCATTGTCTTCCTATCTTTTCAATACAGATAGATAGCTGTATTTCTTTCCCTGATGTCTTGATGGCATGCAAGGGTCACTGTAAATGTTGTGTGTCCTTAATTCAATATAAAATGCATTGGTATTCCTTTTTTCCGATAGGGATTTGTTGTGATTCCTACTGGATATTAGATGAAACTCAGAAATAATAAGCATTGGAAAAAAATGCTGGAAATTAATATAATTCACTTGCCAATCCTTTTGCAAAGCATGAAACAAAAAAAGGGGCAGGGGATAAACTGAAGTGAAATCTAGTCTACTAAGTCCATACATAATCAAAGATATTAACCCAGATATTTTCATATATAAGTAGAGTTTCCTCCACAACTTAAGGTCTGAGAGATGGTTGGTCAAACAACAATTGCCCATTTTTTTTCTATAAAAAGTAATTTAGAACAAATTGAAATGTATGTATTGTTCATATTTTCCAATTTTTCAGAAATGAAAATAGAGATTTCAAATTGATTAAAAATAAATTATCTTACTTTTAATATCAGTTGAATTATTTTTTTCTCTTTTATATGAACTCAGTATTAAACATTTTTTATTTTAACTTGATTGTTGAAAAATCCAATTTCTGAGGTTATGTCTAGACTGCAAGCTTCCTCCAGAAGAAGCTTTTGCTGACGAGATCTGGAAAAAGATTTTTCGAAAGAGAGCGTCCACACAGCAAAGGTGCAATGAAAAAGAGATGTGCTTTTTGAAAGATAGCGTCTACATTGATTGGATACTATCTCACATTTAAGTTGTGATTAGTATGGATTGAGTAGCCACTAGGGCGCCTGTTTTATTTCTTCTGCGTCCACATACGCCTTTTTCCAAAAAATCTTTTTTGGAAAAAGGCTTCTTCCTCATAGAAAGAGGTTTACCACTGTCGGATAAACTCCTGTGTTCTTTTGACTTTATGTCCAAAGAACCCAATAACAGTATGGATGTAAGAATTGTTTTTCAGGAAAAACTGCAGTTTTTCTAGAAAAAAATGCTGCAGTGTAGGTATATCCTTAAAGGGAATAGTTAAGGGGAAAAAAATACTTCTTAGAATTTTTATTGAAAATATTCCTATTTTTGACCATTTAAAGAACTGGCTTTAAAAGTGTTCTAGTCAACAGATCAGTGTGAAATATTGGTGTGGAGGGTCTGTAAAGTTCCAGTCAGATGGAATTAGAAAACTATATCTATTAAGCAAAGCACTTATCTATAAGCTTAATTTTAAAAACATACATAAGTCTATTTAATTTTAATAAGACTTAAATACACACCAAAAGTTAAGCACATGCATATAAAGGATTTTCTGAAAAGGGATAATTTAAGTGTGTACTTACATGCTTTGCTCAATTGGAAGGGGAGGCAGCTTTGCCCCAGTGGTGAAATCCAGGCCATATAGAAGTCAATGATGAGACCCAAAGACATTTAGGCTATGTCTACACTACGGCTTTTGCTGGAAGAGGCAATGTAAATGAAGCATGGGTTAGCATTTTCTCACACTTCATTTGCATAATCTCTTCCGATACATTTTTGTGCAAGGGGTTTTTGCACAAAAACAAGCAGTGTGGATGTTTCCTATTGGTGCAAAACCCCCTTTTTGTGCAAGATCGTTATCCCTGCCCCGTGCTTCATTTGCATTGCCTCTTCTGGCAAAAGCCATAGTGTAGACATAGCCTAAATGTCTTTGGGTGTGTATTTAAGTCTTATTAAAATTAAATAGACTTATGTATGTTTTTAATATTAAGCTTATAGATAAGTGCTTCGCTTAATAGATATAGCCTAAAAGGGTCAATTTTTTTCAGATGGGTAAGAGGTACTGGATGTACCAAATGGTATTTATTACATACATTTTTAGTTTGGATAGTTTAATTTTAAAATATCCAGATTTGCTTGATCTGTGTGTTAAAGTGGAATGACTGTTTTTAGCTTCAAAACTGCAAAATGTCAATGTTTTCAATTCGATCCTCTATATTCTTGTTGTACATTCATAAACACACATTTACCCTTCCTTTGTACACACTGGAATTCCTCAGCAACTTTTCTCATAGAATTTTGCATTTTAAATTAAGATAGAAGGACAAAAAAGCAGTGTTTAGTTCCACTTCTTCAGTGTCGTTAAACTAACTGCAATAACCAAGTTAAACCAGCTAATCTAGCTATTTTGGGTATGGTTACTTGTGAGGAGCAGATATTTTTCTGCTATCTTCAGGGAACTACTAGATTTTCTATCCTGGATCTCTATACTTTCATAACTAAACTGGAACATTCAGTTTTGAAATAATAGTTAGCATGATTTATTATTTAACAAGGTACTGAAAAAGTGTACTTGAAAGAAGTCAGTAGCAAATTGCATTCGATTTGCACAATACCACAAATAAAATGTTTTATGGAGGCAGAGCTGCTGTTTCAAGTGATATGTGATGCATAATAACAACTCCAGTATGTTTGCGTCTTTATTATATTCAACACTTCATTAATCACTTTCTTGAAAAAGGCAAAAAATAAAAATAAAAAGGATGCTGAGTCTAAGGAAGTGCTGATTATGGTTCTGTCATTGCAACACATTTGTCTTACAGTGCTTATCTCTAGAGTCAAATGTATATCGAGGTTAAAAAAGACCCCTTCAATTGCCTTTAGAATAAAAACAGGTGAAATTACGTATCCTGTGTCAAAAAGGTAGTCATAAAAACAATAGATCTGCTGTTCCAGTCTGATGAATTGACTGAAAGACATTGTTAGCAAAAAAGTACAGAGCTGGTATGTCTCATGGCTCACAAATAATTTAATTCACACTAAAATAATTTGTATAGTTGTGAATTCTTATAATTAAGCCTGTTAGAAATGTTGGTGCCTTCTCAGAAATCACACTGGAATATCTTTTAAAAAGGGATGACTCGCTGAATTTTTTGTGCCTACAAAGTCAATGATGGGTGCAATCCTGTTACTGCACCTCTAACTACGTGATTTGCTCCTCCAGCCAGGCAATTGATTCCACAAGTACGCAGATATGGGCTACAGGTCAGTTCAATATCATGTATTGCAATAGAATAATTCAGGGATAGATAATCTCTCCAAAAGTTCTCAAAAATTCAGAGTTGTACCTGAATCTACATCCATTGAAGTGATGCAGAATATTCTCCCAGAAATGTTGGTTAGGAATAATTACATTGTTCTGTCTCCTCCCTCCCCATCCCTTTACCCTCCTTAATGCTGTAGTTTCTTGGGGAAGCAAGAAGGTAGCTCATGTGCTACAATTGTGTCTGGCTTCTTGGTGAGCAGATCAAAGTGGTGTTGGTCGCTGTCGGCAGACAGGCTACTGGGCTAGATGGATCTTTGGTCTGACCCAGTATGGCCGTTCTTATGTTCTTATGTTCTAAGCTCAGGGCTCAGGGTCAGGGGTCTCACTGGACCAACTTGATTTTCATGCAAACCTGCTCCTGGGTTCGCATGTAGCCTTTGGTGGCCAGACTGACAGCTATCCTGCCTTAGACGGCCACTTTCCTGTGCGTGGTGTGGAAATTCTGAATGTTGGAGGCCTCCCCCCAAACCTGGATGAGGTCCACGATCTCTGCACTAGACCAGGCGGGCGCCCGCCTCTTGCAGTTCCGGGGAGGCCCCTGTGAGCCGCCAGCCTGGTCCTGGGAAGAGGCGGAGGGCTGGGTGGCAGCGGGTGGCTAGCTCATGCCGTGCCAGGTGCAGGGTCTGCTGGCTGGGTGCTGGCAGGCTTGCACCTGGCACGGGCACTGTAGCCAGACCATGGCCCTTTAAGGGCTCCGGGGCCAGGAGGAGGGCAGAAAAGTTTCCCTGGTTTGGCCCAGAGTGGCCACCAGGGCTAGCTGGGAAGGGCTAGCCTCCAACTAGTTCGAATTAAGTGGCTAAACAGCCCTTACTTCGAACTACTTAATTCGAACAAGGCATTAGTCCTCATAGAATGAGGTTTACCTAGTTCGAATTAAGCGCTCCGCTAGTTCGAATTAAGTTCGAACTAGCAGTTTGTATGTGTAGCCCCTATGAAAGTTAATTTGAACTAACAGTTGTTAGTTCGAATTAACTTTGTAGTGTAGACAAAGTTAATTTGATGCCGCTTGTGATGCCGCTGCAACTCCCTTTTGAGTCAAGATTCCCAATTTGAGAAATGCTGGTCTCCTCCATGAAATCTGTATAGTACACAGTAAAAGCATACAAAAGGCCAGATTTCACAGGAAGCATACCAGAGTGAAGCACACCAGATTTCATGTTCCGTAACCCTTTTTTTTTGTTTTTTTTTTTGCATGGTTGTGAATTTTATATGGCCCTACCTATGAAACAGAGAATTGCTTAATATTCATGTGACAAGAGACACATGTAAATCTAACTGCAGCCCATAATATTGCAGCCACTTTTCCTTCTGGCAGTATAGTTGCAATCAAAGCTTAACACAGAACCAAAGAAAGAAGGGGGTTTAAAATATCATTAAATCACTCACTTTTTTTGCTAATTTAGACATCCTGTGAATCCAAAAGGTTGAAATTTCTTTGACTAATTATGAATAATTAACTGATTCCTAAAAACCAGGATCTGGTTCTTAAAACAGTAAACAGGGAAGAAGGAATGCTACATTTATCAAATGAACGAGCTGGACATCTGAAATGGTCAGAGCAATTGTGACTATACGCTTGGCTTAGATAATCAACGTGAAATTCAAGATCTACAGCCATATTTCAAAGTGCTCTATGCAATGAACTACTATCCCAGGGAAAGAGTTAAGCATTACACTGGTACAGTTCACAGAATGAAATTCAGAATAGGTTGATAGGTTAGGATTGTTAACAGAATTGAAACATGTTGTCTTAACATTAAGTGAGATAAATCACGGGGCCATTGATCTAGCAGACCAAAGGTCTTTAAAATTAATATGGGTGATTTCTGAGTAAACCGAGATTTCTCATGTAACTATAGGCTTTATGTTCAGTGTACAAGACTATAATCTTGACATTCCAGCATCTTAAGTGCCATTAACAGGTGGCATTACAACAATATCCCAATGAAGTAAAACAGTTTAGGAAAGCACTTTTCTGCCAGTGCAGAAATTTCTTCCTTTTCTTTTATAAACAGAAAAGTTGTTTACAGCAAGATGCTTTAATAAAAAGTGTATTCTAAGGTTCAGTTATAAAAATTGCATGTATGCTAAGTAGAGGGACCTGCAGTGAAGTCCTGTGCTGTAATAAGTTTATCAAGAAGTGTTTGGGGATTCTTTTCTAAACATGCTGCATTTTGAAACTACATTTTCCTTAGCTGAGAAAGGTGGGTAGGACAGCTAATCTGCCAAATAACCTGAAATGTGTTACTGAAACTCTTAATAGTTTGTTTCCAAAAAGAAATGCTTAGCATGTTGTATTGAGTTGATAGTATTGTACTTGAAATGGGGAGCACATCCATATCATATGTATGTCTAGCACAAAAAGTAAAGAGATTCCCACTAAAAAGAATCCAAAGAGAAGAAAGGAAGACGTGTCATATAGTGCCCAATGTAAACATCAAAATGATCTTGAGGAGGACAAAACAACAATAAACTAATGAGAGAGAGAGAGAAAGAAAAAAAATTCACAATATGAGAAGCAATTAGGGCTGGACAACCTTTTGGTTGGAAAACATAATTTTGACAAAACTGATTACTGATTGTTTTTTTTTCATTTATGTCAATACAATTTTGAACAAAAATGGAAAACAGAATCAAATGTGAGGTTTCCCCATTTTTATCCATTCAGTTCCTCTCTGCCCACACACATATACATATATTCCCATGGGGATAAAAGGAGGGAAAGCAGAAAAAGAAAGGAGAAATAAAAACTGAACATGTTTTACTTTTTGTTTCTTCAAAAAATCTGCAAAAAATTCTGAACAAAATTAAAATTTTTGTTTCTGTTGGTTTTTTTTCGAAATAGTTTCTATTTTTCAAACCAGCATCAATGGTGTATATGACTTCAGTTAGTTTATTTGAGAAAGTAAAATATTTAGTAATATTAATAAGCATCAGAGTAAGTGCTGATGCTATCACCAGAAAGCACATGGATTTGCCTTTGGCAGAACCAAAGGAATTTTGGTGACTTGGAGGAGCTTCTGTTCTTTCCAGGCTACTGATAATTGCTCCCAAGCAGGAATCAATTTCCTCCTTCCAACCCTCTTTTTATTCTGATAAACCTTTTCCTCTGTCTTAGATCAGAGATTGAGATTTGAATAATTATACACATATCCTATTTACAGTTCTTACTGTAAATACACGTTCATCAGGAACATTATAAGGAAATGAGTAGGAATAAGAGAAACGAGGAAATGAGTAGGAATAAGAGATCCTCCGGAAAAGAGCTTATTTTCCGGAGGATCGCGTCCAGACTGGCGCTTTTCTCCGGCTTATCTACAAGCCAGAAAAAAGCAGCAGCCATGAAAATGCAAATCCCGTGGGGGATATTTAAATCCCCCACGGATTTGCCTATTCCCAAGTGCTACATTAGCATCCCTATTACGGAATAGGGGCCAATTTAGACGTAGCCTTAGTGTACGTCTACACTGCAAGCTTATTTCAAAAGAGAGTGTCCACATGCCAAAAATGCAACAAAATAGCCACATGCTGTTTCCAAAGATAGTGTCCACATTGATTGTCCACAATGACCTCACTTTTAAGGCCACCTGGAACCAGTTCAGGCAGGGCAATAGGTCAGCAGTTGCTTCCAGGTGCTGCTGCTTAAGGCTATCTGGGTATGTCTACACTACCCCGCTAGTTCGAACTAGCGAGGTAATGTATGCTTACCGAATGTGCAAATGAAGCCCGGGATTTGAATTTCCCGGGCTTCATTTGCATAAGCCGGCCGGCGCCATTTTTAAATGCCGGCTTGTTCGAACCCCGTGCCGCGCGGCTACATGCGGCACGGGCTAGATAGTTCGAACTAGCAAGCCATTCCAAACTATCTGTACGCCTCGTGGAACGAGCGGGGTAGTTCGAACTAGCGGGGTAGTGTAGACATACCCTCTGAGACAAGTGTTTAGAGGACCCCACTGGAGAGCCGTTTCTCAAGTTTTTCTGCTAGCTTGCCTACCTCTCCAAGGGTATGTCTACACTACCCCGCTAGTTCGAACTAGCGGGGTAGTGTAGACATACCCCAAGGGACAGCAAAGCATTTCCTCTGCATGCTCTGATTTCCTTGCTTCAGGACACCACAGCACTCCTTGCCATACAGCTGGAGTTGCCTTTGGGCATGCGATGGACTCACACTGCCGTGCTGCAGTTTCTGCAGTAGTTTCTGCAGGCAGCCTGAATGGTCCTGTAGGAGCTCGACCCTGAGCTCAACTTTGAGACCTTCTGCCAGTGTGCGGGAGCAATGCCCTTGCAACCACACCCCACGCTTCTGGAGGCTGGACACCAGTTACGAGTGGTGGGACTGATGGGTGATGGAGCAGGGGGGGGGGTGGGCTTCATGGGGGAGGGAAGGGAAGGAGGAGGGCACCTTCCAAGGGCTCAGGCACCCCCTTTGATTCTCTGTTTTTTTTTTGTTTTTTATCTCCTTCTGCAGGTGATAAGTGCTGGATGTGTAAGGTCCATCCTGCTGCACGGGGTCATCCGCTTGGGTGACATGGACCCCATTGTCACTGGATTTGCTGCCCTGGGCTTCCCCAACTGCAGGGGGACCATGCTCCCCACTTCCCCCCATGTCCCACAGAGAAGCAGGCAAGGGAAATGGCCAGCCACCCTGGGATCCAATGGCCAGGAGAGGGGCCTTGAGTTGCCTCAGCTTCCATTGGGGACACACACACATCTGCGCCTGGCAGCATTGTCCCCAGGAGTGGATGGTGCCTCGAGTGTGCAGGCCTTCCCCTTGTACTGTGTTTGGCACTCCAGAGTCTGGGTGCGTGCATGAATGTGCCCTTGTCCCAAGTGTACTTCCAGCAGTGGCTCCTGGTGGAAGGGCATGCCCCCCGTTCTCCTTGGGGGTCAGAAGTGTGTCTGGCCTCCACAGAGCCTGTGAGCAGGAGCCTGGGGGTGCTCCAGGGCTGCCTCTTGGGGCTGCATGGCACAGACTGGTGCTGCACATTCATCCACGTGTACAGACTGCAGCACGATGCCCAGGCCGAGAAGGCTGAAAGACGATCACACCACATCCCCTTAGCACCCACTACGCCCACCCTGTCTGTGTGAGAAAACTAAGACCACTCACCTCACACATCCGGGCCATGGGGTACTGGTTCCAATGTGAGCTGGTTGCATTCTCCTCCTTTTCCTCCTCCTTCTCCCAGGCTGAGACCCCTAGGTGGGTGACAAAGGTTATCTCCAGCCTGGAATCCACCACCAGGAGTGGGAAAGGGGCAGCATCATCCCTCAGGATGCGATGCAGTTCATCAAAATAGGGGCAGGAGTGGGGTCCTGCCCTGAAGCATGAACTGCGCTCCCTTGCCCTGGAGTACGTCTGCCAGAGCTCCTTAACTTTACTCTGGACTTGTTCCAGAGTCTTGGTATGGCCCTTCATGGCCAGGCTGTTGGCCATCCAGCTGTATATGTCCACATTCCTGTATCTGGAGCAGAGATCCTGGAGGTTTTCCTCATCACTCCATACCCCCAGGAAGGCTAGATCTCTGCCCCAGGCAGGATGAGTTTTGCGGCCTCTGGTAGGCTCCTGGGAGCCCTGTGCATGCTCTCTGGGATGGGCAGAGGACTCTTGGGGGACTTGTGGCTCAGACATAGTGCCCAGATGTTTGGCACTGGCAGCTATGCTGAAGCTGGAAGTTCTCAAGGCCTGCTTTCTGCCACAAGCCCTGTCCCCTCTGTCTGCAGCTTTAAGAGCTGCCGAGGAACAAGAACTATAGAGTTGCAATGAGTGTGGACAGAGTGGCCAGCCAAGCACCTGTGGCATTTCTGGGAAGTCTCTTTTTTCAACAAAACTCCCTATTCCACATCCATACACATAACCTTTTCTGAAAAAAAGCTTTTTTGGAAAAGGGCTTATTCCTCATGGAAAAGGGCTTATTCCTCATGGAAAAGGGTTTACCGCCATCAGAAAATGCTGTCTGTTATTTTGACTTTCTGTCAAAATAATGGAATGGCAGTGTGGATGCTGGTATTGTTTTTCTGGAATAATGGCCATTTTTCCAGAAAAACAGTGCGGAGAGTAGATGCACCTTTAGTTTAAAAAAGAATTGCAAATAAACTATAACTCCAGATATTTTAACAAAGGGCATTTCCTTTCTCTAGACAAATCCAAACCTCTATGAGATGTCTTTGTCACCCTTTCCACTCCTATTTTATCATATATTTCCTTCAGAAGGTTCACCCAAAACTACATTAACTATTGTTTCCATTTAGCAGCAAACATATTGGCTGCATCTAGACTGGCAAGTTTTTCCTGAAAAGCAGCTGCTTTTGCGGAAAAACTTGCCAGCTGTCTACACTGGTCACTTGAATTTGCACAAGAACACTGACAATCTAATGTATGATCGTCAGTTTTCTTGCACAAATATAATGACTCTCCCAGTCAGGAAAAAGGATTTGTGCAAGAGAGCCAGTGTAGACAACTGAGAACCATTTTGTGCAAAAAAACCCCGATGGCGAAAATGGCGATCGGGGCTTTCTTACGCAAAACCGCGTCTAGATTGGCACGGACGCTTTTCCGCAAAAAGTGAATTTGTGCAAAAGCATCCGTGCCAATCTATACACTCTTTTCCACAAATGCATTTAACGGAAAAACTTTTCCGTTAAAAGCATTTGAGGAAAATCATGCCAGTCTAGACGTAGCCATTGGGTCTTGTGGATCTTGTATGCTACATATCTGAGTTTTAAAGTTTCAGGTTAATTGCATTTTATTTTCAATAGTTATTTATTTAGTATGAATTCAAACTATTATTTGTTCTTTGGTTGCTTGTAGGAAGATTCCAAGTGAGTGTCTTGTATCTGGAGTAATTTGTTTTGTTATATGCAGGGCAAGAAGCATTTTATATACTGCTAGGGAGTGAGATTATTGGATTGCAAGAAGGGCTGGATTAACTCTTTGGGGCCCCAAAATTACGGGATTTTTTGGGGCATCCTAGGACATGGGATGGGGCCAATAAATAGTCAATCAATGTTTGGGAGCAGCTGGGGATCGATGCAGAAGGGTGGGAACAGTGCAGGAAGGGGTGAGAGCTCTGGGCTAGGTCTGGGGATGAGGCATTTGAGGTGCAGAGTACTCCAGGCTGTGGTCAAGGGATATGGAGTATGGGAAGGGCCTCAGGATAGGAGGTTGGAGTGGGGATATGGGGTCTGGCCAGGAGTTTGGGTGTGGGTGAGGACTCAGGGTTAGAGTGTGGCATGTAGGATCTGGGGAGAGTTAGGGTGTGTCTACACTACAGCATTATTTCAAATTAACTTTTTTCGAATTAGCTTAATTCGAATTAAATATTTTGAATTAACGCATCTATACACAAAAACTATTTCGAAATAGTGTTTTGCTATTTCAAAATAGCGCGTCCACACTGAGTGGACCCTGAATTGAAGTTAAGGCTGGCTGGAACCAGTGCCGGCAGGGCATCAGGTTAGGACATGAGTGTGTGGGGCTGCTGCCTGAGGCTAACTAATCTCGGTGCTTAAAGGGACCCTACCCACCCTGGACAGACAGTTCTCAGGGTTCCCCACTTGCTTGTCTACCTCGATGAGGGACAGCAAAGCAGTCCTCTCTTGGAGTGCCCTGAGTGCCCACACTCGGGACATCACAGCACATGGCTACATGGAGCCAGAGATGTCCCTGGGCGTTTCTGGGCGTCTCGTGGGGTGTGCCATCAGCCCGGCTGCACTTGCTGCAGGCTGCCATCAAGGCGGTGCATCAGGGTCCTGTCAGAATCCAGGAGGCCTTGAGGGAGAGCGTCCATCACGAGGAGCCCTCAGAGCCTCCCTGGTCCTCCCCACCGGGGGCTCGTTCCCCATTCCTCCCTCATGTCCTTCCACTTACCCCTCCCTGGCCCCCTTCCTGATGTCAAATAAAAGACACAAATGTTCAAAAATAGAAACTGGGTTTATTGAACAAAACTAGTGGGGGGAATGAACCTCTGGGGAGACTGGGAAAAGGAGGTGGGAGAGGGGAAGAGAGAGGGTGTTAGAGGGGAGGAGAAAATCTGGGAAGAAGGAGTTGGAGGGGGGAAGCAAGGGGAAGAAGGGGGAAGGGAAGCACAGGGCTCAGGTTTGGAGGTCTTGCTGGAACAACCTGATTTTCATGCAAACCTGCTCCTGGGTTCGCATGTGGCCTTTCGTGGCTAGGTTGGAAGCTAACCTACCATAGATGGCCATGTTCCTCTGTCAAGGACTGAGATCGTGGAAGTTGGGGGCATCCCCCCCAAACCTGAATAAGATCCATGATCTCCACCCTAGACCAGGAAGGCACCCACCTTCTCCAGCCCCTGTCAGGCTCCTGCGAGCTGGCAGACTGCTCCTGGGGGGCAGTAGAGGGCTGGCTGCCAGGGGCTTGCTGGCTCATGTTTTGGGGCCCCTGGATTGGGGCCCCGGTGGCCACTGCTGGCTCTGGGCTGGCAGGTTTGGAGCTGGCACAGACACAGTGGCCAGGGTCTATCCCTTTAATGGCTCCGGGGCTGGGGGAGAGAAGAGTAAGTTTTCCTGGTTGTGCCCAGAGTGGCCACAAAGGCTCCTTGGGAAGGGCTGGAAGCCCCCTATTTCGAATTAAGTGTCTACACAGCACTTATTTCAAATTAGCTATTTAAATTAGGTGTTATTCCTCATAGAATGAGGTTTACCTAATTCAAAATAAGGGCTCCGCTATTTCGAATTTATTTTGAAATAGCAGTTTATATGTGTAGACAGCTATTAATAACTGCTGTTATTTTGAATTCACTCTGTAATGTAGATATACCCTTAGGGTATGTCTACACTACAAAGTTAATTCGAATTAACGGATGTTAGTTCAAATTAACTTTGATAGGCGCTACACAAGCGCTCCGCTAGTTCGAACTTAATTCGAACTAGCGGAGCGCTTAGTTCAAACTAGGTAAACCTCATTCTACGAGGACTAAGCCTAGTTCGAAATTACCAGTTCAAATTAAGGGGTTTGTAGCCCCTTAATTCGAACTAGGGGAGGCTAGCCCTCCCCAGCTTTCCCTGGTGGCCACACTGGCCAACACCAGGGAAACTCGTATGCCCCCCTCCCGGCTTCGGACCCCTTACAGGGGCACGGGCTGGCTACGGTGCCCGTGCCAGGTGCAAGCCTGCCAGCACCCAGCTAGCAGACCCTGCACCTGGCCCGGCTCGAGCCAGCCACCCAATGCCCCCCAGCCCTCCCCCTCTTCCCGGGACCAGGCTGGCAGCTCCTGGGAGCTTGCCCGGGACCGCAAGAGGCGGGCACCCGCCTGGTCTAGTGCGGACATCGTGGACCTCATCTACGACCTCTGCACTAGGCACAGGAAAGTGGCCGTCTAGGGCAGGAGAGCTGCCAGCCTGGCCACCCAGGAGCAGGTTGGCATGAAAATCAAGGTGGTCCACTGAGACCCCCGAGCCCTGCGCTTACAATGTCCGTACTGGGTCAGACCAAAGGTCCATCTAGCCCAGTAGCCTGTCTGCCGACAGCGGCCAACACTAGGGACCCTGGAGGGGATGGACTGAAGACAGTGACCAAGCCATTTGTCTCGTGCCATCCCTCTCCAGCCTTCCACAAACTTTGGGCAGGGACACCACTCCTACCCCCTGGCTAATACCACTCCATGGACCCAACCTCCATGACTTGATCTCACTTCTCTTTAAACTCTGTTCTAGTTGTAGCCTTCACAGCCTCCTGCAGCAAGGAGTTCCACAGGTTGACTCTGCTTTGTGAAGAACAACTTTCTGTTACTAGTTTGAAGCCTGCTACCCATTCCTTTCCTTTGGTGTCCTCTAGTCCTTCTATTATGGGAACTAATGAAGAACTTTTCTTTATGCACACTCTCCACCCCACTCATGCTTTTATAGACTTCTATCATATCCCCCTTCAGTCTCCTCTTTTGTAAGCTGAAAAGTCCCAGTCTCTTTAGCCTCTCTTCATATGGGACCTGTTCCAAACTCCTCATCATTGTAGTTGCCCTCCCCTCTCCCACCCTCTCTCTTCCCCTCTCCCGCCTCCTTTTCCCAGTCTCCCCCAGTTTTGTTCAATAAAGACAGATTCTATTTTTGAACACAATTGTCCTTTATTTTGTACATCAGGAAGGGGGGCTAGGGAGGGGTAAGTGGAAGGAGGTGAGGGAGGAATGGGGTATAAGCCCCCGATGGGGAGGACTGGGCCGGCTCTGCTGGGCTTTTGGGGGTGGAACCTCTCCTGCAGCCCCCCGATTGTCCCCTCTCCCCAGATGGCAGCCTGCGGCAAGTGCAGCCGGGCTGATGGCCGAGTGCTGTGATGTGCCCAGTGTGGGTAGTCCGGGCAATCCAAGCCAGGATTGCTTTGTAAGCGGGGCACCCCTGAGAACTGTCTGTCCGGGGTGGGGGTCGGGTCCCTTTAAGCGCAGCCCTCGGCTAGCCTGAGACAGCATCTCCACGCTCTAAGTCCTCATCTGATGCCTTGCCGGCACTGCTTCCGGCCATCCTTAACCCCAGTTCAGGGTTCACTCTGTGTGGACAAGCTAGTTCGAATTAGCAAAACGCTAATTCGAACTAGTTTTTTAGTCTGGATGCGTTAGTTCGAATTAGCTTAGTTCGAATTAATTAAGTTAGTTCGAATTAGTGCTGTAGTGTAGACATATTCTTAGGGACTTAGGCTATGTCTATACAAGCAGTGTTATTTCAGAATAACTGATGTTATTCTGAAATAACATAGTCCACATCTACACAGCAAGCAATTATTTTGACATAATGTCAAAATAATTTCTATCTGGAGGACTTCTTACATCAACTCCTGTAACCCTCATTTTATGAGGAGCAAGGGAAGTTGAAGGAAGAGTGCTCTAACTCAGACCTCCTGCTATTTCGACTTCAGCTACACAATTGACTGACTCAGATTAGGTAGCTTATTTTGGCTTTAGCCCTACTGTTTAGATGTGCCCTTAGGATGCCTGAGGGGATTGGAGGTACAGGGTCTGGGTGAGAGTTAGAATATGGAAGAGGTCGGAGCCAGGGGATAGGATGCAGGCAGTTGCCCATGGCAATTCCCATTTGGTGTGTGGTGGGGGAAACAGGTGGCACCGTGTTGCCTGCACTCCCATTGGCCAGGTATCACAGGTTTTAAGGGCTGTGAGGGCAGAGCCTGCAGGTGAGGGGAGCATGGGAACAGAGCTTCCCTACTCAGCACCTATTGCTGCATAGGAGGACATGGGGGAAGGAGTAAGAGCAGCGTTTGGAGCTACCTGCACCCCACCACACACCAGGGAGAGCCAGCCTGTAACATAGCACACAGGGCCTCTAAAGCCCCTTTCTTAATCTGACCCTGGCTAGAAGAAATCTACAGTTCGTATTCATATGAATTTCTGAGTTTTCAAGTAGTTTGAATACTGAGCTGAGTGCAGAACTGCTTGATTGGAATTCTAATCCCAACTCTGCTGGGGACCTCTTCCTGTGGAATTGGGCAAGCCTCCTAAGCCTCTCCTTGTTTTATGATAATACTGGCATACATCATAGAGCACGGTGAGGATTAATGTCCTACTATATTTACTAAGAATGAGGAAGATGCAAATGCTCTCCAAGGGTATGTCTAGACTACATCCCTCTGTCACCAGAGGGATGTAAATTAGACATGCCAAAATTGCTAATGAAGCGGGGATTTAAATATCCCAGGCTTCATTAGAATAAAAATGGCCACAACTTTTTGCTGACTTGGCACTTTGGCAGCAAAAAGCGGCAGTCTAGATGGGGATCAGTTGGCAAGGAAAACCTTCTCCGACCGATCCCTTATGCCTCATGCAACACTTTTTGCTGGCAAAGTGCAGCATTGGCAAAAAGCAGCAGCCATTTTTATTCTAATGAAGCATAGGATATTTAAATCCCCGCTTCATTAGCCATTTCGAGTATGTCTAATTTACATCCCTCTGGCGACAGAGAGATGTAGTCTAGACATACCCCAAGTGCTATTGTGAGAGGTGGTAGACTGCTCCTGTTAAAAAATTAGGATCCTTGTCTGGTTTACACTTTAGAAAGAACCATGCAATCATTTGAAAGATAGCATGCCAATAGTTGATTGTTGAAGCCAGATTATGAGCAGAGGGGAAAGTTTTATCACAGCAGACCCATATATTAGTTTGAGGAAACTGGCATTATTTAATGAGTGATTTAAATTATTGTTATCATGGGCAAACTTCAAACAGTAAAATATGTGACATGAGAAGTAGATTATTTACTGTGAATTATTTTCCCACTACTTAGGAACTGGAAAAAGTCAATGCCATGCTTTTCACCCAGATATGGCAGAGAAGAGGGCATTTTGATGATATGGAAGACAAATGCATGGCAAAATTATCCTCTCCTGCAGCAAAGCCCATCTTTGCCGGGGAGAAGGAAATCTCCAGGAGGAGGTTATATGCCCCACCTCAGCCCCCCAACTGCAGAATAGGCTGCAGAGCCCCCTCCTCAACCTGAAAGACGTTTCCTCCCTGTACGGAACTGCTGGAGGCCAGAACCTGCCAAATTAACTCTAGTGGCCCCTTCAAGGCAGGAAGGCTTTAAAACAGTTCCCCAAGGCTGCCTAAGCTCCAGCAGACTGGCAGGGCATGAAGCCAGAAGAATAATGGAGTAAATCCATCCATCCATGTGGACAACTGCATTTCAAGTCAGTGGAAAAATATAAATCATACTTCCCAGAAGTTATCTAAAAAATCTGTAGAGAAAATTTTTCTAATATAAAAATGAAATTTTGAAATGTAGAACGTACACTTGGATAACAATTTATTTGACTTGTTATTTCAGACTATAACATTCTGAAGAAGCTAAATAAAAACCAAGGAAAAGCCATTATTTTCCACCTGGTACCACAACAACATTTCTAATATGTGTAGTAGAAACTGGAAATCTCAGATGCCATGTTTTTTCAGTTATTAGCAATTAATGGCAATCATTGTATTTTAAATATGTTATACCAATAAATTATTTATTGGGAAAGAACCAGAAAAATATATTGGGTTATTAATTATTTTTATTTATCTTTATATTTGTCCTATGCAATTTGTAATAGTTTCTCCTGGATCATCAACTCACTGAAGCCTTCATTATGCAAGGTGCCTAAGTATATACTTAATTTTAAGCATGGAAGCAGTCCTACTGAGGTGCCTAAAATTAGACACTGAACAACTTCAGAAAATAGGCTTAAATTCATAATACATTATCTAAAATCTTTTTAAGTACATTGTGCACCATAATAACCTTTATAATGTACATAATTTGCATTTCATATACATTGTTGCTGTCAATCATCTCAATTTTTACACATTTATGTATAAAACAAATACATTAAAGTACCAAGAGAGGATGTTTTAATGATATTTAAGTTGAGAGTTAGAAAAGAAAAAAAAATGAGAAATATATCTAACGCTCCATTTTAATCTGATTTACTTAGCCTGCACATACTGCAGAGGTGTCAGATCAAAGTATGTTATGTATGTGCTGCCAAATTATGGAACAATAGGAAGAGTTAAGGGAGAAGTCTTTGACCTTTTGACTTTGAATTTTTGTATTTTGTCAGTTTCACCGTAACTTAAATGCAGACGAGGTGCCAAGATCTTTTTTTTAAATTAATATACTCTTAGTAATTTCATTCTTACAACAGGGATTTCATTGCATTGACTCTGACATATACATTATGTAAATTTAAACTCCTTCTTCTTTTAAGGGAAATTAAAATATTGGTCAGCATTTACAATAAATGCTGACTGGGAAATCCAATTGTTAAATGAGGCAGTCTCCTTTGTACAGAACTAGCAAATTATTTAACTATGCAAAGATTAGCAGTCATTTCTGATCTTGATATTTGATTAGAAACTGGCATTTCTCCCCTTTCTTTTAATTTAACTAAACAATGTTTATTTGCCCTTGAATATACCTGCATTTTTTCAAGAGTTCCTTAGGAGACATTCAGTAAAGTGATGTCTATGCTTTTCTTTCTAAAGTTTCTCAAACTTTTTAATTATGTGAGTCATCATTTTCTGACACAAAGTCCTTTAGTGGCAACGGACAAGTAAGAACCAGCAGTAAGAAGTTTCAACTGTACCAAAAAAGATCATTTAATGTATTTCCCCGCCCCGCTTTCCCCCAGCTACATTGTTTCGTAGCTTTGTACAGGGAGGAGGTAATCAAATCTTGTTGCACGGTAGGGCTGGAACTGGAGATGCTGCCACACCCTCTGGCTTGAAGTAGTAACAACAAACACTAAATATATGGTTTGTGTATGTGTGGAAAGAGAGAGCGAGAAAGAGGGGGACAGTCACTGTCCCAAAGAGCATACAACCTAAGACCAGAGACAACACAGCGGAACACAGGAAACAGACACACAATATGATGAGCATGATTGGTTATGCTTTGCAGCACACTAGGGGCACATCTAGGGTACGTCTACACTAGCCCCCAAGTTCGAACTAGGGAGGCTAATGTGGGCAACCGAAATTGTAAATGAAGTGCAGGATTTAAATATCCCGCACTTCATTAGCATGTTCCCTGGCTGTCGTCATTTTGGAAACTGACTAGCCTAGAATAACTGCCCGCGTCTACATGCAGCAGTGAAACAGGAGTTCAAAGTAAACTCCTTAACTCGAATTAGCTGTTAAACCTCATTCCACAAGGAATAATAGCTAATTCAAGTTAGGGATTTACTTCAAACTCCCATTTCGCTGCTGCTTGTAGACGCGGGCAGTTATTCCAGGCTAGTCAGTTTCCAAAATGGCAACTACCTGGGAACATGCTAATGAAGCACGGGATATTTAAATCCCACGCTTCATTTGCAATTTCAGTCACCCTCATTAGTCTCCCTAGTTCAAACTAGGGGACTAATGTAGACGTACCACTACACAACAGGCTTATCTTGAAATAAGATGCACAAACTGAGCTACACAATTGCTCAGCTTATTTCAAAACAGCTTATTTCGCGTTCTGGGCCTGTCCACACAGCACTTATTGAGAAATAGAGCGCTCTTCCTCCGACTTCCCTTTCAAGTGCAGATGTAAAAGGTCTTTGTAGCAGAATGCAGGTGGTTAAGTCATTGAGAGAGTGTCCTTTCTGGTTAAAATGGCAAGAAACTGTTTTTTCTTTGTGATCTTGTCTGATATTTCTTTTGTGGGCATTAATCCTTTGGCGAAGTAATCAACAGCTACATTAGGAGTTGGGCTATTTAGCCAGAAGAGTAGAGGACTTTTCCCTTCTATGGATACCCTCATATAGCTGTCAATAGGGCTTCCCTGATCCTGAGTTTCTACTTTTTCTGCTGGGTACCACCAAAGAAGTATTTGTCTTCCTATAGGTCATGTGTGTTCTTAATTATATTCCTTGAACTACAGTTTTAAAGGCACAGATACTATAACAGTGCGGCTTACCTAATTGCACCCCTCTTCTGTATAGCCATAACACTTGTCTACAATTTTTTAGAAGTCGTCTGCTTCAGAGATGAAATGTCTATTATGTATTTTGATGTGCTGAATTCAAATATGACAATTAAAACAACTGATTTTCTACTGTTTACAAGATATTTAAGTTTTTACATTTTATGTCTATGTATATTGTATAAATAGTAGAGTTTTAATCATAAATTGTAAACCTAGGTGTTTTCATGTGTTTATGGTTGCTTTACATGATAATATTTCACCTGTCCTGTTTATGTAACACTTTAAAAATGAGCAAAAGGGTTATATAAATTAAATTTATGATGTAACAAAAGGCAAAAAACTATTATGTACATAGTTTAGTCCTATTCAGTGTCTACTCGGCGCTTCTTGGCTTGTCTCTTGTATTCATTAAATGGAGCATCTCTTGTCACTGTCCAGCAGTAGTCTGCAAGCATTGATGGGCTCCATTTGCCCTGATAGCGTTTCTCCATTGTTGCAATGTCCTGGTGAAATTGCTCGCCGTGCTCGTCGCTCACTGCTCCACAGTTCGGTGGCAAAAATCCAGATGAGAATGCAAAAAATGTATTTTTAGTGACATGTTGCAACCACGGCTTTTGTATGCCTTGAGGAGGTTTTCCACCAACAACCTGTAGTTGTCTGCCTTGTTGTTTCCGAGAAAATTTATTGCCACTAATTGGAAGGCTTTCCATGCCGTCTTTTCCTTGCCACGCAGTGCATGGTCAAATGCATCATCTCGAAGAAGTTCATGAATCTGAGGACCAACAAAGACACCATCCTTTATCTTAGCTTCACTTAACCTTGGAAATTTTCCACAGAGGTACTTGAAAGCTGCTTGTGTTTTGTCCATGGCCTTGACAAAGTTCTTCATCAGACCCAACTTGATGTGTAAGGGTGGTAACAAAATCTTTCTTGATTCAACAAGTGGTGGATGCTGAACACTTTTCCTCCCAGGCTCCAATGACTGTTGGAGTGGCCAATCTATCTTGATGTAGTGGGAATCTCTTGCATGACTATCCCATTCACAGAGAAAACAGCAGTACTTTGTGTATTCAGTCTGCAGACCAAGCAAGAGAGCAACAACCTTCAAATCGCCACAAAGCTGCCACTGATGTTGGTCATAGTTTATGCACCTCAAAAGTTGTTTCATGTTGTCATAGGTTTCCTTCATATGGACTGCATGACCAACTGGAATTGATGGCAAAACATTGCCATTATGCAGCAAAACAGCTTTAAGACTAGTCTTTGATGAATCAATGAACAGTCTCCACTCATCTGGATCGTGAACGATGTTGAGGGCTGCCATCACACCGTCGATGTTGTTGCAGGCTACAAGATCACCTTCCATGAAGAAGAATGGGACAAAATCCTTTTGACGGTCACGGAACATGGAAACCCTAACATCACCTGCCAGGAGATTCCACTGCTGTAGTCTGGAGCCCAACAGCTCTGCCTTACTCTTGGGTAGTTCCAAATCCCTGACAAGGTCATTCAGTTCACTTTGTGTTATGAGGTGTGGTTCAGAGGAGGAGGATGGGAGAAAATGTGGGTCCTGTGACATTGATGGTCCAGGACCAGAAGATTCATCCTCTTCCTCTTCCTCATCTGACTCAAGTGAGAATGATTCTGGTGCATCAGGAACTGGCAGTCCTTCTCCATGGGGTACTGGGCGTATAGCTGATGGAATGTTTGGATAATGCACAGTCCACTTTTTCTTCTTTGACACACCTTTCCCAACTGGAGGCACCATGCAGAAGTAACAATTGCTGGTATGATCTGTTGGCTCTCTCCAAATCATTGGCACTGCAAAAGGCATAGATTTCCTTTTCCTGTTCAACCACTGGCGAAGATTTGTTGCACAAGTGTTGCAGCATATGTATGGGGCCCACCTCTTGCCCTGATCTCCAATTTTGCAGCCAAAATAAAGGTGATAGGCTTTCTTAACCATAATGGTTATACTGCGCTTTTGTGATACAAAAGTCACTTCATCACAAACATAGCTGAAGTTATCTGCACTGTTCACACAAGTATGAGGCATCTCTGCTCACTTTGGCTAAACAGAAATGTGTCCCTTTGCAAAATCAAACACTGACAAATAAAAGAGCACGACACTGTATGATTTCTAGAGCTGATATAGGGCAATTTGTTCAGCAGAGTGATGTAAGCTTCATTATGATTGCATCATCCATGACTTTTAGGAATAACATGATGCAATTCATATCATGTATGACGCAATACCAGCTTCAGATTGCATCATTCATTGTTTTGCCTAAAAAGCAAGGGTATGTCTACACTACCCTCCTAGTTTGAACTAGGAGGGTAATGTATGCATACCGCACTTGCTAATGAAGCCCGGGATTTGAATTTCCCGGGCTTCATTAGCATAAGCGGGGAGCCGCCATTTTTAAATCCCCGCTGCTTCGAACCCCGTGTAGCGCGGCTACACGGGGCTCGAACTAGGTAGTTCGGACTAGGGTCCTATTCCGAACTACCGTTACTCCTCGTGAAACATTACCCCGCTAGTTCGAACTAGCGGGGTAGTGTAGACATACCCCAAGTACTGTCCAAACCCAGTCATAGATTTATTCATAGATCCAGTCAAAGATGTATTTTAGTCATTTCTGGTTTAAATTGAGATCCCTTCCCTTTATAACTCACTTGTCCTCTGCCATTCGCAAGTCAAAGGTCTTATATACTGACCCAATAGGATATTTTGAAAACTAGAGCCAATCAACAATTTTAAGCATCATTTTTGTTCTCAGTGACCCAGAATTAGTAAAGTTTGACTACATTTATTTCAGAAGCATTTTGGCTGTAGAGCAGTGTAATCAGCAGGCATAGGTTAGTTTATCCAATTGTTTAATATCCTTCCTCTCATAGGTACCTCAGCCTGTCCCTCTGCCATTTCTCAAGGTCCATTCTCTGTTCTTCCATCATCTCTCTGACATATTTCTTGTCCCTTAGGGTATGTCTGCACAGCAAAGTTATTTCGAAATAACTTTCTTAGCATCGACACAAGCCAACTTCTATTTCAAAATTAGTTTGAAGTAGCAGAGGGCTTATTTTGAAATTGGTAAAACTTCATTCCATGAGGAATAGCATCAATTTCAAAATTGCTATTTCAAAATAAGCATTGTGTAGATGCTTATTTCGAAATAGGGGGCCTCCAGCCCTTCCCAGGGTGCCCTGCTGGCTGCCCTGGCCACAAGGTAACTTCTGACCTGATGCCCTGCCAAAACTAGTTCCGGCTGGCCTTAAATACAATTCAGCATCCAATCAGAGTGGACTTGCTATTTCGAAATAGCAAAAAGCTATTTCAAAATGCATTTTGTGTGTAGACATGTTATTTCAAAATTAGATATTTCGAAATAACTATTAGATATTTCGAAATAACACTGTAGTATAGACATACCCTAAGACTGGAGATCCATAAATGATTCTATTGGAATCTGTGCTCAGTCAGCTTTATCCATCATGTACTAACCATAACTTAAACCAGCAGTGGGCAATAACTGGTCTGTAGACTGGACGGCTGTGTCTACATTGGCACCCCTTTCCGGAAAAGGGATGCTAATGAGACCACTTTCAGGTAGGAATAAGGGATCTTGCGGAAAAGGGCTTATTTTCCGCAAGATCCCATCTAGACTGGCGCTTTTCTCCGGCAAAACCCTGAGCCGAAAAAAAGCGGCAGCCATGTTCATGCAAATATCCCCCGCGGCATTTGCAATTCCGACTGGTCTCATTAGCATCCCTTTTCCGGAAAGGGGTGCCAATGTAGACACAGCCGACATGTTTTACCAGGGTTGGCTCCTGGTTAGCTGCCTACACTGTATTTACCTGTGCCTTAACAGATACAGCCACTTGAGGCTCCCATTCACTGTGGATTGCCGTTCCTGGCCAATGAGAGCTTCAAGTGGCCATATCTGCAGAGGTATGTACCTCATTATCCATCCCTGATTTAGACTCTGGGCTTTTTCCACTTCACCTCCAATATCCTTTTCTGTTGTTGACACACACAAAGTGAAAGGCTTTAGAAAAATGTTTAAAAACCCACCTGCTCTTCCTCTGAAGTTGAGCTGCAACCAAAATACCAGCTTGTGAGATAAGGTTTTTAGGATTTGAATTTCAAAGCTGGCCTTTCCTTTTACTTTTGGGGAAAAGAGTATAGAGGGTTAAAATCTAGATCCAATTTTTGTGTTTTAAGCCTCTATATTCATCTCCTCACTATTACAGCATAAACAGTGTTCCCTTAGGGTATGTCTATATTTGCAGCCTATTTCAGAATAGGGCTGCAAATGTAGGCATTCAGAATTGCAAATCAAGCCCGAGATTTAAATATCTTGTGCTTGATTTGCATCTTCCCGGCTGGGCACCATTTTTGAAATTTACAAATCCAGAATAACTGTGTTTTAAATTCTACTAGTCCGAAGTAACTGCCCACGTCTACACGCGCCAGTGAAATGGGCATTCGAAATAAATCCCTATGTCGAACTACCTGTTATTCCTCCTGCAATGAGGTTTAACATGTAGTTCGAAATAGGGCTTTATTTCGAACACCCGTTTCACTGCCGCATGTAGACGTGGGCAGTTACTTCGGACTAGTAGAATTTAAAAATGGAGACTGGACGGGAACACGCAAATAAAGCCCAGGATATTTAAATCCCAGGCTTCATTTGCAACTTCAAATGCCTACATTAGCCTCCCTAGTTTGAACGAGGGGGCTAGTGTAGACATACCCAAAGTGTTTGTGCTTGTCTACTCAAGGATGTCTCCCAATTTCTTGAGATACTGAATAGTTTATATAAGAAGCATTGAATTAAAATTGTCAGTCCTTCTACATGTGGCAATGCAACAAAACCTAGTAACACACTTTATGACAGGGCTACTCAACATGCAGCCCATGGGCCCCATGTGGCCCGCGGCCCATTTGTTTGTGGCCCGCGGTGTGGTTTGGGTTTATGTAGGGGCTCAACACACGGCTTGCGGGGGGAATCCTTTGAACATGGCCTCCATTGGGAACACGCTCCACAATGGTGAAATGTCTCCCAAGCAGGATGAGCATTAAAAGACGCAATCAGATGGGCTGGCTGGAACAAACAGGTGCAGGGAGTTGGCATTTCTAGCCCCAAGAGAGGAGTTGCTGAGAGTGCTGGGGACACTGTATGAAATAAGCTATTTGCATACATTTGCATATATATTTGTATGTCTATGCAACCACACTTAGGCCCTTGGCATGTGTCGTGAGTATCATTGTGGCCTCCGGGGCTTCCAAAGTTGGGTAGCCCTGCTCTATGATATTACTGCAGTAGGTAATTGTTTTGGAGAATTGGTGCTCATTCTGCAGCTCATCGATGAACAAAGCAGTATTTGAAGGAATATGGAGGATATCTATATTTGAAGTATTGTGATTTTCCCTTAACTATGTTTTTGTTTTGTATCCAGGGTTCTTTAATATGAACAGTTTAGATTACTTCTATTAATTAAACCTTTCCTTAAAATCGCTATTATTGTGTAGACTGTAATGAAGAATACCAGAGATGTGAAACATCTTGAGATTATCAAGTTTAATTTCCCCCAGGAAGTTTTTATCGAATAATTTCCCCCCAGGAAGCTATCCAATCACACTAACTGTTCTCTTTTTGATACAATAAGATTCAATCTTTAATTTCAGAAATACCATCATTTTCTTATGCTCTTTTTTTAAAAAGGCACTGAAACATGGCATTGCTATTCATTTAGGGTTCTGCTATGTATTTTTTCATAGTGTTACACCTCAAGGAACACAATGAATAGCTCAAACTTTGGATTTTTAAGTGTGCTGAAGATATAGGATAAAGCTGAAAGCATAAAGCCTATGCTTGATGAGAAATTTATGTAGATCTTACTATTAAGCCCTGTTTCTAATAATGGATGACCTTTAATCTGGTGTTTATTGAGTCCCCTAATCTCCCAGATTGTAACTGTGTGAAGATACAAGGCTTCATGAAAAAACGGCATATCACAGGAAGATAATGATTTTTGTGTAAACCATGATTTTCCAATTATTCCTCTTAGATGGGATGAAAAGTCATCTAATTGACTATAAGTTTTTATTGAAAATAATCCTTTTGCAAGTGTTTCTTATTTTGATTAAATGCTTTTACTTGTGCCTCTTTTAAAAAGAAAGATATTCTTAGGACTCCGTGTTTATGAAAATTGTGGAGATTTTTTTGTTTTTTCCCTAAGGCAACTAAGCATGTCAGTAAAAACAATTCACTTGCTAAGATAGAGAAAATGACTGTGATAAATAATATGAATTGATAACAGTGTTTTATTATCCTTAATTATTTTTTAAAGGGAAATAAAATGAAACAAAACAAAAATTTGAGCATGATGCATTTAAAAAGGCAGGTCTCTGGGAGATGAGGTCCTTTCCTAAAACTTTTATTTTTGAAACATGTTAAACATGATTTTTAGACTAAAATTAATGTTATGGTATTTAAAAATATAGAAAAGAATGTATTCATTATGACAATAGGGGAAACAGAATGTGGAAACTATTAAAATTAACTAAAATGAAATATACAAAATAATTTGAAGAACAGAGAAGTATTTGAGCAGGCACAGATTTCAAATAAAAATAAATAGAAACATTGCTCATAATGTTTATCCTCAAACGAAAAACATGCAAGTCTGTTAAAGAAACTGAGCAATTTACATTGCATTCAGTAATAGAAGGAAATCCTGTAATATGAGTATATGTGGGAAAGAATTTCAAAGTACCATGGGAAAACCATTAACCCTTTTTTGTTCACATTCATGCCTCCAGTTCCTGACTTTGCTTTTAGTTTCTCTCCACAATAATGGGAAAGAATAAACATTGCCAGTCCTATAGGACCAAAGAATCCATTTTCAGAGACCTAACTGTAATATTGTTTGAGGAGTTACTGGACTTTATTGATGTAGTGAAGTGGCTATGTTAGTATGAATGGTATTTCCCAGAGTATTTGGAAAAGTCCTAATGATTGAAGGTCAAAGGAAAAATCAGCTAGACAGATTGGTTGCAAGAACTAAAAGTGACTTGGGAGAAATGTTCAAATTAGATGTTATCAACCACCTGTAAACCCTAAACACTCACTGAACCATTGTTAAAGAAGGGCTAGATCTTTAGATGGTGTGTCTACCAGATTTGTATCCAGGATGGAGTTGAGGAAAAATTCCTTATCACTAGACCAGTTATTTATGCCCTCAGATAAGAGCAAGGCTTAGTTAGACAATCTGGAAGGTCAGTTTCCTGAACGGACCTGTAATGACCATGATTAGACTAGACCATCTCATCTGCAGAAATTATAAACCTATGGTGAATCAAATCACCAAGTTACAGTGACTCCATTCTGCCGACAGTGAACATGCTGGAAGCACTCACTGTATGGCAAGGGCATCACAAGTGTAGTAAGCTAGACATGTTGCAGGTTTACTAGCAGATGAGGCGGGGGAAGAAATTGAGTAGTATAAACACAAGGGCTTGCACCATACATAGCTTACCATATGGAATATTGTCAGTACCTATAATTTTCCAGAGAACCATGTAAAAATTGTTGAAAGGTATCCCATTTGCAATAATCAGGATTAACAACATCCTGATCACAGGGGATAACACTGGACAATTGGCACCACAGGGGAAAGATTGGAAGCAATAAGACTTGACTTAAAACAAAGTGAATACTTTTTTATGAAATCGGATGCCAGATGCTGATCAGTATAGACAAGGTGTGAGCAGAATCGTGTGACAGACAAAGTCACAGAAGTTGAACAGCCTCAGCCCCCAGAACGTAACTTACCTGCAAGTATATTTAGGTGTGTTAAATTATCACCACTAATTCTTTCTAAAAGTTTCAGGCGTTCTAGAGTCCTTGCATCAATTCTTGATTATTAACTACAGAAAGATTTGAAGTGATTATAAGTGAGGATGAATATCACTAAGTATTGGTTATAAAAGAAAATAAGAGTAATATTAAAACTAATACCTGAGAGATGGGAAGAAGAAAGTTGAAGGCCAATGTTTCCCATATTTATCCCACTCTCCCCTATTCAAGGATTACCATCAAATAGTGTTCAGGTAGCAGTAGCCTTTTGTGGCTGTGAGGATTGAACTGTCTTTGTGATTATATATATATATATTGTGTTTATACTTCCTTGTATAAACCGTGGATGAACCAGACGCCATACCTACCAATGCCACTGTCACAGTCAGACCCTCATCTCTAGGTGGGACCTCCGCTGGTCAGGGGGAGGAGATTAGAGTTGAAAAAGACCTTGGGAGGTCATCTGGTCCAGTCCCGTGCTCAAAGCAGGACCAACCTCAACTTAAATCATTCCAATCTGACTTGAAAACTTCTAAGGATGGAGATTTCACCATCTCCCTAATCAATCCATTCCAGTGCTTCACCACCCTCCGAGTGAAGTAGTTATTCCTAATATCCAACCTAGACTGTCCCCACTGCAACCTGAGAGCGTTGTTTCTTGTTTTCTCATTTTGTTTTGTCACAACTGAGAATTGCCTATCTCCATTCTCTTCAAATTCGCTCCCTCCCCGCTTTCAGATAGTTGAAGGCTGCTATCAAATCTCTCCCCACTCACATTCTTCTATTCAGCCCAGTTCCCTCAGTTGCTCCTCACAAATCATGTGCCTGAGCCCCATAATCATTTTTGCTGAGCCTCCACTGGCCTACTTGCAATTAGTAATAACCTTTCCTTTAGTAGATGGCTGTGACGGGGTCTGCCCACCCCTCACTGAAGCATGCCTGTTGGATGGAGTATACCCCCTCCCCCGCGGCCCTACTGGGCATGCTTCCAGGGCAGCCTAGGAATAAAAGCCCACAAAGCAGCTCAGTGGGAACTGACCTCTGGAGCGGAAGGAGCTGCTGCATGAGCACTGGAGCCACAGCCACAGCCACTGCAGCAAGTGCAAGAGCCACTGGGCCAGCTGCCCCCACCACTACCATCCCCAGCCAAGTGCATCCGCAACACCGGCCACGCTGTACAGCCCACCTATCCGCTGACGCCACACCAGCCGTGGATGAACCAGATGCCATACCTGCCAATGCCACTGTCACAGTCAGACCCTCATCTCCAGGTGGGACTGCCGCCAGTCAGGAGGAGGAGATAGGAAGCAACCCAGGTTGGGGAGCATGAAAAGCCCCAGCGGGCTCAGCGCATTTTGGGGAAAACTCCCCACCAAGCCAGTGGTGGGAACCACCTACTACTGATAGGGCCCTGGTTTGGGGCCCGGTGGAGAGGGTGGGCCCAGGCCCCCCTACCCCTTCTTTCCAGACCCTGGATTAAGTGTGGATACTACAAAGGACTAGGTATTAGGGCCTGTGTTTAAAAGACTAGGCCGTAGGGCCTGTTTGTGAAGGACTCACCCCAGGTCTGAGCTGCGCGGGGCTAGACACCCCTCCTCAGTGGCCCAAAACTTGACTCAATACTAGCCTCACCAAAGCTGAATAGAGGGGACTAATCATTTCCCTTACTTCGCTGGCAATGCTGCTATTAATATAGTCCAATATGCTGTTAGCCTTCTTAGCTACAAGGGCACTCTGTTGACTCATATCCAGTATCTTGTCTACTGAAATCCCAAGGTCCTTTTCTGCAGAACTGCTGCTTAGCCGCTCAGTCCCCTGCCTGTAGCAGTGGTTGGGACTCTGAACATGTCCTTGTTGAATCTCATCAGATTTGTTTTCGCCCACACATCCCATTTTCTAAATAATGCTAGACTCTATCTGTATCCTCCAGTATATCTACTTCTCCTCCCAGCTTTGTGTCATCTGTGAACTTGCAACCCATCCCATCATTTAGATCTTTAAGGAAGATGTTGAACAGAACCAACCTTTAAATAATAGAATCATAGGGCTGGAAGATACCTCAGGAGGTCATTAAGTCCAGAACCCTGCCCAAAGCAGGACCAATCCCAAATAAATCATCCCAGCAAGGGCCTTGTCAAGCTGAGACTTAATAACCTCTAGGCATGGAGATTCCACAACCTCCCTAGGTAACCCTGGCTGAACTCCCATTCCAATACTTCACCACTCTCCTAGTGAAATATATTTTTCCAAATATCCAACTTAGAACTCCCTCACTGTAACTTGAGACCATTGCTCCTTGTTCTGCCATCTGTCACTCCTGAGAACAGCCTCTCTCCATCCTCTTTGGAACCTCCCTTCAGGAAGTTGAAGGCTGCTATCAAATCCCCCCTCACTCTTCGCTTCTGCAGAATAAATAAGCCCAAATCCCTCAGCCTCTCCTCGTAGGTAATGTGCTCCAGCCCCCTAATCTTTTGGTTGCCCTCCGCTGGAGCCTCTCCAATGTGTCCACATCCTTTTTGTAGTGAGGGGCCCAGAATTGGACACAATAGTCCAGATGTGGCCTCACCAGAGCTGAATAAAGGGGAATAATCACTTCTCTAGATCTGCTGTCGATGCTCCTCCTAATGCAACCTAATATTCCATTTGACTTCTTGGCTACAAAGGCACACTGTTGACTTATATCCAGCTTCTCATCCACCTGTAATCCCCAGGTCCTTTTCTGTCGAACTGCTTCTTAGCCATTCAGTACCCAGCCTGTAACAATGCTTGGGATTGTTCCATCCCAAGTGCAGGACTCTACACATGTCTTTGTTGAACCTCATCAGATTTCTTTTGGCCCCATCCTCTAATCTGTCTAGGTCACTCTGGACCCTATGCCTGCTTTCCAAAGTATCTACCTCTCTCCCTAGCTTAGTGTCCTCTGCAAACTTGCTGAGGGTCCAGTCCATCCTTTCATCCAGGTCATTAATAAAGATGTTGAACAAAACTGGCCCTTGAACCGATCCTTGGGGCACTCCGCTAGAAACTGATCGCCAATTTGACATCGAGCCATTAATTACTACCCGTTGGACCCGACAGTCTGGCCAGCTTTCTATCTATCTTATAGTCCATTTATCCAATTCATACTTCCTTAACTTGCTGGCAAGAACATTCTGGGAGACCGTATCAAAAGCTTTGCTAAAGTCAAGGTATCTCAGGGTATGTCTACACTACCCTCCTAGTTCGAAGTAGGAGGGTAATGTAGGCATACTGCACTTGCAAATGAAGCCCAGGATTTGAATTTCCCGGGCTTCGTTTGCATAAGCAGGGAGCCGCCATTTTAAAAACCCCGCTGGTTCGAACCCCGTGCAGCGTGGCTACACGGGGCACGAACTAGGTAGTTCGGACTAGGAAGCCTAGTTCGAACTACCTAGTTTGTGCCCCATGTAGCCGCGCTGCACAGTGTTCGAACCAGCGGGGTTTTAAAAATGGCGGCTCCCCGCTTATGCAAATGAAGCCCGGGAAATTCAAATCCCGGGCTTCATTTGCAAGTACGGTATGCCTACATTACCCCGCTAGTTCGAACTAGCGGGGTAGTGTAGACATACCCTCATATCCACCAACTTTCTCATATCCACTGAGCCAGTTACCTCATCATAGAACTAATAACAATGGTCAGGCATGACTTGCCCTTGGTGAATCTATGTTAACCATTCCTGATCACTTTCCCCTCTTCCAAGTGCTTCAAAATGGATTCCTTGAGGATCTCCTCCATGTTTTTTCCGAGGAGTCAGGTGAGGCTGGCTGGTCTGTAATTCCCTGGATTGTCCTTCTTCCCATTTGTAAAGATGGGCATTACATTTGCCTTTTTCCAATCACAGAATCATAGAATCATAGAACCATAGAGCTGGAAGAGACCTCAGAAGTTCATCAAGTCCAGCCCCCTGCTCTAGGCAGGACCAATCAACCCTGCCAGGGCTTTGTCAAGCCGAGACTTAAACACCTCGGGTATGTCTACACTACCACCCTAGTTCGAACTAGGGTGGTTAATGTAGGTAACCAAAGTTGCAAGTGAAGCCTGGGATTTAAATATTTAAATATTCAGCACTTGTACCAGGAAGTTATCCCCAACATTCTCCAAAAACTTCCTGGATTGTCTGTGTACTGTTGTATTGGTCTCTCAACAGATGTCAGGGGGTATGTGTACACTACCCCACTAGTTCGAACTAGTGGGGGTAATGTAGTCATCCGCAGTTGCAAATGAAGCCCGGGATTTGAATTTCCCGGGCTTCATTTGCATGAAGCCGGCCGGCGCCATTTTTAAATGCTGGCTAGTTCGAACCCCGTGCCGCGCGGCTACACGCGGCATGGACTAGCTAGTTCAGATTAGACTTCCTAATCCGAACTAGCTGTACTCCTCATTCCACGAGTACAGCTAGTTCGGATTAGAAGCCTAATCCGAACTAGCTAGTCTGTGCCGCGGCACGGGGTTCGAACTAGCTGGCATTTAAAAATGGCGCCGGCCGGCTTCATGCAAATGAAGCCCAGGAAATTCAAATCCCGGGCTTCATTTGCAACTGCAGATGACTACATTACCCCCGCTAGTTCGAACTAGCGGGGTAGTGTAGACATACCCTGGGTGATTAAAGTCCCCTGTGAGAACCAGGGCCTATGATCTGGAAGGTTCTCTTAGTTGTCTGCAGAAAGCCTTGTCTACCTCATCCACCTGATCCAGGGGTCTATAGCAGACACCAACCACATCATCACCTCTGTTGCTTCTACCTCTGACTTAACCCATGGATTCTCAACAGGTTTTTCTCCCTTATATACTGGAGCACTGTGGAATCATACTGCTGTCTTACATATAATGCAACTCCTCCTCCTTTTCTCCCCTGCCTGTTCTTCCTGAACAGTTTATACCCTTCCAAGACAGTGTTCCAGTCATGAGAGTTATCCCACCAAGTCTCCATTATTCCAATCAAATCATAGTTCTTTGTCTGGGCCAGGGTTTCTAATTCTTCCTGTTTGTTTCCTAGTCATGACTTGCCCTTGGTGAATCCATGTTGACTATTCCCTAACCCTAACATTTTCCCCTTTTCCAAGTGCTTCAAAATGGAATCCTTGAGAATCCCCTCCATGATTTTTCTGGGGACTGAGGTAAGGCTGACTGGTCTGTAGTTTCCTGGATTGTCCTTCGTTCCTTTTAAAAAGATGGCCACTACATTTGTCTTTTTTCAATCATCCGGGATCTCTCCCAATCTCCATGAGTTTTCAAAGATAATGGCCTACCCTTGGGGCACTCTGTTTGGTCAGGCGTGACTTGCCCTTGGTGAATCCATGGTGATTGTTCCTGATTATGTTCCTTAACTCCAAGTGTTTCGAAATGGATTCCCTGAGCATCCGATCCATGATTTTTCCAGGGACTGAGATGTGGCTGACTGGTCTGTGGTTCTGCACATCCTCCTTCTTTTATTGTTTAAAGATATGCACTACTGTTGTCTTTTTTCAGTCATGTGGGACACCCCCCCTTCCCATCAGCATGGCTGTGTCTAGACTGGCAAGTTTTTTCTGAAAAAGCAGCTGCTTTTCCAGAAAAACTTGCCAGCTGTCTACACTGGCTGCATAAATTTCCGCAAGAACACTGACGATCTCATGTAAGAAATCAGTGCTTCTTGCGGATATACTGTGCTGCTCCCGTTCAAGCAAAAGTCCTTTTGCGCAAAAGCTTTTGTGCAGAAGGGCCAGTGTAGACAGCTGAGATTTGTTTTGTGCAAAAAAGCACAGATCGTGAAAATGGCGATCGGGGCTTTTTTGTACAAAAGTACGCCTAGATTGGCACGGACGCTCTTTTCCACAAAAAGTGCTTTTGCGGAAAAGCATCTGTGCCAATCTAGACGCTCTTTTCCGCAAATGCTTTTAACAGAAAACTTTTCTGTTAAAAGCATTTGCAGAAAATCATGCCAGATGTAGCCCATGGGTTTTCAAAGTTAATGGCAAATGTCTCTGCAATCACATCAGTCAATTCTCTCAGCACCCTTGAATGCATTAGCTCCTGTCCCTAGGATTTGTGCACAGCTGACTTTTCTAAATAGTCCTTAACCTTTTCTCTCTCCACAGAGGACTGCCCACTTCCTTCCGATACTGCACTGGCCAATGCAGTAGTCTGGGAACTACAATTGTCTGTGAAGACAGAGGTAAAAAAAGGCATTGAGTTCTTCAGCTTGTCCACATCTGTCACTAGATTGCCTTCCCCATTCAGAAAGGGTCCATGCTTTCCCTGACCTTCTTGTTGCTGACTCACTTGTAGAAACCATTCTGGCTATCTTTCACAGTCCTTGCTAGCTGCATCTCCAATTACATTCTGGCCTTCCTGATTGCACCTCTGCATGCTTGAGCAATATTTCTATATTCCTCCCTAGTCATTTGTTCAAGTTTTCACACCTTGTAAGCTCCCTTGTTGTGTTTAAGCTCTCTGAAGATTTCTCTGTTGAGCCAAGCAGGACTCCTGCCATATTTACTATTATTTCTGCACATTGGGATGGTTTGTTCCTGTGCCCTTGTAACAGGCTTGGCACTTACTTCATGCAAGCACCCCCTTTTGGCTGAGGGCAGGTCCCTGCATTTTGCCAAAAGCTTCTTTGAGAGCTCAACCCTCTGGCCAAGTCACTGTTGATAAATCTGAACCCCCTCTGGGATTGACTTCTAACAGAGGCCCATCCTGGTGCTCTCTGTAAAGTGTCTCTTAGTTCAGGCCTTTCTCTCAATTCATTATCTCCACTCCATTCAGGTGCTTCCCCTCCTGGAGACAACTCCCTTCCCCTTTCCTTAGGGCATTATCTTCAAGTCTCTCAGCAGGTTTTTGCTGAGAGTTGTCCATTGTGCTGCCATTCCCTCAGCCAGCCAATTACCCCTCTCCTTCAGGGCTCCACTTCCATAGTGCTTTCTTACACACCATGCAACTTCTCCACCTTTTCTCCCCTGCCTGTCCTTCTTGAATATGTTACCAATAGTTCTCACTTATGAAAATATCATCCCTTCTTTTAGCAATGAGCCTATCCTCTGAATGTTCCATATCACAATAAACCATTCCACCTAGCAAAGTTGTTCAAGGCTCCATTTACTTTTACTAACCAAGATTTTTCTGAAAAATTTGAAATCACTAATTCATGATTACAGTATTCATTCAACTAAACTCTAAGGGTATGTCTACACTAAAAAGTTAATTTGAACTAACAGACGTTAGTTCGAATTAACTTTGATAGGTGCTACACATACAAACCACTAGTTCGAACTTAATTCAAACTAGCGGAGCGCTTAATTCGAACTAGGTGAACCTCATTCTACGAGGACTAACGCCTAGTTCGAATTAAGTAGTTTGAATTAAGGGCTGTGTAGCCACTTAATTCGAACTAGTGGGAGGCTAGCCCTTCCCAGCTTTCCATGGTGGCCACTCTGGGCACCACCAGGGAAACTCTTCTGCCCCCCTCCCGGAGCCCTTAAAGGGGCACAGTCTGGCTACGGTGCCCGTGCCAGGTGCAAGCCTGCCAGGACCCAGCCAGCAGACCCTGCACCTGGCATGGGATGAGCCAGCCACCCGCTGCCACCCAGCCCTCCGCCTCTTCCTGGGACCAGGCTGGCGGCTCCCGGGAGCCTGCCCGGGGCCACAAGAGGTGGGCGCCCGCCTGGTCTAGTGCGGAGATCATAGACCTCATCCAGGCTTAGGGGGAAGCCTCCAACGTCCATGACCTCTGCACTAGGCACAGGAAAGTGGCCGTCTAGGGCAGGATAGCTGCCAGCCTGGCCACCAAAGGCCACATGCGAACCCAGGAGCAGGTTTGCATGAAAATCAAGGTGGTCGAGTGGGACCCCGACCCTGAGCCCTGATCTTAGAACATCAGAACATAAGAACAGCCATACTGGATCAGACCAAAGGTCCATCTACCCAGTAGCCTGACTGCTGACAGCGGCCAACGCTAGGTACCCTGGAGGGGATGGACCAAAGACAACGACCAACCCATTTGTCTCGTGCCATCCATCTCCAGCCTTCCACAAACAGAGGCCAGGGACACCATTCTTACCCCCAGTCTAATACCACTCCATGGACCCAACCTCCATGACTTTATCTAACTTCTCTTTAAACTCTCTTATAGTTCTAGCCTTCACAGCCTCCTGCAGCAAGGAGTTCCACAAGTTGACTATTTGCTTTGTGAAGAAGAACTTTCTGTTATTAGTTTGAAGCCTGCTACCCATTCATTTCATTTGGTGTCCCTCTCCACCCTCTCCACACCACTTATGCTATTATAGACCTCTACCATATCCCCCCTCCGTCTCCTCTTTTCTAAGCTGAAAAGTCCCAGTCTCTTTAGCCTCTCTTCATATGGGACCTGTTCCAGACCTCTGATCATTTTAGTTGCCCTCCCCCTCCCACCCTCTCTCTTCCCCTCTCCCACCTCCTTTTCCCAGTCTCCCCCAGTTTTGTTAAATAAAGAGAGTTTCTATTTTTGACCACATGTGTCCTTTATTTTGTACATCAGGAAGTGGGGCTAGGGATGGGTAAGTGGAAGGAGGTGAGGGAGGAATGGGGTACGAGCCCCCGATGAAGAGGACTGGGGTGGCTCTGCGGGCTTCTTGGGGTGGAAACTCTCCTGCAGCCCCCCGATTGACCCCCTCTCTGGATGGCAGCCTGTGGCAAGTGCAGCCGGGCTGATGGCTGAGTGCTGTGATGTGCCAAGTGTGGGCATTCAGCGCACTCCAAGCCAGGACTGCTTTGCTGTCCCTCATCGAGGTAGACAAGCAAGCAGGGAACCCTGAGAACTGTCTGTCTAGAGTGGGGGTCCGGTCCCTTTAAGCACAGCCCTCGGCTAGCCTGAGACAGCAGCTCCACACTCTAAGTCCTAACCTGATGCCCTGCCGACACTGCTTCCGGCCATCCTTAACCTCGGTTCAGGGACCACTTAATGTGGACATGCTAGTTCGAATTAGCAAAATGCTAATTTGAACTAGTTTTTAGGTCTAGATGCACTAGTTCGAATTAGCTTAGTTCGAATTAACTAATTCGAATTAAGTTAGTTCGAATTAGTACTGTAGTGTAGATATACCCTAAAGCTACGTCTACACTGGCACCCTTTTCCGGAAATGCTTAAAACGGAACAGTTTTCCATTATAAGTATTTCCGGAAAAAGCACATCTACATTGGCAGGATGCTTTTCCGGAAAAGCACTTTTTCCGGAAAAGCGTCCGTGGCCAATGTATATGCGCTTTTCCGCAAAAAAGCCCCGATCGTCATTTTTGCGATTGGGGCTTTTTTGCGGAAAAGACTACTATGGTGTCTACACTGGCCCTTTTCCGGAACAGTTTTTCCGGAAAAGGAATTTTGCCCGAACAGAAGCAGCATAGTTTTTCCGGAAAAACACTGACAATTTTACAATAAATCGTCATTGTTTTTCCGGAAAAGGAAGCGGCCAGTGTAGACAGCTAGCAAGTTATTCCGGAAAAGCAGCTGCTTTCCCGGAATAAGTGGCCCAGTGTAGTCACAGCCTTATAAGTGTAAAAGTAGCAGATTGTCAATCCAAATTATACAAATGCTAAACAAAGAGAAGTTTGCAGCGTGAATTTCCGATACAATAAATCATCTCTAGTATCTAAGTTGTACTCACATTGATTCCTAATCACTCAAGGAATTGTTTAAGATTTTTAACTAGTGTCTATCATGACAGTATTAGTAAATTAATCTCTTGAGTACATTGCTGCTTAACACACCTACGACTGCGAAAACGTATTTCTGTTATCTACAAATTGTCTTGGAATGCAGTATATACCCATAGGGTCAAAAGAATTGCCCTTTGAATACATGAACAATAATCTGTATATCCCCAGATATTCAACTAGCTAATTAAATATCAAGTAATTGCTAAAACTACTAAGTGACATTTAATTAGTATGTTAATTGATATCAAATTTGCTCTTGCTATCTTGTTTTATGTTAATAAAATCCCTAAACGTTTCTTGGAAATAGATTAGGAAACAATATGCTTCAAAGGTATTAATACAAAATAGCCTTAAGCATCACTGCTGCCTGCGGTACAATTTACTGCCCTAAATGTTTAGCCAGAGTCAAATAAGGGTCAGGATATTTGTGAACAGATTTATAATTAAGGATATTTTCATTTTCCAGTGTGAGCATCATTTGTACCTGATTGCATAAGGCTTAAGGAAAAAGGAGGTCTTTATGCACAGGTCTAATGGAATCATTTTTAAATGGTGATGAAACCTGTAGACAGACTATATTCAGAACCAGTGCTGATGCAGAGGGATGATGAACTTACAAGGAACCATTCAACCCCTCATTTCCCTGCCACATAGACGCCAACCTCAATTGTATTCCTTGAATGATGTGTCTGATCAGAACTAATATAAGCCTGTACCAGGAAGGGAAGAAACTTGGACCATGACTGTTTCCTTTTTCCCCTGAAGTCAATCAGCAGAGATGGTCAGATACAGATGGGAGCACACAACACCTCACAGGCAAGGGTGCCATTTCGGGAGGGTGTGGGAGGAGGGGCAGCAGCGGTGCACTCCCAGACACAGCTAGCTTTTCATCCCGTTTCCCATGCATGCCTCTCACGCCTGGCTCGTGAAGGGAGCTCACAAGCTCTAAGCCAGCCAGCCCCCTGCCTTTGGCCCCCCTCTATGCCCTTTCCCCCAGCCAGGCTGTCCGCCCTGATGTTATTGCCCCCGCCCTGGGCTGCCAGGGGAGTTCAAAGTTCTTCAGCCCCCTGCACTGTGGCAGTTCCCTGGCCCCGTGCTACTGCCAGTGGCCAGATTTTCCTAGCTCTGCACTGCCATGGGTGTCCAAGCTTCTTCTTCCTCCAGCCCCATGCTGCCATGGGCATCTGGGATTCTCCAGCCTCTGGCTCTGAACTACCAGGGTTCTCTGTTTCTATGCTACCATGGGCGGAGCTAATTTCCCCAGCTCTGCACTGCTGCGGGCAGCTTAGCTTCCTCTTCCTCCAGCCTTGTAGGCTGCTGGGTTCATCTAGCCCAGCCCCAGCACTTTTGTAGGGCTCCAGCTCCACTGCCCTTGGGCTGGCTATTGGCCATCCTGCCATTAGGCTCCTGGACTAGTTTTCGGAGGTTCAACGTGTAGTGAAAATAATAATAATAATAATAATAATAATAATACTTATTATAGTTGTTGTTTGTTGTTGTTGTTTGTGCATCTGTCTATGAGTCCATCTGTCCATCTGTGAATCCATTTGTTCAAGAACTCCTCCTAAACTGTAAGAGCTAGGGTGACAAAATTTGGTATGCAGCTTCCTGTTATCCTAACTTAAAGCAAGGTCAGTGTTTGGTTGCGCCAGGAAAATGATCAGTGCCTGGAATGGGATTATTTTCCATAACATGGAACGGGATAGGGCTGATAGAAGGACAGCTATACTGTAGAGTTACAGCTGGGGGTAACAAGCAGAGGGAACAGTCATATTGTAGAATGACCACTGATAGCAGCCAAACCAGTGCAAGAGTTGCCAGAGGGTAGGGCTCCACATTCTGGCTACTAGTCTATGTAAGTGGCCCCCTGTCCCAAACAGTGCTGGATGGGGGATAGGTCTCCCCCACCCAATGGCCTCACCAACCAGCCCGAGTGCTGCAGCCTCCCCCACCCCAGGGCCAAGCCCCAGGGCATAACTTCCCAGAGAAGAAGATGGAAACCATGGCCAATTCACACACACCCTAGTAAGGGACAGAGCAAAGACAGTAATTCCAGTCAGGGCAAATGGGATAGTAATTCCAGTCAGGGCAAATGGGATAGGGCAAATGGGACAGTTTGTGGCACTAGTGGACTCAGGCTGTAGTCAGACCTTGATATGGGAGGGATTGACCACCAGGCCCGACTGGTGGGGCATGTCAGTGTAGCTACAGTGTATCCATGGGGACGTGACAGTGTCCCTCATGACAGGGGTGTCACTTGTTGTGGGTCTCTACAAGGAACGCTGTATCATGGTGGTGGCCCCAAAGTTGGCATACCTCGTGGTGTTAGTCCAGGATTGGCCCTACTTTACAGATGAAACCCCTGGAACCTGCCGAAAGGAGAAGCCTTGCCCCGTTCTGTCAATGCTGGCCAGGTGAGAGCTGGTGGAGGAACAAGGGGAAGAAGCCTCAGAGACACCGACAGAGGGAAAGACCCTGGCCCCAGGACGCAGTGTCATCTATAGACCCCTGGCAGGCAGGCATTGACCTAGAAGTGGACTTCCTTGAAGAACAGAGGCATGACATGACCCTTAGCTGGGAGCAGGTGGGGGAACCCTGACCAGATGGGACTCAGTGACAGTGCAGAGCTCATGGACCCCAGTTTGAGATCCAAAACAATCTCCTCTATTGGCTGGTCGCATATCCTCAAACCCAGGTTGAGATTTGCCAGCTACTGGTACCCCAGTGATTCCAGCAAGTGTTACTCCAGCTAGCCCCACGCCGTATTATAGGCAGGGCCCCTGGGCCATGAAAAGATGCTGCATAGAGGGGCACAGCAATTCTTCTGGCTGGGGATCCACCGAGAGGACAGTGACTATTGTGTCTCATGCCTGGAGTGCCAAAAGACTAGCCCAGTGGGGTCCCATGGGCACTGTTGATATCACTACCAGTAGTAGGGATGCTGTTTGAGCACATAGGCCTGGATCTGATGGGCCCACTGGAGCGGAGCACAGGTGGGAACACGTATATTTTGGGCACCGTGGACTACACCACCCTTTACCTGGAGGCGATCCCCTTACAAATCACAACTGCCCAGGGCATCGAGCTTCAGAAGGAGATCCTGACGGATGAGGGGACAAATGTAACTTTAAAGCTCATGGCTGAATTGTGCCTCCAGCTAACCATCTGCATCCTAAAGATCTCCATGTACCACCCCCAGACATATGGATTAGTGGAGAGTTTTAATAGAACTCTCAAGGTCATGCTTCACAAGTTCACGAGACCTGCAGCTTTGGGATAAATGGTTGCCAGCTCTCCAGTTTGTGGTGAGGGAGATATCCCAGGCTTCCACCTGGTTCTCTCTCTTCAAGTTATTATATAGGTGCCATCCACAAGAAATCCTGGACCTAGTGAGGGAGACATGGGAAGAGCAGGAAACACACACCCAGGGGTCCGTCCACTATGTGCTGCAGCTGAGGTAGTGGCTGAAGGAGTTAGGCTGGCTAGCCCATGAGAACCTGCAGAAGGCACAGGAGGACGAGGTGTGACACTATAACCAGGGAGCAAAGGTGAGGATCTTTCAACCTGGGGTGTTGCTCTTGTTACTCTCAGCCGAGTCCAAGCTATTGGTGAAATGGCAGGGCCCATTCAAAG
The DNA here is from genome assembly GCF_049634645.1 of Pelodiscus sinensis. Lineage (NCBI taxonomy): Eukaryota > Metazoa > Chordata > Testudines > Trionychidae > Pelodiscus > Pelodiscus sinensis. The sequence continues at coordinate 12,188,789 of NC_134723.1, forward strand.
TGATCCGAAGAGTCCAATAGACTATGAGGTATGGCTGCAGAGGTGGTGCAAAGAGTGCTGTATTTACCATGTGAACCTCCTAAAAGCCTGGAAGGAACAGGAGGCTATTCTGATCACCCCTTGCCCTCCGGAACCAGAACTCAGGCTGAAAGCTGGGGGCTCACAGGAACACCATCCAGTGGATCTCGGGCAAGGTCTAGGGGTGGAACAGCGTCAACAGCTACAAGAATTGATCACCCAATTCCCACAGGCCTTTTCAGACAAGCCAGAGAGGACCCGATTAACCAGTCACCACATCACTACCCTCCCGGGCTAAAAGGTGAGGGACAACCACCGCCCCCTCCTCAGGAAGATGTGGGACACTGTTAAGGAGGAGCTGGGGAAAATGATGGTGCTGGGGTGACTGAAGAGTCAAAGAGTGAGTGACAGAGCCCCATTGTATTAGTTCCCAAGTCAGAAGGGACAGTGAGGTTCTGCATTGACTTCTGTAAAATGAACGCCATTTTACGGTTCGACGCATACCCCAGGTGGACAAACTGCTAGTTTGGGTGGTTGGAGTATGACGATTACATCTCTATGCTAGACCTCATGAAGGGGTACTGGCAAATCCCCTTGGCCCCCTCGGCAAAGGAAAAGACAGCCGTCCCAACCCCCTTCAGGCTGTATCAATTTACGATGATGCCTTTTGAGTTGCATAGGGCTGCTGTCACATTTCAGCACCTTATCACTCAGATGATGGGTCTGCATGACGAGTACGCAACTGTATACATCGACAACATCATTTTGTATCATGTGAGCTGGGAAGAACACCTACAACATCTAGAGAAGGTGCTATGGGCCCTCAGGGAGACTGGATTGATGGCAAATCCCGCTAAGTGTCACCTGGGCCAACAGGAGGTGACATACCTGGGATACAGCGTGGGAAAAGGGAGGGTGTGACTGCTGATCGATAAAGTACAGGCCCTCTGGGATTACCCCACACCTACCACAAAGTGTCAGGTGTGGCAGTTTCTGGGTCTGGTGGGGTATTATCGCCAGCTTATCCCTAATTTTTCCACCATAGCTGCCCCGCTGACTGACTTGACCAAGAACCAACAATCCCGAAAGTGGTCAGGGGAATGCAAGACAGCGTTATAAACCCTACGAGACCAGCTAACCCAGGAGACCGTCCTTGTCCAGCTCAACTTCATATTTATTCCCCATAAATAAATATAAGTGTAATTATGAGTGTAATAAACTGCATAACATACTATTCAGAGTACTTTATGCCTCTTTATATTGATAGTTAGTTTCTCATCATACTCATGTTTTCGAATATGTCATTATCCACTGAAAATATACACATCAAATACACTAACTTAAATGGCTACATCTAGACTGGCATGATTTTGCGGAAATACTTTTAACGGAAAAGTTTTTCTGTTAAAAGTATTTCCGCAAAAGATCGTCTAGATTGGCACGGATGCTTTTGCGCAAAAAGTGCTTTTGCGCAAAAGCATCCGTTCCCAGTTTAGACGCACTTTTGCACAAGAAAGCTCCGGTGGCCATTTTAGCCATTGGGCTTTCTTGCGCAAAAAATTAAGGTGCCTGTCTACACTGGGCCTCTTGCACAAATATTCTTGCGCAAGAGGGATTATCCCTGAGCAGGAACGTCAAAGTATTTGTGCAAGAAGCACTGAATTCTTACATTAGAACATCAGTGCTCTTGCACAAATTCAAGTGGCCAGTGTAGACAGCTAGCAAGTTTTTGTGCAAAAGCAGCCTCATTTTTATGACGCATAAAAATCTAAGTTAAAAAATGTTAAAGAGGCATAGTCAAGCACTCAGAAATTAGAAAATGTGTAACCCTGAGATAATTTAGTTGCAAGTCTCTACTGAATATGTGTAAACTGATACTTTTCAATGGCATATAACTTGGCCAAATGTGGAATTTTATTCACAGCTATATAACAAGGCACAAAGGCCAAATTTCATATCCCTCCTCCGAACATGGGGCACTAGCGCGTCTGAATGAAATGGTTGTTTGAGCATTTATAACATGGACAAAATAAATTATTTTCCCCTTATTTCATTCTCTGAAACATTTTAACTGAAACTTTCCAAAAATGTCCTTATTAGGCAGATGTGTGGCATAGAAAATTTCAGCCAGAAGGGATAAAATTTGCTTGAGTTACAAGCAAATGACAACAGGGTCTTATAGTGAGAACTATCATGCAATCTTTTATATAAGCATTGCTTCCATTTCTGCCTGTGACATACCCACTGTGTACATGCATTTAATTGATATACAGGCAGTCTCTGACTTACGCGGATCCGACTTATGTCGGATGCGCACTTACGAACGGGGCTTTCTCGCCCCGGAGGTCGAGGTAGTGGATTGCTACCTGCGAGCTCCAGGGGAGAAAGTCCCGTTCGTAAGCTGCTCGGGTGCCCCTGGTCTGCTGGAGACTGTCTCCAGCAGACCAGGGGCACCGGGCGGGTTCCCGCGCTTCTGAGGCTTTGCCAGAGCAAAGCCTCAGAAGTGCGGGAACCCGCCCGCTGCTGCCGCTTGAGTCTCCAGCAGACCGTCTCCAGCAGTCCAGGGGCAACCGGGCGGGTTCCTGCTGCCGCTTGAGTCTCCAGCAGACCGTCTCCAGCAGACCAGGGGCACCGGGCGGGTTCCCGCGCTTCTGAGGCTTTGCTCTGGCAAAGCCTCAGAAGCGTGGGAACCCGCCCGCTGCTGCCGCTTGAGTCCCAGTGCCTGTGGTCTGCTGAGGACCGTCCCCAGTAGACCACAGGCACCGGGACTGAAGCCGCAGCCGCGGGGGGGTCCCACGCCTCTGAGACTTTGCCAGAGTAAAGCCTCAGAGGCACGGCACCCCGCTGCCGCTGCGGCTATGCTCCCCGTGTCCCTGGTCTGCTGGGGGGGGGGCGCGGCTAGTGTGCCCCCCCCCCCCCAGCAGACCAGGCTTTTGTTTTGGACCCTGGGGCAGAGCAGCTGGGGCACTGCCGATTGGTCCTGCAGCGCCCGCTCTGGGCACTACTGGACCAACCCGGCAGCACCCCAGCTGCTCTGCCACAGGTCCTGATTCAGTCGCTGCTGGTCAGTTTCAGCAGTGGCTGAATCAGGACGCCTGGGGCAGAGCAGCTGGGGTGCTGCTGGGTTGGTCCAGTAGCGCCGAGGAGCGGTGCTACTGGAGCAACCCAGCAGCTCCTCAGCTGCTCTGCCCCAGGTGTCCCCAAGTCAGCCGCTGCTGAAACTGACCAGCGCTGACTACAGGAAGCCCGAGGCAGAGTTGCTCTGCCCCAGGCTTCCTGGAATCAGCGCTGATCAGTTTCAGCAGCAGCTGACTTGGGGACGCCTGGGGTTCTTAAGTTGAATCTGTATGTAAGTCAGAACTGGCGGTCAGTTTCAGCAGCGGCTGAATCTGGACGCCAGTTCCGACTTACATACAGATTCAACTTAAGAACAAACCTACAGTCCCTGTCTTGTACGTAACCCGGGGACTGCCTGTGCTGTAGAATGTAGCACTGAGAGAGACTCACTTAGAAATATTGCATGGTGTCAAGTATCAGAGGGATAGCTGTGTTAGTCTAATTATATTTCCACTCCATATGGCTAAATGCAGTGCCTTGCATGGTGTCAAGTATCAGAGGGGTAGCCGTGTTACACTTCAGTTAGTCTATAAGGTGCCACAGGACTCCTCGCCGCTTTTACTTAGAAATATTATTGCTCAAACCAGTTTCTAGATATGATACTACTACAGGAAAAAAACTGCAGTTGAGGAACTGTATTGAGATGGCCATAAGACTGACCACCTTGAATTTCTGAAGATCATTCCCCTCTTCCATTTGAATTTCAGAGGGGGAAGTCTTGAATCCAAGGATATCTCATTGAACCCAGGGTTCATTGCCACAGAGTTGGAAGCATTTGAGTGAGAAATTGGCCTCTCTCTGCTGCCTTGCACTGATTCTCTTGATAGAATTGTTTAGTCTCTAGGGCAGTTAATCAGTCTTGTAGGGTCCCATTAGAGAAAAAAAGTAAAACGCCGAATTACTGTTGAATTACTAGCTGTACTATTGAAGAGACCTGAGCAAAGTGATGCTCTGCTCCTTCACATATGAAAGAATTCCTCGTCTAATTCATTCTCTTTCCTTCTGCTTTAGTGGATGGTATAATCATCTAGTGAGTTCCTCAGAGTGGGAAATGCCAAAGAAATATGTCAAACTTCAAAAGGAGCATTTGTGAGACTTTTGTGTTCAGAAGCTAAAGTTGAAGCACAATCTAAATAAGTTCTCAACAGGATTCAAGTTTCTTTAGTGAAAAAGTAATAACAATCAAAACTAAAGTGCAACATCTAAGAGACAGCAGAGTAGAAATCTTACAAAATGTTTTATTAATGGATATTACATAATATAGAGACTAATCATAATCTAGTGTTCAGTGAGTGGTATCCTCTGATTAGATACCGTAAGTTGTAAAAAACGGGTTGGCTGCCACGATGCAGTCATTGTGCCTTTGACTGGCTCAGGTTGGGGATAAAGAAATTTTACTGAAGGCATAGGAACAAACCATCCCAATGTGCAGCAAGAAAAATATAGTATGCGATCGGTTTGGTTTAGCAGTGAAATCTTTGGCGAGCTTAAAAACAAAAAGGAAGCTTACATGAAGTGGAAACTTGGACAGATGACTAGGGAAGACTATAAATATATTGCCCAAGCATGCAGAAATGTAATCAGTAAGGCCAAAGCACAACTGAAATTGCAGCTAGCAAGGAATGTGAAAGGTAGCAAGAAAGGCATGTTAGCAATAAGAAGATGGTCAGGGAGGGTGTGGGACCCTCACCTCCCTCATTAAGGAGGTAACCTAGTGGCAGATGATATGAGAAAAACTGAAGTATTCAAAGCTTTTTTTGCCTCTGTCTTCATAGACAAGGTCAGCTCCCAAACTATTGCAGTAGGCAGCACAGTATGGGAAGGAAGCAGGCAGCCCGCAGTGGAGAAAGAACAGGATAAGACTTATTTAGAAAAGCTGAACATACACAAATCCATGGGGTTGGATTTGATACATCTGAGGGTGCTGAGGGAGCTGGCTGATGTGATTGCAGAGCCATTGGCCATTATCTTTCATGGTGACTGAGGGAGGTCCCAGACAATTGGAAATGTAGTGCCCATCTTTAAAAACAGGAAGAAGGAGAATCCAGGGGACTACAAGTCTATCAGCTTCACCTCAGACCCCAGAAAAATCATGGAGTAGATCTTCAGGGAATCCATTTTAAAGCACTGAGAAGAGAGGAAAGTGATCAGGAATAGTCAATATGGTTTCACCAAGGGCAAGCCATGCCTTTTATGATGACATAAGTGGCTCTGTGGATATAGGGAAGATGGTGAATGTGATATACCTTCACTTAAGCAAAGCCCAGGTCTTCCACAGTATTCTTGGCAGTTAGTAGAAGAAGTATGGATCAGATAAGTTGATTGCAAGGTGGCTAGAAAGCTGGCTAGATTGTTGAGCTCAATGAGTAGTGATTAATGGCTTGATGTCTAGTTGGCAGTTAGTATCGAAGGGTATGTCTACACTACAGTGCTAATTCGAACTAACTTAATTCAAATTAGTTAATTCGAACTAAGCTAATTCGAATTAGCGCAGCTAGACTTTAAAACTAGTTCGAATTAGCGTTTAGCTAATTCGAACTAGCATGTCCACACAGAGTGGACCCTGAACAGAGGTTAAGGATGGCCGGAAGCAGTGCCAGCAGGGCATCAGATGAGGACTTAGAGCGTGGAGCTGCTGTCTCAGGCTAGCCGAGGACTGTGCTTAAAGGGACCCGACCCCCACCCCGGACAAACAGTTCTCAGGGTTCCCTGCTTGCAAAGCAGTCCTGGCTTGGAGTGCCCTGAGTGCCCACACGCAGAACATAACAGCACTCGGCCATCAGCCCGGCTGCACTTGCCACAAGCTGCCATCCAGGGGGAGGAGGCAATCAGGGGGCTGCAGGAGAACTTCCACCCCAAGAAGCCTGCAGAGCCAGCCCAGTCCTCCCCATCAGGGGCGTGTACCCCATTCCTCCCTCACCTCCTTCCACTTACCCTTCTCTAGCCCCCTTCCTGATATACAAAATAAAGAAAACGTGTGTTCAAAAATAGAATCTCTCTTTATTGAACAAAACTGGGGGAGACTGGGAAAAGGAGGTGGGAGAGGGGAAGAGAGAAGCTGGAAGAGGGGAGGGCAACAAAAATGATCAGGGGTTTGGAACAGGTCCCATATGAAGAGAGGCTAAAGAGACTGGGACTTTTCAGCTTAGAGAAGAGGAGACGGAGGGGGGATATGATAGAGGTCTATAAAAGCAAGAGTGGTGTGGAGAGGGTGCATAAAGAAAAGTTCTTCATTAGTTCCCATAATAGAAGGACTAGAGGACACCAAAGGAAAGGAATGGGTAGCAGGGTTCAAACTAGTAACTGAAGGGACTTCCCTAAGAGTCTGTTCTAGGGACAGTTTTGTTGAAGTTCAGAGGTGACTCTAAGCTAGGAGGCGAGGGTAAGGATAGGGACCAGCGTGACCTGGACAAATTGGAATATTGGGCCAAAAGAAATCGGATGATGTTCAACAAGGATAAGTGCAGAGTCCTACACTTGAGAGGGAAGAATCCCAAGCACTGCTACAGGCTAATGGCATATTGTGGTGCATTCATACGAGCATTGCCAGCAGATCTAGGGAAGTAATTATTCCCCTTTTATTCAGCACTGGTGAGGCCACATCTCAAGTATTGCATCCAATTCTGCCCCCATCCCATTACAGAAAGGGTATGGATGAACCATTTTGGTCAGGGGATTGGACTTGATGACCTGAAGTCTCCTCCAACCCTATGATTCTATGAGCTTATAAATGGTGGATTGGAGGGAGAGACCTCTTCTGAAAGAACAAGAAAGCATCAGGAAAAACACTTTGCAATCCTTACATTTGTGGTGGCTTTTGCACAAGAAGTAGTATTACAGTTCATTTTCTATTGTGGCAGTTTGCATCAAACAATTGTGGGTGACTGCATGTGCACAGTTCTAGTTCACTTGCACAATTTGACTAGAAAAAGCAGAAAAGTGAATGTTCTTGTCTAGTCACAAGAGAGAATTACAGAAGTGGTTAATTTAACTGTAGAAGAGAATGCCACTGGCCTACTTCTCTCCCTCTATTGTCTGCCACTGTTGGAAAGGAGCTCCCATCAGTGACCTGTGGCAGGAGGTGGGAAGCTTCTCCAGGAACTACAGGCAAAGGAACTGTGGATGAACTCTGAAGAAACTGTGGAAGAGATCTGAGATCCTTCCAAGAGAGCAAGACTGCCCAGGAATCATAGAATCATAGAATCACAGAATCAGAGACTACTAGAACTGGAAGGGACCTTGAGAGATCACCAAGTCCAGTCCCCTGCCCTCATGGTAAGACCAAGCACCATCTAGACCAGGGGTTCCCAAACTAGGGGGTGCGTCCCAGTGGGGGGCATGTGAAGAAATTCCAGGGGGGAGTGAAGTGACCCTGCCCCCCCGTCAATCTTCCCCAAGAAAAAGCCTGGTCCATCTGTCCATTTGGGTTTGCTTGGGCAGACTTCAAAATGGCCTCTTGTCTCTACAAGATTTGCTGCTATTTTTTTTTTTTTGGTCAGTCCTTTTTTTTTTTTACTCAACAAGTTTTGCTGCTATTTTTTGTGTGTGGAGGGGCCATGACACCGAAAAGTTTTGGTACCACTGATCTAGACCGTCCCTGATAGATGTTTATCTAACCTGATCTTAAATATCTCCAGTGATGGAGATTCCACAACCATCCTAGGCAATTTTATTCCAGTGTTTAACCACCCAGACAGTTAGGAAGTTTCCCTAATGTCCAATCTAACCCTTCCTTGCTTCAGTTTAAGCCCATTGCTTCTTGTCCTGTCCTCAGAGGTCAAAGAGATCAATCCTCCCCCCCCCCCGTGACAACCTTTTAGATACCTGAAAATCACCATCATGTCCCCTCTCAGTCTTCTCTTTTCCAAACCAAACAAGCCCAATTCCTTCAGCCTTCCCTTATGGCTCATGTTTTCTAGACCTTTAATCATTCTTGTTGCTCTTCTCTGGACCTTCTCCAATTTCTCCACATCTTTCTTGAAATGCGGTGCCAGATTTGAACACAATATTCCAATTGAGACCTAATCAGCTCAGAGTAAAGCAGAAGAATGGCTTCTCATGTCTTGCTCACAACATTCCTGTTCATGCAGATGAAGCCCATATTTATAATTTCACATACAAACATCATTCAAGTACATGAGTAGCATACATAGAATCAGTAGAGCATAAGCTTTCATTTGACACCTCGTATGGCCCACTTTGTACAGAATTTGCGGCAAACACCTCCCATGGGTGCAACAGTGATCTATCTGCTCACTTTAACATCGAATAACATTATTTTCCCTGTCCTTCAAAGCAATTGAAACCCCTCCCAAATTAGTATCGTCTGCAAACTTAGTAAGTGTACTCTCTATGCCATCATCTAAATTGTTCCTAAACCCACTTAGGACTGGCCAGGGCAGACGCGGTTGTCTACTGCATAAGTGGAATTTGTTGCCATCTCCACTTTGTGATTGTGGCAGTCTGCAAACTATGCATCACATTGTTGCAGAATGTGCAACACGAAAATTCACTGGCTCATTGGAGGATATTCACAATCTAATCAGCGATGCTGTTCACTGGCTGGAGAGCTTGGACGTCCAACTTTGATGAAGAAATATAGCATTGAACATGACATTCAAAGAAGAAGATCTAAATAATTGATGAAGCTATTGAACAGAACTGGTCCCAAAACAGACACCTGTGGAACCCTTCTTGTTATTCCATTCCAGCATGACTATAAACTGTTACTAATTACTCTCAGAGAATGGTTATCTAGCCAGTTATGAACCCACCTTATAGTAGCCCCATATAAGTTGTATTTGCCTAGCTTATTGATAAGAAGATCACGCGAGACCGTATCAAATGCCTTACTGAAGTCTATATATACCACATCTACTGCTTCTCCCTTATCCACAAGACTTATTATCCTATCAAAGAAAGCTATCCAATTGGCTTGACATGATTTGTTCTTTACAAATCCATGCTGGCTGTTACCTATCATCTTTTTTTTTTCAGATGTCTGCAGATGAATTTTTTCACCACCTGCTCCATTATCTTTCCTGGCACAAAAGTTAAACTTACTGGTCTGTCGTATCCTGGGTTGTTCTTATTTCCCTTTTTATAGATGAGCACTATATATGCCCTTTTCCAGTTTTCTGGAATCTCTCCCAACTTTCATGGTTTTTCAAAGATGATAGCTAAAGGCTCAGATACCTTCTCTATCAGCTCCTTAAGTCTTCTAGGATGTATTTCATCAGGCTCTGCTTACTTGAAGACATTTAACTTTTCTAAGTAATGTATAACTTGTTCTTTTATTTTAACTTCTAAATCTACCCCATTTCCACTAGCATTCACTATGTTAGGAATCCCTTCATCATCAAACTTCTTAGTGAAGAACACCCATAGAGGATATAGGAGCATGGAACTCCACGGCTATGTCTACACTGCCGGGTTATTACGCAAGTACGGCTGTTCTTAAGCAAGAATTCGCAGAGTGTCTACACTGCCTGCCTGCTCTTGTGCAAGGAAATTTACAGTACGACATGGTAAGAGACAGCTCCTTGCGCAAGAGCTACACTCTTTTATAATAGGTGTAAGCCCTCTTGCACAGGAGCTCTTGAGCAAGAGGGCAGTGTGGACGCTTAGCAGGGATTTCTTGCGCAAGAAAGCCCTATGGCTAAAATGGCCATCAGAGCTTTCTTGCACATGTAACCCTTCTGCCGGGCAGGCCTGGCAGTAACCAGGGCTGGGTTAAATATCTTGGGGTCAATCTCACAAAGAACTGGCTCGAGCTCCTCCCCCCCCAGTGATCTGGGAAATTCACGCACCCCTGGGCGCCTCTGAGAGGCAATGCTTCCCCACTCACAAGCACTGAGTCTGAGTGTAGGAAAAGAACATTTAATGAAACAGAGAGAGAATTCGTACGGCATTAGCTTGGGGAAAACACCACAAACAGAGTTCATAACCCAAACATGAGCCAAGCCTCCACCCCAGCCAAGAATCGCCCGAAGTCCACAGAATCTGACTCCCCAAAAGTCTCTGTCCCCACAAGTCTCTGTGCCACCCAGAGTCCCAAAGTTCACCCGCAGGGTTTCACCTCCCAACCTGGGTAGAAATGGGGGTGGGGGGATAGATAGGGGGCACCTTATACGAAACTCCACCACGCTTCACCAGCTGTCTCGTCCCACACCTCTGGACACTCCGCTGGGCACCTGTCGCTGCTTCTCTCCTGCCTCCACTACATGCCACAGCGCTGGTTGCCGCTTCTTGCCTGCCGCCGCTCCACACCACACCACTGATGGCCGCTCCTCATCCGCCGTCGCTCCACGCCACACAGCTGATGACTGCTCTTCGCCTGCCACCACTCCACATCAGGCCACTGGTCGCCGCTACTTTACTGGCTGCAATAGGTCTGGCTCTCAGCCAAACCAGTGATTTCAGCTCAGTAATTTCAACTCTTTAGCCACCAGCAAAATGAATCCAGCTTTCACTGGACTAGCAAACAAAAAAACTCCTCAGGGCGTCTGCTTTAGGTCTGTCCTTAAAACAAAGGGGGAAAGGTGCAGGCTGGGCCAGTCTTATAGCTCATACCTGGCAGGTGTGAAGCACACTGATTCAAGTCCTTTAACCCTTTCCCCCAGCTCTGTTCACTCAACTCTGGAAGGGGGGAGGCTTGTTCTTCCAAGACCTTTTACCATGATGGTGGTGTCTCTCCTGTAAGCACTGGTGGCATGTTTTACAGTTCCCACATTTAGGGGTAGCATGATTAGTTACCCCCACAACAGTCCCAAATTATATACAATTCTCCACATTCCATTCCAACACTGACTCTCCATCAGCCCTGGCAGAATGGGATTTACATAGCCACACCTTGGATTCTCTCCTGAGCAGTATTTACATGTCAACAGTTAACAGTTAATTACCTTGTAAAGCTAAACAACTGTAGTGGGCACACCCACCCCTCCTTTTAGCTGGCTGACAGCAAGCAGCAGTTCAGCCCCTGCTTACACACAAGAGAGTATCCACACTGCCATGGGCGCTTTTGTGCAGAAGCACAGCTCGCACATGGCAGTGTGGACATTTTCTTGTGCAAGACTTCCTGCACAAGAATCCTTGCACAAGACGTTCTTGCTCAAGAAGCCACCAGTGTAGACATAGCCCACAAGATTATGGCCACATTCTGCTTGAGGATCATCTGACTATGCTACTAATGAAGGCAACTGCAAACCTGCACCTCCACAATACTGCTGCTCTTTGAAATGAAAATAGTTTTGGTCCCACTCCTCTGCAAAAATCTCATTAATTCCTTACCTCTTCTTCAATGCCCAGCATACAATATATATATATATATATGTTTGCTCCATTGTTATGCAGAAATTAAAACCAATTTAGATTAAAATTGTTGAATATGAACATTACTGGAGCAAATTGTCATGTAGACCATTCTGTCTGTAGTTTCCATCTCTGGAGGTGGTCGGGAGATGATCATGCATTATGTTCAGGCACATAATGTAGGAATTTCTGTAGGAATCAGGAATGGGAAAGTTCTGAACATTAGTACCAGTAGTGAGGATAACATGGAATGGTAAAGCAACATTTTTCATGTATTTGTGTATATGGATGCCCCCGTGGTTACCAGGACAATACTATTTTTATCTTTTATATTTCTGGTATCTATGATGGATGAATTGACTAAAAAATCCTTCATACTTTCTAACAGCACAAAACAAATTAGTAAGAGCAACATTTCTACTACTCTCCTAGAAGTGTTCCTTTTTGTTTTTTTTCCCAATGTATACTGTGTACTTGTGCTGATTTATGGGAGGAAGAGATGAGAGACTTCTGAAGAACTGTGCTGATTAAAACTGTGGGTGTGTGTGTGTCCTGAAATGATTCAACCCCAGACTTCTTTATTCTTTTCCATTTCTTTCCATATGATTCTTCTTGGGTGGTTTGTGAGATTACCTTTCACTGTTGCCAAAAACATGTTTTCTTTATTGCAAAACTTTAAAACTTCCCTACAAAATGATTGTTAATGACAGTTAAAGCCATGCAGAAGTTTTTGTATCACAAGCCGTGAAAATCAGTTTCCTACATTATGTTCAAACAGCTTTGAGTGGTAAGAAAGGCATATAAAAATGACTAATTGTGTCAATTTCCCATTTTACAAGCTTTTAAAAAAATCTCAATTTTCTATGGCTACAGTTAAAAAACAAAAAACAGATATCAGCACAGGAATTTCTGTAACAATCAGTGTAGTTATTGTGATCTAAAAGGTAGAGCATTGGGGACTGGGAAACTATTCATTAGTCCTAATGGTTTTCTAAAATAAATACAGACATTTTTTTCTGATCCAGGCCAATCCATCCTGCATATTCTGCAAACATAAGAATACTGAGTGAGCGTACTCAGTGATGTGCAAATATGCTACTATGATTGAATATAGAAGCTAAGTGTCTGAATCATGGTCAGTGCAAACTGAATTTTTGGAAATGTTAGTAGCAAGCCTCTAAAAAATAATGATGCACATATGCAAAAGATGATTTTCAGGGGATTATAGGTCAAATATAGGTGGATGATCATAGAAACATCAAAAGGTGTCTCCCTTGCCCCACGGAATCATCCATTTCAGATATCAATCTATGAACCAAACTGTACAGAAGTCTTCAATGACATGATCTTAAAAATAAACAATAACAAAAAAAGACATTGGCAAAGCAATTTATTCCGATCAACTTTATTCTTGAAAAGAACTGAACTGTCTTGCTAAAATGATGTGAATCAGATGAAAATTTCTTGTTAACTTATGGAATCTCACGTGTCTGATTTCTTAAGACCCCATTTTCACAGTGATACCTAAAGTGATGTATATGTTAATAAAACATACCAAGTCCAACAGTATAAGAAAACTAATGTCCACAGAGTTAAATTAATATAGTATAACTATTAAGGTATCTTTATAACTGAAAAAAATCCTGGTTAAAACACATTTTTACATCTTTTTAGCAGGGTGAATGGTTTGAAACCACTCTATTGATTTAGGCCTGCTTCTCACACCAATTCTCAGCCATGTTGGAGTTGTTCATTAAATATCTTGCCTTAAATCTCCCATCTATGAAACTGTCAGCTGACGGTCAGGGCAGTGAGTGGTGTATGTGTGTGTATGTTACACACCCGAGACTTCAACTGCTGAGACCGGGGTCCCTTTGCAGCGGGCAACCTGGAGAAGGTTGATGGGCACCCCAATAAGTTTACAGGGAGAGATTATTACATCTCAGATTTTAGCTGCTAGAATACAAGATCCCTTCACAGCGGGCAGCCTAGGAAAGACTGAGAGATGCCCCAATGGATCTGTCACCTGGGAGTGACCGAAATCCAAACGCCCAAGCTCTTCCTATACCTGTCCCTTATGACCGGCTGAAGTTCTTTTTAATTGTGCTTGGTTCTGTTACAGCAACTGAAGGAGTCAGGTTAAAGCTTAAACAGTTACAGGTTTATTGAGGAAGCTTATAAATCATATGGTTACAATGGCTATTGCTTTATTTCTTAACTGCTAGCAAAAATAGATCTTAAAAATGGTTACAAAGAAAATAAAAGAAAATAGAAAATAGAAAATAGAAGATAATGGTACCCAATGACAGCTTAATCTTTAAAGAGCTCTATTCTATGCATGCACTAAAACAAAAGGACACATACGGGTACAATTTTTACCCCCTTCTGTTTCGCTCGGTCCCAGCGTGTCAGGCCAGGATCGGTCCCTCAATTCCTCGGAAAGACGAAAATATGAGGTGGGCATCCCCGTGGACCTCGGGAGGTCAAAACACCTAACCCGACCAGCAGGTAAATGGTAGATTGACACTCAAAGTCAGTGTGCTGCTGGACCCATCTTTATACCCATGGGTTCACGTATTTTTCTTTCTAATCTGTGATGCCAAATGGTGCTGGTCTGTCTTTTGTGACACCAGTTCTTACAAGGGAGTTGTGAACTTAATTTACACTTGTAAGAAAGAGTTGGGAGCATTAAACTGGAAGTACTGGAGATTCTTTTCTCAGTGGGAGATTCTTCTGCCGGGGACGTCTGTGTGTGTTCGTATCAACATGGGTGCCAGCCAGGCACTTCTTGCAGCCTCGAGCTCAGCTTATTGCCTTAATCATTCTCTCCTCCTATCTATGCTTTCAGCTTACTCAGGGTCAGAGAAAACTTGCATATCCTGATCTCGCATCAAAGCAGATCAAAGCTTAATGGCTATGCTGATTTTTTTTATTGTTCCTTCTCTGCCCTGTATACATGCATCTCAGAGGGCAAGCAAGATTGATGTGACCGGGGGGGAGGGGGGAGAGTTTCTGGCTACAGAAACTGGGATAGAAATACTTATACTACAGGGCTGTGTCTACACTGGCACCCTTTTCCATAAAAGGGATGCTAATGAGACACTTCAGAATTGCAAATGCCGCGGGTGATTTAAATATCCTCTGCGGCATTTGCATGAACATGGCTGCCGCTATTTTCCGGCTCAGGGTTTTGCCGGAGAAAAGTGTCAGTCTAGATGGGATCTTGCAGAAAATAATCCCTTTTCCAGAAGATCCCTTATTCCTATTTGAAAGGGATCAAAGTAGTACTTGAAAGTAGGAATAAGGGATCTTTTGGAAAAGGCTTTATTTTCCGCAAGATCCCGTCTAGACTGGCGCTTTTCTCCGGCAAAACCCTGAGCCGGAAAAAAGCGGCAACCATGTTCATGCAAATGCCACGGGGGATATTTAAATCCCCTGTGGCATTTGCAATTCCAAAGTGTCTCATTAGCATCCCTTTTCTGGAAAGGGGTGCCAATGTAGACACAGCCCAGGAGTATTGTGACTATTAATTAGTTAACATTTGTAAAACAAACGGACAGTGGAAAATGCTATGTGAATAGTGACAACACAGTTATCCTGGGCACTTCTATTAAGAAGAAATATAAGCTGCAAATTCATATAATTGGGTTAACAGTTTTAAGCATAAAGTGATCTTTTATATGTTCCTTAATTAGTCTATATGTGTAGCTTTTTATCCTGTTCTAAAGACTATTAGAAAAAACAATTAATGTGTTACTATATTCTTGGTGTTGCAGACAGTAACAGACAATCAAGTTTAATGCACCTATCTGATTACAAGCTGCTCTTTAGGTGTAGGACAAATGACTACAAGATGCCATTGTCAAAAGTGTGAAACATTTAAGCCATGAAATATTAATCAAAACTCATTGCACTTATTGCTCAATGACATCTCAATCATCTCAATGGGAATCAGATTTCAGACCTAGAGGGCTTGCAGCAAATTTCTACAATGTTAAAAAAAATCCAATGAACTTTAAAAATGTCAGCCAGCGGGGATTTCAAATACATAATTTACTATTTTGTTGGCTGCTTATAAATGGATAATAATAAACTTCTGGCTGAATGCAAGCTCATAAAAACTGGATCAAAAATGTGAAGAAGACCATGAAATGATAAATGTGGAGCTTTATGATACTAATTTTCTTCTAAGTAATTACAGTATGAACAGAAAATGTAACTGTAGTGTTAAAATGTGAATGGAAATTTTGACATTCTGCTTGTAGAGTGCAAAGTTTTTTATAGAGACAGGCTGAGTGGCAATATTATTTTCTGAACCACTATAACAATGCAATATCAGCATTGCTGGTATTGCTGCTTAGGTTGGATGGACTTCAATGGGTGATATATTTTCATAACTATTCTCAGTATTATTTGACTTCTTGATGTATTCTCATACTTATTTATTTAACCATCTGACTAATAAAGTGAACAATGCAGAGATTTCTTATTTGGAGTTCTAACAGTTCTTGCTCAATATTAAGTTCTTACACGGAAAGGATTTATTATTCAGTTTAGCATAATTGTATACATTGAATGTAAACAGAAAAAGGTTTCCATGCTGGCTCTGCAGAGTCTGATTGAAGTTTTGGATTCTGATTTTCAGCAATCACCATCTTCTCTCCCACTGTGACCATGATCTCCAAAGACAGATCTCCAAATTCCATGGGAACAAAGAAGCTGTCAAATCATGGAAGGCGAAAAGAAAATGATGGAAAAAGAACTTTTAGAGAGACTGGACCTAGTGCATAGTGATCACTTCCACAAGAAATAAGAATTATGAAAGTACAGGCTGTACCTTCCTTGTCTGGCACCCTTGGGACTGGACCAGTTCTGAACCAGGGAATTTGCTGGACTATGGAAGGTCAATGCCAGCCTTTCTGATGCCACTGGCTGCTGGGCTCCACTTTGGCAGCATCATAGGGGCGAGCATTAACCAAGTGGCACTTGGGGCACTCAGGAGAAGAAGGGGACCAGGAGCACAGCCTCATGGGAGAGCATTGAGTTCTGTGGTAGCTGGTCTGCATTCCCAGACCACTGCACTGCCTGTAGGGCTCACAGTCACCCTGTCTCTTCCCCCAAGCTTCCACCCTAACCCTAGCCCCTGCTCACTCAATGGCAGCCCCTCTGCTGCCACCAATTGTGGAGGTCCACTCCAGTGGCAGCAGGGGGGCCACCATTGACAGAGCAGGGATGTAGGCAGTTGAGGGAAGAGTAAGGGTGGAACCAAGTTGTGCTCTCAGTCCCCGCCATTGGCTGAAGGGCTCAACTCCTCACTCCCAGCTTCAGGGCTCCACAGTCACTCTGCTTCTTCCCCTGAACATCCCCGATTTCCGCTTCTCCCCTTCCTCCCTCTCTCTCTTTCTCTCTCTCTCTCTGAGTTTGTGGTGCACCATAAGCTCAGGAAGGGGCAGAGAAGGAGTTGCTGAGCAGGATGCCAGCTTTTCAGTGTGAGTGTTTCATCCCGGCAGCACCCAATGGGATGCCAGCCCAGAGATGATGCTGGACTATAGATGTCTAAACTATAGTGTTCAAACCTGAAGTGCCTTTCAGAACTAAGTTCAAAACTCTTCACTAAGGTCTTCACAGAAACACACAGCAACATTAAAATTGACAAAAACAAAAAATCTAGATGTATTAAAATATCTAAACTATGACTATAAACTATGAGTTTGAGTCACACATATTATTTAAAACTAATAGATACAAAAATTACACTAGACTAGCACAGGATGTTTACTATACTTATCTCTGAATGATCCTTCAGGTGGTCTGAGATTTAAGAATGATCTGTGTTACATGTCAGTTGTATCAGAACTTAAAAAAAAATCATCAACAAAAAAAGTTTTAATATAAGAGCACTTGACTAGAATCATAGCTTATTAACAAGTAGCTTCTGAAACAATAGGGTTGATAGTTACACCAGTGTTACTTTACTGTCATCAGTCAAGTTATATTTTGTTTATTATGGTAAAACTGATAGGAGAAAGTTAACTGTGTATGACAACTAGATCAATATTGCACAGTTTCTTACTTTTAAAAAATTAGCCTAGACCTTGAGCACTATGCAAAAGTCTTATCATAATTAAAACACTCTTATAACAATGATTTAATTGTGTCCCTTTTTATGTTAACTTTTCAAACATCACAAAATAAGTAACATTATTATGGATTATTAATGTAATATATATTCTTATTGATATAATAAATTTTTACAAACCTGATGTAATTTCCATTAATTATTTTTTCTCCCAAATATTGGATCAGCAGAAACAGCCATAAATTAATCTATGGTCCTTCTTTCATTCAAATAGATTCAATCAATATTTTAAGTCTTACATGATATTTAGTGCATGTCTGAAATACAAGAGAATATAAATGACATATGAACTGAGCATAAGCAGTGAATCCTTTACCCATTGAAGTGAACAGGAGATTTGTTATTGACTTCACTGGGTTCAGCGTTTCACCCAGGAGTTCATATATTTTTTCTCTTTATCTCTTTATTCATGTGATGAATTGAAGGGATGAGCTTAATTTGCACAAATCCTCATGTCATATTCTATGAGGCTTATCGATGGAGATTTAGGGGAAATGCATGGACATTTTGTTTTGTTTTGAGTCAGAAGAAAATGCAAACACTTCAAAATTCTCAGCATAAGAAAACTCTGCAAAAATATTCAGATTGTTTGAAATATTTTGAATTTGAATTTCAATATAATATAATACCTTAAACATTCAAAAAATAAAAAAGCTGTTTAAAAATGAACAATTTAAATGTTTCCATTCAAAAATTGCCAAAACAGACATCCTCAGCATTGTCAGAACTTTTTTCTGTTATTTTTTCCATGCAATTCCATGAAATCTTTCTATTTCGATGTTTCTTAATTTCAGATCGAAAATGATTCTGTCCTATTTTTTTTCTGACCAACATTAGGTACATGATAAGAAAAATGCCAAAATATTTTGCCTCCATTTATATTATGAAGAAGCGTTTTCATTGAACTTGAAAGATGTCCATTGAGATATGAATTGTCTTACCCATGCAGTGCCCATATAAGTGAGTATAGCGATAAATAAAGTCTGACCATTTTTGCTAACATTGCATTAGGTGAATTGTCATTAAAAACATTCTCTTTCTCTTTTCTCTGTGGTAAACTCAAGAAAAAATTCATACCTGAGTCTCTTAGATGAAGCATCAAACTGGAAATTCTGCAGTATCTTAAAAATTCAGCTGTGTGCCAAGCTGTGATAAACAGAAATATTCAAGATGAAGCACTGTCAGTGTAAACAAAATTTCCAGCAAGGTGGCCTCCGTGAAGAATCCTCAGCTTTGAAACAAACTCCTCTCTTAGTCCAAAGCAACTTGGGCCAGTTGGCCTGCAGGGCCTATTTACTTCACCAAGTTTTAGAAAGAGAGTTTGGGGCAGATGGTATATTTATAAGGGCATTTGATTCCCTGATTATTTTGCTTTAGAGCATGATAAATCTGCTAAATATGACTGCATTCTGTCATAATTGTATTTTCAAAAGGCCAGAAAAACATGGGACAAGAACCTCTTTCTATTAGTTGCTGTGAAATAGAAAGAAAAACCAGCAAAGCATTTTTGGCACTATCATTAGATCATTCATTAGGCTTCCCACCAGGATCCCTACAGTTTACTTGCAAATTTATTAAGTCTTCTGACCTGTACTGCACATTACTTATTGCCAGTCACAGGGACAATGGTAATCAATAGAAAATATAATATAATAATAAACATAGCTTGGTATCATTCCTTCAAAGTCTGGGGGAGTTAGAAGCCAGTTTTTCTGTTCAAATTATATGTAAATTATTTGCTAACTGTGAATTCCATATCAAGATGGACAATATGAAATTACATCTGCAAGATTCCTACTATGTGAAATAAAACATTGCCCGATAAGGAGGGAAGGTGTGTGTATAGCCCAATGGAGAGTTGGGAAGTATTGGACATATAGCCAGGGTCAGTTCCCTCTCACCATTTCATCAATACACAAGGAGGGCAGCACCAGTAAGAAAATACAATAAACTATATATAACATTATCAGCAAACTTCCCTTTGTGCCCCTTAGGTCATCAAATGTGATTTCAATATCATTTACAGTAGTGTACCATAAAGTAAGAGCAACTCCATTGAAATCAAGGAAATGACACTAGTGTAAATTTGGTGTAATGGGCATAAAACAACTGACAATAACACTCAAATGGTACAGCTCTTCGTGTATTGCTGCAATGGAAGTACAATCCATATTTTTTCCCTATTAGTGAATGAGAAGCTAAACTGCAATTCAGGAAACAAAAATGCTTTTGAATTTTACATACATAGAAAGTTAGCTTAAACTAGAAGACTTCTAATTTTCTGTATTTTCTGTACTGTAAATGGCCAAATTAATATTATTTTTTTAAATTGCTTGAATGGACTCCAGCAGATAGACATGCAGCTGTCAGAACACAGAGCTGTTTCTGTTTTAGAAAACTTTGTATAACAAGGTTTACAGTAGAAACACTAATAAACTTTAACAACCTTATTTCCAGGGGCACTTATACTTCAATAATGGCGTTTCAATGTACTGTAACTATCATAATTGAATTCTCAAGTTTGAAATTCGATATTGGACCATTCTCAACAATGGAAGAATATGTAAAGGCATAATAGAAAGGCAATGACTTGCACTTGAATAGAAGTGACAATCAGAGTGGAAGTCGTAGTTGTTATTGTCTGTTGAAGCATAACATAGTGTCGATCTGCAAACTATTTTACCTTATAACATTATAATCTTGATTTTGTGGTCTCCTTCACTGCTTAATATGTTTTTTATTAATCTAGTAGATTAGTTGATGTAGCATGTAAATTATTGTCCTTGAAGTGTGAATAGACTTATAAGACAAAAACAATTAAAATAATAGTGATCATTTGGAAATAGGTCCATCAGTAATTCCATTTCTTGGCTTCTTCTGAATTTATTGACAAGTTGCAGTGCTATTCTTTATTCATTATAATTGGTAATAAAAATAAATCGGTCATTACAAATCATTTGCAGTTTTGTGCACCCCTTTTGTTACGGATGGGGAGGGTAATGTATACTAAAGATCAAAGATTTGTTAGCATCCTTACATCAAAGCCTACAAATGCTACTTTCTACTTGGAAAGGTTTTCTTCTGTTATTTTACAGCGTCTCAAAAGCATCAAATCTGTAGAGACAGTTCTTTTACTTTTATTTCTGATCAGAAAGAAACACTTACTCATCCTTATTGGATTCCATGAGATCTTTGAAAGATGTATTTCAGTTTAATCGAAAAGGCATTATAACTCTTGAATGCTTTTTGATGTTACAAAAAGAAGCAAAAGCAAAATGTGCTCCTACTCTCATTGAGTATGTCTACACTAGCCCCCTAGTTCGAACTAGGGAGGCTAATGTAGGCATTCGAAGTTGCAAATGAAGCTCGGGATTTAAATATCCCAGGCTTCATTTGCATCTTCCCTTCCGGGCGCCATTTTTAAATCCCCTTTAGTCCGAACTAACTGCTCGCGGCTACATGAGGCAGTTAAATGTTAACTTGAACTAAGTCCTTAGTTCAAGTAAACTGTTACACCTCATTCCACGAGTTTGACTGTCGGTGTACACTGTGTGGATGTTTTCAAAGTACTATCCACAATGACGCCAAGATTTCTCTCCGGAGTAGTTGTAGCTTAAATTACTCCCTATCATATGGTATGCATAGTTGGGATTATTTTTTTCAATGTGCATTTCTTTAGATTTATTAACATTAAATTTCATTTACCAATCACTCAGTTTGATGAAAACTTTTTAAAGCTCTTCACAGTTTGATTTGGTCTTAACTACCTTGAGCAGTTTGGTATCATCTATAAATTTTGCCATCTCACTGTTTACCCCTTTCTCTAGATTATTTATAAATAAATTGAATAGGATTGGTCCCAGGACAGATCTTTGGGGGACCTCACTAGTTACCTCTCTTCACTCGGAAAACTTACCATTTATTCATACCCTTTGTTTCCAGTCTTTTAACCAGTAATCAGTCCATGAAAGGACCTTTCCTCTTATTCCATGACAACTTACTTTACTTACTCTCTTACAAAGGCTTCAAATTGGATTCCTTGAGTATCCACTCCATGATTTTTTTCTGGGTTCTAAGGTAACGCTGATTCATCTGTAGTACCTTTAAAAGCCACAAGATTATCTTCAGTGCAAGGTAGCACTCACCATGAGTAAGTACATCAGAAGCTGTCCCAGCAGGGTCAAGGCGTCCAATAGGTATTATTTTGATCTCCTCTTTTTCTGACGTCACTGTGGGGGTCATACGTTCCTTTTCCACATAAAATAGTATTCAGAATCTTATCCAAAATGTCATTTGTTATTTAAGTAGCTACATTGCCTACCCTAGTTTGCAAATGTTTTGTTTACAAACAGTCTTGGTGTAATTAACTTTCTTTTGCTTATAAAATGTTTATAAAATGATGACCATAGTATATGAAAGTTATGAAGGTATTTCCAATAATGTTTCACTGAATGCTAATCTAATTTAATCGTTGTACAGAACTCTAGGTTTCTGGACTAAAGGAGAGAAATGTATTTAAAAAATGACTACCTTTTGTAAAGGTCAGAGTGACAGTCATTCCCCCCATAGTATGCCACTAGACAATGTTGCTAATGATCCTCTGCTATTTTCATCTAATTTTTGATCATACAGCTATAGTCATTTAGTACTAGGTGTTAGATGCCTTTTCTAGTATGACCAGATCCTATTCACTATACCCAGGTATGTAGTCCACTATACCCAGGTGAGTGGATTTAATAGGATTGTTCACAAAGGAGATGGCACATTTAAAAGTTTTCCTCTCCAGTTTAGCTACTTAATTCTTTTTCTTACATTTCATCCCTTAATAGATCTTTTAAGTGTTTATCTGCTGAGCTTTTAAAATTTGTCCTTGCTCAGTGCAACTAAGTATAAAATGTTTGTAAAGTGAATGTAATTAGAATAAAAGCATCAGGGTATGTCTACACTGCCACCCTAGTTCGAACTAGGGTGGCGAATGTAGGCATTTGAACTTGCAAATGAAGCCTGGGATTTAAATATCCCGGGCTTCATTTGCATGTTCCCGGGCAGGCACCATTTTTAAATGCCTGTAGTTCAAACTACCTGCCCGCGGCTACACGCGGCATGGACTAGGTAGTTCGAATTAAAGCTCCTAATTTGAACTACTGTTAAACCTCCTTGCAGGTAGTTCGAACTACGGGCATTTAAAAATGGCGCCCACCTGGGAACATGCAAATGAAGCCTGGGATATTTAAATCCCGGGCTTCATTTGCAAGTTCGAATTCCTACATTAGCCACCCTAGTTCAAACTAGGGTGGCAGTGTAGACATACCCTCAGATGGGTAGCCAAGTTGGTTTGTAACTGGGAAAACTTAAAAAACAACAAATAGTCTAGTAGCACCTGAAAAACAAACAAAATATGTACATGGTATCATGAACTTTCATGGGTACAGCCCATTTCCTCAGATGACTGGAGTATTAAAAATCCAGATCCAAAAATTAATAAGTGAAGGCGGGCGGGGGGAGGGGGGGCAAAGGAGAGCCGGGAGAAAAAAAGTGAAAAAATAGAGGCTGATAAGAACAATTTGCACTTCTGTAAGTACCCATTGTTTGATTGGTTAAGTTATTAAGATGTGGAAGGCAGTGTGCGAGCCAGTCGATATCTATATCACACACTACCTTCCACATCCTAGGCCTCAGGAACAGTGTCTCCAGCAATGACTGACAATTTCTCTTTATTCTCCTCCAGACCAGCCGTGACTATGGAGTGATGTATGGAGGGATGGACACCACACGAGCCAGCTGCCTAACTTGGGGGGAGCCGCAGCAGTCAGAGGGTTCAGGAGGACATGATGAGGGATCATGTCTCCATCCTCTGGGACATGCAGCAGATGCTGGCCCAGAAGGTTCAGGAGGATGCACAGTTGCAGGCCCAGATGTGGACTAAGCTGCTGCAGCAGGGCTGCAACATGTATTCGACCTTCTGGGAGCTTATGACCTACCCTGCAGCAGTTCCAATCTTTGCTCCAGTCCCTCCTCCCGCTTCCATGTCTGATCCCACTCTCCTCCCATGCCTGACCCTGCTGCAGCCTCCCTCTCCTCGCCTTTCCCCATATCCTCCTAGGTCCTCCACCACCACCCTCACCCCTGAGGTCGCGGAGGTCCCCGCACATGAGGTGGAGGAAGAACCCAAGCCATACGCCACTGTCAGCCCCAGTTCTGAACCTCTCCTCCCTGTTCCAAGTTTCTCTGCTCCCTCCCTTCTCCCCCCTCCAAGGTTCTCAGCCCCTTCCTGGCTCCAAGGTTCTCAGCCACCCTCTCCATTTCCAGTTCCTCAGCCTCCCCTCCTCCCCAGTTACTTCTATCACAAATAAATAAACACATTACTTTTTTCAAAACAAAACATGTTTTTATTGTGTCTGCAGGAAAGAGGGGTGAAAGGCAGACAGGGGCAAGGGACAGGTCCCTAGTGGGGAGGCCCTTGGGAGAGTTATAGGGGTCCTCAAGAAAAACTGAGGCCTCCTGGATGTGCTCCCCCAGTTGATGGGCCTGGCAGATGGCAGCTGTGCACGGCTGCTCAAGGCCCATCCCTCTCAGCCACTCTTCCCCCCACTCCAAAAGAAAGGCCTGCCCTTTCCTCTCCACAATGTTGTGGAGCACACAACATGCGATCATCATCTGTAGGATGTTCTGCTCCCCCACATTCAGGTGGGTCAGGAGGTACTTGAACCAAGCTTTCAAACGCCCGAAGGTGCATTCAGCCTGCATGCAGGCCCTGGAGAGGTGTCCATTGAACCAGTCCTTGCTTGGGTCTGGTGGCCAGGATAGGACTTCATCAACCATGGCATTAGATGGTAGGACACATCCCCCACGATGCACAGTAGCATCTCAATGCTGCACTCGGAGATGAAGGTGCCAGCCTCCAGCTTGTGGGAGAGGCTGGAGCTGTGGAAGAGGTGGGAATTGTGCACCTTCCCCAACCAGTCGACGAAGATATCTGTAAACTGTCTGTGTTGGTCAGCTAGGGCCTGCAGGGTCATAGAAAAGTATCCCTTTCTTTTAATATACTGCACTGCACTGTGGTCAGGGGCTTGGATGAGGATGTAGGTTCCATCAATAGCCCCCCATAGTTGGGGAAGCCCAGGGCAGCAAATCCAGCAACAATGGGGTCCAGGTCACCCAGGCAGATGACCCTGTGCAGCAGGATCGTGTTAATGGTCCTCACCACCTGCAAAAGAAGACAAAGAAACAAAACAGAGTCAAAGAGGGTGCCAGAGCCCTTGGGTGGTTCCTGAGCCTTCCCCCTTTCTCTCCCTTTCTTCCCCTCCCTCCTTGGGCCCAAACATTCCAGCAGCCACCCCCTATGATGCCCGTCCCCCTGCAGGACTGTGTGAGGGTGGGACTGCAGAACCCTGTAGGAACCGGGCTTCCCTCCACCATTCCAAGCCCACCCTCTGCATCTCCAACCTCCCCTTTCCCTGGGGTCCCCCTTTCCAGTACTCCCCCCCTGCCAGGGACTGCACCCTAAGAGTGCCATACATGCATGAAGAGGGCCCCAACAGTCGAATTTCCCATGTCAAACTGGTTGCCCATTAGCCATTAACTCTTGGGTGTGGACAGCTTCCAGATATGATGGCGACCCACTTCTCCAGGTGGATGGCAGGTTGCATCTGGGTATGGGCAAGCCAGGCACACAGCTCCAAGAATGTCTCCTTCCTCATACAGAAGTTTTGGAGACACTGCTGGCCATCCCACCACTCCATAACCAGCTGGCCCCATCAGTTGGAACTGGTTTCCAGCCTCCAGAAGCATTTCTCCACCAGGGGTTGCGGTTGCAAGGGCATTGCTCCCACACACAGAGGTTCTGAGAGATGAGCTTGTCCTCAAGCTCATGCAGGGCGATGAGGGCTGCCTACAGAAACTGCTGCAGAAACTGCCAAGAGGCAATTTCAGCTCCATAGCAGGGTGTGTTGTGGTGTCCAAAAACAAGAGCACGCAGAGGAAATGCTTTGCTGTCCCTCAGCGAGGTAGGCAAGCAAGCAGAGGAACCTGAGAAAGGCAGTCCAGGGGGTCCCTTTAAGCACACATTTCAGATAGCTTCCTAAGGGTAGCAGCAACCGGAAGCAACTGCTGATCTAATGCTCTGCCTGAACTGGTTTTGGGTGGCCTTAAATGCAAGGTAGTATCCAATCAGTATCTTTCAAAATAGTACATCGCTATTTTGTTGCATTTTTGGTGTGTGGATGCTCTATTTCAAAATAAACTTTTCTGGAAGATATCCTCCGGAAAAGCTTATTCTGAAAGAAGCTTGCAGTGTATATGTTCCCTTAGTTTAACCATTTTGGCAGTGAATATAGCAGTGGGAATGTTTTGACAAACTCTTTATGTCACTTTGGTGAGTGGTCACCAAACACAATGTAGTAGTCAACATTGTTTTTCATTGGGAATTTGGGGTTTTTGACAAAACATTTTTTCCTGATAAAAGGAGTCTGCTTTGCACAAATTCAACTTTTCATCAAAAAAGTATCTAAAAACCAGAACTTCCCATTTGGAAATACTGTACATAGGTTTTCTATAATTTCCATTGAAATGACACCTTTCAACATTCCTAAGTTGAAATATTTCATTTCTGTGTGTGGTTCATTATTAAAACACGACTTTCTGGGAATCTGTGGTACCACAGGAAAATTGTAGTTCAGGTTCTGTATGCTCGACTCTCCTCGTTGAGGTGGGGCTAGCTGACAGGCATGCTATTCTGAGGGGTACCAAAACTGGTATTATGGTAAATGCAGTAGGTGACAAGGATCCGTGTATTAGTCCAACAAGCATATATCATATTTCAGTAATGCTTTGTCCAGAAGATCAGTATCTTGTGTGAGAAAATGGCTTGCATACTATATCTTCATACTGGAACATGCTCTTGATCTCAAATTCTCAGTCCTGCTGCTCAAAGTCTAGTATAAAGTCATGTCTTCTCAGCATGAGCAGAAAGTGGTATAGATCTACACCACTCTTGCTTCTTCTATCCCCACCTGACACAATGTGCTTTTGGATATAACTTTCATATTTTTTCCCCAGACTCTATTGTACTTCATGATCAATATCATCAATATCATCATTATCAATAAACTAGGGAATACAACCACGATGGGGTGGGTGCATAACTAGCTGGATAACTTTCCTTAGGGAGTAGTTATTAATGGTTCACACTTATGCTGGAAGGGCATAGCATGTAGGGATCCACAGGAGTCAGTTTTGGGAGCAGTTCTATTCAGTATCTTCATTAACAATTTAGATAATAGCATAGAGAGTTTTCAGATGGTACCAAGCTTGGAAGGGTTGCAAGTTTTTTGTAGGATAGTGTCATTAGTCAAAATGATCTAGACAAACTAGAGAAATGGTCTGAGGTAAATAGAAGGAAGTTGAATAAAGACAAATGGTAAGTATTGCACTTAGAAGGGAATAATCAGTTTGACAAATACAAATTGGAAAATAACTGTGTAGCAAGGAATACTGCAGAAAGATATAAAGGGGTCATAATGAACTACAAGCTAAATATGAGTCAACAATGTGAAACTGTTACAAAACAAACAAACAAGCAAAAAAACCCTAAGGGTACATCTACACTAGCCCCCTAGTTCGAACTAGGGAGGCTAATGAGGGCAACTAATATTGCTAATGAAGCACAGGATTTAAATATCCCACGCCTGATTAGCATATTCCCTGCTGGTCGCCATTTTGGAAACTGACTAGCCTGAAGTAACTGCCCACGTCTACACGAGGCAAAGAAGTGGGATTCCGAGATAAACCCCTTAGTTCGAATTAACTGTTAAACCTTTCCACGAGGAGTTGCAGTTAATTCAAACTAAGGGGTTTATCTAGGAATCCTGCTTCTCTACCGTGTGTAGACGCAGGCAATTACTTCGGGCTAGTCAGTTTCCAAAATGGCGACCGGCCGGGAATATTCTAATCAAGCATGGGATATTTAAATCCCGCACTTCATTAGCAATTTGGGTCGCCCTCATTAGCCTCCCTAGTTCAAACTAGGGGGCTAGGGTAGACATACGCTATGAGCCTGGAATGCATTAATAGGAGTGTTGTGAGAAAGACACAAGAAGTCATTCTTCCATTCTACTCTGTGCTGATTAGGCCTCAACAAGTATTGTATCCATTCTGGGGAATAAGGGATGTTCTGAAAGAGGAGACTTTTCCCACATTTGGCCCCATGTATACAGGGTAAATGTCGGAAAAGCCTCTTCTGAAAAAACAAGCAGAAAAAGGTACGCAAATTGTGGTTCGCAATTTGTGTATCTTTTTCCAAACAAAAAACAAAAAATTCAGTGTAGATATAGCCTGAGTGATTTTGCATGGGACATGGTTCCCTTCTCCTGAGATTGTCTTTTTTATGATGAGCATAAACAGACTGATAGTTCAGCACCAATAGTTTGCTATAAGTTCTTCTCCTGCTTCACATATTCTTTTCTTAAAGTGTTGCTATGATATAAAATAGAATAGGATTCTTTATGCTTTTTATTTAATTCCTTCTCCTGAAAGCAGACAAATAACAAACCAAACAAACTCCACAATTCAAGAAGCTCTGAAAATTACTTGTTTTAATGTCAGAGCTGTTTTAATTGTACAGCTAGTTGAAAAATTTTTGATGCACCAGTTTTGTCATGTTATTGGATTTTAAAGTGAGCAGACAGATAACTGTTGCACCCATGGGTGGTATTTGCCCCAAATTCTGTACAAAGTGGCCCATATGAGGTGTCAAATGAAAGATTATGCTTTAGTGATTCTAAGTATCATATTCATGTACTTGTATGATTTTTGAATGTGGAGTTACGAATATGGGTTCTATTCTTGGATAGTAAATGTTCTCTGTCTGGGAGGGAACAATGGGCCTGGTCTGCCTATCATGAGGAAGGATTATTCAGTGAAAGGCTATGCTAACTAGCACTGCTTCATGGACAATGGCTCTCAGAGTGGCCAATACACTCCTGAGGAATGTGTCTGGAAGCCTGCAGACTAGCCACTGCATAATGGATACTTGCATGTGAAATAAAGATAGGTCACTTGATCATGTGACCAGCTCCAGTTTGGGAGACACCAGGGCTATGTCTAGACTGGCCAGTTTTTCCAGAAAATCAGCCACTTTTCCGGAAAAACTTGCCAGCTGTCTATACCGGCCGCTTGAATTTTCACAAAAGCACTGACTTCCTACTGTAAGAAATCAGTGATTTTTGCAGAAATACTATGCTGCTCCCATTCGGGCAAAAGTCCCTTTTGCGCAAAAGGACCAGTGTAGACAGCTGAGATTTGTTTTGCGCAAAAAAGCCCCGATCACGAAAATGGTGATCGGGGCTTTTTTGGCAAAAGCGCGTCTAGATTAAATGGAAAACTTTTCCGTTAAAAGCATTTCCGGAAAATCATGCCAGTCTAGATGTAGCCCAGGAATGTAAATATCTCATGAGTCTGTCTCCATCTTGTCTTCAATTTTGTTCCTGATTCCAGATGCATCCTTGCTAGGGACAGAGATGGGAAGGATTGCTGACCCATCCTGATATGGGATGTGCACCAAAGACTTTTAAGCTAGCAGTTTGTAACATATCTGCTAACGCCTGTGTCAAGAACTCGGTGATTGATGTATGTAATGTTTTCTTCTTAACAATCTTACTCTCAACCTTTTCTTTCTTTTATTAATAAATCTTTAGATTTTAGATTCTAAAGGATTGGCCCAGCATGCTCTTGTGGGTAAGATCTAAAGTGTAAATTGACCTAGAACTGTGTCTGATTCTTTGGAACTGGGAGGATCTGTTCAGAGTTGGTGATATTGAGTTTTATAACCTCTCACCTGTGTGTAAGGTCCGGAGCTGATTGTGGCACAGGGAAAATTAGAGTGTCTGAGGGGTTTTGCTCATGAAGCTTCCTGCTCGCCAGATTGGCAGCTGAAGTGCTCTGGTTTGTGGCCTGTTTGGGAAAGGTCTCCAGTTGAGGGCTGTAAGGAGCCCTGGTTTTGAGCAGTTCGCCCTGAGCTGACACCCTCAGCGGTGACCAGACCTGGCCTGGTCCATCACAAGTTTCTCATCAGAAAATGTCATATTGTCAAAATACAAACTTTCCATAAGTATTTGTTATTTTCTTCAAAATTCTGTTCTGAAAAAAATTTAGACAAAGCATTCCGATTATCATAAAATCATAAAATACGAGAATTGGAAGAGACCTTTAGAGGTCATCAAGACCAATACCCTGCCCTCACAGCAGGACCAAGCACCATCGACAGCACCCCTTACAGATGTCTGTTTAACCTGCTCTTAAATATCTCCAATGATAACATTCTCTTTTGACATTATTGGAATGGAATGTTTCCATTTTCATTTCAATTTTTAATATTTAATTCTATTATGTAATAACATTGAAAAAGTCCAAATAAAAACACTTTGATCCAAAACAATGGGTTTTTTTTCAAAAATATTGCATAGTTCTTTGTTTTTTTAAAAA
The DNA here is from genome assembly GCF_049634645.1 of Pelodiscus sinensis. NCBI lineage: Eukaryota > Metazoa > Chordata > Testudines > Trionychidae > Pelodiscus > Pelodiscus sinensis. Next base: position 12,218,856 of record NC_134723.1, read on the forward strand.
TTTGGAATAAAACCACATTTTTAAATTTCAGGATTTCCAGCTAAACTTAAAAACAGCTATTTGTATTGTTTTCAGACTAGTACCAGTTATGATTTTATTTGTTTGTTTGCTTGCTTGGTTGGTTAGTTGGTTGGTTTAATGAAATACCTGCTTGGTGATGGCATTTTTTTGTTTTCTCACTGTAATATTTTAGGGAGAAGGAAAGGCGCAGAGTGCTTGATTTGAAAGGGACTGGTAGGCATAGCTGACTAATTAGCAAATATATTAGAAAGTCTATGCAGGGCAGACGGTCATTCACAGGTGATTGCTACAAGGATACAGGGTATTTTATTTTTCTCACTCCGATTCCTAAGAAGTAAGAATAAAAATTAGAAAAGCAGATCCCTGCATGGAGCTCATTGTATGAACTTGTCTTTACGGCTTTGTTACTGTCTTTATTCCATGAATAAACACAAGAGATCAGTTTTCTGGTTTGCACAATTTTTCATGGAAATTCAGTATTCTTTTTTCAAATGAATGTGTATGGATACATTTTTTCTCAGATTTAATCAACCAGAGTTTTAGAGAAATGAGTGGAAGGAATAAACAATTTGCCAGTCCTTTTCTCTAAGATCCCCTGAATATTTGTGTCAAGGTGAAAATCTTTTTATCTGTATCTCCTTCTGATGTAGAATTGGTTTCAGTTTACTGAAGATTTCCAGCACTCCCAAGCACCTGATCAAGTTGATTACTGCTGAAGATGTTGGCTAAACAAAACTGCACAGCTTATCACTCTGACAGGAGACACTGCTAGCTTGTAATCAAGACTATAATGAATGATTTATTTGTTCCTTTCTCTCTGGGACTTCCCATCATTACATGTTCATTAAGTAATAATTGTCATTGATCGACAGGCCTGCATATGGATGACAGTAAGAGAAACAGGGCTATTAAACCTTCAGTAGGTAGAACAAGTGCATGCCACAACCAATAAGGTAGATTAATGAGAAGAATTAAACTAAGGATAGTTACACTATGGACCATTTCCTTTCTTCTCATTTTATTTATGATTACTGTCAAATATATAACATCACAGAGACCTTCAGAAGTAGGACTTTAACAATGTAAAACAGAAGCATGGCCTTATACTGTGCTGCTCAAAGGCTTTGATTCGCAAAAATGTATGATAATAAATTGTAAAGTAGTAACAACTAGTTGGACAGCAAATTTGAGGGACCGTGATGATGATGACATTCATTTTCTGAGGTCTTTTTATTTATTAAATGTTTTTAATACTTTTAATTTTAAAAGAGGAAAATTGAATTCCTATGCTTTTGCAAGTATAGGGGAATTATTTTTCATTTTTAATGCTAAAAATAAAGAAGGGCAAATGTATCAAAAATTATGGGAGAGTGATGGTTTTTTTTCCTAAAGTGTATAGATCAGGTTGAGGAAAAGAAAGCACAAAAGAGAGCACTGTAAAATCATTTCAAAGTCAAATTAAATATTATGGGAAAATGTAGATGAATTCCCCATTTCCCTGCATGATCAAATTAATAATCAAATGTCCAGATCATATATCAACTGAAGTCAATGACAAATCAATGCAGAGCACTATTTTAATGTGTTTTTATTATTTTATTTCTTTATTTAGAAAGGTTTAGTGGATACAGCATAGAAATGAAGAGAGCTGATTGTGATCCTCACTTTGTCACTGACTGTATGACCTTGAGCAAGTCAAAAGTCACAGAGCAAGTCTTTGTGTGTCAGTTTCTCATGGACATACTGGCATAGAACCATTTTCTAAAGTGGTTTTATGACTACAAATAAAATCATGGTTTAAATGCTAAGTCGATTATTCATTTTGCACCAGTTATCAAATATGTAGTCATCTTGCTGGAATTTCTAAGGTCTTCAGAAAAATAAAAGTAAAACAGGACACAATGAAATGTCATCAAAGAGCACTTAGACTGAAAGCCGGGAAATGTGTTTGGAAAGACTAAATTTAAATACTGGGCTGGATTCTAGGGTCTGCTTGTCTGCATCTTCAGATTTCTAGTCTGGGGCTGTAACCTTTCCCTTGCCCCTCCCCTAATCACGTTGTAACTCTGTGCAGGGCTTGTCTCATAGCCCCAGGTTAAAGCAGTCCAAGAATTCTCTAATTTATGCTAGCACGAAACTTCTACAATGGGTAAAAAGGACTGCCAGAGATCTGTATGCAGGAGAATCACCCAGTCACTTCCCCTTCCCTCTGGTCATTACAATTCTTCCTGTTTTGTGGATAGAAGAGAAAGAGAGTGGCATAAATCCCCCTTATGTTAGCTCTGTCTTAGGAGTTACACTGGGTAATGGCACAGTTACACTAGTGATGTGATGCAAAGTGACAATGCTACATCTGAAAATCTGACCCAATGTGTTTGCAAGAGGTGGACTAGTTGATAAATTGCACCACAAAGTTAAAATACTTGAAATATTTTTCTAATTTAAATTTTCCATATAAACAATTGTTGTAATTAATCTGGAGATATCACCATAGATATATATCACTGTTACAGGACCACTTGGGAACAGTGACCATAATATAATAACATTTAACATTCCTGTGGTGGCAAGAGCACCTGAGCAGTCCAGAACTCTGGCATTTAATTTCAATAAGGGGAATTACACAAAAATGAGGAGGTTAGTTAAACAGAAATTAAAAGGAACAGTGACTAGAGCCAAATCCCTGCAAGCTGCGTGGAAACTTTTTAAAGACACCGTAATAGAGGCCCATTGCCATGGGATAAGAGGGGAGGTCCCTTCTTGGATTGAGAACTGCTTAAAAGACAGGAAACAAAAGCTAGAAATAAATGGTACATTTTCAGAATGGAGAGGGATAACTAGTGATGTCCCCCAAAGGTCAGTCCTGGGACCAATCCTTTTCAACTGATTCATAAATGATCTGGAGAAAGGGGTAAGCAGTGAGGTAGTAAAGTTTGCAGATGATACCAAACTGTTTAGGATAGTCAAGACAGAAGCAGACTGTGAGGAACTCCAAAAAGATCTCGCCAAACTGAGTGACTGGGCAACAAAATGGCAAATAAAATTTAATGTGGATAAGTGTAAAGTAATGCACATGGGGAAAAATAACCCCAACTATACATACAGTATGATGGGGGCTAATTTGGCTACAACAAATCAGGAAAGAGATCTTGGAGTTATCGTGGACAGTTCTCTGAAAACTTCCACACAGTGTGCAGCGGTGGTCAAATAGGATGCTAGGAATTATTAAGAAAGGGATAGAAAATGAGACACAGAATATCTTACTGCCCCAGTATAAAACTATGGTACGCCCACCTCTTGAATACTGTGTACAGATGTGGTCTCCTCACCTCAAAAAAGATATTTTGGCCTTGGAAAGGGTTCAGAAAAGGGCAACTAAAAAGATTAGGGGTTTGGAACTGGTCCCATATGAAGAGAGGTTAAAACAACTGGGACTTTTCAGTTTAGAAAAGAGGAGAATGAGGGGGATATGATAGAGGTCTATAAAATCATGAGTGGTGTGGAGAGGGCCGATAAAGAAAAGTTATTGATTAGTTCCCATAATAGAAGAACTAGAAGACACCAAATGAAATTAATGGGTAGCAGGTTTAAAACTAATAAAAGAAAGTTCTTCTTCACACAGCATGTAGTCAACCTGTGGAACTCCTTGCCAGAGGGGGCTGTGAAGGCTAGGACTATAACAGATTTTAATGAGAAGCTAGATAATTTCATGGAGGTTAGATCCATAAAAGTCTATTAGCCAGGGGATATAAGTGGTGTCCCTGGCCTCTGTTTGTCAGAGGCTGGAGAAGAATGGCAGGAGACAAATCGCTGATCATTGTCTTTGGTCCACCCTTTCTGGGGCACCTGCTGTTGGCTACTGTTGGCAGACAGGTTACTGGGCTAGTTGGACCTTTGTTCTGACCCAGTACGGCCATTCTTATGTTGTTATGATCAGCAGAAGGAGACAAGGAGGTTCACATGAGAAGAGAGGTGGCCTATAAGACAATCTTTCTTCAGATATGGCTTGAGCTGATAAAAACTTTTTTCCCATTAAAAATTTTGACTTTTCATCAAAAAGCAAAATAATTAACAGCAGATTTTAGGTTCTGGAAAAATATTTTATTTCGGATTGATGAAAAATGAAAGAAATTCAAGAACAGCAGAGATTTTCAATGCATGTTTATTTTAATTCAGTAATCTAATTTTTTCTACCAGGGGTTTTCATGGAAAATTTTCAGTCTAGCCACAGGTATAGCCCATGACATAACAAAGTTCAGGAAGCCTGACCCCGGCTTCTTCCTCAATAAACCTCTTATAAATTGTTGTATGTTTTCTTGCTGGTGAGGCAACAGCCAGCTTCAGATTTATTGCTCTCAATACTTTTACACAGCAAGGCACTTCTTTCCATTTCCTCATGCAGAAATACAGCAGCTACCTATAACCTTTATCTGAAATGAAAAACCAGTGGACCTACTCCAGCTGTATATTCAAGTGTAAATAGTACTATTGAAAGCTTTCCATTACAATGCATGTATTATACAGACCTGTAATGCTTGATAACATTGTTTAGGAAAAGCTTCATTTATTTATTTTACTTTGATTTCTTTGCAACATATTTTTCTTTTATTGCACCTGAAAAGAGGAATATGCTGCTGCTACTAGTGGGCATGAAAGCAAAATGTCATTGACTGTCTAACAAACTTGGGGTATGTCTACACTATAGTGCTAATTCGAACTAAGCTAATTCGAATTAGAGCATCTAGACTTAAAAACTAGTTCGAATTAGCGTTTTGCTAATTTGAACTAGCGCGTCCACACCGATTGGATGCTGGGGCGCATTTAAGGGCGGCTGAAACTGGTTCCGGCTGGGCATCAGGTCAGTAGTTGCTTTGTGTGGCTGCTGTCTGAGGCTATCTGAGGCTCGTGCTTAAAGGGACCCCCCTGGACAGCCAGTTCTCAGCTTTTCGGCTTGCTTGCCTACCTCGCCGAGGGACAGCAAAGCGTTTTTCTTTGCGCCTGTCTGTGTCGGTGGCTCCCTTTGGGGACACCGCCGCAGTTGGCAACATGGAGCCAAAGCTCACCCTGGGCTTTCTGGTGCAGTTTTTGGACTTGCTGCTGCAAGCCTGCCAGCAATGGCTGGAGGCTGCCTGTCACCACCTGGTGCATGTCACCCCCTGCATCTCCCCCTGGTCTCCTCGGGGCTCGTGGAGGAGCGGTAGCAACGCACGGATGTCAGCTTGCCCCGCCGCATCTGGCGTCTAGACACCAGCAGCGACTGGTGGGACCGCATTGCCCTGGAGACAGACACTGGACCCAGAACTTCAGGATGAGGAGGGACACCTTCCTGGAGCTCTGCGAGTAGCTCGTCCCTGCTCTGCGGCAATGGGACACTCACATGAAGCCCTCCATCCCCCTCCAGAAGCATGTGGCCATCGCCCTCTGGAAGCTCTCCACACCGGACAGCTACCGATCTGTCAGAAATCAGTTTGGTGTGGGGAGATCCACTGTCGGAGCAGTGCTCATGCAGGTACGGCACTCATCGGCCACTGGGTCGGGGACGGAGGGGGGCTGCAAGGAGGGGATGGGCTACCCCAGGGAAAACTGGGGGGGAGGAGGAGGCGAAAGTGCCCCGCACCGGAAGGTTCGGTCTGTCCCAGCCGTACTACACGCCGCCCGCGGGGGTTGCTTCTGGGAGCGGGATGCAGGGCAGAAGCCCTTGTAACCAAGAAGGCTAATGGCATATTAGGTTGCATTAAGAGGGGGGCCATCGACGGGACGCACATTCCCATCCATGTCCCGGAACACCAGGCCTCCCAGTACGTCAACCGAAAGGGGTACTTCTCCGTGCTCCTGCAGGCCGTGTGTGACCATCGGGGCCAAGTCACGGACATTAATGTGGGCTGGTCTGGCAAGGTACACATGCACGGGTGTACCGGAACCCCTCCATCAGGGTCGGGGATGTGGACATGCCCATGTGCCTGGTGGGGGATGCGGCCTACCCCCTACAGCCCTGGCTCATAAAGCCGTACACGAGGCACCTCAACCCCTCCCGCCAGGCTTTCAATGCCAGGCTCATTACGACCTGCATCATGGTGGAGGGGGCCTTCGGCAGACTGAAAGCCAGATTTAGGTGCCTCCTCACCCACCTCGATCTCGCCGAGCACAACATTCCTCCAGTGGTGGCAGCATGTTGTGTGCTGCACAATTTGTGTGAGAGAAAGGGGGAGGCTTTCCTGCCAGCCTGGATGGCTGAGGCTGAGCGCATGGCTGGACACTGCTGCCGTCCGGGAAGCCCAGCAGGGGGCCGTCCAGATCCAGGAAGCTCTGTGGTAGAGCTTCCAGGTAGAGGAGGAGGACTGAACTCTCCCTGCATGCCCCACTGGGGCCTTCTTCCACCCTCCCCTCTTCCCCTTTCCCTCCCTAACTCCCCTTCCTAATGTCAAATAATGACACCTGTTTTGCCAACAAAAATCTCTTTTTATTGTACATAACTGGGGTGGGGGAAAGAGGAGTGAGGGTGGGATAGGGGAGGGGGAAACCCGGGAGGAGGGAGCTGAAAAGAGGTGGAAGGGAAGGGAAAGCTCAGGCTTGGGGGTCCTGCTGGCTCTCCCATCTCGCAGCACTCCGGGGACATCGGGGGGGAGTGCATGTGGAGGGTGGGGCAGGAGGAACAGGGGGTGCGGAGGAAGCGGGAGGGGGAGCAGGAGTGGGAGGAGGAGCAAGAACTGGGGCCGACGCAGGGGTCAGAGCAGGAGGAGGAAGGAACCTGTCCACCAGGCTCTGGAGGTGACCTCAGAGGGCATGGATCTGCTCCTCCATCACCGCCAAACTGCGCTGCCACAGCCGCAGCCGCAGGTCCTCCCGGACCCAGTGGTCCTGGATGTGGATCTGGTGCTCCAGGAGCCGCAGGTGCCGCCTCTGGTACTCCTCCTGGTTCTTGGCTCTCCTGCTGGCCCGGGAGCGGGCGACTGCTGCAGGCGGGGTGGTGCGTCCTGCAGGCCCAGGTTCTGCGGCTGTGGTGAAACAAGAGCAGTAGTCAATTCTCCCTGGGGCCCAGGTGTGTGAAACCCAGCTCCCCTCTGCAAGGCCAGGGCCCCTGCATGACACCCAGCTGCTGCTCCGTGGTGGACAAGGCCCAGGCGCACAGTCCCTGGGCTCCCTCTCCCCTCAGCCCCCCCGTACACATAAGGGGAGCATGATGGTACTCACATGTGGAGGCCTCCCCAGCCTCAGACGACACAGGCGATGTGCTCTGTGGGGCGCCTCGGGAGTCCAGGGTCCTGGGCAGTCTCCCTGAAGGCTCCTGGCTCTTGGAGTCCTCCTGCTCCTCCTCCTCCGTGTCCAGGACGGATCCCTCTGCCCCGAGGTCGAACACCACCCGGGGGGCAAGAATGGCGTGAGCCCCCAGGATGTGGTCCAGGGCCTCAAAGTGGGGGCATGCCTCCGGGTCTGCCCCTGTCTGGCATGCCCTGGAGTAGGACTGCCGCAGGTCCTTTATTTTACAGCGGACCTGCTCCTGGGTCCTCATGTGGCTTCTGGCGGCCAGGCTGGCAGCCTTGCGGCTGTAGACAGCTGCGTTCCTGTGGCTAGTGTGGTGATCGTGGATGTTGGAGGCCTCCTCCCAAACCTCGATGAGATCCACGATCTCCGCCCTTGACCAGGCGGGCGCCCGCCTCTTGCAGCCCCGGGCAGGATCCTGGGAGCCGCCAGCCTGGTCCTGGGAAGAGGCAGAGGGCTGGGTGGCAGCGGGTGGCTGGCTCATCATGTGCCAGGTGTAGGGTCTTCTGGCTGGGTGCTGGCAGGCTTGCAACTGGCACAAACACTGTAGCCAGACCGTGGCCCTTTAAGGGCTCCGGGGCCAGGAGGGTGGCAGAAAAGTTTCCCTGGTGTTGGCCAGAATGGCTACCAGGGCAAGCTGGGAAGGGCTAGCCTCCCACTAGTTTGAATTAAGTGGCTACACAACCCTTAATTCAAACTACTTAATTCGAACTAGGCGTTAGTCCTCGTAGAATGAGGTTTACCTAGTTCGAATTAAGCACTCCGCTAGTTCAAATTAAGTGCTCCGCTAGTTCAAATTAAGTTCGAACTAGCGGTTTGTATGTATAGTGCCTATGAAAGTTAATTCGAACTAATGGCTGTTAGTAGTTGCTAGGTATGTCTACACTACCACCTTAATTCGAACTAGGATGGCTAATGTAGGCATTCGAAGTTGCAAATGAAGCCTGGGATTTAAATATCCCAGGCTTCATTTGCATCTTGCTGGGTGCTGCCATTTTTAAATCCCCGTTAGTGCGGACTCCGTGCCCGCGGCTACACGCGGCACTGAGTAGGTAGTTCGAATTAAGTTCTCTAATTCGAACTACCGTTACTCCTCTTTAAAGGCGGAATGAAGGAATAATTCCAGTGTGATAGCTGCATAAATACCAACAGAAGCCATATAATTTTATGAGTATGCTGGGAGCAACGATTCACACAACCTTTGGGAAACCACATCACTGTCCATTCCCTGGGAGCTGATTTCATGAGCAAAAGGCCAATTCAAGTCCACAATTTGTGTGAAATTAATATCTATGCTCTTTTAATTTTTAATTAAGTGCTCCTTATGTAAAGCTGATGGACCCAAGTAGGCAGCAAGTGTGACTGAACCTGGGACCTTATAGGCTAAAGCTGTGCACTTCTACCACATGACCTAAAAGGCAATTGGTCCTTAGCTAAAGAGCAGACTTCCTTCTCCCTTTCTCAGTGGTCTCAGTGCCTCTGGGTTGCACTTATTTCTATGCTCTGTCAAAAAAATTAAAAATAATTAAACACTGAATTTTAAACCCAGATGTGGTATTTTGGAACATTGAAATGGTTTTAAAAAAGAAACCAATAATTGGGAATGAATTTGATCAGATCATTAGCTAACTGTCTTTAAAAAATCCTTTTATAAATAAAGCAATTGATTGGCCAAAATTACCACAGCACTATAGATGTAGAAGCTCATAGCCATAACTGCAGTGGCCACAGATGTTGTGGAAGACTCATTTTTAGGAATGAACTCAGGTCTCAGGCTTGAGGAGAATGGAGCTCAAATTTGTACCACATCTGTACTCCATGGTGAGTGGTGAATGACTGTGCTGTCAGCTGCTTCCAATATGACTACATTAGGATTATTTGAGGGAAAGCTTTCTTCCTGGAAAAAGAGTTTTGTTATCAGAAAAGCTCAACAATATTATAAATGCAGTACAGTAGGCTATAAAATGAAGTAGTGATGGATATAGTTCACTTGGAAACAAGCAGAGCTGATCCAGAAACATACAGAACTATAAATTAGGCTCCATTGAAAAATAATGTACATTTTATGGAAACAGCTAAATAAATAAATAAATCCTTGGCTGACCGGATCACAGAGAAGCATGTTATATTTATCCTAATCCACACATGTTTATAACTAGCTATAAAACATTTGCTCTTTACATTCTAGTAAACCATGCAATTTTCTATCATCATATAAACTCTGTGCCAGGTCTACTCTAGGGAGTTGTTTTGTATTAACAGGCTGGTTATTTAAAAGTAATAACTCCCACTTGACAGGAGGAATAACGCATATTTCGAAATTGTTATTTCAAAATAGAATTAGTGTGTATGCTCAGCTGCTACTATTTCAAAATATTTGGCCTTTCACAGCTGCACTTGTGGCCACTCTGGCCACACACCTGACAAGTCCAATGCTCCACTTCTCCTGCAGAGTTTAAAGCAGTAGGCAAAAGGGAAATGCTTGTAGCACCAGGAGAGCCCTGCTAGCCCTGTATCACACAGCATCCTGCATTAGAGCCATAAGCGACCCCAGCACTCCCTTTGAGCCCCGCACAGCTACCAGCATTACCACAGCACCTTCTAATGCCCTTGGCCAGAGATGAAAGAGGGCACCAGCCTTGATTGGTGTGGTGATCTTGGACCTCATCAAGGTCGGGGAGGAGGATGCCAACATCCAGGAGGACTCTACAACAAGAGGCAGAATGGTGACATCATTGGCCTATGTTTACCAGCCTGGCAGAGGGCACACGAGGACACTGGACTAGGTCCAGATGAAAATTAAAGAACTCCACAAAGACCAGGGAGTAAAATTCTCTCTCTGGGTCAGCACTGCATAGCCATTTCTATGAGCATCTGCATGCCATCCTGGGAGGAGAGCTGGTTATCTCCCCTGCCCTCCATCACTGACTCTGGCCAGGATATGCCTGGCATCAGCCTCCATGAAGGCGGGTTTGTGGATGATGATGATGAAGAAGAGGAGGAGAAGGAGGAGGAGGTTATCCAGGGCAACATTCCCACAAGCCATGAACTGCTCCTCAGCCTGGAGCCCTTCCCTCAGCATGTAGGTAACTATGATCTGGATGCATGGCTAAGAAACACTGGAGACATTCCACCGAGATTTTAACAACTTACACCCTACCATCAATCTCAGCCTAGACCATTCTACACAAGAGATCCATTTCCTGGACACCACAGTACAAATCAGCAATGGAAAATTAGACACCACTCTCTACAGAAAACCCACTGACTCATATAGTTACCTACATGCTTCCAGCTCCCAACCAAAACACACCACACGATCCATCATCTATAGCCAAGCCCTTCGATACAACCGCATCTGCTCTAATCCCACTGAGGGTATGTCTACACTACCACCCTAATTCGAACTAGGGTGGTAATATAGTCAACCGGAGTTGCAAATGAAGCCCAGGATTTGAATTTCCCGGGCTTCATTTGCATAAAGCCGGGCACCGCCATTTTTAAATGTCCGCTAGTTCGGACTCCGTGCCCTTTGGCTACACGCGGCACGAACTAGGTAGTTCGGACTAGGCTTCCTATTCCGAACTACCGTTACTCCTCATTCCACATTCCACGAGGAGTAATGGTAGTTCAGAATAGGAAGCCTAGTCCAAACTACCTAGTTCATGCCGTGTGTAGCCACAGGGCACGGAGTCCGAACTAGCGGATATTTAAAAATGGTGGCGCCCGTCAACATGCAAATGAAACCCGGGAAATTCAAATCCCGGGCTTCATTTGCAACTCCGGTTGACTACATTACCACCCTAGTTCGAACTAGGGTAGTAGTGTAGACATACCCTGACAGAGACCAGAAACTTCAGGCTCTCTACCAAGCATTTATAAACCTCAACTACCCACCCGGAGAAATAAAAAAGAAAATTGAAAGAGCCAGACGAATACCTAGAAACCATCTACTTCAAGCAGACCCAAGAAAACCAACAATAGAACACCTCTTGTCATCACCTACAGCCCCCAACTTAAATCTGTCCAACACATTATCAATAAACTACAGCCTATATTGGAACTGGATACTAAACTCCAAGAGGCTCTGGGAGACAGACCCATAGTCTCCTATAGACAACCACTTAACCTCAAGATGATTCTTACCAACAACCACAGGACATACCACACTAATACCAACCCTGATACCTTCCCTTGCAACAAACCCCATTGCCAGCTTTGTCCACATATTCACTCTGCTGATACCATTATTGGACCTAAGCAAGTGAGTTATAAGATCAAGAACACATATTCCTGCGCATCCAGAAATATAATTTACACTATCATGTACCGAAAGTGTCCGTCTGCTATGTACATTGGACAAACGTCTCAGACACTTTGCCAAAGGATCAATGCCCACAAAACAGATATTAGACAGGATCACAAAGAAAAAACAGTTTCTTGCCATTTAAACCAGAAAGGACATTGTCTCAAGGACTTGATTACCTGCATCCTGCTTCAAAGGCCTTTTAAGACTACACTTGAAAGAGAATCCTCTGAATTGTCATTCTTGCTTAAATTTGACACTTTATGCCTAAGTTTGAATAAAGACTAATTATCTTACCCATTACAAAGATAGCTTCCCCAATTATCACCTCTAATATCATTAGCTCACAGACATTTACCTCCCCTCCATCCCTCTTCTGTTCTGAAATTTGTCCTTTTCATATGTGTTCTTTTTTTTAATTGTATCCTATGGTTGTGACTATTTTCTTCCACTATTTGATCTGAGGAAATGGCTCTGGCCCACGAAAGCTCATCACCTAACAAACTTTCTTGTTAGTCTTTAAAGTGCTACATAGTCCAGTTTTTTGTTTCAGCTACACCAGACTAACAGGGCTACATTTCTATCCCTTTCTGATGGGCCTTTTATAAAACAATCGTCAACGTAAGGATAAATTATCATGGCTTGCCTGCGAAGGTAGGCTGCTACCACAGCTAACGTCTTTCAAAACACTCTCAGTGCCAATGAGAGGCCTAACAGAAGTACTTTGTATTGATAATGGTCTGTCCCCACAATGAAATATAGGAACCGTCTATGCGTGGGATGAACAGTTATGTAAAAATAGCATCCTGCAGGTCGAGGGCTGCAAACAAGTCTCCTTTCTCTAACTCTGAGATTACTGAAGCTAAGGTAACCATTTTGAATTCCTGTTTTTGAAGATACCAATTCAATTTGCGGAGGTCCAAAATAGGCCACCATCCTCCCATCTTTTTTGGGGTGAGAAAGTAATGGGAATAGAACCCCTTGCCTCTGAAGTCCTCTGGTACAACTTCCACCACTCCTGTACTAAGCAGTCATTGTACTTTCTGACTTAGCAGGTCTTCCTGAGAGGGGTCCCTGATGAGGGACAGGGAGGGTGGGGAGGTAGGGGGAAGTGAGGTAAAGGGGATAGTGTACCCTGAGCTTATTATCTCGAGGACCCAGCAGTCTGATGTGATGGCTGCCCACCAATGACAAAAAGGCTTCAGACAGTGGTGGAAGTCCAGAGTTGCATGTGATGTTTTGTGTGAGATGGGGAGATTTCGCAGACCCTCAGCCAACAGGTCAAATCTGCTGCTTTCTTGCCTGGTTGCCAGTATTGCGAGTGCCTGTGGGCATTTCCTTTGTGGGAGTTGTCTGCTCTTTGATCAAATGAGAGTTGTTGGTATCTGGAGTAGGAGAACTCCCACTGTTTTTTAATATGGAGTGTAGCATTTAGGTGGAATGGGTGTGCGCAATGTTGTTCTAGAGTCTTTGCTGGAATGCAGCATGCCATCTGTCTTCTCAGCAAATAACTTTTGCTTTTTGAAAGGGAGATCTTCTACCTTTGACTGAAGCTCACGAAGGACCCCCACAGATTGTAACCAGGAGGCTCTCCTCATAACTACTGCTGTCACAGTAGCTCTGGCTGCCATGTCAGTTACATCGAACACTATTTGGAATGATGTTCTGGAAAAAGCATAGCCCTCCTGAACTATGGATTTTAATATGGGTCTTTTAGAGTCTGGCAGGTATTCTAGGAGGGTGGTCAACTTCATGTAGTTGTCAAAGTTGTGGTTGGAGAATATCCCTCCATAATTTGCTATACACAAGAGTAGGGTGGCTGTAGAATGAAACTTTCTCACAAAGAGGTCCATGCATTTATTATCTTTATCCATCGTGTTTTTATATTGTGGAAATTTGGATCTGTGTTGGGCAGCATCAACAATTAAATGAGTTGGTTGAGGGTGGGAGAATAAGAAATCGTCTCCCTTTGGAGGGACAAAATATCATTTGCCCGCTCTTTTTTTAGTTGGGGTTGTCAAAGCTGGGGTCTGCCATATCTTGTCATGATGGGTATCACAACTTTTCCCCATTGTGATGGCTGAAGGTTTTTAAGGAGCCTGAGTTGTTTCTCATGCACTTCAGTTAATGTGATATCCTGAGATGCAGCAACACTTTTGAAAAGCTCCTGGAACTGCATCAAGTCATCAGGAGGGGACTGGACACAAGGTCTGACCACTTCATCAGGGGATGATGATGACTAATCAGTCAGTGAGAGATGCGGTGGGTGTTCTTCAGCCTTGGAGAGTTGACCTTCCTCCATCTCTGACTGATGATCTATAGAGGGAGGATGTCACATTACCGAATTGGAGGGAAGCAGCCAGATCGCTGCTGCACCCCTAGGTGGGGGTGTTGGCCCCAGAAGTTGGTATAAAAGGGAGCCATGTGGGGTATTGAATGGGAGCTTATTGTTTGCTGATCTTGTGTACGCTATTTATGTGAGCGTATAATGTCTGTGTGTGTAGGTAGCAATCTGTAATCTGTGTGGAAACTGAATATTTCTCTGAATGTGGTTAAGCATTGCTATGGACAGGCTGATTAGCCAGGCCCTGTAGGACAATGGCACTTGATGGGCCAAGGACACACCCAAAGAATGGGGGCTGACACCTGAGAGCAGCCAGCAGGAAACACAGAGATTGGCCTCTGACCAGGTGACCTGCTGCATACAAGAAGAGGCCAGGAAGGAGGTATAAAGAGGCCATGTGGTTGATGCCATTTTGTTCTCAGCTCAGTACTTCATCCCAGAGGCAGCACTGCAGGGATCGAAGAGTCTGGAAGACCTGTGAACCCATCCTGATGATAGGATGTGCAACAAGAACTTTTAAACCAGCAGCTGTAACATCTCTGCTAGAGCCTGCATTGAGGACTGGGAGATTCGGTGCATGTAACGTACTATTCTTTAACAACCTGACTCTCAGGCTTTTCTTTCTTGTGATAATAAGCCTTTAGTTTTAGATTCTAAAGGATTGGCCCAGCGTGATTTGTGGGTAAGATCCAGAGGGTAAATTGACCAGGGATCTGTGGCTGGTTTCTTGGAACCGGACAGAACTTGTTCGGGGTAGGTGGGATTGGGTGCTAGGACCCCCCCACCTGTTTATGAGGCCCGGGGCCATCTGGGGCACGGATATTGCTGGGGTGTCGGAGGGGTTTTGCTCGTGAGGCTTCAGGCAGGCTGCTGAAGCGCTCTGTGGGACTGTTTTGTGGCCTGTTTGGAGAGGTCACCAGTCTGGGGGCTGTAAGGAGCCCCGGATTTGAGCAATTCACCCTAAGCGGGCGCCCTCAGATATGCCCAGACACGGCCCGGTCCGTCACAGAGGATTAGGTGGTGGACTTGCCACTGCCTGACTATGTGAGGGTTCCAGAAAAACTGAGGGAGCACAGGAGGTCAGGAAACTGTGGCAGCAAGGATAGCCATATTTGAAATGATGATAGAAGTGACAAGATGAGTCATGCCAAGAGTGATATCTGTAATATATTGGACTGTGCTGTCTGTGGTAAAATCGGATTCGTGTGGCAAGTGGGGTGAGCATGGTGAACTGCAGTGCTGGGATGACCTGACACCTACAGTAGAGCACCCCACAGGGACACATATTTTGAAGAACCATCACAACTGCAATCTTCTTCTTTAGATCTCCTGGCAATGCTCCTCCTAATGCACCCTAATATATCATTAACCTTCTTGGCTACAAGGGCACATTGTTGACTCATATCCAGCTTCTCATCCACTGTAATTCCCTGGTCTGCTGAACTGCTACTTAGCCAGTCGGGTCCCAGCCTGTAACAATGCTTGGGATTCTTCCATCCCAGATGCAGGACTCTCCACTTGTCCTTATTGAACCTCATTGGATTTATTTTGACCCAATCCTCCAATTTGTCTAGGTCTCCCTGGAGCCTATCCCTGCCCTCCAGCATCTCTACCTCTCCCCCTAACTTAGTGTCATCTGCAAACTTGATGAGGATGCAATCCAACCCCTCATCCAGGTCTTTAATAAAGATGTTGAACAAAACTGGCCCTAGAACTGATCCTTGAAGCACGCCGCTTGAAACCAACCACCAACCTGACACTGAACCATTTATTACTCCCCGTTGAGCCTGAAAAGCTAGCTAGCTTTCCAGACACCTCACAGTCCATTTATCCAATCCAGACTTCCTTAACTTGCTGTCAAGAATACTGTGAAAGAGCATATCAAAAGCTTTGCTAAAGTCAAGGTATATCACATCCACTGACTTTCCCATATCCACAGAGCCAGTTAACTCATCACAGAGGCTAATCAGGCTGGTCAAGCTTGACTTGCCCTTGATGAATTCATGTTGAGTTTTCCTGATCACTCTCCCCTCTTCCAAGTGGTTCAAGATGGATACTTTGAGGATCCTCTCCATGATTTTTCCAGGGAGTGAGGTAAGGCTGACGGGTCTGTAGTTCCCTGGATTGTCCTTCTTCCCTTTTTTAAGATGGGCATTACATATGCCTTTTTCTAATCATCTGGGATCTCTCCCAATCGCCATGGCTACGTCTACACTGGCCCCTCTTCCGGAAGGGGCATGTAAATTTCACTAGTCGTCGTAGGGAAATCCGCGGGGGATTTAAATATCCCCCGCGGCATTTAAATAAAAATGTCCGCCGCTTTTTTCCGGCTTTTAAAAAAGCCGGAAAAGAGCGTCTAGACTGGCCCCGATCCTCCGGAAAAAGTGCCCTTTTCCGGAGGCTCTTATTCCTACTTCAAAGTAGGAATAAGATCCTCCGGAAAAGGGCACTTTTTCCGGAGGATCGGGGCCAGTCTAGACGCTCTTTTCCGGCTTTTTTAAAAGCCGGAAAAAAGCGGCGGACATTTTTATTTAAATGCCGCGGGGGATATTTAAATCCCCCGCGGATTTCCCTACGACGACTAGTGAAATTTACATGCCCCTTCCGGAAAAGGGGCCAGTGTAGACGTAGCCCATGAGTTTTCAAAGATAATGGCCAAAGGCTCTGCAATGGCATCTGCCAACTCCCTCAGTATCCTTGGATGCATTAAATCCAAACCCATGGATTTGTGTATCTCTAGCTTTTCTAAATAGTTCCTAACCTCTTTCTCCACCAAGGGCTGCCCACCTCCTTCCCATATTGTGTTGCTTAGTGCATTAGTGTGGAAGCTGATCTTGTCTGTGAAGACAGAAGCATTGAGTACTTCAACTTTTCCCACATCATCTGTCACTAGGTTACCTCCCTCATTCAGTAAGGGCTCCACACCTTCCCTGACCACCCTTTTATTGCTAACATGCCTTTAAAAACCTTTCTTGTTACCTTTCACATCCCTTGCTAGCAGCAATTCCAGTTGTGCTTTTATCTTCCTGATAACTCCTCTGCATTCTTGAGCAATATATTTATACTTCTCCCTAGTCATCTGGCCAAGTTTCCACTTCTTATAAGCTTCCCTTTTGTGTTGAAGCTCACCAAGGATTTCACGGCTAAGCCACGCTGGTAACCTACCACATTTGGTTTTCT
The DNA here is from genome assembly GCF_049634645.1 of Pelodiscus sinensis. Taxonomy (NCBI): domain Eukaryota; kingdom Metazoa; phylum Chordata; order Testudines; family Trionychidae; genus Pelodiscus; species Pelodiscus sinensis. The sequence goes on from NC_134723.1 coordinate 12,235,967, forward strand.
TACTGCACATCAGGATTCCTGAGCATTCAATAAGTCTTATTTAAATATTTCCAGTTCTCCTGGAATCCTTTTCCTCTCATGTTAGCACCCCAGGAAATCCTGCCCATCAGTTCACTAAGGATATGTCTACACTAGCCCCCTAGTTCAAACTAGGGTGGCTAATATAGGCATTCAAACTTGCAAATGAAGCCCGGGATTTAAATATCCTGGGCTTCAATTGCACGTTCCTGGGTGGGCACCATTTTTAAATCCCCTTAGTTCGCACTGACTACCCGTGGCTACACGCGGCACTCAGAAGTTAATCCGAACTAAGTCCTTAGTTCGGATTAACTGTTACACCTAATTGCAGGAGGAGTACCACAGGTACAGAATACCAGTGGATTTCACCCACAGCCCCCAGCTTAAACCCCTCTAGCTCATCACTGACAATCTATAACCAATCCTGGAAAATGATCCCTCACTCTCAGACCTTGGAAAACAAGCCTGTCTTTGCCTACAGATATCCCCCCAACCTGAAGCAAATTTTTAGAAGCGCTTACACTATGCACTACAGAAACACTTACCCATGACTCTCTCTCTGCTATAAACCCCATTGCCAACTCTATCCACATAGGTATTTAAGCAGCACCCTCACAGGACCTAACCACATATGACACATCATCAGAGGCTCATCCCCTTCTCATTAATCTTGCCTCATAGGGAAGCTGTTCCATACCCCCACTCCTTTAGATGCCATTTCATTTTTTTTCCCATTTCCAATCAAAGGCACCAAACTCATTCATAATCCTTCTTCTAGAGGATGTTGCGGTATACTCTTGCACTGAGGATACCTCTGAGGGGGAGGGAACGCCAGTTGTTAGGAACAGGCAGGTGTTAGTAGTGGGTGATTCAATCGTTAGAAACATAGATAGTTGGGTTTGTGATGACCGGGAGAACCGTATGGTCACTTGCCTGCCTGGTGTGAAGTTTGCGGATCTCTTGAGGCATCTAGATAGACTTTTGTGTAGTGCTGGGGAGGAGCCGGTGGTCGTGGTACATGTTGGTACCAATGACATAGGGAAGGGTAGGAGAGATGTCCTGGAGGCCAAATTTAGGTTGCTAGGAAAGAGACTGAAATCCAGGACCTCTATGGTGGCATTCTCGGAAATGCTTCCAGTTCCACGCACAGGGCCAAGTAGGCAGGCAGAGCTTCAGAGTCTCAATGCGTGGATGAGACGATGGTGTAGGGAAGAGGGGTTTGGATTTATTAGGAACTGGGGACACTTTTGGAGAGGGGAAGCCTATACAGGAAGGATGGGCTCCACCTAAACCAGGGTGGAACCAGGCTGCTATCACTAAATATTAAAAAGGCCGTAGAGCAGTTTTTAAACTTAGAGATGGGGGAAAGCCAATTGGTGCGGAGATGCACATAAATCAAATGGAGACTTCTTTTAGAGGAGAATCCATTGATAGAGATTCTCTAAGCTGTAGTCAGAAAGAGCTCAGGGAGAGGACAAACAATGGGCCAGAACAGACAAACAACCGCATACAAAGGAATCCAATGCATCAGGGAAGGGCAGACAAATAAGCAGTGGCAAATTTTTAAAGTGCTTCTACACAAATGCTAGGAGTCTGACTAATAAGATGGGTGAACTAGAGTACCTCGTATTAAAGGAGGAGAGTGACATAATAGGCATCACTGAAACCTGGTGGAATGAGGAAAATCTGTGGGACACAATCATATCGGGATATAAAATATATCGAAAGGATAGAGCAGGCCAGGTGGGTGGCGGAGTGGCACTGAATGTGAAAGATAATATAGAATCAAATGAAATAAAAATATTAAGTGAATCAACATGTTCAATAGAATCGCTATGGATAGTAATTCCATGCTCCAATAATAAGAAATTAGGAGTAGGGATATATTACCGACCACCTGACCAGGACAGCGATACTGACATTGAAATGCTGAGGGAGATTAGAGAGGCTACCAAAATAAAGAACTCTATAATAATGGGGGATTTTAATTACCCCCATATTGACTGGATGCATGTCACTTCAGGAAGAGAAGCAGAGAAAAAATGTCTTAATGGCTTAAATGACTGCTTCTTGGAGCAGCTGGTACAGGAACCCACAAGAGGAGAGGCAATTTTTGATTTAGTCCTGAATAGAATGCAGGATCACGTCCGGCAGATAACTATTACAGGACCACTTGGGAACAGTGACCATAATATAATGACATTTAACATTCCTGTGGTGGCAAGAGCACCTGAGCAGTCCAGAACTCTGGCATTTAATTTCAAAAAGGGGAATTACACAAAAATGAGGAGGTTAGTTAAACAGAAATTAAAAGGCACAGTGACTAGAGCCAAATCCCTGCAAGCTGCGTGGAAACTTTTTAAAGACACCATAATAGAGGCCCATTGCCATGCGATAAGAGGGAAGGTCCCTTCTTGGATTGAGAACTGCTTAAAAGACAGGAAACAAAAGGTAGGAATAAATGGTACATTTTCAGAATGGAGAGGGGTAACTAGTGGTGTCCCCCAAGGGTCAATCCTGGGGCCAATCCTTTTCAACTTATTCATAAATGATCTGGAGAAAGGGGTAAGCAGTGAGATGGTAAAGTTTGCGGATGATACCAAACTGTTTAGGATAGTCAAGACAGAAGCAGACTATGAGGGACTCCAAAAAGATCTCACCAAACTGAGTGATTGGGCAACAAAATGGCAAATGAAATTTAATGTGGATAAGTGTAAAGTAATGCACATCGGGAAAAATAACCCCAACTATAGGTACAGTATGATGGGGGCTAATTTGGCTATGACAAATCAGGAAAGAGATCTTGGAGTTATCATGGATAGGGCTCTGAAAACTTCCACACAGTGTGCAGCGGCGGTCAAAAAGGCAAATAGGATGCTAGGAATTATTAAGAAAGGGATAGAAAATAAGACACAGAATATCTTACTGCCCCTGTATGAAACTACGGTTCGCCCACATCTTGAATACTGTGTACAGATGTGGTCTCCTCACCTCAAAAAAGATATTTTGGCCTTGGAAAGGATTCAGAAAAGGGCAACTAAAATTATTAGAGGTTTGGAACGGGCCCCATTTGAAGAGAGGTTAAAACAACTGGGACTTTTTAGTTTAGAAAAAAGGAGACTGAGGGGGGATATGATAGAGGTATATAAAATCATGAGTGGTATGGAGAGGACAGATAAAGAAAAGTTATTTATTAGTTCCCATAATAGAAGAACTAGAGGACACCAAATGAAGTTAATGGGTAGCAGGTTTAAAAATAAGAAAAGAAAGTTCTTCTTCACACAGTGTATATTCAACCTGTGGAACTCCTTGCCAGAGGAGTCTGTGAAGGCTTTAGCTATAACAGAGTTTAAAGAGAAGCTAGATAATTTCATGGAGGTTAGGTCCATAAAAGTCTATTAGCCAGGGGATGGAAGTATTGTCCCTGGCCTCTGTTTGTCAGAGGCTGGAAAAGTATCGCAGGAGACAAATCGCTTGATTATTGTCATCGGTCCACCCTTTCTGGGGCATCTGGTGCTGGTCACTGTCAGCCGACAGGCTACTGGTCTAGATGGACCTTTGGTCTGACCCAGTACGGCCATTCTTACGTTCTATCACAATAATTTTGTTTATTGGTATTCAGTGTCATGGCCCTGTTTTATATCATGTCTTCAACTGTAAGTATGTCATAGTAGGACACATGTTTAATTTGAGTCCAATTAAGCTCTGATGGATGTCAAAGACAAAATGTATTATTTCAGATTTTGTTTTAAATTCATGCCTAGAAGCTCCAACTGAAACTGGGACACCATTGTAGTAGGCACTTTATAAATATGTATTATGAGACAGTCCATGTCCCAAAAAGCTTATATCTAGTCTGTAAAAGGAAGGTACAAAAGAAGTACTATTGTCTCCACTTCACAGTTAGGGAACTGAGACACACAGATTAAAGGATTTTCCCAAGTCACAGAGAATGTCTGTAGCAGCGCCAAGAACATGCTTTCACCACAAGACTGTCCTTCCCTGGGTGTAAATCTGTACTATGGAAACTATCATCCCATAGCTATGCCACCAGAGCACCTGGGCTATGTCTAGAATGGCCTGTTTTTCCAGAAAATCAGCCGCTTTTGTGGAAAAACTTGCCAGCTGTCTACACTGGCCGCTTGAATTTCCGCAAAACCACTGACTTCCTACTGTAAGAAATCAGTGCTTTTTGCGGAAATACTATGCTGCTCCCGTTCAGGCAAAGGTCCCTTTTGCGCAAAACTTTTGTGCAAAAGGGCCGGTGTAGACAGCTCAGATTTGTTTTCCGCAAAAAAGCCCCGATCGCGAAAATGGCGATCTGGGCTTTTTTGCAGAAAAGCGTATCTAGATTGGCCCCGGATGCTTTTCCGCAAAAAGTGCTTTTGCGGAAAAGTGTCCATTCCAATCTAGACGCTCTGTTCCGAAAATGCTTTTAACTGAAAACTTTTTAAAGCATTTCCGGAAAATCATGCCAGTCTAGACGTAGCCCTGGTGTAAACACAGTGTATGCTAATGGAAGGGTTTTGTTTTCTGTGTAGAAATACCATCTCCCTGAAGGAAGACAGCTCTGTCAACATAGCTGCTGCAGTGGTGCTTATGTCAGCTACATTGGTTGCACAGAAGTAGGAAAGGCTATTTACACACCCCTGACTGATGTTAGTGATGCCAAAATATCTTTTCAGTTTACACCTGGCCTAAGGCTGACTTCAAGGGCAACAGAATCAGCCCCTGCAGTATGTAGTGCAGAATAAATAGTACAGGTCATTGTGGTTCTAGACATGATATGATTTGAGTTAATTTGCTAGTATTTCTGTGCTGATTATATTACTGTGCCTTTGTTCAGCTAGTTCCATTCCTTCTATTGTTACATATTTTTATTCATCCCTATTTTCTAAGTGTAACATTTGGACGAATGAGCCATTTCATTCCTGTGGCTCAGAATTTAAAAAAATCTTAAGTTTACCTGGACAAAGGGTAACTGGTAACAGTAGGCTCATTGGTCAACTTCAGAATCACTGATGTTCAAAGGCAAATTTTTATTTCATGTCCTGCTGTTAAAATAGACTATTCCTTTGATGCATTATTTTTATTCATTGCATGGATGGTTTTCACTTAACACAGGTGAAAGTCACTGGCTGATGAAATACCAAAGCCCTAAACTCTGAAGACTCTGCTTACATAGAAATCCGGTAGATGTTTTTATTTTTCTCTAATTCATGCATGTCATTCACTGTGTAATTAATAACATCAACCTGATAATCACAATATTTTTACTCAAAATTCTCAAGATAAAATGAAAGTGGCAACAATGGCTAAAATTACAATAGATTACGGTTTGTAGCTTTTTTGTGCCAACTGTAAGTAAGGAAAATGACAGTTCCTTGGGAAAAAAGCTGTTAAGAAAATGGATAAATATTCAGTCCTAGGCTCCTCAATATGCTTTGGTACGAAAAATCTTTTTGAATTAAAAGGATTTTTGCAAGGTTTAAAATTAACTGTCTCAAATAAATGTTACTTTTAGATTTCATCTGAGTTGTATAATAATTAAATATCACTCAAACAAAAACATCAACATACCATTAAAGCAAATCTGACACTTCCGTTTGATGAGATGTCAAGCTAAAGATATTCAAAGGACACAGATCAGTAAAGAGTAAAGTTGATTACTGAAGTACTATTTAATCTACAAATTTCAAAGTATTATAGAATGGCGCAGGGAGTCCAAGCCTACTTACAGGTGAAATCAATCAGTTTGCAATTGCCGTCAGTGGAAGAGCAAGCAAATCACAGGGAGGGAAGGAATTGGGTGCTTTTCTGATTTCTCACATGTGGTTTCATGAACATGTATCAGCAGTAGTGGCAAAGTCATAAACTATGTCAGGGTATGTCTACACTACAGTGTTAAGTTGAATTAACTTAATTCAAAATAAGCTAAATCAAAATAGCGCATCTATACACAAAAACTAGTTCAAATTAGCGTTTTGCTAATTCAACTTAGCGCGTCCACACTAATTGGACAGTGGGTCGCATTTAAGGCCAGCTGAAACCAGTTCCAGCAGGGCATCAGGTCAGTAGTTGCTTTGTGTGGCTGCTGTCTGAGGCTATCTGAGGCTTGTGCTTAAAGGGACCCCCCTGGACAGTCGGTTCTGGGCTTCATTTGCAACTTCGAATGCCTACATTAGCCTCCCTATTTCGAACTAGGGGGCTAGTGTAGACATACCCAGAATTTGGGGTCTTGCTGGCTATCCCATCTCACAGCACAGTGGGTGTGGGGGCATCGGGGGGGGAGTGGGTGTGGAAAGTGGGGCAGGATGGATCGGGGACGGAGAAAGTGGGAGGGGGAGCAGAGGTGGGAGGAGGAGCGAGAGCTGGGGTGGCCACAGGGGCTGGAGCAGGAGAAGGCAGGAACCTGTCCACCAGGGTCTGGAGGTGGCCTCGGAGGGCACGGCCCTGCTCCTCCAGTGCCTGCAAGCTCTGCTGCCACAGCCACAGGTCCTTGCAGACTCAGTGCTACACAGCACTTAATTTGAACTACTTAATTCGAATTTGGCATTACTCCTCATAGAGTGAGATTTACCAAGTTCAAATTAAGTACTCCACTAGTTCGATTTAAATTTGAACTAGTGGTTTTTATGTATAGCCGCTATTAAAGTTAATTCGAACTAACAGCTGTTAGTTCGAATTAACTTTGTAGTGTAGACATACCCTCAGTGATTAATCCATACCTAACTTATCCGACCATAATTAATATTTATAATATATACTTTACTGGGGCTGTCTTCTTAAAAAAAAAAATCTGTTCACATATTTTTTTCACAATTTAAAAGTCATCATCATGTGCTTTTCCCATTTGGAAACACATATTGTCCAGAGGCCCATTCAAAATAGAAGTTTGCTTGTAGACCAAGGGAAGAATGTACCCCTTGCTGACTTTGTATCATTCACATAGATAAAAGTTGTTTATACTAATTTCACATATGCTTTTTGTGCTTAAAAACCTGTCTGTTTCCAAAAGTCAGTGGCTACGTCTAGACTGGCATGATTTTCCGGAAATGCTTTTAACGGAAAAGGTTTCCGTTAAAAGCATTTTCGGAACAGAGCATCTAGATTGGCATGGACGCTTTTCCACAAAAAGTGCTTTTGCGGAAAAGCATCTGTGACCAATCTAGACGCACTTTTCCGCAAAAAAGCCCCGATCACCATTTTCGCAATCGGGACTTTTTTGCGGAAAACAAATCTCAGCTGTCTACACTGGCCCTTTTGCGCAAAAGTTTTGCGCAAAAGGGACTTTTGCCCGAACGGGAGCAGCATAGTATTTCTGCAAAAAGCACTGATTTCTTACAGTAGGAAGTCAGTGCTTTTGTGGAAATTCAAGCAGCCAGTGTAGACAGCTGGCAAGTTTTTCCGGAAAAGCGGATGATTTTCCGGAAAAACTGGCCAGTCTAGACACAGCCAGTGTTTATTAAAACACATACTTATTTTTAAACAATGGGAAATCATGTTGTTATAACAATTACAATGTATTTTTTCTAATTATATTATGCATAATTGGTAATGAAAATGAAAGATAGTCAACTATAGCCAAGAAGTGGAGTCGACTAAAGTAGTGGTCAATTGCTGAATTTATATTTTCTAGACAGAACAAAAACAAAGCATTAAAAATGTTTACAAAGCCAATATTCTCTCACGTCTATTGTCCTGCCCCCAGCAACAATTTATACATAATGCTTCCAACATAAGTGGAGGAGATAATAATAACGAAAAGAAAAAGAACAAAATAATAACAAAAAGAAAAACTGATTAAAATACACTTCATCAACTTCTACACAATGATGGTCAAATTCCTCCCTGATAGCAGTTGGTAACAAGTTTATACCCTGGAGCACAAGGATTAATAACACTGGTGTAAAATGAAGACCTATTCTTCTTGATGCAAATATTTAATCCTTCCTGAAATCATTTATTAAAAGCATTTAAAAACATATTTCCTGTGAATTTTGATGGTTTAGATCAGACAAATATTTTATTCTTCCTGTAATGAATGACTGTTTGTTTGTGACATGACAAGATGTTCTATAATCTTTGTTTATGCACCAGCAGCCTCAGTTAAATATCAGCACATTCTGTGCCCTACAGGCAGTAGCAAAATCCTGCCTGATATGATTAAAATATGAATAACTGCTTGGACAAACGTACGCTAAGTAGTATTGGAAGCTGTTCTACAGTGATTGTTTTTTAAATAACCCTGATTAAATTGTTTACTGTAGCTGATCACCATATATAATCATTGAATTGTGTTATTTATTGTAGTGATTAATTCATATGTGTGATGAATCGATTTAAGTTACCGGCATGGGAATAAGTAGGATATGAGGATGACAAACATATATGAGTGATAAATATGTATTGAGTACGTAAGTAAGGTTGCAATTCAAGACCTACAGGGCTGAGCCTGTAAAATTTTAGCTTACTCACATTAGTTCGTAGGCCTGCAAGGAAAGTCAATGTGGGGATGTCTACACTAGCCCCCTAGTTCGAACTAGGGAGGCTAATATAGGCATTCGATGTTGCAAATGAAGCCCAGGATTTAAATATCCTGGGCTTTATTTACATGTTCCCGTCCAGTCGCCATTTTGAAATTCCACTTGCCTGAAGTAACTGCCCGTGGCTACACATGGCAGTGAAACGGTAATTCAAATTAAGTCCTTAGTTTGAATTAATTCTTACACCTCATTCCAGTTAATTTCATTTGCAAGTTCGAATGCCTACATTATCCTCCCTAGTTTGAACTAGGGGGCTAGTGTAGACATACCCTGTGAGAAGTTGCACCAGGAATAACCGTGAGCCAGTAAAATTACAATAGTACTCTAAAATATGTGTTAAGTAGTGATGTTCTGGAAAATATGCCACAGTGTATCCTCAAGATGCTGAGGTATGTGGCAATGAAAATAGGGGGAAGCAAAGGTAAGTCTACATGGAAGTTAGATACCCATAGATAGCCTATGACTGCCAGTATAGGCTTACAGGGCTCAGGCTAAAAGTCTGTGTGGCAAAGCTCCAGCAGTGCCCCAAGGGTCCTATGGTTCTAGGCCATTACTGTATGCTTCAGAGGCTTGCTGTGACCCTCCACACTGCCTCTTATCTTTTCTAGAGGTCAGCATCACAGCTTATTGAGCCATCCTCATTATTGGCAAAGTCAAAGGATTGGGGTGTAAGGATCCCTCTGTAATTCTGGCCTCCATTTCCAGAAATAGATCTTTTTAGTGGTATGGGAAGGATTGGAGGGGGGGATCCAGGCCTGCCCACTACTCTGGCTGCTGGCCCAGGGACCCTAGGCAGTGGCAACTTTCAGGGCCCACCCCCCCAGCCCCAATACAACAGCTTCCTCTGTAGGCCACCTTCCCAAACATTCCCCTAGTACCTTCTCCCTGGTACCTGAGCAAATTTGTCTTGCTTTAGCCCAAATACTCTTTCCTTTCTGCAGTCTTCAGCTCTCCAGCCACACACTTCCTCCTCTCAGTCCTCTTTTCCTTCCCCCTCCCTTACCTGGGGAAACTCTTGGAAGTAGCCCAGCAGGCCTTAATTGGCTGCAGGTATCTGATTTGCCTGTTGCTTCTGGCAAGCTCTTAAATAGACTCAGGTGCCTGCCTGCTTTGATTATGTGGCTGCAGTCTCTGGCAGTTCAGGAAATGGAAATCCATTCACCCAGCTCTTGGTATGTCTATCCTCCACCAAACTATTGTAGCCAACGTCACTGGGTCTGTCACAGATGTTTAATTGCAGTGTAGATGTTTGGGCTTGGGCTGTAGCCTGAGCTCTGGCATCTTATATTGCAGGATCCTAGAGCCTGGGTTCCAACCCGAGCTCAGGAATCTGTACCACAATCTGTATCACAATTTGTGTGAGCCTGAGTCAGCTGGCACAGACCAGCTATAGGTTTTTAGTTGCAGTATAGATGTACTCTAAAAGGAGAAGCTTCAGGGGATAACTGAGTTAGTCTGTTACAGAAAAACAACAACAAATGGGCATAAACACAATGCAGCATTAAAGGGAATGCAGTATGAATAGGGAGAAAGACTCCATTAGGAGACCCATCCCATAAGACCATCTATTGACAGAGTCACCAGTTTTTATGTGAATACGGAAACACTGATGTTGGACATTCTATGGTACAGATCCACCTTCATTTATGTGCCTATTACAATGGTACTGATTTTCAACTTGTCTGAGCTGCCGTTAGATATGTCATTAGGTTTGGAGACTCTCAAAGCACAGAAGGAAAAATAACAGTGATCACAACAAACCTAATGACATATCTAACGGCAGCTCAGACAAGTTGCTGCTGTTACTGAGACAGTTGGTCAAGCTGGGTGTTCATCCCAATTAGAAGCTATGGGAATGGGACCCACTGTGAATGCCACCTTTCATAGTTACTCAGGTGAGAGCTACTTCCTGGGAAGCCCCACAGAAAAAAGTAATGTTAAGGCATGTTTTTGACATTATGTGAAAATTTTGGATTGCGAACAAAGTATATTACTGAAATATAAATGTTCAGATTGAAATTTCTAAAGAGCAGGAAATTCAGTTTCAAGGAACCATGCATTATATTATGAAAACCAAGTTGTGCTTTTAAAAAAAATGTTTTAGAATTTAAGTTAAGGACTGGACCAATATTTTTTTCTTGCTAATTTTTCTTCCTCTAACTCTGAAAAATTCTCTCAAAATTAAGAATGTCAGTGTTTAGGCCAGAAATAATGTTTTGCTTTGGCCAAACCACTGGAAAAACATATTTATATGGAAGTGTCACCTCTCCACAGAAATAGTATGACATCTTCAAAATGTACTAATTTATGCAATAGAACTTTTTAAAAGACAGTAGTTGGGGAGGCTATTCATCCATATTTCGAATCCAAGTAAATATTCTTATTAATCATATTTATTGTTACTGCCTAAAGGCCAACCATGAATGAGCCTGATTTGCTAGACACAGATTTGTGCTTAGTGCCTGCTCTGAAAAGCTTACAATCTAAATAAATAAATAGTGATATTCTTACTAAAGACCACCAAATTACCACCAGAAGACTCTATTTTCATAAAAGAAATGGAGAGATTCAATACCTTTAACAAATTCATGATTTTTGATGAATTTACTCTCAGGAAAGTGACAGTTTTCAAACTTTGGAAAAATTCTCTACTTTCACTCAGTGCTGAAGCAAAAATAATTTTTGTTCTTTGCAAAGATATGTTATCACTCTATTTTCACCAGTGAGGAACACATTTTTGCATAATTCTTCCATGCAGCCTGGTCCAGTCTTGTGCTTGTGTACTGCTTAGCACAACAGGGTCCTGATTCATGAGCATGACTCGTAGGTGTTATGGTAATGCAAATAATAAATTATAATAATATAAAATAACTTGTTTGCAGTCTTACAACTGACGTAAGTGGGGTTTGTGTCATGCCTCTCCTGCAGAGTTGTGTGAATAACTGGGTGGAGTTTTTTTGGAGGTTGAATCATTGAATGTTGAACTAAAAAAGTAAAAAAAAAAAATCCACTGGACTGAAAAAAATATGTTGTTCAACCTGACATGTTTATTTTTCATGAGGTGAACACTAATGCTATTTAATGAAAATGAACTAAATTCCAAATTGAAAGTTATTTAGAATTGGAAAAACAAGAACATTTTAAAAATCAAAGCTAAATTTAAAAATTCCATAAATTTGACAGAAATTCACTAGATATTTCAGGCAACCTACATTTTCATTCATCATAGAAACAAAATACTGACTGAAAAAAAAAGTCCCACTCTATCCTATCATAAGAAGAAAATCTCAAATCATTTGGAAAGTGAGCCAGAAATCAAGATCTTATGGGTTAGCAAAATAGGACCAGAAATTTCACAAGAACAGTTTAGCAGTCTGTCACTCATCAGGCCAGAAATAACACAAGAACAGCCTGCTATTTTTATACTCTCAGTTCCAGAAATTACTGAAGAAGGAAAAACAGTATTAAAAAATGAACAACTTTTCTGAACATCATTAAGGTTTGGTTTGGGTCTATACCTGTCTCCTTCAAACTTATGAAACCAATTTTTTCTATTTTTCTAATAATTTCTGATATCTCATGTATATCTGAATAGTCAGTGATAGTTTTCCTCCCATATAAAATAAAATAAAATAAAATAAAATAAAATAAAATACTGAATTTATGAATTGTCCACATTATTTGTGGTTAGTATATCTGAACACAGTTTTGATGGTCCCGACCAAAGCTCACATAATACAAATGGAAAGATCCACCAAAGTATCAAGTGATCACCATGGAGTTGTGGATTTGTAGCACCTTGAAGGATTGAACCTATTATTTCTGAAGCAATTTCTAAAGAATCTTTTAATATCCTGGAATATAGGTCCTCTGACATCACAATATTTTACCTAAAACCCCTAAATTTACAGAATCAGCAACAACTGGAGAGCTGGAAACAGCTGACCAATTATTGAGGCACCCTGCATTAAAAAAAAATCCAAAGACATGTAACATTTTTAAATAGTGGTTTGATGGTTTATATATACAAATGACAAACTTGTGATCAAGTTAATTCCTAAGGAATGGGATGATAATACATAACTCTATAGAACAAGATGTGCAAATTAGATCACTTAAACGTCATGGATGCTCAAGCAATATGGTATAAATTTTCATATCATATCAAAAGAAACTCAACTAAGTTTTATTTTTAAATACAGGAAACTTGTTATCTATCAAACAACCAATAACACATTAATTTTTGGAATAAGACTGAAAAGAAAGAATTTAGCTGGTAGAAAAATTACAGACTGAAACTCTTCTCATGTCAGTAACAGCATGTATGTTTAAATACTGTTGTCTGTCTTCAATAATTGTTTACAAGCCTTAAAGAGGCATAGTTATGTTGGGGGTATACTGTTCAAATTGTCTTCTTCAGCTGGTTGACACCTTTCTTCTGTTTTATGGACATGTTGAGCAAATGTACTAAACTATGCAAAAAGCGTCTGCCAAGTATGTTTGGACAAAAGTAACTGCTACAGATAGAAAGATGCATACTGGGGAGAAGGCTCGTTAGGGGAAAAAAGCCATTGCCCTCAGACCATCAGTAAACCTCTGAGCAGACTGACAGGACTGGTGATTTTCTGAAACATGCAAAGAAAGATGCACAGCTGCAGGATGGGGGGAAAAATCACCATAATCACTGCTATCACAAGCCCAACTCTGGGGTAAAGCCTTCCATATTTTATAGAATCAAGGACAATAAAAATATACATCTTTAGAGACTCTTGCCACTGGATTAGAAGAAGGGTTAACTTAGTATTTGTGTCTAAAAGCAAAAATAAGGGGACATGTTAATATTTTCTCTGCCTCATTATTGTCATTATTAATAATGTATGTACTGCACTCATCAATGTACTGAGTGCTTCACAGAAAACACAAGAGACAGGCCTTTGCAGAGTTGCCAGCTCTCAATATTTTACCATGAGCCTATTGATTCTTCTACTAAATTCAAGACTGCTTGAGAAACTCAGTTTTTATTTTTTAAAAATATGTTAAGTTTTAACATAAGTTCACACCTATGGGGGTGAAGAAAAACTTGAAATTATGAATAAAGAATATCCAAAAGGGTCAAAAACTAGAAGACAAATAAAAGAAGCCCACAATTATTATTTTAAAAGTGTCTCGTGATTTTGGAATCAGGACTCAAGGCATTTGAGTGTTTGGGGTTAGAATTCAAATCTCTCTAGGGTTGAGGGGAAATTTCTTAGAAAGGCCACATTGACTATTTTATTTGTGTGGGATTGAATTTGCTAATTGAACTGCAAATATCTACTGCCAAATGAAAGAAATTTAGGATCCAAATGCTATGCACGGAGTAGGCAACATTAAAAATAAATATAAACTGCAAAAAATCTAAATAATAGATTACAGTTGGCAGGGTAAATTTTATAAAGAATTCAATGTATTTGACTATAAGCAATCATTCTTTCATATCAAGTTGTGTTATGAATCATGATATATGAAATATCATTTTGTACCTGTATCAAGAAAATCTCTTGTCCAATCACTTCCTAGTCAAAGAAGCTGTCCTATATTTAATATATCTGCCTTGCCTCAGAAAACAAGAAATGTGGAGAAAAAAACTATTCACTAGTTGCAATTTCATTGATTATCAACCTAGATCGGGGCGGAGAACCTTTTTTGGACTGGGGACTGCTAACCCACAGAAAAATCAGTCGGGAGCTGCACACAGGTGAGAAGCCGAAAAAATACCCCCAAACCCTACCTGAGGCTATGTCTAGATGGCAAGCTTCTTTCAGAAGAAGCTTTTCCGGAAGAGATCTTTTGGAAAAGTTTATTTTGAATGAGAGCGTCTACATAGCAAAAGCACAATGAAAAAGCAATGTGCTTCTTCAAAAGATAGCATCCACATTGATTGAATACTATTTCACACATAAGGCCACCTGGAACCAGTTCAGGCGGGCATTAGATCAGCAGTTGCTTCCAAGTGCTGTTGCCTAAGGCTAGCTGAGATTCATGCTTAAAGGGATCCCCCTGGACAGCCGTTTCTCTGCTTCTACTGTGTGTGCTTGGCTACCTCTCCAAGGGTCTGCAAAGCTTTTGCAGTGTATGCTCTGGTTGCCCTGCTTCAGGACACCACAGCATACTCCTAGACATGGAGCTGGAGCTGCCTCTGGGCATGCGATGGCTCCACACTGTCATGCTACAGCTTCCGCAGCATTTTGTGCAGACTGTATTCATGGTCCTTCCACAAGCTTGAGTCTGAATTCATCAGTGAGACCCTATGCCTAGATGCAGGAGCAATGATCTTGCAAACTGCACATCACGGAAGAGAGAAGGTTCTGGAGACTGGACACCCATTCTGACTGGTGGGACTGGCTGGTTATGGAGTGGTGGAATGACCGGTAGTGGCTCTAAAACTTCAAAATGTGGAAAGCCACCTTCATGGAGCTGTGTACCTGGCTCGCCCCTGCCCTCCAATGACAGGACACCCAGATGCGACCTGCCATCCCCCTGGAGAAGAGGGCCACCATTACCATATGGAAGCTCGCCACCCCAAACAGCTACCAGTTGGTGGGCAACCAGTTAGGGAAGTAAGCAATGTGGGAAAGTGCACCATAGGGGCCCTCCTCATGGAGCTAAGGCACTCTCAGGCTGCAGTGTGGGAAGAGTCCTAGAAAGGGGTACCCTAAGGAAAGGGGGATGGGGATGTGGGGCTGGGCTGGGGGCTGGGGGGAAGCCCTGTCCCCAGGGGGTTCTGTAGTCCTGCCCTCATACAGCCCTGCCAGGGGGTGGCTTCATGACAGGTGGCTCCTGGGGTGTTCGGGGGGGGGATGAGGGAGGCAGGCACCTCCCAAGGACTCAAGCACTCTCTCTCATTCTCTGTTTTGTGTATTTCTTTGTCTCCTTCTGCAGGCCGTGAGGGCCATCAACTGTCCTGCTGCTCAGGGTCATCCGCCTGGGAGACATGGACCCTACTGTGACTGGATTTGCCACCCTGGAGTTCCCCAACTGCAGGGAAGCCATTGATGGAATGTACATCCCAATCTGAGCACCACATCATTGAGCCACACAATACATCAACTGAAAGGGCTATTTCTCTATGGTGCTACAGGCCAAGGTCAACCACTGTGGACAGTTTACAGACATTTTCATCGAGTGGCTTCATCAGCCTTGGCATGAGGGCTAGGCTGCATCCCCCACAATGCACAGTGGCATTTCAACGTCCCCAACGCTCCTGTTGCACTCGGGGAAGAAAGTGCCTGCTTCCAGCTTGTGGGAGAGGCTGGAGTTTGGGAAAATGCGGGCATCATGTACCTTCCCCAACCAGCCAACAAAGATGTCTGTAAACTGTCCGTGGTTGTCGGCCAGGGCCTGCAGGACCATAGAAAAGTATCCTTTTCTGTTAATATACTGTGCTGCACAGTGGTCAGGGGCTTGGACGGGGATGTGGGTTCCCCACAGTTGGGGAAGCCCAGGTTGACAAATCCAACCACAATGCGGTCCAGGTCGCCCAGGCAGATGACCCTGCACAGCAGGATGGTATTACTGGCACTTACCACCTGCAGAAGGAGAAAAAGAAACAAACAGAGGATCAAAGGGGGGGCCTGAGACCTTGAGAGGTCCCTGAGCCCCGTCTGTTCCCAGGAGCCACCACTTACAAAGTCCACCTCCCCCCCACAAGGCTGTGTGAGGTCAGTACTACAAAAGCCCCTGGGGATGAGGGTTCCCCACCACACCCTCACCCCACCCTTTGCACATCTAGCCCCCCTCTCACTAGGGTCCCCCTTTCCAGTACTCCCCCCCACCGAGAGACTGCAGTCCGAGAGTGCTATACCTGCATAAGGGTCCCAATGGTCAACTTTCCCACATCCAACTGGTTGCCCACAGACCTGTAATTTTCTGGCGAGGAGAACTTCCAGATGGCAATAGCGATCCGCTTCTCCAGGGGGATGGAGGGTTGCATCTGGGTGTCCCATTGTCAGAAGGCAGGGGCAAGCCAGACACACAGTTTCAAGAATGTTTCCTTTCTTATTCAGAAGTTTTGGAGCCCCTGCTGGTCATCCCACCAGTCAGAACTGGTGTACAGCCTCCAGAAGCATCACTCCACCATCAGGTGCAGTTGCCAGGGCATCGCTTCCGCACACTGGAAGGGGTTCTTGAAGATGAGCTTGGGGGTCAAACTCATGGGCTGCATCTAGACTGGAAAGTTTTTCCGCAAAAGCAGCTGCTTTTGTGGAAAAACTTGCCAGCTGTCTACACTGGCCGCTTGAATTTCCGCAAGAACACTGACGATCTAATGTAAGATTGTCAGTGTTCTTGCGGAAATACTGTGCTGCTCCCGTTCGGGCAAAAGCCCTCTTGCGCAAATGCTTTTACACAAGAGAGCCAGTGTAGACAACACGGTATTGTTTTGCGCAAAAAAGCCCCGATGGCGAAAATGGCGATGGGGGCTTTCTTGTGCAAAACTGCATCTAGATTGTCACGGACACTTTTCTACAAAAAGTGCTTTTGCGGAAAAGCGTCAGTGTCAATCTAGACACTCTTTTCTGCAAATGCTTTTAACGGAAAAAACTTTTCCGTTAAAAGCATTTGCGGAAAATCATGCCAGTCTAGACGTAGCCATGCAGGGCTATGAAACTGCAGAACAGCGGTGTAGGCCATCACGTGCCCAGAGGTAGCTTGAGCTCCATGGCAAGGAGTGCTGTTGTGTACAAAAGTAGGACAATCAGAGCACGCCGAGGAAGTGCTTTGCTGTCCCTCAGAGATGTAGGCAAACAAGCAGAGGATCCTGAGAAACAGCCGTCCAGGGGGCTCCCAGAAGCAACTGCTGACCTAATGCTCTTCCTGAATGGGTTCCAGGTGTCCTTAAATCTGCGTGGATGCTATCTTTTGAAAAAGCACCACACTATTTCATTGTGCTTTATGTGTGAAGACACGCTATTTGAAAATATGCTTTTCTATAAGATATCTTCTGGAAAAGCTTATTCCTGTTCAGATAAATAGAAAACACAGAGCACATACAGAGAAAAAAAAAGGAAAATTAAACTGAGCCTGAGATTTGTATATATTCCCTAAACTTCTCTGTGAATAGAATATTTGAAATTTTACATCAATGTCAAAGACAGAATTGTGGAAGGTTTTATTAAAAAGCTGTCAACTGAACATTATTTTATTTGTAACCTAATAATGATGTATCATTTTAATCATTGCTTTTGTATGCATTGCTAAAACAACTCCTATGGGCATCTCTGAAACTCTGAAGAACATAATACTTATGTGAAACATATTTATTCTAAAGGAAACAATGCATGGTACTGTCTATCTACCCTACCAGAAGTGGAAGATGTAACTTGGAGAAAATAAACTGATTATGTCAATTTGATTATTGATTTAAAACAAAGTTTAGTTTACCATTTTCTATGTCCTCCAAATGATCTGTGACAAAACTACTTTAACACCCGAATAATAGGAAAAACTGCTGTAGGGGCCTTATTGCAATCTACATTAGTGTGATATGATTTGATCCTACAGCTGCAGTCTCAGAACACCTGAGCCATGACACTAATGATTGCATTTGCTGCCCATTAATGTTAATGTGTATATTAATGAATCTCCTTTCCCAGTCATCACTACTCTGACAAGAATACTGGAAATGTGTAAAGTATCAGAGGGGTAGCCGTGTTAGTCTGAATCTGCAAAAGCGACGAGGAGTCCTGTGGCACCTTATAGACTAACTGAAGTGTAGGAGCATAAGCTCCTAGACATGCATCTGACGAAGTGGGTCTTTGCCCACGAAAGCTTATGCTCCTACACTTCAGTTAGTCTATAAGGTGCCACAGGACTCCTCGTCGCTTTTGGAAATGTGTAGCGCATTTGATAACTTTTTAAAGAGCTAAATTGCACACAAAAATGTATTAACATGCTCCCTATCTTTTACCATTCGGCTGCGTCTAGACTGGCAAGTTTTTCTGCAAAAGCACCTGCTTTTGTGCAAAAACTTGCCAGCTGTCTACACTGGCTGCTTGATTTTGTGCAAAAGCACTGACAATCTACTGTCCGAAATCAGTGCTTCTTGTGCAAATGCTTTCACATTCCCGTTCGGGCAAAAGCCCTTTTCCGGAAATGCTTTGTGCAAAAGGGCCAGTGTAGACTGGCAGCTAAGACGTTTTGCGCAAAAGCAGGCTAAACGGAAGAAAGCCCTATGGGCGCTCTGAGGCTCTATAGCCAGGATCAGCTTCCCGGACTTCCTGGTAACATGAGCCGTCTTAAAGCAGTCGCAGGCTGCTGAGGTCATCAGGCAGGTCCCTTATTCGGACCTCAGGGCTGAGGTCTGCCACGTGGTCCCTGCCGTCCTCAGCAGCCACCCCACAGCAGGATGGCTGCTCCAAGGGGGCACCAGCCACCCGCACCCCCAGCGCAGGAGGCCCCCAGGGGCCGCAAATGATGGGCCCCATCCTGGTCGTCGGGGGAGCTCGACAGCCTGCTCGACATGTGGCAGGAGGAGGAGGGCCTCCATGAGACCCACTCCCGGCAAGAGAACGCCGACATCTTCCCCGCATGGCCCAGGCGCTCACCCAGCAAGGCCATCCAGCCCGGACCCTCGAGCAAGACCGGGCTAAAGTAAAGGAGCTGCGCCTGGGCTATGTGCGGGCCAGCGAGGGCCAGGGGGCAGGAGCAGAAACATGCCCCCATTATGACCGGCTCCATGCCATCCTGGGCCAGCCAGCCCCGCAAGCCCCGGACGTGCCCATCGACATCAGCGTGCGCCCCCCCGTCACCAGGACCACCGAGGCGGGGGAAGGAGACAGCAGTGCATCGGAGGATGAGGCCAGCACTGCCACCCAACAGGTCCCCTCCAGCAGCCCCCAACATCTTCCGCGCATCCTCGGAGGCCGGGGAAGGATCCACCGGTGAGTCTTGCACTTTGCACTCACAAGGGGGGAGGGCAGGGGGGAGCCAGGTGCCCGGAGGGGGGAGGGGGAGAGCATGTCACTCAGGCCACATGAGCTGCACGCTGTGTAGCATTAGGCAGGAAGCAGCACGTGCAACCACGTGACCGAGAGGCATGTGGCTGCAGCAGGCAGCGCAAGGGCATGCCTGGGACCGTGCTGCTCACACACATGCGGCGGGACCAGGGGGAAGGGTGGATGCTGGCTGGAACCAGTCAGGGCCCCAGGGACTCAGCCCAGAGCCCACACCAAGGGTGCAGCATGCCGAATGGCACACTGTCCCATGCCTGGCTGTGAGGCACAGCCAGCTGCTCCTGGGAAACCTGCAGCATCACAGCCCTGTGAACGTGGCCCCCACTGAGTCCCTCACCTGCTCCCGGTGCCTTGGCTGGCCCCCCAAGGGAAGTCCCCACTGCAGCCACACATGTCCCTGGGCTACGTGTGTGAGGGATAGTGGGAGGGAGAAGGGGGGGAAAGGACTCGGGCCACCCCTAGGGCCACCTGAGTTTTGCTGCAAGGATGGGACACTCCCCAGTCACTCTCCTGGTGCTGACCAGGAGACATCCCACGTGTTGGGGTTCTGAGAGCCCAGACCACGTCTGCCAGATGTGCTCCCAGGCGCTGCGTGGGGATGCATCTCGATTAGCCCAAAGCCTCATAGCATCCACTGGCAGGGAGTTCCACAGGTTAATGCAACACACACGCCCTCCCACCCTCCATGGGGCCAGGACACAGACTGATGGTTACAATACATGCAAGAGGACCCTACTCCAGGGGCTGTCCTCTTTGCAAATATACAACATGGGGGGCAGTGGGGGAACCGAATGGGCCCAAGCCACACTACTGTGGTGTCACCTGGGCTCAGGGGCGTGGGGACAGTGGCCAGGCTGCCTGACTGACCCATCCTTTCTTTTCTTCCCCGCAGCGGGACGAAGCACAAGCCGGGGACCCTCCAGTCTGGCAGCAGTGGCACCCCCAGCTGCCCAACCACGGAAGCAGAGGCTCTACCACCGGGACCAGCTCCTATGACGCCACATGCAGGCTGTCGAGCACATGGAGGCGGACCTTCAGTGGCACCAGGAGGCCTGGACCACCTTCCGGGCCCAGTGCACAAGGATGGCTGACTCCATTGCCACCCTTGCCGCCCACATAGCCCATGCCATCTATTATGGCATGGCCTGCCCTTGTCCCCTCCTGCAATGCCCCCTCCATCCCCTGCAATGCCTCCTCCTGCCGCTCCTGCAATACCCCCTCCTGCCACTCCTGCCATTCCTGCAATGCCCCCTCCTGCCACTCCTGCCACTCCTGCAATGCCCCCTCCTGCCGCTCCTGCAATGCCTCCTCCTGCTGCTCCTGCTGCTCCTGCAATGCCCCCTCCTGACCACCTGCCGTGCAGCCTGCCCCAATGCGGCCTGTCCCCACGTCCAGATCCACCCCCACAGGAGCGGTCGCAGGGGCCACCCCTCCAAGGAGTAGCTCCTCCCCCTCCCGGTTAAAGGTCTCCTCCCCCTCCCAGGTCAAGGTCCCCTCCCCCTTCCCCTCCCAGTTGAAGGTCCCCTCCGCCTCCTGGTTGAAGGTCTCCTCCCCCTCCCAGTTCAAGGTCCTTTCTCCCTCCCCCTCCCAGTTCAAGGTCTCCTCCCTCTCCCCCTTGTAAATAAAAACATACAAGTTTTTCAGTTTAAAACAAAACTGTGTTGGTTACTGTGTTACTCGAGGTAACTTTAATAAATGATTTGAGATGCCAATTAGCCAACTAAATTTAAGAGGATTACAAAATGCGGACATCAAATACCGTATCTATGACCGGTCGTTCCTTTAATTGGTCATTGGTTTGTGGCGCATAAATAAAGACTGACACTTTTAAGTAAATTTAAACCCAACTATATTAACATAGATAACAAACAAGCAAGAAAGGTTAAAAGATACACACAAAAGAATATGTACATAGTATAGATGCAGGGACGATTGTAGTGTTGCTGGCAACCTCAATCCTTTGGTCCTTCTGGGCCTCGGGAGAGGAACAGCCAGGAGATCCTTCGAAGATGACTGGAATCGGGTAAGCTGACTCGAGCCTTCCACACGAACCACGAATCCTTTTCCTGTTCTTCGGGACAGCTCGGACAGGCCAAAACCGTAGCCTAAACTAAAAGAAAAACCCTAGCTACGTCCGATGCACACAACGAGCATGCACGATGACAGCCGATATGCTTGGAACCGACGCTGCCTGATGAACAGTCACGACGATGACAGCTAATTTAACTAAACCTAACTCTGGACCCAATTTAAATTGGTAGTTGCAAGCCTTCCGCTTGACCTGACCTGACAGACAAGACTACCAAGGGAGTCTTAGTAACCAAACAAACAAGTATAACCAAGGTTGGTGTCTTCTATGCAGTACATTTACAATTTGGGGAAGGTAAGAGGAGGGGAGAGGGAAGGGTAGGGGATGGGAGGGAGCTGTATGTGGAGACCGAGGCGACCCTACTATGGGGCTTTTACGAACAGGGCCTCTCGGATGCGCACCCAATCCTGGTGTGCCTGGCAGATGGCAGCTATGGGGGGCTGTTCAAACGTTTGTGCCTTGGCTGCCATCCATGCAGGGAGGAAGGCCTCCCCACTCCGCTCCACAATGTTGTGGAGCACGCAGCACGTGGCCAGTACTTCCGTAGCATTCTGCTCACCCATCTCAAGCAAACAACGGAAGTGGGCTTTTAAGCGGCCGAAGGCGCACTCCACTTGATTTCGGGCCCGGTTGAGGTGGTCGTTGAACTGGGCCCGGTTCTGGTCCGGCTGCCCCATGTAGGGCCGCATTAGCCAGGGCAGCAGGGGGTAGGCTGTGTCCCCGACGACGCATATGGACATAGGCACATCCCTGACAGTCAACTCCCGCCGGAGGAAGTAGGTGCCTGCCTGCAGCCTGTGAAACAGTCTGGAGTTGCAGAGGATGCGGGCGTCGTGTGCCCTGCTGGACCAGCCAGTGTAGACGTCCAGGAAGGTGGTCCACAAGGGCCTGGAGAACAATCAAGCAGTACCCCTTCCTGTTCGTGAAATGGGCTGCTTGATGCTCCGGGGCCCAGACAGGGATGTGGGTTGCATCCAGGGCTCCCCCACAATTGGGGAACCCGAGGGCAGCAAAGCCGGCCAGCGTAGCATCCACATCACGCAGGCAGATCACTCTTGGTAGCAGGACATCATTGCAGAAAGGTGCAGAGAAACACAAGGGAACACATCACATAAGGCAGGAGTAAGTGTGCGCTCCCTTGGTCTCCCCCCCCCCCCGTGATTCCCTCTGACCTCATGTACGCACACACACCTGCACACACACACACGCACACACACACCAGGGCCCCCTCACCCCACGCCGCTCCTCCCCCCCCACCAGCAGGCCTGTGCAAGGGAGGGACGGCCCAAACCCCTGGGTGACCCAGCCTGGAATCTTGGCTGCCCCTGGGCATGGAGTGCAGCACCCTCCCCCCCCCCACCCACTCCCCTTGGAACTTACCTCCATGATGATCACACCGACGGTGGATCTTCCCACTGCGAACTCGTGTGCCACCGATCAGTAGCTGTCCGGGGTGGCCAGCTTCCATAGCGTGATGGCGACCCTCTTGTTGACAGGGATGGGTGCAAGCAGCCGGGTGGTGGCTCTCTGGCGTGCAGGGGTGAGCCAGGCTCCAGGAACGTCCGCTTTCGCATGAGGAAATTCTGGAGCCATTGCTGGTCATTCCATTGCCCAAGGACCAGCCGGTCCCACCAGTCCGTACTGGTGTCCAGTCTCCAGAGTGGCCTCTCCACGGTGGGGTGGGGATGCCACAGGGATGCCATGGCCTCCCTGGTGAGGGAGTCCAAAGCAGTCTGTGCCTCCTGGTCCTGGAAAACAAGGGCACCAGCCTGGAGCACCAGCTGCAGGCACTCAAAAATGGCCGACAGGGGCCAGAGCAGGCACAAGGCCAACCATGGCTCCATGGCAGACAAAGCAAGGCACAAGAAACCAAAACCAGGAAAAAGCACTAGGTGGCAAAAGAGTGGTGTCCAAAAGTCACAGGGCAACCACCAAAACTGCTATGGCTGTCAGTCCCTGCAAGAGGTCCTAAACCATGGAGCAGGAGACAAACGGCTGTCCGGCGAGACCCCTTTAAGCACGTGTCTCACAGGAGCTCCAGCCCCCACCCCCGGAAAGGGCTGATGCCCTTTTGCCCTCTTCAAAATGGTTCCGGGCTTCTGCTTTTGCGCAAAAGCGCGCCGCCAATCTAGACGCATTTTTGCGCAAAAGCTCATCATTATAACGATAACTCCGGAAACAATCTAACTCTCTTTTGCAGAAATACTTTTAATGGAAAAACTTTTCCGTTAAAAGCATTTCTGGAAAATCATGCCAGTCTAGACGCAGCCTCCATGTTTCACAATAGTTAACATCAACATCATAGGACTTCTAAGTTATGTGTTTGATACATAGCGTATTTTTTCTTTGTGAGTCTGGTTTGAATATAACCTTGATTAGTACAGAAGAGAAAAAATTTAATTAGAGAACAATTCAAATAAAAATTTTAATCTGAATTCTTGTATCTTGTACATGCAGCAGATCTGCTGAAAAATTGACAGTGCTGCCTCAGAAAAGGCCTCAGATAACAAACTCTCAGATAAAATGTCTATCACATTCAACTCGGGTGGTCATTTACCATTACAAGTGAAGATAAATCAGCATAACAGCACGGAGAAGCCCACCTTCATGTTTATACCTATACTATACTGACTGAAACTCAAGGGATCCAAAAGTCATTCATACATGTGCAATAAATATAAATATAAATATATACAATGAAAACAAGGCCTTTTACCCTCTGTTCTGTGAATGATTATTCATCATGCAAAATAAAGAAAACAAGCATTTATGATTGATAAAACTAAGAACAAGACAAATATTTCCTCCTTCATTTATAAGTGCTGCTGAGATTCACTCAGTCAGTGGCAAAGTAAACATGCTAAAACATTAACTGTAATGCAGTTCAATTTTTCTTCAATGCAACATTTGTGTGTGCTTGTGTGTATAATAGTCGCTAACACATAATCTAGGATTAGAACATATTGAAAAATAGAACTGGTCAGAAGATTTTAAGTATTCATTTCCATATAATATGACTAGTACAATATTTGTTGCCTTTTTCTTATGTGAGACCTAAATTAAATCTCAGCAATGTGAAGATGTATTCTAAGAGTGCTGCTCACACTTCTGAAGGATCTGTCTACTGTTCAGTTCTGGTACAGTATTATTCATGGGGAAGTGAAATGATTTTCATTCTATGAAACTGGTTGACTGAAATATTTTGTAATGAAGATCATTTTTGTTCAGAAATTTATTTAAAAAAATGTTTTGTACAATGTGAGCTCATTTAATCCTCCCATCTATAAAAACAAATAAGGCTTTAAAATCCCTTTTGCTGTTTTTTTTTTCTATTTCTGCAGCAATTTTATTAGCTTGTAACACATTGCTCCCATGATAGCACCAGATGGGTTTTAAGATCTGATAGCTTTTTAACAATATTGTGTCATCAGTGACTGCACCTCTAAGTACTCTTCTGTTCATTCAAAAGTTAAATGGACTCTTAAAGCATGAAAATGAATATATGTAGCAGTTATTACATGAGCATTAAGAAGACTGAACATGATAACAATCAAATAAAGTGCTATAAACCATATGAACATAGTTGTTTTCTGAAATCTGAGAGATAAGATTCAGAGATTTCTTTTTAAATACATTATGGGCATCTATAAATACAATGGCATATTTCTCTAGTATGTTGCTGTCATAGAGAATTTTTACTGTTACACTTAGCAACTGAATGAATAGTCACAATGGTTGTTTTACTATGCATTAAACTAGCTGTCATGTATGAAAGCTGGCAATTCATCTCCCAGAACCAATGCAATGCCAACCTCTCAGCACAGATATGCTTTCAAAATAAGGTATCTTGGTTGTCAAGCTGAATCCTCCATTAAACTGAGAGCACTCTTTTGTTAAATAGAAATGAAAATGAACTTTTAGGCTCCAGTAGTGATAATGTTGCTAATATAATCTAGGGCAAAAAAAGTTGTAAAAGCACCCACTTATTCATTTGAATTTACCCTATATGGAATGAATTCTGAAATCAAGGGGATTTTCTTAGCTGAAATCCAGAAAAAAGACCTGAATAGCATGTGCAGTTAGGGTAAAAATATTGCTATTTTGAGAATGCTACAGTTTCATGTGTAAAATACCGAAAGTCTCTGAGTCAACAGCTTGTCAATTTCCTTCCAATTTTGTGCCATCCAAGATAACAGTGTTTATACCTAGATGTATTGTGCTAGACAGTATTTCAAAATGCAAAGTTTAGGGAAAGACATAAAACCTCATGTTTTCCCAAGTTTAGCCCCTACCAGTATAATATTTTTCTGGAGGAATGAAAATATTGGCTGCAATACTGCTGGCATTCCAGCTCCCCACCACCTTCCTGCAGAGCAGGAGCACACACAATGTACTACCTGAGGCTCTGGTGCACGAAGGGAATGTGGGGGTGTCTTTCTCCTTCTCAGTTGGGGGCTTTGTCAGTGAAGATTTGGTTATTGGATTTTTGCTTTTCACTTGTGTGCGGGCCCCGACTGGTTTTTCTATGGATCAGAGGCTTCTGGCCCAAAAAAGTTTCCCCAACCCTGCTTTACTGTATGAGCAAATCCTAGAAATGCTCACTTCGGCTATGTCTACAATGCAGGCTTCTTGAGCAAGAACTGTTTTGCGCAAGAGTTCTTGTGCAAAAGGTCTTCCACAAGAGCGCGTCCACATTGCCATGTGCTTTTGCGCAAGAGATGTGCTTTTGCATCCATGGCAGTGTGGATGCTCTCTTGCGCAAGAAAGCTCTGATGGCCATTTTACCTATAGGGCTTTCTTGCGCAAGAAATTCATGTTGCCTGTCTACACTGCCTTCTTGTGGAAGAGCTCTTGCACAAGAGGGCTTATTCCTCATGGGGAGAGGAATAACTCTTCCGGAAGAAGCCCTGTTTTCTGATATTGTATTGTAAATTTACTTGTGCAAGTATGCACGTGCAGTGTAGACACTCTGGAAGTTTTTGCTCAAGAACAGTCATTCTTGCGCAAAAAGCCTACAGTGTAGCCGTAGTCGTACAATGTTTATTTCTGAGTGTCATCCATACAGTGAGACAGGAGAGCACTTTATAATATACAGAGTTAAAGGAGCCTTTGTACATACAATGTGCTGTACTTATTTACAGTTTATATTAAGGGTGTTAGACCTTCCTATTTCTGAAAAATTCCATTTATAATTAGTTTATGTACTGTGAAATGTTCTTGAAAATCACTGGGATACATAGCTCTTGTCAACTCCCCAGCAAGCAGAGGAGCAGCCAAGGAGCTTTAAGCAGCCACTACTGCAGTCTTAGGACACAGATATCTTCCACTGAAGATGTACCTTTTGCTGCCTCGCCTCCAGAGTTGTGTTGCACACATTGTAGATCTAACAACTGTATCATGCTTGACTCATTTCACACATCCAAATGTGGTGTCAGCTGTGCTCTGTCTAGTGCAGAGCTTGTGTTTTTCACTGGAAAAAAACCCCAATACATGCACACTTTCCATAACCAGGAGCACCCATCTTATACTGTAAGTGCCTGTTTGGACATTTTAGTCCATTTTCTTTTTTAATTACCAGTGTATTATCAGGAAAAAGGTTGCTTCTCAAGTCACTAGGGCTCATGCCAATTGGAGTGTCACAAGTCAAAACAAACAACTCAAAACCTCAAACTGAACTCATTTCTTGGTAAGTTGCCTGTTCTAATCCAAAGAATTGGCATCATGTGTGCTCAGAGAGATGCATGTAACAAACAAACAGCCAAAATTCTGCACCAGTTTCAGTATAAATATACTATGTAGGTTATACCTCTATTTTAGAGTTCACTGCATAGTCTCATCTAGAGGTGACAATAGTCGTGGGTGGAAGGATTGCATCTGAAAGAACTGTGGGAAAAGTCATGAGGATATTATAACTGAAGAGGTAGAAGTGTATACAGGCAGTCCCCGGGTTACGTACAAGATAGGGACTGTAGGTTTGTTCTTAAGTTGAATTTGTATGTAAGTCGGAACTGGTGCATATTGTAGGGGAAACTCTAGCCAAACATTTCTCCAGAGATCAGTTTTATTCTCCCACACCTCACTTCCCTCAGTCCTTTATTCTCAAGCTGAGGTGTCTGCTGAGAAAAGCCGCTCCGCGTCTCCCTGGTCTGCTGGGGGCGGCGCTAGCTTTGCGTCTCCCTAGTCTGCTGGGGGGAAGCAGCTAGTGCGGGGTTGCCTCACCCCGTTTGTAAGTAGGGATCTGATGTAAGTCGGATCCATGTACCCCGGGGACTGCCTGTATGGACATAGCTGCTGAGGCTACATCTATACTGCAGCCTTCTTCTGCAAAAGCTTTATGCAAATGCAGTGCAGAGTAGAATATTGCCACACTTCATTTGCATAATTAATTAGCAGCTGTTTTTGCATAAGAGGCTTTTGCTCAAAAAGGAGCTGAGTAGACAGCTCCTTTTTGCAAAAAAAAAACAAAAACCCCTGCACAAAAGGGGCTTTTGCACAAAAAGGAGCTGCCTACACAGCTCCTTTTTGAGCAAAAGCCTCTTGTGCAAAAACAGTTGCTAGTTAATTATACAAATGAAGTGCTGCAATATTCTACTCTGTGCTTCATTTGCATAAGCTTTTGCAGAAGAAGGCTGAAATATAGACGTAGATTGCCCTGCTGTCCCATTAATTGAGAACAAACCTCCTCAAACAAAGCCGGTGGGGAGATATTTTCTCTGCTATCCCACTTGTTTGTTTCTTCCAGCCAACCAAAATCATCTGTAGTGTTTCTGAGTTGAGCTTGCTGTAAATTTTGGAATTCAGCCAAACACATCGGCTGTGTCTGGACTGGCATGATTTTCCGGAAATGCTTTTAACGGAAGAGTTTGCCATTAAAAGCATTTTCAGAAAAGAGCGTCTAGATTGGCATGGACGCTTTTTGCGGAAAAGCGTCCGTGCCAATCTAGACGCGCTTTTCTGTAAAAAAGCCCCGATCGCCATTTTCGTGATAAGGGCTTTTTTGCGGAAAACAAATCTGAGCTGTCTACACTGGCCCTTATGCACAAAAGCTTTGCGCAAAAGGATTTTTGCCTGAACGGGAGCAGCATAGTATTTCCGCAAGAAACACTGATTTCTTACAGTAGGAAGTCAGTGCTTTTGCGGAAATTCAAGCGGCCAGTGTAGACAGCTGGCAAGTTTTTCCAGAAGAGCAGCTCATTTTCTGGAAAAACTGGCCAGCCTAGACACAGCCATCAAGTGTTATATGGGGAAAAACAAGAACTGGACTAAGGTCATGTTTTATCTGATTTATGCTACAGTGTTTGAGAAACTGTGTGAGGAGTATAAAGTGGCTTGTAAATAAGAATTGAAACATATTGGCAGGCAAAGTTGGTGTTTGGGGTGGAAAGGGGGGTTAATCATTTGATCTGAGTTCCATTGCATGACTGGTTTTGATCTAAGCACCCCAAGTAATCATCACTCAGTTCCTCTGGAGATGTAATTTAAATTTTATAAAATGAGATTGTCTTATACTGAGAGAATCCTTTTGTAGAGTTTGTCAAATTTGACTTTTTATAAGGTTTATATTGAAATGACAGATAATAAATGTCTTGTGCTATACTTTTATTAGGTTTTAAATAGCTGAAATACATTAC
The DNA here is from genome assembly GCF_049634645.1 of Pelodiscus sinensis. Classification (NCBI taxonomy): domain Eukaryota; kingdom Metazoa; phylum Chordata; order Testudines; family Trionychidae; genus Pelodiscus; species Pelodiscus sinensis. Next base: position 12,265,242 of record NC_134723.1, read on the forward strand.
CAGCTTCAAACTGTGTTCCTTAAAACTAAAGGGTAGGCTGGTTCATTTACTTTGTCAGAAGTATAGTTTGTTACCACACTTGGGATACCTAGTAAATGACCTTGCTCAATGGCTTGCACCATGTGAATACTATAGAGGCCATACTCCATAGCACAATGATGTGACAATGGAGTTAGGAAGATGTTACAAAAAATTAAGGGATTATAATTTAGTGTACTGGCTTTGTGTGTCTAAGGATGGATTAGGTCAATCGAAGCTTCAAGGTAAAAAATTCTACTCTCAGCTTCCCCACTACATACTTATCTATAGCATATTCATTTGTTACAAAAGCTATTCCAAGGCTTTTTTTTTTTCTTGTAAGTGGGAAAGGGACAATTCTAACTCACCTTCTGTAATATTACTGGGAAAATGAGACCAAGTTCAGATGCAGACATTCCCAGTGATCAATGTTGCAGTGTTTCAGGGATGAAAGGGATTGATTGAATCCATTATAAAGACAGGGTCAGGTATAAAGCTCAGATATGAACATTCCCAGAGTTTAAGGGCATTAGAATCTAAGATTTCGCTCAGATTGATCTCAGAGGATAGACTGTGTACTGTATACCATGTGCTTTTGGAAGTACTGTACTACAATACTACCATACCATAATACCGTTAATACCATAACAGCAACAAAGGAATTGCAGGATGAAAATCATGGCATATGATTTGATAGGATTTGAAAAAGAGAATAAATATACAGTATTGTTATTTGTCATAATTGTAAATAGTACCTTGAGTTCACAGCATACATAACAACTAGTATCCCCTTAGATCATGACTACAGTATGAGGTTAGGTCAAATCTAATATGGTCGATTTCTGGGCACTAGATTTTGCAAAGTCAAAGGTCTGGGTCCTCACTATGAGAAAGAATCGAACATAGTTCAAAGTAGTGCATCCCCATTAGGGAGCCTACCATCGACTCAGAGAGCAATGCGTCATGAGTAGTTTTGCATTCTGGGCTATGCTCCCTGTGGTGGTGGTCTCATGTCATCAGTGTACCATAATGCAGTCATCCAGTCCCCTCACTGTCCCCCCCCCCCGCCCCTTGAGTGAGATCAATGTGAAGCAGTGTGAACCTTTTTGTGCCCTAGTGGCCCTGTGCAGATGCTATTGCAGCATGAACATGGACCCTGATTTGCAGCAAGACATAATGATGCTGATGTGTGCTGTAGTGCACCTAATGGTGCGCTACTTCGAGAGCATACACACATATGGCTCCACCAGGAAGAGGAGGAGGACAAATCTCGGGTTGACTCAGAGTCACTGCTCATGCAAGCCCTGGCACTGAGGCAAACATAGCCACAAGTCACACCTATGAACACAGTGGCATGCTGGTTCTGGTCCCATGACACAAGCATAGATTGGTGGGACCCCATTGTGATGCAGATATGGCTGCAAAACTTCCAAATGTGCAAGGCCATTTTCTTGGAAATTTGCAAATGGCTTTTCCTGACCTGAGGCACCAGAATTACTGAATGAGATCCACTCTAACTCTGGAGAAGAGTGTGGCAATAGCCCTCTGGAAGCTTGCAATGCCATAAAGCTACCTGGAATAGTGATAGAAATGTAGCCATGTTAGTATGGGGTAGCTGAAGCAAAATGCAGGACAATGTAGCACTTTAAAGACTAACAAGATGGTTTATTAGATGATGAGCTTTCGTGGGCCAGACCCACTTCCTCAGATCAAAAAACTTATAAAGCTACCTGTCATTGGGGAATCAATTCAGAATGGGTAAATCTACAGTCTGCACTGTTGTTGTACAAGTAGCCAAGGCAATCAATACTGTTCTTCTACAGAGAGTTGTGACTTGTGGAAATGTGTCTGGCTTTGCCACGTTGGAGTTTCCTAAGTGCTGTGGGGCCATACATGAAAGGCACATCCCATGGTCTGCAGGCTCAATTTAATTGAGAAAATCTCTGTTCACCAGCAACCTCCCACTGCAGCCCATGATCAGGAGGATGGGTTTCTTGCTGGCCCCTTTCACGCTGCCCAGAGCAAGGCCTTTCAGAACACAAGAAGATCCTGGGATTTCCAGACAGGTAAAATGCATGGACGTATCATTTAGGCATCTCATATGAATTTCAGTACCATCATTCACTGTTTATTACAGAACACTTATTGTCCACAATGACAAAATCAGTTTCTGAATAATCATGCTCCCTTTGTCTCCTTTTGTACACAGAGAATATGCCTTATTCTTTTCCACTTTCTCCTGCCTCTCCATTTTTATGCTGGCACTGTTCTTGTCATGTTCAAAAATAGATGCTTATTTCCCAGACCAAACAGGAGTTGTTACTGTGCCTTTTCTTCCTTCAATCCCTCCAATGTCACTGAACTCTGATTCATCACCTTTAGCAAAAAATATGCAGGGATTGTTTCAAGTTCTCTCTTTCATCTGCCACAGAACTTTGTGAAGATGATTTTGATGTGTCTTGGTTGAAACTGCATGAGCTTAGCTACTAAAATCATCCTTTATCCCTGCAGGTAATACCTGAACAGATGTCTTTAATGATTTGTACCATCCTTTCTATACTTGATGCTTTTATCATCTACTCTCGGCTGCATTGGGAGATATGATGCTTCTAAGCAAGGACTTCATTTGCAGGGCTCTCTTTAAAACCATTTTTACAATAGGGGCAGTACAAAGTGTTTTTCTCCCTCTCCTAATAAAGAGCCACAGCCAGAAAACATATTATGCATTACAAGACCACAGTATATGGTGATGTTTTTAAAAAACTCCTGCAGATTATATTTTAAAAAACCTATGTCTAAGTATTTTCTGTATATAACTGGGATAATTTGATTTGTGGTAACATATATCCTTATTTATGATTATCTCAGTATTATTAGTAAATTGTATGCTTTTTTTCAGAAAGACTAGTTTTTGGAAGTAGCCTCAAGCCTTTATTTCTTGATTTCAACGTATATATGTTGTATTTACCCTGAAGTTGTGAAATTTCTAATTCAGATGTAAAAACTGAAATTTCTGCAAATGCTAACCAAACTTAATACAACACTGTTTTAGAGGCAGGCTGACTCTTTCAAAAGGAAGTACATCTCAGCCCACTTGTGATGCAGCTGATTTGCCTCTCTAGGGGTATGTCTACACTGCCACCCTAGTTTGAACTAGGATGGCTAATGTTGGCATTCGAACTTGCAAATGAAGCCCAGGATTTAAATACCCTGGACTTCATTTGCATGTTCCCAGGCAGGCACAATTTTTAAATGCCCGTATTTCAAACTACCTGCCCGCAGCTACATGTGGCACGGACTAGGTAGTTCGAATTAAAGCTCCTAATTCGAACTACCGTTAAACCTCCTTGCAGGAGGAATAACGGTAGTTCGAATTAGGAGTTTTAATTTGAACTACCTAGTCTATGCCACGTGTAGCCATGGGAAGGTAGTTCGAACTACGGGCATTTAAAAATGGTGCCCACCCAGGAACATGCAAATGAAGTCCAGGATATTTAAATCCCGGGCTTCATTTGCAAGTTCGAATGCCTACATTAGCCACCCTAGTTCGAACTAGGGTGGCAGTGTAAACATACCCTAGGTGAAAGGAAGGAAGAAAGGAAGGAAGTCACAATCATATGACTAAGCCAGGTCTTTGGAGGGCTAGGAAAACAAGAGGCACCTGGACAGATAAAAAGGATTTCCAGCATGAAACTGCAGGAAGACGGAAGAGAGAAAGAAAGTGTCTCCTGCGGTGGTCTCTAAGGAAGTGAGCCATGGCAGAAACCCTTTTCAGTCATGGGAGCACCAGCCTGGGTGCTCATTAAAACTTGTAGGGTCCAATGGGACAGGGAACAGGTGATGTGGGAGGCAACTAGGTATGTCACCAGAGCTGCCATTTTAACCCTCCAAACAATTTTCAGCTTCCAAATCACTAAGCTTTAGACAGCCATTTTAAATCTACCTGCCTCAGAAATATTCCCTTCTTTCCTCCCAAGCATGGAATTCTACCCTGCCCCCTGCACATGCGTGCACACACACATACTCACAAGAATGACACTGCCCAGGAGCTCAGTATGATCAGTATTTAGTTCAGCACAGCTGACAGGTTGAACATGTGATATCCTATGACAAGACACAGATTGCAACAGGAGTTCCAGTACCATTGGAAATGAAAGTTTCCCATCTGCTTCTACCCCAGAGAGAAAGTGAGATAGTGGTATTATGTACAGAAAAGCTAATTTGATCATGTCTGAGGTGCTTTATATGTATTAGTTATATTTCTTTCCTCTGTAATCTAGAAAGTACCTGTCACTGAGTATGTTTTGTTCAAGTGATGTTATTGTTGCTGTTTCATAGGAAGAGGAGCTAATATGACCAGTTGTATTTACAAACTAAAATGAACATTCTGGTTCCTCAGCTATAGGTATTTCCTATTGCTCTCGATACACTTTTTCTATATGCTGACTGAGAACCTGTAATTCCATAGGCTTCCTTTTGGTGCTGATGGGTACTCTTGATGACTTCAGGCTCTTCATTCGTTGGACTCCATGTGGCTGTTTGTAATGGGCTGGAGTGGCCCACTGACCCGGAGGAGGAGGAGCCCCTTCAGCCGCCATGTTGGGCTAAGGCTGACCCTGCCCAGCCACCTGACCGGAAGCCAAGGGGCAGGCCCAGAACTATAAAAGCCCAGGTAGCAGCCTCAGTCAGGGCTGAGCCTGCTGAGAAACTAGAGGCATCCGCTGGACTTCCTGCCTGGGAAGTGGGGACTGAGGCCTGGACAGGGCCTCTGACCTTCCTGGGCCCCGAGGCAGCCTACCTGCTCCCAGCCTGGGAGACTGAGGTCTGGCCCGGCCGGCCTATCTTCACTGATGAGGCCAAGGACACAAAGGGCCAGCCTGATCCTGTGTTCTAGCCCCTGCCCTGAAACCGGGAGAAGCGGCTTCTGCTGCCTAGATCAGAGATGCAGCCCAGGACTCCCCCAGAGCCCGACCCTGAAGCCTGGCCCAGCTACCCGACACTGCCTGCACCAGGAGCCCAGCTGAGCCCCCCTGACCGGCAAGCTGCAGAGGACTGGGCTGGACCGCCCCAGTGGGATGAGACCCTCCTGGACTCCCTACCTACACCACCCAACACCCAGGTACCGGCTGAGGGGGGAGAACGGAAGTGGCCCAGGAGTTAGTGGGGCAGTTAAGGCCCCAAGGCCAGTGCGTTTCAGGCTGGATGCCCTGCTGAGTCCATAGCAGCCTTCCTTGCTGCTGATAGGGCCCAGGGCCGGGGTGCAGTGGAGTGGGTGGGCCTGCGCGCCCCCTGCCATCCACCTACGAGGTGGCAGTCTCCCCCCTTGCCATTGCCACAGGTGACCTGTCTACACACTTCCTGAACAAGGAGCTCCCCAAACCTGTGTGTTTGCGGCCACACCCTGAACCAGGGTCTGGCCGCCTCCCATGTGAACTGCTATGGTGATTGTTGCCCAGCCGGGATCAGGCTTAGGCCTTACTTACTGTGTTTGCTGCCCCACCATGCTCCAGGGCCAGGGCTTAGGGTACTGTCTGCTATTGTAGCCGGCCATGGCAGGGCCTTGAGACTATACGGGACTTCCTCCTGGTGACCCGGACCTGAAGTAAGGCCGGGCACTCAAACTGATTGCCTCTTGCCCTGACCTGGAATAAGGCCAGGAGTGGGACTATTTACCCTCTGTAGTGGGGTGGACTAGCCACCCACTGACCTGGAGGTGGAGGAACCCCTCCGTGAGGCCTACCAGCCTACACTGTTGTTCTCATTACTCAGGTTCTACAGCGGCTCCATTGGAGTGTGCACAACAGACATGTATTCTGCAATGTTGACTAGAAATTGTGATTCTCCCTTTTATTCCTGCCTTTGGGAGTGGTGGGAGGGAGGGATGGAGGATGCTAATCTATTTTATGCCTGTGGAAAGTGGTGTAGTTTGAGCTCATCTTTACCTTATCCAGGAGGTCATTCAATAAACATCTCTTCCCTTCTCCTCTGTACCAGTCTAGAGGTCTGTGCCTCAGACTAAACCCAGATAGGTGATCTTCCCAAGTCAATAGATGTAAAATTAAAGTGTACTCTTTCTCCCCCTGCCTTTTTCAACTGCCTTTTTCCTCCTTGGAAAAGAAAAATTTTCTACAATACTCTTGATATATGAGGCAAGAAATCTTATCCCATCTAAGGGCACATCTCTGGAAAACACACTTAGAAAATATGAACACTGTTGATATAGGAGAAAGTCCCAGTTTGTATGTTTTGTAAAAGCTCCAGGGAACTGAGGAACTGAGAATATCCATGTGCTCAAACAATTCTCAAATGGATCATTTCTGAAAACCCTTAAGATATATGATCAAAGGCCAACGTTTGTACTGGAGATTGAGAGTCTGCAGGGATATGCAGGGATCAATGAAAGCATCTTTGGCAGAGCAGACCCAAAGCTCACTGTGTTCACTTCTTTCAGCAGTTTGCAAAGGAAGAGTATAAATTAAGAGGGTAGGTCTACACTACAGCGTTATTTCGAATTAGCTTATTTCGAATTAACTAATTCGAAATAAGTTAATTCGAAATAACGCATCTAGACCCAAAAACTAATTCAAAATAGCGTTTTGCTATTTCAAAATAGCGCATCCACGCTGATTGGACGCTGAATCGCATTTAAGGGCAGCTGAAACTGGTTCCGGCAGGGCATCAGGTCAGTAGTTGCTTTGTGTGGCTGCTGTCTGAGGCTATCTGACACCCGTGCCTAAAGAGACCCCCCTGGACAGCCGGTTGTCAGCTGTCCCGCTTGCTTGCCTACCTCACCGAGGGACAGCAAAGCAAAGCATTTTCCTCTCCGCCTGCTTCGGTCACTCTCCTTTGGGACACCGCTGCAGTCAATGTGGGCTGGTCCGGCAAGGCACATGACGCGCGGGTATACCACAACTTCTCCGTGTGCCAGACGCTGCACGCCGGGACTTTCTTCTCCGACCGCCACATAAGGGTTGGGGACATGGAAATGCCATTGGGCCTGGTGGGGGATGCGGCCTACCCCCTACAGCCCTGGCTCATGAAGCCTTACATGGGACACCTCAGTCCCTCCCGGCAGGCCTTTAATGCCAACCTCAGCAGGGCCCACATCATGGTCGAGGGGGCCTTCGACCGACTGAAAGCACGGTTTAGGTGCCTCCTCAACCACCTCGACCTCTCCCAGCACAATATTCTGCACGTGGTGGCAGCGTGCTGTGTGCTCCACAATTTGTGCGAGAGGAAGAGGAAGGCTTTCCTGCCAGCCTGGATGGCAGAGGCTGACCACCTGGCTGGCCAATACGCACAGCCCCACATGGCTGCCAGGCGGGAGGCCCTTCAGGGGGATGTCCACATCCGGGAAGCCCTGCAGAAGAGCTTCCAAGCAGACGAGGACTGAAGTACCCCTGGCGTGCCCCACTGGGGTCTGAGGTCTTACATTCCTCCCTCACCTTCTTCCCCTTTCCCCTCCCTAACCCCCCTTCCTGATCTACAATAAAAACACCTGTGTTGCCACAAAAAAGTCTTTATTTCATATAACTGGGGCGGGGGGAGGTTAGGAATGAGGGCAGGAGAGGGGAGGGGAGAAACTTGGGAGGAGGGAGCTGGAAGGGGGAGACAAGGGGAGGAAGTGGGAGGGGAAGCTCAGGGTTGGGGGTCTTGCTGGCTCTCCCATCTCGCAGCACTGTGGATGGGGGCGTTTGAGGGGAGTGGGTATGGAGGGTGGGGCAGGAGGGATGGAAGGTGCAGAAGAAGCAGGAGGGGGATCAGAGATGGGAGGAGGAGCGATAGCTGCGGCGGCTGCAGGGGTTGAAGCAGCAGGAGGCAGCAATTGGTCCGCCAGGGCCTGCAGGTGCTCAAGGAGGGCACGGCCCTGCTCCCGGAGCTCCCTCAAGCTCTCCCTCTTGCCCTCTCTGCTCCTGACTGTGGACCTGACATCCCTGCAGGCACAGCTGCTGCCTCTGGAACTCCTCTTGGTTGTGGGTGCACCCGCTGGCCCAGGTTCAGGTGGTGCGTCCTGCACTCGCAGGTGCTGTGGCTGAGGTGAAACAAGAGAAGTGGTCAGTTCTCCTTGGGAACACAGTGGGTGAAACCCAGCCCCCCTCTGCAAGGCGAGGACAGCAGGTGTCTGCACCATCACATCCTGCTATCCCTGGGAGTGTGAGCTAGCCCAGGACTGCACTCCAGCCTCTGTGCTGCCTATAGTGTGGTGTGTGTGGGGAGGAGGGGAGATGTGCCCTGCCTCTGTATAGAGGGGGTGTCTGTAAGGAGGGCAGTGTGCAGTGTCTCTCCCCGCATAAGGGGACCGTGATGTCACTCACATGTGGAGGCCTCCCCAGCCTCTGATGAGTCTGCTGACAGGTTCTCTCGGATGGCTTGGGGTTCCTGGGCACAGGATGAGCTCCCCTTGCTCCCCCAGCTCCTGGCTGCTGTTGTCCTCCTCCTCCTCTTCCCCTGTGTCAGGGGCAGGGCCCTCTGCCCCGGGGTCGATGATGACCGGGGGGCATGGACAATCTGACCCCCCAGAATGTGGTCCAGGGCCTCAAAGTACGGGCAGGCCTCTGGGTCAGCCCCTGGTTGGGAGGCCCTGGCGTAAGCCTGCCACATTTCTTTTATTTTCCTGCGCACCTGCTCCTGGCTGCACATGTGGCCTCTGGTGGCCAGGCTGGAAGCCATGCAGCTGTAGATGGCTGCATTCCTGTGCCTAGTGTGGAGATAATGAGCATTGGAGGCCTCCCCCCAAATCTCAAGGAGGCCCATGATCTCCGCACTTGATCAGGAAGGCACCCGCCTTTTGCAGCCCCTGGCAACTCCTGGGAGCAGCCAGCCTTGTCCTGGGGAGGGCTGGGTAGCAGTGGGTGGCTGGCTCATCCTGTGCCAGGTGCATGGTCTGCTGGCTGTGTGCTGACAGGCTGGCAACTGTGGCTAGAGTCTGCCCCTTTAGGGGCTCCAGGGCTGGGGCTGGAGGCCAGCTAATTCGAAATAAGTGTCTACACAGGACTTATTTCAAATTAGGCATTATTCCTCCTAGAATGAGGTTTACCTATTTCGAAATAAGGGCTCTGCTATTTTGAATTAATTTCGAAATAGCAGTTTGTAGGTGTAGACAGCTATTACAGTTAATTCGAAATAACATCTGTTATTTGATAGCAGCCTTCAACTTCCTGAAGGGAGGTTCCAAAGAGAGTGAAGAAAGGCTCTTCACAGTAGTGATGGATGGCAAAATGAGGAGCAATCATCTCAAGTTACAGTGGGAGAGGTCTATGTTGTATATTAGGAAAAACTATTTCACTAGCAGGGTGGCGAAGTACTGGAATGGGTTACCTAGGGAGGTGGCGGAATCTCCATCCCTAGAAGTTGTTTAGTCTCAGGACTTAAAAAGCCCTGGTTGGGTTGATTTAATTGGGATTGGTCCTAGCTTGGTAGGAGGCTGGACATGATGACCTACTGAGGGCTCTTCCAGCTCTATGATTCTATGAACTCTTTGAAAACTGTCATCAGGAAATGTGCAGCCAAGGTGAGTTACTCACCTGAAATTCTGACCAATGGACATATTATCACTATGGGTATGTCTACACTACAAAGTTAGTTCGAACTAACTTTCCTAGGCGCTACACTAGCGCTCCGTTAGTTCGAACTTAATTCGAACTAACAGAGCGCTTAGTTCGAACTAGGTAAACCTCATTTTCCAAGGATTAAGCCTAGTTCGAACTAGATAGTTCGAACTAAGGGCTGTGTAGCCCTTTAGTTCGAACTAGTGGGAGGCTAGCCCTTCCCAGGTTCCCCCTGGTGGCCTCTCTGGGCACAACCAGGAAAACTCTTCTCCTCTCCCCCAGCCCCGGGCCCTTAAAGGGGTAGACTCTGGCCAAACGGCACTAGAGTCACCCAGCCCTGCCAGGAGTCTCTGCCCTGAACCAGTGGCTGCAGGATGAGCCAGGCAGCCAGTGCCAGTGAGACGTCCCCTGCCCAGTCCCCCAGCACCCAGGGGCCAGCCAGGGGCCGTAGATGGCACGCGGCCTCCTGGTCTAGTGCGGAGGTCATGGACCTCATTGAGGTTTGGGGGCAGGCCCCCAACGTCCATGATCTCCGCACTAGGAGGAGGAATGCGGCCGTCTATGGGCGCATAGCAGCCGCCATGGCCAGCAGGGGACACAGGCGCACCCAGGAGCAGGTGCGCATTAAAGTTAAACAGCTGCGGTAGGCGTACGCCAGGGCCACAAGGGGCGGCGCCACTGCAGGGGCTGTCACCTGCCCCTACTTCACTGCCCTCCACCAACTATTGGGGGGTAGGGCGGTCCGTGCCAGCCCGGGGGACATCGAGCCGGGACCAGAGGGCCCTGACCTGGGCGCACCAGAAGGGTCACCGCCAGTAGTGTCGTCCAGGGAGACCGTACCGGGTAAGTAGTTTGAATTAAGTAGTTCGGGGGGGGAGGTGGGAGGGAGACCAGGGACCACGCGCGTGGGCCATGCCTTCCACGGATCATGCAGACACCTGTGCATGTGCGAGCACGTGCCATGCCACCCTTGGGCAGGTGGCTCCAGCTACGTGACACCCAGGGGCCATGGCCCAATAGGCACATGCTTGTGCAAAGAGACGTGACGTGCTCCCGACCCCGGGGCAGGACCCAGCAGGATGATTTCCCTTCACATGTCCCCTCTACACGGAGGCAGGGGACATCTCCCCTTCCCCCCCCCCCCCACCGCCCCGGCCACACTATACATGGCACAGGGACATGGGTGCGGTCTTGGGGCAGCTCCCAGTCCCGGGGAGAGCCAGACATCCTGACCATGGCCTCTGTACAAGCACAGCGGCTGTGACGGTGCAGGACATGGTCACCCTCATGTTGCGGAGTTGGGGAGGGGCATCATCCTCTGCGTCCCCAGGGAGAACTGACCACTTCTCTTCTTTCTCTACAGCTGCACCAGCTGCTCATGCAGGGCGCACCACCCCGCCCAGGACATGCTCCCGCACCCGCGGCCTGCTCCGGACCGCCAGCACGGAGCAGGAGTACAGGGACCAGCACCTTGGGACCCTGCGAGCCGTGCACCGCACACTACAGGCGTGGATGAGGGAAGACCTGCAGGTCCGCCACGAACTGCTGGCTGAGCTCCGAGGGCTGAGCACTAACCTGCAGCTCCTGCTGAAGAGCATGGTGCCCCGTGCTGGTCCTGCACCTGCTGCCCCCCCAACTGCTGTCCCTCCTCCCACTCCTGCTCCCCCTCCCACCTCTCCCTCCTCAACCCCCACAACCTCTTCCTCAATGTCCACACCCCCCACCTCAACCTCCGCACCCTCCACCCCATCCCCCCAGGGACGCCGAGGCCCCCTCCCTCGCCGTGCTGGGAGGCGGTTGGCCCGGCGAGACCCCCACCCCTGATCCTTCAGTTTCCCCACCCCGTCCTTTCCCTTGCTTCCCCCTTTCAGCTCCCTCCTCCCAGGTTTCCCCCTCCCCTCTCCCAGCCTCTCTCTTCCCCTCTCCCACCTCCTTTTCCCAGTTTCCCCGAGTTTTGTTAAATAAACAGAGTTTCTATTTTTGAACACACGTGTCCTTTATTTTGTACATCAAGAAGAGGGGCTAGGGAAGGGTAAGTGGAAGGAGGTGAGGGAGGACTGGGGCACGAGCCCCCGATGGGGAGGACTGGGCTGGCTCTGCGGGCTTCTGGGGGTGGAAGCTCTCCTGCAGTCCCCCAATTGCCCCCTCTCCCCAGATGGCAGCCTGCGGCACGTGCATCCGGTCTGATGGCCGAGTGGTGTGATGTGCCCAGTGTGGGCACTCAGGGCACTCCAAGCCAGGACTGCTTTGCAAGCGGGGCACCCCTGAGAACTGTCTGTCCGGGGTGGGGGTCGGGTCCCTTTAAGCGCAGCCCTCGGCTAGCCTGAGACAGTATCTCCACGCTTTAAGTCCTCCTCTGATGCCCTGCCGGCACTGCTTCCGGCCATCCTTAAGCCCAGTTCAGGGTCCACTCTGTGTGGACATGCTAGTTCGAATTAGCAAAACGCTAATTCGAACTAGTTTTTTAGTCTAGATACGTTAGTTCGAATTAGCTTAGTTCGAATTAACTAATTCAAACTAAGTTAGTTCGAATTAACGTTGTAGTGTAGACGTACCCTATGTTATAATACAGCCAGACAAACAGTTATGAGAAATCTTTTTAATTTGAAAAAAAGATACATTGTATTTCTTTTAATTGTCTGGGGGTGGGGGGAGGAGGAAGATGATGGATAGTGAGAAAATTACAAGGCAAAAATAGGCAAATGTAAAGATGTCTTTTAGATTTCCATCTGATAAATATTAAAAAAGTAGTAATAGAATATTCATTTGTTAGTTCATTCATCAACAATAAATCTACATGCAGGAAAATACAGGCTTGTAGTCCATAGATAAATCAAACTATCTCTAAATGTAAGTGGGAATTAATATTGCTCACATTTCTACAGCAAAATCAGAACATTTATTCATTGTTTGAATTTGCTGTGCTTATGACTCTCAAAGGGGTAAGCTGACTTCCAGTTTCATTTCCTGCATGGACAACTAGTGTCAGTTTGATTGCTAAATGGGTATTTAGTTAGTAATCAAATCTCTCCAGTCCATTTATGCAATCAGTGAAAACTGTGAAAAGTCTTTTTAGGGTCACACTGTATTTTCCTTCAGAGCATTTCTCCTATCTTAATAACTTTACCAATTAAATGTTTGAAATCTTGCTTGGAGGGCACAACCATGTATAGGAACATGGGAATAGGGGCGAATATTCTTCCTCTCACCCTCTCCCATGCAAACATCTCAGATCCTTAAAGAGGAAAACAAAAATAGTCTTTCTCTGTGTCTGTGTCTAGACTGGCAAGTTTTTCCGCAAAATCATCTGCTTTTGCGGAAAAACTTGCCAGCTGTCTACACTGGCCGCTTGAATTTCCGCAAAAGCACTGACGATCTCATGTAAGATTGTCAGTTCTTTTGCGGAAATACTATGCTGCTCCCGTTCGCGCAAAAGTCTTTTTCCGAAAGACTTTTGCGCAAAAGGGCCATTGTAGACAGCAGAGATTTCTTTTCCGCAAAAAAGCCCTGATCGCGAAAATAGCTATCGGGGCTTTTTTTGCAGAAAAGCGTGTCTAGATTGGCCACGGACACTTTTCCACAAAAAGTGCTTTTGCGGGAAAGCATCCTGCCAATCTAGACACGCTTTTCCGAAAATGCTTTTAACGGAAAACTTTTCCATGAAAAGCATTTCCGGAAAATCATGCCAGTGTAGACGTAGCCTGTAAGTGGAAATTGTCATCTTTCCTATTGCACAATGTAACCTCCCATCGGACAGTGTAAACTTTATCCATTTACCATTGGAATCATTTGATTTATTATAGAACTGATTATTTCTGTCCTTTAAATGGGATGGTTTTAGTTCTACTTTTTTTCTTTAGCTTCTTCAGCTCTGGCTCAGAGAAATCAGGAAATGCTGAGAGACAGAAGAAAGTCTAGAGATGGCACTTGTGCTGAGAAGACTTTGGTTGACATTCCTCTGCATAAATTTTAAAAGATCTGGGATCCAGGGAAGCCGATTAATGTTTCTGTCCATACCTCATACCTAACCCTAAGAAGATAAGGAAGCCAATAAAAGACAACACTGATACTTCTTTGTGTTTGTGTCATTTGGATCATCTATTTCTCACAACATACAAGATGTGACCATAGCCTAAGTGGTGAAAAGCAAACTTCATTAGCTCTCCCATTGTGAAAGCCACTCTTGTTTTCCATGTGGTAGGAACTCTCTTTGTAACAATGGCATAAAAATGGATCCGACAATTTGTAGCTACACCCCTTGGCTACGTCTACACTGGCCCCTTTTCCGGAAGGGGCATGTAAATTTCACCAGTCGTAGTAGGGAAATGCGCGGGGGATTTAAATATCCCCCGCGGCATTTAAATAAAAATGTCCGCCGCTTTTTTCCGGCTTTTAAAAAAGCCGGAAAAGAGCGTCTACACTGGCCCCGATCCTCCGGAAAAAGCACCCTTTTCTGGAGGCTCTTATTCCTACTTATTCCTACTTTGAAGTAGGAATAAGAGCCTCCGGAAAAGGGTGCTTTTTCCGGAGGATCGGGGCCAGTGTAGACGCTCTTTTCTGGCTTTTTTAAAAGCCGGAAAAAAGCGGCGGACATTTTTATTTAAATGCTGCAGGGGATATTTAAATCCCCCGCGCATTTCCCTACTACGACTGGTGAAATTTACATGCCCCTTCCGGAAAAGGGGCCAGTGTAGACAAGCCCCTTCTGTGTGGAAGAATGTTTTTCCCATCTTAGTCCAGCCAGTCATTTATGATAATCTGGGTTCTGAGTGTCGGGGACTCGAACCCGAATGGCCTCCATTTGTTGTCTGACCTCAGAGAGACAGGCAACACCAGCAAGATCCAATCACAAGCTCTTTATTGAATAGTGCGCACTACAATAGAGAGCAGCCCATCTCCCAAGTGAACCAGCCATGATTTCAGTAACAAGTAAGATTATATAGACAGTTCCGTCGCGTCATAAAACATTTGCCCAAGCATTTCAGCCCCCCTTAATTAGTTAGAAGCTTAATGCATATACTTCATGGCCTTAAGCAATTCATAATGTGTCAACAGCTTTCTTATCAGCCCAGAAGGCAAGTACCAAACAACTAGGAGACAGGGAGTTAAAACAAACAGAGGGCAGAGACAGTTCGTTAAGATCAGGGTGAGAACAGAAACAGGGAGTTACTTTATCAGTTCTCAAACTAGCTGTTCCCATCACAACCAGTATAGGAATGCAGCCTTTCACTTATTTTACTTCTGCAACTCAAGCAAGTATGTAGGGAGCGCCCCTTGCTTGAACCATGTCTCTAGTTCTGCTCAGGGACTACCCAGAAACCTTTGTTAACCTCTTTCCTTGATCTGTCTTATCATAACTGCACTAGGCCCAATTCTCTAGGGCCTAACATGAGGATATTAAGGACCTCACATGGGACAGTAAGGATCTCACTATTCCTATTAATAAGAAACATGGGGAAGGCAATTACCCAACTCACAGTGAACATGAGTTGGATGAAAGAATTTCTGTTGGCCTGTCAATCTACTGTACATTGAGTTCAGCTTGGAGATGAATCACTTAACTGGCAGATGTAGCCTTTCTAGAATTCCTCTTTCCCAAAGTCAGTAAATGATTAATATTGGAGGCAGAAGTTCCTTGCAGCACAGTGATCATTTGAGATGACAGTCCTCACCTGCACATACTGCTGACCAGGAAGTGTAGCCAATTCCCCTTTTCCTATCTGATTTTAATTTGGCAGATAGTAGCTGTCCATGAGCCATCATTTCTTCTGCCAGCTTCCACATAATAACCACAAAAAAGGAGAAAAGTCCAGGGAGGGAGGAGCTGAATGGATATGAGAATTAGGAGTTTGACATATGGAAGGCAAAAGCTCATGTGCATGTGCGTCTCTTTGCAACACCTCATTTTGGCTTGTGGACAAAGGGGAATTTAGTACTTACATTTTCAGAAACCCTTTGACAAGGTCTCTCACCAAATCTCTAAAGCAAAGTAAGCTATCATGGGAGAAGAGGGAAGATCTGGTTAAAATAGAGGAAGGGTAGGAATAAATAAATGGTGAGTTTTTCAGAATGGAGAGAGGTAAATAGCGGCATTGCCATAGGTGCAGGAAGTAGGGGCTTTGGAATGTTTCAGCACCCCCAGATTTTGTGCTTGGGGGACCCACTGCTGCACAGGCTTCCAGCCACCAGCTCCAGAAGCCGCTGACCACTGGACTGATGAGCTACATTGCCATTTGGGGTCTTTGCAGCTTTGTTACCAATAATGTTGTCAATTCTCCTGGATCAGATGGACCAGACACCACTTCTGCAAATAACAACCAGTCCATCCATTCAGGACAGTTGGTAACCTTACCCCTCAGCCCTCCCCTAGCTGTGGTCCCAGTGTGAGTGGTAAGGGGTACGGATGGTGTAAGGCAGCTCAGCACTCCCACCCTAAACATTGTTCCAGGACCACTGGGTGCCCCCCAGTTATCCATACTCAGACCAGTACTGTCCAAAATATTCATAAATAATCTGAGAAAAGGGGTAAACAGTGAGGTGGTAAAATTTTTAGCTGATACAAAACTACTCAAGATAGTTAAGTTCATAGCAGACTGCAAAACAGTTAGAAAGGATGACTGGGCAATAAAATGGCAGATGAAATTCAATGTTGATACTTGCAAAGTAATGCACATTGGAAAACAATGTCAACTATACATACAAAATGATGCACTATAAATCTGCTGTTACCAGCCAAGAATGGGATCTTGGAGTCACTGTGGACAGTTCTTTGAAAATATCCACTCATTTTACAGCTGCAGTCAAAACAGCTAACAGAACGTTGGTAATGATTAGAAAAGGGGCAGACAATAAGGCAGAAAATATCACTTTTTCACTAGAAATCAATGGTACATTCACATCTTGAATACTGAGTGCATATTTGGTCAACCCATCTCTAAAAAGATATACTGAAATTGGTAAAGGTACAGACAAGATTAAAATGATTAGGGAAATAGAACAGCATCAATATGAGGAGAAATTAATAAAACTGGGACTTTTCATCTTGGAAAAAAGATAACTAAAGGAGGATGTGACAGAGGTCTATAAAAATCATGACTGGTGTGGGGAAAGTAAATAAGGAAGTGTTATTCACTCCTCAGAACACAAAAAAATCGTCAAATGAGATTAATAGATAGCAGTTTTAAAACAAAGGACAAATTTTTGACACAATGTCATCCTGTGAAACCCTTTGCCAGAAGATGATGTGAAGGCCAACACTATAGCAGAGTTCAAAAAAGAACTAAATAAGCTCATGGATGATAAGTCTATCACTGGCTATTAACCAGGATAGGCAGAGACACAACACCAAAACCATGCCTTATGGGGATGCCCTGCCATTTCTCTAGTCTGTCCTAGAATGAGTTATTAGATTTCCTTAGTTATTAGGATGAAGACCAAACCTTTAGTCAACAATAAATCAGTAATTTAACCACAGACAAACTCAGTCCTTTACACTTATATAACACCTCAATTTTCCAGAACTGGTATATTGCTTAGCTTGGTACCAGTTTTTGTCTTCCAGTAGGCTCATCTGTAAGAATCTATTTCCTTCTGTTTTTTTGTTCACCTATTCAACAACGGCATCTTTAGAGGTTCCCCAGTATGCAAGGAGCCTTGAATAGGCATAAATATTTTAAAAGTAATGGGGGGTCAATTGCACCTTTTGGAGATTGGGGCAAGTGTGCTGCTATTGTTTAATGTCGATACAACATCTCGAGCACAGGAGCATACAGTTCACATAAAAGGAAGACAAATTTGCCTACACTGAAAGTGAATTAAAAAGAAAGGAGAGAAAGAAGATAGCTCTCCTGACAGATAAGGATTAGTGTAACTACTGCAAAGAAGTCATTCTTAGCTCTCATCCTGGAAGTAAACTGTTATGCACTTAAAAAATAGCTTTTGGCTTTTCCACCCTGTCACAAGGTTTGACTTTAGCAACATGTTTCAAAGAAGGATATTTTCTGAGTGAAGGGAAAGTCAGACTGAGTTAAAAATTAATCTGTACATGACAACTTGTATTACCTAATTTTTGCATAATGAGGTGGCTAGTCATCGTTGCTAGGGACAGAAATGATCCTAATCAAACTACATGACTCTCTTCTTTTTTGCATTCTTTACAAAATAAGAAACTCATTATAATTCCTTTGGGTTCAACCCTGCTTTTAGAAATGCCAGCAGGAATACATCTTCATGTATCATGTAAAATCATGCAGATTTGTATGCAAAATGCAGAAACAGACTTTACAGGAGTCACATATTCAAGAATTGGGTAGAGAACATTTGATGTTCCATGTATTATTTATACTGTTACTTCAGTTTACTTTTTAATTTGTGTGACATAATTGGAGCCACTGGAGAATGAATTCCTGTCTAGATGTACATAACAGGTGCAACACAGATGCAGTGAGCAGCACTCACCTTGTGTGTGGGAGAGGGTATTTTTAAGACTTCTAGAATCCAGGAACATAATTAGAATTTGACTTCTGCATAGCAGGAGACAAGTTTGGTGAAGGTCAGGTGAGGATTTCTCAGCATGAGCACATAGGGCTAGATCTACAAAAGATCTTAGGTGACTAACTGCCAGTTTAGAAGCCTAAATCCAAAGTTAAGAGCCTCAAATCTCCTGCTCAATTGCCACCTATGCCTGTAGGCACCTAATGTCCCATAAAGATTCACTGGCATTGAGACTGGAACTTAATGTGCATGCCCTAATCACCAGGCTGTGTAGAATAATTCTTAGCCTTTCTGTGGCCCAATGAATGTTTAAGTATTTTATATAGATGGAAACAGCTTCAACAGTAGTGACAAAGAGGGTATGTCTAGATTACATGCCTCTGCCGAGAGAGGCATGTAAAATAGGCTACCCGACATAGTCAATGAAGCCGTGATTTAAATATCCCCGGCTTCATTAACATAAAAATGGCCACCGCCCTGTGCCTGTCAGATGTCTGCCTCAACCCCGGAACTACAGGGTATCTTGGAATAGGTCTCTCTTGGTATGTCTAGATTACATGCCTCTGCTGACAGAGGCATGTAAAATAGGCTACCCGACATAGTCAATGAAGCCATGATTTAAATATCCCCAGCTTCATTAACATAAAAATGGCCGCCACCCTGTGCCAGCTCAGCTGATCGTCGACACAGCGTGGCAGTCAAGATGCGGATAGGTCAACAAGGGAAGCCTTTGTCGAACTCTTTTATAAACCTCAATTCATGAGGCACAACGGAACAGTCAACAAAGGCTTCCCTTGTCGACCAATCCACATCTTGACTGACACGCTGTGCCGACGATCAACTGAGCCGGCACAGTGCGGCGGCCATTTTTATGTTAATGAATCTGGGGATATTTAAATCACGGCTTCATTGACTATGTCGGGTAGCCTATTTTACATGCCTCTCTCGGCAGAGGCATGTAATTTAGACATACCAAGAGAGACCTATTCAAAGATATCCTGTAGTTCAGGGGTTGAGGCAGACATCTGACAGGCCTGGATGTAGGTTAGGCAAAGTGGGGATTTAAATCCAAATCTCCCACAACCAGAGGTGTGCATTAATTACTGGACTATTATACCATAACCAATGTTATGAGAAAGGCCTGACCTGGCATATCACAAGAGAGAATTGACCACTGTGAATCCTTAGTGAACATAAGAACATAAGAATGACCATACTAGTTCAGACCAAAGGTCCATCTTGCCCAGTATCCTGTCTGCCGATGGTGGCCAATACCAGATGCCCCAGACGGAAGGATTACAACAGGTAATCCTCATAAGATCCCCGCCCTGTCACCCACCTCCAGAGAAACAGAAGTTATTCCTACTCATCCTGGCTAATAACCATTGATGTACCTAACCTCCACAAATCTATCTAGCTCTTTTTTGAACCTTGTTAAAATTCTAGCTTTCACCTCATCCTCTGGCAAGGAGTTCCACAGGTTGACTGTGCGCTAAGTGATGAAAAACTTCCTTTTGTTTGTTTTAAACCTGCTGCCTATTAATTTCATTTCATTTCAGTGGAAGTAGGATCCTGCCTCCAGCCTAGATCTAGCTAATTAACTCCTTCTAAAGACTCTCAGAGGGGTAGCCATGTTAGTCTGTAACTTTAAAAGTGAGTAGTCCTGTGGCACCCTAGGGTATGTCTACACTACAGCACTAATTTGAACTAACTTAGTTCAAATTAGTTAATTCGAACTAAGCTAATTTGAACTAGCGCAGCTTGATTTAAAAACTAGTTCGAATTAGTGTTTTGCTAATTCAAACTAGTGCGTCCACACTGATTGGACGCTGAGGCACATTTAAGGGCAGCTGAAACCGGTTCTGGCAGGGCATCGTGTCAGTAGTTGCTTTGTGTGGCTGCTGTCTGAGGCTATCTGAGGCTCGTGCTTAAAGGGACCCCACTGGACAGCCGGTTCTCAGCTTTTCCTGCTTGCTTGCCTACCTCGCCGAGGGACAGCAAAGCGTTTTTCTCTATGCCCGTGTGTGTCAGTGCTTCCCTTCGGGGATGCCGCCACTGGTGGCAACATGGAACCAGAGTTCCCCCTGCACTTTCTGGTGCAGTTTCTGGACTTCCTGCTGCAAGCCTGCCAGCTATGGGTGGAGGCTGCAGTGCACCACCTGGTGCACATCAGCTCCCTGCCTCTCCGCCTGGCCACCCTGGGGGCCATGGTGTAGATGCGGCGGCGCCCGGGCACCAGAATGCCCCACTGCATCTGGCGTCTGGACACCAGCAGCGACGTGGCACCGCATCGTCCTGGAGAGCGGGGGAGAACAACAGTGGACCCAGAACTTCAGAATGAAGAGGGACACCTTCCTGGAGCTCTGTGAGTGGCTCACCCCTGCTCTGCGCAGAAGGGACACTCGCATGAGGCCCGCCATCCCCCTCCAGAAGCATGTGGCCATCGCCCTCTGGAAGCTCCACGCCGGACAGCTACCGATCTGTCGGGAACCAGTTCGGCATGGGGAAATCCACCGTCAGAGCAGTGCTCATGCAGGTACGGCACTCACCAGCCACTGGACCAGGGGCGACGGGGGGCTGCAAGGAGGGGATGGGCTGCCCCAGGGAAAATGGGGGCTGGGAGGGAAGGAGGCAAAAGTGCCCCGCACTGGAGGGGCCGGTCTCTCCCGCCCGTACTACACGCCGCCTGGGGGGGTTGCTTCCGGGAGTGGGGTGCGGGGCACTGCCAGGGCACAAACACTTCCAGCCACCTGGGTGCCCCACTGATTTGTGCTTTGCTGTGTCTCTCCGCAGGTAGTCAAGGCTATCAACCGAGTGCTGCTCCACAGGGTGGTCTGCCTCACTGACCCGTACGCCATCATCCGGGGGTTTGGCGCCCTCGGCTTCCCCAATTGCGGGGGGCCATCGACAGGATGCACATCCCCATCCGTGCCCCGGAACACCAGGACTCCCAGTGTGTGAACCGCAAGGGGTACTTCTCCGTGATCCTGCAGGCCATGTGTGACCACCGGGGACAGTTCACGGACATTAATGTGGGCTGGTCCGGCAAGGCACACGACGCACGGGTGTACCGGAACTGCTCCGTGTGTCAGAGGCTGCAGGCCAGGACCATCTTCCCCGACCGCCACATCAGGGTCGGGGACGTGGACATGCACTTCTGCCTGGTGGGGGATGCAGCCTACCCCCTACAGCCCTGGCTCATGAAGCCGTACACGGGGCACCTCAACCCCTCCCACCAGGCTTTCAATGCGAGGCTGACCAGGGCCCACATCATGATAGAGGGGGCCTTCGGGCGACTGAAAGCCCGGTTTAGGTGCCTCCTCACCCGCCTCGACCTTGCCGAGCACTACATCCATCCCGTGGTGGCAGCATGTTCTGTGCTACACAGTCTGTGTGAGTGAAAGGGGGAGGCTTTCCTGCCAGCCTGGATGGCTGATGCTGACTGCATGGCTGGCCAGTACGCTCAGCCCCGCACTGCCACAGGGGGCTGTCAGGATCCGGGAAGCCCAGTGGGGGGCCGTCAGGATCCGGGAAGCCCTGCGGGAGAGCTTCCAGGTGGAGGAGGAGGACTGAACTCTCCCTGCATGCCCCATTGGGGCCTTCTTCCACCCTCCCCCTCTTCCCCTTTCCCCTCCTTAACCTCCCCTCATAAGTAATGTAAAATAAAGACACCTGTTTTAGCAAACAAAATCTCTTTGTATTGTACATAACTGGGGTAGGGGGAGGGAGGAGTGAGGGTGGGAGAGGGGAGGGGGAAACCTGGGAGGGGGGAGCTGAAAGGGGGTGGAAGGGGAGGAAGGGAAGGAAAGGGAAAGCTCAGGCTTGGGGGTCCAGCTGGCTCTCCCGTCTCGCAACACTGCGGGTGCGGGGACCTCGGGGGGGAGCGTGTGTGGAGGGTGGGGCAGGAGGGACGGGGGCGGAGGAAGTGGGAGAGGGAGCAGGACTGGGAGGGGGAGCAGGAGTAGGGGGAGCAGGGGCAGCAGGAGTGGGAGGAGGAGCGAGAGCTAGGGCAGCTGCAGGAGCTGGAGCAGGAGGAGGCAGGAACCTGTCAACCAGGGTTTGGAGGTGGCCTCTGAGGGCACAGCTCTGATCCTCCAGCACCTCCAAACTCCGCTGGCGGAGCCAAAGGTCCTCCCGGACCCAGTGCTCCTGATTGTGGAGCAGCCGCTCCATAGACCAGAGGTGCCGCCGCTGGTAGTCCTGGTTCCTGGCTCTCCTGCTGGCCCAGGCACGGGTGGCTGTTGCAGGCGGGGTGGTGTGCCCTGCAGTCCCAGGTGCTGCGGCTGTGGTGAAACAAGAGCAGCAGTCAATTCTCCCTGGGCCCAGGTGGGTGAAACCCAGCCCCCCTCTGCAAGGCCAGGGCCCCTGCATGACACCCAGCTGCTTCTCCGTGGTGGGCAAGGCCTAGGTGCACGGTCCCTGGGCTCCCTCTCCCAACCCCCCGTACACATAAGGGGAGCATGATGGTACTCACAGGTGGAGGCCTCCCCAGCCTCGGACGACACAGGAGACGTGCTCAGTGGGGTGCCTCGGGGGTCTTGGGTCCTGGGCAGGCTCCTGGCAGGCTCCTGGATCTCGACGTCCTCTGGCTCCTCCTCCTCCGTGTCCGGGAGTAGTCCCTCTGACCCGGGGTCAATCACCACCCGGGAGGCATGGACGGCGTCAGCCCCGAGGATGCGGTCCAGAGCCTGAAAGTGGGGAAATGCCTCCGGGTCGGCCCCTGGCTGGCAGGCCCGGGAATAGGACTGCCGCAGGTCCTTAATTTTGCAGCGGACCTGCTCCCGGCTGCGCTGGTGGCCTCTGGTGGCCAGGCTGGCAGCCATGCAGCTGTAGACGGCCGCGTTCCTGTGGCTAGTACGGAGATCGTGGACATTGGAGGCTTCCCCCCAAACCTGGATGAGGTCCACGATCTCCGCACTTGACCAAGCGGGCGCTCGCCTCTTGCGTCCCCGGGCAGGCTCCTGGGAGCTGCCAGGCTGGTCCTGGGGAGCAGTGGAGGGCTGGGTGGCATCGGGTGGCTGGCTCATTTTGTGGCAGGTGCAGGCTCTGCTGGCTGGGTGCTGGCAGGCTTGCAACTGGCACAAACAGTGTAGCCAGCCCGTGGCCCTTTAAGGGCTCCGGGGCCGGGAGGGGGGCAGTAGAGTTTGCCTGGTGTTGGCCAGAGTGGCCACCAGGGCAATCTGGGAAGGGCTAGCCTCCCACTACAGGCAGTCCCCGACTTACGTGGATCCGACTTACGTCGGATCCCTAGATACGAACGGGGTGAGGCAACTCCTGCACATGCGCAGCAGCATTCCCGGGGCTCGCTCACCTGGGTCCTAGGATCCTCCTCCTCCTCGGGCCGGCTCCGACTGGGGTCCCGCAGAGCTGCCGGGCAGAGGAAAAGTGCCTCCCCACGCCCGCTGCCCCCCCCCACCCCCCTGCCAGCAACAGGCTGCCGAACAGACAAAAGCAGCCTCTCTGCCCCTCCTCCCCTCTATACATGCCGGGCTCCCGGAGCACAGCAGCGTCCCCGGGGCTCGCTCACCTGGGTCCTAGAATCCACCTCCTCCTCCTCTTCGGCCGGCTCCAACTGGCCTCTGCCTGCAGCAGCTGGCCACAGGGACAGGGATCCTGCAGAGCTGCCGGGCAGAGGAAAAGTGCCTCCCCACGCCCGCTGCCCCCCCCCCGCGGCCTCGCATCCTGCACGCCTCCCTCCTCCCCTCCTGCCAGCAACAGGCTGCCCCCTCCCCTGAGCAACAGGCTGCCGAACAGCAGACAAAAGCAGCCTCTCCGCCCCTCCTCCCCCTATACATGCTGGGCTCCCTGGGCAAACAAAGACTCCACCAAAACAAACAAAGTGCTGGCCTCATTGTGTTAGCAAAAAAAGGACCCTCCTCCTAGAACCCTGGGTGGTGTATGGAAATAAAGCTATTAGCTCAAAGCATGGTGCAGAGCTGTTTGGTATTTGATGAGTTACTCCTTTAGTCCTGAGTTTGTCACAGGGACAGAAATAGATGTGAAATCTTCTGAACAGGGGAACAGACAGCAAAACAAACATTAGAGGGGAGTTAACCTTTCCCTATGCTATCCAAAACTAAAAAAAATGTTTGGCTAGAGTTTCCCCTACAATATGTACCAGTTCCGACTTACATACAAATTCAACTTAAGAACAAACCTACAGTCCCTATCTTGTACGTAACCCGGGGACTGCCTGTAGTTCGAATTAAGTGGCTACACAGCCCTTAATTCGAACTAGCTAATTCTAAGTAGGCGTTAGTCCTCGTAAAATGAGGTTTACCTAGTTCGAATTAAGCGCTCCGCTAGTTCGAATTAAGTTCGAACTAGCGGAGCGCTAGTGTAGCGCCTATGAAAGTTAATTCGAACTAACGCTTGTTAGTTCGAATTAACTTTGTAGTGTAGACATACCCTCGGAGACTAACAAAAATATATACAGGACTATGTAGCACTTTAAAGACTAACAAGATGGTTTAGTATATGATGAGCTTTCGTGGGCCAGACCTACTTCCTCAGATCAAATAGCGGAAGAAAATAGTCACAACCATATATGCCAAAAGATACAATTTAAAAAAATGAACACCAGACTAATATGGCTACATTTCTAAAAATATATACAGTATCATGATCTTTCATGAGCAAAACCCCCTCTTCAGATGAGCTGGAACTGAAGAAGTGGATTTTATCCATAAAAGCTCATGACACTATGTATATTTTTGTTAGCATCTACAGGTATGTCTACACTACAGCGTTATTTTGAAATATCTTAATTTGAAATAGTTAATTCAATATAAGATATTTCGAAATAACACGTCAACACACAAAATGCAGTTCGAAATAGCATTTTTCTATTTTGAAATACCACATCCACACTGAATGGACACTGATTTGCATTTAAGGCCGGCTGGAATGAGGTCAGGTATGGCATCAGGTCAGGACTTACTGTGTGGGGCTGCTGTCTGAGGCTATCGGAGGCCTGTTTTTAAAGGGACACCTCCCCTCTCTCCCGCACCCCACCAGCTGGTTCTCAGGTGTCCCTGCTTGCTTGCCTACCTCGACGTGAGACACCAAAGCATTTGTGTCTCTGAGTGCTCTGGTTGCCCGCACTCGAGACACCATAGCACTCTGCAGCATGGATCCAGAGCTGCCCCTGAGCACGCTGGTGCTTCTTGTGGACGCATTGCTACCGGCCTGGCTGAACTTTCTGCAGACTGCCATCCAGGAGGTCCATCAGGGGGCTGTCAGTATCCAGGAGGCCCTGTGGGATAGCTTCCACCCTGAGGAGCACTAAGAGCCTCCCTGGTCTGCCCCATTGGGGGCTTGTGCCTCATTCCTCCCTCACATCCTTACACTTACCCACCCTCCCCCAAACCTCCCTTCCTGATGTCAAATAAAAAAACACGTTTTTTCATACATACAAACTCTCTTTATTTAACAAAACTGAGGGGGGGGTGAAACTCTGGGGAGACTGGGGAAAGAAGGGAGGAGAGAGGGTGGGAGAGGGGAGGGGGAAACCTGGGAGGAGGGAGCTGGAAGGGGGAAGCAAGGGGAAGATGGGGGAGGGGAAGCTCTGGGGTGGGGGCTCAGGGGTGGGGGTCTCGCTGTGCCAACTGTCTTCCAGCACAGTGGGTGCAGGGGCCTCGGTGTCCCCGGGGAGATAGGGAGGAGGGTAAGGAGTGTAAGGAGCATGTGGAGGTTGAAGAGGGTATGGAGGGAGAAGCGGGAGGGGGAGAAGGAGTGGGAGGAGGGGCGGTAGCTGGGGAGGCAGCAGGCGCTGGAGCAGCAGGAGGCAGCACTCTCTGCACCAGGCTCTGCAGGTGTTGGCAGATGGCATGATCCTAGGCAAGAAGCTCCCACTGGAACTCCCGATCTTCTTGCACCCAGTGCTCCATGGTGTGGTGCAGGGCTTGCAGGGCCCCCAGGTGCTGCTGTCAGTACCCCTGCAATGTTCAGGTGGTCCTGCAGAGCTCTCGGGTGCAGGAGCATGTCCCGGGTGGGGTGGTGCGCCCTGCACACAAAGCTGGTGTGGCTGTGGAGAAACAAGAGAAGTAGTCATTTCTCCCCTGGGACACAGTGGGTGAAGCCCAACCCCCTCTGCGAGGTGAGGATGACTGTGCCCTGCACTGTCAGAGCTGATATGCTTGCACAGAGGCCATGTTCAGAATGTCCAGTTATCCCTGGCAGGGATTTGGAGCAATCAAATTTTTTAATTGCTTCACTCCAGTTCCGCTCCGGCACCAATAGTGACTGCTCCAGCTCCACTCTGACTCCGCTCCGTGCTCCAACTCAAACTAATTTTTAACTAAATAAAAAAGTGCATATTATAATTTTGAAAAAAACATTATTTGTATTCAGAGTTTTAAAACAATTTAAATGTCATCAACAATGATACAAACTAGAATCATTCATAATTCAATCTGTAAAAAATTATTGCAGCAATCAAGTCATCTTTCATAGCCTGCCGCAGATCATTTAAAATTAACTTTAAAGCCGAAAACAGTCGCTCTACTCTAGCTTGATTTGTTGGCATGCTCGAAGCAATTCTACAGGCAGCCTGAATGCGGAGTGGGTAGCTATGAATGACCTCAAAAACAGATTTAACTTTTAGGCTACCAATAGACTCCATCGCCTCACAATCTTCCCAAAAGTTTCTCTCGAATAATGCTTCATTACAATTATGAATCGCAGAAACTCGCTGGCATCTTTCTTGTTTAACCAATTCCTTTTCAAAGTCGTCATCTTCTGAAGAATTGGTGCTTGAATTACCTCCATTTCCCTGTGATGGTTGAAGACATCTCAGGGATGGATGCTCGAACAAGTTCAGAGTGGAGACAGAAGTTTGAGAACAGCCTGCTATTTCTGAAGGATGTGAACTTTCCAAAACCACAAATTCGATTGTTGATGACTCCTTTGGTTGTGTTTCATTTTCTTCAACCTCTTTCACCGAGTTCAAATGTAGCAATAGATTTTGTTTTTCGAGTCATCGAGCAATATCAAGGAGCCCTTTCTTGTCTTTGGTATTTCCCTGGAGTTAAGAAGAATCCGATACCATGGGTCAACATAAACTCAAGCAAAGAAATGAATATTGTCAAAAAGCTTCTCTTCACGTGTCTGCATGGAGGATCGTATTCCTTCTGCAATTTGTCCACCATTTTCGTGCAAGAATTTTGACAGTTTTCACCATTCCTTCATTTAAACTCCCAGGGTTACATCGACAGCTTGAAGATTCACAGTTGTTTGGTTTGGCTTTGCCAAGAGGTCTTGCAGGTTCTTCACTTCATCCCATTCAGCTTTTGTTAACTTGAGTTCTCTTGTTCCAGCAGCAACCACTTGTTCACAGCAAGATTGAAAAATGAGAAGCCGATCAATCATTGCAAATGTTTAACCCCAGCGAATCACAGTATCCAATGATTGAGTTACCCCATGTAGATCAAGCAGAACACTTTGGGTTCGTAGTTTGACAACTACTTGTCAAATTTTTGCCAGAAATTTCTTCACATGTTGTTTATTCAGTCCATCCCAGATTGCCAACTGAAGAGTGTGAATACCACACTTCATCATTTGGACTTTTGAGTTGTCCTCATAAAGCCATGTTGGAAGTATGAGGCTAGGGTCATTAATTCATTGCTCAGCAGCATCCATGTTGAGTTCAATTTCATCCATTCCTTTAGTTCCTTCATCAGGCAAAATAGCTTCAGTTCTGTCCACATCCCTGATGTCAGAAATAGAAATGGTTTCATTGTCCTTGCTGAAATTTTTGACGGCACACGTCATGTTTACTGCATTGTCAACGCAGATGCTCAGCACTTGCATTTCACCGATCTCAAATTTTTCTAAAATAGCTTTTACTTGACTTTTCATGTAGGAAGAATTGTGATGCCCTTCAGTGTTGATTATGTCCAAGGTTTTTACCATAGCTTTATCTTTTCCTTCTTCGTAGTACTGAGCATTGATTGCAAGGAAATTTCTGTTTCCACAGGTTGCCGCATCCATTTTCAGGTAACACAATTTTTGCTCCAAAGCTTTCTTGAGCTCTTCGCAACCAGACTCAGCTGTGCTGACAACTAAATGACTAACCGCATCATGCCCCATCAAAACACCAAGCTGCCGACCCATTTCACCTGCAATTTTTTGGAATCCTTTGTTCTTTATCCTGAAAGTAGTGAGAGGTGTT
This sequence comes from Pelodiscus sinensis, assembly GCF_049634645.1. NCBI lineage: Eukaryota > Metazoa > Chordata > Testudines > Trionychidae > Pelodiscus > Pelodiscus sinensis. The sequence goes on from NC_134723.1 coordinate 12,293,472, forward strand.
GAACTCAAGCAAACCATTTCCATCAGCCCTTCACAGAAAGTATTGCCATCCATGGTGACTTAAACCTTTGAGGACTTAAAATATGAGTCAAGTTTTGTTTGCTCAATTTTGGGTTTCTTTTCAAATGAAGTTCCGCAACAAATCTTTTCTCCAGGAGTTTTTAAAGAGCCAGATGAATGTCATTTAGCCCTGATAGCTTTCTGTTTTGCCTCATCTTCCTGGTCCTTTTTTGTAACGAGAGCCATATAGTTATCAGGATGGTTACATGCCGCCAAAGGTTGAAAGTTTTCATGGCACTTGCTTCACTTGTCTTGAAGCTACATGGTTTGAGCTAGCCATTTACTTCCTTTTCCACCTTGCACATTGCCAATTTCTTCTTTGCTTTTCCCAAAAGCCCAAATTTTGGCTTTTCAAATTCAAAAGTAAAGATGTTGAGACCCTTTTCCGTAAATTGGCTATCAATCATGGGGGGCAGATTTGATTTTTCTATTGAAGCCATGGCCAAATCCTCTTGTGCTGCTACCACATCCAAATGTTTCTTGTTATGATCTTCGAAAAGCAATAAAAAAAAGCATTACATTTGTTTATAATGTACCTGCTTGTGATATCTTAACCACTTAAAGTACTTTGAATTTATTTTGGATTTTCTGGACAAAAATGATCGCTTTTTCTTTTTACACAAAATTATTGTTAAAGCATATTTTAATATTTTAACATGTTTCTTGCAATTTTAATGAAGTAAGAAATATTTTAATATACATAATGAATATAATTTTTTATTTATAAATTGCAAGTTAGCTTTTCTTATGAAATTTTGCGGTAAAAATATTGGAAATATTTTCCAAGTTTTTAATTAATATCTCAAAAAGCTTTAATATAGATATATCAATGAAATGTGATATGTGCCGTAGCATTAGTATGTGCTAACACTGTTCGACAACATTTATTGTTGGGAAGTAACGAGGCTACACATTACAAGGTGAAAATGAACACATACTAATCTAACTATCTAACTAATCTACGCGAGTACGTATTTGCCTAACCTTGGCACAATGGTTGGAGCAGTCTGTAGTGTTGCCAGATGTCTAATAATTATCTGATTCTTTAATAAATCATATTTCCAAAAAACTTTGTAATTTTGTATCTGTACATTAAATCTTAATTTTGGCCGAAGTGAGAAAAACTGTGACGTATTACATAAAGTGTTAAAGTAGATGTTAATATCAATTGTTATACAATCTGAAACTTTTTGGCACCTTTAGGACTTTCTTGCTAAAATATCATTCATTTTGGATTGAAAATGAAAAAAAAAAACTGGAGCAGTGGAGCAGTCAAGATTTTATGTACTTCGGCTCCGCTCCAGCTCCGGGCTCTGCTCCAAATCCCAGACTGGGAGTGGGAGCTGCCCCGAGACCGCACCCATTCCCCTGTGCTGTGGCTGAGGTGGGGGGGAGATGTCCCCTGCCTCTGTGTAGAGGGGGCTTGTGAAAGGAGGGCTGGCACTGCACGTGTTCACACATGCACAGGTTGCTGCGTGATCTGTGGTAAGCAAGGCCCAAGTGTGCAGTCCCTGGTCTCCCTTCCCACCCCCCCCCCCACCCCCAGTAAGGGAACAGTGAGGGCACTCACACGTTGTGGCCTCCCCAGATGACCCTGGTGACTCTGCTGCTGGGATGGCTCGGGGGTCCTGGTGGTGTGGCACCCTCCATCTCAGCTCCTGTGGCTCCTCCTCCATGCCCTGGTCAGGGCCCTCTGCTCCCGGATCAGTGAGCCCCGGAGTGGCACGGAGCATCCCACCTCCCAGTATGTGGTCCTGGTCACCAAAATAAGGGCAGGAGTCTGTCCCTGTTGGGGAGCTGCCCCGTGTAGCCCTGGCATACTCCTGGCCACACTACATGTGTCTAGACTGGCCAGTTTTTCTGGAAAATCAGTCGCTTTTCCAGAAGAACTTGCCAGCTGTCTACACTGGTCGCTTGAATTTCCGCAAAAGCACTGACTTCCTACTGTAAGAAATCAGTGCTTTTTGCTGAAAAACTATGCTGCTCCCGTTCGGACAAAAGTCTCTTTTGTGCAAAACTTTTGCACAAAAGTGCCAGTGTAGACAGCTGAGCTTTGTTTTCCGCAAAAAAGCCCCGATCGTGAAAATGGTGATTGGGGCTTTTTTGCACAAAAGCGCATCCAGATTGGCCACGAATGCTTTTCTGCAAAAAGTGCTTTTGCAGAAAAGCGTCCGTGCTAATCTAGATGCTCTTTTCCGAAAATGCTTTTAACGGAAAACTTTTCTGTTAAAAGCATTTCCGGAAAATCATGCCAGTGTAGATGTAGCCCTGCTGTAAATCTTTAATTTTCATGCGCACCTGCTCCTGTGTGCACATGTGCCCTTTTGTGGCCATGGTGGCAGCTATCCGACTGTAGACAGCTGCATTCCTCTGTCTAGTGCGGAGTTCATGGATGTTGGAGGCCTCCCCCCAAACCTCAATGAGGGTCATGATCTCCACAATAGTCCAGGAAGGTACCTGCCATCTCTGGCCCCTGGCTGGCTCCTGGGAGCTGGGGGACTGGGCGGTGGACAACTGGCTGGCACTGGCTGCCCCTCTCATTGTGAGGCCACTGGGTCAGGGCAATGACTGCTGGCAGGCCTGGATCTGGCACATGTAGTGTGGCCAGAGTCTACCCCTTTAACGGCTCTGGTGTTGGGGGAGAGGTGAGGAGTTTTCCTGGTTTGGCCCAGAGTGGCCACCAGGGGAAACTGGGAAGGGCTGGAGGCCCCCTATTTTGAAATAAGCATCTACACAGCGCTTATTTCGAATTATCCATTTCAAATTTGGCGTTATTCCTCGTAGAATGAGGTTTACAAAATTCTAAATAAGCGCTCCACTATTTTGAATTAATTTTGAAATAGCAGTTTGGCTGTGTAGACACTAGGAAAGTTAATTCAAAATAACGGCTGTTATTTTGAATTAACTTTGATGTGTAGATATACCGTACAGTGCCACAGGACTACTCATTCCTTCTGAAGAGTAAGGCTTAGCTCAAAAACCTCTCTTTGGTATTCCCATTGGCTAACTAAGGCTATGTCTACATGGCATTCCTCTTTCGAGAGGTGAGGAAATGCAGCCAAATGAAATTGCAAATGAAGCGTGGATTTGAATTTCCCGCAATTCATTTGCATAATTGTGACTGGTCACTATTTCAAAATACCCTATTTTGAGATTTAAAAAATGCTGTATAGATGCAGTTATTTTGAAAGAAACCCCTTCTTTCGAAATAGCCATTAAACCTCATTTTTTAAAGAGTTAGGATTATTTCGAAAGAAGAGGTTTCTTTCAAAATAACCACATCTACATGGCATTTTTTATCTTGAAATAGGGTATTTCTAAATAGTGGCCGGACGTGATTATGCAAATGAAGCGTGGGAAATTCAAATCCGCGCTTTATTTGCAATTTCACTTGGCTGCATTTGCATTCCTCTGTCGAAAGAGGAACGCAGTGTAGACATACCCTAAAGCAACTGCCCACACTATATGCTGGCTTCCTTGAATTCCATATTTAGATGCAAACTCTCCCGATGTGTTGTATAGGTAGCCAACATTCCTAATTCCACAGGATGGCAAGATTAGGGCTGAATTAAGAAAAGGACATTAGTGGATGCAGTCCAGGGTCCTGGGCTAAGGAGGTCCAGAAAAAGATGTCTGTTTGTTTGTTTGTTTGTTTGTTTGTTTGTTTGTTTGTTTGTTTGTTTGAAGGAGCTTCTAAAAGGTTTGAAATATAGAAGCCTCTGTTAACTGGCTGAGCCTCAGTCAGGGGGAGGGGCTACCAGAGCTTTATAAGCCTGTGAGTCAGCAACCAAGGAGCTTGCAAACAGGAGCAGCTAACAGGGAGTTTGGAGAGGGAGGTTAAAGTGGGAGGTTAGGGGGCTCTAGTGACTTCTGACCTTCTTTAAATATAACTTTTATAATCTGTATTCTAGACATTTAATAAGCCCAGTTTAGACTTAAAATTATTCATAAGAAAAATGGAGACAGAAGCCCAGCAGCAGAGTGGGGGCTATCCTGTTTATTGCGTCGAGTATCACATGTATGATTACCTGCCCTGTGGGTGGGTGTGTATGTGTGCACCCGTTGCAAGGAGCTCCTGGCCCTCGGAGACTGAGTTCAGGCTTTAGAGGTCAGAGTGGCTGAACTGGAGGAGCTAAAGGAGGTAGAGACATATGTTGATGAGACTTTCCGGAACACTGTAGTACTGTCCCACCTCCAGTCTGAGAGCCCCAGTGCTCTTAAAGAGGATGAAAGTCTCAAGGGAACAGAGCATTCAATGGGAACAGAGGGAAAGCATCCTGTAGTTCGGACCCTCCTTCCAGAGGATGTTGCGGTATCCTCTCACACTGAGGATACCTCTGAGGGGGAGGGAATGCCAGTGGTAGGAACAGGCAGGAGTTAGTAGTGGGTGATTCATTATTAGAAACATAGATAGTTGGGTTTGTGATGACCAGGAGAACCGTATGGTCACGTGCCTGCCTGGTGCAAAAGTTGCGGATCACTCGAGGCATCTAGATAGACTTATGTGTAGTGCTGGGGAGGAGCCGTTGGTCGTGGTACATGTTGGTACCAGTGACGTAGGGAAGGGTAGGAGAGATGTCCTGGAGGCCAAATTTAGGTTGCTAGGAAAGAGACTGAAATCCAAGACCTCTATGGTGGCATTCTTGGAAATGCTTCCAGTTCCACGCGCAGGGCCAGGTAGGCAGACAGAGCTTCAGAGTCTCAATGTGTGGATGAGACGATGGAGTAGGGAAGAGGGGTTTGGATTTATTAGGAACTGGAGACACTTTTGGAGAGGGGGAGCCTATACAGGAAGGATGGGCTCCACCTAAACCAGGGTGGACTCAGACTGCTGGCACTAAACATTAATAAGGCCGTAGAGCAGTTTTTAAACTAAGAGATGGGGGAAAGCCGATTGGTGCGGAGATGCACATAAATCAAATGGAGACTTCTTTTAGAGGAGAATCCATTGATAGAGATTCTCTAAGCTATAGTCAGAAAGAGAGGAGGGGAGAGGACAAACCATGGGCCAGAACAGACAAACAACCGCATACAAAGGAATCCAATGCATCAGGGAAGGGCAGACAAATAAGCAGTGGCAAATTTTTAAAGTGCTTCTACACAAATGCTAGGAGTCTGACTAATAAGATGGGTGAACTAGAGTACCTCGTATTAAATAAGGAGATTGACATAATAGGCATCACTGAAACCTGGTGGAATGAGGAAAATCTGTGGGACACAATCATATCGGGATATAAAATATATCGGAAGGATAGAGCAGGCCAGGTGGGTGGCGGAGTGGCACTGTATGTGAAAGATAATATAGAATCAAATGAAATAAAAATATTAAGTGAATCAACATGTTCAATAGAATTGCTATGGATAGTAATTCCATGCTCCAATAATAAGAAATTAGGAGTAGGGATATATTACCGACCACCTGACCAGGACAGCGATACTGACATTGAAATGCTGAGGGAGATTAGAGAGGCTACCAAAATAAAGAACTCTATAATAATGGGGGATTTTAATTATCCCCATATTGACTGGATACATGTCACCTCAGGAAGAGAAGCAGAGATAAAATTTCTCAATGGCTTGAATGACTGCTTCTTGGAGCAGCTGGTACAGGAACCCACAAGGGGAGAGGCAATTCTCGATTTAGTCCTGAGTGGAGTGCAGGATCAGGTCCAGGAGATAACCATTACAGGACCGCTTGGGAATAGTGACCATAATATAATAACATTTAACATTCCTGAGGTAGGAAGAACACCTCAGCAATCCAGCACTCTGATATTTAATTTCAAAAAGGGGAATTACACAAAAATGAGGAGGTTACTTTAACGGAAATTAAAAGGCACAATGACTCGAGCCAAATCTCTGCAAGCTGCATGGAAACTTTTTAAAGAGACCATAATAGAGGCCCAACTTAAATGTATATCCCAAATTAAAAAAAACATAACAAGAGACCTAAAAAAGAGTCACCGTGGTTTAACCACCATGTAAAAGAAGCAGTGAAGGACAAAAAGGTATCTTTTAAGAAGTGGAAGTCCAGTCCTAGTAAGATAAATAGAAAGGAACATAAACACTGTCAAATCAAGTGTAGAAATGTAATAAGAAAAGCAAAAAAAGATTTTGAGGAACAGCTAGCCAAAAACTCAAAAAGAAATAACAAAATGTTTTTTAAGTACATTAGAAGCAGGAAACCTGCTAAAAACATGTGGGTGCCCTAGACAATCGAGATATAAAAGGAGTAATCAAGGACGAGAAAGCCATTTCAGGGAAACTAAATGATTTCTTTGCTTCGGTCTTCACAGATGAGGACGTTGGGGAGATTCCTAAATCTGCACCGTCCTTTGTGGGTGATGAATCTGAGGAACTATCCCAGATTGAAGTGTGATCAGAGGAGGTTTTGGAACAAATAGAAAAACTTAATGTCAACAAATCTCCGGGACTGGATGGCATTCATCCAAGGGTTCTAAAAGAACTCAAATGGGAAATTGCTGAACTATTATCTGTGGTTCGTAACCTATCCTTTAAATTGGCTTCCGTACCTAATGACTCAAAAGTAGCCAACTTGACAGTAATATTTAAAAAGGGCTCTAGAAACAATCCTGGCAATTACAGACCGGTAAGTCTAACTTCAGTACTGGGCAAATTAGTCGAAACAATAGTAAAGAATAAAATTGTGAGGCATGTAGAAGAACATAATTTGTTGGACAAAAGTCAATATGGTTTCTGTAAAGGGAAATCCTGTCTTACTAATCTATTAGAGTTCTTTGAAGGAGTTAACAAACATGCAGACAAGGGGTAACCTGTAGATATAGTATACTTAGATTTTCAGAAAGCCTTTGACAAAGTCCCTCACCAAAGGCTCTTGTGTAAATTACATTGCCATGGGATAAGAGGGAAGGTCCTTTCTTGGTTTGAGAACTGGTTAAAAAACAGGAAACAAAGGGTAGGAATAAATGGTACATTTTCAGAATGGAGAGGGGTAACTAGTGGTGTCCCCCAAGGGTCAGTCCTGGAATCAATCCTTTTCAACTGATTCATAAATGATCAGAGAAAGGTTTAAGCAGTGAGGTGGTAAAGTTTGCGGATGATTCCAAACTGTTTACGGTAGTCAAGACAGAAGCAGACTGTGAAGGACTCCAAAAAGATATCGCCAAACTGAGTGATTGGGCAACAAAATGGCAAATGAAATTTAATGTGGATAAGTGTAAAGTAATGCACATCGGGAAAAATAACCCCAACTATACATACAGTATGATGGGGGCTAATTTGGCTATGACAAATCAGGAAAGAGATCTTGGAGTTATCATGGACAGTTCTCTGAAAACTTCCACACAGTGTGCAGCGGTGGTCAAAAAGGCAAATAGGATGCTAGGAATTATTAAGAAAGGGATAGAAAATATGACACATAGTATCTTACTGCCCAAGGATAAAACTATGGTACGCCCACATCTTGAATACGGTGTACAGCTGTGGTCTCCTCACCTCAAAAAAGATATTTTGGCCTTGGAAAGGGTTCAGAAAAGGGCAACTAAAATGATTGGGGGTTTGGAACGGGTCCCATATGAAGAGCGGTTAAAGTGACTGGGACTTCTCAGTTTAGAAAAGAGGAGACTGAGGGGGGATATGATAGAGGTCTATAAAATCATGAGTGGTGTGGAGAGGGCGGATAAAGAAAAGTTATTTATTAGTTCCCATAATAGAAGAACTAGAGGACACCAAATGAAATTAATGGGTAGCAGGTTTAAAACTAATAAAAGAAAGTTCTTCACAGAGCATGTAGTCAACCTGTGGAACTCCTTGCCAGAGGAGTCTGTGAAGGCTAGGACTATAACAGAGTTTAAAGAGAAGCTAGATAATTTCATGGAGGTTAGGTCCATAAAAGGCTATTAGCCAGGGGATAGAATTGGTGTCCCTGGCCTCTGTTTGTGAGAGGATGGAGAAGGATGGCAAAAGACAAATATCTTGATCATTGTCTTCGGTCCACCCTCTCTGGGGCACCTGTCAGCAGACAGACTACTGGGCTTGATGGACCTTTGGTCTGACCCAGTACGGCCGTTCTTATGTTCTTATGTACCAAAGGTACAGTTCTTTTTGCAGGGCATTCATAGCCCAGAGCCCTAGGCCACAGCCACTACAGCCCCTGGGTTCTGTCCCTTTCTGGCTTTCTGCACCACTGTTCACATACCCCCACTGGGCTAGAGCTGTGAGTATGGGGAAACTCTATCTGCACACTGCCCTGCAATCACTTGCACACTCTGCTCCTGCAGCTCCCATTGGATTAGAATCATGGTCAATGGGAGCTACAGGGTGCAGTGTCTGCAAATAAGTGCAGAGATGTGTGCAGAGCCCTTTGCCCCGTCCTCTCCTCAGGGCCTATTCCACCAAAGAGGAGTTGTCCCCAGGAGTTGTCTGGCCCTGGGTAGAGTGCCTAAACATTAGACCACTGAGCCTCACTGCTGTTGAACTAGTCGCTTAGTACAAAAATTGCATATGCCTCTTCCATAAGGTTTAGATGTGTCTCCACTCACTTCAGTGGGCTTTCTACCATATTCCAGAATCCCAAATCCTGGGTATACTGGGCATTGTGTTGAGGTCAAATGTTTGGACCTGGGGATTTAGTTCTTGTGCAACAGATAGTTAGTTGGAGACCACTTACCAGCCATGCTGCAAAAATTGCCTGTTTCTGGGCTTATTATGACATTAGGATTTAATGTTAATATTATAAAAAGTCACAGCTCTTTTCTCCCAGACAACATGTCTGTCCTCAGCCAAGCATGCCCTCAACAAATCAGTCTTTTAATTAGCTACTTAATGACCCTACAAACTATCTGAAAGTACTAAATATTAGCTGTTTCCTTGAATTAACTTAATTAACAAAAGTAAAGAAAATTTCTTCTCATCAAAGCCTCATCCCTTTAATTTGAAGCTGGTCTCAAAATGCTGCTTTAACGGTAAGGAAATGAAAGAGAAGATTCTCCCTTCATTGTCTCTGGAAGCCTTCCAACAGCAAAGCCCAAAACCAAATATTCATGTTAATCTTTTGTTTAAAAAAAAAAGAGATGTTTTAAGCATATTAATTCAGGTTAACTCTGGAATGTTTCATGTAGTAAGAAAAATGAAAACTAGTGTGACTTGAATGCTCTCTTAAAACAATTCATGCATGCACAGAAATGGTTACATCTGTTCATGTGGCATGCTATATTAGAAATATAAAGCTGCATATTTATTCTATAACTTTATTCTTAATTGCTATTTAATCTTGCTTGACTTCTGATAAATTTTATTTGAATATAAATGTATTTTATTAAGGTGACACAATCATAGGTCAGAGGTTGATTTTTGAAAGAAAAATGTCCTGAGAGCCCTGTATGTACTGTAATGACTCTCGTTACACTATTTTTTTCAGTTTTGACAGATCTCTTAGAAAATCTAGCTGAAATACAGGTTTCTACTCCAGTATTTAAGAAACATCTAGCCAGCTATTGTTTTATACTGTGAGATCCTGCACAATTATGAGCTTTGTAAGGATCCTGCTCATTTTACGTCAGCTCTTGAGAGACATTTTATCAAAATGATAATAAGTCTTGACAAAGTTATAGGAAATCATTTTTGTCTGAGGATTTCATTATTAAAAAGTTGATTTACTATGGTATATGTTTGTCACTGCAAAGGATTTTGGAACTTAATTTCATGGATCTGTCAATGATCCACCCATTCTCAGCCTAGCTGAGGTATAATCTTGTACCACTAAGTTAATGGCAGTCTTGTCTCTGACATCAATTATCTTGCCAGCCAGGATATGAGCCCATACTAAAATATCAAACTATTCTCATGCTAAATCCATCTGTAATGTAAGTTGTTAAAATTAAGGTTCTTCTAATGAATAATATGTAGGCATATTAGCACATTTGAAAAATATTTCTTTATCATTTTTTGTAGGATGCTAGGACTGATTGTGTGCAAAGTTCTGAAGATTAACAATGTAGATCGATAGTAATTTATTAATTGTGAAATCACCACTGTTAGTCTTGTCATTAAAATCATTTATGTATGTGGCATTGTATTATTCCAGTTTACTAGTTTATAATAATGTTGCTAGATATTTAGCAACTTCTGAACAAGGTTTATTGCTGTGTTTAGTTTCAAGTTTTTTAAACTGATCACTTAGAATTCAGTTTAATAACACAGTACATACTTACAGTTGTTTCATCTTAGCTGGTAATATACTGAATAGGGCATGATATCAAAATGTCAGACTTTAACTGCTTCACTGCTGATTTTCCATTTTAGCCCCTGGCTCTCACATGCAGAAATCTTGAATTAGAATATCATGTTGTCATGGTAAATAGACAAAGCTCAGTGTGGCATCTTAAGGGTACGTCTAGACTTCAACCCTCTTTCGAAAGACTTCCGAAAAAGAGATCCGCTTTTTCAAAAGAGAGCACCCAGGCAATCTGGACACTCACTTTTGAAAAAGCCATGTTAGTGTTCTTCCTCATAAAATGAGGTTTATCGCTGTCAAAAAAAACCCTGCCACGTTCTTTCAATTTAATTTTGAAAGAATGTGACAGTAGTCTAGATGCAGGTGAAGTTTTTTCGAAAAAGGCCACTTTTTTGGGAAAAAAAACCCCTATAGTCTACACATAGCCTAAGAAAGAGGTTTGAGGTGGCTAAGCTTGAAAATCATTCTTTTTTTAGAACCAAAAGTCAGATTCTCTGCTTGTGTAGCTTTGCACATTTTAATTGACTTCAGCCTATTTGGCTTGATTTTGCTTGTTTGGAATTATCACACTCATGATGATCTAGCATTTATGGAGTGTTTCACACAAGTGAATCACAAAGTCTCTTAGGGTATGTCTACGCTACAGTGCCAATTCAAACTAAATTATTTTGAATTAGTTAATTCAAAATAAGCTAATTCGAAATAACGCATCTAGACCCAAAAACTAATTTGAATTAGCATTTTGCTAATATGAAATAGTGCATCCACACTGACTGGATGCTGGGTCACATTTAAGGGCAGCTGAAACTGATTCCAGCAGGGCATCAAATCAGTAGTTGTTTTGTGTGGCTGCTGTCTGACACTCGTGCTTAAAGGGACCCCCCTGGACAGCCATTTCTCAGCTTTTCCTGCTTCCTTGCCTACCTCGCTGAGGGACAGCAAAGCGTTTTCCTCTCTGCCTACCTGTGTCGGTGGTTCCCAATGGCAATGACGCTGCAGTTGGCAGCATGGAGCCAGAGCTCGCCCTGGGCATGCTGCTCCAGTTTTTGGACTTGCTGCTGCAAGCCTGCCAGCAATGGCTGGAGGCTGCCTGGCACCATCTGGTGCACGTTAGCCTCCTGCCCCTCCCCCTGGCCTCCCTAGTGACGGTGGAGGAGCCACAGCAGCACTCAGACACCAGAGTGCCCCGCCACATCTGGTGTCTGGACACCAACAGAGACTGGTGGTACCACATCATCCTGGAGTGCTGGGGAGACCAACAGTGGACCCAGAAATTCTGGATGAAGAAGGATACCTTCCTTGAGCTCTGCGAGTGGCTCGCCTCTGCTCTGCGGCAACGGGACACTCACATGAGGCCCGCCATACCCCTCCAGAAGCGTGTGGCCATTTCCCTGTGGATGCTCTCCACGCTGGACAGCTACCGATCCATCGGGAACCAGTCTGGCGTGGTAAATCCACTGTCGGAGCAGTGCTCATGCAGGTACGGCACTCACCAGCCACTGGGCCAGGGGAAATGGGGACTGCAAGGAGGGAATGGGCCACCCCAGGGAAAACAGGGGGAGGAGGCGAAAGTGCCCCACACGGGAGGGTTCGGTCTGTCCCAGCCATACTACACGCCACCCATGGTGGTCAGGATCGCAGCGGGGGTTGTTTCCAGGAGTGGGGCGCGGGGATGTACCAGGGAACGAACACTCCCAGCCACCTGGACGCCCCAGTGATTCGCGGTTTGGTATGTCTCTCTGCAGATGGTCAAGGCCATCAACAGGGTGCTGCTCCGCAGGGTGGTCCGCTTCACCGACCCGGACGCCGTCATCCAGGGGTTCAGCGCCCTCGGCTTCCCCAAATGCGGGGGGGGGGGCCATCAAAAGGATGCACATCCCCATTCATGCCCCAGACACCAGGCCTCCCAGTACAACAACCGCAAGGGGTACTTCTCCATCCTCCTGCAGGCCGTGTCTTACCACCTGGGCCAGTTCACGGACATTAATATGGGCTGGTCTGGCAAGGCACATGATGCCAGGGTGTACCGCAACTCCTCCGTGTGCCAGAGGATGAGTGCCGGGACCTTCTTCCCCAACCGCCACATCAGGGTTGGGGACGTGGACATGCCCATCTGCCTGGTGGAGGATGCAGCCTATCCTCTACAGCCCTGGCTGATGAAGCCGTACACGGGGCACCTCAACCCCCTCCCGGCAGGCCTTAAATGTCAGGATCACCAGGGCCCACATTGTGGTCGAGGGGGCCTTCGGACGCCTGAAAGCCCGCTTCAGATGCCTCCTCATCCGCCTCCACCTTGCCGAGCACAATATCCCTCCTGTAGTGGCAGCATGTTGTGTGCTGCACAATTTATGTGAGCGGAAGGGGGAGGCTTTCCTGACAGCCAGGATGGCTGAGGCTGAGCACATGGCTGGCCAGTACACGCAGCCCCGCACTGCCGCCATCTGGGAGGCCCAGCAGGGGGCCGTCCAGGTCCGGGAAGCCCTGTGGGAAAGCTTTCATGTGGAGGAGGACTGAACTCTCTCTGCATTGCCTTCTTCCATCCTCCCTTCCTTCCCCTTTCCTCTCCCTAACCACCTTTCCTAATGTAAAATGAAAACACCTGTTTTGCCAAAAAAAACCTCTCTTTATTGTACATAACTGGGGTGGGGGGAGGGAGGAATGAAGGTCGGAGAGAGGAGGGGGAAACCTGGGAGGAGGGAGCTGGAAGGAGGAGGAAGAAAAGGGAAAACTCAGGGTTGGGGATCCTGCTGGCTCTCCTGTCTCACAGCACTGCGGGTGCGGAGGTGTCGGGGGGAGGAGGTGTAGAGGGTGGGGCAGGAGGGATTGGGTTGCAGAGGAAGTGTGAGAGGGAGCTGGAGTGGGAGGAGGAGCAAGAGCTGGGGCAGCCGTAGGGGCAGCTGCAGGGGCCAGAGCTGGAGGAGGCAGGAACCTGTCCACCAAGGTCTGGAGGTGGCCTCTGAGGGCACGACCCTGATCCTCCAGTGCCTCTAAGCTCTGCTGCCACAGCCACAGGTCCTCCCGGACCCAGTGCTCCTGGATGCAGAGCTGGTGTTCCAGTAGCCACAAATGCCACTGCTGGTAGTCCTTGAGGTTGCGGGTGCGCCTGCTGGCCCGGGTGTGGGTGGCTGTTGCAGGCGGGGTGGTGCACCCTGCAGTCCCAGGTGCTGCGGCTGTGGTGAAACAAGAGCAGTAGTCAATTTGCCCTGGGGACACAGTGTGTGAAACCCAGTCCTCCTCTGCAAGGCGAGGTCGGCGTGTGGGAAACGGTCCAGGGCCCCCGCATGACACCCAGCTGCTGCTTCATGGTGGGCAAGGCCCAGACATATGGTCCCTGGGCTCCCTCTCTCCCCACCCTACCCCCATACACATATGGGGAGCATGATGGCACTCAGATGTGGAGCCCTCCCCGGCCTCGGACGACACAGCCGATGTGCTCTGTGGGATGCTTTGGGGGTCCTGGGTCTTGCACAGGCTCTCTGCAGGCTCCTGGCTCTTGGCATCCTCCTCCTCCTCTGTGTCAGAGACAGGTCCCTTTGCACTGGGGTCGATCACCATCCGGGGGTCAGGGACTATGTGAGACCCCAGGATGCAGTCCAGGGCCTCATAATGAGGGCATGCTTCCAGGTCAGCCCCTGGCTGGGAGGCCCTGGCGTAGGACTGCCACAGGTCCTTGATTTTGCAGCGGACCTGCTCCCGGGTCTGCGTGTGACCTCTGATGGCCAGGCTGGCAACCATGCAGCTGTAGATGGCCACATTCCTGTGCCTAGTGTGGAGATGGTGGACGTTGGAGGCCTCCCCCCAAATCTCAATGAGGTCCACGATCTCCGCACTAGACCAGGCGAGCGCCCGCCTCTTGCGGCCCTGGGCAGGCTCCTGGGAGCCGCCAGCCTGGTCTTGGGAAGAGGCGGAGGGCTGGGTGGCAGCGGGTGGCTGGCTCATGCTGTGCCAAGTACAGGGTCTGCTGGCTGGGTGCTGGCAGGCTTGCAACTGTCACAAGCACTGTAGCCAGACCATGCCCCTTTAAGGGCTCTGGGGCTGGGAGGGGGGCAGAAGAGATTCCCTGGTTTGGCCCAGAGTGGCCACCAGGGCAATCTGGGAAGGGCTAGCCTCCAACTAGTTTGAATTAAGTGGCTACACAACCCTTAATTCAAACTACATAATTCGAACTAGGCGTTACTCCTTGTAGAATGAGGTTTACCTTGTTCGAATTAAGCGTTCTGCTATTTCGAATTAAATACAAAATAGCGGTTTGCATGTGTAACCTCTATTAAAGTTAATTCAAACTAATGGCTGTTAGTTCGAATTAACTTTGTAGTGTAGACATATTAGTTCCTGATTGTTTGTTTGTTTGTTTTAAATTGGCCAGGGATGGTGTGCAACCTCAATACTGATCCTGAAAGGCTTAATGGAACTTGAAGGCTTAATTAGTGCTCCTGGTTGCACCTAGCGGATTGGCCTGACCTAATTGAAAATGAGTCCCATAAGGGCTGCTATTAAGAGAAGAAGCAGAGAATGAAAGGGGGCTATAGAACTTGGGAAAGAATGCTGTAGTTCCTCTATTGGCAGTAGAACAAGCAGCAGGACTGAAAGAGAAGTATAGGGTAAGATTTGATCTCTACAACATTTCCAAGCAGACAACTTTATTTGCCAGGAAAAGAGATGAAGAAGCTACTGTGCTGGAGAAAAGCAAGCTCCGGTAGTGAATCCTGACAAGACGGAAAGACCCTATTCCAGTAAGGAATAGAGTACAGGGGAAACTTAAAGAGGGGCAAAAGGTCAAGCCTAAGGAAAGTAGAAGTTTGATATCTTCAGTTAGAAGACTGTAGGGAGCCCTGTGAACCTGGGCCAGAAAAGTAATCTGAAAGGAACACAAGAATTCAAAATGATGCTATAAGGAATGCCATCTGATAGGCTGAGTTAGTCAAAAGCACAGGGAAGTACTTTGACATATCTTACTTTATCACTGCAAGGTCCTTGGCCTGGAACCCACAAGAAAGAGAGGACTGGGATTCCCATATAAGCCACTGGTATGAAACCCTCAAATCTAAGGCGATAATGATTTTTGAAAGCTCTGAAAGAGGAGGGTTTAGGGACCATGGGGTATAGAAGTGGGGGTTTGAAAACCTGACAATAATTCATTGTATTATATTCAGTGGCATTTTGTTATCCTGTAAAGGATGAGCCTACATGTGACTTCGTTGGAGAACTGACTCAACAGATGAATCTCAGCATGGGAGGCTAGACTGAATAAGACCTCAAGGTCCCTTCCAGCCCTCCATTCTTGGGGGGCACTAAATAATGAGAGCCTGCTATGAGAATGTGCCATTGGTGAGTCCAACACCTCTTTAACACTGACACTTGATAGTCTTATGTCCTTATACTCAACTCTTTCTCAAGTGAAGGGAATCTACTGGGAATGTAGACAGGGGCAGTTTCACCTTCCCACTATGTTCCACTTTTTGAACTTCTCTTCTTTCATGGTCTTGTCTGCCTTCCCAAGATTTTCCCACTATGGGTATGTCTACACAGCAAAGTTATTTTGAAATAATATCCCTTATTTCAAAAAAACTTTCCTAGCATCTACACAGCCAAACCACTGTGCACTTATTTCGAATTTGGTAAACCTCATTCTACAAGGAATAACGCCAAATTCAAAATAGCTATTTCAAAATAAGTGCTGTGTAGACACTTATTTCAAAATAGGGGGCCTCCAGCCTTCCCAGGATGCCCTGGTGACCACTCCAGCCTCAACCAAGAACATTTCTCTTCCTACCCCAAACCCTGGAGCCCTTAAAAGGGTAGTCTCTGACCACAGTGCCTGTGCCAGTTCCAAGCCTGCCAGCACAGAGCCAGCAGTCACAGCCCCTGACCCATTGGCCCCAAAACATGAACCAGCAAGCCACTGGTAGCCAGCCCTCCACCGCTCCCCAGGACCAGTCTGCCAGCTGCCAGGAGCCTGACAAGGCCCGGAGAAAGCAGGTTCCTTCCTTGTCCAGGGTGGAGATCATGGAACTTAATCAGGTTTGGGGGGGGGGGGGATGCCCCCAACGTCCATGCACTAGATGGAGGAATGTGGCCATCTATGGCAGGATAGCTGCCAGCCTGGCCACCAAAGGCCACATGCAAACCCAGGAGCAGGTTTGCATGACAATCAAGTTGGTCTGGCGAGACCCCCAAACCTGAGCTCTGAGCTTCCCCTCCCCCATCTTCCCCTTGCTTCCCCCTTCCAGCTCCCTCCTCCCAGGTTTCCCCCTCCCCTCCCCTCTCCCACCCTCTCTTCGCCCCTCTCCCTCCTCCTTTCCCCAGTCTTACCAGAGTTTCATTCCCTCCCCTCCAGTTTTGTTAAATAAAGAGAGTTTGTGTTCATGAAAATACATCAGGAAGCGGGGTTAGGGAGGAGTAAGTAGAAGGATGTGAGGGAGTAATGAGGCACAATCCCCCAATGGGGCAGACCAGGGAGGCTCTTAGTGCTCCTCAGGGTGGAAGCTCTCCTGGATACTGACAGCCCCAGCGATGGATCTCCCGCATGGCAGCCTGCAGAAATTGCAGCCAGACTTGCAGCAACACTTCCAAGAGAAGCACCAGAGTGCCCGGGGCAGCTCTGGCTCCATGTTGCAGAGTGCTGTATTGTCCCGAGTGAGGGCAATCAGAGCACGCAGAGACAAAATGTTTTGCTGTCCCTCACCAAGGTAGACAAGCAAGCAGGGAAACCTGAGAATTGGCTGTCGGGGGTGGGGGGCAATCCCTTTAAGCACAGTCCTCAGCTAGCCTCAGACAGCAGCCCCACACAGTAAGTCCTGACCTGGTACCCTGCTGGAACTGGTTCCGGCCAGACTTAAATGCAATTAAGAGCCCACTCAGTGTGGACGCACTATTTCAAAATAGCAAAATGCTATTTCAAAATGCGTTTTGTGTGTAAGCTATTTCAAAATAACACTGTAGTGTAGACATACAATACCTCTCATTGCTTCTTCAGAGTCTTATTTGGAGGGCCATTGTTCCATTGCAGGACTGTCTTAATCTGGGTGCAAGCTCTATGAGTGGGCCAGGACAGCAAAGCAAGTTCTGTCAGATTTTCTCCCCTCCCTAAGCCTGTAGGCCAAAGAGAATAATTTAATAAAAAATGAAGATTTCTGTGTCGGTGCTGCATGTCTTTGTGAGCTGATGGATCAGTTTAGTGTTATGGGGGTTTAGGAGGTTAGAAAGCTGTGCTGAGCCAAGTCAATCCGTCTTAATGAGTAGGCTCTTCTTGTTTGTTATAATAAAATGCTTTCCTTTCCAGAAACACTTGCTTTATAAAAGTAAAATGACTTTTAGACTCTGTCTTTTTTTGTTGGTGCAGGTGCACCATTCAGTTTCCATTGGAGCTTCTAACTATGTCAGCTATCATAAAAGCCATTTTTAGACATGCCATAGGCGTTTTTTAAACAGGTGTTGGATGAAGAAGGTGGCTGTAGAAGGAATTTCTACATGAATGTTTATAATATAGAATACTCTGTGCCTTCATGCAGATGCCCTTATGAATTAAAATGAAGTGTGAATAATGAAGATTAGTATGTGATATATGCTGTCTCCAGAAATAGCTCTAACTATGTTTTTCAAAGATTTTTCAGTAATGAGTCAGCAGCTCTTGAAGAAAACTTATTTCTCAGAAAACAAGCTAGTCAGCCAACTGTACCAGAAAAATAATCAGGATTTTGAAGTTTCTATCTTACTGCTCATTTTAAGAATAAAAAATTCAAAGCAAATATTAACAATTTTCACTAGCATTTGGAGACAGTATATTTTAAGATAAAAATGTTAGAATTGTGTATTATTCAAATAGTAGTCAAATCAATAAAATTCAAGTTATAATTTAAATTTCAAAAACCTAGAGTGACTATATACACTTATTTTTTTATACGTTTGTTGCCCATACTACCTAAGTAGTTAGCCAAAATTCCAGGGCCTTGCAAAATCCATCCTATTAGGAAGATGTGATATAAATCAGATATAATCCTATTTATAAAAAATACACACAAAGTGCAGTTTCTCTGAATACAACAGACACCAAGGACAAGAGCCAGGTTTCTTACTGAGCCCTGGTCTACACAACAGGATTACAGGCGGTCCCCGGGTTACATGGACTTACATCGGATCCCTACTTACAAACGGGGTGAGGCAACCCCGCACTAGCTGCTTCCCCCCAGCACATCAGGGAGACGCGAAGCTAGCGCCCTCCTCCCCAACAGATGAGGGAGACATAGAGCAGCTTTTCTCAGCAGACACCTCAGCTTAAGAATAAAGGACTGAGGGAAGTGAGGTGTGGGAGAATAAAACTGATCTCTGGAGAAATGTTTGTTCTTAAGTTGAATTTGTATGTAAGTCGGAACTGGTACATATTGTAGGGGAAACTCTAGCCAAACATTTCTCCAGAGCTCAGTTTTATTCTCCCACACCTCACTTCCCTCAGTCCTTTATTCTCAAGCTGAGGTGTCTGCTGAGAAAAGCCGCGGAGGACGCGGGCGGCGGGACTGTGGCGCGTCTCGGCCGTCTGCTGGGGGAGGGGGCGCAGCTAGTGTGGGGTTGCCTCACCCCGTTTGTAAGTAGGGATCCGATGTAAGTTGGATCCATGTAACCCGGGGACTGCCTGTAAATCAAAAGAATGCGGCAGTTTTTTCGACTGTGGAAAACCTTGTTTTAGGAGGAATAACGTCTTTTTTTGAACATGCTCTTTTGAAAAAAGGTGCTATGTAATGCAAACTGTGCTTTTTTGAAAGAGAACATCCAGACTGCCTGAGTGCTCTCTTTTGAAAAAGCAGCTTGCATTTTCAAAAGTACTGATTGTAGTCTAGATGCTCTTTTTCAAAAGAGGCTTGCAGCCTAAACGTAGCCATACAATCTACAACCAGTATCTTAATCCCTGTACTTGCAACCATGGAAAAACCTCCTAACTGAACCCTGACCATGTGGCTTAGTGCCTTGATGGGAATCCCACCACCACTGCTGTCTTCTTTTAACCTAAAAGAAGATGTTCGACCAACTCATTAGCTGCGATGAAGCCTGTGATTGTCTTGGGGCATAAGTTCAAACTGCTTGCAGCCATTAGCGCTGTCAGCATAGTGTTGTAGTATTTATTTTACAAAAGAGCCTTGACTTTAGGGCCCATAAGTTAGGGCCCCATTCTGCTAGGCAATGTGCACCCATATTAAAAACGGTTCCTTTGTAATGCATTCTCAGCACTTTACTGAGATCAGCTGAGATAACTCCCTTTCCCAGCACAGTGCTAGAGCACAGTCAGCAGGGTTCCTTGCTGGCAAAGGAAAGTGCCTATGTGGGTCTTACTGTGGGATGGGCGCCTCTTAATTCAGACTACTAAGGCAAGGTAACTACATATCTTATACTAAGCTTATGCTTTTCAGTGTTCAACGTATCAGTACTGGTGCTTCACGAATGTTCCACTGCTAATTTGATAATGGGCACTTTCTCTTTTGATGGTCTGCAGTCCAAAGCCTCCTACATTTCAACCTTAATTATGAACTTTAGGCCTAGTTGCTGCATCTTGCATGTGTATCCAGTTATGGGGATGATAACTCCCACTTGGAATTCCATCATCTTTTAGGGTACGTCTAAACTACATGGCTCCATCGACAGAGCCATGTAGATTTGTTTGTGCAGCAAAGGGAAATGAAGCCACGATTTAAATAATCGTGGCTTCATTTAAATTTAAATGGCTGCCCCGCTCTGCCGATCAGCTGTTTGTCAGCAGATCGGGGCAGTCTGGATGCTCCCCTGCCCACATGAAAGCCCTTTATCGACCTCCCCGGTAAACCTCATCCTACGAGGCATAATGGAGAGGTCAATAAAGGGCTTTCAGGTTGGTGCAGGAGCGTCCAGACTAGCGCGCTGAGCCAACAAACAGCTGATCAGTTATTTGTAGGCTCAGCACGGCAGCCATTTAAATTTAAATGAAGCCGCGATTATTTAAATCGCAGCTTCATTTCCCTTTGCCGATCAGCCTAATCTACATGGCTCCATTGTTGGAGCCATATAGTTTAGACACACCCTTACTGAATTGGTGATAACATAAATCTTATCTGGCTACTTGTGCTAATGAACATGCATTTGGAATGTATCCTCTGTAAGCATTAGCGTACCCATTTCAAATTCATATTCCAAAAGCAGCTGTGAATAATAAAATCTAATTATATGAAAGTTTGCAAAAAGGGGACCCAATAGGCACATAAACACAACTGAAAACAATAAAAATCTAAACAGGCAGTTTTGTAGCTCTCCCCTATTTCTAATTTGCACAGCTGAATGTGAGCCGGGAAGCTCCTGCTCATTAACTGCCTTTTTTATCTGGATATGTGCAAGAGGAAGAAGAGGGTGCAGAGCAACTTTCCTCCCTCAGGCTAGTAGCTGGGGACAATCACAGTGGTTCCCTGAGCACCACAACGGTGTGGGGTTAGCACTGCCAGCTGTTAAGATATAGATGTTTAGACGTATACTTTAAGAATTTACGTGTATTCTGACCGTTTTGCTAATTACAGTGTTATATAAACAAAGAATTAAAATCACAGTCTATCTGTTTATGATAATCTGAGCCCTTGCTCTTAAGATAAGGCTTTTGACTAAGCAAGGAGAGGCATCCATAAACTGCTAAACATACAGACATGCCCTGACACATTCCAAACCATTCACATTGAAATCATGCCAACCTACCAATAGTTGGGGTTATAAAATTCTCATTTCTTTATTGTTTTGTTATTATGTTCCCCATCTGTCTGGTTCTTTGATAGTTTCTATCTGCTATATAATTAATTTTGCTGGGTTTAAACCAGTTAAGGTGATGGAATATAATTGATTAGATAATCATTAGGAGCATATCTACTAATCAGGGCAAAAGTCGAATTAAGATATGCAACTTCAGCTATGTCAATTGCATTGCTGTAAGTCGAAATAGCTTCATTCGACTTTTGGCACTGTACAGCAGGAAGTCGAAGGAAAAAACCCTCTTCCTTCAATTTTCCTTACTCTTCATGAAATAAGAGTTTCAAGAATTGGAGTAAGAAGTCCTCCATCTTAACTTTATTTCAAAATAAAGGCTTACTATGTAGATGCACATTTTGTTATTTTGGAATAACTTCAGTTGTTCAGAAATAATTCTGCTGTGTAGATGTACCCTAGGATCGGTTCATTAAATTTCAGTAGAATGGCTAGTTAAGGTATGATTTGCCTTGTGATTTGTCACTGAAGGCAAATAGAAAGTAATTTGGGAACAAGGGGGAAAAAAGAACCAAGATTCATTGTTGCTGAAAGCTAAACACAATAAACATTAAATCGTTTACATCTCCAGACTTTGGGTATTGCAATTCTCTGTTCATGTAGGTGTAAGCAGGGTCTGAAACACTGCTTCCAATGGAGCCAGCTGCCCTGCAAAGGACTGAGTTATTGATATGGAAATACAGCTCATGCTGGAATGGGAAAGGAATCTGGGGAGTGGTTATGTACATACAGTTCAGTCAGTGATCTAGGCCTGATGGATGGACAATTGTTAGAATGGAATGTGGTGTATTGTAATTAATTTGGTTGTTGTGGGGTCATAAACTATGTTAACCCTAAATGTAGGAATTGTAAAATATGACCATCAGGAGAGACACTGTCATTGTAAAGAGTCTCAGGTGGAAAAGCTTCCCCCTTCCAGACTCAAGTGGACTGGTTTTGGGGGGGAAGGAGCTTGAATCAGCCAGCTACATGCTCTCCAGGCATGAACTGTGAGACTGGCTCCATCTGTTTCCTTTCCCCTCTCCTCCCCCTCTCCCCCCTCCATAAGGAGTCTCTTTATTATTTTGAAATATTATTCCAGTGGGAGCTTGAATCTTTTAGCCAGCCTAGAGAAACTGACAAAAAGCTGAAATCACTAGGTTTGGCCCAGAGACAAACCGATCATGGAAGCAGAAGCAGGTGAACAACGGGACAGCTGGCAGGAGCAAGTGGCCAGCAGGCGGCTGGCACGAACAAGTGGCCAGCAGGTGGCTGGCAGGAGCTGCCAGTGGGCAGCTGGTAAGAGCAGTGGCAGGTGGCCAGCAGGCAGTTGGTGGGAGCAGTGGCAGGCAGCCAGCGGAGTGGCTTCTGGGAGCAAGCTGCCAGTGGGTGCAAGCAGCCAGCAGGTGTCCAATGGGAGAGTCCAGCAGGCAGCTGGCAGGAGTGGGCTGCAGGCAACCAGCAGGAGCAGACAGCAGGTGGCTGGCAGGGGCAGCCAGCAGGGTGGCTGGTGGGAGTGGTCAGCAGGCAGCCGGTAGGAGCAGTGGCAGGTGGCCAGAGAGGCAGCTGGTGGGAATGACCAGCCAGCAGGGTGGCTGGTGGGAGTGGCTGGTGGGCAGCCAGTAGGAGCAGTGGCGAGTGGCCAACGGAGTGGGTGAGATGCTTCCTATCCTCACCTCTCCCAAGGGTGGGAGGTGAACTCTGAAAATCACCTCAGAGCTCTGGTCTGTCATGGCCAAGGGCAGCAATTGTAAGTGGAGTACGGGGAAAGGTTGGGCATGTGAATGGGACACTTACATTACTGGACTTGTGAGCCTAAGAGGCAAAGGAGATTGCTCAATCCACTTGCACGGGGAAGTTCACTCGTGGACAGTGTTTCCAGGGATATCTGACCACCTCTCTTTATTCTCCCCAGCTGGACCAGCCATGACTGTGGGCCAATCACCACCAGACAAACCAACCTCCAGACCATGGGGGAGCTGCAGGCATCGGAGGGTCCAGGAGGACCTGATGAGGGAATACGTGTCCATCCTCCAGGATGGCCAAGAAGGTCCGGGATGATGCAGAATGGCAGGCCCAAATGTGGACTAAGCTGCCGAAGCTGGGCTGCAACATGTGTGCCACCATCTGGGAGATGGTGGCTTACCTGGCTCCTGTCCCTGCTCCTGCCCCCATTCACCCTGCCATGCCTGCTCCCACTCCAGCCACCCTTCCTGACTATCCCACTGTTCTCTCTGAACCTCCCCACCCACAAGGTCACCGATGTCCCTGGACCCAAGATGAAACTACCATCCGAACCACGCACCAGTCTTAGCCCTAGCTCTGAGCCTCTCCTCCCCACTCCAAGGTTCTTGCCCCTCTCCTCTCTCCCCATATCCAGGTTCTCAATCCCCTTCTCCCCAGTTACTTTTATCACAAAAAAGACTTTTTAAACACTAAACTGTAGGTTGTCTTCACTGTAGAGGGAAGGGAGGGTTGTGGGGAGGCAGAGAGGGGCAAGGCACAGGTCCCTAGTGGGAAGGCCGGGTATGTCTACACTACCCGGCTAGTTCGGACCCCGTGCAGCGCGGCTACACGTGGCACCGAGTAGCTAGTTCGGATTAGGCTTCCTAATCCGAACTAGCTGTACTCCTCATGGAAGCCTAATTAGGAAGCCTAATCCGAACTAGCTACTCCGTGCTGCGTGTATCCGTGCTGCACAGGGTTCGAACTAGCCGGCATTTAAAAATGGCGCTGGCCGGCTTCATGCAACTGAAGCCCGGGAAATTCAAATCCCGGGCTTCATTTGCAACTGCGGATGACTACATTACCCCCGCTAGTTCGAACTAGCAGGGTAGTGTAGACATACCCACCCTGAGGAGAGTTACTGGGGTCCTTTAGAGAAACTCTCCCTCAGTGCCTCCTGGATGTGCCTCCCCAGTTGATGGGCCTGTCAGATGGCAACTGTGCATGACTGCTCGAAAGCCATTCCCTCCCAGACAGCCTCTGTTCCCTACCCCAGAAGAAAGGCTTTCCCCTTCCTCTCCATAATGTTGTGGAGAACACAAGCAGAGACTACCTGGAGGATGTTGTGCTCCCTCAGAATGAGGTGGGTCAGGAGGCACCTGAACGACACCTTCAAGCACCCAAAGGTGCATTCTGCCTGGATAAGGGCCCTGCCCATGCGGGAATTGAAATGGTCCCTGCTTGGGTCCAGGTGGATGGTATACGGCTTCAAAAGTCAGGGCATGAGGTGCTAGGCTGCGTTCCCCACCATGCACAGTGGCATCTCCACATCCCTGACCCTGACGTTGAGCTCAAGAAACAAAGTGCCACCCTCCAGGTTCTGGTAGAGGGCTGGAGTTTCTGAACATGCAGGCATTGTGCGCCCTCCCAGAGCAACTGACAAAAATGTCTCTGAACTGTCCACGGTGGTCAACCAGGACCATGGAAAAATATTCCTTGCAGCTGATATACTGGATGGCATGGTGTTCTGGGACATGGAAGGAAATGTGGTTTCCATCTATCTACACCCCCTCTGCAGTTGGGGCAGCCCAGAGCGGCAAATCCGGCCATGATGGGGTCCAGGTCTCCCAGATGGATGTCTTTGCACAGCAAGATGGTGTTTATGGCCCTCACCACCTTTATGGCAGAAGGAGACAAACAAACACACAACATAGAGATGTCTCCTTCCTCATGCAGAAGTTATGGAGCCACTGCTTTTATCCCACCACTCCATCACTAGCTGGTCCCACCAGTTGGAACTGGTGACCAGCCTCTCTAACATGGGGTGCAGTTGCAAGAGCATTGCTCCTGCACACGGGCAGAGGTTCTCAAAGATGAGCTCTGAGTCAAGCTCATGTACAGCCATGAAGGCAGCCTGCAGAAATTGCTGCAGAAACTGCAGCCCAGCAGTGTGGGCCATCACATGCCCAGAGGCAGCTCAGGCTCCATGGCAAGGAGTGCTGTTGTGTCCAAAAGCAGGGCAATCAGAACATGCACTGCAAATGCTTTGCTATCCCTCAGAGAGGTAGGCAAGCAAGAAGAAGAAGCTGAGAAACAGCTGTCCAGGGGAAGCCCTTTAAGCACGTGTCTCAGATAGCCTTAGGCAACAACACCTGGAAACAACTGCTGACCTAATGCCCTACCTGAACTGGCTCTGGGTGGCCTTAAATGCGAGATAGTGTCCAATCAGTGAGGATGCTATCTTTCAAAATATCACATCGCTATTTTGTTGTGCTTTCGTGTGTAGACATGCTATTTTGAAATAAGCTTTTCTGGAAGATCCCTTCCGGAAAAGCTTACTCCGAAAGAAGCGTGCAGTCTAGACATAGCCTATGAAGAGACAAAAGGCATAGCTTGTCACTCTAACTCCAAACGAGCATTGTATTGGTTTAAATTAAAAATAGAACAAGTGAATTAATACGAGGTAGGATTTCACATAATTTTCAGTATAAAGGACAGAGTGAGAAATAGTTACAAGCAAATACTACAGACTAAAACTTAGTAGTGCTATTTATTTTTTATATAAACCTCATTTTAGTAATCACATTTCTTTGACTGTGATGGGATTAATTTATCCAAGCCTGGAAGAGCAATTGCAGACAAAACCAGTTTGGGAAGCTGATTCAAGGCATAGTCAATTAGATTTGTAGTGTTAACTTTGGAGAAATGTGTAATTGGAGACCATGATGTTCTCAAATTATGCAGAGAACATTGTAATGGCTGAATGCACAGAGAGGCTGTTGGTGTATTGAATGTCAGAAAAGTTTAGTCAGGTTAGTCTGTGAATGTGTCCAAGCAAAATAAAGAGTGTGCGCTAGGTGTAAAAAGAAGTTTATTATCAGAAGAGAGGCAGGAGTATAGGCAGAATCTCGGGGTGGAATAGATGAATGAGCCAACACTTTTCCCTCTCAGATTTCATTAGGTCTTGTACAAAATAAGTGTATCCAATGCTACCAGGCACATTCCCAATTCCATTCTTTAACAATCTCAAAACATAGGCTGACTCAATGTCAACATGTACCATTGTGCTAGAAATGGGATAACATTAGTATTTCAGGTACTGCAAGGTGTCACTGAAGAGTTATTTTCATAGGGCCAGCCTATCCCCTCTGTAAAAAAAAATATTTATTTTGAGCTACACTTTACATACAGTCACACATCAACATTTCTATTAATGACCTGGATGAGGGGATGGATTGCACCTTCAGCACCCTCAGCAAGTTCACAGATGACATTAAGTTAGGGGGAGAAAGAGATTTCTTGGAGAGTAGGGATAGGGTCCAGAGTGACCTAGACAATTGGAGGGCTGAGTCAAAAGAAACCTGATGACGTTTAACAAGGACAAGTGCAGAATCTTGCACTGTGGATGGAGGAATCCCAAGCACTGCTACAGGCTGGGGGCCAACTGGCTAAGCAGCATTTTGGCAGAAAAGGACCTAGGAATTACAGTGTGAGAAGCTGGATATGAGTCAACAATGTGCCCTTGTAGCCAAGAAGGCTAATGGCATGTTGGGTGTATTAGTAGGAGCATTACCAGAAGATCTAAAGAAACGATTATTTTCCTTTATTCAGCACTGGTGAGGCCACATCTGGAGCATCCAATTCTGCCCTCCCTTCCCCCTCCCCATTACAGAAAGTTCAGCAGAGGAGAACCAAAATGATGAGGGGGCTAGAGTACATGACTTATGAGAAGAGGCCAAGGGATTTGGTCTTATTTAGTTTACATAAGAGAAGTGGGGGAGAGCGGGTGTATTTGATAGCAGCCTTCAATTACCTTAAGGGGAGTTCCAAAGAGCATTGAGAGAAGCTGTTCTCAATGGTGACAGATGACAGCAATGGTCTCAAGTCACAGTGGCGTATGTCTAGGTTGGATATTAGAAAAAAAATATTTCACTAGAAGGGTGGTGAAGCACTGGAATGGAAAGTGCCACAGGACTCTTTGTTTCTCTTCTTTTTCTTCTCCTTTTTAACTAAACCTTTAGTTATTAGATATTAAAGGATTTGCAACAACATTATTGTTAGGTAAGATGTGAGTTATATACCATGTGGCTGATCACTTTGGATTAGAAAAACCCATCCTTTGATGAAATTGGTTTTAAATAACCATTCATCAGCTTGGTGGTGGAAAAAAAATGCCTATGGCATTCATATGTGATTTCTAGTTAACCAGTGTTGTAAGGCCACATTTATACTAAGAGAAAGTTGCATCTAGTAAGGTCAGTTTCTGATTTTGTGAAGTTAAAGGTCGGTGTACTCACTGTGGAGAAGCATCAAATATAGTCCAAAATAGTGCATCCCCATTAAGGAGCCTACCATCAACACATAGAGCAATGCATCCCAAGTAGCTTTGCATTCTGGGCTATGCTCCTGATACCTGCTGGGACCAAAACTCTGCAGTGGGAGGTTATGGGCTCATATCATCAGTATCCCATAATGTACTCATCTAGTCCCTCCCACCTTGCATGAATTCTATGGCAACCAGTGTGCTTATGTGTTTTTGTGTCCTTGTTTCCTGTACAGACACCATAGCACTGCAAGCATGGATCCCAGTTTGCAGCAAGCCATACTTATACTGATGTGTGCCATCATGCACCTGATGGCTCACTATTTCAAGAGTGTATGCATGTTGCTCTGCCAAGAAGAGAAGGAGGATGAATCTGAGCTTGTCATGGAGTTGCTGCTCTTGAAAGCCCTCTGGAAGCTTGCAGTGCTAGACAGCTATGATTCAGTGGGGAATCAATTTGGAGTGGGCACATCTACAATGGAGTCTGTTGTCAAACAAGTAGCCAAGGTAGTCAATACTATTCTGCTATGGAGCACTGTGACTCTGGGAAATATGGATCCCGTAGTGGATGGCATTGCTACAAGTGGTTTCCTAACTGTGGTGGAGTAATAGATGGAACACACATCCCCATCTTGGTCCCTGAACTCCTTGCCACAGAGTACATAAACCACACGTGGTACTTCTCCGTACTGCTGAAGGCACTAGTGAATCACAAAGGCCATTTCACTGTCATCAACGTGGGATGGTTGGGAAAGCTGTATGAAGCGCGCATCTTTAGGAACTCCTCCCTCTTCTGAAAGATGCACAATGGAACTTTATTCCCAGACTGAAAAATCAGAATTGGAGAGGTAGACATGCCTATTGTGATACTTGGTGACCCAGTCTACCAGAAGCCAAACACAGGCAGCTTGGACCCCAGCAAGGAAGAGTTCCACTATAGGCTGAACAAGGTCAGAATGGTGATTGAAAGTGCTTTGGGGCATTTAAAGGGTAGGTTTAGGAATCTCCTAACTCCATTGGACCTCAGCAAATGCAACATTCCCTTTGTGGTGACAGCCTGTTGTGTGCTCTGTAATATTTGTGAGAGAAAGGGGGAAACTTATCTGACAGGGTGGGATGTTGAGGCAGAGAGACTAGGTAGACAGCTTTAGCAGCTGGACACCAGGACGATAAGGAGAACACAATGTGAGGCAGGCAGAGGAAATCAGAGAGACCTTGAAGGACAGTTTTACAAATGTCCAATTTTGAGAATCTTCCAAATTGCTCTCAACAAGTTGCCCCCACATTCCCTGTGTTTGCCTTTTATCCCCCATCCCACCCCTGCAGTTCAAGCAATACAGAGACCACTGTCCAATTAACATGATTTTTTATTTGGGGGAAACATCTGGGAAATGAAATAAGTGAGAACCTGAAAGGGGGAAGGGTTTCAGGAATGCCCATGGGACTGCCTTCTGCCTCCCGAGGTGCAGGAGGGAAAAGCTGCCTTTGAGTTCCACCCTCCCCCACCTTTACCCCCTTGTGCCCTAGAATTGCAGAAGATCTTGGTGACCTTGGGATGGAAGCAATGGGATTGAGAGAGGAAAGAACTGGTGTTGTCATCAGGGCAGATGAGCTTCTAGGAGGAGTACCTCTCCAGACATGCAGCCAGGTGCACTCCGTTGCAGTTTTATGGGGGTCAAAGAGGATCTCCTGCTGCTTCAGCTGCTGCTCCCTGGTGGCTCTCCTCTCCTGGCATTCAACGATCCAGTCCTGACGTTCTTCCCACTTGTCATGCTCGATGGAATTCATGCACTTTCTCTGTTCCCTGAACATATCCTCCTTTGTGCATTTTTGCCCGCGGATCTGAGCCAGGTTGACAGATGCTGGAAGAGGGAGAGTATACAGTGAAATGTCTGCAGTCCCAGCTGGAATGAAAAGTTACAAGGGCACACATTGTAGCACATACATTGTGTTAAGGCTATCCCTTATCTGTTAACCTACACCAAAAGTCTCTGTAACAACAATAAAGATGTGTTCT
The DNA here is from genome assembly GCF_049634645.1 of Pelodiscus sinensis. Classification (NCBI taxonomy): domain Eukaryota; kingdom Metazoa; phylum Chordata; order Testudines; family Trionychidae; genus Pelodiscus; species Pelodiscus sinensis. Next base: position 12,322,778 of record NC_134723.1, read on the forward strand.
GTGCATGGCCAAATGTGCAGCTGCACTGAGTTCTCATGGGAGCATCTGGACACATGTGGTGCAGAGACAGGCAGAAAATAAAAGTACTGGGAGAAGGCAGGATAGGGTATCTTCCCTCTGTGTCCGGCACATGCAGCTTTCGGAGCAAGTGCTGCTTACCCAGGCTCCAGCAGGGGAGGCTGGGGTGGGAGGGGTTGTCCAGCTTATGTGGCTTCCTGGAGAGAGTTCTAATAGCTTCCCCTCCTCCTTCATCCAGGTTGTCATGAGAGATATCAGTCTTCTCTGAATCACAGAGGGTATGTCTACACTACCTCGCTAGTTCGAACTAGCGGGGTAATGTAGGCATACCGCACTTGCAAATGAAGCCCGGGATTTGAATTTCCCGGGCTTCATTTGCATAAGCGGGGAGCCGCCATTTTTAAAACCCCGCTGGTTCGAACCCCGTGCAGCGCGGCTACACGGGGCATGAACTAGGTAGTTCGAACTAGGCTTCCTAGTTCGAACTACCTTTACTCCTCGTGGAATGTGGAACGTGGAACGAGGTGTACCGGTAGTTCGGAATAGGAAGCCTAGTCCGAACTACCTAGTTCGAGCCCCGTGTAGCCGCGCTGCACGGGGTTCGAACCAGCGGGGTTTTAAAAATGGCGGCTCCCCGCTTATGCAAATGAAGCCCGGGAAATTCAAATCCCGGGCTTCATTTGCAAGTGCGGTATGCCTACATTACCCCGCTAGTTCGAACTAGCGGGGTAGTGTAGACATACCCAGAGTGATCAGGAGCAGATTCTGATTGAGTGTGGTCATTAACCTGGGCCTTATGCTCTGTGGTTCAATGACGTCAGACCACTTACTATCCTGACATGTGAAGATGTCCTACTGTGGAGAATGGAGTAAGGCTGGCCTCCCCAAAAACCTTGTAAGAAAGATTAAAGAGTTCCTAGCTGTGAGCTTCATGGAGCTGTGCAGGCAAGATTCCTGCTCCATCTGTAGCTACATTAACAAGCTGCTCTAGGCCCACCATGCTGTATAGGCACAGAGAGACTGCACATCACACCCAATTGCCTTAATCAATTTGTAGAAAGAAAACAATTGTGGATTCACCAAAAGTGCCCCCCCTCCCACCAGGTTCAGTGCTCAAGTAGGAGACATCCTCAAGCACTGACTCTAGTGTCATGAACAGATCTTCACTTTCATCGATTGGTTGCTGGCCAGTCTCCTCCTTCTGCCTCTCTGCAATTACTCTGTCCTCCATGCTGATGTCAGGAGTGTCTTGTCCAGACTCCACAGTCAGGCTTGGGAAGCTGGTCAGTCCTCTTCCCAGAATGGTATCCAGCTGCTAATAGGCACTGCATCTTTGAAGTGCTGTCCTAGACTGTGCTTTAGACTTCTTCATATTGTGGTAGGATTGCCTTAGCTCCTTAATTTTGACTTGGTACTGCTGAGTGTCTGAAATAGCCTTTAGCCCCCAGGCAGCTTGCGATCTTCATGTACATGTCCACATTCTGCTTGCTGGTTCAGAGCTTGAAAAAAATTGATTAATCTCCCTATGCCTCGTCGAGGTCCAAGATCTCCTGGACACTCCATGCTGGTGATCTTCTGCTCCCCTGGGAATTTGATCTCATGGTAGCAGAAGTATTAGAAGTTTTCACAATCTTTAAATTGGTTTAAGTCAAGTCCACATGTCCACATGTGCTCACTTTGATATGTGCTTCCAAAGCTGAACATATTGGAAATTAAAATCAAATTTTCCTGGTTTTTTTTCTGTTCACCTAAAGAGCCACAGAGGTGCAAGTTCTGGCCAGAGTAGTCAGAGCAGGGAACTGTGGGATGCCTCCCAGAGACCAATGGCCTCGACTTTCACCAATGCTGCATCAACACTACCATAAGCTTGACCATGAAAGGTTAGGAATAGCGTTACTCCTCATGAAATCAGAAATCATAGAATCATGGAGCTGGAGGGGACCTCAGGAGGTCATCAACTCCAGCCTCCTGCTCAAGGCAGGACCAATCCCAACTAAATCAACTCAGCCAGGGCTTTCTAAGTCCTAAGACTTAAAAACCTCTAGCGATGGAGATTCCACCACCTTTCTAGGTAACCCGTTCCAGTACTTCACCACCCTCCTAGTGAAATAGTTTTTCCTTATATCCAACCTAGACCTCCCCGACTGTAACTTGAGACCATTGCTCCTCATTTTGCCATCCATCACTATTGCGAACAGCCTTTCTCCATCCTCATTGGAACCTCCCTTCAGGAAGCTGAAGGTTGCTATCAAATCCCCCTTAACTCTTCTCTTCTGCAGACTAAACAAACCCAGATCCCTCTGTCTCTCCTCATAGGTCATGTGCTCCAGACCCCTAATCATTTTGGTCACCCTCTGCTGGACCCTCTCCAATGCATCCACATTCTTTCTACAGTGGGGGGTCATTCTGGACACAGTACTCCAGATGTGGCCTCACCAGAGCCGAATAAAGGGGAATAATCAGATATGCTGGCAATGCTCCTGCTAATGCAACCAAATATGCCGTTAGTCTTCTTGGCTACAAGGGCACACTGTTGACTCATATCCAGTTTCTCAGCCACTGTAATTCCCAGGTCTTTTTCTGCAGAACTGCTACTTAGCCATTCAGTCCCCAGCCTGTAACAATTCTTGGGATGTTTCTGTCTCAAGTGAAGGACTCTAGACTTGTCCTTGTTGAACCTCATCAGATTTATTTTGGCTCAATCCTCGAATCTGTCTAGGTCACTCTGGACACTATCCTGCCCTCCAGCATATCTACCTCTCCCCCAGCTTAGTGTCATCTGCAAACTTGGTGAGGGTGCAATCCATCCATTAATAAAGATGTTGAACAAAACCAGTCCTAGAACTGGTCCTTGGGGCACTCCGCTAGAAACCGACCGCCAACCTGACATCAAGCTGTTGATCACTACCCTTTGGGCCCGACAGTCTAGCCAGCTTTCTATCCATCTAACAGTCCATTTGTTCAATCCATACTCCCTTAACTTGCTGGCAAGAATATTGTGTGAGACCATATCAAAAGCTTTGCTAAAGTCAAGGTATATCACATCCACTGACTTTCCCATATCTACAGAGCCAGTTACCTCATCATAGAAGCTAATCATATTGGTCGGGCAGGACTTAACCTTTGTGAATCCAAACTGACTATTCGTTGATCACTTTCCCCTCTTCCAAGAGCTTCAAAATGGATTCCTTGAGGATCCCCTCCATGATCTTTCCAGGGACTGAGGTACGACTGACTGCTCTGTAGTTCCCTGGAATAGACATTGACAATGTTTTCAGCAGCTGTTATGGTCAATGAGACAGGCTTGGTGGATGTGGATGCATCATTTAGAAAATCAACCATATATGGCTAAATTTGGTGTAAACTCCTAGTATAGACCAGGCCTAAGAGAGATGTGTAATTTTGTTACTGGCTCGGTATAGCTCAACCCCCAGTTTGGGGGTTAGTTTGCCTTATTTCTCAGCAGTTAGTCCTGATTCTGGCATTCTCAGCTGTGACCTACTGAGACCTGTGACATGCCCAAACCTCTAGAGCTGGAGTCTAATCAAATATATTCATAGAGCCAGAATCTGCTCACAGTTGCATCCAGGACTTAATGAATTAATCTAACCTGATGAAGTGTGTTATATTAGTCTGATTTATACACTGATTTAGATAATGGCGTGTGACTGTGTGTGTGTATGCAGGGGAGGGATGTAGGGCTAGATATAATTCACAGATGGAAAACTTGCTGCTCCATAAAATAACAGTGTGTGAGCAGCAGGTTGTCCTCAGCTTTGACTGCAATGGCTTACTTGGGGAAAGAATGGATGGTTGGTGCGTGTTTTATTTTTTAAACTTAGATATTAATAAACAGCTCTTAAAACATTCTTGTTAACCTGAGTTACTTTGTCACATTTCTGTTACTTCCTGTCTTATGGCCTGTATTACAATACTGTACAAGGAAATTATGTTGCTTATATTTTTGTATGTTCAGAAGGTTCAGGGGGTAGCCAAATTAGTCTGTACAGGAAAAAACAAGAAATGGTCCGGTAGCACTTTATAGACTAACAAAACATAAAGATGGTATGAGCTTTTGTGGGCACAGCCCAGTTCTTCAGATGAGAAGCAGGCTGTGCCCATGAAAGTTCATGATACCATCTTTATGTTTTGTTAGTCTATAAAGCGCTACCAGATTATTTGTTATCTTTGCATGTGTTTGGTATATATTGCCATTTACTTTTTCAAGCTCCCGTCCCCCACCAAAATCTGAGTCACTCTTCACAAAGTTAACTTTTCAGCATTTGCATTTTGTTAAATTTTGATATACTGAAAATAAGAATAAGCAGAGAATGCAAACTGTCAATAAGAAAACAAGGGTTAAATAGTATCGCTGAATTGTGTGCAATGCTGTACAAACATGCTCCATAATTTGCAACAACTAAATTAGAAACCTAATGCTCTAGGCTCCCTGAAGATGTGGTAGAAAACTTGGAACATTTGTAATGCTACAGTATATTTATGAAAGTTCGAGAAGACTTAAAGCACTTTTCATTCAGGTTTTCATCTTTTTTGGAAGATTTAAATGGCTAATGATTTGAGCAAATTTATAGTGCTATTGGAGTTAGATAATTTGAATATTTTCCTAATGTGGGTTGCTATTAGAAACTTTATTAGTATTAAGCCATTATTGCTAGTTAGTACTCTAAGAATGAATGGCCACGCAGAATATGAAGCAGTCCAATCAATGTAAAATTTCATATTATGTTGTTCTCCAATGTTGCCCACTGACAAAAAATGGTATTTTCTCTATGGCTCAGAACAAGTTTAATGGATATAGTGGGAAGAGAGTTACTGTGCAATAAAGTGTCAAGCAAAACATTAACTGCAAATAAATAGCAGAATTCCTCTTCAGTTGTAATAGTTTCAGGCTTTTAAATGGCACAGCATTGTAAATTTATATCATCATAATAGTTAAAGGTGTAAGCTTTTTCTACACTAACCAAAGACTAGGGTTATTGCTAGAATCATTTTTGGACTTTATTCCCAAAGCAACTGTTTATTCTATAACAGAAGAAATATGTCCCAAAATATTGTGTAAATACAGACTTTATTATTTAGCTTAAAAGTGACTGAGATTAAGGAATTGCTTGAGGAACTTGGATCTTGTGATGTTGGAAGGTACACAGAGCAGAGTAAGAATTAAGAATTTTTCAACAATAGTCTCTCTCTCCCCCATTCATCAAAACAAATAGGGAAAGGTAGTTTTGATAAATTTTCCATTTTAGAAGAAAATTCCTGTTAAAGTTTTTAATATTCCTGCAACATCTCATTTTGACTATCTCAAGAAAAAAGAAGACACATTCAAATTTTTTTTAAGAAAGGTAAATTAATTTGTGGTAAAAGTAAAAATTACAAACATCCAAACTGCAAATGAGACATTTTGAAACAAAAAGTTTCAAGAAATTAGAAACATTTTTGATAAATGAATATTGTTAAAGGTTGGATTTGGTTTGGTGGGTTTTTTGTTTTGTTTTGTTTTGTTTTTTTGTCAGGTTTTTTGTTTGTTTTTTACTGTCCTTATTGCAGATCAAAAACATATGGGCGTGTCTACAGTAGACCAGGCAGGTCAGATTAAGGTCAGAGGAGCTGGATTTGGCTTACCTTAAATCAGGGGTGCCCAAACTTTTTTCAAAGAGGGCCAGATTTGATGAAGTGAACATGCGTGAGGGCCGACCATTTTGCCTGAAATTCTTTGAACCATTAAAATTAAATGCAAATTAACTATTTTATGCAAAGTTTATTGCAAACGGCACACTTTTCATTTCGTCACATGGATGACAAATCTAAACAGGTGTTAAATCACTCTGCCTTTCATATCTGAAGGCCAGATGAAAAAAAAATCCAGGAAGCTGAAATATACGTCAGGAACATTGTAAAGTACATTACATATTATTGGTAATAAAGGTTGTCTGTCAACTTTTAAATTAAAAAAATATGAACAGGAACATAACACCAAGTATACATGTTGTGTCCAAATATATTTATAACTGATTTAGACCAACTGACATTAACTGAGATTTTACAATGTATTCATCTCAATACATATGGATTCGTTGGGGGCCATAAAAGATAGATATTGCCAAATTACCTGTGGGGCCGTATTAAACCGGAACACGGGCCGCAATTGGCCCGCGGGCCGGACTTTGGACATGCCTGCCTTAAGTGGAGTCTCCGCAGCATCCTCACTGAAGTAGGCCGTGTGCTCGGCTTATCTAAGTCTAAACTACATTTTTTTAAAGAGGATATGCAAATTCCCATGTAATTTTCATATCTTCTTCTAATCTCACTTTCAAAAGAGCATCTTTTAAAAGTGAAAGTAGTCTGGATGTGTTTTTTTGGGAGAAAAAACACTTTTTCTAAAAAAATGTGTAGACCTCCTTTTTCAAGGAATAGCATTTCTTTTCCAAAAAAAGTTTTTTTTTTCAAAAAAAAAATGCTTCCAGACTTTTTTCACTTCTGAAAGATCCTCTTCTAGACTTTAGTAAAGCATTTGATATAGTCTTGCATGATATTCTTATCAATAAACTAGGCAAATACAACTTAGATGGGGCTACTATAACTGGCTGAATAACCATTCCCAGAGAATAGTTATTAACGGTTCACAAGTGGGGTTCCACAGAGGTCTGTTTTCAGACTGGTTCTGTTCAATATCTTCATCAATGATTTAGATATCAGCATTAAGAGTACACTTGTTAAGTTTGCAGATAATACCAAGCTGGGAAGGGTTGCAACTGCTTTGGAGGATAGGGTCATAATTCAAAATGATATGGACAAATTGGAGAAATGGTCTGAGGTAAACAGGATGAAGTTTAACAAGGACAAATGCAAAGTGCTCCACTTAAGAAGGAACAATCAATTTCACACGTACAGAATGGGACAAACGTCTCAGACACTTCGCCAAAGAATCAATGCACACAAAACATATATTAGACAGGATCACAAAGAAAAAAACAGTTTCTTGCCATTTCAACCAGAAAGGGCATTGTCTCAATGACTTGATTACCTGCATCCTGCTTCAAAGACATTTTAACACCAGACTTGAAAGAGAATCCTCTGAATTTGCCATTCATGCTTAAATTTGACACTTTACGCCGAGGTCTCAACAAAGATGCTAATTATCTTACCCATGACAAATATAGCTTCCCCAATTATCATCTCTAATATCATTAGCTCACAGACATTTACCTCCCTTCCTCATTCCCCCTCTGCTCTGAAATTTGATTTGTCTTTTTCATATGTGTTCACTTTTTTTGATTGTATCCCTTTGGTATATATATGGTCATGCCAATTTTCTTCCACAATTTGATCTGAGGAAGTGGGTCTGGCCCATGAAAACTCATCATCTAATAAACCATCTTGTTAGTCTTTAAAGTGCTACATAGTCCTGTCTTTTGTTTCAGAATGGGAAGCGACTGTCTAGGAAGGAATACGGCAGAAAGGGATCTAGGGGTTATAGTGGACGACAGGCTAAATATGAGTCAACAGTGTGACGCTGTTGCAAAAAAAGCAAACATGATTCTAGGATGCATCAACAGGTGTGTTGTGAGCAAGACAGAAGAAGTCTTCTGCTCTACTCTGCACTGATTATGCCTCAGTTGGAGGATTGTGTCCAGTTCTGGGCACCACATTTCAAGAAAGATATGGAGAAATGGGAGAAGGGCCAGAGAAGTGCAACAAGAATGATTAAAGGTCTAGGGAACATAACCTATGAAGGAAGACTGAAAGAATTGGGCTAGTTTAGTTTGGAAAAGAGAAGATTGAGAGGGGACATAATAGCGATTTTCAGGTATATAAAAGGGTGTCACAAGGAGGAGGGAGAAAACTTGTTCTTCTGGGCTTCTGAGGATAGAACAAGAAGCAATGGGCTTAAACTGCAGCAAGGGAGGTTTAGGTTGGTTATTAGGAAAAACTTCCTAACTGTCAGGGTGGTTTAATATTGGAATAAATTACCTAGGGAGTTTGTGGAATCTCCATCTCTGGAGATATTTAAGAATAAGTTAGATAAATGTCTTTCAGGGATGGTTTAGACCCGTGGTCCCCAACACGGTGCCCGCGGGGACCATGGCGCCCACGGGGGCATTTGCATGCGCCCGCCAGGTGCTCGGGGCTGGCCTGGCCCCGTGCACATGGCGCACGGTGAGCACCGGGCATGCGGCGCTTGGCGGGGGGGGGCGCCGGCTCCGGGTGCGCGGCGCTTGGCGGGGGAAGCTCCGGCCCCGGGCACGTGGCGCTTGGCAGGGGGAGTGCCGGCCCCGGGTGTGTGGCGCTTGGCGGGGGGAGTGCTGGCCCTGGGCGCGCAGCCCTTGGAGGGGGCACCGGCCCCGGGCGCGTGACTATGGGGGGGCCCCGCCCCCAGGCATGCGGCTATGGGGGGGCCGCCCCCGGGTACTCAAGTGTCCCCGCCCCCTGGCGCCCGGCGGGCGAACGGCCACACCCCCTGGTGCCCGACAACCTCAAAAGGTTGGGGACTACTGGTCTAGACAGTACTGGGTCCTTCCATGAGGGCAGGGGGCTGGACTTGATGACCTCTTGAGGTCCCTTCCAGTCCTAGTATTCTATGATTCTATGATTCTATGAAAATTCTATGTAGTCTAGACATAGCCTTACTCCTCGCAGAATGAGAAATACATAACACTGGCAGGAACTACCTTCAGCATTCGATTTGTGTGTCTACAGTAGATCCACTAAATTGAATGCTAGAAGATCAGTCTCTTGACTGTCAATCTTCTCTGTAGTGTAGACATGCTCTTGGAGTCCATGAAAACTCCATGCTCTACTCGTAAAACCTGAGAGATCCTGAAAGTATCAGAAACACAAGACTTATTGATAGAAGATAAGGAGAAAAGCTGCTGCATAGGTGCCTCTGGATAAATTAAAAGTGTAAGTGTGATGGGGTGTACCAACCCTGCACTGGCCCAGGAGGGGTTAACCAGGCCTGCTTGGGTGAGAGGGCCCTTCCTGCACAGTCCTGCTGGGAATGCTCTAACTGCAGGCCTAATATAAAAGCCAACGGAGCAGCTCAGTCAGGGCTAACCACAGGAGGGGAAGGAGCTGTCGCCACCACAACCACCACAGCATCAGAAGCAGCCACCACTGTTGCCGCAGTAGCAGCAGACACCACCGCCACAGCAACAGCGGCAACGGCCACTGTGACCACTATGGCAGCAGCCACAGCAGCATACCAGGGAGAGCAACTAGCCCAGAGGATGCAAGTAGGGGAGAAGCCGGCCATTGGACAGGTAGGCAGTAGCCCAGGGCAGGAAGCTGGAGGGCTCCCGGGGAGCTGAGCATGTTTCGGGTAGATTTCCCACTGAGCTAGTGATGGGACATGCCCACCACTGACAGGGTCCTGGACTGGGGCCTGGTGGAGAGGGAGGTCCTGAGTCTCCTTACCCCACCCCCACTAACTCCCCAAAGGACCGTGTGCCTCTGGGTATGTCTACACTACCCCGCTAGTTCGAACTAGGAGGGTAATGTATGCATACCGCACTTGCAAATGAAGCCTGGGATTTGAATTTCCCGGGCTTCATTTGCATAAGCGGGAAGCCGCCATTTTTAAAACCCCACTGGTTCGAACCCCGTGCAGCGCGGCTACACGGGGCACGAACTATGTAGTTCGAACGAGGCTTCCTAGTTCGAACTACCGTTACTCCTTGTGAAATGAGGAGTAACGGTAGTTCGAACTAGGAAGCCTCATTCAAACTACCTAGTTTGTGCCCCGTGTAGCCGCGCTGCACGGGGTTCGAACCAGCGGGGTTTTAAAAATGGCGGCTCCCCACTTATGCAAATGAAGCCCGGGAAATTCAAATCCCGGGCTTCATTTGCAAGTGCGATATGCCTACATTACCCTCCTAGTTCGAACTAGGAGGGTAGTGTAGACATACCCTCAATTACAATACTGATTTAGCCACTGGGCCTTACTGCCCTGCAGACTGAGGTCATTATAGATTAGGCTGCGGAGCAGTACCGCCCTGCTGATAGAGGCTATAGAAAAGGGCCAGATTACATGGTGAGGCAATGTGGATGGGGCCTGAGAGGCACCCCAACCAGCCTTCCAGGGGGCTGTGCTTCCCACCCCATGACAATAAGGATAAGGGTGTTTTTATGATGTCATTGGATTCTGGTTTGGCTTGGCAATTGTGATTATTTTTCTTCCAGGTTGTCAGTCAGCTTTAAATCCAAAATATGAAAGTTAAAGTTATTCTTCATTACTTCTGCTTCAGTCTCCATAAAAAAAAGGTAACTCCAGCCTCTCTAAAGTGTATTCACCATGCATAGCAGTAGAGAACCAGAGATTGTTACAAAGTCTTATGAAGCCACTATTTAGAGATTGTAGAATTTTGCCTTGTTCTTGCATTAGCTTTGCAGCAAAATCAGCCAAATTATATTAGCCATGTTTTAAATTTCTATTTTCACACATTTTTAATATTCTGCATTTCACTCTTTTTTCCATTTCTCTAGCTAATTTCCCTAGGTTTCATGTTACAAATTTCACACTCTAAGGAATAAAGGAAAATAGTGAAGGACAAAGCTCTAACGGGCCCATCAATGAATCTCAGCCTCATGTATTTTATACATTCTTTTGGTTTGCCCATAATATTGTATGGCCTTTTAAAAGCAACTGTAGACATGCTATCTGATCGGTGATAGGATCAGTTGTCAAATATTCTAATATTTATCTGTTAACACAGATGCAAAACCTAACAAATGTCTTATAAGCTATATTTCTTTCTGTAGCACATGTTCCCATCTGCCATAGCAGAACTACTTTGGACTAGCACATAGAACTAGAGCAGACTAGAACTGTTCCTTTCAACCAAATGGGAGAATTTCACTTCTATATTTTCAAGAAATGCGTAAAGTTGTATTGCAACAAAAGTAGGCATATATTTGCATCCTCAGAACATTCATGATTCAGTGTATTTTTTAAAAAAACTATGTGTATATGAGAAGCCATGGAAGTTTTAGTTATGTGGATATTTAATGTTTAAGTGAGGAACAAATGAAGGGTTCAGGCAATTGAAAAAGCACTGTAAAAATCTTTCTGGAAATGTCTATTCAAAACTTTAGATGAAATAGATGGCTTCAGTCATGATCATACTTTTATAGAGTTCACTTTTCCATGAATCGCTATGCACTGAATTTTAGGTTTTGAAAATGAATGCAGAAAGCAGACTTCAAAATCATGTTTCCAGAAATTTAGAGAAACCAAATTCTAAATTCACATAAATGAAGAGCGGCTTGCATGTTAATGCAGTCAGAAAACTGAAACAATATCACGTGAGTTGAATGGATGAACACAACTAACCAACACAGATTGAATAGAAACTCTTTCACAACTGTTCACACTCATTCTAAAGAACTAATAGATTTCTTCAAAACATTTCTAACATAACATCACCTTCAGGACATTTCTAAGCAAAAAATAAAGGCACCTGTGTACTAGGTCCTGAAAATTAGAGCTACTATGATTATTGCCTTTTATTTTGTGGCACTAATAATTGATATCATTTACCCAACCTCATTTTATGTAGTAAGGGGCCAATGAAGTGCTAATTTTGTGTGGATGAAGCTATGCCATCATATTCCATGTTTTTTAATGGAGAATTTTTATATGCATCATGTGTATCAAAAAGAGGAATTACTACTTTAAGGAAAGCTGCATGATTCGTGTCTATGCTCAAATATTTATACTTTAACGTGGTATATTTAGCATCACTTGAAACCCTATCGTTCTTTTCTCAAAAATTACAAACTGAAGAGCAAAATCTTGCTGGCAACATGCCAATCCCCTTCAAATACTTCAACTCATATAACAAGCTATATATTAAAAAGTTATGTTCCTTACCAGAATACAAAAAAGTAAAAAATGAAAATTGTCAAATTTTCCTTGTTGGTTTTAGATATATTCTTGAAATCTAAAATTAGCAAATATAAAGGAAGATTCCTGTTGTTACAGCAGTGTAAGCACAGAGTAATTTTTTTAACTCAGGGTCTTTCAAAGAAACTCATGGTATGTAACTATACTTTAAAGTACTTGATAAATGCTAATTTAATTTATAACATAAATTATACCACAAAACTTACTACAATATGTATTGATCATTACACTTTTTAGTAAATCAAAATAATAGCTAGTTTACTGAAAATTATTTGGCTTATCATATATATACTAGCCCAGTGTCTGAGTGTCTGTAATGCCAAAATGCTGGCTGTTCCCTCTGGGGGGCTTGTGCTGCATGGGGAGTGTGGGGCCCAAACAGCCGCCTGCTCCGCTTGCTCCCCCGCGGCGGCCCAGCTGAGCGGCGCAGAAATCAGCCGAGCACCACGGCGGGAGGTGAAGGAGGGTGGGGTGGTGACATGTGGCGTGACAGCGGCTCCAGGCCCCGCCCCCTGGCTGTGAATGTCACTGCCCCACCCCCTTCACCTCCCGCCATGGCGCTCGGCTGACTTCTGTGCCACTCAGCCGGGCCACCGTGTGGGAGCAAGTGGCGCAAGCGACCATTTGGGCTCCATGCTCCCCATGCAGCACGCAGAGTGTGGAGCCCAAACGGCCATTTGGGCTCCACGCTCCCCAGAGTGAGATGCAGGAGGGGGAGAAGAGAAAGAGAGAGACAGAGAGAGAGGCAGGAGGCAGGAGGTGGAGGAGAGCTGAAAGAGAGAGAGCGGGGGAGGCAGTAGGAGGAGGAGAGAGAGAGATGGAGCGAGAGACCGGAGGCTCAGGAAAGAAGACCGACGTGGAGGAGAGACCTGAAAATCCCATTTTATGATGGGCTAATTGGCTAGTTTCATATACATTAAGCCATTTATATCTTGCAATTTTCATTTGACAAAAGAGTTGCTGAGAAACTTTATCCTTTGTGGGCATGGAGGAATATCTGTTTCATTTTCACTGTTTGTGAATTATTTATATTAACATAGTCCATATTGTGCATTTCTGACCCCTTTTCTCAAAGCCGTTGCCCTTAAAACTAAGTTTCTTTTGGTTGAATAAGATAAACCTGCAAACTTCTCTGTCTGGACCAGAAGAATTTCATAAAAATGATCTTGCTTTGCTTCATTGCAGCACCTGCTTGCAATAAGTTGAGATCTTTTCTGTAATAAAATGCCATGCTAGAGCTGTGCTAATAATTATCCTACTAAATAATGGGACACAGTTAAAGACTTTCCATTCCATTTGCTAGTGCTCATTAGTGTCATTGATGACTTAAATGTCTGCAAATTATTGCTTTTTTTCAAAAATTTAAGATCAAATGTATATTTTGGTATAATATGAACACATGCATAGGAATCCTGTCTGTTTCAGAATTTACCTTAATTTTTAATACTAGAAAAAAATACTGTATACTTGTCACTGTATCTGTTTCAATTAATCTATACATCGATATCTTTACATAATGTATTGTTGGAAGAAAACATGATACCCAATAGGGCTCATAGCTTCATCAAGAGCTATTGTCTAGTGCTTTTATAAATGCTGGCTATCTCTTGACATGTGAACAAATAGGGATATTTTCCAGTTACGATGAATTAGGCAACTGATTTGGAATTTAATGTATTATATGAAAATGCTTGACAAGTTACAGGCCTAGTCTTGTACCAGTATACTACACAGATTTTATGTCTGCCAAGGATTACATTTAAAAATAGCCATTAAGTATCTGGTTGAACTATGTGTGCAGACATTTTTCACATTTCCTATTTTTGATATTACATTTATATAACATCTGACAAACTTCTTAGCAACGATTCACAGTATTAAATGGGAATCAGGAGGCATCGACAAAAGCTACATCAATAAAATTTTATACTGCCAATAACCATTATCACAATGGTCATAAACACACCTATCACTTAAGTTACCTCACAATGGATTTTTTTTTAATATAACTGGAAGAAAATGTAATTTTCAGAATAAAAAAACCTTTAATTTTCTGGTCAAAAACATAACAGCTTACTCCTCAGTGGGCACTGGAGGGTGAAGAAGGATATGGCACTTCTTTCTCATTCTGCACTGTGTGGGTAGAATTCTGGTTTAGCAATTGCTTTGAGTATTAGGGTTCCAAAGTTGCAACAATTCCATGCTGGACTATACGGGAATCTGAGTTTACATGGGCCAAGAAAAAGGATGGCTACTTGCCCAGTCCCTGGGTGACTGAGAGGGAAAAGCCTACTTACCTGTTAGGCATCTGCCCATGGAAACTTACTAGAAAAAACTAACTTAGTCAACTAGCACTTCACCAAACAATCAGTCTGCGTGCAATGCAAATGGGCTATGTGGTTTAAGGGGATGGGACTTTTGTGGTCCTGGGGAGCTCTGCTCACCTACCCAGATATAAAATAAGCCGGTGAGTGGACAAAAGGGCTCAGCATGTGTGACTTGTGACAGAGTTTAATCCACATCAGGCTCTAGGCATATGGAATTAGAAGCTGTATTCTTTTCACTACTCAGTCAGGTTTGTGCACAAATGTTCTTTAAGTCAATTAATTCAGGTAATGAAGAGATGATATCAAAAGGAGGGGAGAAAGAGGAAAATACATGGAAAATAAGAAAGATGGGTCTGACCATATGAAGGATACATGAAAAAGGAGGAGCAGATAAAAAGAAGGATGAGAAAAGCAGATAGGGCAAGAGAAGGGACACCAAAGAAGGATGAATGATGGAACAAGCAAAAACGGAGGGATAATAGAGAAGGGAGGTTAAGGGAGGTTACCTAGAGAAAGTGTAGTTTCTTCTTTTTGGGGGGAGGTGGGTAGGGTGGGAATACAAGTTATTTCCCAGTTGTGAGACCCGTCTTAAAATCATGTGAAATCTTATGGCTCCCTATATGAGGGCTGAAGATTCTAGGTGTAGTCCTGTTCTTGCCATATAGCATCATGTGATTGAAATCCCATTGAAGTTAAGTTTTGCAGCTGACTTCAGTGGGATCCTTGATTTCACACCATACATTCTAAGGACATTTTTATAACCTCTTGTGACTATTTAGTCTTTAAGCTACTAGACTATTTGTTGTTTTTTAAGTTTTTCCTGTTATAGACTAACTCGGCTTCCCCTCTGAAGCTTATCTGCTCACAGTCTCTTTTTTTCTTCCTCCCCTCCATTTTTTTTCCTTCTCCCTCCCCCCTCATCCCTCCTAATTATACTATAGAATGAAGAAGATAAAGTAGATATAGTAAACCAAAATATTTAAAAAAAAACAGAAAAAAGTGGTATCATACACATTATAAAAATGTTTCAAATGCATACATCAGTAATATGTTATCTAGGCATTCCTTCCATGGAAAGCTCATGATACCATCTACATGTTTTATTAGTCTTTAAGGTGCTACTAGTTTATTTGTTGTTTTTTAAGTTTTTCCTGTTACAGACCAACTCTGCTAACCTTCTGAAAATTTCAGGATCAGGCAATTGTCTTCCAAGCAGAGACCATTTTGAAGACCTTCTCTTCATAGGTGAATCACGTATTCTTAGAGCTTTTGGACAAACTGAACTATCACAGCAACCTTCAATCCATGAACACTCTGTACTCGTTATAGTATTAATCCATTTTCTTTCTCTTTCTTTCTCTTTCTGTAAAAAGATATACAATCTTATCATGTAATATGATAGACAACTGTGCTTGGTCCTATGGTGAGGGCAGGAGACTGGACTTGATGACCTCTTGAGGTCCCTTCCAGTACTTGTATTCTGTGATTCTAATAATCAGGTTTAAAAGGAGAAACCTCAAAATGCTGATAAGAGGTTAATAAGCTAAATATTAAAACCATTTTCATAGTAACATCACACTTGCTTTCCGTCTAAAATCCAGCTTTGAACATTTTTATTTTGCCATAGTATCCCTAACTCGAAAACTGGCAGGAACAAGACTTCATTTAAAAAATAGTCTGTGTTGTGCTGGGAAATCATTGTATTTAAAAAAAATAATAATGTATTTACCCAACAGTGAACTGTATTTAAAAACATTCAATTGACAATGGGAAACTAAAGTTACTGAATCTTTTTCAACACCAGCTGGGAGAAAAAAATTCAACTGAAAGATAAGTTTGCCTGGCATTAGCTAAAATGAATTTTTCCATGGAGCAGTATGCATACAGAAAATCCTTGTCTGATGTCATTCATCAACCATTTCTGTTATAGCTGCAAGTTTTTAATTGTATTTCACACCTTTTCCAATACCATGTGCTTCAGTCACATCAGAGAAAATTCCTGGCTCCACTGAAGTCAGTAGCAAAATTCCCACTGGCTTCAAAATATTCCATCTATGCTGTGATACACCATGTGTTGAAGCCTGAATCAGCTGACTAAGGCCAACGATGGTATCTGCAGTGTAGATGCAGTGTAGATGCAACTATTAAGGGTACGTCTACACTGCAACATTATTTCAAAAGAACTAGCAGGCAGTGATTTCAAAACAGTGTCAAAATACTGTCAAGCTGGAGGACTTCTTACTCCAACTCCTGTAACCCTCATTGTACGAGGAGTAAGGGAAGCTGGAGGAAGAGTGCTCTATTTCAGTGCTGTGTAGATGCTCCCTATTTCTAATTAAGCTACACCAGGGGTCTCCAACCTTTTTTAACCACAAGATCACTTTTTCAATTTTAGTGCAATGTAAGATCTACTTCAAACCCTGGCTTCCTTCCCCCCTTCTCCAAGGCCTCACCCTGCTCACTTTGTTGCCCTTCCTCCCTGAATCTCATTCACTTTACACCAGGCTGGGGTAGGGGTGCAGGCTCTAGTCTTGGGCGTGTGGTGAATGCCCTATCCCCTAGGCCAGGGTTTCTCAACCTTTTTTGATAAAATACCCCTTTTTCAAAAAAAAAATTGTAAGTACCCCCAATACCTACAGTTTTCACACACAATTTTTTTAATTGTAGCAACACATTTGTTTAAACAACTTAATTGTACCTGGGTGGGTGAATAAATATTTGGGTGTAAAAAATATGAAAAAATAATAAAATGGTATAAAACTTAAAAGTTCACTTTTCTCTTCATTTCAGTTGTATTCCAGACTTCTTGTACTACTGGTTGAGAGGCACTGCCCTAGGCCACTCTGGGATCCACCCCCCACCCACCCCACCTGCCTTTGGGGGCAGCTGATCTGTTGTTCTCCCTTCCTACTACAGGAGGCTGGCCTATCCTTGGGGTAGCTTGTGTTAGCTGTCCAGCAGCTCCCAGGACTTGAACCCACCACCCCTTGCTTTCCAGGTGAGTGCCCTATCTCTTAGGCAACTCCAGAGCAGATGCTACCCCCTCTCTGGTGGGCTTTGTAACCTCTGTTGGATTCCAGCTGCTCGCAGGGTGGGTGGGGCTTGAGCTGCTGAGGGTAAGGAGTGGAAACTTCAGCCCACAACCTTGTTCTCCTCTGGTAGGTGCTGTATCTCCTAGTCCACTCAAAAGCTGAGGCCAACCCACCTCCAGGGGGTGCCTTGCTCTGTATCTGCTTGCTTCTGGGGGGGGGGGGGGGTATCAGGGAGACTAGACTTGAACCCACCAACCTGAGTTTCCCCATGCAAATACCTATCACCTATACCACTTGAGAGCTCACCCCACACCCTTATCTTCAGTAGGTCCCTTATCCTGCCTTCCTAATACTAGACATCTATCAACATTTTTAAAGGTACCTGAATACCTCTAAAAATCTGGCCCTATGATCATTTGTCACCAAACAATATATTTCACTCTTCAGAATATATAGCAAATTGGAAAACTTACAGGCTACATCTAGACTGGCATGATTTTCCGCAAATGCTTTTAACAGAAAAGTTTTCCGTTAAAAGCATTTGCGGAAAAGAGAGTCTAGATTGGCATGGATGCTTTTCCGCAAAAGCACTTTTTGCGGAAAAGCGTCCGTGCCATCTAGACGCGCTTTTCATGCTATCATGATTCATTATGAAAGCACAGTGTCTAGCATTAATACAAAGGTCTATTTTTAGAAATCAAAAGAATTAAATACAATTTTGAAAATTCTGGCTAATGTGAAGATTATCTCTCTCATACCTTCCCAGAGGAATTTTTACAAGACAGGTCAACCTATATAGCAATTAATATTAAAAATTTTCATAAGTACCTCCAAACTCAGATACCATTAACTAAGCAATACTTCCAAATATGTAAACTGTTCACAAAATGCTGAGTATTGTGAGCTGATAGATTCATAATAACTAGTAGGGCTGTTGATTAATCAATTAAATATTTTGGATGTTTTCTACGTATTCAAACACATTGATTTCAGTTACAACATAATATAAAATGTACAGCATGAACTTTATATTTTATTACAAATATTTGAACTGTAAAAATGTTAAAAATAATATTTTTGAATTCACCTCATAAAAATATGGCAGTGCAATCTCTTTATAGAGAAGGTGCAACTTACAAAGGTAGATTTCTTTATACATAACTACACTCAAAACAAAACAATGTAAAATTGTAGCTCTTACAAGTCCACTCAGTGCTCCTTTCTGTTCAGCCAATCAATAAAAAACAGTTTTGATTACATTTATAGGAGATAATGCTTCCCACTTCTTATTTGCAACATCACCTGAAAATGCAAAAAGGCATTCACATGGCACTTTTGTAGCCAAAATTGTAAGACATTTATGTACCAGATATGCCCCTTCATTCTTTAGCTCCTGTTCTGTGCTGATTATATGTTTAAAATAATGTGTTAATTAAATTTGTGACTGAACCTTCTTAAGTGATAATTGTATGTCTCATGCTCTGTTTTACCTACGTCCTGCCATATATTTCATGTTATAGCATTTTCAGATGATAACCCAGAACATACTGTTAATTTAAGAACATATTCACGGCAGATTTGAGAAAACACAGAGAAGGCACCAATGTAAGGGTATGTCTACACTGCCACCCTAGTTCGAACTAGGGTGGCTAATGTAGGCATTCGAAGTTGCAAATGAAGCCTGGGATTTAAATATCCCAGGCTTCATTTGCATTTTTCCAGGCGTGGCCATTTTAAAATCCCTGTTAGTGCGGACTCCGTGCCCGCGGCTACCCGTGGCACGGAGTAGGTAGTTCGAATTAGGCTCTCTAATTCAAACTGCCGTTACTCCTCGTGGAACGAGGTGTATCAGTAGTTCGAATTAGAGAGCCTAATTCGAACTACCTACTCCGTGCCACGTTTAGCAGCGGGCACGGAGTCTGCACTAACAGGGATTTAAGAATGGCCACACCTGGAAAAATGCAAATGAAGCCCGGGATATTTAAATGCAGTGTAGACATACCCTAAGAGTCTAAGGACAGCTATAGTATCCAACCCAAGCTTAAGAATCTGATGTGCCTGATTCTGACAGAGAAGAGGTGTGGTTAAAGCATGAAGGGACATATGAATCTTTAGCACCTCTGACACATAAATATCATGCAATCTTAGCTACAACCATGTCATGCCAATGTCTGTTCTCATCCTGCATCCTCACCCACTCACTCACTGCTTCCACCAAGACCCCACACCCCTACCTCCCTCATTTACTGCCCTGCCAAGACCCCACACCCCAGCCTGCTCACTCACCACCCCCTCCAACACCCCACTCCCGCAGCCCCCTCACTCACCTCCCAGCCAAGACCCCACACCCTCAGCCCCCTCACTCATCAGCTACAGCTCAGCTTCCCCTCTCCTCTCTTCCCGCAGCAGGGAGGCTGCACTGGTGTTCCAGCATCATCTCCCCCCATCCCTCCCATGAGGTTGAAGTGCAAGTGGAGCCACGATGTTATGCTTCTTCCCACTTCCTGCTGCTTCCTATCCAGCCACCTCTTGCCCTGGTTCGGCTTCCAGGTCCATGGCCCTGCTGCTTCATGACCTAGTGGGGAACCACCACTACCACGTGTCCCAGGCTGGCTGACTGGACTGAGGCAGGCAGTGGTGATGGTTCCCCAGTGTGTTACAAATGATGGGACCCTGGATCCAGAAGCAGAAGTGGGGCAGGAGGCAGTTGGATGGGAAGCTATTGGGATGGGGGAGCAGCAGAGAATCCTGGGAACTGGGTCAGGAGACAGCCAGGCTGCAGGAGCTAGGGCTGGAGTCCCAAGGGTCCTCCCCTCACCACAGCCACACCCAGCCCTGAACCATGGATGCCTCTTCCCCTTATGACTGCCAAGGCTGGGGTGGGGTAAGGCAGGGTGACACAGAGGATGTGATGACATGACTCTGTTATCCGGCAAAAAAATATTTTATACATAGAGAGAGATACTGTCATCTGGCAAGAAAAAAAAATGATATATAGAGATATGAAGTGAGCACTGTATCCTTTTCATTCTTTGTTGTAACTTAAGTCAATATGTTTGAAAATGTTGGAAACATGAAAAATATTTAAATGTGTTCTATTATTAACAGTGCAATTAATTGCAATGTTTAATCAATTGACAGATGACTGTGAATTCTGATGATTCAACAGAAGTTCCCTTGATATCCAAGTAAATGCCCACATTATATCAAAATGTCTTTCAAAGCATATTAAGAAACAATTCAACTTCATAGGTTTTGTAGGCATAAAATTAGAGCATTTGGATTTAATTACATTGATAAGTTTTCTTACACAAATTGACAAATATAAAATTCAGAACATCCAAATTGTTGCTGGGAATATTTCCTAGTTTTTCAAAAGAAAAACAAGGTATCTATTTGGTTGGGGTTTGTAGTAGCAGAGTTTAATGATGCAGAAAATGACTTAGACACAACCCAGTTAACTAAATGAATAGAATAACTATGCAGTAGTTAAGTAGATATTTTTCTATTGTCTAATAAAAGAATGGTTTGGATTATTTGACTAGGTTGGTTAAATGTTCTCAATTTATTATATTTACATGCAATATTATGAAGTAGCTATTTTAGTTATTTTATAACACTTTCAAGACTACAGTACCCAGGAGTTTTAGAGAAAGAATGTATACTCTTTAACTCTTGATTTTATTATATGTAAGATTTCTCCAGTTCTTAAAAACTGAGCCACTTAAAACTTTTGGGCCAAATTCTTACCTAGTGCAGCCAGCACAAATTCAGTGATGTCAGCTATATTGTGCCCACTTACCTCAGGCAGAAATGTCATATTTTACCTCCTCTGATAGATAATATATAACACTTTTCACTCAGAAGGATCTGAAAGACATTTACAAACTTACTAAACTTCACATAGAGACAATTCTGCAACCCACACTTGTTGAAAGGCAGCAACTGTTTCAAAGATGTACGCCAAAACCACATTTTAAGACACACAGAAAGAAAAAATGCAAAAATTAGTACAAAGGACTGGTGCATTACACAAAAAGAACTACTACATCAAATATATAATTGAAAGAACAAAAGAAGCACTGTCATGCTGCAACTTAGAGGTACTAGAAAGTATTTCTTTCATGTATTTCAGTGACTAGCATCTGATACCAATTTTCTCTAGAATTGATACATGATTTTAAAAATAATTTTATTGTGTTGTTTTATAAGATTCTCTCTTCCTTAAATGTAATTTTTGTCAGGTGACCTAGTCCACGGTACTAATGACAATGTGCTATGTAATAATTGTTAGATAAAACGAGAAGTCCTGTGGCACCTTATAGACTAAGGGTACGTCTACACTAGCCCCCTAGATTGATCTAGGGAGGCTAATGAGGGTGACCGGCATTGCAAATCAAGCCCAGGATTTAAATATCCCGTGCTTGATTTGCATGTTCCCGGCCAGTCGCCATTTTAGAAACAGACTAGCCCAAAGTAACTGCCCGCGTAATGATAAACCTCATTGCAGGAGGAATACCAGCTAATTTGAGTTAGGGCTTTAAATTGGAATCCCGTTTCACTGCCGCATGTAAACACGGGCAGTTACTTCGGGCTAGTCAATTTCTAAAATGGCGACCTGCTGGGAATATGCAAATCAAGCACAGAAAATTTAAATCCCGGGCTTGATTTGCAATTCCAGTCGCCCTCATTAGCCTCTCTAGATTATGGTTCTAGGAGAGAAGGTGTCTTAGGAAATCAGGGTATGTCTACACTACCCCGCTAGTTCGAACTAGCGGGGTAATGTAGGCATACCACACTTGCAAATGAAGCCCGGGATTTGAATTTCCCGGGCTTCATTTGCATAAGCCGGACGCCGCCATTTTTAAATCCCGGCTGATTCGAACCCCATGCCGCGCGGCTACACGCGGCACGAACTAGGTAGTTCGAACTAGGCTTCCTAGTTCGAACTACCGTTACTCCTCGTGGAATGAGGAGTAACGGTAGTTCGAACTAGGAAGCCTAGTTCGAACTACCTAGTTCGTGCCGCGTGTAGCCACGCGGCACGGGGTTCAAACCAGCCGGGATTTAAAAATGGCGGTGCCCAGCTTATGCAAATGAAGCCCGGGAAATTCAAATCCCGGGCTTCATTTGCAAGTGCGGTATGCCTACATTACCCTCCTAGTTCGAATTAGGAGGGTAGTGTAGACATACCCTCAGAGTGTAAACCATGGAGTTGCTCCTGAAGCTCATCAGTGGACAATAAAGCATGGCATGCTTTCATGGGGGCAGGAGGGGAGGGAAGGGAAGGCATGCTACTTGGCAACTGGGCCAATCACTTATGCTTCAGTCTCAGTTTTTGAATGGCTAAAAGATGTTGCCTTCTATAGAATGCTATGTTTATCCTGGAGATGGTAACAGCATGGATGAGTAGTGGTAGAAATGTAGCTGTGTTAGTCTGGTGCAGCTGAAACAAAAAACAGGACTGTGTAGCACTTTAAAGACTAACAAGATGGTTTATTAGGTGATGAGCTTTTGTGGGCCAGACCCACTTCCTCAGATCAAATAGTGGAAGAAAATTGTCACAACCATATATACTGACACTTTACACTCAAATTGAAGTTATGTTGACTGAAAAGGCCTCAAGGAAGCACCCTTGGTGGACACTCCTGCCACAGCTTTCAACTCTATTGTTCCTGCCTGCAGCCATCTTTAAAAGGCACAGGCACCCAGGATCAGCATTCTGGCAACAATCCAGCTGATGAGAGGTACTCCCCCCCCCCCATCCAGACCCCAGCCAAGACCCCACACGGCCGCTGGGAACCTGGCAGCACTGGCGCACCTACTTAGACCTGGTGCGCCAGCATGCTGGAGTCCTGCAAAGGATGCAGGACTCAATGGAGAGGAGGCTGGAGGCAGAGGCTGAGTGGCGCCTGCAGTTGCTGGACGAATTTGCCCAGCAGTGCAGAGACATCTGCGCAGCTATCAGGGAAGCCATGGCCTTCCCCGGTCTTGTGCCTGGTCCTGTCCCTCCTCCTCAGCCTGCCTCCCCCCTCAGTCTCCTGCCATCCCAGACCCAGATCCAGCCGCACCTCCTGACCAGCCCCCTGCTATGGCAGCCTACACGCGTAGCTGGACGTGACAAGGCCTCCGGAGCCAAACTGCCAGGAGCTCTTCCTCCAGGCAGTCCCCTCAGCCCTGAGCTTCTCTCCCCCTTTTCTGGTTGACATTCCCCCTTCCCACCAGTGATAATAACTGAGGGACGCGCTTTATTTTGTTTACAAACAGTTTATTTTCCAAGAAAAAAAGAGTTTTTTATTTTCTCTGAACAGAGGAGTAATTTATTTTATTTTGTCTGTAAAGCAACAATGAAATAAATTGGACAAAAATTTTCACCACCACCTGTCTCTGTTCTCATTGTGTGAGGAATGAGTAGAATGTGTGACTGTAGGGCAGGGAGGGTTTCGGGGAGGAAGGCACCGGGGGCATGGTACAATCCCACATTTTGAAGGCCCTGGGGAAACTCAGCAGCCTCCTTGGGAGAATTGCTCCCTCAGGACTTTTCGGATTTGAAGTCCCAACTGGTGGGCTTGCCGGATGGCAGCTGTCTGGCGCTGCTCAAACTGCCTCCCCTCCATCTCAGCCTGTGTCCTCCATGCATGGAGAAAGGCCTCCCCTTTCCTCTCCACCAGGTTGTGCAGCAGACAGCATGCTGCAACCACATCAGGGATGTTGTGTTCCCCCATGCCCAGCCGAGGGAGAAGGCATCTAAACCTGCCCTTCAGACAGCCAAAGGTGCACTCCACCTGGTAGTGAGCCCGATTCAGGCAGGAGTTAAAGAGTTCCCTGTTTGCATCTAGGTAGCCAGTGTAGGGCTTCATGAGCCAGAGCATAAGGGGGTAGGTCGCATCGGCCATGATGCATATAGGCATCTGCACATCCCCCGCTGCCAGGTTTCTGTCAGGGAAAAATGCCCCAGCATGAAGACTGTGGTATAGGCACGAGTTCCAGAATATGCGGGCATATGTCTGTGAATTGTCCCCGGTGGTCGACCAGGGCCTGCAGCACCATTGAAAAGTAGCCCTTTCTATTAATATACTGGGCTGCTCGATGGGGCGGTGCGCGGATGGGGATGTGCGTCCTGTCGAGTGCTCCACCACAGTTGGGGAATCCCAGTGCCGCAAATCCAGCCACGATGGCATCCAGGTTTCCCAGGCAGACGGTCCTGTGAAGCAACTCTGAGTTGATGGCTGTGACCACCTTCATAAAGGGACAAATAGAAACACACAGAACAGGACATTAGAGGGGTTGATTCAGCTGATGAGAGGTACTCCCCCCCCCATCCAGACCCCAAGAGCCCTGACTCAGACAACCCCTCCCCCATCTCCACCCCTCACCCACTACACCATGGCAGGGTGAGGCTGAGAGGGCTTCTATCTCTGCCACCCCATCTCCAATACCCTGTGCCTGGTCCTGACTGCCCCCCTGGACTATCCTCTGAGAGTGACTTACCTCCATCAAGACAGATCCAATGGTAGACTTCCCCATGCAAAACTGATGCCCCATGGAGCAGTGGCTGTTGGAGGTGGCCAGCTTCCACAGCACAATAGCGACGCGCTTCTCCAGGTGGATGGCGGGCCGAAAGTGGGTGTCCTGGCATTGCAGGGCAGGGCGAGCCAGACACAGAGCTCCTGGAAGGTGGCCTTCCGCATCTGGAAGTTTCGGAGCCACTGGTCGTCATTCCACTGCTGCAGCACTAGCCAGTCCCATCAGTCGGAACTGGTGTCCAGTCTCCAAACTCACCTCTCCATAAACATGTTCGGGGGCAAGGGCAGTAGGGCTGCAGCCTGAGCGAGGGGCTCAAAGCTGGGATCAGAATCCCGCTCTGCCGCCAAGGTCATCATGCTCTCCTGAGCATGCAGCAGAACTTCCATCAGCACTGTGTGGGGCCATCGCCTGCCCAGGGGCAGCTCAGGCTCCATGGCCAAAAAAGCCAAAATAACACACAAACAAAAGAAAAAAAATACAAACAAACAAGCAAAAAACCCAAAAAGCCAAAACCCAAACAAACAAATAGACAAGCAAACACACAAACAGACTGTGAGGGGGTTCACTCACCATCACAGCACTCCTTGCCGTCTGTCCTAGGAATTAGCTTCTTCTTCTGGCAGGGTACCTTCCCTCACGTGGTGTTTCCCCTCTTCCTTTCAGGCCACGGCATTCTCTTCAGGACACTGCCCTCCAGCAGTGCCCACGTCAGTCTCTGAGCCCCCCTTCCGGGGAGTTGTTGTTGTTTCTTCAGCGGGCCGTGCTTCAGGCCCTGCAGTCTGGGGGTTTGCTTGGCCAGAGCTCCCCTAGCCCTGCCTTGCCTCCCCAGCCCTGCCCTAGCTCCAAGGAGTCTCCTACTACCCCAGCAGCCAGGCTCTCACTGCTCTACCTAGTCCGTGCCGCGTGTAGCCGCGGGGCATGGAGTCCGCGCTAGCGGACATTTAAAAATGGCGGCACCCGGCTTTATGCAAATGAAGCCCGGGAAATTCAAATCCCGGGCTTCATTTGCAACTCCGGTTGCCTACATTACCACCCTAGTTCGAACTAAGGTGGTAGTGTAGACATACCCTCTTGGAGCAGCAGCCCATCCTCTTACATAGCTGGGCCCTAATCAACTAATGCAGCCTCAGCTGGGGCTAAACTCCCAGGCCCTGCTCCAGACTGGGATTTGCCCTTAAAGGGCCAGTGCAGGGCGAACGCCCTGTCACACAGACAAACCAGAAAATAAACTGCTGTGGTATCCAAGAAAGCAGGGCAACCAGAGCCAAAAAAAAACCTGCTGCAGCTTTGCTTTCCCTCTAGGAGGTAGGCAAGCAGAAGCAGGAGCAGAGCATCGGCTGCCCAGGAGTATCCCTTTAAGCATGCGTCTCTGCAGAGAGCATGCAACAGTGCCTGGGCTTTAAGGCTGCCCCTGTGACCTTCCAGAAGCACTTCCAGGGGCCTTCTTTTGTCGACAGAGCATCCCGCAATCTGGACTCTGTTTGTCGACAAAGCTGATCCCTTTGTCGACAAGGCGATGTAGTCTGGACGCTCTTTGTCAACAGAAGTTTTGTCGACAGAATCTGACGACAAAACTTCTGTCAACGGAAGCCTGTAGTCTAGACATACCCTCAGAGGAGCTGATATAATAGGAAGGAAGATTCAGTGTGTGTTGGAATATGTAAGGGTTAAGTAGCAACTTGTATAACCATTACCATTGTATAGGGAAGAATGTCAATGACAACACTATTTTTATTGCTTCATAGACAAAGTTTACTACCTTTTCCCTTCTGCTTGTTGGGGTAGATAAGAGTTTGCATTTGTATGAGAAATGTAACTTTCTAATGAATGGTCTCTGTGTGTAAAAGTAGTGTTATCTTCTCCCTTCTATTCCACTTCCAAGATACATAAAATGTATTCAAAGGGGGGCTCCTTCTACCTCCCCTTCCCTGGGAAATTGCTGATTAAGGGACTTTATGCTGCAAAAGCTGCATGGATAAGCTGAAAGTGCTATAAACATTAAACAGGCCCAATATCATTATATTCATTGTATAGGTGTTCATACTATTAAATAAGGTTTTGGGGGGAGTTGTTACAGATATGTTATTTATATCCTATTTTAGATAAAAGAGTGTGATGTAGTTAATTTAGTGCTCATTTGGAGAGGGCTTTTGGGGTATGAGGTAGAAGAAATATCTGCAATAAGGAAGCCCATCTACTCCATCAATCCCTGGGTCTTCCTGTTATTTTCCAACAGTCTGAGCCTTAGACAAAGTCCTCTGCTGTGCCACAGATAGCCCGTCTTTTGTGACCTTGGGCATGTCTCTTAGTGAGATGGGGAACACACAGATTATTCATAAAATGGGAATAACAGAACTTCCCTCATAAAAAATTGTTTTGTGAAATTAAAATACATTAAAGAATATGAGGCACTCAGCTAATACCTATTTATTTACCTTGAAGAAAGAAACATAATTGATAGCAGTTTTACATTATCACAAAACTTTTTATAAGGAAGCACATATATTTTAAAATCAAAATGTTACAGGAAAACAACAGAACAACCAATTCACTTGCTTAAAAATTACCAGAGATCTCCGGTAAATCTTATGAGATTTATCAAGGTCAAAATCCTTCCAACCCTTCCCATGAAAAATTGGGATCCACATCGTTGAACAGAAAGTTCTGTCCATTTGTGAGATCAGAGGTAGGGACATAGCTGCATTGAGCACTCAGTGAAGATGGTGCCTATAGGTTCTGCTGCAGGCATAAGCACTCCATCTCCCTGAGGGCACATCTATACTTACCACAAGATCAATGCTCTGGTGGTCAATCTTCTAGAATTCAATTTAATGGTTTTAGTATTGACAGGAAATCGAAAACCAAGGGCAGATCCTGCTGACGTCCAGTACTTCTCCTTTTGTGAGGAGTAAAGGAAGCCTCTGGGAGTGTTTCCTCCCATTGGCCTTCCGCAGTGTGGATGTTGCCACAGCTCAGGTTAAGGTAAGCCAAATCCAGCTACGCATTTTAAGTAAGTGGAGTTGCATACCTTAAGATGACCTTCCAGGTAGAGTGTAGACCTGGCCTGAAAACTGGCAACTAAGCTGACATAAAGACCCCTTCCCCTGAGCAATATAGTTCTACTGCTATAAGTTTGTAACATAGGCTAGGCCTTAGTATATGGAAGCTCTTGAGGTGTTTCTATTTTTCTGGAACTCAGAAAATTTACCTAATCCCTCCCACAGTTCCCATTTCCTGCATGAGCTGTGGCCAGACCATCCACCCCCCTTATGAAATTGTATACAATCCCTTCACCACCTTGACACACAAATACATTAAAATCACCCCAAAATACTGGTGAAAATTGACATAGCTGTCATGTATATTTGCTAGGTTTCTATATATGTTACAAATTGGGCTCTTTTGTACCTTAACAGATCTTGTGATCATTGGACAGTTCACTTGATATTTGCTGTGCCAACCATCTGTGCAGAGCTGGGGCAACACTCAACGAGAACACACATACATAGAGTCAAACATCTAACCCAAGGGGAAAATGCAAATGTTTACCATGCAACTGAATTATATTGATATTTCAATTAACAGACTTCCATTGTCCAAACTCATATGACCTAAAATTCAGAAACCTTCCCCAAAATGAAAACTTAGAAGTAGTGTTCTATTTTGAATAAATCATATAAAAGTTCAGAAAGATAAACCTGTGCTAGCAGATCTGCGCACTTATGTATCCTATACTTCTATTCTATCAAAATTATTATTTTTATTGGTGCCTAAATCCCCTTCTATTGAACAAATTCTGAAACACAGTACAATAACTCTGACTGACTCATGGGTTATTTAAAACACGTTTTCTATTATTTTCAGGGTTGTTTTATTTTTTATCATCAACTCATCCTTTCGTATTTCAGTTTCTGTATAGTTGAGAACCATATTAGTGTGATCTGAGACAAGTGATTGTTGCTTGTCAGATTGTGTCTCTTCCAAAGTATATACATTAGAACTGCTGTTCATTTCTTAGGTATTTTTCTTTTGTTTGTTTGTGTCCCAGAGTGAGATTTCATATTTCTACTTATGTCTTAAAATAAGACTGAACAGAAATTCAGCATCCAACTTTTGAGGGGAGAGATTTTGGATCCAAATTCGCTTCTGAGATCCATTTTCGCTCTTTACTCCTAAGAAATATCATCAAACTCTGCATATAACCACTAAGAAAAAACTAATGGCAGACATCTGTGCTAATCAATGCCAGACCCTGGAGGAATTGATTTGTTTTGTTTAATATGATCCCCTAGTGCTTGGGAAGGTTAGATTTCTGCAAACTTAGTTTGCTCACCCTTTGTTCCTTTGATGCAATGAAGCAGTAATCTGTGAGATCTTTCTTTTCATTGTGATACCTGTTAAAGTTTTTCAAAGTGCATTGCAATTCATATTACTGACTTTTTTGCATAAGACAAAACTGCAGTGAGCTTTATGGGGAAACTTCATAAAGAGAATAGGTGATAAAGAGAATATCATGTTGCATTATATAGCAAGAAGATGTGTCAACTTCAAATATTAAATCTAGATCATTATTCAGGCTTCTTTTATTAAATTAATTATGTTTTAGAGAAATGAACAGAAAAGTTGATTAGATACCAAGAAATATTATATTTTATGCTCTCTGGTTTTCAAAATGTATTATATAAATTAGTATTTTTATTTCTTTAAAAATAGTTTGTGAGATTTGTGAGCAAGAAATGTGCAATAAAAAGTACCTGCTAAACTAAAATGCTATGTGAAGTTTGGTGCTGTTTAAAAGTTTTCCAACGAAGCTCCTTTGATCTACCTCTACTCTGAGCAATAACCTTTCTGTGACTCCATTTCTGGAAGGCTATGGTTTTCAGCAAAAATACCTAATTTGCCAATATATTGCAGTACTTGTTATGATATGTAGGCATTTGTCTATGAACTGTTATTAATGTGCTGCTATCTTGACTTTCCTTTGTCATCGGAGATATTAAAAAAGTTCTGGTGAAGTGAGAGTGCTGTGAGGCTAGGTCTACAATGCAGCACTATTTTGGGATACCAGAGATATCCCAAAATACTTATTCCACGTCTTTTGAGCACGCCCGTTATTTTGAAATATAACAGGCTTGCTAGTCTGATGCCCCCGTAAACCTCATTCCACGAGGAGTAAGGGACATTTTGGAATAGTGATTTATTTCTAAGTAAGTGCTGTGTAAACAGTGCCAAATTTCAAAATGAGCCATTTCAAAATTAATTTGAAATAAGCTACACAATTTGTATAGCTCAAATTGTGCAGCTTATTTCAAGCTCCAGGTCCAGAGTAGGTTCACCTTAAGAGTACATCTACACTGCTTATTTCGGAACAAGCTATTTCAGAAGAAATACTCCAAAATAGCTTATTTTGAAATAGCACGTCTACATAGCAAATGTCCATTGAAATAGCATTGAACTATTTTGAAATAGAGCATCCACACTCATTGGACGCTGAATCGTATTCAAGGCCACCCAGAGGCATTTCAGGCAGGACGTTAGACAGCACTTTCTTCCTAGAGTTGCTGCTTGAGGCTATCTGGGGCTCAAGCATAAAGGGACTCTCCTGTACAGCCATGTCTCAGGATCCTCTCTTTTGCCTACCTCATTGAGGAACAGCAAACCCATTCCATTGCCTGCTGTGGGT
Organism: Pelodiscus sinensis; assembly: GCF_049634645.1. Taxonomy (NCBI): domain Eukaryota; kingdom Metazoa; phylum Chordata; order Testudines; family Trionychidae; genus Pelodiscus; species Pelodiscus sinensis. The sequence continues at coordinate 12,353,288 of NC_134723.1, forward strand.
CCCCTTCTGGACACTACATTGCTCTAGACATGAAGCCGGAGCTGCGTCTGACCACTCAATGGCTCTTATCTGTTGTGCTGCAGTTTCTGCAGCCCTTTCTACAGGCTGCCTTCCTGGCCCTGCAGGAACACAACCCCCAGCTCATCGCAGACAACCTCATCATCTTTGTGCAGGTGCATCTCACTGTGCACCGTGATTTCTGGCATCTGGACAACAGTTCTGACTGGTGGGATCAGCTTGTTATGAAGCATTGGGATGACCAGCAATGGCTTCAGAATTTCTGCATGGGGAAGGACACCTTTCTGGAGCTGTGTAAATGGCTCACCACTGCCCTCAGGTGACAGGACACCCACATGCGACCTGCCATCCCCGCAAGAAGCAGATCATCATTGCCATCTGGAAGCTCGTAACACTGTACAGCTACTGGTCCACCGGGAACACGTTTGGCGTAGGGAGATTGACTGTTGGGGCCCTTGTCATGGAGCTATGGCCCTCTTGGCTATTATCCCCAGAGGTGGTGAACTGCTAGACAGGGGTATCCTGGGGGGAGGGTTGTTGATGATGGTGAAAGCCCCCTCCCCGGGAGGTTTTTCAGTTCTACCCTTACAAAGCCCTGTTGGGGGATGGGGAAAGTAGGGGGATTCTCCTGGTGTGTGCAGGGAAGGGGGTGGCTGAGAACCTCCCACGGGCACTGGCAACCCTGTGATTCTCTATTTGTCTCTTTCTGCAGGTGGTGTGGGCTATCAACACAGGGTCATCAACTTGGACAACATAGACATGGGCTTCCCAGCTATGGGAGAGTGGGCTATTGATGGCACCCACATCCGCATCTGGGCTCCAACCATTGGGCATCTGTATACATCAACCAGAAGGGGTACTTCTCAATGGTCCTGCAGGCTGTCTCGAACCAACATGGCCGATTCATGGACATCTATGTCTACATGTCTCCTGAAACTCCAGCATATTCTAGAAGCTGGAAGCTGGCACTTTCTTCCCCGACCACACTATCAGAGTCAGGGTCAGGGCCACAGAAATGCCAATGTGCTTTTCAGGGGACATGGCCTACAGTGTGTTGTCCTGACTAATGATGCCTTACACCGGACACCTTGTCCACACCAAGGAATGCTTCAATGCCAGGCTCAGCAGAGCCCATATGGGGCACCTGGAGGGCACCTTTGGGCATCTGACGGTGAGGTTCCATTGCCTCCTCATCCAGGTGGACATGGGGGATCAGAACATCCTGAAAGTGGTGGCCATGTGCTGTGTCCTTCGCAATATATGTGAAAGGCTGCTGCATGATCTCAGGCTGAGAACCTCAGCTCTTCACCGCCCACCACCTCCACCCTGTGTGTGTAGGGAAAGTAGTGGCACTCACCTGATGTGCCTTCCGCAGCCTCGGACAATTCCTGGAAGACATCCAGGGCATGGGGTACCAGCTCCAGAGTGAGCATGGTGATGGTACTGGCCTCGTCTGGCTCCTCCTCTTCCTCTTCTACCTACTCCTCCTCCATTGTGTCTCTGCCCCCCAGGAGGGCAATGATGGGTGTCTCCAACCCTGAGTCCACTACATGGGGTGTGGGGGTGGAAGGGAATGACCCACCACCTAGGATGCAGTCCAGGTCTGAATAATATGGGCAGGTGTGGGGTTCAGCCTGGAGCAAGAGCTGCACTCCCTAGCCTTGGCATAGCTGAAGCTGGTGGAGCTCCTTGACCTTCATCTGTACCTGCTCCTGAGTGCAGATGTGGCCCTCAGTGCACAGGCTCTCAGCCATCCAGCTGTTGATGTCGGCATTCCTGCAACTGGTGTGGAGATCCTGGAGGTTTGCCTCCTCGCCCCGAACCTCAATGAGATCCACAATCTCCATACCAGACCAGGAAGGCATACGCCTCTTTCATCTTTTGGCAGGGTCCTGGAAGCCTGTTGCCTGCTTGACTGGAGCTGTGAAGGGCTCAGACAGAGCATGGGGGTGGCTCTTAGCAGCTGCAATGTGGCAGAGGAATAGCAAGGCCTACTGTCCGTGATAAGCCCTTTCCCTGTGGCTGCAGTTTTAAGGGCTGCAGGGGAAGGGGGACTACAGAATTTTTATGAGTGTGGACAGAGGGGCCAGCAGGGCACCCGTGGAAAGGGCTGGAGGCCAATTATTTCAAAATAACTCTAGCTATTCTGTGTAAACATGCCCTATTCCAAGACAGCTATTTTGGAACAGGTGTTTTTCCTCGTACAATGAGGTTTACAGAATCCGACATAAGCCACCTGTTATTTCATAATTATTTCAAAATAACAGGCTTGCTGTGTAGATGCTCGCAAAGTTATTTCAGAATAATGGACGTTATTGTAAAAAAAATGCTGCTGTGTAGATGTACCCTAACAGTGTAATGCTACACAGACAGAGAATATTTACCAGCAGGCCTGAAGGTGGCAGATTATATCTACTGCAAAGGAGTATTGATGAAGAACATTGAATAGGTGAGTTATAGTGTCTGAGACATAGCAGTAGAGAGGTTCTCTGCAAGTGAAGATGAAGATCCAAGTGACTGGGGGTTGGAAATCGTGCTACAGACTCATTTTTGAAAGTGCATTTCTCTTTTGAAATGCAATTATGGAAAATCAGTGTCATATTGCTGAACAAATCTGCTTCCTGTGTGTGCTCAGTCATTCTTGCTTAAGTCACTGGCAAATAGACTCTTTTTTATATGACTTGCAGAGTCAACATTAAAAAGCCAATGAGATAGATTCTTTTTCTTGTAGGCTACGTCTACACTGGCATGAATTTCCGAAAATGCTTTTAATGGAAAAGTTTTCCATTAAAAGCATTTTTGGAAAAGCGCGTCTAGTGGCCAATCTAGACGCAGTTTTCCGCAAAAAAGCCCCGATCACCATTTTCACGATCAGGGCTTTTTTGCGGAAAACAGTACTATGCTGTCTACACTGGCCCTTTTGCCCAAAAGTCTTTCGGAAAAAGACTTTTGCCCGAACGGGAGCAGCATAGTTTTTCTGGAAAAGCACTGATGATTTTACAGGAGATTGTCAGTGCTTTTCCAGAAATTCAAGCAGCCAGTGTAGACAGCTGACAAGTTTTTCCACAAAATCAGATGATTTTGCGGAAAACCTTCCCAGTCTAGACACAGCCATAGTGTATTGGTAATACAGTTCATTGGCCTTATGAGTGAAACTCAGTCAATTACACACCTGGATAAAACCATTAATGGCAACAGAATTAGCAAAGGTGTCACATTGACTATGGTAGGATTCATTGGCATGGGTAATTAGCAGTAGCATTTCCCCTTATTTTAACTACTCTTCTGTGTATGGAAATTTTATAAATTCAGCTATTTAATACACAGTGCTTTCTAGCACTGACTTATCTAAAAAGGTTTAGAAACAGAGACCAATTGGAGCAACAGGCTGGTGAAAGTCCTCTGGCTAAGGTTATGTTTTCTTTTCTTTCTTTCTTTTTTTCTTCTGTATTTGTTTTCCCTTGGATTACATTGAAACACTATTGACAGAGAGGAAAAGTGCCAAGCTTTATTTGTGTAATCACTGAGCAATTAGACTGTATACCCATCAGATAAATACCTGATAAGAGTTCTTTACTGGTAGAACCTTGGAGGAGGGTGTGGGGAAGGGGATGGAGGGGTAAAGAGAGGCTCAGTGCTGTGGCTGGGAGTGGCACCTGGTTCTGGGGATTCCACCACGCCAGGTGTGGGGACCTCACCAGCCATGGGGTTGGAAGGAGAGGGGTGATTGGGGGAGAAGCAGGAGGAGCCAGAGTGGGAGCAGGAGTAAGAGCAGGCTCAGGCAGCATACTGGCAACCAGGGGTTGCATGCCTGCACATGATGTGGCTCTGATCCAGCATCTCCCGCCAGGTGTCTTGCTGCAGCTAAATGTCTTCTTGCAGTCTGCAGTCTATGGTCTGCTCCATGGATAGGAGTTCTATGAGGTGCTCCCTCTGGAAATCATCCATGGGTCTCAGGTGCCTGGAGGACCCTGGGTTCAGAGGCTACCCTGGATGGTGTCAACCGCCTCCCTCTCACAGCTGATCTGGCTGTGGAGAATAAAGAGAGATGGTCAGTCATCCCTGGAGACACTGTGCCTGAAGCCTTGCCCTCATCTCTAAGCCATGAGCAAAAGTTTTCAGTTCAGACGAAGGTGATGTGGCAGGTGCACTCTAGCCACTGGACCCTGGCCTGTAAGGGCTCAGATATCTCTGGGGGGAAGCCTCACTACCTCCCGCTCCTGGCCTGGGGACAAGCAGCATGTGAAGGTGCCAGCCAGATCAGGATCCTGCATGCAGCAGGGGGCACCATGGTGTGGCTGGGCTTCTCTCTGTGCCACACACCTGCTGGGCTTAGCAGTGGTGGCATCCTGCAGGGAGAGAACTTGTATTCCTACCGAAGGATGTAGAGTGGGACAGGGTGTTGGGTGGGGGAGGTGTGTGTGAGTGGTAGATACTCCTGCACCTGCTGGGACTGTGTGCCCTGGACTATCACTCCTTGTGCTCCCACATGCACAGGCTGCTGTGTGATCTCTAGGCCACAAAGGCTGAGCGAGGAGCATGCCCCAGCTCCTTGCCTCCTGCCCCCTCCACACTGTGTGTATATGGAACATGATGGTACTCACCTGATGTGGATTTCACGGCCTTGGATGATGCCTGGGACACACCAGAGTGTGGGGGATCAGCTGCAGGGCCAGGAGGGTGATGGTGCTGGCCTCGTCCGGCTCCTCCTGCTCCTCTGAATATCTGTCCCCTGGGAGGATGCCAATGGGCATCTTGAGCCCCAAGTCCACTATCTGGGTGGGAATGGACTGTCCTGTTTCCCAGGATATGGTCTAGGTCCTCATAGTAAGGACAGGTGTGGGGTCCTGCATTCTTGGGCCCTGACATGCACCTGGTGGAGCTCCTTCACTTTCATCCACTCCTTTTTGGATAGGCTCTTGGCCATCTGACCATACATATCTGCATTCCTGCATCGGGTGCAGAGACCCTGGAGGTTTGCCTCCTCTCTTCAGACCTCAATAAGGTCTAAGATCTCTGCACCAGACCAAGAAGATGTATGCCTCTTTTGGCCCTGGGCAGGCTCCTGTGAGCTCCCTGGGAGCACTGGAGGGCTGGGTGGGAGCAGAAGATTGGCTCATTGTGGCCACATTCTGTGGCAGTAGTAGCTGCTGGGTGGCTCAGTGCTGTCAGGGCCTCCTGCGTGTCCCAGGTCCTTTCCCTTGAGGCTGCAGCTTTAAGTGGTCCAGGGCAAGGAGGGACTATAGAGTTTGGCTGAATGTAGACAGAGCAGTCAGCAGGGCATCTTGGGAAGGTAGAGGCCTCTTATTTTGAAATAACTGCAGCTGTCCTGTCTACACAGCCCCTATTTCAAAATAGCTATTTCAGAAAAAAAAGCTTCAGAGGGTAGCCAAGTTAGTCGGTCAGGATAAACTTAAAAAACAGGAAATAGTCTGGTAGCACTTTAAAGACTAACAAAACATGTAAATAGTATCATGCACTTTCGTGGGCACAGCCCGCTTCTTCAGATGACCAGAGTGTTGGATGTCCATAACTAAAATAAATGGGGGGAGGGAAAGGGACTCCCATTTTTTTCCTTCTCCTCCCCCATTTATTTTCACTCTGGACATCCAACACTCTGGTCATCTGAAGAAGCGGGCTGTGTCCACGAAAGCTCATGATACCATCTACATGTTTTGTTAGCCTTTCAAGTGCTATGAGACTGTTCATTGTTTTCTAAGTTTATTTCAGAAAAGGCATTATTCCTCATACAATGAGGTTTACCAATGCCAAAATATGCCACCTTTTATTTTGAAATATTTCTGAAATATTTTCAAAATAATGCAATTTGTGGATGCTCACATAGTTATTTCGGAATAACAGCCATTATTCTGAAATAACTTTGCTGTGTAGACATATCCTAAGCCAGCTAAATGGTGTAGGAAAATGTGAATGTTTCTGAATAAGTTGTTTCCACAACTGGTACAAACAATTAATTACAATATTTGGCTAATCATTGTTACCCAGGGGAATTTGAATATTGGTATATTAACCCATTTGAAATGGCAAAGAAGACTTTTTAAAAAAAAAAAAAAAAGTTCATTTCACACACACACACACACACACACACATCCACACACACATCAACTTTCATTTTCAAGCAGGGATTTTCACTTGAGTACACATATAGCACAGAAATGCTATTTGAATAAGATCAGGAATCCAATCAAACCATTGAATTAGATGTAGTTCACCAAACTCAAGTAATTCTATTAATAAAAACAAAGATTATTCAACCACTAGAACATCAACCTAAACAACCATACACGTATAAAGCAGCAGAATTAAATTATAGATTTTTTTTTGAAGAACAACCCATGACACTGGTGTTCTGGTGTGTTATTTGGGGTTTTTTATTGTACTGTCTTGTGTATTCCATCCTGGGAGCTGTTTTAGTTAGGCAAAACATAAAATTGATGGTGTCCACTATGCAAGCAAATCAGAAGTTTGAGATACTTAAAGATACCATTGATCAAAATAAGAGGCAAGGCAGGTATACATTTAATTTATCATCTCTCATGTCCATTTTTCCCAACTATTGCTCTTTCTTCCCAAACTACCCTTCCAGATGACTTACTGCTTGAAATACTCTTAGGCTACACCTAGACTGGCATGATTTTCCGCAAATGCTTTTCACAGAAAAGTTTTTCTGTGAAAAGCATTTGTGGAAAAGAGCGTCTAGATTGGCACGGACCCTTTTGTGCAAAAACACTTTTTGCGGAAAAGTGTCCGTGCCAATCTAGACGCGGTTTTGCACAAGAAAGCCCCTATCGCCATTTTCGCCATCCGGGCTTTTTTGCGCAAAACAGTTTTTAGCTGTCTACACTGGCCCTCTTACGCAAATACATTTGTGCAAGAGGGCTTTTTCCCGAATGGGAGCAGCACAGTGTTTGCGGAAGAACACTGACAATCTTACATTAGATCGTCAGTTTTCTTGCGCAAATTCAAGTGGCCAGTGTAGACAGCTGGCAAGTTTTTCCGCAAAAGCACTTGCTTTTGTGGAAAAACTTGCCAGTCTAGATGCAGCCGAAAAGTTTAGTGCTTCCTAGGGCCTCAAAGAGCTTTGGTTAATTAAGGTAAAATATAAGCAACTATTAATTGTTACTCATTTTGTATATCTTGTCAAGAATGTGGCTAAGTGCTCATGAAACACTGTGCCCTGCTAATATTATTAATGTGTATGGGTTTAATGAGTGCAAGTCAATCTGAGATAAAGGCATATGCAATGAGTTCAAAGAGCAATAAACTCCTATGAAATTTCTTGTGAACAACACAACATGGTTTTAAAATCTTCTTTAACTGTATTGATTGATAGCTTTGACATGTCTTGAATACACAATGCCAAATTCTGCCTTCGGATGGTGTTAGTCATTTTAAGGTTATTTAAAGGAATCTTGAAGTGCGGGTTTTAACTAGTGCTGGCTGGAAAATTCCAGTGGAATACTTTTCTGTTGGAAAATGACTGTTGTTGAAATCAAAATATTTTGCAGGAGCGCATTGACTTTTTTTGACAGAAACCAGGTAAATTTCTAGTTTGAAACCTGTTTGGTTTCCAGTCAGTCTTGTCAGGAATGTGTCTAAGTATTCATGAAACACAGTGCCCTGTTAATATTATTAATGTTCACAGGTTTAATGGGTGCAAGTCAATCTGAGCTCATCTGTGGGCTGCTAGAGAGTCAGAACCCTACAAGCTCTGAGAACCCTCAAGTCAAGCTGTGGCTTTCAGCACTTGTAGGCTTCCTGTTCCCCAGTGAGGAGCTTCACAGCTGTCGAAGCCCCAGTTTGAGTCAGAGCTATCAAGGATTCCAGGCTCCTAGCTTTCAGGTCATCAAACAGTGGACGGAAGAATCTTAGGGAGCTCCAGATGGCTTGAGGAGCCTTGTGAACTTCATTATGAAAAAGTACAGAGTGCTGCATTGCTTTTTAAAAAATTGTATTTAGCTCTCTCAATTCCATGGGAAATATTGAAGTAGCAGTTTTGTTTCTGATGTTAAATGACTTTAAACAAAAAAAAAAAAATCAGAATTGCCAGCAGAATGGGCATTCTGGGTTCCAATCAGTCCTACTTTTTACCAAAAAACCCACTCACATATCAAAGATATATTTCCATGCCAAGATATTGCCATCTAGTTATATGACAACAATAGAGCATTGCTATTCTTCATCATTATTAAAAATGCTGCTCATAAAAAGACCTTTTTAATTAGGAGACTGGATTATTACTAAAATTAGCAGTAGCATCCTTTCAGAACATTTTGATAATCAAGTTGTTTGTAAAATTGAGAACAACCATGCACCAGGGGAGGCAATAGCAACTGAAGAAAAGGACCACCTCTTCTCACCTATGTGTTAATTAATTTCTGTTTCATGCCAGCTAATCCATGGGAGAAGTTTGAGTTGTTTTCCATGTTATTTCAGACAGGTAAAAATAATTAGTTGCATAAATTCAGCCTGATTTCTTATTTAATTTATCTTGCTAAATCTGAGTTAATATATAAAGAATGTATTAGCAAACAGAGATTTTGCTGCAGACAAGAAAAATCCTCACAATGCTATAACACACTCAGAGTTGGATTACAGTTTTGTGTTTACCTAAGATAAAGAACAGTGTGAATATAAGCTACTGAAAATGTCAAAAGGACTATGTATTTAGTAAGGCATGTACTGCTCTCTGATATATAATATATGGCTTTTTAAAAAAACCTCAGAATTTTCAAAGTAATAAAAAAGAGAACTTGAAGTAGCTGGTGCAATACTTTGTGTGCATTTCTCCAAATACTACCCCACCCCCCTCAGGCATGGCTTTTTCACTCGAGATTTTTTGCAGGATGAACATGATGATGGGCAACCACTTGTGAACCACAAATGCTATTACAATAAGAATAGATGTTTCCAGGTACAACAGGAGGCTGTTGACTATGAATAGAAGCCAGCCTCCCTTTCTTCCTGCACTTTTTCTCCTCCTCAGTTTATCAGAGAACAAATTCAAAATGCAGGGAGTCATCACATAGGACTTCTCTCCATTTTGAGCATGTCAGTGCCAATGCTGCTCTTCTTCAAGTTATCCTTTAACAAGTCCTCATAACCCTTCCATTATCCTCCCACATTACAGTATCCTTCTTTCAGCTGAGAGCCTGTTTTAAGAGGTGAAGGTCTGGCATCCAAACTTGATCAGCTGCTGAAGGATGATCATTGCCTTGATACTGGTGGTGTTTACCTCTTCCAGAACACTAACGCTAGTGTGCCTGTCTTCCCATTTGATATTCAAGATCTTGTGAAGGAAGCATTGGTGATACTTCTCAAAGATTTTCAAGTTATGTCTGTAAGTTATCCAGCTTTCAGACCAAAGGTTGGGAGAATGATAACTTGATAGACAAGAAGCTTGGTATCTGCTCAGATGTCATGATCTTGAAAAACCCTGTGCTGTAAACAAGCAAAGGCTACACTGGCACAGCTCAGATGATTTTGAATTTCTACATCAATATCTGCCTTGGATGAAAGATAACTTCCAAGGTAGAGAAAATTATCAACATTCTCCTGTGCCACTCCACTGATTTTAATACAGATTGGACATCCCTAGTCCAGCACCCTTGGGATCTCACTGGTCCTGGATGAGGAATTTTTCTGTACCAAGGAGGTCATTTCAGGACCCTTATGGCTTCCAGCCCGGGCTTCTTGGCTCCCCCGCAGCTCCTGGCACCCACCCCCCTGCCCAGCTGAGCTGTGCGCCAGCTCCCACAGCCCAGATGAATTGTGTCCTGGCTACTGCCCTCTTCTCCCCCGACCTGCAGCCCAAGTGAGCTGTATGCTGACTCCCAGCCTCCACTTGCAGCTCAGCAGAGCCTCACACCAGCTTTTAGGCCCCCACCCCTCTGAAGCACACTAGGACTCTCAGATCCTGGAATATCCATAGTCATGCCAGACTATGCTGGACCAGGCAATTCTGGATTTTAGAGGTGCAACCTGTAGATGGGGCATATTATACTTAATTTGAGGAGGACTGGTGGAGAACTTTGGTTTTCTTGATGTTGAGGGTGAGCCCTAGGCATGCGTAAGCATCAGCAAACATGTTCCAGATCATTTCAAGATCTTTCTCGGAATGGGCAAAAACTGATTGTCATCTGCATACCAATAGTATTAAAAGCATTTTCGGAAAAGCATGTCTAGATTGGCAGGATGCTTTTCCACAAAAGCACTTTTTGCGGAAAAGCGTCCGTGGCCAATCTAGACGCGGTTTTCTGCAAAAAAGCCCCGATCGCCATTTTCGCGATCGGGCCTTTTTTGCGGAAAACACTACTGTGCTGTTTACACTGGCCCTTTTGCGCAAAAGTCTTTCGGAAAAAGACTTTTGTCCAAACGGGAACAGCATAGTATTTCCGGAAAAGCACTGACGGTCTTACATGAGATCGTCAGTGCTTTTCCGGAAATTCAAGTGGCCAGTGTAGACAGCTGGCAAGTTTTTCCACAAAAGCAGATGATTTTGCGGAAAAACTTGCCAGTCTAGACACAGCCTAGGAGTTTAGAATTAGAATTTAGCTGCATAAGGTCAATTTTCTAAATAATACATCCACACTACCAAACCTGTTGCGTCAACCTTAAGGGCTGCTGAAGCCGATGATGGTTACTCATGATTTCATGAAGAGTAATGCTATTCCTAACTATGCATGTTCGAGTTTACAGTAGTGTAGCCACAACACAGGCAAAAGTTAAGACTATTGGCCTCCAGGAGGCATCCCACAGTTCCCTGCTCTGACTGCTCTGGCTAGAACTTATGCCTTTACTGCTTTCCAAGTGAACAGAAAAAGCCCCGGGAAAGTTTGAATTTCATTTCTCATGTGGCCAGCATTGAGAAAACATCTCAGAGTGAGCAGCACACCGAAGCACACATGGACATGACTTAGATGAATTCAAAGATAGTGAAGACTTCAAATACTTCTTCTCCCATGGGCTCCAGTTCCAATGGGTTCGAAAGAGCATCAGAGTGGAGTGTCCGGGAGATCTTGAACCTCATTGAGGAGTGAGGAGAAGAATCCATTCTCTCCAAGCTCCGAACCAACAAGTGGAATGCAGACAATTAAACAAAGATCACAAGCTGCCTAGAGACTAAAGGCTATCCCAGGGACACCCAGCAGTGACAAGTCAAAATCAAGGAGCTGGGGCCATCTTACTACAAGATGAAAGAAGCTAATGGACAGTCTAATGCAGCACCTTATAGATGCTGCTTCTGTAGGCAAGTGGATGACATTCTTGGAGGGTGGAGCCTGACCAACTCCAAAGCCTAACTGTGGAGTCTGTCCAAGGCACACCTGGTATCAGACTAGCAGAAATAAAGGCAGACACCAGACAAATAGAAGAACAACAGAGACTTTATCCTCCCAGGAGTTCAATGTACAATCATGGGGTGAAGGGGTGTGATTATAGTATGGCTAATATGTGTAATCAGGCTGATACCTTAATCCAGCCCCAGGACATGTATGAGGTTTGTGAATGGGGTGAGGGTAGCTCTGGGAAGCTGTCGGTGACTAGTCTGTCCTGGGAGCAAGGGAAAAGTTTCTCTGAGTGTTTGCCTAAGGGAGATAGTTGTATGTCTGTGAGTAAGGCCTCTACATGTCTGCCTGGAGCCTCAGAGGAGAGGCTGGAGTCAGATTTTTGGGCTCTCCCTGCCCTGTTTCGGGAAAGTGTCCCTCTGGAGCAGTCTGGAGTGGCTGCCCAGAGTGAAAGTTTAGTTGGGGAAAAAGATCAAATTCTGGAGGGGGTTCAGTGTGAGCAACCTCTGTGTGTGGAGCCTGGCAGTTTGGCTGCTGGGGAGGGCGGTATGCATGTGGGGGAAGGGTTTCTTCCCAGTTCTTTGTCTACAGGAGGTGCCTGTCAGCCTGGATTGGCTGGGGAGAGTGCTGTGGGCCCAGATTTAGCTCTGGGGACAGCTGAAGCCCAGAAGGGGGAGGGAGAGGTCTCTGATCTCCCCTGAGAGGAGTCTGTGTGGTTTCCTGAATGGGGGCTATGTGAAGACCTGCCTGTTCAGGGGATAGAGGGATCACAGGAGGAGTTGATGGTGGCTCAGCAAGGTGAGGCTTCTGTTGGGCCAGGGGAAGATGAGCTTTCACTTGCAGAAAGTCATAAGGAAGAGGATTCTTATGGTGAGGTTGGCCAGCAGGTTGCTGTGCCTGAGGGGGGTAAAAGTGACTTGGAAATAGAAGGATCCCGTGAGGAGCAAAGGAATTCCATAGCCATTGTGAGCAGGGCAGCCACACCTGCCAGGCCTATGTCTGTGTGGGAGGGAGTTCACAACCTAAACCCACAGGACATGGGGGAGGGGCAAGACTTGTGTGTGCCCAGGAAGGTTGCAACTTTTTAAATCTAAAAAGCCAGAACTGTCAATGTACTCTTGGGGTGGATTTGTTCCTACTGCTTATGTTAACTTGCATAACCACTGTACTGCTGTTACAAAGAATGGTAACGATGTCCACTGTGCATGGTTTTGTACCAAAACCCTGGAAACTGTTAAGAGATGTATCCAAGGACACACTGTATGTTTGAAAGCCTTGTGACACTGCTATTTCACTGTTAATACTTGTAATTAGTATTGGAGCTTCTCACCTGAGAAGGGGAATCCCAAAATTAGTGTGCTATGTAAAAAGGGAAACTGAGGCATGACTACATTTTGTTTTCGTGGCTAAGTGCCATGAGGCCTACATTATGGGGAACAAGGAGACCTACATTGTACTGGTGTTAATTGGATTTCAGACCATTGCCAAAGTGGGCATGGATACATTTAATATTTTCACTAATGAATGTTGGGTCCAAATGCTGAGCAAAGAGGCCCGTGTAAGGAGTCAAATGAAAGCTTGTCCTTTGCTGATTCTATATATGATATTTGTGTACGTGTGTGATGTTGTATATGAAGTTATGGAATGGACTCTGTTCTTGGATGGTAAAAAATTTTCTGTCTGGAAGGAAGCAATGGAAATGGACTTCTTGCCTGTGACCAGCTCCAGTTGGAAGACGCAAGAAAAATCAAAGGGCCCTCTGAGGCTGACACTAAAGACTGCTAAGCTAGAAGTTGTACTATCTTTGCTAACCGCCTGCATCAAGCACTCGGTGATGGATGTATGACAAGTGTCCTCATTAACAATCTTTCTCTCAACATTTTCTTTCTTTTATTAATATATCTTTAGAGTATATCTTTATTCTAAAGGATTGGCCCAGCGGGATCTTGTGGGTAAGATCTAAAGCGAAAATTGTCTTGGAACAGTGGCTGAGTCCTTTGGACCAGGAGGTTCTGTTTGGAGATGGTGAGTGGGTTTTATAACCTCTCACCTGTGTGTGAGGCCTTAGTCTTGTGATGGCACAGGGAACCTGGAGTGTCTAAGGGGTTTTGCTAATGAGGCTTCCAGCTGACCGGGGAGGTGGCTGAAGTGCTCGGTGTAATTTGAGGGGTGCCTGGGGAAGGACCCCAGTTGAGGGCGGTAAGTAGCCCTGGTTTTAAGCAATTCACCCTGAGCTGACACCCTCAGCGGTGCCAAGACCTGGCTTGGTGTATGACAGTGGTGTATGTCTTGATCAAGACTCCACGCTATTCTAAATTTGATTTTGAGACTAAGAGTTTGATTGGTTAATGAGGCATTTCTGGACTCAATTACTTAGTATACTTTCTGTATATCTGTTATGGTACTCCATGGATATGGAAGCATTTTGTTTACTTTTCATGTATTCAATAGTCTAGTCAAGTGTGCATAAATGTATTTACTATGTTTTATCTCAAACCTCCAGGAAGAAATCACAGCCAGTGTGGCCAGAGGCTGTCCAGAACCGTCTGTGATTTGGGGGGCATGTCATGATTATGAGGGTTAGCCAGCAGCCTGGGGATTAAGGGGTTAACTATACCTAGCCAGGTGGAGTGGCCAATAGGAATGTAGGTAGGACTTTCAAACTGGGACAAAGGAATTTGGTTTTTTTTCCCCTCCTTTGTCTCTCTGGGTGAGCTCTCTGCAGCCACAGGGAGGGACAATCAAGTCTCTCTCTCTCCAAGAAAAAATTCTTCACTTTCTGTAAGTAGGGTAAAGTTTAGGTAGTTTCGTTAGGCTTTATTGTTTTAAGGGTTGGGTATGGGATCTGATATCTGGAACTGCTTAAGAGATGTTTGGCTTTTATTTTTAACTAAGTTCTAGCCCATGGTGTAATTCCTCCATGAGTATATTTTGTTATCTTTCCATCTGATCCTTATGCTTGCAACAGGAATATTATTGTAATAATAAAAGTTTTCTCTTTCCTTTTTATTAATCTGGCTTTGGTTACTTGTGTGTCCTGATTTTTATAATAGAGGTGAGATTTCCCAAATGATCTTCCCCCCTAATCTCGTTATTAATTTGGATGGTGGCAGCAGAAGTTTTATTCCCAAAATCTAGGTTTTTAAGATTTTGGGGGAAGTTTTATACCAAAGCCTGGTAGATAAGGCCTTGGGGTACACTTGCTGTCCCCCACTTCTGCATTTATCATGCCAGAGTGGGGAAGGAGCCATGACAGGTACCTTTGGTATAGGCTAACAGATTAAGAATTAGTTGAACACAACATATCTACTGTTATGTGTGCTCTTGTAACTTTTCATTGCAGATGGGACAACAGATAGCTCACTGAATTCTCCCCCTCTTCTAGAACCTACCTGCCTGGCTCAGATTCAAAAGTCAAAATGCACAAGGGAGGATATGTTCAAGGAATAGATGGAGTGTGTGAACTCCTTCATGGAGGAGATGCAGGCAGAGCTGCAAGACAGGATTACTGAAGGCCAAGAGAGCCATCAGGGAGCAGCAGGCTAGGCAGCAGGAGATCCTCTTTGCCTCCCAGACAGCTGTGATGGAGTGCTTGGCTGCATGTCTGGAGAAAAACTCTTCTCAGAAACCCATCCACTATAATGGCAACACCACTGCCACCTCCCTCAGCCCCGTTGCTTCCACTCCGAGGATCACAAGGTCAGCTAGGGCCTCGGGACGTGGGAGTGGGGAATTCAAGAGCAGTCTTACCTTACAGTGCCTGAGGAGGCCAAAGGGGGTCACACACATTTTTGAGCCCCTCTCCCTGCTTTGCATTCCCATTTCTTTCACTTCCCAGCTCTTTTCCCCAAATATAAACTCATGTTCTTTGAACATGATTGCTTGAGCCACAGGGGTGGGTTGGGGGATAAAAGGCACACACAGGGAGGAAGGAGCGACATGTTGAGAGCAATGTGGAAGACTCTCAGAACTGGCCATTCATAAAACTGTCCTTCAGGGCCTCTCTGATTTGTTCTGCCTTGTGCTGTGGTCTCCTTATAGTTCTGGTGTCCAGCTGCTCAAACTCCTAAACCTACCCTTTAAAAGTCCAAAAGTACATTAAACCACCATTCTGCACTTGCTCAGCCTGTAATTGAACCCCTCTGTGACAGGGTGCCTGCCGTGCACTGGCCCTTTAAGACCAGGATTCAGGCCCTGAGCTGGGGCTGGGAACAGAGAGGCCAGGTGAAGCTATTAGGGCTAGTGGGAGCCCAGCTGGCAGCTATCTAGTGCAGCATAGTTGGCTTGGAGAGGCCAGCTGAAGCCGTTAGGGTGAATGAGGGCCCACCCAGCAGCTATATAGAGAAGCACAGTTCACCTTAGGAGAAGGCAGTGAAGGACTGACTGCAGAGGAAGCAGGAGTGCCCAGGAGGGAGACCAGTTGGGGCTAGCCAGTTAGGGCAGGGAGAGGGCCAGCCAAGACTCCCACTGGCTAGGGGCTGGAGGCAATGCCCTGGGTTCAGAGGCGGATCACAATGCAGCTTAGATAAGTGGGGCAGTAGAGATAATGCCAATGATTAGCAACCCGTATATAGACTGTAACTTGCCCTGGAAGGGCTAGATGAGGACAGTCAGGGAACACTGAGGCACGGTGGGGGGGCCTGCACCCTGACACCCTCCTTTCTGGGTTCTAGGCTGCTTATGTATGGTTGCATGGGGTAGGCTGGGTCACCAAGGATCATAGTAGGCATTTCCACCTCTCCAACTGCTATTTCTGCCTAGGAAAAATGTTCCACTCTGTTTCTTTCAGAAGAGGAAGGAGTTCCTAAAGATGTGTGCATTATACACCTTTCTCAACCATCCCACACTGATGTCACTGAAACAGCCCTTGTGATCCTGCAGCACCATAAAGAAGTCCCTCTTGCTATTTATGTATTCCTTGGCAAATTGTTGGAGGCCAAGATGGGGATGTGTGTCCCGTATATTGCTCCACCACAGTTAGGGATCCCCTCATGGCAAAACAATCCACTATGGTATACATATTTCCCAGAGTCACAACGTTCCATAGCAGAATGGTATTGATCACCTTGGCTATTTCTCTGATAACCCCCACTGTAGATTTTTCCACTCTGAATTGATTCACCACTGAATCATATCTGTCTGGCATTGCAAGCTTCCAG
This sequence comes from Pelodiscus sinensis, assembly GCF_049634645.1. Classification (NCBI taxonomy): domain Eukaryota; kingdom Metazoa; phylum Chordata; order Testudines; family Trionychidae; genus Pelodiscus; species Pelodiscus sinensis. The sequence goes on from NC_134723.1 coordinate 12,369,771, forward strand.
AGGGCTATTGCTACGTGCTTCTCCTGGGTCAAAGTGGATCTCATTTGGGTGTTTTGACACCTCAGGGCAGGGGAAAACCATTCTCAAAGACCCAAGAAAGTGGCCTTGTGCATGCATTTGGAAGTTTTGCAACTCTGGCTGATTGTTCCATTTCTGCATCACAATGTGGTCCCGCTACTCTGTACTTGTCTCATGGCAACAGAATCAGTGTAATCAGGCCTGAGTGGTGTCTGTGCTTGCATCAGCGCATGAGCTTGTAACTCGGTGCCAAGCTGAGCCCTTCTCAAGAAGAAAGTCTATAGTGAGGAGGTGGGTAGGAAGATATATACAGAGTGACATAGTAGTGTTTTTCTGTCCCATTATTAGATAAGAACTATGGTTGGAGGGTTTTAGTGTGAATACTAATAGAGTATTTAAGTTTATTTTCAAAGAATAGTTGAACATGCAAACATAAAATGCATTTTCTGCAAACATCTGTGATAATTTAAAACTAAGAAAAGATATTCAGTTCGCATTAATTGTTCTCAAACTATTCCATACTCTGATTTCATATTGCAAGAGAATCATATTTTGGGATCCCTATCTATCTAGCCATATAAAAAGGCAGAAGACAGTTAAAACTTCAAATCATAAGCCACATGCAGCATTTTTGCAGTATTTGTAAATACTGGTAGACCCTTTTACATTTTTATTTTATTTTATTTTAATCAACTGCAAATATAGAGCAGCACCACTCAACAAATAACAACCACAAATCAATACAATAAACTGATAGCATTTTAAAATAGAAGATGTATCTGGGACCTGTATAGAAAATGAATACTCTCACTAGCACTTCTGCGTATCACTATTTTTTATTGTATTCCCTTAGTTCTCTTTGAAACTGCAAAACTTTGAGAGAGGATTGGGTTAAGAAAAAGTTTCATATAAACCTTTGTTCCCTCAAGCCACACCTCAGATCTGCCCCTGCATAACCTCTTCTTCCCTCCACAGCCTTTTTTTATCTATACTAATAACATCTTATTTTGTCTATCTGGATGTATTTACTATGAACCCTCACAAACACACAGCAAGGTCACTTTTCTTCCTATAGACTTCAGGACAAGAACCTCTATCCTGAAGGCATGAAATTTTCTCCTCACTCACCAATCACAGGAGCCATGGCTCCTCCTAAGGGTACTTCCTGTAGTCAGCATCCATTTCATATTTGTTTAACTGAGACCCTGATTTAGACAGTCCTTGTTTTGGTAGTTGTGCAGTACAAGCAGTGTTCCTTAGCCTCAGAGCATAACAAACTGTGTGTGTGCACGCACGCACATGCACACATCCCAATTAAAGAATTCCCTCTTGCATAGCTTGCAGGGAATTTGGAGTGAAGAGCACAAATTGCAGGAAAGAAGAGTTAGGAAACTATTCTATTTGCTAGTGTCTGGAATGGTAGCAGCATTTGCAACACATCTGTAAACACTTCCCTTAATAAAGACCCTGTTTAGTTTAACAACCATGAGTTCTCTCATGTTATTACCCTGCATAGCGCACGTAAAACACTATGGCTATGTCTACGTTGGCACCCTTTTCCGGAAAAGGGATACTAATGAGACCAGTCGGAATTGCAAATGCCGTGGGGGATTTAAATATCCCCCGCGGCATTTGCATGAACATGGCTGCCACTTTTTTCCAGCTCTGGGCTTTGCCGGAGAAAAGCGTCAGTCTAGACGGGATCTTGCGGAAATAAGGGATCTTCCGGAAAAGGGTTTATTTTCCGCAGGATCCCGTCTAGACTGGCGCTTTTCTCCGGTAAAGCCCCGAGCCAGAAAAAAGCGGCAGCCATGATCATGCAAATGCCGCGGGGGATATTTAAATACCCCGCGGTATTTGCAATTCCGAAGTGTCTCATTAGCATCCCTTTTTTCCCGGAAAAGGGTGCCAATGTAGACACAGCCCAGGTGTTTAAAATTTCCAAAATGGTCTCTTCTCCATTTCAGGAATTGTTGCACTTCCTGCTTCTCTACACTGGGCTATGTCTACACTCATGGCTTCTTGTGTGAGTAATTTGCAAATGAGGCTAAGCGTGGAATATCGCCTCATTTGCATACCTAATGAGCCACCATTTTTTTCAGAAGAGGCTCTTGCACAAGAAGGAGCGTCTACACTGCCTCATCTTGAACAAGAAAAACCCTCTTGCGCAATGCTGTTCTTCCTGAAAAGTAATAGGTATAACGGCATTGCGCAAGAGGGCTTTTCTTGCGCAAGAAGGGGCAGTGTAGACGCTCCTTCTTGCGCAAGAGCCTCTTCTGAAAAAAATGGTGGCTCATTAGGTATGCAGATGAGGCTTGGCGATATTCCACGCTTAGCCTCATGTGCATATTACTTGCACAAGATGTCACGTGTGTAGACATAGCCCTGGACATACCTACCACCCAGCTCAGTTAAAAGCCAATGGATGTTCATCTGTGTGGGTTCCAACCTCACTCCTGGTTACTTATTTCAGGGAAGGGACAGATAGCTCAGTGGTTTGTGCTTTGGATTGCTACATGTAGGGTTAGGAGTTCAATCGTGGAAAGGGGCAATTTAGGGATCTGGGGTAAATCTATCAGGCATGATACCTAGTCCTGCCATGAGGGCAGGGGACTAGACTCAATAATCTCTCAAGAACCCTTCCAGTTCTACACGATAGCTATATATACATGTATTTATTTGTTATTGTGCTGGCATATCTTCATATTTCTCAAGTTACTAGACCACAATTAGTTCTTCTCTGAATGAACTTCATAAGAACATAAGAACGGCCATACTGGGTCAGACCAAAGGTCCATCTAGCCCAGTATCCTGTCTGCCGACAGTGGCCAGCACCAGGTGCCCCAGAGAGGGTGGACCAAAGACAATGATCAAGAGATTTGTCTCCTGCCATCCCTCTCCAGCCTCTGACAAACAGAGACCAAGGACACCATTTTATCCCCTGGTTAACAGCCTTTTATGGACCTAATCTCCATGAAATTATCTAGCTTCTCTTTAAACTCTGTTATAGTCCTAGCCTTCACAGACTCCTCTGGCAAGGAGTTCCACAGGTTGACTACATGCTGTGTGAAGAAGAACTTTCTTTTATTAGTTTTAAACCTGCTATCCATTAATTTCATTTGGTGTCCTCTAGTTCTTCTATTTAGGGATCTAATAAATAACTTTTCTTTATCGGCCCTCTCCACACCACTCATGATTTTATAGACCTCTATCATATCCCCCCTCAGTCTCCTCTTTTCTAAACTGAAAAGTCCCAGTCACTTTAACCTCTCCTCATATGAGACCCATTCCAAATCCCTAATCATTTTAGTTGCCCTTTTGTGAACCCTTTCCAAGGCCAAAATATCTTTTTTGAGGTGAGGAGACCACATCTGTACACAGTATTCAAGATGTGGGTGTACCATAGTTTTATACAGGGGCAGTAAGATATTCTGGGTTTTATTTTCTATCCCTTTCTTAATAATTCCTAGCATCCTATTTGCCTTTTCTATCCCTTTCTTAATAATTCCTAGCATCCTATTTGCCTTTTCTCTGTGTGGAAGTTTTCAGAGAACTGTCCACGATAATTCCAAGATCTCTTTCCTGATTTGTTGTAGCCATATTAGCCCCCATCATACTGTATCTATAGTTGGGGTTATTTTTCCTGATATGCATTTACTTTACACTTATCCACATTAAATTTCATTTGCCATTTTATTGCCCAATCACTGAGTTTGGTGAGATCTTCTTGGAGTCCCTCACAGTCTGCTTCTGTCTTGACTATCCTAAACAGTTTGGTATCATCTGCAAACTTTACTACCTCACTGTTTACCCCTTTCTCCAGATCATTTATGAATAAGTTGAAAAGGATTGGTCCCAGGACTGACCCTTGGGGGACACCACTAGTTACCTCTCTCCATTCTGAAAATGTACCATTTATTCCTATCCTTTGTTCCTGTCTTTTAACCAGTTCTCAATCCAAGAAAGGACCTTCCCTCTTATCCCATGGCAATGTAATTTACACAAGAGCCTTTGGTGAGGGACCTTGTCAAAGGCTTTCTGAAAATCTAAGTATACTATATCTACTGGATCCCCCTTGTCCGCATGTTTGTTAACCCCTTCAAAGAACTCTAATAGATTAGTAAGACAGGATTTCCCTTTACAGAAACCATATTGACTTTTGTCTAACAAATTATGTTCTTCTACATGCTTCACAATTTTATTCTTTACTATTATTTCAACTACTTTGTCCGGTACTGAAGTTAGACTTACCGGTCTGTAATTGCCAGGATCGCCTCTAGAGACCTTTTTAAATATTGGTGTCACATTGGCTACCTTCCAGTCATTAGGTACGGAAGCCAATTTAAGGGATAGGTTACAAACCACAGATAATAGCTCAGCAATTTCCCATTTGAGTTCTTTTAGAACCCTTGGATGAATGCCATCCGGTCTTGGAGATTTGCTAACATTAAGTTTTTCTATTTGTTCCAAAACCTCCTCTAATGACACTTCAATCCGGGACAGTTCCTCATATTCATCACCCACAAAGGACGGTGCAGATACAGGAATCTCCCCAACGTCCTCAGCCGTGAAGACTGAAGCAAAGAAATCATTTAGTTTCTCCGCAATGGCTTTATCATCCTTAATTGCTCCTTTTATAGCTCGATCATCTAGGGGACCCACAGGTTTTTTAGCAGGCTTCCTCCTTTAATGTTCTTAATAACATTTTGTTATTTCTTTTTGAGTTTTTGGCTAGCTGTTCCTCAAAATCTTTTTTTGCTTTTCTTATTACATTTTTACACTTGATTTGACAGTGTTTATGTTCCTTTCTATTTATGTCACTAGGATTGGACTTCCACTTCTTAAAAGATACCTTTTTGTCCCTCACTGCTTCTTTTACATGGTGGTTAAGCCACTGTGACTCTTTTTTAGGTCTCTTGCTATGTTTTTTTTAATTTGGGGTATACATTTAAGTTGGGCCTCTATTATGGTGTCTTTAAAAAGTTTCCATGCAGCTTTCAAGGATTTGGCTCTAGTCACTGTGCCTTTTAATTTCTGTTTAACTAACCTCTTCATTTTGAGTGCTGGACTGCTGAGGTGTTCTTCCCACCACAGGAATGTTGAATGTTGTTATATTATGGTCACTATTCCCAAGCGGTCCTGTAACAGTTATTTCTTGGACCTGATCCTGCGCACTACTCAGGACTAAATCGAGAATTGAATTCTTTTCTCCTTCCTTTTGTACCTGGCCTAATAAGTCAATAAAGAAAGAGCTATGCATACATTAGTTCTTGGGAGGTTAAGCCCCATGAAGCTTCAGTATTTTGTCTGGCAATAGGAAGTGACAGAATCCTTAGTGGGTTCCATTCATGGCAATATGATTTTCTATTCCCCATGTTTCCCATGAAGATGAACACTATCATCTGAACTTTTTGTATTGCATTATACTTGCAGATACAAAACTGTGCTGTTATTTTGTTCAATTTTTAATAAAGTATAATTAAATTGTATTTATTTCTTTATGGGCCAAATTAAATTAAAGCAAAATATCAGTGTCTCAGCCTAATGTGGGCTTTGATGTAGAAGCAGCATATCTAATATAAAAATTTACTGAAGTCAGCCTTAAGGTTGCAATTTTCTCTATAAAACTATTGTTGGGCCAAAGGCTATTTTACAGGCTCATTGTCTTATTCTCTCTACTACAGTCAGAAAATAGCTGTTTGATATGATAAAAGGATTTCAGAGTTTTGTTGCAGTCTGATTTCGTTAGACATGATCTGCAAATGGAATAATGTTTATCATTTTGACTTGCTAACTGTAAATGAAGTTCTTTCATTCAGAGGTGAAGGAAAGATATTGGGCCTTGCAGAAGTATTTCACAAAGGCTATTTTGATATATTTGTTATTCATGTTTCAGTGCTACTAACAAAATGAACATAATGAACTCTAATGTGTTTGAACTGGTATTAGCTAACAAGGCATAAGAGGAGACAGTTTATAAAATGAAACAAATTAGACAGCTAACATAAATAATTTATCAACTTTATCTTCCAACAGGAACAATTTTACTTTCTCATGTACTGCTATAAATGTAAAATAATGACTTTATATAAAGGTATGTAATCCTTTTATCTTGGATACATGCTTATATAATGACAGATCTGATATGATAGTCTATTATTTAAAACAATATGAAATAGTCAAATACAAGTTTTTGTCATTCTGTGTCCCTTCTAAATGTCCATGAAAGATTACCATGGCTAATGAAGTGTTCATCTTTTCCCAGGGATTGTAATCAGATATTGTTCTGAATGAATAAAAAGCTCTTTTTATAATGCATCATATTAAGTTATGATCAATACTCATGTAAGATTTAGTATCCAATTTAAAAGATACTGCTACAATGCTAAAAAGTAAATAATATATGAAGCAGCCTCTCCTACATGGCTCATATGAGTAAGAAAAAGGTGTTTATTTATAACAACACCTCTACTGCAAAACACCTTCATATTCTTGCAGATGTGTGGATCCCAGCACAGATATTAGGGAGCTCGGTTAATCTATACAAGAATCATACATGCAGCTGTGCACCCACTACATGAAAACTCTGCAATCTCCTCTTTAGTGACATATGTCTTGTCTGCACTGACTTGCATGAAGTGAGTGAACAGGAAGTATGGCACATAGTAAGGGCCTGATCCTGCAGCTAATGGAATTGTTCTTAAGCACTGCAGGCCAGACTTTGAGCGAGATTGGGATCCTACTGATTCCACTGGGAGCACAAATGAGCCATAAGGAACCTAAACTCTAATATTGTTACAGCTAAATGTCACCATTTTTAGCTTCTAAGTATGATTAAGAAGGGCTTTACAAATATATCCTTCAAGCAGTTTGCAGGTTAAGTTCAAAAAGTCAATTTTATCCTTGTACAATGTTATTTATCCCTATCATGATGGCAATTTCTTTCTTGTATTCTGTTATTGAAGGGGGCTTAAGATATTTCTAATGTCATAAAAGTGCAATTTTTTGGATAAGAGTAATGGTTATTAGTAAAAGCATCCTAAAATAAAGTGATATAAAGGTTGTCAGAATTGAAGCCTAACGGACAAGTTTAGTTTAGTTTATGCAATGGTTGGGATATTCATGGTTTCTCAGATAGTAGAACAGACTCATATTTAGGAGGAAGCAATTTTCTCACAGGACAAAAAGTACATGGAACAAAGATGCTGGAAAATGTTGATACCTGCAGCTAACTGTCAAGTCTATGGTTAGCTGAATACAGTAGAGTTGGCAGCCCTGAAATTCTTTTATATTTCCCATTATTTAGCATTAGTCAGATAGCATCAACTGAGACGGTTAAGTCACCTATTTTCCCTATGGAATTCCTGTTTTCTTCAGTTAATGTTAGGTTACATTCTGTAATTTTGTTTTATCTGAGGTGGAATGAAGGATATTGTTTTTATCTGAGGTGGAAGAAAGATAGGGTATGCCTACACTACAGCACTAATTCGAACTAACTTAATTCGAATCAGTTAATTCGAACTAAGCTAATTCGAATTAGCGCATCTAGACCTAAAAACTAGTTCGAATTAGCGTTTTGCTAATTCGAACTAGCATGTCCACATTGAGTGGTCCCTGAACCGAGGCTAAGGATGGCCGGAAGCAGTGCTGGCAGGGAATCAGATTAGGATTTAGAGCGTGGCGCTGCTGTCTCAGGCTAGCCGAGGGCTGTGCTTAAAGGGACCCGACCCCCACCCCAGACAGACAGTTCTCAGGGGTTCCCCGCTTGCAAACCAGTCCTGGCTTGGAGCGCCCTGAATGCCCACACTCGGAACATCACAGCACTCGGCCATCAGCCCAGCTGCACTTACTGCAGGCTGTCATCCGGGGAGGGGGGTCAATTGGGGGGCTGCAGGAGACCTTCCAGCCCGAGGAGCCCTCAGAGCCACCCCAGTCCTCCCCATCGGGGGCTCATACCCCATTCCTCCCTCCCCTTCTTCCACTTACCCCTCCCTAGCCCCCCTTCCTGATGTACAAAATAAAGGACACGTGTTTAAAAATAGAAACTCTCTTTATTGAACAAAACTCGGGGAGACTGGGAAAAGGAGGTGGGAGAGGGGAGGGCAACTAAAATGATCAGGGGTTTGGAACAGGTCCCATATGAAGAGAGGCTAAAGAGACTGGGACTTTTCAGTTTAGAAAAGAGGAGACCGAGGGGGGACATGATAGAGATCTATAAAAGCATGAGTGGGGTGGAGAGGGTGCATAAAGAAAAGTTCTTCATTAGTTCCCATAATAGAAGGACTAGAGGACGCCAAATGAAATGAATGGGTAGTAGGCTTCAAACTAATAACAGAAAGTTCTTCTTCACAAAGCAAATAGTAAACCTGTGGAACTCCTTGCTGCAGGAGGCTGTGAAGGCTAGAACTAGAACAGAGTTTAAAGAGAAATTAGATAAATTCATGGAGGCTGGGTCCATGGAGTGATATTAGCCAGGGGATAGAAATGGTGTCCCTGGCCTCTGTTTGTGGAAGGATGGAGATGGATGGCACGAGACAAATGGCTTGGTCATTGTCTTTGGTCCATCCCCTCCGGGGTAGCTGGTGTTGGCCGCTGTCGGCAGACAGGCTACTGGGCTAGATGGACCTTTGGTCTGACCCAGGACGGCCATTCTAAGCTCAGGGCTCAGGGTCGGGGGTCTCAGTGGACTACCTTGATTTTCATGCACACCTGCTCCTAGATGGCAACTTTCCTGTGCCTAGTGTGGAGGTCATGGATGAGGTCCATGATGTCCGCACTAGACCAGGCGGGCGCCTGCCTCTTGTGGCCCCGGGCAGGCTCCTGGGAGCCGCCAGCCTGGTCCCGGGAAGAGGCGGAGGGCTGGGTGGCAGCGGGTGGCTGGCTCATGCCGTGCCAGGTGCAGGGTCTGCTGGCTGGGTGCTGGCAGGCTTGCACCTGGCACAAGCACCGTAGCCAGGCTGTGCCCCTTTAAGGGCTCTGGGGCCGGGAGGGGGGCAGAAGAGTTTCCCTGTTGCTGCCCAGAGTGGCCACCAGGGAAACCTGGGGAGGGCTAGCCTCCCACTAGTTCGAATTAAGTGGCTACACAGCCCTTAATTCGAACTAGTTATTTCGAACTAGGCATTAGTCTTCGTAGAATGAGATTTACCTAGTTCGAATTAAGCGCTGCGCTAGTTCGAATTAAGTTCGAACTAGTGGTTTGTATGTGTAGCGCCTATGAAAGTTAATTCAAACTAATGTCTGTTAGTTCAAATTAACTTTGTAGTGTAGACATACCCATAATGTGTGTGAAAAGCTTGGTTCACTATGTTAAGCAGAAAATCCTATGGACGTTATCAAATGCTAGTTTGCTTTTTATAAAGCCAATTTGATTGTATGAGTGAATTAAGATGAGCGAGAAGGAATTTCACAGCATCTCCCTGACAATGCCTATGGAAAAAAATGTAATGTGTTTGGATCTGACTTTGAATTTCCCATTGGATTAGAACTAGCATTGGCATCAGTGTCCTGGTTTTGTTAAGCATAATACACCTGTGGTCTTTGCATATAACAGAATGGCTAGCCCCACTGTCTGAACAATATTGGGTAAAGGCAAACATGGCTATGGAATGAATCACACCTAAGGAAAATTTAGGCAATTCCCTATAAAGAGTGGAGAGATGGGAGAACTGACTGGATGATCTCAGTGGGAGAGAAAAGCCTTGGGGGTGAGAGAAAATGCCAGAGCAAATATGGACTTTAGATTGAGACTCTGGATTGCTATGTCCTGGTTCTGGTATGAAATGAGTCCAGGCAGGGGTATTATTAATCAGAGAATGCTGCCGTAAGTTCTTTAAGATCCTTGAAGAGACAATAAGACTGAGATGGTGTTACCCACCAGCTCTGTGATTCTTGGGGAACCAGAACATGGTCACCTGTCAGCCTTGTGCTCTTGGGGAGCCAGGGAGTGACATTCATGGAAAACAATCCCCATCCCTCAGGCCTCTGCTAGAATCAAAGACAAAGCAATGAAAAGGCCAGGGAAGACACACCTAAACTATTTCAGACAAGGGTGATACAATTAAGGAAACACCCCAGCCTCATTTGCATTAAAGATGGAACAGAAGGACATCTCATTAGCATACAGAATGGAAAGCAGCTCTTCCAAGGCAGGAACCGCAATGAGCTATGGGACACTGAAAGCAGAGAAGCACTGCCTGATGGGAAATCCCTGCTCCAGATGCTAATGAACCCAGGCCTGCTCACACCCAAATTAGTCATTATGGATATGTCTACGCAGGGCATGACCCTAATTCGAACTACCTACTCCGTGTCATGTGTAGCCTCGGGCACAGAGTTCAGACTAAGGGGGATTTAAAAATGGCGGCTCCCGGAAACATGCAAATGAAGCCGGGGATATTTAAATCCCGGGCTTCATTTGCAACTCTGGTTGCCCTCATTTGCCTACCTAGCTCGAACTAACGAGCTAGTGTAGACATACCCTATCAGACCAATTCTAGTAACAATTCTATTGACATCTAAAATACTGAAACTGCCTATGTGCATTGTGAGCTCATTCAAGGAATATCACCCATAACCAGGGATGATCAGTCTCTTTTGTCTCGCCTCTTTCTCTTTGAACTATCTCTATAAAAACTCCTATCCTTGCCCCAAGAAAAACTGTTCTGATACCTGGTCTTAAACTGCATCAGTTCCATTGAGACTTCTTCATCTCCTGTCTGATCATGCTGGGGGCTCTGTTCTGCTTGTCTCCTGCCCTCTGGATCCCCGGCTACCATCATCATCTGGGAACCCCGATCACTGCAAGCTCCATGGAGTGGTGAGGTCTCTCTCTCTCTCTTTCCCTCCCATCAACTATCTCTCTAAGTATAGCCTCCTGACCCTGCCCTATGTAAACTGTTATATGGTTACCTAACATTTGTAATCCGTTTCAATTTAGATTTAATATTCTAACTGTTTGATTTAATATTGTAACTTTTGATATCTATTCACTACTCAGAAATAAATAACTTTCATTGTTAAGCTGGTTGCTTCTCTTTCTCTTTCTTTCTCTTTTGCTCACTCTTCCTTAAGGGGTGTTGTTTGTCTTCCCCATTCGCTCTGCAACAACGCTTCTTGTACCCAAGCTAAAGATCCCTGTAGTTCCCAAAATCCTGTGGGGTTTGTTCATCGTGTGGTTTACCAGTGAATGATTGTGGTGTAAAAGTGGGGATAGGGGGTGCTGAACCTGGGGGCGTATGAGGATGGCAGCTTAAAATGCTGTTTAATCCAGCCCACTGAGTTCAAAGGCACATGAGGTTGCAGTGTGGCATTGCTGTGAAACCCAGCCAGCTGAGTCCAGGGACATATGAGGGGGTCAGCTTGTGAGTGCTGAATACCCAGTCCTCTCAGACGTGCTCTGGTAGTGGGTGTGAGTGTCTGGGTGTGTTACTAAGGTGGGAAGAACCCCATCCTGAGGAACCTAGTTTCTGCAGAAGAGGTCCAGTGGGAGAGGGAATTGGCAGCAGGGACAATTCAGCTCCATATGAGAGCACAAGTAAGTACAAACAGCACACTGATAGAATGGTTAACCTTTCCCCAGTGCCATAAGAGTGACCCTGATAAATGAGCATACCCCAGAGTATTGGGCAAATCTGGTAACAATGGGGAGGGGAGTTTGCAGACACAGTAAGGAGCCAATGTTCACTACACAGTAGTCTGTATTATTGTTACAGTGCAGAAGAGACTATTGGTGAAATGTTAATGTGACCCAAGTTCTCTGTTCACAGTTAAAGTCACTTGAATTACTTTGTTAATAGTTAAAACAGATAACTATGAAGTTATAGAAAACTGTTAGCTGTTTCATACAACAGCAGATCAAAGAACGCTCTTTTCATGGTCCAGGACTTAACAGAAGGGAGATAAAGACAGCAGTAACTCTACTCTTCTATATTGTGTTACATGTATAGGTGACATCACAATATGATCCTTTATTCTTAGCAGGAGGAAATGACAAGGATGACTCTCTTTCTCACCATTTCTTCTTTTCTGCCATAGGACCTTTGTGTTTGTAAAAAGTATCAGTGACAGACTCAGTGCAAGTTATTTAACATTCCCCAACCTGCCTATTTCAAATCCTGGTGTAGTGGGGTTTTCTCTGTAAATGAAGAGGTTATCCATTTTCATGGCTCATGAAGACATTGAACTTTCTGTTGCGTCTGTCAGCAACGGCTTCACTCAGACTTATTTATTTCAAAACATGCAACATGTGAGAGATTGTGGAGAAATATCCAAAAAAAGTGACATCACTCTTTCAATGTGAGTAAAATTATGCAATATTGTATGACATACAAATCAATACACTAAATTTAAAACAAACAGTCCGCATGGCTATGGCTTTTATTCTCTGCTCTTTTTTCATTTTCCCCTAGTTTCTGAAGTGGTTTTTTTTATTTTTATCTATATTGGTGCTTCTGTTATGGGCTGTGGTATATTTTTTTCATATTCTGGGGAGCCTATAAACATCTTTTTCAGTATTTTACATTAGCACTTTAAATGCCACTTCTTTTCCTGTTTATATTTCTTTTTCTGTATTGTCTAGAACTCTCTTTCCTCTATTGCTGTCTGAAATCCTTCCCAATGCAGAGTGGCAATACAAGGCATATTTAACAGTTAAACTTCACTTAATTTCTCACTTTACTTGTAGATAGGGCTTGTTTTGGCCCTGTGCCAATAAGGGATTACATCTCGGCTGTGTCTAGACTGGCAGGTTTTTCCGCAAAATCAGATGATTTTGCGGAAAAACTTGACAGCTGTCTACACTGGCCACTTGAATTTCCGGAAAAGCACTGAAGATCTCATGTAAGATCGTCAGTGATTTTCCGGAAATACTATGCTGCTCCCGTTTGGGCAAAAGTCTTTTTCTGAAACAGCACAGTAGTGTTTTCCGCAAAAAAGCCCCAATCGCAAAAATGGCGATCGGGGCTTTTTTGCAGAAAACCGCGTCTAGATTGGCCACGGACGCTTTTCCGCAAAAAGTGCTTTTGTGGAAAAGCATCCTGCCAATCTAGACGTGCTTTTCCAAAAATGCTTTTAACGGAAACTTTTCCGTTAAAAGCATTTTTGGAAAATCATGCCAGTGTAGACGTAGCCCTCCTGTTTACCATGTTTTGATCTCCCGTGTATTTCTTCTTTTCCCATCACAGTCTCCACACTCTAGTTTTCCTCTCTACTATTGTACCCTTTATTACCTTTGTCCCATATGGGCCAAGTCAGGGTATGTTTATATTACAGGATAAGGTTGAATTAAGATTACGCAACTTCAACTACATTAATTGCATATCTGAAGTCAAAGTACCTTAACTCAACTTTTGGTGCTGTCCACACTGCAGGAAGTCAAAAGGAGAACACTCTCCCTTCAACGTCCCTTACTCCTCATGGAAGCAGGAGTATTGACCAGAGTGTCCCTCTCAGTTCATTTAGCATGTCTTCACTAGATCCACTAATTTGAACCCTGAACGATTGATAGCGACAGCTTTCATCTTCTCTGAAGTGTAGAAGAGTCCTTCCAGCCTATTAACCAGATTTCCCAGTGCAGACCATTATCCCCATAACCAAATGCTACCCACAGTTTATTATCACTGGTCAGGTTCACCCAGGAAAGCCAGTTTATGCCTGTTTGGTTCAAGCCACTGGGTTCAAATCAACTAGATAGCTTTGCCCTTTCTTTGACCAAATCTGTGTTTACCAAGGCTATGTCTAGGCTGCAGAATTATATCGGGAAAAGATACGCAAATTGCGTCTACATGGGACCAAATTTCTGAAAAATCGGCTCTTTCAGAGCATCCCTTATTCCTCATACAATGAGGAATACAGGGATGCTGAAAGCACATATCTGCTTTTTTGGAAACTCTTCCTTGAATGTGGCATAGCTTATCCGGAATATCTCCGGTATCCTGAAAAAGCTCTGCACTGTAGACATAGCCTAAGAGGCTCCAGTAGACTCTAACAAGAGAGGTTTTCTTTTTTCTCCTGCTACCTGAAGAGGCATTAATGTGTTGTATCATATATTTCTATGAGTCATGATATGCCTAGTAGTACAAAAAGTTATTGTAAAAGAGAACAAAAATTAACACTAGAAAAAAGTTATTTTTGCAGTTATTTGAAGAGTTTGATCTGAACTATTTTGTCACACCGAAGTAATGAGTGCCTGCAAATCAAGCATTTTGCTATATGACAGGTTTAAAAAATGAGTATTAAGATTTTGCTATATCTCCATTTATTATATATGATGAGCTGTTCCCTGCATCTAATGTAAATTAATTTTTAAGGTACTCCTTAGAGAATTTCTTTCTTTCTCACTTTTGCTGTACCACAGTCTTAACTCTACGACTACGTCTAGACTACATCCCTTTTTCATAAAAGGGATGTAAATTAGACGTATCTCAATTGCTAATGAAGCGGGGATTTAAATCTCCCCCGCTTCATCAGCATAAAAATGGCTGCCGCTTTTTTTCCGCACGGAGCTTTGCCGGAAAAAAGCGCCAGTCTAGACACTGAGCTTGCAGAAAATAAAGCTTTTTCCGAAAGATCCCTTATCCCTTATTTCATAGAGGGAATATGGGATCTTTCAGAAAAGGCTTTATTTTCCGCAAGATCAGCGTCTACACTGGCGCTTTTTTCCAGCAAAGCTCCGTGCGGAAAAAAAGCGGCAGCCATTTTTATGCTAATGAAGCGGGGGAGATTTAAATCCCCGCTTCTTTAGCAATTGCGATACATCTAATTTACATCCCTTTTACGAAAAAGGGATGTAGTCTAGATGTAGCCTACATGTAAGCCCTTTCCCAATAAGCAGTAGTAGCTATTGTTCGAAGGCCAGGAATCTTGCATTAGAATGGTACTGGCTTCAAGGCACTCTCTGTCTGTGAATGCAATTCAATATAATCACTAACTAGTATTCTTGCATAGTGTCTCTAGCTCTCAGGAGGACACATACCCAATGGGTGTCACTCTGTCTCCAGGAAGATTTCCAATACACAACATAATTAACAAAAAATTATATGGCTTTAAATAATCAGTCTGCATATGTGCTGCACAGTAAGAATGACTAGCAAAAGGTGGTGTGTGTGTGTGTGTGTGTGTGTGTGTGTGTGTGTGTGTGTGTAGGGGGCGAAATTAGAACAAAGGAATATTTTGTAAAACTATCAGAAAATCAAAATTACCAAGCAAATACATTTTTGAATGTCCATTCACCCAGATCCCTACGACCTATGGGCATGTCCACACCAGGAAATTATTTTGAAATCACTTGTTTCAAAAGAATAACTCCCAAAATAATAATTTTGAAATAGCATGTCCACACTAGAAGGTAGCTTTGAAATAGCTGAGAATTATTTCAAAATAGTATATCCACACTGATTGGAGCTAAAGCCTCCAGAAGCACTCCAGGAAGGGCAGTTGACACTTTCTGTGTCTGCTTGCTCAGGGTACCCAAAACATGTGCTTACAGGGGCTTCTCTCTACAGCCACATCTCACATGCCACAACTCCATTGCCTACCCCCTTGTGGGACACCAAACTCATGCTGTGTGCTCTGCTAGCCCCTGCAGACTCCACAACACTCACAACATGGAGCCAAAGCTGCTTCAAAACATTGTCTGGTTCATGGGCCTCATGCTGTGCCTCAAGACACAGTTCATCCTAACTGCCCATGTGCTACTTTAGCATGACAACTAAGAGCCCCAAGTGAAGGACCCCTTCACCCAAACCCTGGTGTTCCCACTGCAGCAAATGATTGTCAATCCCTGAACACTGTAGAACACCACTTCTGGCTGAGGGGGACTAGTTTTGAATCATATTGTGCTGCAGCAATGGGACGACCATCAGTGGCTCCAGAACTTCCGCATATGGAAGGACACTTTCCTGGAGCTCTCTGAGGGTATGTCTACACTACAGCGCTAATATGAACTACCTTAGTTCGAATTAGTTAATTCGAACTAAGCTAATTTGAAGTAACGCATCCACACTAAAAAACTAGTTCGAATTAGCGTTTTGCTAATTCGAACTATCATGTCCACATTAAGTGGACCCTGAACCGGGGTTAAGGATGGCCGGAAGCAGTGCTGGCAGGGCATCAGAGGAGGACTTAGAGCGTGGAGATGCTGCCTCAGGCTAGCCGAGGGCTGTGCTTAAAGGGACCCGACCCCCACCCCAGACAGACAGTTCTCAGGGGTGCCCCGCTTGCAAAGAAGTCCTGGCTTGGAGTGCCCTGAGTGCCCACACTGGGCACATCACAGCACTCGGCCATCAGACCGGCTGCACTTGCCGCAGGCTGCCATCTGGGGAGAGGGGGCAATTGGGGGGCTGAAGGAGAGCTTCCACCCCCAGAAGCCCGCAGAGCCAGCCCACTCCTCCCCATCAGGGGCTTGTACCCCATTCCTCCCTCACCTTCTTCCACTTACCCTTCCCTAGCCCCCCTTCCTGATGTACAAAATAAAGAAAACGTGTGGTCAAAAATAGAATCTCTCTTTATTGAACAAAACTGGGGGAGACTGGGAAAAGGAGGTGGGAGAGGGGAAGAGAGAGTGTGGGAGAGGGGAGGGCAACGAAAATGATCAGAGGTTTGGAACAGGTCCCATATGAAGAGAGGCTAAAGAGACTGGGACTTTTCAGTTTAGAAAAGAGGAGACTGAGTGGGGATATGATAGAGGTCTATAAAAGCATGAGTGGTGTGCACAGGGTGCATAAAGAAAAGTTCTTCATTAGTTCCCATAATAGAAGGACTCGAGGACACCAAAGGAAAGGAATGGGTAGCAGGCTTCAAACTAGTAACAGAAAGTTGTTCTTCACAAAGCAAATAGTAAACCTATGGAACTCCTTGCTGCAGGAGGCTGTGAATGCTAGAATTAGAACAGAGTTTAAAGAGAAGTGAGATAAAGTGATGGAGGTTGGGTCCATGGAGTGGTATTAGTCAGGGGGTAGGAGTGGTGTCCCTGCCCAAAGTTTGTGGAAGGCTGGAGAGGGATGGCACGAGACAATTGGCTTGGTCACTGTCTTCGCTCCATCCCCTCCAGGGTCCCTTGGGTTGGCCGCTGTCGGCAGACAGGCTACTGGGCTAGATGGACCTTTGGTCTGACCCAGTACGGCCATTGTAAGCTCAGGGCTCAGGGTCGGGGGTCTCAGTGGACCACCTTGATTTTCATGCACACCTGCTCCTGGGTGGCCAGGCTGGCAGCTCTCCTGCCCTAGACGGCCACTTTCCTGTGCCTAGTGCGGAGGTCCGTGGATGAGGTCCACGACGTCCGCACTAGCCCAGGTGGGTGCCCGCCTCTTGCGGTCCCGGGCAAGCTCCCGGGAGCCGCCAGCCTGGTCCCAGGAAGAGGGGTGGGGGCTGGGAGGCATCGGGTGGCTGGCTCGAGCCATGCCAGGTGCAGGGTCTGCTAGCTGGGTGCTGGCAAGCTTGCACCTGGCACGGGCACTGTAGCCAGCCCGTGCCCCTTTAAGGGGTCCAAGGCCGGGAGGGGGGCAATAGTTTTTCCCTGGTGTTGGCCAGAGTGGCCACCAGGGAAACCTGGGGAGGGCTAGCCTCCCACTAGTTCGAATTAAGGGGCTACACACCCCTTAATTCGAACTAGTAAGTTCGAACTAGGCTTAGTCCTCGTAAAATGAGGTTTACCTAGTTCGAACTAAGCACTCCGCTAGTTCGAATTAAGTTCGAACTAGCGGAGCACTAGTGTAGCACCTATCAAAGTTAATTCGAACTAATGTCCGTTAGTTCGAATTAACTTTGTAGTGTAGACATACCCTGAGTGGCTAGCCTCTGTTCTCAGGTGACAGGACACCTAACTGTGACCTCCATCCCCCTGCAGAAGCCTGTTACCATTGCCCTCTGGAAGCTCACCACGTCATACAGCCATTGCTCCATTGGGAACCAATTTGCGATGGGGTACAGTCAGGGCTGTGCTACTACAGATAGTCAAGGCCATCAATAACATCTTGCTGCAGAGGGTTGTCACTCTGTGAAATGTCAACCCCATCGTGTATGGCCCCCAAGCACAGTGCCTCGGACTATATAAACAGAAAGGGGTACTGGTGCTGCAGGCTCTGGTGGACCAGAAGGGACAATTAATGGATATTACGTCAGCTGGTTGGGGAAGGTGCATGACACCAGCACTTTTTCCTCTGACCACACCATCAGGGTCAGGAACGTGAACATGCCAATCTGCAATCTAGGCACCACAGCCTATCCCTTGCTCCCCTTGCTCATGAGCCCTACTTGGGCTGCCTGGACCCCACCAAGACAAACTTCAACACCAGGCTGAGCAGGTGCCACATGGTTGTGGAGTGTGCATTTGGCCACCTAAAGGGGCTGTTCAGGAGTCATTCACCTGCCAGGACCTAAGCAAGCATACCATCCCCTATGTGGTGCAGCATGTTGTGTGCTCCACAACATATGTGAGAGCAAGAGGGAGACTTTCCTGCCTGGGTTGGGGGCAGAGGCTAATCAGATGGCCAGGGCTTATGAGCAGCCAGAGATCAGTGCAATCAGGAGAGCACATCAGGGGGCTGTGGGAGAGTTTCAGCCAAGGCTACCTGTGAAACTCTCCCCTGGGGCCACTCCATAAGGGGTCCCCGCATTGCCTGTATGTGTCATTCCTCCTGTGTCCCTCTCTTCCCCTGCCCTACCTTCCCACCTTTCCCCCTCCCCTGCAGAGCAGCTAAAAAAAAACCCTTTTATTGAGAAAAACAACTTTGATTGTTTATTTGGGGGGGGGGAGGGGATATATAACTGGGGAAAGAACCCAGAATGGGGAAGACAGGAGAAGAGTGCAGTAGGGCTCAGGAATGGGGATGGGACTGGGACTGGTGCCTGCCTTGAGTAGCTTAGGAGGCTTCAGATGCCCAAGAGGTCTGATCACCATGAGTTGGGAGGGGGGGGCGCAATAACTGCTGGGTATTATGAGGAAAAGCAAAGGGGGTAGGGCAGAGTCAGGGAGTTGGCGGGGGGCAGAGGCAGAGGCAGGGACAGGGAGGTGGCTGGTGACCATCACTCCATGCACTCCATCACAGAGATTATGGAGGACTACATGGCTTTGTGCCAGCACATGGACTTTCTCTGCTCCCAGTCAGCCTGGCACTCATCTAAGTCTGCGGCCCACTCCTGGTGCTCCTTGTTGAACCTCTGGACTAGGGACTGGAGGTTGGCCATCTGGTCCCACAGCAGGTCTTCTCAAGTTTGCTTCCTGCAGTGGATCCCACAAAGACAGGAAGATGACATGGGAGGTATTTGATGCCTCACATTTGCAGCTGGCCAGCTGTGAAGAAAAGTTACAAGAGAAGTTTTCCCAAGAGACACTGTATTTGATGCCTAGCCCTAATCTCTGCATTGACACTGAAGGTCTTGGTTCAGACTATGGTGGTGTGCTTCGAGGAAGGCCATATGTTACCTAGAAAATTCACACTTTCCAGCAGGGGCACAGATGTCCCAGGAAAGCCTCTCTATACCCACATCCCAAAGACAACAAGGTATGGGAAGGTGCTGGCCTGGCCAGGCCAGGAGACTGCAGGTGGGGGGGCTGGGGCACCTCAACTTCCTTCTGTGTCCCACCCATGCCGGTCTAGCACTGACGGCATCCTGCAGAGAGAGAACTTCAATCCCTGCCTCCTGTAGGAGAGCAGGTGTTAGGGGAAGTGTGTGTGAGCAGCAGAGGCCACTTGCCAGAGACAGTGCTACTAGAGTCTTCTCTCTTTCTTCTGCCCCGCCCCCAGCAGGTTCCCATGCAGGGGATCAATCTGCTTTGTATTGTCATGCTTGACCATGAGCGGATGCTGCCTGAGTGTGGGCATTAGCCTATGCCATGTGCTACTATGTGTTTCCATGACTTTGGCCTCTTTAGTGGTGGCTTATCGTGGGAAGGTGTTCCACCATGGAGGCAGGAGTAAGATAGACTTGGCCAGGAACCTTGTGAGAAGGAGTGAGGGGTTCCTGTGTGAAAGTGTCATGGAGCTGAGTGCTCTTGACTAGCACTCCATGTGCTCTCACATGCTCAGGCTATTGTGTGACCCCCCCAGGCAAGAAGGCTTAATGAGGAGCAGGCAGCTCTTCACAGCCTACCACCTGCCCCCGTGTGTCTATATAGAGAGTTATGGAACTTACCTGAAGTTCTTTTGCCAGGATTGTCCAAGGCCTGGGAGATATCCTGGGAGGGAGGGACTGGCTCCAGGGTGAGGACCAGCTCCTGGCTGGTGAGCCTGGCTGGCTGGCTCATGGAGGCTGATGCTGGGCATATCCTGGCCAGACTCAATGATGACGGGGAGGGAGGTGACTGGTCCCTCTCCTAAGATGGCATCCAGCAGCAGGTATGAGGAGCTGGCCCCAAAGATCCTATTTCTTCCCTGGCCTTGTGTCACGTTGCTGAATTGGAGGGAAGCAGCCAGATCGCTGCTGCACCCCTAGGTGGGGGTGTTGGCCCCAGAAATTGGTGTGGGGGGAGCCATGTGGGGTATTGAATTGGAGATTATTGTTTGTTGATCTTATGTACGCTATTTATGTGAGTGTATAATGTCTATGTGTGTAGGTAGGAACCTGTAATCTGTGTGGAAGCTGAATATTTCTGTGAATGTGGTTGAGCATTGCTATGGACAGGCTGAGTAGTGAAGCCCTGTGGAACAATGGCCCTTGATGGCCCAAAGACACACCTAAAGCAGGAGGGTGGAGACCCAAGAGCTGCCAGCAGGGAGAGGCTGAGGACCAGGTGACCTGCTACATACTAGAAGAGGCCAGGAAGGAGTATAAAGAGGCCATGTGGTCGATGCCATTTTGTTCTCAGCTCAGCACTTCATCCCAGAGGCAGCACTGCAGGGATTGAAGAGCCCGGAAGACCTGTGAACCCATCCTGATCGTAGGATGTGCAATAAGAACTTTTAAACCAGCAGCTGCAACATCTCTGCTAGAGCCTGCATCGAGAACTGGGAGATTCGGTGCATGTAACGTACTATACTTTAATAACCTTACTCTCAGGCTTTTCTTTCTTGTAATAATAAACCTTTAGATATAGATTCTAAAGGATTGGCCCAGCGTGATTTGTGGGTAAGATCCAGAGGGTAAATTGACCAGGGATCTGTGGCTGGTTTCTTGGAACCGGACAGAACTTGTTCGGGGTAGGTGGGATTGGGTGCTAGGACCCCCCACCTGTGTATAGGCCCGGGGCCATCTGGGGCACGGATATTGCTGGGGTGTCGGAGGGGTTTTGCTCGGGAGGCTTCAGGCAGGTTGCTGAAGCACTCTGTGGGACTGTTTTGTGGCCTGTTTGGAGAGGTCACCAGTCAAGGGGGCTGTAAGAAGCCCCGGATTTGAGCAATTCGCCCTGAGCGGATGCCCTCAGCTGTGCCCAGACACGGCCCGGTCCGTCACACCTTGTTGTAGGCCTGCCTCATCACTTTCATTTTCATGCAGACCTAGTCAAGTGTCCACATGTGTCCTTTTTCAGCCAGGCTGGTGGTCATATGGATGAAAATATCCATATTACTTCTCCTGGTGCAAAGATCCTGGATGCTGGTCTCCTTCCCCCAGACCTCAATGAGGTCCAGGATCTGCACACCAGGCCCGTCCAGTGCCCTCTTTTGTCACTGGCTTAGGGCACCCAAAGATGCTATGGGAGAGCTGGCAGCCATGGGGGAGCTCAGAGGGAGAGCTGGGGTCACTCATGGCTCCTGCAATAGATGCTGTGTAGCATGGGGCTGGCAAAAATCTCCTTGTGCCACAAACCCTTTTCCTTTTGCCTGCTGCTGTAAAGGGTCAGCAGGAGAAGGTGAGCCCTGGAGGTGCCAGGTGTGGCCAGAGCAGTTACAAGTGCACCTGTGAGAGGCCTCTGGAGGCCAATTATTTTGAAAGAGCAGAAGCTGAGCATCCACACTCACACTATTTCAACATAACTATTTTGAAATAAGCTTTATTCCTCATGGAAAGCTGGAGTTAATATTTCAAAATAACCAGCCTGTTATTCTGAAATGACAGGGTTGGCAGTGTGGATGATCCACTTGTTATTTCTAAATAACTCCCTAGTGTAGACCAGGAAGGTGACCTTCATAATCATGGTAGAAAATGCAAACATAGTTTAGGTTTCTTGGAATTTGTGTTTATCTTCTTTCTAGTACAGGTAGACACGTATAGGCTACATCTAGACTGCAGGCTTCTTTTGGAAGAAGATTTTCTGAAAGAGATCTTCTAAAAAAACTTCCAAAAGAGAGCATTCACACAGCCTAAGTGCATTGAAAAAGCGATCTTCTTTTTCAGAAGATAGCGTCCACACTGAATGGACACTCTCTCGCATGTAAGCTGTGATTACTATGGACGGAGTGGCCACCAGGGCACCTGTGCTTTTTCCTCTTTCCTTTTCTTTCGAAAGTACTCCCTCTTCCCCATCCACACACATCTTTTTCCAAAAGAGCTCTTTCAAGGGAAAAAAAAGGCTTTTTCATCATAGAGAGAGGTTTGCCAATGTCGGAAAAACCCTCTGTTCTTTTGATTTTTTTTCGAGAGAACACAATTGCAGTGTGGATATAAATGAACTTTTTTTCAGAAAAACAACCATTTTTCCAAAAAAAACCCTCTGTAGTGTAGAAATACCCATAATAGTCAGTTAAATAGCCACTTTAAGCATGAGATTTCCATATGAAATGGAAATAGTAAATTCTCAGATTCTTATAAAGAGAGTACAACACTGAACTCCTAAATAGAGTTGTCAGGCTTTTTGACAGTGTCTTCTAAACAGCAAATTCCCATTGGCCAGGCTCTTCTTCTACTCAGGGCTCTGTGGGCATATAGGGTGTGTCTAGACTGCATCCCTCTGTCCATTTAAATATCCTGTGCCTAATGTGAAGAAATATGGCCACCGTGTCTTGCCGACTCAGCACTTTGTCTACAAAAAGTGGCAGTCTAGAGGGGGACCTGTTGAGAAAGAAAGCCTTTTTCAACAGATCCCTTATGCCTCCTACAAGGCATAAGGGATCCTGTTAAGTATATATCCTACCGGAAATCACTGAATTTTTGCAACTGAAGTTGATTTAGATTTTTATGTTTACTTTTATGAAATATTAAGAATTAAAGCTACTATATTTTCATGCATTCTTTAATCTTCCTTCCCCAGTCTCTCTTTCTTATTCCTTCTAGAAAGCTTATAATTTTAGTTAATCTGCAAAATGATAGAAGAAAGACATCTACTGAGTAGATTGGGCAAATATCTTATGCCAGCATATCTGTTTTGTCAGAGACTTTACTGTAGACACAGACTACACTAACAGGGTTTTTCTCCTAGTGTGGGAATTCCACCTCTCCACTTGGCACTAGTTTTGATAACAGAAGCACTCTTCAATTACATGGGTGCATCCACACTGAGCATTTTGTCAGCATAACTATGTTGGTCTAGAGCAGGGCTACTCACCATGCAGCCCACAGCCCGTTTGTTTGTGGCCCACAATGTGGTTTGGGTTTACATGGGGCTCAACGCACAGCTCATGGGTGGGATCCTTTGAATATGGCCTCCACTGGGAACATGCTCCACAACAGCAAGGCATCTCCCAGGCAGGGTGAGCACTGAAAGATGCAAGCGGACAGGCTGGCTGGAACAGACAAGTACAGGGTGTCGGCATTTCTAGCCTCCAAGGAGGAGGTGCCAGGAGCACCAGGGCATTGTGGGAAGTGCTGGCTGCTTAGCCTTGTGGGCAGAGCCTGAGAAGTGCTGACTGGCTCACACTGGCCATGTTTGTGTCCAGTGCCATGACTTAAGGCTTAATCTTTGTATTTGTGCCCTTCAGTGTGAAAGAAGCTATTTGCATGTGTGTGCAACCACACTACTCAGGGCAATAGCTATGGCAATATCAGTTTTAAGTGAACACAGAGCCTACGTTATGGCATCAAAACAGATATCTTATAGGACAAAAACACCAGTTCTTTGCCAGTTTCTATTCTGCAGTAAGTACTGTAGGAAGAGGGAGTGAAATTATACATGTTAGGTCCAGTCTTACAGTCATTTCCTGTAATACCTTCTATCCAAGGTAGCCTCCCAGTCCTTCCAGGGAAGGGCTGGAAATATTCTGGGCTATTTTGTCCCTGAACGACTCTAGCTGGCTTTTATCATGGATATAGGCTCTTATATATTTTGTCTAGAATGCTTTCACCTTAAAAATGTTCTTCCTTAGGGTATGTCTACACAGCAGGGCTACAGTCTAATTAACCTACGCAACTTCAGTTACATTAATTGTGTAGCTGAAATCGAAATAGCTTATTTCAGCTTTTGGTACTGTCTACACAGCAGTAAGTTGAAGGTAGAATTTTCTTTGACTTCTGTTTCTCCTTGTGAAATGAGGTTTACCATGAGTCAGAATAAGAAGTCCTCCAGCTTGACATTATTTTGAAATAAAGGTTTGTAGTAAGGTTGTTAAAGACTAGTAGACTAGTCGATTCCCCCCCCCCCTTGCTGCCTCTATCAGATAGAGGCAGCAAAGGGGGTGCAGGGGAGAGAGGATACTTCAAAGGGCAGCGCCGCACAGCTGAGCCCAGCTGAGGTGGCATTTCAAAGCCGCAGCGCCGCCTGGAGCCTGGGGTCAGCTGGGGATTCCCGAGCTGATCCTGGGTTCCGCTGAAATATCCCGGGGAGCCCGGGAATTGACTCCGGGTTCTGCATGGCATTTCAAATAGACAAAACAACATGGAGTCTGGGGTCAGCAGAGGACTAAAAGTCCCCCGCTGACCCCAGATTCCATGCTGTGCTGCCACTTTGAAATGCACAAAAGCCCCCACTAGGGACTCTAGTACATTTTACAGCTGGCATACCATGTGCAACAGCTGGACTTCCACTGTTCCCGGGTTGCAAGCGGTGTTCTGCATTCCTCCTTTGAAATGTACAAGAGCCCCAGCAGAATGTAGAAGTGATATCAACTAGTCAAGTAATTGATGGAAATTCCATCGACTACTCAACTAGTAAATTAACAGCAATTTAACATCCTTTCTTTGTAGTGTAAATACACACTATGTTATTTCGGAATAATGTCAGTTATTCCAAAATAACGCTGCTGTGTAGACATAGCCTTAGAGAGGTCAATATGTTCACTTATGGCTTAATAACCTACATTGTTCATAGCCTTTGATGAGATAGCAAAGTGCAGGTGTTAGTCTTTTACACAGTCTGACTTGCTGCAAACATCATGGTACAGGCAAGGAACTGTGCATCCTGGAAGATAAACAGGTTAGGAGAGAAACAGGTCTTTACCCAAAAGAGTGGATGTCTGAGGGAGGAGCTGAGAGCATAAAGCCTTGGTGGACCATCGTGGAATGCACTTATGTTATACTGTTACAATACAACAGTATGGAAAAAAAAAGAATCTCATTTACCTTATCTTAAACACTTCTCTTATTTATTCTTCTACCATTTCAGTTTCCTATTGAACTTCCCCCCCATATATGTTTAAATGGTATACAAATGTTTCACTGTTTTACTTCTGACTGCCAATATACAATATCTACAAGCATTACCTTACCAGTATATTTGACCTATATATGGTCAAATTCACTTTTTAAAACCAATGTAGAAATGTTAAAATCTAATTCAAATAAACAGTGCCAAACTGCAATTTTCGACAGTTTTTCTAGAGATCATAAAATGTTGAACATATGGTGATTCACCCACTATTAAGTGAGTTAAAATTAATTTAATATAACGAATCAATAAAATTAAAGATCTTCTTTTTTAGCAGCTGACCCTGTTACAAATCAAAGTCAATGCTCAATGTTTACATAATTGCAAAAACAATCAGTACTTCTTCTACATGTCTTGATCATGTTGAAAATTAGAAGATTTATTTATTTTCCATATGCAAGAAAAGCTCATCATATATATAATAGCCCAATGTCTGTGACTCTGTAACACTCAAATGCTGGCTGTTCCCTCTGGACTGTGCTGTTGCCTCCCACCGTGGCACTCGGCTGACTTCTGCGCTGCTCAGCCGGGCCGCCGCAGGGGAGCCCAAATGGCCGCTTGATCCACTCGCACTCCCGCAGCAGTCAGGCTGAGCAGTGCAGAAGTCAGCCGAGAGCCACGACAGCAGAGGCGGATATAGGGCAGGGCGAACAGGGTGGCCACCCCGGGCCCCGCGCATGTGCTGTGGCGCCACCGCACATGCGCATGGCATCACCGCGCATGCATCGTGGCAAAGGGGGGGCCCCGCGGAATTATGCTGCCCGGGGCCCCGCAAAACGGTCATCTGCCCCTGCACGGCAGGAGGCAAAGGGGCGCGGGGCAGTGATGTGTGGCTTGATAGCGGCTACAGGCCCCGCCCCCCTAGCCATGAACATCACTGCCCCATCCCCCTTTGCCTCCTGCAGTGGCGCTCAGCTGACTTCTGCGCCTCTCAGCCAGGCTGCCATGTGGGAGCAAGTGGGGCAAGTGACTGTTTGGGCTCCACGGTCCCCCAAGTGAGAGGCAGGAGTGGGAGGAAGAGAGAGTGAGAAGCAGGAGGGGGAAGAGAAAGAGAGAGACAAAGAAAGAGACAGGAGGTAGAGAACTGAGAGGGGGGAGGCAGGAGGAGGAGGAGAAGGAGAGAGAGAGGGAGGGAGCGAGAGATCAGAGTCTCAGGAGAGAAGACAGAGGTGGAGGAGAGACCTGAAAAATCCAGTCTTATGACTGTCTAATTGGCTAGTACTTAAAATCACCTGTGTGGTGGGGAGGGGTAGCTCAGTGGTTTAAGCATTGGCCTCCTAAACCTGGGGTTGTGAGTTCAGTCCTTGAGAAGACCATTTAGGGATCTGGGGCAAATCTGTTAGGGATTGTATTTGGTCTTGCTGTGATGGCAGGGGACTGGACTCAATGACTGCAAGGTGCCTTCCAGTTCTGAGATGGTATGATATAACATGCACTGGCCATGTGCAAACAGCAGTTATTTCTAATTTAAGAACTTTTCCTTATTTTTAACTGTATTTACATCCTCAAATACTTCACAGTCCTTTCTTTCTTGCTGTTTAGTGCTTAAAGATCAATTTCAATGATTTTTAAAGATCACTGAAGCAATAATCTATCAGAGTCCTTTGAAAAACAAACAACCAAAACATGCAACAGTATTTCAGTGGAATTGTGACTAGAACAGAAGCTTACTCAGTAGGAAAAACACTTTCATCCTCAAGCATTCATCATACAAAGTTAACTGAAGACCCAAGTAACCCTCTCCCAGCCCCCTCCACACACACATCATTGACTTTTTATGGCTTAAGAATCTGAAAGTAATCAAAGGAAGATTTGCTACAGTGAAACTTTCCCCATGTGCCAAAGCACAAATGTACCACACCATTTCTTTTTATTTCAAAAAAATTCTGCTTATGTCACAATGTGACAAAAATACAACCTCAGCTGGAAGGCTTGTGGAGAGACATGCTCTGCAGTGACAGGTCTGTCAACCTGAGAGAGAGTGTCACATATGCTTCCCTCTACCTCTGCCCAGCTTTAGGAAAGGATGTGTTCTATTGCTTTCAGGAAGTCTAGCTCCTCTGCAGTGGCAGCAGCCATCATTCCTCTGGCAGTGCCTCCACACCCACTAAACTCCTAACACACTGAAACTAATGGCAAAACTTTCTTTGACTTAGGTTGGGCCCAGATTTTACCCATCAAGTCTCCTGAAACCCCGGTCTCCCCTTTTTGCACCTTCATGAGGCCAGGTAAAATCTGGCCCTTCATCTGTTGCTCAGAAAAAGATCCAGATAGACAATACTTGAAAGTCCATCTGACTTTTTAGCTACAGGTCCAGCCACAGGACTAGCCATGTCCAGCTTTTGAGGCTCCTAACCATAATAAAAATAAAAAATCACAACACATGAAAACAAAACAAGGCACCAAAAAGAAGGAGACATAATTTGATTTTTTTTATTTAACAAATAAGTTTGTTGACTTTTTCTGTGCAAATGCACTAATTATTGAGGAAAATATAGGTTTTGTGCAGTGTCACAGTTGATATTAAGCATGACAAGGACATATAAATGCTTTTGTCCCATAGTTGAATGGTAAGTCCTTTACCTGCTTCAAGATGTCGAAGGTGTGTTCACCTCTGTTCCCTTATATTACTGCTCTGTGTAACACAAGCCACTGATACCATAACCAAACAATAACCCTAATGTAGCAATCAGAGAAATAAGCCTAAAGAGCTTAACATATAAGTGGAACATTGTTATAGTGAGCATTTTGATCAATTATGAATTAACTAGTAAATTGCTTGTACAGCCTTTACAAAAAAATCCAGCAAGTAGTACAAAAAAATTTAAAATAAGTGAACTGAACTAACAATAGGCAAATCCAAATAAGTAGGAAGTGGTATTATGCAACTTTTTTTAATGGCAAAACTTCTTGAGGTGGGCTGTTCCCAATTCTGTTATTCCTGAAATATCTCTACAGAGATCCACTTTATATCATGCACTGAGTCCTTCTCAATGCAAAAACAAATTGAATTTCTGCTTTGATCGCTTGCTTTTTTTTGCCAATGATTCAACTAAGCAGAAGTTAGGAAACTCCTGATTAGATTAAACCTAAATCTCAAAGCATGAACCGCAGGTAGAAAGAGAAACACAGATCTTAAACCAATTTTTTGCTTCCATCTTTTCAAAATTTAAATTAATCCAGGGTATGTCTACACTACAGTGCTATTTCGAATTAACTTACTGTAATTTGAAATAGTTATTCAAATTAAGCTAATTCGAAATAACTCATCTAGACACAAAAACTAATTTGAAATAGTATTTTTCTAATTCGAAATAGCGCGTCCACATTAAGTGGACCCTGAATCGAAGGTAAGACTGGCCGGAACCAGGCATGCAGATTAGGCTGCCAGACATAGGAAAATGAAGCGGCAATTTAAATAATCGCCGCTTCATTTAAATGTACATGGCTGCTGCGCTGAGCTGACAAACAGCTGATCAGCTGTTTGTCAGCTCAGCGCGATAATCTGAACGCGCGGGTGTCAACATCAAAGGTATTTGTCGACCACCCAGGTAAACCTCATCCCAGGAGGCATACCTGGGTGGTCGACAAATACCTTTGATGTCGACACCCATGCGTCCAGACTATCGCACTGAGCTGACAAACAGCTGATCAGCTGTTTGTCGGCTCAGCACGGCAGCCATGTAAATTTAAATGAAGCGGCGATTATTTAAATCGCCGCTTCATTTTCCTATGTTTGGTAGCCTAATCTACATGCCTCTGGCGACAGAGGCATGTAGTCTAGACGTACCCTTAGTGTGTGGGGCTGCTGCCTCAGGCTAGCCGAGGGCTGTGCTTAAAGGGACCCGACCCCCCATCCGAGACAGACAGTTCTCAGGTTTCTCTGCTTGCTGGTCTACCTCACTGAGGGACAGCAAAGCATTTGTGTCTCAGAGTGCTCTGCTTGCCCTCACTCGGGACACCACAGCATTCTGCAACATGGAACCAGACCTGTCCCTGGGCATGCCGGTGCATCTCTGGGTCGTTGCCATCAGCCCAGCTGCACTTGCTGCAGGCTGCCATCCGGGAGGTCCATCAGGGGGCTGTCAGGATCCAAGATGCCCTGCGGAAGAGCGTCCACCCCAAGGAGCCCTCAGAGCCACACCGGTTTATTTAACACAACTGGGGAGGGGGAATGAAACTCTGGGGCAACGGGAGAAAGAAGGTGGGAGAGGGCAGGAGAGAGGGTAGGAGAGGGGAGGGGGAAAGCTGGGAGGAGGGAGCAGGAAGGGGGAAGCAAGGGGAACAAGGGGGAGGAGAATCTCAGCGTTCAGGGGTGGGGGTCTCACCAGGCCAACCGCCTCCCAGCACGGTGGGGGAGGGAGCCTCGGTGTCTCCGGGGGGATGGTGAGGAGGATGAGGTGGGGGGTGTGGAGGTTGAGGAGGAAGCAGTGGGAGGGGCGGCAGGAGCAGGAGGAGGGACAGTAGTTGGGGGAGCAGCAGGTGCAGGACTGGCACAGAGCACCATGCTCTGCAGCAGGGCCTGCAGGTTCAAGTTCAGCGCTCAGTCCTGAGCAAGCTGCTCCTGGCAGAGCTGCAGGTCCTCCTGCATCCAGGCCTGGATGGTGTGGTGCAGGACTCGCAGGGCCCCGAGGTGCTGGTCCTAGTACTCCTGCTGCGTAGTGGTGGTCTGGAGCAGGCCATGGGTGCAGGACCATGTCCCGGGAGGGGTGGTGCGCCCTGCACGAGCAGCTGGTGCAGCTGTAGAGAAAGAAGAGAAGTGGTCAGTTCTCCCTGGGGACGCAGTGGATGATGCCCAGCCCTCCCCCCGCAACATGAGGGCAATCATGCCCTGCGCCATAAGAGCCGCTGTGCTTGCACAGAGGCCATGGTCAGAATGTCTTGTTCTCCCCGGGACTGGGAGCTGCCCCAAGACCGCACCCATGCTCCTGTGCCATGTATAGTGTGGCCGGGGCGGGGGGAGATGTCCCCTGCCTCTGTGTAGAGGGGGCGTGTGAAGGGAGAGTGTCCTGCCGGGTCCTGCCCTGGGGTCGGGAGTGTGTCAGGTCTCTTCACACACGCATGTGCCTATTGGGCCACGTCCCCTATTGGGTGTCACGCAGCTGGAGCTACCTGCTCGCACGTGCACAGGTGGCTGCGTGATCCATGGGAGGCATGGCCCACGTGCGTGGTCCTTGGTCTCCCTCCCTGCCTCCCCCCTGGTAGGGAACAGTGCTGGTATTTACCTGGTATGGCCTCCCTGGACGACCCTGCCAATTCCGGTGCTGGGACAGCTGGCGGTGGCCCCTGCAGTGCACCCAGGTCAGGGCCCTCTGGTCCCAGCTCGCTGCCTCCCAGGCTGGCGTGGACCATCTCACCCCCCAGGAGTCGGTCAAGGGCAGGGAAGTAGGGGCAGGTGGAAGCCCCTGCGGCAGCGCCGCCTGTGGTGGCCCTGGCATATGCCTGCCACAGCTCCTTGACTTTCAGGTGCACCTGTTCCTGGGCGCACCTCTGTCCCTTTCTGGCCATGGTGGCTGCTATGCAGCCATAGATGGCTGCGTTCCTTCACCTGGTGCGGAGATCATGGAAGTTGGGGGCCTCCCCCCAAACCTCAATGAGGTCCATGATCTCCACACTAGTCTACGAGGGCGCGCGCCATCTACGGCCCCTGGCTAGCCCCTGGGTGCTGGGGGACTGGGCGGGGGATGGCTGGCTGCCACTGACTGCCGTCCTGTGGCCACTGGCTGAGGGTCTGCAGCTGCTGGCAGGCCCGGCTTTCACACGTGCCCAGTGGCAAGAGTCTGCCCCTTTAAGGGTCCCGGGGCTGGGGGCGAGGAGAGGAGTTTTCCTGGTGTGTCCCAGAGTGGCCACCAGGGGGAACTGGGAAGGGATGGAGGCCCCCTAATTTGAAATAACTGCCTACACAGCACTTATTTCGAATTAGCTATTTCGAATTAGGCGTTATTCCTTGTGGAATGAGGTTTACCTAATTCGAAATAAGAGCTCCGCTATTTCGAATTTATTTCAAAATAGTGGTTTGTATGTGTAGACAGCTATTACAGTTAATTCAAAATAACGTTTCTTATTGTGAATTAACTCTGTAGACATACCCCCAGGGAAGTTAGGAGCCTTTTGTTCAAGACACAGGCAGAGCAGCATATTCCATAGACTAAGGCTGACCACTGACCTGACACATGTGAAAAAATAGAGAAACTGCACTGAAGTTATGCGTTTACCTCCTCTCCAACACATTTTGGGAACAAAGTGCTCTTCAAAGGATAAGGATCAGTCCATTTCTTCCTTTTAATGCAAGGACTATAATTCTGCCTCCCTTTAGACAGTCACACAAAGGGGACGTAAAATCCTTGCACATACACATACTGCATACTCTTAGGGTATGTCTACACTACAGCACTATTTTGAATTAACTTATTTTGAATTAGTTAATTTGAAGTACACTAATTCGAAATAACGCATCTAGACCCAAAAACTAATTCGAATTAGCATTTTGCTAATTCAAATTAGCACGTCCACACTGATTCATGCTTGGTCACATTTAAGGCCAGCTGAAACTGGTTCCAGCAGGGCATCAGGTCAGTAGTTGCTTTGTGTGGCTGCTGTCTGAGGATATCTGAGGCTCGTGCTTAAAGGGACCCCCCTGGACAGCTGGTTCCCAGCTTTTCTGTTTGCTTGCCTACCTTGCCGAGGGACAGCAAAGTGTTTTCCTCTCTACCTGCCTGTTTTTGTAGTTCTCATTGGGGACACTGCAGCAGTAGGCACCATGGAGCCAGAGCTGCCCCTGGGAATTCTGGATTTGTTGCTGCAAGCCTGGCAGCAATGGCTGGAGGCTGCCTGGCACCATTTGGTGCACATCAGCCTCCTGCCCCTCCCCCTGGCCTCCCTGGGGGCCGTGGAGGTGCTGCAGCAGTGCTCGAACGCCAGCGTGCCCTGCCGAATCTGGCATCTGGACACCAGCAGCAACTGTTGGGACCGCATGGTCCTGGCATGCTGGGGAGACCAACAGTGGACCCAGAACTTCAGGGTGAAGAAGGACTCCTTCCTGGAGCTCTGCAAGTGGCTCGCCCCTGCTCTGCAGCGATGGGACCCTCGCATGAGGCTCACCATCCCCCTCCACAAGTGGGTGGTCATCGCCCTATAGAAGCTCTCCATGCCGAACACCTACCTATCCATCGGGAACCAGTTCAGCATGGGGAAATCCACCATCGGAGGAGTGCTCATGAAGGTACAGCACTCACCGGCCACTGGTCCAGCAGAGGAGGGGGGCTGCAAGGAGGGGATGGGCTGCCCCAGGGAAAACAGGAGGGAGGAGGCAAAAGTACCCTGCACGGGAGGGTTTGGTCTGTTCCAGCCATATTACACACCGCCCACAGTGGCCAAGATTGCAGCAGGGGTTGCTTCTGGGAGTGGGGTACGGGGCAGTGCCAGGTAACGAACACTCCCAGCCACCCAGACACCCCAAGGATTCGCAATTTGGTGTGTCTCTCTTCAAGTGGTCAAGGCCATCAACAGGGTGCTGCTCTGCAGGGTGATCCGCCTCACTGACCCAGACACAGTCATCCAGGGGTTCGGCACCCTGGACTTCCCCAACTGTGGGGGGGCCATCGATGGGACGCACATCCCCATCCATGCCCCGGAACACCAGGCCTCCCAGTATATCAACCGAAGGGGGTACTTCTCCATGCTCCTGCAGGCCGTGTCTGACCACCGGGGCCAGTTCACAGACATTAATGTGGGCTGGTCTGGCAAGGCGCACGATGCTAGGGTGTTCCACAACTCCTGCTTGTCCCAGAGGATGCACGCCGGGACCTTCTTCCCTGACTGCCACATCATGGTTGGGGATGTGGAAATGCCAGTGTGCTTGGTGAGGGATGCGCCCTACCCCCTACAGCCCTGGCTGATGAAGCCGTACATGGGACACCTCAAACCCTCCTGGCAGGCCTTCAATTCCAGGCTCACTAGGGCCTGCATTGTGGTGGAAGAGGGGGCCTTTGGACGCCTGAAAGCCCACTTCAGATGCCTCCTCACCTGCCTCGACCTTGCCAAGAACAATATTCCTCTCGTGGTAGCAGCATGTTGCGTGCTGCACAGATTATGTGAGAGGAAGGGGGAGGCTTTCCTACCATCCTGGATGGCTGTGGCAGAACACTTGGCTGGCCTGTACACACAGACCCGCACTGATGCCATCCAGGAGAGCTTCCAGGTGGAGGAGGACTGAACTCTCCCTGGCATGCCCCACTGGTGCCTTCTTCCACCCTCACCTCCTTCCCCTTTCACCTCCCTAACGCCCCTTCCTAATGTACAATAAAAACACCTGTTTTGCCAACAAATATGTCTGTTTATTTCACAGAACTGAGGTGGGGGGAGAGGGCAGGGGGAAACCTGGGAGAAGGGAGCTGGAAGAGGGAAGCAAGGGGAGGAAGGGAAGGGAAAGCTCATGGTTTGGGGTCTTTCTGGCTCTCCTGTTTCACCACACTGCTGGTGCGGAGGTGTCAGGGGAGAGTGGGTATGGAAGGTGGGGCAGGAGGGATGGGGGGCCTGAGGAAGTGAGAGGGGGAGCAGGGGTGGGAGGAGGAGCGAGAGCTGGGGTGGCCACGGGGGCTGGAGTAGAAGGAGGCAGGAACCTGTCCACCAGGGTCTGGAGGTGGCCTTGGCGGTCACAGCCCTGCTCCTCCAGTGCCTGCAAGCTCTGCTGCCACAGCTACAGGTACTCCCAGACCCAGTGCTCCTGGTTGTGGAGCTGCTGCCCCTATAGCCACAGGTGCCGCCACTAGTAATCCTCCAGGTTCCAGGTGCACCTGCTGACCTGGGTGTGGGTGGCTGGTCCAGGCGGGGTGGTGCGCCCTGCACTCACAGGTGCTGCAGCTGTGGTGAAACAAGAGCAGAGGTCAGTTCTCTCTGGGGACACAGTGGGTGAAACCCAGCCCCCCTCTGCAAGGCGAGGTCGGCATGTGGGGAACAAGCCAGGGCCCCTGCATGACACCCAGCTGCTCCCTGGGTGTCATGACACCCTGGGCTCCCTCTCCCCATCCCTCCCCACAAAAGGGGACCATTATAGTTCTCACATGTGGAGCCCTCCCCTGCCTCAGATGACACAGCTGATGGGCTCTGTGGGATGACTCGGGGGTCCTGGGTGCTGGGCAGGCTCCCTGCAGGCTCCTGTGGCTCCTGGCTGTCGTCCTCCTCATCTTTCTCCTTTTCCTCTGTTTAAGAGTCTGGGCCCTCTGCCCCGGGGTCGATCACCACCCCCCGGGTGTGAGCCCCAAGGATGCGGTCCAAGACCTCATAATGAGGGCAGGTGTCTGGGTTGGCCCCTGGTTGGGAGCCTCTGGCATAGGCCTGCCGCAGGTCTTTAATTTTGCAGTGCACCTGCTCCTGGCTGTGCAGGTGGCCTCTGGTGGCCAGGCTGGCAGTCATGCGACTGTAGACAGCCTCATTCCTGTGCCTAGTGCAGAGATCATGGACATTCTAGGCCTCCCCCCAAACCTCGAATAGGTCCATGATCTCCGCACTAGACCAAGCAGGCGCCCGTATTTTTCAACTCCTGGCAGACTCCTGAGAGCTGCCTGCCTCGGCCTGGGAAGAGGGGGAGGGCTGGGTGGCAGCGGGTGGCTGGCTCATGCTGTGGCAGGTGCAGGGTCTGCTGGCTGGATACTGGCAGGCTAGTAAGTGGCACAGGCACTGTGGCCAGAATCTGCCCCTTTAAGGGCTCTGGGGCTGGGATGGGGGGCAGAAGAGTTTCCCTGGTTCAGCACAGAGTATCCACCAGGGGAACCTGGGAAGAGCTAGCCTCTAGCTAGTTCGAATTAAGTGGCTACACAGCACTTAATTCAAACTACTTAATTCAAATTAGACTTTATTCCTCATAGAATGAGGTTTACCAAGTTCGAATTAAGTGCTCCACTAGTTTGATTTAAATTCAAACTAGTGGTTTGTATGTATAGCTGCTATTAAAGTTAATTCGAACTAACGGCAGTTTGTTCTAATTACCTTTGTAGTGTAGACATAGAGACAAAGAAAAAGAAAAACCCGCAACTTAGAAATACAAAAGTAATGTCTAGCCTTTGAAAAAAATAATCTTGTTTGCAGCATTTCCACTGAATTCAGTATGCACAGAATATTTTTCTCAGCAGCATGCCTAGTTTTTTTTCATTTGTTTACAAGATGCCAGTTTTAACTAAAAACAAAACATGAATACAGGCTAAAAACTTCATCTAATAGTATCAGCTCTTTCAGTGAGGGGTCAAACAAGATTTTGTTTTGCTATGTCTGTCTTTGAGTTTTTAATTGTATTTCTATTACTTGGGTTTCTTACATTTCCACAGGTGGAAAGGTGTTGAAGGTACTGGGACAGGGTGCAGTCACAGACGACCCTGTAGTGGTGCCTTCTGGGGTGCTGACACAGTCACTGCCACTGCATTTTTGGAGGCTCAACACTAGTTCTGACTGGGGGAACTAGTTCCCTCCTTGGGTGCTGACACAGCCACTACCCCACTTCCTGCTCTCTGCAGCTCCTCGCCACCCGGTCCTGCTGGGCGTTATGTCGACAGAACTCAGCGGTAGTGTAGACACAGGTTTAGTTTTGTCGACAAAAGTTCACTTTTGTCGACAAAACCCTGTAGTCTAGACACATCCTAATTGCTTCCAAGTGCTGGTGCCGGAGACTTGCAGAGACACGCACTTAAAGGGACCCCCCTGGAGAGCTGTTTCTCTGCTTCTGCTGCGTGCTTGCCTACCTCTTCCAGGAACAGCAAAGCTCTCACAGTGCCTTCTGTGGTTGCCCTGCCTTTCTGGATGCCCCAGATTTTCTCTTGGTGCCATGGAGCCGGAGCTGTCCCTGGCCATGTGATGGCCCACGTGACCATGCTGAAATTTCTGCAACACTTTCTGCCAGCTGCACAAGCTGGACCCCGAGCTCATTCTTGGGACCCTCTCTCTGGGTGCAGGAGATACACTCTGGCAAATGCACCCAACAGTGGAGAGGCATTTTTGGAGGCTCGACATCAGTTCTGACTGGTGGAACCAGCTGGTCATGGAGTGGTGGGACGACCAGCAGTGGCTCCAAAACTTCTGCATGTAGAAGGCCACCTTTTTGGAGCTATGTGCCTGGTTCACCCAAACCCTCTGGAGATTTGACACCTACCAGTAGCCCACCAACCCCTGGAGAAGCAGGTCGCCTCTGTGAGGCAAGATGGGTTGAAGATGGACAGCCCGTGGTGGGTAAAGAACAGGTTAGGAACTATTTAGAAAAGCTAAACGTACATAAATCCATGGGTCCGGACTTAGTGCATCCGAGGGTACTGAGGGAGTTGGCAAATGTCATTGTGGAGCCTTTGGCTATTATCTTTGAAAAGCCATGGAGATCGGGAAAAATCCCGGATGTCTGGAAAAAGGCAAATGTAGTGCCCATCTTCAAAAAAGGGAAGAAGGATGATCCAGTGAACTATAGGCCGGTCAGTCTTACCTCGGTTCCTGGAAAAATCATGGAAGGGATCCCTAAGGAATCCATATTGAGGCACTTGGATGAGAGGAAAATAATTAGGAATAGTCAGCATGGATTTACAAAGGTCAAGTCGTACCTGACCAATCTGATTAGCTTCTATGATGAGGTAAATGGCTCGGTGGACATGGGGAAGTCAGTGGATGTTATATACCTTGACCAGTGGGTAGTGATCAATGGCTCGATGTCAGGATGGCGGTCGGTTTCTAGCGGAGTGCCCCAAGGTTCAGTTCTAGGACCGGTTTTGTTCAATATCTTTATTAATGATCTGGATGAGGGGATGGATTGCACCCTCAGCAAGTTTGTGGATGACACTAAGCTGGGGGGAGAGGTAGATACGCTTAAGGGCAGAGATAGGGTACAGAATGACTTAGACAAATTGGAGGATTGGGCCACAAGAAATCTGATGAGGTTCAACAAGGACAAGTGTAGAGTCCTGCACTTGGGACAGAAGTATCCCAAGCATAGTTACAAGCTGGGGACCAACCGGTTAAGTAGTAGTTCTGCAGAAAAGGACCTGGTGGTTACAGTGGATGAGAAGCTGGCTATAAGTCAACAGTGTGCCCTTGTAGCCAAGAAGGCTAATGGCATATTAGGTTGCATTAAGAGGAGCATTGCCAGCAGATCCAGAGATGTCATCATTCCCCTTTATTCGGCTTTGGTGAGGCTGCATCTGGAGTATTGTGTCCAATTCTGGGCCCCACACTACAAAAAGGATGTGGACGCATTGGAGAGGGTCCAGCGGAGGGCAACCAAAATGATTAGTGGGCTGGAGCATATGACTTATGAGGAGAGGCTGAGGGACTTGGGTCTGTTTAGTCTGCAGAAGCGAAGAGTGAGGGGGGATTTGATAGCAGCCTTCAACTTCCTGAAGGGAGGTTCCAAAGAGGATGGAGAGAGGCTGTTCTCAGTAGTGACAGATGGCAGAACAAGGAGCAATGGTCTCAAGTTGTGGTGGGAGAGGTCCAGGTTGGATATTAGGAAAAACTATTTCACTAGGAGGGTGGTAAAGCACTGGAATGGGTTACCTAGGGAAGTAGTGGAGTCTCCATCCGGCTGTGTCCAGACTCAGGGTTTTTTTCGAAAAAACTTCACCTGCGTCTAGACTGCAGCCGCGTTCTTTCGAAATTAAATCGAAAGAATGTGGCTTTTCTTTCGACGGTGGTAAACCTAATTCCACGAGGAAGAATGCCTTCTTTCGAAAGTGCTTTTTCGAAAGAAGGCGTTCTTCAAAGCAAACAGGCTTTTTAGAAAGAGAGCATCCAGACTCACTGGGTGCTTTCTTTCGAAAAAGCGGCTTGCTTTTTCGAAAGTTCCGCATGCAGTCTTGACGCTCTCTTTCGAAAGAGGCTTGCAGTCTAGACATAGCCCTAGAGGTGTTTAAGTCTCGGCTTGACAGAGCCCTGGCCGGGTTGATTTAGTTGGAATTGGTCCTGCCTAGAGCAGGGGGCTGGACTTGATGACCTTCTGAGGTCTCTTCCAGTTCTATGATTCTATGATTCTACCATCTGGAAGCTTGCCACTCCAGACAGCTACTGATCAGTAAGCAACCAGTTTGTCATGGGGAAGTCCACCATCGGGGCCCTCCTCTTGAGGTAAGGCACTCTGGGGCTGCAGGGAAAAGGGAAACCCTAGAGAAAGAGGGGTTGGCGGCTGTGGGGGTGGAGTGGGGGTTGGGATAAAGACCCGTCCCTGGGGGGTTGTGCCGTCTTGCCCTCACACAGCCCTGCTGCTGGGGGAGTGGCCTCATGGGGTATTCAGGGGAGGGGAGGGAAGGAGAAGAGAGGCAGGGC
This sequence comes from Pelodiscus sinensis, assembly GCF_049634645.1. Classification (NCBI taxonomy): domain Eukaryota; kingdom Metazoa; phylum Chordata; order Testudines; family Trionychidae; genus Pelodiscus; species Pelodiscus sinensis. The sequence goes on from NC_134723.1 coordinate 12,408,529, forward strand.
CGGCACCTCTCAAGGACTCAGGCACTCCTCTCTCATTCTGTTTTTTGTGTTTGTTTGTCTCCTTCTGCAGTTTGTGAGGGCCATCAACTCGATTCTGCTGCAGAGGGTCATCCACCTGGACTCGATTGTGACCAGATTTGCTGCCCTGGGGTTCCTGAACTGTGCTGGAGCCATAGATAGGATCTGCACACCGGAACATTGAGCAGCCAAGTATATAAATCGGAAGGGCTTCTTCTCGATAGTGCTGCAGGCCCTGTTCAACCATGAGGAGAGTTGACATTTTTGTTGGGTGGTCAGGCAGGGGAAGTGATGCTCGGGGGTTTTGCAGCTCAAGCCTCTATGGCAAGCTGGATGCTTGCCTCGCCGGGACTTTGTGGTTGGGGATGTGCAGATGCCATTGTGCATCGTGAGGTACACGGCTTACCCCCTGATGCCATGGCCTCCACTGTGACCTCTGGCTGCGTGACGACGGGGGTCTTGAGGCTGGAGTCCATCACGCCATGTGAGGAAGACATTTCCCCACCCCCTCGTAATAGAGGCAGATGTGGGGTTCTGCCCCTCAGCATGAGCTGCTCTCTCTGGCCTTGATGTATCCCTGATGGAGCTCCTTTACCTTATTCCAGACCTGTTCCAAGGTCTGGGATGGGTGTCTGTGCTCCGCCAGGGACTTGGCCATGCACTCAAAGATGTCTGCACGTGGCATTTGGAGTGGAGATCCTGCAACGTCTCCTCCCACAGCTCGAGGAGGGACAGGATCTCCGCTCTGCACCAGGAGGGTGCCTGCCTCTTGGTCCCCCTGGGTGGGTCCAGGAACCCCTGGGGCTGCTCCCTGCGAGGACCAAGGCAGGCATGAGCAGCTTATGGCTCCATCATGCATGGCAAGGGCTGTGGCACAAAGAGTCACGCGGTCAGGGTGCTGCTCTCAGGCCAGCTTCCTGCCACAAGGCTTGTCCAGGGTGTTTGCAGCTTTAAGAGCTGGCAGGAGACAGGAACTATAGAGTTGTGACTAGTATGGATGGAGTGACCACCAGGGCACCTGTGTTATTTCCTGGGGGCCTCTTCTTTCGAAAGAAAACCCTCCTCCCCATTCACACATGCCTTTTCCCAAAAGAGCTCTTTTGGAAAAAGGCTTCTTCCTCATAGAAAGAGGATTACCCATGCCGGAAAAACCCCTCTGTTCTTTCCATTTACTTTCAAAAGAATGAATAACTCAGGTTTTGTCAGAAAAATGGACGACATACCCTATGGTAACTAATGGAGAATGACTGCAGAATATTTGCTTCTAGAGTTGATTAAAGGACATCAGCTCCTGGAATTGTGCTTGGCTGTGTCTACGCTGGCATGAATTTCCGGAAATACTTAAAACAGAATAGTTTTTGTTATAAGTATTTCCGGAAAAAGAGTGTCCACATTGGCAGGCTGCTTTTCCGGAAAAGCCCTTTTTCTGGAAAAGCATCTGTGGCCAATGTAGACGCGTTTTTCTGGAAAAGAGCCCCGATCGTCATTTTCACGATTGGGGCTTTTTCCCGGAAAAGACTACTGGGCTGTCTACACTGGCCCTTTTCCGGAACAGTGTTCCGAAATAAGGACTTATGCCCGAGCGGGAGCAGAATAGTTTTTCCGGAATAGTGGCTGATTTTGTACAGTAGAGCATCATTGCTTTTCCGGAAATTCAAGGGCCAGTGTAGACAGCTTGCAGCTTATTCCGGAAAATCGGCTGATTTTCCGGAATAAGTGGCCCAGTGTAGACATAGCCCTTCTGTTTCCAATGCAATTCAGCTTTTTAGATAGAAATTACATTTTGAAAATCCTCTTATCCCAGATGTATATGTTTATGATGTTCAGCTTTTTAGCTTAAACATTACCCTTCACAAAGTTAAAGCTATCATCATACATGAATGGATCATACCTCTGAAACATTCCTTTAAGAAAGTTTATCAAAGTTAACCCTGCATTCTTTGGCTATGGAACCATTGGATGCTCTTTGAGAATATACAAATATCCCAGAGATGAAAGTCTAGTATACACTAAAGATTATGTGATTCTGTGTTACTGTGATTTTGGCCCTATCTAGCCTATAGCTGTCATTACCACTATTTGTTTTACAATAAATGTAGAGGAATCATTCTAATAGTTAGGCAAAGTATTCTCTTGAATGTTGTATTCCTAGAAACAGGACACACTGATATACTGAGGTATTTGGCTCACATTTATCACCATAGTTATATGGTCTCTGAAAACATTCTTCTTCACCAGCTGGTGTGATGAGAAGGGGTGTGTATGTGTATATATATATGTGTATATATATATATGTTCCCACTGTGGGAGAAAAATACATTAGCCATTAGTACTAGCTAATTTCTTGCTCAGTATGATGCCCTCATTCTTGTTCCTACTTGATTGTAATAAACATTAAGCCCTTTTGGTAAAGGCAGGTAATTGCATCTCTCCATTTGCATGTGCCCTTCACATTTCCACCATCCTCCACAACTGAAATAGGTCGGATATTATGGTTACACTAGAAGTTGTCTTCTTATCTCCCAGCCAAGTCTATCTTGACATTTTCCAGCAGATACAAAGAGAAGACTGTGAATCTGAGATCATTAATAGCATTACTGACTTCAAGATCATTCATTATGAACCAATCCACACTGGTTTCTGTAAACCTTGCTGTAGTTTCAAACCAGTATAATTTCCAAGATATTATTTAAAGAGCTAGAGAATATAATTTGAAAGATGGTATAGTTAAATAATCAGGACCGAGGATACACAAGACTATATCATAGGTGTTAAGCCATGGTTTGCCTTGGGTAGGTGAGAAGGGATTGTACAATGAGCAGAGACAGCCCGAGCAGCATTTCATCTGACTCCACCAGAATGTCACTGTATGTGCATCTCTTTATAGGATGCAGCATATTCTCCCACTCACCATGCCATTTCAGCTATGCTGGTTTATGTGGGTAATATGGGATTATGGCCCTACTTTTGCCTCCCTCCTACCTTTATAACGCTACTAGATGTTAAAACCTCTTGTGTTCTCCCCAGTGATTATGACAGCCCCCTGTATAGATTCTTATGTGCCATTGCTACCCTTGTTCACCTATTCAAGCCTAAGTCTGACTCCCAAGTAGGATTCATGTTTCCATTTACAGATGGCCACCTGTTGTATATTTAATTGATGATACCAAACTGGGTGGGGTTGCAACTTCTTTGGAGGATAGGGACATAATTCAAAATGACCTTAGCAAGTTAGAGAAATGGTCAGAGGTAAACAGGATGAGGTTTAATAAAGAGAAATGCAAAGTGCTCCACTTAGGAAGGAACAATCAGTTCCATACATACAAGATGGGAAGCGACTGTCTAGCAAGGAGCATGGCAGAAAGGGATCTAGGGGTCATAGTGGACCACAAGTTGAATATGAGTCAACAGTGTGATGCTGTTGCAAAAAAAGCAAATATGATTCTAGGTTGTATCAACAGGTGTGTTGTAAGCAAAACTCGTGAAGTCATTCTGCCGCTCTACTCTGCACTAGTTAGGCCTCAGCTGGAGTACTGTGTCCAGTTCTGGGCACCACATTTCAAAAAAGATGTGGAGAAATTGGAAAGGGTACAGAGAAGAGCGACAAGAATGATTAAAGGTCTAGAGAACATGACCTATGAAGCCAGGCTTCATGAACTGGGCTTGTTTAGTTTGGAAAAAAGAAGATTAAGGGGGGACATGATAGCGGTTTTCAAATATCTAAAAGGGTGTCACAAGGAGGAAGGAGAAAATTTGTTCCTCTTGGTTTCTGAGGACAGGACAAGGAGTAATGGGCTTAAAGTGCAGCAGGGGAGGTTTAGATTGGACATTAGGAAAAAATTCCTAACTGTCAGGGTGGTCAAATATTGGAATAAATTGCCAAGGGAGGTGGTGGAATCTCCCTCTCTGGAGATATTTAAGAACAGGTTAGATAGACATCTGTCAGGGATGGTGTAGGTGGAGCTTGGTCCTGCCTTGAGGGTGGGGGGCTGGACTCGATGACCTCTTGAGGTCCCTTCCAGTCCTATTATTCTATGATTCTATGATTCTATGATTCTATAATTCACAGTTTGGACAGACAGCATGCAAACTTGATTCATTAGTTCAGTATTCTGTGTGCCCATGGAAGGCTTTGTGTTTCAACTGACTGGGGAGATGTAGGTTTATCATCTCTGCTTCTCATATGCACATTGACATTATCTAATAGTCAAGCTGAGATATCTCCAAGCTAAAACTGCTGACTTCTGTTTTTTGTTTGTAAGTGCCCTTAAATGGGGAACTCATATTTATCACCCAGGTGTCCCGCACATTTCCACCAGCCTCCACAACTGAAACAGATTAAAGAGGAATTTATATTACTGTTACACTAGAAGTTGTCTCCTCATATCCCTGCCAAGGGACTCCTTGCCCCTGAACAGGGAGCTCTCAACACATAGATCACTTGCAATAAAATTGACATCTGAGAGAAGAGCAAAATATATTCAGAATTCCTAATTCCTTGGAAGCTTGTAAAATTACTGTCTGAAACCTATAATGATACTGGGATAATTTGGGAAGGTATTTATTTTTGAAATTTTCTTTCCTTATCTAGTATGAAAATAATCAGAATGTTAATATTCACAACAAAGCATAAACAAGCTTTGTTCTAAACACTACTTTATATAAACCATCTTTCAGTTTTATGCACTAGCCATTCTACCAGCTCTCTTTCGGCTATTGAGACTGATAGACAAACTTTCAGTATGCTCTGTGGAGTCAGAATTAGGATGACAGCCCAGTAAGATAATGATTTTTCTCACCACACTGAATTGTCACCCCACTTGACCATCTAGTGCATTGCATTTCTCAACCATATTGTCTATATCATTGGTGTCTTGTGGCACTGGTATCTTGTGACATTGGTGATATTTCCTTCTGCCTTGGAATGAACATACGGATGGTGCTCATGTGAGGGCCTATTCTACCATCTTATCCATGCTGTTGTGTACTTGGGCTCAAATCACTCCTTACTGGAATAATACAGAGCATTGGGAATGATAATTCCCACCAGGAGCCCATCCTGAAGATCCCCCTGATTTATCTGTCAAAGGGGGCTGAATAACCAGCTGCAAAATAGGATGTGGGCTCCACTCCCAAACCTGGAATGTCCTCTGTAAGGCCATCTATATGGAAGCCCTCAGATGGTGGTGTTACCCATATCTCTTAAGTGACAAATAACTAGAACATCCTTTAGCTACCCTTATATTTTTGAAGTCCATTGGCTCTGCCTCAAGAGCTAGGGAAACTCCGTGGGCTTGAAGCCCCTTTCCACCAGTATGCTTGCTAAGTTGCTTCCTACACATTTTGTTCACTTAGTTGGTTTGTCACCTTATATGCAAATATATTTTTATTGATCTCGGATTTTGATCCAAACACATTCACTGTTTCCAAAATATATTTTAAGAATATATTTCCAGTAGACACAAGACTCTTTAAATTTAACTATACATACCTCACCAAAGAATAATGCCTGACCCTGTGGCTATGTCTAGACTACATGACTTTTTTGAAAGAGGCTTTTTCGAGACCTCCCTGAACAGCCGTTCCTCTGCTTCTGCAGCTGGCTTGCCTATCTCCTAGAGAGACAACAAAGTTTCTGCAGTGCTTGTTTTGAGTGCCCTGCTTTCTGGGACACCACAGCTGTGTGATTTTTTATTGGGATTTGTGCTTTACAATCCTTTTTTTGCCATGGAGCCGGAGCTGCTCCTGGGCAGGCAATGGCCCCACACTGTAATGCTTCAATTTCTGCTGCAACTCCATGAGACTTTAATGATGTTCATGCCAAGTCAGGATTCTGAACCCCTTGAGACCCTCATTCAGGCTGCAGCAACACTGTTCTTGTCACTGAACTTCTTCCACAAGAGGCGATTTTGGAGGCTGGAGACAAGTTCAGACCGGGGGGACCGGCTCGTCACAGAGCAGTGGGATGACCAGGCTTGGCTCCAAAACTTCAGGATGCGTAAGGCCACCTTCCAGGAGCTATGGAACTGGCTCGCCCCTGCCCTGCAACGACAGGACACCCATCTGTGCCCTGCCATCCACCTGGAGAAGAGGATGGCTATTACCCTCTGGAAACTGGCCACCCCCAACAGCTACTGTTCGGTGGGACACCAGTTTGGCATGGGGAGATATACTGTTTGTGCCATGTTGATGGAGGGGACTGTCCATGTGGCGTAGGGGGAGTGTACCAGAAAGGGTGGGGGGGCAATGGAGTGGGAGTGAGGGAGGGCCCCTGTCCTACTGCTGGTAGGGGCTGCCTGGGGGGGGCTCCTGGAGTCTTGGGGGGAAGGGAGGGGAGGCATCTCTCAAGGACTCGGGCAACCCCTTTAGCTTCCTATTCTGTGTGTTTGTATGTGTCTATTTCTGCAGGTGGTGAGGGCCATCAACTCAGAGCTGCTAAACAGGATTGTCTGCCTTGGAGGCCTGGACACCATCATGGCCAGCTTTTCTGGGCTGGGATTCCCATACTGTGGAGGAGCACTCAATGGAACTCACGTCACAATCCGCTCACCTCCCCATTGAGCAGCCCAGCACATCAACAGAAAAGGCTACTTCTCCATGGTGCTGCAGGACCTGGTTGACCACTATGGACAATTCACTGACATTTGTGTGAGGTGGTCGGGCTGGACACATGATGCCCGGATCTTCAGAAATTCCTACCTTTACCACAGGCTGCAGGCTGGAACATTCTTCCCGCAGCAAAACTTTGCTGTTGGGAACATGGAGATACCAATCTGCATTGTGGCCAATGTGGCGTACATGAAGCCATACACTGGGCATCTGAACACAAGCAGGGAACAATGTATTGTGCACCTGACCCAGGCATGCTTGCAGGTTGAATGCGCCTTTGGCTGGCTAAAGGGAATGTTTAGGTGCCAGCTCACTCGCCTCAACATGGGGGAACGCAATATCCCTGAGGTAGAGGCTGTGTGTTGCGTGCTCCACAGCCTGGTGGAGAGCAAAGGAGAAGCCTTCCTCCCAGGGTGGGGAACATGGGCAGATGTCAAGGGGAGGTGGTTCAAGCAGCTCTGGACAGCTGCCATCCACCAAGCCCATCAGGTGGGGGTCCGCATCCGGGAGGCCCTGCATGAGAGATTCTCAGCAGGAGCCCAATGACCCTACCCAGGGTCTCCTCAATGGGGTCAGTGGCCTGCCTTCCCCCCCCCCCCCCAAGACCTTTCCTCCCGCAACCCATCCCTGCACCAGTCTCCGGACAGTTAACACACACACACACCAGGTTTTATGTCAAAAACATTGTTTATTACCAAATCATCAAACACTGTGCAAAGAATTAGCTTTTTGTAACAAAATAAAACTGTGTGCAAAATGTTTTCAAAAATAAACTTTCTTATTAAACTAGCAGTCTTTTTAACTGGGGAGGAGAGCTGAGGGTGTCTCCTGGCCCACAAAAGTCTGCCTCCTTGGGTCTGTGGCCCTAAACGTGCTTGGAGTCGAGTGGGGTCTGAGACAGTGGGGGGGGGGGACGGGGAGGGCTGCAGCTAGGTCTGCAATAGCGGGGTGGGGAAGCAGGGATTGGGGGGGCAGGGAGTGAGGGGAAGGAAGGGGAGGCAAAGGGGGAAGAGGAGGAAGGGGGGCAGAGAGGGCCAGAGCAGGCTGAGCGGGAGAAACAGCAATGGGGACAGGACCTGGGACACCCATGGCCTCACTGATACTCCCACATATTGCTGTCCACTGCAGGAGGAAACCAGCAAGCGGTCATGCCACTGAGCCCCTTCCCATGCCCTTTCAGCCATGGTCTCCTCAATCCATTCTAGGGCCTCAACATGCCTCCGCATGAGGTCATTGTAGACCCACCAGTGCCTGCGGCTTCTGTGGTACTGAGGGTGATGGTACAGTGCTCTGATCTGGCAGGTCCGGCTGTGGAGGAGAAGAGGAAGAAGTGGTCAGTTTCATGAATGCACACACTGTCCCTGCTTGTGGTCAGTGAGTAAGTCCTTGGAACATGGAATGGCAATGTTCTCACTGCAAGCTCACGTCTGGCCTGGCCAGCAGCCCTGGCCTCACAGAGGCCCCAAAGTGGCTAGGGCAGTGGTCTCCAACCTTTTTACACCCAAGATCACTTTTTAAGTCTCAGAACAGGAGAAGATCTACCGCCCCGCCCCTTCCTTGAAGCCCTGTTCCTTCCTTGAAGCCCCGCCCTCTCTATTCTCCTGTCCATCACTTGCTATCCCCAGCCCTTAAACTGTTTAACAGTGTATATTTTTAAATTATGCAATATATAAAATTAAAATCACATGTTTATAGTTATGAAATAAATGGTCTGTTTTTAATTCATGCTATTTAAATGTCAAATGAAGCATTTATAATTATACATTTTGTTCTCTGCTATTTTGTAAATCTAAAATCAAGTATCGATAACTGTATATTTTTTCTTCCAATAACAAAGTCTCCGTGTGACACCTGTAACTGAACAGTATCTGCCAGTGTCTTGAAGTCTGGGTTGTAGTCTGAGATTGCTAGTCATATACAGCCCATCAGATGGGCATCTGTGATCCTGCACTCAGCCTGGGAAGCTTGCTCCAGCACAGCTGGAGCTAGATGCAGCCTCCCTGGGCTGAGCGCAGGGCAGCCGGGCAGAAGGGAAGAGAAGTGGCTGCCCGGCCAGCTGGCCATGGCGCTCAGCCAGGGTGCACCAAGCTCCACATGGGCAGGTGCAGAGGAGAAGCCACGGATCAGCTGGAGCGTGGGGCAGCCTCTTTCAGCTGAAAGCCACAGTCAGCTGGCTGGGGTGTTTCAGCCCTCCCGACCTCCCAGCTCTCACCATTCCTCGCAGCTACTCACCTGTGTTGTTGCTCAGTGAATAAGCTGCTCCTCAAATGAGGAAATCTAATGTAAATGTACTGCGCAGGCACACAGTTCAGAGAGGGCTCAAGAACTACTCTAAGAGCCCCTGAGATCTACCGGTAGATCACGATCTACAGGTTGATGACCACGGGGCTAGGGCAATGTCCCCCACCCCTAACACACACACACACACACACACACACACACACATTATGGCCATTCAGCCCAGGGAAGTGTCCAGCCACACTGGGTCACAGGATGTAGGACAGGGACCTGGAGCAGCTTGGGTCTCCCAGGACTCCCACCCACACACCCACCGTCTACCCATGGCAGCACTATTTGTGGGAGCAATTGTTGTGTTGCTTGTGCATACATGCCCAAGTGCTAGGTTTGACACTTGCAGTGGTCTGTATGCTGTTGTGCGTGTGCCTTGTGACCAGCCTGCTTTCCACAGTTCCTGGTGAGGGGAGGACAGCCCTCCCTGGGTGTCAGACATGTGTGGGGCACTCCTCAAGCTGTGAGCACCTGCCCATGTGAGCCCTGGGAATGAACATGCTTGTACATGCACAGAGAGGTGCAAGCTGTCCAGGAAGAGCATGACATGTGCAGACTGTCCCACATCCCCTATGCTCCCACCTCCCCCCATTCTGTGTGTGTGACTCTGACTGCACTCACCTGATGTTCCCTCACCAGCCTCAGAGGATGCCTGTGAGGCCTTCTAGGTCTGGCTCCAGGGTCAGGGTGACCAGAGTCTGGTTGGGGTTCTCCTCCTCTTCATCCTGCAGCTACTGCTCCGGGTTCTCCTCAGCCACCTCCTGGCATTGCTGGACCAGTGTCTGCAACCCGGACTGCACAATAACCGGGGCAGAGAGAGGTTCCCCACCAGCCAGGGTTCTGTCCAGCTCCTGGAAGTACACACAGTGGTGAGGCACTTCCCCTGTGGTGGAGCTGTGCTCACGGGCCCTGGCATAGCCCTGTCTCAATTCTTTTACCTTGGCCCGCACCTGGTCCAAGGTTCTGGGGTGATAGCCTCTTTTGGCCGGCCCCTCGGCCATGCGGGTGTAAATGTCTGCATTGTGGTGTTGGGAATGCAGAGCCTGTAGGGATTCCTCCTCTCCACATAGTTCCAAAACTGCCAGGACCTCTGGCCCAGACCAGGCTGGAGCTCACTTCTTTGTGCCCCTAGAAGGCTCATGGGATGGCTCCCTGGAAGAACCCTTGGGGATCTCGGGGGTCTTGCGCTTGTGCCATGCTTCCTTGGCAGACAGGCAGGAAGAGCCATGTGGTCAGTGGCTTCCTCTGGCTGCATTCCTGCCACAATGGCTGCCCAGGGTTGCCTGTGCCTTTAAGACATGGCTACAGACAGGAAAAATAGAGGTTTTTCTTGCAAATGGAGTGTCCACTAGAACTTTTCCCTGGAGATCTGTTTTTTCGAATCCTCCCCCGCCCCCACATCCGCACACACCTTTGTTTGACAGATCTTTGTCGAAAAAGGTGTTCTTCCTTGTAAAACTAGGTTTACCTCTATCGACAAGACCAATGCGTTTTTTCAATTTACTGTTGAAAGAATGCGGCAGTTGGCTAGACGTGGGTGAAGTTTTTTCAAAAAAAGGCAAAGACACCCTGTGTGTCACCATGGGTATGTCTATGAACAGCCGTTAGTTCGAATTAACTTTCATAGGCGCTACACATACAAACCTCAAGTTCGAATTTAATTCGAACTAGTGGAGCGCTTAATTCAAACTAGGAAAACCTCATCTACGAGGACTAATGCCTACTTCGAATTAAGTAGTTCGAATTAAGGGCTGTGTAGCCACTTAATTCGAACTAGTTGGAGGCTAGCCCTTCCCAGGTTGTCCTGGTAGCCACTCTGGGCACAACCAGGGAAACTCTTCTGCCCGCCTCCCAGCCCCGGAGTCCTTAAAGGGCCACGGTCTGGCTATGGTGCTTGTGCCAGTTGCAAGCCTGCCAGCACTCAACCAGCAGACCCTGCACCAGGCACAAGTTGAGCCAGGCACCTGCTGCCACCCAGCCCTCCCAGGAGCCAGGCCGGGGCTGCAAGAGGCGGGCATCCGCCTGGTCTAGTCCGGAGATTGTGGACCTCATTGAGATTTGGGGGTAGGCCTCCAACGTCAACGATCTCAGCACTAGCCACAGGAATGCGGCCGTCTACAGCCGCATGGTTGACAGCCTGGCCACAGAGGCCACACGCGGACCCGGGAGCAGGTCCGCTTCAAGGTCAAGGACCTGTGGTAGGCCTACTAAAGGGCCTCCCAGCCAGGAGCTGACCCGGAGACATGCCCCTATTATGAGGCCCTGGACCACATCTTAGGGGATCACACAGTGCATGTCCCCCGGGGAGTGGTGATCGAGCCTGGAGCAGAGGGACCCATCCTGGACATGGAGGAGGAGGATGCCGAGAGCCAGGAGCCTGCAAGGATCCTGCCCAGGACCCAGTACCCCCAAGGCACCCCACAGAGCACATTGGCTGTGTCATCCGAGGGAGGGCTGGGGAGGGCTCCACATATGAGTGCCATCATGCTCCCCTTATGTGTATGGGGGACGTCGGGGGAGAGGGAGCCCAGGGATCATGCACCTGGACCTTGCCCACTATGGAGCAGGAGCTGGGGGTCATGAAGGAGCCCTGGCCTGTTCCCCAAACGCCGACCTCCCCTTGCAAAGGGGGCTGGGTTTCACACACTGTGTCCCCAGGGAGAACTGACCACTGCTCTTGTTTCACCACAGCCGCAGCAACTGGGACTGCAAGGCACACCACCCCACCTGCAACAGCCACCCGCACCTGGGCCAGCAAGCACACCAGGAACCTGGAGGTCTACTAACAGTGGCACCTGCGGTTACTGGAGCAGCAACTCCACATCCAGGAGCACTGGGTCCGGGTAGAGCTATGGCTGCAGCAGCGGAGCTTGGAGGGGCTGAAGGAGCAGAGCTGTGCCCTCTGAGGTCACCTCCAGACCCTGGTGGACAGGTTCCTGCCTCCTCCTGCTCCAGCCTTTGTGGCCACCCCAGCTCTCTCTCCTCCTCCCACCCCTGCTCCCCCTCTCACTTCCTCTGCAACCCCAGTCTCTCCTGCCCAACCCTCCACACCCACTCCCCCCCATTTCCCCCGCACCCGCACTGCTGTGAGATGGAAGAGCCAGCAGGACCCCGAACTCTGAACTTTCCCTTCCCTTCCTCCCCCTTCCAGCTCCTTCCTCCCAGGTTTCTCCCCCCTCCCTCCCCCACCCCAGTTATGTACAATAAAGAGAGATTTTTGTTGGCAAAACAGGTGTGTTTATTTTACATTATGAAGGGGGGCTAGGAAGGGGAAAGGGGAAGGAGGAGAGGGTGGAAGAAGGCCCCAGTGGGGCATGCAAGGAGAGTTCAATCCTCCTTCTCCACCCAGAAGCTCTCCTGCAGGGCTTCCTGGATCCGGACGGCCACCCGCTGGGCCTCCCAGACAATGGCAGTGCGGGGCTGCACGTACTGGCCAGCCATGTGCTCAGCCTCAGCTATCCAGGCTGGCAGGAAAGCCTCCCCCTACCGCTCACATACATTGTGCAGCACACAACATGCTTCCACCACGGGAGGGATATTGTGCTCTGCGAGTTTGAGGAGTGTGAGGAGTGTGAGGAGGCATCGAAATCGGGGTTTCAGGTGTCCGAAGGCCCCCTCGACCACTATGCGGGCCCTGGTGAGCCTGGCATTGAAGGCCTGCCGGGAGGGCTTGAGGTGTCCCATGTACGGCTTTAGTAGCGAGGGCTGTAGGGGGTAGGCTGCATCCCCCACCAGGCAGATGGGCATGTCCACATCCTCGACCCTGATGTGGCAGTCGGGGAAGAAGGTTCTGGCCTGCAGCCTCTGGCACATGGAGGAGTTCAGGAGGACAGAGAAGTACCCCTTGCGATTGATGTACTGGGAGGCCTGGTGTTGCCGGGCACGGATGAGGATGTGCGTCCTTTCGATGGCCCTCCTGCAGTTGGGAAAGCTGAGGGCGCCGAACCCCCGGATGACTGCATCCGGGTCACCGAGGCGGACCACCCTAAAGAGCAGCACCCGGTTGATGGCCTTGACCACCTGCAGAGAGACGCACCAAACCGCGAATCACTAGGTTGCCCAGGTGGCTGGGAGCATTCGTTCCCTGGCACTGCCCCACGCCCCACTCCCAGAAACAGCCCCCACGGGCAGTGTGTACTATGGCCGGGACAGACCAAACCCTCCCTTGTGGGGTACTTTCACCTCCTCCCTCCTCCCCCGTTTTCCCTGGAGCTGACCATCCCCTCCTTGCAGCCCCTCTCCCCCCTGGCCCAGTGGCCGCTGGGTGCCGTACCTGCATGAGCACTGCTCCGATGGTGGATCTCCCCATGCCGAACTGGTTCCCGACGGATCGGTAGCTGTCCAGTGTGGAGAGCTTCCACAGGACGATGGCCAGATGCTTCTGGTGGGGGATGGTGGGCCTCATGTGAGTGTCCCGTTGCCACAGAGCAGGGACGAGCCACTGGCAGAGCTCCAGGAAGGTGTCCTTCTTCATCCTGAAGTTCTGGCTCCACTGTTGGTCTCCCCAGCACTCAAGGACAATGCGGTCCCACAAGTCGCTGCTGGTGTCCAGATGCCAGATGCAGCAGGGCACGCTGGCATCCGGGCTCTGCTGCCGCTCCTCCACGACCCCCGGGGAGGCTTGCGGGAGAGGCAGAGGGCTGATATGCACCAGATGGTGCAAGGCAGCCTCCACCCATTGCTGGCCAGCTTGCAGCAGCAAGTCCAAAAACTGGAGCAGCATGCCCACGGCGAGCTCTGGCTCCATAGGGCCAACTGTGGCAGCGGCCTAAATGGGAAGCACCGACACAGGCAGGCGGAGAGAAAAACACTTTGCTGTCCCTTGGCGAGGTAGGCAAGAAAGCAGAAAAGCTGATAACCGGGGGGTCCCTTTAAGCACGAGCCTCAGATAGCCTCAGACAGCAGCCACACTAAGCAATTACTGACCTGATGCTCTGCTGGAACCGGTTTCAGCTGCCCTTAAATACAACCCAGCTGCCAATTAGTGTGGACGCGCTAGTTCGAATTAACAAAACACTAATGTGAATTAGTTTTTGGGTCTAGATGCGCTAATTTGAATTAGCTTAGTTCGAATTAGCTAGTTCAAATTTAGTTAGTTTGAATTATTGCTGTAGTGTAGACATACCCCGTTTTACATAACTTCTTACGGGATACTTTTTGGACATCTATTATGTCAACAATGTTTTGGGAGTAGTGAGTGTATCAGACCTGATATGAGTTACAGCAGACATTGAGAGGTTTTTAAGGTCACATAGGGTATGTCTACACTACAGCACTAATTCCAACTAACTTAATTCGAATTAGTTAATTCGAACTAAGCTAATTCGAACTAGTGCATCTAGACCTAAAAACTAGTTTGAATTAGTGTTTTCCTAATTCGAACTAGCATGTCCACACTGAGTGGACCCTGAACCGATGTTAAGTCTGGCCGGAAGCAGTGCCGGCAGGGCATCAGGTTAGGACTTAGAGTGTGGAGCTGCTGTCTCAGGCTATCCCACAGCTGTGCTTAAAGGGACCCGACCCCCATCCCAGACAGACAGTTCTCAGGGTTCTCCGCTTGCTTGTCTACCTCGATGAGGGACAGCAAAGCAGTCCTGTCTTGGAGTGCCCTGAATGCCCACACTCAGCACATCACAGCACTCGGCCATCAGCCCAGCTGCACTTGCCGCAGGCTGCCATCCGGGGGGGAAAATCGGGGGGCTGCAGGAGAGCTTCCACCCTGAGGAGCCTGCAGATCCACCCCAGTCCTCCCCATCGGGGGGCTCGTACCCCATTCCTCCCTCACCTCCTTCCACTTACCCCTCTCTAGCCCCCCTTCCTGATGTACAAAATAAAGGACACGTGTTCAAAAATAGAAACACTTTATTTAACAAAACTGGGGGGGGGATTAGCCTCTGGGGAGACTGGGAAAAGGAGGTGGGAGAGGGGAAGAGAGAGGGTGGGAGAGGGGAGGGGGAAACCTGGGAGGAGGGAGCTGGAAGGGGGAAGCCAGGGGAAGAAGGAGGAGAGGAAGTATCAAATTATGGTACGCCATATCTTCAGTACTGTGTACGGATGTGGTCTCCTCACCTCAAAAGAGATGTTTTGGCCTTGGAAAGGGTTCAGAAAAGGGCAACTATAATGATTAGGGGTATGGAACAGGTCCCATATGAAGAGAGACTAAAAAAACTGGGACTTTTCAGCTTAGAAAAGAGGAGACTGAAGGAGGATATGATAGAGGTCTATAAAATCATGAGTGGTGTGCACAGGGTGCATAAAGAAAAGTTCTTCATTAGTTCCCATAATAGAAGGACTAGGGGACACCAAATGAAATGAATGGGTAGCAGGCTTCAAACTAATAAAAGAAAGTTCTTCTTCACAAAGCAAATAGTCAACCTGTGGAACTCCTTGCCACAGGAGGCTGTGAAGGCTAGAACTATAACAGAGTTTAAAGAGAAGTTAGATAAAGTCATGGAGGTTGGGTCCATGGAGTGCTATTAGCCAGGGGGGAGGAATGGTGTCCCTGGCCTCTGTTTGTGGAAGGCTAGAGATGGATGGCACGAGACAAATGGCTTGGTCATTGTCTTCGGTCCATTCCCTCCAGGGTACCTAGTGTTGGCCGCTGTCGGCAGATAGGCTACTGGGCTAGATGGTCCTTTGGTCTGACCCAGTATGGCCGTTCTTATGTTCTTACGTTCTAAGCTCAGGGCTCAGAGTCGGGGGTCTCACTGGACCAACTTGATTTTCATGGAAATCTGCTCCTGGGTTTGCATGTGGCCTTTGGTGGCCAGGCTGGCAGATATCCTGCCTTAGACAGCCATTTTCCTGTGCCTAGTGCGGAGGTCGTGGATGAGGTCCGCGATCTCCGCACTAGACCAGGTGGGTGCTCGCCTCTTGCGGCCCCGGGCAGGCTCCTGGGAGCTGCCAGCCTGATCCCAGGAAGAGGGGAAGGGCTGGGTGGCAGCGGGTGGCTGGCTCATGCCATGCCAGGTGCAGGGTCTGCTGGCTGGGTGCTGGCAAGCTTGCACCTGGCATGGGCATCGTAGCCAGACCGTGCCCCTTTAAGGGTTCCGGGGCCGGGAGGGGGGCAGACGAGTTACCCTGGTTGTGTCCAGAGTGGCCACCAGGGAAAGCTGGGGAGGGCTAGCCTCTCACTAGTTCGAATTAAGTGGCTACACAGCCCTTAATTCCGACTAGTTAATTCGAACTAGGCATTAGTCCTCGTAGAATGAGGTTTACCTAGTTCGAATTAAGCACTCTGCTAGTTCGAATTAAGTTCGAACTAGCGGTTTTCCTGTGTAGCGCCTATGAAAGTTAATTTGAACTAACGGCTGTTAGGTCTGGGACTCTGTTCTGGGTACAAGTATTGTTAGGAAGAAATGGGATCCACCTAACCAACAGAGGAAAGAGCATCTTCGTAGGCAGGCTTGCAAACCTAGTGGAGAGGGCTTTAAATGAGGTTTGTTGGGGGACAGTGACCAAAGCCCTGTGGTAAGTGAGGAAGTTGGATGCCAGGAAGAAACACAAGGAGGAACAAGCAACAAAGGAGCACCCGAGATTCGAATGGAGAAGGTAGGGCAATCGACTGCTTATCTAAGGTGTTTGTACACAAATGCGAGAAGCCTGGGAAACAAACAGGAAGAATTAGAAACCCTGGCCCAGTCAAAGAACTGTGATTTGACTGGAATAACAGAGACTTGGTGGGATGACTGGCATGACAGGAGCAATGTCGTGGAAGGGTATAAACTATTCAGGAAGAACAGGCAGGGGAGAAAATGAGGAGGAGTTGCATTGTATGTACGAGATTGCTTAGAGCTCTAGTATTTTGAAGGAGAAAAGACTGTTGAGAGTCTATGAGTTAAGTTTAGAGGTGGAAGCAACAGAGGTGATGTTGTGGTTGGTGTCTGCTATAAACCACCAGATCAGGTAGATGAGGTAGACCAGGCTTTCCTCAGACAACTGAGAGAAGCCTCCAGATCACAGGCCCTGGTTCTCATGGGGGACTTTAATCACCCTGACATAGTGACAGATGAAGTGGGAAAAGCTGAAGTACTCAATGCTTTCTTAGTCTCTGTCTTCATAGACAAGGCCTGCTCCCAGACAAATGCACTCGGCAACGCAGTACGGGAAAAAGGTGGACAGCCTTTGGTGGGGAAAGAACAAGTTAGTAACTATATAGAAAAGCTAAATATATACAAATCCATAGGCATGGATTGAATGCTTCTGAGGGTACTGAGGGAGTTGGTAAATGTCATTGCAGAGCTTTCGGCCATTATCTTTGAAATCGGGAGATCGGGAGAGATCCCAGATGACTGGAAAAAGGCAAATATAGAGCCCATCTTTTAAAAACAGAAGAAGGACAATCCAGGGAACTATAGACCCATAAGCCTTTCTCAGTCCCCAGAAAAATCATGGAGGGAATCCCCAAGGGATCCATTTTGAAGCACTTGGAAGAGAGGAAAGTGATAAGGAATAGTCAACATGGATTCATGAAGGGCAAGTCATGCCTGACCCATCTGATTAGCTTCTATGATGAGGTATGGATGAGGGGATGGATTGCACCCTTAGCAAGGGGAGAGGTAGATACTCTGGAGGGCAAGGATAGGATCCAGAGTGACCTGAACAGATTAGAGGATTGGGCCAAAAGAAATCTGATGAGGTTGAACAAGTACAAGTGTAGAGTCCTGCACTTGGGACGGAAAAATCCCAAGCATTGTTACAGGCTGGGGACTGACTGGCTAAGTAGCAGTTCTGAAAAAAAGGACCTGGGGATTACAGTGGATGAGAAGCTGATTCTGAGTCAACAGTGTGCCCTTGCAACCAGAAGTGTTAATGACATATTAGGTTGCATTAGGAGGAGCATTGCCAGCAGACCCAGGCTGTGTCCAGACTCAGGGGTTTTTTCGGGAAAAGTAGCCTTTTTCCGAAAAAACTTCACCTGCGTCTAGACTGCAGCCGCGTTCTTTCGAAATTAAATCGAAAGAACGCGGCTTTTCTTTCGACGGCGGTAAACCTCATTTCACGAGGAAGAACGCCTTCTTTCGAAAGTGCTTCTTTCGAAAGAAGGCGTTCTTGAATGTAAATAGGGCTTCTTCGACAGAGAGCATCCAGACTCACTGGGTGCTTTCTTTCGAAAAAGCGGCTTGCTCTTTCGAAAGTTCCGTGTGCAGTCTAGACGCTCTCTTTCGAAAGAGGCTCTTTCGAAAGTATCTTTCGAAAGAGCCTCTTTCGAAAGAGGCCTGCAGTCTAGACATAGCCCCAGAGAAGTGATTATTCCCCTTTATTCTGCTCTGGTGAGGCCAACTGGAGTATTGTGTCCAGTTCTGGACCCTTCCCCCCAATATAGAAAGGATGTGGACGCACTGGAGAGGGTCCAGCGGAGGGCGACCAAAATGATTAGGGGGCTGGAGCACATGACCTATGAGGAGAGGCTGAGGGATTTGGGCTTATTTAGTCTGCAGAAGAGAAGAGTGAGGAGGGATTTGATAGCAGCCTTCAACTTCGTGAAGGGAGGTTCCAAAGAAGATGGAGAGAGGCTGTTCACAGTGATGACAGATGATAGAACAAGGAGCAATGGTCTCAAGTTACAGGATAGGTTGGATATTAGGAGAAACTATTTCACTAGGAGGGTGGTGAAGCACTGGAATGGGTTACCTTTGGAGGTGGTGGAATCTCCATTTCTAAAGGTGTTTACGTCTCGTCTTGACAAAGCCCTGGCTGGGTTGATGTAGTTGGGATTGGTCCTGTCTTAGGCTGGAATTGATGATCTCCTGAGGTCTCTTCCAGCTCTATGATTCTATGATTCCATGACCTGATATGAAAGAGGCCACTGGGAGAAGCCCAGGGAGAGCTTTCCTGCAAAGTGTCCACTGGGGACAGCTGTTCCACCAAGGGAGTGGCAAGCAAGGCTGAGGCTTTGACATCTTACTTGCTAGCATACTGAGAAAGAGTAGCCCCGCTGCCCCAAACCTTTCCCCCCTCCCCCGCTCCCCCCCACCCCCGGCCCTTGGCTACATTGCCAGAAAGAGGGGAGAAAAAAGGCCCTTGGTGGCCAAGGGATATTTGGGGGGGGATAGAATAGGGCCCCTGGCAGCTTGAGGTGAGGGACCTGGGGAAGAAAAAAGGCCCTTAGTAGCTGATGGGAAGGCTAAAGGGAGAGAAATCTCCCCTGAAGCTGTGGGTGCTGAAGGGAGAGAAAATACCCCTGATGGCCAGAGGGGGGGAGTGCTAAGGGGAGAAAAAATGCCCCAGTGGCCAGTAATACTAGGGGAGAGAAAACACCCCTCACAGTCAGAGGAGGCCAGGGAGAAAAAAATCTGAGAGATGAGATTGAGGGGAGAGAGAAACCGCCCCTCACAGCTGGGGGGAAGAGAGAAAATACCCTTCATTGCTGCAAAGGACTGTGGGGGAGGGGAGAGAAAATGCCTCTGTCAGCTGGGAAGGCTAAGGGGAGAGAAAATGTCACTGGCGGCTGAGTACCTGGGGGAGAAAAAAGTACAATGCCAATTGGGCTCCCCCTGTCCTGAGTCTCTCCTCATTCCTCACAACCCTCACTCTCACCTCACCACCACCCCAGCCTCCTGCACCCCTCAACACATCCCCAAAGTCCTGCCCTGAATCCTGCACCCCCCCCCACACACACACCCCAACCGCCTCCTGCCCTGAAGGACCAAGGCAACGTCAGGGAAGTCTGCTAGTTTTTATTATATACAGATGTGTGGGGAGGAGGACAAAGGACAAAATGTGTTTTGTTTTAAAAAATCGTAATGACATTTATTACTAGACTTTTTTTACATCGGGAAAAACATCTATAGGAAAAACTTTGTTTTTCTCATTAAAATTCTAGTTAAAATGAGATTTGCTGGTATGGTCAGCATCCACGTTACCTTTGTCTGTGATCTTGTCCAATTTCATAAGCTAAGTAAGATTGGGTCATGTCAATATTTGGATGAAAGACCTCCAGGGACTCCTCAGGTGTTGAGGGAAATGGCACCAGTGATTCATTAGATGTCACTTTCTCCTCTGAAGCAGTACCTGAACTGATGAAGCAGGATGGCATTAAAGAACAGCGTGTTACTGCAAGGTGCCATCTCTTGGATGAAATGTAAAGCCAAGTGTCTGACTAGATTGCAATGATACTTTTCATAAGAGAGAGATGTTAACCCTAGTGTCCAGCCAAAATCCACTCAAATCACATTCTCCAATCAGAGGAAAAAACATGTAGACAGTATGAAATCCTACCTTTTATCCTTAATTATATAGCTGCTGTACTGTTTCTTGCTGGCTGTAGTTCAGTGGTTAGACAACTGATCCATAAATATAGTTAGTGAAGTGTTTTTGGATTAAAAGCTTTATGTAACTACAAGATCTGCATTACTGTCATTGTAACCCAAAAGCCCCAGTGAGACAGTAAAGCATTCACAATGGCTATGTCTAGACTGGCATGATTTTCCGGAAATGCTTTTAACGGAAAAGGTTTCCGTTAAAAGCATTTCCAGAAAAGAGCATCTAGATTGGCATGGACGCTTTTCCACAAAAGCACTTCTTGCGGAAAAGCGTCCGTGGTCAATCTAGACGCACTTTTCCGCAAAAAAGCCCCGATCGCCATTTTCGCGATCGCGGCTTTTTTGTGGAAAACAAATCTCAGCTGTCTACACTGGTCCTTTTGTGCAAAAGTTTTGCACAAAATGGACTTTTGCCCGAATGGGAGCAGCATAGTATTTCTGCAAAAAGCACTGATTTCTTACAGTAGGAAATTCAAGCGACCAGTGTAGACAGCTGGTAAGTTTTTCTGGAAAAGCGGCTGATTTTCCGGAAAAACTGGCCAGTCTAGACACAGCCAATATGTTTACAGCATGAACCTTTAATATACACTGTGGTATATGACCAAATAGATTTTATATAAATGATGGCTGTTTTCTTTTTTTAACACTGGAACATGAATTCTACACAATTCTTGCCTCCATTCAGGTTTTTCTTGACAGAACACCTCTTAACTTAATCTGGTCTGATACCATGGGCCCTCTTTGCAATGGAGACATTCTGAAGGACCATGAATCAGTAACCTATACACTCAGGGTGTGTCTACACTGTGGGGCTTACTCGAAATAAGCTATGCAAACTGAGCTATGTCAATTGTATATCTTATTTTGAAATAGCTTATTTTGAAATAGGGAGTGTCTACATAGCACTTATTTCGAAATGGAGCACTCTTCCTACAACTTCCACTATTCTTCATACAATGAGAATTACAGGAGTCATAGTAAGAAGTCCTCCAGTTTGATAGTATTTTGACAATATTTCAAAATAACTGCCTGCTGGTTAGACGTAGACTAAGTTATTTCGGAATAGCACTAGTTATTTCAAAATAGTGTTGCAGTGTAGATGTACCCTCAATGTACATAGCAGCAACTTTTCTAGTGGTGAATAGTGACCTTATTCTCCAATGGCAGAGGTAAGTGTTGAGGGGAGGATGCTCTTGTAGGTTTAAATAAACACCTGTCAGGGATGATCTAGATGGTGTTTGGCCCTGCTGTGAGTGCAGGGGACTAGACTTGATGACCTCTATGATTCTCTCCTGTAAGTCTTTTAAGTGTTTGTGTGATGCCTGTTCAAGCATATTGTAGAGCTTACAAATGGGAGTGTACAACATTAATGTTTAGATGGGGGTCAAAGAATGAACCTGCCCACCCCTCAGCCCCTGTCCCACAGGGCTGGTTTTGTCTCCCTTGCTCATATTGAGAATTATATTATCTTGTAATGGTCTAATACATAGCACGCTGAAACCAGAGGCAGACTCTGTTGACTCCAGTGGGCTATAGAGAATCTCAAAAGGAGTTCCATCACTTCCAATAGGTTGTTCCAAGGGTAAATGTAGTATTTACCCTAAAATGTACACTTGCTATTCCCCAGTTTATATCTTGTTGTAACTTTGGGTGTATCTAGACTACATGGCTCCATCGACAGAGCCATGTAGATTAGGCAGGATGGCAAAGGGAAATGAAGCTGCAATTTAAATAATCGCCACTTCATTCAAATCAAAATGGCCGCCACGAGGCTTACACGATCTGCCAATGAAGGGTTCTGGGGTCAGCAGATCCCTGTCTAGACTGCTGCGCTGTGCCAACAAACAGCTGATCGGCACAGCGTGGTGGCTATTTTGATTTAAATGAAGCAGCGATTATTTAAATAGCAGCTTCATTTCCCTTTTTCGTGTAAACTAATCTACATGGCTCCGTCGATGGAGCCACGTAGTTTAGACATATCTTTTGAGTAAGAAGCGTTACCTAAATGGAAAGAATCCAAAAATGGTGGCAGTGTGACTCAGAGACATCTCTGAGCCATAATTTCTTTTCTAATTCTCATCTATAGCTACCTCCTACTGTCTCAGTTATTCCAGTCAACAAGTAAGAAGGACAGGACAGGCACCCACCCTTTTATCTACTATAAATAAATAGGAAAATAGAGCTGCTTCTTAGTACCTATTTGCAGGTAAGGCTAGTGCTTTATCTCTCTTGCCCATTCATATGGTGTCCTAATCCAAATCACATTCTAAGCAGCATCAGTGCATTAATTCAACCATATCTAATGTATTTTTGTCATTGTGCACTGGATTTCATTTAACTATCAGCTATTTGCAAACTTTTCACCCATTATTATACCTGCTTTTTTCCCATACATCAGATGAAAGGCCTAGAACTACTAATTTGATCTGGAATTTTGTTGATACCTTTTTCAGATTAATATAAGGATTCTATTGACCCAATAAGAGATGCAAATTGAAGTTTCTTCACCAGCCCAGCACTACTATACAGGAAAATCACACAGAGGAAGAAAACTTCATTGTCTTGGGTCATCTGGATTTAAATTGATATGCAGTATTCTAAAAGAAAACACAAACACAACAGGGAAGCTATTATACTCTCCTATAGTGGATGTAATGATTTAATTTTTTTAGTTCATTGGAGGCAAAACCTTAGTGTTGGTAATACTGCACAAAAATGAGAGTTCCATGATTACTGAAATATAACAGAAAATAAAACACACTTTTGACATATTTTGCAAAGTTGTTAGTTGCATATACAATATGTGAACTAGTTTTGTTTTATTATTGTACATTAAGCTTTATTATTGAGCAATAGAAGTGAATAGCACGAGAAAGAATATCATAATGAGGTCAGAGGATCAGAAAATAACTGAGATGTATGAAAAATAAAACAACAATGTGATCTTGACTGGAATATGATTCCTTTAGGTAATCAGAAACATTAAGAATGTATCAGTCCCAAGTGATAATTTTAAACGAGCCAAGCTTACTTGGTTTGACATAATGCTTTTTATTAAGAAAATATTACAGCAATGGAAAAAGCTTTGCTAGATTTCCTAACAATAAATATTATATTACTGAAATTCTTTTGAACTCTGTTTTAGAAATCAGATACATTTGGGGGGTTTGGTTTTTTCCAACAAGCATATTTGGATATGTTTTATCTGATTTTCAATGTAATCATTTTTATATCATTTTTTCTAGGTTGTGACAATTCTATAAATATTTCAGACTATTCTTTCTTGGCATAAATATCCCCAATTTCCCAGGATCACCATTTGATCTAAGTTGTTCATTACTCTGATAAAGACTGAACACTACACTATCCTTTCATCTCTCCCCACAACACATACCCTTTTTTCCTTTTTTTCTCTGTGTAAGCGTAACCTTCTTGTTCTCTGAACTCAGGCTTCATACCCATATATGTATCAGTGGGTATTTTGATACATATATGGCTGCATCTAGACTGACATGATTTTCTGCAAATACTTTTAATGGAAAAGTTTTTCCGTTAAAAGCATTTGTGGAAAAGAGCATCTAGATTGGCACGGACGCTTTTGCGCAAAAGCACTTCTTGCGGAAAAGCGTCCCTGCCAATCTAGACATGGTTTTGTGCAAGAAAGCCCCGATCACCATTTTTGCCATTGGGGCTTTTTTGTGCAAAACGGTTCTCAGTTGTCTACACTGGCCCTCTTGTGCAAAAGCATTTGTGCAAGAGGGCTTTTTGCCAAACAGGAGAGTCATTTTACTTGCAGAAGAACACTGACACTCTTACATTAGATCATCAGTGTTCTTGCGCAAATTCAAAGCAGCCAGTGTAGACAGCTGGCAAGTTTTTCCGCAAAAGCAAGTGCTTTTGCAGAAAAACTTGCCAGTCTAGACGCAGCCATATGAGTATGACTCAGTAGCCTAGTCTACACTAGTACTTTACATCGATTTTAGCCACATATGGTCAATTTTCTAAGTGATGCGTCCACACTATCGAGTCTATTACATCAACCTTCAAGGTCGCTGAAGTTGATTTAAGTGCTCCTGCTTCTGGGAGGGCTCTTGCAGTTCCCTGCCCTGATTGCTCTGGCCAGAACTTGTGCCTCTGCTGTTCTCCCAGATGAGCATAGAAAGCCATGGGAAAAGCTGATTGATTTTTCCCGTGTGGTCAGCTTTACAAGCACATTCAGGGTGAGCAGCACACCGTGGGCACACGTGGAGATGACCTTGAACAATTCTATCAACACTGCAATGACTTTGGATATTTCTGCTCTCATGGGTTCTAGTTCCCAGAGGCACAGAAGAGCACCAGTATAGTGTGTCCAAGAGATCTAGGACCTCATCAAGACATAGGGAGATGAATCCATTCTCTTCAAGTTCCAAGAACGTCAACACTTATCACAAGATCACAAGCTGCCTGGTGTCTAAAAGTTATTCCAGCTGTGCTGAGTGAAAATCAAGGAATCAAGGGCCTGAGGCAGTGCTACCATCAGGCGAAGGAGGTGAGTGGAGGGTCTAGCACAGCACCTCACACGTGCCATCAGTGTGAGCAACTGGACATCATTTGGGAGGGCTTTATTTTCCCTAGCGTAATTATGGAGTCTAGCTAAGACATACATTCTCCTCCCCTCTTCCCCCACCTCAACCAAGACATAAAAAAATGTAGTGTTCCCAGGAGGCTTAGTGTGCTGGATCCAGTGTGTGCCAGACACAGCTGGAAGCACCCTTTCCTGTCCTCCGCACCTGCAACCTGCCTACCTTGGCTGGCTCTTTACCATGCCTGCCTGCCTCCAGACCTGTGTGTCCTGATGTTCCCTTGAGAAGACTGTGCACAGGGTGTGGCAGGGAGGGTTGGGGGATTAAGGGCAAACACATGGAATATAGAGGCAACTGATGAGGGCTACATGGAGGACTCTCAAAACTGGCCAAGCATAAAACTGTTCTTCAAGGCCTCTCTCTGATTTGCACGGCCCCTTGCTGTACTCTCCTTATTGCCCTTATGGTCAGCCACTCAAACTTTCTGCCTAGGTGCTCTACCTCAGCCCCCCACCCTGCCAGATAAGTTTTCCCCTTGCTCTTGCACAGATTATGGAGCACACAACAGGTTGCCACCACAAAGGGAATATTGCATTTGTTGAGGTCCAACTGAATCAGAAGTCTCCTAAATCTACCCTTTAAACACCCAAAACCACATTCAACCTCCAC
The DNA here is from genome assembly GCF_049634645.1 of Pelodiscus sinensis. NCBI lineage: Eukaryota > Metazoa > Chordata > Testudines > Trionychidae > Pelodiscus > Pelodiscus sinensis. The sequence goes on from NC_134723.1 coordinate 12,433,943, forward strand.
TTGCTCAGCCTGTAGCTGAACTCTTTCTTACTGGGTTCCAGGCTGCCTGTGTACAGTTTCATGAGCCAAGGAAGCAAGGGGTAGGCTGGGTCACCAAGATCAAAATAGGTATTTCCACCTCTCTTACTTTGATTTTTCTGTCTGGGAATAAAGTTCAAGCATGCATCTTTCAGAGAGGCAAGAGTTCTTAAACATGTGCACATCATTCACCTTTCCCAATCAACCCTTTGATGTCTGCAAAACAGCTCTTGTGACCCATCAGTGCCTGCAGCACCATGGAGAAGCGCCACTCGTGGTTTACATATTCCATGGCAAGGTGGTAGGGGGCCAACATGGGGATATGTGTTCTGTTTATTGTTCCACCGCAGTTAGGGACCCCATCACAGTGGTATCCACATTTCCCAGAGTCACATCCTTCTGAAGCAGAATGATCTTGATCACCTTGGCTACTTGTATGACAACAACCCCCCCCCCCCCCCCCAACTGTAGATTTCCCTACTCTGAATTGATTCCCCATGGAACAGTAGCTGTCTGGCTTTGCAAGCTTCCATAAGGCTATTGCCACATGCTTCTTCATGGTCCAAGTGCGTCTTAATCGGCTTTTCTGACACTTCTGTGCAGGGGAAAGCCATCTGCAAAGTTCCAAAAAAGTGGTCTTCTGCATTCAGAAGGCTTTGGAATGTCTACTACCATTGGCCTCCTGCTGCCAGAATGAGGCTGCTCAGATCTGAATGACCTTCCAGTAATGAATCAGATGAATGGGACTGCAGCGTGTAACAGAGTGCTCCTCCAAAGCTACTTAGTCTCTCTCTAAAAAGAGAGAGAGAGAGAGAAGCAACTCCCTCTTCTCACACAATGCCCATATCCAAATATATGATGGGAATAATCATCCTGACTTCTTTGATATCATCTTAAAGCATGAAATTTGATTAACCTAATCTTAACATTCATCATTCCAAATATTGGTACTGAGCCACAAAAGCTCTTAAGATCATGCTTAGCTTTAGACACAGATTTCTATGTGATTTATGCACATGACTGCAGTTAAGTATGTGCTTAAGTACTGATCTGTATAATGATGCTCTTCTCTACTGGGGCCATAACTGGTCCAAATGTTATCCAACATACTGCAGGGGTAAGTTGTTGATTTGTTTGTTTTGTGATGCTCTTGTTCAATTTTTTACTCTTTTATATTTCCTCTGACCTTCCAGTATTTTAAACAAACTCATAAATTTAAAGGAAGCAAACAGTAAAGAGTGCTGAGGCAAACATTTCCTTTTACACAATGGGAAAGAATTATAAGCATGCATTTCCATGAAAACAAAGCTTTTCAAAAGCAGCAATATTTTTCAAGAAAGAAAGAGTTGCTATTAGCACAAAGCTGAGAGAAAAAGAGTTGTTTGAGAAAAGGAAGACAGGAAATAGCAATGGAAAGACAAAGAAGTGCTTTAATAAACTGGCCATTTAACTCTATTTTGACTATGTAAGACTAAATATTTTGTGCAGAAGATGAAAAGAAGTTGATTAAACATGTTCTTCTTCTCTTGCATCCTGAACATCTTGTGATGTAGGATTGCCAGAATGCAAGGTAATAGTTAGACCCTGAGACATTTCCATGTGATTCTGATATATGATTATGTTACAGACTAGCAATCACAGAAATGGTCTCTGAAAGCCATATACAACTTATCCATTCAATAAGCTGTTCAGGAAAGGCAGGGAATTTGTGTTCTATAATAAAGCATATGTTAAAAAGGCATTATTTATAATATATGCTTGCAGATAAGTCTTAACTTCTCAATGTGGATTATAGCTTGTGAAGATAAGAAAGAAAAGTTATATTTAACTGTTCTGTAAGCCATTATGTTCTTGACATTTTCCTGTTGTGAGTAGATACTGTCAGTATACCAAGCCAACCCAGATGAAGACAATTGTATGGTTTTATTACACCGATAGCATAATTAGCAGTTTAACATCCACTTTTACACTTTTACACTATTTTGACAATTCAGAAATTTAACGAGAGAAGCATGTCAAAAAACCACTCATGATCAACCTTTCTTCTACAATTAGAAGTCAAATTTGGGAATAAAGTGACAATTCACACCTTTTCTGAGTTCCTTGTAAATAGAATTAGGATTTAAGTAACTAGTTATTATGAGGTTTCAGAAGAGACCTGAATATATACTAAAGCTTGTATTGAAAACTGATCTTTGCTAAGTGGATTAGAAAAAGTCTGGGTGCCTTTGAAATTTTACTTCTTATATCTATATGCATTCCACTTGCAACATTGTCAGCCGACGGTCAGGGCAGTGTGTGTGTGTGTGTGTGTGTGTGTGTGTGTGTGTGTGTGTGTGTGTGTGTGTGTGTCCCCGAGAAAAGGTTTAACGTCCGTGTCTTTACTGCTAGGACCGGGGTCCCGTCGCAGAGGGTAGCCAGCAGGCCAACAGACGCCCCTTATTTATAGGAAGAGCTTATTACACCTCAGATTTTAGCTGCTAGAACACAGGATTCCTTCTCAGCAGACAGCCTAGGAAAGACTGAGAGATTTCCCAACGGATCTGTCACCTGGGAGTGACACAAATCCAAACGCCCAAGCTCTTCCTATACCTGTCCCTTATGACCAGCTGAAGTTCTTTTAAATTGTGCTTGGTTCTGTTACAGCAACTGAAGGAGTCAGGTTAAAAACTTAAACAGTTACAGGTTTATTAAAAGACTTAGAAAAGCATATGGTTACAATGGCTATTGCTCTATTTCTTAACTGCTAGCAAATATAGATTTTAAAAAAATGGTTACAAAGAAAATAAAGATAGAAAATAGAAATAATGGTACCAAGTGACAGCTTAATCTTTAAAGAGCTCTAAGTCTATGTGTACACTTAAGACAAAGGACCACATCCAGGTACAATTTTTACCCCCTTCTGTGCCTCTCGACTCCAGCATGTCAGGCCAGGGCCGGTCTCTCAATTCCTAGGAAAGACAAATACGAGTTGGGCGTCCCCTTGAACCTCAGGAGATCAAACACCTAACCCGACCAGCAGATAGATGGTAGATTGACGCTCAGAGTAAATGCGCTGCTGGACCCATCTTTATACCCCTGGGGGCCTGTATCCTCTTTCTTATCTTAAGATGCCAAATTGTACTGGTCCGTTTTGTGGCGCCAGTTCTTACAAGCAAGTTTCAAGTTAATTTACTATTGCAAGAGAGACAACTAAATTGTGAGTACTAGACTTTTTTTTTGCTGGGCGAGAGATTCCTCCCCCCGTGGATGGCTGTGTGTTCGTATCAATATGGGTTAAGTCAAGGACACTCCTTGGCAGCCTCTTGGTCAGCAATTGGCGTATTTTTGTTTACAGCCATTCACGGTCACACAACCTGGGCCTTCTGCTCTGTGTGCCCTGTATGCTCCAGGCAAGCAAAAATGGATGTTACAAGGGGGGTTCCTGTCTGGCTACAAACATTTATTTTCATTTTGAATAATTCAGATTTCTGAAAATGTCACTTTCATGTAATGCCTATGGTACCATACCATCTAACACTTATATGATCTAAATAAAGAACTGAAATTAGAAAACTCAGCATATAATAGAAATTGCTTTGTGATTATTCATACATGGACACACAATGTACCAGGGCTTTTCTCTTGACTCACCATATGACCCACAGTTAAAAGCTTTTATAAAGATGCTGAGTAAGTTTCCTAACATAGGGTATGTCTACACTACAGCATTATTTCGAAATAATGCATCCACATACAAAATGCATTTCGAAATGGAGGTTGTTCCGGGTGGGGTGGGGTGGGGTGCCCTGTACTTGCAGCTGGTGCGGCTGTGGTCAAACAAAAGAAGTGGTCAGTTATCCCTGGGGACACAGTGGGTGAAGCCCAGCCCCTCTCTGCAAGGCAAGAACTACAGGTCTCCTCACCATCAGAGCCACTGTGCTAGCACAGAGGCCATGTTTGGGGTGTCCTGCTATCCCCGGGAGTGGGAGCTGGCCCAGGAGTGAACCCATGCCCCTGTACTATATGCACTAGGCCTTCTTGGCCTGGGGATCACACACAGCAGCCTGTGCACATGGGTGCACGTGGAGTGCCAGTCCAGCATAGACAGCTGCATGAGGCTGCCACATAGGAACCTTGTGCGTCTGCTCAAAGGGTTTTGGAGAGGCCTACCTTACTCCCTACTCCATAGTGGGACACCTTCCCACCACAAGACACCACTAAGGATGGAGTCATGGATACACATGGCAGTGCTACACATGGCACACAGTCATGCCCACAGTCCTGGGGCAGCATCCACTCCCAGGCAAGCACTGCGAGGTGGCGGACACTGAGCTCCTGCCATGGGAACCTGCTGGGAGGGAGGAAGAGGAGGGGATCCAAATACCACTCTCCCTGGCAAGTGGTATCTGCTACTTACACACACCTCCTCCGAAATCCTCCCCCACCTCTCCTCCAGCAGCCAGGGATAGAAATCCTCTCCCTGTGGGATGCCTTCACTGCCAGACCCAGTGTGTGTGCACCACAGAGGGAACAACCCCATCACCCCTTTCCTGCACGCAGCTCCTGGCTTGGCCAGCAGCTTCTCATGCCTACTTGTCCCAGGGACATGGGGGTAGTGAGGCTCCCCTGGGACATCTGTGCCCATGCAGGAAAGTGCCCACTGTCTAGGCCACAGATGGCCTTGCTCAAAGCACATTGCCTTCGTCGGAACTGAGATCTTTCAAAGTCAGCTTAGAGATGAGGGCTAGGCTTCATGCACTGTGTCTCATGGGGTGACTGCCCTTCTCACTTTTCTTCACAGCTGGACTTTGTGACCATCTCCTGTGCCATCTTCCTGACCCTATGAGACCTGCAGGCACTGGTGATCCCAGGAAGATTTTGAGTGGGAACACATCATCTGCATGTGTGCCCTGGAGTGGTCTCTGGAGTGGTAGGAGCAGAGATTGGACACTAACCAGGAGCTGTGCCACACCACCTGGTAGGAGTTGTTGCAGCAGTCCTGGAGCATGTGCATGGCATATAGTACAGGGGCATGGGTTCAACTGCCTGCTGGCTGCCATTGAATTGTCCAGCAACCAGTCCCCTTGCTCCTGCTGCTGCTCCTGGTTCCTGTGTCCACCAAGGGCCCCACATACAAGGTGGTGGGACCACCGGAGGCAGGTGCCAGTCCCAACCCCATCCCTGAGCCTCTTTCCTCCTTTCTCCCCCATCCTACTTCTCCCTCTGCCCACCCAGGTTCTTTCACCAGTCTCTCCCCAGTTATATTTACCCCCAGATTTAAAAAAAACAAAAAGTGTGGTTTATTGTGTCTTCAGGGGAGGGGAAAGGAAGGGAAGATGGGAAATGAAGGCAGGGGAAGGGAGGGACGGAGAAGGAAAGGTGACAGCATTCATCTTCTGTAACAGGCTAGAGTTGCAGAATATGCAGGCATTGTACATCTTTCCTGAACACCCAAGAAGGATGTGAGTGAACCTGCGTCGGTGGTCCACAAGGCCTGCAGGACCATTGAAAAGTACCCTTTCCAGTTGATATAATCGGAGGACCAGTGGTCAAGGACCTGGATGGGGCTGTGGGTGTCATCCATGCCTCCTTCCCTTGCTATTGGGGAAGCTCATGGCAGCAAAGCTGGCCATAATAGGGTTGACGTCGTCCAGGATGACAACCCTGCTCAGAAGCTATAGAAGGATACAAACAGAGAATCACAGGGCTAGCCGAGCCCTCAGGAATTCCAGAAGCCCACCCCCCTTTCAACAGCAGGATCAACCCTCAAGTTCACCATCCTCAGCAGGGCTTTGTGAAGGCAGGACTACAAAAGCTCCAGGGAGGGAAAGTCCACCCTCATCTATCCCCTAAGGAACCTTGTGATGATTCATCCCTGCCATGCTTTATGAAATGGGCTTATAGACACAAATATACATACCTCAAAGATGCTTGGGACAAATTGCTTCATGTAACTTATCAAGCTTAATGTCTTAATCCATTGGGTCTGCATATCTTATTTTGGTGTGTGTATCATTCTTGTGTGTAAAGTTAGATATATGGAGTATGAAATGCTTCATGGTTTTAAAAGTGCTGATGTTCCCTCACAGGTCTTGGAGGATGCCTGGGACATATCCAGGGGTACCAGCTCCAGTGTCACCGAGGTGATGGTGCTGGCTGCATCAGGATCTTCCTGCTCCTCCTCATTCTCCTCCTCACCAGCTCTGGCTCTTGCGCAGGCAACAACGGGTGACTTCAGCCCCAAGTTGACCACCAGAGGTAGGGAAGGGGCTGTACCACCCTCCAGGATGTGGTGCAGGTCTTGGTAATAGAGGCAGGAGTGTGGGTCTGCCCCTAACTGGGAGCTGCACTCCCTCACCCTTACTTAGCCCTGTCAGAGCCCTTTAACTTTCATCCTGCTCCTGTGTCCAGATGTGGCCCTTGGTGGCCAGGCTATCAGCTATAGATGTCAGCATTGTGCTGTCTGGAGTGGTGATCCTGGAAGTTTTCCTCCTTGCCCCAAACTGCAATGAGAGCCAGGATCTCTACCCCATACCTGGATGGTACATGCCCCTTTTTCCCTCCGGTAGGCTCCTGGGAGTGGAGGAGGGCTTTTGGGGAGATCGAAGGTCAGAAATGCTGAGTTGCTGTGACAGCTGGGGTGAGCTTGGAGGCTGTGAGGACCAGTTTCCTGCCGCAAGCCTTTCCCTCTGTAGCTGCAGCTTTAAGGGCTGCAGTGAAAGAGGAACTATAGAGTCCTGAGGAATGTGTGGCCAGCAGAGCACCTGTGGAATTTCCTGGAGACCCCTTATTTCAAAATAACTCGGTGTGCTGTGTCCACACATGCCCTATTCCTAAATAGCTATTTCAGAATAAGTGGAATTTGCAGAAATTTGCAGAGGTTTGCAGAAATCGGAAAGAGCTATCTGTTATTTTGATTTTCTTTCAAAATAACACAATTGCTGTGTAGATGCTCACATTGTTATTTCAAAATTACACTAGTTATCTTGAAATAATGGTGCAGTATAGATGCGCCTTAAGAGTTTTCTGTTATTTTGAGTTTGTAATCTACTTTGCTCTGACTGTTCTCACTTATTACCACTTAAATCCACTCCGTATACTGAATAATACACTTTTATTTTCTATCTATCCCAGTGTAAATAATTGTAACCTGGGGGAGGGGCAATTAGTTTGTATATTCCCCTTTTTATTGTCAAAGGGGGCTTACCTAAATGATTCATTTGGGGGTTCTAATCCCATTTGGGAAGTGGTATCACTGGAAGCTGGGCCCTAAACTGCATTTTCCTTGGACCTGAAGAGATTAAGTGTCTGTATTGCTTCTCAGGAAGGCAGTGATCTCAGCTTTGTGCCTTGGCTGGGGGAGACCAGGGAACTGGCCAGACAGAGCAGTGAGGAGTCCCAGAGAGCAGGAATGCAAGTGTCAGTGACTTTGTCAGCACCCTGGGAATCACCCCTAAGGGGTCTTCTGTGACCACACCTTGTCACAAACTCCATTCCAGCAGGTCACCTCCCTCCTAGAACAATTTTAATAGAATCAAACCTGCATGAGTACAGCCCCAACAGTTGATCTCCCCACACTAAACTGGTTCCCGATAGAGTGGTAGCTGTCAGTGTGGCGAACTTTCACAGTGTGATGGTGACCCAATTCTGGAGGGGGATGGCAGGTCTTATGTCCCATTATGAGCCACTTGCAGAGCTCCAGGAAGGTGTCCTTCTGCATGCAGAAGCTCTGGAGCCATGGCTGGTTGTCCCACCACTCTATGACGATCTGGTCCCATCAGTCAGAATTGGTGTCCCTTCCCCAGAAGTGGCAGTGCATGGTGTGCAGGAGAGGGTAGGAGGGCCTGTGCTGCATGAGCAGCATGTGGAGAGAGGTGAGGAGGTGCCCCTCAATGAGCTGTGGGTCCTGTTTCTGCAATGCCACATGGCTAACATACAGTAACTGCACCAGGAGGTATGGCATGAGGTCTAAGAGCTGGCGAGTGCTTTGCAGCAGGTCCGGCTCCATGGCTGATGTGCTGTGGTGTCCTCAAGGGAAACCAGACCATGCAGTGAGAAGAGTTTGCTGTCCCTTGAGGAGGTAGGCAAAGGTGAAGAGTCTGAGACACCATTGTAGAAGGAAGCTGCTTTAAACATGAGCCTCAGATAGCCTCATGCAGCAGCTACAGGAAGTGACTGGTGTCCTGATGTCCAGGTCATTTTGTTTCCAGGGGACCTTAATGTGATTCAGCCTCCAATCAGTGTGGATGCGCTATTTTGATATAGCTCTGTGCTATTTCAATGAGCATTTGTAGTGTGGACGCGCTATTTTGAAAGTGTTATTCTGGAAGTTATTATTCCAAAATAGCTTATTTCAAAATAAACACCTAGTGTAAATGTACCCCTTCAGACTATATTTATTGGACTTAATTACAGCTTTGGTAAGATGTCAGTAACAGAATAGGATACTAATATTTCAGCAGACCAACCCTAAAGTATGAAAAAAGTAGCTATCTGCTTGCAATACTGTTTTCCAGTTGTACTGCAGTTTTCATTGTATCCATATCACATAGGCATCATCATGGCACAATGTTCGGAGGGAGGATGCAAGCCAATACATTTAAATACATATTGTGATGTAAAATATGCTTTCTGTTACGTTTCCACGGTTTTATTTCCTACCAAGACAGGGAAATTATCAGGTAAATGGATATTCACATCCATCCAACCACAAATCAAATGTCTTAAAAGTTAAAGATATCCTTTCACTTATATTATATAACCCAGTTTCATACAGCCTGAATTCTGACCTCATCTAGAGGAAAATAAGCTATCAAACAACTTGCCTAGATTTCTTACCTGCCTTCCTAGAGATAGGGAAGGTGACTAATGTCGGAGTAGAGCTAAGGATTTAGGGACTTGTCTGATAAGATACCTTGGTAATAGAGAGCTGAATGCTAAGACATTCCTTCACCAGTTTAGCTCCTACTTTGCAAATTTGCATTGTCCTCAAGGGAAACTGCAGATGTCAACAGCTCACAATTTTGTAGGGGCCTAAATATGGGTAAAACTATACATTTACCCCAAAATTTGAACTCTTGGTCACTATTTTAGAGTAATATTATTACTCTAAAGACAATCTAACCCCTGCCACGGCCCCCTTTTGCTATCCCATCTATTGATGGGATGGTAAAGAATTCTCCCTCTCTATGTCTCCCAGTTCCAACAGGGAGCATAATTTCCAAAGGAAATGAAATGAACTTAAGAACATGAAATGAGCATATTATTTAGCTTCTGTAAAACAAATCTTGTTAAGGATACAAGAGACCCATATACCCTTTCATCTAAGACAGCAAACAAATATTGAGGATGGGAGCATATAGGGAAGTAATGAGGTATCTTTTTCTTCAATACTGCATAATTAACATGTCTTATTCAGACTTTTACAATATTTATAATATGAAAAATATTTTAGCCATCCATAACGAGGCAAAATGAGATTTAACTATTTCACTTAACCCAATATCATAGGGTATGTCGACACTACCCCGCTAGTTCGAATTAGCGGGGTAATGTAGGCATACCGCACTTGCAAATGATTTGAATTTCCCGGGCTTCATTTGCATAAGCGGGGAGCTGCCATTTTTAAAACCCCGCTGGTTCGAACCCCGTGCAGCGCGGCTACACGGGGCTCGAACTAGGTAGTTCGGACTAGGCTTCCTATTCCGAACTACCGGTACACCCCAGCGGGGTTTTAAAAATGGCGGCTCCCCGCTTATGCAAATGAAGCCCGGGAAATTCAAATCCCGGGCTTCATTTGCAAGTGCGGTATGCCTACATTACCCTCCTAGTTCGAACTAAGAGGGTAGTGTAGACATACCCATAAAGACTGCTAATAACACAAGTGAATGAAATCCAACCCAATCTTCAGGACCACAGTCATAGTTTCTTATGCACTGAACTATAGTATTCCAAAAAGTTACAAATTATAAAACACGTTTACCAAATGTTCTGTTTCATGTTGTCTGCTTCCTCATAGAATAGCCTGCAGTGGTCTGATTTTATGCATCGCATATGGAACAAATTCTTGAGAGCATAACTCTGGAATCCAATTTTAGTCTCCAGATGGTCCAACTATATAGAGATTCACTAGTTAAGTTACAAATAGAATTATTTATGCAAAAATAATAATCAACAAAAATGGCATGTATTTAGCAAGAAGAATCCAGTGACAGAAAGAAAGCTGTCCTATGTAAACTAGAGCAGGGGTTATCAAAAGGGAAAAACTGGTGATCTTTTAAACTATAGTATATGTTGTAACATGTACATCTTGCTGATTCTAACGGCATCCACTTTTTCAGCTAAACTAACCATAAAACTTGTATCCATAATTGAGCTATTATTTAACATAGTTTTAAATGTGGCATTTCTATATTATCCACCCTACTTCCTTCTTTATATGGAACTATACTTGAATTGTAGGTTCTTTCCATCACTAATACTATGTAACAATTCCCTCTATAACCTTAACAACATCTAGTGCAGATAATAAGTTACATGCATCCCATTCAAGCTAATTCCATGAACCAATATATGAGGAAGAAAAGAAACTATTGACCAGCATGCAGGGAGTTAAAGTGAGCTTTGGGGCCCGGCTGGCCACACCCCTTATACTTGCAAACTCTACTAGGCCTGATGGAGAAGAAAAGGAGAACCTGGCTGACTGGCAAGGAGGTAAAGAAATGAGGAAGTACTAGTTGAGGGGACACACCTCAAATTAAAGTAAGATCAGTAAGAAGTAGCCTATGGCAAAAGATGCTGACTCCCTGCAAAGAGATCCCTGAAACAGGGTCAACATTCACCTCACGTGAGTGCCCACATTTTAGTCTAGTGCAGGTTACTACATTGTGTGTAGACATCACCAAATTCAGAAATAAACTACTGTGTAGACATACCCCAACTGAGCTATCTCTGATCCTGAAGCTTCTTATATAATCCGTCCTGGCCCCTGATTGGCTGGTTTCCTCCTAGCCACTTTAGCCACCTGGAGGACTTCTCTATGGCTCTTTTGGCATTAGGACTTAGCCCCAATATACTCCTTTACTCAGATGTTGATTTATATCGTGCCCTGGACGGAGACCTGGTGGATTGGGAGGCTCTACTTTCTCCCAGACTTAAAGACAGGCATCTTGACCAAGAAGGGGGTCTTTATGTCAGGAACTCCAACAACTAGGCAGCCTGGACCTTCAAGCCTCCTATTACAAGCCTTTGTAAGACAAGTCTTTCTTATTTACCATATTGCCTCTACCAGATTTATGTCTGACTTTATCTACTGAATTGGGAACTTTTTTAGACATCACCTCATAAAATAGTTTAAGATATATAGAGGTTAACCCAAGAAAAGTGTATCATGAAGTAGGACACTTTGAATGTTATTTTATATCATGGTGGTTTTTAATTAAAGCTGTAATCAATGTTAAATATTATGGCACCCACCATCAAACTTCCAGTCCTCACAAGTCACTCTCCCGCGCAGAGATGTGTGTCTCTCACCCTCTTGACTGAGGTATTTCCAGACTGTGAAGTGCTCTGCTATACTATGAATTCTCCAGCACTGTCAGACTTTCTCAGCAGGCCTTCTTTGCCTTCTTCTTGGAGGCCATGAATAGCATAATTGTCCACTGATATAAGTCACCACATAGTTCTTATTAAACAAGAACATTTCTTTAGGTAAAAGTCTTACAAAGAAAATAGGAACAAAATAAAATAACCTGCTTTAACACAACAGGTCTATCTACACAACAGCATTATTTTGGAATAATGTCTGCACTATGAGCCTTTATTTTGAAATAATGTTGAGCTGGAAGACTTGTTACTTGGACTCATGATAACCCTCATTTCACGAGGAGTTGGGGAAGTCAAAGGAAGAGTGTTCTTCCTTCGACTTCCTGCTGTGTAGACAGCTCCAAAAGCCAAATTAAGCTATTTTGACTTAAGCTACGTAATTGATATAGCTGAAGTTGCATAGCTTAATTCATCTTTAGCCCTGCTGTGTAGATATACCCTAAAAAGTTTACCAGAGATCATTTTAATTCCAACAAGACCTCTGTAAGTCACTCCTTTATCCAATTGTTGTCCTTTGATCTGCAGAGACCACCAACAGGTTATCAAACAGACAATGAGTTTCTTCTCAAGGCACAGCATTAGAAGAACAGAGTACAGGTGAGTAATTTGTATTCCCCTACTTCTAAATATTTCCTAAAAAACCCACTCAACTCAAAGTTCATATTATCTGGCCAATTGTTTGAAAAGAGTCCTTGGAAGCTCATAACTTTGAAGGATTTACATTAGCCTCGCCTCAGTCCTTAGAAAAATAATGGAGAGAATCCTCAAAGAATCCATTCTGAAGCACTTGGAAGAGAGGAAAGTGACCAGGAACAACCAACATGGACTCACCAATGCTAAGTCATGTCTGACCAATCTGATTGCATTATAGGATGATGTACCTGGCTCTGTGGATATGAGGAAGGTGATGGATGTAATATACCTGGACTTAAGCAAAGTGTGCCCTTGTAGCCAACGGCATATTGGGGTGCATTAGTAGGAGTGTTGCCAGCAGATCTAAGGAAGTGATTATTTCCCTTTATTCAGCCCTGGTGAGGCCACATCTGGAGTATTGCATCCAATTCTGGGCCTCCCAATACAGAAAGGATGTGGACACATTGGAGAAAGTCCAGTGGAGTACAGTAAAAATGATTAGGGGGCTGGAGTACATGACTTATGAGGAGAGCTGAGGGGTTTGGGTTTATTTAGTCTACAGAAGAGAATAATTGGGGATGGGAGGATTTGATGTCATCCTTCAGCTACCTGAAGGGGGATTCCAAAGATGATGGAGAGAGGCTGTTCTCAGTAATGACAGATGAAAGAATGAGGAGCAATGGTCTCAAGTTACAGTGGGGGTAGGTTGGATATTAGGAAAAAATATTTCACTAGGAGAGTGGTAAAGCACTGGAATGGTTTATCTAGGGAAGTGGTTGAATCTCCATCCCTAGAGTCTTGTAAGTCCCAACTTGCCAAAACCCTGCTAGGATGATTTAGTTGGGATTGGTCCTGCTTTTAGCAGGGGGTTGGATTTGATGACCTCCTGAGGTCTCTTCCAGCCCTAAAATTGTATGAGTCTATGATTAGCTCTGTCTCCTTTTTAAAGAAGTTCCATATAATCCCACTATAATGTAGCCATGTAAATGGATAAATAATAAGTATAAGTGAATCAGTTCTCCAAACAGCAACATGACTACATGCGGCTTCCAGTCCAGCTCCCAGGGAACTGTCTTGTACCCTGTGCTGCTACCTCTGTATTAGAGGCAGGAAAGTGGGACAGCAAGTGGGAGTTGGTATGCACGGGGAGCCAATTTAAAAACAGCTCCTTATGTGCACTTGCTCGCGGGGAGCCACCTGCTACCCTGCACTGTTTTCTCTGAATTGTTCAGTGGTTACATGGTAAATCAGTTACATGCATTTCTACATCCCTAATTTGTATTTTCCAAGATATTGCAGGAAATTGACTTATCGGCTACAGTGATATCCACTGATTCTTTTCCTTTTTTGTAATGAAATTCATTATCTTGGGAAAGAAATCATCCCATTTCCAAATATACTTTCAATACTCTTTTAGCAGTAGAGCAAAGGTATCCTGTAGTGCTGAATAATATAGTTGTCTGTCCAAAATGCTTTTCAGTACAGGAGTTCAGTAACATCTTCATGGACCAACTCCTGTGCTACTATTAACCCATCCAAAATGCCATTCCAGTCTAGGCAATGGCAAAGATATCTCACAAATATAGGCTTCTATTTCAGCTTGTGACAACAGCTAAGATGAGTGTATAAAGTTTCAGGTATCGTTTTGAAACTTTTGGCAATTTCATTGTCAGTAGGAAGGCTTTCCCATCCATTATTTTGTCAATGTTGTTTTACTATTCACCTTATTGGACCCAAAGATTTGTAGAACTTTTATGTTCTAATATTGTATCTTTAATTCTGAACAATATAGTTAAACTTTATCTAATGTACTCTCCCTTGCTATCCATCACTGTGTTGCTTCAAAAATCTGAAACTTATCTTTCTCAGAACATCAGAAATATAATATTACTGTGCACACATTACAATTTATGCTGTGTAAAGATTAAATATCACGGCTACATTTTCTAAAAGATCACCACTCTGCCATTAAAGTTTAGCATGAAGTTTTATGCATATAACCATATCTGGATTAATAGTAGAATATATTTATGCAAACAGACTTGATGTTTACACTAGGTAGATATTCAATTACTGTATTTGTAATTTAAATATTGTCTTGAATTGTGCTACTCGCATTAGCAATATTTTTCACACTCTTAAGTGCTTTGTGGGATTGGTGCCTTAATACATTGGGCAATCATTTTTGTTTAGACTAAATTCTGAGGGCAAAGAGGGAGTAGATATGAAAATATGTTCCCTGATTCAACTATTAACTATTAAAATTACTCCTGAAGCTGGAGTTTGATTCTCTTAAAGAAGATATTACACTAATTGTAAAGATGCTAGATTTAGGGAGAAAATTGGAAATGGATGTAAAATCTGAATAGTAATGAAGGAAAAATATAGTAAGTGAGAATTGACCCATAGACTCATAGACTTTAAGGTCAGAAGGGACCATTATGATCATCTAGTCTGACCCCCTGTACAGTGCAGGCCACAAAATCTCACCCACCCCTCCTAGAATAATCCTCTCACCTATATCTCAGATATTGAAGCCTTCAAATACTTTGAAGACCCCAAGATGCAGAGAATCCTCTAGCTGTGATCTGTACCCCATGCTACAGAGGAAGGCGAAAAACCTCCAGGGACTCTGCCAATCTACCCTGGAGGAAAATTCCTTCCTGACCCCAAATATGGCGATCAGCTTAACCCTGAGCATGTCGGCAAGACTCATCAGCCAGACACCCAGAAAGTTCTCTGTAGTAACTCCTATCATCCCTCCATTGACCTATTTCCCATTGATAATGAATGGTCAATTAGTTACCAAGATAATGTTATCTCATCAAACCATCCCCTTCATAAACCCATCTAGTTTAATCTTGAAACCAGATAGATCTTTTGCCCCCACTACTTCCCTTGGAAGGCCGTTCCAGAACTTCACTCCTCTAATGGTTAGAAACCTTCGTCTAACTCAAGTCTAAAGTTCCTACTAGCCAGCTTATATCCATTTGTTTTTGTGTCCACATTGGTATTAAACTTAAATAATTCCTCTCCCTCCCTGGTATTTATCCCTCTAATATATTTAAACAGTGCAATCATGTCCCCCCTCAGCCTTCTTTTGGTTAAAGTAAACAAGCCAAGCTCCTTGGGTCTCCTTTCATAAGACAGGTTTTCCATTCCTCGGATCATCCTAGCCCTTCTTTGTACCTGTTCCAGTTTGAATTCATCCTTCTTAAACATGGGAGACCAGAACTGCACACAGTATTCCAAATGGGGTCTCACCAATGCCTTGTATAATGGCACTAATACCTCCTTATCCCTACTGGAAATACCTCGCCTAATACATCCCAAGATCGTATTAGCCTTTTTCACGGCCATGTCACAATGGCGGCTCATAGTCATTCTATAATCAACCAGGACTCCGAGGTCCTTCTGCTCCTCCGTTACTTCCAACTGATATGTCCCCATCTTATAACTAAAATTCTTGTTATTAATCCCTAAATGCATAACCTTACACTTCTCACTATTAAATTTCATCCTATTGCTATCACTCCAATTTACAAGATCATCCAGATCTTCCTGTATGATATCCCGATCCTTTTCTGAATTGGCAATAGCTCCCAACTTTGTGTCATCTGCAAATTTTATTAGGACACTTCCACTTTCGGTGCCAAGATCAGCAATAAAAAGATTAAATAAAATTGGCCCCAAAACTGATCCCTGAGGAACTCCACTAGTAACCTTCCTCCAACCTGACAGTTCACCTTTCAGTATGACCCGCTGTAGTCTCCCCTTTAACCAGTTGCTTATCCACCTCTCAACTTTCATATTAATCCCTATCTTTTCCAATTTAACTAATAATTCCCCATGTGGTACTGTATCAAATGCCTTACTAAGGTTGAGGTAGATTAGATCCACTGCATTTCCTTTACCTAAAAAATCTGTTACTTTCTCAAAAAAGGAGATCAGGTTGGTTTGGCACGATCTACCTTTTGTAAAACCATGTTGTAATTTGTCCCAATTGCCATTAGCCTCAATGTCTCTAACTACTTTCTCCTTCAAAATTTTTTCCAGGATCTTACATACTACAGATGTCAAACTAACAGGCCTATAGTTACCCGGGTCGCTTTTTTTCCCTTTCTTAAAAATCGGAACTATATTAGCAATTCTCCAGTCAAATGGTACAACCCCTGAGTTTAGAGATTTATTAAAAAATTTTGCTAATGGACTTGCAAGTTCATGTGCCAGTTCCTTTAATATTCTTGGATGAAGACCATCTGGGCCCCCCGATTTACTCCCATTAAGCTGTTCAAGTTTGGCTTTCACCTCGGATATGGTAATATCTACCTCCTTATCCTCAGTCCCATTTGTTAACTTACCATTATCCCTAAGATCTTCATTAGCCTCATTAAAGACTGAAGCAAAGTATTTGTTCAAATATTGGGCCATTCCTAGATTATCCTTAACCTCCACTCCATCCTTAGTAATTAGTGGTCCTACTTCTTTTTTTGTTTTTTTCCTATTTATATGGCTATAAAACCTTTTACTATTGGTTTTAATTCCCTTTACAAGGTCCAACTCTACCTGACATTTAGCCTTTCTCACTTTATCCCTACATGCTCTAACCTCAATAAGGTAGCTTTCTTTACTGATCCCTCCCATTTTCCAATCCTTATATGCTTTCTGCTTTTTCTTAATCACCTCTCTGAGATGCTTGCTCATCCAGCTTGGTCTCACACACCTGCCTAAAATTTTTTTCCCTTTTCTAGGGATACAGGCTTCTGACAGCTTCTGCAACTTTAACTTAAAATAATTCCAGGCCTCCTCCACTTTAAGATCCATAATTTCTTTAGTCCAATCAACTTCCCTAATGAATGTCCTTAATTTACTAAAGTTAGCCCTTTTGAAATCAAAAACCCTAGTCTCAGATTTATTTTTTTTATCCTTCCATTTAATTTAAACTGAATTAGCTCATGATCACTCGAGCCAAGGTTGTCTCCTACAACCATTTCATCTATGAGGTCCTCGCTACTCACCAAAACCAAATCTAAAATAGCATCCCCCCTTGTTGGTTCAGCAACTACTTGATGAAGGAATTCATCAGCTATCACATCTAGGAAAATCTGAGCCCTATTACTATTACAAGCACTTGTTCTCCAGTCTATATCTGGAAAGTTGAAATCTCCCATGATTACACAGTTTCCATGAATATTTACTTCAAAGACACCTTAATTAAGTCTTAAAGAGAATACATCCCTCATGGTAAAACTGAAATATTAAGAATTCTGTCACGTGTCAGTCTTTTCTGAGTAGATTTTGAATAAAGATCTAATTGTTTATGGTATTGGTTACTTCACTCATTCTGTTTCATATCCAAGCTTCATTATATTATCAATAAAATTACTCTAATCAAAACAGAGCACATACACAATGACTCCCTCTGTATCTCAGGTTTCCCATGAAAGATTATTTGGACAAAAGAGGGAAACATTTATTTTCAGGAATAATAATTACACGTTTCCTGAGGTGTCAAGGAACAAATGAAGAGATGAGAATTCCTTTGAATGGAATTTCTGTCTTTTGCCCTCAGAATCTTCATTCTGTTTCCATGAAAGCTTTCCTATAACCAATCATGCTGAATCAAGAGTTGACTCAGTACCATGTCAGTCAAATCTCCACCCCTATACATTAATTGAGACCTGATTGAAAGACAGGCAATTGGTGGAGAGTGCCAATTGACTGAGCAGAGATACAGTTGAGGAGCTAATTAGGTTGGAGTAACACCTTCCCCCACCCCTCCTCACACACACAGAAGCTGGGACTTATATAAGCAGACAGGAAGGCTGGGCACCTGGAGGTAGGTGGGACTTGTTGCTGATAATACAGTATGCTTCCCCAGAAGTAAATGGGGGAAACTGGCTACTGACTGTAAATAGTATATGAGTAACACTCCAGGTTGTGGCCTGCTCAATGGCTATAAGAAAACATGGTGGTTAGGACACATGGAGTGATGGTGGTCAGTTACTGAGCTGGAAAAGGCTCTCAGGTGATCATTCCATGACATTCTTTTCATCATTGCTATCTTTTGACTTTATTTGGACAAGACAAAGGGTTTTATAACTTATTATTCAGATGATTTGTAAAGAAAATAGTTATTAATGTCTGGAATAGCACAAAGTAGGCAATTAGATTACAGTCGAGGGGAGGAGCACATTCAATAACAAACAAAGATGATAGGAAAGAAACATGACTTTTCTCTGAAATGTGAGCTTTAATTTAAGTAGTTACTGCCAATGAGTATTGAAAATATTTTATAAATGCCAGGGATGTGCATAGTTTTATAAACTGAACATAAAGGATCAGATTTTATGTTTTATTGTGTGGGTTCACAAAGAGGAGGAAAAAAAGAGTTCTAGTAACCTTTTTTTCCAAACCTTTTTTGCATCAGTGTAGGGACCAACATCCTGCTTCTGATGTGCAGACTCTGCTTTAGCTTAGCAGTCCCAGAAGTGGTAACATTTTCAAAAGAGGGGTGAAAAAGGTAGAAGGAGGACAAAACAAAACTACACAATTACTTAAGGGAATATGTGTCAAACTCCAGGATATGGTAGTTCAATGCCCACTCCCTCAGGCCTCCATCTGCTGTAATTAAAAATATCAGCAGAAACTACCTGTACCCTTTCCAGAAAGGGTCATATCATTGCTTTGGCTGCCTCCAACATTTACAAAATAGTGCTCAAATTTCACCCAAAAGGAGTAAACAATATGAGTTATTATTGCACACTCTTCTAAACCAGAAGTCTTTTTGATGATTACCACCACTTGTGGGGTGGGCAGACGTATTTTCAGACATTGCAAGAAGGGCAGTGACAGATACTTACCAATCTTTGTTTTGTGGACTCTAGGCAAAATGGCAGAAAGTTCTCCAGAAAAGACAGTATTTTCTACTTCACTGCTTCTACCAGTGGTGAAAGTAGAGACCAGAGCAGTGGCTAGATCACTTAATGATGGATTGTTGCTCTGAAGCCAGAAGGAAGAGTAGAGTGGCTCTCCATATGGATGCAGCAAGTTCCAGAGAGACTAAATGAGATTTTGTAGTAGAAAGGTAGAATCTGATCCAGTGGATGAGGACTGAAGCTAGACAAACTAGGGTAGTTAAGCATTAGAACAATTTACCAAATATCACAGTGGAATTGCCATCAATGACTATTTTAAATTCAAGATTAGATTTTTTGTTAAGATTATTTTGGGAATTTTCTATGACCTATGCTATTCTTTGAGGTCAAACTATACAATCCCAATGATTCCTTCTTTCCTTGGAATCTATGAATACCCAGGTACTTCTAGGGGCAGTGGACAGATCGTGGTTCCTGGTAGCAAGGTGCATGTGAAGCTATGTGAGAGCAGAAGGCAGAAGATCTGCAGATTTTAGGGTCTGAGCTATTGCTGGGATGGCAACTTCCACAATCTGAGAGTCCCATTCAGAGGGGTGCCCCACCTCACTAAGTTTTCAGCACCATGAGTTTGTAGCATGGAGAATTGTGAAAGCCAGTTTCTCCAGCCCAATATTTTTTTTCCCTTTGGCCATTTAGGGTGCATCTACATAGCACCCTTACCTTGAAATAAGCTATACAATTTGCACTGTGCAAATGACGTAGCTTATTTTGAACTTATTTTAAAATAGCTTATTTCGAAATATGGCACTGTTTACACAGCACCAAATTTTGAAATAATGCGCTATTCTGAAATGTCTCATCCCTCATGCAATGAGATTTACAGGGACGTCAGAATAGTGAGCCCATTATATTTTGATATAATGGGCTTGCTCTTAAGACACAGAATAGCTATTCGGGATACCAGAGGTATCCCAAAATAACTCTGCAGTGTAGACATAGCCTAAGTTACTATTTTAAAATCACAATACGAAAGGTGCAAACAACGTCCTTGTACATTCCCCAATATCTCACAGAGAAATAGCACATAGACTCATAGAGCTGGAAGAAACCTCAGGAGGTCATCAAGTCCAGCCTTCTGCCCAAGGCAGGACTAATCCCAACTAAATCAACCCAGCCAGGACTTGACAAAGTGGAGAAAGGATGCTAGTCACACTAGCTTAAACACATGACATTTTAAATACAATAATTCTGAAAAAGACAACTCTTTACAACAACAGAAAGCAAGCAGCAGAGCCATCATTTGTTAAATTGGGTATTGTCTCATTAAATTTCTAAGCACAGTGTCAAGAAAGATTAGGGGCAGAGTAGCAAATTCAACTGGCTCAACAGCTTGGTTACACTCCTATGACAACATTAATAGAACTGTGAAGGGAGAAATATTACACAAGTAAAATAACAGCTTAAACAGGACATAATTATATCTTCTTTGAGTGACCAGCTGATACCTTTAGTAGTAAGAGTTTGATTCCATTATGCTTCTTTAACTACCTCAGCAAACATATCCTTGCCCTAGGCAGATAAATGGAGGATAAAAATATGAGTGAAGGATGGCATGAGAAAATATTTTCTCCCATGACTAATAGGGATATTCTTATTAAAGAAACATTGAAATGAAAGTTTTGTGGGTCTTCTGACCTAGCCAGGAATATGAGATTTTTCTCCCTTCCAGCCTGATTTCAAGATGAAAGTCAGAATGTACAAATTAGAAATTAGCTGTACCTTTGAACAAAATTGAATCCAAATAAAACCTCTCTTCAAAATTCTGAATTAAGGCTTTGATTTCCTTGTTCAATTCCCAATTTTGAGACTCTATGCATTGCCTATTTTTTTTACTAGGACTAAATTCAGAAGTTAAAAAAAAACAAAAACAAGGAGCTGATGTTCAAAAGTTAAGATCAGAGATTTGGAAGATTTTTTTTTTTTGCACAAGCTTGTGCATGGCATTGAAGAAGCAAGGTTTTTGGGGCCTATATTTCCATAATAAGTAACTAATTCTATGTTAGGATGCTTTAGTTGTACAGAGAACTAATTGTGATCCTGCTAGAGCAGTGTAAATTCAAACAGATGTTTCTTATGTTTATTTTTGCCAGTGTATCATGATATTGTAATATGACCTAATATACTTAAATTCTTGTTCTTACACTAAAATCTTTGCCATACTTAATGTGACACAATCAGCAGTCCCCAAAAGTCATGTAGTGGGGTGGGGGGGTGAAGGTTGGAAGGGAAAACAGAAACCAAAAATTGTGTAAAAACAGCTAATGAAAAAGTAAACAAAACCTTTATTTTGGGTCAAACAAAATGTCTTATTTGGGGTTGGGCAATGAAGGTTTAAAAATAGAAAAGCAAAGGAAATGAGGGGCTAGATCCACAAAATGGCCAAAGAAGGTGTTACTGCTCTCAGCCTCATAACTGAAGCTGGGAAATTATTTGATTTATAGGCAGTTCACAAAGACATTTTCAGATCAAACTGAATTTAAAAAAAGGAAGAAAAACATTGACAAAAACTATTTAGGGGGAAATTATTTTTGGATTCCTATCCAAAGATCAGAGTTACAAGATAGCTGGAGGAGTGTAGTTGTGTTCTCTGTGATCTTTAGCTCAGTAGTTAGCATGCTCTCAGGAGATGTGGGAAACCCAGGTTCATTTTTCCCTTCTTCCTTATGTAAAGAAGGGATTTGAATGTAAGTTTCCCCTTTTTAGGAGAATTCCCTAAGTACTGGCTATCCTGCTGTGGACCTCAATCAACAGCAGAGCTGAACTGAGTACCAAACTACAAGAAAACAGTGAGACCTTCAGCATGGCTCAGCTCTGCCTCCACAGCTGCTCCTATGCTGCTGTGGCTTCTCTATTCTTTATGCTCACGTCAGCTCAATTCAAAGACGTATACATGAGCCCGGGTCTTACAATAGAATACCCATAGTGGTACTTCAGAGAAAGAGAACAATGAATCATCATTATGATGTGAATGTGGACCTCTCATGTTCCAGGTGACTGCACTAGCCACAAGGCTATAGTTTTTAAGGAAAGCACCGCCATGTCCTCCTTTGGCCACTTTCTGAATGGCATCTCAGCTCAGTCCTGAAAAGTATGTTGTGAACAAAACTACTTGCTTTGTGTGTTGACAAGCACATTTTCTGAAAAGTTATATTTACTGAAAAAAATCAGTCAGGTCTATTTATACTCTTTAAAAATAGACTACTTAAGCCAGTGTTTCTCAAACTGTGCTTAGCGGAGCCCCAGAGCTCCGGAAGATATCTCTAGGAGCTCTGCAAGGTTGACAAACTGGAAACATTGATAGGTACAACACATACAATCAGTGGACCACTGGGGCTTCGCATACATTTTTATGCGTGTAAGGGCTTCAGAGCCCAAAAAGTTTGAGATCCGCTGGCTTAAGCCATTGGAAAGGAATAAATATTAATTCCCCTCTGACATAGAGCAGTCATTGCAGTCATTTGCACTTTGGTTTCTCACCTTGCTGTAATGTGTCCTAAAGAGCTTGGATGAGTCTCCCTGAAACTCTGCTGCTGAAGCTCAGACTTTCTAATTTTGACCCCTTTTACACAGCAAGCCTCTGAGCTACCTTAAATTAAAAATGGGGATTTAAAATTTAATTTAATGTGTGCACAGGGTTGACAACCTGAGCCTCACCAAGTTCACTGCTAACTTCTTCCAACCTCCAGGAAATAACCTTGTTATCATTTGAGTGGTTGTGACCTCCCCGGTTTGAGAACCCTTGGCTAAAGAATCATTGGACATTTACCTGCCTGGTGAATTTCCTAAGCATCAGGCTAGAAGGTAGACTGGGTTAGGTGTCTAACAGTCTCTCCTGTTAGAGCTGTTCAACCTAATGCAAAATACATGAATAACCACTGGGCCAGAGAAGTAGTATGGGAATGACTTTATAGCCTGGTGCTTATGGAATGTGCCTGGCAGACCCAGGTCCTTGTATCTATTGCAATGATGATTTAATTTAGTTATATACCATGGAACAGCTTCACCAGGAGAGATTAAGACATCCCTACACCTTTTCCCGGGGGTTAGACCATGCTCCTGTAATGTGGGAGACCAAAGTGCAAATCCCTTCTTTGTTATACAAAGGAGGAAGTGACCTCAAGATGTTCCCATCTTTGGTGAATGCTTTCTTACCACTGGGCTATAGAATATAAGTGAATTCCTTCTTCTGTTTTATTTATAGTACTTAAATCCCTTTCTGAATCTAGCCCCTCCCCTTCCAACATTGGCCAAAATTATATGGCAAATCTGTGAATAGTTTCAAGTCAAGTGAAACTGCAGTTTTCTGTGAAAAATCTGTGTTCAGCTCTAATGAAACTGCACACATTTATATCAGATGGGGAACTACCTCCTTATGTCACAGTTGTGCACAGTAATAACGGTTGGAAACTAGTAAATGGTGCTCCAAAATCCATATTTTGAGGAGGTTTACTTTTGTGATGTGCATGTCTGAACAACTGAATAAATATAATACCTAAGATAATAAAGTTTTAAAACAAAATAGCTATTCACATCTGAAATGTCATTTTTCTTTTACAACTTTTCTCAAATTAGTATCCTCCATGTCCAGCCCTAATGCCTGCTACAAAGGCTACGTGTATATATACAAGTAACTGTCTGTCTTTCTATAGCCCCAAACCTGACTCTGTTTGGTAATGGTCCCTCCTGTAGGAGAGACTTTCCATATATAAACCCTATCCAACATTTTGAATTACCTTTCATTTAAACAAACGACTTTCTGTATCAGAAGGTATTAATTTTGAAGCAGGATAAGGTGAGAAGGGGTGTGGAAGAGAGATAGAAATTTCTTGCGGAGACATAGGACATGTCCACATTACAGAGAAGATTGACCCTTCGAAGAGTGATCTTCTAGAGTTTTGGTGGGTCTAACATAGACCCCTAAATCAAACACTGAGGGCAGCCCCAGTCAGCATCCAGCACTTCTTGTTCGATGAGAAATAAGGGAAGCAGACAGGAGCATGTGTTCCTGTCAACCTCCCACAGTGTAGACGTTGCGGTGGCTTGACTTAAGGTAAGCCGAATCCTGCTACACGTATTGCATAGTTGGATGATGTACCCTAGGTTTAAGGGATACCATCCAGCTATGTATAGGCCAGTATAGTATAAACCAGGCCATATGGGGTGTTTTAGGGGCTAGATTTCAGCAGGTAAAAGAAAGAAAGTAAGGAAAGCAGGAAAGCAAATGTGTGTATGAGTATATATCCATATACAGGCAGTCCCCGACTTACGCGGATCCGACTTATGTTGGATCCGCACTTATGAACGGGGCTTTCTCGCCCCGGAGGTCGGGGCGAGAAAGCCCCGTTCGTAAGATGCTCCGGTGCCCCTGGTCTGCTGGAGACCGTCTCCAGCAGACCAGGGGCACCGGGCGGGTTCCCGCGCTTCTGAGGCTTTGCCAGAGCAAAGCCTCAGAAGCACGGGGAACCGCCGCTGCTGCCGCTTCAGTCTGGGTGCCTGTGGTCTGCTAGGGACCGTCCCCAGCAGACCACAGGCACCGGGACTGAAGCCGCAGCTGCGGCGGGGTCCCGCGCCTCTGAGGCTTTGCCAGAGCAAAGCCTCAGAGGCGCGGCACCCCGCTGCCGCTGCGGCTCTGCTCCCCGTGTCCCTGGTCTGCAGGGGGGGGGGCGCAGCTAGTGTGCTCCCCCCCCCCCCCCAGCAGACCAGGCTTTTGTTTTGGACTCTGGGGCAGAGCAGCTGGGGCGCTGCCGATTGGTCCTGCAGCGCCGCTCTGGGCACTACTGGACCAACCCGGCAGCACCCCAGCTGCTCTGCCCCAGATCCTGATTCAGCCGCTGCTGGTCAGTTTCAGCAGCGGCTGAATCAGGACGCCTGGGGCAGAGCAGATGGGGTGCTGCTGGGTTGGTCCAGTAGCACCGAGGAGCGGCGCTACTTGAGCAACCCAGCAGCACCCCAGCTGCTCTGCCCCAGGCATCCCCAAGTCAGCTTCTGCTGAAACTGACCAGCGCTGACTACAGGAAGCCTCAGGCAGAGTTGCTCTGCCCTGGGCTTCCTGGAATCAGCTGCTGATCAGTTTCAGCAGCAGCTGACTTGGGGATCCTGGGGTTCTTAAGTTGATTCTGTATGTAAGTCAGAACTGGCGGTCAGTTTCAGCAGTGTCTGGATCTGGACGCCAGTTCCGACTTACATACAGATTCAACTTAAGAACAAACCTACAGTCCCTATCTTGTACGTAACCCGGGGACTGCCTGTACTGTAATCCACAAAATGACTAATGTATCCACAACATTTCTGGAAGTAGAATTCTTTACTTCAGACTCTCATGCTGCATAAAAATGTGGTTGATGTTGTTTGTAGAAATGGGTAGCTTATTAGAAGTAGATTCAGATCACATTTACATCTGGGCCTATTATAGAATA
Source organism: Pelodiscus sinensis (assembly GCF_049634645.1). Taxonomy (NCBI): domain Eukaryota; kingdom Metazoa; phylum Chordata; order Testudines; family Trionychidae; genus Pelodiscus; species Pelodiscus sinensis. The sequence goes on from NC_134723.1 coordinate 12,459,534, forward strand.
TTTTCACTGACAAGTGGGACATTTTTGTAATTGTAGAATGTATTTACTAATCCAGTGAATGCGCTAGATTGACCCATCTGCAGGTTTTACTATGGAAGTGAGCTGGGATGAGGAGAGAAAAACATTGTCCTGTCCTCTGTAGGTGAAGGGAAATTTTTTCCCTTAATGTGAGGATCAACCCTCATTCTACACTATTTCTTATAGAGGACCTGAACCACCCTTGTAGTGACTCTGTGCCTTTAAGCTTTACTGCACCGTCCCAATATAGTGTTATGACTTAATTATACAAACTAGGCATTAGGTCTGAAGAATCTTCTTCCTTTTCATTTCAGTGGGATAATGTATGAGTAAAGCAAGCAGGATATGGTTTTTAGATACTGGGCTTCTTCATTCCAACTCTTTTGCACTACATTGGCAGCACAAAGGACCGGTAATCCTTGGCTCTCTGTAGGTGAGGATTTTTCTGGTGGGCAGAACAGCTCCAAGAGCTTCTTAAAATCTATTGGACCTGGAGCCAGCCTAAAATTGTTCTCAAGTGTCCAACACCATCTCTTTTGCAGCCCAGTTCCTTGAATTGCCCAGGTAGGTATCTGAGGGTATGTCTACACTACAATGTTAGTTCAAACTAACGGACGTTAGTTCGAACTAACATTCATAGCCGCTACACTAGCGCTCCGCTAGTTCGAATTTGAATCGAACTAGCGGAGCGCTTAGTTCGAACTAGGAAAACCTCATTTTACGAGGATTAAGCGTAGTTCGAACTTACTAGTTCGAATTAAGGGGTGTGTAGCCCCTTAATTCGAACTAGTGGGAGGCCAGCCCTCCCCAGGTTTCCCTGGTGGCCACTCTGGCCAACACCAGGGAAACTCTATGCCCCCCTCCCGGACCCGGAGCCCTTAAAGGGGCACAGGCTGGCTACGGTGCCCGTGCCAGGTGCAAGCCTGCCAGCACCCAGCCAGCAGACCCTGCACCTGGCATGGCACAGAGCCACCCACCCGATGTCCCCCAGCCCACCCCCTCTTCCCGGGACCAGGCTGGCGGCTCCTGGGAGCTTGCCCGGGACCGCAAGAGGCGGGCACCTTCCTGGGCTAGTGCGGACATCGTGGACCTCTAGGGCAGGAGAGCTGCCAGCCTGGCCACCCAGGAGCAGGTGTGCATGAAAATCAAGGGGGTCCACTGAGACCCCCGACCCTGAGCCCTGAGCTTAGAATGGCCGTCCTGGGTCAGACCAAAGGTCCATCTAGCCCAGTAGCCTGTCTGCCGACAGCGGCCAACCCTAGGGACCCTGGAGAGGATGGACCGAAGACAGTGACCAAGCCATTTGTCTCGTGCCATCCCTCTCCAGCCTTCCACAAACTTTGGGCAGGGACACCACTCCTACCCCCTGGCTAAGACTACTCCATGGACCCAACCTCCATGACTTGATCTCACTTCCCTTTAAACTCTGTTCTAGTTGTAGCCTTCACAGCCTCCTGCAGCAAGGAGTTCCGCAGGTTAACTATTTGCTTTCTGAAGAACAACTTTCTCTTACTAGTTTGAAGCCTGCTACCCAGTCCTTTCCTTTGGTGTCCTCTAGTCCTTCTTTATGGGAACTCATGAAGAACTTTTCTGAATGCTCCCTCTCCACCCAACCCCTACTTTTAGAGACCTCTATCCTGTCCCCCTTCCGTCTCCTCTTTTCTAAGCTGAACAGTCCCAGTCTCTGTAGCCTCTCTTCATCTGGGACCTGTTCCCAACCTCTGATCATTATAGTTGCCCTCCCCTCTCCCAGCCTTTCTCTTCCCCTCTCCCACCTCCTTTTCCCAGTCTCCCCCAGTTTTGTTCAATAAAGACAGAGTCAATGTTGGAAGAAACGTTATCTTTATTTTGTACATCAATAAGAAGGGGGGCTAGGGAAGGATAAGTGGAAGGAGGTGAGGGAGTAATGGGGTACGAGCCCCCGATGGGGAGGATTGGGCTGGCTTTGCGGGCTTCTGGGGGTGGAAGCTCTCCTGCAGCCCCCCGATTGCCTCCTTTCCCCAGATGGCAGCCTGCGGCAAGTGCAGCCGGGCTGATGGCCGAGTGGTGTGATGTGCTCAGTGTGGGTACTCCGGGCAATCCAAGCCAGGACTGGTTTTCAAGCGGGGCACCCCTTAGAACTGTCTGTCCGGGGTGGGGGTCGGGACCCTTTAAGCGCAGCCCTCGGCTAGCCTGAGACAGCATCTCCACGCTCTAAGTCCTCCTCTGATGCCCTGCCGGCACTGCTTCCGGCCATCCTTAAGCCCTGTTCAGAGTCCACTCAATGTAGACTTGCTAGTTCGAATTAGCAAAACGCTAATTCGAACTAGTTTTTAGTTCTAGACGCGTTAGTTCGAATTAGCTTAGTTCGAATTAACTAATTCGAACTAAGTTAGTTCGAACTAGCGCTGTAGTGTAGACATACCCAGAGGTATCTGGCCTGTTGGTTTTTAGGTGCACACTGATTGAATATAGTTCTGGAATCTGTATTAGCCACAGTTTTCAACCCTATAAATATGTTCTAAAGAACTTCATACCAAAATCTCATTTTTTGATCATGCCTCTTTTTATATATTTATCTTTCACATAGAATCTGTTTTGTGTCATGGCCTTGCAAAAGATATATTTTGCAGATTTTTATCAAATACAATTTTTAAATAAGAGCAACAAATTTATTTATTGATAGAAATATAGTGCTTGGGTTGCTGAAGATCAGTTCCCCTTTAGAACCAGGACTTAGCACTTCTTCTGAGCATTAAATTATAAGCAATAGTTGTGGTTCTAGTTATGACAGTTGCTGTGATAGTATAGACTTCAAAAGATTCCCTTTTCCCACTTTCAAAGAGACATGGATATGTATATAGAGCCATCTAATCACCAAATGTATATTTCTTAACTGTCCATCAAGTAAGCTGTAATATTGTACATACAAAATGTAAAAGCCCACTTCGTTTTTATTGCACTGCTTGACAGAATATTTTCACATTATTTTATTCCAGGACAAAATTACAGGGGAAAAAATCCTAAAGATATTATAGAAAGATTAAGGCTCAGGGAGCTTTCTCTATAGCAAAGAGACACTTTCAGAGTAACAGGGCTGGGAGGCAGGAGTCTTGACTCATTATTTTAAAACCTTTTCCTGGTTATTTATGACTATTTTACAGCCTTCATAAAACAGATGTTAATCAGGAAAATTCAATAAAACACTGGCCAAAGCCTCTGGAAAGGATAGTAAATAGCTAAATTACCTTCAATAGCTGCACAGTTCAGGAGATTTAACTGTTTGACACCTACACATGCTTGAGAAGAAGGGAACAAAGAATATGTTTGAGAGATTGTTGGACTGTTTCTGCTGTGTTTTTTTACAAAATGTCCCTTGAGACTTTGGAGGTTTCAAAATTCAAATTCCATGAGGCGTACAGATAGTTTGGAATAGCTAGCTAGTCCGAACTATCTAGCCCGTGCCGCGTGTAGCCGCGCGGCACGGGGTTCGCACTAGCCGGCTTTTAAAAATGGCGGCGCCGGCTTTATGCTAATGAAGCCCGGGAAATTCAAATCCCGGGCTTCATTAGCAAGTTCAGTATGCATACATTACCCTGCTAGTTCGAATTAGCGGGGTAGTGTAGACGTACCCTCGGAAATGTAGGTGATTCATAAAATTACCTCAAATAACTTTGTGTCTAAAGTAATGGGCAGTGCATCCTCTGAGAAATTACTAAACCCCGATCTACACTAGAACTTTATTTTGAAATAACCCCTCTTCCCGCTCTGCCCCCGCCCCAAGATCGAATTTATAGTGGAGTGGCCATGATACTGTTGCCTGGGGGGAAGTATAATATAATTTATGTGGGTAAGGCTCATCAATCTGACTAGAAGGCTCTAGATTTTGTCCTCCTTCCCCAGGTCACAATAGTTGAGTATCACAAAGCTCTATTTCTGGAGGTGGATCTCCGGGCCCACAACAGCAGCCATGCTTTCAATGAGGATAGTACCAAATTAAAACAATTTTTATTATGACAGGTATTAAGATTACAAACAAAACAAAGCATACAGCACTGATCACATTGATTGATTCAATCACCTCTGAGGGAAACATTAATGAAGTTTGATTACGTAATTGTACTTCTCTTAAGTATACAGAGTAAGTTACCAAATATAATACCATACTCAGATACCCTTTTCCCAGAAGGCCAAGCATGGAAGGACCAGCTTCCCTCTGCTTGTGGGACTTTGGTGCAAGGTGAAATATGGAAAACTTAGAATCAAAGACTCAAAAAGAATACGTAAAGTAAAACAAAGAGCTTGGATGTGAAAGAAAAAGATGCTTGATGAGGAAGAAGAGTCCTTCTGATAAGGAAGAGAAAAGCACAACTTCCATTACTGCCATAGCTTTTTATTAGTCTCTTTATGTCATTAACACACAGCCTCTAATGGCCATAAACAGATTTCCGCACCCTGAGATTTTGTTGGTACACATACTTGATTGGATGGTGCTATTGGGACATCTGGGCTACGTCTACTTTGAAGTAAGAATAGGAGATCCTCCGGAAAAGGGCTTTTTTCCGGAGGATCGGGGCCAGTGTAGACGCTCTTTTCCGGCTTTTCTAAAAGCCGGAAAAAAGCGGCGGACATTTTTATTTAAATGCCGCGGGGAATATTTAAATCCCCCGCGCATTTCCCTATTGCGATTTCAAAAATTACCATGCCCCTTCTGGAAAAGGGGCCAATGTAGACGTAGCCTAATAGAGCCTGCCGGACTACTTTTAATGCTTCCCTGTAGTAAACACACACTAGTTAGAATTTGTTAAATCAGAAGTTCTTGAGTCAAATTTAGTAATTTCAAAATAGTTTTCTAGTGTAGACATGTATGTCTCCAATTGCAGGATGCCAGGATGGGAACCCCCTGCTCTAAGCAGAATCTATGTTTTTGTGAAAGTTCCTTCTATTCACTGATGATGAGGCGTGTTTTGGGTAAGAGGTCGACGACAACCTTATGAGGAACTGGGGTGGGGTTAGCGGAGACATTACTCCAAGGGCCCATCAGCCATTTTCCCACATATGTGGGAATGACAATACCATAGCAGAGGCTATTGCAAGCTCTGCTATTGTAACTGTTCTGCTCCTGCTGCTCTGTGGTGTTTGGTGTGGGAAGATATCTGTCCATGAAACTGAGTGAGTTCCCTGTGTTAAGTGCTTCTTGTAGAGTTTGATGCAAGATTTTCCTCCAAAATCAAATGGAGTGGTTTAAATTCTATTCGTTCTGCTGAAAATCCTAGAGCGAGCCTTTTTACCTCATATTTCAACTATTATACTCTGCTTCCCACTGATCTTCCTGAATTTCACATCTTCTTCCTTCTAGGTACGTCTATACTTGCTCCCTAGTTTGAACTAGGGATGCAAATATAGGCGACTGAAATTGCTAATAAAGCGGGGATTTAAATATCCAAAAAATGAGGAGTTTTGAAAGTTAGTTCAAAAAATGAGGAATAACGTTAGTTCAAACCAAGGGGTTTGGTTCGAACTAACGCGTTCCGGCACGCAATTTCACTTTTGAAACAGCTGCTGAGCAGAGTAACACACTGGTGAGATCATGCTAATGAAGCATGGGATATTTAAATCCCCACTTCATTAGCAATTTCAGTCGCCTACATTTGCATCCCTAGTTCAAACGAGGGAGCAAGTGTAGACGTACCCTCTCTGCTCAAAGTATGACTGCTGAAATCATCATCTGCTGTGGCTTGTGTCTGTATACAACAAAAGTAATATGAAGAAACCAGGATTCCAAATAAATGTTTGCTAAATAGACACGAACACATAAGGCCTAGCTATAGCACATACTACTGCACTGTTGAGTTTCTGAAGTCTTTTAAAACAGAAGACAGTAAGCCCCCTAGAAAGTTCACCATCGTCTCTGAAGCTCTGACCATATTATCCCTTCCCTGAATCCCTTTACTTGTTTTCATTTCTTTCCACTTGAAACTCAAATTATTCAAGCTGAGTTTTAGGGTATTTTATTTGCATGCTGTTTAGACATCTCTCTAATTTCCTGATTAAATCTGCCTTTATATCTATCACCATTTGTTGGCTGCAGACTTCCTTTGATGACTCACTTCCTGCACACTAAAAACAATTAGCAGTTCTGTGGCACCTTAAGGCATGTCTACACTAGGAAATGATTTTGAAATAAGTTATTTCAAAATAATAACTCCCAAAATAACAATTTTGAAACAGTGCTATTCCTCATGATGAGCACGAGTTATATCAAATAACAAGCCCGTTATTTCAAAATAATGGGCTTGGTAGAGTGGATGCTCTGTTTGCTATTTTGAAATAATTCTCTAGTGTAGACCAGGTCTTAGAGATTAATATATTTATTAGGTCATGTGCTTTTGTGGGTAAAACCTACTTCATCAGATGAGATGGAGTGGAAATTACAGAATCTGGGGGATATATAGATACGAGCAAAAGTAGTTATCTGTCAATTGTAAGGCCACTGTTAATGAAGCTAATTAAGTCAGTCTGGATGTGTCTCAATCATAGCATATGATGTGGAAATGCAAATATCAAAGGTGGGGAAATTACTTTTGTGGTGTGTTAACCAGTTAAAATCTTTATTCAAGCCTAAATTGATAATATTGATCTTGTAAATCCATTATTGAATGTCCAGGAAGGTTAAAATATTCCTTTAAAGGTTTATCTGTGTTACCATTCCTGATGTTTGATTTGTGTCCATTTATCCTTTCTTGCAGAGACTGTCTGGTTTGGCCAATATACATAGAAGAGGGGCATTGCTGGCACTTGATTGCAAATATCACTGGGATGGCCAGTTGGCTAAAGTGTTGGGCTTAAGATCCAATGGATGTTTGTCTGTGTGGGTTTGAACCTCACTCTTGATCAACTCTTTTAGGGGAGGGAGAGATAGCTCAGTGATTTGCACATTGGCCTCCTAAACCCGCAGTTGTGAATTCAATCCTTGAGGGGGCCATTTAGGGGTCTGAGACAAATCTGTCAGGGATGGTATTTGGTCCTGCTGCAAGGACAGGCAATTGGATTCAAAGTCCCTTCCAGCCCTATGAGATAAGTATAGGAATGGACAGATTTCTAAGCTCCTGGTGTAGTGGCTTAAGTGGTTAGGTCTTGTGATGGTGTTGCTTGTATAAATTTGTAGACAGAGTTGGCAATGAGGTTTGTTGCAGGTGAGTGTGGAATATGGCTTTTGGTAAGTATTTGCTTCATTTCGGAGGTGGGGAGGGCACAGGCTGTCTGTAAGCAAGGACTGGCCTCTCTCCCAAGGTCTGTGAGATGGTTTGAGATTATTTTCAAGAATAGGTTTTAGACTGTCAATGATGCATTGGAGGGGTTTAAGCTAGGGGCTGTAGGTGATGCCCATTGGTGTTCAGTTATTTTCCTTGTTGGGCCTGTCCTGGAGTAGGTGACTTCTGGTCAGAATGGTATTTTCCGGAAGATTACTGAAGCTCTCTCAGGGTATGTCTACACTACAAAGTTAATTCAAACTAACAGCCGTTAGTTTGAATTAACTTTCATAGGTGCTACACATAAAACCGCTAGTTCGAACTTAATTCGAACTAGGGAAGTGCTTAATTTGAACTAGGTAAACCTCATTCTACGAGGAGTAACGCCTAGTTCAAATTAAGTAGTTCAAATTAAGGGCTGAGTAGCCACTTAATTCGAACTAGTGGGAGGCTAACCCTTCCCAGCTTGCCCTGGTGGCCACTCTGGGCCAAACCAGGGAAACTCTTCTGCCACCCTCATGGCCCTGGAGCCCTTAAAGGGACACGGTCTGGCTACAGTGCTTGTGCCAGGTGCAAGCCTGCCAGCACCCAGCCAGCAGAACCTGCACCTGGCACGGCATGAGCTACCCAGCCCTCGGCCTCTTCCCGGGACCAGGCTGGCGGCTCCCAGGAGCCTGCCCAGGGCCACAAGAGGCGGGCGCCCGCCTGGTCTAGTACGGAGATCGTGGTCCTCATCCAGGTTTGGGGGGAGGCGTCCAACATCCACGACCTCCATACTAGGCACAGGAAAGTGGCCGTCTAGGGCAGGATAGCTGCCAGCCTGGCCACATGTGAACCCAGGAGCAGGTTTGCATGAAAATAAAGGTGGTCCAGTGAGATACCCAACTCTGAGCCCTGAGCTTAGAACATAAGAACATAAGAGCGGACGTACTGGGTCAGACCAAAGGTCCATCTAGCCCAGTAGCCTGTCTGCCAACAGCGGCCAACACCAGCTACCCCGGAGGGGATGGACCGAAGACAATGACCAAGCCATTTGTCTCGTGCCATCCATCTCCAGCCTTCCACAAACTGAGGCCAGGGACACCGTTCCTACCTCCTGGCTAATAGCACTCCATGGACCCAACCTCCATGACTTTATCTAACTTCTCTTTAAACTCTGTTATAGTTCTAGCCTTCACAGCCTCCTGCGGCAAGGAGTTCCACAGGTTGACTATTTGCTTTGTGAAGAAGAACTTTTTTTATTAGTTTTAAACCTGCTACCCATTCATTTCATTTGGTGTCCTCTAGACCTTCTATTATGGGAACTAATGAAGAACTTTTCTTTATGCACCCTCTCCACATCACTCATGATTTTATAAAAGCAGCGAGGAGTCCTGTGGCACCTTATAGACTAACTGAAGTGTAGGAGCATAAGCTTTCGTGGGCAAAGACCCACTTCGTCAGATGATTTTATAGACCTCTATCATATCCCCTCTCAGTCTCCTCTTTTCTAAGCTGAAAACTCCCAGTCTTTTTAGCCTCTGTTCATATGGGACCTGTTCTAAACCCCTGATCATTTTAGTTCCCCTCCCCTCTCCCCCCTCTCTCTTTCCCTCTCCCACCTCCTTTTCCCAGTTTCTCCAAGTTTTGTTCAATAAAGAGAGTTTCTGTTTTTGAACACACGTGTCCTTTATTTTGTACATCAGGAAGGGGGGCTAGGGAGGGGTAAGTGGAAGGAGGTGAGGGAGGAATGGGATACGAGCCCCCGATGGGGAGGACTGGGGTGGCTCTGTGGGCTTCTCGGGGTGGAAGCTCTCCTGAAGCCCCTTGATTGACCCCCTGTAACCAGACGTGAACCCCCATTTTAACATCAATCTTTGTCTGCTTGAAACTATGCAGGGCACATAAGAGCAGGAAAACAGCATATTCTTTGAAAACCTTGGAGCAGGAGGTTTAGATATGCTGGCTCAGTGACCGTGACCAACTATAAGCAGAGATAGGACGGTTGGTCAAACTAATTGTTGTCTAAGAGGCTGTACATCGTGCCCTTGACTTAACCCATTTTGATACGAACACACAACCGTCCGCGGGGGGTGGAATCTCCCGCCCAACAAGAACATCCGGCAGTCCTAATTTAGCTATCTTCCTCTCTTACAAGTGTAAATTAACTTGAAACTTGCTTGTAAGAACTGGCGCCACAAAACAGACGAGTAAAATTTGGCCTCTTAAGATAAGAAAGAGAATACGGGCCCCCAGGGGAATAAAGATGGGTACAGCAGCACACTGACTTTGTGTGTCAATCTACTACCTATCTGCTGGTCGGGTTAGGTGTTTGATCTCCCGAGGTTCCAGAGGGGACGCCCACCTCGTATTCGTCTTTCTGAGGAATTGAGAGACCGGCCCTGGCCTGACACGCTGGAGTCAAGAGGCACAGAAGGGGGTAAAAATTGTACCTGAATGTGGTCCTTTGTTTAAGTATATATACATAGTGTTAGAGCTCTTTAAAGATTAAGCTGTCACTTGGTACCATTATTTCTATTTTCTATCTTTACCTTTTCCTGTAACCACTTTTTAAGATCTATATATATATTTTGCTAGCAATTAAGAAATAGAGCAATAGCCATTGTAACCATATGATTTATAGGTTCCTTTAATAAACCTGTAACTGTTTAAGTTTTAACCTGACTCCTTCAGTTGCTGTAATAGAACCAAGCACAATTTAAAAGAACTTCAGCCGGTCATAAAGGGACAGACATAGGGTATGTCTACACTACCCTCCTAGTTCGAACTAGGAGGGTAATGTAGGCATACCGCACTTGCAAATGAAGCCCGGGATTTGAATTTCCCGGGCTTCATTTGCATGAAGCCGGCCGGCGCCATTTTTAAATGCCGGCAGTTTGAACCCCGTGCCGCGCGGCTACACGCGGCACGGAGTAGCTAGTTCGGATTAGGCTACCATTTTCGCGATCAGGGCTTTTTTGCGGAAAACAGTACAGTGCTGTCTACACTGGCCCTTTTGCCCAAAAGTCTTTCGGAAAAAGACTTTTGCCCGAACGGGAACAGCATAGTATTTCCGGAAAAGCACTGATGATCTTACATGAGATCGTCAGTGCTTTTCTGGAAATTCAAGCGGCCAGTGTAGACAGCTGCAAAAGCAGATGATTTTGTGGAAAAACTTGCCAGTCTAGACAAACTTGTAGAAAAACTTGCCAGCCTTGTTGTATTGGGTCAAAACTTTTATAAATCCATGAAGTTTTCAATAAAAGACAAACTCTCACATACTTTGCCATATAATGTCATTTTTAGTTCAGGAGGAACCAATGCAAACCAAATTTAGAAAAACTCTGTGACATTCATTTTCTCATGGGCTGTGTCCAGACTCAGGGGGTTTTTCGAAAAAAGTAGCCTTTTTTCGAAAAAATTTCACTTGCGTCTAGACTGCAGCCGCATTCTTTCGAAATTAAATCGAAAGAACTCGGCTTTTCTTTCAACGGCGGTAAACCTCATTGCACGAGGAAGAACGCCTTTTTCGACGGAGATCCATCGAAAATAAGTGAGTGTGGACGCGGGGAGGCCATTTTTTCGAATATAATGGCCTCCAGGAAAAAGCCCTGGTGGACAATCTGGGGTATGCCTTGCATGTCTCTGGTTCCTGTCTGCAGCCATTTCTTAAAGGGACAGGCACCCTCACAGCCACTTGTGGCAGCAAAGCAGCCAGAGCACACGGCTGGTGAAGTGCAGCATGTCCCAGCCCCAAGACCCTCCTGGCCCTTCTAGAGAGCCTTCTGGGGACCCAACCAGGGACTCTAAATGCCAGGCACCGTCATGGTCTGGGCCAGAGCTCAAGACCCTTCTCGAGCTCTGGGGAGAGGAGGAGGCCTTACAAGCCCTAAAAAGCCGGCGGCGAAATGCGGACATTTATGGCTGCATGGCAGAGGCCCTGGCCCAGAAAGGACACTACCCCCGCACCCAGGACCAGGTGTGCTCCAAAGTTAAGGAGCTGCGCCAAGGGTATGTGAAGGCCAGGGAGGATAGCTCCCATTCTGGGGCAGCCCCCCACGCCTGCCCCTATTAAACTGAGCTGGACCAGCTCCTGGGTGGTGGTGAAGCACCCACACCACGGTGTCTCGTGCAGTCAGGCTTGGCGGACCCTGTGGTGGACGCGCCAGAGCAAGACCCAGAGCAGTCTGGAGATGGGGACATGGTGCCAGAGGAGGACAGTGAGGAGACGGTGACCCTCACCCTGGAGCCAGTCACCCAGACCCCAGAGGCCTCCCAGGTATCATCTGACACCGGAGATGAAGCAGCAGGTGAGTGCAGTGAGGTTGTGTAACACCCAGGGGACGGGGGGTAGGTGGGTGCACAGTGGGTGATGCACAAGGGAAACCTGTAATGCTCAGGCTGATGCCCAGGTCACACATGGTGTTACCTTCAGAATGTCTGATTCCCCTGTCTCAAAGAGAGGACATGCCCTTTTGGACAGCTGTTGCACACATGACTGATTGTGATAGAAATGTAGCCATGTTACTCTGATCTGAGGAAGTGGGTCTGGCCCACGATAGCTCATCCCCTAATAAACCATCCTGTTAGTATTTTAAGTGCTACATAGTCCAGTTTTTTATGACTGATTGTGTCTTCCTCTTTTCCTCCACAGCCGGACCAGCCGTGCAAGAGGGCCACAGCACCCCAGCCCCACCTCCATCTCGGGGACATGGGAGCCGCAGACACAGGCGTGTGTATGCAGACATCCTGAGACAGCATGTGGAGGCCGTGCAGGAACTCAACAACATCCTGCGAGAGAGGGCGGAGGCAGAGGATCGGTGGCATGACCGGCTGATGGAGGAGCTGGTCCAGCAGCGCACGTCCCTGAGTGCCACTCTCAGGGAGGTCTGCGGCTTGCCTGCTCCTGTGCCTGGTCCTGCTCCTCCAGCACCCCATGACCCCACCCCATCAAACCCCCCTTCCACAGCAGCATTCCTTTCCCCCCTTGGACCTCCCTCTCCCCCAGTCCCGCCAGTTCCCCGGCCCCTCTCTCCCCCTGGCCCTCCTCTCCCCCAAGCTTCCCAGTCCCAAGAGCACCTACCCGCTGTTATCCAGCCAACCGACAGGTGCATCACCCAATCTCGTGGCCATGGTGGACCCCGAACACGAGGCCCAAGCAGGAGACTGAGATCAGGCAAGCACCGTGCAACCTAATCCCCTTCTCCCCTCCAGGTTTCAAGTCCCCTTCCCCCCTCCAGGTTTCAAGCACCGCCATCACCCCAGTTAAATGACAAGGAATGTGTTAAACAAAATGTTTATTGTACATAGTTTGCCATGAAAGTATATTTTCTACATCAAAAATGAACAAAAGCTTTTTTATGTTTGCAACACTTATACTATTTTCCAGTGAGTGATATTTAAAAAAATAAAACAGAACTTATTATTTTGAGACAAACTCTGGTGTTTATTATTTCTCCAAACAGAGTCAGGAGATGGGTTGTGGAGGGAAGCTTCTTTTGGGCCAGGGCCCAGTCCCCAGGCAGAAGCCCCTCAGTAGAGTCAGTGGCCTCCACTTGAGAATTGCTCCCGTAGGGCCTCCCGTATGCAAACAGCAGACTGGTGAGCCTGGAGGATGGCAGCTGTCCGGGGCTGGGCAAAGTGCCCTCTCCTGACCATCAGCACCTGTACCCCACCCTGGTAGGAAGGCCTCCCCTTTCCTCTCCACCAGGTTATGGAGAACGCAACACGTGGCCACCACCTCGGGGATGTTGCTCTCCCTCATGTCTAGGCATGTGAGCAAGCACCGGAATCTCCCTTTTAAATGTCCGAACGCACATTCCACCTGGTTGCGAGCCCGGTTAAGGTGAGCATTAAACTGCTCCTTGCTCGCATCCAGGTGGCCGGTGTAGGGCTTCATCAGCCACTGCATCAGGGGGTAGGCAGCATCAGCCACTATGCACACCGGTATGTGCACATCCCAACCGCAAAGTTGTGATGCGGGAAAAATGTTCCTGCCTGAAGCCTCCGGTAGAGGTCCGAGTTCCTGAAGATGCGGGCATCATGTGCCCTCCCTGACCACCCAATACAAATGTCAGAAAACTGGCCACGATGGTTGACCAGGGTCTGGAGGACCATAGAAAAGTAGCCCTTTCTGTTAATGAATTGGGCTGCTCGATGGGGTGGTGCACGGATTGGAATGTGTGACCCATCGAGTGCTCCTCCACAATTCGGAAAGCCAAGGGCAGCAAAGCCGGCCATGACGCTGTCCAGATCTGGTAGACAGATGAGCCTGTTGAGCAGCTCCGAATTGATGGCCCTCACCACCTGCAGAACAAGACAGACAACAAAATGTTAGAAGGGGTGCCTTATCTCTTAGGAGGAGAACCCACCACCCCCCTTCCCTCTCAAACACCCCAGGAATCCCCTCCTCAGAACTCCCCCCCCCAACAATTCAGGGTGAGTGGAGGAGCTCCCTCCCACTCACACTCCACTTTGCCCTTCCTGACAGTCTCCCTTTCCCCCACCCCAAACTGTGACTGTCCCCAGACAATGACTTACCTCCATCAGGATGTATCCAACAGTAGACCTGCCCACTCCAAATTGGTGTCCCACGGAGCGGTAGCTGTCGGGGGTTGCCAGCTTCCAGAGGGCAATGGCGACCCTCTTTTCCACGGGGATAGCGGGCCGCAGGTGGGTGTCTTGCCGTTGCAGAGCAGGGGCGAGCCAGGTACACAGCTCCTGGAAAGTGGTCTTTCGCATCCGGAAGTTGCGTAGCCACTCTTGGTCATCCCAGAGCTGCATAATGAGCCGGTCCCACCAGTCAGAGCTGGTGTCAAGCCTCCAAAAATGCCTGTCCACAAAGAAGTTTGGAGGCAAGGGCAATGGGGCTGCATGACGGACGATCCCTTCATACCTCTGGTCTCGGTCCAGATGGGGAAGTAGCCTCATGACTGTGTCATGCAGATGCAGCAACACTTGCAGTATGATGGTGTGGGGCCATCGCCTGCCCAGGGGCAGCTCTGGCTCCATGCTGAAAAAGTTGGTCTAAAACAGAAAAACCTCCACACAAAAAGCCTGCTTGGGTGTCCCGGGAAGCTGAGCACTCCAAACAAGCACTGCAATGCCTTGCTTACCTCCTAGAGGGACAGCAAAGACAGCTGCAGAAGCAGAGCAACGGGTGTTCAGGGGAGTCCCTTTAACCACGCGTCTCTGCAAAGGGCAGGCAGCAGCACCCGGAAGGAAATGCTGCCCCCATGCCCTGGCAGAAGCGGTTCCGGGTGGCTTTTAATTTCGAAAGAGCATCCAGCAGTGAGGATGCTCTTTTTCGAAAAAGCGGATCGATTTTCCGATCCGCGTATTGTAGTCTAGACGTGCTTTTTTGAAAGAGGCTTTTTCGAAGGATACTTTCGAAAAAGCCTCTTTCGAAAGAGGCTTGCAGTCTAGGCATAGCCATGGTGGTTTCCTCTGAATATCCATGCAAAAGGAATAAGACAAAACTCTATGAAGATAGTAAAATATACACATGTGTAATGGTAGGAATGCTTTTTCCTGATTAAAGCAAAAAATACGAGTCAAAATTCCTGGACTTTATTTCCATTTCAGACCTAGAATCATCATGTGACTTTGACTAAACAATTTAAATTTTGTATGTCATGGATTAACATATTTTAACAGATGGATTAGTTATGTCTACTTTCTGAGGAAAATGGGATTAGTTGACACACAATCCACTATATATTTTAGAGCGTTTATCTGTTAATCTGTTTTACCAGCAACTCCTCCTAAATAAATAGAGCTAGGACAAATTTGGTACACAGCTTCCTCCTATCATAATTTAAAGCAATGTAAGTGTTTGGTTATGTCAGGAAAATGGGATGTGCCTGGAGTGGTATTGATTCTCACAAAACCAAACAGAAAAAGACAAAATCACCAAATCAAATATAGTCTTCAGAATTGATGTAACTAAGCATTCATTGAAAGACAATGAACCAAGAAGAGCCAGAAACATATGATGAACCAGGAATAGGATTACATCTGAATAAACCTTACAGAAAAGTGATTAAAATGGAAAAACTCAAAATAGTGCTAAATCGTTACTTTAGGTTTGAAAAATAGAAGACAATATTTTTGGAAACCAAATTGCCCTTTTTTGTTAAAACATAGTTAATAATAAAAGCTCATAGGGATGAAGAAAAAAATACACAATGGAATTTGCATTTTAAAAAATTTACTAAAAAATTTAACAAATTTTAACAATCCTTTTTTTAAGAAATTCAAAATAAAAATTAACTTAATAAAAATAACTGTATTTTTGAAAAATACAATCATTTATAGAAAGCGCATATGTTTCCCTTTTA
Source organism: Pelodiscus sinensis (assembly GCF_049634645.1). Taxonomy (NCBI): domain Eukaryota; kingdom Metazoa; phylum Chordata; order Testudines; family Trionychidae; genus Pelodiscus; species Pelodiscus sinensis. Next base: position 12,475,102 of record NC_134723.1, read on the forward strand.
TTTAAAAAAATAACTGGCTACGTCTAGATTGCATCCCTTTTTTGTAAAAGGGATGCAAATTAGATGTACCAAAATTGCTAATGAAGTGGAGATTTAAATCTCCTCTGCTTCATTAACATAAAAATGGCTGCCGCTTTTTTTTTTTGGCATGGAGCTTTGCTGGAAAAAAGCGCCAGTCTAGACGTGGATATTTCGGAAAATAAAGCCTTTTCCGAAAGATCCCTTATTCCTTATCTTAAGAGGGATAAGGGATCTTGTGGAAAAGGCTTTATTTTCCACAAGATCCACGTCTAGACTGGTGCTTTTTTCTGGCAACGCTCCGTGCCGGAAAAAAGTGGCAGCCATTTCTATGCTAATGAAGCGGGGGAGATTTAAATCCCCACTTCATTAGCAATTGCGATACGTCTAATTTGCATCCCTTTTACAAAAACGGGATGCAATCTAGACGTAGCCACTGAGTTAAGGACACAAGTAATGCTGTGTAAATTTGCTAGTCTATTATATTTGCAAGTATGTGTATATATAAAACAAGCCACATATTTTATTTCTCGTTCTTTGTCTACTCTTTGTGTCACATGAACCTGCAAACATGCACATGTGATTAACTGTAACACAGAAAAATGTTCAAGCCACACATTTGGAAACATCCATTAAATTTGGAAATGCGGGTTCTGTACACGGCAGGTTAAAGCTGATTAGCAAGGCCCAAGATCCCAATGCTCCTCCCTTTAATATTTACTCCCTAGCTTCTATGACATTTCAGTTGGAAGACATATATGACATATAGAACTCATGCACATATTCCCAGTGGAAGATAGTGATTAGTAAATAAAAGTTTCCTTTTAATATGAGAAGAAGTGTAATTAGGGCTGTGATTTCAAGGGAGATATTTTGATTTCTCAGGTTAACTTCTTATCACCACAGACCTGTCACTCAGCCTGAAACATGCTACTGAAGCATGACCGGAAAACATCACATTAGCTTAAATAGGCAGCGTAGGATCTGGGGGCTACTTGTAGCTACTGATTGGCAGAATTGCCTGAAGTAGTCCTGAATTATTATTTCATTTTTTTTCTTTATGGTTGTACTTTGTTCATGTGTATCCCCAGAACTCCTGTTCTTGCTGACTGCTGTTCTGATGATATATAGCCGTAACATGTCATCATTGTGCTCTGAGAACCTATTATAGTGCTATACATCATCAGAGACCCATTTCTCTAAAGACAAGTTACTATTATATATCATTAAATTGATGGCCTGTAGGAACAAGAGTCCTAGAGGGAGATTCTGAAAGTTTTATTTGGAAAAAAATCCATAGTTTTTTGAGGTGAGATATAGAAAATTTGAATACAATAGATCAGTGGTTCCCAAAATTTTTGGCATCACGCCCCCCTTTTTGATTTTTGAAAAACCCTCATGCCCTCTTCTCCCCTAAAATAGCAGCAAAACTTGTTGAGAAAAGAGGGGGAAAAAAGGAACTGAGCTGGGCAGCAAAACTTGATTGGGGGGAGGCTGGATTGCCTCGCACATACCCTGGAATTTCTTCACGCCCCCCAGTTTGGGAACCCATGCAATAGATGGTACTTGAGTTATTATTAATATTTTTTGCATTATGTTGTACATTGTTTAATTTTACCCTCCCTCATCTAAAACAGTTTATTAGTTTGTAATCTGAAGACATATTTATACTGTCAAAGACATATTTGTAACTAGCATTATATTGCAATGGACATGATGACTGAAAAATAACTCAGTGGGTTGGACACACTGTACAAAACCACTACAAATATAACTTTGAAATTACGGTGGAATGTTGTCCTGAGTCCAGATGATAACTGCTTCCTAAGGGAGTTTCTAGATGCATAATTCCTACTGAAGTCACTAAGGGTATGTCTACACAACCCTCCTAGTTCGAACTAGGAGGGTAATGTAGGCATACCGCACTTGCAAATGAAGCCCGGGATTTGAATTTCCCGGGCTCCATTTGCATAAGCGGGGAGCCGCCATTTTAAAAACCCTGCTGGTTCGAACCCCGTGCAGCGCGGCTACACGGGGCTCGAACTAGGTACTTCGGAATAGGAATCCTAGTCCGAACTACCTAGTTCGAGCCCCGTGTAGCCACGCTGCACGGGGTTCGAACCAGCGGGGTTTTAAAAATGGAGGCTCCCCGCTTATGCAAATGAAGCCCGGGAAATTCAAATCCCGGGCTTCATTTGCAAGTGCGGTATGCCTACATTAGCCCGCTAGTTCGAACTAGCTGGGTAGTGTAGACATACCCTAAGGATTTTATGTGTTTATTTGGGAGCAGAATTTGACTCAGAATGTATGTTATGAACTTGTAATCAGAGCAGGTTTTGTCATCTTGTCTTGTTTGTGTATATGTTTACAAATACAGATGTATTGTCACTCATTTTAATGCAACCATATTGTATATGTTTGAAATTAAAACCTTAGATATTCAAAAAGAAACACAAGAAAGAAGTGCATTTTCAGGGCTATGTGTCTACATAGATTTCTGAACATATACTGCATGATGTTAGGGTAAATACCATATATTCTTTCTCTTTTCACTTTTTACTAGATTCTCTGTGTTAAATTGCTAAAACCCATTTTCTGTCTTTTTTCTATTCTGCCGTCTGGTGATCCAGAACCTCAAAGAAGCCTTTTCCTGTCTGTTAATTCTGATGTTATTAAACAGCAGTTCACCCTGAAGTGAAGCACACACAGGTGGAAAACTGAATAAAAAGATGTTTTATGTTTCCATAGAATCTGCCCAATGTGGTTCTCCGTGTTCTACACATACTAATTTATTAAAGCTCACACTTGTAAGTACTCCATGATTAGCACTTCAGGGATACCAAGAAGTACAGAATGCAAACATTTAGTTATACATATTCCTCTTAGTGAGACATATAAGAACAGATATTAGTAACAATATATGTTGTTGACTGTGTGTTGTGTGAAGAACTTTCGCTTATTAGTTTTAAACCTGCTACCCATTCATTTCATTTGGTGTCCTCTAGTCCTTATATTATGGGAACTAATGAAAAACTTTTCTTTATTCACACACCACTCATGATTTTATAGACCTCTGTCATATCCCCCCTCAGTCTCCTCTTTTCTAAGTTGAAAAGTCACAGTCTCTTTAGCCTCTCTTCATATGGGACCTGTTCCAACCCCTGATCATTTTAGTTGCCCTTTTCTGAACCCTTTCCAAGACCAAAATATCTTTTTTGAGGTGAGACCACTACATCTGTACACAGTACTGAAGATATGGCGTACCATAGTTTTATACTTCTCCTCCTCCTTCTTCCACTGGCTTCCCCTTCCAGCTCCCTCCTCCCAGGTTTCCCCCTCCCCTCTCCCACCCTCTCTCTTCCCCTCTCCCACCTCCTTTTCCCAGTCTCCCCAGAGGTTAATCTCCCCCCCCCCCAGTTTTGTTAAATAAAGAGTTTTGTTAAATAAAAATAAATAAATTTTTGAACACACGTGTCCTTCATTTTGTACATCAGGAAGGGGGGCTTGGGAGGGGTAAGTGGAAGGAGGTGAGGGAGGAATGGGGCGCGAGCCCTCAATGGGGAGGACTGGGGTGGCTCTGTGGGCTCCTCAGGGTGGAAGCTCTCCTGCAGGGCCTCCTGGATCCTGAGAGCCCCCCGATTGACACCCCCCCCCCCACGGATGGCAGCCTGTGGCAAGTGCAGCCGGGCTGATGGCCGAGTGCTGTGATGTGCCAAGTGTGGACACTCAGGGCACTCCAAGACAGGGCTGCTTTGCTATCCCTCATCGAGGTAAACAAGCAAGCGGGGAACCCTGAGAACTGTCTGTCTGGGGTGGGGGTCAGGTCCCTTTAAGCACAACCCTCAGCTAGGCAGCAGCTCCACACTCTAATTCCTAACCTGATGCTCTGCCGGCACTGGTTCCAGCCAGCCTTAACTTCGGTTCAGGGTCCATTCAATGTGGACATTCTATTTCGAATTAGCAAAACGCTAATTCAAATTAGTTTTTAGGTCTAGATGCACTAATTCAAATTAGCTTATTTCCAATTAACTAATTTGAATTAAGTTAGTTCGAATTAGTGTTGTAGTGTAGACATACCCTCTGTGAGGATGAGGTAGAATTTCTCACTTAATACTGAGTTACATATTCACTTATTTCATAAGGAAGGGAAAATGTAAAATGAAAGATATTAGGTCTTACCCATCCGGAAGGCCCACTGAACCATATGAAGCATCAAAGAACAAAGACTTTATCTGCATCCCTCTCCGCTCCCCCCCCCCCACACACACACACATACACGCATAAAAAGGAAACATGTATGTGTATGTGAGCTCATCAGCTTGTTCTCTAGGAAGACAGAAATAAAAATCCCAACAAGAAGAAACTGTATGATGCTTGGAATTTGGGAGGGCTAGCTTTCTAAGCATAAGCAAAGGGATCCCCATACTACTTGGCCTGGTTAGTCCTAGAGGATATAGTGGACTTCCTTATTACAGAAGCTGCTAATGCCTTTTGAAACTTTAGATTGTAACTCATTTATATGTTTGCTTATCTTTTTAATCTTGTAAATAATTCTCATTCTATTTCTTAAAAAATCTTGTTTGTTTATTATAGAATTGGTTACAGTCTTGTTTTTAGTGTAAGATCTAAGGTGCAATTGAACTGTGGCAAATGATAGGCCCTTTTGGGACTGGACATAACCTAAATATTGTTGTGCTTTTTGCTGTAAGGCACTGTCTTCCAAAAAGGGAAGCTTGTTCAATGGCAAGACATATTGGAGCAACTAAAGGGACTTTCTGTAACTCCATGGTTTGGGTCTTATGAAACGTGAGATATTCATACTTGATACTTGGTTGGTGATATCTAAGTATAGAACTCATAACCAAATTGAGGTTTGTGCCCTGATCCTTAACAGTCTACCTTGAGACTGGCATTAATAGTGATGAATTACTCCAGTCTGCTTAACAACTAGTGCTGTGTCACCACCAAATGCAGACAGGTATTCCTAGGGAGCATAGTAAATACTGTTACAGAAAGCTCCATTATAAGGCAATGCTGAGATTTAGGGCTCACTATGCTTATTCATTCACAGTGGGATGGCCAGAATTTGTCCTCTAATTCACTTGTCTATTGTTTATAGATACATGATCTCTGAAAGGCTCTATCATAATATTAAAGCTCATATCAATAAATCTTAGATTTGAAGAGCATCTAGCACATTTACACTGATGTTTAAAGGTTATGATTTAATTAATTTGTTATTAAGGTTTTTATGTGTAGTTCCCTTATTAAAGGTGCCTCTGGGAAGATCCTGTGTGCTGCAATCTAGCTCCAGAGACTACAAGTCCCATGAGCCCTGGAGGAAACCAGGAAGGAAGTGACTTTTGTTGGGGAGATCTGAGTCTCTCCACACGTGTGGAGGAAGACTCAGCAGTTTGTGGACTCTTCCCTCTGTTTTTGGAGCAGAAAGGGAGCTAGGCTGCTATGGAGGAGTTTGATCCAGTTCAGGAGCTGTTATGTTACAGTTACAGACTGGGACAGTGAGCCTTTGGAACTGGGATCTAGCAGGCTGCTTCTGATTGCCCTAGAGGGGAGGCCCTTTGGCTGCACTTGTGGCTAGAAGCTATTCTGCACCCAGCACACAGAAGGAGACTGTGAGTAACTGCAAAAGCGACGAGGAGTCCTGTGGCACCTTATAGACTAACTGAAGTGTAGGATCATAAGCTTTCGTGGGCAAAGACCCACTTCGTCAGATGCATGTGAGTAACTGGGCATCTTTGGGAAAATGCTGCCTGAGACTTACCTCAAAGATACAGACTAACTCTGGGTTCAAAGAGAGGCAGAGGGGCCAACCCCTCTGTAAATACTGTTACAGAAAGCTCCATTATAAGGCAATGCTGAGATTCAGTTTGTGGACTCTTAGTTTGTAGAGCCTTCTTGGAAAAAAGAAGATTAAGGGGGGACATGATAGCGGTTTTCAAATATCTAAAAGGGTGTCACAAGGAGGAAGGAGAAAATTTGTTCCTCTTGGTTTCTGAGGACAGGACAAGGAGTAATGGGCTTAAAGTGCAGCAGGGGAGGTTTAGATTGGACATTAGGAAAAAATTCCTAACTGTCAGGGTGGTCAAATATTGGAATAAATTGCCAAGGGAGGTGGTGGAATCTCCCTCTCTGGAGATATTTAAGAACAGGTTAGATAGACATCTGTCAGGGATGGTGTAGGTGGAGCTTGGTCCTGCCTTGAGGGCGGGGGGCTGGACTCGATGACCTCTTGAGGTCCCTTCCAGTCCTATTATTCTATGATTCCATGATTCTATGATAACCCAGTGAACCAGAGCTGCTGCATAGCTTGGACCCACATACACACTACCTACAGAGAATCTCCATTACAGCTGCAGTTCTTCAAGTGAGCCCAAGCAAGCAAGAGTCTGGGACTCTGAGTCCAGGGGTGTGCACACTCTAAGGTGGGATAAATATTGGCAGTGCAAATGGCAGTTCCTTTTACTTCTGCGTACTTTGTTAATTGATGTTATTCACTGTTAATTTGTTAAATCCTGTTTCTCTAAGTTAAGTAAAGGTTGTTCATTCTAATACAATCTATTAGATGTATATTATTTATGATTTGTAATTGTTGTTCTGGAGTTAGATCCAGTTTATTATTGGAATAAGTTTATTCCTGGGCGTTCCCAAGGCACACCAATAAGTGTGTTACAGGACCAGCCAGGTGGAGGCACCGCCATTATATGTTGTTTATGAGCAAGGGAAAGCAGCAAGGGGGTGGATAGGGTTTCCCCAACTAAACAACATCACCACTGGGATACTCAGGATCTTAAACTTTTTATGTTAAGAAGGTACTCAGGATTTTAACCTTTTATGTTAAAACCATCAGGCGCCCAGGCACACCTGTGAGTGTGACCTGCTCCCGATAACCCAGGGAGGGAAAAGGGGGTTACATATGTAAGAAAAAAGCGAAGAAAGTAAAAAGACCACATAATCTAGTATAACAGTTGAATCTAGCTGTTGGGATTTTGCAGTTCCCAGAGAGTCAGGTGCTGGGCAGAATCAAGGGTATTCAATTCAATTCAACAAGACTTTATTCAGTGTGCACAAAGGGAGAGCCCCTAGTACTAAAATCAGCCAGAGCCCCTCGAGCAAGGAGCCCCTCCCCTTGCTGTTTTATAGCACATGGCAGTTACAGGTTACATAACACAAACTTCTAAACCAATCAGATTCAACCTTTCCATATATGGCTTTGTTTGTCACATGCTTGTCTTTCTCCACTCCACATGTTGAGTTCACCCGCCTCCCTTTGGCCTTTTCTAGGCTGTTGCTAGGGTGGTGAGCCACAGCATGCTTCTTTATGCATACCTACTTTCTAAATCACATTTTGTTTAAAATGAACACATGCATGCCCTTCACTAGCCAAATGCAGATTGGAAATCAGGGCCTTTTTTACATAGTGAGGGTAAAACCAATGGAAAAATGTATTAAGGGTTATGGTAGATTTTCTACAACTGAAAATTTTTAAGCCATGTTTTTCTAAAAGATATACTCTAGTTTAAACAGGAATGAATTTCAGAATATCCTTTGGCCTGCATTTTATGGGAGGTCAGAATAGATGACGACAGTGGTCCCTTATAGCCTCGTAGTCTACAAATAATACTGGATAAGAACAGGTGAGAGAGATTCCAACTCAATCTGTGGTGAAACATCATTGACTTCAATAGCACACTCTATACAACTATAACAAAGATTAACATCAGTCCATAACATATAACAGTATCACGTGCTAAATGCAAGTAACGGAGAGTGAAGCATATGATAATGGGATGACCAACAGACTGCGCTAGGCCTTAAGGGACCAGTGAGTGATGGCAGCTCTGGGACTCTGGAAGGGACAGGGCCTCAGGCAGCAGGAGCAGGTCTGGGGTTGCGTCTCTTCGATATATTTTGAATTCAAATTTGAAATATAAGGGTATGTCTACACTACAGCACTAATTCGAACTAACTTAATTCGAATTAGTTAATTCGAACTAAGCTAATTCGAATTAGCGCATCTAGACCTAAAAACTAATTCGAATTAGCGTTTTGCTAATTTGAACCAGCGCGTCCACACTGATTGGATGCTGGGTTGCATTTAAGGGCAGCTGAAACCGGTTCGGGCAGGGCATCAGGTAAGTAGTTGCTTTGTGTGCCTGCTGTCTTAGGCTATCTGAGGCTCATGCTTAAAGGGACCTCCCTGGACAGCCAGTTCTCAGCTTTTCCGCTTGCTTGCCTACCTTGCCGAGGGACAGCAAAGCGTTTTTCTCTCCGCCTGCCTGTGTCAGTGCTTCCCATTAGGGACGCCACCGCAGTTGGCAGCATGGAGCCAGAGCTCACCCTGGGCATGCTGTTCCAGTTTTTGGACCTGCTGCTGCAAGCCTGCCAGCAATGGGTGGAGGCTGCCTTGCACCATTTGGTGCAGGTCAGCCCCCTGACTCTCCCCCTGGCCTCCCTGGGAGCCATGGAATAGCCACAGCAGCGTTCGGACACCAGCTTGCCCCGCCGCATCTGGGGTCTGGACACCAGCAGCGACTGGTGGGACCTCATTGTCCTTGAGCATTGGGAAGACCAACAGTGGACCCAGAATTTCAGGATGAAGAAAGACACCTTCCTGGAGCTCTGCGAGTGGCTCGCCCCAGCTCTGCGGTGACGGGACACTCGCATGAGGCCCACCATCCTCCTCCAGAAGCATGTGGCCATCTCCCTATGGAAGCTCTTCATGCCGGACAGCTACTGATCCGTCGTGAACCAGTTCGGCGTGGGGAGATCCACTGTCGGAGCAGTGCTCATGCAGGTACGGCACCCACAGACCACTGGACCTGGGGGGGACAGGGGCTGTAAGGAGGGGATGGGGTTCCCCAGGGAAAACGGGCTGGGGGAGGCGAAAGTTCCCCGCACTGAAGGGTTCAGTCTGTCCCGGCTGTACTACATGCTGCCCACAGGGGTTGCTTCTGGGAGTGGGGCGCGGGGCAGTGCCAGGGAACGAACACTCCCAGCCATCTGGGCATCCCAGTGATTCGTGGTTTGCTATGTCTCTCTGCAGGTAGTCAAGGCCATCAACCGGGTGCTGTTCTGCAGGGTGGCCCACCTCACCGACCCGGATGCGGTCATCCAGAGGTTCGGCGCCCTCGGCTTCCCCAACTGTGGGGGGACCATCAACGGGATGCACATCCCCACCCGTGCCCCAGAACATCAGGCCTCCCAGTACATCAACCGCAAGGGGTACTTCTCTGTGCTCTGGAAGGCCATGTGTGACCACCAGGGCCAGTTCACGGACATTAATGTGGCCTGGTCCGGCAAGGCACACGACGCCAGGGTGTTCCACAACTCCTCTGTGTGCCAGAGGCTGCAGGCCAGGACCTTCTTCCTCGACCGCAAAATCAGGGTTGGGGACGTGGACGTGCCCGTCTGCCTGGTGGGGTATGCGGCCTACCCCCTACAGCTCTGGTTCATGAAGCTGTACATGGGGCACCTCAACCTCTCCCGGCAGGCCTTCAAACCAGGCTCACCAGAGGCCGCATCGTGGTCGAGGGAGCCTTCGGATGCCTGAAAGCCCGATTTCAATGCCTCCTCACCCGCCTCGACCTCGCCGAGCACAACATCCCTCCCGTGGTGACAGCATGTTGTGTGCTGCACAATTTATGTGAGCAGAAGGGGGAGTCTTTCCTGCCAGCCTGGATGGCTGAGGCTGAGCGCATGGCTGGCCAGTACATGCAGCCCCGCACCGCCGCCATCCAGGAATCCCAGCGGGGGGGCATCCAGATCCGGGAAGCCCTGCAGGAGAGCTTCTAGGTGCAGGAGGAGGACTGAACTCTTCCTGCATGCCCCACTGGGGCCTTCTTCCACCCTCCCTTCCTTCCCCTTTCCCCTCCCTAACCCCCTTTTCTAATGTAAAATAAAGACACCTGTTTTGCCAACAAAAATCTCTCTTTACTTTACATAACTGGGGTGGAGGAGGGAGGCATGAGGGTGGGAGAGGGGAGGGGGAAACCTGGGAGGAAGGAGTTGGAAGCGGGTGGAAGGAGAGGAAGGGAATGAAAAGCTCGGGGTTGGGGGTCCTGCTGGCTCTCCTGTCTCACAGCACTGTGGGTGTGGGGGCATCGGGGGGGAGTGGGTATGGAGGGTGGGACAGGAGGGACGGGGGGTGCAGAGGAAGTGGGAGGGGGAATGAGAGCTGGGGTGGCCACAGGTGCTGGAGCAGGAGGAGGCAGGAACCTGTGCACCAGGGTCTGAAGGTGACCTCTGAGGGCACGGCTCTGCTCCTCTAGCACCTCCATGCTCCGCTGCCACCTGGATGCGGATCTGGTGCTCCAGTAGCCGCAGGTGCCGCCAGTGGTAGTCCTCTAAGTTGCGGGTGTACCCTGAAGTCCCAGGTGCTGTGGTTGTGGTGAAACAAGAGCAGTGGTCAGTTCTCCTTGGGGACACGATGGGTGAAACCCAGCCCCCCTCTGCAAGGTGAGCTCAGTGTGTGGGGAACAGATCAGAGCCCCTGCATGACACCCAGCTGCTGTTCCATGGTGGGGAAGGCCCAGGCGCACGGTCCCTGGGCTCCCTCGCCCCCCACGCCTCCCATACACATAAGGGGAGCATGATGGCACTCATATGTGGAGCCCTCCCTGGCCTTGGACGGCACAGCCGATGTGCTCTGTGGGGTGGCTCAGGGGTCCTGGGCAGGCTCTCTGCAGGCTTCTGCCTCTTGGCCTCCTCCTCCTCTGTGTCCAGGATGGGTCCCTCTGCCCCGGGGTCGATGACCACCCGGGGGGCATGCACTGCGTGAGCCTCCAGGATGCGGTCCAGGGCCTCATAATGGGGGCATGCCTCCGGGTCAGCCCCTGGGTGGGAGGCCCTGGCGTAGGCCTGCTGCAGATCCTTAATTTTGCAGCGGACCTGCTTCCGGGTCCGCATGTGGCCTCTGGTGGCCAGGCTATCAGCCATGCGGCTGTAGACGGCCACATTCCTGTGGCTAGTGTGGAGATCATGGACGTTGTAGGACTCCCCCCAAACCTCGATGAGGTCCACGATCTCCACACTAGACCAGGCGGGTGCCCGCCTCTTGCATCCCTGGGCAGGCTCCTGGGAGCCGCCAGCCTAGTCCTGGGAAGAGGCTCGGTGGCAGCGGGTGGATGGCTCATGGCGTGCCAGGTGCAGGGTCTGCTGGCTGGGTGCTGGCAGGCTTGCAACTGGCACAAGCACTGTAGCCAGACTGTGCCCCTTTAAGGGCTCTGGGGCCTGGAGGGGGCAGAAGAGTTTCCCTTGTTTTGCCCAGAGGGGCCACCACGGCAACCTGGGAAGGGCTAGCCTCCAACTAGTTTGAATTAAGTGGCTACACAGCCCTTAATTCGAACTACTTAATTCGAACTAGGCGTTACTCCTCATAGAATGAGGTTTACCTAGTTCGAATTAAGCGCTCCACTAGTTCGAATTAAGTTCGAACTAGTGGTGGTTTGCATGTATAGATGCTATGAAAGTTAATTCGAACTAACAGCTGTTAGTTCAAATTAACTTTGTAGTGTAGACATACCCTTAGTGCTTTTTTTTTGTTTTGATTATTTTCTTTTCTTCCCTTCCATCTATAAATTGCTTGAGCTCCAATCTGTTTAACATTGTAGTAGTCCTTCTTCTTTCTCTCATGCTGTGAGCATAGCTTCTCTTCCTCTTGGAGGACTTTATAGTTGGATGTAAAATTGAAATAAAATAGTGACCATCTTCAACAAGGTCAGTAAATTACTGCCAGTTGACAAAATCAAACCAGGACATGAGTTATGACCTCTGATTAACAGCTTGCTTTATGGTTATCTTATCCCTCTCCGGAAAAGGGATGCAGATTAGACACATCGTTATTGCAAATGAAGCAGGGATTTAAATATCCCCCGCTTCATTTGTATAAACATGGCTGCCGCTTTTTTCCGGCTCGGGGCTTTGCCGGAAAAAAGCGCCAGTCTAGACGGGGATCTTTTGGAAAATAAAGCCTTTTCCGAAAGGTCCCTTATTCCTCTTTAAAATCAGGGTGGGGCTTTTTTGCGCAAAACACTACCGCATTGTTTACACTGACCCTTTTGCGCAAAAGCATTTGTGCAAGAGGGTTTTTGCCCAAACGGGAGCAGCATAGCATTTCCGCAAGAACGCTGACAATCTTACATGATATTGTCAGTGTTCTTGCGGAAATTCAAGCGGCCAGTGTAGATAGCTGGCAAGTTTTTCCACAAAAGCAGTTGCTTTTGCAGAAAAACTTGCCAGTCTAGACGCAGCCATAATGTACTATTTCAGGTCTATATCACTTGACACATTTTTTTTTGTTGATTGAAATTTCACTATGGCATCTGGTGAAGATACTTCTAATCATGTGGGTTTTTCACTGATGACTTGTTGGGCACCTTTGCTAGACACATTTATTCTTTGTTATTTAAAGTATTAGAGGACTTTATGATTCAGAGATATAGTTATAGATCTTTTCACCAGGTCATCTAGTTCATACAGTCATCTAATGAAGAGTTGTTTCCTATGGTACATTTATTAGTAGTTTGTCTCCTTGTTTTAAATGTGTTACGTTATAGAGCTTCAATCTTTTCATTTGAGCACTTATGTTTTCGGGAAGTTTTTAATTCAGAAAAATTTGTTCTCTTAATTTCATGGAATTACTTCGCTAACTTTTCTGGCACTTTTTAACCTTAAATAAATAAGTACCTTTACTTTTAGTCTCATGTTTTGTTCTTAGTCAATCTATATTATCAGAGGTGTTGAGATTACTGCTGATGTCAATGTGGCGAGGACCTTCCTTAGGTTCTGGGCCAGGATCTGAGTGCCCAGTCTCTTGGCTTCATTTACATTTACATGGCTGCTGTGCTGAGCTGACAAACAGCTGATCAGCTGTTTGTGGGCTCACGCGCTAGTCTGGATGCTCCCCTGCCGACATCAAAGCCCTTTGTCGGCAGCCCCGTTATTCCTCGTGGAATGAGGTTTACCGGGGCTGCTGACAAAGGGCTTTGATGTCGACAGGGGGAACGTCCAGACTAGCACGCGAGCCGACAAACAGCTGATCAGCTGTTTGTTGGCTCAGCGCGGCAGCCATGTAAATGTAAATGAAGCCGCGATCATTTAAATCGCGGCTTCATTTGCCTTTGCCAAAAAAACAAATCTACATGCCTCTGCCGACAGAGGCATGTAGTTTAGACGTACCTCTGGGCTACGTCTACACTGGCCCCTTTTCCGGAAGGGGCATGTAAATTTCACTAGTCGTCGTAGGGAAATCCGCGGGGGATTTAAATATCCCCCGCGGCATTTAAATAAAAATGTCCGCCGCTTTTTTCCGGCTTTTAAAAAAGCCGGAAAAGAGCGTCTAGACTGGCCCCGATCCTCCGGAAAAAGTGCCCTTTTCTGGAGGGTCTTATTCCTACTTCAAAGGGAATGTAGGCATTCGAACTTGCAAATGAAGCCCATTATTTAAATATCCCAGGCTTCATTTGCATGCTCCTGGACAGGCACCATTTTTAAATCCCCTTAGTTCAAACTGACTCCTCCTGCAATGAGGTGTAACAGTTAATCCGAATTAAGGACTTAGTTCAGATTAACTTCTGACTGCCGCGTGTAGCCACGGGCAGTTAGTTTGAACTAAGGGGATTAAAAAATGGCGCCTGCCCGGGAACATGCAAATGAAGCCCGAGATATTTAAATCCCGGGCTTTATTTGCAAGTTTTAATGCCTACATTAGCCACCCTAGTTCGAACCAGTGGGCTAGTGTAGACATACCCATAGTGTTTTCTGCTTAAACAGCCATGGAGCTGTTGGATGTGATCAGTGTTTGAGGAGAGGGATCTGTTCAGTCCCAGCTGCGAGTGACCCATAGGAAGTGGGACACATATAGGCACATTTCTCAATCCTTGTGTGAAAAGGCGTACAAGTGGGACACGCTGCAGTACAGAGTGAAGATTAAAGAACTCAGACAAGCCTATCATAAAGCCTGTAAAGTAAATCGAAGCTCCAGTGCTTCACTAAAAACCTTCAATTTCTGTAAGGAGCTGGATGCTATCTTCAGCAGTGACCCTACTTTCACCACCAAAAGCCAGGATACTTTGGAGAACATGGGGGCAGTAAATAGATGATCCAACCTGGAAGATGAAATACTAGATGAAGAGATTGAGATTAAATGAGGACAAGGGTCTCCTCCAGGGTCTCCAGGAATGGTTCTTCATTACTAACACACATTGCCAGTCTGAGCAACTGCTTTCCAGGGACAAGGAAGTAGGGGATGAGAGGCAGGGTACGTGGCTGTAGCTTGTGGAATTCAGGGCTGAGGGTATGGAAAAGGGAAGCTGGCAAGGTTTCCTCTAAGCTGTGCAGGAGCACAGCCGTGCACCTGCTTAATGGACTATGCCCAGGTATGCTACGTACAGAGCTGCCTAGCTGAGGGAGGAGCACTGTTCCCTCAGTTGCAGCAGCTCCTTTCTGGAGGCAGAAGCTCACCTCTCCCAGCTAGTAGAGAGGGGGCATAATGAGGAAGGAGGGAATGAGTGGCTGGGAAAGGGATTGTTAGGGTGCAGAGTTTGAGGCATCTGGGCTGTGGCATCCAGGGGAGGAGAGAGACACTTGGATTAAAGCAGCTAGCTGTCTGTGAGACACCCAGCACACTCTCTCAGCCCGAGCTTGGCTCAGTCAGGGAAGCAGACTGCATGGGATAGGTGGGGAAAATAGGAAGTGGATTGGTGCTGGCGTTGGTGTGGTGGAGAGTGAGTTTGTGGTGTATTCTCTGACTCCAAGCTGGGCGGAGGCTGAGGGAGCAGATTGCGTAGGAAGAGGGAGTGTGCTAGTGTCTATGTGGTGAGGTGGGGGTGGGGAGTTTGTTTGGTACAACTTGACTCCCATCTGCACTGCAGCAAGAATCAGACCCAACACAGGGGAGAGACACAGGACTCTCTCCTGGGATGAGAAGGGGGCTCCATGGGAGGAGCACCAAAATTTCAGGTGTGTTATGTTGACATGCTAAGGTCTGGGCGGCATGTGGCTACATGAGAGATAGAGTGCTGCTGGGGAACCTCTGTTGTCTCATTAATGCCACAATAGGTGCTTAGTACATCTTCCCTTTCCTTGTTGAGGCTGGAATGAGGTAAAATGGGACATACTGTAAACAGCAATACAAATAAATCAAACATATGGCCATTAAGTAAAAGCATAAAAAATATGGGTACAATGTCTATGCTAAATGGGGTAAAGAATGTTAGTGAGGTGAAACAGCAAAAATTAAGATGTTTGTACACCAATGCGAAGAGCCTAGGTAACAAAATTGAGGAACTAGAGCTACTGGTCCAGAAAGTGAAAGCAGATATTATAGGAATAACAGAAACATGGTGGAATACTAGGCATGACTGGAGTACAGGTATTGAAGGGTATGTGCTGTTTAGGAAAGACAGAAATAAAGGTAAAGGTGGTGGAGTAGCATAGTATATCAATGATGAGGTAGATTGCAAAGAATTAAACAGTGAAGGAATGAAGACAGAGTCTGTCTGGACAAAAATCACATTGGGGAAGAAAACTATTAGAGCCTCCCCTGGGATAGTGCTCGGGGTGTGCTATAGACCACCAGGCACTCCAGGGCTTTATAAGGCAGTGGACAAGTGACCAAGGAGCTTGCGAACAGGTGAGTGCTAACAGGGAGTTTAGAGAGGGAGTTGGGAAGGACATGAGGTTCTCTTGTCTTTCTTTTTAAATCCCTTCTCCAGAATAGCAGTGATGGATGGTGATGGGTCTGCTGCTGTTACCTGCACAGCGTGTGCCATGTTTGTCTTCCTCCCGGAAGAAAGAATGGATTTCATCTGCACAAAGTGCAAGCTGGTAGACATTTTGGAAGAAATAATTAGAGGACTGGAGGCCCAAGTGTCGACCCTACACTAGATCAGAGAGGATGAAGACCTCCTTGATAGAAGGCAGCGTTTAATCCTTCAAGCACGGCAGGCAGAGGAGACAGAGAGGGCAGTACGTGACCAAAAAGAGAACTGGCAGCATGTAACTTCTAGAAGGGGAAAAAGGCCAACACGGGAATCTCCCAATGCTACAGAGGTAAGTAATCGCTTTCCAGCTCTCTCCCAAGCTCTGCAGTGCTGAAAGCTTTGGAAAGGACCTCGCAAGGAAGAAATCGGAAGGGAACACCATCTACTGGAAGGCCTGGAATGCATAGTCCTAGAGATGGGAGTTCCACGGCCACCACCCCCAAAAGAAAACGATGGGTGGTGGTGGTCGGGGACTCCCTCCTAAGAGGGACTGAGCCATCCCTCTGCCGTCCAGACCTGGAATCTCGAAAAGTGTGCTGCTTACCGGGAGCTCGCATTCAGAATGTCACTGAGAGGCTTACCAACCTGATCAAACCTTCAGATCGCTACCCCTTTCTGCGTCTCCACGTGGGAACTAACAATACAGCCAAGAATTACCTTCAGCAGGTTACTGCAGATTATGTAGCGCTGGGAAGAAAGATTAACTGAAGTAATATGAAATAATATGAAATAACTTCATATTTCTTGGACTGGGCCAGGTCCTCCAGTTCTTCCTGTTTGTTGCCCAGGCTTCTCGCGTTAGTGTACAAACATTTCAGTTAACAAGTTAATTGCCCTATCTTCTCCATTCAAAACAGGGGTCCTCCTTTCCTGCTCCTTCCTCTCTGCATTTCTTCCCGGTATCCGACTTTCCCACTCCCCTAAGGGTTTTGGTCACTATCCCCTGACAAACCTAGTTTAAAGCCTTCCTCACTAGGTTTGCAAGCCTGCCCGCAAAGATGCTCCTTCCTCTCTTCATTAGATGGATCCCATCTCTTCCTAACAAGCCTTGTGCCCGGAACAGAGTCCCATGGTGGAAGAAACCAAAGCCCTTTCTGCGACACCACCTGCGCAACCACGCATTTACGTCCTCAATTCAATGATCCCTGCCAAGGACTCTCCCTTCAACAGAGAGGATGAACGGGAACACCACTTGCGCTCTGATTTCTTGGATCCTTCTTCCCAGCGCTACATAATCCGCAGTAACGCGCTCAAGGTCATAGTTGGCCGTATCATTAGTTCCCCCATGGAGAAGCAGAAAGGGGTAGCGATCTGAAAGTTTGATCAGGTTGGTAAGCCTCTCAGTGACATTCTGAATGCGAGCTCCCGGTAAGCAGCACACTTTTCGAGATTCCAGGTCTGGACGGCAGAGGGATGGCTCAGTCCCTCTTAGGAGGGAGTCTCCGACCACCACCACCCATCGTTTTCTTTTGGGGGTGGTGGCCGTGGAACTCCCATCTCTAGGACTATGCATTCCAGGCCTTCCAGTAGATGGTGTTCCCTTCCGATTTCTTCCTTGCGAGGTCCCTTCCAAAGCTTTCAGCACTGCAGAGCTTGGGAGAGAGCTGGAAAGCGATTACTTACCTCTGTAGCATTGGGAGATTCCCGTGTTGGCCTTTTTCCCCTTCTAGAAGTTACATGCTGCCAGTTCTCTTTTTGGTCACGTACTGCCCTCTCTGTCTCCTCTGCCTGCCGTGCTTGAAGGATTAAATGCTGCCTTCTATCAAGGAAATCTTCATCCTCTCTGATCGAGCATAGGGTCAACACTTGGGCCACCAGTCCGCTAATTATTTCTTCCAAAATGTCAACCAGCTTGCACTTCATGCAGATGAAATCTGTTCTTTTTTCCGGGAGGAAGACAAACATGGCACACGCTGTGCAGGTAACAACAGCAGACCTCTCACCATCCATCACTACTGTCCTGGAGAAGGGATTTAAAAAGAAAGGCAAGAGAACCTCACGCCCTTCCCAACACCCTCTCTAAACTCCCTGTTAGCACTCACCTGTTCGCAAGCTCTTTGGTCACTTGCTCACTGCCTTATAAAGCCCTGGAGTGCCTGAAAATCTTGCACCGGTAATTCTAGGATGTAGCCCAGGGAGGAGGATTATCCTCCAGGAGCTCAGCATGTTTCAGCAGGAGCCTCACTGAGCAGACAGCAGAATCCTCTACTGACAGTCCAGGTCCCCCTAACTCCCCACCCCCTGACAGGCCAGCTCCCTAACAGTTGGGAGGCTTACCTATGGACTAGGCTGTCAGGCTGTATTTACCCTGAAAAAGGAGAATTTCCTATGAACTAAGCCTCCAGACCATGTTTACCCCTGTCAAGGGGGGTTGTTCTGTGGTCAAAGCCTCTAGGTCAAATTTGCCCTATTAAAGGAAGTGGTGGGACTTCAGGACCATTGAGGGGGCCTACCCCTCAATAGCCTACAAAATCTAAAATGTTAGCTCCTAGAGAAGGGGTATCCCTCTCCCATTGCTGATTCACCAGTTGCAATGGCCCCTTAATCTCCTGGCCATAAACAAGTTCAAAGGGAGACAATCCCAAACTAAGATGGGAGTACATCTCTGTACATCTCTGTAGGCAAACAGTAACTGCTGCAACACCAGGTCACCATCACTGGAGTGTTCATTTATGAATTTTTGTATCGTAGCTCCCAAAGTTATATTAAAGTTCCATTAAATCTTTCCACAGGGCCACTTGTCTGGTGGTGATAAAGAGCGGCAATCAAGTGGTTCACCTTATGAGCTTCCCAAAGAAGTTCCTTGGTTTCTGGCCAGAAGTTAGTTCCTGAATCCATAAGGATCTCTGAGGGTCAACCTATCTTGGCAAAAGATCTGTTAGTGCCTGGCACAAAGCTCTTGGCTGTGGTGTTCCCTAATGCTGCTGCTTTAGGCCATTGGGTGGCAAAATCCATGAAAGTCAATATATATTGTTTTCCTCTGGATATCCTTTTAGGAAAAGGACCCAGAATATCTATCACCACACACTGGAATGGAACCTCTATTATGGGGAGTGGCTGGAGAGGTGCCTTGACCTGGTCTTGGGGCTTTCCCACCTGCTGGCACACCTCACAAGACTGGACATAGACACATCCTTTCCCAGTGGAATGACTTTCCCAATCAGTCTTTGGTTCTATTTACCCCAGCATGGACAGTAGGGTGATCATGAGCTAAACTCAAGATCTTTTGCCAGGACTTAGTTGGTACTACTAACAGTCTCTGAGGATTCCAGTCCTCTTTATGCCCACCAGAAAGAGTCTCTTGGTATAAAGGTCCTCTTTCTACCACAAACCTGGACGTGTTGAAGAAGCTGAGAGGTGGGGGCTTGCTCCGGGCTACCATTCAAGCTCCTTTGAGGCTCTCATCTGCTTCCTGCTCTGCCTGGAACTGCTCCCTTGATGCTGGAGACATCAGCTCCCCACTGGGTTGTAGACTTGGGATGAGTCCCTCTTGAAGTGATGCAGGTGATGTGGTTGTCTCTGCTGTCAGTGAACTGCTCTCTTCTGGTGCACTGGGTCGCATTGCAGGCTCCGACAATGCCTCTTGTGCAGATGCAGTTGGTGCTGCAGACTCTGTGGTGTTTTCTGCTGCTGGTTCCAATTCTGGCACTGGCTGCTCCACCAGTTCTGGCTCTTGGGCTGATTCCATCTGCATTCCAGGAACTGGATCCACTGCTGCTATTGTAGATGCTGGTCTGGTTCCACCATTTCCATCTGGGTGTCTGGCCCTGAGGTGACTGGAGATACAGACTGGGCCCCTGTAGAAGGCTCAAGAATGGGGTTAGGTGTGGAGGCCTGCTTATCCCTGCTGCAGGTAACCATTCCCACCTTCTTAGTTTGTCTCATATGGTTGGCCAAGTCCTCTCCCACCAGTATAGCAATGGGACAATCATCATCAATTTCAACAATCCAAATTCCTAACCAGCCCTGTAACCTGGCTGTAGGCAGGTCAAAAGAGTCTGCCTTGAGGGGCTGAACAATTACTTGAGCCTTTGGGTTGATGAGTTTGGGGTCCGCTACGGACTGGTGGATTGTGAACACTTGTGTTCCAGTGTCTCTTCATGCAATAACCTTCCCTCTTGCACTCACAGTTTCCCTTTTCTCTGGGGGTGTCTGGGAAGCATCTGGGCCTGAGGATTCTTGGTGTGACCCCAGTGCAATGAACTGCACTCTGCTCATGCTCTTGGGGCAGCTGGCCTTCACACACCCCAACTCATTACATTTAGAACATTGCCCAGCTGACTTGTCACTGCAGTGAGGATGATTGCTAGAGAATGGGGTTATGCGATGAGAGGGTGTCTGTGGCTTCCCCAGGGTGGAAAGTGCTCCTCCCTGGGAGGTAAACCTTTGGATTGCCCCTGGTGGTGGGAAGCCATCTCTGCACGCCCCTTCTGATACTCCCTCGAATGGCTGTCAGTTTTGTTCCCCCTCCATCACCTCCAGCCACCTGACTCCAATTTTCCCCACTTCTGTTATGGTTTTGAGCTTCCCCTCTAGGATGTAGGAGCTCTTTAGGAATGCCCTCTAGGAACTATTCCATTTTCATCAGGAGAGATGCCACTTGCTCCTAATAATCATGTGTCCCAGTTTTGGTTTATCTGGTAGGCATGTTGGGGCAATGCCACATCTGATTTCCACCTTAGGACTCTGAAATGGCAATGGGGATGTTCAGCGGTGAGCCCCATCCTAATTCTGGCCTCTCGTTGAAAAACTCCATAATCATTCATGTTTTCCTCAGTCATTTCAGCTGTCACTTCTGCTAAGGGTCCATTGAGTTGTGGTCTCAGCTCCATCATGTACTGGTCTTTAGGGATGTTTTACCAAACATAGACCCTTTCAAAATTCACTAAAAAGGCCCCTGCATTATTTCCTACCTTGTACACCCAGCATTTCTTTGGCTGGGGAGCATTATTTGGATCAGAGTAGTTAGTCAATGTAGCTGGAGTGCTCAGCTTCTCAACTTTCTCCAGCTCAAAGCACCTCTGCTTTTCCCTCTCCTCTAAATGCTTCATCTCCACTATCACTTCCAAACGCTTCATCTGTAGGAAGAACTCCATCTCATCCTTAATTAGAGGGCTGCATGACTCAGTGCCTCTTGTTTCCCCAGCACCTGGCTTAAAACTCACACAAAGAAAAAAAAGCAAGCAGGCTTTCTTTCATTTCAAATCTCAACTCCTTCCCCACTGGCTCTTCTGACTCCCTGCCAATACCTCCTAGCTACCTGAATTTAACCCTTTGGTTATGGGATGCTGGGATGTTCAGAAAATGCCAGCAATCTTCCTATCCATCCCACACCCACATTAGGGCAGCTGCTTCTACAGTCAGATGTAACCTGATACTTCTCCGCTCTCTGCAACCAATTCTGACCAAAATTTGTCCCTTGATGCTTCCCACAGTCCTGTATGTACTATTTTGTTATGTTCAAGTTCCTTTATGTAGTACTATCTACAATAGGAGTTAGGAAAACCCCAAACTAATTAAATTACTATTAGTAGTGTGAATGGCACCCATCACACTAAGCAAATTTACTGAAGCAAAATCTATTTGAACAATTCAATTAGATGCCATCACCTCAGGAAGGAGAATGGAATGCCTGGATGAATGATTGAATTGCCTTTGGCAGTTTAAAAGAAATGTCCTTGGCATCAGTTATATGGCTTTTTTTTAGTAACTAATACAAAGAAACCATGGCTTTTTATCATCTCTCCGGTTAGCTTCATCCTGTAAGGAGTATGTTGCAGATGGAAAAAAAATTGCTTCCGTTAGTCTTGATATCAAAGAGCAATTATGAATAAATGACAGAATCTAGCATATGTAATCTAAAGATTTGCCATTTCTTGCTAATTGCATTGGCAGATATATTTCAGGCCTGTATGTGAGTCTATTGAAGTCAGTAGGAAAACTCCCATTGCTTTCAATGAGAATAGAGGTTTGGATCCCTAATGTGCTTTGAAAGAGGTATGTGGTGTTCATTATGTCAACCAGTAGCTCAGTTCATCTTAACCATGGCAAATGTCATTGCGGAGCCTTTGGCCATTATCTTTGAAAACTCATGGAGATCAGGAGAGTGGTGGTTGGGGACTCCCTCCTAAGAGGGACTGAGAAAGCTATCTGCCATCCAGACCTGCAATCCCGAGAAGTGTGCTGCTTCCCAGGAGCTCAAATTCAGGATGTCACCAAGAGTCTTTCAAAAGTGATTAAACCTTTAGAATCATAGAATCATAGAACTGGAAGAGACCTCAGAAGGTCATCAAGTCCAGCCCCCAGCTCTAGGCAGGACCAATTCCAACTAAATCAACCCGGCCAGGGCTTTGTCAAGCAGAGACTTAAACACCTCTAGGGATGGAGACTCCACTACTTCCCTAGGTAACCCATTCCAGTGCTTCACCACCCTCCTAGTGAAATAGTTTTTCCTAATATCCAACCTGGACCTTTCCTACCACAACTTGAGACCATTTCTCCTTGTTCTGCCATCTGTCACTACTGAGAACAGCCTCTCTCCATCCTCTTTGGAACCTCCCTTCAGGAAGTTGAAGGCTGCTATCAAATCCCCCCTCACTCTTCGCTTCTGCAGA
The DNA here is from genome assembly GCF_049634645.1 of Pelodiscus sinensis. Classification (NCBI taxonomy): domain Eukaryota; kingdom Metazoa; phylum Chordata; order Testudines; family Trionychidae; genus Pelodiscus; species Pelodiscus sinensis. The sequence goes on from NC_134723.1 coordinate 12,497,516, forward strand.
CTAAACAGACCCAAGTCCCTCAGCCTCTCCTCATAAGTCATATGCTCCAGCCCCCTAATCATTTTGGTTGCCCTCCGCTGGACCCTCTCCAATGCGTCCACATCCTTTTTGTGGTGGGGGGCCCAGAACTGGACACAATACTCCAGATGCAGCCTCACCAAAGCCGAATAAAGGGGAATGATGACATCTCTGGATCTGCTGGCAATGCTCCTCTTACTGTAACCTAATAAGCCATTAGCCTTCTTGGCTACAAGGGTACACTGTTGACTCATATCTAGCGTCTCATCCACTGTAATCCTCAGGTCCTTTTCTGCAGAACTACTACCTAACCGGTTGGTCCACAACTTGTAACTATGCTTGGGATTCTTCCATCCTAAGTGCAGGACTCTACACTTGTCCTTGTTGAACGTCATCAGATTTCTTGTGGCCCAATCCTCCAATTTGTCCAAGTCATTCTGTACCCTATCTCTGCCCTTAAGCATATCTACCTCTCCCCCCAGCTTAGTGTCATCCGCAAACTTGCTGAGGGTGCAATCCATCCCCTCATACAGATCATTAATAAAGATATTGAACAAAACCGGTCCTAGAACCGAACCTTGGGGCACTCCGCTAGAAACTGACCGCCATCCTGACATTGAGCCGTTGATCACTACCCGCTGGGCTCAGCCTTCTAGTGATCTTTCTATCCATCTTACCGTCCATTTATCCAATCCACATTCCCTTAACTTGCTGGCAAGAATATTGTGGGAGACCGTATCAAAAGCCTTGCTAAAGTCAAGGTATATAACATCCACTGACTTCCACCGAGCCAGTTACCTCATCATAGAAGCTAATCAGATTGGTCAGGCACGACTTGCCCTTTGTGAATCCATGCTGACTATTCCTAATCACTTTCCTCTCATCCAAGTGCCTCAATATGGATTCCTTAGGGATCCCTTCCATGATTTTTCCAAGAACCGAGATAAGACATGCCCCCTTGACACAGAGGCAGGGGACAACTCTCCCCTGCTCCAGCCACACTATACATGGCACAGGGACATGGGTGCGGTCTTGGGGCAGATCCCAGTCCCGGGGAGAGCCAGACATCCTGATCATGGCCTCTGTACAAACACAATGGCTCTGACAGTGCAGGGCACGGTTGCCCTCACGTCGCAGGGGGATGCTGGGCATCATCCACTGTGTTCCCAGAGAGAACTGACCACTTCTCTTCTTTCTCTACAGCTACACCAGCTGCTCGTGCAGGGTGCATCACCCCACCCGGGACATGCTCTCTCACCTGCGGCCTGCTCTGGACCACCACCCTGCGAGCCCTGAAGCGCACCTGGATGTGGGCAGACCTGCAGCTCCACCAGGAGCACATGGCTGAGAAGCGAGCCAGGAATGCTACCCTGCAGGCCCTGATGCAGAGCATGGTGCCCCGTGCCCGTCCTGCACCTGCTGCCCCCCCAACAACTGTCCCTTCTCCCACTCCTGCCCCCCTCCCACCTCTTCCTCCTCAACCTCCACACCCTCCTCCTCAATGTCCACACCCCCCACCTCAACCTCCGCACCCTCCACCCCATACCTCCGGGGATGCCAAGACCCCTTCCCTCGCTGTGCTGGGAGGCGGTTTGCCCAGCGAGACCACACCCCTGATCCCTGAGTTTCCTCTCCCCCTCCTTCCTCTTGCTTCCCCCTTCCAGCTCCCTCCTCCCAGTTTTCCCCCTCCCCTCTCCCACCCTCTCTCCTGCCCTCTCCCACCTCCTTTCCCCCGTCTCCCTACAATTTCATTCCCCCTCCCCAGTTGTGTTGAATAAACAGAGTTTCTATTTTTGAAAATACGTGTCTTTTATTTGACATCAGGAAGGCGGGATTAGGGAAGTGGAAGGAGGAGAGGGAGGAATGGGGCACAAGCCCCCAGTGGGGCAGACCGGGGAGACTGTTAGGGCTCCTCAGGGTGGAAGCTCTCCCACAGGGCCCCCTGGATCCTGACATCCCCTCTATGGTCCTCCCGGATGGCAGCCTGTAGAGAGTGCAGCCAGGCTGCCTGCACCATGTCCATGAGATGCAGCAGAGTCCCCGGGGGCAGGTGTGGTTCCATGTCGCAGAGTGCCATGGTACCCCGGGTGAGGGCAAGCAGAGCACTCCGACACACAAATGTTTTGCTGTCCCTCATCGAGGTAGACCAGCAAACAGAAAAACCTGAGAACTGTCTGCCTGGGGTGGGGGTCAGGTCCCTTTAAGCAGAGCCATCGGCTAGCCTGAGGGAGCAGCACCACGCTCTAAGTCCTAACCTGATGCCCTGCTGGCACTGCTTCCGGCCAGCCTTAACTTCGGTTCAGGGTCCACTCAATGTGGACATGCTAGTTTGAATTAGCAAAACGCTAATTCGAACTAGTTTTTAGGTCTAGTTCAAATTAGCTTAGTTCAAATTAACTAATTCGAACTAAGTTAGTTCAAATTAGTGCTGTAGTGTAGACATACCCTAAGAGAGCAGTATGATTGCTCAGAGCTCCAGTATTTAGAGGGAGAAAAGCCTGTTGAAAGTCTATGGGTTAACTTTAGAGTTGGAAGCAACAGGGGTGATGTTGTGGTTGGTGTCTGCTATAGACCACTGGATCAGGTGGATGAGGTAGACGAGGCTTTCTTCAGACAACTGACATCTTCCAGATTGCAGGCCCTGGTTCTCATGGGGCACTTTAATCACCCTGAAATCTGTTGGGAGACCAAAACAGCAGTACACAGACAATCCAGGAAGTTTTTGGAGAATGTTGGGGATAACTTCTTGGTACAGGTGCTGAAGGAACCGACCAGGGGCCGTGCGCAGCTTGACCTGTTGCTCACAAACAGGGAGGAACTAGTAGGGGAAGTAGAGGTGGGTGACAACCTAGGAAGCAGTGATCATGACATTATAGATTTCAGGATCCTGAAGAAAGGAGAGTAGCCAAATACACACCCTGGACTTCAGAAAAGAAGACTTTGACCCTCTCAGAGAACTGATGGGCAGGATTACATGGGATGCTCACATGAAGAGGAAAGGAATCCAGGAGAGCTGGCAGTATTTTAAAGAAGCCTTATTGAGGGCACAGGAAGAAACCATCCCCATGCGCAGCAAGAAAAGCAAATACGGTAGACAAGCAGATTAGCTTACCAGAGAAATCCTTGGTGAGATTAAACACAAAAAGGAAGCTTACAGGAAGTGGAAACTTGGACAGATGACCAGGGAGGAATATAAATATATTGCTCGAGAATGCAGGGGAGTTATCAGGAAGGCAAAAGCACAATTGGAAGTGCAGCTAGCAAGAGGTGTGAAGGATAAGAAAGGTTTCTACAGACACGTTAGCAATAAGGGTACATCTACACTACAGCGCTAATTCGAACTAAATTAGTTCGAATTAGTTAATTCGAACTAAGCTAATTCGAACTAGCGCATCTAGAACTAAAAACTAGTTCGAATTAGCGTTTTGCTAATTCGAACTAGCGCGTCCACACTGATTGGACGCAGGGGGGCATTTAAGGGCAGCTGAAACCAGTTCTGGCAGGGCATCAGGTCAGTAGTTGCTTTCTGTGGCTGCTGTCTGAGGCTATCTGAGGCTCGAGCTTAAAGGGACACCCCTGGACAGCCGGTTCTCAGCTTTTCCTGCTCGCCGAGGGACAGCAAAGTGTTGGTCTCTGTGCCCGTCTGTGTCGGTGCTTCCCTTCGGGGGGGCCGCCGCAGGTGGCAACATGGAGCCACAACTCGCCCTGCACCTTCTGGTGCACTTTCTGGACTTGCTGCTGCAAGCCTGCCAGCAGTGGCTCGAGGCTGCCTGGCACCACTTGGTGAACGTCAGCCCCCTGCCTCTCCGCCTGGCCGCCCTGGGGGCCGTGGAGGAGCCACGGCGGCGCCCCGGCACCGGCGTGCCCCGCCGCGTCTGGAGTCTGGACACCAGCAGCGACTGGTGGGACCACATCGTCCTGGAGCGCTGGGAGGACCGACAGTGGACCCAGAACTTCAGGATGAGGAGGGACACCTTCCTGGAGCTCTGCAAGTGGCTCGCCACTGCCCTGCGCAGAAGGGACACTCGCATGAGACCCGCCATCCTCCTCCAGAAGCGGGTGGCCATCGCCCTCTGGAAGCTCTCCACGCCGGACAGCTACCGATCCGTCGGGAACTAGTTCGGCGTGGGGAGATCCACCATCGGAGCGGTGCTCATGCAGGTATGGCACTCGTCGGCCACCGAGCCGGGGGAGAGGGGGACTGCGAGGAGGGGATGGGCCACCCCAGGGACAAAGGGGGGGCGGGAGGAGGCGAAAGCGCCCCACACCAGAGGGGTTGGGCTGTCCCGGCCATACTACACGCCGCCAGGGGGGTTGCTTCCGGGAGTGGGGCGTGGGGCACTACCAGGGCACGCACGGTCCCAGCCACCCGGGTGCCCCACTGATTGGCTCTTTGCTGTGTCTCTCTCCGCAGGTGGTCAAGGCCATCAACCAGGTGCTGCTCCGCAGGGTGGTCCACCTCGCTGATCTGGACGCCGTCATCCGGGGATTCGGCGCCCTCGGCTTCCCCAACTGCGGGGGGGCCATGGACGGGACGCACATCCCCATCCGTGCCCCGGAACACCAGGCGTCCCGGTACGTCAACCGCAAGGGGTACTTCTCCGTGATCCTGCAGGCCGTGTGTGACCACCGGGGACAGTTCACGGACATTAATGTGGGCTGGTCCTGCAAAGCACATGACGCCCGGGTGTACCACAACTCCTCCGTGTGCCAGCGGCTGCAGGACGGGACCTTCTTCCCCGACCGCCACATCAGGGTCGGGGACGTGGACATGCCCGTGTGCCTGGTGGGGGATGCCGCCTACCCACTGCAGCCCTGGCTCATGAAGCCCTACACGGGGCACCTCAATCCCTCCCGCCAGGCCTTCAATGCCAGGATGACCAGGGCCCGCATCGTGGTGGAGGGGGCCTTTGGACGACTGAAAGCCCGCTTTCGATGCCTCCTCACCCGTCTGGACCTGGCCGAGCACAACATCCCTCCCGTGGTGGCAGCATGTTGTGTGCTCCACAATTTGTGTGAGCGGAAGGGGGAGGCTTTCCTGCCAGCCTGGATGGCTGAGGCTGACCACATGGCTGGACAGTACGGTCAGCCCCGCACTGCCGCCATCCGGGAAGCCCAGCGGGGGGCCGTCTGGATCCGGGAAGCCCTGTGGGAGAGCTTCCTGGTGGAGGAGGAGGACTGACCTCTCCCTGCATGCCCCACTGGGGCCTTCTTCCACCCTACCCCCCTTCCCCTTTCCCCTCCCTACCTACTGTCAAATAAAGACACCTGTTTTTGAAACAAAAATGTCTGTTTATTTCACAGAACTGGGTGGTGGAAGGGAGGAATGAGGGTGGGAGAGGGGAGGGAGAAACCTGGGATGAGGGAGCTGGAAGGGGAGGGAAGGGAGGAAGGGAAAGGAAAGCTCAGGGGTGGGAGTCCGGCTGCCTCTCCCGTCTCACCACACTGCGGGTCCGGGGGTGTCGGTGGGAAATGGTTGTGGAGGGGGGGGGCAGGAGGGACAGGGGGTATGGAGGAAGCAGGAGCGGAAGCAGGAGCGGGAGCAGGAGGGGGAGCAGGAGGAGCAGGGGGAGCAGGGGGAGGAGGAAATGGGAAGCGGTCAAGAAGGCTCTGGTGGTGGCCTCGCAGAGCACGGCCCTGCTTCTCCAGTGCCTCCAGACTCCTCCGGCGCAGCCTCAGGTCCTCCTGGACCCAGTGGTCCTGGATGCGGAGCTGGTGGTCCATGAACCGGAGGTGCCGCCGCTGATACTCCTCCTCGTTCCTGGCTCTCCTGCTTGCCCGGGCACGGGCAGCTGCTGCAGGCGGTGTGGTGCGCCCTGCAGGCCCAGGTGCTGCAGCTGTGGTGCAACAAGACCAGCGGTCAATTACCCCAGGGGCCCAGGTGTGTGAAACCCAGCTCCCCTCTGCAAGGCCAGGGCCCCTGCAGGATCCCCAGCTGCTGCTCCGTGGTGGGCAAGGCCCAGGCACACGGTCCCGGGGCTCCCTCTCGCCCCAGCCCCCCGTACACATAAGGGGAACACGATGGTACTCACAGGTGGACGCCTCCCCGGCCTCAGACGACGCAGGCGAGCGGCTCTGTGGGGTGCCTCGGGGGTCCCTGGTCCCGGTCAGGCTGGTGGCAGGCTCCTGGCTCTCAGAGCCCTCCTCCTCCTCCTCCGTCTCCAGGAGCGAGCCCTCTGCCCCGGGGTCAATCACGTCCCGGGGGGCAGGGATGGCATGAGCCCCCAGGAGGCGGTCCAGGGCATGGAAGTGGGGGCAGGCCTCTGGGTCGGCCCCTGGCTGGCAGGCCCGGGAGTAGGACTGCCGCAGGTCTTTGACCTTGCAGCGGACCTGCTCCCGGCTGCACTGGTGGCCCCTGGCGGCCAGGCTGGCAGCCATGCGGCCGTAGACAGCCGCGTTCCTGTGGCTAGTGCGGTGATCGTGGACATTGGTGGTTTCCCCCCAAACCTCGATGAGGTCCACAATCTCCGCACTTGACCAAGCGGGCGCCCACCTTTTGAGCCCCCGGGCAGGCTCCTGGGAGCCGCCAGGCTGGTCCTGGGGAGCAGTGGAAGGCTGGGAGCCCTCGGGTGGCTGGCTCATCCTGTGGCAGGTGCAGGGTCTGCTGGCACGGGTGCTTGAAGCCTTGCAACTGGCACAAACTGTGTAGCCAGCCCGTGGCCCTTTAAGGGCTCTGGGGCCGGGAGGGGGGCAATAGAGTTTCCCTGGTGTTGGTCAGAGTGGCCACCAGGGAAACCTGGGAAGCCTTAGCCTCCCACTAGTTCGAATTAAGGGGCTACACACCCCTTAATTCGAACTAGCTAGTTCAAACTAGGCTTAATCCTCGTAAAATGAGGTTTACCTAGTTCGAACTAAGCGCTCCATTAGTTCGAATTAAGTTCGAACTAACGGAGCGCTAGTGTAGCGCCTTGGAAAGTTAGTTCGAACTAACGTCTGTTAGTTCGAACTAACTTTGTAGTGTAGACATACCCTAAGAGGGTAATCAGAGAGAGTGTGGGGCACTTATTGGATGAAAGAGGTAACCTAGTGATAGATGATGCGGAAACGCTGAAATACTCAATGCTATCTTTGCCTCTGTCTTCATGGACAAGGTCTGCTCCCAGACAAATGCACTAGGCAATACAGTATGGGAAGGAGGTGGACAGCCTTTGGTGAGGAAAGAATAATTTAGGAACTCTTTAGAAAAGCTAAACATACACAATTCTATGGGCCCGGATTTAATGCATCCAAGTGTACTGAGGGAGTTGGAAAATGTCCTTGCGGAGCCTTTGGCCATTATCTTTGAGAACTCATGGAGATCGGGAGAGATCCTGGATGACTGGAAAAAGGCAAATGTAGTTCTCATCTTTAAAAAAGGGAAGAACAATCTAGTGAACTACAGACCCATCAGCCTTACCTCAGTCCCCGGAAAAATTATGGTGGGAATCCTCAAGGAATCCATTTTGCAGCACTTGGAAGAGGGGAAAATGATCAGGAATAGTCAACATGGATTCATGAAGGGCAAGTCATGCCTGACCAATCTAAGTAGCTTCTATTGTGAGGTAACTGGCTCTGTGGATATGGGAAAGTCAGTGAATGTGATATACCTTGACTTTAGCAAAGCTTTTGATACAATTTCTCCCACAATATTCTTGCTAGCAAATTAAGGGAATAGGGATTGGATAAATGGACTGTAAGATGGATAGAAAGCTGGCTAGAATGTTGGGCCCAATGCATAGTGATCAACAGCTCAATGTCAGGTTGGCAGTCGGTTTCTAGTGGAGTGCCCCAAGGATCTGTTCTAGGACTGGTTTTGTTCAACAGTTTTATTAATTACCTGGATGAGGGGATGGATTGTATCCTCAGCAAGTTCGCAGATGACACTAAGCTAGGGGGAGAGGTAGATACGCTGGAGGGCAGGGTAGAGTCCAAGGTGACCTGGACAGATTAGATCAGGGGTTCCCAAACTTTTTGACACGAGGATCAGTAAATCCAGTCACAAGCTTTTGGAGGACTGGTAAGAGTCGTTTGCATATTTGCATATTCATTAAGCAAGTGATGAATATGCAAGTAAGTTGTTTCTGGTCCTCCCAATGCCCCTGATGCCAGCTTTAGCAAAGCTTTTTATATGGTGACCCACAATATTCTTGTCAGCGAGTTAAGGGAATGTGGATTGAATAGACTGTAAGATGGTTGGAAAGCTGGCTAGAGCAGGGTTTCCCAAACCTGACTGGTCCCAGATGAGGGATTTTTTTGGACCAGGGGAGGTCCTGGTTCCCCCCCTTGCCACTAGGCATCAGGGCTCCTGGCTCCCCCCTCCCCACTAGGCTTCTTTGCACCTCCCTCCTCTGCAACCTAACTAAGCTGCTCACCCCACTGATTCCCTACCTCCCCCAAAACCATTCCCCACAATCCAAGGGAGTGCAGCACCAGTTCCCTGCACCCCCTCACAGCCCAGCTGAGCTGCCCTTCTGTTCCCTATGCCTTCCCCCATCCACCTCAGCCCAGTTGAGCCCCGCACTGGTTCCCTGCATGCCTCCCCCACAGCACAGCTGAGCCCCCTATCGCTGCACCTCCCCCCAAGCCCTGCAAAACTGCTGAGCCCAGCGCTGATTTCCTGCCCCTCCCTCCTGTCCCCAGTGCCTCCCTCCTCCTGCAGCCCAGGTGAGCCCAGCTTCCCGCACCTCCTCCCCGGCCCCTGCAGCCCAGCCTGGCGCCCCCTAGTGTCAGAGGAGTAGCGAGGATGTTATGCGCCCGGGGGCAAAAGCAAAATTTGCCTCCCCCTGCCATGGGGAAGAGCCCTGAACCTGGCACATGGCTGAGCTGGACCCTGAGAGGAAGGAGGGAGCTTGTACTGCATCTTCCCCCACACCCTTCAGTTTGAGGCAGGTCCCCACATTCACTATCCACAACAACACATAGAGGTAATCGATCACCTCAGTAATGCCAACTCCTTTAGAACTGAGGCCCAGATTATCCAGCACGAGTTGAGGTAGAGAGGGCACTGTGCGCACGTGTCTGATATATGTTTACCAAAACTGCTACCTGCCCAACTCGTCAACAGGAATGGTTCGGAGCAGTGTTTCTCAACCTCTTTTTATAAAGTACCCCCCTTTCAAAAAATTATCAGTACCCCCAGCACAGTTTTCAGATACACAAAATGTTTTTCTACCATTGCAACACATTTGTTTAAACAACTTAATCATAGCTGGGTGGGTGATGAAATTCGTGTGTGTAAAAAGTACAAAAATAATAAAGCACTGAATAACTTAAACCAAAAATTCAAGTTATCCAAATTTCAGTTGTGTTGATGTACCCCCTCAAACTTCTCTCGAGCACCCCTATGGGTATTCATACTACTGGATGAGAAACACTGGTTTAGAGCAGTATTTTTCAATTTTTTAATAAAGTACCCGATTAAAAAAATTAAGTATCCCCAATGCACCCACCCATCCCCCAGATCCAAGCATCTCCAGCTTCCCTGCTCCAACCTAATGCACCTTCTGCCCTCCTCCCGCCCCGCTGTAATCCAATGCCCAGATACCCCCAGCTTTCCTGCCCTAGCCCAATCCCTTTCCCCCTTCCCCTCCCACCCTGCCTTTACAGTGGCTGCTCCTGCCGCTTGGCCCTGCCTCGGAGGCTTGATTGCACAGGGAGCACGTGGCCTGACAGTGCTCATGTAATGTCGAAAGCTGCTACCTTATAGGAATGTGCTACTGATAGCATTTTCTTATCTGTGTGATTGTAAGGAAATGCTCCTATAGGAAATTGCTATCAGAAGTAGCCCAGTCCTACAGGGAGCATTTCCATATAGACCAGGTTCTCCGCTCGCTGCAACTCATGGTGCTGTGCGCTCTGCTCCCACCCCAGCTGGGCACCCTCCTAGCCTGGTGCCCGGGGGCAACTTCGCTGCCCCCCCCCGCTACACCTCTGTGCCAGGAGCCCGGAACATCTGGCTGAATCCTCCACCCAGCCTGCTCCAGGGCTTGGGGGACCCAGTGCCGCATGTGCACTCTGGAAGCCTGGGGCACCCCAGCAACCATGCTGAGGCCCAGTATTTTTTCCACACGGCCCATAGTTTGGAAAACACTGGATTAGAGGATTGGGCCAAAAGAATTCTGATGAGGTTCAACAAGGACAAGTGTAGAGTCCTGCACTTGGGACGGAAGAATCCCAAGCATTGTTACAGGCTGGAAACCAAATGGCTAAGTAGCAGTTCTGCAGGAAAGGACCTGTGGATTACAGTGGATGAAAAGATGGATATGAGTCAACTGTATTAGTCAAGAAGGCGAATGGAATATTAAGGTGGATTAGGAGGAGCATTGTCAGCAGATCCAGAGAAGTGATTATTCCCCTTTATTCGGCTCTGGTGAGGCCACATCTGGAGTATTCTGTCTAGTTCTGGGCCCTCCACTATAGAAATGATGTGGACGCATTGGAGAGGGTCCAGCAGAGGGCAATCAAAATGATTAGGGGGCTGGAGCATATCTCCTATGAGGAGAGACTGAGGAATTTGGGTTTGTTTAGCCTGCAAAGGAGAAGTGTGAGGGGGGATTTGATAGCAGCCTTCAAGTTCCTGAAGTGAGGTTCCAAAGAGAATGGAGAGAGGCTGTTCCCAGCAATGACGGATGGCAGAACAAGTTACAGTGGGGGAGGCCTAGGCTGGATATTAGGGGAAACTATTTCACTAGGAGGGTGGTGAAGCACTGGAATGGGTTACCTAGGGAGGTGGAATCTCCATCCCTAGAGGATTTTAAGTCTCAGCTTGACAAAGCCCTGGCTGGGTTGATTTAGTTGGGATTGGTCCTGCCTTGGGCAGGGGACTGGACTTGATGACCTCCTGAGGTCTCTTCCAGCTCTGATTCTATTATTTGAATGTGATACATTTGTTATTGCTCACTTACAATGGCATCTGATAAAATAGCACTTTGGATGACCATTTTTAATGTCTCACTCATGCAGTTTTCACCAAGCCCTTATCATGTAGTGCTGTGGAACGGCATTACACCTTGAGCGGAACACCTCAAAAAACAGATTTGGGAAGTGTATCGCCCCCCAGGCTGCTTAACATGCTTTGCACTGTCCTGTCCATATGAGGGCTGATCAAATCAAGGCTAATAAAATATATCGGAAAAGAACTTACTACACTGAAATCAGTGGGGCCAGCTATTCACCCTTGGTAAATTCACTCAACTGATATTTGTTTTATATTCCCTTCAGCCTTCCATAAAATAACACCCTGGAGCCCCCATATTGACCACTGTAACATGATTATGATTAGGATCTATTTTGTGCAAATGTGTCTTGTCAGGCATCAACATTGTCATAATCTGTTGAATGTGGTTATTTTATTGAATTATGTGTTATCACTATATGTGAAGTGATGAAATTTTGCTGTGTGTGTATTACTAAAATATGTCTTGAGTCTAGGAGAGGCCCCAAACTGGCCTTTCAATGATAACAAAGGAACAGTTAATACCCAAAAGACAGATTTGTATTAGGATTAGCATGGCCTGTTAAAACGAATGGTTAAGAAGAATCCCCTATCCCAGCGAGTCCCTCCCAAAGTACATAGATTGCATATAGATATGTGATCCATGACTCAGGATTGAGGTTAAAAATAGGAGTCTGTTGTGACTGCCCAGAACATCTTTCCCCTCCCACTTTGAGGACAACATGTATTGGAAGAAGAGATTTTGAACTGGGAATAGTGGTCACAGGCTGAGACACAAAAGCTGCCTAAATTAAGAACCGTGAGCTGTTTGCATAGTGAGGAGAGAAAAACCACTTGATTCAAATCTTGCTTAGTCTAGCTCCTGTCCCTGCTCCTGGACCTCCTATTTCTGCCCTCCCCCCCGCTCCCTCTGCTTCCCCAGCCATGCCTGACCCCGCTCCAGCCCCCCTCCTGCCTACGTCCATGTTGTCCCAGGCCTCACCTATGCCCGAGGTCACCGAAGTCCCCGGACCTGAGGCGGAACTTCCAGCTACACCACACACAACACCCAGCCCTGAGCCTCCCTCTTCCTTGCCCCTATCGAGGTTCTGAGCCCCCCTCCTCCCCAGTTACTTTTATTATGATAAAAAATACAAAGTTCTTGATTTTCAATACAAAACTAGTGTCTTTATTGATTCTACAAGGAAAGGGGGAAGGGAGGGATTGTTGTGGGAAAGGCATGGGGGGGCAAGGCACAGGCCCTAGTAGGAAGGCTTTGGGGTGAATTACTGAGTCCTTGAGAGAAACTCTCACACAGGGCCTCCCGGATGCACACCTCCATTTGATGGGTCTGGCAGATGGCAGTTGTGTGCGGCTGCTTGAAGGCCCTTCCTTCCTGATTGGAAGAAGGCCTCTCCCTTCCTCTCCACAATGTTGTGGAGAATACAACAGGCTGAGATCACCTCGGGAATGTTGTGCTCCCCCACCTTCAAGTGGGTCAAGAGGCACCTGAAGGCACATTCCACCTGGATTCAGGCCCTGCTTAGGTGTGCATTGAATTGCTCCCTGCTGGGTTTCAAGTGGCCGGTGTACGGCTTCATCAGCCATGGCCTGAGGGGGTAGGCTGCAGCACACACGATGCACAGTAGCATCAGCACATCCCCAATCCGACAGTCACGCTGGGAGAAGAATGTGCCAGCCTCCAGCTAGTGGTAGAGCCTGGAATTCCTGAAAATGTGGGCATTGTGTGCCCTGCCCAACCACCCGACAAAAATGTCTGTGAACTATCCATGGTGGTCAACCAGAGCCTGCAGTACCATCGAGAAATAGCCATTGCAGTTGATATATTGTGCGACTCAATATTGTGGTGCTCGAAGGGGAATATGGGTTCCATCTAGGGCCCCTCCGAAGTTGCGGAAGCCCAGGGCAGCAAATCTGGCCATGATGGGGTCGCGGTCTCCCAGGCAGATGACCCTATGCAGCAGGATGGAGTTGATGGCCCTCAATACCTTCAGAAGGAGACAAACACACAAAACAGAGAATGAGAGTGGGTGCCTGAGCCCTGGGGAGGTTCCTGAGGCTTCCTCTTCTTTCCCCTCAAACACCTGTCATGGCTCCTTCCCCACTCTGGCACGATAAATGCAGAAGTGGGGGCCAGCAAAAATACCCCAAAACCTTATCTACCAGGCTTTGGTATAAATCTTCCCCCCAAATCTTAACCTAGATTTTGGGAACAAAATCTCAGCTGCCACCACCCAAAAATCAGGGGAAAAATTACTTGGGAAATCTCACCCGTAAAGTACAAACCAGGACACAACCATTAACCAATGCCAGGTTAATAAAAGGAAAGAGAAAGAACTTTTATTATCACCACAATATTCCTGTTGCAATCATAATGACTAGATGGAAAAGTAACAAAATAATATACTCCTGGAGGAAAAATTTACCATAGGCCAGGAACTTAGGGTATGTCTACACTAAAGAGTTAATTCGAAATAACAGACGTAATTTTGAATTAACTGTCATAGCTGTCTACATATACAAACCACTATTTTGAAATTAATTCGAAATAGCGGAGCCCTAATTTCGAATTAGGTAAACCTCATTCTATGAGGAATAACACCTAATTCGAAATAACTAATTCGAAATAAGTGCTTTGCAGACACTTATTTCGAATTGGGGGCCTCCAGCCCTTCCCAGTTTCCCCTGGTGGCCACTCTGGGCCAAACCAGGAAAACTCCTCTCCTCTCCCCCAGCCCCGGGACCCTTAAAGAGGCAGACTCTGGCCCCTGGGCACATGCAAGAGCCAGGCCTGCCAGCAGCCACATACCCTCAGCCAGTGGCCAGAGGATGGTAGCCAGCTCTCCCCCGCCCAGTCCCCCAGCACCCAGGGGCCAGCCAGGGGCCGTAGATGGAGCTTGCCCTCCTGGACTAGTGCAGAGGTCATGGACTTCACTGAGGTTTGGGGGCAGGCCCCCAACATCCATGATCTCCGCACCAGGCGGAGGAATATGGCCTTCTACGTACGCATGGCTGCCACCATGGCTAGGAAAGGCCACAGGCGCACCCAGGAGCAGATGCACCTGAAGGTTAAAGAGCTGCAGCAGGTGTACATGAGGGCCATCATGGGTGGCGCCGCAGCAGGGGCTGCCACCTGCCCCTACTTCCCCACCCTCAATCGACTCCTGGAGAGCGGGGCGGTCCGTGCCAGCCTGGGAGGCAGCGAGCCAGGACCGGAGGGCCCTGACGTGAACACACCAGAGGGGCCACGGCCAGCTGTTCCATCACCAGAGTCAGCAGGGTCGACTTACCATACTGGGTAAGTGCCAGCACTGTCCCCTGCCTAGGGGGGAGGCAGGGAGGGAGACCAAGGACCGCGTGCGTGGGCCATGCCTCCCACGGATCACGCAGCCACCTGTGCAAGTGCGAGCACATGCCATGCCACACTTGGGCAGGTGGCTCTAGCTGCTGACACCCAGGGGCCGTGGCCCAATAGGCACACGCGTGTGTGAAGAGAGCTGACATGCTCCTGACCCTGGGGCAGGACCCAAGGGGATGCCCCTCCCTTCACACTCCCCCTCTTCAAAGAGGCAGGGGACATCTCCCCCTGCCTCGGCCACACTATACATGGCACAGGAGCATGGGTGCAGTCTTGGGGCAGCTCCCAGTCCCAGAGAGAGCCAGAAATCCTGACCATGGCCTCTGTGCAAGCACATCAGCTCTGATGGTGCAGAGCATGGTCACTCTCATGTCGTGGGAGGTGGGGGCTGGGCATCATCCACTCCGTCCCCAGGGAGAACTGACTACTCTACAGCTGCACCAGCTGCTCGCGTAGTGTGCACCACCCCACCTGGGACATACTCCCTGCGGCCTGCTCTGGACCACCACCACATGGCAGGAGTACTGGGACCAGCACACGGAAGCGGGGGCTAGGGAAGGGTAAGTGGAAGGACGAGAGGGAGGAATGGGGCACAAGCCCCCGGTATGGCTCTGAGGGCTCTGAGGGCTCCTCAGGGTGGACACTCTCCTGCTGGGCCTCCTGGATCCTGACTGCCCCTCGATGGTCCTCCCGGATGGCAGCCTACAGACAGTGTAGCCATGCTACTGGCAACGTGTCCACGAGATGCAGCAGTGTCCCTGGGGGCAGGTCTGGTTCCATGTTGCAGAGTGTTGTGGTGTCCCGAGTGAGGGCAAGCAGAGCACTCCAAGACACAAATGCTTTGCTGTCCCTCAGCGAGGTGGACCAGCAAGCAGAGAAATCTGAGAATTGTCTGTCTGGGATGGGGGGTCGGGTCCCTTTAAGCACAGACCTCGGTTAGCCTGAGGCAGCAGCCCCACACATTAAGGCCAACCTTGATGCCCTTTTGGCACTGGTTCTGGCCAGCCTTACCTTCGATTCAGGGTCCACTCAATGTGGCTATTTTGAATTAGAAAAATGCTATTTTGAATTAGTTTTTGTGTCTAGATGCGTTATTTTGAATTAGCTTATTTCAAATTAACTAATTCAAAATAAATTAATTTGAAATAGCGCTGTAGTATAGACATACCCTTAGTTACAAAGGAGAGCAAAACCCATTTTTAAATGCACAGACATCAGATCCCATTTCCCAAACCATAAAATGGATTTATCTAAACTTTACCCTTCTTACAGAAAGTGAAGAATGGTTTCTTAGAGTTAGAGACATGTTTGTCTCCCTGGGTATGTCTACACTGCCACCCTAGTTTGACTTAGGGTGGCTAATGTTAGCATTCAAACTTACAAATGAAGCCCGGGATTTAAATATCCCGGGCTCTAGTTTCATGTTCCCGGGCACCGCCATTTTTAAATGCCCCATAGTTCGAAGTACCGTTACTCAGAGGATTAGGAGCTTTAATTCGAACTACCTAGTCCGTGCCGTGTGTAGCCGTGGGCAGGTAATTTGAACTACGGGGCATTTTAAAATGGCGGCACCCGGGGACATGCAAATAAAGCCCGGGATATTTAAATCCTGGGCTTCATTTGCAAGTTCGAATGCCTACATTAGCCCCCCTAGTTTGAACTAGGGTGGCAGTGTAGACATAACTTCTTAGTAGCTGGAGAGGAACTCCCCAGAGACAAAGGAGGGAAAAAACCCCAAATTCCTTTGTCCAAGCTTGAAATTCCTACTGATATTTCTATTGGCTGCCTGCCACCTGGTTTAGGTAAGGGACATAGTTAACCCCTTAGGGTATGTCTACACTACAATGTTAGTTCGAACTAACGGACATTAGTTCGAACTAACATTCATAGCCGCTACACTAGCGCTCCGCTAGTTCGAATTTGAATCGAACTAGCGGAGCGCTTAGTTCGAACTAGGAAAACCTCATTTTACGAGGATTAAGCCTAGTTCGAACTAGCTAGTTCGAATTAAGGGGTGTGTAGCCCCTTAATTCGAACTAGTGGGAGGCTAGCCCTCCCCAGGTTTCCCTGGTGGCCACTCTGGCCAACACCAGGGAAACTCTATGCCCCCCACCCGGCCACGGACCCCTTAAAGGGGCACGGGCTGGCTACGGTGCCCGTGCCAGGTGCAAGCCTGCCAGCACCCAGCCAGCAGACCCTGCACCTGGCACGGCACAGAGCCACCCACCCGATGTCCCCCAGCCCACCCCCTCTTCCCAGGACCAGGCTGGCGGCTCCCGGGAGCTTGCCCTGGACCGCAAGAGGTGGGCACCTTCCTGGGCTAGTGCGGACATCGTGGACCTCGTCCACGATCTCCACACTAGGCATAGGAAAGTGGCCGTCTAGGGCAGGAGAGCTGCCAGCCTGGCCACCCAGGAGCAGGTGTGCATGAAAATCAAGGGGGTCCACTGAGATCCCCGACCCTGAGCCCTGAGCTTACAATGGTCATCCTGGGTCAGACCAAAGGTCCATCTAGCCCAGTAGCCTGTCTGCCGACAGCGGCCGACCCTAGGGACCCTGGAGGGGATGGACCGAAGACAGTGACCAAGCCATTTGTCTCGTGCCATCCCTCTCCAGCCTTCCACAAACTTTGGGCAGGGACACCACTCCTACCCCCTGGCTAAGACTACTCCATGGACCCAACCTCCATGACTTGATCTCACTTCCCTTTAAACTCTGTTCTAGTTGTAGCCTTCACAGCCTCCTGCATCAAGGAGTTCCGCAGGTTAACTATTTGCTTTCTGAAGAACAACTTTCTCTTACTAGTTTGAAGCCTGCTACCCAGTCCTTTCCTTTGGTGTCCTCTAGTCTTTCTTTATGGGAACTCATGAAGAACTTTTCTGTGTGCACCCTCTCCACCCAACCCCTGCTTTTAGAGACCTCTATCCTGTCCCTGCTCCATCTCCTCTTTTCTAAGCTGAACAGTCCCAGTCTCTGTAGCCTCTCTTCATCTGGGACCTGTTCCCAACCCCTGATCATGTTAGTTGCCCTCCCCTCTCCCAGCCTTTCTCTTCCCCTCTCCCACCTCCTTTTCCCAGTCTCCCCCAGTTTTGTTCAATAAAGACAGAGTCAATGTTGGAAGAAACGTTATCTTTATTTTGTACATCAATAAGAAGGGGGGCTAGGGAAGGGTAAGTGGAAGGAGGTGAGGGAGGAATGGGGTATGAGCCCCCGATGGGGAGGACTGGGCTGGCTCTGTGGGCTTCTGGGGGTGGAAGCTCTCCTGCAGCCCCCCGATTGCCCCCTCTCCCCAGATGGCAGCCTGCGGCAAGTGCATCCGGGCTGATGGCCGAGTGGTGTGATGTGCCCAGTGTGGGTAGTCCGGGCAATCCAAGCCAGGACTGCTTTGCAAGCGGGGCACCCCTTAGAACTGTCTGTCCGGGGTGGGGGTCGGGACCCTTTAAGCGCAGCCCTCGGCTAGCCTGAGACAGCCTCTCCACGCTCTAAGTCCTCCTCTGATGCCCTGCCGGCACTGCTTCCGGCCATCCTTAAGCCCTGTTCAGGGTCCACTCAATGTGGACTTGCTAGTTCGAATTAGCAAAACGCTAATTCGAACTAGTTTTTAGTTCTAGACGCGTTAGTTCGAATTAGCGCTGTAGTGTAGACGTACCCTCAGTCCCCAGGATACCAGGTAACCCTCATGATTATGACAACACCCCAGGAGCTATCCCCTATGAAGCCCCTGCACAGCGTTGTGTGAGGGCAGGATGGCAGAACCCCAAGGGGATGGGGCTCCCCCACCCCTACGCCAATTCCGCACTCCCTAGCCTCCTTTCCCTAGGGTCTCCCTTTCCAGGACTCTCTTCCCCTCTGGGGACTGCAGCCCATAAGTGCCTTATCTCCATGAGGAGGGCCCCTATGGTGGACTTTCCCACACCAAACTTGTTTCCCACAGAAGGACCTGCTTCTCCAGAAGGATGGATGTGGGTGTCTCATCATCAGAGGGCAGGAACAAGCCAGGCACATAGCTCTATGAAGGTGGCCTTCTGCATGCAAAAGTTATGGAGCCACTGCTGGTCATCCACTGCTCCATGAGCAGCCAGTCCCACAAGTCAGAACTGGTGTTCAGCCTCCAAAATTGTCTCTCCACTGTGAGGTGTGGTTACAAGGTTCTTGCTCCTGCACACAGGGAGAGGGTCTCAATGATAAGCTTGGTGTCATGCTCATGCTGGGACAATGAAGGCAGCCTGCACAAACTGCTGTAGAAACTGCAGTATGGCAGTGTGGGGCCATCACAAGCCTAGAGGCAGTTCCAGCTCCATGGCAAGGAGTATGCTGTGGTGTCCAAAAGCAGGGCAACCAGCGCACACACTGCAAAAGCTTAGCTGTCCCTCGGTGAGGTAGGCAAGCACGCAGCAGAAGCAGAGAAACGGCTGTCCAGGGGGGTCCCTTTAAGCACGCATCTCTGCTAGCCTTAGGCAACAGCACCCGGAAGCAGCTTCTGACCTAATGCCCTGCCTGAACTCATTCCTGATGGCCTTAAATATGAGAAAGCATCTAATCAATGTGGACGCTATCTTTCGAAAAAGCACATCTCTATTTCATTGTGCTTTTTGCATCTGGACACTCGCTTTCAAAATAAGTTTTTCCAGAAGATCTCTTCTGGAAAAGCTTATTCTGAAAGAAGCTTGCAATCCAGATGTAGCAATATGGAAGGATGGCACCCTACACTTATTGCTGGTGTCATTATAGTAAAGGCTTGGAGTAAAACTATGTATAAACATCCATGTAATCATCAATAACGTGGCATAAACAAGGAAAAATGTTGTTCTTTTGTATTTGCTGATCTTATTAGGACTGGGAAAGACACCAAACTACGGAGTTTTGGAGTGTGGGTTGCTTTGTTTGTTTGCTTCCAGATATATTTTCATTGTAAGTCTGAAGAGACAATAATGAAAATGCAAAAAATAATACCTTTGAAAGATATGTTTAATGTGAATAAGTTAGGCATCCTGTAGACTTGTGATATCCATCCTCATACAGGACTCCCAGGTTTGATAGCTGGTATTCATCTCTGTGCAATAGCACAGAGGGAGTAGCTCATATGTTAACAAGATACTAGCTAGGTTAAAACTTTATTAAGTAACAGATCTGGGAACTAATCTGCAATATCTGTCCAGTTCAGGTCATATATCCTTCCATAATTTATATTGCCTTTAACCCCTCCATTCCATGTGGCAGACGACTGTACAGAATGAGGCTGAACACCTTTGAAAAAAAGGAAGAGACCAGAGTTTGGGGGTGTGATGCTCAAATGGGGTCAAGGTTTATCTTCTCCTCATGTGGACCAGCTCGAGCCTTCCAACCTTTGAGGCTGTGGGGAATAGTACATTATTAGAATTAACTTTCTCACAAGATTTATGGTATTTCTGCTTGGAAATGAGCCAGAAATACCTACCAGAAATACTTCATAATAGCATTTTACAATACCAGACCAGATCAGAGCTTAACATTTAAGAGGTTCAGACACTGCTTTTGTTTCAAGTTGTACACATATTCATTTTAAGTCTGAGAAGAATAAGATAGAGGGATGGGACAACAGAAAGGAACTGAATAAGTCAGAAGGTAATAGAATCAAGGGAACATTAGCTCCTCACATAAATATATGTTTGTAGTGCAAAATGGCTCTGGTTGTGATTGGGATGTTTGGATGCTATCATGTTATCATGATACAACTAAATAATAAGTAATAATTGATAGAAGTCAGTTCAAGAGAAGTAATGAAGGGGAGAACATAAACTCCTTTCAAGATTTCAGTTCTGCTTACAATTTAAATACTTTAGCACAGTAACAGAGCATGCACCAAATAGCAATATAACCTTTTAAATCGGGTGATATTTCTATGTACATTTGAATCAAATTAAAATAGAATATTACTAACATGGGACTTTCATTTTCTCTATGTGCTTGAACTCAAATGTTTGAGACAGACACATATGTGCTGGTATTGACAACCTCATATAGTCTGACTATTTTTGAACTACTCTCACAGGGAAATTCTATGGGTTATTAATACGATCTGCTTGTTCTTTTATTGATCAGCAGTGAAGATCACTACCATCATCATACATCTCTTTATTTCTGAAATGCCAAAGCCACTTTAAAGTGCTTCTTAGTGAAATGAGTCTTCTGAGTCAGAGATCTTGTAAGAAGTCTCAAGAGTATAAGATAATGAAGCAATAGACAGAATCACCTGTTACATGATACAAACTGGATTATATGGACACTGAAAATCTCTAGTTCAGTGAGACAGAGAGAAAAAAAATCAGGTTTAAGTCATTTTTCAAGGAAATGCATATATGATTTAGAGACACCTTCTGGAAAATAATATTGGAAAAAATCAAGACAGAAATGTTTATTTGATTTGCTTGAAAGAATCTCGTTTTTTTTACAAAAATATTTTTGTGTCAGGTTGGTGTTCATGAAAGGAAATAAACTGATCATCTTGGAGAATTAAGTCTTGTTCTAATGCACATAGGTTCCAACACAGCCAGTAAAAGTTTCAGCACTCAATTGCTACAATCTGCTTCATCCCTGAACTGAACATTGACATAACAATGTATTTCCACCCATAACAATGTATTTCCACCCATTCAGTATTAGGCAGGAAAAAGAAAATGCAGTTTACATTGTAACAGCTTCAGGGTTAGAACAAAACTCCTTGTAGGCAATCTAAGTTTAGCTATCCATGGATGTTTATTCTATCCTGCACATAAACACTAGTATGTGTTGCTAAATCATCTTGAATCATGATCCTCTTTTACCGTAAAGATGACATTTTGTTTTGCAACTCTTGAGTTTTGTCACATGCTCTTGTTTGTTAGTCCTACACTGCTTAAATATGCTGTTGATTGTGGCCATTTCATTCTGAACTTGTCTATAGGCTTCAATGATACACTTGATGGTTGCCTTTCAGTGCACAGACAGCATATATATCATGCTACATAATTAATGTAGCTCTACTACACTGAGTCAGTGGCATTTACAATTAAAACAACTCCTGAAATACTTGAATATCAGAGAGAAGCTAGAGGACAAATACCCTAGGAAGAGATTCTTATGTACTGTGTATATGGATTTCCTTTGCTGCTGATACCAACAGGCACTTCAAGCATCTTTTATATGTAGCTCAGCATGTGGCATTATTACTGAAAATAAAACAAGTGCAAGGACAGTATCGAGCATCACAGCGGACTCATTCTCTGTAATTGATTCAACTAAATACATTCAAAATGAAACTACCTTGATTCTATTGTGCATCTGTCATTGCAACCTTATGTTGTAAGGATGAGGTGAAAGCTGCTATCCATGATTAAAATTAAACAGATTCAAATTGGGGGGGACAAAGTTGTATCCCAAAGTTTGCTGTATTGTAGAGAAGTGATGCTCTATGAACAAATCTAAATACAACATCAGAGTGTGAATCTCAGTTTATATTATATATTAGGAAATTTATGCAAAAACTCTTAACCAGGCATTTGGAAAGATACCTCAGAAATATTAAGAGAAATGTAACCATGTTAGTCTGGTGTAGCTGAAGCAAAATGCAGGACTATGTAGCACTTTAAAGACTATAAATTCGACACTCTCCGGGGGGGGATTGAACAAAGACCCCAACAACCTTACCCATTACAAAGCTTCCCCAATTATCACCTCTAATACCATTAGCTCACAGACATCTACCTTTCCCCCACCTCTAATATCATTAACTCACAGATACTTACCTTCCTCCCCCCCTCCATCCCCCTTCTGTTCTGAAATGTGATTTGTCCTTTTCATATGTGTTTATTTTTTTTAATTGTATCCTTTGGTATATATGGTTGTGACTATTTTCTTCCACTATTTGATCTGAGGAAGTGGGTCTGGCCCACGAAAGCTCATCATCTAATAAACCATCTTGTTAGTCTTTAAAGTGCTACATAGTCCTGCATTTTGCTTCAGAAATATTAAAACTTCTGCTCCAGGTTATACAAACAATAGAAGACTTGTCAGATGTCAGCTCTCTCTGGGTATGTCTACACTACAAAGTTAATTTGAACTAATAGGCATTAGTTCAAATTAACTTTAATAGTGGCTATACATATAAATCGCTATTTCAAATTAAATTCGAACTAGCGGAGAGCTTAATTCGAACTTGATAAACCTCTTTCTATGAGGAGTAACACCAAATTCGAATTAAGCAGTTTGAATTAAGGGCTGTGTAGCCACTTAATTCGAACTAGCTGGTGGCTAGCCCTCCCCAGATTTCCCTGGTGGCCACTCTGGGCCAAATCAGGAAAACTCTTCTGCCCCCCTCCCAGCCCCAGAGCCTTTAAAGGGGCAGATTCTGGCCTCAGTGTCTGTGCCAGCACCCATCCAGCAGACCCTGCACCTGGCACAGCATGAGACAGCCACCCGCTGCCACCCAGCCCTCCACCTCTTCCCAGGACCAGGCTGGTAGCTCTCAGGAGCAGGTCCACTACAAAATCAAAGACCTGCGGCAGGCCTACTCCAGGGCCTCCCAACCAGGAGCCGACCCAGATACCTGCCCTCATTACGAGGCCCTGAACCACGTCCTGGGGGGCTCATGCAGTCCGTGTCCCCCAGGTGGTGATTGATCCTGGGGCAGAGGGCTCCCCCCCTGAAACAGGGGAAGAGGAGGAGGACGATAGCCAGGAGCCACAGGAGCCTGCATAAAGCCTGCCCAGGACCCAAGACCCCTGAGTTATCCTACAGAGCCCATCAGCTGTGTTGTCTGAAGCCAGGGAGAGCTCCACATATGAGTGCTATCACGGTCCCCTTATGTGGGGGGGAGTGGGAGGCCAGGGACCGTACGCCTGGGCCTTGCCCACCATGGAGCAGCAGCTGGGTGTCATGCAGGGGCCCTGGCACATTCCCCACATGCTGATGTTGCCTTGCAGAGGCGGGCTGGGTTTCACCCACTGTGTCCCCAGGGAGAACTGTCCACTGCTCTTGTTTCACCAGAGTCACAGCACCTGCGAGTGCAGAGTGCACTATCCCGCCTGGAACAGCCACCCGCACCTGGGCCAGCAGGTGCACTCGCAACCAGGAGGAGTACCATCGGCAGCACCTGTGGCTACTGGGGCAGCAGATACGTAACCAGGAGCACTGGGTCCACAAGGACCTGCAGCTGTGGCAGCAGAGCTTGCAGGCGCTGGAGGAGCAGAGCCGTGCCCTCCAAGGCGACCTCCAGACCCTGGTGGACAGGTTCCTGCCTCATCCTGCTCCAGGCCCTGCAGCCGCCCCAGCTCTCACTCCTCCACCCACCCTTGCTCCCTCTCCTGCTTCCTCCACCACCCTGTCCCTTCTGCCCCACCCTCCACACCCACTCCCCCCCGACATCCTTGCATCCGCAGTGCTGCAAGACAGGAGAGCCTGCAAGACCCCAAACCCTGAGTTTTCCCTTCCCTTCCTCCTCTTCCTCCCCCTTCCAGCTCCCTCCTCCCAGGTTTCCCCATGTCCTCTCCAATCCTCATTCCTCCCTCCCCCCACCTCAGTTCGGTGAAATAAAAGAGATCTTTGTTGGCAAAACAGGTGTTTTTATTGTACATTAGGAAGGGGGATTAGGGAGGGGAAAAGGGAAGGAGGTGAGGGTGGAAGAAGGCCCCAGTGGGGCATGAGAGGGAGAGTTTAGTTCTCCTCCACCTGGAAGCTCTCCCGCAGGGACCCAGACAGCCCCCTGCTGGGCCTCCCGGACGGCGTCAGTGCGGGGCTGCACATATTGGCCAGCCAAGTGTTCCACCTCAGCCATCCAGGCTGGCAGGAAAGCCTCCCCTTTCCTCTCACACAAATTGTGTAATGCACAACATGCTGCCACCACAGGAGGGATATTGTGCTTGACGAGGTTGAGGCAGGTGAGGTGGCATCTGAAGTGGGCTTTCAGGCATCCAATGGCCCCCTCCACCACAATGTGGGCCCTGGCAAGGTTGGCATTGAAGGCCTGCTGGGAGGGGTTGAGGTGCCCCATGTACGGCTTCATCAGACATGACTGTAGGGGGTAAGCTACATCCCTCACCAGGCAGACAGGCATGTTCACTTCCCGGACCCTGATGTGGCGGTCATGGAAGAAGGTCCTGGCATGCAGCCTCTGGCACACAGAGGAGATGCGGAACACCCGTGCGTTGTGTGCCTTGCCAGACCAGCCCACATTAATGTCTGTGAACTGGCTCTGGTGGTCAGACACGGTCTGCAGGATCACTGATAAGTAGCCCTTCCTGTTGATATAGTAGGAGGCCTAGTGTTCTGGGGCATGGATGGGGATGTGCCTCCCGTCGATGCCCCCCCCCACAGTTGGGGAAGCCCAGGGTGCTGAACCCCTGGATGACCGTGTCCGGGTCGGTGAGGTGGATTACCCTGCAGAGCAGCACCCTGTTGATGGCCTTGACCACCTGCAGAGAGACACAGAAAACCGAGAATCACTGGGGTGCCTGGGTGGCTGGGAGTGCTTGTTCCCTGACACTGCCCCGTGCCCCACTCCCGGAAACAACCCCCGCTGCGATCCTGGCCACCGCGGGCGGTGTGTAGTACGGCTGGGACAGACTAAACCCTCCCATGCAGGGCACTTTCACCTCCTCCCCCCATTTTCCCTGGTGCCGCCCATCCCCTCCTTGCAGCCCCCCCTCCTCCTCCGGCCCAGTGGCCAGTGAATGCCGTATCTCCATGAGCACTACTCCAACGGTGGATTTCCCCACACCTAACTGGTTCCCGATGGATCGGTAGCTGTCCGGCGTGGAGAGCTTCCACAGTGTGATGGCCACACGCTTGTGGAGGGGTATGGCGGGCCTCATGTGAGTGTCCTGTCACTGCAGAGCAGGGGCGAGCCACTCGCAGAGCTCCAGGAAGGTGTCCTTCTTCATCCTGAAGTTCTGGGTCCACTGTTGGTCTCCCCAGCGCTCCAGGATGATGCGGTCCCTGTGACGGACCGGGCCGTGTCTGGGCACAGCTGAAGGCGTCCGCTCAGGGCGAATTGCTCAAATCCGGGGCTCCTTACAGCCCCCCCTGACTGGTGACCTCTCCAAATAGGCCACGAACCAGTCTCGCAGAGCGCTTCAGCTGCCTGCCTGAAGCCTCCCGAGCAAAACCCCTCCGACACCCCAGCAATATCCGTGCCCCAGATGGCCCCGGGCCTCATACACAGGTGGGGGGTCCTAGCACCCAATCCCACCTACCCCGAACAAGTTCTGTCCGGTTCCAAGAAACCAGCCACAGATCCCTGGTCAATTTACCCTCTGGACCTTACCCACAAATCACGCTGGGCCAATCCTTTAGAATCTATATCTAAAGGTTTATTATTACAGGAAAGAAAAGCATGAGAGTAAGGTTATTAAAGTACAGTACGTTACATGCACCGAATCTCCCAGTCCTCGATGCAGGCTCTAGCAGAGATGTTGCAGCTGCTGGTTTAAAAGTTCTTATTGCACATCCTACGATCAGGATGGGTTCACAGGTCTTCCGGGCTCTTCAATCCCTGCAGTGCTGCCTCTGGGATGAAGTGCTGAGCTGAGAACAAAATGGCATCGACTACATGGCCTCTTTTATCCCCTTCCTGGCCTCTTCTTGTATGCAGCAAGTCACCTGGTCAGAGGCCAATCTCTATGTTCCCTGCTGGCTGCCCTCAGGTGACAAATCCCATTCTTTGGGTGTGTCCATAGCCTATTGAGAGTCATTGTTCCACAGGGCTTTGCTACTCAGCCTGTCCATAGCCATGCTTAACCACATTCAGAGAAATATTCAGCTTCCACACAGATTACAGATTCCTACCTACACACATAGACATTATACACTCACATAAATAGCGTACATAAGATCAACAAACAATAATCTCCCATTCAATACCCCACATGGCTCCCCCCACACCAATTTCTGGGGCCAACACCCCCACCTAGGGGTGCAGCAGCGATCTGGCTGCTTCCCTCCAATTCAGCAATGTGACAGTCCCACCAGTCGCTGCTGGTGTCCAGACCCCAGATGTGGTGTGGCATGCTGGCATCCAGACACTGCTGTGGCTCCTCCATGGCCCCCAGGGAGGCCAGGGGGAGGGGCAGGGGGCTGACGTGCACCAGATGGTGCCAGACAGCCTCCAGCCTTTGGTGCCAGGTTTGCAACAAGTCCAAAAACTGCACCAGAATGCCCAGGGTGAGCTCGGGCTTCATGGTACCAACTGCAGCGGTGTCTCCAATGAGAATGACCAAAACAGGTAAGCAGAGAGAAAAATGCTTTGCTGTCCCTCGGCGAGGTAGGCAAGCAAGCGAAAAAGCTGAGAACCGGCTGTCCAGGGGGAGCCCTTTAAGCACAAGCCTCAGATAGCCTCAGACAGCAGCCACAAAAAGCAACTACTGACCTGATGCCTTGCTGGAACCAGTTTCAGCTGGCCTTAAATGCAACGCAGCATCCAATCAGTGTGGACATGCTAATTCGAATTAGCAAAATGCTATTTCGAATTAGTTTTTGGGTCTAGATGCGTTATTTCGAATTAACTAATTTGAAATAAGTTAATTTGAAATAACACTGTAGTGTAGACATACCCTCTGAGTTAATCAAATAGAAGATGACTCTAAGGTGACACAATACTACTTGATGGTTTTAAAGATACAGACTAAAATGGTTACCCCTCTGAGACTTTCAAATAGAACATGGCCGCCATAATTACTTCTCCATGAATGTCATATCTTCTTGTACCTGAGTGCAGATTACCACTGTGGGAATGTTAGGAGCATTCCACCACACTCCTCCCCTGCAGTTTTCCTGAAGGGCAACTACCTTTAAATGATGGAAGGTGCCTTAATTGAATGATTTTTTCCCCCCTGGCTAGCACTGTTTACTTCAAGATGGTGAGATCAACAGAAATAGAAATGACAAGATACTTCCATAAAGTTTATTCTCTGAATATTTCAGGCTCCAAAAACAATAAGTTTCAATAATGTACTGAGATCCTGAATTCAGAAGATTTCTAACTTGATGCCAAGAATTATAAAGCTAGAGGACAGCATGTGTCAATTGATAGACCATCTTTGACATTAATTAACCTAACAGAGGGTCTGGCCCAAAGTGTCTGAATAAGTGTGACATGAATTAGTTCACCTTTTGGAATTATAATAAAACCTACTACTGTTAGGAGTTTCCCTTGCACATTATGTAAAGGAATTCTGAATGTGGATCTCACCTGAATTAAGCATTGAATCATGAGGCACACTGCATCAGTCCATAGTTTATCTAACAAAGGTAAAAACATTTAGAAGGCTGTTACAACACCAGCTCCTATTTTCTTAGCAACTTTTTGTCATGTTACACAAATACCTTAGAATATGAGCATTTCGTGCATTTTGGTCTGTTAGGCTGTGTCCAGACTCAGGGGGGTTTTCAAAAAAAGTAGCCTTTTTTCAAAAAAATTTCACCTGCGTCTAGACTGCAGCCGCGTTCTTTCAAAATTAAATCGAAAGAACGCGGCTTTTCTTTCGACGGCGGCAAGCCTAATTTCACAAGGAAGAATGCCTTTTTTTGAAAGTGCTCTTTCAAAAAAAGGCGTTCTTGAATGCAAACAGGGGTTTTTCGAAAGAGAGCATCCGAAAGAGAGCGGCTTGCTTTTTCGAAAGTTCCGCTTGTAGTCTAGACGCTCTTTTTTGAAAGAGGCTTGCAGTCTAGACATAGCCTTAATGGGTTCTAGCAAAATTTCTGACGTTTTCCCCCAGCAGTTCTTTTAGTGGGGAAGGGCATACATACTTTGTGCATGCATACTCATTCATTTCCATAACGTTGATAAGTATGACTCGTCACCACTAAAGAAATTTGCAATTATCACAAGATTTCTGAAGGATCTGTCCTCAAATTTTACAATAATTTCAGTTAAAAGCAAGAAAGCATTATTACCTGTATTCCCTCTAAGCTGCCTCTGACTGGGTGGGGGAGATTAATCACCTGTGAAGATGCCACACATCTTAGAGGGAACACTGGTTATTACCCATGCTGTGTCACATACTCTTTCAGTATCCATCATGTTATTAATTCTCCAAGTGCTTAGTTTTAAGAACCAAAGATTTAAGGGTTCATCATCCACAGCTGGCATCAGATTTTCAGTAGAGGTCTTGTCCCACTTCAACATTAATTGAGGGCACTATATACCTTTGAAAATCTGAGTTAATGTATTTTCATAAAAAATCACCAATGCCTGTTGATGCAAAAGAAGAGGAAAGATTATTTGCTATTTGGAAAATGTGAGCTCTATTGAAGATACATAGATGTACAGCAAAAGGTTAAAAAAGTCAGACTTTTCACCATGCACTATAACGGAAGTCTGCAGTGAGAGAACACTCTATTATTTCCAAAGTTAGAATTTATTTCCTTTATCTAAGACAAAAATAACTGATATTTTCCAGTCACTGAAGCAATGGTAGTATACAAAGAAAATCCAATCAAATTGTGAAGAAGGATGCCACGTTTGTTGAAGTGAGTTCACTGAACAGTCAAATAGAGACTTTCTGGATCCCAAAAGTGCACAGAGGCATAATGAAGAAATGAATTTTAAAAAAAAGACCTGTAGTCTGTGATCAAAGAATCCCACTGATATTACAGAGACAGCAATTTTTTCTCTCGTGTCAATGCTTTGATCTACAATGAGTAAATGGAAAAAGACAATCTGAAAGCACATCACAAATGCACCTGGTTGGTATCTTGAACCACAGAACTTTGCTTGAAAGATCTTTCAGTTTCTGGTCTGGTGGCTCATCTGACATTTCTCTGAGGCCTCAGTAAAATAACATGTGTTGGACATCATAATTTCCTCCATGGTGAACAATAAAACCAAGAAAGCTAACGTCACAGAAAGCATCCTAATGTTCATCTTGGTCCTTCACCCACTCCATTGATGCCACACAGGTAGCTTTGGAATGTTTCCATTCTTTTCAGGGTAATTGATTAGGACAAAGTCCATGATAACAACAAATATGATAAATTGCTATACTGTGCCAAGCTCTCTTTCTATATCCTGATACTATGATAAAGTATTTGGAAACTCAACCAATTTCCTAAGTACAACTGTCATACATACAAATGTACATTGAGTTTTATGTCCATTTTCCTTGAGATATGTAAAAGATGCACAGGCTGGATTTGATTTTGTTTTGTTTTCACTCTGGGGGTATGTCTACACTAGCCACCCTAGTTCAAACTAAGGTGGCTAATGTACTCATTCAAACTTGCAAATGAAGCCCGGGATTACAATATCTCAGGCTTTATTTGCATGTTCCCGGGCACCGCCATTTTTAAATGCCCAGTAGTTTGAACCCCCTGCCCACGGCTACACGAGGCACAGGCTAGGTAGTTCGAATTAAAGCTCCTAATTCAAACTACCATTACTCCTCCTGAAATGGAGTAGCTCTCAAGAAGAATTTATGGGATAGCCACTCTTTCACTTCCATATTGTTATGAACCAAAATAAAGCTAAATTGGAGGTATAGACACTATCCATATGTCTCTGGGAAGTCAGCAGTGATTAGCTTGAAGCAAGATCATGTTGAAGTGGTTACCTGCATTGTTGCCCCAGAGTCTCTGAACATAGGAAATGGTAATCATAGTAGGTGCAAATCCCCAGCTCTCCTGCTTTCTGGCTTCCTCTATGTGGCCAAAAGGATAGAAACACCTGGGGGATGGGAAGCTGCCGATCGTGTCTCTGCACACAAGGTATTTTTCTTAAGAAAACTTTTTGGTTTACGTTTATGAATTAAAATCATTCTTAAAATTATTCTAGCCATAGTTGAAGCACATATCCATGAATGTCCCCATTTCTGTATATGTAATACAGTATACATTAGTGCCTAAATGGGGACTCTATTCTCAAATATTTTATAATGCAAATATTTTGGTTTGGCGTTATGTAGCAAAAAGTGGCAGAGTTTGTCTCTTTGTACACACGAGCACAGAATTCTGTGAATTTATTATCTGATCTAGGGCCGTGTCTAGACTACAACTCTCTGTCGACAGAGAGATATAGATTAGGCACATTGAAATTGCTAATGAAGTAGGGATTTAAATATGCCATGCTTCATTAGCATAAATATGGCGGCCGCTTTTTTCTGAAACGGAGCTTTTTCGAAAAAAACCCGGCAGTCTAGACGTGGATCTGTCGAAAATAAACCCTTTTTCGACAGATCCTGTAAACCTCATTTTTTAAGGAATACAGGATCTGTCGGAAAAGGGTTTATTTTCAACAGATC
This sequence comes from Pelodiscus sinensis, assembly GCF_049634645.1. Taxonomy (NCBI): domain Eukaryota; kingdom Metazoa; phylum Chordata; order Testudines; family Trionychidae; genus Pelodiscus; species Pelodiscus sinensis. The sequence goes on from NC_134723.1 coordinate 12,528,072, forward strand.
CGTGTCTAGACTGCCATTTTTTTTTAAAAAAAAGCTCCATATCGAAAAAAAGGGGCCATGTTTATGTTAATGAAGCACGGGATATTTAAATCCTTGCTTCATTAGCAATTTCGACGTGCTTGATTTGCATCCCTCTGTTGACAGAGGGATGCAGTCTAGACGTAGCCTAATAGTCTAGTCTGGAAAAGGAAGGACAGAAGAATGGCCCAGTGGCATATAAATCTGGAAATCTGGGTTCTGCCACTGATATCCTATTTTACTACGTAACTCATTAAATTTTTTTTCTGCCTTAGATTTCCTATTTGTAAAAGGAGAAAAGTCTTACTTCTGTCTCAGAGGTCCAAATGCATTAGTGAACAATTGGGAGGCTCTCGGACATGTAAACACCACGGAGAAGATCAGTCCTCCAGAGATCGATCTTCTAGTGTCCAATTTAGTTATTCTAAAGTAGACCCCCAAATCGAATGCTGAGGGCAGCCCTTGCCAATGTCCTGTACTCCTCATTCTGTGAGGAGTAAGGGAAGACGACGAGAATGTGTGCTGTGGTTGGCCTCCTGCAGCGTATACACCGTGGCAACTTGGGTTTAGGTAAGATGAATCCAACTATACATTTTGCGTAGCTGGATGCCATATCTTAAGCCGACCTGCTTTGTCTACTGTGGACCAGGCCTCAGCTATAACAATGGCGTCATAATACATAGAGAGATTATATAGAACATTATAGGTCAGTTTGAGGGCCATTAAAACTTCAATGATGGATTACACTTGCAAGTAAGGGTTTTCAGGATTGGGCTTGATATTTATAAACAGCTTGTTTAAACCAAGTGGGGTATGTCTACACTACCACCCTAGTTCGAACTAGGGTGGTAATGTAGGCAACTGGAGTTGCAAATGAAGCCCGGGATTTGAATTTCCCGGGCTTCATTTGCATCTTGAAGGGCGCCGCCATTTTTAAAGCCCCGCTAGTTTGGACTCCGTGCCCACGGCTACATGCGGCATGGACTAGGTAGTTCAGATTAGGCTTCCTATTCCGAACTTCCGGTACACCTCGTTCCACGAGGAGTAACGGTAGTTCGGAATAGGGACCCTAATCCGAACTACCTAGTCCGTGCTGCGTGCAGCCGTGGGCACGGAGTCCAAACTAGCAGGGCTTTAAAAATGGTGGCGCCTGGCAAGATGCAAATGAAGCCTGGGAAATTCAAATCCCGGGCTTCATTTGCAACTTCGGTTGCCTACATTAACCACCCTAGTTCAAACTAGGGTGGTAGTGTAGACATACCCTGATACCATTCACTCTAACAGGAATAGTTTTGAACTAGTTACCTATTAACCTTTTTAAATAAATTATATATCCTCAAAATTTCAAGAAACCTTATTTCGTGTTTTAAAGACTGAAATTTCTTTTTCTAACCTGAACAGCAAGTGGCCCAGTATATCAACCACAAGGGCTACTTTTCAATGGTGCTGCAGGCCCTGGTCAACTACCATGGACAGTTTACAGGCACTTTTGTTGGGTGTTCGGGCAGGGCACACGATGCCCACATCTTTCGTAACTACAGCCTCTATGGAAAGCTGGAGGTGGGCACATACTTCCCATGCTGTGACTTTGCAGTTGGGGACGTGCAGATGCCACTGTGCATCATGGGGGACACGGCATACCCCCTGAGGCTATAACTGATGAAGCCATGCACTGGCCACCTGGACCCCAGCAGGGACCAGTTTAACTCCCATCTCAGCCAAGTGAGGATGCAGGTGGAGTGCACCTTCAGCCACCTCAAGTCACATTTCAAGTGTCTCCTGACCTGCCTCATAGTGGGGAAGCACAACATTGCTGTGGTGGTGGCGGCATGTTGTGTCCTCCACAACATTGTGGAGAGGAAGGCGGAGGCCTTCCTACTGGGGTGGGGAGCAGAGGCCAGCCGCAAGGGGAGATCCGTTGAGCAGCCATGGACAGCTGCCATCCGCCAGGCCCATCAGGCCAGGGTGCACATCCAGGAGGCCCTGAGGGAGAGTTTGTCTCAAGGACCCAGCTAACTCTCCCCAGGGCCTCCCCATTAGGGGCCTCTGGCTTGCTCCAATATCCCTTTCCCACCATAACTCCTCCCTTTTCCCCTTCCCTGACATCAGAAGACACCTGTTTTGATTTCAGCAGAACGAAGTTTGTAATAATCTTTCATTAAAAAAAGCTGAGGAGGGAGGCTCATAATCTAGAGGGGGTTCAGGGCTGGGAGTGGCATGGGGGGTGGCTGAATGTCCCACCTCGGGTGCAGGGACCTTGTTGAACATGGGGTTGGGTGGGTCGAAGGATTACAGGGGAGTGGGTAGGAGGCGGGGCTGGAGCGGGATCGGGATAGTAGGGGGCCAGAGAGCAGGGGCTTGGACATTGTTTGGGAAGGGGGCAGAGGCATAATTTGGGGGCAGGGGGAGGGGGAATGGGCAGAGCAGGAAGGTCAAGAGGGATGGTAGGCAGGAGCAGCAACAGCAGCCGGATGTGCTATCATTTCCCGCATGATGGCACACATACTATCACCCTGCCACACGAACTGGTCCCACATGTGCGTCCTCCAGTCTGCATCCTCCCGGACCTTCTGTGCAACATGCTGCCTCATTAGCTCCTCCTGGGGTCGGACAGCTGGCAAGGGTGGCATGGCTCGCCGCTCAGTCCTGGCTGGTCTGGCTGGAGAATTCAAAGAGGAGAGGTGGTCAGCCATCCATGCAGGCTCTGTCCCTGAGGCCATGCCCTCCTCTGTGAGCAGCAACCAAGGACAGGGCATGTCCTAGGAGCAAGGCTTCAATTTGCCCAGGGAACCATGCAGCCCGCTGTTCCCCACCCCATGGACAAGCAGGCAAGGGAAGTGTCCAGCCACAGTGGGATCCCATGGGCAGCAGAGGAGCCAGGAGCAGCCTGGCCCTCCCTGGATCCCACACACACATCTGCATCTCGCAGCGCTGTCCACGGGAGCGGGTGGTGCCTCACATGTGCAGGCATGCCCGTGTGCAGTGAGCAGCACTCTTCAGTGTATCAGGAGTCATGCCTGCGCCCTTGTGTCTAGCGTGTTTCTAGCCATGGCAGGTGGTGAGAGGGCAATCCTGCCCCCCCCGGATTTATCCCTGGGGTCAGACGTGTGTGTGGCCTCTCCTGAGCTGGGAGCAGGAGCCTGGGAAGGCTCAGGGGCTGCCTACTGAGTCTGTATGGTGCACAATAATGCTGCACGTGGTTCCACTTGCATGGACTGCAGCACGATGTCCAGCCCGAGCAGGCCAAGTGATGCTCGCACCTCTCCCCCTCTGCACCCATCTCAGACAATGCCTGGGACATGTCCTGGCTCACCGCAGCCAGCTCCAGGGACAGCGACAGCAACACTGTGGCTGTGTCATCCTCCTCCTCAGGCTGTTCCTCGTCCTCCTCCTCCTTCATCTCCATGACTTCTGGCAGTGTGATGACGGTAGTCTCCAGCCTGGAGACCACAACGACGGAGAGGGAGGGAAACAGCTTTCCCACCCCCACCTCCAGGATCTGGTGGAGCTCCTGGTAGTTGGGGCAGGTGTGGGGTCGTGCCCTGGAGCACGAGCTGCACTCTCTGGCCCTCATGTATCCCTAGCGGAGCTCCTTCTCCTTACTCCAGACCTGCTCCACCAGGGACTCGTCCATCTGGCCATAAATGTTCCCATTGTGGCATTTGGAGCAGAGATCCTGTCGTGTCTCCTCTTCACCCCGAAAGCTCATGGAGGGACAGGCTCTCTGCTCCAGTCCATGAGGGTATCTGTCACTTGGTACCCCTTGGTGGGTCCTGGGAGCCCTGGTGCTGCTCCCTACAAGGGCCAGGAGGGTCTCGGGGGGCTTGTGGCTGTGCCATGGGTGAGCAGGCCTGTGGCAGAGAGAGCTGCACAGTCATGGTGTTGCCCAAAGGCTAGCCACAAAGTTTGTCCAAGGTGCCTGCAGATTTAAGAGGGGTCAGGAGACAGGAATTATAAAGCTGTGATTACTTTGGATGGAGTGTCCACCAGGGCACCTGTGTTATTTCCTGGAGGCCTCTTCTTTCAAAAAAAAACCCTCTTCTCTGTCTACACATGCCTTTTTCTGAAAGAGCTTTTGTAAAAGGCGTTCTTCCTCATAGAAAGAGGTTTACCACTGTCAGAAAAACCCCTCTGTTCCTTTGCATTCTTTTGAAAAAAAAATCCATTGTAGTGTGGATGTAACGTCTGTTTTTCCGAAAAAAACTCTACAGTGTAGACATACCCTTAGTCTGACACTTGATAGGAAAATAGTACAGATGACCATAATTAACTTAGCCACTAGTGTCCTAATTTTCATATTGGAACTCAAAGCAGTATGCTGCATCTGTGTCAGATCTGACAGATGGAAATAGCAGATGGGAACAGTGCTGCCAATCATACCCCTTCCTTTGGAATCAATATTTTTACAAAAGAGTTTCTATAAAACTTTTCACATTCAATAGTATTTAAGAATCTGTTCATAATTGCACACAGTTTTACAACTATTAACAATCAAGAGACACGTATTCATGAAAGTTTAAAAATGTGAAAATAAATACAATACACCTAATGAACTGAACTAAACACACGTGATCATTCCGTTACCCTAAAGAAATTTAAATGCTATTCTGACTAAAACTTTGAATCTTAAGAGCTCATTTCACTCCTTACCGATACCTAAAAAAGGCAAAAAGGCCATATTATGTACTATATATACACATGTGTGTTATTTAAGTAAATCTGTGTAACTCTGTGAGCTAAACATTTCTTTTTCAGTTGTCCTTGAAGAGCTGAAATCTGCTTTAATTTTCTACAGTTTTCAGGACATCACTCTCCACTGAAAAAATACATGGGAAAAGTCAAAGTCACCTTAAAGAAAACCATTTTTCTCTTGAGGCTATTCTTGTATTTCATCTTAAGACTCAGGAAAAGCTTACTGCACAGATGTTCCAGTCTGAATATGGGCCACCAAGCACATAAATATTTTGATACCTAATGACAACATTACTTGCCAATTATTCAGAAAAAATTCAAGCCACAAACATTGACTCTGATTTTGTGGTCACTAATAGGACTAATAAAATATCTTAGGGTATGTCTACACTACAGCACTAATTCGAACTAACGCATCGAGACTTAAAAACTAGTTCGAATTAGCATTTTCCTAATTCGAACTAGCATGTCCACACTGAGTGGACCCTGAACCGGGGTTAAGGATGGCCGGAAGCAGTGCCGGCAGGGCATCAGATTAGGACTTAGAGCATGGAGCTGTTGTCTCAGGTTAGCCGAGGGCTGTGCTTAAAGGGACCCGACTCCTGCCCCTGGACAGACAGTTCTCAGGGGTTCCCCGCTTGCAAAGCAGTCCTGGCTTGTAGTGCCCTGAGTGCCCACACTCAGCACATCACAGCACTCGGCCATCAGCCCGGCTGCACTTGCCGCAGGTTGCCATCTGGAAGGGGGGGTCAATCGAGGGGCTTCAGGAGAGCTTCCACCCCGAGGACCCCGCAGAGCTACCCCAGTCCTCCCCATAGGGGGCTCATACCCCATTCCTCCCTCACCTCCTTCCACTTACCCCTCCCTAGCCCCCCTTCCTGATGTACAACATAAAGGACACGTGTGTTCAAAAATAGAAACTCTCCTTATTGAACAAAACTCGGGGAGACTGGGAAAAGGAGGTGGGAGAGGGGAAGAGAGAGGGTGGGAGAGGGGAGGGCAACTAAAATGATCAGAGGTTTGGAACCGGTCCCATATGAAGAGAGGCTGAAGAGACTGGGACTTTTCAGCTTAAAAAAGAGGAGACTGAGGGGGGATATGATAGAGGTCTATAAAAGCATGAGTGCTGTGAAGAGGGTGCATAAAGAAAAGTTCTCCATTAGTTCCCATAATAGAAGGACTAGAGGACATCAAATGAAATGAATGGGTAGCAGGCTTCAAACTAATAACAGAAAGTTCTTCTTCACAAATCAACCTGTGGAACTCCTTGCTGCAGGAGGCTGTGCAGGCTAGGACTATAACAGTGTTTAAAGAGAAGTTAGATAAATTCATGGGGGTTGAGTCCATGGAGTGGTATTATCCAGGGGGTAGAAATGGTGTCCCTGGCCTCTGTTTGTGGAAGGCTGGAGATGGATGGCACGAGACAAATGGCTTGGTCATTGTCTTTGGTCCATCCCCTCCGGGGTAGCTGGTGTTGGCCGCTGTCGGCAGACAGGCTACTGGGCTAGATGGACCTTTGGTCTGACCCAATACGGACATTCTAAGCTCAGGGCTCAGGGTCGGGGGTCTCAGTGGACCTCCTTGATTTTCATGCACATCTGCTCCTGGGTGGCCAGGCTGGCAGCTCTCCTGCCCTAGCCGGACACTTTCCTGTGCCTAGTGCGGAGGTCGTGGATAAGGTCCACGATGTCCGCACTAGACCAGGCAGGCGCCCGCCTCTTGCGGACCCAGGCAGGCTCCCGGGAGCCTTCAGCCTGGTCCCAGGAAGAGGCAGAGGCCTGGGTGGCAGCGGGTGGCTGGCTCGAGCCGTGCCAGGTGCAGGGTCTGCTGGCTGGGTGCTGGCAGGCTTGCACCTTGCACAGGCACCGTAGCCAGCCTGTGCCCCTTTAAGGGCTCCAGGGCCGGAAGGGGGGCAGAAGAGTTTCCCTGGTGGTGCCCAGAGTGGCTACCAGGGCAAGCTGGGGAGGGCTAGCCTCCCACTAGTTCGAATCAAGTGGCTATCCCAGGCCACCAACCCTTTCTGTCAAGTGGCTACCATTTTTATCAACCTTTTATCCTTTAAAAAACATTTAATTTTATTTCCATTCTATTTTTTGGCCCCTCAGCCCCCTCTAGATTTTATGATAGTTATAAATGGAGTGGGAAAAAGCTAACAAGAAATGAGCTCATTTCTAGATTTCTGGGGGATGGGTGTTTTCTTTTGTATTTTTGCCCAATGAAAGAGAAAAAACATCTTATATCTTATAAAAAGACATAAAATATAAATGTATTTTAAAGAGAATAAAAATAGACACTTTCTGTTTCAGGTGATTGTCTCCTGTCTCCTCCTTTTTAATCTACTCTTTGTTCCTTCTAGTAGTGAATTTTCTATCTGTTTAGTTTTGATATGTCTTATCGGGCACATGCTGTTTCTCATATTTTAGGACATAAGATTCAGGAGTCTCTTGAATCAATACGAAGGTGAAGCCTATAACCCTTCTAAAATATTTTGTTTCTTTGTTTCTATATGTTATAGCTAATGCAAGTTCGGCTTCTCTTAACTGTGTTTGCAGATTTTTACTCTTTACCCATTGTACTATTTGTGTAGCTTTTAATATAAATATGGATTTGTTCTTTCTCTTCTATCCCTCTTTTCTATCACTTTCTTTGAACTTTGCTGTCAAAAAATGCAATGATACTTACTAATACCATCACTGCAAATTTGATGACAGATCTTTAGTAGCAGAACAAAACTAGCTTCATCCATCATTCCATATTGGTATGACAGTAGCCTATCAGTGTAGGGTACATTTAATTTCTTTCTTCTGTCTTTTTTCTTCCTTGCATGATGTCTCACTAAATCCATAGAGTTTACTCTGAAATCTCATAGAAATTATTGTAAATATTATTGTGAATTACTTCTACTCTTTAACACATAGTATGTGCTTTGACTTTAAGCCACTCTAACCCCATATATATGTAACACTTGGTTACTTGGCTGGTTATTAACCATATATATCTGTCAGCATTATTTTCCTAAACAAGTATAATAAAACCTTTTCTCAGATCACTGCATGCTGTGTCTATTGATTCAGACTGAATCTTTGCAACATCTCACTTCTGTTGTATAATCTCCTTCATATATCTTAGAACAGGAGTGGGCAATAATTTTAATGAGGGGGGCCACTCCAAATTTGAGGAAGTGGTCAATGGCAGGACTTCAATGGAGGGGGTGCAGGTTCTGGGACAGAGGTTGAGTGCAGCAGGGACCTTGGGGTAGGGGACTGGGGTGCAGGAGAGTGTGTGAAGTCTGAAAGAGAGTTTGGGTAAATCAGGGAGTTGTGATCTGGGGCAGCGGCTTGGGGTGCAGGATCTGGAGCAGATATGGGTTCAGGAGAGGATTCTTGCCTGGGGGAGGTCTGTAGGAGAGGATGCAGTGTCTGGGAAGGAGTTGTGACCTGGAAGAGGTGGAGAGAGGGAATACAGAGGGTTCGGGTGGTGACTTGGGACAGAAAGGGTTGGTGGCCTGGGGTAGATAGTTGCAGCAAGAGTGCCATTGGGTGCCAGGGGCAGGCTCTGTCTGGGGGGAAACTTACCTAGGAAGCTCCCAGGCAGCAGCCCTGCAGGAACTGGAGGAAGGCTCTCTGCCTGCCTGCTGCAGTCCCAGGCTGGTCAAAACAGCTGGCTGCTCCATGTGGCTCTGCTCTATCATGGGGGAGGGAGGAAGCTTCACACACTGCCCCTGCCTGCAGCAAACTGACCAATGGGAGCTGAGAGATTTTTCTGGGGGGTGGGAGCAGAGTGTGAAGCCTCCCCTGTGAGGCAACTGCAGGCTGGATTGGTCAGTTTGGTGGGCCAGATCTGGCCTATGAGCCAAATCTTGCCCATCCCTGTCTTAGAATGAGCCAGGGTTTCATTATATCCTAAGGCATATATACCCTCTGCCTTGCTCATAGTGGACAGATTTGTGTCTGTAATATATAGATTCACCCTAGGAGATGATGACTAAGATGCTCGGAAAATGTATACTCTCAGCTATGATGCATTCAATAAGTAAAACTACATCCTGTAGGTAAATTCTGTTTACAAGGACACAGCAATCAAAAGAGAAGAAGTGAAATAAAAGTGCTGGGTACATGAAATGCTTTTCTTAATCTGTCCAATACTGAGGTCTTCCAACATTTTTTTGTGGAGAAAAAAAAAAAGACAGTACCACAAAGGTTCAACTTTCTTCTGTCTTTAAGCAGAACTCCCTTCTCTGCCCAGTGCTATCAGAAATCCTCTGTAAGAGCAGTCATTTGTTAATATGTCTCTTTTTCTGTTGTGTTTCTGTGGTGTAAATTTATCTGTGGACAAATTTGCTCATGGTCCAAGAGTTGGAGATGTATCTGTGAGATTATGGTATATCACAGTAAGCAGCAACAATATTAGGATATTTTTAAAAGGAGGAAGGAAATGGCAAAAAACAAACAAAAAAAAAAACCTAGTGCTACCCAAAGTGAAGAATTGTTAATATTTAGAACAAGAAAAAAATACTTCTGATTTTGGGTTACTATTCAACCAGGCTCTTGTCTGTTCTAGCAGTAATTGAACTCGGTTAAAAGATACCTCCATGGTTATTGTTCATAATCCACAGTCAAAATAATTCATACTTCCCTCAATTCATAAATAACTCAATTTTTCATATGTGCTCCAGAGCTCATAACCACATTGTATTGCAAGACTTCTCTTGGTAAAGCTACATTCTTCAGTTTTATTGAATCAACAAAGTATGTGCAATAAAATGGCGACTCCATTAGTCAATTATTTCTCAAAAAATTGTGAGATTTAGTTCACTCAGCTCTTCAGGTGTAAACACCTGTGCACATGCTACTGGAAATTCTGGAGTGAAAGAGTAATGTCCAGCGTAAATATCACTTTTTCGGCTCTTGAGACGTTGGTGTATAAACAAATATGCGAACTTCCAAAGAAGATAAGGTATCTTTAAATAATATATGCATCAATATAGTGTTCAGCAGCCATTGCTGGGTTGCATCATTTAACTACCTAATGAGAATTTAATTATTAATCCTTCCAAAAAGAAATCTAACTCAGCTCATGATTAACTCACAACTGAGCTTATAAGTTTATGACCTTTTAAATATGTTAAAATGTTACCTGCCACAGGATAATACTACATTATTTAAGAATGTTCTGGTATACACAAGAAAGCAAAATAAAAAAAATCTACTGACTAGCAAACAGAGAGAAACAAATCATACCTATTTTTCAGTTCAGACTGGCATCATATTCAAGCACTTAATGGAGTGTAATACTTAAAATTTGTTCCTTACAGGTCCATGTTGACAAGAAGGAAAGTGGTTCTAGGAAATGGAAGCAATCTAGGCAAGGACCCTAAGAACTGTGATTTCAAAATTCTCAGCTGGTTTTGTGGGAACCCAAACTCCTTCATCTGGCGGAAGGATTCATCTAATAGATTTCTGCGAAGAGAAACTTACGGTTTATTAAATCCTTTTTTAGATCAGAAGGGTTCAAGTCAGCTCCTACCTCTGACTGATCATGTGTTAATATCTGTAGTGCTGTAAAATAGAATTGAGGAATAATCTGAATCACCACATTTCTGCAGACTGTATCACCATAAAGCAACTCCAAAGTCAAATCATATATTAAAGCAATGAAACACATCCCACCAGTCAGGGAGCAGTCTTCACCAGGATTCTAAATATTTCATTTTCCAGAAACATCTGCTACCATTTCATGTTGAAGAATATTAATATATATGTATCAGAGAAAGTAGGCTTACTTCAGAGAAACAAAGTATGAAGGGATTTTCTCTTATCACAAGTGGAGAGCTAGAAAGAAGAAGCAGAAGATTAGAAAAATAATTTTTAAACAAAATATATTTATCTACTTGAAAGTAGGTAACAATATATGGATAATGGCTTGCCCTCTCTCTGGCTAGGTCTACACTATAGGCTTTTTGTGCAAGAAGCTTTTTGCGGATGAGATCTTCCGCAAAAGTTCTTGTGCAAAAGCACGTCCACACCTCAAGAGTGCATTGAAAAAGCAATGTGCTTTTGCATAAGAGAGCGTCCATACTATTGGACACTCTCTTGCCTATAAAGCCCCCTGGAACTGGATCTAGCCAGGCTTTAGGTCACCAGTCGCTCTTGAGTGCTGTTGCCGGAGCCCTCCAGAGACATAGGCTTAAAGGGATCCCCTTGGACAGCTGTTTCTCTGTTTCTGATGCCTGCTTGTGGATCTCTCTCAAGGTAAAGCAAAGCTTCAGCTGTGCCTGCTGTGGTTTCCCTTTTCTTTTTGGGGACACCACAGCTTTTTGCCTTCTTGGTGCGTGCCATGGAGCCAGAGCTGCCTCTGGACAGGCGACGGCCCCACATGGCTATGCTGCAGCATCCTACATGTTCCTGCTGGTTGTGGACACCGAACTCCTCCTCATCGCCCTCGGCATGGCTGCAGTGCTCCAGTTTGGCTGCTGCACCCCACCATACCCAAAAGGTTCTGGAGGCTGGAGACCAGTTCGGACTGATGGGACTGGCTGGTCATGGAGTGGTGGGATGACCAGCAGTGGATGCACAACTTTTGGAAGTGCAAGGCCACCTTCCTCAAGTGGGTGAGTACAACATGCCAGTGTGCATAGTGGGGAATATGGCATACCCACTCATGCCCTGGTTGATGAAGCCCTATACCGGCCACCTGGATCCCAGCAAGGATATTTTCAATGCCTACCTCAGCTGAGCCCAGATGTAGGTGGAGAGTGTCTTCGAGTGCTTCAAGGGACGCTTCCACTGCCTCCTCATCCGCTTGGATGTTGAGGAGCGCAATATGTCTGAGGTGGTGGCGGCGTGCTGTGTGCTCCACAATATTGTGGAGCGCAAGGGGGAGGCCTTCCTCTCGGGCTGGGTGGCAGCCCTGGACAGCTGCCACCCGCCAGGCCCATCAGGCTGGGGTACATATCTGGGAGTCCCTGAAGGAGAACTTCTCTCAAGCCCCTCAGTAACTCTCTCCAGGCCCTCCACTGCAGTGGCTTCTGCCTTTCTGCTCTCTCCCTTCCCCCTCTTACTCCCTCCCCTTGCCCCTTTCCTGACCTACCAATAAACACACCTGTTTCAGAACAAAACAAAAAAACAAACCTTTTTTTATTACACATCATGAGAAGGTGGACAGGGGAAGGGGGGATGTCTGAACTGGGAGTGGGGATCAGGACTGAGAAGGGGGATCAGGACTGGAAGTGGTGTGGGGACCTCTTCGGGGTTGGATTGATCTGGGGATCAGAAAGGGTTGGGCAGGAGAGGCACCTAGAGTGGGCTCAGTGTTGGCAGAGGTAGGGGAAGGAAAAGGGGCCACAGGCCTCACTAGGGGAGGGGGCCTGGGCATTGGGCAGGGAGGGAGCAAAGGTATGGCATGTGGAGGGATAAGAGGCATAATAGCGTGGGCAGATGTATGGGCAAGGGCCATGGGGGGCACGCAGGAGAGTGGAAGGCAGGAACAGTGGCATCGGGTGGGTACCCTCCCATGAGGGACAAGATGTTATAGATGTTGTCACAATGTGACATCTCAGTCCACGCATGCTCCCATTTGGCATTGAGCCTGTGCAACATGGTGTCATTATGTCACACAACACAGACGTGTTGCTGCATTAGGTCCTCTGCCACTCTGGCCCATCTGCAGCTCCCCAGGACTCTGGCAGGTGGCTGTGGTGGTGGTGTGGCTGGGCCCTCCATCCCAACTGGTCTGGCTGTGGAGAACACACAAGAGGGAGAGACTGTTAGTCCTCCCTGCACACACATTCCCTGAGGCCATGCCCTCCTCTTTGAGCAGTGAGCGCAACAGTCTGCGGCCCACAGGAGGTTGATGTCCCAGGTGCAAGGCCATGTGTGGCCTGCACAGCACGCCTTGTCTCACATGGGCTCCGAAGGGGCCAGAGGACCATGCTGCCCTCCCCCCTGTGCACACACACCATAGCCAGGCAGGCAAGGTAAGCATGTGCCCACAGTGGGATCCCCCCATGGGCAGCAGAGGAGCCGTGAGCAGCCTGACCCTCCCTGGGGTCTGCACACACAGCTGTGGCTCACTGGGCTATCTGTGGGAGCAGCTGTTGCCTCTCAAGTGCAGACATGCCTATGTGCTGTGTGCAGTACTCCACAGCTTGTGTGAGGTCATGCCGGCACCCTTGCAATTAGCCTGCTTGCAGCTGGGTGTGCCCCCTTCCCCACTGGGGGCAGAACATGTGTGCCCACGCATGAGGCTCGCAGAAGGATCCTGGCCATGTTCAGGGGCTGCCTGATGTGCCCACATGCCACACCCTCCCGCTGCACATGATTGCATGTGCACAGTCTGCGGCACCATGTGCTGACTGAGGAGCCCAAGCTACAGTCTGCCTCCCACTCCCTGTATGCCTGACTCTCCTGCCCTGTGTGTGTGAGAAAGTGATACCAGTCACCTAAAGATCCCTCCTAGGCCTCCTCGGAGGCCTGGGAGCTGTCCTGGCTGTCGGGGACTGGCTCAAGGGACAGGGTGACAGTCCCTATTTCCTGCTCCGGCTGGGGCGGCAACCTCTGGGTGGCTTTTCAGGCCTGAGTCCATCATGATGGGATGGGAAAAGGTTTCCACACACACACACCCCAGATGGTGTAGTTTAGAGTAGTAGGGGCAGGTGTGGGGTCCTGCCCCTGAGCACGCACGGCACTCAGTGACCCTCATGTACCCCTGACAGAGCTTATTCACCTTTGCCCAGACTTGCTCCATGGTCTGGACAGGGTGACCTTACTCTGCCAGGGATACAACCATGTGGGAGAAGATTTCCACATTATGGTGCTTGGCCCAGGGATCGTGCAGTGACTCCTCCTCACCCCACAAGTTGAGGAGAGATGTGATTTCAGGTTGGACTAAGTAGGGGCATAACTTTCTGTCCCACTGGGGCAGGTCCTGGGACTTCTGGGGCAGGTACCTGGAAGGGCCAGGGGGGTCTCGGGGAGCTTGCCATAAGGCCATTTGTGGCAGAAGCAGAGTCGCATGGTGAAGGCACCTGCTCCCTGCAAACTTCCTGCCACAAGGCTTGTCCAGGGTGCTTGTGGCTTTAAGAGGGGCCAGCAGACAGGAACTATAGAGTTGGGATTAACTTGGACGCAGTGGCCAAGAGGCAACCTGCTTTTTTTCCTGGAGGCCAATTATTTCGCAAAAACCCCTGCTGAGCATGCACGCACACCTTTTTGTGCAAGAACTCTTGTGCTTAAAGGAGTTATTCCTCATAAAACACTGCAAAAAGCCTTCTGTTCTGTAGATTCACTAGACGTTTTCTTGCACAAAAGTGTGCTTGAGGTGTGGACGATCCATGGTGTTTTGTGCAAAAATGGCCATTTTTGCACAAAAAACCTGTAGTGTAGATGTAGCCTTACTCTCTCTCGCTCGCTCGCTCTGGAATTATATATATTTGGAGTGTTTGGACTATGCCAAGCATCACTCAGCACTGTATAATGCAAACAATTCCTAAGAATGTGTATTTCGAGAAAAGATACAGACAGAGAAACTCTAATGGGCAGATAAAAGAAGATAGTTGCATTTTTTTAAGTTGATTCCAAAAGCTAATCAAAGACCTGAACTATGTCAGTTCATCTTAAGGTTGAGGCCAAATTTCAGATGACCAATGGAAGGGTAATGACATTATCTTTCTTAAATCTGAGGGCCCTGAATGCATCTGTAGGGTTTTGTAGCATTTTATATTCAGGTTGCACCTGTATAAATAACTACAGAGGATGAAAGTCTATGGTGAATCAGACCCATAACATATTAATATATTTAGATAACTTTTTAGGTATGAAATGCTGACATCTGTCGGTATGAAAAGAAAAGTGTGTATCCTCCATGAATATGATTCTGATAATAATGGCTTTGAAAGGTGATGAAGTGTCTTCAAGACAAAGAAAAAAAATTAACACCTGACAGGAAATTGTTTAACCAAAATAAAAGGATTCCTTCTGATTAAATAATTACAAAAGTAAGTAAATAAATAAATTTTAAAACCTCGATGTATCTTAGACTTAGAAACCATCTTAGGCCATAGATAGTGCCACCTGATCCAGTGCCACCTGATCCAAGTGCAGAAGTAACTTTTCCTCATATTAGCAAAAGCAAAAAATAAAAATATCTTTTAAAAGTCACATCTCCAGATATCTTTAAGTATTTTAATAAAAATAATATATTGATTAAAAAAATAGATCCTGCTAGTTTGGGGAAGAAGGAGAGGTTAGAATATTGCAGTAGTATCAGTACTCAGTGATGTTATAGGTCTATTCTTTGGCATATCAGGCTGCTTATAATACAGTCATAACTAGACTGGTAATGGTCATTGATATACCAGCAAACCCATGCCTTGAAAAAGATGCTCTCATTCCTTACACCATTCATTTCTATTGCTTGGTCCCACATACCATAACAGTTATTCAAATAGCATAGCTAACAACTACGGGCAAATATTTTAGTGGAAAGATTCAGGCTCTGCTTGTAAATCATTTGTGAATAGCTCAGGTTTTTTTTTAAACTTATATAAATTTCTTCTTGAAAAATCAAGTAATTCTTGATTTGTGCTTGTTAATTTTGACTTGCCATAGAGGTCACATGGTATTGTTCCTATTACCAGAATGGATAGGCATTGTTTTTTTTAGAAACAATTCTAGCACAAATATTTCTAAATTCAAAAGTCACCTCTCAGAAACACTAATTAATATTTCCCGAAAGTAATTATTTCAGAGAACATTTCTGTCAATAATTTCTTTCCCCCAGAATATTGACTATTTTAATATAGAGAAGAGTCAGATAAATGGGTGAGGAATACAAAATAAGCCATAATTCACAGAGTAAATTAGATGTTTCCATTTGCCACTGAGAATGTTGTGAAGATTAGGATTTTAACAGGGTTCAGAAAAGAGCTAGATAACCTCAATGAATCTAAGTCCATCAATGACTATTAGCCAGGATGGGTAGAATGGTGTGCCTAGCCTCTGTTTGTCTGGAAATGGATTACAGGAGAGGGATCATGTGATGATTACCTGTTGTGTTTCCTCCCTCTGGGGCATCTGGTATTGTCCACTGTCAGCAGACAGGATACTGGGCTAGATGGACTTTTGGTCTGACCCAGTATAGCCAGTCTCATGTTCTTATGTGCCTATTTCCCTTAATACCAGCACAAGGGTATGTCTACACTACAAAGTTAATTCGAACTAATGGATGTTAGTTCGAATTAACTTTGATAGGTGCTACACTAGCACTCCGCTAGTTCGAACTTAATTCGAACTAGGGGAGCGCTTAGTTCAAAATAGGTAAACCTCATTCTACGAGGACTAAGCATAGTTCGAACTTACTTAAGGGCTGTGTAGACCCTTAATTCGAACTAGTGGGAGGCTAGCCCTCCCCAGGTTTCCCTGGTGGCCACTCTGGCCAACACCAGGGAAACTCGTCTGCCCCCCTCCCGGCCCCGGACCCCTTAAATGGGCACGGTCTGGCTATGGTGCCCATGCCAGGTGCATGCCTGCCAGCACTCAGCTAGCAAACCCTGCACCTGGCATGGCTCGAGCCAGCCACCCAATGCCCCCCAGCCCTCCCCCTCTTCCCGGGAGCAGGCTGGTGGCTCCCGGGAGCTTGCCCTGGACCGCAAGAGGCACCCGCCTGGTCTAGTGCGGACATCGTGGACCTCGTCCACGACCTCCGCACTAGGCACAGGAAAGTGGCCGTCTAGGGCAGGAGAGCTGCCAGGCTGGCCACCCACGAACAGGTGTGCATGAAAATCAAGGTGGTCCACTGAGACCCCCGAACCTGAGCCCTGCGCTTACAATGGCCGTACTGGGTCAGACCAAAGATCCATCTAGCCCAGTAGCCTGTCTGCCGACAGCGGCCAACCCTAGGGACCCTGGAGGGGATGGACCGAAGACAGTGACCAAGCCATTTGTCTCGTGCCATCCCTCTCCAGCCTTCCACAAACTTTGGGCAGGGACACCACTCCTACCACCTAGCTAATAGCACTCCATGGACCCAACCTCCATGAATTGATCTCACTTCTCTTTAAACTCTGTTCTAGTTCTAGCCTTCACAGCCTCCTGCAGCAAGGAGTTCCACAGGTTGACTCTGCTTTGTGAAGAACAACTTTCTGTTACTAGTTTGAAGCCTGCTACCCATTCCTTTCCTTTGGTGTCCTCTAGTCCTTCTATTATGGGAACTAATGAAGAACATTTCTTGATGCACCCTCTCCACCCCACTCATGCTTTTATAGACCTCTATCATATCCCCCCTCAGTCTCCTCTTTTCTAAACTGAAATGGCCCAGTCTCTTTAGCCTCTCTTCATATGGGACCTGTTCCAGACCTCTGATCATTTTAGTTGCCTTCCCCTCTCCCACCCTCTCTCTTCCCCTCTCCCACCTCCTTTTCCCAGTCTCCCAGAGTTTTGTTCAATAAAGAGAGATTCTATTTTTGACCACAAGTTTTCTTTATTTAGTACATCAGAAAGGGGGGCTAGGGAGGGGTAAGTAGAAGGAGGTGAGGGAGGAATGAGGTACGAGCCCCCGATGGGGAGGACTGGGCTGGCTCTGCGGGCTTCTGGGGGTGGAAGCTCTCCTGCAGCCCCCCAAATTGCCCCCTCTCCCCAGATGGCAGCCTGCGACAAGTGCAGCCGGTCTGATGGCCGAGTGCTGTGATGTGCCCAGTGTGGGTACTCTGGGCAATCCAAGCCAGGACTGCTTTGCAAGCGGGGCACCCCTGAGAACTGTCTGTCCGGGGTGGGGGTCGGGACCCTTTAAGCATAGCCCTCGTCTAGCCTGAGACAGCATCTCCACGCTCTAAGTCCTCATCTGATGCCCTGCCAGCACAGCTTCTGGCCATCCTTAACCCTGGTTCAGGGTCCACTTAATGTGGACATGCTAGTTCGAATTAGCAAAACGCTAATTCGAACTAGTTTTTTAGTCTGGATCCATTAACTAATTCGAACTAAGTTAGTTCGAATTAGCGCTGTAGTGCAGACATACCCAAGTAGAGGAGGTAGGGGGGCTGCTTTACAGCAGCTCCTGGGTGTCTTCCTTCCCCTCCACAAGTTTGTGGGGGGAGGGGGAAGTGTTTGTGAGGGGCCTCTTGTCATCTGGGCCCCTAGGTGGCAGCTGGTACAACTGAGGGGTGGCTCCCTCTGCCCCCCGCTGTCTACCCTGCATCTCTGCCACTGCTGCTCCCTTCCCAACCCCAGATGCTGCAAGGACCATCTCCATCCTTGGCCCCACTGCTTGCCTCCCCGCCCCTCCCTTGCTCTGGTGGTTCCTGCAGCAGGTGCAGTAAGCCTCCCACTCAGGCACCTGTGGGCACACTAGTTTCCTCTGCCCCTCCCCAAGCAGTGTCTTGCTGCCCCCCTGGTTTCTTGAGCAGACCCCTCCTCATAGCCTGCATTCCCCTCTCCTCTTTTCGTGTGCCCGTACCCCCCTTTGTCATCTTGTTTGGCTCCTGAGCCTCACACTCTTCTTTAGTTACCCTCCCCCACACACCGTTTCACTTCCCACATGCCTTTCAATAATTGATCCTCTCACATTCCCAGTACAGCGAGAGGAGCCGCTCTTACCATCCTGTGCTTGGAGCTGTACCCCTTGTTCCTTTACCCCCCCCCCCATGTGCATTGCTGCCCTCTCACCCCGCTTCCAGCCTAGCGGGGGGAGTGGTGAGCCTTTTTCTCCCCCCCTCTTCCCACTCTCCCCTGCTCCTTGCTCCACCCCCTGGCACTATTGGCCTCCCCTAATTGTCTGTTCCTGTCTCCCTCATGGGGGCCCCTCCATCCATGAACATAATGGAGGGGCAGTCGTGTCATGCCCCTGCCACCCCTTACCCATCCCCCTCACTGCCTCTATGAACCCTGAACCCTCTGAAGCCGCCAGGCCACCTGCTCATGCAGCAGAGGTGGTGGACATGGGTGGGCTGCAAGGACCCTACCCTCCACCACGTTCTTTCCTTCCACTGGCATGAGCAAATCCAACTCTAGGGTGGAGGAGCCCTAGAAGGGTCATTTCTGGTGCCCTATCAAGGGGCCCAGTACCCGGTATATTACACCCTTGGGGGAGGCCCGGTGTTTTCTCTGTCAGGCGACGGGGCACGTTCAAAGGGACTGCCCTCTGGCCCGGCTTGGAGATTTACTTGGGACCCCCGACGCCCAGGAGGGCACCGGCTCTACCATCGCTGGTGGCCCCAACGGTCTAGACCCTGGGGTCGCCCCTCCTCCAACCATGACCGTCGTCAATCCTGCTCGGGCTCCCCAAGGCACAAACGAGTGTGCGGGCGCCGCTGCCACCACCAAAATCAGCAAGGCCGGGCCTGCGGAGGAGAGGGTGGCGGGGTCAGAGACAGGACTCGGACAGGGCGTACCTCAGGGGGAGGTTTCCCCTTCCCCAGCTGCCCAACCCCCATTTTCCCTCAGCCTCCCACCGCTGCCCTTGCCCCCTGGCTCTTCCCCTAATTGGGCCCAACTTTTCTCTTCTGAGGGCTGGGAGGTTGCCATGGGGAGGCGCCGCAAATGAGCCCGATGTTCCACCTCACCTACTGAGGGGGAAGACACTCTTCTCATGCCTTTAGGGGTGGACGTCAGAGCCATCCCTCCCTCTGAGCCCCCAGATGCTTCACAGCGCCATGAGGCAGCTGAGGTAGCCGCGAAGGTTGTGGAAGGGGTAAATGCCTCCTTCCCAGAGTCCCTGCAAGAAGGAGTATCCACAGGGAATGTTCCCACCGTCCTCACCTCCACTGTGAGGGTGACCGCTGACCCTGCCGCCAACAAGGGCTACCACGTGGCGGTGGGTAGTGGGCTCACCTTCCTCTCCCAAGAGGTAGAGGCCTTAGGGTTAACCCCGGCTGCCTCAGAGGGGGATCAACACTCCTTGGAGGGACAACTGTTGGCCTCTCCTTCCCCTTCCAGCCTGACGCTCTCCCTTTTCCCTTCCTCCGGGTTGTCCCATGGTGTAACCAACTGCCCATCCATCGGCAGCACTTCGGCCACTGAACCCTTGGGGGATCCTAGCAGGCAGGAGTTCCCGTCATTCCCCATTACCCCTGACGCTGGAGCCTCCGGCGCTGTACTCTTAGTGTTGCCGGAGCCTGGTGCTGGGGAGACACTAACTTCCCCCACCACTACCACCGATCTCCCACCCTGCGAGGAGACACCGCAACTCAGTACCTCTACCGCTGAGGCTTCTGACCCTACTCCTGCTCCCTGTTCAGTCCCTCTCCCAACCGAATTTCCTGCTTCTCTTCCTGCTCCCCCTCCTCCTTGTCTCTTTCCTAATTTCCCATTGCTTCCTCCCCCTACTCCCCTTCCTCCTCTTCCTCCTTTCCTTGGTCCCTTCCCTGACCTTTTTTCCTTCCCTTACACTGTTACTGCTGCCCCCGGGACTGTCACGTTCAGCTCAGACGTTGGCCCCCAGGAGGCGGTTTTTGTTTCTCCCACTCCCAGCACAACTGGGGCTGTTCTCCCTCTGCCACTACCCTTGTCGTCATCCCAGCAGGGACTTCAGAGTCCCTGCTTTTCCATATCAGTCGGTCGCAGGGCACGTGGAGGGGTCAGGCCCGAGGCCCCGACACTCAACGCGCTGAGAGGCGAAATGCGCAGCTTCTTGGAGGACATTCGTGGCTCCAAGAATAAAGTGGCCCTCGCCCTTCAGTGCTGGGGGGATTTCCATCTCATCCTCCAGACCATAAGGGCCATTTTGGGGGAGGGTAAAGGGACTGGGAGGCGGGAGGCTGCAGCCTACCAGGGGGCCTGTGGCTTCTGTGATGCCTTGCTTACATTCGGGTATGGTCACAGTTTGCTGTGGGGCCCAATGGGGACTGTCAGAACTCCTGCCAGCGAGGATCTTCCCCAACCCTCTCGATGCCGCCGTTCGTCATTGCCACTCTGAACACCCGGGGCTGCAGGCTGGGTCTCCACAGGTGTCAGGTACTCTCCTTCCTTCGGGAGGGGGGATACTCTGTCATCTTCCTGCAGGAGACCCATACTGCATCAGCCGCCAAAGCGAGCTGGCGGCTGGAGTGGGGAGACAGGATGTACTTCAGCCACCTGTCGGCCAATCAAGCCGAGGTGGCAACCCTGTTCTCCCCAAAGCTGCGGCCCAAGGTGCTGGGGACTGCCGAGATTGTGCAAGGCCGCCTGCTGCACCTCCGGGTCCGGGTAGAGGGGCTAACATTAAATCTCATTAACATCTACGCCCTGACATCTGGCCCGGAGAGGCTTCGCTTCTACCAGCGGGCGGCTGCCTTCCTCGGCTCTTTGGATCCTCACGTGTGCCTGGTTCTGGGTGGGGATTTCAACTGCACCTTCGAGGAACAGGACTGCACGGGGACTGAGTGGTGCCCGGCCACCACGGACGTCCTCAGGGAGATTGTAGACCAACTCTCCCTGGTGGACGTCTGGCGTGACTTCCACCTGGGCGAGAATGCAGCATTTACCTTTGTCCAGGTGGAGGGTCAATGGTCGTTTCACTCCCGGCTGGATCGCATTTATCTCTCACGTCATCATCTCTTTCGAGCCCACTCCTCCAGCATTTGGCCGGCCCCGTTCTTGGACCATCACTTGGTGGCCGTGATGGCCTCTCCCACCTCGGAGAGGCCGGGGCCGGCCTATTGGCATTTTAACAGCAGCCTGCTGGAGAACGTGGGCTTTGTAGCGTCCTTCCGGGAGTTCTGGCTGGCCTGGCACGGGTGGCGGTGCGCCTTTTCCTCAGCACGGAGGTGATGAGATGTGGGGAAGGTGCGCACGTGGCTCTTCTGCCGTGACTACACCCAGGGGGCCAGCCAGCGGAGGGATGTGGCGATAGAGCAGTTGGAACGGGAGGTTTTAGAACTAGAGAGGCAGCTGGCCACCGGCCCCAGAGATCCACCCCTCTGCGGAACGTATCGGGAGAAGCGGGAGGAACTTCTGGCCCTCGACAACTTTCAGGCCCGGGGTGCCTTTGTTCATTCCCGCATCCACCTCCTTAGGGAAATGGATCGTAGCTCCCGCTTCTTCCAAGCCCTGGAGAAAAAGAGGGGGGCGAAAAAGCACATCGTCTGCCTTCTGGCAGAGGATGGCGCCCCCCTTTCAGATCCGGTGGAGATGTGCAAGAGGGCTCGTGCCTTCTACACCTCCCTTTTCTCGCCGGAACCGACCGACGCCGATGCCCGCAGAGTCCTCTGCCCAAGAAGGGGAACCTCCGCGATCTGAGGAACTGGCATCCCATCTTGCTCCTCAACATGGACTATAAAATCATCGCCAAAGCCATCTACTTGAGACTCAAGTCCGTTCTGGCGGACGTGGTCCATCCAGAACAGACCTACACCATCACGGGCCGTACCATCTTCGACAACCTTTATTTGGTCCAGGATTTCCTAGAGCTAGGGTGTAGGGATGGTCTGTCGTTCTCCCTCCTGTCCTTGGATCAGGAGAAAGAGTTCAACCGGATGGACCACGGGTGTCTCCTGGGCACTCTGCGGGCCTTCAGCTTTGGGCCCCGCTTTGTGAGCTTTCTGCAGGTGCTGTATGCTTTCGCAGAGTGTTTGGTCAAGCTCAACTGGACCCTGACTGCACTGGTCAGCTTCGGGCGGGGAGTACATCAAAGCTGTATACGCTGGCCATCGAGCCCTTCCTCTGTCTTCTTCACAAGAGGTTGTCAGGGTTGGTGCTTCATGAGCCGGAGATGCGGCTGGTCCTGTTGGCGTACGCCGATGATGTGCTTCCCATGGTCCATGACCTGGGAGACCAGGTGCGGGTGGAGCCCTGCCAAGCTGTCTACTTGGCGGCCTCCTCCGCCCAGGTCAACTGGGTCAAGCGCTCTGGCTTGGTGGTAGGGGCTGGGTGGCAGGCGAGCTCCCTCCCACCCATGCTTCAGGCCATCAGGTGGAGCATGGGTCCACTGCTCTATCTCGGCATCTTTCTCTCTGCCACGCATCCCTCTTCGCCAGAGAACTGGCAAGGTTTAGAGTCCAGGGTGGCAGAGTGGTTGTGGAGATGGACAGGATTACTCCGGTGCCTCTCCCTGCGTGGGAGGGTACTGGTGCTTAACCAAGTAGTTCTATCCATGCTCTGGCACCGTCCCAGCACTCTGGTCCCGCCCCCGGGTTTCCTGGATCAGATCCAGCAGCTGCTGCTGTGGTTCTTCTGGCCAGGACTGCATTGGGTCTCTGCAGGGGTTCTCCATCTTCCCCTGGAGGATGGAGGGCAGGGCCTGACGTGTCTTTGCACACGGTTCATGTCCTCCACCTCTAGGCCCTCGAGAGGCTCCTATTTGATGCAGATAGTCTGGCGTGGAGCACACTGGTGCACGCTTTCCTTCGCCGCTTCCGAGGGCTCTGATATGACCAGCTGCTCCTTTATTTGAGATGTCTTCCACGAGACGTCTCTGATCTGCTGGCCTTCTACAAGGACCTCCTCCGGGCCTGGAAGCTACTAGAGGGGACCAGGTCCTTGAGAGCCACCATGGGGCAGACCTCCTCGCGGAGTCCCTGGCTACACAATCCCCGTCTATGTGTGCAAGCGGTGGAGTCCCCTTCGGTGCGCCAGAGGCTGGTCCTGGCAGAAGTCACAAGGATCGAAGACCTCCTGGACTACGACCGGGGAGACTGGGTGGATCCTCGGGCGCTCGCCCAGCGCATGAGGCTCTCCACTCTACGTACTCCCCGGCGCGTACTTCAGGAGGTGAAGGATGCTTTGCCACCCACCGCTCGGATTTATCTCAACAAGGTCCTGCGAGAGGGTGCACCCCACCCGCCCCTCACCCCTGGCATGCCCGATCTATCCATCAGACCTAAGCCCCGCATATCTCCCTGACCGCCTTCCCCTCGTCACCTGAGCCAGCTGCACGCGTTGCAGCCAGTCCCCTTCCGAACCACGCCAAAAAGTCACCTGTACACACTCGTGCTTCACACGTTCCACTTCTCCACCCTTATGTCCCATCCAGACACAAAGTGGCAGGACCTCCTACTACCAATAGAGGGATGGGAGCCCCGGTGGGACAGTCTTTATTGCACATTGGTTCCGCGGCCCACCGGGGACATCAGCTGGATAATCCTGCATGGAGCTGTGAGCACGGGCGTGTATTTGGCACGGTTCACCCCCATTCCCGACAGTATGGAGTAGGCCCTTCTGTGGTGAGAGGGAGAACCTGGTGCACGTCTACCTTGAGTGCGCCAGGTTACAGCCCCTCTTTCGGCTCCTCCAGAACCTTTTGTTGAGGTTCTGGCTGCATTTCTCCCCTCACCTGTTTATTTATGCACACCCCATCCGAGGCCCCACAAAGTCGTGGGACCTCCTGGTCAACCTCCTCCTGGCTATCACCAAGATGGTAATTTATAAGACCAGGGAGCAGAAGTTGGCCAAGGGAGGGGCCTGCGACTGTGGGGCTTATTTCCGTTCCTGCATCTGCTCACGTATCCGGGCAGAGTTCCACTGGGCGGTGTCCGCTGGCTCTCTCGAGACCTTCCAGGGGCAGTGGGCGCTGTCCAGGGTTCTCTGCTCAGTGTTCCCATCCGGTTCCCTTGTTTTAGCCCTTTGACCCTCACACCCGTCCCTGTTTTCCTTTTATTTGTCCCAAGTAATTACTTGGTTTCCTGGGCTCAGTGGACCCTCCCCATAGGCTGGGGGGAAGTCCTTTAGATGTGGATGGGCTAACGCCCACCCACCTCCCGGACTCCAGTAGGCACCCCTGCTCTTGTCACATATCCCCCTCCCCTGCTCAACACTATGGGGTTGAGCTACATGGGACGGCAGGCAGTGCACCCTCGATAAGATGTCGGCATTGTCGTGCTTGGCTCTGGACTTATGTTTCACTTGGAAGTGGAATGGTTGCCGGGACAGGAACCACCGTGTTACTCTCGCGTTCCTGTCTTTATTCTGGTGCATCCATTGTAGGGGCATGTGGTCTGTGATGAGGGTGAATTGTCTTCCGAGCAGGCAGTATTGTAGGCTCTCCACTGCTCACTTTACTGCAAGGCACTCCTTCCCCACGATAGCATAGTTTCGTTCCCTTGGGAGGAGCTTGCGACTTAGGTATAGTACAGGATGCTCTTCTTCTCTGACCGTTTGGGACAATAGTGCACCTAATCCGACTTCCGAGGCATCGGTCTGTAGTATGGGGGCTCTCAAAATCTGGGGCTACGAGCACTGGGTCACTGCACAGGGCTGATTTTAAGTCGTTGAATGTGTCGTCTGCTGCTGGGGTCCATTTCACCACATCTGGGTCCCGGGCTTTCGTTAAGCCTGTCAGGGGACATGCCCTTGAAGCAAAATGGGGGATAAACTTCCGGTAATACCCCACTAGTCCCAAGAATGCCCAAGAATGTTTCTTACGTACAGGCCGGGGCCAGTTCTGTATTGCAGCCACTTTATTCAATTGGGGGTTCACTAAGCCTCTCCCTACTATGTGCCCCAGGTATTTGGCCTCTGCTAGTTCTATTGTACATTTTGCCAGGTTTGCAGTTAGGCCAGCTTCCCTTAAGGTGTCCAGTATAGCCGCCACCTTCTCTAATTGTGTGTCTGTGACGTAGTGGGGGTACCTTGCTAGGGCTGTGGCGACCTTGCTAGGGCTGTGGCGACCTCTGCTGTCTGTAGCAAGACCCAGCAGGGAAAGGGGGAGTCATTATGCAAAGGTGGCTCCAAACTGGTCTGACCAGCCACCCCCCATGGGGAGAAACAAAGGAAGGTGGATGCTGCCCTGGCTGGGGGGCAGGGCTGGAGGAGAGTTAGTTAATTTCTGTCTGGGAGCATGGAGGAAGCAGCCTCAGCTACAGGCTGGGGGCTTTAGAAGCCGAGACCCCCTTCCCTATATCAAGGGGGGCTGAGGCATCCTAGGCCTGCCCTGTAGCCTGATGACATCTGTGCTGTGCTGTATCCTGAAGAAGCAATAAACCACTTCTATTCTACTGGCTGGTGGAGTCTGTTCGTGCCATTACGGGGGTGCAGGAGGCGGGGGACCCCAACGTGCCGTCACAGTGTCCCAGTCCGGGGTGTGGATGATGACATCATCAAGATAAGCAGCCGCATATGTACAGTGAGGGCGCAGTAGATTGTCCATAAGTCACTGGAAAGTTGCAGGGGCCCCATGTAATCCAAACGGGAGGACGGTGTACTGATATAGGCTCTCAGGGGTGGCAAAGGCTGTCTTCTCTCTGGCTTTCCTGGCCAATGGAATTTGCCAGTACCACTTGGTCAGGTTGAGGGTGGACAAAATCCGAGCCTTTCCCAGCTGATCAATGAGCTCATCTATTCGCAGTATAGAGTATGCATCAAACTTTGACACCTCCTTCAACTTTTGGAAATCATTGCAAAAACGGAGGCTGCCATCAGGTTTAGGCACTAAGAAAATGGGGCTAGACCATTGGCTGTGGGATTCCTCAATGATGCCTAGTTCTATCATTTTCCTTACTTCTTTTTGTACCTCCCTTCGCTTTGCTTCTGGGATTTGGTAGGGCCTGACATTCATTCTTACGCCTGGGTCCGTGACTACATGGTGCTCGACTTCAGTGGTCTGGCCTGGCTCTGTTGAGAACACAACTGAGTGTCACTTCGACATTGCAAGAACCTCTGCCCTCTGGCCCGGGGTTAATTCTAGGGAGATCCCCACTTGTCCCTGTTGGCTTTCATTCAGTATTGCTGCGACCAGCTCCACCTCCCTGTCTTGCTATGGTTTGAGCAGGTTAATATGGTAGATTTATTCCAGTTTCTGACAACCCAACTGCTGCACCTTATAATCTACCTCCCCTATGACCTCAACCACTTCATAGGGTCCCTGCCACCTGGCAAGGAGCTTGCTCTCCGCTTTTGGGACCAGCATCACTACCCGATTGCCCACCTGGAATTTCCGGACCATCACCTGATGGTTGTAGTAGGTTTGCTGGGCCTGCTGGGCTTTTTCTAGGTGCTCTCTTACAATGGGGGTTATCCGCGCAATCCTGTCCTTCATCTGCAGGATGTGCTTTACAATATTGCATCCGTGGTTTGTCTGCTCCTCCCAGGTCTCTTTGGCAAGGTCTAGAAGGCCCTGGGGGGTTCGCCCATATAGCAGTTCAAATTGGGAAAAACCTGTGGATGCCTGTGGTACTTCTCGAATGGCAAACATGAGGTATGGGAAAGTCATCCCAGTCTTTCCCGTCCCGACTCACTACCTTCCAGATCATGTCCTTGAGGGTGCAGTTGAACCACCCGACGAGGCCATCCGTCTGCAGGTGGTATACTGATGTCCTCAGAGCCCATATGTGGAGTAGTGCACACAGGTCCTTCATTAACTTAGACACAAAGGGAGTACACTGACCGGTTTGGATCTCCTTGGGTATTCCCATTCTCAAGAAGATTTGAACTAACTCCCTTGCTATTGTCTTAAAATGGATATTTCTCAGGGGTACTGCTTCAGGGTATTGGGTGGCGTAGTCCAGGACCACTAATATGTTCCAGTGTCCTCGGGCTGACTTTTCTAATGGGCCCACTAGGTCCATAGAGATATGTTCAAAAGAGACCTCAGTAATAGGTAGGGGTATCAGTGGGGCTCTCAAGTGCGGCTGGAGCACATGAAGCTGGCATTTGAGGCAAGAGGCACAATACCGCCAAACCTCCATATATACCCCGGGCCAGTAGAATCTTCGTAAAATCCAATCTAGGGTCTTCTCAACTCCTAGGTGACCCCCGAATAAATGACTGTGTGCTAGGTCCAACACGGCTCAACGGTGATTCTGAGGCATCAAGAGCTATTCCACCTCCTGTCCTGGGCCTGGCAACACTCAGTACAGTAGATCCCTCTTGATAATGTAATAGGGTCTAGGGCCCTTGAGCCTTCCTTCTACAGGGATCCCGTTTACTTCAACTACCTCTTTACGAATGTTTTGATACAGCAGGTCATTGGCCTGGTCCTGTCCAAAATTTTCAAGTGAGGGCCCTACCTGCTTGGGCTCTGGGGAACCTTCAGCCTCTTCCATCCCAGGGGGCCCTGCTGAGCTAAGCTCAGCCTCAGGCTCGTTTACCTCTCTCATTACTTCATTATCAGTTGGCTCAGTTTCCCCCCTGGCTAGAGCCTGCCTTAGGTTCTGGGTCAGAATTCGAGTACTCAGTTTCTTGGCTGCCCTCCTTTCCCGCTTTGATTTCCGGGGTTTCCCAGGCTCAGAAAATAGGTCCTGGGAAAATTCATGAAAACTAGAGAGGGGGCTCTCTTCCTTTCCCTCAGTTGTAGGGAGCAGATCTCTAAATCCAGGGAAATCCTGCCCAATCACAACTGGGCACGGGAGCCTCGGAACTACCCCCACTGCAACCATGGTGACATTCCCCTGGATCTCTATTTGTACAGGGACAACAGGGTAATAACTGACATCTCCATGGACACAGGAGATCCCTGTGCGCTTGGCATGGGTCAACTGGTCTGGCTCCATCAGCTGCCCAGAGTCCAATGTGACAGCGCTCTCTGAGTCCACCAAGGCTGTGGTCTCTATTCCATTCATCTTAACAGGTCAGGTGTACAGACGGGGGACCATTGCTATTCCTGCCAAATTTATGCGATTGCAGGGGCCTCCCAGGTGTCCTAGGTCACACTGCATGGGTTCTGTTAAGTTTGGACAGTGTGCCGCTATATGCCCAATCTCCCTGCATGCGTAGCATCGATACCTTGCCCAGGGCATCCCCCTATTTCTTGGGCTACTGGATTTTACCCCCTGACCTTCCTGCCCCTGGTCCCCAAGTCCCTTTATGGCCTGTGGCCGCTCCTCTGTCTCCCTCTTCCCTGGCCACGTCTTACTCAAGGGTTCAGAGCTACGGGCCTTTGGGGCTAGTCCAATTTTCTTGTCTCTCCAGACTTCTTTGCTGAGGGGTAGCAAGAGTCCTTTAGTTGTTAATTGTCTTTCCACGAGGGCTACCATGTCATCATATGAGGAGGGTTCATTCTGGCTGACCCAGGCTTGCAGATCGGGTGGTAGGCCCCTCATAAACCGGTTCAGGACAATAATTTCCACAATCTTCTCCAGGCTGTAGGTCTCTGGCTGCAACCATTTTCGGGCCAAGTGGGTCAGGTCAAATAGTTGTGCCCTTGGTGCTCTGCCCTTCCCATATTGTCACTCATGGAACCTTTGAGTTCTGATAGAAATGGTTACTCCCGACCTGGTGAGGATCTCAGCCTTCAGCTGGGAATACTCAGTGGCGGTCTCCTCCGGCATGTCGAAATAGGTCTTCTGGGCCTCACCACACACAAATGGCACTCAGTTCACCTCATGGTAAGGCCAGCCCTGTTCATTGCCTTCTCCATATCCACAGAGCCAGTTATCTAGTCATAGTAGGCAATCAGGCTGGTTTGGCATGGCTTGCCATTTGTGAATCCATATTGACCATTCTTGATTACTTTCCCCTCTTCCAAGTGCTTCAGAATGAATTCCTTGATGATCCCTTCCATGATTTTTCTGGGGACTAAGGTGAGGCTAATTGGTCTATATCTCTTGGCTTCTCCTTCTTCCCCTTTTTAAAGATGAGCATTAAATATCTCTTTTCCTAGTCATCGGGAACCACCCCTCATCATGATTAGTTTTCAAAGATAGCAGGCAATTGCTTTGCAATCACATCAGCTAACTCCCTCAGCACCATCAGATGCATTAAATCCAGCCCCATGGAGTTGTGTATGTTCAGCTTTTAAAAAAACTTCTTAACCTCTTCTTTCTCCACTGAATGCAGAGAATAATCACTTTTCTGGATCTACTGGCAATGCTCGTAATGCAATCTAGTATTCCATTTACCTTCTTGGCTACAAGGGCACACTGTTGACTCATATCCAGCTTCTCATTCCTGTAATCCCCAGGTCCTTTTCTGCAGAACTACTTATCCCTTCAGTCCCCAACCTGTAACAATGCTTGGGATTTTTCTGTCCCAAGTGTAGGACTCTACACTTGTCTTTGTTGAACCTCATCAGCAGGCTCCTTGTATGGCTCTTTGGGGCCAGGCTGTTGGCCATCCGGCCATATATATCGGTGTTATGCCATCCTTGATGTTCTCTTCATTGCCCTACTCCTGCAGGAAGGCCAGGATCTCCACTCGAGACCAGGATGGTGCATGCCTTTTGCAGCCTTTGGCAGACTCCTGGGAGCCCTGTGCATGCTGCCTGGGAAGGGCAGAGGGCTCTTGGGGAGCTTGTGGCTGGGACATGATGCCCAGACATGTGGCTATGAGCTACACTCATGATGGAAGTTCTAAGGGCCTGCTTCCTGCCACAAGCCCTGTCCCTTATGTCTGCAGCTGCCGGGAAAGAGGAACTATAGGGTTGTGATGAGTGTGGAGCAGAGCACCTGTGTTATTTCCTGGAGGCCTCTTTTTTCGAAATAACTCCCTATTCTGCATCCACACACACCTTTTTCCTAAAAAGCTTTTTTGGAAAAAAGCTTATCCCTTGTAGAACAAGGTTTACTGCTGTTGCAAAAAAGCTGTTTGTTATTTAGAATAGTAATAGAGAGGTAGCCATGTTAGTCTGATCTTGCTAAAACAAAAGAAAAACTATGTAGCACTTTAAAGACTAACAAGATGGTTTAATAGACAATGAGCTTTCATGGGCCAGACCCACTTCCTCAGATCATATTCTGGAAGAGAATTGGCATGACCATATATACCAAAGGAATACAATGAAAAAAGTGACAAATCAGATTTAGTACAGAAGGTGAGGCGAGGGAGAGGGAGAGGGAGGGAGGGAATAGCTATTTATGAGTCAATGAACGGCTATCAGGTGTGATAACTGGGGAAGCTATCTTTGTAATGGGTAAGGTAATTAGCATCTTTGTTACGGCCCATTCATAAAGTGTCAAATTTAAGCACGAATGAAAGTTCTGAAGTTTCCCTATATAATCTGGTGTTAAAGTCTCTTTCAAGTAAAGTCGTTAAGACTATGTCCAGATAGGTTAAAATGAAAATCAACTGGTTTTTCCTTGTGATTTGTGGGCATTAATTCTTTGGCGAAGTATCTGAGAAGTCTGTTCAATATACATAGCAGAAGGACACTGTTGGCACATGATGGCATACATTTAGACTCTCTATTGAAATAATGGAATGGCAGTGTAAATGCTAGTATTTTTTTTCCAGAATAACAGCTGTTGTTCCAGAAACATGGTGCAGTATAGATGCACCCTTAGAAGTAAATGCCGGCAAAACACAACTCCTTCCCTAGGAAGAGCAGAGTTGATCAATATTTTCCTCCTCCTCCAGTTGCCAATCAACAGCCTTGCTCTATGGATCACAATGTTGCCAATGTTTGTGAATGTAATGCAAGCCTTGTTGTATTTAATGTTTTCCTTAAAGCCATAACAGCTCCTAGAATCAAGAAATTGCAAGTCTCTAGCTTTTGAGTTTTTTGAGAAAACCATGGAACCAGAGCAAAAGTGCAAAAGGCTTAGACATCAGAAGAGAAAAATTCAAGAATTCAAATGCATCAATTAAAAAAATAAGTCAATTTCATGATTTTGGGGGAAGGACTCACGATTTTGGAATGATTTTTATCTAAAGTTTAGAATTCATTCAAATCTGATTCTCAAAGTGAAACATTTAACTTCATGAAAAATTAAACTAATTGAGGCTGCTGAATTAACAAAGCTCTAGTTACAATACCCAGGATATTTCCTGATTCCAGAAAGTGTGTGTGCTCCCAGGGTTACAGGTTTTTTTTTTAATTGTAGCTATGCAGGATTATTACACTTCTGAGAATTTTAAAATGTCTGTAAATCAAACACACTGGATAGTATTCTCAATTTCTAACAGTAGATAGTTCACTGGAGATGAACAGGAGACAAAGGAGTTTTAAGGAGCAAGTACAATATCATACAGCAGTCACATCCAGCAGGAAAACTGTCTGAATTAAACTGTGCACTTGGGGAACGCTTAAAACCTCTAAAATAAGCTGCATATTTTTAGAGGGGAATATGGGACCATTTGAACTTTTAGCTGAAAATAGGTGATAGGAATTGGATTCAAATCTTAATGCATGGTTTTACTTATCACTCAATCTCAATATCCCACCAGTGCAATCTAGTCTAATCTAAAACAGTGATATTCAGTGCGTACGAAGGTTAATTTGAACAGTCCTACATATAATAGATCATTTTTTCACATTACCTTGGCTACCCTGTTCAATCTCATAACTGAAGCTGTCAGATTCAGATTACAAATGTGCTGCATTATCCAACAATCATTTGAATGTCTGGCAAACTATTCTATCCTCCAACTGAAAATGATGTGGATAACTGCTAAAGGATTCCAGCTATAGTATCATTATGAATAAAGATTCTTTATTAATGAAATCCTGCAGTGGTGGAGGTTTAGCTTGGATGTTAGGAAAAACTATTTCACTGCAAGGTGGTGAAGCACTGGAATGATTTACCCAGGGAAATGGTGGAATCTCCACCGTTAGAGGCTTTTAAAGTGAGGCTCGCAATGATGTGGTTGTGATTGGTGCTGTTTTGAGTAGAGGATTGGACTCGAAGACCTTCTGAGGTCTCTTCAAACCCTATGATTCTATTAAAATCAATGGCCAACTGACTTTAAAAAGGCCAGAGTTTTGTCCTAGGTGGGTATTGAAATACCTGCTACTGCCACTTTTAACGGTGGGTATTTTCAAACTATTTTCTTTCTACATGAAGTCCCTGTATTACATACAAAGCATGGTATTAATGAAACAGTGTTTGAGCAATTTACAAGGTAGAATACTAAAATTAGCCAGAGGTTGCTGTGAAATATGAGTTGAAGTGGAAGAAGATCTATGGTTGGCAGGAAACTAGTGTGAAGTCCAGCATGACCCCATCACATTCTTCCTACAAAGGAGTTTACTGGGGTTTTCCCAATGGCGTACTGCCTATCTCTTTGCTGAGTGGCTTCTTCTTTCCTTAGGCCTTGGTTTATAGATGTTTCAACCTTCCACGGCTGGAAAAAAAGAGAAACATTTTCTTGGCCTCCATTCCCCTTGTCTGACTCTCTTCCCCCTATTGAAAAACATGGCCCATATTCATCCCTTACCTTCCTGGATGATGGAGAAACAAAGGTAGCTTTGCACTAATCTTTACTTATCCCTGGACACTCTCTTTGGGTACATCTACACTGCAGTGTTTTTCTGGAATAATGGCCATTATTCCGGAAATACAATACTTGAGTTCACACTGCAATTGCGTTCTTTCAACAAAAAGTTGAAAGAATGGAGGGCTTTTTCAGATGGTGGTAAACCTCTTTTTATAAGGCATAACACCTTTTCCAAAAAAGCTTTTTTGGAAAAAGGCGTGTGTGGATGTAGTAGAGGGAGTTCAGTCAAAAAGGGTATGTCTACAGTACAGCGCTAATTCGAATTAAGCTAATTCGAAATAATGCGTCTAGACCCAAAAACTAACTCAAAATAGCATTTTGCTATTTCGAATTAGCACGTCCACACTGATTGGACACTGGATTGCATTTAAGGCCAGCTGAAACCAGTTCCAGCGGGGCATCAGGTCAGTAGTTGCTTTGTGTGGCTACTGTCTGAGGCTCGTGCTTAAAGGGACCCTCCTGGACAGCCGGTTCTCAGCTTTCCCGCTTGCTTGCCTACCTCGCCGAGGGACGGCAAAGCATTTTCCTCTCCACCTGCATGTTTCAGTCGTTCTCATTGGGGACACCGTTGCAGTTGGCACCATGCAGCCAAAGCTTGGCCTGGGCATTCTGGTCCAGTTTTTGGATTTGTTGATGCAAGCCTGGCATTAATGGCTGGAGGCTGCCTGGCACCATCTGGTGCACATCAGCCCCCTGTCCCTCCCCCTGGAGGAGCAGCAGCAGCACCCAGATGCCAGCGTGCCCCGTCGCATCTGGGGTCTGGACATCAGCAGCAACTGTTGGGACCGCATCATCCTAAAGTGCTGGGGAGACCAACAGTGGACCCAGAACTTCAGGATGAAGAAGGACACCTTCCTGGAGCACTGCGAGTGGCTCGCCCCTGTTCTGCAGCAATGGGACACTCACATGAGGCCCGCCATTCCCCTACACAAGTGGGTGGCCATCGCCCTATGGAAGTTCTGCATGCCAGACAGCTACCTATCCATGGCAAACCAGTTTGGCATGGGGAAATCCACCATCAGATTAGTCCTCATGGAGGTACGGCATTCACCGGCCAGTGGGCCGGGGCGTAGGAGGGCTGCAAGGAGGGGATGGGCCACCCCAAGGAAAACGAGGGGGGGGAGGAGGCAAAAATGCCCTGCACAGGAGGTTTTGGTCTGTCCCAGCCATACTACACGTCACCCGCAGTGGCCAGGATTGCAGCAGGGGTTGCTTCTGGGAGTGGGGCACGGGTCAGTGCCAGGGAACGAACACTCACAGCCATCTGGGCACCCCAGTAATTCGCGATTTGGTGTGTCTCTATGAAAGTAGTGAAGGCCATCAACAGCATGCTGCTCCGCAGGGTGGTCTGCTTCACCGACCCAGACGCAGTCATCCAGTGGTTCAGCACCCTGGGCTTCCCCAACTGCAGGGGTGTGATCGACAGGATGCACATCCCCATCCGTGTTCCGGAACACCAGGCCTTCCTCTACATTAACCGCAAGGGCTACTTCTCGGTCATCCTGCAGGCCGTGTGTGACCACTGGGGACAGTTCACGAACATTAATGTGGGCTGGTCCGGCAAGGCACATGACGCCAGGGTGTTCTGCAACTCCTCCGTGTGCCAGAGGCTGCATGCCAGGACCCTCTTCCCCAACCGCCACATAAGGGTCAGGTATGTGGACATGCCCATCTGCCTGATTGAGGGATGCAGCCTACCCCCTACAGCCCTGGCTCATGAAGCCCTACACGGGACACCTCAACCTCTCCTGCCAGGCCTTCAATGCCAGGCTCACCAAGGCCCACATCATGGTAGAGGGAGCCTTCGGATGCCTGAAAGCCCAATTTCGATGCCCCCTCACCCGCCTTGACCTCACTGAGCACAATATCCCTCCCATGGTGGCAGCATGTTGTGTGCTGCACAATTTATGTGAGTGGAAGGGGGAGGCTTTACTGCCAGTCTGGATGGCTGAGGTGAAAAACTTGGCTGACCAGTACACGCAGCCCTCCACAGCCAATGTCCGGGAGGCCCAGAGGGGGGCCGTCCAGATTCGAGAAGCCCTGCGGGAGAGGTGGAAGAGGACTGAACTCTTCCTGGCATGCCCCACTGGGGCCTTCTTTCACCCTCCCCTCCTTCCCCTTTCCCCTCCCTAACCTCCCTTCCTAATGTAAAATAAAAACACCTGTTTTGCCACAAAAAAGTCTTTATTTTACATTACTGTGGTGGGGGAGGGTAGGAATGAGGGTGGGAGAGGGGAGGGGGAAACCTGGGAGGAGGAAGCCTGCACACAGACTGAGGAGTGCTGCACACAGCACACAGGCATGCCTGCACACTCAAGGCACCACCCACTCTCGGGGTGCCAGGCTCAGGTATGTGTGTGGCCCCAATGGAAGCCATTGGATCCCACGGTGTCCGGACACTTCCCTTGCCTGCTTGTCCATGGGATGGGGCAAGGGGTTGTGTAGGTGGGAAGCATGGTCCTCTGGCCACCTCTGGGCCCACTATCCAAACCACATGTGGCCTGGCTCCTGGGACATCACTGTCCTCTGGTGCAAGGACTGTTGCTCTCAGCTCACAGAGGAGGGCAAAGCCACAGGGACAGTGTTTACATGGGTGACTGACCACCTCTCACTCCTTATTCTCCACAATTGAACCAGCCATCACTGAGGGGCAATCACCAGCAGGTGAGCCAGCCACCTAACCCCAGGGAATCTGCAGGTGACAGAGTGTTCAGGAGGACTTTATTAGGGAGCACATGCAGCAGACCCTGGTCCAGAAGGTTGGGGATGATGCCCAATGGCAGACCCAAATGTGGATGAAGCTGATGCAACAGGGCTGCAACATGTGTGACACCAACTGGGAGAAGATGGCATACTCAGCACCAGTCCCTGCTCCTGTCCCTGCCTCTGCCCCCACCCCAGCCATGCCTGTCCCTGCCTCCTCTCTCTCTGCCATGCCTGCTCCCACTCCCCCTGCCATGACTGCCCCCCTCCTGCTGTGATGTCTGCCTCCCTTCCTCTGCCATGCCTGACTCTGCTTCAGTCCCCCTCCTGCCTATCTCCCTTTTATCCCTGCCATCTATGCCGAGGTCCCCAGACCCAAGGTGAAAATTCCAGTGGCACCACACTTCACTCTCAGCCCTAGTTCTGAGCCCACTTCATTCCTCCCCATATCCAGGTTCCCAGCCCCCTTCCTGCCCAGTTTATTTTCTAAAACAAAAATACAACAATTTTGTTTTTGAACATACAACTGTTGTTTTATTGAGTGTACAGGGAAGGGGGGAAAGAAGGGGTTGTTGTGGGAAAGGCAGAGAGGGGAAAGGCACTGGCCCCTACTGGGAAGTCTCCGGGGAGAGTTATTAGGGTCCTTCAGAGAAATTCTCCCTCAGGGCCTCCCAGATGTGCACCCCCACCTGATGGGCCTACCGGATAGCAGTTGTGCGCAGCTGCTCGAAGGTCCTTCCCATCCGGCCAGCCTCTGCCCACCATTCTGGAAGGAAAACCTTCCCCCCAGCTCTCCACAATGTTGTGGAGAACACAACAGGCTGAGACCACCTGGGAGATGTTGTGCTTCCTGACATCCAGGCAGGTCAGGAGTCATCTGAACCTCGCCATCAAGCAACTGAAGGTGCATTCGGTCTGGATGCAGGCTCTGCCCAGGCGGACATTGAAATGGTCTGTGCTCGGGTCCAGGTGGCCAGTGTAGGGCTTCATAAGCCATGGCATGAGGGGGTAGGCTTTATCCCCCATGATGCACAATGGCAACTCCTCATCCTCGACACTGAAGGCATGCTGGGGAAAGAATGTGCCAGCCTCCAGCTTCTGTTGCAGGCTGGAGTTTCTGAAAATGTGGGCATCATGAGCCCTCCCCAACCACCCAACAAAAATGTCTATAAAATGTCCACGGTGGTCAACCAGAGTCTGCAGGACCATAGAAAAATAGCCCCTCGTATTAATGTAATGGGTGGATCGATGTTCTGGGACCCAGATGGGGATATGGGTTCCATCTATAGTTCCCCTGCAGTTGGGGAAACCCAGGTAGGCAAATGCGGCCATGATGGGGTTCAGGTTTCTCAGATGGATGAGCCCTTGGGAGGTTTCCACCCTCCCTTCTTCCTCCCCTCCACCCCACCAAACATTTCAGGAGACACCCCCTATGAAGCTAACACCCCCTGCAGGGCTGTGTGGAAGCAGGAATGCAGAACCTCCCAGGGATGGGGCTTCCCCCTCCACCTGCAGCTTCCCCACCTCCAACCCCCCTTTCCCTAAGGACCCCCTTTCCAAGATTACTCCTCCCTGCCCCCAGGGACTGCAGCCCCACAGTGCCTTACCTCCATGAAGCGGGCTCCAACAGTGGATTTTCCCAAGCTGAACAGGTTGCCCACAGACTGGTAGCTGTCTGGGGTGGCCAGTTTCCATATGGGGATGATGACCCACTTCTCCAAGGGGGTGGCAGGTCACATCTGGGTATCACATTGTCAGAGTACAGGGGCAAGCCAGACACCCAGCCCCATGAAGGTGGCCTTCCTCATCCTGAAGTTTTGGAGCTACTGCTGGTCATCCCACTGCTCCATCACCAGCCAATCCCACCAATTGGAACTGCTGTCCAGCCTCCAGAACCTTCTCTCCACCTTGGGGTGCAGTTGCAATGGACTTGTTCCCACACACAGGCAGAGGGTCTCAGTGATGAGCTCAGAGTCGAGCTCCTGGGAGACCATAAAGATCAGAATCTGCAGCAGAAACTGAAGCACGGCAGTGTGGGGCTATCGCATGCCCAGAGGCAGCTCTGACTCCATGGCAAGGAGTGTGCTGTGGTGTCCAAAAGCAGGGCAACCAGAGTATACAGAGGAAATGTGTTGCTGTCCCTCGGAGAGGTAGGCAAGCAAGCAGAAGTAACTGAGAAACAGTTGTCCGGGGGGTCCCTTTAAGCATGCATCTCAGGTAGCCTTAGGCCATAGCACCTGGAAGAACCTGCTGACCTAATGCCCTTTCTGAAGTAGTTTCAGGTGGCCTTAATGCAAGATAGCACCCAATCAGTATGGATACTATCTTTCAAAATAGAAAATCACTATTTCGTTGTGCTTTTTGCTTGTGGACGCTCTCTTTCGAAATAAGCTGCTTCTGGAAGATCTCTTCCAGAAATGCTTATTCCGAAAGAAGTTTGCAGTCTAGACGTAGCCCTAGTAACTTTCTTCATCTTCAAGCTAGTTTGATGACAATCAGTTGTATAAACATTCAAATTCATGTCAAGTTAACTGAGTTCCTGTTGAAAATAAATATTGATTAGTTGGACTCTTACACCTCTTTTACACCTATCTCATATAGGGTGACTGACTGACCCAACCCTTTCTGGTTGGCACTTTCTGCACTCCATGCCTAGCTGGCCTCCAAGGATGGAGCCATCTCTCCTGGTACCTGGTAAAGTTTCTTCCTTGGGCAACATGTGGGTGAGGTCACATGCACCTCCCCAGATTTCACATGCTCCTCCAATGAGAACAATAGCAGCCTTTTGGTGCTTTGCAGGAGGGAAAAAAAGGGAGTTGCTTGGTCAGAAGGGGTGACATGTAACTGGGTGTTGCCTGACACCTGCCTCCACTCACCAACCACTGCAGTCAGTGCCAGCTAGAAATGAGATGGGGACAGGGCCCTGCTGGCTAAGAGCTAGCAAGCTGAAGTGGCTATGCTGACAGACCAATAGGTGGAGCAGCTGGCATCATTTGCTGCATTTTTACTCTTCCACCAGCCTTGCACATCTGCACCCATCACTGGCCTCCCCCACACACCACAAGGCGAGCAGGGGTCCAGCAGCAGGATTCACCAGTACTGAAGGAGCAAAAGAGAAAATGTGGGATAATTTTCCAATTTTAAGGAACAGTTGGGAGACTTGCAGGATGCCTTAAACACTGGGCCATCCTTTCAAAAATGGGACATTTGTTCACCCTGGTTCTACGGCACCTTAAAAACTAACATATTTATTTGGGCACAAGCTTTCATGGGCTGGATTCCACTATGTTAGATGTATGAATCGAAACTTCGAATGTCAAAACTTTGAAACTTCATTTTGGTAGGTGTGTGGATAGATAGATAGATAGATAGATAGATAGATAGATAGATAGATAGATAGATAGATAGATAGATAGATAGATAGATAGATAGATAGATACGCACACACACACATGCAAAGAGGGGGGTGTTACATTACTATATGGAAGACCAGTGCTAAGCAGATCAATTCAACGTGGGTGGATGTGGCCAATTCCCAACAGTTGATGTGAAGGTGTGAATACCAAAAAACCCAGTCTCTATTCAGATTCAGCCTGAAAGTATGTCGACTGGTTGGATGCTCCAAAATGTCTCCAAATCAACTTCCTTCCTGAGTTTCCATTTCACTGAAAGACACAGATCGAGTGAAAAAATTCTTCTCGGATGCAAGGCTGGAACAGGTTTTTCCTGAAAGTAAGACGTGCCCAAACAAAGCCTGTCCAGAATAAGCATGAGGTTTCTCCAGGATGCAGGACATGTTATTAACGCTTTTTTGAGCCAGTATAAAAATGATGATGGAAAGTAGCTGGTTTTTGTGGAACCATCTTACAGTTACTGCCAAAAAGTCTTCAACCAACGTCCTTGATGCGGGCAATTTCACACTGAATTCCGTTTTTGAAGTTTTTTTAATGAAATATGGCAACTTTCAGGTCTGAGTGTCCAGATACAAGTGGGACAAGGATACAAGAGAATCTATAAGAAAGCTCACATAATATCATGAGCTTTTGTCGGTAAACCTCACTTCTTCAGATAAGCTGGAGTGGAAAAAAATGGAAATTCAGAAGTTATAACAGAAAAAGAACCAAGAGAGAGAAAAAAGTACTTCTCAATTGTACTGCTGATGCTAATAAAGCTAGCTGAGAAGGCTAAAAGTGCCCCATAATTAGCTTTTGATGGAAATGAGGTATTAAGTGTATGGAAGGCTGGCTTTATAATGGGCTATCCAGTTAATGACTTTGTTCAAGCCCAGGAACACAGTGTTAAATTTGCATACGAAGGTGAATTCCGCTCTCTTTTTATAATTGGCTAGTAAAATTCCTTTGTAGAAGAATGGCTAATTTTAAATCCATGAAAGAGTACCCAGGCAAGTTAAAATGTTCCCCTACAGGTTTATGTGTATTACTATTTCTGATATCTGACTTGTGTCCATTAATCCTTTGTCATAGAGACTGTTCAGTTTGGCCAATATACATGGCAGAGGGGCATTGCTGGCACTTGATGGCATATATCACATTAGAGGATGTGCAGTTGTATGAGTACCTGATATTGTGGCTTATGTGGTTACATCCTGGATATGTCTAAACTACATCCCTTTGTCGCCAGAGGGATCATAGGGTACGTCTAGACCACATGCCTCTGTTGCCAGAGGCATGTAGATTAGGCTACCAGACATAGGAAAATGAAGCGGCGATTTAAATAATCGTCGCTTCATTTAAATTTACATGGCTGCTGCGCTGAGCCGACAAACAGCTGATCAGCTGTTTGTCTGCTCAGTGAGATAGTCTAGACGCGCGGGTGTCGACATCAAAGGTATGCCTCATGGCACGACCAAATACTGTCTAGACCATCCCTGATAGACATTTATCTAACCTATTCTTAAATATCTCCAGAGATGGGGATTCCACAACCCCCCTGGGCAATTTATTCCAGTGTTTGACTACCCTGACAGTTAGGAACTTTTTCCTAATGTCCAACCTAAACCTCCCTTGCTGCAGTTTAAGCCCATTGCTTCTTGTTCTATCCTCAGAGGCCAAGATAAACACGTTTTTTTCCTCCTTCTTATGACACCCTTTTAGATACCTGAAAATGGCTATCATGTCCCCCCTCAGTCTTCTCTTTTCTAAACTAAACAAACCCAATTCTTTCAGCCTTCCTTCATAGGTCATGTCCTCTAGACCTTTAATCATTCTTGTTTCTCTTCAGTTGCACCCTCTCCAATTTCTCCACATCTGTCTTGAAATGTGGTGCCCAGAACTGGACACAATACTCCAACTGAGGCCTAACCAGTGCAGAGTAGAGCGGAAGAATGACTTCTTGTGTCTTGCTCACAACACACCTGGTAATGCATCCCAGAATCATGTTTTCTTTTTTTCCAGCAGCATCACACTGCTGACTCATATTCAGCTTGTGGTCCACTATAACCCCTAGAACTCTTTCTGCCATACTCCTTCCTAGATAGTCGTTTCCCATTCTGTATGTGTGAAACTGATTGTTCCTTCCTACATGGAGCACTTTACATTTGTTTTTATTAAACTTCATTCTGTTTACCTCAGACCATTTCTTCAATTTGTCCAGATCATTTTGAATTATGACCCTATCTTCCAGAGCAGTCACAACCCCTCCCAGCTTGGTATCATCTGCAAACTTAATAAGTTTGTAAATGTAAATTAGACATACCATAATTGCTAATGGCTGCCGCTTTTTGCTGCCACGGCAATTTGCCGGCAAAAAGCGGCAGTCTAGATGGTGATCAGTCAACAAGGAAAGCCTTTTCTGATCAATCCTGTAAACCTTGTTGCATGATGGGGGGATCAGTTGGAAAAGGCTTTCCTTGTCAACCGATCCCCGTCTAGATTGCCGCTTTTTGCCAGCAAATTGCTGTGTTGTCAAAAAGTGGTGGCCATTTTTATTCTAATGAAGTGTGGGCTATTTAAATCCCTGCTTCATTAGCAATTCTGGTATGTCTAATTTACATCCCTCTGGCAACAGAGGTATTTAGTCTAGACATACCCCCTGTGATGGTGTCACCTGTATAGATATGAGGACAGAGTTGGCAATGGGGTTTATTGCAGGGGTAGGTTCCTGGGTGAATATGTTTGATGTGTGATATGTGGCTGCAGGAAATAATTTGCTTCAGGTTAGGGTGTTGTCTGTAGACAAGGATTTGCCTGTCTCCCAAGGCTTGTGAGAATGAGGGATCGTTTTCCAGGATAGGTTAGGATTAGGGTTATATAATTAGACATTGCACAGCATGTTTAACTCCCTCCCCCAGTCCTTGTGAGAAGACCAAATATTGTTAAAGCCAAACATGTCAACATAAGTACCAATGTTGTGCTTATCCTGCCATCTCATGCATGCATAAAAAAAAGATAATGACACATTGCTGCAGGATCATAAACATAATTGCGCACCCAAAAGCTTCTTAAAAAGAAATAATATTGTTTATAAGAAGTATAAAAACCAGAGGTTTAATGACCCATGTTTGGGAACCACTGTTCATAGAATCATAGAACCATAGAGCTGGAAGAGACCTCAGAAGGTCATCAAGTCCAGCCCCCTGACCAAGGCAGGACCAATCCCAACTAAATCAACCCAGCCAGGGCTTTGTGAAGCTGAAACTTAAGAACCTCTAGGGGTGGAGATTCCACCACCTCCCTAGGTAACCCATTCCAGTGCTTCATTACTTTCTGTAGACACACATGGGAGAGGCTGTGCGTGGCAAGTGCTCCTTGCTCAGGCCAATTGTGCAGCAGCCTGTGCACATGTGTACACATGGAGCACCAGTCCAGAGCACACAGCCCCAGGAAGCTGCCACGTAGGAACATTGTACTCTTGCTCACAGGGTTTTTGAAGAGGCCTACCTTTCTCCTGACTCTGTGGTGAGACACCCTCCCACCACAAGCCTCCACTAAGAAGAATGGGGTCATGGACACACACACACACACAACAACTGGAAGGGAAAGGCTTGTCCATCTGAGATTCTTTACAATGACAGTATCTCTCCTGTGACCATTGGTGGTCATATTTTACAATTTCTACATTTAGTATTAATTTGGTTTGTGACCCCACAACAGCCAAATTAGTTACAAGAGGCAAAATAGCATTCTAACAACTGAGCTTCCATCAGGCCTATAGCACTGACTGAACTGGATTTACATAAGCACACCCAGGATTTCTTTCCCATTCTGGCATGAACTGTATTTACATAACAACAGTTGAATACCTTACAGCAGTGATCACCAACCAGTAGATCAGGATCTACTGGTAGATTTTGGAGCCTGACAGGTGATCCTGACTGGTTTGGCCAAGAGGTTATCAAGCACATCACATCAGCTGCCCCTCCCCACACTGCTGTGCATCTCCTGCCCTTTGCCTTGGAGCTGCCCTTTCTCCCTAGGAGCATCCTGCTTGCTGTGCAGGGCAGGGGAGGGAGTGAAGGGCACTGATGTCAGGGTGCCCACTCTCCCACCCTGTATTCTAACTCTGCAGAACAGAGGAGGGGGCATAACAGGGCTTGGGATGGAGGGAGTTTGCTGGCTGCTTTTTAGAGTGGTGCAGGGTCAGGACAGTGGTGAGTCTGCCTTAGCAGGAGCCATCTGAGGTAAGTGGTGTCCAGCTGGAGCCAGCATCCCAAACCTCTGCCCCAGTCATATACCTCCTCCTATACCCCAAGCCCCTGCCCTAACCCTGAGCTCCCCTGGACCCTGTATCTCCTGCATCTCAACTCCCTGCCCCAGGTTCAGCTCAGATCTCCTCTCATACTCCAAATCCCTTAGCCCAAGACTAGAGCCTGTGCCCCAACTCTCTGCCCCCTTGCTTGATGAAAGGTAGAGAGAATGGGGGAGGGAAAGAGGATGGAGTGAGGTTGGAGACCACTGTCTTACAGGGTTAAACAACTGAGTGAGCAAAACCACACCCAGCATTCCTTTCCCCTTCCAGATGGCTACATTGGAAGCATTGATTCATATCGCTTACACATAGTAAGAGAGTCATACCTGCATGAGTACGGCCCCCGATGGTAGATCTCACACTGAACTGGCTCCCAACGAAGTGATAGCTGTATAGCGTGGTGAACTTCCACAGTGCAATGGAGACCCACTTCTGGGGGGAATGGTGGGTCGCATGTGGGTGTCCCATATCCTGAAGGTAAGTGTGAATTACTTGCAGAGCTCCAGGAAGGTGTCCTTCTGCATGCAGAAATTCTGGAGCCACTGCTGGTCATCCCACCACTCCATGAAAATGTTGTCC
This sequence comes from Pelodiscus sinensis, assembly GCF_049634645.1. Taxonomy (NCBI): domain Eukaryota; kingdom Metazoa; phylum Chordata; order Testudines; family Trionychidae; genus Pelodiscus; species Pelodiscus sinensis. Next base: position 12,571,823 of record NC_134723.1, read on the forward strand.
CACCAGTCAGAACTGGTGTCCCTTTGCCAGAAGCGGCAGTGCATGTTGTGCAGGGAAGGAGAGGAGGGGCTGTGTTATCTAAGCAGCACATGGAGAGAGGTGAGGGGAATTCCCTATAAAGAGAAGCAGGTCTTAGTTCTGCTGTGCCATGAGAGCAGCTTGCAAAAACTGAAGCAGGAGGTGCAGCATGAGGTCCAGAAGCTGGAGACTGCTTTGCAGCAGGTCTGGATCAATGGCTGGAGTACTGTAGTGTTCACAAGGGCAATCAGAGCATGCAGTAGAATGGGTTTGCTGTCCCTCAACAAGGTAGGCAAGGGAGAGGAGCCTGAGACATGACTATACAAGAGGGTTCCTTTAAGCACTAGCCTCAGATAGCTTCAGTCATCAGCTACATGAAGTGACTACTGTTCTGATGCCCTCCCCAAAGTGCTTCTGGGGGTGGGGGAGGAGAGGGAGCATGTGCAGTGCAGACATGCCATTTCAAAATAAGCTATTTTGGAGTTTTTATTCCAAAATAGTTTATTCAAAATAATGCTGCTGTGTAAATGTACCCCCAATGAGTATTTGCAACTCCCTCTGATTTTTATTCAGGTTGAAGCATTTTTTAGGATCTTTATAGATTTGATGGAATTTTGCATTCAGCAATCACACCAACTCACAGTAGTTTTTGTATAATGACACAAAGGATTGTATTAGTGTATACTCCATATCAGCTCTAACATAAGAGCAAATTAGTTTATGTTTATAGAATTAGTTTGATTGGCATGTATTCCATGCTTTGATATTGGGGCTGTCAAGTGATTTAAAATATTGTGATTAATCACATGAATAAAACAATTAATCATGATTAATTACATTGTTAAACAATAAACTACCCTTTATTTAAATATTTTTGATGTTTAATACATTTTAAAATATATTGATTTCAATTTGAATACAGAATATAAAGTGGACAGTATTCATTTTGTATTTATTATTGATTACAAATATGTGCACTGTAAAAAACAAAGGAAACAGAATTTTGCAGTTCACCTAATATAAGAACTGCAGTACAATCTGTTAATCATGAAAAGTTGAACTTAAAAATGTAGAATTATATACAAGTAAACCATATTCAAAAATTATTAAAAATGTAAAATATAAACACAAGTCCACTCAGTCCTACTTCTTGTTCAGTCAGTTGCTCAGAAAAACAAGTTTTGTTACAATTTGGAAGAGATAATACTGCCCACTTCTATTTTGCAATGTCACCTGAAAGTCAGAATAGGCATTTGAATGTCACTGTCGTAACTGGCTTTGCCAGATGCACTAAAGATTAGTGTGTTCCTTCGTTCTTCACCCACCATTCCAAAGGATATCTGTTCATGTTAATGATGGCTTCTGCTTGATAATCAATGGATCGATAAAGGAGAGCAGGTCATTGAATGTTCATTTTGATAATATATGTCAGGTGCCACCAGCAGAAGGCTTGGATTTAGTAGTTTTCATATTTGCGTCTTGCTCTTTTGTAACTTCTGAAAGCATGCTCCACAACTTGTCACTTTCAGATTTCAAATGGTAGTTTCTTAAACTTTGGGTTGAGTACTGTAACTATTTTTAGAAATCTCACATTGGTGCCTTCTTTTCATTGGCTTCATCTACACTGCAGGGTTTTTTCATAAGAAGCCTTTTGCGGAAGAGATCTTCCACGAAAACTTCTTGCACAAAAGCACATCCAGACCTCAAAGCTCATCACAAAAGTGATGTTCTTTTGCACAAGAGAGCATTCAAACTGCATAGACACTCTTGTGCAAGAAAGCTCTGATGGCCATACACAGACTGTGCTTTTACCGATAGGGGTTTCTATCAAAACCCCTTCCAGCGTTTCCACACCTGCCTATTTGCACAAGGGCTGTAGCACAAAAAGGAGTTACTCCTCATGGGGAGAGGAATAACTCCACTGGCAAAAGTCCTCTGTTTTGACAATTTACTTGTGCAAAAAATGTGCTTGAGGTATGGACGCTCCTCTGTTTTTTGCGCAAAAACCTTGTAGTGTAGCCATTATGTCCAATGTGCTGTGAAAGTGTTTTAAAACAAAAATGTGCTGGGTCATCATCTAAGGCTGCTAGCAAATAAGATATGTGGCAGAATGAAGATGAAACAGAACAGGAGACATTTAATTCTTCCCCAAGAAGTTCAGTCACCAATTTTAACATTATTTTTTGAATAAGAAACATCAGCATGCAAGCACATCCTTTGTAATGGTGCCTAAAGCATGAAGGAACATATGAATGTTTGACATATCTGGCACATAAATACCTTCGCAACACCAGCAATAAAAGTGGCATGTGAAAACCTCTCTCACTTTCAGATGATTTTGTAAAATAAGGAGTAAGCAGCCTTATCTCCGGTAAATCTAAACACTTTTTTTTGTCTTCGTGATGGTCTGAACAAGAAGTAGGACTGAGTGGACTAATAGATTCTAAAGTTTTACATTGTTTTGTTTTGGAATTCAGTTATGTAACAAAAAATTCTACATTTATGTGTTACACTTACACGATAAAAAATTTGCAATACAGTACTGGTATGAGGTAAACTGAAAGATACCATTTCTTTTAAATCATTTTTACATTGCAAATATTTGTATTCAAAAATATTTTGTGAGAACGGTATATTTTGCAAAATTCTGTCTTGTAATAGAAATCAATATATATTAATATAAAGGAAAATATAAAAAATAATGGATTTCAATTGGCATTCTATTAACAGTGCGATTAATCACAATTAATTTTTTAAATCATAAGTAATTTTTTGAGTTAAATCACATGGGTTAACTGCGATTGACCGTCGTACTCGATATGGATTCAGATAAAGTGTATCATGGACTCTCTAGACTGCTGATGGATTATACCATTTCAGCTATTCCAAACTGGCAGACAAAATGAAATATAAAATATTTGTTCATGGTAGAAATTGTACATTCTACATTTAATATTTTTCCAACAAAGTCATTCATTTTTCCAATAAAAATTATCATTGGTCTGGTTAAAGTTAAATAAAATACAGGATTAAGTATTTAAAAAATAAGTTCCCAAGTTTTTAATTTGTATTAATGCTCCCCTTTTAAAGTTTTTGACAGAATTCCATTCATAATGAAATGTTCAGAGGTAATTATTTCTCTTTTTTCTCTGTGAATTATGAGAATTATTTATATACTCAATCTTAATATCATAGTTTCATTGCCTAAAAAAAATTCCACAGGATATGAATCATTCAGAGAAAGAATTAAAATCTTTTCTTCTGTTTTAAATAAAAAAAAAGATGAAAAGATTTCTAATGACATAAAATCCACATTGCTGCAGGCTCTGCTTGCAAATCAGAGCCATTGCTATGTAACTCAAAGCTACTGGTTAATACCTCTAGTCTCTTGCCTGTAAAGCTATAAACTGCAATGCTGTAATGATTAGTTAATGAAATAGTGGAGTGATAATGAGACCATAGAAAATGTAAGATACATTATTAATTAAAAAAGGTAAAGAAAAAATAATGAAAGTAGCAAGCTACATGGTCCTTTTTGTCAAAGTATGGTCACAAGATATAAACCCAGCAGCAGTTTAGCACCTAGACTTCAGCCTGCGGACATGTTGTAATGAAACTCCTGACATTACAAATACATTCATTTGACAGTTGTTCTCACTCGTAAAATAATGGGTCATGCACAAAGCTTATTACAAATTGCAGATAAGCTGTAAAACCCATAACAATTTCTACTGACATTTATTACCAACGTGTAGCTTGAGGATGTTGATACATATTGATAACAGTCTGCTTCCTGACATTTTGAAAGTTTACTCATAATTCACTTGCAGAACATGCAAAAAAAATTTCCATTCCATGTCTTCCAGTCATTAAGGTATAATACAACTCGTATCACAGTTTTCAAAAACAGGGATTGTTTTCTTTTTGTAATTTTGTCTTATATAAAGACTTTTTTTATTCTTTAAAGATACTATTCTTCTGACAAGAAAATAATTCATAAATTCACATGAGTAAACAGATTAACTGTAGCTATAATTGGAACTGGCTGTATAAAAATACTTAATTCAGAAGAGATAAATACCATGAATAAAAATATATTATAGTTCCTTTAAAGCATGAAAGGAAAAAAAAATCTATCTTTAATGCTGATAAAACCCACTTTATGTCAGGGAATCTTAATGAAGCATTTCACCTACACCACCTATCATTTGCATTCAGCCTTCCAAATAAGAACTGTTTTATAGTACTGTTTATAGTATTGACTCCCTACCTTCACTGTGAACGGAATATAGTCCTGTGATGACATTCTGTACAATATAGGCTAAATCCTCAGCTGTTCTTGGTTGACATTCAGCACAGCTGGAAGGAAAATAGGAAGGGCTCTAAAGCAATTCTTCTCTTCCATTGAACCTGGGGTGGTTTGGGCTCCTCTATTTCCCTGGTTACAACCAACCAAGCATTTTCTCTTGCTTTACTAACACAGGAACACCTTTGGCAGGAGACCTGGGTTCCATGCCTAGCTCTTTCACTGATCTGTTCTTTAACCTTGGGCAAATCATTTCACCTTATTGTGCTTCTGCGCCTCCTCCACTTTGTTTTTGCTTCGTTTATAAGCTCTTTGGAAAAGCGACTGATTTTAATTTGTCTGTGTACAGTTTTTAGTACACAATATTTATGATCAATATTTATGATCAATTAACTATTTTAGTAATTATTTTGAACTAGGCTGGAAGTGTAGACATACCCTGTGGTTGGGGAGGTGCAGATGCCGATTTGCATCCTGAGCATTGCGGCCTAACCACTGATGCCATGGCTCATGAAGCCCTACACTGGCCACCTGGAACTGAGCAGAGAACAATTTAATGTGCACCAGAACTGGACTCGCATGCAGGTAGAATGCGCCATTGGACACCTCAGGGCCCGGTTAGCATGCCTGCTGACACACGTTGACTAAATGAATTCTTTGCTTCAGTCTTCATGGCTGAGGATGCTAGGGAGATTCCCAAACCTGACCCATCCTTTGTAGGTGACAAATCTGAGGACTTGTCACAGATTGAAGTGTCATTAGAGGAGGTTTTGGAAGTAATTGATAAACTTAACAGTAACAAGTCACCAGGACCAGATGGCGTTCACTGAAGAGTTCTGAAAGAATTCAAATGTGAAATTGCGGAACTATTAACTATGGTTTATAACCTATCCTTTAAATCAGCTTCTGTACACAATGTCTGGGAGATAGCTAATGTAACGCCAATATTTAAAAAGGGCACTAGAGGCGATCCCGGCAATTACAGATTGGTCAGTCTAAAGTCAGTATCAGGCAAATGAGTTGAAACAATAGTAAAGAATAAAATTGTCAGACACATAGAAGAACATAATTTCTTGGGCAAAAGTCAACATGGTTTCTGTAAAGGGAAATCATGTCTCACTAATCCATTAGAGTTCTCTAAAGGAGTCAATAAACATGTGAACAAGGGGGATCCAGTAGATATAGTATACTTAGATTTTCAGAAAGCCTTTGACAAGGTCCCTCACCAAAGGCTCTTATGTAAATTAAGTTGTCATGGAATAAGAGGGAAGATTCTTCATGGACTGAGAACTGGTTAAAAGACAGGAAACAAAAGGTAGGAATAAATGGTCAATTTTTAGAATGGAGAGGGGTAATTAGTGGTGTTCCCTAAGGGTCAGACCTAGGACCAATCCCTATTCAACTTACTCATAAACGATCTAGAGAAAGGGGTAAAACAGTAAGGTGGCAAAGTTTGCAGATGATACTAAATTGCTCAAGTTAGTTAAGACCAAAGCAGATTGTGAAGAACTTCAAAAAGATCTCTCAAAACTAAGAGACTGGGCAACAAAATGGCAAATGAAATAATATGTGGATAAATGTAAAGTACTGCACATTGGAAAAAATAACCCCAATTATACATACAACATGATGGGGGCTAATTTATCTACAACTAATCATGGAAGAGATCTTGGCGTAATTGTGACTAGTTCCCTGAAGACATCCAAGCAGTGTGCAGCAGCAGACAAAAAAGCAAACAGGATGTTAGGAATCATTAAAAAAGGGATAGAGAATAAGATGGAGAATATCTTATTGCCCTTATATAAATCCATGGTATGCCCAAATCTTGAATATTGCATACAGATGTGGTGTCCTCATCTCAAAAAAGATATACTGAAAAGGTTCAGAGAAGGGCAACTAAAATGATTAGAGGAATGGGTCCTGTATGAGGAGAGATTAAAGAGACTAGGACTTTTCATCTTGGAAAAGAGAATAAAGGGGGATATTGTGTCCAGTTCTGGGCCCCCCACTATAAAAAGAATGTGGATGCATTGGAGAGGGCCCAGCGGAGGATGACCATAAAGGGCTGGAGAGCATGACGTATCAGGAGAGACTGAGGAATTAGGGTTTATTTAGTCTGAAGAAGAGAAGAGTGAGGGAGGATTTGATAGCTGCCTTCAACTTCCTGAAGGGAGGTTCCAAAGAGGATGGAGAAAGGCTATTCACAGTAGTGATGGATGGCAGAACAAGGAGCAATGGTATCAAGTTGCAGTGGGGAAGGTCTAGGTTGGATATTAGGAAAAACTATTTCACTGGGAGAGTGGTGAAGCACTGGAATGGGTTACCTTGGGAGGTGGTGGAATCTCCAGCCCTAGAGGTGTTTAAGTCTCAGCTTGACAAAGCCCTGGCTGGGTTGATTTAGTTGGGATTGGTCCTGCCCTGGGCAGGGGGCTGGACTTGATGACCTCCTGAGGTCTCTTCCAGCTCTATGATTCTATGCGATAGAGGTATATAAAATCATGAGCAGTGTGGAGAAAGTGAATAAGGAAAAGTTATTTACTTGTTCCCATAATATCAGAACTAGGGGCCACCAAATAAAAATAATGGGCAGCAGGTTTAAAACAAATAAAAGGAAGTTCTTCTTTATACAGTGCATAGTCAACTGTGGAACTCCTTGCTTGAGAGGTTGTGAAGGCTAGGACTGTAACAGGGTTTAAAAGAGAACTAGATACATTCATGGAGGTTAAGTCCATTAATGGCTATTAGCTAGTATGTGTAAGGAATGGTGTCCCTAGCTTCTGTTTGTCAGAGGGTGGAGATGGATGGCAGGAGAGAGATCGCTTGATCATTACCTTTTCGGTTCACTCCCTCTGGGACACCTGCCATTGGCCACTGTCAGCAGACGGGATACTGGACTGGATGGACCTTTGGTCTGACCCAACATGGCCATTCTTATGTTCTTGACATGGGGGAGTGCAACATCCCTGAGGTGGTCTCTGCATGTTGCCTGCTCCAGAACCTCATAGAAAACAAAGGGGAGGCTTTCCTCCCAGGGTGGGGGACACAAGCTGGTGGTGAGGGGAGGCTGTTTGAAGAGTCATGGACAGCTGCCATCTGCCAGACCCAGGGGGAGAAGTTCTCTGAAGGAGCCCAGTAACTCTCCCCAGAGCCTCCCCAATTGGGGCTTGTGCCTTGCCCCCCAATACCTTTCCCAGCACAACCCCTTCCTACCCCCATTCTTTGTACAATTAATAAAGACACCAGTTTTTCCTTTCAAAATAAACTTTGTTTTTTGTTCTATATAATCAAAATAATTGGTGATGAGGGGGGGCTGAGAAACTGGAGGGGGAAAGAGGGAGGGGAGCTGAGACCCTGGAGAGGGGCTAAGGGCTGGGAGTGCACATGGAGTGCCTGCAAGTGCCGCCTCGGGGCTGGGGACCTCAACGGACTTGGGGTTGGATGGGGCCTGGGACAACAGGTGGTTGGGCAGGAGAGGGGGCTGCAGCAGGGTCAGGATTGGTAAGGGGAGCAGGGGGAGCTGAGTGGGGAGAACAGGAATGGGGACAGGAACCACATATACCATCACTTTCCGGATGGCGGCACACATGTTTTGCCCTGCCACACCAGCCGGTCCCACATGCAATTGTGCCACTTGGCATCATCACAGACCTTTTGGACGAGTGTTAACTGCATATTTTGCAGGACTGAGATGTGCTGTTGCATGAGGTCGTGATGTACTTTCCAGAGCTTGAGGCTCCCCCGGCTTCGGTCAACTGCCTGGGCTGGTGTGGCTTACCCCTCAGTGTTGGCTGGTCCAGCTGTGGAGGACAAGAGGGAAAGACAGTCAGTTATCCATGCAGACTCTGTCCATGAGGCCATGCCCTTCTCTGTGAGCAGTGAGCAACAGTACTTGGAACAGGGGACGGTGATATCCTGAGAACAAGGCCACCTGTGGCCTGCACAACTCACAGGGTCTCCAAGGTGCTCAGGGGACCACTCTGACCACTTTCCCTCTGCCATGGACAAGCAGGCTAGGGAAGTGTCAGGCCAGAGTGGGCTCCTTTGGGCAGGAGAGGGACCTGGAGCTGCCTGGCCCTCCCTGGGGCCCACACACACACTTACACTTGGCAGCGCTGTCTGTGGGAATGGTTGGTGCCTCGTGCATGCAGACCTGGCTGTGTGCTATGTGCGACACTCCCTGGTCTGTATGGGGTCATGCATGTGTCCTTGTGCCCAGTCTGCTTCCAGCAGTGCCTGGCAGGGGGAGGATGTCCCTCCCAGAGGTCGGAGATGTGTGGGGCCTCCCCCAGACTGAGCAGCAGACTGGCTCCTGAGGCCACATGTTGCACACTGTGGCTACGTCTAGATTGCATCCCTTTTTCGTAAAAGGGATTCAAATTAGACGTATCACAATTGCTAATGAAGTGGGGATTTAAATCTCCCCTGCTTCATTAGCATAAAAATGGCTGCCGCTTTTTTTCGGCACGGAATTTTGCTGGAAAAAAGCGCTAGTCTAGATGCGGATCTTTCGGAAAATAAAGCCTTATTTTAAGAGGGATAAGGGATCTTTCAGAAAAGGCTTTATTTCCTAAAGATCCGTGTCTTGACTGGCGCTTTTTTCCGTCAAAGCTCCGTGCCGAAAAAAGCAACAGCCATTTTTATGCTAATGAAGTGGGGGAGATTTAAATTGCGATAAGTCTAATTTGCATCTTTTTTACAAAAAAGGGATGCAATCTAGACGTAGCCTATGACTGCATGTGCTTGTCCAGAACTGGTGTCCTCCTCGTCCTGCACCTGCTGTCCCTCCTTGTCGTCCTCCTCCAGGAGCTCCAGCTGGGTGGCCACAAGTGTCTTGAGGTCTGAGTCCACCAGAGCAGTTGGGGACAACCTGTATCAGGATGGCCTCGACGGTGGACTTCCCCACCCCAAACTGGTTGGCCACCAACCAGTAGCTGTCTGGAGTGGTCAGCTTCCAAAGGGAAATAGCAATGAGCTTCTGGATGGGTTGGTGGGCTGCAGGTGGGTGTCATGTTTCTGGAGGGCAGGAGTGAGCCAGGCACAGAGCTTGAGGAAGGTGGCCTTGCTCATCTGAAAGTTGCACAGCCACTGCTGGTCGTCCCACCACTCCATGATCAGCCGGTCCCACCAGTCCGAACTTGTCTCCAGCCTCCAGACCTTCCTGCCCTGGAGCAGGAGGTGCACTCCCTGGCCCGTACGGAGGCTTGCTGCAGCTCCTTCACCTTGCTCCTCACTTTGCCAACGGTGTGGGGGTGGTGTTCTCTCTGGGCAAGAGCCTCGGACATCTGGCCATAAATGTCCTTGTTTCTGCAGCATGACTGAAGTTTCTAGAGGGACTCCTCCTTGCCCCAGAGCTCCAGGAAGGCCTGGATCTCACCCCCCTCCCAACCAGGATGGTGCCCAGCATTTGGTGCCCAGAGTTGGTCCTGGGACCTGTGGGGCTGCTTCCTGGAAGGGCCAGGGAAGTCTCAGGGGGCTTGTGTCTGTGCCATGGCTCATTCTTGGTGTGGCAAGGAGAGCCATGCGAGCAGGGTGCTTCTCTGAGGCTGGCTTCCTGCCACAAGGCTTGTGCTGGGTGCCTGCAGCTTTGAGACCTGACTGCAGACAGAAACTACACAGCTGTGATTAGTGTGGATGGTGTGTCCACCAGGGCTCCTGTGCTTTTTTCTGAAGGCCTTTTTTTTTTCAAATGAACTGCTACTTCTGCATCCACACCACTAGGGATGGAGATTCCACCACCTCCCTAGGTAATCCATCCCAGTGCTTCACCACCCTCCTAGTGAAATAGTTTTTCCTAATATCAAACCCAGACTTATCCCACTGTAACTTGAGACCATTACTTCTTGTTCTGACATCTGTCACTATTGTGAACAGCTTCTCTCTATTCTCTTTGGAACCTCCCTTCAGGAAGTTGAAGGCTGCTATCAGTCTTCTCTTCTACAGACTAAAAAACCCAAATTCCTCAGTCTCTCGTGATAGGTCATGTGCTCCAGCCCCCTAATCATTTTGGACGCCCTATGCTGGACCCTCTCCAATGTGTCCACATCCTTTCTATTGTGGGGGGTCCAGAACGGGACACAATATTACAGATGTGGCCTCACTAGAGCCGAATAAAGGGGAATAATCACTTCATTGGATCTGCTGGCAATGCTCCTCCTAATGCATCCTTTGCCTTCTTAACCCTATGCCATTTGCCTTCTTGACTACAAGGGCACACTGTTGACTTATAATCAGCTTCTCATCCACTGTAATCCCCAGGACCTTTTTTGCAGAACTGCTACTTAGCCATTCAGTCCCCAGCCTGTAACAATGCTTGGGATTCTTCCCACCCAAGTGCAGGACTCTGCACTTGTCCATATTGAACCTCATCAGATTTCTTTTGGCTCAAATCCTCTACTCTGTCTAGGTCACTCTGGACCCTATCCTGCCCTCCAGCGTATCTACCTCTCCCCCTAGCTTAGTGTCATCTGCGAACTTGCTGAGGGTGCAACCCATCCCCTCATCCATGTAATTAATAAAGATGTTGAACAAAACCGGTGCAAGAAAAGATATTTGGGGCACTCTGCTAGAAACTGACCACCAATCTGACATCGAGCTATTGATCACTACTCATTGGGTCTGAAAGTCTAACCAACTTACTATCAATCTTACAGTCCATTTATCCAATCCATATTCCCTTAACATGCTGGCAAGAATATTGTGGGAGAAATTATATCAAAAGATTTGCTAAAGTGAAGATATATCACAGCCACTGACTTCCCCATATCCACAGAGCCAGTTACTTCATCATAGAAGATATCAGATTAGTCACGCACGACTAGCCCTTGGTGAATCCATGTTGACTGTTCCTGATCACTTTTGCCTCTTCCAAGTGCTTCAAAATGGATTCCTTGAGGATCCTCTTCATGATTTTTCCAGGGACTGAGGTAAGGCTGTAGTGTCCTGGATTGTCCTTCTTACCTTTTTTAAAGATGGGCTCTACATTTGCCCTTTTCCAATCATCTGGGATCTCTCCTGATCTCCACGAGTTTTCAAAGATAATAGCTAAAGGCTCCGCAATGACATTTGCCAACTCCCTCATTACCCTCAGATGCATTAAATCCGGGCCCATGGATTTGTGTATGTTTAGCTTTTTGAAATAATTCCTAATTTGTTCTTTCCCCACCAAGGGCTGTCTACCTCCTTCTTATACCGCGTTGCTTAGTGCATTTGTCTGGAAGCTGACTTTGTCCGTGAAGACAGAGGCAAAGAAATCTTTGAGTACTTCAGCTTTTCCCACATCATCTGTCACTAGGTTACCTCCCTCATCCAGTAAGGGCTCTACACCCTTTCTGATCACCCTTTTATTGCTAACATGCCTATGGAAACCTTTCTTGTTATCCTTCACATCCCTTGCTAGCTGCAATTCCAATTGCGTTTTCGTATTCCTGTTAACTCCCCTGCATTCTCGAGCAATATATTTATATTCCTCCCTAGTCATCTGTCCAAGTTTCCACTTCTTGTAAGCTTCCTTTTCAAGTTTAAGCTCACCAAGGATGTCCTTAATAAGCCAATCTGGTTGCCTACCATATTTCCTTCTCTTGCTGTGCATTGGAATGGTTTCTTCCTGTGCCTTTAATAAGTGTTCTTTAAAATACTGCCAACTCTCCTGGACTCCTTTCCCTTTCATGTAAGCATTCCAGGGAATCCTGACCATCAGTTCTCTGAGGGATTCAAAGTCTGCTCTTCTGAAGTCCAGGGTATGTATTTTGCTACTCTCCTTTCTTTCTTTGGCCAGGATCCTGAAATCTACCATCTCATGATCACTGCTTACCAGCTTGTCACCCACCTCTACTTCTACTAGTTCCTCCCTGTCTGTGAGCAGCAGGCCAATCTGCACATGGCCCCTGGTCGGTTCCTTCAGCACTTGTACCAAGAAGTTATCCCCAACATTCTCCAAAAACTTCCTGGATTGTCTGTGTACTGCTGTATTGGTCTCCTAACGGATATCAGGGTGATTAAAGTCCCCCATGAGAACCAGGGCCTGTGATCTGAAAGCTTCTTTCAGTTGTCTGAAGAAAGCCTCATCTACCTCATCCACCTGATGCAGTGGTCTATAGCAGACACGAACCACATCACCACCCCTGTTGCTTCCAACTCTAAACTTAACCCATAAACTCTCAAAAGGCTCTTCTCCCTCTAAATACTAGAGCTCCCAGCAATCATACTGCTCTCTTACATACAATGCAACTCCTTCTCCTTTTCTTCCCTGACTGTTCTTCCTGAACAGTTTATACCCTTCCATGACAGTGCTCCAGTCATGAGAGTCATCCCACCAAGACTCCATTATTCCAATCAAATCATAGTTCTTCAGCTGGTCCAGGGCTTCTAATTCTTCCTGTTTGTTTCCCAGGGCTCTCCCATTTGTGTACAAACACCTTAGATAAGCAGTTGATCGCCCTATCTTCTCCATCTGAATCAGGGGTCCTCCTTTGTTGCTCGTTCCTCATTGTGATTCTTACCAGTGGCTGACTTCCTCACTTATCTCAGAGCTTTGGTTACCGTCCCCCAATGAACCTAGTTTAAAGCCCTCCTCACTAGGTTTGCAAGCCTGCCCACGAAGATGCTCTTGGTTAGGTGGATCTCATCTCTTCCTAATAATCCTTGTGCCCAGAACAGAGTCCCATGGTTGAAGATACCAAAGCCCTAGTTCCGACACCACCTGTGCAAACATGCCTTTACTTCGTCAATTCGACAATCCCTACCCGGACCTTTTCCTTCAACCGGAAGGATGGACGACAACACCACTTGCACTTTAAATTCCTTGATCCTTCTTCCCAGTGCTACATAATCTGCTGTGAGCTGATCAAGGTCATTCTTAGCTGTATCGTTAGTTCCTACATGGAGAAGCAGAAAGGGGATGGGAAGGGGCTATTTTGAAATAGTAACAGTATAGCGTCTACACATGCCTTATTTTGGAATATCTATTTTGGAAGAGGAGTTATTATTCTTTGTGGAATGAGGTTTATAGTTGGAATAAGCTGCCCATTATTTCAATATCATTTTGAAATAATGGAATTGCTGTGTAGATGCTCGCATTGTTATTTCATTATTCTGAAGTAACTTTGCTGTGTAGACATACCATTAAAAGAAATCTGTGTGTTACATAGAGGCCCCTTATCTCAGGGCTAAATGAATTCAGCAGCACAACGTGGCAATTTATTTATTATGTGTAAAGGCCTTTAAACAATTATAATAAATGGAAATACTCTGAGGAAGAGTTTGGGACTGCAAATGCAAAAGTTAAATTGCTTTCAACATAATCTGTGAAATATATTTTGAAATAAATGTTTAATTTATACTGCAAATCCATTTAAATTTCAGACACATTTCAGGGTTTATTCATGCTAGAGAATTCTTTTTTAGTCCTTTAACTTTCAGTGAACTAGACAGAGCAAATGAATGTATTTTTCTATAAACATAGAAAATAAAGCAGCAATTTTTTTGTACAACAGATGAAAATGCTATATATACACAATAGGTCTCACCGTACTGGTCCAGTCCTTAGTTTATGATCTCCAGTTTCTCCAGAAAATGTCACAGATTCACAGGAAGTCCTTGAGCATTAAATGTTGCATTTGTATCTAATGAAAGATATGTATTTACTCAGAAAACTCCTTAGTGGCTCTACATCCGTAAAGTCCTAGAAATGCTGAGTATAAGTAATTCTAGTGAGCCTATTATGTGAATTCTGATCAATAGCAGGTCTCAAAAGTCTTCTTTCAGACATTTGTCTTGAAACAACCATTGGTGGACAAACTATTCCTGATTTTGGAGATCAGTCAACACATGGGGTATGTCTACACTGCAAAGTTAATTTGAACGAACAGCCGTTAGTTCGAATTAACTTTCATAGGGGCTACACATACAAACCGCTAGTTCAAATTTCAATCAAACTAGCGGAGTGCTTAATTTGAACTAGGTAAACCTCATTCTACGAGGACTAACGCCTAGTTCGAATTAAGTAGTTCGAATTAAGGGCTGTGCAGCCACTTAATTCGAACTAGTTGGAGGCTAGCCGTTCCCAGGTTGCCCTGGTGGCCACTCTGGGCCAAATCAGAGAAACTTTTCTGCCCCCGTCCTGGCCCCAGAGCCCTTAAAGGGGCACAGTCTGGCTACAGTGCTTGTGCCAGTTGCAAGCCTGCCAGCACCCAGCCAGCAGACCCTGCACCTGGCACAGCATGAGCCAGTCACCCACTGCCACCCAGCCCTCCGCCTCTTCCCAGGACCAGGCTGGCGGCTCCCAGCAGCCTGCCCGGGGCCTCAAGAGGTGGGCGCCTGCCTGGTCTAGTGTGGAGATCGTGGACCTTATCGAGGTTTGGGGGAAACCTCCAACGTCCATGATCTCCGCACTAAAATGGAGGAACATGGCCGTCTATGGCAGGATAGCTGCCAGCCTGGCCACCAAAGGCCACATGTGAACCCAGGAGCAGGTTTGCATGAAAATCATGTTGGTCCAGCAAGACCCCTAAACCTGAGCCCTGAGCTTTCCCTCCCCCATCTTCCCCTTGCTTCTCCCTTCCAGCTCCCTCCTCCCAGTTTTCCCCCCCTCTCCTCTCTCATCCATTCTCCTGCCCTCGCCCGTCTCCTTTCTCCAGTCTCACCAATTTCAGTCCCCAACCCAGTTTTGTTAAATAAAGAGACTTTGTGTTCATGAAAATACATGTATTTTATTTGATATCAGGAAGAGGGGTTAAGGAGGGGGGTAAGTGGAAGGATGTGCGGGAGGAATGAGGCATAAGCCCCCAGTGGGGCAAACCAGGGAGGCTCTTAGTCCTCCTCAGGGTGGAAGCTCTCCTACAGGGCCTCCTGGATACTGACAGCCGCCCGAGGGACCTCCCAGATGGCAGCTTGCAGGAAGTGCAGCCAGGCTCACAGCAGCACATCCACGAGAAGCACCAGAGTGCCCAGGGGCAGCTCTGGCTCCATGTTGCAGAGTGCTGTGATATCCCTAATGAGGGCAACCAGAGCACGCAGAGACAAAATGCTTTGCCGTCCCTCATCGAGGTAGGCAAGCAAGCAGCGAAACCTGAGAACCGGCTGTCCGGGGGGGTCCCTTTAAGCACAGCCTCAGGCAGCAGCCATGCAAAGTAACTCCTGACCTGATGCCCTGCCGGACCTGGTTCTGGACAGCCTTAAAAGCAATTCAGCGTCCATTCAGCGTGTACGTGCTATTTCAAAATGAAGTTTGTATGTAGACGTGTTATTTCAAAATAACTTCATTCAAATCAACTATTTCTAAATAAGATATTTCAAAATAATGCTGTAGTGTAGACATACCCCCATAGAATAGAAGAGAATAAAATTGGCAGGATCACAAACTTAAAAGCAAAATTGTCAGAAAGTTAATGTTACTACTACTACTACTACTAAATACCACTGTAAAGAGCAGTCAAATTTTTGAGATCTATATTTCTGCACAGTATCCACTTCTACACAACCGAAAAAGAACAGTGACAGACTGCATTTTCTTTTCTGTCGTGACTCAATATGTAATTCTGCTAATGTTTAATTACATTTTGCTCTTACTAGAAGATTACTAGTAGAACATTTTATCCATACGATGAGCATCAGAGCATAATAGTGATTTTTATAGCTCACATGGAGTATGGAATTTACAAATTGCAGATGGTGTGTATGTTATATATTGAACTTTTGGGTACAAACTTGGAAAAAAATCCAAATGAAGGCAATGAGACCAGCACCCATGCTAGAGTTGAAGTAGACTCTTTAACTTTAAACAAAAGGCACTGGACAATTCAGTGTTACAGCTTCTTTAGCCTTATCTTCATACCATGCATCTTTTAGAAAAGGTCAAAATAAATTGCTAGGAGGCACATTACTAGCTCAAATTGTTTGCCTCCTGTTGCCTTGGCATTGTAGTGGTTTTTAAATTAGCCTACTAAAACACTGAACACAATACTTGACTTCATAACAAACCACACAATGAGATTATTGTCCCATCAATCAACACTGGATTGGCTCAGTTACAACTTTTGCCTCCACATTGTGCTGGTCTGTAATAGTGGTCATGAAGAATCAGAAGCTCTCTAAAGATATTTTCAAATAACTATTGCCTTTAGTATTTGGAATTAATTTACTTAGGAAGGACATAGAGCAGAGGAAATTAAAATGACTGCTTAACACACTCAGTACGCAATACTCTTATTCCAGGTTGAACCCCCCCCCCCCATGTATTCATGTGGAAGTAATGTAGGACATTAATAATTGCAGCTTTGTGAAACAAAATGTTTTATAAAAGATCTCTATTAATTTCTCTATAAAATATCTTCAGTTTGAAAATGAGTGTTTTATTTTGGTTATAAATCTGGAAACTAAAACTACTGGAAAGAATTACATTCTACTGATGAAATGCTGCATAGATGCTCCATTGCCATCTAATGGGAAAGGGGGACAATGAATAATAAGGAAACATATAACAAATATCTCAATTAGCTAGCTTCTACTGTAATGGGAATGTAACCACTGCAGCACTGTTGCAAACTATTGTGTTTAGTAATTGGTCTAGAAATACAATTGTCCAGGAAATGTACTTTATAATATTTTAGAATTCAGGAACCCAAACGTTCTCCTCTTACACTCCCACTGACTTTAGCAGGGGTAGCATTGATCTCAAAAGACAAAGCTTGATACATTCCAATAAGAGGATATTATTTATACAAATAATATGCCTATAAACTACATTTTTGGGGGATACACATTGGAATCTACTATATGGATCTGCTTTGGGAAAAGAGTAGAACTTAATAATCTGTACCTTCCCTGTCCCTCCCCCACCCCAAAGAAAACACCCTCAGAGACAGAAAGCAAATAATATTAAAGCTACTGCATTTTAGAATCATCTTTTCTTTGGGATTCCAAAATGCTCTTATGAACTTATGTACAGTGGGACAGAGCAGGGGTTCCTATTGGAAATCCGTGAGGTGGGCGGGCGTTAGCCCGTCCACTTCTGCAGGACCTCTCCCCAGCCTATGGGAAGGGTCCACTGAGCCCAGGAAACCAAGTAATTACTTGGGGCAAATAAAAAGAAAACAGAGACGGGTGTGAGAGTTAAAGGGGTAAAACAAGGGAACTGGATGGGAACACTGAGCAGAGAACCCCGGATAGCGCCCACTGCCCCTCGAAGGTCTCGAGAGAGCCAGTAGATGCCGCCCAGTGGAACTCTGCCTGGATCCGTGAGCGGATGCAGGAACGGAAATAGGCCCCACAGTCACAGACCCCTCCCTCTGCCAGCCTCTGCTCCTTGGTCTTATAAATTACAATCTTGGCAAGAGCCAGGAGAAGATTGACCAGGAGGTCCCGCAACTTTGTAGGGCCTTGGATGGGGTGTGCTTAAATTAACAGGTGAGGGGAGAAGTGCAGCCAGAACCTCAACAAAAGGTTCTGGAGGAGCCAAAAGAGGGGCTGTAGCCTGGCGCACTCGATGTAGATGTGCACCAGGGTCTCCCTCACGCCACAGAAGAGGCACGTTTAGGAGGTGGGGGTGAACCGCACCAAATACACGCCCGTGCTCACAGCTCCATGCAGGATTCTCTAGCTGATGTCCACGGTGGGCCGCGGAACCAAGGTAGAATAGAGACTGTCCCACTGGGGCTCCCCACCCTCCATTGGTGGTAGGAGGTCCCGCCACTTGGTGTCTTGGCGGGACACGATGGTGGGGAAGTGGAGAGTGTGCAGCATGAGTGTGTTCAGGTGACTCTTTGGCGCAGTTCGGAAGGGGACCAGCTGCACCGCGTGCAGCTGGCTTGGGTAACAAGGGGGAGGCGGACGGGGAGGTACGTGGGGCTCAGGGCCAATGAATAGATTGGGCGGGCCGGGGGTGAGGAATGGGTGGGGTGCACCCTCTCGCAGGAACTTGTCGAGGTAAACCCGAGCAGTGGGTGGCAAAGCGTCCTTCACCTCCTGAAGTACGCGCCGGGGAGTACGTAGGGTGGAGAGCCCCATGTGCTGGGCGAGCACCCGAGGATCCACCCAGTCTCCCCGGTTGTAGTCCAGGAGGTCTCCGATCCTTGTGACTTCTGCCAGGACCAGCCTCAGGCGCACCAAGGGAGACTCCGCCACCTGCACATGTAGATGGGGATTGTGTAGCAGGGGCTCCGCGTGGAGGTCTGCCCCCACGGTGGCTCCCAAGGACCTGGTCGCTTCTACCAGCTTCCAGGCCCGTAGGAAGTCATGGTAGAAGGCCGGCAGATCGCAGACCAGAAAAAGGTTGTGGAAGATGGTTCAATCCGGGATGGTGTAGGTCTGGTCTGGATGAACCACGTCCGCCAGCATGGACTTCAGGCTTAGAGAGATGGCTTTGGCGCTGATTTTATAGTCCGTGCTGAGGAGCGAGACGGGATGCCAGTTCCTCAGATCACAGAGGTCCCCCTTCTCGGCAGCAAGGCAAGCACGGTTCGCCTGTATGATAAAGGGAGGACCCCACTCTCCAAGGACTCGGCCCAGATGCTAGCAAGGTCCAGTCCGAGGACTCATAGACTCATAGACTTTAAGGTCAGAAAGGACCATTATGATCATCTAGTCTGACCCCCTGCACAGTGCAGGCCACAGAATCTCGCCCACCCCTCTTAGAATAATCCTCTCACCTATGTCTCAGATATTGAAGCCTTCCAATACTTTGAAGGCCCCAACATGCAGAGAGTCCTTCAGCTGTGATCTGTGCCCAATGCTACAGAGGAAGGCGAAAAACCTCCAGGGCCTCTGCCAATCTACCCTGGAGGAAAATTCCTTCCTGACCCCAAATATGGCGATCAGCTAAACCCTGAGCATGTGGGCAAGACTCACCAGCCAGACACCCAGAAAGTTCCCACGTCCCAGAACACGTGGTAGAACTCCACGGTCAGCCCGTTCATTCCCGGCATGCTGGTCATGAGACGGAGGGCTTCCGAGAACTCGGCCAGGGTAAGAGGCAGCTCTAGCCGGTCCTGGTGGCCCACGCTGACCGTCGGGAGTTCGTTCCAGAGAACCCTGCGGGCGTCGGCGTCGGTCGGATCCGGGGAGAAGAGAGAGGCGTAGAAGGCACGAGCCCTCTCGCGCATCTCCACCGGATCCGTGAGGGGGGTGCCGTCCTCTGCCAGAAGGCAGACGATGTGTCTTTTAGCCCCCCTCTTTTTCTCCAGGGCATAGAAGAAGCGGGAACCTCGATCCATCTCCCGAAGGAGATGGATACGAGAACGAACAAAGGCACCCCGGGCTCGAAGGTCCCCGAGGGCCCGGAGTTCCCCCCGCTTCTCCCGGTACGCTCCACAGAGGGGCGGATCCTCGGAGCCGGTGGCAAGCCGCCTCTCTAGCTCTAAAACCTCCCGCTCCAACTACTCTATGGCCGCATCCCTCCGCCAGCTGGCCCCCTGGGTGTAGTCCCGGCAGAAGAGCCACGTGCGCACCTTCCCCACATCCCACCACTGCCGTGCCGAGGGAAAGGCGCACCGCCACCCGCGCCAGGCCAGCCAGAACTCCCGGAAGGACGCTACGAAGCCCACATCCTCCAGCAGGCTGTTATTGAAATGCCAGTAGGCCGGCCCCGGCCTCTCAGAAGAAAGAGAGGCCTTCACGGCCACTAAATGGTGGTCCGAGAACGGGGCCGGCCTAATGCCAGAGGAGTGGGCTCGGAAGAGATGATTGTGAGACAGATAAATGCGGTCCAACCGGGATTGGAAAGACCGATGACCCACCACCTGGACATAGGTAAAAACCGTTTCCTCACCCAGGTGGAGGTCACGCCAGACGTCCACCAGGGAGTGATGGTCTATTATCTCCCTGAGGACGTCCGCGGCGGCCGGGCACTACTCGGGCCCCGTACGGTCCCGGTCCTCGAGGGTGCAATTGAAGTCCCCGCCCAGAACCAGGCACTCGCCAAGATCCAAAGAGCCGAGGAAGGCAGACGCCCGCTGATAGAAGCGGAGCCTCTCCGAGACGGATGACGGGGGGTAGATGTTGACAAGATTTAATATCAGCCCCTCTATCCGAACCCGGAGATGTAGCAGGCGACCCTGCACGACCTCGGCGGTCCCCAGCACCTCGGGCTGCAAGTTTGGGGAGAACAGGGTAGCCACCCCGGCTTGACGGGCCGACAGGTGGCTGAAATAAACCCTGTCCCCCCGCTCCAGCTGCCAGCTAGCCTCTGCGGCCAGAGCCGCATGGGTCTCCTGGAGGAATACGACAGAGTACCTCCCCTTCCGAAGGAAGGAGAGTACCTGACACCTACAGAGGCTGGACCTGTAGCCCCGAGTGTTTAGAGTGGCAATGATGAGCGCCGACATCGAGAGGGCTGGGGAAGATCCTTCTTGGCGGGAGTGCCAGCGGCCCCCGTTGGGCCTCGCAGCAAACCGTGACCGTGCCCAAAGGTAAGAAGGGCGTCACGGAAGCTGCGGACCCGCTGGTAAGCCGCGGCCTCCCGCCGCCTGGTCCCTTTACCCTCCCCTAGGAGGGCCCTTACTATTTGTAGGATGAGATGAAAATCTCCCCAGCGCTGAAGGGCGAGAGCGACTTTGTTCTTGGAGCCTCGGATGTCTTCCAAGAAATCACGCATCTCGCCCTTCAGCGCATCTGGCATCGGGGCCTCGGGCCCTCCAATGCCTTGGGGCCAGACCTCTCCCTGAGTCCCGTGACCCATCGACACCAGGTTGCGGGGTGTTTGAGGTCCCTGCTGGGAGGACAGTGGCGGAGGGAGACCGGCCCCAGACGTGCTGGGAGCAGGAGAAACGAAGACCACCTCCCGGGGGCCAACGTCTAGAGTAAACATGGCAACCCCAGGGGCGGCAGTAACAGAGTAAGGGGAAGAGAAGATTTCAGGCAGGGGAATCAGGAAAGGGAGGGAGACGAGGAAGAGGGGTAGGGGGAAGAAGCGGTGGAGGATTGGGGAAGAGACAAGGATGGGGAGGAGGAGGAAGGGGGGCGGGAAGCTCAGTTGGGAGGGGGGTGGAACAGGGATCAGGAGAAGGAGGTGGGCGAGAAACCTCAGCGAAGGAGGCATCGGGATGCAGTGCCTCCTTGCAGGGCAGAGAATCGGTGGCAACAGTAGGGGTAGTGGTACTCTCCCCAGTGTTGGGCTCCAGTGCCACAGAGAGTGCAGCACCAGAGGCCTCAGCACCGGGGGTGACGGATATTAACGGAACCTCCCTTCCGCTGAGAGCCTCAAGGGTTTCGGCGGCCGCGGCCGAAACGCTGCCGATGGCCGGGCAGACGGTCGCACCCTGGGGCAACTCAGAGGCAGGGAGAAGGGATAGCAGCGAGTCGGAAGGGGAAGGAGAGGTCTGTTGTTGTCCTTCCAGGACCTGATGATCCCCCTCTGAGGCAGCCGGGGTCAGCCCCAAAGCCTCCACCTCCTGAGAGAGGAAGGCGAGCCCGCTGCCCGCCACCAGATGGTGATCTTTGTCAGTGGCAAGGTCAGCGGCCGCCCACTCAGCGGAGGTGGGAACAGTGGGAGCATCCTCCACAGATGCCCCCCTTGCAGGGACCCCGGGAGGGAGGTGTTCACCTCTCCCGCAACCGCCGCGGTCACCTCAACTGCTTTGCGGTGCTGTGAATCGTTCAAGGGCTCAGAGGGTGGGACGGTTTCAGCGTCCATCCCCATAGGTGCAGGGAGGTTGTCCTCCTCCTCAGTGGGCGGGGTGGAATGCCGAGCACGCTTTCGGCGCCTCCCTGTTGTAAGCTCCCATCCCTCGGAAGAAGGGGGCTGGCCCTGATTGGAGGAAGAGCCAGGGGACAAGGGCGCTGGTAGGAGGGCAAGGGTAGATGAGGGCTGGGCAGCAGGGGAAAGGGATGCCTCCCCCCGAGGTAGGTCCTGCCCGAGTCCCGTCACTGACCCCGCCGCCCTCTCCTCCGCGGGCCCGGCCTTGCCGCTTTTGGCGGTGGCAGCAAGAGCACCCGCACGCTCGTCTGGGCCCTGCGGAACCCGAGCGGGATTGACGACGGTCACGGTTGGAGGAGGGGCGACCCCAGGGTTCGGACCGTCAGGGCCACCGGCGATGGTAGGGCCAGTGCCCTCCCGGGCATCAGGGGTCCCGGATGCCTCTCCAAACCGGGCCAGGGGACAGTCCCTTCGGACGTGCCCTGTCGCCCGACAGAAAAAACACCGGGCCTCCCCCATGGTGTAGTACACCCGGTACCGGGCCCCTTGATGGGGCACCAGAAATGACCCTTCGAGGGCTTCTCCGCCACGTCCCGCCGGCAGTAGTTGGATTTGTACCTGCCAGCAAAAGGAGAGGACGTGGCGGAGGGTAGGATCTTTGCAGCCCAGAGGAAGGGGACTCAGGACTGACAGAGGCCTCCCCAGGGTGGAAAGGAAAGGCAATAGGGCGGCATTGGGGAGGAAGGGAGGAATGGAGGACAAAACCACCCGTACGCCCAGGTCCTCCAAAGGCTCGAGGGGAACGTGGACGCCCCCCACCGCCAAACCCCTTTCCACTGCCTCCTGGGCGGCAGCCTCGGACGCCAGGAAGAATACCACCTTCCCGAACATCCTAGAGGCCGCCACCACGGCCACGGGCCCCACCACGCGTGCCAACGGCCGCACGTAGGTTTCCACGTGGGGTGAGGCCGCCACCAAGAGACAACAGACCCCATGCCTCCTGGTCAGGGTGCGAAAGGGGCCATGGCGCGAAAGGGGCCATGGCCGCCGGGGATGGTATTCCGGGAGGCGGCTTGGGAGGCAGCAGGTGGGAGGGTGGCGGCTACCTGGGCGTACGCCCTGGGGCCCGGGACACCGTTGCCCCCAGAGCTGGTGGAAGGAACAGGGGAGCGGGAAGGAGGGGGGGCCGCGGCCAGCAGATGGGTCGCGGCCAGGGAGTGAGCCCTCACCTCAGGAGGTTTTGCCTTCTGGGCGGGGCTCTTGCCCTTCTTGGTCCCCCAGCCCTTCCTACCCTTCAGGGGAAGTTCTTTAGAGGTGACTGGAGGTGCCGCGGCAGAAGCGGTCGAGGCCCCGGGGTCCTCGTCCATTTTCGCCCCCTCTACCATAGTGACGGGGGCCCCGGCAGCTTCAGAGGGGTTCTTGTTTTTAGGGGTGGGCGAGGAAGGTCTGGCAGGGGTGTCGCTGGACAACCCCTCCATTGTGGTTATAGGTGGGAAGGAAGGACAAACAAACAAACAAACAATTAGGGGAGGACCAAAAACACCAGGGGAGGGAACAAGGAGGGAGAGGGAGGGGAGGAAGGAGGTTCACCGCTCCCCCCCACTAGGCTGGAAGTGGGGTAGAGGGCAACTGTTCAGAAAGGGGAAAATGGAAGGAGTAAGGAATACAGCTCCCAGCATAGGACGGTAAGAGCGGCTCCTCCAGCTGCACTGGGAATGTGAGAGGGTCAATCATTGAAAGGCATGTGGGAAGTGAAACGGTGTGTGTGGGGGGGGGGGGAGGGTAACTAAAGAAGAGTGGGCTGCTCAGGTGCTGAACGAGATGACGGGGGGGTATGGGCACACGGGTAGAGGAGAGGGGATGCAGGCTGTGCGAAGGGGCCTACTCAAGAAAGCAGGAGGGCAGCAAGATACTTCAGGCCCGGGGGGGGGGGGGGGGAAGGAAGCGAGTGTGCCCACGAGTGCCTGAGTGGCAGGCTCGCTGTACCTGCTGCAGGACCCACCAGAGCAAGGGAGGGGCAGGGAGGCAAGCAGTGAGGCCAAGGAAGGAGATGGCCCCTGCAGCACCTGGGGCTGGGAAGGGAGCAGCAGCAACAGCAGCAGCAGAAATGC
This sequence comes from Pelodiscus sinensis, assembly GCF_049634645.1. Classification (NCBI taxonomy): domain Eukaryota; kingdom Metazoa; phylum Chordata; order Testudines; family Trionychidae; genus Pelodiscus; species Pelodiscus sinensis. The sequence goes on from NC_134723.1 coordinate 12,595,884, forward strand.
AGGGGAGACAGCAGGGAGCAGAGGGAACCACCCCCAGTCCCAGCACCCCACAAAAGCTGTGCCAGCTGCCACCTAGGGGCCCAGATGACAAGAGGCCCCTCACAAACACTCACCCCCCCCCCTTACCTCCTCCACTCCAGAGGGAGTAGCAGCTGCAGGAACGGTGAAGTTCAGGCCTGCAACTGTGAAAAGAGGGGCCAGGCAGTCCCCAAAGAGATGGAAAATGGGGGTCCCACTCCCCCCACCAGGGTGAGGCAGCAAAGTCCCCCCCATCCACCCCCACACCCCCAGCAGCTCCTGCAGCCAGCTGAGGGGTGGGGGTGGGGAAAGGCTGCCTGCAGACAGAGCAGGCAGAAAGAAGAGGGGACCTGCCCAGAATGTAGCCAGGGCCTGCCTGCCACAACCCCAGTGGCCCCCCCACACACCCCTCCCAAAAAGTGGAGGGAAGGGGTGCAGGGAAGGAAAAAACACAACAAGCCCAGACCAGCAGCCTGCCGTGCTCAGTGGAAGAGAGGTTCCTTTCTCCACCTCAAAGTCAGAGACAGAGCTGGGGGATGCAGCCGGTTCCAGAGCTTGATGGAAGGGGAAAGAGGCAGTTCTTGCAGAGAGAGTCAGCAATCCTGGCTAATTAGGGGCAGCTGAGACAGGCGGCTGCAAAATCAATGAAGGCCCAGGTGAAACTAATTGAGGATGCCTGGAGGCTTATTTAAGAACCCATCCTGTAGCTGAGGGGGGAGAGAGAGCTGAGAAGGAGTTTGGAGAGCTGTGAGAGAGTGGAGGAGGAGTTTGGGGAGAAAGACACACCCACACCCACCCCCCCCCCCCCCCCCCCCCCCGAGGAGCCAAGAGTACAGCATTGGCTGTGTTAAAAGACTACAGGGAGACAACAAATCTCAAACCAAGGCCAGTGAGCCATATTCTGTGACTTCTAGACTGTGGGACAGTGGGCTGAACAGGGGTCAGGGGCCCAGGAGTGGGACTGACCCTGCCACAACCCCTACACGCTTGAGCAATATATTTATACTCTACCCTGGTTGTCTATCCAGGTTTCCACTTCTTGTAAGCTTCCTTTTTGTGTTTAAGCTCACCAAAGATTTCACTTTTAAAAAGTCTGGTCACCTACCAAGGGCTTCTTCCTGTTTGTTTCCCAGGCTTCTTTATTTGTGTACAAACACCTTAGATAATTGGGGAATCCCATGGTGGCATAACTGGTGATGGGGGTCCACATCACTCAGCTTGATGACCGTGCACAGCAGGATGGTGTTGATAGCCCTCACCATTGGTAATGGTAATGGTAGTCCATCATGTCTGATGAGCTTGCACAGGCTCATCTGTTGTGGACTCACATGTGGCTGAGGAGTCCAAGCCTTGAACGGGATGGGTGTTCACAGTGGGGGCAAAGGAATTGTCCTGGCTCTGTCAGTGTGACTGCTACTGTTGTCTTTCTCTTCTCATGAGCATCAATCAGGCGTATGCATCACTGCTCTTTATAGTTATCATATGCGTGTCGTACAAGAGCATGCCAGCCTGTTCGGTCTTCTGCATGCTGCTCTAGCTGCTTTGGCTTTAATCCAGCATGAACAATGTTGGTCTTTACGCAGTCTTTATTCCTCTTGCGAGGCCAACCTTGATTCCTTTTGCCCTGGTAGAGTTTACCATAGAGGGGGTGCTTAGGAATTCTTGACTCCTCCATTTGAATGACGTGCCCTGCCCAACAAATCTTTCAGAAACACGGCTTCAATGCTTGTGGTTCCTGCTCTGTCAAGGGCTTCCAAGTTCATGACTCTGTCCTGCCATCGAATGTGCAGAAATGACCTCAGGCTGCGTGCGTGGAAGCGCTCCAGTAGTTTCACATGTTTTCTGTACAAAGTTTAGGCTTCACATCCATACAGGAGGCTGGTCAAGACTACAGTCGTGTACACTTTCAGTTTAGTGGACTGTTGAATATTGTGCTGATTCAACACTCGGGCTCTCAGGGTATGTCTACACTACCACCCTAGTTCGAACTAGGGGGGGTTAATGTAGGCAACCGGAGTTGCAAATGAAGCCCGGGATTTGAATTTCCCAGGCTTCATTTGCATATTGCCGGGCGCTGCCATTTTTAAATGTCCGCTAGTTCGGACTCCGTACCCATGGCTACATGCGGCACGAATTAGGTAGTTTGGATTAGGCTTCCTATTCCGAACTACCGGTACACCTCGTTCCACTGAGGTATTTGCAATGGCAACCACAGCAGGCAAAGAAAAGGCTTTGCTGTCCCTCAATGAGGTAGGCAAAGGAGAGGAGCCTGAGACATGGCTGTACAGGGTGATCCGTTTAAGTTCGAGCCTCACATAGCCTCAGGCAGCAGCTCCAGGAAGTGACTGTTGTCTTGATGCCCTTCCTGAAGTGCTTCCCGGTGGCCTTAAATGCAAATCAGTGTCCAATGAGTGTGGACGCTCTATTTCAAAATAGCTCAGCGCTATTTTAATAGCGCATCTCCAGAGCAAATGCCCATTTCAAAAGTATTCCTCTGAAATAGCTTATTCAGAAATGAGTGTACAGAGTAGACATGCCCTTACAGCAGTGGTCACCAACCAGTAGATCAGGATCTACTGGTAGATCTTGGAGCCTCTGACAGGTGATCCTGGCTGGTGTGGCCAAGAGGCTATCAAGTGCTGGCACTTCAGCTGCCCCTTCCCCCCCATTGCTGCTCATCTCCTGCCCTTTGCCTTGGAGCTGCCCTTTTCCCTGAGACCCTCCTGCTTACTGCATAGGGCAGGGGAGGGAGAGAAGGGTGCTGATGTCAGGGTGCCCCCTCCCACTCTGAATCTTTTCTCCACCGAGCAGAGAGGCAACACAACAGGACTTGGGAGGAGTTTGCTGGCTGCTTTAGGGAGTGGGTCAGGGCCAGGAGAGGGGTGAGCCTGCCTTAGCCCCACTGCATCACCAACCAGGAGCCACCAGCAGTGCCCAGCTGGGTCCCACATCAAAACTCCTACCATAGCCATGAATCCCCCCTCCACTCCAAGCCTTTGCTCTATCCCCGAGTACCCCTGCATCCAAATGCCATCCCAGAGCCTGCACCTAAAACTCCCTCATACATCCCAACTGCCTGCCACAAGAGCAGCTCAGAGCCCCTCTCACTTCAGATCCCTTAATACAAGATTAGAGCCTCCACCTCAGTCCTCTGTCCCAGCCTGATGAAAGTGAGGATGGGCAAGAGAGGGAGGATGGGAACAGGGCTGGGCCCTCAGCAAATGGGAGGGGAGGAGGTAGAGCAAGGGTATGTATATTTGAGGTAGATCTTGGATTGTGCTTAAATTCAAAAAGTGATCTCAAGCTCAAAAAGTTTGGAGACCCCTGTCTTACAGCTTGGGGACCGACTGTCTCAGCAGCAGTATGACAGAACAAAACCTGGGGATTCCAGTGGATGAGAAGCTGGATATGAGTCAATAGTGTGCCCTTGTAACCAAGAAGGCTAATGGCATATTAGGGTGCATTAGGAGGAGCGTTGCCAACAGATCTATGGAAGTGATTATTCTCCTTTATTTGGCTCTAAACTGCAGGGTAGCACAGCTTCACAGGTGACTAATCAGACCCATCCAGTCAGGTGCTCCATGAGCAGAGCCCTGGGCCTCTGACTGGGCAGGGCTGAGTAATCACCTGAGAAGCTGTGCTGCTGCACAGCTTAGAGGGAACACTGCTGGTGAGGCCACATCTGGAATATTGCATCCAGTTCTGGGCCCCCCAGTACAGAAAGGATGTGTATGCATTGGAGAAAGTACAGCAGAGGGTAACAAAATGATTAGGGGACTGAAGCACATGATTTATGAGGAGAGACTGAGGGATTTGGGCTTATTTAGTCTTCAGAAGAGAAGAATGGGGGAAGGGGGATTGGATAGCAGCCTTCAACTACCTGAAGGGGGTGTTTCAAAGAGGATGGAGAGAGGTTATTCTCAGTGGAGACCAATGACAGAATGAGGAACAATGATGTCAAGTTGTAGAGGGGCAGGGTCTAGGTTGATATTAGAAAAAACTATTTCACTAGGAGGGTGGTGAAGCACTAGTGTGTTACCTACTGAGATGGTGGAAGCTCCATCCCTAGAGGTTTGGCCATCCTTTGGGAAGGGGGTTGTACTCAATGATTTCCTGAGGTCTCTTCCAGTCCTATGATTCTATGATTGATTGTCTGGTGGTGGTCAGCACTAACTTTGTGTGGGGCAGAGGGCTATCTTCAGAAATTACCCCCTGCTTTCTGGTGCTTTTCAAGAAGCCCAAACTGTCCTTTTCCCAACAGCCTGGACACATAGACCCTGTGACAGCTTGTGGTTGGAGCTCTCTCAGACTTGTGCTCCAAATGAATACAATTTGGAATACTTGTGTTTAACTCTTGTAAATGTTGCTCATGTTGAGTCATAACCAACAGGCCACAATGAATTTTAAAGCATTAAATCTGTTTATAAAACATTGTTGCTTCTTTAGTCAAAGTATTACTGTGAAATCATGTATGTTGTCTGTGTACAGTTAAAAATAAATGTCCCTAATATTTCTGTCCCAACATGCATTGGGCCCTCATAAAAACCAGATATGGTCCCTTTGCATTCATTTCCAGGCTTTGCTCACCAAAATAGATCCTGATTCTGAAATCATGGACACTGATATATATTAGCATGAGGGCAATGGCAAGGAAGTCCACAGAGTGGGTTTTCTCTAGGATACTAGAGGCACAAGTTGCATACTATTTGAGTTACAAAGCCAATTTCATGAATGCAAGTAATATATTTTAAAGTCACGAAAAATTGTTATAATATTTCATATGAATAAAATACTTATTTACTCTTTAATTATTAAAAGAATATTTAATGTTTTTAGTAAGTTGTGGGAATAGACAAAGCAGGCAATGTATGGGATAAATCTACATGATGAATTAATTAATGGATCATGGGGGGAGAGGTTTAAATTAGGCTGCTTCTTTGATATACAGCTATATAGCTCATATTAGGAGTACCTAGGAAGATGTTTCCTGCCCTCAAAAAATAAAACCACTTTGTTCATCTATACATATTTATAATGCAAATAAGCATGATAAGATGGAGAAAGGAAGTAATTGCCAGGTTCCAGATGTTCCCATATCCAGTAAGTAGCAAGAGGTAAAATTTTCAGAAATACCTAAATAACTTAGGAACCTAAGACCCTTTTTCAAAAGTGACTTAAGCATTTAGGAGCTTAACACTCACTGAAAGTCGGTGTGACTTAGGGTATGTCTACACTACAACACTATTTTGAAATAACTAGTGCTATTCTGAAATAACTTAGTCTGCGTCTACACAGCAGGCAGTTATTTTGAAATAGTGTCAAAATACTGTAAAAATAGGACTTCTCACTCAGGGTATGTCTACACTACCCTCCTAATTCGAAATAGGAGGGTAATGTAGGCATACTGCAATTGCAAATGAAGCCCGGGATTTGAATTTCCCGGGCTTCATTTGCATAAGCGGGGCTCCGCCATTTTTAAATCCCCGCTCGTTCGAACCCCGTGCCACGCGGCTACACGGGGCTCGAACTAGGTAGTTCGAACTAGGCTTCCTAGTTCGAACTACCGTTACTCCTCCCCCACCCAGAGGGAAGCCAGCATGTGCGTCCTCCAGGCCCGACACCCTCTCCCCCCCCCCCCCCCCACGGTGCAGGGAAACTCTGCACGTGCCTGGCCCCGAGGCCAACCCCAGCCCAGCCAACCCGGGGAAGTAGGGGGTCGGGATTGTGTGCGTGTCTGACTGCTATTCGCTGTCACCCTGCTCCCTAGCCACTTCGCAGTGGCAGGAACGGCTGTCGTTACCGCTCTGCTTGCTGCCCCAACCGCCCACCCCCTCACCTCCCACAGCATGGCCAACCCCTGTGGGCACTTGTCCCAAGGTCAAACCCCTCTCCTGTGGTGCAGCCCAGCCCGGCCAACTCCCTCCCGCAGCATGGCCAAACCCCGGGGCCGACCCCCGCTCCCACGGCGCAGGGAAACCCCTGCGCTCGACTCACCCCTCCGGCACCGACAGCACAGGGAAGCCACCACACTCCTCCTCGAGGGCCGACGCCCCCTCCACCAGCATGCAACAGAGGGAGTGGAGCAGCCCACGCTCTTCTGGAACCCCCGGAAGTGATGCGGGCTTCAGACAGGACTTCCATCCACCCCGCAGGAATCCGGCACTACACTAGAGGTAGGTAGTGGAGCTTCTTGGGGGTGGGGGTGCCCGAATGCCTCGCGATCAACTGGTCGAGGCCTCGCAATCGATGGGTTGGTGACCACAGCTATAGAAGGACCCGTTCACCTCTCACCACCGCACAGGCACAGAGGGAAGCCCCAGCAAGCAGAGTGGTAACGACAGCCGTTCCTGCCACTGAAAAGGGTGACAGTGAATAGAGTCCAGGCACGCACACAATCATGACCCCCTACTTCCCCGGGTGGCTTTCCAGAAGCCTAGCCAAAGGCGGGGAAGTTAGGGTGGGATGCAAAGGAATGAATGAGAAGTCGGAGACCTGTGTAAATACAGGACGCTCACTCCCAGCAAGCCGAAGGCACCCTCCACCATGATGCAGGCCCTGCTGAGCCTGGCATTAAAGGCCTGCCAGGAGGGGTGGAGGTGACCCATGTAGGGCTTCATGAGCCAGGGCTGTAGTGGGTAGGCCGCATCCCCCACCAGGCACACAGGCATGTCCATGTCCCCGAGCCTGATGTGGCGGTCGAGGAAGAAAGTCCCAGTGTGCAGCCTCTGGCACACGGAGGAGTTGCAGTAAACCCATGCATCATGTGCTTTGCTGGACCAACCCACATTAATGTCCAGGAAGCAGTCCTGGGGGTCAGACACAACCTGCAGGATGACCGAGAAGTAGCCCTTCTGGTTTATGTACAGGGAGACCTGGTGGTCTGGGGCATGGATGGGGATGTTTGTCCCATCAATTGTGCCCTCTTCCCTCCTCCCCCACAGTTGGAGAAGCCCAGGGCGCCTAAGCCCTCGATGATCGCATCCACATCACTGAGGCAGATGACTGCAGAGCAGCACTCTATTTATAGCCTTGACCACCTGCAGAGAGAGAGACAAAACAGAGAGTCACTGGGGTGCCATGGTGGCTAACAGTGCTCCTTCCCCGCCATTGCCCCTCATCCCCTCTCCAAAAGCAACCCCCCTGCAATCCTGGCCACCGCGGGCAGGCCATAGTGCGCCTAGGACAGAACAAACCCTCCCGGGGAGGGGACTTACACCACCTCCTCCCCTTTTCCCTGGGGCAGCCCATCCCTTCCTCCCCCTTACCTCCTGGCACAGTGGCCGGAGACTACTATACTTGCATGAGCACTGCTCTGACGGTAGATCTCCTCATGCCGAACTGGTTTGCCATGGATAGGTAGCTATCAGGCATGGAAAGCGTCCAGAGGGCGATGGCCACACTCTTGTAAAAGGGAATGGTGGGCCTCATGTGCATGTCCCATCGCTGCAGAGCAGGGGCGAGCCACTCACAGGGTATGTCTACACTACAGAGTTAAGTCGAACTAACAGCCATTAGTTCGAATTAACTTTCATAGGCGCTACACATGCAAACTGCTAGTTCGAACTTAATTTGAATTAGTGGAGCGCTGAATTCGAACTAGATAAACCTCATTCTATGAGGACTAACGCCTAGTTCGAATTAAGTAGTTCGAATTAAGGGCTGTGTAGCCACTTAATTCGAACTAGTGGGAGGCTCGCCCTTCCCACCTTGCCCTGGTGGCCACTCTGGGCCAAATCAGGGAAACTCTTCTGCCCCGCCCCCCGGCCCCAGAGCCTTTAAAGGGCCATGGTCTGGCTACAGTGCTCGTACCAGTTGCAAGCCTGCCAGCACCCAGCCAGCAGACCCTGCACCTGGCACAGCATGAGCCAGCCACCCGCTGCCACCTAGCCCTCCACCTCTTCCCAGAACCAGGCTGGAGGCTCCCAGGAGCCTGCCAACAGCTGCAAGAGGCGGGTGCCTGCCTGGTCTAGTGTGGAGATCATGGACCTCATTGAGGTTTGGGAGGAAGCCTCCAACGTCCATGATCTCCTCACTAGCCACAGGAACACGGCCATCTACAGCCACATGGCTGACAGCCTGGCCACCAGAGGACCCATGTGGACCAGGGAGCAGGTAGACCTGCAGCAGTCCTACTCCAGGGCCTCCCAGCCAGGGGCCAACCCGGAGGCTTACCTCCACTTTGAGGCCCTGGACTGCATCCTGGGGACTCACCCCATCCAGGCCCCCCGGGTGGTGATTGACTCTGGGGCAGAGGGACCCGTCCTGGACATGGAGGAGGAGGACGCTGAGAGCCAGGAGTCTGCAGGGAGCCTGCCCAGGGCCCAGGACCCCTGAGGAACTCCACAGAGCACATCAGCTGTGTTGTCTGAGGCCAGGGAGGGCTCCACATGTAAGTGCCATCATGCTCTCCTTATGTGTATGGGGGGAGTGAGGAGAGAGGGAGCCCAGGGACCATGCGCCTGGGCCTTGCCCACTATGGAGCAGCAGCTGGGTGTCATGCAGAGACCCTGGACCATTCCCCACATGCCAACCTCACCTTGCAGAAGGGAGCTGGGTTTTACTCACCGTGTCCCCAGGGAAAACTGACCACAGCCACAGCATCTGGGACTGCAGGACACACCACTCCACCTGCAACAGCCACCTACACCCGGGCTAGCAGGCACACCCAGAACCAGGAAGAGTACCAGCAGTAGCATCTGTGGCTACTGGGGCAACAGCTCCACAACCAGGAGCACTGGGTCCATGAGGACCTGCGCTGCAGCAGCAGAGCCTGCAGGCACTGGAGGAACAGGGTCGTGCCCTCAGAGGTCACCTCCAGACTCTGGTGGACAGATTCCGCCTCCTCCTGCTCCAGCCCCTGCGGCCGCCCCAGCTGTTGCACCTCCTCCCACCCCTGCTCCTCCTCCCGCTTCCTCCGCACCCCCATCCCTCCTGACCCACCTTCCACACCCACTCCCCCCCGATGCCCCCACACCTGCAGTGCTGTGAGACAGGAGAGCCAGCAGGACCCCCAAGCCTGAACTTTCCCTTCCCTTCCTCCTCTTCCTTCCCCTTCCAGCTCCCTCCTCCCAGGTTTCCCCCTGCCCTCTCCCACCCTCACTCCTCTCTCCCCCCACCCCAGTTATGTAAAATAAAAAGAGATTTTTGTTGGCAAAATAGGTGTCTTTATTTGACATTAGGAAGGGGGGTTAGGGAGGGGAAAGGGGAAGAAGGGAAGGGTGGAAGAAGGCCCCAGTGGGAGATGCAGGGAGAGTTCAGTCCTCCTTCATCTGAAAGCTCTCCCTCAGGGCTTCCCAGAGCCAGACGGCCCCAGATGGCGGTGGTGTGGGGCTGCACATACTGGCCAGCCATGCAGTCAGCCTCAGCCATCCAGGCTGGCAGGAAAGCCTCCCCTCCCACTCACAAAAATTGTGCAGCACACAACATGCTGCCACCACAGGAGCGATATTGTGTTCGGCAAGGTCAAGGCGGGTGAGGAGGCACCTAAATCTGGCTTTCAGGTGTCCAAAGGCCCCCTCGATCATGATGCAGGCCCTGGTGAGCCTGGCATTGAAGGCCTGGCGGGAGGGGTTGAGGTGCCCTGTGTACGGCTTCATCAGCCAGGGCTGTAGGGGGTAGGCTGCATCCCCCACCAGGCTCATGGGCATGTCCACATCCCCGACCCTGATGTGGTAGTCAGGAAAGAAGGTTATGGCATGCAACCTCTGGCATCGTGTAGGCGTCATGTGCCTTGCCGGACCAGCCCACATTAATGTCCGTGAACTGGCCCGGGTGGTCACACACGGCCTGCAGGAGCACGGAGAAGTACCCCTTCCTGTTGATGTACTGGGAGGCCTGGTGTTCTGGGACATGGATGGGGATGTGCATCCCATCGATGGCCCCACCGCATTTGGAGAAGCCGAGGGCACTGAATCCCCGGATGATGGTGTCTGGGTCGGCGAGGTGGACCATCCTGCGGAGCAGCACCCGATTGATGGCCTTGACCACCTACAGAGGGACACAGCAAACCGCGAATCACTGGGGCATCCGGGTGGTTGGGAGTGTTCGTTCCCTGGCACTGCCCTGCGCCCCACTTCCAGAAGCAACCCCCATGGATGGTGTGTAGTATGGCCGGGACAGACTGAACCCTCCGGTGCGGGGCACTTTCGCCTCCTCCCCTTCCGCCTTTTTCCCCTGGGGCGGCCTATCCCCTCCCCCCCAGCCCAGTGGCCGGTGGGTGCTGTACCTGCATGAGTACTGCTCCAACAGTGGATCTCCCCATGCCGAACTGGTTCCTGACAGATCGGTAGCTGTCTGGTGTGGAAAGCTTCCACAGGGCAATGGCCACACGCTTCTCGAGGGGGATGGCGGGCCTCATGTGAGTGTCCCATCACTGCAGATCAGGGGCGAGCCACTTGCAGAGCTCCAGGAAGTTGTCCTTCTTCATCCTGAAGTTCTGGGTCCACTGTCTGTCTCCCCAGTGCTCCATGATGCTGTGGTCCCACCAGTCGCTGGTCCGGGCACTGCTGCGGCTCCTCCACAACCCCTGGGGAGGTCAGGGGAAGAGGTCAGGGGAAGAGGCAGGGGGCTGATGTGCACCAGGTGGCGTAAGGCAGGATGGCAGCATCAAGTCCAAAAACGAGCAGCATTCCCAGGGTGAGCTCTGGCTCCATGGTGCCAACTGCGGTGGCGTCCCCAATGGGAAGCACCAACACAGGCAGGTGGAGAGAAAAACGCTTTGCTGTCCCTCGGCGAAGTAGGCAAGGGGGGTCCCTTTAAGCACGAGCCTCAGATAGCCTCAGACTGCAGCCACACAAAGCAACTACTGACCTGATGCCCTGCCGGAACTGGTTTCAGCTGCCTTTAAATGCGACCCAGCATCCAATCAGTGTGGACTCGCTAGTTCAAATGAGCAAAATGCTAATTCGAATTAGTTTTTAAGTCTAGATGCGCTAATTCGAATTAGCTTAGTTCGAATTAACTAATTCGAATAACTAATAAACTAAGTTAGTTCGAATTAGTGCTGTAGTGTAGACATACCCACAGAGCTCCAGGAAGGTGTCCTTCATCCTGAAGTTCTGGGTCCATTGTTGGTCTCCCCAGTGCTCCAGGATGATGTGGTCCCACCAGTCACTGCTGGTGTCCAGACGCAAGATGCGGTGGAGCACACTGGCATCCAGGCAGTGCTGCTGCTCCTCATCATCCCCCAGAGTATGTCTACACTGCCACCCTAGTTTGAACTAGGGTAGCTAATGAAGGCATTTGAACTTGCAAATGAAGCCCAGGATTTAAATATCCCGGGCTTTATTTGCATGTTCCCGGGCGCTGCCATTTTTAAATGCCCCGTAGTTCGAACTACCTGCCCATCGCTACACGCAACACGGACTAGGTAGTTTGAGTTAAAGCTCCTAATTCGTACTACCATTATTCCTCCTGCAAGTGGTTTCTTGTGCAAAAAGAGCCTATCCGAAAAAGCACAGATACACTCATGGCCATTCTATGAATCGTAATAAGAGCTTTCTTGTGCAAGAGCATCCATGCAGTGTGGACATCCATGCAGAGGTCTGGACACGCTTTTGAGGAAGAAGTTTTTGCTTAAGAACTCTTCCACAAAAGGCTTTTTGCGCAAAAACCCTGCAGTGTAGACAAAGCCTTAGACTCCGAGGGTGCATCTAGACTGGCAAGATTTTGCACAAAAGCAAGTGCTTTTGCGCCAAATCTTGCCACCTGTCTACACTGGCCATGAGTATTTGCACAAGAACACTGACTTTGTACTGTACAAAATCAGTGGTTCTTGCGGAAATACTTTGACGCTCCCGCTCAGGGATAAGCCCTCTTGTGCAAGTATTCTTGCACAAAAGGGCCAGTGTAGACAGGCAAGTTAATTTCTTGTGCAAGAAAGCCCAATGACTAAAATGGCAAAAGAGATGTCTTTTGCACAAAAGCATCTGTGACAGTGTAGATGCTCTCTTGTGCAAATACTTTTAACGGAAAGTAGATGATTGGAGGATTTGTTTATGTCCTAGTTAGTGTTCTCCATTTTGTTCTGACCACATCATCAATATGTTGAACTGACACCCTGCATGGGCCTGCATGGCATGGCATGGCAGGAAGGCAGCATGATTGCTAATCATTGAACCATGCCCTTTCTACATCAATTTGCAGTGATAAGGGGCATATCTGGTGGCCCTAATTCTGACAAGTATGTTGATACTGGCTGCACCAAGAGACAGCTATTAGCAGCTCTCCCCTGACTGGTCATTGTACTGCCTTCCCTCCTTTGCATGGTGTTGTGCATTGTGCAATCTTACGGACTTTAGATAATGAGAGCCTTTGGGGATGAACCTTTTCTCCTTTCTTTCCTGTAAAAGTGCCAGGCACACTACTGTGCTGTACAAAGGCTGGATCTTGAAGCCATGGGAGTACATAATAAAATCATCTTCCTGGGCTATAGAGATTTATGACATTGCACAATCTTTTTGGAGTTACTTCAATTTTGTTCAGGTGCTTTGTTTTTATACCCTATTTAAGACTAGTATGAGACTTAAGACTTAAATGAATTTGCGTTTCATGACTGAAAACTACATCAAAATAATTACACAGTTGGATACAACTAGGAGGCTCATAGGAAGTATAGAATTGGAATAGGAGTGATGCTATTAGATAGGACTGAGGTGATTTAGCAGAAATATGGGGGGAGGATAATGGGGCACACTTGCTCTTCACTGGACAAGAAGGAGTTAACCCTGCACTGAGGACTGAGAAAGCCACACCTCTTCTACCTTGCTGGGCATGACCCAGTTGCACAGATATAAAAGAGAGCAACTCAGCTCAGTTGGGGCTGACTGCCAGAGGGAGAAGACATACACCACTTGTTCCAGGAAAGCCACAGCACAAATCCAGATGCAGAGATACTGCAACCCAAGCTGAAGGCAAAATTCTCCCCTGAAGCTTCAGGGAGTCTGGAGGTCCCAAGGAAAAAATCAACTCAGACCAGGGACAGGAGATAGTCACCTGCACCACAGCTGAGGGAACTGTGGAAGGAAGTAGCCCAGTAAAAGGTTATGGCTAACTGGCGAGTGAGCCAACTCCAGAGAGTCAGCGTGTTACAATTGGGGCTGTCTCTTGTCTCTAACCAAGGAGCTATATTAGCATGTGAATTGGGTCAAACTTTCTGACTTTGTCCAGGGTGCCATACTACCTTGCAAACAGGGGCAAGTCTACGGACTTTGGCAAGTGAGCTACACTGAGCAACAGACTGGGGTGAGCTTACTGGCTGGGCTGGTGGGCCACATTGCACTGCTGATTGAGGCAAGTTTACTAACTTTGGCCAGTGAGACTGGAAGCAGACCTAACAAGGTGAGAGTGCAAGGCCAGCATTGAGAGACAAGAACATACCATGTTAACTCACTTAAACTCTGGAGGAGCAGGGAGGCATTACTGATTACTCTCTACCCTCCTGAGCCAGAACTAGGATGACCTCTTCAAAGCTGGACCTGTGAATATAGGGGACTACATCAACCAAAATCAAAGGCGACAACTCATGGGACTCTTACATACATATCTAGAAGTACTGTCTGCTTGGCTGGGGTGAATGACTGCCATGTGCCACCATATTGCCACCGTGCTGGGACAGAAGGTCTGTAATACTCATTGGCCCCTACCTAAGAAGGTGTGTGTGGAAAGCAGTCCACAAAGAGCTAGAGGTTATGATAAGCATGGACATTGTAGGGGAAAGAAAGAGTCTGAAGCAAGCCAGGGCTTTGTCAAACTGGGTATGTTTACACTACCACCCTAGTTCGAACGAGGGTGGTTAATATAGTCATTCGAAGTTGCAAATGAAGCCCAGGATTTAAATATCCCGGGCTTCATTTGCATCTTGCCGGGTGCCTCCATTTTAAATCCCCGTTAGTGCGGACTCCGTGCCCGCGGCTTCACGCGGCACAGAGTAGGTAGTTCGAATTAGGCTTTCTAATTTGAACTACCGTTACTCCTCGTGGAACAAGGTGTACCGGTAGTTCGAATTAAAAAGCCTAATTCAAACTACCTACTCCGTGCCGCGTGTAGCCGCGGGCACGGAGTCTGCACTAATGGGGATTTAAAAATGGCGGCGCCCGGCAAGATGCAAATAAAGCCCGGGATATTTAAATCCCGGGCTTCATTTGCAACTTCGAATGACTACATTAACCACCCTAGTTCGAACTAGGATGGTAGTGTAGACATATCCACTGAGACTTAAACAACTCTAGGGATGGAGACTCCACTACTTCCCTAGGTAACCTATTCCAGTGCTTCACCACCCTGCTAGTGAAATAGTTTTTCCTAATATCCAACCTAGACCTCTCCCACTGCAACTTGAGACCATTGCTCTTGTTCTGCCATCCATCACTACTGAGAACAGCCTTTCTCCAGCCTCTTTGGAACCTCTCTTCAGGAAGTTGAAGGCTGCTATCAAATCGCCCCCTCACTCGTCTCTTCTGCAGACTAAATAGACCCAACAGCCTCTCCTCGTAGGTCATATGCTCCAGCTCCCTGATCATTTTAGTTGCCCTCTGCTGGACCCTCTCCAATGCGTCCACATCCTTTTTGTAGTGGGGGGCCCAGAACTGGACACAATACTCCAGATTTGGCCACACCAGAGCCGAGTAAAGAGGAATAATCACATCTCTGCATCGACTGGCAATGCTCCTCTTAATGAAACCTAATATGCCATTAGCCTTCTTGGCTACAAGGGCACACTGTTGACTCATGTCCAGCTTCTCATCCACTGTAATCCCCAGGTCCTTTTCTACAGAACTGCTACTTAGCCAGTGGGTCCCCAGTCTGTAACAATGCTTAGGATTCTTCCATCCCAAGTGCAAGACTCTACACTTGTCCGTGTTGAACCTCATCAGATTTCTTGTGGCCCAATCCTCCAATTTGTCTAAGTCACTCTGGACTCTACCTCTGCCCTCCAGTGTGTCTACCTCTCTCCCTAGCTTAGTGTCATCAGCAAACTTGCTGAGGGTACAATGCATAGGCGTGCGCAGCACATTTCATTAGGGTGTGCACCCACAGAATTTTGTTAAAAATGTACTCTTTGACCCCCATTAGCCACATCCCTGACCCCCATTAGCCACAGCCCCTGAACCGCATTAGCCATGCTTCTGGAGGTAACACTTTCGGGGCAATATGGACACATGACCAGAAATAAAAGGTGTCATGTGACACCCCCCCAAAGACTTTTCCCACCATCCTCTTACCAATAGGGATTAGTTTGGCCCTCACCAAACCCCCCTCATGCAACTATCCTGCAATTGCATTAATCCAAGGTGTGTGACATTAACTCGGGGGGTGGAGAGGCTAGGGGAAGTGTTCCCTCTAAGAATTTTCTCCCATGAGCACAATACATTTTGTGTTGTGCACCAGTACTGAGTTTGTGGCTTGTTTGGATGGGCCACTGTAGCACTCGAGTTATTAATAAATATCTTATAAACCTCTACCTTTCCCCTCTGCTGCTCTGTCTCCTCCGCTTGCTCCATCAGCTCCCCTGGTGCCTGCTGCCCCCAACCTCTCACCCGCGTTTGCTGTCCTGACTCCTGTCCTTCTCACTGCCCTCAGCCTTCCTGAGAACTGCCCCCCTCCACCAGCCCTTCTCTCCCCCCCGTGCTCACTCCTCCAGTAGCCCCACTCTGATCATGTGAGCTACCCCTCCTCATCCCCTCTCCTAACACCTCCCTTCTACACACCTGTCCTGCTTCTCTCCTCTGGTGCTGGTCCTTCCCCTGCAGGTGTTTGCCCTTCTGCTTCACCCGCAGAATCCCCTGGCACCTGCACCTTCCTTTAGCCCTGCACCATCCTGGTGCCTCCCCTTTCCCTCACTGCCCCTCCCCCCCTTTGCCCTCTTTTTCTCTGATGCGCACCCTCTTACCACCCTCTGCCCCCGTTTCCCTCATGCCCCTCTGTGCCCTCACACATGACTTGCTCCATCCCCACCTTTCTCATGCCCATGCCTTCCTTCAAGCCTTCTCCCAGCACCTCCCTCTCCCCCTCTAGCGCCCAAAGCCCTTCCCCTCTCCTTTCCTAGCATCATCCTGTCCCCCCTCTCACTGACACCTCCCCTCCTGCCCTTTTCCTCATTTTCTCCATTTGCCCCCTGGCATTTGTCTCTCTACTCCACCCTGTCCCTTGGTGCCTTCTCCTTTCTTCTCCTGAACTGCCCCCCCTCTCCTCAGCACAAGTCCCTTTTTCTCTGACCTTTACCCCCTATTTTTCCCTCCTCCTCCAGCAGCCACCAACTGGTCTGTAAGAGTTCTAGGGTCACCCTGACTGTCACTCTTCTGGTGCTCCCCCTACTCTGTCTGTCTTAGGTTCCTCAGCCCCCTTTTGGGCCACAAACCCCCACCCCACAGTCTCTGGTTCCCAAAGTTCCAGCAGCCTACACTGGGTCTGACTCGTAGTGTTGTTAGTTAGACCCTCTGTCACGTTACTGGATTCTGAGGGGAGCAGCCAGATCACTGCTGCACCCATGGGCGGGGGGGTGTTGGCCCCAAAAGTGGCACAAAGTGGGGCCATGTGAGATGTCAAATAGAAGCCTACTTTCTTCTGATTCCATATATGCTATTCATGTGACTGTATAATGTCGGTATGTGAAGTTATAAGCATGTATTTTGTGTGGATACCAAATGTTTCTCTATATGTGGTTGAACTATGGGCAAAGCAGCTCAGCCTATGGACATGCTAACGAGCAAAGCTCTGGAACAATAGCCCTCTATAGGCCAAGGACACACCTCAAGAGTGGTGACTCATACCTAGGGGCTACGAGCAGGGAACACAGGGATAGGTGACAGGCCAGGTGACCTGCAGTAGCCAAGAAGAGACCAGGAAGGAGGGATAAATAGGCCATGTGGCTGACCCCATCTTGGTACTCAGCTCAGCACTTCATCCCAGAGGCAGGGATCAAAGAGCCAGAAAGAACTGTGGACCCATCCTGATCTAGGATGTGCAACAAGGACTTTTAAGCCAGCAGCTGTAACATCTCTGCTAGAGCCTGCATCGAGAACTGGGAGATTCAATGCATGTAATGTATGATACTTTAGCAACCTTACTCTCATGCTTTTCTTTCTTGTGATAATAAACCTTTAGATGGTAGATTCCAGCCCCCTCCCTGAGGCCAGCCACACTGCCCCTGACCCCAGCCCCCTCCCCTCCCCAAGGCCAGCCGCACTGTCCCCAGCCCCCTCCCCTGCCCTCCCCTCCCTGAGGCCAGCCACACTGCCCAGGACCCCCTCCCCACCAAGGCCAGCCACACTGCCCCCGACCCCGGCCCCTGCCTCCCTCCCCAAGGCCAGCCGCTCAGCACCTGATTCCCTGACCGAGGCACATACCCCCCCACGCACCTTCCCGCCCGGGGTTTAAACTCACCTCGCTTGATGGGGTGGCTGGGTGATGTTGCTGCATCCCTGCTGCCTCTTTCCATGGGGTCCTAAGAGCTGCCGGTTTTGGCCGTGCATGTGCGACAAACCCAGCACGGCGTCCATTCCCCAGAGTGCTGAAGCGGTGCTCCTTCACTCATGCCCCCTTTGAAACATTAGGGTGTCTCTGGGCACACCCGGCAAACCCCATGCACACGCCTATGGTGCAATCCATCCCCTCATTCAGGTCATTAATAAAGATGAACAAAACCGGTCCCAGAACCAATCCTTGGGGCACTCTGCTAGAAAAAAACCGCCATCCTGACATCGAGCCGTTGATCACTACCCGCTGGGCCTGATCTTCCAGCCAGCTTTCTATCCATCTTACCGTCCATTTATCCAATCCACATTCCCTTAACTTGCTGGCAAGAATATTGTGGGAGACCGTATCAAAAGCCTTGCTAAAGTCAAGGTATATCACATCCACTGACTTCCCCATATCCACAGAGCCAGTTACCTCATCATAAAAGCTAATCAGATGGGCAAGTCGTACCTGACCATTCATGAATCCAAAGAAAAGTTATACTATGAATAACAGACAGGCCTTATGAAAAGCAGATGTTTGCTTGCTAGTCAGAATCCAGGACGTGAACTTGGCACTACAGCTGCTAGCACTACTAAAAGCACATGAAATATATAAATATATTCCACAAGGACAGTATAAGGACATCTCAACATAGCACATGATAAAATAGTTTGAATAGTGATATTGTGTCTAAAAACAACAGGAGTGAAAGCATAACAATGGGTGGTGAATAGGAATGCTTTGGAGGAAAGCACAAGGGGAGGTACCAAACGTATTATCAATGCATAAGATGATACGTAAGGTGTGTATCATAGATTGCTTGTCTCTGTCTATAAATTTTGGGTTCCTCAACTTAACTCTCTGTCCAGCCTATGGGGAAATAGTGACTCCATAATATTGACTGAGCCATGTCCATTGTCACAGGTACAAATGCACAGGGGTTCAGGGACTGTCTGGCTACCAATGATTATTAATGTACTTTGTTCAACAGTGAAACTGACTCAGGTGCCTTCGTATCTTTTCTGAGTCTATGGTCAATTCATCAGATGAGTTGGAGGGGAAATTACAGAATCCTGTAATTTCCACTCCAACTGATCTGATGGAATGGGTTTTACCCATGAAAGCTCATGATATAATATATATCTTTAGTCTTTTAGGTGCCACAGGACTGTATGTGTATTTCATTAGTTTGTTTTTCTCTGGGACCAGTTCTATGTTCAGTCTATCTAAACTATTTGGTTGCTTTTTAAAAAGTAACAACCTTAAAACATAAAAATTATTAGTTTACAATTTTTAAACTAAAATGTTATTTCCATGCTGTAATTTTTATTTCATATTTTGAAATGGGGTGGCTATTTTAATTCTCCATATGCACTAAGAACCTTTAGTGATCACTTGATTCTGGCTTCCACATCAAGCTCCCCCCCGTAGGAAGTTATGATAACCAGTTGTGATACAAAAACTAACATTTTAAAAAATGTCACTCATTTTATTTCATGTAGTGTTTTTTCTGGTTCTTTCACATACTTATTTCCTCAAAAGTTTTTTTATCTACTATACAAGTGAGAGAGTTTGTCTGTGTATCTGTCTGTTCAAGGACTCCTCCTAAATGGTAAGAACTATGACCACCAAAGTTGGCATGCAGTTTCTTTTTATCATAAAGCAAAGTAAGGGTTTGGTTGTGCCAGGAAAATGGGATGTTCCTGCAATGGGATTGCATCTCACAAAACCATACAGAAAAGAGACAGAATCATTTGTTAGGTTAAAGAGACTGCCTAGGAGCGCTCCCAGGACTGCCACATCCCTGAGCCTCTTGCCCTTCAGGTGCCTTAGGACAGATGAGGAGTGATTGAAGCTCCCCCTTCTCCTCAATTTCTACAGGGACGTTGCTATCCCTTTGTCAGAGAGCGAGGGGAAAGTGTTAGTTTGCTGCATTTCTCACTCTGGCTGGGGAGCACAGGGGGCAGATGAATCTGGAACTGCCTCTGCTGGGGAACATGCACCTATCCCCTCGGCTCTGCCTGCTAGAGTTGTGGTGGTCATTGAGAGGGGCATCTCACCTGGTCCCATGCTGCTGCAGTGGGAGAAGGCTGGGGTAGTCCTGGGTATGTCTACACTACAGAGTTAGTTAGAACTAACGGATGTTAGTTTGAACTAACTTTCATAGGCGCTACACTAGCGCTCCGTTAGTTCAAACTTAATTCGAACTAGTGGAGCGCTTAGTTCGAACTAGGAAAACCTCATTTTACAAGGATTAAGCCTAGTTCGAACTAGCTAGTTCGAATTAAGGAGTGTGTAGCCCCTTAATTCGAACTAGTGGGAAGCTAGCCCTTCCCAGCTTGCCCTGGTGGCCACTCTGGCCAACATCAGGGAAACTCGTCTGCCCCCCTCCCGGCCCCGGACCCCTTAAAGGGGCACGGGCTGGCTACGGTGCCCGTGCCAGGTGCAAGCCTGCCAGCACCCAGCCAGCAGACCCTGCACCTGGCACGGCTCGAGCCAGCCACCCGATGCCCCCCAGCCCTCCCCCTCTTCCCAGGACCAGGCTGGTGGCTCCCGGGAGCTTGCCCGGGACCTCAAGAGGCGGGCACCCGCCTGGGCTAGTGCGCACATCGTGGACCTCGTCCACGATCTCCACACTAGGCACAGGAAAGTGTCCGGCTAGGGCAGGAGAGCTGCCAGCCTGGCCACCCAGGAGCAGGTGTGCATGAAAATCAAGGGGGTCCACTGAGACCCCCGACCCTGAGCCCTGAGCTTACAATGGCCGTCCGGGGTCAGACCAAAGGTCCATCTAGCCCAGTAGCCTGTCTGCCGACAGCGGCCAACTCTAGGGACCTTGGAGGGGATGGACCGAAGACAGTGACCAAGCCATTTGTCTCGTGCCATCCCTCTCCAGCCTTCCACAAACCTTGGGCAGGGACACCACTCCTTCCCCCTGGCTAATACCACTCCATGGACCCAACCTCCATGACTTGATCTCACGTCCCTTTAAACTCTGTTCTAGTTCTAGCCTTCACAGCCTCCTGCAGCAAGGAGTTCCACAGGTTGACTCTTTGCTTTGTGAAGAACAACTTTCTGTTACTAGTTTGAAGCCTGCTACCTATTCCTTTCGTGTCCTCTAGTCCTTCTTTATGAGAACTAATGAAGAACTTTTCTTGATGCACCCTCTCCTCCCAACTCCTGCTTTTAGAGACCTCTATCCTGTCCCCCCTCCGTCTCCTCTTTTCTAAGCTGAAAAGTCCCAGTCTGTTTAGCCTCTCTTCATATGGGACCTGTTCCCAACCCCTGATCATTGTAGTTGCCCTCCCCTCTCCCAGCCTATCTCTTCCCCTCTCTCACCTCCTTTTCCCAGTCTCCCCCAGTTTTGTTCAATAAAGACAGATTCCATTTTTGAACACAATTGTCCTTTATTTTGTACATCAAGAAAAGGGGCTAGGGAAGGGTAAGTGGAAGGAAGTGAGGGAGGAATGAGGTACGAGCCCCTGATGGGGAGGACTGCGCTGGCTCTGCGGGCTTCTGGGGGTGGAAGCTCTCCTGCAGCCCCCGAATTGTCCCCTCTCCCCAGATGGCAGCCTGCAGCAAGTGCAGCCGGTCTGATGGCCGAGTGCTGTGATGTGCCCAGTGTGGGCACTCCAGGCACTCCAAGCCAGGACTGGTTTGCAAGCAGGGCACCCCTGAGAACTGTCTGTCTGGTGTGGGAGTCGAGTCCCTTTAAGCGCAGTCCTCGGCTAGCCCGAGGCAGCATCTCCACGCTCTAAGTCCTCCTCTGATGCCATGCCGGCACTGCTTCCGGCCATCCTTAAGCTCGGTTCAGGGTCCACTTAATGTGGACATGCTAGTTCGAATTAGCAAAATGCTAATTCGAACTAGTTTTTAGTTCTAGACGCGTTAGTTCGAATTAGCGCTGTAGTGTAGACGTACCCCCTTTCTTCCCAAGCCAGCCTGTAGACTGATCTCTCATCTCCAACCCCATTTCAGAGTAATGATCTAAATGAAACATATGCATTTTCATTTTAGTTAAAAAAAATTATTGAAGACCCAAGCAATGCCTGGTAAGTCTTCTTTTGCATATAATTTTAGATAATGAAGTACATGCTGAAAGAAACTGAAACTTCCACTGTAGAGTGAACATACTTTAAACTTGACAGCTACCATAAATAACTAAGGCTTGGTCTATACTGGGAGTTTAGATTAACTTTAACTTTTCAAAGCGATGTAGCCACACTACGAAGCCTGTTGTGTTGACCTTAAGACCCCTGGAAGTTGATTTCTGTACTCCTGCTTTTCACAAGGGCTGTGTCTACACTGCACTCCTTTTCCGGAAAAGGGATGCAGATGAGACAAGTTGGAATTGCAAATGAAGCGGGGGATTTAAATATCCCCCGTTTCATTTGTATAAACATGGTTACCTCTTTTTTTCAGCTCAGGGCTTTGCTGAAATAAAACCCCAGTCTAGACGGGGATCTTTCGGAAAATAAAGCCTTTTCCGAAAGGTAGCTTATTCCTTTTAAAATCAGGAATAAGGGACCTTTCGGAAAAGGCTTTATTTTCCCGAAAGATCCCCGTCTAAACTGATGCTTTTTTCCGGCAAAGCCCCAAGCCAGAAAAAAGCGGCAGCCATGTTTATACAAATGAAGCGGGGGATATTTAAATCCCTCGCTTCATTTGCAATTCCGACTTGTCTCATCTGCATCCCTTTTCCGGAAAAGGGGTACATTGTAGACACAGCCAAGGAGTAACACTATTCCCGACTTTGCCAATGGTCAAATTTTACCTTCCCGATGGCCAAATTTATGCTTGTGTAGATGCAGCATCACCGAAAAGTTGACACTATTGGCATTCGAGAATCCTCCCTCAGCTTTCTGCTCCAGCTGCTCTGGCCCCAACTTGCATCTCTACTATTCTCCCACTGAGCTCAAATAGGCCCAGAAACAGTAGAAGGGTTTCTGCTGTGTGACCAGAGTTGCGAGCCCATTCACGAGTGAGCAGCACACTGCAGCACACATGCAGATGGTGTCTAGTAACCTCAACAACAGTGTGACCATTTCAAGGACTTCTGCTCCCATGGGCTCATTTCCCAAGGGCATGGAAGAGGGCCTGCCTGGAGTGTCCAGGAGATGTTGGACCTCATCAAGGTGTGGGGGGATGAAGCCATCCTGAATGAACTCTGAACCAGCAGGAAGAATCTCTAGATATCTGACAGGCTCACAAGCTGCACCAGGGCTAAAGGATATTCTAGGGATGCACAGTAATGCTGTGTCATGATCAAAGAGCTGTGCCAGTCCTACCCCAAGGTGAAGCAGGAAAGTGGACAGTAACCTCATACACACTATTTCTACAACCAGTTGGACACCATTTTCGGGGGGGACCCAGCCAGCATTCCCAGCATGGTCATGGAGTCCAGCAAAACCTGCCTGGCACCAGCCTGGAGGACACCGTGGTGGCAGAAGGGCAGCTGGCTGAGGACAAGGAGGAGAAGGAAGAGGAGGAGATTAATTGTAATCTACTAATGTAATACTCAAAAGGTATTTAAAAGTGCACAGCAAAACTGCAGAACAGTTCACAAGAGGAACTGGGAGAACATAGTTAATGTACTGATTTGGAGTATCAGTCTTAATAATATTTATTCAAAAGTAACTAATAGCCACAGGTAAATAGTATCACCCAGACCTGTGAATTACGTTTGATTCAGTGCTAGCTTGAAGAGTTCTATCTTCTCCATCACTACTAATACTTCCCGAAGCACTTAGGTTTTTTTTAGAACTACCCATTCAAAATACTGATACAGTCCAGTTCTGCTGTGTTTGTGATATCTTATTGGATTGCACCACAGGTGCTGTAGATACAAGAAATTCTCCAGTATGATGAGAGCTTGCCATAATGATTTATTCTACCAGAAGGAAAAGTAAGTTCCCCAGCAGACTGAATTCTCCAGTATGGTGAGAGCTGCACAAAGTAATGTTTTTAGCAAAACCAAGAATGCATTAATGAGAATCTTGGTTGCAGCAGGTGAAGAGTTTCACTTCTAACATATGGACTCTGAGTAGCATATCGAAGAAACAGTGTGGCACACTTCTTCTGTGGACTCACTCCTATTGATTCCAGGTGAGTGGTTGTGGCTGATATGGCTTGTGAACACCATTCTTGATATAAAGGAAGATAGAATGCTTAGATTTGGTCAGAACAAACTGAGATCTAGGACGGAGAGGTCTTTGTATGTAAAGGAATCATGAGAAACTATCTAAATATGCCACTAATGATGAGACATACTAATGTGTCTTATATTGTTAAAGCTTGTTAATTATTCAATTTATTATTTATAATTCTTCCAATTATTATTGATAATTGTTTGTATCTTTGTAATACCATTAGTAGGATTGGATGGGATGACAAGCCCTGACTACAGACAGAAAACCCTTAAAACCCTCAAAGATACAGTTCACTTGGATTTTGATTACTGTCCAGGATTTGAGTCTCTTTAACAGTTCCTGACAGATTTAAGTCTTTCCAAACACATTATAAAATCTCCCTCTCCTTCCCAGACAGGCCTTGAAGCTCCCTGCTTTTCACTGTGTATTATGCAAAAATAAAATGCTCTTCATGGGCAGGTTTCCCTCCCTCTAGGCATGGATATCCTTGTCCTAATAGTAAATACTATGTAATTACTCCTGATAACAACTACATGGGAGAACCCAGTGAAGCTGGGTCGACTATAGACTCTAAATGTTTCTTAGCCCCCCTAGAGATATAATTCATGGTCTGGGGCTTCAGAAGCACATGGTGTACATGAGGCTCACCTATAAGGTTAATTCCAAAGCGCTACTGCCGTGAATGAAAAATGCAATGATAAAAATGTAATATCTAGACCTCTTCTCCCCTCCCTCAGGATAACAATCTACTTGGAAGATGGAAAGATTACAATCTGACATTAATATTGGAGACTTAATTTAATTAAGTACAGATATAGTTGAAAAATACGGACTGAGTGCTTTACAACAACATATGGGATAGGAAACATTTATCATATTTTATATTACTTGCATAGGCCATACAGACTTTCTGTAATAATGCAACCTTGCTCAATAACTATAGTAATACTTATCTGGTGAGCGTGGGGCTTTTAGGTTTACAGTTTTATGCTTTTTTTTCCTGTGTTGATAATGTATGGACTAACTTCAGGTAGTTCCTGAGGTGTGCAAACAAACAACCTATCTTGTACAATACTTACATTGGTGAGCAGTTACTCACATAAGTAATTTCATTGAAGTCAGTGCCACTACTAAGTAATTGCTCACCAATATGAATATGCCTGAATGTGTAGCTTTTAAAGTACATGCTCAAGGTTAACAGTCTTCTCTCCCTGTTAGAAACTTTCAGAGTCAGTTGCAAGTATAGGAGTGGGGAATTCAAAGCTTCAGTCAGCACAACCAACAGTGCTTACCACAAACCCCACTGTACTAAGTTACCTTGTAGTTCCCCTTTTGAAATATTGCAGTAAATTGAAGATGCTGATGGCTGATATCTATGGGTATGTCTACACTACCCTCCTATTTCGAAATAGGAGGGTAATGTAGGCATACCGCAATTGCAAATGAAGCCCGGGATTTGAATTTCCCAGGCTTCATTTGCATAAGTCGGGCGCCGCCATTTTTAAATCCCGGCTGGTTCGAACCCCGTGTAGCGCGGCTACACGCGGCACGAACTAGGAGGGGAGGGGAGAAGCCTACTTCGAACTACCTAGTTCGTGCCGCGTGTAGCCGCGCTGCACGGGGTTCGAACCAGCCGGGATTTAAAAATGGCGGCGCCCGGCTTATGCAAATGAAGCCCGGGAAATTCAAATCCCGGGCTTCATTTGCAATTGTGGTATGCCTACATTACCCCGCTAGTTCAAACTAGCGGGGTAGTGTAGACATACCCTAATAAACTCAGGCAATCTATGTTTAACCTTTTCTTCCTAGATGGTCTTTCACAATGTCCATAAGGATATAATAAAAGAAAAAATAGGCAGCCTTTTGTCTGAGTAGCACATACTTATGGTGCATATAGATCTGCCTTGGCCATGTAGGCTTATGAAAAGATCTTGTTCATTAGATTAGAAATTTACCTTTTCTACCATACTCTACACTTCTGAAATTGTAGTTAGCTCCTTGGGAGTATAACAGTTATTCAAATACAAATGCTGTCAAAAAAAAAAAAAAAAAAAAAAAAAGAAGGCAGCAGTATTCTTCAATAATCCTTTAGGAAACGTGAAAAAAACTGCAGTTTTTAAGGTTTTATTTCACAGATCAGTGGTATAACACTGCTTATGAGTACAGACTTGTCATAAAATTGTGTGATCATAAAACTTACCTACTTTGATGTTATCCATTTTCTGAATATCAGAGGAAGACTTGGAAGAGAATTATCATTGCAAGTTTTTTTGTAATAGAAAAATAACAAATTCTATTCCAAATGTTATGCACAAACTGGATTATAGTGTATTACAGAAAATGGCTTGGGAGTTTGCAGCAGGCACTTGAATAAAGCTTACTCATTATACAATCAATTAGGAATAAGAATATTCCATGCTATTGTGATAAAAAGGCATATTTCTGGTTTTTTATGTGCAGCTGGGACCAGTTATAATGTTATATTGATCTTTTTTTGCTTTTACATTTTGATTTTTGTATAGAGCTTTCAAGCATCACTATTTGACTAAATGGTGGAAAGAAACCATGTGGATGAAATATTTACATGAAACAGACACTTGAAAAATGTGTCTGAATAACAAACCAAATCATCTTAGGAAAAGTATAACCCAGTCCAGAGATTGTATGAAAACATAAAGGCTACATCTAGATTGCATCCCTTTTTCATAAAAGAGATACAAATTAGACGCATCACAATTACTAATGAAGTGGGGATTTAAATCTCCCCCGCTTCATTAGCATAAAAATGGCTGCCGCTTTTTTTCGGCACGGAGCTTTGCCGGAAAAAAGCGCCAGACTAGACGCGGATCTTGCGGAAAATAAAGCCTTTTCCAAAAGATTCCTTATCCCTTATTTTAAGAGGGATAAGGGATCTTTCGGAAAAGGCTTTATTTTCTACAAGATTTGCGTCTAGACTGGCGCTTTTTTCCAGCAAAGCTCTGTGCCGAAAAAAAGTGGCAGCCATTTTTATGCTAATGAAGCGGGGGAGATTTAAATCCCCGCTTCATTAGCAATTGCGATACGTCTAATTTGCATCCCTTTTACAAAAAAGGGATGCAATCTAGACATAGCCAAAATGTATAAGGATAAAGCCAGAAAATATATAATACATTAATTGTAGTAGGTAACCTGTTTTCCTTAATTATTCCATTGTGAATAGGGAGATTTACTTATATTATCTAAAGCATCTGCATATTAAGCATCTTTTTCTAATATAGCATACTTCTCTGAACCAAAAGGAAATGATTAACTTACAAAGAGAGGGTTGAGTCTTTTTATGTCACCAAATTTTATAAGATAAATTAATAGTCCTAGTAAATATGTTTTCTTTCTTAATCTATTTGTCAATAAAAATAATGGGCAGTTGCATGGAGATAAACATGAAGTACATTTATTATTATAATATGTAGAAATCAAGTAGGAATAATTATACCCATATATATTTTTGAACAAGAAACAGATGAAGAAAATATAAAGACATAGATTTTGCATAATAATATGTACTTTGTCTTCATTAACCCACGTCTGTATTTTTTTGTTCACAGTTCATAGCTTTTCTGTTTTGCCAGTGGTTTCTTGTTAGCTTCTGATCTACATGTCCAGGGTCACATCCGTGGTTCAAAGAAGACTGCTTTGTGCTGCTATGACAGTGCAAAAAACAACCAAACAAACCCCAAAGGTATTATAAGTTATTAGCTTGGAATTCCTTAGCTATGTCTATCTCCTTTCCACCACTGGGAGCAGAGAGTGTGGGAGGCTCCTCTAATTGACCCAGTAGGATGAACAAGAAACCAGTATTCCTGGGAACTGGCTAAATCAAAAGCTGTCTTTCTCTGCCCTGCTCTTGCTCTGAGCCCATCTTGTCCAATGCTATAATTTCAGTATCAAGTTACTGACAGCTTAATGTTAGCACAGCACTGTAATGAAACTGTAATTACTCCTTTCTTTATTTTGTAATCATAGACAGGAAAGATAAAATTACTGGTTGTAAGCATGTAGGGCTCGGAGAGGGGCACCTCCCTCTCAGGGTCAGTGGGTGGCCACTCTGACACACTACACCCTGTTCAGTCTGTTTGGGGAATTAGCAGGGGTTTTGGTTCAGAGCCCGGGCCCTTGCTCAGGGTAGGCGTTTGGAGGCCCAAGCCCTTGCTTCAGGACGGGTCAGCAAAGCATTACAGGCAAAGCCCGGCCTCAGATCAGGGCGGTAAACAATCAAAGCCCAGCCTCAGTTCAGGGTGTGGTGACAAACAAACAGTCAAAGCCCAGCCTCGGTTCAGGACAGGGCAACAAAGTAAACAGTTCAAAAAGCCCCAACCTTAATTCAGGGCGGGGCAGCAGGCAAACAGTTCAAAAGCCCCAGCCTTGGTTCAGTTCAAAAGCCAGCTGGGTCCCCTTGCTCAGGCGGGATTCCAGTGGATGTAGGCTGCAACTCGGGTACAGCCAAGGGGGGAGACTGCCACCCAAGAGTGAGGTGGCAGGGGGGATGCAAGGCTCTGGTAGCAGCAGAGCAGTCTTCTGCTGGGTCAACAGAAATCTGCTCCCCGACTTGCTGACCTGGCTCTGGCTATGGCTCATCCAACAGGCTTTCCCTGGGCTCATTACAAACTCCCCCTCATGCTGTACCTGGGTTCAGGGCCGATCCTTGGTTCTTGATCACTCTGAAAACTCTGGCGTTGTACACAGACTCTCCCGGTTACCATCCAGTAGGGCCCCGGTGGCCCAAGCCAGTTCTCCGCCGCTCCTGGGTCCAGCTCTTCCCCTGGGTGCACAGGAAAGGCTTCTTGCTTCTTCTGGCATTTGCCCCACACTGGCCTCCCTGGCAGACCTTTTTTAGCTCTAGCCCCACCCCCTGACCTCCCATCACGTGGGTTATCAGGGCCAGGTGTTGACCACCAAGGCTCAGGGAAGGGTGCCTCCCTCTCGGGGTCAGTGGGGAGCCACTCCAATCCATTAAACTGATCTATAGGACTAATATTATGTACTTATCTACATATCAGAAATTTATGTATTTGGCTTCTTCATCTGGGTGAGCCACCCAGCAAGGAATTCATTCATGTCAGAAGCATTTTTACCAATACTAATAAATGCTCAGTCCAAAAAATGTTTGGAAAATCCTTAGAAGTGAAAAAAATGCAGCACTTAGTGATCTAAGTGATCTGATGCACATAGGTGAGACAGTAGATATGGAAAATAGCAGTAACCTTGCGGTCACTGTCACCATCCACATTTCCAGGTATGCAAACAAAATAATTTTTTTAAACTTTGAGGCTGCGTCTACACTGGCATGATTTTGCGCAAATACTTTTAAAGGAAAAGTTTTTCTGTTAAAAGTATTTGCGCAAGAAAGCATCTAGATTGGTCCGGGAGTCATCGTAAGAACAATGAGCTTTTGCGCAAAAGTGCGTCTACATTGGCAGGATGCTTTTGCACAAAAGCAGAAGCCCGGAACCATTTTGCAGAGGGCAAAAGGGCACCAGCCTTTTCCGGGGGCGGGGGCTGGAGCTCCTGTGAGACACGTGCTTAAAGGGATCTCCCTGGACAGCCGTTTCTCTCCTGCTGCGTGCTATAGGACCTCTTGCAGGGACTGACAGCTGTAGCAGTTTTTGTGGTTGCCCTCTGCCTTTTGGACACCACTGCCTTGTGCCTTTTAGTGCTTTTGGCTGATTTTTTTGATCTACCTTGTTTTTTGTGCCATGGAGCCAGGGGTGGCCATGTGCCTGCTCTGGCCCCTTCCAGCCATTTTGGAGTTCCTGCAGTTGGTGCTCCAGTCTGCTGCACTCCTCCACCAGGACCTGGAGATGCAGATCGCTCTGGACTCCCTCACCAGGGAGGCCATGACGTCCCAGTGGCATCCCCCACCCCACTATGGAGAGGCCACTGTGAAGACTGGACACCAGTACCGACTGGTGGAACCGACTGGTCCTAGGGCAATGGGACAACCAGCAATGGCTCCGGAACTTTCGCATGTGAAAGTGGACGTTCCTGGAGCTATGTGCCTGGCTCGCCCCTGCGCTCCATAGAACCACCACCCAGCTGTGGGCACCCATCCCCATCGACAAGAGGGTCGCCATCGCACTCTGGAAGCTGGCCATCCACCAATCAGTGTCACACCAGTTCAGGGTGGGCAGATCCATCATCGGTGCCGTCGTCATGCAGGTAAGTCGCAGGAGGAGTGGGTCGGGGGGGAGGGTGCTTCACTCCATGCTCAGGGGCAGGCAAGACTCCAGGCTGGATCCCCCCGGGGGATTTGGGCTGTCCCTCGCTTGCACAGGCCTGCTGGTGGGGGGCGGGCCCGTGGGGCGAGGGGGCCCTTGTGTGTGTATGTGTGTGTGTGTGTATGAGGACAGAGTGCATCACGGGGGGGGGGGAGCCCAAGGGAGCATGCACTCACCCTGCCTTACGTGATGTGTTCCTCTGTGTTTCTCTGCACCTTCTGCAGGTCGTCCACGCCATTAACGATGTCCTGCTCCCAAGAGTCATCCGCCTGCGCAACGTGGAGGCTACGGTGGCCGGCTTCACTGCCCTCGGGTTCCCCAACTGCGGGGGAGCCCCGGATGCAACCCACATCCACGTCTGTGCCCCGGAGCATCGAGTGGCCCATTTTATTAACAGAAAGGGGTACTTCTCAATTGTACTCCAGGCTCTCATGGACCACCGCTTCCTGGACATTTATGTGGGCTGATCCAGCAGGGCACATGACGCCCGCATCCCACGCAACTCCGGCCTGTTTGGCAGGCTGGATGCGGACACTTACTTCCCCCAGTGGGAATTTACTGTCAGGGACGTGCTCATGTCCACATGTGTTGTGCGGGACGCGGCCTACCCCCTGCTGCCCTGGCTAATGCGGCCCTACACAGGGGGACTGGACCATAACCAGGCCTGGTTCAACAACCGCCTCAACCGGGCCCGCAACCAAGTTGAGTGTGCCTTCGGGCGTCTGAAAGCCCGGTTCCATTGTTTGCTCACCCGTCTGGAGATGGGTGAGCAGAATGTCCTGGAGGTAGTGGCCGTGTGCTGCGTGCTCCACAATCTCATGGAGCAGAGCGGGGAGGCCTTCCTTCCAGCATGGATGGCATGCCAGGGCCAGGCCTATGAACAGCCCTGCACAGCTGCCATCCGCCAGGCACACCACGATGGGGTGCACATCCGGGAGACCCTGATGGACATGTTCTCCCAGGCCCCATAGTAGGGTCGCCTCTGTCTCCCTTGACATCTCCCTCCCATCCTCAACCCTTCCCTCCTCCCCTCCCCTTACTTCCCAATAAGCAACAACACAGTTTTTTTTTAACACAAACTTGGAACTTTTTATTTACAATGGGGAGGAGGGAGATGCAGGATGGGAGGGGGAGGAGGCTTTTAACTGGGAGGAGTGGCCCCTGTGACTGCTTCTGCAGGGCTGGACCTGCACATGGGAGTGAGGGCGCGTTGGGGCAGGCAGCACGGGGAGGTGGGCAGGAGGAGCAGGAGCAGGAGGGGCCATTGCAGGAGCAGGAGGTATTGCTATGGGAGGGATGGCGGGTGCATGGGGCAATGCCATGCTATAATGAATGGCATGGCCAATGTGCGGGGTGAGGGTGGATATGGCATCCACCATGCGCACGCACTGGGCCTGGAAGGAGCCTCAGGCCTCCTTGGGTCACTGCGGGTCCACCTCCACCCACCATGTGATGGCTGCCTCCACTCATTTGACGGCCTGCACGTGGCGCCGAAGGAGCTGGTCCCACTGCAGGGCCCGCCACCTTGGTGGTTGGTGTCACATTACCAAATTGGAGGGAAGCAGCCAGATCGCTGCTGCACCCCTAGGTGGGGGTGTTGGCCCCAGAAATTGATATGGGGGGAGCCATGTGGGGTATTGAATGGGAGCTTATTGTTTGTTAATCTTATGTACACTATTTACGTGAGTGTATAATGTCTGTGTGTGTAGGTAGGAATCTGTAATCTGTGAGGAAGCTGAATATTTCTGTGAATGTGGTTAAGCATGGCTATGGACAGGCTGAGTAGCAAAGCCCTGTAGAACAATGGCTCTCAATAGGCTATGGACACACCCAAAGAATGGGATTTGTCACCTGAGGGCAGCCAGCAGGAAATATAGAGATTGGCCTCTGACCAGGTGACTTGCTGCATACAAGAAGAGGCCAGGAAGGAGTATAAAGAGGCCATGTGGTCGATGCCATTTTGTTCTCAGCTCAGCACTTCATCCCAGAGGCAGCACTGCAGGGATTGAAGAGCCCGGAAGACCTGTGAACCCATCCTGATCTTAGGATGTGCAATAAGAACTTTTAACCAGCAGCTGCAACATCTCTGCTAGA
Organism: Pelodiscus sinensis; assembly: GCF_049634645.1. NCBI lineage: Eukaryota > Metazoa > Chordata > Testudines > Trionychidae > Pelodiscus > Pelodiscus sinensis. Next base: position 12,627,853 of record NC_134723.1, read on the forward strand.
GCCTGCATCGAGAACTGGGAGATTCGGTGCATGTAACGTACTGTACTTTAATAACCTTACTCTCATGCTTTTCTTTCCTGTAATAATAAACCTTTAGATATAGATTCTAAAGGATTGGCCCAGCGTGATTTGTGGGTAAGGTCCAGAGGGTAAATTGACCAGGGATCTGTGGCTGGTTTCTTGGAACCGGACAGAACTTGTTCGGGGTAGGTGGGATTGGGTGCTAGGACCCCCCACCTGTGTATAGGCCCGGGGCCATCTGGGGCACGGATATTGCTGGGGTGTCAGAGGGGTTTTGCTCGGGAGGCTTCAGGCAGGCAGCTGAAGCGCTCTGTGAGACTGGTTTGTGGCCTGTGTGGAGAGGTCGCCAGTCGGGGGCTGTAAGGAACCCCGGATTTGAGCAATTCGCCCTGAGCGGACGCACTCAGCTGTGCCCAGACAAGGCCTGGACCGTCACAGTGGCGTAGTCGGCAGGATCCACAGATCTTGGTCAATTGAGCTTTGGGATCAGGACCCCACGCTGTCTAAATTTGATTTTTGGTGTTGAGAGTTTGGTTGATTAAAGAGCCGCTGCGATGATCCCGGAATTATATGAGAGTCTGAGCAAAAGTGCTCTGAAGGATTTGTGCTTGGGGAGAGGCATTGCCTTTAGGAAAAGGGCCTCTAAACTAGATCTGGTAGTGCTGTTATTAACCAGAGATGTGGATGAAAGGGATCAGAAGCAAGCCAAGGAGGCTGCTGAAAGAAGGCGGAAGGCAGATGAAGAAATTGCTAAGAGACAGAAGGAGCTGGATCGGGAACTTGAGATGAGAAAAGCAGAACTTGAGGAGAAAAAGGCAGAATATGCTGAGAGACAGCGGAGGGAAGAGGTAGAGCATGTGAAGAAGATGGCCCTAGCCAAGGAGGAACATGCTAGACTTGACCTCCAGCTTAAGAGACTAAAAGAACAAGACAGACTGTATTCTCCTGAAGGTTCAATGTATAACTCTGTGGGTATGGGGTATGCTTATGGTATGGCAGACGTATTTTGCCCAGCTGATGTGATGACCCAACCCCAAAGCATGTGTAAATGCAAACCTTTTGTCTTACCTGTAGCTAACAGGGAGGTTTGGGAAGGGGGTGCATGTGGGTATGGAAAGTTTCCTGGAGCTGGTCAGTCTCCCTGTAACCAAGGGGAAAGTGTCTCTACATGTGTGCCTGTGGCAGATGCCTGTGTGTCTGTGCAGGGGGGCAGTGAGCCTGTGGGTGAGGGCCCGTCTGATGCCTCAGAGGTGAGGCTGGAATCAGAACCAGGGCAAGAAGAGCCCAGAAATCAGGGAAGTGTTTCTCTGAGGCAGCCTGGAGTGGCTGGCCAGAGTGAAGTTTTAGTTGAGGAGTTGGTGACTGGTGAGGTTTGTGGAATTGAACCTGCACAAGCTGAAGTTGATTTGTGTGAAGAAGCACAGTGTGTGCAAGCTGGCAATTTGGCTGGTGGAAGTAGCAGTGGGGCAGTAAAGGAAGCTGTCCCAGTGGCTAGCTGTATGCCTGAGATTAGCCAGGGGTGTTGGGACAAGGGAGAAGCTGTCTCTGGTTGTCTGGCTGTGTGTGGGGAAGAGTTTCTTCCTTTGTCTGAGGAAGGTGCCCCACAGCCTGTGAAGGCTGAGAGCAGTGTGGTTGTCCCAGAGTTGGGTCTGGATATGGCTAAGGCCCAGGAAGGGGGTGGCCCAAGGTTTGTGTCTGCTGGGGAGAGGGATGAGGTGACTCAGGTAGAGTCAGTCAGGGTACGTCTACACTACAGCGCTAGTTCGAACTAACTTAGTTCGAATTAGTTAATTCGAACTAAGCTAGTTCGAACTAACGCATCTAGAACTAAAAACTAGTTCGAACTAGCGTTTTGCTAGTTCGAACTAGTAAGTCCACATTGAGTGGACTCTGAACAGGGCTTAAGGATGGCCGGAAGCAGTGCCGGCAGGGCATAAAAGGAGGACTTAGAGCATGGAGATGCTGTCTCAGGCTAGCCGAGGGCTGCGCTTAAAGGGTCCCGACCCCCACCCCGGACACACAGTTCTAAGGGGTGCCCCGCTTGCAAAGAAGTTCTGGCTTGGAGTGCCCTGAGTGCCCACACTGGGCACATCACACCACTCGGCCATCAGCCCGGCTGCACTTGCCGCAGGCTGCCATCTGGGGAGAGGGAGTAATTGGGGGGCTGCAGGAGAGCTTCCACCCCCAGAAGCCCGCAGAGCCAGCCCAGTCCTCCCCATCGGGGGCTCGTACCCCATTCCTCCCTCACCTCCTTCCACTTGCCCTTCCCTAGCCCCCCTTCTTATTGATGTACAAAATAAAGATAACGTTTCTTCCAACATTGACTCTGTCTTTATTGAACAAAACTGGGGGAGACTGGGAAATGGAGGTGGGAGAGGGGAAGAGAAAGGCTGGGAGAGGGGAGGGCAACTAACATGATCAGGGGTTGGGAACAGGTCCCAGATGAAGAGAGGCTACAGAGACTGGGACTGTTCAGCTTAGAAAAGAGGAGACGGAGGGGGGACAGGATAGAGGTCTCTAAAAGCAGGGGTTGGGTGGAGAGGGTGCATTCACAAAAGTTCTTCATGAGTTCCCATAAAGAAGGACTAGAGGACACCAAAGGAAAGGAATGGGTAGCAGGCTTCAAACTAGTAAGAGAAAGTTGTTCTTGACAAAGCAAATAGTTAACCTGTGGAACTCCTTGCTGCAGGAGGCTGTGAAGGCTAGAACTAGAACAGAGTTTAAAGGGAAGTGAGATCAAGTCATGGAGGTTGGGTCCATGGAGTCCTATTAGCCAGAGGGTAGGAGTGGTGTCCCTGCCCAAAGTTTGTGGAAGGCTGGAGAGGGATGGCACGAGACAAATGGCTTGGTCATTGTCTTCGGTCCATCCCCTCCAGGGTCCCTAGGGTTGGCCGCTGTTGGCAGACAGGCTACTGGGCTAGATGGACCTTTGGTCTGACCCAGGACGGCCATTGTCAGCTCAGGGCTCAGTGTCGGGGGTCTCAGTGGACCCCCTTGATTTTCATGCACACCTGGTCCTGGGTGGCCAGGCTGGCAGCTCTCCTGCCCTAGACGGCCACTTTCCTGTGCCTAGTGCGGAGATCGTGGACGAGGTCCACGATGTCCGCACTAGCCCAGGAAGGTGCCCGCCTCTTGCGGTCCAGGGCAAGCTCCCGGGAGCCGCCAGCCTGGTCCCGGCAAGAGGGGGTGGGCTGGGGGGCATCGGGTGGGTGGCTCTGTGCCGTGCCAGGTGCAGGGTCTGCTAGCTGGGTGCTGGCAGGCTTGCACCTGGCACGGGCACCGTAGCCAGCCCGTGCCCCTTTAAGGGGTCCGGGGCCGGGAGGGGGGCATAGAGTTTCCCTGGTGTTGGCCAGAGTGGCCACCAGGGAAACCTGGGGAGGGCTAGCCTCCCACTAGTTCGAACTAAAGGGCTACACAGCCCTTAGTTCGAACTAGCTAGTTCGAACTAGGCGTTAGTCCTCGTAAAATGAGGTTTACCTAGTTCGAACTAAGCGCTCCGCTAGTTCGATTCAAATTCGAACTAGCGGAGCGCTAGTGTAGCGCATAGGAAAGTTAGTTCGAACTAACGTCCGTTAGTTCGAACTAACTTTCTAGTGTAGACATACCCTCAGTGTTTTACCAGAACCCCAGAGACCGGACAGTGGTGACCCTGATATTGTGCCTGATGCTGCTGTGTTGCTGGCAGAGGGGGGAGCGACTCTGTGGGAGCAGGGAGACCCCTTAGCCCAGGCACAAGGAGAGAATGAGGGTGTGTTAACTCTGGTGCCTAATGATGGTGTGGCCGTTTACAGCCATCTAGAGAGCTGCACAGGGAGTGAAGATGCCTCTGACCCTGTCTCTTGTGAGTCTATCTATGTGCCTGAAAGGGGATTATCTGTGAATCCACCTGAGGGGCCAGAGATGACTCAGGGAGTAAGGGAATTGCAGGAGGAATTGGTTGGGGCTCAGCAGGGCAATGCTACTGCAGAGCCAGGGAAGGGTGAACTGCTGCTTAAGGAAGCTCATAGGGAGGAGAGTCCTGGCAGTGCTTGTAGCAAGCAGTTTGCTGTAACTGAGGGAGGTGACAGGGCCTTGCTGGGAGAAGGCATTCAGGAGAAAGCTCTGCCTGTAAAAGGCAGCAGCTTCTTGTGTGAGGCCCTTGTTGCAGTGCCTGACAGACAGAACTTGTCTGTTAACAGTGACTCCACTGACTTGGGTTTAGGGAAACCCAGTGTGGATGGTGGTGGAGAAGTCTCAGAGGGACTGAGGGTTGTTCCAGAGGAGGCAGGAACAGCCAGAGAACTGGAGCAGGCTGCTAACCCAGTAACTGTGGGTGACCAGCTTGCTGGGAAGTCAGTGTGTGTGGGACAGGATTGTTCCCAGGTGAAGGAGGAGAGTGGGAACTTAGTGTCTCAGATTCAGGAGAAGGGCTGGGTAGCTAAGTATGCGGAGCGGAACAGCTGTGTGGTCACTCTCCCTAGGATGCAGGAGATGGCAGTTATGCTCCCATCTCTGGACACGGTGGACACTCATACTCAATCAGGGAGGTGGATGTCTGGTTCCATGTGGAACCAGAGGTTGGAGAGGGACAGAGGAGAGACTTGGGAGTCTGCAGCTTGCTGCTGTTACCCCACTGAGTGGGGGAAGGGGGAGAATTCCAGGGCCATTGTGAGCCAGGGAGTCACACCCAGCCAGCCCATTGTCTTGGTCAGGCCAGGGGTTTCAGGCCTGGAGCCCAGAGGACAAGGGGGAGGGGCAGGACTTGCTTCGGCCAAGAAGATTTGCAGTTTAAACCTGAAGGGCCAAAACTGCAATGGTGTGGAGCCAGAGAAAGGGCCTGACGGAGAATGTCAATATACACCTGATATAGGATTGTTTTTGTTACTGATGTTAATTCTTGTAACCAATGTACTATTGTTGCAGAGAATTGTAAAGGTATACAATGTGCATGATCCTATGAAAATACCATGTAATCTGTCTGGAGATGTACCAAACGACAGACGGTATGTAAGGGGACATTGTGATATTGATATCTCATGGTTAACACTTGTAACTGGTCTTGGAACTTTTTACAGGACAAAAGGGGTTCCAGCCAGAAGGTCCTGTGTGAGAAGGGAAACTGAGGCACACCACCATTTTGGTTGGGGGAGGCCTGTGATGCCCTCAGTGATGTTACTGGCATCACTTCCTGCATCAATTTTGCGTTGGGGGTGTCACATTACCAAATTGGAGGGAAGCAGCCAGATCGCTGCTGCACCCCTAGGTGGGGGTGTTGGCCCCAGAAATTGATATGGGGGGAGCCATGTGGGGTATTGAATGGGAGCTTATTGTTTGTTAATCTTATGTACACTATTTACGTGAGTGTATAATGTCTGTGTGTGTAGGTAGGAATCTGTAATCTGTGAGGAAGCTGAATATTTCTGTGAATGTGGTTAAGCATGGCTATGGACAGGCTGAGTAGCAAAGCCCTGTAGAACAATGGCTCTCAATAGGCTATGGACACACCCAAAGAATGGGATTTGTCACCTGAGGGCAGCCAGCAGGAAATATAGAGATTGGCCTCTGACCAGGTGACTTGCTGCATACAAGAAGAGGCCAGGAAGGAGTATAAAGAGGCCATGTGGTCGATGCCATTTTGTTCTCAGCTCAGCACTTCATCCCAGAGGCAGCACTGCAGGGATTGAAGAGCCCGGAAGACCTGTGAACCCATCCTGATCTTAGGATGTGCAATAAGAACTTTTAACCAGCAGCTGCAACATCTCTGCTAGAGCCTGCATCGAGAACTGGGAGATTCGGTGCATGTAACGTACTGTACTTTAATAACCTTACTCTCATGCTTTTCTTTCCTGTAATAATAAACCTTTAGATATAGATTCTAAAGGATTGGCCCAGCGTGATTTGTGGGTAAGGTCCAGAGGGTAAATTGACCAGGGATCTGTGGCTGGTTTCTTGGAACCGGACAGAACTTGTTCGGGGTAGGTGGGATTGGGTGCTAGGACCCCCCACCTGTGTATAGGCCCGGGGCCATCTGGGGCACGGATATTGCTGGGGTGTCGGAGGGGTTTTGCTCGGGAGGCTTCAGGCAGGCAGCTGAAGCACTCTGTGGGACTGGTTTGTGGCCTGTGTGGAGAGGTCGCCAGTCGGGGGCTGTAAGGAACCCCGGATTTGAGCAATTCGCCCTGAGCGGACGCACTCAGCTGTGCCCAGACAAGGCCTGGACCGTCACAGTTGGGCAGCTGGGGGTGCTGCTGCTGCGGCAGGGCTGGAGGGTCCCCCACTTCTGCTTGGTCCCGCTGCAGGGAAGAGAAGAAAGGATGGGTCAGTCAGGCAGCCCGGCCACCATCCCCACCCCTCATGCCCTCCACCCCTGAGCCCAGGTGACACCACAGTAGTGTGGCTTGGGCCCACTCAGTTACCCCGCTCCCCCCGTGTTGTATGTTTGCATACAGGACAGCCCCTGGAGTAAGGTCCTCCTCCATGTATTGTAACCACTGGTCTGTGTCCTGGTCCCTTGGGGGGTAGGAGGGCGCTTGTGTTGTGTTAACCTGTGGAACTCCCTGCAAGTTGAGGCTGTGAGGCTTTGGGCTAATCAATGGCGTTTGACAGGGAGTGAGATGAAACTCCACACAGTGCCTGGGAGCACATCTGGCAGACGTGGTCTGGGCTCTCAGATCCCCATCACGTGGGACGTCTCCTGGACGGAACCAGGAGAGTGACTGGGGAGTGTACCAGCCTTGCTGCAAAACTCAGGTGGCCCTAGGAATGGCCGGAGCGCTTCGCCCCTCCCCCGCCCCCTATCCCTCACGCACGTAGCCCAGGGACATGTGTGGCTGCAGTGGGGACTTCCCTCAGGGAGCCAGCCAAGGCATTGGGAGCAGGCAAGGGGCTCAGTGGGGGCCACGCTCACAGGGCTGTGATGCTGCAGTTTTCCCAGGAGCAGCTGGCTGTGCCTCACAGCCAGGCATGGGACAGTGTGCCTTTCTGTGTGCTGCATCCTTGCGGAGGTGCGGGCTCTGGCCTGGGGCCCTGGCTGGTTCCAGCCGGCATCCACCCTTACCCCCTTGTCCCACCAGATTTGTGTGAGCAGCACGGTTCCAGGTGTTCCCTGGAGCTGCCTGCCACGGCCACGTGCCGCTTGCTCACCAGGCTGCCCATGGTTGCATGTGCTGCATACCTCTAATGCTACACAGCATGCAGCTCACATGGCCTGAGTGATGTGATCTTTCCCTCCCCTCTCCAGGTGCCTGGCTCCCCCCCGCCCCGCCCCCTGCCCTTGTGAGTGCAAAGTGCAACACTCACCGGTGGATCCTTCTTCGGCCTCTGAGGACACACGGGAGACATCAGGGCTGCTGGAGGGGGCCTCTGCGTGGAGGGTTACGGTGCTGGCCTTGTCCTCCGACCCGCTGGTGGTGTCTTCTTCTTCCCTTGCCTTGCTGGTCCTGGTGACAGGGAGGGCGCATGCAGGTGTCTACAGGGACGGATGGTCCCTGGGGTGGTGCCTGGCCCAGGATGCGGTGGATCCGCTAGTAGTGGAGGCAGGTGTCGGCTCCTGCCCCCTGGCCCTCGCTGGCCCGGACATAGCCCAGGTGCAGCTCCTTCGCCTTAGCCCAGACTTGCTAGAGGGTCCGGGCTGGATGTTCCTTGTGGGCGAGCGCCTGGGCCATGCGGTTGAAGATCTCTGCATTGCGGCGACGGGACCGGGTGTCATAGAAGGCCTCCTCTTCCTCCCAGAGGTCCAGTAGGGCCTCCAGCTCCTCTGCGGACCAGTATGGAGCCCTCTGTTTTCGGCCCCTTGGGGCCTCCTGCACTGGGGGTGCGGGTGGCTGTTCCCCCCCCTGGAGCTGCCATCCTCCTCTGGTGCCTTTTGGGGACAGCAGGAGCTGCATGGCAGAGCTCACTGCAGAGGTGGCAGAAAGGCTTCTGCCTCGTGGCCTCTGCAGGCTGTGTCTGCCTTTAAGGGGTCTCGGGTTACCAGGAAGTCCGGGAGCTGCCTGCAGGTACGGAGCGTCCAAGCGGCCACTAGGGCTTTTTTCCGTTTAGACGGCTTTTGCACAAAATGTCTTGGCTGCCTGTCTACACTGGCCTTTTGTGCAAGAACACTTATTCCTGAGCGGGAGCTTCAGAATATTTGCACAAGAAGCACTGATTTTGTACATTAGAACATCAGTGTTCTTGTGCAAATACTCGCAGCCTGTGTAGACAGGCGGCAAGATTTTGCGCAAAAGCAATCGCTTTTGCGCAAAATCTTGCCAATGTAGACACAGCCTGAATGAATTAACCAGAATGGCAGCTATTTGCATAGCCTGTTACCAAAGGGTGAACTTATTTCTTTATCTTTTCAAAATACCAAGGCCCTATGTGTGTGTGTCATCAGGAATATATTGGGATCTCTGACTCTTTTCCACTATTGCATTGTGATATTGTTGCAAACAGTAAACCTTTTAAAAAGCTGTGTCACTCTCGATTACTCTAAGGTACATCCAAAAGAGAATTACTGAGTTCTCTGGTTTTACTTCAATATGACAGATCGGACATCAGAAACACAATCATACCACTTATACTAAGAGATAATTCAGTTCCATAAATTAATGCATCTTATTGTGAATGTTCAAATTTATAATTTGACTGACAAAAAGAATAGTAAGAGGGACTAAACTATGGCAAATATTGTATTAATTCCTGAGTCTTTCATGTCAATTGTAATACCAATTACAATTTTGCTTCAAGAACCCAAATATTACAAATGACAATTCTGCTGTACTGTCATCCTAGTCAAGATGTGTGTGAAATTTAGGTGGCTTACTACTCTACCAGAAATTCTTTGTCTCTCTGCTTTGTAATTACTGAGCTCTGATAAATACCATTTTAGGATTGCAAGATTGTTATGAAAATGTATCAGCACAGGACCTATTCATCTAGCCTAAATTGATGATTAAAGATCGAATATCCTTTTATTTACCTCTCAAATTACTGTTGGTTGACCTTGAGGCAAGTGGACATATTAGGGTGCTCCTAGACTGCAGGGTTTTTTCAGAAAAACAGCTGTTTTTCTGAAAAAACTTCTCTTACGTCCACACTGTTGTTGCATTCTTTCAAAAGAAAATTGAAATAACACAGGGGGTTTTCCAACATTGGTATAAGGAAGAACACCTTTTCTGAAAGAGCTCTTTCGGAAAAAGGCACATGTGGACACAGAAGAGAGAATTTTTTTGAAAGACGAGGAAAGAGGAAAAAGCAGAGGTACCCTGTGGCCACTCTGTCCATAGTAATCACAGCTTATATGTGAGATAGTGTCCATTCAGTGTGGACGCTATCTTTTGAAAAAGCGGATCGCTTTTTCAATGCACTTTGGCGGTGTGGACACACTCTTTCAGAAGAAGTTTTTTCAAACTCTCTCTTCTGGAAAATCTTCTTCCAAAAGGAGCCTGTAGTCTAGACATATCCCTAGAATCATGCAATTCTGAGCAAAAAGTTTGCTTGTGAACTTGCAACTGTAAAAGGAACAAACCTTTTGTAAATACCAGTAGTAAGACCTATATCTAGATAGCACTAATTTTTGCTAAGAGAGATTGTAACTGTGCCTAGATGCTTGAAGCAGGTGTTTGACTTATTTTTTTCATACACCAATGCAAATAAACCTAGAGATATGTTTCCCCCTTTACTGCAGATGCAATTTCAGCCTCATATGCAATGGAGGTTATTCCTATTCAAATCAATAGCTGTTATTTCTGTTTGTCTGATAAAAAAAATGTAGCCAAACTTGCTCAATATAAAGGGAGGTGAGCAGTTTCTTCTGTCACATTATGAATTTACTAAGGAGTGGTTAGTTACAAGAGAGCACAATATGGCATTATATTAAACAGCTATAAAATTGAAAAATAAAACAAAAGTTGCTCCCAAGGACACACTTGTTTTTTAACCCAAACCAAGATCTCTCAAAAGAAAAGCTTTCTGAAAATGAGAAGTGTTATCCAGGATTCATTCCTTTAATGTAATTTGAGGCAGTCATACTTACTCAGGTCAACATAAATGTCTTCATAAAAATGCCTTTATATTAGCAAGTGTAGAGTGGAAACTTTATTGTGGATTGTAATCTACTTTTTGTACTTCTGGCAATCATGTTTAATGAGATTCCATTCACATCTGTTTCCAAAGCTGCTTTCATTTGTATTTGAGCTCTTTAGAGGTTGCCATTAAATAGTTAATTCTTCCAGATCTGACTATTTTTTTATGTGTTGCAGGGCTAGTTGATGCATTTATGTCACATAATGCACTGAAATGCGTTGTTGATTACACTTACTTCTTATAGTCCAGACTGACTTTCAGAGGAAATGGAAAAAAGTCTTCACTCTCCTTTTTCATTACGTGGTTTCATCATGATAAGTTCTAGCCATGACAATAGTCTATAAAAGATGAGAATGTAGTAATTATCTTCCCCGACCACTTTTTTAATTTTTGTAAATTCTGTGCACACGACTGATACATAGTTTGTACAAAGCTATGTTGTGATTATTGTCACTACATACTATAGAGCTTGCAACAGCTCCCCATTTCTGGTCTCTGAGGGTACGTCTACACTACAGCGCTAGTTCGAACTAACTTAGTTCGAATTAGTTAATTCGAACTAAGCTAATTCGAACTAACGGATCTAGACTAAAAAACTAGTTCGAATTAGCGTTTTGCTAATTCGAACTAGCGTGTCCACACTGATTGGACGCAGGGGGCAGCTGAAACCGCATTTAAGGGCAGCTGAAACCGGTTCTGGCAGGGCATCAGGTCAGTAGTTGCTTTGTGTGGCTGCTGTCTGAGGCTACCTAAGGCTCGTGCTTAAAGGGACCCCCCTGGACAGCCGGTTCTCAGCTTTTCCTGCTTGCTTGCCAACCTCGCCGAGGGACAGCAAATCGTCGGTCTCTGTGCCCGTCTGTGTCGGTGCTTCCCTTCGGGGGGGACCGCCGCAGGTGGCAACATGGAGCCACGGCTCGCCCTGCACCTTCTGGTGCACTTTCTGGACTTGCTGCTGCAAGCCTGCCAGCAATGGCTCGAGGCTGCCTGGCACCACCTGGGGAACGTCAGCCCCCTGCCTCTCCGCCTGGCCGCCCTGGGGGCCGTGGAGGAGCCATGGAGGCGCCCCGGCACCGGCGTGCCCCGCCGCGTCTGGCGTCTGGACACCAGCAGCGACTGGTGGGACCGCATTGTCCTGGAGCGCTGGGACGACCGACAGTGGACCCAGAACTTTAGGATGAGGAGGGACACCTTCCTGGAGCTCTGCGAGTGGCTCGCCCCTTTCCTGCAAAGAAGGGACACTCGCATGAGACCCGCCATCCCCCTCCAGAAGCGGGTGGCCATCGCCCTCCGGAAGCTCTCTACGCCGGACAGCTACCGATCCGTCGGGAACCAGTTCGGCGTGGGGAGATCCACCGTCAGAGCGGTGCTCATGCAGGTACGGCACTCGTCGGCCACCGAGCTGGGGGGTAGGGGGCTGCAAGGAGGGGATGGGCCGCCCCAGGGAAAAGGGGGGGGCGGGAGGAGGTGAAAGCACCCCGCACCGGAGGGGTCGGGCTGTCCCGGCTGTACTACATGCCGCCAGTGGGGTTGCTTCCGGGAGTGGTGCGTGGGGCACTGCCAGGACACGCACGCTCCCAGCCACCCGGGCGGCCCACTGATTGGCGCTTTGCTGTGTCTCTCTCCGCAGGTGGTCAAGGCCATCAACCGGGTGCTGCTCCGCAGGGTGGTCCGCCTCGCCGACCCGGATGCCGTCATCCGGGGATTCGGCGCCCTCGGCTTCCCCAACTGCGGGGGGGGCATCGACGGGACGCACATCCCCATCCGTGCCCCGGAACACCAGGCGTCCCGGTACGTCAACAGAAAGGGGTACTTCTCCGTGATCCTGCAGGCCGTGTGTGACCACCGGGGACAGTTCACGGACATTAATGTGGGCTGGTCCGGCAAAGCACACGATGCACGGGTGTACCGCAACTCCTCTGTGTGCCAGCAGCTGCAGGACGGGACCTTCTTCCCCGACCGCCACATCAGAGTCGGGGACGTGGACATGCCCGTGTGCCTGGTGGGGGATGCCACCTACCCACTGCAGCCGTGGCTCATGAAGCCCTACATGGGGCACCTCAATCCCTCCCGCCAGGCCTTCAATGCCAGGCTGACCAGGGCCCGCATTGTGGTGGAGGGGGCCTTCGGGCGACTGAAAGCCCGCTTTCGATGCCTCCTCACCCGTCTGGACCTGGCCGAGCACAACATCCCTCCCGTGGTGGCGGCATGTTGTGTGCTCCACAATTTGTGTGAGCGGAAGGGGGAGGCTTTCCTGCCAGCCTGGATGGCTGAGGCTGACCGCATGGCTGGACACTACGGTCAGCCCCACACCGCCGCCGTCCGGGAAGCCCAGCGGGGGGCCATCCGGATCCGGGAAGCCCTGCGGGAGAGCTTCCAGGTGGAGGAGGAGGAGTACTGACCTCTCCCTTGCATGCCCCACTGGGGCCTTCTTCCACCCTACCCCCCCTTTCCCTTTCTCCTCCCTACCTACTGTCAAATAAAGACACCTGTTTTTCAAACAAAAACGTCTGTTTATTTCACAGAACTGGGGTGGGGGGAGGGAGGAATGAAGGTGGGAGAAGGGAGGGGGAAACCTGGGACGAGGGAACTGGAAGGGGAGGAGAGGGAAGGGAGGAAGGGAAAGGAAAGCTCAGGGGTGGGAGTCCGGCTGCCTCTCCCGTCTCGCCACACTGCGGGTCCGAGGGCGTCGGTGGGGAATGGTTGTGGGGGGGGGGGGGCAGAGGGGACAGGGGGTGTGGAGGAAGCAGGAGCGGAAGCAGGAGTGGGAGCAGGGGGAGCAGGGGGAGCAAGAGGGGGAGCAAGAGGGAGAGCAAGAGGGGGAGCAGGGGGAGGAGGAAATGGGAAGCGGTCGAGCAGGCTCTGGAGGTGGCCTCGCAGGGCACGGCCCTGCTCTTCCAGGGCCTCCAGACTCCTCTGGCGCAGCCTGAGGTCCTCCTGGACCCAGTGGTCCTGGAGACGGAGCTGTCGGTCCAGGAACCGGAGGTGCCGCCTCTGGTAGTCCTCCTGGTTCCTGGCTGTCCTGCTTGCCCGGGCGCGGGTGGCTGCTGCAGGCGGTGTGGTGCGCCCTGCAGGCCCAGGTGCTGCAGCTGTGGTGCAACAAGACCAGCGGTCAATTTCCCCAGGGGCCCAGGTGTGTGAAACCCAGCTCTCCTCTGCAAGGCCAGGGCCCCTGCAGGATCCCCAGCTGCTGCTCCGTGGTGGGCAAGGCCCAGGCGCACGGTCCCGGGGCTCCCTCTCTCCCCAGCCCCCCGTACACATAAGGGGAACACGAGGGTACTCACAGGTGGACGCCTCCTCGGCCTCTGATGATGCAGGCGAGCGGCTCTGTGGCGTGCCTCGGGGGTCCCGGGTCCTGGGCAGGCTGGCGGCAGGCTCCTGGCTCTCAGAGCCCTCTTCCTCCTCCTCAGTGTCCAGGAGCGGTCCCTCTGCCCCGGGGTCAATCACGTCCCGGGGGGCAGGGACGGCATGAGGCCCCAGGATGCGGTCCAGGGCATGGAAGTGGGGGCAGGCCTCCGGGTCGGCCCCTGGCAGGCAAGCCCGGGAGTAGGACTGCCGCAAGTCTTTAATCTTGCAGCGCACCTGCTCCCGGCTGCGCTGGTGGCCCCTGGCGGCCAGGCTGGCAGCCATGAGTCCGTAGACGGCCGCGTTCCGGTGGTTAGTGCGGAGATCGTGGACATTGGAGGCTTCCCCCCAAACCTCGATGAGGTCCACGATCTCCGCACTTGACCAGGCGGGCGCCCACCTTTTGCGCCCCCGGGCAGGCTCCTGGGAGCCGCCAGGCTGGTCCTGGGGAGCAGTGGAGGGCTGGGAGCCCTCGGATGGCTGGCTCATACTGTGGCAGGTGCAGGCTGTGCAGGCATGGGTGCTTGCAGCCTTGCAACTGGCACAAAGTGAGTAGCCAGCCCGTGGCCCTTTAAGGGCTCCGGGGCCGGGAGGGGGGCAATAGAGTTTCCCTGGTGTTGGCCAGAGTGGCCACCAGGGCAAGCTGGGAAGCCTTAGCCTCCCACTAGTTCAAACTAAAGGGCTACACAGCCCTTAATTCGAACTAGCTAGTTCGAACTAGGCGTTAGTCCTCGTAAAATGAGGTTTACCTAGTTCGAATTAAGCGCTCCGTTAGTTCGAATTAAGTTCGAACTAACGGAGCGCTAGTGTAGCGCCTAGGAAAGTTAGTTTGAACTAACGTCCGTTAGTTCGAACTAACTTTGTAGTGTAGACATACCCTGAGCTTTTTCTCTCAAATGTCATGATTCTTGTTCTTACCCATGTCGTGATGAAATCTTGCAATTCTTCTCCTTTTAATCCAGGTCAAAGTACACATTCCCCATGTATCACCATGCAGGACCAACTGAGGTTTTGGTGTATGCATTCCCTCCCACTGGGAACCTGTGATCAGCAATAGTGACCAACAGCCTTCCTAAAACAATCTAGTTTTAGTAGTTGGAAAAAAAATTTTTTTGAGAAAAAGGTATTATACAACAGCAAGAACGCTACATACAGATTTAGTCTCACCTGATCTTATGCTACAAAACAACCTACATTAATTAGGTTTTCTTCTTAAGTTATAGGAACAGAATCAATTTATAGTCTCCTAGCAAATTCAGTCTCAGTCTGATTTTCTCTCCTCTTTTGGGTCCTCTCCCCAAGATTATGGCTACCAACTCCAGCATTAATAACCCATGAAAGTAAGACGTTAGGTGACTTTTAGAAAGGACCTCTTTCTTTGTGAGCACAGCTTTGCTACCTGGATATACTCTTAGGAGTGGACATACTCCTAGGGAAATTGCCATCCTCATGTACAGAGAACAGAAGTGTCATGTTAGTTACAGAATTGTTAAATGTGTCTGCTTACAGCTAGGCACCTAAATCAATATTTATCTTCCAAACATAAATTATTTTTCTGTTTTCAAAGGTTCATGCCACTTACAATTTCCATAGAAGTTACTGGGAGTTTATAACGCATGGCATTCCTAGAAATGACCTCTAATTTAAGTGTTTAAATTGAGAAATTGCTTCCTAATTTTAGTCACTCAAGTTTGAAATTTTGAGCCATATTCATTTTCTGAGCTAGGAAAGACCACTAAGGAGGTAGCACTTAGCTTTTCTGCAACAAGTCTTTCTGAGTGAGAGTTTGTTAAAATTCAGAGGTTTGTTAAAATTGTTGAAGTTTGACAGAATGTATTATCTGCTTGTGTTAGAAATCCCTTCCAGAAGAGTTACATGTAAAATGGGCCTAATGATGATTACCTTTGACATTGGAAGGTAGTGAGGCTCACTAATTGATTGTAAAATGTGCTAATATTCTCACATTGGGTGAAACGCATTATTAATGAACAAGCAGTAAGTATTTTCTTTTCAGAGCAGAAGGTAGAATTAGTACATTGGAATCAGTCGCACAGAGGGTGAATCAGCAGTCCATGGGGACTTTTTAGCTGTCACTCATAAAAATCACATTTCTGCAGAATAAGCTCTACTCATATTAAATTCATTTGATAGCCAAGTCTAGTTAATATAGATTTTGTTTATCCATATCTGAAGTGCAGCTATCCAAATGGTTTAAGTGATTAAAGATTTTTAATTAGATAGTACTAATAATTTACATCTGTTATTTAAACTGAACATTTTTTTCTAATATAAATTTTACAAAATACCTTCATGAATGTTTGTTTTGATGAATACTTTTTAATTATCCAGACTCAATTGCAGGATTGATGAGGTTTATAAAAGAACAGATGAAGAGACAGGATGACTCGATGTAGTTTTCATGATTAATAGAGAAATCTGTATAAATTAGATTATAGTGCATCTCTTTCTAGCTTGTTAGATATTTATAAAGGCAATAACTATTTCATATATGGACTCATTATACAGCTTTTCACATTTAAACTGTTAGGCATACAGGAAGAAAGGGGGAAAGAGAAAAGAATTCTAATGTCCCAATCCCACAACCCTTACTTTGATAAAGTTTTAAGCCAGTGGGAGATGTACATGTTTATTTTCGTCCTCTCTGATTTACTGCTTGTTTGTATACATTGAAGATGTATAGGTGGAATTGTTTATCAGCATAGATTGTTACAGTTGAAATTAAGCAAGCCATTGACTCCCCTACCAAAAATCCGTATATACAGTAAGGATGTTAAATACCAATTAATTTACTAGTTGAGTAGTTGATGGAATTTCCATCGACTACTCGACCAGTCGATAGGCACTTCCACATTCCGCCTTTGAAATGTGCATTTCAAAGTTGGAACTCACATGCAGCCCAGGGCCAGCGGGAAGTTCCACTGACTCCAAGCTCCATGTGGGTGCTTCCGCTTTGAAATGCACAGGGACTCTTGTGCATTTCAAAGAAGAAGCGCCCACATGGAGCCCTGAGTCAGCGGGACTTCCCGCTGGCCCTGGGCTGCATGCGGCGTGCCAGCTTTGAAATGCACAAGCACTGCCAGTGGAGGTTCTTGTGCATTTCAAAGAAGAAGTGCCCACATGGAGCCCAGGATCAGTGGGGGACTTCATGGAACCCAGGACTCCCTAGCTGACCCCAGCTCCTGCATGGTGCTACCATTTTAAAGTACCCCTTTTTCTCTCCCCCTCCCTTGCTGCCTTTATCTGACAGAGGCAGCAAGGGGCGGAGGGTGACTAGTCGACTAGTCTTTGACATCCCTAATATGTAGATAGAATTGGAGAGAGAAAATTGGGCAAAGGAACTGAGAAAAGCAGGATATGAACAATAATCATCATACTTTCATAAATATAAAAAGCATTTTAATCCACTAGATGTGAAATTTGGTCATCATTCTCCCCAAAGTCCCATTGGATGTGTAGGCAAGAATAAGAACATTTACAATATTCAAATACAATTGAAATTAAATCCCACTGAATGGGAGTTGAATTTTTTGGGCTTACTTAATAATCCTAGCCTTCAGGTCGCAATGATAATATTTCATAAACTGAATCCTGGATATTTTATCCTTTTCCACTGCAAAATTTGTCCCTGAAAAGGACATTGACTTAGAGTCTGAGGGGATCCACTTTTTTTCAATAACACAAACTTTGCTCAAACTGAACTTGAATAATTCTTATTAAAATAGTAACATCAAATATGCATGTCAAAAATAAAGCTATCAGATCCTGAGGACTTTCTTCTGTTTTTACTCTGCTGAACTCTCATTGAAGTAAATGAGGATTTTGTTGAAGTAGGAAACCTAAACCCCACTTAAGTCCTATTTTTAGGGACTAGATAGGCTATAGTTTGGGCACAGACCTTGTACTGCATTTAGTAAATTTTATCTAATCTGATAGAAAATCACATGGGACCCTAAAACACAAGTTTTACTTGTTTTAACAGACATGGGTAATCATTTTTGCTTGTTTGTATGAGATTTTAGAAGAAACAGGTCCAGATCCTTTGTGCATTTGAAGTTTGTTTTGCACATGTTTTTCTGGCGCACTCACATCACACTGTATGGGAATTTAGCCATGGCTAACAAGATGGTTAGCACTATTGATGGAAGGGGCTTAGTGTGCCTACTGAGGTTCTGCTTTATACAAAATGTTGTGTCCCAATAGGCAAAACTAGTTAAGTATTTGCTAATAAACATCTGCTTATGGGGATAGTATTAACCGTGCCTACTGTTCTGTATTTATTCGATATTCTGTTTGTCCTAATTAACTACTTGCCAAGGTCTCCTCATGAATGTGATGGAATGAAACTAGCTGTTTGTGGCTCTGATACATTTCTGGTTCAGCTGCCTCTGATTGCTTCATTGTAAATCTGCATCAGAGTCAACTTTGGGGGCCTGAGAGTGGAGATCTTGAACAAACTGAGGGCCAGCTCATCCTATTGTACACTTTCCCTCTTGTCCTGAAAATGGATTTGCAGAGGAAGGGCAAAGAATCTTTTGGTTTCAGAGCACTATTCCTTTCTTCACCTTAGGCACATGGTTTATGCTGGAACAAAAGCAAAAATAGCAAGAGAGATGGTAAGAACATAAGAACATAAGAATGGCCGTACTGGGTCAAACCAAAGGTCCATCTAGCCCAGTATCCTGTCTACCGACAGTGGCCAGCACCAGGTGACCCAGACAGGGTGGACCAAAGACAATGATCAAGTGATTTGTCTCCTGCCATCCCTCTCCAGCCTCTGACAGACAGAGGCCAAGGACACCATTTTATCCCCTGGCTAATAGCCTTTTATGGACCTAACCTCCATGAAATTATCTAGCTTCTCTTTAAACTCTATTATAGTCCTAGCCTTCACAGCCTCCTCTGGCAAGGAGTTCCACGGGTTGACTACACGCTGTGTGAAGAAGAACTTTCTTTTATTAGTTTTAAACCTGCTACCCATTAATTTTATTTGGTGTCCTCTAGTTCTTCTATTTAGGGAACTAATAAATAACTTTTCTTTATCGGCCCTCTCCACACCACTCATGATTTTATAGACCTCTATCATATCCCCCCTCAGTCTCCTCTTTTCTAAACTGAAAAGTCCCAGTCTCTTTAACCTCTCCTCATATGGGACCCGTTCCAAACCCCTAATCATTTTAGTTGTCCTTTTCTGAACCCTTTCCAAGGCCAAAATATCTTTTTTTGAGGTGAGGAGACCACATCTGTACACAGTATTCAAGATGTGGGTGTACCATAGTTTTATACAGGGGCAGTAAGATATTCTGGGTCTTATTTTCTGTCCCTTTCCTAATAATTCCTAGCATCCTATTTGCCTTTTTGACCACCGCTGCACACTGTGTGGAAGTTTTCAGAGAACTGTCCACAATAACTCCAAGATCTCTTTCCTGATTTGTCGTAGCCAAATTTGCCCCCATCATACTGTACGTGTAGTTGGGGTTATTTTTCCCGATGTGCATTACTTTACACTTATCCACATTAAATTTCATTTGCCATTTTGTTGCCCTATCACTCAGTTTGGTGAGATCTTCTTGGAGTCCCTCACAGTCTACTTCTGTCTTGACTATCCTAAACAGTTTTGTATCATCTGCAAACTTTACTACCTCACTGCTTACCCCTTTCTCCAGATCATTTATGAATAAGTTGAAAAGGATTGGTCCCAGGACTGACCCTTGGGGTACACCACTAGTTACCCCTCTCCAATCTGAAAATTTACCATTTATTCCTACCCTTTGTTTCCTGTCTTTTAACCAGTTCTCAATCCAAGAAATGACCTTCCCTCTTATCCCATGGCCATGTAATTTACACAAGAGCCTTTGGTGAGGGACATTGTCAAAGGCTTTCTGAAAATCCAAGTATACTATATCTACTGGATCCCCCTTGTCCGCATGTTTGATAACCCCTTCAAAGAACTCTAAGGGTATGTCTACACTACCACCCTAGTTCGAACTATTTAAAAAGGGCTCTAGAGGTGATCCTGGCAATTACAGACCGGTAAGTCTAACTTCAGTACCGGGCAAATTAGTCGAAATAATAGTAAAGAATAAAATCGTGAAGCATGCAGAAGAACATAATTTGTTGGACAAAAGTCAACATGGTTTCTGTAAAGGGAAATCCTGCCTTACTAATCTATTAGGGTATGTCTACACTACCACCCTAGTTCGAACTAGGATGGTAATGTAGGCAACCGGAGTTGCAAATGAAGCCCGGGATTTGAATTTCCCGGGCTTCATTTGCATAAAGCCGGGCGCCGCCATTTTTAAATCTCCGCTAGTGCGGACTCCATGCTGCGTGTAGCCTCACGGCATGGAGTCCGCACTAGCGGAGATTTAAAAATGGCGGCGCCCGGCTTTATGCAAATGAAGCCCGGGAAATTCAAATCCCGGGCTTCATTTGCAACTCCGGTTGCCTACATTGCCATCCTAGTTCGAACTAGGGTGGTAGTGTAGACATACCCTAATAGATTAGTAAGGCAGGATTTCCCTTTACAGAAACCATGTTGACTTTTGTCCAACAAATTATGTTCTTCTGCATGCTTCACGATTTTATTCTTTACTATTGTTTCGACTAAT
Source organism: Pelodiscus sinensis (assembly GCF_049634645.1). Taxonomy (NCBI): domain Eukaryota; kingdom Metazoa; phylum Chordata; order Testudines; family Trionychidae; genus Pelodiscus; species Pelodiscus sinensis. Next base: position 12,647,889 of record NC_134723.1, read on the forward strand.
TTGCCCGGTGCTGAAGTTAGACTTACTGGTCTGTAATTGCCAGGATCACCTCTAGAGCCCTTTTAAAATATTGGTGTCACGCTGGCTACCTTCCGGTCATTAGGTACGGAAGCCGATTTAAAGGATAGGTTACAAACCACAGATAATAGCTCAGCAATTTCCCATTTGAGTTCTTTTAGAACCCTTGGATGAATGCCGTCCGGTCCCGGAGATTTGTTAACATTAAGTTTATCTATTTGTTCCAAAACCTCCCCTAATGACACTTTAATCCAGGAGAGTTCCTCAGATTCATCACCCACAAAGGACGGTGCAGATACAGGAATCTCCCCAACGTCCTCAGCCGTGAAGACTGAAGTAAAGAAATAATTTAGTTTCTTCGCAATGGCTTTATCGTCCTTGATTGCTCCTTTTATAGCTCGATCATCTAGGGGAACCACAGGTTTTTTAGCAGGCTTCCTGCTTCTAATGTACTTAAAAAAATTGTTATTTCTTTTTGAGTTTTTGGCTAGTTGTTCCTCAAAATCTTTATTTGCTTTTCTTCTTACATTTTTACACTTGATTTGATAGTGTTTATGTTCCTTTCTATTTATCTCACTAGGATTGGACTTCCACTTCTTAAAAGATACCTTTTTGTCCCTCACTGCTTCTTTTACATGGTGGTTAAGCCAAGGTGACTCTTTTTTAGGTATCTTGCTATGTTTTTTAATTTGGGGTATACATTTAAGTTGGGCCTCTAGTATGGTGTCTTTAAAAAGTTTCCATGCTGCTTTCGGGGATTTGGCTCTAGTCACTGTGCCTTTTAATTTCTGTCTAACTAACCTCCTCTTTTTTGTGTAATTCCCCTTTTTGAAATTAAATGCCAGGGTGCTGGACTGCTGAGGTGTTCTTCCCACCACAGAAATGTTGAATGTCACTATTCCCAAGTGGTGCTGTAATAGTTACCTCCTGGACCTGATCCTGCACTCCACTCAGGACTAAATTGAGAATTGCCTCTCCCCTTGTGGGTTCCTGCACCAGCTGCTCCAAGAAGCAGTCATTTAAGCCATTGAGAAAATTTATCTCCCCTTCTCTTCCTGAGGTGACATGTATCCAGTCAATATGGGGATAATTAAAATCCCCCATTATTATAGAGTTCTTTATTTTGGTAGCCTCTCTAATCTCCCTTAGCATTTCAATGTCAGTATCGCTGTCCTGATCAGGGGGTTGGTAATATATCCCTACTGCTAATTTCTTATTATTGGAGCATGGAATTACTATCCATAGTGATTCTATTGAACATGTTGATTCACTTAATATTTTTATTTTGTTTGATTCTACATTATCTTTCACATACAGTGCCACTCCGCCACCCACCTGGCCTGCTCTATCCTTTTTATATATATTATATATCCCAGTATGACTGTGTCCCATAGATTTTCCTCATTCCACCAGGTTTCAGTGATGCCTATTATGTCAATCTCCTCATTTAATACGAGGTACTCTAGTTCACCCATCTTATTAGGCAGACTCCTAGCATTTGTGTACAAGCACTTTAAAAATTTGCCACTGCTTATTTGTCTGCCCTTCCCTGATGCATTGGATTCCTTTGTATGCTGTTGTGTGTTTGCTGTGGCCCATGGTTTGCCCTCTCCCCTCCTCTCTTTCTGACTACAGCTTAGAGAATCTCTATCAATGGATTCTCCTCTAAGAGAAGTCTCCCTCCGATTTACTTGCATCTCCGCACCAATCAGCTTTCCCCCATCTCTTAGTTTAAAAACTGCTCTACGGCCTTTTTAATGTTTAGTGACAGCAGTCTGGTTCCAGCCTGGTTTAGGTGGAACCCATCCTTCCTGTATAGGCTCCCCCTCTCCCAAAAGTATCCCCACTTCCTTATAAATCCAAACTCCTCTTCCCTACACCATCGTCTCATCCACTCATTGAGACTCTGAAGCTCTGATTGCCTACCTGGCCCTGCGCGTGGAACTGGAAGCATTTCCAAGAATGCCACCATAGAGGTCCTGGATTTCAGTCTCTTTCCTAGCAGCCTAAATTTGGCCTTCAGGACATCTCTCCTACGTCATTGGTACCTACATGTACCCTTCCCTACGTCATTGGTACCTACATGTACCACGACCACCGGCTCCTCCCCAGCACTACACATAAGTCTGTCTAGATGCCTCGAGAGATCTGCAACCTTCGCACCAGGCAGGCAAGTGACCATACGGTTCTCCCTGTCATCACAAACCCAACTATCTATGGGTACGTCTACACTACAGCGCTAATTCGATCTAACTTAGTTCTAATTAGTTAATTCGAACTAAACTAATTCGAACTAACGCGTCTAGAACTAAAAACTAGTTCAAATTAGCATTTTGCTAATTCGAACTAGCATGTCCACATTAAGTGGACCCTGAACCGGGCTTAAGGATGGCCGGAAGCAGTGCCAGCAGGGCATCAGAGGAGGACTTAGAGTGTGGAGCTGCTGTCTCAGGATAGCCGAGGGCTGCGCTTAAAGGGTCCTGACCCCCACCCCGGACAGACAGTTCTCAGGGGTGCCCCGCTTGCAAAGCAGTCCTGGCTTGGATTGCCTGGAGTACCCACACTGGGCACATCACACCACTCAGCCATCAGCCCGGCTGCACTTGCTGCAGGCTGCCATCTGGGGAGCGGGGACAATTCGGGGGCTGCAGGAGAGCTTCCACCCCCAGAAGCCCGCAGAGCCAGCCCAGTCCTCCCCATCGGGGGCTCGTGCCCCATTCCTCCCTCACCTCCTTCCACTTACCCTTCCCTAGCCCCTTTTCTTGATGTACAAAATAAAGGACAATTGTGTTCAAAAATGGAATCTGTCTTTATTGAACAAAACTGGGGGAGACTGGGAAAAGGAGGTGGGAGAGGGGAAGAGAGAGGCTGGGAGAGGGGAGGGCAACTACAATAATCAGGGGTTGGGAACAGGTCCCATATGAAGAGAGGCTAAAGAGACTGGGACTTTTCAGCTTAGAAAAGAGGAGACGGAGGGGGGACAGGATAGAGGTCTCTAAAAGCAGGAGTTGGGTGGAGAGAGTGCATACAGAAAAGTTCTTCATTAGTTCCCATAAAAAAGGACTAGAGGACACCAAAGGAAAGGAATGGGTAACAGGCTTCAAACTAGTAACAGAAAGTTGTACTTCACAAAGCAAAGAGTCAACCTGTGGAACTCCTTGCTGCAGGAGGCTGTGAAGGCTAGAACTAGAACAGAGTTTAAAGGGACCTGAGATCAAGTCATGGAGGTTGGGTCCATGGAGTGCTATTAGCCAGGGGGTAGGAGTGGTGTCCCTGCCCAAGGTTTGTGGAAGGCTGGAGAGGGATGGCACGAGACAAATGGCTTGGTCACTGTCTTCGGTCCATCCCCTCCAGGGTCCCTAGGGTTGGCCGCTGTCGGCAGACAGGCTACTGGGCTAGATGGAACTTTGGTCTGGCCCAGGACGGCCATTGTAAGCTCAGGGCTCAGGGTTGAGGGTCTAAGTGGACTCCCTTGATTTTCATGCACACCTACTCCTGGGTGGCCAGGCTGGCAGCTCTCCTGCCCTAGCCGGCCACTTTCCTGTGCCTAGTGCGGAGGTTGTGGACGAGGTCCACGATGTGCGCACTAGCCCAGGCGGGTGCCCGCCTCTTGTGGTCCCGGGCAAGCTCCCGGGAGCCACCAGCCTGGTTCCGGGAAGAGGGGGAGGGCTGGGAGGCATCGGGTGGGTGGCTCGATCCGTGCCAGGTGCAGGGTCTGCTGGCTGGGTGCTGGCAGGTTTGCACCTGGCACGGGCACCGTAGCCAGCCCATGCCCCTTTAAGGGGTCCAGGGCCGGGAGGGGGGCAGACGAGTTTCCCTGGTGTTGGCCAGAGTGGCCACCAGGGAAACCTGGGGAGGGCTAGCCTCCTACTAGTTCGAATTAAGGGTCTACACAGCCCTTAATTCGAACTAGTAAATTCGAACTAGGCTTAATCCTTGTGGAATGATGATTACCTAGTTCGAACTAAGCGCTCCATTAGTTCGAATTAAATTCAAACTAGCGGAGCGCTAGTGTAGCGCCTATGAAAGTTAGTTCGAACTAACAGACGTTAGTTCGAACTAACTTTGTAGTGTAGACATACCCTATGTTTCTAACGATCGAATCACCCACTACTAACACCTGCCTCTTCCTAACTGGCATTCCCTCCCCCTCAGAGGTATCCTCAGTGTGAGAGGATACCGCAACATCCTCTGGGAGGAGGGTCCCAACTACGGGATGGTTTCCCTCGTGGAATGAGGAGTAACGGTAGTTCGAACTAGGAAGCCTAGTTCGAACTACCTAGTTCATGCCCCGTGTAGCCGCGCTGCATGGGGTTCGAATGAGCGGGGATTTAAAAATGGCGGCGCCCTGCTTATGCAAATGAAGCCCGGGAAATTCAAATCCCGGGCTTCATTTGCAAGTGCGGTATGCCTACATTACCCTCCTAATTCGAATTAGGAGGGTAGTGTAGACATACCCCTTGAGACTTTCATCCTCCTTAAGAGCACTGGGGCTCTCAGACTGGAGGTGGGACGGTACTATAGTGTCCTGGAAAGTCTCATCAACATAGCTATGTACCCCCCTTAGCTCCTCCAGTTCAGCCACCCTGGCCTCCAAAGACCGAACTCGGTCTCTGAGGGTCAGGAGCTCCTTGCAACGGGTGCACACATACGCCACCCACCCACAGGGCAGGTAATCATACATGTTACACTCGACACAATAAACAGGATAGCCCCCACTCTGCTGCTGGGCTTCTGTCTGCATTTTTCTAATGAATAAGTTTAAGTGTAAACTGGGATTCTTTTTTAACCTCTGGAATATAGATTATTCTAAGAGTTATGTTTTAAAGAAGGTCAGAAGTCACTAGTGCCCTCTAAACTCCCTCTCCAAACTCTCCTGTTTGCTGTTCCTGTTCGCGCTCTCCCTGGTCGCTGAGTCACTGGCTTAAATAGCTCTGGTAGCCCCTCCCCCTGACTGAGGCTCAGCCAATTAACAGAGGCTTCTAGATTTCAAACAAGCTCCTTCAAACAAACAAACAAACAGACTAACAAACCAAACAAACAGACAAACAAACCAAACAGACAAACACAAGTTCAGCACACTGCAAATAACTCCCCCTCACACAAACACACACTCCAGACAGCCACTTACCACAAGGGTCCCGTTTTTACTCTTCTTTTACCTGGAGAACTCCCTCTCCAAACTCTCCTGTTTACTGTTCCTGTTCGCGCTGTCCTAGGAATTGCCTGGTGCTGTCCTAGGAATTGCCTTCATAAATCTGAGAGGATATGTCTACACTGCAAAGTTAATTCGAACTAACAGCCGTTAGTTCGAATTAACTTTCATAGGTGCTACACATACAAACCGCTAGTTTGAACTTAATTTGAACTGGGTAAACCTCATGCTACCAGGACTAACACCTAGTTCGAATTAAGTAGTTCGAATTAAGGGCTGTGTAGCCACTTAATTCGAACTAGTGGGAGGCTAGTCCTTCCCAGCTTGCCCTGGTGGCCACTCTGGGCCAAATCAGGAAAACTCTTCTGCCCCCCTCCCGGCCCTGGAGCCCTTAAAGGGGCACAGTCTGGCTACAGTGTTTGTGCCAGTTGCAAGCCTGCCACCACCCAGCCAGCAGACCCTGCACCTGGCACGCCATGAGCCAGCCACCCTCTGCCACCCAGCCCTCCACCTCTTCCAGGGACCAGGCTGGCAGCTCACAGGAGCCTGCCCGGGGCCTCAAGAGGTGGGCGCCCGCCTGGTCAAGTGCGGAGATCGTGGACCTCATCGAGGTTTGGGGGGAAGCCTCCAACATCCACGATCTCCACACTAGACACAGGAACACGGCTGTATACAGCCACATGGCTGACAGCCGGGCCGCCAGAGGCCACATGTGGACCTGGGAGCAGGTCCGCTTCAAAATTAAGGACCTTTGGCAGGCCTACTTCCAGGCCTGCCAGCCAGTGGCCGACCCAGAGGCCTGCCCCCACTTTGAGGCCCTGGATCACATCCTGAGGGCTCACACCGGCCATGCCCCCTGGGTGGTAATCGAACCCAGGGCAGAGGGCCCCGTCCAAGACACCGAGGAGGAGGACGCCGAGAGCCAGGAGCCTGCAGGGAGCCTGCTCAGGACCCAGGACCCTCAATGCAGGACAATGTAGCACTTTAAAGACTAACAAGATGGTTTATTAGATGATGAGCTTTCGTGGGCCAGACCCACTTCCTCAGATCAAATAGTGGAAGAAAGTAATCACAACCATATATACCAAAGGATACAATTAAAAAAAATGAACAAATATGAAAAGGACAAATCACATTGCAGAAGAGGAGGGGGATGCGGGGGGGGGGGGAAGGAAGGAAGGTAAGTGTCTGTGAATTGATTATATTAGAGGTGGGGAGAGTGGGATGTTTGTGAGTTAATGGTATTAGAGGTGATAATTGGGGAAACTGTCTTGGTAATGGGTGAGATAGTTCAAATGTTTGTTAAGTCCCTGTTGGCAAGTGTCAAATTTTAACATGAATGACAGTTCAGAGGATTCCCTTTCAAGTGCAGATGTAAAAGGTCTTTGTAGCAGAATGCAGGTGGTCAAGTCATTGAGAGAGTGTCCTTTCTGGTTAAAATGGCAAGAAACTGTTTTCTCTTTGTGATCTTGTCTGATATCTGTTTTGTGGGCATTAATCCTTTGGCGAAGTGTCTGAGATGTTTGTCCAATGTACATAGCAGACGGACACTTTCGGCACATGATAGCATAGATTATATTTCTGGATGCGCAGGAATATGTGTTCTTGATCTTATAACTCACTTGGTTAGGTCCTCAAGGCATCCCACAGAGACCTGTGGGGCTGTGTCATCCAAGGCCGTGTCATCCAAGGCCGGGGAGGCTGTGTCCTCCCCAAAGCCGGGGAGGGCTGTGTCATCCAAGGCCGGGAAGGGCTCCACATGTGAGTACCATCATGCTCCCCTTATGTGTACGAGAGGATGCGGGGAGAGGGAGCCCAGGGACCATGCGCCTGGGCCATGCCCTCCCTGGAGCAGCAGCTGGGTGTCATGCAGGGGCCCTGGCCTTGCAGAGGGGGGTTGGGTTTCACCCACCTTGTCCCCAGGGAGAATTGACCACTGCTCTTGTTTCACCACAACCGCAGCACCTGGGACTGCAGGGCGCACCACCCCGCCTGCAACAGCCACCCGCACCCGGGCCAGCAGATGCACCAGGAACCAGGAGGAGTTCCAGCGGTGGCACCTGCGGTTCCTGGAGCACCAGCTCCACACTCAGGACCACTGGGTCCGGGAGGATCTGCGGCTGCGGCTGCGGCTGCGGCTGCGGCTGCGGCAGCGGAGTGTGGAGGCACTGGAGGAGCAGGGCTGTGCCCTTAGAGGCCACCTCCAGACCATAACAACCACAATAATTACTACAGATGTCTTCCTCAACAGCTGTAGAATCTCAACCACCACACCTTACATGCTGCTGAGATAAATCTCTTTGGGTATGTCTACACTAGAAAGTTAGTTCGAACTAACGGACGTTAGTTCGAACTAACTTACATAGGCGCTACACTAGCGCTGCATTAGTTCTAACTTAATTCGAACTAATGGAGCGCTTAGTTCGAACTAGGTAAACCTCATTTTATGAGGATTAAACCTAGTTTGAACTAGCTAGTTCGAATTAAGGGCTGTGTAGACCCTTAATTAGAACTAGTGGGAGGCTAACCCTTCCCAGCTTGTCCTGGTGGCCACTCTGGCCAACACCAGGGAAACTTTTCTGCCCCCCCCTCCTGACCCTGGAGCCCTTAAAGGGGCACGGGCTGGCTACACAGTTTGTGCCAGTTGCAAGGCTGCCGGCACCAGTGCCAGCAGACCCTGCACCTGCCACACCATGAGCCAGCCACCAGAGGACACCCAGCCCTCCACTGCTCCCCAGGACCAGCCTGGCGGCTCCCAGGAGCCTGCCCAGGGGCGCAAAAGGCGGGCGCCCGCTTGGTCAAGTGCGGAGATCGTGGACCTCATCGAGGTTTGGGGGGAAGCCTCCAATGTCCACGATCTCCGCACTAGCCACAGAAACGCGGCCATCTACGGCCGCATGGCTGCCAGCCTGGCCGCCAGGGGCCACCAGCGCAGCCGGGAGCAGGTGCGCTGCAAGATTAAAGACCTGCGGCAGTCTTACTCCTGGGCCTGCCAGCCAGGGGCTGACCCAGAGGCCTGCCCCCACTTCCATGCCCTGGACTGCTTCCTGGGGGCTCATGCCGTCCCTGCGCCCCGGGACGTGATAGACCCCAGAGCACCCCCGGATAGACCGCTTCAGGAGACGTAGGAAGAGGAGGAGGGCTCTGAGAGCCAGGAGCCTGCCGGCAGCCTGCCCAGGACCCGGGACCCCCAAGGCACCCCACAGAGCCGCTCGCCTGTGTCGTCCGAGGCCGGCGAGGCATCCACCTGTGAGTACCATAGTGCACCCCTTATGTGTATGGGGGGCTGGGGCGAGAGGGAGCCCCGGGACCGTGCGCCTGGGCCTTGCCCACCACGGAGCAGCAGCTGGGGAGCCTGCCGGGGGCATGGCCTTGCAGAGGGGAGCTGGATTTCACACACCTGGGCCCCTGGGGTAATTGACCGCTGGTCTTGTTCACCACAGCTGCAGCACCTGGGCCTGCAGGGCGCACCACACCGCCTGCAGCAGCTGCCCGTGCCCGGGCAAGCAGGACAGCCAGGAACCAGGAGGACTACCAGAGGCGGCACCTCCGGTTCCTGGATCACCAGCTTCGCACCCAGGACCACTGGGTCCAGGAGGACATGAGGCTGCGCCGGAGGAGTTTGGAGGCCCTGCGAGGCCACCTCCAGAGCCTGCTCGACCGCTTCCCATTTCCTCCTGCTCCTGCTCCCCCTGCTCCTCCTGCTGCTCCCCCTTCTCCTCCTGCTCCTCCTGCTCCCCCTGCTCCCCCTGCGCTCCCTCCTGCTCCCGCTCCTGCTTCCTCCACACCCCCTGTCCCTCCTGCCCCCCCCTCCACAACCATTTACCACCGACGCCCCCGGACCCGCAGTGTGGCGAGACGGGAGAGGCAGCCGGACTCCCACCCCTGAGCTTTCCTTTCCCTTCCTCCCGTCCCTCCCCTTCCAGCTCCCTCGTCCCAGGTTTCCCCCTCCCCTCTCCCACCCTCATTCCTCCCTTCCTCCCACCCCAGTTATGTGAAATAAACATACGTTTTTGTTTGAAAAACAGGTGTCTTTATTTTACAGTAGGTAGGGAGGGGAAAGGGGAAGGGGGTGTAACCCCCAAGGAGATTGCTTGGATTCCCGGGGCTTTGTCTGCTGGCAGCTCAGGGAGAGGCACTCTGAGTTTGCCTTGGCTTCCCCTCCCTACCAGGGCCAGAGTCTGCCCGGCAACCCACAGGGAGTGAGATGCCCCTCCCAGGGGGAAGGAGAGACCATTGTTGAGGGGAGTCTGGGGCCAGCCAGGAAAAGGGGAGGACTGAGTGTGTGGGAGCTAGTAAGCCCCAGGCCTGCATGCAGGGTTCCCCCTGAGAACTAGCCTCTAGGGACCTGAAGGCAGGATCCCTCAGCTGGGTTTATGTCTCCACTGTTGATTCCCAGTTGTGGAGTTTGCTGGGAGGCTTCCCCAGCCAGGCTGAGTTGGCTCTCCAGCTCCCTGGGTGAGAGAGTCACTGCATGGTCAGCTCGGCTCTAGCAGCAGGTTCAGGGCTGCTGCCTGCTGTGTGGGTCTGGAGGCTGGGCTGGGAGGCTATAGTTTTGAATTTTGGTGCAGTTGTGTGGTCTGCATCTTGAGCCCTGCACCCCTTCGCGGTGAGGGGAACTTCTGGGACCGAAGCAGCTTGGTCCCTGCTTAAAGAGGACCCCTGTGAGAAGAGAGCAGCCCTTTGCAGAGACTGAGTCATCTCTCAACGTGAGGCTCATTCATGGAGTGTGTGAGTGCACCAATTTTTAGTTAGTCAGGCAGGGAATTTGTTTGGGGATTTTATTACCTGCAGCATATTAAACTGTGGAGGGATTTACTGCCTTCTCCCATTTGTGAATCCTTTGGGCTGTACTGGACCTAGTCAGCCCCACTGCTAAACCACTGCAGAGAAGGATTGTGTGGTCAGCAGTCATCAAGGACCCCAACAAAGTACGCGTACCAACGGGACACTAACCTCACAGTTGCTGGGCCCCGGTGACCCTAAAAATAGTGTTTTACCCTGTTCTGTTATAATTGTCTCTTGTTTAATATAATTGTGTTTATTATAGTGTATGTGTTTGTGTTATGTTCTGGGAGTCTCCAACTATCTGGCAAATACGTGGGGATTATCCTGGGCTAGAATTTTCCTCCCAAGCTGCCCTGGTGACCCTGCTAGGAAGGAGTGAGGGAGGTGGAGGCACCGCCAAGTACATCAATCAGAAAGAATAAAATTGAGTAGGTGGCGGGATCCAGAAGAACCCAGACCTATCCATCCGAACCTGAAAGGAGATTGGCTTTAAAAGAAGGTAACCAAGTGGAGAGGGGGCGCTACAGGGGATAGGGTGGAAGAAGGCCCCAGTGGGGTATGCAAGGGAGAGGTCAGTCCTCCTCCTCCACCAGGAAGCTCTCCCACAGGGCTTCCCGGATCCGGACGGCCCCCCGCTGGGCTTCCCGGATGGCGGCGGTGTCCAGCCATGCGGTCAGCCTCAGCCATCCAGGCTGGCAGGAAAGCCTCCCCCTTTCGCTCACACAAATTGTGGAGCACACAACATGCCGCCACCACGGGAGGGATGTTGTGCTCAGCCAGATCCAGACGGGTGAGGAGGCATCGAAAGCGGGCTTTCAGTCGCCCGAAGGCCCCCTCCATCACGATGCGGGCCCTGGTCAGCCTGGCAATGAAGGCCTGGCAGGAGGGATTGAGGTTCCCCATGTAGGGCTTCATCAGCCACAACTGCAGTGGGTAGGCGGCATCCCCCACCAGGCAGATGGGCATGTCCACGTCCCCGACCCTGATGTGGCAGTCGGGGAAGAATGTACCGTCCTGCAGCCGCTGGCACACGGAGGAGTTGCGGTACGCCCGGGCGTCAGACCAGCCCACATTAATGTCCATGAACTGTCCCTGGTGGTCACACACGGCCTGCAGGATCACAGAGAAGTACCCTTTGCAGTTGACGTAACGGGACGCCTGGTGTTGCGGGGCACGGGTGGGGATGTGCGTCCCGTCGATGGCCCCCCCGCAGTTGGGGAAGCCGAGGGCGCCAAACCCCCGGATGACGGTGTCCGGGTCGGCGAGGCGGACCACCCTGCGGAGCAGCACCCGGTTGATGGCCTTGACCACCTGCGGAGAGAGACACAGCAAAGCGCCAATCAGTGGGGCGCCCGGGTGGCTGGGAGCGTCCACAATGTCATCACTTCCTGCCTCTCATCCACAACAAAATGTTTCAGAACTTCACAGACAATTACAACAATGTATTACGTCAACCATCAGAACAGAGCCTGCTCTTACCCAACCTGGGCAAAAGCAGTACAATTATGGGAATAGTGTATTCCCCACAGGATAGACTTAGTAGCAGCCTATTTGCCACACATGGACATCACAGCAGAAATTCTCAGCAGACACTTTTCCCAAACACACTAATGTGAAATCAACCCCAAGATCCTGGCCCAGCTACTCAGGTATTGGGAATACCCCACAACATACCTCTTTGCGGCCAGTAGCAATGCCAAATACTCTCAATACTGCTCTCATGCAGATCTCAGCTGCCATTCTCTAGGTGACACTTTCACCATCAAATGGAACATACTGTCTTCTTCCCTGTCCCATTTCTCCATTGGGTACTTCAGAAAGACAAGCAAGACAAAGCCACAGTCATCCTGGTGACTTTTAATTGACCCAGACAAAGTTGGCTCCCCTACCTCCTCCAAATGACCATGAGATCTCCATGGCATTTTCCTCCATTATCTCACCTTCTCGCACAAAACGCAGGCTGAATTTGTTACCCAAACATCCTGATACTTCAGCTCTGAGTATGGCTTCTCATTAGCTAGTCCCACTGGAATCATCTTGTTCTGTGCTGGCTCAAGAGATTCTCCTTAATTGCTACTGACTTCATACAAAAACATACATGTACAAGTGGCAAAGTTTCTCCATGTGGTGTCACGTCCACCAGACCTTACCTACAACTGATTCACTCCCCATGACAGTGAACTATCTATTCTCTCTAAAAATGACAGGCCTTTCCCTTAGTTTCTTAAAATTATACTCTGATACAATAACCACCTTCCACACCACTATGGATGGTTTCATCAAATTTGCTCATCCTATTACTAAATGCTTCATTACAGGGATACAGAATATCTATTCCCACTACCAGGGCCCCAGGGCCCAGCATGGAATCTCAATCTAGTACTCCAGGTACTCAGGAATAGGCCCCTTTGAACCTTTCTCCACTTGTTGGCTGCTACACTTTCCAATTAAAGAAGCATTTTTAGTGACAATCAGTTCCATGAGATGGGTTGGAGAACTAGGAGCCCTCATGGTGGACCCCTCCTATGCAACATTTTACAAGGACAAAGTAGTCCTACAATGACATCCACAATTTTCTACCAAAAGTATCCTTTTCATTCCGCTGCAGTAAGCCAATATACCTACCTGTCTTCTTCCCCAAACCACACACAGGGAACAGGGAGGTGGCACGCTACATATTTGACATATGCAGAATGCTATATAGATAGACTAAAACATTCTGCAAATATTCCAGACTCTTCATAGAGAGGTCAGGGGGAGACTATCTCTATACAGTGACTATCCAAATGGATTTTGGAGTACCTCTGATTCTGTTACAAGAATAACCAGCAACCTCCAGCAGTCCTGCACATGCACTCCATCAGGGCCGCGGATACACCAACAACCTTCCTGAAAATGTCCCTATAAGTGACATTTGAAAGCAGCTACCTGGATATTTGCTCATATCTTTAACAAGCACTACCTACTGGAGACAAACTCAGCCTCTGATGCACATTTCAGACACATGATATTGTTCATGATTCATTCTTAAACTCTGAAGTCCTCTCCTCTGAGCATGGACACTACTCCATAGTCACCTAAAGTGGAGCACCCACAGGGACATTCTTTGAAGAAGAGAAGGTTACTTACCTGTGCAGTAACTGAGGTTCTTTGAGATGGTTGTCCATCTGGGTGCTCCACTTCTCTCTCTCCTCCCCTTTGCTTTGGTGTATTCTTCCATCCTCTGCAGCAGAGAAGGAACTGAGGGAACAGTTGGTTACACATGCAGGATAGTTGCTCTGAATGGCGCACAAGCAGCCTACTGAAGGCACTGCTACCACAAATCTATGACTAGAGGCACAGGGATGCACAGTCACTGAAAGTGGAGCACCCACATGGACAATCATCTTGAAGAACCTCAGTTACTACGCAGGTGAGTAACCATCTCTTTTTATTCTCCTTCTGAAACATCTGAGATGGCCACAGCTAGAGAAAGGATATTGATCCTGGAGGATGAGAGCTTTCAGGTATTTCTGAGCATTCTGTCTCAGGTGCTTGGTTGTTTCTTGTTCACAAGTGCAAGGTCTAACTAGTTGTTCTCTGTGGGTCTGAAAGGAATTTCCCCCCAAGTAGGTTGGCAGTGACTTTGTTTTGGTTTTGCCTTCATCTGCAGTATGTGGATTTGAATCACTTGCCAGAATTGTCTAAGTATATTTCTGTAGCACAGTTGCTGATTTTGTCAATATGAAATTGGTCAGGGCCTGCTTCTCCATCTCTCTCTTCACACAGTCTATGGCTGTGTCTACACTGGCATGAATTTCCGGAACTGCTTAAAACAGAATACTATTCCGTTTTCAGTTTTTCCGGAAAAGGAGCATCTACATTGGCAGGCTGCTTTTCCGGAAAAGTCCTTTTTCCGGAAAAGCGTCTGTGGCCAATGTAGACGAGCTTTTCCGGAAAAGAGCCCCGATAGCCATTTTCACAATCGGGGCTTTTTTCCGGAAAAGACTACTGGGCTGTCTACACTGGCCCTTTTCCAGAACAGTGTTCTGGAATAAGGACTTATGCCCAAGTGGGAGCAGAATAGTTTTTCCGGAATAGCGGCTGATTTTGTGCAGTAGAACGTCATTGCTTTTCCAGAAATTCAAGGACCAGTGTAGACAGCTCTCAGCTTATTTTGGAAAAGCGGCTGATTTTCCGGAATAAGTGGCCTAGTGTAGACACAGCCCCCGTATCTGGTACCACTGTTTGGGGTTCAAGTGAGTCAGCTTCCTTGTCGGTAAGCTCTTGGTCCTGCCCCTCCCAAAGTGTAGGGGAACCTGAGTCCTATTGCTCCATCCATGTCTTGTCCCAGAGCTCTGAAATTGTGATAGTAAAGGATGGCCTTCACTTGGCTCACCTCCTATTCTTCTTCTCTTGAGTACTTCTTACCACACCTAATATCTCAGTTTGGGGTCTGGCTGCTGTTTAATGTTAGTACTTTGAACCAAACCCTGAGAGTCTATAACAATCCACTGGTGTGCCCACATCTGCTTCTCCCTATCTCTGCACTAATATCTCAAAGGAGCAGAGGAAAGATTAATAGCTAGATCACCTCGTTAAGAACTGTATCTCTTCACACAATTCACTCTTCAATATAATTTTAATATAATTCCAGTGGCAGAGCCTGAAGCCAATATATTTTACCCAGATGAAATTCCTACTGTTGACAAAAGGGTTACCAATAACAATTGAGAAAAGACTGCAATGTGATTATCTACAATCTAAATTAACGTTGCCCTGTAAAGACGCAAACTATGGAAATATCAGCGGTCGCTGAGTCATGATTATTAGCTGTGTTAAACTCTTTGTTTTATTTGACTAAACAACTAGCTGGACTCTCATCAGTCTTGATCTTATATCTTTTTTTCTTATTTACTGTAATAAGTACAGAGGTTAGGAAGTTCTGTCATCTGGTAAATTCCCTGGGTGTTATCTTTGCTCTCTTGTAAGTTCCTATAAATCAAATATAATTTTGACTATGAAATAGAGCTTGTTTATACAAATAAATATATAAAATCAGTAGAATATTGTACTCTTAGAAAACTGGATACCTATACTAAGACCAAAATATATGAAATTCAAAAGGTGATTGACCTTTTGAAGCAAGAGGATTGTTTCTTCATTTTCAGCTAATATTGGTACAAAGATAGTAAGTTTGATTTCAAAGCTATTCATCTATATTTTGAACTTTTTATCATGGGACCCTAATATTTACTGATCCATCTGTTTATCTCTGTGGTTCATATTTTGGTTTGTCATCTTTAAAAATTGAAGTTTCTGTATCTATTCTTAATGTATGTTTGTATTTTCTTTTCTTCGTATTTTAAAAAATACCATACTTTTAGCAGCACAGTACTCCTTGAATATACATTGCACTGTAATGTCCTATTAATTATCATTTTAATTCCATAACAGTCAAGAGTAAATGAGAGCATTTTCTAAATTGTTTATTAGATTTGAAATCATTCTACTAAATAAGGCTATGTCTACACTACAAAGTTAATTCGAACTAACAGACATTAGTTTGAATTAACTTTGATAGGCGCTACACTAGCGCTCCATTAGTTCGAACTTAATACGAACTAGCAGAGCGCTTAATTCGAACTAGGTAAACCTCATTCTATGAGGACTAATGCCGAGTTCGAATTAGCTAGTTCGAATTAAGGGCTCTGTAGCCACTTAGTTCGAACTAGTGGGAGGCTAACCCTTCCCAGCTTGCCCTGGTGGCCACTCTGGCCAATACCAGGGAAACTTGTCTGCCTCCCTCCCGGCCCCGGAGCCCTTAAAGGGGTACGGGCTGGCTACACAGTTTGTGCCAGTTGCAAAGCTGCCAGCCAGCAGACCCTGCCCCTGCCACGCCATGAGCCAGCCACCCGCTGCCACCCAACCCTCCCCCTCTTCCCGGGACAAGCCTGGCGGCTCCCAGGAGCCTGCCCTGGGCCGCAAGAGGCGGGCGCCCACTTGGTCTAGTGTGGAGATCGTGGACCTCATCGAGGTTTGGGGGGAAGCCTCCAATGTCCACGATCTCAGCACTAGCCACAGGAACACGGCTGTCTATGGCCTCATGGCTGCCAGCCTGGCCACCAGAGGCCACCAGCGGACCCGGGAGCAGGTCCGCTGCAAAATAAAGGACCTGCAACAGTCCTACTCCCGGGCCTGTCTGCCAGGGGCCGACCCAGAGGCCTGCCCCCACTTTCAGGCCCTGGACCGCATCCTGGGGGCTCACGCTGTCCATGCCCCCCGGGTGGTCATCGACCCCAGGGCAGAGGGACCGGTCCTGGACACCGAGGAGGAGGAGCCTGAGGATGCCATGAGCCAGGAGCCTGCCAGGAGCCTTCCCAGGACCCAGGACCCCCGAGGAACCCCACAAACAACATCTCCTGTGTCGTCCGAGGCCGGGGAGGCCTCCACCTGTGAGTACCATCATGCTCCCCTATGTGTATGGAGGAATGGGGGGGAGAGGGAGCCCAGGGACCGTGCGTCTGGGCCTTGCCCACCTTCGAGAAGCAGCTGGGTGTCATGCAGGGGCCTTGGACTTGCAGAGGGGGGCTGGATTTCACCCCCCTTGTCCCCAGGGAGAACTGACCGCTGCTCTTGTTTCACCACAGCCGCAGCACATGGGACTGCAGAGTGCACCACCCTGCCCGGGCCAGCCGGCGTGCCAGAAACCAGGAGGACTACCAGTGGTGGCACCTCCGGCAACTAGGAGCACTGGGTCCGGGAGGACCTTCGGCTGCACCAGCGGAATGTGGATTCGCTGGAGGAGCAGGGACGTGGCCTCAGAGGCCACCTCCAGACCCTGGTGGACCGGTTCCTGCCTCCTCCTGCTCCAGCTCCTGTGGCTGCCGCAGCTCTCACTCCTCCTCCCACCCCTGCTGCCCCTGCTCCCTCTCCTGCTTCCTCCGCACCCGCCGTCCCTCCTGCCCCACCCTCCACATCCGCTCCCCCCCGAGGGCTCTGCACCCACAGTGTTGCGAGACAGGAGAGCCAGCTGGACCCCCAAGCCTGAGCTTTCTCTTCCCTTCCTCCCCTTCCACCCCCTTCCAGCTCCCTCCTTCCAGATTTCCTCCTCCCCTCTACCACCCTCATTCCTCCCTTCCCCACCCCAGTTATGTAAAATAAAGAGAGGGTTTTTTTTTGCCAAAACAGGTGTCTTTATTTGACATTAGGAAGGGAGGCTAGGGAGGGAAAACGGGAAGCGGGGAGGGTGGAAGAAGGCCCCAGTGGGGTATTCAAGGAGAGTTCAGTCCTCCTCCTCCACCTGGAAGCTCTCCCGCAGGGCTTCCCAGATCCAGACGTCCCCCCGCTGGGCTTCTCGGACGGCGGCGGTGCAGGGCTGAGCGTACTAGCCAGCCATGCGGTCAGCCACAGCCATCCAGGCTGGCAGGAAAGCCTCCCCCTTCCTCTTGCACAAATTGTGCAGCACAGAACATGCTGCCACCACGGGAGGGACGTTGTGCTCGGCGAGGTCGAAGCGGGTGAGGAGGCACCTAAATTGGGCTTTCAGTCGCCTGAAGGCCCCCTCAATGATGATGTGGGCCCTGGTCAGCCTCGCATTGAAGGCCTGGCAGGAGGGGTTGAGGTGCCCCGTGTAGGGCTTCATGAGCCAGGGCTGTAGAGGGTAGGCGACATCCCCCACCAGGCAGACGGGCATGTCCACGTCCCCGACCCTGATGTGGTGGTCGGGGAAGAAGGTCCCAGCCTGCAGCCGCTGGCACACGGAGGAGTTGCGGTACACCCGTGTGTCGTGTGCCTTGCCGGACCAGCCCACATTAATGTCCGTGAACTATCCCCGGTGGTCACACACGGCCTGCAGGATCACAGAGAAGTACCCCTTGTGGTTCACGTACTGGGAGGCCTGGTGTTCCGGGGCATGGATGGGGATGTGCGTCCTGTCGATGGCACCCCCCGCAGTTGGGGAAGCCGAGGGCGCCAAACCCCCGAATGACGGCGTCTGGGTCAGTGAGGCAGACCACCCTGTGGAGCAGCACCCGGTTGATGGCCTTGACCACCTGCGGAGAGACACAGCAAAGCGCAAATCAGTGGGGCGCCCAGGTGGCTGGGAGTGCTCGTGCCGTGGCAGTGCCCCACACCCCACTCCCAGGAGCAACCCCCCCGGACGACGTGTAGTACAGCCAGGAGAGACCAGCCCCTCCGGTGCAGGGCACTTTTGCCTCCCCTGGGGTGGCCCATCCCCTCCTTGCAGCCCGCCTCGCCCCCGGCCCAGTGGCCAGCGAGTGCCGTACCTGCATGAACACCGCTCCGACGGTGGATCTCCCCATGCCGAACTGGTTCCCGACGGATCGGTAGCTGTCCGGCGTGGAGAGCTTCCAGAGGGTGGTGGCTACATGCTTCTGGAGGGGGATGGCAGGCCTCATGCGCGTGTCCCTTCTGCGCAGAGCAGGGGCGAGCCACTCGCAGAGCTCCAGGAAGGTGTCCCTCTTCATCCTGAAGTTCTGGGTCCACTGTTGGTCTCCCCAGCACTCCATGACGACGCGGTCCCACCAGTCGGTGCTGGTGTCCAGACGCCAGATGCGGCATGGCACGCCAGCACCCGGGTGCCGCCGCTGCTGCTCCATGGCCCCCAGGGCGGCCAGGCGGAGAGGCAGGGGGCTGACGTGCGCCAGGTGGAACCAGGCAGCCTCCAGCCATTGCTGGCAGGCTTGCAGTAGCAAGTCCAGAAACTGCACCAGAAAGTGCAGGGCGAGCTCTGGCTCCATGTTGCCACCTGCGGCGGTGTCCCCGAAGGGAAGCACCGACACAGACGAGCGTAGAGAAAAACGCTTTGCTGTCCCTCGGCGAGGTAGGTAAGCAAGCAGGAAAAGCTGAGAACTGGCTGTCCATGGGGGTCCCTTTAAGCACGAGCCTCAGATAGCCTCAGACAACAGCCACACAAAGCAACTACTGACCTGATGCCCTGCCGGAACCGGTTTCAGCCGCCCTTAAATGCGCCCCTCTGTCCAATCAGTGTGGACGCACTAGTTCGAATTAGCAAAATGCTAATTTGAACTAGTTTTTAATTCTAGATGCGCTAGTTCGAATTAGCTTAGTTCAAATTAACTGATTCGAACTAAGTTAGTTCGAATTAGCACTGTAGTGTAGACATACCCTAAGAGACAATGTAGTTAATGTTACATTAACATTATTTTTCAAGATAAAATTTAACGGCAATTTTCCAGAGGTTCAAAATCAGTTGTATGTAAAGCTTGCGTGTTTTCTCTATTCACCCCATAAGCCTGATTTGCACATCAAGCATGAAATTAATCACTAGGGACATATCGACACTAGGAAATCATTTCAAAATAACTTATTTCAAAACAATATCCCCCAAAATAACTATTTCAGAATAGCACATCTACACTACAAGGCACCAACAAAATAGCACAGAATTATTTTGAAATAGCACGTTCATACTTATTGGCATCTATATCCCATTTAATGCCCCCAGAAGAACTCTGGTGGGGGCACCAGGAAAGAAGAAACTTCTTGTAGTTGCTGGCTAAGACTATCTGAGACGTGCCTAAAGGGACTCCTCTCTACAGCCACATCTCACATGTCAATTCTCCACTGCCTACCCCCTTGTGGGACACCAAACTCATGTTGTGCGCTCTGGTTGCCCTTCTGGATGCCACATCATTGACTACATGGAGCAAAGCAGTGCCAGGCTCACGGACATCATGCTGCACCACAGTGATCCACACTGCCCGTGTGCTGATTCAGGACCACAACGAGCAGCCCAGACCAGGGGACCACTTCAACCAGGCTCTGATGCTCCCAATGAACCAAATGATCCTTCATCCTCTTCACACCGTGCAATGCCACTTTTGGCAAAGGGAGATGAGTTCTCACTAGAGAGACTGTGTCGCCTGCAGTGATGGGACAACCAGCAGTAGCTCCAAAACTTCTGCATGCAGAAGGATCTCTGTGAATGGCCTACCCCTGCCCTCATGCAACAGGATACCTGAATGAGACCTGCCATTCCCCTGCAAAAGTTCATCACCATTGCCCACTGGAAGCTCCATGGGGAACCAGTTTCGCATGGGGAAATCTATGTTTGTGACCATGCTCATGCAGGTAGTCAAGGCCATCCCGCTGCAGAGGGTTGTCACCCTGGGAAACATTGACGCCATTGTCACTAACTTTGCCACCATTCGCTGTTCTCAACTGTGGCGGGGGGGGGGGGGTGGGAATGGATAGCATTCTTACCTATCTGCATCCTGGGTGATGCAGCCTAATCCTTGCTCTCAGGGCTCATTAAGCCCTAAATGGGCAGCCACGATCACAGCAAGGCTAGGCAGGTGCTGAAGGGTGGTGGAATGGAAGGTAGTTTTTATTATCTTAATGAAGCATTTAGTGATGGGATGAGTGAATATGTGGGATGTACAACAGGGGAGTGCCTTGCTCTGCTCCCAATCAGCTTGGCACTCCTTTCAGTCAGTGGCCTACTCCTAGTGTTCCTCATCAAAGCTCCAGATGAGGAACTGGAGGCAGGCTATCTGGTCCCACAGCAGATCCTCATGGGTTTTTTTCTGCCTGTGGATCCTGCGCAATTATGCAGATGGTGTGGGAGGTCTTGGACAATCCACAATCATAGCTGGTCTAGCTGAGAAGAAAAGTGACAGGCAGTAATCCCAGGAGACACTGTGCATGAAGCCTAGTCCTAATCTCTGAGCTGACACCAAAGGTGTCAGTTCAGACAATGGTTATGTGCTTCAAGCAAGGCCATCTGTTGTTACACTTTCATGCAGGGGCACAGATGTCCTGGGGAGCCTTGTTACCCAGGTCTTGGGGATAAGCAGGCATGAGAAGTTGCCAGCCAAGCCAGGAGCCTACAGGTGGGAGGGGAAGACAGGGTGGCTTGGTTTCCTTCCATGTCCTGTACACCTCAGATCTGGCGGTATCCAACAAAGAGAGAACTTCTATCCCTTCCCGCTGGAGGGGGGCAGGGAAGTTTGGGAAAGGTGTGTTTGAGCAGCACAGGCTGCTTGGCAGAGAGAGTGCTACTACGGTCTCCTCCACTTTCTCTCACTGACTCATAGACTCATAGACTCATAGACTTTAAGGTCAGAAGGGGCCATTATGATCATCTAGTCTGACCCCCTGCACAATGCAGGCCACAGAATCTCACCCACCCCTCTTAGAATAATCCTCTCATCTATGTCTCAGATATTGAAGCCTTCAAATACTTTGAAGGCCCCAAGATGGAGAGAATCCTCCAGCTGTGATCTGTGCCCCATGCCACAGAGGAAGGCAAAAAACCTCCAGGGTCTCTGCCAATCTACCCTGGAGGAAAATTCCTTCCCGACCCCAAATATGGCGA
This sequence comes from Pelodiscus sinensis, assembly GCF_049634645.1. Classification (NCBI taxonomy): domain Eukaryota; kingdom Metazoa; phylum Chordata; order Testudines; family Trionychidae; genus Pelodiscus; species Pelodiscus sinensis. Next base: position 12,669,191 of record NC_134723.1, read on the forward strand.
TCAGCTAAACCCTGAGCATGTGGGCAAGACTCACCAGCCAGACACCCAGAAAGTTCTCTATAGTAACTCCTATCATCCCTCCATTGACCTATTTCCCACTGATAATGAATGGTCAATTAGTTACCAAGATCATGTTATCTCATCAAACCATCCCCTTATCATAGAAATATAGAACTGGAAGAGACATCAGAAGGTCATCAAGTCCAGCCTCCTGCTCTAGGCAGGACCAATCCCATCTAAATCAACCCTGCCAGGGCTTTGTCAAGCCGGAACTTAAACACCTCTAGGGATGGAGACTCCACTGCTTCCCTAGGTAATCCATTCCAGTGCTTCACCACCCTCCAAGTGAAATAGTTTTTCCTAATATCCAACCTGGATGTCTCCCACCATAACTTGAGACCATTGCTCCTTGTTCTGCCTTCTGTCACTACTGAGACCAGCCTCTCTCCATCCTCTTTGGAACCTCCCTTCAGGAAGTTGAAGGCTGCGATCAAATCCCCCCTCACTCTTCACTTCTCCAGACTAAACAGACCCAACTCCCGCAGCCTCTCCTCATAAGTCATATGCTCCAGCCCCCTAATCATTTTGGTTGCCCTCTGCTGGACCCTCTCCAATGCATCCACATCCTTTTTGTAGTGGGGGGCCCAGAACTGGACACAATACTCCAGATGTGGCCTTACCAATGCTGAATAAAGGGGAATAATGACACCTCTGGATCTGCTGGCTCTGCTCCTCTTAATGCAACCTAATATGCCATTAGCCTTCTTGGCTACAAGGGCAAACTGTTGACTCATATCCACCTTCTCATCCACTGTAACTCCCAGGTCCTTTTCTGCAGAACTACTACTTAGCTGGTTGATCCCCAGCTTGTAACTATGCTTGGGATTCTTCCGTCCCAAGTGCAGGACTCTACACTTGTCCTTGTTGAACCTCATCAGATTTCTTGTGGCCCAATCCTCCAATTTGTCTAAGTCACTCTGGACCCTATCTCTGCCCTTAAGCGTATCTACCTCTCCCCCCAGCTTAGTGTCATCTGCAAACTTGCTGAGGGTACAATCCATCCCCTCATCCAGGTCATTAATAAAGATATTGAACAAAACAGGTCCTAGAAACGAACCTTGGGGCACTCTGCTAGAAACCGACCGCCATCCTGACATTGATCCTTTGATCACTACCCGCTGGGCCCGGCCTTCTAGCCATCTTTCTATCCATCTTACTGTCCATTTATCCAATCCACATTCCCTTAACTTGCTGGCAAGAATATTGTGGGAGACCGTCTCAAAAGCCTTGCTAAAGTCAAGGTATATAACATCCACCGACTTTTCCATGTCCACCAAGCCAGTTACCTCATCATAGAAGCTAATCAGATTAGTCAGGCATGATTTGCCCTTTGTGAATCCATGCTGACTATTCCTAATCACTTTCCTCTCATCCAAGTGTCTCAAAATGGATTAGTTAAGGATCCCTTCCATGATTTTTTCAGGAACCGAGGTAAGATTCACCGGCCTATAGTTCCCTGGATCGTCCTTCTTCCCTTTTTTGAAGATGGGCACTACATTTGCCTTTTTCCAATCATCTGCGATTTCTCCCGATCTCCACGACTTTTCAAAGATAATGGCCAAAGGCTCCTCAATGACAGTTGCCAACTCCCTCAGTACCCTCGGATGCATTAAGTCCAGACCCATGGATTTGTGTACGTTTAGCTTTTCTAAGCAGTTCTTAATCTGTTCTTTACCCACCATGGGCTGTCCATTTTCATCCCACCTTGCATCACTGACAGGTTCTCATGCAGAGGATCCGTGTCCTCCACATCACTGCACTTGACCTGGAAGGATGCTGCCTGAGTACAGGTATGGGCCTATCCTGTGTGCTGTAATGTTGTGTGGTTTCATGACTCCAGCCTCTTTAGTAGTGGCTTGTTGTGGGAAGGAGTCCCACTACGGAGGCCAGAGTAAAGCAGGTCTGTTCAGGAACCTTGTTAGAGGAATCAGGGGATTCCTGTATGAACCCCTCATGGCGAATAATGCTCCGGCCTGGTACTCCATGTGCACCCACGTGCACAGTCTGTTGTGTGAGCTCCAGGCTGAAAAGGCCAAAAGGGGAGTGTTGCAGCCCTTGTAGCCCATCACCTGCTCCCATGTGTGAATAGGGAAAGTGATGGAACTCACCTAAAGTGCCTTCGCCAGGATTTTCCAAGCCCTGGGAGACATCCTTGGAGTGGAGACCAGCTGGTGGCATGGTTTCCTGGCTATCCTGCTGCTCCTCTTCCTCCTCCTCCTGGTCATGCTCCTCCACAATCCCACCCTCATGAAGGCTGACACTGGGCATGTCCTGGCTGGAGTCAACAATGATGGCGGGGGGGGGGGAGGAGAAGGTGACCAGCTCCCCTCCAATGAAGGCAGCCAGCTGCTTCTAGTAGTGGCAGGTGTGCAGTGCTGCCTCAGATCAGGAACTTTGCTCTCTGGCCTTGATGTAGGACTGCCAGAGTTCTTTAATTTTCATGTAGACCTGGTCCACGGTGATGGTGTACCCTTTCTCTGCAAGGCTGGTGGTTATCCAGCCATATACATCGGCACCATGTCTCTTGGTGTGGAGATCCTGGAAGTTGGTCTCCTCCCTCCAGACCTTGATGAAATCCAGGATCTCCACACCAGGCAAGGGTGGTGCCCTCTTTCACTCCTGGCCAGGGGCATCAGAGGGTGTGGTGAGGGTGCTGGCAGCCAAGGGGCGTGCAGAGGGAGCTCTGGGTGGCTCACAGATCCTCCAATGGGTGGTGTGTGTCATAGGGCTAGCAGGGCTCTCTTGATGCCACAATCCCTTTACCTTTTGCCCGAAGCTTTAAAGTCTGCAGGAAAATGGAAACATGGAGTTGTTGGGAGTGTGGCCAGAATGGCCACAAGGGCAGCTATGAGATGTTTCTGGCTGCCAATAATTTCTAAATAACAGCAACTGTCATCCACACAAATGCTTTATACTTCATGGAAAGCTGGTTTTATTTTAAAATAATGGGCTTGGAAGTGTGGACGCTCTGCTTGTTATTTTGAAATAAGGGGAGTTATAAGGCGTTTCTGCTATAAGTCGCCCCAGTATTCATCCATTCCTCATGCAAGTCGTTGACACTTGAAGGAACTGATGCTTCCTATTCCCTGCTCTTAAGTCACACCAAAAACAAAAACAAAACAATTTCCTCAAATGGAAGTATGCCATGGGAAAAAAAATCCCTGTTTTAAGTTGTTTCGCTGTAAGTCCAAGTTTTTTGGAACATATCTTGTACTTATAGCGAGGATGGCTTGTATTTCAAAATACCTTCCTAATGTAGACCCGGGGTAGTGTTTCAATGGAGAACCTACAGAAGGCAGAGGATAGTGGAGGATTTGGAAGAAAGGAAACTTGCCACAAAGACATTTAAATTATTCCCATGTGTGGGAGGCAACATGACAGCTGAAACATAAAGTAAGATGAAAAAACTACCATTCTATTCTGATTGTGAATATGCATTTTAATCTTTGGTGTAAATTATGCCAGAGATGACAGGTTCAGGAGCAAAGGTTGTTCAGATCAAATGTCAAGCTAAGGACATTGGGCTTGATCTCCCATTTTCTTTAGCCTTTTTTAGTTGTGAGCTCCAGTACACAGTAGGTATAAAGTACTATCAAAACAGAATGTTTATAAATTACACCCATTTTACATTAATGTAAATGGTTGCATAAGGTTCAGTGCAATAAAGAACTAGATATATTCATTGTGGACATGAGTCTGACTTACATTCATGCCCTTCTATGTTGCTATAAGAGGGTGAAATAGAAGTGGAATTAAATTATATTATGAGAGATTCAAAACAACTGTTGTGTAAAAAAGAATTAGACCTTTTAAGATTATTTTAATTCAGTTTAAAATCCCTGAAAAGACAACTTTATTACCATAAATTAGCGAAAATAGCCCGTGGGTTGTCCATGTTTTTACCTACCACACCCCGCCCTCTCCACCTGGGGTATATATGTCCGCGTCTTATGCAATTTGATTTTTACTCATATTACAAGGAGATCAACATAATAATATCAGCATCTTTAATTTAATAATAATTTAATAAGAGTGGCAATGCTGTTGTGTTTACTAAAATAAAATAATAAGACCCAGTATTATCGGGCTGCATGACATCATAATCTTCAATTTTTATAGCTGGCAAGTGGCAACCACATCAAAGACCACCAGATTCTTTTATGAAGGCAGCAGAAGTCTCTGCGGGTTATGTATATCCGTGGGTTTTCTAACCTATTTTTTACACACGATAGAAAAACTGCGGGTAATACATGAGTACATGTTATACTTGAACGCATGTTATATTTATGGTAGTTTGTTTGCCATTAGCCAAAATGCTTTTTTTAGTTTACCATTTACCATTGTATTGCATTTACAACTTGAAGTTAAAGACTCTTATTAAATATTCAGTACAACACAAAAGTGAAAATAATTATTTTTTTCAAAACCTAGTGTAAAATAAAATAATTTGGAATGTTAATTCATAATATATGTTATGAAATTTTATTCCAGAATATGTATAAACATTTCCTGGTATTATGCCTCAGGTGTGTTATTTGACACTTTGGTCTGTTCCTGCTTGACAGAAAGCAGAGTCCTGGCAAGTTCCTTAGCTTGAACATTTCATATTATCAGGTTATAAAATCAAAAGCATAAGTATGTGAGTTACCATATTTATCAAACATAATGTGTGTGAAAGTAATTGTTAGTAAAAATTAAAACTAAGCGGACATATAGATGTGGCACCTTCAGCTGCCCTACCTAAGTATAACCTAAAGGGGTAGGGAGTTGTGAGAATACTACCTAGAACTCCCGCTCTTGTACTCAGGTAGTTAATGGAACAATGAGGTGCAATTCTTAGTCCCCTTCTGGAAGTGTCTTGGGATTAGCTAATTCAAACTTTGATATTGTTCACAAGGGATATTATAGCTCTAGAAACAGTTCATATGAAAAGCTGCTAATGCCTATGTAACTGCTGCCAGGCAAAACCAAACATGGGACCTCTGGAGCTTAATGAAGGAGCCTTTACAGCTTGAGCTATAAAGCCAGCTGCCTCCCAGCTTAGGCTGTAGAGCTCCCTCATTCTTATTGCTCACTGTAAGTGGTCTAAGTGCCACTATATGGGACAGTGAAACATGCCCCATCGGGCTATATCTACACTCGCGGCTTCTTGTGCGAGTAATATGCAAATGAGGCTAAGCATGGAATATCGCCAAGCCTCATTTGCATACCTAATGAGCCACCATTTTTTTCAGAAGAGGCTCTTGCGCAAGAAGGAGCGTCTACACTGCCCCTTCTTCCGCAAGAAAAACCCTCTTGCACAATGCCGTTCTTCCTCTCAAGTAATAGGTGTAACGGCATTGCGCAAGAGGGTTTTTCTTGTGCAAGAAGGGGCAGTGTAGATGCTCCTTCTTGCACAAGAGCCTCTTCTGAAAAAAATGGTGGCTCATTAGGTATGCAAATGAGGCTTGGCGATAGTCAACGCTTAGCCTCATTTGCATATTACTCGCACAAGAAGCCGCAAGTGTAGACATAGCCTAGGTGTGTGGGCATTTAAAATTAGACTTATATGTAAATAGTATAACATACAAACCTTCTCTTCATACCATAATTACAGAGCATAATACAGAACGGCTACGTCTACACTGGCATCATTTTCCGAAAATGCTTTTAACAGAAAAGTTTTCCGTTAAAAGCATTTTCGGAAAAGCACGTCTAGATTGGCAGGATGCTTTTCCGCAACAGCACTTTTTGCGGAAAAGCGTCCATGGCCCATCTAGACATGGTTTTCCGCAAAAAAGCCCCAATCGCCATTTTCGCGATCGGGGCTTTTTTGTGGAAAACAGTACAGTGCTGTTTACATTGGCCCTTTTGCGCAAAAGTCTTTCGGAAAAAGACTTTTGCCCGAACAGGAGCAGCATAGTATTTCCGGAAAAGCACTGACGATCTTACATGAGATCGTCAGTGCTTTTCCAGATATTCAAGCGGCCAATGTAGACAGCTGGCAAGTTTTTCCGCAAAAGAAGATGATTTTGCAGAAAAACTTGCCCGTCTAGACATAGCCAACATGTTTATGGGGAGGCTTCCCATTTGCAAACAGAACATACACCTGCAAAATTTACATTGGCTATTAAACAGCACATGCCTGAGTAGTTGTACCACTAATGTAGTCAGTCAAGACTTTATATTGACTTTAACTTCAGACGGTTGATTTTCTAAGTGATGCATCCACACTACCATGCCTGTCGTAGCAACCTTAAAGTAGCTGAAATCAATTGAATTACTCCTGCTTTGCACAAGGAGTAATGCTATTCTGTAAATTTGCTTGGCTGAATTTACAGTAGTGCAAATGCAACATTGCTGGAAAGTTGAGGCTATTGGCCTCCGGGAGGCTTGTCACAGTTCCCTACCCTTTACCACTCTGGCCAGAACTTCTGCCTCTATTGCTCTCCCTGGTGAACTCAAAAAGCCATGGGAAAAATTGATTGGCCTTTCCCATGTGGCCAGCATTGCAAGCATATTCAGAGTACAAAATTCAAAGTACAGAGTACATGTGCACGTTGCAGCATATGTGGAGATGACCTCGAAAAACCCAACCAAAACTGTGATAACTTTGAATATTTCTGCTCCACGGGCTCCAGTTTTCAGGGGCAGAGAAGAGTGACAATATGGGGTGTCCAGGAGATCTTGGACCTCCTTGAGGAGTGGGAAGATTAAACCTTCCTTTCCAAGCGCTGAACCAGCAAAAGGAATAATGACATTTTCAGCAAGATTGCAAGCTGCCTGGTGGCTAAAAGCTACTCCAGGGATGCCCAGCAGTGCCGAGTGAAAATCAAGGGACTGAAGAAGTCCTACCATGAGGCAAAGAAGGCAAGTAGATGGTCTGGTTCAGTACCTCACATGTGCCACTACTATGAGCAGCTCAACACCATTTTGGGGTAGGGGGTCCAGCAGCTTTCCCAACATGATTGTGGAGTCCAGCAAAGTCTTTCAAGGCCTCTCTGATTTGTGCTGCCCCTTACTGTACTCTCCTGATCACACTGATGTCTGACTGCTCAAAGTCTCTGGCTAGATGCTCTGTCTTACGCGCGCACACACCCTGCAAGATAAGTTTTCCCCTTGCTCTCTCAGGGTATGTCTACACTACCACCCTAGTTCAAACTAGGGTGGTTAATGTAGTCATACGAACTGCAAATGAAGCCCGGGATTTGAATTTCCCAGGTTTCATTTGCATGTTGCCGGGCGCCGCCATTTTTAAATGTCCGCTAGTGAGGACTCCATGCCCACGGCTACACGCAGCACGAACTAGATAATTCGGAACAGGAAGCCTATTCCAAACTATCTAGTTCATGCCACATGTAGCTGCAGGCACAGAGTCCGCACTAGCGGACATTTAAAAATGGCGGCGCCCGGCAACATGCAAATGAAGCCCAGGAAATTCAAATCCCGGGCTTCATTTGCAAGTTTGTATGACTACATTAACCACCCTAGTTCGAACTAGGGGGGTAGTATAGACATACCCTCACAGATTATGGAGCACACAATACACCTTCACCACAAAGGGAATATTGTCTTTGTTGAGGTTCAGCCAAGTAAGAAGACTCTTTAACCTTTCCTTTAAACGCACCAATGCACATTCCACCATAATTCTGCACTTGCTCAGCCTGCTTTTGAACTCCTTCTTGATGGGGTCCAGGCTGCCCGTGAACAGCTTCATGAGCCATAGGAGCAAGGGGTAGGCTGAGTTATCCAGGAACACGATTGACATGTCCACCTCTCCAACTCTGATTGTCATTTGAGGGAAAAAGTTCTGGCATGCATCTTTTGGAAGTGGCAAGAGTTCCTAAAGATGCAGGCATCATGCACCTTTCCCATCCATCCCTCATTGATATCAGTGAAACGGCCTTTGTGAGTCACCAGCATCTGCAGCACTATGGAGAAGTAACCCTTGCTGTCGATGTACTCTGAAGCAAAGTGGGTGGGGGCCAAGATAGGGATGTTTGTTCTGTCTATGGCCCCACACAGTTAGGGAACCCTATCAAAGCAAAATCATCCAGTATGGTGTCCATGTTTCCCAGAGTCACAACCCTCCCTAGCAAAATGTTATTGATTGCCTTGGCTACTTGTATAACAGCAGCCCCCACTGTAAATCTCCTCACTCCAAACTGATTTGCCACTAACCATTCAGAAGTTCAGTGGCCACTGCTAATTGTCCCATGTGCATATCACAATGCAATCCCACCAGTCTGAGCTTGTCTCATGGCACCACAACTGGCATTGCACTGTGTCTAGAAGAATGATTGGCAGCTGTGATAGCATCAGTGTCAGCCTTACATGAGCCGGGCCTCCATGCCACACTGAGCTTCATCCTTGTCCTCTTCCTGGAGGATTGACATGCTCTCAAAGCAACATGCCATTAGCTATACCATGATACACATTACCATCACAATGGTTTGCTATAAATTAGGCTCCATGCTCAAGCTGCTCTGGCAGGTGACCAGGGCTCCAAAAGGTGCAAGCACACTACCTCCCCGTTAGGGGGAAGGAATTAGACAAGTGCCTTATGGGATCCCCTTTAACCACCATTTTGGTCACAGCAGGCATCATGAGCATAGACCACAATGCAAAGCTGCCAAAGGTACCTTCCTTTCTGAGTTGACAATAGATTCCCTAATGGAGACACATTACTTCAGACTACATTTGATTCTTCCCTGCCGTAAAGAACACAGATCTTTGACTTTGCAAAATCAGGTGGTAAGAAATCAACCATATTAGATTTGACCTTACCTTGTAGTATAGACATGCCTTGTAAATGTAATTAATTGTGTGCTTTAATTAATTCAGGCAGGACTTGCTGCTACCAAGTAGCCTGGGCCTTAGTTTATCCAAAAATATGCATTTTGAGAAAGTTATATACATCATTTCTTTAGTGAATGAATATCCACTGTCTGCCACAGTAGCTATCATTTTATTTATATCCCTGTATTGTAGACCATGCTGGCTGTAAGTTCTTGATACAAACTAATAATTTTGGAGCAATAGCAGTTTATCTATGGAGCCCACTCTGAGGTCTCATATCAGGTTCACCGATTATCAAGCTGAAAGATACTTTTGTTATTTCTAGTTGGCCTCCTACATACCACAAGCCACAAGTCTTTCCTGAATTAATTATTGTATGAACTAGCGCATATCTTTTAGCAAAAAACTTCCAGTCTTCATTTCAACATTTCCAGGAATGGTGAACCCTTGCTAAGTTGTTTCTGTGGCTAATTACTCTCAATATTTAAAATATGCACTTTATTTTCACTGTGAATTTGTCTAATTTCAACTTCCAGTCATTGGATCTTGTTATGCCTTTGTGAGCCAGACTAGAGAGCTCATTATCATTTCCCTTCCATGTAATTTCTTTCAAACTGTGACCCTTAAGCTCTGCTTGGTAAGCTAAATATATTGATCTCTCTTAGTCTATCACTATATGGCATATTTTGCAATCCTTTAGCCATTCTCCTCTCTGAGCCTGTTCCAATTTGTCAATACATCCTCTTTGTATTTTAGCCATTATAACAAGACATAGTAGTCTAGTAGTGGTTGCAAATATAGAGGTAAAATAATCTCTCTACTCCTATCTGGTAGTCCTTGATTTATACGTCTAGATTGGCATGATTTTCCGGAAATGCTTTTAACGGAAAAGTTTTCCGTTAAAAGCATTTTCGGAAAAGAGCATCTAGATTGGCACAGATGCTTTTCCGCAAAAGCACTTTTTGCAGAAAAGCGTCCATGGCCAATCTAGACGCGCTTTTGCGCAAAAAAGCCCCAATCGCCATTTTCGTGATCGGGGCTTTTTTGCGCAAAACAAATCTCAGCTGTCTACACTGGCCCTTTTGTGCAAAAGAGACTTTTGCCCGAATGGGAGCAGCATAGTATTTCCGCAAAAAGCACTGATTTCTTACAGTAGGAAGTGCTTTTGCGGAAATTCAAGCGGCCAGTGTAGACAGCTGGCAAGTTTTTCCAGAAAAGCGGCTGATTTTCCAGAAAAACTGGCCAGTCTAGACACAGCCCTAAGGATTGCATTAGCCCTTTGGCCACACTGTTGCACTGGGAGTTCATGCTTTGCTACTTATCCATCATGAATCCCAAGCCCCTTTCAGCTTCTCTTCTTCCCAGGATAGAATCTCCCATTCTCTAAGTATGGCCCACATTCTTCCCTGCATCATGATTCTGTAATATATCGCAGAGGAATACAGTGTCAGTTCCCTGAGTAGTACGCATAGTTGAACAAATTAAATGAAAAAAGCAAAATTTGCTGGTGCTGGGAATTCCTTGCCACATACAGAAGTCATCCATCCACCACGACTGTGCTTTTTGTTTAACAGGTAGGAATTTTAAAAAACACATCAGAGAAGATGGTTGCAATTGGACCCTTAACACACAATACAGTTTTCCGTACTAGTCAAACACTTCTGACATAAAGGGAGAATAAATAAATAAAGTCCTTTAACCTTGAAAGTTCTTGTTCCTAACCTTGATCCAAAGGAGGATTTATTGTAGGGAGGAAGCTGAAAGTAAATCCACTAAACTATGAATATCTATCTATCTATCTATCTATCTATCTATCTATCTATCTATCTATCTATCTATCTATCTATCTATCAATCACAGATGATACATTGAGATATAAATGGAAGTACAAAAACACCCACTGGGAAACTTGTTTAGTTAGCCAGTTCTACCTTTTGCTAATTCTTCCTAGGGCTATGTCTACCCTGCGCATTCTTGCACAAGAAGATATGCAAATGAGGCACGGCAAGAATATTGCTGCACCTCATTTGCATACCTAATGAGCCTCCATTTTTGCGGAAGGGGCTTTTGCCCAAGAAGGAGCTGTCTACACTGCTCTTTCTTGTGCAAAAAACCCCTCTTGCACAGTAGCCATTCTGCTGCTTATTTGCAGTGTAGACAGCTCCTTCTTGCACAAAAGCCCCTTCTGCAAAATGGCAGCTCATTAGCTATGCAAATGAGGTGCAGTGATATTCATCGCTGTGGCTCATTTGCATATCTTCTTGTGCAACAATGCACAGTGTAGACGTAGCCTAAGAGATTTGTGATATGTTTGCCTCTAATTTTAGGTTGGCCTAAGTAAGATGCTACCACACAAGCAATGATACTATGCAAGGGAAAATCCATCAATGAAAAGGTTTTTTTGTTAGTTTTTAACTTCATTGTATGTATATCCTTTAAAAAACCTGGCACTGAAAGCATCTTTGTTCTAAATTATCTTTTGACTTTTCACAAAGATAATATGTGTAAAGAAAAGAGATGGAAATATTATAAGTCCAATCAAACAATATGCCATCAGAGGTTATTCTTAGAAGCTTCTTTCCAGAAAAGAAAAAGCAAACAGCACTACTCCAAATAATTCATTTACAGCAAATACTGTCCCCTACCACTCAATCACAGTTTTCAGAAGGTGTCAGATAGGTAAAAAGTAATACTGATTTATGATACAATGCTCCTTTGAATCTAAGGAAGGTATGCTGTTGAACAATAATCACAAAGGAGACTACATATCTTCTGGAGATTCTCTTCTATTATACTAAAAAAAAGCACATTTTTGAGTACTTGATAGATAATAATTGGTGCCTGGCTTGCGGTTGTGAAAATTGCTATAGCTTACATCTTGAGATGTACACATAACAATAAAGCCCTCTGTATTGGGAAAGTCATAGCCCTCAACTCAAAAGAACATAAGTAAAAGAGCTATGTCTTCTTCTACCAGTATACCTGTGTGTTCCTCCAATTCACTGGTGTCACCTCTTTTAAGAGTAGATTAGATAAACTCTGGTCAAGGATGGTCAGGCCCACCAATGTGGGTGAGGGGAAGGTAATGGATCAACTGCACTTGAGATTGGTGATTCAAAAGGGCCTAGGGCTCCTGGTCACTACTGTTGCGACTGCAGCTGAGAGAGCGGATAGAGTCCTGGGCCCTTTAAATCATCACCAGAGGCTCACACAGCATGATTCAGAGCTATGAGTGGTGCATGTCAGGCAGTGTTGAAGGGTTGGTGATCAGAGGTTAGCTCCAACTCCAAACTCGCCCCTTCTTATGAGGTCCTGTCCCTTCCAGGAGTGTGAAGATTCCCACACACATAACCTGCACAGGGGCTCATCAATTCTAGGGAAGGTCTTGAAAATACTGCCATGAGAATGGAATAGATGGCTTCTTTCAGTATTTATGCAGATTGCTTACTTTATTAAAATATATATTCAGAACAGAAAGGAACCAACAAACTCTAAGTATTATAATAATTTATGTAAGAGTATAGTTTAAGAAATCAAGGGCTAACGCCATAAAGCTATTAAGTTATAGAATAGAAACTATAAATATGAAATAAAAACAGCAAAATAATGGAATGAGATAATGCAGACAATGAATAGTGGTTCTAATACTGAGTAAATAGTGTAATAATGCAATTACAGAATATAACCTCTGTATAATAAAATGTATAATATTACCATGATTACCTATATGAAATTCAAAACAGCTAAGTGCTTTTTCGGGACTTCTGGATGGCAAAATATGTATATATGTGAAAATCCAACCTAAAATCAATAAGGCCATGTCTACCTAGGAAACTATTTCAAAATCAGAGAATCTGACTTAAGAACACCCAGTTTAACAAATTCAAACTACTGTGTACTCTCTACAGTTCGAATTAGTCCAAAATAGCATGTCCACACTGAACAGAGACTGTCTTGGACTTAGAGCCCCAGGAAGCACTTTGAGAAGGACACCAGGAGGGTGAATACTTCCTGTGGCTGCTTGGTCCAGCAAAATGCAACACATGCTTACAGGGGCTCCTCTCCATTGACACATCTCGCAACCCACTCCTACACTGCCTCCCCTTTATGGGCCAGAAAAGGGATGCAGTGGACACACGCCTTCTTGTGCTCTGTTGCCCATGTGGACACCACAGCACTGACACCATGGAGCTAGAGCTGCTGCAAATCAGTGCCAGGCTCATGGGCCTGGTGCTGCATCTCATGGTGCAGTATGTCGAGAGTCTCTGCATGTTGCTCCAGTAGGACCAGGACAAAGACAAGGAGGACAAACACCAGCCTGCCCCACAGACCCTGCTCATCCAGGTCCTGGTACTCCTGCTGATGTGCGTGCCCCTCAGTCCCCTGAATACCATGGAATGGAGGAGGGAGATGATCTTGGACTAGTGGGACCACATTGTCATGCAGGGATTGGACAATCAACAGTGGCTGCAGAACTTGAGTGTGAGGAAGTCCACCTTCTTGGAGATCTGAAAATGGCTCATCCCTGCCCTCAGGTGACAGAACACCCATGTGAGACTTGCCATCCTCCATGCAGAAGTGCGTGGCCATTGCCCTGCAGAGTCTAACCATGCTGGACAGCTACTGCTCAATCAGGAACCAGTTCAGTGTAAAGAAATCTCATGCAGGTAGCCAAGGCTGTCAATCATGTGCTGCTATGGAGGGTCATCACTATGGGAAACATGGACAGCATTGTTGATGCCTTTGCCACCTTGGGCTTCCCCAACAGCGGGGGGAGGGCATAGATGGCACACGCATCCCCATCCTGGTCCCCAGCCACCAAGCCACAGAGCTCATCAACAGGAAGGGGCACTTCTCCATAGTGCTGCAGACCCTCATGGATCACAAGGGATGCTTCACCAACATCAACATTGGATGGTCAGGAAAGGCTCACGATGCCTGCACCTGAAAGATGCAAGCCAGCACTTTTTCCCCCTACCATGCCATCAGAGTTGTGGAGGTGAACATGCCCTGCGTGATCTTGGGTGATACAGCCTACCCCTTGTTCCCTGGCTCATAAAACCCTATGCAGGCAGCCTGGACCCCATCAAGGAACAGTTTATCACCAGGTTGAGCAGGTGCTGAATGGAGGTGGAATATGAGTTCGGTTATTTAAAGGGGAGATTCTGGAGTCTCCTCACCCATCTGGACCTCAGTGAGCACAATGGTCCCTTTGCGGTGGCCTGTTGAGTGCTCCACAATCTACGTGAGAACAAGAGGAAGACTTTTCTGCCAGGATGGAGGGCTGACGCTGGACATCTAGCCCAGGAGTTTGAGCAACTGGACATCAGTGTCAACAGGAGAGCACAGCAAGGGGCTGTGCTCATCAGAGAGGCCTTGAATGACAGTTTTATGCAAAATAGTGATAGAGATGTAGCCGTGTTAGTCTGGTGCAGCTGAAGCAAAATGCAGGACAATGTAGCACTTTAAAGACTAACAAGATGGTTTTATGCAAGGCCAGTTCTGAGACTCTCCCCTGTGCCTCTCCACAAGGGATCCATGCATTCTCTGTGTGTGTCTTCCTGCCCCATCTCTGCCTTCCCATTCCTTCCCTTCCCACCTCCTCACCTCCCTTGCAGAGTAAACAATAAAGACGTCATTTTTAAAAAATTTGGGGGACATACAACAGAGGAGGGAATGGAAAAGAATCTGGAATGGGGATGGGGCTAGGAGTGGAGCTTGCCTCTGGATTACATCTCACCCTTTTCCTTATTGCTTTTCCTTTTTTTGTAATTTCTGAAATTCTTCTCACTCTGATTCCTGAAAAGCATACATTTCCTCCTCTCATATACTTCATATTCTGTTTAAATAATTTGAAAAAAGTGAAAGGTTAGTGATGAAATAGTCAAATTAAATGGATAATTTATTTAATTTGCACCGACTTCATATTGGTATATGTAATGATATTTGTAACAGACAAAAATACAAATAGCGCTGATGCTGGGCACAAGCAAAATACAATACAGTTCTTGAAACTATATTTAATTAGAAAAAAAATGGAAAAGCATCAGTAATTTGAATCAAATTGATTGTTTTTTCCCACAGTAAAGTAGCTCTTACTGAAAATATACTGCCAATTGAATAAGCACTTCAATTTTTCCAAAAGAATAGCACATTTTTACAGAGCAGTTGCACAGTACAATTTTCAGCTGTCTTCCTGAGGCTTTACTTTGCTAGAAATCATGTGTACAATTTTGAATATAATAAAACTCATCTTTTTCTACAAAAGTAGGACATGCTCTGAAATGCTTTGTATTCCGGGAGTTATGTGTAACAGATGCTTTGCAAAATTAAGTGTTTGGGTACATTTCAGAATTCATCAAAACACTGTAAGCTTTTCACTAAATTTGAAGTTTTGGCATCCCATGATGTCAAGCATTTGTCAATAAAATTAGTTTAATACAAACATTAACATTATGTTTTCTTTATCACAGAGCAATGAAGATCAACAGATTTTAATTAGCTTTCAAAATTTAAATTTGTTCTGAATTAATGATGTCTGCTGAAAACAACTGTTCTTGATTTCTGTTATCATAAATGCTCAAGAAAACATATTTTTCTTAATGTTTCAATAAAAATATAGTTATAAAGTGCACTATATGAGAACTTAGTTAACTTATAACAAATCAAATAAGTAGAACATGTTAATTAGGTGGGCAAATGGCTTTTGGAAGCACTTTTTTGTATTGATATTATGTTATGCATGTGTAGTTAGATATACTGTATATCATATCATAGTAAAGAGTAATTTGTGTCTGTTGGCACAATAAGTAAACAGAGAGGACTGTAGCTTAGGAATTAAGGCTGGCAATTTGGAATCATTCTATTTGCCTATCTGATTGGGAAGACAAGAAATAATGTTCCTACTTATAAAGACAATATTAAATATTAAATCCAAAGCATTTGGTATGGTCTTGTACAGACAAATATGAAGGCAGTAATCAATTGCTAGAGGTTTATTCAAATTAACTTGTCAGAAAGGGACATTCACAGTACTCTTCTTGATCAAAATTGTCTCCAGTCTTGCAAATGAAGCAGTTAAAAACACTTGATATGTACCCTTCATGGTTAACCAATTACACTGTGATGGGGCATCTTCCCTGCACTGGCTCTGTAAGGATTAAAACCCAGCCCTGGGAAAAGGCTGAGTGAGTGTAGCCTGCAGTTTAGGCAGATATAGCCAATTAGGGCCCAGCTGCAGCTGTATAAATAAGGGCTCATGGTGGGAAGAAGAGGACACACTCTTGCTCTAGCTGGGGAGCAGGAGCCACCTGGCTGACAGGGAAGCTGGAGGCTCCCTGACACAGAGCAGTGCTGGGAAAAAGCAGGCAGAGGTGGGAAACTCTAGCCTGATCTCAGTCCTAGGTTGCAGGGCCTGAGGCAAGGCTTGAGAATCCAAGGGTATAACTCAAAATAAGCTATGCAACTTGAGCTACGCTAAGGCTACATGTCTTCACTGCCAGTTCTTCTGGCAGAAAATATGCAAATGAGGGAGTCATTTGCATAAGTAACACTCTCATTAGCATATTTTCTGCCATTTCTTTTTGTGCAAAAAGAAGCAAGGAGTTTTTGTGCAAAAAGAAGCAATGTGGACTCTTTTATTATGTGAAAACCCTGTTTTGCGCAAGATCCTTATGCCTAAGATCTTGCGCAATCCAAGGTGTTTGTGCAAAAAGAAGTCCACAGAGCTTATTTTGCACAAAAACCCCTTCTTCAAAAAGAAACAGCAGAAACTATGCTAATGAGAGTATGACCTATGCTAATGAGTCCCTCATTAGCATATTTTCTGCTGGAAGAACTGGCAGTGTAGACATAGACTAATTGTGCAGCTTAAGTCAAAATACCTTATTTTGACTTTTGGCGCTGTCTACACAGCAGTTATTTTGAAGTAGAGCACTCTTCCCCTGACTTCCCTTACTTTTGCAGAAAAACTTGCCAGCTGTCTACACTGGCCACTTGAATTTCCACAAGAACACTGACGATCTCATGTAAGATCTCAGTGTTCTTGCGGATATACTGTGCTGCTCCCATTAGGGCAAAAGCCCTCTTGCGCAAATCATTTGCGCATGAGGGCCAGTGTAGACAGCACAGTACTGTTTTGCGCAAAAAAGCCCCGATGGCTAAAATGGCAATCGGGGCTTTTTTGCGCAAAAGTGTGTCTAGATTGGCCACGGACGCTTTTCCGCAAAAAGTGCTTTTGCGGAAAAGCGTCCTGCCAATCTAGACGCGCTTTTCCGAAAATGTTTTTAATGGAAAACTTTTCCATTAAAAGCATTTCCGGAAAATCATGCCAGTCTAGACCTAGCCTGAGGGTAATAGGAGTCAGAGTAAGAAGTCCTCCAGCTTGACCATATTTCGACATTATGTGTGTAACGTCAGTTAACCAAAATAATGCAGATGTGTAGACATAGCCTAGGGCTGTAGATACATCAGTGCTGGGAAAAAGCAGGCAGAGCTGGGGAGCTCTGGTCTGACCTCACTCCTAGGCTGCAGGGCCCGAGGCTAGGCCTGAGGGTACTAAGGCTGCAGGGAAACAACCAGGATAAGAAAAGGCAGCAGGTCCACACCTCCTTGCCAATGATGAGTGGCCATTTCAGACTGCAGTTTGCCCTTGAGGTAAGGGGCTAGATACCCCTTTCAGATTTCTGACTGGCAGTGGGTCACTGAGGCAAGGTAGGTATAGGGAATTGGGGGTTCCCTGGGAGTGGAGAATCCTGGAGTGCCGGGCCACTGGCCTAGTCTCAGCTGTGCTGCTTCCCTGTATACTGGATCAGCACTTCAAGCATGCTCAGTACAGCCATGGGGTGGGACTTCCTCCACCAAAAGTGTGCTGTGAACCCCTTCCGAACCAGTGCATGGTCTGCTCATCCCATCACACAGCCTCTAATTGATACCACAAGGTAGTAAATATGCATGGCAGAAAATACTGAGGAGGGAAGGGCACCGTGGCCCTGAAGGGACGGGGCACTGAACTAGCAGAAGATCTATAAAAGAGGCTAACCAGCAGAGGGCACTCAGAGGCAAAAGTGCTGATTCCCAGAGTGACTGCACTGTGGGGTGAGTGCATGACAAAGAATACTTGGGATCTTTGCTGGCTTAGCCCAGTCACCGTAAACACACAGGGGTATGGGCTTTCCTTGCTGCCAATGACCTCACAATCTACTCTTGTTTTGAATGCAGACTTTGCTTTAGAATCCTAGGACTGGAAGAGACTTCAGGAGGTTATCGAATCCAATCCCCACCTAAAGCAGAACCAACCCCCCAACTAAATCATCCCAACCAGTGCTTTGTTAAGCCGGGACATAAAAACCTTTAGGAATGGAGATTCTACTACTTCCCTATGTAACTCATGCTAGTGCTTCACCACCCTCATGGTGAAATAGTTTTTCCTAATATCCGACCTAGACCTCCCCCACTGCAACTTGGGACCACTGCTCCTTGTTCAGCCATCTGTCACTACTGAGTGCCTCTCTCCACCCTCTTTGAAACCCCTCCCTTCAGGTAGTTAAAGGCTGCTGTCAAATCCCCCCTCACTCTTCTGTAGACTAAACAAGCCCAAATCCCTCAGCCTCTCCTCATAGGCTCCAGCCCCCTAATCATTTTCATTGCCCTCTGTTGGACCCTCTCCAATGTGTCCACATCCTTTCTATAATGGGATTCCTAGAATTGGACACAATACTCCAGATGTGGCCTCACCAGTGCTGATTAAAGGGGAATAATCACTTCTTAGATCTGCTGGAAATGCTCCTCCAAATGCACCCTAATATGCCATTAGCCTTCTTGGCTACAAGGGCACACTGTTGATTCATATCCAACTTCTCATCCACTGTAATCCTTTACTGCAGAACTTCTACTTAGCCATTCGGTCCCCAGCCTGTATCTGTGCTTGGGATTCTTTCAGGACTCTGCACTTGTTCTTGTTGAACCTCCTCAGATTTCTTTTGGCCCAATCCTCCAATTTATCTAGGTCACTCTGGACCCTACCCCTATCCTCCAACGTATCTACCTCTCCCTCTAGCTTAGTGTCATCTGTAAACTTGCTGAGGGTGCAATCCATCCCCTCATGAAAGTCTTTAATAAAGATGTTGAACAAAACTGGCCCTAGAACTGACCTTTGGGGTACACTGCTTGATACCGACTGCCAACCAAGTTACTTTTCAAAAGCTTTGTCACTTTAAGATTGGTCTACAATAACATTGGGCCTATGGTGACCATATTTTCTAAACCAAAATTAGGGACACATTAGCCATGCCCCCTGACCCCAGCTAGCCATGCCTCCTGCCACTCCTGGAGGTAGTATTCCCAGGGGTCAAGATGGAAAGATGACTGGAAGTAAAGGGTGTCATGTGACCACTCTAAGAACTCCGCCCACCATCCTCTACCAATAGGGATGAGTTTGGACCCCATAGGACCCCCTCCCATGCAACTATCTTGCAATTACATTTACCTAACTTGCATTTTCATTAACTCGGGGGGAGAGTCTGGGGGAAGTGTTCCCTCTAAGATTTTCCTCTCATGAGCAGAGTAAATTTTGTCTTGTGCACCTGTATTGAGTCCATGTACACTTGTTCGGATAGGTGCCACCTATAAACGTCTCCCTTTTCCTTCTGCTGTCATGTCTACTTCCCACCCCTCATCCTCTGCCATCCTGGCTCCTGCCCTTCTTACTCCTCTCAGCTCTTTAGGGACCTGCCTTCCTCCCCTGCACCAGCCCTTCTCTTCCCCCTGTATCCACTCCTCCTCTAGCCCCACTTGGATCATCGGTAGCTACTTCTGCTCATCCCCTCTCCTAACACCGTCCTCTATCCACATACCCAGCCTCTCTCCTCTGGTGTCCATCCCTCCCCTCCACATGTCTGCCCTTCTGCTTCACTCCCACAATCCCCTGGCACCTGCTCCTTCCCTTACCCCTGCACCTTCCTGGTGCCTCCCCCTTCCCTCACTGCCCCTGCCCTCCATGCCCTCTTTCTCCTTGATTCCCATCCCTTCACCACCCTCTGACCCAGTTATCCTCATGACTTGCTCCATCCCCTGCCTTCCTCATGTCCACCCCTCTTTTCAATCCCTCTTCTCCTGGCCCCCACTCCACCCCTCTCCTCTTCCTCCCTCTTGCCCCCATTGTCCCAGCATCCCTCTCCCAGCATCACCCTGTCCTCTCCCTTCTCTCACCCCTTCTGATACCCCCTCCCCTACCCTTTTCCTCATTGTCTCTTCTTGGCACCCTGGCATTTGTCTTTCCTCCATCTTGCCTTCTTCTTTCTTCTCCTGCCTTGCCCCACCTACCCTAAGCACAAGACCCTTCCTCTCCTCATAGACTCATAGACTTTAAGATCAGAAGGGGCCATTATGATCATCTAGTCTGACCCCCTGCACAATGCAGGCCACAGAATCTCACCCACCCCCTCCTAGAATAATCCTCTCACCTATATCTCAGATATTGAAGCCTTCAAATAGTTTGAAGACCCCACAATGCAGAGAATCCTCCAGCTGTGATCTGTACCCCTTCTACAGAGGAAGGCAAAAAACCTCCAGGGCCTCTGCCAATCTACCCTGGAGGAAAATTCCTTCCCAACCGCAAACATGGTGATCAGATAAACCCTGAGCATGTGGGCAAGACTCATCAGCCAGACATCCAGAAAGTTCTCTGTAGTAATTCCTATCATCCCTCCATTGACCTATTTCCCACTGATAATGAAAGGTCAATTAGTCACCAAGATCATGTTATCTCATCAAACCATCCCCTTCATAAACCCATCTAATTTAATCTTGAAGCCAGATAGATCTTTTGCCCCCACTACTTCCCTTAGAAGGCCATTCTAGAACCTCACTCCTCTAATGGTTAGAAACCTTCGTCTAATCTCAAGTCTAAACTTCCTACTAGCCATCTTATATCCATTTGTTCTTGTGTCCACACTGGTATTAAGCTTAAATAATTCCTCTCCCTTCCTGGTATTTATCCCTCTAATAGGGTATGTTTACACTACCACCCTAGTTTGAACTAGGGTGGTTAATGTAGGAAACTGAAGTTGCAAATGAAACTTGGGATTTAAATATCCCGGGCTTCATTTGCATCTTGCCGGGCGCCGCCATTTTTAAAGCCCCGGTAGTTCGGACTCCGTGCCTGTGGCTACACGTGGCATGGAGTATGTAGTGCGAATTAGGCTTTCTAATTCGAACTACCGTTACTCCTCGTGGAACAATGCAGGCCACAAAACGAGGAGTAACGGTAGTTCGAATTTGAAAGCCTAATTCGAACTACCTACTCCGTGCCGCGTGTAGCCACAGGCACGGAGTCTGAACTTCCGGGGCTTTAAAAATAGCGGTTCCCGGCAAGATGCAAATGAAGCCAGGGATATTTAAATCCCGGGCTTCATTTGCAACTTCTATTGCCTACATTAACCACCCTAGTTCAAACTAGGGTGGTAGTGTAGACATACCCATATATATTTAAAGAGTGAAATCATTTCCCCCCTCAGCCTTCATTTGGTTACGGTAAACAAGCCAAGCTCCTTGAGTCTCCTTTCATAAGACAGGTTTTCCATTCCTTGGATCATCCTAGTGGCCCTTCTTTGTACCTGTTCCAGTTTGAATTCATCCTTCTTAAACATGGTAGTCCAGAACTGCTCACAGTATTCCAAATGGGGTCTCACCAATGCCTTTTATAATGGTACTAACACCTCCTTATCCCTACTGGAAATACCTCGCCTAATACATCCCAAGACCGTATTAGCCTTTTTCACGGCCATGTCACAATGGCGGCTCATTGTCATCCTATAATCAACCAGGACTCCGAGGTCCTTCTCCTCCTCCGTTACTTCCAACTGATGTGTCCTCAGCGTATAACTAAAATTCTTGTTATTAATCCCTAAGGCTGCATCTAGACTACATGCCTCTGTCGGCAGCGGCATGTAGATTAGACACATAGGCAAAGGCAAATGAAGCCGTGATTTAAATGATCGCGGCTTCATTTACATTTACATGGCTGCCGCGCTGAGCCGACAAACAGCTGATCAGCTGTTTGTCCACTCAGCGCGCTAGTCTGGACGCTCCCCTGCCGACATCAAAGCCCTTTGTCGGCAGCCCCGTTATTCCTCGTCGGATGAGGTTTACCGGGGCTGCCGACAAAGGGCTTTGATGTCGACAGGGGAGCGTCCAGACTAGCGCGCTGAGTGGACAAACAGCTGATCAGCTGTTTATTGGCTCAGCGCGGCAGCCATGTAAATTTAAATGAAGCTGCGATCATTTAAATCGCGGCTTCATTTGACTTTGCCAAACAAACAAATCTACATGGCTCCGTTGACGGAGCCATGTAGTTTAGACGTACCCTTAATGCATAACCTTACACTTCTCACTATTAAATTTCATCCTATTGCTATCACTCCAATTTACAAGGTCATCCAGATCTTCCTGTATGATATCCAGATCCTTTTCTGAATTGGCAGTACCTCACAATTTTGTGTCAACCACAAATTTTATCAAGACACTTCCACTTTTGGTGCCAAGGTCAGCAATAAAAAGATTAAATAAAATTGGCCCCAAAATGGATCCCTGAGGAACTCTGCTAGTAACCTTCTTCCAACCTGACAGTTCACCTTTCAGTATGACCCACTGTAGTCTCCCCTTTAACCAGTTGCTTCTACACCTCTCAACTTTCATATTAATCCCTATCTTTTCCAATTTAACCAATAATTCCCCATGTAGTACTGTATCAAATGCCTTACTAAAGTAGAGGGGGTATGTCTACACTACAGCACTAATTCGAACTGAGGGTATGTCTACACTACAAAGTTAATTAGAACTAAGCTAATTCGGATTAGCGCATCTAGACTTAAAACTAGTTTGAATTAGCGTTTTGCTAATTCGAACTAGCACATCCACACTGATTAGACGGTGGGTCACATTTAAGGGCAGCTGAAACCGGTTTCAGCAGGGCATCAGGTTAATAGTTGCTTTGTGTTGCTGCTATCTGAGGCTATCTGAGGCTCGTGCTTAAAGAGATCCCCCCTGGACAGCCGGTTCTCAGCTTTTCCGCTTGCTTGCCTACTTTGCCGAGGGACAGCAAAGCGTTTTTCTCTGCGCCTGCCTGTGTTGGTGGTTCCCTTTGGGGACACCGCCGCAGTTGGCAACATGGAGCCAGAGCTCGCCCTGGGTTTTCTGGTGCAGTTTTTGGACTTGCAATGGCTGGACGCTGCCTGGCACCTCCTGGTGCACGTCAGCCCCCTACCTCTCCACCTGGTCTCCCTAGGGGCAATGGAGGAGCCACAGCAGTGCCCAGACGGCAGCGTGCCCCACCGCATCTGGTGTCTGGACACCAGCAGCAACTGGTGGGACCGCATCGTCTGGGGAGACAGACAGTGGACACAGAACTTCAGAATGAAGAAGGACACCTTCCTGGAGCTCTGTGAGTGGCTCGCCCCTGCTCTGAAGCGATGGGACACTCGCATGAGGCACGCTATCCCCCTCCAGAAACGTGTGGCCATCGCCCTCTGGAAGATCTCCACGACGGACAGCTACTGATCCGTCAGGAACCAGTTTGGCGTAGGGAGATCTACCGTCGGAGCAGTCCTCATGCAGGTACAGCACTCACCAGCCACTGGGCTGGTGGGGAGGACAGCTGCAAGGAGGGGATGGGCCGCCCCAGGGAAAATGGGTGCAGGGGAGGAGGCGAGTGGGGCGTGCGGCAGTGCCAGGGAACGAACACTCCCAGTGATTTGGGGTTTGTTGTGTCTCTCTGCAGGTGGTCAAGGCCATCGACCGGGTGCTTCTCCACAGGTTGGTCAGGCTCGCCGACCCAGATGCCGTCATCCGGGGGTTCGGAGCCCTCGGCTTCCCCAACTGCGGGGGGGCCATCGACAGGATGCACATCCCCATCCATGCCCCGGAACACCAGGCCTCCCAGTACATCAACAGGAAGGTGTACTTCAGGGCTCCTGCAGGCTGCGTGTGACCACTGGGGCCAGTTCACAGACATTAATGTGGGCTGGTCTGGCAAGGCACATGACGCCAGGGTGTTCCTCAACTCCTCCGTGTGCCAGAGGCTGCACGCCAGGACCTTCTTTCCCAACTGCCACATCAGGGTCGGGGACATGGACATGCTCGTGTGCCTGGTGGGGGATGCGGCCTACCCCCTACAGCCCTGGCTCATGAAGCCGTACATGGGGCACCTCAACCCCTCCCACCAGGCCTTCAATGCCAGGCTCACCAGGGCCCACACTGTGGTGGAGGGGGCCTTTGGACAATTGAAAGCAAGATTTACGTGCCTCCTCACCTGCCTCGGCCTCGCCCAGCACAATATCGCTCCCGTGGTGGCAGCATGATGAGTGCTGAACAATTTGTGGGAGCGAAAGGGGGAGGTTTTCTTGCCAACCTGGATGGCTGAGGCTGAGCTCATGGCTGCCCAGTATGCTCAGCCCCGCACCATCGCTGTCCGGAAGGCCCAGCGGGGGGCCATCCGGATCCGGAAAGCCCTGCGGGAGAGAATGCAAGTAGAGGAGGAGGACTGAACTGTCCCTGCATGCCCCACTGGGGCCTTCTTCCACCCTCCCCTCCTTCCCCTTCTTAACCCCCCTTCCTAATGTCAAATAAACACACCTGTTTTGACAACCAAAATCTCTTTTATTTTACATAACTGGGGTGGGTGCTAGTGGGAGGCTACCCCTTCCCAGCTTGCCCTGGTGGCCACTCTGGCCAACACCAGGCAAACTCTACTGCCCCCCTCTTGGCTCCGGAGCCCTTAAAGGGCCACGGGCTGGCTACACTGTTTGTGCCAGTTGCAAGCCTGCCAGCACCCAGCCAGCAGACCCTGCACCTGCCACAAAATGAGCCAGCCACCCGATGCCACCCAGCCCTCCACTGCTCCCCAGGACCAGCCTGGCGGCTCCCAGGAGCCTACCCGGGGATGCAAGAAGCGGGCGCCCGCTTGGTCAAGTGCAGAGATCATGGACCTCATCCAGGTTTGGGGGGAAGCCTCCAATGTCCATGATCTCCGCACTAGCCACAGGAACGTGGCTGTCTACAGCCACCTGGCTGCCAGCCTGGCCGCCAGAGGCCACCAGTGCAGCCGGGACCAGGTCCGGTGCAAAATTAAGGACCTGCGACAGTCCTACTCCCGGGCCTGCCAGACAGGGGGTGACCCAGAGGCTTGCCCCCACTTTCAAGCTCTGGACCGCATCCTCGGGGCTCCCGCCGTCCATGCCCCCCCAGATGGTGATTGACCCCGGGGCAGAGGGACCACTCCTGGACACGGAGGAGGAGGAGCTGGAGGACGCTGAGAGCCAGTAGCCTGCCGGCAGCCTGCCCAGGACCCAGTACCCCCGAGGCACCCCACTGAGCATGTCTCCTGTGTCGTCCAAGGCTGGGGAGGCCTCCACCTGTGAGTACCATCATGCTCCCCTTATGTGTACGGGAGTGTGGGGGGGAAAGGGAGCCCAGGGACCGTGCGCCTGAGCCTTGCTCACCACGGAGCAGCAGCTGTGTGTCATGAAGGGACCCTGGCCTTGCAGAGGGGGGCTGAGTTTCACCTGCCTGGGCCCCAGGGAGAATTGACTGCTGCTCTTGTTTCACCACAGCCACAGCACCTGGGACTGCAGGGTGCACCACCCCGCCTGCAACAGTCACCCGCGCCCGGGCCAGCAGGAGAGCCAGGAACCAGGAGGACTACCAGCAGTGGCATCTCCGGTTCATGGAGCAGCTGCTCCGCAATCAGGAGCACTGGGTCCGGGAGGAACTTCGGCTGCTCCAGCGGAGTTTGGAGGTGCTGGAGGAGCAGAGCTGTGCCCTCAGAGGCCACCTCCAGACCCTGGTGGACAGGTTCCTGCCTCCTCCTGCTCCAGCTCCTGCAGCTGCCCTAGCTCTCGCTCCTCCTCCCACCCCTGTTGCCCCTGCTCCCCCTGCTCTGCCTCCCACTCCTGCTCCCCCTCTCCGCTTCCTCCGCCCCCCCATCCCTCCTGCCCCACCCTCCACAGTCATTCCCCCCCGAGGCCTCCGCACCCGCAGTGCTATGAGACGGGAGAGCCAGCCCGACCCCCAACCCTGAGCTTTCCCTTCCCTTCCTCCTTCCCCCCCATCCAGCTCCCCCCTCCCAGGTTTCCCTCTCCCCTCTCCCACCCACACTCCTCCCTCCCCCCACCACAGTTATGTACAATAAAAAGAGATTTTGTTTGCCAAAACAGGTGTCTTTATTTTACATTACTTAGGAGGGGGGTTAGGGAGGGGAAAGGGGAAGGGAAGGAGGGTGGAAGAAGGCCCCTGTGGAGAGACACAGCAAAGCACGAATCAGTGGGGCGCCCGGGTGGCTGGGAGTGTTCGTGCCCTGGCAGTGCCCCGCGCCCCATTCCAGGAAGCAACCCCCCCCCAGCCGGCGTGTAGTACAGCCGGGAGAGACCGGCCCCTCTGGTGCGGGGCACTTTTGTCTCCTTCCCCCCCAACCCCCATTTTCCCTGGGGTGGCCCATCCCCTCCTTGCAGGGCAGCTGAAACCGGTTCTGGCAGGGCATCAGGTCAGTAGTTGCTTTGTGTGGCTGCTGTCTGAGGCTATCTGAGGCTCGAGCTTAAAGGGACCCCCTGGACAGCCGGTTCTCAGCTTTTCCTGCTTGCTTGCCAACCTTGCCGAGGGACAGCAAAGCGTTGGTCTCTGTGCCCGTCTGTGTCAGTGCTTCCCTTCAGGAGCGGGCCGCCGCAGTTGTCAACATGGAGCCACAGCTTGCCCTGCACCTTCTGGTGCACTTTCTGGACTTGCTGCTGCAAGCCTGCCAGCAATGGCTCGAGGCTGCCTGGCACCACCTGGTGAACGTCAGCCCCCTGCCTCTCCGCCTGGCCACCCTGGGGGCCATGGAGGAGCCGCGGCGGTGCCCCGGCACCGGCGTGCCCCGCCGCGTCTGGCATCTGGACACCAGCACCGACTGGTGAGACCGAATCGTCCTGGAGCGCTGGGAAGACCGACAGTGGACCCAGAACTTCAGGATGAGGAGGGACACCTTCCTGGAGCTCTGCGAGTGGCTTGCCCCTGCCCTGCACAGAAGGGACACTCGCATAAGACCCGCCATCCCCCTCCAGAAGCTGGTGGCCATCGCCCTCTGGAAGCTCTCCACGCCAGACAGCTACCGATCCGTCGGGAGCCAGTTCGGCGTGGAGAGATCCACCGTCGGAGCGGTGCTCATGCAGGTATGGCACTCGTCGGCCACCGAGCCGGAGGGAAAGGGGGGCTACGAGGAGGGGATGGGCCGCCCAAGGGACAAAGAGAGAGCGGGAGGAGGCGAAAGCGCCCCGCACAGGAGGGGTCGGGCTGTCCCGGCCATACCACACGCCGCCAGGGGGGTTGCTTTCGGGAGTGGGGCGAGGGGCACTGCCAGGGCACGCACGCTCCCAGCCACCCGGGCGCCCCACTGATTGGCGCTTTCCTGTTTCTCTCTCCGCAGGTGGTCAAGGCCATCAACCGGGTGTTGCTCAGCAGGGTTCACCTCGCTGACCCGGACGCCGTCATCCGGGGATTCGGCGCCCTCGGCTTCCCCAACTGCGGAGGGGCCATCGACGGGACGCAAATCCCCATCCGGGGACCACCGGGGCCAGTTCACGGACATTAATGTGGGCTGGTCCAGCAAAGCACACAATGCCCGGGCGTACCGTAACTCCTCCGTGTGCCAGCGGCTGCAGGCCGGGACCTCCTTCCCCGACCGCCACATCAGGGTCGGGGACGTGGACATGCCCGTGTGCCTGGTGGGGGATGCCGCCTACCCACTGCAGCCGTGGCTGATGAAGCCCTACACGGGGCACCTCAATCCCTCCAGCCAGGCCTTCAATGCCAGGCTGACCAGGGCCCGCATCGTGGTGGAGGGGGCCTTCAGGCGACTGAAAACCCACTTTCGATGCCTCCTCACCTGTCTGGACCTGGCCGAGCACAACATCCCTCCCATGGTGGCGGCATGTTGTATGCTCCACAATTTGTGTGAGCGAAAGGGGGAGGCTTTCCTCCCAGCCTGGATAGCTGAGGCTGACCGCATGGCTGGACACTACGGTCAGCCCTGCACCGCCGCCATCCGGGAAGCCCAGCGGGGGGCCTTCTGGATCCAGGAAGCCCTGCGGGAGAGCTTCTGGTGGAGGAGGAGGAGGACTGACCTCTCCCTGCATGCCCCACTGGGGCCTTCTTCCACTCTACCCCCCTTCCTCTTTCCCCTCCCTATCTACTGTACAATAAAGACACCTGTTTTTGAAACAAAAACGTCTGTTTATTGAACATAACTGGGTGCGGGAAGGGAGGAATGAGGGTGGGAGAGGGGAGGGGGAAACCTGGGACAAGGGAGCAGGAAGGGAAGGGGAGGGAAGGGAGGAAGAGAAAGGAAAGCTCAGGGGTGGGAGTCAGGCTGCCTCTCCCGTCTCGCCACACTGCGGGTCCGGGGGCGTCGGTGGGAAATGGTTGGGGGGGGGCAGGAGGGACAGTGGATGTGGAGGAAGCAGGAGGGGAAGCAGGAGCGGGAGCAGGGGGAGCAGGAGGAGCAAGAGGGGGAGCAGGGGGACCAAGAGGGGGACCTAGAGGGGGAGCAAAGGGGGGAGCAGGAGGAGGAGGAAATGGGAAGCGGTCCAGCAGGCTGTGGAGGTGGCTTCGCAGGGCACGGCCCTGCTCCTCCAGGGCCTCCAGACTCCTCCGGCGCAGCCTCAGGTCCTCCTGGACCCAGTGGTCCTGGAGACGGAGCTGTCGATCCAGGAACCTGAGGTGCCGCCTCTGGTAGTCCTCCTGGTTCCTGGCTGTCCTGCTTGCCCGGGCGCGGGCGGCTGCTGCAGGCGGGGTGGTGCGCCCTGCAGACCCAGGTGCTGCAGCTGTGGTGCAACAAGACCAGCGGTCAATTACCCCAGAGGCCCAGGTGTGTGAAACCCAGCTCCCCTCTGCAAGGCCAGGGCCCCTGCAGGATCCCCAGTTGCTGCTCCGTGGTGGGCAAGGCCCAGGCGCACGGTCCCGGGGCTCCCTCTCACCCCAGCCCTCCATACACATAAGAGGAACACGAGGGTACTCACAGGTGGACGCCTCCCCGGCCTCAGACGATGCAGGCGAGCGGCTCTGTGACATGCCTCGGGGGTCCTGGGTCCTGGGCATGCTGACAGCAGGCTCCTGGCTCTCAGAGACCTCTTCCTCCTCCTCCGTGTCTAGGAGCGGTCCCTCTGCCCCGGGGTCAATCACGTCCCGGGGGGCAGGGATGGCATGAGCCCCCAGGATGCGGTCCAGGGCGTGGAAGTGGGGGCAGGCCTCCGGGTCGGCCCCTGGCAGGCAGGCCTGAGAGTAGGACTGCCGCAAGTCCTTAATTTTGCAGCGGACCTGCTCCCGGCTGCGCTGGTAGCTCCTGGCGGCCAGGCTGGCAGCCATGCGGCCGTAGACGGCCACGTTCCGGTGGCTAGTGCGGAGATCATGGACATTGGAGGCTTCCCCCCAAACCTCGATGAGGTCCACGATCTCCGCATTTGACCAGGCTGGCGCCCTCCTTTTGTGCCCCCGGGCAGGCTCCTGGAAGCCGCCAGGCTGGTCCTGGGGAGCAGTGGAGGGCTGGGAGCCCTCGGATGGCTGGCTCATGTTGTGGCAGGTGCAGGCTGTGCAGGCACGGGTGCTGGCAGCCTTGCAACTGGCACAAACTGTGTAGCCATCCCGTGGCCCTTTAAGGGCTCCAGGGCCAGGAGGGGGGCAATAGAGTTTCCCTGGTGTTGGCCAGAGTGGCCACCAGGGAAACCTGGGAAGCCTTAGCCTCCCACTAGTTTGAATTAAGGGTCTACACAGCCCTTAATTCGAACTAGCTAGTTCGAACTAGGCTTAATCCTCGTAAAATGAGGTTTACCTAGTTCGAACTAAGCGCTCTGTTAGTTCGAATTAAGTTCAAACTAACGGAGCGCTAGTGTAGCTTTGTAGTGTAGATATACCCTGAGAGAGGAACATATACCAGTATGTAAGAATATTTGAAAAAAAATGTTTTTAGTCAGTAGCTTGGCGAGCTAGATTCAGCTAGCTGGCAGCCTCTTGCCCACCCCACTTTATATGCTGCAATTAACTGTTTTGGGGTAACTCTATGTGTTAATTTACCAATTCTTGTTAATCTATTTAATCTTTGTTTTATACTTTCAAATTCTTTTTAAATCACTTCCCTGCAATGAAGTTGCAGCTCCTGTCTCCTATGGTATGTCTAGACTACATGCCTCAGCCAACAGAGGCATGTAAAATAGGCTACCCAACATAGTCAATGAAGCGGAGATTTAAATATCCCTGGCTGCATTAAAATAAAAATGGCTGCCGCGCTGTGCCGGCTCAGCTGATCGTCAGCACAGGGCACGAGTCAAGACGCGGATCGGTCGACAAGGGAAGCCTTTGTTGACCACTCCTGTAAACCTCATTTCAATTAGCTAGACCCAGCAGCTTGTTGGCATCCTCACAGCAGGAGGACAATGGGAGCAAACACTCCTGTTTTCTTCCCTTACTCCGGGCAAGAGCAGGAGTACTGAACACCAGCAGAGTTGCCCGCTGAGTTTGATTTAGCGAGTTTTAACTATACTCACCAAATCAAACTTGAGAAGATTTATCATGGCAGCATTGATCTTCAGCAGCTTGAAGACATGCCCTTAGAGATTTATTAGGCATAAGTCTCTGAGAGTATGTCTACAGTGCAAAGTTAATTCAGAATAACAACCATTATTATTGAATTAACTTCATAGCGTCTACACAAGCAAATTACATTTGAAATAGCGGGGCACTTAATTTGAGTTTGGTAAACCTCATTCTATGAGGAGTAATGCCAAATTTGAATTAGCTAATTCGGAATAAGTACTGTGTAGACGCTTAGTCCAAATTAACTGGCCTTCAGCCCTTCCCAGTTTCCCCGGTGGCCACTCTGGGCCAAACCAGGAAAACCCTACTGCTCCCCTCTCCCCACCCCAACCCTTAAAGGGGCAGAGTCGGTTTGGCCACAGGGCCTGTGCCAGCTGCAGGCCTGCCAGCTCAGAGCCCGCAGGTGCTGCCCCGACCCAGGTGCCAGCAAAAGCCAGCAACCCAGTGCCAACCAGCCCTCCACCACTCCCCAGGAGCAGTCTGGCAGCTCCTAGGAGCCTGCCAGGGGACAGAAAAGGCGAGCGCCATCCTGGTCCAGTGTGGAGATCATGGACTTGATTGAGGTTTGGGGGATGCCTCCAACGTCCATGATCTCCGCACTAGATGGAGGAATGTGGCCGTCTACAAACAGATGGCTGACAGCCTGGCCACCAAAGGCCACGTGCGCAACCAGGAGCAGGTGCGCACTAAAATTAAAGAGCTGTGGCAGGCCTATGCCAGGGCCGCAGCAGGCAGCTCCCAACCAGGGGCAGACCCAGACCCCCTCCCGGATTTTGATGCCCTGGACCGCATCCTGGGGGATCAGATGGTCCGTGCCCCCCAGGTGGTCATTGACCCTGGGGCCAAAGGCCCTGACCAGGGCACGGAGAAGGAGAAGGAGGATGGCCAGGGGTCCCAGGAGCCTGGAGGGAGAATGCCGTGCACCCCAGAACCCATTGAAGGCATCACAAAGAATGCCATTGACTTCAACAGGATCTGGAATAGATCTTACATAGGTAAATAAAATAATCACAATCTATTCAGCAATAACACACGCAGGAACTGAAGCGTATCTGCATGAGTCAGTAAATGTGCCTAAATGGCTTTCTCATTGCATGTTCAAATATCCCCATGTCAGCAGAGCGGAACAATGCAGGATGGAGGCCAGCTGAGCCTTCGTGTATCGAGTTTTCAGAGAGTGACTGGTACAACTAAATCTCAATTTGGTGCAGTAGAATCATTAATATTGCAAGTTAAGTTTCTCTATTGTAAATCTTTATGTTCTGGTCCTGGACAGAAAAGGGGAAAGAAGAGGTTAAAAAGGAAGATTTCCACAGATACAAATTGTAATTGGGTACCTAATTCCCTTTATCTTTGTGGATCTTTGGCACCTAACTGCCATTTGTGCCTTTGTCATGCGACGCCGGGAGGGTTTGACATGTGAATGCCATCACTGTCCTCTTATGTGGGTTGGGAACAGGGAGAGGCAGCCCAGGCACTGTGCCTGTGGGCCTTGCTGGCCTTGGATCACGCAGAAACCTGTGCATGTGCCACGCCAGCCAGGGCATATGGCCCCGGCTGCCTGCCACACAGGGGCCCTGGCCTCTTACCCACATGCATGTATGTATAAAGGCACATGACCCCGGGGAGAGAGCCTGCACAATGCCCTCCCTCCAGAAGCCCCCACTATGCAAAGGTGGAGCACATCTCTCCTTTCCGCCTCTGTGACGGACAGGACGAATTGCTCAAATCCGGGGCTCCTTACAGCCCCCAGACTGGTGATCTCTCCAAACAGGCCACAAACCAGTCCCACAGAGTGCTTCAGCTGCCTGCCTGAAGCCTCACAAGCAAAACCCCTCCGACACCCCAGCAATATCCGTGCCCTAGATGGCCCCGGGCCTCATACACAGGTGGGGGGTCCTAGCACCCAATCCCACCTACCCTGAACAAGTTCTGTCCGGTTCCAAGAAACCAGCCACAGATCCCTGATCAATTTACCCTTTGGACCTTACCCACAAATCACGCTGGGCCAATCCTTTAGCATCTAACAACCAAAGGTTTATTATCACAAGAAAGAAAAGCATGAGAGTAAGGTTGTTAAAGAATAGTACGTTACATGCACCGAATCTCGCAGTTCTCGATGCAGGCTCTAGCAGAGATGTTACAGCTGCCGGTTTAAAAGATGCACCAGAGTGCCCAGGGGCAGTTCTGTCTCCATGTTGCAGAGTGCTATGATGTCTCAAGTGAGGGCAACTAAAGCATTCCAAGACACAAATGCTTTGCTGTCCCGCAGCGAGGCAGGCAAGCAAGCAGGGACACCTGAGAACCGGCTGGCCGGGGGAGGGGGAAGTCCCTTTAAGCACAACTCATATAGCCTCAGGCAACAGACACTTCTGACCTGTTGCCCTGCCTGACCTGGTTCCCACCGGCCTTAAATCTGATTCAGTGTCCACTCTGTGTGAATGCAGTAGTTCAAATTAGCAAAACGCTAATTCGAACTGCATTTTGTGTGTAGACATGTTCATCTGAATTAGCTTAATTCAGATTAACTAATTCGAATTAAGATAACTCAAATTAACACTGTAGTGTAGACATACCCAAGGTACCACTGGACTCCTCATTGTTTTTGAAGATATAAACTAACATGACTACCCCACTTCTCAGCCTTTTCAGCCTTTTTATGTAACTCATAAATATTAAAAAAAACACCATTACAAAATGGGAATATTAATGTCCCTGATAAAGAAAATGTTATAAAGATATGGGCATTTGTTGAAAAACTATTGATCGTTATGGGATTCAAT
This sequence comes from Pelodiscus sinensis, assembly GCF_049634645.1. Lineage (NCBI taxonomy): Eukaryota > Metazoa > Chordata > Testudines > Trionychidae > Pelodiscus > Pelodiscus sinensis. The sequence goes on from NC_134723.1 coordinate 12,702,427, forward strand.
TGAATATGACAATTCCTAGAGTATACTGTCTTATTATGATTTACTATGAATCTTACTAGTAACAAAGAAAAAATGTGTAATTTTATTGCCAGTGTAAAATCAGAGTGTTCTACAGGAAAATACGATGACACAATTTCTGGAAAATGCTAAGTGACTGCATTATCGTTAAACAATCTGAGGCTTTGATTGCTGATTGACTAAACAATTTCAAGTGAAGTTCAGAGTGAGTGGAAAATTGTCCTTTAAATGTTTTATTGATTCACATTCAGCATGCTGAGATGAGGTAAAACTATCTGTATGTCTCAGTGAGTTAGTCTGATGGGATGGTGGACCACATTGTTATCAAAGCATTCTCAAATTGAATCTCATGCCACTCACTTGATTAGCAGAGCAGTCAAAAGTAAGATAATCTCAGAAGTCCATAATCATCTGTAAGACGGTTGTGCCTTTTGCCTCTTCCCATCATACATAACTATATCTCTAAGATTTGTAGCATTTTGGCTAATACATCAACAAAGACTGGTTTTCCATAACATTTTTCAAAAACAGAAGAGTAAACCATCTTTTTATTATGAAATTGGCACCTGTAAGTGACACCAGGGTTTTTATAAAAACAACAAGGAGTCTGTTAGCCCGTTGGCCTATATTTTTATTAAAACATGGTCTTCTCTTCTCTGCTGACATGTGGACACGACCCAAAATTATATCCATTGTCTGAACTCTCTTCTCCACTGCTATCTTTTAACCCATCTGAAGATTCCCTCCCATGCTTTATGAAATTTACTTATGGACACAAATATGCATAACTCAAAGATGCTTTGGATGAAATACCTAATGTACCTATCAATCTTAATGTCTCAGTATGCTTGACTTGTACATCTTCTGTTTGTGTGTGTATCACTCTTCTTTGTAAAGTTAGATATATGGTTTTACATGTGCAAATGAAAGCCATCAAGGGTGTTTCCATCAATGTCTGGGTAATCACTTATAAAGAGCCCCTCTTGTCCTTAGCAGTGGCTGGTTTTAGGAAGTCATGTGACCTCCCTAACTGGTAGGAGATGACCAGGTAATTTTCCATGCAGGGGGAAATGGTAAAACAGAAGATTCCCACCTGAAAGGGAAACTATTTAAGATGCATAGTTATTCAGTTCTTTGTCTTTGGCTAGCATGGCACCCCCAAGAGGATAACTAAAGGGAAAAAAGGGACTTCCCTGGTAGGTTTCTGGGTCAGGCTATCAGTGGAGTGGTATATGGCTGCTGGTAAGGATTTGGCTAAGGCCGAGGAGCTGTAGGAAAGGATTGGCCTGTCTCCCAATGTCTGTAGGAGTGAAAGGTCATTTTCCAGGATAGATTGTAGATTGTCAATGCACTGGAGGGATTTAAGCTGGGGTTATAGGTGCTGCCCAGTGGTATTCTGTTATTTTCCTTATGGGGCCTTTAAGACTGTCTTGAAGTAGGTGCCTTCTGGGTACTTGTCTGGCACTGTCAATCTGTTTCCTCACTTCCCCAGGTCAGTTTTAAGAAAACTTGATAGAGATCTGGTAGGTGTTTGTCTCTGTCTGTGGATTTGGAGCACATAAGGTTGTATTTTAGGACTTGGCTGTAGACAACAGATCATGTGATGTGTCCTGGAGGGAAACTGGAGGCATGTAGGTAAGAATAATGGTCAGTAGGTTTCCGGTATAGAGGGTGTTTATGTGACCATCATTTATTTGTTCTGTAGTGTCAAGAAAGTGGATCTCTTAATGTTTCATTATTTTCATGAGTTAAAAGAGCTTGATCCTTTTAATAAGGTCAGTTACATGGAGCTATTTAAAAGAATAAAGCAGTTTCTTAATTTCTGAGTCATTCAGAATCTGTGATCACATTTTCAACCACTATAATTCTGAGACCAGGTAACCTGTCAGAAATTAATATATTTCTGACTACTTCAAAGTAGAGGTTACAGTATCAATTTTCTCTACACATTTTCTAATATTCTCTTTCATATGCAGCAGTATTTTCTTTAATATGCTTAATTTTCTCTCTTGTATTGGCTTATTACTGTATTTTCAATGCCTTTCCAAAAGGATATAAAACACAATGTTGATACTATAATCTATGGTTTCCTTCTTATTGGCATATAATCGACTGTAACCTGAGTTTGGCCAGTCACTAAGGGTATGTCTACACTACAGCGCTAGTTCGAACTAACTTAGTTCGAATTAGTTAATTCGAACTAAGCTAATTCGAACTAACGCGTCTAGAACTAAAAACTAGTTCGAATTAGCGTTTTGCTAATTCGAACTAGCACGTCCACACTGATTGGACGCAGGGGGGCATTTAAGGGCAGCTGAAATCGGTTCTGGCAGGGCATCAGGTCAGTAGTTGATTTGTGTGGCTGCTGTCTGAGGCTATCTGAGGCTCGAGCTTAAAGGGACCCCCCTGGACAGCCGGTTCTCAGCTTTTCCTGCTTGCTTGCCAACCTCGCCGAGGGACAGCAAAGCGTTGGTCTCTGTGCCCGTCTGTGTCGGTGCTTTCCTTCGGGGGGGGGGGGGCCGCCACAGGTGGCAACATGGAGCCACGGCTCGCCCTGCACCTTCTGGTGCACTTTCTGGACTTGCTGCTGCAAGCCTGCCAGCAATGACTCGAGGCTGCCTGGCACCACCTGGTGAACATCAGCCCCCTGCCTCTCCGCCTGGCCGCCCTGGGGGCCGTGGAGGAGCCGCGGCGGCGCCCCGGCACCGGCGTGCCCCGCCGCGTCTGGCGTCTGGACACCAGCACCGACTGGTGGGACCGCATCGTCCTGGAGCGCTGGGAGGACCGACAGTAGACCCAGAACTTCAGATTGAGGAGGGACACCTTCCTGGAGCTCTGCGAGTGGCTCGCCCCTGCCCTGCAAAGAAGGGACACTCGCACGAGGCCCGCCATCCCCCTCCAGAAATGGATGGCCATCGCCCTCTGGAAGCTCTCCACGCCAGACAGCTACCGATCCGTCGGGAACCAGTTCGGCATGGGGAGATCCACCATCGGAGCAGTGCTCATGCAGGTACGGCGCTTGTCGGCCACAGAGCCGGGGGGGAGGACGGCTGCGAGGAGGGGATGGGCCGCCCAAGGGACAAAGAGGGGGCGGGAGGAGGCGAAAGCGCCCTGCACAAGAGGGGTCGGGCTGTCCCGGCCATACTACACGACGCCAGGTGGGTTGCTTCCGGGAGTGTGGCGCGGGGCACTGCCAGGGCACGCACGCTCCCAGCCACCCGGGCGCCCCACTGATTGACGCTTTGCTGTGTCTCTCTCCGCAGGTGGTCAAGGCCATCAACCGGGTGCTGAGCCGCAGGGTGGTCCACCTCGCCGACCCGGACGCCGTCATCCGGGGATTCGGCGCCCTCGGCTTCCCCAACTGCGGGGGGGCCATCGACGGGACGCACATCCCCATCCGTGCCCCGGAACACCAGGTGTCCCGGTAAGTCAACAGAAAGGGGTACTTCTCCGTGATCCTGCAGGCAGTGTGTGACCACCAGGGACAGTTTACGGACATTAATGTGGGCTGCTCTGGCAAAGCACACGACGCCGGGGTGTACCGCAACTCCTCCGTGTGCCAGCGGCTGCAGGCCGGGACCTTCTTCCCCGACCGCCACATCAGGGTCGGGGACGTGGACATGCCCGTGTGCCTGGTGGGGGATGCCGCCTACCCACTGCAGCCCTGGCTCATGAAGCCCTACACGGGGCACCTCAATCCCTCCCACCAGGCCTTCAATGCCAGGCTGACCAGGGCCCGCATTGTAGTGGAGGGGGCCTTCGGGTGACTGAAAGCCCGCTTTCGATGCCTCCTCACCCGTCTGGACCTGGCCGAGCACAACATCCCTCCCATGGTGGCGGCATGTTGTGTGCTCCACAATTTGTGTGAGCAGAAGGGGGAGGCTTTCCTGCCAGCCTGGATGGCTGAGGCTGACCACATGGCTGGACACTACGGTCAGCCCCGCACCTCCACCATCCAGGAAGCCCAGCGGGGGCCGTCCGGATCCGGGAAGCCCTGCGGGAGAGCTTCCTGGTGGAGGAGGAGGAGGACTGACCTCTCCCTGCATGCCCCACTGGGGCCTTCTTCCACCCTACCCCCCTTCCTCTTTCCCCTCCCTATCTACTGTACAATAAAGACACCTGTTTTTGAAACAAAAACGTCTGTTTATTGAACATAACTGGGTGCGGGAAGGGAGGAATGAGGGTGGGAGAGGGGAGGGGGAAACCTGGGACGAGGGAGCTGGAAGGGAAGGGGAGGGAAGGGAGGAAGGGAAAGGAAAGCTCAGGGGTGGGAGTCCGGCTGCCTCTCCCGTCTCGCCACACGGCGGGTCCGGGGGCGTCAGTGGGAAATGGTTGTGGAGGGGGGGGCAGGAGGGACGGGGGTGTGGAGGAAGCAGGAGCGGAAGCAGGAGTGGGAGCAGGGGGAGCAGGGGGAGGAGGAAATGGGAAGCGGTCCAGCGGGCTCTGGAGGTGGCCTCGCAGAGCACGGCCCTGCTCCTCCAGGGCCTCCAGACTCCTCCGGCGCAGCCTCAGGTCCTCCTGCACCCAGTGGTCCTGGAGACGGAGCTGTCGATCCAGGAACTGGAGGTGCCGCCTCTGGTAGTCCTCCTGGTTCCTGGCTGTCCTGCTTGCCCGGGCGCGGGCGGCTGCTGCAGGCGGGGTAGTGTGCCCTGCAGGCCCAGGTGCTGGGGCTGTGCTGCAAGAAGACCAGCGGTCAATTACGCCAGCAGCCCAGGTGTGTGAAACCCAGCTCCCCTCTGCAAGGCCAGGGCCCCTGCAGGATCCCCAGCTGCTGCTCCGTGGTGGGCAAGGCCCAGGCGCACAGTCCCGGGGCTCCCTCTCGCCCCAGCCCCCCGTACACATAAGGGGAACACGAGGGTACTCACAGGTGGACACCTCCCCGGCCTCAGACGACGCAGGCGAGCGGCTCTGTGGGGTGCCTCGGGGGTCCCGAGTCCTGGGCAGGCTGGCGGCAGGCTCCTGGCTCTCAGAGCCCTCTTCCTCCTCCTCCGTGTCCAGGAGCGGTCCCTCTGCCCCGGGGTCAATCACGTCCCGGGGGGCAGGGACGGCATGAGCCCCCAGGATGCGGTCCAGGGCATGGAAGTGGGGGCAGGCCTCCGGGTCGGCCCCTGGCAGGCAGGCCCGGGAGTAGGACTGCCACAGGTCTTTAATCTTGCAGCGCACCTACTCCCGGCTGCGCTGGTGGCCCCTGGCGGCCAGTCTGGCAGACATGTGGCCGTAGACGGCCGCGTTCCGGTGGCTAGTGCGGAGATCGTGGACATTGGAGGCTTCCCCCCAAACCTCGATGAGATCCACGATCTCCACACTTGACCAGGCGGGCGCCCGCCTTTTGCCCCCCCGGGCAGGCTCCTGGGAGCCGCCAAGCTGGTCCTGGGGAGCAGTGGAGGGCTGGGAGCCCTCGGATGGCTGGCTCATAGTGTGGCAGGTGCAGGCTGTGCAGGCACGGGTGCTTGCAGCCTTGCAACTAGCACAAAGTGTGTAGACAGCCCGTGACCCTTTAAGGGCTCCGGGGCCAGGAGGGGGGCAATAGAGTTTCCCTGGTGTTGGCCAGAGTGGCCACCAGGGAAACCTGGGAAGCCTTAGCCTCCCACTAGTTCGAATTAAGGGTCTACACAGCCCTTAATTCGAACTAGCTAGTTCGAACTAGGCGTTAGTCCTCGTAAAATGAGGTTTACCTAGTTCGAACTAAGCGCTCCGTTAGTTCGAATTAAGTTCGAACTAACGGAGTGCTAGTGTAGCGCCTAGGAAAGTTAGTTCGAACTAACGGACGTTAGTTCAAACTAACTTTGTAGTGCAGACATACCCAAAGTGTGTGTCTAGATGACAGAGTTTTTCCGAAAAAAAGTAGCCATTTTTTGAAAAAACTTCACCTGTGTCTAGACTGCTGTTGTGTTCCTTTGAAATTAAATTGAAAGAACACGGCAGTTTTGTTGACAGCAGCAAACCTAATTTTACGAGGAATAACACCTTTTTCTAAAGAGGTCTTTCAAAAAAAGATGGGTGTAGATGCAGGGCAGCTAGGTTTTTTTTTTAAAGGCCTCCAGGAAAAAGCCCTAGTGGACACTTCATATCCACTAAACACCTCTATTGTTCCTGCTGGCAGTCATGTTTTAAAGCCACAGGCAGCCAGGAGAAGCACTATGGCAGGAAGCCAGCTCCTAGCAGGACCCTGACCACACAGTTCTCCCTGGTACTGCAACATGGTGCCATGTCACAGGCACAAGCTCCCAGAGACCCCCAACCCTTCCAGGGACACATCCCAGGACCAAGCAAGGGGCAGGCAAACGCCAGGCGCAGTCATGGTCTGGGCCAGAGATAAAAACCCTTTTGAAGCTATGGTTTGAGGAGGAGTCTCTGCAGACCCTGCAGTCCAGGCGGAGGAATGCAGATATTTATGGCTGAATGTCCAATGCTCTAGCAAAGGAAGGCCACCACCCCTACACCCTAGACAAAGTCAGGGTATGTCTACACTACCCCCCTAGTTCGAACTAGGGGGGTAATGTATGCATACCGAACTTGCTAATGAAGCCCGGGATTTGAATTTCCGGGCTTTATTAGCATAAAGCCGGCGCCGCCATTTTTAAAAGCCGGCTAGTGCGAACCCAGTGCTGCGTGGCTACACGTGGCACGGGCTAGATAGTTTGGACTAGCAAGCTATTCCGAACTATCTGTACGCCTCGTGGAACGAGGTGTACAGATAGTTCGGAATGGCTTGCTAGTCCGAACTATCTAGCCCGTGCCGCGTGTAGCCGCGCAGCACGGGGTTCGCACTAGCCGGCTTTTAAAAATGGCGGCGCCGGCTTTATGCTAATGAAGCCCAGGAAATTCAAATCCCGGGCTTCATTAGCAAGTTCGGTATGCATACATTACCCCCCTAGTTCGAACTAGGGGGGTAGTGTAGACATACCCTCAGAGACAAAGTCAAGGAACTGCAGCAGGGGTTTGTGAGGGCCCATGAGCACAGCTCCTGCTCTGGAGAAGCACCGCATTACTGTGCACACTATGAGAAGCTGGACCGAATCCTTGGGGGGTGGGGAACCCTTGTCTCTAGGGATAGTTGTGGAGTCTGGGATAGAGACACCTGTACAGCAGCGGCTGAAGCTCCAGGATGATAACCCTGATGACCAGCAGCTCCAGGATGAGGAGGAGGATGCCAGGACCATTGTGAAACCTCACCCTGGAGCTGGTCCCCCAGATGCAGGAGGCCTCCCAGGTGTCTTTGGACATCAGGTGAGTGCTGTGAGCTTGCAACACACACAGGGCAGGGGAGGCAGGAGCACAGGGGATGGTGTGCTACCATGATGCATCATGCTGATCACAGCCTAAGGATGCCCCACACATGTCCAACCCCAGGGAGGGCTGTCCTCCTCCCACCATGTGTACGAGGCACCACCTACTCCTGCAGATAGTGCTGCCAGGTGCAGGCATATGGGCTGGGGGCCCTGGAAGAGCCAGGCTGCTCCAGGCCCTTCTGCAACCCATGGGAACCAACTGTGGCCAGACACTTCCCTGTGCTTCTTGGCCATGGGGGGCAGGGCAAGATGGTGCCCTGTACACCTCTGGGCCCCTGTGAGGCCGGGGCTGCTGGCCAGGCCAGACCTGGGCTTCCTGTGGGAACATCAGCATCCCCGGTCCCTAAAACAGATGCTCACTGCTCTCAAGGAGGGCATGCCCTCAGGGACAGTATGTGCACGCATGACTGACTACTTCACCCTCTTGTCCTCCACAGCCAGACCAGCCATCCAGGAGGAGTGAGCCATACCTGTCCCACCACCCGGCCACATGCATGGAAGCCACCAGCACTGGCGCATATGTCAAGATCTTATGCGCCAGCACATTGGGGTCCTCCAAAGAATGCAGAAGACATTCACACAGAGGTAGAGTAGCACAGCCACTTGCTGGACAAGCTTGTCCAACAACGCACCTCAATGTGTGCTGCTATCCGGGAGGTGATGGCCTTCCCAGGTCCTGTCCTTGTTACAACTCCTCCTGCTCAGCCTGCTCCTGTCCCCCTGCCCTCCCATACCCTGCCCCCCTATCCCCTGCCATCCCATACACAGCTGCAGCCCCACCGCCTGCCCAGCCCCCTACTGAATCAGGCCGCACTCAAGCACGACTTTGTCTAGGCCCCCGTACCCAAGGAGACAGGATCTGGTGGTCCAGGAGGCACCCTCAGCCCTGAGCCTCCCTCCCCCCTGCCTGCTCCAGGTTTACAGCACCCTCCCCCTTCCAGGTATACATCCCCCCTTCCTACGAGTTAAAGAAACACTTTATAATTGAATACAAAGTTTATTTTACAAACCAACAGTGTGTTAATGTTTTTTCATACAAGTTTGTATTAAAATCAAAGCATTTGTTAAACCAAACCTGGTGTTTCTCTGTGAGGGTATGTCTACACTACAGCACTAATTCGAACTAACTTAGTTCGAATTAGTTAATTCAAACTAAGCTAATTTGAACTAACGGATCCAGACTAAAAAACTAGTTCGAATTAGTGTTTTGCTAATTTGAACTAGCATGTCCACACAGAGTGGACCCTGAACCGGGGTTAAGGATGGCCGGAAGCAGTGCCGGCAGGGCATCAGAGTAGGACTTAGAGCGTGGAGCTGCTGTCTCAGGCTAGCCGAGGGCTGTGCTTAAAGGGACCCGACCCCCACCCCGGACAGACAATTCTCAGGGGTGCCCCGCTTGCAAAGCAGTCCTGGCGTGGATTGCCCGGAGTACCCACACTGGGCACATCACACCACTCGGCCATCAGACCAGCTGCACTTGCCGCAGGCTGCCATCTGGGGAGAGGGGGCAATTGGGGGGTTGCAGGAGAGCTTCCACCCCCAGAAGCCCGCAGAGCCAGCCCAGTCCTCCCCATCGGGGGCTCGTACCCCATTCCTCCCTTACCTCCATCCACTTACCCTTCCCTAGCCCCCCTTCCTGATGTACAAAATAAAGGACAATTGTGTTCAAAAATAGAATCTCTCTTTATTGAACAAAACTGGGGGAGACTGGGAAAAGGAGGTGGGAGAGGAGAAGAGAGAGGGTGGGAGAGGGGAAGGCAACTGCAATGATAGAAAATATGGCAAAAGACCAGGTTGGCTTAACAAGGAGATCTTGCACGATCTCAAAATAAAAAAGGAGTCATATAAAAAATGGAAACTAGGACAACTAACAAAGGATGAATATAAGCAAGCAACACGGGAATGCAGGGGCAAGATTAGAAAGGCAAAGGCACAAAATGAGATCAAACTAGCTACAGGCATAAAGGGAAACAAAAAGACCTTTTATAAATACATTAAAAGCAAGAGGAAGACCAAGGACAGGGTAGGCCCACTGCTTAGTGAGGAGGGAGAAGCAGTAACAGGAAACTTGGAAATGGCGGAGATGCTCAATGACTTCTTTGTTTCGGTCTTCACGGAGAAGTCTGGAGGTGCGCCTAACGTAGTGAATACAAGCAGAGAGAGGGTAAGTTTAGAAGATAGGATACACAAAGAACAAGTTAAAAATCACTTAGGAAAGTTAGATGTCAGCAAGTCACCAGGTCCTGATGAAATGCATCCCAGGATACTCAAGGAGCTGATAGAGGAGGTATCTGAGCCTTTAGCTATGATCTTTGAAAAATCATGGCAGACAGGGGAGATTCCAGAAGACTGGAAAAGGGCAAATATTGTGCCCATCTATAAAAAGGGGAATAAGAACAACACAGGAAATTATAGACCGGTCAGTTTAACGTCTGTCCCAGGGAAGATAATGGAGCAGGTAATTAAGGAAATCATATGCAAACACTTGGAAAGTAATAAAGTGATAGGGAATAGCCAGCATGGGTTTGTGAAGAACAAGTCATGCCAAACTAATCTGATAGCTTTCTTTGATAAGATAACGAGACTTGTGGATAAGGGAGAAGCGGTGGATGTCATATACCTAGACTTTAGTAAGGCATTTGATATGGTCTCGCATGATATTCTTATTGATAAACTAGGCAAATATAACTTAGATAGGGCCACGATAAGGTGGGTGCATAATTGGCTGGATAACCGTAGTCAGAGAGTGGTTGTTAACGGTTCTAAATCCTGCTGGAAAGGGATAACAAGTGGAGTTCCTCAAGGGTCTGTTTTGGGACCCGTACTATTCAATATCTTCATCAATGATGTAGATATTGGGATAGAGAGTACGCTTATTAAGTTTGCAGATGATACCAAACTGGGTGGGGTTGCGACTTCTTTGGAGGATAGGGACATAATTCAAAATGACCTTAGCAAGTTAGAGAAATGGTCAGAGGTAAACAGGATGAGGATAATAAAGAGAAATGCAAAGTGCTCCACTTAGGAAGGAACAATCAGTTCCATACATACAAGATGGGAAGCGACTGTCTAGGAAGGAGCATGGCGGAAAGGGATCTAGGGGTCATAGTGGACCACAAGTTGAATATGAGTCAACAGTGTGATGCTGTTGCAAAAAAAGCAAATATGATTCTAGGTTGTATCAACAGGTGTGTTGTAAGCAAAACTCGTGAAGTCATTCTGCCGCTCTACTCTGCACTAGTTGGGCCTCAACTGGAGTACTGTGTCCAGTTCTGGGCGCCACATTTCAAGAAAGATGTGGAGAAATTGGAAAGGGTACAGAGAAGAGCGACAAGAATGATTAAAGGTTTAGAGAACATGACCTATGAAGCCAGGCTTCATGAACTGGGCTTGTTTAGTTTGGAAAAAAGAAGATTAAGGGGGGACATGATAGCGGTTTTCAAATATCTAAAAGGGTGTCACAAGGAGGAAGGAGAAAATTTGTTCCTCTTGGTTTCTGAGGACAGGACAAGGAGTAATGGGCTTAAAGTGCAGCAGGGGAGGTTTAGATTGGACATTAGGAAAAAATTCCTAACTGTCAGGGTGGTCAAATATTGGAATAAATTGCCAAGGGAGGTGGTGGAATCTCCCTCTCTGGAGATATTTAAGAACAGGTTAGATAGACATCTGTCAGGGATGGTGTAGGTGGAGCTTGGTCCTGCCTTGAGGGCGGGGGGCTGGACTCGATGACCTCTCGAGGTCCCTTCCAGTCCTATGATTCTATGATTCTATGATGAGGGACATTTCAGCTTAGAAAAGAGGAGACTGATGGGGGATATGATAGAGGTATATAAAATCATGAGTGGTGTGGAGAGGGTGCATACAGAAAAGTTCTTCATTAGTTCCCATAATAGAAGGACTAGAGGACAGTACATGAAATTAATGGGTAGCAGGCTTAAAACTAATAAAAGAAAGTTCTTCTTCACACAGCGCATAGTCAACCTGTGGAACTCCTTGCCACAGGCGGCTGTGAAGGCTAGAACTATAACAGAGTTTAAAGAGAAGTTAGATAAATTCATGGAGGTTAGGTCCATGGAGTCCTATTAGCCAGGGGGTAGGAAAGGTGTCCCTGGCCTCTGTTTGTGGAAGGCTGGAGATGGATGGCATGAGACAAATCGCTTGGTCATTGTCTTCAACCATCCCCTCCGGGGTACCTGGTGTTGGCCGCTGTCGGCAGACAGGCTACTGGGCTAGATGGACCTTTGGTCTGACCCAGTACAGCCATTGTAAGCTCAGGGCTCAGGGTCGGGGGTCTCAGTGGACCACCTTGATTTTCATGCACACCTGCTCCTGGGTGGCCAGGCTGGCAGCTCTCCTGCCCTAGACGGCCACTTTCCTCGCCTAGTGCGGACGTCGTGGACGAGGTCCATGATGTCCACACTAGACCAGGCGGGTGCCTGCCTCTTGTGGTCCCGGGTAAGCTCCCGGGAGCCGCCAGCCTGGTCCCGGGAAGAGGGGAAGGGCTGGGGGGGCATCGGGTGGCTGGCTTGAGCCATGCCAGGTGCAGGGTCTGCTGGCTGGGTGCTGGCAGGCTTGCACCTGGCACGGGCATCGCAGCCAGCCCGTGCCCCTTTAAGGGCTCCGGGGCCAGGAGGGGGGCAATCGAGTTTCCCTGGTGTTGGCCAGAGTGGCCACCAGGGAAAGCTGGGGAGGGCTAGCCTCCCACTAGTTCGAATTAAGGGGCTATACACCCCTTAATTCGAACTAGTAAGTTCAAACTAGGCTTAGTCCTCGTAGAATGAGGTTTTCCTAGTTCGAACTAAGCACTCCACTAGTTCGAATTAAGTTCGAACTAGCGGAGCGCTAGTGTAGCGCCTATCAAAGTTAATTCGAACTAACATCCATTAGTTCGAATTAACTTTGTAGTGTAGACATACCCTAAGTGTCCACAAAGTGGGCCAGGGATGGGTTTTGGGGGGAAGCTACTGGGGGGACCAGGCCCATGCCCTCATTGGGGAGGCCCTGGGAAGAGTCATTGGCCTCCTTGTGAGAATCTCTTCTCAGATCCTCCTGAATGTGCACTCCTGACTGGTGGGCCTGGTGGGCTGCCCAAACTGCCTCCCCTCGACATCAGCCCGAGTCCCCCACCCTGGGAGGAAGGCCTCTTCTTTCCTCTCCACCAGGTTGTGGAGCACGCATCACGCGGCCACCCCATGTCGAGGTGAATGAGCAGGCACCTAAACCTCCCCTTTAGATGCCCAAAGGCACATTCAATTTGCAAGCCAGCCCAGTTCACGTTAAATTGTTCCCTGCTCGCATCCAGGTGGCCAGTGTAGGACTTCATGAGCCAGGGCATCAGGAGGTACACTGAGTCAGCCATGATGCACATTGGCATCTGCACATCCCCAACCACAAAGTTCTGCTGTGGGAAGAATGTTCCAGCCTGCAGTACAGGTAGGAGCTATGGAAGATGCGGGCATCATGTGCCCGGCCTAACCACCCAACACAAATGTCCATAAACTGTCCCCAGTACTATACCAGAGCCTGCAGCACCATGGAGAAATAGCTCTTTCTGTTAATGTACTGGGCTGCTCAATGGGGCGGTGTGCAGATCGGGATGTGAGTTCTATCAAGCGCTCCACCGCAGTTCGGGAATCCTAGCCCAGCAAAGCCAGCCACAGTGGTGTCCAGGTCTCCAAGGCAGACAATCCTGTGCAGCAGCTCCGAGCTGATGGCTGTCATCACCTGCAGAAAGGGACAAATAGAAACACACAAACCAGGAAATTAGAGGGGGTACCTGAGCCCTTGGGAGGTGTCCCTCCACCTCTTCCTCCCCCAAAACCACAGGAACCCCCCAGGCGGCCCACCCAGCACCAGGGCAGAGTGAGGCCAGGAGGGTTCCTCCCACTCCCACTCCATCCCCAACTCCCTCTGCCCTTTCCTGACAATCCCCCTTTTCCAACCCCCACACCCTGCATGGACTGTCCCCCAACAGTGACTTATCTCCATCAAGACGGACCGAACTGTAGACATCCCTACACAAACTTCCACAGGGCAATAGTGACCCGCTTCTGCAGCGGGATGGCGGCCTGCAAATGAGTGTCCTGCTGTTCTAGGGCAGGGGTGGGCCAGGCACAGCTCCTGAAATGTGACCTTCCACATACAGAAGTTTCGGAGCCAATGCTGGTTGTCCCACCGCTCCATGATGAGCTGGTCCCATCAGTCAGAACTGATGTCAAGCCTCCAAAATCGCCTTTCCACGAGGAAGTTTGGTGGCAAGGCCATTGATCCTGCACCCTGGACGAGGGTCTGAAAGCTGGGTTCTGAGTCCAGATTGGGCAGGAGCATCATGACGGTGTCACAGAGGTGTAGCAGAATTTGCAGCATGGCTGTGTGTGGCCATTGCCTGCCCAGAGGCAGCTACGGCTCCATGGCAAAAAAAAGATTCAAAACAAGAAAAACTAACCAAGAACCAAACTGCTGTGGCATTCAAGAAAGCTAGGCAACCAGAGCATGCACTTCAGAAGCTTTGCTATCCCTCTGAGAGGTAGGCAAGCCCCTGGTCCCTTTAAGCACACATCTCTGCAAAGGGCATGAAGCCGCGCCCGGAAGTAAATGCTGCCCCTGTTCCCTGCCAGAAGTGTTTCTGGGTGCCCTTTTTTGACAGAGTGTCCAGGCAGTCTGGTTGCTCTCTTTCGAAAAAGCAGATCACCTTTTCAATCCGCTTAGTGCAGTCTAGATGCTCTTTTTTGAAAGAAGCTTGTAGTCTAAACGTATCCTAAGAGACAATTTAAATATGACCCTTATCAGATTTTAATCATTGCTGCTTTTGTTGTCATTTCAAAGGCTAAAATAACCCATTTTATAAAATACCAATTGGAAAAAATATAAATCAGTTGTTATAGTGTATTGATATGTTAAGTAATCCCAGACAACACTGTGCATTTATATAAAAATAAAATGCACATATTACCTGCCTAGTCAAATTGACACATGCAGTGTATCTTACATTATTTAAAACAGAAGCAGAAGTTGTTATGGCAACTTGTTTAGGCAGCCAGGTTTGTTGTTTGCAATCTGTATTAGGAGCTATTACTATTTATTGTTTCTTCTAAGTGCCTATTATAGACAAGTGCATTTTGGTTTCCACTTGTATAGTCCCTAATTATGAAGACTATCACTCAGGTATCAGGCTGCTGCTTCTTGAAGCCTTGATTCATGCAGTTCCTTCCCTTTCTCAAGAGCAGCACATCCCCTATTCTTTGCAACTCAAGCTGTCTCTTTCATGCTCTTTCTCATAACAATTTCTATATCAGGCCTGAGCAAAATGCGGCCTGTAGGCTGAGTCCAGCCCACCAAGCCACCGTATCCAGCCCACAGAGGCAGCGGGGAGCCCCAGGCAGACTCCCCTGCTTGCCCCGCAGCCACACGCACTGTACAGAAATGCAGCTGCAGAGCTGTGTTTCTGTTTTGAAACTGGAAAGGAGGCAGGACGTTTTAGGAACCTCTCCACCCCCAGCACATTCCCGTTGGCTAGTTTCTGGCAGAAACCAGCCAGTGGGAGCTGCTTGTTATAATAACAGGCAGCTAAGAAGAATCACACCCTCTCTCCTGGGCTCAGATATTCATGAAGTACATGGCCAGGCTAGTTGGCTGGGAAACATTTTAAGCTCTGCAGGCACGCAGGCTAGTTTGGCAGCTGACAAGTAAGTCTCTTGACCACAGCCTGCTTCTGGCACTCCAGCTCTTTCTTGACCCAACTCTCTGCCCTCCCCTCCCACCATTCAACATACCCAAACTCTGTCCCCCTCGTACACTCATACCCCTCCGAGATCACAATCCCCTCCTACTCTAGGTCACATGCCAAACCCCTGCATTCCAGCCACCTGCACTAGATCACAACCGCCTACTTCATCACAACTCCCTTCCAGACTCCAGTCTCCCTCCTGCACCCAGTCCCTTACCTCAAGCTCCCTTCTGCACCCCATTCTAAACCCCACATCTCCATTAATATCATGGAAGAGTGTAGCCCTCAACCACTTTCCAAAATCTTGGATTTGCCCCCTGTCAAAACACCTGTTCCATATCCTCAAATGACAACAAAACAGGTAAGTTACCTGAAGAACCCAATTAAAGAATAATTATTCAATGGTGTCCTTCTTATGATTTGCTATTTGGAAAATGAATTTGCAAGGCAAGAAGGTGCACACATAGGCTATGTCTACACTCGTGGCTTCTTGCACCAGAAATATGCAAATGAGGCTAAGCGTGGAATATTGCCGAGCCTCATTTGCATACCTAATTAGCTGCCATTTTTGCAGAAGAGGGTCTCGCACTAGAAGGAGCTGTCTACACTGCCCCTTCTTGTGCAAAAAGTTGCTGCATTTTACAATTAATCTAAGAGTTTTATTGAAATGCAGTTGTAAATAATAAAAATGTTTTAAACCCTTAAAACAGCATTGATTTTAAATAGAGATGTAAGCCACCTTGATCTATGTTTAAATTCAACACAAGGGCTATGTCTAGACTACATGGCTCCATTGATGGAGCCATGTAAAATAGTTTATTCGGCATAGTCAAAAAAGCAGGGATTACTTAAATCCCCACGGGTATGTCTACACTACAAAGTTAGTTCAAACTAACAGACGTTAGTTCGAACTAACTTTCATAGGCGCTACACTAGCGCTCCGTTAGTTCGAACTAGGAGCGCTTAGTTCGAACTAGGTAAACCTCATTTTACGAGGATTAAGCCTAGTTCGAACTTACTAGCCCCTGGTGGCCTCTCTGGGCACAACCAGGAAAACTCTTCTCCTCTCCCCCAGCCCCGGGCCCTTAAAGGGGTAGACTCTGGCCAGATGGCACTAGAGTCAGCCAGCCCTGCCAGCAGTCTCTGCCCCTGAGCCAATGGCTGCATGATGAGCCAGGCAGCCAGTGGCAGCGAGCCGTCCCCTGCCCAGTCCCCCAGCACCCTGGGGCCAGCCAGGGGCCATAGACGGCGTGCGGCCTCCTGGTCTAGTGCGGAGGTCATGGACCTCATTGAGGTTTGGGGGCAGGCCCCCAATGTCCATGATCTCCACACTAGGAGGAGGAATGCAGCCGTCTATGGCCGCATAGCAGCCACCATGGCCAGCAGGGGACACAGGCGCACCCAGGAGCAGGTGCACATTAAGGTGAAACAGCTGCGGCAGGGGTACGCCAGGGCCACAAGGGGCGGCGCCGCTGCAGGGGCTGACACCTGCCCCTACTTCGCTGCCCTCCACCAACTATTGGGGGGCAGGGCGGTCCGTGCCAGCCCAGGGGACATCGAGCCGGGACCAGAGGGCCCTGACATGGGTGCACCAGAGGGGCCACCGCCAGCTGTTCCAGAAGGGTCGTCCAGGGAGACCGTACCGGGTAAGTAGTTTGAAAGTTTGAATTAAGTAGTTCGGGGGGGGGGAGGTGGGAGAGAGACCAGAGACCGCGTGCGTGGGCCATGCCTTCCACGGATCACGCAGACACCTATGCACGTGCGAGCACGTGCCATGCCACCCTTGGGCAGGTGGCTCCAGCTGCATGACACCCAGGGGCCATTGCCCAATAGGCACATGCTTGTGCAAAGAGACGTGACATGCTCCCGACCCCGGGGCAGGACCCAGCAGGATGATTTCCCTTCACATGTCCCCTCTACACGGAGGCAGGGGACATCTCCCCTCCCCTCCGCCGCCCCGGCCACACTATACATGGCACAGGGACATGGGTGCGGTCTTGGGGCAGCTCCCAGTCCGGGGGAGAGCCAGACATCCTGACCATGGCCTCTGTACAAGCACAGCGGCTGTGACAGTGCAGGACATGGTCACCCTCATGTTGCGGAGTTGGGGAGGGGGCTGGGCATCATCCTCTGAGTCCCCAGGGAGAACTGACCACTTCTCTTCTTTCTCTACAGCTGCACCAGCTGCTCATGCAGGGCGCACCACCCCGCCCGGGACATGCTTCCGCACCCGCGGCCTGCTCCAGACCGCCAGCACAGAGCAGGAGTACCCGGACCTGCACCTGGGGGCCCTGCGAGCCGTGCACCGCACACTACAGGCCTGGATGAGGGAAGACCTGCAGGTCCGCCACGAGCTGCTGGCTGAGCTCCGAGGGCTGAGCACCAACCTGCAGCTCCTGCTGCAGAGCATGGTGCCCCGTGCTGGTCCTGCACCTGCTTCCCCCCCAACTGCTGTCCCTCCTCCCACTCCTGCTCCCCCTCCCACCTCTCCCTCCTCAACCCCCACAACCTCTTCCTCAATGTCCACACCCCCCACCTCAACCTCCACACCCTCCACCCCATCCCCGCTGGGACGCCGAGGCCCCCTCCCTCGCCGTGCTGGGAGGCGGTTGGCCTGGCGAGACCCCCACCCCTGATCCTTCAGTTTCCCCACCCCCTCCTTTCCCTTGCTTCCCCCTTTCAGCTCCCTCCTCCCAGTTTTCCCCCTCCCCTCACCCACCCTCTCTCTTCCCCTCTCCCACCTCCTTTTCCCATTTTCCCCGAGTTTTGTTAAATAAACAGAGTTTCTATTTTTGAACACACGTGTCCTTTATTTTGTACATCAAGAAGAGGGGCTAGGGAAGGGTAAGTGGAAGGAGGTGAGGGAGGACTGGGGCACGAGCCCCCGATGGGGAGGACTGGGCTAGCTCTGCGGGCTTCTGGGGGTGGAAGCTCTCCTGCAGCCCCCCAATTGCCCCCTCCCCCCAGATGGCAGCCTGCGGCAAGTGCAGCCGGGCTGATGGCCGAGTGCTGTGATGTGCCCAGTGTGGGTAGTCTGGGCACTCCAAGCCAGGACTGCTTTGCAAGCGGGGCACCCCTGAGAACTGTCTGTCCGGGGTGGGGGTCGGGTCCCTTTAAGCGCAGCCCTGGGCTAGCCTGAGGCAGCATCTCCACGCTCTAAGTCCTCCTCTGATGCCCTGCCGGCACTGCTTCCAGCCATCCTTAAGCCCAGTTCAGGGTCCACTATGTGTGGACATGCTAATTCGAATTAGCAAAACGCTAATTTGAACTAGTTTTTTAGTCTGGATCCGTTAGTTCGAATTAGCTTAGTTCGAATTAACTAATTCGAACTAAGTTAGTTCGAATTAACGTTGTAGTGTAGACGTACCCCACTTCTTTGACTATGCCGAATAAACTATTTTACATGGCTCTGTCAACGGAGCCATGTAGTCTAGACGTAGCCAGAATGCCAACAACATTGTATACTTCCCTACATGTGTTTAAATTCAGCAACTATCTTACTTTCATGCAGCTGTTAAGCAAAATTGTTTTTAATTTAATTTGTATGCCAAGTTTAAATGCTTTTGTTTTTTTACTTATTTATATATGTTTTTATACATTTAATATTACAAAATCCTCAATACACAGCACCTTTTGTGTCTCTAAAGAAATCAAGTCATTAAAATTTTAACACCTTAAAAAAATTAATTCACCTGTATAGGAAGTCTGAATTCCATTAAGGCAAGGTATCAAGACCATTAGAATGAGAGAACTTACAGAAGTCATATTAATGGCAATGTAAAATTTTAATGCATCGTCTTCATTTTTTAATTATATTTCATTAATGTAAAATGAAATAATTATTTTTCTCCTACCTTATGATAAATATTAGATTAGTGTTTTATGTAAGTTTTCAAACACATATTTTCCTTCAAATATAAATTTATTAAAATATTGAGTGCTCTACCCCAGGACATGGCAGTGGAGGAGGAGGAGGAAGATGAGGAGGAGGAAGACGGTACCACCACACACAGCATACCCTCTATCCAGTACCTCACCCTGTCCCCAGAGGCAGTACTCCCCTCCCAGGATGTCACCCAGTCCTGAGATGTGCATGGAACAGAGGGAAGCCAAGCCTCTCTGTCGCCCTTCTCCTGCCTGCAGGCACTCAGCCTGGCTGGCACCTTCCCATGCCTTCATGTCCCCAGGTTGTGGGGATAGAGAGACTCCCCACTGGGACATCCATGCATGCCCTGCAGGAAGGGGTCACAGATGGCCTTGCTCCAAGATCTTTGCCTTTGTCTGATCCAAGACCTCAGGTTGTTGACTCAGAGATGGCATCCTGGCTTAGGGCATCCTGTCTCCTGGGAGGACTGACCATCTTTTTGTTCTTCACAGCTATGAGTGAGGCTCCTGCTATACCTCCCGTTCTAGCCTCCCAACCCCATGGGAGCCACTACTGAAGACAAGCCTGAGAGGACCTGGAGCAGGAGCACATCACTGCACTGCATACCCTGCATGTCTTTGGAGGCAGACATGGAGCTGCACAACAATACCTGACAGGAGCTTTCACAGCAGGCCCAGACCATGTGCATAGTTACACTGCTGCCATGGACCATCTGCCCCAGCTTCTGCCCCTCTGGCTTCTCTCCCTAGTTCCTGCATCCCCGTTCCTCACCATAGCCACCAAGGGCCCTGCATATGAGGCAGTAGCACCACCCAAGGCAGGTGCCACTCCCAGCCCAATCCTTGAGCCTCTCCTCTCCCTCCTCCCTCTTCCTTTGCCCTCTTTCCCCTGCCCAGGTTCTTTCCCCAGTTACAATTACCCCTAATTAAACACACACACAAAGATTTTCTTGGCAAAAAAAAAAATGTCTGCCTTATTGTGTCAACAGGGGAAGAGTGGAAGGAAAGGGTGGGGCAATGCACAGGTCCAATGTGGGGAGGCCCAGGTGAGCGTGTCACTGGGGTTCTTGTGTGAAACACTCCCTCAGCACCTCTTGAATGAATATAGCTCCCTGGTGGGCCTGCCATATGGCAGCCATGTGCAGACTCTCCTGAGCTGCTCGGCCTCAACTCCCCACCCTGGCAGGAATGTCTCCCCCTTATTTTCCCATATGTTGTGCAGGACATAACAGGCTTCCACCACTTAGGGGATGTTCTGCTCACTGAGGTCAAGGCAGGTGAGGAGACAATGGAACCTCCCTTTCAGATATGCAACGGTGCCTCTACTACCATGCAGGTCCTGCTGAGCCTGGCACTGTAGCGATCTTTGCTTTGCTCTAGGTGTCCTGTGAAGGACTTCATGAGCCAGGGCATAGAAGGTAGGCTGAGTCCCACGCTATGCACAATCAGCATGTCCATTATCCCTGACCTTCATGGACCAGTCTGGGGAGAAAAGTGCTGGCATGCACTTCTCATAGAGGATGGATGCCGGCATCGTGCACCTTCCCTGATGATCTGATGATGTTTGTGAAGTGGCCACGGTGGTCCACAATGGCCTGCAAGACCACCAAAAACTAAAGTTTGTTTACAGCCACCAGTCCTGTCTGTCAGGCCCTGTCTATACCACAGAGACGATCAAAACTTCTGCAGTCAATCTTCCAGGGTTCAAATTAGCAGGTCTAGTGAAGACATGCTATTTCGAACTGAGAGGATGCTCTTGTCAATGCCAGTGGTTCTGCTTCTATGATGAGTAAGGGAAGTGCTCCCATCGACCACCCACAGTGTGGCCAATGCCAAAAGTCAATTTAAGATACTTCATCTCACGTATCTTAAATTGCTGTAGCTGAAGCTGCAATTAAAGTAGCTTGAGCTCCATATCTTAATTCAAACCTAAAGTACTGTTGCTGGGTTAATGTCCTCTTGCTGTCTGTACCACTAACTGATGTGGAATTAAACTGCTGCTGTATAGTGTAGGGGTATGTCTACACTAGAGTTTTGTCAGAAAAACAGCCATTTTTCTGCAAAACTTGAGAAACAACTACACTGCAATTGTGTTCTTTTGCAAGTAAATAGAAAGAACAGAGGGCTTTTTCTGACAGTGGTAATCCTCTTTCTACGAAGAAGCCTTTTTGTGAAGCTTTGTGGAATCCGGCCTGAAGACTTCTGTCAACACCCAGCCAGAGGCCTCCATGGAGGAGGACCAGGAGGGCCAGAGCCAGCCAGCCACTGCAGAGGAGGAGAAGGTGGAGGAGATGGGCACCGTGACCCTCTCCCTGGAGCCGGTGCAAGGGAGTCAGGATGTCTCAGATGCCTGGAAGGGATCTTCAGGTGAGCGATCTCACTTTCACACACACACAGGGTGGGGGAGGCTGATGCACAGGGGGAGAGGGTGAGTGTGACTCTGGCTGCTGGGGCTGGACATTGTGCTGCAGCCTGTGCACATGCATCCACATGCTGCATTCACAGCAGGTAGCCCCTGAACACACCTGGGACCTCACTGGCAGGCTCAGGGGAGGCCACACATGTCTGTTTCCAGGGAGAGGGGGGTGGCACTGCTGGAAGCAGACTATCCACGAGAGTGCAGGCACGACCTCACACAGACCGAGGAGTGCCACACACAGGCATGCCTGCATGTGTGAGACAGCAGCTGCTTGCGCAGACAGCACTGTGAGCCACACCTGTGTGTGCAGACCCAGGGAGGGCCAGGCTACCCACAGCTCTTCTACCCCGCATGAGGAGATCCCACTGTGTCTGGACACTTCCCTTATCTGCTTGTCCATGAGCCAGGGGGTGGGAAGTGGGCAGCACGGTTCTCTAGGCACATCGGGGCCCTTGCAGATGGCCTTGCACCTGGGACATCCCCCTCCTCTGGGCCGTGGACTGTTGGTTGCTACTCACAGAGGAAGGCATGGCCTCAGGAACAGTGGCTGCAGGTATAACTGACTGACCATCCCTCTTTGTGTTCTCTACAGCCAGACCAGCTGGGACTGAGGGCCGAGCCATACCACCGTAGCCACCCACCAGAGCCTGGGGTACCCAAAGGCATGCCAGGATCCATGAACACCAGATGCACCAGCACATCAGTGTCCTTCTTGACATCCACCAGACCTTGGCACACAATGAAATCCGCTGTCCTGATAGGAAAAAGGAGAAACAAATTTTTCACATCAATCTTTTAAAACCCTGGATGTCACAAGAAGCTCTGATCATTGACCCCCAAAGAAGAACCAGAAGACTTAGGCCCCTGGCAGGCCTAGTGGATGTACCCATTGCAGACTGCTACCTCCATGGTTACAATGGCAAGCCAGGAATCTGCTGGAGCATTTCAACGATCTCTTCTCCTCCCGACCAGGTTGAACCCACCTGGTAGTACACCAGATCCAAACCACTCAGGCAGCTAAACTGCACCACAAGATATACAGAAAAACTCTGGAAGGCCCTAGAGCAGGAGGGTCAGGCCATGTTAGATTTGGGCATTACTGAAGAGTCCCAAAACCCTTGGTGCAGTCTGCTGGTCCTGGTACCTATACCCGATTGCAACATCCATTTCTGTGTGGATTTCAGAGCTTTGAATGCCGCCTCACAGTTTGATGCTTACCCCATGTCTCATGTGGATGAACTCTTGGACTGGCTTGTGAAAGTATGATACATCACCATGTTGGACAAAGCTACTGGTAAATATTGCTTACAAAGGACTCCAGAAAGAAAACAGCATTCGCCACCCCACTAAGACTCTTCTAGTTTGTAACTATGCTCTTCGGGCTCCATGGGGAGCCCGCCACCTTCCAACACCTAATGGACAGGTCTTGCGACATTGTGGACAATTCTCCATGGCCTACTTAGATGACATAATACTCATTAGTGAGGACTAGAAACCACATTTAACTCATGTAGCATCTTTTCTGCAAGCTCTGGGTGAACCTGGATTCACAGCAAACCCTAAGAAATGCAAATCTGGCATGAGAGAGACCAGATATTTGGGATACTTGGTGGGGAATGGAAAGATACAACCCCTACAAGACAAAATCAAAGCCCTAGATAAAACCCAGTTCTAATGACGAAAAAGCAAGTGTGGGCCTTCTTGGGGCTGGCCAGTTGTTATCACCAGTTTATTTCCCACTTTGCAATTCTGGCAGCACCATTATCAGACCTAACCGAAGCCTCGGCCCCAAATGTGGTAGTTTGGACACCAAAAGGCATTTCAGAATATAAAAAACATTTTTGGGCAGCAACCAATGCTTAAATGCCCTGATTTTTCTGTGCCATTTATTTTATATACAGACACGCCCATAGTAGGCTTGGGGGGCTTTACTATCCCAGAACTTTCAAGTGATAGAGCACCCCATCCTACAGGAAACTGGAGGCCTTGCTGCACTTCACCCCAGCAAGAGGAGCAGAAAAGAGGTCCTCCAGGCAAGTGTCTGCCTCCATGGTGGCCAATCAGGACCCAACAGACCAGTATAAAAGAAGTCGCTGTGTTAGGGCCTGGCAGCTCCTCACAGGAGCTGGACCCAAACAGAGTTATATACTGATTAGGAGAACAGTAGCACCACAGACAGCTCCAACTGTAAGCTGAACTTCAGGCCTGGGTGAGGCCCAGGTCCAGTGGCCAAAAACTTGCCACAAACTGATTAGAAGAGTTAATAGCACCCTGGACAGAGTCTATTGAGAACCCAGCCTCAGAACCCTGAGATGAACAGACAGAGCAGCACTCTGGGGAAGTGGCCCAGGGAACAAGGAAGTAGCAGATAGCAGAGACTCATAGAAGACACTTGCTACTTATAAACCCCCTGGACCTGGACCCAGAGGATTGGGCAATCCAGGGTCCCACTTAACCTTTCAGCAGCCATGGCAAGGTGGCAAGAAGAATGCTTTTCAGTTTTCAGCTTCTCTTTAGGTTGTGCCCTGTGGCACTTAGGAACATGATGTTAAAATAAACGTTGAAATATTAGTTTGTTCTATGGCGTTATAATTCCTACTAATATTGAACATCTCTTCTCTATCACTCTCTTGTCAATGCCTTCCTCTTAACCACAGTCATTTAATCCTGCTCAGAGCCATCCCTCCCATCATGTTAAACACAGGGAGATGGGGCTCCCAATGCCTTGTCTACAACAGTTGTAATACACTGGTTGTGTTAATGGTGGGAAATTTGAAATGAAATAGTGCATTATGGGCAAGGTCATTGATTGCAATAGTTTTCTCATCAGTCTTCTCAGCAGTAGGCGATTTGTGGAAACAAGCCTCAGATTCATTGTTGAAATGGTAATGAAAAGTTTTTGTTGTCTATGCTATCATTTAAGTTTTCTAAATACCACTGCATCCTTGCAGCAATTATATTTAGTAGTGGTTCAAGTTCGTAGTGTAGACAATGTTCACGTACTTACCTCTGCTCCAGTTAAACAGATTTAGTCTCTCATGCTGCTTTCCACATTAGGAAAGAAATGTGACAAGCATGGCATTTGTATAAGTTAAAATGCATTTATTTTGGTAAATATGTAACCGCTGAAAATTTCACATTTACATGCAAATTGTGTGTGGACATGTGCACCTGATCCTATCTATTCTGGTTTGAAGGAACTATTTAAGGAACATTGGAAATACATATTGGATGTCCCTGTGGTAGTGTCAAAGACAGAACCATGTAGATAGGGCCCCAGAGATCTGCTTCTGCAAGAACATAGATGAGATGTGATTCATTCTATGTAACAATGTGATATGCAGAGTAACATCAAAAGCTAAACTAATCCCACAAGTAAAGCTTTTACTTTCAGGAAAATGTGTTTTCTCTTTCCCTACACTGTGAGGACAATATGGAAAAATAGTTAGACTATGGAGAAGGGGAATGTATGAGAACAGCAAAAGAGTGAAAGAGAATTGTTTTGTTGATCATTAAAAATCTTTTGGCATTTCTCTTCAGGAATGCATGCAAGTATTTTATATGTAAACCTCTACAGAACTATTTGTTCTCTCACCCAATGATCATCAATAATGTTCCTTCTTTCGCTTTCTTTGCAGCTTTCAGGCCCTTTGTGTTGGTGAATAATGCTCATGACATTTTTCACAAGACTTCTTTCTGAACCTCACTCTTTTTTACAACTCAGTTCATGCCAATATCTTTCTCGCTTAGACTTAAAACACCACTAAGTGTATGAAGATTTCTAGATGCACCATCACAACTTAATGTGTCATCATGGAGCACATGTAACAGAAAAAATGTAAATAAATGATACTCACAGAACTTTTCTCAAGGTCAAATCTGCCCTCAGATGTATGCAACTATAAAGAAATATTTGGTCATAAGGCTTTAGATCCAGGAGGAAATTTCAAAGTCAAGGAGTCTCAGTGTTCTTGTGCAT
The DNA here is from genome assembly GCF_049634645.1 of Pelodiscus sinensis. Taxonomy (NCBI): domain Eukaryota; kingdom Metazoa; phylum Chordata; order Testudines; family Trionychidae; genus Pelodiscus; species Pelodiscus sinensis. Next base: position 12,727,746 of record NC_134723.1, read on the forward strand.
TCTCTTATTCTCATTCTAAAGAGAATATAAAACCCTACATGTCACTGCTCTGAAAGGATGTTTCTGGCTTCATTTTTATTGATATTTATATTCACAACAGAATTTACTTAAATATACACTTAAAAGGAGAGAGAATATTTCCTTATGCAGAGTTTTTATTCTGTTAATCATCAGCTATTAATACTAACCAAGTAAACTTAAAAATACACACTGTAGGGGGTGAGAATCATCAATAGATCTTAATGCAACATGAGTTTTCTTTTGAAAGCACCAATGTAGCTCATAGCTGCATAACTTTTAATAGGTTTTAGGTGCTGTGACAAAAACTTTGAAAGGGATTAAGATAATAAGAAAATAGATCACAGGGATTCAAAGGTTTCACTCAAGTTGCTGTGGCTTAAACTGTTTGGGACCAAAAAAAAGGGAGAACAAATCATGGCAAACCAACCTCATAGCTTTCTTTGATAGGATAACAAGCCTTATGGATAAGGGGGAAGCAGTAGATGTGGCAGATTTACTAGATTTTAGTAAAGTGTTTGATACAGTCTCACATGACCTTCTAATAAATAAACTAAGGAAATGCAACCTAAATGGGGCTACTATAAGGTGGGCGCATAACTGGTTGGGCAACCATTCTCAGAGGGTAGTTATTAATGGTTCATAGTCATTCTGAAAGTACATAACAAATGGGGCTTGGCAGGGATCAGCCCTGGGACTGGCTCTGTCCAATATCTTCATCAATGAAGATACTCGCAGAGAGAGTATGCTTTTAAAGTTTGCAGATGACACCAAGCTGAGAGGGGTTGCAAGTGCTTTGGAGGATACGGTTATAATTCAAAATGATCTGGGAAAACTGGAGAAATAGTTTGAGGAAAATAGGATGCAGTTTAATAAGGACAAATGCAAATTAAGGAGGAGCAATCAGTTTCACATACACAATATGGGAAGTGACTCTGTAGGCAGGAGTACTACAAAAAGGGATCTAGGAGTCATAGTGGACCACAAACTAAATATGAGTCAACAGCATAAAACGGATGCAAGAACAACAAAAAAAGCAAACATCATTCTGAAATGTATTAACAGGAGGTCTGTGAGCAAGACACTACAACTAATTTTCCATACTTTCATACTGCACTGATTAGGCCTCAAATCTAGTACTCTATCCAGTTCTGGGCATCACATTTCAGGAGAGATGTTGAGAAATTGGAGAAGCTCCAGAGAATAGTAACTAAAATAGCTGAAGGTCTAGAAAACATGACCTGTGAGGGAAGACTAAAATAATTGGGTTTGTTTAGTTTGGAAAAAAGAAAACTGAGAAGGGACGTAACAGCATTCAAGTATCCAAAAGTTTGTTACAAAGAAGGAAAGAGAGTTATTCTCCTTAATCTCTGATGACAGGACAAGGAGCCACTTGAATAAATTGCCTATGGTTGTTATGGCGTCTCCATCATTGGAGATATTTAAGAGCAGGTTAGATAAACATCTATCAGGGTATGTCTACACTACCCCCCTAGTTCGAACTAGCGGGGTAATGTATGCATACCGAACTTGCTAATGAAGCCCGGGATTTGAATTTCCCGGGCTTCATTAGCAAGTTCGGTATGCATACATTACCCCCTAGTTCGAACTAGGGGGGTAGTGTAGACATACCCTCAGAGATTATCTAGACCAGGGGTGGCAAACTTCTGGTTCCAGAGTCCATGTGGCTCTTCAGAAGTTAATATGCAGCTCCTTACATAGGGCTGGCCTGAAATATTTTGGCACCTGAGGTGGGGAGCTCAAATGATACCCCCATGCCACCTTTTCTCCTGCTTGCCTGTATGTCTCTTGTGCCTTCCTTCCTCCAGCACAGCACTCCACCATCTCTGTGCATCTAGAGCAGAGAGAATATATATGCACCAGCAACAGAAACAATTTTCTACACTCTGGGTCCTAGCAGTGCCCCGCCCCCCGCAAAGTCTGGCACCTGAGGCGGCCACCTCAGTTCACTTCATGGTAAGGCCAGCCCTGTCCTTACGTAGGTACCAAATCCAAGGCTGGAGCTACAGGTGCCAACTTTCCACTGGGCCAGAGGGTGTTCTCTACCCTAGGTGCTGTCCCCCTCCACCCTTTTCCTGCCACTTCCTACCCTCTCCACTGAGCCTGTCACACCCATGTTTGCCCCTTCCAGTGTCTCTCACTGAGAATAGTGATAGAAATGTAGCCATGTTAGTCTGGTGTAGCTGAAACAAAATACAGGACTATGTAGCACTTTAAAGACTAACAAGATGGTTTATCTCACTGAGAAAGAACTGATCACAGTAGGCAGAAGGAAAAGAAGAAGGAAGCACTGACCAGTGGAGCTGTCAGTGGGTGTTATGTGCCAAAAATGGTGGTGGGGAGATGCTCAGGGTTGGTGACATAACTGTTGCCCTTTGGCAATGTTCATTGGTAAATTCTGGCTCCTTCTCGGGTTTAGGTTGGCCACTCCTGATCTAGATGGTACTTTGTCCTCCTGTGAGTGCAGGGGACTAAACTTAGAATCTACACACTCACACACAGCAATTGGATTAGCAGGACAAGAGTAAGCGTAGAATCATAGAATCATAGGGTAGCAAGAGACCTCAGGCAGTCATCAAGTCCAACCCCCTGCTAGAAGCAGGACCAATCCCAACTAAATCATCCCAGCCAGGGCTTTGTCAAGCTGGGATGTAGAAACTTCTAGAGATGTAGATTCCACCACTTCCATAGTGGTGCATCCATACAACAACATTATTTCAGAATACCAGATGTTATTCTGAAATAACTTTGTGTAGGGGTAAACTGAGGCAGTCCATGGTATACTGCTGAGAACTGAGAACTCAAATCCTAAATCAGTAGGCCAGGCCTGGGAAGCATACAGACGGGCAGTTACCATGATCCTGGTTCCTCTGGCAACTACATTCCAAAGGGGCCTCACTCTGATAAGACCTGGCTGGTACCAGCCAGGCTGCGCAGTTTTCTCACTGTCTCCTGTAATTTCAGATTAATCAGCTTGAATCCCAAGGACTCTGCCAACGCAAGGAAGTAGTCATCTCACAGTAGACACATCAAAATTTCAGCAAAACAAGTTAACATCAACATATCCATTTTGTTTATGTTAGCTCATTTAGCTTGTTAGGTGTAACTACCTGTATTAGTGATAACGTTTAATTGGCAATGGGCGGAGATACTGTGTAACCTTCGTAGTTCATTTGCTTATGTGCTCATCTAATTTCCGCTGCTACACCTATCAAATCACATCCCCTCCGTCCACCTGCTACCTATATAATCTAATATATGTTTTCATTAAGTTAGTGCTCTCCAGATTAACACCTGGTTGGTACTTCATCAACGCTGGTGTTCAATAAATCCTCAGCTTGTTTTCACCTGTGTGTCCAGAATTATTCCCTACACTTTGCAAGCATCTACACAGTAAGCCAATAACAGGTGGCTTATGTTGGTGTTTGTAAACCTCATTCCACAAGGAATAATGCCTCCTCTGAAATAGCTATTTTGAAATAGTGCTTGGGTAGACAGGGCAGCTGGAGTTATTTCGATAGAGGGGGCATCCAGTCCTTCCCACGGTGGCCACTCTGTCTATACTCATCAAACCTCTTTAGTCCCCCTCCTTCTCCTGGAGCCCTTAAAGCTTTAGCCTCAGGGGAAAGGCTCATGGTAGACAGCAGGCCCTGACAGCCTGGAACCACCCAGCAGCTGCCACGGCTTCACATTTAGGCCACAATGATTGACTCTGCTGCTACCACCCAGCCCTCCACTAATCCCAGGGAGTAGTCTCCCAGCTCCCAGGAACCTGCCGGGGGATGCAAGAGATGCACGTCTTCCTGGGATGTGGAAATCCTGGACCTTATTGAGGTTTGGGGCAACAAGACCAACCTCCAGGATCTCTGCACAAGATTCCGGAACACATGGCTGACAGCCTGGCCACCAAGGGGCACATTAGCATCCAGGAGCAGGTTTGGATGAAGGTCAAGGAGCTCCACCAGGCATATGCCAGGGCCTGGAAGCGCAGCTCCTGGTCTGGGGAAGAACTCCACACTTGCTCCTGCTATGAGGACTTGCACCTCATCCTGGGGAGTGGGGCACGGTCGGGGCACTCTCTCCTCCTCCACCTCTCTATAATAGACTCAAGGCTTGAGAAGCCTGTCATTGCCCTCCCGGAGGACAGATCTGGTAAGTAGGAGGAGGAGGAAGAGGAGGAGCTGAACAGGACCAGCACAACAACCATCCTGACCCTGGAGCTAGTACCCCACACTCTGGACATGTTCCAGGCATCATCTGAGGCCGGGGAAGGCACATCAGGTGAGTACTATTAGGGTGGAAATGGTGGGCAACAAAGAACAGCTGCGTGTTCCTCTCTGGACCTTTGCATCCTGGGGATCATGCAGCAGCCTGTGCACATGGGAGCATATGCAGTGTCACTCTGGGGCACACAGCCACAGCAGCTTTCAACAGAGGACACTTGTGCTATTGGCCACAGGATGTCTAGAGAGGCCTGCCTTACTCCTGACACCCACAAGCCACCACTGGAAGTAGGCTGGGGACATGGAAACACACACATACACATCGAAAAACACACATACTCAGCAGTGCCACACATAGCACATGGGCATGCCTACACTCTAAGAGCAGCATCCATTCCTGGGGACAGTGTGGTGAGGGGCTCACACACACACCTCCCCTCAGCAGCCTGCACCCCTCTTCTCCAGTGGCAAGAATTCAAGTTCTCTCTCTGTGGGACACCGCCACTGCTGGACCCGGTGTATGCATGGCACAGAGGGAAGCCCAGCCTCCTCACCATCCCCCTCCTGCCCTCAGGATCCTGTTCTGGCCAACACCTTCACATGCCTACTTTTCCCCAGGATGTAGGGGTAATGAGGCTCCCCCCTTGGACAATTGGGCCACTGCAGGACAGGACCCACTGGTTAGACCATGCATGGTATTGCTCCAATCACATCTCTTTTGTCCCACGTGAAACCTTTTGGACTCACCTCAGAGATGAGGGCTAGGCTTCAGTCACAGTGTCTCCAGAGATGACTGACCATTTCTCTTTATTTTCTGCAGACTGACCAGCTGTGGGAATGGGGTGGTCAATACCATCCAGGGCAGCCTTTCAACCCTGAGGGTACGTCTACACTACAGCGCTAATTCGAACTAACTTAGGGTATGTCTACACTACAGCACTAGTTCGAACTAACTTAGTTCGAATTAGTTAATTCGAACAAAGCTAATTCGAACTAACACGTCTAGAACTAAAAACTAGTTCGAATTAGCATTTTGCTAATTCGAACTAGCAAGTCCACATTGAGTGGACTCTGAACAGGGCTTAAGGATGGCCGGAAGCAGTGCCGGCAGGGTATCAAAGGAGGACTTAGAGCGTGGAGCTGCTGTCTCAGGCTAGCCGAGGGCTGCGCTTAAAGGGTCCCGACCCCCACCCTGGACAGACAGTTCTCAGGGGTGCCTCGCTTGAAAACCAGTCCTGGCTTGGATTGCCCGGAGTACCCACACTGGGCACATCACACCACTCGGCCATCAGCCCGGCTGCACTTGCTGCAGGCTGCAGGCTGCCATCTGGGGAGAGGGAGCAATCGGGGGGCTGCAGGAGAGCTTCCACCCCCAGAAGCCCGCAGAGCCAGCCCAGTCCTCCCCATCGGGGGCTCGTACCCCATTCCTCCCTCACCTCCTTCCACTTACCCTTCCCTAGCCCCCCTTCTTATTGATGTACAAAATAAAGATAACGTTTCTTCCAACATTGACTCTGTCTTTATTGAACAAAACTGGGGGAAACTGGGAAAAGGAGGTGGGAGAGGGGAAGAGAAAGGCTGGGAGAGTGGAGGGCAACTAACATGATCAGGGGTTGGGAACAGGTCCCAGATGAAGAGAGGCTACAGAGACTGGGACTGTTCAGCTTAGACAAGAGGAGACGGAGGGGGGACAGGATAGAGGTCTCTAAAAGCAGGGGTTGGGTGGAGAGGGTGCATTCAGAAAAGTTCTTCATGAGTTCCCATAAAGAAGGACTAGAGGACACCAAAGGAAAGGACTGGGTAGCAGGCTTGAAACTAGTAAGAGAAAGTTGTTCTTGACAAAGCAAATAGTTAACCTGTGGAACTCCTTGCTGCAGGAGGCTGTGAAGGCTACAACTAGAACAGAGTTTAAAGGGAAGTGAGATCAAGTCATGGAGGTTGGGTCCATGGAGTAGTGTAGCGGGGTTCCCGCTCCACCACAGCGCCCCTGCCGCCTGCTCGGGGAATTATATCTGCCGGCAGGTGGCGCGGTCTCTTCGGGACACTGCCCTCCGGCAATGTCCACAATAGCCTGAGCTTTTCCCCCCTTCCGGGGGATGGTTCGTTGTAGGCCAACCGGCCTTTAGGAGGCAGATCCTCCGCCTTGGTACACTGGATGGCTAGTCCGTCCTATGGCCCTACCGTGCCTTAGAGTAGTCTGAGTCCTGGCCCTTTAAAAGGTCCAATCCGGGTGCTGGCCGGGTGTCAAAACCCTTATACGCATGCCCAGGCCCTCGAGCAGGGCAGGGTAGCACCTGCTGGCCAGGCCCCAACGCAAGGCGGGGCCGCAAACAAACCCACAGGTCTGTAGGAGCTCCTAGTTCAAGAGCGGGGCTGGCAGTGCAGCTGTCGCAGTGGCAAGGGGGGTGGGAGACTGCCACCCGGTTAGTGGGTGGCAGGGGGCGCAGGCCCACCCACTCCACTGCGCCCCGGCCCAGGGGCCCTGGATGCAGCCGTTCAGCTGCTACGGGCTCAGCAGGGGCTCCAGCCCGCAACTTGCTGGCCTAGGGCTGTTCTCAGCCCATGCTACCCCCTGGGCCACTCCTCGTCTCCCCCCCCTTCCCCAGTACCTGTAGCCTCAGCGGCCTGTCGGGGAGTTGAGGCCCACGTCATCTCCGCAGGGGCCGGCGGCCCAATCCAGGGGTTAAGAGGTCAGAGCTCTGTAGTGTCCCGTGGGGCTTGTCCAGCCCGGCGTTCCCGTACCCACCAGGGGTCCAGCTGGTCCAGCGGCTCGGTCCCGTCCTCTGGGTCCGCGAATGGTTCAGCTGGCAGGCCAGGCCAGGCCTTAGTAGCCTGGGCAGGGAGTCTCTGGCCGGCCTCTGGGAAGGTGGCTGAGGGCGGCCTACCCCGGGTCTTAGCCTCCCCAGGCAGGAGCTCCAGCCAGGCCTCTGGCTCCCTCGGAGGCTGGCCTCTGACTGAACTCCCAGGCAGCCTTCTTATAGTCCTAGCCCCGCCCTTTGACTTCCGGTCAGGTGAGGGGGCGGAGCTAGGCTGGCCCCAAAATGGCTTCCAGAGGGTTTCCTCTGCTTCCAGCTCAGAGGGCGGCCATTCCACTGCTCTACAAGTAGTCTTAGCCAGGGGGTAGGAGTGGTGTCCCTGCCCAAAGATTGTGGAAGGCTGGAGAGGGATGGCACGAGACAAATGGCTTGTCACTGTCTTCGGTCCATCCCCTCTGGGGTAGCTGGTGTTGGCCACTGTCAGCAGACAGGCTACTGGGCTAGATAGACCTTTGGTCTGACCCAGGACGGCCATTGTAAGCTCAGGGCTCAAGGTCGGGGGTCTCACTGGACCCCCTTGTTTTTCATGCACACCTGCTCCTGGGTGGCCAGGCTGGCAGCTCTCCTGCCCTAGACAGCCACTTTCCTGTGCCTAGTGTGGAGATCGTGGACAAGGTCCACGATGTCCGCACTAGCCCAGGAAGGTGCCCGCCTCTTGCGGTCCAGGGCAAGCTCCCGGGAGCCGCCAGCCTGGTCCCGGGAAGAGGGGGTGGGCTGGGGGACATCGGGTGGGTGGCTCTGTGCCGTGCCAGGTGCAGGGTCTGCTGGCTGGGTGCTAGCAGGCTTGCACCTGGCACGGGCAACGTAGCCAGCCCGTGCCCCTTTAAGGGGTCCAGGGCCGGGTGGGGGGCATAGAGTTTCCCTGGTGTTGGCCAGAGTGGCCACCAGGGAAACCTGGGGAGGGCTAGCCTCCCACTAGTTCGAATTAAGGGGCTACACACCCCTTAATTCGAACTAGTAAGTTCAAACTAGGCTTAAGCCTCGTAAAATGAGGTTTACCTAGTTCGAACAAAGCGCTCCGCTAGTTCGATTCAAATTCGAACTAGCGGAGCGCTAGTGTAGGGCCTATGAATGTTAGTTCGAACTAACGTCCGTTAGTTCGAACTAACATTGTAGTGTAGACATACCCTCTGTTCGAATTAGTGAATTCGAACTAAGCTAATTCGAACTAACGCGTCTAGAACTAAAAACTAGTTCGAATTAGCGTTTTGCTAATTCGAACTAGCGCGTCCACACTGATTGGACGCAGGGGGGCATTTAAGGGCAGCTGAAACCAGTTCTGGCAGGGCATCAGGTCAGTAGTTGCTTTGTGTGGCTGCTGTCTGAGGCTATCTGAGGCTTGAGCTTAAAGGGACCCCCTGGACAGCCGGTTCTCAGCTTTTCCTGCTTGCTTGCCAACCTCGCCGAGGGACAGCAAAGCGTTGGTCTCTGTGCCCGTGTGTGTCGGTGCTTCCCTTCGGGGACACCGCCGCAGGTGGCAACATGGAGCCAGAGCTTGCCCTGCACCTTCTGGTGCATTTTCTGGACTTGCTGCTGCAAGCCTGCCACCAATGGCTTGAGGCTGCCTGGCACCTCCTGGTGCAAGTCAGCCCCCTGCCTCTCCGCCTGGCCACCCCTGGGGGCTATGGAGGAGCCCCAGCGGCGCCCCAGCACAGGTGTGCTCCGCTGCGTCTGGCGTCTGGACACCAGCACCGACTGGTGGGACCGCATCATCCTGGAGTGCTGGGAGGACCGACAGTGGACCCAAAACTTAAGGATGAGGAGGGACACCTTCCTGGAGCTCTGCGAGTGGCTCGCCCCTGCCCTGCGTAGAAGGGACACTCGCATGAGACCCGCCATCCCCCTCCAGAAGCGGGTGGCCATCACCCTCTGGATACTCTCCACGCCGGGCAGCTACCGATCCGTCGGGAACCAGTTCGGCGTCGGGAGATCCACCATCGGAGCGGTGCTCATGAAGGTATGGCACTCGTCGGCCACAGCGCCGGGGGAAAGGGGTGCTGCGAGGAGGGAATGGGCCACCCCAGAGACAAAGGGGGGGGCGGGAGGAGGCGAACGCGCCCCGCACCGGAGGGGTCAGTCTGTCCCGACCGTACTACACGCCGCCATGGGGGTTGCTTCCAGGAGTGGGGCACTGCCAGGGCACGAACGGTCCCAGCCATGCGGGCGCCCCACTGATTGGCGCCTTGCTGTGTCTCTCTCCGCAGGTGGTCAAGGCCATCAACCAGGTGCTGCTCCCCAGGGTGGTGTGCCTCGCCGACCCAGCCGCCGTCATCCGGGGATTCGGCGCCCTCGGCTTCCCCAACTACGGGGGGGTCATCGACGGGACGGACATCCCCATCCATGCCCCAGCACATCAGGCGTCCCGTTACATCAACCGCAAGGGGTACTTCTCCGTGATCCTGTAGGCCGTGTGTGACCACCGGGGACAGTTCACGGACATTAATGTGGGCTGGTCCGGCAAAGCACACGACGCCCATGTGTACCGCAACTCCTCCGTGTGCCAGCGGCTGCAGGCCAGGACCTTCTTCCCCGACCGCCACATCAGGGTCGGGGATGTGGACATGCCCGTGTGCCTGGTGGGGGATGTCGCCTACCCACTGCAGCCGTGGCTGATGAAGCTGTACACGGGGCACCTCAATCCCTCCTGCCAGGCCTTCAATGCCAGGCTGACCAGGGCCCGCATCGTGATGGAGGGGGCCTTCGGGCGACTGAAAGCCCGCTTTTGATGCCACCTCACCCGTCTGGACCTGGCCGAGCACAACATCCCTCCCGGGGTGGCAGCATGTTGTGTGCTCCACAATTTGTGTGAGCGAAAGGGGGAGGCTTTCCTGCCAGCCTGGATGACTGAGGCTGACCGCATGGCTGGACACTATGCTCAGCCCCGCACCTCCGCCATCCAGGAAGCCCAGCGGGGGACCGTCCGGATCCGGGAAGCCCTGCAGGAGAGCTTCCTGGTGGAGGAGGAGGACTGACCTTTCCCTTGCATGCCCCACTGGGGCCTTCTTCCACCCTACCCCCCTTCCTCTTTCCCCTCCCTAACTACTGTAAAATAAAGACACCTGTTTTTCAACCAAAAACGTCTGTTTATTTCACATAACTGGGGTGGGGGGAGGAAGGAATGATGGTGGGAGAGGGGAGGGGGAAACCTGGGACGAGGGAGCTGAAAGGAGAGGGAAGGGAGGAAGGGAAAGGAAAGCTAGAGGTGGGAGTCCGGCTGCCTCTCCCATCTCACCACACTGCGGGTCCGGGGGCGTCGGTGGGGAATGGTTGTGGAGGGTGGGGCAGGAGGGACGGGGGGGTTTGGAGGAAGCAGGAGCAGAAGGGGGAGCAGGGAGAGCAGGGGGAGCTGGGGGAGCAGGGGGAGCAGCAGGGAGAGTAGGGGGAGCTTGGGGAGCAGGTGGAGCAGCAGGGGGAGCAGGGGTTGCAGCAGGGGGACCAGGGAGAGCAGGAGCAGGAGCAGGAACAGGAGCAGGAGGAATTGGGAAGCGGTCCAGCAGGCTCTGGAGGTGGCCTCGCAGGGCACGGCCCTGCTCCTCCAGGGCCTCCAAACTCATCCGGCGCAGCCTCAGGTCCTCCTGGACCCAGTGGTCCGGGAGACGGAGCTGTTGCTCCAGGAACTGGAGGTGCCACCTCTGGTAGTCCTCCTGGTTCCTGGCTCTCCTGCTGGCCCGGGCACGGGCAGCTGCTGCAGGCGGGGTGGTGCGCCCTGCAGACCCAGGTGCTGCGGCTGTGGTGCAACAAGACCAGCGGTCAATTACCCCAGGGGCCCAGGTGTGTGAAACCCAGCTCCCCTCTGCAAGGTCAGGGCCCCTGCAGGATCCCCAGCTGCTGCTCCGTGGTGGGCAAGGCCCAGGCGCATGGTCCCGGGGCTCCCTCTCGCCCCAGCCCCCCGTACACATAAGGGGAGCACGATGGTACTCACAGGTGGACGCCTCCCCAGCCTCGGACGACACATTCGAGCGGCTCTGTGGGGTGCCTCGGGGGTCCCGGGTCTTGGGCAGGCTGCCGGCAGGCTCCTGGCTCTCAGAGCCCTCCTCCTATTCCTCCGTCTCCTGGAGCGGTCCCTCTGCTCCGGGGTCTATCACGTCCCGGGGGGCAGGGACGGCATGAGCCCCCAGGAGGTGGTCCAGGGTGTGGAAGTGGGGGCAGGCCTCCAGGTCAGCCCCTGGCCGGCAGGCCCGGGAGTAGGACTGCCGCAGGTCTTTGATCTTGCAGCGCACCTGCTCCCGGCTGCGCTGGTGCCCCCTGGCAGCCAGGCTGGCAGCCATGCGGCCGTAGACGGCTGCGTTCCTGTGGCTAGTGCGGAGATTGTGGACATTGGAGGCTTCCCCCCAAACCTCGATGAGGTCCACGATCTCCACACTTGACCAAGCGGGTGCCCGCCTCTTTCGTCCCCGGGCAGGCTCCTGGGAGCCGCCAGGCTGGTCCTGGGGAGCAGTGGAGGGCTGGGTGTCCTCGGGTGGCTGGCTCATGTTGTGGCAGCTGCAGGGTCTGCTGGCTGGGTGCTGGCAGACTTGCAACTGGCACAAACTGTGTAGCCAGCCTGTGGCCCTTTAAGGGCTCCGGGGCCGGGAGGGGGGCAATAGAGTTTGCCTGGTGTTGGCCAGAGTGGCCACCAGGGCAAGCTGGGAAGGGCTAGCCTCCCACTAGTTTGAATTCAGGGTCTACACAGCCGTTAATTCGAACTAACTAGTTCGAACTAGGCTTAATCCTCGTAAAATGAGGTTTACCTAGTTCGTACTAAGCGCTCCATTAGTTCGAATTAAGTTCGAACTAACGGAGCGCTAGTGTAGCGCCTAGGAAAGTTAGTTCGAACTAACGTCCGTTAGTTCGAACTAACTTTGTAGTGTAGACATACCCTGAAGGACTCGCCATGCAGGAGAGCTATGGACGAGTTCCAGCAGTCACACTTTGCGGCACTCTGATCCCTGGAACAAATCCTGGACTGGAGACTGCAGGAAGACATCCAGCTGCAGCGAGACACCTGGGAAGGGAAGAGTGTGGGAGGAAAGGCAAAGAGAGGCAATGCACAGGGCCGTAGTGGGGCGGACAAGGAGAGAGTGTCATTTGGGTCCTTGTGAGAAACTCTCCCTCGGGGCCTCCCGGTTGTGCATGGCCCCTGCCAGGTGGCAGCCGTTTGCAGCTGCTCGAAGGCCCTGCTGATCCAGTCAGTTTTGCCCACCACTGTGGCAGGAATGCCTCTCCCTTCCTCTCACAAATATTGTGAAGGACACAACATGTGGCCACCACGTGTGGGATGTTCCACTCATAGAAATCCAGCTGGGTGAGGAGGCATCAGAACCAATCCTCCAGATGCCCGAAGGTGCCCTCAACAACCATGCAGGCCTGCTGAGCCTGGCATTTAATCAATCCCTGGAGTGGGCAAGATGGCCAGTATAGGGCTTCCTTATCCAGGGCAAGAGAGGATAGGCCATATCCCACACCATGCACATGGGTATGTTCATGACCCCAACCCAGATTGTGTAGTCAGGGAAAAAAGTCCTGGCATGCAGCTTCTCAAACACACTGGCATTTCAGAAGAAATGGGTGTTGTATGACTTCACCAATGTAGATGTCCGTGAACTGGCCATGGTGGTCTGTGATGGCCTGCAGGACCATCAAAATATACCCCTTCCAGTTAATGAATACAGATGCCCAGTGGTTGGGGCCCAGATGGGGATATAGTGCCATCAATACCCCCTGCTTCACCTTCTTCCCCCCCTGCATTTGGGGAAGCCCATGTTGGCAAAGTTGGCAACGATGTTAGCCACGTCACTAAGCTGGTGGCCCTGAGAAGCAGGACTGTGTTGATGGCCCACACGACTTGTAGAAGGAGACAAACAAACAGAGAATTACAGGGTTGCCAAAGCCCTCAGGCAGTCCCCAAGCTCTCCCTTCCCTCCCCTATCAGGCCTTGGAGACAGCTTGTGCAAACTGCTTCATGAGGTTCAGCACAAGCTGCAATAGCCATCAACTGCCCAGAGGCAGGTCCGGCTCCACAGCTTGAGTGCTGAGGTGTCCACAAGGCAACCACAGCAGGCAGAGAAAAGGCTTTGCTTTCCTTTGAGGAGGTTGGCAAAGGAGAAGAGCCTGTGACATTGCTGTAATAGCAGGGTCCCTTTAAGTATGAGGTCTGATAGCCTCAGGCAGCAGCTCCAAGAAATAACTGCTGCTCTGGTGCCCTTCCTGAAGTGGTTCCAGGTGGCTTTAAATGCGATTCATCAGCCAATGAGTGTGGATGCTCTATTTCAAAATAGCTCATCACTATTTTGATGAGCATTTGGTATGCAGATGCATTATTTTGAAATAAACTATTTTGGATTATTTCTTCCAGAGTAGCTTATTCCAAAATAAGAGTACAATGTAGACATAACCTAGGTAATACATTCCAGTGTTTCACCACCCTGCTAGTGAAATAGTTTTTCCTGAAAACTTGAGACCATGATGACTTGACTGCCTCTCAAGATCTCTTCCAATTCTAGTAGTTCATAATTCTATGTTACCCTTCCTACCTCCCTTACAAGGATGTGGCTCTCTGATTATATTTAAGAATTGTGGTATTTCCTTTTGAATACACATACAAAACAAAACTCACCAAAAGCAATCTTGCATAAAGTGACAGCTGTTTATTTAAATTATACTAGCCTCAGTGTACAACCATCTCTTTCTGACAGACATATGTTCAGTTAGTGCATTAGAAATAGATGCACATATTGTTTGCCATAATGTAATGACAAGGGACTGGACAGTACCAGTTGCTCAGACAGTTGTACTATGTTTGGGACATATTTAAGAAGAATAATGTTTTATTTAAATCAAATCAGTAGCACATATGTTTCAAGAAATATTTTGACTATGTTTTTGTAACAAGATGTGACTGTGATTACATTAATAATAAACAAACATGTCAAACACGTAAATGTCTAGTCTCAAGCTTACTGAGTAAAATCAATAACTGGTATATATTTGTTGAAAATAGGATTTACTGGTAATGTTCATATGGATTCATGTCAGTTGTTCCCATTAGAAAGTTTAATATGCAAGTTAAAGATTAAATAAAATCTCCAACATTTAAAATAAGTTTTATTGTCTCTTATTGTATTTAGGTTATCAAAATGCACTCCCTTGTTACAATATTCTATAGTATTTTTTCTTGGGCAATGGACTATGATATCTGGGCAGTTCTATTTCTTAGAGCTGGATTTTATTAATTTCTCCTTTGGCTGGTATTCCCTGAGCCATACAGTGTTTGTTTATCCTTTTCTTTTTCTTGTTTCTGTATGTGAATGTAATGCTCATGAAGGATACTAGGTTGCTTGCGCTAGAAAATACATATTGAACCTCTCTTTCTTCTTCCCTGGTAATGTAGTGAAACAGTGCATGTAGTCAAATACTGTAGTCAAACACTGATTTACATTTGTACGTTCTTATTACTGGCACTTGCTATACAAAGATTTAAAGAAATTCAAGAGCCCCCCAGGTTCTCATTCCAGAAGTATTTATAGTATAGAACTACTTCAAAGAATGTATAATGGCTTTTGTGGAACTGAACAAAGTTTTAGTCTTCTCACCCTTTATAGTTCATCCAGAAAAACATCCAGAATGCACCAACTCTGGCAGCACCAGTTCATACTCCAGCTTAATAAATCCAACTTGAATTTTTTTGTTTTCTGAGAAATTTCAAAATTTTAGCTCTTTTAGCGTTTTATTCTAATTTGGAATGAAATAGAATTGAAATGGTAGAAATTCTGTTGTCCAACCAGCTCTAATCTAGAGTCTATCAGGGTATGTCTACACTACCCCACTAGTTCGAACTAGCGGGGGTAATGTAGTCATCCGCAGTTGCAAATGAAGCCCGGGATTTGAATTTCCCGGGCTTCATTTGCATGAAGCCGGCCGGCGCCATTTTTAAATGCCAGCTAGTTCGAACCCCGTGCCGCGTGGCTACACGCGGCACGGAGTAGCTAGTTCGGATTAGGCTTCTAATCCGAACTAGCTGTACTCCTCGTGGAAGCCTAATCCGAACTAGCTACTCCATGCCGCGTGTAGCCACGCGGCACGGGGTTCGAACTAGCCGGCATTTAAAAATGGCGCCGGCCGGCTTCATTCAAATGAAGCCCGGGAAATTCAAATCCCGGGCTTCATTTGCAACTGCAGATGACTACATTACCCCCGGTTGTTCGAACTAGCGGGGTAGTGTAGACATACCCTCAGTAAAGTTCACTGAGGTTCTGGAAAAGGTTGATGATTTCCCAGTGCCCAGGGTGTCAGTTGCTTGAGGCCTATTTTCACATATTCTGGACATGATATAGGTTCATTGGGGAAGGAAGTAGAGGAAGCATGTTTCCACTTATGACTAAGGAGGTCTATCTCCTCCCACTGTACAGGGGTATTTT
This sequence comes from Pelodiscus sinensis, assembly GCF_049634645.1. Classification (NCBI taxonomy): domain Eukaryota; kingdom Metazoa; phylum Chordata; order Testudines; family Trionychidae; genus Pelodiscus; species Pelodiscus sinensis. Next base: position 12,743,220 of record NC_134723.1, read on the forward strand.
GGAAAACCACTACTGATTATTTCTAACAGCAGTCAAGCTAGCAAGCCATAAATAGGCCTCTGAAGCAGCTTTAGTATGACTATGTGGTAGGAGGAGGAGTGCCACAGAAAGGTCAGCTTGAGCCTGCATCCTCCCTGCTGAGTGCTTTGTCGAAATTGCTGAGATATGCATTTAGGAACCAGGAAGCTTGTCTATGTGCCCTCAGGGATGAGGCTATCAGGGCCTCAAGGTATGCAAAGTCTGAAAAAACATATCTGGCTCATTGATGATCAGAAGTCACCCCCTTGCCTAAACTTTAACATTTTTTGCTTAACAAGTTTCCTTTGAGTGATGTGTTAATATAATATTAATGAATAAATAAGGGAAGAAAGTTTGGGGTAATTGGACTCTTCAGGAACTCTTCCTCTGGACACAGCTTATGTTACCCACTGGAAGATGGAAGATTGGTCATCAGAAAACGACTACTGTGTCACTTGAGAGTCATACCAACTTTGGTAATTATTGAGGGTTGGAGATGTTTTACTAATCTGTTGCAGATGTGGGTAAGTGCTTGAGACTAAGTAAAGTTTAGCTTTAAGTAAAAGCACTCCTATGTTGTCCTGTTTGAGCCAGCCATCTATTGGTCTCACTTGATTTATTTCCTGACACTATCTCGCACAGAGTGAAGCTACTGTGAGCTTTGGATTGAAAGAAACCCCAGTAATACTGACATCAATTAACCACGCAAGAACATTTCAGCATTGCTCAGAGTTCCTGGAGTCTGAGTTGGTTCCACTAGCCAGGAATCTTTTTTGCATATGGTTCAGTGTGCACCATGAGATTGCTGTATGCACACTTGCACTACATCTCATGGAGCTAGATCAAGTATAAATAGTAATGTATCTGTGACAGCACAGGTAGCAACAATGGAGGCTGTGTATATACCTCCACATTTCAAGGAGATTTGGGTTTTGCTTGTTTCAATAGAGTCTCTAATGCTGCTATCCATGTTATCATAGCTACACTACTATTAATATGATGAAAGCTAGTGTATATGTATTTGCACACAAACAGGAGAATCACACGTCTAGTTAATAGTGTAGTCATAGCCCAAATCTTGAGATGATTTCCATCATTTGTCTTACATGAGGACTTTGTTACATGCCTTCTTGACTGCCAGAGTGCTTTATCAGAAAGCCTCTGAATGGGGCTGCTTTTTTGAAAACTGCTCAGAAGGTGTAGAATGGGTGGGCCACTCTCCCAGGGCTAATAGTTGGTGATACCAGTGTCCCATAATCTACACTGAATTTCTACTTACTTTCAGGTTCAGTGCAAGACTTAATGCTGAAGTCCAGAGTGGTTTGGGTTAATTATGTGCTTTAATTATCTCCTTTCTCTGTCACATCAATGGAGACTACAAAAGGTCAGACAGCAGTATCATTAGCCTTTGAAGCCGATTTCCAGTTAAGTGACTACTTGTGAGGTGCTGATCCCATACCAGTAGAAGTTCTATTCATGAATGTTAGAGACACGGGCCTCTTTATTGTACTTTATTACAGCATTACACTAATCAATTGAATGTAATTCTTCTAGAAACCAAGAAAAAGACCATGACCTTACCTCTTCACTTTTGAATTTCACTAGGATAAGTGTGATGTATTCATTATACTTTATATTTTCAGCTTGGCCCAAACCCACCTTCAATTATTTTCAGGGGAGGGGGAGGGGAGAGTCTGGACTTGTAACAGGGGTTTTTTAGTAAGTGTTTGCACATTGGAATTATTTATTTATTCGTCATTTTCAGTCACAAACTGATTGCAAGATAGATAGCTATAATTAGAGGATATATGCCATTAAGTGCCAGCAATGCCCCTCTGCCATGTATATTGGACAAACTGTACAGTCTCTGTGACAAAGGATAAATGGACACAAGTCAGATATTAGAAATAGTAATACACCAAAACCTGCAGGAGAACATTTTAACCTACTTGGGTACTCATTTATGGTTTTTAAAGTAGACATTCTTCTACAAAGGAATTTCAAAAACCAGGTACAGATGGTACAAACTGTGGAATTGGCCTTCATATGCAAATCTGGCTTGAACATAAACATAAACTGGATGGGCCATTATAAAACCCGCTTTCCTTACAGTCAACACCCAATTGATATCAAAAGCTAAGTATGGGACACTTCCAGCCCACTAAATTAGCCTCATTAGCACCAGCACTACAATTCACAGGTACCTTCCACCCCTTGTTTTTCTGTTATAAATTGAGAGAGTCTCCCCTTTTCTCTCCACTCTGCTCATCTGAAAAGGTGTGTTTTTCCCATGAAAGCTCATGATCTAAGCATACATCTACACAGCAGTCTTATTTTGGAATAACTGATGTTATTCTGAAATATCATCTGCATATACACTACAAGCAGTTATTTTGACAATGTCAAAACAATATAGAGATGGAGGGCTTCTTACTCCAACTCCTGCAACCCTAACTTTATGAGGAGTAAGGGAAGTCAGAGGAAGAGTGCTCTGTTGTGTGGGCAGTGCCAAAAGCCAAAATAAGCTATTTCGACATGGAATTGACATAGCTGAAGTTGTGTAGGTTATTTTGGCTTTAGCCCTACCGTGTAGATGTGCCCTAAGGTGCTACAGAACTACTCCTTTCTTTTTTAAAGTTACAAACTCTCTGGGGGTGAAGGGTTAGTATAATAAAATGTGCTTACAATTATCCGAGCCTGCAAATTATAAATGAAAAATAGTGAAGACTACTGAACTACTGTTTTTAAATCTTGAGTCAAGTCTATGCAAAAGTGAAGTTGTAGATAGGCAGCATGGGTAATGTATTGCTATACAGAGACATGAAAATCTTCAGGCTATCTCATCACAGTAGAATTAACCCAAGCTCTAATTTGCATATTGTGCCCATTTTCTTTCCTGACCATAAACAAAATCCCCTCATTTGAGGTGGTGCTTTCTAGCTGGGTTAGTTGGCACAACTGGGACTATAGGCTAAACCCCTCCTTCTGCATTAACCAAGGCTGGTAACCAATAATTTTTGCAGTGTGGACCCAGGCTAAATCACTCAAATACTGGTGGTCCTCTAATGCCTTCACATAATTTCTCTGTGTTCTCAGAATGGCAAACATGGTTCCCCCACAATTCACTTGGAAAAAATCATAGCCCTCCTCAACTTACTGCTCATTGCAGCACAAAAACGACTGGAGAGGCCCCCAGAAGACACAAATGCGGGAGTGTAGTGCCAATGAAGACACAGTAAATGGAGCATATTTTACAATGTGATTACTCACTTCTAGACAAGGCTTATGTGGGAACCAATTACCTGAGTTAACTCTGCAATGAAGATATACCCTTTGTTAACTGGGAGATTCTATGACTGAAGTTTATTTTACTTTACTCCTCCCTTCCTACCCTCGAGAGACAAAAAAAAAAAAAAGAAAGCGAGGCTAATCTAAGTAATAAGCACACCTCTCTTGTAAGTAGATATGATAGATTACAGGCAATTGGAGATTTTCAAAGTTCTAATCAGCTCCTATTGTTAGTTGCCAAAATGGGAGCTGTTGGGTGCTGAGCTCTTTTAAAAAATATAGTAAAAAGAGAATTGCATACACTGGAGACATGGGTATGAAATAATGCCATCTAAATAGTGTTGATATCCTCAACATAGACTGCAGATCCATATGGTAAATTACATGTGCCATGCATCTTCGACTATCTCTTCTGCACTTTGTCCACTTATCTATTTCCCATAGAATAACTTCTGAAAATCCAAACCTCTCCTTAGCAATTTATCATACGTGTATGAGTAATGGAGAAACAAGAGTTTGTACTAAGTAATGAATGACTGCATGCTAGATGAGATGAGTTCACAGAGAAATAGATTATTTTCTGCTGTAAAGTGTTCATATATTAATAATAGCAATACATTTATATATCAATGCCCTCTACAGTGATGAATGATGTCGAAAGACCTATGAATAAATAAAATGCCACCTTTGGTCAAGATACGTTGCAGTTGGATTTTCCAGTTTAACAAGATAAATTTGATGCCAAGAGTCAGTATCGTGAATAGTCCTTGTGAGCAGTACATTGTAGAAAGGTTGAAAGCCACTGTGCTTTAAGAATGTAGTATGATGGGAATGAGAGATCAAGAACATCTTTCATAAGGGCAACCGTCACAGAAACTCATATTGAGAAGACATAATCCTGTTTAGTTCTATCCAATCATATTCCCTTTGAAAGCACTGGCAAAATTTGCAGTGATTTCAGTGGGAGCAGCTTCAAGATTAAAGTGATTAGCCAAATGGCCTGTAATCCTGGACAATCAAAGTATTTTATCATATTTTAACACCCATGTTCAATTTGAAAGTGTTTCTTTGTAAGTTGTCAGGATATGGGTAAACTCCCCCTGCCTTACAAAAATAAGAGAGCTTATATAACTTTGGCATCTCTGGGCTTTTAGGAATATATTTTACCTTTGTGGATTTTACCTGCACTCATTTGGAACATGAAGCAATAGAGCACCGGAAGATCATAGGTAACTCTCTCTGGGCTCCCCTCCCCCCATTTCTTCTTTGGGTGGAGGCAGCATTCTGCTTTGTAGGTGGGGATTTATTAGGTTGTGATTGTTTGAACTTATTGACAAAGGGAAACAGAAATGATGCTGTGGGGATAGAAGAAACTCAGGGTATGTCTACACTAAAAAGTTAATTCGAACTAACAGCTGTTAGTTCGAATTAATTTTGACAGGCGCTACACAGGCAAAACGCTAGTTCGAACTAGTGGAGAGCTTAATTCGAACTAGGTAAACCTCATTCTACGAGGACTAATGCCTAGTTCGAATTAAGTAGTTCGAATTAAGGGCTGTGTAGCCACTTAATTCGAACTAGTGGGAGGCTAGCCCTTCCCAGCTTGCCCTGGTGGCCACTCTGGGCACCACCAGGGAAACTCGTCTGCCCCCCTCCCGGCCCCGAAGCCCTTAAAGAGGCACGGGCTGGCTACGGTGCCCGTGCCAGGTGCAAGCCTGCCAGCACCCAGCCAGCAAACCCTGCACCTGGCATGGCATGAACCAGCCACCCACTGCCACCCAGCCCTCCGCCTCTTCCCGGGACCAGGCTGGCGGCTCCCGGGAGCCTGCCTGGGGTCGCAAGAGGCGGGCGCCCGCCTGGTCTAGTGCGGACATCGTGGACCTCATCCAGGTTTGGGGGGAAGCCTCCAACGTCCACGACCTCCGCACTAGGCACAGGAAAGTGGCCGTCTAGGGCAGGATAACTGCCAGCCTGGCCACCGAGGAGCAGGTTTGCATGAAAATCAAGGTGGTCCAGTGAGACCCCCGACCCTGAGCCCTGAGCTTAGAACATAAAAACATAAGAACAGCCAAACTGAGTCAGACCAAAGGTCCATCTAGCCCAGTAGCCTGTCTGCCAACAGCGGCCAAGAGTAGGTACCCTGGAGGGGATGGACCAAAGACAATGACCAAGCCATTTGTCTCGTGCCATCCATCTCCAGCCTTCCACAAACAGAGGTCAGGAACACCATTTCTACCCCCTGGCTTATAGCACTCCATGGACTCAACCCCCATGAATTTATCTAACTTCTCTTTAAACTCTGTTATAGTCCTAGCCTGCACAGCCTCCTGCAGCAAGGAGTTCCACAGGTTGACTATTTTCTTTGTGAAGAAGAACTTTCTGTTATTAGTTTGAAGCCTGCTACCCCTTCATTTCATTTGATGTCCTCTAGTCCTTCTATTATGGGAACTAATGGAGAACTTTTCTTTATGCACCCTCTTCACAGCACTCATGCTTTTAAAGACCTCTATCATATCCCCCCTCAGTCTCCTCTTTTTTAAGATGAAAAGTCCCAGTCTCTTTAGCCTCTCTTCATATGGGACCTGTTCCAAACCTCTGATCATTTTAGTTGCCCTCTCCTCTCCCACCCTCTCTCTTCCCCTCTCCCACCTCCTTTTCCCAGTCTCCCCAGAGGTTAATCCCCCCCACCCCGAGTGGGGAACCCCTGAGAACTGTCTGTCCAGGGTGGGGGTCAGGTCCCTTTAAGCACAGCCCTTGGCTAGCCTGAGACAGCAGCTCCACGCTCTAAGTCCTAATCTGATGCCCTGCCGGCACTGCTTCCGGCCAGTGTTAACCTCGGTTCAGGGTCCACTCAATGTGGACATGCTAGTTCAAATTAGCAAAATGCTAATTTGAACTAGTTTTTAGGTCTTGATGCACTAGTTCGAATTAGCTTAGTGCGAATTAACTAATTAAGTTAATTAAGTTCGAATTAAGTTAGTTTGAATTAGTGCTGTCGTGTAGATATGCCCTCAGTGAGTATCCAACCCTAAGAAACAGCCCTGGTTAGGTGCTCACCAGGTTATACCTTCTGCAGTGATGTGGAAAGATTGCTGTTAGATATCCATCCTGGGACTCTGCCTCATCCCCCTCTTTGTGTTCCCCTTTAAGAGAGAAGAGATGAAAAGTCTGCCAGGTTCTCTCCAGCAATGAATTGCTTACATAGTGCAAAAATGTGTATTTCATCTTGCCATGAGAAAAGAGGAGAAGGCCTCACTCATGGAGAATGGGAAGTGAAAGACAGACAGAATAGATGAGGGTAGGAGAAAGGAAAAGTAATAAGTTAAAGGATAGAGATGGGAAAGGGCAAACTACTAGCAAACTTAAGACAATAGGAGAAATGAGTGGAAATTTGCAGTTTCTAATTCACTCACTAATAATGCTACATTGTTATCATGCAGTACTTTTCATCAGCAAATTTCAACGTGTTTTACAAAGTAATTTAGGATCTTATCTTCATTTTAAAATGGGAAAACTGAGGCATGGAATAATATGATTTGCCCAAGTTTAACAGGCAGAACCCAGGGATCACTGAAATGCTCTATTCACTACTCCTACTGGAATGTTGGGTAGAAAGAGAAGATGCAGTTGAATTTCAGTTGCTAGCTACCATGTGATGCTCTTTAGGGCTATAAATCAGAGGAACTCCTGGGCTATGTACATGTGGTTCAGAATTACTTCTTTGAATATTTCTGGCTTTTGTAAGGGGTTCAAGGATTTTTCCACAGAGAAGCCGTGCTGTGTAAGGTTAAGAAAGGGCCCAGTAGTTTCTATAGTAGGGGAGACCAGCTCTATAGTAAGTTCTTCTGTCTCTCTGCGCCTCTTCCATCACCCAGATTTGCTCTTAGTCCTCACAGATTAAGTGTTTTATTTTATGTGGTCCCATTTCAAATCCTTTCCAGCAGAGTTTTATTAATTTCAAAATTCACATGAAAATAAATATTTAAAGAGGATTCAATAAAAAGAGGGAGGGTTCAAATATTTAAAGAGGGCTCAATAAAAAACAGGGAGACCTAAAATCAGCTTGCTTAGATACCCATTAGCTGTGCGTCGCATCTCCAAGCAGGAAAATCATCTTTGGTTTCAGTTTTCAACCACTTGCCCCAACTTGCAGTCAGAGAATGCAAAATTCTGCAGTCAGAGAGGGCAGAACACTGCTCACCTGTATCTTATTGTTCCCCACTGAGATATCTAATGAACAGTATTACTAATAATTGGGAGGATTCTTGTTCTATACAAGAATGTTATATACAAGGTGGGAGTGAAAAGGGAAAACATGGGATTTATGTAGCTGTTTATAAAAAACAATGGAAAAACAACTTCAATTCCTCTAACATATGTAATGAGCAAACTTCATTAGCCAGTAGCAGTCTGTGCTTCGTAAGTGTCTGGATTTCCGGTTTTCTATTTCTATTGAAACAGAGCTTATTCCAAAGCACTGAGACTTCACTGTTCCTTTTTGTGGCCAGAATGGAGAGGTTTCCCCCAAGGTTACGTACTGGGACCAATCCTATTCAACATGCTTATAAATGATCTAGAGAAATGATCACAGTGAGGTGGCAAAATTTGCAGATTATACCAAACTGCTCAAAATAATAAAGTCCAAGGCAGACTGTGAAGCGCTTCAAAAGGATCTCACAAAACTAAGGGTGCATCTACACATCAGCATTATTTCAGAATAATGGCCATTATTCCAAATAGCAATGTGAGCATTTACACAGAAATTTGGTTATTTCGATATACATTTGAAAAAACGGATGACTTATTCTGACTTCTGTAAACCTCATTCCATGAGGAATAATGGCTAATCCGAAATAGCTATTTTGGAATAGCACTAGTGTGGATGTTCCACTGCTGATATTTCAAAATAGCTCCTACCCAGGGCCATTCAAAGCAATTACTCCCCAGTGCCTCCTCGGGCTCTAAATTGAAGTAACATGTCCACATTATGGAAGCCTGCCTTGAGACTAATTTTGAGGATTCCTTGTTGTGTAGATGTGCTATTTAAAAATAAACTATTTTGGAGTATTTCTTCCGAAATAGCTTATTTAGAAATAAGCATTCAGTGTAGGGTACATCTACACTACAAACTTCTTTTGGAATAAGCTTTTCCAGAAGATATGCTATTTTGAAATAGTACTTCTGCACGCAAAAACCACAATGAAATAGCTAAGTACTATTTTGAAAGAAAGCGTCCACACTGACAGTTACCTAGGGAAGTAGTAAAGTCTCCATCCCTAGAGGTGTTTAAGTCTCGGCTTGACAAAGCCCTGGCCGAGTTGATTTAGTTGGAATTGGTCCTGCCTAGAGCAGGGGGCTGGACTTGATGACCTTCTGAGGGCTCTTCCAGTTCTATGAGTCTATGATTCTATGACAGGGGCGGATATAGGGCAGGACGAACGGGGCAGCCGCCCCGGGCCCTGCACTCCAGAAAGCCCCGCACATGCGCCGTGGCAGGGCAATAGGTCAGCAATTGCTTTCGGCTGCTTCTGCCTAAGGCTATCTGAGCTGCGTGCTTAAAGGCTTTCCCCCTTCCCCCACACCCTGACAGCCATTTCTCAAGTTTGTCTGCTTGCTTGCCTACCTCTCTGAAAGAGCTCTGAACAGATAAGACCTTGCCTTCAAGACTATGTTCTCAGAGGATGGCTAGTCTACACTAAGAAAGTATTTTGAAATTAGTAAATTCAAAGCCTCAAAATTAGTTCAAATTATTCTGAAATAGTACATCAACATTGAACAGAGCCTGTTCCTCAGAGTTCCTCAACAGAAAGTGGTGTTTCTCCATGGTGTTGTGAGCCTTCATGGATCACAAGGGTTGCTTCACCAACATCAACATCAGATGGTCAGGAAAGGAGCACAATGCCTGCAGCTTTTGGAACTCCTTCCTCTTCCAAAAGATGCATGCCAGCACTTCTTTTCACCATTAGAGTCCAGGAAGTTGACATCGCCAGCGTGATCTTGGGCAACAGAGCCTACCCCTTGCTTCCCTGGTTCATGAAGCCCTACTTGGGCAGCCTAGATCCAGCAAGGAGCAATTCAACACTAGGCTGCAAAGATACCAAATGGTGGTTGAATGTTCATTCGGCTGTTTAAAGGGGTTGTTCAAGAGTATCGTCAGCAAGCAGGACATCTGCTTTGTGGTGGTGGCCTGCTGTATGCTCCAGAACCTATGTGAGAAGAAGGGGGAGACTTTTCTGCCAGGGAGGGGAGCTGAGGCTGAACATCTGACCAGAAAGTTTGAGCAGCCAAACACCAGCACCATCAGAAAAGCTCAGCAAGGAGCTATGTTCATCAGAGAGATCTTGAAGGACAATTTTATGCAAGGCCAGTACTGAAACTCTCACCTATGCCTCTTCACAAGGGGCCTCTCTATTTCCTGTGTGTGCCTTTCCTCCCCTATCCCTGCCTTCCCCTGCCCTCCCTTTCCACCTCCTCCCCTTCCCCTGCAGAGCAAACAATAAAAACATTGTTTTTGAAAAATAACAACAGGAGTCTTTATTCGGGTAATATACAACAGGTAAGGGAATGGGAAAGAACCTGGAATGGGAGAGGGATGGGACTGGGAAGTCTCGAGGCTCCAGCTGCTCTAGAGATCCCGCCGCCCCATGTTCTGGGGCCCCAGTGGCCTGTGAGGCGACTTGGAAGGGAAGCTATTAGGCAGGCAGGGAGGTGGCTGGTGGCCCAGCTCCATGTGCAAACAAAATGATGCCTCCTATCGCCAAGGTGAGGGTGGAGATCATGGTGTTGTGCTGCTACACTATTTCTTCCCAGATAGACTTCCTCTCTTCATGTGCAACTCCTCCTGGTCAGTGGCCTGCTCCTGCCTCATATCCCTAGATGAGGGACTGCAGACACACCATCTGCCCTTTTATGCATTTCTTGCCTGCATATCCCACTCAGTTGGGTAGATGGAGTGGGAGATAGGGGATGCGCCAAGCTTGCAGCTGTCCCAGCTATGAAGAAAGTTATAAAGGCAGTCATCACTGGTGACACTGTGTATGAAGCCTAGCCCTAATCTCTGAGCCAATACCAAAGGTCTCAGTTCAGACGATGGTGATGTACCTCAGTCAAGGTCATATGTTTCCTAGACAGCAGGCACTTTCCAGCAAGGATGCAGACGTGCCAGGAGAGCATTGCAACACCATGACCTGGGGACAAGCAGGTCAGAAGCCTGTGGAAGGGAATAGGAGACTGGGTGGTTTAGCTTCCTACTGTGTCCAGCACAAACTGGGTCCAGTGCTGGTAGCAGCCTGCACAAAGAGAATTTCCATACCTGCCTGCTAGAGTGTGGGGGTGGTGTGTATGAACAGTAGATGCCATTGGCAGACAAAGTATTTATGGGTTCCCCTCCTCTTCTTTGTCCTAGAAAGTTCCCATGCATGAGATCAGTCTCCTCCATATCACTATGCTTGATCGGAAGCAGATACTTATTGAGGGCAGGCATGACCCTGGGCCATGTGTGGCACTGCTTTGGGGTTCCATGACCCCAGGCTACTTAGTGGTGGCTGTGTATGTGAAGGTGTCCTACCATGGAGGCCTCTCCAGGAACTTTTGAGAAAGAGTGAGGGGTTCCTGAGTGAGAGTGTCATGGGGGTGGAGTGCTCCAGACTGGTGTTCCATGTGCACACATGTGAACAAGCTGTAGTGAGATTCCCCTAGGTCAAACAGGACAAGAGAGGAGCATGCAGCACCTCACAGCCCGTTGCTTACCCCTGATTGTAGATAAGAAGAGGCAGAGAACTCACCAGAAGTGCCTTTCCTGGGTTCCTCAGAAGCCTGGGAGACCTCCTGGGTGTGGGAGGACTAGCTCCACAGTGAGGAGCAGCTCCTAGCTGGTGGGCTTGATCATCTGGCTGGTCTCCACTGTTTCCTCCTCATCCTCTTCCACCACCCTAACTTCCTGCAGGTTGAGGTCAGGCGTGTCCTGGCTGGACTTGATGATGGCAGGGAGGTGACCAACCCCCCCTCCCAGGATGGCTTCCACCTGCTCAAAGTAGTTGCAGGTGTGTGGTGCCACCCCAGAGCATCTGCGCTGCTCCCTGGCCTTGTGGTAGGCCTGGAACAGTTCTTTTATTTTGAGCCAACACTGTTCAAGGGTCCTGACACCAAGACATGCTGGCATCTTTCCTGCTATAGATGACAGCACTACACTTCTTGGTGTGGAGATCCTGGAGGTTGAAATCCTCTTCCCACACCTTGATGAGGTCCAGGATCTCTACACCAGTCGAGAGAAGTTGGGGACAGGTCTTTGTACCTGGTGGTGGGGCCCTGTCTGAGGGCCTAAACAACACTGATTGCACACTAGGGGGAGGGATAGCTCAGTGGTTTGAGCATGGGCCTGCTAAACCTGGGGTTGTGAGTTCAATCATTGTGGAGGCCATTTAGGAATTTGAGGCAAAAAATTCATGAAGGTGATACTTGGTCCTGCTGTGTAGGCAGAGAACTGGACTTGATAACCTTTCAAGGTCCATGTTCTAGGAGATAGGCAATCTCCATTAGTTAATTTATTTATTTTTATTCTCATATGTCCCTGGGCAGTTGGAGGCCCCAGGAACAGCAGAAATGCTTGCAGCAATCAGAGGGTTCAAGGGTATGTCTACACTACAAAGTTAATTCGAACTAACAGCCATTAGTTCGAATTAAGTTTCATAGCATCTATAGTTGCAAACTGCTAGTTCAAATTTAATTTGAACTAGCAGAGCGCTTAATACGAACTAGGTAAACCTCATTCTACAAGGAGTAACGCCTAGTTTGAATTAAATAGTTCGAATTAAGGGCTGTGTAGCCACTTAATTCAAACTAGTTGGAGGCTAGCCCTTCCCAGCTTGTTCTGGTGGCCACTCTGAGCACAACCAGGGAAACTCTTCTGCCCCCTTACAGGGCCACAGTCTGGCTATGGTGCTTGTGCCAGTTGCAAGCCTGCCAGCACCTGCACCTGGCACAAGATGAGCCAGCCACCCGCTGGAGACTCCCAGGAGCAAGAGGCGGGCGCCCGCCTGGTCTAGTGTGGAGATCATGGACCTCATCAAGGTTTGGGGAGAGGCCTCCAATGTCCACGATCTCTGCACTAGACATAGGAACGCGGCCATCTACAGCCGCATGGCTGACAGCCTGGCCACCAGACGCCACATGTGGACCCGGGAGCAGGTCCGCTGCAAAATTAAGGACCTGCAGCAGGCCTACTCCAGGGCCTCCCGGCCAGGGGCTGACCCAGATGCATGCCCTCAATTCAAGGCCCTGGACCACATCCTGGGAGCTCACACAGTGCATGCTCCCCGGGTGGTGATCGACCCCAGGGGAGGGGGACTCATCCTGGACCCAGAGGAGGAGGACACTGAGAGCCAGGAGCCTGCAGGGAGCCTGCCCAGGACCCAGGACCCCCGAGGCACCCCACAGAGCACATCGGCTATGTCGTCCGAGGCCAGGGAGGGCTCCACATGTGAGTGCCATCATGCTCCCCTTATGTGTACGGGGACGTGGGGGGGAGAGGGAGCCCAGGGACCTTGTGTCTGGGCCTTGCCCACCGTGGAGCAGCAGCTGGGTGTCATGCAGGGGCCCTGGCCCCTTCCCCACACACCGACCTTGCCTTGCAGAGGGGGGGCTGGGTTTCACCCACCGTATCCCCAGGGAGAACTGACCACTGCTCTTATTTCACTACAGCTGCAGAACCTGGGACTGCAAGGCGCACCACCCCGCCTGCAACAGCCACCCGCACCCGGGCTAGCAGGCGCACCAGGAACCTGGAGGACTACCACCAGCTGCACCTGCGGCTACTGGAGCACCAGATCCGCATCCAGGAGCACTGGGTCTGGGTGGACCTGCGGCTGTAGCAGCGGAGCTTGGAGGTGCTGGAGGAGCAGAGCTGTGCCCTCAGAGGTCACCTCCAGACCCTGGTGGACAGGTTCCTGCCTCCTCCTGCTCCAGCCCCTGCGGCTCTTGCACCTCCTCTCACTCCTGCTCCCCCTCCCACTTCTTCCGCACCTCCCCGTCTCTCCCGCCCCACCCTCCATACCCACTCCCCCCCCGATACCCCCACAAACACAGTGCTGTGAGACAGGAGAGCCAGCAGGACCCCCAACCCTAAGCTTTTCATTCCCTTCCTCCCCTTCCACCCGCTTCCAGCTCCCTCCTCCCAGGTTTCTCCCTCCCCTCTCACACCCTCACTCCTCTCTCCCCCACCCCAGTTATGTACAATAAAGAGAGATTTTTGCTGGCAAAGCAGGTGTCTTTATTTGACATTAGGAAGGGGGGTTAGGGAGGGGAAAGGGGAAGAAGGGGAGGGTGGAAGAAGGCCCCAGTGGGGCATGCAGGGAGAGTTCAGTCCTACTCCTCCACCTGGGAGCTTTCCTGCAGGGCTTCCCGGATCTGGACGGACCCCCGCTGGGCTTCCCGGATGGCATTGGTGTGGGGCTGCACGTACTCACCAGCCATGTGCTCAGCCTCAGCCATACAGGCTGGCAGGAAAGGCTCCCCCTTCCGCTCACATAAATTGTGCAGCACACAACATGCTGCCACCATTAGAGGGATATTGTGCTTGGCGAGGTCGAGGAGGGTGAGGAGGCATCGAAATCAGGCTTTCAGGAGTCCGAAGGCCCCCTCCACCATGATGCAGGCCCTGGTGAGCCTGGCACTGAAGGCCTGCCGGGAGGGTTTGAGGTGCCCCGTGTATAGATTCATGAGCCGGGGCTGTAGGGGGTAGGCTGCATCCCCCACCAGGCAGACAGGCATGTCCATGTCCCCGACCCTGATGTGGTGGTTGGGAAAGAAGGTCCCATCCTGCAGCCTCTGGCACACGGAGGAGATCCAGAACACCCTGGCGTTGTGTGCCTTGCCGGACCAGCCCACATTAATATCCATGAACTGGCCCCAGTGGTCAAAAACAGCCTGCAGGAGGACAGAGAAGTACCCTTTGCGGTTGATGTACTGGGAGGCCTGGTATTCCGGGGCATGGATGGGGATGTGTGTCCCGTCGATGGCCCTCCCGCAGTTGGGGAAGCCAAGGGCGCCGAACCCCCGGATGACCGCGTCCGGGTCGGTGAGGCAGACCACCCTGCGGAGCAGCACCCAGTTGATGGCCTTGACCAACTGCAGAGAGACACAGAAAACTATGAATCACTGGGACATCCGAGTGGCTGGGAGTGTTCGTTCCCTGGCACTGCCCCACGCCCCACTCCTGGAAGCAACCCCCGCGGGTGGCATGTAGTACGGCAGGGACAGACCGAACCCTCCTGGGGCACTTTTGCCTCCTCCTGCCCCTACCCCGTTTTCCCTGGGCAGCCCATCCCCTCCTTGCAGCCCCCGCCCTCCCGGCCCACTGGCTGGTTGGTGCTGTACCTGCATGAGCACTTCTCCGATGGTGGATCTTCCCACACCGAACTGGTTCCCGATGGATCGGTAGCTGTCCAGCGTGGAGAGCTTCCACAGGGCGATGGCCACACATTTCTGGAGGGGGATGATGGGCTTCATGTGAGTGTCCCATCACCGCAGAGCAGGGGCAAGCCACTTGCAGAGCTCCTTCTTCATCCTGAAGTTCTGGGTCCACTGTTGGTCTCTCCAGGACAATGCGGTCCCACCAGTCGCTACTGGTGTCCAGACGCCAGATGCGGCAGGGCACGCTGTTATCCGGGCGCTGCTTCCACTCCTCCACAACCTCCGGGGAGGTCAGGGGAAGAGGCAGGGGGCTGACATGCACCAGATGGTCCAAGGCAGCCTCCACACGTTGCTGGCAGGCTTGCAGCAGCAAGTCCAAAACTGGAGCAGCATGCCCAGGGCAAGCTCTGGCTCCATGGTGCCAACTGTGGCGGTGTCCCCAATGGGAAGCACTGACACAGGTAGGCAGAGAGAAAAATGCTTTGCTGTCCCTCGGCGAGGTAGGCAAGGAAGCGGAAAAGCTGAGAACCGGCTGTCCAGAGGGGTCCCTTTAAGCACAAGCCTCAGATAGCCTCAAACAGCAGCCACACAAAACAACTACTGACCTGATGCCCTGCCAGAACCAGTTTCAGCTGCCCTTAAATGTGACCCAATGTCCAATCAGTGTGGACGCGCTAGTTAGATTAGCAAAACGCTAATTCAAATTAGTTTTTGGGTCTAGATGCACTAGTTTGAATTAGCTTAGTTCGAATGAACTAATTTGAATTAAGTTAGTTGGAATTAGTGCTGTAGTGTAGACATACCCCAAGAGAGCACTGGGGTCACTCATGTCTGTCTCAGGTCCTGGTCTCTCACACAGGGCTCATGCAGCTGACCATGTGCAACAAGCCATTCTCCTCTTCCTGTGACTTCTACAGCTCTTCAGGAGGAGAAGAGCAGTGGAAATGCCTCATATGATCAGAGAGGTCAGAGCTGCAGCTGCGGGAGGCCTCCAGAGGCCAGTTATTTCAAATGAGTGGCACAAGAGCGTCTACACCACCATTATTTAAAAATTACTATTTCTAAATTAGCGTTACTCCTCATGAAAAGCAGAAATACAGAGATTGAATTCTGGGTCCTGTTATTTTGAAATAATGGATTTGGTAGTGTGAACGCTCCACTTATAAATTCAGCCTGTGTGTGGGGCGGAGGGAGGTATTTCGAAATAAAGTGCTAGCATAGACCAGGATAGAGTATTTGTTCTTTCTCTTCTATAGGTGAGCATAAAGATGTGGGGAGTAATGGTGCTTGCTGACTAAATAAAATGTATGTAGAACGTATGAGTGATAGCATGCAGAGATGAAATTACAAGGGAATGTATGACCAATGCAGCAAATCCAGGAATTGCTCATGGCTACAGAATATGACAGTGAAAACTGCACTGCAACAAACAAGCTTTCAAATTTAAACAAATTTTCCATTTTAGACAATGAAATGTCCCACATTAGTTTTCAAACAGTTTTCATGCTACTTTATCCAGTAGTGTCTCCTGTCTGAAATATATAGTTTTTACAGTTAGTTGTGCTTGGTATCCTTTTTCTGTCAAATCATCCTCTTGAAGCTACTTTACAAAACACAATGTTCTTTGTTTTCCAGTACATCTTCAGTGGCTTAACGTGTCTTTGAGAATGATACATCTGGAACCAAAGCTCAAAGCCTTAATTCAGCAGTTAGTCAAATCCTTTTCGGACAAAATAGGAGCAAAATCAGAATTTGGAAGGACAGTTTGTATAATTATGCCAGAATAATGTTACTTTACCAGTCTAGAGTGGAGAATGAAAGAAAGGGACTTTTTTATTGATTCAGAACATAGCCTTTTCAGGAAAATAAATAGTTTATCCCATAGTTTATTTTAAAATAACTTTTGGTAGATTAGCTAATAATAGCTAATGGCACACCAAGTAAAGCTTTTCTTTTTATGCAGTATGGCTAGGTCTTTGTGGTTTTTTTCATCCTGCATAATCTCTTTCCAGTCTATCCTATTTAAAACTAATTCACATTTAGTACAGTAGATAGTAAATATTTCAGGCACAGATGAAAACCACTGAGAATCTCAGGAGACCAGTCTGCAGCAGGTATGGAAAACTAATGATTCTTAGAGGTTTTTTTATTTAGGTTCCAAAAATGCATCTGTAAGAGCTTTCATTCCCCTGCTATTGATTTATTTCCAGCAAAAACAAGTTGGATTAGATTTCTGCAGGTGGCAATTTTACACCTTGGTGTGCTGCTCTACAGTTTTCTAAGTATGGACTCTTATGTCACCAGGGTCCACTCGATCTGAAGTAGGGTCTTGCTCATTTTGTCCCTCAGAATCTGTTGTGTTACTGTTGAATGGTACACTCACAGACAATACAACAGCAGCTATAGGAGAGACTTTCACAATATCTGTCTCTGGGACACTTTGCATGAAGTGAAGGTGGAAGTCCACTTGTGGAGAACGTATCAGTTTTACTTCCATTCTATAAAAGAATATCTACATACCCCTCTGTTTTAGAAAAAGAGAAGAAACATCTTCTCTTTTCCTCTACAGTTGTGACTACAGTCACTTCAAAAGTAGGGCAAATTCCTCATGTTTGCAACATATCATGTAACTTCTTGATGCAAGTAGAGCCAGGTCCAAGTATGGACCTGCTGCTCTTTCTGTGCACATGATCTCCCAGTGGGCAGGTGTAACTCACACACCTAAGCTGTGTCTAGACTGGCCAGTTTTTCCGTAAAATCAGCCGCTTTTCCGGAAAAACTTGCCAGCTGTCTACACTGGCCGCTTGAATTTCCGCAAAAGCACTGACGATCTCATGTAAGATTGTCGGTGTTTTTGCAGAAATACTATGCTGCTCCCGTTCAGGCAAAAGTCCTTTTGCGCAAATCTTTTGCGCAAAAGGGCCAGTGTAGACAGCCCAGATATGTTTTCCACAAAAAAGCCCCGATTGCGAAAATGGCGATCAGGGCTTTTTTGCGAAAAAGCGCTTCTAGATTGACACGGACGCTTTTCCGCAAAAAGTGCTTTTGCGGAAAAGTGTCCATGCCAATCTAGACGCTCTGTTCTGAAAATGCTTTTAATGGAAAACTTTTCCGTTAAAAGCATTTCTGGAAAATCATGCCAGTCTAGATGTAGCCATAGGGTATGTTTACACTTGCAGCCTAATTCAAACTAGGGTTGCAAATGTAGGCATTCAGAATTGCAAATCAAGCCCAGGATTTAAATATCCCGTGCTTGATTTGCATCTTCCTGGCCGGGCGCCATTTTTTTGAAATTCACAAGCCCAAGGTAACTACCCGCAACAGTGAAACTACATGCAACAGTGAAACAGGTATTCGAAATAAAGCCCTAGTTTGAACTACCTGTTATTCCTCTGCAATGAGGTTTAACAGGTAGTTCAAACTAGGGCTTTATTTCGAATGCCTGTTCCACTGCCGCGTGTAGATATGGGCAGTTGCTTCAGGCTTGTAAATTTCAAAAAATGGCGCTCAGACGGGAAGATACAAATCAAGCACGGTATATTTAAATCCCGGGCTTGATTTGCAATTCCGAATGCCTACATTTGCAACTCTAGTTCAAATTAGGCTGCAAGTGTAGACATACCCCTAGTGGCTCAAGAGACCTCTACAGCCAGGAACTGTTTTAGGAAGTGTGGGTCCCAATTCGAACAGTTTGGCGGGGCCCCCGCACCCAAGATTTTTCAATAAAATTTAAGGTTTGATTTTTAAAAAGTTATCAAAGAGCGTTGCAATTTTCTGTTACATTGATTTACTTTTTAAATAGCAAACATGGAGTCTTGGTTAAGAAAGTGTCAGTTCTATGGTCAAATTCCAGTCCTTAGTGATTTCAGCACCACTGATTTCACTAGATAATATGGTACCTCACCACCATTGCCTCCTTTGCATTGCCCTTCAACACACTGCCTGCATGTTGAGTCCAAGATCAGTCTACACAAGATTTTATCAATGATTTTTGCTCAAGCGACCACTGAGACAAGACAAGTACTCTCAACTGATTCTAGTCAGCTCTGCCTTTAAACACTGGATATAAAGTATCAGATATGATTGAGCACTCCCAAATAGACTCTACACCACCAGAAATAAAACCTGTTTCCATCTTCTGTGACTTTCAGTTAGATGTGACTCACTATCCTCTGCTTAGAGTTCAGGTTATGGTAGACCCTAAGCCAGGTCCTATTAAGTTCAGGTCTTTTAACTTTTAATCATACAATATGGATTACAACATTTCATTCTCCCAGCTCCAAGTCTTACTTGAATTTCAACCCAAAAGAGCCAAAATTGAGCGCCTTGACACAGCAAGTGTGTCTACTGATCTCTGTGGCAAAGTAGGTATGTCTATATAAATAAGGTCCCTACAGTTGATTAACAGATGGCAGTAGATAACTCATTTAGACCACTGGCTGATAATAGTTAGTCACCCTGACCAGTCATTAACCAGAGTCATGGCCTCACCCTACTCTCCATTGTCTCTATGATTCTCTGATGACCTGTGACAAAAAAGGAGGGTGGAAAGGGAAACTGAAGGGAGAGACCTTTCTAAATTCACCAATCAAATTCACCAATCAATTTCCAACCCAAAAATCACAAGGAACGCCTACACAAAGTTATGAGAATGGTCTACAAATTAGAAAATATTTTAAAAATAAAACATGTTGGATTTTTATTGGCCTTTTGTTTCTTGAGTATTTATGGTTTGTGTTTTAAAACTTTCTTCCTTAGCTGTAAGGCCCAAAAGTATAGAGAACTTTTTTTAAATGAAAGCTGAGATTCCTACATAATCAATTGACTTCAGGCCTTTAGAAAAACACCAAGGCTATGTCTACACTCGCGGCTTCTTGCGTAAGTAATATGCAAATGAGGCTAAGCGTGGAATATCGCCGAGTCTCATTTGCATACCTAATGAGCCACCATTTTTTTCAGAAGAGGCTCTTGCGCAAGAAGGAGCATCTACACTGACCCTTCTTTCACAAGAAAAACCATCTTGCGCAATGCCATTCTTCCTGAAAATAATAGGTGTAACGGCATTGCTCAAGAGGGTTTTTCTTGCGCAAGAAAGGGCAGTGTAGATGCTCCTTCTTGCGCAAGAGCCTCTTCTGAAAAAAATGGTGGCTCATTAGGTATTCAGATGAGGCTCAGCGATAGTCCACGCTTAGCCTCATTTGCATATTACTTGCGCAAGAAGCCGTGAGTGTAGACATAGCCCAAATGTTTTGAGACTCATGGTAAAACAATGGAGGAATTCTTGTGAGCCCATGCTTTGCCCACGGTATAAATAAATAAAAATAATAATATCTTTTCCACTAAACATCCTAATGAGATACTGCAAATGGTAAACTGAATTTAACAGCTCCTGATATGAACCGAGTTTTTAATATTTGAGATGGGTTACAAGGAATCATACATGACAATATGAAATCTTTCCACTCTCAAGTCAGCATATTCACCTATAATTTTGATCCATGCATTTATTGGATAGTGAAAGAGAAAGGAGGGGAATTGGCACAAGGAGTAACAGTTAATTCGAACTAAGGAGTTAGTTCGAATTAATGTTTAACTGTCGCGTCTAGGTGTGGGCAGTTAGTTCGAACTAAGGGGGATTTAAAAATGGCAGCGCCTAGCAACATGCAAATGAAGCCCAGGATATTTAAATCCCAGGCTTCATCTGCAACTCCAGTTGCCCTCATTTGCCTACCTAGCTCGAACTAACGAGCTAGTGTAGACATACCCTAAAAGTATCATAAGGAGGAGGAAGAAAAATTGTTCTGCTTGGCCTCTGAGGTTAGGATGAGAAGCAATGGGCTTAAATTGCAGATATTTAAAACCAGTTAGACAGACACCTGTCAGGGATGAGCTAGGGCAACTCAACTTTGGAAGCCCCAGGGGCCACACTGATACTTACAGAACATGCTGAAGGCCTCAACTTAAGTGTGGTTGCATATGCAATCAAATATATACAAATAGCTTCTTTCATACTGACAAGCATAAATACAAAGATTAAGGCAAGACTACACAACACACAGGCCCCATTTAAGTCAGTTCTGCTGATATTAATAAAATGCAATACTTACCCGATTTCTACCCATATGACAGCACTTTTCATGAGCAATGACAGTCCAAAAATGTAACTACTAAAACACATATCAACAGAAGATCATTACACTGACTACTTTTTTGTTTTGGCTCCCACTCGCTGGCCACGTGTTGATCCCCACATTAACCCAATCTGCACCATGGGGCGCAAACAAACTGGCCGTGGGCAGCATACCACGTTATTAATAAATATTTTATAAACCTTTCCCTTTTCTCTCTGCTGCCATGTCTCCTCTCCTTGCTCCATCATCTCCCCTGGTGCCTGCTGCCCCCCAACTCCTCACCCTCCTCTGCTGTCCTGACTCCTGCCCTTCTCACTGCCCTCAGCCCTCCTGCAACCTGCCCCCCTCCATCAGCCTTTCTCTCCCCCCTGTGCCCACTCTTCCAGTAGCCCCACTCTGATCATGTGAGCTACTCCTCTTCTAACACCTCCCTCTACACATCTGCCCTGCCTCTCTCCTCTGGTGCTGGTCCCTCCCCTGGAAGTGTTTTCCCTTCTGCTTCACGTCCAGAATCCCCTGGCACCTGCACCTTCCGTTAGCCCTGCACCCTCCTTGTGCCTCCCCTTTCCCTCACTGCCCCTGCACCTTTTTTCCCTGTTGCCCATCCCCTCACCACTCTCTGCCCCCGTTCCCCTCACACACCTGTGCCCTCACACATGCCTTGCTCCATCCCCACCTCTCATGCCCATCCCTTCTTTCAATCCTTCTCCCAGCACCTTCTCCTCCAGCCCCCAATGCCCTTCCCCTCTCCTCTCCTCTCCCCACATCACCCTGTCCCCCCTCCCACTGACACCTCCCCTCCTGCCTTTTTCCTCATTGTCTGTACTTGGCCCCCTGGCATTTGTCTCTCCTCCAGCCTGTCTCTTGGTACCCTCTCCTTTCTTCCCCCTCCCCCTCAGCACAAGCCTCTTCTTCTCTCCCCTTCCCCTCTGCAGAAGCCTCTTCCTCTCCTACCGCTTCCAAGCCCCCTTCCCCCCTCCCCCCCGCTCCTGCTCCACTCCCACTCCCCTACCTTCTGCGGGGCCGGACTGCAAACTGCGTGCGCCATGGCAGCGGCAGCATGGCACTTTTCAGTTTTAAAATCCCAGGCGTGATGTTACATCATGCCCAGGCGTCTCCCTACCCACCTGCAAACAGCACGCATGGCAGCAGCAGCCAGCAGCATGCGCAGCGCAGGTAAGGGGGAGCCGAGCCAAGGGAGCCGACTTCTGGGTGCAGGGCACGGGGCCCCTTTAGGCACAGGGCTTAAGGCCAGCCCTATTTACAGAATGGGCTAGGAGCCAGCTGGCTTTTAGCTCAGAGGGTAGAGGCTCCAGAGGTCCCAAGTTCAAATCCACCTGGTGGTGGTTATACAGGCACTTGCAGCAATATGAAAGTGGGCTGTGGTCGAAATTCAGATACAGAGGAGAGGATATGGCTTTTGTTTTAATACCCTCACTGTGCGTGGCTTTTGAGGAATGCACTTCTTGCTATAACCCATACCTGTCTAAAGCCAAAAGTCACATTTAGTTATGTGATGCAGCACACTATTTTCTATAAACTTAAAAAACAACAAATGGTCTGGTAGCACTTTATAGACTAACAAAACATGTAGACAGTATCACGAACTTTCATGGGCAAAGCCCACTTCTTCAGATGACTGGAGTTTTACATATTTTCTATGTCCTATTACATAGGACATGGTGAAGTACAATGCTGCTAACATTTTTATTGTGTTTTCATGGGAACCGCAAGTTTGAAGTGGCTGTTTTCCATTGTGACACTGAGTAATCTTCTCATACATATTGAAGAAAATCATTGTTACTTATACAGTACTCGCCTAAAGAGATTATAGGTTCTCCTATAAAATGCCATATTTTGGTCTTATAAAACCTTATGAAAAAGATTATTTCATTTGGTGTTCTCATTTCTGTAAGAATAATGTCTTTCCCACATCTTCCTCATTTTATGACAATAACAATTATGTGCTACAGGAGAATTTCAGCTTTTAAAGCACTTAATATGAACTGCATATTTAAAGCTGCTTTTGTTTTGAAATAAGTTCTAAAGAAATTGTATCTAAAAGTAATGAAGCACACTTCCAACTTGTTGACAGTGTAAAAACAATTTCAATTGGTCTTTACCCAATCACTATAAATAAGTAAGATATTTATAAAGAACTATTGAACTAGCACAAATTGGATTGTCTACTAAATAACAAGCTTTGCAAGTGAAGTTATATTTACATTAATTGGTGCTAATTACCTCAGAAGTGTTAACATTAATGTTTTACTTTTGTGTAACAGTGACTGGGATTGCACATGAAATCCAGTGTGTCAATTGCTGAGTCACTTTTGAATTATACAATTGCGAGGATGGCAATAATTTAAAGGTTTGGATGGTTTTTATGGATAAGAATTCCAAATATAGAGTGCTTCATATTCCTTTAATCTAAGGCTATATCTAGATTACCTAGAATTTTCGAAAGAGGATATGCAAAAAGTAGTCTGGACATGGGTTTTTTCAGAAAAAAAACCTTTTTTGAAAAAAACACTTATCTTTAAAAAAGGAGGTTTACTCATTTTTTTCCGAAAAAGGTTTTTTTTCCTGAAAAACCAATGAACAGAGGCTTCTAGATTTCAAACCCTGATTAGAAGCTCACAGCTTCCACCTGCCAGCCACAGCACACACCCCTTGACGGGGGTAGAGGGGGAAAAAAACAAACACCCAAATACAAGCTCAACACAAGCTATTTTATGACAAAGCAACTGTGGATATGGGGAAGGTAGATGAGGAGTACCGGTAGTTTGAATTAGAGATCCTAATTCGAACTACCTACTCTGTACCGCGTGTAGCTGCAGACACGGAGTTCGGACTAAGGGGGATTTAAAAATGGCAGCGCCCGGGAAGATGCAAATGAAGCCCGGGATATTTAAATCTTGGGCTTCATTTGCAACTCCGGTTGCCCTCATTTGCCTATCTAGCTCGAACTAACGAGCTGGAGTAGATATGCCCATAGAAAGAGGTGAGATCCACCTACCCAAGAGAGGAAAGAGCATCTTAATGGGCAGGCTTCCAAACCTAGTGAGGAGGGCTTTAAACTAGGTTCATTGGGGGATGGTGACCAAACCCCTGAGGTAAGTGAGGAAGTTGGACACCGGGAAAAATCACAAGGAGGAACAAGCAACAAAGGAGGACCCTAATTTGAATGGACAAAGGAGGGCGATCAACTGGTTACCTAAGGTGTTTGTACACCAATGCAAGAAGCCTGGAAAACAAACAGGAAAAATTAGATGCCCTGGCCCAGTTGAAGAACTGTGATTTGATTGGAATAACGGAGACTTGGTGGGATGACTCTCATGACTGGAGCACTGTCATAAAAGGGTATAAACTGTTCAGAAAAAACAGGTGGGGGAGAAAAGGAGGAAGAGTTGCATTGTATGTAAGAGAACAGTATGATTGCTTGGAGCTCCAGGATATAGAGGGAGAAAAGCCTGCTGAGAGTCTATGGGTTAAGTTTAAAGGAGCAAACAACAGCAGTGATGTTGTGGTTGGTGTCTGCTATAGACCACTGGATTAGGTGGATTAGGTAGATGAAGCTTTCTTTGGACAACTGAGAAAAGCTTCCAGATTGCAGGCCCTGGTTCTCATGGGTGACTATAATCACCTTGACATCTGTTGGGAGACTAATACAGCAGGACACAGACAATCCAGGAAGTTTTTGAAGAATGTTGGGAATAACTTCTTGGTACAAGTGCTGAAGGAACCAACCAGGGGCCATGAGCAGCTTGACCTGCTGCTCACAAAAAGGGAGGAACTAATAGGGGAAGGAGAGACGGGTGGCAGCCTGGAAGCAGTGATCGTGAGATGGTAGATTTCAGGATCCTGACCAAAGGAAGAAAAGAGAGTAGCAAAATACACACCCTGGACTTCAGAAGAGCAGACTTTGACTCCCTCAGAGAACTGATGAGCAGGATCCCCTAGGATGCTTACATAAAGGGGAAAGGAGCCCAAGAGAGCTGGCATTTTTTTTAAAGAAGCCTTATTAAAGGCACAGGTAGAAACTATCCCAATGCATAGCAAGAAAAGCAAATATGGTAGGCAACCAGATTGGCTTACCAGGGACATCCATGGTGAGCTTAAACACAAAAAGGAAGCTTACAAGAAGTGGAAATTTGGACTGATGACTAAGGAGGAGTATAAATATATTGTTCGAGAATGCAGGGGAGTTATCAGGAAGGCGAAAGCGCAGTTGGAATTACAGTTGGCATGGCATGTGAAGAGTAACAAGAAAGGTTTCTATAGGCATGTTACCAATAAGAGGGTGATTAGAGAGGTTGTGGGGCCCTTACTGGATGAGGGAGGTAACCGAGGGTATGTCTACACTACCCTCCTAATTCGAAATAGGAAGGTGTGGGGCCCTTACTGGATGAGGGAGGTAACCGAGGGTATGTCTACACTACCCTCCTAATTCGAAATAGGAGGGTAATGTAGGCATACCACAATTGCAAATGAAACCCGGGATTTGAATTTCCCAGGCTTCATTTGCATAAGCGGGGCTCCGCCATTTTTAAATCCCCGCTCGTTCGAACCCTGAGCCACGCGGCTACACGCAGCACGAACTAGGTACAAGTGGGGATTTAAAAATGGCGGAGCCCCGCTTATGCAAATGAAGCCCGGGAAATTCAAATCCTGGGCTTCATTTGCAATTGCGGTATGCCTACATTACCTTCCTATTTCGAATTAGGAGGGTAGTGTCGACATACCCCTAGTGACAGATGATGTGGGAAAAGCTGAAGTACTCAATGCTTTCTTTGCCTCTGTCTTCACGGACAAGGTCTGCTCCCAGACAAATGCACTGGGCAACGCAGTATGAGAATGAGGTGGATAGCCCTTGGTGGGGAAAGAACAGGTTAGAAACTATTTAGAAAAGATAAACATACACAAATCCATGGGCCCAGATTTAATGCAGCCGAGTGTACTGATGGAGTTGGCAAATGTCATTGTGGAGCCTTTGGCCATTATCTTTGAAAATTCATGGAGATTGGGAGAGATCCCAGATGATTGGAAAAAGGCAAATATAGTGCCCATCTTTAAAAAAGGTAAGACGGACAATCCAGGGAACTACAGACCAGTCAACCTTACCTCAGTCCCTGGAAAAATCATGGAGGGGATCCTCAAGGAATCCATTTTACAGTACTTGGAAGAGAGGAAAGTGATCAGGAATAGTCAACATGGATTCACAAAGGACAAGTCATGCCTGACCAATCTGATTAGCTTCTATAATGAGGATATGGGAAAGTCAGTGGATGTGATATATCTTGACTTTAGCAAAGTTATTGATGTGGTCTCCCACAATATACTTACCAGCAAGTTAAGGGCGTATGGATTGGATAAATGGACTGTAAGATGGATAGAAAGCTGGCTAGACTCTTGGGCCCAATGGGTACTGATCAACGCCTTGATGTCAGGTTGGTGGTCGGTTTCTATCGGAGTGCCCAAAGAGTCAGTTCTTGGACTAGTTTTGTTCAACATCTTTATTGGATGAGGGGATGGATTGCATCCTCAGCAAGTTTGCAGATGACACTAAACTAGGGGGAAAGATAGATATGCTGGAGGACAGGAATAAGGTCCAGAGTGATCTGGACAGATTAGAGGATTGGGCCAAAATAAATCTGATGAGGTTCAACAAGGACAAGTGCAGGACTCCCAAGTATTGTTACAGGCTGGGGACTGACTGGCTCAGTAGCAGTTCTTCAGAAATGGACCTGGGGGTTACAGTGGATGAGAAGCTGGATATGAGTCAACAGTGTGCCCTTATAGCCAAGGAGGCTAATGGCATATTAGGGTATATTAAAAGGAGAATTGCCAGCAGATCCAGAGAAGTGATTATTCCCCTTTATTCGGCTCTGGTGAGGCCACATCTGGAATATTGTGTCCATTTCTGGGCCCCCACTATAGAAAGGATGTGGACGCATTGGAGAGGGTCCAGCGGAGGGCGACCAAAATTATTAGGGGGCTGGAGCGCATGACCTATGAGGAGAAACTGAGGGATTTGGTCTTATTTATTCCGCAGAAGCGAAGAGTGAGGGGGGATTTGATAGCAGCCTTCAACTTTCTGAAGGGAGGTTCCAAAGAGGATGGAGAAAGGCTGTTCACAGTAGTGACGGATGGCAGAACAAAGAGCAATGGTCTCAAGTTCCAGTGGAGGAGGTCTAGGTTGGATATTAGGAAAAACTATTTCACTTGGAGGGTGGTGAAGTACTGTAATTGGAGTTCAGCCAGGGTTACCTAGGGAGGTTGTGGAATCTCCATCCATAGAGATGGTTAAATCTCGACTTGACAAAGCCCTGGCTGGGTTGATTTAGTTGGAATTGGTCCTGCCTTGGGCAGGGGCCTGGTCCTGATGACCTCCTGAAGTTTCTTCCAGCTCTATGATTCTATGAAAAGACACTAAGTTTGGTCAGGCATGACTTGCCCTTGGTGAATCCATGTTGATTGTTCCTGATCACTTCCCTCTTGTCCAAGTACTTCAAAATGGATTTCTTGTGTGCTATTGTGTTCCTTGAGTACTCCTAATGTTCTACAACTGTACATCTAGGCATATAAATGGGAATGTAAATATGTTTGTGGTCAGTTCTTGGAAAGTTATTTGAGATCCTTGGCTGAAGGTGCTATTCATGTTGAAATATTCATATACCCCTAAATAGGATTGTGACAGACCCAGCCAGGTCCACACTCGCCCCAGGTGGGGGGAGAGCCCTCCCAACGGCGCTGGGTGAGCAGCAGGCAGCCTGGGAGATGGGGGAAGCCTCGGCCAGGTGGAAACCCGCCTCGGTGCAGAGCGTCCTGCCCCGCATTGGGGAAGGCGGGGCCAGGAGCGACTGCGGCAGGCGGGCAGGGAGCCCAAGCGGTGCACCGGCTGACTGGGGCTGCGCAGGACCAGAGTCAGTGCGGCACGCCCCGGCCCTGACATCAGGGAGTGTGCGGATGCCCGGGGGCGAAGCCAACGTCCCCGGCATCCTTGCCCGGGCCGCTTGAAAATCGGCCGGACAGAGCAGCTAGAGGCAGCACCCGGAGGAGCCGCCAAAGACCCCACTACCAGGCAGACACCCCACCCCCGTTGGAGAACAGGAAGGCCAGCCCCAGAACCCGCAGGACAGCAGCTGGATGAGGCCGACGCTTTGGGCGGGGTAAACGCCTCTGGCAGGCACGCCGACAGGGCGAAAGGGAGTGGGGAGTGGAAGGAGCCCGGGGCGGGGCCCTTCTGGCACCCGTGGACAGGTGAGTTACGGGGATAGTCCCCACGTGGTACGTGGAGGAACGTGGCTATTGTTCCCCTACTCAGGGCCCCGGGCTGGGACCCGGTGGAGAGGGTGGGCCTGGGTCCCCCACGCAGCCCCCCTCCTTGCACAAGCCCGACTTACTCCGTAGGCTGTGGCAACACTCTCCCGCGCCACGGTGGTAAACAGACAAACAGGACTACACAGCGAGCCGTCCTATATTTCCTTCCCCCTCCCAGCAAGGACCTCATCCCAGAAAAGGCCCCGGGAGGCCCCTACTCCCCTTTACTGTACATTCGGACCCAGGAACCCTAATTGGGCCGGGCCAGGAGTTCGCCGAGCCCTGGTCTGGACCTTCGGCCGGGTGATCACACTCCGACTCCCGTGCCCAGGGGCCAACACCGGGGTTATTGCGGTAACTTCAGGCAGTGAGTCCACTGAGCCTCCCTGCCCTGCCGGGAGGGGGCGCTCGCACCCTCTTAAAGCCGCCACAGTGGTGGAGAATGTGGGTACTGGCGCTGTTGTGACCCTCCCCCGTAGGGCCCAAATGCCCAGGCAGCTGGCAAACTCTTCAGGCAGTGAGTGAGGATGACCCGGACGGCGCAATGGAGCCATGCCAGCTGCTGGAATGGTTCGGGGAAACCCAACGACAACAGCAGCAGGCCCAGCAAGAACCGCAGGCTCAACTGGTCCAGCAGCTAGCCACGCAGTTCCAAGAACACCAGAGGCAGCTGGTCCGGGAACTGGTGGCACAGCAAGACCAATGGAGACAGACGGTGGAGAAAAAACTGGAAATACCGGCCGGTATTGCCCTGGGTCATGAGGAGGAACCAGGACTACCCTTACGCCTCATGAAATTGGGGCCTCAAGATGACCCCGAGGCATTCCTCACGACATTTGAGAGGGTGGCAACGGCGGCCCGCTGGGTCCCCGAGCAATGGGCCACCCTGCTGGCCCCCTACTTGAGCTGGCCCACCCAACTGGCTTATCGAAGCCTCTCCGTCAGCGACATGCTCAATTACCACAAGGTCCGAGAGGCAATACTGGACCAGTTGAGCCACTCCCCTTAGACCTGCCGGCAGAGGTTCCAGCAGGAGGCCTTCAAGAAGGGAGACCATCCACGAGCAGTAGCCCAGCGCCTCCGTGAGTGGGCAGCCCGGTGGCTAGAGCCAGAACACAAGACGGGAGCCCAGGTCATGGAGATGGTGGTCATGGAACAGTTTTTACATATCCTGCCCCGAAATGGCCAACGGCGGGTACGTAGAAACCAGCCCACGACCCTGAACGAGGCAGTGGGCTTCATGGCGGCACACCTCCTTGCTGAAGCAGGGAAGGGAGGCAGTCGGCGGGAGACGCTACCAGGACCGAGAGCAGTAGGCCTGAAGCCCCAAGGCAAGACCGCAGAAAGGAGCCAACCCCCAGGACCCAGCGGGAAAGGGACAACATCCCCAGGCTGGCCCCAGTGTGGCCCTCAAGGGTTCTGGAGAAGCCCGAGTGGGAGGGAGGCCCCAAGAAACCCCAGGGAGAAGTCAGAACTGGCCCGCGGGGGCCCTGCTTCCAGTGTGGCCAAGAGGGGCACTTTAAGCGGGATTGCCCACTTATGGATTGCATGCTGATCCAGGAAGAGCCGGCTGGTCCCAGGGGGGTCCACGAAAGAGACCAGAACAGGGTCCTAGCCGAAATGAAGGTTGAGGGCCGACACGTGGAGGCCCTAGTGGACTCGGGCGCGACAATGACATTGGTTCGGGCGGAGCTGATACCCCCAGGGTGGCCCACAGGTGAGCCCGTGTGGATGAGATGTGTCCACGGGGATGTAAAGGCATATCCCACAGTCTGGGTCCGTCTGACCGGGGGCAGACAGGACCGAACCTGGAGAGTGGGGAGAGCCACTCACCTGCCCTATTCCGTACTAATCGGGTGAGATTGGCCGGGATTCGGACAGTTGTTACAGGGCCAAGGAATCCGGAATGCCGGGGAGCGAGTCCAGAGGAGCCGTGAAGGAGTGGCCTGCATAGGGGTGGAGGAGGCCCCCGACTTCATGGCGGAGCAGTGACAGGACCCATCGCTCCAACATGCCTGGGACCGGGCGAACGGCCTGGAGTAGCCAGAGGGGCCCTCGGACCACCAAACCAAAGGCCCGTGCTTTCAGGTACTAAACAACCGCCTCTATCGGGTGACTCGGGAACGAGAGGGCGGGGATCTGAAACAACTTGTAGTCCCCGCATGGTTCCGGCAGGAGGTCATGGAGCTGGGGCACGCGAACCCGTGGTCGTGCCATCTGGGGCGGGAAAAGATGCTAACACAGATACTCCAGAGATTTTACTGGCCCGGGGTGTTCCGAGCCATGCAGGACTTCTGCGAGTCTTGCCCTGAGTGCCAACGAACCGCCCCGGCCTGAGTCCCAAAGGCACCGCCAGTACCCCTCCCTATCATCACGGTGCCATTTGAACGGGTGGCGATGGATTTGGTAGGGCCCCTTGAACTCTCGGGGAGGGGACACTGGTATATAATGGTGGTAATAGACTATGCTACCCAGTACCCTTAGGCGGTCCCGCTTAGAAACACCAAGGCCCCTACCCTGGCTCGGGAATTAATGAAGATCTTCTCAAGGGTAGGCCTTCCCCAGGAGATTTTAACTGACCAGGGCCCGAATGTCACCTCCCGGGTTATCAAGGAACTATGCCGCATGCTGAAGATTAGGCGACTCCAGACATCCGTATACCACCCGTAGACCGACGGCCTGGTCGAGCGCTTCAACCAAACCCTGAAGGGAATGCTGAGGAGGTTCGTGCAGGACGACCCCCGGGGATGGGACCAGATGCTCCCTGACCTCTTATTCGCAGTCCGGGAAGTCCCCCAGTAGTCAGCAGGATTCTCGCCATTCGAACTACTATACGGCCGCCACCCCCGAGAGATATTAGACCTGTTGCGCGAAGGATGGGAGAACCAAACCACCGCAGGCAGAGGGACCATCCAGTATATCACCCAGCTGCGAGAGAAGTTGAGACAGCTAGGGGAGTATGCCTGCCTAAACATGGAAGACAGTCAGAGGCGCCAGACCCAGTACTACTATGCCAAGGCCCGACGGAGGGAATTTCGACCGGGGGATCGGGTGATGCTCCTGCAACCAACAAAGGAGTCCAAACTATTGGCTCAGTGGCAAGGCCCCTTTGAGGTAATCAAGAAAATAGGTGAGGTGGATTACGAGATAAAGATGACGGGACAACAGCGGGGGACCCAAGTCTTTCACGTGAACTTATTGAAAAAGTGGGTCCCCCGGGAAGCCCTGATGATCGCAACCCCATCCGAAGGAGAGGATCTCGGCCCGTGGGGTGGAGATGAGGATACAAAGGAGGTGGCTGACACAGGCGTGGAGCTAACGCCCCAGCAGCAGGAGCAACTACGAGCCGTCCTCCAGCGACACCAACAGATGCTCACAACCCAACCCGGGCGCATGACCCTGGGAGTGACAAAAGACGGGAAAATCGTACGGGAGCCACTAAGGAAAGTCTGGGACACCGTGGCAAAAGAGATTCAACAGATGCAGCAGTGGGGGGTAATAGAAGAGTCGAACAGCAAGTGGCGAAGCCCCATCGTCCTGGTCCCAAAACCCGATGGGTCGACGCAGTTCTGCATTGACTTTTGTAGGGTCAACTCAATATCTCGCTTCGACGCCTACCCCAAACCCCGAGTGGACGAGCTCCTGGAGCGGTTAGGCCAAGCCGTGTACATATCCACCTTGGACCTCTCGAAAGGGTACTGGCAAATTCCGCTGGACCACGAAGCCAGAGAGAAGACAGCCTTTTCGACTCCCGTGGGGCTGTTCCAATTCATCACTATGCCATTCGGCCTACACGGGGTGGCTGCCACCTTCCAGCGAGTGATGGACCGGATATTGGCACCCCACCAAGGGTACTCGACAGCCTATATAGACGATATCATCGTTTATAGCCAGACTTGGGAGGAGCACCTGAGACACCTAGAGGAGATACTCATTGCCCTTGGAGAGGCCGGCCTCACGGCTAACCCAAAAAAGTGCCACTTTGCACAATGAGAAGTGTCCTACCAGGGGTACACGGTCGGGAGGGGGAAGCTGAAGCCGATCTACAACAAAGTGCAGGTGCTATGGGACTACCCAACGCCAACGACAAAGAGGC
The DNA here is from genome assembly GCF_049634645.1 of Pelodiscus sinensis. NCBI lineage: Eukaryota > Metazoa > Chordata > Testudines > Trionychidae > Pelodiscus > Pelodiscus sinensis. Next base: position 12,775,485 of record NC_134723.1, read on the forward strand.
AGGTACGGCAATTTTGGGGGCTCGCAGGCTATTATAGGAGATTTGTCCCACGATTTGCCACCCTTGCTGCACCCCTGACTGAACTGGTAAAGAACACTGAGCCAACGTGGGTGCGATGGACCCTGCAGGCTGAACGGGCATTCCAGACATTAAAATAGAAGTTGTCAGATGCCCCAATACTGACCCAGCCGGATTTCAACCGACCTTTCCTCCTGTACACAGATGCCTCAGACTTGGGCCTAGGCACGGTGCTTGTGAAGGAACACCAAGGAGAAGAACACCCCATCCTGTACCTCAGCAGGAAGCTCCTACCCCGAGAGCAAAGCTACGCCACCGTGGAGAAAGAGGCTCTGGCAGTGAGGTGGGCAATAGATGCCCTAAGATATTATTTATGGGGTAATAAATTTAAGTTAATAACTGACCATGCACCCCTAGTGTGGTTGAACGCGATGAAAGACACAAATGCTCGAATCATGCGGTGGTACCTAGCGCTCCAACCCTATTGTTTTGAAGTAGTGCATCGGCCGGGGGCCGCCCATAAAAACGCAGACTTCTTTTCGCGAATAGGGGAAACAGAGACAACCCCGAGGGAGCCTCTCCAAAGGGGAGAGGTGTGTGACAGACCCAGCCGTGTCCACACTCGCCCCAGGCGGGGGGGGAACACCATCCGAACGGCGCCGGGTGAGCAAGCAGACAGCCCGGGAGATGGGGGAAGCCTCGGCCGGGTGGAAACCCGTCTCGGGGCGGAGCATCCTGCCCAGCACTGTGGGAGGCGGGGCCAGGAGCGACTGCGCAGGACCGGAGTCAGTGCGGCACGCCCCGGCCATGATGTCAGGGAGCATGCGGACACCCAGGGGGCGGAGCCAACGTCCCCGCTACCAGGCAGACACCCCCCCCTGTTGGAGGACCGGAAGGCCAGCCCCAGAACCCACAGGATGGCAGCTGGACGAGGCCGATGCTTCGGGCGGGGTAAGCGCCTCTGGCAGGGTGAAGGGGAGCGGGGAGTGGAAGGAGCCCGGGGCGGGGCCCTTCTGGCACCCGTGGACAGGTGAGTTACAGGGATAGTCCCCACCTGTCACATAGCGGAACGCGGCTATTGTTCCCTTACTCAGGGCCCCGGGCTGGGACCCGGTGGAGAGGGTGGACCCGGGTCCCTCACGTACCCTCCCTCCTCGCACAAGCCCGACTTACTCTGTAGGCTGTGGCAACACTCTCCCGCGCCACGGTGGTAGACAGACAAACAGGACTATGCAGCGAGCTGTCCTATATTTCCTTCTCTCTCCCAGCAAGGACCTCATCCCAGAACAGGCCCCGGGAGGCTCCTGCCCCCCTTTACAGTACATTCGGACCCAGGAACCCTAATTGGACCGGGCCAGTAGTTCGCCGAGCCCCGGTCCGGACCTTCGGCCAGGTGATCGCACTCCGACTCCCATACCCGGGGGCCAACCCCGGGGTTATTGCGGTAATTTCAGGCGGCGGGTCCGCTGAGCCCCCCTGCCCTGCCGGGTGGGGGCGCTCGCATCCTCTTAAAGCTGTCACAAAGATCATTTTCAAGAATTGTATCATTTACAAACTGAGTAGCAATTTTGTTTGGAATTACAACGTTTGACTCTGTCCTATGTGCAGTTCTTGTGAACACGGACCCTTGCTAATTCCAGGCACCACTTCTACAAATCTGTATTAGGGTAATATAAAAAAACATCATGTGTTTATAGCAGAATGAGAGTTGGGAAGGTGCTGGCGGTAGGTGAGGGAGGGCGGGTTAGGGAGATAGAAAGAAATGAATATTGAAAGCTAAAAAAATGTGGTCACCAACATAGTATTGAAGGCCTGAACAAGAGGCCAAATACTTTAATCCAAAATTCTTTATATATAAGAGTATGTCTACACTAGCCACCCTAGTTCGAACTAGGGTGGCTAATGTAGTCATTCGAACTTGCAAATGAAGCCTGGGATTTAAATATCCCGGGCTTTATTTGCATGTTCCCAGGCACCACCATTTTTAAATCCCCCTTAGTTCAAACTCCCTGCCTGTGGCTATACGTGGCACAGGCTATGTAGTTCGAACTAAAACCCCTAATTCGGATTACCATTACTCCTCCTGCAATAAGGAGTATGTCTCACTGAGGGTATGTCTACACTTGCAGCCTATTTCGTAATAGGGCTGCAAATGTAAGCATTTGGAATTGCAAATCAAGTCCAGGATTTAAATATCCAATGCTTGATTTGCATCTTCCCAGCCGGGCGACATTTTTTGAAATTTACAAGCGCAGAATAACTGCCCACGTCTACATGCTGCAGTGAAATGGGAGATCGAAATAAAGCCCTATTTTGAACTACCTGTTAAACCTCATAGCAGGAGGAATAACAGGTAGTTTGAAATAGGGCTTTATTTTGAATGCCCATTTCACTGCTGCATGTAGACGCGGGCAGTTATTCCGGGCTTGTAAATTTCAAAAATGGCGCCCGGCCGGGAAGATGCAAATCAAGCATTGGATATTTAAATCCTGGACTTGATTTGCAATTCTGAATGCCTACATTTGCAGCCCTATTACGAAATAGTCTGCAAGTGTAGACATACCCTAAAACACTTACCTGGTATTGCTCGTGTCTTTAACTCAAATATGTGTTGTTTCACTACATTTTTCTGGGTTGGAACTGGGGAGGAGGGTTCCAGTATGCTGGCTGCCCTGGGGGAGAACGGATAACCCCAGCCGTCTCTTACTGCAGGAGCTTGAGGCCAGGTGAGAATCACCTTTCCATGGCACTGCAGTTGTTGGAAGGAGTCCATGTCGCCCAGCTGGGAGACAGATATATAGTAGATCCATGTCTCCTCCTGTGCTCCCTACTGGCCCAAAGGAGTTAAAGCTGTCCCAGTCCCCACCTCTGGTCCTTTGCCGCCCTCTGTGATCATTCTGTAATATAACTCAACTCTCTCCTGGCAGAGCCTTCCTTTCTATTTTATAAAAAACAACCACATTCCACACACATTTCATTATCCTGGCACAACAAAACCATGACCTTGCTCTAAGTTATGATAAGAGGAAGCTGCATACCAAAATTGGTGAGCGTAGCTCTTACCGTTTAGGAGGCATTCTTAAACAAACAGACTCACAGATGGGCAGACCAGACAGATGTCTAAAATATATAATAAGAAGGTGAAACAGAATCATAATTTGAATCTCACTCTTGTAGTGCATAGTCATAGTGACAAGTATCATAGGGTAGCTGTGTTAGTCTGGATCTGCAAAAGTGATAAGGAGTCCTGTAGCACCTTAGGGTATGTCTACACTACAAAGTTAATTCAAACTAACAGACTTTAGTTCGAATTAACTTTGATAGGCACTACAGATACAAACCGCTAGTTCGAACTTAATTCGAACTAGCGGAGAGCTTAATTCGAACTAGGTAAACCTCATTCTACGAGGACTAACGCCTAGTTCGAATTAAGTAATTCAAATTAAGGGCTATGTAGCCACTTAATTTGAACTAGTGGGAGGCTAGCCCTCGCCAGCTTTCCCTGGTGGCCACTCTGGGCACCACCAGGGAAACTCTTCTGCCCTCCTCCCGGCCCCAGAGCCCTTAAAGGGCCACAGTCTGGCTACAGTTCCCATGCAAGGTGCAAGCCTGCCAGTACCCAGCCAGCAGACCCTGCACCTGGCACGGCACGAACCAGCCACCCGCTGCCACCCAAGCCCCCCGCTTCTACCCAGGACCACACTGGCGGCTCCCAGGAGCCTGCCCATGCCTGCAAGAGGCGGGCGCACACCCAGTCTAGTGCAGACATTGTGGACCTCATCCATTACCTCTGCACTAGGCACAGGAAAGTTGCCATCTAGGGCAGGAGAGCTGCCAGCCTGGCCACCCAGGAGCAGGTTTGCATGAAAATCAAGGTGGTCCAGTGAGACCCCCGACCCTGAGCCCTGAGCTTACAATGGCCGTACTGGGTCAGACCAAAGGTCCATCTAGCCCAGTAGCCTGTCTGCCAACAGCGGCCAACACCAGCTACCCCAGAGGGGATGGACCGAAGACAATGACCAAGCCATTTGTCTCATGCCATCCATCTCCAGCCTTCCAAAACAGAGGCCAGGGACACCATTTCTATCCCCTGGCTAATACCACTCCATGGACCCAGTCTCCATGACTTTATCTAACTTCTCTTTAAAATCTGTTCTAGTTCTAGCCTTCACAGCCTCCTGCAGCAAGGAGTTCCACAGGTTGACTACTTGCTTTGTGAAGAAGAACTTTATGTTATTAGTTTGAAGCCTGCTACCCATTCATTTCATTTGGTGTCCTCTAGTTCTTCTATTATGGGAACTAATGAAGAACTTTTCTTTATGCACTCTCTCCACACCACTCATGCTTTTATAGACCTCTATCATATCCCCCCTCAGTCTCCTCTTTTCTAAGCTGAGAAGTCCCAGTCTCTTTAGCCTCTCTTCATATGGGACCTGTTCCAAACCCCTGATCATTTTAGTTGCCCTCCCCTCTCCCATCCTCTCTCTTTCCCTCTCCCACCTCCTTTTCCCAGTCTCCCCGAGTTTTGTTCAATAAAGAGAGTTTCTATTTTTGACCACACGTGTTCTTTATTTTGTACATCAGGAAGGGGGGCTAGGAAGGGGTAAGTGGAAGGAGGTGAGGGAGGAATGGGGTACAAGCCCCCGATGGAGAGGACTGGAGTGGCTCCTCGGAGTGGAAGCTCTCCGGCAGCCCTCCGATTGCCCCTTTCCCCCCCCCCCCCCCCCCCGGATGGCAGCCTGCGGCAAGTGTAGCCGGGCTGATGGCCGAGTGCTGTGATGTGCCCAGTGTGGGCATTCAGGTCACTCCAAGCCAGGACAGCTTTGCTGTCCCTCATCAAGTTAGACAAGCGAGCGGGGAACCCCTGAGAACTGTCTGTCCGGGGTGGGGGTCGGGTCCCTTTAAGCACAGACCTCGGCTAGCCTGAGACAGCAGCTCCACGCTCTAAGTCATAATCTGATGCCCTGCCAGCACTGCTTCTAGCCATCCTTAACCTTGGTTCAGGGTCCACTCAGTGTGGACATGCTAGTTCAAATTAGCAAAACGCTAATTCGAACTAGTTTTTAGGTCTAGATACACTAGTTCGAATTAACTTAGTTCGAACTAATTCGAATTAAGTTAGTTCGAATTAGTGCTGTACTGTAGACATACCCTAAGTTTACTTTGCTCTCAGTAAAGGAATTCAACTGAGGGTAGTATATTATTCTTACATTTTACAAAGGAGTGCCTGGTGCTTCTAAATGCTGTGCACTCCTTGTAGGATGGGAGCAGGGTGGGAGGAGATTTCACACATTTGGATCAGCAGGGACTCCACAGGCCAGATCAACTCACTTAGGGTACGTCTACACTACAGCGCTAGTTCGAACTAACTTAGTTCGAATTAGTTAATTCGAACTAAGCTAGTTCGAACTAGCGCATCTAGAACTAAAAACTAGTTCGAACTAGCGTTTTGCTAGTTCGAACTAGCGCGTCCACACTGATTGGACGCAGGGGGGCATTTAAGGGCAGCTGAAACCGGTTCTGGCAGGGCATCAGGTAAGCAGTTGCTTTGTGTGGCTGCTGTCTGAGGCTATCTGAGGCTCGTGCTTAAAGGGACCCCCCCCTGGACAGCCGGTTCTCAGCTTTTCCTGCTTGCTTGCCAACCTCGCCGAGGGACAGCAAAGCGTCGGTCTCTGTGCCCGTCTGTGTCGGTGCTTCCCTTCGGGGGGGCCGCCGCAGGTGGCAACATGGAGCCACGGCTCGCCCTGCACCTTCTGGTGCACGTTCTGGACTTGCTGCTGCAAGCCTGCCAGCAATGGCTCGAGGCTGCCTGGCACCACCTGGGGAACGTCAGCCCCCTGCCTCTCCGCCTGGCCGCCCTGGGGGCCGTGGAGGAGCCGCGGCGGCGCCCTGGCACCGGCGTGCCCCGCCGCATCTGGCGTCTGGACACCAGCAGCGACTGGTGGGACCGCATCGTCCTGGAGCGCTGGGACGACCGACAGTGGACCCAGAACTTTAGGATGAGGAGGGACACCTTCCTGGAGCTCTGCGAGTGGCTCGCCCCTGCCCTGCAAAGAAGGGACACTCGCATGAGGCCCGCCATCCCCCTCCAGAAGCGGGTGGCCATCGCCCTCTGGAAGCTCTCCACGCCGGACAGCTACCGATCCGTCGGGAACCAGTTCGGCGTGGGGAGATCCACTGTCGGAGCAGTGCTCATGCAGGTACGGCGCTCGTCGGCCACCGAGCCGGGGGGCAGGGGGGCTGCGAGGAGGGGATGGGCCGCCCCAGGGACAAAGGGGGGGGCGGGAGGAGGCGAAAGCGCCCCGCACCGGAGGGGTCGGGCTGTCCCGGCCGTACTACACGCCGCCAGGGGGGTTGCTTCCGGGAGTGGGGCGCGGGGCACTGCCAGGGCACGCACGCTCCCAGCCACCCGGGCGCCCCACTGATTGACGCTTTGCTGTGTCTCTCTCCGCAGGTGGTCAAGGCCATCAACCGGGTGCTGCTCCGCAGGGTGGTCCGCCTCGCCGACCCGGATGCCGTCATCCGGGGATTCGGCGCCCTCGGCTTCCCCAACTGCGGGGGGGCCATCGACGGGACGCACATCCCCATCCGTGCCCCGGAACACCAGGCGTCCCGGTACGTGAACCGCAAGGGGTACTTCTCCGTCATCCTGCAGGCCGTATGTGACCACCGGGGACAGTTGACGGACATAAATGTGGGCTGGTCCGGCAAAGCACACGACGCCCGGGTGTACCGGAACTCCTCCGTGTGCCAGCGGCTGCAGGACGGGACCTTCTTCCCCGACCGCCACATCAGGGTCGGGGACGTGGACATGCCCGTCTGCCTGGTGGGGGATGCCGCCTACCCACTGCAGCCCTGGCTCATGAAGCCCTACACGGGACACCTCAATCCCTCCCGCCAGGCCTTCAATAACAGGCTGAGCAGGGCCCGCATCGTGGTGGAGGGGGCCTTCGGGCGACTGAAAGCCCGCTTTCGATGCCTCCTCACCCGTCTGGACCTGGCCGAGCACAACATCCCTCCCGTGGTGGCGGCATGTTGTGTGCTCCACAATTTGTGTGAGCGGAAGGGGGAGGCTTTCTTGCCAGCCTGGATGGCTGAGGCTGACCGCATGGCTGGACACTACGGTCAGCCCCGCACCGCCGCCGTCCGGGAAGCCCAGCGGGGGGCCATCCGGATCCGGGAAGCCCTGCGGGAGAGCTTCCAGGTGGAGGAGGAGGAGGACTGACCTCTCCCTGCATGCCCCACCGGGGCCTTCTTCCACCCTACCCCCCCCCTTCCCCTTTCCCCTCCCTAGCTACTGTACAATAAAGACACCTGTTTTTCAAACAAAAACGTCTGTTTATTTCAGAGAACTGGGGTGGGGGAGGGAGGAATGAAGGTGGGAGAAGGGAGGGGGAAACCTGGGACGAGGGAGCTGGGAGGGGAGGGGAGGGAAGGGAGGAAGGGAAAGGAAAGCTCAGGGGTGGGAGTCTGGGTGCCTCTCCCGTCTCGCCACACTGCGGGTCCGGGGGCGTCGGTGGGGAATGGTTGTGGAGGGGGGGGCAGAGAGGACAGGGGGTGTGGAGGAAGCAGGAGCGGAAGCAGGAGGAGCAGGAGGAGCAGGAGGAGCAAGAGGGGGAGCAGGGGGAGCAAGAGGGGGAGCAAGAGGGGGAGCAGGAGGAGCAAGAGGGGGAGCAAGAGGGGGAGCAGGGGGAGCAAGAGGGGGAGCAAGAGGGGGAGCAGGGGGAGGAGGAAATGGAAAGCGGTCTAGCAGGCTCTGGAGGTGGCCTCGCAGGGCACGGCCCTGCTCCTCCAGGGCCTCCAGACTCCTCTGGCGCAGCCTGAGGTCCTCCTGGACCCAGTGGTCCTGGAGATGGAGCTGTCGGTCCAGGAACCGGAGATGCCGCCTCTGGTAGTCCTCCTGGTTCCTGGCTGTCCTGCTTGCCCGGGCGCGGGCGGCTGCTGCAGGCGGTGTGGTGCGCCCTGCAGTCCCCGGTGCTGCAGCTGTGGTGCAAGAAGACCAGCGGTCAATTACCCCAGGGGCCCAGGTGTGTGAAACCCAGCTCCCCTCTGCAAGGCCAGGGCCCCTGCAGGATCCCCAGCTGCTGCTCCGTGGTGGGCAAGGCCCAGGCGCACGGTCCCGGGGCTCCCTCTCGCCCCAGCCCCCCGTACACATAAGGGGAACACGAGGGTACTCACAGGTGGACGCCTCCCCGGCCTCTGATGATGCAGGCGAGCGGCTCTGTGGGGTGCCTCGGGGGTCCCGGGTCCTGGGAAGGCTGGCAGCAGGCTCCTGGCTCTCAGAGCCCTCTTGCTCCTCCTCGGTGTCCAGGAGCGGTCCCTCTGCCCCGGGGTCAATCACGTCCCGGGGGGCAGGGACGGCATGAGGCCCCAGGATGCGGTCCAGGGCATGGAAGTGGGGGCAGGCCTCCGGGTCAGCCCCTGGCAGGCAGGCCCGGGAGTAGGACTGCCGCAAGTCTTTAATCTTGCAGCGCACCTGCTCCCGGCTGCGCTGGTGGCCCCTGGCGGCCAGGCTGGCAGCCATGCGTCCATAGACGGCCGCGTTCCGGTGGCTAGTGCGGAGATCGTGGACATTTGAGGCTTCCCCCCAAACCTCGATGAGGTCCACGATCTCCGCACTTGACCAGGCGGGCGCCCGCCTTGTGCGCCCCCGGGCAGGCTCCCGGGAGCCGCCAGGCTGGTCGTGGGGAGCAGTGGAGGGCTGGGAGCCCTCGGATGGCTGGCTCATGGTGTGGCAGGTGCAGGCTGTGCAGGCACGGGTGCTGGCAGCCTTGCAACTGGCACAAAGTGAGTAGCCAGCCCGTGGCCCTTTAAGGGCTCCGGGGCCGGGAGGGGGGCAATAGAGTTTCCCTGGTGTTGGCCAGAGTGGCCACCAGGGAAACCTGGGAAGCCTTAGCCTCCCACTAGTTCGAACTAAAGGGCTACACAGCCCTTAGTTCGAACTAGCTAGTTCGAACTAGGCGTTAGTCCTCGTAAAATGAGGTTTACCTAGTTCGAACTAAGCGCTCCGTTAGTTCGAATTAAGTTCGAACTAACGGAGCGCTAGTGTAGCGCATAGGAAAGTTAGTTCGAACTAACGTCCGTTAGTTCGAACTAACTTTCTAGTGTAGACATACCCTTAGTGGTCCAGATCTTGCCTGCTGAAGCCCTTTTGCCCATTCCTGAGCTAAATGGTGCTTGGTCCTGAGTTGATGACTTCTTGAGGGCCCTTCTAGTTCCTATTTGTATTAGGATTCTATAACCTTCTGTTTATATACTAAAAATAGCTCAAATCATTGAGAGAAAAGCTACATTCTACAGTGCCTAAAGCATCTAGGTATGCTCCAAGATGAGTATCTTTCAGTCTAGGACTCTGAGCTTCAATGCCAATCTGGTTAGCCTAAAGAAATTAGTGCACATCTTTCCTCTGAACTAAAGAAGACAAACTTTTTTTATTATTATTAGGAAAAAAGGTGTAGAATATGCATAATATCACAAATACATAGTGTTGAATCAAGCACCTTGGCAAAGAATAAACGAATGATGCATAATGACTAGCTCATTAGAGAAGCCACCTGTTTCTGTATTGCTTGATCCCCAATAAGCAACTTCAAGATAAATGCACCTCTCCTAAGACCAGCTGTCTGGAAATATCTTTATTTTCTAATCACAGAGTAGCTCTTTTTATCAGATTCCACGGTAATTGAAACATCTGTTGGTATTCCTCAATATGGATTACAGTTCGGTATGTAAATCTTTCAAAAATTGTTCAATAGGATGACAGTTACATGGGGGGTTTTTACTTCTTAACTGTTCACCACTAGAAGCAAATTACTTATATCTTCATAGGGATAAATGTATGGCTTTAATGCTGAAAAGTAATCCTACACTTAACATGTTTGCTCCATCAACAATTCAATCATGATTTTGGTTTGAACTCTCCATTTTAATTTGTTACTTGAACAAATGAAGTGGTTTGACTGCATTGCATGGCCTATAGTACCTTTATAAGATTTGAACACTTAACAGATTATTTGATTAGGGAGAAGCACATTTCAAAGATGAATGTTACAACAAGTCAGTGATTAGTTTTCAATGGTTTAGCTAAACAGATTCTTATGTTTCAAACTCAATAAACAGTAGCATTTTTATAGTGGGAATGATTTTAAAAGAAGTTACTTCAGTCTGAGGACCAGCAAGTGTTGGGGGTAGGGCGAGAGGCATCTTGCTTCCCATAAACTAAGGGTAGTGATGTGTCACAGGTTGATGCTCCCCTTCCCCTCCAATCACTGGTGACACTAAGCTATATAATTGGCTCTATCTCCTGCTGATTGCCCACTCCCTCCATCCTATAGTTATTCTCAGTGTAAAGAAAAGCTGACCCCTACTGGTTCCACAGCACTTCTGTGTCCAGCAGCGGTGTAAAGGGTAACTCCTTAACCTCAGAGCAGGAAAGGCTCTGTGCTCTGCATAGCATTTACTTTACCCATGAGAAGAGATTGCTAAAGATGACCCTATAGTAAAAGAGAAAACTCTGAAGGCTGTCTTTGGGGACTATCCTCTCATCCAAGAGCAGTCTGCAACTTCTCCATGTAGTTGAACTGAATATCACCAGAAACTTGGCTAGCCACTACTGGCACCACAGAAGAGGAAGATACATACATCCTCTCTCTAGAAGATATGTCTACACTAGCCCCCTAGTTAGAACTAGGGAGGCTAATGTAGGTGTTCAAAGTTGCAAATGAAGCCCGGGATTTAAATGAAGCCTGAGACCTGGAGGGAGGGAGGGCCCAGGTCTCCCTTCCCCCTCAGCATGCCGGTTTTTCAGGACTAATACCAAAGGTGTGAGGAGGACTCTTTTCTGAACTGGGGATAAGAGCAGCAACAAACTGTAACACATGATGGAGAACATGGGTACAGATCTCTAGCCCCTGGGTATAGGGGTGTACAAAAAAAAGGAGAGAGAGAGAAAAGGGTTTGTCAAGCCAGAGAAAAACTGCAGTAGCGACTATGGATCCAGCCAAAATATTTGAATGGCTAGCAGAACAGCAAAAGCAGCAGCAGCAACAGCAAGTTCAAATGCTTCAGCAACTGACTGCTCAGACTCAGGAACAGCAATGGCAGTTAGTCAGGGAAATGGCAGACCAACAAGAGAGATGGCTCCAGCAAGAGGCAGCCCTGGGGAGAGCTAATGTGGGAGTTCTCATAGAGGGAGGAGAAGGACAGATGGGAACGACCCACCTACCAATCAGGCTGACAAAAATGGGGCCTTTGGATGACCCCAAAGCCTATCAGGTCACTTTCAAGAGGGTAGCCCTAGCAGCTCATTGGACAGAGGAACACTGGGCCATCCTCCTCGCCCCATATCTTACAGGGCCTGCTCAATTAGCATACTGTAGCCTAGCTGCCAAGGAGGAACTAAACTATTACAAAGTTAAAGAGGCCATACTGGATCAAGCTGGTATAACTCCAGAAACTTATAGGCAAAAATTCAGGGTATGTCTATACTACCCCACTAGTTCGAACTAGCAGGGTAATGTAGGCATACCGCACTTGCAAATGAAGCCCGGGATTTGAATTTCCCGGGCTTCATTTGCATAAGCGGGGAGCCGCCATTTTTAAAACCCCGCTGGTTCGAACCCCGTGCAGCGTGGCTACACGGGGCACGAACTAGGTAGTTCGAACTAGACTTCCTAGTTCGAACTACTGTTACTCCTCGTGAAATGTACATGGGCACCCATGTACCCAAGTGTAGACATACCCTTAGACAGTAATGATACCCCATGGGCACCCAGCCACATATAGTAGCCCAGAAGGTGCGCGAATTAGGCTGGTGCTGGCTGGAGCCTGATAAGCATGATAGTTCACAGTTGGCGGCCATTGTGGTCTTGGAACAATTTCTGCAGATTTTACCGATGTGCGCACAACAATGGGTGCGTAGGCACCGCCCTCCAACTCTAACAGATGCGGTGACCCTTATGGAAGACTATTTAGCGGCTGAAGCACCAGGGGGACTAGGAAAGGAAAGCAAGGAAGCCAGGCAGGAGCGAGTGACCCTCGGAAGGGGACGCCCATTCCGCAGCGTGAGAGAGGCAGAACCCCGAATAAGCCTGGGTAGAGGAAGGGGGTGTAAGAACCCCGAGGACATCAAAAAAGGGTTAGTAGAAACCCTGAGGGAGACTTGGAGTAGGGTAAGAGAGTGGGGCTTAACTCCCAGAGGGGAGGCGGCCCCACGGAATCGTTGCTTTGAGTGTGGGCAGGAGGGACATTTAAAGAGGGATTGTCCCTTCATGGATTGCTCCTATGGACAGGAAGTGGCCCTGGGTGGCCATGCTCCTTCCCAGGAGAGAGCTACAGTAACTACCCAGGTAAAAGTGGAAGAGATACCGGTATCGACATTAGTAGATTACGGGTGCTGCCAAACCATGACCCAAGCCAATTTGGTCCCAGATCCAGAGCAGGCCAGTTCTACTGTCTGGGTTAAACACATACATTTTACCCATACCCGACTGCCTGGGTAAAAATACAAGATGAAGTTGAGGAGGCAGTGTGTCTAGTGTACTTGGTGTTATTGGGCCAGGATTGCCCGGGGCTTCCACAGGTGCTGAAAGCATGGAGCCAAAGGTGTCTTCAGAAAATAAGGGGAGAATTGCAGGAGGAGGTACCAGTCACCCCAAGAGCCAACCCAGAAGACCTCGGGAGCCAAAGAGAGGGAACCAAGCTGGATTGGGTCACCAATGGGATTTCCTTCAAGAACAAAGAGAAGACCCTTCCTTAACCCGGGCTTGGGAGCAGGCAGGAGAAAAAAGCGTCCAATCTTCCCAGACACAGCCAGGACCTTATTCTGAGGTACAAGGGGACCATTTATACAGGGTCACACTGGAAAGGGAGGGAAGAGGAGGTATATGGCAATTGCTAGTTCCTGCCCTGTATAGGAACAAGGTTCTAGAGCTAGCACATGCCAACCTGTGGGATGGGCATCTAGGAAGGGAAAATACCCTCCAGCGACTTACCCAGTGATTTTTTTGGCCAGGGATATATAGGGCAGTGCAAGATTTTTGTGACTCATGTCTGGCCTGCCAGCAGACCTGATTGCAGTTGAAACCTAAGGCTCCTTTGGTCCCCCTGCCGGTTGTGGGGGTACCATTTGATAAGGTAGCTTTGGATTTGGTAGGACCCTTGGAACATTCCAAGGTGGGCTCCCAATATATTTTAGTCCTGTTAGGCTATGCGACTAGGTACCCAGAGGCTGTCCCCTTAAAGAATACAATAGCCCCCATGATTGCTGAGGAGTTGGTTAAGATCTTTGCCCAGGTAGGGATCCCTAAAGAGATCCTTACGGATCAGGGGACTAATGTCACTTCCAAGCTTATGGGGGAATTATGTAAGTTGTTAAAAGTCAAAACATTAAGGACCTCTCTATATCACCCCCAAACGGATGGCTTAGTAGAGAGATTCAACCGAACTCTCAAAGAAATGTTGAAGCAATTTTTCAGAGGAGGATCCCCGAGTGTGGGATGAGGCATTACCAGCCCTCCTCTTCACCGTGAGAGGGGTACCCCAGGCCTCAACGGGATTTTCCCCGTTCAAGCTCTTGTATGGGAGACAGCCCCGGGGAATACTAGATCTAATTAGAGAGACCTGGGAGGACCAAGAGGCCTGGGTATGGTGAAGTATGATTTAAAACTATGAGAACGATTGCAGAAGCTTGGGCAATTAGCGAAATAGAACCTAGAACAAGCTCAAGATCGGCAGGCCTAGTATTATAATAGCGATGCTAAACTGAGAGAGTTTAAACCGGGGGATAAAGTACTCTTATTGATACCCATAAGAGAGTCGAAGCTTTTAGCAAGGTGGCAGGGTTCCTTTGAAATACTGAGAAGAGTAGGGAAGGTAGACTATGAAGTACACTTAACAGGAAAAAGAAAAGGGTTACAGATTTATCATGTGAATTTACTAAAGAAATCATAGAATCATAGAACTGGAAGAGACCTCAGAAGGTCATCAAGTCCAGCCCCCTGCTTTAGGCAGGACCAATTCCAACTAAATCAACCCGGCCAGGGCTTTGTCAAGCCAAGACTTAAACACCTCTAGGGATGGAGACTCCACTACTTCCCTAGGTAACCCATTCCAGTGCTTCACCACCCTCCTAGTGAAATAGTTTTTCCTAATATCCAACCTGGACCTCTCCCACCACAACTTGAGACCATTGCTCCTTGTTCTGCCATCTGTCACTACTGAGAACAGCCTCTCTCCATCCTCTTTGGAACCTCCCTTCAGGAAGTTGAAGGCTGCTATCAAATCCCCCCTCACTCTTCGCTTCTGCAGACTAAACAGACCCAACTCCCTCAGCCTCTCCTCATAAGTCATATGCTCCAGCCCCCTAACCATTTTGGTCACTTTCCGCTGGACCCTCTCCAATGCATCCTCATCCTTTTTGTAGTGGGGGGCCCAGAACTGGACACAACACTCCAGATGCGGCCTCACCAAAGCCGAATAAAGGGAAATGATGACATCTCTGGATCTGCTGGCAATGCTCCTCTTAATGCAACCTAACATGCCATTAGCCTTCTTGGCTATAAGGGCACACTGTTGACTCATATCTAGCTTCTCATCCACTGTAACCCCCAGGTCCTTTTCTGCAGAACTACTACTTAACTGGTTGGTCCCCAGCTTGTAACTATGCTTGGGATTCTTCCGTCCCAAGTGCAGGACTCTACACTTGTCCTTGTTGAACCTCATCAGATTTCTTGTGGCCCAATCCTCCAATTTGTCTAAGTCATTCTGTACCCTATCTACCTCTCCCCCCAGCTTAGTGTCATCCTCAAACTTGCTGAGGGTGCAATCCATCCCTTCATCCAGATAATTAATAAAGATATTGAACAAAACCGGTCCTAGAACGAAATCTTGGGGCACTCCGCTAGAAACCGACCGCCATCCTGACATCGAGCCATTGATCACTACCTGCTGGGCCTGGCCTTCTAGCCATCTTTCTATCCATCTTACCATCCATTTATCCAATCCACAATCCCTTAACTTGCTGGCAAGAATTTTGTGGGAGACCGTATCAAAAGCCTTGCTAAAGTCAAGGTATATAACATCCACTGACTTCCCCATGTCCACCAAGCCAGTTACTTCATCATAGAAGCTACTCAGATTGGTCAGGCATGACTTGCCCTTTGTGAATCCATGCTGACTATTCCTAATCATTTTCCTCTCATCCAAGTGCCTCAATATGGATTCCTTAAGGATCCCTTCCATGATTTTTCCAGGAACCGAGGTAAGACTGACCAGCCTATAGTTCCCTGGATCATCCTTCTTCCCTTATTTGAAGATGGGCACTACATTTGCCTTTTTCCAGTCATCTGGGATTTCTCCCGATCTCCACGACTTTTCAAAGATAATAGCCAAAGGCTCCACAATGACATTTGCCAACTCCCTCAGTACCCTTGGATGCACTAAGTCCAGACCCATATATTTGTGTATGTATAGCTTTTCTAAATAGTTCCTAACCTGTTCTTTCCCCCCACGGGCTGTCCATCTTCATCCCTTCTTGCATCACTTAGCGCAGAAGTCCAGGAGCAGACCTTGTCCGTGAAGACAGAGGCAAAGAAAGCATTGAATACTTCAGCTTTCCCCACATCATCTGTCACTAGGTTACCTCCTTCATCCATTAGGGGCCGCACACCCTCTCTGATCACCTTCTTCTTGTTAACATGCCTGTAGAAACCTTTCTTGTTATCCTTCACATCCTTAGCCAGTCGCAATTCCATTTGCGCTTTCGCCTTCCTGATAACCCCCCGGCATTCTCGAGCTATACCTTTAAACTCCTGCCTGGTCATTTGTCCAAGTTTCCACTCTTTGTAAGCTTCCTTTTTGTGCTTAAGTTCACCAAGGATTTCCCCTGTAAGCCAGTCCGGTCTCCTACCATGTTTGCCTCTCTTGCTACGTGTCGGGATGGTTTCTTTCTGTGCCTTCAATAAGGCTTCTTTAAAATACTGCCAGCTGTCCTGGACTCCTTTCCCCTTTATGTTAACATCCCAGGGGATTCTGCCCATCAGATCTCGGAGGGAGTCAAAATCTGCTTTTTTGAAGTCCAAGGTGTGTACTTTACTACTCTCTTTTCTTCCTTTGGTCAGGATCCTGAAATCTACCATCTCATGATCACTGCTTCCCAGGTTGTCACCCACCTCCACTTCCCCTATTAGTTCCTCCCTGTTTGTGAGCAGAAGATCAAGCTGCGCACAGCCCCTGGTCGGATCCTTCAGCACCTGTGTCAAGAAGTTATCCCCAACATTCTCCAAAAACTTCCTGGATTGCCTGTGTACTGCCGTATAAGTTTCCCAGCAGATGTCAGGGTGATTAAAGTCCCCCACGAGAACCAGGACCTGTGATCTGGAAGCTTCGCTCAGTTGTCCGAAGAAAGCCTCATCTACCTCATCCACCTGATTCGGTGGCCTGTAGCAAACACCAACCACAACATCAAGGCTTTTGTTTGCTCCTTTAAACTTAACCCATAGACTCTCAACAGGTTTTTCTCCCTCTTTATACTGGAGTTCAGAGCAATCATAGTGCTCTCTTACATATAGTGCAACTCCTCCTCCTTTTCTCCCCTGCCTGTTCTTCCTGAACGGTCTATACCCTTCCATGACAGCACTCCAGTCATGCGAGTCATCCCACCAAGTCTCTGTTATCTCAATTAAATCATATTTCTTGGTCTGGGCCAGGGCCTCCAGTTCTTCCTGTTTGTTGCCCAGGCTTCTCGCATTAGTGTACAAACACTTCAGGTAACCAGTTGATCGTCCTATCTTCTCCATTTGAAACATGGGTCCTCCTTTCTTGCCCCTTCCTCTCTGCATTTCTTCCCGGTATCCGACTTTCCCATTCCCCTCAGGGTTTTGGTCACCGTCCCCCGACGAACCTAGTTTAAAGCCCTCCTCACTAGGTTTGCAAGCTTGCCCGTGAAGATGCTCCTTCCTCTCTTGGTTAGGTGGATCCCATCTCTTCCTAACAATCCTTGCGCCTGGAACAGAGTCCCATGGTCGAAGAAACCAAAGCCCTCTCTGTGACACCATCTGCGCAACCACGCATTTACGTCCTCAATTCGACGATCCCTGCCCAGTCCTTTCCCTTCAACAGGGAGGATGGAGGAGAATACCACTTGCGCTCCAAATTCTTGGATCCTTCTTCCCAGCGCTACATAATCCACAGTAACACGCTCAAGATCATTCTTGGCCGTATCATTAGTTCCCCCGTGGAGAAGCAGGAAGGGGTAGCGATCCAAAGGTTTGATCAGCTTGGTAAGCCTCTCAGTGACATCCTGAATGCGAGCTCCCGGTAAGCAGCACACCTATCAAGATTCCAGGTCCAGATGGCAGAGGGATGGCTCAGTCCCTGTTAGAAGGGAGTTCCCGACCACCACCACCCGTCATTTCCTTTTGGGCGTGGTGGCCGTGGAACCCCCATCCGTAGGACTACGCATCCCATGCCTTCCAGTAGATGGTGTTCCCTTCTGGTTTCTTCCTTGTGAGGTCCCTTCCAGAGGTTTCAGCACTGCAGAGCCTGTGGAGAGAGCTTGAAAGCGATTGCTTACCTCTATAGCATTGGGGGATTCCCGTGCTGGCCTTTTTTCCCTTCTAGAAGTTACATGCTGCCAGTTCTCTTCTTGGTCACGTACTGCCCTCTCTGGCTCTTCTACCTGCCGTGCCTGAAGGATTAAATGCTGCCTTCTATCGAGGAAGTCTTCATCCTCTCTGATCAAGCGTAGGGTCGACACTTGGACCTCCAGTCCTCTAATTTTTTCTTTCAAAATGTTAACCAGCTTGCACTTGGTGCAGATGAAATCTGTTCTTTCTTCTGGGAGGAAGACAAACATGGCACACGCTGTGCAGGTAACAACAGCAGACCCATCACCAACCATCGCTGCTGTCCTGGAAAAGGGATTTAAAAAGAAAGGCAAAAGAACCTCCCACCCTTCCCTCTCCCCTTCTGAATTCCCTCTCAAAACTCCGTTAGCAATCACCTGTTCGCAAGCTCCTTGGTCGCTTGCCCACTGCCTTATAAAGCCCCTCCCCCTACCAAGGCTCAGCCAATCAGCAGAGGCTTCTAGAATTCAAACTTTAATTAGAAGCCAACAGTTTCCACCTGCCAATCACAACCAATCACAGCACAAACTCCATCAAGGGGGGGGTAGAGGGGAGGGGGAAAAAAAGCCTCACTCTCAAACACAGGGGGAAATAAATAAATAAACAAACAAACAAACAAAAAACAAAAAAGAACACACACCAACCCTCACTCACAAACACAAGCTCAGCACACAGCAAGAAAGCCCCAAACACAACACCCACTTCCCTCAAGACTCCTGTATCTGCTTCTCCTGTACTTGGAGAACTCCTTCTCTAAAGCCTCACTCAAACAGGGAAAGGAAAATAAATAAATAAATAAATAATAATTAAATGGAAGCCCCAGAAAGCTCTTATGTTAGCACCTGCGATAGGAGAGCCCAAATTGGGCCCCTAATCCGGGGAGGTAGGTGAGGTTTTCGACAGAACAAGTGGGAGATGAATTGACGTGAGCCCAACATGAAGAAGTGGCGTGGATCACCGGATCCTATGCCATCGTCCTATCCGCAATACCGGGTCGTACCAAGGCTGTATGTCACCATATTGCTATGACTCCAGGCTGCAAGGTATGTGACCCGGTGTACCCGTTTGTCTATACCCATCCCGAGTTCGGGTTGGATCGTCTGTGACTACGGTCTTTCCCAAGGAGGGTTATCAATTTCCCTTATATAACTATATAGGTGCATATTGGCTAGGAGGCCAGGAAGGGGGCTCGGGCCCTCCCTCTCTCCGAGCCCCGGCCCAGGGCCCTAAGGCTGGGACCCTGGTCCCTAGCCAGTGGAGGGGGCTGAGACCCCTAAACCCTCCACTCACGGGGTTCACGGCCCTGCCCTGGGCCACTTCTTCCTGGTTATGTTCCTACTCCCCAGCACGGGGATAAGCTGACCGGTGAACGGTGTCTCCTGGGGCTGGCGAGCTGCACTCGTCCTTCCCTGGTCGCCCAGTGTGGAGGAAGGCTGGGAGGACACCAGCATTCCCAGCTGCTCCTCCCCCCTTACTCCGGTTCCCGGCCCTTTTCAAAGGGCTGTGCCTCGGCGTTTCTGGCCAGCCCCACCTCCGTGCGCTCCGCCGCACCTCCTGGGGGATCCTGGGTGATGTCGCTAATGACATCATCTGGGCGTGTCGGCCAGGACAGCCGACCTGTGGCTGCAGCTGTCTCTGCCGCGTCTAGCATGGCCCTGGGTCCCGCCGTGGCCATCTGGCCGTTCCCCGGCACCCCCACCATCTGCTCTGCCCCCCACCCAGGGTCCCTCTTAGTGCGGGGCTGCACAGCTGAGCCGTCTGCCCCGTCACACCTGATAAGACCCCTGCCCCAGAATATGTGGGACATAGTGAGGAAGGAAGTACAAGAAATGCTAAGGATGGGTGTTATCGAGGAGTCGCATAGTAAGTGGAGAAGCTCCATAGTACTGGTGCCCAAACCGGGGGAATCAATACAGTGTGGACTTTAGAAAAGTGAATGCTATTTCCAGGTTCGATGCCTACCCAATGCCCCGGATTGATGAGTTATTAGAGAGATTGGGGCAGGCCCAGTACATAACAATCCTACATCTGACCAAAAGGTATTGGCAGATCCCCCTAACACCAGCCTCCAAGGAGAAAACAGCATTCGCCACCCTTTTCAGACTGTTCCAGTTTAGAACTATGCCTTTTGGACTCCATGGGGCCGTAGCCACTTTCCAAAGATTAATGGACCAGGTGCTACAGGAGCACTGGGGCTATGCAGCCGCCTATATTGATGATACCGCGATCTATAGTGGTAATTGGAGGGAACACCTATGGCATCTACAGGCAGTGTTACAAATCACCGGAAGAGGCTGGGTTAACAGCCAATCCTGCGAAATGTCACATAGGACAGCGGGAGGTGACGTACCTGGGATATACAGTGGAGAGAGGGAAACTGAGGCCCCTGGTTAGCAAGGTACAGGCATTAGTCGAATACCAGTTCCCTACAACTAAGAAACAAGTCCTACCGTTTTTGAGTTTAGCGGGGTATTACCGCCAGTTTATAGCAAACTTCACAACCATAGCAGCCCCCCTTACGGATGTTCCCAGCCAAAAAAGGTCACCCGGTCGGAACAAAGGTGTGACGGACCGGGCCGTGTCTGGGCACAGCTGAGGGCGTCCGCTCTGGGCGAATTGCTCAAATCCGGGGCTCCTTACAGCCCCCAGACTGGTGACCTCTCCAAACAGGCCACAAACCAGCAATATCTGTGCCCCAGATGGCCCTGGGCCTCATACACAGGTGGTGGGGGGTCCTAGCACCCAATCCCACCTACCCCGAACAAGTTCTGTCCGGTTCCAAGAAACCAGCCACAGATTCCTGGTCAATTTACCCTCTGGACCTTACCCACAAATCACGCTGGGCCAATCCTTTAACATCTAACAACTAAAGGTTTATTAACACAAGAAAGAAAAGCATGAGAGTAAGGTTGTTAAAGATTAGTACGTTACATGCACCGAATCTCCCAGTCCTCGATGCAGGCTGTAGCAGAGATGTACAGCTGCTGGTTTAAAAGTTCTTGTTGCACATCCTATCATCAGGATGGGTTCACAGGTCTTCCAGGCTCTTCGATCCCTGCAATGCTGCCTCTGGGATGAAGTGCTGAGCTGAGAACAAAAATGGCATCGACCACATGGCCTCTTTATACCTTCTTCCTGGCCTCTTCTAGTATGTAGCAGGTCACCTGATCAGAGGCCAATCTCTGTGTTCCCTGCTGGCTGCTCTCAGGTGACAGCCCCCATTCTTTGGGTGTGTCTTTGGCCCATTGAGAGCCATTGTTCCACGGGGCCTCAGTAATTAGCATGTCCACAGGCTCGGCCCTGCCCAATGCTTAACCACATGCAGGGAAATCTTCAGTGTCCATACAAGTACATGCTAATAATTGCACACAGACATTATACAAACACATGAACAGCGTGCATAGGATTATCCGATAATAAGCTTCTATTCAACACCTCACATAGTCCCCTTCTATACCATTTTTGGGGCCAACACCCACACCTATGGGTGCATCAGTGATCTGGCTGCTCCCCTCAAGATCCAGCAACGTGACAAAAGGGAAAAGGCCTTCCTTGAGCTTAAGAGGTGTTTAATGGAAGCACCAGTATTAACTCAACCCGACTTCTCCAAATACTTTGTGGTACAGATGGATGCCTCTGAGGTAGGGCTGGGAGCAATCCTGTCACAAGACGTAGAAGGGGAAGAGCACCCTATACTATATTTATGTTGGAAGTTATCTTCCAGGGAACAGGCCTATGCCACAATAGACAAAGAAGCGCTGGCTGTAAAGTGGGCAATAGAACCTTTGAGGTACTACCTTCTGGGAAGCTCTTTTACATTAATAACGGACCACGCCCCCTTGAAGTGGTTGCAGTCGATGAAGGAAGTAAATCCTCACGTAACCAGATGGTATCTGGCATTACAACCTTACAGGTTTGAAGTGGCACACAGAGTAAGCATAAGAATGAGGACTTCCTTTCAAGGATGGCAGAATCAGAGGAGATGGTGGTGAATGAATAGGAGGAAGTCAGAGATGCAAGGGAGGGGTGTGACGGGGTGGTGGGGTTTGAAGGGAGAAACCCTGCTCCCTGCACTAAACGCTCGCTTGGCTCCAGCACGGCGGGGAGCAAACAGCTATATCGGGCTTGCTCAGAAGCCACGGCATCTGCATGTGCAGGAAGCCCCAGCCCTGCCACTCCAGGCAGGGGAGGAGAGCGCAGATGCCGGCATCCTGAAGAAAGGCTGCCAGCTTGGAAAAGGGAGGACCCTGGCCCAAAGGGGGAGGAGGAGAGGGGTCAAAGAGCCGGAAGGAGGAGTCAGCAGGCAGAGAAGAAAAAGTAGCGCACTGAGCCAGACGAAGCAGCAGGACTAAGGATGAGCCACGGAAGCCAACGAGAGGGAAGGACGCAGTCCAGGATGGAGCAGGATATTGCCCGCAGGCTGGTGAGTTTTGGTATGGACCTCACCAACCCAACAGGTAACTATTGAACGTGGGCTGAGACCTGGAGTGAGGGTCCTGGGCTGAGACCTGGAGCAAGGGAGGGCCCAGGTCTTCCTTCCCCTTTGGCATTCCCATCTTTTGGGACTAACACCAAAGGCATGCGGAGGACTCTTCTCCAAACTGGGGATAAGGGCGGCAATGAACTATAACAGAAGGGCTTTGAAAAATCAGGGTGGAACAAGATGGGCGCTTTGGTAAGTTTGTCCTTCAGGGTCCTGAAGGCCTTCTCGCACTCCGCTAACTAGCTTACTTTATTCAGCTGGGCATTTTTAGTGAGGTCCGATAATGGGGTGGCAATATTCAAAAACCCAGGTATAAACCGGTGATAATATCCAGCTAGTCCCAAAAACTGGCATACCTGTTTTTTTTGTTGTGGGCACCTTACATTCCCGCAAGGCTTCCACCTTGTCTACCAGTGGCCGTACTGTCCCCTGTCTGACAGTGTACCCTAAATAGGTCACCTCGCGGCAACCCAACTGACATTTCCGCGGGTTGGCTGTAAGGCCTGCCTTCCTCAGGGTCTCCAATACTGCTTCCAAGTGTTGTAGATGTGTTAGAAGAATAGGGGGCCTCAAGGGAAAAAGGCCGGGGAGGTATGGAGAGACTGAACTTCCTTAGGACCCCTAGCTCACAGACAATCCTGCCCCCACTATTTCCCCTACAGCCGCTTTCGCAAGATAAAAATATATAGTTTGGCTTGCACATTTCTACTTGGCGGGAAGCCATAAAATACTGTCAAGGATTATTAGGTTAAAAGATCGAGTCACATTGCTGCTTGCTGCATGTGCTCAAAGTGCGCAATAAGAGGAAGCTAGGCAGATGTATCCTGGTTGGGTAATCAGACTGCTTGTAGTGCAAAACTAAGCCATTTACTTCATGGTATAAAAGTGTGCTGTATGCTTAATTTGGTGTGCCTCTCCCTCTGGCATAAGTCGAGGGGAGAACCCGATCAGCTGACTGACAAATAAAGGGCTTGGCGTTTATCCTTTTGTGCCTCCTTGGGGTAATTGACTAGCTCCAGGGGGAAACGAGCCCATTTGGCTAACAGATGTGCCCTCCAAGTCGGACTATAGATCACCACATCGTCTATATAGGCAGTCATGTTGGAGTAGTGGGGCTGTAACAACCAGTCCATCAATCACTGAAACGTGGCTGCAGCCCCATGTAGCCCAAACAGCATGGTCACAAACTGAAACAGTCTAAAGGGGGTGGGGAAGGCAGTTTTTTCCTTAGGGGCTGGTGTCAGGGGGTTCTGCCAGTACCTTTTAGTCATATCTAGGATCGAGAAGTTTTCCACCTGTCTGAGCCGGTCCAGTTACTCCTCAGTTTGAGGCATTGGCTAGGCATCAAACCGTTAAATGGTGTTGACTTTGCAGAAATCGATGCAGAACCATGTCGTGCCATCAGGTTTTGGGATGAGGACAATAGGGATCCTCCACTCGGTGTGGGATTCCTCCATGATTCCCATCTCTAACATCATCTGGAGCTCCGTCCGGACGGTTTCCCACATCTTCCCGGGTACGGGCCAGTTTTGATCCCGCACTTTGTGGCCTGTATATGTAGCAATGTAGTGACATATGGCGCTGGTCCAGCCAGGTTGGGTAGAGAAAAACTGCAAATCTCTGGACCACCTGCTGTAAGACTCTCCATTGCGCTGGACTTAGTTCCTCACTCACTATGACCTGCGCAGGTCCCTGGAAGTCTTCTACTGCAGGCCCCAACTCCAGGTCCACGGAGTTCGGAGTGATCAGTAGGCCCTCAGCCGTCTTCCATTTCTTCAGGAGGTTTATGTGATAAAGTCGCACCTCTTCCGTCCTTCCCAGTAACCTCACTTCATAATCTACGGCTCCTATGCGCCATACCACCTCAAATGGGCCTTGCCACTGGGCTAACAGCTTGAAGTCGCTGGACAGCAGTAGGACGAATACATGTTCCCCTGATCAAAAGAGCGGAGCTTGGCTCTTTGATTGTAATACTGGGCCTGGGTCTCTTGTGCCTGTAAGAGGTTAGTCTTGGCAAATTCTCCTACCTTCTGCAAGCACTCCCACAACTGTGCCTTGGACCCGAGATTCATGTTCTTCCCAGATTTCTTTCAATATGTCGAGTATCCCCCTAGGCTGGCGTCCATACAGGGGTTTGAAAGGAAAGAACCCCGTTGACACCTGGGGGGACCTGCCATATGGCGAACAACAGGGCTGGGAGGAGCTTGTCTGAGTGGCAGGAGTCTTCAGCTACGAATTTGTGGAGCATCAACTTTAACATTTGATTAAAATGTTCCACCAGGCCATCTCTCTAGGGATGGTAAACAGTCATTCTAAGAGGGCGGATATTTAACAACCGAGACAGTTCTGCCATTAGTTGGGATGACACATTGGTGCCCTGGTCAGTCAGGACCTCTTTAGGGATCCCCACCTGTGCACATAACTTGAAAAGCTCCTCCACGAGGGTGCGGGCAGTGGTATTCTGTAGTGGCACCACTTCGGGGTAACGTGTGGCATAGTCCACCACCACCATGATATACTGACAGCCCGAACTGGCCTTCTTTAGGGGCCCCACCAGGTCCAACCCAATCCTTTCAAAGGGTATCCTCACCACAGGCAGCGCTACGAGGGGGGCCTTCAGCACCCCCTTTTGGCTGGTGCGTTGGCACTCTGGGCACGATTCACACAAGTCCTGTACTGCACAGTGAATGTCCGGCTAAAAAAATCTCAGACCTACCCGTTGCAAAGTCTTCTCCCAGCCTAGATGGCCTGCCCAGTGTAGCCAGACAGGAACCCCCCTTGTAACATCCATTTTTGCTTGCCTGGAGCATACAGGGCACACAGAGCAGAAGGCCCAGGCTGCTGTGACCATGAATGGCTGTAAACAGAGATATGCCAGTTGCTGACCAAGAGGCTGCCAAGGAATGCCCTTGACTCAAACCCATATTGATACAAACACACAGCCGCCCGCGGGAGGAGGAATCTCTCGCCCAGTAAAAAAAAGTCTAGTATTTACAATTTAGTTATCTCTCTTGCAAGTGTAAATTAACTTGAAACTTGCTTGTAAGAACTGGCGCCACAAAACGGACCAGTACAATTCGGCATCTTAGATAAGAAAGAGGATACGGGTCCCCAGGGGTATAAAGATGGGTCCAGCAGCGCATTTTCTCTGAGTGTCAATCTACCATCTATCTGCTGGTCAGGTTAGGTGTTTGATCTCCCGAGGTTCCAAAGGGGACGCCCACCTCATATTCGTCTTTCCTAGGAATTGAGAGACCGGCCCTGGCCTGACACGCTGGAGTCAAGAGGCACAGAAGGGGGTAAAAATTGTACCTGAATGTGGTCCTTTGTTTAAGTATATATACATAGTGTTAGAGCTCTTTAAAAGATTAAGCTGTCATTTGGTACCATTATTTCTATTTTCTATCTTTACCTTTTTCCTGTAACCATTTTAAGATCTCTATTTTGCTAATAATTATGAAATAGAGCAATAGCCATTGTAACCATATGATTTATAAGTTCCTTTAATAAACCTGTAACTGTTTAAGTTTTAACCTGACTCCTTCAGTTGCTATAATAGAACCAAGAACAATTTAAAAGAACTTCAGCCGGTCATAAAGGGACAGACATAGGGAGAGCTTGGGCGTTTGGATCTGTGTCACTCCCAGGTGACAAGATCCATTGGGGCACCTTTCCAGCCTTTCCCAGGCTGCCCGCTGCGAAGGAACTTTGTGTTCTAGCAGTTAAAATCTAAGGTGTAATAAGCTCTTCCTATATAACGGGGCGTCTGTTGGCCTGCTGGCCACCCTCTGCGACGGGACCCTGGTCCTAGCAGTAAAGACACGGATGTTAAACCTTTTCTCGGAAACACACACACACACTGCCCTGACCATCGGCTGACACCCAGGGAATCCTGTGTGCCAGACATAGTACTGTATTTCTATACTTGCCAGGGACCAGGAGCTGCCACACTTCTTCCTCTGTCTGTGGGTCTCGAACCACCCGATATAGACAGTCCACTCTTACTTGAAAGTGCGGGTCTTGAGGTTTGCGGGTGTCCCTGGCTTCCTCCTCGCCTGTTCCTTGCACCTGCACCCAGGCTCAGCTCAGTGTCTGGTCCTCCCTTTGTTCTCTTAGGAAGTCTCCCTCCACTTCCAGTGTTTCTACTGCCTCCTCCGAGGTCGGGTGGTCCCCTCTGGTGGGTAGTGGGTTCTCCTATTGGCTCAGGGTCAGCCCTTCCTCTGCTTCTAGATTCTTGCCTTGGGCAGCCTCTTCCAAGTCTTGAGAGGATAGGAATGGGCCCTGCACTGACTGCTGTCTCCATTCTCGTAGCACCCTGCGGAAGCCCTTCCAGTCCCGGCCCAATATAACAGAGTAGGCCAAAGCTGGGGTCAACCCTACTCAGTAGACTCTGGCATCCTGACTGGCAGCTAGCCGCACCCATGCTGTCGGGTATGCCGCACCTCCCCATGCACACATAACAGTTGAATGGGCATTCTGACTGGCTCGGGTCCTTTTATTAGGTTCACCCTTACCAGCATCTGTCTGCATACTGAGTCTACCAACGCTGTCACTGGGGTCCCCTCCATCCAGAGTTCCACCGCCATCTTGGTGAGGTCTCCTTCTCCATTCCCAAGCCACTTGTCCAAAGGGACAGACTATGCAGGGGTTCTCCCACCTATGCCAGTCTTCTAGTCCATTCCCCCCCATTTTCTCTGTATAGGGTTCATCCCTTTGCCTTTTCCTTTGGGCAGCATCACACTTACCCCTGGGTCTCCACTGGTGGTCCCTGGCTCGTGCCCCCTCTTCCATTGTGCCTTCAGCTGAGCTGCAACCTCCTGCATCCACTGGCACTGCCATCACTGTAACGCAACCAACTGCTGTTGCAGCTGGGTATGGTATAATTCCTGCTTCCATTGCCATTTTGACAACCGCTCGCCCCACTCCCTGGGATCCATTTTCCTTGGTCTGCCAACCCCTCTGCTCAACCCCTCAGCACAGAGGTGGGATCGTCTGCCCACAGTCACCACGTGTCAAAGGGCACACCCTATGTCAGGGTGCCGCCCAGGCTTGGAGTAAATTTCAGTCTTCTACGGCCTAGTTTTCCCAAAGTACAATGCCCCTGGCTTAGGGGAAATATGGCCCTCTGGCCCAGTCACAACATACAATGCCCCTGGTTTAGGGGAAATACGGCCCTCCAGCCTAGTCCCAAAATACAATGCCCCTGGTTTAGGGGAAATACAGCCCTCTGGCCTAGTTCCAAAGTACAATGCCCCTGCAGTCTCTGCTGGTGGCATGTGGAGTGGTGGGAAAGGTAGGGGGACTCAGGCTCTCCCACTCCACTGGCTCCCAGCCCAGGGCCCTTGATGGCAGCGAAGGTTTTCACTGCCTGGTCAGTGGGGATGCCTGCCAGAATACACTGACCTCCCAGAGGTTTTTCCTCTGCCCTGGGCTGTCTCTTACCTCTCCCCTTTCCAGGTTGGGCCCTCTACAGGTTAGTCCTGGGCTGCTCCTGAAGCAACTTGGATGGTGAGTCAGACTCCTGAGATGGCAGCAATGGCAGACTGGATTCAGGTGGTGGTTTGGGCTTTTTCGGAGCTCCTTGCCAAGCCCCTGCCTCTTCGCCCCCTCCCCCCATCTGCCTTCTTGTCTGGGTATTTATCCCCGGCCTGTAGCCTGAGCATGCTCCACAGGGCTGTGGGGATAGGGCCCCTTCAGCCACCTGGGTCAGGTGGACTCCTTGGGCTTGAGTGCAGGGCAGTGCCGCCCCGTCACATATGGTCATAAGCCTTAGATAAGACTACTATAGCCAACACTGTTATCTTACTGTTCTGTACTTCAGCTAGCAGCTATCCAAAGAGTCCAGTTACAGTGCAAACTGGTGGGTGTTTAAATTATTACAGTTTCTCTGCATAACTTTCAGCTAACACAAAGTGTTTGTAAAACCAACACAAGATTTTCAGAAATAAGGATGGAAGTTGTATTGTCACCTTGTAGATCAAGATAAGGAAAACTAAACAATGTGTATGACAATGCTTAGCTGTAAATGGCTGTGTTGAAATATGGACTCACAGACCTAGTGCCTTCTACAAGCTGAAAGGCACCATATATGCCCATTTCCATTTTGCTGCCAGATACTAACTATGCTTAAATGTCTAATGCAGCTTGCTTTATGATTTTAGGCTTTTTGCACACTGAAAAGCACATGAATTTACTTCTGGCTTGCATTTGAATCCTTTTTTTTAAAACAACATGTTAACAAATTAAATCAGGAAGGTACTGGGAGAGAAGAAATTCGGAACAAAGTGCTACTGGTTTTTTTCATGCATTAAGCATTGCTTTTTAGCAATTCTAACACATTCTAATCTTCAAACTTGGCTTTTTTGATAGAGCTCTTGTTTTGTAGATCTAACTAGTAAATTTTTAGAACACTTTTGTAGTATTTTTCTGTGAACAACCTACTCTTTGGTTTGCAGACTCAGCAAACTGAATTATTTGACAGAGGTAAGTAATTCCATCAGTAAATCTTGTGCAGGCAAATGAAAATATGATTCATGGGGGAATGAATATCTGGGCTATTTAACCTAATTTTAAAAATGGGCAAGTGTAGAGTTGTGGTGCATTAAAAGTTTGGAGATTATGCAACCATAGTTATCACAATGTGGATAAAAGGAGCATTTTTAAATGCTTCCTTTAGAAGAAGTTAGAAAACATTTTTAAGACAGATCTAACTATTTCTAATTATTGTGTAAAATTTGAATTCCATCATTCCATAGATATTTTGATGTATTTTTCTTTGTAAAATATGTTCGCCATTTATCTACTGATTGCATTCAGCTACATAATTATAGGAAGTGCAATTTTTAGCTATTTAATTACATTTACCTCACTAATAAAATAAGTATAGCTTTACTAAACTAATTTAGCTCTACTAAACAAATATAGTTACCTTTCTGATTTTTACACTATTTATTTGAGTATAAACCACACACTTCAACTCTAGGTCAAGTTCCAAGGTCTTATGTTTTGTTTGGCCTTGTCTCTATTTATAAGATGCACGTTCTTCCTCTTAAACATTTCAATGTGCCACTGTAAAATGGAAATTGTGACTGTGAAGGTGACAAATGTTGCTTCATTAACAAAAGTTATCACATACTTAATAAACAGTTTAAGGATTTATTTTTAAAAAATCTAATTTACCAAGTGATATCCTACAGTATGCAACACTGAGAAAACTAAAGCATTGAAACCAAATATACGCATTAACTATAAGATTAACATTTTCTATAAAATGTGCCTGTAATAATGAACCAGCTTCAGGGAACCCATGTAGATGTAAACTTTGAAACATGGTAAAATGCTACCCTCTGCTGGCATTCTAAAACTCACTTTTCTCAGCTGGCTCACCCATTTATAGTTCATGACCATCTTCAATATTGTGTATCATCTGTGATTTCCAAGCAGAATATTTCCATAAGTAAATTTAGCGAAGTGGCAATGTACATAAGTTTCAGAACCTATTTAACAGAATTCCTATACTAATAATTTAGTTGAGTGGACGCACTAAACGTTCAGCAACATTTGCATTTTCCTGTATAATATGTAATGTAAATTCTTATATATAAAAACTTTATTAGAGCTAATAAGATAGAACTGAAAGATTTTTCTTTGAACTTTAACTTGTATAAGACTCATTTTTTTGAATGACCATGAGCTTATCCTTTAGCTGAGTCCTATTGTGAAATGGCAAAGACTCTTCAAAAACACTGCTAGAAAATTCAGCAATTTTTTAGCTTTTTCTGGTACATTTCATTCTTAGTATTAAAATCTAAAGCTCTGGGTTTAAAAGCTGCTTTCATATATAGAGGAGAAATTTCCTTAGATGTTATGTCTTCTCTTTCAGTTTCAGACTATGTTAGGAGAGCTGTGCTATGAATATTTTTTTTGGCTAAGGACAATGTAGCTCTCACTGTACATTGACTTTGGGGCATGAATATCAAGACAGTGAAATAAATGTATTTTTAATTTATGTTATGATTTATTTTGGAAGCTATATTTTTCAGCATTTCTAGTCTCAATAACAACTTGTAAAGAATGGTAAAAGGATTTAAAAGGACTTAAATGAAAATGGATAATAAAGTAAATTACAAAAGTATTGTTTTGAGGAGATTTAGTTGTCAGGACAAGGGGTTTTTTGTAAGAAAAAGGTTTGCAGTAGAATCCTCGATACTATCTTCTGGTTTTGGGGAAGAACATTTCTACCATCTGGACTTGAGTGCAGGCTCTCAGGAAAAGAAGTCCTCTGAAGAGATACAAAAAGTATATTTTCCTTTTATTAATTGTTTTATTAATTTGTACTGTTTACATTATACCTGATTCATCTGATTATTTTCTGCAGAAAATAATGAAAATGTATTGAGGTCCCTCTTTAGCTCATATAGGGTATGTCTACACTACAAAGTTAATTCGAACTAACGCATGTTAGTTGGAATGAACTTTGATAGGCGCTACACTAGCGCTCCGCTAGTTCGAACTTAATTCGAACTAGCGGAGCACTTAGTTCGAACTAGGTAATCCTCATTCTATGAGGACTAAGCCTAGTTCGAATTTACTAGTTCGAATTAAGGGATGTGTAGCCCCTTAATTCGAACTAGTGGGAGGCTAGCCCTCCCCCGCTTTCCCTGGTGGCCACTCTGGCCAACACCAGGGAAACTCTATTGCCCCCTCCCGGCCCCAGACCCCTTAAAGGGGCATGGGCTGGCTACGGTGCCTGTGCCAGATGCAAGCCTGCCAGCACCCAGCCAGCAGACCCTGCACCTGGCACGGATCGAGCCAGCCACCCGCTGCCCCCCAGCCCTCCCCCTCTTCCCGGGACCAGGCTGGCGGCTCCCAGGAGCTTGCCCGGGACTGCAAGAGGCAGGCATCCGCCTGGTCTAGTGCGGACATCGTGGACCTCGTCCACGACCTCCGCACTAGGCACAGGAAAGTGGCTGTCTAGGACAGGAGAGCTGCCAGCCTGGCCACCCAGGAGCAGGTGTGCATGAAAATCAAGATAGTCCACTGAGACCCCCGACCCTGAGCTTACAATGGCCGTACTGGGTCAGACCAAAGGTCCATCTAGCCCAGTAGCCTGTCTGCCGACAGTGGCCAACACCAGCTACCCCAGAGGGGATGGACCGAAGACAGTGACCAAGCCATTTGTCTCGTGCCATCCCTCTCCAGCCTTCCACAAACTTCGGGCAGGGACACCTCTCCTACCCCCTGGCTAATACCACTCCATGGACCCAACCTCCATCACTTGATCTCACTTCTCTTTAAATGCTGTTCTAGTTCTAGCCTTCACAGCCTCCTGCAGCAAGGAGTTCCACAGGTTGACTCTTTGCTTTGTGAAGAACAACTTTCTGTTACTAGTTTGAAACCTGCTACCCATTCCTTTCCTTTGGTGTCCTCTAGTTCTATTATGGGAATTAATGAAGAACTTTTCTTGATGCACCCTCTCCATCCCACTCATGCTTTTATAGACCTCTATCCTACCCCCCTCAGTCTCCTCTTTTCTAAGCTGAGAAGTCCCAGTCTCTTTAGCCTCTCTTCATATGGGACCTGTTCCAAATCCCTGATCATTTTCATTGCCCTCCCCTCTCCCAGCCTCTCTCTTCCCCTCTCCCACCTCCTTTTCCCAGTCTCCCCCAGTTTTGTTCAATAAAGAGAGATTCTATTTTTGAACACAATTGTCCTTTATTTTGTACATCAGGAAGGGGGGCTAGGAAGGGGTAAGTGGAAGGAGGTGAGGGAGGAATGGGGTATGAGCCCCCAATGGGGAGGACTGGGCTGGCTCTGCGGGCTTCTGGGGGTGGAACCTCTCCTGCAGCCCCCTAATTGCCCCCTCTCCCCAGATGACAGCCTGCAGCAAGTGCAGCCAGGCTGATGGCCGAGTGGTGTGATGTGCCCAGTGTGGGTACTCCGGGCAATCCAAGCCAGGACTGCTTTGCAAGTGGGGCACCCCTGAGAACTGTCTGTCTGGGGTGGGGGTCGGGTCCCTTTAAGCACAGCCCTCGGCTAGCCTGAGACAGCAGCTCCACGCTCTAAGTCTTCATCTGATGCCCTGCCGGCACTGCTTCCGGCCACCTTTAACCCCGGTTCAGGGTCCACTCTGTGTGGACAAGCTAGTTCGAATTAGCAAAACGCTAATTCGAACTAGTTTTTTAGTCTGGATGTGTTAGTTCGAATTAGCACTGTAGTGTAGACATATCCATACTCTTTTATTCTCACTACATAACACTGATAAAGAGCTGTGGCTTTTTGTGAACAGTCATTGCTATATAGTAGGATAGGTTGCTATTATGATGGCTAAGAAACAGTCACTGTCAAGCCTACTATATATGCTGACAAGTAAAAATGATCATGTGTTGCTTTTATGGGGGCTGATCCATTAAACTATGATTCATTAAACCGTGAAGGTAGAGAGATTACAGGGCTTCTCCAGTGGCACAGTGGATAAGGTGTCTGTCTGGAGGTTAAGAGTTCAATGCCTGCCTACCGTGAGGAAACTCATCACCAGCCTCCCAAGGGAGGGATGGAGCTGGCTTGCTTGGAAGTTAGGAATGATAAGGGTGCCCATTAAGGTCATGAGACTGGGAGGCTCCTACAGTGCCTCAATGGATCGGGTGCCTTTGATTGGCACTGATGTGGTATTTGATATCTCTCCCTGGAACTTCAGCTTTTTAATATGAAGTACTGAAATAACTGGATAGTGAATCAAATATTCTTTTCCAGGTGAATCAAAACCTGGATATAAAAGCTTTGAGAATGTATGTTTGCTTTAGCAGCCAAAACTGTAAGTATGAGAGGAACAAGGCAAGTTTAAAATGTTAGATTTGCTCTTTTTGGAAAACAATAATCAATCCCTTTGGCTGTGTCTAGACTGGCCAGTTTTTCCAGAAAATCAGCCGCTTTTCTGGAAAAACTGGCTAGCTGTCTACACTGGCCGCTTGAATTTCCGCAAAAGCACTGATGATCTCATGTAAGATTGTCAATGTTCTTGCGGAAATACTATGCTGCTCCCATTCGGGCAAAAGTCCTTTTGGGTAAAACTTTTGTGCAAAAGGGCCAGTATAGACAGCTCAGATTTGTTTTCCACAAAAAAGCCCCGATTGTGAAAATGGCGATCGGGTCTTTTTTACGGAAAAGCGCATCTAGGTTGGCACGGACGCTTTTCCGCAAAAAGTGCTTTTGCGGAAAAGTGTCTGTGCCAATCTAGATGCTCTGTTCCAAAAATACTTTTAACGGAAAACTTTTCCGTTCAAAGCATTTCCGGAAAATCATGCCAGTCTAGACATAGCCCTAGTGTCAAGCTGTATTTGATACTGTATCACTTAATCTATGTTATCATCCTGAACTTGACAAACTGTTTGGATTAGGACTTGTCACAAAGGAAAATTTCAATTTAAATTTCAAAAGATTTCTGCAGAATTTTAATTAATAAAGTGATTCAAATTTGAAAATGATAAATGAATGTGGCAACAATTCAGTTACTCACAGTAGTTCATTTGAAGTGTCTACCACATTAATCAGATTTTGTGTTGGTGAACATGATAGAGTATCAAGGTAAAGCTGTACCTTAACCTCATGACAAAATCATTGACATCAGACTCAGTTAGCCACAAAGGAAATGCTTTCTACACAGTTTGGTGATCCCAATGCTCAAAGAGAGGGGCTGAAAGCCAAGAAAGGTATTAGTGGAATCTGAATTCTCTGGACCCAAAGCAAACTTTTATTCTAGTAATTGATGACAACCATTAATCTTTAATCTTTCATACGTAACCTTATAACCAACTTATACATCTTCATAGCCTGATGTGAACATAAATGTTGGGTTACATGTTTTCCTTCAGTGCTGAAATGGGAAACATTTTGTTTAACTGGATACATAATTTGGATTTGGTGAAGAATGTTGGCATAAGGTACTTGAATGGTCCTGGAATGGTTTTCTGATAATAGCTCGGCAAAGTTTTTTTAGTCAAAATCTTTTAAAATTAAAATTCTCAGAGGGACAACCATGTTAGTCTTAACTTTAAATATAAATTAGTCCTATGGCCCATTAGAGACTATAATAAATATATACACAACGAGAGTATATTTGTATCATGATCATCTAATCTGAAGAAGTGGGTTCTAAAGAATCATGAGCTTTTGTAGGCAAAACCCACTTCTTCAGATGAGATGATCTTGAGACAAATATTTTGTGGCTTTGGCTCAAATTGCACAATTTTTATAACTTAAAACTTTAAAATTACTCTAATTTTCTATTTTATAGTTAATTATTATATCTGAAATTTAAAACAAAACTCATGAGGGGTTAACTCGCTCATATGGATGTCACTGGACAAAAATCAACCCTACTAAGTGAAACTATTCATACAGCAAATTTTTAAATCCATCACGTTTCACTCTGGCAGCACTGTCAGATGCCTTCAATAGAAAGCTTACCTGTTAATAGTGTTGACATCACGTCCACTCGTGGGGTAGCAGAAGTAAGACTTTCTTCTAAGACCACACAGACATTTTTTCTTTAAGGAAAACATTCAGGCAAATAGGCTTAGAAACTACTCAGTATCAGCATGACTTGCTTTGGAGGTAGTTCAACCAACCTCCGTGACAGTATCTGCAACATTAAGGGTTACAAACATTTTAATTTCACAAAATTGAACACACTTGTTCCACCTGTCTGTGAGACACCCCCCCCCCCCCACTCCCACTAAGTGCATTTCCACTCCCTCTGTTACTTGTTCTGCCCCATCTTTTCTCACTCACTTATGGGGCAGAAAAAGAGGGTGCAGTAGTCATCATGAACAGAACAGATTATGAACAGGAAGTAACCAGACAACTCACCAATACCATATTCTAGAAGCCTCTCTCCTGTTATCCCTCTAAAGTATACCTAAAAAACCTGAAACAAGCGCCCATAAAGCTCTCTGATGCTGCTCAGGACCAGATTTACACTAACACCCCCTCCCTCCCAATTCCTGACCAGGATTTTTCTATTTGTTACCCAAGATACACAAACCTGGAAATCCCAGACAACCCAGCATCTCAAGCATTGGCACACTTACAACAGGATTATCTGGCTATATTGACTCTCTCTTAAGTCTCTATACTACCAGCACTCCCATCTACCTTCGCAACACCACCGACTTCCTGAGGAAACTACAAAACATCAGTACCGTAAATTAGAGAATAATACATGCGTCCAAGTATAACACGCACTCAT
Source organism: Pelodiscus sinensis (assembly GCF_049634645.1). NCBI lineage: Eukaryota > Metazoa > Chordata > Testudines > Trionychidae > Pelodiscus > Pelodiscus sinensis. Next base: position 12,810,856 of record NC_134723.1, read on the forward strand.
GCATTACCCACAGTTTTTCTATCATGTGTAAAAAATATATTAGAAAACCCGTGGATGTACATAACCCACAGAGACCTCTGCCACCTTCATAAAAGAATCTGGTGGTCTGTAACCGAGTCTCTCTTCGGGGGCCACAGGGCACCCCCCCCCAGTCCGAGGGTCCTTGTCCTAGTATGTCCTGTGCCTCCCGTTCCCGGTCTCTACCCCGCTGTCTCCCCAGACGCGGGCTCCACTGCTGGTCCTCCTGGGGCCGGTGGCCTCACTGTCCTTGGCTCAGCTCGGATCCAGGGTCCTTCCCGGTCCGTCCCCCGGCCGTCCCTTCTCTGGTGGGGCTTGGCTCCATCCTGCTCCCCACCGCTCCGGTCGTCCCCGCTGGGTGGTCGGCTTCCACTGCTGGGCTCCACGCCGCTCCAGGTGGGGTCCTTCTCGTGCCCTGCAGAGGAGGCTGAGAGCAGAATCCTCCCTGCTCTGCCCAGGCCTCCTCCCCTCCTGTTCCTTCCTCCCCCTTTTTGAATTCCCCACTCGGCGTCTGGCCGGCCCCCGCCCTTCCAAGCGCCGGCTCTGCGCTCCTGGGCCCTAGCGCTGGCCGGGTTCCAGCCGTGCCGTCCTGCGCCTGCGTGCCGGTCATGCTGAGTTCCCCTCGCTCTCCTGCCGGCTCTGGTGTGCAGCGCTGGGCTCCTGTTCCCAGCTGACCTTCCGCGCGAGGCACGGGGCCGCGGTCCCTGTGGCTGGGAGTGCGGGGGTAAGTTCCCCCGTCACACCCCTCCCCCCTAGTTTCCCTTGTCTCTCCTTTTACCTCCTCTCTCTCAACGCACCTGGACAGAAAGTCTGCGTTTGAGTGCTCTCGCCCCGCCAGATGCGCTATTATAAATGAATATTGCTGCAAAAACAGGTACCATCTCATTATCCGGGGATTAACCTCTTTCATGTTATGCATCCACGTTAAGGGTGCATGGTCTGTCACTAATCGGAACGTGTTGCCCCAGAGGTAATACCTCAGCATTTCTACAGCCCACCTAAGTGCTAGAGCTTCCTTTTCTATGGTGGAATACTGTTGTTCTCGCGGCAGTAGTTTGCGGCTCAGGTATACAATGGGTCTATCCCCCCTTCCTTGGTCCTGGGCCAAGACTGCACCCACCCCTATATTGGATGCGTCTGTCTGCACAATGAAGGGTTTAGTGAAGTCGGGTTGTGTTAGTACTGGTGCGGAGGTAAGCCTCTGCTTCAGCTGTTGGAATGCCTCTTCGCACCGCTCCGTCCACTTCACTTTTTCCGGGTAACCCTTTCTTGTTAGGTCTGTTAGGGGGGGTGCGATGGTGGCGAACTGGGGGATGAATCGGCGGTAGTATCCGGCCAGACCTAGGAACTGCCGCACCTGTTTCTTCATGGTCGGGGCCCGGTAGTTCTGTACCGCTTCTACCTTGTTCACTTGTGGCTTCAAGTGGCCCCTTCCTACCACGTACCCCAGGTATGCTACTTCTGCCTGGACGAATGTGCACTTGGCCGAGTTGGCTGTCAGTCGCGCGTCTTTTAATGCCTGGAGGACCGCTCGGACGTGTGTCAGGTCTCTTCCCACAATGCACTAAAGACGATGATATCATCGATATAGGCGGCGGCGTACGCCTGATGGTCCCACAACACCTAGTCCATTACCCTCTGGAAGGTGGCCGCCACTCCATTTAGTCCGAAAGGCATTGTGAGGAAGTGATACAGTCCCGATGGGGTGGCGAAGGCAGTCTTTGCTTGTGACGCGGGCGTGAGCGGGATCTGCCAATATCCTTTGGTCAGATCTAATGTCAACAGATATTGTGCCCGCCCCAGTCTCTCCAGTAACTCCTCTACCCGCGGCATCGGGTAGGCATCCATTCGGGAGATGACATTCACCTTTCGGAAATCGATGCAGAACCACAGGGTCCCGTCCCACTTGGAGACAAGCACAATAGGGCTTCGCCAGGCGCTCTGGGATTCTCATATGACCCCCATCTGCAGCATCTTGCTTACCTCCTCCCGCACAGGGTCCCACATCTTCCGAGGTAGTGGGTGGAGGGGTTCTCGAATTTTCTGTCCGGGTGGCATCTGGATGTGGTGGTACCCTGCCGTGGTCTTGCCCGGCTGAGTCGACAGCATGTCTGCGAACTCCCGCAGCAGGCTTCTCATCCCCTCCTTCTGGGGCTCCATCAGCTCTGCTCCCAGGGATGCCTCTTCCTCCGCGTCCTTGATGTCACCGCCCCAGGGTCCCAATTCCGGCTCAGCCCTCTGCAAACTGACCATGAGGCCTTCTCGTTCCTTCCATCTCTTTAACAGGTTTACATGGTAGATTTGTGCCCCTTTTCGCCGGTCTGGGTTTGATCTCATAATCCACTGGGCCTACTTACCAAATTACTTCATAGGGGCCCTGCCATTTTGCTAGTGACTTTGATTCTGCCGACGGCAGCAGCAGCAGAACCCAGGGCAAAGGTCCGCACTTGTGCCCCTCGGTTGTAGTAGCGAGCTTGCCTCGCTTGGGCCTTGCGGAGGTTCCCCCGGGCCAGATCTCCTACCGCTCTCAATCTCTCTCATAGTCCTAAAATATACGGGACCATCCCTTGTACCTTGGGGGGCTGTTCTTCCCATTCCTCTTTGATAAGATCCAATATGCCCCGAGGCTGCCTCCCGTAGAGTAACTCGAACAGGGAAAATCCGGTAGAAGCCTGGGGTACTTCCCACACTGCAAACAGGAGGGCCGGGAGGAACTGGTCCCAATCCTGGGGGTCTCTTTCTACAAACTTCCGGAGCAGGGTTTTAAGCGTCCTATTAAAATGCTGCACCAACCCATCCGTTTGGGGGGGTGTGACTGGGCAGGCGCCGCGTCCATGCTCCCCCGCACTGAGTCAGGAACCGGGGGGGGCGAGACAGGCGCCGTGCCCGCAACCCCCTGCACGGAGCCAGGGTCTGGGACAGAGACCGGCCCGCCGGGGAGGCGGGCAATCAGAAGGGGTCCGGCTGCGAGGGATCCGGGAGACAGGGCGGAGGGAGGGAGGACAAGCGGCCGCGAGGACGCTCCGGCATGGCCGGATGACGTCATGGGAAGTGGCGAGCAGGACGCCCAGGAGGGCGGGGCCGCAGGTGCTGGGGGAAGACCCACCCTGCCACTTGGGCAGGGATTTCAAAAGGGCAAGAGCCCCAGCCCGGACGACGCCAGGGGCGGTGAGGCGGACAGACCCCCGCCAGGGGAGGAGAGCACTGGAGAACCCAGGCCCACGGACCCTCGACAGAGGCAGAGACCGGGGGTAAGCCTATTCCCCAGCTGGGGAATCCCCTGGGGCTAAGCCGGGAAGAAGAGACCCAGGGCGGGGCCGCGGTCCCCGCAAGTGGAGGGTTTGGGGGAACTCGGCCCCCTCCACTATCCAGGGACTGACGTCCCTGTCTCAGGGCCCTGGGTCAGGGCTCGGAGTGTGGGAGGGCCCGAGCCCCCTTCCTGGCCCCCTCATGTCCATCGGAGCACGGGCCGACAGCGCGTACAGTTAGGACCACGGGCAGGCGGTCAGTCACAAGACAGGAAGGGCACCTGAACTTGGGGTGACCTCCGGAGACTTGGTAACACGTGGTGGAGAACGTGGGCATGACCTGAGCCCCGGTTAGGGGGACACGGGGGAAAAAAAAGGGACAGGAGGGCACGGAGGGGAGGACCCCCCCTTTTTTTTGTTGTAATCCGCTAATTTCCCCAGGAAAGATGGATCTAAACAGTGTTGGACTGGCTGGTGGACAACCAGAAGCAATGGCAACAGCAGCAGTCGCAAGCGTTGCAGCAGTTCCTGGAAAAATTCCGGGAACAGGCCGCAGCCAGCGTGGCCAGTAGCGGGGCGCCGCCAGTGGGAACCGATGAGGAGGCGGTGGGCCGTCAGCTTCCCATTAGGCTAACAAAGTTGGGACCCAAGGACGACCCAGAGGCCTTCTTAGTGACCTTTGCACGAGTGGTAATAGCAGCAAAATGACCCCAGGACCACTGGGCAACCCTATTAGCCCCTTACTTGTCGGGAGCGGCGCAACTGGCCTACCGGGGTATGTCGGCAAGGGACGCCCTATGCTATTACAAGGTAAAGGAGGCCATCTTGGACCAGTTTGGGGTGTCGCCCGAATCCCACCGTCAGCGGTTCCGGGAGGCCCGGTACAGCCCAGGGGAATGCCCGAGGGCGGTAGCCCAGAGAGTTAGAGAGGCTGGGATGCGCTGGTTGGAACCAGAGAATAAGTCCGGAACGCAAGTAGCAGAAATAGTGATCCTTGAGCAGTATGTGAAGATCCTCCCCACAGAAGGGCAGCGATGGGTGAGGAGGCACCTTCCGGAGACCCTAGAGGAGGCCATCACCCTGATGGAACGCTTCCTCACCGCGGAAGGAAGTGAAGCCCCCCGCTCCCTGAGCACGACGTGGGACCCCCATGCAGAGGGTCCTACCCCAGTGAAAGGCGAAAGTAAGCCTTCAGGAAGCCAGGGGAACCGAGCCACAATGGGCCAGACTATAGGGCGCGGACTGGCGCCCCGATGGAGCCGCCCGGAAGGGCGAGGTACAGACACCGAAGGGCCAGCCCAGGCCCCCGAGAAGGATCCACGACCCGAAGGGGGAGCAAAAGGAGCCTGCTATCAATGCGGACAGGAAGGGCACTTTAAGAAGGACTGCCCTCTCATGGACTGTACCTTCGGGCAAGGCCCGGCGCGAAAGGTAACAGGGGGCGAACGGGGGCGTAAGCAGATGATGCATGAAATAAGGGTTAATGGACACCGGGTGAGGGCGGTACTGGACTCGGGGTGTGGACAAATGATAGTAAAGGCCAGCCTCGTGGGGTCGCGGGTGCCCTGTGGGCCAAAGGTATATATGAAGTGCGTCCATGAGGATATCCACCCCTATGTGACGGCAAAGGTGGAGATTGATGACGGGAGGATAAGGGACTCATGTACTGTCACGGTGGCCCCCCGCCTGGCGTATCCGGCACTACTAGGCCGGGATTGGCCCGGCCTAGGGCACCTGCTGAGCAACTGGGGACGGGAGCCCCAAGACATAGGAGGGGAAAGGTGTAGAAGCCCTAGGTTCACGGACCATGGCAAGGAGGTGAGTGATCCGACGCCTAGAGAAGAGGCCTCGAACGACGCTTGGTCGCAGACGCTCCGTCTAGACCCAGATGAGGGCGACTTCCTTGCTCTACAGAGAGAAGACCCGACCTTGCAACACGCTTGGACCCAGGTAGGAGAGACTGGGGGTGAAGACCGAGGAGGGAGGGACCCTCAGTTTGAGGTCCAGGGAGACCGCCTATTTCGGGTCACACCACAGGAGAGGGGGATGGAGGAACGGCACCAGCTGCTTGTACCAAAGCCCTATCACGGGAAGGTGCTAGAACTTGCCCACGACCACACCTGGGCCGGACACCTCGGGGCAGAAAAGACGCAGCACCGGGTACTCCAGAGGTTCTACTGGCCAGGGGTGTATCAGGACATAAAGAATTACTGCGCCTCGTGTCCCCAGTGCCAACAGACATCGACCGCAAGGCCCCTCTCATACCCCTCTCATACCCCTCCCCATCGTAGGAACACCCTTCGAGCGCATCGCGCTGGACCTGGTAGGACCACTGGAGAAGTCGAGCAGGGGTTACGTGTATATCCTGGTTGTCATAGATTACGCAACCCGATTCCCTGAGGCCCTCCCGTTGAGGCGAGCAACCGCGGGGGCGATAGCGGAAGAATTGATGAGACTGTTCTCATGAGTAGGCCTCCCCAAAGAATTGCTGACCGATCAGGGGACAAACCTAACATCAAAGATAATGACGGAATTATGTAAAGTCCTGCAGGTACGGAAACTACGAACGTCCGTGTACCACCCCCAGACGGATGGACTCGTGGAGAGGTTTAACCGCACCCTGAAGGAGATGTTACGCAAATTCATCAAGGAGGACCCGCGGGACTGGGACCAGCTATTACCGGCCCTGATGTTCACGGTACGTGAAGTCCCCCAGGCATCGCTATGCTTCTCGCCCTTCGAGCTACTATATGGGCGACGACCGAGAGGGATCCTAGACCTAGTGAAGGAAGGATGGGAGGAACAGAGAACGCCGACCTTGGGAGTAGCCCAGTACGTGGGCAATTTGAGAAAGAACCTCCGCGGGCTGGCGGAGTGGGCCCAAGAAAACCTAAAAAGGGCCCAATAGAGGCAACAAGCCCACTACAACCAGAAGGCCCAGGTAAGAACGTTTGCACCGGGTGACTCGGTCCTACTTGTGGCAAGGGCCCTTCAAAATAGTGAGATAAGTCGGGCTGGTAGACTATGAGATATTAATTAACAGTAACTGGAAAGAGACACAGATCTGCCATGTAAACTTGCTAAAAAGGTGGAACCCTCGGGAAGCGTTCTTAATTGACCCCCGGCCCCAGGATATCGAGTTCGGGCCCTGGGGCGAATCAGAGGTAGCCGTAGGCCAGGCCCAAGTTGGGGAGGGGTTATCGCAGATCCAACGGGACCAGGTGAAGGCGGTACTGCAACAGTTCCAGGAAACCTTAACCAGTCGCCCGGGACAGACGCGAGAAGTTTACCACGAAATAGTAACAGAGGCAGGGAAGATAGTGCGGGACCACCTGCGGCCTGTACCCCGAAAGATGTGGGACACCGTAAAGAGGGAGCTTCAAGCAATGCTGGAATGGGGGGTGATTCGGGAATCCCGCAGCGAGTGGCGGAGCCCAATAGTATTAGTCCCAAAACCAGATGGAGCCACCAGGTTCTGTATAGACTTTCGAAAAGTAAATGCCATCTCCCGGTTTCGACGCATATCCCATGCCTCGCGTAGATGAGCTACTTAACCGAGTGGGGAAGGCCCAATACCTGTCAACGATAGATCTGACAAAGGGGTACTGGAAGATCCCCCTGTCCCCCGAGGCACAAAAGAAAACGGCGTTCGCCATGCCTTTCGGGCTGTACCAATTCATAAACATGCCTTTCGGCTTACACGGGGCAGCCGCCACCTTCCAGAGACTAATGGACCATATATTGCGGGATCATTATGAGTACGCAGCCACGTATATAGTCGATATCGTCATTTTTAGTAGGTTATGGGAACAACACCTCGAGCATGTCACGGCAGTGTTGGAGGCGCTCAGGCGAGAAAACCTGACGGCCAACCCAAAGAAGTGCCACTTCGGAAAGAGGGAGGTCTCGTACTTGGGATATATGGTAGGGAGAGGTCAACTTAAACCCCTGCTAAGTAAAATCCAGGCAGTACAGGAGTACCCAATCCCAACGACGAAGAAACAGGTCCGACAGTTTTTAGGGCTTGCCGGGTACTACCGCCGGTTTGTAGCCAACTTTGCGACAGCAGCAGCACCTCTAATGGACCTCACCAGGGGCAGCCCCAGAACGTGAGATGGACAGAACAATGTAACAACGCCTTCGAGAAACTGAAATACGAGCTCACCCACGCCCCGGTGTTGATCCAACCCGATTTTAAGACTGACGCTTCGGAGCTAGGGCTAGGGGCGGTGCTGGCCCAAGAGGAGGAGGGGACGGAACATCCCGTGTTGTACTTAAGTCGTAAACTATTCCCTCGGGAAAAAAGTTATGCCACCATTGAAAAAGAAGCCTTGGCCCTCAAGTGGGCCATTGACTCTCTACGATATTTCCTCTTAGGGTCCGAGTTCACGCTGGTGACCGACCACGCACCCTTCCGGTGGATCCAGGGGATGAAGGTGGTACCTGAGTTTACAACCATATAAATTCGAAGTAAAACACAGGTTGGGTACAGCAAACGGGAATGCCGACTGTTTGTCGCGGGTACCAGAAGAGGTGACCGGAAGGGAGGTGGGGATGGAAAGGAGTTTAAGGGGGGAGGGATGTGACTGGGCAGGTGCCGCGTCCGCGCTCCCCCGCACTGAGTCGGGAACCAGGGGGGGCGAGGCAGGCGCCGTGCCCGCAACCCCCCGCACGGAGCCAGGGTCTGGGACAGAGACCGGCCCGCCGGGGAGGCGGGCGATCAGGAGGGGTCCGGCTGCGAAGGATCCGGGAGACAGGGCGGAGGGAGGGAGGACAAGCGGCCGCGAGGACGCTCCGGCGCGGCCGGATGACGTCATGGGAAGTGGCGAGCAGGATGCCCAGGAGGGCGGGGCCGCAGGCGCCAGGGGAAGACCCGCCCTGCCGCTTGGGCGGGGATTTCAAAAGGGCAAGAGCCCCAGCCCAGAGGACGCCAGGGGCAGTGAGGCGGACAGACCCCCGCCAGGGGAGGAGAGCACCGGAGAACCCAGGCCCACGGACCCTCGACAGAGGCAGAGACCGGGGGTAAGCCTATTCCCCAGCTGGGGAATCCCCCGGGGCTAAGCCGGGAAGAAGAGACCCAGGGCGGGGCCGCGGTCCCCGCAAGTGGAGGGTTTGGGGGAACTCGGCCCCCTCCACTATCCAGGGACTAACGTCCCTGTCTCAGGGCCCTGGGTCAGGGCTCAGAGTGTGGGAGGGCCCGAGCCCCCTTCCCGGCCCCCTCAGGCCCATCGGAGCACGGGCCGACAGCGCGTACAGTTAGGACCACGGGCAGGCGGTCAGTCACAAGACAGGGAGGGCACCCGAACTTGGGTAGTATACGGAGGTGTGGAGCTGTTTCACCCGGAGTAGGCGGCAAAGCTCAGCTAGGACTTGCCCCGTTAAGTTCGTCCCTTGGTCCGTTAGTATTTCTTGGGGTAACCCGACCTGGAAGAACACCTTAACCAGCTTCTCGGTCAGGACCGGAACCTTCGTGCTGCGGAGTGGGACTGCCTCCGCGTAGCGAGTGGCGTAGTCTATTAATATTAAAATGTATCGGTTGCCCTTTCTCAACCTCTCGAGGGGCCCCACTAGGTCCAATGCTATTCTCCTAAAAGGCACATCCACCACTGGCAAGGGTACCAGTGGAGCCCTCGCCACGTTCTTCCCTGCCACTCGCTGGCACTCCGGACAGGAGTCGCAAAAGTCTCTGGTTTCTTTGTGAATCCCCGGCCAATAAAACCGTTGCAGTATGAGCTGCAGTGTTTTTTCGCTCCCTAAGTGTCCTGCCCAGGGGTTGGCGTGAGCTGCCTCCAGCACTCGCCATCACCGCCGGGCTGGCACCAGTAGCTGCCATACCTCTCCCTTCTGCTCTGGGGGGCAGACTACCCGATACAGTCGGTCGTCTCTTACCTCGAAACGAGGTCCCCTCTCGCCGGTCCTGTCCGGATCCGCCGTGTCCCCCGCTTGCTCCCACGCATGCGTCAGGGATTCGTCCTCGCACTGCTCCCGTACGAACTCATGGTTGTCCGCCGGCTTCCCTCTCCTAGCGTCGACGCTTGGCGTATCTCCGGCCCAGGCCTCCTGCAGGGACGCTGTTGCATTGGGTCGCGCCTCCACCCCCTTCTCCTGGGTGGGGTGGGCCTTTCCCCACTCTTGGAGGAGTTTTGTTAGTCCTGGCCAGTCCCGCCCTACCACTACAGGGTAAGCCAGGCTAGGGACCACGGCCACCCGGCACCTCCGCTGTTGGTCCCCGTCTGTGATCAGGACCCATTGCGTCGGGTAGTGCTTCACGTCCCCGTGGATGCACTGCATCGCTATTGTCGGGCCCATCATACCTTCCTGGGACAGCAACGCCTCCCGGACCATCTTCTGGTTGCACCCTGTGTCCACCAGGGCCCATACCTCCTTCCCCACCACGCCTACCTGTACAGTGATCTTGTCGTCGGCCCTGCTCCTAGCCCGTTAGGCTGCCATCAGGGTCCTTCCACACGAGCAGTCCATAAATGGGCAGTCCCTGCGGAAGTGTCCCTCCTGCCCACACTCGAAGCAGGCACCGGGTGTCAGCGCCTCTGGGAGTCTCGGGATGGCCGCCAGCTTTTCCCGGGGCAGGTTCTCCTTCTCCAGGTGGGGGCGTGGTAGAAGGCTCCCCCCACCTTTTCCACGGTATGGGTGGCGTGCCCCAGCTTCCACTGGCCCTTGGGAGCTGTGCTCTCCCGCGCTCCCCACGACCTCCGGGGCCTTCGGGGCCCCTTTCCACCCTCTTCTCTCCACCTGCCGCTGCCATGTAATTCTCCAATATAGAGGTAGCATCTCTCAGGGTAGTGGGCTGGTGGTGACGGACCCACAGGCGACTATCCGGGGGCAGGATCTGCAGGAATTGGTCCAACGCTACCATCTCCACAACTTGCATTGCTGACTTTCTCTCGGGCTCCAGCCACCTCACGGCCGCCTCTTTGAGCCTCTGCACCACCGCTCTCGGGTGCTCGCCTGGTCGATATTTCTCTGCCCTAAACCTCTGCCGGTGCGTCTCCGGCGTGATCCCTGCCTGGTCTAAGATGGCCTCCTTTACTTTATGGTAGTGCAAAGCATCCCGTGCCGCCAGACCCCTGAAAGCCCCTTGCGCGGCCCCAGTGAGATACGGGGCCAACAGTGTCGCCCAGTTCTCCTCTGGCCACCTGGCCGCCATTGCCACTCTTTCAAACGTTACGAGAAACGCTTCGGGATCGTCACTCGGGGGCACTTTCATTAACCTCAGGGGTAGTGCTAGGGCCGCCCCTACGCCGGCCCCCTCGCCCGTGGCCCCAGGTGGGCCCCCTGTCCCTGCCTGGAGCCAGTGCTCCACCTGCCCTTGCTGCTGCTCCATTAACTCCCTTACCAGCCTTTGTTGTTCTTTCTGTTGCTCAGCCATTTGTTGGAGGAGCTGAGTTTGCTATTTCTGCTGTTGGCGCTGGTTATCAGCCAGCCACTCCAGCAGCTTCCCTGCATCCATCTCTGTGCCCCCCGTTGCCCTCAATCTACCTCGTCCTTTGGGTCTATACATACATACATATGGTGCACCCCTGTCCGCTTTTTTTTTTTGCTATACTACTCCTGCACCCCCTTTTCCCCTTGGGGTCCTGCCCACATTCTCCACCAGTGTTACCGAGTCTCTCTTCGGGGCCACAGGGCCCATACCGAGGGTCCTTGTCCTAGTATGCCCTGTGCCTCCCGTTCCCTGTCTCTACCCCACTGTCTCCCCAGACGCAGGCTCCACTGCTGGTCCTCCCGGGGCCGGCGGCCTCACTGTCCTTGGCTCAGCTCGGGTACAGGGTCCTTCCTGGTCCATCCCCCGGCTGTCCCTTCTCTGGTGGGGCTTGGCTCCATCCTGCTCCCCACCGCTCCGGTCGTCCCCGCTGGGTGGTCGGCTTCCACTGCTGGGCTCCGCGCCACTACAGGTGGGGTCCTTCTCATGCCCTGCAGAGGAGGCTGAGAGCAGAATCCTCCCTGCTCCACCCAGGCCTCCTCCCCTCCTGTTCCTTCCTCCCCCTTTTTGAATTCCCCGCTCAGCGTCTGGCCGGCCTCCGCCCTTCCGAGCGCCAGCTCTGCGCTCCTGGGCCCTAGCGCTGGCCGGGTTCCAGCTGTGCCGTCCTGCGCCTGCGCGCCGGTCATGCTGGGTTCCCCTCGCTCTCCTGCCGGCTCCGGCGCGCAGCGCTGGGCTCCTGTCCCCAGCTGACCTTCCGCGCGAGGCACGGGACCGCGGTCCCCGTGGCTGGGAGTGCGGGGGTAAGTTCCCCCGTCACATGGTCTTTGATGTGATTGCCACTTGCCAGCTATAAAGATTGAAGATCAAAATGTACCGATAATACAGGGTCTTATTATTTTATTTTAGTAAACACACCAGCATTGCCGCTCTTATTAAATTATTAAATGGAAGATGCTGATTTTATTATGTTGATCTTCTCTTCTTGTAATAAGAGTAAAATATGAGTAAAAATCAAATTGCATAAGACGCGGACATATATCCCATGGGGAGGAGGGGAGCATAGTAGGTAAAAACATGGAAAACCTATGGGCTATATTAGCTAATTTATGGTAATCTTCCTCAAAGTACCATCCTGGCCACCATGGACGTAGAAGCCCTGTACACCAACATTCCACATGAAGATGGATTACAGGCTATCAGGAACACCATCTCCAATGACAGCACTGCATATCTGGTTACAGGGTTCTGCAACTTTGTCCTCAACCACAACTACTTTGATTCAGAGACAATTTGTATCTTCAAGTCAGCTACACAGCCATGGGCACCCCCCGCATGGCACCACAATATGCCAACATTTTTATGGCTGACCTTGAACAATGTTTTCTCATCTCTCGCCACCTAACACCTTTACTGTACTTACACTACATCGATGACATCTTCATCATATGGACTCACAGGAATGAGACCCTTGAAGAATTTCACAAGGATTTAACAACTTCTCCCCTCCTCTCACTCCCCCACCAACATCAGCTTGGATAAATCCACATGAGAAATCCACTTCCTTGACACTACAGTGCAATTAAATGATGGACAAATTTCCAACACCATATATCTGAAACCTACTGACCGCTACACTTACCTTCATGCCTCTAACTTCCATCCCAGACATTGTATCTATTGTATACAGCCAAACCCTGAGATATAACAAGATCTATTCCAATCCCACAGACAGAGACAAAAAAATCTACAGGACCTATATAGAGCATTCTTTAAACTGAAATAACCACCCAGAGAAGTGAAAAAACAAATTGTCAGAGCCAAAAAAGTACCCAGACATGAACTACTTCAAGACAGGCCCAAAAGAGAAGACAACAGAATTCCACTTGTCATCACCTACAGTCCACAACTTAGAACCCTCTAATGCATTATCAAAAATCTACAACTTATCCTGGAAAATGACCCCCCTCACTCTCAGAGGCCTTTGAGGAAAGGCCAATTCTGGTTTACAGACAACCCGCAATCTGAAACAAATTATTTCCAGTAACCACGCAACACAGCTACATCATAAGCATCCAGGAACACACCCCTTTCCCCTGCAATCAACCCCAGTGCCAATTATGCCCACACATCTACACAAGCAAGCACATTAGTGGATGGCTCATTCGAATCAGAGGAATGAGCCATCCACTAATGTGATCTATGCCATCAAATGTCAGCAATGCCGCACTGCAATGTATATTGGCTTATGCCTATGCTTTGAATTGGTATATCAGATGGCTTGCACATTATCAACCAACTAATGAAGATGCTAATGGTTCTTGATGTTTGTTTAGAATCTGGTGTTGGTTATCTTCCTTTCCAAGTGCTAACTAGTGGTTATTATCAGCCTCTTGTAACTTGTTGTTTTTAAGTTTTTCCTGTTACAGACTCACTCAGCTATCCCTCTGAAGCTTATCTGCTCACTATCTGTTTTCTTCCTCTCCTTCAATTATTTTTCCTTCTCCTCCCCTCCCTCCTTCCCTTATTTATCCTTGGATCTGTACTTCCAAAATTCCTGTCAGCTGAAGAAGTGGGTTGTGCCCATGAAAGCTCATGATAATATGTTTTGAAACAAAATACAGGACTATGTAGCACTTTAAAGACTAACAAGATGGTTTATTAGATGATGAGCTTCCGTGGGCCAGACCCACTTCCTCAGATCAAATAGTGGAAGAAAATAGTCACAACCATATATACCAAAGGATACAATTTAAAAAAATTGAACACATATGAAAAGGACAAATCACATTTCAGAACTGAAGAGGGATGGGGGGGGAGTGTGGAAAAGGTAAATATCTGTGAGCTAATGGCATTAGAGGTGATAATTGGGGAAGCTATCTTTGTAATGGGTAAGATAGTTGGCGCCTTTGTTGTTAACATGTTTTGTTCGTCTTTAATGGTGCTACCAGACTTTTTGTTATTTTCTAAGTTTTTCCTGCTACAGACTAAGGGTACGTCTAGACTACATGCCTCTGTCACCAGAGGAATGTAGATTAGGCTACCAGACATAGGAAAATGAAGCGCGATAGTTTGGACGTGCGGGTGGCGACATCAAAGGTATTTGTCAACCACCCAGATATGCCTCCTGGGATGAGGTTTACCTGGGTGGTCGACAAATACCTTTGATGTCGACACCTGCGTGTCTAGACTATCGCGCTGAGCCGACAAACAGCTGATTAGCTGTTTGTTGGCTCAGCATGGCAGCCATGTAAATTTAAATGAAGCGGCGATTCATTTAAATGGCAACAGAAGCATGTAGTCTAGACGTACCCTAACTCGGCTACCCATCTGAAGCTTAGCTTTACCTATTTATTTAAACAACCATCCATTCTCTCCACTAATTGGGGTCTTTCATGTTCTCTTTTTATGTGATTGGTCTAGAAATCTTTATTTCATCAAACATGATGGTGAACTCAGTGCCCCCCACAACAATAACATTGACAAAGAGATGATAGTTACCAAAAGGAGTGAGTAGGTCTAATTTACCACACTTTCTCATCTGTACTGAGATACAAAAAAAATTGATTTTGGACTGGCATTTCATAATGAAATTTGCTACAAAATACCTCGAAAGCAAAAAGTAAAAACAAAAAGCATGTGGGGGGGAAAAGTGAGTAATGGTGAAAAAAGGAGGGAGCATAAACACTGCTAGTATAAGGAATAAAGGAAGTCAGAAGAAGAATGCTCTTTTTCAAAGAAAGTGCTGTGTCGATGCTCTCAATTTCAAAATAAGTTATTTAGAAATAAGCTATGCAACAAATATAGCTCAATTTGCATATTTTATTTCAAGTTAAGCCCAGAACATGAGCAGCAGTATAGCGTTCTCCAGAGTGAGTTCCAGGTTCCAAAGCATTTTGGAGCCAATATAAAAGATGGGCGAAAATGTATCTCGGCTGCTCGGAAGCGTGACAAAGCTCTTCTGTGAGTGGAAGTCCCTCACGTTTACTTGCAAAACGTCTCCCAGTCACGTTTCTTAATGCGGGCAGTAGCAGAAATGAAGATCTAGGGTTGTATCTCAAAGTATCACTATCTGAAGCAAATTGAGTGCACTAGCAGCTTTCTGACGCTCTCCAGAATGTGTGACGGAGTTTTTCATGGCACTATGAGACAATATAAGAAATTGCGAGACAAAGTGTCTTTTCTGTGTCGAAACACCTCACGTTTAGTTTCAAAGCGTCTGCGAATCAACTTCCTTCACGAGGTACAGCTCACGTAAAAATAGTTTTCTCAGAGCTACTGAAACAATTAGGGTGGTTTTTCCCACAGCACACGAAGAGGTATGCGGCATTTGAAAGAATTCGTGAGAGGTTTTTGACAAACTTCTGAGCCAATGGATCAATTTCTGTAACAGTATCACGGATGGCTCGGAAAACCTTCCATTTTGTTCCAAAAGTTCTGGAGTCTGAGTGAAAGGTTTTTCTTTTCTTTTCTTTTCTTTTCTTTTCTTTTCTTTTCTTTTCTTTTCTTTTCTTTTTAACGCATTTATGAGGTACTACGAGTAAATTTGTGGAAAAGGAGCGTACAAGGAATCCCAGGCGAAAACAGCCCATGGGAGGAAGCCTCAGCCCCCACCCCTGGTTTTTGGTCTGCAAATCAACTTACTTTTCGAGGGCAATTGCTGAAGGGTACAGGTATAGTCAGGTTCTTCTCAGAAATAAGGAAACACTAGAATTTTCAAAAAACTAGAATCTCCCCACAAATTCTGCCTATTAACAGATTTAAGGCATTCTGAAGAAAGTGTGACAGGTTTTTAACGGCCATTTGACCAATATAATGATTTGCCTTAAAGTATGTCGACTGCTCGGACGCTCCTTACACTTACTCCAAAACGTCTCCAAATCAACTTCCTCCTGAGTTTCCATTTCACTGAAAGACATAGAGCGAGTGAAAACTTCCTTCTCAGAGGAACGGCTGCAACTGAGTTTTCTTGAAAGTAAGAAGTGCCCAAACAAAGACTGTCCAGAATAAGCTTGAGGCTTCTCCAGTATGCATGACACATTAGTAATGCTTTTTTGAGCCAGTATAAAAATGGTGATGGAAAGTAGCTGGTTTTTGTGGAACCATCTCACAGTTACTGCCAAAAAGTCTGCAACCAACGTCCTTCATTCGGGCAATTGCGGAACTGTAAAGCGCACCTGAAATGGACCTTCTCAGCCCTAATGACTGGACAGGGCTTGTTTGTTTTTTTCTGAATGTATGCCTTCCGAATTCATGAGGAGGTGTCTGGCGTTTTTCTGAATGCGATAGCTCTCCACGCGTATTTGAGATAAAATAGGCCATGGCCAAGGCCCGAGGTAGTGTCTTGGAGGGAGGGATAGCTCAGTGGCTTGAGCATTGGCCTGCTAAACCCAGGATTATGAGTTCAATCCTTGAAGAGACCATTTAGGGATCTAGGGCAAAGTCTCTCAGGGATGGTACTTGGTCCTGCTGTGAAAGCAGGGGACTAGACACAATGACCTTTCAAGGTCCCTTCCAGTTTAAAAAAAAACACTTTTTTGAGCCAGTATGAAAATGGTGATGGAAAGTAGCTGGTTTTTATGGAACCATCTCACAGTTACTGCCAAAAAGTCTCCAACCAACGTCCTTCATTCAGGCAATTGCGGAACTGCAAAGCGCTCCTGAAATGTACCTTCTCCGCCATAATGACTGAACAGGGTTTGTCTGTTTTTTTCTGAAAGTATACCTTCCCAATTAATGAGGAGGTGTCCGGCGTTTTCCTGAATGCGACAGCTCTTCCACGTGTATTGGAGATAAAATAGCCCCTGGCCTGAGGAAGTGTCTTGTCTGTGTGGAACCACTCGCATTTAGTTCTAAAAGGGCGGCAAGTCACCTTCCTTCAAAAATGCAAGTCCTGAAAGGTACAGACCACGCAACCAACTTTTTCTGAGCGCTAAAGAAGACCTAGTTGTTCCTGAAAGTAAAGAACATTAACTGATTTCCGGTGGTCTCCTGCGAGTGTGAGAGGCTTTCAAGGCATTTCGGAGCTAATTTAAGAAAGGCTCTAAAAGTATCGCCCCTGGCAGGAAGCCACTTACATTAAGATCCAAAGCATCTGGACAGTCTCTGCATTGCCTAGGCCAATTGTTGAAATTCCGTGTACAGTCTTCTCAGCTCTAAGCAAGGAATAGGATTTCCTGAAGAAGCAAATCTTGTGCGTGAGCGGCTGTGTAGTGTTGTCCAGAGCGAGTGCCAGGCTTTAATTCATGTCGGAAGATGTAGTTGAACAGAGCTGTTGCTTTCTCTAGACCGTGCGGAAGGCTTTTCACATATTTCTGAGGCAATACCAGGAACATCGTGAACAAGCGTCTCGTAAGCAGAACTGATCTAGGGGAATGTTGAATCCAGCTGCTCACCGTGTTGGAATGGCCCAGGGTGCAAACATCTGAGCTACAGCTAAAAATCAATTCAAACCAACTTCTTAGAAGAGCTATAGGGGAATGTTGAATGAAGTGTTTCTTGCCATCCACAGTTTCTTAAGTCCTATATAGGCACACTCCGTTGTGTTTGCGGAACTAATCTCCATATGGGGGCTCATGCAGAGCTTTTGAAAGCTTTCTGTTCCGGGAAATGACAGCCCTCATTACTCCCCATTTATGACAGTTCCATCCAAAAGTTGTACTTGACCAGAGCTGCTGCTTTCTCTAGACCGTGCGGAAGGCTTTTCACTCATTTCTGAGGACATACCAGAAACATCGCGAGAAAGCGTCTCGTAAGCAGAACTGATCTAGGGGAATGAAGCATCCAGCTGCTCACAGTGTTCGAACGGTCCACGGTACAGACATATCAGCTACAGCTCAGACATAGAGGACTGTTGACCTACATGTATGCAGCTAGATACAGTGTTTTAATGCACATTCGCCCAAATTCCATACCATTCGCTCGAAAAAGGCTCCGAAGCAAGACTCATGTAGTGCCTGTGACAACTTTCCTCTCAGCAAGCATGAAAACATTACTTTTACTCTCTGCGTGAAGGTGCCGTACAAATCATGGGTTTGGCCCGAGTTGTTGCGGTTTCTGTAGCGTCTGGCAAGCTTTTCCCACCTTTCCGAGGCAATGCAAGAAATAGTTTGACAAATCGTCTCCCAATCAAAAGTGCTGTAGGGGAATCTTGAATGAAGTGTTTCTAGCTAGCCACAGTTGGTTAAGTCTCATATGGGCAAACTCCGTACAGATTGCTGAACTTGTCTCCAGATGAGGACTCATGCAGAGCTTTTGAAAGCTTTCTGTGGCGGGAAAATGAAAGCTTTCATTTTTCCCCATGTATGACAGGCCCACCCAAAAGTTGTAGATGAACAGAGCTGTTTCTTTCTCGAGACCTTGCGGAAGGCTTTTCACACATTTCTGAGGCAATACCAGAAAGCGTCTCGTAAGCAGAACTGATCTAGGGGAATGTTGTATCCAGCTGGTCACAGTGTTGGAATGGCCCAGGGTGCAAACAGCTACAGCTAAAAATCAATTCAAACCAACTTCTTAGAAGTGCTATAGGGGAATGTTGAATGAAGTTTTTCTAGCTAGGCACAGTTTCTTAAGTCCCATACAGGCAAACTCCGTAGTGTTTGCGGATCTAATCTCCAGATGAGGACTCATGCAGAGCTTTTGAAAGCTTTCTGTTGCTGGAAAAGGAAAGCTTTCATTTTTCCCCATGTATGACAGGCCCACCCAAAAGATGTAGTTGAACAGAGCTGTTGCTTTCTCTAGACCGTGCGGAAGGCTTTTCACACATTTCTGAGGCAATACCAGAAACATCGCGAGGAAGCGTCTCGTAAGCAGAATTGATCTAGGGGAATGGTGTATCCAGCTGGTCACAGTGTTGGAACGGCCCAGGGTGCAAACAGCTACAGCTAAAAATCAATTCAAACCAACTTCTTAGAAGTGCTATAGGGGAATCTTGAATGAAGTGTTTCTAGCTAGCCACAGCTGGTTAAGTCTCAAATGGGCAAACTCCGTACCGATTGCTGAACTTGTCTCCAGATGAGGACTCATACAGAGCTTTTGAAAGCTTTCTGTTCTGGGAAATGACAGCCTTCATTTCTCCCCATTTATGACAGTTCCATCCAAAAGATGTACTTGACCAGAGCTGCTGCTTTCTCTATATCGTGCGGAAGGCTTTTCACTCATTTGTGAGGCAATACCAGAGACATCACGAGGAAGCGTCTCGTAAGCAGAACTGATCTAGGGGAATTTTGTATCCAACTGGTCACCGTGTTGGAATGGCCCAGGTTGCAAACATCTCAGCTACAGCTAAAAATCAATTCAAACTTACTTCTTTTATGAGGGACATTGCCTACAGGGCTACAGCTTCAGACAATCGTCTCCTGAAACATAATGAGCAGTTGGGTTCTTGTACCAATGTCTCGAGATGATCTCTATGTAAACTGACTTGCAGCGGTGTGTAGAACGGAAGGCAGGATTTTCACGCATTTCTGAGCCAGTTGACGTCACTGTGTGGAAAAGTGTCTCGCAAACAAAACTGATTGGGGAAAGTTATACGCAGCTAGTCAGTTTTCTAAAGTCCACAGTGATAAACACGACAGGTGATGCTGAAAGCGCTTTTCAAAAGAGGGATCATGCAGCAAAATGGAGCACGAGCTTGTGAAAGTCATCTTGTCCGTGGGAATGAACGACTGCATTTTGCTCTGTGCAAGCACGTTCCGAGCATTCCCCGTAGCTGAGATGCGTTGTTGTGTTCTCCAGAACGGGGGGAAGGCTTTTCACACATTTCTGAGCTACTTCAAGTGATTGGTGGGAGGATAAACGGAATCCTAACCAAAACAGACATAGAGGACTGTTGACCTAAATGTATGCAGCTAGATACAGTGTTTTAATGCACATTCGCCCAAATTCCATACCTTTCGCTCGAAAAAGGCTCCGAAGCCAGACTAATGTAGGGCCTGTGACAACTTTCCTCTCAGCAAGCATGAAAACATTACTTTTACTCTCTGCGTGAAGGTGCTGTACAAATCAATGGGTTTGGCCCGAGTTGTTGCGGTTTCTTTAGGGTCTGGCAAGCTTTTCACACCTTTCCGAGGCAATGCAAGAAATAGTTTGACAAATCGTCTCCTAATCAAAAGTGCTGTAGGGGAATCTTGAATGAAGTGTTTCTAGCTAGCCACAGTTGGTTAGGTCTCATATGGGCAAACTCCGTACAGATTACTGAACTTGTCTCCAGATGAGGACTCATGCAGAGCTTTTGAAAGCTTTCTGTGGCGGGAAAATGAAAGCTTTCATTTTTCCCCATGTATGACAGGCCCACCCAAAAGATGTAGTTAAACAGAGCTGTTGCTTTCTCTAGACCGTGCGGAAGGCTTTTCACACATTTCTGAGGCAATACCAGAAACATCTCGAGCAAGCGTCTCGTAAGCAGAACTGATCTAGGGGAATGTTGTATCCAACTGGTCACCGTGTTGGAATGGCCCAGTGTGCAAACATCTCAGCTACAGCTAAAAATCAATTCAAACCAACTTCTTAGAAGTGCTATAGGGGAATCTTGAATGAAGTGTTTCTAGCTAGCCACAGTTGTTTAAGTCTCATATGGGCAAACTCCGTACAGATTGCTGAACTTGTCTCCAGATGAGGACTTATACAGAGCTTTTGAAAACTTTCTGTTCCGGGAAATGACAGCCTTCATTTTTCCCCATTTATGACAGTTCCATCCAAAAGATGTACTTGACCAGAGCTGCTGCTTTCTCTATATCGTGCGGAAGGCTTTTCACTCATTTGTGAGGCAATACCAGAGACATCGCGAGAAAGCGTCTCGTAAGCAGAACTGATCTAGGGGAATGCAGCATCCAGCTGCTCACAGTGTTCAAACGGTCCACGGTACAGACATATCAGCTACAGCTCAGAAATCAATTCAAACTTACTTCTTTTATGAGGGACATTGCATACAGGGCTACAGCTTCAGACAATTGTCTCCTGAAACATAATGAGCAGTTGGGTTCTTGTACCAATGTCTCGAGATGATCTGAATGTAAACTGACTTGCAGCGGTGTGTAGAACGGAAGGCAGGACTTTCACGCATTTCTGAGCCAGTTGACGTCACTGTGTGGAAAAGTGTCTCGCAAACAAAACTGATTGGGGAAAGTTATACTCAGCTAGTCAGTTTTCTAAAGTCCACAGTGATAAACACGACAGGTGATGCTGAAAGCGCTTTTCAAAAGAGGGATCATGCAGCAAAATGGAGCACGAGCTTGTGAAAGTCATCTTGTCCGTGGGAACGAACGACTGCATTTTGCTCTGTGCAAGCACGTTCCGAGCATTCCCCGTAGCTGAGATGCGTAGTTGTGTGCTCCAGAACGGGGGGAAGGCTTTTCACACATTTCTGAGGTACTTCAAGTGATTGGTGGGAGGATAAACGGAATCCTAACCAAAACAGACATAGAGGACTGTTGACCTAAATGTATGAAGCTAGATACAGTGTTTTAATGCACATTCACCCAAATTCCATACCTTTCGCTCGAAAAAGACTCCGAAGCCAGACTCATGTAGTGCCTGTGACAACTTTCCTCTCAGCAAACATGAAAACATTACTTTTACTCTCTGCGTGAAGGTGCTGTACAAATCAATGTGTTTGGCCCGAGTTGTTGCGGTTTCTGTAGCGTCTGGCAAGCTTTTCCCACCTTTCCGAGGCAATGCAAGAAATAGTTTGACAAATCGTCTCCTAATCAAAAGTGCTGTAGGGGAATCTTGAATGAAGTGTTTCTAGCTAGCCACAGTTGGTTAAGTCTCATATTGGCAAACTCCGTACAGATTGCTGAACTTGTCTCCAGATGACGACTCATGCAGAACTCTTGAAAGCTATCTGTGGCGGGAAAACGAAAGCTTTCATTTTTCCCTATGTATGACAGGCCCACCCAAAAGATGTAGTTGAACAGAGCTGTTGCTTTCTCTAGACCGTGCGAAAGGCTTTTCACACATTTCTGAGGCAATACCAGAAACATCGCGAGCAAGCGTCTCGTAAGCAGAACTGATCTAGGGGAATGTTGTATCCAACTGGTCACCGTGTTGGAATGGCCCAGTGTGCAAGCATCTCAGCTACAGCTAAAAATCAATTCAAACCAACTTCTTAGAAGTGCTATAGGGGAATCTTCAATGAAGAGTTTCTAGCTAGCCACAGTTGGTTAAGTCCCATATGGGCAAACTCCGTACAGATTGCTGAACTTGTCTCCAGATCAGGACTCATGCAGAACTTTTGAAAGCTTTCTGTGGCGGGAAAATTAAAGCTTTAATTTTTCCCCATGTATGACAGGCCCACCCAAAAGATGTAGTTGAACAGAACTGTTGTTTTCTCCAGACCTTGCGGAAGGCTTTTCACACATTTCTGAGGCAATACCAGAAAGCATCTCGTAAGCAGAAGTGATCTAGGGGAATGTTGTATCCAGCTGGGCACAGTGTTGGAATGGCCCAGGGTGGAAACAGCTACAGCTAAAAATCAATTCAAACCAACTTCTTAGAAGTGCTATAGGGGAATCTTGAATGAAGTGTTTCTAGCTAGCCACAGTTGGTTAAGTCTCATATGGGCAAACTCCGTACAGATTGCTAAACTTGTCTCCAGATGAGGACTCATGCAGAGTTTTTGAAAGCTTTCTGTTCCGGGAAATGACAGCCTTCATTTCTCCCCATTTATGACAGTTCCATCCAAAAGATGTACTTGACCAGAGCTGCTGCTTTCTCTATATCGTGCAGAAGGCTTTTCACTCATTTGTGAGGCAATACCAGAGACATCGCGAGGAAGCGTCTCGTAAGCAGAACTGATCTAGGGGAATTGTGTATCCAACTGGTCACCGTGTTGGAATGGCCCAGGTTGCAAACATCTCAGCTACAGCTAAAAATCAATTCAAACTTACTTCTTTTATGAGGGACATTGCCTACAGGGCTACAGCTTCAGACAATCGCCTCCTGAAACATAATGAGCAGTTGGGTTCTTGTACCAATGTCTCGAGATGATCTGTATGTAAACTGACTTGCAGCGGTGTGTAGAACGGAAGGCAGGCCTTTCACGCATTTCTGAGCCAGTTGACGTCACTGTGTGGAAAAGTGTCTCGCAAACAAAACTGATTGGGGAAAGTTATACGCAGCTAGTCAGTTTTCTAAAGTCCACAGTGATAAACACGACAGGTGATGCTGAAAGCGCTTTTCAAAAGAGGGATCATGCAGCAAAATGGAGCACGAGTCATCTTGTCCGTGGGAATGAACGACTGCATTTTGCTCTGTGCAAGCACGTTCCGAGCATTCCCCGTAGCTGAGATGCGTTGTTGTGTTCTCCAGAACGGGGGGAAGGCTTTTCACACATTTCTGAGCTACTTCAAGTGATTGGTGGGAGGATAAACGGAATCCTAACCAAAACAGACATAGAGGACTGTTGACCTAAATGTATGCAGCTAGATACAGTGTTTTAATGCACATTCGCACGAATTCCATACCTTTCGCTCGAAAAAGGCTCCGAAGCCAGACTCATGTAGGGCCTGTGACAACTTTCCTCTCAGCAAGCATGAAAACATTACTTTTACTCTCTACGTGAAGGTGCTGTACAAATCAATGGGTTTGGCCCGAGTTGTTGCGGTTTGTGTAGCGTCTGGCAAGCTTTTCCCACCTTTCCGAGGCAATGCAAGAAATAGTTTGACAAATCGTCTCCTAATCAAAAGTGCTGTAGGGGAATCTTGAATGAAGTGTTTCTAGCTAGCCACAGTTGGTTAAATCTCATATGGGCAAACTCCGTACAGATTGCTGAACTTGTCTCCAGATGAGGACTTATACAGAGCTTTTGAAAGCTTTCTGTTCTGGGAAATGACAGCCTTCATTTTTCCCCATTTATGACAGTTCCATCCAAAAGATGTACTTGACCAGAGCTGCTGCTTTCTCTATATCGTGCGGAAGGCTTTTCACTCATTTGTGAGGCAATACCAGAGACATCGCGAGAAAGCGTCTCGTAAGCAGAACTGATCTAGGGGAATGCAGCATCCAGCTGCTCACAGTGTTCGAACGGTCCACGGTACAGACATATCAGCTACAGCTCAGAAATCAATTCAAACTTACTTCTTTTATGAGGGACATTGCCTACAGGGCTACAGCTTCAGACAATCGTCTCCTGAAACATAATGAGCAGTTGGGTTCTTGTACCAATGTCTCGAGATGATCTGAATGTAAACTGACTTGCAGCGGTGTGTAGAACGGAAGGCAGGCCTTTCACGCATTTCTGAGCCAGTTGACGTCACTGTGTGGAAAAGTGTCTCGCAAACAAAACTGATTGGGGAAAGTTATACGCAGCTAGTCAGTTTTCTAAAGTCCACAGTGATAAACACGACAGGTGATGCTGAAAGCGCTTTTCAAAAGAGGGATCATGCAGCAAAATGGAGCACGAGCTTGTGAAAGTCATCTTGTCCGTGGGAATGAACGACTGCATTTTGCTCTGTGCAAGCACGTTCCGAGCATTCCCCGTAGCTGAGATGCGTTGTTGTGTTCTCCAGAACGGGGGGAAGGCTTTTCACACATTTCTGAGGTACTTCAAGTGATTGGTGGGAGGATAAACGGAATCCTAACCAAAACAGACATAGAGGACTGTTGACCTAAATGTATGCAGCTAGATACAGTGTTTTAATGCACATTCGCCCAAATTCCATACCTTTCGCTCGAAAAAGGCTCCGAAGCCAGACTCATGTAGGGCCTGTGACAACTTTCCTCTCAGCAAACATGAAAACATTACTTTTACTCTCTGCGTGAAGGTGCTGTACAAATCAATGGGTTTGGCCCGAGTTGTTGCGGTTTCTGTAGCGTCTGGCAAGCTTTTCCCACCTTTCCGAGGCAATGCAAGAAATAGTTTGACAAATCGTCTCCTAATCAAAAGTGCTGTAGGGGAATCTTGAATGAAGTGTTTCTAGCTAGCCACAGTTGGTTAAGTCTCATATGGGCAAACTCCGTACAGATTGCTGAACTTGTCTCCAGATGAGGACTCATGCAGAGCTTTTGAAAGCTTTCTGTGGCGGGAAAATGAAAGCTTTCATTTTTCCCCATGTATGACAGGCCCACCCAAAAGATGTAGTTGAACAGAGCTGTTGCTTTCTCTAGACCGTGCGGAAGGCTTTTTACACATTTCTGAGGCAATACCAGAAACATCGCGAGCAAGCGTCTCGTAAGCAGAACTGATCTAGGGGAATGTTGTATCCAACTGGTCACCGTGTTGGAATGGCCCAGTGTGCAAACATCTCAGCTACAGCTAAAAATCAATTCAAACCAACTTCTTAGAAGTGCTATAGGGGAATCTTGAATGAAGTGTTTCTAGCTAGCCACAGTTGGTTAAGTCTCATATGGGCAAACTCCGTACAGATTGCTAAACTTGTCTCCAGATGAGGACTCATGCAGAGATTTTGAAAGCTTTCTGTTCCGGGAAATGACAGCCTTCATTTTTCCCCATTTATGACAGTTCCATCCAAAAGATGTACTTGACCAGAGCTGCTGCTTTCTCTATATCGTGCTGAAGGCTTTTCACTCATTTGTGAGGCAATACCAGAGACATCGCGAGGAAGCGTCTCGTAAGCAGAACTGATCTAGGGGAATTGTGTATCCAACTGGTCACCGGGTTGGAATGGCCCAGGTTGCAAACATCTCAGCTACAGCTAAAAATCAATTCAAACTTACTTCTTTTATGAGGGACATTGCCTACAGGGCTACAGCTTCAGACAATCGCCTCCTGAAACATAATGAGCAGTTGGGTTCTTGTACCAATGTCTCGAGATGATCTGTATGTAAACTCACTTGCAGCGGTGTGTAGAACGGAAGGCAGGCCTTTCACGCATTTCTGAGCCAGTTGACGTCACTGTGTGGAAAAGTGTCTCGCAAACAAAACTGATTGGGGAAAGTTATATGCAGCTAGTCAGTTTTCTAAAGACCACAGTGATAAACACGACAGGTGATGCTGAAAGCGCTTTTCAAAAGAGGGATCATGCAGCAAAATGGAGCACGAGTCATCTTGTCCGTGGGCATGAACGACTGCATTTTGCTCTGTGCAAGCACGTTCCGAGCATTCCCCGTAGCTGAGATGCGTTGTGTTCTCCAGAACGGGGGGAAGGCTTTTCACACATTTCTGAGCTACTTCAAGTGATTGGTGGGAGGATAAACGGAATCCTAACCAAAACAGACATAGAGGACTGTTGACCTAAATGTATGCAGCTAGATACAGTGTTTTAATGCACATTCGCCCAAATTCCATACCTTTCGCTCGAAAAAGGCTCCGAAGCCAGACTCATGTAGGGCCTGTGACAACTTTCCTCTCAGCAAGCATGAAAACATTACTTTTACTCTCTGCGTGAAGGTGCTGTACAAATCAATGGGTTTGGCCCGAGTTGTTGCGGTTTGTGTAGCGTCTGGCAAGCTTTTCCCACCTTTCCGAGGCAATGCAAGAAATAGTTTGACAAATCGTCTCCTAATCAAAAGTGCTGTAGGGGAATCTTGAATGAAGTGTTTCTAGCTAGCCACAGTTGGTTAAATCTCATATGGGCAAACTCCGTACAGATTGCTGAACTTGTCTCCAGATGAGGACTTATACAGAGCTTTTGAAAGCTTTCTGTTCCGGGAAATGACAGCCTTCATTTTTCCCCATTTATGACAGTTCCATCCAAAAGATGTACTTGACCAGAGCTGCTGCTTTCTCTATATCGTGCGGAAGGCTTTTCACTCATTTGTGAGGCAATACCAGAGACATCGCGAGAAAGCGTCTCGTAAGCAGAACTGATCTAGGGGAATGCAGCATCCAGCTGCTCACAGTGTTCGAACGGTCCACGGTACAGACATATCAGCTACAGCTCAGAAATCAATTCAAACTTACTTCTTTTATGAGGGACATTGCCTACAGGGCTACAGCTTCAGACAATCGTCTCCTGAAACATAATGAGCAGTTGGGTTCTTGTACCAATGTCTCGAGATGATCTGAATGTAAACTGACTTGCAGCGGTGTGTAGAACGGAAGGCAGGCCTTTCACGCATTTCTGAGCCAGTTGACGTCACTGTGTGGAAAAGTGTCTCGCAAACAAAACTGATTGGGGAAAGTTATACGCAGCTAGTCAGTTTTCTAAAGTCCACAGTGATAAACACGACAGGTGATGCTGAAAGCCCTTTTCAAAAGAGGGATCATGCAGCAAAATGGAGCACGAGCTTGTGAAAGTCATCTTGTCCGTGGGAATGAACGACTGCATTTTGCTCTGTGCAAGCACGTTCCGAGCATTCCCCGTAGCTGAGATGCGTTGTTGTGTTCTCCAGAACGGGGGGAAGGCTTTTCACACATTTCTGAGGTACTTCAAGTGATTGGTGGGAGGATAAACGGAATCCTAACCAAAACAGACATAGAGGACTGTTGACCTAAATGTATGCAGCTAGATACAGTGTTTTAATGCACATTCGCCCAAATTCCATACCTTTCGCTCGAAAAAGGCTCCGAAGCCAGACTCATGTAGGGCCTGTGACAACTTTCCTCTCAGCAAACATGAAAACATTACTTTTACTCTCTGCGTGAAGGTGCTGTACAAATCAATGGGTTTGGCCCGAGTTGTTGCGGTTTCTGTAGCGTCTGGCAAGCTTTTCCCACCTTTCCGAGGCAATGCAAGAAATAGTTTGACAAATCGTCTCCTAATCAAAAGTGCTGTAGGGGAATCTTGAATGAAGTGTTTCTAGCTAGCCACAGTTGGTTAAGTCTCATACAGGCAAACTCCGTACAGATTGCTGAACTTGTCTCCAGATGAGGACTCATGCAGAGCTTTTGAAAGCTTTCTGTTCCGGGAAATGACAGACTTCATTTCTCCCCATTTATGACAGTTCCAACCAAAATATGTACTTGAGCAGAGCTGCTGCTTTCTCTAGACCGTGCGGAAGTCTTTTCACTCATTTCTGAGGCAATACCAGAAACCTTCAGAGAAAGCGTCTCGTAAGCAGAACTGATCTAGCGGAATGCAGCATCCAGCTGGTCACAGTGTTGGAATGGCCCAGGGTGCAAACATCTCAGCTACAGCTAAAAATCAATTCAAACCAACTTCTTAGAAGTGCTATAGGGGAATGTTGAATGAAGTGTTTCTTGCTATCCACAGTTTCTTAAGTCCCATATAGGCAAACTGCGTTGTGTTTGCGGAACTAATCTCCATATGGGGGCTGATGCAGAGCTTTTGAAAGCTTTCTGTTCCGGGAAATGACAGCCTTCATTTCTCCCCATTTATGACAGCTCCATCCAAAAGATGTACTTGACCAGAGCTGCTGCTTTCTCTAGACCGTGCGGAAGGCTTTTCACTCATTTGTGAGGCAATACTAGAAACATTGCGAGAAAGCGTCTCGTAAGCAGAACTGATCTAGGGGAATGCAGCATCCAGCTGCTCACAGTGTTCGAACGGTACACAGTACAAACATCTCAGCTACAGCTAAGAAATCAATTCAAACTTACTTCTTTTATGAGGGACATTGCCTACAGGGCTACAGCTTCAGAAAATCGTCTCCTGAAACATAATGAGCAGTTGGGTTCGTGTACCAATGTCTCGAGCTGATCTGTATGTAAACTGAGTTGCTGCGGTGTGTAGAACGGAAGGCAGGACTTTCACGCATTTCTGAGCCAGTTGACGTCACTGTGTGGAAAAGTGTCTCGCAAACAAAACTGATTGGGGAAAGTTATACGCAGTTAGTCACTTTTCTAAAGTCCACAGTGATCAACATGACAGATGATGCTGAAAGCGCTTTTCAAAAGAGGGATCATGCAGCAAAATGGAGCACGAGCTTGTGAAAGTCATCTTGTCCGTGGGAATGAACGACTGCATTTTGCTCTGTGCAAGCTCGTTCCGCACATTCCTCGTAGCTGAGATGCGTTGTTGTGTTCTCCAGAACGGGGGGAAGGCTTTTCACACATTTCTGAGCTACTTCAAGTGATTGGTGGGAGGATAAACGGAATCCTAACCAAAACAGACATAGAGGACTGTTGACCTAAATGTATGCAGCTAGATACAGTGTTTTAATGCACATTCGCCCAAATTCCATACCTTTCGCTCGAAAAAGGCTCCGAAGCCAGACTCATGTAGTGCCTTTGACAACTTTCCTCTCAGCAAGCATGAAAACATTACTTTTACTCTCTGCGTGAAGGTGCCGTACAAATCATGGGTTTGGCCCGAGTTGTTGCGGTTTCTGTAGCATCTGGCAAGCTTTTCACACCTTTCCGAGGCAATGCAAGAAATATTTTGACAAATCGTCTCCCAATCAAAAGTGCTGTAGGGGAATCTTGAATGAAGTGTTTCTAGCTAGCCACAGTTGGTTAAGTCTCATATGGGCAAACTCCGTACAGATTGCTGAACTTGTCTCCAGATGAGGACTCATGCAGAGCTTTTGAAAGCTTTCTGTGGTGGGAAAATGAAAGCTTTAATTTTTCCCCATGTATGACAGGCCCACCCAAAAGATGTAGTTGAACAGAGCTGTTGCTTTCTCTAGACCGTGTGGAAGGCTTTTCACACATTTCTGAGGCAGCACCAGAAACATCGCGAGCTAGTGTCTCGTAAGGAGAACTGATCTAGGGGACTGTTGTATCCAGCTGGTCACCGTGTTGGAATGGCCCAGGGTGCAAACATCTCAGCTACAGCTAAAAATCAATTCAAACCAACTTCTTAGAAGTGCTATAAGGGAATATTGTATGAAGTGTTTCTAGCTAGCCACGGTATGTTAACTCGCATATGGGCAAACTCATGCATAGCTTTTGAAGGCTTTCTGTTGCTTCTAAGAACGTCGGAAGGACATCTCGTGTGAAAAAGTAGTTGAGTAGTCCTCCAGTACGTGTGACAGTTTTTTAGCGCATTCTTGAGGCTATATGAGAATTTGGCGAGAATAATGCCTCGGTAGGAATACTGACATGTGGCAATGCTGAGATATTGGTGTTCAAGTCGTGAGCACATTCTAAAGCACCTACCCCAAACTACTACTGGCCTTTCCTGCAAAAGAAACATGAAGTTCGGAGGTTGGGCGGAGTCATTGAGAACAGGCATCAATTTTTAAAAAAATGCCTCTAACAGCTCATGAAGGATTAGGATTTTTTTTCCTGCACGTGAACACATCCCAAGCAAATATCGTGTACTAATCGAATTTGGCAGTCGTATAGTATCTGTCGATGGTATTTAGCGCACCTTTGAGGCCAGCTAAGAAGTCCTTTAAAAACGTGTTTTACTAGGATTCCTGATATTGGTCAAGATGGAGATGGGGGTGTACAAGTATTGGTAACAATTTAGGAATCCCAGCATTCTCTAAGCTCAGCAGAGCAGAGTGGAGCAATCACTAGCTAGACACTGTTTCACGCCCATTCTCATGCAGCTTCACAGAAGTGCCTACTACGGTCCCAAACCTTTGCAGCACATTTTCTGCCTTAGAATGTCCAGACTTCGCAAATGCCACTAGCTCAGCATTGTGCAATGGAAGTCGTACTAGCCAGACTCCGTTTCACACAAATTCTTATATGGCTTCAGAAATTTGCTATGTACCCGCCACACGTGCTGGAATACTGCAGAACTACATTCGCACACGAGATTTCCTTGCCAAGTTCTCACATGCACGAAAAACACCTAATCGTTTAGTAGCACTGTAAAGACGTGGTTTACTAATGCCATCCTCTTATCAATGCCCCCACCTCTCCCTATATCAAGTTTCTTTTGAAGCAGAACGGAGCGCATTCTATGCTGCTTGTACTCCTTAGAGTGGGTAATGCTGAGCACATTTAAAGCACCTACCCCATAACTACTGCTGCCATTTACTGCAAAAGCAACGTTCAGTTCGGGGGTTGGGCGGGGTCATTGAGAACAGTCATCAATTTTGTAAAAAAAAATGCCTCTAAACAGCTAATGACCGATTCGTTTTTTTTTCCTGCACGTGAACACGTCCCAAGCAAATCTCGTGTACGACTCGAATTTTCCAGTCCTATAGTATCTGCCGCCAGTATTTAGCGCAGCTTTGAGGACAGCTAGGAAGTCCTCTATAAACATGTTTTACTAGGATTAGTGATATTGGTCAAGATGGAGATGGGGGTGTACAAGTATTGGCAACAATTTAAGAATCACGGCATTCTTTAAGCTCAGCAGAGCCGAGTGTAGCTATCACTAGCTAGAAACTGTTTCACGCCCATTCTTATGCAGTTTCACAGAAGCGCCTACTACGGTGCCAAAGCTTTGCAGCGCATTTTCTGCCTTAGAATGTCCTGACTACGTGAACGCCACTAATTCAGCATTGTCCAATAGAAGTCTTACCAGCCAGTCTCCGTTTCACAAAAATTCTTATATGGCTTCAGAAATGTCCTACATACCCGCCACACGTGCTGGAAGACTGAAGAACTACATTCGCACACGAGATTTCCTTGCCAAGTTCTCACATGCACGAAAAACACCTAATCGTTCATTAGCACTGTAAAGACGTGGTTTACTAATGCCATCCTGTTAGCAAAGCTCCCACCTCTCCCTATACATCAAGTTTCTTTGAAGCAGAACGGAGCGCATTCTATGCTGCTTGTACTCCTTAGAGTGGGCAATGCTGAGCTCTTGGTTTAAAAGTAGGATCGCGTTCTAACGCAGATGTAGTATGGCCTGTGCTGCGTCACGCCTGAGAGGATCCGTGCTCTTTGAGGTGGCATTGAAAACAAACATCGAGCTTGGCGCGCATGTCTTTACAGAGCTAATGAAGGAGTAGGTGCTTTTCCTTCATGTAAGAACGTCCCAAGCAAATGGAGGTGTGCGAATGTACTTCTGCAGTCCTCCAGTCCGTGTGTCCCGGTTTCAAGCGCATTTCTGGAGCCATATAAGAAATTGTGTGAAACAGTGTCAGCTAGTAATAGTTACATTGGGCAATGTGGTGTACGAGGCGCCCTAGCATTCTAACGCACATACAGCATAAACTGCGCTGCGTTTTCATAAAGGAAACGTGATTGTTGAGGCGTCATTGAAACAGGGCTCAATCTTGTAAAGGATGTCATTAGCGAACTGGAGAACGATTAGGGTTTTTTTCCCAATGCATGTAAGAACGACGGAAGGACATCTCGTGTGAAAAAGTAGTTGAGTAGGCCTCGACTACGTGTAGCAGTTTTTTAGAGCATTATTGAGGCCATATGAGAATTTGGCGAGAATAATGCCTCGGTAGGAATACTGACAAGTGGCAATGCTGAGATATTGGTGTTCAAGTCGTGAGCACATTCTAAAGCACCTATCCCAAAATACTACTGGCCTTTCCTGCAAAAGAAACGTGAAGTTCGGAGGTTGGGCGGAGTCATTGAGAACAGGCATCAATTTTGTAAAAAAAAAAAGCCTCTAAACAGCTAATGAACGAATCCGTTTTTTTTCCTGCACGTGAACACGTCCCAAGCAAATCTCAGCTCTAAGCAAGGACTAGGCTTTCGTGAACAAGCAAGTCCTGTAGGTCAGCGGCTGTGTAGCGTTCTCCAGAGCCAGTGCCAGGCTTTAAGCCATGTCGGAGCCACTAGAAAAGGCTGTGCGAAAATGTAGCTCGACTGCTCGGAAGCGCCCTCCATATAGCTCAGGAACATCTGCCGGTCAGCTTCCTTCGTGAGCGCAATTGTTGAAAGGCACCTAGCGGGTGGAAAGTTGCTTCTGACTTATTGAGACGGACGCGGGGGCTTTCCTGAAAGTCAGAAGGTCCCAAGCAAATCCTTTACATCCGGAGAGAAGAGGAGTTCGCAAGAATGTGTGGCCTCTCTGGAACGCATTTCTGCCTCACTTTAAGCAATTGCATGAGAAAGCGTGGAAGTCCCTCACGTTCAAAACGTCTCTCGGTCAAGTTTCTTCATGCGGGCAGTAGCAGCAATGAAGGACTCGGGTTTTTTCTCAAAGTATCACTATCCGAAGCAAATTCAGTGCACTAGCAGCTTTCTAACGCTCTCCAGAATGTGTGACAGAGGTTTTCAGGGCTCTCGGAGACCATGTTGCGAGACAACGTGTCTTCCATGTGTGGCAACACGTCCCGTTTAGTTTCAAAGCGTCTGCAGGTCAACTTCCTTCACGAGGTACAGCGCGCCTAAAAATGTTTTTCTCAGCTCTACTGTTTCGGTAACCGGGTTTGGTTCTTTAAAGGATTTGAAACCACAGAGAGAGGAATACTTCTTTTTAGGGTTAAACAAAGATTATTTATTTTTTCTATTTACTTTATAATCAATTTTCCATTTAAATCAATTCATTATTTTTGATTCTTTTAAGACAATATAATATACAAAGAAAAAGTAGAAAAACAGTACAGTTAAAAATAACAAGAAATAATAACTTCTCCTACTGATATACCCTCCTGAGTTACCTTTAAGAAATTTATGGAGTTAACAGTTATATAATACTCACGTTAAGAAAGATAGAAGCATTGCTTAGATTCAGGAGATATTCTTTTCTTTATGTTTTTCCTTTCTTTGGATTTTTCGTTGCAACTTACGACCGGTATTCGTTCCCCTTTCGGAGCTTATTTGTTCCCCTTTCGGAGCTTACGTGCGGCAGCGAGATTCAGCGCCGGGGAGGGAGCCCTGGTTGATCAGACCTGGCTTTTCGGATTCGCAACCCGTCCGCTCGTGGTCTGTTTCAGCCCACCTTATATACCCTGTTTCGGTATTTTGGTACTCCTCCACTCGCCTGACAATTGCTGACGTTAGATTTTTGTTGTCTCATTCTGCCCTTACAAAAAACTTTCGTCTGCTCCATTTGGGGTAATCAGCACTTTGTTGCATACTGCTGTCTGAGTTACTTACTTCCCTAAAAGCGGGGTTATTGTTGGTCAACCAATCAAATTTTGTTTTTATTTTTATCTCCTGTATCTGAGTGCTGCCTTTCCTTTCCACTTACAATTAAACTGGTGCTCATTTGACATATTCTAGGTAGGCCTCAATACCTTCCTTTCACATCCCCCCGTGTCAAATGAGACACTTTAATTACAATAACTCTATTTCCCTCTGTGCTTGTGCATCTGCTATTTGCTCATTTTCTATTTGTTTTATTTTCATATATTTTATAGTTTGTTTTTGGGAAAATATTCCACACATATATAATATTCTTATCACAATTATTAATATTATTATTGCACAAACAGTCCAAAACCATTTTCCTGATATCAACATGGATAAAAAGTTCCAAACACTTGCTCCCCATCCTATTGCACTTTCTATACCTTTATTAATTGTTCCATCCAAATCATTTAATATGTCCACAATTGTTATGGGTGATTCGTCCACATTCCTTACAGTTTGATTCTTGATTGCTAGCTCAAGAAATTTTCCATTTTTTAACAAAATGTTCCAATTTCGTTTCTCCACGTCCAGATTTATAACCTCTATTTTTTGTAAGTCCAGTTTTTGTATTGTGAAATGCTCCACTCGTAATATTACTTGGGCGTTTTGGAAAGTTTGTTTTGTTATGGCTTTCACTTCTCCTGTTAAAAATCGGATCCACAACACCGTATTTTGTTCAATAGTCTTATTGCCTTTTCCAGTGCAGTTGTATCCCATTTGTGTTAAGTTCCATAGTCCATTTACATTACAAAAAGGTACGGTGACATTCATTTTAACTGGTACAACATAACATTTATTATGCATTATCTTTTTGCTTAACAATTGCCAAATTGAGTCACTACAGTGACAAACAATTAAATGGGTCTGGTTAGAGCCTATGTATTCTTTACATTTGTTTGGTAACCAATTAATTTTACCCGTTAATGTGGACACAACTTTCTGTCCATTAAACAATGCTGGTTTACACATCCTGAACTTTTCTGAACTATTACACCAACGCTCAGGTGTAGTAACCATTCCTCTTCCCCATACTTCACTTGTTTCTTTATATCCTACTTGTTGGTACACCATTGCTTCCCATCCTATTTTAATTCTATGGGATATTATTTCATGACTTATTTGTGCTGTATTTGGTATTTTTACCAATGGTGCCCTTCCACTTATCCCTCTCTCATCTTCCTCAATTTTTTGCAATAATTTTTTTCTAAAACTACTACTACTATACAAACTTATACAATTTAGATTATTTAAATACATAGATATATTTTTACTCCATTCTTGTGTTTTATCAGCATTTGTATTAGATATGTTTACAGCTGTATTTACCCAATGTAATAATTTTGCCGTTTCAGCTTTCATGGTGACTATTATTTTTTTACTTAATGAATCAATTGCTAACAAATCTGGTTTTACATCCTCCTCCCATTGCCTTAATAATTTTTTGGTTGCCCATATATCCCATGCTCCTCTTTTCTTTCTTCGTGACCCCCATGTTGTGCAATTTATGCTATATTTTATATTCCTTCCTTCATTTTCATATGCTGGTTGCAATCTTATTATTACTCCTCCTGTTTCTGTTGATTGTAATTTTGAGGGGGGTATTACAACTGTTAATGTTGGAAGGGTTGTATTACTATCTGGTGTAGCTAAGGCTGTGGTTCCAGATAGTGGAATTGTTACAAATGTAGGTTGGATCCATGGGTCACATGTTTCTGTTGAGTTGCTAATATTAAGCCATACGACATATAATGGTGTTAAGCTAAAGCCAAATACACCCAGGCTTGGGGCCTGTATGCCTATCATTGTATTGGGGGGAGTGCTATCATATGATTTGTTTACCCAATTGTTCATATTAGCTTCAATACTATACAAGCGGGACATATTCCAACTGGTATCATTTTCCTGAACTATAACTAGAGTTTGATTTACCTCCTCTTTCCAGTGGGTGGTATATTTTATTTTACACACTTGCCACTGGGCTGGTTTGTTAGCTAATTTAGTTTGAGTATTGTTGTTATTTTTGACCCAGGTCCAGTTTTGTTGTAATGGATCATACTTACCATCTACGCTGGTCCATCCTGCACCATTAACATGATTTTCAGTGATGATGAACAACCTGTAACATATAATCTTGCATAACTGTTAATTTCATTCTCTACTACTTAGCCAATTATGGTGTGCTAATCCTTTTCTTGTTTTTGTTGTGATTACATAGGTGAATGGTAACTTTCCAGCTTCCATTACTGTTCCTTCTAATGCCACTCTTTTCTCCTTATCCTCCGTTGGCCATACAATCCATATTTTTTCTCCTTGCTTATAGGAGGGCTCCCAGTTTGGTTGCTGCTTAGGTTTTATATCTGGCCATCGGCTTGTATGTTCATTCACATTTAATAAAACTGTATCCAATACTAGGTGCCAACCTTTAAAGGTGCCATCCTTAGTTGCCATTTTTAAATGTTGTTTTAAAATATCAATTTTCTTTTCTACTACTCCGCTGGATTGAGGATGGTATGGGAGATTTAAATGCCATGTTATGCCCTTTTCCATGGACCATTGTTCTAATTTCTTACTTCCAAATGGTGGGCCTCCATCTGACTGTATTATTTGTGGGCGTCCCCAAGCTGCCATTATTTTTTCTAAGGCTTTTAGTATATGTTCTGCTTTTGTTTTTTTCAAAGGAATTACCATAGTACTCCGACTTCCCAAATCTACTACAATTACTCCCTTTGGGTATTGTTTAGCATTTGGTAATGGTCCTATTAAATCTATTTGCCAGTGGTTTCCTGGTTTATAATATTCTGGGTTATATGCACCATAGGCATATTTTAGCTGATTCATGCGTTTAGTATTGTGACAGATTTTACAGGCTTTATGTATTTTTTCATGTTCTTTTACTCCAATTATTGATTCGCCTCCTGTGTATTGTCTTATCCATTCTCTTTCCTTTTGTATCCCAAAGTGGCCTGTACATTCATGTAACCATTTTATGAATGGATCCACTTCTCCTTTTTCTTTGGTTTTTTCTACTAACACTTCAAATTCTTGCAATTCTTTATCTAGTTGTTTGTGGTCAGGATTGTATCCTTCTTTATGGCTAGGGATATGTTTCACTGATGTGCCACTTACCTGATTTCTAATTATGGCCCATATTTCTCTCCATCCTGCATGTGTTTCAATGTCTATATTCCCTTTTAACAGTGTCTTTATACAATACATACTATCTATGCCTAATTCCCATGGTTCGTTAGGGTGACGCTCTTGTGCATGTTGTAATCCTATTCTAACTCCTTCTACTTCTGCTTCTTGGGCATTCACTTTTTCCCCTAACACAATAAAGAACTTTTTTTCACATTTGGTACAGTAATATCCTGCCTTTGCTTTTCCCCCTTTTGTGCTCCCATCTGTAAATATCCAGGGTGTTTCTGTTATTCCTGGTGTAGCTTTTGGGGCCTCCCAGGGTACTAAATTTTTTCCCAGTTTAACATTTGACCAACTTACTAGCCAGCTATAATACAGTTTTTCCCAAGTATTTTTCTGGCCCTCAAAGTTTGGTGGTATTATTTCCATGGTAAGCCATGCTAAAGCTGACACCCTTGGAGCGTGTAAAGTAAGACCTACATTTGTCATTAAAAAGTACCTATCTTTTATTTCATTTAAAACCCATAATAATTTTCCATATTCACCATAATGTCTTTGGGGTCCGTTAAATTGCAAAATCCATCTATCTACCTCTTCCTGTGTTTCGCCTTGTGTTGCACTTCCTGTTACCCACTCTTCATTCCAGTTAATTTGTAATTCTAGCGGGGGTCCCTTAGGGTCCCATCTTTTTAATGGAGTGGGGTATTTCAAATCCTGGTTTAACTCTATTAAGGCTGCTTGGGCTTTTTCATTCCAGTTAATTAAATCTTTCCCTCCTTTTAATAATTTCAATAAGGGTTTTATTTTATGTCCTAACCGTTGAATACTTGCCCTATTATAATTTACCATGCCTAAGACTTCCTGTAGCTGTTTGCGGGTTTTCGGAGGGCTTTTTAACCACTTACCTACACCATTGGGGTAAGTTGTACCTATTGTTATTTTATTTTCCATCACCTGAATTCCTAGAAAGGAGTATTCAGTTTGGGCCATAGTTACTTTTCTTTCGTTTATCTGCCATCCCTGAGTGGTTAAGTGTTCTATAACTTCTTGTTTTAATTTCTCAGTTTTTTCTTGTGTCTTTTCTCTTATTAAAAGATCATCTACATAGTATATTATTCGGGGATCTTGTTCCCAACCTCGTTGACTAAGGGTATACCTCATGGCATCTGTTGCTAATGCTGGTGAATTTTTATAACCTTGGGGTAATACATTCCACTTATAGTATTTTCCTCCAATTGAAAAATTTAAGGCTCCTTTTTTATCTTTTATAGGTATACTATAAAACATATCCTTTAAATCTATTAGTGCTCCCCATTTTAATTCTCCATTTTCTTTTAAATATTGTTCTATAGTTGGTTTGTCCCATGGGGTGGTAAAGGCAACTGGTTGTATTGCTTCATTTATTTTTCTATAATCTATTACCATTCGCCATTTTCCCTTTTCCTTTTTCTGTATCCCCCATGCTGGACTCCTATATTGGGTGTGTAATACTTGTTCAATTTTTCCTTGATCTAGTAACTCTTTTAATAACTGATTAATGGGTTCTTTTCCTTCTGCTTTTGTTGGTATACTATTCACCTTTTGTGACCTTAATTTATTCTCATCAATTTGTGGGATATGTAATTTTTCATTGGATATTTGTATTGGTAATACTGCTTTTAAATTCTGTCGTATTGCTGGATTCTGTATTATTATATCCATGCCTAGTATATTCTCTTCCCCTAGTACTACCGTGGTTTTTGTTACATTCTGTCCCTGTTTTACTTCTATTACCCCTGTTCGATACATTTTATCCCCATTTAGTCCAGACACCCATATTTTACGTTTTCTTCTTCTATGTGGTACTTTTGCTTCATCTATTATGGTTATTTGGGCCCCTGTATCTAATAACCATTTAAATTGTTCATAATTCCCAGTGTTCCAATTTAATACTTCAGCACTTATATAAATTCTATTATCTTTTTTTCTTGGATTGTTTCCGGACCCTTGGTTTGGGGCCTCTGCTATTCGTTTTTTGATTTAGGGAATTTTGTCCATTCCTGCCATCCTTTTTCTATTGCTGCCTGTTTTTGTTCTTGGGGCGTCATCTTTTT
Organism: Pelodiscus sinensis; assembly: GCF_049634645.1. NCBI lineage: Eukaryota > Metazoa > Chordata > Testudines > Trionychidae > Pelodiscus > Pelodiscus sinensis. The sequence goes on from NC_134723.1 coordinate 12,849,598, forward strand.
TAAATCTGGTCTACTGTATCCATTTCCTAACAGAAAACCAAATATGGCTTTTTCTTCCTTGTTTGGGTCTTTCCTCTTCTGCGGGGTTTGGAAACTTTCACACGTTTTACGCGTGTCTCTCAGGGGTTCGTATGTTGGTGCTGGGGTATGTTTGCGTACTACTTCCAAATAATTTATAGTTTCCAGTATTCCCCAAACACTACTCCCTGTTAGGGCTGTTAGCCATGTCGGAGCCACTAGAAAAGGCTGTGCGAAAATGTAGTTCGACTGCTAGGAAGCGCCCTCCATATAGCTCAGGAACATCTGCCGTTCAGCTTCCTTCGTGAGCGCAATTGTTGAAAGGCACCTAGCGAGTGGAAAGTTGCTTCTGACTTATTGAAACGGACGAGGGGGCTTTCCTGAAAGTCAGAAGGTCCCAAGCAAATCCTTTACATCCGGAGAGAAGAGGAGTTCGCAAGAATGTGTGGCCTCTCTGGAACGCATTTCTGCCTCACTTTAAGCAATTGCATGAGAAAGCGTGGAAGTCCCTCACGTTCAAAACGTCTCTCGGTCAAGTTTCTTCATGCGGGCAGTAGCAGCAATGAAGGACTCGGGTTTTTTTCTCAAAGTATCACTATCCGAAGCAAATTCAGTGCACTAGCAGCTTTCTAACGCTCTCCAGAATGTGTGACAGAGGTTTTCAGGGCTCTCGGAGACCATGTTGCGAGACAACGTGTCTTCCATGTGTGGCAACACGTCCCGTTTAGTTTCAAAGCGTCTGCAGGTCAACTTCCTTCACGAGGTACAGCGCGCCTAAAAATGTTTTTCTCAGCTCTACTGAAACAGTAATTCCTCCCCACCCCCGCCCCGCACATGAAGCGGTCTGCGGCATTCACAAGATTTCGTGAGAGGTTTTTTTGACGCCCTTCTGAACCAATACGTCCCTTTCTGTAACAGTATCGCCGTTGGCTCGAAAAACCTTCCATATCATTCCAAGCGGTCTGGAGTCTGTTTGACGGGGTTTTAGATGGTTTCTTTTGTTTTGTTTTTAACGCATTTCTGAAGTCCTACAAGGAATTTTGAGGAAAAGGAGAGGGCTAGGAATCGCAGGCTGAAACAGCTCTTGGAAGGAACCAACCCTCCGCCCCCAGTTTCCTCCCAAACCTCTGCAAATCAACTTGCTTCTCGAAGGCAATTGCTGAAGGGGACAGATGGCGTGATCAGGTTCTTCTCAGACATAAGGAAGGGTAAGTATTTTCTAAAAGCTAAACTGTCCCCACAACTCCTGTCTATTTACAGAGTTGAGGCGTTCTGAAGAACGTGTGACAGGTTGCTAACGGCCATTCAACCCATAGAATGCTTTCTCTTAAAGCATGTCGACTGCTTGGACGCTCCTTACACTTACTCCAAAACGTCTCCAAATCAACTTCCTTCCTGAGTTTCCCTTTCACTGAAAGACGCAGGGAGAGTGAAAACTTCCTTCTCAGACGAACGGCTGCAACTAAGTTTCCTTGAAAGTAAGAAGTGCCCAATCAAAGACCGTGTAGAATAAGCTTGAGGCTTCTCCAGTATGCATAACACCTTAGTAACGGTTTTTTGAGCCACTATAAAAATGGTGATGGAAAGTAGCTGGTTTGTGTGAAACCATCTGACAGTTCCTGCCAAAAGGTCTCCCACCAACGTCCTTCATTCGGGCAATTGCGGAACTGTAAAGCACTCCTGAAATGCACCTTCTCAGCCCTAAGGACTGGACAGGGCTTGTTTGTTTTTTGTTTCTAAACGGATCCCTTCCGATTTCATGAGGAGGTGCCTGGCGTTCTTCTGAATGCGACAGCTCTTCCACGCGTATTGGAGATAAAATAGCCCCTGGCCGGAGGAAGTGTCTTCTCAGTTTGGAAGCCACTCACATTTAGTTGTCAAAGGGCGGCAAGTAGCCATCCTTCAAAAATGCAAGTCCTGTAAGGTACAGACCGCGCGACCAACCTTTTTCTGAGCGCTAAAGAAGACCTAGTTGTTCCTGAAAGTAAGTCTGTCGCAATCAAAAACTGAACATTAAGTGATTTCCGGTGGTCTCCAGCGAGTGTGACAGGCTTTCAAAGACTTTCGGAGCTAATTTAGGAAAGGCTCTAAAAGTATCGCCCCTGGCAGGAAGCCACTTCCATTGAGTTCCAAAGCGTCTGGACCGTCTCTGCATTGCCTAGGCTAATTGTTGACATTCCCTGTACAATGTTCTCAGCTCTAAGCAAGGACTAGGCTTTCGTGAACAAGCAAGTCCTGTAGGTCAGCGGCTGTGTAGCGTTCTCCAGAGCCAGTGCCAGGCTTTAAGCCATGTCGGAGCCACTAGAAAAGGCTGTGCGAAAATGTAGCTCGACTGCTCGGAAGCGCCCTCCATATAGCTCAGGAACATCTGCCGGTCAGCTTCCTTCGTGAGCGCAATTGTTGAAAGGCACCTAGCGGGTGGAAAGTTGCTTCTGACTTATTGAGACGGACGCGGGGGCTTTCCTGAAAGTCAGAAGGTCCCAAGCAAATCCTTTACATCCGGAGAGAAGAGGAGTTCGCAAGAATGTGTGGCCTCTCTGGAACGCATTTCTGCCTCACTTTAAGCAATTGCATGAGAAAGCGTGGAAGTCCCTCACGTTCAAAACGTCTCTCGGTCAAGTTTCTTCATGCGGGCAGTAGCAGCAATGAAGGACTCGGGTTTTTTCTCAAAGTATCACTATCCGAAGCAAATTCAGTGCACTAGCAGCTTTCTAACGCTCTCCAGAATGTGTGACAGAGGTTTTCAGGGCTCTCGGAGACCATGTTGCGAGACAACGTGTCTTCCATGTGTGGCAACACGTCCCGTTTAGTTTCAAAGCGTCTGCAGGTCAACTTCCTTCACGAGGTACAGCGCGCCTAAAAATGTTTTTCTCAGCTCTACTGAAACAGTAATTCCTCCCCACCCCCGCCCCGCACATGAAGCGGTCTGCGGCATTCACAAGATTTCGTGAGAGGTTTTTTTGACGCCCTTCTGAACCAATACGTCCCTTTCTGTAACAGTATCGCCGTTGGCTCGAAAAACCTTCCATATCATTCCAAGCGGTCTGGAGTCTGTTTGACGGGGTTTTAGATGGTTTCTTTTGTTTTGTTTTTAACGCGTTTCTGAAGTCCTACAAGGAATTTTGAGGAAAAGGAGAGGGCTAGGAATCGCAGGCTGAAACAGCTCTTGGAAGGAACCAAACCCTCCGCCCCCAGTATCCTCCCAAGCCTCTGCAAATCAACTTGCTTCTCGCAGGCAATTGCTGAAGGGGACAGATGGCGTGATCAGGTTCTTCTCAGACATAAGGAAGGGTAAGTATTTTCTAAAAGCTAAACTGTCCCCACAACTCCTGTCTATTTACAGAGTTGAGGCGTTCTGAAGAACGTGTGACAGGTTGCTAACGGCCATTCAACCCATAGAATGCTTTCTCTTAAAGCATGTCGACTGCTTGGACGCTCCTTACACTTACTCCAAAACGTCTCCAAATCAACTTCCTTCCTGAGTTTCCCTTTCACTGAAAGACGCAGGGAGAGTGAAAACTTCCTTCTCAGACGAACGGCTGCAACTAAGTTTCCTTGAAAGTAAGAAGTGCCCAATCAAAGACCGTGTAGAATAAGCTTGAGGCTTCTCCAGTATGCATAACACCTTAGTAACGGTTTTTTGAGCCACTATAAAAATGGTGATGGAAAGTAGCTGGTTTGTGTGAAACCATCTGACAGTTCCTGCCAAAAGGTCTCCCACCAACGTCCTTCATTCGGGCAATTGCGGAACTGTAAAGCACTCCTGAAATGCACCTTCTCAGCCCTAAGGACTGGACAGGGCTTGTTTGTTTTTTGTTTCTAAACGGATCCCTTCCGATTTCATGAGGAGGTGCCTGGCGTTCTTCTGAATGCGACAGCTCTTCCACGCGTATTGGAGATAAAATAGCCCCTGGCCGGAGGAAGTGTCTTCTCAGTTTGGAAGCCACTCACATTTAGTTGTCAAAGGGCGGCAAGTAGCCATCCTTCAAAAATGCAAGTCCTGTAAGGTACAGACCGCGCGACCAACCTTTTTCTGAGCGCTAAAGAAGACCTAGTTGTTCCTGAAAGTAAGTCTGTCGCAATCAAAAACTGAACATTAAGTGATTTCCGGTGGTCTCCAGCGAGTGTGACAGGCTTTCAAAGACTTTCGGAGCTAATTTAGGAAAGGCTCTAAAAGTATCGCCCCTGGCAGGAAGCCACTTCCATTGAGTTCCAAAGCGTCTGGACCGTCTCTGCATTGCCTAGGCTAATTGTTGACATTCCCTGTACAATGTTCTCAGCTCTAAGCAAGGACTAGGCTTTCGTGAACAAGCAAGTCCTGTAGGTCAGCGGCTGTGTAGCGTTCTCCAGAGCCAGTGCCAGGCTTTAAGCCATGTCGGAGCCACTAGAAAAGGCTGTGCGAAAATGTAGCTCGACTGCTCGGAAGCGCCCTCCATATAGCTCAGGAACATCTGCCGGTCAGCTTCCTTCGTGAGCGCAATTGTTGAAAGGCACCTAGCGGGTGGAAAGTTGCTTCTGACTTATTGAGACGGACGCGGGGGCTTTCCTGAAAGTCAGAAGGTCCCAAGCAAATCCTTTACATCCGGAGAGAAGAGGAGTTCGCAAGAATGTGTGGCCTCTCTGGAACGCATTTCTGCCTCACTTTAAGCAATTGCATGAGAAAGCGTGGAAGTCCCTCACGTTCAAAACGTCTCTCGGTCAAGTTTCTTCATGCGGGCAGTAGCAGCAATGAAGGACTCGGGTTTTTTCTCAAAGTATCACTATCCGAAGCAAATTCAGTGCACTAGCAGCTTTCTAACGCTCTCCAGAATGTGTGACAGAGGTTTTCAGGGCTCTCGGAGACCATGTTGCGAGACAACGTGTCTTCCATGTGTGGCAACACGTCCCGTTTAGTTTCAAAGCGTCTGCAGGTCAACTTCCTTCACGAGGTACAGCGCGCCTAAAAATGTTTTTCTCAGCTCTACTGAAACAGTAATTCCTCCCCACCCCCGCCCCGCACATGAAGCGGTCTGCGGCATTCACAAGATTTCGTGAGAGGTTTTTTTGACGCCCTTCTGAACCAATACGTCCCTTTCTGTAACAGTATCGCCGTTGGCTCGAAAAACCTTCCATATCATTCCAAGCGGTCTGGAGTCTGTTTGACGGGGTTTTAGATGGTTTCTTTTGTTTTGTTTTTAACGCGTTTCTGAAGTCCTACAAGGAATTTTGAGGAAAAGGAGAGGGCTAGGAATCGCAGGCTGAAACAGCTCTTGGAAGGAACCAAACCCTCCGCCCCCAGTATCCTCCCAAGCCTCTGCAAATCAACTTGCTTCTCGCAGGCAATTGCTGAAGGGGACAGATGGCGTGATCAGGTTCTTCTCAGACATAAGGAAGGGTAAGTATTTTCTAAAAGCTAAACTGTCCCCACAACTCCTGTCTATTTACAGAGTTGAGGCGTTCTGAAGAACGTGTGACAGGTTGCTAACGGCCATTCAACCCATAGAATGCTTTCTCTTAAAGCATGTCGACTGCTTGGACGCTCCTTACACTTACTCCAAAACGTCTCCAAATCAACTTCCTTCCTGAGTTTCCCTTTCATTGAAAGACGCAGGGAGAGTGAAAACTTCCTTCTCAGACGAACGGCTGCAACTAAGTTTCCTTGAAAGTAAGAAGTGCCCAATCAAAGACCGTGTAGAATAAGCTTGAGGCTTCTCCAGTATGCATAACACCTTAGTAACGCTTTTTTGAGCCACTATAAAAATGGTGATGGAAAGTAGCTGGTTTGTGTGAAACCATCTGACAGTTCCTGCCAAAAGGTCTCCCACCAACGTCCTTCATTCGGGCAATTGCGGAACTGTAAAGCACTCCTGAAATGCACCTTCTCAGCCCTAAGGACTGGACAGGGCTTGTTTGTTTTTTGTTTCTAAACGGATCCCTTCCGATTTCATGAGGAGGTGCCTGGCGTTCTTCTGAATGCGACAGCTCTTCCACGCGTATTGGAGATAAAATAGCCCCTGGCCGGAGGAAGTGTCTTCTCAGTTTGGAAGCCACTCACATTTAGTTGTCAAAGGGCGGCAAGTAGCCATCCTTCAAAAATGCAAGTCCTGTAAGGTACAGACCGCGCGACCAACCTTTTTCCGAGCGCTAAAGAAGACCTAGTTGTTCCTGAAAGTAAGTCTGTCGCAATCAAAAACTGAACATTAAGTGATTTCCGGTGGTCTCCAGCGAGTGTGACAGGCTTTCAAAGACTTTCGGAGCTAATTTAGGAAAGGCTCTAAAAGTATCGCCCCTGGCAGGAAGCCACTTCCATTGAGTTCCAAAGCGTCTGGACCGTCTCTGCATTGCCTAGGCTAATTGTTGACATTCCCTGTACAATGTTCTCAGCTCTAAGCAAGGACTAGGCTTTCGTGAACAAGCAAGTCCTGTAGGTCAGCGGCTGTGTAGCGTTCTCCAGAGCCAGTGCCAGGCTTTAAGCCATGTCGGAGCCACTAGAAAAGGCTGTGCGAAAATGTAGCTCGACTGCTCGGAAGCGCCCTCCATATAGCTCAGGAACATCTGCCGGTCAGCTTCCTTCGTGAGCGCAATTGTTGAAAGGCACCTAGCGGGTGGAAAGTTGCTTCTGACTTATTGAGACGGACGCGGGGGCTTTCCTGAAAGTCAGAAGGTCCCAAGCAAATCCTTTACATCCGGAGAGAAGAGGAGTTCGCAAGAATGTGTGGCCTCTCTGGAACGCATTTCTGCCTCACTTTAAGCAATTGCATGAGAAAGCGTGGAAGTCCCTCACGTTCAAAACGTCTCTCGGTCAAGTTTCTTCATGCGGGCAGTAGCAGCAATGAAGGACTCGGGTTTTTTCTCAAAGTATCACTATCCGAAGCAAATTCAGTGCACTAGCAGCTTTCTAACGCTCTCCAGAATGTGTGACAGAGGTTTTCAGGGCTCTCGGAGACCATGTTGCGAGACAACGTGTCTTCCATGTGTGGCAACACGTCCCGTTTAGTTTCAAAGCGTCTGCAGGTCAACTTCCTTCACGAGGTACAGCGCGCCTAAAAATGTTTTTCTCAGCTCTACTGAAACAGTAATTCCTCCCCACCCCCGCCCCGCACATGAAGCGGTCTGCGGCATTCACAAGATTTCGTGAGAGGTTTTTTTGACGCCCTTCTGAACCAATACGTCCCTTTCTGTAACAGTATCACCGTTGGCTCGAAAAACCTTCCATATCATTCCAAGCGGTCTGGAGTCTGTTTGACGGGGTTTTAGATGGTTTCTTTTGTTTTGTTTTTAACGCATTTCTGAAGTCCTACAAGGAATTTTGAGGAAAAGGAGAGGGCTAGGAATCGCAGGCTGAAACAGCTCTTGGAAGGAACCAAACCCTCCGCCCCCAGTTTCCTCCCAAGCCTCTGCAAATCAACTTGCTTCTCCAGGGCAATTGCTGAAGGGGACAGATGGCGTGATCAGGTTCTTCTCAGACATAAGGAAGGGTAAGTATTTTCTAAAAGCTAAACTGTCCCCACAACTCCTGTCTATTTACAGAGTTGAGGCGTTCTGAAGAACGTGTGACAGGTTGCTAACGGCCATTCAACCCATAGAATGCTTTCTCTTAAAGCATGTCGACTGCTTGGACGCTCCTTACACTTACTCCAAAACGTCTCCAAATCAACTTCCTTCCTGAGTTTCCCTTTCACTGAAAGACGCAGGGAGAGTGAAAACTTCCTTCTCAGACGAACGGCTGCAACTAAGTTTCCTTGAAAGTAAGAAGTGCCCAATCAAAGACCGTGTAGAATAAGCTTGAGGCTTCTCCAGTATGCATAACACCTTAGTAACGCTTTTTTGAGCCACTATAAAAATGGTGATGGAAAGTAGCTGGTTTGTGTGAAACCATCTGACAGTTCCTGCCAAAAGGTCTCCCACCAACGTCCTTCATTCGGGCAATTGCGGAACTGTAAAGCACTCCTGAAATGCACCTTCTCAGCCCTAAGGACTGGACAGGGCTTGTTTGTTTTTTGTTTCTAAACGTATCCCTTCCGATTTCATGAGGAGGTGCCTGGCGTTCTTCTGAATGCGACAGCTCTTCCACGCGTATTGGAGATAAAATAGCCCCTGGCCGGAGGAAGTGTCTTCTCAGTTTGGAAGCCACTCACATTTAGTTGTAAAAGGGCGGCAAGTAGCCATCCTTCAAAAATGCAAGTCCTGTAAGGTACAGACCGCGCGACCAACCTTTTTCTGAGCGCTAAAGAAGACCTAGTTCTTCCTGAAAGTAAGTCTGTCGCAATCAAAAACTGAACATTAAGTGATTTCCGGTGGTCTCCAGCGAGTGTGACAGGCTTTCAAAGACTTTCGGAGCTAATTTAGGAAAGGCTCTAAAAGTATCGCCCCTGGCAGGAAGCCACTTCCATTGAGTTCCAAAGCGTCTGGACCGTCTCTGCATTGCCTAGGCTAATTGTTGACATTCCCTGTACAATGTTCTCAGCTCTAAGCAAGGACTAGGCTTTCGTGAACAAGCAAGTCCTGTAGGTCAGCGGCTGTGTAGCGTTCTCCAGAGCCAGTGCCAGGCTTTAAGCCATGTCGGAGCCACTAGAAAAGGCTGTGCGAAAATGTAGCTCGACTGCTCGGAAGCGCCCTCCATATAGCTCAGGAACATCTGCCGGTCAGCTTCCTTCGTGAGCGCAATTGTTGAAAGGCACCTAGCGGGTGGAAAGTTGCTTCTGACTTATTGAGACGGACGCGGGGGCTTTCCTGAAAGTCAGAAGGTCCCAAGCAAATCCTTTACATCCGGAGAGAAGAGGAGTTCGCAAGAATGTGTGGCCTCTCTGGAACGCATTTCTGCCTCACTTTAAGCAATTGCATGAGAAAGCGTGGAAGTCCCTCACGTTCAAAACGTCTCTCGGTCAAGTTTCTTCATGCGGGCAGTAGCAGCAATGAAGGACTCGGGTTTTTTCTCAAAGTATCACTATCCGAAGCAAATTCAGTGCACTAGCAGCTTTCTAACGCTCTCCAGAATGTGTGACAGAGGTTTTCAGGGCTCTCGGAGACCATGTTGCGAGACAACGTGTCTTCCATGTGTGGCAAGACGTCCCGTTTAGTTTCAAAGCGTCTGCAGGTCAACTTCCTTCACGAGGTACAGCGCGCCTAAAAATGTTTTTCTCAGCTCTACTGAAACAGTAATTCCTCCCCACCCCCGCCCCGCACATGAAGCGGTCTGCGGCATTCACAAGATTTCGTGAGAGGTTTTTTTGACGCCCTTCTGAACCAATACGTCCCTTTCTGTAACAGTATCGCCGTTGGCTCGAAAAACCTTCCATATCATTCCAAGCGGTCTGGAGTCTGTTTGACGGGGTTTTAGATGGTTTCTTTTGTTTTGTTTTTAACGCATTTCTGAAGTCCTACAAGGAATTTTGAGGAAAAGGAGAGGGCTAGGAATCGCAGGCTGAAACAGCTCTTGGAAGGAACCAAACCCTCCGCCCCCAGTTTCCTCCCAAGCCTCTGCAAATCAACTTGCTTCTCCAGGGCAATTGCTGAAGGGGACAGATGGCGTGATCAGGTTCTTCTCAGACATAAGGAAGGGTAAGTATTTTCTAAAAGCTAAACTGTCCCCACAACTCCTGTCTATTTACAGAGTTGAGGCGTTCTGAAGAACGTGTGACAGGTTGCTAACGGCCATTCAACCCATAGAATGCTTTCTCTTAAAGCATGTCGACTGCTTGGACGCTCCTTACACTTACTCCAAAACGTCTCCAAATCAACTTCCTTCCTGAGTTTCCCTTTCACTGAAAGACGCAGGGAGAGTGAAAACTTCCTTCTCAGACGAACGGCTGCAACTAAGTTTCCTTGAAAGTAAGAAGTGCCCAATCAAAGACCGTGTAGAATAAGCTTGAGGCTTCTCCAGTATGCATAACACCTTAGTAACGCTTTTTTGAGCCACTATAAAAATGGTGATGGAAAGTAGCTGGTTTGTGTGAAACCATCTGACAGTTCCTGCCAAAAGGTCTCCCACCAACGTCCTTCATTCGGGCAATTGCGGAACTGTAAAGCACTGCTGAAATGCACCTTCTCAGCCCTAAGGACTGGACAGGGCTTGTTTGTTTTTTGTTTCTAAACGGATCCCTTCCGATTTCATGAGGAGGTGCCTGGCGTTCTTCTGAATGCGACAGCTCTTCCACGCGTATTGGAGATAAAATAGCCCCTGGCCGGAGGAAGTGTCTTCTCAGTTTGGAAGCCACTCACATTTAGTTGTCAAAGGGCGGCAAGTAGCCATCCTTCAAAAATGCAAGTCCTGTAAGGTACAGACCGCGCGACCAACCTTTTTCCGAGCGCTAAAGAAGACCTAGTTGTTCCTGAAAGTAAGTCTGTCGCAATCAAAAACTGAACATTAAGTGATTTCCGGTGGTCTCCAGCGAGTGTGACAGGCTTTCAAAGACTTTCGGAGCTAATTTAGGAAAGGCTCTAAAAGTATCGCCCCTGGCAGGAAGCCACTTCCATTGAGTTCCAAAGCGTCTGGACCGTCTCTGCATTGCCTAGGCTAATTGTTGACATTCCCTGTACAATGTTCTCAGCTCTAAGCAAGGACTAGGCTTTCGTGAACAAGCAAGTCCTGTAGGTCAGCGGCTGTGTAGCGTTCTCCAGAGCCAGTGCCAGGCTTTAAGCCATGTCGGAGCCACTAGAAAAGGCTGTGCGAAAATGTAGCTCGACTGCTCGGAAGCGCCCTCCATATAGCTCAGGAACATCTGCCGGTCAGCTTCCTTCGTGAGCGCAATTGTTGAAAGGCACCTAGCGGGTGGAAAGTTGCTTCTGACTTATTGAGACGGACGCGGGGGCTTTCCTGAAAGTCAGAAGGTCCCAAGCAAATCCTTTACATCCGGAGAGAAGAGGAGTTCGCAAGAATGTGTGGCCTCTCTGGAACGCATTTCTGCCTCACTTTAAGCAATTGCATGAGAAAGCGTGGAAGTCCCTCACGTTCAAAACGTCTCTCGGTCAAGTTTCTTCATGCGGGCAGTAGCAGCAATGAAGGACTCGGGTTTTTTCTCAAAGTATCACTATCCGAAGCAAATTCAGTGCACTAGCAGCTTTCTAACGCTCTCCAGAATGTGTGACAAAGGTTTTCAGGGCTCTCGGAGACCATGTTGCGAGACAACGTGTCTTCCATGTGTGGCAACACGTCCCGTTTAGTTTCAAAGCGTCTGCAGGTCAACTTCCTTCACGAGGCACAGCGCGCCTAAAAATGTTTTTCTCAGCTCTACTGAAACAGTAATTCCTCCCCACCCCCGCCCCGCACATGAAGCGGTCTGCGGCATTCACAAGATTTCGTGAGAGGTTTTTTTGACGCCCTTCTGAACCAATACGTCCCTTTCTGTAACAGTATCGCCGTTGGCTCGAAAAACCTTCCATATCATTCCAAGCGGTCTGGAGTCTGTTTGACGGGGTTTTAGATGGTTTCTTTTGTTTTGTTTTTAACGCATTTCTGAAGTCCTACAAGGAATTTTGAGGAAAAGGAGAGGGCTAGGAATCGCAGGCTGAAACAGCTCTTGGAAGGAACCAAACCCTCCGCCCCCAGTTTCCTCCCAAGCCTCTGCAAATCAACTTGCTTCTCGAGGGCAATTGCTGAAGGGGACAGATGGCGTGATCAGGTTCTTCTCAGACATAAGGAAGGGTAAGTATTTTCTAAAAGCTAAACTGTCCCCACAACTCCTGTCTATTTACAGAGTTGAGGCGTTCTGAAGAACGTGTGACTGGTTGCTAACGGCCATTCAACCCATAGAATGCTTTCTCTTAAAGCATGTCGACTGCTTGGACGCTCCTTACACTTACTCCAAAACGTCTCCAAATCAACTTCCTTCCTGAGTTTCCCTTTCACTGAAAGACGCAGGGAGAGTGAAAACTGCCTTCTCAGACGAACGGCTGCAACTAAGTTTCCTTGAAAGTAAGAAGTGCCCAATCAAAGACCGTGTAGAATAAGCTTGAGGCTTCTCCAGTATGCATAACACCTTAGTAACGCTTTTTTGAGCCACTATAAAAATGGTGATGGAAAGTAGCTGGTTTGTGTGAAACCATCTGACAGTTCCTGCCAAAAGGTCTCCCACCAACGTCCTTCATTCGGGCAATTGCGGAACTGTAAAGCACTCCTGAAATGCACCTTCTCAGCCCTAAGGACTGGACAGGGCTTGTTTGTTTTTTGTTTCTAAACGTATCCCTTCCGATTTCATGAGGAGGTGCCTGGCGTTCTTCTGAATGCGACAGCTCTTCCACGCGTATTGGAGATAAAATAGCCCCTGGCCGGAGGAAGTGTCTTCTCAGTTTGGAAGCCACTCACATTTAGTTGCCAAAGGGCGGCAAGTAGCCATCCTTCAAAAATGCAAGTCCTGTAAGGTACAGACCGCGCGACCAACCTTTTTCCGAGCGCTAAAGAAGACCTAGTTGTTCCTGAAAGTAAGTCTGTCGCAATCAAAAACTGAACATTAAGTGATTTCCGGTGGTCTCCAGCGAGTGTGACAGGCTTTCAAAGACTTTCGGAGCTAATTTAGGAAAGGCTCTAAAAGTATCGCCCCTGGCAGGAAGGCACTTCCATTGAGTTCCAAAGCGTCTGGACCGTCTCTGCATTGCCTAGGCTAATTGTTGACATTCCCTGTACAATGTTCTCAGCTCTAAGCAAGGACTAGGCTTTCGTGAACAAGCAAGTCCTGTAGGTCAGCGGCTGTGTAGCGTTCTCCAGAGCCAGTGCCAGGCTTTAAGCCATGTCGGAGCCACTAGAAAAGGCTGTGCGAAAATGTAGCTCGACTGCTCGGAAGCGCCCTCCATATAGCTCAGGAACATCTGCCGGTCAGCTTCCTTCGTGAGCGCAATTGTTGAAAGGCACCTAGCGGGTGGAAAGTTGCTTCTGACTTATTGAGACGGACGCGGGGGCTTTCCTGAAAGTCAGAAGGTCCCAAGCAAATCCTTTACATCCGGAGAGAAGAGGAGTTCGCAAGAATGTGTGGCCTCTCTGGAACGCATTTCTGCCTCACTTTAAGCAATTGCATGAGAAAGCGTGGAAGTCCCTCACGTTCAAAACGTCTCTCGGTCAAGTTTCTTCATGCGGGCAGTAGCAGCAATGAAGGACTCGGGTTTTTTCTCAAAGTATCACTATCCGAAGCAAATTCAGTGCACTAGCAGCTTTCTAACGCTCTCCAGAATGTGTGACAGAGGTTTTCAGGGCTCTCGGAGACCATGTTGCGAGACAACGTGTCTTCCATGTGTGGCAACACGTCCCGTTTAGTTTCAAAGCGTCTGCAGGTCAACTTCCTTCACGAGGTACAGCGCGCCTAAAAATGTTTTTCTCAGCTCTACTGAAACAGTAATTCCTCCCCACCCCCGCCCCGCACATGAAGCGGTCTGCGGCATTCACAAGATTTCGTGAGAGGTTTTTTTGACGCCCTTCTGAACCAATACGTCCCTTTCTGTAACAGTATCGCCGTTGGCTCGAAAAACCTTCCATATCATTCCAAGCGGTCTGGAGTCTGTTTGACGGGGTTTTAGATGGTTTCTTTTGTTTTGTTTTTAACGCATTTCTGAAGTCCTACAAGGAATTTTGAGGAAAAGGAGAGGGCTAGGAATCGCAGGCTGAAACAGCTCTTGGAAGGAACCAACCCTCCGCCCCCAGTTTCCTCCCAAACCTCTGCAAATCAACTTGCTTCTCCAGGGCAATTGCTGAAGGGGACAGATGGCGTGATCAGGTTCTTCTCAGACATAAGGAAGGGTAAGTATTTTCTAAAAGCTAAACTGTCCCCACAACTCCTGTCTATTTACAGAGTTGAGGCGTTCTGAAGAACGTGTGACAGGTTGCTAACGGCCACTCAACCCATAGAATGCTTTCTCTTAAAGCATGTCGACTGCTTGGACGCTCCTTACACTTACTCCAAAACGTCTCCAAATCAACTTCCTTCCTGAGTTTCCCTTTCACTGAAAGACGCAGGGAGAGTGAAAACTTCCTTCTCAGACGAACGGCTGCAACTAAGTTTCCTTGAAAGTAAGAAGTGCCCAATCAAAGACCGTGTAGAATAAGCTTGAGGCTTCTCCAGTATGCATAACACCTTAGTAACGCTTTTTTGAGCCACTATAAAAATGGTGATGGAAAGTAGCTGGTTTGTGTGAAACCATCTGACAGTTCCTGCCAAAAGGTCTCCCACCAACGTCCTTCATTCGGGCAATTGCGGAACTGTAAAGCACTCCTGAAATGCACCTTCTCAGCCCTAAGGACTGGACAGGGCTTGTTTGTTTTTTGTTTCTAAACGGATCCCTTCCGATTTCATGAGGAGGTGCCTGGCGTTCTTCTGAATGCGACAGCTCTTCCACGCGTATTGGAGATAAAATAGCCCCTGGCCGGAGGAAGTGTCTTCTCAGTTTGGAAGCCACTCACATTTAGTTGTCAAAGGGCGGCAAGTAGCCATCCTTCAAAAATGCAAGTCCTGTAAGGTACAGACCGCGCGACCAACCTTTTTCTGAGCGCTAAAGAAGACCTAGTTGTTCCTGAAAGTAAGTCTGTCGCAATCAAAAACTGAACATTAAGTGATTTCCGGTGGTCTCCAGCGAGTGTGACAGGCTTTCAAAGACTTTCGGAGCTAATTTAGGAAAGGCTCTAAAAGTATCGCCCCTGGCAGGAAGCCACTTCCATTGAGTTCCAAAGCGTCTGGACCGTCTCTGCATTGCCTAGGCTAATTGTTGACATTCCCTGTACAATGTTCTCAGCTCTAAGCAAGGACTAGGCTTTCGTGAACAAGCAAGTCCTGTAGGTCAGCGGCTGTGTAGCGTTCTCCAGAGCCAGTGCCAGGCTTTAAGCCATGTCGGAGCCACTAGAAAAGGCTGTGCGAAAATGTAGCTCGACTGCTCGGAAGCGCCCTCCATATAGCTCAGGAACATCTGCCGGTCAGCTTCCTTCGTGAGCGCAATTGTTGAAAGGCACCTAGCGGGTGGAAAGTTGCTTCTGACTTATTGAGACGGACGCGGGGGCTTTCCTGAAAGTCAGAAGGTCCCAAGCAAATCCTTTACATCCGGAGAGAAGAGGAGTTCGCAAGAATGTGTGGCCTCTCTGGAACGCATTTCTGCCTCACTTTAAGCAATTGCATGAGAAAGCGTGGAAGTCCCTCACGTTCAAAACGTCTCTCGGTCAAGTTTCTTCATGCGGGCAGTAGCAGCAATGAAGGACTCGGGTTTTTTCTCAAAGTATCACTATCCGAAGCAAATTCAGTGCACTAGCAGCTTTCTAACGCTCTCCAGAATGTGTGACAGAGGTTTTCAGGGCTCTCGGAGACCATGTTGCGAGACAACGTGTCTTCCATGTGTGGCAACACGTCCCGTTTAGTTTCAAAGCGTCTGCAGGTCAACTTCCTTCACGAGGTACAGCGCGCCTAAAAATGTTTTTCTCAGCTCTACTGAAACAGTAATTCCTCCCCACCCCCGCCCCGCACATGAAGCGGTCTGCGGCATTCACAAGATTTCGTGAGAGGTTTTTTTGACGCCCTTCTGAACCAATACGTCCCTTTCTGTAACAGTATCGCCGTTGGCTCGAAAAACCTTCCATATCATTCCAAGCGGTCTGGAGTCTGTTTGACGGGGTTTTAGATGGTTTCTTTTGTTTTGTTTTTAACGCGTTTCTGAAGTCCTACAAGGAATTTTGAGGAAAAGGAGAGGGCTAGGAATCGCAGGCTGAAACAGCTCTTGGAAGGAACCAAACCCTCCGCCCCCAGTATCCTCCCAAGCCTCTGCAAATCAACTTGCTTCTCGCAGGCAATTGCTGAAGGGGACAGATGGCGTGATCAGGTTCTTCTCAGACATAAGGAAGGGTAAGTATTTTCTAAAAGCTAAACTGTCCCCACAACTCCTGTCTATTTACAGAGTTGAGGCGTTCTGAAGAACGTGTGACAGGTTGCTAACGGCCATTCAACCCATAGAATGCTTTCTCTTAAAGCATGTCGACTGCTTGGACGCTCCTTACACTTACTCCAAAACGTCTCCAAATCAACTTCCTTCCTGAGTTTCCCTTTCATTGAAAGACGCAGGGAGAGTGAAAACTTCCTTCTCAGACGAACGGCTGCAACTAAGTTTCCTTGAAAGTAAGAAGTGCCCAATCAAAGACCGTGTAGAATAAGCTTGAGGCTTCTCCAGTATGCATAACACCTTAGTAACGCTTTTTTGAGCCACTATAAAAATGGTGATGGAAAGTAGCTGGTTTGTGTGAAACCATCTGACAGTTCCTGCCAAAAGGTCTCCCACCAACGTCCTTCATTCGGGCAATTGCGGAACTGTAAAGCACTCCTGAAATGCACCTTCTCAGCCCTAAGGACTGGACAGGGCTTGTTTGTTTTTTGTTTCTAAACGGATCCCTTCCGATTTCATGAGGAGGTGCCTGGCGTTCTTCTGAATGCGACAGCTCTTCCACGCGTATTGGAGATAAAATAGCCCCTGGCCGGAGGAAGTGTCTTCTCAGTTTGGAAGCCACTCACATTTAGTTGTCAAAGGGCGGCAAGTAGCCATCCTTCAAAAATGCAAGTCCTGTAAGGTACAGACCGCGCGACCAACCTTTTTCCGAGCGCTAAAGAAGACCTAGTTGTTCCTGAAAGTAAGTCTGTCGCAATCAAAAACTGAACATTAAGTGATTTCCGGTGGTCTCCAGCGAGTGTGACAGGCTTTCAAAGACTTTCGGAGCTAATTTAGGAAAGGCTCTAAAAGTATCGCCCCTGGCAGGAAGCCACTTCCATTGAGTTCCAAAGCGTCTGGACCGTCTCTGCATTGCCTAGGCTAATTGTTGACATTCCCTGTACAATGTTCTCAGCTCTAAGCAAGGACTAGGCTTTCGTGAACAAGCAAGTCCTGTAGGTCAGCGGCTGTGTAGCGTTCTCCAGAGCCAGTGCCAGGCTTTAAGCCATGTCGGAGCCACTAGAAAAGGCTGTGCGAAAATGTAGCTCGACTGCTCGGAAGCGCCCTCCATATAGCTCAGGAACATCTGCCGGTCAGCTTCCTTCGTGAGCGCAATTGTTGAAAGGCACCTAGCGGGTGGAAAGTTGCTTCTGACTTATTGAGACGGACGCGGGGGCTTTCCTGAAAGTCAGAAGGTCCCAAGCAAATCCTTTACATCCGGAGAGAAGAGGAGTTCGCAAGAATGTGTGGCCTCTCTGGAACGCATTTCTGCCTCACTTTAAGCAATTGCATGAGAAAGCGTGGAAGTCCCTCACGTTCAAAACGTCTCTCGGTCAAGTTTCTTCATGCGGGCAGTAGCAGCAATGAAGGACTCGGGTTTTTTCTCAAAGTATCACTATCCGAAGCAAATTCAGTGCACTAGCAGCTTTCTAACGCTCTCCAGAATGTGTGACAGAGGTTTTCAGGGCTCTCGGAGACCATGTTGCGAGACAACGTGTCTTCCATGTGTGGCAACACGTCCCGTTTAGTTTCAAAGCGTCTGCAGGTCAACTTCCTTCACGAGGTACAGCGCGCCTAAAAATGTTTTTCTCAGCTCTACTGAAACAGTAATTCCTCCCCACCCCCGCCCCGCACATGAAGCGGTCTGCGGCATTCACAAGATTTCGTGAGAGGTTTTTTTGACGCCCTTCTGAACCAATACGTCCCTTTCTGTAACAGTATCACCGTTGGCTCGAAAAACCTTCCATATCATTCCAAGCGGTCTGGAGTCTGTTTGACGGGGTTTTAGATGGTTTCTTTTGTTTTGTTTTTAACGCATTTCTGAAGTCCTACAAGGAATTTTGAGGAAAAGGAGAGGGCTAGGAATCGCAGGCTGAAACAGCTCTTGGAAGGAACCAAACCCTCCGCCCCCAGTTTCCTCCCAAGCCTCTGCAAATCAACTTGCTTCTCCAGGGCAATTGCTGAAGGGGACAGATGGCGTGATCAGGTTCTTCTCAGACATAAGGAAGGGTAAGTATTTTCTAAAAGCTAAACTGTCCCCACAACTCCTGTCTATTTACAGAGTTGAGGCGTTCTGAAGAACGTGTGACAGGTTGCTAACGGCCATTCAACCCATAGAATGCTTTCTCTTAAAGCATGTCGACTGCTTGGACGCTCCTTACACTTACTCCAAAACGTCTCCAAATCAACTTCCTTCCTGAGTTTCCCTTTCACTGAAAGACGCAGGGAGAGTGAAAACTTCCTTCTCAGACGAACGGCTGCAACTAAGTTTCCTTGAAAGTAAGAAGTGCCCAATCAAAGACCGTGTAGAATAAGCTTGAGGCTTCTCCAGTATGCATAACACCTTAGTAACGCTTTTTTGAGCCACTATAAAAATGGTGATGGAAAGTAGCTGGTTTGTGTGAAACCATCTGACAGTTCCTGCCAAAAGGTCTCCCACCAACGTCCTTCATTCGGGCAATTGCGGAACTGTAAAGCACTCCTGAAATGCACCTTCTCAGCCCTAAGGACTGGACAGGGCTTGTTTGTTTTTTGTTTCTAAACGTATCCCTTCCGATTTCATGAGGAGGTGCCTGGCGTTCTTCTGAATGCGACAGCTCTTCCACGCGTATTGGAGATAAAATAGCCCCTGGCCGGAGGAAGTGTCTTCTCAGTTTGGAAGCCACTCACATTTAGTTGTAAAAGGGCGGCAAGTAGCCATCCTTCAAAAATGCAAGTCCTGTAAGGTACAGACCGCGCGACCAACCTTTTTCTGAGCGCTAAAGAAGACCTAGTTCTTCCTGAAAGTAAGTCTGTCGCAATCAAAAACTGAACATTAAGTGATTTCCGGTGGTCTCCAGCGAGTGTGACAGGCTTTCAAAGACTTTCGGAGCTAATTTAGGAAAGGCTCTAAAAGTATCGCCCCTGGCAGGAAGCCACTTCCATTGAGTTCCAAAGCGTCTGGACCGTCTCTGCATTGCCTAGGCTAATTGTTGACATTCCCTGTACAATGTTCTCAGCTCTAAGCAAGGACTAGGCTTTCGTGAACAAGCAAGTCCTGTAGGTCAGCGGCTGTGTAGCGTTCTCCAGAGCCAGTGCCAGGCTTTAAGCCATGTCGGAGCCACTAGAAAAGGCTGTGCGAAAATGTAGCTCGACTGCTCGGAAGCGCCCTCCATATAGCTCAGGAACATCTGCCGGTCAGCTTCCTTCGTGAGCGCAATTGTTGAAAGGCACCTAGCGGGTGGAAAGTTGCTTCTGACTTATTGAGACGGACGCGGGGGCTTTCCTGAAAGTCAGAAGGTCCCAAGCAAATCCTTTACATCCGGAGAGAAGAGGAGTTCGCAAGAATGTGTGGCCTCTCTGGAACGCATTTCTGCCTCACTTTAAGCAATTGCATGAGAAAGCGTGGAAGTCCCTCACGTTCAAAACGTCTCTCGGTCAAGTTTCTTCATGCGGGCAGTAGCAGCAATGAAGGACTCGGGTTTTTTCTCAAAGTATCACTATCCGAAGCAAATTCAGTGCACTAGCAGCTTTCTAACGCTCTCCAGAATGTGTGACAGAGGTTTTCAGGGCTCTCGGAGACCATGTTGCGAGACAACGTGTCTTCCATGTGTGGCAACACGTCCCGTTTAGTTTCAAAGCGTCTGCAGGTCAACTTCCTTCACGAGGTACAGCGCGCCTAAAAATGTTTTTCTCAGCTCTACTGAAACAGTAATTCCTCCCCACCCCCGCCCCGCACATGAAGCGGTCTGCGGCATTCACAAGATTTCGTGAGAGGTTTTTTTGACGCCCTTCTGAACCAATACGTCCCTTTCTGTAACAGTATCGCCGTTGGCTCGAAAAACCTTCCACATCATTCCAAGCGGTCTGGAGTCTGTTTGACGGGGTTTTAGATGGTTTCTTTTGTTTTGTTTTTAACGCATTTCTGAAGTCCTACAAGGAATTTTGAGGAAAAGGAGAGGGCTAGGAATCGCAGGCTGAAACAGCTCTTGGAAGGAACCAACCCTCCGCCCCCAGTTTCCTCCCAAACCTCTGCAAATCAACTTGCTTCTCCAGGGCAATTGCTGAAGGGGACAGATGGCGTGATCAGGTTCTTCTCAGACATAAGGAAGGGTAAGTATTTTCTAAAAGCTAAACTGTCCCCACAACTCCTGTCTATTTACAGAGTTGAGGCGTTCTGAAGAACGTGTGACAGGTTGCTAACGGCCATTCAACCCATAGAATGCTTTCTCTTAAAGCATGTCGACTGCTTGGACGCTCCTTACACTTACTCCAAAACGTCTCCAAATCAACTTCCTTCCTGAGTTTCCCTTTCACTGAAAGACGCAGGGAGAGTGAAAACTTCCTTCTCAGACGAACGGCTGCAACTAAGTTTCCTTGAAAGTAAGAAGTGCCCAATCAAAGACCGTGTAGAATAAGCTTGAGGCTTCTCCAGTATGCATAACACCTTAGTAACGCTTTTTTGAGCCACTATAAAAATGGTGATGGAAAGTAGCTGGTTTGTGTGAAACCATCTGACAGTTCCTGCCAAAAGGTCTCCCACCAACGTCCTTCATTCGGGCAATTGCGGAACTGTAAAGCACTCCTGAAATGCACCTTCTCAGCCCTAAGGACTGGACAGGGCTTGTTTGTTTTTTGTTTCTAAACGTATCCCTTCCGATTTCATGAGGAGGTGCCTGGCGTTCTTCTGAATGCGACAGCTCTTCCACGCGTATTGGAGATAAAATAGCCCCTGGCCGGAGGAAGTGTCTTCTCAGTTTGGAAGCCACTCACATTTAGTTGTCAAAGGGCGGCAAGTAGCCATCCTTCAAAAATGCAAGTCCTGTAAGGTACAGACCGCGCGACCAACCTTTTTCCGAGCGCTAAAGAAGACCTAGTTGTTCCTGAAAGTAAGTCTGTCGCAATCAAAAACTGAACATTAAGTGATTTCCGGTGGTCTCCAGCGAGTGTGACAGGCTTTCAAAGACTTTCGGAGCTAATTTAGGAAAGGCTCTAAAAGTATCGCCCCTGGCAGGAAGGCACTTCCATTGAGTTCCAAAGCGTCTGGACCGTCTCTGCATTGCCTAGGCTAATTGTTGACATTCCCTGTACAATATTCTCAGCTCTAAGCAAGGACTAGGCTTTCGTGAACAAGCAAGTCCTGTAGGTCAGCGGCTGTGTAGCGTTCTCCAGAGCCAGTGCCAGGCTTTAAGCCATGTCGGAGCCACTAGAAAAGGCTGTGCGAAAATGTAGCTCGACTGCTCGGAAGCGCCCTCCATATAGCTCAGGAACATCTGCCGGTCAGCTTCCTTCGTGAGCGCAATTGTTGAAAGGCACCTAGCGGGTGGAAAGTTGCTTCTGACTTATTGAGACGGACGCGGGGGCTTTCCTGAAAGTCAGAAGGTCCCAAGCAAATCCTTTACATCCGGAGAGAAGAGGAGTTCGCAAGAATGTGTGGCCTCTCTGGAACGCATTTCTGCCTCACTTTAAGCAATTGCATGAGAAAGCGTGGAAGTCCCTCACGTTCAAAACGTCTCTCGGTCAAGTTTCTTCATGCGGGCAGTAGCAGCAATGAAGGACTCGGGTTTTTTCTCAAAGTATCACTATCCGAAGCAAATTCAGTGCACTAGCAGCTTTCTAACGCTCTCCAGAATGTGTGACAGAGGTTTTCAGGGCTCTCGGAGACCATGTTGCGAGACAACGTGTCTTCCATGTGTGGCAAGACGTCCCGTTTAGTTTCAAAGCGTCTGCAGGTCAACTTCCTTCACGAGGTACAGCGCGCCTAAAAATGTTTTTCTCAGCTCTACTGAAACAGTAATTCCTCCCCACCCCCGCCCCGCACATGAAGCGGTCTGCGGCATTCACAAGATTTCGTGAGAGGTTTTTTTGACGCCCTTCTGAACCAATACGTCCCTTTCTGTAACAGTATCGCCGTTGGCTCGAAAAACCTTCCATATCATTCCAAGCGGTCTGGAGTCTGTTTGACGGGGTTTTAGATGGTTTCTTTTGTTTTGTTTTTAACGCATTTCTGAAGTCCTACAAGGAATTTTGAGGAAAAGGAGAGGGCTAGGAATCGCAGGCTGAAACAGCTCTTGGAAGGAACCAAACCCTCCGCCCCCAGTTTCCTCCCAAGCCTCTGCAAATCAACTTGCTTCTCCAGGGCAATTGCTGAAGGGGACAGATGGCGTGATCAGGTTCTTCTCAGACATAAGGAAGGGTAAGTATTTTCTAAAAGCTAAACTGTCCCCACAACTCCTGTCTATTTACAGAGTTGAGGCGTTCTGAAGAACGTGTGACAGGTTGCTAACGGCCATTCAACCCATAGAATGCTTTCTCTTAAAGCATGTCGACTGCTTGGACGCTCCTTACACTTACTCCAAAACGTCTCCAAATCAACTTCCTTCCTGAGTTTCCCTTTCACTGAAAGACGCAGGGAGAGTGAAAACTGCCTTCTCAGACGAACGGCTGCAACTAAGTTTCCTTGAAAGTAAGAAGTGCCCAATCAAAGACCGTGTAGAATAAGCTTGAGGCTTCTCCAGTATGCATAACACCTTAGTAACGCTTTTTTGAGCCACTATAAAAATGGTGATGGAAAGTAGCTGGTTTGTGTGAAACCATCTGACAGTTCCTGCCAAAAGGTCTCCCACCAACGTCCTTCATTCGGGCAATTGCGGAACTGTAAAGCACTCCTGAAATGCACCTTCTCAGCCCTAAGGACTGGACAGGGCTTGTTTGTTTTTTGTTTCTAAACGGATCCCTTCCGATTTCATGAGGAGGTGCCTGGCGTTCTTCTGAATGCGACAGCTCTTCCACGCGTATTGGAGATAAAATAGCCCCTGGCCGGAGGAAGTGTCTTCTCAGTTTGGAAGCCACTCACATTTAGTTGTCAAAGGGCGGCAAGTAGCCATCCTTCAAAAATGCAAGTCCTGTAAGGTACAGACCGCGCGACCAACCTTTTTCCGAGCGCTAAAGAAGACCTAGTTGTTCCTGAAAGTAAGTCTGTCGCAATCAAAAACTGAACATTAAGTGATTTCCGGTGGTCTCCAGCGAGTGTGACAGGCTTTCAAAGACTTTCGGAGCTAATTTAGGAAAGGCTCTAAAAGTATCGCCCCTGGCAGGAAGCCACTTCCATTGAGTTCCAAAGCGTCTGGACCGTCTCTGCATTGCCTAGGCTAATTGTTGACATTCCCTGTACAATGTTCTCAGCTCTAAGCAAGGACTAGGCTTTCGTGAACAAGCAAGTCCTGTAGGTCAGCGGCTGTGTAGCGTTCTCCAGAGCCAGTGCCAGGCTTTAAGCCATGTCGGAGCCACTAGAAAAGGCTGTGCGAAAATGTAGCTCGACTGCTCGGAAGCGCCCTCCATATAGCTCAGGAACATCTGCCGGTCAGCTTCCTTCGTGAGCGCAATTGTTGAAAGGCACCTAGCGGGTGGAAAGTTGCTTCTGACTTATTGAGACGGACGCGGGGGCTTTCCTGAAAGTCAGAAGGTCCCAAGCAAATCCTTTACATCCGGAGAGAAGAGGAGTTCGCAAGAATGTGTGGCCTCTCTGGAACGCATTTCTGCCTCACTTTAAGCAATTGCATGAGAAAGCGTGGAAGTCCCTCACGTTCAAAACGTCTCTCGGTCAAGTTTCTTCATGCGGGCAGTAGCAGCAATGAAGGACTCGGGTTTTTTCTCAAAGTATCACTATCCGAAGCAAATTCAGTGCACTAGCAGCTTTCTAACGCTCTCCAGAATGTGTGACAAAGGTTTTCAGGGCTCTCGGAGACCATGTTGCGAGACAACGTGTCTTCCATGTGTGGCAACACGTCCCGTTTAGTTTCAAAGCGTCTGCAGGTCAACTTCCTTCACGAGGCACAGCGCGCCTAAAAATGTTTTTCTCAGCTCTACTGAAACAGTAATTCCTCCCCACCCCCGCCCCGCACATGAAGCGGTCTGCGGCATTCACAAGATTTCGTGAGAGGTTTTTTTGACGCCCTTCTGAACCAATACGTCCCTTTCTGTAACAGTATCGCCGTTGGCTCGAAAAACCTTCCATATCATTCCAAGCGGTCTGGAGTCTGTTTGACGGGGTTTTAGATGGTTTCTTTTGTTTTGTTTTTAACGCATTTCTGAAGTCCTACAAGGAATTTTGAGGAAAAGGAGAGGGCTAGGAATCGCAGGCTGAAACAGCTCTTGGAAGGAACCAAACCCTCCGCCCCCAGTTTCCTCCCAAGCCTCTGCAAATCAACTTGCTTCTCGAGGGCAATTGCTGAAGGGGACAGATGGCGTGATCAGGTTCTTCTCAGACATAAGGAAGGGTAAGTATTTTCTAAAAGCTAAACTGTCCCCACAACTCCTGTCTATTTACAGAGTTGAGGCGTTCTGAAGAACGTGTGACTGGTTGCTAACGGCCATTCAACCCATAGAATGCTTTCTCTTAAAGCATGTCGACTGCTTGGACGCTCCTTACACTTACTCCAAAACGTCTCCAAATCAACTTCCTTCCTGAGTTTCCCTTTCACTGAAAGACGCAGGGAGAGTGAAAACTGCCTTCTCAGACGAACGGCTGCAACTAAGTTTCCTTGAAAGTAAGAAGTGCCCAATCAAAGACCGTGTAGAATAAGCTTGAGGCTTCTCCAGTATGCATAACACCTTAGTAACGCTTTTTTGAGCCACTATAAAAATGGTGATGGAAAGTAGCTGGTTTGTGTGAAACCATCTGACAGTTCCTGCCAAAAGGTCTCCCACCAACGTCCTTCATTCGGGCAATTGCGGAACTGTAAAGCACTCCTGAAATGCACCTTCTCAGCCCTAAGGACTGGACAGGGCTTGTTTGTTTTTTGTTTCTAAACGTATCCCTTCCGATTTCATGAGGAGGTGCCTGGCGTTCTTCTGAATGCGACAGCTCTTCCACGCGTATTGGAGATAAAATAGCCCCTGGCCGGAGGAAGTGTCTTCTCAGTTTGGAAGCCACTCACATTTAGTTGCCAAAGGGCGGCAAGTAGCCATCCTTCAAAAATGCAAGTCCTGTAAGGTACAGACCGCGCGACCAACCTTTTTCCGAGCGCTAAAGAAGACCTAGTTGTTCCTGAAAGTAAGTCTGTCGCAATCAAAAACTGAACATTAAGTGATTTCCGGTGGTCTCCAGCGAGTGTGACAGGCTTTCAAAGACTTTCGGAGCTAATTTAGGAAAGGCTCTAAAAGTATCGCCCCTGGCAGGAAGCCACTTCCATTGAGTTCCAAAGCGTCTGGACCGTCTCTGCATTGCCTAGGCTAATTGTTGACATTCCCTGTACAATGTTCTCAGCTCTAAGCAAGGACTAGGCTTTCGTGAACAAGCAAGTCCTGTAGGTCAGCGGCTGTGTAGCGTTCTCCAGAGCCAGTGCCAGGCTTTAAGCCATGTCGGAGCCACTAGAAAAGGCTGTGCGAAAATGTAGCTCGACTGCTCGGAAGCGCCCTCCATATAGCTCAGGAACATCTGCCGGTCAGCTTCCTTCGTGAGCGCAATTGTTGAAAGGCACCTAGCGGGTGGAAAGTTGCTTCTGACTTATTGAGACGGACGCGGGGGCTTTCCTGAAAGTCAGAAGGTCCCAAGCAAATCCTTTACATCCGGAGAGAAGAGGAGTTCGCAAGAATGTGTGGCCTCTCTGGAACGCATTTCTGCCTCACTTTAAGCAATTGCATGAGAAAGCGTGGAAGTCCCTCACGTTCAAAACGTCTCTCGGTCAAGTTTCTTCATGCGGGCAGTAGCAGCAATGAAGGACTCGGGTTTTTTCTCAAAGTATCACTATCCGAAGCAAATTCAGTGCACTAGCAGCTTTCTAACGCTCTCCAGAATGTGTGACAGAGGTTTTCAGGGCTCTCGGAGACCATGTTGCGAGACAACGTGTCTTCCATGTGTGGCAACACGTCCCGTTTAGTTTCAAAGCGTCTGCAGGTCAACTTCCTTCACGAGGTACAGCGCGCCTAAAAATGTTTTTCTCAGCTCTACTGAAACAGTAATTCCTCCCCACCCCCGCCCCGCACATGAAGCGGTCTGCGGCATTCACAAGATTTCGTGAGAGGTTTTTTTGACGCCCTTCTGAACCAATACGTCCCTTTCTGTAACAGTATCGCCGTTGGCTCGAAAAACCTTCCATATCATTCCAAGCGGTCTGGAGTCTGTTTGACGGGGTTTTAGATGGTTTCTTTTGTTTTGTTTTTAACGCATTTCTGAAGTCCTACAAGGAATTTTGAGGAAAAGGAGAGGGCTAGGAATCGCAGGCTGAAACAGCTCTTGGAAGGAACCAACCCTCCGCCCCCAGTTTCCTCCCAAACCTCTGCAAATCAACTTGCTTCTCCAGGGCAATTGCTGAAGGGGACAGATGGCGTGATCAGGTTCTTCTCAGACATAAGGAAGGGTAAGTATTTTCTAAAAGCTAAACTGTCCCCACAACTCCTGTCTATTTACAGAGTTGAGGCGTTCTGAAGAACGTGTGACAGGTTGCTAACGGCCACTCAACCCATAGAATGCTTTCTCTTAAAGCATGTCGACTGCTTGGACGCTCCTTACACTTACTCCAAAACGTCTCCAAATCAACTTCCTTCCTGAGTTTCCCTTTCACTGAAAGACGCAGGGAGAGTGAAAACTTCCTTCTCAGACGAACGGCTGCAACTAAGTTTCCTTGAAAGTAAGAAGTGCCCAATCAAAGACCGTGTAGAATAAGCTTGAGGCTTCTCCAGTATGCATAACACCTTAGTAACGCTTTTTTGAGCCACTATAAAAATGGTGATGGAAAGTAGCTGGTTTGTGTGAAACCATCTGACAGTTCCTGCCAAAAGGTCTCCCACCAACGTCCTTCATTCGGGCAATTGCGGAACTGTAAAGCACTCCTGAAATGCACCTTCTCAGCCCTAAGGACTGGACAGGGCTTGTTTGTTTTTTGTTTCTAAACGGATCCCTTCCGATTTCATGAGGAGGTGCCTGGCGTTCTTCTGAATGCGACAGCTCTTCCACGCGTATTGGAGATAAAATAGCCCCTGGCCGGAGGAAGTGTCTTCTCAGTTTGGAAGCCACTCACATTTAGTTGTCAAAGGGCGGCAAGTAGCCATCCTTCAAAAATGCAAGTCCTGTAAGGTACAGACCGCGCGACCAACCTTTTTCCGAGAGCTAAAGAAGACCTAGTTGTTCCTGAAAGTAAGTCTGTCGCAATCAAAAACTGAACATTAAGTGATTTCCGGTGGTCTCCAGCGAGTGTGACAGGCTTTCAAAGACTTTCGGAGCTAATTTAGGAAAGGCTCTAAAAGTATCGCCCCTGGCAGGAAGCCACTTCCATTGAGTTCCAAAGCGTCTGGACCGTCTCTGCATTGCCTAGGCTAATTGTTGACATTCCCTGTACAATGTTCTCAGCTCTAAGCAAGGACTAGGCTTTCGTGAACAAGCAAGTCCTGTAGGTCAGCGGCTGTGTAGCGTTCTCCAGAGCCAGTGCCAGGCTTTAAGCCATGTCGGAGCCACTAGAAAAGGCTGTGCGAAAATGTAGCTCGACTGCTCGGAAGCGCCCTCCATATAGCTCAGGAACATCTGCCGGTCAGCTTCCTTCGTGAGCGCAATTGTTGAAAGGCACCTAGCGGGTGGAAAGTTGCTTCTGACTTATTGAGACGGACGCGGGGGCTTTCCTGAAAGTCAGAAGGTCCCAAGCAAATCCTTTACATCCGGAGAGAAGAGGAGTTCGCAAGAATGTGTGGCCTCTCTGGAACGCATTTCTGCCTCACTTTAAGCAATTGCATGAGAAAGCGTGGAAGTCCCTCACGTTCAAAACGTCTCTCGGTCAAGTTTCTTCATGCGGGCAGTAGCAGCAATGAAGGACTCGGGTTTTTTCTCAAAGTATCACTATCCGAAGCAAATTCAGTGCACTAGCAGCTTTCTAACGCTCTCCAGAATGTGTGACAGAGGTTTTCAGGGCTCTCGGAGACCATGTTGCGAGACAACGTGTCTTCCATGTGTGGCAACACGTCCCGTTTAGTTTCAAAGCGTCTGCAGGTCAACTTCCTTCACGAGGTACAGCGCGCCTAAAAATGTTTTTCTCAGCTCTACTGAAACAGTAATTCCTCCCCACCCCCGCCCCGCACATGAAGCGGTCTGCGGCATTCACAAGATTTCGTGAGAGGTTTTTTTGACGCCCTTCTGAACCAATACGTCCCTTTCTGTAACAGTATCGCCGTTGGCTCGAAAAACCTTCCATATCATTCCAAGCGGTCTGGAGTCTGTTTGACGGGGTTTTAGATGGTTTCTTTTGTTTTGTTTTTAACGCATTTCTGAAGTCCTACAAGGAATTTTGAGGAAAAGGAGAGGGCTAGGAATCGCAGGCTGAAACAGCTCTTGGAAGGAACCAACCCTCCGCCCCCAGTTTCCTCCCAAACCTCTGCAAATCAACTTGCTTCTCCAGGGTAATTGCTGAAGGGGACAGATGGCGTGATCAGGTTCTTCTCAGACATAAGGAAGGGTAAGTATTTTCTAAAAGCTAAACTGTCCCCACAACTCCTGTCTATTTACAGAGTTGAGGCGTTCTGAAGAACGTGTGACAGGTTGCTAACGGCCACTCAACCCATAGAATTCTTTCTCTTAAAGCATGTCGACTGCTTGGACGCTCCTTACACTTACTCCAAAACGTCTCCAAATCAACTTCCTTCCTGAGTTTCCCTTTCACTGAAAGACGCAGGGAGAGTGAAAACTTCCTTCTCAGACGAACGGCTGCAACTAAGTTTCCTTGAAAGTAAGAAGTGCCCAATCAAAGACCGTGTAGAATAAGCTTGAGGCTTCTCCAGTATGCATAACACCTTAGTAACGCTTTTTTGAGCCACTATAAAAATGGTGATGGAAAGTAGCTGGTTTGTGTGAAACCATCTGACAGTTCCTGCCAAAAGGTCTCCCACCAACGTCCTTCATTCGGGCAATTGCGGAACTGTAAAGCACTGCTGAAATGCACCTTCTCAGCCCTAAGGACTGGACAGGGCTTGTTTGTTTTTTGTTTCTAAACGGATCCCTTCCGATTTCATGAGGAGGTGCCTGGCGTTCTTCTGAATGCGACAGCTCTTCCACGCGTATTGGAGATAAAATAGCCCCTGGCCGGAGGAAGTGTCTTCTCAGTTTGGAAGCCACTCACATTTAGTTGTCAAAGGGCGGCAAGTAGCCATCCTTCAAAAATGCAAGTCCTGTAAGGTACAGACCGCGCGACCAACCTTTTTCCGAGAGCTAAAGAAGACCTAGTTGTTCCTGAAAGTAAGTCTGTCGCAATCAAAAACTGAACATTAAGTGATTTCCGGTGGTCTCCAGCGAGTGTGACAGGCTTTCAAAGACTTTCGGAGCTAATTTAGGAAAGGCTCTAAAAGTATCGCCCCTGGCAGGAAGCCACTTCCATTGAGTTCCAAAGCGTCTGGACCGTCTCTGCATTGCCTAGGCTAATTGTTGACATTCCCTGTACAATGTTCTCAGCTCTAAGCAAGGACTAGGCTTTCGTGAACAAGCAAGTCCTGTAGGTCAGCGGCTGTGTAGCGTTCTCCAGAGCCAGTGCCAGGCTTTAAGCCATGTCGGAGCCACTAGAAAAGGCTGTGCGAAAATGTAGCTCGACTGCTCGGAAGCGCCCTCCATATAGCTCAGGAACATCTGCCGGTCAGCTTCCTTCGTGAGCGCAATTGTTGAAAGGCACCTAGCGGGTGGAAAGTTGCTTCTGACTTATTGAGACGGACGCGGGGGCTTTCCTGAAAGTCAGAAGGTCCCAAGCAAATCCTTTACATCCGGAGAGAAGAGGAGTTCGCAAGAATGTGTGGCCTCTCTGGAACGCATTTCTGCCTCACTTTAAGCAATTGCATGAGAAAGCGTGGAAGTCCCTCACGTTCAAAACGTCTCTCGGTCAAGTTTCTTCATGCGGGCAGTAGCAGCAATGAAGGACTCGGGTTTTTTCTCAAAGTATCACTATCCGAAGCAAATTCAGTGCACTAGCAGCTTTCTAACGCTCTCCAGAATGTGTGACAGAGGTTTTCAGGGCTCTCGGAGACCATGTTGCGAGACAACGTGTCTTCCATGTGTGGCAACACGTCCCGTTTAGTTTCAAAGCGTCTGCAGGTCAACTTCCTTCACGAGGTACAGCGCGCCTAAAAATGTTTTTCTCAGCTCTACTGAAACAGTAATTCCTCCCCACCCCCGCCCCGCACATGAAGCGGTCTGCGGCATTCACAAGATTTCGTGAGAGGTTTTTTTGACGCCCTACTGAACCAATACGTCCCTTTCTGTAACAGTATCGCCGTTGGCTCGAAAAACCTTCCATATCATTCCAAGCGGTCTGGAGTCTGTTTGACGGGGTTTTAGATGGTTTCTTTTGTTTTGTTTTTAACGCATTTCTGAAGTCCTACAAGGAATTTTGAGGAAAAGGAGAGGGCTAGGAATCGCAGGCTGAAACAGCTCTTGGAAGGAACCAAACCCTCCGCCCCCAGTTTCCTCCCAAGCCTCTGCAAATCAACTTGCTTCTCGAGGGCAATTGCTGAAGGGGACAGATGGCGTGATCAGGTTCTTCTCAGACATAAGGAAGGGTAAGTATTTTCTAAAAGCTAAACTGTCCCCACAACTCCTGTCTATTTACAGAGTTGAGGCGTTCTGAAGAACGTGTGACTGGTTGCTAACGGCCATTCAACCCATAGAATGCTTTCTCTTAAAGCATGTCGACTGCTTGGACGCTCCTTACACTTACTCCAAAACGTCTCCAAATCAACTTCCTTCCTGAGTTTCCCTTTCACTGAAAGACGCAGGGAGAGTGAAAACTGCCTTCTCAGACGAACGGCTGCAACTAAGTTTCCTTGAAAGTAAGAAGTGCCCAATCAAAGACCGTGTAGAATAAGCTTGAGGCTTCTCCAGTATGCATAACACCTTAGTAACGCTTTTTTGAGCCACTATAAAAATGGTGATGGAAAGTAGCTGGTTTGTGTGAAACCATCTGACAGTTCCTGCCAAAAGGTCTCCCACCAACGTCCTTCATTCGGGCAATTGCGGAACTGTAAAGCACTCCTGAAATGCACCTTCTCAGCCCTAAGGACTGGACAGGGCTTGTTTGTTTTTTGTTTCTAAACGTATCCCTTCCGATTTCATGAGGAGGTGCCTGGCGTTCTTCTGAATGCGACAGCTCTTCCACGCGTATTGGAGATAAAATAGCCCCTGGCCGGAGGAAGTGTCTTCTCA
Organism: Pelodiscus sinensis; assembly: GCF_049634645.1. Classification (NCBI taxonomy): domain Eukaryota; kingdom Metazoa; phylum Chordata; order Testudines; family Trionychidae; genus Pelodiscus; species Pelodiscus sinensis. The sequence goes on from NC_134723.1 coordinate 12,880,625, forward strand.
GTTTGGAAGCCACTCACATTTAGTTGCCAAAGGGCGGCAAGTAGCCATCCTTCAAAAATGCAAGTCCTGTAAGGTACAGACCGCGCGACCAACCTTTTTCCGAGCGCTAAAGAAGACCTAGTTGTTCCTGAAAGTAAGTCTGTCGCAATCAAAAACTGAACATTAAGTGATTTCCGGTGGTCTCCAGCGAGTGTGACAGGCTTTCAAAGCCTTTCGGAGCTAATTTAGGAAAGGCTCTAAAAGTATCGCCCCTGGCAGGAAGCCACTTCCATTGAGTTCCAAAGCGTCTGGACCGTCTCTGCATTGCCTAGGCTAATTGTTGACATTCCCTGTACAATGTTCTCAGCTCTAAGCAAGGACTAGGCTTTCGTGAACAAGCAAGTCCTGTAGGTCAGCGGCTGTGTAGCGTTCTCCAGAGCCAGTGCCAGGCTTTAAGCCATGTCGGAGCCACTAGAAAAGGCTGTGCGAAAATGTAGCTCGACTGCTCGGAAGCGCCCTCCATATAGCTCAGGAACATCTGCCGGTCAGCTTCCTTCGTGAGCGCAATTGTTGAAAGGCACCTAGCGGGTGGAAAGTTGCTTCTGACTTATTGAGACGGACGCGGGGGCTTTCCTGAAAGTCAGAAGGTCCCAAGCAAATCCTTTACATCCGGAGAGAAGAGGAGTTCGCAAGAATGTGTGGCCTCTCTGGAACGCATTTCTGCCTCACTTTAAGCAATTGCATGAGAAAGCGTGGAAGTCCCTCACGTTCAAAACGTCTCTCGGTCAAGTTTCTTCATGCGGGCAGTAGCAGCAATGAAGGACTCGGGTTTTTTCTCAAAGTATCACTATCCGAAGCAAATTCAGTGCACTAGCAGCTTTCTAACGCTCTCCAGAATGTGTGACAGAGGTTTTCAGGGCTCTCGGAGACCATGTTGCGAGACAACGTGTCTTCCATGTGTGGCAACACGTCCCGTTTAGTTTCAAAGCGTTTGCAGGTCAACTTCCTTCACGAGGTACAGCGCGCCTAAAAATGTTTTTCTCAGCTCTACTGAAACAGTAATTCCTCCCCACCCCCGCCCCGCACATGAAGCGGTCTGCGGCATTCACAAGATTTCGTGAGAGGTTTTTTTGACGCCCTTCTGAACCAATACGTCCCTTTCTGTAACAGTATCGCCGTTGGCTCGAAAAACCTTCCATATCATTCCAAGCGGTCTGGAGTCTGTTTGACGGGGTTTTAGATGGTTTCTTTTGTTTTGTTTTTAACGCATTTCTGAAGTCCTACAAGGAATTTTGAGGAAAAGGAGAGGGCTAGGAATCGCAGGCTGAAACAGCTCTTGGAAGGAACCAACCCTCCGCCCCCAGTTTCCTCCCAAACCTCTGCAAATCAACTTGCTTCTCCAGGGCAATTGCTGAAGGGGACAGATGGCGTGATCAGGTTCTTCTCAGACATAAGGAAGGGTAAGTATTTTCTAAAAGCTAAACTGTCCCCACAACTCCTGTCTATTTACAGAGTTGAGGCGTTCTGAAGAACGTGTGACAGGTTGCTAACGGCCACTCAACCCATAGAATGCTTTCTCTTAAAGCATGTCGACTGCTTGGACGCTCCTTACACTTACTCCAAAACGTCTCCAAATCAACTTCCTTCCTGAGTTTCCCTTTCACTGAAAGACGCAGGGAGAGTGAAAACTTCCTTCTCAGACGAACGGCTGCAACTAAGTTTCCTTGAAAGTAAGAAGTGCCCAATCAAAGACCGTGTAGAATAAGCTTGAGGCTTCTCCAGTATGCATAACACCTTAGTAACGCTTTTTTGAGCCACTATAAAAATGGTGATGGAAAGTAGCTGGTTTGTGTGAAACCATCTGACAGTTCCTGCCAAAAGGTCTCCCACCAACGTCCTTCATTCGGGCAATTGCGGAACTGTAAAGCACTCCTGAAATGCACCTTCTCAGCCCTAAGGACTGGACAGGGCTTGTTTGTTTTTTGTTTCTAAACGGATCCCTTCCGATTTCATGAGGAGGTGCCTGGCGTTCTTCTGAATGCGACAGCTCTTCCACGCGTATTGGAGATAAAATAGCCCCTGGCCGGAGGAAGTGTCTTCTCAGTTTGGAAGCCACTCACATTTAGTTGTCAAAGGGCGGCAAGTAGCCATCCTTCAAAAATGCAAGTCCTGTAAGGTACAGACCGCGCGACCAACCTTTTTCCGAGAGCTAAAGAAGACCTAGTTGTTCCTGAAAGTAAGTCTGTCGCAATCAAAAACTGAACATTAAGTGATTTCCGGTGGTCTCCAGCGAGTGTGACAGGCTTTCAAAGACTTTCGGAGCTAATTTAGGAAAGGCTCTAAAAGTATCGCCCCTGGCAGGAAGCCACTTCCATTGAGTTCCAAAGCGTCTGGACCGTCTCTGCATTGCCTAGGCTAATTGTTGACATTCCCTGTACAATGTTCTCAGCTCTAAGCAAGGACTAGGCTTTCGTGAACAAGCAAGTCCTGTAGGTCAGCGGCTGTGTAGCGTTCTCCAGAGCCAGTGCCAGGCTTTAAGCCATGTCGGAGCCACTAGAAAAGGCTGTGCGAAAATGTAGCTCGACTGCTCGGAAGCGCCCTCCATATAGCTCAGGAACATCTGCCGGTCAGCTTCCTTCGTGAGCGCAATTGTTGAAAGGCACCTAGCGGGTGGAAAGTTGCTTCTGACTTATTGAGACGGACGCGGGGGCTTTCCTGAAAGTCAGAAGGTCCCAAGCAAATCCTTTACATCCGGAGAGAAGAGGAGTTCGCAAGAATGTGTGGCCTCTCTGGAACGCATTTCTGCCTCACTTTAAGCAATTGCATGAGAAAGCGTGGAAGTCCCTCACGTTCAAAACGTCTCTCGGTCAAGTTTCTTCATGCGGGCAGTAGCAGCAATGAAGGACTCGGGTTTTTTCTCAAAGTATCACTATCCGAAGCAAATTCAGTGCACTAGCAGCTTTCTAACGCTCTCCAGAATGTGTGACAGAGGTTTTCAGGGCTCTCGGAGACCATGTTGCGAGACAACGTGTCTTCCATGTGTGGCAACACGTCCCGTTTAGTTTCAAAGCGTCTGCAGGTCAACTTCCTTCACGAGGTACAGCGCGCCTAAAAATGTTTTTCTCAGCTCTACTGAAACAGTAATTCCTCCCCACCCCCGCCCCGCACATGAAGCGGTCTGCGGCATTCACAAGATTTCGTGAGAGGTTTTTTTGACGCCCTTCTGAACCAATACGTCCCTTTCTGTAACAGTATCGCCGTTGGCTCGAAAAACCTTCCATATCATTCCAAGCGGTCTGGAGTCTGTTTGACGGGGTTTTAGATGGTTTCTTTTGTTTTGTTTTTAACGCATTTCTGAAGTCCTACAAGGAATTTTGAGGAAAAGGAGAGGGCTAGGAATCGCAGGCTGAAACAGCTCTTGGAAGGAACCAAACCCTCCGCCCCCAGTTTCCTCCCAAGCCTCTGCAAATCAACTTGCTTCTCCAGGGCAATTGCTGAAGGGGACAGATGGCGTGATCAGGTTCTTCTCAGACATAAGGAAGGGTAAGTATTTTCTAAAAGCTAAACTGTCCCCACAACTCCTGTCTATTTACAGAGTTGAGGCGTTCTGAAGAACGTGTGACAGGTTGCTAACGGCCATTCAACCCATAGAATGCTTTCTCTTAAAGCATGTCGACTGCTTGGACGCTCCTTACACTTACTCCAAAACGTCTCCAAATCAACTTCCTTCCTGAGTTTCCCTTTCACTGAAAGACGCAGGGAGAGTGAAAACTGCCTTCTCAGACGAACGGCTGCAACTAAGTTTCCTTGAAAGTAAGAAGTGCCCAATCAAAGACCGTGTAGAATAAGTTTGAGGCTTCTCCAGTATGCATAACACCTTAGTAACGCTTTTTTGAGCCACTATAAAAATGGTGATGGAAAGTAGCTGGTTTGTGTGAAACCATCTGACAGTTCCTGCCAAAAGGTCTCCCACCAACGTCCTTCATTCGGGCAATTGCGGAACTGTAAAGCACTCCTGAAATGCACCTTCTCAGCCCTAAGGACTGGACAGGGCTTGTTTGTTTTTTGTTTCTAAACGTATCCCTTCCGATTTCATGAGGAGGTGCCTGGCGTTCTTCTGAATGCGACAGCTCTTCCACGCGTATTGGAGATAAAATAGCCCCTGGCCGGAGGAAGTGTCTTCTCAGTTTGGAAGCCACTCACATTTAGTTGTCAAAGGGCGGCAAGTAGCCATCCTTCAAAAATGCAAGTCCTGTAAGGTACAGACCGCGCGACCAACCTTTTTCCGAGCGCTAAAGAAGACCTAGTTGTTCCTGAAAGTAAGTCTGTCGCAATCAAAAACTGAACATTAAGTGATTTCCGGTGGTCTCCAGCGAGTGTGACAGGCTTTCAAAGACTTTCGGAGCTAATTTAGGAAAGGCTCTAAAAGTATCGCCCCTGGCAGGAAGGCACTTCCATTGAGTTCCAAAGCGTCTGGACCGTCTCTGCATTGCCTAGGCTAATTGTTGACATTCCCTGTACAATGTTCTCAGCTCTAAGCAAGGACTAGGCTTTCGTGAACAAGCAAGTCCTGTAGGTCAGCGGCTGTGTAGCGTTCTCCAGAGCCAGTGCCAGGCTTTAAGCCATGTCGGAGCCACTAGAAAAGGCTGTGCGAAAATGTAGCTCGACTGCTCGGAAGCGCCCTCCATATAGCTCAGGAACATCTGCCGGTCAGCTTCCTTCGTGAGCGCAATTGTTGAAAGGCACCTAGCGGGTGGAAAGTTGCTTCTGACTTATTGAGACGGACGCGGGGGCTTTCCTGAAAGTCAGAAGGTCCCAAGCAAATCCTTTACATCCGGAGAGAAGAGGAGTTCGCAAGAATGTGTGGCCTCTCTGGAACGCATTTCTGCCTCACTTTAAGCAATTGCATGAGAAAGCGTGGAAGTCCCTCACGTTCAAAACGTCTCTCGGTCAAGTTTCTTCATGCGGGCAGTAGCAGCAATGAAGGACTCGGGTTTTTTCTCAAAGTATCACTATCCGAAGCAAATTCAGTGCACTAGCAGCTTTCTAACGCTCTCCAGAATGTGTGACAAAGGTTTTCAGGGCTCTCGGAGACCATGTTGCGAGACAACGTGTCTTCCATGTGTGGCAACACGTCCCGTTTAGTTTCAAAGCGTCTGCAGGTCAACTTCCTTCACGAGGCACAGCGCGCCTAAAAATGTTTTTCTCAGCTCTACTGAAACAGTAATTCCTCCCCACCCCCGCCCCGCACATGAAGCGGTCTGCGGCATTCACAAGATTTCGTGAGAGGTTTTTTTGACGCCCTTCTGAACCAATACGTCCCTTTCTGTAACAGTATCGCCGTTGGCTCGAAAAACCTTCCATATCATTCCAAGCGGTCTGGAGTCTGTTTGACGGGGTTTTAGATGGTTTCTTTTGTTTTGTTTTTAACGCATTTCTGAAGTCCTACAAGGAATTTTGAGGAAAAGGAGAGGGCTAGGAATCGCAGGCTGAAACAGCTCTTGGAAGGAACCAAACCCTCCGCCCCCAGTTTCCTCCCAAGCCTCTGCAAATCAACTTGCTTCTCGAGGGCAATTGCTGAAGGGGACAGATGGCGTGATCAGGTTCTTCTCAGACATAAGGAAGGGTAAGTATTTTCTAAAAGCTAAACTGTCCCCACAACTCCTGTCTATTTACAGAGTTGAGGCGTTCTGAAGAACGTGTGACAGGTTGCTAACGGCCATTCAACCCATAGAATGCTTTCTCTTAAAGCATGTCGACTGCTTGGACGCTCCTTACACTTACTCCAAAACGTCTCCAAATCAACTTCCTTCCTGAGTTTCCCTTTCACTGAAAGACGCAGGGAGAGTGAAAACTGCCTTCTCAGACGAGCGGCTGCAACTAAGTGTCCTTGAAAGTAAGAAGTGCCCAATCAAAGACCGTGTAGAATAAGCTTGAGGCTTCTCCAGTATGCATAACACCTTAGTAACGCTTTTTTGAGCCACTATAAAAATGGTGATGGAAAGTAGCTGGTTTGTGTGAAACCATCTGACAGTTCCTGCCAAAAGGTCTCCCACCAACGTCCTTCATTCGGGCAATTGCGGAACTGTAAAGCACTCCTGAAATGCACCTTCTCAGCCCTAAGGACTGGACAGGGCTTGTTTGTTTTTTGTTTCTAAACGGATCCCTTCCGATTTCATGAGGAGGTGCCTGGCGTTCTTCTGAATGCGACAGCTCTTCCACGCGTATTGGAGATAAAATAGCCCCTGGCCGGAGGAAGTGTCTTCTCAGTTTGGAAGCCACTCACATTTAGTTGTAAAAGGGCGGCAAGTAGCCATCCTTCAAAAATGCAAGTCCTGTAAGGTACAGACCGCGCGACCAACCTTTTTCCGAGCGCTAAAGAAGACCTAGTTGTTCCTGAAAGTAAGTCTGTCGCAATCAAAAACTGAACATTAAGTGATTTCCGGTGGTCTCCAGCGAGTGTGACAGGCTTTCAAAGCCTTTCGGAGCTAATTTAGGAAAGGCTCTAAAAGTATCGCCCCGGCAGGAATGCACTTCCATTGAGTTCCAAAGCGTCTGGACCGTCTCTGCATTGCCTAGGCTAATTGTTGACATTCCCTGTACAATGTTCTCAGCTCTAAGCAAGGACTAGGCTTTCGTGAACAAGCAAGTCCTGTAGGTCAGCGGCTGTGTAGCGTTCTCCAGAGCCAGTGCCAGGCTTTAAGCCATGTCGGAGCCACTAGAAAAGGCTGTGCGAAAATGTAGCTCGACTGCTCGGAAGCGCCCTCCATATAGCTCAGGAACATCTGCCGGTCAGCTTCCTTCGTGAGCGCAATTGTTGAAAGGCACCTAGCGGGTGGAAAGTTGCTTCTGACTTATTGAGACGGACGCGGGGGCTTTCCTGAAAGTCAGAAGGTCCCAAGCAAATCCTTTACATCCGGAGAGAAGAGGAGTTCGCAAGAATGTGTGGCCTCTCTGGAACGCATTTCTGCCTCACTTTAAGCAATTGCATGAGAAAGCGTGGAAGTCCCTCACGTTCAAAACGTCTCTCGGTCAAGTTTCTTCATGCGGGCAGTAGCAGCAATGAAGGACTCGGGTTTTTTCTCAAAGTATCACTATCCGAAGCAAATTCAGTGCACTAGCAGCTTTCTAACGCTCTCCAGAATGTGTGACAAAGGTTTTCAGGGCTCTCGGAGACCATGTTGCGAGACAACGTGTCTTCCATGTGTGGCAACACGTCCCGTTTAGTTTCAAAGCGTCTGCAGGTCAACTTCCTTCACGAGGCACAGCGCGCCTAAAAATGTTTTTCTCAGCTCTACTGAAACAGTAATTCCTCCCCACCCCCGCCCCGCACATGAAGCGGTCTGCGGCATTCACAAGATTTCGTGAGAGGTTTTTTTGACGCCCTTCTGAACCAATACGTCCCTTTCTGTAACAGTATCGCCGTTGGCTCGAAAAACCTTCCATATCATTCCAAGCGGTCTGGAGTCTGTTTGACGGGGTTTTAGATGGTTTCTTTTGTTTTGTTTTTAACGCATTTCTGAAGTCCTACAAGGAATTTTGAGGAAAAGGAGAGGGCTAGGAATCGCAGGCTGAAACAGCTCTTGGAAGGAACCAAACCCTCCGCCCCCAGTTTCCTCCCAAGCCTCTGCAAATCAACTTGCTTCTCGAAGGCAATTGCTGAAGGGGACAGATGGCGTGATCAGGTTCTTCTCAGACATAAGGAAGGGTAAGTATTTTCTAAAAGCTAAACTGACCCCACAACTCCTGTCTATTTACAGAGTTGAGGCGTTCTGAAGAACGTGTGACTGGTTGCTAACGGCCATTCAACCCATAGAATGCTTTCTCTTAAAGCATGTCGACTGCTTGGACGCTCCTTACACTTACTCCAAAACGTCTCCAAATCAACTTCCTTCCTGAGTTTCCCTTTCACTGAAAGACGCAGGGAGAGTGAAAACTGCCTTCTCAGACGAACGGCTGCAACTAAGTTTCCTTGAAAGTAAGAAGTGCCCAATCAAAGACCGTGTAGAATAAGCTTGAGGCTTCTCCAGTATGCATAACACCTTAGTAACGCTTTTTTGAGCCACTATAAAAATGGTGATGGAAAGTAGCTGGTTTGTGTGAAACCATCTGACAGTTCCTGCCAAAAGGTCTCCCACCAACGTCCTTCATTCGGGCAATTGCGGAACTGTAAAGCACTCCTGAAATGCACCTTCTCAGCCCTAAGGACTGGACAGGGCTTGTTTGTTTTTTGTTTCTAAACGTATCCCTTCCGATTTCATGAGGAGGTGCCTGGCGTTCTTCTGAATGCGACAGCTCTTCCACGCGTATTGGAGATAAAATAGCCCCTGGCCGGAGGAAGTGTCTTCTCAGTTTGGAAGCCACTCACATTTAGTTGTAAAAGGGCGGCAAGTAGCCATCCTTCAAAAATGCAAGTCCTGTAAGGTACAGACCGCGCGACCAACCTTTTTCCGAGCGCTAAAGAAGACCTAGTTGTTCCTGAAAGTAAGTCTGTCGCAATCAAAAACTGAACATTAAGTGATTTCCGGTGGTCTCCAGCGAGTGTGACAGGCTTTCAAAGCCTTTCGGAGCTAATTTAGGAAAGGCTCTAAAAGTATCGCCCCGGCAGGAAGGCACTTCCATTGAGTTCCAAAGCGTCTGGACCGTCTCTGCATTGCCTAGGCTAATTGTTGACATTCCCTGTACAATGTTCTCAGCTCTAAGCAAGGACTAGGCTTTCGTGAACAAGCAAGTCCTGTAGGTCAGCGGCTGTGTAGCGTTCTCCAGAGCCAGTGCCAGGCTTTAAGCCATGTCGGAGCCACTAGAAAAGGCTGTGCGAAAATGTAGCTCGACTGCTCGGAAGCGCCCTCCATATAGCTCAGGAACATCTGCCGGTCAGCTTCCTTCGTGAGCGCAATTGTTGAAAGGCACCTAGCGGGTGGAAAGTTGCTTCTGACTTATTGAGACGGACGCGGGGGCTTTCCTGAAAGTCAGAAGGTCCCAAGCAAATCCTTTACATCCGGAGAGAAGAGGAGTTCGCAAGAATGTGTGGCCTCTCTGGAACGCATTTCTGCCTCACTTTAAGCAATTGCATGAGAAAGCGTGGAAGTCCCTCACGTTCAAAACGTCTCTCGGTCAAGTTTCTTCATGCGGGCAGTAGCAGCAATGAAGGACTCGGGTTTTTTCTCAAAGTATCACTATCCGAAGCAAATTCAGTGCACTAGCAGCTTTCTAACGCTCTCCAGAATGTGTGACAAAGGTTTTCAGGGCTCTCGGAGACCATGTTGCGAGACAACGTGTCTTCCATGTGTGGCAACACGTCCCGTTTAGTTTCAAAGCGTCTGCAGGTCAACTTCCTTCACGAGGTACAGCGCGCCTAAAAATGTTTTTCTCAGCTCTACTGAAACAGTAATTCCTCCCCACCCCCGCCCCGCACATGAAGCGGTCTGCGGCATTCACAAGATTTCGTGAGAGGTTTTTTTGACGCCCTTCTGAACCAATACGTCCCTTTCTGTAACAGTATCGCCGTTGGCTCGAAAAACCTTCCATATCATTCCAAGCGGTCTGGAGTCTGTTTGACGGGGTTTTAGATGGTTTCTTTTGTTTTGTTTTTAACGCATTTCTGAAGTCCTACAAGGAATTTTGAGGAAAAGGAGAGGGCTAGGAATCGCAGGCTGAAACAGCTCTTGGAAGGAACCAACCCTCCGCCCCCAGTTTCCTCCCAAACCTCTGCAAATCAACTTGCTTCTCGCAGGCAATTGCTGAAGGGGACAGATGGCGTGATCAGGTTCTTCTCAGACATAAGGAAGGGTAAGTATTTTCTAAAAGCTAAACTGTCCCCACAACTCCTGTCTATTTACAGAGTTGAGGCGTTCTGAAGAACGTGTGACAGGTTGCTAACGGCCATTCAACCCATAGAATGCTTTCTCTTAAAGCATGTCGACTGCTTGGACGCTCCTTACACTTACTCCAAAACGTCTCCAAATCAACTTCCTTCCTGAGTTTCCCTTTCACTGAAAGACGCAGGGAGAGTGAAAACTTACTTCTCAGACGAACGGCTGCAACTAAGTTTCCTTGAAAGTAAGAAGTGCCCAATCAAAGACCGTGTAGAATAAGCTTGAGGCTTCTCCAGTATGCATAACACCTTAGTAACGCTTTTTTGAGCCACTATAAAAATGGTGATGGAAAGTAGCTGGTTTGTGTGAAACCATCTGACAGTTCCTGCCAAAAGGTCTCCCACCAACGTCCTTCATTCGGGCAATTGCGGAACTGTAAAGCACTGCTGAAATGCACCTTCTCAGCCCTAAGGACTGGACAGGGCTTGTTTGTTTTTTGTTTCTAAACGGATCCCTTCCGATTTCATGAGGAGGTGCCTGGCGTTCTTCTGAATGCGACAGCTCTTCCACGCGTATTGGAGATAAAATAGCCCCTGGCCGGAGGAAGTGTCTTCTCAGTTTGGAAGCCACTCACATTTAGTTGTCAAAGGGCGGCAAGTAGCCATCCTTCAAAAATGCAAGTCCTGTAAGGTACAGACCGCGCGACCAACCTTTTTCCGAGCGCTAAAGAAGACCTAGTTGTTCCTGAAAGTAAGTCTGTCGCAATCAAAAACTGAACATTAAGTGATTTCCGGTGGTCTCCAGCGAGTGTGACAGGCTTTCAAAGCCTTTCGGAGCTAATTTAGGAAAGGCTCTAAAAGTATCGCCCCGGCAGGAAGGCACTTCCATTGAGTTCCAAAGCGTCTGGACCGTCTCTGCATTGCCTAGGCTAATTGTTGACATTCCCTGTACAATGTTCTCAGCTCTAAGCAAGGACTAGGCTTTCGTGAACAAGCAAGTCCTGTAGGTCAGCGGCTGTGTAGCGTTCTCCAGAGCCAGTGCCAGGCTTTAAGCCATGTCGGAGCCACTAGAAAAGGCTGTGCGAAAATGTAGCTCGACTGCTCGGAAGCGCCCTCCATATAGCTCAGGAACATCTGCCGGTCAGCTTCCTTCGTGAGCGCAATTGTTGAAAGGCACCTAGCGGGTGGAAAGTTGCTTCTGACTTATTGAGACGGACGCGGGGGCTTTCCTGAAAGTCAGAAGGTCCCAAGCAAATCCTTTACATCCGGAGAGAAGAGGAGTTCGCAAGAATGTGTGGCCTCTCTGGAACGCATTTCTGCCTCACTTTAAGCAATTGCATGAGAAAGCGTGGAAGTCCCTCACGTTCAAAACGTCTCTCGGTCAAGTTTCTTCATGCGGGCAGTAGCAGCAATGAAGGACTCGGGTTTTTTCTCAAAGTATCACTATCCGAAGCAAATTCAGTGCACTAGCAGCTTTCTAACGCTCTCCAGAATGTGTGACAAAGGTTTTCAGGGCTCTCGGAGACCATGTTGCGAGACAACGTGTCTTCCATGTGTGGCAACACGTCCCGTTTAGTTTCAAAGCGTCTGCAGGTCAACTTCCTTCACGAGGCACAGCGCGCCTAAAAATGTTTTTCTCAGCTCTACTGAAACAGTAATTCCTCCCCACCCCCGCCCCGCACATGAAGCGGTCTGCGGCATTCACAAGATTTCGTGAGAGGTTTTTTTGACGCCCTTCTGAACCAATACGTCCCTTTCTGTAACAGTATCGCCGTTGGCTCGAAAAACCTTCCATATCATTCCAAGCGGTCTGGAGTCTGTTTGACGGGGTTTTAGATGGTTTCTTTTGTTTTGTTTTTAACGCATTTCTGAAGTCCTACAAGGAATTTTGAGGAAAAGGAGAGGGCTAGGAATCGCAGGCTGAAACAGCTCTTGGAAGGAACCAAACCCTCCGCCCCCAGTTTCCTCCCAAGCCTCTGCAAATCAACTTGCTTCTCGAGGGCAATTGCTGAAGGGGACAGATGGCGTGATCAGGTTCTTCTCAGACATAAGGAAGGGTAAGTATTTTCTAAAAGCTAAACTGTCCCCACAACTCCTGTCTATTTACAGAGTTGAGGCGTTCTGAAGAACGTGTGACTGGTTGCTAACGGCCATTCAACCCATAGAATGCTTTCTCTTAAAGCATGTCGACTGCTTGGACGCTCCTTACACTTACTCCAAAACGTCTCCAAATCAACTTCCTTCCTGAGTTTCCCTTTCACTGAAAGACGCAGGGAGAGTGAAAACTTACTTCTCAGACGAACGGCTGCAACTAAGTTTCCTTGAAAGTAAGAAGTGCCCAATCAAAGACCGTGTAGAATAAGCTTGAGGCTTCTCCAGTATGCATAACACCTTAGTAACGCTTTTTTGAGCCACTATAAAAATGGTGATGGAAAGTAGCTGGTTTGTGTGAAACCATCTGACAGTTCCTGCCAAAAGGTCTCCCACCAACGTCCTTCATTCGGGCAATTGCGGAACTGTAAAGCACTGCTGAAATGCACCTTCTCAGCCCTAAGGACTGGACAGGGCTTGTTTGTTTTTTGTTTCTAAACGGATCCCTTCCGATTTCATGAGGAGGTGCCTGGCGTTCTTCTGAATGCGACAGCTCTTCCACGCGTATTGGAGATAAAATAGCCCCTGGCCGGAGGAAGTGTCTTCTCAGTTTGGAAGCCACTCACATTTAGTTGTCAAAGGGCGGCAAGTAGCCATCCTTCAAAAATGCAAGTCCTGTAAGGTACAGACCGCGCGACCAACCTTTTTCCGAGCGCTAAAGAAGACCTAGTTGTTCCTGAAAGTAAGTCTGTCGCAATCAAAAACTGAACATTAAGTGATTTCCGGTGGTCTCCAGCGAGTGTGACAGGCTTTCAAAGCCTTTCGGAGCTAATTTAGGAAAGGCTCTAAAAGTATCGCCCCGGCAGGAAGGCACTTCCATTGAGTTCCAAAGCGTCTGGACCGTCTCTGCATTGCCTAGGCTAATTGTTGACATTCCCTGTACAATGTTCTCAGCTCTAAGCAAGGACTAGGCTTTCGTGAACAAGCAAGTCCTGTAGGTCAGCGGCTGTGTAGCGTTCTCCAGAGCCAGTGCCAGGCTTTAAGCCATGTCGGAGCCACTAGAAAAGGCTGTGCGAAAATGTAGCTCGACTGCTCGGAAGCGCCCTCCATATAGCTCAGGAACATCTGCCGGTCAGCTTCCTTCGTGAGCGCAATTGTTGAAAGGCACCTAGCGGGTGGAAAGTTGCTTCTGACTTATTGAGACGGACGCGGGGGCTTTCCTGAAAGTCAGAAGGTCCCAAGCAAATCCTTTACATCCGGAGAGAAGAGGAGTTCGCAAGAATGTGTGGCCTCTCTGGAACGCATTTCTGCCTCACTTTAAGCAATTGCATGAGAAAGCGTGGAAGTCCCTCACGTTCAAAACGTCTCTCGGTCAAGTTTCTTCATGCGGGCAGTAGCAGCAATGAAGGACTCGGGTTTTTTCTCAAAGTATCACTATCCGAAGCAAATTCAGTGCACTAGCAGCTTTCTAACGCTCTCCAGAATGTGTGACAAAGGTTTTCAGGGCTCTCGGAGACCATGTTGCGAGACAACGTGTCTTCCATGTGTGGCAACACGTCCCGTTTAGTTTCAAAGCGTCTGCAGGTCAACTTCCTTCACGAGGCACAGCGCGCCTAAAAATGTTTTTCTCAGCTCTACTGAAACAGTAATTCCTCCCCACCCCCGCCCCGCACATGAAGCGGTCTGCGGCATTCACAAGATTTCGTGAGAGGTTTTTTTGACGCCCTTCTGAACCAATACGTCCCTTTCTGTAACAGTATCGCCGTTGGCTCGAAAAACCTTCCATATCATTCCAAGCGGTCTGGAGTCTGTTTGACGGGGTTTTAGATGGTTTCTTTTGTTTTGTTTTTAACGCATTTCTGAAGTCCTACAAGGAATTTTGAGGAAAAGGAGAGGGCTAGGAATCGCAGGCTGAAACAGCTCTTGGAAGGAACCAAACCCTCCGCCCCCAGTTTCCTCCCAAGCCTCTGCAAATCAACTTGCTTCTCGAGGGCAATTGCTGAAGGGGACAGATGGCGTGATCAGGTTCTTCTCAGACATAAGGAAGGGTAAGTATTTTCTAAAAGCTAAACTGTCCCCACAACTCCTGTCTATTTACAGAGTTGAGGCGTTCTGAAGAACGTGTGACTGGTTGCTAACGGCCATTCAACCCATAGAATGCTTTCTCTTAAAGCATGTCGACTGCTTGGACGCTCCTTACACTTACTCCAAAACGTCTCCAAATCAACTTCCTTCCTGAGTTTCCCTTTCACTGAAAGACGCAGGGAGAGTGAAAACTTCCTTCTCAGACGAACGGCTGCAACTAAGTTTCCTTGAAAGTAAGAAGTGCCCAATCAAAGACCGTGTAGAATAAGCTTGAGGCTTCTCCAGTATGCATAACACCTTAGTAACGCTTTTTTGAGCCACTATAAAAATGGTGATGGAAAGTAGCTGGTTTGTGTGAAACCATCTGACAGTTCCTGCCAAAAGGTCTCCCACCAACGTCCTTCATTCGGGCAATTGCGGAACTGTAAAGCACTCCTGAAATGCACCTTCTCAGCCCTAAGGACTGGACAGGGCTTGTTTGTTTTTTGTTTCTAAACGGATCCCTTCCGATTTCATGAGGAGGTGCCTGGCGTTCTTCTGAATGCGACAGCTCTTCCACGCGTATTGGAGATAAAATAGCCCCTGGCCGGAGGAAGTGTCTTCTCAGTTTGGAAGCCACTCACATTTAGTTGCCAAAGGGCGGCAAGTAGCCATCCTTCAAAAATGCAAGTCCTGTAAGGTACAGACCGCGCGACCAACCTTTTTCCGAGCGCTAAAGAAGACCTAGTTGTTCCTGAAAGTAAGTCTGTCGCAATCAAAAACTGAACATTAAGTGATTTCCGGTGGTCTCCAGCGAGTGTGACAGGCTTTCAAAGCCTTTCGGAGCTAATTTAGGAAAGGCTCTAAAAGTATCGCCCCGGCAGGAAGGCACTTCCATTGAGTTCCAAAGCGTCTGGACCGTCTCTGCATTGCCTAGGCTAATTGTTGACATTCCCTGTACAATGTTCTCAGCTCTAAGCAAGGACTAGGCTTTCGTGAACAAGCAAGTCCTGTAGGTCAGCGGCTGTGTAGCGTTCTCCAGAGCCAGTGCCAGGCTTTAAGCCATGTCGGAGCCACTAGAAAAGGCTGTGCGAAAATGTAGCTCGACTGCTCGGAAGCGCCCTCCATATAGCTCAGGTACATCTGCCGGTCAGCTTCCTTCGTGAGCGCAATTGTTGAAAGGCACCTAGCGGGTGGAAAGTTGCTTCTGACTTATTGAGACGGACGCGGGGGCTTTCCTGAAAGTCAGAAGGTCCCAAGCAAATCCTTTACATCCGGAGAGAAGAGGAGTTCGCAAGAATGTGTGGCCTCTCTGGAACGCATTTCTGCCTCACTTTAAGCAATTGCATGAGAAAGCGTGGAAGTCCCTCACGTTCAAAACGTCTCTCGGTCAAGTTTCTTCATGCGGGCAGTAGCAGCAATGAAGGACTCGGGTTTTTTCTCAAAGTATCACTATCCGAAGCAAATTCAGTGCACTAGCAGCTTTCTAACGCTCTCCAGAATGTGTGACAAAGGTTTTCAGGGCTCTCGGAGACCATGTTGCGAGACAACGTGTCTTCCATGTGTGGCAACACGTCCCGTTTAGTTTCAAAGCGTCTGCAGGTCAACTTCCTTCACGAGGCACAGCGCGCCTAAAAATGTTTTTCTCAGCTCTACTGAAACAGTAATTCCTCCCCACCCCCGCCCCGCACATGAAGCGGTCTGCGGCATTCACAAGATTTCGTGAGAGGTTTTTTTGACGCCCTTCTGAACCAATACGTCCCTTTCTGTAACAGTATCGCCGTTGGCTCGAAAAACCTTCCATATCATTCCAAGCGGTCTGGAGTCTGTTTGACGGGGTTTTAGATGGTTTCTTTTGTTTTGTTTTTAACGCATTTCTGAAGTCCTACAAGGAATTTTGAGGAAAAGGAGAGGGCTAGGAATCGCAGGCTGAAACAGCTCTTGGAAGGAACCAAACCCTCCGCCCCCAGTTTCCTCCCAAGCCTCTGCAAATCAACTTGCTTCTCGAGGGCAATTGCTGAAGGGGACAGATGGCGTGATCAGGTTCTTCTCAGACATAAGGAAGGGTAAGTATTTTCTAAAAGCTAAACTGTCCCCACAACTCCTGTCTATTTACAGAGTTGAGGCGTTCTGAAGAACGTGTGACTGGTTGCTAACGGCCATTCAACCCATAGAATGCTTTCTCTTAAAGCATGTCGACTGCTTGGACGCTCCTTACACTTACTCCAAAACGTCTCCAAATCAACTTCCTTCCTGAGTTTCCCTTTCACTGAAAGACGCAGGGAGAGTGAAAACTGCCTTCTCAGACGAACGGCTGCAACTAAGTTTCCTTGAAAGTAAGAAGTGCCCAATCAAAGACCGTGTAGAATAAGCTTGAGGCTTCTCCAGTATGCATAACACCTTAGTAACGCTTTTTTGAGCCACTATAAAAATGGTGATGGAAAGTAGCTGGTTTGTGTGAAACCATCTGACAGTTCCTGCCAAAAGGTCTCCCACCAACGTCCTTCATTCGGGCAATTGCGGAACTGTAAAGCACTCCTGAAATGCACCTTCTCAGCCCTAAGGACTGGACAGGGCTTGTTTGTTTTTTGTTTCTAAACGTATCCCTTCCGATTTCATGAGGAGGTGCCTGGCGTTCTTCTGAATGCGACAGCTCTTCCACGCGTATTGGAGATAAAATAGCCCCTGGCCGGAGGAAGTGTCTTCTCAGTTTGGAAGCCACTCACATTTAGTTGCCAAAGGGCGGCAAGTAGCCATCCTTCAAAAATGCAAGTCCTGTAAGGTACAGACCGCGCGACCAACCTTTTTCCGAGCGCTAAAGAAGACCTAGTTGTTCCTGAAAGTAAGTCTGTCGCAATCAAAAACTGAACATTAAGTGATTTCCGGTGGTCTCCAGCGAGTGTGACAGGCTTTCAAAGCCTTTCGGAGCTAATTTAGGAAAGGCTCTAAAAGTATCGCCCCGGCAGGAAGGCACTTCCATTGAGTTCCAAAGCGTCTGGACCGTCTCTGCATTGCCTAGGCTAATTGTTGACATTCCCTGTACAATGTTCTCAGCTCTAAGCAAGGACTAGGCTTTCGTGAACAAGCAAGTCCTGTAGGTCAGCGGCTGTGTAGCGTTCTCCAGAGCCAGTGCCAGGCTTTAAGCCATGTCGGAGCCACTAGAAAAGGCTGTGCGAAAATGTAGCTCGACTGCTCGGAAGCGCCCTCCATATAGCTCAGGAACATCTGCCGGTCAGCTTCCTTCGTGAGCGCAATTGTTGAAAGGCACCTAGCGGGTGGAAAGTTGCTTCTGACTTATTGAGACGGACGCGGGGGCTTTCCTGAAAGTCAGAAGGTCCCAAGCAAATCCTTTACATCCGGAGAGAAGAGGAGTTCGCAAGAATGTGTGGCCTCTCTGGAACGCATTTCTGCCTCACTTTAAGCAATTGCATGAGAAAGCGTGGAAGTCCCTCACGTTCAAAACGTCTCTCGGTCAAGTTTCTTCATGCGGGCAGTAGCAGCAATGAAGGACTCGGGTTTTTTCTCAAAGTATCACTATCCGAAGCAAATTCAGTGCACTAGCAGCTTTCTAACGCTCTCCAGAATGTGTGACAAAGGTTTTCAGGGCTCTCGGAGACCATGTTGCGAGACAACGTGTCTTCCATGTGTGGCAACACGTCCCGTTTAGTTTCAAAGCGTCTGCAGGTCAACTTCCTTCACGAGGTACAGCGCGCCTAAAAATGTTTTTCTCAGCTCTACTGAAACAGTAATTCCTCCCCACCCCCGCCCCGCACATGAAGCGGTCTGCGGCATTCACAAGATTTCGTGAGAGGTTTTTTTGACGCCCTTCTGAACCAATACGTCCCTTTCTGTAACAGTATCGCCGTTGGCTCGAAAAACCTTCCATATCATTCCAAGCGGTCTGGAGTCTGTTTGACGGGGTTTTAGATGGTTTCTTTTGTTTTGTTTTTAACGCATTTCTGAAGTCCTACAAGGAATTTTGAGGAAAAGGAGAGGGCTAGGAATCGCAGGCTGAAACAGCTCTTGGAAGGAACCAACCCTCCGCCCCCAGTTTCCTCCCAAACCTCTGCAAATCAACTTGCTTCTCGCAGGCAATTGCTGAAGGGGACAGATGGCGTGATCAGGTTCTTCTCAGACATAAGGAAGGGTAAGTATTTTCTAAAAGCTAAACTGTCCCCACAACTCCTGTCTATTTACAGAGTTGAGGCGTTCTGAAGAACGTGTGACAGGTTGCTAACGGCCATTCAACCCATAGAATGCTTTCTCTTAAAGCATGTCGACTGCTTGGACGCTCCTTACACTTACTCCAAAACGTCTCCAAATCAACTTCCTTCCTGAGTTTCCCTTTCACTGAAAGACGCAGGGAGAGTGAAAACTTACTTCTCAGACGAACGGCTGCAACTAAGTTTCCTTGAAAGTAAGAAGTGCCCAATCAAAGACCGTGTAGAATAAGCTTGAGGCTTCTCCAGTATGCATAACACCTTAGTAACGCTTTTTTGAGCCACTATAAAAATGGTGATGGAAAGTAGCTGGTTTGTGTGAAACCATCTGACAGTTCCTGCCAAAAGGTCTCCCACCAACGTCCTTCATTCGGGCAATTGCGGAACTGTAAAGCACTGCTGAAATGCACCTTCTCAGCCCTAAGGACTGGACAGGGCTTGTTTGTTTTTTGTTTCTAAACGGATCCCTTCCGATTTCATGAGGAGGTGCCTGGCGTTCTTCTGAATGCGACAGCTCTTCCACGCGTATTGGAGATAAAATAGCCCCTGGCCGGAGGAAGTGTCTTCTCAGTTTGGAAGCCACTCACATTTAGTTGTCAAAGGGCGGCAAGTAGCCATCCTTCAAAAATGCAAGTCCTGTAAGGTACAGACCGCGCGACCAACCTTTTTCCGAGCGCTAAAGAAGACCTAGTTGTTCCTGAAAGTAAGTCTGTCGCAATCAAAAACTGAACATTAAGTGATTTCCGGTGGTCTCCAGCGAGTGTGACAGGCTTTCAAAGACTTTCGGAGCTAATTTAGGAAAGGCTCTAAAAGTATCGCCCCTGGCAGGAAGCCACTTCCATTGAGTTCCAAAGCGTCTGGACCGTCTCTGCATTGCCTAGGCTAATTGTTGACATTCCCTGTACAATGTTCTCAGCTCTAAGCAAGGACTAGGCTTTCGTGAACAAGCAAGTCCTGTAGGTCAGCGGCTGTGTAGCGTTCTCCAGAGCCAGTGCCAGGCTTTAAGCCATGTCGGAGCCACTAGAAAAGGCTGTGCGAAAATGTAGCTCGACTGCTCGGAAGCGCCCTCCATATAGCTCAGGAACATCTGCCGGTCAGCTTCCTTCGTGAGCGCAATTGTTGAAAGGCACCTAGCGGGTGGAAAGTTGCTTCTGACTTATTGAGACGGACGCGGGGGCTTTCCTGAAAGTCAGAAGGTCCCAAGCAAATCCTTTACATCCGGAGAGAAGAGGAGTTCGCAAGAATGTGTGGCCTCTCTGGAACGCATTTCTGCCTCACTTTAAGCAATTGCATGAGAAAGCGTGGAAGTCCCTCACGTTCAAAACGTCTCTCGGTCAAGTTTCTTCATGCGGGCAGTAGCAGCAATGAAGGACTCGGGTTTTTTCTCAAAGTATCACTATCCGAAGCAAATTCAGTGCACTAGCAGCTTTCTAACGCTCTCCAGAATGTGTGACAGAGGTTTTCAGGGCTCTCGGAGACCATGTTGCGAGACAACGTGTCTTCCATGTGTGGCAACACGTCCCGTTTAGTTTCAAAGCGTCTGCAGGTCAACTTCCTTCACGAGGTACAGCGCGCCTAAAAATGTTTTTCTCAGCTCTACTGAAACAGTAATTCCTCCCCACCCC
This sequence comes from Pelodiscus sinensis, assembly GCF_049634645.1. Taxonomy (NCBI): domain Eukaryota; kingdom Metazoa; phylum Chordata; order Testudines; family Trionychidae; genus Pelodiscus; species Pelodiscus sinensis. The sequence continues at coordinate 12,900,418 of NC_134723.1, forward strand.
CGCCCCGCACATGAAGCGGTCTGCGGCATTCACAAGATTTCGTGAGAGGTTTTTTTGACGCCCTTCTGAACCAATACGTCCCTTTCTGTAACAGTATCGCCGTTGGCTCGAAAAACCTTCCATATCATTCCAAGCGGTCTGGAGTCTGTTTGACGGGGTTTTAGATGGTTTCTTTTGTTTTGTTTTTAACGCATTTCTGAAGTCCTACAAGGAATTTTGAGGAAAAGGAGAGGGCTAGGAATCGCAGGCTGAAACAGCTCTTGGAAGGAACCAAACCCTCCGCCCCCAGTTTCCTCCCAAGCCTCTGCAAATCAACTTGCTTCTCGAAGGCAATTGCTGAAGGGGACAGATGGCGTGATCAGGTTCTTCTCAGACATAAGGAAGGGTAAGTATTTTCTAAAAGCTAAACTGTCCCCACAACTCCTGTCTATTTACAGAGTTGAGGCGTTCTGAAGAACGTGTGACTGGTTGCTAACGGCCATTCAACCCATAGAATGCTTTCTCTTAAAGCATGTCGACTGCTTGGACGCTCCTTACACTTACTCCAAAACGTCTCCAAATCAACTTCCTTCCTGAGTTTCCCTTTCACTGAAAGACGCAGGGAGAGTGAAAACTGCCTTCTCAGACGAACGGCTGCAACTAAGTTTCCTTGAAAGTAAGAAGTGCCCAATCAAAGACCGTGTAGAATAAGCTTGAGGCTTCTCCAGTATGCATAACACCTTAGTAACGCTTTTTTGAGCCACTATAAAAATGGTGATGGAAAGTAGCTGGTTTGTGTGAAACCATCTGACAGTTCCTGCCAAAAGGTCTCCCACCAACGTCCTTCATTCGGGCAATTGCGGAACTGTAAAGCACTCCTGAAATGCACCTTCTCAGCCCTAAGGACTGGACAGGGCTTGTTTGTTTTTTGTTTCTAAACGTATCCCTTCCGATTTCATGAGGAGGTGCCTGGCGTTCTTCTGAATGCGACAGCTCTTCCACGCGTATTGGAGATAAAATAGCCCCTGGCCGGAGGAAGTGTCTTCTCAGTTTGGAAGCCACTCACATTTAGTTGTAAAAGGGCGGCAAGTAGCCATCCTTCAAAAATGCAAGTCCTGTAAGGTACAGACCGCGCGACCAACCTTTTTCCGAGCGCTAAAGAAGACCTAGTTGTTCCTGAAAGTAAGTCTGTCGCAATCAAAAACTGAACATTAAGTGATTTTCGGTGGTCTCCAGCGAGTGTGACAGGCTTTCAAAGCCTTTCGGAGCTAATTTAGGAAAGGCTCTAAAAGTATCGCCCCGGCAGGAAGGCACTTCCATTGAGTTCCAAAGCGTCTGGACCGTCTCTGCATTGCGTAGGCTAATTGTTGACATTCCCTGTACAATGTTCTCAGCTCTAAGCAAGGACTAGGCTTTCGTGAACAAGCAAGTCCTGTAGGTCAGCGGCTGTGTAGCGTTCTCCAGAGCCAGTGCCAGGCTTTAAGCCATGTCGGAGCCACTAGAAAAGGCTGTGCGAAAATGTAGCTCGACTGCTCGGAAGCGCCCTCCATATAGCTCAGGAACATCTGCCGGTCAGCTTCCTTCGTGAGCGCAATTGTTGAAAGGCACCTAGCGGGTGGAAAGTTGCTTCTGACTTATTGAGACGGACGCGGGGGCTTTCCTGAAAGTCAGAAGGTCCCAAGCAAATCCTTTACATCCGGAGAGGAGAGGAGTTCGCAAGAATGTGTGGCCTCTCTGGAACGCATTTCTGCCTCACTTTAAGCAATTGCATGAGAAAGCGTGGAAGTCCCTCACGTTCAAAACGTCTCTCGGTCAAGTTTCTTCATGCGGGCAGTAGCAGCAATGAAGGACTCGGGTTTTTTCTCAAAGTATCACTATCCGAAGCAAATTCAGTGCACTAGCAGCTTTCTAACGCTCTCCAGAATGTGTGACAGAGGTTTTCAGGGCTCTCGGCGACCATGTTGCGAGACAACGTGTCTTCCATGTGTGGCAACACGTCCCGTTTAGTTTCAAAGCGTCTGCAGGTCAACTTCCTTCACGAGGTACAGCGCGCCTAAAAATGTTTTTCTCAGCTCTACTGAAACAGTAATTCCTCCCCACCCCCGCCCCGCACATGAAGCGGTCTGCGGCATTCACAAGATTTCGTGAGAGGTTTTTTTGACGCCCTTCTGAACCAATACGTCCCTTTCTGTAACAGTATCGCCGTTGGCTCGAAAAACCTTCCATATCATTCCAAGCGGTCTGGAGTCTGTTTGACGGGGTTTTAGATGGTTTCTTTTGTTTTGTTTTTAACGCATTTCTGAAGTCCTACAAGGAATTTTGAGGAAAAGGAGAGGGCTAGGAATCGCAGGCTGAAACAGCTCTTGGAAGGAACCAACCCTCCGCCCCCAGTTTCCTCCCAAACCTCTGCAAATCAACTTGCTTCTCGCAGGCAATTGCTGAAGGTGACAGATGGCGTGATCAGGTTCTTCTCAGACATAAGGAAGGGTAAGTATTTTCTAAAAGCTAAACTGTCCCCACAACTCCTGTCTATTTACAGAGTTGAGGCGTTCTGAAGAACGTGTGACAGGTTGCTAACGGCCATTCAACCCATAGAATGCTTTCTCTTAAAGCATGTCGACTGCTTGGACGCTCCTTACACTTACTCCAAAACGTCTCCAAATCAACTTCCTTCCTGAGTTTCCCTTTCACTGAAAGACGCAGGGAGAGTGAAAACTGCCTTCTCAGACGAACGGCTGCAACTAAGTTTCCTTGAAAGTAAGAAGTGCCCAATCAAAGACCGTGTAGAATAAGCTTGAGGCTTCTCCAGTATGCATAACACCTTAGTAACGCTTTTTTGAGCCACTATAAAAATGGTGATGGAAAGTAGCTGGTTTGTGTGAAACCATCTGACAGTTCCTGCCAAAAGGTCTCCCACCAACGTCCTTCATTCGGGCAATTGCGGAACTGTAAAGCACTGCTGAAATGCACCTTCTCAGCCCTAAGGACTGGACAGGGCTTGTTTGTTTTTTGTTTCTAAACGGATCCCTTCCGATTTCATGAGGAGGTGCCTGGCGTTCTTCTGAATGCGACAGCTCTTCCACGCGTATTGGAGATAAAATAGCCCCTGGCCGGAGGAAGTGTCTTCTCAGTTTGGAAGCCACTCACATTTAGTTGTCAAAGGGCGGCAAGTAGCCATCCTTCAAAAATGCAAGTCCTGTAAGGTACAGACCGCGCGACCAACCTTTTTCCGAGCGCTAAAGAAGACCTAGTTGTTCCTGAAAGTAAGTCTGTCGCAATCAAAAACTGAACATTAAGTGATTTCCGGTGGTCTCCAGCGAGTGTGACAGGCTTTCAAAGCCTTTCGGAGCTAATTTAGGAAAGGCTCTAAAAGTATCGCCCCGGCAGGAAGGCACTTCCATTGAGTTCCAAAGCGTCTGGACCGTCTCTGCATTGCCTAGGCTAATTGTTGACATTCCCTGTACAATGTTCTCAGCTCTAAGCAAGGACTAGGCTTTCGTGAACAAGCAAGTCCTGTAGGTCAGCGGCTGTGTAGCGTTCTCCAGAGCCAGTGCCAGGCTTTAAGCCATGTCGGAGCCACTAGAAAAGGCTGTGCGAAAATGTAGCTCGACTGCTCGGAAGCGCCCTCCATATAGCTCAGGAACATCTGCCGGTCAGCTTCCTTCGTGAGCGCAATTGTTGAAAGGCACCTAGCGGGTGGAAAGTTGCTTCTGACTTATTGAGACGGACGCGGGGGCTTTCCTGAAAGTCAGAAGGTCCCAAGCAAATCCTTTACATCCGGAGAGAAGAGGAGTTCGCAAGAATGTGTGGCCTCTCTGGAACGCATTTCTGCCTCACTTTAAGCAATTGCATGAGAAAGCGTGGAAGTCCCTCACGTTCAAAACGTCTCTCGGTCAAGTTTCTTCATGCGGGCAGTAGCAGCAATGAAGGACTCGGGTTTTTTCTCAAAGTATCACTATCCGAAGCAAATTCAGTGCACTAGCAGCTTTCTAACGCTCTCCAGAATGTGTGACAGAGGTTTTCAGGGCTCTCGGAGACCATGTTGCGAGACAACGTGTCTTCCATGTGTGGCAACACGTCCCGTTTAGTTTCAAAGCGTCTGCAGGTCAACTTCCTTCACGAGGTACAGCGCGCCTAAAAATGTTTTTCTCAGCTCTACTGAAACAGTAATTCCTCCCCACCCCCGCCCCGCACATGAAGCGGTCTGCGGCATTCACAAGATTTCGTGAGAGGTTTTTTTGACGCCCTTCTGAACCAATACGTCCCTTTCTGTAACAGTATCGCCGTTGGCTCGAAAAACCTTCCATATCATTCCAAGCGGTCTGGAGTCTGTTTGACGGGGTTTTAGATGGTTTCTTTTGTTTTGTTTTTAACGCATTTCTGAAGTCCTACAAGGAATTTTGAGGAAAAGGAGAGGGCTAGGAATCGCAGGCTGAAACAGCTCTTGGAAGGAACCAAACCCTCCGCCCCCAGTTTCCTCCCAAGCCTCTGCAAATCAACTTGCTTCTCGAAGGCAATTGCTGAAGGGGACAGATGGCGTGATCAGGTTCTTCTCAGACATAAGGAAGGGTAAGTATTTTCTAAAAGCTAAACTGTCCCCACAACTCCTGTCTATTTACAGAGTTGAGGCGTTCTGAAGAACGTGTGACAGGTTGCTAACGGCCATTCAACCCATAGAATGCTTTCTCTTAAAGCATGTCGACTGCTTGGACGCTCCTTACACTTACTCCAAAACGTCTCCAAATCAACTTCCTTCCTGAGTTTCCCTTTCACTGAAAGACGCAGGGAGAGTGAAAACTGCCTTCTCAGACGAACGGCTGCAACTAAGTTTCCTTGAAAGTAAGAAGTGCCCAATCAAAGACCGTGTAGAATAAGCTTGAGGCTTCTCCAGTATGCATAACACCTTAGTAACGCTTTTTTGAGCCACTATAAAAATGGTGATGGAAAGTAGCTGGTTTGTGTGAAACCATCTGACAGTTCCTGCCAAAAGGTCTCCCACCAACGTCCTTCATTCGGGCAATTGCGGAACTGTAAAGCACTCCTGAAATGCACCTTCTCAGCCCTAAGGACTGGACAGGGCTTGTTTGTTTTTTGTTTCTAAACGTATCCCTTCCGATTTCATGAGGAGGTGCCTGGCGTTCTTCTGAATGCGACAGCTCTTCCACGCGTATTGGAGATAAAATAGCCCCTGGCCGGAGGAAGTGTCTTCTCAGTTTGGAAGCCACTCACATTTAGTTGTAAAAGGGCGGCAAGTAGCCATCCTTCAAAAATGCAAGTCCTGTAAGGTACAGACCGCGCGACCAACCTTTTTCCGAGCGCTAAAGAAGACCTAGTTGTTCCTGAAAGTAAGTCTGTCGCAATCAAAAACTGAACATTAAGTGATTTCCGGTGGTCTCCAGCGAGTGTGACAGGCTTTCAAAGCCTTTCGGAGCTAATTTAGGAAAGGCTCTAAAAGTATCGCCCCGGCAGGAAGGCACTTCCATTGAGTTCCAAAGCGTCTGGACCGTCTCTGCATTGCCTAGGCTAATTGTTGACATTCCCTGTACAATGTTCGCAGCTCTCAGCAAGGACTAGGCTTTCGTGAACAAGCAAGTCCTGTAGGTCAGCGGCTGTGTAGCGTTCTCCAGAGCCAGTGCCAGGCTTTAAGCCATGTCGGAGCCACTAGAAAAGGCTGTGCGAAAATGTAGCTCGACTGCTCGGAAGCGCCCTCCATATAGCTCAGGAACATCTGCCGGTCAGCTTCCTTCGTGAGCGCAATTGTTGAAAGGCACCTAGCGGGTGGAAAGTTGCTTCTGACTTATTGAGACGGACGCGGGGGCTTTCCTGAAAGTCAGAAGGTCCCAAGCAAATCCTTTACATCCGGAGAGAAGAGGAGTTCGCAAGAATGTGTGGCCTCTCTGGAACGCATTTCTGCCTCACTTTAAGCAATTGCATGAGAAAGCGTGGAAGTCCCTCACGTTCAAAACGTCTCTCGGTCAAGTTTCTTCATGCGGGCAGTAGCAGCAATGAAGGACTCGGGTTTTTTCTCAAAGTATCACTATCCGAAGCAAATTCAGTGCACTAGCAGCTTTCTAACGCTCTCCAGAATGTGTGACAGAGGTTTTCAGGGCTCTCGGCGACCATGTTGCGAGACAACGTGTCTTCCATGTGTGGCAACACGTCCCGTTTAGTTTCAAAGCGTCTGCAGGTCAACTTCCTTCACGAGGTACAGCGCGCCTAAAAATGTTTTTCTCAGCTCTACTGAAACAGTAATTCCTCCCCACCCCCGCCCCGCACATGAAGCGGTCTGCGGCATTCACAAGATTTCGTGAGAGGTTTTTTTGACGCCCTTCTGAACCAATACGTCCCTTTCTGTAACAGTATCGCCGTTGGCTCGAAAAACCTTCCATATCATTCCAAGCGGTCTGGAGTCTGTTTGACGGGGTTTTAGATGGTTTCTTTTGTTTTGTTTTTAACGCATTTCTGAAGTCCTACAAGGAATTTTGAGGAAAAGGAGAGGGCTAGGAATCGCAGGCTGAAACAGCTCTTGGAAGGAACCAAACCCTCCGCCCCCAGTTTCCTCCCAAGCCTCTGCAAATCAACTTGCTTCTCGAGGGCAATTGCTGAAGGGGACAGATGGCGTGATCAGGTTCTTCTCAGACATAAGGAAGGGTAAGTATTTTCTAAAAGCTAAACTGTCCCCACAACTCCTGTCTATTTACACAGTTGAGGCGTTCTGAAGAACGTGTGACTGGTTGCTAACGGCCATTCAACCCATAGAATGCTTTCTCTTAAAGCATGTCGACTGCTTGGACGCTCCTTACACTTACTCCAAAACGTCTCCAAATCAACTTCCTTCCTGAGTTTCCCTTTCACTGAAAGACGCAGGGAGAGTGAAAACTGCCTTCTCAGACGAACGGCTGCAACTAAGTTTCCTTGAAAGTAAGAAGTGCCCAATCAAAGACCGTGTAGAATAAGCTTGAGGCTTCTCCAGTATGCATAACACCTTAGTAACGCTTTTTTGAGCCACTATAAAAATGGTGATGGAAAGTAGCTGGTTTGTGTGAAACCATCTGACAGTTCCTGCCAAAAGGTCTCCCACCAACGTCCTTCATTCGGGCAATTGCGGAACTGTAAAGCACTCCTGAAATGCACCTTCTCAGCCCTAAGGACTGGACAGGGCTTGTTTGTTTTTTGTTTCTAAACGTATCCCTTCCGATTTCATGAGGAGGTGCCTGGCGTTCTTCTGAATGCGACAGCTCTTCCACGCGTATTGGAGATAAAATAGCCCCTGGCCGGAGGAAGTGTCTTCTCAGTTTGGAAGCCACTCACATTTAGTTGTCAAAGGGCGGCAAGTAGCCATCCTTCAAAAATGCAAGTCCTGTAAGGTACAGACCGCGCGACCAACCTTTTTCCGAGCGCTAAAGAAGACCTAGTTGTTCCTGAAAGTAAGTCTGTCGCAATCAAAAACTGAACATTAAGTGATTTCCGGTGGTCTCCAGCGAGTGTGACAGGCTTTCAAAGCCTTTCGGAGCTAATTTAGGAAAGGCTCTAAAAGTATCGCCCCGGCAGGAAGGCACTTCCATTGAGTTCCAAAGCGTCTGGACCGTCTCTGCATTGCCTAGGCTAATTGTTGACATTCCCTGTACAATGTTCTCAGCTCTAAGCAAGGACTAGGCTTTCGTGAACAAGCAAGTCCTGTAGGTCAGCGGCTGTGTAGCGTTCTCCAGAGCCAGTGCCAGGCTTTAAGCCATGTCGGAGCCACTAGAAAAGGCTGTGCGAAAATGTAGCTCGACTGCTCGGAAGCGCCCTCCATATAGCTCAGGAACATCTGCCGGTCAGCTTCCTTCGTGAGCGCAATTGTTGAAAGGCACCTAGCGGGTGGAAAGTTGCTTCTGACTTATTGAGACGGACGCGGGGGCTTTCCTGAAAGTCAGAAGGTCCCAAGCAAATCCTTTACATCCGGAGAGAAGAGGAGTTCGCAAGAATGTGTGGCCTCTCTGGAACGCATTTCTGCCTCACTTTAAGCAATTGCATGAGAAAGCGTGGAAGTCCCTCACGTTCAAAACGTCTCTCGGTCAAGTTTCTTCATGCGGGCAGTAGCAGCAATGAAGGACTCGGGTTTTTTCTCAAAGTATCACTATCCGAAGCAAATTCAGTGCACTAGCAGCTTTCTAACGCTCTCCAGAATGTGTGACAGAGGTTTTCAGGGCTCTCGGAGACCATGTTGCGAGACAACGTGTCTTCCATGTGTGGCAACACGTCCCGTTTAGTTTCAAAGCGTCTGCAGGTCAACTTCCTTCACGAGGTACAGCGCGCCTAAAAATGTTTTTCTCAGCTCTACTGAAACAGTAATTCCTCCCCACCCCCGCCCCGCACATGAAGCGGTCTGCGGCATTCACAAGATTTCGTGAGAGGTTTTTTTGACGCCCTTCTGAACCAATACGTCCCTTTCTGTAACAGTATCGCCGTTGGCTCGAAAAACCTTCCATATCATTCCAAGCGGTCTGGAGTCTGTTTGACGGGGTTTTAGATGGTTTCTTTTGTTTTGTTTTTAACGCATTTCTGAAGTCCTACAAGGAATTTTGAGGAAAAGGAGAGGGCTAGGAATCGCAGGCTGAAACAGCTCTTGGAAGGAACCAAACCCTCCGCCCCCAGTTTCCTCCCAAGCCTCTGCAAATCAACTTGCTTCTCGAAGGCAATTGCTGAAGGGGACAGATGGCGTGATCAGGTTCTTCTCAGACATAAGGAAGGGTAAGTATTTTCTAAAAGCTAAACTGTCCCCACAACTCCTGTCTATTTACAGAGTTGAGGCGTTCTGAAGAACGTGTGACAGGTTGCTAACGGCCATTCAACCCATAGAATGCTTTCTCTTAAAGCATGTCGACTGCTTGGACGCTCCTTACACTTACTCCAAAACGTCTCCAAATCAACTTCCTTCCTGAGTTTCCCTTTCACTGAAAGACGCAGGGAGAGTGAAAACTGCCTTCTCAGACGAACGGCTGCAACTAAGTTTCCTTGAAAGTAAGAAGTGCCCAATCAAAGACCGTGTAGAATAAGCTTGAGGCTTCTCCAGTATGCATAACACCTTAGTAACGCTTTTTTGAGCCACTATAAAAATGGTGATGGAAAGTAGCTGGTTTGTGTGAAACCATCTGACAGTTCCTGCCAAAAGGTCTCCCACCAACGTCCTTCATTCGGGCAATTGCGGAACTGTAAAGCACTCCTGAAATGCACCTTCTCAGCCCTAAGGACTGGACAGGGCTTGTTTGTTTTTTGTTTCTAAACGTATCCCTTCCGATTTCATGAGGAGGTGCCTGGCGTTCTTCTGAATGCGACAGCTCTTCCACGCGTATTGGAGATAAAATAGCCCCTGGCCGGAGGAAGTGTCTTCTCAGTTTGGAAGCCACTCACATTTAGTTGTAAAAGGGCGGCAAGTAGCCATCCTTCAAAAATGCAAGTCCTGTAAGGTACAGACCGCGCGACCAACCTTTTTCCGAGCGCTAAAGAAGACCTAGTTGTTCCTGAAAGTAAGTCTGTCGCAATCAAAAACTGAACATTAAGTGATTTCCGGTGGTCTCCAGCGAGTGTGACAGGCTTTCAAAGCGTTTCGGAGCTAATTTAGGAAAGGCTCTAAAAGTATCGCCCCGGCAGGAAGGCACTTCCATTGAGTTCCAAAGCGTCTGGACCGTCTCTGCATTGCCTAGGCTAATTGTTGACATTCCCTGTACAATGTTCTCAGCTCTAAGCAAGGACTAGGCTTTCGTGAACAAGCAAGTCCTGTAGGTCAGCGGCTGTGTAGCGTTCTCCAGAGCCAGTGCCAGGCTTTAAGCCATGTCGGAGCCACTAGAAAAGGCTGTGCGAAAATGTAGCTCGACTGCTCGGAAGCGCCCTCCATATAGCTCAGGAACATCTGCCGGTCAGCTTCCTTCGTGAGCGCAATTGTTGAAAGGCACCTAGCGGGTGGAAAGTTGCTTCTGACTTATTGAGACGGACGCGGGGGCTTTCCTGAAAGTCAGAAGGTCCCAAGCAAATCCTTTACATCCGGAGAGAAGAGGAGTTCGCAAGAATGTGTGGCCTCTCTGGAACGCATTTCTGCCTCACTTTAAGCAATTGCATGAGAAAGCGTGGAAGTCCCTCACGTTCAAAACGTCTCTCGGTCAAGTTTCTTCATGCGGGCAGTAGCAGCAATGAAGGACTCGGGTTTTTTCTCAAAGTATCACTATCCGAAGCAAATTCAGTGCACTAGCAGCTTTCTAACGCTCTCCAGAATGTGTGACAGAGGTTTTCAGGGCTCTCGGCGACCATGTTGCGAGACAACGTGTCTTCCATGTGTGGCAACACGTCCCGTTTAGTTTCAAAGCGTCTGCAGGTCAACTTCCTTCACGAGGTACAGCGCGCCTAAAAATGTTTTTCTCAGCTCTACTGAAACAGTAATTCCTCCCCACCCCCGCCCCGCACATGAAGCGGTCTGCGGCATTCACAAGATTTCGTGAGAGGTTTTTTTGACGCCCTTCTGAACCAATACGTCCCTTTCTGTAACAGTATCGCCGTTGGCTCGAAAAACCTTCCATATCATTCCAAGCGGTCTGGAGTCTGTTTGACGGGGTTTTAGATGGTTTCTTTTGTTTTGTTTTTAACGCATTTCTGAAGTCCTACAAGGAATTTTGAGGAAAAGGAGAGGGCTAGGAATCGCAGGCTGAAACAGCTCTTGGAAGGAACCAAACCCTCCGCCCCCAGTTTCCTCCCAAGCCTCTGCAAATCAACTTGCTTCTCGAAGGCAATTGCTGAAGGGGACAGATGGCGTGATCAGGTTCTTCTCAGACATAAGGAAGGGTAAGTATTTTCTAAAAGCTAAACTGTCCCCACAACTCCTGTCTATTTACACAGTTGAGGCGTTCTGAAGAACGTGTGACTGGTTGCTAACGGCCATTCAACCCATAGAATGCTTTCTCTTAAAGCATGTCGACTGCTTGGACGCTCCTTACACTTACTCCAAAACGTCTCCAAATCAACTTCCTTCCTGAGTTTCCCTTTCACTGAAAGACGCAGGGAGAGTGAAAACTGCCTTCTCAGACGAACGGCTGCAACTAAGTTTCCTTGAAAGTAAGAAGTGCCCAATCAAAGACCGTGTAGAATAAGCTTGAGGCTTCTCCAGTATGCATAACACCTTAGTAACGCTTTTTTGAGCCACTATAAAAATGGTGATGGAAAGTAGCTGGTTTGTGTGAAACCATCTGACAGTTCCTGCCAAAAGGTCTCCCACCAACGTCCTTCATTCGGGCAATTGCGGAACTGTAAAGCACTCCTGAAATGCACCTTCTCAGCCCTAAGGACTGGACAGGGCTTGTTTGTTTTTTGTTTCTAAACGTATCCCTTCCGATTTCATGAGGAGGTGCCTGGCGTTCTTCTGAATGCGACAGCTCTTCCACGCGTATTGGAGATAAAATAGCCCCTGGCCGGAGGAAGTGTCTTCTCAGTTTGGAAGCCACTCACATTTAGTTGTCAAAGGGCGGCAAGTAGCCATCCTTCAAAAATGCAAGTCCTGTAAGGTACAGACCGCGCGACCAACCTTTTTCCGAGCGCTAAAGAAGACCTAGTTGTTCCTGAAAGTAAGTCTGTCGCAATCAAAAACTGAACATTAAGTGATTTCCGGTGGTCTCCAGCGAGTGTGACAGGCTTTCAAAGCCTTTCGGAGCTAATTTAGGAAAGGCTCTAAAAGTATCGCCCCGGCAGGAAGGCACTTCCATTGAGTTCCAAAGCGTCTGGACCGTCTCTGCATTGCCTAGGCTAATTGTTGACATTCCCTGTACAATGTTCTCAGCTCTCAGCAAGGACTAGGCTTTCGTGAACAAGCAAGTCCTGTAGGTCAGCGGCTGTGTAGCGTTCTCCAGAGCCAGTGCCAGGCTTTAAGCCATGTCGGAGCCACTAGAAAAGGCTGTGCGAAAATGTAGCTCGACTGCTCGGAAGCGCCCTCCATATAGCTCAGGAACATCTGCCGGTCAGCTTCCTTCGTGAGCGCAATTGTTGAAAGGCACCTAGCGGGTGGAAAGTTGCTTCTGACTTATTGAGACGGACGCGGGGGCTTTCCTGAAAGTCAGAAGGTCCCAAGCAAATCCTTTACATCCGGAGAGAAGAGGAGTTCGCAAGAATGTGTGGCCTCTCTGGAACGCATTTCTGCCTCACTTTAAGCAATTGCATGAGAAAGCGTGGAAGTCCCTCACGTTCAAAACGTCTCTCGGTCAAGTTTCTTCATGCGGGCAGTAGCAGCAATGAAGGACTCGGGTTTTTTCTCAAAGTATCACTATCCGAAGCAAATTCAGTGCACTAGCAGCTTTCTAACGCTCTCCAGAATGTGTGACAGAGGTTTTCAGGGCTCTCGGAGACCATGTTGCGAGACAACGTGTCTTCCATGTGTGGCAACACGTCCCGTTTAGTTTCAAAGCGTCTGCAGGTCAACTTCCTTCACGAGGTACAGCGCGCCTAAAAATGTTTTTCTCAGCTCTACTGAAACAGTAATTCCTCCCCACCCCCGCCCCGCACATGAAGCGGTCTGCGGCATTCACAAGATTTCGTGAGAGGTTTTTTTGACGCCCTTCTGAACCAATACGTCCCTTTCTGTAACAGTATCGCCGTTGGCTCGAAAAACCTTCCATATCATTCCAAGCGGTCTGGAGTCTGTTTGACGGGGTTTTAGATGGTTTCTTTTGTTTTGTTTTTAACGCATTTCTGAAGTCCTACAAGGAATTTTGAGGAAAAGGAGAGGGCTAGGAATCGCAGGCTGAAACAGCTCTTGGAAGGAACCAAACCCTCCGCCCCCAGTTTCCTCCCAAGCCTCTGCAAATCAACTTGCTTCTCGAAGGCAATTGCTGAAGGGGACAGATGGCGTGATCAGGTTCTTCTCAGACATAAGGAAGGGTAAGTATTTTCTAAAAGCTAAACTGTCCCCACAACTCCTGTCTATTTACAGAGTTGAGGCGTTCTGAAGAACGTGTGACAGGTTGCTAACGGCCATTCAACCCATAGAATGCTTTCTCTTAAAGCATGTCGACTGCTTGGACGCTCCTTACACTTACTCCAAAACGTCTCCAAATCAACTTCCTTCCTGAGTTTCCCTTTCACTGAAAGACGCAGGGAGAGTGAAAACTGCCTTCTCAGACGAACGGCTGCAACTAAGTTTCCTTGAAAGTAAGAAGTGCCCAATCAAAGACCGTGTAGAATAAGCTTGAGGCTTCTCCAGTATGCATAACACCTTAGTAACGCTTTTTTGAGCCACTATAAAAATGGTGATGGAAAGTAGCTGGTTTGTGTGAAACCATCTGACAGTTCCTGCCAAAAGGTCTCCCACCAACGTCCTTCATTCGGGCAATTGCGGAACTGTAAAGCACTCCTGAAATGCACCTTCTCAGCCCTAAGGACTGGACAGGGCTTGTTTGTTTTTTGTTTCTAAACGTATCCCTTCCGATTTCATGAGGAGGTGCCTGGCGTTCTTCTGAATGCGACAGCTCTTCCACGCGTATTGGAGATAAAATAGCCCCTGGCCGGAGGAAGTGTCTTCTCAGTTTGGAAGCCACTCACATTTAGTTGTAAAAGGGCGGCAAGTAGCCATCCTTCAAAAATGCAAGTCCTGTAAGGTACAGACCGCGCGACCAACCTTTTTCCGAGCGCTAAAGAAGACCTAGTTGTTCCTGAAAGTAAGTCTGTCGCAATCAAAAACTGAACATTAAGTGATTTCCGGTGGTCTCCAGCGAGTGTGACAGGCTTTCAAAGCGTTTCGGAGCTAATTTAGGAAAGGCTCTAAAAGTATCGCCCCGGCAGGAAGGCACTTCCATTGAGTTCCAAAGCGTCTGGACCGTCTCTGCATTGCCTAGGCTAATTGTTGACATTCCCTGTACAATGTTCTCAGCTCTCAGCAAGGACTAGGCTTTCGTGAACAAGCAAGTCCTGTAGGTCAGCGGCTGTGTAGCGTTCTCCAGAGCCAGTGCCAGGCTTTAAGCCATGTCGGAGCCACTAGAAAAGGCTGTGCGAAAATGTAGCTCGACTGCTCGGAAGCGCCCTCCATATAGCTCAGGAACATCTGCCGGTCAGCTTCCTTCGTGAGCGCAATTGTTGAAAGGCACCTAGCGGGTGGAAAGTTGCTTCTGACTTATTGAGACGGACGCGGGGGCTTTCCTGAAAGTCAGAAGGTCCCAAGCAAATCCTTTACATCCGGAGAGAAGAGGAGTTCGCAAGAATGTGTGGCCTCTCTGGAACGCATTTCTGCCTCACTTTAAGCAATTGCATGAGAAAGCGTGGAAGTCCCTCACGTTCAAAACGTCTCTCGGTCAAGTTTCTTCATGCGGGCAGTAGCAGCAATGAAGGACTCGGGTTTTTTCTCAAAGTATCACTATCCGAAGCAAATTCAGTGCACTAGCAGCTTTCTAACGCTCTCCAGAATGTGTGACAGAGGTTTTCAGGGCTCTCGGAGACCATGTTGCGAGACAACGTGTCTTCCATGTGTGGCAACACGTCCCGTTTAGTTTCAAAGCGTCTGCAGGTCAACTTCCTTCACGAGGTACAGCGCGCCTAAAAATGTTTTTCTCAGCTCTACTGAAACAGTAATTCCTCCCCACCCCCGCCCCGCACATGAAGCGGTCTGCGGCATTCACAAGATTTCGTGAGAGGTTTTTTTGACGCCCTTCTGAACCAATACGTCCCTTTCTGTAACAGTATCGCCGTTGGCTCGAAAAACCTTCCATATCATTCCAAGCGGTCTGGAGTCTGTTTGACGGGGTTTTAGATGGTTTCTTTTGTTTTGTTTTTAACGCGTTTCTGAAGTCCTACAAGGAATTTTGAGGAAAAGGAGAGGGCTAGGAATCGCAGGCTGAAACAGCTCTTGGAAGGAACCAAACCCTCCGCCCCCAGTTTCCTCCCAAGCCTCTGCAAATCAACTTGCTTCTCGAGGGCAATTGCTGAAGGGGACAGATGGCGTGATCAGGTTCTTCTCAGACATAAGGAAGGGTAAGTATTTTCTAAAAGCTAAACTGTCCCCACAACTCCTGTCTATTTACAGAGTTGAGGCGTTCTGAAGAACGTGTGACTGGTTGCTAACGGCCATTCAACCCATAGAATGCTTTCTCTTAAAGCATGTCGACTGCTTGGACGCTCCTTACACTTACTCCAAAACGTCTCCAAATCAACTTCCTTCCTGAGTTTCCCTTTCACTGAAAGACGCAGGGAGAGTGAAAACTGCCTTCTCAGACGAACGGCTGCAACTAAGTTTCCTTGAAAGTAAGAAGTGCCCAATCAAAGACCGTGTAGAATAAGCTTGAGGCTTCTCCAGTATGCATAACACCTTAGTAACGCTTTTTTGAGCCACTATAAAAATGGTGATGGAAAGTAGCTGGTTTGTGTGAAACCATCTGACAGTTCCTGCCAAAAGGTCTCCCACCAACGTCCTTCATTCGGGCAATTGCGGAACTGTAAAGCACTCCTGAAATGCACCTTCTCAGCCCTAAGGACTGGACAGGGCTTGTTTGTTTTTTGTTTCTAAACGTATCCCTTCCGATTTCATGAGGAGGTGCCTGGCGTTCTTCTGAATGCGACAGCTCTTCCACGCGTATTGGAGATAAAATAGCCCCTGGCCGGAGGAAGTGTCTTCTCAGTTTGGAAGCCACTCACATTTAGTTGTAAAAGGGCGGCAAGTAGCCATCCTTCAAAAATGCAAGTCCTGTAAGGTACAGACCGCGCGACCAACCTTTTTCCGAGCGCTAAAGAAGACCTAGTTGTTCCTGAAAGTAAGTCTGTCGCAATCAAAAACTGAACATTAAGTGATTTCCGGTGGTCTCCAGCGAGTGTGACAGGCTTTCAAAGCCTTTCGGAGCTAATTTAGGAAAGGCTCTAAAAGTATCGCCCCGGCAGGAAGGCACTTCCATTGAGTTCCAAAGCGTCTGGACCGTCTCTGCATTGCCTAGGCTAATTGTTGACATTCCCTGTACAATGTTCGCAGCTCTCAGCAAGGACTAGGCTTTCGTGAACAAGCAAGTCCTGTAGGTCAGCGGCTGTGTAGCGTTCTCCAGAGCCAGTGCCAGGCTTTAAGCCATGTCGGAGCCACTAGAAAAGGCTGTGCGAAAATGTAGCTCGACTGCTCGGAAGCGCCCTCCATATAGCTCAGGAACATCTGCCGGTCAGCTTCCTTCGTGAGCGCAATTGTTGAAAGGCACCTAGCGGGTGGAAAGTTGCTTCTGACTTATTGAGACGGACGCGGGGGCTTTCCTGAAAGTCAGAAGGTCCCAAGCAAATCCTTTACATCCGGAGAGAAGAGGAGTTCGCAAGAATGTGTGGCCTCTCTGGAACGCATTTCTGCCTCACTTTAAGCAATTGCATGAGAAAGCGTGGAAGTCCCTCACGTTCAAAACGTCTCTCGGTCAAGTTTCTTCATGCGGGCAGTAGCAGCAATGAAGGACTCGGGTTTTTTCTCAAAGTATCACTATCCGAAGCAAATTCAGTGCACTAGCAGCTTTCTAACGCTCTCCAGAATGTGTGACAGAGGTTTTCAGGGCTCTCGGAGACCATGTTGCGAGACAACGTGTCTTCCATGTGTGGCAACACGTCCCGTTTAGTTTCAAAGCGTCTGCAGGTCAACTTCCTTCACGAGGTACAGCGCGCCTAAAAATGTTTTTCTCAGCTCTACTGAAACAGTAATTCCTCCCCACCCCCGCCCCGCACATGAAGCGGTCTGCGGCATTCACAAGATTTCGTGAGAGGTTTTTTTGACGCCCTTCTGAACCAATACGTCCCTTTCTGTAACAGTATCGCCGTTGGCTCGAAAAACCTTCCATATCATTCCAAGCGGTCTGGAGTCTGTTTGACGGGGTTTTAGATGGTTTCTTTTGTTTTGTTTTTAACGCGTTTCTGAAGTCCTACAAGGAATTTTGAGGAAAAGGAGAGGGCTAGGAATCGCAGGCTGAAACAGCTCTTGGAAGGAACCAAACCCTCCGCCCCCAGTTTCCTCCCAAGCCTCTGCAAATCAACTTGCTTCTCGAGGGCAATTGCTGAAGGGGACAGATGGCGTGATCAGGTTCTTCTCAGACATAAGGAAGGGTAAGTATTTTCTAAAAGCTAAACTGTCCCCACAACTCCTGTCTATTTACAGAGTTGAGGCGTTCTGAAGAACGTGTGACTGGTTGCTAACGGCCATTCAACCCATAGAATGCTTTCTCTTAAAGCATGTCGACTGCTTGGACGCTCCTTACACTTACTCCAAAACGTCTCCAAATCAACTTCCTTCCTGAGTTTCCCTTTCACTGAAAGACGCAGGGAGAGTGAAAACTGCCTTCTCAGACGAACGGCTGCAACTAAGTTTCCTTGAAAGTAAGAAGTGCCCAATCAAAGACCGTGTAGAATAAGCTTGAGGCTTCTCCAGTATGCATAACACCTTAGTAACGCTTTTTTGAGCCACTATAAAAATGGTGATGGAAAGTAGCTGGTTTGTGTGAAACCATCTGACAGTTCCTGCCAAAAGGTCAACGTCCTTCATTCGGGCAATTGCGGAACTGTAAAGCACTCCTGAAATGCACCTTCTCAGCCCTAAGGACTGGACAGGGCTTGTTTGTTTTTTGTTTCTAAACGTATCCCTTCCGATTTCATGAGGAGGTGCCTGGCGTTCTTCTGAATGCGACAGCTCTTCCACGCGTATTGGAGATAAAATAGCCCCTGGCCGGAGGAAGTGTCTTCTCAGTTTGGAAGCCACTCACATTTAGTTGTCAAAGGGCGGCAAGTAGCCATCCTTCAAAAATGCAAGTCCTGTAAGGTACAGACCGCGCGACCAACCTTTTTCCGAGCGCTAAAGAAGACCTAGTTGTTCCTGAAAGTAAGTCTGTCGCAATCAAAAACTGAACATTAAGTGATTTCCGGTGGTCTCCAGCGAGTGTGACAGGCTTTCAAAGCCTTTCGGAGCTAATTTAGGAAAGGCTCTAAAAGTATCGCCCCGGCAGGAAGGCACTTCCATTGAGTTCCAAAGCGTCTGGACCGTCTCTGCATTGCCTAGGCTAATTGTTGACATTCCCTGTACAATGTTCTCAGCTCTAAGCAAGGACTAGGCTTTCGTGAACAAGCAAGTCCTGTAGGTCAGCGGCTGTGTAGCGTTCTCCAGAGCCAGTGCCAGGCTTTAAGCCATGTCGGAGCCACTAGAAAAGGCTGTGCGAAAATGTAGCTCGACTGCTCGGAAGCGCCCTCCATATAGCTCAGGAACATCTGCCGGTCAGCTTCCTTCGTGAGCGCAATTGTTGAAAGGCACCTAGCGGGTGGAAAGTTGCTTCTGACTTATTGAGACGGACGCGGGGGCTTTCCTGAAAGTCAGAAGGTCCCAAGCAAATCCTTTACATCCGGAGAGAAGAGGAGTTCGCAAGAATGTGTGGCCTCTCTGGAACGCATTTCTGCCTCACTTTAAGCAATTGCATGAGAAAGCGTGGAAGTCCCTCACGTTCAAAACGTCTCTCGGTCAAGTTTCTTCATGCGGGCAGTAGCAGCAATGAAGGACTCGGGTTTTTTCTCAAAGTATCACTATCCGAAGCAAATTCAGTGCACTAGCAGCTTTCTAACGCTCTCCAGAATGTGTGACAGAGGTTTTCAGGGCTCTCGGCGACCATGTTGCGAGACAACGTGTCTTCCATGTGTGGCAACACGTCCCGTTTAGTTTCAAAGCGTCTGCAGGTCAACTTCCTTCACGAGGTACAGCGCGCCTAAAAATGTTTTTCTCAGCTCTACTGAAACAGTAATTCCTCCCCACCCCCGCCCCGCACATGAAGCGGTCTGCGGCATTCACAAGATTTCGTGAGAGGTTTTTTTGACGCCCTTCTGAACCAATACGTCCCTTTCTGTAACAGTATCGCCGTTGGCTCGAAAAACCTTCCATATCATTCCAAGCGGTCTGGAGTCTGTTTGACGGGGTTTTAGATGGTTTCTTTTGTTTTGTTTTTAACGCATTTCTGAAGTCCTACAAGGAATTTTGAGGAAAAGGAGAGGGCTAGGAATCGCAGGCTGAAACAGCTCTTGGAAGGAACCAAACCCTCCGCCCCCAGTTTCCTCCCAAGCCTCTGCAAATCAACTTGCTTCTCGAGGGCAATTGCTGAAGGGGACAGATGGCGTGATCAGGTTCTTCTCAGACATAAGGAAGGGTAAGTATTTTCTAAAAGCTAAACTGTCCCCACAACTCCTGTCTATTTACAGAGTTGAGGCGTTCTGAAGAACGTGTGACAGGTTGCTAACGGCCATTCAACCCATAGAATGCTTTCTCTTAAAGCATGTCGACTGCTTGGACGCTCCTTACACTTACTCCAAAACGTCTCCAAATCAACTTCCTTCCTGAGTTTCCCTTTCACTGAAAGACGCAGGGAGAGTGAAAACTGCCTTCTCAGACGAACGGCTGCAACTAAGTTTCCTTGAAAGTAAGAAGTGCCCAATCAAAGACCGTGTAGAATAAGCTTGAGGCTTCTCCAGTATGCATAACACCTTAGTAACGCTTTTTTGAGCCACTATAAAAATGGTGATGGAAAGTAGCTGGTTTGTGTGAAACCATCTGACAGTTCCTGCCAAAAGGTCTCCCACCAACGTCCTTCATTCGGGCAATTGCGGAACTGTAAAGCACTCCTGAAATGCACCTTCTCAGCCCTAAGGACTGGACAGGGCTTGTTTGTTTTTTGTTTCTAAACGTATCCCTTCCGATTTCATGAGGAGGTGCCTGGCGTTCTTCTGAATGCGACAGCTCTTCCACGCGTATTGGAGATAAAATAGCCCCTGGCCGGAGGAAGTGTCTTCTCAGTTTGGAAGCCACTCACATTTAGTTGTCAAAGGGCGGCAAGTAGCCATCCTTCAAAAATGCAAGTCCTGTAAGGTACAGACCGCGCGACCAACCTTTTTCCGGGCGCTAAAGAAGACCTAGTTGTTCCTGAAAGTAAGTCTGTCGCAATCAAAAACTGAACATTAAGTGATTTCCGGTGGTCTCCAGCGAGTGTGACAGGCTTTCAAAGCCTTTCGGAGCTAATTTAGGAAAGGCTCTAAAAGTATCGCCCCGGCAGGAAGGCACTTCCATTGAGTTCCAAAGCGTCTGGACCGTCTCTGCATTGCCTAGGCTAATTGTTGACATTCCCTGTACAATGTTCGCAGCTCTCAGCAAGGACTAGGCTTTCGTGAACAAGCAAGTCCTGTAGGTCAGCGGCTGTGTAGCGTTCTCCAGAGCCAGTGCCAGGCTTTAAGCCATGTCGGAGCCACTAGAAAAGGCTGTGCGAAAATGTAGCTCGACTGCTCGGAAGCGCCCTCCATATAGCTCAGGAACATCTGCCGGTCAGCTTCCTTCGTGAGCGCAATTGTTGAAAGGCACCTAGCGGGTGGAAAGTTGCTTCTGACTTATTGAGACGGACGCGGGGGCTTTCCTGAAAGTCAGAAGGTCCCAAGCAAATCCTTTACATCCGGAGAGAAGAGGAGTTCGCAAGAATGTGTGGCCTCTCTGGAACGCATTTCTGCCTCACTTTAAGCAATTGCATGAGAAAGCGTGGAAGTCCCTCACGTTCAAAACGTCTCTCGGTCAAGTTTCTTCATGCGGGCAGTAGCAGCAATGAAGGACTCGGGTTTTTTCTCAAAGTATCACTATCCGAAGCAAATTCAGTGCACTAGCAGCTTTCTAACGCTCTCCAGAATGTGTGACAGAGGTTTTCAGGGCTCTCGGAGACCATGTTGCGAGACAACGTGTCTTCCATGTGTGGCAACACGTCCCGTTTAGTTTCAAAGCGTCTGCAGGTCAACTTCCTTCACGAGGTACAGCGCGCCTAAAAATGTTTTTCTCAGCTCTACTGAAACAGTAATTCCTCCCCACCCCCGCCCCGCACATGAAGCGGTCTGCGGCATTCACAAGATTTCGTGAGAGGTTTTTTTGACGCCCTTCTGAACCAATACGTCCCTTTCTGTAACAGTATCGCCGTTGGCTCGAAAAACCTTCCATATCATTCCAAGCGGTCTGGAGTCTGTTTGACGGGGTTTTAGATGGTTTCTTTTGTTTTGTTTTTAACGCGTTTCTGAAGTCCTACAAGGAATTTTGAGGAAAAGGAGAGGGCTAGGAATCGCAGGCTGAAACAGCTCTTGGAAGGAACCAAACCCTCCGCCCCCAGTTTCCTCCCAAGCCTCTGCAAATCAACTTGCTTCTCGAGGGCAATTGCTGAAGGGGACAGATGGCGTGATCAGGTTCTTCTCAGACATAAGGAAGGGTAAGTATTTTCTAAAAGCTAAACTGTCCCCACAACTCCTGTCTATTTACAGAGTTGAGGCGTTCTGAAGAACGTGTGACTGGTTGCTAACGGCCATTCAACCCATAGAATGCTTTCTCTTAAAGCATGTCGACTGCTTGGACGCTCCTTACACTTACTCCAAAACGTCTCCAAATCAACTTCCTTCCTGAGTTTCCCTTTCACTGAAAGACGCAGGGAGAGTGAAAACTGCCTTCTCAGACGAACGGCTGCAACTAAGTTTCCTTGAAAGTAAGAAGTGCCCAATCAAAGACCGTGTAGAATAAGCTTGAGGCTTCTCCAGTATGCATAACACCTTAGTAACGCTTTTTTGAGCCACTATAAAAATGGTGATGGAAAGTAGCTGGTTTGTGTGAAACCATCTGACAGTTCCTGCCAAAAGGTCAACGTCCTTCATTCGGGCAATTGCGGAACTGTAAAGCACTCCTGAAATGCACCTTCTCAGCCCTAAGGACTGGACAGGGCTTGTTTGTTTTTTGTTTCTAAACGTATCCCTTCCGATTTCATGAGGAGGTGCCTGGCGTTCTTCTGAATGCGACAGCTCTTCCACGCGTATTGGAGATAAAATAGCCCCTGGCCGGAGGAAGTGTCTTCTCAGTTTGGAAGCCACTCACATTTAGTTGTAAAAGGGCGGCAAGTAGCCATCCTTCAAAAATGCAAGTCCTGTAAGGTACAGACCGCGCGACCAACCTTTTTCCGAGCGCTAAAGAAGACCTAGTTGTTCCTGAAAGTAAGTCTGTCGCAATCAAAAACTGAACATTAAGTGATTTCCGGTGGTCTCCAGCGAGTGTGACAGGCTTTCAAAGCCTTTCGGAGCTAATTTAGGAAAGGCTCTAAAAGTATCGCCCCGGCAGGAAGGCACTTCCATTGAGTTCCAAAGCGTCTGGACCGTCTCTGCATTGCCTAGGCTAATTGTTGACATTCCCTGTACAATGTTCTCAGCTCTAAGCAAGGACTAGGCTTTCGTGAACAAGCAAGTCCTGTAGGTCAGCGGCTGTGTAGCGTTCTCCAGAGCCAGTGCCAGGCTTTAAGCCATGTCGGAGCCACTAGAAAAGGCTGTGCGAAAATGTAGCTCGACTGCTCGGAAGCGCCCTCCATATAGCTCAGGAACATCTGCCGGTCAGCTTCCTTCGTGAGCGCAATTGTTGAAAGGCACCTAGCGGGTGGAAAGTTGCTTCTGACTTATTGAGACGGACGCGGGGGCTTTCCTGAAAGTCAGAAGGTCCCAAGCAAATCCTTTACATCCGGAGAGAAGAGGAGTTCGCAAGAATGTGTGGCCTCTCTGGAACGCATTTCTGCCTCACTTTAAGCAATTGCATGAGAAAGCGTGGAAGTCCCTCACGTTCAAAACGTCTCTCGGTCAAGTTTCTTCATGCGGGCAGTAGCAGCAATGAAGGACTCGGGTTTTTTCTCAAAGTATCACTATCCGAAGCAAATTCAGTGCACTAGCAGCTTTCTAACGCTCTCCAGAATGTGTGACAGAGGTTTTCAGGGCTCTCGGCGACCATGTTGCGAGACAACGTGTCTTCCATGTGTGGCAACACGTCCCGTTTAGTTTCAAAGCGTCTGCAGGTCAACTTCCTTCACGAGGTACAGCGCGCCTAAAAATGTTTTTCTCAGCTCTACTGAAACAGTAATTCCTCCCCACCCCCGCCCCGCACATGAAGCGGTCTGCGGCATTCACAAGATTTCGTGAGAGGTTTTTTTGACGCCCTTCTGAACCAATACGTCCCTTTCTGTAACAGTATCGCCGTTGGCTCGAAAAACCTTCCATATCATTCCAAGCGGTCTGGAGTCTGTTTGACGGGGTTTTAGATGGTTTCTTTTGTTTTGTTTTTAACGCATTTCTGAAGTCCTACAAGGAATTTTGAGGAAAAGGAGAGGGCTAGGAATCGCAGGCTGAAACAGCTCTTGGAAGGAACCAAACCCTCCGCCCCCAGTTTCCTCCCAAGCCTCTGCAAATCAACTTGCTTCTCGAGGGCAATTGCTGAAGGGGACAGATGGCGTGATCAGGTTCTTCTCAGACATAAGGAAGGGTAAGTATTTTCTAAAAGCTAAACTGTCCCCACAACTCCTGTCTATTTACAGAGTTGAGGCGTTCTGAAGAACGTGTGACAGGTTGCTAACGGCCATTCAACCCATAGAATGCTTTCTCTTAAAGCATGTCGACTGCTTGGACGCTCCTTACACTTACTCCAAAACGTCTCCAAATCAACTTCCTTCCTGAGTTTCCCTTTCACTGAAAGACGCAGGGAGAGTGAAAACTGCCTTCTCAGACGAACGGCTGCAACTAAGTTTCCTTGAAAGTAAGAAGTGCCCAATCAAAGACCGTGTAGAATAAGCTTGAGGCTTCTCCAGTATGCATAACACCTTAGTAACGCTTTTTTGAGCCACTATAAAAATGGTGATGGAAAGTAGCTGGTTTGTGTGAAACCATCTGACAGTTCCTGCCAAAAGGTCTCCCACCAACGTCCTTCATTCGGGCAATTGCGGAACTGTAAAGCACTCCTGAAATGCACCTTCTCAGCCCTAAGGACTGGACAGGGCTTGTTTGTTTTTTGTTTCTAAACGTATCCCTTCCGATTTCATGAGGAGGTGCCTGGCGTTCTTCTGAATGCGACAGCTCTTCCACGCGTATTGGAGATAAAATAGCCCCTGGCCGGAGGAAGTGTCTTCTCAGTTTGGAAGCCACTCACATTTAGTTGTCAAAGGGCGGCAAGTAGCCATCCTTCAAAAATGCAAGTCCTGTAAGGTACAGACCGCGCGACCAACCTTTTTCCGGGCGCTAAAGAAGACCTAGTTGTTCCTGAAAGTAAGTCTGTCGCAATCAAAAACTGAACATTAAGTGATTTCCGGTGGTCTCCAGCGAGTGTGACAGGCTTTCAAAGCCTTTCGGAGCTAATTTAGGAAAGGCTCTAAAAGTATCGCCCCGGCAGGAAGGCACTTCCATTGAGTTCCAAAGCGTCTGGACCGTCTCTGCATTGCCTAGGCTAATTGTTGACATTCCCTGTACAATGTTCTCAGCTCTAAGCAAGGACTAGGCTTTCGTGAACAAGCAAGTCCTGTAGGTCAGCGGCTGTGTAGCGTTCTCCAGAGCCAGTGCCAGGCTTTAAGCCATGTCGGAGCCACTAGAAAAGGCTGTGCGAAAATGTAGCTCGACTGCTCGGAAGCGCCCTCCATATAGCTCAGGAACATCTGCCGGTCAGCTTCCTTCGTGAGCGCAATTGTTGAAAGGCACCTAGCGGGTGGAAAGTTGCTTCTGACTTATTGAGACGGACGCGGGGGCTTTCCTGAAAGTCAGAAGGTCCCAAGCAAATCCTTTACATCCGGAGAGAAGAGGAGTTCGCAAGAATGTGTGGCCTCTCTGGAACGCATTTCTGCCTCACTTTAAGCAATTGCATGAGAAAGCGTGGAAGTCCCTCACGTTCAAAACGTCTCTCGGTCAAGTTTCTTCATGCGGGCAGTAGCAGCAATGAAGGACTCGGGTTTTTTCTCAAAGTATCACTATCCGAAGCAAATTCAGTGCACTAGCAGCTTTCTAACGCTCTCCAGAATGTGTGACAGAGGTTTTCAGGGCTCTCGGCGACCATGTTGCGAGACAACGTGTCTTCCATGTGTGGCAACACGTCCCGTTTAGTTTCAAAGCGTCTGCAGGTCAACTTCCTTCACGAGGTACAGCGCGCCTAAAAATGTTTTTCTCAGCTCTACTGAAACAGTAATTCCTCCCCACCCCCGCCCCGCACATGAAGCGGTCTGCGGCATTCACAAGATTTCGTGAGAGGTTTTTTTGACGCCCTTCTGAACCAATACGTCCCTTTCTGTAACAGTATCGCCGTTGGCTCGAAAAACCTTCCATATCATTCCAAGCGGTCTGGAGTCTGTTTGACGGGGTTTTAGATGGTTTCTTTTGTTTTGTTTTTAACGCATTTCTGAAGTCCTACAAGGAATTTTGAGGAAAAGGAGAGGGCTAGGAATCGCAGGCTGAAACAGCTCTTGGAAGGAACCAAACCCTCCGCCCCCAGTTTCCTCCCAAGCCTCTGCAAATCAACTTGCTTCTCGAGGGCAATTGCTGAAGGGGACAGATGGCGTGATCAGGTTCTTCTCAGACATAAGGAAGGGTAAGTATTTTCTAAAAGCTAAACTGTCCCCACAACTCCTGTCTATTTACAGAGTTGAGGCGTTCTGAAGAACGTGTGACAGGTTGCTAACGGCCATTCAACCCATAGAATGCTTTCTCTTAAAGCATGTCGACTGCTTGGACGCTCCTTACACTTACTCCAAAACGTCTCCAAATCAACTTCCTTCCTGAGTTTCCCTTTCACTGAAAGACGCAGGGAGAGTGAAAACTGCCTTCTCAGACGAACGGCTGCAACTAAGTTTCCTTGAAAGTAAGAAGTGCCCAATCAAAGACCGTGTAGAATAAGCTTGAGGCTTCTCCAGTATGCATAACACCTTAGTAACGCTTTTTTGAGCCACGATAAAAATGGTGATGGAAAGTAGCTGGTTTGTGTGAAACCATCTGACAGTTCCTGCCAAAAGGTCAACGTCCTTCATTCGGGCAATTGCGGAACTGTAAAGCACTCCTGAAATGCACCTTCTCAGCCCTAAGGACTGGACAGGGCTTGTTTGTTTTTTGTTTCTAAACGGATCCCTTCCGATTTCATGAGGAGGTGCCTGGCGTTCTTCTGAATGCGACAGCTCTTCCACGCGTATTGGAGATAAAATAGCCCCTGGCCGGAGGAAGTGTCTTCTCAGTTTGGAAGCCACTCACATTTAGTTGTCAAAGGGCGGCAAGTAGCCATCCTTCAAAAATGCAAGTCCTGTAAGGTACAGACCGCGCGACCAACCTTTTTCCGAGCGCTAAAGAAGACCTAGTTGTTCCTGAAAGTAAGTCTGTCGCAATCAAAAACTGAACATTAAGTGATTTCCGGTGGTCTCCAGCGAGTGTGACAGGCTTTCAAAGACTTTCGGAGCTAATTTAGGAAAGGCTCTAAAAGTATCGCCCCTGGCAGGAAGGCACTTCCATTGAGTTCCAAAGCGTCTGGACCGTCTCTGCATTGCCTAGGCTAATTGTTGACATTCCCTGTACAATGTTCTCAGCTCTAAGCAAGGACTAGGCTTTCGTGAACAAGCAAGTCCTGTAGGTCAGCGGCTGTGTAGCGTTCTCCAGAGCCAGTGCCAGGCTTTAAGCCATGTCGGAGCCACTAGAAAAGGCTGTGCGAAAATGTAGCTCGACTGCTCGGAAGCGCCCTCCATATAGCTCAGGAACATCTGCCGGTCAGCTTCCTTCGTGAGCGCAATTGTTGAAAGGCACCTAGCGGGTGGAAAGTTGCTTCTGACTTATTGAGACGGACGCGGGGGCTTTCCTGAAAGTCAGAAGGTCCCAAGCAAATCCTTTACATCCGGAGAGAAGAGGAGTTCGCAAGAATGTGTGGCCTCTCTGGAACGCATTTCTGCCTCACTTTAAGCAATTGCATGAGAAAGCGTGGAAGTCCCTCACGTTCAAAACGTCTCTCGGTCAAGTTTCTTCATGCGGGCAGTAGCAGCAATGAAGGACTCGGGTTTTTTCTCAAAGTATCACTATCCGAAGCAAATTCAGTGCACTAGCAGCTTTCTAACGCTCTCCAGAATGTGTGACAGAGGTTTTCAGGGCTCTCGGCGACCATGTTGCGAGACAACGTGTCTTCCATGTGTGGCAACACGTCCCGTTTAGTTTCAAAGCGTCTGCAGGTCAACTTCCTTCACGAGGTACAGCGCGCCTAAAAATGTTTTTCTCAGCTCTACTGAAACAGTAGTTCCTCCCCACCCCCGCCCCGCACATGAAGCGGTCTGCGGCATTCACAAGATTTCGTGAGAGGTTTTTTTGACGCCCTTCTGAACCAATACGTCCCTTTCTGTAACAGTATCGCCGTTGGCTCGAAAAACCTTCCATATCATTCCAAGCGGTCTGGAGTCTGTTTGACGGGGTTTTAGATGGTTTCTTTTGTTTTGTTTTTAACGCATTTCTGAAGTCCTACAAGGAATTTTGAGGAAAAGGAGAGGGCTAGGAATCGCAGGCTGAAACAGCTCTTGGAAGGAACCAAACCCTCCGCCCCCAGTTTCCTCCCAAGCCTCTGCAAATCAACTTGCTTCTCGAGGGCAATTGCTGAAGGGGACAGATGGCGTGATCAGGTTCTTCTCAGACATAAGGAAGGGTAAGTATTTTCTAAAAGCTAAACTGTCCCCACAACTCCTGTCTATTTACAGAGTTGAGGCGTTCTGAAGAACGTGTGACAGGTTGCTAACGGCCATTCAACCCATAGAATGCTTTCTCTTAAAGCATGTCGACTGCTTGGACGCTCCTTACACTTACTCCAAAACGTCTCCAAATCAACTTCCTTCCTGAGTTTCCCTTTCACTGAAAGACGCAGGGAGAGTGAAAACTGCCTTCTCAGACGAACGGCTGCAACTAAGTTTCCTTGAAAGTAAGAAGTGCCCAATCAAAGACCGTGTAGAATAAGCTTGAGGCTTCTCCAGTATGCATAACACCTTAGTAACGCTTTTTTGAGCCACGATAAAAATGGTGATGGAAAGTAGCTGGTTTGTGTGAAACCATCTGACAGTTCCTGCCAAAAGGTCTCCCACCAACGTCCTTCATTCGGGCAATTGCGGAACTGTAAAGCACTCCTGAAATGCACCTTCTCAGCCCTAAGGACTGGACAGGGCTTGTTTGTTTTTTGTTTCTAAACGTATCCCTTCCGATTTCATGAGGAGGTGCCTGGCGTTCTTCTGAATGCGACAGCTCTTCCACGCGTATTGGAGATAAAATAGCCCCTGGCCGGAGGAAGTGTCTTCTCAGTTTGGAAGCCACTCACATTTAGTTGTCAAAGGGCGGCAAGTAGCCATCCTTCAAAAATGCAAGTCCTGTAAGGTACAGACCGCGCGACCAACCTTTTTCCGAGCGCTAAAGAAGACCTAGTTGTTCCTGAAAGTAAGTCTGTCGCAATCAAAAACTGAACATTAAGTGATTTCCGGTGGTCTCCAGCGAGTGTGACAGGCTTTCAAAGCCTTTCGGAGCTAATTTAGGAAAGGCTCTAAAAGTATCGCCCCTGGCAGGAAGGCACTTCCATTGAGTTCCAAAGCGTCTGGACCGTCTCTGCATTGCCTAGGCTAATTGTTGACATTCCCTGTACAATGTTCTCAGCTCTAAGCAAGGACTAGGCTTTCGTGAACAAGCAAGTCCTGTAGGTCAGCGGCTGTGTAGCGTTCTCCAGAGCCAGTGCCAGGCTTTAAGCCATGTCGGAGCCACTAGAAAAGGCTGTGCGAAAATGTAGCTCGACTGCTCGGAAGCGCCCTCCATATAGCTCAGGAACATCTGCCGGTCAGCTTCCTTCGTGAGCGCAATTGTTGAAAGGCACCTAGCGGGTGGAAAGTTGCTTCTGACTTATTGAGACGGACGCGGGGGCTTTCCTGAAAGTCAGAAGGTCCCAAGCAAATCCTTTACATCCGGAGAGAAGAGGAGTTCGCAAGAATGTGTGGCCTCTCTGGAACGCATTTCTGCCTCACTTTAAGCAATTGCATGAGAAAGCGTGGAAGTCCCTCACGTTCAAAACGTCTCTCGGTCAAGTTTCTTCATGCGGGCAGTAGCAGCAATGAAGGACTCGGGTTTTTTCTCAAAGTATCACTATCCGAAGCAAATTCAGTGCACTAGCAGCTTTCTAACGCTCTCCAGAATGTGTGACAGAGGTTTTCAGGGCTCTCGGCGACCATGTTGCGAGACAACGTGTCTTCCATGTGTGGCAACACGTCCCGTTTAGTTTCAAAGCGTCTGCAGGTCAACTTCCTTCACGAGGTACAGCGCGCCTAAAAATGTTTTTCTCAGCTCTACTGAAACAGTAATTCCTCCCCATCCCCGCCCCGCACATGAAGCGGTCTGCGGCATTCACAAGATTTCGTGAGAGGTTTTTTTGACGCCCTTCTGAACCAATACGTCCCTTTCTGTAACAGTATCGCCGTTGGCTCGAAAAACCTTCCATATCATTCCAAGCGGTCTGGAGTCTGTTTGACGGGGTTTTAGATGGTTTCTTTTGTTTTGTTTTTAACGCATTTCTGAAGTCCTACAAGGAATTTTGAGGAAAAGGAGAGGGCTAGGAATCGCAGGCTGAAACAGCTCTTGGAAGGAACCAAACCCTCCGCCCCCAGTTTCCTCCCAAGCCTCTGCAAATCAACTTGCTTCTCGAGGGCAATTGCTGAAGGGGACAGATGGCGTGATCAGGTTCTTCTCAGACATAAGGAAGGGTAAGTATTTTCTAAAAGCTAAACTGTCCCCACAACTCCTGTCTATTTACAGAGTTGAGGCGTTCTGAAGAACGTGTGACAGGTTGCTAACGGCCATTCAACCCATAGAATGCTTTCTCTTAAAGCATGTCGACTGCTTGGACGCTCCTTACACTTACTCCAAAACGTCTCCAAATCAACTTCCTTCCTGAGTTTCCCTTTCACTGAAAGACGCAGGGAGAGTGAAAACTGCCTTCTCAGACGAACGGCTGCAACTAAGTTTCCTTGAAAGTAAGAAGTGCCCAATCAAAGACCGTGTAGAATAAGCTTGAGGCTTCTCCAGTATGCATAACACCTTAGTAACGCTTTTTTGAGCCACTATAAAAATGGTGATGGAAAGTAGCTGGTTTGTGTGAAACCATCTGACAGTTCCTGCCAAAAGGTCTCCCACCAACGTCCTTCATTCGGGCAATTGCGGAACTGTAAAGCACTCCTGAAATGCACCTTCTCAGCCCTAAGGACTGGACAGGGCTTGTTTGTTTTTTGTTTCTAAACGTATCCCTTCCGATTTCATGAGGAGGTGCCTGGCGTTCTTCTGAATGCGACAGCTCTTCCACGCGTATTGGAGATAAAATAGCCCCTGGCCGGAGGAAGTGTCTTCTCAGTTTGGAAGCCACTCACATTTAGTTGTCAAAGGGCGGCAAGTAGCCATCCTTCAAAAATGCAAGTCCTGTAAGGTACAGACCGCGCGACCAACCTTTTTCCGGGCGCTAAAGAAGACCTAGTTGTTCCTGAAAGTAAGTCTGTCGCAATCAAAAACTGAACATTAAGTGATTTCCGGTGGTCTCCAGCGAGTGTGACAGGCTTTCAAAGCCTTTCGGAGCTAATTTAGGAAAGGCTCTAAAAGTATCGCCCCGGCAGGAAGGCACTTCCATTGAGTTCCAAAGCGTCTGGACCGTCTCTGCATTGCCTAGGCTAATTGTTGACATTCCCTGTACAATGTTCTCAGCTCTAAGCAAGGACTAGGCTTTCGTGAACAAGCAAGTCCTGTAGGTCAGCGGCTGTGTAGCGTTCTCCAGAGCCAGTGCCAGGCTTTAAGCCATGTCGGAGCCACTAGAAAAGGCTGTGCGAAAATGTAGCTCGACTGCTCGGAAGCGCCCTCCATATAGCTCAGGAACATCTGCCGGTCAGCTTCCTTCGTGAGCGCAATTGTTGAAAGGCACCTAGCGGGTGGAAAGTTGCTTCTGACTTATTGAGACGGACGCGGGGGCTTTCCTGAAAGTCAGAAGGTCCCAAGCAAATCCTTTACATCCGGAGAGAAGAGGAGTTCGCAAGAATGTGTGGCCTCTCTGGAACGCATTTCTGCCTCACTTTAAGCAATTGCATGAGAAAGCGTGGAAGTCCCTCACGTTCAAAACGTCTCTCGGTCAAGTTTCTTCATGCGGGCAGTAGCAGCAATGAAGGACTCGGGTTTTTTCTCAAAGTATCACTATCCGAAGCAAATTCAGTGCACTAGCAGCTTTCTAACGCTCTCCAGAATGTGTGACAGAGGTTTTCAGGGCTCTCGGCGACCATGTTGCGAGACAACGTGTCTTCCATGTGTGGCAACACGTCCCGTTTAGTTTCAAAGCGTCTGCAGGTCAACTTCCTTCACGAGGTACAGCGCGCCTAAAAATGTTTTTCTCAGCTCTACTGAAACAGTAATTCCTCCCCACCCCCGCCCCGCACATGAAGCGGTCTGCGGCATTCACAAGATTTCGTGAGAGGTTTTTTTGACGCCCTTCTGAACCAATACGTCCCTTTCTGTAACAGTATCGCCGTTGGCTCGAAAAACCTTCCATATCATTCCAAGCGGTCTGGAGTCTGTTTGACGGGGTTTTAGATGGTTTCTTTTGTTTTGTTTTTAACGCATTTCTGAAGTCCTACAAGGAATTTTGAGGAAAAGGAGAGGGCTAGGAATCGCAGGCTGAAACAGCTCTTGGAAGGAACCAAACCCTCCGCCCCCAGTTTCCTCCCAAGCCTCTGCAAATCAACTTGCTTCTCGAGGGCAATTGCTGAAGGGGACAGATGGCGTGATCAGGTTCTTCTCAGACATAAGGAAGGGTAAGTATTTTCTAAAAGCTAAACTGTCCCCACAACTCCTGTCTATTTACAGAGTTGAGGCGTTCTGAAGAACGTGTGACAGGTTGCTAACGGCCATTCAACCCATAGAATGCTTTCTCTTAAAGCATGTCGACTGCTTGGACGCTCCTTACACTTACTCCAAAACGTCTCCAAATCAACTTCCTTCCTGAGTTTCCCTTTCACTGAAAGACGCAGGGAGAGTGAAAACTGCCTTCTCAGACGAACGGCTGCAACTAAGTTTCCTTGAAAGTAAGAAGTGCCCAATCAAAGACCGTGTAGAATAAGCTTGAGGCTTCTCCAGTATGCATAACACCTTAGTAACGCTTTTTTGAGCCACGATAAAAATGGTGATGGAAAGTAGCTGGTTTGTGTGAAACCATCTGACAGTTCCTGCCAAAAGGTCAACGTCCTTCATTCGGGCAATTGCGGAACTGTAAAGCACTCCTGAAATGCACCTTCTCAGCCCTAAGGACTGGACAGGGCTTGTTTGTTTTTTGTTTCTAAACGGATCCCTTCCGATTTCATGAGGAGGTGCCTGGCGTTCTTCTGAATGCGACAGCTCTTCCACGCGTATTGGAGATAAAATAGCCCCTGGCCGGAGGAAGTGTCTTCTCAGTTTGGAAGCCACTCACATTTAGTTGTCAAAGGGCGGCAAGTAGCCATCCTTCAAAAATGCAAGTCCTGTAAGGTACAGACCGCGCGACCAACCTTTTTCCGAGCGCTAAAGAAGACCTAGTTGTTCCTGAAAGTAAGTCTGTCGCAATCAAAAACTGAACATTAAGTGATTTCCGGTGGTCTCCAGCGAGTGTGACAGGCTTTCAAAGACTTTCGGAGCTAATTTAGGAAAGGCTCTAAAAGTATCGCCCCTGGCAGGAAGGCACTTCCATTGAGTTCCAAAGCGTCTGGACCGTCTCTGCATTGCCTAGGCTAATTGTTGACATTCCCTGTACAATGTTCTCAGCTCTAAGCAAGGACTAGGCTTTCGTGAACAAGCAAGTCCTGTAGGTCAGCGGCTGTGTAGCGTTCTCCAGAGCCAGTGCCAGGCTTTAAGCCATGTCGGAGCCACTAGAAAAGGCTGTGCGAAAATGTAGCTCGACTGCTCGGAAGCGCCCTCCATATAGCTCAGGAACATCTGCCGGTCAGCTTCCTTCGTGAGCGCAATTGTTGAAAGGCACCTAGCGGGTGGAAAGTTGCTTCTGACTTATTGAGACGGACGCGGGGGCTTTCCTGAAAGTCAGAAGGTCCCAAGCAAATCCTTTACATCCGGAGAGAAGAGGAGTTCGCAAGAATGTGTGGCCTCTCTGGAACGCATTTCTGCCTCACTTTAAGCAATTGCATGAGAAAGCGTGGAAGTCCCTCACGTTCAAAACGTCTCTCGGTCAAGTTTCTTCATGCGGGCAGTAGCAGCAATGAAGGACTCGGGTTTTTTCTCAAAGTATCACTATCCGAAGCAAATTCAGTGCACTAGCAGCTTTCTAACGCTCTCCAGAATGTGTGACAGAGGTTTTCAGGGCTCTCGGCGACCATGTTGCGAGACAACGTGTCTTCCATGTGTGGCAACACGTCCCGTTTAGTTTCAAAGCGTCTGCAGGTCAACTTCCTTCACGAGGTACAGCGCGCCTAAAAATGTTTTTCTCAGCTCTACTGAAACAGTAGTTCCTCCCCACCCCCGCCCCGCACATGAAGCGGTCTGCGGCATTCACAAGATTTCGTGAGAGGTTTTTTTGACGCCCTTCTGAACCAATACGTCCCTTTCTGTAACAGTATCGCCGTTGGCTCGAAAAACCTTCCATATCATTCCAAGCGGTCTGGAGTCTGTTTGACGGGGTTTTAGATGGTTTCTTTTGTTTTGTTTTTAACGCATTTCTGAAGTCCTACAAGGAATTTTGAGGAAAAGGAGAGGGCTAGGAATCGCAGGCTGAAACAGCTCTTGGAAGGAACCAAACCCTCCGCCCCCAGTTTCCTCCCAAGCCTCTGCAAATCAACTTGCTTCTCGAGGGCAATTGCTGAAGGGGACAGATGGCGTGATCAGGTTCTTCTCAGACATAAGGAAGGGTAAGTATTTTCTAAAAGCTAAACTGTCCCCACAACTCCTGTCTATTTACAGAGTTGAGGCGTTCTGAAGAACGTGTGACAGGTTGCTAACGGCCATTCAACCCATAGAATGCTTTCTCTTAAAGCATGTCGACTGCTTGGACGCTCCTTACACTTACTCCAAAACGTCTCCAAATCAACTTCCTTCCTGAGTTTCCCTTTCACTGAAAGACGCAGGGAGAGTGAAAACTGCCTTCTCAGACGAACGGCTGCAACTAAGTTTCCTTGAAAGTAAGAAGTGCCCAATCAAAGACCGTGTAGAATAAGCTTGAGGCTTCTCCAGTATGCATAACACCTTAGTAACGCTTTTTTGAGCCACGATAAAAATGGTGATGGAAAGTAGCTGGTTTGTGTGAAACCATCTGACAGTTCCTGCCAAAAGGTCTCCCACCAACGTCCTTCATTCGGGCAATTGCGGAACTGTAAAGCACTCCTGAAATGCACCTTCTCAGCCCTAAGGACTGGACAGGGCTTGTTTGTTTTTTGTTTCTAAACGTATCCCTTCCGATTTCATGAGGAGGTGCCTGGCGTTCTTCTGAATGCGACAGCTCTTCCACGCGTATTGGAGATAAAATAGCCCCTGGCCGGAGGAAGTGTCTTCTCAGTTTGGAAGCCACTCACATTTAGTTGTCAAAGGGCGGCAAGTAGCCATCCTTCAAAAATGCAAGTCCTGTAAGGTACAGACCGCGCGACCAACCTTTTTCCGAGCGCTAAAGAAGACCTAGTTGTTCCTGAAAGTAAGTCTGTCGCAATCAAAAACTGAACATTAAGTGATTTCCGGTGGTCTCCAGCGAGTGTGACAGGCTTTCAAAGCCTTTCGGAGCTAATTTAGGAAAGGCTCTAAAAGTATCGCCCCTGGCAGGAAGGCACTTCCATTGAGTTCCAAAGCGTCTGGACCGTCTCTGCATTGCCTAGGCTAATTGTTGACATTCCCTGTACAATGTTCTCAGCTCTAAGCAAGGACTAGGCTTTCGTGAACAAGCAAGTCCTGTAGGTCAGCGGCTGTGTAGCGTTCTCCAGAGCCAGTGCCAGGCTTTAAGCCATGTCGGAGCCACTAGAAAAGGCTGTGCGAAAATGTAGCTCGACTGCTCGGAAGCGCCCTCCATATAGCTCAGGAACATCTGCCGGTCAGCTTCCTTCGTGAGCGCAATTGTTGAAAGGCACCTAGCGGGTGGAAAGTTGCTTCTGACTTATTGAGACGGACGCGGGGGCTTTCCTGAAAGTCAGAAGGTCCCAAGCAAATCCTTTACATCCGGAGAGAAGAGGAGTTCGCAAGAATGTGTGGCCTCTCTGGAACGCATTTCTGCCTCACTTTAAGCAATTGCATGAGAAAGCGTGGAAGTCCCTCACGTTCAAAACGTCTCTCGGTCAAGTTTCTTCATGCGGGCAGTAGCAGCAATGAAGGACTCGGGTTTTTTCTCAAAGTATCACTATCCGAAGCAAATTCAGTGCACTAGCAGCTTTCTAACGCTCTCCAGAATGTGTGACAGAGGTTTTCAGGGCTCTCGGCGACCATGTTGCGAGACAACGTGTCTTCCATGTGTGGCAACACGTCCCGTTTAGTTTCAAAGCGTCTGCAGGTCAACTTCCTTCACGAGGTACAGCGCGCCTAAAAATGTTTTTCTCAGCTCTACTGAAACAGTAATTCCTCCCCATCCCCGCCCCGCACATGAAGCGGTCTGCGGCATTCACAAGATTTCGTGAGAGGTTTTTTTGACGCCCTTCTGAACCAATACGTCCCTTTCTGTAACAGTATCGCCGTTGGCTCGAAAAACCTTCCATATCATTCCAAGCGGTCTGGAGTCTGTTTGACGGGGTTTTAGATGGTTTCTTTTGTTTTGTTTTTAACGCATTTCTGAAGTCCTACAAGGAATTTTGAGGAAAAGGAGAGGGCTAGGAATCGCAGGCTGAAACAGCTCTTGGAAGGAACCAAACCCTCCGCCCCCAGTTTCCTCCCAAGCCTCTGCAAATCAACTTGCTTCTCGAGGGCAATTGCTGAAGGGGACAGATGGCGTGATCAGGTTCTTCTCAGACATAAGGAAGGGTAAGTATTTTCTAAAAGCTAAACTGTCCCCACAACTCCTGTCTATTTACAGAGTTGAGGCGTTCTGAAGAACGTGTGACAGGTTGCTAACGGCCATTCAACCCATAGAATGCTTTCTCTTAAAGCATGTCGACTGCTTGGACGCTCCTTACACTTACTCCAAAACGTCTCCAAATCAACTTCCTTCCTGAGTTTCCCTTTCACTGAAAGACGCAGGGAGAGTGAAAACTGCCTTCTCAGACGAACGGCTGCAACTAAGTTTCCTTGAAAGTAAGAAGTGCCCAATCAAAGACCGTGTAGAATAAGCTTGAGGCTTCGCCAGTATGCATAACACCTTAGTAACGCTTTTTTGAGCCACGATAAAAATGGTGATGGAAAGTAGCTGGTTTGTGTGAAACCATCTGACAGTTCCTGCCAAAAGGTCTCCCACCAACGTCCTTCATTCGGGCAATTGCGGAACTGTAAAGCACTCCTGAAATGCACCTTCTCAGCCCTAAGGACTGGACAGGGCTTGTTTGTTTTTTGTTTCTAAACGGATCCCTTCCGATTTCATGAGGAGGTGCCTGGCGTTCTTCTGAATGCGACAGCTCTTCCACGCGTATTGGAGATAAAATAGCCCCTGGCCGGAGGAAGTGTCTTCTCAGTTTGGAAGCCACTCACATTTAGTTGTCAAAGGGCGGCAAGTAGCCATCCTTCAAAAATGCAAGTCCTGTAAGGTACAGACCGCGCGACCAACCTTTTTCCGAGCGCTAAAGAAGACCTAGTTGTTCCTGAAAGTAAGTCTGTCGCAATCAAAAACTGAACATTAAGTGATTTCCGGTGGTCTCCAGCGAGTGTGACAGGCTTTCAAAGCCTTTCGGAGCTAATTTAGGAAAGGCTCTAAAAGTATCGCCCCTGGCAGGAAGGCACTTCCATTGAGTTCCAAAGCGTCTGGACCGTCTCTGCATTGCCTAGGCTAATTGTTGACATTCCCTGTACAATGTTCTCAGCTCTAAGCAAGGACTAGGCTTTCGTGAACAAGCAAGTCCTGTAGGTCAGCGGCTGTGTAGCGTTCTCCAGAGCCAGTGCCAGGCTTTAAGCCATGTCGGAGCCACTAGAAAAGGCTGTGCGAAAATGTAGCTCGACTGCTCGGAAGCGCCCTCCATATAGCTCAGGAACATCTGCCGGTCAGCTTCCTTCGTGAGCGCAATTGTTGAAAGGCACCTAGCGGGTGGAAAGTTGCTTCTGACTTATTGAGACGGACGCGGGGGCTTTCCTGAAAGTCAGAAGGTCCCAAGCAAATCCTTTACATCCGGAGAGAAGAGGAGTTCGCAAGAATGTGTGGCCTCTCTGGAACGCATTTCTGCCTCACTTTAAGCAATTGCATGAGAAAGCGTGGAAGTCCCTCACGTTCAAAACGTCTCTCGGTCAAGTTTCTTCATGCGGGCAGTAGCAGCAATGAAGGACTCGGGTTTTTTCTCAAAGTATCACTATCCGAAGCAAATTCAGTGCACTAGCAGCTTTCTAACGCTCTCCAGAATGTGTGACAGAGGTTTTCAGGGCTCTCGGAGACCATGTTGCGAGACAACGTGTCTTCCATGTGTGGCAACACGTCCCGTTTAGTTTCAAAGCGTCTGCAGGTCAACTTCCTTCACGAGGTACAGCGCGCCTAAAAATGTTTTTCTCAGCTCTACTGAAACTGTAATTCCTCCCCACCCCCGCCCCGCACATGAAGCGGTCTGCGGCATTCACAAGATTTCGTGAGAGGTTTTTTTGACGCCCTTCTGAACCAATACGTCCCTTTCTGTAACAGTATCGCCGTTGGCTCGAAAAACCTTCCATATCATTCCAAGCGGTCTGGAGTCTGTTTGACGGGGTTTTAGATGGTTTCTTTTGTTTTGTTTTTAACGCATTTCTGAAGTCCTACAAGGAATTTTGAGGAAAAGGAGAGGGCTAGGAATCGCAGGCTGAAACAGCTCTTGGAAGGAACCAAACCCTCCGCCCCCAGTTTCCTCCCAAGCCTCTGCAAATCAACTTGCTTCTCGAGGGCAATTGCTGAAGGGGACAGATGGCGTGATCAGGTTCTTCTCAGACATAAGGAAGGGTAAGTATTTTCTAAAAGCTAAACTGTCCCCACAACTCCTGTCTATTTACAGAGTTGAGGCGTTCTGAAGAACGTGTGACAGGTTGCTAACGGCCATTCAACCCATAGAATGCTTTCTCTTAAAGCATGTCGACTGCTTGGACGCTCCTTACACTTACTCCAAAACGTCTCCAAATCAACTTCCTTCCTGAGTTTCCCTTTCACTGAAAGACGCAGGGAGAGTGAAAACTGCCTTCTCAGACGAACGGCTGCAACTAAGTTTCCTTGAAAGTAAGAAGTGCCCAATCAAAGACCGTGTAGAATAAGCTTGAGGCTTCGCCAGTATGCATAACACCTTAGTAACGCTTTTTTGAGCCACGATAAAAATGGTGATGGAAAGTAGCTGGTTTGTGTGAAACCATCTGACAGTTCCTGCCAAAAGGTCTCCCACCAACGTCCTTCATTCGGGCAATTGCGGAACTGTAAAGCACTCCTGAAATGCACCTTCTCAGCCCTAAGGACTGGACAGGGCTTGTTTGTTTTTTGTTTCTAAACGGATCCCTTCCGATTTCATGAGGAGGTGCCTGGCGTTCTTCTGAATGCGACAGCTCTTCCACGCGTATTGGAGATAAAATAGCCCCTGGCCGGAGGAAGTGTCTTCTCAGTTTGGAAGCCACTCACATTTAGTTGTCAAAGGGCGGCAAGTAGCCATCCTTCAAAAATGCAAGTCCTGTAAGGTACAGACCGCGCGACCAACCTTTTTCCGGGCGCTAAAGAAGACCTAGTTGTTCCTGAAAGTAAGTCTGTCGCAATCAAAAACTGAACATTAAGTGATTTCCGGTGGTCTCCAGCGAGTGTGACAGGCTTTCAAAGCCTTTCGGAGCTAATTTAGGAAAGGCTCTAAAAGTATCGCCCCTGGCAGGAAGGCACTTCCATTGAGTTCCAAAGCGTCTGGACCGTCTCTGCATTGCCTAGGCTAATTGTTGACATTCCCTGTACAATGTTCTCAGCTCTAAGCAAGGACTAGGCTTTCGTGAACAAGCAAGTCCTGTAGGTCAGCGGCTGTGTAGCGTTCTCCAGAGCCAGTGCCAGGCTTTAAGCCATGTCGGAGCCACTAGAAAAGGCTGTGCGAAAATGTAGCTCGACTGCTCGGAAGCGCCCTCCATATAGCTCAGGAACATCTGCCGGTCAGCTTCCTTCGTGAGCGCAATTGTTGAAAGGCACCTAGCGGGTGGAAAGTTGCTTCTGACTTATTGAGACGGACGCGGGGGCTTTCCTGAAAGTCAGAAGGTCCCAAGCAAATCCTTTACATCCGGAGAGAAGAGGAGTTCGCAAGAATGTGTGGCCTCTCTGGAACGCATTTCTGCCTCACTTTAAGCAATTGCATGAGAAAGCGTGGAAGTCCCTCACGTTCAAAACGTCTCTCGGTCAAGTTTCTTCATGCGGGCAGTAGCAGCAATGAAGGACTCGGGTTTTTTCTCAAAGTATCACTATCCGAAGCAAATTCAGTGCACTAGCAGCTTTCTAACGCTCTCCAGAATGTGTGACAGAGGTTTTCAGGGCTCTCGGAGACCATGTTGCGAGACAACGTGTCTTCCATGTGTGGCAACACGTCCCGTTTAGTTTCAAAGCGTCTGCAGGTCAACTTCCTTCACGAGGTACAGCGCGCCTAAAAATGTTTTTCTCAGCTCTACTGAAACAGTAATTCCTCCCCACCCCCGCCCCGCACATGAAGCGGTCTGCGGCATTCACAAGATTTCGTGAGAGGTTTTTTTGACGCCCTTCTGAACCAATACGTCCCTTTTTGTAACAGTATCGCCGTTGGCTCGAAAAACCTTCCACATCATTCCAAGCGGTCTGGAGTCTGTTTGACGGGGTTTTAGATGGTTTCTTTTGTTTTGTTTTTAACGCGTTTCTGAAGTCCTACAAGGAATTTTGCGGAAAAGGAGAGGGCTAGGAATCGCAGGCTGAAACAGCTCTTGGAAGGAACCAAACCCTCCGCCCCCAGTTTCCTCCCAAGCCTCTGCAAATCAACTTGCTTCTCGAAGGCACTTGCTGAAGGGGACAGATGGCGTGATCAGGTTCTTCTCAGACATAAGGAAGGGTAAGTATTTTCTAAAAGCTAAACTGTCCCCACAACTCCTGTCTATTTACAGAGTTGAGGCGTTCTGAAGAACGTGTGACAGGTTGCTAACGGCCATTCAACCCATAGAATGCTTTCTCTTAAAGCATGTCGACTGCTTGGACGCTCCTTACACTTACTCCAAAACGTCTCCAAATCAACTTCCTTCCTGAGTTTCCCTTTCACTGAAAGACGCAGGGAGAGTGAAAACTGCCTTCTCAGACGAACGGCTGCAACTAAGTTTCCTTGAAAGTAAGAAGTGCCCAATCAAAGACCGTGTAGAATAAGCTTGAGGCTTCTCCAGTATGCATAACACCTTAGTAACGCTTTTTTGAGCCACGATAAAAATGGTGATGGAAAGTAGCTGGTTTGTGTGAAACCATCTGACAGTTCCTGCCAAAAGGTCTCCCACCAACGTCCTTCATTCGGGCAATTGCGGAACTGTAAAGCACTCCTGAAATGCACCTTCTCAGCCCTAAGGACTGGACAGGGCTTGTTTGTTTTTTGTTTCTAAACGTATCCCTTCCGATTTCATGAGGAGGTGCCTGGCGTTCTTCTGAATGCGACAGCTCTTCCACGCGTATTGGAGATAAAATAGCCCCTGGCCGGAGGAAGTGTCTTCTCAGTTTGGAAGCCACTCACATTTAGTTGTCAAAGGGCGGCAAGTAGCCATCCTTCAAAAATGCAAGTCCTGTAAGGTACAGACCGCGCGACCAACCTTTTTCCGAGCGCTAAAGAAGACCTAGTTGTTCCTGAAAGTAAGTCTGTCGCAATCAAAAACTGAACATTAAGTGATTTCCGGTGGTCTCCAGCGAGTGTGACAGGCTTTCAAAGCCTTTCGGAGCTAATTTAGGAAAGGCTCTAAAAGTATCGCCCCTGGCAGGAAGGCACTTCCATTGAGTTCCAAAGCGTCTGGACCGTCTCTGCATTGCCTAGGCTAATTGTTGACATTCCCTGTACAATGTTCTCAGCTCTAAGCAAGGACTAGGCTTTCGTGAACAAGCAAGTCCTGTAGGTCAGCGGCTGTGTAGCGTTCTCCAGAGCCAGTGCCAGGCTTTAAGCCATGTCGGAGCCACTAGAAAAGGCTGTGCGAAAATGTAGCTCGACTGCTCGGAAGCGCCCTCCATATAGCTCAGGAACATCTGCCGGTCAGCTTCCTTCGTGAGCGCAATTGTTGAAAGGCACCTAGCGGGTGGAAAGTTGCTTCTGACTTATTGAGACGGACGCGGGGGCTTTCCTGAAAGTCAGAAGGTCCCAAGCAAATCCTTTACATCCGGAGAGAAGAGGAGTTCGCAAGAATGTGTGGCCTCTCTGGAACGCATTTCTGCCTCACTTTAAGCAATTGCATGAGAAAGCGTGGAAGTCCCTCACGTTCAAAACGTCTCTCGGTCAAGTTTCTTCATGCGGGCAGTAGCAGCAATGAAGGACTCGGGTTTTTTCTCAAAGTATCACTATCCGAAGCAAATTCAGTGCACTAGCAGCTTTCTAACGCTCTCCAGAATGTGTGACAGAGGTTTTCAGGGCTCTCGGCGACCATGTTGCGAGACAACGTGTCTTCCATGTGTGGCAACACGTCCCGTTTAGTTTCAAAGCGTCTGCAGGTCAACTTCCTTCACGAGGTACAGCGCGCCTAAAAATGTTTTTCTCAGCTCTACTGAAACAGTAATTCCTCCCCACCCCCGCCCCGCACATGAAGCGGTCTGCGGCATTCACAAGATTTCGTGAGAGGTTTTTTTGACGCCCTTCTGAACCAATACGTCCCTTTCTGTAACAGTATCGCCGTTGGCTCGAAAAACCTTCCATATCATTCCAAGCGGTCTGGAGTCTGTTTGACGGGGTTTTAGATGGTTTCTTTTGTTTTGTTTTTAACGCATTTCTGAAGTCCTACAAGGAATTTTGAGGAAAAGGAGAGGGCTAGGAATCGCAGGCTGAAACAGCTCTTGGAAGGAACCAAACCCTCCGCCCCCAGTTTCCTCCCAAGCCTCTGCAAATCAACTTGCTTCTCGAGGGCAATTGCTGAAGGGGACAGATGGCGTGATCAGGTTCTTCTCAGACATAAGGAAGGGTAAGTATTTTCTAAAAGC
The DNA here is from genome assembly GCF_049634645.1 of Pelodiscus sinensis. Lineage (NCBI taxonomy): Eukaryota > Metazoa > Chordata > Testudines > Trionychidae > Pelodiscus > Pelodiscus sinensis. Next base: position 12,942,440 of record NC_134723.1, read on the forward strand.
TAAACTGTCCCCACAACTCCTGTCTATTTACAGAGTTGAGGCGTTCTGAAGAACGTGTGACAGGTTGCTAACGGCCATTCAACCCATAGAATGCTTTCTCTTAAAGCATGTCGACTGCTTGGACGCTCCTTACACTTACTCCAAAACGTCTCCAAATCAACTTCCTTCCTGAGTTTCCCTTTCACTGAAAGACGCAGGGAGAGTGAAAACTGCCTTCTCAGACGAACGGCTGCAACTAAGTTTCCTTGAAAGTAAGAAGTGCCCAATCAAAGACCGTGTAGAATAAGCTTGAGGCTTCGCCAGTATGCATAACACCTTAGTAACGCTTTTTTGAGCCACGATAAAAATGGTGATGGAAAGTAGCTGGTTTGTGTGAAACCATCTGACAGTTCCTGCCAAAAGGTCTCCCACCAACGTCCTTCATTCGGGCAATTGCGGAACTGTAAAGCACTCCTGAAATGCACCTTCTCAGCCCTAAGGACTGGACAGGGCTTGTTTGTTTTTTGTTTCTAAACGTATCCCTTCCGATTTCATGAGGAGGTGCCTGGCGTTCTTCTGAATGCGACAGCTCTTCCACGCGTATTGGAGATAAAATAGCCCCTGGCCGGAGGAAGTGTCTTCTCAGTTTGGAAGCCACTCACATTTAGTTGTCAAAGGGCGGCAAGTAGCCATCCTTCAAAAATGCAAGTCCTGTAAGGTACAGACCGCGCGACCAACCTTTTTCCGAGCGCTAAAGAAGACCTAGTTGTTCCTGAAAGTAAGTCTGTCGCAATCAAAAACTGAACATTAAGTGATTTCCGGTGGTCTCCAGCGAGTGTGACAGGCTTTCAAAGACTTTCGGAGCTAATTTAGGAAAGGCTCTAAAAGTATCGCCCCTGGCAGGAAGGCACTTCCATTGAGTTCCAAAGCGTCTGGACCGTCTCTGCATTGCCTAGGCTAATTGTTGACATTCCCTGTACAATGTTCTCAGCTCTAAGCAAGGACTAGGCTTTCGTGAACAAGCAAGTCCTGTAGGTCAGCGGCTGTGTAGCGTTCTCCAGAGCCAGTGCCAGGCTTTAAGCCATGTCGGAGCCACTAGAAAAGGCTGTGCGAAAATGTAGCTCGACTGCTCGGAAGCGCCCTCCATATAGCTCAGGAACATCTGCCGGTCAGCTTCCTTCGTGAGCGCAATTGTTGAAAGGCACCTAGCGGGTGGAAAGTTGCTTCTGACTTATTGAGACGGACGCGGGGGCTTTCCTGAAAGTCAGAAGGTCCCAAGCAAATCCTTTACATCCGGAGAGAAGAGGAGTTCGCAAGAATGTGTGGCCTCTCTGGAACGCATTTCTGCCTCACTTTAAGCAATTGCATGAGAAAGCGTGGAAGTCCCTCACGTTCAAAACGTCTCTCGGTCAAGTTTCTTCATGCGGGCAGTAGCAGCAATGAAGGACTCGGGTTTTTTCTCAAAGTATCACTATCCGAAGCAAATTCAGTGCACTAGCAGCTTTCTAACGCTCTCCAGAATGTGTGACAGAGGTTTTCAGGGCTCTCGGCGACCATGTTGCGAGACAACGTGTCTTCCATGTGTGGCAACACGTCCCGTTTAGTTTCAAAGCGTCTGCAGGTCAACTTCCTTCACGAGGTACAGCGCGCCTAAAAATGTTTTTCTCAGCTCTACTGAAACAGTAATTCCTCCCCACCCCCGCCCCGCACATGAAGCGGTCTGCGGCATTCACAAGATTTCGTGAGAGGTTTTTTTGACGCCCTTCTGAACCAATACGTCCCTTTCTGTAACAGTATCACCGTTGGCTCGAAAAACCTTCCATATCATTCCAAGCGGTCTGGAGTCTGTTTGACGGGGTTTTAGATGGTTTCTTTTGTTTTGTTTTTAACGCATTTCTGAAGTCCTACAAGGAATTTTGAGGAAAAGGAGAGGGCTAGGAATCGCAGGCTGAAACAGCTCTTGGAAGGAACCAAACCCTCCGCCCCCAGTTTCCTCCCAAGCCTCTGCAAATCAACTTGCTTCTCGAGGGCAATTGCTGAAGGGGACAGATGGCGTGATCAGGTTCTTCTCAGACATAAGGAAGGGTAAGTATTTTCTAAAAGCTAAACTGTCCCCACAACTCCTGTCTATTTACAGAGTTGAGGCGTTCTGAAGAACGTGTGACAGGTTGCTAACGGCCATTCAACCCATAGAATGCTTTCTCTTAAAGCATGTCGACTGCTTGGACGCTCCTTACACTTACTCCAAAACGTCTCCAAATCAACTTCCTTCCTGAGTTTCCCTTTCACTGAAAGACGCAGGGAGAGTGAAAACTGCCTTCTCAGACGAACGGCTGCAACTAAGTTTCCTTGAAAGTAAGAAGTGCCCAATCAAAGACCGTGTAGAATAAGCTTGAGGCTTCGCCAGTATGCATAACACCTTAGTAACGCTTTTTTGAGCCACGATAAAAATGGTGATGGAAAGTAGCTGGTTTGTGTGAAACCATCTGACAGTTCCTGCCAAAAGGTCTCCCACCAACGTCCTTCATTCGGGCAATTGCGGAACTGTAAAGCACTCCTGAAATGCACCTTCTCAGCCCTAAGGACTGGACAGGGCTTGTTTGTTTTTTGTTTCTAAACGGATCCCTTCCGATTTCATGAGGAGGTGCCTGGCGTTCTTCTGAATGCGACAGCTCTTCCACGCGTATTGGAGATAAAATAGCCCCTGGCCGGAGGAAGTGTCTTCTCAGTTTGGAAGCCACTCACATTTAGTTGTCAAAGGGCGGCAAGTAGCCATCCTTCAAAAATGCAAGTCCTGTAAGGTACAGACCGCGCGACCAACCTTTTTCCGAGCGCTAAAGAAGACCTAGTTGTTCCTGAAAGTAAGTCTGTCGCAATCAAAAACTGAACATTAAGTGATTTCCGGTGGTCTCCAGCGAGTGTGACAGGCTTTCAAAGCCTTTCGGAGCTAATTTAGGAAAGGCTCTAAAAGTATCGCCCCTGGCAGGAAGGCACTTCCATTGAGTTCCAAAGCGTCTGGACCGTCTCTGCATTGCCTAGGCTAATTGTTGACATTCCCTGTACAATGTTCTCAGCTCTAAGCAAGGACTAGGCTTTCGTGAACAAGCAAGTCCTGTAGGTCAGCGGCTGTGTAGCGTTCTCCAGAGCCAGTGCCAGGCTTTAAGCCATGTCGGAGCCACTAGAAAAGGCTGTGCGAAAATGTAGCTCGACTGCTCGGAAGCGCCCTCCATATAGCTCAGGAACATCTGCCGGTCAGCTTCCTTCGTGAGCGCAATTGTTGAAAGGCACCTAGCGGGTGGAAAGTTGCTTCTGACTTATTGAGACGGACGCGGGGGCTTTCCTGAAAGTCAGAAGGTCCCAAGCAAATCCTTTACATCCGGAGAGAAGAGGAGTTCGCAAGAATGTGTGGCCTCTCTGGAACGCATTTCTGCCTCACTTTAAGCAATTGCATGAGAAAGCGTGGAAGTCCCTCACGTTCAAAACGTCTCTCGGTCAAGTTTCTTCATGCGGGCAGTAGCAGCAATGAAGGACTCGGGTTTTTTCTCAAAGTATCACTATCCGAAGCAAATTCAGTGCACTAGCAGCTTTCTAACGCTCTCCAGAATGTGTGACAGAGGTTTTCAGGGCTCTCGGCGACCATGTTGCGAGACAACGTGTCTTCCATGTGTGGCAACACGTCCCGTTTAGTTTCAAAGCGTCTGCAGGTCAACTTCCTTCACGAGGTACAGCGCGCCTAAAAATGTTTTTCTCAGCTCTACTGAAACAGTAATTCCTCCCCACCCCCGCCCCGCACATGAAGCGGTCTGCGGCATTCACAAGATTTCGTGAGAGGTTTTTTTGACGCCCTTCTGAACCAATACGTCCCTTTCTGTAACAGTATCGCCGTTGGCTCGAAAAACCTTCCATATCATTCCAAGCGGTCTGGAGTCTGTTTGACGGGGTTTTAGATGGTTTCTTTTGTTTTGTTTTTAACGCATTTCTGAAGTCCTACAAGGAATTTTGAGGAAAAGGAGAGGGCTAGGAATCGCAGGCTGAAACAGCTCTTGGAAGGAACCAAACCCTCCGCCCCCAGTTTCCTCCCAAGCCTCTGCAAATCAACTTGCTTCTCGAGGGCAATTGCTGAAGGGGACAGATGGCGTGATCAGGTTCTTCTCAGACATAAGGAAGGGTAAGTATTTTCTAAAAGCTAAACTGTCCCCACAACTCCTGTCTATTTACAGAGTTGAGGCGTTCTGAAGAACGTGTGACTGGTTGCTAACGGCCATTCAAACCATAGAATGCTTTCTCTTAAAGCATGTCGACTGCTTGGACGCTCCTTACACTTACTCCAAAACGTCTCCAAATCAACTTCCTTCCTGAGTTTCCCTTTCACTGAAAGACGCAGGGAGAGTGAAAACTGCCTTCTCAGACGAACGGCTGCAACTAAGTTTCCTTGAAAGTAAGAAGTGCCCAATCAAAGACCGTGTAGAATAAGCTTGAGGCTTCTCCAGTATGCATAACACCTTAGTAACGCTTTTTTGAGCCACGATAAAAATGGTGATGGAAAGTAGCTGGTTTGTGTGAAACCATCTGACAGTTCCTGCCAAAAGGTCTCCCACCAACGTCCTTCATTCGGGCAATTGCGGAACTGTAAAGCACTCCTGAAATGCACCTTCTCAGCCCTAAGGACTGGACAGGGCTTGTTTGTTTTTTGTTTCTAAACGGATCCCTTCCGATTTCATGAGGAGGTGCCTGGCGTTCTTCTGAATGCGACAGCTCTTCCACGCGTATTGGAGATAAAATAGCCCCTGGCCGGAGGAAGTGTCTTCTCAGTTTGGAAGCCACTCACATTTAGTTGTCAAAGGGCGGCAAGTAGCCATCCTTCAAAAATGCAAGTCCTGTAAGGTACAGACCGCGCGACCAACCTTTTTCCGAGCGCTAAAGAAGACCTAGTTGTTCCTGAAAGTAAGTCTGTCGCAATCAAAAACTGAACATTAAGTGATTTCCGGTGGTCTCCAGCGAGTGTGACAGGCTTTCAAAGACTTTCGGAGCTAATTTAGGAAAGGCTCTAAAAGTATCGCCCCTGGCAGGAAGGCACTTCCATTGAGTTCCAAAGCGTCTGGACCGTCTCTGCATTGCCTAGGCTAATTGTTGACATTCCCTGTACAATGTTCTCAGCTCTAAGCAAGGACTAGGCTTTCGTGAACAAGCAAGTCCTGTAGGTCAGCGGCTGTGTAGCGTTCTCCAGAGCCAGTGCCAGGCTTTAAGCCATGTCGGAGCCACTAGAAAAGGCTGTGCGAAAATGTAGCTCGACTGCTCGGAAGCGCCCTCCATATAGCTCAGGAACATCTGCCGGTCAGCTTCCTTCGTGAGCGCAATTGTTGAAAGGCACCTAGCGGGTGGAAAGTTGCTTCTGACTTATTGAGACGGACGCGGGGGCTTTCCTGAAAGTCAGAAGGTCCCAAGCAAATCCTTTACATCCGGAGAGAAGAGGAGTTCGCAAGAATGTGTGGCCTCTCTGGAACGCATTTCTGCCTCACTTTAAGCAATTGCATGAGAAAGCGTGGAAGTCCCTCACGTTCAAAACGTCTCTCGGTCAAGTTTCTTCATGCGGGCAGTAGCAGCAATGAAGGACTCGGGTTTTTTCTCAAAGTATCACTATCCGAAGCAAATTCAGTGCACTAGCAGCTTTCTAACGCTCTCCAGAATGTGTGACAGAGGTTTTCAGGGCTCTCGGAGACCATGTTGCGAGACAACGTGTCTTCCATGTGTGGCAACACGTCCCGTTTAGTTTCAAAGCGTCTGCAGGTCAACTTCCTTCACGAGGTACAGCGCGCCTAAAAATGTTTTTCTCAGCTCTACTGAAACTGTAATTCCTCCCCACCCCCGCCCCGCACATGAAGCGGTCTGCGGCATTCACAAGATTTCGTGAGAGGTTTTTTTGACGCCCTTCTGAACCAATACGTCCCTTTCTGTAACAGTATCGCCGTTGGCTCGAAAAACCTTCCATATCATTCCAAGCGGTCTGGAGTCTGTTTGACGGGGTTTTAGATGGTTTCTTTTGTTTTGTTTTTAACGCATTTCTGAAGTCCTACAAGGAATTTTGAGGAAAAGGAGAGGGCTAGGAATCGCAGGCTGAAACAGCTCTTGGAAGGAACCAAACCCTCCGCCCCCAGTTTCCTCCCAAGCCTCTGCAAATCAACTTGCTTCTCGAGGGCAATTGCTGAAGGGGACAGATGGCGTGATCAGGTTCTTCTCAGACATAAGGAAGGGTAAGTATTTTCTAAAAGCTAAACTGTCCCCACAACTCCTGTCTATTTACAGAGTTGAGGCGTTCTGAAGAACGTGTGACAGGTTGCTAACGGCCATTCAACCCATAGAATGCTTTCTCTTAAAGCATGTCGACTGCTTGGACGCTCCTTACACTTACTCCAAAACGTCTCCAAATCAACTTCCTTCCTGAGTTTCCCTTTCACTGAAAGACGCAGGGAGAGTGAAAACTGCCTTCTCAGACGAACGGCTGCAACTAAGTTTCCTTGAAAGTAAGAAGTGCCCAATCAAAGACCGTGTAGAATAAGCTTGAGGCTTCTCCAGTATGCATAACACCTTAGTAACGCTTTTTTGAGCCACGATAAAAATGGTGATGGAAAGTAGCTGGTTTGTGTGAAACCATCTGACAGTTCCTGCCAAAAGGTCTCCCACCAACGTCCTTCATTCGGGCAATTGCGGAACTGTAAAGCACTCCTGAAATGCACCTTCTCAGCCCTAAGGACTGGACAGGGCTTGTTTGTTTTTTGTTTCTAAACGGATCCCTTCCGATTTCATGAGGAGGTGCCTGGCGTTCTTCTGAATGCGACAGCTCTTCCACGCGCATTGGAGATAAAATAGCCCCTGGCCGGAGGAAGTGTCTTCTCAGTTTGGAAGCCACTCACATTTAGTTGTCAAAGGGCGGCAAGTAGCCATCCTTCAAAAATGCAAGTCCTGTAAGGTACAGACCGCGCGACCAACCTTTTTCCGAGCGCTAAAGAAGACCTAGTTGTTCCTGAAAGTAAGTCTGTCGCAATCAAAAACTGAACATTAAGTGATTTCCGGTGGTCTCCAGCGAGTGTGACAGGCTTTCAAAGACTTTCGGAGCTAATTTAGGAAAGGCTCTAAAAGTATCGCCCCTGGCAGGAAGGCACTTCCATTGAGTTCCAAAGCGTCTGGACCGTCTCTGCATTGCCTAGGCTAATTGTTGACATTCCCTGTACAATGTTCTCAGCTCTAAGCAAGGACTAGGCTTTCGTGAACAAGCAAGTCCTGTAGGTCAGCGGCTGTGTAGCGTTCTCCAGAGCCAGTGCCAGGCTTTAAGCCATGTCGGAGCCACTAGAAAAGGCTGTGCGAAAATGTAGCTCGACTGCTCGGAAGCGCCCTCCATATAGCTCAGGAACATCTGCCGGTCAGCTTCCTTCGTGAGCGCAATTGTTGAAAGGCACCTAGCGGGTGGAAAGTTGCTTCTGACTTATTGAGACGGACGCGGGGGCTTTCCTGAAAGTCAGATGGTCCCAAGCAAATCCTTTACATCCGGAGAGAAGAGGAGTTCGCAAGAATGTGTGGCCTCTCTGGAACGCATTTCTGCCTCACTTTAAGCAATTGCATGAGAAAGCGTGGAAGTCCCTCACGTTCAAAACGTCTCTCGGTCAAGTTTCTTCATGCGGGCAGTAGCAGCAATGAAGGACTCGGGTTTTTTCTCAAAGTATCACTATCCGAAGCAAATTCAGTGCACTAGCAGCTTTCTAACGCTCTCCAGAATGTGTGACAGAGGTTTTCAGGGCTCTCGGAGACCATGTTGCGAGACAACGTGTCTTCCATGTGTGGCAACACGTCCCGTTTAGTTTCAAAGCGTCTGCAGGTCAACTTCCTTCACGAGGTACAGCGCGCCTAAAAATGTTTTTCTCAGCTCTACTGAAACAGTAATTCCTCCCCACCCCCACCCCGCACATGAAGCGGTCTGCGGCATTCACAAGATTTCGTGAGAGGTTTTTTTGACGCCCTTCTGAACCAATACGTCCCTTTCTGTAACAGTATCGCCGTTGGCTCGAAAAACCTTCCATATCATTCCAAGCGGTCTGGAGTCTGTTTGACGGGGTTTTAGATGGTTTCTTTTGTTTTGTCTTTTACGCATTTCTGAAGTCCTACAAGGAATTTTGAGGAAAAGGAGAGGGCTAGGAATCTCAGGCTGAAACAGCTCTTGGAAGGAACCAACCCTCCGCCCCCAGTTTCCTCCCAAACCTCTGCAAATCAACTTGCTTCTCGAGGGCAATTGCTGAAGGGGACAGATGGCGTGATCAGGTTCTTCTCAGACATAAGGAAGGGTAAGTATTTTCTAAAAGCTAAACTGTCCCCACAACTCCTGTCTATTTACAGAGTTGAGGCGTTCTGAAGAACGTGTGACAGGTTGCTAACGGCCATTCAACCCATAGAATGCTTTCTCTTAAAGCATGTCGACTGCTTGGACGCTCCTTACACTTACTCCAAAACGTCTCCAAATCAACTTCCTTCCTGAGTTTCCCTTTCACTGAAAGACGCAGGGAGAGTGAAAACTTCCTTCTCAGACGAACGGCTGCAACTAAGTTTCCTTGAAAGTAAGAAGTGCCCAATCAAAGACCGTGTAGAATAAGCTTGAGGCTTCTCCAGTATGCATAACACCTTAGTAACGCTTTTTTGAGCCACGATAAAAATGGTGATGGAAAGTAGCTGGTTTGTGTGAAACCATCTGACAGTTCCTGCCAAAAGGTCTCCCACCAACGTCCTTCATTCGGGCAATTGCGGAACTGTAAAGCACTCCTGAAATGCACCTTCTCAGCCCTAAGGACTGGACAGGGCTTGTTTGTTTTTTGTTTCTAAACGTATCCCTTCCGATTTCATGAGGAGGTGCCTGGCGTTCTTCTGAATGCGACAGCTCTTCCACGCGTATTGGAGATAAAATAGCCCCTGGCCGGAGGAAGTGTCTTCTCAGTTTGGAAGCCACTCACATTTAGTTGTCAAAGGGCGGCAAGTAGCCATCCTTCAAAAATGCAAGTCCTGTAAGGTACAGACCGCGCGACCAACCTTTTTCTGAGCGCTAAAGAAGACCTAGTTCTTCCTGAAAGTAAGTCTGTCGCAATCAAAAACTGAACATTAAGTGATTTCCGGTGGTCTCCAGCGAGTGTGACAGGCTTTCAAAGACTTTCGGAGCTAATTTAGGAAAGGCTCTAAAAGTATCGCCCCTGGCAGGAAGGCACTTCCATTGAGTTCCAAAGCGTCTGGACCGTCTCTGCATTGCCTAGGCTAATTGTTGACATTCCCTGTACAATGTTCTCAGCTCTAAGCAAGGACTAGGCTTTCGTGAACAAGCAAGTCCTGTAGGTCAGCGGCTGTGTAGCGTTCTCCAGAGCCAGTGCCAGGCTTTAAGCCATGTCGGAGCCACTAGAAAAGGCTGTGCGAAAATGTAGCTCGACTGCTCGGAAGCGCCCTCCATATAGCTCAGGAACATCTGCCGGTCAGCTTCCTTCGTGAGCGCAATTGTTGAAAGGCACCTAGCGGGTGGAAAGTTGCTTCTGACTTATTGAGACGGACGCGGGGGCTTTCCTGAAAGTCAGAAGGTCCCAAGCAAATCCTTTACATCCGGAGAGAAGAGGAGTTCGCAAGAATGTGTGGCCTCTCTGGAACGCATTTCTGCCTCACTTTAAGCAATTGCATGAGAAAGCGTGGAAGTCCCTCACGTTCAAAACGTCTCTCGGTCAAGTTTCTTCATGCGGGCAGTAGCAGCAATGAAGGACTCGGGTTTTTTCTCAAAGTATCACTATCCGAAGCAAATTCAGTGCACTAGCAGCTTTCTAACGCTCTCCAGAATGTGTGACAGAGGTTTTCAGGGCTCTCGGAGACCATGTTGCGAGACAACGTGTCTTCCATGTGTGGCAACACGTCCCGTTTAGTTTCAAAGCGTCTGCAGGTCAACTTCCTTCACGAGGTACAGCGCGCCTAAAAATGTTTTTCTCAGCTCTACTGAAACAGTAATTCCTCCCCACCCCCGCCCCGCACATGAAGCGGTCTGCGGCATTCACAAGATTTCGTGAGAGGTTTTTTTGACGCCCTTCTGAACCTATAGGTCCCTTTCTGTAACAGTATCGCCGTTGGCTCGAAAAACCTTCCACATCATTCCAAGCGGTCTGGAGTCTGTTTGACGGGGTTTTAGATGGTTTCTTTTGTTTTGTTTTTAACGCATTTCTGAAGTCCTACAAGGAATTTTGAGGAAAAGGAGAGGGCTAGGAATCGCAGGCTGAAACAGCTCTTGGAAGGAACCAACCCTCCGCCCCCAGTTTCCTCCCAAGCCTCTGCAAATCAACTTGCTTCTCGAAGGCAATTGCTGAAGGGGACAGATGGCGTGATCAGGTTCTTCTCAGACATAAGGAAGGGTAAGTATTTTCTAAAAGCTAAACTGTCCCCACAACTCCTGTCTATTTACAGAGTTGAGGCGTTCTGAAGAACGTGTGACAGGTTGCTAACGGCCATTCAACCCATAGAATGCTTTCTCTTAAAGCATGTCGACTGCTTGGACGCTCCTTACACTTACTCCAAAACGTCTCCAAATCAACTTCCTTCCTGAGTTTCCCTTTCACTGAAAGACGCAGGGAGAGTGAAAACTGCCTTCTCAGACGAACGGCTGCAACTAAGTTTCCTTGAAAGTAAGAAGTGCCCAATCAAAGACCGTGTAGAATAAGCTTGAGGCTTCGCCAGTATGCATAACACCTTAGTAACGCTTTTTTGAGCCACTATAAAAATGGTGATGGAAAGTAGCTGGTTTGTGTGAAACCATCTGACAGTTCCTGCCAAAAGGTCTCCCACCAACGTCCTTCATTCGGGCAATTGCGGAACTGTAAAGCACTCCTGAAATGCACCTTCTCAGCCCTAAGGACTGGACAGGGCTTGTTTGTTTTTTGTTTCTAAACGTATCCCTTCCGATTTCATGAGGAGGTGCCTGGCGTTCTTCTGAATGCGACAGCTCTTCCACGCGTATTGGAGATAAAATAGCCCCTGGCCGGAGGAAGTGTCTTCTCAGTTTGGAAGCCACTCACATTTAGTTGTCAAAGGGCGGCAAGTAGCCATCCTTCAAAAATGCAAGTCCTGTAAGGTACAGACCGCGCGACCAACCTTTTTCTGAGCGCTAAAGAAGACCTAGTTGTTCCTGAAAGTAAGTCTGTCGCAATCAAAAACTGAACATTAAGTGATTTCCGGTAGTCTCCAGCGAGTGTGACAGGCTTTCAAAGACTTTCGGAGCTAATTTAGGAAAGGCTCTAAAAGTATCGCCCCTGGCAGGAAGGCACTTCCATTGAGTTCCAAAGCGTCTGGACCGTCTCTGCATTGCCTAGGCTAATTGTTGACATTCCCTGTACAATGTTCTCAGCTCTAAGCAAGGACTAGGCTTTCGTGAACAAGCAAGTCCTGTAGGTCAGCGGCTGTGTAGCGTTCTCCAGAGCCAGTGCCAGGCTTTAAGCCATGTCGGAGCCACTAGAAAAGGCTGTGCGAAAATGTAGCTCGACTGCTCGGAAGCGCCCTCCATATAGCTCAGGAACATCTGCCGGTCAGCTTCCTTCGTGAGCGCAATTGTTGAAAGGCACCTAGCGGGTGGAAAGTTGCTTCTGACTTATTGAGACGGACGCGGGGGCTTTCCTGAAAGTCAGAAGGTCCCAAGCAAATCCTTTACATCCGGAGAGAAGAGGAGTTCGCAAGAATGTGTGGCCTCTCTGGAACGCATTTCTGCCTCACTTTAAGCAATTGCATGAGAAAGCGTGGAAGTCCCTCACGTTCAAAACGTCTCTCGGTCAAGTTTCTTCATGCGGGCAGTAGCAGCAATGAAGGACTCGGGTTTTTTCTCAAAGTATCACTATCCGAAGCAAATTCAGTGCACTAGCAGCTTTCTAACGCTCTCCAGAATGTGTGACAGAGGTTTTCAGGGCTCTCGGAGACCATGTTGCGAGACAACGTGTCTTCCATGTGTGGCAACACGTCCCGTTTAGTTTCAAAGCGTCTGCAGGTCAACTTCCTTCACGAGGTACAGCGCGCCTAAAAATGTTTTTCTCAGCTCTACTGAAACAGTAATTCCTCCCCACCCCCACCCCGCACATGAAGCGGTCTGCGGCATTCACAAGATTTCGTGAGAGGTTTTTTTGACGCCCTTCTGAACCAATACGTCCCTTTCTGTAACAGTATCGCCGTTGGCTCGAAAAACCTTCCATATCATTCCAAGCGGTCTGGAGTCTGTTTGACGGGGTTTTAGATGGTTTCTTTTGTTTTGTCTTTTACGCATTTCTGAAGTCCTACAAGGAATTTTGAGGAAAAGGAGAGGGCTAGGAATCTCAGGCTGAAACAGCTCTTGGAAGGAACCAACCCTCCGCCCCCAGTTTCCTCCCAAACCTCTGCAAATCAACTTGCTTCTCGAGGGCAATTGCTGAAGGGGACAGATGGCGTGATCAGGTTCTTCTCAGACATAAGGAAGGGTAAGTATTTTCTAAAAGCTAAACTGTCCCCACAACTCCTGTCTATTTACAGAGTTGAGGCGTTCTGAAGAACGTGTGACAGGTTGCTAACGGCCATTCAACCCATAGAATGCTTTCTCTTAAAGCATGTCGACTGCTTGGACGCTCCTTACACTTACTCCAAAACGTCTCCAAATCAACTTCCTTCCTGAGTTTCCCTTTCACTGAAAGACGCAGGGAGAGTGAAAACTTCCTTCTCAGACGAACGGCTGCAACTAAGTTTCCTTGAAAGTAAGAAGTGCCCAATCAAAGACCGTGTAGAATAAGCTTGAGGCTTCTCCAGTATGCATAACACCTTAGTAACGCTTTTTTGAGCCACTATAAAAATGGTGATGGAAAGTAGCTGGGTTGTGTGAAACCATCTGACAGTTCCTGCCAAAAGGTCTCCCACCAACGTCCTTCATTCGGGCAATTGCGGAACTGTAAAGCACTCCTGAAATGCACCTTCTCAGCCCTAAGGACTGGACAGGGCTTGTTTGTTTTTTGTTTCTAAACGTATCCCTTCCGATTTCATGAGGAGGTGCCTGGCGTTCTTCTGAATGCGACAGCTCTTCCACGCGTATTGGAGATAAAATAGCCCCTGGCCGGAGGAAGTGTCTTCTCAGTTTGGAAGCCACTCACATTTAGTTGTCAAAGGGCGGCAAGTAGCCATCCTTCAAAAATGCAAGTCCTGTAAGGTACAGACCGCGCGACCAACCTTTTTCCGAGCGCTAAAGGAGACCTAGTTGTTCCTGAAAGTAAGTCTGTCGCAATCAAAAACTGAACATTAAGTGATTTCCGGTGGTCTCCAGCGAGTGTGACAGGCTTTCAAAGACTTTCGGAGCTAATTTAGGAAAGGCTCTAAAAGTATCGCCCCTGGCAGGAAGGCACTTCCATTGAGTTCCAAAGCGTCTGGACCGTCTCTGCATTGCCTAGGCTAATTGTTGACATTCCCTGTACAATGTTCTCAGCTCTAAGCAAGGACTAGGCTTTCGTGAACAAGCAAGTCCTGTAGGTCAGCGGCTGTGTAGCGTTCTCCAGAGCCAGTGCCAGGCTTTAAGCCATGTCGGAGCCACTAGAAAAGGCTGTGCGAAAATGTAGCTCGACTGCTCGGAAGCGCCCTCCATATAGCTCAGGAACATCTGCCGGTCAGCTTCCTTCGTGAGCGCAATTGTTGAAAGGCACCTAGCGGGTGGAAAGTTGCTTCTGACTTATTGAGACGGACGCGGGGGCTTTCCTGAAAGTCAGAAGGTCCCAAGCAAATCCTTTACATCCGGAGAGAAGAGGAGTTCGCAAGAATGTGTGGCCTCTCTGGAACGCATTTCTGCCTCACTTTAAGCAATTGCATGAGAAAGCGTGGAAGTCCCTCACGTTCAAAACGTCTCTCGGTCAAGTTTCTTCATGCGGGCAGTAGCAGCAATGAAGGACTCGGGTTTTTTCTCAAAGTATCACTATCCGAAGCAAATTCAGTGCACTAGCAGCTTTCTAACGCTCTCCAGAATGTGTGACAGAGGTTTTCAGGGCTCTCGGCGACCATGTTGCGAGTCAACGTGTCTTCCATGTGTGGCAACACGTCCCGTTTAGTTTCAAAGCGTCTGCAGGTCAACTTCCTTCACGAGGTACAGCGCGCCTAAAAATGTTTTTCTCAGCTCTACTGAAACAGTAATTCCTCCCCACCCCCGCCCCGCACATGAAGCGGTCTGCGGCATTCACAAGATTTCGTGAGAGGTTTTTTTGACGCCCTTCTGAACCAATACGTCCCTTTCTGTAACAGTATCGCCGTTGGCTCGAAAAACCTTCCATATCATTCCAAGCGGTCTGGAGTCTGTTTGACGGGGTTTTAGATGGTTTCTTTTGTTTTGTTTTTAACGCATTTCTGAAGTCCTACAAGGAATTTTGAGGAAAAGGAGAGGGCTAGGAATCGCAGGCTGAAACAGCTCTTGGAAGGAACCAAACCCTCCGCCCCCAGTTTCCTCCCAAGCCTCTGCAAATCAACTTGCTTCTCGAGGGCAATTGCTGAAGGGGACAGATGGCGTGATCAGGTTCTTCTCAGACATAAGGAAGGGTAAGTATTTTCTAAAAGCTAAACTGTCCCCACAACCCCTGTCTATTTACAGAGTTGAGGCGTTCTGAAGAACGTGTGACAGGTTGCTAACGGCCATTCAACCCATAGAATGCTTTCTCTTAAAGCATGTCGACTGCTTGGACGCTCCTTACACTTACTCCAAAACGTCTCCAAATCAACTTCCTTCCTGAGTTTCCCTTTCACTGAAAGACGCAGGGAGAGTGAAAACTTCCTTCTCAGACGAACGGCTGCAACTAAGTTTCCTTGAAAGTAAGAAGTGCCCAATCAAAGACCGTGTAGAATAAGCTTGAGGCTTCTCCAGTATGCATAACACCTTAGTAACGCTTTTTTGAGCCACTATAAAAATGGTGATGGAAAGTAGCTGGTTTGTGTGAAACCATCTGACAGTTCCTGCCAAAAGGTCTCCCACCAACGTCCTTCATTCGGGCAATTGCGGAACTGTAAAGCACTCCTGAAATGCACCTTCTCAGCCCTAAGGACTGGACAGGGCTTGTTTGTTTTTTGTTTCTAAACGGATCCCTTCCGATTTCATGAGGAGGTGCCTGGCGTTCTTCTGAATGCGACAGCTCTTCCACGCGCATTGGAGATAAAATAGCCCCTGGCCGGAGGAAGTGTCTTCTCAGTTTGGAAGCCACTCACATTTAGTTGTCAAAGGGCGGCAAGTAGCCATCCTTCAAAAATGCAAGTCCTGTAAGGTACAGACCGCGCGACCAACCTTTTTCCGAGCGCTAAAGAAGACCTAGTTGTTCCTGAAAGTAAGTCTGTCGCAATCAAAAACTGAACATTAAGTGATTTCCGGTGGTCTCCAGCGAGTGTGACAGGCTTTCAAAGACTTTCGGAGCTAATTTAGGAAAGGCTCTAAAAGTATCGCCCCTGGCAGGAAGGCACTTCCATTGAGTTCCAAAGCGTCTGGACCGTCTCTGCATTGCCTAGGCTAATTGTTGACATTCCCTGTACAATGTTCTCAGCTCTAAGCAAGGACTAGGCTTTCGTGAACAAGCAAGTCCTGTAGGTCAGCGGCTGTGTAGCGTTCTCCAGAGCCAGTGCCAGGCTTTAAGCCATGTCGGAGCCACTAGAAAAGGCTGTGCGAAAATGTAGCTCGACTGCTCGGAAGCGCCCTCCATATAGCTCAGGAACATCTGCCGGTCAGCTTCCTTCGTGAGCGCAATTGTTGAAAGGCACCTAGCGGGTGGAAAGTTGCTTCTGACTTATTGAGACGGACGCGGGGGCTTTCCTGAAAGTCAGATGGTCCCAAGCAAATCCTTTACATCCGGAGAGAAGAGGAGTTCGCAAGAATGTGTGGCCTCTCTGGAACGCATTTCTGCCTCACTTTAAGCAATTGCATGAGAAAGCGTGGAAGTCCCTCACGTTCAAAACGTCTCTCGGTCAAGTTTCTTCATGCGGGCAGTAGCAGCAATGAAGGACTCGGGTTTTTTCTCAAAGTATCACTATCCGAAGCAAATTCAGTGCACTAGCAGCTTTCTAACGCTCTCCAGAATGTGTGACAGAGGTTTTCAGGGCTCTCGGAGACCATGTTGCGAGACAACGTGTCTTCCATGTGTGGCAACACGTCCCGTTTAGTTTCAAAGCGTCTGCAGGTCAACTTCCTTCACGAGGTACAGCGCGCCTAAAAATGTTTTTCTCAGCTCTACTGAAACAGTAATTCCTCCCCACCCCCACCCCGCACATGAAGCGGTCTGCGGCATTCACAAGATTTCGTGAGAGGTTTTTTTGACGCCCTTCTGAACCAATACGTCCCTTTCTGTAACAGTATCGCCGTTGGCTCGAAAAACCTTCCATATCATTCCAAGCGGTCTGGAGTCTGTTTGACGGGGTTTTAGATGGTTTCTTTTGTTTTGTCTTTTACGCATTTCTGAAGTCCTACAAGGAATTTTGAGGAAAAGGAGAGGGCTAGGAATCTCAGGCTGAAACAGCTCTTGGAAGGAACCAACCCTCCGCCCCCAGTTTCCTCCCAAACCTCTGCAAATCAACTTGCTTCTCGAGGGCAATTGCTGAAGGGGACAGATGGCGTGATCAGGTTCTTCTCAGACATAAGGAAGGGTAAGTATTTTCTAAAAGCTAAACTGTCCCCACAACTCCTGTCTATTTACAGAGTTGAGGCGTTCTGAAGAACGTGTGACAGGTTGCTAACGGCCATTCAACCCATAGAATGCTTTCTCTTAAAGCATGTCGACTGCTTGGACGCTCCTTACACTTACTCCAAAACGTCTCCAAATCAACTTCCTTCCTGAGTTTCCCTTTCACTGAAAGACGCAGGGAGAGTGAAAACTTCCTTCTCAGACGAACGGCTGCAACTAAGTTTCCTTGAAAGTAAGAAGTGCCCAATCAAAGACCGTGTAGAATAAGCTTGAGGCTTCTCCAGTATGCATAACACCTTAGTAACGCTTTTTTGAGCCACGATAAAAATGGTGATGGAAAGTAGCTGGTTTGTGTGAAACCATCTGACAGTTCCTGCCAAAAGGTCTCCCACCAACGTCCTTCATTCGGGCAATTGCGGAACTGTAAAGCACTCCTGAAATGCACCTTCTCAGCCCTAAGGACTGGACAGGGCTTGTTTGTTTTTTGTTTCTAAACGTATCCCTTCCGATTTCATGAGGAGGTGCCTGGCGTTCTTCTGAATGCGACAGCTCTTCCACGCGTATTGGAGATAAAATAGCCCCTGGCCGGAGGAAGTGTCTTCTCAGTTTGGAAGCCACTCACATTTAGTTGTCAAAGGGCGGCAAGTAGCCATCCTTCAAAAATGCAAGTCCTGTAAGGTACAGACCGCGCGACCAACCTTTTTCCGAGCGCTAAAGGAGACCTAGTTGTTCCTGAAAGTAAGTCTGTCGCAATCAAAAACTGAACATTAAGTGATTTCCGGTGGTCTCCAGCGAGTGTGACAGGCTTTCAAAGACTTTCGGAGCTAATTTAGGAAAGGCTCTAAAAGTATCGCCCCTGGCAGGAAGGCACTTCCATTGAGTTCCAAAGCGTCTGGACCGTCTCTGCATTGCCTAGGCTAATTGTTGACATTCCCTGTACAATGTTCTCAGCTCTAAGCAAGGACTAGGCTTTCGTGAACAAGCAAGTCCTGTAGGTCAGCGGCTGTGTAGCGTTCTCCAGAGCCAGTGCCAGGCTTTAAGCCATGTCGGAGCCACTAGAAAAGGCTGTGCGAAAATGTAGCTCGACTGCTCGGAAGCGCCCTCCATATAGCTCAGGAACATCTGCCGGTCAGCTTCCTTCGTGAGCGCAATTGTTGAAAGGCACCTAGCGGGTGGAAAGTTGCTTCTGACTTATTGAGACGGACGCGGGGGCTTTCCTGAAAGTCAGAAGGTCCCAAGCAAATCCTTTACATCCGGAGAGAAGAGGAGTTCGCAAGAATGTGTGGCCTCTCTGGAACGCATTTCTGCCTCACTTTAAGCAATTGCATGAGAAAGCGTGGAAGTCCCTCACGTTCAAAACGTCTCTCGGTCAAGTTTCTTCATGCGGGCAGTAGCAGCAATGAAGGACTCGGGTTTTTTCTCAAAGTATCACTATCCGAAGCAAATTCAGTGCACTAGCAGCTTTCTAACGCTCTCCAGAATGTGTGACAGAGGTTTTCAGGGCTCTCGGAGACCATGTTGCGAGACAACGTGTCTTCCATGTGTGGCAACACGTCCCGTTTAGTTTCAAAGCGTCTGCAGGTCAACTTCCTTCACGAGGTACAGCGCGCCTAAAAATGTTTTTCTCAGCTCTACTGAAACAGTAATTCCTCCCCACCCCCGCCCCGCACATGAAGCGGTCTGCGGCATTCACAAGATTTCGTGAGAGGTTTTTTTGACGCCCTTCTGAACCTATAGGTCCCTTTCTGTAACAGTATCGCCGTTGGCTCGAAAAACCTTCCACATCATTCCAAGCGGTCTGGAGTCTGTTTGACGGGGTTTTAGATGGTTTCTTTTGTTTTGTTTTTAACGCATTTCTGAAGTCCTACAAGGAATTTTGAGGAAAAGGAGAGGGCTAGGAATCGCAGGCTGAAACAGCTCTTGGAAGGAACCAACCCTCCGCCCCCAGTTTCCTCCCAAGCCTCTGCAAATCAACTTGCTTCTCGAAGGCAATTGCTGAAGGGGACAGATGGCGTGATCAGGTTCTTCTCAGACATAAGGAAGGGTAAGTATTTTCTAAAAGCTAAACTGTCCCCACAACTCCTGTCTATTTACAGAGTTGAGGCGTTCTGAAGAACGTGTGACAGGTTGCTAACGGCCATTCAACCCATAGAATGCTTTCTCTTAAAGCATGTCGACTGCTTGGACGCTCCTTACACTTACTCCAAAACGTCTCCAAATCAACTTCCTTCCTGAGTTTCCCTTTCACTGAAAGACGCAGGGAGAGTGAAAACTGCCTTCTCAGACGAACGGCTGCAACTAAGTTTCCTTGAAAGTAAGAAGTGCCCAATCAAAGACCGTGTAGAATAAGCTTGAGGCTTCGCCAGTATGCATAACACCTTAGTAACGCTTTTTTGAGCCACTATAAAAATGGTGATGGAAAGTAGCTGGTTTGTGTGAAACCATCTGACAGTTCCTGCCAAAAGGTCTCCCACCAACGTCCTTCATTCGGGCAATTGCGGAACTGTAAAGCACTCCTGAAATGCACCTTCTCAGCCCTAAGGACTGGACAGGGCTTGTTTGTTTTTTGTTTCTAAACGTATCCCTTCCGATTTCATGAGGAGGTGCCTGGCGTTCTTCTGAATGCGACAGCTCTTCCACGCGTATTGGAGATAAAATAGCCCCTGGCCGGAGGAAGTGTCTTCTCAGTTTGGAAGCCACTCACATTTAGTTGTCAAAGGGCGGCAAGTAGCCATCCTTCAAAAATGCAAGTCCTGTAAGGTACAGACCGCGCGACCAACCTTTTTCTGAGCGCTAAAGAAGACCTAGTTGTTCCTGAAAGTAAGTCTGTCGCAATCAAAAACTGAACATTAAGTGATTTCCGGTAGTCTCCAGCGAGTGTGACAGGCTTTCAAAGACTTTCGGAGCTAATTTAGGAAAGGCTCTAAAAGTATCGCCCCTGGCAGGAAGGCACTTCCATTGAGTTCCAAAGCGTCTGGACCGTCTCTGCATTGCCTAGGCTAATTGTTGACATTCCCTGTACAATGTTCTCAGCTCTAAGCAAGGACTAGGCTTTCGTGAACAAGCAAGTCCTGTAGGTCAGCGGCTGTGTAGCGTTCTCCAGAGCCAGTGCCAGGCTTTAAGCCATGTCGGAGCCACTAGAAAAGGCTGTGCGAAAATGTAGCTCGACTGCTCGGAAGCGCCCTCCATATAGCTCAGGAACATCTGCCGGTCAGCTTCCTTCGTGAGCGCAATTGTTGAAAGGCACCTAGCGGGTGGAAAGTTGCTTCTGACTTATTGAGACGGACGCGGGGGCTTTCCTGAAAGTCAGAAGGTCCCAAGCAAATCCTTTACATCCGGAGAGAAGAGGAGTTCGCAAGAATGTGTGGCCTCTCTGGAACGCATTTCTGCCTCACTTTAAGCAATTGCATGAGAAAGCGTGGAAGTCCCTCACGTTCAAAACGTCTCTCGGTCAAGTTTCTTCATGCGGGCAGTAGCAGCAATGAAGGACTCGGGTTTTTTCTCAAAGTATCACTATCCGAAGCAAATTCAGTGCACTAGCAGCTTTCTAACGCTCTCCAGAATGTGTGACAGAGGTTTTCAGGGCTCTCGGAGACCATGTTGCGAGACAACGTGTCTTCCATGTGTGGCAACACGTCCCGTTTAGTTTCAAAGCGTCTGCAGGTCAACTTCCTTCACGAGGTACAGCGCGCCTAAAAATGTTTTTCTCAGCTCTACTGAAACAGTAATTCCTCCCCACCCCCACCCCGCACATGAAGCGGTCTGCGGCATTCACAAGATTTCGTGAGAGGTTTTTTTGACGCCCTTCTGAACCAATACGTCCCTTTCTGTAACAGTATCGCCGTTGGCTCGAAAAACCTTCCATATCATTCCAAGCGGTCTGGAGTCTGTTTGACGGGGTTTTAGATGGTTTCTTTTGTTTTGTCTTTTACGCATTTCTGAAGTCCTACAAGGAATTTTGAGGAAAAGGAGAGGGCTAGGAATCTCAGGCTGAAACAGCTCTTGGAAGGAACCAACCCTCCGCCCCCAGTTTCCTCCCAAACCTCTGCAAATCAACTTGCTTCTCGAGGGCAATTGCTGAAGGGGACAGATGGCGTGATCAGGTTCTTCTCAGACATAAGGAAGGGTAAGTATTTTCTAAAAGCTAAACTGTCCCCACAACTCCTGTCTATTTACAGAGTTGAGGCGTTCTGAAGAACGTGTGACAGGTTGCTAACGGCCATTCAACCCATAGAATGCTTTCTCTTAAAGCATGTCGACTGCTTGGACGCTCCTTACACTTACTCCAAAACGTCTCCAAATCAACTTCCTTCCTGAGTTTCCCTTTCACTGAAAGACGCAGGGAGAGTGAAAACTTCCTTCTCAGACGAACGGCTGCAACTAAGTTTCCTTGAAAGTAAGAAGTGCCCAATCAAAGACCGTGTAGAATAAGCTTGAGGCTTCTCCAGTATGCATAACACCTTAGTAACGCTTTTTTGAGCCACTATAAAAATGGTGATGGAAAGTAGCTGGGTTGTGTGAAACCATCTGACAGTTCCTGCCAAAAGGTCTCCCACCAACGTCCTTCATTCGGGCAATTGCGGAACTGTAAAGCACTCCTGAAATGCACCTTCTCAGCCCTAAGGACTGGACAGGGCTTGTTTGTTTTTTGTTTCTAAACGTATCCCTTCCGATTTCATGAGGAGGTGCCTGGCGTTCTTCTGAATGCGACAGCTCTTCCACGCGTATTGGAGATAAAATAGCCCCTGGCCGGAGGAAGTGTCTTCTCAGTTTGGAAGCCACTCACATTTAGTTGTCAAAGGGCGGCAAGTAGCCATCCTTCAAAAATGCAAGTCCTGTAAGGTACAGACCGCGCGACCAACCTTTTTCCGAGCGCTAAAGGAGACCTAGTTGTTCCTGAAAGTAAGTCTGTCGCAATCAAAAACTGAACATTAAGTGATTTCCGGTGGTCTCCAGCGAGTGTGACAGGCTTTCAAAGACTTTCGGAGCTAATTTAGGAAAGGCTCTAAAAGTATCGCCCCTGGCAGGAAGGCACTTCCATTGAGTTCCAAAGCGTCTGGACCGTCTCTGCATTGCCTAGGCTAATTGTTGACATTCCCTGTACAATGTTCTCAGCTCTAAGCAAGGACTAGGCTTTCGTGAACAAGCAAGTCCTGTAGGTCAGCGGCTGTGTAGCGTTCTCCAGAGCCAGTGCCAGGCTTTAAGCCATGTCGGAGCCACTAGAAAAGGCTGTGCGAAAATGTAGCTCGACTGCTCGGAAGCGCCCTCCATATAGCTCAGGAACATCTGCCGGTCAGCTTCCTTCGTGAGCGCAATTGTTGAAAGGCACCTAGCGGGTGGAAAGTTGCTTCTGACTTATTGAGACGGACGCGGGGGCTTTCCTGAAAGTCAGAAGGTCCCAAGCAAATCCTTTACATCCGGAGAGAAGAGGAGTTCGCAAGAATGTGTGGCCTCTCTGGAACGCATTTCTGCCTCACTTTAAGCAATTGCATGAGAAAGCGTGGAAGTCCCTCACGTTCAAAACGTCTCTCGGTCAAGTTTCTTCATGCGGGCAGTAGCAGCAATGAAGGACTCGGGTTTTTTCTCAAAGTATCACTATCCGAAGCAAATTCAGTGCACTAGCAGCTTTCTAACGCTCTCCAGAATGTGTGACAGAGGTTTTCAGGGCTCTCGGCGACCATGTTGCGAGTCAACGTGTCTTCCATGTGTGGCAACACGTCCCGTTTAGTTTCAAAGCGTCTGCAGGTCAACTTCCTTCACGAGGTACAGCGCGCCTAAAAATGTTTTTCTCAGCTCTACTGAAACAGTAATTCCTCCCCACCCCCGCCCCGCACATGAAGCGGTCTGCGGCATTCACAAGATTTCGTGAGAGGTTTTTTTGACGCCCTTCTGAACCAATACGTCCCTTTCTGTAACAGTATCGCCGTTGGCTCGAAAAACCTTCCATATCATTCCAAGCGGTCTGGAGTCTGTTTGACGGGGTTTTAGATGGTTTCTTTTGTTTTGTTTTTAACGCATTTCTGAAGTCCTACAAGGAATTTTGAGGAAAAGGAGAGGGCTAGGAATCGCAGGCTGAAACAGCTCTTGGAAGGAACCAAACCCTCCGCCCCCAGTTTCCTCCCAAGCCTCTGCAAATCAACTTGCTTCTCGAGGGCAATTGCTGAAGGGGACAGATGGCGTGATCAGGTTCTTCTCAGACATAAGGAAGGGTAAGTATTTTCTAAAAGCTAAACTGTCCCCACAACCCCTGTCTATTTACAGAGTTGAGGCGTTCTGAAGAACGTGTGACAGGTTGCTAACGGCCATTCAACCCATAGAATGCTTTCTCTTAAAGCATGTCGACTGCTTGGACGCTCCTTACACTTACTCCAAAACGTCTCCAAATCAACTTCCTTCCTGAGTTTCCCTTTCACTGAAAGACGCAGGGAGAGTGAAAACTTCCTTCTCAGACGAACGGCTGCAACTAAGTTTCCTTGAAAGTAAGAAGTGCCCAATCAAAGACCGTGTAGAATAAGCTTGAGGCTTCTCCAGTATGCATAACACCTTAGTAACGCTTTTTTGAGCCACTATAAAAATGGTGATGGAAAGTAGCTGGTTTGTGTGAAACCATCTGACAGTTCCTGCCAAAAGGTCTCCCACCAACGTCCTTCATTCGGGCAATTGCGGAACTGTAAAGCACTCCTGAAATGCACCTTCTCAGCCCTAAGGACTGGACAGGGCTTGTTTGTTTTTTGTTTCTAAACGTATCCCTTCCGATTTCATGAGGAGGTGCCTGGCGTTCTTCTGAATGCGACAGCTCTTCCACGCGTATTGGAGATAAAATAGCCCCTGGCCGGAGGAAGTGTCTTCTCAGTTTGGAAGCCACTCACATTTAGTTGTCAAAGGGCGGCAAGTAGCCATCCTTCAAAAATGCAAGTCCTGTAAGGTACAGACCGCGCGACCAACCTTTTTCCGAGCGCTAAAGAAGACCTAGTTGTTCCTGAAAGTAAGTCTGTCGCAATCAAAAACTGAACATTAAGTGATTTCCGGTGGTCTCCAGCGAGTGTGACAGGCTTTCAAAGACTTTCGGAGCTAATTTAGGAAAGGCTCTAAAAGTATCGCCCCTGGCAGGAAGGCACTTCCATTGAGTTCCAAAGCGTCTGGACCGTCTCTGCATTGCCTAGGCTAATTGTTGACATTCCCTGTACAATGTTCTCAGCTCTAAGCAAGGACTAGGCTTTCGTGAACAAGCAAGTCCTGTAGGTCAGCGGCTGTGTAGCGTTCTCCAGAGCCAGTGCCAGGCTTTAAGCCATGTCGGAGCCACTAGAAAAGGCTGTGCGAAAATGTAGCTCGACTGCTCGGAAGCGCCCTCCATATAGCTCAGGAACATCTGCCGGTCAGCTTCCTTCGTGAGCGCAATTGTTGAAAGGCACCTAGCGGGTGGAAAGTTGCTTCTGACTTATTGAGACGGACGCGGGGGCTTTCCTGAAAGTCAGAAGGTCCCAAGCAAATCCTTTACATCCGGAGAGAAGAGGAGTTCGCAAGAATGTGTGGCCTCTCTGGAACGCATTTCTGCCTCACTTTAAGCAATTGCATGAGAAAGCGTGGAAGTCCCTCACGTTCAAAACGTCTCTCGGTCAAGTTTCTTCATGCGGGCAGTAGCAGCAATGAAGGACTCGGGTTTTTTCTCAAAGTATCACTATCCGAAGCAAATTCAGTGCACTAGCAGCTTTCTAACGCTCTCCAGAATGTGTGACAGAGGTTTTCAGGGCTCTCGGCGACCATGTTGCGAGACAACGTGTCTTCCATGTGTGGCAACACGTCCCGTTTAGTTTCAAAGCGTCTGCAGGTCAACTTCCTTCACGAGGTACAGCGCGCCTAAAAATGTTTTTCTCAGCTCTACTGAAACAGTAATTCCTCCCCACCCCCGCCCCGCACATGAAGCGGTCTGCGGCATTCACAAGATTTCGTGAGAGGTTTTTTTGACGCCCTTCTGAACCAATACGTCCCTTTCTGTAACAGTATCGCCGTTGGCTCGAAAAACCTTCCATATCATTCCAAGCGGTCTGGAGTCTGTTTGACGGGGTTTTAGATGGTTTCTTTTGTTTTGTTTTTAACGCATTTCTGAAGTCCTACAAGGAATTTTGAGGAAAAGGAGAGGGCTAGGAATCGCAGGCTGAAACAGCTCTTGGAAGGAACCAAACCCTCCGCCCCCAGTTTCCTCCCAAGCCTCTGCAAATCAACTTGCTTCTCGAGGGCAATTGCTGAAGGGGACAGATGGCGTGATCAGGTTCTTCTCAGACATAAGGAAGGGTAAGTATTTTCTAAAAGCTAAACTGTCCCCACAACTCCTGTCTATTTACAGAGTTGAGGCGTTCTGAAGAACGTGTGACAGGTTGCTAACGGCCATTCAACCCATAGAATGCTTTCTCTTAAAGCATGTCGACTGCTTGGACGCTCCTTACACTTACTCCAAAACGTCTCCAAATCAACTTCCTTCCTGAGTTTCCCTTTCACTGAAAGACGCAGGGAGAGTGAAAACTTCCTTCTCAGACGAACGGCTGCAACTAAGTTTCCTTGAAAGTAAGAAGTGCCCAATCAAAGACCGTGTAGAATAAGCTTGAGGCTTCTCCAGTATGCATAACACCTTAGTAACGCTTTTTTGAGCCACTATAAAAATGGTGATGGAAAGTAGCTGGTTTGTGTGAAACCATCTGACAGTTCCTGCCAAAAGGTCTCCCACCAACGTCCTTCATTCGGGCAATTGCGGAACTGTAAAGCACTCCTGAAATGCACCTTCTCAGCCCTAAGGACTGGACAGGGCTTGTTTGTTTTTTGTTTCTAAACGTATCCCTTCCGATTTCATGAGGAGGTGCCTGGCGTTCTTCTGAATGCGACAGCTCTTCCACGCGTATTGGAGATAAAATAGCCCCTGGCCGGAGGAAGTGTCTTCTCAGTTTGGAAGCCACTCACATTTAGTTGTCAAAGGGCGGCAAGTAGCCATCCTTCAAAAATGCAAGTCCTGTAAGGTACAGACCGCGCGACCAACCTTTTTCCGAGCGCTAAAGAAGACCTAGTTGTTCCTGAAAGTAAGTCTGTCGCAATCAAAAACTGAACATTAAGTGATTTCCGGTGGTCTCCAGCGAGTGTGACAGGCTTTCAAAGACTTTCGGAGCTAATTTAGGAAAGGCTCTAAAAGTATCGCCCCTGGCAGGAAGGCACTTCCATTGAGTTCCAAAGCGTCTGGACCGTCTCTGCATTGCCTAGGCTAATTGTTGACATTCCCTGTACAATGTTCTCAGCTCTAAGCAAGGACTAGGCTTTCGTGAACAAGCAAGTCCTGTAGGTCAGCGGCTGTGTAGCGTTCTCCAGAGCCAGTGCCAGGCTTTAAGCCATGTCGGAGCCACTAGAAAAGGCTGTGCGAAAATGTAGCTCGACTGCTCGGAAGCGCCCTCCATATAGCTCAGGAACATCTGCCGGTCAGCTTCCTTCGTGAGCGCAATTGTTGAAAGGCACCTAGCGGGTGGAAAGTTGCTTCTGACTTATTGAGACGGACGCGGGGGCTTTCCTGAAAGTCAGAAGGTCCCAAGCAAATCCTTTACATCCGGAGAGAAGAGGAGTTCGCAAGAATGTGTGGCCTCTCTGGAACGCATTTCTGCCTCACTTTAAGCAATTGCATGAGAACGCGTGGAAGTCCCTCACGTTCAAAACGTCTCTCGGTCAAGTTTCTTCATGCGGGCAGTAGCAGCAATGAAGGACTCGGGTTTTTTCTCAAAGTATCACTATCCGAAGCAAATTCAGTGCACTAGCAGCTTTCTAACGCTCTCCAGAATGTGTGACAGAGGTTTTCAGGGCTCTCGGCGACCATGTTGCGAGACAACGTGTCTTCCATGTGTGGCAACACGTCCCGTTTAGTTTCAAAGCGTCTGCAGGTCAACTTCCTTCACGAGGTACAGCGCGCCTAAAAATGTTTTTCTCAGCTCTACTGAAACTGTAATTCCTCCCCACCCCCGCCCCGCACATGAAGCGGTCTGCGGCATTCACAAGATTTCGTGAGAGGTTTTTTTGACGCCCTTCTGAACCAATACGTCCCTTTCTGTAACAGTATCGCCGTTGGCTCGAAAAACCTTCCATATCATTCCAAGCGGTCTGGAGTCTGTTTGACGGGGTTTTAGATGGTTTCTTTTGTTTTGTTTTTAACGCATTTCTGAAGTCCTACAAGGAATTTTGAGGAAAAGGAGAGGGCTAGGAATCGCAGGCTGAAACAGCTCTTGGAAGGAACCAAACCCTCCGCCCCCAGTTTCCTCCCAAGCCTCTGCAAATCAACTTGCTTCTCGAGGGCAATTGCTGAAGGGGACAGATGGCGTGATCAGGTTCTTCTCAGACATAAGGAAGGGTAAGTATTTTCTAAAAGCTAAACTGTCCCCACAACTCCTGTCTATTTACAGAGTTGAGGCGTTCTGAAGAACGTGTGACAGGTTGCTAACGGCCATTCAACCCATAGAATGCTTTCTCTTAAAGCATGTCGACTGCTTGGACGCTCCTTACACTTACTCCAAAACGTCTCCAAATCAACTTCCTTCCTGAGTTTCCCTTTCACTGAAAGACGCAGGGAGAGTGAAAACTTCCTTCTCAGACGAACGGCTGCAACTAAGTTTCCTTGAAAGTAAGAAGTGCCCAATCAAAGACCGTGTAGAATAAGCTTGAGGCTTCTCCAGTATGCATAACACCTTAGTAACGCTTTTTTGAGCCACTATAAAAATGGTGATGGAAAGTAGCTGGTTTGTGTGAAACCATCTGACAGTTCCTGCCAAAAGGTCTCCCACCAACGTCCTTCATTCGGGCAATTGCGGAACTGTAAAGCACTCCTGAAATGCACCTTCTCAGCCCTAAGGACTGGACAGGGCTTGTTTGTTTTTTGTTTCTAAACGTATCCCTTCCGATTTCATGAGGAGGTGCCTGGCGTTCTTCTGAATGCGACAGCTCTTCCACGCGTATTGGAGATAAAATAGCCCCTGGCCGGAGGAAGTGTCTTCTCAGTTTGGAAGCCACTCACATTTAGTTGTCAAAGGGCGGCAAGTAGCCATCCTTCAAAAATGCAAGTCCTGTAAGGTACAGACCGCGCGACCAACCTTTTTCCGAGCGCTAAAGAAGACCTAGTTGTTCCTGAAAGTAAGTCTGTCGCAATCAAAAACTGAACATTAAGTGATTTCCGGTGGTCTCCAGCGAGTGTGACAGGCTTTCAAAGACTTTCGGAGCTAATTTAGGAAAGGCTCTAAAAGTATCGCCCCTGGCAGGAAGGCACTTCCATTGAGTTCCAAAGCGTCTGGACCGTCTCTGCATTGCCTAGGCTAATTGTTGACATTCCCTGTACAATGTTCTCAGCTCTAAGCAAGGACTAGGCTTTCGTGAACAAGCAAGTCCTGTAGGTCAGCGGCTGTGTAGCGTTCTCCAGAGCCAGTGCCAGGCTTTAAGCCATGTCGGAGCCACTAGAAAAGGCTGTGCGAAAATGTAGCTCGACTGCTCGGAAGCGCCCTCCATATAGCTCAGGAACATCTGCCGGTCAGCTTCCTTCGTGAGCGCAATTGTTGAAAGGCACCTAGCGGGTGGAAAGTTGCTTCTGACTTATTGAGACGGACGCGGGGGCTTTCCTGAAAGTCAGAAGGTCCCAAGCAAATCCTTTACATCCGGAGAGAAGAGGAGTTCGCAAGAATGTGTGGCCTCTCTGGAACGCATTTCTGCCTCACTTTAAGCAATTGCATGAGAACGCGTGGAAGTCCCTCACGTTCAAAACGTCTCTCGGTCAAGTTTCTTCATGCGGGCAGTAGCAGCAATGAAGGACTCGGGTTTTTTCTCAAAGTATCACTATCCGAAGCAAATTCAGTGCACTAGCAGCTTTCTAACGCTCTCCAGAATGTGTGACAGAGGTTTTCAGGGCTCTCGGAGACCATGTTGCGAGACAACGTGTCTTCCATGTGTGGCAACACGTCCCGTTTAGTTTCAAAGCGTCTGCAGGTCAACTTCCTTCACGAGGTACAGCGCGCCTAAAAATGTTTTTCTCAGCTCTACTGAAACAGTAATTCCTCCCCACCCCCGCCCCGCACATGAAGCGGTCTGCGGCATTCACAAGATTTCGTGAGAGGTTTTTTTGACGCCCTTCTGAACCAATACGTCCCTTTCTGTAACAGTATCGCCGTTGGCTCGAAAAACCTTCCATATCATTCCAAGCGGTCTGGAGTCTGTTTGACGGGGTTTTAGATGGTTTCTTTTGTTTTGTTTTTAACGCATTTCTGAAGTCCTACAAGGAATTTTGAGGAAAAGGAGAGGGCTAGGAATCGCAGGCTGAAACAGCTCTTGGAAGGAACCAAACCCTCCGCCCCCAGTTTCCTCCCAAGCCTCTGCAAATCAACTTGCTTCTCGAGGGCAATTGCTGAAGGGGACAGATGGCGTGATCAGGTTCTTCTCAGACATAAGGAAGGGTAAGTATTTTCTAAAAGCTAAACTGTCCCCACAACTCCTGTCTATTTACAGAGTTGAGGCGTTCTGAAGAACGTGTGACAGGTTGCTAACGGCCATTCAACCCATAGAATGCTTTCTCTTAAAGCATGTCGACTGCTTGGACGCTCCTTACACTTACTCCAAAACGTCTCCAAATCAACTTCCTTCCTGAGTTTCCCTTTCACTGAAAGACGCAGGGAGAGTGAAAACTTCCTTCTCAGACGAACGGCTGCAACTAAGTTTCCTTGAAAGTAAGAAGTGCCCAATCAAAGACCGTGTAGAATAAGCTTGAGGCTTCTCCAGTATGCATAACACCTTAGTAACGCTTTTTTGAGCCACTATAAAAATGGTGATGGAAAGTAGCTGGTTTGTGTGAAACCATCTGACAGTTCCTGCCAAAAGGTCTCCCACCAACGTCCTTCATTCGGGCAATTGCGGAACTGTAAAGCACTCCTGAAATGCACCTTCTCAGCCCTAAGGACTGGACAGGGCTTGTTTGTTTTTTGTTTCTAAACGTATCCCTTCCGATTTCATGAGGAGGTGCCTGGCGTTCTTCTGAATGCGACAGCTCTTCCACGCGTATTGGAGATAAAATAGCCCCTGGCCGGAGGAAGTGTCTTCTCAGTTTGGAAGCCACTCACATTTAGTTGTCAAAGGGCGGCAAGTAGCCATCCTTCAAAAATGCAAGTCCTGTAAGGTACAGACCGCGCGACCAACCTTTTTCCGAGCGCTAAAGAAGACCTAGTTGTTCCTGAAAGTAAGTCTGTCGCAATCAAAAACTGAACATTAAGTGATTTCCGGTGGTCTCCAGCGAGTGTGACAGGCTTTCAAAGACTTTCGGAGCTAATTTAGGAAAGGCTCTAAAAGTATCGCCCCTGGCAGGAAGCCACTTCCATTGAGTTCCAAAGCGTCTGGACCGTCTCTGCATTGCCTAGGCTAATTGTTGACATTCCCTGTACAATGTTCTCAGCTCTAAGCAAGGACTAGGCTTTCGTGAACAAGCAAGTCCTGTAGGTCAGCGGCTGTGTAGCGTTCTCCAGAGCCAGTGCCAGGCTTTAAGCCATGTCGGAGCCACTAGAAAAGGCTGTGCGAAAATGTAGGTCGACTGCTCGGAAGCGCCCTCCATATAGCTCAGGAACATCTGCCGGTCAGCTTCCTTCGTGAGCGCAATTGTTGAAAGGCACCTAGCGGGTGGAAAGTTGCTTCTGACTTATTGAGACGGACGCGGGGGCTTTCCTGAAAGTCAGAAGGTCCCAAGCAAATCCTTTACATCCGGAGAGAAGAGGAGTTCGCAAGAATGTGTGGCCTCTCTGGAACGCATTTCTGCCTCACTTTAAGCAATTGCATGAGAACGCGTGGAAGTCCCTCACGTTCAAAACGTCTCTCGGTCAAGTTTCTTCATGCGGGCAGTAGCAGCAATGAAGGACTCGGGTTTTTTCTCAAAGTATCACTATCCGAAGCAAATTCAGTGCACTAGCAGCTTTCTAACGCTCTCCAGAATGTGTGACAGAGGTTTTCAGGGCTCTCGGCGACCATGTTGCGAGACAACGTGTCTTCCATGTGTGGCAACACGTCCCGTTTAGTTTCAAAGCGTCTGCAGGTCAACTTCCTTCACGAGGTACAGCGCGCCTAAAAATGTTTTTCTCAGCTCTACTGAAACAGTAATTCCTCCCCACCCCCGCCCCGCACATGAAGCGGTCTGCGGCATTCACAAGATTTCGTGAGAGGTTTTTTTGACGCCCTTCTGAACCAATACGTCCCTTTCTGTAACAGTATCGCCGTTGGCTCGAAAAACCTTCCACATCATTCCAAGCGGTCTGGAGTCTGTTTGACGGGGTTTTAGATGGTTTCTTTTGTTTTGTTTTTAACGCATTTCTGAAGTCCTACAAGGAATTTTGAGGAAAAGGAGAGGGCTAGGAATCGCAGGCTGAAACAGCTCTTGGAAGGAACCAAACCCTCCGCCCCCAGTTTCCTCCCAAGCCTCTGCAAATCAACTTGCTTCTCGAGGGCAATTGCTGAAGGGGACAGATGGCGTGATCAGGTTCTTCTCAGACATAAGGAAGGGTAAGTATTTTCTAAAAGCTAAACTGTCCCCACAACTCCTGTCTATTTACAGAGTTGAGGCGTTCTGAAGAACGTGTGACAGGTTGCTAACGGCCATTCAACCCATAGAATGCTTTCTCTTAAAGCATGTCGACTGCTTGGACGCTCCTTACACTTACTCCAAAACGTCTCCAAATCAACTTCCTTCCTGAGTTTCCCTTTCACTGAAAGACGCAGGGAGAGTGAAAACTTCCTTCTCAGACGAACGGCTGCAACTAAGTTTCCTTGAAAGTAAGAAGTGCCCAATCGAAGACCGTGTAGAATAAGCTTGAGGCTTCTCCAGTATGCATAACACCTTAGTAACGCTTTTTTGAGCCACTATAAAAATGGTGATGGAAAGTAGCTGGTTTGTGTGAAACCATCTGACAGTTCCTGCCAAAAGGTCTCCCACCAACGTCCTTCATTCGGGCAATTGCGGAACTGTAAAGCACTCCTGAAATGCACCTTCTCAGCCCTAAGGACTGGACAGGGCTTGTTTGTTTTTTGTTTCTAAACGTATCCCTTCCGATTTCATGAGGAGGTGCCTGGCGTTCTTCTGAATGCGACAGCTCTTCCACGCGTATTGGAGATAAAATAGCCCCTGGCCGGAGGAAGTGTCTTCTCAGTTTGGAAGCCACTCACATTTAGTTGTCAAAGGGCGGCAAGTAGCCATCCTTCAAAAATGCAAGTCCTGTAAGGTACAGACCGCGCGACCAACCTTTTTCCGAGCGCTAAAGAAGACCTAGTTGTTCCTGAAAGTAAGTCTGTCGCAATCAAAAACTGAACATTAAGTGATTTCCGGTGGTCTCCAGCGAGTGTGACAGGCTTTCAAAGACTTTCGGAGCTAATTTAGGAAAGGCTCTAAAAGTATCGCCCCTGGCAGGAAGGCACTTCCATTGAGTTCCAAAGCGTCTGGACCGTCTCTGCATTGCCTAGGCTAATTGTTGACATTCCCTGTACAATGTTCTCAGCTCTAAGCAAGGACTAGGCTTTCGTGAACAAGCAAGTCCTGTAGGTCAGCGGCTGTGTAGCGTTCTCCAGAGCCAGTGCCAGGCTTTAAGCCATGTCGGAGCCACTAGAAAAGGCTGTGCGAAAATGTAGCTCGACTGCTCGGAAGCGCCCTCCATATAGCTCAGGAACATCTGCCGGTCAGCTTCCTTCGTGAGCGCAATTGTTGAAAGGCACCTAGCGGGTGGAAAGTTGCTTCTGACTTATTGAGACGGACGCGGGGGCTTTCCTGAAAGTCAGAAGGTCCCAAGCAAATCCTTTACATCCGGAGAGAAGAGGAGTTCGCAAGAATGTGTGGCCTCTCTGGAACGCATTTCTGCCTCACTTTAAGCAATTGCATGAGAACGCGTGGAAGTCCCTCACGTTCAAAACGTCTCTCGGTCAAGTTTCTTCATGCGGGCAGTAGCAGCAATGAAGGACTCGGGGTTTTTCTCAAAGTATCACTATCCGAAGCAAATTCAGTGCACTAGCAGCTTTCTAACGCTCTCCAGAATGTGTGACAGAGGTTTTCAGGGCTCTCGGAGACCATGTTGCGAGACAACGTGTCTTCCATGTGTGGCAACACGTCCCGTTTAGTTTCAAAGCGTCTGCAGGTCAACTTCCTTCACGAGGTACAGCGCGCCTAAAAATGTTTTTCTCAGCTCTACTGAAACAGTAATTCCTCCCCACCCCCGCCCCGCACATGAAGCGGTCTGCGGCATTCACAAGATTTCGTGAGAGGTTTTTTTGACGCCCTTCTGAACCAATACGTCCCTTTCTGTAACAGTATCGCCGTTGGCTCGAAAAACCTTCCACATCATTCCAAGCGGTCTGGAGTCTGTTTGACGGGGTTTTAGATGGTTTCTTTTGTTTTGTTTTTAACGCATTTCTGAAGTCCTACAAGGAATTTTGAGGAAAAGGAGAGGGCTAGGAATCGCAGGCTGAAACAGCTCTTGGAAGGAACCAAACCCTCCGCCCCCAGTTTCCTCCCAAGCCTCTGCAAATCAACTTGCTTCTCGAGGGCAATTGCTGAAGGGGACAGATGGCGTGATCAGGTTCTTCTCAGACATAAGGAAGGGTAAGTATTTTCTAAAAGCTAAACTGTCCCCACAACTCCTGTCTATTTACAGAGTTGAGGCGTTCTGAAGAACGTGTGACAGGTTGCTAACGGCCATTCAACCCATAGAATGCTTTCTCTTAAAGCATGTCGACTGCTTGGACGCTCCTTACACTTACTCCAAAACGTCTCCAAATCAACTTCCTTCCTGAGTTTCCCTTTCACTGAAAGACGCAGGGAGAGTGAAAACTTCCTTCTCAGACGAACGGCTGCAACTAAGTTTCCTTGAAAGTAAGAAGTGCCCAATCGAAGACCGTGTAGAATAAGCTTGAGGCTTCTCCAGTATGCATAACACCTTAGTAACGCTTTTTTGAGCCACTATAAAAATGGTGATGGAAAGTAGCTGGTTTGTGTGAAACCATCTGACAGTTCCTGCCAAAAGGTCTCCCACCAACGTCCTTCATTCGGGCAATTGCGGAACTGTAAAGCACTCCTGAAATGCACCTTCTCAGCCCTAAGGACTGGACAGGGCTTGTTTGTTTTTTGTTTCTAAACGTATCCCTTCCGATTTCATGAGGAGGTGCCTGGCGTTCTTCTGAATGCGACAGCTCTTCCACGCGTATTGGAGATAAAATAGCCCCTGGCCGGAGGAAGTGTCTTCTCAGTTTGGAAGCCACTCACATTTAGTTGTCAAAGGGCGGCAAGTAGCCATCCTTCAAAAATGCAAGTCCTGTAAGGTACAGACCGCGCGACCAACCTTTTTCCGAGCGCTAAAGAAGACCTAGTTGTTCCTGAAAGTAAGTCTGTCGCAATCAAAAACTGAACATTAAGTGATTTCCGGTGGTCTCCAGCGAGTGTGACAGGCTTTCAAAGACTTTCGGAGCTAATTTAGGAAAGGCTCTAAAAGTATCGCCCCTGGCAGGAAGGCACTTCCATTGAGTTCCAAAGCGTCTGGACCGTCTCTGCATTGCCTAGGCTAATTGTTGACATTCCCTGTACAATGTTCTCAGCTCTAAGCAAGGACTAGGCTTTCGTGAACAAGCAAGTCCTGTAGGTCAGCGGCTGTGTAGCGTTCTCCAGAGCCAGTGCCAGGCTTTAAGCCATGTCGGAGCCACTAGAAAAGGCTGTGCGAAAATGTAGCTCGACTGCTCGGAAGCGCCCTCCATATAGCTCAGGAACATCTGCCGGTCAGCTTCCTTCGTGAGCGCAATTGTTGAAAGGCACCTAGCGGGTGGAAAGTTGCTTCTGACTTATTGAGACGGACGCGGGGGCTTTCCTGAAAGTCAGAAGGTCCCAAGCAAATCCTTTACATCCGGAGAGAAGAGGAGTTCGCAAGAATGTGTGGCCTCTCTGGAACGCATTTCTGCCTCACTTTAAGCAATTGCATGAGAACGCGTGGAAGTCCCTCACGTTCAAAACGTCTCTCGGTCAAGTTTCTTCATGCGGGCAGTAGCAGCAATGAAGGACTCGGGGTTTTTCTCAAAGTATCACTATCCGAAGCAAATTCAGTGCACTAGCAGCTTTCTAACGCTCTCCAGAATGTGTGACAGAGGTTTTCAGGGCTCTCGGAGACCATGTTGCGAGACAACGTGTCTTCCATGTGTGGCAACACGTCCCGTTTAGTTTCAAAGCGTCTGCAGGTCAACTTCCTTCACGAGGTACAGCGCGCCTAAAAATGTTTTTCTCAGCTCTACTGAAACAGTAATTCCTCCCCACCCCCGCCCCGCACATGAAGCGGTCTGCGGCATTCACAAGATTTCGTGAGAGGTTTTTTTGACGCCCTTCTGAACCAATACGTCCCTTTCTGTAACAGTATCGCCGTTGGCTCGAAAAACCTTCCACATCATTCCAAGCGGTCTGGAGTCTGTTTGACGGGGTTTTAGATGGTTTCTTTTGTTTTGTTTTTAACGCATTTCTGAAGTCCTACAAGGAATTTTGAGGAAAAGGAGAGGGCTAGGAATCGCAGGCTGAAACAGCTCTTGGAAGGAACCAAACCCTCCGCCCCCAGTTTCCTCCCAAGCCTCTGCAAATCAACTTGCTTCTCGAGGGCAATTGCTGAAGGGGACAGATGGCGTGATCAGGTTCTTCTCAGACATAAGGAAGGGTAAGTATTTTCTAAAAGCTAAACTGTCCCCACAACTCCTGTCTATTTACAGAGTTGAGGCGTTCTGAAGAACGTGTGACAGGTTGCTAACGGCCATTCAACCCATAGAATGCTTTCTCTTAAAGCATGTCGACTGCTTGGACGCTCCTTACACTTACTCCAAAACGTCTCCAAATCAACTTCCTTCCTGAGTTTCCCTTTCACTGAAAGACGCAGGGAGAGTGAAAACTTCCTTCTCAGACGAACGGCTGCAACTAAGTTTCCTTGAAAGTAAGAAGTGCCCAATCGAAGACCGTGTAGAATAAGCTTGAGGCTTCTCCAGTATGCATAACACCTTAGTAACGCTTTTTTGAGCCACTATAAAAATGGTGATGGAAAGTAGCTGGTTTGTGTGAAACCATCTGACAGTTCCTGCCAAAAGGTCTCCCACCAACGTCCTTCATTCGGGCAATTGCGGAACTGTAAAGCACTCCTGAAATGCACCTTCTCAGCCCTAAGGACTGGACAGGGCTTGTTTGTTTTTTGTTTCTAAACGTATCCCTTCCGATTTCATGAGGAGGTGCCTGGCGTTCTTCTGAATGCGACAGCTCTTCCACGCGTATTGGAGATAAAATAGCCCCTGGCCGGAGGAAGTGTCTTCTCAGTTTGGAAGCCACTCACATTTAGTTGTCAAAGGGCGGCAAGTAGCCATCCTTCAAAAATGCAAGTCCTGTAAGGTACAGACCGCGCGACCAACCTTTTTCCGAGCGCTAAAGAAGACCTAGTTGTTCCTGAAAGTAAGTCTGTCGCAATCAAAAACTGAACATTAAGTGATTTCCGGTGGTCTCCAGCGAGTGTGACAGGCTTTCAAAGACTTTCGGAGCTAATTTAGGAAAGGCTCTAAAAGTATCGCCCCTGGCAGGAAGGCACTTCCATTGAGTTCCAAAGCGTCTGGACCGTCTCTGCATTGCCTAGGCTAATTGTTGACATTCCCTGTACAATGTTCTCAGCTCTAAGCAAGGACTAGGCTTTCGTGAACAAGCAAGTCCTGTAGGTCAGCGGCTGTGTAGCGTTCTCCAGAGCCAGTGCCAGGCTTTAAGCCATGTCGGAGCCACTAGAAAAGGCTGTGCGAAAATGTAGCTCGACTGCTCGGAAGCGCCCTCCATATAGCTCAGGAACATCTGCCGGTCAGCTTCCTTCGTGAGCGCAATTGTTGAAAGGCACCTAGCGGGTGGAAAGTTGCTTCTGACTTATTGAGACGGACGCGGGGGCTTTCCTGAAAGTCAGAAGGTCCCAAGCAAATCCTTTACATCCGGAGAGAAGAGGAGTTCGCAAGAATGTGTGGCCTCTCTGGAACGCATTTCTGCCTCACTTTAAGCAATTGCATGAGAACGCGTGGAAGTCCCTCACGTTCAAAACGTCTCTCGGTCAAGTTTCTTCATGCGGGCAGTAGCAGCAATGAAGGACTCGGGGTTTTTCTCAAAGTATCACTATCCGAAGCAAATTCAGTGCACTAGCAGCTTTCTAACGCTCTCCAGAATGTGTGACAGAGGTTTTCAGGGCTCTCGGAGACCATGTTGCGAGACAACGTGTCTTCCATGTGTGGCAACACGTCCCGTTTAGTTTCAAAGCGTCTGCAGGTCAACTTCCTTCACGAGGTACAGCGCGCCTAAAAATGTTTTTCTCAGCTCTACTGAAACAGTAATTCCTCCCCACCCCCGCCCCGCACATGAAGCGGTCTGCGGCATTCACAAGATTTCGTGAGAGGTTTTTTTGACGCCCTTCTGAACCAATACGTCCCTTTCTGTAACAGTATCGCCGTTGGCTCGAAAAACCTTCCACATCATTCCAAGCGGTCTGGAGTCTGTTTGACGGGGTTTTAGATGGTTTCTTTTGTTTTGTTTTTAACGCATTTCTGAAGTCCTACAAGGAATTTTGAGGAAAAGGAGAGGGCTAGGAATCGCAGGCTGAAACAGCTCTTGGAAGGAACCAAACCCTCCGCCCCCAGTTTCCTCCCAAGCCTCTGCAAATCAACTTGCTTCTCGAGGGCAATTGCTGAAGGGGACAGATGGCGTGATCAGGTTCTTCTCAGACATAAGGAAGGGTAAGTATTTTCTAAAAGCTAAACTGTCCCCACAACTCCTGTCTATTTACAGAGTTGAGGCGTTCTGAAGAACGTGTGACAGGTTGCTAACGGCCATTCAACCCATAGAATGCTTTCTCTTAAAGCATGTCGACTGCTTGGACGCTCCTTACACTTACTCCAAAACGTCTCCAAATCAACTTCCTTCCTGAGTTTCCCTTTCACTGAAAGACGCAGGGAGAGTGAAAACTTCCTTCTCAGACGAACGGCTGCAACTAAGTTTCCTTGAAAGTAAGAAGTGCCCAATCGAAGACCGTGTAGAATAAGCTTGAGGCTTCTCCAGTATGCATAACACCTTAGTAACGCTTTTTTGAGCCACTATAAAAATGGTGATGGAAAGTAGCTGGTTTGTGTGAAACCATCTGACAGTTCCTGCCAAAAGGTCTCCCACCAACGTCCTTCATTCGGGCAATTGCGGAACTGTAAAGCACTCCTGAAATGCACCTTCTCAGCCCTAAGGACTGGACAGGGCTTGTTTGTTTTTTGTTTCTAAACGTATCCCTTCCGATTTCATGAGGAGGTGCCTGGCGTTCTTCTGAATGCGACAGCTCTTCCACGCGTATTGGAGATAAAATAGCCCCTGGCCGGAGGAAGTGTCTTCTCAGTTTGGAAGCCACTCACATTTAGTTGTCAAAGGGCGGCAAGTAGCCATCCTTCAAAAATGCAAGTCCTGTAAGGTACAGACCGCGCGACCAACCTTTTTCCGAGCGCTAAAGAAGACCTAGTTGTTCCTGAAAGTAAGTCTGTCGCAATCAAAAACTGAACATTAAGTGATTTCCGGTGGTCTCCAGCGAGTGTGACAGGCTTTCAAAGACTTTCGGAGCTAATTTAGGAAAGGCTCTAAAAGTATCGCCCCTGGCAGGAAGGCACTTCCATTGAGTTCCAAAGCGTCTGGACCGTCTCTGCATTGCCTAGGCTAATTGTTGACATTCCCTGTACAATGTTCTCAGCTCTAAGCAAGGACTAGGCTTTCGTGAACAAGCAAGTCCTGTAGGTCAGCGGCTGTGTAGCGTTCTCCAGAGCCAGTGCCAGGCTTTAAGCCATGTCGGAGCCACTAGAAAAGGCTGTGCGAAAATGTAGCTCGACTGCTCGGAAGCGCCCTCCATATAGCTCAGGAACATCTGCCGGTCAGCTTCCTTCGTGAGCGCAATTGTTGAAAGGCACCTAGCGGGTGGAAAGTTGCTTCTGACTTATTGAGACGGACGCGGGGGCTTTCCTGAAAGTCAGAAGGTCCCAAGCAAATCCTTTACATCCGGAGAGAAGAGGAGTTCGCAAGAATGTGTGGCCTCTCTGGAACGCATTTCTGCCTCACTTTAAGCAATTGCATGAGAAAGCGTGGAAGTCCCTCACGTTTAGTTGCAAAAGTCTCGCAGTTAAGTTTCTTCATGTGAGCAGTAGCAGCAATGAAGGACTCCGGGTGTTTCTCAAAGTATCACTATCGGAATCAAATTCAGTGCACTAGCAGCTTTCTGACGCTCTCCAGAATGTGTGACAAAGTTTTTCAGGGCTCTCGGAGACCATGTTGCGAGACAACGTGTCTTCCATGTGTGGCAACACGTCCCGTTTAGTTTCAAAGCGTCTGCAGGTCAACTTCCTTCACGAGGTACAGCGCGCCTAAAAATGTTTTTCTCAGCTCTACTGAAACAGTAATTCCTCCCCACCCCCGCCCCGCACATGAAACGGTCTGCGGCATTCACAAGATTTCGTGATAGGTTTTTTGACGCACTTCTGAACCTGTATATCCCTTTCTCTAACAGTATCGCCGTTTGCTCGAAAAACCTTCCATATCGTTCCAAAAGGTCTGGAGTCTGTTTGACGGGGTTTTTGTTTGTTTCGTTTTGTTTTTAACGCATTTCTGAAGTCCTACAAGTAATTTTGAGGAAAAGGAGAGGGCTAGGAATCGCAGGCTGAAACAGCCCTTGGAAGGAACCAACCCTCCGCCCCCAGTTTCGTCCCAAACCTCTGCAAATCAGCTTGCTTCTCGAGGGCAATTGCTGAAGGGGACAGATGGCGTGATCAGGTTCTTCTCAGACATAAGGAAGGGTAAGTATTTTCTAAAAGCTAGACTGTCCCCACAAATCCTGTTTATTTACAGATTTGAGGCGTTCTGAAGAACGTGTGACAGGTTTCTAACGGCCATTCAACCCATAGAATGCTTTCTCTTAAAGCATGTCGACTGCTTGGACGCTCCTTACACTTACTCCAAAACGTCTCCAAATCAACTTCCTTCCTGAGTTTCCCTTTCACTGAAAGACGCAGGGCGAGTGAAAACTTCCTTCTCAGAGGAATGGCTGCAACTGATTTTTCTTGAAAGTCAGAAGTGCCCAAACAAAGATTGTCCAGAATGCGCTTGAGGCTTCTCCAGTATGCCTGACACGTTATTAATGCTTTTTTGAGCCAGTATAAAAATGGTGATGGAAAGTAGCTGGTTTGTGTGGAACCCCCTCACAGTTCCTGCCAAAAAGTCTCCAACCAACTTCCTTCATTCGGGCAATTGCGGAACTGTAAAGCGCTCCTGAAATGGACCTTCTCAGACCTAATGAAGGGACAGGGTTTGATTTATTTTCCTGAAAGTATATCTGCATAATTTATGAGGAGGTGGCCTGAGTTCTTCTGAATGTGACAGCTCTTCCAGGCGTTTTTGAGACAAAATAGGTTATCGCGTGAGGAAGTGTCTTCTCTGTGTTGAAGCAACTCACATTTAATTCCCAAACGTCAAGTAATCACTTACCTTCATAATGGCAATTGCTGAATGGTACAGACTGGGCGAACAGCTTCTTCTAAAATCTAATAAAGAAAGAGGTTTTTCTAAAAGTAAATATGTCCCTATGAAATAGAGTACACAAATTGATTTCAGTTATTCTCCAGAATGTGGGAAAGGTTTTTGAGGTATTTCTGAGATATTATAAAATATTCCAGAAAAGTATGGCGACTTCCTGTGGTTCCGTGTATTTCTAAAATGTGTCCAAATCAATATCCTTGAGGATAGTAAGAGCAGAAAGGTAGAGACCATGTGAAAATCTTCTTCTGAAATCTAAAGAAGAAAAAGATGTTTCAGAAAGTAAATATGTCACAAAGAAATACTGAACATGAAATGATTTCTGTCATTCTTCAGAACGTGTGACAGGTTATGAATGCTTTTCTGAGCCAAATTAGTAATGTCTAAAAGTATCGCCACTGGCAGGAATCACCTTACATTTAGTTCCAAAGCATCTCAAGGGTAGCAGGCGGAAGCTGTGAGATTCTTAACAAGGATGTGAAATCTAGAACACTCTGGTCATTGGTGAAGCCATAACCAGGATGCAGGGCTATCAATAAATTAAAGCCAAGTCTGTGTTAAGCCCACTAGTAGGTGACCAGGGAGCCTAGTGAAAAGGAGAAAGTATAATGAAGCTTTATGATGGAATTTAGAGGGGGAGTAGGAAGAGGGCTACATACACTTGGCATTCTTTAAAACTTTTAACCTAAACTAGAACCAAAACTACCTCATTTAAATAAAATCTCCATCAATAATCTAATTATCTGTAGGAGAGAATGCAGGCTGAAGACTAGAAGCAGAGTGGGGGCTATTCTGTTTATTGTACCCAATGATTACCTGACCTATGGACAGGTGGCGCATGCGTGCTTTTGGTGTGAGGAGCAAGAGACCATGTATGGACTTTGGAGGCTAGATTGGCTGAATTATAGGAGGTAAGGGAGGCAGAGAAGTACATTGATGAGACTTTTTGGGAGACTGTAAAGCTGTCCCACTTTCAGTCAGACAGTCCCTGTGCTGTTAAGGCTGGTGAAAAGCTCAGGGAATAAGAATATTCATCTAGAGCAGAAGGAAACCACTCCTTCCAGATGATGTTATGGTATTCTCTCACACTGATGATACTTCTCTGGGGAAAGGAACTCCTGTCATTAGGAAAAGGAAGATATTAGGAATGGGTGATTCGATCATTCAAAACATAGGTAGCTAGGTTTGTGATGACTAGGAGAACTGTATGGTGACTTGCCTGCCTAGTGCAAAGGTTGCGGATTTCTTGAGACATCTATATAGACTTATGTGTATTACTGGGGAGGAGCCGGTGTTCGTGGTTCACGTAGGTACCAAAGAAATAGGGTATGTCTACACTACCACCCTAGTTCGAACTAGGGTGGTAATGTAGGCAACCGGCATTGCAAATGAAGCCTGGGATTTGAATTTCCCGGGCTTCATTTGCATATTGCCGGGCGTCGCCATTTTTAAATGTCCGCTAGTTCGGACTCCGTGCCCCGCGGCTACACGCAGCATGAACTAGGTAGTTCGGATTAGGCTTCCTATTCCAAACTACCGTTACTCCTTGGGGAGCAAGCAAGGCAGACGAACCCATGGAGACCCAACAAGAGCAGCAAACCCAATTGGTCCAGCAGCTGACTACCCAATTTCAGGAGCATCAGAGACAGTTGATCTAGGAATTAGTTGCGCAACAAGACCAGTGGCAGCAGATGGTGAAGTGGAGATGGGGAACGACGGCGGGCAGACCAGGGGGAGCTGGGGAGGGACCCAACCTACCCCTGTGCCTCACGAAGCTGGGACCTCAGGACGACCCCGAAGCATTCCTCACCACGTTCGAGCACGCAGCCTGATGGCCGCCGGAACAGTGGGCCACCCTGCTGGCCCCCTACCTGAGTGGACTGGCCCAGCTGGCGTATCTCAGCCTGGCAATCATGGATGCTCTGAATTACCACAAGGTGAGGGAGGTCATATTAAATCAGCAAGGACATTCACCCAAGACTTGCCAACAGAAGTTTAAAGTGTTTAGGACAGACGACCGACCCCAGGCGGTGGCGCAATGACTGTGGGAGTGGGCCAACCGCTGGTTGGAACCCGAACACAAGACCAGCGCGCAGGTCACAGAGATGGTGGTAATGGAGCAGTTCATACACATCCTACCGCATAAAGGACAAAGGTGGGTGTGGAGGAACCAGCCCACGACCCTCAACGAGGCGGTCACCTTTATGGAGACCCATCTCCTGACTGAGCGAGAAGCAGGCGGCAGCAAGCAGGAGACCCTGCCAGGCCCAAAGGTAGGGGGGCCCAGGCCCCAGGGTAAACCCGCAGGGAGAGAGGCACCCCTGGGAGTTTGGCAGGGATGGGACAACATCCCTCGGCTGGCACCAGTCTGGCCCAGCCCACCTCCGGAGAAGGCAGAAGGGGGGGAACGGCCGGAGGTGACCCCGAAGGAAGCCCAACCGGGGCCCTGGGGGCCATGTTTTCAGTGTGGCCAGGAGGGGCATTTCAAGCGGGAGTGTCCCCTGATGGACTGCACATTGAATCAGGGGGAACTGCCCGAACCAGAGGACGGTGGCACTGGGGAAAGGAACCGGGTGCTACGAAAAATGACAATAGAGAGCCGTTCGGTCCAAGCCCTAGTGGATTCCGGCTCCTCGGTAACGCTCGTAAGGGCTGACCTCATCCCCCCCCGGGCTACCCGAAGGCCAGCCAGTGTGGATGAGATGTGTCCACGGGGAGGGAAGAGCTTACCCAATGGTCCAGGTCCGCATAACGGGCTGTGGACAGGACCACATCTGGAAGGTAGGCAAGGCAAGAGCCTGGGGTAGAGCAGGGCTCTTGCCTTGCCTACCTTCCAGAAGTGGTCCGGAAAGTCGGGGAGGTTGACTACGAGGTAAAGATGTCAGGCCACCAACAAGGGACCCAGCTCTTCCACGTCAACCTGCTAAAGAAATGGTTACCCCGAGAAGCCCTATTGATCGCTGTCACGTTACCAAATTGGAGGGAAGCAGCCAGATCGCTGCTGCACCCCTAGGTGGGGGTATTGGCCCCAGAAATCTGTATGAAAGGGAGCCATGTGGGGTATTGAATGGGAGCTTGTTGTTTTCTGATCCTGTGTACACTGTTTATGTGAGTGTATAATGTCTGTGTGTGTAGATCTGTAATCTGTGTGGAAACTGAAGATTTCCCTGCATGTGGTTAAGCATTGGGCAGGGCCGAGCCTGTGGACATGCTAATTACCTGTGGGACAATGGTTCTCAATGGGCCAAAGACACACCCAAAGAATGGGGGCTGTCCTGAGAGCAGCCAGCAGGGAACACAGAGAGGCTGAGGACCAGGTGACCTGCTGCATACCAGAAGAGGCCAGGGAGGGGGTATAAAGAGGCCATGTGGTCGATGCCATTTTGTTCTCAGCTCAGCACTTCATCCCAGAGGCAGCACTGCAGGGATTGAAGAGCCCGGAAGACCTGGGAACCCATCCTGATCGTAGGATGTGCAATAAGAACTTTTAACCAGCAGCTGCAACATCTCTGCTAGCGCCTGCATCGAGAACTGGGAGATTCGGTGCATGTAACGTACTGTACTTTAATAACCTTACTCTCAGGCTTTTCTTTCTTGTAATAATAAACCTTTAGATATAGATTTTAAAGGATTGGCCCAGCGTGATTTGTGGGTAAGATCCAGAGGGTAAATTGACCAGGGATCTGTGGCTGGTTTCTTGGAACCGGACAGAACTTGTTCGGGGTAGGTGGGATTGGGTGCTAGGACCCCCCACCTGTGTATAGGCCCGGGGCCATCTGGGGCACGGATATTGCTGGGGTGTCGGAGGGGTTTTGCTCGGGAGGCTTCAGGCAGGCAGCTGAAGCGCTCTGTGAGACTGGTTTGTGGCCTGTGTGGAGAGGTCGCCAGTCAGGGGGACTGTAAAGAGCCCCGGATTTGAGCAATTCGCCCTGAGCGGACGCCCTAAGCTGTGCCCAGACACGGCCCGGTCCACCACAATCGCGCTGCCCTCCGAGGGAGACAACCTGGGATCGTGGAGCAGGGACGAGGTGGAACACCCTGAGATTACTCTAGACCCCGAGCTGACCTCTCAGCAGCAGGGACAACTGCAAGGCATCCTCCAGTGACACCAGGAGACCCTCACGACCCGACCTGGACGGACGACCCTAGGAATACATCGGATCATCATGGAGGAGGGCTGGATCGTGCGAGAACCTCTACACCTCCTTCCTGGAAAATGTGGGACACCGTGAGGCGGGAGATCCAATTGATGCAG
Source organism: Pelodiscus sinensis (assembly GCF_049634645.1). NCBI lineage: Eukaryota > Metazoa > Chordata > Testudines > Trionychidae > Pelodiscus > Pelodiscus sinensis. Next base: position 12,986,982 of record NC_134723.1, read on the forward strand.
CGGTGAGGGGTAATAGAGGAGTCAGCGAGCAAGTGGCACAGCCCAATTGTCCTGGTCCCTAAAGCCAATGGCTCGACGCAATTCTGTATAGACTTCTGGCGGGTAAACTCGATATTCTGCTTCGACACATACCTGATGCCGAGAGTGGACAAGCTCCTGGAACGGCTCGGGCAGGCCTCCTATATAACGACCCTGGATCTGTCGAAGGGGACAGATATCCCTCGACCCAGAAGCCCGAGAGAAGGCCGCCTTTTTGACCCCCTTCGGCCTGTTCCACTTCCGAACCATGCCTTTTGGTCTCCATGGGGCAGCGGCAACCTTCCAGCAGCTGACAGATCGGATACTGACCCCACATCACGAATACGCCACTGCCTACATAGATGACATCGTCATCTACAGCCCGACGTGGGAGGACCATCTGAGGCATGTAGAGGCAGTGCTCTCATCCCTGGGTAAGGCCGGGCGCACAGCCAACCCAAATAAATGTCATTTCGCCCAAAGCGAAGTCTCGTATTTTGGGTACTCAGTGGGGCAGGGGCAGTTGAAACCCATGTACAGCAAAGTACAAGCTTTAAGAGACTATCCGACCCCGACAACTAAAAAACAGGTCCACCAATTCCTGGGGCTCGCGGGGTACTATAGGAGATTCGTACCGCAGTTCGCCACGTTGGCAACGCCGTTGACTGAACTAGTGAGTAACACTGAACCCTCCAAGGTGAGATGGAACCCCCAGGCAGAGCGAGTCTTTCAGGTATTAAAAGAGAGACTGGCCTCGGCTCCCGTGTTAACACAACCAAATTTCAATAAGCCCTTTACTCTTTACACAGATGCCTCGGAGGTGGGACTCGGCGCTGTATTAGTGCAGGAAGAGCCGGGCGGGGATCCTATACCCATCCTATACCTCAGCCAAAAGCTGTTGCCCTGCGAACGAGCCTACGCTACCATCGAGAAGGAAGCACTGGCGGTGAAATGGGTGGTTGACACATTGAGATACTATCTATGGGGTACTAAATTCAGATTGGTGATGGACCATGCCCCTTTGGTCTGGATAAACTCTATGAAGGATACGAACGCCCGCATAATGCGGTGGTATCTGGCCCTACAGCCCTACTGTTTTGGGGTAGTGCACCGACCGGGGGTCACTCACCTTAACGTGGACTTCTTTTTGCGGATAGGGGAACAAACCTCAACCCGTTGCAAACCCCTGCAAAAGGGGGAGGTGTGTGACAGACCAGGCGAGGTCCGCACTAGCCTTGGGGGGAGGGTTACCCCCAAGGCCAGGAAACGGACGTCGCGGCCAGCAGTGTCGGGGCCATCTCCAACCGGCCGGAGCAAGGGCGTGGGGAAGCGTGGACAAGCCCGTGCCAGGGGAGACGGGGACTGGCCTGAGCCATGGGGAAGAGTCCCGTCGGGGCGCATCAACCCGCCCAGGGGGGTGGAGCCCCAGACACGCGCCGGAGAGAGCCCAGAAGGAAAGACGCAGGAGGGGCAGGGCTAACCTCCCTGACGTCACTCCCCAGGCACTTTAAAAGTGGCGGCCAGATGCCAAGGCAGGGGGGAGCGAGGCAGCAGCCACCCTGGCTTCCAGAGGTGCCAAGCCTCCTGCCTTCCAGGCGAAGAAGGAGGACAGCCCCGGCAGCCTGCGGATCGTGGTTGGATGGACACGGTGGCACCAGCGGGGTGAGTGATCCAGCGGACGTCCTGCCGAGGAAGTTGGAAGGTGGGGAGTGGAAGGAGCCCGGGCCGGCGCCTTTTTGGTGCCCGTGGGCAGACGAGTTTAACGCGGCGGCCCCGTCTGCCGTGAAGAGCGGCTTGCAGGTACCGAACTCCACTTAGAGCCTCGGGCTGGGACCCAGAGGAGAGGGCAGGCCAGGGTCCCCCACTCCCCACAACCCGAAAGCACTCCTGAGTAAGGGTATGTCTACACTACCCCGCTAGTTCGAAGTAGCGGAGTAATGTATGCATACCAAACTTGCTAATGAAGCCCGGGATTTGAATTTCCCGGGCTTCATTAGCATAAAGCCGGCGCCGCCATTTTTAAAAGCCGGCTAGCGCGAACCCCGTGCCGCGCAGCTACACGTGGCACGGGCTAGATAGTTCGAACTACGTAGCCATTCCGAACTATCTGTATGCCTCGTTCTACGTAGTTCGAACTATCTAGCCCGTGCCGCGTGTAGCCGCGCGGCACGGGGTTCGCGCTAGCCGGCTTTTAAAAATGGCGGCGCCGGCTTTATGCTAATGAAGCCCGGGAAATTCAAATCCCGGGCTTCATTAGCAAGTTCAGTATGCATACATTACCCCGCTACTTCGAACTAGCGGGGTAGTGTAGACATACCCTCTCTGAGACCCATGGCGACGAGGGCCGGGTGAGGACAGGGGTCGCTCCCCACTCCCTCGGATGCTGAAACACCCGTTCTAGGGACGGGAACGGGGTGCAAGGACACCGCGGCTCGTTGTCGAGCCCAAAAGGGCCCCCCCTCCCGGTCCTGCGGAAGGGGGGCAACGCGGTGGAGCGTCAGCTGAGCCCCCTCTGCTGGCTAAAGCAGGGGGGTGATCGCACCCATCGATCCCACCGACCATAGACCCTGGACAGGGATTCCCCCAATCAAACTTAAGGCAGTGTGTCCGCAGGGCCCCTACCGTCCCCCGCTTAATTTGAACTAGGAAAACCTCATTTTACGAGGATTGAGCCTAGTTCGAACTAGCTAGTTTGAATTAAGGGGTGTGTAGCCCCTTAATTTGAACTAGTGGCAGGCTAGCCCTCCCCAGCTTTCCCTGGTGGCCACTCTGGCCAACACCAGAGAAACTCGTCTGTCCCCCTCCCGGCCCCAGACTCCTTAAAGGGGCAGGGGCTGGCTACGGTGCCCGTGCCAGGTGAAAGCCTGCCAGCACCCAGCCAGCAGACCCTGCACCTGGCACGGATTGAGCCACCCACCCGATGCCCCCCAGCCCTCCCCCTCTTCCCGGGATCAGGCTGGCAGCTCCCGGGAGCTTGCCCAGGACCGCAAGAGGCGGGCACCCGCCTGGGCTAGTGCGGACATCGTGGACCTCGTCCACGACCTCCGCACTAGGCACAGGAAAGTGGCCGGCTAGGGCAGGAGAGCTGCCAGCCTGGCCACCCAGGAGCAGGTGTGCATGAAAATCAAGGTGGTCCACTGAGACCCCCCGACCCTGAGCCCTGAGCTAAAATGGCTGTACTGGGTCAGACCAAAGGTCCATCTAGCCCAGTAGCCTGTCTGCCGACAGTGGCCAACCCTAGGAACCCTGGAGGGGATGGACCGAAGACAGTGACCAAGCCATTTGTCTCCCTGGCTAATAGCACTTCATGGACCCAACCTCCATCACTTTATCTCACTTCCCTTTAAACTCTGTTCTAGTTGTAGCCTTCACAGCCTCCTGCAGCAAGGAGTTCCACAGGTTGACTCTTTGCTTTGTGAAGAACAACTTTCTGTTACTAGTTTGAAGCCTGCCACCCATTCCTTTCCTTTGGTGTCCTCTAGTCCTTCTTTATGGGAACTAATGAAGAACTTTTCTGTATGCACCCTCTCCACCCAACTCCTGCTATTAGAGACCTCTATCCTGTCCCCCCTCTGTCCCCTCTTTTCTAAGCTAAAAGTCCCAGTTTCTTTAGCCTCTCTTCATATGGGACCTGTTCCCAACCCCTGATCATTGTAGTTGCCCTCCCCTCTCCCACGCTCTCTCTTCCCCTCTCCCACCTCCTTTTCCCAGTCTCCCCCAGTTTTGTTCAATAAAGACAGATTCCATTTCTGAACACAATTGTCCTTTATTTTGTACATCAAGAAGAGGGGCTAGAGAAGGGTAAGTGGAAGGAGGTGAGGGAGGAATGGAGTACGCACCCCCGATGGGGAGGACTGGGCTGGCTCTGTGGGCTTCTGGGGGTGGAAGCTCTCCTGCAGCCCCCCAATTGCCCCCTCTCCCCAGATGGCAGCCTGCGGCAAGTGCAGCCGGTCTGATGGCCGAGTGGTGTGATGTGCCCAGTGTGGGTAGAACGGGCACTCCAAACCAGGACTGCTTTGCAAGCGGGGCAGCCCTGAGACCTGTCTGTCCGGGGTGGGGGTTGGGACCCTTTAAGCACAGCCCTCGGCAAGCCTGAGACAGCATCTCCACGCTCTAAGTCCTCCTCTGATGCCCTGCCGGCACTGCTTCTGGCCATCCTTAAGCCCGGTTTAAGGTCCACTTAATGTGGACATGCTAGTTCGAATTAGCAAAACGCTAATTCGAACTAGTTTTTTAGTCTGGATCCATTAGTTCAAATTAGCTTAGTTCGAATTAACTAATTCGAACTAAGTTAGTTCGAATTAACGTTGTAGTGTAGACATACCCCCAGTGGGGCCTCTGGACAATTGAGATGCCAAAGGAGTACTAAAGATGATACAGTCAATGTGGAGAAACTAAATGAATTCTTTGATTCACTCTTCAATGGCTGAGGATGTGAGGGAGATTCCCAAACCTGAGCCATTCTTTTTAGGAGACAAATCTGAGGAATTGTCCCAGACCGAGGTATCATTTGGAGAGGTTTTAGGACAAATTGATAAATTTAACAGTAACAAGTGACTGGGACCAGATGCATTCACCCAAGAGTTCTGAAAGAACTCAAATGTGAAATTGCAAAACTGTTAACTGTGGTTTGTATAAATAAGATTTTGTACCTTAAGACTGGAAGATGGCTAATGTGATGCCAATATTTCAAAAGGCCTATGAATGTGATCATGGCAATTACAGACTAGTAAATTTAACTTCAGTACCAGTCATATTAATTGTAACCATAGTAAAGAATAAAATTGTCAGACACCTAGATGAACATAATTTGTTGGGGGAAAGTCAAAATGGTGTCTGTAAAGCGAATTTATGGTTTCTGTAAAGGGAACTTATGCCTTACTAATCTACTAGAATTCTTTGAGGGAGTCAACAAACATGTGGAAAAGAGGGATCCAGTAGATAAAGTGTACTTAGATTTCCAGAAAGCCTTTGACAAGGTCCCTCAGCAAAGGTTCTTAAGTAAAAAAAGTTATCATGGGATAAGAGGGAAGGTCCTGTCATGCGCTAATAACTGGCTGATAAAATTTTAACTGATTAAATTTGCAGATGATATTAAACTGCTTAAGCAAGTTAAGACCAAAGCAGACTGTGAAGAGCTTCAAAAAGATCTCACAAAACTAAGTGGCTGGGCAACAAAATGGCAAATGAAATTTAATGTTGATAAATGTAAAGTAATGCACACTTGAAAAAATTACCCCAACTATATATACAATATGATGAAGACTAATTTAGCTGTAATTGATCAAGAGAGAGATCTTGAATCATTGAGGATAGTTCCCTGAAAACCTTCACTCAATGTGCAGTGGCAATCAAAAAAGCAAATAAAATGTTAGGAATCATTAAACAAGGGATAGAGAATAAGACAGAAGAACATCTTATTGCTGCTATATAAACGCAAGGCAACCCCACATGCTGAATACTGCATACAGATGTGGTCGCCAAATCTCAAAAATACATGTTGGTATTGGAAAAGGTTCAGAAAAGAGCAACAAAGAGGATTAGGGGTTTGGAATGGGTCCCAGATGAAAAGAAATTAAAAAGACTGTGACTTTTCATCTGAGGGAATGTCTACACTACAGCACTAATTCGAACTAACTTAGTTCGAATTAGTTAAAATTCGAACTAAGCTAATTCGAATTAGCACATCTAGACTTAAAAAACTAGTTTGAATTAGCGTTTTGCTAATTCGAACTAGCATGTCCACACTGAGTGGACCCTAAACCGAGGTTAAGAATGGCCGGAAGCAGTGCCGGCAGGGCATCAGATTAGGACTTAGAGCGTGGAGCTTCTGTCACAGGCTAGCTGAAGGCTGTGCTTAAAGGGACCCGACCCCCACCCCAGACAGACAGTTCTCAGGGGTTCCCCGCTTGCAAAGCAGTCCTGGCTTGGAGTGCCCTGAGTGCCCACACTTGGTACATCACAGCACTCGGCCATCAGCCCGGCTGCACTTGCCGCAGGCTGCCATCTGGGGGGGGGGGGGGGGGGTCAAGAAAGGGGCTTCAGGAGAGTTTCCACCTCAAGGAGCCCTCAGAGCCAGCCCAGTCCTCCCCATCGGCGGCTCGGACCCCATTCCTCCCTCACCTCCTTCCACTTACCCCTCCCTAACCCCCCTTCCTGATGTGCAAAATAAAGGACACGTGTGTTCAAAAATAGAAACTCTATTGAACAAAACTCGGGGAGACTGGGAAAAGAAGGTGGGAGAGGGGAAGAGAGAGGGTGGGAGAGGGGAGGGCAACTAAAATGATCAGGGGTTTGGAACAGGTCCCATATGAAGAGAGGCTAAAGAGACTGGGACTTCTCAGCTTAGAAAAGAGGAGAGGGGGCATATGATAGAGGTCTATAAAAGCATGAGTGGTGTGGAGAGGGTGCATACAGAAAAGTTCTTCATTAGTTCCCATAAAAGAAGGACTAAAGGACACCAAATGAAATGAATGAGTAGCAGGCTTCAAGCTAGTAACAGAAAGTTCTTCTTCACAAAGCAAATAGTCAACCTGTAGAACTCCTTGCTGCAGGAGGCTGTGAAGGCTACAACTAGAACAGAGTTTAAAGAGAAGTGAGATAAAGTCATGGAGGGTGGGACCATGGAGTGCTATTAGCCAGGGGGTAGGAATGGTGTCCCTGGCCTCTGTTTGTGGAAGGCTAGAGATGGATGGCACGAGACAAATGGCTTGGTCATTGTCTTCGGTCCATCCCCTCCAGGGTACCTAGTGTTGGCCGCTGTTGGCAGACAGGCTACTGGGCTAGATGGACCTTTGGTCCGACCCAGTACGGCCATTCTAAGCTCAGGGCTCAGGGTCGGGGGTCTCACTGGACCATCTTGATTTTCATGCCATCCTGCTCCTGGGTGGCCAGGCCGGCAGCTATCCTGCCCTAGACAGCCACTTTCCTGTGCCTAGTGCGGCGGTCGTGGATGAGGTCCACGATGTCTGCACTAGACCAGGCGGGCGTCCGCCTCTTGCGGACCTGGGCAGGCTCCCGGGAGCCACCAACCTGGTCCTGGGAAGAGGCGGAGGGCTGGGTGGCAACGGGTGGCCGGCTCGAACCGTGCCAGGTGCAGGGTCTGCTGGCTGGGTGCTGGCAGGCTTGCACCTGGCACGGACACCTTAGCCAGCCTGTGCCCCTTTAAGGGCTCTGGGGCTGGGAGGGGGGCAGAAGAGTTTCCCTGGTGGTGCCCAGAGTGGCCACCAGGGAAAGCTGGGGAGGGCTAGCCTCCCACTAGTTCAAATTAAGTGGCTACATAGCACGTGTAGCGCCTACCTAAGTTAATTCGAACTAACGTCTGTTAGGGTACGTCTGTTGCCAGAGGCATGTAGATTAGGCTACCAGACATAGGAAAATGAAGCGTCGACTTAAATAATCGCTGCTTCTTTTAAATTTACATTGCTGCCGCGCTGAGCTGACAAACAGCTGACCAGCTGTTTGTCAGCTCAGCGTGATAGTCTGGACACGCGGGTGGCGACATCAAAAGCATTTGTCGACCACCCAGGTATGCCTCCAGGGATGAGGTATACCTGGGTGGTCGACAAATACCTTTGATGTCAACACCCGCGCGTCCAGGTGCGTCCAGACTGCCGCGCTGAGCCGACAAACAGCTGATGAGCTGTTTGTCGGCTGAGTGCGGCAGCCATGTAAATTTAAATGAAGCGGCATTTATTTAAATCACCGCTTCATTTTCCTATGTCTGGTAGCCTAATCTACATGCCTCTGGCGACAGAGGCATGTAGTCTAGACGTACCCTTAGTTCGAATTAACTTTGTAGTGTAGACATACCCTCAGAAAAGAGGAGACTAGGGGAGATACTATAGAGGTCGATAAAATCATGACTGGTGTGGAAAAAGTGAATAAGGAAAAGTTATTTATTTGTTTCCATAACATAAGAACTAGGAGTCACTAAATGAAATTAATAGGTAGCAGGTTTTAAAAAACAAAACAAAGTTTTTTTCATTTAGCACTTGGTCTGCCTGTGGGACTCCTTGCTAGAGGAGGTTGTGAAGACCAGGACACTAACAGGGTTCAAGAAAGAACTAGGTAATTTCATGGAGGTTAGGTCCATCAATGGCTATTAGCCAGGATGGGTAGGAATGGTGTTCCTAGCCTCTGTCAGAGGCTGAGAGTGGGTGACAGGAGAGGGATTTCTTGATGATTCCCTGTTCTGTTCACTCCCTCTGTGGCCACTGTCAGAAGACAGGATACTGGGCTAGATGGACCTTTGGTCTGGCCACTCTTATGTTCTTATGCACCTTTCCTGACACTTCCATGTTGATGTCAATGAAGTGGTCCTTGCAATCCACAAGCACCTGCACCACCATGGATAAGTACCTTTTCTGGTTGATATATTCTAAGATACAGTGTTCAGGGGTCAAGATGGAGATTTGTGTGCCATCCATGGCATCACCATAGTTAGGGAAGCCCTTGGCAGCAAAACCCTCCATTATGATGTCCATGTTCCCCAGAATCACAACCCTCTGTAGCAGGATTTTATTGATGGCCTTGACTATTTGTATTAGACGAGCCCCGACTATAGATGTCCCCATCCCGAACTGATTCTAAACTGTCAGGCCTGGCAAGCTTACATACAGCAATTACCAAGTGCTTCTCCATGGTCAGAGCAGGTCTCATGTGGGTATCCTGGCACCTCAGGACAGGAGAAAGCCATTTGCAAAGTTTCAAGAAAGTAGCCTCTCTCATTTGGAAGTTCTGCAGCCTGTTTCTTCTCTGCCTCACAATGTGGTCCACCAATCTCATGGCAGGAGAACTGGTGCTCCATTGGTTCCAGAGGATTGACTGGGGAGTATGCTAGCATGAGGCCTTGCCAGAACTGGGCTTCCATGCCACACTGAGCTTCCTCCTCATCCTCTTCGAGTAACAGGCATATGTTCTTGAAGTACAGTGCCATAAGGCATACCGTGACATCCATGAGCATGATGATGCTTTCCTACACACTGGACTCCATGCTTACAGTGCTCTGGCATCCATGTGGGCAACCAGTGCATAAAAAGGCATGAACAAAACATACTGCATCTCCTTTAACCCATGTGAGGGGGAAGGGACTTGAGAAGTGCCTTATGGGATGCATTTGATATAAGTCCCTCTAACCAACTGCAGCAGAGTTTTGGACCCAGTGGGCACTGAAAACATAGCCCAGACTGAAAAGCTGCTCACAATGCCTTGCTCTCTGAGTCAATGGTAGGCTCCCTAATGGGGAGACAACATTTTTCTCCGTAATGAAAACATGGACCTTCGACTTCGCAGAATCAGGTGTCCAGACGTTGACTGTAATAGAGTTGATCTTATCTTGTAGTGTAGAAGTGCCTTTAGTGTATTTGTCATTGATTTCATTTTGTATCAATTAAACCTTGTTCATAAAGCTAATACTTATAGTTACACAGACACACACAACTGATAGTAGCTTTGGTTTAAATGCCTCCTTTTTTACAGCTACAAAGTATACAAAAAAGCATTTTGTTTCTCTTGTCTTTTTAATTTTAATATTTAAAAATCAAGAAGGGGCAGATAGAGATTAAGATGGAAAACTGTATAACCCTCCATATACTTGACCCCTTAAAATGTCCACTCTTTTACATATGCCCTTTTACAGCTTTGAGCGAAAGACATGCTTGACTCTTATGTATCTCTAGCATTACAAATAAAGAAATGTGATATAGTACACTGAAACTAATACAGTACTGAATTTAGTTAAATAAAATAAAAATGTGTTCAGAAATATGTTAGCTCAAAATATGTAGTTGCACCAATTCATAATGTGAAAGAATCAGAACAAAAAGTAGTCCTATTGGATTCTGGGAGGGGGTGGGAATTAGCCTACATCTAAAGGACTTTCCCCTGACCTACGGGGATAAGCCACAGAGCCCAGGATGCCAAATGTTTACTGGGGGCAAATAGAGAAAAAACAGGGATTGGTGTAGAGGTCATAGGGTCAAAACGAGGGAGCTGGATGGGGACACCAAGCCTCTCGAGAAGGTCTTGATAAGTCAGTTGATGCTGCCTAGTGGAACTCTGCCCAGATACTGGAGCGCAAATAGGCCCCACAGTCACAGGCCCATCCCTCAGCCAACATCTGCTCCCTGGTCTTGTAAAATGCCATCTTGACTATAGCCAGAAGGGGGTGGAGGAGCTACAGATGGGGTGTGCATAAATTAATAGGTGAGAGGAACCAGAAGCTGGGCTGTAACTTGGCACACTTGAGATAAGTGTGCGCCAGGGTCTTCCTTATGCTACAGAAGGGGCAAGTGTTGGGAACAGGGGTGAACCGCACCAAGTACAGACTCATGCTCACAGCGCCATGAAGGCAGGCTATGGAACCAAGGTGGAGTAGAGGCTGGCCCATTGGGACTCCCCACTCTCTATTGGTGGTAGGAAGTCCCACCACTTGATATTTAGGTGGGACACGAGGGTGGGGAAGTGAAGAGTGTTAAGCACGAGCATGTACAGATGACCCTTTGGCACGGTTCGAAAGGGAACTGAATGCAATGCGTGCAGCTGGCTTGGATGATGAGGGAAAGGTAGTCAAAAAGGTATGCAGGGCTGGAGGCTGATGGAGAGATCAAAAGGGCCCGGGGTGAGGAGTGGGTGGGGTGTGCCGAGGAGTACATAAGGTAGAGAGCCCCATGTGCTGGGCAAGCGCTGGAGGATCCACCCAGTTTCTCTGGTCGTAGTCCAGGACGTCTCTGATACTGGTGACTTCTGCCAGGACCAACCTCTGGTGCACCGAGGGGGACTCCAATGCCTGCACACAAAAATGGGGATTGTGTAGCGGGGATTCTGTGGGGAGGTCTACCTCCACAGTGGCTCAACAGAAGACCATTATATTGATTACTTTTTTGTTTTGGCTCCGACCTGCGGGCAGCAAACAAACGGGTCATAGGCCATGTGTTGAGTAGCCCTGCGTTAGCCAGAACTATTTGTCAATTATAACAAAATTTCTAGCTTATGAGTTTTCACTTCAAGTATAATTTGCTTGTGAGGTTTCTGGAAGAGCTGCAAAGTGTATGTACCAAAGAAGTTGTAAAATGAGTAGTTAAGCTATAATGGAGCACTCTGAATTTTTTTTTCAAATTTAATCTCTAAATTGTCACTTTCATTCCTGTTTCATTACCAATATTTCACACACAGTTCAAGACATTTAGAAGTCCACTTAAAATGTCCATTATATCAGAGAAGGGATGTTCACTCATTGGAGCAAGTCCAGCGGAGGACAACAAAAACGATTAGGGGCTGGAGCACATGATTTATGAGGAGAGGCTGAGGGATTGGGTCTTATGTAGTATATAGAAGAGAAGAGTGAGATAGGATTTGAGTAGTTTGGTTTTGTGTTGGTTTTTCTGGTTTTTTATCTTTTTTTCCCCATGGAGCTGGAACTGTCCCTGGGCAGGTGATGACTCCACACTGCCATGCTGCAAATTCTCCTGTGCCTCGATGACACCATCATGATGCTCCTGTCCCATCTGGACTCAGCACCCAGCCTTGAGCCTCTCACCCAAGGTGTAGCATCAATGGCCTTCCCACTGAACTTCCCTGTGGAAAGGTGATTTTGGAGACTGGACACCAGTTCTGACTGGTGGGACTATCTCATAATGGAGTAGTGGGACGACCAGCATTGGCTCTGAAACTTCCGTATGCAGAAGGCTGCATTCCAGGAGCTGTGTGCCTGGCTTGCTCCTGCCCTACAATGACAGGGCACTCACTTGCAGCCTGCCATCCCCCTGGAGAAGCAGGTCACTATTGCCCTGTGGAAGCTGGCAACCCCTGACAACTACTGCTTGGTGGGACACCAATTTGGTGTGGGGAGGTCTACTGTGGGGGACTACTTGATGGAGGTAAGTTGCTCTTGGGGGACAGTCCATACAGGGTGGGGGGCTCAAAAATGGGGACTGTCAGGAAAGGGCAGATGGAGTGGGGGATGGAGTGGGAATGGAGGGGATGCTCTTGGGCTCACCCTTCCCTTCTGCTGGGAGGGACACCTGGGATCTTTGGGGGAATGGTGGGGGGAACCTCCCAAGGGCTAAGGTACTCCCTTTAATTTCCTGTTTTGTGTGTTTTATTTGTCTCTCTCTGCAGAGATTAGGATTAGGAAGCCTAACCCAAACTAGCTAGTTCTTGCCGCATGTAGCCGCGCGGCACGGGGTCCGAACTAGCCAGCATTTAAAAATGGCGCCGGCCGGCTTCATGCAAATGAAGCCCGGGAAATTCAAATCCCGGGCTCCATTTGCAACTCCGTATGACTACATTACCCCCCCAGTTCGAACTAGGGGGGTAGTGTAGACATACCCCTAGTGTGTGGCCATCGCCCTGTGAAAGCTCTCCACGCCGGATAGCTACCAATCTGTCGGGAACCAGTTCGGCATGGGGAAATCCACTGTTGGAGCCGTGCTCATGCAGGTACGGCACTCACTGGCCACTGTTCCGGGGGGAGGGTATAGGGTCTGCAAAGAGGGGATGGGCTGCTCCAGGGAATACGGGGGGGAGGAGGCAAAAGTGCCCTGCACGGGAGGGTTCGGTCTGTCCCAGCCATACTACACATCACCCGCGGTGACCAGGATTGTAGCGGGGGTTGCTACTGGGAGTGGGGCAGTGCCAGGAAATGAACACTCCCAGCCACCCAGGCACCCCAGTGATTCTCGGTTTTCTGTGTCTCTGTGCAGGTGGTCAAGGCCATCAATGGGGGACTGCTCCACAGGGTGGTCTGCCTCACAGACCTGCACACGGTCATCCAGGGGTTCAGCACCCAGGGCTTCCTCAACTGCAGGGGGGAGATCGACGGGACGCACATTCCCATCCATGCCCCAGAACACCAGGCCTTCCTGTATATCAGCAGGAAGGGCTACTTCTCAGTGATCCTGCAGGCCGTGTCTGACCAGTGGGGCCAGTTCACAGAAATTAATGTGGGTTGGTCCGGCAAGGCACATGACACACAGGTGTTCCGCAACTCCTCCATGTGCCAGAGGCTGCACACCAGGACCTTCTTCCTCGACCGCCATATCAGGGTCAGGGACATGGACATGCCCGTCTGTCTGGTGGGGGATGTGGCCTACCCCCTACAGCCCTGGCTGATGAAGCCATACACGGAGCACCTCAACCCCTCCTGGCAGACCTTCAATGCCAGGCTCACTAGAGCCAGCATCAAGGTGGAGGGGGCCTTTAGACGCCTGAAAGCACGCTTCAGATGCCTCCTTACCCTCCTTGACCTCGCTGAGCACAATATCCCTCCCATGGTGGCAGCATGTTGTGTGCTGCGCAATTTATGCGAGAGGAAGGGGGATGCTTTCCTGCCAGCCTGGATGGCTGAGGTGGAACACTTGGCTGGCCATGTATGCACAGCCTCACACCAATGCCATCTGGGAGGCCCAGCGGGAGAGCTTCCAGGTGGAGGAGGACTGAAGTTTCCCTGGCATGCCCCACTGGGGCCTTCTTCTACCCTCACCTCCTTCCCCTTTCCCCTCCCTAACCCCCTTCCTAATGTAAAATAAAAACACCTGTTTTCTCTTTCATTTCACAGAACTGAGGAGGGGGAAGGGAGGAATGAGGGTGTTAGAGGGGAGGGGGAAACCTGGGAGGAGGGAGCTGGAAGGGGGAGGCAAGGGGAGGAAGGAAAGGGAAAGCTCAGAGTTCGGGGTCTTGCACGCTCTCCCGTCTCGCAGCACTGTGGATGCAGAGGTGTCGGGGGGAGTGGGTGTGGAGGGTGGGGCAGGAGAGATGGGGGGGTGGAGGAAGCGGGAGGGGGACCAGAGGTGGGAGGAGGAGCGAGAGCTGGGGCGGCCACAGGGGCTGGAGCAGGAGGAGGCAGGAACCTATCCATCAGGGACTGGAGGTGACCTCTGAGGTCACGGCCCTAATCCTCCAGTGCCTGCGAGCTCTGCTGCTGCAGCCGCAGCCGCAGCCACAACCGCAGCTACAGGTCCTCACTGACCCAGTGCTCCTGGTTGCGGAGCTGCTGCCCCAGTAGCCACAGGTGCCACCGCTGGTACTCCTCCAGGTTCCAGGTGCGCTTGCTGGCCCGGGTGCAGGTGGCTGTTCCAGGCGGGATGATACGCCCTGCACTCGCAGGTGCAGCGGCTGTGGTGAAACAAGAGCAGTGGTCAGTTCTCTCTGGGGACATAGTGGGTGAAACCCAGCCCCCTCTGCAAGGCAAGGTCGGCGCTTGGGGAACGGGCCAGGGCCCTTGCATGACACCCAGCTGCTGCTCCATGGTGCGCCTGGCCCAGGTGCATGGTACCTGGGCTCCTTCCCCCCTGCCACATAAGGGGAGCATGATGGCACTGAAATGTGGAGTCCTCCCCAGTCTGAGACGACACAGCTGATGGGCTCTGTGGGATGACTCGGGGGTTCTGGATCCTGGGCAGGCTCCCTGCAGGCTCCTGACTATCGTCCTCCTCCTCTTCTTCCTCTTTCCCTGTTTCAGGGGTGGGGCCCTCTGCCTCAGGGTCGATCACCACTTGGGGGGGCACGGCCTGTGTGAGTCCCCAGGATGCGGTGCAGGGCCTTGTAATGAGGGCAGGTGTCTGGGTCGGCCCCTGGTTTGGGGGCCCTGGAGTAGGCCTGCTGCAGGTCTTTGATTTTGTAGTGGACCTGCTCCTGGGTCTGCAGGTGGCCTCTGGTGGCCAGGCTCGGCTGTAGATGGCCACATTCCTGTACCTCGTGTGGAGATTATGGACATTGGAGGCCTCCCCCCAAACCTCAATAAGGTTCATGATCTCCGCACTAGACCAGGCGGGCGCCCGTCTTTTTCGGCCCCAGGTAGGCTCCTGGGAGCCGCCAGCCTGGTCCTGGGAAGAAGTGGAGGGCTGGGTGGCAACGGGTGGCTGGCTCATGCCGTGCCTGGTGCAGAGTCTGCTGGCCGGGTGCTGGCAGGCTGGCAAGTGGCACAGGCACTGTGGCCAGAATGTGCCCCTTTAAGGGCAGGAAGAGGAGCAGGAAGCAGGAGCAGAAGAATTTTCCTGGTTTGGCCCAGAGTGGTCACCAGGGGAACCTGGGAAGGGCTAGCCTCCAGGTAGTTTGAATTAAGTGGCTACATAGCACTTAATTCGAACTACTTAATTTGAATTTGGCATTACTCATTGTAGAATGCGGTTTATCAAGTTCGAATTAAGCGTTCTGCTAATTAAATTCGAAATAGAGGTTTGTATGTATAGTTAATTCGAACTAACGGCTGTTAGTTAGAATTAACTTTGTAGTGTAGACATACCCATACCGACCTAGGTTCAGGACCAGATCGGAATTGACAGGATAGTAAGTAAGCCCCCCTTCCATAAGGTGAGGGGTGGTAGCTAGGCAACAGAGGGCATGTAAAGAAATGATGTAAGTTGTTTGTACATGTCTATAAAAAGACACCGCAAAGGGTGCTCTCCAGCTGACCTTGGGGGGGGCAGCACTAGGTGCCTGAATGGCAGGTGTCATTGCTTAAACTTAGAGAATGCACAGTAGCTTAACTTTGACTAACTGCTGTTAATATCTGATATACGGCAATAGGCCTGCCCGGTGTTTGTACCTTGTCAACGCGGGCCATAGTGCCCAGTGGTGTAACATTGTACTGATCTGTGTTACCAACTGGTAGAGTTTCACATTTGACAATAAACCTGCTCGATTGATTTCAAACCTTGCCTGCATCTGTCGTTTCTGGGGCCTCTCCGAGTTCTCTTCTGTTGACCCAAGTGCACGGGGTCTAACACTCCAGATAAAGGGAGTACCGATTGTTACGCACGCAGCTGAAAGTTTAGCATCACCGATGGAGTAGAGGTCCTGTCAGGAGCACGCCAGGATGACTGTGACCAGACAACACTGACACTGACAGTTCAGACCACCTAAGGTACAGAACACCGAGATACGACAGCTGTGTGTTGCATGCTACACAACTTGGTGGAAAGGAAAGGGGAGGCCTTCCTCCCAGCGTGGGAGACGAGGGCTGATGGTGAGGGGAAGCAATTCAAGCACGCCCAGACAGCTGCCATCTACCAGGCCTATGAGTCTGGAATGCGCATCCGGGAAGCGCTGAGGGAGAGAGTCTCAGAAGGAGCCCAGAGTATGTGTACACTACAACGTTAATTCGAACTAACTTAGTTAGAATTAGTTAATTCGAACTAAGCTAATTTGAACTAACGGATCCAGACTAAAAAACTAGTTCGAATTAGCGTTTTGCTAATTCGAACTAGCTTTTCCACATTAAGTGGACCCTGAACCGGGCTTAAGGATGGCCGGAAGCAGTGCCGGCAGGGCATCAGAGGAGGACTTAGAGCGTGGAGATGTTGTCTCAGGCTAGCCAAGGGCTGTGCTGGTCCCGACCCCCACCCCGGACAGACAGTTCTCAGGGGTGCCCCGCTTGCAAAGCAGTCCTGGCTTAGAGTGCCCGGACTACCCACACTGGGCACATCACAGCACTCGGCCATCAGACCGGCTGCACTTGCCGCAGGCTGCCATCTGGAGAGAGGGGGCAATTGGGGGGCTGCAGGAGAGCTTCCACCTCCAGAAGCCCACAGAGCCAGCCCAGTCCTCCCCATCAGGGGCTCATGCCCCATTCCTCCCTCACCTCCTTCCACTTACCCTTCCCTAGCCCCTCTTCTTGATGTACAAAATAAAGATAACGTGTCTTCCAAAATGGAATCTGTCTTTATTGAACAAAACTGGGGGAGAATGGGAAAAGGAGGTGGGAGAGGGGAAGAGAGAGGCTGGGAGAGGGGAGGGCAACTAAAATGATCAGGGGTTGGGAACAGGTCCCATATGAAGAGAGGCTAAAGAGACTGGGACTTTTAGCTTAGAAAAGAGGAGACTGAGGGGGGACAGGATAGAAGTCTCTAAAAGCAGGAGTTGGGTGGAGAGGGTGCATACAGAAAAGTTCTTCATTAGTTCCCATAAAGAAGGACTAGAGGACACCAAAGAAAGGAATGGGTAGCAGGCTTCAAACTAGTAACAGAAAGTTGTTCTTCACAAAGCAAAGAGTCAACCTGTGGAACTCCTTGCTGCAGGAGGCTGTGAAGGCTAGAACTAGAACAGAGTTTAAAGGGAAGTGAGATAAAGTGATGGAGGTTGGGTCCATGGAGTACTATTAGCCAGGGGGTAGGAGTGGTGTCCCTGGCCAAGGTTTGTGGAAGGCTGGAGAGGGATGGCACGAGACAAATGGCTTGGTCACTGTTTTTGGTCCATCCCCTCCAGGGTCCCTAGGGTTGGCCGCTGTCGGCAGACAGGCTACTGGGCTAGATGGACCTTTGGTCTGACCCAGGATGGTCATTGTAAGCTCAGGGCTCAGGATCGGGGGTCTCAGTGTACCCCCTTGATTCTCTTGCACACCTGCTCCTGGGTGGCCAGGCTGGCAGCTCTCGTGCCTTAAATGGCCACTTTCCTGTGCCTAGTGCGGAGATCGTGGACGAGGTCCACGATGTCTGCACTAGCCCAGGCGGGTGCCCACCTGTTGCGGTCCCGGGCAAGCTCCCGGGAGCTGCCAGCCCGGTCCCGGGAAGAGGGGGAGGGCTGGGGGGCATCGGGTGGGTGGCTCGATCCGTGCCAGGTTCAGGGTCTGCTGGCTGGGTGCTGGCAGGCTTGTACCTGGCACGGGCACCGGAGCCAGCCCGTGCCCCTTTAAGGGGTCCGGGGCCGGGAGGGGGGCAGACGAGTTTCCCTGGTGTTGGCCAGAGTGGCCACCAGGGAAACCTGGGGAGAGCTAGCCTCCCACTAGTTCGAATTAAGGGGCTACACACCCCTTAATTCGAACTAGCTAGTTCGAACTAGGCTTAATCCTCATAAAATGAGGTTTTCCTAGTTCGAACTAAGCGCTCCGTTAGTTCGAATTAAGTTCGAACTAGCGGAGCGCTAGTGTAGTGCCTATCAATGTTAATTCGAACTAACGTCCGTTACTTCGAATTAACTTTGTAGTGTAGACATACCCCCTGTGACTTTCCTCGAGGCCTCCCCAATGGAGGCTTGGGCCTGACCCCCCAATACCTTCCCTTTCACAACCTATCCCTATCCCACTTTCCAGACAGTAAACACAGACATCAGGTTTTCTTTGAAAAATTGACTGTGTATTGAATAACAAACAAGTAAATTGTGTTTTGAATAATAAGCAATAAGAAAAGAACAGTGTTGTTTTCAAACATAAAATTTGTCTTACATTTACAAATGTTTCTTTCCTGGGGTTGATGGGGGCTCTAAACCTGGAGGGGGGAGGCTCAAGGCTGAAGGTCTGCCACAGGTCTGGGACTTTGATGAAATTGTGGTTGGATGGGGCCTGGGACAGTAGGGGGCTGGGCAGGAGGGGGGGCCTGAAGCTGGGTCTGGGATGGAAAGGGGTGAGAAGGGGGCAGGGGCTGAGAAGGGGACTAGGGGGGCAAGGCAACGGGGGGAAGGAGTGCAGAGGGTACAGGAGCAGGTTGAGTAGGAGGAGCGGAAACAGGGACAGGACTTGGGAAACCCAAGACTTCCCTCATTATGGCACAGATTGTTGTACGCTGCTGGATGAGCTCCTCCAGCAGTCATGCCACACAGCCTCTGCCTGTGTCCTCTTGGCTATGGTGTCCTTAAATTCATGGAGGATCCCAATGAGCTGGCGCATGAGGTCATGGTAGATGCACTAGTGCCTGTGGCTTCCATGGACCCAGCTTGGTGGTGCGATAGGTGTTTTACCATCAGGGATGGCTGGTCCGGCTGTGGAAGACAAGAGGGAGAAGTGGTCAGTCATGTGTGCACACACTGTCCCTGCTTGTGAGCAGTGAATAGCTGTCCTTGGAACAGGGGATGCCAATGATCTGACAAGGAAGCCAACGTGTGGCCTGGCCAGAAGCCAGGGGCTATGAGGTGCCCAGGACAACATACCATGTCCCTCCCCACCATGGCCAAGCATCCCAGGTAAGTCTCCAGCCACAGTGGGTTCCCAGGTGTTTGAGAGAGACCTGGGGCAGCCTGGTCCTCTCAGTCAACCCCTCCCCCCCATGCCTGCACATGGCAGCACTGTCTGTGGCAGCAGTTGTTGTCTTGCACGTGCATACATGGCATAGTGCTATGTGCAACACTTGTCAGTCTCTGTGATGTTGTGCATGCGCCCTTGTGTCCAGCCTTCTTCTTGCAGTGCCTGGCGGGGGAAGGACAGCCCTCCCTGGGGTCGGACCTGTGTGAGGCCCTACCCAGGCTGTGAGCAGCAGCCCGTGTGTGCCCCAGAAAGAGATGTGCCTTGGAACTTCATGTGCTTGCACGTGCATGGACAGCTGGATGCTGTCCAGGCCGAGCATGGTTCAGGGTGCGGGGGTGATGGCCTTTCTTGGCCAGCCCTTCGGCCATACGCCCATAAACTTCAGCATTCCTGCAACAGGATTGCAGGGCCTGCAGGGACTCCTCCTCTGACCACAGCTCTAAGAAGGTGTTGATCTCTGCCCCTGACCACACAGGGGCTCAACATTTACTGCTCCTGGGTGGGTCCTGGGACCCCTGGGGCTGCTCCCTGGAAAGTCCTGTGTGGTCTCGGGGGGGTGGGTTGTGGCTGTGCCATAGCTGGATCTACTTGTGGCAGCAAGAGCTGTGTGGTCAGGGTCCTGCTTTGGCTGCAGAGGCATAGCAAGGGTATTATGCACCCGGGGGCAAAAGCAAAATTTGTGCCTCCCCACCCCACCCCTACATGACAGGGCCCTGAACCTGGTGCACAGATAAGCTGGACCCTGGGAGGAGGGGGGGAGCTTGTATCGTTCTTCCCCCACCCTCTCCAGTTTGTGGCGGGCACTATCCCGCTGGTGAAGAGGGTGGGGCTGGGGGCACAGAGGCAGAGAGGAGGCTTCAGCAGGCAGTGGTAAAATATATAAATAAATACTTTATATGCAAAGGTACTGAGAAATGTATATGTCAATACCAGGGCTCGACAATCTATGTAATCTACTCACCTGTGGGGAGTAGATTACATCCCGGAAGAGCCAGGTTTAGGCAATCTGCGCATTCGCAGAATGATCTGCGCATGCACCGAATGCCGGGCAGCGCGGCTGGCGAGTGGGGGTCATTGCGGCTCAGCGAGCCCTGGTCAATACCATGATGGCAATGTGCATATTATCTAAATAATACCAAATAATGATTGCCAAATGAGACTACTTCCCAACCTGCTAACAAAACATCTAATCCAATTTAAAATTTAAGCTAGGATTGGACCCAAAACAATCTGTTGATATGACCCAAGAAGATCCAGATAACATTTAGTCACCCTTCAAACATATAAGGGACCAGTCAGTAAAAGCCCCATTGCCTGGTAGAGGTGATCTTTGAAGAAAATTGGAGAGACTTTGAATTTACTTTTTCTGACAGCAGCGCTTTCTCTAACTGGATGTGGAGTCTTCAGCACAGGTTTTACTTTATGGCTGTGTTTAGACTGGCAAGTTTTTCCGCAAAATCATCTGCTTTTGTGGAAAAACTTGCCAGCTGTCTACACTGGCCGCTTGAATTTCCGCAAAAGCACTGATGATCTCATGTAAAATCAGCAGTGCTTTTCCAGAAAAACTATGCCACTTCCGTTCAGGCAAAAGTCTTTTTCTTAAAGACTTTTGCGGAAAAGAGCCAGTGTAGACAGCATAGTACTGTTTTCCGCAAAAAAGCCCCGATCGTAGAAAAAGGCGATCGGGGCTTTTTTGCGGAAAACCACACCTCGATTGGCCACGGACACTTTTCTGCAAAAAGTACTTTTGCGGAAAAGCATCCAGCCAATCTAGATGTGCTTTTCCGAAAATGCTTTTAACGGAAAATTTTTCCATTAAAAGCATTTTTGGAAAATCATGCCAGTGTAGACGTAGCCATATATGTGTCAGAATAACACAGAAATGTGTTGTCACAACTAACTCCATTTAGGTCAAAGCAACGTGCACCCAGAAGAACAAATCTCTTGAAGCTGGAAGTCAAAACATCTCACCTCTTCACAGAGCTCACAAAGCATCTTGTTCACTCAGATACACAAGTCATGACAACTCTCTCTGGAGAGAGAAAAAACATCTTGCTTGTCTATGGACACACCAAGGCTATATCTAGAATGGCTCGTTCTTGCGCAAGTTGCCAAGGAGGGAGAGGATGGGAGTTGGGCGGTGACGTATACGTCACCTTATCCTTCTCCTCCCACTGTGGCACTCAGCTGAGTGATGCACCCCTCAGCTGGGCCGCTGGTGGAGCCAGTAGTGCAAGGGGCTGTTTGGGCTCCCCCGGGGTGGGAGGGGAAGGGTGGACGGTGATGTACATGGCCTTGGCCCTTGACCGTGTACGTCACCGCCCAGCCACCCTCCCTCACGGCAGCCCGGCTGAGCAGGCAGCACTCAGCCAAGCGCCACGGTGGGAGGTAAGAAGAAGGTGAAGTGGAATGGGGGTGGGGAGAGACAGAGGGGAGAGAGAGGCAGGAGGAGGAGGAGAAGAGAAAGGGAGAGTGAGAGGCAGGAGGGGGAGAAGAGAAAGAAAGAGACAGAGAGAGAAACAGGAGGCGGAGGAGAGCTGAGAGAGAGGAGGGGAGGCAGTAGGAAGAGCGGGTATGTCTACACTACAGCACTAATTCAAACTAACTTAGTTCGAATTAGTTAATTCGAACTAAGCTAATTCGAACTAGCACAGCAAGACTTAAAAACTAGTTCGAATTAGCGTTTTGCTAATTCTAACTAGCGCGTCCACACTGATTGGACACAGGGGCGCATTTAAGGGCAGTTGAAACCGGTTCTGGCAGGGCATCAGGTCAGTAGTTGCTTTGTGTGGCTGCTGTCTGAGGCTATCTGAGGCTCGTGCTTAACGGGACCCCCCTGGACAGCTGGTTCTCAGCTTTTCCTGCTTGCTTGCCTACCTCGCCGAGGGACAGCAAAGTGTTTTTCTCTGCGCCCGTGTGCGTCAGTGCTTCCCTTAGGGGGGGCCGCCGCAGGTGGCAACATGGAGCCAGAGCTCCCCCTGCACTTTCTGGTGCAGTTTATGGACTTGCTGCTGCAAGCCTCCCAGCTATGGGTGGAGGCTGCCATGCACCACTTGGTGCATTTCAGCTCCCTGCCTCTCCGCCTGGCTGCCCTGGGGGCCATGGTGCAGATGCAGGGGCACCCGGGTGCTGGCGTGCCCCGCCGCATCTGGCGTCTGGACACCAGCAGCGACTGGTGGGACCGCATCGTCCTGGAGCGCTGGGGAGACAGACAGTGGACCCAGAACTTCAAGATGAGGAGGGACACCTTCCTGGAGCTCTGCGAGTGGCTCGCCCGTGCTCTGTGCAGAAGGGACACTCGCATGAGGTCCGCCAGCCCCCTCCAGAAGCGTGTGGCCATTGCCCTCTGGAAGCTCTCCACGCCGGACAGCTACCGATCCATTGGGAACTAGTTCGGCGTGGGGAGATCCACCGTCGGAGCGGTGCTCATGCAGGTACGGCACTCGCCGGCCACTGGACCGGGGGTTATGGGGGTCTGCAAGGAGGGGATGGGCCAGGGCTGTAGGGGGTAGGCCACATCCCCCAGGGAAAACGGGGGTTGGGGGGGAAGGAGGCAAAAGTGCCCTGCACTGTACTACACGCCGCCCGGGGGGGTTGCTTCCGGGAGTGGGGCACGGGGCACTGCTAGGGCACGAGCACTCCCAGCCACCCGGGCGCCCCACTGATTCGTGCTTTGCTGTGTCTCTCTGCAGGTGGTCAAGGCCATCAACCGGGTGCTGCTCTGCAGGGTGGTCCGCCTCGCTGAACCGGACGCCATCATCCGGGGGTTTGGCGCCCTCGGCTTCCCCAGCTGCGGGGGGGCCATCGACGGGACGCACATCCCCGTCCGTGCCCCGGAACACCAGGCCTCCCAGTATGTGAACCGCAAGGGGTACTTCTCCATGATCCTGCAGGCCGTGTGTGACCACCAGAGACAGTTCACGGACATTAATGTGGGTTGGTCCGGCAAGGCACACGACACACGGGTGTTCTGCAACTCCTCCATGTGCCAGAGGCTGCAGGCTGGAACCTTCTTCCCCGACTGCCACATCAGGGTCGGGGACATGGACATGCCCGTCTGCCTGGTGGGAGATGTGGCCTACCCCCTACAGCCCTGGCTCATGAAGCCCTACACAGGGCACCTCAACCCCTCCCACCAGGCCTTCAATGCGAGGCTGACCAGGGCCCGCATCGTGATAGAGGAGGCTTTCGGGCGACTGAAAGACCGCTTTCGATGCCTCCTCACCCGTCTCGACCTCGCCAAGCATAACATCCCTCCCGTGGTGGCGGCATGTTCTGTGCTACACAATTTGTGTGAGCGAAACGGGGAGGCTTTCCTACCAGCCTGGATGGCTGACGCTGACTGCATGGCTGGACACTATGGTCAGCCCCGCACCGCTGCCGTCCGGGAAGCCCAGCGGGGGGCCGTCTGGATCCGGGAAGCCCTGCGGGAGAGCTTCCAGGTAGAGGAGGAGGACTGAACTCTCCCTGCATGCCCCACTGGGGCCTTCTTCCACCCTCCCCTTCTTCCCCTTTCCTCTCCCTAACCCCCCCTCCTAAGAAATGTAAAATAAAGACACCTGTTTTGGCAAACAAAATCTCTTTTTATTGTACATAACTGGGGTGGGGGGAGGGAGGAGTGAGGGTGGGAGAGCAGAGGGGGAAACCTGGGAGGGGGAAACCTGGGAGGAGGGAGCTGGAAGGGGGGGAAGGTTGGGGTTCAGGCTGGCTCTCCCGTCTCACAGCAGTGAGGGTGCGGGAGCCTCGGGGGGGAATGACTGTGGAGGGTGGGGCAGGAGGGACGGGGGAGGCGGAGGAAGTGGGAGGGGGAGCAGGGGCAGAGGGAGCAGGGGGAGCAGGGGTAGAAGGGGTGGGAGGAGGAGCGAGAGCTAGTGCAGCTGCAGGAGCTGGAGCAGGAGGAGGCAGGAACCTGTCCACCGGGGTCTGGAGGTGGCCTCTGAGGGCACGGCTCTGCTCCTCTAGCACCTCCAAACTCCGCTGGCGCAGCCGAAGGTCCTCCAGGACCCAGTGCTCCTGATTGCGGAGCACCTGCTCCATGGACCAGAGGTGCCGCCGCTGGTACTCCTCCTCATTCCTGGCACGCCTGCTGACCTGGGTGCGGGTGGCTGTTGCAGGCGGGGTTGTGCGCCCTGCAGTCCCAGGTGCTGCAGCTGTGGTGAAACAAGAGCAGCGGTCAATTCTCCCTGGGGCCCAGGTGGGTGAAACCCAGCCCCCCTCTGCAAGGCCAGGGCCCCTGCATGACACCCAGCTGCTGCTCCGTGGTGGGCAAGGCCCAGGCACTCGGTCCCAGGGCTCCCTCTCCCCCTCCACACCTCCGTACACATAAGGGGAGCATGATGGTACTCACAGGTAGAAGTCTCCCCGGCCTCGGACGACACAGGAGACGTGCTCAGTGGGGTGCCTCAGGGGTCCTGGGTCCTGGGCAGGCTGCCGGCAGGCTACTGGCTCTCAGCGTCCTCCGGCTCCTCCTCCTTTGTGTCCGGGAGTGGTCCCTCTGCCCCGGGGTCAATAACCACCTGGGGGGCATGGACGGTGTGAGCCCTGAGGATGCGGTCCAGAGCCTGAAAGTGGGAGCAAGCCTCCGGGTCACCCCCTGTCTGGCAGGCCCGGGAGTAGGACTGCCGCAGGTCCTTAATTTTGCACCGGACCTGCTCCCGGCTGCGCTGGTGGCCTCTGGTGGCCAGGCTGGCAGCCATGCGGCTGTAGACAGCCGTGTTCCTGTGGCTAGTGTGGAGATCGTGGACATTGGAGGCTTCCCCCCAAACCTGGATGAGGACCATGATCTCCACACTTGACCAAGTGGGCGCCCACCTCTTGCGTCCCCGGGCAGGCTCCTGGGAGCTGCCAGGCTGGTCCTGGGGAGCAGTGGAGGGCTGGGTGGCATCAGGTGGCTGGCTCATTTTGTGGCAGGTGCAGGGTCTGCTGGCTGGGTGCTAGCAGGCTTGCAACTGGCACAAACAGTGTAGCCAGCCCGGGGCCCTTTAAGGGCTCCGGGGCCGGGAGGGGGGCAGAAGAGTTTGCCTGGTGTTGGCCAGAGTGGCCACCAGGGCAAGCTGGGAAGGGCTAGCCTCCCACTAGTTCGAATTAAGTGGCTACACAGCCCTTAATTCGAACTAGTTAATTCGAGCTAGGCGTTAGTTCTCATAAAATGAGGCTTGCTTAGTTCGAATTAAGCGCTCCGCTAGTTCGAATTAAGTTCGAACTAGCGGAGCACTAGTGTAGCACCTATGAAAGTTAATTCGAACTTACGTCTGTTTGTTCGAATTAACTTTGTAGTGTAGACATACCCTGAGAGAGAGAGCGAGAGAGAGAGAGAGAGCGCTCAGGAAAGAAGACCTGAAAATCCCATCTTATGACGGGCTAATTGGCTAGTTTATTCATAATTATTAAAATGATATATGTATGAGATATGTACATGATATGATGGCAGCATTTGCTTTTCATTGTTACTCTTGAGTGTAGTCACCTTAGTTCAAATGGTGTTCTTTCTGACTGATGATGGATGGATAATGTAACTACCATTTATGGTGGGGACAGTGCAGATTCTTTCGAGAAGAGGGTCTGAAATGTTTGTGGAAACTAAGCTGACAGATTTAGGGAATTTTTAAAAATAGTACACTCAATGACCTCCTTTCTAGGGACCTTGCCTACCCTGCACTGCAGAAAACTTTTTTCAGTAAAGGTGAAAGTATCCACATGTACAGGGCAGTATTATATATGCCAAGTTTTAAACCAATTTGTGTCCAAAAGGAAAGTTGCACTGGTTTCAATAAACCTTTAGTTAAACTAGTGTGGCTTTTCAGGTTAAAAAAGACATACAATTGTTGTTGATGATAGATAAGTTGTGAGTCATGGGTGCTAATCAGTTGAGTTGATGCCTTGCATCCTCAATTTGACTTTAGTTATCATTAACAATGAGAGAGAAAGAGAAAGACAAGATCAAAAGTCACTATACTTCTAAATTTACATTTAGCAGGGGAGAGTGCACAGAAGAAAACTAAGAGTAGTATTGTCAGATCTCTTTTACACTCTCCAGATAGCAAGTGCCAGATCAATAATGGAAATCTCGACCCAAACCCTAAAAGTTATTCCTCCCCCCCATGATTTAAACACCGCTTATGAGTGCAATTCATGACTACTTGACATTTTGCAAATCTGTTTCATAAGCCATTTTACCAAATAACTGTAGAAATAATTCACCATGTGGAAAGAGTCAACAGTCAAAAGTGTATAAGAATTATGAGTTTTCCCATGATTTCTAATGATTTCATGTAACCACATTTTAAAAAACAACCAGCACCCCTTCCAACAATTCTCTTTGGGTATGTCTACATTACCCCACAAGTTTGAACTAGGGGGGGTAATGTAGTCATACAGAGTTGCAAATGAAGCCCGGGATTTGAATTTCCCGGGCTTCATTTGCATAAAGCCGGCCGGCGCCATTTTTAAATGCCAGCTAGGTCGGACCCCATGCCGCGCGGCTACACGCGGCACAGACTAGCTAGTTCGGATTAGGCTTCCTCATGGCATACAGCTAGTTCGGATTAGGAAGCCTAATCCGAACTAGCTAGTCCGTGCCGCGTGTAGCCGCGCGGCACGGGGTCCGACCTAGCCGGCATTTAAAAATGGCGCCGGCCGGCTTTATGCAAATGAAGCCCGGGAAATTCAAATCCCGGGCTTCATTTGCAACTCCGTATGACTACATTACCCCCCCCAGTTCGAACAAGGGGGGTAGTGTAGATATACCCTTTGTCATGTGTTGGTTAAGAATAACTACAGTTTATACAGTGTTGGCATTTTCATGTCTCTCTTGAGGTGAGTAGTAAAGCAATGTTATCACAATAGTTTCACTGATGGGAAGGAATTACTCCCTTTACCTTTATCATCTCCTACATTGTTCCTATATGAAATAAATGACAGAAGCAAGCGGTAAAATGTTAGATACCTCAATTTTTGAAACAGCTTTAATTTACAAGTATATTAGGACATCAATAATTTTCTCACATTTACCTAATCTTCCCTGATGGATTCAGGCCATGCTTTTCATTTACTCCAGATGTGATAATCAAACTGTCTACTATGTTTCAGATTTTCTTTTAATCTTTCCCTGGAGCCAATAATGAAAGATTAGTAATTGACAGCGGTTGCTAAGCAAAGAGTAATGCTTATTTAAAATATGGAATGCCAGAGCTGTATTCTTTGATGAGATAATTTGTGGGAGTCCAGAAAATTGGATTACTTTGTTATCTGTTGTGTAAATGACAAAGATATTCAGTGTCCTTAAAATGTCAAGGAAACTTCAATTAAAAATGCACTACTTAATTTTTTTGAGGGGGATATGGAAGTATTGAAACAATTTACATACTCTACAAGGCAAGAAGAGAATGTGATAAAAGTTATTTAAAAAGCAAAGATGAAGGTGACCATGATCTGTTATCTAAATATGCAATGCCCATAAACTATCTTTCATTTCAATGAGGGAAAAAACCCTATTATTAACAAAAATGTTTTACTTGGAATATAAAACACCCTATTATTAACAAAAATGTTTTACTTGGAATATAAATGTACTACTATAATTCATCAATGTTTTGGCACTCAAGGGTCCAAAAACCTTGCTCTTTCCCAATGCAAGCTGGCAACCTATATATCCCACTTTGTTATACTTGAGTCCCTTGTCTTCTGGACACGTACATTGTACATTGATCCACTACCTTCATGAAAGCAGTGCATCCTAATACACCACTCTTCTTAGCATAAGGCATTGTGACGTTACCCAGGGCACAATCTGAACTAATGAAGCTGTGTCCCCTTAATTTTCCAATTTGGGGAGCCTTTTACATGGCTTTACTGTGAAAGCAACCATTTGTGGGTTCCCCACACATAGCCTCCAGCATGTTAATCACCTCCATCCATACTGTATCAGTGCTATAAACAGCAACCAATGAATTATGCAATAGAGCAACACTAGAAAATTTTCAGTCCCAGACTTTCCACTACAAATGTGCACTTTGTACTGCCCTTTTGGACAAAGCAAGCTCATATAAAGTCTGACCTTTCATTTATAGAAAATCATAAACACAAATCTTATCTCAAATAGATTTCCCAAACACACTGGTTTAGATAAAACAAGTCAACTACAGAAAGATTGTAGATTATTATAAGTGAGGGTATGTCTACATTAGCCACCCTAGTTCAAACTAGGATGGCTAATGTAGTCATTCAAACTTGCAAATGAAGCCTGGGATAAAAATATCCCGGGCTTTATTTGCATGTTCCCGGGCGCCGTCATTTTTAAATGCCCGGTAGTTCGAACTCCCTGCCCGTGGCTACATGTGGAACAGGCTAGGTAGTTCGAACTAAAGCCCCTAATTCAGACTACTGTTACTCCTCCTGGGTATGTCTACACTAGCTCATTAGTTCGAGCTAGGTAGGGTAATTAGGGCAACTGGAGTTGCAAATGAAGCCTGGGATTTAAATATCCCGGGCTTCATTTACATGTTCCTGGGCGCCGCCATTTTTAAATCCCCCTTAGTCCGAACTCCATGCCCGCGACTACATGCGGCACAGAGTAGGTAGTTCAAATTAGAGATCCTAATTCGAACTACCGTTACTCCTCGTGGAATGATATTTAAATCCTGAGCTTCATTTGCAACTCCGGTTGCCCTAATTACCCTACCTAGCTCGAACTAATGAGCTAATGTAGATATACCCCCTCATTGCAGGAGGAGTAATGGTAGTCTGAATTAGGGGCGTTAGTTCGAACTACCTAGCCAGTGCTGCATGTAGCCGCAGGTAGGGAGTGCGAACTACCGGGCATTTAAAAATGGCGGCGCCCAGGAACATGCAAATAAAGCCAAGGATATTTTAATCCCAGGCTTTATTTGCAAGTTCGAATGACTACATTAGCCACCCTAGTTTGAACTAGGGTGGCAGTGTAGATATACCCTAAGAAAAAGGTTTATTTATTCTTATTTTATTTTATTCATTTAGTTACAATTGAATAAAGGTCAAATGGATGTAATACTTTATTTAACAAGCTAAATTAATTAAAAGCAAAGATTTCTTGCAACACATATGTTAGCAGCCTTACTTGCTGCAGTCATTCTAGTCAGGACCCTTCCCTCAGGTCAGTGCTGATTTCCTTGTTCTTATAATTACAGGCTGTTGTCACTCAGACCAAGATCCCTTCTTTAGAGAACTGTCAGAAGATTCATTTCTCCTTCTAAATTCTGGCGCTCGCTAGTCCAAAGTGTAGTGTAAACAAACTTCTTGTGTAACCAACACATCTCGGGTGGTTCACTGCCCCATGCAGTGGCACTTAGTCCACCCAACAATGGATAAAAATGGGGCCTTGGGGAGAATACGTGGAGATTGGGTGCTCCATCGCCAGTCCCCAACGCCACCCAAACCATAGCATGCTCCCCGCCACCAGCACACAGCTCCATCCTCCAGCAGCAATTGAAAGGGCCTGAGACTCCAGGTGCCATCACTACTGCAGTAGCGAAGGCTAGAAACCTCAGACCCTTTTGAATTGCTGGGTCACCTTCTTTTTCCCCACCTTCGTTGGCAGGCCTGCCATTATTCTAATCTTTATCGTTTACTGTGAGAGCACATTTCAGTTTATGTGACAAATCTGACTTCAACAGTCTTACAACCTAAGATTTTACATGTAACATATATCTTAAATTAGAAAGCATCTCATAATCTTAGCTTAATTTTTAGCTTTGAGCTCAGACTGCACAGTTAAATATTCAGAAGGTGGTTGGACACAAGAGTAATATACTGCCTGGATACGTCTGCACATAGTTACCTATATCCTGTAGACACAAAGGCTACGTCTACACTGGCATGATTTTCCGAAAATGCTTCTAACGGAAAATTTTTCTGTTAAAAGCATTTTCGGAAAAGCACGTCTACATTGGCAGGAAGCTTTTCTGCAAAAGCACTTTTTGCAGAAAAGCGTCCGTGCCCAATCTAGACGCGATTTTCCGCAAAAAAGCCCTGATCGCCATTTTCACGATCGGGGCTTTTTTGCGTAAAACAGTACTGTGCTTTGTGCAAGAGGGCTTTTGCCTGAATGGGAGCAGCACAGTATTTCCATAAGAACACAGACGATCTTACATGAGATCGTCAGTGTTCTTGCGGAAATTCAAACGGCCAGCGTCAGATGATTTTGCGGAAAAACTTGCCAGTCTAGACACAGCCCTAAAGTGTAGCAACAAAAAAAGAAAAACAAAGAAAACAAGGAACAGACACCAAGGAGATTTGATAAATCTCTTTGGAAGATCCAGGAAATAAATATGACTTTTTCATACTTGATCAAGAATATTGGTCCTAGATTCCATCTCATAAATGCTAAGCAATAGTTACTGAGCTAGGGTACGTCTACACTACCCTCCTAGTTCGAACTAGGAGGGTAATGTAGGCATACCGCACTTGCAAATGAAGCCCGGGATTTGAATTTCCCGGGCTTCATTTGCATAAGCGGGGAGCCGCCATTTCTAAAACCCCGCTGGTTCGAACCCTGTGCAGCGTGGCTTCCTAGTTCGAACTACCGTTACTCCTCATTTCACTGGATCCTCTCCAGTGCAGAACTGGACACAATACTCCAGATGTGGCCTCACCAAAGCCGAATAAAGGGGAATAATGACATCTCTGGATCTTCTGGCAATGCTCCTCTTAGTGCAACCTAATATGCCATTAGCCTTCTTGGCTACAAGGGCACACTGTTGACTCATATCCAGCTTCTCATCCACTGTAACCCCCAGGTCTTTTCTGCAGAACTACTACTTAACTGGTTGGTCCCCAGCTTGTAACTATGCTTGGGATTCTTCATTCCTAAGAACAGGACTCTACACTTGTCCTTGTTGAACCTCATCAGATTTCTTGTGGCCCAATCCTCCAATTTGTCTAAGTCACTCTGGACCCTATCTCTGCCCTTAAGAGTATCTACCTTTCCCCCCTGCTTAGTGTCATCCTCAAACTTGCTGAGGGTGCAATCCATCCCCTCATCGAGGTCATTAATAAACATATTGAACAAAACCGGTCCTAGAACTGAAACTTGGGGCACTCCGCTAGAAAATGACCACCATCCTGACATCGTGCCGTTGATCACTACCCGCTGGGCCCAGCCTTCTAGCCAAATTTCTATCCATCTTACCGTTCACTTATCCAATCCACATTCTCTTAACTTGCTGGCAAGAATATTGTGGGAGACCATATCAAAAGCCTTGCTAAAGTCAAGGTATATCACATCCACTGACTTTCCCATGTCCACCGAGCCAGTTACCTCATCATAGAAGCTCATCAGATTCGTCAGGCACGACTTGCCCTTTGTGAATCCATGCTGACTATTCCTAATCACTTTCCTCTCATCCAAGTGCCTCAAAATGGATTCCTTAAGGATCCCTTCCATGATTTTTCCAGGAACCGAGGTAAGACTGACTCGCCTATAGTTCCCTGGATCATCCTTCTTCCCGTTTTTGAAGATGGGCACTACATTTGCCTTTTTCCAATCATCCGAGATTTCTCCCAATCTCCACGACTTTTCAAAGATAATAGCCAAAGGCTCCTCAAGGACGTTTGCCAACTCCCTCAGTACCCTCGGATGCATTAAGTCCAGACCCATGGATTTGTGTACGTTTAGCTTTTCGAAAGAGTTCCTAACCTGTTCTTTATACACCACGGGCTGTCCATCTTCATCCCATCTTGCGTCACTTAGCGCAGAAGTCCAGGAGCCGACCTTGTCCGTGAATACAGAGGCAAAGAAAGCATCGAGTACTTCAGCTTTCCCCACATCTGTCACTAGGTTACCTCCTTCATCCATTAGGGGCTGCACACCCTCTCTGATCACCTTCTTCTTGTTAACATGCCTGTAGAAACCTTTCTTGTTATCCTTTACATCCTTAGCCAGTCACAATTCCATTTGCGCTTTCGCTTTCCTGATAACCCCCCGGTATTCTCGAGCTGTACATTTAAACTCCTTCCTGGTCATTTGTCCAAGTTTCCACTTTTTGTAAGTTCACCAAGGATTTCCCCTGTAAGCCAATCCGGTCTCCTACCATGTTTGCCTCTCTTGCTACACGTCAGGATGGTTTCTTTCTGTGCCTTCAATAAGGCTTCTTTAAAATACTGCCGGCTGTCCTGGACTCCTTTCCCCTTCATGTTAGCATCCCAGGGGATTCTGCCCATCAGATCTCTGAGGGTATGTCTACACTACCCCGCTAGTTTGAACTAGCGGGGTAATGTAGGCATACCACACTTGCAAATGAAGCCCGGGACTAGGCTTTCTAGTTCGAACTACCGTTATTCCTCGTGGAAGTTCAAGGTGTGTATTTTACTACTCTCTTTTCTTCCTTTGGTCAGGATCCTGAAATCTACCATCTCATGATTACTTCTTCCCAGGTTGTCACCCACCTCCACTTCCCCTATTAGTTCCTCCTTGTTCGGGAGCAGAAGGTCAAGCTGTGCACGGCCCCTGGTCGGATCCTTCAGCACTTGTGTCAAGAAGTTATCCCCAACATTCTCCAAAAACTTCCTGGATTGCCTGTGTACTGCCGTATTGGTTTCCCAACAGATGTCAGTGTGATTAAAGTCCCCCATGAGAACCAGGGCCTGCGATCTGGAAGCTTCGCTCAGTTGTCCAAAGAAAGCCTCATCTACCTCATCCACCTGATTCGGTAGCCTGTGGCAGACGCCAACCACATCACTGCTGTTGTTTGCTCCTTTAAATTTAACCCATAGACTCTCAACAGGTTTTTCTCTCTCTCTATACTAGAGTTCAGCGCAATCGTAGTGCTGTCTTACATATAGTGCAACTCCTCCTCCTTTTCTCCCCTGCCTGTTCTTCCTGAACGGTCTATACCCTTCCATGACAGCACTCCAGTCATGCGAGTCATCCCACCAAGTCTCTGTTATCCCAATTAAATCATATTTCTTGGACTGGGGCAGGGCCTCCAGTTCTTCCTGTTTGTTGCCCAGGCTTCTCACATTAGTGGACAAACACTTCAGGTAACCAGTTGATTGCCCTATCTTCTCCATTCGAAACAGGGGTCCTCCTTTCCTGCTCCTTCCTCTCTGCATTTCTTCCCGGTATCCGACTTTCCCACTCCCCTCAGGGTTTTGGTCACCGTCCCCCGACGAACCTAGTTTAAAGCCCTCCTCACTAGGTTTGCAAGCCTGCCCGCTAAGATGCTCCTTTCTCTCTTCGTTAGGTGGATCCCATCTCTTCCTAACAATCCTTGTGCCCGGAACAGAGTCCCATGCTCGAAGAAACCAAAGCCCTCTCTGTGACACCACCTGCGCAACCACGCATTTAGATCCTCAATTTGACGATCCCTGCCCAGTCCTTTCCCTTCAACAGGGAGGATGGACGAGAACACCACTTGCGCTCTGAATTCTTGGATCCTTCTTCCCAGCGCTACATAATCCACAGTAACACGCTCAAGGTCATTCTTGGCCGTATCATTAGTTCCCGTGTGGAGAAGCAGGAAGGGGTAGCGATCCGAACGTTTGATCAGTTTGGTAAGCCTCTCAGTGACATCCTGAATGAGAGCTCCCGGTAAGCAGCTCACCTCTCGAGATTCCAGGTCCAGACAGCAGAGGGATGGCTCAGTCCCTCTTAGAAGGGAGTCCCCAACCACCACCACCTGTCGTTTTCTTTTGGGGGTGGTGGCCGTGGAACCCCCATCCCTAGGACTACGCATCCCATGCCTTCCAGTAGATGGTGTTCCCTTCTGGTTTCTTCCTTGTGAGGTCCCTTCCAAAGTTTTCAGCACTGCAGAGCCTGTGGAGAGAGCTTGAAAGCGATTACTTACCTTTATAGCATTGGGGGGGTTCCCGTGCTGGCCTTTTTCCCCTTCTAGAAGTTACATGCTGTCAGTTCTCTTCTTGGTCACGTACTGTCCTCTCTGGCTCCTCTGCCTGCCGTGCTTGAAGGATTAAACGCTGCCGTCTATCGAGGAAGTCTTCATCCTCTCTGATCAAGCGTAGGGTCGACACTTGGGCCTCCAGTCCTCTAATTTTTTCTTCCAAAATGTTGACCAACTTGCACTTCATGAAGATTAAATCTGTTCTTTCTTCTGGGAGGAAGACAAACATGGCACACGCTGTGCAGGTAACAACAGCAGACCTATCACCATCCATCGCTGCTGTCCTGGAGAAGGGATTTAAAAAGAAAGGCAAGAGAACCTCACGCCCTTCCCAACTCCCTCTCTAAACTCCCTGTTAGCATTCACCTGTTTGTAAGCTCCTTGGTCGCTTTCCCACTGCCTTATAAAGCCCTGGAGTGCCTGAAAGTCCCTCCCCCTACCAAGGCTCAGCCAATCAGCAGAGGCTTCTAGAATTCAAACTTTAATTAGAAGCCAACAGTTTCCACCTGCCAATCACAGCCAATCACAGCACCTACCAATCATAGCCAATCACAGCACAAACTCCATCAAGGGGAGGGGAAAGACAAAGGGGAAGTGGGAGGGAAAAAAAAACCTCACTCACAAACACAGGGGAAAAACAAACAAACAAAGCAAAAAAGAACACACACCAACCCTCACGCACAAACACAAGCTCAGCACACAGCAAGAAAGCCCCAAACACAAACGCACTTCCCTCAAGAGTCTTGTATCTGCTTCTCCTCTACCTGGAGAACTCCCTCTCTAAAGCTTCACTCAAAAACAGTCTTGCCCTTTGCACAGCTAAGAATGGAATTTTATGGCTGTAACTCATCGAGGTTTTTCCCTGAACCTATGGATCATTTATTAATTATAGTTATAAACCCCTAAAGGATGATAGTAGCACCTACTCAAATCCTCATAGCCTTGATAAAGCAGGAATGGGCAAACAGGTCTATGTTAAAAAGGGGAAAGTGTGTTTATCTCCATTTACATATGTGCAAAGAAGGTCAGAGGGAGAAAAGGGAAATCTGTTATGAATTGTTATGAACAGCAGCAAACCTCTTTCACTAGGGTTGTGTCTAGACTGGCCACTTTTTCCGGAAAATCAACCGCTTTTCCGGAAAAAGTTGCCAGCTGTCTACACTGGCTGCTTGATTTTCCACAAAAGCAGTGACGATCTACTGTCCAAAATCAGTACTTCTTCTGGAAAAGCTTTGACGCTCCCGTTCGGGCAAAAGTCCTTTTTGCAAAAAACTGTTGCGCAAAAGGGCCAGTGCAGACAGCTAGCTAAGACTTTTGTGCAAAAGCAGGCTAAATGGAAAAAATCTGTTTGGATGCTGGGAGACCCCGTAGTAGCCCCGGACTTCCTGGTAACCCGAGCTCTTAAAGGAGCCGCAGGCTGCTGAGCTCACGTGGCAGGAGCATGCCTCAGACCTCTGACCTGAGGTCTGCCACAGTGCCCCTGCCATGCCCAGCAGCCACCTTGCAGCCCAGCATGGCAGCTCCGGGCGCTCAGCCACCTGCACCCCCAGCACAGGAGGCCCCCAGGGGCCAGAAAAAAAGAGCCCCATCATGGTCCTCGGGGGAGATGGAGACCCTCCTGGACCTGTGGCAGGAGGAGAAGGGCCTCCACGACACCCGGTCCTGGTGCTGCAATGCCGAAATCTTTGGCCGCATGGCCCAGGCGCTAGTCCAACAGGGCCATCCAGCCCGGAATCTGGAACAGGTCCGGGCTAAAGTCAAAGAACTTCACCTGACTACGTGCGGGCCAGCGAGGACCAGGGGCAGGACCAGACACCTGCCCCCACTATGACTGGCTGCATGCCATCCTGGGCCAGCCAGTCCCAGATGTGCCCGTCGACAGCAGCGTGCGCCCCCCCTGTCATCAGGACCACCGAGGCAGGGAAAGGAGATGACAGCAGTGCATCAGAGGATGAGGCCAGCACTGCCACCCAGCAGGCCCCCTCTAGCAGCCCTGACATCTCCCGCGCATCCTCCGAGGCCGGGGAAGGATCCACCAGTGAGTCTTGCACTTTGCACTCACAAGGGCGGAGGGCGGGGGGGGAAACAGGCGCCCGGAGGGGGGAGGAGGAGAGCATGTCACTCAGGCCACGTGAGCTGCACGCTGTGGAGCATTAGGCAGGAAGCAGCATGTGAAACCACGTGCAGCCTGGTGACCGAGAGGCATGTGGCTGTGGCAGGCAGCTCCAGGGTAGGCCTGTGACTGTGCTGCTCACACACATCTGGCGGGAATGGGGGGAAGGGTGGATGCCGGCTGGAACCAGCCAGGGCCCCAGGGACTCAGCCCAGATCCCGCACCTCCGTAAGGATGCAGCACACAGAACGGCACACTGTCCCATGCCTGGCTGTGAGGCACAGCCAGCTGCTCCTGGGTAGACCGCAGCATCACCGCTCTGTGAGTGTGGCCCCCACTGAGCCCCTCTCCTGCTCCCGGTGCCTTGGCTGGGTCCCCGAGGGAAGTCCCCACTGTGGCCACACATGTCCCTTGGCTACGTGTGTGAGGGATAGTGGGAGGGAGAAGGGGGGAAGCGCTTGGGCTGCCCCTAGGGGTGCCTGAGTTTTGCTGCAAGGATGGGACACCCCCCCAGTCACTCTCCTGATTCCGTCCAGGAGATATCCCACGTGATGGGGATCTGAGAACCCAGACCACATCTGCCAGATGTGCTCCCAGGAACTCTGTGGGGATGCATCTCCCTCCCTGTCAAACACCAGTGATTAGTCCAAAGCCTCACAGCCTCCATTGATGGAGTTCCACAGGTTAATGCAACACAAGAGCCCTCCCGCCCTCCACAGGGCCAGGACACAGACCGGTGGTTACAATAAATGGAGGAGGACCCTACTCCAGGAGCGGTCCTCCTTACAAACATACAACACGGGGGGCAGGAGGGGAACCGAGTGGGCCCAGCCACACTACTGTGGTGACACCTGGGCTCAGGGGTGGAGGGCATGAGGTGGTGGGGACAGTGGCCGGCCTGCCTGCCTGACCCATCCTTTCTTCTCTTCCCTGCAGCGTGACCAAGCACAAGCCAGGGACCCTCCAGTCTGGCAGCAGCAGCACCCCCAACTGCCCAACCAGGGGAGAGGAACAGCCAGGAGATCCCTCCATGGAAGACGACGGCGAAGCTGGCAACCTCAATCCTTTGGTCCTTCCAGGCCTCGGGAGAGGAACAGCCAGGAGATCCATCGAAGACAACTGGAATCGGGTAAGCTGACTCGAGCCTTCCACAAGAACCACGAATCCTCTTCCTGTTCTTCGGGACAGCTCTGACAGGCAATAGTGGCCTAAACTAAAAGAAAAACCCTAGCTATGTCTGATGCACCCAACGAACATTCACGATGACGGCCGATGTGCTTGGAACCAACGCTTTACAATTGGGGGGAAGTAAGGGGAGGGGAAGGGGAAAGGTAGGGGATGGGAGGAAGTTGTATGGAGAGACCGAAGTGACTCTACTATGGGGCTTGTGCGAACATGCCCATCAGGGCTTCTCGGATGTGTACACCATCCTGGTGTGCCTGGCGGATGGTAGCTGTGTGGGGTTGTTCAAACGTCTGTGCCTCGGTGTGACGGGGCAGGTGCCTTGCCCGCGCTCCCCCGCACTGGACCGGGCACCGTGGCAGAGAGAGAGCCCCTGGGAAGGCGAGCGGATGGGAGAGGGCCGGCCGCGGGAAACCTGGAAGCCGGAGTAAGGATAGGGATGGCCAGCAGCCGAGAGGACTGTCCGGTGCGGCCGGATGACGTCAGGGGAGGCGACGAGTGGGACGCCCAGAAGGGCGAGGCCCCGGACGCCGGGAGGAGGCCCGCCCAGGAGGTGGTGGTGATTCAAAAGGGTGAGAGCCCGCGACAAGAGGGAGGCTCCAAGAGGTGGGAGGAGGTCAGCCCCCTGCCAGGAGAGCGTAGCACGGGAGAACCCCTGTGCACGGACCCCCGCCAGAGGAAGGGACTCAGGGTGAGTCTATCCCCCAGCTGGGGAATCCACGGGGATTGAGCCAGGAAGAAGAGACCCAGGGCGGGGCCGCGGACCCCGCGAGTGGAGGGTTTGGGGAACCTGACCCCCTCCACTGTCAAGGGACAGACGTCCCCGTTTTAGGGCCCTGGGTCGGTGCTCGGAGTGTGGGAGGGCCCGAGCCCCCTTCCCGGCCCCTCGGATCCGTGTGGGTCTGGAGGGCACCGGAGCTATAAGCCTCAGACCGCGGTCAGGCGGTCAGTCACAAGGCGAGTACTCTCCTAGCGGGACGAGAGCCCACCTGAACTCGGGGGGCCCCAGGGAACTGGGTAACACGTGGTGGAGAATGTGGGTATGACCTGAGCCCCGGTTAAGGGGGCACGTGGAAAAAAAAGGGAGAAGGAGGAAGGGAGGTCCCTCGCAGCCCAGGACCCCTCCCCGCGATAGTAATCTGCTAATTTCCCAAGGAAAGATGGAGTTGAACAAAGTGCTGGACTGGTTGGTAGATAACCAGAAACAATGGCAGCAGCAGCAGTTGCAGGCATTGCAGCAGATCCTGGATAAGTTCGAGGAGCAACAAGCCGGCGCTGGCATGGCCAGCGGTGGAGCAACACTAATGGGAGCCGACGAAGAGACGGTGGGCCGACAACTCCCCATCAGGTTGACAAAATTGGGACCCGAGGATGACCCGGAGGCCTTCCTAGTGACCTTCGAATGGGTGGCGATAGCGGCAAAATGGCCGCAGGACCACTGGGTGACCCTCTTAGCCCCTTATTTGTCGGGAGCAGCACAATTGGCCTACCGGGGAATGTCGGCAAGGGACGCGTTATGCTACTACAAAGTAAAGGAGGCAATCCTGGACCAACTCGGGGTTTCCCCCGAATCCCACCGTCAACGGTTCCGGGAAGCCAAATACAGCCCGGGGGAGCGCCCGAGGGCCGTGGCCCAAAGAGTTAAGGAGGCAGGGATGGGCTGGCTTGAGCCCGAAAATAAGTCCGGAATGCAAGTAGCGGAAACCGTGATTTTGGAACAATACATGAAGATACTCCCCGCTGAAGGACAGCGCTGGGTGAGGAGACACCTTCCTGAGACCCTCGAGGAACCCATCACCCTGATGGAACGCTTCCTTGCCGCCGAAGGAGCAGAAACATCCTGCCCCCAGAGCACGCTACGAGAACCCCACGTGGGGGGGCCCACCCCGGCGAAATGCGAAACCAAGCCACTGGGGGGACCCGGAACCAGAACCACGATGGGCCAGGCTATAGGGCGTGGATTTGCGCCCCGATGGAACCACCCGGAGGAACGAGGCCCAGACGCCGAAGGACAAACCCAGGGCCCCGAGAAAAGTCCACGGCCCGAAGGGGGAGCGAAGGGAGCCTGCTACCAATGCGGACAGGAAGGACACTTTAAGAAGGACTGCCCCCTCATGGACTGTACCTTCGGGCAAGGCCCCTCGAGAAAGGTAACGGGGGACAAACGGGGGCGGAAACAGATGATGCATGAAATAAGAGTTAACAGACACCGGGTGAGGGTGGTGCTAGACTCAGGGTGTGGACAGACGATAATAAGGGCCAGCCTCCTGGGGTCTCGGGTGCCCCGGGGTCGAAAGGTATACATGAAATGCATCCATGGGGATATCCACCCCTATGTGACAGCAAGGGTGGAGATTGACGATGGGAGGATACGGGGCGCGTGTACGGTCGCTGTGGCCCCCAACCTAGTGTATCCCACGTTACTAGGCCGGGATTGGCCCGGCGGGGCACCTGCTACATAACTGGGGACAGGGGCAACGAAATGTAGAAGGGGGAAGGTGTAGAAGCCCCACTGATTGGCGCTTTGCTGTGTCTCTCTCCGCAGGTGGTCAAGGCCGTCAACCGGGTGCTGCTCCGCAGGGTAGTCCGCCTCGCCGACCCGAACGCCATCATCTGGGGCTTCGGCACCCTCGGCTTCCCCAACTGCGGGGGGCCATCGACGGGGCGCACATCCCCATCCGTGCCCCGGAACACCAGGCGTCCCGGTACGTGAACCGCAAGGGGTACTTCTCCGTGATCCTGCAGGCCATGTGTGACCACCGGGGACAGTTCACGGACATTAATGTGGGCTGGTCCGGCAAGGCACATGACTCCCGGGTGTACCACAACTCCTCTGTGTTCCAGCGGCTGCAGGCCGGGACCTTCTTCCCCGACTGCCACATCAGGGTCGGGGACGTGGACAAGCCCGTGTGCCTGGTGGGGGATGCCGCCTACCCACTGCAGCCGTGGCTGATGAAGCCCTACACGGGACACCTCAATCCCTCCCGCCAGGCCTTCAATGCCAGGCTGACCAGGGCCCGCATCGTGGTGGAGGGGGCCTTCGGGCGACAGAAAGCCTGCTTTCGATGCCTCCTCACCCGTTTGGACCTGACCGAGAACAACATCCCTCCCGTGGTGGCGGCATGTTGTGTGCTCCACAATTTGTGTGAGCGAAAGGGGGAGGCTTTCTTGCCAGCCTGGATGGCTGAGGCTGACTGCATGGCTGGACACTACGGTCAGCCCCGCACCGCCGCCATCTGGGAAGCCCAGCGGGGGGCCGTCCGGATCCGGGAAGCCCTGTGGGAGAGCTTCCTGGTGGTGGAGGAGGACTGACCTCTCCCTGCATGCCCCACTGGGGCACTCTTCCACCCTACCACCCTTCCCCTCCCCCCTCCCTATCTACTGTAAAATAAAGACACCTGTTTTTGAAACAAAAACGTCTGTTTATTTCACATAACTGGGGTGGGGGAAGGGAGGAATGAGGGTGGGAGAGGGGAGGGGGAAACCTGGGACGAGGGAGCTGGAAGCGGAGGGGAGGGAAGGGAGGAAGGGAAAGGAAAGCTCAGGGGTGGGAGTCCGGCTGCCTCTCCCGTCTCGCCACACTGCAGGTCCAGGGGCGTCGGTGGGAAATGTTTGTGGAGGGGGGTGCAGGAGGGACAGGGGGTGTGGAGGAAGCAGGAGCGGAAGCAGGAGCAGGAACAGGAGGGGGAGCAGGGGGAGCAGGAGGAGCAGGAGGAGCAGAGGGAGCAAGGGGAGCAGCAGGAGGAGGAAATGGGAAGCGGTCGAGCAGGCTCTGGAGGTGGCCTCGCAGGGCACGGCCCTGCTCCTCCAGGGCCTCCAGACTCCTCTGGCACAGCCTCAGGTCCTCCTGGACCCAGTGGTCCTGGGTGAGGAGCTGGTGGTCCATGAACCGGAGGTGCCGCCTTTGGTAGTCCTCCTCATTCCTGGCTCTCCTGCTTGCCCGGGCACGGGCAGCTGCTGCAGGTGGTGTGGTGCACCCTGCAGGCCCAGGTGCTGCAGCTGTGGTGCAACAAGACCAGCGGTCAATTACCCCAGGGGCCCAGGTATGTGAAACCCAGCTCCCCTCTGCAAGGCCAGGGCCCCTGCAGGATCCCCAGCTGCTGCTCCTTGGTGGGCAAGGCCCAGGCGCACGGTCCCGGGGCTCCCTCTCGCCCGAGCCCCCCGTACACATAAGGGGAACTCGATGGTACTCACATGTGGACGCCTCCCCGGCCTCGGACGACACAGGCGAGTGGCTCTGTGGGGTGCCTCGGGGGTCCCGGGTCCTGGGCAGGCTGGCGGCAGGCTCCTGGCTCTCAGAGTCCTCCTCTTCCTCCTCCGTCTCCTGGAGCGGTCCTTCTGTCCCGGGGTCTATCACATCCCGGGGGGCAGGGACGGCATGAGCCCCCAGGAGGCAGTCCAGGGTGTGGAAGTGGGGGCAGGCCTCCGGGTTGGCCCCTGTCTGGCAGGCCCGGGAGTAGGACTGCCGCAGGTCTTTCACCTTGCAGCGCACCTGCTCCCGGCTGCGCTGGTGGCCCCTGGCGGCCAGGCTGGCAGCCATGCGGCCGTAGATGGCCGCGTTCCTGTGGCTAGTGCAGAGATCATGGACATTGGAGGCTTCCCCCCAAACCTCGATGAGGTCCACGATCTCCGCACTTGACCAGGCGGGCGCCCGCCTTTTGCGCCCCCGGGCAGGCTCCTGGGAGCCGCCAGGCTGGTCCTGGGGAGCAGTGGAGGGCTGGGTGTCCTCGGGTGGCTGGCTCATAGTGTGGCAGGTGCAGGGTGTGCTGGCACAGGTGCTGGCAGCCTTGCAACTGGCACAAACTGTGTAGTCAGCCCGTGGCCCTTTAAGGGCTCCGGGGCCGGGAGGGGGGCAATAGAGTTTCTCTGGTGTTGGCCAGAGTGGCCACCAGGGAAACCTGGGAAGCCTTAGCCTCCCACTAGTTCGAATTAAGGGGCTACACACCCCTTAATTCGAATTAGCTAGTTTGAACTAGGCTTAATCCTCATAAAATGAGATTTACCTAGTTCGAACTAAGCGCTCCGTTAGTTCGAATTAAGTTCGAACTAGCGGAGCGCTAGTGTAGAGCCTATCAAAGTTAGTTCGAACTAACGTCCGGTAGTTCGAACTAACTTTGTAGTGTAGACATACCCAGAGTGTGTATGGGGGGGGAGGGTATAGAACAGTTTTCATATGAGGCAATATTAACTGTGACTTAGCTTGGAAAAGAGAAAACAAACAGAGGATGTGATAGAGTTCTAGATGAGTGGTGTGGAGAAAATAAATCAGGAAGTCTATTTACTTTTCATGACACAAGAACTAGGGGCCACCCAATGAAATTATTAAGAAGCATGCTTAAAACAAACAAAAGAAAGTATTT
The DNA here is from genome assembly GCF_049634645.1 of Pelodiscus sinensis. NCBI lineage: Eukaryota > Metazoa > Chordata > Testudines > Trionychidae > Pelodiscus > Pelodiscus sinensis. The sequence goes on from NC_134723.1 coordinate 13,029,483, forward strand.
CTTCACAAAATGCACCATCAACCTGAGGCACTCTTTGCCAGGGCATGTTGTGAAAGCGAAGACCATGACAGGGTTCAAAAAAAGATCTAGATACATTCATGGAGGATTTGGTCAGTCACTGGCTATTAGTCAGGAGAGGCAAGGACGGCACCCCTAGGCGAAGCTGGAAATGTATGACAGGGGATGGATCACTTCATGAATACCTGTTCTGTTCATTCCTCAGGAGTACCTAGCATTGGCCACTATTGAAAGACAGGATCTTGTGCTAGATGGACTTTTGGTATAACCATACTTATGTTCTCAAATAATTATATTTTCAGAACAAATGTCAGGTATTTCAGGAATTGTTCTTTTCTTCTCATAGGATTTCATTGTAGTCCATTGACTTCAGAAGAGATAAAATTAATTATACAAACCATTTTGATTAAGGTAGCTGTATCACTACACAATTATGAAATAAATAATATTATGGCCAAGAAATAAGACAAAACAATTAATGAAGATTAAAATGTCCAAAATTCTGAAATGAAGGCGTTAGTAAGAAATCTTAGTATTCCTTGCTATGAATTTTATTTTGGGAAAATATAATATAAAAACATATAAATAAAACTCACAATAACACCAAAACAAACCCCACCGTACAACTAAAAACTCCTTTACAAAAAATAACATGTAACTCATAAGGCAACTAAAGATTGAAACAAAGCGAATGAAATGACAGATTTCAGAAGAGAATAGAAGCATGCGCCTGAAACTGCAGATATAAATTTTCAAATACATCTAAGTGATTTCAAAGCCAGCACTCATTTTGAATATTGACAACATGTGGATTCTTAAACCTTAGTAATTTTTTTCAAGGGAATTGAGGATGTTAAATAGACTCATAGACTCATAGGCTGTGTCTAGACTGGCCAGTTTTTCTGGAAAATCAGCTGCTTTTCTGGAAAAACTTGCCAGCTGTCTACACTGGCCACTTGAATTTCTGCAAAAGCACTGACTTCCTACTGTAAGAAATCAGTGCTTTTTGTGGAAATATTATGCTGCTCCCATTCAGGCAAAAGTCCCTTTTGCGCAAAACTTTTGTGCAAAAGGGCCAGTGTAGACAGCTCAGATTTGTTTTCCGCAAAAAAGCCCCGATCGCAAAAATGGCGATCGGGGCTTTTTTGTGGAAAAATGCGTCTAGATTGGCTACGGATGCTTTTCTGCAAAAAGTGCTTTTGCGGAAAAGCGTCCGTGCCAATCTAGATGCTCTTTTCCGCAAATGCTTTTAACAGAAAACTTTTCCGTTAAAAGCATTTGCGGAAAATCATGCCAGTCTAGACGTAGCCATAGACTTTAAGGTCAGAAGAGACCATTATGATCATCTAGTCTGACCGCCTGCACAACTCAGGCCACAGAATCTCACCCACCCCCTCCTAGAATAGTCCTCTCACCTATATCTCAGATATTGAAGCCTTCAAAAAGTTTGAAGACCCCAAGATGCAGAGAATCCTCCAGCTGTGATCTGTACCCCATGCTACAGAGGAAGGCGAAAAACCTCCAGGGCCTCTGCCAATCTACCCTGGAGGAAAACTCCTTTTGGACCCCAAATATGGCGATCAGCTAAACCCTGAGCATGTGGGCAAGATTCATCAGCCAGACATCCAGAAAGTTCTCTATAGTAACTCCTATCATCCCTCCATTGACCTATTTACCACTGATAATGAATGGTCAATTAGTTACCAAGATCATGTTATCTCATCAAACCATCCCCTTCATAAACCCATCTAGTTTAATCTTGAAGCCAGACAGATCTTTTGCCCCCACTACTTCCCTTGGAGGGCCGTTCCAGAACCTCATTCCTCTAATGGTTAGAAACCTTGTCTAATCTCAAGTCTAAACTTCCTACTAGCCAGTTTATATCAATTTGTTCTTGTGTCCACATTGGTATTAAGCTTAAATAATTCCTCTCCCTCCCTGGTATTTATCCCTCTAATATATTTAAAGAGTGCAATCATGTCCCCCCTCAGCCTTCTTTTGGTTAAGGTAAACAAGCCAAGCTCCTTGAGCCTCCTTTCATAAGATAGGTTTTCCATTCCTCGGATCATCCTAGTGGCCCTTCTTTGTACCTGTTCCAGTTTGAATTCATCCTTCTTAAACATGGGAGACCAGAACTGCACACAGTATTCCAAATGGGGTCTCACCAATGCCTTGTATAACGGCACTAACATCTCCTTATCCCTACTGGAAATACCTCGCCTAATACATCCCAAGACCATATTAGCCTTTTTCACAGCCATGTCACAATGGCGGCTCATAGTCATCCTATAATCAATCAGGACTCCGAGGTCCTTCTCCTCCTCCATTACTTCCAACTGATATGTCCCCATCTTATAACTAAAATTCTTGTTATTAATCCCTAAATGCATAACCTTACACTTCTCACTATTCAATTTCATCCTATTGCTATCACTTTTCTGAATTGGCAATACCTCCCAACTTTGTGTCATCTGCAAATTTTATCAGGACACTTCCACTTTTGGTGCCAAGGTCAGCGATAAAACGATTAAATAAAATTGGCCCCAAAACTGATCCTTGAGGAACTCCGCTAGTAACCTTCCTCCAACCTGACAGTTCGTGAAATGAGGAGTAACGGTAGTTCGAACTAGGAAGCCTAGTTCGAACTACCTAGTTCGTGCCCCGTGTAGCCGCGCTGCACGGGGTTCGAACCAGCGGGGTTTTAAAAATGGCGGCTCCCCGCTTATGCAAATGAAGCCCGGGAAAATCAAATCCCGGCCTTCATTTGCAAGTGCGGTATGCCTACATTACCCTCCTAGTTCGAACTAGGAGGGTAGTGTAGACATACCCTGAGATGCCCAAGTCATTTTGAAAATTGTGTGCCTAAATCTACCAGTAATTTATTTCCATTATGCATGTGATTAGCTTGCATTTCATACTGGTAACTATTGTACAGCAGCTAGTTTATAGTAACACTATATAATGAAATGTGGATTTCAGACAGCGGATATCAAGGAAATGCTAACAAAAGTGCTAATGAGCTGGAATCTTTATTTGTACTATCTTGTCAGGGATGGTACTTGGTCCTACTGTGAAGGCAGGGGACTGGACTCGATGAGCTCTCAAGGTCCCTTCCAGTTCTAGGAGATAGGCAATCTCCATTAATAAAAAAAGTTCACCTTTATCAACTATGTACAAAATACTAACCACAGGAGTGTGATATGACCGATGAGAAGTTGACAGCTGTGCAGGGTGAACCAGATTCAGTGAGTTCAGACTGTCTGAATTAGTAGCTTTAAATAGTCAAAGTCGAGGCGTACCTTTATTTATGTGATATTACATACTATTAATCAGCCATTGTGGTATATATCTTTTTAAAAAGTTAATATTTCTTCGAAATATCAGCATTACAATTCACTTCATTCCCAGTACAGATCGATACCAGTGTTGCATAGTGCTTATTTAAATGTTTTTATATAAATTCAGATAAAATGCATTATAACAAAAAAGAAATGAAGAGTCAGTTAAACCATCATACTAATGAGAGAATGTGTTCTTCTGAGGGGAAAAAGTATTACGGATGTTTGGAAACTGCCTCTCCAATAAGTAGAATTGACAGAAAATACAATGAAAAAGGCTTATTAGCGGAATCTTGTAAGATGCAAAATCTGGCAGGAATTTTAACTAATATGCAGCACTCATGGGAAAACAAATCTATCCTTGGAAAAAGATGTCTCTGAAAACATGATTATATCCACAAGAAGCAGAGTTAAATTATTTTGAAAGTCTAATATTGAATTGTAAGTTGCAACCTCCAAAGTAAAAGACAATTTGAATCAGCACTACATGCCTGGACAAAAAAGGGGAAACATTGTTGTTCCTGTTTCATAAGTCACAGTTTCAAAGCGTTTTGGGGCCCATTTTGGTTAAGAAAAGATCTCGCTGAACTGGCCACTTTCACTGGCATTTCTTGCACATAAAAATTAACTTCTTCTAACCAAACTTTTGAGCCAGTGGTTAGTTCTTGCATTAATACTTCATCAAAGTGACTTTGAGACACTAGGGGTATGTCGAGACTGCATCCTTCTGTCAGCAGAGGGATGCAGATTAGGCAGGTCAACATTGCAAATGAGGCAGGGATTTAAATATCCCGTGCCTACTTTGCATAAAAATGGCTGCTGCGTTTTGCCGACTTAGAACTTTGTCGACAAAAAGCAGCAGTCTAGAGGGCGATCTGTTGAAAAAGAAAGCCTTTTTCGACATATCCCTTATGCCTCCTGCAAGGAGGTTTACAGGATCTGTTGAAAAAGGCTTTCTTTTTCAACAGATTCCCCTCTAGACTGCTGCTTTTTGCTGGCAAAGTGCTGAGTCGGCAAAATGCAGCAGCCATTTTTATGCAAATTAGGCACAGGATATTTAAATCCCTGCCTTATTTGCAATGTCGACCTGCCTAATATGCATCCCTCTGCCAACAGAGGAATGCAGTCTAGACATACCCTAGTAGAGTGGTGTTTGGGAAGTGTTATTCACCAGGGAAAAATGTTGAACACAGTCACAATAGTAAGACAATTTTCTGTAATTAAGACAAGTTTCTGTAATGCCAGTATAGTTCTTTCAGTAGCACGTTATGGAAATGTGTTCGGTTTCCAGATCCACATACTGTTTAGATCAGATGACAAAGCATTCAAAATTTCAGATCAATGTTCACTCTAATTGTTTCCATGCATGTGTGGGGTTTTTTTTGGTCATGCTTTTAAAGTGCATCAAGGCATGTGGAAATGTGCACCATCCATAGAAACAAAAAATCCTGGCCGTAGGTGATCTACTAATCAGCTGGACATCATCTGAATCTCTGCTCAACAGCTGCATAATTACACCTTACAGGGGACACTACTAGAGGCCCAGGCACAAAGATGGGAGCTGTGATGGTATGCATGTTTTTGAAGAAGTGAATAGCATTAAAAGAGTTGATTTTTTTCAAAAGCTATGGGTCTATTTTCAAAAGACAATAAGGCATTTAAAACTCAGGCTTTAGAAAATATTATCTACAGTCTAAAAATCATACTGGAGACTGATGCCCCTAATTGCCCCTAGCTGGTGGCTAAGTTTGACACCACGATGAAAACTTTGGAATTCGGGACATAAAGTTAAGCTCCTAAACCCCATATAGGTGCCCATTAGTGGGAATTTTCAAAATGTTGTTAACTCCAATTTCCATTATATTCAAAGGAACTAAGTCACTAGAAGGGCTTGACTATACTACAAGATAATCTTGAATCTACTATGATCAATTTCTGGGCCCCTGATGTTGAGAAGGTGAGGGGACATTTCCCCACTACAGGCAAAATTCAAATGTTCTTCAAGGTAGCGCATCCACATTCACAGATCCTCGCTTGGACTTAGAGAGAGAGGAAGCACCGTGGGGAGCTTGGCAGGCCAACCTATACTTCCAGTGTCTGCTAAGTCCAAAAGGGCACTTACATGGGCTCCTCTCAGCCATGTCTTAGAAGGCACACTTCTAGCCCCTCCCACTTCGTGTGACATAAATGGGACACAGTGCCATGGAGTAAATTAGGGTACTTCTCCATGGTGCTTCATGCACTTGTGAATCACAGGGCTGCTTCATCAATATCAGGGTGGGATGGTCAGGAAAGATGCATGACATGCACATCTTTCTGAACTCATACCTCTTCTGAAAGATGTACCCAGCACTTTTTTCCCTCACTGGACAATCAGAGGTGGAGAGATGACATGCCCATTGTGATCCTGGGTCATCTTGCTCCCTTGGCTCAAAAAGCCTGACATGGGCAGCCTGGACCCCAGCATGGTGGAATTCAATAACAGGCTGAGCAGATGTAGAAAGGTGGTGGAATGTACATTTATTTAAAGGGGAGGCACAGGAGTCTCCTCATCTGCATGGACCTCAGCGAGTACAATGTCTCCTGTGTAGTGGTGGCATGTTGTGTGTTCCACAACCAACGTGAAAATTAGGTGGAAACTTTTCTGCCAGAGGAGGGGGCTGAGGTAGAGTACCTGGCCAAGGAGTTTGAACAACTAGACACCAGTGCCATAAAGAGAGCAAAGTTCAGTGCTAATCAGAGAAGCCTTGAAGGACAGTTTTATGCAAGGCAAGTTGTGAGACTCTTCCTTGTGGCTCTGTATCCACAAGGGGCCCTGCATTCCCTGTCTTTCCTTTTCATCCCCGAAGTGGGGCAGAGTAGCTGCCCACTGACCCCAAGGGGAAGGAGCCCCTCCCTGAGCCTTGGTGGGCAGCACCTGGCCCTAGCAACTCACTTGACCAGAAGCCACGTGGTGGGGCCAGGGATATAAAAGGCTTGCCAGAGAGGCTAGTCAAGCCCCAATGACCAGAGAAGTCATAAGCCTCCCATGTGCACCCAAGCAAGGAGATGGACCCCAGGAAAGCTGAGGCCTGGCTTGGGCCACCGGGCCCACTACTAGATGACTGCCTTGAGAGTCTGTTTGCCTGGTCAGAGGTTCCTGAACAATGGTGCCTAATGGACCTGCACTGGACCCAGGTACAACCCAGGGGGAGAGTGGAAAGAGCCCAGGGATAGCCAACCCCCATTTGGCTGAGCTTGCTGTTCCCAATAAGCAGCATGCATCTGCCGGGCTTCTGCCTGAGCAAGGGGACCTGGCTGGGGTTGTTGTGAATGGAACTTGAAGTGTTTGTTTTCCTGCTGCCCTGCCCTGCCCTGAGCCAGGATCTGGGCCTACAAACTGTTTTTCTGCTGTCCTGTCCTGGCCTGAACCAGGGTTTGGGCTTACAAACAGTTTCCTGCTGCCCGCCCTGAACCAGGGACTGGTCATTGAACCATTTGGTTGCCTGCTGCCCCACCTTGAGCGAGGGTCAGGCCTGAGGATGGGCTTGGGAGTTACTGTTGCCCTGCCCTGGATGAGGGCTGATGCTTAAAGACTTGGGTTACAGACTTTGTGTGGGCTATTTGCTACAGAAATCCTCAACTTTCTTAAAATCTGATATCCTGCATATAGTATATGATTACTGATAGGATTTGCACAGTGAACTGCTCATTTCCTTATTTGCTGGTGTTGTGTATTGTGTTAAAAACAATAGTGTATTAGGCTGAACAGAATTAACAAGCAAATTAACTGTATTTACAGGAAACAGTGTCTCAGAAGGGCAAAGGCCAAAGCAATGACAGTTTTGCTAATAGAAAAACATCCAAAAGGTGGTAAAGACCCAATTAAAGGCAAAATATGCATGAAACACAAGGATTATCTATGATGGAAATTGAAAGAATAAACATAAAAAAAATAAAGCACAAGGTTATATTACTAAAGAAAAGTATGGGTATGCTAAAAACATTGGTTACTGAAACGCCCCCCAGTATTAATTGGAATATTTTATTCAACTTCTCACCTGCAAGTCCAGCTGAATGTACCTTGAAGTGGCATAAAATTGAAAGTTAGAAAAGAAGTGAGAACTCTTTCAAAATGGAAATTGAGATACAGGGATTTATCAGGATTAGAGTGAAATTGTCCCAGACCTGTGACTGGGCTATGAAGAGATTCGAAATAGACTGTGCAGAGTGACTCAGGACTTTGACTGAGGATGAAGAGAGGTGGCAGACATCAACATGAGATATGAGATGATGTGAAATTCTGCATTGTATATGTGTCAAAGATTCTACTGAGATACATGGAGGTATAGTGTTTAGTTTGGAAACAGTTGCAGAGCTGGGATTGGAATAGGAAGACCTTGATTGTGAATGTTAAAATTGTGTTGTAATGTTGAAATTTCAATGTTGAACTTAATATATGAGTAGATGTCAGGTTTAGCAGTGACATTGTCCCAGGGTTGTAACTGGGCTATGGAGAGATTTGAGAATGATTGCAAAATGTGTTTCAAAGATTTGACTAGGCTATAAGAATATGTGAGGATCACTGTAGAAATTGTAGCAGAATTGAAACTGTACTCTGAGTTCTGAGGTTTACTGTCACCTGAATGTCTAAAATGTGGCTGAGATACAAGGAGGATTAAGGGTTAGTCCTTGGGATAAGGAAGGGCCATGGGGGTGCCTTTTGAGCTCCCCGCCTCAGGTGCCAAAATGTTGTGGGCCGGCCCTGCTCATATCACAAGGAATGCTTAAGGAGTTTTAAGCCTTCGTGTAGTTCAGAACATCTTTGACACACAGGTGAGAGTAGAACCTTACAATTCCTTATATCTCAGGGTATGTCTACACTACCCCGCTAGTTCGAACTAGCGGGGTAATGTATGCATACCGCACTTGCTAATGAAGCCCGGGATTTGAATTTCCCGGGCTTCATTAGCATAAGCGGGGAGCCGCCATTTTTAAATCCCCGCTGCTTCGAACCCCGTGTAGCGCGGCTACACGGGGCTCGAACTAGGTAGTTCGGACTAGGGTGCCTATTCCGAACTACCGGTACACCTCGTTTCACGAGGAGTACCGGTAGTTCGGAATAGGACCCTAGTCCGAACTACCTAGTTCGAGCCCCGTGTAGCCGCGCTACACGGGGTTCGAAGCAGCGGGGATTTAAAAATGGCGGCTCCCCGCTTATGCTAATGAAGCCCGGGAAATTCAAATCCCGGGCTTCATTAGCAAGTGCGGTATGCATACATTACCCCGCTAGTTCGAACTAGCGGGGTAGTGTAGACATACCCCCAGTTTCAGCTCTCATACAATTTCCACAGTGAACATTTCATCTGCTCATTGCTAGTTAAAGCTCATTGCTAGTCAAAGCTTTCCACAGTCATCCTCATGTCTCCTCATTATCTCAAATCCCAATAACAATGTTGGGATGCTTTCACCACTAATCCTGGGAACTCTGATTGAATCTATCAATATTCACTGTGCAACTTGTCCTCTCCTACGTCGGCCCTAGGACAGTATCCAAACTAACTGTCAAATCTCCGCATACCTCTGCCGTATCTTTGGATCCCAGACCACAATGAACCTCTAATCTCGTCTCAATCTAGTCAGAGATTTCAGACACTTTCCACTCTCATTCTCAAATTTCTTCACCGCCTAATCACCATTCTGACACTGTTTATACACTAAACATGCACTCTGCTCATGTCAGTTTCAACTCAGAGACAATAGTCATATTCACATTTAAAAGCACATCTCTAGGACTGTTATGAAACTAACTCCCAAATATCTGTGTATTCCAGCCATATAGTTGATACACATTACACACTAAACCTCACATTCCCTAATAGTTCAAGTTCAACTTTGAGATAATTTCTATGGCAATCCTCAAACATTTCCTATCCTAGTATTGGATTTGACACATTCCACAGTAAACTTCAAATTTCCTCACGTTGTAATCGCACTTCTTGAATACTTTCCATGCGAATTCTGAAATTCACTCACATCTCATTTGCAATGCTGAGCGAATTTCCAGAGCCACCCTCAAACCTCCTTCTATCCCAAGCACAGATCTAGGACCTGGTCTATGCTAAGACTTTACATTGAATTTAGGTGGTCATGCTATCAAGCCAGTTACATCGCCCTTAAGGGCCGTGGAAGTCAATGCCTTTATGCCTGCTTTTTACCAGGAGTAATGCTATTCCCAACCATGCATGGTCAAAGCTATGTAGTGTAGATGCAGTGCAGTGTAGCTAGAAATTCAATGCTACTGGCCTCCAGGAGGCCTCCCACAGATCTTCTGCTGTGAATAGTCTGCCCAGCATTTCTGCCTCTACTGCTTTCCCATTTTTCTCAAAAAGCCCCAGGAACCATTGAATGGTCTGTCCCAAGTGGCTAGCCTTGAAAGCCCCTTGCCAGTGAACAGTGCACTGTGGAACATGTGAAAATGAATTCCTCCAGCAATGGAGGTAATGGGTGGCAATCTCACATGTCAGGAGTGAGGTGTAACTTGTTTGTACCAGTGTGTAAAAGTGAACTCCAAAGGATTGTCTTTGTCTAGCCAAGGGGGCAATGCTAGATCCATGGTATTGACTGTCCATTGTCCATTGTCATGGGTACATATGTGTAGTGGCTAAGCAGCAAATCTGTTCACTCACAACTATTACTGTATTTCGCTTGGCAATAAACCTGGCAGAGTGTTTTCAATCCTTTTCTGATTTGTTGTCTCTAGGGGCTTTCTCAGAGTCTATGGTGTTATGTGCATGGTTAACACAATATGCGGGGGAATATACATAAGCATTAAGACAAAAGTGTATCATCATTGACAGAGCAGAAGACCTGTCTGGAACCAATTGGAAGCCAGACTGATGATACCGCATATATAATGTGTGAACTAGAAAAAAAAATCTAAGTATAAAAGGCATGTGCAGGCATGAGAGTGGTAATCTTTGCCCTGAGGATTTTACATGACTGTCTGATGGAAATATAAAGCAAAAAGTATAATTTTTCTTTGAAGGTGAATAGATGAGCCAATCAGTTTGTTATGTTTCACATATTCAAACTTTGATTTTGACTGGTGTATTTCAACTCACTTTGTCAATGAAAAGTCAGCTTTTAAACAATTTCTGTGGGCCTTTCTTGTCCTGTACGGAATGAAATCTTGAGAAATCATGTCCCACTCATCTGGATTGTTTCAGGATATTTTTATATTACCATCACTGGGAAAGTCTTCAGAGGAGTACAGTGAGATTGTACCTAAAGTGACAGGAAGCTGCTCTTTTTCATCAGGTGCAGCTGGTTCACTTGGGCTGGTATTTGCCTGGACAGCCTCACTACTTGAATTAATAGGAGGGAAAAATGTTAGGAGAGAAGGAGTAACTTTCAGCACTACATTTTGTCTTTGTTGTCTTTCTCTGGCCTCCTTCAATTTCTTCCATTTTCCTTTCTTTGACATGGTGGTTTCTGTTCTCCAGTGTAGGCCTATTATGTTAAATATTGCTTGGACCAACAAACTTAGCTCACATAAAGACAAAATCATAGCCATGGTAAATTGAATGCACAATCTCCTTCTTCTACACCTTGTCTCCTGCCTGCCCATTTCCTCCAACCCTGTTTCCTCCCCCTATTCAGTACCATCCCTCTTCCTTCCCCACGGCAAAGAGTAAGGTTTAAGCACAATTGTCAGCATGCACATAGAGTGGTTGTAAATCTGTAATCTGCCTCTTGGATGGCTATTTAGCCCAGGGCATGCTTTAAAGCCCCTGGACCTGTGTGGAGACTCTGGCTTTTGGTTAATGTGGGAGCTAGAGAGCAAGCAGAAGCTACTACAGTGCCCTGTCCATAGTAGGCAGACTTTAAAAAATAAATACATTTTCTCTGTAGTCATTAGCTCTTCCACAATTAAAATAAAATAATCATAGGACTGGAAGGAAGATGCCTCTAGAGGTAATCTAGTCTGGTCCCTTGTACTCATGGCAAGAGGACTCTATTCTAGACTGTGTGATCAGCAGCTCTGACATGACAGGAGGTCTAAGCATGAGTTTTGTGTGCAGTGCTCTGGCTACAGTTCGCATTTGTTGATTTAAAGCTTTCTGTAAGAAAAGCCGGTAACAGGCAGCCAGAAATAAAATAAATCAGATGGTTGCCCAGCATTTTTGTATTGTTAACTCTTTAAAATCAGTGTACAAACATTAAACAAACCTAACGTAAAGCTTTAAGCTTTTGAATGATTAGGACAAAACAGAGCTGCTGGGTTCTCTGTCCCTTGAACAAAAAGACTTAATTTAAAACCAGCATCTCAAAAGAGCAATCAAGTTGGTGTTTGTTTACTAGGCTGGTGTAGATTAAGGGATCAAGTAGAGAGATGCTCATTACAGTTCCCAGAAAAGTTTCAGATGCCATCCACCCTGCCCCTTCCCCAGCCTCATACACTTCAGTCTTTTCCCAAATGATTACCCAAATAGATAGAATGCTCTAAAAATTTGAATTATTTAATTTATTCTTTAATTAAACATTTGTCATCTTTAAATTCAAGAATCCTCAGAGATAACACCTTTTCTCTTATAAACCATGAGGAATTAAACTTGGATATTTCTTCATAGTATGGGGAAATAGGTGTACCACAAGCCATTTGGGTCTTTAGAAATCAAAACAATGTAAGGTCTACGGAGAGCTGACAAACAGCTAATGAAGATTTTGGAGAACTGATATACCATGAATTAGCATATATAACCGACGGATTATACATGGTTTTACACCCTCCTCCCCTGGTGGGATATACATGTCTGTGGGGAATACAAGTTTATTTTTATTCACAAGCAGCTCTGCCCCATTAGAATTGGGTCAGCTCCGCTCTGCTGCAGGGAGGGCCTGAAGAGCTTCCAGCGTGCCTGTGTTGTGCTCTCCGTTCCTCTACCCAGAGGAGTATGGGTTGTACCAGGCTGCGGCTGCACGGGGCTTGGGTGAGAGTGTGGCTCCCTTCCCGTAGGCTGGCCAGCTTGCCTACACTGTTCTCTCCATTCCCCCTGTTGGCAGAACAACAGGCTCCATTCCCCCTGCTGGCAGAACAACAGGATCCGCAGGTTATACACATCCGAGGGTAATCTAAGGGTTTTTTAACACAAAAAAGAAAAACACAGGGGTGGGTTATACACGGGGGCGGGTTATACACGGGGGTGAGTTAGATACGCTAAAATACGGTAATGGAAAAGCCCTGGTTAAAAGGTAAGGAGTTTCAGTTTTCAGTTTAAGACATCTAGGGAGCACTTCAGTAGTCTAATGCATTACAGTATCATAATCTGAGAGAAAATTCTTCAGCCTGTGAAATTCTTTCCAGTTGCAGAAATCTGAGTAACATATAAATGTAATCTATACAATGTAAAAGAGCATCTATTATATACAATTTATATAGACTAACATTTTTTTCAGAAGTAGAAATTGCTGGTTATTTTTGAAAATCAAGCTCTTTACATTCACGTTTTTAAAGGTGTTTAAATGTGTAAAGATACACAGAGGCATTTCGGTGATTTAAAAAAGCCACTAGAGGTGGTTCTGTGAGCCTCTGAGGGAAGCAATAGACCTGAAAGTTCAGGACTCATCAATGTTGAGAAGGAGCTGTGTAACCGTAGGTAAATGGTACATTAAAAGGTAGGATTTTTAACTAGTTTAAAAGAGGTTTGAGCATGCTAAGTATGATATATGCTGAAGACCAGATGTTTGTGGGATAGCTAGTATGTTAAATGCTGTCACAAATGCACTCTGATACCTGTCGCTTTCTGTGTTAGTGTTCTGAGATATTTTCATTTGAGATAAGTAGGAACTGATTGAAATGCATGGCTCTACCCAATCACCATATGAAAGCAGAAAACAAAATGCATTTACATTAATCATGCTAGGGCTTTTGTCAGAAAAATCTGTAACTACAGCAAGTAGAATAACCTTGAAACTTGAGTAAGGTCACTTGCGATTGATTGCCACGATTGGCTAGTGGTGTGTGATATGGCATTTCCATACATATGGTTAAGCTAATTTCTGTCATTTGTGTAGGACAGAGATGTGGACAGGGGAGAAATCTGCTCTCTAGATTAGTTTGCTGCACATTTCTGACATCAGTAAAGTGTAATCTTCCCCCACAAACTCATCTAGGATGCTCTGAAAAAGAAAAGAACAATTGGAATGATGGCATAACATAGGGTGTGTCTAGACTACAGGGTTTTGTCGACAAAAGTCCACTTTTGTCGACAAAACTATACCTGCGTCCACACTACCTCTGAGTTCTGTCGACGCTGGTAAACCTCATTTTACAAGGCATAACGCCTTCTGTCGACAGAGTTTCTGTCGACAGAAGGTGTTATTGCATGTAAACTGTTCTTTGCGTCCACACTACCATGTCGACAAAGCAGCTTGCTTTGTCGACAGAACTGAATGTAATCTAGACGCTCTTTGTCGACAGAAGTTTTGTTGACAGTATCTGTCGACAAAACTTCTGTTGACAGAAGCCTGTAGTCTAGACGTACCCATAGTTACTTGAATCTTTTAGATTGCATATTTTAGCTTAGATGGACACACTTGCAAAATATTCAATTATTTTGCTGTTAAATTGATGTAAGGATGAACTTTTTTCTTTCTGAAAAACAAAAAATAGTCTGGTAGCATTTTGTAGACTATCAAAACATGTAGATTTTATCATGAGCTTTCATGGGCACAGTCCACTTCTTCAGATGACCAGAGTGTTGGGTGTCTAGGATCAAAATAAATAGGGGAGACAGGGAGGTGGGAGGGGGAGGTGGAAGACGGGAAAATTGGGAGGGGAGCAAGAAAAGACAGTGGGTAAAAAATATATCAAGGGAAAGCTGAGTTTGGAAAGCAATAGGGAAAAATAATTGTCTATAAGCACCTAAAGACTAGATAGTCAAAGGGGGCAGATAAGAACCATTAATTAGCAAATAACAAAGAGTAAGGAAACACTTAAAGACCGATGAAATATTTAGATGGTATCATGAGAGTCTTCAAAGACAAAGAACCATTGTCACCCTCATTGTTTGATACATAGGTAATGGCCTAACAATTCAATTTCTTTGTTTAATCCAGAAATGTGAGAATTGAATTTGGGAATGAGCCGAAGTTCCAGTCCTTCCCTGTGTATGTGGCTCCTGACCTTGAACAATGTTTCCTCACCCCTCACCCCCTAACACTCCTACTTTACTTACGCTACATCAATGACATTTTCATCGTATAGACCCATGGGAAAGAGACTCTTGAAGAATTTCACAAGAATTTCAACAACTTCCACCCCAACATCAACCTCAGCCTGGACCAGTCCACACAGGAAATCCACTTCCTGGACACTACAGTGCAATTACAAAATGGATACATTTCTACCACCCTATACCAGAAACCCACTGACCACCTTCATGCCTCCAGCTTCTATCCCAGACACATTTCTCAATCCATTGTATACAGCCAAGCCCTAAGATATAACTGGATTTGCTCTAATCCCACAAACAGAGACAAACACCTGCAGGATCTTTATAAAGCATTCCAAAAACTGACATACCCACCTGGAGAAGTGAAAAAACAAATTGTCAGAGCCAAAAAAGTACCCAGACATGAACTACTTCAAGACAGACCCAAAAGAGAAAACAACAGAATTTCACTTGTCATCACCTACAACCCACAACTTAAACCTCTCCAACGCATTATTCAGAATCTTCAACCTATCTTGGAAAATGATCCCTCATTGTCAGAGGTCTTTGGGGAAAGGCCTATTCTTGCTTACAGACAACCCCTCCAACCTGAAACGTATTCTTTCCAATAACCATGCAACACAGCTGCATCATAAACACCCAGGAACCCATCCTTGCAATCAACCATGGTGCCAACTCTGCCCACATAACTATACAAGTGAACTCATTAGGAAGCCTAATCCAAACTAGCTAGTTCATGCTGCGTGTAGCCGTGCGGCACACAGTCCGAACTAGCAGGCATTTAAAAATGGCGCCGGCCGACTTCATGCAAATGAAGCCCGGGAAATTCAAATCCCGGGCTTCATTTGCAACTCCGTATGACTACATTACCCCCCCTAGTTCGAACTAGGATGGTAGTGTAGACATACCCTGAGGGAGCTGGAGGCCCTACTGGACCTGTGGGAGGAGGAGGAGGCCCTCCACGACACCCGCTTCTGTCACCGCAACGCGAAGATCTTCGACCGCATGGCCCAGACGCTCTTGCACCAGGGACATCCAGCCCGGACCCTCAATCAGGTCAGGGCTAAGGTGAAAGAGCTGCACTTGGGATATGTCTGGGCCAGCGAGAGCCAGGGGGCAGTAGCCAACAGCTGCCCCCACTACCAGTGGCTCCACCGCATCCCGGGCCAAGCACCACCCCAGGGACCATCTGTCCCTGTGGACACCCACCTGTCACCAGGACCAGCGAGGCGGGGGAGGAAGATGAGCCAGCCAGCGGGTCAGAGGACAAGGGCAGCACTGTGACCCTCCAGGTGGAGGCCCCCTCCGGCAGCCCCAATGTCTCCCGTGCTTCCTCGGAGGCCGGGGAAGGATCCACTGGTGAGTGTTGCACTTTGCACTCAGAAGGGCGAGGGGGGGGGGAGCCAGGCGCCTGGGGGAGCCAGGTGGGGGGAAGAGCGCATCACTCAGGCCACGTGAGCTGCACGCTGTGTAGCATTAGAAGTATGCTGCACATGCAACCACGTGCAGCCTGGTGACCGAGCAGCATGTGGCTATGGCAGGCAGCTCCAGGGCACGCCTGGGACCATGCTGCTCACACACATCCAGCAGGACCAGGGGAGAAGGGTGTATGCTGGCTGGAACCAGCCAGGGCACCAGGGAACCAGCCAGGCACACTGTCCCATGCCTGGCTGTGAGGCACAGCCAGCTGCTCCTGGGAAAACCGCAGCGTCACAGCCCTGTGAGCGTGGCCCCCACTGAGCCCCTCTCCTGCTCCCAGTGCCTTGGCTGGCCCCCTGAGGGAAGTCCCCACTACGGCCACACATGTCCCTGGGCAACGTGTGTGAGGGCTGGAGGGAGGGGGAGGGGGGAAGCGCTCGGGCCGGCCCTAGGGCCACCTGAGTTTTGCAGCAAGGCTGGTACACTCCCCAGTCACTCTCCTGGTTCCGTCCAGGATATATCCCACATGATGGGGATTTGAGAGTCCAGACCACGTCTGCCAGATGTGCTCCCAGGCACTGTGTGGGGATTCATCTTGCCCCCTGTCAAACACCATTGAGTAGCCCAAAGCCTCACAGCCTCCACCGGCAGGGAGTTCCACAGGTTAACACAACACAAGTGCCCTCCCACCCCCCCAAGGGGCCAGGACACAGACCGGTGGTTACAATACATGGAGGAGGACCCTACTCCAGGGGCTGTCCTGTATGCAAACATACAACATAGGGGGAGGAGGGTAACTGAGCGGTCCCAAGCCACACTACTGTGGTGTCACCTGGGCTCAGGGGTGGAGGGCATGAGGGGTGGGGATGGTGGCCGGGCTGCCTGACTGACCCATCCTTTCTTCTCTTCCCTGCAGCAGGACCAAGCAGAAGCAGGGGACCCCCCAAGCCACCCAACCACCAAGGTGGCGGGTCCGGCAGCGGGACCAGCTCCTTCGGCAGCACTTGCAGGCCATCGAACAGGTGGAGGCAGCCATCACGCGCCGGGTGGAGGTGGACCTGCAGTGGCGTCAGGAGGCCTGGGGCCCCTTCCAGGCCCAGTGTGTGCATATGGCAGATGTCATTTCCACCCTCACTGCGCACATTGGCCATGCCATACATTATGGCCCCATGCACCCACCATCCCTTCCATTGCAATGTCTGGGCCCCCTCCTGCTCATGCCCCTCCAGCTCCTGCTCTCGCAATGGCCCCTCTTGTTCCTATCCCTGCCCCTCCTGCTCCTGTACCTGCCCCTCCTGCCCGCCTCCCCATGCTGCCTGCCCCGACACGGCCTCGCCCCCATGTGCAGGTCCACCCCCCGCAGAAGCAGTCGCAGAGGCCACCACTCCCAGCAGTAGCTCCTCTCCCTCCCAGTTAAGAGCCTCCTCACCCTCCCACCCTACATCTCCCCTCTCCCCATTGTAAATAAAAAGTTCAAATGTTGTGTTCCAAAATAACCTGTGTTGTTGTTTATTGGGAGGTAAGGGGAGGGGAGGAGGGAAGGGTTGGAGATGGGAGGGAGATGTCAAGGGAGACAGAGGCGACCCTACTATGGGGCCTGGGAGAACATGTCCATCAGGGCCTCCCGGATGCGCACCCCATCGTGGTGCGCCTGGCAGATGGCAGCTGTGCAGGGCTGCTCGTAGGCCTGGCCCCCGCCTGCCATCCATGTCGGGAGGAAGACGTCCTTCCTCCGCTCCACGGGATTGTGGAGCACGCAGCATGCAGCCACTACCTCTGGGACATTCCACTCACCCATCTCCAGATGGGTGAGCAAACAACAGAACCGGGCTTTCAGATGCCCGAAGGTGCACTCCACTTGGTTGCGGGCCCAGCTGAGTCAGTCGTTGAACCGGGCCTGGTTGTGGTCCAGCTGCCCCATGTAGGGCCGCATTAGCCAGGGCAGCAGGGGGTAGGCCACATGCCCCACAACACATGTGGGCATGAGCACGTCCCTGACAGTAAATTCCCGCTGGGGGAAATAAGTGCCCGCCTCTAGCCTGCCAAACAGGCTAGAGTTGCGTAAGATGTGGGTGTCATGTGCCCTGGCGGACCAGCCCACATAAATGTCCAGGAAGCAGCCACGGTGGTCCATAAGGGCCTGGAGGACAATTGAGAAATACACCTTTATGTTTATAAAATGGGCCGCTCGATGCTCCGGGGCACGGCTGGGGATGCGGGTTGCATCCAGGGCTCCCTGCAGTTGGGGAACCTGAGGGCAGCGAAGCCGGCCACCGTAGCCTCCACGTTGTGCAGGCGGATGACTCTCGGGAGCAGGACGTCATTGATGGCATGGACGACCTGCAGAAGGGTGCAGAGAAACACAGAGGAACACATCACATAAGGCAGGGTGAGTGAGTGCGTGCTCCCTTGGGGGGCCCCCTCTGTGATACCCTCTGTCCTCACACACATGCACCAGGGACCCCTCGTCCCACGGCCCTCCCCCCACCAGCAGGCCTGTGCAAGGAAGGGACGGCCCAAACCCCTGGGCAGCACCCTCCCCCCCGCCACTGCCCTTGGGACTTACCTGCATGACGACGGCACTGACAGTCAATCTGCCCACCCCAAACTGGTGTGCCACCAATCGGTAGCTGTCCAGGGTGGCCAGCTTCCATAGTGTGATGACGACCCTCTTGGCCACTGGGATGGGTGCCCGCAGCCAGGTGGTGGCTCTCTGGAGCACAGGGGCGAGCCAGGCACATAGCTCCAGGAACGTCCACTTTCGCATGCGAAAGTTCCAGAGCCATTGCTGGTCGTTCCATTGCCCCAGGACCAGCCGGTCCCACCAGTCGGTACTGGTGTCCAGTCTCCACAATGGCCTCTCCACAGTTGTGTGGGGATGGCACAGGGACACCATAGCCTCCCTGGTGAGGGAATCCAGAGTGACCCTGCACCTCGAGGTCCTGGACGAGGAGTGCAGCAGCCTGGAGCAGCAGCTGCAGGCACTCCAAAATGGCTGGAAGGAGCCAGAGCAGGCACAAGGCCACCCCTGGCTCCATGGCACAAGAAACAAGCTGAGCTACAAAAATCAGCCAAAGGCACTAAAAGGCACAAGGCAGTGGTGTCCAAAAAGGCAGAGGGTAACCACAAATAGAACTGCTACAGCTGTCAGTCCCTGCAAGAGGTCCTATAGCACGCAGCAGGAGAGAAACGGCTCTCCAGGGAAATCCCTTTAAGCACATGTCTCAAAGGAGCTCCAGCCCCCGCCCCTGGAAAGGCTGGTGCCCTTTTGCCCTCTTCAAAATGGTTCCGGGCTTCTGCTTTTGTGCAAAAGCATCCTGCCAATGTAGACACGCTTTTGTGCAAAAGTGCATCATTCTTAAGATGAGTCCTGGACCAATATAGACGCTCTCTTGCGCAAATACTTTTAACGCAAAAACTCTTGCGTTAAAAGTATTTGCACAAAGTCATGCCAGTGTAGACATAGCCTTAATTAGTCAATCTGATTTATTTTAATACAAAGGGAATTGAGACTTTTAAAGTCATGTTACTTTTAAAAAGTAGTTTTGGAGACCATTTCTTCCATTCTTTCTCTTATAATTATTTCTTCTGAGAGAGAGAAATGACTTTCTCAAACTAGTAAACTTATCATTAGTGTGGTGTCCACAATTCAGATGGAATTTCAATACAGTGTTAAAAAATGGACTGAAATGTTCATTCAAGAATAATGTCTATGAGAATAAATTTTAATATATGATATTCATCATTAGTTGTTCATTTTTAACATTATTCTCTGTGTAATATCTGCTAATATATATGCTGCAATATTATCATAAAACAACTTCAAATGCTTCATAAGTATATTACTATCTCTTTAGGATGTTATAAATAATATATAAATTAAAGATACTTTGAATTAGAATTATAAAAATTCTTAGATATGTAATGAGCCACCGCACTGGGCAACATGAATATAAAAAAAGATAAAAGACATGCTGGTGGAATTTTCATGGCACATTATTAGAGAATGTATGCTTTTTAGCTAATTTAATTCAGCTTTCTTTTCCAGCAGATGGAAAATTTTAGCATTTAGAATTCAGTTATCCAAAGAGCTAACTAAAATGTTGATAATGAAGAAAACAAGCTACTGCCAATTTTTTTTTTCTGGCATTATAAGTTGACCATACTGGACATTGGTAAAATGCCTCCAAAAATCACAAACTCTTTTCCATTTTGAAGAATCCTAAAGTGATTAATATGTTGTGCATGTGGAGAGTTCACTCCACTGCTGAAATACAGCTACATCTAAATTAGAAATATCAAGGTCATTCTCCATTAAAACAATTGTAAGAGAATTTTTAGAAGAAGATAGAAGAATGATTTTTTTCAATTAAAATGAAAAGTTATTTAGATGGTTAAGTTTGAGAAGGCTTCATGTTTGGATTCAGATAAGCATTCAAAATTGGGTGCCTCTCTAATCTGTTTTTGGCTTGGAAAACTTAAAAGAACAGGCTTTCATGTGAGTTTTCTGGTATTTCAGATACTTATTTTTTAGAATTTGTATTTGTTCTTATTTGTTTTAATTTTGTTTCTCTTAGGCCTACATTAGGGTTATGTCTACACTGCCAGTTTTCGAGGCAGAAAATATGTTAATGAGGGACTCATTAGCATACATCGCAACCTCATTAGCATATTTTCTGCAGATCTATTTTTCTGCTGGGGTTTTTGCACAAAGCAGTTTTCTTTTTGTGCAAAAACCCCTTTTTACGCAAGATTGGTATACCTCCTTTTTTGGGGCATAAGGATCTTGCAGGAAAAGGGGTTTTTGAGCAAAAAGAAAATGTTCACTCTGTTTTTGTGTAAAAACCCCAGTGCAAATGGCAGAAAATATGCAAATGAAATTGCATCTCATGCAAATGAGTCCCTCATTTGCATATTTTGGCAGAGAAAACTCATAGTGTAGTCGTAGCCTAGGAGTTTACACTCTATTTAGCTGCGTATGGTCAATTTTCTAAAGAATGTGTCCACATTACATACTCTGTCTCATAAGAGGGAGGAGGAAGAGGAGGATGGCCAGCCAGCAATTGGCAAGAGCCAAGAATTGTTCATTATGCTGGAGCCAGACCCCTCTTTTTAGGATGTCAACTCCAATGAGGGCACTTCTGGTGAGTTCACAATCATTGTCTTATTACAAGTGGGTTAAGACAATTTGTTGTGATGCGTGATGATCTTTGTGCATACACAGCATGGGGGGGGCCCAGAACATGTCTGGCATTTCAGAAAGCTGCAGAGGGGCCACTTCTGGGCCTCACCAGGCTCTGCACTCTACCCTCTGCCACTGGGAAAGGAGAACCTACCAGTGAGAAAAGGCGAGAGGGTGGAAGGGAGGAGTCAGGCAGGACACAGAGTGACATGATGACATCACTCTGTCATCCTGCAGGAAAAGTTTTTTTTATGAACATAAATAGATTTCTTTTTTCAAATGTGACTGGGCTCTCAGGGTTCAAACTGGTTATTTGGTTATTAGTTGGCATAAAAGACACCAGTCTGTTTATTCACAAGTTAGAATTAGTAATGAACTGTTTGTAAAAATAGAACATCAGTTCTTAAAATAATAGAAAATGGGTGAGTTTTTTTCAAAGCAGGTTATTTCTATAACGGATTAAGGGAATGTGGACTGGATAAATAGACAGTAAGATGGATAGAAAGATGGCTAGAACGCCGGGCCCAGCAGGTAGTGATCAATGGCTCAATGTCAGGATGGCGGTCGGTTTCTAGTGAAGTGCCCCAAGGTTCGGTTCTAGGACCAGTTTTATTCAATATCTTTATTAATGACCTGGATGAGGGGATGGATTGCACCCTCAGCAAGTTTGCGGATGACACTAAGCTATGGGGAGAGGTAGATACGCTTGAGGGCAGAGATAGGGTCCAGAGTGACTTCAACAAATTGGAGGATTGGGCCATAAGAAATCTGATGAGGTTCAACAAGGACAAGTGCAGAGTCCTGCACTTGGGACGGAAGAATCCCAAGCATAGTTTCAAGCTGGGGACCAGCCAGCTATATATTAGTTCTGCAGAAAAGGACCTGGGGGTTACAGTGGATGAGAAGCTGGATATGAGTCAACAGTGTGCCCTTGTAGCCAAGAAGGCTAATGGCATATTAGGGTGCATTAAGAGGAGCATTGCCAGCAGATCTAGAGATGTCATTATTTCCCTTTATTCGGCTCTGGTGAGGCCACATCTGGAGTATTGTGTCCAGTTCTGGGCCCCCCACTACAAAAAGGATGTGGATGCATTGGAGAGGATCCAGCGGAAGGCAACCAAAATGATTAGGAGGCTGGAGCATATTACCTATGAGTAGAGGCTGAGGGAGCTGGGTCTGTTTAGTCTGCAGAAGTGAAGAGTGAGGGGGGATTTGATAGCAGCCTTCAACTTCCTGAAGGGGGGTTCCAAAAAGGATGGAGAGAGGCTGTTCTCAGTAGTGACGGATGGCAGAACAAGGAGCAATGGTCTCAAGTTGTGGTGGGAAAGGTCCAGTTTGGATAGTAGAAAAAACTATTTCTCTAGGAGGGTAGTGAAGCACTGTAATGGGTTACCTAGGGAAGTAGTGGAATCTCCATCCCTAGAGGTGTTTAAGTCTTGGCTTGACAAAGCCCTGGCTGGGTTGATTAAGTTGGGATTGGTCCTGCCTAGAGCAGGAGGCTGGACTTGATGACCTTCTGAGGTCTCTTTCAGCTCTATGGTTCTATGATTCTATTTCTTCAGCCTCAAAATTTTCATACAAAGTTTTAGATATAAATTTCATGTATATGAAAAGAAGTTAAAAAAAGGGGAAAGAATTGTCATATTTCTTCTTTGTAAAGAATTAAGAGGTACCATTTTTTTCTGAATTTGAATTTAAAATTGAAATATAGAATTTAAAACACAGGAAAAGAGGTCATTATCCACGAAGGTAGTGATTATTAACAAATTTGTGTTTGGAGTGAAAAATGTAATAATTTTGGTCCTTATTGCATGAAATTCATTTCTGGAAGAGAACTGGGTCTGCTGTGATACCATTTGGTGGAATTTACACGAAAGCTGTTAGATTATTGATGTACTCACCAATTGCATTTAGTCTCATAGATTGCCAGTCCCAGATTGCTTACTACTTATTGGTAACACAACTATCTAAAATTCAGGTTAGGAATGTATGCAGCGAGAAAGAAACAAATGGATAGATTTACCATCTGTTTCTCAAATCTTCAGTCATGAATAAAAACATATAGAAGTCTTGAAGAGATATGATTTAAAACAATGTATGTAGTTCATTCAACTTCTTGTTGCAGGAGTCTATAAGACAAAAGACCTCATATTAGAACTTTCCTTGAAGGGGAAGGAGGTAAACATTCCTGGCCAAACCATATTAGCTAACTGGGGATAGAATGCACTATATTTGAAAAACTGAAGTTGAAAATGTTCATATTATTTATGAGTTTCCAATACTAAGAGACAAACAAAAAAGTTGAATGTAAAAAGTAGATAGAAGATTAGGACTATATAGAGGCTACACCAAGACATCCCAAGATACAGAATATGTTTCCAGAGGTATCCCAAAATAGCTATTCTATGTCTACACAAGCAACCCATTATTTCAAAATATTTTATGAAATAATAGGTGTGCTTTATGGGTAACCCCCATAAAGTCTGTCTTGAAATAGCACATTATTTTGAAATTCAGCACTGTGTAGATGTGCCAAATTTCAAAATAAGCTATTTTGAAATAAATTTAAAACAAGATACACAATTTGCATAGTGCAAATTGCGTATTGTATTTTGCGTTTAGGGTGATGTGTAGATGCAGCCTAAGATGCCATAGAAGTAAGTAGCTTAAATCAGTTTAATAATTAAACAATGGAGAGAAGT
Source organism: Pelodiscus sinensis (assembly GCF_049634645.1). Taxonomy (NCBI): domain Eukaryota; kingdom Metazoa; phylum Chordata; order Testudines; family Trionychidae; genus Pelodiscus; species Pelodiscus sinensis. Next base: position 13,053,358 of record NC_134723.1, read on the forward strand.
GGCTGAAGAGTGATGTGGAGGGTGTCTGCTAGGGTATGTCTACACTACAATGTTAGTTCGAACTAACGCATGTTAGTTCAAACTAACATTCATAGCCGCTACACTAGCGCTCCGCTAGTGCGAATTTGAATCGAACTAGCGGAGCTCTTAGTTCGAACTAGGAAAACCTAATTTTACGAGGATTAAGCCTAGTTCGAACTTACTAGTTCGAATTAAGGGGTGTGTAGCCCCTTAATTCGAACTAGTGGGAGACTAGCCCTCCCCAGCTTTCCCTGGTGGCCACTCTGGCCAACACCAGGGAAACTCGTCTGCCCCCCTCCCGGCCCCGGACCCCTTAAAGGGGCACGGGCTGGCTCCGGTGCCCGTGCCAGGTACAAGCCTGCCAGCACCCAGCCAGCAGACCCTGCACCTGGCACGGCACAGAGCCACCCACCCGATGTCCCCCAGCCCACCCCCTCTTCCCGTGACCAGGCTGGCGGCTCCCGGGAGCTTGCCCGGGACTGCAAGAGGCGGGCACCAGCCTGGACTAGTGCGGACATCGTGGACCTCATCCACGATCTCCGCAATAGGCACAGGAAAGTGGCCGGGTTGGACAGGAGAGCTGCCAGCCTGGCCACCCAGGAACAGGTGTGCATGAAAATCAAGGGGGTCCACTGAGACCCCCAACCCTGAGCCCTGAGCTTACAATGGCCGTCCTGGGTCAGACCAAAGGTCCATCTAGCCCAGTAGCCTGTCTGCCGACAGTGGCCAACCCTAGGGACCCTGGAGGGGATGGACCGAAGACAGTGACCAAGCCATTTGTCTCGTGCCATCCCTCTCCAGCCTTCCACAAACCTTGGGCAGGGACACCACTCCTACCCCCTGGCTAATACCGCTCCATGAACCAAACCTCCATGACTTGATCTCACGTCCCTTTAAACTCTGTTCTAGTTCTAGCCTTCACAGCCTCCTGCAGCAAGAAGTTCCACAGGTTGACTCTTTGCTTTGTGAAGAAGAACTTTCTGTTACTAGTTTGAAGCCTGCCACCCATTCCTTTCCTTTGGTGTCCTCTAGTCCTTCTTTATGGGAACTAATGAAGAACTTTTCTGTATGCACCCTCTCCACCAACTCCTGCTTTTAGAGACCTCTATCCTGTCCCCCCTCCGTCTCCTCTTTTCTAAGCTGAGAAGTCCCAGTCTCTTTAGCCTCTCTTCATATGGGACCTGTTCCCAACCCCTGATCATTGTAGTTGCCCTCTCCTCTCCCACCCTCTCTCTTCCCTTCTCCCACCTCCTTTTCCCAGTCTCCCCCAGTTTTGTTCAATAAAGACAGATTCCATTTTTGAACACAATTGTCCTTTATTTTGTACATCAAGAAAAGGGGCTAGGGAAGGGTAAGTGGAAGGACGTGAGGGAGGAATGGGGTACGAGCCCCCGATGGGGAGGACTGGGCTGGCTCTGCGGGTTTCTGGGGGTGGAAGCTCTCCTGCAGCCCCCCAATTGCCCCCTCTCCACAGATGGCAGCCTGCGGCAAGTGCAGCCGGTCTGATGGCCGAGTGGTGTGATGTGCCCAGTGTGGGCACTCCGGGCACTCCAAGCCAGGACTGGTTTTCAAGTGGGGCACCCCTGAGGACTGTCTGTCCGGGGTGGGGGTCGGGTCCCTTTAAGCACAGCCCTTGGCTAGCCTGAGACAGCAGCTCCACGCTCTAAGTCCTCCTCTGATGCCCTGCCGGCACTGCTTCCGGCCATCCTTAAGCCCTGTTCAGGGTCCACTTAATGTGGACATGCTAGTTCGAATTAGCAAAACGCTAATTCAAACTAGTTTTTAGTTCTAGACGCGTTAGTTCGAATTAGCTTAGTTCAAATTAACTAATTTGAACTAAGTTAGTTCTAACTAACTCTGTAGTGTAGACATACCCCTATAGACCACCCAATCTGGTGCATGAGGCAGATGAGGCTTTCTTCGCACAGCTAACATAAGCATCCTTATCTTAGGCCCTGGTTCTCATGGAGGACTTCAGTCACCCTAACATCTGCTGGGAGACCAATACAGCAATTCACAGACAATCCAGAAGGTTTTTGGAGGATGTTGGGGTCAGCTTCCTAGTACAGGTGCTGAAGCAGCAAACCAGGGGCTATGCGCAGCTTTATCTGCTGTTCACAAACAGGGGAATTCATAGGGGAATTAAATGTAGGTGGCAAACCTGGCCAGCAGTGACCATGAGATGGTAGATTTCAGGATCCTGATCAAAAGAAGAAAGGAGATTAGCAAAATACACACCCTAGACTTCAGAAGAGCAGAATTTGACTCCCTCAGGTTATGTCTACACTAGCCCCCTAGATCGATGTAGGGAGGCTAATGAGGGCGACCGGAATTGCAAATCAAGCCCAGGATTTAAATATCTCACACTTGATTTGCATGTTGCAAGCTGGTCGCCATTTTAGACATTGACTAGCCTGAAGAAACTGCCTGTGTCTACACGTGGCAGTGAAACAGGATTCTGATTTAAAGCCCCTAACTCAAATTAGCAGGTAAACCTCATTGCAGGAGGAATACCAACTAATGTCCACGTCCCTACCCACTATCAACTATTGTCCAATCATAAAAGATCTCAGAAAACGGTGGCTTTTTTTCTAAGCTCAAAACAGATTCCTGATAGAGAGGATCAAATATTTTATTTAATTAAAGGATAAATGAATAAAGAAAATAACTTTTTTATGGGCAGAGTTGACTCTACTGACAAATTGATGCTTATGAAAACTTTTTTTAATCTGTATTCCAGATAAGAATAATAGAACACTCAGAACTGCCATATTTCGGAGGTTACATCTAAACTGCAAGCTTCATTGCACGAGGAGTAACAGTTATTTCAAGGGAAGGGTTTTGGACCAGACTACCATGTTTACACGCGACGAGTTAATTTGGGCTACCAGCTTTTTAAAATAGCGACCGGCCGCGAATATGCTAATCGAGCGTGGGATATTTAAATCCCGTGCTTCATTAGCAACTTCTGTATGCTTCATTTGCCTCCCTAGTTTGAACATTGATTAGATGCTATCTCGCATACAAGGCCATCTGGAACCAGTTCAGGCAGGGCATGAGAGACTTGCTTAAAGGGATCCCCTTGGACAGCTGTTTCTCTACTTGTGCTGCGTGCTTGCCTACCTCTTCGAGGGACAGCAAAGCTTTAGAAGTGTGTGCTTTGGTTGCCCAGCTTTTGGACACCTGAGCATTCTTCGTGACGTGGAGCCGGAGTTGCCCCTGGCATGCAAAGACCCCTCATGGCCATGGTGCAGTTTCTACAGCAGTTTGTGCAGGCTGCCTTCATGGCCCTGCATGAGTTCAACACCGAGCTCATCACTGAGACTTTCCCTATGTGCGGAAGCAAGACCCTTGCAACCACACCCCACGGTGGAGAGACGGTTTTGGAGAGTGGTCACCAGTTCCGATTGGTGGGACCACATCGTCATGGAGCGGTGGGACGACCAGCAGTGGCTCCAAAACTTTTGCATGTGGAAGGCCACCTTCATGGAGCCATGTGCCTGGCTTGTTCCTGCCCAAATGACGTGACACCCACCTGAGTCCTGCCATCCCTCTGGAGAAGCGAGTCGCAATCACTGTCTGGAAACTCACCACCCCAGACAGCTACCAGTCAATGGGCAAACAGTTTGGCATGGGGAAGTCTACCAATGGTGCTCTCCAGTCCTTATGGAGGGAAGGCACTCTCAGGATCCAGTCTTGCAGGGGAGGGGGACGTGATCATGGCATCGGGGGTAGGCCTCATCCCCACGATGCATGGCGGCAATGCCTTTGGCTGGGTGAGCCATGTAGTCAGGTGCTGCTCCCTGGGCCAGCTTCCTGCCACAAGGGTTGTCCAGGGTGCCTGCAGATTTAAGAGTTGACAAGAGAAAGGAACTATAGCATTCCGATTAATTTGGACAGAGTAGCCACAAGGGCACCTGTGTTATTTCCTGGAGGCCTCTTCTTTTGAAAAAAAAGCCTCTTCCATGTCCATATATGCCTTTTTCCGAAAGAGATCTTTCAGAAAAAGGCTTCTTCCTCACAGAAAGAAGCTTACCTCTGTTGGAAAAACTCCTGCATTCTTTCAACTTTCTATAGAAAGAACGAAATAGCTGTGCGGATGTATGTGTAGTTTTTCAGAAAAAAATGGCTTTCCTGGAAAAACACTGTGGTGTAGACATACCCAGAAAGTATTTGAAAAAAATTGAAGATCAGAATTTATCCAGATTATTCTTCAATCTTTGCTAAATAGGAAAACTTTGGTAGACACAGTATTAAGAGATCTCTGAGGATAGGGCACAATAACTCATGATATCTGAAGAAATGGGTTGTGCCCACGAAAACTCATGATATTAATTTAGAGATATTACCTCTGAGACCAACCAATGAGTTTGCCAAAAGTGGGAACTAAGAAGAAGGGGCAGGCATCATTAAATACCAGTAAATTCCTGGATCAGCTTCTAACAAAAACTTAACATTGAATATGAGGTTGTTCACATATATCAGGGTATGTCTACACTACAGCGCTAATTCGAACTAACTTAGTTCAAATTAGTTAATTCAAACTAAGCTAATTCGAATTAGCACAGCTAAACTTAAAAACTAGTTCGAATTAGCTTTTTGCTAATTCGAACTAGCGCGTCCACACTGATTGGACGCTGGGGCTCACTTAAGGGCAGCTGAAACCGGTTCTGGCAGGGCATCAGGTCAATAGTTGCTTTGTGTGGCTGCTGTCTGAGGCTATCTGAGGCTCGTGCTTAAAGGGACCCCCCTGGACAGCCGGTTCTCAGCTTTTCCGCTTGCTTGCCTACCTCACCGAGGGACAGCAAAGCGTTTTTCTCTGCGCCCATCAGTGTCAGTGGTTCCCTTCGGGGATGCCGCCACAGGTGGCAAAATGGAGCCAGAGCTCGCCCTGCAGTTTCTGGTGCAGTTTGTGGACTTGCTGCTGCAAGCCTGCCAGCAATGGCTGGAGGCTGCCTGGCACCACCTGGTGCACGTCAGATCCCTGCCTCTCCGCCAGGCCTCCCTGGGGGCCGTGGAGGAGCCACAGCAGCACCTGGATGCCGGTGTGCGCTGCCGCATCTGGCGTCTGGACACCAGCACTGACTGGTGGGACCGCATCGTCCTGGAGAGCTGGGGAGACAAGCAGTGGACCCAGAACTTCAGGATGAAAAGGGACACCTTCCTGGAGCTCTGCGAGTGGCTCGCCCCAGCTCTGCGGAGAAGGGACACTCGCATGAGGCCCGCCATCCCCCTCCAGAAGTGTGTGGCCATCGCCCTCTGGAAGCTCTCCACGCTGGACAGCTACCGATCCATCAGGAACCAGTTCAGCGTGGGGAGATCCACTGTCGGAGCAGTGCTCATGCAGGTATGGCACTCGCTGGCCACTGGGCCGGGAGGGAGGGGGGTTGCAAGGAGGGGATGGGCCGCCCCAGGGAAAATGGGGGGAATGGGAGGGAGGAGGCAAAAGTGCCCCGCACCGGAGGGGTCGGTCTGTCCCTGCCGTACTACACGCCGCCTGGGGGGGTTGCTTCTGGGAGTGGGGCGCGGGGCACTGCCAGGGCACGAACACTCCCAGCCACCCCAGTGATTCGCGCTTTGCTGTGTCTCTCTGCAGGTGGTCAAGGGCATCAACCAGGTGCTGCTCCGCAGGGTGGTCCGCCATCGTCCAGGGGTTCGGTGCCCTCGGCTTCCCCAACAGCGGAGGGGCCATCGACGGGACACACATCCCCATCCATGCCCTGGAACATTGGGCCTCCAAGTACATGAACTGCAAGGGGTACTTCTCCGTGCTCCTGCAGGCCGTGTGTGACCACCAGAGACAGTTCACGGACATTAATGTGGGCTGGTCTGGTAAGGCACACGATGCCAGGGTGTACCGGAACTCCTCTGTGTGCCAGAGGCTGCAGGTTGGGACCTTCTTCCCTGACTGCCACATCAGGGTCGGGGATGTGGACATGCCCGTGTACCTGGTGGGGGATGCGGCCTACCCCCTACAGCCCTGGCTCAATAAGCCCTACACAGGGCACCTCAACCCATCTCGCCAGGCCTTCAATGCCAGGCTGACCAGGGCCCGCATCATCACTGAGGGGGCCTTCAGGCAACTGAAAGCCTGATTTAGATGCCTCCTCACCCGTCTCGACCTTGCAGAGCACAATATCCCTTCCGTGGTGGCAGCATGTTGTGTGGTACACAATTTGTGAGAAAGGAAGGGGGAGGCTTTCCGCTCAGCCCTGCACCGCCGTCGTCTGGGAAGCCCAGCGGAGGGCCGTCCAGATCTGGGAAGCCCTGCGGGAGAGCTTCCATGTGGAGGAGGAGGACTGACCTCTCCCTGCATGCTCCACTGGGGCCTTCTTCCACCCTGCCCCCTTCCCATTTCCCCTCCCTAACTCCCCTTCCTAATGTCAAATAAAGACAACTTTTTGCCAACAAAATTCTCTTTTTAATTTACATAACTGGGGTGGGGGGAGGGAGGAATGAGGGTGGGAGAAGGGAGGGGAAAACCTGGGAGGAGGGAGCTGGAAGTGGAGGAAGGGGAGGAAGGGAAGGGAACGCTCTGGCTTGGGGGTCCGGCTGGCTCTCCCATCTTGCAGTACTGCGGGTGCGGGGGTGTCGGAGGGAATGGGTGTGGAGGGTGGGGCAGGAGGGACGGGGGGTGCGGAGGAAGCGGGAGGGGCAGCAGGGGCAGGAGGAGCAGGGGCAGCAGGAACAGGGGGAGCAGGGGTGGGAGGAGGAGCGAGAGCTGGGGCAGCCGCAGAAGCCAGAGCAGGAGGAGGCAGGAACCTGTCCACCAGGGTCTGGAGGTGGCCTCTGAGGGCACGGTCGTGCTCCTCCAGCGCCTCCAAGCTCCGCTGGTGCAACCGAAGGTCCTCCTGGACCCAGTGGTCCTGGGTGCGTATCAGGTGATCCAGGAACCGCAGGTGCCGCCTCTGGTACTCCTCCTCGTTCCTGGCACGCCTGCTGACCTGGGTGTGGGTGGCTGTTGCAGGCGGGGTGGTGCGTCCTGCAGTCCCAGGTGCTGCGGCTGTGGTGAAACAAGAGCAGCGGTCAATTCTCCCTGGGGACAAGGTTGGTAAAACCCAGCCCTCCTCTGCAAGGCCAGGGCCCCTGCATGACACCCAGCTGCTGCTCCATGGCGGGCAAGACCCAGGCGCACGGTCCCTGGGCTCCCTCTTCCCCCACAGCCCCTCGTACACATAAGGGGAGCATGATGGTACTCACATGTGGAGGCCTCCCTGGCCTCGGACAACACAGGCGTTGTGCTCTGTGGGGTGCCTTGTGAGTCCTGGGTCCTGGGCAGGCTCCTGGCTCTCGGCGTCCTCCTGCTCCTCCTCCTCCGTGTCCGGGATGGGTCCGTCTGTCCCGGGGTTGATCACCACCTGGGGGGCATGGATGGCGTGAGCCCCCAGGATGCGGTCTCGGGCCTGAAAGTGGGGGCAAGCCTCCGGGTCGGCCCCTGGCTGGCAGGCCCAGGAGTAGGACTGCCGCAGGTCCTTAATTTTACAGCGGACCTGATCCCGGCTCCGCTAGTGGCCTCTGGCAGCCAGGCTGTCAGCCATGCGGCTGTACACGGCCGCGTTCCTGTGGCTAGTGCGGAGATCGTGGACCTCGATGAGGTCCACGATCTCCGCACTGACCAAGCGGGCGCCCGCCTCTTGCGGCCCTGGGCAGGCTTCCGGGAAGAGGGGGAGGGCTGGGGGGCAGCGGGTGGCTGGCTCATCAGGTGGCAGGTGCAGGGTCTCCTGGCTGGGTGCTGGCAGACTTGTAACTGGCACAAACACTGTAGCCAGATTGTGGCCCTTTAAGGGGTCCGGGGCCGGAAGGGGGGCATAGAGTTTCCCTGGTGTTGGCCAGAGTGGCCACCAGGGCAAGCTGGAAAGGGCTAGCCTCCCACTAGTTCGAATTAAGTGGCTACATTAAGTGGCTACAGTCCTTGTGGAATGAGGTAGGCATTAAGTAGGCGTTAGTCCTTGTGGAATGAGGTTTACCTAGTTCGAATTAAGCGCTCCGCTCGTTCGAATTAAGTTCGAACGAGTGGTTCGCGTGTGTAGCGCCTATCAAAGTTAATTCAAACTAACGGCTGTTAGTTCGAATTAACTTTGTAGTGTAGACATACCCTCAGAGCAGTAACTGTAAAAAATGGAAAACTGAGAGTTGTTTGGACCTCATAGTGGAAAACAAAGACAATAATGCACAGGAAATGCATTTTATAGATCTCCTTTTTAATAGAATATTTATTAGCATATTTTTGTAGCTTTGAGTACATTTAAATTTAGAAAAGCAGTGTCGTGAACAGTTTCCTGCAAGTATTCAGTCCCCAGTATTTCTCAATCAGAGGCTATGGCTGCATTGCTGTTGTTTGCAGAAGAAGATATGCAAATCACGCTTGCATTTGTATATCTTCTTCAGATTATTTTTGTGGAAGAGGTTTTGCTGATATTTGGCCCCTTGTAGATGGGGCCGAATGTTGGGAAAAAAACACCCCTCTTTCGCAAGACCCTGTAAACTTTGATATACGAGGAATAAGGGGTCTTGCGAAAGAGGTTTTTTTCCCAACATTTGGCCCTGTCTACATGGGGCCAAATATCAGCAAAACCTCTTCCACAAAAAGAATAGGAAGAAGATATGCAAATGCGAGTGCGATTTGCATATCTTTTTCCACACAAAAAATGGCAGTATAGCCATAGCCTGAGATGTGGCATTCAGGTACCATTTTTATCAATCTCATGGTGGTAGTGTATTAATTGATGGGATAAATGCACAAGCACTTCCAAAAGCAATACAGTATCTCCTAATATGATCCAAAATTCATGGTTTCTTCCCATTATGTATGTGAAACTGATTTTTCCTTCCTAAGTGGACTACTTCACACTTGTTCTTATTAAACTTCATCCTAATTTACATCAGAACATTTCTCCAGTTTGTATTATGGATTATGACCCTATCCTCCAAAGAACTTGCAACCCTCTGTCCCCCCGCAAGCTTAGTATCATCTGCAAATTTAATAAGCGTACTCTCTATGCCAGTGGTCTTCAACCTTTTTACACCCAAGATCACTTTTTAAATCTGCAAACAGGCGAAGATCTACCACCCCGCCCCTTCCTTGAATCCCCGCCCCTTTCTTGAAGCCCCGCCCTCTCTATTCTTCTCCTGTCCATCATTTGCTATCCCCAGCCCTTACTTACACACTCTGATAAACAGTTTATTTTTAAATTATGCGATGTATAAAATTAAAATCACGTGTTTATAGTTATGAAATAAATGGTCTGTTTTTTATTCATGCTATTTAAATCTAAAATGAAGCATTTATAATTATACATTTTGTGGAGACAGAGTTCTGCAGCTGGGGGCAGGGGAGAGGGAACAGAGTGCCGGGAGGGCAGAGGACAGGTTTCCGCAGCTGGGGACAGGGTGCCAGTGGGGACAGGAATAGGGACATAGTTCTGTAGCTGGGAACAGGGGAGTGGGAACAGAATTCTGTGGCTGGGGACAGGGGAGTGGGGACAGAGTTCGGGGAGTGAGGAACAGAATTCTGTGGCTGGGGACAGAGTTCGGGGAGTGGGCACAGGGGAGTGGGGACAGAGTTCGGGGAGTGGGGACAGAGTTCTGTGGCTGGGGACAGGGGAGTGGGGACAGAGTTTGGGGAGTGGGGAGGGGAGTGGAGACAGAGTTCTGTGGCTGGGGAGTGGGGTGCCAGTGGAGGCAGAGTCCCCTGTATCTGCCTCCTCCCAGGATTCCCCCGCCCCCAGAGGGAAACCAGAGCGTGCCTGCCCCGGGGCTGACCCACCCGCGGCGCAGGGAAGCCCTGCGCGTGCACGCCTGCCCCGGGGCCGACCCCACGCAGGAAAGCCCCCCGTGCGCACGCGCCTGCCCCGGGGCCAATTCCCCTGGCGCAGGAAAACCCTGCACGCACCTGCCCCAGGGCCGACCCCCGGGGCTCCCCTGGGGCTCCCCTGGGGCTGACTCACCCCTCCTGTGCGGTGCAGGGAGCCGATGCTCCCTCCCGCAGTACACCCGGCAGAGCAGCTAGCGCTACTTCCGTAATCGCTGGAAGTTGCGCTAAGCTGCGGGACTTCTGCCCATCCCCGGGAAGCCTACGCTACCTCCATTTTCACTGGAGGTAGGTAGTGGGGCTTCTCGGGCGTGGGAGGGAAATGGGGGCGGGGCGGACAGGATGCCTCGCGATCGACTGGTGACCACAGCTCTATGCCATCATCTAAATCATTGATGAAGATATTGAACATAACCAGTCCCAAAACAGACCCCTGCAGAACTCCACTTGTTATGCCCTTCCAACCCTTAATAACTACTCTCTGAAAACAGTTATCAAGCCAGTTATGCACCCATCTAAAAGAGCCTCATTTAGGTTGTATTTCCCTAGTTTATTGATAAGAAGGTCATAGGAGTATCAAATACCTTACTAAACTCATGTATACCAAGTCCACTGCTTCTCCCTAGCCACAAGACTTGTTATCCTAACATCAGAAAGCTATCACATTGGTTTGACATGATTTGTTCTTTACAAATCCATGCTGGATGTTACTTATCGCCTTATTTTCTTCCAGATGTTTACAGATGGATACCTTAATTACTTGCTCCATTATCTTTCCTGACACTGACTGGTCTGTAGTTTACTGAGTTGTTCTTACTTCCCTTTTTATACATGGGCACTATATTTGTCCCTTTCCAGACTTCTGGAATCTCTCCTAGTTTCCATGATTTTTCAAAGATGATAACTAAAGATTGAAATACCTCCTCTATCAGCTCTGTGAGTATTTTGCATTTCATCAGGCCCTGGTGTCTTCAAGCTGTAGCAATAGAAACCAATAAAAGCTCACAAGATTTTCATTAAAATATAAGGTTACATTAGGAATAGGGCCCTGCCAAATTCACAGTCCTTTTTTATCCATTTCTCATTCACAGAATTAAAAAAAATAAATGTAATGATTTCAGGTATTTCAATCTGAACTTTTGTGGTGCTGTAATTGGTAAGGGTCTTTTCCAAAAAAGGAGTTGGAAGGGTGGTAGTATTTTCAATCTCTCTGCAACTCCCTTTTGGGTCAGACTGTTATGCTTATAAAATGGTTAAAGCATCTTTTTAGTGCTAAACTTTAAATTTATGATTATTAGTGTGTGCGCTCAGACTTTTTATGTACTTTTATTACTACTCTGATTACTTAAAAGACAACTTAAGGCTCAATTTTTTTAACATTTTTTTTTTGCACCTGACTTTTACTGTTACTTTAGAAAGCACTTTTTATTTTTATTTAATCATGAATTTATTACTGCAGCTTTTGGCTGCCATTTATTACAATCATGACATTGGTCTTTGTATAAAAACATATTAAACTTTATAAAGCATTAAGGTACATTAAGGGTTAAATGCTAACTACCAAAGCCAAATAGCACAAATTACTGTACTGGCAAAAAGTGTTTGTTAATATAATAACTTTGAATAGAAAATTTAAATGGGTTTTACTAGCATTAATTAAAAACAAAACAAATTCAATTTATTTTACATTTACAAACAGGATTTTACAAGCTAGGAGTATTAGTTTGGATCCTTAAAAATCTCCATTTATTTATACACTAGACGATTTACCCAGAGTTCCTTGGGTCTTTAACTAAATTAATTTTTGTTTTTTGGAAAATAAAATGATGTGTCTAGAGATGAGGGGTTCAGTATGCAGGCTGTCCTAGGGAGAGAGGATTATCGCAGCTTGGGGCCAGGTAAGACGTGTTTCTCTATGACTGCTTCAGCTCCAGCAGAACAACCGGGGGGAGGAGTACATGTCCCCTGTCTGGGGCAGGTCTAGGTTCATCTGTCCCTTGTACTCCCCAGCCAGAGTGAAGAGTACAGCAAACTGTGCACTTTTCCCCGATGGAACAGCCAGCAGTATTCCCATAACAAACGGGGCAGGGCAGAACTTACACACACTCCCTCCCTAAAGAGTGCCCGTGGGATAGAAGGCTCGGGGCTGGGGCAGTCCTAGATGGGAGGGGCACTCCCTTAACCAGCCCCTTTCACCTACCTGGTGATTCTGTCTCATTTCTGTACAGTTTTATGTGTCCCCATATGAATGGGGGAAGGGAGGGTGTGGTGCCCCTGTCCTCCCTAAGGGACATCTGTCAGGGAGTGGAAGGCCTAGAGCTGGGGTAGTCCCAGATGGGGGAGGGCACTTGCCCAGCCAGCCCCTTTCACCTGCCTGGTGATTCTGTCTCTTTTCTGTATGGTTTTATGAGAAGCAATCCCATTTCGTGCATATCCTGTTTTCTTGGCACAACAAACACATAGGGTATGTCTACACTACAGAGTTAGTTCGAACTAACATAGTTCAAATTAGTTAATTCGAACTAAGCTAATTCGAACTAACGCGTCTAGAACTAAAAACTACTTCGAATTAGCGTTTTGCTAATTCGAACTAGCATGTCCACATTGAGTGGACCCTGAACAGGGCTTAAGGATGGCCGGAAGCAGTGCCAGCAGGGTATCAGAGGAGGACTTAGAGCGTGGAGATGCTGTCTCAGGGTAGCCGAGGGCTGCGCTTAAAGGGACCCAACCCCCACCCCGGACAGACAGTTCTCAGAGGTGCCCCGCTTGAAAACCAGTCCTGGCTTGGAGTGCCCGGAGTACCCACACTGGGCACATCACAGCACTCGGCCATCAGACCGGCTGCACTTGCCGCAGGCTGCCATCTGGGGAGAGGGGGTAATTGGGGGGCTGCAGGAGAGCTTCCACCCCCAGAAGCCCGCAGAGCCAGCCCAGTCCTCCCCATCGGGGGCTCGTACCCCATTCCTCCCTCACCTCCTTCAACTTACCCTTCCCTAGCCCCCCTTCCTGATGTACAAAATAAAGATAACGTTTCTTCCAACATTGACTCTGTCTTTATTGAACAAAACTGGGGGAGACTGGAAAAAGGAGGTGGGAGAGGGGAAGAGAAAGGCTGGGAGAGGGGAGGGCAACTAACATGATCAGGGGTTGGGAACAGGTCCCATATGAAGAGAGGCTACAGAGACTGGGACTGTTCAGCTTAGAAAAGAGGAGATGGAGCGGGGACAGGATAGAGGTCTCTAAAAGCAGAGGTTGGGTGGAGAGGGTGCATTCAGAAAAGTTCTTCATGAGTTCCCCTAAAGAAGGACTAGAGGACACCAAAGGAAAGGACTGGGTAGCAGGCTTCAAACTAGTAAGAGAAAGTTGTTCTTCAGAAAGCAAATAGTTAACCTGTGGAACTCCTTGCTGCAGGAAGCTGTGAAGGCTACAACTAGAACAGAGTTTAAAGGGAAGTGAGATCAAGTCATGGAGGTTGGGTCCATGGAGTAGTCTTAGCCAGGGGGTAGGAGTGGTGTCTCTGCCCAAAGTTTGTGGAAGACTGGAGAGGGATGGACCGAGACAAATGGCTTGGTCACTGTCTTCGGTCCATCCCCTCCAGGGTCCCTAGGGTTGGCTGCTGCCGGCAGACAGGCTACTGGGCTAGATGGACCTTTGGTCTGACCCAGTATGGCCATTGTAAGCTCAGGGCTCAGGGTCGGGGGTCTCAGTGGACCCCCTTGATTTTCATGCACACCTGCTCCTGGGTGGCCAGGCTGGCAGCTCTCCTGCCCTAGACGGCCACTTTCCTGTGCCTACTGCGGAGATCGTGGACGAGGTCCACGATGTCCGTACTAGCCCAGGAAGGTGCCCGCCTCTTGCAGTCCCGGGCAAGCTCCCGGGAGCCGCCAGCCTGGTCCCGGGAAGAGGGGGTGGGCTGGGGGACATCGGGTGGGTGGCTCTGTGCCGTGCCAGGTGCAGGGTCTGCTGGCTGGGTGCTGGCAGGCTTGCACCTGGCACGGGCACCGTAGCCAGCCCGTGCCCCTTTAAGGGGTCCGGGGCCGGGAGGGGGGCAATAGAGTTTCCCTGGTGTTGGCCAGAGTGGCCACCAGGGAAACCTGGGGAGGGCTAGCCTCCCACTAGTTCGAATTAAGGGGCTACACAGCCCTTAATTCGAACTAGTAAGTTCGAACTAGGCTTAATCCTCGTAAATGAGGTTTTCCTAGTTCGAACTAAGCGCTCCACTAGTTCGATTTAAATTCGAACTAGCGGAGTGCTAGTGTAGCGCCTATGAATGTTATTTCGAACTAACGTCCGTTAGTTCGTACTAACATTGTAGTGTAGACATACCCTTACTGTGGTTTAAGTTATGATAAGAGAAAACTGCATAACACTAGCTCTTACCATTTAGGAGGAGTTCTTGAACAAATGAACAGAGGCACAAACAAAGAGACAGGTTCCCAGTCAGGGTATGTCTACACTATCCCGCTAGTTCGAACTAGCGGGGTAATGTATGCATACCGCACTTGCTAATGAAGCCCGGGATTTGAATTTCCCAGGCTTCATTAGCATAAGCGGGGAGCCGCCATTTTTAAATCCCCGCTGCTTCGAACCCCGTGTAGCGCGGCTACACGGGGCTCGAACTAGGTAGTTCGGACTAGGGTCCTATTCCGAACTACCGTTACTCCTCGTGAAACGTTACTCCTCCTGCGCTACACGGGGTTCGAAGCAGCGGGGATTTAAAAATGGCGGCTCCCCGCTTATGCTAATGAAGCCCGGGAAATTCAAATCCCGGGCTTCATTAGCAAGTGCGGTATGCATACATTACCCTCCTAGTTCGAACTAGGAGGGTAGTGTAGATATACCCTCAGACACATACACACAATCTCCTAAATACATAGTACACTAGAAGATTTACTCTGCATTGCTCAGGTCCTTAACTTATGTATTTGGGGGGGGGGGGTTTGGAATATAGAATGAAAATGTACGTGCTTTATTTATAGCTTCACTCTGAGATGGGGATGGGAATGGGGATGAGGAGTTCAGTATGCAGGTTGGCCCAGGGAGAGAGGACTATCCCAGCCCTTTCTCACTACTGCAGCTTGGGGCCAGGTGAGAGGCACCTTGTCATGGCTCCTTCCCCACTCTGGCATGATAAATGCAGAAGTGGGGGCCAGCAAGTGTACCCCAAAGCCTTATCTACCAGGCTTTGGTATAAAACTTCCCCCAAAATCTTAAAAACCTAGATTTTGGGAATAAAACTTCCACTGCCACCCCCCAAATGTTGCTAAAGAAACCAGGGGAAAGATCATTTGGGAAATCTCACCCCTAAAATAAAAATCAGGGCACACAATTAACCGCTGCCAGGTTAATAAAAAGAAAAGAAAGAACTTTTATTATTACAACAATATTCCTGTTGCAACCATAATGACTAGATAGGGAGGTAACAAAATATACTCATGGAGAAACTCCATGGGCCTAGAACTTAGGGTATGTCTACACTACAAAGTTAGTTCGAACTAACGGACGTTAGTTCGAACTAACTTTCCTAGGCGCTACACTAGCGCTCCGTTAGTTCGAACTTAATTCAAACTAACGGAGCGCTTAGTTTGAACTAGGTAAACCTCATTTTACGAGGACTAATGCCTAGTTCGAACTAGCTAGTACGAACTAAGGGCTGTGTAGCCCTTTAGTTCGAACTAGTGGGAGGCTAAGACTTCCCAGGTTTCCCTGGTGGCCACTCTGGCCAACACCAGGGAAACTCTATTGCCCCCCTCCCGGCCCCGGAGCCCTTAAAGGGCCACGGGCTGGCTACTCACTTTGTGCCAATTGCAAGGCTGCAAGCACCCGTGCCTGCACAGCCTGCACCTGCCACACCATGAGCCAGCCATCCGAGGGCTCCCAGCCCTCCACTGCTCCCCATGTCCAGCCTGGCGGCTCCCGGGAGCCTGCCCGGGGGCGCAAAAGGCGGGCGCCCGCCTGGTCAAGTGCGGAGATCGTGGACCTCATCGAGGTTTGGGGGAAAGCCTCCAGTGTCCACAATCTCTGCACTAGCCACAGGAACGCGGCAGTCTACGGCCGCATGGCTGCCAGCCTGGCCGCCAGGGGCCACCAGCACAGCCGGGAGCAGGTGCACTGCAAACTTAAGGACTTGCGGCAGTCCTACTCCCGGGCTTGTCTGCCAGGAGCTGACCCAGAGGCCTGCCCCCACTTCCATGCCCTGGACCACATCCTGGGGCCTCATGCCGTCCCTGCCCCCCGGGACGTGATTGACCCCGGGGCAGAGGGACTGCTCCTGGACACAGAGGAGGAGGAAGAGAGCTCTGAGGCCAGGAGCCTGCCGTCAGCCTGCCCAGGACCCGGGACCCCCGAGGCACCCCACAGGGCCGCTCGCCTGCATCGTCAGAGGCTGGGGAGGCGTCCACCTGTGAGTACCCTCGTGTTCCCCTTATGTGTATGGGGGGCTGAGGCGAGAGGGAGGCCCGGGACCGTGCGCCTGGGCCTTGCCCACCACGGAGCAGCAGCTGGGGATCCTGCAGGGGCCCTGGCCTTGCAGAGGGGAGCTGGGTTTCACACACCTGGGCCTCTGGGGAAATTGACCGCTGGTCTTCTTGCACCACAGCTGCAGCACCTGGGCCTGCAGGGCGCACCACACCGCCTGCAGCAGCCGCCCACGCCCGGGCAAGCAGGACAGCCAGGAACCAGGAGGACTACCAGAGGCGGCACCTCCGGTTCCTGGACCGACAGCTCCGTCTCCAGGACCACTGGGTCCAGGAGGACCTCAGGCTGCACCAGAGGAGTCTGGAGGCCCTGGAGGAGCAGGGCCGTGCCCTGCGAGGCCACCTCCAGAGCCTGCTGGACCGCTTTCCATTTCCTCCTCCTCCTGCTCCCCCTCTTGCTCCTCCTGCTCCCCCTGCTCCCACTCCTGCTTCCGCTCCTGCTTCCTCCACACCCCCTGTTCCCTCTGCCCCCTCCACAACCATTCCCCACCGACGCAGTGTGGCGAGATGGGAGAGGCAGCCGGACTCCCACCCCTGAGCTTTCCTTTCCCTTCCTCCCTTCCCTCCCCTCCCCTTCCAGCTCCCTCGTCCCAGGTTTCTCCCTCCCTTCTCCCACCATCATTCCTCCCTCCCTCCACCCCAGTTCTGTGAAATAAACAGACGTTTTTGTTTGAAAAACAGGTGTCTTTATTTGACAGTAGGTAGGGAGGGGAAAGGGGAAGTGGGGGGTAGTGTGGAAGAAGGCCCCGGTGGGGCATGCAGGGAGAGGTCAGTCCTCCTCCTCCTCCACCTGGAAGCAATCCCCCAGGGCTTCCCGGATCCGGATGGCCCCCCGCTGGGCTTCCCGGACGGCGGCGGTGCGGGGTTGACCGTAGTGTCCAGCCATGCGGTCAGCCTCAGCCATCCAGGCTGGCAGGAAAGCCTCCCCCTTCCGCTCACACAAATTGTGGAGCACACAACATGTCGCCACCACGGGAGGGATGTTGTGCTCGGCCAGGTCTAGACGGGTGAGGAGGCATCGAAAGCGGGCTTTCAGTTGCCCGAAGGCCCCCTCCACCACTATGCGGGCCCTGGTCAGCCTGGCATTGAAGGCCTGGCGGGAGGGATTGAGGTGCCCCGTGTAGGGCTTCATCAGCCACGACTGCAGTGGGTAGGCGGCATCCCCCACCAGGCAGACGGGCATGTCCACGTCCCCGACCCTGATGTGGCGGTCGGGGAAGAAGGTCCCGTCCTGCAGCCGCTGGCACACGGAGGAGTTGCGGTACACCCATACGTCGTGTGCTTTGCCGGACCAGCCCACATTAATGTCCGTGAACTGTCCCCGGTGGTCACACACGGCCTGCAGGATCACGGAGAAGTACCCCTTTCTATTGACGTACCGGGAAGCCTGGTGTTCCGGGGCACGGATGGGGATGTGCGTCCCGTCGATGGCCCCCCCGCAGTTGGGGAAGCCGAGGGTGCTGAATCCCCGGATGACGGCGTCCGGGTCGGCGAGGCGAACCACCCTGCGGAGAAGCACCCGGTTGATGGCCTTGACCACCTGCGGAGAGAGACACAGCAAAGCGCCAATCAGTGGGGCGCCCGGGTGGCTGGGAGCGTGCGTGTCCTGGCAGTGCCCCGCGCCCCACTCCCGGAAGCAACCCCCCTGGCGGCGTGTAGTACAGCCGGGACAGCCCGACCCCTGCGGTGCGGGGCGCTTTCGCCTCCTCCCGCCCCCCCCTTTGTCCCTGGGGTGGCCCATCCCCTCCTCGCAGCCCTCCTCCCCCCCGGCTTGGTGGCCGACGAGCGCCGTACCTGCATGAGCACCGCTCCGACGGTGGATCTCCCCACGCCGAACTGGTTCCCGACGGATCGGTAGCTGTCCGGCGTGGAGAGCTTCCAGAGGGCAATGGCCACCCACTTCTAGAGGGGGATGGCGGGTCTCATGCGAGTGTCCCTTCTTTGCAGGGCAGGGGCGAGCCACTCGCAGAGCTCCAGGAAGGTGTCCCTCCTCATCGTAAAGTTCTGGGTCCACTGTCGGTCGTCCCAGCGCTCCAGGACGATGCGGTCCCACCAGTCAGTGCTGGTGTCCAGACGCCAGATGCGGCGGGGCACGCCAGTGCCGGGGCGCCGCCGCGGCTCCTCCACGGCCCCCAGGGCGGCCAGGCGGAGAGGCAGGGGGCTGACGTTCCCCAGGTGGTGCCAGGCAGCCTCGATCCATTGCTGGCAGGCTTGCAGCAGCAAGTCCAGAACGTGCACCAGAAGGTGCAGGGCGAGCCGTGGCTCCATGTTGCCACCTGCGGTGGTCCCCCCCGAAGGGAAGCACCGACACAGACGGGCACAGAGACCGACGCTTTGCTGTCCCTCGGCGAGGTTGGCAAGCAAGCAGGAAAAGCTGAGAACCGGCTGTCCAGGGGGGTCCCTTTAAGCACGAGCCTCAGATAGCCTCAGACAGCAGCCACACAAATCAACTACTGACCTGATGCCCTGCCAGAACCGGTTTCAGCTGCCCTTAAATGCCCCCCTGCGTCCAATCAGTGTGGACGCGCTAGTTCGAATTAGCAAAACGCTAATTCGAACTAGTTTTTTAGTTTAGATCCGTTAGTTCGAATTAGCTTAGTTCGAATTAACTAATTCAAACTAAGTTAGTTCGAACTAGTGCTGTAGTGTAGACGTACCCTAAGTTACAAAGAAAAGCCAAAACATCTTTTAAGCAGTGCCAGATCTCAGATCCCATACCCAATCCTTAAAACAATAAAACCTAACGAAACTACCTAAACTTTACCCTACTTACAGAAAATGAAGAATGGTGTCTTGGAGAGAGAGAGACATGCTTGTCCCTCTTTGTACCTGCAGAGATCTCTCTCTCAGAGACAAAAGGGGAAAGGAAAAAAACCCAAATTCCTTTGTCCCAGTTTGAAAAGTCCCACCTACATTCCTATTGGTCACTCCACCTGGCTAGGTGTAGTTAACCCCTTAATCCCCAGGCTGCTGGCTAACCCTCATAATCATGACATACCTCTCCATGGCCACTAAAGCTCTAGCTCAGTGGTCCCCAATGCGGTGCCCGTGGGCGCCATGGCGCCCGCCGGGGTATTTGTGTGTTCCCATCGACAACCTGGGCCAGCCCACCCCCGGCGTGCGGGAGGCACTGGCCCCAGGCGTGCGACACACACCGGTGCCGGGTGTGCAGCGCTCGGGCGGCCCCAGCCCCGGGGCACCTGCGGGCGCACGGCTCTCGAGCGGCGCCGGTGCCAGCCCCAGGTGCGCGGCTCAGGTGGCGGCACTGGCCCCAGGCCCACGGCACAAGGCGCTTGGGTGGCCTCGGCCCCGGGCACAAGGTGCTCAGGCGGCCCCAGCCCCGGCCCTGGGGCACATGCCGGCGCCGGGTGCAAGGGCATCCCCATCCTCTGGCGTGCCCCCGGATGCACGGCCCTGACCCTGTGCGCCCGGCACGTGAGTGGCCCACCTCCCGGGCGCCCGGGAGCCTCTAAAGATTGGGGAGCACTGCTCTAGCTGCGTAGCCAGGGAGGATGTTTGTCACTTGGCTGGGACAGGTCCAGGTTCATCAGCCCCCGTCTCCCCAGCAAGAGTGAGCAATGCAGCAAACTTTGAACTTTCTTCTTGCTCCCTGTTGAAGGGATATAGACAGTAATGTCCCTTTATGAAATGAGTCATAGAATCATAGGGCTGGAAGAGATTTCAGGAGGTCATCGAGTCCAACCCCCTGCCCAAAACAGGACCAATCCCAACTAAATCATCTCAGCCAGGGCTTTGTCAAGACAAGACTTAAAAACCTCTAGGGATGGAGGTATGGAGGTGCCACCACCTCCATAGGTAACCCATTCCAGAACTTCATCACCCTCCTGGTGAAATAGTTTTTCCTAATATCCAACCTCCTTACCCCCCACTATAACTTGAGACCATTGTTCCTTGTTCTGCCATCTGTCACCACTCAGTACAGTTTCTCTCCATCCTCTTTGGAACCTCCCTTCAGGAACTTGAAGGCTGCTGTCAAATCCCCCCTCACTCTTCGCTTCTGCAGACTAAATAAATCCAAATCCCTCAGTCTTTCCTCATAGGTCATGTGTTCCAGCCCCATAATCATTTTGGTTGCCCTTTGCTGGACCCACGCCAAATGGGGGGAGTTCCAGCACCCACTTGTGCTCCCTAAAGGGCACTTAGGAGATCCGGGGATGGGGCAATCCCAGATGTGTGTGTATATCCGCATCCATCGCCTTTTACCTGCCCGGTGATTTTGTTTCTTTTCTGTGGGTATGTCTACACTACCCCGCTAGTTCGAACTAGGGGGGTAATGAATGCATACCGAACTTGCTAATGAAGCCCGGGATTTGAATTTCCCGGGCTTCATTAGCATAAAGCCGGCTCCGCCATTTTTAAAAGCCGGATAGTGCGAACCCCGTGCCGCGCGGCTACACGCGGCACGGGCTAGATAGTTCGAACTACGTAGTTATTCCGAACTATCTGTACGCCTCGTGGAATGAGGTGTACTGATAGATCGGAATGGCTACGTAGTTCGAACTATCTAGCCCGTGCCGCGTGTAGCCGCGCGGCACGGGGTTCGCACTAGCCGGCTTTTAAAAATGGCGGAGCCGGCTTTATGCTAATGAAGCCCGGGAAATTCAAATCCCGGGCTTCATTAGCAAGTTCGGTATGCATACATTACCCCGCTAGTTCGAACTAGCGGGGTAGTGTAGACATACCCTGTATGATTACATTGCTTTTAAGATATGAGGAAGCTGTATACCAAATTTGGAGATCCTAGCTCTTACCATTTAGGAGGAATAGTGGAACAGAAAGACAGACTCTTTCCCTTAATATATATTACACACAATTGCAAAAATAATACATGCATGCTTTTTATTGTTTTTTTAAATAGTTTTACACTGCTTTAATTATTTTTACCTAGCGGTACATTTCCTTTTATACATTTGGAAGCAATTAACTTGCAATAAAAAATCCTTTTTAGTGAATTTGACTACATTGTTTATAGTCAAATTGTTTAAATTAGGATGTCTTGAAGTTTTACACACCATTTCTTCAGAAAAAGGCCAATTTTTCTTTAGAATGGCTGCAAAAATATATTTTTTTATCACACTTAGCTTTAACATTTTTACATTTAACTGTTTACTTTCCACTATAATTTGCAGAATTTACTTTTTACTTTTTTAAATTACTTACTTCTTTCCCAAAATGACTTCATTAGTTTTGATATTATCATTTCAAGTGTTATTTCAGGGATTTAATTTTCCCATGCCTGTACTACTGCTGATTTTATTCCTTCCACTATGCTCTTCTGCAGAGCTTTCATCAAATTTTCCAGTTTCTTTATTTATTATCTGCCTGCTTATTTGGACCCAATCATTTTTTCCTTGCTGAACTGTGCCTTTCTATGGACACAGGCTTTGTTCCAGTACTAATTTATCAAAGAACGTGTATTGTTCAACTAGCTTCCACACCTTCTGGTCCCTTTTTTAAAATTTAAGGGCTCTATTCATTTGCTCATTGCCTGTAAATTAGTCACTGAATTTAGGAATCTAGTGATTGTATTACTTGGTCCCCTTTGTTCAGTAGCCAGGGTGGTCACAGCAATTCTAAGTATTGTGGCTATAGATCTGGGGTTGGATTAACACATTCTGGATTTTTGTGCAAACATGTTTTGACTGATCAATATGTAATATTCAGTTATAAAAACTGCAGTTATTTTAGCTATTGTCAATAACCTCACTGTATGTCATCCCCCTTTCACATTTCTCCACCAAAAAGGTTATGCTTATCAGAAGCACATGGGATCTTTTTAGGCAAAAAGGTAATATGCAGCATTTATTGACAATACAAAATAAAAAGCCCTGTTTATGAAGGGCCTCACCTAACTGGAATGAGTGAAAAATATGGCTGGCAATCAGTCACAGAGTTTTCCTGTTGGGATCTTTATAGTAGATCACATACTATCTCAAACTGTCATTGCACTAAGGAGCATTTTATGCTTGCAGCTTGATCAATTCACATCATACATAGAATCATAGAACCATTGTCCTTGTTGAACATCATCGGATTTCTTGTGGCCCAATTCTCCAATTTGTCTAAGTCACTCTGGACCCTATCTCTGCCCTCAAGCATATCTACCTCTCCCCCTAGCTTAGTGTCATCTGCAAACTTGCTGAAGGTGCAATCCATCCCCTCATCCAGGTCATTAATAAAGATATTGAACAAAACCGGTCCTACAACGGAATCTTGGGGCACTCTGCTAGAAACTGACCGCCATCCTGACATCGAGCCATTGATCACTACCCGCTGGGCCTAGCCTTCTAGCCAGCTTTCTATCCATCTTACCGTCCATTTATCCAATCCACATTCCCTTAACTAGCTGGCAAAAATATTGTGGGAGACCGTATCAAAAGCCTTGCTAAAGTCAAGGTATATCACATCCACTGACTTTCCCCATGTCCACAGAACCAGTTACCTCATCATAGAAGCTAATCAGATTGGTCAGGCACAACTTGCCCTTCATGAATCCATGCTGACTATTCCTCATCGCTTTCCTCTCTTCTAAGTGCCTCAACATAGATTCCTTAAGGATCCCTTCCATGATTTTTCCAGGAACCAAGGTAAGACCGATTGGCCTATAGTTCCCTGGATCATCCTTCTTCCCTTTTTTGAAGATGGGCACTACATTTGCCTTTTTCCAATCATCCGGGATCTCTCCCGATCTCCACAATTTTTCAAAGATAATGGCCAAAGGCTCCTCAATGACATTTGCCAATTCCCTCTGTACCCTCAGATGCATTAAGTCCGGGCCCATGGATTTGTGTACGTTTAGCTTTTCTAAATAGTTCCTAATTATCCTTACTCTTACATTTGCTATAATCTTGCAATATTATCAAAATGTACCAACCAAGGCCCAAAATCTGCTCACACATTCTCATATCTGCTGCTCTTGGAATAGCAAGAGATTAAAAAACACTGCTTTCACTTTTTAAATAAAGTATCTATTGCACAGAAATGTTTGAAAATATAAACTCCCAGGCTCTAACTAAAATGTAAATAACAAGGACCCTAACATTACTTTGAAATTTAACAGTGATTATACTAATCTCATAACTTTTAAGATTGAAATTTGGTTTAATTTCTTTCTCTTGTGAAGATGGGAAGATTCCAGTCACTGCTGCTGTAGCACTAATTTCTGATGAAAGGGGGTACAGAGAAGCAGACTTCTCATAGAAACAATCTCTTTTGCATGGGTTGAATGAGAAGACTAGATGCACGGGAGAAATATTTTCTTCCTAATCTTTGATAAAAACGAACAGTAATGGACCAGCAATATTCTTTTAGAAACATCACATTCACTTATGATCCTCCATTAATAATTCCTTTTGATAGCTATCAACTAACTAGATTTGCCATATAGACTGTGCTGATATTGTATGTTGCTAAATTTTAAATTTAAATGTCATTTTGCACTAAATCAAAGCCCGAAAAGTATTAACAACATAGTTTGTATCTTTCGTGCACAAATAAAAGTTAACTTCAGTATAGATGAGTTTTATTTTGGATTTAAAGACCTAGAAAGCATAATGGAGATGTCTCCCTAAAAGAGAAGAGATAGAATGACTAGTCTCTCTCTGCAGGAGTGTGAGTACAAAACAACTGCCTTTCTACACAGGTAGCGGAACCATTGAATAGTTCACTCTGCAGAAGACAAAGATGCAATTTTCAAAATTGTTTCTATATTTATCTAACTTTTTCCTAATGCTTTATCTTTAAATTCTAATCTACTTATTTTACAACAGACAGGACAACCACTAATAGGGAATGAATATAAACAAATGCATTGTCCTCTTACTATGTATAAGGGGGATATATCCATGTATATACAAATGACCAGAATAGTCTACAATATTTTTCAGTAACTTGAAATATAATTATTAATTCTTTAGGTATTTTTTAAATTGCAATTATTTATGTGTGAAAACTGGCTAATTAGAAAGTAATATATTAATGCCTATATGTACCTGTTAGCATAATTTATCTCATCCTGCTTTGATGACATTTTGAAGACTAAATCTCTTGAAGCAGTGTCACTACAGAAACCAGCCAATATTAAAATAATTGTAATTAAACATCTTTGTCTTCTAAAGCATGCAGAGTACAGTATTCTAAAGCATGCAGCGTACAGTATGTCTGAGGGGGCAGGGGATGAATCTAATCAAATACTTCCATCAAACAGGTAAATGGATTTTTAAAAACTGACTCTTGTCTTTAAAAACTGAAGCATGTCTTTCTATTGTTCACATGTAGAATCTTTTGTTGTATCATGCAAGCAAGGTAGTAACAAACTTCAACAGGCCTTGATTTAAGAAAGGTGAAACCTATTTACAAAGCTGCTGCTGCTCCCCTCTGTAGCTCTCACTCAGGCCTGGCCCGTCTCCTCCCCTCTCCTTCCTGTTTCCTGTGCTTCCAGATTCCCAACAGCCAGTGCTCCCAGTTCTAATAATTACAAGCAGCATCTAAAACACCACTTCTTTCTGAGAAATACATTGCCTTTATGAAAGTGTTTAGTAATATCAGTATTTTATGGATTTAATTACATTGAACTGGGGATGCAATTCTACATCTCAAATTAGAGAAATTTAAACCAAACGTATTTATACTATACTTAAAATCTTCAGCTATATTTATAATACACTTCAATATTAATGATACTTCATTTGCATAAAATTCTGTTTTATTGCCTTAATCTAAAAACACTCAGATACCTGAACAATATGCTTTAAAGTCATGTTTATACTAATTTGTTTATTGCTTGGTGTTTAATAATGAAGTAAGCCTTGCTTAACATTACTAAAAGTCTTTAAGTATGTATAATGCAATTTTCCATGAAGTACATTTAAGCAATTATGCATTCTAAGTCCTTAAAAAATGAGATCCGTGAATACTTCAGTGATACAGCTAAAAGCTCTACATGTAGCATTAGTGATTAGATTTGCAAACTACCCCTCTTGGAATACCAAATCACCATTACCAAATATAAAAGCGTAATCAACTTGTTATTTTTATTATTTAAAATATTTTGCACCAATATTTGACAATAGCTTGCTTGATTTAGGGAACTATTACTTGTGTTTTTCTTAAAGTCCTTATGACATATCTGAGGAGAGGATATGTCCCCTCCAATAATCCTTTCATTGTTTTTAATGTTGATAACATGGGCATATATAGAGTGCCTTATAGAATTAAGAACAGACAACCTTAGCACCTTTAAAATAGACAAAACAACAATTCATCTACAAGTAATGACAAAATTCTTGGCTGCAGCCCAATTGGCTAAGCAGCAGTTCTGCAGAAAAGGACCTGGGAATTACATTGGATGAGAAACTGGATGTGTCAACTTTGTGCCCTTGAAGCCAAGAAGGTTAATGGCATATTGGGGTGCATTAGTAAGAGCATTGCCAGCAGATCTAGGCAAGTGATTATTCCACTTTATTTGACACTGGTAAGGCCATATCTGAAGTATTCTATCCAAT
Organism: Pelodiscus sinensis; assembly: GCF_049634645.1. Taxonomy (NCBI): domain Eukaryota; kingdom Metazoa; phylum Chordata; order Testudines; family Trionychidae; genus Pelodiscus; species Pelodiscus sinensis. Next base: position 13,079,190 of record NC_134723.1, read on the forward strand.
TCTGGGCTCGCCCATTACAGAAAGGATGTGGACACATTGGGGAGTCCAGTGGAAAGCAAAAAGATGATTAGTAGGCTGGAGCACATGATTTATGAGGAGCGGCTGAGGGAGCTGGGCTTATTTAGTCTACAGTGAGGGGGGATTTGATAGCAGCCTTTAAATACCTGAAGGAATATTCCAAAGAGGACAGAGAGAAGCTGTTCTCAGTGGTCATAGATGACAGAAAGAGAAGCAATGGTCTCAAGCTGCAGTGGAGAGATCTGGTTTAGATATCAGGAAAAACTATTTTACTAGGAAGGTGTGAAGCTCTGGAATGAGGTACCCAGGGAGGTGGTGGAATCTCCATCTCTAAAAGTTTTTAAGTCCTGGTTTGACAAAGCCCTGGCTGGGATGATTTAGTTGGGATTGCTCTTTCTATGAAGAAGAAGCCTTTTTCTGAAAGAGCTCTTTCAGAAAAAGGTGTGTGTGGATGGGGAAGAGGGAGTTCTTTCAAAAGAAGAGGAAAGAGGAAAAAGAACAGGTGCCCTGGTGGCCAATCCATCCATAGCAATCACAGCTTAAATGTGAGACAGTATACATTCAGTGTGGAGGCCATCTTTCGAAAAAGCAGATTACTTTTTCAATGCACTTTGGAAGTGTAGATGCTCTCTTTCTGAAGAAGTTTTTTTGGAAGATCTCTTCCGGAAAAGCTTCTTTTGAAAGAAGCCTGCAGTCTAGACATACCTCAGGCTTAATGGGTAGGGCAGAGAGGACAACAACAGCAGCTGTGCTCTTTATACCTTTGTTACCCTCCAGAGTGAGACATTAGCTAAACTCACAACCACCTGTGGAAAATAATGACACTATTCCGTGCTATGGCCCCATTCTCATAGCCTCAGACTGAGGGCCGAAATTCTGTTGTTTTATGTCACTGAAATGAGAAGCCTTGAGGGTTATCCCCAGCTCGCCCTGAAGAGGAAGAGCAGGAAGAAAAGCACTGCAAAATTCTGCAAGTTAGTGTCGCATCAGATCACAAACAAAAAAGTTTAAAGGCCCATCATGGCAGACAACATGAAGAAGGAAAGCACAGACAAGAAGAGAGGCCCAGAAAAAGGACAAGTAGATGCTCCAGGACATAACTGGTCTTCTCAGGTAGCAAACAAATGTTGTTGACTTTGGCTCATCTACAGATACAAAAGCCCCAGATTCCACACCTTTGGCAATCCTTAGAAAATGCATGCTTATATCTCCCTAAACCCCTCAGTATTTCACATGGTTTCACTGGTCTCATTCCTACCTCAACCACTCCACAGTGAAGTCAGTAAGGAAAAGTAAAGCTTCACATATACTGACCATTAGAACCATGGGACTGGTGTACAGCTAGCTACCACATTCTGCATTGACACAAACACTTCTGGTAAATATGAACAGTGCTGGTGCAAGCAGCCAAGTATATGTGCACACAAGAGGTATTAACCTCAGCAATTTATGCTTATGTAACTTGTGTTGACCAAAGTTCATAGAGTGCACATGGCCAAAATGGTAAAAAGACCAGAAACATTCATATTTTAGCATTGCTGATACAATGGCAATGGGGAAAATTGACAGCACAAGTGGCAGCTGAAACTACAATAGGCACTTTTCAAATTGTATTTATATCACTGATATCCAAAGAAGTCATAGTCATGGGAAAAGTGAGAGTGTGAAATCTAGAATTCCAAATACTCATTGCTGAGGCTATAAACTGAGATTTAGGAGAGAGGAAAATAACTTCTGGTCCACTCCAACACACTCTACAAAAATAATTTGCTAACAATTTGAATCCTCTTGCTATATTGGACTCAAAATACAGAACAACCAACTACATTTATCAATTCTAAACACTACGATACAACTTCATTATTAACATTTTTATATAAAATATCTGAAACCATTTTACAGGGTTAATTCATCTAGTGCAAACTTAATACAAGTCTATTTCTGTAAATACTGAGTCCATTGGCATCTTAATACATTTGTTAGTATTTAAGTTACCACCTGACTCCTTGGGGTTCTTTTTTAATATACAGGACTGCTGAGGGAGATAACATTGAAGAAGCAAAGACAAAAGAGAAGATATATTTTTAGAATACATTTGAGAAGATGGATGGCCAATAAAACAGAAAGGTACCAGAGGGTTTCCATATGACAGGAACTAAAGACAACAGTGGCAAGATTGCATTAAGGGATAGATTTGGTGTTAGATGAACAGAGGGAATCATGAAAGGAACATGCATAAAAATGTAGGATCATTCATTTACTATGAATATATAAGAAAGAAATAGGCACCACTTAAACAATGGAAATAAAGGAGAATGATACATTTCATTTCTTTCTCTCATAATCGGGATCCAACCTTTGAGTATTTTATCCAAATCTCAAATTTAGAAAGGTACTGAACTGAGAAACAAAGTACAAAATATGTTTACATCAAAGCTAGATGGACAACTAAGGTCACAGAATGGTAAAATACATATAGCAAACAGCAGTACAACAAGTATGCAATGTCATATCAAAACATCTGAGCTCAAATGGGGATGGATACTATTCTTTCAATTTTAAGAGCTCAACATAATGGTACTCTTCTCCTGGATAAAGTGGAAACACAGTTCCCAAAATACATATATTTACTCATAAAGTATGCATTTTGGCCACATGTACATTTCAGGCAGAGTAAAAGGTTGGAATACACACACACACACACACACACACACTAAAGCTCCAGCTATTTCCCGTTGGTCTTGCACTACTTGTGGATAGTATTAGCCTCAGAAGCTCACTGTGCCCCTCCATATAGCCTCTTTATCTTTACTAGTGGCAGGAACCACCGTCTACTTGAGCCACACTCATCACTAGCTAGTTCATAAGTTTGGAATAAAACCCCCCCTAGAGTCCTGATCTCCTTTTTCTGAGGAAGACTCTGTGATGGCCTGGGGAGGTTTGGGAAGAACCCGGGGCCACCCACTATTCCAGGTTCTGTCCCAAGTACCATAAGGCAGGAGCAACATATAGGGTTATTGCCACTCTATCTGGCAGTTTTCCCTCGGCTACTTCTCCTACGATCCCTCCCCGTATCTTTCCTTTGGTACCTACCAGGAAGACCTCAGTTCTCACTCAAACAGCTCTTCTATACTGCACCTTCTCCATCTAGTCCTTCACTCCTTTCTTCCCCTTTCCTTACCTACAGGGAACCTTTTAAGCCAGCTTCACAGGCCTTAATTGACTGCAGGTGTCTAATTCGCCAATAGCTTCCAGTAAGCTTTCAAAAAAGGGAAGAAGGATGATCCAGGGAACTATAGGCGAGTCAGTCTTACTTCAGTCCCCAGAAAAATCATGGAGGCGATCCTTAAGGAATCCATTTTGAAGAACTTGGAGGAGGGGAAGGTGATCAGTAATACTCAGCATGGATTCATGAGGGGCAAGTCATGCCTGACCAATCTGATTAGCGTCTATGATGAGGTAACTGGCTCTGTAGACATGGGAAAGTCAGTGGATGTGATATACTTCGACTTTAGCAAGGCTTTTGATACGGTCTCCCACAATATTCTTGCCAGCAAGTTAAGGGAATGTGGATTGGATAAATGGACTGTAAGATGGATAGAAAGCTGGCTGGAAGGTCGGGCCTATCGGATAGTGATCAATGGCTCAATGTCAGGATGGCGGTCGGTTTCTAGCGGAGTGCCCCAAGGTGCTGTTGTAGGACCGGTTTTATTCAATATCTTTATTAATGACCTGGATGAGGGGTTGGATTGCACCCTCAGCAAGTTTGCAGATAACACTAAGGCTGTGTCCAGACTCAGGGTTTTTTTCGAAAAAAGTAGCCTTTTTTCGAAAAAACTTCCCCTGCGTCCAGACTCAAGCCGCGTTCTTTCGAAATTAAATCGAAAGAATGCGGCTTTTCTTTTGACGGCGGTACACCTAATTCTACGAGGAAGAACGCCTTTTTCGAGGGAGATCCATCGAAAGTAAGTGAGTGTGGACGGGGGGAGCCCTTTTTTTCGAAAGTATTGGCCTCCAGGAAGAAGCCCTGGTGGACAATCTGGGCCATGGGTTGCATGTCTGTGGTTCCTGGCTGCAGCCATTCCTTAAAGGGACAGGCACCCTCACAGCCACTTGTTGCAGAGAAGGAGCCAGAGCACACAGCTACTTTGCTGCAGCATGTCCCAGCCCCAAGACCATCCTGGCCCTTCCACAGAGCCTTCTGGGGACCCAGCCAAGGGCTCCAAACGCCGGGCACCATCCTGGTCTGGCCCAGAGCTCAAGAGCCTGCTGGAGCTCTGGGGAGAGGAGGAGGCCTTACAGGCCCTCAAAAGCCGGCGGCGAAATGCCGATATTTATGGCCGCATGTCTGAAGCCCTGGCCCAGAAGGGCCACTACCCCCGCACACAGGACCAGGTGCGGTCCAAAGTAAAAGAGCTGCACCAGGGGTACGTCAAAGCCAGGGAGGAGAGCTCCCGTTCTGGGGCAGCCCCCTACTACTGCCCCTACTACACCGAGCTGGACCAGATCCTGGGTGGCAGTGGTGAAGCACGCACACCACGGCGGTTCGTCCAGTCTGGATTGGCAGACCCCATGGTGGACGCTCCCGAGCAGGACCCAGAGCAGTCTGGAGACGGGGACATGGTGCCAGAGGAGGAGGACAGTGAGGAGACGGCGACCCTCACCCTGGAGCCAGTCACCCAGACCCCAGAGGCCTCCCAGGCGTCATCTGGCGCAGGAGAGGAAGCAGCAGGTGAGTACAGTGAGGTTGTGTAACACCTGGGGAGGGGGGAGGTAGGTGGGTGCACAGTGGGTGATGCATAAGGGAAACCTGTCATGCTCAGGCTGATGCCCAGGTCACACACACACAGTGTTACCTTCAGAATGTCTGATTCCCCTGTCTCAAGGGAGAGGGCATGCCCTTTTGGACAGCTGTTGCACACATGACTGATTGTGATAGAAATGTAGCTGTGTTACTCTGATCTGAGGAAGTGGGTCTGGCCCAGGAAAACTCATCCCCTAATAAACCATCCTGTTAGTATTTTAAGTGCTACAGAGTCCAGTTTTTAGGACTGATTGTGTCTTCTTCTGTTCCTCCACAGCCGGACCAGCCGTGGAAGAGGGCCGCAGCACCCCAGCCCCACCTCCATCTCCATCTCGGGGACATGGGATCCGCAGACACAGGCGTGTCTATGCGGACATCCTCAGGCAGCACGTGGAGGCCGTGCAGGAGTTGAACTCCATCCTCAGAGAGAGGGCGGAGGCAGAGGTTCGCTGGCGTGACCGGCTCATGGATGAGCTGGTCCTGCAGCGCACGTCCCTGTGTGCCACTCTCAGGGAGGTCTGCGGCTTGCCTGCTCCTGTGCCTGGTCCTGCTCCTCCAGCACCCCATGACCCCACCCCACCAAATCCCCCTTCCACAACAGCATCCCTTTCCCCCCTTGGACCTCCCTCTCCCCCAGCCCCCCCAGTTCCCCAGCCCCTCTCTCCCCCCGGCCCTCCTCTCCCCCAGGCTTCCACGTCCCAAGAGCACCCCACCCAGCCAACCGACGGGTGCACCACCCGATCCCGTAGCCGTGGAGCACCCCGAACACGAGGCCCAGGCAGGAGAGGGAAATCAGGCAAGCACCGTGCAACCTGATCCCCTTCCCCCCTCCAGGTTTCCAGTCCCCTTCCCCCCTCCAGGTTTCCAGTCTCCTTCCCCCCTCCAGGTTTCAAGCACCCCCATCACCCCAGTTAAAGCACAAACAAAGGGTTCAACAAAATGTTTGTTTATTGTAAATAGTTTTTTCAACAACAAAAATGAAAAAAAAATTTGTTATGTTTGCTACATGTATACTATTTTTTGAGAATATGTAAAAAAATTAAACAGAACATTTTATTTTGCAACACACCCTGGTGTTACTGATGTGTCCAAACAGGGTCAGGAGATGGGTTGTGGAGGGAAGCTTCTATTGGGCCAGGGCCCAGTCCCCAGGCAGAAGCCCCTCACTACAGTCAGTGGCCTCCACTGGAGAATTGCTCCCGGAGGGCCTCCCATATGCCAACAGCAGACCGGTGAGCCTGGCAGATGGCAGCTGTCCGGGGCTGGGCAAAGTGCCTCTCCAGGCCATCAGCACCTCTACCCTACCCTGGTAGGAAGGCCTCCCCTTTCCTCTCCACTAAGTTATGGAGAACGCAACACGCAGCCACCACCTCAGGGATGTTGCTCTCCCCCATGTCTAGGCGTGTGAGCAAGCACCGGAATCTGCCTTTTAAACGTCCGAACGCACATTCCACCTGGTTGCGAGCCCGGTTAAGGTGAGCATTAAACTGCTCCTTGCTCGCATCCAGGTGGCCGGTGTAGGGCTTCATCAGCCACGGCATCAGGGGATAGGCGGCATCAGCCACTATGCACACCGGCATGTGCATATCCCCAACCGCAAACTCGCGATGCGGGAAAAATGTTCCTGCCTGAAGCCTCCGGTAGAGGTACGAGTTCCTGAAGATGCGGGCATCGTGTGCCCGCCCTGACCACCCAACACAAATGTCCAAAAACTGGCCACGATGGTCGACCAGGGCCTGGAGAACCATAGAAAAGTAGCCCTTTCTGTTTATGAACTGGGCTGCTCGATGGGGCGGTGCACGGATTGCAATGTGTGTCCCATCGAGCGCTCCTCCGCAATTCGGGAAGCCAAGGGCAGCAAAGCCGGCCATGACGCTGTCCAGATCTGGTAGACAGATGAGCCTGTTGAGCAGCTCTGAATTGATGGCCCTCACCACCTGCAGAACGAGACAGACAACAAAATGTTAGAAGGGGTGCCTTATCTCTTAGGAGGAGAACCCACCGCCCACCTTCCCTCTCAAACACCCCGGGAATCCCCTCCTCAGAACCCCCCCCCAACAATTCAGGGTGAGTGGAGGAGCTCCCTCCCACTCCCACTCCACTTTGCCCTTCCTGACAGTCTCCCTTCCTCCCACCCCAAACTGTGACTGTCCCCAGACAATGACTTACCTCCATCAGGATGGATCCTACGGTAGACCTGCCCACTCCAAATTGGTGTCCCACGGAGCGGTAGCTGTCGGGGGTTGCCAGCTTCCAGAGGGCAATGGTGACCCTCTTTTCCAGGGGGATGGCGGGCCGCAGGTGGGTGTCTTGCCGTTGCAGAGCAGGGGCGAGCCAGGTACACAGCTCCTGGAAAGTGGTCTTTCGCATCCTGAAGTTGCGTAGCCAGTCTTGGTCATCCCAGATCTCCATCACGAGCCGGTCCCACCAGTCAGAGCTGGTGTCAAACCTCCAAACACGCCTGTCCACAAAAAAGTTTGGAGGCAAGGGCAGTGCGGCTGCTTGACGGAGGAGCCCCTCGTACCTCTGGTCTGGGTCCAGCTCGGGAAGTAGCCTCATGACTGTGTCATGCAGATGCAGCAACAGCTGCAGTATGGTGGTGTGGGGCCATCGCCTGCCCAGGGGCAGCTCTGGCTCCATGCCACAAAAATGGGTCTAAACCAGAAAAACCTCCAGAGAAAAAAGCTGCTGGGGTGTCCCAGGAAGCTGAGCACTCCAAACCAGCACTGCAATGCCTTGCTTACTTCCTCAAGGGACAGCAAAGGCAGCTGCAGGAGCAGAGCAACGGGTGTTCAGGAGTGTCCCTTTCACCACACGTCTCTGCAAAGGGCAGGCAGGCAGCACCCAGAAGGAAATGCTGCCCCCATGCCCTGGCAGAAGCAGTTCCGGGTGGCTTTCAATTTTGAAAGAGCGTCCAGCAGTCAGGACGCTCTTTTTCGAAAAAGCGGATCGATTTTTCGATCCACGTATTGTAGTCTAGACGCGCTCTTTTGAAAGAGGCTCTTTCGAAAGTATCTTTCGAAAGCGCCTCTTTCGAAAGAAGCCTGCAGTTTAGACATAGCCTAAGTTAGGGGGAGAGGTAGATACGCTTGAGAGCAGAGATAGGGTTCAGAGTGACTTAGACAAACTGGAGGATTGGGCCACAAAAAATCTGATGAGGTTCAACAAGGACAAGTGCAGGGTCCTGCACTTGGGACGGAAGAATCCCAGGCATAGTTACAGGCTGGAGACTGACTGGCGAAGTAGTAGTTCTGCAGAAAAGGACCTGGGGATTATAGTGGATGAGAAGCTGGATATGAGTCAACAGTGTGCCCTTGTAGCCAAGAAGGCTAATGGCATATTAGGTTGCTTTAAGAGGAGCATTGCCAGAAGATACAGAGATGTGATTATTCCCCTTTATTCGGCTCTGGTGAGGCCACATCTGGAGTATTGTGTCCAGTTCTGGGCCCCCCACTATAAAAAGGATGTGGACGCATTGGAGAGGGTCCAGCGGAGGGCAACCAAAATGATTAGGGGCCTGGAGCATATGACCTACAAGGAGAGATAGAGGGAATTGGGTCTGTCTAGTCTGCAGAAGAGAAGACTGAGGAGGGATTTGATAGCAACCTTCAATTTTCTGAAGGGAACTTCCAAAGAGGATGGAAAAAGGCTGTTCTCAGTAGTGACAGATGGCAGAACAAAGAACAATGGTCTCAAGTTGCGGTGGGAGAGGTCCAGGTTGGATATTAGGCAAAACTATTTCACTAGGGTTATGTCTAGACTGCATCCCTCTGTTGGCGGAGGGATGCAGATTAGGCAGGTCGACATTGCAAATGAGGCAGTGATTTAAATATCCTCTGGCTAATTTGCATAAAAATGGCCAACGCATTTTTCCGACTCAGCACTTTGTCGGCAGATTTTGTAAACCTCCTTGCAAGAGGCATAAGGGATGTGGAGAAAAAGGCTTTCTTTCTCAACAGATACCCCTCTAGACTGCCACTTTTTGCCTACAAAAAGCCCCGCCTCAGCTCTGCACATCAATCTCCCCTGCAACCAGCTGAGTTCTGCCTGTTCTGCTTTCAATCCCCCAAAATATCCCCAATGCATATGATAACATATGTATGCATTGCATCACTAACTCTTGTCAATTCTCTTTTAAATTTGCAGTTGAAAGGCAAATTGCATAATTTTCTTAAGTAACACGGGAACTTATTTCCCTTTTTAATGCTTTTCCACTTCTCTGATTCTTCTTGTACAAGAATCATATCATAAATATATAAAGCATGAGACACTTTGCCTGATGAGCAACCACAAAATAATAATTTAAATAGTTTTTAAAAATGACTACTGACAGAATTTTGAGAAAAATTCCTTTGAAACAGCGGTTGTTATATGTCTATGAAATAGACTATTAGCTGAAAAAATTATTGAATAATCTAACTGTATCTTTCAATTCTTTTAATGTTGGCTGAGCAACAAGCATTTTATTTTTATGCCTTATATTAATGTTGTATTAGATAAATAAAAAACCCTTCTTTCTTTTTTCCTCCTCCCTACTTACTACACTTTATCTTATGTTTAATGACAGCCAGCATTGTACTGAAAGCTTCTTGCATTGTGTGCCAGCCCTGTGCCACACACCAGCAGCCTTCAGTGCCTTCCCCACCACCATGAGCAACCCCTGTGCTCCCATCGAGCCCTTCAGGGCTGCAAGAGAGCTGGCGGCCAGCTCTGAAGCCCCTCCCTGTGGGCAAAAGAGGAGGGCACCATCCTGGTCTGGTGCAGAGATCGTGGATCTCATTGAGGTCTGGGGAGAGGAGACAAACCCCCACGATCTCCACACCAGATACAGGAACATGGACATATACAGCCAGGTGGCCAACAGCCTGGGTCAGAAGGACCACAGGAGCAAGTACAGATGAAGGTGAAGGATCTGAGGCAGGCCTATACCAAGGCCAGGGAGTGCTTCTCTCACTACGGGGCAGCACCCCACTCCAGCCAGTGAACATGGGTTCATATGGAGCACCTCCTGGAGAAGATAAGAATAAGAGATCCTCCGGAAAAGGGCTTTTTTCTGGAGGATCGGGGCCAGTGTAGACGCTCTTTTCCGGCTTTTCTAAAAGCCGGAAAAAAGCGGCGGACATTTTTATTTAAATGCCGCAGGGGATATTTAAATCCCCCGCGGATTTCCCTATTACGACCTGGAAAATTAGCATGCCCCTTTCGGAAAAGGGGACAGTGTAGACGCAGCCTATGTGTCTAGACTACAGAGTTTTGTCGACAAAAGTGGACTTTTGTCGACAAAACTATACCTGCGTCTACACTACCGCTGAGTTCTGTCGACATAACGCCAACAGAACTCAGCAGTTTTGTCAACGCTGGTAAACCTCATTTTACGAGGCATAACGCCTTTTGTCGACAGAGTTCTGTCGACAGAAGGTGTTATTGCATCTAGGGTTGTGTCTAGACTACAGGGTTTTGTTGACAAAGCAGCTTGCTTTGTTGACAGAACTGAATGTAGTCTAGAAGCTCTTTGTCGACAGAAGCCTGTAGTTTAGACGTACCCTGAGACATGACTGTACAGGCGAGTCCCTTTATTCATGAACCTCAGACAGCCTCAAGCAGCAGCTCCAGGAAGTAAATGGGTCCTGATGCCCTGCCTGAAGTGCCTCAAGGGGGGCTTTAAATGAGATTCAGGCTCCAATCAGGATGGACACTCTATTTCAAAATAGCTCAGCACTACTTTGATTGGAATTTGTATTGTGGATGTGCTATTTCAAAATAATCTATTTCAGAGTGTAGCAGAGTTAATCCCACTCCTGGGTCCCAGACCCCTGTTCTCCCCCCTATCCCACAGTTTAGGGAGTTCAGTATAAGACTCATTTAGTTTCAGCATTTGGCTTTCTGTCCCTCAGTAAAACAACAGCACCCTGGGCTGCTGCCCCAGGCCGATTCCTGGGGCCAGTCGGGGTTGAGTAAAAAAGTCCTCCTCTGGCCCCTTGGGGATAGGGAGTCTCCAAACATTCTGGCTGTGTCTACATTGGCAATATTTTGTGCAAAAGCAGCTGCTTTTGCGCAAAAACTTGTCGCCTGTCTACACTGGCCGCGAGTACTTGAGCAAGAACACTGATGTTCTAATGTATAAAATCAGTGCTTCTTGCGCAAATACTCTGATGTTCCCACTCAGGGATAAGCCCTCTTACGCAACTGTTCTTGCGCAAGAGGCCAGTGTAGACAGGCAACATCATTTCTTGCGCAAGAAAGCCCAATGTTTAAAATGGCCATCAGAACTTTCTTGCACAAGAAAGCATCTACACTGGCACGGATACTCTTGTGCAAAAGCACATCTTTTATGCAAAGGTACATGTCAGTGTAGATGCTTTCTTGCACGAATACTTTTAACGCAAAAACTCTTGCGTTAAAAGTATTTGTGCAAAATCTTGCCACTATAGACGTAGCCTCCCTGCTACAGCTCTTCACTTCCCCCTGCAGCCTTTAGCAGGGCCGGTGTTGTTCCCCACTCAGCTCCTCTGAATCTCCACAACACTTGTTTGTTACTCTCCACCTCCACTCTCCAAACTCCTTCTCCGCTCTCTCCACCCTCCCCCGCTGGGAGAGTTTTTAAAGAGGTCTCATGGCAGCCTGAATCAGTTAACCTGGCCTTGATTAGTAGCAGCCCTGTCTCAGCTGCCCCTCATTAGCCAGGGCCCTTGCTGTCCCTTTTGTAAGAGCTGCCTCTCTCCCCTTCTACCATGCCCTTTAACCTGCCCTGTTACAGGAGTTTTTTCCGAAATAGCTTATTTTGAAATAAGTGTGCAGTGTAGACCTAACTCATTAGGGCTACATCTACCTCCATAAATAAGACACCGGTGAAAATTATTTTTGCAACGACAGTACCTTCAACTTCACACCACTTTGTGCTTCCCTGACACACTAAGGCTACATCTATACTGCCCAATCTTGTGCAAGAGCATATGCAAATAAAGCACAGTGATGCATACTTAATGAGCCGCCATTTTTGCGCAAGAAGGAGTAGTCTACACTGCTCCTTCTTGCGCAAAAACCCTCTCTTGCACAAGAGTTGTTCTGCCTGAAAATAAGTGGCAGAATGGCTCTTGCTCAAGAGAGGGTTTTAGCCGTGTTTCTACAAACAAATTCTTTTCAATAAAGGTAACACTTGTCAAATTGCGAAAATGGCATAACTCTATCAATATTGTGAGATCCAAGTTGCTACCTATTCCAAAAATGAAAATAATAAAATATAACAGAACAATTATGTGATTTATTTCCCAAACAAAACCCCGTATTAAAAGAAACTTGCTTCATCAGCATGATATTGCTTGCTATATTATCTGCTGAAATGTAGAAGAAAGAACCTAATATACTGAGCATTTTCATCATTGAAACATTTGGAGTCATAAGCATGAATTATACAATAAAATAGGGTAAGTTTTGACCCAACAATTTGTTTTCTGGGACTGTAACATAGTACACACAATATATTCTAGACTCTTAAAACAGGCACTTGAAATGTGAAAAATGTTATTTAAAAAATAAGTCTCAAATTACATTTCTGAGTTTAATAGTTTATATGTCACAACCTCGTCATGAAGCAAACAACATCCATGGAGTATTTTTTTAAACAAAAATATAACAGCTTTTTTTCTGATAAAAGTAGTACTTAAGGGAAGTTGGTAATATCTAGGATCTATTTATGATCATTTGAAAGGCTTTTTAACAGCTTTCAAGTTAAGAATTGGTTTGTAATCATCATTCAGGAGTCCAAAAGTTAACTGACTCTCATAATCTCTCATTAAGTCATCTGTGATCTGATTGAAACAAAATATGCCTGTTACAGATGATAGTAGAGTGTATGCAGTTATTCATATGGAGTTAATTTGGATAGACTAAAATATTGTGTAAAAGAAACCTGTTTAACAGATTGTTACTGCTACAGGCTTGTCAGAAATGCAACATGCTGATAAATGGAGAAATCAATGTGCCTGTTACTTGCTTTATGGAGCATGACATGGAAAGCTGTTGGCAACCTGCTATAGTGCTTTTCCGTGCCATGGGATTCTGGAAAGAATCTTTGGCTCCTTTTCCATCAGATTAACACATTATTCATTAGGAGAAAGTGATGCACACTTGTTCATACTTTTTCTACATGTTAAGTTTCTGAAACCTATGATTTCCCAAGTGAATAGTTACACTTCTTTTCTATATCACTGGGAAGCAACACAATGCAAGAGAATTCACTGACCCAGAGAGACACCATAGACACTTCACAAGAATACCACATGCATAAAACAATCAGGGTATGTCTACACTACAAAGTTAGTTCGAACTAACGGACGTTAGTTCGAACTAACTTTAATAGGTGCTACACTAGCGCTCCGCTAGTTCGAATTTGAATCGAACTAGCGGAGCGCTTAGTTCGAACTAGGTAAACCTCATTTTACGAGGACTAACGCCTAGTTCGAACTAGCTAGTTCGAACTAAGGGCTGTGTAGCCCTTTAGTTCGAACTAGTGGGAGGCTAGCCCTCCCCAGGTTTCCCTGGTGGCCACTCTGGCCAACACCAGGGAAACTCTATGCCCCCCTCCCGGCCCCGGACCCCTTAAAGGGCACGGGCTGGCTACGGTGCCCGTGCCAGGTGCAAGCCTGCCAGCACCCAGCTAGCAGACCCTGCACCTGGCACGGCACAGAGCCACCCACCCGATGCCCCCCAGCCCACCCCCTCTTGCCGGGACCAGGCTGGCGGCTCCCGGGAGCTTGCCCTGGACCGCAAGAGGCGGGCACCTTCCTGGGCTAGTGCGGACATCGTGGACCTCGTCCACGATCTCCGCACTAGGCACAGGAAAGTGGCCGGCTTGGGCAGGAGAGCTGCCAGCCTGGCCACCCAGGAGCAGGTGTGCATGAAAATCAAGGGGGTCCACTGAGACCCCCGACACTGAGCCCTGAGCTTACAATGGCCGTACTGGGTCAGACCAAAGATCCATCTAGCCCAGTAGCCTGTCTGCCGACAGAGGCCAACCCTAGGGACCCTGGAGGGGATGGACCGAAGACAATGACCAAGCCATTTGTCTCGTGCCATCCCTCTCCAGCCTTCCACAAACTTTGGGCAGGGACACCACTCCTACCCTCTGGCTAATAGGACTCCATGGACCCAACCTCCATCACTTGATCTCACTTCCCTTTAAACTCTGTTCTAGTTGTAGCCTTCACAGCCTCCTGCAGCAAGGAGTTCCACAGGTTAACTATTTGCTTTCTGAAGAAGAACAACTTTCTCTTACTAGTTTGAAGCCTGCTACCCATTCCTTTCCTTTGGTGTCCTCTAGTCCTTCTTTATGGGAACTCAGGAAGAACTTTTCTGAATGCACCCTCTCCACCCAACCCCTTCTTTTAGAGACCTCTATCCTGTCCCCCCTCCGTCTCCTCTTTTCTAAGCTGAACAGTCCCAGTCTCTGTAGCCTCTCTTCATCTGGGACCTGTTCCCAACCCCTGATCATGTTAGTTGCCCTCCCCTCTCCCAGCCTTTCTCTTCCCCTCTCCCACCTCCTTTTCCCAGTCTCCCCCAGTTTTTTTTCAATAAAGACAGAGTCAATGTTGGAAGAAACGTTATCTTTATTTTGTACATCAATAAGAAGGGGGGCTAAGGAAGGGTAAGTGGAAGGAGGTGAGGGAGGAATGGGGTATGAGCCCCCGATGGGGAGGACTGGGCTGGCTCTGCGGGCTTCTGGGGGTGGAAGCTCTCCTGCAGCCCCCCAATTACTCCCTCTCCCCAGATGGCAGCCTGCGGCAAGTGCAGCTGGGCTGATGGCCGAGTGGTGTGATGTGCCCAGTGTGGGCACTCAGGGCACTCCAAGCCAGAACTTCTTTGCAAGCGGGGCACCCCTTAGAACTGTCTGTCCGGGGTGGGGGTCGGGACCCTTTAAGCGCAGCCCTCGGCTAGCCTGAGACAGCATCTCCATGCTCTAAGTCCTCCTTTTATGCCCTGCCGGCACTGCTTCCGGCCATCCTTAAGCCCTGTTCAGAGTCCACTCAATGTGGACTTGCTAGTTCGAACTAGCAAAACGCTAGTTCGAACTAGTTTTTAGTTCTAGACGCGTTAGTTCGAACTAGCTTAGTTCGAATTAACTAATTCGAACTAAGTTAGTTCGAACTAACTTTGTAGTGTAGACGTACCCTCATAGAATTATATCAAGTCTAACCTCCTGCCCAAAGCAGGACCAACCCCAACTAAATCATCTCAGCCAGGGATGATATAAAACTCTGAAAAACAGCAGTGGGACTGCAAGGAGTTGTAGCTTCTTCTATGGGGCATTGATTAGATCCCTGTTTGCACTAGCATTTAAATAAATACAGCATCCAATACTGAGTTTGAAAGGTTAAAATCATATAATTTTTTTAGATGCAAAGGCTAGTACTTACCTAAACTCTGTAATTATTGTACACTAGAGCAGGTGAAGTTGTGTGTAGATGCGCTATTTTGTGTGTAGATGCGCTATTTTTTTATCTGGTGGATAGCTTCTGGAAAAACTTATTCTGAAAGAAGCTTGCAGTATAGAAGTACGTTTGGGAAATATCTGAAAGCAATTTTAGTCCACCTTTGGGGCCCTCTTCATGGAGGTAAGGTACTCTCAGCCTGCAGTCTCGGCGGGGGGTGGGGGTGGAGAGTGTTGCATAAGGGGGACCCTCAGGAAAGGGGGGCTGGAGACTGTGGGGGATGGAATGGGGTGGGGGGAAGTCCCATCCTGGGGGGCTTGGGCCATCCCGCCCTCACACAGCCCCACTGCTGGAGCGGTGGGGGGAGGGGAGTTCATAGGCGAATAAGAGATGACTCCTGGGGAGTTTGGGAGAAGAGGAGAGTAGGGGTGGGCATTTGCTTCCCAAGGGCTCAGGTACACTCTCTCTCATTCTCTGCTTTGTGTGTTTCTTTGTCTCATTCTGCAGGTTGTGAGGAACATCAACTCAATCCTGCTGCGGAGGGTCATCCATCTGGGAGATCTGGACATGACCATGTCTGGATTTGCTGCCCGGGGGTTCCTGAACTGCAGGGGAGAAATCGATGGGACCCACATCCTGAGCCATGCACTGGACCATCAAGTGGCCCAGTATATTAATAGGAAGGGCTACTTCTCAGTGGTGCTGCAGGCCTTGGTCGACCACCAGGGAAGTTCACAGACATTTTTGTTGGGTGGTTGGGCAGGGCACACAATGGCAGAGTGTTCAGGAACTCTAGCCTGTACAGGAAACTGGAGGGTGGCATATTCTTCCCCTGCCATGATTTAGTTGTTGGGGACGTGCAGATGCCATTGTGCATTGTGGGGGACATGGCCTACCCCGTTATGTCGTGGCTAATGAAACCACCTGGATCCCAGCAGAGACAAATTCAATGACCATCTGAACGAGGTCAGGATCCAAGTGGAGTACGCCATTGGCAGCCTCAAGGCACATTTCCGGTGCCTCCTCACCCGCCTCAACATCTCCGAGTTGGTGGCGGCATGTTGTGTCCTCCACCACACTGTGGAGAGGAAAGGGTAGGCCTCCCAGGATAGGGGGCAGATGCTGGACACAAGGAGTGAGCCTTCCAGCAGCTGTGCACAGCTGCCATATACCAGGCCCCTTGGGCTGGGGTGCACATCCGGGAGGACCTGAGGGAGAGGTTCTCTCAAGGACCCCAGTAACTCTCCCCAGGGCCTGCTCCCTAGGGGGCCTCTGCCTTGTGGCCCTATCCCTTCCTCACCACAACTCCTCCCTTTGCCATTTCCCTGACCTCCCAGTAAACACACCAGTTTGTTTTAAAACAAAATGCAGTCTGTATTGATTAAAGATTCAGAAAAGGTGGGCAGTGGGAGGGGGTTCATAATTTAGAGGGGGCAGCTGGATATGCCTGCTCAGGTGTGGGGACCTCATCGGGATTGGGTGGGTCCAGGGAGCACACAGAGGTGGAGAGGACATTAGTTTCACCCTGTTCAGTGTTTTGAAGTCATTTTCTCCCAATACATTTGGTAACTGCTGATGGTCCTACACATCATACAGCAGCAGTCTCAGCTGATCCTATAACATGCCCCTCTGTGCATGCCAACTGAGTACTGCTTGATCATTGAATCCCAGCTGAAAGCCCTTGGGCAACTTGGATGTATTCTTGTGAGCCAAAAAAACAATACTGTACTCGTAGATCCATACCCTCACGTGCAGGATTTGACAAACAATATAATCTACTCGCCTATGGCCTAGAAGAGCCTAGAAGAGCCGGCGCAGAGTGATCTGCACATGCACAGAGTGCAGAACTGCGTGGCTGGCAAGCGGGGCTCACAGCCGCTTGGCGTGCCCTGCTCATGTACATGGCTGGCTGTGAGACATTTGAAATGAGAACACAACAAATTAATGCTGGTAATAGGCAACAGCCATTTGTAAAGTACAAATCATGTCAAACTAATCTGATAGCATTCTTTGCTGGATAAACAAGTCTTCTGGATAAGGGGGACGTGGTAGATGTGGGATACCAAGTCTTTAGTAAAATATTTGATACAGTCTTGCATGATCTTTTTATCAATAAACTAGGGAAATACAACATAAATGGGGCTACTATAAGGTACATAACTGGTTGAATAACCATTCTCAGGGTATGTCTACACTACAAAGTTAATTCGAACTAACAGCCGTTAGTTCAAAATAACTTTAATAGTGGCTATACATGCAAACCGCTATTAATTAAGCGGAGCACTTAATTCTAACTTGGTAAACCTCATTCTACGAGGAGTAATGCCAAGTTCAAATTAAGTAGTTCGAATTAAGGGCTGTATAGCCACTTAATTTGAACTAGCTGGAGGCTAGCCCTTCCCAGGTTGCCCTGGTGGCCATTCTGGGCCAAACCAGGAAAACTCTTCTGCCCCCCTCACAGCCTCGGAGCCTTAAAGGGGCATGGTCTGCCCACGGTGCCTGTGCCCGTTGCAAGCCTGCCAACATCTACCCAGCAGACCCTGCACCTGGCACGAGATGAGCCAGCCACCCACTGCCACCCAGCCCTCGACCTCTTCCCAGGACCAGACTGGCGGCTCACAGAAGCCTGCCCGGGGCCACAAAAATGGGCTCCCACCTGGTCTAGTGTGGAGATCGTGGACCTCATCAAGGTTTTGGGGGAGGCCTCCAATGTTCACAATCTCTGCACTAGGCACAGGAATGCAGCCATCTACAGCTGCATGGCTGCCAGCTTGCACACCAGAGGCCACGTGCGGACCCAGGAGCAGGTCTGCTGCAAATTTAAGGACCTGCGGCAGGCCTACACCAGGGCCTCCCAACCAGGGGCCAACCCAGAGGCCTGCCCTCACTTTGAGTCACTGGACCACTACCTGGGGGTCCATGCTCACAGTCCATGCTCCCCGGGGTGGTGGTCATCCCCGGGGCAGAAATGGAGGAAGAGGAAGATGCCGAGATCCAGGAGCTGCAGGAGCCTGCAGGGAGCCTGCCCAGGATCCAAGACCCCCGAATCATCCCACAGAGCACATCTGCTGTGTCGTCTGAGGCCGGGGAGGGCTCCACATGTGAGTGCCATCATGCTCCCCTTATGTGTAGTGAGGGACGGAGAGGGATCCCAGGGACCATGCGCCTGGGCCTTGCCCACCATGGAGCAGCAGCTGGGTGTCATGCAGGGGCCCTGGCCCGTTCCCCACATGCCAACCTTGCCTTGCAGATGTGGTCTGGGTTTCACCCACTGTGTCCCCAGGGAGAACTGACCACTGCTCTTATTTCACCACAGCCGCAGTACCTGGGCCTTCAGGGCACCCCACCCCACCTGGAACAGCCACCCGCACCTGGGCCAGCACGCGCACCCGCGACCAGGAGTACCAGCGGCAACACCTGAGGCTACTGGGGCAGTAGCTCCACAACCAGGAGCATTGGGTCTGCGGGGACCTGCGTCTACGGCAGCAGAGCTTGCAGGCACTGGAAGAGCAGGGCTGTGCCCTCAGAGGTCACCTCCAGACCCTGGTGGACAGGTTCCTGCCTCCTCCTGCTCCAGCCCCTGCGGCCGCCCCAGCTCTCGCTCCTTTTCCCATCCCTGCTCCCCCTCCCACTTTCTCCTGTCCCACCCTCCACACCCACTCTCCCCCAACGCCCCTGCACCCGCAGTGCTGCGAGACAGGATAGCCAGCAAGACCCCAAACTTTGAGCTTTTCCTTCCCTTCCTCCCCTTCCTCCCGCTTCCAGCTCCCTCCTCCCAGGTTTCCCCCTCCCCTCTCCCACCCTCATTCCTCCCTCCCACCACCTCAGTTATGTACAATAAAGAGAGGGTATTTTTGGCAAAATGGGTGTTTTTATTTTACGTTAGGAAGGGGTGTTAGGAAGGGGAAAGCGGAAGGAGGGGACGGTGGAAGAAGGCCCCAGTGGGGCACACAGGGAGACTTCAGTCCTCCTCCACATGGAAGCTCTCCCGCAGGGCTTCCCGGATCTGGACGGCCATCCGGTGGGCCTCCCGGATGGCATTGGTGTGGGGCTGCACGTACTGGCCAGCCAAGTGTTCAACCTCAGCCATCGAGGCTGCCACCACGGGAGGGATATTGTGCTTGGTGAGGTTGAGGCGGGTAAGGAGGCATCGGAATCAGGCTTTCAGGTGTCTGAAGGCCTCCCCCATGATGCGGGCCCTGGTGAGTCTGGCATTGAAGGCCTACCAGGAGGGGTTGAGGTGTCCCATCTAGGGCTTCATTAGCCAGAGCAGTAGTGGGTAGGCCGCATCCCCCACCAGGCAGATGGGCATGTCCACGTCCCCGACCCTGATGTGGCGGTCAGGGAAGAAGGTCCTGGCCTTCAGCCTATGGCACACGGAGGAGTTCCGGAACACTCTGGCGTCGTGTGCCTTGCCAGACGATCCCACATTAATGTCCATGAAATGTCCCCAGTGGTCAGACGCGGCCTGCAGGAGCATGGAGAAATAACCCTTTCTATGAAGAAGAAAGGGATAGCTCAGTGGTTTGAGCATTGGCCGCCTAAATCCAGTGTTGTGAGTTCGATCCTTGAAAAGTTGCAAGATGGCACTTGGCACAAGTGTTCTTGTGCAAGAACACAACCACACTGCCATGTGCGAGCTGTGCTTTTGCACAGGAGCATCTATGGCAGTGTGGGTGCTCTATTGCCTGAGAAAGTGCCAATGGCCATTTTAGCCATAGAGCTTTCTTGCACAAGAAATTCATGTTTCCTGTCCACACTGGCCGCTTGCGCAAGAACAGTTGCTCAAAAGGTCTTATTCCTGAGCGGGAGCATCATAGTTCTTGCACAAGAAGCCCTGATTTCATACATGAGAACGTCACTGTACTTGCACAAGAACACACAGCCAGTGTAGACAGCAAGCAAGTTTTTGTGCAAGAGCGGCCACTTTGGTGCAAGATCGCTCCAGTGTAGACACAGCCCAAGCAAGGGAGGGAGGCAGGGGCAGGGAATCAGCGCTGGCTCAACATGTCTGCATGGTTTGGGGGAAGGTGCAGGTAAATTGAGCTCAGCTGGGTTGCAGAGTGGGGAGGTCTGGGGAGCTGGGCTGGGCTGGGCTCGGCTGGGTCCACTGTTGATCTCCCCAGCGCTCCAGGAGTATGTGGTCCCACCAGTCCCTGCTGGTGTCCAGATGCTGGATACGGTGGGGTACGCTGGCGTCCGGGCGCTGCTGCAGCTCCTCCACGGCCCCCAGGGAGGCCGGGGGAGGAGGGGCGGAGAGGCAGGGAGCTGACGTGCACCAGATGGTGCCAGGCAGCCTCCAGCCATTGGTGCCAGGTTTGCAGCACCAAGTCCAAAAACTGGACCAGAATGCCCAGGGCGAGCTCTGGATCCATGGTGCCAACTGCAGCAGTGTCCCCAATGAGAACAACCCATACAGGCAGGGAGAGAGGAAAACGCTTTGCTGTCCCTTGGAGAGGTAGGCCAGCAAGCAAAAAAGCTGAGAACCGGCTGTCCAGGGGGGTCCCTTTAAGCAGGAGCCTCAGATAGCCTCAGACAGCAGCCACACAAAGCAACTACTGACCTGATGCTCTGCTGGAACCAGTTTGAGCTGCCCTTAAATGTGACCCAGCATCCAATCAGTGTGGACGTGCTAATTTGAATTAGCAAAACGCTAATTCGAATTAGTTTTTGGGTCTAGATGCACTAATTCGAATTAGCTTATTTCCAATTAAGTTAATTCAAATTAGCACTGTAATGTAGACATACCCTCAGAGAGTAGTTATCAATGGTTCAGAGTCATGCTGGAACAGCATAATAGGTGGAGTCCCACAGAGGTTAATTTTGGAACAGGTTCTGTTCAATATCTTCACCAATTATTTAGACTGGGGCTGGGCAAGATGTGGCTTGGGTGCCAGATCTGGCCCGCCTAACACTTTGATCTAGCCCACAGACTGTATCTGGCTTTTTTCTAGTTATATCCTGCTGCATGTGTCACCAAATTTCCAGATGGAAAGTTCCTGGAGTACTTGGCTCCCAGCTCCCAGTTGCAGAACTACCCAGTAGGGGCCAGAGATGTAAGCCCTTTAAATAGCCACAGCAACCCTGGGCAGCTGCCAGGTTATGTGTTAGTGGTGGGGCCAGAAGCTGCGAGCTCTTTGCTATGTTTTTACTTCAAAGCTACTGGCCCCAGACAACTCTGGGGGGAAGCAAGTCCCTAGTCCCACCCCTTCTGCCCTGGCCATGCCCCTTCCAAGGTTGGAGCTCGCACATGACCACATCAAAATTCATTAAGTGGCCCCTCTGCGAAAATTATTGCCCACCATTGATTTAGATAATGGCATACAGAGGACCTTTATTAAGTTTGTAGATTATACCAAGGTGGGAAGGGTTACAAGTTCTTTGAAGGATAGAGTCATAATTCACAATGATCTGGGCAAACTGGAGAAATGCCTGAGGTAAACAGGATGAAATTTAATAAGACAAACATAAAGTATTCCACTGAGGAAAGAGCAAACAGGTTCACATATAGGATATGTCTACACTTGCACCCTCTTTTGAGAGAGGGATGCAAATGAAGACATTCGAAATTGCAAATGAAGCTGTGATTTACATATCCCGTGCTTCATTTGCATAATCACGTTATGAAGCTATTTTAAAATAGCGCTATTTCGAAATAACAAACGCTGTTAAGACCCTTCTCTCAAAATAACTGGTAAACCTCATTGTATGAAGATCTAGATGGTGCTTGGTCCTGCCAAGAGGGCAAGGGACTGGACTTGATGATCTCTTGAGGTCCCTTCCAGTTTGAATATTCTGAGTCCACATGAGTACTTACATGCGTTCCATATGCATTGGAATGCCACTGCCTGATTGCCTGAGTAGCCCTGCCTTTCGAAGGGTATGTCTACACTACAGCACTAATTCGAACTAACGGATCCAGACTAAAAAACTAGTTCGAATTAGCGTTTTGCTAATTTGAACTAGCATGTCCACATTGAGTGGACCCTGAACAGGGCTTAAGGATGGCCGGAAGCAGTGCCGGCAGGGCATCAGAGGAGGACTTAGAGCGTGGAGATGCTGTCTCAGGCTAGCCGAGAGCTGTGCTTAAAGGGTTCCAACCCCCACCCCGGACAGACAGTTCTCAGGGGTGCCCCGCTTGCAAAGCAGCCCTGGCTTGGATTGCCCGGACTACCCACACTGGGCACATCACACCACTCGGCCATCAGCCCGGCTGCGCTTGCCATAGGCTGCCATTTGGGGAGAGAGGGCAATTGGGGGGCTGCAGGAGAGCTTCCACCCCCAGAAGCCCGCAGAGCCAGCCCAGTCCTCCCCATCGGGGGCTCGTGCCCCATTCCTCCCTCACCTCCTTCCACTTACCCTTCCCTAGCCCCTCTTCTTGATGTACAAAATAAAGATAACGTGTCTTCCAAAATGGAATCTGTCTTTATTGGACAAAACTGGGGGAGACTGGGAAAAGGAGGTGGGAGAGGGGAAAAGAGAGGCTAGGAGAGGGGAGGGCAACTAAAATGATCAGGGGTTGGGAACAGGTCCCATATGAAGAGAGGCTACAGAGACTGGGACTATTCAGCTTAGAAAAGAGGAGACAGAGGGGGGACAGGATAGAGGTCTCTAAAAGCAGGAGTTGGGTGGAGAGGGTGCATACAGAAAAGTTCTTCATTAGTTCCCATAAAGAAGGACTAGAGGACACCAAAGGAAAGGAATGGGTAGCAGGCTTCAAACTAGTAAGAGAAAGTTTTTCTTCACAAAGCAAAGAGTCAACCTGTGGAACTCCGTGCTGCAGGAGGCTGTGAAGGCTAGAACTAGAACAGAGTTTAAAGGGAAGTGAGATCAAGTCATGGAGGTTGGGTCCATGGAGTGGTATTAGCCAGGGGGTAGGAGTGGTGTCCCTGCCCAAGGTTTGCGGAAGGCTGGAGAGGGATGGCACGAGACAAATGGCTTGGTCACTGTCTTCGGTCCATCCCCTCCAGAGTTCCCTAGTGTTGGCCACAGTCGGCAGACAGGCTACTGGGCTAGATGGACCTTTGGTCTGACCCAGTACGGCTATTGTAAGCTCAGAGCTCAGGGTCGAGGGTCTCAGTGGACCCCCTTGATTCTCTTGCACACCTGCTCCTGGGTGGCCAGGCTGGCAGCTCTCCTTCCCTAGCCAGCCACTTTCCTGTGCCTAGTGCGGAGATCGTGGACGAGGTCCACCTGCCAGCCTGGTCCCGGGAAGGGGGGCATCGGGTGGGTGGCTCGATCTGTGCCAGGTGCAGGGTCTGCTGGCTGGGTGCTGGCAGGCTTGCACCTGGCACGGGCACCGTAGCCAGCCTGTGCCCCTTTAAGGGGTCCGGGGCCGGGAGGGGGGCAGACGAGTTTCCCTGGTGTTGGCCAGAGTGGCCACCAGGGAAAGCTGGGGAGGGCTAGCCTCCCACTAGTTCGAATTAAGGGTCTACACAGCCCTTAATTCGAACTAGTAAGTTCGAACTAGGCTTAATCCTCGTGGAATGAGGATTACCTAGTTCAAACTAAGCGCTCCGTTAGTTCGAATTAAATTCGAACTAACGGAGTGCTAGTGTAGCGCCTATGAAAGTTAGTTCGAACTAACGTCCGTTCGAACTAACGTCCGTTAGTTCGAACTAACTTTGTAGTGTAGACATACCCATACCTATTTGCACTGCTGCTGTAGCTGCCCCTATTGTGAATGAATGGACACCAAATTCATGGGCTGGCCGCCTCTATCTGATCTGTCCTCATCTCATGGAAGTAAACTGATATGTGTTGGGGGACTTCCCATCCCCACATACAAAAAGGGTGACTTCTCCCCTCCACTGTTTTGCCATGTAAGCTTTCAAAGCCCAATCAGAGCAGATTCCAGGCTCATCACCCTCCCATTGGGTAACCAGTTAATCCTGGCCAATTTGATCAGTCCTCAATAATCACAAGTATAATGTCACTGCATACTCATGCCAATGTATATCACAAACTTCCAAAGCCATGGAATCTGACAATGTTGTGTACTGGATTGTAGATATAGATCTTGTTGTTATAGTAACTAAGTTAGGTCACTAGGGGTCAGCACACTAAGGCTGTGTCTACATTGCACGCTTATTGTGCATGAATGGCCATTCCTTGGCCGGCTGTCTACATTGCACGCATGTTCTTGCGCAAGTAACTTTTCAGTATAGTGTTGGAAAACAGGGCTTATTGCTCAAGAGCTCTGATGCTCTGTATTAAGAAGAAGACTTCTTGTGCAAGTGTTCTTGGGCAAGAGGCCAGTGTAGACAGGCAGCCAAGAGTTTTTGTGCAAGGACTGGCCTCCCAGGAAAAAGGCTAAATGGCTACTTGGATGCTCTGTACCTGCACTCACAGCTCCTTACTTCCTGGTTACCGGACCTCCCCTTAAAGTCACATGCAGCCTGCAGAGTCCGCACGGCATCAGCAGCACAGCCAGCAGCTCCACCATGCAGCTCTGCCCTGTTGCACCCAGGAGCCCCCTAGAGATGTCTGCTCCACAGGCACCCCGAGAGCTTGCACCCTCCTCCCAGAAGCCACCCCAGGGGTCCCAGGAGGCCCGGAGAGGCACAAAATAGCATGCCTCTTGCTGATCCTAGGCAGAGGTCAAGGCCCTTCTCAACCTGTAGGCCGAGGAAGAAGCCCTTCATGACCTCCATGCCCATCGCCAGAATGTGGACATTTTTTGCTGCATGGCCCAGGCACTCTCCCAGCAGGGACATCCCGCCTGGACCTTTGAACAGGTCCAGGCTAAGGTGAAGGAGCTGTGCCTGGGCTATGTCTGGGCCACCAAGGGCCAGGGGGCAGGAGCTGACACCTGCCCCCACTATGACTGCCTCCACTATAACCCCTGGGGGACATGGCTGTGGAAGGACCCTCAGTGCCCGTTGACACCAGCCTGTGCTCCACTGTCAACAGACCAGCTGAGCCGGAGGAGGAGGGTGACCTGACCACCGGGTCCGGGTCGGAGGAGGATGAGGATGACCAGAGCAGCATTGTCACCCTCCATCTGGAGTCAGTGGTAAGCTGCCAGGGTGTCTCCTGGGCTTCATTCAAGGCCGGTGAAAGCTCCTCCGGTGAGTGTTGCGCTTCTCACTCCCAAGGGCGGGTACCCAGGGGGGAGGGGGAGGGAGTGTCACTCAGGCAGTTCGAGCTGCATGCTGTGTAACAGTACATAGCACATGCAACCTCGTGCAGCCTGACTGTGTGGCACGTGGATGCGGCAGGTAGCTCCAGGGCATGCCTGGGACCTTGCTGCTTGCACACATCCTGCCTGGGGGGGAGGAGGGATGCCGGCTGGAAGCAGCCAAGGCCCCAAGAGCTCAGGCCAGACCCCACACCTGCCAAAGCATGCTGCACACAGACAGCATGCAGCCATGCCTGGCCGTGCAACACAACAGCTGCTCCTGGGAAAACCAGAGCGACCCAGCCCTGTGAGCCTGGCCCCGATGGAGCCGCTCAGCTGCTCCCGGCCCCTAGGCTGCCCCGGAGGGAAGCCCTTCACTGTGGCCATGCACTTCCCTGGGCTACTTGTGTGAGTGCTAATGGGAGGGGGAGTGGGGAAGCGGTCGGCCTCCAGCTCCCATCCAGAACACACCATCGTCTATAGCCAAGCCCTTCGATACAACCGCATCTGCTCTAATCCCACTGACAGAGACCAGAAACTTCAGGATCAGTACCAAGCATTTATAAACCTCAATTACCCACCTGGAGAAATAAAAAAACAAATTGAAAGAGCCAGACGAATACCCAGAAACCATCTACTTCAAGACAGACCCAAGAAAACCAACAATAGAACACCACTTGTCATCACCTACAGCCCCCAATTTAAACCTGTCCAACATATTATCAATAAACTACAACCTATACTAGAACAGGATACTACACTCCGCGAGGCTCTGGAAGACAGACCCATAGTCTCCTAGGGTATGTCTACACTGCCCTCCTAGTTCGAACTAGGGGGGGTAATGTAGTCATACGGAGTTGCAAATGAAGCCCGGGATTTGAATTTCCCGGGCTTCATTTGCATAAAGCCGGCCAGCGCCATTTTTAAATGCCGGCTAGGTCGGACTCCGTGCCACGCGGCTACACGCAGCATGGACTAGCTAGTTCAGATTAGGCTTCCTAATCTGAACTAGCTGTACACCTCGTTCCATGAAGCGTAGTTCGAACTAGGGGGGTAGTGTAGACATACCCCTACAGACAATCACCTAACCTCAGGATGATTCTTACCAACAACCACAGGACATACCAAACTAATACCAATCCTGGAACTTTTCCTTGCAACAAATCCCGTTGCCAACTTTGTCCACATATTTACTCTGCTGACACCATTATTGGACCTAACCAATTTAGTTATAAGATCAAGAACACATATTCCTGCTCATCCAGAAATATAATTTATGCCATCATGCGCCGACAGTATCAGTCTGCTAAGTACATTGGACAAACGTCTCAGACGCTTCGCCAAAGAATCAATGCACACAAAACGGATATCAGGCAGTATCACAAAGAAAAAACAGTTTCTTGCCATTTCAACCAGAAAAGGCATTGTCTCAACAACTTGATAACATGCGTAATGCTTCAAAGACCTTTTCACACCAGACTTGAACGAGAAACCTCTGAACTGTCATTCATGCTTAAATTTGACACTTTACACCGGGGTCTTAACAAGGACGCTAATTATCTTACCTATTACAAAGATAGCTTCCCCAATTATCACCTCTAATATCATTAGCTCACAGACATTTACCCCCTCCCCCCCATTTCCCCTCTGTTTTGAAATTTGATTTATCCTTTTTATATATGTTCACTTTTTTTGATTGTATCCCTGTGGTATATATGGTTGTGCCAATTTTCTTCCACATATTGATCTGAGGAAGTGGGTCTGGCCCACGAAAGCTCATCACAAAGTGCTACATAGTCCTATTTTTTGAAAATTTAGAGGGAGTGATTTGGATAGACTGGCTGAAGTATAGCTTTCTCTATGAATGTTAGTCCTTCACAGAACACCATGAGACTCTTTGAGTTCATTCCTTTATAAAATAGTGTTCACCAGCTACAAAATGCAGCAACTGGAGACAGGTTGTTTTTTGTAAAACATTCACATACCACGACTATTTGTGAATCAGTTTGATATTTGAACAGAATGGACAAATTTCACAAGGAAACCAAGAGATGCTTGTAGATTATTCACAAATATTTAATTAGTCATTGAGCTTAAAATTGGTGACCCATCATCTTCACTGAGTATAATACCTGTATTCTATGTTGAATATGGATATTCTTGATCAAACACCATTTATTTGACTGAATTCTGGAAACCAGCTTCCCTGTGTTAAGGAATTTCAATACAGATGAATCAAACCAAGGCTCGATGTTCACAAAACTTTTTCTCCAGTAGTAAAACAATTCTGAAAGTAAGGTTTTGTCCCAATATTATTCCTGGAGTTTCTTGAAATACCACTAAAATTGATGACAAGATATTCAAATGGAAATGCAGGGCCAAGTTTGCAAAAGCATCTAAGGGTATGTCTACACTACAAAGTTAATTCGAACTAACAGACGGATACCAACATGAGACCCATTCTGACCATGGAGAAGCGCATGATAATTGCCTTATGGAAGCTTGCCACATCAGACAGCTCAGTTGGGAATCAGTTCAGGTTGGAGAAATCTATGGTTGCTGCTGTTGTCATTTATGTTGCCAACAAGGGTGCCATTTTGGGCATGGGGGGAGTGGGGGCAACAGCTTTGTGCTTCAGGAAGTGGCTAGTTTTTCACCAGCCAGGTGTAAGAGGAATGCACAGAATGCAAACACTTTCCCCTCACTCCCTTAGCATCGAGGGAATGGGATAAAAAGCTAGCCACATCCTGGTGCGCATGGCTGCTGGCCCCTCTATGTGCTTGAAATGGTGCCTTTGGTTGCACAGGCAATCAATAACATCCTGCTATGGAGGGTTGTGACTTTGGGGAATGTGGGTAACATGGTGGAGGGCTTTGCCACCATGAGCTTCCTTAACACAAGTGGTGCCATATATGAAACATACATCTCCATCTTGGCCTCAGAGTATATCAACCGCAAAAGATACTTCTCCACGGTGCTCCAAGTGCTCATGAATCACAAGGAGTTTCACCAGCATCAGCGTGGGATGGTCGGGAAAGATGCAGGAGTATAGAAATTAAGTTCTGTGGCTCCTAAGTCTGATGCAAAGGGCTTAGCAGTATGGACATATCACTTAGATAATTGACGTAAGGTCTAAGGTCAATGTAAATTCCTTATGTAGACGAGACCTTTGAGAACTAACTCCCAGTGTTGTATATATTCCAAAGAATACATTTTCCCCATCAAAAATCGTAGAATCATAAGGCTGGAAGAGACCTCAGAAGGTCATTGATTCCAACTCCCTGCTAAAAGCAGGATCAATCCCAACTAAATCATCCCCGCCAGGGCTTTGTCAAGTCGGTACTTAAAAACCTCTAAGGATGGATATTCCATCATCTCCCTAGGTAACCCATTCCAGTGCTTCACCACCCTCCTAGTGAAATAGTTTTTCCTATTATCTAATCTAGACCTCCCCCACTGCAACTTGCGATCATTGCTCCTTGTTCTGCCCTCGGCCACCACTGAGAACAGCCTCTCCTCCATCTTCTTTGGAGCCTCCCTTCAGGTAGTTAAAGGATGTTACCAGATCCCCCCTCACTTGTCTCTTCTGTAGACTAAATAAGCGCAAATTGCTCAAACTCACCTCATAAGTTAGGTGCTCCAGTCCCCTAACTATTCCATCTGCTGGACTTTCTCCAGTACATCCACATCCTTTCTATGTGATGTGGGGGGCCCAGAATTTGATGCAATACTCCAAATATGGCCTCACCAGTGCCAAATAAAAGGGCATAATCACTTTTCTATATCTCCTGTCATTGCTCCTGCTAATGCACCACAATATGTTGTTAGCCTTCTGGGCTACAAGAACACACTTGATTCATATCCAACTTCTCATTTAATGTAATCCCAGGTCCTTTTCTGATGAACTGCTGCTTAGCCAGTTGGTCCTCAGTCTGCAGGAGTGCTTGGAATTCTTCTATCTCAAATGCAGGACTCTAAACTTGTTGAACCTCATCAGATTTCCTTTGGCCCAATCCTCCAGTTTGTCTAGGTCATTCTGGACCCTATCCCTACCGTTGGGGCACTCACTTGATTCTGACCATCAACCAAACATTGAGCTCCACTGTCTAGTCAGGTTTCAATCCACCTTACAGTCCATTTATCCAATCCATACTTCTTTAAGTTGCTGGCAAGAACACTGGGAAACTGTATCAACAGTTTTCATAAAGTCAAGGTATATCATCACCTTCCCCATATTGACAGAGCCAGTTACTTCATTATAGAAGGCGATGAGGTTGGTCAGGCACGACTTGCCCTTGGTAAATCCATGTTGACTTCTCCTGATCACTTTCCTCTCTTCCAAATGCTTCAAAATGGATTCCTTGAGGATCCCCTCCATGATTTTTCCAGGGATTGAGGTACGGCTGACTGCTCTGTGGTTTCCTGGATTTTCCTTCTTCACTTTTTAAAAGATGGGCACCAAGGTTGCCATTTATAGGGAGATTGGAGGGCAGTAGCTCCCCTCCCGAGTTTGAACCCCTTGGATTTCAAACCTGAGGTCTGCTTAAAGTTGCATGCCCTGGCTCCAGAGGCAACAGGGAGTTTGTTATAAATGGAGAGAGGCAGGGGATTAAAAAGAACAAATGACTGGATTGTTAGATCATCATGAAAACATTGCAGGTACTCCAGAAGAAAAAAGAGTAGGAATGAGTGTTGTGGTGCTGGGATTTGCATTTGGATTACGTATTAAACTTGTAAATGTTCTCAAAAAAGGGGTAAACAGGGTGACTGCAAAGAGCTACAAAGGGTTCTCACAAAACTGCGTGACTGGGCAACAGAAAGGCAGATGGAATTCAGTCTTGATAAGTGCAAAGTATTGCACATGGAAAAGCCATCGCACAGGGGCAGTTCCACTTTAAACACTTTCCCGCACAGGTTCTTTGCACATTCTCATCTCTTTCAGTTTACAAAAAAATACTTCAAAGTTCTGTTGTGATGGGGGAGGAGTGAAGCGACAGGTGGAGGTGACCACTGGGAGCTGTAGTCCCGAACCTGCATGTAGCTGGCCTGTGGACTTGGATTGCTCGATTCTGATCCTGGGACAACAGAGGAGTTCAGCAACATCCCAGGCGATTGAGGAGGCCTTTTTAGGAGTAGCACTGCTCACCCTCAAATGAGGAAGGGGATTAGAAAAGGTGTCCCAAAAATTGCTAGTCCCAACCAAACTGCGGCTGGCAGTTTTACTCTCACAGCGGTCGAAAAACAGTGAAAATAAAGATGATATTTGGATCATGAAACGTTCGCACCCTCTTGGACAGGGAGAATACTGTGAGGCCTGAGAGAAGAACGGCCCTCATAGCAAGAGAACTGGCATGCTATAACATTGATATAGCTTCCTTGAGCAAGACCACACTTGCAGAGGAAGGATCCATCTGCAAACTGAAACGAGATGACACCTTCTTCTGGAAATGCAGGCCAGAAAACGAAGACAGAATCCACGGAGTGGGACTTGTCATTAAGACATCACTACTGTGCCAGCTTCTTGACCTACCAACTTGCATCAAGGAGTGTCTGATCAAATTCCACTTCCCCTTCTACCTCTTTCGTCACATCACAGTTATCAGCGCTTACACCCCCACTCTGACCAGCAGCGATGAAGCAAAAGAGAGTTTCTATGAGGACCTTGATCGTCTTGCAAAAGCAACTCCTCCTAGTGACAAGCTTCTCCTGTTGGGTGACTTAAATGCTAGACTTGGCAAGGGCTGTAAGAACTGGAAAGGGGTGCTGGGGCATCACGGCATTGGTAACATGAATGCCAATGGCCTCCTTTTGCTGAGCTTGTGTGCAGAAAATGACCTGACGATTACCAACACTCTCTTCAGGCAGGCCGATAAATATAAGACCACATGGATGCACCCGAGATCAAAACAGTAGCACCTGATT
Source organism: Pelodiscus sinensis (assembly GCF_049634645.1). Taxonomy (NCBI): domain Eukaryota; kingdom Metazoa; phylum Chordata; order Testudines; family Trionychidae; genus Pelodiscus; species Pelodiscus sinensis. The sequence continues at coordinate 13,110,481 of NC_134723.1, forward strand.
GACTATGTCATCAGTCGCAGGCAGGACAGGCATCCTGTTAAGATCACTAGGGCCATGCAAGGAGCTGGACTTTTCAGATGTGTCCTTATGCTGTATATCACACCACTGTACTTCAAGAAGCCCAAGGCTGTCAGACCTTCCTTCAACATCAAAGACTTCATCATTGAACATGATGAACTACCAACAACAACAACGCACATGGAAAAATATAATCCTAATTATACATCCAAATTAGCTATTACTACTCAAGAAAGGTCTTGGAATCATTGTGCATAGTTCCCTAAAAACATCCATTCAATGTGCAGTGGCAATCTAAAAACTAAAACAGCTAACAGAATTTTGGAAATCACTAGGAAAGGAATAGATAATAAGACAAAATACCATATTGCCTCTGCATAAAGTCATTATATGCCCACAGTTTGAATATTGTATGCAGATCTGGTCACCCCATATAAAAAAAGATGTATTGGATTTGGAAAATGTACAGAAAGGGCAACAGAAATTATTAGGGGGTAAGAAACAGCTTTCATATGAGGAGAGATTAACAATACTGGGACTTTTCAGCTTGGAAAAGAAATGACTAAAGTGTGTGTGTGTGTGGGGGGGGGGATATATTGGCTGTCTAGAAAATCATGAATGGTGTGAAAAAATAGAATAAAGAAATGTTATTTATTCCTTCACAAACATAACACAAGAAGCTGACCCAATTCAATTTATAGGCAACAGATTTAAAATAAACAAAATACATTATTTTTTCACAATCAGCTTGTGGAACTCTTTGCCAGGAGATGGTGGAAAGACCCAAACCATAACAGGGTTCCAATAAGAATAAAATAAGTTCAAGGAGGATAGGTCCATCAATGGCTACTAGCCAGAATAAGCAGAGATTGAGTCCATAGCCTTTGTTTGCCAGTAGCTGGGAATGGCTGTTAGGGGATGGATCATGATGATTGCCTCTTTTGTTTATTTCTTCTGAAGAACCTGGCATTAACCACTGCTGGAAGACAGGGTACTGGGCTAGAAGGACCTTTAGTCTGACCCAATATGACCATTCTTATGTTCTTATACAAAGCTGAAATTTATGTGCCTCCTTGCAGTTACTTACTAGACCTCACTTGCCTTCCAGAGATGAGGTAGAGCCCAGGAGTCCTCACGGGCTCTGTCTCTTTCCACAAAATTAGTAACAAAATAAGAATATGCATTAAAATTGTAAGGCTAACCTGTGTCCCTTAAACAAAAAACAGGACTGTGTAGCACTTTAAAGACTAACAAGATGGTTAAATAGGTGATGAGCTTTCGTGGGCCAGACCCACTTCCTCAGATCAAATAGTGGAAGAAAATTGTCACAACCATATATACCAAAGGATACAATTAAAAAAAATGAACACATATGAAAAGGACAAATCAAATTTCAGAACAGAAGGGGGATGGAGGGAGGGGGAGGGAGGTAAATGTCTGTGAGCTAATGATATTAGAGGTGATAACTGGAGAAGCTATCTTTGTAATGGGTAAGATAATTAACGTCTTTATTCAAATTTGCATGTAGAGTGTCGAATTTAAGCATGAATGACAGTTCAGACGATTTTCTTTGAAGTGCAGTCTTAAAAGGTCTTTGAAGTAGAATGCAGGTAATCAAGTCATTGAGACAATGTCCTTTCTGGTTGAAGTGGCAAGAAACTGTTTTTTTCTTTGTGATCCTGTCTGATATCTGTTTTGTGGGCATTGATCCTTTGGCGAAGTGTCTGAGATGTTTGTCCAATGTACATAGCAGACGGACACTTTCGGCACATGATAGCATAAATTATATTTCTGAATGCGCAGGAATATGTGTTCTTGATCTTATAACTCACTTGGTTGTCTCAACGACTTGATTACCTGCATCCTACTTCAAATACCTTTTAAGACTGCACTTCAAAGAGAATCCTCTGAACTGTCATTCATGCTTAAATTTGGCACTCTACATGCAAATTTGAATAAAGATGCTAATTATCTTACCCATTACAAAGATAGCTTCCCCAATTATCACCTGTAATATCATTAGCTCACAGACATTTACCTTCCTCCCTTCCCCCCCCCCCATCTCCCTTCTGTTCTGAAATTTGATTTGTCCTTTTCATATGTGTTCATTTTTTTAATTGAATCCTTTGGTATATATGGTTGTGACAATTTTCTTCCACTATTTGATCTGAGGAAGTGGGTCTGGCCCACGAAAGCTCATCACCTATTTAACCATCTTGTTAGTCTTTAAAGTGCTATGCAGTCCTGTTTTTTGTTTCAGCTGCACCAGACTAACATGGCTACATTTCTATCACTGTGTCCCTTAAGTATTTTGTCACAAGATGTCAGAATATGTTACTATTAGAGCTAAGGGGTCTAATATTTATTTTTCTTTCTCTTACATAGGAATTAGATACAGTGCTCCTGTTGACTAACTGCTAAGTTGTCTGCTAAAAAAGTAGAGTTATCCAGTACCTTGGTAGCCCCTGGATAGAGATGAAATGTGTGTGTGGTGGGAGGGTGAATGAGGTTGGTCCCCACCCTCACATTGGTGCTTGGCTTGTACCGAGCATGTTCAGTAACATAGCTGAAGCCTCTGTCCTCAATCCGTTCCCCCCTATGCTTTTACTTTCCCCCCGTTACGCATGCACAGGTTGCCCCCAGCCCATAAAAATCTGAAATGATGCCCTTAATGGGCACTGTATTTGCCTTTTTCCAATCATCTGGGACCTCTGTAATTGGCCCCAGGTTTTCAAAGACAATAGTCAATGGCTCTGTAATCACATCAGCCAACTCCCTCAGTACCATTGGCTACATTAAGTCCAGTCTCTTGGATTTGTGTATGTCCGGCTTTTCTAAATAGTGCTGACCTATTCTTTCCCCATGTAGTACTGCCCACCTCATTCCCATACTGAGCTGCCTAGTGCAGTAGTCTGGGAGCTGATCTTATCTGTGAAGACAGAAGCAGAAAAATCTTTGTTGAGTTCAGCCTTTCCCACAACATCTGTCATTAGGGTGTGTCTAGACTACACTGCTCTGTCGCCAGAGCCATGTAGATTAGTTTACTAGACATACCCAAATGAAGCGGCGATTTAAATAATCGCTGCTTCATTTAAATTAAAATGGCTGCTGTGCTGAGCCGATCAGCTGTTTGTCTGCTCAGCGCGCTAGTCTGGACGCTCCATGGTCAACATCAAAGGCATTTGTCGACCGCCCCATTATGCCTCATTTGTCGACCGCCCCAGTAAACCTTATCCCATGAGGCATAATGGGGTGGTCGACAAATGCCTTTGATGTCGACCATGGAGTATCCAGACTAGCGCGCTGAGCAGACAAACAGCTGATCGGCTCAGCGCAGCAGCCATTTTAATTTAAATGAAGAGGAGATTATTTAAATCACCGCTTCATTTGGGGATGTCTAGTAAACTAATCTACATGGCTCTGGCGACAGAGCCGTGTAGTCTAGACATACCCTAGGTTACCACACCTGTAAGGGTCCCACACCTTCCCTGACCACCTTCTTATTGCTAACATTCCTGTAGAAATAAACAAGTTCATTTATGTTTAGAATTCAGAAACTGTAGTCATATATTCTGTACCAAATGCTATCCTTTGGTTGCTGAAAACCTCTGTAATACTTTTTAAAAGTCACAGCATTTACTTTCCAAAAAACAGGATCTGCTGAAAGAAACAAGACTAGGCACCCTTGCTGAATGCAGTGTTGGAGCAGATCCAAATACATTTTAAAGTACCACAATTTTAATTAAGATCTGCTTATGCTACAGGAGTTTATAGATTTTTTTTTAAAAAAAGCTTATTCTCCAGCTGTGTTTCCCTCTCACAACCTGATATTAAACCTTTTCTTCTTTAATCTACTTTTAACATTTAAAGAAGGCTTCATAATTTACTCCAGTTTCCAAATCTGGTTTTGGTATTGCTGGTATTAAAATGTAAGATTTAATTGCTAATCTGAAAGAAGAAACAAAGCAAAACAGAACACTATGAATTAAAAATAAACCAAAATCACTCATGGGACATTGCTTATGGAAGTTAATGTGCATTATTGTTTAATATCTCAGAAAGCGCATATACAAATAATCTACAGCAAATAAGTATAATCCGACATTCCTTCCTGCTATTACTGGCTTATTGAATAGACAAAGTCAACAGCCAAGTCCTCAAATGGTACATCTGTTTCTTTTTCTTTTAAAGCTTAATTAAAGTTTTTCCTCTTGTGTCCTCTACTCTCTAACAAGCCATGACTCTGAAACAGGATATCTGGCACCTAACTATATTTTCAGTTTCTGAATATTTTTCCAGTTCATAAACTTTCTCATGATGATAGCAAATACTATCAAAATACCAATCTTGCATTCCTACAAAATTCCCATCAAATTCAGTTGGAGTAAACCCTGACCTAGATTATGCCTTCTTGTGGTAAAAACAGTGCAAGGTGGCTTAGGAGGGATTCCCATTGTTTTCTCCAAATTCTTCAGTTGCAGTGGAAGGCATGTAGTTTCCCCATTGTAGAATGCACAGTGGTTCAACCACCTATGGGTATGCATATCTTAACTTGACTTTAGCCCGCAGTGTAGAGGTGCCCAAAAATGCAGGTGACCCCTGGATCTGCATGAGGCTTGGATGATTCTCCCAGAAGCCTGGTGCTTGTGCATTGACTTCAAGAGCTCCCCCTCCCATCTCTCTCTGCTCTTCTGTAACATCACCATTCTGTAGAACTGTGCAGCCACTTAGGTCCACATTACCTTTTCAGTGGAATTCCTGCTGGGTTCTAGAAGGTTGTTACACCCCAACCAACTCCTCCCACCATACAGAACCCCAGATTCACTAGTGCAACAGTAGAGGGATACTTCTGTCCAGGAGGAGTCAGATCCACACACACAAGCTCCCCTTGGTACGTGCATATGGAAAGAAGTTTCTTTAGATTAGAAATCATGTATACATCATAGTTAGGGATGGGGGGAAAATCCTGGAATGGAAAAGGTTGAGAACCACTGACCTGCATCATTACAAATCTGGAGTATTTTATCCAATAAATGGAATATTATGTCCAATTCTGGGCCTCTATGATTCTATGAAATAAGATGTAATTCTGTAATTATCAATAGTTAATTATGTTGTGAATAGGATTTCTGAAAGACCAAAGCTATGAATTGAGACGTGCTCAAAAAGGGGGCATGGGAGAGGGAAGGAAAGTTAGTACAGGCAGTCCCCGGGTTACATGGATCCGACTTACATCGGATCCCTACTTACAAACGGGGTGAGGCAACCCTGCACTAGCTGCTTCCCCCCAGCAGACCAGGGAGACGCGAAGCTAGCCCCCCCCCCCCCCAGCAGACTAGGGAGATGCAGAGCGGCTTTTCTCAGCAGACACCTCAGCTTGAGAATAAAGGACTGAGGGAAGTGAGGTGTGGGAGAATAAAACTGAGCTCTAGAGAAATGTTTGGCTAGACTTTCCCCAACGATATGTACCAGTTCTGACTTGCATACAAATTCAACTTAAGAACAAACCTACAGTTCCTATCTTGTATGTAACCTGGGGACTGCCTGTATTAATTAGTGAAAGCTTCTGAGTGATTGTCAAAACATTGAAATAAGTTAATTTCATAAAATCTTACAGGAATAAGAATGATATTTTTAAAAAGGAACTATATAGATGTCATGCACTCCATTACATTTTTACATTAAGAGAATATATGTGATTTAAAATATTGTGAGAGAAATAAAATAATTCTGTACATGTATGCTCAGAAACTCCCTTGGCTTCACAAGTAGGATTTTGCTGTAATAAGTGATCATGCAGAATGCATTAGACTTTAGCAGCAATCATTCTAGACCACATGCACAAGGCAGGTAATAGGATTTTCAAATTATTTAATGCAAAAAACAATACTTAAAGTTCAAGATTTACTTGGTGAGCTTATCAAATGTTTATAAGAATATTCCTTAAACCTTACTAGTACTATACCCTACAGTGTCAGATATTTTCTCATACAGTAATCTTCATTAATTCACTTTAAACTGAATTAAGGATTATAGTATAACTCCAATAAATATACGTTTGGAGATGCTTTAAACATTGTCATTTTATGCAAATGATATAACTCCTCAGTAAAATGACCTAATTCAAAATGGCTACACATATCCTAGATGAATACCTTTATTTGCCAGTTATAAGATATTACTAGTAACATAAAGATGGCCATCGAGATGATTGAACTGATCGAAGCACATTTTAAAAGTGTTGTCAGCTGATCTAATCTGAGCAATATATGTCATTTAAAAATTTCCTTTGTAATAATTGGCTATATTAATTTATTGTTAATCATAAATGTTTTTAAGTGATGATACTTAATCTCATGCCAGAGGGTTTTTTTGTTTTTTGCTTTTAGAATAACACTGCCATCTATTGGTATAAAACAGTACTTCCTTTTTTTATTCAGTGCATTATTATATAACATTTATTTTTCTGGCTGAGGTGCAGACAGCACAGCACTAACCAAGTGAAAGCATAGTTTGATTAAGGAAACAAGGGGCATAATTCTGATAGATGCTACATACCATCTATTTGCAGGTAAGTGAATGGGACTGACATGACAGGTACTCTGCATTATTCTCTACAAAAACAACATATGTGTGTGCGTGTGTGGGGGGGGGGTTTGGTAAAGGATTTCAGAATCATTTCGTATGTATGTAGAAGGTTTGTTTACTGCATAGCAGACTTTTGTTTGTTCTACACTAGGAATTTAGTTTGAACTAGGCCTCATTAAGTCAATTTTCTAAACAATGTGTCCTCACCACCCACCCTGTTCTATCGACTTTAAGGGCTGCTAAAGTCAATTTCAGTACTCCTGCTTTCAAAAGAGGCAATGCTAAATTTGATTTTGCATGATCAATTTTAGGGTAGTGCAGATGGAGCGCAATGCAAATTGACATTATTGGCATCCAAGAGATGTCTCACAGTGACCCACTGTGACCATTCTGGCCTAGACTTTCAACTCTACTGCTCTCCAGGGGAATAGGAAAAGTACCGGGAAAAAAATGATTTTCATTTCCAGTGTATGCAGCATGGCGAGCAGACATCAGAGCAGGCAGCACACCTGACCATGAGTTCCATCAGTTCCCAGGGTCACAGATGTGCACTAATATGAAGCATGCAGGAGATCCTGAAACTCTTTGTTATGTGGAGAGAGAAATCCATTCTTGCAGATCTTATGAACCAGCAAAAGAAATGTAGATATCTATGCCAAGATCACAAAGGGCATAAAGAAGAAAGAATAAGCCGGATGCACACAACAGTTCCAACTGAAAATAAAGGAGCCGAGGAAGTTGTACCAAAAGACAAAGGAGGTAAATGGATGCTCTGGACTATCACCACAAAATTGCCACTTCTATGAGCAGCTGCATGTGATCTTAGGGAGGGAACCCAACTAACTTCCCTAGCCAGTCTGTGGATCCAGGGTACCATGGGTGGGGAGTTTAAAGACTCAGGATTTCATATCTGAGGTTTGCTTAAAGCTTCATGCCCGGCTCCAGAGGCAATTCTTTATTGCTTGTATTGAAGGGAGGTGGAGTTTACAGGCAAGCACACTTAATGTGGGGCATGCCATTTAAGAACAATATGCAGATTCTCAAATTTGTCTGTATATAAAGCTATCTTTAAAGTTTTTGTGATTTGCAGTGCTCCTCACTATGCTCTCCTTATTTCCTTAGTGTCTGGCTGCTCATAATCACTGGCTAGGTGCTGTGCCTCAGCCCCCTACCCTGCCATATAATTTTTCCTCTTATTCTCACAAATATTATGGAACATACAGCAGGCTTCTATAACAATGGGAATGTTCCTTTTGCTAACCTAGTCAGTAGACTGTGAAATTTTCCTTTTAAATCCCCAAAAGCACATTCTAGCAACATTCTGCACTTGCTCAGCATCTAGTTAAATTGCTCCTTACTGCGGTCAAGGCTGCCTGTATACGACTTCATGAACCACGGGAGCAAAGGGTAGGCTAGGTCTCCAAGGATCACTATTGGCATTTCAATGTCTCTGATGTTAATTTTCAGGTTTGAGAAGAAAGTTCCAACTTGCAGCCTTGTAAAGAGACAGGAATTGGTAAAGATGCACACATCATGCAACTTTCCCAACCATCCCATATTGATGTTGGTGAAATGGCCCTTGTGACAGGGCGCCTGCCCTGCACTGGGCCTTTAAGCCCAAGGATCAGGCCTTGAGCCTTAGGGTGGCTGGAAGAACCCAGCTGTAGCGGTTAGGCTAATGAGACCCCAGCTGTCAGAGATCCAGGGAAGCTTGGGTGGCTAGGTGAGCCCAGCTGTCAGCTATAAAGGGAGAAGCACAGTTTGCTGGGGGAGAGCCAGTGGAGGGCTGACTGCAGGGGAAGCAGGAGCTCCTTGGAGGGAGACAAGCTGGGGAGGGCCAGCAAAGGCTGGAAGTAGGCCAGCCAAGACTCTCCTTGACTAGGGGCTGGAGACAAAGGCTCTGGTTCGTGGGCCGATCAGGAGGCCGACTAGGTAAGCAGAGCCATTGCGACAAATGCCAATGATGAGCACCCATACAGACTGTAACTTGCCCTGAGTGGGGCTATATGAGGAAAGTCAGGGGGCACTGAGGCACAGTGGGGGGCTTGCACCCCTGACAGATGGTGGAGAATGTGGGCACAGTAACCCCACCCTAAGGTAAAAGCGGGGTCATCGTGAACAAATAGTGGTCGGTAGGCCACAGGACTAGAACGGAGAGTTGAGGGGAAAAATTTTTTTTTTCTTATAATAATGAATAAGTATTGGAGGGCCTGGGAGGCCCTACAGGCTTGGCCATGGGAAAAGGGGAGCCAGCCATGACAAAGGGGTGACCCTGGACTCCATAATAAACCAGGCTCCAAGAGTTGGGGGCAAGGGCCGAGCCTGAAAATGTGTTTTGCCTGTGGGCACAAGGGACACATGAAGAGGGAGTGCCCCTACGGGGTGGGAGCCAGGAGGCCCCACCCAGCTAATAGGAACAAAGGGAGAGCAGCCCCTGTGAAGGCAACAGGGGAGGCACGGACATATGTTGGGCCTGTGGGGAGCCCGGCCACCTATGGAGGGCGTGCCCGAGGAGGACCGGGGGAGCCCCAGCTAGCCCGAGGGGAAGGATGAAGAGACAAAGCCCCTGGAAGAAGCTGTGGGACCACCAGCCCTTGACGTTAAGGGGAACCGAAGGGCGAACAGAAGGTGGTTTGGTGAAACCAATGAGCAAGGGAGCTCAGGCTGGAAGCCCTCCCAGAGGTTGTACGGGCTGGAACCAACAGGAAGCCGGCGACGCCCATACCGAGGGTGTGTATGGCCAGGTGATGGCTGCGGACCTCCGGGCGAGACCACAGGATAGGACAAAGATTACCCTACAGGTAAGGCTGGAGGGGAAGCCAGTGACCGCCCTGGTGGACTCTGGGTGCAGCCAGACAATGGTACGGACAGAGCTGGTCCCAGAGTGGGAGGCAGCCGGGGGAAACATCGCCATGCAATGCATACATGGAGATGTCAGGACCTACCCCACAGGGTGGGTTCGTCTGTCAGATGGGGTAGACGAAGCGATCTGCCGGGTAGCGTTAGCCCCGAAACTGGTATACCCGGTACTACTGGGCCGGGACTGGCTGGGGTTCAGACGCATCCTGCATGAATAGGATGCGCAGGAGCAACCGCCACCAGCTGGGGTGGAGAACTCAAAAAGGGGCACATCCCGAGGGCCAGAGGAGGAGCCCGAACTGGAGAAAACCCTCGATTCAGAGGAGGTAGGAGGGGAAGAGGACTTCCAAAGAGACCAGCGAGAAGACCCCTCCTTAACCCATGCCTGGGAACAAGCGGCCGGAGAGACTGGAGACCCCGACGGGACAGCTCCCCGACCAACCCTGCGATTTGAGGTAAGAGCCAACCGATTATATCGGGTCGCGCGGACAGCTGAAGGGCAGACGGAGGTTACCCAGTTGTTGGTCCCGGCAAGATACCGAAGGCGGGTATTAGACCTTGCGTATGCTAATCCCTGGGCAGGACATTTGGGGAGCGAAAAAAACCCTGCAGTGCATAACACAAAGATTCTTTTGGCCGGGGATTTATAAGGAGGTCTGAGACTTTTGTGAGTCCTGCCCTGAGTGCCAGAGGACGGGTCAGGGAGGGGTGCCAAAAGCCCCTTTAGTTCCCCTCCCCGTGATAGAGGTACCATTCGACCAGGTGGCTTTAGACCTAGTAGGACCCCTGGAGAGGTCCCGAAGAGGACATCAATATATACTTGTTATAATTGACTATGCCACCCGATACCCCGAGGCCGTCCCCCTCAAGAATACGACAGCGTCAACGCTGACACAGGAATTGGTGCAAGTATTCTCCCGGGTGGGAATCTCGAGGGAGATATTAACGGACCAAGGGACCAATGTGACCTCTAAACTGATAGCAGAACTTTGCCGCCTAGTAAACATTAAGTCATTGCGTACCTCAGTTTACCATCCCCAGACTGATGGACTTGTCGAACGCTTTAACAAGACACTAAAGGGGATGTTGCGGCGGTTTGTGGAGCTAGACCCAAAGGACTGGGACTCGTTACTACCGGCCTTATTATTCGCAGTGCGGGAGGTGCCCCAGGCCTCAACGGGATTTGCCCCATTTGAATTGCTTTATGGCCAACAACCCAGGGAGATATTGGACTTAGTGCGGGAGTCATGGGAGGAACAGGATTCAAGGGTGAAGGGTACGGTACCGTATATTTTGGACTTACAAAAGCGACTCCGGACCGTAGGCGAACTGGCTAAAGAGAACCTTCTCCAGGCCCAAAATAGGCAGGCCCAATATTATAATTGAGGGGCCAAATCCAGAACATTTCAACCAGGCGACAGGGTACTCCTGCTGTTACCAGCACCAGACTCGAAATTATTGGCCAAATGGCAAGGGCCCTTCGAGGTCATACGGCAGGTAGGACCAGTTGATTACGAGATCAAATTATCAGGAAAACGGAAAGACAAGCAGATCTATCATGTCAATTTACTAAAGAAGTGGAACGCACAGGAGGGCCACCAGACTTTACAGCCACCAGAACTGGAGCTTGGACCCTGGGGACGCAACTTGGAGGCAGAAGGGGCAACGCATATCGGGGCAGAGTTGACGGAGGAACAACGCCGAGAGATGAATGCCCTTCTGCAGGAATACAAACAGGTCCTAACTACACAACCGGGTAAGACCCCCTTGACGAGCCACCATATCGCGACAACCCCAGGTAAAAAGATCCGGGACCACATACGGCCCCTCCCAAGGAAAATGTGGGCGCCCATTCAGGAAGAGCTGCAACAGATGTTGCAAATGGGGGTGATCAGGGAATCGAGAAGTGAGTGGCGCAGTCCCATCGTATTGGTGCCTAAGCCCGACGGCACAATGCGATTCTGCATAGACTTCCGGAAAGTCAATGCAATTTTGCGATTTGACGCGTATCCTATGCCCAGAGTAAATGAACTGTTGGAATGGTTGGGTAAAGCACACTACATATCTACGCTCGACCTCACTAAGGGCAGATTCCCCTGACGCCAGCCTCTGAGGACAAGACCGCATTTGTCACACCATTTGGCCTGTTCCAGTTCATCACAATGCCATTTGGATTGAACGGGGCAGCAGCGACGTTCCAGAGGCTGTTGGACAAGGTATTATACAAACATCAGGAGTATGCTGCTGCATATATTGATGACATTGTTATTTATAGTGAAACCTGGCCGGAACATCTGCAACATCTAAAGGCGGTCCTTGGAGCCCTGGCCGACGCCAAACTCACGGCTAACCCTGGTAAGTGCCACTTTGGACAAAGGGAAGTATCCTATTTAGGTTATGTGGTGGGACGGGGAAGGATAAAACCACAGGTGGACAAGGTAGAGGCCCTAAGAAGCTACAAAGCCCCCACCACAAAAAGGCAAGTCCGCCAGTTCCTGGGATTAGCCAGTTACTATCGGCGGTTCATCCCCGATTTTGCCACAATTGCGGTGCCCTTGACGGACTTGACCCAAAATACACAACCCCAAAGGGTCCAGTGGACTGCGCAATGTGAGAAAGCATTCCAAGCGTTAAAGCACCGATTGACGCAGACACCGGTTCTCCATCAACCTGACTTTACTAAACCATTTATAGTACAGACAGACGCGTCAGACCGAGGGCTAGGAGCCGTCCTCTCGCAGGAGCAGGAAGGGGAGGAACACCCCATCCTGTATTTGAGCAGGAAATTACTACCCCGGGAGCAACAATATGCCACGATCGAGAAGGAGGCCCTGGCAGCTAAGTGGGCAATAGAGGCACTCCGCTATTATCTGCTAGGGGGTCCTTCATCTTGATAACAGACCACGCACCATTACGATGGATCCAGACGATGAAGGACACCAATCCTCGGATCATGAGATGGTACTTGGCCTTACAGCCTTATAAATTTGAGGTCTGTCACAGGCCGGGGAGAACCCATAACAATGCAGATTTTTTTTCTAGGTCCCTAGCCAAAAGCAAGGTGGCAGAAGGGGATGGAGCCCTGGGAGGAGGGGTGAGAGATGGGGAAGTGGCATCCCATACCGGCATTGGCGGGGTGACCCTCTGGGGAGCACGCCTGCCGACCCGCCGACATTGCGGCGCATGCTCAGAGGTCACGAGGGCAAGCCCGAAGGCAGTTAAGGCCTTCAGGGGAAACCAGACCCCGAGGGAAGGGATAGGAGAGGCCCGGCTGGGGCTGGTGGAAGAAGGGAAGCACAAGCCGAAGGGGAAGGTGTGTGACAGGGCACCTGCCCTGCACTGGGCCTTTAAGCCCAAGGATCAGGCCTTGAGCTTTAGGGTGGCTGGAAGAACCCAGCTGTAGCGTTTAGGCTAATGAGACCCCAGCTGTCAGAGATCCAGGGAAACCCGGGTGGCTAGGTGAGCCCAGCTGTCAGCTATAAAGGGAGAAGCACAGTTTGCTGGGGGAGAGCCAGTGGAGGGCTGACTGCAGGGGAAGCAGGAGCTCCTTGGAGGGAGACAAGCTGGGGAGGGCCAGCAAAGGCTGGAAGTAGGCCAGCCAAGACTCCTCTTGACTAGGGGCTGGAGACAAAGGCTCTGGTTCGTGGGCCGATCAGGAGGCCGACTAGGTAAGCAGAGCCGTTGCGTCAAATGCCAATGATGAGCACCCATACAGACTGTAACATGTCCTGAGTGGGGCTATATGAGGACAGTCAGGGGGCACTGAGGCACAGTGGGGGGCTTGCACCCCTGACAGCCCTTTAGATCTACAAGTGCCTGCAGCACCATTGAGAAGTACTTTGTGATGTTTATATACTGCTTGACAAGGTGGTCGGGTGCGAAGATGGGAATGCAAAAGTTTTGCAGCCTCTGCTGATTGTCCGATACCTGCATCACAATGCACCAGAACTGTGTCCAGAGGATCCAGTGCCAGTAGCATTTGCCAGTTGCTAAACTAAAGTACTTTGCTGAAGAATATGTTCATATGTTACTATAAACCCTAAAATGTCTGTAAAGTCAATGTAAAACAATGGAAACGTGGCTCATAACTGTTTTTATTAGGACTTTCAGTTAGTGGGCATTAATGCCTGCGATTAACGTAGGACAGAATTAATGTGTTAAAAAAATTAACTCACGTTAATCGCAGAGGTCAGCAAACCAGCATGAGCTGCTTCAGAGATGGTCTGCGGTAAGGCACAGTAATGCAAATCGCCACCAGAGGGTGCATGGAAAAACCAGGCAGCCAGAAAGGAGGGGAAAAACCTGAAGACATCCCAACTCCAGTGGAGAAGTAAACAAGGAAAGTAAAGACCCTGACACCTGTCCCTCTCCCCTCCCAGGTGACCATATTTTTTAAAATAAAATGGGGAGTAGGGGAGGACGGCTTGCCCAAGCTGTCCGCCCCACCCTCCCGCAGTGTTCACCCAAGTAAGCCTCTCTTTGTCTCCTGGGGCTGGGACTGACACTCCCCCCCACATCTGATTCTAGAGCTGAGTTCCCCACTACCGAACTCTGTACTGCCCACAGTAGGGTCTACTCCCTCGCCCTCCCCTGAGCCCAGGGGCTGACTCCCACCCCTGAGCCTTGTGCCACCTGCAGTTGAGGGCTGAGCTCCCCCCAAACTCTGCACTGCCCCCGGAAGAGGCTACACCCCTCCAGCCCTGTGCCATCCACAGCTGAAGCTGAGCTAAAACAGGACTGTTTTGAATAGGACACAAATATATTGATTATACAGAAGAATTTAAGTTCAGCTTTCATGATGGAATTTGCACTACAATACTTCAGTGAGGTGAACTGAAGTTTTTTTTTATAGTGTAAATGTTTTGTAATAAAAAATAAATATAAAGTGAGCACTATACACTTTGTATTCTGTATTGCAATTTAAATCAATATATTAGAAAATGTAGAAAACATCCAAAAATATTTAAATAGATAGTATTCTTATTATTGTTTTACAGTGCAATTAATGGCACGATAAATTGTGATTAACTTTTTAAATCACTTGACAGCCCTAGTTTTTATTTAAAATATCACCAGGTTCAAACATCACTGTGTTTTAGTCTTTTGATATCCACTTTTTTAAGTTTCCAACTGTTTTGACTTTATAAATAAGATCTCTGCAACATCAACATATGTATCTATGCCATAATGAGACCATTATAATAGCGCATGTAATTCAACCAGTCACCATTCTTATACTACAACTAATTTGAACACAACTATTCCATTGTCTGTATAAGGAAGACTGCACAGATGGTGGCTTATATGGTAATCCAGTTTTACTTGGACAATAACAGAACAGGCCTGGGAATTGGACACTATGGAAATACCGAGGTGAGATAGGAGAGAGATATACGTCTTCACCTACAGTTGGGTGCCTTGGCTCAACTATAGGTTTGCCAACCCACTAGGATAGACTCCAGGACAATGAATCTTACAAATAAATCTTGAAAGATTGTCATGTCATGCAATCTACTGAAATACATCCAACTAAATTTGGTAACCCTACTGGACTACAAGGAGAAACATAGGTTCAGTTTCCCTGAATTGTGACACTGAGTAATTGGGGAAATGTTATTAAAATGAAAGTCCTTTTCAAATCTGAATGAAAGTTTATGACCTGCTCTTGCAACATTCAACTAGCTCTACTATTTGTGCCATCCTCTGTGTAACTATGTTCATGATTTTATATTACAATATGTTTTTTCTTTTCTCTTCATGCTTGGCCTCACGGGAAAAAAAGAGTCTGAAAAACGACTCTACTGTTTGTAATAATGTTTTAGTGTAAATTTTCCTTTCTGGAGATATATTCATGCTAGGCTTAATAAAAACAGAAGTTTTAGCTATGGCAGCGTGAACAACAAGAGGGCTAGCCACCCAATTATAATGCTGGCTGAGACCCTAGCTACATATTTGAGTGGTTTACCAATCCTGATGCTCATATGGCTTCATCTACACTTCTAGTTTTAGCACACTAGCTTGGTCAGAATATGGGTATGCCTACTCAAGCTGGATATTACACCTTCTGGTTAGAAAGTAGACACACCCTTTGGCAATGTTTACACTTGGAGCTAGTGTTGTGATTCCCAGCTTGTGTAACCATAATTGTAATAGCTTTTATTGGGATAGCACACTAAAACTAGTAGTGTAAACAAGGTAGCACAGCCAGCAGCAAGCATGGGTTAGCAGCCACAAGTATTTAGCTCCCTGACTCCTCAGGCCACTTGACAATACCTGTGCTAACACAGCTACGTTCCTATTTTTTGTGTGCTTGTTTAATGAAGATTAGTGTGTGCATATCTATCCGAGATGACAATCACATCCCCAGCTCCATATAATCATAGAATACTAGAACTGGAAGGGACCTTGAGAAGACCTCAGGTCCAGTCCCCAAACACCATCTAGATCTTCCCTCACAGGAGTTTGTCTAACCTGCTTTTAAAATCTCCAGTGATGCAGATTCCACATACTTCCTAAGCAATTGATTCCAGTGCTTAACCACCCTAACAGGAAGATTTCCCTAATGTCCAACTGTTCCAGTGTGGTGCACTCGTTCCTCCTCCAGAGGGAGGAACGCGGGAGTCCCGGGAGTCTAGAAATTACATCCCAACCCTGTGTGTACTGTAACTCAACTGCTGTTCTAAACCCACATGGCAATGTGGCCCAGTGGCCAGAGTCAGCAACCAGTGCCCCTTCCACTGGGGCAGTGTGGCCTAGCAGTCAGAGTCAGCAACTAACGCCCCTCTTGGTAGAGCAGTGAGACCTAGCAGCCAGTGTCAGTAACAAGTGTCCCTTTCACAAGGGAATACGACCTAGTCACTGGAGTCAAATAGGCAGGAAGAATGGTGGTTCAGCTGGCCACCTGGCAATGGTGCTGACCCTCTCAAAGGTACATCTCCAGGTCACCACTGGGACTCATCTTGGTCAGGCTTATGGGCAGCCTCAATATACTGCTCCCAACTCCATCCTCTGCTGGGTTTGGTACAAGGGCTGGTGCAGACTGCCACAGAGCTGCCATTTGCTGGTCCTGCTATTGGGTGGCCTGCTATTGGGTGGCCAACGCCAGTAGCAACAGTTGTTGTTCCTGCTGTTGGGTCACCTGTAGCTATTGTGAGATGACCAATTTTCAGAGCAGCCTGTCTCTGCCAAGGCTCACAGAATCTGTGTGAGGTTCTCTAGGTGTTCTGCCCACCTGCCACTGTAGTTATCAATGTAGCCAGCTGCATACATATTGTGGGGACCCAGCACCTTGTTCATAAGCTGCTGAAAGGGGGCTGAAGCTCTGTGAAAGCCAAAAGGCGTTGTGGTAAACTGAAATAGCCCAAAGGGGGTTGGGAACGTCATCTTCTCTTTTGCCGCTGGCATTAGGAGGATTTGTCAATAGCCTTTGGTAAGGTCAAGGGTGGAAATAAACTTTGTGTGGTCCAACCACTCGAGCAGCTTTTCTAGGTGAGTCATCGAGTACACCTCATACCATGATATGGCTTTCATCTTCCTGAAATCTATGAAGAATCTGACTTTCCCATTAAGTTTGGGAACCAGTACTATCGGGTTCCTCCACTTCCTCCTAGCCTCCTCCACTACACCCAGGGCTAACATCTGGTTCAGCTCCTTACGTACAGTGGCTCACATCTTTTTGAGGAGCAGGAGATGGCTCCCTTTCTGTCTGGGAAGGTGGCTATATGGTGGCTCATCAGGTTTGTCTTCCCTGGCTTAGCTGACAGGATGTCTAAAGTCAGTTATTAGCTGATGCAGCTGTTCTTGCTGCTCAGGGTTGAGTTCTCATCCAATGTCAACAGGTTGGGACTCCCAATTCAGGCTCTGGGGAACAAGGGGTGATCATCAGAGCCTCTTGTTCCCTCCAGGCCTTAAGGAGATTCATGTGGTAGATTTGCGTCTCCCTCTGCCACTCTGGCAGCTACACCTTATAGTCAACATTCCCCACCTGTCAAGTCACTTTAAATGGTCCTTGCCACTTTTCTAGAAGTTTTTACTCTGATGAGGGTAGTAGTAGCAACACCTAATCTCCTGGTTAAAGGTCTGGGACTTCACCCTGTGATTGTACTTGGTTGCTTGGATGCTCTGGTCTTGCTGCAGATTCTCCTGGGCTAAACGGCTTAATTCACACAGCTGTTCCCCGAGTTGTAATAAATACTGCACTGACCCTTGAGCATGAGTCTCTTGTTCCTCTTAGGTCTCTTTGATAAGGTCCAGAATTCCCTAGGGCTGTTGCCTGTAGTGGAGTTCAAAGGATGAGAAATGCATGGAAGCTTGGGGAATTTTCCTCATCACAAACATCAGGGCAGGCAGCATCTTATCCTAGTACCAGGGGTCATCTTCCACAAACTTTCATAGCATAGACTTCAGAGTCTTGTTGAATCACTCCACCAATCTATCTATCTGAGGGTGGTAGACCAAGGTCCTGAGAGCACGTATGTTCAATAAATGGCACAACTCTGCCGTGAGTTTCAAGGTCATATTGGTACCGTTGGTCCATAAGTATATCTTGAGATAGTCCCATGCTCGAGGATATTTTCAGGAGTTCCTTAGCAATGGTGCAGGCCATGGCCATTCACAGGAGGACTACTTTGGAGTACCACA
This sequence comes from Pelodiscus sinensis, assembly GCF_049634645.1. NCBI lineage: Eukaryota > Metazoa > Chordata > Testudines > Trionychidae > Pelodiscus > Pelodiscus sinensis. Next base: position 13,128,586 of record NC_134723.1, read on the forward strand.
TAGCATAGATATAAAAATCCCTATTGAAATTGTCATGGGATTAGCAGCTGGCAAATCTCACCTTGGGTTTGGAATCTGAGGCTAAACTGTACAAAAGATCTTGGTGTCTCTCAAACCAGGGTCCTTGGGGCTGACTCTGTGGCTGATCCACTTCATAGGAAGGGCTTGCTGCTAGTTCCCATGCTCGGCTGAGGGTTGGATTGTTCCTCTGCTCCTTGAGTAAATCCCCATCAAGCTCCAACTCTACTAACCTGGTTTCCGCCAGGGCCCTTGTCTCGCTGGGTTCATGTCTGGGGAGTGCCAGACCTCTAGAGGGTCTTTTGCCTGGGTCTTTGGCCTGTGGTCAGCCTATCAAGGGTCTATAAGAGGACATGTCCTCCATTGTGCTTGCAGCTTACGTGCTTCCCTCTCATAACAGATCAGCAAAACCAAGCTAATCCCATCCTAGGACCACTGGGTAGGACAGTTTCAGAGTCATCACAATTTGACACCATCCCTCCCCCTGTCCAGCTTCTAGTGTCACCCAGGTCATCAGGTAAGACCTCATATCCCCATGGATGCATTGTAGTTGTACTGCAGCACTCTGTTGGTCAGGCAGTGGCACAATGCCCACTTGTACAATGGTTTGGCTATAGCTGGAGTCTATCGTGGTGTTCCATTCACTTGGTGTTCCATTCACTTCGACATGCACCACTATCTTGGCCACATCTCTCTTGTGGGCCCTCTGCCCCACTATCAACAGTTGCCCATAGCTGCAGTCCATGAATGGGTAGTCTCTCACAGCCACAGCCTCGACCTTGTCCTGAGGGCGATGCTACATGCAGGCCTACCTGGTCTCTTTGTCTTTCTGCCTGGGTCCAGGGATGTGTTCCCAAAGCTCTTTCTTGTGGTTGGGCTATCTCAAATTGTCAAGGTGCTCCTCACTGAGGGTACGTCTACACTACAATGTTAATTCGAACTAACATAGTTCGAATTAGTTAATTCGAACTAAGCTAATTCGAACTAACGGATCTAGACTAAAAAACTAGTTCAAATTAGCGTTTTGCTAATTTGAACTAGCATGTCCACATTAAGTGGACCCTGAACCGGGCTTAAGGATGGCCAGAAGCAGTGCCGGCAGGGCATCAGAGGAGGACTTAGAGCGTGGAGATGCTGTCTTAGGCCAGCCGAGAGCTGTGCTTAAAGGGTCCCGACCCCCACCCCGGACAGACAGTTCTCAGGGGTGCCCCGCTTGCAAAGCAGTCCTGGCTTGGAGTGCCCAGAGTACCCACACTGGGCACATCACAGCACTTGGCCATCAGACCGGCTGCACTTGCCGCAGGCTGCCAGCTGGGGAGAGGAGGCAATTGGGGGGCTGCAGGAGAGGTTCCACCCCAAAAGCCCGCAGAGCCAGCCCAGTCCTCCCCATCGGGGGTGTGTACCCCATTCCTCCCTCACCTCCTTCCACTTACCCTTCCCTAGCCCCTTTTCTTGATGTACAAAATAAAGGACAAATGTGTTCAAAAATGGAATCTGTCTTTATTGAGCAAAACTGGGGGAGACTGGGAAAAGGAGGTGGGAGAGGGGAAGAGAGAGGCTGGGAGAGGGGAGGGCAACTAAAATGATCAGGGGTTGGGAACAGGTCCCATATGAAGAGAGGCTAAAGAGACTGGGACTTCTCAGCTTAGAAAAGAGGAGACTGAGGGGGGACAGGATAGAGGTCTCTAAAAGCATGAGTGAGGTGGAGAGGGTGCATACAGAAAAGTTCTTCATTAGTTCCCATAAAGAAGGACTAGAGGACACCAAAGGAAAGGAATGGGTAACAGGCTTCAAACTAGTAACAGAAAGTTCTTCACAAAGCACAGAGTCAACCTGTGGAACTCCTGGCTGCAGGAGGCTGTGAAGGCTACAACTAGAACAGAGTTTAAAGAGAAGTTAGATAAATTCATGGAGGTTGGGTCCATGGAGTGCTATTAGCCAGGGGATAGAAATGGTGTCCCTGGCCTCTGTTTGTGGAAGGCTGGAGATGGATGGCACGAGACAAATGGCTTGGTCATTGTCTTCGGTCCATCCCCTCCAGGGTACCTAGTGTTGGCCGCTGTTGACAGACAGGCTACTGGGCTAGATGGACCTTTGGTCTGACCCAGTACGGCCATTCTAAGCTTAGGGCTCAGGGTCAGGGCCACCTTGATTTTCATGCACTCCTGCTCCTGGGTGGCCAGGCTGGCAGCTCTTCTGCCCTAGCCGGCCACGTTCCTGTGCCTAGTGCGGAGATCATGGACGAGGTCCCGGGAGCCACCAGCCTGATTCCGGGAAGAGGGGGAGGGCTGGGGGGCATCGGGTGGGTGGCTCGATCCGTGCCAGGTGCAGGGTCTGCTGGCTGGGTGCTGGTAGGCTTGCACCTGGCCCGGGCACCGTAGCCAGCCCGTGCCCCTTTAAGGGGTCCGGGGCCGGGAGGGGGGCAGACGAGTTTCCCTGGTGTTGGCCAGAGTGGCCACCAGGGAAAGCTGGGGTGGGCTAGCCTCCCACTAGTTCGAATTAAGGGTCTACAGAGCCCTTAATTCGAACTAGTAAGTTCAAACTAGGCTTAATCCTCGTGGAATGAGGATTACCTAGTTCGAACTAAGCGCTCCGTTAGTTCGAATTAAATTCGAACTAACGGAGCGCTAGTGTAGCGCCTATGAAAGTTAGTTTGAACTAACGTCCATTAGTTCGAACTAACTTTGTATTGTAGACATACCCTGAGGGTGTTGCACTCTTTGCCCCATCCAGCCTGGGCCACACTACTCCCATCAGTTATTTATTTGCAAGCTCCCCAATTTCTAGTCCAGCTTCCCTGGTTCGTCTGCTGACACATAGTCCTCCATTAAGAAAATGGCTGTGGCAAATGTCTTTGGGAGGTGTCATTGCACCAATTTTTTGCTGCCTTTTGGAGGAACTGAAGGAACTGTTCTAGGGCCACCACCTCTCTTACCTGAGACCCCGTTCACTGGTCAGGTTCCAACCATCACCAGCAAAGACATTGGGTCTGTTGGGCTACTGCCCTTGGCCTGTCCCCTGGTAGAAATCTTTCCTGGTGCAAATGTTGGTGGTATGTCCCTGGACTTTTCCCTGCCTAGTCCAATATGGCCACCTTCATCTTGGGATATTCCAGCATCTCTTGGGGTTTAAGTTCTGGGAAGACATTTGGGCTGCTCCCATCAAATAGGCGGTGAGGATGGTGGTTCATCTGGCCACCTGGAAACGGTGGTGACCCTCTCAAAGATACATCTCTATGTCATCTCTGGATCTCATCTTGGCCAGGCTTATAGGTAATCTCAACATACAGCTCCCAACTATTTTCTATCGGGTTAGGGACAGGATCTGATGCAGACTGCCACAGAGCTGCCATCTGCTGGACCAGTTTTTCCTGCTAGGTCTGCTATTGGGTGGCCAATTCCCGTAGCAATAGCTGTTGTTGTTCCTGCTGTTGGGTCACCTTTAGCTATTGTTAGAAGACCATCTTTCGGAGCAACTGAGTCTGTTGCTGCTGCTGTCGGGCAGCGTATTCCTGCTGGTTCTCCAGTAACCATACAAAGAATCTGCTTGGATCCATATTTTTCTAGTTCTTTCGCTTGAACTTTCTGCTGCTCACTCTTCCCCTTATGTCAGCCGTGGGATTGCATTAAAATGTCCACATTCTTCATCAGTTATTGCAGGGTGGTGTGTTCATCCGTCCCTCAGGTGGACCTGTTGAGTCACTGGGGTTCTTGAAATCATGCCCCAATTCCTTGCTTACCGTAACTCAATTGCTGTTCCAAAGCAAGGGCAGTGTGGTCTATCTGCTGGAGTTAATAACAAATGACCCTCCCACTGGGGCAGTGTGGCTTAGACGCAGAGTCAGTAACAAATGCCCCTCTGGCTGGTGCAGTGCGGCTTAGCAGCCAAAGTTAATAACAAATGCCCCTCCCTCTGGGGCACTGCAGCCTAGCAGCCGGAATCTGTAGCAGAAGGTGCAGGCCTCATGGGTTGACGACTGAAAAGGGGGTAGAAGGACCCAGGCCCCCACTACTCTACAGGGTCCCAGCCCAGGGTCCTGACAGTGGGGGTGTTGTCCACCACTAACTAGTCAAGGATTCCTTCCACAACATGCCAAGTTCCCTGGAAGCCAATCTCTTGTGCTGGGCTATTTCCTTCCTACCTCTACCAGATTCCTTCCAGGGTTCCTCCTATAGGACTCCATCGGTGTTTCTGGTGTCTTGGGGTATGTCTACACTGCAGAGTTAGTTCGAACTAACTTAGTTCGAATTAGTTAATTCGAACTAAGCTAATTCGAACTAACGCGTCTAGAACTAAAAACTAGTTTGAATTAGCATTTTGCTAATTCGAACTGGCATGTCCACATTGAGTGGACCCTGAACAGGGCTTAAGGATGGCCAGAAGCAGTGCCGGCAGGGCAACAGAGGAGGACTTAGAGCGTGGAGATGCTGTCTCAGGCTAGCCGAGGGCTGCGCTTAAAGGGACCCGAACCCCACCCCAGACAGACAGTTCTCAGAGGTGCCCCGCTTGAAAACCAGTCCTGGCTTGGAGTGCCCTGAGTGCCCACACTGGGTACATCACAGCACTCGGCCATCAGCCCGGCTTCACTTGCCGCAGGCTGCCATCTGGGGAGAGGGGGCAATTGGGGGGCTGCAGGAGAGCTTCCACCCCCCGAAGCCCACAGAGCCAGCCCAGTCCTCCCCATCGGGGGCGTGTACCCCATTCCTCCCTCACCTCCTTCCACTTACCCTTCCCTAGCCCCTCTTCTTGATGTAGAAAATAAAGATAATATGTCTTCCAAAATGGAATCTTTCTTTATTGGACAAAACTGGGGGAGACTGGGAAAAGGAGGTGGGAGAGGGGAAGAGAGAGGCTGGGAGAGGGGAGGGCAACTAAAATGATCAGGGGTTGGGAACAGGTCCCATATGAAGAGAAGCTAAAGAGACTGGGACTTCTCAGCTTAGAAAAGAGGAGACGGAGGGGGGACAGGATAGAGGTCTCTAAAAGCAGGGGTTGGGTGGAGAGGGTGCATTCAGAAAAGTTCTTCATGAGTTCCCCTAAAGAAGGACTAGAGGACACCAAAGGAAAGGACTGGGTAGCAGGCTTCAAACTAGTAAGAGAAAGTTGTTCTTCAGAAAGCAAATAGTTAACCTGTGGAACTCCTTGCTGCAGGAGGCTGTGAAGGCTACAACTAGAACAGAGTTTAAAGGGAAGTGAGATCAAGTCATGGAGGTTGTGTCCATGGAGTAGTCTTAGCCAGGGGGTAGGAGTGGTGTCCCTGCCCAAAGTTTGTGGAAGGCTGGAGAGGGATTCCACGAGACAAATGGCTTGGTCACTGTCTTCGGTCCATCCCCTCCAGGGTCCCTAGGGTTGGCCGCTGTCGGCAGACAGGCTACTGGGCTAGATGGGCCTTTGGTCTGACCCAGTACGGCCATTGTAAGCTCAGGGCTCAGGGCTCAGGGTCGGGGGTCTCAGTGGACCACCTTGATTTTCATGCACACCTGCTCCTGGGTGGCCAGGCTGGCAGTTATCCTGCCCTAGATGGCCACTTCCCTGTGCCTAGTGCGGAGATCGTGGACGAGGTCCACGATGTCTGCACTAGCCCAGGAAGGTGCCAGCCTCTTGCGGTCCTGGGCAAGCTCCCGGGAGCCGCCAGCCTGGTCTGGGGAAGAGGGGGTGGGCTGGGGGACATCGGGTGGGTGGCTCTGTGCCGTGCCAGGTGCAGGGTCTGCTGGCTGGGTGCTGGCAGGCTTGCACCTGGCACGGGCACCGTAGCCAGCCCGTGCCCCTTTAAGGAGTCCGGGGCCGGGAGGGGGGCAATAGAGTTTCCCTGGTGTTGGCCAGAGTGGCCACCAGGGAAACCTGGGGAGGGCTAGCCTCCCACTAGTTTGAATTAAGGGGCTACACACCCCTTAATTCGAACTAGTAAGTTCCAACTAGGCTTAATCCTCGTAAAAAGAGGTTTTCCTAGTTCGAACTAAGCGCTCCGCTAGTTCGATTTAAATTCGAACTAGCGGAGCGCTAGTGTAGCGCCTATGAATGTTAGTTTGAACTAACATCCGTTAGTTCGAACTAACATTGTAGTGTAGACATACCCTTGCTGACTGGACTCCAGCCCCATTCCTATGGGCGGTTCATCTCCAGAAGCTCTGGCAGTACATCCTTCCTCCTCAGCTGCCAGCCTAGACTGAGCCTCTCTCCAGGGCTTTATACCTGGGCTACAGTCCGAGCATGCTCAGCATTGCTGTGGGGAGGGACTTTTTCAGCCAGGTGAACCTAGTTAGGCCTTGCTTCCTCCGTGCAGGGCAGGTACATCCTATCACACCAACCTAAACTTCCCATGCTGCAATTAAGCCCATTGCTTCTTGTCTTATTATCAGATGTGAAGGAAAACCTTTTCTCTCCTTCCTACTTGTAACACACTTTTAGGTACTTGAAAGCTTGTATCAATCTTCTAGTTCTGCATTAAACAGGCTGATCAAGGAAAGAAACAGTCCCAGACACACAATCCCAACTGACACAAGTAACTAAAATAACTGAAATCACCTGAATCAAAGAAAAAGGCAAACAAACAGGCAAGCAAACTTATTCACCTCAAAGTTATTGATCATTCAGCAGGGGGATGTCCTTCTTTCCCTTTTAAACTCTCCCATTTTCAGTCCCCTGGTTACTAGCTCTCCCAGTTGTATGTAGCTTTAAATATCAGTATCATAACACCACCACATTACAGGCAGTCCCCGGGTTACGTACAAGATAGGGACTGTAGGTTTGTTCTTAAGTTGAATTTGTATGTAAGTCGGAACTGGTACATATTGTACGGGAAACTCTAGCCAAACATTTCTCCAGAGCTCAGTTTTATTCTCCCACACCTCACTTCCCTCAATCCTTTATTCTCAAGCTGAGGTGTCTGCTGAGAAAAGCCGCTCTATGTCTCCCTCATCTGCTGGGGAGGAGGGTGCTAGCTTCGCGTCTCCCTGGTCTGCTGGGGGGAAGCAGCTAGTGCGGGGTTGCCTCACCTCATTTGTAAGTAGGGATCCGATGTAAGTCGGATCCATGTAACCCGGGGACTGCCTGTACTTTCAAAACTTATAGTTTACAAGAGTGGTCTCAACCCTTTTAAGCACAAGATAACTTTTGAATTTAAGAGCAATCCAGGATCTACCTGAAATGCAAACACCTTTGCCCTGCCTCCTTCCTGCCTCTGCACCATTTGGTTTTTGAAACCCCACCCTGATCACTCCATCCTCCCTTACTCCCCCCCTCATCACTCATTTTCATAAAGCTGGGGCAGGAGGTTGGATGCAGAGGTGGTAGTGCCAGTTCTGGTTTGGGGGCTAAGGGTTTCAGACTGTGGGAGGGACTGTCTTGGGCAGAAGGTTGGGGTGCAGGAGAGGGTTCAGAGTGCTCTGTGAGGGAGGTTAGTGTGGGGGGAGGTCAGGAGATGGGTGGGGGCTGAAGTATATGAGGGGGGTTCAGAAGTGGGGCAAGAGATTGATATGCGGGCTCCAGCTGAGCCCTACTTATTTCAGACAGCTCCTGAGCAGGCGGGATAGGTCAGGCTCATCCTCACCCTGGTCCAGTGTAGCTCACAAACACAGCTGGCATGTCCAGCAGCTGCTCCTGGGGATAGAAGGGCAGGTGGCTCCAAGTGTTGCTTCTCAACCCCTGGTATCACCTTTCCAATTCCTATTGGCTACTAATAGTCTGGGAATGGGGAACTGCAGCCAATCTCCCAGTTTGGCTGCAGGAGCCTCCAGGAGATCGAACCTGATTCCAGGAGACACCTTGCTGGTGTTCTTTCTAATGTTTTATACCCTAAAGATAATTATCACAGCTATGACAGGTAAAGCATTTTAGAACTCATTATGCAAACAATTACATTTAAGCATAAGAGAGAAATAAAAAATTATGAAACACATAGATGAGTAAAAATCCTAAAATAACACTGTGAAAGAAGGAAAAGAAGTAACAACAACACAAGTATGTGTTAGGTCAGGAGGTGAGCATGAACAACAGAGTGAGTGTGTGTAAGAGAGAGTGAGACACAATAGCTGTGTCTAGACTGGCAAGTTTTTCCGCAAAAGCAGCTGTCTACACTCGATGCTCGAATTTCCGCAAGAACACTGACTTCATACTGTCTGAAATCAGTGCTTCTTGTTTCTTACTATGCTGCTCCCATTCGGGCAAAACTCTGGTTACAGAATATATTCACGGCCTTTTGATTCCTGTCCCATAGAATCATAGAACCATAGAGCTGGAAGAGACCACAGGAGGTCATCAAGCCCAGCCCCCTACCCAAGGCAGGACCAAACCCAACTCAATCAACTTATCCAGGGCTTTGTCAAGCCAAGATTTAAAAACCTCTAGGGATGGAGATTCCACCACCTCCCTAGATAACCCAGTCAATACTTCACCTCCCTACTAGTCAAATAGTTTCTCCTAATACCCAACCTAGACTCCCCCACTGAAACTTGAGACCATTGCTCAGGAGAATGTCATGCCTCCTCACACATGCATGTGGCTAACAGGATAAGGCCCCTGTGAGGCAGCCAGCTGGGGCCACATGCCCGGGGTAGCATGGCACATGCTTGCACATGAACAGGTTGCTGCGTGATCCATGGACAGCATGGCCCACACACACAGTTCCTGGTTTCCGTCCCACACTCCCACCCCCACATAAGGGGACAGTGATGGCACTTATGTTATTGCCTCCCTGGCCTGAGATGATACCAGTGACAGGTCCGCTGGGGCAGCTCGGAGGTCCTGGCTCATCAGGCTGTTGATGATGGCCTCCTTTGGCTCCTGGCTCTCCTCCTCCTCCTCCTCCTCCTCAATGCCCTGGTCAAGACCCTCTGCCCCAGGGTTGATGACCATCTGTGGGGCACGGACCATCCCGCTCCCGAGGATGCGGTCCATGGCGTCGAAATAGGGGAAGGTGTGTGGGTCTGCCCCTGGTTGGGAGCTGCTCCCTGTGGCTCTGGCATAGACCTGCTGCAGTTCTTTGATTTTCATGTGCACCTGCTCCTGGGTGCACTTGTGGCCTTTGGTGGCCAGGCTGTCAGCCATCCTCCTGTATACAGCTGTGTTCCTGCAACTAGTGTGGAGATCATGGACATTGGAGGCCTTCCCCCAAACCTCAATCACGTCCATGATCTCCGCACTAGACCAGGAAGGTAGCCACATTTTGTGGCCCCTGGCAGGCTCCTGGGAGCTGGGGGACTGGTCCTGGAGAGCGGTGGAGGGCTGGCTGCTAGTGGTTTGCTGGCTCATGTTGTGGGGCCACTGGGTGACTGCTGGCTCTGGGCTGTCAGGCCTGGAGCGGCACAGGCACTGTGGACAGACTTTACCCCTTTAAGAACTCTGGGGACAGGGAGAGGAATTTTCCTGGTTGTGCCCAGAGTGGCTATTAGGGTACCCTGGAAAGGGCTGGAGGCCCCCTATTTCGAAATAAGTGTCTACACAGTGCTTTTCAATTTAGCTATTTCGAATTTGGCGTTATTCCTCATGGAATGAGATTTACCAAATTTGAAATAAGCATGCCACTATTTTGAATTAATTTCGAAATAGTGGTTTGGCTTTGTAGACACTAGGAAAATTATTTTGAAATAATGGCTGTTATTTTGAAATAACTTTGCTGTTAAGACATACCCTGAGGGAGTCAAAGTCTGCTTTTCTGAATGCAAGGGTGTATATTTTGCTACTCCCCTTTCTTCCTTTGGTCAGGATCCTGAAATCTGCCATCTCATGGAACGAGGAGTAATGGTAGTTCGGAATAGGAAGCCTAGTCCGAACTACCTAGTTCGTGCCACATGTAGCTGCGGGGCACGGAGTCCAAACTAGCGGACATTTAAAAATGGCGGCGCCTGGCAACATGCAAATGAAGCCCGGGAAATTCAAATCCCAGGCTTCATTTGCAACTCTGGTTGACTACATTACCACCCTAGTTCAAACTAGGGTGGTAGTGTAGACATACCCTTGGTTAGGTGGATCCCATCTCTTCCTAACAATCCTTGTGCCCAGAACAGAATCCCAGAAATGAAATGAAGAAATGAAAGCCTCCTCTCTGACATCACCTGTACAACCATGCATTTACTTCCACGATTTGACAATGTCTACCTGGACCTTTTTCTTCAACAGGGAGGATGGACAAGAATACCACTTGTGCTTTATATTACTTGATCCTTTTTCCAAGTGCTACATAATCTGCAGTGAGCCGTTCAAAGTCATTCTTGGCCATATTGTCAGTTTCTACATGGATAAGCAGGAAGAGGTAGTGGATTCAAAGTATGATCAGTTCAGAAGATTCTCAGTCACATCCTGAATTCTAGCTACTGGTAAGCAGCACACTTCTTGAGATTCCAGGTCTGGACGGCATATGGATGACTCAGTCCCTCTTAGGATGGAGTCCCCGACCACCACCACCCGTCTTCTTCTTTTGGAGGTGGTGGTCATGGAACTCCCATCTCTAGGACTACACATCCCATGCTTTCCAGTGGATGGTGTACCCTTTTGATTCCTTCCCTGTGAGGTGTCTTCCAAAGCATTCTCCACCGCAATGCCTGTAGAGAGAGACTGAAAGTGGTTACTTATCTCTACAGGAATGGGGGATACCTGAGTTGGCCTTCTTTTTCTAGAGGTTACATGCTGCCAGTTTATCTCACTCAAGGGTTCTTTCTTCTTGGCTGGTTTTTAAAATAATGGTTAGAAAATCAGAAAGACATTACAAAATATTCAGTTATATTTCAGCTGCACATATTGTTTTTGATAGTTATTCCAGCAGAGAGACTCTTTATGGATCTGCCATTTTTATTCAACTTCTAATGTGAACCAGTTAGGTAAATGTGTTAGGTTTTTCCCTCTACACCATGCATTAGTGCTGGATTATTCATTTAACTGTTATGAAGTCCTTTCTGTTAGATTCAGAAACACTAATAACAGTTGTTTCCATTATTCCCAGTTTCCTCATAGGTTCAGTTCTCTCCTCATTGATCATGCGCTCCAGCCCCTTAGTCATTTTGGTCGCACTCTGCTGGAACCTCTCCAATGCATCCACATCCTTTCTATAGTGGGAGGCCCAGAACTGGACACAGTATTCCAGATGCAGTCTCACTAGAGCCGAATAAAGGGGAATAATCACTTCTCTGGATCTGCTGGTAATGCTACTCCTAATGCACCCTAATATGCCATTAGCCTTCTTGGCTACAAAGACACACTGTTGACTCATATCCAGCTTCTCATCCACTGTAATCCCCAGATCCTTTTCTGCTGAACTGCTACTTAGCCATTCAGTCCCCAGCCTGTAACAATGCTTGGGATTCTTCCATCCCAAGTGCAGGACTCTACACTTGTCCTTGTTGAACCTCATTAGATTTCTTTTGGCCCAATCCTCTAATCTGTCCAGATCACTCTGGACCATATCCCTGCCCTCCAGCATGTCTACCTCTCCTCCTAGATAAGTGTCATCTGCAAACTTGCTGAGAGTGCAATCCATCCCATGATCCAGGCCACTAATAAAGATATTGAACAAAACCGGTCCAAGAACCGATCCTTGGGGCACTCTGCTAGAAAACAGCTGCCACTCTGACATCAAGACCTTCCTGAATCCATGTTGACTATTCCTGATTACTTTCCCCTCTTCCAAGTGCTTCAAAATGGATTCCCTGAGGATCCCCTCCAGGATTTTTCCGGGGACTGAGGTCAGGCTGACTGGTCTGTAGTTCCCTATATTGTCCTTCTTCCTTTTTTTAAAGATTGGCCTTTTTCCAATCATCCAGGATCTCTCCCAATCTCCACAACTTTTCAAAGATAATGGCCAAAGGCTTCTCGGTGACACTTGCCAACTCTCTCAGTACCCTCGGATGCATTAAATCAGGGCCCATGGATTTGTGTGTATTTAGCTTTTCTAAATAATTCCTAATTTGTTCTTTTCCCACTAAGGGCTGTCCACCTATTTTCCATACTGTGTTGCCTAGTGCATTTGTCTGAGAGCTGACCTTTTAACTTTTCCTTGTTGATAGGTTTGTGGTGAGCTGTCTGACACTGAAAATATAAAGTGGACAAAAGTTACTGCTGGGCAAGTATAAAGTCAGATATATTTTGGGGGGAGTTAGTTAACTAAATATTGGGCTCTTCATTTATTGATTTTGAATTAACGGTTTTACAGTAGATTCCATTTCATGCTAATCACTTGTATTGTCTGGAAGGATTGAAATGAAGAGGCATTTATGTAAATCTTATAAAGGTCTTTGTAAAAGAAGCAGGACAAAACTCTAGTGGAGAGAAAGGACTCAGCTCTCCAAGCATTAGTTTTCTACTACGTATACCTGTTGTTTCCAGGAATGTGTGACATTTGCAATATAATTAAATGAACTGGAAAGTGAGGATGCATTCTCTTCACCATGAATGACTGTATATATATTGACAATATGAAGGTATTTGATATTCCCAGGAGTTATCAGATTAGAGTTCCTGTGCATCCTATTCTTCTGGATTCCTTCTTTAGTTGCACCTGCGTGAAGTCAGTGGTGTTTTACAGGAATAACTATGGGCAGAATAAGATAACATGTATATTAGCCAAACTTGACAGTGTGTATGACAAAGCTGTACACAAATCAGATATTTCAAATGGTAACACACAGAGACCTGTTGAAGAACATTTTAACCAGCCTGGGCACTCATTAATGGAGTTAAAAGTGGCCATCCTCTTGTAGAATAATTCCAGGAACCAACTAGAGAGAGAGATTGTGGAACTGGCCTTTATATGCAAATTTGATACTTTTACCCAGGGATTCAACAAAGATATTTCCTAGATGGTCCATTATATTCAACACCCAAATGCCATCAAAAACTAAGTATAACGAAAACTTTATATCCCACTCTATTAGCCTCATTTATCACAGACACTTTAATTGATGTCACTTTTATTTTTCTTATCCGCTCTCCCTCTCCCCTCTTTGTCTGCTAGGGTATGTCTACACTACAAAATTAGTTCGAACTAACGGACGTTAGTTCGAACTAACTTTCATAGGCGCTACACTAGCGCTCCGTTAGTTCGAACTTAATTCGAACTAACGGAGCGCTTAGTTCGAACTAGGTAAACCTCATTTTACGAGGACTAACGCCTAGTTCGAACTAGCTAGTTCGAATTAAGGGCTGTGTAGACCCTTAATTCGAACTAGTGGGAGGCTAAGGCTTCCCAGGTTTCCCTGGTGGCCACTCTGGCCAACACCAGGGAAACTCTATTGCCCCCCTCCCGGCCCCGGAGCCCTTAAAGGGCCACGGGCTGGCTACTCACTTTGTGCCAGTTGCAAGGCTGCAAGCACCCGTGCCTGCACAGCCTGCACCTGCCACACCATGAGCCAGCCATCCGAGGGCTCCCAGCCCTCCACTGCTCCCCAGGACCAGCCTGGCGGCTCCCAGGAGCCTGCCTGGGGGCGCAAAAGGCGGGAGCCCGCCTGGTCAAGTGTGGAGATCGTGGACCTCATCGAGGTTTGGGGGGAAGCCTCCAATGTCCACGATCTCCACACTAGCCACCGGAACGCGGCCGTCTACGGATGCATGGCTGCCAGCCTAGCCGCCAGGGGCCACCAGTGCAGCCGGGAGCAGGTGCGCTGCAAAATAAAGGACTTGCAGCAGTCCTACTCCCGGGCCTGCCTGCCAGGGGCCGACCCGGAGGCCTGCCCCCACTTCCATGCCCTGGACCGCATCCTGGGGGCTCATGTCGTCCCTGCCCCCCGGGGACGTGATTGACAGAGGGAACGCTCCTGGACACCGAGGAGGAGGAAGAGGGCTCTGAGAGCCAGTAGCCTGCCGCCAGCCTGCCCAGGACCCGGGACCCCCGAGGCACGCCACAGACCCGCTCGCCTGTGTCGTCTGAGGCCGGGGAGGCGTCCACCTGTGAGTACCCTCATGTTCCCCTTATGTGTACGGGGGGCTGGGGCGAGAGGGAGCCCCGGGACCGTGCGCCTGGGCCTTGCCCACCATGGAGCATTAGCTGGGGATCCTGCAGGGGCCCTGACCTTGCACAGGGGAGCTGGGTTTCACACACCTGGGCCCCTGGGGAAATTGACCGCTGGTCTTCTTGCACCACAGCTGCAGCACCTGGGCCTGCAGGGTGCACCACACCGCCTGCAGCAGCCACCCGCGCCCGGGCAAGCAGGACAGCCAGGAACCAGGAGGACTACCAGAGGTGGCACCTCCGGTTCCTGGACCGACAGCTCCGTCTCCAGGACCACTGGGTCCAGGAGGACCTCAGGCTGCGCCGGAGGAGTCTGGAGGCCCTAGAAGAGCAGGGCAATGCCCTGCGAGGCCACCTCCAGAGCCTGCTGGACCGCTTCCCATTTCCTCCTCCTGCTGCTCCCCCTCTTGCTCCCCCTCTTGCTCCACCTCTTGCTCCCCCTGCTCCCCCTGCTCCCACTCCTGCTTCCGCTCCTGCTTCCTCCACACCCCCTGTCCCCTCTGCCCCCCCTCCACAACCATTCCCCACCGATGCCCCCGGACCCGCAGTGTGGCGAGACGGGAGAGGCAGCTGGACTCCCACCCCTGAGCTTTCCTTTCCCTTCCTCCCTTCCCTTCCCTCCCCTTCCAGCTCCCTCGTCCCAGGTTTCCCCCTCCCTTCTCCCACCTTCGTTCCTCCCTCCCCCCACCCCAGTTCTGTGAAATAAACAGACGTTTTTGTTTGAAAAACAGGTGTCTTTATTTGACAGTAGGTAGGGAGGGAAAAGGGGAAGGGGGGAGTAGGGTGGAAGAAGGCCCCAGTGGGGCATGCAAGGGAGAGGCCAGTCCTCTTCCTCCTCCACCTGGAAGCTCTCCCGCAGGGCTTCCCGGATCCGGATGGCCCCGCGCTGGGCTTCCCGGACGGCGGCGGTGCGGGGCTGACCGTAGTGTCCAGCCATGCGGTCAGCCTCAGCTATCCAGGCTGGCAGGAAAGCCTCCCCCTTTCGCTCACACAAATTGTGGAGTACACAACATGCCGCCACCACGGGAGGGATGCTGTGCTCGGCCAGGTCCAGACGGGTGAGGAGGCATCGAAAGCGGGCTTTCAGTCACCCGAAGGCCCCCTCCACCACGATGCGGGCCCTGGTCAGCCTGGCATTGAAGGCCTGGCGGGAGGGATTGAGGTGCCCCGTGTAGGGCTTCATCAGCCATGGCTGCAGTGGGTAGGCGGCATCCCCCACCAGGCAGACGGGCATGTCCACGTCCCCGACCCTGATGTGGCGGTCGGGGAAGAAGGTCCCGTCCTGCAGCCGCTGGCACACGGAGGAGTTGCGGTACACCCATGCGTCGTGTGCTTTGCCGGACCAGCCCACATTAATGTCCGTGAACTGTCCCCGGTGGTCACACACGGCCTGCAGGATCACGGAGAAGTACCCCTTGAGGTTGACGTACCGGGACGCCTGGTGTTCCGGGGCACGGATGGGGATGTGCGTCCCGTCGATGGCCCCCCTGCAGTTGGGGAAGCCGAGGGCGCCGAATCCCCGGATGACGGCGTCCGGGTCGGTGAGGCGGACCACCCTGCGGAGCAGCACCCGGTTGATGGCCTTGACCACCTGAGGAGAGAGACACAGCAAAGCGCCAATCAGTGGGGCGCCTGGGTGGCTGGGAGCGTGCGTGCCCTGGCAATGTCTCGCGCCCCACTCCCAGAAGCAACCCCCCCGGCGGCGTGTAGTACGGCTGGGACAGCCCGACCCCTCCGGTGTGGGGCGCTTTCGCCTCCTCCCGCCCCCCCCTTTGTCCCTGGGGCGGTCCATCCCCTCCTCGCAGCCCCCCTCCCCCCCCGGCTCGGTGGCCGACGAGCGCCATACCTGAATGAGCACCGCTCCGATGGTGGATCTCCCCACGCCGAACTGGTTCCCGACGGATCGGTAGCTGTCCGGCGTGGAGAGCTTCCAGAGGGCGATGGCCACCCGCTTCTGGAGGGGGATGGCGGGTCTCATGCGAGTGTCCCTTCTTTGCAGGGTAGGGGCGAGCCACTCGCAGAGCTCCAGGAAGGTGTCCCTCCTCATCGTAAAGTTCTGGGTCCACTGTCGGTCGTCCCAGCGCTCCAGGACGATGTGGTCCCACCAGTCGCTGCTGGTGTCCAGACGCCAGACGCGGCGGGGCACGCCGGTGCCGGGGCGCCGCCGCGGCTCCTCCACGGCCCCCAAGGCGGCCAGGCGGAGAGGCAGGGGGCTGACGTTCCCCAGGTGGTGCCAGGCAGCCTCGAGCCATTGCTGGCAGGCTTGCAGCAGCAAGTCCAGAAAGTGCACCAGAAGGTGCAGGGCGAGCCGTGGCTCCATGTTGCCACCTGCGGCGGTCCTCCCCGAAGGGAAGCACCGACACAGACGGGCACAGAGACCGACGCTTTGCTGTCCCTCGGCGAGGTTGGCAAGCAAGCAGGAAAAGCTGAGAACCAGCTGTCCAGGGGGGTCCCTTTAAGCACGAGCCTTAGGTAGCCTCAGACAGCAGCCACACAAAGCAACTACTGACCTGATGCCCTGCCAGAACCGGTTTCAGCTGCCCTTAAATGCCCCCCTGCGTCCAATCAGTGTGGACGTGCTAGTTCTAATTAGCAAAACGCTAATTCGAACTAGTTTTTAGTTCTAGACGCGTTAGATCGAATTAGCTTAGTTTGAATTAACTAATTCGAACTAAGTTAGTTCGAACTAGCGCTGTAGTGTAGACGTACCCCCATATATTTGTGCTCTTGTGCCCCTTGTTCCATTCATCAGAGAAGAAGTGGTTTGTGCCCAAAAATTCTCATGTTACTATCTCTGTTGTTTTGTTAGTCCCTAAGGGTACATCTAGACTACAGGCTTTTGTCAACAGAGGCTTTGTCGACAGATACTGTCAACAAAGCTTCTGTCAACAAAGTGTGTCTAGACTACGTCCAGTTCTGTCGACAAAGCAAGCCACTTTGTCGACATGAGAGTGTATACGCAAAGAACAGTGTAGATCCATCTACACTGAACAGAACTCTGTCGACAAAAGGCATTATTTCTAGTAGAATGAGGTTTACCACCATCGACAAAACTGCCAAGTTCTGTCGACGTTATGTTGACAGAACTCGGCAGTAATGTAGACACAGATATAGTTTTATCAACAAAAGGCCACTTTTGTCGACAAAACCCTGTAGTCTAGACATACCCTAAGAACCGATCCTCGTGGCACTCCGCTAGAAAACAACTGCCAATCTGACATCAAGCCCTTCGTGAATTCATGTTGACTATTCCTGATCACTTGCCCCTCTTTCAAGTGCTTCAAAATGGATTCCTTGAGGATTCCCTACATGATTTTTCTGGAGACTGAGGTAAGGCTGACTGGTCTGTACTTCCCTAGATTGTCCTTCTTCCCTTTTTTAAACATGGGCCTAAGGCTGTGTCTAGAGTACACGGTTTTGTCAACAAAAGTCCACTTTTTATAAGTTCTCACCAAACTGAGTGATTGGGCAACAAAATGGCAAATGAAATTTAATGTGGATAAGTGTAAAGTAATGCACATCGGGAAAAATAACCCCAACTATACGTACAGTATTGAGGGGGGCTAATTTGGCTACGACAAATCAGGAAAGAGATCTTGGAGTTATCGTGGACAGTTCTCTGAAAACTTCCACACAGAGTGCAGCGGCGGTCAAAAAGGCAAATAGGATGCTAGGAATTATTAGGAAAGGGATAGAAAATAAGACCCAGAATATCTTACTGCCCCTGTATAAAACTATGGTACACCCACATCTTGAATACTGTGTACAGATGTGGTCTCCTCACCTCAAAAAAGATATTTTGGCCTTGGAAAGGGTTCAGAAAGGGGCAACTAAAATGATTAGGGGTTTGGAACGGGTCCCATATGAGGAGAGGTTAAAGCGACTGGGACTTTTCAGTTTAGAAAAGAGGAAACTGAGGGGGGATATGATAGAGGTCTATAAAATCATGAGTGGTGTGGAGAGGGCCGATAAAGAAAAGTTATTTATTAGTTCCCATAATAGAAGAACTAGAGGACACCAAATGAAATTAATGGGTAGCAGGTTTAAAACTAATAAAAGAAAGTTCTTCTTCACACAGCGTGTAGTCAACCTGTGGAACTCCTTGCCAGAGGAGGCTGTGAAGGCTAGGACTATAATAGAGTTTAAAGAGAAGCTGGATAAATTCATGGAGGTTAGGTCCATAAAAGGCTATTAGCCAGGGGATAAAATGGTGTCCTTGGCCTCTGTTTGTCAGAGGCTGGAGATGGATGGCAGGAGACAATCGCTTGATCATTGTCTTCGGTCCACCCTCTCTGGGGCACCTGGTGCTGGCCACTGTCGGTAGACAGATACTGGGCTAGATGGACCTTTGGTCTGACCCAGTACGGCCGTTCTTATGTTAGGTTATGTTAATCTGGCCTGGAGACCCCTGCTCAGCAGTGGCAGCAACAGCAGCCTGAGAACCCAGAGCTCCTAGAGGAGGAGGAGGAGAACAGCACCCAGAGCACCCAGGAGCCAGACGCCCAGGCACAGGAGGCCTCCCAGGCAACTTCGGACACTGGGGAGGGAACAACAGGTGCATGCTGTGAGGGTCCAACACACACAGGGCAGGGCAGGTGGGAGCAAAGTGCATGGTGTAGTACTGTGACATGTCATGCTAATCACAGTCTGGGGGGAAAGAGGGCACACCCATGGCCGCCCTCAGGGAGGGCCATCATATCCCACACCCTCACGGCTGCTAGGCACCACCTGCGCCTCCAGGCAGTGATGCCAGGGGCAGGCATGGGTCGGGGAGGCCGGGATTGCCTCACAGCTGCAGGCCTCTCAGCAGTTTGTGGGAACACCAGCTGTGGCCTGACACTTTGCTGTGCTGCTCAGCCATGGGTTGTGTGCGAGGGGGGCAGGATGGTGGCCTGCATACAGCCTGGGCTCCAGGGAAGCCGTGGCTGCAGGCCAGCCCGCACCATGCCTTACTGAGAGGCACATGAGCAGCCTCTGACCCTAGGACAGGCACTGCCTGATGAGAAGGAGGGCATGCCCTCTCAGGGAAAGTGTGAACATGCATGACTGACGATGTTTCCCTCTTGTCCTCCACAGCCGGACCAGCTGACCAGGAGGGGGGGCAACGCACCTGCCCCACCACCTAGTCAGCCACAGGGAACCCGGTAGCACTGGTGCACCTATTTAGACCTGGTGCGTTAGCACGTTGGAGTCCTGCAAAGGATGCAGGACTCCATGGAGAGGAGGCTGGAGGAAGAGGCTGAGTGGCGCTGGCAGTTGTTGGCTGAATTCGCCCAGCAGCGCAGGGACATCTGTGCAGCAATCTGGGAGGCCATGGCCTTCCCCGGTCCTGTACCTGGTCCTGCCCCTCCTCCTCAGCCTGCCCCCACCTCAGCCCCTGCTCCCCCCTCAGCCCCTGCCACCCCAGACTCAGGTCCAGCCCCACCTCCTGCCCAGCCCCCTGCTGTGGCAGCCTGCACACACAGCCGGAGGCGAGAAGGCCTCCGGAGCCAAACTGCCAGGGGCTCTTCCTCCTGGCGGCCCCCTCAGCCCTGAGTTTTTCTCCCCCATTCCTGGTTGACATACCCCCTTCCCACCAGTACCAGTAACTGAGGGAAGCACTTTCTTTTGTTTACAAACAGTTCATTTTTTCTGCACAAAAGAGTTTCTTATTTTATTTTGTCAAAAAATCAACAGTGCAATAAAGAGTAGAAATATTTTCACCCACACCTGTCTCCATTCTCAGTGTGTGAGGAAGGAGTAGAATGTGTGACTGTGGGGCTGGGAGGGGTTTTGGGGAGGAAGGCACCAGGGGCATGAGTCAATCCAACATTTGGAAGGCCCTGGGGAAACTCATTGGCCTCCATGGGAGAATTGCTCCCTCAGGGCTTCTCGGATTTGCAAGTCCAGCTGGTGGGCTTGCTGGATGGCAGCTGTCCGGGGCTGCTCAAAGTGCCTCCCCTCCACATCAGCCCGTGTCTCCCACACAGGGAGGAAGGCCTCCCCTTTCCTCTCCACCAGCTTGTGCAGCACACAGCATGCAGCAACCACACCGGAGATGTTGTGTTCCCCCATGTCCAGCCACGTGAGCAGGCACCTAAACCTGCCCTTCAGACGCCTGAAGGCTCACTCCACCTGGAAGCGAGCCCTACTGAGGTGGGAGTTGAACAGTTCCCTGCTTGTGTCCAGGTGGCCAGTGTAGGGCTTCATGAGCCAGGGCATGAGAGGGTAGGCTGCATTGGCCACGATGCACGTAGGCATCTGCACATCCCCGACTGCCAGGTTCCTCTCTGGGAAGAATGCCCCCGCCTGCAGCCTGCGGTACAGGTAGGAGTTCCTGAACATGCGGGCATCATGTGCCTGGCCTGACCACCCGACACAAATGTCGATGAACTGTCCCCTGCTGTCGACCAGGGCCTGCAGCACCAAGGAGAAGTAGCCCATCCTGTTGGTGTACTGTGTTGCTCGATGGGGCGGGCGTGGATGGGGATGTGGGTCCGGTCGAATGCTCCACCACAGTTTGGGAACCCCAGCCCCACAAATCTGGCCAGGATGGCCTGCAGGTCTCCGAGGCAGACTGTCCTGTGGAGCAGCTCGGAATTGATGGCCAGCATCATCTGCAGAAAGGGACAAATAGAAATACACAGAACAGGACATTAGAGGGGTTGGCTCAGCTGCTGAAGGGTGCTCCCCCCAGACCACAACAGCTCCCCCCAGACAACCCCTCCCCCACTTCCCGTCCCCCGCACTATGGCAGGGTGAGGCTGAGAGGACTTGTACCTCTGCCACCCCATCCCCAATTCCCTGTGTCTGGTCCTGACTACCTCCCTGGAGTGTCCCCTGAGAGTGACTTACCTCCATCTAGACGGCCCTGATGGTAGACTTCCCTACACCAAACTGATGCCCCATGGAGCGGTAGTTGTCAGGGGTGTCCAGCTTCCACAGCACAATGGTGACATGTTTCTCCAGGGGGATGGCAGGCCGCAACCAGGTGTCGTGGTGTTGCAGGGCAGGGCGAGCCAGACACTGAGTTCCTGGAAGGTGGCCTTCTGCATCTGGAAGTTCCGGAGCCACTGGTCGTCGTCCCCCTGCTGCAGCACTAGCCAGACCCACCAGTCGGAACTGGTGTCCAGCCTCCAAACTCGCCTCTTCAGGAATAAGCTGGGGGGCAAGGGCAGCAGGGCTGCAGCCTGAGCAAAGGGCTCAAAGATGGGCTTAGAATCCAGTTCTCACGCCAAGGTCATCATGCTCTCCTGAGCATGCAGCAGAGCTTCCAGCAGCACGGTGTGGGGCCATTGCCTGCCCAGGGGCAGCTCAGGCTCCATGGCTAAAAAAGCCTAATTAACACACAAACAAAAGAACAAAAGAAACAAACAAATGGACAAAAATACAAACAAAGAAACAAAAAAGCCAAAACCCAAACAAACAAGCAAACAAACACAAAAGCAAACACAGAAGCAAACACACGAACAAACAGACAAACCAGAAAATCAACAGCTGTGGTGTCCGACAAAGGAGGACAACCAGAGCCAGAAAAACTGCAGCAGCTTTGCTTTCCTTGTATAAGGTAGGCAAGCCAGAATCAGGAGCAGAGCTACGACTGTCCAGGAGGGCCCATTTAATCACGCGTATCTGCAGAATGCATGCAGCACTGCCTGGGCTTTATGGCTGCCCCTGTGACCTTTCACTAGCACTTCTGGGTGCCTTCTTCTGTTGACAGAGCATCCTGCAGTCTAGATGCTCTTTGTCGACAAAGCGGTGCAGTCTGGATTCTGGATTCTTTGTCAGATTCTGTCCACAAAACTTCTATCGACGGAAGCCTGTAGTCTAGATATACCTTAAGGTACCACAGTACAATTCATGGTTTTTACAGTTTTTTTTAAGTTACAGACTAACATGAGACAGATTAACCCACCGAGACAGAATAAGGAAATGTCATTAGCTGCATATTATATGTATGACTTACATATTGCATATATAACTAATCACCAGGGGTGGTCCATGAACCTAGGCAAACTAGGCAGTTGCCTAGGGCACCGCCAGCCCGGGTGCCCGATGACGACATCACGGCCATTGACAGCCATGCAGGCGGGGGCGCCAATCGCTACTTCTGCCTAGAGCGCCAGCTGCTGCAGCCAGCCTCAGGCCGCTCCTGCTAATCACAGATTTTTTATTAAGAGTGGTGATGCTTTGTACAGTCATGGGTACAGTACATTTCCTTTCCCTTCCTCTGAAGGCAAGAGATGGCCTTCTGGGATCTCTCCTTTACTCCTGCATATTTGTAAAGGATTGGCTTAATGTTGCTGCTTAAACTGAGCAGGGCTGAACTGGCAAGGAATGTAAATCCTCGTAGCTTACTATTTTGTTGTACTAGAAGAAAATGTATAGCTCACCACATCTTTTTCTTTCACTGATTCTAGATCAGTTGCCAGCTTTTGTATTTATTATTTTTACTTAGGCTTTTAAAGGATTTTCAGATGAAGTAGGAAGATAGAATAGTACGAAGACAGTAAAGTCATTTGATCAGGAATCCTTTTTGGTATGCTTTTGAACAGCACCTAGATAGTGTTGACTCCTGATTAGGATCTCAGGAGTTTTCTACAATATGAATTGCTACACTGACTCAAGTCTCTGGTCCATCTAATTGCATTTCCTGTGTATAAGTGGCCAACACTAGAAGCTTCAGTGGAATATAAAAAAAAACTTTCTAATTTCATATAGATAGAATCTAGTTTCAAACTTGAAGTATGAGATTAAACAATGTGGAAGGATTAAATCTATGATAACCTAATTACTCCTGTTATGCATAAATATGCAGTCCTTTTTTTGTCCTCAATATCATTCTGTGGCAGTAAGCACCATAGTCTAATTTCATGAATATGCCTTTCCATTTCTTGATTTTGAATTTGCCACCTTTTACATTTTATTGAATGGTGCCTTTTTCTTGTATTATGAAACAGGGAGAACAGACATTCTTTATCTACCTTCTCTAGGGCTGCGTCTACACTGGCATGATTTTGCGCAAATACTTTTAATGGAAAAATGTTTCCGTTAAAAGTATTTGTGCAAGAGAGCGTCTACACTGGCATGTGCTTTTGCCCAAAAGATGGGCTTTTGCGCAAAAGCATCCATACCAGTGTAGACACTCTCTTGCGCAAGAAAGCTCCGATGGCCATTTTAACCATCGGGCTTTCTTGCGCAAGAAATGAACGTTGCCTGTCTTCACTGGCCTCTTGCACAAGAATACTTGCGAAAGGGGGCTTATCCCTGAGTGGGAGCTTCAGAGTATTTGCGCAAGAAGCGTTGATTTTATACATTAGAACGTCAGTGTTCTTGTGCAAATACTCGCAGCCAGTGTAGACAGGCGGCAAGATTTTGCGCAAAAGCAATTGCTTTTGCACAAAATCTTGCCAATGTAGACACAGCCTAGGTCATCTATTTTATATACTCTTTTCTTGCCATTTGCAAGCTTTCTAAAGTGCTCAATTTATTGCTCAATTTGCAAGCTTTCTAAAGTGCTCAATTTCATGAGGCCCACAGCCTGTTTCAGTGATATACTAATGGCCAGTTCAGTAGCGTTTTGTCATGTTTACAGAAGTGTGTGAAATGACAATAATGTACAGAGACGATTTCTATCTAAATACCTTCAAAACATGCAGAAGTCAAAATATAAATAAATACGGGTGACAGATTAGATGCAGCATTCAAAGGTTAACATGATTTGGCAGGCTGTGTTTTGCAGTACTTTATGTCTGTGCTCAGGGCCCTTTAAGCACTCCACACATACATTCCTGTGAAGTTCAGTAGAGTTATTATCATAAACATTCTCAAGACCCTGCTCTCAGACTTCTCAGTGGGATCTCCAAGGACTTCCCTGTTTGAAATCTTTTTTCCCCCCTTGCTGGAGTCTACTGATGACCAGTCCACTCTGTAGTCTGTTTCCCTAAGCATCTCTCATCCTGCCTTTACCTTTTATTAGATGACTTGAGTTCCTCTTTCTTTGAAAGGCATCCTTTCATAGGCATGAACCTTCTTCTATTACCCATACACCAAGAAGGTTGGCTCCTCTGCCCATCCCCATCGCTCTGGGTCCCCACACTGCCTCCATTTCTTTTTTAAGATCATCCTAGGTTGACCCCATACATAGCAAGGGCCTGGATTCTTCCACATTCCTTTATCCAAAAAATTCTTCACCCTGGCTTGGCAGAACCCACAATTACCACCATAAGAGTCTGCCATAATAAGCCCCTCCAAGCAACTGTGTGTACTGTTGGGGACGTGGACTTACAGGCTGCCATTTAACTGTCTGACATGATGCAAGATGTTAGAGGGTTTATCGCTTTACCCTCCCACTTCCCTGTTCTTTCTCTGACAGAGAACAGCAATGCAGACAATTTGATGCTTGTTGGTGTTAGCTTCCAGCAAACATTAATCCAGTTTCTTTTCCTTTTCCCTTTATTTTTTCCCTTGTTTTTTTCCATGCACTTCCTGTTTTTCCCTAATAAATATACAGTAATATAACTGAACCGATCATTCTATTAAAATTTAACTAACCAATACTGACATATTATAGATCATAGAATCATAGGGTTGGAAAAGACCACAGAAATCCAATCCCCTTCTGAAAGGAGGATGGATTCCAACTAAATCATCCTAGCCAGCGCTTTGTCAAGCCGAGACTTAAAAACCTCTAGGGTTGGAGATTCCACCACCTCCTTAGGTAACCCATTCCAGTACTTCACCACCCCACTAGTGGCATAGTTTTTCTTAATATCCAACCTACACCTCCCTCACTGCAATCTGAGACCATTGCTCCTCTTTCTTCCATCTGTTACTACCTAGGACAGCCTCTTTCCATCTTCTTTGGAATCCCCCTTCAGGTAGTTAAAAAGCTGCTATAAAACCCCTCTTCAATGGGGGGAAAATATGATTTCCTAACTAATTATATCCCTCCTCCTTAATTGATTTATACCCAGCAAAATTAATTTTCTGAGAGACAGAAACAATAAAAGAATCAGACAGAGCCATATAAGAAAGATGGAGGAAGTGGGTCCTTACCAGACACAACATAATGACAAAGCAATAAAGACATGTGGATTTCACAATCCCAATTATTGATGAAACTTCAACCTAAGTTCCGAGGCTCTCCCCTTTATCTGTTTAATGTGGTTGGTTTGGAATGTGCCAAGACTGGTTTCCCAGTTTATGTAGAAGATACAGACCCTGGTGGAAAATGAACCCCCCCCCCCCAAAAAAAAATTGTCTTAAAGTTGACCTAGTCTACCAATATATGTTTTGCCCAGACCTGGGTGTCAAACATTGATCATAATACAAGGATTTTAGGTTTACCTTCAGAAAGTGCATGACACCCACTGTTCCTTTGTTATTAGAAAAAAAGTTCACTTCTTCAGTTAGTCTTGTGCCTAAGGCTAATGGCACTGAATGGATTATACCAGTAGTTATCAGTCTCTCTTTTTCAGACCCCCTAAATGTTTTTTATTGGAAGTGTAGACCCCTTTGGAAATCATAAGCATAGTCTGCAGGTGCTCAAGCGTCTGCAGATCACAGGTTGAAAGCCACTGGATTACAGTGAGCATGTGCAGAGAAAGAGCCAAGAGGGCTGAAAGCCAGATTTACTTAGAGCAAGTATGTGGCTCTGGGGAAGTAGTTCTCAGCCTGCAGATCATAGACCTCTTGTGGCCCAGTCAGCACACAGCTGCAACACATGTAACATTTGCATGGCCATAGGGATCACATATATATATTGTGTGGATGGAACCCCCTAAGACACAGAGAGCTGTATTTGTGGCTCACAGTGATAAACAGGTTGAGAACCACTGCTCTGTGGCAATGTTGTGTCTATTCAATCCAATCGTCACCCGGCCAGCCACTATGAATTCAAGCTCTACTGTGAACAGTAATCTGAAATAAAAAGGCATGTTCTTACAGTCTGCCTCAGCAAAAAGTATTTTGTACTTCGGGGAAATGTAATACGAGTACGGCAGAATATAAGAAAGCCCTAAAACATTTTCAAAAAGAAATAAAGATGCAAACACTTGCTGGGAGGGAAATTCAGGGAGCAAAGGAATATGGGGGGAGGGATTGGAGCTGCAGTAAGGGAAGGAGGATAAATGGGGATGAGTGATAAGTAAAGGGAGACGAGTTGTGGGCATAGACTAGGTAAGGAGCACTTGCCAGCCTCACATCCTCAGTTGGTTTGGCATCCCTTGAGGGAGAGAAAAGAGGGGAGGTAACCTTACTTACTGTGATGGGGTGAAGCAGCCCCGCATTGAGCCTGCAGGGCCCAGCCAGGGTTACCTGGCTGCAGAGGCCCCTCCCTTGCAGCCCTACCAAGCATGCCTGGGCTGTAGCTCCACTATAAAAGCCTGGGGAAGGACTCAGTTGGGGTGGCAGCCGGAGGAGAAGGACCCATGAAGGGAGCTCCAGCACAGCTGTCACCAGAGACTCCAGAAGAGGCTGGTGGGGTTGCAGAGGCAAGCTGGTACATCCCAGAGACTACCCGCTGAGGAGATGCCAACCCAGAGGGCCCAGCAAGCTGGACAAATACATGGAAGGAACTCCAGTGAACCAGGTAGGAAATGGCCCAGGGCAGAGATTGGGAACTGCCTATACCACCCCGAGGACCTCGGCGCCTTTCGGCTGGATTGCCCCACCGAGGAAGTGACGCACTATCCGGTCACTCACAGGGCCCTGAGCCGGGACCTGGTGGAGTAGGGTGGGCCCGGGTCCCCTTACCTGGGGTGCGTCCCCGCTGCAACCCTGAGCTGTGTTTTGGACTTGGGCGGAAGGGCCTTCGCCTTGCCTTAAAGGGCCAGATTTAAACTGTGTTTTGGGACTGAGGCTGGAGGGCCTTGGGCTTAAGAGGTCTTGCGGGAGGGCCAGGTGGGATTGGCCTGTCACACCTACCCACAAGGGAGCTGTGGACTGTCTCTGTGGAGATACTCCTACAGGAAATCAGGCAGCAGTGTGACAGACTCCCCATCAATAGCTCCTCAATTGCTCTTTAAATAACCCATTAAAAGATCTTTAAATACCTCCCTCCTCTTTAAATAGCTATGGAGTTCCTGAACCCTGTCAGTAGGAACAGTAGCTTAAAATAGGGTCTGAACTGTTACATGAAATTACTCAGGACTGTAACTCAGTTCATATGGTTACAGTGGAGAAGAAATGCTGATTCCATATGACTTAAATGTCAGATCAGAATGAGTTAAATTTAAAGTATTTTCAAGAAACTCCTTGTGTGAATGGGCTATAGAAATTGAATGGACTATAGCAGTGAACACTGCTTGACTAATAAATGAAAGAAAACTACAATTTCTTCACACAAAAATAAAATTGAATTGGCTCCTGTAATAAAGCACAGCACTTTTCACAAAAGACTCAAACAGTTGTGCGATTTTATCTATTTTAGATAAAAACTCTGGCTTGCTAAGAAGGGAGACTTAGGCTATGTCTAGATTATGCTAGACTTTCTAAAGAGGATATGCAAATTCCCACAAAATTTGCATATCTTCTTTTGAGCTCACTTTCAAAAGTGAAAGTAATCTACACGTGTAAACCCCCGTTTGTCGACAAGCCACGTAAACCTCATTTTTAAAGGAAAAGTGGCTTGCTGACAAACGGGAGGGTTCGCCAACAAAACCGCATCTAGATTAGTTTCATTTTCAAAAGTGAGCTCCAAAGAAGATATGCAAATTCCCGCTGAATTTGCATATCCTCTTTTGAAAGTCTAGCGTAGTCCAGACGTACCCACAGATGTCTAGATTTGGTTATATTGATAGGAGTTTACTGGGCTTCTTATCACCTAATTACATTCTCTTTTCTAATGAAGTAGGTTTACGATATAAATTGTGTGTGTGTGTGTGTGTGTGTGTGTATATCAACAATAACCAACATGATTTACTATTCTAACTGATTTTATTACAGTATTATAAACCCTATAGGTAGTAAATGAAAGAATCAGTTTATAAATTAGTGGACAGGAACTAGTACCTAATTCTCACCAGTACCTTGATCCTTCTGTTCTACAAAATAGACAAGCCTCCACCACTTCAACAAAAAAAGTCAATTAAATGAAAATAAAGGGTATAGTGAATGAGGATGGAACCCATCTGTTCAGTTTGTAGCAATGGCTGAAGAAGAGCAAGAGCCATTTATATAATAGAGTTCCATAAAGAAGCTGGAATAGCAGAGTCTTTACACTGCAAAATTCAAAGTGGGCTCTGGTCTACATTAAGGAGTTATTTTAAAATAATCCCCCTTATTTTGAAATAATAAGTGGAGAGTCCACACTTCCCAGCCTGATGTTTTGAAATAATGAGATGGTTATTTTGAAATCTGTACTCTGGCTTTCCTCGGGGAATAATGCTTATTTCAAAATTGTTATTTTGAAATAGTGTTAGTGTGGACAATCTGATGCTGCTAATTTGAAATAATTGGTCTCCAGAGGCCTCTCACAGCTGCACTTGTGGCTGCTCTGGCCACACCTACCAGCTCTACTGCTCCCCTTCTCCTGCAGAGAATAAAACAGCAGGCTTCAGGAGAAGGGCTTGTGGTACGTGGCCAGCTTGGCAAACCCCATGTCACACAACAGGAGCTGACAGAGTCACTGGCCAAGGACATAGACGATTTCTGGCTTAGACCAGTGCAGAGATCCTGGATCTTATTGAGGTCTGGGGTGAGGAGACCAACCTCCAAGATCTTTGCACCAGAAAAAGAAATGTTGACAACAGCCTGGACAACAAAGGCCACACACCCAGTCCCTTGACCAGGTCCAGATGAAGAGAAAAGAGCT
Source organism: Pelodiscus sinensis (assembly GCF_049634645.1). Classification (NCBI taxonomy): domain Eukaryota; kingdom Metazoa; phylum Chordata; order Testudines; family Trionychidae; genus Pelodiscus; species Pelodiscus sinensis. Next base: position 13,157,334 of record NC_134723.1, read on the forward strand.
ATGGCAGGCCTACAACAAGGCCAGAGAACAGAGTGGATGCTCCGAGGTGACACCACATATGTGCTGCAACTATGAACAGCTCAATGCCATCATGGGTGGGGTGCTGCCACTTCCCCCCCATTGTCATCAAGTCATCATTGAGAACACACCCAGCATCAGCCTCCATGAGTGTGGGGTTGTGGATGAAGAGGAGGAGGAGGAGGCTAGGCAGGCAACCATGCCAGACAGGAACTGCTTCTCATACAGGATGTCTCCCAGGCCTCGGAATCTGGGGAAGGCACTTCAGGTGAGTTCTATAATTTTCCTTATACACATATGGGGGCAGGCAATGGGATGCAAGGGGTTGCATACTCCTCACTTGGCCTACTCGGCGTGGAGGTCTCACAACGGCCTGTGCAAGTGGGTGTTCATGAAACTCCAGTACAGAGCACTCAGCTCAATGATGCTTTCATTGGGCCACTGATCAGGAGCAGTGGAAAGATGCCTGTGACCAACTGGCATACCAGCTCGAGCCCATGTGCTCCTCCCTCACTTGGGTGATGGAGCACATGGCCTCATGCATGGAGTGGGCCACCAGCTCCCTCCCTGCTTCCCCTCCCTGTGGCTTCCTCTCTGATCCCCCCAGGAGCTTCTGGGGCCCCAGAAGATCCTGGGAAGATTGGAGAGGAATCAAGCTTTCAGGCAGGCAAAGCCTCCCAAGCTACCTGAGGCAAGCACCGGTCCCAGCACCATCCCTTAGCCCCCCTACTCTCCCTTTCTCCTTTCCAGGTTCTTTCCCCAGTCCCTCCCTGGTTGCATACCCCCCCCCCCCCCAAAGTCTTGGTTTTTTCTAAAAAATAAGGCTTTTATTTATTCAGGTCTTCAGGGGAGGAGAGAAAGAGGGAAGGGAGTGCGGGGAAGGAAGGGGTGGGGAGGAAAAGCACACAGAGGTTAACACTGCACTGTTAAATCGGAGAAAGAGACACAATTTGTGGTACAAAAATGCATATCTTTTTTCTATTTACTTTTGAAAGAGGCTCTTTCATAATTTGGTGCATCTACACAGTTCCAAATTGCAAAAGAAATTGCTCTTTCGAGCCATCCCTTATTCCTCATAGAACGAGGTTTACAGGGATGGTTCTTTCTAATTTTTTTTGTAAAAGTGGACATATTCCTTGAACATGGCATTGCAGTGTCCCATCACTGCATGATGAAGTGGTCCTACCAGTTGGAACTGGTCTCCCTCCACCAGAAGCGGTGTTCCACTGTGTTCAGAGGATTGAGGAGCATTTGCAGCAGCAGGACTGCCCGAAAAAGCAATGCAGTCTAGACATAGCCAATGGGAATTGTGGGAGAAAAATCAAATAACTCCAATTGTGTCTAAAGGGGGGACTGTGCAGGAAATCAAAACTCTCTAAAGAAAACTGCTGTAAGGGTTAAAAGTTTTCCAGACCTCTCTCCCTGTAACAGAGAGAAATCAAATTAGCTCTAATCAAGACCCTTACAATGCCTCCCATCTCAAGTTCATGGATATTCCTAGTCTGTCACAATTTGTCATGTAAACCCTTATCTTTGTCACAGTTTGCCTTGTAGACTTCTCCACTCCACATTCTCATATGGCTTTGTTCTGTAAAACTTACTTCTAGCACTCCTGGGGTGAACAGAAGTCTCAGAGTGCTTCTGCTGAGACTTTGATATGTTAAAGAAAAACAATCCACAACTGAGCTGTCTGAACTTACTGTATAAAGATTCCCTGAATCTGTCTGTCAGGGCTGCTGCTTCACTCTTGGAAGTGACAGCCTGCATGCATGCATCATAAAGTTTTCCCTTCTAGGTTTCTCTCCTGCCTCACTGATTTGACCTCCGGCCTCGGACCCTTCTGGGGGCTCTGTACCCCAGGGGAGCGAGATTTCCCCCTCAGAATGCAGGGGCCCCTTGTGGAGAAGCAAGGGGGAGATGAAATGTTCACTCAAGGACTCCCTGATGAGCACAGCCCTTTGATGTGCTCTCCTAATGATGCTGGTGTCCAAGCTGCTCATACTCCCTGGCCAGCCATTCAACCGCTGCCCTCCACCCTGGCAGGAAAGTGTCCTCTGTGCTCTTAGACAGGTTGTGGAGGCCACCACCAAAAAGGGTATGTTGTGCTCGCTGAAGTCCAGAGGGGTGAGGAGACTCCAGAACCTACCCTTTAAATGGCAAAATGCACACACCACCATGCAGCATCTGCTCAGCCTGGCATTGAAGTGTTCCTTGGTCAGGTCCAGGCTTCCTATGTAGGGATTCATGAGCCAGAGGAGCAAGGGTTTGGCTGTGCCACCCAGGATACAGATGGGAATGTCCACCTCCCCAATTCTGATGCTGTGGTTGGGGGGAAAAGGTGTCAGCGTACATCTTTTAGAACAGATATGAGTTCTGGAAGATGTGGGAGTCATACACCTTCTCCAACAAGTTGATGTTGGTGAAGCATCCCTTATGATCCACAAAGTCCTGCAGCACCAAGGAGAAATACCCCTTCCTGTTGATGTAGCCTGAGGCACCAGTTGGTTGGGGGACAGGATGGGGATGTGAGTGCCATCTATGCTCTCCCCCACAGTTGAGGAAGAATATGGTGGCAAAGCCATGAACAATGCTGTCTATGTTCCCCAGAGTGATAAACCTCTATAGGAGCACATGGTTGATGGATTTGGCTACTTGCAGGAGCACAGCCCTGACTGTAGATTTCCCCATGCCAAACTGGTTCCCAATGGAGCAGTAGCTGTCTCGCATGGTGAGTTTCCACAGTGCAATGGCAACCTGCTTCTGCATAGGGATGGTGGGTCTCAGTCAGGCATCCTGTCATCTGCGGGCAGGGGTGAGCCACTCACAGAGTTCCAGCATGCGGAAGTTCTGGAGCTGCTGCTGGTTGTCCCATCACTGAAGGATGATGCAGTCCCACCAGTTGGAACTAGTCTCCCTCCACCAGAAGTGACGTTCCACTGTGTCTAGGGGATTGAGGGGCCTTTGCAGCAGCAGGAGTTCCAGGACCTGGGTGATGAGGGCTTCTGCTCCAGGCTGGTCACTGACCTGCTGGAGCAACTGCTCCATGAGGCACAGCAGGAGGCCCGGGAGCCTGGCTCTGCTTTGCAGCAGCTCTGACTCCATGTTGTGAGTGCTATGGAAACCACAAGGGCAACCAGAGCACTCTGCATTAGTTTGGTGTCCCCCACAGGGGAAGGCAGTAGAGGAGTGTCATGTGAGATGCAGCCGTAGAGAGGAGACCCTGAAAGCACATGTCACAGCTTGCCTGACCAAGAAGCCACAGGAAGAGTTCACCTTCCTGGTGCCATCTCCGCAGCCTCCAATTAGTGAGGATGTGCTGTTTCAAAATGATTCCGACTAATTTCGATGCTTCCCCATAGTGGTTACATGCTATTTTGATTTTGTTATTTCTGGAGTTATTAATTCGATTTTACTTATTTCAAAATTATTTCCTAGTGTAGACATGCTCTAGCAGTATAATTCACAAGAATGTGTATAGTAATTTTAGAAGACCTATCATTTAATATAGCATGTACTTAATTAAGTAGAAAACTGAACTTAATTAATATACATGTATTTCATTGACATTTTTACTGCAGTAATATAAGAAAAAGCTACAGTTTTTTATGGTAAAAAAATTATAATCTTAAAACACAATTGTAACTTCACTATTCTTGTAATTCTTTTTTTCCCCACAGATTTTTCTACTCTGACAGATTTTAGAGTCTGAGCCCCAAGGGACTAATGTAACAACTCAGTTTCTGAAAACTATCAGGGAAATCTGTTTCACTATACTTTGCTGTTCAGCCATTGTTGGGTTAGAGTTAGTTGTGTGTGGTATAGCTTCCCCTTAGGTCATGTTCTGAGAGCTTACTACCTGGGTAACATGGCCTGTTCCCCTGGGAAATATATAGAATTAAAATGTCAGTATTTCTCAGGGTATGTCTACACTACCCCGCTAGTTCGATTTAGCGGGGTAATGTAGGCATACCACACTTGCAAATGAAGCCCGGGATTTGAATTTCCCGGGCTTCATTTGCATAAGCGGGGAGCCACCATTTTTAAATCCCTGCTGGTTCGAATCCCGTGTAGCGCGGCTACACGGGGCTCGAACTAGATAGTTCGGACTAGGTTTCTAGTCTGAACTACCGGTACACCTCATGGAACAAGGTGTACCGGTAGTTCGGAATAGGAATCCTAGTCTGAACTACCTAGTTCGAGCACCGTGTAGCCGCGCTGCACGGGGTTCGAACCAGCGGGGATTTAAAAATGGCGGCTCCCCGCTTATGCAAATGAAGCCCGGGAAATTCAAATCCCGGGCTTCATTTGCAAGTGCGGTATGCCTACATTACCCTCCTAGTTCGAACTAGGAGGGTAGTGTAGACATACCCTTAGAAATTGTTAGCTGTGTAACTTACAGTAGTTAAGTCTTTTGCTGCCTGATTTCGATGGCTGTGACAAGAAACCAGAAACCAGTTTACAATAGTTACAAGTAAGGCAAAACAGCATTCCACTACCAGCATATCTTTTAAAAATCTCTCAAGAGTCTGTTCTACTTTAAAGCTGTCTAGCTCCCTTTATCCATCTTTTTGCCAGCGGGCATCCTGGGTAGTCATGCCTGAAGTCCTCATCAATCGGATCAAGGGATTGGTACCAGGATACAGGGAATTTATATGGTACATTAGTGCTACACACCCTACTTTTTATTTAAGAACTGTTTACAGAGTGTCCTGTGATTGCAGTGATGGAGAAGGAGTAAAGGTTTTAAATAGGGCTGTCAATTGACCTGTGTTAACGCCTGCGATTAACACAGGACAGGATTAACAAATTTTAAAAATTAACACGTTAATTGCAGGTGTTAATGCTGCTCTGCCTCTTTGAAGTGCTGCTCCAGCACTTCAAAGGGGCAATGAAAGCAAAGCCGAGGATCAGCTGGAGTGTCCAATTGATCCACTTCAAAGAGGCTTTGCAACAGCTGATCCCCGGCTGATCAGTCCCCAGCTGATCCCCGGCTCTGCATTGCAAAGCTGGAGAGGCACTTCAAAGGGGCTTTGCAATGCAGAGCAGGGGATCCACTGGAATGCTCAGTTGATCCCTGGCTCCTAATGCGCTGCCCCTTTAAAGTGCCAAAACGGCACTTTCAAGGAGCAGCGCTGCATGGAGCCTGGGGTCAGCTGGGAACTCCAGGTGATTCCAGGCTCCATGCAGTACTGCCCCATTAAAATGCTGCCATGGCATTTCAAAGGGTAGTTGCACGTGATTAATCGTGCGATTAATTGTGATTAAAATTTTTAATTGCTTGACAGTCCTAGTTTTAAAAGATGCGACTAATCTCATTGAATTCAATGGGACTGCTCATATTCCTAAAGTTAAGAATGCTTAAATTCTTTGCTCTATTGGACCCAGAGTGTAGTACCTTGCTGAAACATGTCTTTAGCATGATGTTTGTGCATCCTTTTGGATAGTTTGCCCCTCTCCCTCTTTCTAAAATCTCTTTCCTTATAGTAAGGAGAAGTTAGGAATTCTCATCATAAAACATTATTGCATAACAAATTTGACATGATTTTAATAGCATTTTTGTATTCTTAGTTGCTTTGATATAGCCAGTTATATTAGCCACTGAGACAATCTGACCAGCTTCAATTATCAGCCTTTGAAATGTTGAACACAAAGGGTACGTCTAGACTACATGGCTCCGTCGACGGAGCCATGTAGATTTGTTGTTTTGGCAAAGGCAAATGAAGCCGCGATTTAAATGATCATGGCTTCATTTACATTTACATGGCTGCCGCGCTGAGCCGACAAACAGCTGATCAGCTGTTTGTCGGCTCACACGCTAGTCTGGACGTTCCCCCTGTTGACGTCAAAGCCCTTTGTCGGCAGCCCCGGTAAACCTCATTCCACGAGGAATAACGGGGCTGCCGACAAAGGGCTTTGATGTTGGCAGGGGAGCGTCCAGACTAGCGTGCGAGCCGACAAACAGCTGATCAGCTGTTTGTCGGCTCAGCGTGGCAGCCATGTAAATGTAAATGAAGCCGCGATCATTTAAATCGCGGCTTCATTTGCATTTGCCTATGTGTCTAATCCGACAGAGGCATGTAGTCTAGACACAGCCAAACAGTAGGTTTGCTCCTATCATTTCAAAGTAAGCTATTAACGTGTTTGTGGCATTAAAACTGAGCTACTTATACTAAACCCATGATCTCAGATTCACGATAACTTATCTTGTGTTGTGAATTATATGGCAAGAACAACTCACAGTTAATAGGCTTATCAATACATACAGTTACTGGAAAACAATTTTATAGATAAGCAAAGCTACAGATTTGCAAGAGTAGAATCTGTGCCAGACAGCTAGAATTTGATAACTGAGCCTGTCGAACATGGGGAAGGGTAGCATGTATGTGTATAAGACCAACAGTAAAGGAAAGCAATTTATTGGATGATTCAGCAACACTTCTCAAAGAACATGTCATTCATCAGTATTATAACAACCAAGAGGTATAAATGTGATTAATTTGTTTCTACTCCCTTTTGGAGATTTGGAAATATAATTTTTGTTAATCAGACAATTCATATTTTAAGTATAGAAGAGCAATAATATCTCTATATTTAGCAATATAATTTTCAACCTATCTTTCAATCTTGGCATCAGCCTTTGTACAGTAAAACCTGTGTTATCCGGCACGCCTGGGGATTAGGATGTGCTGGTAACCTAAAAATTCTGGTTATCTGAGGGGGCGGGCAGGAGCCATGTGGGGCCTATGTGGGGGGGGGGGGGGGACATGAGCCGTGCAGGGGCCGGGATGTGGCTGCTGGGGGGATCACGAACAACGGGGGGTGGTCTGAGGCCTGGTGAAGGGGGATGGAAGCTGGGGGGCAGGAGGTGGAGATGGCAGGGGCGGCTTGCTGGGGAGGGGGTGCAGAAGCTGGCCTGCCGGGGGTGCCAGGAGCTGTGGGGGGCTGGTCTGATGGGGGTGCCAGGAGCCACAGGGGGAGCTGAGATGCTTGCTGCTGGCTTCAGGCTGCCATTCGCCCCTCCCCCAGGTACGTGCTGCATGCTCGTCTGAGGAGCAGCCCAGCACTTAAAGGACCAGTTTCCTTTTTCTCTACACTCCAACATCACAGAAAAAAGCAAATTGGGCATAGGGTAGTTGATTTAAGAGGGCATGCAGTAGCACTTTATGGAGTGGCTCTACTGTTCCGCTGAAGTCCAGGAAGATTTCTACTCCCATTCATGCAGGATATATGTACAGTATGGGGCTGCACTGTTAAGTTTTGTTGAGGGTTTTTTAAAATGAGCATACTGAAGATAAATGACTTAGCAAATACTTCTTCCCAAGAGGTTTATTGTAAGGCATGGGCAGATTGCAGAGTGTTCAGTTAATACACCAAGGCTGTGTCTACATTGGCATCCCTTTCCGGAAAAGGGATGCTAATGAGACACTTCGGAATTGCAAATCTGCAGGGGATTTAAATATCCCCCGCGACATTTGCATTTACATGGCTGCTGCTTTTTTCCAGCTTGGGGTTTTTCCTACTTTCAAGTAGAAATAAGGGATCCTCCGGAAAAAGGCTTATTTTCTGGAGGATCGCGTCTAGACTGGCGCTTTTCTCCAGCAAAAACCCCGAACCGGAAAAAAGCGGCAGCCATGTAAATGCAAATGCCGTGGGGGATATTTAAATCCCCCGCGGATTTGCAATTCTGAAGTGTCTCATTAGCATCCCTTTTCTGGAAAGGGATGCCAATGTAGACACAGCTCAAGAGTTTGGATTATCATCTGAAACTCTTTGATCTGTAAAACTGGGAAAGAAATTTGTCACGTTCTTCTTCCCAAGATACCTGGTATGGTGTGCATCTGACTGGATTGTCAATACCACTAGTTTCTGAGGCAACATTTCAGTTGTTCCAGACATGAACTAATCATACAAAGCTGTATCATACAAATATTAATTAAACATATGAATTCTGTATTTAGATTGGCTTTGCTAAATCTTAATATTTTGCAGCAAGCAGAGAATTTTTACTTTTGCTAGATACAAACGTGACAGCTGAGATAAATTCTACTCTTTAGAAATCAAAGCCTACTAAATTAAAAATGAAGCTTAATGGAGATTAAGAAGTTCCTAAAGCCAACAGTTGTCTTGCAGCTGAGTAATTGTAGAGTTCTATTTGAGATTGACATGATTATAACTTTCTCAAAGAAGGCTAAGAAAACAATTTTGATTTTAATCAGAAAATGTATTTTCTGAATTAAGTTCTCTAATTCTAAAGCATAGTGATGATAGAAAATAATAGCTAAGTGGAATCCAACAAACAGTAAGCTGGAAAAGTACAGTAGCCAGGGCTTTTCTTTAGCAATATTAAGGCACCAACATTAACTCCATCCCAGGTAAGCATTTGTTATCATTTCTATCATAAACACCGTTCTGCAGGACTTTTGCCTCACCATTTCCAGTTTAATCAGGCTGAAACCTTGGTGTGTCTCAGGTTTGTGAAAGTGTGCTTTAAAAATATTCATTAGAATTTAAAATAATGTCAACAAACTAACAATTGATTGACATTGATCAAAAAAGGAAGTTAGGACCGGTATATAGCTTTAAAAGCTACATTTCCATTCTTAAGGAAAATAATAGTATACAATACATAGGCAAAGCACTGGAAAGGATAAATTGGATCAACAATAGAAAACAAAGTCAGAGTGAATTGTCACTCCTCAGGGCAAAGAAAAATTAGTCTTGTAATACACTCTAGGTTTTGTCTTTGGGACCAGTATTTGACATAAACTCTGGGAATGAACGCACTTAGATTTTTAAAGGGTTTTAAGGAAAGAATAGACATGAAATGTAAGACAAATCTTTAACCATAACACTACTACCAAATGTTAATGCAGTACATTAATCTTGTTTCCATTGACCCAGTTAGGTCAATTTTTAGTCTGAATACTAATGGTTTGGATCTGTTTACTCTTTTGTCTCAAACACATTTTACATCTCTATAGTTATCTTCACATGACAAACTTGTGCTAGTTTGTATTTAATTGCTAAGATTTGTTGTAGACTTTCTTGTGATTATGACTTCATAAAATAGATTTTACTGTTTTTGTATAATAGTTGAAATTCAACTGTCCATAGGAAAGAAATAAAAATAAAATCTAGTAAAACTCTTTCAAAAGTTTTTTTTTTTTGATAATTAGACTTCAGGGAAGATTAAAAATCAGAGCTACATGAAAGCTGACAATTTGGCAATCACATTTGATATAACAGAATACATGACCTGAATCTATCATAGAGAATTAAGAAAATATAAATGATTCACTTATGCCCTTTATGTTTTCAGTCTAATATCAAAACTCTCTTTTAATAGATATCCTTTATAAGATTAAGTAGAATAATGGAAGCAGAAATCAACTACATCATAAACACTTTGTTTAAGGATTTTGGAGTACTTTACAAGTGAAATATAATCAAAACAAAATATGCCTGTGAATACTACTGTCACACTTGGTCAAGTGGCTTGAGTCAGCTTCCATCCTATACTGGCCTTAGGGTAACAACTGTATCTGTAAATTATCACAATAAAAGAATGTTCGTGGTCATCTCGTTTAAGCTTCTCCTGACTGTAAATTCAAACTCCATCATAAAGTACTGTTTTCAACCTGATCTAATGTTCACAAGTTGTCCAAAGTGTCTTCTCTTCAAGTAAATAATACTAAAGCCTTAATTTTGCAAAATTAACATGGCTACATTTCTATCACTATTCTTAATTTTGCAAAGATTTCCTTAATTTGATGCACTGTGATTAGCCACTGAAAAGGAAGCTGAAGTGTGCAAAATTCAGCACACGCATAAATCTCTTCAGTCTTAGTATCTACATAGTGTAATTCTAAATAAAACACAAGAGAAAAAAATAGATTAAAACAATTTCTTTTTCCCTTAAAATTATTTATCAAGGGTCATGTTATAGCTAGTGTGCAATTCTGTTGTACTTACTGTCTAGCCTACTACTACTGATACTGTCTCATAAAAATAATTGACAAGATTATTTGAGCTAGGTATGATCATCTGGTTGAAGTATCTTTAAAAAACAATAGTTACCATTTGAATTATGTCGACAGACAATTTATATGCATGCAGAAGCACGCAGTAGTCAATGCTCTTTTGCCAACTCTAATGATTCTTTAGTTCTTGCCATGTTTCATTAGGCCTGATAAATTTCCCATAACTTCAGAATTCAGTTGATTCTCAAAAGTTAAGTGCTAGCTTTTTATGTTTTCATCTCATTCTACTGAAAATGTACCCTAAAGCATTGCTTTGACTTCTAAAGACTCTGTATCTAGAGGCTGGTGTCTAACAGTTGATGGATTATTGGTTTTTTAAAACACTCATCACTGTCTTTTTATAATTATTATGAACTTGTGCAAAATGTGTTTTTTAATATTTAGCGTAGGTAAGTATTTTTGTTAGAATTTAAATGAGAATGAATTCACATGGAACCATTTTCTATCCTTGTAATAATTTATGCCAGAAAAATAGCTAGTCAGGATGTTATTGTGGGTTTTTTACTCTCTGATAACAGAAGAGAGTTTTGTCTTTTGATTGACTTTATATTCTATTTAATTCACATAGATTAAGGAAATTAAAAGAAGAGAAGCAGAGTGGCCAGGCAATCAAAATAAAGACAATGAAAAAGTTCTTAAACACTATTTTAATTTGTGGAAAATATGTGCAACATTATTATAACACAATATGACTAAGGTCACACTTAACATCAAATAGTGCTACTGTGTACTGGCCACTCTACCCACACTCCTCAGGACTCAGTAGTTCCTCTTCCCCTGCAGCTCTTAAAGCTGCAGACACAGGGGAAAGGGCTTGTGCCAGGAAGCTGGCCCTCACAGACTCCAGCCACACTACAGCTACCACAGCCTGATGTCTGGCCACCATGTCAGATGCTCAAGACCCCCAACAGCCCCTTGCCCATCCCAGGGAGTACTCCGAGGGCTCCCAGGAGTCTGCCAGGTGCTGCAAAAGGCATGTGCCATTCTGGTCTGGGGCAGAGTTCCTGGCCCTCATTGAGGTATGGGACAAGAAAGAGAACCTCCAGGATCTCTGCTCCAGACGGCACAACATGGACTTCTATGGCCAGATGGCCACCAAGCCTGGATGGCCACCAAACCAGATGGTCACCAAGGACCATACCTGGACCCAGGAGCAGGTCTGGAGTAAAGTCAAAGAGATCCGCCAAGCATATGCCAAGGCGAGGGAGTGCAGCTCACACTCTGCACAGCATCCTGGGGGGAAGGGTGGTGCAGCACTTTCCCCACCCCTGATGGTGGACTCGGAGCTGGAGATGCCTGTCGTTGCCCGCTCAAAGGACACAGTCTAGGAGGAGAAGGTGGAACTTGAGGAAGAGGAGGATACGGCCAGCACGTTGACCACCTTCACCCTGGAGCCGGTACCCCATGTCATCCTCTGAAGCTGGGGAAAGATCATCAGGTGAGTGACCTCAGGTAAGTGGTCTTAGTTTTCTCACACAGACAGGGTAGGAATGGAGGGCGCTGAGAGACTGTGGTGCGATCATTGCTTAGCCTTCTCGGCCTAGGGATCACACTACAGTTCGTGTACGTGGATGCATGTGATGCACCAGTCTGTGCCACGCAGCCCAAGAGGCAGCAGTAGAGCACCCTTGGGCTCCTGCTCACAGGCTCTAGAGAAGCCACCCACACTTCTGACCCCCTGAGGCACTCCCCCCACCACAAGCCACCACTAGAAGGAGGCTGGGGACAAGGACACGCAGACTCTGGAGTGCCACACACAGCACATGGGCGTGCCTGTATGCTTGAGACAGTACCCGCTCCTGGAGACAGTGCTGCCAGGTGCAGGTGTGTCTGCTGCTCACACCCCACCCCCTACAGTCTCCTCCCATCTCCGTCAGTGGCCAGGAATACAAGGTATCTCTACTTGTGATGCAACCACCGACAGAGAGGCGTGGGTGCAGCACGGATGGAAGCCCAGGTAGCTCAAGGTCCCCCTCCTGCCCATTGGATCTCAGACTGATCAGCTATTTCACATGCCTACTGGTCCCTGGGATGTGTGTGTGGGGGGGGGGGGGGGGAAAGCATAGTCCCCTGTGGACGTCTGGGTCCTTATAAGAAAGGGCCCACTGTCCAGGACACACATGGCCTCGCTCCCAGGGACATCACCTTCCTCTGACTCGGCAACTGTCAGTCTCAGCTCACAGATGAAGGCATGGCTTCAGGGACTGTGTCTCCAGGGTGTCACCACCTCTTTTTATTGTCCCCAGCTGGCTGTGACAGTGAGGCGGGCAACAACACCAGAGCTAGCCACCCGACACCATCGGAGCTGCAGGTGTCAGAGGGCCCAGCAGGACCTGATGAGCGAGCATGTCTCCATAGTCTGGGACCTGCAGGAGATGGTGGCACAGAAGGTCCGGGATGACACACAGTGGTGGTAGATATGTGGACAAAGTTGCTGCAGCAGGATTGGAACATGTGCACAACGGTGCAGGCTCTCCTGACCTACCTTGAGCCAGCTCCTTCTCCTGCTTTTGCCCCAGTCCAAGTTACTGGTCCTGCCCCCACTCCCATACCAGCCCCTGCTCCCCCTCCCATGCCTGACACCACTCCAGCCCCCCTCCTGCTTATTCCCCTAGCCTCCCTGAACCCCACCCACCCCCAGGTTGCTGAGGTCCCTGCACATGAATCAGAGGAAGCACCCAAGCCACATGCCACTCCCAGCCCCAGCCCTGAGCTCTCCTTCCCCCTTCCAGGTTCTCAGTCCCTCTCCTCCCCCAAATAAATCACAACACAGTTCTGTTTTTATCAGCCAAACAGTTTTTATTTATTGTGTGTTGCAGGAGAAAGGAGCAGAGTGGGGAAGGGAGGGGTTGCTGGGGGAAAGGCATAGAGGGGCAAGCATAGGCCTCTAGTTGGGAGGCCCTGAGGAAGTATGAGATCATTAAAACATTTCTCGTAGCTCTCCCATGCTGCATGTTGCAATTGATCTGTGGACCAAACTAACAACTATCTATCCTATGGCAAGTCCAATATCATTAACAGCATTCACTTGGTTTTGACTGCGCTCCAGTCCACACAATCTTTGGTTCCTATCCTTGTCATCTACCATTACTCCTGCAATCACCTGAGTAGGCTATCCTGGATCTAGGTAACCTGTTCCCTTTTGTACATTGTGTAGTACTGTGGGAACAACCTCAGACACAATCATTCTGATAAATTGTGTTAAATCCATGCTATCTGGCTCACCGTCAGAGGCTGCTAGCACACTTGGTTGAGTGAATGCAGACCCTGACACCAGCACTTCCCAAAACCTGATAGGCTGTCTGGGATTTTTTAACAAACCTGTTGGAAAATGTATGGTGCATAAATATAAACTATATATTAATTGTATCATAGAATCATAGGGCTGGAAGAAACCTCAGGAGGTCATCGAGTCCAACCTCCTGCCCAAAGCAGGACCAACCTCAACTAAATCATCCCAGCCAGGCCTTTGTCAAGCCTGGACTTAAAAACCTCTAGGGATGGAGATTCCATCACCTCCCTAGGTAACCCATTCCAGTACTTTACCACCCTCCTAGTGAAATAGTTTTCCCTAATATCCAACCTAGACCTCTCCCATGCAACTTGAGACCATTGCTCCTCGTTCTGCCATTTGTCACTACTGAGAACAGCTTCTCTCCATTCTCTTTGGAATTCCCTTCAGGTAGTTGAAGGCTTCTATGAAATCCCTCTCACCTTTCTCTTCTGTAGACTAAATAAGACCAACTCCCTCAGCCTCTCCTCATAAGTCATGTCCTCCAGCCTCTTAATCATTTTGGTTGCCCTCTGCTGGACTTTCTCCAATACATCCACATCCTTTCTGTGGGGGAGGGCAGAATTGGATGCAATAATGAAGATGTGGCCTCATGTCTGCTGGCAATGCTCCTCTTAATGCACCCTAATATCTAACTTCTTATCCACTGTAATCCCCAGGTCTTTTTCTGCCAAACTGCTGCTTAACCAGTTAGTTCTGGGCCTATAGCAGTGCTTAGGATTCTTCCATTCTTTTGGCCAAATCCTCCAATTTCTCTAAGTCACTCTGGACCCTATCCCTACCCTCCAATGTATATACCTTCTCCTAGCTTAGTGTCATTTGGGATCTTGGTGAGGGTGCAATCTATCCCCTTACCCAGGTCATTATTAAAGAATGAAATGGTGACTAAGACACTAATATTTATAGTTAACAACAAATGTTTAGTGAACGTGTTGCCTCTCAAATATTGCCATCATTAAGGAATGATTTTCTTGCAGCACTGTGGTCAGTATATGTGGACTAACTAGTACTAGTTTTGTGATACTTAAGTGGGATTGGTATAGTGGAATCATCTACCAAAGGTCAACCCTCATAGACTATAAACCCTTTTAAGAGCTATATTCCTGGAAAAGAAGGGTCATCAAATATTAATCCTGCTGCATGGATTAACTGGTAAAACTTCTTCCTTATATTTTAGACTGAGTTCTATGTGATCTGTCCAACATAGTATTATATAGAAATGCTTATTTGAATATCTGTCTTTCTATTATAATATCTAGGAAGAAGCTGCAACCATTATTTATTATAGTTCATGAAAAGACCTGGTCTTTATTAATTTTTTATAATGGTCACTCTTTGGTTTTATATTGTTGTTTTCCCACATCAACTTAAGTGTAGGAAAGCAAGATTTCATGAAGATATGTTTGTGTTTAAGGGGAAATATTTCTCTGAAGTCAATCTTTCCCATTCCATATCATATTGCTGAGCCAACATGCTTGATGTCAGAGCAGATTGGATAGCCTCTGCTGCTACTTTCTATCCATAAAATCAAAACATTGGTATATTTGTAAAACCCTTTCTCACTTTATTGAATTTATATACCATTCTTATCAATCTTAAATGAATTTATTGCTAGTTCAGCTCTTTTTGCTGAAGAAACTGTCAGTTCTATCACAAGTACCACTTCTTCAAATCCAGCTTCACTCCCCAATCTGCTAGTTTTGTAGAATTCCCAGTGAGAGCCTATTATTTTGTTTCTTTCCCCCTCTGACAAACCCTAAAGCACAAAGACCATTTTATCTTTGATATAGCTGTATGGTAGGTACACTATGACAAATGCACCTTGTCATCCATTCAAAGTATAGCAGCCCATATGTTAGTTCAGAGGTCAGTGGCCCCTCTTTTGGGTGAGGGCCGCTGACCCACAGAATAATCAGTTGGAGCCTACACACATGTGAGAAGAAAATTGAGAAGCCCCTGACAGAGAAGGAGAAAGACACTCCTCACATTCCCCTCACACACCAAAGCTGGGGGCAGTAAGGGTGGGCAGACGTATAGATTTTGTATACTCCAGCTTTGTGGGTATGTGGCAAGGGGCTGGAGCACCAGTGTGGGCTCACCAATGCAGGAGAATCCCTGAGCCTTGACGGCCAGATCCGGGCAAGCCAGGGGCCACATCTGGCCCCCAGGCCTGAGGTTACCCACCCCTGAGTTAGTGGTGTATTGCAATTTCACTAGGTATGCAGCTAAGTCTCTCTTCCATCACCATATATTGAATGTTTCCAAATGACCATCACCTGCTGAAATAAAATATTAATTTCTTAAAATTTGCCCAAAGAGAATTTGCTCTTTGCTGTAAGAAATAATATACTTTACACTTCTATCTGAAAATCTCAGAGCAAGTTAAGTGTGAGAAAAGGAGGGAACATAGTGGTCAAGTAACAGTTGGAAATGGAATCCCAATCATTTCCTTTAAATGACAGTGAATTCCCTCTAAGGGTGCATCTACACAGCTCCAAATTTCAAAATAACACGCTATTTGAAGCTATCCATTAACCCTCATGCAAAGAGATTTACCAGGTTGGTTAAATAATGCACCCATTTTTTTGAAAAATATTTTGAAATAACAGGTGGCTTGTGTAGATGCAGAATAGCTATTTTGGGATACCTCCAGTTTCCCAAAATAGCCACATAGTATAGATGTACTCTAAGGGTATGTCTACACTGCCACCCTAGTTCGAACAAGGGTGGCTAATGTAGGCATTTGAAGTTGCAAATGAATGAGGTGTACCGGTAGTTCGAATCAGAGATCCTAATTCGAACTACCTACTCCATGCTGCGTGTAGCCGCGGGCATGGAGTCCACACTAAGGGGGATTTAAAAATGGCGGCGCCCGGCAAGATGCAAATGAAGCCTGGGATATTTAATTCCCGGGCTTCATTTGCAACTTTGAATGCCTACATTAGCCACCCTAGTTCTAACTAGGGTGGCAGTGTAGACATACCCTAATAGACTAGTTTGTTCCCCTAAAATATTATTTCAAGCAGATGTATATCAGTGTATTTCAAACAAAGTACTATATAGTGTTCTCAGTTACTAAAACATTAATTTAAAGGTATGCTTCATTGTAGAGAAAAATTGTTTGACTAAGTCATAATGTGATACTGCATCTGTTTCCAGCATTACGTTTCACAACATTTCATTACTTTTTTTCTCCATTTATTTCAGCGTTCTTAAATAAAGCCATTTTCAAAGGCACAAAGGAGAATTAGAAATAAATAAATATGAATTGGGCACCTACTCCTTTTTGCATTTTTTAAAATCTCTTGAGAAATGCTATGCCTAATATTTCCTTTATGTTCCAGCTCAATGTGACAGCTGATGAGGCATACAACTCAGCAATGTAAGACTCAATATTCAAAACTATGGGGTTACAAAATGGTTCAGTTGAAATATTAGTTTAAAACTGATAAAAATATCTGTACTTCTATATCCACTAGGAGCAATTAGAATCAGTATTAACATTAGCCCTTGCAGAAATAATTTCAGAATTATTTCTTATCCACATTAATGAAGCTTTATTATAGAAACCCTAAGGTATTTTATATCTTGCATGGAAGACTATAATTAGGCACAAATTGATGCGCCTGTGCCTGTTGCCAAATTAGAATTTATAACAGATGATTCTGAACCCATTGTCTTCCTGATATTATCCCTAGAAAACCATCTGCAAGTGCTACAACTAATCCTCTAAAATAATCTGTAACCAATCTGCATGACATTTTCCATTTCCTGGTATACAAACCATTATGGAGGCAGCCAGGTGCAATTCTTTTACAGCTTTTACTAAACACTGTTGAACATCTAATGACCTTTGCAAAATTATCTTCATTAGAATCAGGAGGGCTATTCTACTGTCTTAGTGATGGTATTGTTTAGCAAAATGTGGTTAATAATAATATATAATTTGAATACAATTTCATTTTAGATGTTTTCCTCATTTTGCTTTTGTTTTGCTTTATATCTTTTTAGATACTTTTCATTAATTGTGTAAAAGTGATCTAATAATTTATTAGCAGATTTATCTGTCAGGGGGCTGGAAGTATGGGAGGTGCAGGACTCAGGATAGGGTTTTGGGAATGTGTGGGGGGGATTGCAGGAAGCTGGGGGCAGTGTGGGGGCTGAGGAGGAACTCAGGATTGGGGGGTCCCATCTGACATGAGCTTTTTCTCTCCCTCCAGGCCTTTCCTCAGCCATCAAAGGGTCTTTCCCCTCTCCAGCGCTATGTCCAAGGGCTGGGGAGGAGGGAAAGGGTTTGGGGTAGGGGGTCTACTTACCAGTGTGCTAGCAGGTAAGATGGCATAGCCCCAGCCCTGCTGGCCACTCCCTTGGCGGTATGGCTACCCACAGTGGTTATTGTGCAGTATAGCTCTCCCCTATATAACTTTCTTTTATTAGTAATACTGTATTGCTTCCGTTTATTTTAGGAGCCACATGTTATTGAAGACAGAAAATATTGGGTGCAGTGAGAGAGAGATCTCAGTTTGTTTCCTGAAATAGCAGTTTGTGAAGAATCTTGGTTGTGCCTGACCTGACTGTTTAACTGAAGGCTGAGTTTTATGCCTTTTTATATACAAAATACTGAGATCAAAAGAATTGGTATGAGGCTATGGTTTCTAAAAAGTGGTCAACATTGTGTGTGTGTCTAATTAAGTCTTCCATGGCAATCAAATCTGTATCCAATTTGAAAGCTATTTTACATATTTACTATCGTCTACATAGATGAGCCTCAACCAAAACTCCAAATTCATGAATATTTTTGTGGGGGAGATTAAAATATCAGTCTGGATCTAAATTATCTTTATAATGGATTGAAGCAAAATACAATTTCAAAATGCAGCTTACTTTGTGGTGTTTGAAATCAAACTTTGAAGTCAATTGTAAAAAAAAAAAAAAAACCCAACCCCCCCCCCCCCAAAAAAACCTAAACCACACTGGGTAAGCCATGGAACACAGTTGGTAAGAAACTTTTTCTAACATAGTTATGATCTCTAAATAATTTTAACTGCTCCATTCTACCATGGTACTGGTCCAGTGCTTTCAAGTAAGGCATTAAGATTCTCAATTTTCTAGGAACATTGTTTTATGCACAAAGTGATGGTATCTGGTAAATTAAGAAACAAAAATCCCTTAATTTACATCAATATTTTCATACACCTCCTCCTCCCCCAAGAAATTAGTATAGAATATGGTAGCCGAAGGATTTGGATAGACAAATTGCTTCAGAAGAATGGGATTTCCTCTGAAAAAGACCAACAACCTCAAACTGTAGCATGACAACAGAAAATTTATTTAACATACTATTTCATCAGTGCCTCAGAATACACAGGTTAAAAATTAAACAGATTTAATGGGGATAAATGTTCGAGTAAATCTCTCATTTCCTACTAGCTGCTCAGCTAGGCTATGTCTAGACTGCAAGCCTCTTTCGAAAGAGGCTCTTTCGAAAGATACTTTCAAAAGAGCCTCTTTTGAAAGAGAGCGTCTAGATTGCACGCGGAATTTCGAAAAAGCAAGCCGCTTTTTTGAAAGAAAGCACCCAGTGAGTCTGGATGCTCTCTTTCTAAAAAGCCTGTTTGCTTTCAAGAACGCCTTCTTTCGAAAGAGCACTTTCGAAAGAAGGCGTTCTTCCTCGTGGAATTAGGTTTACCACCGTCGAAAGAAAAGCCGCATTCTTTCGATTTAATTTCGAAAGAACGCGGCTGCAGTCTAGACGCAGGTGAAGTTTTTTCGGAAAAAGGCTACTTTTCCCGAAAAAACCCCTGAGTCTGGACACAGCCTTAGATACTGTATGATTTCTCACTGGAAAAGATAGACTAATACATATTCTTACTTCAATAAGCAGCTTTGCATATACACACAGCTTTGTAATACATATATCTCATGCATTGCACTGTATTTTCTTAAATATATAGTTGAACAATACAAAAGTTGGGTTATAATACTTCTTGTAAACCTGGGAATTTTTTTAGGAAAAATTTGTTTAAACTGAAAATCAAGAAACTTTTGTATAATATAGTGGAAGACTGGAGAGTAGCAAATTTTGTGTCTCTGTTTAAAATATATAAGGGATTACCATGAGAATTAAAGGCCAGTGATCCTTAATTAAGTTCCAAGTAAATCAGTTGAAATGGTAATTATAGACAGACAGTTATAAAATACCTACATCAACAAGGTAAAATAAGCACAAAGCAGCATGGCTTTTATAAATGAAAATCACTCAGCTCTAGAGTACTAGCTTTTAAGTCTGTCAGTCAATAAGGACAGAAAATTAATTGACTGACAATTTATTTGGACTTTCAAAAAATCTCTGAGAAAGCCCCTCATAGGGGCTATTTTGAAAACTGAGGCCTTATGAGGGTAAGAGGGAATACTGTCATGGGTTAAAACTATCTAGGAGACACAAAATGAAGTACCCACATGAATGTTCAATTACTTAAATGTTAATTACAAAAGTCCTACAAATCTATGCTGGGGCTAGTCTTTTTCTATATATTAATGAATAAGAAAAGAAAGAAAAAATGAGCTGGCAGATGCCATAGTGAAGGTAACTAAACATTTGCCTCCCATACAGACATAGAAAACAATGTTTCTCAAAACTAGAAAACAGTCTGGAACTCCAGTAGAAACAGCTAAGTTAGGTGAATGGGCAGTATAATGGAAGTTGAAAAACAGGCAGGAATTCCCACTAAATGTATTATAGAATCATAGAACTGGAAGATGCCTTAGGAGGTCATCAAGTCCAGCCCTCTGCCCAAAGCAAGACCAATCCCAACTAAATCAAGCCAGCCAGGGCTTTATCAAGCTGAGACTTAAAAACTTCTAGGGATGGAGATTCCACCACCTCCCTAGGTAACCCATTCCAGTGCTTCAGCACCCTCCTAGTGAAATTCACGTTATAGCATCATTCTTCACTAGCCCAGTTTTCACTCTCCTCCCATGCCCCCCCAAAAAAGGTTCATCTTCCTGGAATCCCTGTGCCTACACTTACGTACTGAGACCTTCTGCTCCACTCACTGTCCTTTGGATAGCACTGTCAAGAAAGCCACTCTGGGAACTCACTCAAAGGGGTTATACAGTGCACAGAATTGTCTAAAAGAAACCAATGCAACCTCAAGCTATATAAATTTAGGAGCCACAGTCTTGATTATCAGAAATTCATGGATAACCTCTGAACCTACAACATTATGAGCCAGAACATACCACCTCGTCCCAACATCTCTGAATTTAGGGCCATTCAAAATCATGGCTTATATCCAACTATGCATAATAGACAAATGTGTATGGGATTGTGGAGGAAATTTCACACTGTTTACATTCTTGATGGGTGAACTGGACCTAGATACCCCAGACACTGAACAAAATCTCTGTGTGGTTGACATTTTCCTCACCCTGGCTATAACTCTACTCCCAAATAGACTCAAACAGTAGATAATTTACATCAGCTTTTACATGTCTAATTTAGCACACATTTGCTCCTTTCTGGATAAAGGTTCATAGTCCGGCACAAGTACAGTACAAAGCAGAATACCATATTAATACATTCTTTACTTTTATTTTAAACACTAACATCTTCCCATGACTTCAGTGACAAGTAAACTGTATTATTATTATTTGTAGAATTGTACATGTTGGTAAACAGTAGGTATATCAATCACACATAGAGAAAAATTTAATATATTGATTTTTTACTCTAGTAAATTTCTCTAACATTAGTGTTTTTCAATGGAAGAACTAATTATAAGTTGAACCTTTCAAGGCTGGCACCCTTGGAACCTGATCTGTGCTGAATTTGCCAAACCATGGGAAGTCAATATTGTCTAGCAGCATTACCAAAATTCTATTGGTTACTGGGCTCTTAGAAAATAGTTAGGGGTGAATTAGAGCTAAATAACATCAAAGAGATAGGACTTGTGTCTGTAAATAATTGTTATGGACCTGTGGGAAACCTGGCCACATCCATGATAAGTGAACATCCAGCTAACTAAAATCATGCTGGTCCACATATGGTCTGCCAGACCAGAGAGTGCCAGACTAGAGAGGTTCAACCTAAAGATAACTATTAACCTAATTAGCATAGTTACATATAACAATAAATTTTTAAAGCAAAATAAAAAAGATTTCTTGCTTTCAATGTTTTACTTCCATGCTTGAAGGAATACAGTGTTATCCCTTCAAGTCATAGTGACATTTTGGGCTTAATTGAAGCCATTGATCTTTGAATCAAACGTCCGTTAGTTCAAACTAACTTTGTAGTGTAGACATACCCTATATGACTTGATGAGTCCTAGAGGAGATATTGGGCCACAATTTATAATAAAGAATGATTTATTAGATCTGGCAGAAAAATTTATAAACACCTTAAGCTCACTAGTTAAAATAGTTATTGGCAATAATAAAGTATACCGTGACTTGGCCCTCAAGAAGTCACTTCAAATATAGGTTATTGTTCCTTTGGTCTAGTGCCTCCTAATTCATTTCTGCACTAGACGTACTCTGGAATCCAGGAGGTCTCTTGGTGAGGTTTGTTTTTCTACGTTACTCTTTCATAATGATATAGCACACTATTGTCAACAGGATGCCCTTCTTCTGGGTGTTGAGGGTGCAACTTAACAGTCCACCTGGGGACACCTATTCCAGCTTCTTTTGCTGCAGCTCTTACAGCACTACTGCCTTCAAATCTGGCAGTCTTTCCAGGTCCCCAAGTCACCCTGCAGATGTCTGCATTCCCAGACACATCTGAGTACACTTCTCATGCTTGAATTTGACCCACTTCCCCAGTCAGTGAAGGACAACAACCATGTCATTGACATTTTTGGCAATCTGTTGTTTCAACTGTCCAGCCATCAGTCAAAGACAATGCCTGGTTAAGAACTTTGTAACATTTCTTAATTCTGACATTTAATGTAGCCAAAATTAATCCAATGAGTCTGCTATGGTTTCTAAACCATAAGCATTGTGCTTGTCTGGAACACAATGCCTCTAGAAATAGTTGGGAACACACGAGCAGTGACACTTGTTATATTTGTAGAATGTGTGTGGCATGCGTTCCCTCAATTGGTGCAACAATGACTGCTTGACAGTTTGTGACATCAATGGCAGTACTATTCACTTTCTCCCTTACTCTCTAAAGTGATTCATGACATGATACAAACCACAGCTGGTTTCTGGGATTATCAAAACTCGGGTTTGTGGTAGAAGGTTTTGAAACTTATGGGCTATTTGCTTGTTTGTTTAAGGGTGAAGGTTGATTGCGGTGCTTTGATTATTGGATTGATGCAATTTTGTGTGTAACTTTAAGCGATGGTAGGTCTACCAGGGCTTTAGGTAGTTCCATTTCTGTTTTGAAAACTGATTTAAATAGATTCATCTTTGCCTCTCACATGGTGCACTTGGAAAAGGACTCCTTGCTTCCTTTCTCACATCTAGCACTCCCAAATATATTGTAGGCCTTAGCTGATGTACATTGATTAAAACCACAGAACATTTCCTGTGTATGCACTTAAAGGAAAAAATTCCTTTACACTGTTTTAAACATTTTAGAGTGGGTTTTATAAAGCAAAAGTCATCTGAATCCAAAATGTGTAGGTAAAAAAAAAAAAAAAAAAAAAAAAAAGCGGGGGGTGGGGGGAAGAGGGATCCATAGGACTTCAACAATCTAGAGTCAGATCAAAAGAAATACATACTTTATCTTTAGTTCCATAAAGCGTCACATCTTTTCTGACAGCCAGAAACTGTCCTGAAGCTAGCTCTCTTTTTTGAATGCAGATAGCCCTGGAATAGTTGTTAATGCAATTGTGTTATTGAAAATGTATTTATTCATTTCCACACACTATTGTTTTGAGGTGAAATTTTTCTTTCTTCCTTCACCCTACCAGAAGCTTTTGATACTTTCAAAATCAATAAAGGGGGCCACTGAGAATTCATTAGCTTACCTCAGGGGTTCTTTTCTTGTGGATATGTTTTGCATAAAATCTTTTGCATATTACCCTTCAGAAATTCCTTTTAAATTTTTCTTTGCTTTTTGGGATAAATTCTTGGCTGCTTTTATATTATATTTATATAATGCTATAAGCACATACAGCATTATTCAATAGCTGATCTGTGCCTAAAAAGTAATAGGTCCCAGCCTTAAAGAGCTTTCAGTTTAAAAATATTAAAGGAATATCAAGTTAAAATCTGAATTCTGTTTGTTTCTTAACATATGATTGTTGGAAGAAGCACCTTAGATTCTGTATAATGAAAATATATATTATATAGAGAAAAGTCACCTTTGTATACATGCATTTAATATCACATTACATATAGCAGATTTCACAATTTCAGTTAGTTGAGAAAAGGGAAACATCAACTTTCAACTGAGCAGAGAATAGAGGAAGAAAGAAGCAGCATGGGGGAGCAAGAGGTAGAAGCAGAGTTTGCAAAAAATGTTGATTTTTCTTTGAAGAAACATATAAGGACTTTAGAAGAAGAGGATAGGATAGGATGAGAACTATGGAGGGTATTCCTCTGACAAGAGGAATGGAGTGCGGTAGCTAGGGTCAGAATGGAAATGACGGAATTGACACCCGCACCCAAAAAGGGGAAGAAATACTTATAGGAAAACTGGTTTTGATCTGAGGAAGTGGGTCTGGCCCACGAAAGCTCCATCACCTAATAAACCATCTTGTTAGTCTTTAAAGTGCTACATAGTTCTGTTTTTTGGTTTTCCCCAGACGTGCTGGTTATACTGTATGCCTGAGATGAGGCATGAGCTGTCTGGAGAAGTGCTGAATAAGATGCAGTTGTAAACTGACACAACAAACAGAATACTCTGAGTAATCAGTAGGCCAGAGTACCTCAGGGTATGTCTACACTGCACAATTATTTCAAAATAAACTATTCTGGAAGAAATACTCCGAAATAGCTTATTTTGAAATAGCGCATCTACACACCAAATGCCCATCTCAATGGCACTTAATTATTTCAAAATAGAGCGTCCACACTCATTAGATGCTGAATTGTATTTAAGGCCACCTGGAACCAGTTCAGGTGGGACATCAGGACTGCATTCACTTCCCATGGCTGCTCTCAGAGGGTATGTCTACACTACAGCGCTAATTCGAACTAACTTAGTTAGAATTAGTTAATTTGAACTAAGCTAATTTGAATTAGCGCATCTATACTTAAAAACTAGTTCTAATTAGCGTTTTGCTAATTCGAACTAGCGCGTCCACACCAATTGGAGGCTGGGGCGAATTTAAGGGCAGCTGAAACCAGTCCCGGCAGGGCATCAGGTCAGTAGGGGTATGTCTACACTACCCCCCTAGTTCGAACTAGGAGGGTAATGTAGGCATACCGCACTTGCAAATGAAGCCCGGGATTTGAATTTCCCGGGCTTCATTTGCATAAGTGGGGAGCCGCCATTTTTAAAACCCCGCTGGTTCGAACCCCGTGCAGCGCGGCTTCACGGGACTCGAACTAGGTAGTTCGGACTAGGCTTCCTGTTCCACGAGGTGTACCCGTAGTTTGGAATAGGAAGCCTAGTCCGAACTACCTAGTTCGAGCCCCGTGAAGACGCGCTGCACGGGGTTCGAACCAGCGGGGTTTTAAAAATGGCAGCTCCCTGCTTATGCAAATGAAGCCCGGGAAATTCAAATCCCGGGCTTCAATTGCAAGTGCGGTATGCCTACATTTCCCCGCTAGTTCGAACTAGCGGGGTAGTGTAGACGTACCCTAGTTGCTTTGTGTGGCTGCTGTCTGAGGCTATCTGAGGCTCGTGCTTAAAAGGACCCCCCTGGACAGCTGACCAGCTGGAGGAGGAGGGGGGCTGCAAGGAGGGGATGGGCCACCCCAAGGAAAATGGGGAGGAGGGGAGGAGGCGCAAGTGCCCCACACAGGAGGGTTCAGTCTCTCCTGGCCGTACTATATGCCACCCGTGGCGGCCAGGATCGCAACAGGGATTGCTTCTGGTAGTGGGGTGTGGGGCAGTACCAGGGAACGAACACTCCCAGCCACCTGGGCACCCCAGTGATTCGTGGTTTGGTGTGTCTCTGTGCAGGTGGTCAAGGCCATCAACAAGTGCAGCTCCTCAGGGTGGTCTGCCTCACCGATCCGGACGTAGTCATCCAGGGATTCGGTGCCCTCGGCTTCCCCAACTGTGGGGGGGCCATCGATGGGATGCACATCTCCATCCATGCCCCAGAACACCAGGCCTCCCAGTATATCAACTGCAAGGGGTACTTCTCCATACTCCTGCAGGCCATGTCTGACCACCGGGGCCAGTTCACATACATTAATGTGGGCTGGTCCAACAAGGCACACGACACCAGAGTTTTCCGCACCTCCTCCGTGTACCAGAGGCTGACCTTCTTCCTCGACCGCCACATCAGGGTCGAGGACGTGGACATGCCCGTCTGCCTGGTGGGGGATGCAGCCTACCCTCTACAGCTCTGACTAATGAAGCCCTACACGGTACACCTCAACCACTCTTGGCAGGCCTTCAATGCCAGGCTCACCAAGGCCTGCATCGTGGTGGAGGGGGCCTTCTGATGCTCGAAAGCCCGATTCTGATGCCTCCTCTCCCGCCTCGACCTCGCTGAGCACGATATCCTCTGGTGTCAGCATGTTGTGTGCTGCACAATTTATGTGAGTGGAAGGAGGAGGCTTTCCTGCCAGCCTGGATGGCAGAGGCGGAACACTTGGCTGGCCAGTACATGCAGCCCCGCACTGCTGCCATCCGGGAGGCCCAGCGGGGGGCCGTCCAGATCCAGGAAGCCCTGCGGGAGAGCTTCCTTGTGGAGGAGGACTGCACTCTCCCTGCATGCCCCACTGGGGTCTTCTTCCACTCTCCCCTCCCTAACTCCCCTTCCTAATGTCAAAGAAAGACACCTATTTTGCCAACAAAAATCTCTTTTTATTATACATAACTGGGGTGGGGAAGGCAGGAATGAGGGTGGGAAAGGGGAGGGGGAAACCTGGAAGGAGGGAGCTGGAAGGGGGAGGAAGGGAAGGGAAAGCTCTGCGTTCAGGGTCTTGCAGGCTCTCCCGTTTCGCAGCACTATGAGTGCACAGGTGTCAGGGGGGAGTGGGTGTGGAGGGTGGGGCAGGAGGGATGGGGGGTGGAAGAAGCGGAGGGATAGCAGGGGTGGAAGAGGATCGAGAGCTGGGGTGGCCGCAGGGGCGGGAGCAGGAGCAGGTAGGAACCTGTCCACCAGGTTCTGGAGGTGACCTCTGAGGGCACAGCCCTGATCCTCCAGAGCCTCCAACCTCCGCTGCCGCAGCCGCAAGTTCTCACGGACCCAGTACTCCTGGGTGCGGGTACTCCTGCTGGCATGGGTGCGGGTGGCTGTTCCAGGTGGGGTGGTGCACCCTGCAGGCCCAGGTGCTGCGGCTGTGGTGAAACAAGAGCAGTGGTCAGTTCTCCCTAGGGATGCAGTGGGTGAAACCCAGGCCCCTCTGCAAGGTGAGGTCAGCGTGTGGGGAACGGGCCAGGGCCCCTTCATGACACCCAGATACTGTTCCATGGTGGGCAAGGCCCAGGTGCACGGTCCCTGGGCTCCCTCTCCACCCTCCCCCATACACATAAGGGGTATGTCTACACTACCCCGCTAGTTTGAACTAGCGGGGTAATGTAGGCATACCTAACTTGCTAATGAAGCCCGGGATTTGAATTTCCCAGGCTTCATTAGCATAAAGCCGGCTCTGCCATTTTTAAAAGCCGGCTAGTGTGAACCCCGTGCAGCGCGGCTACACGCGGCACGGGCTAGATAGTTCGAACTACGTAGTTATTGCGAACTATCTGTACGCCTCCTGGAACGGCGCGGCTCTTCCACGGCCCCCAGGGCGGCCAGGCGGAGAGGCAGGGGGCTGACGTTCACCAGGTGGTGCCAGGCAGCCTCGAGCCATTGGTGGCAGGCTTGCAGCAGCAAGTCCAGAACGTGCACCAGGAGGTGCAGGGCGAGCCGTGGCTCCATGTTGCCACCTGCGGCGGTCCCCCCCGAAGGGAAGCACCGACACAGACGGGCACAGAGACCAACGCTTTGCTGTCCCTCGGCGAGGTTGGCAAGCAAGCAGGAAAAGCTGAGAACCGGCTGTCCAGGGGGGTCCCTTTAAGCTCGAGCGTCAGATAGCCTCAGACAGCAGCCACACAAAGCAACTACTGACCTGATGCCCTGCCAGAACCGGTTTCAGCTGCCCTTAAATGCCCCCCTGCGTCCAATCAGTGTGGACGCGCTAGTTCGAATTAGCAAAACGCTAATTCGAACTAGTTTTTAGTTCTAGATGCGCTAGTTTGAATTAGCTTACTTCGAATTAGCGCTGTAGTGTAGACGTACCCTTTGTGAGAGGAAGGGGAAGCGTTCCTCCCTGGTCAGGGACAGAGGCTGACCAGCTCAGTAGGAACTTGGAATAACTGCGCATGGCTACCATCCGGCAGGCCCATCAAGGTGTGTGCACATCCCGGAGGCCCTGAAGGAGAGTTTTTCACAAGGACCCCTGTGACACTCCCCACAAGGGGCCTGTGCCTTGTCCCTCTGTGCCTTTCTTCCCATATCCCTCCTCTTCCCTATCCCCTGCAGAGACAATAAAGCACAGTTTTATTTATGTTTTGGAAAAAATAAACTCTTTGCTTTTTTTTATTTGGGTCAAAGTAACTGGGGAGGTACTGGAGAAAGAACCACAGATGGGGAGAGGAGAGTATGGAGAGTCTGGTAGTAGCCCCTGGCTCTGGTGACCCCACCGCCACGGGTGTGGGGCCATTGGCAGCTACGGGGGGGTGAAGCAGGAGGGGCAGGAGCAGGAGCAGGAGCAGGAGCAGGCAGCATGCTGATGATCAGGGATTGAACTACCACACACATGGTGCAGCCCTGCTCCAGCAACTCCTGCCAGGTGTTTCGTCACAGCTGAATGTCTTTCTGCAGTCTTCAGTCCAGGGTCTTCTCCAGGGATCGGAATGTTGTGAGGTTCTCCTGCTGAAACTCGTTCATGGGTCTCCTGTGCCGAAGAGTCCCTTGCAGTCAAGAGACTACCACAGGTGTTGTCGACCACCACCTTTCACATCTGGTCTGGCTGTGGAAAATAAAGAGAAATGGTCAGTCATCCCAGGAGACACTGCCTGAATCCTAGTCCTCATCTCTGAGGTGAGACCAAAAGGTCTGGTTGAGATGAAGACGATGTGCTTGGAGCAAGGTCGTGTGTGGCCTAGTGAGTGGGCCCTTTCCTGCAGGGGCCCAGAGGGAGTCCAAGGTGGGAGCCTCACAGCCCCCACATCCTGGAGACAATCAGGCATGAAAAGATGCCAGTCAAATCAGGATCCTGTGAGTGGGAGGGGAAGCCTTGGAGCGTCTGGGGTTCCCTCTGTGTCATGCACACACTGTGCCCCCTGGGAGAGAACTTATCTCCCTGCCCACTGGGGGAGAGAAGGGCAGGGTATTGGGGCGGAGGGGGGGGGAGGAAGTGTGTGTGAGTGGCATATGCTCCTGTTGGACTGAAGGGACTAAAAAGTATCTGACATATTTTTGTCTCTTGAGTTTAGTTTTATTTTAGATGCATATATGCTACCTTAAACTATTATGTGCTAAGGCAGTTGTTTTCCCAAAGCCCCTTTAATTCTGTTTAGGGATTATTAACACTGACACTATTGTTACAGTAATTGAAAAGTATGATAAAGAAGTATAGTTGGAGGCTCTTTGGCACATTTTTAATGTAATTTCTTAATTAATTTACTAGAGGAAGTTGACAATGTTAAAGGTGTTAATATTAGTGTGATGATGTGAATTGAATTAAATTCTACCCCATCCTCAAGAAATCCCATGGATTCTGAGTTCAGTTTCCTTTTCACTTCTAAGAAGAGCAAGGGGGAAGGCGAGAATTGTTTTACTGTGGTTTACCAAATGCATGTTAGTGATCCTCCTGTAAAAAATAAACCAGTGGAGATGCTGTTTTACTATAAGGGTCAAACAGATGTCGGGGGATAGTAGAGATTTCCTCCAAGCTGAGGGCTTGAAAGTGTGTAACATCTTGTTTAAATGTTATTCATAGTATTTCAAACACCAAGTACTAAGTATTGTGTACTCTCTGAGGGTATGTCTACACTACAGCGCTAATTCGAACTAACTTAGTTCGAATTAGTTAATTCGAACTAAGCTAATTTGAACTAACGCATCTAGAACTAAAAACTAGCTCGAATTAGCGTTTTGCTAATTCGAACTAGCGCGTCCACACTGATTGGATGCAGGGGGGCATTTAAGGGCAGCTGAAACCGGTTCTGGCAGGGCATCAGGTCAGCAGTTGCTTTGTGTGGCTGCTGTCTGAGGCTATCTGAGGCTCGTGCTTAAAGGGACCACCCTGGACAGCTGGTTCTCAGCTTCCACACAGATTACAGATTCCTACCTACACACACAGACATTATATACTCACATAAACAGTGTACACAGGATCAGAAAACAACAAGCTCCCATTCAATACCCCACATGGCTCCCTTTTATACCAATTACTGGGG
This sequence comes from Pelodiscus sinensis, assembly GCF_049634645.1. Classification (NCBI taxonomy): domain Eukaryota; kingdom Metazoa; phylum Chordata; order Testudines; family Trionychidae; genus Pelodiscus; species Pelodiscus sinensis. Next base: position 13,187,203 of record NC_134723.1, read on the forward strand.
CCAACACCCCCACCTAGGGGTGCAGCAGCGATCTGGCTGCTTCCCTCCAATTCGGTAATGTGACACCCCAACGCAAAATTGATGCAGGAAGTGATGTCAGTAGCATCACTGAGGGCATCACAGGCCTCCCCCAACAAAATGGTGGCGTGCCTCAGTTTCCCTTCTCACACAGGACCTTCTGGCTGGAACCCCTTTTGTCCTGTAAAAAGTTCCAAGACCAGTTACAAGTGTTAACCATGAAATATCAATATCACAATGTCCTTTTATGTACAGTCTGTCACTGGGCACATTTCCTGACAAGTTACAAAGTGTTTCCATAAGATCATGCACATTGTATACCTTTACAATTCTCTGCCACAATAATACATTGGCTACAAGAATTAACATCGGTAACAAGAACAATCCTATACCAGGTGTAAATTGACATTCCCCATCCTGTTCCTTCTTTGGCTCCACACCATTGCAGTTTTGGCCCTTCAGGTTCAACCTGCAACTCTTCTTTGTCAAAGCAAGTCCTACCCCTCCTCCCTGTCCTGTGGGCTCCAGGCCTGAAACCTCTGGCCTGAACAAGACAAAGGGCTGGCTGGGCGTGACTCCCTGGCTCACAATGGCCCTGGAATTCTCCCCCTTCCCCCACTCAGTGGGGTAACAGCAGTAAGCTGTAGACTCCCAAGTCTCTCCTCTGTCCACCTCCAACCTCTGTTTCCACATGGAACCAGATATCAAACTTCCTGATTGATTATGAGTGTCCACCGTGTCCAGAGATGGGAGCATAACTGCCATCTCCTGCATCCTAGGAAGAGTGACCACACAGCTGTTCTGCTCTGCATACTTAGCTACACAGTCCTCCTCCTGAATCTGAGACACTAACTTTCCACTCTCCTCACTCACCTGGGAACAATCTTGTCCCACACACACTGATTTCCCAGCAAGCTGGTCACACACAGTCACCGGGTCATCAGCCTGCTCCAATTCTCTGGCTGTTCCTGCCTCATCTGGAACAACCCTCAGTCCCTCTGAGACTTCTCCAACACCATCCATACTGGGTTTCCCTAAACCCAAGTCAGTGGAGTCCATGCTATCAGACAAGTTCTGTCTGTCAGGCACTGCAACAAGTGCCTCACACAAGAAGCTGCTGCCTTTTACAGGCAGAGCTTTCTCCTGAATGCCTTCTCCCAGCAAGGCCCTGTCACCTCCCTCAGGGTACGTCTACACTACAGTGCTAGTTCGAACTAACTTAGTTCGAATTAGTTAATTCGAACTAAGCTAGTTCGAACTAACGCATCTAGAACTAAAAACTAGTTCGAACTAGCGTTTTGCTAGTTCGAACTAGTGCGTCCACACTGATTGGACGCAGGGGGGCATTTAAGGGCAGCTGAAACCGGTTCTGGCAGGGCATCAGGTCAGCAGTTGCTTTGTGTGGCTGCTGTCTGAGGCTATCTGAGGCTCGTGCTTAAAGGGACCCCCCTGGACAGCTGGTTCTCAGCTTTTCCTGCTTGCTTGCCAACCTCGCCGAGGGACAGCAAAGCGTCGGTCTCTGTGCCCGTCTGTGTCGGTGCTTCCCTTCGGGGGGGACCGCCGCAGGTGGCAACATGGAGCCACGGCTCGCCCTGCACCTTCTGGTGCACGTTCTGGACTTGCTGCTGCAAGCCTGCCAGCAATGGCTCGAGGTTGCTTGGCACCACCTGGGGAACGTCAGCCCCCTGACTCTCCGCCTGGCCGCCCTGGGGGCTGTGGAGGAGCCGCAGCGGCGCCCTGGCACTGGCGTGCCCCGCCGCATCTGGCGTCTGGACCCCAGCAGCGACTGGTGGGACCGCATCGTCCTGGAGCGCTGGGATGACCGACAGTGGACCCAGAACTTTAGGATGAGGATGGACACCTTCCTGGAGCTCTGCGAGTGGCTCGCCCCTGCCCTGCAAAGAAGGGACACTCGCATGAGACCCGCCATCCCCCTCCAGAAGCAGGTGGCCAACGCCCTTTGGAAGCTCTCCACGCCGGACAGCTACTGATCCGTCGGGAACCAGTTCGGCGTGGGGAGATCCACCATCGGAGCGGTGCTCATGCAGGTACGGCGCTCGTCGGCCACCGAGCCAGGGAGAAGGGGGGCTGCGAGGAGGGGATGGGCCTCCCCAGGGACAAAGGAGGGGCGGGAGGAGGCGAAAGCGCCCCGCACCGGAGGGGTCGGGCTGTCCCGGCCGTACTACACGCCGCCAGGGGGGTTGCTTCCGGGAGTGGGGCGCGGGGCACTGCCAGGACACGCACGCTCCCAGCCACCCGGGCGCCCCACTGATTGGCGCTTTGCTGTGTCTCTCTCCGCAGGTGGTCAAGGCCATCAACCGGGTGCTGCTCCGCAGGGTGGTCCGCCTCGCCGACCCGGACGCCGTCATCCGGGGATTCGGTGCCCTCGGCTTCCCCAATTGCGGAGGGGCCATCGACGGGACGCACATCCCCATCCGTGCCCTGGAACACCAGGCGTCCTGTTACGTGAACCGCAAGGGGTACTTCTCCGTCATCCTGCAGGCCGTGTGTGACCACCGGGGACAGTTCACGGACATAAATGTGGGCTGGTCCGTCAAAGCACACGACGCCCGGGTGTACCGGAACTCCTCCGTGTGCCAGCGGCTGCAGGACGGGACCTTCTTCCCCGACCGCCACATCAGGGTCGGGGACGTGGACATGCCCGTCTGCCTGGTGGGGGATGCCGCCTACCCACTGCAGCCGTGGCACATGAAGCCCTAGACGGGGCACCTCAATCCCTCCCGCCAGGCCTTCAATGTCAGGCTGACCAGGGCCCGCATCGTGGTGGAGGGGGCCTTCGGGCGACTGAAAGCCCGCTTTCGATGCCTCCTCACCCGTCTGGACCTGGCCGAGCACAGCATCCCTCCCGTGGTGGCGGCATGTTGTGTGCTCCACAATTTGTGTGAGCGGAAGGGGGAGGCTTTCCTGCCAGCCTGGATGGCTGAGGCTGACCGCATGGCTGGACACTACGGTCAGCCCCGCACCGCCACCGTCCGGGAAGCCCAGCGGGGGGCCATCCGGATCCGGGAAGCCCTGCGGGAGAGCTTCCAGGTGGAGGAGGAGGAGGACTGACCTCTCCCTGCATGCCCCACTGGGGCCTTCTTCCACCCTACCCCCCCTTCCCCTTTCCCCTCCCTACGTACTGTCAAATAAAGACACCTGTTTTTCAAACAAAAACATCTGTTTATTTCACAGAACTGGGGTGGGGGGAGGGAGGAATGAAGGTGGGAGAAGGGAGGGGGAAACCTGGGACGAGGGAGCTGGAAGGGGAGGGGAGGGAAGGGAGGAAGGGAAAGGAAAGCTCAGGGGTGGGAGTCCGGCTGCCTCTCCCATCTCGCAACACTGCGGGTCCGGGGGTGTCGATGGGGAATGGTTGTGGAGGGGGGGGGCAGAGGGGACAGGGGGTGTGGAGGAAGCAGGAGCAGAAGCAGGAGCGGAAGCAGGAGTAGCAGGGGGAGTAAGAGGGGGAGCAGGGGGAGGAGGAAATGGAAAGCGGTCCAGCAGGCTCTGGAGGTGGCCTCGCAGGGCACGGCCCTGCTCCTCCAGGGCCTCCAGACTCCTCCGGCGCAGCCTGAGGTCCTCCTGGACCCAGTGGTCCTGGAGACGGAGCTGTCGGTCCAGGAACCGGAGATGCCGCCTCTGGTAGTCCTCCTGGTTCCTGGCTGTCCTGCTTGCCCGGGCGTGGGCGGCTGCTGCAGGCAGTGTGGTGCACCCTGCAGGCCCAGGTGCTGCAGCTGTGGTGCAAGAAGACCAGCGGCCAATTTCCCCAGGGGCCCAGGTGTGTGAAATCCAGCTCCCCTGTGCAAGGCCAGGGCCCCTGCAGGATCCCCAGCTGCTGCTCCGTGGTGGGCAAGGCCCAGGCGCACGGTCCCGGGGCTCCCTCTCGCCCCAGCCCCCCGTACACATAAGGGGAACACGAGGGTACTCACAGGTGGACGCCTCCCCGGCCTCTGACGATGCAGGCGGGCGGCTCTGTCGCGTGCCTCGGGGGTCCCGGGTCCTGGGCAGGCTGGCGGCAGGCTCCTGGCTCTCAGAGCCCTCTTCCTCCTCCTCTGTCTCCAGGAGCGGTCCCTCTGCCCCGGGGTCTATCACGTCCCGGGGGGCAGGGACGGCATGAGGCCCCAGGATGCGGTCCAGGGCATGGAAGTGGGGGCAGGCCTCCGGGTCGGCCCTTTGCAGGCAGGCCCGGGAGTAGGACTGCTGCAAGTCCTTTATTTTGCAGCGCACCTGCTCCCGGCTGCGCTGGTAGCCCCTGGTGGCCAGACTGGCAGCCATGCGTCCGTAGACGGCCGCGTTCCGGTGGCTAGTGCGGAGATCGTGGACATTGGAGGCTTCCCCCCAAACCTCGATGAGGTCCACGATCTCCGCCCTTGACCAGGCGGGTGCCCACCTTTTGCGCCCCCGGGCAGGCTCCCGGGAGCCGCCAGGCTGATCCTGGGGAGCAGTGGAGGGCTGGGAGCCCTCGGGTGGCTGGCTCATGGTGTGGCAGGTGCAGGCTGTGCAGGCACGGGTGCTTGCAGCCTTGCAACTGGCAGAAAGTGAGTAGCCAGCCCGTGGCCCTTTAAGGGCTCCGGGGCCGGGAGGGGGGCAATAGAGTTTCCCTGGTGTTGGCCAGAGTGGCCACCAGGGAAACCTGGGAAGCCTTAGCCTCCCACTAGTTCGAACTAAAGGGCTACACAGCCCTTAGTTCGAACTAGCTAGTTCGAACTAGGCGTTAGTCCTCGTAAAATGAGGTTTACCTAGTTCGAACTAAGCGCTCCGTTAGTTCGAATTAAGTTCGAACTAACGGAGCGCTAGTGTAGCACCTAGGAAAGTTAGTTCGAACTTACGTCCGTTAGTTCGAACTAACTTTGTAGTGTAGACATACCCTTAGTCACAGCAAACTGCTTGCTACAAGCACTGCCAGGACTCTCCTCCCTATGAGCTTCCTTAAGCAGCAGTTCACCCTTATCTGGCTCCATAGCAGCATTACCCTGCTGAGCCACAACCAACTCCTCCCGCAATTCCCTTACTCCCTGAGTTATCTCTGGCCCCTCAGGCGATTCACAGGCAATCCCCTCTCAGGCAAACAGACAGACTCACAAGAGACAGGGTCAGAGGCACCTTCTCTCCCTTTGCATCTCTCTAGATGGCTGTAGACTTCCTCGCCCTCATTAGGCTCCAGAGTTATCATGTCCTCATTCTCTCCTTGTGCCCGGGCTAAGGGGTCACCCTGGTCCCACAGAGTCACTCCCCCCTCCTCCAGCAACACAGCATCATCAGGCACAACATCGGGGTCCCCACTGTCTGGTCTCTGGGGTTCTGGCAAGACACTGCCTGGATCTACCCAAGTCACAGCATCCTCCTCCCCAGCAGACACAAACTTAGAGACACCTCCTTTCTGGGCCTTCTTTGTATCCAGACCCAACTCTGGGACAACAGCCCTGCTCTCGCCCAACACAGGCTGTGGGGCACCTTCCTTAGACAAAGGAAGAAACTCTTCCCCACACACAGACAGGCAATCAGAGACAGTTTCTCCCTTGTCCCAACACCCCTGGCTAATTTCAGGCATACAGCTAGCCACTGGGACAGCTTCCTTCACTTCCCCATAGCTACTTCCACCAGCCATATTGCCAGCTTGCACACACTGTGCTTCACACAACTCACTTTCAGCTTGTGCAGGTTCAATTCCACAAACCTCACCAGCCACCAACTCCTCAACTAAAACTTCACTCTGACCAGCCACTCCAGACTGCCCCAGAGAAACATTTCCCTGACTTCTGGGCTCTTCCTGCCCTGGTTCTGATTCCAGCCTCACCTCTGAGGCATCAGACGGGCCCTTACCCACAGGCTCACTGCCCCCCTGCACAGACACACAGCCATCTGCCACAGGCACACATGTAGAGACACTTTCCCCTTGGTTACAGGGAGACTGACCAGCTCCAGGAAACTTTCCATACCCACATGCACCCCCTTCCCAAACCTCCCTGTTAGCTACAGGTAACACAAAAGGTTTGCATTCATACATGCTTTGGGGTTGGGTCATCACATCAGCTGGGCAAAATACATCTGCCATATCATAAGCACACTGCATACCCACAGAGTTATACATTGAACCTTCAGGAGAATACAGTCTCTCTTGTTCTTTTAGTCTTTTAAGCTGGAGGTCAAGTCTAGCATTTTCCTCCTTGGCTAGGGCCATCTTCTTTGCATGCTCTGCCATTTCCTTAAGCTGACGTCTGGCCCTCTCTGCCCTTCTCTCTGCATACTCTACCATTCTCTCTGCATGTTCTGCTTTTCTCATCTCAAGTTCCCAATCCATCTCCTGCTTTCTCTTAGCAATTTCTTCATCTGCTTCCCTCCAATTCGGTAATGTGACGGGGTGCCTCAGGGGTCCCAGGTCCTGGGCAGGCTGCCGGCAGGCTCCTGGCTCCCGGAGCCCTCCTCCTGAAGCGGTCCCTCTGCCCCGGGGTCTATCACGTCCCGGGGGGCAGGGACGGCATGAGCCCTCAGGAGGTGGTCCAGGGCGTGAAAGTGGGGGCAGGCCTCTGGGTCGACTCCTGGCAGGCAGGCCCGGGAGTAGGACTGCCGCAGGTCTTTCATCTTGCAGTGCACCTGCTCCCAGCTGTGCTGGTGGCCCCTGGCAGCCAGGCTGGCAGCCATGTGGCCGTAGACTGCCGCGTTCCTGTGGCTAGTGCGGAGATCGTGGACATTGGAGGCTTCCCCCCAAACCTCGATGAGGTCCACGATCTCCGCACTTGACCAAGCAGGTGCCCGCCTCTTGCGTCCCCGGGTAGGCTCCTGGGAGCCGCCAGGCTAGTCCTGGGGTGCAGTGGACGGCTGGGTGTCCTCGGGTGGCTGGCTCATGTTGTGGCAGGTGCAGGGTCTGCTGGCTGGGTGCTGGCAGCCTTGCAACTGGCACAAACTGTGTAGCCAGCCCGTGGCCCTTTATGGGCTCCGGGGCCGAGAGGGGGGCAGACAAGTTTCCCTGTTGTTGGCCAGAGTGGCCACCAGGGCAAGCTGGGAAGGGCTAGCCTCCCACTAGTTGGAATTAAGGGTCTACACAGCCCTTAATTCGAACTAGCTAGTTCGAACTAGGCTTAATCCTCGTAAAATGAGGTTTACCTAGTTCGAACTAAGCGCTCCATTAGTTCGAATTAAGTTCGAACTAACGGAGCGCTAGTGTAGCACCTAGGAAAGTTAGTTCGAACTAACGTCCGTTAGTTCGAACTAACTTTGTAGTGTAGGCATACCTTGAGGGTATGTCTACACTACAAAGTTAATTCAAACTAACAGACATTAATTCGAATTAACTTTGATAGGCGCTACACATGCAAACCGCTAGTTCGAACTTAATTCGAACTAGCAGAGTGCTTAATTTGAACTAGGTAAACCTCATTCCACGAGGGCTAACACCTAGTTCAAATTAACTAGTTCGAATTAAGGGCTGTGTAGCCACTTAATTCAAACTAGTTGGAGGCTAGCCCTTCCCAGCTTGCCCTTGTGGCCACTCTGGCCAATACCAGGGAAACTCTTCTGCCCCCTCCCGGCCCCGGAACCCTTAAAGGGGCACGGGCTGGCTACGGTGCCCATGCCAGGTGCAAGCCTGCCAGCACTCAGCCAGCAGACCCTGCACCTGGAACAGCACGAGCCAGCCACCCGCTGCCACCCAGTCCTACGCCTCTTCCCGGGACCAGGCTAGCGGCTCCCGGGAGCCTGCCTGGGGCCGCAAGAGGCGAGCACCCGCCTGGGCTAGTGCGGACATCGTGGACATCATCCATGACTTCGCACTAGGCACAGAAAAGTGGCCGTCTAGGGCAGGACAGCTGCCAGCCTGGCCACCCAGGAGCAGGTTTGCATGAAAATCAAGGTGGTCCAGTGAGACCCCCGACCCTGAGCCCTGAGCTTACAATGGCCGTCCTGGGTCAGACCAAAGGTCCATCTAGCCCAGTAGCCTGTCTGTCAACAGCGGCCAACACTAGGTACCCTGGAGGGGATGGACCGAAGACAATGACCAAGCCATTTGTCTCGTGCCATCCATCTCCAGCCTTCCACAAACAGAGGCCAGGGACACCATTTCTATCCCCTGGCTAATAGCACTTCATGGACCCAACCTCCATGAATTTATCTAACTTCTCTTTAAACTCTGTTCTAGTTGTAGCCTTCACAGCCTCCTGCAGCAAGGAGTTCCACAGGTTGACTATTTGCTTTGTGAAGAAGAACTTTCTGTTGTTAGTTTGAAGACTGCTACCCATTCATTTCATTTGGTGTCCTCTAGTCCTTCTATTATGGGAACTAATGAAGAACTTTTCTTTATGCACCCTCTCCTCACCACGCATGCTTTTACAGACCTCTATCATATCCCCCCTCCATCTCCTCTTTTCTAAGCTGAAAAGTCCCAGTCTCTAGCCTCTCTTCACATGGGACCTGTTCCAAACCCCTGATCATTTTAGTTGTCATCCCCACTCCCACCCTCTCTCTATCCCTCTCCTACCTCCTTTTCCCAGTCTCCCCAAGTTTTGTTCAATAAAGAGAGTTTCTATTTTTGAACACACTTGTCCTTTATTTTGTACATCAGGAAGGGGGGCTAGGGAGGGGTAAGTGGAAGGAGGTGAGGGAGGAATGGGGCACGAGCCCCCGATGGGGAGGACTGGGCTGGCTCTGCAGGCTCCTCTGGGTGGAAGCTCTCCTGAAGCCCCTTGATTGACCCCCCCATCCGGATGGCAGCCTGCGGCAAGTGCAGCCAGGCTGATGGCCGAGTGCTGTGATGTGCCGAGTGTGGGCACTCAGGGCACTCTAAGCCAGGACTGCTTTGCAAGCAGGGAACCCCTGAGAACTGTCTGTCCGGGGTGGGGTTCGGGACCCTTTAAGCACAGCCTCGGCTAGCCTGAGACAGCAGCTCCACGCTCTAAGTCCTAACCTGATGCCCTGCCTGCACTGCTTCCGGCCATCCTTAACCCCGGTTCAGGGTCCACTCAGTGTTGACATGCTAGTTCGAATTAGCAAAACGCTAATTCGAACTAGTTTTTAAGTCTAGATGTGCTAAATTAGTTTGAATTAGTACTGTAGTGTAGACATACCCCAAAATACTTTCTAGATATCTTAGTTTTACAAATAGTGTTGTACTATCTGTTTAAAATTGGAGACTGTTAGCATCCCTCTATCAGGGTTTAACTCTGCATTGCTTTCTGAAAAGACAGATCTCTGGTGCCAAACCTGGGGATGACACGAACCATGGTAGGTCAATATTGTCTAGCAGCATTAGCAACACTCCCTCTATTTACTGGAGTCTTAGAAGACATTTAGGGGTGTATTAGAACTAAATAACAATACAGAACCCTGAGAGCCAGGACCGGTGGCTGTAAACAAACTTGGGAGGGTAGGAAATTTGACCACACATATGATAAGTGGACATCCAGCTAACTAAATCATGCCAGACCATGGATGTAGCCAGACTAGAGACATTCAACCTGTTGGGAGGGTGGGGTATCATGGTGGTAAGGGTTGAACCTCTCTAATCTGGCACTCTCTGGTCCAGCAACATCCATGATCCAGCTTGATTTTAGTTAACTGGATGTCCACTTATCATGAGTGTGGTCAAGAATCCCAGGGTCCCATGAAGTTTATTTACAGTCACTCAGTGTTCTTTGCTGTTATTTAGCTCTAATTTACCCCTTCTAAAAGCTCAATAAGCAGTGGAAGTAATGATAATGCTGCAAGATAATCTTGACCTCCCATGGTTCGGCACATCTCCTAGTTAAGGGTGACAGACTAGAGAGGTTCAACCAGAAATTGAATGGATTTCTAAAATTATATGGAAAAGTGAATGAACTTGAATTTAAGTCTGCATGAAATAGCTACAAAATCTTCACTTTACCATGCTAGCTTTTAACACTATGTGGAAAAAGCAACTATACCAATTCTCTTAGCAGCTGATAAGTTATGAGCAATCTTGAACATTAGTTGTTAAAATAAAAGAAGATGCTTTTCTCCTTCCCAGTTTTTGCCATGGCAACCACATGACTCTAAAAGATCCAAGAGTTAGCTTTTTATAAAAAAGTAAATGTATGCCCTTGAGCAGTATGAAACTCTGAAACATTGCAATTAGCTTACAGTTTTGGGTACAATGTACTAGTGGGTCTTTAAAAGTTTTTCTATATACTACAATGAATTCAGGAACAACTGTAAATGAATTCACTGGGGATAACCAATATAAAAAGAAAAGGATAAGTATTGAGGTATTACTGCTAATATTCAGATCTTCATATTAAAGTAACAAGTCATCAAGGAAAGCAATGTTTTATGTGCATTGTTACAAGACAGGAGAATGAAATCACAAGGATAATTTATGTGGAGAGAAGCCATAATGCATTACAGAGCTGTGCTGTCTATGAATTGTTACATATAAACATATAAATGGCATAAGTGGCATAATAAAGCTGAACAGACAGGTATGAATATGAAATGCAGATGTGAAAGAGAAAGTGAAAATTGTGTAATTTCAGATCTTCATTATGTTTTAAATTTTCATTGTGCGTATATGTGTCAAAAGAGCCATAGAAGGATTGTTCCCTCTAGCCCAGCCCTTATACAATGCTGCAGTGACTGGAAAAGCCCTTTAGACAAAGCAGGAGAGAATTTTACCTGCAGAAGTATTGAAAAAAATTTGCCAGTCTTGACAGATGTGTCATTTTCCTACAATATTTCTGGTGGAGTCTTACAATATTAATGTTATGCATCATTGTGAGTGAAGGATTTTATGTCATTCCAGTGACTTCAGCCCCCGGTCGCTCAGCCTCTGGCCTTTAAAGCCTGCTTGCTTAGGTCAGGCCTACCCCCTCGTTAGTCACACAGGGGAAGGCTGATCCTGAGGCTTATCAAAGGCAATCAAGGGAAAAAAGGATCAAACGCATCGAGACCCACAATCCCAACTGCCACAGTAACTGAAACTGAAATCACCTGAAATCAGAATCAAAATTCAAACAGTCGAGCAAACACACTCACTCCAAACACACTCACTAGTACTCACACCTGGTAGGAAATGTAGGGTAGCGGTGGTTGGAGACTCTCTTCTGAGGGCGATGGAGGCACCCATCTATCACCCTGACATGTCATCTCAGGAGGTATGCTGCCTGCCAGGGGCCCGTATCCAAGATGTTAAGAAGGCATTGTCAAGGATTATCCATCCCTCTGACTACTATCACATGCTACTCATCTATGTAGGCACTAACGATACTGCGAGGTGTGACACTGAGCAGATTGAGAGTGACTAAAGGGCTCTGAGAGTATGGGTGAAGGAGTTTGGAGCACAGGTGGCATTCTCTTCAGTCTATCCTGTCAAAGGTAGGGGCCCAGGCAGAGAAAGGTGCATCCTGGAATTGAATGCCTGGCTGCAAAGGTGGTGTCATCAGGAGGGCTTTGGCTTCCTCAACCACAGGATGCTATTCCAGGAAGGACTGCTAAGCAGGGATGGGGTTCACCTTTTGAGGAAGGGAAAAACCGTATTTGGATGCACACTGGCTAACCTAGTGAGGAGGAATTTAAACTAAGTTCAACGGGGGCAGGTAACCAAAGCCCACAGATAAGTGAAGAACATGGAGACCTAGGAGATGGGTCAGAAATGGGAGGGACCATGGGATATAATAGCAAAGAAAAAGAAGGAACAAGGCAGAACTGGGAGGCAAGATCAAATCAGAATCTTAGATGCCTATATACAAATGCAAGAAGTATAGATAATGAGCAGGAATAACTTGAAGTGCTAATAAATAAACACAACTATGACATCATTGGTATCAGAGACTTGGTGGGATGATATACATGATTGGAATATTGGTATAGAAGGATATAACTTACTCGAGAAGGATAGGCAGAGGAAAAAAGGAGGAGTTGGTATCTTCTGTATTAAAAATGTGTACATTAGGACTGAGGTGAAGATGGACGTAGGAGAAAGATATGCTGAGAGTTTCTGAGTTAGGTTAAAAAAGAGAGGAAGAAGTGGATGAGGCTTTTTTTAAACAACTAACAAAATCATCCACAGCACAGGTTTGGTGGTGATGGGAGACTTCAATTATCCAAACCAGTGCTTTTTTTTTTGCCCTGGGAGCATTCGCGCCACACTGGAAGGAAGCCCACTCGGGACACGCAGCAATTAAAGTGTCCGTGACTTCATTTCGGCCCCGCTTTTTTTTTTTTTGGTCGATAAAAACATCGGACCCTACTACCTGCAATTTTTTTACAAAAGAAAAGCACTGATCCAAACATATTTTGGAAAACTAATGCAGTGGGGCAAAGAATATCCAATAAGTTCTTGGACTGCATTAAAGACAACTTTTTATCTCAGAAGGTGAAAAAAGCTACTGGGGGGAAGCTGTTTTAGATTTGATTTTAACAAATAGGGAGGAACTGGTTGAAAATTTGAAAGTGGAAGGCAGCTTGGGTGAAAGTGATCATGAAATCATAGAGTTCAGGAAGTTGCGTATTTTAAGGAATGGTAGAAAAGAGAACATCAAAACAGAGACAATGGATTTCAGGAAGGCAGATTTTGGTAAGCACAGAGAGCTGGTAGGTAAGGTCCCATGGGAAGCAAGACTCGGGGGAAAAGCAAGAGAAGAGAATTGGTAGTTTTTCAAAGGGACATTATTAAGGGCCCAAAAGCAAGCTATTCCGCTGCATAGGAAAGATAGAAAGTATGGCAAAAGATGGCCTTGGCTTAAGCAGGAGATCTTGCATGATCTAAAATTAAAAAAGGAGTCATATAAAAAGTGGAAAGTAGGACAAATTACAAAGGATGAATATAAGCAAACAATACAGGTATGCAGGGGCAAGATTAGAAAGGCAAAGGCACAAAATGAGCTCAGACTAGTTACAAACATAAAGGGAAACAAGAAGACATTCTATAAATATATTAGAAGCAAGAGGAAGACCAAGGAGAGGGTAGGCCCACTGTTCAGTGAGGAAACTTGGAAATGGAAAAGATGCTTAATGACTTCTTTGTTTCAGTCTTCACCAAGAAGTCGAAGGATGAAGGAATGCCTAACATAGTGAATGCTAGTGGGAAGGAAGTAGGTTTATAAAATAAAAAAAGAACAAGTTAAAAATCACTTAGAAAAGTTAGAATTCTGCAAGTCACCAGGGCCTGATGAAATGCATCCTACAATACCCAAGGAGCTGATAGAGGAGGTATCTCAGCCTTTAGCTATCATCTTTGAAAAATCATGAAAGTCGGGAGAGATTCCAGAAGACTGGAAAAGGGCAAATATAGTGCCCATGTATAAAAAAGGAAATAAGAACAATCCAGGAAACTACAGTCCAATCAGTTTAACTTCTGTGCCAGGAAAGATAATGAAGCAAGTAATTAAGGAAATCATCTGCAAACACCTGGAATATAATAAGGTGACTGGAAGATAATAAGGTGATAGGTAACAGCCAACATAGATTTCTAAAGAACAAATCATATTAAACCAATCTGATAGATTTCTTTGATAGGATAGCGAGTCTTGTGGATAAGGGACAAGTGGTGGATGTGATATACCTAGACTTTAGTAAGGCATTTGATAAGGTCTAGTACAATATTCTTATCAATAAACTAGGGATATACAACTTAGATGGGGCTACTATAAAGTGAGTGCATAACTGGCTGGATAACCATTCTCAGAGAGTAGTTATTAATGGTTCACAATCTTGCTGAAAGGGCATAACAAGTGGGGTTCCTCAGGGGTCTGTTTTGGGACTGGTTCTGTTCAATATTTTCATTAATGATTTAGATATTGGCATAGAGAGTACACTTATTAAGTTTGCAGATGATACCAAGTGTCGTACCTCAGTACCTTCGGTGGTCTGGTCTGTCAGTGTCAGCGTCTTCTGGTCAGGGGTTGTCCTGGCGTGCTCCTGACAGGACCTCTACTCCATTGAATAACTTTCGGCTGCGTGCGTAACAATCGGTACTCCCTTTATCTAGAGTTTTAGACCCCATGCACTTGGGTCAACACAAGAGATCTCTGAGAGGCCCCGGAAACGACAGATGCAGGCAAGGTTTGAAATCAATCGAGCAGGTTTATTGTCAAATGCGAAGCTCTACCAGTTGGTAACAGAGATCAGTACAATGTTACACCACTGGGCACTATGGCCCGCCCGCGTTGACAAGGTACCAACACCGGGCAGGCCTATTGCCATATAACAGATATTAACAGCAGTTAGTCAAAGTTAAGCTACTGTGAACTCTGTAAGTTTAGACAATGACACCTGCCGTTAAGGCGCCTAGTGCGGAGCACCCTCTGCAGTGTCCTTTTATAGACAGGTACAAACAACTTACATTTCTTTAGTACCAGGTTACCACCCTCTGTTGCCTAGTTACCACCCCTCACCTTACAGAAGGGGAGCTTACTTACTATCCTTCATGCTGTCAATCTCGACCTGGTCCCGAAACTAGGTCGATATGTACATTAGTTTTTAGGGAGTTTTTGTACCAAGACATTTCTTCTTAAGATGTTCCAATACTCCCCTTTGGCTCACAGTCTGTACCCAGTACCTCCCTGTGTCCTTCCATGCTCGACCTAACTTACACAATAACACAATTTATCAATAGGGCCTTTTTCTTGGCTCCTGTTATTGAACCAAAGTCTTGCACACTAGATTGCAGGTCTGTTGCTGTTTTCATGTTATAGGCCTCTATTTAGGCCTGCTGACTTGTTACTGACCCGCAACTTACTACACCAAGGTGAGAGGGGTTGCAAGTGCTTTGGAGGATGGGGTCATAATTCAAAATGATCTGGACAAACCAGAAAAATGGTCTGAAGTAAATAGGATAAAGTTCAATAAGGACAAATGCAAATTACTCTACGTAGGAAGGAACAATTAGTTTACACATACAGAATAGGAAGCAACTATCTAAGAAGGAGTACTGCAGAAACTGGTCTAGGGGTCATAGTGGACCACAAGGTAAATATGAGTCAACAGTGTGATGCTGTTGCAAAAAAAGCAAACATGATTCTGGGATGCATTGACAGGAGTGTTGTGAGCAAGACACAAGAATTCATTCTTCCATTTTCCTCTGCGCTAATAAGATCTCAATTCAAGTATTGTGACCAGTTCTGAGCACCACATTTCAAGAAAAATGTGGAGAAATTGGAGAAGGTCCAGAGAAGAGAAGCAAGAATGATTAAAGGTCTAGAGAACATGACCTATGAAGGAAGACGGAAAGAGTTGGGCTTGTTTAGTTTGGAAAGGAGAAGACTGAGAGGGGACATGATAGCGGTTTTCAGGTATCTAGAAGGGTGTCACAAGGAGGAGGGAGAAAAATTGTTCTCCTTTGCCTCTGAGGACAGGACAAGAAGCAATGGGCTTAAACTGCAGCAAGGGAGGTTTAAGTTAGACTTTAGGAAAAACTTCCTAACTGTCAGGGTGGTTAAACAGTGGAATAAATTGCCTAGGGAGGTTGTGGAATCTCTATCTCTGGAGATATTTAAGAGCAGGTTAGATAGACATCTATCTGGGATGGTCTAGATGGTACTGGGTCCTGCCATAAGGGCAGGGGACTGGACTCAATGACCTTTCCAGGTCCCTACTAATTCTACTGTTCTATGTTTCTATGAGGTGACAACAGCTCCTACAAGATGGTGAATAGGCACTCGGGTTTTAACATCTCCAGAGAAGTACCATCATATGTACTACAGGTTGCACCTCCCAAAACTGCCATTCTCTGGTCCAGCAAGACCATGGATATTCCTGGACCAGCTTGCCCTGGAAGCTTAGTGGCAGGAGGGACAGTATTCACAAATCAGACTGGGGGCTGGAGCCTATGGCATCGAGCCTGGGGACGGAAACTTCAATGGCTGCAAGGCCAAGGCTATAGCCTCCAGCAGCCAGTGACAGCCCTCAGCAGCAGGACTGGGACAGGAGCCCACGGCAGCCACCCCCCAGCAGCCTATGGCAGTGGTGTAGGGGCTGGAGCCCATAACAGTGGGACTGAAGCTGGAGCCTGTGGCAGCAGCTCCCAGAAGAGGGTCTAGGCCGTTGTCATCTGGGCTGGGACAGGAGCTGGGGCTGGAGCTGGAGACTCTGGCAGCTGTCAGCAGCCCACAGCAACCCCTGGTAGTGGAGCTGGGGCTAAAACCTCTGACAACATTGGAGCCAAGGCCAGAGGCAGCCCACAGCAGCATGGACAGAGCCTACAGCAGCCCAACAAGCAGTCCAGCTGGGGCTTGCAAAATGGAGGCTTGGAGGAAGGAGGACTGGCTGCGGTATCAGAGTCTACCACACTGTGGGGCAGGTTGCAGGTGACCTCCCCTGGTCCAGTAAATTGTCTCAATCCAGACCAGTTAGGTCGTGAAGGTGCCAGACCAGAGAGGTCCAACCTTTAGTTCAAACTGTAATTTTCATGGATCAACAGAGAAAAGACTTTTAGATAAAAAGCCTGAGTTTGAAGCTGACTTATGATCTTCTTTCTATCCATTTATGGAATCAGGACTTTCTGCTCAAAGAAGGAACCAGTCTTTCCTGGGAAGGGTTGGAAGGTCCTATTCAGGCTCCATAAGACTGATGAGTGACTTCTGATAAGTTTTTAGCATGTTGTCACGGGGTCGCCAGTCCGGGCCGCCGCCCTTCCTGTTTGCACCTAGGCTGCGCTCAATGCACCACCTGGTTCTGGATCTCCTGGCGGAGTGGGGGGTCCGGGCCCACCCTCTCTCCGGACCCCGACCCAGGGCCGTGACACTGAGAGACGCTCTCTCAGTGGTAGCAGGGGGGGCTGGTACCCCAAACACACCTGCTCACGGGTTCCACAGCCCACCCTGGGTCTTGCTCCACTCCGCCGGCCCTCAATCTGCCGGTCACACACTGGCCTCCGCGGGTTCCCTGCCGCCTCCATTGCCCCCTTGTCCGGGTTCTGCGGTCTCCCCCTCTCTCTCCTCAGCTCCTGACCCCGCTGGCTCCGTCCCCCCTACCCCGGCCGCTCCTGCTCCTTTTATCCTCCCCCTCCCTTCCGCCTTCCCTGGCGTCGCCCTTCTGACGTCATCACCGGCGTGCCCCGGCGCCGCGTTATGACGCGTCCCTTCACCCCCGCTCGGGTCTGCCACGCCGGTTGCCTGCCCCCTGGCTGCCCCGTTCGCCTCGCACGAGTGACGGGGTTGCTCCACCCCGTCACACACCTCCCCCCTTCCCAAAGTCCCTACCCCCCCCGGTTGCTCGTCACCCGGCAACCGTGAGAGGCAGTCTGCATTCCCATTGTCTTTGCCAGGTCTGTGTTTAACTTCGAAACGGAAAGGTTGTAAACTTAAATACCACCGCATTATCCGCGCGTTATTGTCCTTCATGGTCTGCATCCACTTCAGGGGTTCGTGGTCCGTCACCAGCATGAAGGTATTGCCTGTAAGGAAATAGCGCAGAGAGTCTATGGCCCATTTGATGGCTAACGCTTCTTTTTCTATCACCGCGTAATTTCTCTCCCTGGGGAACAGCTTGCGGCTCAGGTAGGCTACGGGGTACTCCATGCCCTCTTCCTCCTGCGCGAGAACCGCTCTGAGCCCCACCTCAGAGGCATCGGTCTGTAATATGAACAGCTTTCCGAAATCGGGTGGCCGCAATACTGGCCCTGATATCAGGCATTGGCGGAGTGTCTCAAATGCCCGCACCCCTTGGGGCGTCCACACCACCCTTTGGGGGCGGTCTTTCTTTGTAAGGTCTGTTAACGGGGCCACTAGTGAGGCAAAGTGGTTTATAAACCGCCGGTAGTACCCCGCGAGGCCTAAAAACTGGCGGACTTGTCGCTTGGTGTGGGGCCGAGGGTAGTCTCTAATGGCTTGCACCTTGTCTAGCAAGGGTTTTAACCGCCCCCTCCCCACTGTGTATCCAAGGTACGATACTTCCCTGTTTCCAAACTGGCATTTCTTGGGATTTGCCGTGAGTCCTGCTCGTTGGAGCGCCCGCAGGACGGCTTCCAGCTGCTGTAGATGGTCCTCCCAAGACTTGCTAAAGACGACAATGTCGTCTATATATGCCGTGGCGTATTCACGGTGATCTTCCAGGATCTCGTCCATCATCCGCTGGAATGTAGCTGCCGCGCCGTGTAACCCGAACGGCATGGTGACAAACGGGAAAAGTCCAAACGGGGTAGCGAACGCTGTCTTCTCTTGGGCCGCCGGCGCTAAGGGTATCTGCCCGTACCCCTTCGTGAGGTCGATTGTCGACAAATACTCGGCCTGCCCCAACCATTCCAGCAGCTCGTCTACCCTGGGCATAGGGTACACGTCAAACTTAGACACCGTGTTCAGCTTACGGAAGTCAATGCAGAACCGTGTGGCCCCGTCCTTTTTTGGCACTAGCACGATGGGGCTCCGCCACTCACTCCGCGATTTTTCTACTACTCCCCACCGTATCATGTCCTGCAGTTCCTTTGGACTGTGTCCCACAACTTCCGGGGTATGGGGCGTACCGGGTCCCGAACCTTCTTTCCCGGGTCCGTGGTGATTTCATGATGTACCAGGGTCGTCCTCCCGGGTCGGCTCGTCAGGCTGGCCGCTGACCGTTGCAGCAGTGCCCGGAGTTGGTTCTGTTGAACCTGATTTAGTTCTTTCCCCACGGGGCTAGCTGCCCAGGTGACTTCTTCCTCGCCCCAGGGCCCAAACTCGATTTCTGTACTCAGGGCCTCTGCTAGGGGCTCCTCCTGGGGTACCCACCGCTTTAATAGGTTGATGTGGTACACCTGGCTTTGATGGTGCCTACCCCCCACTTGGACTTCGTAGTCCACCTCTCCGATCTTTTTAGTGACCCGGTACGGCCCCTGCCACTTGGCCAACAGCTTGGACTCCCCTGTTGGCAGCAGCACCAAGACCGGGTCGCCCGGACTGAGGGTCCTCGGCCGTGTCCCCCTATTGTAGTGGCGGGCTTGGGTTTCTTGGGCTTTTTCCAGGTTTTCCCGTGCCCACCTTCCTATGGTTCTCATACGGTCCCGTAGCTTAATTACATATTGGACGGCCCCCAGTGCGGAGGACGTCTGCTCCTCCCACCCTTCCCGTACTAAGTCTAGTATACCTCACGGCCGCCGGCCATACAATAGTTCAAACAGCGAGAACCCCACCGAGGACTGTGGTACCTCCCGTATTGCGAAGAGCAGGGGCGGTAACAGCTTGTCCCAATCGCGCGGATCATCCTGAACCAATCGTCGCAGCATCGCCTTCAAAGTTTGATTGAATCGTTCCATGAGGCTGTCCGTCTGGGGGTGGTAGGCCGCGGTGCGGATCTTCTTCACCTGCAGCCAGTTACATAGCTCCTTCATCAGACGCGACACCAGATTCGTGACCTGGTCGGTCAAGATCTCCTTCGGGAGTCCAACCCAAGCGAACATCTTCACGAGCTCGTCGGCTATCGCGGCTGCAGTGGTCTTGCGTAGGGGCACGGCCTCCGGGTAGCGTGTTGCGTAATCGACTACTACCAAAATATACTGGTGCCCTCTCCGGGTGCGCTCCAGGGGTCCTATCAGGTCCATGCCTATCCTCTCAAAGGGCTCTGACACCAGCGGCATGGGCACTAGGGCTGCTCGGGGTACCCGGGCCCCTGCGGTCCGTTGGAATTGCGGGCATGACCTGCAAAAATCCTTAATGTTCTGGTACACCCCTGGCCAATAAAACCTCTGGAGCACCCGTTGCTGTGTTTTCTCGGTCCCCAGGTGCCCGGCCCAATGATTGTCATGGGCCATCTCCATCACCCGCCACCGATTCGCCTTTGGCACAACTAATTGGGTTTCCCCGTCTCTTGTCCCCGGGACCCGATACAGGTGGTCCCCCTGGATTTTGAAGTAGGGGCCCTGCTCGGGTTTCCGCTCGGCCCCTTCACCCTCTTCCCGGGTACTCAGTGCGTTCTCCCACGCGTGCTGTAGCGTCGGGTCTTCCCGCTGCAGGACTAGGAAGTCGCCCTTATCGATCTCCAGGGCTGCCAGTGGCTCCCCTCTATCTGGTTCCTGCGGGGGCATCGGCCCCGCGTCCTCCTCCTGGGTGGCCCATGCCTCCTGCGCACCCCTCTGGTCACTGGGGTCCCATTCCCCTAGCAGCCGCAGTCCGGGCCAGTCTCTGCCCAATAACACGGGGCAGGGTAGCCGGGGTGTTATTGCTACTCGCAGATTCCCGCCCCGTTGCCCATCGTGTATTTTCACCCAGGTCGTGGGGTACGACCGGGTGTCCCCATGAACGCACTTAATCCACCGGGGCTCGGGTGTGCAACACTTTCCCTAGCGCGTCCCGCCGCACTAGCGTCTGCCCGCACCCCGAGTCCAGTACGGCTTCCACCGCCTCCCCGTTTAGGCGTACCTGTCCTGTTATGCGGGCCCGGCTTACCTCCGATCGCGGGCCTCTCCGGGGTTTGGGCTGTCCGAACGTGCAATCCATCATGGGGCATTCCCGGCGAAAGTGGCCCTCCTGGCCGCACTGGTAGCAAGTTGGTTTTGCCTGGGCCCCTGACGCTTCTTCCATGCTCTTTTTGGCCCCGGTCCGTGGTTCCACTTTCTCGCGGTGCTCGGTCCCGCGCCACACTGGAGCTAATCAACGTTCCAGCCCTCGGGTTGGGGGGCTTTTAGCCCTAGGCCCCGTGCTGTCCCGCCCTTCCTTCCCTCTGGGGCTAGGGCCTCCCCGGCCCACCGGGTTAGTCACTGTTCCTACCTTGCCGTGTCCTTCCGGTGCTTCAGCCGCCATGAAGTGCTCCATGAGCATCACGGCTTCTTCCAGGGTCCCGGGCAGGTGTCGGCGTACCCATTGTTGGCCCTCCGCAGGGAGCACCTGCAAGTACTGCTCGAGTACCACCAGGTTGGCCACCTGAGCTGCGGTCTTGTTAGATGGTTCCAGCCACCGCAGCCCGGCTTCCCGGATCCGCTGGGCGACCGCCCGGGGTCGCTCCCCCGCTCCATACTTCGCCGCCCAAAACCGCTGTCTGTACGTCTCCGGGGAAATGCCCAGCTGGTCAAGGATCGCCTCCTTGACCTTGTAATAGCACAACGAGTTGCGGTCAGATAAGCTTCGGTAGGCAAGCTGTGCCGGGCCGGACAGGTAGGGGGCGAGTATAGTAGCCCAGTGCTCCAGGGGCCAGTGGGCTGCTGTGGCCACCCGCTCGAACGTCACCAGGAATGCTTCTGTATCGTCCTCATCCCCCAATTTGGCGAGCCTGATGGGTAGTCGCACCGGGCCTGTCATGTCCTCCTCCCCCTCATCGGTGGGTCCCATCGGCCTCGTCCCATCCTTCAGCTCCCGTACCAGCTGTCTCTGTTGCTCCCTAAATTCGGAGGTCAGTTGCTGCAACGCCTCTGTCTGTTGCCTCTGTAGTTGACGCTGGCTATCTACCAGCCATTCCACGATTTTGTCCGCATCCATGGCGCCTCTGCCTATTTGAGATGGCAGCGAAAATAGAAGAAAGAGAAGGGGAAAGGAAAAAAAAACGAAGCCCCACCAATCCTGCGCCCTAAGTTACAGGGTCGCCAGTCGTGCCCACATTCTCCACCACGTGTCACGGGGTTGCCAGTCCGGGCCGCCGCCCTTCCTGTTTGCACCTAGGCTGAGCTCAATGCACCACCTGGTTCTGGATCTCCTGGCGGAGTGGGGGATCCGGGCCCACCCTCTCTCCGGACCCCGACCCAGGGCCCTGACACTGAGAGACGCTCTCTCAGTGGTAGCAGGGGGGGCTGGTACCCCAAACACACCTGCTCACGGGTTCCACAGCCCGCCCTGGGTTTTGCTCCACTCCGCCGGCCCTCAATCTGCCGGTCACACACTGGCCTCCGCGCGTTCCCTGCCGCCTCCGTTGCCCCCTTGTCCGGGTTCTGCGGTCTCCCCCTCTCTCTCCTCGGCTCCTGACCCCGCTGGCTCCGTCCCCCCTACCCCGGCCGCTCCTGCTCCTTTTATCCTCCCCCTCCCTTCCGCCTTCCCTGGCATCGCCCTTCTGATGTCATCACCGGCGTGCCCCGGCGCCGCGTGATGACGTGTCCCTTCACCCCCGCTCGGGCCTGCCATGCCAGTTGCCTGCCCCCTGGCTGCCCCGTTCGCCTCGCACGAGTGACGGGGTTGCTCCACCCCATCACACATGTGTATGGGAACTTCTATTGTTTCTAATATTTTTCTGTTATACTTTTTACCTTAAGAATAAATGTGCTTGCTTAGAAAGATCTGTGTGACTTGTGACAACTTTGTGACTGCTGGAAATTTCAGCTGCTTATAGTTGTTAAAGGAAAAGTAAAGTACAGATATTCATCCCTATCTGGTTCTCTGGGGATATCATAGTGTAGGCAAGAAATTATACGGACTTGAATCGGTCAGAGTGAGAGAGGTTTAGGTCTCAGCCAAAGAGGCAATAGCTGAGGAGCTGAGAGCCCAGAATAGGTGCCATTTGTAGACCATGGAGGAGTAATATAGATGCAGTTGCCTTGAACTGTGACAACAAGAACCTTTATAATCTCTAGTGTGGAGGCATGCTGAAAGATTTCACAGGCAGGGCCACAGTTCATAGCACTGCAGAGATTCTGGGTATTGCTGTCAGCCATAGGCAACTACAGACAGGCTGCCAAAACCTGTGCAGGGGCTCAGAGCCACCTGGATAGTGATGAGGCCTGCTGATCCTAATATAACCCAGAAAAATTAATGGCTTGAAAGGTATCGTAGTACCACCTCCTCCTGTGCTACCACTATGTGTACTACATGGCCAAATGGCATGACATACAACCACACCTTGAAAAGGGAAAGCTTAACAGGTATATAACATTTGATCTTCATTATTGTATTACTCCTAAAGTGCAGTCCTTGCAAAAAATTACTATACACCCTTTACATTTATCATTTCTTTGTCTAGCACATCAGCACCAGGAACATACCCTCTATCACAAAACAACTTTCTTAATCCACTGCTGCCTTTTTGGTACAATACACTGCACAGAACCATATCTATTACATATCTCGTAATGATTCTGAGTTTGAAAATGTAGGAATAGAAAAAAAAAGTCTCCTTTCTTTCATTCCAGCTGTACTTGACAGATGTCAAATCAGATTGCTCAGTAAATGTAAAGGCCAGTGTGTAGTTTGTGGATCCTATCAACCATGTCAGAGTAATCTTTATCTTAGAACAATATTGTTGCAAATATTCATAGTATCAAGGGTCTGGTTTTTTAAAAAGTGTGCCCAAAATTATGTTTATAATCTGTATAGAATAAGTATGGGATAATGAGTCAACAGGGTCCCTTTTCTCTATTCCATTTGTGCATCCACATTTTGAAAACGTCATCAATAAATTCATGGCTTGGTGAAGCAGACGAATATATTCAGAGAGCCAAGAGGGTAGCTAATTCAAGGTCATGGGGAGTAGTGATTTCTGCTAAAGGTTGTTATAAACATTGTGTATCAGTGAACAGGCAATGATTCTTACTTCAATTGAACCAATATTTTGTCAGATGTGGTTGTTATTACAAATAGGTATGTTATGTTACATTACTTACCTAAGGTATGATCATATACCACAGAAATCAAGGGGAACAGAAGCTAAGTCTTTAGCAGAACACAAGCAGGATATGCAATATAAAAACATTTCAGTTTTCTTCTCCCATATTTATGAAGGAGGAATATGCACGCAATGCAGTATTGAAACACTATCCAAAACTAATCAATTTGTTTTAGGATAATGTGAAGTTGAGGTAAAGGTAGACACTATCCTCACTTTAAAAACTGGAAGGCACATTATTCACTTCTGAGATCTGTAAAACAAGATCTGTAACATGTTTATATTCAGCATGAAGCCTATTAATCTGCTATGAACATTCAAATAATATTTGAAATTATATCATCAATATTATTTATAAGGTCAGGGATGTCAGAATTATGTTATTACTAGAATTAAAGGCATCACTAAAATGCTGCTGCAAGGTAATCAGCTCCTGTGTTGCTCTTTGTCATTTTAGGAGTACATGTGGAAGCGTGGTATGCGGTACTTAAACTAAAAATATTGCCTGTACATACCTATCAAGTAGGAATTTGCAACATGCTGCTTCTGATTACCATAAATGTTTCCAAATTAATCTATCACAATTAGTTGAAGACATGAAGCTATATCTACTTGAGGAACCTATTGTAATGGCTCACAGATAGAGATAATTACAAGATTTTGGCACTTACTCAAGGATTCCAAGTGTTTTACAAACATTAATTACAGAGCACCCTTTCATGGTAGGCAAGCAGTAATATACCTATATTAGAGTCAAGGACATTAAGGCACATAAGTTAGGTCAGTGTTTCTCAGCCAGTGGTATGAGTACCCTCAAGAGTACTCAAGAGAAGTCTGGGGGGGTACGTCAACATAACTGAAATTTGGGGAAAACTGAATTTTTGTTTTAAGTTTAGAGCGTATAAGGCAGGAATGCAAATGTATAATATCTGGATAATATGAATTGGACCATGGGAACCTCTATGTAGTGTTTGGGGCTGATAACAAATTAACCTTGACATTTAATTTGTTTTGTTTGAACCTGTAAACTTAAAGATGAGGAAATTCTGCAAGTCTACAAAATGGAGCCTAAAACTCCATTTTGTATCTAAACATTCTCTCTAATGTCATCCATTTAAGATCTACATTCTGACACGTCCACAGGTGACTGTTAGATTTTAAACACTCACTTACCTGTTGGGTATGATTTGCATAGGTTATGAATATGCATGAGCATTCCAAAACCAACCTATCAGTTTGTACCACGCTCCAGGTGCATCATTTGACAGCCAATCATTTTAAACCATTGCGGCCTATGCATATTCATGAGGCCAGGTTATAAAAGGTCTGACTGAACGATGGTTCTCTCTGGTCCCTGGGCTTAACCTTGGGGCTAGCTGCGTCGGGTTCCTTGTTCCGTCGGTATAGGCTTTAGGTTTAGAGAGTGAGTGAGCGCATGCAAAAGGTCGTGTAAAGCTTTATCTGGAGAAGCTAGCGGAAGGCTATGTTCCCTCCAGTCTATATAATCTAGTATTTTTCTGTGAGTTAAGCTGATGGAAGGTCAGACCTTCTCACTTAGGTTAGGACTAGTTAGTTTAGTAATTAGGTAGGTTAGTTCACGTCATCGTGTTTGTTCGTCAGGCTGCGTCGGGTCAAAGCATTTCGGCCGTCGTCGAGTCTGTACGTCGGGCGCGTTGCGTGTTAGCTTAGGGTTTTATTTTAGGTTAAGGTTAGGGTAGGTAGAGACGGAGTCTAGCTTCCATCGCCGGTTCCAGAGGCACCGAAGGGCCTGAAGAATCGCTCTTCACGGAAGGTGAAGCCCGCAGTTCTACCCAGCTCTTCGTGGGACTCCTGGCTGTTCCTCTCTTGAGGTCCGGAAGGACCGACGGATTGAGGTTGCCAGCTTCGACCCAGAGACAGCCGGCAAGGGACGCCTGGTCGTTCCTCTCCTGAGGCTTTCAAATAGCCAAGGGATTGAAGGTCGCCAGCACCACCTCAATCGTCCTCCCATCGCCATAGACTCTGTAAGTAGGAAAGGGACCTGAAGGGACTTCCCCTTCTTGTCCATGTAATCTAACAGGGGACTGCCCCCTTATGCGTTAATTAGAGGTATACCATCTTTTACAAATTTTTACTGTTTGTTAAATTTAATTCACTTAATATAGTCTTGTGGTTATCACTGAAAACCCAAGTCTTAAGTTTTTATTTCACGCGCCATCTCAATCTAAGCGCTGACACTCTGCCGGTGATCAGATACGGAATAGGGGTCCCAACCTGAAACACCATCCCTAAGCGGATGAGTCGGGTTATCTAATAACTCTCTGGGAAGTGTCTTTAGACATCTTTGACCTTCCTGATTCTGTTCGACAGACAGGTAACAAGCGCTTTATTATTTTTGTACTTTTTACACCCAAAATTTCATTGCCTGCCTGGCTACGATTAAATTGTTTAAACAAATGTGTTGCAATCATAGAAAAAAAATTGTGTCTGATAACTAGATACTGGGGTACTTATAATTTTTAAAGGGGTACTTTATAAAAAATGTTGAGAAACACTGAGTTAGGTGGCTTGTTCAAGGTTCTACAGTGTGTTAATGGCAAAAGTAGGAATTTCAAGTAACTGGATGGCTGACGACAGAAGTACAGCCTCATGCTTATCTGTTGTCCATTTTTATGACAGAAACATGGCTTTAAAATATATACACTCAATTAATGTTCTTGTGGCTGGTTCCTTAATGTATCATTAAAATACAAATCTTTGAAAATGTCTCTTGTAGTTGATCGCATGCAACTTTTTCAAATGATCTGTTTAGTTTAAAAAATACGAACAAAGTATATACTTACATTATGGCAGGAGAAAGCAAATAGCGTGAGGAAAGAATCCAGAGAATAATCTGTAAATCTACTACATTTGGATTAAACAATTTATTGCATGATGGAAAATGTCATGTAAAATTGAAAAAAAAAGTATAATATAATTGGTGAACTCCTGGCAAAACTATGTCTAATCACCAAATTTTGCCTTCCTTTGAGTTGTATGAATAGATGTAAGATCTGAAATTAGCACTCATAAGCATTTGATATTGAGTTATACTTACTCTTAGCAGTTGATTTTCACAGAAAGGCTGATGGCTCATAATGTAAATCTAAAAAATTAGAGGACTGGAGACCCAAGTGTTGACCCTACGCTCGATCAGAGAGGATGAAGACTTCCTCGATAGAAGGCAGCGTTTAATCCTTCAAGCATGGCAGGTGGAAGAACCAGAGAGGGCAGCACAGGACCAGGAAGAGAACTGGCAGCATGTAACTTCTAGAAGGGGAAAAAGGCCAGCACGGCAATCCCCGAATGCTATAGAGGTAAGTAATCGCGTTCAAGCTCTCTCCACAGGCTCTGCAGTGCTGAATGCTTTGGAAGGGACCTCAGAAGGAAGAAACTCTGGGACTCTGTTCCGGGTACAAGGATTGTTAGGAAGAGATGGGATTCACCTAACCAAGAGAGGAAGGAGTATCGTCATGGGCAGGCTTGCAAACCTAGTGAGGAGGGCTTTAAACTAGGTTCGTCGGGGGAAGGTGACCAAAACCCTGAGGGGAGTGGGAAAGTCGGATACCGTGAAGAAATGCAAAGAGGAAGAAGCAACAAAGGAGGACCCCTGATTCGAATAGAGAAGATAGGGCAATCAACTGCTTCTCTGAGGTGTTTGTACACTAATGCGAGAAGCCTGGACAACAAACAGGAAGAACTGGAGGCCCTGGCCCAGTCCAAGAAATATGATTTAATTGGGATAACAGAGACTTGGTGGGATGACTCACATGACTGGAGCACTGTCATGGAAGGGTATAGACTGTTCAGGAAGAACAGGTAGGGGAGAAAAGGAGGAGTTGCACTATATGTAAGAGAGCACTATGATTGCTCTGAATTCCAGTATGAAGAGGGAGAAAAACCTGTTGAGAGTCTATGGGTTAAGTTTAAAGGAGCAAACAACAGCAGTGATGTTGTGCTTGGTGTCTGCTACAGGCCACCGAATCAGGTGAATGAGGTAGATGAGGCTTTCTTCAGACAACTGAGAGAAGCTTCCAGATCGCAGGCCCTGGTTCTCGTGGGGGACTTTAATCACCCTGACATCTGTTGGGAAACCAATATGGCAGTACAAAGGCAATCCAGGAAGTTTTTGGAGAATGTTGGGGATAACTTCTTGGCACAAGTACTGAAGGATCCGACCAGGGGCCATGTGCAGCTTGACCTTCTGCTCCCAAACAGGGAGGAACTAATAGGGGAGGTGGAGGTGAGTGACAACCTGGGAAGCAGTGATCATGAGATGGTAGATTTCAGGATCCTGACCAAAGGAAGAAAAGAGAGTAGTAAAATAGACACCTTGGACTTCAAAAAAGCATATTTTGACTCCCTCAGAGATCTGATGGGCAGAATCCCCTGGGATGCTAACATGAAGGGGAAAGGAGTCCAGGACAGCTGGCAGTATTTTAAAGAAGCCTTATTGAAGGCACAGAAAGAAACCATCCCGATGCATAGCAAGAGAGGCAAACATCGTTATAGACCGGATTGGCTTACAGGAAAAATCCTTGGTGAACTTAGCACAAAAAGGAAGCTTACAAAAAAGGAAACTTGGACAAATGACCAGGGATGGGTTTAAATGTATAGCTCGAGACTGCTAGGGGGTTATCAGGAAAGCGAAAGTGCAAATGGAATTGCGACTGGCTAAGGATGTGAAGGATAACAAGAAAGGTTTCTACAGGCATGTTAATAAGAAGACGGTGATCAGAGAGGGTGTGTGGCCCCTAATGGATGAAGGAGGTAACCTAGTGACAGATGATGTGGGGAAGGCTGAAGTACTCAATGCTTTCTTTGCCGCTGTATTCACAGAAAAGGTGGGCTCCCGGACTAATGCGCTAAGTGACGCAAGATGGGATGAAAATGGACAGCCCGTGGTGGGTAAAGAACAGGTTAGGAACTATTTAGAAAAGCTAAACGTACAGAAATCTATGGGTCTGGACTTAATGCATCCAAGGGTACTGTGGGAGTTGGCAAATGTCATTGAGGAGCCCTTGGCCATTATCTTTGAAAAGTCTTGGAGATCAGGAGAAATCCTGGATGACTGGAAAAAGGCAAATGTAGTGCCCATCTTCAAAAAAGAACAGGTTAGGTTGTAGCCAAGAAGGTTAATGGCATATTAGATTGCATTAAGAGGAGCATTGCCAGCAGATCCAGAGATGTGATTATTCCCCTTTATTCAGCTCTGGTGAGGCCACATCTGGAGTATTGTGTCCAGTTCTGGGCACCCCCACTACAAAAAGGATGTGGATGCATTGGAGAGGGTCCAGCAGACGGCAACCAAAATGATTAGGGGGCTGGAGTATATGACTTATGAGGAGAGGCTGAGGGAGTTGGGTCTGTTTAGTCTGCAGAAGCGAAGAGTGAGGGGGGATTTGAAAGCAGCCTTCAACTTCCTGAAGGGAGGTTCCAAAGAGACTTGAGAAAGGCTGCTCTGAGTAGTGATGGATGGCAGAACAAGGAGCAATGGTCTCAAGTTGCGGTGGGAGAGGTCCAAGTTGGATATTAGGAAAAACTATTTCACTAGGAGGGCAGTGAAGCACTGGAATGAGTTACCTAGGGAAGTAGTGGAGTCTCCATCCCTAGACGTGTTTAAGTCTCGTCTTGACAAAGCCCTGGCCGGGTTGATTTAGCTGAGATTGGTCCTGCCTAGAGCAGGGGGCTGGACTTGAAGACCTTCTGAGGTCTCTTCCAGCTCTATGGTTCCATGATTCTATGATTCTATGAAATCAAAATACTTTTCTTGTGATCGCTGATATGTGATGTCATAGCTCCCCCCATGCTTTATGAGAAATGGCTTTAAAATGTGGATATGCATAACTTTAAGACACTTTATGCAAAATGTATCATATAACATAACAATGTTAAAGTTACAATCTGCCGAATCTGTATATCCTACTTTTGTGCATGTATCAGTCTTGTATGTGAAGTTAGAAATATGACCTGTGAATCTACTTTCAGTTCCAAATGTGCTAAAAAAGGCCATTAGGGATACTTTAAGATCTAAGGGTATGTCTACACTACAGCGCTAATTCGAACTAACTTAGTTCGAATTAGTTAATTCGAACTAAGCTAATTTGAACTAACGGATCCAGACTAAAAAACTAATTTGAATTAGCGTTTTGCTAATTCGAACTAGCATGTCCACACAGAGTGGACCCTGAACAGGGGTTAAGGATGGCCGGAAGCAGTGCCGGCAGGGCATCAGATGAGGACTTAGAGCGTGGAGCTGCTGTCTCAGGCTAGCCGAGGGCTGTGCTTAAAGGGACCCGACCCCCACCCGGACAGACAGTTCTCAGGGGTGCCCCGCTTACAAAGCAGTCCTGGCTTGGATTGCCCAGAGTACCCACACTGGGCACATCACAGCACTCAGCCATCAGACTGGCTGCACTTGCCGCAGGCTGCCATCTGGGGAGAGGGGGCAATTGGGGGGCTGCAGAAGAGGTTCCACCCCAAAAGCCCGCAGAGCCAGCCCAGTCCTCCCCATCGGGGGGCTCGTACCCCATTCCTCCCTCACCTCCTTCCACTTGCCCCTCCCTAGCCCCCCTTCCTGATGTACAAAATAAAGGACAATTGTGTTCAAAAATAGAATCTCTCTTTATTGAACAAAACTGGGGAAGACTGGGAAAAGGAGGTGGGAGAAGGGAAGAGAAAGGCTGGGAGAGGGGAGGGCAACAAAAATGATCAGGGGTTTGGAACAGGTCCCATATGAAGAGAGGCTAAAGAGACTGGGACTTTTCAGCTTAGAAAAGAGGAGATGGAGGGGGGATATGATAGAGGTCTACAAAAGCACGAGTGGGGTGGAGAGGGTGCATAGTGAAAAGTTCTTCATTAGTTCCCATAATAGAAGGACTAGAGGACACCAAAGGAAAGGAATGGGTAGCAGTCTTCAAACTAACAACAGAAAGTTCTTCTTCACAAAGCAAATAGTCAACCTGTGGAACTCCTTGCTGCAGGAGGCTGTGAAGGCTAGAACTAGAACAGAGTTTAAAGGGAAGTGAGATCAAGTCATGGAGGTTGGGTCCATGGTGTAGTCTTAGCCAGGGGGTAGGAGTGGTGTCCCTGCCCAAAGTTTCTGGAAGGCTAGAGAGGGATGGCACGAGACAAATGGCTTGGTCACTGTCTTTGGTCCATCCCCTCCAGGGTCCCTAGGGTTGGCCGCTGTCGGCAGACAGGCTACTGGGCTAGATGGGCCTTTGGTCTGACCCAGTACGGCCATTGTAAGCTCAGGGCTCAGGGTCGGGGGTCTCAGTGGACCACCTTGATTTTCATGCTCACCTGCTCCTGGGTGGCCAGGCTGGCAGTTATCCTGCCCTAGATGGCCACTTCCCTGTGCCTAGTGCAGAGATCGTGGACGAGGTCCATGATGTCTGCACTGGACCAGGCGTGTGCCCGCCTCTTGCGGTCCTGGGCAAGCTCCCGGGAGCCACCGCCAGCCTGGTCCCGGGAAGAGGGAGAGGGCTGGGGGGCATCGGGTGGCTGGCTTGAGCCATGCCAGGTGCAGGGTCTGCAGGCTGGGTGCTGGCAGGCTTGTTCCTGGCACGGGCATCGTAGCCAGCCTGTGCCCCTTTAAGGGGTCCGGGGCTGGGAGGGGGGCAATAGAGTTTCCCTGGTGTTGGCCAGAGTGGCCCCCTGGGAAAGCTGGAGAGGGCTAGCCTCCCACTAGTTCGAATTAAGGGGTTACACACCCCTTAATTCGAACTAGTATGTTTGAACTAGGCTTAGTCTTCGTGGAATGAGGTTTACCTAGTTCGAACTAAGTGCTTCGCTAGTTCGAATTAAGTTCAAACTAGCGGAGCGCTAGTGTAGCACCTATCAAAGTTAATTCAAACTAACGTCCGTTAGTTTGAATTAACTTTGTAGTGTAGACATACCCTTAATGATTCAGTGCTCAGACCAGTGACTTTTGAATAGTCTTGTTTGTCCTGAAAATCCAGAATGTGTTTTTTTCCCAGAAAGACATATGCTGCCTGATGCTGAAATCCATCTTGGATCTTGTATTTTTCCACTCAAGTTAGCACAACGAATTCCTGCCCTGGGAAAAAGGGATATAAAGGGACTCCTCAGATTCCAGAGCTCCCACTTACAACCTAAGATGAGCGCTGGAAACATCTAAGATTGAAGAGGGGGACGGATTTGCCTCAAGCTAGGAGATGTTTAGAACAACAAGTTAGGGTGAGAATTAGCATATAACAAATTGGCATTTTTAGTTTATTTTTACTTAGTAGTTTGTATGAGTGGGATGAAACTAAATCTGCTCAGTATATCAGTTTTAATAAACCATGAAACCAAACATCTGGTAATAAATATTTTATCAGCATAGAGTGTGTTAGAGAAGCAAGCATTGATATTTTAAGTACTCCTACCCTTATTTCCAAGGTCCGTCTCTTTCCACTTGCAACCACTTAAACATTACGTTTTATACTTAATAAAAACTCTTTTGTGTATTATCAAATCAAGTGTAAATAATTATTACCTGAGGAGGAGGGAGCAACCACTGTGCATAATCCTCTGTCATAAATAAAGGAGATTACATTGGATGAGAAGCTGGATATGAGTCAACAGTATAGTATTCCTTGTAGTCAAGAAGATTAATGGGATATTGGTGTGCATTAATAGAAGCATTGCCAGCAGAACTAGAGAAGTGCTTATTTCCCTTTATTCTGCACTGGTGAGGCCACATCTGGAGTATAGTGTCCAATTCTGGGCACTTGTATGCTGGCTGCTGAGTCCTGGGTCCCTGACCTGTGCTTAGGCCTGTAAGTACAGGTCTAGGAGCTCTGTCCAAACTGGGGGCCCTGGGAGCTTGGTCAATAAGCCCCAGGCCCTGATTCAGGGTAGGCAATAGAGCAAAGTATGCCCAGGCCCTGGTTCAGGGCAGGGCAACAAACAAACACAGTTCTCCTGGCACAAGTGTGGAGGGAGACACTGTCACCTGATATATGCGGTGGCAGAAGAGACATGAGTCCTACCTACTCCATCATGTCACGGCCCAGGGCCTTAGCAGTGGCAGTTCGGGCTGCAACCCAGCAGCACCCCAGCTGCTCTACCCCAGGCGTCCCCAAGTCAGCTGCTGCTGAAACTGACCAGCGCTGACTACAGGAAGCCCGAGGCATAGTTGCTCTGCCCCGGGCTTCCTGGAATCAGCCGCTGATCAGTTTCAGCAGCAGCTGACTTGGGGATACATACAGATTCAACTTAAGAACCCCAGGTAAGTCGGAACTGGCATCCAGATTCAGCCTGTTGAAACTGATCAGAGGCTGATTCCAGGAAGCCCGGCAGAGCAACTCTGCCTCGGGCTTCCTGTAGTCAGCCACTGGTCAGTTTCAGCAGCGGCTGAATCTGGACGCCAGTTCTGACTTGCATACAGATTCAACTTAAGAACAAACCTACAGTCCCTATCTTGTACATAACCCGGGGACTGCCTGTATAGAAGCAAAATCTGTGTCTGGTTAGAAACCATTCTAAACAAAGCTCCCATTTCTTGCTCTTCTATGTTGTGGTTCATTGGATATTCAATCAGATACTTTTGCACAAATGAATAATCTTTGCACAAGATTCTTGCACAAATGAATAATCTTTGTACAAAGTCTTATGCCAGGATAACATTTAATGACATTCCACATAATCATACTGTGATTCTAGTGGGAAAACTATCACACATTTTTATTGCAGGCTGATTGAGGTTATGATAATCCTAGAGGAGATGGTGGAGCGAAGGTGAGGTTTTTATTATGTATATAATATTATTTTTTTCATAAGGCTCGGTAACTGAACACATGGAAATAACTTCCACTGGTTCTGTGCATAATAATATAGGTCCCTTTCACTTGTGGTTCAATGCTGTTATAGGGATACCTTATAGAAAATTAATGTTTGTGGGTGCACATGTTTGTCTAGTGGGTGGGAAAAATAGCTAGGTGATTGGGGAATTTTGACTCAGCTTTCAATTTATTTTAATCGGTTGCCTAGACAGATAGCTTTCCTGTATTTCTTGTTTAGCACACATGCAAGTTATAGGCATTACAGAGGTTTCTGATATACATTCACCTTGAGAGTATGACAGGCATAGAGCTTCTCCAGTTAAATAGCTCTCAGGGATATGGTTGTAAGATGGCCAGTACAGAACAAACTAACTTACAGAGCTCCTCCAGCCTATTTGATTGGACACACATGCATACTGAACAGAAGAGTCAAACTCTTTGCAGGCATTGATTTGTCTTAGCTTTTATTACATTTCTTGCCCCAGATAGCATAATT
Organism: Pelodiscus sinensis; assembly: GCF_049634645.1. Lineage (NCBI taxonomy): Eukaryota > Metazoa > Chordata > Testudines > Trionychidae > Pelodiscus > Pelodiscus sinensis. Next base: position 13,220,965 of record NC_134723.1, read on the forward strand.
ATCAGAAGGTGATTTTTACCAATTAGGAATTTAGTATTGCCACACTTCTTAAAAATATATGCAAATTTATCAGAGGCTTCTGCCCATTGAAAGTAAGGAATGACTTGGTCTCAGCTACTTTTATGACATAAATTTTGTAAATAAAAAAATTCCTGTTCCAGAATACCACAAATCACCAAAGAAACATCAGGGTTTCTTTTGAATTTCTAGACACAAATTCATGAACAATGAACTTTGTGTATTTCAGGAAAGCCTATCTCTCCTTGAAATATGGAAATTTTAAAAAATCATTTAGCATTTAAACAAAATCACACATGGCATTATAAAAAGGTATTTGTGTTAACTAGATACATTTCAAAGAACAGACAGGTGAATGTAATCACATATTAATACTGATGCTTTACTCAAATTTATTTTAGATCGCAAGTTACAAGAAATTAACAGATGATCAAACATTTGAAAGTTACAAACTCTACAAGAGCTAGTAGACTAATTGTATTTATTGGGTGGAGAGATTTTATGGGCAATAAAGTACAAGATTTCATTCATTAAAAGGTGCCAATCTCCCTCCAAAGTAATTTAATGAATTGATCTAAAAGTAGGTTGATTCATGACCAGCAAAAAGACAAATAAATCTTCATTTAAAGCTCACTGAAAAGGATTGTTCAATAAACTGTCAAGAAACCAGATCCTGAACTACAATAACTGTTAAGAATGCTTTCAGACTGTTCATATTGAAGCACTGCAATAATAAAACATGCTCATTGCTATTTTTCAGTCTAAGACTGGACAATTCAAAAGATGTGAACACTTGATTAAAAACTATTTGAATAAGACATATTTGCACACCATATTAGTAAATCCCATAAAAATCCCTCCCTTAGTACTCTTTAAAAGAGATTACTTGTTTGGTTTTTTTAACCAGTAACTTTACCTTGGTTTAGCATGTTATCCTGTAACTACAGTGCATGAGATTCTTTCAAACACTTTGTACCCAAGCAGTACAAGTAGGACAGATTCCAGATATTAAAAAAGGCTAGCAGACAATTCCACTTGTGCAGGAGAACATCTCCACTAATGTAAGCTTGAAGAAGAGTGTTCTAACATTTCCAGTAAAGTTGCATGCCTTGATAGGATCTTATTTTGGAAACTTGGTTTGTTTAAATGCTATGTTATGTTTGGTTTTACTGAATTGGAGGGTGATATGTAGAATGAAAAGAGATGATGAGTGAAAGTTTGAGACCAATGCTGTTGTTTGAGTGTACCATTTGATTGATCTGCTTCTTACCTCTTTTTCAGTGCTGAAAGGGATATGTGAAATACATTTGTCTAGTATTCTTCATATATTTTTGTACAACAGTGTACTGTTAATACATAATGAGAAGTGTTTTCAGCATTTCTTTTAGAAGTTTTTTTTAATTACTATTATTTCGCAATTGCATATAGCATGTTTCACCTAAAATATCAGAGTACTTAAAAAGCCTCCCAATCTGTGTGTGTGAGCAAAAGGGTTTTCCAGTTCAGAGATCAAGGAACAGACAAGTTTATTTTCTTACTTAAAATGATACTGCAGGAATGGTAGAGCTGAGTCTAGAAGCTGGCAGCCTTTATACCCACTCCTGTGTTTTAGCCAATAGATAGCATTATATCTCTTCAACATAAAACCTATAGCTCATTCTTGCATATACTTAATAGTAAATATTAAGCTGATCAAATTTTTCTTTAAAATATTTTGATAGCTATGCTATCGTCCTTCTATCACTCACAAGTGTTAAGCTCCAAATCAATTTAAATATTCAAAAGCTATCTGTAAATAGATGTACTATTGATGGTTTAAAATAACAAAATGAATATAGGCTGTTGTATAGAGTAGCCTCTACAAGGTGCATGCATATATGAACCTATAAAATGTGGATCCGTGCACTGAACTTCTACTAATGGAAACTAATGTTTAAGTAAGGTAGTTAAGTTCAGTAATATGTTAAACTGGAATGTATCTTTATGGTGTCTAATTATTGGAACAAATAACAAAGCTCATGATGTGTTCAAATTGTCTAAAATCACTTACAATCTAGACAGCAGCTACTCACATTACTATATAATATATATGATTATATTTATAATGTAATAGCTAAGCACACATCTATATATGTCTGTAGGTTATTTGTTCTTACGTTTTCTTTAAAGAAACATATTTCTACTAAGTAAAATAGAACTAGAATATTTCAGTATATTCAACACAAAACCAGCAATTTTAAAAGCATATATTTGATGGATTCTTGATTTCATTTGGGAGGATTTTGTATATTTTTTGAAAGAGCAGCAGTGCCATCTATAGGTTTTAGTCTATTTTCAAAAAATACTATTTTTTCACGTAGTCATAAATGTCTATATCAGAACGTGTTTGAAACTACTGTGGCAGTGTCAAAAATTTACATTTTTCATGACTTGTCCACATTATCTCCCTCATAATACAAAAATATCTGACAACATTTAAGTTTCTTTTTGATGATATATAATGCTTATTGCATTATTTGTTTCCTGGCAATTCTAATGTAGATCTTGATGAGAAATTAATACTTAACAGATGCTCTGATTTTCATCTTTTAAAAAGAAAGTAGTTATACCGTCTCAACAAGAAATGTACAAATCTAATTAATCTGTATAATGCATGATTAAGGCTGAATGATTTCTTTAATTGCAAATACATTCTTATAAAGGTAAGAATTTGCTATTTAGATGGCCCCTTTGAAAAAGTTACCAAAAAGGAGATAAATATCTTTCTAAATAGAGCAAGCCTAAGAGAGAACCTTAGGTTCCTGCATATCAATTGGTTCATATCTGACAGTGTTATCTCTATGGAAGTATATTGTACATCTAATAACTGGCTGCTCTGTTGCATCATTAGCTCTAAAATACTGCTACTCCTCTGTACATGTATCAAATAATTTAAATCTGTTATATATTCACATACACCAAATGAGGGGATATTAATATTTTGTACTAGAAATTGAATGTTAGTGTTTCAAGAAAAATAATGGCCCTTTATAAAAGGTATGCATAGCAAAGAAACAGATGATTTCTTGAATAGATGGATAGATATACTTTTTCATCAAGTATTGGAAATTAATACATAAAAAGCAATGGAAATATTTACTTTGAGGAAGAAAATTTAAATCAGAATTTACCACTGGTTGCCAGGCCTCTGCAAATCCTTACAGCCACACTTAAAGACATATGAATGGCCTCAATGATTCTGAGAACGTGCATAAGTCTTTGCAACCTCAGGTTCCAAGTGACCAATCAAAAGTAACATTTCTTAAATTTCAAATGCCTTCAGTGAAAACAAACTTCTTACCATTTTCATAAAAAAGAATTGATTTATCTAATGCTTTTCAGAAAATATGTTAACCTACCCAGTAAATGTGAAATTCATCTAATAAATTGAACTAAGTCTGTTGTGTGCGATGCATATACATAATGAAAGGAATACCCTGAAAAAGGAAAGTATACAATTAAAACAACCATCTTGGTGTCATCAGAAAAAGAAACCAGAATAAATGGCTTCAAGCTCTAGAAACTGAAATGGAGTGAGATTGTTCAGTACTTACATAGTGGACTGTGGGGAAAGAGGGATCAGCCAGATGTAGGCAACCAGATTGTCTTGCCAGGGAAATCCTTGGTGAGCTTAAACACAAAAAGGAAGCTTATAAGAAGGGGAAACTTGGACAGATGACTAGGGAGGAGTATAAATATATTGCTCAAGAATGCAGGGTAGTAATCAGGAAGGCGAAAGCACAATTGGGATTGCAGTGAGCAAGGGATGTGAAGGGTAACAAGAGAGGTTTCTACAGGCATGTTTGCAATAAGAGGGTGATCAGAGAGAGTGTGGGGCTCTTACTGGATGAGGGAGGTAACCACGGCTAAGTGTAGACAGCTAGCTTCTTTCAGAAGAAGTTTTTCCGGAAGAGATCTCCCGGGAAACCTTTTTTCGAAAGAGTATTTACACAGCAAAAACACATCCAAAAATGATCTGTTTTTTCAAAAGTTAGAGTCCACATTGATTGGATGCTATCTCACATGTAAGGCCACCCAGAACCAGTTCAGGTAGGGCATTAGGTCAGCAGTTGCTTCTGAGTGCTGTTGCCTAAGGCTAGCTGAGAGAGGAGCTTAAAGGGACCCGTGCCCCCCGGACAGCTGTTTCTCTGCTTCTGCTGCTTGCTTGCCTACCTCTCTGAGGTAGCAAAGCTTCAGCAGTGCATTCTGTAGTTGCCCAGCTTTTGGACAACACATCATTCTTCTTGCCATGGATCTGGTGCTGTCCCTGGGCATGAGATGGACCTTCACTGCCATGCTACAGTTTCTGCACCTCACAGTGGAGAGATGGTTTTGAAGGCTGGACACCTGTTCTCAGTGGTGGGAGTGGCTGGTTATGGAGCCGTGATCGGAGTTCTTCACCACCTGCAGAAGGAGACAACAAACAATCATAGGACTGCCAGGACACTTGAAGAACTCCCAAGCCCAATACCCTCTATGCCCACCACACGCCAGAAGCAACCCCAACATGGCCCATCCCCCCTCAAGGCTTCCACTACCACCACCATCACCCCTTCCCTAGGCAACCCTACTCCAGTGTTTCAGTTTTCCCCCCTCTTGGAACAATAGCACGAGAACACCATTTGTGCATGAACACAGTCCTGATGGTTGCTATCCTGATACTGAACTGGTTCCCAATGGATCAGAAGCTGTCCAGAGTGGCAAGCTTCCAGATGGCAATGGCCACCCACTTCTGGAGGGGGATGGTGGGTCTCATGTGAGTGTCCTATTGCCTGAGGGAAGGGGCAAGCCACTCATATAGCTTCATGAAGGTATCCTTCCACATGTGGAAATTCTGGAGCCATTGCTGGTCATCTCATTGCTCCAGGAGAATCCAGATCCACTGGTCAGAGAATGTCCAGTTGCCAGAAGTGGCAGTGTATGATGTGCAGGAGAGGGAAGATGAGGTCAAGTTGCATGAGCAGCACCTGGAGAGTAGAGAGGAATTGCCCCACAACGAGCTGGGATCCTGTTCCTGAAAAAAAACTGCAGCAGAAGTTACACTAACACATATAAGAGCCGTTGACTGCTGGGAGGCAGGAGTACTGAGGTGTCCTCAAGAGCAACTACCGCAGGCAAAGAAAAGGCTTTGCTGTCCTTCAGGGAGGTAGGCAAAGGAGAAGACCTAAGACATGGCTGTACAGGGGGCTTCCTTTAAGCTTCAGCTCCAGGAAGAGTGCGCTTTTCTTATGCTCTGCCTGAAGTGGTTCTGAGTGGCCTTAAATGCAATTCAGCATCAAATGCGCGTGGACTCTCTATTTCAAAATAGCTCAGTGCTATTTTTATGGGTGTTTGCTGTGTAAATGCTCTATTTAAAATAAGCTATTTTGAAATATAAAATTCAAAATAGCTTATTCTGACAAAAACATGCTGTGTAAACATGCCCTCAGTGACCAGACTAGCATTAAACCACAGACTATCTCGAGTTTAGGTTTCTTAGGGTTTTCCTAAAGAACCACTTGTGTTAGCTCTGTCCCTCCAGAGCCACTCCATCTCACTTTGTCCTGAATAGAGTTACTGAGCCATGTCAGCCACAATTATCTGCCGAACTGCTGACGAGGATTGGTAAAAAAGAGTTCAGTCTCCCTGTTACAGGTGGCAACAACTTAAGTCCATGGCTCATATCTATGTTTCAGATAATCTGCTACAAATAACCTGAACTGGCCTTTGGTTACACTATATCCCTCTTAAAGAATCTGCCATTGCAGATGTAAAGTTGTTGCAGACTTGGTGAGGCATACATTTTTATAAGATAGCAATATCTCAGCCTGGGCCACTATCAGGCTCTCTGATATACAGAATAAATTATTCCAAGTTCTGGAGGTAGACACTACAGAGACAAAGGCAGAAATATAAAATATATAAAATGAATCATTTTAATTTGAAAACCTCAAATATTTTAATGCCACCTGGGCATTTAAATGTAAGAAATAGGTTAACATAAATGTTCAACAGGCAATTTTATCCAATTTATTTTGCCTTATTAAATTCTGAGATCAGAACCACTATACTCAATCAGAATGGCAATTAATAAAAATTAGTAAGTTTGATGAATATGAATAGTGTCAGTGAGCAATTAGATTGTAATTGAGCATGAAATAACTCCACTTACTGTAAAGTTTCAACAGTAGAGTTTAAAAAGCAACTAATAATAACCTGTTCATAAAGCTGAGTGAGTCAGTATAATGGGCTCATGAGTCTTGGTTTAAAAGAATCAGCAAACAGACATTATCTTCATAAACTGAAGCAGCTTATTGGCAAAACACAGAGGAAACCAGAAACATATGATGGTAAGAATTCAGACTGTTCTAGGATGTAACTATATTAATCAGGTTCTCATTATAAAAACTCAGACCCTCTGCTCCCTGAGTCTTGCCCATACTTAAAGTGTTCTAAAAGGGTTGACCATCTTGCAGCCAGCCAGTCAAAAAATGGTTCCTTTATTCAAGCTGATGTTTCCCACTAGTTTCCTGAGAACACAACTACTATCTCTTTCTCTTTAACTATCTTCGGCTGTGTCTACATTGGCAAGATTTTGTGCAAAAGCAGCCACTTTTGCGCAAAATCTCGCCACCTGTTTACACTGGCCGCAAGTATTTGCGCAAGAACACTGATGTTCTACTGTATGAAATCAGTGTTTCTTGCGCAAATACTCTGATGCTCCTGCTCAGAGAGAAGTCCTCTTGTGCAAGTGGCCAGTGTTGACAGGTAACATCAATTTCTTGTGCAAGAAAGCCCGATGGCTAAAATGGCCATTGGAGCTTTCTTGCGCAAGAGAGCGTCTACACTGGCATGGATGCTTTTGTGAAAAAGCAAATCTTTATGCATATGCCAGTATAGACGCTCTCTTATGCAAATACTTTTAATGGAAAAACTTTTCCGTTAAAAGTATTCACGCAAAATCATGCCAGTGTAGACACAGCCTTCATGTATAGCAAATCTCTATCCCATTAGCTGTTGAGGAAGGATGGAATACCCCAGTATTGATCATACCCTCATTATTGTCTTCCCCATTCAGTAACAGACTTCATTCTGCTGTAAATGTGTTTAGAGCTGTACAATAAGAGCATATCTACACTACAAGATAAGGTCGAATATAATAATTGCATGAGAAAAAGTGTGCTACACTGAGAGACATCCTGGGAGGAGGGGACTGGCTTCATCATCAAAAACAGCTCCTGACTCTTATTGATCACCAGCTGACTAGTTTCCTCCTCCCTATCCGCCACCATGGTGTCCTCCAGGCTGATACCAGGTGTGTTTGGCCATGACCATGCTTGGGAGGCTGACCATGTGAGGCACTGCACCAGACCATCTACTCTCCTCCTTTGCCTGATGGTAGGACTTGCACAGCTCCATGATTTTTACTCAGCACTGCTGGATTAGCCTTTGCACCCAGGGAGCTTGCAATCCTGCCATATAGCTCGCTGTTCCTCCTGCTTGTTTGGAGCTCATTAAGGATGGCTTCATCTTCCCACACCTCAATGATCCAAGAGCTCCTGGATACTCCAAGCTGCACCTCTGGGAAATGGAGCCCATGGGAGCAGAGGTCCTCGGAGTCGTCACACTGTTCATCGGATTACTCAAAGTCATCTCCACATGTCATGGTGAGCTGCTTGCTCATGAATAGGCTTGCAACACTGACCATGTGGGAAAGGCTCCGCTACTGTTCCTGTGCCTGTTAGAGCTCAGCAGGAGAGCAATAGAGGTGCAAGTTCTGGGCAGAGTGGTCACAATGGGAAGCTGCGGGAGGCCTTCTGGAAGCTAATAGCATTGACTTTCCGGCAATGCTGAGTCTACACTAGCATAAATTCGAGCATGCAAGTTCGGGAATAGTATTACTCCTTGTAAAAAGCAGTACAGAAATTGGCTTCCATGGCCCTTAAGGCTGACAAAACAGGCTTGGTAGTGTGGACACATTACTAAGAAAATAGACTGTATGGGGCTAATGTCATTGTAAATCATAATATAGATCAGGACTCTCAGGCCCCATTCTGCTGTGTATAAAATGTAGACCGATTGCTGCAACCATGCTCTGATGTCACTGGGGCTCTGTGCAGTCCAGCCTCATGTTATACATTGGAGGATCACAGTCATAGATTCAGAAACATACTTTGTCTGAGTTCTTCAATGACTACTCTAATTCTAGTACCTGAATCTCTTACAAATTCTCTCTGAAAATGCCCATGCTTCCTTGGGTGTTTTCTAATAAACAAAATTGATTTCAGGAATTTAATCTGACTTCCAGAATTTGTATCTGATTAAAACATGTGTCAATATTGCAGGCACAAAATGTATGGAATATCTGTGGATCCTTCTGCATTTGAAAGAATATGGTCCTTTATCTGTGGGTTCTAGAATGGTAAAGAGTATCAGAGGGGTAGCCATGTTAGTCTCAATCTACAAAAGCAGCGAGGAGTCCTGTGGCACCTTATAGATTAACCGAAGTATTGGAGCATAAGCTTTTCATGGGCAAAGACCCACTTCATCAGATGCAAGTGAATGGTAAATAAGCTAGATAAATATAACTAGGAGAAGCATACTACAATACTCCTGGCTGCAAGGAGCTGCCAAGTCAATCTGCCAGTGCTTCCTATTATGTTTCTGAGCAGCAATACCTTACTATGATTAATATTTTAACCTAACAGGAATAAATTATTAGCTCTTTGTTTATGCTGTATAATAGCATAGTTTTGATATCCGAATGTTGTCCTTGCACTTTGTATGTTCAGTTTTCAGTTATCCTGCATGGAAAATGTGTCCATTATATTCAAATAGATTCTGTTTTCCATACTGTAATATAAAACCTTCTTTGTAATCATCTGCGTTTTGAAGAAAAGAAGTAGAATACAGAAAACATTCTCTTTCATGTGTTTGTAGGCAGTTATTTCATCCCTTTATAGTTCTCAGATTAGCTAGTTATACAAATGTGGCTTTTCCCGTTAGTCCCTCCAACTCTTTGATCACTTTTTGTTGCTCTTCTTCAAACTTCTTCCATGTTGTCAATAAGAGGAGGTTACTCACCTCAATAGTAACTGACGTTCTTCGAGATGAGTGTCCCCGTGGATGCTCCACATTAGGTTAGTGTGCCACCGCCGAGCCTCAGAGCTGAGATTTCATAGCAGTGTCACTAGGACTATGCAGGCATGCACCAGCAGTCACGTGCTGTTAGGCTTCAGACATTGCGCATGCATGAGCCCCTCCTCCTCACTCCTAAGTTCCTTCTCTACCTCAAAACAATGGCTTGGGAAGGCCAGAATCCCAAAGTACAGGGGGAGAAGGGAGAGTTGTGGAGCACCCATGCGGCGACACTCATCTCAAAGAATGTCAGTTCCTATTGAGGTGAGCAACCTCCTCTTTGAGAGAGAGATGTCCCCATGGGTGCTCCACTTTAGGTGACTACAAAGCAATTTCCCTTTAGGGAGATAGGGACTTCAGATCTAGCAAAAAAGTGGTGGAAAGAACTGCATTAGCTAGTTTCAGGCTGGAAAGAGGTCCCTGCATAAGTGCATGGTGCTTTGCAAATGCGTGGTCGGAGGACCGCATGGTGTTATGCAGATGTCTCTTATGGGTACTTCATGGAGGAATGCTATTGAGGTAGCCATGGCTCTGGTTGAGTGTGCCCTTATGCTATCTGGAGTCTGACTGTGCGTAGCAAAGCTTAATGCAATCCAAGATCCAGTGGGAGAGTCTCTGTGATGAGATGGCCTGGCCCTTATTGTGGTTTGCTATTGAAACAAATAGTCTGGGAGACACCCGGAATGGATTTATTCATTGCAGGTAAAAAGAGAGCGCTCTGTGCAAGTTGAGGGTATGCATTTTGATCTTGAAAGAATTGGCATGTGCTTTGGTGAAGAAGGTGGGAAGGTGTATTGTCTGGTTCATGTGGAAGGATGAGTATTCTTTGGGGAGGAGTTTGGCATGGGTACGTAAAGTGACCTTGTCTTTAAAGAAGATGGTATATTGGAGATTTGCCATTAGGGTTGCTATTTCTCCTACCCCTCTATCTATCTAGCCGAGATAATGGCTACAAGGAAAACAGTTTTCATGGGCAAGTGTAATAATGAGGTGGTTGCCATTGGTTTGAAAGGCAGCCTTGTTAGAGCATTCAATACTAAATGTAGGTCCCACAGTTTCATTGGTGGATTGATATCAGGATAAAGTGCCTGCAGGCCCTTTAAAAGCTTCTTGGTGAGTGAATGGGCAAATATGGATGAGTTGTCTGTCTTGGAGTGAAACATAGTAATAGCTGCAAGGTGAACTTTAATAGAGCTTATTGTGAGGCCCGCTTGTTTAAGGTGCAGAAGATAGTCGAAGATGGTTATGAAATTGTCTATATACAGTGTGACGTGCCTGTTGGCAATGAATGGGAAGAATCTGATGCATACATTCCTGACTGCTTGCAGTTCCAGGATGTTTATGTGCAAGTTCTTGTTATTGCTGGACCACAGGCTCTGGCACGTATGATGTCATAAATCCTGTGCGAGATGCATTTGTTGTCATGAACACAGATGGTTCTGGTGGGTGGAAGGTGACTCTGGTACACAAGTTCTGTGGATAAGCCACCAGTATAAGGATTCCTTTACTATCCCTTGAAGGGCTAGGGATTTGGATAGCGGATGAACATTGGGTTTATACACCTGTCCCTGCCATCTCTGTAAACATCTCATGTGCTGATGGGCATTGCCGACTACAAAGTTGCATGCTGCCATATACCCCAACAGCAGAAGGCATTTGCGTGTTGTTATGCGGGGGCTGGAATGCAAGGTATTTACCAAGGCCATAATTTTTTGAAAATGGTCTGTAGGTAGGGGATGCAGTGGTCATTGTTGAATCTAGACATGCTCCTATAAACTGTATCTTTTGTGTAGGAGAGAGTGTCAATTTGGTTTTGTTCACCTGAAGGCCCAGGTGTCAGAATAGGTGTCTTGTGACTGATAGAGAATGGCAGGAATTGTTGTGTGAGTGCAACTTGAAGAGGCAGTCATCTAGGTAAGGAAATATGATAACTGTTTGTTTCCGCAGGTACGCTGTGACAATTGCCAACACCTTTGAGAAGACCCTCAGGGCCATAGAGAGTCCAAATGGAAGCACTTTGTATTGGTAGTGTTAAGAATCTACAACAAAACAAAGAAAACGCCTGTGAGCAGGGTGGATGGCAATGTGAAAGTATGCATCTTCCTAGTTATTGCTCAAGAAGGATCTTGTGAGAGTGGTCCCTGAAAAGGGACAGGGAAGGGGAGTGGATAGGGGGTATGGACTGAAAGGGAATAAGGTAGCCTTTTTCGATTATCTGCAGGACTCATCTATCAGAGGTTATATATACATTGTTAGTTGTTGAAGAAGGGCAACAATCAGTGATGGAAGAGATGTGCTTGTGTTGGTTGCATTGGAATAGACTTTGCAATGGGCTTTCTAGACCCTCAACCTGATGATCAAATTTGCTTGTTGGACTGCTGTTGGGAACTGGTAGAGGAAGGGTGACATTGTTGGTTTCTGCCTCTGCTCTGCCTCTGGTGGTCTTGTCTTTAGTAGTGTTGTGTATATGGAGAATATCAAGGTCTTGAATAGGGCTGATACCTATATTGCCTTCTTCAGCTTGCTTTGTCGACAGAACTGGATGTAGTCTAGACGCTCTTTGTCAACAGAAGCTTTGTTGACAGTATCTGTCGACAAAACTTCTGTCGACAAAAGCCTGTAGTCTAGACGTACCCCCAGAGACTGCAGGAAGGGATTAACTGGGAGAAAAAGAAAAAAAAACCTTATACTAATTAAGATTTTTGTAAAGTAATGAAGTAATTAACTATTTAAAACTCACTAACTAATTCACTATTATAATGAATTTAACTGGTTTTAAGAAGTATAATCATGTAGATTGAAGAAGCCAGGGAGCACTGCTGAGTCTGTCTGTAGCTGGAGGTAGTAGAGAAGGAACTGGGGGTGGGGGAGTCACACATGCGCGATGCCTTTAGCCTAACTACACATGACTGGTGTGCACCTGCGCAGCCTCAGGGACACTGTTATGAAATCTCCACTCTAAGGCTCGGCGGCGGCGCACCAACCTAATATGGAGCACCCACAGGAATCTCTCTCGAAGAACATATATACCAATTGAGTTGTGATACAACATCCACTCTTCACAGTTATTTTCTCTGCATGTAAAATATATATGTGTGCATTGGGTGACAGATCAGTCAAAATTAAATCAATGACTGATCTGTCCTTGATTTCCAAGAGGCCAAGATTTCACCTAATTGTGCAACTATGGAAGTGTTATGATTCTAAATTAAAAACTTTGTATGTAAAGAAACCAATAGAATTTCTCAAATGAAATTACAGACTTAAAACAAAATCAGTGAGCACTACTGCTCTTGATAAAAGTATAATAATTTGATTTATAGCAGCCTGATGCCCTTCTAAAGAGGACACTATACTGACAACAGAATAAAAGATACAATATAAAATGCGCCTCAATATATTTTCGCTTGCAATACAATATGGGGTATAGAGCTCAGGAAAGTACAGTAAAGAGACTCCTTAAATATATACATTTTGAAATATGAAATTAAAGTCAACGTTATTATATTATATTTTCCTGACCTTCCTGGTTTTATGAGGGAGAATAACTGAACTATATGAGGTCTGTTTATTATTTTGAGTCTGAACTCTCCAGTAGTCCAAGCCATATGTGGAGTGGTCCATGAATCTAAAGCTTAACCTTATGTTGCAAATAACTCTTATCCTTGGATACACTTAGTAAAACACTTATTTCAAATGTTGGCACCTATATGAAATGAGAGTGGAAAATTTGAGCTGTGACAAATTTCCCTATATGTTTGACTTATTGTTCAGTGCCCTACAGTGCTGAAAATATATATTTTATTATTTTTTATATACTAAGAATTACAAATGTAAAGAAAGTTGATTTCCTTCTCCTCCCTTTATGAAGAACATTTACTTTTCAGTCTTCTAACTACAGGGAAGAAGTCAAAAGAATGGCTACTTTGGAGAATGGCTTCCAAATTTTGAAAATGAACAATGTTTTGTAATGATTCTTATATGGTATATTGATATAAAATTAATCAAGTTTATGTCTCCTGTCAGTGCACAGCTATAATAAATGACAGGCTGTTGTGGTGCCAAACCATCCAAAAAATTATTTGCTATCGGCTTTGTCAGAAATCTGCTGACATTCAATGTGTTCTTGACTGTGGCTCAGATATGAATTTCCAGCTTTGTGTCATACATGCATGAGTTCTTCTTTCAGGCTGTTTTGGCTTTCTGCAGCTGTTAAAAGGTCAGAGGTAATCAGATAAGCCAGTAGGATGCTATCTGTCATTATAAGCTGACTTGAGGCATCATACATAGGAAATCATGCTGAATATCAATACTGACATTTGAAGAGATGGAATAGCAGCCCCATTATTACAAATGTATCACACACTAAACTAAAGCTGATACTCAAATAATTCTTTGCAGTAAAATAGTGCTTTAGGGTATTTCATTCTTATGTCAATTTATTTGGTAAAATCATCTTAATTTAATCTAACAATGAATGAAACAGTCAAAACTTGTTTTTCATAACACAGCTAATATGTTTGCCATATATCTAATTGGCATCACAGATTATTTTTGTGTGTCAATAATATGCCAGTATCAGAGTAATACTTCATTACTTAGAGTTTGTGTCGAATTACCTAGTCATTGCTCTTAAAATTTATTAAGTGATGCCATGTGCTCTTTACTCCAGTTGGCTTAACATGTACAAAATAAGATGTACTATAGCTGTAGTGATACTACTATTTGAATAATTAGTGCTTTTATACTGTCCTTAGTGTATATTGAAACAAAAAAATTATCTGAAAATGTATGCATAACTACATCTTAAATTGAAACCTTAGACATTTCTTTTGATGTACACAAATTCTGCTAAATTAATTTATTTTATGTTGCATTGAATTTACCATTTATAAGTTATTAATGTTCTTTTGTCAATGTATTAAGTTCTTGTAGATATAATCTATTATACACAGATCCTTATGTTCCCATAATTAATATATTTTAATTTTCACAGGGGATGGTCTGATGGCTGTAAGACTCTCAAAACCAAATAATTTAAATCTTTTTTTAATATTACAGATCAGATCTTTGGCTTGTGTAAATTTGTTCCAGCTTCATTGAAATCAGGATCTGCCCCTATATTCCAGTAAAATCTTTCTGACATTTAGAAATATTCTGATGCATTTTTTTTTTATTTTCTAGTAGCATGTGGGATGGCAGCAGACTCCCAAAATATTAGGCCTGGTCTACACTAAGACTTTACCCAAAATTTAGCCCCCCCTATGGTCGCTTATCTAAGTGATGTGTCAACACTACTAAGCCTGTTGTTCCATCTTAAGGGGTGTGACGGGGCTGGCCTGCCCTGCAATGAACAGGGGGGCGGAGAGCCTGTCTATTGGGTAGAATATGCCCCTCCCCCACAGCCCTGCTGGGCATGCACGCAGTGCAGCCCCAGTATAAAAGGCTGCCGGGCTGCTCAGATGGGGCTGACCTCCGGGGAGGAAGGAGCTCCGGCCCAACCCCCACAGCCGGATCTGCTGGTGGAACCAGAGCCGTTGGGACCGCCACCGTTGCTGCTATCATCCCCGGGTCAAGCACGCCCGCAACGCTGACTCCGGGAGGCGGCCCGCCTCACCGCAGTGGACAACCACTTCGCTGCTGCCCCAGACACGGGACCTGCCAACATTGCAGCCGCCGCCAGCCCAGCTTCGCCAGGTGGGGTCTCCGTCGGCCACAGGGCTGGGGTAGGAAGCTATCCAGGGCAAAGGGCAGGGAACCCCCCCCCCCCCACCAGTGGGCTCGGCGCGTTTCAGAGAGAACTCCCTGCCGAGCCAGTGGTGGGAACCACCCACCACTAATAGGGCCCTGGGTTGGGGTCCAGTGGAGAGGGAGGGGCAGGACCCTCTACCCCATCCCCTCAGGGCATAGACTAGGCCTCAGGGCCTGCGATTGTTCTGGACTAGGCCTCAGGGTCTGCTTTAACCACAGACTAGGCCTCAGGGCCTACGATTGTGGTGGACTAGGCCTCAGGGCCTGCTTTAACCTTGGGGAGAAGAGGGCGGGGCGGGGCTGGGGACCCCGCCACAAGGGGCCACAGAATTGGAACCCTGTAGTCCTTCTTTTCACAAGTAATAAAGTTTTTCCTGACTATGCATGTCTGACATTACACTAGAGCAGATGCTGCAGTGCTGGAAATCCAACCCCATTGGCATGTGGGAGGCCTCCAGAAGCTGTTTAGGTATGTCTAAACTTGCTCTCTATCTCGAGATAGGGATGCAAATGTAGTGTACTGAAATTGCTAATGAAGCTCGGGATTTAAATATCCCGTGCCTAATTAGCATAACCGCGTCCGTCTGCCATTTTGAAATCACATTATTGCAAAATAAAAGCCCTGTGTAGCAGTGTTATTTCTAGAGAAAACCCTTCTCTCGAATAACTGTTAAACCTCATTTTTTGAGGAGTACAAGTTCTTTTGAAAAAGGATTTTATTTTCAAAAGATCCCCGTCTAAACTTTCTCTACAAAATTAGATAGGGAAAATAGTCAGAGCCCATTCTATGGTCCATTATTCCTGTAAGTTTTATCATAGACATACATAACACTAAATACGTTTACTAAATGCCATTTACCCATTTCAAAGTTTTCAAATATGTACTTAAGTCAGGCCAACTCAACTTTGGAAGTTCCGGGGGTCACAATGATACTTAACAGCACATGCCAAGGGCTGCAACTTAAGTGTCTTTGCATATACATTCAAATATATATGCAAATAGCTTCTTTCACATTGATGGGCATGAATACAAAGTTTAAGGCAAGACTACACAACACACAGGCTTCATTTAAGTCAGTTCTGCTGCTATTAAAATGCAATATTTGCCTGATTTCCATGCTTATGACAGCACTTTTAATGATCAATGATAGTCCAGGAATTTAACTATTAAAACACATATCAACAGAAGACTATTATATTGACTACTTTTTTGTTTTGGCTCCCACCTATGGGCCACAAACTTACAGGCAATGGGCAGTGTAATGGGGTGTCCTTGCCCCGCACTTGGGAAAGCCCCCAACCCCGCTGCGGAGAGCAGACAGACCGGAAAGCGCCGGAGAAATGGTGCTGCGGGCCAAGGGGGGATCGGCCAGGAGGGAAAGCGAAGGGATTACAAGGGGTGCGGAAGATACTCCCCAGTGACATCTGCAGTTGACATCACCAGCAGCCTGAGCTCCTTTCCCCATCACCGAGGTGATCCATGAATCCCTGGCAAAGGGCGATCTAGAGGGTGTCTGTCTGCCCTCCTGGGGTGACCGGGATCTGATAGCGCGATTAATGAGACATTGAAAACACTGAGACTAACCACAGAGCATAAAGAACCGCAGGACATAGTACGTGATAAATGGTATCAAGGGACTTCAGGCTCCCTGGGGAGGGGGAGACTTTGTACATGTGGCGGAGAATGTGGATGTGATCCTAGGCCCCGCCGGAGGGGTCGAGTAAGAGGACGTAAGTCCTGTAAGCTAATAGTATATTTGTTTCAAGGGAGAGGAATGGAGATCAATAAGATCTTAGAATGGCTGATGGACAGCCAAAAGCAAAAGCAACAGCAACAACAAAGGTGGTGCAACAAATCATGACACAATTCTAGGAACAACAATGTCAGCTAATTCAAGGACTCCAAGAGACAGCACCGGTGCCATCAAGCAGAGTGATTAGCAGCCCTCCGACGGGGGCGGAAAAGGGGACGGTGGGCACTCAACTCCCCATACATCTGTCCAAGATGGGACCCCGGGATGATCCCAAGGCGCAGGAACATTGGGCCATGCTCCTGGCCCCCTACCTGTTCGGGCCAGCCCAATTGGCCTACCAAGGTGTGTCGGCCAAAGATGCCCTTTGCTACTATAAGGTTAAAGAGGCGATTCTGTATCAGCTAGGTGTCTTACCTGAGACCTATAGACGAAGGTTCAGAGAGGCCTGTTATGACCTGAAAGAATGCCCACAAGCCGTAGCCCAGAGGTCAAAGAGACGGGAATGAGATGGCTAGAACCTGAAAACAAATCGGGTCCAGGTTGCCGACTTGATTATTTTCATAGAATCATAGAATACTAGGACTGGAAGGGACCTCGAGAGGTCATCGAGTCCAGTCCCCTGCCTTCATGGCAGGATCAAATACTGTCTAGACCATCCCTGATAGACATTTATCTAATCTACTCTTAAATATCTCCACAGATGGAGATTCCACACCCTCCCTGGGCAATTTATTCCAGTGTTTGACTACCCTGACAGTTAGGAACTTTTTCCTAATGTCCAACTCCCTTGATGCAGTTTAAGCCCATTGCTTCTTGTTCTATCCCCAGAGGCCAAGATGAACAAGTTTTCTCCCTCTTCCTTATGACACCCTTATGAAAACTGCTATCATGTCCCCCCTCAATCTACTCTTTTCTAAACTAAACAAACCCAATTCCTTCAACCTTCCCTCATAGGTCATGTTCTCTAGACCTTTAATCATTCTCGTTGTTCTTTTCTGGACCCTCTCCAATTTCACCACATCTTTCTTGAAATGTGGTGCCCAAAACTGAACACAATACTCCAATTGAGGCCTAATCAGCGCAGAATAGAGCAGAAGAATGACTTCTCATGTCTTGCTCACAACACACCTGTTAATGCATCCCAGAATCATGCTTGCTTTTTTTGCAACAGCATCACACTGCTGACTCATATTCAGCTTGTGGTCCACTATGACCCCTAGATCCCTTTCTGCCGTACTCCTACCCAGACAGTCACTTCCCATTCTGTATGTATAAAGCTGATTGTTCCTTCCTAAGTGGAGCACTTTGCATTTGTCTTTATTAAACTTCATCCTATTTACCTCAGACCATTTCTCCAATTTTTCCAGGTCATTTTGAATTATGATCCTATCCTCCAGATTAGTCGCAACCCCTCCCAGCCTCGTATCATCTGCAAACTTAATAAGCGTACTTTCTATACCGATATCTAAATCGTTGATGAAGATATTGAACGGAGCTGGTCCCAAAACAGACCCCCTGTGGAACCACACTTTTTATGCCTTTCCAGCAGGATTGTGAACCATTAATAACTACTCTTTGAGTACAGTTATCCAGCCAGTTATGTACCCACCCTATAGTAGCCTCATCTAAGTTGTATTTACCTTGTTTATTGATAAGAATATCATGCGAGACCGCATCAAACGCCTTACTAAAGTCTAAGTATACCACATCCACCGCTTCTCCCTTATCCACAAGATTCGTTATCCTATTAAAGAAAGCTATCAGGTTGGTTTGACGTGATTTGTTCTTTACAAATCCATGCTGGATGTTTCCTATCACCTTGCCATTTTCCAAGTGTTTACAGATGATTTCCTTAATTACTTGCTCCATTATCTTCCCTGGCACAGAAGTTAAACTAACTGGTCTATAGTTTCCTGGGTTGTTCTTATTTCCCTTTTTATAGATGGGCACTATATTTGCCCTTTTCCAATCTCATAGACTCATATATGGCTGTGTCTACACTGCACCCCTTTTCCGGAAAAGGGATGCAGATGAGACAAGTCGGAATTGCAAATGAAGCGGGGGATTTGTAATAACATGGCTGCCGCTTTTTCCCAGTTCGGGGCTTTGCCGGAGAAAGGCGCCAGTCTAGACGGGATCTTTCAGAAAATAAACCCTTTTCCGAAAGGTCCCTTATTCCTCTTAAAATCAGCAATAAAGGATCTTTCAGAAAAGGGTTTATTTTCCGAAAGATCACGTCTAGACTGGCGCTTTTCTCCGGCAAAGCCCTGAGCCGGAAAAAAGCGGCAGCCATGTTTATACAAATGAAGCGGGGGATATTTAAATCCCCCGCTTCATTTGAAATTCTGACTTGTCTCATCTGCATCCCTTTTCTGGAAAAGGGGTGCAGTGTAGACATAGCAATAGACTTTAAGGTCAGAAGGGACCATTATGATGATCTAGTCTGACCCTCTGCTCTGTGCAGACCACGGAATCCCACCCACCCCCTCCTAGAATAATCCTCTCACCTATATCTCAGATATTGAAGCCTTCAAATACTTTGAAGACCCCAAGATGTAGAGAATCCTCCAGCTGTGATCTGTGTCCCATGCTACAGAGGCAAAAAACCTCCAGGGCCTCTGCCAATCTACCCTGGAGGAAAATTCCTTCCTGACCCCAAATATGGTGATCAGATAAACCCTGAGCATGTGGGCAAGACTCACCAGCCAGACACCCAGAAAGTTCTCTATAGTAACTCCTATCATCCCTCCATTGACCTATTTACCACTGATAATGAATGGTCAATTAGTTACCAAGATCATGTTATCTCATAAACCCGATGGCTGTGTCTACACTGGGCCACTTATTCCAGAAAATCAGCCGCTTTTCCAGAATAAGCTGCGAGCTGTCTATACTGGCCCTTGAATTTCCAGAAAAGCAACGATGCTCTACTATACAAAATCAGCCGTTATTCCAGAAAAACTGTTCTGCTCCCACTTGGGCATAAGTCCTTATTCCGGAACACTGTTCTGGAAAAGGGCCAGTGTAGACAGCCCAGTAGTCTTTTCCGGAAAAAAGCCCCAATCACGAAAATGGTGATCAGGGCTCTTTTCCGGAAAAGTGCATCTACATTGGCCACAGATGCTTTTCCAGAAAAAAGGGCTTTTCCGGAAAAGCAGCCTGCCAATGTAGATGCTCCTTTTCCAGAAAAACTGAAAACGGAATAGCATTTAACCGTTTTAAGCATTTCCGGAAATTCATGCCAGTGTAGACACAGCCATCTAGTTTAATCTTGAAGCCAGATAGATCTTTTGTCCCCACTACTTCCCTTGGAAGGCTGTTCCAGAATCTCACTCCTCTAATGCTTAGAAACCTTCCTCTAATCTCAAATCTAAACTCCCTACTAGCCATCATATATCGATTTGTTCTTGTGTCCATATAGGTATTAAGCTTAAATAATTCCTCTCCCTCCCTGGTATTTATCCCTCTAATATATTTAAAGAGTGCAATCATGTGCCCCCTCAACCTTCTTTTGATTAAGGTACACAAGTCAAGCTTCTTGAGTCTCTTTTCATAAGACAGGTTTTCCATTCCTCGGATCATCCTAGTGGCCCTTCTTTGTACCTGTTCCAGTTTGAATTCATCCTTCTTAAACATGGGAGACCAGAACTGCACACAGTATTCCAAATGGGGTCTCACCAATGCCTTGTATAATGGCACTAACACCTCCTTATCCCTACTGGAAATACCTCACCTAATATATCTCAAGACCGTATTAGCCTTTTTCACGGTCATGTCACAGTGGCAGCTCATAGTCATCCTGTGATCAACCAGGACTCCGAGGTCCTTCTCCTCCTCCATTACTTCCAACTGATGTGTCCCCAGCTTATAACTAAATTTCTTGTTATTAATCCCTAAATGTTATTGTTATTAATCCCTAAATTCCACCTTACACTTCTCACTATTAAATTTCATCCTATTGCTATCATTCAAATTTACAAGGTCATCCAGATCTTCCTGTATGATATCCCGATCCTTTTCTGAATTGGCAATACCTCCCAACTTTGTGTCATCTGCAAATTTTATCAGGACACTTCCACTTTTGGTGTCAAGGTCCGTGATAAAAAGTTTAAATAAAATTGGCCCCAAAACTGATCCCTGAGGAACTCCGCTAGTAACCTTCCTCCAACCTGACAGTTCACCTTTCAGTATGACCCGCTGTAGTCTCCTCTTTAACCAGTTGCTTATCCACCTTTCAACTTTCATATTAATCCCTATCTTTTCCAATTTAACCAATAGTTCTCTATGTGGTACTATATCAAATGCCTTACTAAAGTCGAGGTAGATTAGATCCACTGCATTTCCTTTATCTAAAAAATCTGTTACTTTCTCAAAAAAGGAGATCAGGTTGGTTTGGCATGATCTACCTTTTGTAAAACCATGTTGTAATTTGTCCCAATTGCCATTAGCCTCAATGTATCTAACTACTTTCTCCTTCAAAATTTTTTCCAAGATCTTGCATACTACAGATGTCAGACTAACAGGCCTATAGTTACCCGGGTCGCTTATTTTCCCTTTTCTTAAAAATAGGATCTATATTAGCAATTCTCCAGTCAACCCCTGGGACAACCCCTGAGTTTAGAGAGTTATTAAAAATTTTTGCTAATGGACTTGCAATTTCATGAGCCAGTGCCTTTAATATTCTTGGATGAATATTATCTGGGCCTCCCGATTTACTCCCATTAAGCTGTTCAAGTTTGGCTTTTACCTCGGATATGGTAATATCTACCTCCATATCCTTAGTCCCATTTATGTTACTATTATCCATAAGCTCTTCATTAGCCTCATTAAAGACTGAAGCAAAGTATTTGTTTACATATTGGGCCATGCCTAGATTAGCCTTAATCTCCACCCCATCCTTAGTAATTAGCGGTCCTACTTCTTCTTTTTTTTTGTTTTTTTCCTATTTATATGGCTATAAAACCTTTTACTATTGGTTTTAATTCCCTTTGCAAGGTCCAATTCTACCTGACTTTTAGCCTCTCTCACTTTGTCCCTACATGCTCTAACCTCAATAAGGAGGCTTTCTTTACTGATCCCTCCCATCTTCCACTCCTTATATGCTTTCTGCTTTTTCTTAATCACCTCTCTGAGATGCTTGCTCATCCAGCTTGGTCTAACACACCTGCCTATAATTTTTTTCCCTTTTCTTGGGATACAGGCTTCTGACAGCTTCTGCAACTTTAATTTAAAATAATCCCAGGCCTCCTCCACCTCAAGATCCATAATTTCTTTAGTCCAATCAACTTCCCTAACAAATGTCCTTAATTTATTAGTTAGCCCGTTTGAAATAAAAAGCCCTAGTCTAAGATTTATTTTTGTTTATCCTTCCATTTAATTTGAACTGAATTAGCTCATGATCACTCGAGCCAAGGTTGTCTCCTACAACCATTTCATCTATGAGGTCCTCGTTACTCACCAAAACCAAATCTAAAATAGCATCCCCCCTTCTTGGTTCAGCAACTACTTGATGGAAGGAATTCATCAGCTATCACATCTAGGAAAATCTGATCCCTATTATTATTACTAGCACTTGCTCTCCAGTCTATATCTGGAAAGTTGATTACACAGTTTCCATGAGTATTTACTTTGTTAAAAACATTAAAGAGGTCTCTATCCGTATCCAAATTGGATCCTGGTGGTCTATAACACACCCCAAGCACTATCCCAGTGGAGGATCTGACAGTTTTCTTTCCCAATGTGATTTTTGCCCAAACAGACTGTCTTCTCCATTCCATCACTTTTTATTTCTTTA
Organism: Pelodiscus sinensis; assembly: GCF_049634645.1. Classification (NCBI taxonomy): domain Eukaryota; kingdom Metazoa; phylum Chordata; order Testudines; family Trionychidae; genus Pelodiscus; species Pelodiscus sinensis. The sequence continues at coordinate 13,243,438 of NC_134723.1, forward strand.
CAATCTACCTCATCTTTGATATACAATGCGACTCCACCACCTTTACCCTTATTTCTATCTTTCCTAAACAGCACATACCCTTCAATACCTGTACTCCAGTCATGCCTAGTATTCCACCATGTTTCTGTTATTCCTATAATATCTGGTTTCACTTCCTGGACCAATAGCTCTAGTTCCTCCATTTTGTTACCTAGGCTCCTCGCATTGGTATACAAACATCTTGATTTTTGCTGTTTGGCCTCACTCACATTCTTTACCCAATTTGGCATGGACGATGTACCTCCAATATGACCTATTAGACTAGCATCCACCCTACCCTTCCTCATGTACATTCTCCTACCCCCACCTATATCCTTTCTTACTTCGTTTTCCTCCTGTTCTTGAGCTCTATTTTTCCTTCACTGACCCATCTTTTCCTCTGCCTGGTTCTCTTAGTCACATGCTTCCACTGTTCATTTTCTTTGCCCAGCAGTCCCCCCTCAGAGGCCCTTGATCCTGCTTCCATCTGCATATCTAAACTTTCCCCTTCAGCCACGTCATGCCTTTGCTCCATCATCTGCTCAAACCCCCTTCTAAACTCAACCAGAGTTTCCACTTGCATCTCCAGTCCTCGGATCTTTTCTTCCATCAGGCGGCACTTTATGCAAACAAAACTCCTTTCAGATAACCCCTCCAGAATCATGTACATACCGCAGCTGCCACATCCAATCATCCTCCTTGTGTTCTCTACTACTTGGGCCATGGCCACTACTGCCTCTGTGTTTTATCTACTTTCTCACCAAAATCCTATTAGTCCAGTGAGCACAAAAGCAAACCAAAACACCCTCCTTCCACAGCAAAAACAAACCCCAAACAAGTCCCAATATCCAAACTCTGTTTACAAACTCCCACTCAAACTCCCCTGTTTACATCTCTGTTTGCTGGCTCCTGCACCGCTGCAGCTATCTATGCCAGTGCCTGACTAGAAGGCTACCTTTATAGGAGTCCTAATCAGTGAAGCTCTGCCCCTTAATCAGGGCTCAGCTTCTCTCCCAGCACACTGCCCCTCCAAGCCTCTACACATACAAACAATACAAATCCAAATGCAAACTTCTCCTCCAACAGAACTCCCTCTCAAATTCCCCTGTTTGCAGCTCTGTTTGCTGGCTCCTGTACTGCTGTAGCTATCTGGAATCTCTCCTGTCTCCCATGATTTTCCAAATATGATAGCTAGAGGCTCCGATACCTCCTCTATCAGCTCCTTGAGTATTCTAAGATGCATTTCATCAGGCCCTGGTGACTTGCAGGCATCTAACATTTCTATATGCCTAACATTTCTCCCAGGTCTCCCTTTTAGCCTAACCCAGAGACTCTCAACACTTCCATCTCCTATGTCCATCTCCACCTCACTCCAAATGTGTTCATTTTTAACGTGTAAGGCAACACCTCCTGCCTTTTTCCCTGTCTATACTTCCTGAGCAATCTGTACCCTTCTATACAAACATTACAATTATGTGTATTATCCCACCAAGTTTCCGTGATGCAAACAGTGTCATAATTGTACTTATTTATTAGCACTTCCAGTTCTTCTTGCTTATTTCCCATACTCCTTGCATTTGTATATAGGCATCTAAGATCCTGATTTGACCTTGCCTCCCCGTTTTGTCCTGACCCTCCTTTCTCTCTGCCGTTGTAGCCCACACTTCCTCCTGTTTCCAACCCATCTCCCAGGTCTCCATGTTCTCCACTTACCGGTGGGCTTTGCTCACCTGTCCCCCTTGAACCTAGTTTAAAGCCCTCCTCACTAGGTTAGCCATTCTGTGTCCAAATAAGGTCTTCCCCCTCCTCGAAAGGTGAATGTCATCCCTGATTAGCAGTCCTTCCTGGAATAGCATCCCATGGTTGAGGAAGCCAAAGCCCTCCTGGCGACACCATCTTCGCAGCCAGGCATTCACCTACAGGCATTGGATCAGGAAGTGGGTCTGGCCCACGAAAGCTCATCATCTAATAAACCATCTTGTTAGTCTTTAAAGTGCTACATTGTCCTGCATTTTGCTTCAGCTACCCCAGACTAACACGGCTACATTTCTATCACTATTGTTAGTTCAAGAACTCCTCCTAAATGGTAAGAGCTAAGACTACCAAATTTAGTATGCAGCTTCCTCTTACCATATCTTAAAGCAAGGTCAGGGTTTGGTTGTGCCAGGAAAATGGGATGTGCCTAGAATGGGATTGCTTCTCATAAAACCATACAAAAAAGAGACAGGATCATCAGGCACTTGCTCTGCCCCCCCTCCAGGACTGCCCCAGCCCTGAACCTCCCATTGCCTAGGCACACTTTATGGAGGGTGAAGGGCTTAATTCCCCACTCCAGTTCATAAGGGAACATTGCTGGTATTCCCCTTCATCACGGAGTGAGGGAAAGTGCACAGTTTGCTTCATCCCTCACTATAGGAGGGGAGTGTAGGGATTAGACTAACCTAGACCTGCCTCAGCTGTCACATGCACCCCTCCCCATCTGTGCCTGCTGGAACTGAAGTAGCCATGGAGAAGTGCTTTTCGATTGGACTGAAGCTGCTGTGGTGAGAGAGGGCTGGAATTGTCTTCTCTCTCCTAGGACAGCCTACATTCTGAGCCCCACCCCAGAGCAATGATTTAAATGAAGAAAACAAATATTAAGTTAAGGATCCAAACAATGCAGGTAAATCTTCTAATGATTTAATGAATGATTTCAAAATCTACAAGTAAGACAAAATTAAGTAGACTAAAAATGATTACTTGCATGTCATTTGTAATAACAATAATCTCTCCAAAGCACTGAATTTTCCTAAAGACAATTATGTAATTATTTGCTTACCTTAACATGGAAAGCTGTATCTTGACTCATATGTACATATGTCATAATGATTTTTTTCAATGAATAAGAAAATACTGGAATTTATCTAGATGAAACATTTATGTACAAGCTCAACCAAATTTTGTTATTCGCCGACCTCAATTCCAGAAGACATTTTCAATTAAGAAAAATGTTTAGATTGTTAGCAAGCTGTCATTCAGTAAAAAATTTTTAATTAAACAGAGAGTGATAAAGAAATTAATGAACACATATTTATTTTCCCGTTATCCTAATTTACATTTCTAAATTACTCAGGTTATGCAGCAATTAAGCTTTAATTGCTTTTAGACAAATGAATATCTCAGAATGAAGGACAAATAGTGCTGGAATTCTCTAAGAATGGTGTATTTTAATACCAATGCTTCTTATTTTCTGATAATTTTAGGAGCATACATCTGAAAATAGAACATTGCTAATCCCGATTTACTGTATTTTTTGATGCAGTTTTGTTTTTCCAGAGTCAGTATCTCACCATATCACTGGTGTATAGCAATAAGATAAATGTACGATACAATATTCAAATTTTGCAAGTATTTTTTTTTGTACTCTTCAGAATATTTTGGATTTACATAATATAATTTCTTGTAGAAAAAATCAGCTTCATGGCATTGGTCTCTGTTTTGTATCATTATGTCCACACTAGCAGCAGCACCATTCAGATCAGTTTGTCAGTGACAATGATCTGCACCGAATTGTCTTTCAGGAAAGGAAGGGATACAGAACCCACAATAAATATGCAAAATGTTTAGTTCATAATTCACAGGCTTAAAATTACTTTGCACCAGCATATACATTGAGTCATGGCATGTACCAAGTCATGGTTGCTGTGCCTTTGCTTGCTTCATTTTTTTAATAAACAATAGCCACTGTTTTCTGAGTTGAGATTCTGCTTTATGCTTTCTATATATGTGTGTGTTCCTCTTGTCTGTGTGGGCCTTTTTCCCATAAAATAACGGGTGCACCTATCACCTCTCTCTAGCTATAAGTGCACTAATTATCTATATTCATATTCTGCCCCAAGTGCTTAGCGGGTGTAAATTGGGTGTAGTTAATGGATCTATGCTGACTTATGCCAGCTCAGCATCTGACCCAGAGTCAATAATACTTAAAACTTATCACACGTGCACACACACACATACTATGCTCAGAGAAACAAGTTTAGTAAGATGAGGGTGTGACGGGGTGAGACAACCCTGCCCTAGAGGGGCCCCCCCAGCGAGGCAGGGGAAAGCGGCGCAGCTTGTCTCGCTGCCGCCGAGGATGCGTCCGGTGGGGTAACCGGGACGCGCCGCTTGGCAGGCGGTGGAGCTGGCGGGACCCCGAGCAACATGGGGGAGGGCGGTGACGGGGTGAGGCAACCCTGCACCGAGGGTGCCCCCCCAGCGGGGCAGAAAGAAGTGCCGCGGCTGAACCCGCCGCCGCCGGGGACGCAGGCAGTGGGGCAGCCGGGACACGCTGCCTGGCTGGCGGCCCCAGGGACGCAGCCCGGGACATCGCAGGAGAAGGACCCCCCCCCCCGCGGCAAGGTTAGTGGGGATAACAGGGCGCAGGAACGGCACCCCACCAGCCTTGGGGCGGGAAGCCCCGTGGACGCCCCAGCCAGCCCTATGCCCCACAGCTGCGGGAGATAGGGAGGACGCTGGGGGTGAGGGGAAACAGCTGGGGAGGAGAAGTTGGAGCCGTGGACGAGCACAGGTGTGAGTGCTCTGGAGGGGCGGGGGCGGCACCTTCCCCAGGTATAAAGGCAGTAGAAGCAGAAGCAGAGGGGAGGACGAGGAGGAGGACGTTGGAGGAAGAGACTGAGAGACAAGAGGAGGCAGCAGGACCAGCCCGCTGGTGAGCGGACGAGCGAGGGCGGAAGGAAGCAGCCCAGGGCGGGTGTACTGGAGCCCGAGGGTTGATGCGTTGTGGCACTGTGCCCCATCAGCCAGGTCGGGGGAGAGAAGATCATCTCCCTCGCCTTAGGGCCCTGGGCTGGGGTCTGGAGAGAAGGAGGGCCCGGACCCCCCTCACCTCCTCGCTCGTGGGACCTTCTGGGCAACCGCCGGGAGGGCCGACCTGGTGCCGCGTCACGGAGACTGGGACCTTCCGGGGCGGCAAACGTGGTAGTGTGACTGCCCAGGGCGGGGTGGGCCTGTGGACCCTGTAACACGTGGTGGAGAATGTGGGTACCGGGCCCCCGAGCGGTAGGGGGGGCGCTAGCGGAGTGGGGGTGGCTCTAGGGTGCGGATAAGGGGGAGGTTTGTGTTCTTCTCTCTAAGGGGGCCGCCCAGATGTAGCCGGCAAAGGTGTTGGAGTGGGTGATGGAAAACCAGCGGTGATGGAAAATCTGCTCCCCCCCCTCGACTTCCTGCGCTAACTCTGCCCCGAGCCCCACCTCTGAGGCGTCCGTCTGTAGGATGAATGGTCTTGAAAAGTCGGGTTGTCGTAATATAGGGGCGGACACCAGGCGCCGTTTGATAGTGTCAAATGCCTGCCTGCCCCTTTTGGTCCATCTTACTTTTTGGGGTTGGTTATTCCGTATCATGTCAGTCAACGGAGCCGCTAGGGTGGCAAAGTCGGCTATAAATCATCTGTAGTACCCCGCTAGCCCCAGGAATTGCCGTATCTGTCTCTTGGTTGCTGGCAAAGGCACCGCACTCACCTTGTCGACTAAGGGCTTTAGGCGCCCTCCCCCCACGGTGTAGCCCAGGTATGACACTTCCCGGCATCTGAATTTGCATTTCTTTGGGTTTGCTGTCAAACCGGCCTCCGCTAAGGTTTCGAGGATGGCCTGCACATGTTTCAGATGTTGCCCCCAGGTTGTGCTAAAGATGACGATGTCGTCAACATATGCGACGGCGAAGGTCTGATGCTGCTGCAGTATTCGGTCCATGAGCCGTTGGAATGTTGCTGCTGCGCCATGGAGCTCAAATGGCATCGTCACAAATTGGTACAGCCCGAAGGGAGTTGCAAAGGCGGTCTTTTCCCGGGCTCCGGGGGTCAGAGGGATTTGCCAGTAGCCTTTCGTGAGGTCAATCGTGGAGAGGTACTGGGCTTCTCCAATACGTTCGAGCAACTCCTCCACCCGGGGCATGGGGTAGGCGTCGAAGCGTGAGATCGCATTCACCCCCCGGAAGTCTATACAGAACCATAATGTCTTGTCTGCCTTTGGAACCAGCACTATCGGGCTCCGCCAGTCACTATGCGATTCTTCTACCACCCCCCACTGTAACATCATCTGTAACTCCTGTTTCACGGGCTCCCATAACTTCCGTGGTAATGGCCTGAGCGGGTTGCGGACTTTCTTCCCGGGTTCCGTGTCTATCTCGTGGGCGGCGAGGGTCGTCTTACTTGGACGGCTCGTCAGCACGTGTGGAAATGCCTGTAGCAGCTGTTCCATCTCTTTCCTCTGCGCGGGTGCCAGCTCTCCCTCTATCCAGGGTTTTTCCTCTGACTCACACCAAGGGCCGAGGTCTAACTCAAGGGGTCGCGGATCCACAAATAGCGCTTCTCGGGGCTTCCACCTCTTTAACGGGTTTACATGGTATATTTGGGTGTCCTTCCTTTTTCCTTGTAACCTTAGCTCATAGTCCACCTTCCCGACCCTCCGGAGGACCTCAAATGGGCCCTGCCACCTCGCCATCAGCTTGGAATCCCGGTCTGGCAATAGCAACAGGACCCGATCTCCCAGTGCGAATTCCCTCAAACGGGCCCCCTGGTTGTAGCGCCTTTCTTGGTGCTCCTGAGCCCTTTCTAAATTGCTTTTTGCTAACTCCCCCAGTGCTCGCAACAGGACCCGATCTCCTGGTGCGAATTCCCTCAAACGGGCCCCCTGGTTGTAACGCCTTTCTTGGTGCTCCTGAGCCCTTTCTAAATTGCTTTTTGCTAACTCCCCCAGTACTGGCAACCTTTCTCGGAGGTGCAGCACATAGTGGACTGTCCCCCGAGCCCTCGACTCTTGCTCTTCCCAGTTCTCTTTCACCAGGTCTAATCCCGCCCCAGGTGACCGGCCCATGGGTGGGCGTGCGCCAATTCCAAGACCCGCCACCTATACCGGGTGGGGACTAACAGCTGGCGGACCGTCTCGCATCCCTCCCTCTCCTGGGTCACCCGGTATAATCGATCCCCTTGTACCTCAAATCGGGGATTCTGGCCATAGGTCTCCTGAGTCCCGCCTCCTTCACTCGAAGCCGTAGCTTGGTCCCAGGCTCGCTGAAGCGAGGGGTCTTCTCGCTGGAGCTGGATGAAGTCCCCTTCGTCTACATCCAGGTTAGACTGCTGGCATCCTCTCCGGTACCAGTCGGCGTAGCCCCTCCCTCCATGTGCTCGATAGTCGGGGCCTGGGCTTCTTCTCCCTGCGCCACCTCCGGCATCCTTTCCCCGGGGTCATCCTCGGGTGATGTCGCGGCCTGCCCCCATTGTCGGAGCAGGAGGCCCAGGCCCGGCCAATCGTATCCTAGCAGGGCAGGGTACGCCAGGTTTGGGGCTAACGCCACTCGCCACGTCTCTGTATGCCGTCCGTCCTCTATCTGGACCCAAGCCGTCGGATAAGGGCGGATGTCCCCATGGACACACTGCATCCAGATGGGCCCTCCAGTAGCTGCTCCCCCTTCGACCAGGTCTGCCCGTACCATCGTTTGTCCACAGCCGGAGTCCACCAGTGCCTCCACGACACGGCCCCCCACTTTTACCCTTTCCATCACCTTACTCGGCAGGCTTTTCGCCTTCTGGGCCTCCGAGGTCATCACCCTTCCAAACGTACAGTCCATTACGGGGCACTCCCGGCGGAAGTGGCCCTCCTGCCCGCACTGGAAGCAGACCAGCTTATTAGGTGGCCCCACCTTCCGTCCGTTGTCTTTCTCGGTGGCGGGCCCCCTCTTCTCCTCCCTGGGTTCTTCTGCTGGGTTCTGCCACACGGGTGCTAACTTCCGTCCCCAGGCTGGCCCCGGTTCCGCCGACTGCCTCCGCTCTCCCCTCCCAGCGGGGCCCTTACTTGCAATCTACGCTCTCCCCGGCTGACCACTCACCGGATTCTTCCCGTGCTCCTCTGTTCCTTCTGCGGCCATAAAATCCTCCATCAACGTCACTGCTTCGGCTAACATGGAGGGCCGGTGATGCCGAACCCACCTCTGTCCTTCCCCCGGTAACACCTGTATAAACTGCTTCAAAATGACAATCTCCGCCACCTGCATTCCCGTCGTGGGCTCAGGTTCCAGCCACCGCATCCTTCAGGCGCTGGGCCACCGCGCGGGGCTGGTCTTCTGGTCAGTATCGTTCTTGCCGGAACCGCTGGTGGTACATTTCGGGGGTTATCCCTACCTGATCTAATATGGCCTCCTTCATTTTATAGTAGTGGAGCGCCTCCCTCGCGGGCAACCCCTGGTATGCCATCTGGGCCGGCCCTGACAAGTAGGGCGCCACTATAGTCGCCCAGTGTTCTTCCGGCCATCTTGCCGCTGTGGCCACTCGCTCAAACGTTACGAGGAAGGCCTCCACGTCGTCCTCTGGGCCCAACTTTGCTAAGCGAACGGGCAGCTGGGCCCCTCCCGCTGAGTCTTCCTTCCCCGGCCAGGGAGCTTCCCCTCTCCCTCGCCGGGCCCCTACCGTCTGTTGGTGTTCCGTGAGCTGTCTAACCAGTTGCCGTTGTTGCTCTTGAAACTGCGCCGCCAGCTGTTGCACGATCTGCGTCTGTTGGTGCTGCTGCTGCCACTGGTTTTCCATCACCCACTCCAACACCTTTGCCGGCTCCATCTGGGCGGCCCCCTTAGAGAGAAGACCACAAACCTCCCCCTTATCCGTACCCTAGAGCCACCCCCACTCCGCTAGCGCCCCCCCTACCGCTCGGGGGCCCGGTACCCACATTCTCCACCACGTGTTACAGGGTCTGAAACATAAGCCCACGTAAGGTAAGGTCAAATCTGCTATGGCAATTTCTGGGCACTCAATTTTTGCAAAATTGAAGTTCTGTGTCCTCACTAGGGGGAAGAATCAAAGTATGAAGTAGTGCGTTTGCATTCCCATTGGGGAGCATAGGCGCTATGGGAAGCTTTGCTGTCGGGGCTATGCTTCCCGTGTCCACTGGGTCCAAAATCCTGCTGCAGTTGGTTAGAGAGGTGCATGTTGGCTGCAACCCATGAGGAACTCCCCTAGTCCCTCCCCTTCTTGCAAGATAAAGAGAACACAGTGTAAAGGAAGAGATGCAGAAATAAAATTTCTCAATAGCTTAAGTGACTGCTTCTTGGAGCAGCTGGTACAGGAACCCACAAGGGGAATGGCAATTCTCAATTTAGTCCTGAGTGGACCGAAAAATCAGGTCCAGTAGGTAACTATTACAGGACCACTTGGGAATAGTGACCATAATATAATAACATTTAACATTCCTGTGGTTGGAAGAACGCCTCAGCAGTCCAGCACCCTGGCATTTAATTTCAAAAAGGGAAATTACACAAAAATGAGGAAGTTAGTTAAACAGAAATGAAAAGGCACAATGATGAGAGCCAAATCTCTGCAAGCTGCATGGAAACTTTTTAAAGACACCATAATAGAGGCCCAAATTTAAAAAAACATAGTAGGAGACCTAAAAAAAAGTCATCGTGGCTTAACCACCATGTAAAAGAAGCAGTGAGGGACAAAAAGGCATCTTTCAAGAAATAGAAGTCCAATCCCAGTGAGATAAATAGAAAGGAACATAAACACTGTCAAATTAAGTGTAAAACTATATTAAGAAAAGCAAAAAAAGATTTTGAGGAACCGCTAGCCAAAAACTCAAAAAACGATAGCAAAATGTTTTTTAAGTACATTAGAAACAGGAAGCCTGCTAAAAAACCAGTGGGTCCCCTAGACAATCGAGATACAAAAGGAGCAATCAAGGATGATAAAGCCATTGTGGAGAAGCTAAATGATTTCTTTACATGAGTCTTCACAGCTGAGGATGTTGGGGAGATACCCAAACCTGCACCATCCTTTGTGGGAGATGAATTTGAGGAACTGTCCTGGATTGATGAGTCATTTTAGGAGGTTTTGGAACAAATAGAAAAACTTAATGTGAACAAATCACCTGGTCCGGATGGCATTCACCCAAGGGTTCTAAAAGAACTCAAATGCGAAATTACAGAACTGTTAACTGTGGTTTGTAACCTATCCCTTAAATCGGTTTCCGTACCTACTGACTGGAAGATAGCTAATGTGACACCAATATTTAAAAAGGGCTCTAGAGGTGATCCTGGCAATTACAGACCAGTAAGCTTAACGTCAGTACCGGGCAAATTAGTGGAAACAATAGTAAAGAATAAAATTGTTAGGCACGTAGAAGAACATAATTTGTTGGACAAAAGTCAACATGGTTTCTGTAAAGGGAAATCGTGTCTTATTAATCTATTAGAGTTCTTTGAAGGGGTTAACAAACATGTGGACAAGAGGGATCCAGTAAATATAGTATACTTAGATTTTCAGAAAGCCTTTGACAAAGTTCCTCATCAAAGGCTCTTGTGTAAATTACATTGTCAGGGGATAAGAGGGAAGATCCTTTCATGGATTGAGAACTGGTTAAAAGACAGGAAACAAAGGGTAGGAATAAATGGTAAATTTTCAGAATGGAGAGGGGTGTCCCCCAAGGGTCAGTCCTAGTACCAATCCTATTCAACTTATTCATAAATGATCTAGAGAAAGGGGCAAACAGTGAGGTGGTAAAGTTTGCAGATGATACTAAACTGTTTAAGATAGTCAAGACAGAAGCAGACTGTGAAGAACTTCAAAAAGATCTCACAAAACTGAGTGATTGGGCAACAAAATGGCAAATGAAGTCTAATGTGGATAAATGTAAAGTAACGGACGTTAGAAAAAATAACTCCAACTACAGGCAGTCCCCGGGTTACATACAAGATAGGGACTGTAGGTTTGTTCTTAAGTTGAATCTGTATGTAAGTCGGAACTGCTGAAACTGACCAGCGGCTGACTACAGGAAGCCCGAGGTAGAGTTGCTCTGCCCTGGGCTTCCTGGAATCAGCCTCTGATCAGTTTCAACAGGCTGAATCTGGATGCCAGTTCCGACTTACATACAGATTCAACTTAAGAACCCCAGGCGTCCCCAAGTCAGCTGCTGCTGAAACTGATCAGCGGCTGATTCCAGGAAGCCTGGGGCAGAGCAACTCTGCCTCGGGCTTCCTGTAGTCAGCGCTGGTCAGTTTCAGCAGCGGCTGACTTGGGGACGCCTGGGGCAGAGCAGCTGGGGTGCTGTTGGGTTGCTCCAGTAGCGCCGCTCCTTGGTGCTACTGGACCAATCCACCAGCACCCCAGCTGCTCTGCCCCAGGCGTCCTGATTCAGCCGCTGCTGAAACTGACCAGCAGCGGCTGAATCAGGACACCTGGGGCAGAGCAGCTGGGGTGCTGCCGGGTTGGTCCCGTAGCGCCCAGAGCGGCGCTGCGGGACCAACCGGCAGCGCCCCAGCTGCTCTACCACAGGCGTCCGGAGAAAAGCCTGGACTGCTGGGGGGGGGGGACATACTAGCTGCGCCCCCCCCCAGCAGACCAGGGAGACGTGTGCGGGGGACCGAGACGCACCGCGGTCCCGCCGGCCGGGTCCTCCGCGGCTTTGCTCCGCGTCTGCCTGGTCTGCTGGTGTCCAGCAGACCAGGGAGATGGGGAGCAAAGCCGCGGAACACATGAGCAGTGGGACAGCCACGGTGCGTCTGGGCTGTCCACTGCCCACTTGCTCCGCGGCTTTGCTCCTCGTCTCCCTGGTCTGCTGGGGTATGTCTACACTACCCCGCTAGTTCGTGGAACGAGGTGTACAGCTACTTCGGATTAGAAGCCTAATCCGAACTAGCTAGTTCATGCCGCGTGTAGCCGCGCGGCACGGGGTCCGAACTAGCCGGTATTTAAAAATGGCGCCGGCCGGCTTCATGCAAATGAAGCCCGGGAAATTCAGATCCCGGGCTTCATTTGCAACTGCGGATGACTACATGTAGTGTAGACATACCCCTGGAGACCAGCAGACCAGGGAGACGGGGAGCAAAGCCTCTGAGGACGCCGGCAGCGGCTGACGTCGGACTGACTGTATACATATAATATGACGGGGGCTAATTTGGCTACAACAAATCAGGAAAGCGATCTGGGAGTTATCGTGGATAGTTCTCTGAAAATGTCCACACAGTGTGCTGTGGCGGTCAAAAAGGAAAATAGAATGTTAGGAATTACTAAGAAAGGGATAGAAAATAAGATACAGAATATCTTACTGCCCCTGTATAAAACTACGGTATGCCTACATCTTGAGTATTGTGTACAGATGTGGTCTCCTCACCTCAAAAAAGATAGTTTGGTCTTGGAAAGGGTTCAGAAAAGGGCAACTAAAATGATTAGGGGTTTGGAATAGGTCCCATATGTGGAGAGGTTAAAGCGACTGGGACTTTTCAGTTTAGATAAGAGGAGACTGAGGGGGGATATGATAGAGGTATATAAAATCATGAGTGGTGTGGAGAGGGTGAATAAAGAAAAGTTATTCATTAGTTCCCATAATATAAGGACTAGAGGACACCAAATGAAATCAATGGGTATCAGGTTTAAAACTAATAAAAGAAAGTTCTTCTTCACACAGCACATAGTCAACCTGTGGAACTCCTTGCTGGAGGAGGCTGTGAAGGCTAAAACTATAAATGTGTGTCTACACTGCCACCCTAGTTCCATGAGGATTAACGGTAGTTCTAATTAGAGAGCCTAATTTGAACTACCTACTCCGTGCTACGTGTAGCTGCGGGCATGGAGTCCACACTAAGGGGGATTTAAAAATGGCGGCGCCCAGCAAGATGCAAATGAAGCCCGGGATATTTAAATCCCGGGCTTCATTTGCAACTTCAAATGCCTACATTAGCCACTCTAGTTCGAACCCTACCCTAACAGAGTTTAAAGAGAAGCTAGATAAATTCATGGAGGTTAGGTCCATAAAAGGCTATTAGCCAGAGGGTAGGAATGGTGTCTCTGGCCTCTGTTTGTCAGAGGGTGGAGATGGATGGCACGCTTGATCATTGTCTTCGGACCATCCCCTCCAGGGCACCTGGGGTCGGCCACTGTCAGCAGACAGGCTACTGGGCTAGATGGACCTTTGGTATGACCCGGTATGGCCATTCTTATGTTCTTATGTTTTTGGGCCCTGGTTGCAAGTGAGGATGTCAGAGCACTGCAAGTGTGGAGCCCGGTCTTCTGGAAAGCACCATCCTACTCATGGGCGTCATGGTGCACCTCATGACACTGTGCTTCAAGAATATACACATATTGCTCTACCAGGAAGACGACAATGATGAAGCTTGGCATGGCATGGAGGCCCTGCTCCAGCAAGACCTTGCTCTCATGTTAGTGCACCCACCAGTCAATGCTCTGGACACAGTGAAATGCCTATTCTGGTGCAGTGAGACAAACTCAGACTGTTGGGACCGCATCATGATGCAGAAAAAGGTTGATCAGCAGTGGCTGTAGAATGTCAGCATTTAGAAGGCCATGCTCCTGGAACTCTTCAAATGGCTTTCCCCTGCCCAGAGGAGCCAGGATACCCAAATGAGACCCACTCTAACTGTGGGGAAGCATGTGGCAATTACCCTGTGGAAGCTTGCCACGTGAGAAAGCTACTGCTCAGTTGGGAATCAATTCACGGTGGGGGAATTCACATTTGGGGCTGTTCTCACACAAGACTATCAATAACATTCTGCTAGTGACATGTGGACAACATAACAGAGGGCTTTGCCACCATAGGTTTCCCTAACTGTAGGGATGCCATAGATGGCACACACATCCCCATCTTGCCCCCTAAACACTTTGCCATAAAGTATATCACTCACAAAGGGAACTTCTCCATAGTGTTGCAGGCACTGGTGGATAAGATCCATTTCACCGACATCAACGTGGGATGGTCAGGAAAGGGGCATGATTCATGCATCTTTCAGAACTCCTACATCTTCCAAAAGATGCATGCTGGAACTTTTTTCCCAATTGGACAATCATAGACTAATAGACTTTAAGGTCAGAAGGGACCATTATGATCATCTAATCTGACCCCCTGCACAATGCAGGCCATAGAATCTCACCCACCCTCCCCTAGAATAATCCTCTCACCTAGATCTCAGATATTGAAGTCCTCAATTGGTTTAAGGACCCCAAGATGCAGAGAGTCCTCCAGCAAGTGATCCATGCCCCATGCTACAGAGGAAGGTGAAAAACCTCCAGGGCCTCTGTCAATCTATCCTGGAGGAAAATTCCTTCCCGACCCCAAATATGGCGATCAGTAAGAGAGGTGGAAAATCCTATAGTGATCCTGGGTGACTGCGCCTACTTTTTGCTCCTATGGCTCATGAGGCCCTACATGGGCAGCCTGGACACCAGCAAGAAGGAGTTCAATAGTAAGCTGAGCAGGTGCACAATGGTGATGGAATGCACATTTGGACATTTAAAGGGGAGGTTTAGGAGTCTCCTGACTCACTTGGACCTCAACGAATACAGCATTCCCTTCATGGCAGCTGCATGTTGTCTGCTCAATAACCCATGTGAGAGCACGGGAGAAACTTTTCTGGCAGGGTAGGGGACTGAGGTGGAGTGCCTGACCTGAATTTGAGCAGCCAGACACAAGTGCCATAAGGAGAGCACTGCAAGGGGAAGTGCAAATCAGAGAGGCTTTGAAAGATCGCTTTTTATGCAAGGCCTCTTTTAAGACTCTTCCCCATGGCACTCCACAAAGTTCCGCTATATTCCATGTGTTTCCCTTTAGTCCCCATCTCATCCCACCCCTGCAGTTCAAGGGGTCCATTTTCAATGCACATGCGTGTTATTTGGGGAAAACAACCAGGAAAAGGATAGAACTGGGAACTGGAAGGGGAGAGGGCTCAGGAACAGGAGTAGGACTGCCTCCTGCTCGAGAGGGCCTGGAGGCTCTGGCTCCCCATAAGTTTCCCCCATCTTCTGAATGTACTGGGTCCCCTGTGGCCCCTAGGAATTCTGGGGGTGGAAGCTATGAGGCTGGAGGATGAGGAAGCAGGGAGGGGGTCAGAGCGGCGATCAGGTTTCTGAGCAGTGTCTCAATCCAAGCAGGTTGCCACATGCTCCATCACAGTAGTCAGGGTGGAGAACATGGTCTCATGGTGACACACGAGCTGCTTTCTGGTGGCCTGTCTCTCCCGCTGTTTGGTGATCCAGTCCTGCCGCTTGGCTGAAGATTTCCTCCACGAGGGTGTGTATGCAGTCTATCTGCTTGTGGAACATGTATTTGCACCTATGGATCAGAGCCAGGCAGATGCAGTGAGAGGTGTAGGATGCACTATACTGGCTGCAGGCACAGTTGCAAAAAGTTACAAGGGCAGATATTTCAGGAGATACATTGTGTGAAGCCTACCCTAATCTCCTTCAGCGTATTCAAAAGATCTCTATAAAGACAATGGAGAAGTTCTCCATGCAAGGCCAAATGTTTGCTTTAAAGTGGGCACTTTACAGCAGGTGCCCAGATGTTTAACAGAAAGAAAGCACTGGGACACGCTCAGTCCATAGGCAGGTAGGCATAGAAAGGGGCCCAGGAGCCTGTAGGCACGGGAGGGGTGGCAGTGAGTGCCTTGTCACTGGGTCTGGCATATGCCGGGTCCAGCACATGTGGCCTCCCAGAGAGAGTGCTAAAAAGTTGTCTTCCTCCTTCATGCAGGTTGTCATGTAAAATCAGTCTTCTCCAAATCATAGCAAGTGACCGGAAGTGAATGTTGATTGAATGTGGCCATAAATCTGGGCCTTATGCTGCACTGCTTTGTGGTTCCATGATGCCAGACCACTTATTGATGACTTAGTGTGGGAAGGTGTCCTGTCATGGAGGGTGGCCTTATGCTGGCCTCCCCAAAAACCTTGTGAGAAGTATCAAAGAGTTCCTATGTGAGAGCAGGAGTCTTGACTGCATAGCTCCATCAACAAGCTATTCTGCACACACACCCCACCTCTCGAGCTGTGTAGGTAGAGAGTGCACACTGCACCTCACACCCCTTTGCCTGAACATACTTATAGTTAGACAATGTTTGTTGAATTCAGCCTAAGTGCCCTTTCTGTGGTTGGTGATGGCCTGGGAGACTTCCTAGGAGAGGGGCACCAGCTCCGGTGTCAATAGGCTAGTCCTGTCTTTTGTTTCAGCAAGATTAGGCTCTCAGGCATCAATAACTGGCTAGTCTCCTGCTCCTCGTCTCTTCCACTCCACTCTACATCTGGCTGATGCCAGTTGGGTCTTGTCCAGATTCCTCCACCATGCTAGTGAAGTTGCCCCCCTCCCCACCCAAATGGCATCCAGCTGGTTGTAATAGTGGCACATATGAGGTTCTACCCCAGAGCATCTGCTCTCCTCCTTTGCCTTGCGATAAGACTGACAAAGCTCTTTGATTTTTGTCCTGCACTGCTGGGCATCCCTAGAATGGACTTTAGCCATCAGGCAGTTTGCAATCCTGCCATAGGTGTCTGCATTCCTCCCCCTGGTTCTAAGGAATGGAGAAAAAGATCCATTTTTAGAGGGCATCAAATATTTCGTTTAATGGTATTTGGATCCCAAATATTTTTTGCAGTGTGCACCCTGGAGATTTTTAAGTAGAATTCATTTGTGTATTTGAATGGCTCCATTTAGTAAGCTAATTGCAAACTTTTATTTCAAGCTTGGCTTATTTTGTGGAATTAAACTTAGGCTACGTCTATACAGCGGTGCTATTTTGGGATACTGGAAGCATCCTGAAATAGTTATTCCGTGTCTTTAAACATAACCATTATTTCAAAATAGATTTCAAAATAATGGGATCACTATTCTGACATCCCTGTTACCATCTTTCCATGAGGGTTAAGGGACTTGTTGGAATAGTGCTTTATTTCAAAATTACATAGAAATAATCTACGCACTGTTAGTCTCACTGCAGAGGCCATGTAGAGAATCAGAAAGTGTCTTTTACAAAGCAGTTTACTCAAAGTGCTAAATATCCCTGGTTATTTTCATTTGTGGATATCTCAACTGTATATAAGTACAAATATTGATCCTTTTTAAGAAAAAATGTTCAAACTGTCTCTTTTATATAAATAAAAAAATATAAACAAACAGTGACCTTGCAAAGTACACTGTCTGTACACTGTATCTAGGGATTTATTACTCTTCAGTCAGGCTTAGACTGAATATTAATACAGTGTGTGCACTGCAATTCATTTCAAATTTGCTATTGCATACACATATATACAAGAGACCAAGATTTTAAGACTCCTTTTTGCCTCCATAGTCAACATTAAGACCTAAGTAGACATGTCCACAGTTGAGAATGTGATGTAGCTGTTCTTCCTCTGCCTTTCTGAATTTTATCAACAAAGATGCCAGCCTAGTGGCCTTTTAATAATATTCAGTATAATGTGGGAGACTTGAGCTGAACATGGCCTTACCCCAGTGCAGTCATTTGTATTGTGATTTGTTACTACTTGATACCCACTTCACACAATTGTAAGTAACTACACAACATATAAGGCAATGAAGAATATGGCCCCTTGCTCAAGTCTGTCAGATAAACACATGCAACTTCTATGGAAGTCTCTGGCCATGATGTAAATCTACTGATGCAATTAAACAGGTGTGTAAGTGAAAGTCCTGTAACTTGCCGAGATTGGTAGTTCAGTCATCATCCAGCTTTCACTGAACTGAAAAGAAAATGTTACCATTGATAACTGGGAGATGCCCAGTTCTTTCTGCAGCAATCAAACTAACTTCTGACACCCCCGAGCATACCTCCCACTCAACTCTCAGGCTGTCGTCTGCCTCTTTGGATGGGATCATACAATTGTACCAAGTTTTAGTCACAGTGTCAGTTTGCAATCCTTTGTGTCTCAACTGTGGTCACTTTGGTGATTCTGACTTATGGCCAGCCACAGCATATCTTTTCTCTCTGGGGCAGTGACAGTGATAATCAGGGAGGGATCACAGACCCCCCCCTTAAAGCAAGTGCTATTGACTTTAAAAAGGACTTTATAAAGGATCCTTAGGATCTTGCACAAAAGGGGAGTTTTGCCCAAAAAGGAAATGTCCACACTGCTTGTTTTTGCGCAAAAACCCCTTGCACAAAAACATATTGGAAGAGATTATGCAAATGAATCATGAGAAAATGCTCATCCGCACTTCATTTACTTTGCCTCTTCCAGCAAAAATCGTAGTGTAGACGTAGCCTTTGTTAAATATCTTTTTAAAGAAGCTACATCTAAAACCAGTAAAATAGACTATGAGCAAGTCTAGCTTCTTAGGTGTTAGACCATCTTCACCTTGGAAATCCTGGTCAGATTAGCTGCCTAGACTGTTGCAGAGCCTCAATCTGTCATGTTGTCTCCTGGTCAAAACTCACTGATAGCCCTTGATACCTCGTCCTCCTTCACAGCAGTTAAATCAGTTTCTAACTGTGGTAGCCCTTGGATCTGGTAGCTCCTAGCTTTGACAAAAAAAGTTTGCTACTGACTGAAGACAGGGTCCTTGTAACTATCAGCTTGCCCCATTTTATGTCTCATCTGCATGCAAAGTTCCCAATGAATTGGAGCATTATAGATATTTTATAAACATTCCTCTACTGCCCATAACACTTAGATTAATATAGTCAACACAGGAAATTCTAATTACGTGCAATACAGAATCTTCCCTTCAGTGACCTGATCAACTACAATGTCCATTACAGATATTTTATAAACATTCCTCTACTGCCCATAACACTTAGATTAATATAGTCAACACAGGAAATTCTAATTACGTGCAATACAGACTCTTCCCTTCAGTGACCTGATCAACTACAATGTCCATAATATCTCCATATTCAAAACATTATGACATATTGCCTTCTTTGCCACAAGGCCCATAGTAGAAAGTTTGTTTGTAAATGTTATTAAAAAACTTCTGGGTGTCCTCTCAAAGTTATTCTATAACTTACAAATTTAATCTATACAAGTTGTTAGTTTTTTTTTATCAAGAATGCAAAATAAATATTTGCATGTGTATCAAGTAAAACACTCATTTTCAAGTGGATTAGTTTTCTTTATTCAAATTAGGATGGCTCAGTGGAAAAAATATTGCTAAATTAAACTGAGAATAAATGAAATTTTTAGATCATGGCTTTCACTACTTTTAATTGAAGTATCTCATAAATCTTATGGAAATATAAATTACTCACCTAGATAAATAAAAAAGTTGTTAGAACAATAATGAATTGCTAAGATTAAAATATTCATTATGATTCCAACTTCCAACACGTTGCCTTTAATAGAAGTGCATGATCCTGAATATTATTAAAGTTTAAACAAATTTAAATGTGACAAGGACAAGATTAAATGTGGCACATAAATGAGTTTAAATAGCTAATTAGGTTTTGTTGGACCATTCTTAGTCTGATGGATATGAAATACCAATTAGATAAGCTGTATCATCAAACAGATATTAATTTCATTATGTATCTTCAGCTTCACACCTCACTTCTACAGGAGAAATGTAAATTTGATTTTTAGTCTTTGTATTACTTTCAGCATGGTTGAATATTCAGGTTACATAATATGCTCTTCACCATCAACAAAAGACATTCATTATCATCCTACTGGACTTCTCTGCAGCTTTTGATATCACCAAGCACTCCAGACCTCAATTCAGGAGGCTGCAACAGTAAATAGAAAGGCCCCATTCCTCTCAGACCAAACCTAGTGGGAGATTGTGGAAACAGTTCCTTGAACTCTCCGGTTCTCATCTGTGGAATCCCTCTAGAGTTCAATCCTCTTTTTCCACACTACCCATCTATAGAAACTCACTGTGTGGATTTGTTAGACAATACGGGCTAAAGTGCAAGCAAAAAACCAGACAGCATCCAGCTCTGTTTTCTTTATTTCACGTGTTAACAGCACCTTTTTGCAACTTTACCAGAGAGCCAAAATCATCACCTAGAAGAGCAATTGGCTAAAGATTGCACCCAGTCAAGACTGAGGTGAGGTGGGTAGAGGGAACATCATCAAGGAGTGTGGCTGCTTTGTAATATCCCAGGCTATCAAAGATTTTAGCTCTCAATTATTACCCTCCTTGTAGCTGCAAAAGGGTGGGGCTTCTGCATAGCCAACAGCCTCAGATTCCCCAGTGCCCCAGATCTCCCCCTAGCGAGTGAGGGCATTATGAGCAGGACTTAACATTGCCTCTCAGTGTCCCCACTGACACACTGGTCCTGGCAGCCTCCCCCAAGAGTTGCAGGTGGACATAAAAGGGACCCAGAAGCTCACAGTGCCCTATTTGAACAGTTCTAGGACTGGGGCACACTCTGCCATAGCATCAGCAGCCCCCTGAGACTTTTCCCCATCTCCTGCCAGCACAGACTGTAGCAGCATGCTGTATAGCTCAACAGTATCCCCTAGATTGAATGTTTCCAGAGCGCCAAAATAAACTGTCACATAACCTCACTTCTTCAGTGGGCTGTGCCTACAGGTATAACTGCAGAAAATCCTTTGTCAGGCCTGCACCCTAGGGCTAGGGCACACTCTTACCCAGTTCCTAGGGCTCAGGGCACAATTTCTTGTGGTTTTGCAGGATCTTTTACCAGTGAAAGACTAACAACTAGCAGATTAACCCAGCATTGCTTGGATCCATAACTAAATTAAGCCTGTTATTTTAAATAAAAGGAAAATGTACATGCTTTATTTTAATGGCTGTATTCCATCAAGTGTGGGTCTTTTTTCTTCTCTATAAACTCTTATTTGCTATGTTTTACCAAATTGACTATAGTCTTTTTTTGTTTTCAATAACATTATTTATTTTAGTTTTCAAACCTTAACCATTGATTTAGTTGTGCCAAAACAAAACACTACTCCAAATCTCTCCATTTTTATCTCTTTTCTGGAAGGGTTTTTAGATGCAATCAGATTCCAGGTTCATCTTATTTTTCTGGCTCATCTTAGTTCAGTCTTTCAACATTGACTCGGTTACTTCAATTTTGCGAACTGTACTTCATTTGGTGATTCTCCCTCTTTTCTTTTTGGTTTTGAGAGGCAGTCCCATTCTAAGCACATCCCATTTGGAGCTATGTGCCTGGCTCACCCCTGCCCTTTGGAGACATGAGACCCATCTGCGACCCGCCATCCTGATGGAGAAGCGGGTCGCAATAGCCCTCTGGAAGCTCCCCACCCCTGACAGCGACCTGTCAATGGGTAACCAGACCCTTCTGTTGCTTTAAGTTATAAGAGGAAACTATATAACAAATTTGGTCCTAGTTCCTACTGTTTAGGAGGAGTTCTTGTTCAGACAAACTCTAAAATATATAGTAGCTTACCAAGCAAGTAGAATACACATCCTAAACATACTATGCCATGTTCCCTGATCAAAGCAGGCAAACGTCTCCTGTTGGCCTGGAAGGTCAATGTCAGTCTTGTCTGGATTCTGGTTGCTTCACATCACAGTTGTGCAGGAGATTCTTGACAGCTCTTATCTTAGGTTGAATCTTGGAGAGGGGAGTTCTTTCAGGTCTTTCCTTCTTATGCATTCTTTTCCTCCTTTCCCTGTCATGTTGCTCTTTCTTGGAACTTGAACCCTTCTTGGACGTACGAAGGGCCCTACCAAATTTACTGCCCATTTTGATTAATGTCACAGTCATAGGATTTTTAAAATGTTAAATTTCATTATTTTAGATATTCAAACCTGAAATTACAGGTTGTGTAATTGTAGGGATCCTGACCCAAAAAGGAGTTGTGCAGGGGTTGCAAAGTTATTGTAGGGAGTTGCAGCATTGCTACCCTTACTTCTGTGCTGCTGCTGGCAGCATACTACCATCAGAGATGGGTACACAGCCAACATTACAACAACCACTCCCCAGTTATCCAACTATAACAGCAGCACAGAAGCAAGGGTGGCAATACCGTGACCCTTCTAAAATAACCTCATGATCACCTGCCACTCCTTTTTGGGTCAGAAAATTTAATTTGAATAATGCTGGTCTTCCTCAACCCCCATGAAATCTATGTAGCAGGGGAGGGGAACCTCAGGCCCAGGGATCACATCTGGCCCCTGGGTTGCCTAGATACAGCTCCTGAGGCTCAGACCCCTCCTTCAACCAGAACTGGAGAGCCCCTGCTGGTGCTCCAGCCCCCTGCTGTCCCACTGTGGGCTGGAGCACACAAAAGCTTCTAGGCTGGGCCCCCCTTAGGCTCTGGTGTGCAAGGGGAATGTGAGGAGTGTCTCCTCAGTTAGGGGCCACAACAGTGTGGGAGGGTTGCTTCTCACTTGTTTCTGACCTGACTGATTTTTCTGTGTGTCAGCAACACTGACCCAAAAAACTCCCCCAACCCCTCTGCCAGTATATAGTACAGTGAACCCTCGTTTATCGCGGTAGATAGGTTCCAAACCCGACCGCGATAGCTGAAAATCCGCAAAGTAGGCTTTGAAAGACTCCTCTTTAGTGCAGATAGTCCAGCATGGAGCACTTTGGCGTGTGCCTTCCTCCTCCACCTCCGAGGGCTCTGATACGACCAGCAGCGCTTTTTTATCCAACCGAGAGGCCTTCCACAAGACCTCTCAGAGCTGCCGGAATTCTACTCCAGACCTGGAAGCTAGAGTGACCTGGAACTCCTCCATACTTGGAAGCTGTTCTCAGTGACAAGGTCCGCTGTGGCAACCGAGGGAGCAGATCTCCTCACGGAGCCCCTGCTCCACAATCCAGCCTTGTGTGTGCAGGTGACGGAGTCTCCTTCGATGCAATGGAGGCTGATCCTGGCTGAAGCCACCAAGGTCAGATACCTTCTGGACTACGATGGGGAGACTGGGTGGTCCCCCAAGCTCTTGCTCGGCACATGGGGCTCTCCACCTTCCGAATCCCCCTGCGCCCACTCCAGGATGTGAAGGTGGCTTTGCCGCGGCCCGCTCTCGATTTCCAACAGAGAGCCCTGCAAAAGGGTATGCCCCTCGCAAACCTGCAAACCCTCTGCCCCTTGTTATTGGGCCCCTGATCTGTGGGCCCCCCCAACCTCCCCATCCTTGGACCCCCAGCCGGCTACAAAATCTGCAGCCGGTCTGCTTACAAACCGCACCTAGAGAACATCTGTACACTCTCGTGCTCCACACTCTGCATTTCCCCACGCTCGTGTCCTGCCCCGATCCCAAGTGGTGGAACTATCTAAGACCCATAGAGGGCGGGGAACCCTGATGGGCCAGTGTGTATTACACCCTAGTTCTGCGGCCCATCACGGATACTAGTTGGCGGCTCCTCCTGCAATGAGGAGTAAGGGTAGTTCGAATTAGGAGCTTTAATTTGAACTACCTAGCCCGTGCTGCGTGTAGCTGCGGGCAGGGAGTTTGAACTACCAGGCATTTAAAAATGGCAGCGCCCGGGAACATGCAAATAAAGCCCGGGATATTTTAATCCAGGGCTTTATTTGCAAGTTCTAATGACTACATTAGCCACTCTAGTTCGAACTAGGGTGGCTAGTGTAAACATACCCTAAGAGATTTATCTGTAGCCAGACTGAAAGAGCAGCAACCATTAGCTGAAAAACAGGAAGACATACTCACATTCCATCTAAATTGCATTATATTAGTACCAGGCTATTAATGCCACCCAGTATCAACAGATAAAGAAACAGATCTCAAGATGGTTAAAAGAAACATAGTTTGATAGTTTCATGCCATACATAATGCTATTTACCAGTAGTTGGTGTTCAGAAATACTTATTCTTTTATGGTTCTATCTGTATTGTTTGTCTGTATGATCTGTTTGTATTATCATGAAATCTGGTCATGTGTGCTTTTAACCTATACAGTGAGCCCTCGCTACTTCGCGGTTCGACCATCGCGGATTCACGACTTCGCGGAGGGGCTCCGGCGGGGGAGCAGCCCAGGCGCGCCTGGGATGCCCCCCCGCCGGCTTCCCCCGAGGCTTTGAAAGCCGCGGAGGGGCTCCGGCGGGGGAGCAGCCCAGGCGCGCCTGGGCTGCTCCCCCGCCGGAGCCCCTCCGCGGCTTTCAAAGCCTCGGGGGAAGCCGGCGGGGGGGCATCCCAGGCGCGCCTGGGCTGCTCCCCCGCCGGAGCCCCTCCGCGGCTTTCAAAGCCTCGGGGGAAGCCGGCGGGGGGGCATCCCAGGCGCGCCTGGGCTGCTCCCCCGCCGGAGCCCCTCCGCGAAGTCGTGAATCCGCGATGGTCGAACCGCGAAGTAGCGAGGGCTCACTGTATAGGTTAAAAGCACACATGACCAGATTTCATGATAATACAAACAGATCATACAGACAAACAATACAGATAGAACCATAAAAGAATAAGTATTTCTGAACACCAACTACTGGTAAATAGCATTATGTATGGCATGAAACTATCAAACTATGTTTCTTTTAACCATCTTGAGATCTGTTTCTTTATCTGTTGATACTGGGTGGCATTAATAGCCTGGTACTAATATAATGCAATTTAGATGGAATGTGAGTATGTCTTCCTGTTTTTCAGCTAATGGTTGCTGCTCTTTCAGTCTGGCTACAGATAAATCTCTTAGGGTATGTTTACACTAGCCACCCTAGTTCGAACTAGAGTGGCTAATGTAGTCATTAGAACTTGCAAATAAAGCCCTGGATTAAAATATCCCGGGCTTTATTTGCATGTTCCCGGGCGCTGCCATTTTTAAATGCCTGGTAGTTCAAACTCCCTGCCCGCAGCTACACGCAGCACGGGCTAGGTAGTTCAAATTAAAGCTCCTAATTCGAACTACCCTTACTCCTCATTGCAGGAGGAGCCGCCAACTAGTATCCGTGATGGGCCGCAGAACTAGGGTGTAATACACACTGGCCCATCAGGGTTCCCCGCCCTCTATGGGTCTTAGATAGTTCCACCACTTGGGATCGGGGCAGGACACGAGCGTGGGGAAATGCAGAGTGTGGAGCACGAGCGTGTACAGATGTTCTCTAGGTGCGGTTTGTAAGCAGACCGGCTGCAGATTTTGTAGCCGGCTGGGGGTCCAAGGATGGGGAGGTTGGGGGGGCCCACAGATCAGGGGCCCAATAACAAGGGGCAGAGGGTTTGCAGGTTTGCGAGGGGCATACCCTTTTGCAGGGCTCTCTGTTGGAAATCGAGAGCGGGCCGCGGCAAAGCCACCTTCACATCCTGGAGTGGGCGCAGGGGGATTCGGAAGGTGGAGAGCCCCATGTGCCGAGCAAGAGCTTGGGGGACCACCCAGTCTCCCCATCGTAGTCCAGAAGGTATCTGACCTTGGTGGCTTCAGCCAGGATCAGCCTCCATTGCATCGAAGGAGACTCCGTCACCTGCACACACAAGGCTGGATTGTGGAGCAGGGGCTCCGTGAGGAGATCTGCTCCCTCGGTTGCCACAGCGGACCTTGTCACTGAGAACAGCTTCCAAGTATGGAGGAGTTCCAGGTCACTCTAGCTTCCAGGTCTGGAGTAGAATTCCGGCAGCTCTGAGAGGTCTTGTGGAAGGCCTCTCGGTTGGATAAAAAAGCGCTGCTGGTCGTATCAGAGC
This sequence comes from Pelodiscus sinensis, assembly GCF_049634645.1. Classification (NCBI taxonomy): domain Eukaryota; kingdom Metazoa; phylum Chordata; order Testudines; family Trionychidae; genus Pelodiscus; species Pelodiscus sinensis. The sequence continues at coordinate 13,268,777 of NC_134723.1, forward strand.
CCTCGGAGGTGGAGGAGGAAGGCACACGCCAAAGTGCTCCATGCTGGACTATCTGCACTAAAGAGGAGTCTCTGCAGGGCCTTGAGGCGGGAGGTCTGGACCTGGCTGCACATGCAGATCAGGCCCTGGCCCCCTCCTCTAGGGGGAGAGACAAAGCCCCTGCAGAGACCCAGTGCAGTCCTGGCAAAAAGAACTCCAAAGCTGTACTCTGGATCTTGGCCAGGACCTCCGGGGCAGGGCTCAGGGTGTTGAGCCAATGCCAGAGCATGGACAGGACCACCTGATTTAGCACCAGTGCCCTCCTGCGGAGGGAGAGACACTGGAGCAGTCCTGTCCATCTCCTCAGCCACTCACCCACCTTTGCCTCCAAACCTTGCCAGTTCTCTGGCAGAGAAGGATGCGTGGTGGATAAATAAAGGGCCAGATAGAGCAGCTTCAGGCCATCAGGTGGGAGGTGGAAGAAAGGGGCACAAGTGCTCGGGGCGGGGACCGGAACTCTGGGTGGGGCCAAAGGACTACTTGGAGGCTGGGGGAGAGGGCAGGGGCACTGGGTGAGCAAGGCGGGGCAGGGAAAAGCAAGGGCCAGGAAACAGGATGCACTCTGCAGCTAGCTAAATGCAGGTGGGGCAGGTAAAACAAAGTGAGGTTGGGCAGGGGCTGGGCAGCAAACTCAGGGAAGAAGGGAGGGAGGGAGAAACAGAACTAGCTAACACGGCAGGATGGGCAAGGCTTCTGCAGTGGGGGGGTAGGGTGGGGAGAGCAGGAGTGAAGGGACCCCCCCAACCAAACACTGCTGAGGGAGGGAGGGCTGACTCGGGGGGGGGGGAAGGCACACCCACGAGCACTTGTGGATGGGCTCAGTCCTTGCCCACTGCTGCAGCGGAATAGTCCCATCTGGAAAAAAGGGGAGTTAGTAGCTTGCCCCACCGAGGGGCGAGTCCAGGTGGTACAAGGTTGGTGGTTGATATTCTACACCACACTTCATTTGCATAAGCTTTTGCGGAAGAAGGCTGCAATATAGACATAGCCTAAGAAATGACTGGCACGTTGGACCAATGAACACAAGAATATTACATAATTTCTCCAAGGTGTATTCCCCAAATGTCATATGGCTTAGTTGAACAAGCACAGGACTGGACGCTAGGGTTTTGCAAATTCTCTTCCTGATACTTGCTGGCCTTAACTTCCCTATTATGTCATTAGCACCACTTAGTTATGAAGTTTGTAACCATATTTTAGATAGGAACACAGATTTTGAGAGGGCAAGGCTTGTACAAAGTCAGACTCAAGTGAGCATCACACCCACTATTAGAACTTGGGCCCTCTATATCCATGGCTAACGCTATACATAGTGGCTGTGTCTAGACTGGTCAGTTTTTCTGGAAAATCAGCCGCTTTTCTGGAAAAACTTGCCAGCTGTCTACACTGGCCTCTTGAATTTCCGCAAAAGCACAGACTTCCTACTGTAAGAAATCAGTGCTTCTTGCGGAAATACTATGCTGCTTCCATTTGGGCAAAAGTCCCTTTTGTGCAAAACTTTTGCGCAAAAGGGCCGGTGTAGACAGCTGAGATTTGTTTTGCGCAAAAGTGCATCTAGATTGGCCACGGATGCTTTTCCACAAAAAGTACTTTTGCGGAAAAGCGTCCGTGCCAATCTAGACGCTCTTTCCGAAAATGCTTTTAACGGAAAACTTCTCTGTTAAAAGCATTTCCAGAAAATCATGCCAGTCTAGACGTAGCCAGTAGGTTGTAGCATTTCTGTGTTAATTTACTTATACCTTTATGTATCTGAATTATTTTAACTTGTAAAATAAGGCCAATGATTCTTACTGTAAATGAAATCTAAAAATAGGCAGGATTTCTCTTCTTGGTTTCTCTTCTTGGTTACACTGAGTCCCTAATGGATGAAGGAGGTAACCTAGTGACAGAGGATGTGGGGAAAGCTGAAGTACTCAATGCTTTCTTTGACTCTGTATTCACGGACAAGGTCGGCTCCTGGGCTTCTGTGCTAAGTGACGCAAGATGGGAAGAAGATGGACAGCCCTTGGTGGGTAAAGAACAGGTTAGGAACTATTTAGAAAAGCTAAATGTACACAAATCCATGGGTCCGGACTTAATGCACCCGAGGGTACTGAGGGAGTTGGCAAATGTCATTGAGGAGCCTTTGGCCATTATCTTTGAAAAGTCGTGGAGATCGGGAGAAATCCCGGATGATTGGAAAAAGGCAAATGTAGTGCCCATCTTCAAAAAAGGGAAGAAGGACGATCCAGGGAACTATAGGCCGGTCAGTCTTACCTCGGTTCCCAGAAAAATCATGGAAGGGATCCTAAAGGAATCCATTTTGAGACACTTGGATGAGAGGAAAGTGATCAGGAATAGTCAGCATGGATTCACAAAGGGCAAGTCGTGCCTGACCAATCTGATTAGCTTCTATGATGAGGTAACTGGCTCGGTGGACATGGGAAAGTCAGTGGATGTTATATACCTTGACTTTAGCAAGGCTTTTGATACGGTCTCCCACAATATTCTTGCCAGCAAGTTAAGGGAATGTGGATTGGATAAATGGACGGTAAGATGGATAGAAAGATGGCTAGAAGGCCGGGCCCAGCGGGTAGTGATCAACGGTTCGATGTCAGGATGGCGGTTGGTTTCTAGTGGAGTGCCGCAAGGTTCGGTTCTAGGACCGGTTTTGTTCAATATCTTTATTAATGACCTGGATGAGGGGATAGATTGCACCCTCAGCAAGTTTGCAGATGACACTAAGCTGGGGGGAGAGGTAGATACGCTTAAGGGCAGAGATAGGATACAGAGTGACTTAGACAAATTGGAGGATTGGGCCACTAGAAATCTCATGAGATTCAACAAAGACAAGTGTAGAGTCCTGCACTTGGGACGGAAGAATCCCAAGCATAGTTACAGGCTGGGGACCAACCAGTTAAGTTGTAGTTCTGCAGAAAAGGACCTGAGGGTTACAGTGGATGAAAAGCTAGATATGAGTCAACAGTGTGCCCTTGTAGCCAAGAAGGCTAATGGCATATTAGGATGCATTAAGAGGAGCATTGCCAGCAGATCCAGAGATGTCATTATTCCCCTTTATTCGGCTTTGGTGAGGCCACATCTGGAGTATTGTGTCCAGTTCTGGGCCCCCCACTACAAAAAGGATGCGGAAGCATTGGAGAGGGTCCAGCGGAGGGCAACCAAAATGATTAGGGGGCTGGAGCATATGACTTATGAGGAGAGGCTGAGGGAGTTGGGTCTGTTTAGTCTGCAGAAGCGAAGAGTGAGGGGGGATTTGATAGCAGCCTTCAACTTCCTGAAGGGAGGTTCCAAATAGGATGGAGAGAGGCTGTTCTCAGTAGTGACAGATGGCAGAACAAGGAACAATGGTCTCAAGTTGTGGTGGGAGAGGTCCAGATTGGATATTAGGAAAAACTATTTTACTAGAAGGGTAGTGAAGCATTGGAATTTTGTGGAAGTCTCCATCCCTAGAGGTATTTAAGTCTCGGCTTGACAAAGCCCTGGCCGGGTTGATTTAGATGGGATTGGTCCTGCCTAGAGCGGGGGGCTGGACTTGACGACCTTCTGGGGTCTCTTCCAGTTCTATGATTCTATGATAAGGGGATGGTTGGATGAAATAACATGATCTTGGTAACTAATTGACCATTCATTATCAGTTGGAAATAGGTCAATGGAGGGATGATAGGAGTTGCTATAGGGAACTTTCTGGGTGTCTGGCTGGTGAGTCTTGCCCACATGCTCAGGGTTTAGCTGATCGCCATATTTGGGGTCGGGAAGGAATTTTCCTCCAGGGTAGATTGGCAGAGGCCCTGGAGGTTTTTCGCCTTCCTCTGTAGCATTGGGCACAGATTACAGCTGAAGGACTCTCTGCATGTTGGGTCCTTCAAAGTATTTGAATGCTTCATTATCTTTGATATAGGTGAGAGGATTATTCTAAGAGGGGTGGTTGAGATTCTGTGGCCTGCACTGTGCAGGGGGTCAGACTAGATGATCATAATGGTCCCTTCTGACCTTAAAGTCTATGAATCTATGAAAAAGTTAAAACAGATCAGTTGCATCAATTGCAACGGAGCTGCTCCAGTTCTACAACAGTCTCATGGAGAGTGGAATAGAGTACAAGATATTCTTTCCATGTAGCTAGGATGGCATTACTTCTATTTTGTATGATTGGAATCTGAGTTTCCAAGATAGTTTTGATTTGACTGAGAGGCACTGTGGTCTGTTGGATTAGTCATGTGCATCACAAATAGGTGGCCTGGGCTCTACCAGCAGTTCTGATACGATGTGTAGTGTGATATGTGTCACCATGATCATGTAATGTAAATATCCAAAGCCTTTTCCAGCTTGTAGAAAGGAAAATGCAATTGTCCCTACGTGAAGGTATACACCTTGTTCTTGTCAGAGCCATAGCAGAAAGACTACAAAGAGCTTTCATTACAATCATCTTCTAATAAAGTAAAGGAAAAGACAAGAGTTGAGGAGAAGTAGTAAATGTCACTCTTTTGGGGTTTACAACTGATATCTAGTCATGTTTGTACCTTTGGACCCATGGCAGGCACTTTTTATACATGCAAAAATGAAGGAAGATTGACTAAAATATAAAGACTTATTGAGATGGATTCTAATATCAGTTTTACAGATTTAACTGCTAAAATTGGTTCAATCATTTTAGATCTACACTTATGGAACTGAAATTGGACTCTAACTCAAAACCAACTTTAAAAGAAAAAACAAAACCACACAAACATTGGCTGGTTCCTTTATCTTTCTGAGGAAAGGAGCAAGTATTATCTACCGTGCACCAGATCTATTTTCTTCCTTTACAGTTTTGTTTCTAAACATAACATGTCTCAGGCAGCAATACAATTCTTACATAAATAAAATAAAAAGAGAGCTTGACTAGGACTGGTAGCAAACTTCAATGGGAGATTACAAAACTCACCTGATACAACACCTTTGAAGCATGAATCAAAGCACTTGAAATTGGGGAAAAACTTGTTATACTAAATTAAAGACTATCTGCAGCAAAACATTGCTCAATCAAGGTGAAACACTTGAATTTCTTATTACATGCACACTGAAGCTCATCATACGCTCTGGAGAGAGCACCAGCATGTGGGTTGTCACATGTTGCACTGAAGAAATTCTGCAGTGTTCACTGTATAATGTTTTTCAGGGAAAAACAATACTTTTTAAAATAAATATCCTTGAGAATCTTCCATGTTCATAAAACTTTATTTAAATAACAAACTTTAGTTTGTTAATTTTGTGGGCTTTTTTCTCTGTTTTCAGCATAATGTTTCATCAGTTTCTACCACCCTGTGGTTTAGTAAACATTTATATCTCCTTATTAGCCCTGATCCCTTTCAGATATTTTAAGGTTTTAAAAGGAAAAATTAACAAACAAACAAACAAAGTTGTCAGGACCTATTGCAAACTCCCATCTCACATACACAGATATAGACCCAGAACTTGTCATGTTGATACATAAGGACAGGCAAAGTTTGTGGTGAAAAGGTTTGATTGCAAAACTATTAATTGGACCCTTTTAATATAGGTTACTGGAATCTGAAAGAATTTTCATGGTCCCTGTTCTGCTCACCCATATTTCAGATTGCGCCACTTTAAGATGTAAGATCCTGAATAGTATGTACCAGCAATGCAACACTTCATGTATACCAATAGGCACATCTGCACATTGCAGATGTTTGTGGATTGAAGCATATATTGATCCTTAATGACAATTTTAACAAAAATCATAATCCTTTTGCATAAGAAGAATCTTCAGAGCCATTCTTCTCATTCAGAGCACGAGACCCTCTGAAGTGCCCTGCTTGCCTCACTTACTAGAGAACCCTGATAGCACTGTAGTCTTCAAGTCATCATTGTCGAGTCTCAAGTCACTACAGTTCAAGTCTCAAGTCTTAATTTAAAAAATGTCAAGTCACTTTTGTAAAAGCCATCAATATCGGCATTATTGGACAATTTTTTTACTAAGTCGATTTAACAAAATTATCAAGTCTCTAGTCACAAACAATGAACCCGAGTTGAGTTTCAAGTCGAGTCACCTACTTAAGTCGGACTCAAGTTCAAGACATGGGACTCGAGTCAACAACTCTGCCTGATAGCACAATCTTTCTGTGAAATTTTTCTCAATCGGTATTTCTTTACTGAAAAAAAAAGCTCCTTGAAAGTAGCCCTCAGAGTAATCTGAAGTGTGCTGTTCAAACTCAAGTATGTAGAATATTTCACATAGTACTGCTTAATACAGTATATCTGTGGCAAATGCTGTTAGACCATTTTGAGTGAGACAAAACAGAGAGTAAACTTACGATGTCTGTAGTGTCGGTTGTATGATATTAGACAAAGTATGTGGACCAAAATCTTTCAGCGGAAGATCTGGACCTGCAGAGCTTTGTGTAGCTCAAAAGTCTGTACCTTCCATCAGTAGAAGCATCATGACCCACAGATCTGAGGGAGTCACAGTAATGACATGCTCCAACCCTTCACCAAGGCAGCCTAGTAACAATTGCTTACTTAGGACTAATAAAACCCTGTCCCGTTTTGAGGCTCCACCTTAGAGGTCCTATTGGTGAAGTCCCAAAGCAGCTGATTGGCCACTGTCTATACATAAACCAACATCAGGACCAGGAAACTATTTGGTATAAGGCAAAGTGAAACCCAAGTGGTCCTGATTTATCAGTACCCTGACCTGACTTGACTCCTAGCATGGGGGGATAGCTCAGTCATTTGAGCAGTGGTTTACTAAATCCTGGGTTATGAGTTCAGTCCTTGAAAGGCCCATCTAGGGCAAATCTGTCAGGGATGGTAGTTGATCCTGCCATGAGGGCAGTAGACTGGATTCAATAACCTTGCAAGGTCCCTTCCAGTCCTACAAGATAGGTATATCTCCATGTATTATTGGCTCTTGGCCTCCTGTTTAGCTCCAGCCTCTGACCACAACCTAGCTTCTACAAGAAATTGATCAATAAAATATATTACCTTATCTACCTTGTCTCTCAGTAATCTTCAACAAATTACTTTACTTAACCCTTTAGGAAGTGGTAACTGTCTCCTAAAGTTGTTTTCTAGCCAGAAGCTGAAATCAGGGCCTGTTCCTCCTAAAACTGAGTAACAATCTGTGTTCCTTCCTTCGGCTCATTGCACTGCATTAGGCATTAGTAATCTTATCAACTGTAGCCACTGCAGTTTAGAACGCTGAACTCACCTTATGCTAGTGAACAAAGAAAGAATTGATTTATTAAAGTTTCAAACTGGCAAATCAGTGTCTGTTTTCATTAATGATGTAAATGGTGTATTTCAAGTCATTCTGGATCACCTTTAAGAGACTCCTTAGTAAACAATTATTACGAGCTTTTGTGCTACCCTTGTGGCGGATGGGGATTTTTTTTAATGTGGGAGTATGTATTATCAAATGGTGATTTGCGTGTCTTGTGTAGGATTCTTGAAAAGAAAATATTAACACACTAAAATGGAAAGGAGGGTGGGAAATTACAAGAATGAAATTTTCACGGTTTGAGGTTATTACAGATAAGCTAAACAGCTAGGCTACGTCTACACTGGCCCTTTCTTCGGAAGGGGCATGCTAATTTTGAACTTGGGAATAGGGAAATCTGTCCCCACTCTCCTGTCCCCAGCTACAGAACTCTGTCCCCACTCCCCGAATGCTGTCCCCACTCCTCTGTCCCCAGCCACAGAACGCTGTCCCCACTCCCCTGTCCCCAGCCACAGAACTCTGTCCCCATTCCCCTGTCCCCAGCCACAGAATTCTGTTCCCCACTCCCTGAACTCTGTCCCCACTCCCCTGTCCCCAGCCACAGAACTCTGTCCCCATTCCCCTGTCCCCAGCCACAGAATTCTGTTCCCCACTCCCTGAACTCTGTCCCCACTCGCCAGTTCCCAGCCACAGAATTCTGTTCCCACTCCCCTGTTCCCAGCTACAGAACTATGTCCCTATTCCTGTCCCCACTGGCACGCTGTCCCCTGCTGCAGAACCCTGTCCTTTGCCCTCCCAGCACTCTGTTCCCTCTTCCCTGCCTCCCGCTCAGAACTCCGTCCCCACAAAATGTATAATTATAAATGCTTCATTTTAGATTTAAATAGCATGAATAAAAAACAGACTATTTATTTCATAACTATAAACACGTGATTTTAATTTTATACATCGCATAATTTAAAAATAAACTGTGTATCAGAGTGTGTAAGTAAGGGCTGGGGATAGCAAGTGACAGACAGGAGGAGAATAGAGAGGGCAGGGCTTCAAGGAAGGGGTGGGGCGGTAGATCTTCACCTGTTCGAAGATTTAAAAAGTGATCTTGGCTGTAAAAAGGTTGGAGACCACCGCCCTAGCAGAATAAGGATTTTAATAAAAACAAGTTAGTTCTTCACCCAAAGCCTATGGAAGCCAATAAATAAATTGTTGACTTTATCCTAACTCAAATCTCATCAATATATATTGAAAAATACACTGACATTTTAAGGAAAAAATATTTTGTCTAGAAGTTATCTATCCAGTTTCAAATCATGAGATTGAAATCACAGCTAAGTTGCCTGTTTTTTCAAAATTATTGATAATGCTGTCCTGTTGTGTCCTTTCAACACTCACCATTTATGATCATTCATCTTCATCATTTGGGGGTATTAGCAGCAGTAGTATAAACAATAAAATAAGATTACCTAATTTACTTAATGTGCAAGGTCTGCATTACTGTGATGTGGTTTTGTTAAGAACATTGATGTAGTACTGGAGATAAGCAGAAGTCAAACTATGTAGTGTTTTGCCACAGTGACAGAAGTACCTTTGATATATAATTGGGGAGCAAAGCAGTTTAACAAGTTTTAGTTTCTCCTGAATGTGTAAGACAATGAAGAGAGAGCATGGAACAATCTAAAAATTATTTAGGTCAATCATCCTATTAGGACTCTTCAGGGAACTCATGTCTAATTAACATAATTGTATTTCTACTGTAGCCAGATGCACTGCTGTGCTAATGAGTGTTCTTGGTGAGCCTATAAAAACACTAAAGATGGCCTTTCTTCACTTAAAGAAGAAAGTCTGATTACAGAAGCAAATACATTACTTATTTAATCTAATCAGTATTACAAGGTTATTTTAACACAATCTTATGGAACTCCCATATAGCAGTATCATAGGTAAGGTTTTGTTGAATTTTACACTTAAACCAGGATTAAATCTCTCAGATTTACATGGAAATTAACCAAATTAATTTTCTGAAGTTTTACATGGTCCCTGGGGAGATCCAGCTGTTTTTTTCTTATGTGCTGCTTTTGTTAAAATGAATCATCCCTTACTTTGCAAATGTTAAGTATCAGAGGGGTAGCCGTGTTAGTCTGAATCTGCAAAAGCGACGAAGAGTCCTGTGGCACCTTATAGACTAACTGAAGTGTAGGAGCATAAGCTTTAGTGGGCAAAGACCCACTTCGTCAGATGCATGTAGTGGAAATTTCCAGAGGCAGGAATAAATATGCAGGCCAGGATCAGGCTGGAGATGACCAGGTGGATCCAATCAAGGAGGATGAGGCCCACTTCTAGCAGCTGATCTGGAGGTGTGAATTCCAAGAGAATAGAAGCTGCTTTTGTAGTTAGCAAGCCATTCACAGTCTTTGTTTAATCCAGAGTTGATTGTGTCAAACTTAAAGATGAACTGTAGCTCAGCAGTTTCTCTTTGAAGTCTGGTCCTGAAGTTTTTTTGCTGCAGGATGGCTACTTTTAGATCTGCAATTGTGTGTCCAGGAAGATTGAAGTGTTCCCCTACAGGTTTTTGTATGTTGCCATTCCTAATATCAGATTTGTGTCCATTGATTCTTTTACGTAGGGACTGTCCTGTTTGGCCGATGTATATAGCAGTGGGGCATTGTTGGCACACGATGGCATATATTACGTTGGTGGATGTGCAGGAGAATGTACCAGTGACAGTATGGCTGATCTGGTTAGGTCCTGTGATGGTGTTGCTGGTGTATATATGTGGGCAGAGTTGGCACCGAGGTTTGTTGCAAGGATTGGTTCCTGAGTTCGTGTTATTATGGTGCGGTGTGTAGTTGCTGTTATTATGGTGCGGTGTGTAGTTGCTGCACCGCACCATAATAACACGAACTCAGGAACCAATCCTTGCAACAAACCTCGGTGCCAACTCTGCCCACATATATACACCAGCAACACCATCACAGGACCTAACCAGATCAGCCATACTGTCACTGGTACATTCTCCTGCACATCCACCAACGTAATATATGCCATCGTGTGCCAACAATGCCCCACTGCTATATACATCGGCCAAACAGGACAGTCCCTACGTAAAAGAATCAATGGACACAAATCTGATATTAGGAATGGCAACATACAAAAACCTGTAGGGGAACACTTCAATCTTCCTGGACACACAATTGCAGATCTAAAAGTAGCCATCCTGCAGCAAAAAAACTTCAGGACCAGACTTCAAAGAGAAACTGCTGAGCTACAGTTCATCTTTAAGTTTGACACAATCAACTCTGGATTAAACAAAGACTGTGAATGGCTTGCTAACTACAAAAGCAGCTTCTATTCTCTTGGAATTCACACCTCCAGATCAGCTGCTAGAAGTGGGCCTCATCCTCCTTGATTGGATCCACCTGGTCATCTCCAGCCTGATCCTGGCCTGCATATTTATTCCTGCCTCTGGAAATTTCCACTACATGCATCTGACGAAGTGGGTCTTTGCCCACTAAAGCTTATGCTCCTACACTTCAGTTAGTCTATAAGGTGCCACAGGACTCTTCGTCGCTTTTGCAAATGTTGACATTACATTTTTTGTCTCTTTTAAAATCCATGTAACTGGAATATGTTTGAGCGCTCAACTTCCCACATAGTTCAGCAGAAAGGGAACACAGACTGATCTTCTCAAATGAGAGTAGGGTTGGCAGTCATTCACAGAGAAGATAAGTATGTCTCACCATGGTAAAATGTCAACCATGAAGCATCCAGACCAGTGCGTTGAGCCGACAAACAGCTGATTGGCCATTTTAATTTAAATGAAGCAGCAATTATTCAAATCGCCGCTTCATCTGGATATGTCTAGTAAACTAATCTACATGGCCCTGGCGACAGAGCCATGTAGTCTAGACATACCCTTATAGATCAACCACGTCAAACAGGACGTGAGAACATGCAGGGGACATGAGCATAAGATGTAGGATGAGATGTTGAGGCTCATGGGGGAGCAAGAGGAGCTGATGACGCACCAGGTAGAGGTGCAGGAAATGTATCTGGAGGACAGAGTACCCCTGTGCCCTATGATATTAACTGCTTTACTCACCAAGTTGAATAGCCTGCTCTTCCAGGTGCCCTGGAATGTGGATTGAAGGGTAGTCACAGGCAGCCTTTCACTCAACTCCTAGGGATGTCTCTTGGAACAAAGGCTTTGATTGCTACACAGGAATGAAAAAAGCCCCTTGAGCTCTCCGCCATCAAATCTCATACCCTGATCCCCTTTTCTATCTGTTTACTAAATAAAAACTCAGAATTTCAGAATGAAAGGATCTTTATTGCTTGTGTCATATGCAGGAGATGGGGGGTGGGTGAGGCTATCGGTCAGTAAATGTACAGCACGGGACAATACATAACTGTCACATCACTGGTCATTCATGAAACTGGTTTCCAAAGCCTCTCTGATTCCTAGGGTCTCTCGATCTGCTTTCCTTATTGCCCTTGGGTCTCCCTGCTCATGATTAGAAACGTTATCTGCCTCAATTCCCTATCCTACCAGAAACGTTCCCCCCCTTACTTTCCATAATATATGCGAGCAAGCAGCAGCAATGGGAGTATTGTTGTCTCTGAGGTCTAACCTAGTCAATAAACTGTGGAAGTGTACCAAAGGCAAACTCAACCATCATCCTGCACTTACTCAGCCTGTAGACGAACTACTTGTTACTGTTGACCAATCTATATGTGTACAGCTTCATGAACCACAGGAGCAAGGAGTAGGCCAGGTCTCCAATGATCACTTTTGGTATTTCAATATTTTCAATGGTAACTTTCCAATCTGTGAAGAAAATTCCATCTTGCAGCTTTCTGAAGAGGCAGGATTCTTCAGATGCACATGCCATGCACCTTTCCCGACCACTCCACACTGATGTTGATGAAATGACCCTTGTGATCCACCAGCAGAAGGGTATTAATTGTCCTGGCCACTTTTAAGGAGAAAACCTTAAATGATATGAATTTTTTTTCAATATGCATTTGGGGAGTGATTTATATTAAACCTGCAATGCTTTTGAAGTTACTAGAATAATTCATGTTTTTCTAGCCACTAAAAATTGAAATCCAGAAGAAACCCTGTCTTTTTCAGTCATTCCTCTCCAACTTTTTCTTTCTTAGTAGTTGACAGGCAGTAAAAGAAGGCACGTCTAATTTAATATCGTCAATTTCATATCACCTGATTTTGTAATCCATGTCCTCACTGCAGGGAAGAATAGAATATTGTCTAAAATAGTGTGTCCCCATTAGGAACCTACCGTCGACTCAGAGAGAGAGGCACTGTGGGCAGCTTTGCATTCTGGGCTATGTTCCCGATGTCCACTAGGTCCAAAACTCTGCAGCAGAAAGTCAGAAGTTTATGTTGCCAGTATCTCATAAGGCACTGGTCTACTTCTTTCCCCCCTGCATAAGATCAGTGGGAAGAAGTCCACTTGTGCCTCTTTGTACCCTGGTTGCCCATGTGGATGCCATGGCAGCGCGAGCATGGAGCCCAGTGTAAAGGAAAGCATCGTCATGCTCATGTGTGTTGTCATGCACCTCATGGCACTGTGCTTTGGAAAAGGGTGAGGACAAAGCTCAGCATAGCATCAAGGTACTGCTCAGGCAAGGCCTGGTGTGCATGCTTGCATCATTCAATTGTCTAGGAACAGTGGAACACTAGTTCTGCCCCCATGAGAGGAGCTCAGGCTGGTGGGACCACATTGTGATGCAGTCATGGGACAATCAGCAGTTTCTGCAGAACTTCCCAATGCACAAGGCCATGTTCCTGGAACTGTGTGATTGGCTTTCCCCTGCCCTGAGGAACCAGATGAGACCTGAGCTGACCATGGGGAAATGTGAGGCAATACTCCTAAGGAAGCTTGCAATGCCAGACTGGTCAGTCAGAGTGGGGAAATCTACAGTTGGGGTGGTTGTCATAGAAGTAGCCAAGACTGCCAATAACAATCTGATGCAGAGGATTGTGGCTCTGGGAATGTGGAGATCATAGCAGATGGCTTTGCTGCAGTGGGCTTCTCTAATTGCGGTGGTGCCATAGATAGAACATACATCCCTGTTAGACCCCCAAAACATTACCACAAAATACATCAACCCCAAGGGGTACTTCTCCATTGTGCTACAGGCACTTGTGGATGTCAAGGGCCATTTTACTAACATCAATGTGGGATTGTCGGGAAAGGTACATCATGCCCGCATCATTTGGAACTCCTGCCTCTTCCAAAACTGGCATGCCAGAACTTTTTCCCTGACTAGGCAATCCAAGTATGAAAGGTGGAAAATGTCTATTGTGCTCCTTGGAAACCTAGCCTACCTTTTGATCCCTTGGCTCATGAAGCCCTACAAGGGCATCTTGGAGCCCAGCAAAGCGGAGTTCAATAACACATTGAGCAGACACAGAATGGTGGTGGAATGTGCATTTGGACATTTAAAGGAAAAGTTCAGGAGTCTCCTGACTGGCTTGGACCTCAGTGAACGCAACATTCCCTTTGTGCTGGCTGCATGTTGTGTGCTCCATAACCTGTACAAGAGCAAGGGGGGATTTATGTTTCAAATCGGAGAAGCCTTGAATGAGAGTTTTATGAAAGGACTCTAAGGACTCTGCCATGTGGCTCCACAAGTAACCCCTGCATTCCCTATGTTTCTTTTTAATCCAACACCCCACCCTTGCAGTTCAACCAATCATAAACAATTGTTCAATGAAAACGAATTTTTATTAGGGGAAAAGTGGAAAAACTAGGAACTGGAAAAAGAGAAGGAGGCTCAGGAATGGAAGTAGGACTGCCTTTTCTCTCCTGAGGGCCTGGAGGCTCCAGCTCCTCTTGAGCCTTCCCCCCCCCCCCCCGCCCCTGCCGTGTCTTGGGGCCCTAGCAGTCCCTGGGCACTCTGGGGGAGGAAGCCCTGGGGCAAGTGGCAGAACGCCTGGAGATGGCCCTTCCAGGGTAGGATGCCATACTCTCCATAACAGCAGTCAAGAAGGCAAACATGGTCTCATGCTGCCTTGTCAGCTGCTCCCTGGTGGCTCTGCTCTCCTGCTGTTCTGCAATCCTGACCTGCTGCTCTGCCTGGATTTTCACTACCAGAGTGTGCATGTAGTCCAAAGCAGTCCATTTGCCCCTGAAACATGTCTTCCCTTGTGTGTTTGTGCCTGCGGCTCCAAGCCAGGCAGGCAGATGCTAGAAGAGGTATAACATGCACTGAGCTAGCTGCTGTCCAGCTGCAAAGAAAAGTTACAAGGGCAGACTTTAGAGCAGATACATTGTGTTCAGCTTGCCCCTGATCTGTTAGTCTACACTGAAGGACTCTGTAAAGGCAAAGGAGATGTGTTCTGCACAAGGCCAAGTTTTGCTTTAAAGTGGGAACTTTACAGCAGTTGCAGAGACTCCGGGTATGTCTACACTACAAAGTTAGTTCGAACTAACGGATGTTAGTTTGAACTAACTTTCCCAGGCGCTACACTAGCGCTCCGTTAGTTCGAACTTAATTCGAACTAAAGGAGCGCTTAGTTCGAACTAGGTAAACCTCATTTTACGAGGATTAAGCCTAGTTCGAACTAGCTAGTTCGAATTAAGGGCTGTGTAGACCCTTAATTTGAACTAGTGGGAGGCTAAGGCTTCCCAGGTTTCCCTGGTGGCCACTCTGGACAACACCAGGGAAACTCTATTGCCCCCCTCCCGGCCCCGGAGCCCTTAAAGGGCCACGGGCTGGCTACACAGTTTGTGCCAGTTGCAAGGCTGCAAGAACCTGTGCCAGCAGACCCTGCACCTGCCACAGGATGAGCCAGCAATCTGAGGGCTTCCAGCCCTCCACTGCTCCCCAGGACCAGCCTGGCGGCTCCCAGGAGCCTGCCCAGGGGCGCAAAAGGTGGGCGCCCGCCTGGTCAAGGGCGGAGATCGTGGACCTCATCGAGGTTTGGGGGGAAGCCTCCAATGTCCACGATCTCCACACTAGCCACAGGAACGTGGCCGTCTACGGCCCCATGGCTGCCTGCCTGGCTACCAGGGGCCACCAGCGCAGCCGGGAGCAGATCCGCTGCAAAATTAAGGACTTGCGGCAGTCCTACTCCCGGGCCTGCCTGCCAGGGGCCGACCCGGAGGCCTGCCCCCACTTCCACGCCCTGGACCGCCTCCTGGGGGCTCATGCCATACCTGCCCCCCGGGACGTGATTGACCCCGGGGCAGAGGGACCACTCCTGGAGAGGGAGGAGGAGGAAGAGGGCTCTGAGAGCCAGGAGCCTGCCGCCAGCCTGCCCGGGACCCGGAACCCCCGAGGCACGCGACAGAGCCACTCGCCTGCGTCGTCTGAGGCCGGGGAGGCGTCCACCTGTGAGTACCCTCATGTTCCCCTTATGTGTTCGGAGGGCTGGGGCGAGAGGAAGCCCCGGGACTGTGCGCCTGGGCCTTGCCCACCAAGGAGCAGCAGCTGGGGATCCTGCAGGGGCCCTGGCCTTGCAGAGGGGAGCTGGGTTTCACACACCTGGGCCCCTGGGGAAATTGACCACTGGTCTTGTTGCACCACAGCCGCAGCACCTGGGACTGCAGGGCACACCACCCCGCCTGCAGCAGCCGCCCGCGCCCAGGCAAGCAGGACAGCCAGGAACCAGGAGAAGTACCAGAGGCGGCACCTCCGGTTCCTGGATCAACAGCTTCGTCTCCAGGACCACTGGGTCCAGGAGGACCTGAGGCTGCGCCGGAGGAGTCTGGAGGCCCTGGAGGAGCAGGGCCGTGCCCTGCGAGGCCACCTCCAGAGCCTGCTCGACCGCTTCCCATTTCCTCCTCCTGCTGCTTCCCCTGCTCCCCCTGCTCCTCCTGCTCCCCCTCCTGCTCCCGCTCCTGCTTCCGCTCCTGCTTCCTACACACCCCCTGTCCCTCCTGCCCCCCCCCCCACAACCATTTCCCACCGACGCCCCCGGACCTGCAGTGTGGCGAGACGGGAGAGGCAGCCGGACTCCCACCCCTGAGCTTTCCTTTCCCTTCCTCCCTTCCCTCCCCTTCCAGCTCCCTCGTCCCAGGTTTCCCCCTCCCCTCTCCAACCCTCATTCCTCCTTTCCCGCACCCAGTTATGTTAAATAAACAGACGTTTTTGTTTCAAAAACAGGTGTCTTTATTTTACAGTAGATAGGGAGGGAAAAGGAGAAGGGGGGTAGGGTGGAAGAAGGCCCCAGTGGGGCATGCAGGGAGAGGTCAGTCCTCCTCCTCCTCCACCTAGAAGCTCTCCCGCAGGCCTTCCCGGGTCCGGACAGCCCCCCGCTGGGCTTCCCGGATGGCGGCGGTGCGGGGCTGACCGTAGTGTCCAGCCATGCAGTCAGCTTCAGCCATCCAGGCTGGCAGGAAAACCTCCCCCTTTCGCTCACACAAATTGTGGAGCACACAACATGCCGCCACCACGGGAGGGATGTTGTGCTCGGCCAGGTCCAGACGGGTGAGGAGGCATCGAAAGCGGGCTTTCAGTCGCCCGAAGGCCCCCTCCACCATGATGCGGGCCCTGGTCAGCCTGGCATTGAAGGCCTGGCGGGAGGGATTGAGATGCCCCATGTAGGGCTTCATCAGCCACGGCTGCAGTGGGTAAGCGGCATCCCCCACCAGGCACACGGGCATGTCCACATCCCCGACCCTGATGTGGCGGTCAGGGAAGAAGGTCCCGGCCTGCAGCCGCTGGCACACGGAGGAGTTGCGGTTCACCCGGGCGTCGTGTGCTTTGCTGGACCAGCCCACATTAATGTCTGTGAACTGTCCCCGGTGGTCACACATGGCCTGCAGGATCACGGAGAAGTACCCCTTTCTGTTGACGTACCGGGACGCCTGGTGTTCTGGGGCACGGATGGGGATGTGCGTCCCGTCGATGGCCCCCCCCCAGTTGGGGAAGCCGAGGGCGCTGAATCCCCGGATGATGGCGTCCGGGTCGGTGAGGCGGACCACCCTGCGGAGCAGCACCCGGTTGATGGCCTTGACCACCTGCGGAGAGAGACACAGCAAAGCGCCAATCAGTGGGGCGCCCGGGTGGCTGGGAGCGTGCGTGTCCTGGCAGTGCCCCGCGCCCCACTCCCGGAAGCAACCCCCCTGGCGGCGTGTAGTACGGCCCGGACAGCCCAACCCCTCCGGTGCGGGCGCTTTCGCCTCCTCCCTCCCCCCCTTTGTCCCTGGGGTGGCCCATCCCCTCCTCGCAGCTCCCCTTCCCCCTGGCTCGGTGGCCGACGAGTGCCATACCTGCATGAGCACTGCTCCGACGGTGGATCTCCCCACGCCGAACTGGTTCCCGACGGATCGGTAGCTGTCTGGCGTGGAGAGCTTCCAGAGGGCGATGGCCACCCGCTTCTGGAGGGGGATGGCGGGTCTCATGCGAGTGTCCCTTCTGCGCAGGGCAGGGGCAAGCCACTCGCAGAGCTCCAGGAAGGTGTCCCTCCTCATCCTGAAGTCCTGGGTCCACTGTCGGTCCTCCCAGCGCTCCAGGACGATGCGGTCCCACTAGTCGGTGCTGGTGTCCAGACTCCAGACACGGCGGGGCACCCCGGTGCTGGGGCGCCGCCGCGGCTCCTCCACGGCCCCCAGGGCGGCCAGGCGGAGAGGCAGGGGGCTGACATTCACCAGGTGGTGCCAGGCAGCCTCGAGCCATTGGTGGCAGGCTTGCAGCAGCAAGTCCAGAAAGTGCACCAGAAGGTGCAGGGCGAGCTGTGGCTCCATGTTGCCACCTGCGGCAGACCCCTCGTAGGGAAGCACCGACACAGACGGACACAGAGACCAATGCTTTGCTGTCCCTCGGCAAGGTTGGCAAGGAAGCAGGAAAAGCTGAGAATCGGCTGTCCAGGGGGGTCCCTTTAAGCTCGAGCCTCAGATAGCCTCAGCAGCCACACAAAGCAACTACTGACCTGATGCCCTGCCAGAACCGGTTTCAGCTGCCCTTAAATGCCCCCCTGCGTCCAATCAGTGTGGACGCGCTAGTTCAAATTAGCAAAACGCTAATTCGAACTAGTTTTTAGTTCTAGATGCGCTAGTTCGAATTAGCTTTGTTCGAATTAACTAATTCGAACTAAGTTAGTTTGAATTAGCGCTGTAGTGTAGACGTACCCTCCTTAAGTAGCTTAAAGACACACTTGTCATGGTAAGGGGCCAGCCAGTGCTGCAGCTTGCAGACAGGAGGGAGGGAGAGAGTCACATGCTGGGTGTGTCACACATGGCCTCCCAGGGACACTGGTTCCTTTCCTGCCAGCAGAAAGGGGTGTGGAGGATGTGTTTCCAGCATGTTGCCCTTCTAGGTTACCCTCCTCCTTCATTCATGTTGCTATGTGAGATATCAGTCTTCTCCAAATTGCATAGAGTGATCAGAACAGTATGCTGACAAAAGGTGGTCCAGATGTATTGTGTGCCCATCTAATTATGTCCATATACTTCAACAAGGCAGGGATCCTCTCTGGGTATTCCCAATATGCCCAGCGGTTTCATCCTCAACTGGGTGTCCCCACACATGTAGGAGGTCTGCCCCACATGGAGATTTCCTGCTGCCCAAACTTGGGCCCATGCTGGGCATGCACTGTCACCCTGCCAGATAACACACAATTAGATTCATAGGTGTCATTTTTGGAGATTGGGAAGGGAGAGGGGAAGGACAGCAGCCATGCATAACTGGGACACAGCTTCTCTTTCTTCTCATTCCCCTGACTATCAGGGATTGAGGGGGAAGTACTTGGATTCTGTGAATTACTCCTCTTTCCCCTCTGTTCACCAGCCAGGAGTGAGTGTCATGCACAGAATCCAAATACTTTGCCCTCTCTCCCTGAATATAGAAT
Organism: Pelodiscus sinensis; assembly: GCF_049634645.1. NCBI lineage: Eukaryota > Metazoa > Chordata > Testudines > Trionychidae > Pelodiscus > Pelodiscus sinensis. The sequence continues at coordinate 13,287,847 of NC_134723.1, forward strand.
CATAGTGTTGGAACAGACCTCAGGAGGTCATTGAGTCCAACCCCCTGCCCAAAGCAGAACCTAATCTCAACTAAATCATCCCAGCCAGGGCTTTCTCAAGCCAGGAGTTAAAAAATTCTCAGGATGGAAATCCCACCACCTCCCTAAATAATCCATTCCAGTGCTTCACCACCCTCCTAGTGAAATAGATTTTCCTAACATCTACCCCAGACCTCCCCCACTTCAGCTTCAGACCATCGCTCCTCCTTCTGCCATCTATCACTACTGAGAACAGCCTCTCTATATCTTCTTTGGAACCACCCTTCAGATAGTTAAAGGCTGTTATCAAATCTCCCCTCACTTTTCTCTTCTATAGACAAAACAAACCCAAATCCCTCAGGGTATGTCTACACTACAGCGCTAATTCGAACTAACTTAGGGTATGTCTACACTACCACCCTAGTTCGAACTAGGGTGGTAATGTAGGCATACCGCACTTGCAAATGAAGCCCGGGATTTGAATTTCCCGGGCTTCATTTGCATAAGACGGCCGGTGCCATTTTTAAATGCCGGCTCGTTCGAACCCCGTGCCGCGCGACTACACGCGGCACGGGCTAGATAGTGCGGACTAGCAAGCCATTCCGCACTATCTGTACACCTCATTCCACATTAGCATTTTGCTAATTCGAACTAGCATGTCCACATTAAGTGGACCCTGAACCGGGCTTAAGGATGGCCGGAAGCAGTGCCGGCAGGGCATCAGAGGAGGACTTAGAGCGTGGAGATGCTGTCTCAGGCTAGCCAAGGGCTGTGCTTAAAGGGTCCCGACCCCCACCCCGGACAGACAGTTCTCAGGAGTGCCCTGCTTGAAAACCAGTCCTGGCTTGGAGTGCCCGGAGTACCCACACTGGGCACATCACAGCACTCGGCCATCAGCCAGGCTGCACTTGCCGCAGGCTGCCATCTGGGGAGAGGGGGCAATTGGGAGGCTGCAGGAGAGCTTCCACCCCCAGAAGCCCACAGAGCCAGCCCAGTCCTCCCCATCGGGGGCTCGTACCCCATTCCTCCCTAACCTCCTTCCACTTACCCATCCCTAGCCCCTTTTCTTGATGTACAAAATAAAGGACAATTGTGTTCAAAAATGGAATCTGTCTTCCTTGAACAAAACTGGGGGAGACTGGGAAAAGGAGGTGGGAGAGGGAAAGAGAGAGGGTGGGAGAGGGGAGGGCAACTAAAATGATCAGAGGTTGGGAACAGGTCCCATATGAAGAGAGGCTAAAGAGACTGGGACTTCTCAGCTTAGAAAAGAGGAGACGGAGGGGGGACAGGATAGAGGTCTCTAAAAGCATGAGTTGGGTGGAGAGGGTGCATGCAGAAAAGTTCTTCATTAGTTCCCATAAAGAAGGACTAGAGGACACCAAAGGAAAGGAATGGGTAGCAGGCTTCAAACTAGTAACAGAAAGTTCTTCTTCACAAAGCAAAGAGTCAACCTGTGGAACTCCTTGCTGCAGGAGGCTGTGAAGTCTAGAACTAGAACAGAATTTAAAGGGAAGTAAGATCAAGTCATGGAGATTGGGTCCATGAGTGGTATTAGCCAGGGGGAAGGAGTGGTGTCCCTGCCCAAAGTTTGTGGAAGGCTGGAGAGGGATGGCATGAGACAAATGGCTTGGTCACTGTCTTCGGTCCATCCCCTCCACGGATCCTAGGGTTGGCTGCTGTCGGCAGACAGGCTACTGGGCTAGATGGACCTTTGGTCTGACCCAGTACGGCCATTGTAAGCTCAGGGCTCAGGGTCGGGGGTCTCAGTGGACCCCCTTGATTTTCATGCAGACCTGCTCCTGGGTGGCTAGGCTGGCAGCTCTCCTGTCCTAGACGGCCACTTTCCTGTGCCTAGTGCGAAGATCGTAGATGAGGTCCACAATGTCCGTACTAGCGCAGGCGGGTGCCCGCCTCTTGCGGTCCTGGGCAAGCTCCCGGGAGCCGCCAGCCTGGTCCCGGGAAGAGGGGGAGGGTTGGGGGGCATCGGGTGGGTGGCTCGAGCCGTGCCAGGTGCAGGGTCTGCTGGCTGGGTGCTGGCAGGCTTGCACCTGGCACGGGCACCGTAGCCAGCCCGGGGCCCTTTAAAGGGTCCGGGGCCGGGAGGGGGGCAGACGAGTTTCCCTGGTGTTGGCCAGAGTGGCCACTAGGGAAACCTGGGGAGGGCTAGCCTCCCGCTAATTCAAATTAAGGGTCTACACAGCCCTTAATTCGAACTAGTAAATTCGAACTAGGCTTAATCCTCGTGGAATGAGGATTACCTAGTTCGAACTAAGCGCTCCGTTAGTTTGAATTAAGTTTGAACTAACGGAGCCCTAGTGTAGCGCCTATGAAAGTTAGTTCGAACTAACATCCGTTAGTTCGAACTAACTTTGTAGTGTAGACATACCCTCCTTTCCTTTGGTGTCCTCTAGTCCTTCTTTATGGGAACTAATGAAGAACTTTTCTGTATGCACCCTCTCCACCCCACTCATGCTTTTAGAGACCTCTATCCTGTCCCCCCTCCGTCTCCTCTTTTCTAAGCTGAGAAGTCCCAGTCTCTTTAGCCTCTCTTCATATGGGACCTGTTCCCAACCTCTGATCATTTTAGTTGCTCTCCCCTCTCCCAGCCTCTCTCTTCCCCTCTCCCACCTCCTTTTCCCAGTCTCCCCCAGTTTTGTTCAATAAAGACAGATTCCATTTTTGAACACAATTGTCCTTTATTTTGTACATCAAGAAAAGGGGCTAGGGAAGGGTAAGTGGAAGGAGGTGAGGGAGGAATGGGTTACACGCCCCTGATGGGGAGGACTGGGCTGGCTCTGCGGGCTTTTGGGGTGGAAGCTCTCCTGTAGCCCCCCGATTGCCCCTCTCCCCAGATGGCAGCCTGCGGCAAGTGCAGCCGGTCTGATGGCCGAGTGCTGTGATGTGCCCAGTGTGGGTACTCCGGGCACTCCAAGCCAGGACTGCTTTGCAAGCGGGGCACCCCTGAGAACTTTCTGTCCGGGGTGGGGGTCGGGACCCTTTAAGCACAGCCCTCGGCTAGCCTGAGACAGCATCTCCACGCTCTAAGTCCTCCTCTGATGCCCTGCCGGCACTGCTTCTGGTCATCCTTAAGCCCGGTTCAGGGTCCACTTCATGTGGACATGCTAGTTCGAATTAGCAAAACGCTAATTCAAACTAGTTTTTTAGTCTAGATCCGTTAGTTCGAATTAGCTTAGTTAATGTTGTAGTGTAGACGTACCCATTGATAAAAGGTGTATTGTGTTACCTTTAATTTGTGCATGGTCAACAAGAGGTCGCCATTATACTTTTGCTACCAGTTATACCTTTAGCTGAAGTAATAGAACTCTGTGCTGTGGATCTGAATTCTTTTGGTTCAAACTCTGATGACAATGGAAGAGGAGAAAACATATTCATAAGGAACAGAAATAAGATTGCATGGGAAACCTGTATTCTGGGCTTTCCTATCTTTTGAAGTCCTGAGTTTTTGAACTTTACTGTTACATGAGATGGGTTTGATAGGCAATACTAGAAATCCACTCCTATGCTTTGCACTAATTGGCCAATTCAATAAAGAAACGTGGGGAACTGCATAAGCCATGGAGATAGGAACCCCCCCACCCTTAAGTACGAGTAAAGGCAGTCCCAATGAGATCCAGGGTGAGGCGTGTAGGAAGTTTACTCTGCAGCTCCTGCAGCCACCACCCTTCAATATAAAAAGAACACTAATTCCATAAACAATTTTAAGCAAATGTTTACACCAATATGCGAATTATTTGAAAGCCTGCAAATTAATAGGTACAATAATTTACATAAAACCATGCTTAATTTCTGCTAGGACTGAGCCCTAGAAACTCTAGGATTGGCCATTCATAGCCCTATATTTCAGGGCTTGTTGCACCACTTATAAATGTAAAAAGGTTGTTTGATCCCTGTATCTAATTCCTTGATCCCCAGCACCTTTTTATTCCAAATTAATGGTAATGTAAAGTATTACATGTGGCGCTTCACAAAAGTTTATTGTGGAAAGGATGCAAGTCTCAATAGTATTATGCTGCTAATACCACAGAACACTATTTAACTGTAAAGATAGTTAAAATGGTACAGAAAAGGTATTATCAATCTTCATAACAAATATAGAACATTTATATGACAATGTTTAACTCAATTAATATTTGTTTTTTGAAAACACAATGAAAATGTCCCTGTTTCATTTAAATCATTGCTCTGGGATGGGGCTGGGAATGTGCAAGCTGCCCCGGGGAGAGAGGACTATTGCAGCAGCTTGGGTCTAAGTGAGAAGTGCCTCTCCATGGCTGCTGCTGTTCCACTCGGTTATACATTCACCTTATAGTATCCCCATCTAGGTTGTATTTCCCTAGTTTATTGAGAAGAATGTCACATGAGGCCATCTCAAATGCTTTACTGAAGCCTAGGTATACTACATACACCACTTCCCCCTTAACCGCCAGGCTTGTTATCTTATCAACAAAAGCTATCAGATTGGTTTGACATGATTTGTTCTTTACAAATCCATGCTGGCTCTTACCTATCACCTTATTATCTTCCAGATGTTTGGAGGTTAATTCCTTAATTATTTATTCCATTATATTCCTTGGCACAGAAGTTAAGCTGTCTGGTCTTCAGTTTCCTGGGTTGTTCATATTTCCCTTTTTAAAAATGGGCACTAAATTAGCCCTTTTCCAATCTTCTGGAATCTCTCCTGGCTTCCATGACTTTTCAAAGATGATAGCTAATGGTTTATATGTTCCCATATGAATTGGGAGGAGGGGCGCTTCCTAAAGGCAGCTGGGTGGTCTTGAACCAGGGAGAAGCAGCTCCTTTTACCTGCCTGATGATTCTGTCCCTTTTCTGTAAGGTTTTTTAAGAGGCAATCCCATTATAGGCACAACCCATTTTCCTGGCACAACCAAACCCTGATCTTGCTTTAAGTAAGGATAAGAGGAAGCTATATTCTGAATTTGGTAGTCATAGCTCTTACCATTTAGAAGGATTTTTTTAAGAAACGGACACACAGAAAAATTCTCTCATATGTAATGTATAATAGATTTTAGGAAATGTGTTTTTAAAAAATTACACACTTCTGATATATGTTATTTCACATTTAAGAACCACTCTGTAGATAAAAGTAATAAAAGTGCTGTGTGTGCAAGTGGGTTTTTGGTCCCATTTTCAGTTGGCCTATTAGTAAGTTGGGGCTGCATCTAGACTGCCATGATTTTGTGCAAATACTTTTAATGGAAAAGTTTTTCCGTTACAAGTATTTGCGCAAGAGAGCATCTACACTGGCATGTGCCTTTGCACAAAAGATTTGCTTTTGTGCAAAAGCATCCGTGCCAGTGTAGACGCTCTCTTGTGCAAGAAAGCTCCGATGGCCTTTTTAGCCATTGGGCTTTCTTGCGCAAGAAATTAACATTGCTGTCTACACTGGCCCTCTTGTGCAAGAATACTTGTGCAAGAGTGATTATCCCTGAGCAGGAGCGTCAAAGTATTTGCGCAAGAGCCACTGATTTTGTACGTTACAAAGTCAGTGTTCTTGTGCAAATACTTGCAGCCAGTGTAGACAGGCGGCAAGATTTTGCGCAAAATCATGTTAGTCTAGACACAGCCTTGGTGTTTAAAGTGGCATACATTAAACTTGTGGAGGCAGATGAGTCAGTAAAAGTAAGAGCTTCATATAGGTCTATGAACTCCCATCTCTGGTCTCTTCTTAAGTTCACTCTAGTAGCTTTTAAAAGGGAAACTTCAATAAATGATTGATGAGAAATCTGTTCCTGTATAGCACATGTATTTATTTCCTGAAGACCATGGCTGTGATTTTGTATTCTTCTTCCCCATTACCAATTCTGGAATTACTAGCATAGCTGCTTTTAGTACACTGGGAATGTATGAAATCAAAGATATCCAGGGTCAGTCAATTGGATGTTCACTGGTATGTTGCTACTGGAAGTTTTAAAATTACTCAAGCATGCATTTTAAGTGATTGAATCAGCAATCTCAGAGGTTTCTGTTGATAAATTGCTTCTCTTGAGAATAGTATCATAAGAATTTAGTTTGCTGACTATAATCAGATACAGAGTCAGGATCACTGGGCAAAATATTGACTTTTGAAACAATACATGCATCTGTGATGGGCTTTTAATTTAATGCTGCTTGATTGAGGAATTGCAGGTATGAACTGTAGAAGCAATGACTTGGTTAATAGATAATGAAATACACTAGGGAATATCATTGTCTGTATTGAAAAGGGAAGTGTGGCAATGACAGTGAAAGAAGAGAGATCATACAAAATAGCCAATAGAGGAGAAGTATAAAATGAGCCAAAAAAACCCTCAGTCATGAGCTGCTAATAAAGCCTCTAAATGGAAAAAGGAAAGGATAATTCTAGAAATATCAGCCTTGGGACCTGTCCTGACTCTACATTTAACTAGCATTTGCTCATCTCTAGCAATTACCAATAATGTTTCATCCTCAAGCTATTCAGATTCTTCTATAAAGTTTTCATCGCTATCCTCTTCACCAGTGTCAAGTCCTACCATAGAAAGTGATGCTTTTTCTGAAAAAAAAGCAAACATTTATTTGCCAGGGTCTTGATTTATCTTCTACAACATCTGTGCTCAAAGATAGTGTACATTTTTAATTCAAAACATAGATGAAATAACTAAAGAAAAAACAGGCACTTTAATTTGTCTGCCAGGGATGTTTTTGTAAAGCTTTCTTAGTCCTATATTTTCTATGTAAAGTAATAATTGCTTCTATGCAATACTAACTATCATTGATCTTAACCAGACTTTGCATTTCTTTACTGAGATTTTATATATATATATATATATATATATAATACACACATACCTAAAGGATATGTAGATATAAATGTGCATATCTTTTTGGTATGCAAACCTAAATCCTATTACCGTTAATGAGGTAAATGCATTTTTTCTAGAGAATAGACTTCTAATTAATATCATGACCCTATCTGTAACTTATCCAAAGAGTACTTCTTGTTTTCAGACATTGATAAATATATGTGGACTCTCTAGAATATGCAGGAACTTTCAAATTAATCACTAATGACCAAATTATCTCTGGAGATATTTAAGAGCAGGTTAGATATCTATCAGGGATGAGCTAGACAGTGCTTGGTCCTGCGGTGAGGGCAGGGGACTGGACTTGATCTCTCAAGGTCCCTTCCAGTTCTAGTGTTCTATGATTCTATGAAATTCTCCCATACACACATGGAATTAATTTCAACTCACTGAATTTCCTCTTGGTTCTATCTAGGAGTTTGGAGTAGAATTTGTCTATGCACAAGTTTGTATAGGCAGTTAAGGGATCCACTAATTAAACTCTTGGCTCCCAAATAATACGGGACTTAAAATTCAGAGCATCCTTTCATTTCCTCCATTCATATAGGCCCATCCCTCTTTGCCATAAGAAGTCAGGCTGCTGTGAGTTACATTGACCTCAACTGCTCTCTTAAGCTCTAATCAATTAGGCTATGTCTACACAGCAACATTATTTCAAAATGACATAGTCTGTGTTTACATAGCAGGCAATTATTTCGAAGTAATGTCAAAATAATGTTAAACTAGAGGACTTCTTACTCTGATTTTAGTAACCCTCATTTTGTAAGGAGTAAGGGAAGATGGAGGAAGAGTACTCTATTTCAAAATAAGTGCTGTGTAGACAGCACAAAAACTCAAAATAAATTATTTTAAAATAAGCTATGCAAATTAATGCAGCTCAATTTGCATAGATTATTTTGACTTAAGCCCTGATGTGTAGACGCACCCTTAGAAAGAGATGGATTCCACAGTGAGGAAGCAGCAAAAATTACTGAAGGCTCTTCCTGCGTTGTCTTTAAGGTATGTTTCCATGATAAGCATGTCAATAACTTTTGATAACTGCCCCTGTGGCTTTATGGCTTTTGAGTCAACTGACATTTGAATTCCCATGGAGTCTTTGTGGAGTTGTTTCTGCAGGTCGGGGTAAAGGTAGGGACCCTACTGTACAGGTGATATTCCCTATCTATATCTTTCGCACCCCACATTTAATGACTAGGATGTGGCTTGCTCCAGTTATGAGACCAGACATGAACAAAGTTATCTAAAGGCAGAATTCTAGAAATACAGTTTACCCCTTTCCACTCAAACATCTTTCTTGTCCTGAACCTTGAATAAATGTAATCAGTGGAATATACAATTGGGGCAAAGTTTGGTTAAAATGTCTTGGTGCTTAAATGAAATGGAAATTGAAAATGATCACTAACCCAGAAAGTGAGCATTTCAGTGAATTCATAAGTGCAGCTGTAATTTAAATCCTAATATTCTCTGAGAACAGTAAATGACAAGCATTGTGGAATGCCTTTAAAAGAAAAGTACTTCTCTAAATGTGGTGTTTTATGTGTTGGAAATAAAACTCTTGACATGAACATTCTCCAAGGGAGAGAAATATTTCAAGGTCCTTTTAATTACCTGATGGTTAATGCTCTCAGACTATAAAAAGAAAGGGCAAAATGTTGTGCTCCTGAAACTCCCCCCCCCCAAAAGCCCCAGAGTTTGTGGGGAGGAAACAATTATTAGTTATTACCTGTAATGTCCCTAGAAATTGCCTCTTCTCATAAGGCCTAAGCTGGTACAATGAATTTATAAATCAAGCAGAAATTTATTCTCAATATCTTAGACATAGAGACCAAATTCCAAAATATGATGAGACTGCATTAATAAAAATCTAACCTGTCCAAACATCTATTAACATTTAGTCTCAGAAAAATAACAGTCTTTTTTACTATTGTAAAATGGACTCAATAACAGTTAAGAAGAATTTACTGAGTCCTTAGACATCACTTCTGTCGTACCTCGGTGTTTTCGTACCTCGGTACCTTCGGTGGTCTGGACTGTCAGTGTCAGCGTCGTCTGGTCAGGGTTGTCCTGGCACGCTCCTGACAGGACCTCTACTCCGTTGTTAAACTTTTCGGCTGCGTGCGTAACAATCGGTACTCCCTTTATCTAGAGTGTTAGACCCCGTGCACTTGGGTCAACACAAGAGATCTCTGAGAGGCCCTGGAAACGACAGATGCAGGCAAGGTTTGAAATCAGTCGAGCAGGTTTATTGTCAAATGCGAAGCTCTACCAGTTGGTAACAGAGATCAGTACAATGTCCACCACTGGGCACTAGCCCGCATTGACAAGGTATCAACACCGGGCAGGTCTATTGCCATATAACAGATATTAACAGCAGTTAGTCAAAGTTAAGCTACTGTGCACTCTGTAAGTTTAGGCAATGACACCTGCCGTTCAGGTGCCTAGTGCGCCCCCCCCAAGGTCGGCCGGAGAGCACCCTCTGTGGTGTCCTTTTATAGACAGGTACAAACAACTTACATTATTTCTTTACGCATCAGGTTACCACCCTCTGTTGCCTAGTTACCACCCCTCACCTTACGGAAGGGGGGCTTACTTACTATCCTTCATGCTGTCAATTTCGACCTGGTCCTGAACCTAGGTCGGTATGTGCATTAGTTTTTAGGGAGTTTTTGTACCAAGACATTTCTTATTAAGATGTTCCATTACTCCCTTCTGGCTCACAGTCTGTACCCAGTACCTCCCTGTGTCCTTCCATGCTCGACCTAACTTACACAATCACACCATTATCAATAGGGCCTCTTTCTTGGCTCCTGTTACTGAACCAAAGTCTTGCTCACTAGATTGCAGGCCTGTTGCTGTTTTCATGTTACAGGCCTCTATTTAGGCCTGCTGACTCCATGTTACTGACCCTCAATTTACTACAACTTCCATTTCATTATTTCTCATATATAAGAAACTGCATGTAAACGTAGAGTTTTATTTGAACTCAGTTGGGCTACATCTATACTGCAGCCATTTTCTGCAAAAGCTTATGCAAATGAAGCATGGAGTAGAATATAGCTGTGCTTCATTTGCATAATTAATTAGCAGCCATTTTTGCACAAGAGGCTTTTGTACAAAAAGGAGCTGTGTAGACATCTCCTTTTTGCACAAAACCCCCTCTTGCACAAGAGCCGTTCTTCCTGAAAAAATAACATAAGTTATTCTGTGCTTCATTAGGGCCCCAAAATAGGAAAAATGGTGGGGGTTTTTGTTTTTGTCCATAGTCCCCACTCTAAACGAGAGAGCTGTACACTTCACAGCTTCTGTAGGCTGAGCTCATTAAACATGCAGGGGCTCCTTGCATTCTTCCATCCCCATCTATTTCAGGGACTCTATGCAACTCCCATCCCCTTATGCCTGGGGTTCTCTGTGCCCTATCTTTCCCCATGCCACATTTTCTACTAGACCATCCTCCCCCCATTACTGTTTCACAAATAACATAGTCTCCCATAAAGGGATGTAAGGTGCATAGAAACTTGGCTAGATTGTCGGGCCCAACGGATGGTGATCAATAGCTCAATGTCTGTTTGGTAGTTGCTTTCAAGCATAGTGCCCAAGGATCTATTTGCTGGTTTTGTTCAACATCCTTATTAATGACTTGAATGAATGGATGGATTGTACCCTCAACAAGTTTGTGGATGATACTAAGCTAGGAGAAAAGGTAGATATGTTGGAGGGCAGGGATAGGGTCCAGAGTGACCTAGACAAATTGGAGGATTGGGCGAAAAGATATCTGATGAGGTTCAATAAGGACAAGTGTAAAGTCCTGGAATGGAAGAATCCCAAGCATTGTTACAGGCTGGGGACTGACTGGCTAAGTAATAGTTCAGCAGAAAAGGACCTGGGTGTTACAGTGGATGAGAAGCTGGATATGAGTCAACAGTGTGCTCTTGTAGTCAAGAAGGCTAATGGCATATTAAGGTTCATTAGGAGGAGCATTGCCAGCCGATCTAAAGGAATGATGATTCCCCTTTATTTTGCTCTGGTGTATTGGAGTATTGCATCCAGTCCTGGGCCCCCCACTATAGAAAGAATGTGGACTCATTGGAGAAGGTCCAGTGGAGGGTAATCAAAATGATTAGAGGTCTGGAGCACATGACCTATGAGGAGAGGCTGAGGTATTTCGGCTTATTTACTCTGCAGAAGAGAAGAGTAAGGGGGGATTTGATAGCAGCCTTCAACTTCCTGAAGGGAGGTTCCAAAGAGGATGGAGAGAGGCTGTTCTCAGTAGTGACAGAAGGCAGAACAAGGAGAAATGGTCTCAAACTACAGTGCGGGAGGTCTAGGTTGTATATTAGGAAAAACTATTTCACTAGGAACGTGGTGAAGTACTGGAATGGCTTACCAAGGGAGGTGGTGGAATCTCCATCTCTAGAAGTTTTTGGGTCCCAGCTTGACGAAGCCCTGGCTGGGATGATTTAGTTGGGGTTGGTCCTGCTTTGGGCAGGGAGTTGGATTCAATGACCTCCTGAGGTCTCTTCCAGCCCTAGGATTCTATGATTCTATTATTATTTTTGAAGTTTTTCATGGGCAATTACAGATTGTGTGAAGCTGTGGCAGAGCTAAACAGTGTCAGTGAGAGGGGGGACAAGGTGATGCTGGGAGAGGAGAGGGTATGGGTGGTGGGGGGCTAGAGGTGGGAGGGAGAGGTGCTGGGAGAAGGCTTGAACGAAGGGGTGGGCATGAGGAAGGTGGGGATGGAGCAAGGCATGTGTGAGGGCACAGGGGCATGAGGGGAACGGGGGCAGAGGGTGATGAGGGAGTGGGCATCAGGGAAAAAGATAGCAAAGGGGGCAGGGGCAGTGAGGCAAGGGGGAGCATCAGGAGGGTGCAGGACTAAGAGAAGGTGCAGGTGCCAGGGAATTCTGGGGGTGAAGCAGAAGGGCAGACACCTGCAGGGGAGGGACCAGCACCAGAGGAGAGAGGCAGGGCAGGTGTGTAGAGGGAGGTGTTAGGAGAGGGGATGAGGAGGGGTAGCTCACATGATCAGCGTGGGGCTACTGGAGGAGTGGTCACAAGGAGAGAGAAGGGCTGGTGGAGGGGGACAGGTCTCAGGAAGGCTGAGGGCAGTGAGAAGGGCAGGAGTCAGGACAGGAAAGGGGGGTGAGGGTTGGGGGGGCAGAAGACCCCAGGGGAGCTGATGGAGCAAGGGGAGGAGACATGGCAGCAGAGGGAAAAGGTAGAGGTTTATGAGATATTTCTTAATAACTTGGGTGCCACAGTGGCACATCCAAACAAGCCACATGAACTCAGTACTAGTGCACAACAGAAAATTCATTCTGCTCATGGGAGGAATATCTTAGAGGGATTACTTCTCTCTGCCTCTCCGCCCCAGAGTTAATGTAACATACATTGGGTTAATGCATTTGCATGATAATTGCATGATGGGAGTTTGGAGGAGGCCAAACTAATCCCTATTGGTAGGAGGATGGTGGGAAAAGTCCTTAGAGGAGGGTCACATGACATGTTTTACTTCTAGGTCATATGTCCATCTTGCCCCGAGAGTGTTACTTCCAGAGGCGTGGGAATCAGGGGGTGTGGCTAATTGGGGTCAGGGGTGTGGTTAACAGAGGTCAGTGGTATGGCTAATGGGGGGTCAAAGAGTACATTTTAAAAAAATTCTTTGGGTGCACACCCTAATGAAATGTGCTGCGCATGCTTATGGTTGACACCTAGGATATTCAAAAAGTTTTGGAATGAATACAACATGCCATTCAAAAGTTGTCACATGACAGGGAAATGCTATCAACTTGACTGTATTAGACTTGGTCAGTTTAGCAAAACTCAGGGTATGTCTACACTACAGTGGTATTTCGAATTAATTTAATTTGAAATAGTTTATTCGAATTAAGCTAATTCGAAATAACGCATCTAGACACAAAATCTAATTCGAAATAGCATTTTGCTATTTCAAAATAGCGCTTCCACACTGATTGGACGCAGGGGTGCATTTAAGGGCAGCTGAAACCAGTTCCAGCAGGGCATCAGGTCAGTAGTTGCTTTGTGTGGCTGCTGTCTGAGGCTATCTGAGGCTCGTGCTTAAAGGGATCCCCCTGGACATCCGGTTCTCAGCTTTCCCGCTTGCTTGCCTACCTCGCTGAGGGACAGCAAAGTGTTTTCCTCTCTGTCTGCTTTGGTCACTTTCATTTGGGACACCACAGCACTCGGCACCATGGAGCCAGAGCAGCCCCTGGGCACTCTGGTACTTATGTTGAATGTCTTGCTGCAAGCCTGGCAGCAATTGCTGGAGGCTGCCTGGCACCTTCTGCTTCAGGCCATCCCCCTGCCCTCCTGGGGGCCCTGGAGGAGCAGTGCCTGGATGCCAGTGTACCCCACAGCATCTGGACACCAGCAGCAACTGGAGGGACCACATCATCCTGTAGTGCTAGGGAGACCAACAGTGGACCCAGAACTTCAGGATGAAGGACACCTTCCTCGAGCTCTGTGAGTGGCTCACCCCTGCTCTGCGGCGATGGGACACACACATGAGGCCCACCATTCCCCTCCACAAGCTGGTGGCCATCACCCTCTGGAAGTTCTCCACGCGGGATAGCTACCGACCATGGGAAACCAGTTCGGCGTGGAGAGATCCACCGTCGGAGCGGTGCTCATGCAGGTACGGCACTCACCGACAAGTGGGCTAGGAGGGGGGGCTGCAACGAGGACATAGGCTGTCTCAGGGGAAACGGGGGGGAGGTGGTATAAGTGCCCTCCCCAGGAGGGTTAGGTCTGTCTCAGCCGCGCTACAGACAACCCGTGGTGGCCAGGATTGCAGCGGGGGTTGCTCCTGGGAGTAGGGTGTGGGGCAATGGGGGGAATGAACACTCCCAGCCACCCGGCTACCCCTGTGACCCTCGGTGTGTCTCTCTGCAAGTGGTCAAGGCCATCAACAGGGTGCTGCTCCACAGAGTCATCCACCTCACTAACCTGGACATGGTCATCCAGGGGTTCGGCGCCCTGGGGGCGGGGGTGGTAAGCGACGGGATAAACATTCCCATCCATGCCCCGGTCCACCAGGCCTCCCTCTTCATCAACAGGAAGGGGTACTTCTCCGTGATCCTGAAAGCCGTGTCTGACCACCAGGGTCAGTTCACAGACATCAATGCGGACTGGTCCGGCAAGGCACACGAAGCGCGGGTGTACCGCAACTCCTTCATGTGTCAGAGGCTGCACACTGGGACTTTCTTTCCTGAACGCCACATCAGGATTGGGGATGTGGACATGCCAGTGTGCCTGCTGGGGGATGGGGACTACCCCCTGCAGCCCTGGCTGATGAAGCCCTACACAGGACACCTCAACCCCTTCCGGGAGGCCTTCAATGCCAGGCTCAGCAGGGCCCGGGTTGTGGTCGAGGGGGTCTTTGGCTGACAAAGCACAATTTAGATGCCTCCTCAACCATCTTGACCTCTCCCAGCACAATATTCCACACGTGGTGGAAGCGTGCTGTGTGCTCCACAATTTATGTGAAAGGAAGGGGGAGGCTTTCCTGCCAGCCTGGATGGCAGTGGCTGCCTGCCTGGCTGGCCAGTACTCACAGCTCCGCACAGCTGCCAGCTGGGAGGGCCTTCAGGGGGCTGTCTGCATCCGGGAAGCCCCGCGGGAGAGCTTCCAGGTGGACGAGAACTGAAGTCCCCCTGGCATGCCCAACTGGGGCTTGTGCCTTACATCTCACCCCCACCTCCTTCCCCTCCCTAACCCCCCTTCCTGATGTAGAATAAAAACACCCGTGTTGCCACGAACAACTCTCTTTATTTAACATAATTGGAGTGGAGGGAGGGGGAGAATGAGGGCGGGAGAGGGGAGGGGGAAACCTGGGAGGAGGAAGCCGGAAGGGGGAGGCAAGCGAAGGAAGGGGGAGGGGAAGCTCAGGGTTGGGGGTCTTGCCGGCCCTCCTGTCTCGCAGCACTGTGGGTGCGGGGGCCTCGGTATTCCCGGGGGGGAGTGGAGGGTAGAGCAGGAGGGATAGGAGGGGCAGAAGGAGCAGGATGGGGAGCAGGGGTGGGAGGAGAGCAATAGATGGGGCAGCCATAGGGGCTGGAGCAGCAGGAGGCAGCAATCAGTCTACCAGGGCCTGCAGGTGTGACACGTGTGGGGAACAGGCCAGGGCCCCTGCATGGCACCCAGCTGGGGCCACAGGTCCTGGATGGCATGGCAGATGCACAGGTTGCTGTCTGCTCCGTGGTCATCAAGGCACAGTCCCTGGGCTCCCCTTCCTCTCCTTCCTGCCCCACATAAGGGGACCATGATGTCACTCACATGTGGAGGCCTCCCGGCCTCGGATGAGGCTGCTGACGGGCTGTCCGGTTCAGCTCGGGGGCCCTGGGTGCAGGGCATGCTCTCTGCAGGCTCCTGGCTGCCATCCTCCTCCTCTTCCCCTGTGTCAGGGGCAGGGCCCTCTGCCTTGGGGTCAATGACGACCAAGAGGGCACGGACCATCTAATCCCCCAGGATGCAGTCCAGGGCCTTGAACTGCGGGCAGGCCTCCGGGTCAGCCCCTGGTTGGGAGGCCCTGGCATAGGCCTGCCACAGTTCTTTAATTTTGTTCCACACCTGCTCCTGGCTGTGCATGTGGCCTCTGGTGGCCAGGCTGGCAGCCATGCGGCTGTAGATGGCCGTATTCCTGCACCTAGTGCAGAAATTGTGGGCATTGGAGGCCTCCCCCCAAACCTCAATGAGGTCCATGATCTCCGCACTAGACCAGGCGGGCTCCCACTTTTTGCGGTCCCTGTCAGGTTCCTGAGAGCTGCCAGCCTGGTCCTGGGGAGCAGTGGAGGGCTGGGTGGCAGGCTCATCCTGTGCCAGGTGCATGGTCTGCTGGCTGGGTGCTGGCAAGCTTGCAACTGGCACAGGCACTGTGGCCAGAGTCTGCCCCTTTAAGGGCTCCAGGGCTGGAGGGGATCAGACAAGTTTTCCTGGTTGTGCCCAGAAAGGCCACCAAGGCTTCCTGGGAAGCCTTGGAGGCCCTCTAATTCGAAATAACTTTCTACACAGCACTTATTTCGAATTAGCTATTTCAAATTTGGTGTTATTCCTCGTAGAATGAGGTTTACCAAATTTGAAATAAGGGCTCCACTATTTCAAAATAGCGGTTTGGCTGTGTATATGCTATTAAAGTTAGTTTGAAATAACTGCTGCTATTTCGAATTAACTTCGTAGTGTAGACATACCCTTAGTGGTTTGGTCTAGGAATTACTTTTTATTTAGGGTTCACTGAAAATGAGAAGAAAAATATCCAGATACAAACCCATAAACCCTGAAATCAGAGAAATCATTCACAGAAACCTGTATGAAATAAAGCAACCTAGTTTCACAATTCAATGTTTTGGGTCTATTTAGCTCTACTATTAAATGCACACTTCTGAAATACAAATCCATAAATTCTAAATCTGTAAGGAATCATTGTGATTATCTAGTCAGACCTCCATTACAATAAAGGCCTTATGATTTCCCTGTTTGAGGTATAAAAAAAAAATCTCAGAAAAACATCTAGATTTTTATTTTTAATAATTTGGATATAAAAATGTCCTGTGAATGAATTTTCCTTAGGCCTTTGTAAACTGGTAACTTGGAGGGGTGGTTCTCAAACTTTTTGTCCCGTGGACTACCCCTCTTAATATCGACCTTTCCACAAACCACCAGCCAACCTCCCATGCTGTCAAAATGTGTGTAGAAGGAAGTGGGGGGATGGTTTCTGGGAGGAAGAGAGGGTACAAGATTGGGCTAGGTGTGCTGGGTGCGTAAGAGGGATCGAGATGTGGGGCTTGGGTATGAAGGGGATGGAGGGGACACTTCACTCAGCTTTGTGCTCTCAGGCACTACCCCTTGCTGCTCTCATTGGTTGTGTTTATTTAATAATAAAGAATACAAGGTTTGTACCTTATATAAAATAGTGTCTTGTGAGAACAATGTTTATATTACTTAGGGGGCAGTGGAAATGTCCCACTGATTGAGTTATTCCATTGTTATGGGTACATACAATCATAGAACGCTACAACTAGAAGGGACCTCGAGAGATCATCGAGTCCAGTACCCTGCCCTCATGGCAGGGCCCACTACAGTCTAGACCATCCCTGATAGATGTCTATCTAACCTGCTCTAACCATGACATATGCATATTAATTCAGTAGAGTCTACTGACAACTATTACTGTACTTCACTTAAAAAACCTGGCCAGGTGCCTTCAATCCTTATCTGGTTTGTGGTCTTTGGGGGCTCTCTTGGGATCTGCTGTGGAGACTAAGTGCATAAGTTGACATGACACACATCACTGAGCACACACGCAAGCAGCCTTCTGGTTATCATCATCAACGGAGTCAGAGACCTGTGAGAATACATCGGCAGTAAATCCTGACCTCCTCCTTAACTAACTGCACCTTCATACATTCCAGATGGCCATCAACTTAACCATGACTTAACATGAATTAGATTCTCTGAGCGCATCTATTAATTAATGACCCAAAGTTTGTATAACTATTAAAGCAGCCAAAATGACTGTCCTCTTAAGTAAAATATGCAAAGTCAAGGTTAAGTGGAAGTCTATTCTTAACCAGTAGTTAAAATCTGTTGTTTTAAAATATGCAATTATATTTCAATTTTTCTCAGTCGAAATATAACACTGCCTTGTGGGAGAGCACTCCAAAGTTTACTGAATATGTGCTCATGGAGAAGTGCCATTTATATCCTTACATAGGATCTATTTGTTTAATTTTTTCCTTAAGTGAAATAAAGAGAAAAAACCAGTACTATTCTCCAATCCAACTAGAAAAGCCACCTGAAGAGCTATTTCCCAAATAAATGAACAGATAATGAAAAGATGCGATTTCATTCATAATGAAGTTGGTTGTGCCCACAAAAGCTCATGATACCATTCTACATTATTTTTAGTCTCTAAGGTGCTGCAGGACTATTCCTTAAGTTTTTTTCATTCATAATTGTGCAACTTTGCAAAAGGAACATGTGAGAGTCACCTTCTTCTCACACAATTCTGAGTATCAGAAACTATTGACATTCCTTTCCTATCCGATGCACATGTTGCAGGTACACAGCATGTGATGTTCAGTAAACCACAATACATTTATTTCTAATCAGCAGACTCTTCATACAGATATTCCTAGCCTGAGACTAGGCTGGTTTTTAGAATGCAGTGGGTGGGAGGGTGGCAGGTGGCTTAAAATGTTTTCTGAAATTTATATAACTTTAGTGCTGGAAAGAGAAATGAAGAGTCAAAAGGTTAAATATCCAATCTTATAAAGACCTATTTACATTGATGTCTAAGTGTAGATGCAAGATGCTGTCTTATTTTAATTGGGAGAAGTCTGTAATATATCATGCTGTGACGACCGAGCCCCAATTTAAGGTTGGGACGACTTTATTCCAATGCAAAAAACAACTCAGGATCCAGGCTTTCCTGAGCTTGGGCTTACCAGCCCCTCACAACTGGATCCCTTAAGGTGTCTCTCTCCCTCTTTCTCACGTCAGTCAGCCCCTCTGGGCTTTAATTGAGTTATTCAGAGTCCAGCCATCTTGCCAGATATGGGGTTTTGCTACTCTCAAGGATCTAATCCCAGGCCTCTAATCCTTAAACCAGGTCTTTCAGTTCAAGTTCACCCCTGTAAAGTCTCTGGATCCACTAACTATCCACTGTCTCAGTGAAAAACAACCCCGCAAAGGGTCAGGGGAGGTAGGGGGTGGGGCCCTCACTCTGAGCCCCAACCCAGGGACCTAAGGACAGGGACCAGGACTGTCTGGTTGGTGGGGCCATTCCCCACAATTCACCAATCCGCGGGCAACGCCCTGCTCTGGGCCTCTTCCTACATCCCATCATATAGTGTTCTGTCCAGTCTTTGACGTCGGGTCTTGTTGGAGGGGTAACCCACAGAGGTCTGCTCGCACTGCTGCTCCGTTCCTTCCACTCTCCGGCTTCCTCTTGGTCTGGGCGGGCTCTGCCTTAAGCATCACGTGGAGCTGGTGGAGATGCCACTGGAGGCCCCCCTCTTCTGGCCCCGCCTCCTCTTCTTAAGCATCCTGCCACGCTGGCGACAACACTACTGGAGACGCTGGGCCTCTGCTTCTGGCACCATCTCCTGCCTTCTCCCGGGCTGTGCTCTGGCCCCGAAGGTTGTCGGTGGCCATGGAGCAAGCGCAGCAGAGCTGCGGCAGAAGCTGCAGGTCCTCCTTGCCCCAGAACGCTGGGGCCAGCGCGGCCAAAATGTAGGCCCCATCACATATACTAAATTTGATTAAACAGGAAGTTCTTAAATATCTTATTTCAATTTTTCTTACTTCTATATTACAATGAAATATATGTAAAATGACTTAAATTTTAATTGTCCAAATTATTTAATGCAGTATCTCTTATAGTCACATAAGTAGAAATGAGAACTGCACAAATGTTAGAACGGTACCCTCTGCTGTTAGTGTTAATTTTCTGATGGGTTAAAGGGGTGGTGGTTCTGGTTTATTCATAAGCCAACACTTTTGGTTTTGTACAGCATACTCTAGTGGGACTCAGTTTTGACTACCTTTCCTTGCAAGACACAGAGTAGCAAAAACTGAAGAGCTTCAGAGAAAGATAATGAAAATAGAGGAAATATTTTCGTGGGGAAATTAAAACTACTATGAAAGGAGAAGTACAAGAGGGGACACAAATGGTAGTCAGAAATCACTCATGTGATATCCTGGCAGGTTTCTTGCACTGTGAAATGTTGGGGTGTGTCTAGACTACATGGCTCCATTGACAGAGCCATGAAAGTAGTTTACTTGACATAGTCAATGAAGCGGGGATTTAAATAATCCCCGCTTCATTAAAATAAAAATGGCTGCCGTGCTGTGCCGATAATTGGCTGATCTGGCACAGCACAGCAGTCTAGAAGCAGTGCAGTCGACAGGCAAAGCTTTTGTTGACCGCTCCGGTATGCCTCGTTTCATGATTATTTAAATCCCCGCTTCATTGACTATGTCGAGTAAACTACTTTACATGGCTCTGTCGATGGAGCCATGTAGTCTAGACACACTCTTGATGTCCATTCAGCTGTGTGCATATGCTCTTCTTATGTGTTGAACTTTCTCTATGCAGATAGCCAGCACAGCAGACTCCGAGAGAATCCCCAAGGACCACAGAACAAAAAAAGGTGCGAAGGCAGTGGAGCCAGGCTTATTGTCAATGAAGCACAGTCCTAGCTCCCTGGATAAGATGTCTACAGTTATGCTAACACCTGTATGCTCATTTTGCAATCATAGAACACTTGAACTGAAAGGGTCGTCAAGTTCAGTTCCCTGCCCTCACAGCAGGACCCAGTACCATCTAGACAAGTGGTCACCAACCAGTAGATCGGGATCAATCAGAAGATCTTGGAGCCTCTGAGAGGTGATCCTGACTGGTTTGGCCAGGAAGCTATCGAGCACTGGCAGTTCAGTACTGTCATGCTGCTCCTGCCCTCGGCCTTGGAGCTGCCCCCCTGGGAGCCTCCTCCTTGCTGTGCAGGGTGTGGGAGGGAGAAGAGGGAGGCCCTGATGTCAGGGTGTATCTCTCCCTCCCCCTTCTGTACCCTACACAGAGAGAAAGGAATGGAGGGAACTTAGCAATGCAAATCTGTCACTTTCTCACACACACACTGTCATTCACTATCATCTCCAGACCCAACATGTACGTGGGAGGTTGTTACTTCTTTTACTGCTTGCAAAGTGTGTTGTTTTTGGTTTTTGACTGGTCTGTGCATTTCACCATTTTTACTTCTCTTGCACTTAAATTTAATTCTTTGAGGAGTGAGTTCTCAAATCCTAACCTGTTGTGGCTGAAGTAATTATCCCCATGGTAATTGCTGCTCCTGGAAGTGGCTGGCATGTCCCTGCAGCCCCTAAGAAAGGCAGAGCAGAGGGGCTCCACACTGATCAATAACTGGAAACTGTGGCTAGGAGAAGCTGTGGGCTCAGTGCCTGTAGATCAGGGGTTCTCAAACTTTTTGACATGAGGACCAGTAAATCCCTTCACAAGCTTTTGGAGGACTGGTAAGAGTCATTTGGGGTATGTCTACACTACCACCCTAGTTCGAACTAGGGTGGTAATGTAGGCATACTGCACTTGCAAATGAAGCCCGGGATTTGAATTTCCCGGGCTTCATTTGCATAAGCCGGCCGGCACCATTTTTAAATGCCGGCTTGTTCGAACCCCGTGCCGCGAGGCGTACAGATAGTGCGGAATGGCTTGCTAGTTCGAACTATCTAGCCCGTGCCGCGTGTAGCCGCGTGGCACGGGGTTCGAACAAGCCGGCATTTAAAAATGGCGCCGGCCGGCTTATGCAAATGAAGCCCGGGAAATTCAAATCCCGGGCTTCATTTGCAAGTGCGGTATGCCTACATTACCCCGCTAGTTCAAACTAGCGGGGTAGTGTAGACATACCCTTGCATATTTGCATAGTCATTAAGCAAGTGATGAATATGCAAGTAAGTTGTTTCTGGTCCTCCCAATGCCCCTAGTGCCAGCTTTAGCAAAGCTTTTTATATGGTGACCCACAATATTCTTGCCAGCAAGTTAAGGGAATGTGGATTGAATAAATAGACTGTAAGATGGTTGGAAAGCTGGCTAGAGCAGGGTTTTCCGAACCTGACTGGTTCCAGATGAGGGATTTTTTGGACCAAGGGAGGTCATTTCAGGGCTCCTGGCTCCCCCTCTCCCCACTAGGCTTCTTTGCACCTCCCTCCTCTGCAACCTAACTAAGCTGCTCACCCCACTGATTCCCTACCTCCCCCAAAACCATTCCCCACAATCCAAGGGAGTGCAGCACCAGTTCCCTGCAGCCCCTCACAGCCCAGCTGAGCTGCCCTTCTGTTCCCTATGCCTTCCCCCATCCACCTCAGCCCAGTTGAGCCCCACACTGGTTCCCTGCATGAATCCCCCACAGCACAGCTGAGCCCCGTATCCCTGCACCTCCCCCCAAGCCCTGCAAAATTGCTGAGCCCAGCGCTGTTTTCCTGCCCCTCCCTCCCCTTGAGTCTAGCCTCCTGTTCCCAGCACCTCCCTCCTCCTGCAGCCCAGGTGAGCCCAGCTTCCCGCACCTCCTCCCCCGCCCCTGCAGCCCAGCCTGGTGCCCCCTAGTGTCAGAGGAGTAGCGAGGATGTTATGCGCCCGGGGGCAAAAGCAAAATTTGTCCCCTCCCCGCCATGGGGCAGGTCCCTGAACCTGGCGCATGGCTGAGCTGGACCCTGAGAGGAAGAGGGGAGCTTGTACTGCATCTTCCCCCACCCCCTTCAGTTTGAGGCAGGTCCCCACATTCACTATCCACAACAACACATAGAGGTAATCGATCACCTCAGTAATGCCAACTCCTTTAGAATTGAGGCCCAGATTATCCAGCACGAGTTGAGGTAGAGAGGGCACTGTGCGCACGTGTCTGATATATGTTTACCAAAACTGCTACCTGCCCAACTCGTCAACAGGAATGGTTCGGAGCAGTGTTTCTCAACCTCTTTTTATAAAGTACCCCCCTTTCAAAAAATTATCAGTACCCCCAGCACAGTTTTCAGACACACAAAATGTTTTTCTACCATTGCAACACATTTGTTTAAACAACTTAATCATAGCTGGGTGGGTGATGAAATTTGTGTGTGTAAAAAGTACAAAAATAATAAAGCACTGAATAACTTAAACCAAAAATTCAAGTTATCAAAATTTCAGTTGTGTTGATGTACCCCCTCAAACTTCTCTCGAGCACCCCTATGGGTATTCATACTACTGGATGAGAAACACTGGTTTAGAGCAGTATTTTTCAACTTTTTTTATAAAGTACCCGATTGAAAAAATTAAGTATCCCCAATGCACCCACCCATCCCCCAGATCCAAGCATCTCCAGCCCCCCTGCTCTAACCTAATGCACCTTCTGCCGTTCCTCCCCTCCCCTGCTGTACTCCAATGCCCATCCCCCAGAGCCAGGTACCCCCAGCTTCCCTGCTCTAGCCCAATCCCTTTCCCCCTTCCCCTCCCACACTACCTTTACGGTGGCTGCTCCTGCCGCTTGGCCCTGCCTCTGAGGCTTGATTGCACAGGGAGCACATGGCCCAACAGTGCTCATGTAATGTAGAAAGCTGCTACCTTATAGGAATGTGCTACTGATAGCATTTTCTTATCTGTGCGATTGTAAGGAAATGCTCCTATAGGAAATTGCTATCAGAAGTAGACAATCCTACAGGGAGCATTTCCATACAGACCAGGTTCTTCGCTCACTGCAACTCATGGTGCTGTGCGCTCTGCTCCCACCCCAGCTGGGCGCCCCCCTAGCGTATTGCCCGGGTGCAAATTCGCCGCCCCTCCCTCTGCTACGCCTCTGTGCCAGGAGCCCAGAACATCTGGCTGAATCCTCCACCCAGCCTGCTCCAGGGCTTGGGGGACCCAGTGCCGCATGTGTACTCTGGAAGCCTGGGGCACCCCAGCAATCACGCTGAGGCCCAGTATTTTTTCCCCGCGGCCCAGTACCGGGCCACGGCCCATAGTTTGGGAAACACTGCTGTAGATGATGGGCAGCACGTGGCACCATGGAGCCACTGCTGCACATGCCAGCTGCTTACAGGAGCAGTGCAGGACCAGGGCAGGAGTAAGCCTGCCTTAACTCCACTGTTCCACTACCTGGAAGCTGTCTCATTTAAGTGGTGCCCAACTAGAACCTGCATCCAGAACCCATCCCAGTCCTGAACCCCCTCCTGCACTCAACCTTCTGCCCCAGATGTGAGTCCCCCGACACCCCAATGCTTTCCCAGAGCTTGCACCCCGAAACCCCTCTTGGACCCTGATCCCCCACCCTGGGTTAAGCCTGGAGCCCTTCCCACACACTGAATTCTTTGGCCCAAGACCAGAACCTGCATCCCAACCCCTACTCCAGCCTGGTGAAAGTGAATGAGGAAGGGGAATGGAGCAAGCAGGGTG
This sequence comes from Pelodiscus sinensis, assembly GCF_049634645.1. Taxonomy (NCBI): domain Eukaryota; kingdom Metazoa; phylum Chordata; order Testudines; family Trionychidae; genus Pelodiscus; species Pelodiscus sinensis. The sequence goes on from NC_134723.1 coordinate 13,311,682, forward strand.
AGGCCTCCAAGAAGGGGCAGGAAGGAAGTGGGGCAAGAGTATTTAGGTTTGAGGTAGATCTTGCATTGCTCTTAAATTGAAAAAGTGATCTTGTGGTTAAAAAGGTTGGAGACCTCTGATCTAGATCATCCCTGACAGGTGTCTGACTAACCTGCTCTTAAATATCTCCAGAGATGGAGATTCCACAACCTCCCTAGGCAATGGACTCATCTCAGTCAGTGCTGCCTTTTACTCATAGTATAACTCTTGCTGACTTTGGATCAGGTCTTACATCAGGTCCATGCTTCAGACTCTTTCACCTGTCCAAGTAATGAGCAACATAGAGGAAGCCAGCTATAAAGTCCTATTTTACCTTTGTCCATAAAACAGGAAAAATAACATCTAGAGAAACATTTAAAAGGTGTTACTTTAAAATGGATAAAATTACAATACATGCAGCAAGCAAATTGCTCAAGGTTGTTACACTTTCATTTTGATATGGGTAAATTGTACAACCCTTGTGTGGCGGGGTGGCACTGCCCTGCACTGAAGCTAAAGGAGTTCATCCGGCCCTGGGGGTGGAGCAGATCCTGCTCCCGCAGCCCTGCTGGGCATGCTCAATAGTGAGACCTGAGTGAGGGGCACTGAACTTTATAGACTAGGCTGGAGGGATGTATTTGACTGGAGTGAGGGGCATTGAACTTTGGGGCCAGGTCAAAGAGATGGTGTATTCCCAGAGCCAAGGTGAATCCAGTCCGGGACCGGGGCCTAGCCCATCACACCTTGTATTAATGGTAACTTAATCATGTGAGTAGTCTCACTGACATCTTGCCATTTGGAAGCTAGTTCTATCATTGTGTCCTCCAGTATTTCTTCCTTAACATTTACCCATAAAAAGCTATGCTTCGCTTGTTAGGGTATGTCTAGACTACATGCCTCTGCCAACAGAGGCGTGTAAAATAGGTTCCCCGACATAGTCAATGAAGTGGGATTTAAATATCCCCAGCTTCATTAAAATAAAAATGGCTGCCGCACTGTGCTGGCTCAGCTGATTGTCGGCACAGTGCAGCAGTCAAGACATGGATCGGTAGACAGGGGAAGCCTTTGTCAACCGCTCCTGTAAACCTCTTTTCACGAGGAATAAGGGAGCAGTCAACAAAGGCTTCCCCTATCGACCGATCTGCATCTTGACTGCTGCACTGTGCCGACAGTCAGCTGAGCTGGCACAGCCCGGCGGCCATTTTTAGTTTAATGAAGCCGGGGATATTTAAATCCCGCTTCATTGACTATGTTGGGTAGCTTATTTTACATGCCTCTGTTGGCAGAGGCATGTAGTCTAGACATACCCTTAGAATTGAAACAAACAGCCCAAAAGGCACCCTTATGTCTTCTTGAAAAGATTTGATTTGATTGAAATTATATCAGAATTTTGCTTCCATCCAAATATTGGTATAACTTGGGTCTGTTATCTTCTTATCACAGTTCTGTTCAAGTCCTAGTACAAGGCAGAAAAGCTATTTTGCAATATCTTCATGCTGATTTTAACCACCTCAAACAACTTGGGTATATTGCAAAAATGCATAGTATTTGCAAGTTATCAGTTAGCAGTCAGCACAGAAAGTTCTGCTTAAAAATATCCAGGCCTGAAATTCAGAAGTTTTAAAAGCATAAATTTCAAATGTCTTCAAAGAGTATTGGCATAAACATAGTTTGAAACCCACACAAGAGACACACCACACTACAATGGTGTGGATTATAGCCCAGTCACATATCTTTGTCTAGGCACTGCACTGCTGGGAAAATACAGGTAAGGTTTGGCACTAAATGAAAATGCTGGTAATGTAATATTCATGGATAAAACAATTTTGGTATATCACATCATATGAATTTCCTTGTTTATCCTCTTAATCTTTATAATCTATTAGGCAAATATGTAGTTAATATTTCTTAGTCTAATGAAGGACAGAAATACTCTATATAACTCACTTTGAGGGAACCAATTTCTTATAGGCAAAGCTGAATGAGTCAGATATAAATATACACTTATTCTGTGGTCCAGGAAAAGTCATTTGTAGGGCTTGGACATTTGAAAGCAAGCTCTCCAGGAAATCTTTTATGAAAAGTTGGGGAAAGGGTGGCAGTTTTCATTCAGCTCTACATTACGTAAATGTGTGATTTTTAATAAATAGTCCTATTGTAACTTAGTATAAAAAGTATCACCAACATTCATAAACTGACAGTTTAGCCTTTGTGCAAATGTCAGGGTGCATTGTGACCAGCCCACAACTTGGGATCTCTGCAACATGTGAAAAAACCCCAAAACTAATACTAATGCATGGGGGGGGGGGGGGGGGGGAGAAGAAGGGTAGAATTAAAATTATTCTCTAAAACTGTGAAAGTGAGTTTTGAAATTATCACAGCTAATTTAATGCTCCTAAAATATGCAGTATTCACATTACTAGAGAGACCATGACATTTTCAGCCCTGCTCTGGACTCTCTAAACCCTCTTTAGGAAGGAAAGGTTAGGATCCCTTTGATTCTGTACTAGGATGGGTTTCTCCTTGCACACTGTAGCCATCCTGCTGCCACCTTTCCTGCCAATTCCAGTCTCTCTTCTGACTTCCAGCCTCTCTCTGACTTCTTAGTGGTTTTTGTCATGGAGCTATGCCATGGTAAAAGGTTATGCAACTGTTTGGCACCAGAGGACCACTTCCACTTGCTCCAAGACTTGCAACTTTCTTTGGAAATGTTTAGAAGGTCAAGAGATGCCAGATGGAGGGGGGGGGGGGATGAGCAGATTCTGGATCTAGTCATATCCGTTAAAATTCAGTTTGGACATTCAGTTTTCAGAAGACATTTGCTTCTCCAGGTTGTCCAAAAATATTTGTTTTTCCCACAACAAAATGTTTTTAAATGCTGATGGTTTCATATGCTTAGTAAAATGTATGTACATGTTCTCTATTTTATTTTGAGAACATACCAATGTCTGCATCCCATTCTGCAGAATTTTTCTGAGAATAGAGGAGCTAATGACCTAGTGACATCCTAAAAGTGGAAAGAGAGAGAGTTTGTCAAGGATGATGAGTTTTACAATTGGAAACTGAAAGTTACACGAGTGTCATGACAGAGTTATGGCTACTCTATTTACTCATGTTGTTAAAATGGAATATACTGCAAATATGCAGCAGATTAAACTACTGTGGCTAGTCTCAATGTCTAGTTTCACTGGCTACCAATATATTGCACATTTCCATATTCTCCCCAGGGTAGCATGCTATGTTTTCTTATTTAAATAACTGCTTCCTCCACTCCTATTTTGACAAATTAAAGTTTGTTTGATTCAACAACAGTTGATTCAAAACTGTTTAAATAACTCTGAGGGAGGATATAAGGTAACTGCTGAGTATTTGTCGATTTCCTTTTGATGTGTCAATAAAAAGGTACTGTTTAGTCAATATCTTTCCTTTCAAACAGATGGTTAGCCACTCAGGTTTTCACTGTTTGACAATCGCTAGCAGTTAGCAATGCAAATCAAAGTTAAGAATAGAAACATTTTAACAAGAACTAATATCCTTAATGAAACAAGGACCTATTCACTTCAAGAAATATGAATGTTAACACGCCCTTTTCACTTGAGACATTTATAGCTTTTAAAATCTGAAGTATCTAGGTATTCCAAAAACTTTTTAACTGCACAATAAAATAGGGATCAAATGGGGAAAAATTCTAGTTTTGATTCCAGAGTGTAGATAGGGAAACTTCAGTAGTTTTACTGCTGTGAGTAATTATGAGGGGTAAAATTATTTAGGTATCTACAGCATTTGACATTTTAAGAAGTATGAGTCAGGTACAGTGCAAGTCTCTTAAGAGAAACTAATCAGATAAAACCACAATTGTCTCTCAGCCAAAAAGTAATCTAAACAATTATTTGATCTTCCAAAGATCATAGCCTAAATCCTAGCATGTGAAGATGAGGACTCACTGGTGGCTGGAGGTAATGTGCTCAATGGTCTCTGAGAAGAATGGAATGGGGTGACTATTCGGGAGGGGAAAATTCTGAAAGGGAGAGTGGTAAGACAGAGAAGAGCACTGACTGGGGAGTAAAATGATTTAGAAACAGCTGATGAATAAAATGGTACACTTTAGTGTTCCATCTAACAGTGGCCAGAGCAGGACTCCACTTTATATTAAAACACTTAGATTTAAAAAGTAGATGTTTAATGCACTGTTATTAATCTTTTTTTCTGGTACACCTGTACGGCACACATGTCCCAAAGTAATTCAGTGCAGTCAAGAGTGCATTTTATTAGGCAACAGGATTCACTTGAACTACTAGCAGCTACTATGCAATTAATGGGGTTAGCCCCTCATTATGTAATAAACAGTCTATTTCCAAATAGCTGGTAATTTTTAATTGTATTTGAGAAGAAAGAGAATTGAAAATGTAAACCAAACATGTAGATGATTGATAGAATGCAGGGTTGACTGGTACCTGGCTATGATCCAGATTTTTATTGAATTATTTGTATTAACTGTCAATCATTATTCAGATTAGAATAGCTTTAGCCAAATTTTACAATAGAAGAGACTACTTGCTATTCCCTACCATGTTTTGTATTTGTGTCAGATATTGCACAATTTTGCAAGTATCATGAAATTGTCCTCAGGGCCTAAAAATTGAGAAAGTCAGAAATAAATGTTAAAGGGATACATTTTCTTATGAAGCATATCTGATACAAAGTACTCATATAGGAACTCTGAGTGAGGTCTTGCAATATCCTGTTTTCAGGAGATGAAACAAGTAGTATTCAATTTAAATACATATGTCAGGCATGTTTTGTATTCAGATTTATTTTATTTTCAAAGCAGCATAAAGATAAGCATTACAACAAGAGAACACATTAAAATTAAGAGTATACACTGGTCACATTGCCAAACTATCTCAGATGTTTGACATTTTCCTACATCAAAGAAAATGCTAGTTGTTTGTATTATACCTCACTGTGATAGTTCCTGTCAACGGGAGAGCACACTGACTCACTCACTGCAAGCAGTACCTGACTGCAGATGGGGTAGCCGTTTATGAGCCCAGGCCCAGGGTCAGGGTGGGGCAACAAACAAACAGTTAAACAGTACTCTTATAAATTGAGCCACAGTTTAAAAGCCCAGGCCCTTGATCAGAGTGAAGCGACAAATAGCTTAGTCAACAGGTTTAAGGCTCAGGCCTGACTGCAGGCCAAGCCATAGTTTGGAAGGGCAGGCCCAGCATAAGGGCAGGCCAACAATCTCCAAACAGTCCATGAACAGCTAACCAATCGAAATAGTTCAAAGCCCAGGCATGTATGCAGGCTGAGCTAAGGGTCGGGTCTCCTTGCTGGTAGAGAACCAACAAGTGCAGAGGTTTCTCTCCCTACAGGGGGAACCTGCCACCCAAGGGGATTGGGGATGGGGGTAGCGAGGACGCAGTTCCACCCACTCCACTGTGTCCCAGCCCAGGGCCCTAAGAGTGGCAACATGGGCTGCCACTGGGTCAGTGGGGATCCAGACTACAACATGCTGCCCAGCTGACTTCCATTTCCTCAGCCACCCCAGGGCCAGCTTTCCCTGGGCCACTCTCCAGTTCCCCTGTGGCCCTGCCTGGTTCTGCTGCTGTTCCTTGGGGTCTGCTGTAGGAGAAGGTGCTGGAAGGGTGTCCATAGGCTCTGGGTCCAGCTCAGGTAAGGGTCCAGGTGATCCAGCTCAGTCCTCAGGGACTAGCAAGGGTCCGGGTAAATCTGCAGGCCTGGGCAGTGGTTTCCATGGTTTTGTCCAGTCATCAGAGCCTGGCAGTGGCTGTGGCAGCCTGGGACAATTCTCAGGGCCCAGAAGTGGCACTGGCAGCCCAACCCAGTCCTCCCTCAGAGCTGTGCAGCAGGGCCTTTCTCCTCTGGGGTTGGGTTAGAACCTCTGGTCTTCTCAGCAGCCCAGCTCCCACTGAGCTTTAAGCTCCTCTTTTTATACCCCCGGCTCCGCCTTTCTGCTTCCTGTGGGCAGGGCTGGGTTGGGTTGCTCTGGCATTGCCCACCAAGGAGTCTTTGGGAGAGTTTCCTCTTCTGGGTCAGTGACTGACTCACTACATTCACATTTTCACTGAAAGTCATTCCTTCACCAACATAATCTTCCTTTCTCACAGTCCCATATCTTAATTTTCCATAGATATGTTCTCTTACCAGCAATAGGAAGAAAATGCTGTTATTTAGTAGAGATGAGCCTGAGCAGCAAAGGTCAGAACCAGATATGCATTCAAACTTACCACAGATTATCATGTGTTTGGATCTAGAATTTCTGTTCAACTCATTATAACTAACAAAAAGTCAGATCAAGTATCTGCATTTTCCCAAAGTTTGTAAGAGTATTGAGATAGTGTTTTGGTTCAGGGATGCCCATCGTTGCCAATGAAAACTTAGTAATTTTACTAAAAATTGCAGACATTTTAAAATATTTTTGATGCATACAAAAAGTGGTGGTTTTAAAAAATGTAAATATGTGCAAATTATTATTAATGGGAAGGAAGGAAAGAACAAGAAACTTTTGATCTTAGGGCATTGCCACACAACACTATTAAAGTGTGCCAGAAAGGGGTTATTTGCAAAGCACACTAACAAGCTGTGCATTATCTGTCCCATATCAACCCTGCTATCTAAATCTCATGGCAGCCCAAGTTACATTAGGGGCTACTCTAGTCTCCCAAACAGTCCAAGATTGGAAGGGCAGAGAAGAGTCTGAAAATCACAATACTCCTCACTCTCCGGGCTGTGAGTGCTGTGAAGTGCCTCTAAGAGGCACAGCATAGAATAATCCTTGTATTTTACTACAGCTTTGATTCAAGATTAGAAGGAAATATTAATATTTTACTTGATTGAAATGGTAATATAGTTCATATGCCTCTATGAAGGTTGTGGTAAATTGTATGGGAGGTGTTGTGAGAAAGAAGGTTATGCTAAAAGCCAATTGTGTTGTCCCAGGCCAAGAGGCTACTGAAAAGGTCTAAAGTCCCTTCCGTCAGAATCCTTTTTGCCTTGTATCTGCTTGGATGCTCATGGGGAAAGCTGCAAGCCTTGAGAAGGGATATCCCAGGATATCCTAGTGCCCTTTTAATGAATATTGACTTAGGGGCTCAGATCTGCTGAGGTCTCTTAGCAGGAAATCTAAGCCACAAGGATTGAGATGCCAGTCATTAGCTGGATAATGGATTTTGGACTATAACTACGGACCAAATTCTAAAAATATTTTTGCAATTACAAGAGCACAATCTCGATTTTATGACTGAACCTTAAGAACATAATGTCTGTAGATATACTGATATTTTAAAACTTTTTCTTTAATACATTTTAGTTTAGTTAATAAGAATTGCCTATAAGTGTGTATTTGAGATAAGGTCTGAAATATTTATTGTCCTGAAAGACAGTGTGTCTGATCCTTTAGTATTGATAAAACTTTATTTGATTGAATGGTGTGTCTGGAGGATGGCCTGAGGCTGAGTACTTTAAGGCCTGAGGCTGAGTACTGCTTGACCAATAAGGTAATAGAGAAGCTGTTTTGTGCTGCTTGGTAAATATAAATATAAATATAAATATAAATATAAATATAAATATAAATATAAATATAAATAGTCACCAGCTTTGGGGATTGGCCATCTCATTTCTTGCAGTGCACCCTAATTAAGTAATCTCAGATGGCTCCTGTAGAAACCCACGTATCATAGGCTTTCATATATTACATCCTTCAAAGGCTTATTTTACAAGCTAAGATAGCCATACTATGCATGTGAGAGCAAGTGATAGAGAAAGAAAACAGAAAAGAGATTTACTTGTAGCTTTTTAACATAGGTTATACATAACTAATTTCTGTAATGGTAATGTTCCTTTAAATCAGTTTTATAATGCTATTTTAATATAACTTTTCATATATACTGCCATGTTAGTTTTGATTGTAGTAACAATCTTTTTAATTTAAAAATATAGGCTGTTCGGTCAGTGACATTTGATGTATTTACATAAGTCTGATATGGCAAACATCTATCTCTGATCTAATTTTTCTTGTTACAGGCTAATTTTTTTTTCTATCCAGTACCAGGTAATAGAAAAATTAGAGGGAAATTGTTTAGTATGCACCAGTTTATACATCTTCTCTTCTTTGCTTCTCTTCCTCTCCTCCTTTTAGAGCAAACACCTGTCCAATTTTGTGCTAAGTAAAATACATTTTGATTTTCTGTATCTTTTACTGGAACATTTTATAGTTGTCATTTCACACTTTAATCTGTAATCTGTTTATGACAGATTGTGCATATCTGCAGCCAAATATAATGCATCAGGCTTTGGGTGGGGTGTGCTTACTAATATCATAGAACCATAGAGCTGGAAGAGACCTCAGAAGGTTATCAAGCCCTGCTTTAGGCAAGACCAATCCCAACTAAATCAACCCAGCCAGGGCTTTGTCAAGCCAAGACTTAAACACCCATAGGGATGGCGACTCCACTCCATCATATATCATCATACCCACAAGTACTCAAAGTATTACAATTATACAAGTATTTAATGTGTATTTCTAATTTTTTTTGTCCTGGAATCCTAATCTTCACTTTATTTTTTGGTTATTTTTGTTTGTTCTGTTTAGCAAAGCTGCCCTTTTTTTCTGGGAGATAAAAGTTGAGGTATGCCCAATAATAACATGTCATAGTCTTTTCCCCCCACCATTCAAGCATTTTAAAGAAAGTAATCTATGATATTGTGGTGGTGGTGTATTGGGCTGTAAAGTAGAACGAGACCAGAAAGTGACTAATTAGATCAGGTAAAAATAGTCAAATAGTTGTGATAAATATCCCTTAGCCATCTGATAAATTGCAAAACCATGTGATATCACCACTACAGTATAAAGACAACTGATATCAAGTAAACTGGTATGTACAGGAGTGACAGCATATAACTCCATGTATAGGATGTGTGTCTTAATAGTTAGACTATATAGTAGCCTCTAGTTATAATGGAACAAATGATATATTACAGTATTATTTAGCATAAGTATGAAAGGAGAGAAATAGACTACACTATTTCTTTGTAACCAGGGTATAGACATGTATTAGATATGTGCACCATAATGATTAAGAGCAGCGACATATTACTAGTCTTTATAAGAAAAATATTAAGATCTGACCCTTTCATATGATTTTATCCAAGCCAGTAAACATTTACTGTGGTCTGGGCTTGCAGCAAGCAGAAACACATTGCAGATTTTAGTATGCTGGGAATCATTAACTTGATTGTGTGAATTTGTTAAAGTGCCAAGTAATGATTTTACAGGTAATTAGTCCTTAACAGACAAACTAATTTATGTCCTTCTTGTTTTTATGATGTGTGTAATGATAGATGTACTATCACACATGCTGTTGTTTTTAGGTACACAACATCTCTTAATATCCCAAAGCAAATGAAATATTACATGTCAAGAACTGATCAGTGACTGTATGAAACACATTAGTGCCTTTTCTTCTTTTAGCTGCTTTTAATCGAAGCTCTTTCGTCATGTCATAGAAAGATGGAATGTCTCCGGTTATTTTTGCTGCTTGGAGAAATGGCAGTAAACCTTTAAGGTCAGGAGGCTGAGACAATAGCTTCAGGTTATTACAATTGTTTTTCTAATAGCTGAGGCTCAGGCTGCTTTAATGGATTTGAGGGAGGTTTTGTGTGTGTGTGGTTTTACTTTTTTACTCGCTACTTGCGAGCAGCCACATCACACACACTTTCATTTGGAAGTAGAAGATCCCTCACAGATGTCAGAATTTTTACCACTTTGTACACTGTTGACAATGTTATGAAAACTGGATGAGGGTTGAAGTTTGTATTGGAGAAGGCTGAACCTCGTATAATTGGAAATAGTCTAAAAATCTTGCAAGTTTTCAATAATTCTGATCTTTCCTGTGTAGGAAATTCTGCAAGAAAAAGTTTCCTGGCAACATTTCCCAAAAGCAGGGAATGTGAAATTATGTAACAAGATTTATGGTTTGGTTTTGCTTGTGCAAAGTGGTCAGTTGGTTCTAAATTTGTTCTGGTTATTGTTTACATCATCTTGGTCATCCTTGATTTCAACATCAGTTTCAAATTCTCTGGGATTTAGAAATTTCCCCCCTCCAAATTAGGGTTATTTTTTTTAATTTAGAGGTTAATTAATATGATTCAATGAGTTTCTGTGCTTCCAGTTCTTTTCTGGAGGCCAGAGAAGAAATAATAGGAATGGATGGTCTGAAAAAATAATTCTAATTTACTTAAATAAAATTTGCTTCTGGTCATGTTGTTGGTATTTAGTGGCTGATACTTCCTGGCTTGTTGGTTGACATTTCCTGAATGATGCTTACTTCAAAAGATTCTTACCAGTAATTATAGTGTCGCTGCTCAGGATGTTTTAGTTAAAGATCTGTCAACATTTCTATTATGAATACTATATATAAACTTGTTTAAGACTGAAAATTGGCATGCAGATATAGAATGTGACCCTCACATCCTCAGATATGGAGAGGCAATGTTTGGTCTGGGGAAAATAGTAAGAAAAGTTTAGTGGCCCTTTTTTTAAGGGCTTTTGCCTCCTTTGGGTTAGAAGGATGGTGGGGAGGAATGAAAGGGGCAGCATCACATGACCTGGAAGTTGTCTGGAGGGGTTCAAGTTTGCCACAGTCCTTGTCCTGCTATTTGACCCCTGGATCCGCAGCTGATTGCTGGCACTTCTTAGTGGCAAGTGTCCTCATTTCATAGGGTTCCAGCTCCCTGATAAACCATGTTGGAAGAGGGTTTACAGGTTGAACCTCTTGTCCGGCATACTCTGGTCTGGCAACATCGGTGTCGGTAATGCTGCTAGACAATACTGACCTCCCGTGGTTTGACAAATTCTCTGGTTTGGCACCAGTGAGGTCCCTAGAGTGCCAGACTACAGAGGTTCAACTTGTAGACTGAAGTTATCATCTAAAGAAACTGGATAATGGGGCGGAGGCTCCTAACCTCAGTTACATTCAGTGGCAATCCCCTTTCCTCAGCACCTTAATCCACATGCATGAAGAAAGGCAGTTGGGATCTTAGCAATAGGCTAGAGACAGGTTTAGAGGGGTCTGGGCAGCTTTTCCTAAATAGGTGGGCAAGAGTACAGAAGGAATGTTATGCAAATTATTGCTGGATAATTCCCAGGTGAGGTAAGTTAATAAACTTGTGGCTTGATTAAACCACATCCTTTACATCTGGTCTTTTTTCTTGCATGTGTGAGACCATTTCAGGCACCTATTTTGACTCCTGCCATCTCTCATGCAGCCATGTAGATGACTCATTCTTATAAAAGTTTATAATATTAAGGTTGGATGAAATCTCTGGAGGTCATTTAGTCCAACCCTTTGCTCAAAGAAGGACCAACCCTAACTATTGTATTTAAGTTCAGCAGACTCTAACCAGATACTAGTTTCTACAGATACTGTTATTTCATCTGATTATTCCCTGGCCTTACTAGCAACCAGAAAGTAAACTCTGTTATCCAATTAATAAATGTTATAATTTAAAATAGATTAGCATATAACTGAAATACCAAGCCACCTAGTATAACAAGTGTCCCTTAACTGACTTGCTACAAGTTGTCAGAATTTGTTAGCAGTAGAGCTGAGTGGGTCTAATATTAATTTAATTTTCTTTTTATGTATATAGGATTTAGATATAGTACTCCTGCCAGCTAATTGCTAAGTTATCTGCCAAAAATCTAGATTTTTCAAGTGCCTTAGTAGCTCCTGGAAAGAAGTGATTATATATGGGGGGTGGGGAGAGGGTGGATGGGGTTGATACTCCCACACCTCCGGATTTACTTCTTGGCTTGTACTAAGCATGCTCCGTAACACTGAAGTCACTGTCCTCAATCTGTCCCACTCACCCTCACTGCCCTCCACCCATCACAGCATGCACAGGTTCCAGCCCCCACCAAAATCTGAAATGGCTTCCCTGCCCATTGCTCCTCCCCCAGACTAAATCCCGAAGATCTGCCATCTCAGCAGGCAGAAATCCCTAGTCCCACCACTACACAATGGGGCAAAAACACTGAGCTCCCATCTCTCAGTCTTCTGGAGGAAAATAGGAGTGGTGTTTATGTGTGTGGTTCCAGGGGCATGCTTTAACCATAGAAGTCTCAGGTGGCTTATGAGCCATAGTTTGGCCATGTCTGGTCCATAGTATAAAAACTTAAGTGCTTCAGAAATGCCAAAAAATAGATGTAAATCTGCAGGATTTAGCAGCATGCTAGGAGAAGTGTTTCTCTCATTTTTGTTAATGTTTAAGTTTGGAAATAAACTTATTTGAGGTTTGTAAGCTATCCTTTAAATCATCCTATGTATCAAACGACTAGAGGATAGCTGGAAAACATAATCCCAACTATACATAAAAAATGATGGGGACTAAATTAGCTGTAACCTCTCAAGAGAGAGATCTTGAAGTCATTGTAGATAGGTCTCTGAAAACATCCACGCAACGTACAGCTGCAGTCAAAAAAGCCAAGAGAATGTTAGGAATCATTTAAAAAGGGGATAAAGAGTAAGCCATAGAATATCTTCTTGACTCTATATAAATCCATTGTACTCTCACATCTTCAAAACTGCATGCAGATGTGGTTGCGTCATTTCCAAAAATATATCCTGGCATTGGGAAAGTTGAGAAAAGGACAACAAAAATTATTGGAGATATCGAACAGCTGCCATATGAGAAGAGATTAATAATCTTAGAAAAGAGAAGATTAATGAGGGATATGATAGAAGTCTATAAAGTCTTGACTGCCATGGAGAAAGTAAATAAGGAAAAGTGATTTACTCCCTCCCATAACACAAGAGCTAGGGATCACCAAATTAAATTAATAGGTGGGAGGTTTAAAACAAACACAAGAATGCATTTCTTCACACAATGCACAGTCAACCTGTGGAACTCCTTGCCAGAGGATATTGTGAAATCCAGATCTTTAACAGGATTCAAAAAGAACTAGAGAAATTCATGGAGGATATGTCAATCAATAGCTATTAGCCAAGATAGGTAGGATTGGTGCCTGCAGCCTATCTTTGTCAGAAGCTCGGAATGGGTGACAAGGAAGGGATCACTTGCTGATTAATTGTTCTATTCATTGTCTCTGGGGCAGCTGGCATTGGCTACTGTTGGAAGACAGGAAACGAGGCTAGACAGACCTTTGGTCTCACCTAGTGTGTCAGTTCTTAGGTTTCCAAAGAGGTGTCTCTATGAGGCTGTGAAGGAAATTTACTACATAGGGCAAAGTCATCTTAAAGCTAGACCAGAGAAATTTTGCATTAATGTTGATGTACTTGATAGTAGAAATTGACCTCTGATTGCTGTCACGTTTACAAGGCTAACTGCATTTTTAACCTCTGCTAGTCTCTTTGAATACACCTCTTTTTTGCTCTCTGCCCTTCAGCCAACACCTTCTTCCACAGAATGAAAAAAAAGTAAATTTAAAAAATGAAATATTCCAACAAGAAAATAGAAATGAACCATATTGTATTTCTTTCTGTGTTCTTTGTGTTTTCATGTTGTTTTTTAAAAAGAAACTATATGGCTTTTTAAAACACATTGTCTTATGGGAGCAGTATGTCATGCTCCCTTCCTGGAGTACCATATCTCCCAGGGAATGTCTACACTACAAAGTTAATTCGAACTAACATCTGTTAGTTCGAATTAACTTTGATAGGCGCTACACATACAAGCCGCTAGTTCGAACTTAATTCGAACTAGCGGAGCGCTTAATTCGAACTAGGTAAACCTCATTCCACGAGGACTAACACCTAGTTCGAATTAAGGAGTTCGAATTAAGGGCTGTGTAGCCACTTAATTTGAACTAGTGGGAGGTTAGCCCTCCCCAGCTTTCCCTGGTGGCCACTCTGGGCACCACTAGGGAAACTCTTCTGCCCCCCTCCCAGCCCCGGAGCCCTTAAAGGGGCACGGTCTGGTTACGGTGCCCGTGCCAGGTGCAAGCCTGCCAGCACCCAGCCAGCAGACCCTGCACCTGGCACGGATCGAGCCACCCACCTGATGCCCCCCAGCACTCCCCCTCTTCCCGGGACCAGGCTGGCGGCTCCCGGGAGCTTGCCCGGGACCGCAACAGGCGGGCACCCGCCTGGGCTAGTGCGGACATCGTGGACCTTGTCCACGATCTCTGCACTAGGCACAGGAAAGTGGCCGGCTTGGGCAAGAGAGCTGCCAGCCTGGCCACCCAGGAGCAGGTGTGCAAGAGAATCAAGGGGGTCCACTGAGACCCCCGACCCTGAGCCCTGAGCTTACAATGGCTGTACTGGGTCAGACCAAAGGTCCATCTAGCCCAGTAGCCTGTCTGCCGACAGCGGCCAACCCTAGGGACCCTTGAGGGGATGGACCGAAGACAGTGACCAAGCCATTTGTCTCGTGCCATCCCTCTCCAGCCTTCCACAAATCTTGGGCAGGGACACCACTCCTACCCCCTGGCTAATAGCACTCCATGGACCCAACCTCCATGACTTGATCTCACTTCCCTTTAAACTCTGTTCCAGGTCTAGCCTTCACAGCCTCCTGCAGCAAGGAGTTCCACAGGTTGACTCTTTGCTTTGTGAAGAAGAACTTTCTGTTGCTAGTTTGAAGCCTGCTACCCATTCCTTTCCTTTGGTGTCCTCTAGTCCTTCTTTATGGGAACTAATGAAGAACTTTTCTGTATGCACCGTCTCCACCCAACTCCTGCTTTTAGAGACCTCTATCCTGTCCCCCCTCCGTCTCCTCTTTTCTAAGCTGAAAAGTCCCAGTCTCTTTAGCCTCTCTTCATATGGGACTTGTTCCCAACCCCTGATCATTTTAGTTGCCCTCCCCTCTCCCAGCCTCTCTCTTACCCCCTCCCACCTCCTTTTCCCAGTCTCCCCCAGTTTTGTTCAATAAAGACAGATTCCATTTTGGAAGACACGTTATCTTTATTTTCTACATCAAGAAGAGGGGCTAGGGAAGGGTAAGTGGAAGGAGGTGAGGGAGGAATGGGGCACGAGCCCCCGATGGGGAGGACTGGGCTGGCTCTGTGGGCTTCTGGGGGTAGAAGCTCTTCTGCAGCCCCCCAATTGCCCGCTCTCCCCAGATGGCAGCCTGCGGCAGGTGCAGCCGGGCTGATGGCCGAATGCTGTGATGTGCCCAGTGTGGGCACTCAGGGCACTCCAAGCCAAGACTGCTTTGCAAGCGGGTCACCCCTGGGAACTGTCTGTCCGGGGTGGGGGTCGGGATCCTTTAAGCCCAGCCCTCGGCTAGCCGGAGACAGCATCTCAGTTCCAATTAACGTTGTAGTGTAGACGTACCCCCCGAGGGGATGGACCGAAGACAATGACCAAGCCATTTGTCTCCTGCCATGCATCTCCAGCCTTCCAAAACAGAGGCCAGGAACACCATTTCTATCCCCTGGCTAATACCACTCCATGGACCCAGCCTCCATGAATTTATCTAACGTCTCTTTAAACTCTGTTCCAGTTCTAGCCTTCTAAGCCTCCTACAGCAAGGAGTTCCACAGGATGACTATTTGCTTTGTGAAGAAGAACTTTCGCTTTTTAGTTTGAAGCCTGCTACCCATTCATTTCATCTGGTGTCCTCTAGTCCTTCTATTATGGGAACTAATGAAGAACTTTTCTTTATGCACCTTCTCCACATCACTCGTGCTTTTATAGACCTCTATCATATCCCCCCTCAGTCTCCTCTTTTCTAAGTTGAAAAGTCCCAGTCGGTTTAACCTCTCCTCATACGGGACCTGTTTCAAACCCCTGATCATGTTAGTTGCCCTCCCCTCTCCCACCTTCTCTCTTCCCCTCTCCCACCTCCTTTTCCCTGTCTCACCGAGTTTTGTTCAATAAAGAGAGTTTCTATTTTTGAAAACGTGTCCTTTATTTTGTACATCAGGAAGGGGGGCTGGGGAAGGGTAAGTGGAAGGAGGTGAGGGAGGAATGGGGTACGACCCCCTGATGCGGAGGACTGGGGTGGCTCTGCAGGCTCCTCGGGGTGGAAGCTCTCCTGCAGCCCCCCGATTGACTCCCTCCCCGGATGGCAGCCTGCGGCAAGTGCAGCTGGGCTGATGGCTGAGTGCTGTGATGTGCCGAGTGTAGGCATTCAGGGTACTCCAAGCCAGGACTGCTTTGCTGTCCGTCATCGAGTTAGACAAGCGAGTGGGGAACCCCTGAGAACTGTCTGTCCGGGGTGGGGGTCGGGACCCTTTAAGCACAGCCCTCGGCTAGCCTGAGACAGCAGCGCCATGCTCTAAGTCCTAATCTGATGCCCTGCCGGCACTGCTTCCGGCCATCCTTAACCTCGGTTCAGGGTCCACTCAATGTGGACATGCTAGTTCGAATTAGCAAAACGCTAATTCGAACTAGTTTTTATGTCTAGATGCACTAATTCGAATTGGCTTAGTTTGAATTAACTAATTCTAATTAAGTTAGTTCAAATTAGTGCTGTAGTGTAGAAATACCCCCACAAGGCAATGGAGACCAAACTAACTATGATGCAGGGTGCATAAGGGAGTCACATGATTTCATGTGCATCATGGCATATGTAGTCAAGGTAGAAATCCTAATGGGTGGGGAAAAGCTGAAATAGTTCATTTTGACTGAATGTGTTGAAAGATTGTTTTTAAGGAAAAGATTTTTCAGATTTTCCAGTCAGGAAAATGTTTTGAAATGTCATTTTTTGGATCTGAAACAAATGTTTAATTGTCTGAATTTACTATAAGACCGAAATTTTTACTTTTGCTCAGCTCTATTTCTAATATACCGTATGCTTTTTACATGGTTTTAGCAATGGGAGATGTATTTCTGCAGCTATAGCATTACAGAACAAGTAGAACCTATACCTGCTATATGACAGCACCTGTTTTATTCTAAATCTGCTTTAAAAATTCAGCTCTGAGATTTTGTTTTGTTAGTTCTCATAACAACAGATAAACTAAATATTCATGCACTTTCTTATTTCAAAGTAATTGAAAGAGTCCAAAATGCAGACGGGATCTTAAAGTTAGAATTGGTGGCTTTGCAAGTTTTCAGAAGGTGAGTATATGAGCAAAAGAAGTTAATTCATCCAGGAGTACTGGAATCAGGGTAGTCCCTAAGGTTATGTCTACACTACAGCACTAATTCAAACTAACTTAATTCGAATTAGTTAATTCGAACTAAGCTAATTCGAACTAGTGAATCTAGACCTAAAAACTAATTTGAATTAGCATTTTGCTAATTCGAACTAGCATGTCCACATTGAGTGGACCCTGAACCGAAGTTAAGGCTGCCACCGTGGCCAGACCATGGCCCTTTAAGGGCTCTGGGACAGGGAGGGGGGCAGAAGAGTTTCCCTGGCTTGGCCCAGAATGGCCACAAGGGCAACCTGGAAAGGGCTAGCTTCCCACTAGTTTGAATTAAGTGGCTACACAGCCCTTAATTCGAACTACTTAATTCGAACTAGGCGTTAGTCCTCGTAGAATGAGGTTTACCAGGTTGGAATTAAGTGCTCCGCTACTTCGAATTAAGTTCAAACTAGTGGTTGGCATGTGTAGCGCCAATGAAAGTTAAGTCGAACTAACGGCTGTTAGTTCAAATTAACTTTGTAGTGTAGACATACCCTAAGGGGGTGTGGGGCTGGGACAATCCCCCCCCCCCAAACACACACATATACAGTGCCCCAGCTGTAGAGCCTGGAGAACTCCACCGCTGCAGGCCTCATCCTTGCCCTGCCCCACTCCATTCCAGCCCCTTCTCCAAAAACGTGAGCCAGGAAATTGTGGGGGTCTGGTGTGGGGCAGCAGCAGAAGTTGTCCACCCATACTCACCATGGTGGTGGGACCTGGAGCAGCCTCGTGGCCTGTGTCAGTAAGCCCAGCCTGACCACTGTCTCCCAGCTTCTGCACTCACCTTCAATATGGAAGCAGGAAGAGGAGCTCTCTAGAAGCCTAGAACAGTGAAGCTGAGCACAGTGGGCTGGGAGAGGTCAGTGGGATGGAGCAGAGCAGGTTGCTGGGACACTCTGGATCCTGCAGCTGCTGTGACTTGAGGGGCAACTCCTGCTGTCACCCTGCACAGGCCTCTCTCTGCAAGTAACATCTCAGGCTGCCATGGAACACATCCATAGGACAGTTGAAGAGTCTGCTGTGGAGCCCCCCAAAGTGCGAGGCCTGGGGTGATATCCCAAACTGTCCTATACTCTCCCAAAATGGAGCCCTTGTGCCCGCAGTGTTCCCTCTAATTTTCCCCACCCCTGAGCAGAATGAATTTTGGTATGTTCACCAATATGGAGATAATGTGCAAAACATCACCTCCATACCATTGCACATAACAAAATTAATGTGGTGGGAATGGGGATAAGGGTTTCTGAGTGTGGGAGGGGCTCAGATCTGGGACAGAGTGCTGGACTGTGAGAGCTCTGGTTTGAGGTGTGAGCTCTGGGGTACGGCTATGTACAAGGGGCTCAGGAATGGAACTAGGGTTGCCAACTTGCTCAGACCACATGTCATTGCCACAATTAGAGTCCAGTCCATCTGGTCTGAGAGAGTTGGCAACCCTAGCTGCAGCAGAGGGTTGAGGTGCAAGGTTTCTGACTGGGGATGCAGGCTCTGGGGTGTCAGGTCGAGCTTGGGACCAGCAAGCTCCTGGACCCAGCCACTCTGCTACGGTTGGTGGAGGGTTCACAGCTGCCCCTGCAGGATCAGGTGGAGATGTACAGTGCTGTGGCGATGGGGGGGGGGGGGGCAGGGAAGGGGAGGGGAAAGATACAGTGACAAGCAATAGCAGGGAGGACTGGGCCCCAGCCAGTGCAGAGGCCGAGCTGCCATGCTGCCCTAGTTGCTGCAGAGTCAAACTGGGGCTGAGCTGCCCCACCCAGGGAAGAAGCTGGGGTGAGGGCAGGTGACTCTGGCTGCGGTAAGTTGAAGGGCGTATGGGAGGTGGGTCAACCTTCCCCTGGCTGCTGTAGGTTCCCACCATGCACAGCTTGCCAGATGGCTTCTGTGGGACTCTGTAGTTGCTTGGCCACATTGCTTAGAGAAACCTCAGATCTCCAAAGGTGGGGCCTACCCAAGTTTCCTATCCTGGTTTGGGGCCTAGGGACCAAGAATGAATGAGAGGTTGGAGTGCAGAAGAGGTCTCTAGGCTGACGTTGGGAATGAGGTTTTGGAGTGCAGGAAAGTGCTTGGAGTTGTGGTGTGGTGGATGCAGGCTCTGAGATGGGGATGAAGGGTTTTGGGAATAAGAGAAAGCTCTGGCCTGGGCCAGATGTTGAGGTGCAGGAGGGTGAGTGTAGGCTCTGAGAGAGATTTTGGATACAGGAGAGGACTCCATGCTGAGGTAGGGTGTTGAGGGAGCAGCTCCCAGGAAGTGGTTACCAGGTCCCTGTGATCCATAGGTGTAGTGAGGCTCTGTGCACTGTTCCCATGCTTCGTAAGAGCCACCCTCACAGCTCTCAGTGGTCCTGGATCTGGCCAAAAGGAGCTGCAGACCTGGCACTCAGAGCAGGGGCAGTGCATTGAGTGGCCACTTCTGGGACCTGCTCAAAGCCAGGGCAGACACAGAGTATGCCTGAGCCCTGCACTGCCGACTGCACTTTTAATGTCCTGGTGCCATGTGGAGCTGCCAGTTCCCTTTTTAGACCACGTGCTCGGCCAATAACTGGACACCTGGACATCCTACTTTACTCTGGCCTGGCCAGGGGAAGAGGGAAGTCTCAGAGGGAAAGGGAGCGGTGTCCACCCAGTGGAAAGTACGAGAGCCTTGGCCTCTCCAGTTCCAAGGCCACTTGACCTTTCTGTGAGATGATCTGTAAATTAGAGCCTGGCAAACCCATGGATATTCGCACTTAATTTTTGTGGATTGCAGATTGGAACCAGATCATAGAATCATAGAATACTAGGATTGGAAGGGACCTCAAGAAGTCATTGAGTCCAGTGCCCTGCCCTCATGGCAGGATCCAGTACTGTACAGACCTTCCCTGATAGACATTTATCTAACCTACTCTTAAATATCTCCAGAGATGGAGATTCCACAACCTCCCTGGGCAATTTATTCCACTGTTTAACCACCCTGACAGTTAGGAAGTTTTTCCTAATATTCAACCTAAACCTCCCTTGCTTCAGTTTAAGCCCATTACTTCTTTTCTATCTTCAGAGGCCAGAAAGAACAAGTTTTCCCCCTCCTCCTTGTGACACCCTTTTAGATACCTGAAAACCACTATCATGTCTCTTCTCAATTTTCTCTTTTCCAAACTAAACAAGCCCAATTCTTTCAGTCTTCCTTCATAGGTCATGTTCTCTAGACCTTTAATCATTCTTGTTGCTCTTCTCTGGACCTTCTCCAATTTTTCCACATCTTTCTTGAAATATGGTGCCCAGAACTGGACACAATACTCCAACTGATGCTTAGTCAGCACAGAGTAGAGCGGAAGAATGACTTCTCATGTCCTACTCACAACCTGTTAATGCATCCTAAAATCATGTTGGCTTTTCTTGTAACAGCGTCACACTGTTGACTCATATTTGACTACAACCCCTAGATCACTTTCTGCCATACTCCTTCCTAGACAGTCGCTTACCATTCTGCGTGTGTGAAACTGGTTGTTCCTTCCTAAGTGGAACACTTTGCATTTGTCCTTCTTAAACTTCATCCTGTTTACCTCAGACCATTTCTCCAATTTGTCCAGATCATTTTAAATTAGGACCCTGTCCTCCAAAGCAGTTGCAACCCCTCCCAGCTTGGTATCATCTGCAAACTGAATAAGCATACTCTGTATGCCGATATCTAAATCGTTGATGAAGATATTGAACAGAGCAGGTACCAAAACAGACCCCTGAGGAACCCCACTTGTTACACCTTTCCAGCAGGATTGTGAACCGTTAATAACTACTCTCTGGGAATGGCTATCCAGCCAGTTATGCACCCACCTTATAGTAGCCCCATCTAAGTTGTATTTGCCTAATTTATTGATAAGAATATCATGTGAGACCATATCAAATGCCTTACTAAAGTCTAGGTATACCATGTCCAACGCTTCTCCGTTATCCACAAGACTTGTTATCCTATCAAAGAAAGCTATCAGACTGATTTGACGTGATTTGTTCTTTACAAATCCATGCTGGCTGTTCCCTATCTTCCATGTGTTTTCAGATGATTTCCTTAATTACTTGTTCCATTATCTTTTCTGGCACAGAAGTTAAACTGACTGATCATAGTTTCCTGGGTTGTTTTTATTTCCCTTTTTATAGAGACGGGCACTATATTTCCCCTTTTCCAATCTTCTGGAATCTCTTCTGTCACCCATGATTTTCCAAAGATGCTAGCTAAAGGCTCAGATACCGTGTCTGCTATATTTAGAAATAGCAGATGCATTCAATAGACACTTTGCTGTGTAGAAGTACCCTTAGGAAATAATAATTCTGAAACACTTCATTCCATGTGGCATCTGCAGCCAGGCACCAGAACTCTGCAGCAAACCAATCTACCAATTACTCTGTAATCTACCAATTACTTAATGCAACCCCTGAAGTTTGTTCTCAGGATCGTGCAATTCCAAGCTTCCAACACAATTGTCATAGTTTGAATGAACTGTTTGAACTGCCTCTGCAGGGGATCAGAGTTCTCCAGAAGGGAACACCTGAGTCAGGGCCTCCCCAGTTAGCAGAATAGTAATAAGTCCTGGTGGGGTCTTGTTAGTGGAGAATTGCTGACTGGGGCTGAAGCAAGCACAGGAACCAGAATTGGTTTGAGAAACTGCAGAACTTTTTCCAGTCCCCATCAAGTATGTCTGTCATTGAAATCTCTGGCTTGTTAGAAGCTGAGGTGGCAAATACAGATAATCCAGCCAAGAAGGCTGCAGTTCATACCTACAACAATATAACCTGAGTCAGTAGGGTCTCTAGGATTCCCATAATGTTTGGCAGGGAGATTGATTCTGCTGAGGAACGAATCTTAAAGGTAATCCAGCTACTTACCTTCCCTCCTTCAATCTTTTGGGCTGCTTCACCTATTAGTGACTGAGTTGTGTAGGTGGGCTGGCCTAGTCCTGTTATTCCAGGCAGATCGATGCTTGCGGGGGATGCCACAGATACCCCCTTTTTTGTTTTTATATTAAGTAATCTCAGCCCTTAATGAAACAGAACCTGACACATCAAAAAAAGTGAGTAATGTACTGAGTACATTTGTCATGCTTCTTTTTTACTCTGATGTTAAAAACAATCACTTCTTTCTATCTCAGTAAAACATTAGGCCAAAGCACATTAAAACTATTCAACCAAACATTCATGAAAGCCCTCAAAATTAGGGCTTTAAAATTTAAAAATTGAGTAATTAGACCCATGCTGTGATGACACTGTTTGCTTGCATTACTTTCAAATTATGCCCAGTATCATTGCAGAACCTTCATTAGCTGCCCTATGTAAATTGGCAGCTAAAGAAAGCCCTGTGTTTCAATTAAATTTTAATGGAAAAGAACGGTTTATTATCTCTTTATACTGCATGCAATAGTGGTAGATAAGTATTATGCACAAAATATGTCTTGAGATAATTTTTGCTGGTAGATTAGTTTGCAGTGATTTTACTTTGTAAAAGTCGGGTAATTGGTTAGAATGTAGACTTACTGAAGATTACTTATTTTTAAAAGTATTTTTACCACAAAGTATTGCATGGTACTTTTAATGAGTATTATCTTCTAGAGTCAATTCCCAGGGACTTGAGTGGGAGTTGGAACAGGTCTATAATGGAATGGGCATTATCAAAACAAATGGAAATGATACTTATGAATTACAGCAGTAAAAAGTGCCTTTGTATTAGATGACATAGAAGATTTACAGGAAAAGCTACATCAGCTCATGTCACGAGCTACTGTAATAAAAAACAATCTTTCTGATTAGCATGACAACTTCCTGATTTAAAAAAAACCTAAATTTCTTGCTATAAACAGACTAGCCCTTCTGAAATTCTCATTTGTTTATTAATTTATGGAGCCAGGATCATTAAACATATTGAAGGAGGATATTCTTGTTTTGAGATTATACCATCTAAACAATGCTAATGCCCCACAGCTTTAGAAAAATATGGTTTGCTCTTGTCTACAAAAGTGAAATTTCAGAATACTGAACTGCCATATATCTGATGTCATTTCAGTAAATAATACATTGTGATGGTCAACCTGGAGACCCAAAAATATAAAAGTATAAAAAATGTAAAATGATCAGGACATGCAAGAAAATGTAAGACAGAATCAAAACTGAATTTAAAGTGATAGTTGAGAGTTGTATTACTTTTTAACTTTAATGGGCCTGGGAGAGCACAGCATAATATCTATACAGGTTGGACACCTCTTATCCAGCACCCTCAGGACCTGACCGGTCCTGAATCATGGAATTTGCTGGACTAGAGAAGGTTTCCTGCCACAGTCCCCAGCCACTGACTTTGCCAGTTGTGGGGGGAATGAAGGCGGAGTGTGCGTTGCTGGCCCAGCTGCTGCTACTGCCCCGGCTGGAGGCTCCAGGAGCCCAGGTTGCTGTGGGCTGCGGGGGGCTGGCTCTGGACCTGCCTGGGCTTCCAGGAGCTGCCAAGTGCTCAGGCTCTGGTCCCAGCCCAGTGGCAGCCTGCAGCCTCTAGTCCTGCTTCTGCAGGCTGTCCAGGGCTCCAGCCCCATGCCACCACGAGTTGCCTTGGCCTTGTGCTGCCACAGGATATTTCCAGCCCAATCCTGTGCTGTTGGGGGTTGCTGTCAACTCCAGCCCCACAGCTGCAGGCTGCTGGGGGTTGCCGCCAGCCCCAACCTTTGCCCTGTTCCACTGCTTCAGCTTGGCACCCTTGGATTGCCCTCCTTCCACTAGGCTGCCAAGTTTTCTCTGATCCAGGAACATCTGTGCTGGATATCGATGTTGCTGGACCAGACAATTTCAGTTTTGGGAGAGACAACTTATAATTTTTTTCCCAGGGTTTTTATGTTTCTGGGACACACTCAGGTCAGACTTGGCTCAAACTTCAATTGTGTAATGACAAACTTTACAAAATAATAATAAAAGTTTTCTTAACCATAGAAATGTGCTTGAAAATGTTTGTTTAAAACAAACTGGGCACTTTCTGTCCAGTAATTATGTTTTATGACACTTAGTTATTGGAATACCCAGTGATAACTTTTGGAATGACATACAGTAAATAAAATTGTATTTTGCAGCTGTAGGAGTAGAAGTATTTTTGCATGCTGTTAAAGACAGAGATTATGAATAGTCAAGGCGTCTTGAGAATAAAATTGTACCTGCTTGTATAACACACACCTGCTGTGTGTTAACATTGCCTTTAACATTGCCAGACTCCAGCAGCCTTCTCATCTACGCAAGTTCCAGTCAAGCCTTGATAAAAAATTGACTGCCAACGGACCATTGATTGGAGGTCCAATTCAGAAGTGGAGCCAGTTTAGAGAAATGGTGATGGAGACAGCAAAGTCAGTGCTTGATCCCAAGAAACTCAATCATCAAGACTGCTTTGATGAGAACAACAGTGCTATTGAGGACCTACTTGCCAAGAAGAACTCCATTTATGGAGTGGCAGAATGACCCAGGCTCCATCTCTAAGGAAGACAGGTTTAAATTCCTCCAAGCCCAGACTTAGCGAGAAATCCACAAAATGCACAATCAGTGGTGGGAGAAGAAAGCTGAAGAGGTACAACTCTATGCTGCCTTAAACAACCCAAGGGAGTTCTTCAGCTCCATCAAGTCAGTCTTTGGTCCTTCCAAGTCTGGCTCTGCCTCCTTGTTGTCTGCAGATGGAGCCACATTGATCAGGGATAAAGCTGACATTAATAACCAATGGAAAGAGTATTTCAGTCAGCTCCTGAATCGTCCATCATCAGTCGATCAGTCAGCACTGGAACAGATCCCTCAGAAGCCAACCCTTGAAGACCTAGGAAATCCTCCATTTATTGACTAAGTTAGAAAGGCCATCAGGCAGATGAGTTGCAGCAAGGCATCCGGCAAGGAAGGAATTCCTTCAGAACTGTACAAGGCATTTAATGAGGAGTGACTTAAGATTTTTCATAATGTTTTGACCAGTATTTGGGAAGAGGATGCTATCACCTCAGCGATGCCATGATAGTTGCTCTGTACAAGAATAAGGGTGCAAGAGCTGACTGCGGGAACTACAGAGGTATCTTGCTGCTTTCCATTGCCGGGAAAATCTTTGCCCACATCATCCTGAACAGGCTGATTTTGACAGTTTCAAAAGTGAGTCTCCCCAAGTCACAATGTGGCTTCTGCCCTAATTGCAGTACTGTCAATATGATCTTCGTAATGAGACAGGTGCAAGAGAAATGTCTTAAACAGAATATGAACCTCTACTCTGTCTTCATTGATCTGACAAAGGCATTCGACACGGTTAACAGAGACGCATTGTGGATCATCCTCAGGAAGCTGAGTTGCCCACTGAAGTTCATCTCACTCATCAAGCTGTCTCACAATGACATGACAGGAGAGGTACTCTCGGATGGTGTGCTATCTGAGAAATTTAACTTCTCCAATGACGTGAAGCAGGGCTGCACACTCACTCAGGTGCTTTTTAACCTGTTCCTCACTCAAGTCCTCATGCATGCTGTCAGAGACCTAGATGCTGGTATTTACATCAGATATCGTTTGGATGGTTGACTGTTTGATATGAGACACCTTAAAGACCAAGATACTGGAAAGCTTATCACCAAAGTGCTGTTTGCTGATGACTGCGCCCTTATAGGACACCAAGAGAACCACCATCATTGACAGGTTCTCTGAAGCATCCAAACTGTTCGGTCTCACAATTAGCCTCAGAAAGACAGAAGTCCTCTTCCAGCCTACACAAAACAGTGTTCCTCCACAGCCATGCGTCACTATCAATGGCACACAACTGAAGGTAGTGGACAGCTTTAAATACCTGGACAGCACAATATCAAGTGATGGATCTCTTGACAAAGAGATTACAGCGAGGATCCAGAAAGACAGCCAGGCGCTTGGGAGACTGCGTATTAAAGTTCTCCAGCACAAAGATATTCGCCTTTCAGCTAAACTCAAGGTATATAATGCCATGGTCCTCACCTCTCTCCTGTATGACTGTGAAACACGGAGCCTGTACCATAGGCACATCAAGCGGATGGAGCAGTTTCACATGCGCTCCTTACGATCAATCATGCGAGTACGCTGGCAGGACTGAATTACTAACCAAGAAGTGCTTGATAGGGCTAGTTCCACAAGAACTGAAGCCAAGATCCTCCAGACCCAGCTTCGATAGTGTGGCCATATTCTCCACATGGACGAAAGCAGGATCCTGAGGCAGCTGTTCTACGGGGATCCGGTACGTGGTAGTCGCAAACAAGGATGCCTGAGGAAGAGGTATAAGGACAACCTGAAGACCAACTTACAGTGGGCAGGCCTTCAACCTCAACAATTTGAACTAGCTGCTGCAGACAGGGCTAATTGGCATTCCCTTATGAGGAAAGCAGTGACAAAGTTTAAGGATGACCGCCGCCAATGCCTCACAGCTGCATGTGAAAGACGACATAGAGCTGCGTTCTCACAACTGGCATCCCATGCCCTATCTGTAACCACATGTGTGCTTCAAACTTTGGGCTTTGGAGCCACATGCGTTTCCACAAATGAAATGCACAACGTCTTCCTCAGCTCCCACGAGACAACCAACAAAAACAATAAGGCAGCCATTCCAAACCTCTCATCATTTTTGTTGCCTTTTTGTCTTTTCCAATGCCAAGCTATCTTTTCTGAGATGAGGTGACAATATCTGCACACAGTATTCAAGATGTGGGTGTCCCATGAGTTTATATAGAGGCAATAAGATATTCTCTGTGGGTATGTCTACACTACCCCCCTAGTTCGAACTAGGAGGGTAATGTAGGCATACCGCACTTGCAAATGAAGCCCGGGATTTGAATTTCCCGGGCTTCATTTGCATAAGCGGGGAGCCGCCATTTTTAAAACCCCGCTGGTTCAAACCCCGTGCAGCCCCTACACGGGGCTCAAACTAGGTAGTTCGGACTAGGCTTCCTAGTTCCACGAGGTGTACCGGTAGTTCGAACTAGGAAGCCTAGTCCGAACTACCTAGTTCGAGCCCAGTGTAGCCGCGCTGCATGGGGTTCGAACGAGCGGGGTTTTAAAAATGGCGGCTCCCCACTTATGCAAATGAAGCCCAGGAAATTCAAATCCCGGGCTTCATTTGCAAGTGCGGTATGTCTACATTACCCCGCTAGTTCGAACTAGCGGGGTAGTGTAGACATACCCTGTCTTATTCTCTATCCCTTTTTAAATGATTCTGTTTGCTTTTTTGACTGCAGCTGTACATTGCGTGGATGTTTTCAGAGACCTATCCACAATGACTTCAAGATCTCTCTCTTGAGAGGTTACTGCTAATTTATTCCTCAGCATTTTATATGGATAGTTGGGATTATATTTTCCAATATGCATTATTTTGCATTTATCAACATTGAAAACATGCACAAAAATATTTTTTTCATAGTTTCCAATTAACATGTTTGCATTCAAATCATGCCCTGCTGGCAAAACAGAAAACGTAACTTGGTTTATTTTCTAGTCCTTACTATGGAAGGAAAACATAGTCTAAGGTAGAAAAAATTGATTTGGTTGTTTTACAGTTAGGCAATTTTATAGTTGTCATACATCCATGTACCTCAGAACATGTTTTATTTAGTTTTTCATGATCCCCTAATATAAAAGGGTCTGATCAATTCCCATTACAGATAATGAAAATAATCCTATTTCTC
This sequence comes from Pelodiscus sinensis, assembly GCF_049634645.1. Taxonomy (NCBI): domain Eukaryota; kingdom Metazoa; phylum Chordata; order Testudines; family Trionychidae; genus Pelodiscus; species Pelodiscus sinensis. The sequence continues at coordinate 13,339,468 of NC_134723.1, forward strand.
ACTGAAATAATTGGATCAAGTTCTAAATACTAAGTGAGCCACATTTCTGTGACTTTCTTGAAGTCTCCACCTCTGATGTTTCAATGATTTTTATGGATCTGTCCAAAGTTTCCTGTTAGTGAGAAGAAATGTCTAACAATACCATAACAGTGACAGAATTGATTGCAGTATCTACATTACTACTAGCAACCCTCTCGTTGCCATGCTTAGAAGTGCAAATGGTGAAAGGGAGGCATGGAAAAACATATAGAATCTGAATTAGACACAGTACCAGTGTAATGGATATTATTAACTCCTTCATCTTCAAAAAGAAATGTTTGGATTGATGTGTTTGGATGAAGGGGGTGAATTAGCAAGTACCAAGATAAAAGAAAAATATTTCCAGGTTAAAAGAAATGCAAAAGCTGTTGGCTCAGGTCTTGAGGCTATTATTCTCTCCTTGGAAGTGAGGTCTGTTGGCAAGAAATAGACTATGGGAAATAATCAGTTCAGAGATCTGAGCACTCTTGAACAAATGCTGACTTTTGATAGATTTAAGAAGACAAGATTACCATGCAATTGGAATTCCTTAGCAATACACAATCTGAAGACTTGTAAATTTAAGCTCCTCAATTCAGCATCTGGATTTGTTCCTCAAGTTTTACACACGTAGGCTACGTCTACTCTGGCATGATTTTCCGGAAATGCTTTTAACTGAAAAGTTTTCCGTTAAAAGCATTTTCGGAAAAGCACATCTAGATTGGCAGGACACTTTTTTCCACAAAAGCACTTTTTGTGGAAAAGTGTCCGTAGCCAATCTAGACGCGCTTTTCCGCAAAAAAGCCCCAATCGCCATTTTCGCGATTGGGGCTTTTTTGCGGAAAAGAAATCTCTGCTGTCTACACTGGCCCTTTTGCGCAAAAGTCTTTTGGAAAAAGACTTTTGCCCGAACGGGAGCAGCATAGTATTTCCGCAAATCACTGACAATCTTACATGAGATTGTCAGTGCTTTTGTGGAAATTCAAGCGGCCAGTGTAGACAACTGGCAAGTTTTTCCGCAAAAGCAGATGATTTTGCGGAAAAACTTGCCAGTCTAGACACAGCCATAGAAACTAACATGTAAACTGGTAAGCACAAAATCAGCTGAATTTCTTTTAAAAAAATCTCTGCTTAAAACTTGTTAATACTGTACTCTGGTATGCTAGAAAAAATTATCTCTTTAGTTACAGCAAACCTACTTAATCAGTAAACTGAATTAATTTTTATTTCAAATAAAACTTTATGCCTAAAATAACTTATTTGACCTAACTTAAAATAATAGCATTTCTTGGAAGTCAAATTAGCCTATAGCTATTTGTTTAGCCATAAACAAAATACAGGACTATGTAGCACTTTAAAGACTAACAAGATGGTTTATTAGATGCTGAGCTTTCGTGGGCCAGACCCACTTCAGTGGGTCTGGCCCACGAAAGCTCAGCATCTAATAAACCATCTTGTTAGTCTTTAAAGTGCTACATAGTCCTGTATTTTGTTTCAGCTACACCAGACTAACACGGCTACATATCTATCACTGTTTAACCATAGTGCATTCTGATTATATAAATGTGTGCTGCTGAGATTTTTAGTTGTGTTCTATTGTGCTACAGACAGTAATTAGGAGTCAGTAAATAATTGTTTGGAATACTGGAGCATAGTATTTCAAGAATATAAATTACAAACTGTCATTGAATTAAAAATGTTTTCCTATGATAAAAAGGAAGTTAGAATCTTATGGGAGAAGGCACCAGGAAGCCCCAGGTGTATTATTTACTTAGTTCACAGCTGTTTTTATAATGGAGATTTTTACACTTCTGACACCTCTAGCACTGAAGCTAACTTCATTTAGTCATCAAGTGCAATAATAATTATAAGGTACAGACACATGATAGAGTTCCATTGTTTTGGCTAGTAGGAGCCTTTGGTTAAACTTAAGGATGAATATTTTAGCAAAGGGAAAGCTGATTATGAACATTAAAATCTTTACTTTATTGTAGGTATCTCAAAAAACTATTAGTTTCAAAATTAAATACCTGTTCACAAATTTGACTAAAATTTAAAATGACAAATGTATAGTATAAAGAATAAATGTTGGTTTTGATTAAATCTTCCAGTGACTTCAGTGGGCATTTTTCCCATTCACTAAGTACAGCAGTGCTGTATATTAATTTATATATCTAACCATGTTCACAATAAGATTTAATTTGTATGTTAAGATCACTTTTCAATAGAAAGTAATCTTGAACTAAATATAAAATGGTGGCACAAGCAATCAGCAAAATAAATGTGCTTGAAACAATAACAAATGTTTGCATAGCACCTAGCACAATGGAGACGTTCTATGACTGAGAACCCAGATTCAACTACAATAAAAATCAATTAACATAATAATGAAACAAAATGTCAATTTGTGGTAATACTGTGATATTTATCATATTACGCTTGTTTGAAATTCCAGCTCTTAATAATAATACAATAAAACCAACAATCATAGAATTAATAATTTCGCAATACGTTTAATACTATTAGGGTACATCTACACTGCATCCCTAGTTTGGACTAGGAATGCAAATGGAGACAACCGAAGTCGTTAATGAAGTGGGGATTTAAATATCCTGCACTTCATTAACATGATCTCACCGGTGCACTAGTTTGAATCACAGCTGATTCGAACCAGGAAGTGCGCGCCGGGCCACGTTAGTTCAGACTAAAGCCCTTAGACCGAACTAACGTTACTCGTCATTTTTTGAGGTGACATTAGTTCAGACTAAGGGCTTTAGTCCGACCTAAAGTGTCCCGGTGCGCACTTCCTGGTTTGACTCAGCTGTGATTCGAACTAGCGCGCCGGCAAGATTATGTTAATGAAGCACGGGATATTTAAATCCCCACTTCATTAACTACTTCGGTCGTCTCCATTTTCATTCCTAGTCTGAACTACGGATGCAGTGTAGATGTACCTTAGTGTTTTTTCTTTGCTAGAATTAAAACTAAAATTCTTGTTTTGGGAAATCTATTTTTATTAAACTCCAGATACCCAATAAACTCTTATTTCCAGATTAATTGTCTTTAAGAACTTTGACAGTTATTTTTATTCAATGACACTTGTTAAAATATTAATATGCATAATATCTATCTAAGAACTTAGTTGGCCTCCATTACAATATCATCACTATCAATCAATATCACTTCAACTTTTACTATTTAAAAAACAGCAGCATCTTCTCTCTGTTTCTTCCTTCCTAGCCTAAACAAGAAATACATTGAATAATTCCTAAGGCTTCTGTTTGTTTACATTTGTATTTTGTGAGTGTCTATTAATATAAGGAGAAGTTACTTAATGAAAGTTAAGTGCAAGGGATGCCTTTGGTTCAGAATTTGTTTCCGTCTGAAACTTCTCTCTCGCTTGCTGATTAACATTCGCCTGTTGACTGACACTTCTATTCCTCCTGTGGAGAAAAACCAATGTTAGGATAAAGAGCTAATCCGAGGAGTGGAAGAGCAGGATAATCACGGTCACTCTCATCTATTTTTTGTTTTTGGTTGGCTGCTTCCAAGTGGTAGTGGAAGGGGAGGGTTACCAAAAATGTTTCCCATCCTAGCCACAAATTGCTTAGGGTTGTTTCTGTTAGGATATTATGGTTATGAAAGGAAAGCCAATCTTCGCAACGTCTAGTGACACATTAATTAATTAAGCGCTGGAGGTGGTCTGTTCAAAATGACCTGTGCTGCTAAGCAGATAGATTCCTTGGTTTTGTACGAGTTGGTGCTTTTTTAGTGTCTGACTTCTTTCCTGAGTGTCAGTTTAATAATAAAGCCTGCATGTTTGGTCCTCTAGTAGCATGGGGTAGTCTAAAAATATTGGAAGGCAGCAGACAGACATAAAAATTGAAGGGCAGATGCCTCTTCTTGAACAGCCTCCCTCCATCCTATTTGGAACCCCCCTTCAGATAACGGAAGGCTGCTGTCAATCTTTCCCTTCCCTCAAAGACTAAAAATGCCCAGTTCTTTCTGCCTAGGCTCATAAGTCATGTGCCTCAGCCCCCAAATTTATTTGTTGCCTTCAGTTGGACTCTCTCTAATTTGTCCTCATCCTTTCTGTGGTGGAGGCCCCCAATTGGACACAGTACTCCAGATTTGGCTTCACCTGGGCAACAAGGGCACAGTGTAGACTCGTATCCAATTTCTCATCCTCTGTAATCCCCAGGTTCTTTTCTACACAACTGATTCTTAGCTAGTCAGTCCCCAGCCTGTAGTAGTGCATGGAATTCTTCCATGACAAGAGCAGGATTCTACACTTGTCCTTTTTGAACCTCATCAGATTTTTTTTGGCCCAATCCTCCAATTTGTCTAGGATTGTTTCTGCAAAACTATCCAGAAGCATGAGTATGGATATGAACTGTCATTGTCTACATAAAGAGTTGATGTCATTCACTGCAGTAACAGGTACTGCACCATGTCCTGGCCTGATACAGCCTCATTGTGAAAGGTTTTGTTGTGTGTCATACAGGACATATACAAGGATTTCAGAAGGAGGAGGTTGGGGGTGAAGGCCATCATTTCTCCCAACCCCCCTTAAAGACAGACTTTTGCCCTGCTGTTGCTGCTGCTGCTGCACCGTTGCCTGGGTGAGAGGCCTGCGCCTTTAGGACTAAGATCATTTGCTGCAGGCATGGCTTGCAACCACTACCAGGGGCAGGCTTAAACCCAAAAGGCCACCACTGGCAGTGGGTCATGCCAAAGAGTCTGAGGATGTGTGTTGTACTGTGGTAATGGTGTGTGTGTGTGTGTGTGTGTGTGTGTGTGTAGATTATTATTTTATGCTGGTAAGAGCAGCACATTTGTTATTTATGTGGTGGCCTATTCAGTGCCTGGTGACAGCAGGGAGGGGAGGGTTCTTGGAGAGAGACGGTTCTCCCTACCTGCCCGTACTAAAGGTCAAGGATGTGTTGTAGACTTTCTCCCTCCCCCCGTTACGTGTTGTGGCCCTGGAGGGGTGGTTAAGAGGGAGGGTTCAGATGGCATAGAGAGTTGTAACAGGCAGGAGGAGATATGGCTGTCAGATCAGGATGGGCCAGCTGAAGGGTTCGAGGTTTAGACAGTTATGGGTGATTCCTTGTTCCGATCCTGTTCCCAGCCTCAGTGGTCTTGGGAATCTTAACAGCTGGCTGTCAGGTCTGATGGCACTGCTGCTGACTGTCAGATCAGTATCCCACAAGACAGTTTTCATCCAGGTTGAAGGGACCGACCTGGCCTGTATCACTGAAACCTGGCTAGGAGTGGAGGAAGGCTCTGACCTCTCTCAATTGTGCCTGTCTGGGTTCTCAGTTCAGCACCAGCCTCAACTTGACGGTAGGGGAGGAGGGATAGTAATTGTCTACTAGGATATCATTGCACTGACCAGGGTTCTGTCTAAAAAAGTGCTAGATTTGAGTGTCTGTACCTGGTGTTAGGTTGACAGGATAAGTTGGGTGTTCTGCTTGTGTACCAGCCACCTCACTGCATGACAATTGCTGTGCTTGGGCTGGCCAAGATGGTCTCAGACATGATATTGAGGACCCCAAGGCTTTTGGCTTTGGGGAGACTTTTAATATTCATGCCAAAGCTGTCCTGTCTGGTCCAGCTTGAGACTTTATAGCCACCACAATGACCCAGGACTATCCCTAGAAATAACTTCCCTCACACATGTGGCAGGTCATATGCTCAACCTGGTCTTTTGAACTAAGGGTGATAGAGATTTCAGGATAAAGGATGTGGTTACACTCCCTTTGTCATGGGTCAATCACTACCTGGTCAAGTTTAGACTATTTACTGATCTCCCCCTCTGCAGAGGCAGGGGACTGATTAAGATGATCCACCTTTGGAGGCTGATGGATCCAGAAGGTTTCCTGAGATCTCTTAGGGTATGTCTACACTACAGCGCTAATTCGAACCAACTTAGTTCGAATTAGTTAGTTCGAATAAGCTTAGTTCGAATTAACGGATCCAGACTAAAAAACTAGTTCGAATTAGCGTTTTGCTAATTCGAACTAGCATGTCCACATTAAGTGGACCCTTAAGCGGGGTTAAGGATGGCCGGAAGCAGTGCCGGCAGGGCATCAGAGGAGGACTTAGAGCGTGGAGATGCTGTCTCAGGCTAGCCGAGGGCTGTGCTTAAAGGTTCCAACCCCCACCCCGGACAGACAGTTCTCAGGGGTGCCCCGCTTGCAAAGCAGCCCTGGCTTGGATTGCCCGGACTACCCACACTGGGCACATCACACCACTCGGCCATCAGCCCGGCTGCACTTGCCACAGGCTGCCATCTGGGGAAAGGAGGCAATTGGGGGGATGCAGGAGAGCTTCCACCGCCAGAAGCCCGCAGAGCCAGCCCAGTCCTCCCCATCGGGGGCTCATGCCCCATTCCTCCCTCACCTCCTTCCACTTACCCTTCCCTAGCCCCTCTTCTTGATATACAAAATAAAGATAACGTGTCTTCCAAAATGGAATCTGTCTTTATTGAACAAAACTGGGGGAGACTGGGAAAAGGAGGTGGGAGAGGGGAAAAGAGAGGCTAGGAGAGGGGAGGACAACTAAAATGATCAGGGGTTGGGAACAGGTCCCATATGAAGAGAGGCTAAAGAGACTGGGACTTTTCAGCTTAGAAAAGAGGAGACGGGGAGGGGGGACAGGATAGAGGTCTCTAAAAGCAGGAGTTGGGTGGAGAGGGTTCATACAGAAAAGTTCTCCATTAGTTCCCATAAAGAAGGACTAGAGGACACCAAAGGAAAGGAATGGGTAGCAGGCTTCAAACTAGTCACAGAAAGTTCTTCTTCACAAAGCACAGAGTCAACCTGTGGAACTCCTTGCTGCAGGAGGCTGTGAAGGCTAGAACTAGAACAGAGTTTAAAGGGAAGTGAGATCAAGTCATGGAGGTTGGGTCCATGGAGTGGTATTAGCCAAGGGGTAGGAGTGGTGTCCCTGCCCAAGGTTTGTGGAAGGCTGGAGAGGGATGGCACGAGACAAATGGCTTGGTCACTGTCTTCGGTCTATCACCTCCAGGGTTCCTAGGGTTGGCTGCTGTCGGCAGATAGGCTACTGGGCTAAATGGACCTTTGGTCTGACCCAGTACGGCCATTGTAAGCTTAGGGCTCAGGGTCGGGGGTCTCAGTGGACCCCCTTGATTCTCTTGAACACCTGCTCCTGGGTGGCCAGGCTGGCAGCTCTCCTGCCCTAGACGGCCACTTTCCTGTACCTAGTGCGGAGATCGTGGACGAGGTCCACGATGTCCGCACTAGCCCAGGCGGGTGCCCGTCTCTTGCGGTCCCGGGCAAGCTCCTGGGAGCAGCTAGCCTGGTCTCGGTAAGAGGGGGAGGTCTGGGGGGCATCGGGTGGGTGGCTCGATCCATGCCAGGTGCAGGGTCTGCTGGCTGGGTGCTGGCAGACTTGCACCTGGCACGGGCATTGTAGCCAGCCCATGCCCCTTTAAGGGGTCCGGGGCCGGGAGGGGGGCAGACGAGTTTCCCTGGTGCAGGTCACAGTGGCCAGCAGGGAAACCTGGGGAGGGCTAGCCTCCCACTAGTTCGAATTAAGGGTCTACACAGCCCTTAATTCGAACTAGTAAGTTCGAACTAGGCTTAATCCTCATGGAATGAGGATTACCTAGTTCGAACTAAGCGCTCCGTTAGTTCGAATTAAATTCGAACTAACGGAGCGCTAGTGTAGCGCCTATGAAAGTTAGTTCGAACTAACGTCCGTTAGTTCGAACTAACTTTGTAGTGTAGACATACCCTAAGGTATTGTTCGGCCATTATGGCTAGTGGTCCTGTTGATGCCCTGGTCAATTTATAGAAGATTGAGGTAGCCCAGGCAGTGGACATGATTGCTTCTAAGCATCCTTGTCAGGCTAGTTGAATCAAGTTGTTCGCTGGTTTCTGGGAGGTTGCAGGTGGCGAAACTGTCTGTCTGACTGCTAGAGCACCGCTGGAAGAGAACTCAAGCCAAGTCCAATTGACTGTAGGTTAGAGCAGGGTTGTGAGCCTATTCTGTGACAGGACTGTATTGGATGGAGCTAAAAGTTCAGAAACACAAATTTAATTTTTTTAACAGAACTTCTTTCCAGCTTGAAGAGGTTTATATTCAGCTCAATGTTTTTTACCTTGTCTTACAGACTGAGGAAGAGGCAAAGGCTTAAATTATCCACCTCAAGACATCTGTTTCCTAAATCTAGAAATATTTTCCTCATGAATTTTCACTTTTTTTGCCTTGATAGTAATAATACATAACTAAACTATGGCAAAACAGACATTCATTTAAAAACTACAGATTGGTTCAACAGAATGGCATTGGAAATAGTAACACTGAAGATGATAGCAAAAAAACTGTGTGTTGATATAATACTTAAAAAAAAATTAAGTATTAACTTTGTATTTAAGATGGAAATCTTAAAAAAATTTAATGTGCTTTGCCATAAGGATGAGTTGCGGGAAGAACCCCACCAAAAATCAAACAATAAGAGCAACAAACTGTTTTATGTACATGCACTTAGGAAGTCCAAATATATTATTATCATTGCATTGTCAGAGAGAGACATAAGTATTTTAGTAATAGTCCTATTTTTTAGCTTATGCCACCATCTAGTGGGTGTGTAAAATGACATTGTTGATTTGGTTTCAATATCTTACATAATGCTTACTGAAAAATTACAAAAGGCAGATTTTTCTAGATGTTTTGATATTGATCTCTATGTTTTTGTGCTGCTGATTTTAAGGACACATTTCAAATCTTATTTCCTGCCTTGTTACATCCATTTAGCATAACAAAATTGTGCTGGTGTAAGATCAGTGTGTGTGTGTGTGTGTGTGTGTGTGTGTGTGTGTGTGTGTGTGTGCATGCATGCGCACACGTGTATGCAGATGGAGAAAGCAAATAGTCCCGCATTTCCTACACTTCATTGTAGGAAAGTTTAAATATTTCTGAAGCCCTTCATTATTTGCCATTGATTAGACTGGTGCTCCTAAATCAGGAGATTTTGAAAAACCCCTGAGGCACCAAAATATGGACTTCGAAGCATAATTATAAGCTCCTGGTTTTGAAAAATGTGGTCATAATAATTTGAGTCACTTCTATTAACCTTACCCCTTTTTAAAAAAGTAATAGCAATAGACACAAGTTTCCTTTATAAAACTTGCTTTTTTATTTGTGGTGAATCAAAATCCACTTGCAAGGATACATTCCTTACCACTCTCCACGCATACCAATGAAATTAGGAGAAAATGTTAAATTTGTTATTAGCGGTTTGTGAAAAGCAATTGTAGTAAAAGTCAGGCTATTATAAATGTGTATGTTCAGCAATGACATGTGCTCACCATGGTACAACACAAAGACATTAAAATAAAATATGCAGCAGATAAGAAATTTTGATGGCATAGTAACCTACCTGAGTTTATATATCTATTTATACTGTTCCAATATCTCTCTCCAAAAAAGCCCCTTGAATTTGTTAGTGATCCATTTAAAAATTGAGGTCTTTATTACATTCTGTAGTTTCTTTGTTGGGAAAACCACAAATGAGAATGTGAGTTCATTCACTAGTATTCACAAAGTTTCTTGTTACCGTACCTGGGTTCCATACCTCAGTCTGTGCCCTAGCAATTTCTGCAGTGATAGCAACACACAAGATTGTTATCACTGTAGTAGTCTCCCATCACAATTTCTACAGTGATGGCTTCAAGGGGACACAGTGGAAGTGGACACAGCTACTTTACCCTTTTTCTTTTGATAGTCTGACTGATACTGTAACTGAATGTCAAGTGGAAATTGCAGTTCTAGATAATTGCTTATCTATATTATTCAAAATAATATAGATAAGCATCAGGATCTGTGATGCTTATCCAAACTGAACTCTTGAACCTCTTGAGATTTGCATATTACTATAAGTTTACAGATGCATGTGCCTCTAATTAGTAGAGGTTTTTTTTTTTTTTTCTGAGAATCCAGAGATAAAACTCCAGAAACTACCTTGGTGCAATATTCTTGCCTAGGGTGGAAAGACTCGTGAATTTTTGACCTCTGATGAAAATTGTAAGGCATCTTCATATAGTTTTCTTTTCCCCTACTGCCTCCAGGTTTTTTCTGGGGGCGGAGGAGGAGCTGGTCTTCTGTCATGTGATTAAATGACTGATAGGCATTGCTGGAATCACATGTCTCATTAGCAGTTCATCCCATTGTGAATCTGCATTCTTGTGAATAACTATACCCCATTCTGTAATTGTTCTGCAATTTGAAAATGGAAATTCAAACAACACTCCCCCAGTAATATGAATAATAGGATTAGATTGTTCACTGACTTATGTGCACATGAAAGAGAGAAAGTATTTATATATCCTGCCCCCTTTCACTCTGGAACACTGTTGGAAAATGTTAGGGGTGAATTATTCACTACCTGGGAATCCAACTGGGAGAGAAGAAGGATCAGCCAAGCTAATTACTTAGAACCTCTGTGTGCCAGGGGTCCAATGAAAGTCTTTGTTCTTAAGGGGATCTGATTCCCTGATACTTAAAATTAGCAAAGAACTTAGGAGAAGGCATCCCTTAAGGAAACTGAGGAATAGAGTTTGGGGCACCTAACAACTGGTACAATCAGGGGGATAATGTCCTTTCCTCAGCCCCTTAGCCTTCAAGTTGGGCGGGAGGAGCTGGGACAGGTTTGGAGAAGTGAAAGGGCTGATGACAGTCCTGTCCAAGTATGTGGAAATAATTGAAGGAAAGATGAGCTGCACTATACAGTTTATTGCTGTGTATTTCCCTAATGAATTAACACAGTTGAAGAGTAATTAAACTACATCCTATCCTTTGCATCTTGCCTTCCTTCCTGTGTGGCTAGGCCAGATCTATGGATATGTTATGCCTCATAACCAGAATTGCTGCTCATTTGTCCTTCTGGTGGCTCTGCACATGCATCAGTTTGACATGTGCTCTTTCTGCCAGCGTTGCTGGAATTGAGTCAGAGGTCAGTTGGTAATTTGTGCTTGGAAGACAAAGTATGATGGTGGGGGTGGGGGAGTGTCCAACGGTTCATTAGTTGTGCAATAGGCTCAAGTATTTTCAAAGGCACATAGCCTCCTGCCCACCGTACAGGAATTTTTTGCAACGAGTTCCAGTCATAACTTCATATGTTGAAAGCAGTGTTCCTGAATTCTGTATCTCCCCTCTGCCAAAAGGAAATGCATCAATAGGTCACCAACTATTATAACTTCATCATTACGTCAAAAATAATAAATTAAGCTCTTAGCACTGTTTCAATATACTCACTAATGAGTCTTGACCAGCAAGTCAAACAAATGGCTGATCTACATGGATTGATGAAATAATGGCATATAACTGAAGATCAGTAATGGTTTTTTCAATAGCCACATTAACTTTCAAACTGGATTAGCAAAACGTAGAGGTGCTAACTAAAATACAATTTTAAGTATTAAGTTGGTTGAATAGGATGGGGCTGAAGAGTATCAAATTTAGAGAGTCATAATTTCCCTGAGAGGAAGTCAGCTGGATCTGTTTTTGGTGATACTACTGGCTGAATGCTTAGGAGTGATCTAATTTGTAAGGAGAAATCAAGTGCGTTAGAATTGTTCTAGGGGTATGAAGGCCTTGTTTCCTATGATACTGCTAACCCATAAACAGTGGAGCAGGAACTATTTTTAGGGTGGAGGTGTTGAGCTGTGCCACCCCCACCCTTACCCCTATTCATCTAGCCACCCCAGTCTGGGGTACACGTAGGAATGCCAATTCTCCCAGGTTGGATGCCATTGCCACAAAATGGTATCTGGTCTGAGAGAATTGGCAACTCTAGTCAAAGCTAGAGGTGGCTGCAGCACCCCAGGCTAGTGGCAGAACCCAGAGTGGAAGCAGAGCCTCCAAAGCTGATGGCCTAGACCCTAATAACAGTGGGCTACAGAGCCTGCAGATTATCACAAGGGTGCCATTTCAGGACAGTAGAGGAAATTGCAGCCATGTGTACTGAGACTCTGTTTGTTCCTTTTCTCATCCAACGTAACATAGTTACACATACATTTGACTGACTAAGCTAGGACAGATTCCATGTTTCCCACTTCACAGCTGGAAATACATGAAGGTATCTTTCAGAAGAATCCATTTAAAAGATTCAATCGTCTATAAAAGAGAAAGGTACATAATCCCAAGTTATGTATCTTTGACCTCTTTGACTTGAGCAGATAGCTGACAGAGCTTCTGGGGCAGAATTTACCATGGTGAAAACATGGTAAGGATTTTATCCAGAACCAAGTCTAGCTTGTTCAGTTTGAGTACAAGAGAACCCTTTTTCTTTTGTAGCCATTTTTTATTTTAATACTTGTACTTTATTGAAATCTTGTTGGAATGGAATTAAACTCTTTTATTTTTAATTCAGTACTGTATTTGAACAATTTTGTAACTCCAGTTAAAGTAACATTGGTAGATATTGACTCTTTAAAGGAGCAATGAACTTAGATATTTCTCTGATTTGTTTCAGGACAGGTCTGGACATTAAAGAGCACACATTTGTCAGGAAATTCAGCAAAAAGGGGAGACTGCAATCAATTTACCATTTGTTCAACAAGGCTGGTGGAGACCAGTAAAAGTTTGTGATATTACAGCTGGGTTCCTGGATCCAAAGCATGGGACCAGGACTCCCCAGGACATAGACCATAGAAGATGGATTTCCTTTTTCATAATTAGAGTTTGAATTCTGTCATCTGAGATAGGCATTAAGCCATATTTATGACACCCCATTCCAAACGTTGGGAAAACAGAATCCCTTTCTTAGAAGGGATGTGGTCCACTACATCCTTTGCAAATGTTTTGAGTCTCAGCATGATTTTTTTTTCCTTGGGGTTTACTCTGCAGGGACTTCAGGTTTCTATGTATTAATAGGATGTTGAGCCCTCACAATGTCAACTCTGGGAAGGAAAACATGGACATAAAAGTAAGGTGGGAAATAGCCACAGCATTAATAGATAAGTTTAAAAGTAAAAGGAAGACAAACTGATTTCGTTGTAAAGATTTTCACTAGAGAATAGTTATAATGCTACCTGCAGGTTACATCTATTGTAACCAGATGTAATTAAATGTTTACATAATTTTAATTGTAAATATAATTCATGTCAAAAGCCCCTTGTGCAAAAATGGCAGCTCATTAGGTATGCAAATGAGGCACGGCGATATTAATCGCAACACCTCATTTGCATATCTTCTTGCGCAAGAATGTGCAATGTAGATGTAGCCAAACTTCGGAGCTTATTTCAAGGTAAGGATACAGTGTAGATGTACCCTACATGACTCTCAAAAACTTGGGTGATCAAAAATATTTTTATTACATCTAAGACATATATAGTATAATTTGTCAGAACTGAACATAAAATTCCCTTGACACAGAACTATTATGCTTAATGAAAATAAGTTACAGATGGATGCAATCCACCACTGAATGCTCTGTCAAGCTCTTGCATTCCAAGAATAGTTGGTGGCAATAAATATGGAGAAAAGCTAAAGAACTTTCTGCTTAATTTTACACATCATTTACTGTACCTGCACTGATTTCCCTTTTAAATAGACATTTTTCAATGTCACATGCAACATTAGAAGGATAAGTTATTTTATAGGTTACCTGAGCTTCTCAAAGTGAGTCACTTGTCAATATGGGATAAGTGCACGTGTGCACGCAGACACTCCCCCCACTTTCTTTTCCAACATTGTTTATTACTATTTGAATCAGATTCTGATTTCCCCCAAAGGAAGTTATTTTAAGATCACTTTTACTTATGCTTTTTGTTGTGTATAAATTTACAAAATATTAATATATGCAGCAACAAAACACGTGTTTCTATATGCATCTTCATAAAGTAAGAAATAGACTTGACTGCTGAAGTAGGTTTGATTGTACTTCCATTAAAATGAGACAATTCTGTTATTTTAGGTAGAAGAATCAGGCCCATTGTTGATTGCATGGTGTAGTAATGGCGAGTCACGATGGTAAAATCATAGTTTTTTAGTAACAAATTTCACAGAGTCTTGGATTTGAGAAATCTAAATGTTGTACAATGTCCATTGAGTCTTTATTTAATTGACAAGCTGCAGTAACCAACTTTCTTCCCAGCTATCACACCAAAGTTCTTCCCTTCTGTTAGCATTAGTAGTACAAACGAGCCGTTATATTTCCATTAATACAATTTCACATTGACAGAAGAATGCTGCCAGAGTGTAGGAACACAGACAAAAACAATTACATTTTTTTCCCATTTCCTAAATTTGTAACTAAGGAATTACACTGTTTCCATCTGGAAGAAGAGACTGCCTTGTGGGTAAGACACTGGACAGGATTCATATCTAGGGTAAAATTTTCAGAAGTATTTCACTGATTTAGAAGTCTGTCACTTTTGAAAATGGGACTTAAGCTCTAAGGCTACAGCTACACTATGTGTTTCGCCACAAGAGGCAATGCAAATGAAATGCAGATTAGCATTTTCTCATGCTTCGTTTGCATACTCTCGTTCTGTTTTTGCACTAGAGGTTTTTGCGCAAAAACAGGCAGTGTGGCTGTTTTGCGCAAAAAACCCTTTTCCCTCAAGATCCTTATGACTCTCTGGGACAGGCATAAGGATCTTGTGGAAAAAGGGAGTTTTGCGCAAAATGGCCATGGCCACACTGCCTGTTTTTGTGCAAAAAACCCTAGTGCAAAAACAGAACAAAAGATTGTATGGAAATGAACAGGGCTCAACGACCGTGGCAAAAACCGACTCGCCAGCCCCGCACCGCACATGCGCCAGACCTGCACTGCGCATGTGCGCACCGCTGGTAAACAGGACAACCGGCTGAAATCTACTCACCACTGGCAAGTAAAGAAGCAGATTTGTCGAGCCCTGGAAATGAAGCACGAGAAAATGCTTATTCGCGCTTCATTTGCATTGCCTCTTGCAGCAAAACTCACAGTGTAGCCATAGCCTAAGAGAATCCTTTAGGTACTTTTGAAAGTTCACTTCTAAAGACCAAATTTTCAGAAAAAAAACTAAATTGCTCCCAGATTTTGCATGTACCCCTATTTACAAAAAACAAATAATATGATGTATATGTGCAACATTATCTGTTTATTGCACTGGATGCCAATCTGATTGTGTGTGAGAATTTTTTGAGCACAGTTTCTGAACCTCTTATGAAAACCTGAGCATTTCAAAATTTTCTGGGAAAGCAAACGGTGTCTCTATACATATATTATGATTTTGTTCTACAGTCTTACAGTGCTGAGCTCAGGGGATAAATAATTTGTCATCCAAGTCTTTATACCATACTTCTCACAAGTATCTCAGTGGGTTTGGTTCTTCATTAACTCTTGATCTTTACTTGGGAAAAATTATGTTTGTCAATATATCAATAGGTATCAGAGTTTAATCTTGGATTCTCTGTGGTGGCCAAGAAACATATTGTCCAAGGCTTAGTAGTCAAAGACAAAGTTTAAGTCACAAGATGGAATTAATTTGGCTGAGGATATCTGGAGGTCAGAAACACAAATCAAATGCCAGTTCAGGAAGCCAAGAAATTAAGCATGGGAACAGGAAGCACAAGTCCATAGTCCAAAACAAGTGCCCAGTTATTATGATAGCTTCCTGTTCTTGTTTCTGGCTTTAGTAGGATCAGGGGAGCCAACAAACTTGACAGGCCCCAGGGCAAGATGCGTACGGCGCAGAGGGAGAGGTGGGTCTGTGCTCCCGGAAAATGTTAAATGCTGGAATGCAACCACTTTCTTGTAGCAAAATAAACAGGATTTAAACTAACCATTGTGGTTATTGATTTGTAGGTCATAGTTGCAGTATAAAAAAATGGTTCTTGATATTTTTCCTGTCTTATTAGGATAGTCATTTGCAATAGTTTCACCTAAATTTAATTTTTTTAAAGTAGATAGATGCTGTCTCATACAGCATAAATAAACATTGCAGAGAATTTCTTGTAGTCTGTATAAAGATCAGTGTTTCATACCTAATTGAAATGAAAGGTACCATATCATTCCCAATAGTTAATCACTTTCTAAATACTGTACTATTATTAATAAATCTCAGTTTAAGTATTTTAAAGTGATTTGATAGGCTCTTTTATGGTAACTTTTCCAGCCTATGTTGGTTTATTCAATGATTCTAATCTCTGATCTTCCATTAAAATAAATCCCCTCATACACCATGTTGTTCTTTCTTCATATCCTAAAACTGTCCTTTTATCTGAAAATGATCCCTCATTTTCTGAGGACTGTGCTGATGAGTTTGCAGCTATGGTGGATAGGGCTGCCTCAATTGCTTTTGATGACATTTAGGTTGCCATCAGAGTCCTCCTGGGATATGTCTATTCTGCATGCTTATTTTGAAAACTCATGTTATTTTGAAATAACAGAGTGTGTGTCTACACTGTAAACCCATTATTTCAAAATAACAAGCTTAATACTCCAACTTCTGTAACCCTTATATCACAAGGAGTAAGGGAAGTTGAAGGGAGAGTTTTCTTCCTTCAACTTCCTGCTATGTAGACAGCTCCAAAAGCCGACTTAAGTTATTCAACCTCAGCTACGCAATTAATGTAGCTAAAGTTGTGTATCTTAACTCTTACCCTCACTGAGCTCTCTGTAACTGGACTGATTCTGTTGCTGACAAGCCAGTGTGAACTCTGGGCACAAGAGGGGGATTTGAAGTGCTGATTTAATGCATCTTTGATATGAAGCGCTGGTTTAGGGAATATAAATACTTGGAGCTGGCTGGAGCAAGATAGGATGGCATTTCTCTTTTTATAGCTTAAGTACCTTTTGGTATTCTTTCTGGAGTTATTTTATCTTTGATAGTGTTTAATTTCCTGTTTGTTCTCCCTAACATCCTCCTTGGCTTTAATCCCATCTAGTCAGATAATATCAAGCAGATAATCTGAGGTACACATGATATTCATAAAAATAATTCAGATATCTCCATCTTTCTATCATAAAGCTATCATAGGTACAGAAGAAATTAGCTGTGCAAATATTGCTCCCTCTCTGCAGTTCCATCTACCTTCCTCTTGCATTAATTCAGAAATGAAAGACCTAAAATGGGTCAAAATAATAATTTTACTTCTGCACAAAACGAAAGTCAGTGTGAGGCCCAGAAACATTTTGAAAAGTCAATTTGTGCATATTAACGTCTACAGAATAGTGAACAAGAGGATTGAGGACATGTTTGAGTCAAAGTGTGATTTAGAATGAATTTGCAAAAATCAGTCTCCACTATTCACTTAGCACTAATTCCCATTATGTAGTATAATATACTTAGAGCTTTTAAAATGAAAGGTTTGTGAGATCAGGTTGCAAGGTTTCTCTCACATGGCATCTACTCAGTATTTGTTTTCCCACTTTGTATTTGTAGAAGACTTTAAACACTGAGGCTGTGTCTACATTGGCAAGATTTTGCGCAAAAGTGGCCACTTTTGTGCAAAATCTTGCCACCTGTCAACACTGGCCATGACTATTTGTGCAAGAACACTGACTTTGTAATGTATAAAATCAGTGGTTCTTGCACAAATACTCTGATGCTCCCGCTCAGGGATAAGCCCTCTTGCGCAAGTATTGTTGCAGCTGCAGTGGATAGGGCTGCCTCAATTGCTTTTGATGACATTTAGGTTGCCATCAGAGTCCTCCTGGGATATGTCTACTCTGCATGCTTATTTTGAAATAACAGAGTGTGTGTCTACACTGTAAACCCATTATTTCATGTCATGTATTCTTGCAGAAGAGGGCCAGTGTAGACAGCAACGTTAATTTCTTATGCAAGAAAGCCCAATGGCTAAAATGGCCATCGGAGCTTTCTTGCGCAAGAGGGCGTCTACACTGGCACGGATGCTTTTGCACAAAAGCAAATCTTTTGTGCAAAGGCACATGCCAGTATAGACACTCTCTTGCGCAAATACTTTTAACGGAAAAGTTTTTCCATTACAAGTATTTGTGCAAAATCTTGCCAGTGTAGATGCAGCCAGAGGCTATGTCTAGACTAAAATGTTTTTATTGGAAAAAGGTACACAAATTGTGCTCCGCAATTTGTGTATCTTCTTCTATAGTTTTGTGGAAAGAGCCTTTTCCAAAATTTGGCCCATCTTCACTGGGCCAAATTTCAGAAAAACCTCCTCTTTTGGAAGAGTCCTTCTTCTTCATGGAAGGAGGAAGACATGTCTGCTCTTCCGCAAAAAAAAGTGGCAAGCAGGTGCATTCCCTGGACGCAGCAGAGTTTTAAGCCCGGTAGTCTAGACATAGCCTGTGATTTTTGGCTGACACCTCTACTCCCCAAAGATGTTGGTTTTGCTGAATAATTGTTTTACATTTCATAACAAACTCTTGTTAGGCAGAATGGTAACTTATTCAGCTTCACTAAAAGCAGAATTCTTTATTAGTTGCTACAGTTGAACTGATGGATTGAAACAGGAAATTCAAAGCATGGTCATTTCTGCGACTTTACAAAAATCTGCTATATCTTCTAGGAAAGCATTAGTAGAACTAGTCATATCCTGACTACATTGTAATTTATGCCAATGGAAGGTCTGCATTAGCATCAGTGAGCTACTGTGAAGTGCTAAGGTCAGTTGTGCATTTCATACTTCAAATGCAGAGAGAGAATTTTATGGCTTTTCATAGTCATGCTGCAGTGAAAAGGGTTCTTTATGTTGCCTCAGACAATTAATTGAGGTACATTACCTAGAAACTAAAAAGGTCACACATGGAACATAATCGACACCTCATAACCTCTATAACTGATTACAGAAATGCAAATGAGTGCTTGTCAGATTCCTCTGAATAGCATAACTCTTCAGCCTTGAATTATCTCTCAATTTTCTTACAATCTTTATAGTCAAAACGCTTAATTTACCTTTTTTCCAGTAATATCACTCTAAGTTAAAAATTGTACATCCCTATTCATAAAAAGCCTATTAAGTTACAATTATATCTTTGTGTAATCTTCACAGAGAAAGGAACAGAACATATATTCTAAACAAAACTCTTTGGCTACGTCTACACTGGCATGATTTTCCGAAAATTCTTTTAATGGAAAAGTTTCCATTAAAAGCATTTTCGGAAAAGCATGTCTAGATTGGCAGGATGCTTTTCCGCAAAAACACTTTTTGCGGAAAAGCGTCCGTGGCCAATCTAGCTGCGCTTTCCCACAAAAAAGCCCCGATCGCCATTTTCACGATCAGGGTTTTTTTGCGGAAAACAGTACTGTGCTGTTTATACTGGCCCTTTTGCGCAAATGATTTGCGCAAGAGGGCTTTTGCCCGAACAGGAGCAGAACAGTATTTCTGCAAGAACACTGATGATCTTACATGAGATCTCAGCATTCTTGCGGAAGTTCAAATGTCCAGTGTAGACAGCTGGCAATTTTTTCCGCAAAATCATCTGATTTTGTGGAAAACTTGCCAGTCTAGACACAGCCCCAGTAATGCTTCAGTAAACCCTTTCAAGGCCACATGAAATACCTATGGCATAAGAACTAAACAAAATGGCAGACATGGGGGAAAACATGAAATTCTATCAGAATTTTAGGTAATGAAAAACAGAGGGGTTACTTAACAAAAATATCACAGCACTTTTTTATGTTCAACCCCCTCCAACCCTCTCCCCCCCAAAAAAACAAAAACCCCACAACCCCAGTGTATCAAAAATAGGGGTAGATTAACTAAAGGAGAAGATAATGAAAGATGAGGATGTCAGTTCAGTCTACTATATTTAATGCAACATCAAATGTTAGATCCCACTGACTTCAGGAGAAACTGAAGTTCTCAAAGTAATTTGTATATTGTCATGGTGTTCATTTTTAGCACATCTACACAATGATACTATAATGTCATATCATGTTATTACTGTAGTATAGCTGAATTGTCACACTATGTTGCTTTGTAATTTTGTAACATGTAACACTGTGACATGCTGGTGCATCATTGTGACAAGCACTCATTGGAAAAATTCTATCCTAATTTTCCAATTTTCTGTTTCCATCAGAACCTCTGTGGCTCCTTTGCAGCTCACCTGTTAGACTTCCAGATTTGTAGCTCTTTGGCAGCCCTTACTCCCAGACCTTACAAGTTCTGTACACCATTCCTAAACATGGAAAATGTGGGAGATGGTTCCAAATCAGATTTTGAAATATGAAAATGCTCAGTGGAATGCTCAGTGAAATTTCTTTTCCCTGATTTAATTGTGACCTTACACTATGCTACAGACAGGCAACTCAGATCAGATATGCCCTAATATGTAATGATTTCCATTTCCATTTCTGTGACAAGAGAGCTCCATATTCCTCTTAAGTAGATTCAAACCACTATATCCTCTAATGCACACAGATTTTTGCAAAGAAATTATAGCCATCAGGGTAATTAAGTATGTATATCTATTTTACCTGCTGAAACTCTATATTAAAAAGTCCTTAAAACACTGGATCTTCCTTCAATCTGAGATGAACAGAAGACTCAAAATGTTCCTTTTTTTGTACAACTTTGGGGACAGTTGTTCCTGTGGGAGGATTCACCAACAGGGACAACAGCAATATTCTGACTCTATTTGGTGACTCCACTTTGCGGAGCAACTTGAAAAATCTGGCCTGGGTCCCAGAACAGCTTTGCTGACAGATTGCTTGTAAGATGTACTGCATTTTTGCTTTTCTCATATTGACTGGCATCCTCCTTCCTGAATAGCAACACACCTCAGCTTTGTAGAGAGAGTATACAAATGAAGCACTGATTAGCATTTTGTCATACTTTGTTTGCATAATCTATTCAAGCTGTTTTTGCGCAAAACCAAGAAGTGTGGCTGTTTCCTTTTTGCACAAAAAACCCTTTTTGTGCAAGATCCTTGTCGTTCTCCCGGAGAGGCATAAGGATCTTGCACAAAAAGGAAATGTCCACACTGTTTTTGTGCAAAAACCCCTTGTGCAATAACTGCTTGAAGAGATTATGTAAATGAAGTATGACAAAATGCTAACTGGCGCTTCATTTGCATACTGTCTGTGTAGACATAGCCCTATTTTTGTCATTATGCTGATTAATTTGTCTCCAGTCTTCCAGATACAAACCAATGATTTCTCTCTCTCCATCCTCCATTCCCATTGTTGTCGTGAGATTGCAGTATTTCCATCTGCATTCCCCAAACACTCACTGTTATCTGACATTTGGCAGTGGAATTGTAGGAAAGCTAAGTATTAAGGCCAATACATGTCTCTTATTCCACAGATGTAAACGGAATTTGAAGGAATGCTTTCCCTAAAGCTGGCTAGAAATGGGGAGAGACCTTGGTGTGTTTATTGAACATATAGGCTGTGTCTAGACTGGCCAGTTTTTTCGGAAAATCAGCCACTTTTCTGGAAAAACTTGCCAGCTGTCTACACTGGCCGCTTGAATTTCTGCAAAAGCACTGACTTCCTACTGTAAGAAATCAGTGCTTCTTGCAGAAATACTATTCTGCTCCCATTCAGGCAAAAGTCCCTTTTACGCAAAGCTTTTGCGCAAAAGGGCCAGTGTAGACAGCTCAGATTTGTTTTCCGCAAAAAAGCCCCGATCGCGAAAATGGTGATCAGGGCTTTTTTGTGGAAAAGTGTCCGTGCCAATCTAGACGCTCTGTTCTGAAAATGCTTTTAACGGAAAAGTTTTCCGTTAAAAGCATTTCCGGAAAATCATGCCAATCTAGCCATAGTTTGCTCCTGCTTTGCTTAGATTTGTTGGATATTATCATACAATCACAGGTCAACAAGTTCAACCCCCTGCTAAAAGCAGGACCAGTCCCAACTAAATCATCCTAGTCAGGGCTTTGTCAAGATGGAACTTAAAAACCTCCATAGATAACTTATTCCAGTGCTTCAGCACCCTCCTAGTGAAATAGGTATTTTCCCCCTAATATCCAGTTTCGACCTCCCTCACTGCAACTTGAGACTCCTCATTCTGTCATATGTCACCAATATTCTCTCCATCCTCTTTGGCACTCCCCCCACTTCAAGTAGTTGAAGGCCACTATCAGATTCCTCCTCACTCTTCTCTTCTGCAGATTACACAAGTCCAGTTCCCTCAGCCTCTCCTCATAAGTCATGTACTCCAACCCCCTAATCATTTTTGTTGCCCTCTACTGGACTTTCTCCAATGTATCCACATCCTTTCTGCAATGAGGGGTCCAGAATTTGATACAATACTCTGGATGTGGCCATGCCAGTGCCAAATAAAGGGGAACAAACACTTCCCTAGATCTGCTAGCAGTGCTCCTCAGAAAGCACCCTAATACACTATTAGCCTTCTTGCCTACACTGCTGACTCCTATCCAGCTGATCATCCACTTTAATCCCCAGGTCCTTTTCTGCAGACCTGCTGCTTATCCAGTCAGTCCCCAGCCTGTAACAATTTTTGGGATTCTTCTGTCCCAAGTGCAGGACTCTGCACTTGTTATTGTTGAACCTCATCAGATTTCATTTGGCCAAATCCTCCAATTCGTCTAGTTCACCCTAGACCCAATCCCTATCCTCCAACATATCTACCTCTTCCCCTAGCTTAGTGTAATCTGCAAACTTGCTGAGGGTGCAATCCAGCTCCCTATTCAGGTCATTAATAAAGGTGTGGAACAAAACCGGCCCCAGAACTGACCTTTGAGACACTCTGGGAGTGTCTAGACTACAGGGTTTTGTCGACAAAACTATACCTATACATAACTCAGCAGTTTGGTTGACGTATGTAAACCTCATTCTACGAGGAATAACTCCTTTGTTGACATAGTTCTGTAGACAAAACAGCAGAGTGGACGCAGGGGAAAAGTTATGTCGACATAAAAGGCTTCCAGGGAGAACCTCTGGTGGACATTCCTGCCACAGCTTGCAACTCTATTGTTCCTGCCCATAGGCATCTTTAAAAGGCACAGGCACCCAGGAGCAGCACACTGGCAGCAAGCGAGCTCTAGAGCAGACCAGTACTGTGCAGCTCAGTTCTGGGTGAGACATGTCACAGGGACAAGCCCCCCCAAGACCTCCCTGGCCCTCCCAGGGAATCATCCTTCCGGGAACCCCGGGGCACCAAGCTCCGGGCACCCTCCTGGTCAGGGCCGGAGATAAAAGCCCTCCTGGGTCTCTGGGCTGAGGAGGATTCCCTCCAGGCCATGCACTCCACAAAGAGGCGGAATGCGGACACCTATGCCCGAATGGGAGAAGAGCTGGCCAAACAAGGCCACCACCCCCGCACACTGGAGCAGGTCCGAGCCAAAGTGAAGGAGCTGAGGCAGGGGTATGTCTGGGCCCGTGAACTCAGCTCCTGCTCTGGGGAAAGGCCGCACTCCTGTGAGTACTACAAGGACCTGAACAGGATCCTGGGTGCAGGGGAACATCTGCCTCCTGAGAGGCCCGTGGAGTCCGGACTGGAGACCCCAGTTCTACAGTGGCCAGTACACCTGCTGGGGGACCAGGAGGAGGAAGAAAAGAAGGAGGACGGCACCCAGAGCATCCGAGAGCCAGGCATCCAGACACAGGAGGCCTCCCAGACCACCTTGGACCCCGGGGAGGGAACATCAGGTGAGTGCTGTGAGGGTCCAACATACACAGGGCAGGCGGGAGCAAAGGGGACGATGCAGTGCTGTGAGGGAGGGAGGGGACACACCCATGGCCGTCCTCAGGGAGGGCCGTGCTACCCCCTGCACCCACACGGCTGCTAGGCACCGCTTGTTTCTGTGGGCAGGGATGCCACATGCAGACATGGGCTGGAGATGCTGGGATTGCCTCACAGCTGCAGGCCTCTCAGCACTCTGTGGGAACCCCAACCATGGCCCGACACTTCTCCGTGCTGCTCAGCCATGGGGGATGTATAAGGAGGTGCGCGACGGTGGCCTGCACACTGCCTGGGCTCCAGGGAGGCCGTGGCTGCAGGCCAGGCCGCACCATGCCTTACTGAGACACACATGAGCAGCTTCTGACCCTTGGACAGGCACTGCCTGATGAGAAGAAGGGCATGCCCTCTCAGGGAAAGGGTGAGCATGCATGACTGACGATGTTTCCCTCTTGTCCTCCACAGCCAGACCAGCTAACCAGGAGGGGGGTGCCCCACCTGCCCCACCACCCAGACAGCCGCAGGGCACCCGTAGGCACTGGTACAGCTACTTAGAGCTGGTGCGCCAGCACATTGGAGTCCTGCAAGGGATGAAGGACTTGATGGAAAGGAGGCTGGAGGCAGAGGCCAAGTGACGCTGGCAGTTGCTGCACGAATTCGCCCAGCAGAGCAGGGATATCTACGCTGCCATCCGGGAGACCATGACCTTCCCCGGCCTTTTGCCTGGTCCTGCCCCTCCTCCTCAGCCTCCTCCCTCCTCTGCCCCTGCTCCCTCCTCTGCCCCTGCCATCCCAGCCCCATCCCCAGCTCCTGCCCAGCCCCCTTCTGTGGTATCCCACATGCGCAGCCGGGTGCCTGACCACCCAACACAAACGTCAGTGACCTGTCCCCTGTGGTCGACCAGGGCCTGCAGCACCAAGGAGAAGTAGACCTTCCTGTTGATGTGCTGTGTTGCTCGATGGGGCGTGCGTGGATGGGGAGATAGGTCCCATCGAGTACTCCACCACAGTTTTGGAACCCCAGCCCTGCAAATCTAGACAGGATGGTCTGTAGGTCTCCAAGGCGGGTGGTCTTGTAGAGCAGCTCAGAATTGATGGCCGTCATCACCTGCAGAAAGGGACAAATTGAAAGACACGGAACAGGACATTAAAGGGTTGGCTCAGCTGATCAGAGGTGCTCCTCCCCTCCTCCCCAGACCCCAACAGCCTCCCCCCCAGGCAACTCCTCTCCCACCCTTTGGTCCCCGCATCATGGCAGGGTGAGGCTGAGAGGGCTCCTACCTCTGCCACCCCATCCCCAATTCCCTGTGCCTGGTCCTGACTGCCCCCTGGACTATCCCCTGAGAGTGACTTACCTCCATCAAGATGGCCCGACGGTAGACTTCTCCATGCCAAACTGATGCCCCATGGAGCAGTGGCTGTCGGGGGTGGCCAGTTTCCACAGCGCAATGGCAACGCACTTCTCCAGGGGGATGGCAGGCCACAAGCGGGTGTCCTGGCGTTGCAGGGCAGGGGTGAGCCAGAAACAGAGCTCCCGGAAGGTGGCCTTCCACATCCGGAAGTTCCAGAGCCACTGGTCATCATCCCACTGCTGCAGCACTAGCCGGTCCCACCAGTCGGAACTGGTGTCCAGCCTTCAAACTCACCTCTCCACAAATAAATTGGGGGGCAAGTGCAGCAGGGCTGCAGCCTGAGCGAGGGGCTCAAAGCTGGGCTCAGAATCCAGCTCTGGTGCCAAGGTCATCATGCTCTCGTGAGCATGCGGAGAGCTTCCAGCAGCACGGTGTGGGGCCATCGCCTGCCCAGGGGCAGCTCAGGCTCCATGGCTACAAAAGCCAAATTAACACACAAACAAAATAACAAAAGAAACAAACAAATGGACAAAAATACAAACAACGAAACCAGAAACCAGAAAAGCCAAAACCCAAACAAGCAAGCAAGCAAACACAGAAGCAAACACACAAACAGACAGACAAAAGACAAACCAGACAATAAGCAGCTGTGGTGTCTGACAAAGCAGGGCAACCAGAGCCAGAAAAACTGCAGCAGCCCTGCTTTCTCTGTAAAGTTGGCAAGCTAGAAGCAGGAGCAGAGCTACGGCTGTCCAGGAGTATCCCTTTAAGGACGCATCTCTGCAGAGAGCATGCAGCACTGCCTGCGCTTTATGGCTGCCCCTGTGACCTTTCAGTAGCACTTCCGGGTGCCTTCTTCTGTAGACAGAGCATCCTGCAGTCTGGACGCTCTTTTGTTCACAAAACTCATTGCTTTGTCGACAAAGCGATGTAGTCTGGATGCTCTATGTCGACATAAGTTTTGTCGACAGAATCTGTCGACAAAACTTATGTCGATGTAAGCCTGTAGTCTAGACATACCCTCTGAGTGATACTGATCACCAAACAGGCATCAAACCATTTATCACTACTGTGACGGGGTGGCACGGACTGTGGACGCTAGCCCCGCGCCCCACATTCGAGCGCCGGATGGCGTAGCCACCGGGAAGCCTGGGGGGCTCTACCGAGCCTGTTCAGTGGCAGCCGCCTGTGCAGGCACTGTCATTTCCCGGCCGGGCCGCCCGGGGGCAGGGGAGCCGACGGCCCAGTGTGCAGGTACCGGCGTTCCCGGCAAAGGGCGCCGGCTTCAAAAGATGGCTCCCGACCGGGAGCGAGAGGGAGGAGGAGGACGACGCAGGCGAGCTGGACCGAGCCAGCAGAGACCCGGGCCAGACCCGACGGGGTATCGGAGGCACCGACAGAGGACCAGCGCAGCGGGAAGAGGTGAGCCCCCCCTGCTGGATGGTGTGGGATAGACAAGGACCAGCTGAGATGGAGGAAGCAGCCCAGGATGGGGTCAGGGAAACCCTGGGGACTGGTGAGTTGCGGCCATAGCACCCCGGTAGGGCAGCGCATCTACGACGCCTACCCTTAGGGTCCTGGGCTGGGACCTGGAGAGGGGGAGGGCCCAGGGTCCCCCTCCACCTCGGAAGGCTCCCATAAGGGCGGGTTGGGCTATTGCAACAGAAGGCTAAGGGTTCCCCCATCCCACTGGGGGAGCCCCGGCATGTGACTAGATGGGTCGGTGCATGACAACTACCCATTAAGCCCGACATTCTAGCCAGTTTTCTATCCACCTTACAGTCCATTTATCCAATTCAAACTTCTTTAACTTGCTGGCAAGAATACTGTTGAGGCATGACTTGCTATTGGTGTGTCCATGTTGATGATTCCTGATCACTTTTCTGTCTTCTAAGTCCTTAGAACATAAGAACGGCCGTACTGGGTCAGATCAAAGGTCCATCTATCTCAGTATCCTGTCTACTAACAGTGGCCAATACCAGATGCCCCAGAGGGAGGGAACACAACAGGTAATCCTCATGTGATCCCTCTCCTGTCACCCATTTCCAGATAAACAGAGGCTAGGGACACCATTCTACCCATCCTGGCTAATAGCCATCGATGGACCTAACCTCCATGAATTTACTTAGCTCTTTTTTTAACCCTGCTCTATGAGGCCATTTTTTTCAATACCTATGTGCTCTAGGAGGGGTTCTAGGAGCTGTTTATGATCCTGGAGCCAGTCCCCTCCTCTCAAGATGTCTTCCAGTCAAGCACTGACACTGGGGAGGGCACTTCCAGTGAGTTCACAAACTTTTTCTAACTACAAGCAGGTTAAGGCAATTGGGTGTGATGTGTGGTGCGCCCATTGCCTATACAGCACAGGGAGTATGGAACAGCTTGTTAATTTGTCTGCAGATGGAGTGGGAGTCTTGCTTGCACAGCTCCATGAAGCTCTCTGCTAGGAACTCTTTGATCCTTCTCACAAGGTTTTGGGGGATACCAGCCTTATTCTGTCCTCCATGGTAGGACACCTTCCCATGCTAAGCCTCCCCAACCACTAAGCATTGCACCATAAGGCCTGGGTTTATGGCCACATTCAGTCAGTATATGGTTCCAATCACTCTTGCGTGATCCGGAGAAGACTGATATCTCGCATGACAACCTGGATGAAGGAGGAGGGTGTGACAGCACGCTGGGGTTCCCCTGTCTCCTGCACCCCCGTAATGGTATGAACAGACTCCACCAGCCAGTAGAACAGAGGGAGTTTATTGCCTCTCCAGGATACAGCACAGCACAGATGTCACCAGGTTACAGGACAGGCCTAGGATGTCTCAGCCCCCCTTGATAATAGGGGAGGGTCTCGGCTTCTAAACCCCCAGCCTGTTGCTGAGGCTGCTTCCTCCATGCTCCCAGCATTATTTTTGTTCTCAGTGACCCAGAATTAGTGAAGTTTGACTACATTTATTTCAGAAGCATTTTGCCTGTAGAGCAGTGTTATCAATCCTGCTGGAAAGGTATAACAAGTGGGGGCTCTGCAGGGGTCTGTTTTAGGAACGGCTCTGTTCAATATCTTCATCAACGATTTAGATATTGGCATAGAAAGTAAACTTGTTAAGTTTGCAGATGATACCAAGCTGGGAGGGGTTGCGACTGCTCCGGAGGATAGGGTGATAATTCAAAATGATCTGGACAAATTGGAGAAATGGTCTGAGGTAAACAGGATGAAGTTTAATAAAGACAAATGCAAAGTGCTCCACTTAGGAAGGAACAATCAGTTTTACACATGCAGAATGGGAAGCGACTGTCTAGAAAGGAGTACGGCAGAAAGGTATCTAGGGGTTATAATGGACCACAAGCTGAATATGAGTCAGGAGTGTGGTGCTGTTGCAAAAAAAGCCTACCTCCTAGAGGGACAGCAAAGCTGCTGCAGTGATTGTTCTGGTTGCTTTCTTGGACACCACAGCAGTTTCTTTGCTGGTTGGTTTTTCTGCTGTTCATTGGTTTTTTTTGGCCATGAAACCGGAGCTGCCCCTGGGCAGGCAATGGCCCCACGGTGCAATTCTGCAGCTTCTGCTGCATCTTCATGACCTGGACCAGAGCTACGAAACCTTTGTCCGGGATGCAGGAGCAATGCCGTTGACTCCAAACTTTTTGGGGATGGGTGAATTTGGAGGCATGAGACAAGTTCATACTGGTGAGACAGGATCGTCATGGAGCTCTGGGATGACGATCAGTGGCTCCACAACTTCCGGATGCAGAAGGACACGTTCCAGGAGCTGTATGCCTGGCTCACCCTTGCTCTGCAATATCAGGACACCCACTTGCAGCCTGACATCCCCCTGCAGAAGCAGGTCGCTATTGCCCTCTGGAAGCTGGCCACCCCCAGCAGTTACCGCTCCATGGTACACCAGTTTGGCATGGGGAGGTCTTCTGTCGGGGCCATTTTGATGGAGATAAGGCACTTTCGGAAGACAGGACCTGCTGGGGGGGCTGAAAAAGGGGGACTGTTAAGCAAGGGCAAGAGGCAGTGGGGGATGGAGTGGCAGTGGGAGGCAGCTCCTTGGCCAACACTGTGCTGATATGGGGAGGGGGGCATCCAGACATGGGGAGGGTGGGTTCTCCTCCCAAGGTCTTAGGTACCCTGTCTAACTCCCTGGCTTTTGTCTGTCTATTTGTCTCTTTCTGCAGGTGGTAAAGGCTATCAATGTGGAGCCGATGAAGAGGCTCGTCTGTCTAGGAGACCTGGATACCATCGTTGCTGGCTTTGCTGGGCTTGGGTTCCCTCACTGCAGAGGAGCCCTTGATGGGACACACATCCCAATCCGCGCACTGCCCCATCGAGCAGCCTAATTTATTAATAGCAAGGGCTATTTTTCTTTGGTGCTATAGGCCCTGGTCAACCACCAGGGGCAGTTTAAGGGTCTTGGTGTGCAGGAGGAGGGGTGCCAGTGACAGGGGCAGGCAAGGCTAGGGCCTCCCACATAGTGGCACAGACTGAAATGCACCGCTGGACCAGCTGATCCAGCAGCCTGTTGAGCCACTCAGCCTCTGCCTTTGTCCTCTGCTGAAGAGTCCTCTTGAGGTCCTGCAGGGCCAGTACGTGGTCTTTCAGCAGGTCCATGTAGACATGCCAGTGCCTGCGGGTGCCATGTGTCCGATATGGGGCTGGTGTGGTGCGACCCTCTTGTGGGGGGTCCAGCTGTGGAGGAAAGAGGAAGAGACAATCATGTATGTGTGCACCCGCTGTCCCCAAGGGCATGCTGTTGCTGTAAGGGGCTCTCCTTTGGACAGGAGACTCACAGGTTTTACATGTGACACCGTGTGTGAGTTGGGCAGCAGCCTGAGCATCACAGGGGCCCCACACTGGCAATGGGACCAGATGGCCCCTCTCACTGCCAACCTGGCTGTGTATGGTGACCCCTCAAAGCACTCACCTGATGCTCCCTCCCCAATGTCCAAGGACACATGGGAGGCCTCTGGGGTCTCAAGGACTGGCTCCTGGGATAGGGTTGTTGCTGCCCCTAAAAACCTGTTAAATGGAAGTGAGCTAATGTTTTTTATGAAATCTGGTAAATTAAAAAAACCCACAATCTGTATACTAATTAGACAAAGTACAGTAGTATATTACAAATTTCATCCATCAGGGAATTTTGTAGCTTGAATTTATAAAGTTCTAAATAATGTAATAGAAGTGCTGACAAAATCTTAGCTATAGCCTCGAGAAAGTAACATGTTTTTATATTGTAGACAGCAGATATACACAGCAGGTATTTTTAAAAGATATTCTTATTGTATTTTCTAATTAGCTCTTAAGACTCTAATCATGAACTTGCCATAGCATATAGCAAGGCATTTTAAAAAATATCTTTTGGAAAGAGGTTTTTATTTTCTCTTTTCTGAAAGCTGCAGTTGGCACTTATATCACATCAGAGATATTACATCTGACTCCTGAGGTTCTACCTCATCAGTCATATTCAAATACAGGATTTGATGTAGCTGAAGCAATGTCCCAAAATCTGCACTTGGGAAATAGGAGTTTGAAAGAATTGAAAGAATACAAGATTTTATTATTGGCTGTGTTTATACTCTTAACTCATTCAGTAGTTTTCTGTGGAAACATTTTCAATAGAAACCTTGTATCTTAGGATGGCAAAGTTAGTAATACTCTCAATGCCAGAACGCTCTGTTTTGTAGATATTCATTGAAAGGACTCAGTTCAACAAGGTTTAGTTCTACAAGCACCTGGCCAATCATATCCTTAGAAGTGTCTTCTTTCAGCTGAGGAATGTAAAGACCCTGTTAGTCTGTTAATAAATTAATAGAAAACAAGTTGAGATTGATTATCAACCTTCTCTCTTTCCAATAACATGAATTCTCAAGCCCAAAGTAGGATGTGAGCAATTGCTGAGCACACAGTAGCTTCTCCAAATCATTTTGCTAAGTATTTTGGGATGTTCTGGACATATAAATTGGGTGCAATGAAAGAAAGGAGGGTTGGACTACAAGTCATTTTGAGGGGAAAGTACTACATCAAAGGAAACAAACTAAAGCTACTTCAAGAACACTTTTTCCTGGAAGAATAAAAGGTTCCAAATAAATCATGCTTTATGGATATAAACCTTTCAAGATAGTGACTATTATCTAATCAAATCCCCAACATCATCCTTGAAATATCTGTCGCACAAGTTAGCTTTCATTTCTAGATATAATATATTTATGACAAGATGCCAGTGAAGCAGAACTCACATATCTTCTTCTTGAGGGGAAAAGAAACCTAAGTACCTTAGGATGGCAGAGTACTGGAGAAAAACACAATTTGCAGTGAAGAGAACATAAGAAATACAATGAAGCTAGTAGACAAAGTATATGTAAAGTGAGGTTTTCAAAACCTGGATGTACAAATACCCCAAAGTAGCCTTTCTACTATGAAGAGTCGGGCAGATCTGTTTGGTGTCTCCACTGCTTAATGAAATATGAAATGCTGCTGTACTGTAACTATTAATGTTTGAATATAAAATTCAGTTATGGGTGTATATGTCAAATTATTAAAATTAGCATGACTTTTATTTCCTGTTTTGGAAATAGAGTAACAGACCTAGGGAAAAAAAACTATGGGCCTATGCTGTTCTTAGTGTTGTAGGCGACCCCCCCTCATGTCCAGGGGGTGCCCCTCTTTTCTGTAGCCCTCCCCACAGTGGGGAGGGCCCCTACCCCTTTCGTTTGGGGTTCTCGCGGTATTAGTTGTACCCATTATACAATTCCCCCTCCCCTTGTGTATAGCCACACCTGAAGAGAGGGCCTTTTGCCTTGCGGGGATTACGGTGGTGTAGGAGGACCCGGGCTCACCCTCTTCACCGGGTCCCGGCACGGAGCCCTGGGGAGGGATTATGATGCTCTCCTCTCCCTATTGGTTGGCGGGGTGACCACCCGTGATATGCCAACCTGCTGGCTTAACACCCTGCTCTGAGCCACTTCCTATCCCGTCGAGGGTTCCTCTTACCACCACGATGGGTCCTCAGTCCATTCGTCCCACTCCCCTGTGAGTCTTCCTGATCCTGGCTCAGGCTTACAGTTCCGGGGTCTTCGGGGATCATGGTCTCCTGGGGCATCTTCCCTGCTGCCGGTTCTGAAACTCTGTCGCTCTGGTCCTACCCCTGAGCCTTCATAATCGGCTCCCCTGCACTCCTGGGAGCTGTCGCCACCAAGACTCACTGCCTTCTCCTGGGCACAGGGGCCGCCATTTTTAAAGGTCATGGTGCACCGCTGACGTGGTTGTCGGGCGTCCTGTGCCATTCCTGACTCCTCCCCCTTCCACCATTCTTCCTCTTGTGGGGTTCCTAGGCCGCTCGTAAGGCCCACGCCTGTGTCCTTCTGCCGACCCAGCATCCCCCGGCTGGCTGCCAACGTACAGGGGCTTGTCTGCCCCCTTGCCCAAGCAGCCCGGGATGCCTGTGCCTTCTCGATAAAAAGTCCACATTCTGGTGGTCTTTACCAGCCTGATGGACTATATCGAAACAGTAAGGCTGTCCGAACTATCTAGTTCGTGCCACGTGTAGCCGCGGGCACGGAGTCCGCACTAGCGGACATTTAAAAATGGCGGCGCCCGGCAACATGCAAATGAAGCCCGGGAAATTCAAATCCCGGGCTTCATTTGCAAGTTCGTATGACTACATTAACCACCCTAGTTCGAACTAGGGTGGTAGTGTAGACATACTCTTAGGGTTTCAATCTACCTCAGCCCGCAGTGTACCCCAGATACGTGACTTTCGGTTGCCCTATCCAACATTTGCCCAGGTTGGTTGTTAATCCTGCCTTCCCCAATGCCTCTAATACTGCTTTTAGTTGGTTGAAATGTTCTGACCAAGTATTGCTGTAGACTACTATATTGTCTATATATGCAGCAGCACAGTACCCGGTCCATCAATCTCTGGAAGGTGGCCATCGCCCCATGTAGGCCAAAAGGCATGGTTGTAAATTGGTAAAGACTGAATGGGGTCGAAAAGGCTGTTTTCTCTTTAGAGGCTGTCGCTAGCGGAATTTTCTTGTGGTGAGGTCTAATGTTGAAATATATTGTACCTGGCCTAGCTGCTCCAATAATTCATCCACTTGTGGCATCAGGTATGCATCAAAGCACGATATGGCGTTTACCTTTGTGAAATCAATACAGATTCGTATAGCGCTATTGGGCTTGGGCACGAGCACTATAGGACTCCGCCAGTCACAATATGACTCCTCCACCACTCCCCATCATAACATGGTTTGCAATTCCTTCTGCACCGTATCCCATAGCTTCTGCGGCAAGGGCAGTACCGGTTCACATATTCTCTCACCGGGCTCGGTGTCAATGTGGTGCTCTGCGAAGGTTGTCCATCCAGGGTGTTCTGATAGTACCTGTGCAAACTGTTGCAACAATTGACAAGCCCGTGGCTATCGGGCGTCCAGTGCTGTGCCTGACTCCTCCCCCTTCCACCATTCTTCCCCTCACGGGGTTCCTAGGCCACCCAGAAGGCCCACGCTTGTGTCCTCCTGCCGACCCAGCCTCCCCCGGCTGGCTGCCGGCATATGGGGCTCGTCCACCCCCTCTTCCAAACAGCCCGGGATGCCTGTGCCAGCACGTCCTGGCTGGCGCGGCTCTCCCCAGCTGTCCGCCGGAGTGCGGGGCTTGCCTGCCCCGTCACCCAAGGATGCCTGCGCCTGCGCGTCCCAGCCAGCACGGCTCTTCCTGTCTGTCCGCTGGAGTGTGGGGCTTGTCTGCCCCATCACAGTGTGGAATATCATTTGTTCAAAAGGAAAACAATACTGAATGCTTGAGCTGCTTCATATTATTGTTGCTTTCTGCTTTCCTTCGTGATTCTCATTCTTTGTTGTCAAATAAGATTATTTTAATTTAACAGATTAGATGTATTTGGAAAGCTCCCTCAACTTTTTTTTGACCCAGTCTCTCTAACTCAGGGCTGGGCAATGAAAGGGAGTTTGGGTGAATAGCGGGTTGTGACCTGGGGCAGGAGAGTGGGGTGTAGGGTCTGGGAGAAGGTATGGGTGCAGAAGAGGATACTGGCCTCGGGGAGGGATGTCTGAGTGAGTTGGGGTGTGGGAGAGGGTGGGGTGCCAGAGACAGGCTCTAGTTGAGAGGCACTTACATAAGTAGCTCATGGCAAGCAGCACTCTCAGACAGGCTTCCCTACCTGCCAGCAGCCTCAGACTTCTCTGTTCCATGTGGCACTCTGTGTTATGGAGGGAGGCTTCATGCACTGCCCCTGCCCCCTGCAAAATATCTCAGCTCCCATAGACTAGTTTCTAGTCAATTCTCATTCAATTCTCATTAGTTTCTAGTCAAATCTCCAGCTGAGAGATTTTGCTGGAGGTGGGTGCAACGTGCGAAGCCCCTCCACCCCTTCCCACAGCATAGAGAGCCACAGGAAGCAGCCAGCTCT
Source organism: Pelodiscus sinensis (assembly GCF_049634645.1). Taxonomy (NCBI): domain Eukaryota; kingdom Metazoa; phylum Chordata; order Testudines; family Trionychidae; genus Pelodiscus; species Pelodiscus sinensis. The sequence continues at coordinate 13,373,839 of NC_134723.1, forward strand.
TTCTAATGGTGCTGCTCCCTGCTGTGGTGACAGGTCGTGGGATGGATTAAATGGCTTGGCGGGATCATAGCCTATCCACTCCTGCTCTAGTTTCTTCCTTGTTCTTTCTTTTCACTTTCTGGGTCAGTTTCTAACCCAACCTTTCCAATTTTTCCCTGTTGTAACAAAACATTGTTGATGACAGATATACCAGGTTGCCTAGGAGGGTGAAAAGCCATAATGATTTACTTGTTTTTCTAAATGTGTTTAGTTTCACATAACTGCTCCAGGAACTGGCTAATAAACATGATTGGACTGAGATTTGCTTTATCTATGGGAATTTCCCCCCCAAGATTAGATGTGAGAACAATATGTGAGAAATACTACTTTTTATCAGCAATGCCTCCAGCAGTGCATCCATTTCCAGTTAGAATCAAGGGCTGTTCATTCAGCAGCAAAGTAAAGGTATTTTTCTCATCTTGAAGATCTTTTTTATTCTATTTTGATTTCTTCTGGTAGAATTCTATTTTAAATGTCTATTGCTGCTGTGACTGTGTTGGCACCTCATCTTGCAAAGTTGTACAGGAAAGGAATGCCAAAAAATGGTGTTAGGTATATTAACTATGAGAAGTTGGAGGATGAGAGACCCAGGGGAGTCAGTGCATCTAGCTTTGGGGAGTTGGGACATTGTATTGGCTGAATTAGAAGAGCAAACCTTTGAGATTTGGGAAGTAAACAACAACTGGGGTAGTATAGTTGGAAATATGGAAAATCTTTCAGGTTCTGGAGAAATTCGGGAGAGAACTATTGGAGATATCCCTCCAGTGAGCAGTCTGACAAAATGATCCTGGAGGAAAAAAAAGGAGTTAGCAGGAGAAATGGTTACAAAGTTTAATACGGTCTCTTTTTAAAAATATTTCTGGGGAATATTTAAATTGTTGTGAAAGGTTTGTGTATAGAGGAAACCATGTTTTAGCGTTCATGCTACTGTTGTTGTTTTTTCTCGGATTTAGGGAATACTAGGTTCCTGAAGTGAGAATCTAGTGTGAGAAAAAGAGAATCTGATGTGAAGGGCTGCAAGTGGGGAAAAGAGATCCTTCTCCCCCGACCTCACTCATTTATTTATAATAGATTTTTCTTCCCACTTTAGAGTCATAGAATCATAGAGACCTGAGGAGGTCATTAAGTTCAGCCACCTGCCCAAGGCAGGACCAATCCCAACTAAATCAACCCGGCCAGGACTTTGTCAAGCTGAGACTTAAAAAGGTAATTTGACCAGGGATCTGTGGCTGGTTTCTTGGAAGGTGGGATTGGGTTCCAAGACCCCCCACGTGTGTATGAGGCCCGGGGCCATCTGGAGCATGGATATTGCTGGGGTGCCGGAGGGGTTTTGCTCGTGAGGCTTCAGGCAGGCTGCTGAAGTACTCTGTGGGACTGGTTTGTAGCCTGTTTGGAAAGGTCACCAGTCTGGGCGCTGTAAGGAGCCCCAAATTTGAGCAATTCACCCTGAGCGGACGCCCTCAGCTGTGCCCAGACCGGCCCGGTCCATCACACCCTTCATCACTGTCAGGAAGTGAAAGGAAAGCTCATAGCACGGATTTCTCACTCCTCTGCCCCATCCCCTTGGCAGAGAGATGCACACAAGCTGTGGGGCTTCCTCTCACTCCCTGAGAGTGACGGGAAGGAGAACAAGAGCAAGCAGCAGCTGGGTAGGAATCTTAGGGAGGCAGGAACTTCAGGTTCCCCTGCCGCCCTTCCTAAATGGTGTTGAAGGATCAGGTCTGGATCACTGCTCCAGAAATAGTGTGGGGACATGCCCCCAGCCAGCTGCTTTTACCTGCCTGGTTGCCTGCTGCTTTGTATGACAGCCTGCAGGAAAGCTCCAGGAGCCCAGCTGTGAGTGCATCTTCTGCAATGGAGCACCCCAGCTGGCCATCTCCTTCTTGACAGAGCAGTGCACAGGGGCACACTGGTTTACTTTCACCTCTGGTTTAAAGTATCTTCTGAAAATATTAATGTGGACCGTACCTCAGAAGCCTGGTATTGTGTGGCAGGAGTTTTACATATTAGGTACTATTTTTAAACAGATATAGGTAAAAAATAGGTCACATAATCCAAGTATAGAATTGTCTAAATTTCAAACATTAATGGTAAGAACATAAAAATCACCATAGTGGGTCAGATCATTGTCCACGTATCCCAATATCCTGCGTTTCCACAACTCCAGATCACAGCTTCTAAATTTTTTAATTTAAGGAAATCCAACAATTCTATTCTTCAGAAATATTTGTCATTATTAATGTGATATTCAGACTGAGTAAATATTTTTATTCAGTCCTGACTTTCCATGAAAAATAGTAAATGATTCTGATCACTTTGCAGCCTATTATGAGTGTTTAGTCTCTGCTGTTTGAGAAGAATGCATTCCTGCATAAGTTGAGATGTTTTATGTTAAAATACTTTTTGAACTTCATTGCCAATAGTATTCAGTTCTTGAATGAGCACTCGCCTTGTTGTCAATGAATGCTGGGAAGATAACCTCTCCCTGCACAAAAGCAGGATTTTTCATGCGCAGAAGCAGGATTTGCTCATATGCATACTTAGGCTATATCTACACTACAAAGGTATTTTGAAATAAGTAACTATTTCAAAATAACGCATCCACACTACAAATCCCCATCAAAACAGCACAGATCTACATCAAAATAACACATACACACTTATTGGAGCCTGATTCATATTTAAAGCACCCCGGGCAGGGCATCAGGACAGCAATCACTTCCTGTAGCTGCTTCTTGAGGCTATCTGAGGCTTGTACTTGACGGGGCTCCTCTCTACAGCCATGTTTCGGACTCTTCTCCATTGCCTATCTCCTTGAAGGACAGCAAACTCTCATTGCATGCTCTAGTGGACCTTACAGATACCAAAGCACTTCCAGCATGGAACCAGACATGCTGCAAAACACTCACTTGCTTTTAGACCTGCTGCTGCAACCCCTGGTGCTGTTTATGCAGCACCAAGAGGTGCTGCAGGAGTATGATGACCAGCCTGAGTGGTCCTCATGCACCACATTCCTTACCACTTTCCCCTGAATGCCAATTCTGGTACCAGAAGAACAGTACTGACTGGTGGGACCAGATCACCGTGGAGCGGTAGGACAACCAGCAGAGTCTCCAGAACTTCGGCATGCGAGAAGACACTTTCCTACAGCTCTGTGAGTGGTTTGCCCCTGCTCTCCAGTGATAGGACATCTGGATGAAACCTACCATCCAGCTCCAGAAGCACATTGGCATCGCTATTTGGAAGCTTGCCACACTGGACAGCTACTGCTCTGTTGGGAAACAGTTCAGTGTGGGGAGATCCACCATCAGGGTCTTGTTCATGCAGGTTTGACTCTCCTGCTATTGTCCTAGGAGGGTAGCTAACTACTGGAATGGGGTTCCCTAGGAAAGTGTGTGTGTGGGGGGGAGGGAAATCTTCCTCCCTGGAGGTTTTTCATTCCCAGCTTCACAAAGCCCTGCCAATGATGGGGTAGTTGGAGTTGGTTCTGCTGTGGGAAGGGACTTGGGCTCAGGGAACTCCTGAGAGCTCTGCAACACTGTCATTCTATGATTTTATCCTTCTATGGGTGGTGAGAGCCATCAACACCGTCCTGCTGTGTAGGGTCATCGTCCTGGGTGACGTGGACCCCATCATTGCTGTCTTTGCCACCATAGGCTTTTCCAACTGTGAGGAGGCCACTGATGGCACCAAAACATCCCCAATCCAGGCTCCTGACCACAGTGCCTCCGATTACATCAATAGGAAGGGGTACTTTTCAGCCCTCCTGAACCACCAGGGCCATTAATATCAGTTGATTGGGGAAGGCGCACAATGCCCGCGTCTTTAGGAACTCCAGCCTGTTCCAGAAGATGCATGCAGGCACTTTCCCCTCCGCCAACCACACATCAGGGTTGGGGAAGTCAAGATGTCCATCTGCTTCATGGGTGACACAGCCTACCCCTTGCTCCTCTGGCTTATGAAGCCCTACATGAAACACCTAGACCCCACCAAGGAATGGTTCAATGCCAAGCTCATCAGGTGCCACAATGTGGTGGAGGGCGCCTTCAGCCATCTAAGGGGGGGAGTTCCAGTATCTCCTCACCCACCTGGACCTTGGCGACTGGAACATCCCCTAAGGGGTGGCAGTCCACTGTGTCCTCCACAACCTCTGTGAGAACAAAGAGGAGATGTTCTGCCAGGTTGGGAGCAGAGGGTAAGCAGCTTGCAAGGGCTTTTGAGCAGCCACACATAACTGCCATCCTGCAAGCACATCAGGGGACTGTGCTCATCAGGGAGGCACTTAGGGAGAGTTTCAACCATGGCCAGCTGTGAGACTCTACCCTGCTTTGCCTCTGTTTGCCTTTCCTCTTACACTTTCCTCACTTCCCCTGCTGTCCCTTCCCTTCTTCTTCCCGTCCCCTTCCCTACAGACCAAATAAAAAAGACTTTTTGTTTGAAATAATACACTCTGTTATAATTATTTGGGGACTATATGACTGGAGAGGGACTGGTGAAAGAACCTGGAAGGGAGGTGGATGGGGGAAGAGGGGCTCAGAAATGGGGATGGGACTGGTGTCTGCCTAAGGTGATGCCTTGGCTGCCCAAGAGGTCCCACCACTTCATGTGTGTGGCCCTTCTTGGTCCTGGGATAGGCTAGGAGGAGAATCTGGGGGTGGGAAGGGAGTGGGTGAGTGAGGGACATGGGAGGAGTGGGTGCTGGGGGAGGCTGCTGGACCCCTCAATGGCAGTGACCAGGTGCTTGATGGCATGGGTGTATACCACACACATAGCCTTGTGCTGCTGTGACAGCTGCTCCCAGATGGCGCAGCACAGCTCCCAGTCAGCATGGTGCTTCTGGCGGTTCTCCTCAAAGTTGCAGGGACCGGAGGCCATCTCCACCTGCAACTCTTGTGGGGTCATGCTGATGGCAGGGGAGATGGTGATACACTGCACTTGTGGCTGATCCAGCTGTGAAGAAAGGCAAGGAGGCCAGTCATCCCAGGGGACACCATGGGCATGTCTAGACTATGTTTTACTTTCAAAAGAAGATATGCAAATTCGGTGGGAATTTGCATATCTTCTTGTGATCGCTTTTTCGAAAGAGTTTTTTTTTCGAAAAAGCAAGCAGTCTAGATGTGATTCTTCTAGAAAAAAAACCCTTTTTTCGAAAGAACCTGTAAACCTCAATTTTTGAGGAAGAAGGTTCTTTTGAAAAAAGGGTTGGTTTTTTTTAACCAAAAGAACTGCATCTAGACTGCTTGCTTTTTCCCACTGAACTTGCATATCTTCTTTCAAAAGTAGTATAGACATGCCCTGTATATGAAGCCTAGCCCAAATATTTGAGCCAGCACCAAAGGTCTCAGTTCAGACAATGGTCACGTGCTCTGAGCAAGGCCATCTGTTGCCTACACAGTGAGCATTTTCCTGCAGAGGCACAGATGTCTCAGGGGAGCCTCACTTCCCCCATGGGCAGGGACAAGCAGGCATGAGAAGGTGCTAGCTAGGCCAGGAGCCTGTAGTCTAGGAGGGCGGGGGAAACGGAGCAACTCAGTTCCCCTCTGTGTCCTGCATACACTGGGTCTGGCACTGGCAGTGTCCTGCAGAGAGAGAACTTCTATCCCTGCCCGTTGGAAGAGAGAGGAGAGGGTATGGAGGGAAGTGTGCATGAGCGGCAGTGAGAGTGCTACTCGGATCTCCTTTTCTTCCCTGCAGGGGATTGGTGTCCTCTGCCATACCATGCTTGATCGGGACTGGATACTGCCCCAAGAGTGCAGGCATGAGCCTGTGCCATGTGTGGCACTGCTGTGTGGTTCCTTAGTGGTGGCTTGTGGTGGGAAGGTATCCCTCCACGGCATATGGAACAAGGCAGGCCTGTTTAGGAATTTTGGGAGAAGGAGAAACTAATTCCTGTGTTGCAGCTTTTTATGGAGATGTGTGCTCTGGACTGGTGCTCCATGTGCACCCACATGCACAGGTTGTTGTGCAATCCCCAGGCCAAGAAAGCCAAACAAAGAGTATGTAGCCCCTTGTAGCCCACCTCCCCCCACAGGCTAGGGAGGATAAGGAAAGTCATGGAACTTACCTGATGTGCCTTTCCTGGCCTCATCCGAAACTGTGAGACATCCTGGGAGGAGAGACTGACTTCAGGGTGATGACCACCTCCTGGCTAGCGGGCACGGTGTCCAGGTTGCTCTGCTCCTCCTTCTCCTTTTCCTCCTCCTCATCATCCTGGTCCATAGCCCTGCCCTCCTGGAGGCTGAGGATGGGTATGTCCAGGCCAGAGCCCATGATGGAGGAGCGTAGGGAGAGACCGACACCCTTCCCAGGATGCCATCCAGCTACTTGTAAAAGTGGTAGGTCTGGGGCACCACTCTAGAATGGGAAATTTGTTCTCTGGCCTTGGTGTAGGCCTAGAACAATTCTTTCATTTTTATGCACACCTGGTCTAGCATGCGCGTGTGGCCCTTCTGGGCCAGGCTTGCGGCCATCCAGCTATAGATGTCAACATTCCTATGCCTGGTGCAGAGATCCTGGAGAGTCAACTCCTCACTCCAGACCTCTATGAGGGTATGTCTACACTACAAAGTTAATTTGAACTAACAGCTGTTAGTTCAAATTAACTTTCATAGGCGTTACACATATTAGCCGCTAGTTCAAACTTAATTCAAACTAGCGGAGCGCTTAATACGAACTAGGTAAACCTCATTACACGAGGACTAATGCCTAGTTGGAATTAAGTAGTTCGAATTAAGGGCTGTGTAGCCACTTAATTCGAACTAGTGGGAGGCTAGCCTTCCCCAGCTTTCCCTGGTGGCCACTGTGCGCCAAAGCAGGAAAACTCTTCTGTTCCCCTCCCGGCCCTGAAGCTCTTAAAGGGCCACAGTCTGGCTACAGTGCTTGTGCCAGTTGCAAGCCTGCCAGCACCCAGCCAGCAGACCCTGCACCTGGCACAACATGAGCCAGCCACCCGCTGCCACCCAGCCATCCCCCTCTTCCCAGGACCAGGCTGGCAGCTCCCAGGAGCCTGCCCGGGCCACAAGAGGCGGGTACCCACCTGGTCTTGTGCGGAGATCGTGGACCTCATCGAGGTTTGGGGGGAAGCCTCCAACATCCACGATCTCTGCACTAGCCACAGGAACGTGGCTGTCTACAGCCACATGGCTGCCAGCCTGGCCACCAGAGGCTACATGTGGACCCAGGAGCAGGTCCGCTGCAAAATCAAGGACCTGCAGCAGTCCTACTCCAGGGCCTCCCAGCCAGGGGCCGACCTGGAGGCCTGCCCCCTCTTTGAGGCCCTGAACCGCATCCGCGGGGCTCATGCCATCCATGCCTCCTGGGTGGTGATTGACCCTGGGGCAGAGGGACCCGTCCCTGATACAGAAGAGGAGGAGGAGGATGCCGAGAGCCAGGAGCCTGCAGGGAGCCTGCACAGGACTCAGGACCCCCGAGGCATCCCACAGAACACATCAGCTGTGTCGTCTGAGGCTGAGGAGGGCTCCGCATGTGAGTGCCATCATGCTCCCCTTATGTGTACAGAGGGGTGGGAGGAGAGGGAGCCCAGGGACCGTGCGCCTGGGCATTGCCCATCATGGAGCAGCAGCTGGGTGTCATGCAGGGGCCCTGGCCTTTCAGAGGGGGGCTGGGTTTCACCCACCGTGTCCCCAGGGAGAACTGACCACTGCTCTTGTTTCACCACAGTCGCAGCATTTGGGACCGCAGCGCGCACCACCTCACCTGCAACAACCACCAACAGGCCAGCAGGCACACCAGGAACCAGGAGGAGTACCAGCGGCAGCACCTGCGGCTCCTGGAGCACCAGCTCTGCACCCAGGACAACTGGGTCTGGGAGGACCTGCGGCTGCGGCAGTGGAGTTTGGAGGTGCTGGAGGAGCAGGGCCGTGCCCTCAGAGGACACCTCCAGACCTTGGTGGACAGGTTCCTGCCTCCTCCTGCTCCAGCCCCTACAGCCGTCCCAGCTCTCGCTCCTCCTCCCACCCCTGCTCCCCCTCCCGATTCCTCTGCACCCCACATCCCTCCTGCCCCACCCTCCACACCCACTCCCCCCGATGTCCCCGCACCCGCAGTGCTGTGAGATGGCAGAGCCAGCAGGACCCCCAAGCCTGAGCTTTCCCTTCCCTTCCTCCCCTTCCTCCCACTTGTAGCTCCCTCCTCCCAGGTTTCCCCCTCCCTCCCTCCACCCCAGTTTTGTAAAATAAAAGACATTTTTGTTGTCAAAACAGGTGTGTTTATTTGACATTAGGAAGGGGGAGTTAGGGAGAGGAAAGGGGAAGGAAGGGAGGGTGGAAGAAGGCCCCAGTGGGGCATGAAGGGAGAGTGCAGTCCTCCTCCTCCACCTGGAAGCTTTCTCGCAGGGCTTCCTGGATACAGACGGCCCCCCCGCTGGGCCTCCCAGATGGCGGCGGTGCAGGGCTGAGCGTACTAGCCACCCATCCGCTCAGCCTCAGCCATCTAGGCTGGCAGGAAAGCCTCCCCCTTTCGCTCACACAAATTGTGCAGCACGCAACATGCTGCCACCACGGGAGGGATATTGTTCTCAGCGAGGTCGAGGCGGGTGAGGAGGCACCTAAATCTGGCTTTCAGGCATCCAAAGGCCCCCTCGATCATGATGCGGGCCCTGGTGAGCCTAGCATTGAAGGCCTGGCGGGAGGGGTTGAGGTGCCCCATGTATGGTTCATGAGCCAGGACTGTAGGGGGTAGGCTGCATCCCCCACCAGGCACACGGGCATGTCCACGTCCCCAACCCTGATGTGGCAGTCAGGGAAGAAGTGTCCAGCATGCAGCCTCTGGCACACGGAGGAGTTGCAGAACAGCCTGGCGTCATGTGCCTTGCCGGACCAGCCCACATTAATGTCCGTGAACTGTCCCCGGTGGTCACACAAGGCCTGCAGGAGGATGGAGAAGTACCCCTTTCAGTTGATATACTGGGAGGCCTGGTGTTCCAGGGCATGGACGGGGATTTGCGTCCCATTGATGCCCCCCTCCCGCAGTTGGGGAACCCGAGGGCGCAGAACCCCCAGATGATGGCATCCGGGTCGGCGAGATGGACCACCCTGCAGAGCAGCACCCGGTTGATGGCCTCGATCACCTGCAGAGAGGCACAGCAAAGCGCGAATGACTGGGGCGCCCAGGTGGCTGGACGTGTTCGTTCCCTGGGTTTGTCAGGGGATAGCGATCTCAGCCCTGAGATAAGTGGGGAAGTTGGATACCAGGAAGAAACATAAGGAAGAAGGAGTAATGAAGGAGGACCCCTGATTCCAATGGAGAAGATAGGGCAATCAACTGGTTATCTAAGGTGTTTGTACATAAATGCAAGAAGCCTGGAAAACAAACAGGAAGAATTAAAAGCCCTGGCCCAGTCAAAGAACTGTGATTCAGTTGGAACAATGGAGACTTGGTGGGATGACTCTCATAATTTGAGAACTGTCATGCAAGTGCATAAACAGTTCAGGAAGGAGAGGCAGGGGAGAAAAGGAGGAGTTGCACTGTATGTAAGGGTATGTCTACACTACAAAGTTAATTCAAACTAACAGACGTTAGTTCGAACTAACTTTAATAGGCGCTACACATATAAACCGCTAGTTCGAACTTAATTTGAACTAGCGGAGTACTTAATTCGAACTAGGTAAACCTCATTCCACGAGGACTAACGCCTAGTTCGAATTAAGTAGTTTGAATTAAGGGCTGTGTAGCCACTTAATTCGAACTAGTGGGAGGCTAGCCCTTCCCAGCTTTCCCTGGTGGCCACTCTGGGCACCACCAGGAAAACTCTTCTGCCCCCCTCCTGGCCCTGGACACCTTAAAGGGGCACGGTCTGGCTACGGTGCCCATGCCAGGTTCAAGCCTGCCAGCACCCAGCCAGCAGACCCTGCACCTGGCATAGCACGAACCAGCTACCCGCTGCCACCCAGCCCTCCGCCTCTTCCCGGGACTAGGCTGGCGGCTCCCGGGAGCCTGCCCAGGTCCACAAGAGGCGGGCGCTCGCCTGGTCTAGTGTGGACATCATGGACCTCATTCACGACCTCCGCACTAGACACAGGAAAGTGGCTGTCTAGGGCAGGATAGCTGCCAGCCTGGCCACCCAGGAGCAGGTTTGCATGAAAATCAAGGTGGTCCAGTGAGACCCCCGACCCTGAGCCCTGAGCTTAGAATGGCCGTACTGGGTCAGACTAAAGGTCCATCTAGCCCAGTAGCCTGTCTGCCAACAGTGGCCATCACTAGGTACCCTGGAGGGGATGGACCAAAGACAAAGACCAAGCCATTTGTCTTGTGCCATCCATCTCCAGCCTTCCACAAACAGAGGCCAGGGACACCACTCCTACCCCCTGGCTAATAGCACTACATGGACCCAACCTCCATGAATTTATCTAACTTTTCTTTAAACTCTGTTCTAGTTCTAGCCTTCACAGCCTCCTGCAGCAAGGAGTTCCACAGGTTGACAATTGCTTTGTGAAGAAGAACTTTCTGTTATTAGTTTGAAGCCTGTTACCCATTCATTTCATTTGGTGTCCCCTAGTCCTTCTATTATGGGAACTAATGAAGAACTTTTCTTTATGCACCCTCTCCACACCACTCATGCTTTTATCATATCCCTCCTCAGTCTCCTCTTTTCTAAGATGAAAAGTCCCAGTCTCTTTAGCCTCTCTTCATATGGGACCTGTTCCAAACCCCTGATCATTTTAGTTGCCCTCCCCTCTCCCACCCTCTCTCTTCCCCTCTCCCACCTCCTTTTCCCAGTCTCCCCGAGTTTTGTTCAATAAAGAGAGTTTCTATTTTTGAACACACGTGTCCTTTATTTTGTACATCTGGAAGGGGGGCTAAGGAGGGGTAAGTGGAAGGAGGTGAGGGAGGAATGGGGTACGAGCCCCCAATGGGGAGGTCTGGGGTGGCTCTGCGGGCTCCTCGGGGTGGAAGCTCTCCTGCAGCCCCCCGATTGACCCCCTCCCGGATGGCAGCTTGCGGCAAGTGCAGCTGGGCTGATGGCCGAGTGCTGTGATGTGCCGAGTGTGGGCACTCAGGGCACTCCAAGTCAGGACTGCTTTGCAAGCGGGGAACCCCTGAGAACTGTCTGTCCGGGGTGGGGGTTGGGTCACTTTAAGCACAGCCCTCGGCTAGCCTGAGGCAGCAGCTCCACGCTCTAAGTTCTAATCTAATGCCCTGCCGGCACTGCTTCCGGCCATCCTTAATCTCGGTTCAGGGTCCACTCAATGTGGACATGCTAGTTTGAATTAGCAAAATGCTAATTCGAACTAGGTTTTAGGTCTAGATGCACTAGTTCGAATTAGCTTAGTTCGAATTAACTAATTCGAATTAAGTTAGTTTGAATTAGTGCTGTAGTGTAGACATACCCTAAGAGAGCAGTATGATTACTCAGAGCTCTAGTATATAGAGGGAGAAAAGCCTGTTGATAGTCTATGGGTTAAGTTTAGAGGTGGAAGCAACAGGGATGATGTTGTCCTTGGTGTCTGCTATAGACCACTGGATCAGGTGGATGAGGTAGACGAGGCTTTCTTCAGAAACTCAGTGAATCTTCCAGATCACAGGCCTTGTTTCTCATGGGGTACTTTAATCACCCCAACATCTGCTGGGAGTCCAATGCAACAATAAACAGACAATCTAGGAAGTTTTTGGAGAATGTTGGGGACAACTTCCTGGTACAAGTGCTGAAGGAACCAATCAGGGACCATTTCTAACTTGACCTGCTACTCACAAACAGAGAGGAACTAGCAGGGGAAGTAGATGTGGGTGGCAAGCTGGGAAGTAGTGATCATGAGGTGGTTGATTTCAGGATCCTGACAAAAGGAAGAAGAAAGGAGAGAAGCAAAATACACACCCTGGACTTCAGAAAAGCAGACTTTGACTCCCTCAGAGAACTGATGAGCAGGATCCCCTGCAATGATAACATGAAGGGGAAAGAAGTCCAGGGGAGCTGGCTGTATTTACAGAAGCATTACTGAAGGCACAGGAACAAACCATTCTGATGCCCAGTAAGAAAAGCAAATGTGATAGGCGACCAGATTGGGTTACCAGGGGAATCCTTGGTGAGCTTAAACATAAAAAGGAAGCTTATAAGAAGAAGAAACTTGGACAGATGACCAAGGAGCCTTTGGCCATTATGTTTGAAAACATGGAAATCAGGGGAAAAGGGCAAATGCCAGATGCCCCAATTGGAGGGAACATCTCCAGACAAATAGAGGCTAAGGACACCATTCCTACCCATCCTGGCTAATAGCCATTGATGGACCAATCCTCCATGAATCTATCTAGCTCTTTTTTGAACCCTGCACCTCCTGCCACACCAGGCCCTGAGCTGGGTGCCCCACTGCCCAGAGCCTCAGCTCACTACAAAATAGGACCTTCCAACAGCAATTGCTGGCATCCAAGCAGCCTCTGGGTATGTCTACACTACCCCGCTAGTTCGAACTAGCGGAGTAATGTATGCATACCGCACTTGCTAATGAAGCCCGGGATTTGAATTTCCCGGGCTTCGTTAGCATAAAGCCGGCGCCGCCATTTTTAAAAGCCGGCTTGTTCGAACCCCGTGCCGCGCGGCTACATACGGCACGGGCTAGATAGTTCAAACTATGTAGTTATTCCAAACTATCTGTACGCCTCGTGGAACGCATAGCAGCAAATCACAGCACAATTGGACAACATGCCCCAGGGGTCAGGTATGGTTCTGTAATGCCCATCGCCACACAGCCCCATCCGACTATGGGGTTGGCAGATAGACAGAACAAAAATAATAAGTAATAAGAACAGCAGCATGGGAATAATTAGAAATCCAGGAGAGTAGCACCTGATTGACAATACAATAGAACAATATTGTGTACCACATCTTTCATGCACATGGCATCCCTCAGTGCTCTACAGAATTAAATAATCCAAGACAACAGATCACACAAGGGATAAACTACAAAAAAGTGAAATTAAAGCATTCAGGCCAGTAACACAGGGGGCGATGAATTGAATGGCAGAGGCAAGGGAGCTGAGAGATGAAATGAACAGGAGTGCCAATGAAACAGGCAGGTGCAGGAAGGCCCTGACAGACAGCAGGGGCTGCAGAGGAAATGTCTCCAGGTGACTGTGTGTGTAGATGGAGAGTGGGGAGAGGATTCCTAGACCAGGAGCAATTCATAGCAGGGGAATTTCCTGATTGTTCTTGACCCACCCAACACAATGGGACCCTGATGCAGCTGGGGGGCCCCTGGCAGCAATATCAGTATTTGCAATGACACAAAGACAAGACCTAAGAGCTCCACCAGAGGGGTTTCAAACAAGGAGAGAAGTTCTCACTGTTCCGGTTCACACATGGATTTGCAGTAGCAGAGGTGCATATCTGCCAAGCCAGGGTGCTTTCACAACACCTTCCCACACAAGAGTTTAGCTGCATGGTTTTCATTAACACCAACCCCAGCTCTTGGCTAAACCCCCATCATGGTGAACAAATACCATGGGAAAGAGCAAAGTACCAGCAGACAGACAGACAGACACTGGCTTGAAAATTAAAAGACAAAACTGTACAAAATCATCATGCACATGCAAGTATATGTTCTGCCTGTGCAATTACCCCCCCACACACACACACTTGCACCAGCAGAGCTTAGTATGTGTCAGTAGTCTGTGACCCAAAGCTGGGTCAGAATCAGTTTGTTGGTACGTAAAATTAAAAAGATTGTGGAGGAGATTTTAAACTAAGGACTGGGGAAAAAACAATGTACAGAGAGCACATGATTCTGACAAAGATGTCCCTTAGGGAAGCATCTATTAATGGGATTCTCCACATCTCAGTAAAAAGGAGAACTTAGAAGTAAGTTAATAAAGTACAAGTAGGAACTGAAGAGAAACAGTCACATGAAATAAGAGTACCATTCAGTTGCATCACATGAAGGCAGACAATGAAATATTGACAGATTTGATAAGTGCTTGTATCCAAATGCTAGAAGTCTAGGTAATAACACTGGCAAATTCATGTGCTTGATATTGGCAGTACATCTAGACCTCAATCTTCTTTCAAAAGAAGCTTTTTCGAAAGAGTTCTTTCAAAAAAGCTTCCTTCGAAAAAGAGCATCCATACCTCAAAACTGGATTGAAGAAGTGATCTGCTTTTTTAAGAGAGCATCCAGACTGCATGGACACTCTCGAAAGCAAGCCATGATTGCTATTCTCAGAATGGCCACAAGGGCACACGTGCTTTTCTCGATGGTCTCTTCTTTCGAAAAATGTCCCTGTTCTGCGGCCACACATGCCTTTTTTCAAAAGAGCTCTTTTAAGAGAGTTCTTCCTCGTGATGTGAGGTTGACCAATGTCGAAAAAAACCCTGCGTACTTTCAATTTAATCTCAAAAGAACGCGGTTGCAGTGTGGATGCAGATTAAGTTTTTTTGAAAAAGGGGCAGGTTTTTTTTAAATGTAGTCTAAACATACCCTAAATGAAGATATAATGGGTATCACAGAAACTTGGTAGACTATGATAATGTAGGGGAAATCTCGTTCCCCTGGGGTACAGAGACCCCAGAAGGGTCCAAGGCCGGAGGTCAAATCAGTGAGGCAGGAGAGAAATCTAGAAAGGAAAACTTTATTATGCATGCATGCAGGCTGACAGCAGAGCCATCGCAGTCAGCCCTGAGTTACAGGTTTTTGGATCCTTTATACAGAATGCTTAGACAGTTCAGTTGTGGATTGTTTTTCTTTAACATATCAAAGTCTCAGCAGACGTACTCTGAGACTTCTGTTCACTCCAGGAGTGCTAGAAGTAAGTTTTACAAAACAAAGGCACATGAGAATGTGGAGTGAGTGGTCTTACAAGGCAAACTGTGACAAAGATAAGAGTATATATGATAATTTGTGACAGACTAGGAGTATCCATGAATTTGAGATAGGCATTTGTAAGGGTCTTTGATTAGAGTTAATTTGATTTCACTCTGATACAGGGAGAGAGGTCTGGAAAACTTAACCCTTACAGCAGTTTTCTTTTAGAGAGTTTTGATTTCTGCACAGTCCCCCCTTAGACACAAATGAAGTTATTTGATTTTCCCCACAATATTCAATGGGATGGAGTAATACCAAGATATGAGATACATGGGAATGACAGAATAGGTCATGCTTGTGGGGGAGTGGCACTGTATGTAAAAGAAAAAGTCAAATACAGTAAAAATCTCAAATGACTCAAACTCTGCCATTGAATCTCTATGCACAGAAACGCCATGCTTGAAGCATGAGAGAGAGCAGTAGGGAAGTACCACTAACCACCTAACCAGGATGGTGATGTTGACTGTGAAATGCATAGCGAGATTAGAGAGCCTACAAACTAGAAACCTCAGTAATAATGGGAGATTTCAGCTGTCCCCTGTATGGGTACCCATCACTTCATAATAGGATCTGGACATTAACTTTCTAGGCACCATTAATGGCCGCTTCTTGGAGCAGCTATCCCTGTAACCCACAAGGGGAGAGGCAATTCTTGAGTAAGTTTTAAGTGGAGCATGGGATCTGGTCCCATGAACGTGGCTGAACTGCTCGCTAATAGCAATCATAATGCAATTAAACTTTCATCCTGTGGGTGGGAGAATACCAAAGAAACCCACCCCAGGAGCATTCAACTTCAAGAAGGAAAGCCACCCAAAATGAGGAGACTAGTTACACAGAAATTCAAAGGAGTAGTCACAAATGTGAAATACCTGCAAGCTGCAGGGAAACTGTAAAAAACTCATATTAAAAGGCTAAAATTAAACATATACCCCACATTTTAAAAAAATAGTTCAAAGCACAGAAAAATGCTAAACGAAGGAGAGGAAGTGGCTAGAGGTAAAATAGCACCTTTTAAAACTAGATATCAAAACATACTGATAAAAATAGAAAGATGCACAAATTCTGGCAAATCAAGTGTACAAATATATGTGGGCGGAGCTAACAAGATTTTGAAGAGCAACTAGCAAAAGACAAAAACTAACAGCAAAACAAAATGTTAAATACATTTGAAGCAGGATGGCCGTAGGCCTCATCACTTCCCAGTGCTCTGGGGACCAGGGAGGCTCAGGCTGGCTCGGGGTGCATACACTCACAGTGCTCTGTAGATCAGGAAGACTCAGGTCACGAAGCCTCCTCCTTCCTCAGTGCTCCGGGAAGGCTAGGATGTACACATTCTTCCCCTCTCTGTGGTGGTGTTGGGGGCGCATGTGCTCAGAGCACTGCCCTACCTCCTTCCCTCAACGTGGTTGGGGTGGAGCCTCAGCAGAGTGGGCAGGGCTGTAGATGGGGATGGGGCCTGCCTCCCCCAGCCAAGGCTGCACCAACCTTTCATGTGTGGAAGAAAACAAGCCTTCACTCTGAGTTTGTAAGCAACAAGTAGCCAGAGGCAGATTTATTATGAGTTGCAACAAGGGAAAAACTGATTCAGATGGGGGAGAGCCCCCCGCCCAAGTCAGTTTTTCCCTTGCTGCAGCTCTAATAAAACTGCCTCTGGCTACTTGTTGCTTACAAACACAGAGTGAAGGCTTGTTTTCTTCCACACATGTCCATCTGCCTTTGTGTTGCCCAGTCACCCAGTTTTGTGAGATCCCTTTGTAACTCTTTGCAGTCAACTTTGGATTAGTCCCAGTTCACCCCCTTTCCAAGAATGTTTGTAAGTTTCACAGCAGTGATCCAAATGCAGATTCCAGGAGCACAACAGCTTCCTACTCCCCCCCCCCACCCCCATCTTTTAAGTGGAGTACCCGGCAATGTTTTCATGATGATCTAACAATCCTTCAATTGTTTGAATGCCCAGCCTTTTGTTATTCTTATCACCTGTCTCTCTCTTTTTATAACAACCCCCCTTCCCTAACGGCAAAGCTAAAAGCAGCTCAAACTCTGTTGCATTTAAAAACTGTCTCTGGAGCCAGGAGATGGGCTTTAGGTGGACCTCAAGCATTAAATTGGTGCCCTTGTCACTGGGGTCTGCCATGGCAGCAGGAAAGGCTGTGCTGAGTCCTGCTGTGTGGCACTGTGAGACCAGGGCCTGTGTCATGCCACAAGCCCTTTCCCTTCTGCCTGCAGCTTTAAAGCATATAGGGGAAGGGAAATTATAGAGTTTTGAGGAGTGTGGATAGAGTGGCCACCAGGGCAGCTGTTAGAATCCCTGGAGGCCAATTATTTTGAAATAAGCACAGCTGCTTTTGAAATAGCATTTTCCATATTCAGGAAGCCCATGCACAGCTATTCTGTAAGGAAAGGGTGGGGAACCTCAGGCCCAGGGACTAGATGTGGCCCCCAGCTTGCCTGTATGTGACCCCTGAGGCTCAGGGCCAGCCCCAGCATTGGGGAGTCCATGCTGGCACTTCCCCCCCCTCCCCCACTGCCTCACCATGGGGCTGGAGCACACAAAAACCACTAGGCTGATGTGGGAGGAGAATGTGGGGAGGGTCTTTCACAATCACTTTTTTTTTCTTTTCACTTGTGTGCGGCCCCCGACTGATTTTTCTGTGGGTCACTGGCCCCCAATGCAAAATAGGTTCCCCACCTCCGCTGTAGGAGGTGTCTTTGCTAATTTGTTGTTACATTTCAAAACTTATTGTCATATTTTGCGCTTCTAAAGGTCAAATTTTAAAAAGCAGAACAAACGAAAGTAAGAAGGACCTCTGGTCAAGGAATGACAACGTACTTTTTGCCTCATTTTCAGAACTAGCCAAGTTGCCCAGAACCACCTTCAGAGGCGTGGTTAGGTTTCCTCCAGGCATGGTCGTCATTAGAGAGAAGAGCTGAGAATCAAAGTTGTCAGTTATATTTTAGAGTGATGAGTGGATATGAGGGTATGTCTACACTACCCCGCTAGTTCGAACTAGCGGGGTAATGTATGCATACCGCACTTGCTAATGAAGCCCGGGATTTGAATTTCCCGGGCTTCATTAGCATAAGCGGGGAGCCGCCATTTTTAAATCCCCGCTGCTTCGAACCCCGTGTAGCGCGGCTACACGGGGCTCGAACTAGGTAGTTCGGACTAGGGTCCTATTCCGAACTACCGTTACTCCTCGTGAAACGATGTGTACCGGTAGTTCGGAATAGGCACCCTAGTCCGAACTACCTAGTTCGAGCCCCGTGTAGCCGCGCTACACGGGGTTCGAAGCAGCGGGGATTTAAAAATGGCGGCTCCCCGCTTATGCTAATGAAGCCCGGGAAATTCAAATCCCGGGCTTCATTAGCAAGTGCGGTATGCATACATTACCCTCCTAGTTCGAACTAGGAGGGTAGCGTAGACATACCCTGAGTCTCTCTGGATAGCCTAAACAGTGAAACATACATGGTGAATGTGTTTTCTGTATAAAAGGTGTTGTGGGATCTGGAAGGAATGGAAATAGAAGGCAAACAAATTTATATGGTAGAATAGGAGAAATTCAGATAACAAGAAGAATAACCAGAATAAATAGTCCATGAATGGGGCTTTGTGTTACTGGAAACTAATGGAGGATTGAAATAAATTTCCATAATATAGACTACATTCACTGCTGAAAACTCCTTTCCTGTCTATGCTTGTCTGTATATAATATGTTGAATGAATCATTAAAAATGTTTTAAGTATTTGATTTAAATGAATAAATTCAATTTGTTCAACTATCAACCAACAGTTTGAATATTTGGTATTCAGGATTGTTATGCATTATGTAGTTGTCACCTTGTTCATTTTGATTAATTTTTTTGTGATTAGCCAATATTTTCCCCTGTTTTGGAAGTGGGGTTTTTTCTTATCTTTCCAATTCACAATTTTAGTAATTTGTATAGTCTAGTGAAAGGAAAAACTCAAACACTACTTTGAGCTTGCTGAATGTACAGTGAACGGTACGTCTACACTGCAGTGCTATTTTGGGATACCGGAAGTATTCCGAAATAGCTATTCGGCATCTTGACAGCTCGCCCATTGTTTTGAAAAATCTTTCAAAATAATGGACACACTATTCCAAAGTCCCTGTAAACCTCATTCCACAAGGATTAAGAGATGTTGCAGAATAGTGGTTACAAAATAATATATTTTGAAATTAACTATCAATAAGCTACACCCCACCTCTCCAAATGTGTATAAAATCATCCATGCTTAATATTACATTAAGACAATCATGGGAAAATTAAGAAGCTAGTATAAATTTCAGCAGAGCAAGGCATTGTGTCCAAAGTTGTTTTTAAAAATTCAACAACATACCTGAGCCAAATATAGAGAAATTGAGGAGACAACTTTCACAAGAAGGGAGTAGATGAACTATTATAAAATGGGGAGATTAGTTTGTCCATTTTATTCACACTTTAAAATAACTTATTATAATGTAATGATTTCATGGTAAGATGTGGTTTCATAAAAAATCTTATCACATAGCACCATCTTCTGAGCAAATTTTTTATTGCAAAATGTATGGCTAAGCTAAAGGCCACATGGTTAATATATTCATACAGATGCTGATTTGAACTGCAAATTTTATATCGAATCCAAACATGACAAAGTTGCAGGATTTTAGTTTGGGCCCACTTCTAGGCTGTGTCTAGATTGCACCCCTTTTCCGTAAAAGGGATGCAAATTAGACACAGCGCAATTGCAAATGAAGCGGGGATTTAAATCTTCCCCGCTTCATTTGTATAAACATGGCTGCTGCTTTTTTCCGGCTTGGGGCTTTGCCGGCAAAAAGCGCCAGTCTAGACGGGGATCTATTGGAAAATAAAGCCTTTTCCGAAAGATCCCTTATTCCTGATTTTAAGAGGAATAAGGGATCTTTCGGAAAAGGCTTTATTTTCCAATAGATCCCCGTCTAGACTGGCGCTTTTTGCTGGCAAAGCCCCGAGCCGGAAAAAAGCGGCAGCCATGTTTATGCAAATGAAGCGGGGAAGATTTAAAACCCCGCTTCATTTGCAATTGCACTGTATCTAATTTGCATCCCTTTTATGGAAAGGGGTGCAATCTAGACACAGCCCTAATGTTTATGAAATATTGAGCTTAAATATCTGTTACTTAGGAAACTTCTACATCTTGTATGAGAAAAATAAGATTCATTCATTTATTTACTTTGTGATCAATGAAGTGGATGAGCACAGTGCAGAACTGAATCTTGTTTCATCTTCCTTTTCTCCTTCATGGTAAGCAAGAGCTACATTTTTAAAAAGAATTCCCATTATACTTGTACAGAATGTTACACTCATTGGCAGCCACTGGGACATTTTATGAACATTTGTCCGTTTCTACAGTAAACTTCCGATAATCCAGAACCTTTAGGACCCAGGGGGTGCCGGATTATCAGAAGGGGGGGCTATGAGGAGTCTGGGGTGGGGTGGAGTGTGGGGGATGAGGGAGCGGTGCTGCAGGACCAACCTGGTAGCACCCCAGCTGCTCTGCCCTGGGCTCCCTCGAGTCAGCTGCTGGTCAGTTTCAGCAGCGGCTGACTTGGGGATGCCCAGGGCAGAGCATCTGGAGTGCTGCCGGGTTGGTCCTGCAGCGCTGAGGGGCGGCACTATGGGACCAACCTGGAAGCACCCCAGCTGCTCTGCCCCAGGCGTCCCCAAGTCAGCCGCTGCTGAAACTGACCAACAGCTGACTCGGGGAAGCCCAGGGCAGAGCATCTCCAATTGTCCGGCTGCCTGGAGCACTTCTGGTTTCCAGGTGGTGCTGGACTAGCAGGAGTGCCAGACCACTAGATGCCGGACAACTGTAGTTTTACTGTATTTTAACTCTCTGAAGAGCATATATATTGTTAGGGACCAGAAACGGACTGAGCTGCTACAGAAAATCTAATAGTTTGTTATCAGGAATTTCTTTGAAGTCCAAAGAGAGGAAATAGACTACGGTCAGTGAAAAAGCTCAAGACATTGTTGGACATCTTAAAATATATACACATCTTCTCAGGGAGCTAACAAGTGAGAGAATATGGAAGGAAAAGATATGTGATCTATTGTGAACATACTTAGCAATAAGGCTGCAAGCACATAATCAGTAACCATCTCACCTAAACCCATAATCTTGAGCGTGGATTCATAGTGGGATGAAGATATGACCGCTGAGGGAGAAATATCCCACAATTAACTTGGAGAATGAGTCTCATACACTTACAATTTTACTTGATGCCAACAATATTTTAAAACAGAAAATAATACGACCAGAATAAAATAATTCGCTCCATTCATGTGATGTCAGAAGGAATCTGGGGTTCAGTCTAGTGCATGAAAAATGGCCTCCTTCACCTGTGCATAGGCTTGGGCAGCCTCAAAGGGGCGGCCTCTATAGGCAATTTGGGCAAGGCCAGCCAAGTATGGTGGCAGAATGGTGGCCCACTGCCCATTGGCCCACCCAGCAACAGTGGCAACTCTCACAAAAGAAAGGCTTCTGGATCATTTTAGAAAACCAGATTGGAGGCAGTGCAGCCAGACGTTCCCTGTCATCCTCCTCTGGTGGGTTGTCCTGCTGGGGAACTAGGGCTGCCAGCTGCTACTGTTGCTTCAAATGTTGGGTTGTCAGCTGTTGCTGGAGCTGCTGCTGTTGGTAGCCAGCTATTGCTGTTTGCTGCTGTAGTTGGTTTTCCACTAGGAACTTGACCAACTGCTTGTTCCTGGATTTCAGCAAGCCCTTAACGTCAGAGGGTGGGCATTGCCCACATTCTCCACCATGTATAAGGGAGGTCAAGCTGCCTCAATACACTGTATAATAACCAGTTACAAGGCCCATAAAGCCCCACCACAGTCTAGGAACTCCGGCCTATAGTCTGGCTAAACAGTAATTCTAGCGTCCAGGCCTCCAGCTCAGGGTGAGGCTATCAAATGTCCTGGGACTCAGGCCAAGGTGCTGGCCGAGTTTTAGTCCACAAGCCCAGCCATTGCTCAGGGCAGGGCAAACAACAAAGTAAAGGTAGGGCCTTCTTCAGGCCGAGCGATAGTTCAGAGGCCCCGCCCATGCTCAGGGCAGGGTAACAAGCAGTTAAGAGCCCACTCCTGGCTGCAGGCTGGGCAACAATTTATAAAATCAAGCCCTTGGTCATGGCAGGACTACAACAAAAGGTAAGACCTCAAGCCTAGCTGTGGGCTGAGCACTTAGTCAGGGCAGGCAACAAATACAAACAGTTTAAACAGTCTGAATCTCAGGACTGTCTGCAGGCTGAATGTAGGTCATGTGTCCTTGCTTTGGCGGAGAGCCAACAAGCACAGGGGGTTTATCCCAACAGGGGAAACCTGCCACTCAAGGTGAGAGGTGGCAGGGTGGACTCAGGCCCGCCCTCTCCACTGCATACCAGCCCAGGGCCCCCAACAGTGGCAGCACTGGCTGCCACTGGGTCAATGGGGATCCTGCCTGCAACATGCTGACCAGGTCACTAGGTCAGCAGGGATCCTGGATGCAATGTGCTGCCCAGTTGACCCCCATCTCCTCAGCCAACACTTGATCAGCTATTTCCTGGTTCCCCCGTTGATATACCTGGCTCAGCCTCTGCTTCTTGGGCTCTGCTGGGAATAATGACACTGGGTCCTGGTCAAGAGTAGGCTCTGGGTCCTGGTTAAGCTGTGGTCCAGGTGGCACAGCCCAATCTCCTGGGCCTGGCAGAGGCCCTGGCCATCCAGGCCAGTCTTGTGGGCCTGCAGCAGCCCAAACTAGTTTTCTGGGCCCGGCAGTGGCCCTGGTGGCCCAGGCCAGTCCTAGTGCAGGGCAGTCGGGTCTTTCTCCTTGGGAGCTTGGGAAGAGTGTCTGACTCGCTCTGCCACTGGGCTCCAACTTATCTCTGAGCCCCTGCTTTTATACTTCTGGCCCCACCTTTCTGCCTTCTGTGGGTGGGGCTGGGTTTTGGCCCAATTCTCCAATGTGTCTTGGTTACTCTGCATCTTATCCCTACTCTCCAGCAGATCTATCTCTCCCAAGCTTAGTATCATTTGTCCCTTGGTTACTTTCCCCATTCAGTAAGCATCCCAAACCTTTTCTGATCCCTTCTTATTGCTAACATGCATGTGGAAACCTTTTTTGTTACCTTTTACATCCCTTGATAGCTGCAATAAATAAAGTATCAGGCCCACACATAGATAGATGGGGATAAAAAACATTTAACAGCTGCTT
Source organism: Pelodiscus sinensis (assembly GCF_049634645.1). Classification (NCBI taxonomy): domain Eukaryota; kingdom Metazoa; phylum Chordata; order Testudines; family Trionychidae; genus Pelodiscus; species Pelodiscus sinensis. The sequence goes on from NC_134723.1 coordinate 13,396,921, forward strand.
CACTTATGTAGCATTGTCCATCATTTCATCCAGGAAGCTAAGGATTATGTGGGGAAAAAATAGATTGTGATCACAATAAAAGTCTAAATCATAATGCAGTGAGAAGGGGGAAGAATTAAGATTACATGAGCCCTTTACTGATTTTCATCCCTCACACCATTCTAACATATAATAAATATTATTTCCTCTTTGTAGAAGCATCTTTGTCCTTTTCAACAGGGCTGAAGTTAATGAGTATCTGGAACATTCTTCTGGACAAAGCCTTTGACACCATAAATGTAGTTCTTTTGAGAGGTCAAAACTTTCTCTTGACACAGTTCCTGCAAGTGGGCTAGACATACTATTTCTGAGCAAAGGGCTGCATGCCCTCTAGCTGCAAAGACTCCATGGCTGTAAGTTCTGGTGAGTCACAAGACTCACTCCTTTCAGGGCCCAAGACAACTGTGAATATTTGATTCTGTTTAATTATACTCAGGGCCACTAACAAAAAGGAGGGCCAAAGGGGGCAGCTGGCCTGGAACCTGATGATTTAAAAGGCCCCAGTACTTCTGGACACTTCTACCTCAGCAGCTGCAGTAGCAAAACCCCCTTTAAATCACTGCCAGAGCCCATGACAACATGTGCCTTGCAGCCTTAGCAACACAGAAGCCCCTTCCATAGCCCCTCCCCTTCCATCCAGCTCTTTCTGGGGTGGGGGAGGGTTCCGAGCCAATTCCCCCCAGGGCCTAGAAAAGTGTTTTGTTACCCCGGATTACAGTATAAGTCCATGCCAGTAATATGTGACATGAGAAGGTGGAGAATACATGTTTCCATTTCAAATTTAATAGCAAGTAGCACTCTTTTAGTTCCTCTGTAGCGCTTTCATGTTATCAAATGACAGAGCACTAAGAGGCAATTATGGCAACTAACATAGTTAAGATTTTTTTAAGAATTTAAAATATTTATAAAAACTAAATCCTCTATGAATAGCAATAAGACGAAATCACACAAAATTAGCTTGCAGAAAAATTCTCTATTGTTGCTTAGGCTCTTGTGAGATGAATATCTGCAGCTATTTGGTTTTAGGAACCTAAAGACTTGAAATCTGTTAAAAATTGTCAATTAGTGAGTGAGATTCCATGTGTGCAGTGGAGATGTTAAAAAATGGATAATTAAATAACTGTGTAACTGCTGATTTTTTTAGTTAACTGTGTATCTGCTGAATTTTTTCAGCATGGAGCAGCAGCCAGCTCCCCAGGAGCCGGTGTACAATGGCAGCTGGCTTAAAAGATGACTCCCAGCATGGACTGGCTCCCGCACACCAGCCCTGCTCCCAGGAAGCTGGCTGCCATCCTCTCCTGCTGCCTCTGATTGAGAGACAGAGCAAGGGATGGGGGAAGGGGGGTAGTCGGCTCCCTGGGAGCCCATGCATGCTGGAAGCCAGCTTTTAAGCTGACTCCCAGCACATATTGTCTCCTAGATCCCACTCCACTCCCAGGGAGCTGGCTTCTGCTGGGTTCTGATACAGGGGTGGCAGCACAGGGTAGCAGCTGGCTCTCTGGGAACAGGGCAGGAACTTACATGTAACCATTCATGGTAACCAATAAGCCCAGACTTATCAATGGACTCTGTATGTGGTTATCTTATTACATCCCTAGTGTGCAGTGACCCATCTATGTAAAATTTTCAAATAGCAACCCCTAGCTCTTTGCAAGTGAACCATGTGGGCCTGATGTAGAAGGACTGAGCACTTGACAGCCTTTCTACATCCATAGAAATGGGATTCTCATTTAACTGCATTAGCATCGTAATAACCTTCTTGGATATTAGGATAGACTGGTAAAAGCTGCTAAACAGGATTTGGACAGAGGGGAAAAGTAGATCTTGGTTTATTATCTGAACCTAGTACAGTTATGTCAAGAGTGTGAGATTATCTCAAAAGAATAATAGCAGGATGACTAGCACAGATCCCTGATGAAGATCACAGCCTAGTGTGATGAGGGCTAGGAAAATTTTCTATTCCTCTTAAAATATCAGTTTTCACCTACTCAAAGGAACACATGACCTATGATACAGCATTACCAGGAGAGGAGAGAAGTTTGCTACTATGAGCAACATTGGGACTTCTATATAAAATTACTTTTAAAAGAAAATGTACTGGTAGAAAACATACAGTTAAGAATAGCACAATTGTTGGAATACTGTCAGAAATTACATAGAGACGTTCTAGAGAGAAACTAACATTTATTTTAATTGAGCATGCCATACTATAAACATAATTTGTGTGAATTGATTTGCAGGTTTAAAAATATGTTTTTAAATAATCCCATGGTTGCTATATCTTAGAATTTTTCTACATATTATATTGCAGCATTCTGAAAATGAAACATTCCATCCCCAAAGTTGTCTACATATTTATAAAGCACATTAGTCACTATTTTACCCTGAATTTTTCTCATAATGAAATGAGTTTTAAAGGCTAAAATAGACACTACTCAGATATCATGTTTTACAGTGTAGAATGCTTTACATACATGTTAACATTCCCTAATGTATAATTCCAGCACTCAAAAAATAATCAAAAACGAAAAAAAAACCTGGCACATAAAAGAGATGTTATTCATGTTGAATATTATGTACTGTTTTTCAAGTGATTCCTTGATTCAGTGAAATTTACCTTCATTCTTAGCATGCTAGATGGTTTCAGATAAAATGTAAACATGCTTATTTTAATGGTACATAATGTTACACACGGCACATGTTCCTTCACTACAATGTTTTATACTGGACATGTGCAGAATCTGGCACTTTTTAGCTGAGGTCATAGATTGTTATATCAATATGATATACATTTTCCATTATGTAAGATATACTTGCTGAATATAATTACACTAACATTTTACCAGCAGCAAGTCTAATGCATGGTGATTATTTCAAGAAAAGCCAAATGTATGTAATATATTCTGACAGATAGTCAGAGGGCAATAAATTGACTGTGTGACTGGCAAAATGGTAGTGAATATCAATGCAATATCGAAGTACCAATTTTAGATACTACAAATTACATTAGCAATCTTTTTATCTTTGTATAAACAAAATTGTATTTGAATGCCACAAATGTAACAAAAGAATGATGTCTTCAGACTCTTTGGCCTGCTATTTTTAAAAATTTGTTAGAAAATTTAATCTCCTTTATTGCTAAAATGATTATTCTGTCATAGTGTTTAATAATAAAATGTTAAACAGTATCACAATTGGAAATTCAGTTTTGTAATTTTGTGTAGAATTAGTTTTCTGATTTAATTTGCTTCTATTTTTTAAAGAAAATCACTAAACATTCTCATTTGTGAAATTAGATGAAATTAAAGTAAATTTACTTTAAAAGGAATTTTTACTGCAATTTTCTGTTGTCACTGTTATTTCTCAAATGCAAATGCCTCTTGTACAGTTATCTATTACTGAACACTTTTTTATCCAGGATCAGCTTTTCATTTACTTAAATAAGAATTTGTTTTCTAAATATATTAACATTGCTGCCGATATGGCCAAGAAAAGTTATACCAAATCTTACAGTGATACATATCTTTCACTTTAGCCACTGTTGTATTTTATTAATAACATGTACAGTTTTGTAATAAACTTGAACCATTTCAATATATTATTGTATTTGCTGAATATCAAGTGTAACAAAATATTGATGTCGCATTTGATTCATGTTTTGCAAAAACCTGTCTGTGCAATGGAGATAAACTTCAGTTTTGTGCTCAAACCACAAAATGGCTCAGATTTGAGTGTTCCTCGTGTCAAGAACTGCAAGATTGTAAAGTAGTTTTGTACTATGTTTGGGAACTTGTTTCTTCTCCTGTCACATGATTTTTATGGAACTGTAGTCAGGGCTTATTTCATACCAGGGACATCCATCATGGCAATTTCACCACAACAACACAAGCTCCAGCTCTTCCAATGTTGACAGGCACTTCCTACAAGGAGGAAACACATTTTTCTACTTAGTTAACTTCATGTAATCTATCACCCAAAGATTCAAAAGAAAGCAGTTTGATTTATGTAAAAAAAGATGTATGGTAGCATATGTAAAATAATTAAATGTCTTTAACTAAAACTATGCAAAAGTGATTTTTTTTAAAAAAAATTGCTGTTAGCATAATTTAATGAAAGATGCCATGATTTCATGGCTATCCAGGACTTTTTAGTTGTTATTGGAGCGAGTACACAGTTTCCTGTGGTCCAGAAGCATGGAACATGCTAGCCAAGAGGATCTCTGACAACTAAAAACCATTTATGATTTGGTCTAGAACAGTGGTTCTCAACCAGTGGTATGTGTACCTGGGTGGTGTATACAGTAGTTTCCAGGTGGTACATCAACTCATCTAGATATTTGCCCAGTTTTACAACAGGCTACCTAGAAATCAATAGCAAATTCAGTACAAACTAAAATTTCATACCGATAATGACTTGTTTATGCTGCTCTGATATTGTACACTGAAATGCAGTATTTATATTACAATTATTTGTACCTTATAGTCATAAAATAAATTAAGATAGTAAGTAATTTTTCTGTTATAGCGTGCTGTGATACTTTTGTGGTTTTGTCTGATTTTTGTAAGCACTTAGTATCCTAAAAGGGGTTCCGTATTCTGGAAAGGTTGAAAGCCACTGTCTGGAAGTTATAAAGTTGAGTAGACCTTAAAAAAAATCTGTTAGTAATCAAAACAATATTAAATCTATGATTAGATTCAGTATTCTGAACAATAAGTAAAATTCCACAGAATGCAATGAATCTACATGGAATTTAACTTTTAGGAACAAAGATAGAACTCAAAGAATTTGTAGGTTCATTATAAAGTGAGAGTATTTGCTTTGACCCTTCCATTCTATTTTCACTGTAGTTGATAGGAGGGGAGCAAATAGATTTCATTAATTAAAGCTGTTTTTATTGATATTTTATCATTTTTCTGCCATTTTTCTTGTATGTTCCAAAATATTGTAGATTGTTTCAGCACATTAGCATTGTGTAAAGTTCCATAATTACAGTGCACAATATGTAGAGACATAATACAGCTAAATGGCAAATCATTACTGTGATCAAACAACTGCAGACTATACTTAAGTTGTTCAGCTCACCATATTCTGAAAATGGCTGTGCTTACACTTGCTTGGAAAAGGGGGGAGGATTGTGTTAATTAGCATATGATCTCAGTAATATTCTTATGTTCAACAGAGCATAGGACTAAGGCCAGCAGAAGTGTGATCAGATCCCAATGTTGAGGAAAAAAAGTGTGAACTTGTTTGTATATTAAGGAACATTAAAACAACCTCACCTGTCTTTAAAAATCAGTTTTATCTAATTAGGGACCACAAATGCTAATATACATTCATGTTAATTGTATGCACATTGCACAATGTCAATACAGAGCAAAGTCAAAGTTGTTTGTGTTTTAACTGTGGACTGCTAAATGTCAAAATGCTTTGATTTCTTTTAATGCTCTAAATTTCCTACATTCATAATACTGGGTTTTCAGATGATCATTTCCATATATTGTGTTATTGTAAATTATTAATGTATGCTTTCAATAGTAACTCCATCTTAATATAATTTTTATTTGGAAATTAACTTGATGTTAAATTTTAAATATAGCATGAATTTAATGTTGTCAGATGTTACTTTCCAGGTTCATCCTATTTTTCTGGCTCATCTTCAGTTCAGTCTCTTTCAACACTCTTTCAATTATGTCAGTTTTGAGGACTGTACTTGATTTGGTATTTCTGCCTCTTTACTATTTGATTTTATGAGAAACAATCCCATTCTAGGCATCCCATATTCCTGTCACTACTAAATTCTTACATTGCTTTATGTTATGATAAGAGGATATGTTTACCAAATTTGGTGGTCCTAACTCTTGTCATTTAGGAAGAGTTCTTGATCAAATGGACAAACAAACTCTCTAAAAAATATAGAAGATTTACCCAGTGTTGCTGGGCCCTTAGCTCAAATAAGTTTTGTTTTTCTTCATTTAAGTCATTGTTCAAGAGTGGGGACGAGGGGTTCAGTATGCAGGCTGCCCTGGGAGAGAGGACTACTTCAGCCCTCTCTCACTGTAGCATCTTGGGGTCAGATGAGAAGCACTTGTCCATGGTTGCTGCAGTGGGCACAGCAGTGGGAGAGGTGTAAGTCCCTCAGCTGGAGGATGGACAGACACACAAACAAAATATATAGTTGATAACTGTCCCTTTCTCCACCGTTGCCCCCTCCTGGCCCAAAGGGGTTATAGCTGTCCCAGTTCCCATCTCTGGACATGTGTTGCGCCCCTCCCCCCCCAGTCATTCTGCAGTATAACTGTCCCTGTCCCTCCTGCCAGACCATCTGAAAAAGTGGGTTGTGCCCACAAAAGCTCATGATACCATTTATGATTTTGTTAGTCTCTAAGATGCTGCAGAACTGTTCGTTGTTTTTTTAAAGTTTTGTTTCCATTTTTTGAGAAACAATCAAATTCCAGGCATATCCCATTGTCCTGGAACAACCAAATCCTGACCTTGCTTTAAGTTAGGATAAAAAGGAAGCTGAATACCAAATTTGATGGTCCTAGCTCTCATAGTTTAGGAGGAATTCTTGAACAAATGGACATACACACACACACACACACACACACTCACATATCTAAACTATATAGTAAGGAGATTACCTCTGTCCATTCATTATTTTGTGCATCATAAGATTCCACAGTGTCCAAGTAAGCATGTCCATCATAGCCTCCTATTGCATACAATCTGTCCCCAAGAGGACAGACACCAACAGCATCACGTGGTACACTTAAAGGTGCCACTGTTGTCCATGTGTCAGTTTTAGGATCATATCTAGGATATTTTGACAGTTATTAGAAAACAGTTAATCACAGATAAGGTAATGTTCTGAATTTTAGAAAACAATAATCAAATCAGATTAGCTGAATTACAAATGTAGAAAAAAATGCCTGAAACACTCCAAGCAGAATCAGTTACCACCAGAACAAGAGACAGAGAGGAAAAATAGTTTAATGTTTTATTTAGCCACTAGAGGACTCTTTAAGAACACACAAAAAAATCTATTCTGATTTTACAGGACATAGTTACAGTCTGTCTATTCTCTAATCTGCTTAGATACAATTATTTCATGCCTGGTCTTATGAAATGTGCAGCAATTATATTGTGACAGTAGCTTAATGAGATAAATTGCTACAAATTTAAATGTATTCTTCTTCCCCTTTGCTCATAAAACATGCATCTGCTATTTCAAGTCACAGTTAACATTTAAAGTAAACTTCATTGAAAAAGTGAAACATCTCTCAAGTAGGTATTTTATTTTGATTAAAATATTTACCTTTATAAATTTGGCAACTCAAAATGCATACTGTAAATTTAACATGTGTAAAACTGTAAATTTTCTATGGCCTATATAATCTCTAAATTTCCCTTAAATAAATAGTTATTCCAGATTTACATCAGTGTAACTGAAAGCAGAATTTAGCTATTCTGTCTATCCCCTCTAGTATTCTGCATGTTCATCCATGTTTCTCATGCATTTATCAAAGCATCACAATGACAGAGACTCTAAACCAGGGGTGGGCAATAATTTTTTATAAGGGGCCACACCAAGATTTCAGTAAGTGGTCAAGGGTACAGAAGGGAGCTCAGGATAAGAGGCTGGGGGGCAGGAGAGAGGGTGTGCCTAGACTGCAGGTGGTTTTTTTGGAAAAACGGGTGTTTTTCTGAAAAAAAAACTTCACTTATGTCCACACTGCTATTGCATTCTTTAGAAAGAAAAATCGAAAGAATGCAGGTGTTTTCCTGACATTGATAAACCTCTTTCTATGAAACAGAAGCCTTATTCTGAAAGAGCTCTTTCAGAAAAAAGCATGTGTGGATGGGGAAGAGGGAGTTCTTTCAAAAGAAGAGGAAAGAGGAAAAAGCACAGGTGCCCTGGTGGCCACTCCATCCATAGTAATCACAGCTTATATGCGAGAGAGCATCCATTCAGTGTGGACGCCATCTTTTGAAAAGGAGATTACTTTTTTGATGCACTTTGGCAGGTGGACGCTCTCTTTCGGAAGAATTTTTTTGGAAGATCTCTTCTGAAAAAGCCTTTTTTGAAAGAAGCCTGCAGTCTAGATCAACCCAGGGTGTAGGGTCTGAAAGGGACTTTGGGTGAAGGAGGCGGGGGCAATGCATGAAGCTCCCCCCTCCCTGTGCACAGCACAGAGAGCCACATGTCAGTTGCATTGAGCAACTTGAAGCCAAAAGTCCTGGCTAGGAATTCTGCAGGCTGGATTAAAAGGCTTGGCGAGCCGGCCTGCCCTGCTCTAAATAGTTCTCTGTATTTGTACTACCAATACTGCTAGTTAAATATTCAGATAAGTCACCATGTAAGCAGCATGTCACCCTCTTTCCCCAGATCCACACACCCCTCCCACACCTCATCTCACTCCCTTAGCTCAGATCCCACACTCCAAACTCTTAGGCAATGTCTTACACTACAGAGTTTTTTCAGAAAAACAGATGATTTTCTGAAAAAACTTCACTTACGTCCACAATGCAATCGCATTCTTTTGGGAAAAAAATCAAAAGAATAGAGGGGTTTTCCCTACATTGGTAAACCTCTCTCTATGAGGAAGAAGCCTTTTTCTGAAAGAGCTCCTTTGGAAAAAGGCTTGTGAGGATGGGGAAAAGGGAGTTCTTTTGAAAGAAGAGGAAAGAGGAAAAAGCACAGGTGGCCACTGCATCAATAGCAATCACAGCTTAAATGTGAGACAGCATCCATTCAGTGTGGACACTATCTTTTGATAAAGCAGTTTTCTTTTTCAATGTGCTTTGGCAGTGTGGAAGCTCTCTTTTGGAAGAAGTTTTTTCGTAAGATGTCTTTTGGAAAAGCTTCTTCTGAAAGAACCCTGCAGTCTAGACGTAGCCTTATAGTTAACCAGAATATTTGAGAAACCAGCACTCCCACTCTCCCAACATTAGAGATAGCAAAGCTTTTACTGTAAAACCTTTGAGGGTTAATGTAGGAGTTAAATGGTGAATAGGCCTTGTGTCAGGTATTTGAATGAAGCTCACCTTTGAAGAACAATTATTTATGGAGGGAACATTCCAAATGTATCTGGGGGTAATGAGTGAGTTGGCAAATGTCATTTGAGAGCCTTTGGCCATTATCTTTGAAAACTCCTGGAGATCAGGAGAGATCCCGGATGATTGGGAAAAAGCAAATGTAGTGCCCATCTTTAAAAAAGGGAAGAAGGAACTGCAGACCAGGCAGCCTCACCTTAGTCCAAGGAAAAATCATGGAGGGGATCTAGAAGAAATCCATTTTGAAGCATTTGGAAGAGGGGGAAGTGATCAGGAATAGTCAACATGGATTAACGAAGGACAAGTCATGCCGGACCAATCTGATTAGTTTCTATGATGAGGTAACTGGATCTGTAGATATAGGAAAGTCAGTGGATGTAATGCGTCTTGAATTTAGAAAAGCTTTTGAGATGGCATCCCACAATATTCTTGCCAGCTAGTTAAGGAAGTATGGATTGGATAAATGGACTGTAAGATGGATAGAAAATTGGCTAGACTGTTGAGCCCAAAGGGTAGTGATTAATGGCTCGATGTCAGCTTGGCAGTTGATTTCTAGGGCCAGTTTTGTTCAACATTTTTATTAATGACCTGGATGAGGGGATGGATTGCACCCTCAGCAAGTTTGCAGATGACACTAAACTAGGGGGAGAGGTAGATGCACTGGAGGACACGGATAGGGTCCAGAGTGACCTAGACAGATTAGAGGATTGGGCCAAAAGAAATCTGATGAAGTTCAACAAGGATAAGTGCAGAGTCATGCACTTGGGATGGAAGAATCCCAAGCATTGTTACAGGCTGGGGACCGACTGGCTAAGTAGCAGTTTGGCAGAAAAGGACCTGGGGATTACAGTGGATGAGAAGCTGGATATGAGTCAACAGTGTGCCCTTGTAGCCCAGAAGGCTAATGGCATATTAGGGTGAAATAGGAGGAGCATTGCCAGCAGAGCTAGATAAATGATTATTCCCCTTTATGTGGCTCTGGTGAATCCACAACTGGAGTATTGTGCCTGGTTCTGGGACCCCCACTATAGAAACGATGTGGATGCATTGGAGAGGGTCCAGCGGATGGTGACCAAAATGTGTAGGGGGCTGGAGCACATGACCTACGAAGGGAGACTGAGGAATTTCGGTTTGTTTAGTCTGCAGAAGAGAAGAGTGAGGGGGGATTTGATAACATCCTTTACCTGAAAGGAGACTCCAAAGGAGATGGAGAAAGGCTGTTCTCAGTAGTGACGGGATTTGGGCTTATTTAGTTTTCAGAAGAGAAGAGTGAGAGGGTATTTGATAGAAGCGTTCAACTTCCTGAAGGGAGGTCCCAAAGAGAATGGAGAAAGGCTCTTCACAGTACGGGCAGATGGCAGAACAAAGAGCAATGGGCTCATGTTACAGTGCGGGAGGTCTAGGTTGGATGTTAGGAAAAACTATTTCACTAGGAGGGTAGTGAAGCACTGGAAGGGGTTACCTAGGGAGGTGGTGGAATCTCCATCCCTACAGGTTTTTAAGTCTCGGCTTGACAAAGCCCTGTCTGGGTTGATTTAGCTCGGATTGGACCTGCTTTGGGCAGGAGGCTGGACTTGATGACCCCCTGAGGGCTTTTCCAGCTCTATGATTCTATGATTCTATAATGTGCTCCTAAGCCAGATATGTAAAGGAATAAATGAGTCTTCCATTACCCATGAACCTAGGGAGTTGGTGAAAATATAATTAATTTGATTTACCTTCTTAAAGTAAAACTTGAATAGGGCTGACATACCTTTGCAGAATTCTGCTTCTGTGGGATACACAAACCCAAACTTGAAGGTACTGTTCATTTGTGTTCTATATGAACCATAGCATCCAAAACCAATCTATTTACATTTACAAAATACACATCCTTGAATTCAGAAAAGCAGATTTTGACTCAATCAGAGAACTGAGGGGCAGAATCCCTTGGGATGCTAAAATGAAGGGGGAAAGGAGTCCAGGAGAGCTGGCAGTATTTTAAAGAAGCCTTATTGAAGGCACTGGAAGAAACCATCCCGATGTGCAATAAGAAAAGCAAATATGCAAGATGACCCTATTGGCTTACTAGGAAAATCCTTAGCAAGCTTAAACACAAAAAGGACGCTTATAAGAAGTGGAAACCTGGACTGATGATAAGGGAGGAGTATAAATATATTGCTTGAGAAGGCAGGGGAGAGATTAGGAAGGCAAAAACAGAACTGGAATTGCGGCTAGCAAGGAATGTGAGGGGTAAAAGGAAGGTTTCTAGAGGCATGTTAGCAATAAGAGGGTGATCAGAGAAGGTGTGGGGCCCATACTGGATAAGGGAGGTAACCTAGTGACAGACGATGTGGAAAAAGCTGAAGTACTCAATATTTCTTTGCCTCTGTCTTCACAGACAAGGTCAGGTCCCAGACTACTGCACTAGACAACTCAGTATGGAAAAGAGGTGGGCAGTCCTTGGTGGAGAAAGAACAGATAGAGGGTATGTCTACACTACCCCGCTAGTTCGAACTAGCGGGGTAATGTAGGCATACCGCACTTGCAAATGAAGCCCGGGATTTGAATTTCCCGGGCTTCATTTGCATAAGCGGGGAGCCACCATTTTTAAAACCCCGCTGGTTCGAACCCCATGCAGCGTGGCTACACGGGGCTCGAACTAGGTAGTTCGGACTAGGATTCCTATTCCGAACTACTGGTACACCTCGATCGGGGCTTTTTTCTGGAAAAGACTACTGGGCTGTCTACACTGGCCCTTTTCCGGAACAGTTTTCTGGAATAGCGGCTGATTTTGTACAGTAGAGCATCGTTGCTTTTCCGAAAATTCAAGGGCCAGTGTAGACAGCTCGCAGCTTATTCCAGAAAAGCGGCTGATTTTCCGGAATAAGTGGCCCAGTGTAGACACAGACATGGAGACTGGGAGAGGTCCTGGATGACTGGAAAAAGACAAATGTAGTGCTCATTTTTAAAAAAAGGGAAGGACAATCCAGGGAACAACAGACCAATCAGACTTACCTCAGTCTCCAAAATAATCATGAAGGGGATCCTCAAGGAATCCATTTTGAAGCACTTGGAAGAGGGGAAAGTGATCAGGAATAGTCAACATGGATTCACGAAGGGCAAGTCATGCCTGACCAATCTGATTGATTTCTATGATGAGGTAATTGGCTCTGTCAACATGGAGAAGTCAGTGGATGTGATATATCTTGATTTTAGCAGATCTTTTGATATGGTCTCCCACAATATTCTTCCCAGGAGGTTAAGGAAGTATGGATTGGATAAACGGACTGTAAGGCGGATAGAAAGCTGGCTAGATTGTCGGGCCCAACGAGTAGTGATCATGGCTCAATGTCAGATTGGTGGTTGGTTTCAAGCTGAGTACCTGAAGGATTGGTTATAGAGCTGATTTTGTTTAATATCTTTATTAATGACCTGGATGAGGTGATGGATGGTACCCTCAGCAAATTTGCAGATGACAGTAAGTTAGCGGGGGAGGTAGATACATTGGAAGGCAGGGTTAGGGTCCAGTGTGACCTAGACAGATTAGAAGATTGGGCCGAAAGAAATCTGATGAGGTTCAAAAAGAACAAATGTAGAGTTTTGCACTTGGGATGGAAGAATCCCAAGCACTGTTAGGGTATGTCTACACTAGAAAGTTAGTTCGAACTAACGGACGTTAGTTCGAACTAACTTTCCTATGCGCTACACTAGCGCTCCGCTAGTTCGAATTTGAATCGAACTAGCGGAGCGCTTAGTTCGAACTAGGTAAACCTCATTTTACGAGGACTAACGCCTAGTTCGAACTAGCTAGTTCGAACTAAGGGCTGTGTAGCCCTTTAGTTCGAACTAGTGGGAGGCTAGCCCTCCCCAGGTTTCCCTGGTGGCCACTCTGGCCAACACCAGGGAAACTCTATGCCCCCCTCCCGGCCCCGGACCCCTTAAAGGGGCACGGGCTGGCTACGGTGCCCGTGCCAGGTGCAAGCCTGCCAGCACCCAGCTAGCAGACCCTGCACCTGGCACGGCACAGAGCCACCCACCCGATGCCCCCCAGCCCACCCCCTCTTGCCGGGACCAGGCTGGCGGCTCCCGGGAGCTTGCCCTGGACCGCAAGAGGCGGGCACCTTCCTGGGCTAGTGCGGACATCGTGGACCTCGTCCACGATCTCCGCACTAGGCACAGGAAAGTGGCCGGCTAGGGCAGGAGAGCTGCCAGCCTGGCCACCCAGGACCAGGTGTGCATGAAAATCAAGGGGGTCCACTGAGACCCCCGACCCTGAGCCCTGAGCTTACACTGGCCGTACTGGGTCAGACCAAAGGTCCATCTAGCCCAGTAGCCTGTCTGCCGACAGCGGCCAACCCTAGGGACCCTGGAGGGGATGGACCGAAGACAATGACCAAGCCATTTGTCTCGTGCCATCCCTCTCCAGCCTTCCACAAACTTTGGGCAGGGACACCACTCCTACCCTCTGGCTAATAGGACTCCCTGGACCCAACCTCCATCACTTGATCTCACTTCCCTTTAAACTCTGTTCTAGTTCTAGCCTTCACAGCCTCCTGCAGCAAGGAGTTCCACAGGTTAACTATTTGCTTTGTCAAGAACAACTTTCTCTTACTAGTTTGAAGCCTGCTACCCATTCCTTTCCTTTGGTGTCCTCTAGTCCTTCTTTATGGGAACTCAGGAAGAACTTTTCTGAATGCACCCTCTCCACCCAACCCCTGCTTTTAGAGACCTCTATCCTGTCCCCCCTCCGTCTCCTCTTTTCTAAGCTGAACAGTCCCACTCTCTGTAGCCTCTCTTCATCTGGGACCTGTTCCCAACCCCTGATCATGTTAGTTGCCCTCCCCTCTCCCAGCCTTTCTCTTCCCCTCTCCCACCTCCTTTTCCCAGTCTCCCCCAGTTTTGTTCAATAAAGACAGAGTCAATGTTGGAAGAAACGTTATCTTTATTTTGTACATCAATAAGAAGGGGGGCTAGGGAAGGGTAAGTGGAAGGAGGTGAGGGAGGAATGGGGTACGAGCCCCCGATGGGGAGGACTGGGCTGGCTCTGCAGGCTTCTGGGGGTGGAAGCTCTCCTGCAGCCCCCAGATCGCCCCCTCTTCCCAGATCGCAGCCTGCGGTAAGTGCAGCCGGGCTGATGGCCGAGTGGTGTGATGTGCCCAGTGTGGGTACTCCGGGCACTCCAAGCCAGGACTGCTTTGCAAGCGGGGCACCCCTGAGAACTGTCTGTCCGGGGTGGGGGTCGGGACCCTTTAAGCGCAGCCCTCGGCTAGCCTGAGACAGTATCTCCATGCTCTAAGTCCTCCTTTTATGCCCTGCCGGCACTGCTTCCGGCCATCATTAAGCCCTGTTCAGAGTCCACTCAATGTGGACTTACTAGTTCGAACTAGCAAAACGCTAGTTCGAACTAGTTTTTAGTTCTAGACGCGTTAGTTCGAACTAGCTTAGTTCGAATTAACTAATTCGAACTAAGTTAGTTCGAACTAGCGCTGTAGTGTAGACGTACCCTTACAGGCTGGGGACTGACTGGCTAAGTAGCAGTTCAGCCAAAAATACCTGGGGATTACAGTGGATGGGAAGCTGGATCTTAGTCAGCAGTGTGCTATTGTAGCCAAGAAGGCTAATGGCATACTGGGGTGCATTCGGAGGAACATTTCCAGCAGATCTAGAGAAGTTGTTATTCCCCTTTATTCGACATTAGTGAGTTCACACCTGGAGTATTGTGTCTAGTTCTGAGCCCTCCACTACAGAAAGGATGTGGAAGCATTGGAGAGGGTCCAGCGCAGGGCAACCAAAATGTTTAGGGGGCTGGAGCACATGACCTATGAAGAGAGCCTGAGGGATTTGAGTTCATTTAGTCTGCAGAAGAGAAGAGTGAGGGGGGATTTGATAGCAGCCTTCAATGTCCTGAAGGGAGGTTCCAAAGAGGATGGAGAGAGGCTGTTCTCAGTAGTGACAGAAGGCAGAACAAGGAGCAATGGTTTCAAGTTACAGTGGGGGAGGACTAGGTTGGATATTAGGAAAAACTATTTCACTGGGGGTGGGGTGAAGTATTGGAATGGGTTACTGAGGGATGTGGTGGAATCTCCAGCCTAGTGGTTTTTAAATCTCGGCTTGACAAAGCTGTGGCTTGGTTGGTTTAGTTGGGGTTGGTTCTGCTTTGGGCAGGAGGCTGGACTCAATGACCTCCTGAGGTTTCTCCCAGCCCTAGGATTCTATGATTTTACATTCGGCTATAGTGGCTATAAAACTAATATAACACCTATATAACTCTGATCCTTTCATTATTACTGCTAAAAACATAAGATAGGTAAAGCATGTAGCCATAGATTTTATAATGCAAATCTAGAAGTACTAATGTGTATATAGGGAAGAACACCTTACGTGCTACAAATTTCCTTACTTCTGCCAGCCTATTGGCATTTTTATAATTTTACTATTGTAATAAATTTTGCAAATGTGATGCTCCAAGCTATGCTATATCCTTTGTTGTGCAGGGACTTAAAAATAAAATAAAGAAATAAATAAAACAAAACTTCTTACCTTTCCACACAATCAGAAAGTCTAGAACAGTGGTTGGAAGCAGGTGCATCATGACCTCCTACTGCATATAAAAATCCATTGTATGTCGCAACACCAACACCTCCTCGCCTCTTAGACATTGCAGCACACATACTCCATTTGTTAGTATGTGGATCAAAGCATTCCATGGATTTTAAGCAGGAGCTGCCATCCCGTCCACCAACAGCATACAATCTATAACATTCAGCATGAGGATGAACCAGTGCTGTAAACACATGTTATGTCTTTATACGTTCATTTTAATAGAGGTGTCATTTGTTTAGCCTAATTTAAAACATGTTAAAATAATCTCTTTGAAGGAGAGTTGGAACAAACTTTGCACTAAGATTCTTTTTCCACAATCTTTTGGAGAATTTGATACTAGTCTCAAAGGGAAAGGTGCTACTGCATTTTTGCACATCTCACTATTAAGTATTTGAAGTAGTTCAGCAAAATAAGATTAAAGAATCTTTTCCACATGAGCTATTCATTATAATAATCTGAAAAGACAAAACAGGAAACAGATAGTCTTAAAAATAATATGAATGATGGTTTTTTATGGTTGACTTGTTAAGCAAGTATTGTTAAACAGTCTTTTTATTCCACTAATAATTTAAAACTATAATAACTGCATCGTACATCAGTTAATTACTTGACATCATTCCCTGAGTCTGAAAGACCTCAACCTCTATTTCAGAAGAGAATAGTTATATCATCCCTTCTATTACATGTGCCTGAAGCAGTGGAGACCACAGTGATGTAGTTTGCACTGTCTTGCCATTGATATTGAGATGACATTTTTCTTTCAACAGCATGGTGCCTTTTGTTTTCCAGGTGCCTGGCTAGCATTAGGGCCTGGATTAAAATGACCTGTCTAAAGTTCAACCCAGATAACATGCAAATGATTCTGACTAGTTGGGAGAAACAGATTACAAGCCTCTTTCCAAAGAGGCTTTTTCGAAAGAATCTTTCAAAAAAATGCCTTTTTTCGAAAGAATCTAGATGTTCTCTTTCGAAAAAGCACAGTTTGTATTCAATAGTGCCTTTTTTCGAAAGAGTACTTTCGAAAAAAAGCATTATTCCTCATAAAATGAGGTTTACCGCAAGTGACAAAACTGCTGCCTTCTTTCGATATACTTTCAAAAGAATGTGGCTGAAGTCTAGACGCAGAGGAAGTTTTTTCGAAAAAAGATTACTTTTTTCGAAAAAACCATGTAGTTGAGACACACCCAGAAAGTATGGAGGCAATGGTGCTTGACTTTTGTAAATCCTAAGGTCCTTTTGGATTTCCAGCTGATTCTTAAGGATTGCTTAGCAACTGCAGTTGCTTGATGTGATTAGTGTGAGAATTTAATTCAGATATGAACATTATCTCTTTGCTTTCTCTTTGAGTTATTAGACTTCTACAATTGCTACTTGAAAATTGCTCAGATATTACATATGTGAGGAAGAGAGAAGTGTATTTACTTAATAGTACCTGACACAGGAAAAATGGAAGATGTGCTTGAAATACTGCACGAGATTCCTATTCACTTTTAAATATAGCTCAAGTTCACATAGATCTTTCAAACCTTGAATGACTTTATACTACACACCAGAGAAATCGTTATCTATTCACACAAACATCATCTTTACAGGTGAAATTATGATATACTTTCACAAAACCTAGCAAGGAAATGCTGTTTGGAACCAAACTTCTTACTCTCAACCACTTACATTTTAACATTTGTATGCTTGTGGCAGTTTCTTTGGGTCTGACACTCTTTTCATTGGTTAGATTTTGTGATGGTTGCATTTTTTAATTCATGGCAATGGATAAACCTCACCTTCTTGCACAGCTGTTTTGGAAGAGGAGGTACATACCTGAATAATATTTTTCTCTTAATGTAAGAATATATACCCAGTTGCAATGTAATGGATATATTTTAAAAATAAATGTAAAATGTACCTCTCCCTTTCTCTGATGGGAAAAGACAAAATACTACTGCGAAGTGTTACTTGGGCAAAACACATTGTGTGTACTGAAACTCAATTAAAATGTTTTCTGGTGTGGTTAGTAATTAGTCAAATATTCTAATTTCAGCAGCACCACTTTAAAAAATTAGACAATGGAGAAACAAGGAACAAATTCTTTAAAATTGACATGGAAGCCTTTCACCAAGTTGGAAGACAGTGGTTGGAGCTAAATCAATCTCACTTGATCTCAATCTATTTTGAGATCAATCTACTTTGAAGTAGGAATAAGAGATCCTCCGGAAAAGGGCTTTTTTCGGGAGGATCGGGGCCAGTGTAGACGCTCTTTTCCGGCTTTTCTAAAAGCCGGGAAAAAGCGGCGGACATTTTTATTTAAATGCCGCGGGGGATATTTAAATCCCCCACGGATTTCCCTATTACGACCTGTGAAATTAACATGCCCCTTTCGGAAAAGGGGCCAGTGTAGACGTAGCCATACTGTACTTTAAATTCTTTTATATAGTCTGAATGTAACATCCTCAATTTTGTGTGTTGAAAGTTTGTACCAAAGATCATTTGACAGCTTCTTTCTTCCATTACACATTTTTGGGTTATAATTTGCTTCAAAGCTATATAAATGGATGTGACAACATAGGCATACAGAGAGGTGTAGTCTAAGGGATCTTTTCATGTTTATCCATGGCCCATAAAACATCTTACCTAGAGGTTTCCATAGAATCAAACCCCTCTCACCAAAAGCTGCTGGGCCATTTCACCTGGTTTTCCAGTTTCCTTCCTGATTATTGTGTAGAGAAAGGAGGATAAAATTGATCCTACTGTACACCAATCTAGGAAATGCTTCATCAATTGCAAAAATGATGCAGCTCCTTATTGAATTGAAAAATGCAAGAAAATAAAAAGTGTGTCTCACTGCACGATACTGGGAGGAGGGGCAATTTTTGGCCAAAGACGCATAGATAGAACTATTTTTGTTCAAAGTTTCTGATACTCTGAAGTAAAACACGCAACACCTATTTTAAGTTCTCATCTGAAAAACCCATGCACAATAAACTACATGGAACTCAGCTTCTCTAAGTTAGATAGAGGAAAAGCTATATAAACCCTGACAAGAGTAAAAAATATGGCTCTGGGTAGAAATTATTTTAAACCTGGTGATTAAAACCTTTCCTTGGCTCTGCATTCAGTATTTTCCCTTCATTTCATTTGCTATTCTTTATTTTGGGCTTCCTAGGAAATAGGAGCTTAGGTTTACAATATTTATGTATTTTGTGGGTAATTATTGCTTGCTGTGTGGCTCCTTTTAGACAATGTACCATCACTCTGTGGCTGATTTTAAAGGGAAGAAGTAAAATGATAACATTTCTTTAAAAGCGAATAGACCAAAATCTAAAATTCAAAACTGACCGTGGTAGTATTTCAAATTAGCATAACTATGAATAGGTAAAATACCATAAAGATAATATTTTGAGGAGTAGTGGTCTAGCATGTTATGTCTTTCTGCTATTATGCAATATTACAAAGTTCTCTTCAGAAAAGAAATTATTAAATATTAAAAGTAAATTGTAACACACACAAAGCGGAGCAAAAGTAAGTAAACAACCCTCTACTCCACCCTTCTGGTTTGTCTGTTTACATACTTGCTATTTAATGCTGCAACCCCCACTGTGCTTCTAGGAGTTGACATGCTAGCAACGTAATTCCATTGTCGTGCTTGGGGATCCCATCTTTCTACTGTGTTAAGATAACTCCATCCATCATGACCACCAACAGCATACATTGGTCCTTCAAGCATTGCTACCCCTTTGAAAAATAGAATTAGGGACAAAAATAGATCTGATATCAGAACATTTCAGTAACTAATATTTGTTCATTGACAGTCATAGTTATGGCTTTTCCTGTTTCATATCTATATCTAGATATGAAATGCGTGTCCATCTGTGAGCCTGTTTGTTCAAGAACTCCTCCTAGGTAGTAAGAGCTAAGACCACGAAATTTGGTATGCAGCTTCCTCTTATCATAACTTAAAGGTAAGGCAAGGTTTGATTCTGTAAAGAAAATGGGAAGTGCCAGGAATGGGACTGTTTTCCAAATGTGGAAAGGGAGGGGTATGACGGTGTGTGTACACCCTGCACAGAAGCAGGTGGGGTTAAGATCCTGTGAGCGGAAGAAGTTCCACCCCTTCACCCATACTGGGAATGCTCCAAATATTGGGTCAGCATAAAAGGCAGCAGAGCAGCTCAGTCTGGGTGGGCCAGTGAAGGAGATAGATCCCCCAGCCAGAGTGCCTGAGCTGCAGTAGCCAGTGACTTAGTCCAGAGGAACTGGAGTCCTAGGAGAATGCTGCTATACAACCCATGCAGAGTCCCAGGGAGAAACCATGGTTGGGGAACTGGGAGACCCAGACACTATATGGGATGTCGGCACTGGTAGGAAGTGACCCAGGGAAGGTGTTGGAGCAGTCTCTCCCAGCCAGGTGTACTCGGCGTGTTTCAGCTGGATTCCTCACCGAAGGAGCAGTAGACCATTCTACTGTTCACAGGACCCTAGGTTGGGACACGGTGGAGCAGGGTAGGCCCAGGTCCCCCTACCAGAGTGCTTGCCCCATCCCTACTGACTGTTGTCACTTGGCCATACTACCCTGAGCCAAGGACTATTTATTGACTCTGGCCATTGGGCCATACTGCCCTGTAACAAAGGCTCTTACTGACTCTCCATGCTGCCCTGTGACACGAGCTATTTGCTGACTCTAACAATTAGCCCTGCGACCAAAGGTACTTTCTGATTCTCTGTCTTGCTCTCTGACATGAGGGCTGCCTACTGACTTTGGCCATTAGGTTATATTACTCTGAGAACAGAGCTGCTTACTGACTCTGGACACTAGACCATACTGCCCCTGAGTGAGGGCTGACCACAGTGGACTCTGACCAGTGGACTGTACTGTCCTGAGAAAAGGGATAACACCATTGACCTTGAGCACTGTGCTTGGCTACCCTGATCTGCAAACGCAGATTTATGGATTATAGAGGCGGCCGGTGACCCTGCAGCCAATTGGGCGGTGTCTACATCCCTGAATATCCTTGCCCCTGTGACAGGGTGTATATATGCTGCCACAAGGGGACAAGAGAGAGAAGGTGATATGGAAAGTAGCCACTGGGGGCAGCAAGAGCAGGGAAGAGCTATATACAGAGTGTCCACTGGGGGCAGCCGCACCGCCAAGAGAGTGGCCAGAAGAGCTGGAGCTCCGCCATCTTGCCTGCCACCAGACAATGTCAGTATCCCCTCTACCCCAAACCCGCTGCCCCTAGCCACTGGGCACAGCGCTGGGGCATGTGTGTGAAAGGCCCTGACCAGCTGGCTGGTGGGGCTGAGGAGAGAGAGAAAGTCCTTGATGGGGAAGCAGGGCTAAGAGGAGACAGAAGGCCCTGCCAGCCAAGTGCAGGAAAGAAAGCTATACTGGATGGGACCTCCTGCCCCAAGCTCCTCCTCATCCCCCCAACCCTCACTCTTGCACCCCTCCACACCCCCAGCTTCCTGCCCTGGCCTACCCTCCATCCCTGGATTCCTGCACCCTTCACACTGCCAGTTCCCTGCCCTGAAAGACCTAGGAAAAGCTGGGTAAGTCTTCTAGTTAATTTATACTATTATAAAAAAAGAGGCGTACATCACACTATCTGTCATAGAAAACATTTGAGAAGACTTGAGAAGTTGCTAGGGGGAGGCAGGCCCCCAACCCCACTGTCATGATCATGAGGGTTAGCCAGCAGCCTGGGGACTAAGGGGTTCACTATGTCCGGGTATGTCTACACTACCCCCCAGTTTGAACTGGGGGGGGTAATGAAGTCATATGGAGTTGCAAATGAAGCCCGGGATTTGAATTTCCCGGGCTTCATTTGCATAAAGCCGGCCAGCGCCATTTTTAAATGCCGGCTAGGTCGGACCCTGTGCCGCGCGGCTACACGCGGCATGGACTAGCTAGTTTGGAATGAGGTGTACAGCTAGTTCGGATTAGGAAGCCTAATCCGAACTAGCTAGTCCGTGCCACGTGTAGCCGCGCGGCACGGGGTCCGACCTAGCCAGCATTTAAAAATGGCGCCATCCGGATTTATGCAAATGTAGCCCGGGAAAGTTGCTTCCTTTGCAACTCTGTATGACTACATTACCCCCCCTAGTTCGAACTAGGGGTGTAGTGTAGACATACCCTCCCTTACCTAGCCAGGTGGAATGTAGGTAGGAATGTAGGTAGGAATTTCAAACTAGGACAAAGGAATTTTTTGGTTTTTCTCTCCTTTGCTCTGGGCAGTTCTCTCCAGCTATTGAGGGGGACAGACATGAGGAAACGAGGAGTAATGGTAGTTCGGAATAGGAAGCCTAGTCTGAACTACCTAGTCTGTGCAGCGTGTAGCTGTGCGGCACGGAGTCCTCACTAGCGGACATTTAAAAATGGCGGCTCCCGGCTTTATGCAAATGAAGCCTGGGAAATTCAAATCCTGGGCTTCATTTGCAACTCCGGTTGCCTACATTACCACCCTAGTTCGAACTAGGGTGTAGTATAGACATACCCTATGTTTCCCTCCAAGAAAAGACTCTTTCTTCACTTTCTGTAAGTAGGGTAAAGTTTAGATAAATCCGTTAGGTTTCATTGTTTTATGGTTTGAGTATGGGATCTGCTGTCTGTGCACTTTTAAAAAGATGTTTTGGCTTTTCTTTGTAATTAAGTTCTAGGCCCATGGAGTTCTCCCGGAGTATATTTTGTTACTTTTCCATCTAGGCATTATGCTTGCAACAGGAATATTGTGGTGATAATAAATGTTTTCTCTTTTCCTTTTAGTAACCTGTTATTGGTTAATGGTGGTGTCCTGCTTTTTACTTTAGGGGTGAGATTTTCCCAAATGGTCTCTCTCCTGGTTTCTTTATTAATTTGGGTGGTGGCAGCGGAAGTTTTATTCCCAAAATCTAGACTTTTAAGATTTTGGGGGGAAGTTTTATACCAAATCCTGGTAGATAAGGTTTTGGGGTAATTGCTGGCCCCCACTTCTGCATTTATCATTAGCCATGCCACTTCTCCTTAGCCATGACACCCTCCTACAGCCCTGCCCCCTCTGCTGATGCACCGCTCCTACCACAGGGAGGGGAAGAGGAGCTGTGCACCAAGCACATGCTTGCCTCCTCCACCACAGGGAGGAGAAGAGTGCGTGTGCTCCAGCCTCCCCAGAGCAGCAGGGAGGGAGGAGGTCCCGCAGCCCGAGCTGGCCAAAGCCTCCCTTGCCCTGGGAGAAGTGGGGGGGGGGGGGGAGGAGGCCACATATGCACCACCCCACACACATCACAGGGAGGGGAAGAGTGCATGTGCCCCAACATCCCTGGAACAGCAGGGAGGGAAAATGATGCATGGCACCAGCTCCTTCCTCACCCCTGCCTCTAGGAGCAGTGGAGAGGGAAGAGGCCCACACAGCTCTAGCTTACCCGCCCCCAGGAACAGCGGGGAAGGAGAAGGCCATGTGTACCCCCCCACAACCATGGGGAAGGAAAGAGCACAAGCACACCCCAGTATCCCTGGGGCAGTGGGGAGGGAAGAGGATGCATGGCGTGAGCCTCCCCAGTCCTGGGAACAGTGGGGAGGGAGGCCACATATATTTCTACCATCATAAAGCTTCATGACACTGAGCAGAATGAAAGTCCCATACACTTAATGCAATTTCAGAATTTCTGCTGGGAAATTACTGATTTTCATTCAAAGACTCCCGTCTCCAGAGTTTTGCCATTTCCATTTGTACCAAACACTTCAGGTTAGTAATAGTATATGTTTAGAACTTACACATAAGATCATAGATGCTATGCATTTAGGTACAGGAACAAGTATTATTCAGCTTTGTTTTCTCAATTCCATTTAGGAATGAATAGTTCTTCATATTATATATGAAAGCTTTATGTTATGTCTTTATGTCTTTGTTTCATTTGAATTTGGATGCCTAAAATTAGGCTTTTAAATCCCTATCTACAGACCTAAATATAAATGGCCCAATTTTCAAAAGGCACAAAATCTCACTCAAGCTAATAGTAGCTAGAGGTGCAAGACAGTTTTGAAAATCAGTCTAATTTAAGAACCTAACTTTAAACATTTGGGTTTTAATATTATAGCCTATATGGTGGGTGAATCCTGCCCCACTAACATCAATAGTAAAACTCCAATTGATTTAATTTTGACCAGGATTTCACCTGTTTTATTGTCCATTGTTTTCTCAAAGCAAATAGTTGCAAAGTTGAGCTGAAAGAGCATTAAGCTGTGAGGTCAGCACAGAGTACTTTGTAGAATGGTAATACATGCCTGGGGTGCTTGATTGGTTATGAATCAAAATCACCAGGTTTTTTTACTTTTTAAATTATTATTCTTATTGTGTTTACAATAATACCTAGCTTTATGAACAGCTCAAAGATTTTCATGAAAAAGTTGTTTCTAGAATCAAAGCCCTCTTAATTCATATACTACAAATTATCCCAAAGAAGGATTTTCAACTTTTTGAACCCCTGCTTATATTGCACATCCAGCCTTAAATTTGTCCCTGTTTTGATTGTTTGCAATTGTTGATTTGATATACAATATCAAGTCTCAAGGCACATTAAGTTTTATAAGCTCTCGCAATGAGATAACTGGTAAAGTAAAAGCATAGTTTTTTTCTGAATAAAATTGAAAAGACAAATTAATTGGGTTTTGTGAAGTATGTTGATTATAGGATGTTTGTAAATAGATTGGATTTTGCATATTTATATTTAATTAATGTGTCATAGGGCCTTATTTTCAGCGGTGCTATGAAGTATATGACATTGTAAGATCATTGTGTATTGCAAATGGATCCCTAGATAGTCAGAGGGACTTTAGAATTTCCTACTAATTTATTATTTTACCTTTATATGTAGTTTTACAATGGAAGGCCAGTGCAAGATTTTGGGTATGTCTATAGAGCAAAGTTATTACGAAATAAAAGCTGTTGTTTTGAAATAACTTTCCTAGCATCTACACAAGCCAATTGCTATTTCAAAATTAAATTGAAATAGCGGGGCACTTATTTCGAATTTGGTAAACCTCATTCTACGAGGAATAACACCACATTTGAAATAGCTATTTCAAAATAAGTGCTGTATAGACACATATTTCGAAATAGGGGGGCTCCAGCTTTCCCAGGGTGCCCTGGTGACCACTCCAGCCTCAACCAAGAACACTTCTCTCCCTTCCCCCTCCCTGGAGCCCTTAAAGGGGTTGACTCTGGCCACAGTGCCAAGCCTGCCAGCCCAGAGCCAGGAGTCTGCCAGGGCCCAGAGAAGGTGGGTGCCTTCCTGGTCCAGGGTGGAGATAATGGACCTTATTCAGCTTTGGGGGGGATGCCCCCAACATCCAGGATCTCCGCATTAGATGGAGGAACGCGGCCATCTATGGCAGGATAGCTGCCAGCCTGGCCACCAAAGGCTATATGCGAACCCAGGAGCAGGTCTGCATGACAATCAAGTTGGTCTGGCGAGACCCCCCCAACCCTAAGCTTCCCCTCCCCCTTCTTCCCTTTGCTTCCTCCTTCCAGCTCCCTCCTCCCAGGTTTCCACCCTCTCTTCTCCCCTCTCCTGCCTCCTTTTCCCAGTCTCACCAGAGTTCCAGTCCCTCCCCACCCCCAGTTTTGTTAAATAAAGAGAGTTTGTGTTCATGAAAATACATGTATTTTAATTGACATCAGGAAGGGGGGTTAGAGATGGGTAAATGGAAGGTCGTGAGGGAGGAATGAGGCCCAAACCCCTAGTAGGGCAGACCAGGGAGGCTCTTAATGCTCCTCAGGGTGGAAGCTCTCCAGCAGGGCCTCCTGGATTCTGACAGCCCCCCGATGGACCTCCTGGATGGCAGCCTGCAAAACGTGCAGCCAGGCTCGCAGCAATGCGTCCAAGAGAAGCACCAGAGTGCCCTGGGGCAGCTCTGGCTCTATGTTGCAGAGTGCTGTGGTGTCCTGAGTGAGGGCAACCAGAGCACGCAGAGACAAAATGCTTTGCTGTCCCTCATCGAGGTAGACAAGCAAGCAGGGAAACCTGAGAACTGGATGTCCGGGAGGGTGAAGGGGGTCCCTTTAAGCACAGACCACAGGCAGCAGCCCCACACAGTAACTCCTGACCTGGTTCCCTGCTGGAACTGGTTCCGGCCAGCCTTAAATACTATTCAGAGTCCACTCAGGGTGGACACATAGCAAAATGCTATTTTGAAATGCATTTTGTGTGTAGACGCGTTATTTCAAAATAAGCTATTTTGAAATAACACTGTAGTGTAGACATACCCTTTTAGATAAATAACAAACACTGGAGGGAGGATTTTATACCAGTGGGAAAGTAGCTGGTTTTGAAAAATATCCTGTATAAACACTGTTTTATATTCAGTAAATATTTAAGAAAAATGGTATTTATTTGTATCATCTTAAAACCAGTATTATTAATCTGTAAATGTGGTGCAATATATATTGTACAGTAACTCTCTTACCTAAGCCATGTCTGTGTGTTGACATTGGAGGCATTATAGTCCAGACTTTGGTAGCTGGATTGAAACATTCAACTGTATTTGAAGTTTTCAGGCCATCTCTTCCTCCCACAATATAAAGCTTGTTTTCAATTACTGCTACTCCAAACTGCAATCGTCTGCCATTCATGGTACCAATTTGTATCCAACTGTTTGTCCTAAGGTCATATTTCTCAATTGTAGTAGTACCTGTTAAAAGCATAATTATCAAAACTTTAAACTGCATCATGTGATCCTTAGTGTTTCACATTAGTAGTTTGTGACAACTCCCTCTCCATTACTCTTTTTAAAGAAATGGCTCCTGTCAGAAATTCAGTAATTGCTGTTGCTTCCATAACTCTGATTTATCACAGCAGGGAGGCCACTGCTCAATAACTAAGGTAGGCAGGAGGCAATTGTTAATCACACCTCTGATTCCAAAGATCCCTTTTAGCATGGTTGGGAGGTTTGGGAAGTTTCGTTCACATGATCCTGAAGACAATCATATGGAAAAAGCAAACTGATTTTCTGCCTGTCCCCTAATGTGAATAAAATCTACTAATTTTGATGGAAGTGAAGGCAAGTACCACATGACCTGCAATTAGCAACTAAGATATGGTTTATGGGCCACCAAAATACCAGCAGAAAGAAACTGGAAAGAAGGTTTTCAATTTGCTGCATAGTGCCCTCACAAATCTAGTCCAGAATGACTCCACCTCTGTACTTTTTAAGTTTACTGAAATAACCAATACAATATTGAATGTTCTCTTTATTTCCCTCTGGTGATTTTTGCAAACTTTTCAAAATCTAATTACTTTTGAAATTAATCTGCCTTATCTCTACTGCTTTGAATAATGCCATGGAAAATATTGTTTCCTATGAGACCCTGTTTAGAAATGCTTAACCAAATACATTGGGGCTGCGTCTAGATTGGCATGATTTTCCGGAAATGCTTTTAACGGAAAAGTTTTCCATTAAAAGCATTTTCGGAACAGAGCATCTAGATTGGCACGGACGTTTTTGCACAAAAGCACTTTATGCGGAAAAGTGTCCATGCCAATCTAGACGCGCTTTTCCGCAAAAAAGCCATGATCGCCATTTTTGCAATCGGGGCTTTTTTGAGGAAAACAAATCTGAGCTGTCTACACTGGCCCTTTTGCGCAAAAGATTTTGCCTGAACGGGAGCAGAATAGTATTTCCGCAAGAAGCACTGATTTCTTACAGTAGGAAGTCAGTGCTTTTGCAGAAATTCAAGTGTCCAGTGTAGACAGCTGGCAAGTTTTTCCGGAAAAGCGGCTGATTTTCTGGAAAAACTGGCCAGTCTAGACACAGCCTGGCAGAATAGTGGGCAATGAGAGTAAAGAAGTTTATATTAACATTTTAAAATGGCTTGTCCTTTTCATAGTTTGACTCCTCCCATCTTTCCATTCTGATCTTGTCCCCTTTTCCTAAATTTAAACATTCTTCCTCTTTCCTATTATCTTTTATTCTGAATTTCTATATCTTCCTCACTCTCTCTTTTACTGCTCTCTTCATTTTGCTTGCCATGTGCTACTCTTACCTTTGACCCTCCCCCAGTCCCTCTGGTCTCGTGCTGGGTGAGGTTTCCCAAATCCTCCCTGATTATTTCAAAAGATTAAAGAACCATTCAGTCCACTAATTTTAAACGTAGGTGAAATTATATTAATTGTGTGTACAGTGTATCTGTGCATTCTAGCTATAATTTTCAGAAGAGCTGAGAGGAGAAAGGCACCTCGCAACCATTCATATTCGATGTGATTTGGGAACTTGGCAACTCTGAACATTTCAGCAAAAAGTGCTTAGTTTTGATCTTTTTTGAGCTGTTTATGATATCCTTTGATAAACACTAAAATCCTGCCTGGCACTGTTATTGGTTGTTTTTGGAGGGGGGATATTTCCAGATAGTGGGATGTTCTCCTTTAATCACAGAAATGCATTATTTGTAGACATGATAATTTATTCCCCTGCCCAATGTTGTTGCACTAGCACTGTACATTAGTTAGTTCAGTGTTGATTTGCTCTTACAAATCGAATTCAGCTCAAGATGTGAGTCAGAGCAGTCATGGAAAAGTGGGGAAGTGAGGAAATACTGACTTCCTAACCAGCAAAAGGCAAAAGTTCAAACAAATGGACTTTTTTCCAAGATAATGAGTGAAAAGAATCATTGATGGGAAGTACACGTCCTTTCTTTTTATAGTCCTTACTTGGAAAAACTTTTTTTTTCATGGAAAAAACCCTAGTTTATCTTTAAACTCTCAGTTCTTGGTAGCAGATGAGTTCACAATTCAATCCAAAACAAAGACTCACTCCAGCCACTACAACTTAATTTTGTTTGATAAAACAGACTTCAGAAAAGAGCCCCAGTTTCTTTCCTTCAATTAGTGATGTGTTTCACATTCAACAAATTGTAAAGTTGCAATTATTTCAAACTCTCAAGGAAACACAAATCAATCAAGTTAAATATTTTCTTGCTCTTCATAACACTAGCTGTTATGAATATTTTATGTTCAGGAGGCGAGCTGTCATTTTTTAAGGTGCTCAATATATTTAATACTTTTTAAACCTAAAAGTGAAATGAGTAACTGTCTTGAAATACTATTAATATTATTTCATACAGCTAAATGTAATAAAGGAGCAAATCACTAGACTTGAAACACCTTATAACATTCTATCTATCTACTTATTTACTGAAGAATGGGAGATCTGTAATGTAATTCTATGACATTTTGGAATAATTGTATTTCCATGCTTACTCACAGTAAATGCAAGGATATGATTTTGCACAATATTAATTAGCATGCTCCCTATTGTATGAATTATTCAATTTTTCAAGTGACAGACATAAAAACATGTGACCTTTACTTCCAGCCTTTTTTAAGTAGTTTGAAAAGTCTGAGGCTACGTCTACACTGAACATTAATTTTGAAATAAGCTATTCTAGAAGATATTTTCTGAAATAGCTTATTTCAAAATAGCACATCTACACACAAAATGCGCATTGAACTAGTGCTTAGCTATTTCAAAGCAGAGCATCCACACTGATTGGACACTAACTCACATTTACGGTCACCTGGAACTACTTCAGGCAGGGCATCATGTCAGCAGATATTTTGTGTGGCTGTTTCTTGAGGCTATCTGAGCTCTTGCTTAAAGGGACCTCACCTGTACAGCAGTGTCTCAGGCTTTATCTCTTTCCCTAACTCCTTGAGGGACAACAAAGCCTTTTCCTTTGCCTTCTGTGGTTGCCCTTGCAGACACCTCAGCTTGCCAGACATGGAGCCAGAGCTGCCTCTGGGCAGCCTTCAGCTATTGCAGTTTGTGCTGCAAATCATGGAGCAGTTTCTGCAGGCCACGCCCTGCAGGAATCCAGACTTCAGTTCCTCTGGGAGACCCTCCTTGGATCTCTGTGGGCATGGCTCATGCACATGGATCTCACTCACTCTCTCCTGGACACCATGTCCCACACCTCTGGTGTCTGGACACCAGTGCAGATTGGTGGGACCAGATTGTCATCGAGTAGTGGGGAGATCAGCAATGGCTCCAGAATTTCAGGATGAGGAGGGACATGTTTCTGGAACTCTGTGAGTGGCTTGCCTCTGCCCGCAGGTGACAGGACACTCACACAAGACCTGCCATCCCCATCCAGAAGCATGTTGCCATTGCCCTCTGGAAGCCACCATGCTGGATAGCCACCAATTTGTCAGGAACCAGATCAGCATGGGGAGATGGAATGCTGGGGCCGTGCTCATGCAGGTATGGCATTCTCTGGCTATTGCTCCAAGGGAGGGTGGACTGCAGGAATTGGGTTCCCTAGGGAAAGGTGGTGGTGCAAGCCCCCTCTGCAGGAGGTTTATTCACACCCTGAAAAAGCCCTGCTGGGGGTTGGGGTGAACGTGAGGGGTGAAGGGTTGCTCCTGGTGAGTGGGAGAGGGAGGATCAGGGCAGTAGGCTGGAGGGACTGTCAGGGGCTCTGACACCCCTGTGATTCTCTGTTTATCTCCTTCTGATGGTGATGAGGGGTATCAACACCATCCTGCTGCACAGAGTCATCCACCTCGGTGATGTGGATGCCATCAATGCTGGGTTTGCCGACATGGGCTTCCCCAACTCAACTGCGGCGGTGCTATTGGCACCCACATCCCCATCCAGGCCCCCAGCCACTGGGCATCTCTCTTCATCAACCATAAGGGATAGTTTTCAATGGTCCTGCCACTTTCCCCTGGGCTGTCCCACTAGAGGCCTGTGCTTTGCCTCCTCTGCCTTTTTTTCTACACCCCTCCTTTCCCCACCTTCCCCCTTTCCCTGCTGAGAAAATAAACATTCTGCAATGGTCCCACTGGGGCCAGTTCACCAACATTTATGTTGGGTTGTCGGGGAAGACACACAACGCAGTGTCTTTAGAAACTCTAGCATGTTCCAGAAGCTGAATGCCAGAATTTTTTTCCCTACCACACCATCAGAACCAGGGACATGGACATGCCTATCTGCATAATGGGGGATGTGGCCTACCCTCTTCTGCCTTGGCTCATGAAGCCATACACCGGCCACCTCAACCCCTCTCGGGAACAATATAATGCCAGGCTCAGCAGGACCTGCATGGTCATAGAGGGCACCTTCGGCCATTTGAGGGCATGTTTCAGATGCCTCCTCACCCAGATGGACCTTGGGGAGCTCAACATCCCTCATATGGTGGCTGCATGTTGTGTGCTCCACAATGTGTGTGAGTGGAGGGGGAGGCATTCCTGCCAGGGTGGGGGTTGGAGGCTGACAGCATCTGCAGGGCCTTTGAACAGTCGCACACAGCTACCATCCAGCAGGTACATCAGGGGGTCGTGTGCATCCAGCAGGCTTTGATGGAGAGTTTCTCCCCCGGGGGGCCAATGACACTTTCCCCTGGGCTGTCCCACTAGAGGCCTGTGCTTTGCCTCCTCTGCCTTTTCTTCTACACCCCTCCTTTCCCCACCTTCCCCCTTTCCCTGCTGAGAAAATAAACAACATTTTTGTTTTGGAAAAAATAAAATTTCTTTTTCTTTTTATTTGGGGGTCAAAGAAACTGGAAAAAGAACCTGGGAGATGGGAGGAGAGAATGGGGAGCAGGGGGAATAAGAATCTTGGAGGAAGCTGGAAGGGGAAGGAAGGGGGAGGAGAGGCTCAGGGATGAGGTTGGGAGTAGTGCCTGGCCCTGGTGATCCCACCACCACAGGAATGGGAGAGGGAGTGAGAGGAGCTACAGCAAGCACAGGAGTGGGAGGAGGAGCAGGCATCATGGTGGCAAGGAGGTAGTGCACAGCCATGCACATGGAGCAGCCCTGCTCCAGCAGTTCCCACCAGGTGTCTTGCCATGGCTGGATGTCTTCTTGGAGCCTGTGGTCAATGGTCAGCTCCTGGAATCAGAGTTCTGGATGCTGCCTCTTGAACTCATCCATTGGTCTCCTGTGCCTGCAGGTTTCTCAGGGTCAGGAGGCTGCCCTCGGTGGTGTCAACTGTCCCCCTCTCGCAGATGGTCTGGCTGTGGAGAATAAAGAGAGATGGTCAGTCATCCCAGGGAGCACTGTGCCTGAAGCCTAGCCCTCATCCGTGAGCTGAGAGCAGCTGTTCTCGGCTCAGTCAAAGGTGATGTGTTTGGAGTAAGGCCATGTGTACTCTGGCCAGTGGGCCCATTCCTACAGAGGCCCAGATGTCACCGGGAATGGGTGCTGCCCTGAAAGTGTGGGCTTGCCATGTGCCATGGGCGGGACTTCTGTGTGCCATGTGAATTACCCCAGCCCCCTTCTAGAGTTGGCTTGTAGAGGGAGTCACAAGCATGGCAGGCCTCTCCAGGCACCCTGTGGCCAATAGCACAAAGTTCTGTGGCATACTCCTGGGGCTGTGTGGCTGTGTGGTATGACAGGTGCTCCCACATGCACAAGCCACTGCACAATCGCCATGTCACAAGGGCCAAGCAAAGAGTGCCCAGCATCCCCTCCACCCCCGTGTGAAAGGAATTCCCTACTTCCCCAGCTTCAGACAATGCCTGGCACATGTCCACAGGGAGGGGTACTGGCTCCTGGGTCAGGAGGGTGCTGGTGCTGGCCTCCTCTGACTGATCCTCCTCCTCTATCTCCTGCTCGTCTCTCTCTGCCCTGAGGATGACAATGGGCATCTCGAAAGGGGGACCATAAGAACATAAGGAACATGGGATCCAATGGACAGGAATGGGGCCTTGAGCAGCCTGGCCTTCCATTAGGGCTGCACACACTCCTGCAGTTGGCAGCACTGTCCCTGGGAGTAGGTGCTGCCTCTAGCGTGCAGGCATGCCCATGTGCCGTGTGTGACACTCCAAAGTCTATGTGCA
The DNA here is from genome assembly GCF_049634645.1 of Pelodiscus sinensis. NCBI lineage: Eukaryota > Metazoa > Chordata > Testudines > Trionychidae > Pelodiscus > Pelodiscus sinensis. The sequence goes on from NC_134723.1 coordinate 13,429,404, forward strand.
TGTGTGTGTGTCCCCTTGTCCCCAGCCTCCTTCCAGGGGTCAGAAATGTGGGCGGCTTCCCCAGAGCCTGTGAGCAGGAGCCCAGAGGTGCTCTGGTGCTGCCTCTTGGGGCTGCATGGCGCAGACTGGTGCTGCACATGCATCCATGTGCATGGACTGCAATGTGACAGCCAAGCTGAGAACGCCAAGTGAAGATCGTACCACATCCCCTCAGTGCCCGGCATCCGCACTCTGTGTGTGTGAAAAAATAAGAGCACTCACCTGATGATCCCTCTCAGGCCTTGGAGGATGCCCTGGATGCATTCAGGCCATAGGGTACCGGCTCCAGGGTGATGGTGGTCACCGTGTTGGCTGCGTCCTCCACCTTTTTCTCCTCCTCCTCCTTCTCCTCATGGGCTGGGACCCCTGGGCAGGTGACGATGGGTGTTTCCAGCCCTGAGTCTACCACCAGGAGTGGGGAAGGGGCTACACCGCCCCCAGGATGTAGTGCAGTTCCTCAAAATAGGAGCAGGAGTGGGGTCCTGGACTGTAGCATGAGCTCCTTCAATTCACTCCGGACCTGCTATAGAGCCCTGGTGTGGCCCTTCATGGCCAGGCTGTCGGGCCGTAGATGTCGTCATTGCACCATCTGGAGTGGAGATCCTGTAGGTTCTCCTCATTGCCTCACACCTCAAGGAGGGCCAGGATCTCCACCCCAGACTAGGATGGCACGTGCTTTTTGCAGTCCCTGTCAGGCTCCTGGGAGCCCTATGAGTGCTCCTTGGAACAGGCAAGGGATTACCTTGCCAGATGTGTGGCATTGGTAGCTACACTGGTGCTGGAAGCTGTAAGGACCTGCTTCCTGCCACGAGATATCCCCCTGTGTCTGTATGTTTAAGAGCTTCCAGGGTACAGGAACTAGAGTTGTGATGAGTGTGGGAGGAGTGGCCAGAAGGGCACCTGTGATATTTCCTGGAGGCCTTTCTTTTCTCGACAAAACTCCCTATTCTGCATTAACACATACCCTTTTCCAAAAAAGCTTTTTTGGAAAAGGCTTTATTCCTTGTGGAATGAGGTTTACCGCCATCAGAAAAAGCCATCCTTTATTTCTACTTTCTGATAAAATAACAGAATGGATGTTATTCTAGAAAAACACTGCTGTGTAGATGAACCCTAGAAAGAGAAGCAGGGTCCCTTCATGATCCTTTGTGGGAATCGTACAAGTTTCCCTTTCTCCTTGGGTGCTGTGAAGGAATTTTTCCCAAGTCAGGATGGGCTTTTTCATCTTCCCCACAGCCAAGGGGGTTTGATTATAATGATAGACAATTCGTCCCAAAATCTAGAACACAGCTGTAACAATTAGTCTTCAGTGACAAACTCTATGAATTCTCATTGAAGTACTGAAAAAATGTTATGTTTTGTTGCAAAAGTGAAAAAATCAAAAGTCTAACTAAAGATTCACTTTCATTAAATATGGATTAGCTTTGTTTAGAAGGTATGCCATTTTAGAAAATGATCAGTAATAAATTATACTTTTATATGATCTAATAATTTTGAAATTTTTTGTTTATTCTATTTTTCTTTCTAACTGTTCAGGATTTGATTGAGACTAGAGTTTGAAGTTTCAAAACAAAATAAAAACAATTGTTTCACTGTGTTTCCAAACTGTCTCATAATTACTGCAGAAATCTGTACTGTAATACTCTAAATTTTAAGTGTTCCTCTGAATTGGATTTGAAGTCAAAACTTGGAGAGGAAAAAACTATTACTTTCTGCTAGAAGACAGAGCACAGAATGAATGGATATTTTATTCTCTTATCCCTAAATTCCCGTATTTCTATTAGAAACTTCCTAATGATCCTATAACTTCTTTGCCAGTTATTATCTGGGTGTTGCTAAAATAACTGAAAACAACTTCTGAACTTGCCTTTAGTAGCATCCATGCCTCCTACGGCATAAAGTGCACCCACTGTCGACTTCCTAGGTTTAGTCCGAGGACTCTGCATCATGGACCTTCTTTCTGGTAGGAGATGATACTTCATAGCTTCCATAAGAAGTTTCTGACACTCAAGGTCATGCGTGAACATTGGGCTATTTTCAAGATCTGCTAGTAACTGAGAAATGAAACATTGATCCAGTGGTTCCCAACCTTTTTTATACTGGGGACCAGCAAACCCATTTGCAAACTTGCAGCAAATAACAAATATGCAAGTAAAACATTTCCTGCTTGCCAAAATCTGTACCCTCACCCCTTCATACACTCTAAATCTGACTCCTGCTGCCCCATATTATTTTATTCAGTCCCAGTGGCCAGAGCTACCACTCACTGGATGGATCCCAGCCCCCTGCCAGGCAGCAGGCTCGGTCCCCCTCCTCCCCACAGCAGATCCCAGCCCCGTCTCCACCCCCAGCAGGCCTCTGCCTCCCGCGTCACGCAGCCGTGGCAGGTCTCAGCCTTCCCATCAAGCAGCAGGCTCCAGCCCCCCTATCTTCTCCTGAACTGGTCCCAATCCCCATGCCAGAGCAGAACCCAGTCACGCACCATGCAGCCATGGCTCAGATCCCACCCCCATCTGCTGAAACTGGCCCCGGCTGCTCACCACGTGGCTGTAGCATAGGCCCCACCTCCGGCTGCCAGAACAGGCCCAGCCACTCACCACACAGCTGTGGCCTCTCCCACCCATAGCACTGCAGCCACACTCCACATAGCCCTGCCAGCTGGACCATGTAGCAGCTGTTGAAGTTGGAACCAGGGGCACAGTGAGACTGTTCCAGTAGGGGACAGCCTCATGATGGCCCTGGTTCCAGCCCTGCCCGCTGCCCTACTTACCCTGCTGCTGATAGGGAACCACAGTGGGCAGAGCTAATTGAAAGCTGGGGGCATGGCTGGGCAATGTGCTATGGCCTGGCAAGTCAGGGTTCACAACCCGCCGCCAGTCTGCAGACCATCTGTTGGGAACCACTGCATTGATCTATACTCAATTAAAAGGTGGGATATAGCTTAATATCTGAAGCAAAATCAGAAATCTAATTATTTTGGGCTGATCTTTTATTTGAGGTTTGGCATAATCCAAATAAATAATCTGGTGCAAAGTACTGTATTTAAGAAAATAAATATTTTAAATATTACTTTTACTCAATCTTGCTCCCAATGAAGTCAATGGCAAAACTCCCTTTAACATGCGTAGTAGAAGCTGGACCATTACAGTTCAGAAGGCAAACTTTACTAATAGAGGAAGTAATTAAAAGTCTGTTATGTCTTTTTTAAATGAAATATGTGCAATATGTTGATATCCAACATGCAACTGTAGAACCTTACGCTCTTCGGGAACCTGTATATGGTGTGTGGAGTCTAGATTTGATCAGCACCTCATATTCTGATATGCAGACCAGAGTGATCAGGGTGTGTGGCAACAATTTATCTACAGTTAGAAGATTTATCTTTATGTTTTTGTTAACACATGTTCCAAACCCCACTGCTCTGCCCAAGCAGAACTCAACAAATAGGAATGTCTTAGAGAAAGGAATGTGTGCTTGTCTTAATGTAAGCAATAAACAGAGAGGGATCGACAAGCAGAGGGGGAAAAAAGAAGACTCAGCCGGATGAGATAAAGCCAACAGACAACATCCTTCCACATCTGAATCTACAAAAAGGAGGAGCAAACACCCCAAGGGACCCTTTTTCTCCCCCTGCCTATGCATTCATTGTCTTGGAAGAGAAAAGGAAACCAGTGCTAGATCTGGGTGAGGGGCCCTGACCTGAGAGTTTTGCCAGTAATTTTATGGAGCATATTATCAGAAACTTTGCTTGAATCTTATATAATGTTTTGTTAGGCTTTAATATGTATCTTTATTTTCTGACTTTTATGCCTCATTACTTATATTTAAATCAGTTTCTTTGTAGTTAATAGTTTTTTTTACTGTTTTATCTAATCTGGAGTTATCTAAATTGAGAAGTATGAAGAATTATTTGGGATAATAAGATGGAATATTTTCCTTTAAAGGAATAACAGGTTTTAAATATTTTTAACATTCTGGAGATGGCTGAGCAATACAGGACATACAGCTCTGTGGGAAAAGCTTCAGTGTGTGTTGAGGTCACTCTGCATAATAACTGAGATCACTCTGCATAATAAGAACCAGAGAGTAAGCCAAAGATGGCTGTCAGATGAAGTTACACACAGACCTTCAGTGGAAAGGCTGCTTCTTAGGTTACGTCTAGACAGCGGGGCTATTTTGGGATACCGGAAGTATCCTGAAATGGCAATACCACTTCCTTAAATGCACCCATTAATTCAAAATATATTTCAAAACAGTGGGTGCACTATTCCAGCATCCCTGTAACACTTGAGGGTTAAGGGATTTGTCAAAATAGTGCTTTATTTTGAAATTTGGTGCTGTGTAGACAGTGCCCAAATTCAAAATAAGCTATTTCAAAATAACCTCGAAATAAGATATGCATAAATTGCATAGATTATTTCAAGGTATGAGTGCTGTGCAGACACACCTTTAGTGGCTCAGATCGAAGCTACTGCAGCAAGGCACCCAAGGTTGTAATGAAACATCCCACTACTGTTCTGGAGTATACAGAACAGTATGTCACAGCAAGGAAAATTTGTTTCCCAGGTAGTGATTTAGAGCTATTGTCCCTTAATAATGTACATTCATATACCTGTGGTGGAAGTAGTGGTAGTCTAATGTAAGAGAGAAGCATTCCTAGGTCTTGATGCCTGCTTTGCAAATCATGTTTCACCCACATCATTAGAGCCTGGAATATGGCCTCTTCATCTGGTATATTGATGTCATCACTAGAAAGGAGTTTTGCAATTTCACTAGCAGGAAGCAAAAGAAATTCCTGATTCTTTATTACTTCTGTGAAGTGTTCCTAGAAAAGAATAGATTTAATGAATTCATGGTATTGCCACCCTGATACAATATTTGAGCCGAGAATGCATGTTTTGCATGGATTGTATGTTTCCTATTTCCTGTTTCTATTAGAATCAAGGCAAATGTTCTACAGATCATTGAACCGAATATGGTTTTTTCAGTACAGACAAAACTATTTTCTGTAAGAAATTATTTTCCATTCCTAAAAAGAAATATGAAGATAACTTGAAATGTAGAATTCTATTGAAAATTCTATAGGAAAGGTCTTCAAGATTTCTATTGTGTATACTAACCTTTCACTTGTGAATTCCAGACAATGACTTATGACATAAGTGAGATATCAAAATGAGTTTTGTGGTTTTAGCCTTTTTAAAAGGTACTATATGAACAAGATTATTGCTACAGAGGCTGTTAGATCTAGAGAACAGGGACTGTCCAAACTGCCATAATAATAGTATACACCAGTATCAACAAGAACAATTAGAATTCCTCTGGATCTTACATCTGTTTTCTGAGACCCTGGTAGCTGGTTCTGAGTTGTGTGCTCCGTTTTAGCTCAGCTCCCTCTACAATCTTCTGTCACCCAGTCCCCTTGTGGTTAGCAAAGGAGCTCCCCTACAAAGACTGTGCATTGGGTTTTTTTCCCTCCATGACTACTCCATGAGAACTTTGAGGAAACTGACTAACTTTAGCAGGCCTGTATGCTGAGGGGAGCCGTGTGAAGGGTGCAAACACCCCTCCCCCAAAGTTCCCCAGTGTCACCCAAACATGAGGAGAGTCAGCCCTTCCCTGTGTCATAATTGACTGCTTAGAGTGTACTGAGCATGCTCACTGGAATGGAACATGCTCAGTAAGAGCTAGTGTGACTGCTACATTTGTGGATTCACACAGTATTCCTGGCTCACATTAAGAAGAGGTTCAGGGCAAATTACAGTGGAGGGATGGCCAGGGTGTGAGCAGGGAGTAGAAATTAACTGGTCTGGGGTGTCAAGTGACTTTAGGGTGAGGCAGAAGTGGAGCTGGAGGGGAAGAATCAGGTGGGGGGAAGGTAGGATCTGGGGTGTGACTGGGGAAGGAGAGATGCTGCCAGCCCCCATACAGGAAGGGGAAGGGTAACAATTACCCAGTGGGATGAGCCACCTGCCAAGTGTTCAAAAGAAGGGGAGGGAGACAGAAAGGTAGAGGTGTACCAGAGTCCAGGGCAGCTATGATGTGCTCTTAAAGTTACCACCGCAGAGCCTCTCTGCCTTTGCAATGCTATAGCACAGGGGACTGAATGTTGTAAACATCTCACATGCAGCCTTTGAGGGAGAGTGTAACACATTTTGAGGATTTAGAAGTCTCTTACCAGTTTTATATGTCATTGTAAAGTCTCATGAGAGTCAGTATTATCAGCTGCTGTGATTCCCTGAATTGCACTCTTGTCTTTGTAAACCATTTTAATTACAGTTGTGCTCCTTTGCAAATGCTAGTTCTATTATTTTTATTAATCTGTGCAATGCAAGTCACTGTACTATTCATTTTTATTTTAATAGTAATAGCTAATGTTCAAAATAGTTTGTTACTAGTAGTTAATGGTTTTAGCAATACCAGCTGTGGTTTTTGCACCTTGATTTGTACCTTGGAGTTTATTTTACTTTTTTTTCTTTTTTTTTAGCACAAGTTTTATCCTACCAACTCTGTGTTCTTGGGGAATGAGGGCATAGTATCTAGCTTATCTGACTCATGAAAGACATCTCTCCACCCCGTGTCTGCTTGAACCAAAGCAGAGGCTGCTTCCTGGAAGCCTCCTCTGCCTTCCCCTCCTGCCCCACGCTGCTGCCTCTGATAGGAGTGGGGGGTTCAGGCAGCAATGTGGAGATGGTGTTAAGGGGACCCAGCTCTTAAACCAGCTCTAACCAGCACCAGCTCCTGCTTCCCCACCTCTCCCTTTGCTGCCTCTGATACAGAAGCAGTGGGAGGAGGAGAGGAGTGAGTAGTCAACTTGACTACCCAATAAGCCTAAAATTATTGAGTAGTTGACTAGTTGCTTACATCCCTAACCTAAACCCCTTTGAAAGCTTCCCTAGCCTCATGTGAATCCCTCCATTAGTATACAGAATGGAGAAGACAAAGCCCAAGGCAAGAACCACATCCTGCACCCTCATCCCCACCTTGTTCCTGCACACCAGCTCCCACTGAGACTCCCCAGCTCTCTTCTACGCTTTCCTCCTTCCCAGACCCCACATCCCCAGCCTGTTCCTTGCAGCCCCCTTCCACATATTGAACCCCTTATTGTTGTCCCTACCCTAGAGCCTAGGGGCCCCACAAAATCTATAAACCCTGGGTTCCCAGAGGAATTAAACTGTCTCTGGGGGAAAGCCCGAGCAAAAAACAAGAAGACACTCATTAAATGAGTAGTAGTAAAGCTGGATCACAGAGAACAAATCATTATATCACCAATACATTCTCTAAATCAAAGTAAACGGGACCTTACTGAATTAAATGTGTCCAAGGTGATACCTCAGTTCACTCCAAATGTACAAACATTCCATAAGGGGTGGACAGCCTGGCTAAAATTATGGTATATTGGCAAACTCAAAAGAAAAAGAACCCCAAGGGGTGTATTAGAAACTGTTTTGGATGGAAATGGATTATGAGTTGGATGCCACTAACATAGAGGTATTGACAAACAAACTTACTAAGTTATGTTACAGCTGAAATACATGAGTTGGGAAAGTCTATCAGTGCATCCTTGTCAAAATTAGGAATGGAACAACAATTATTTTCTATAATATTGCCAGTATGGCAACAGCAGGAGGAAAAGGATTTGTTACTGTTAGCAGGAACTATGGGATCAATACAAGTAAATGTGTCCCTAGCATTAGCCTGTACACAGGCCCAGGAAATAAGTCAGCAATTCAATTGGTCATTCAAATAATCCAGGAAGGTATGCAGGGAAATTTGCTTTTGGAAATAAGAAAAATGTTGAGGGAAAGTGTTGGAAAAGAATGGAAAAGATAATTAATGGCATGGTGGAAATTGGCAAATTGGTAAACTGGTAAATTTTACCCTAAACAAAGATCAAATGGTTCTAAAAGCATATGTTGTAACTGTACACCCTAGTGTACAGTTGTACATATGTAGTAGTACACCCTTTTTTGGGTTGGGGCCCCACACAGGTGAAAAGCAAAAAAAACCCACAACTCACTGGATGTGGCCTCTGACTGAGAAGGAGAAAGGCATCCCCCACATTCCCCTCGCACACTTAGGATATGGATAGACTGTATCCCTCTGTTGGCAGAGGGATGCAGATTAGGCAGGTCGACATTGCAAATGAGGCAGAGATTTAAATATCCCATGCCTAATTTACATAAAAATGGCTGCTGCATTTTGCCGGCTCAGCACTTTGTCGGCAAAAAGCAGCAGTCTGGGGGGGGGGGGGGGGGAAATCTGTCGAAAAAGAAAGCCTTTTTTGACAGATCCTGTAAACCTCCTTACAGGAGGCATAAGGGATCTGTCGAAAAAGAAAGAAAATCGAAAAAGCAGAGGGGTTTTTCTGACATTGGTAATCCTCATTCTATGCGGAAGAAAAGGCATGTGTGGACACGGAAGAGGGAGTTTTTTTTAAAGAAGAGGAAAGAGGAAAAAGCACATAGCAATCACAGCTGAAATGCGAGATAGCGTCCATTCAGAGTGGACGCTATCTTTTGAAAAAGCAGAAAGCTTTGTTATGCACTTTTGCAGTGTGGAAGCTCTCTTTCAGAAGAAGTTTTTTCATAAGATGTCTTTCGGAAAAGCTTCTTCCAAAAGAAGCCTGCAGTCTATATATAGCCTAACAAAAAAGCATCCCCACCATGTATTTTAAATTTAACACTACTGCCCTATTCTGTCCTGTGAATTTTTTAAAATTAAACTGAACTGAGAAGTAAATTAACACAGTCTGAAGTGCCTGTTTCACTCCAGCTTGTTGGTCTCTGATATGGTTTCCTAATTTTTTTTTTTCTTATGAAGATCATGACTTTTTTATAGTTCTAAAAATTCAGGTCTATCCCAGACTGCAAATATGAGAGGTTCAAAAACAATAAGGGAGAGACTCATATCTCAGAACAATTGCTTCAGCCTGGGAAACAATAGCCTTTGAATTTTCTTTAAAAAAAACAGTGTAAACTGGGTACATGCTGATTCTTTTTTTGCCCTGGAATTTAAATATGACATCTGTATTGGCTGCCTTAATTTGCATCCATGAAGACTTTGAATTTAAGGTGCTTCAGTCCCCGCCCCTATACCCTCTCTAACCCAATGCCCCACCTCTCCCCCAGAGCCAGGCACCTTCAGCTCCCTGCCCTCCCCAAACTCCCACCCCTCTTCCAGAGCCAGGTACCCCCCTCCTTGCTCTAACTTAATGCCTGCGTCTCACTGGAGCGACTGCCACTGTCACATGCTTCCCCATCAAGGTGCTGGGTGCATGCACTGAGCGGCCAGCCATGAGCAGTCTGGGCATGCAGCTCAGAACTAGCAAGAGCCGGATTTCTTTGAGCAAAGAGCCACATGCGACTCGAGAGCCGTGGGTTGGCCATCCCTGAGCTAGAAAAACTATGTTGTTTCTGCCTTAGCACACTAACAGCTAGCAGGTTCAATGGTCCTCCTTTAACACCTCAGCACAGGGAAGGAAAGGCAGCTTGGTGAATTGGCAATTTTAGGGGAGCATCCTCTGAAGTGAATTTAGAAAATTTTAGATGAGAGAGATGGAAATGAAAAGGTACCCAGGGAAAAGCTCATTTGTCAGTGTCAAAAACCTAAGACCCTGGAAATCTCAGACTAGACTGGCACTACAAAGCTAAGAGTCTAGTAAAGAATCTTGGGTGATCATATCTAAAAAAAGCAGAATTTACAAGCTTGTGATTTTTTTTTGTCTAACAATATTTCTTGTTAGACAGTGCCTCCCCTGCTTTGGAAATGGGGGAGAGGGGAAGAGGTGTTGTCAAGGCTTGCTAGGGTTACCAGATGGCTTTCAAAAAAATACCAGACACACATGATCTTGGAACAGGGGGCAGGGGGACCAGCTGGGAGGGGAGTGGGGCTAGCCGGGAGAGGGTTGGGGGGCAGCAGGGCTGGCCAGGGAGGAACCGGCCAGCACAGAACGGGGCTGGCTGGTGGGGAACCTACCAGCGGGGAGCGGGGCTGACCTGGGCACATGCAGATCCCCAGGGTGCTGCCCGTCCCGCACATGGTCCTGGTGGTGTGCATGGGCGAGTCCGGCCCCGGAGATTCCATCCCACCTTGGTCCCACCCTCGTCCCCCTCCTCTCTACTGCATAGCTGCATACTGCCTGGCTGTTAGACATGCTCACACAGTACTTAACTACATACTGATACTCATGATAACAATAAAACTTACTAAATTAGAAAATACCGAACATTTATATATCCGGTATTTTCTCAATTTGTTTCCCGGACAGAAAGCTCAAATACTGGACTGTCCAGTTCAAAACTGGACACCTGGCAACCCTAAGGGGTGCTGGAAGAAGACAGTGGTGCTTTGGTGTGGGGAGGAACAAGGTCAGAAACTCATGCAAAAAAGATGGGTTATGCTCAGCTTTGCAGCACTGTCTCAACCCTTGGAAATGTATAGGCAGAAAGATTTGTAGGTGCAAGCCCTGGCATGGGAAACCCCTTACTCCACGCAGCAGGCAAAGTAGCACTCACACTTATCAGTTCTGGTTATATATTTCTGCCATAATATCTAAAATGTTTTTGGACTCAGGTTTGCAATTCTTACTCAGGTAAAATTTACCATAGACTGCAAGAATTGGCCATGAATCTTGGTGTCCTAAAATCTTTCATACAAAAGAATATTTTTATTTTTCCAAAAAATATGACTTCACAATGTCTATTTACAAGTCAATATTAAGGAAAGACATTAAAGCAATACTATGTTGTGCAAACATAGCCAAAGAAAAATGCAAATTGCTATGTATGCGTGCATAGAATGGATGTACTTGAACTATAAATTAATATCTACTGTTAAATAAAGTTGTATTTCATATTTGAAAATATAATGCAACTTGGAGCAAGGAGATGAAGATATTTTCAGCATTGACAATATCATGCATATTGCTTATACATACAGTATGTTATAGGCGTTATCATAGTAACATTAGAGACTTTAGTCTTATCAAACTTAAAAAAAAAGTAATTGTATTTAAATAGATATAAAAACAACAGTATTGAGGATTTAAAGAAAACATTCACTTTGTTCCTTAATGCTCATCCGGCTTTAATTTTGTGACAGTCCAGGGAACAGGAAGACAAGTTCACTTTTAGTTACAAAAATAGTACAAGCTGTTTATCAGACTAGGCGTCATCTGCATGACAAAGATACCAGGCAGGGTACTGTTAAAAGTTCATATCAATAACTAAAGTAACTGAATAAAAGTTTTCAGGTTTGGTTTTGTGTTCAGAGGTTCAGATTTTGGTTTGATTTTTGAATCTATTTACAGTTATCTCATATTGAAAGCAAACTCACTCCTTGCCATAAGCTTTTATAAATAGCTCCTTTAATTAGGATATTTTCAAATGTTTGAACTGGAGATGGGCCAAAATCGGTTCCTTTTATTCTGTCTCCTCCCCTGACGTTCAGGCTGTGTACAGTGTTACCTAATTTCCTCAATTATTATTGTAAGATTGAGTTCAATTGACTTAAAACAAATGTTCTTGAATTAGTCCTAAACTGATTTTTAATGTATTCCTTTCTTGCCCTTAAGTGTAACCCTCACCAGATAGATTTGAATCTGGGACTTTTGGAGCTTATCACAGGAGCTGCTATAGCTTGAGCTATAAAGCCAGCTGGCGCTCACTTTAGGCTGTAGAGCTCCTCTAAATGCCACTACATGGGACAGCAAGCTGCACGGATTAGATACTTCCCCTAGCTAAGGAAGCACATCCAGAGCTTCATAGACCCAGTTGAGACCTGGAACAAGCCCCCACTTGCAACCACCACCAGATAGATTTGAAACTAGGACCTGTGGAGCTATTATAGCTTAAGCTGTAGGGGAGGGGTGGCAAACCCGCAGCTCTCGAGCCGCATATGGCTCTTTGCGTCAAGAAATGCTGCTCTTGCTTGTTCTGAGCTGTGTGCCCAGACTGCTTGTGGATGGCCGCCCTGCACACATGCCCCAGTGCCTGAAGGGAGCAGTCTCCTGCACTCACACTAACTTAAACTCTTGTGAAGAGCACGTGGAACCTTTTTTCCTCATTTCAGAAGCTCTATACTTCCCACCATAAACTGGTAGCTTCCGAGCAGCATATTGCAGATGCTACCAGGCTGACCTGTTTGGCATCAGAAAGGTATTTTTTCTTCCCATAAGGACCAAATTCGTGTAGGCCTAGTAAGTATTTTGTCTTCTTCAGAGCATCTTGGAGGAGTTAAATAAGAATACTTAGTGGTAGTACTTGGTAGGGATGTACATTTGTCACAACTTTGTAACCTGTTTCCTTCTTTTAAAGGAAAAAAACAGCTCACAGAAATACTAATGTAAAAAAGACATTTTGCTGGTGTGCCTTGTGTTCCTGGAACAGGGGCAGACCTTGTGGACTTCTATGATTCTATGATTTGAGGGCTGAGGTCCCTCCTTTAGTACTCTTTGTCCCCTTCACAGGGAAATGGGTGCAGTGATAGGATTCTGAAGACTGAGCTGAGTCCCTGGGATAGGCTAAAAAAATCCTGTCTATGGGTTATGAGTTTCAGAGGGGTTATATTGTGGGAGCCCAGTAGCCCTGCAATGAAACCACTTAAAATGTCTGGTATGTGAGAGTATAGTTTTGAGGAAGGGTAATGTCCCTCTGCAGTGATAAGTTTAATAAAGTTGTAGCCTGTCATTTAAAATGTATCAGAGTTTGTCCTTAATTGCCACCATGTCCAAATTAACTTACTTTAGCATGCAAAAGCATTCTGCCTCTGGAACTAAATGCTGCTACTAAATGTAATGGTCTCGTGTTCATATTTTGAGAATAAAATTGCAATTTGTTTCCTCGGTGTATTTTCTTTTATATTAATTATGCTGTAATTGCCACTTTTTGTATTTTTTTAAAATCTCATATACTTTATTTCATCTTTCTTTCTGTTTGCTTACACCTTGAAAGCTGTTTTGGACTTTTCTTTGCACTACTGTAAGTCAGAGATGAACTGTGGTATTTCCTTGACATCAGCTTGTCCAGAATCCAGTTCACTTTTCAAAGGACATCATATGCAATCTGTATTGTATCTTCTTCAAATATAAAAATGATGTCTGTCCATATTTTTTCTTTTTAATACCAGTAATTACATAAGTCAAAACTATAAACCATAAAACCAAATGTGTCTTATTGTTTTTATCAGTTCCAATTTCATCCCAATAATTACCCCTTTACCTTTCCTTTTGAGGATGGTTTGTGGCACATATTTCACGTTAGGCATTGTGCAGGATACACCTGCACTGGTAGCTCCTGGAAGCACAGTAACTTTGTAAGGCTCAGTATTTCTTGATCTCAAATGGTGACTACAACCTCTACATCAGTCTGTGAGATTGCAGTATCCATAATCCTCTGCACTCAACTAGTTCTGCTCCATTAGCTCCTTGCTGCCTTTCCATCACACAATTGATTTTTCAGGATCCAATTTAGTATTAGTGCCTGCTTTTCATACTGTCATTTCAAAACTGTTGGTTTATTAATCTTACCATAGTGAATGTATGTGCCATCCTCAGAAGTTCCGTGCAACCCTGCGCATCTCCAAAGGATCGAATCCCTAAGCAGTTTGAAGGATGGAGCTGCTTCATGAGAAAGTTGCAACATACTTCAATGACTTGAGACAGTTGGAGAAGACAAGCTGCAGCCAGCAAACTTTCTATAGTATCTTCCTTTAACTCTAAAACACCTGTGTGGTTTAGATGAAGAAAATTATATATTAATTGGTTTGCCATTCATTTTCCTTGTACCTAAAGCTGCATTTACACTATGAGAAATGGGAGTGATTCCCAGCTCCCGTATGCATACTTGTACTAGCTTTTAACTGAGCTAGAACACTAAAAATAGCATTGTTGTAGTAGCACAGATAGCAGCATGGGCATGCCATCCCGAGTGTATACCCACAGTGTTCAGAAGGTTTTGTATGTAGGCCAACTAGCCTATACCAGCACTACCTGCTGCTATGACTACGCTACTCTTTTTAGCTTGCTAGCTCAGATGAGAGCTAGCATAAGTATGTATATGCATGCTGGGATTCACAGCTGTAACTCATAGAATAGATATCCCTTATGTATCTATTTGCATTCCCTCCCTCCCCCATGAGTTATTGAGAAAAATCTGTGGAAAAACTGGTCAAGCTTTCAGGTTGAATCACTGGCCCTCAGTAGCCACTAGTTTAGGTTGCAACTGAGCCTTCTGATGTCCTATACAACTTGTGTGTTTTTGTCAATGACCAAAGTTTATCTACTTGTCAACCTTTACTACACTAATTTCTGATACACTTCTCAGAATGCTAATTCTGAGTCAAGATATGGATTTTTTTTGGTCACATCATTCTGACATTGGGTCAGTACTGTATCTGTTTAAAGGGTATCTGTTTAAAGAGGAAACAAGGGATTAGGATGGGGAGTCTCTGCAGGGAAAACCTAGAAACAGCCAGCTTGGGAAGAAAGCTAATGTTGAGATTCATAGCATCTTGTTTGAGTTACCCACTAACAGAAAACCTAGAAAACTGGTAATTTTGAACTAGGTTGGTAGACTGTCTAATGAAAGATAGTATTGAGACGTTTATTTTATGCTTATATGTTATGCATTCATTTTCAAATAAATTACTATATTTCTATGTTAATATAAATTCTAATGTTAATTATTAATTAAAGCGTTCCTATATCTGACTTTTAAAAAGTTGGAATAAATTTAATTTATATTAATCAAATTTTCTTTTTATTGTACCAACCACATAATTGCACTAATTCATTTCCTTGAATCATGCTTATTAATTTTGTTCCATAATATCAATATAATTAGAATATTAATGTAAAATCTGCATTTCAGGTTGTGCTTTTCTCATTTGACAATGATCTCTTTACATAAGACCTAATATTTCTATGGGTGCTTAGAGAATCAAACTGAGAGATGCAAGGTGAGTGTGGCATTAGCAGGGCTGTGTTGAGAGGTGGTGGAATAAGTATCCAAGTGCCTGTCTGTCTGACCATTTGTTTGACCTTGTTGCAGGGATTGTTTGATTGTGTGTTTGTCTGCTTGAAAAGTGTAAATTGGGAGTGCTTTGTTCAAGGTGGACCTTGAAGAGATGATTGGATTGGAGGCAAGTCTTTGAGCTCGGGAATCTTCTTGAAGTCAGCAGCTTTATAAAAAAGCAGCCAGAGCAAACAAAGTAGCAGCAAACAGAGGGGCTACGTTTAGACTCGCATGATTTTCCGGAAATGCTTTTAACAGAAAAGTTTTCCGTTAAAAGCATTTTCGGAACAGAGCGTCTAGATTGGCACGGACGCTTTTCCTCAAAAGCTCTTTTTGCGGAAAAGCGTCCGTGACCAATCTAGATGTGCTTTTGTGCAAAAAAGCCCCGATTGCCATTTTTGCAATCAGGGCTTTTTTGCGCAAAACAAATCTGAGCTGTCTACACTGGCCCTTTTGTGCAAAAGTTTTGCTCAAAAGGACTTTTGCCTGAACGGGAGAAGCATAGTATTTCCGCAAGAAGCACTGATTTCTTACAGTAGGAAGTCAGTGCTTTTGTGGAAATTCAAGCGGCCAGTGTAGACAGCTAGCAAGTTTTTCCAGAAAAGCAGCTGATTTTCCGGAAAAACTGGCCAGTCTAGACACAGCCAGGCAGTTTGCTTGGGAGTTTGCCTTAGGGAAGCCCCACAGAGGTTGGAGGGGTTGTTTGTTTTTTCTTGCTTTTTCTTTCTCTTCTCCCCTTCAGACTTCAGGGCACAATAAATACAACAGCTAAGGAGTCTCTCAGAAGGAATACAATATGGATAATGAGGGATCAGCTGTTGCGATCTGCACATGTTTGTCCTCCTTCCAGAGCATAATCTTTGTCTTTACAAAATGCAAGCTGGTCTCCATATTGGAAGAGAAGGTTAAAGGACTAGAAACCCAAGTATCAACCCTGCATTCCGTAAGAGAAAATGAAGTCAGCATTTGATACTGTGGGTACAGCATGCTGAAGGGCCAGAGAGGGTAATGCAGAACAGAGAAGAAAATTAGCAACATGTGACCTCCAGGAGAAGAACGACAACTCAGGTATCCTCTCTCCAGATAGATATAAGTAACCATTTTCAGGCTCTTTGCACAGGTACTACAGTGGAGAATGCTTTGGAAGAGACCTCTGATGGAAGGGATAAGAAGGAGGCCCCATCGACCAGAAGACACGAATGCATAGTGCTAGAGATGGGGGATCCAGGACTACCACTCTCAAGAGAAGGAGATGGGTGGTCATGATCAGGGACTCCCTCCTAAGGGGGACGGCATCATCCATTTGCCATCCAGACCACAGTTGGGGAAGTCCATGTCGGCAAACCCGGCGATGATGGGATCCATGTCACCAAGATTGATGACCCTGTACAGCAGGACAGTGTTGATGGCCTGCACTACCTGTAGAGGGATACAAACAAACAGAGAATCACAGGAGTGCGAGAAACCTTGGGAGGTCCCCAAGCCCACCCCTCTCTTTCCCTCCCCCTCCACAAATACCAGGAACAACCCCCTACATGACCCATCCCTCAGCAGGGCTGTGTGAGGGACTGAAAAACTGCCCGGGGAAGGAGGCTTCCCTCTCTCCCACCCCTTTTCCTAGCAGTTCACCCCCCCTGCTGGGACTTTAGCCTGGAAAAACCATACCTGCACGACGAGGGCCACGATGATTGACTTCCCCATGCGGAACTGGTTGCCAATGGATCTCTATCTGTCCTTCATCATGAGCTTCCACACAGCGATGGCAACCTGCTTCTTCAGCTCCAGAAAAGTCTCCTTCTGCATGCAGAAATTCTGGAGCCACTGCTGGTCATCCCATCACTCCATGATGAGCTGGTCCTACCGGTCGGAATAGGTATGCAGCCGCCAGAAGCGGTGGTGTACAGTGGGGTGCATCTAGAAGAGCTATGCTTTCAGAGAGATGGTAAGGATCTCCTCTATCAGATTAGGGTTGTGTTCCTGCAGGGCCAGGAGGGCATCCTGCAAAAACTGCTGCAGAAACTGCAGCACAACTAATGAGGGCCATCGACTTCTCAGAGGTGGCTGTGGCTGCATGGCTGGATAGCAGAGGTGTCCACAAAGGCTACCACAGCAGTCAGAGCAAAGGCTTTGCTGTCACTCAAGGAGGTAGACAAAGGTGAAGAACCCAAGAAAAGGCTGTACAGGGGGGTCCCTTTAAGCACAAGCCTCAGGCATAGTTCCTAGAAGTAACTGAGGCCTGATGCCCTGCCTGAAGTGATTCCGGGTGGTCTTCAGTACGACTTAGTGTATCCAATCAATGTGGATGCTCTATTTTGAAATATCATTATCATGATCATCATCAACAACAACAACAACAACAACAATGTGCTCAACGCCGTTGGCGTCCGATGCCTCCCTCAATATTCCCTTCCATCTTTCCCTGTCCAATGCGGAGTGGCTTCATTTCTGTAGACTACCTCCACACCAACCTACTATATCATCTACCCATTCTCTGTGGGGTCTGCCTCTCTTATTCAGAACATCCATTATGCTGAATACCAGGGTCTTAACTTTTCGCTGATTGTTCATTCTGCAGATATGCCCGAATAGCTGTAACTTTCGTTGTATAGCCTTCTGCAGTAGGTTCTCTTTTGTGCTGCCATATTCTGGAAGACTGAGAGAGAAGCTTTTGAGTTATGCAGAGCTCTTCTTAACCTGTAGAAGCTTCTCTCTTTCACCATCAGATGTTGGTCCAAGAATAGAATAAGCTATCTGTCATGTATGATGTGGAGTTATCTATCTATCTATCTATCTATCTATCTATCTATCTATCTATCTATCTATCTATCTATCTATCTATCTATCTATCTATCTATCTATCTATCTATCTATCTATCTATCTGTCAGAAGTGGAATTGAATCAGTTGTCAGAAGTTGCCGCAGATGGAGATGCTGATGCAGACGCAGGGAAGGAGGGAAAGAATACAGCAAGGCAGTCTGCTTCTCCCAGCTGAGATGGAGGGCAGTGGACTGAATGAAACTTGCCACAAAGAGGTTCACTTCCTGAGTTGTTGAATCACACTGTTCCACCCTTCAGAGAGATGGATGAAGCTAGAACTTTCATGTTAGGGGACACAAAAGGGTCTAAAGCATAGCTTACTCTGTAACTTTGAGATTTTTTTTCACAATAAGAGCAAGGTTGTTGTGGGGTATTTTTATTTTTTCAACATATTTCATGAATAAAATACTTCACATATATATTTTCCCATCTGATGTATGCACCTAAACCAGGGGTGGGCAATAATTTTTTGCCGGGGGCCACTACAGAAATTTTTTGTGTGGCCCCCGGGCTGCACATGAAGGGGTGGAGCATTGAACAGAAAGGGCGGGGCCAAGATATTTATAGGTTCCCCACCCCCAGACAATGATTGCCCATGCCTCTGGCATGGGAGGAGACTTTCCTCACTCCCCTGCCCCTATGCCAATTACAGCCTGGGAGCAGGGGAGCATGTGAAGCCTCCTCCGCTCTCCCCAAACCCCACCCTGCGAGCAGCGCACAGTGCTTCAAAGCACCACATGCTCCTGGCAGGGTGGGAGGAGGCTTTGCGTGCTCCCCCGCCCTCATGCCCTAATTGGCATGGGGGGCAGGGGAGCAGCAGGGCCTCCATAGGCCGGATCCACCTGCTTGGAGGGCTGGATCTGGCCCGTGGAGGCCCTTTTGCCCACCCATGACCTAAACACTAGTATAAAATGGATGACGTGGAATATGTTTGTACATTGGATAGTGTTCACTTTTCTTTACAGAACTGGAAAATAGGAATTACCTGTATAGGCATAATGAACCAAAGCTTTCAGTGCTTCTGGGTCCACTCCTTCCATTTTGATCTCCTCTTCTTTTGCTTCACGCACATCATTAGTAAACATTGCAGCAAAATAATCAGACACGGCACTAAGAACCAATCTTGAAACAGAAATAGTTTAGGGAATCTAAATTAGTTCATAATCTCAATAAGAAGCAAAAATTCAGCCCATTATTATACAATTCATTTGTATGTGTAGTGGAAACATATCTTCTGCCTAATACTTAATTGATACAGTGGTGAGCAGTGAAGTTAAAATGGTAATTAATTATTAAGTTAAAAGGGTAATTAAGTAATTAGTATTTAATTTTCTTTCAGGGGGCCTTTGTGCTTTTTTATTCATCTCTTTATACTTTGACTGTAATAAAATAGAAAAACTTGTTCATAGTTGAATTTCTTTCCATTCATAATAATGAATTTGAAGCTATGATCAGATCATTTCACTGTCTTCTGCTGATGTGCTAATATTGTAATCATTCGTTCAGAACAAATCAGGGACAGAGAACTCATATTATCTGAACTCTTAGAACTGTCAGACTATAAAAGCTTCTTAAACAATAAGAAAAATTCCACCTGTGAGCTGGAATCTTGTGATTTCCAGCAATGAGAAGAACATCACACAGCTGCTTCTGCTGGAGATAGTTCTCCATCTTACGGAATGTCTGCTCTGCATGATTTATAGATTGGAAATATTCATCTGAACCGTTGGTGTTCATTCCCGTGGGTGAACAGCTAGCTATCGATATCCTGTTAAAGAAAGAGGAAAATAAGGCTACTATAGTATTATCAAACCTGAGAATGCTTATCCCTTCACCTTTCACTGAGCTATGAAAAAAATCAGTATAATAGAAAGTATTTCAATATAGTAATCTGCTGAGAGTGGAGCTAAAGTGTCATTTCCAGTTGTTTCAAATATACGTCAGCTCTTTTATAAACTGGTATCTTAAAACTTATTGTAATTATAATAAATGTTTCCTAGGAGAGAAAAACAAAATAAAAGGAGAAAGCATTCATATCTGGCAAACAAATAGTTTTAAGAATATATTGCACTATTTTAATGAGTTCTGTGAAGTCAAGTAAAAGATTCCAGATTTGAGTAAAATGATATGATTCAGGGATGGGTTGGGTTGAGTTTTTTTCCCATTAGACACTACTCCCTTCTCATTCCAATCCTTATTTTCAATTATTTTAAAATGTTTTTGCTCAGCAGATGTGTGTTTAGGTAACTGTCATAAGTATGTCTATCAATTTATTAATATGAATGATATACTGATATTTAAAACACTTGATTTTAGAACCATTCCCTGTGAATCTGCAAAGTCTGGTAATTTCTATCCAGAGCAGTTCCATGGGCATCAGTTAGGGTATGTCTAGACTACAGGGTTTTGTCGACAGAAGTTTTGTCGATAGATACTGTCGACAAAGCTTCTGTTGACAAAGAGCGTCTAGACTACATCCAGTTCTGTCGACAAAGCAAGCCACTTTGTCAACATAACAGTGTGGATGCAAAGGACAGTGTAGATGCAATAATGCCTTCTATCGACAGAACTCTGTCAACAAAAGGCGTTATTCCTCGTAGAATGAAGTTTACATACGTCAACAAAACTACTGAGTCTTGTCGACATTATGTCGACATAACTCAAAGGCACTGTGGATGCAGGTATAGTTTTGTCGACAAAACCCTGTAGTCTAGACACACCCTTAGAGAACTATTTGTGCTAGCAAGCATATACATGGGTAGAATCAAAGCTTTCATTTAAAAGAAATGCCTCACTTTTAGGGTACGTCCAGACTACATGGCTTCATAGACGGAGCCATGTAAAATAGTTTACTCGGCATAGTCAAAGAAGCAGGGATTTAAATAATCCCCGCTTCATTAAAATAAAAATGGCTGCCACGCTGTGCCGACGATCAGCTGATCCGGCACAGCATGGCAGTCTAGATGCGGCGCAGTCGACAAGGGAAGCCTTTGTCGACTGCTCCGGTATGCCTCGTGAATTATTTAATTATTTAAATCCCCGCTTCTTTGACTATGCCGAGTAAATTATTTTACATGGCTCCATCAAGGGAGCCATGTAGTCTAGACATACCCTTACTGTTTTGAATGTAGTCTTCATAACATGACATTTTAGTCCTGAAGTGTTGTTGCTATTGTGTGTGCACATTAGGCCAGGTTTGTGGTAGAAGAGATTTGCAAGTATGTTTATACTAGCATACCCTTTTAGTATACATGCACCTTATGTAGCCAAGAGTTCTGTTACTGATACAGCATTTACCAGTTTTTCTCATTACACTTAGAAAAGCTAGTAGAGCTGCACCTACATCAGTGATTTCACCTGTATAGATGTTCAAAAATTACATCCCTCACTGACATTGCTATCCTGGAAAAGTTTTCTAATGCCACTTTAATTTATTAAGCTTTGTTCACATGTTGGCACTATCCCTATATTGTATAAAACCGGTTCACTTCGAGCAGTGTACACTTAAAATGCTTTAGCAGCTACTCTGCTGTAGTGCTTTAATGAAGATGCTCTAAACTAGTGGGAAAGAAGTCTCTAGTGGGCATAATTAATCCACCTGCCCAAAAAGCAGCTATGTCAGTGGGGGACATTTTCCCATTAACATAGTACTATCTACCTGGTGGGTTAGGTCAATATAACTGTCACCTGGGGGTATGGATTTATCATATCATTAAGCAACTATAATTATACTGACATGGATCTGTAGTGTAAACTTGTTGGGAGGAGAGAAAGCACCCTGCTGAGTGAGACCCAGGGCCCTGAGTTCCTCAGCCCTAGACCTCATTCTCTCACCCCCACATCCTCAGCCCCCCACCCTCCTCAACATCCCACCCGGACTCCTGAACCCTCTCCCATCAGCTCCCTTCCCTGAAGGACCTGTATAATGCCAAGTAAGTCTTTTAAAATTCCCTAAATGGTGCTCCCTACACCCAAGCAGTGCATCCCTTGTCTCCAGTGTAGTGTCCCACTCCCTCCATATTGTCAGAAGTTCTCAACACCTCAGGCTACGTCTACACAGCTTCCCTCTTCTGCAGAAGCCTATGCAGATGAAGCATGGATTAGCATATTGCCATGCTTCATTTGCATAATTAATTAGGAGCCATTTTTGCGCAAAAAACCCCTCTTCCACAAGAGCTGTTCTTTATTTTTTCAGGAAGAATGGCTCTTGCGCAAGAGGGGGGTTTTGCGCAAGAAGGGGCTGTGTAGATGGCACCTTTTGCACAAAAACATCTTGTGCACAAACGGCTCCTAATTAATTATGCAAATTAAGCATGGCAATATGCTAATCCATGCTTCATTTGCATAGGCTTTTGCGGAAGAGGGAAACAGTGTGGACATAGCTTCAGTGAGAGATTCCAGTAATAGATTCCTGGCAGCTCCCTGGTGCTGGAATATTTTTCTGATGCCTCTTCCTGGCCGGAGCCTTTCACTACCAGTATAGCTATGTGCTGCTTATGGACACAGTTTGCTTTTCACCATAGCATGTAGCTACATTTACCACACACAACACAGCCAATGTAAACAAGGCCTGAGCTCTTGAGTACGTCTAGACTACATCCCTCTTTCAACAGAGGGATGTAAATTAGGCACTTCGAAATTGCAAATGAAGACAGGATTTGAATTTCTCGTGCTTCATTTGCATAATCATGTCATGGCGCTCTTTTGAAAAAGAGCTATTTTGAAAGTAAAAATGCAGTCTAGATGCGGTTCTTTTGAAAAGGGAAGGCTTTTTTGAAAGATCCTGTTAATCTATTGAAAGCGGGATGTAGTCTAGACACACCCCTTCTCTCACTTGGCAGAAAAAATAAAAAATGTATTCTGCTTGGCTATGATTAGGAGAAAGCACTTCTGACTCAATTTGCCAATGTAGGCAAGTGAGAAGCATCACAAATGTTATGGGCCTACAGCTGGAGGATGGCAAGGAGGCAAATGAGTATGCATCCTCAAATGATCAGTCTCTGAGCAGTTGCCAGACGCTAATTTTTAAATAAAATTAGAAACAAATATTTCTTCTTTTTAATCACAGCTGTGTAGAAGTTAATATACAAATGCATATACAAGCTATTTGGGTCATTTTTATAATGTATAAATCAATATTTATACTTTCCCTGTCCTCCAGAGATCTAAACAGACTTGCACACAGTATAGCAAAATCAAACATCAGAGATAGAATCGGACCAGGCAATAGGCTAATACTAGTCCCCCAGGCTACATCTACCCTGCACAATTATTTCGGAATAAGCTGTTATGGAAGAAACACTCCAAAATAGCTTATTTCAAAATAGCGTGTCTACACACCAAACGCCCATAGAAGTAGCACTATTTCAAAATAGAGCGGCCACACTCATTGGACACTGAATCACATTTAAGACCCCCTGGGAGCACTTCAGGCAGGGCATCAAGACAGCACTCTCTTCCCATGGCTGCTGTCTGAGACTATTTGAGGCTCATGCTTAAAGGGACCCCCCAGTATAGCCGTATCTCAGGTTTTTCTCTTTTGCCTACCTCCGGGTAGTTCGAACCAGGATGGCTAATGTAGGCAATCGAAGTTGCAAATGAAGCCCGGGATTTAAATATCCCGGGCTTCATTTGCATCTTGCCGGGCGCTGCCATTTTAAAATCCCCGTTAGTGCGGACTCCGTGCCTGCGGCTACACGCGGCACGGAGTAGGTAGTTCGAATTAGGCTTTCTAATTTGAACTACCATTACTCCTCGTTCCTCGTTCTACGAGGAGTAAAGGTTGTTCGAATTAGAAAGCCTAATTCGAACTACCTACTCCGTGCCACGTGTAGCGCGGGCACGGAGTCCACACCAATGGGGATTTAAAAATGGAAGCACCCGGCAAGATGCAAATGAAGCCCGGGATATTTAAATCCCGGGCTTCATTTGCAACTTCGATTGCCTACATTAGCCACCCAAGTTCGAACTAGGGTGGAAGTGTAGACATACCCTCATTGAGGGACAGCAAACCCATTCCTTTTCCTGCTCTGGTCACCCTTGCAGACACCTCAGCACTCTGCCTATGGAGCCAGAGCTACTTCTGGGCAATTGATGACTATTGCAGCTTGTTCTGCACCTCATGCAGCTGTTTCTGCAGGCTGCCTCCCAGACCCTGCAGGAACCCAACCCCCCTGCTCACCTTGGAGACCCTCATCAACTCTCTGTGGGAGTGGTTCATAATGCTGGATCCCACCTACCATCCCCTGTACACCGTACACTGCCACTTCTGGTGACTGGACACCAGTGCAGACTGTGGGGACCAACTCATTGTGGAGCTGTGGGACAACCAGCAGTGGCTCCAGAATTTCCGGATGAGGAAAGACACCTTTCTGGAGTTATGGGAGTAGATTGCCCCTGCCCTCAGGCGATGGAACACTCACATGTGACCTGCCATCCTCCTCCAGAAGCGGGTTGCCTTCTCTCTGTGGAAGTTCATCAGCTACCGATCCATTTGGAACCAGTTCAGTATGGGGAGGTGGACTATTGGGGTCTTGGTCCATCCCCCTATGGTGCTCTCGGTCTATTGTCCCAGGAAGGTGGTAGACTGCTGGAATGGGGGGTTGGTGGTGGAAGCTCCCTCCTAGGGAGGTTTTTCAATCCCGCCTTCACAAAGCCCTGCCAGGGGATGAGGTAAGTGGGGGGTTGCTCCTGCTGTGAGAGAGGAAGGAGGATCAGGGACCTTCCAAGGGCTCTGGCAACCTTGCGATTCCCTGTTTGTTTGTATCCTTGTACAGGTGGTCAGGGCCATCAACACCATCATGATGCTCATGGTCATCAACCTTGGTGATGTGAACACCATCATCGCCGGCTTTGCTAACATGAGCTTCCTCAACTGTGGGTGGACTGTTGATGGCACCCATATCCCCATCCAGGTTTCCAACCACTGGGCATCTGCGTACATAAACTGGAAGGGGTACTTTCCGATGGTCCTGCAGGCCATCATGGACCACCACTGCCAGTTCACAGACATCTACATTGGTTGGCTGGGAAAGGCATATGACACCCGCATCTTCCACAATTCCAGTGTGTTCCAGAAGTTGCATGCCAGCACTTTTCTCCGTCACCGCACCATCAGGGTCGGGGACATGGACATTCTGCTCTGTATTGTGGGGGACGCAGCCTACCCTCTGTAGCCCTGACTAATGAAGCCCTACAATGTCCACCTTGACCACTTCAAGGAATGCTACAGTGCCAGGCTCAGCAGGGCCCAAATGGTGGTGGAGAGTGCCTTCAGGCATCTGAAGGAAAGGTTCTGTTGTCTCCTCACCTGGCTGGACATTGGGAAGCAGAACATCCCATAAGTGATGACCATATGCTGTGTCCTTCACAATATTTGGGAGAAAAAGTGGGAGATGTTCCTCCCTGGGTGGGGGGCAGGGGCTGACCGGCTCAGCAGGGCCTTCAAGGTGCTGCACACGGCTGCCATCCAGCAGGCCCATCAAGAGACCATGTGCATCCAGGAGGCCTTGATGGAGAATTTCTCACAAGGACCCCAGTGGAACTCTCCCTTGGGCCTCTCCACTACGGGCCTGTACGTTGTCCCTCTGTGTCTTTCCTCTCACCCCTCTTCCTTCCTCCCTCTTTACCTCCTCCACTCCAGAGACAATAAGCCACACTTTTTGTTTTGAAAAAAAAATTATTTGCTTTTTTATTTAGGGTCAAAGTAACTAGGGAGAGACTGTGGAAAGAATCATGGATGGGGGAGAGGGAGGAGAGGCTTAAGACTGAAGCTGGGAGTGGTGCCTCACTCTGGTGATCCTACTGTCACAGGTGTGGGGGCCTCAGGGGAAGAACTGAGGGCAGGAGCAGGAGCAGGCAGCATGTTGTCAATCAGGGATTGAACTGCTGTGCACATAGTGCAGCCCTGGTCCAGCATCTCCCACCAGGTGTCTCACCGCAGCTGAATGTCTTTCTGTAGTCTCTAGTCCAGGGTCTGCTCCAGGGATTTGAGTGCTGTGAGGTGCTCCCACTGTGCTGGTTGGTCCCTCTGAGTCAGGAAGCTGCCATGGGTGGTGTCAACCGCCCTCCTCTCGCAGCTGGTCTGGCTGTGAAGAACAGAGAGACAGTCAGTCATCCCTGGAGACACTGTGCCTGAAGCCTAGACCTCATCTCCACCTGAAGTTGTCAGTTGAGACGAAGGCAACGTGTTTGGAGCAAGGCCACATGTGGCCTACCCAGTGGGCCCTTTCTTGCAAGGGCCCAGAAGTTCAAAGGGGGAGCCTCACTATCCCCACATCCAGGGACAAGCAGCATGTGAAGATGTTGGCCAGACAGGTTCCTGCAGATGGGAGGAGGTCATGGGGCAGCTGGGCTTCCCTCTGTGGGCTTCCACACACTGCCTCCAGTAGTGGTGGCATCCTGCAGGGAGAGAACTTGTATCCCTATCCACTGGGGGGAAGAGGCAGGGTGTCAGGGGGAGGTGTGTGTGAGTGGCAGAGGCTCCTGCACTTTGCCGTGCTGTCCCCAAGAGTGCAGGCATGCCCATGTGCCATATGCAGCACAGCTATGTGTATGTGTTTGGGTGTCTCCATGTCCGCCGCCTCCTTGTAGTTGTGGCTTGTGGAGGGAGGGTAGGGTGTCCCACCTCGGTGTCAGGAGTATGACAGGCCTCTTCAGACATCCTGTGGTACAAGGGTCCTCTGTTGCAGCCTCTTGGGGCTGTGTGCCCCGGACTGGCGGCGCTCCATGTGCACAGGCTGCTGCATGATCCCAAGGCTGCAAAGGCTGAGTGAGGAGCACACAGCTGCCCCTCCCCCCCTCCACCCTGTGTGTGTGCAGGGAATGTGATGGCACTCACCTGATGTAGCTTCCCCAGCCTCGGATGATGCCTGGGACAGGTCCAGAGCATGGGGTACCGGCTGCAGGGTCAGGAAGGTTATTATGTTGGCCTCGTCCGGCTCCTCCTCTTCCTCCTCTTCCTCCTTCTCTGCATATCTGCCCCTGGTGAGAGCGACGATGGGCATCTTGAGCCCTGAGTCCACTACCAAGGTGGGGGAAAGGGACTGCCCTGCCCCTTAGTATGCAGTGCAAGTCCTCATATTAGGGGTTTCTGTGGGTTTCTGCCCTGGAGTGGGACCTGAGCACCCAAGCCCTGAGATATGCCTGGAAGAGCTCCTTTACTTTCATTTGCACCTGCTCCTGGATGTGGATGTGCCCCTTGTTGGCCAGGCTGTCAGCCACATGGCCATAGATATTGACGTTCTGGCATCTGGTGCAGAGATCCTGAAGGTTGGTCTCGTCACCCCATATCTCAATAAGTTCCAGGATCTCTGCACCAGACCATTTCCAGGCAGGGTCCTGGGAGCTGGCAGACTGCTCCCTGGGAGCAGTGGAGGGCACGGTGGGAATAGCAGAGTCGCTCATTTTGAGCTAACTAGAAGTAGTGGCAGCTGCTGGGTGACCTAGGGCTGTCAGTGCCTGTTGTCTGACACCAGCCCTTTCCCCTAAGGCTTCAGCTTCAAGGGCTTCAAGGGCTCCAAGGGAAGTGAGGACTACAGAGTTTTGATGAGTGTAGACAGAGCCAGTCAGCAGGGCAGTCAAAAGGGCTGGAGGCCAATTATTTTCAAATAACTCCAACCACCCTATCTAAGCAGGTGCTATTATGAAATAGCTATTTCAGAAGAGTCATTCTTCCTCATGGAATGAGGTTTACCAATGCTGAAATAAGTCACTCATTATTTCGAAATTATTCAGAAATAATGGGCTAGCTGTGTAGACGCTCACATAGTTATTTCAGAATAATGGACATTATTCCAAAATAGCACTGCTGTGTAGATGTACCCTCACTGACTAGAAGAAAAAAAATGGAGAGGCTGCAGATAAAGTTGACACGGTTAAATACAGTGTATGTTGAAATGGCTCCACTCTGAGTCCATTTCTCACCCCTCAAAATAACTAAATTCCACTCTTGTAGGCTATTATACTTTTACATTATTCTGACCATTATTACTGAGTAAAGAACACTTCTGCTTTAACTAGAAGTGTTAACTCAAATTCCTTACTTGGTATTTAAGTTAAGTGTGATAAGTTCTTTTTTAAACCCTTGTGTCTTTAATGTTTTAGCACCTGCAAATGCACATACAGTGATGATTTTCCCACTGAATACATTTCTACTAAAGCATTCTACTAACATTTATGCTGACATAATGGTTGTATTGTTGAAGGAATTGACGTGTTTGCCATTTAACCACTTGTTTTATCCTTTACCTAAATGATAATTTGAGTATTATGTCAAATAACCATGTGAGCACAAAGATTTGTAAAGTATTAAAATATTATCTTTCCTGCCATCTCTGAAGCTACAGTGAGCTCTCAGGAATTCATATTATGTATTTTTCTGGCCAGTAGCTAGTAGTGTTCGTAGCATTATACATATGTGTACATTATCTATCTATATATTGTAGAGCATGTCTGTGTGTCTGTCTGCGAGTCCATTTGTTCAAGAACTCCTTCTAAATGGTGAGAGCTAGGGCCACCAAATTTGGTATGCAGCTTCCTCTTCTCCTAACTTAAAGCAAGCTCAGGATTTGGTTGTTCCAGAACAACTGAAAGGTCTGGGGAAAGGACAGTTTTCTATAACATGCAAAGGGAAGGGCACACTATGAGATGGCAGCCTGTGGCAAGTGCCGCCGGGCTGATGGCCGAGTGGTGTGATGTGCCTAGTGTGGGTACTCCGGGCACTCCATGCCAGGACTGCTTTGCAAGCGGGGAACCCCTGAGAACTGTCTGTCTGGGATGGGGGTTGGGACCCTTTAAGCACAGCCCTCGGCTAGCCTGAGACAGCATCTCCATGCTCTAAGTCCTCCTCTGATGCCCTGCCGGCACTGCTTCTGGCCATCCTTAAGCCCGGTTCAGGGTCCACTTAATGTGGACATGCTAGTTCGAATTAGCAAAACGCTAATTCGAACTAGTTTTTTTAGTCTGGATCCGTTAGTTCGAATTAGCTTAGTTCAAATTAATGTTGTAGTGTGGACATACCCATACTCACTCAAGCACCACGGGAGGTCAATATTTTCTAGCAACATTTCGAACACTTCCAGGCTGTGTCTACATTGGCATCCCTTTCCGGAAAAGGGATGCTAATGAGACACTTCGGAATTGCAAATCCACGGGGGATTTAAATATCCCCCGCGGCATTTGCATTTACATGGCTGCCGCTTTTTTCTGGCTTGGGGTTTTTGCCGGAGAAAAGCGCCTGTGTAGACGCGATTCTTCGGAAAATAAGCCCTTTTCCGGAGGATCCCTTGAAAGTAGGAATACACTGCGTCTACACTGGCGCTTTTCTCTGACAAAAACCCCGAGCCGGAAAAAAGTGGCAGCCATGTAAATGCAAATGCCACGGGGGATATTTAAATCCCCCGTGGATTTGCAATTCCGAAGTGTCTCATTAGCATCCCTTTTCCGGAAAGGCATGCCAATGTAGACACAGCCCCACTGTTTACTTGGCTCTTAAAAGGCATTTAGAGGTAAATTAGAGCTAATTAACAGCACAGAAAACTAAGAGCCAGGACTGGTGGCTGTAAACAAATTTTACGGACCACGGGAAACTTGGCCACACCCATGATAAATGGACAGCCAGCTAATAAAATTATGTCAGATTACAGATGTTGCCGGATCAGAGAGTGCCGGACTAAAGTGGTTTAACCAGTGCATTTCATTTCTGGAGTGAGTCTACTGACAAACAAAAAAGCTGCAAACGTTAGCAGGAAACATTTAGAGCTCCCATAAAGTGATAAACAGGCAAAATAATAAACAGAGTGTTCATTCTATGAGCTATCAGGAAAACACAAAAATACATAACTTTACCTGAAACACTCATAGGAATCTGTACCCAAACTCTTATGATGAGATTAAGCTAACTGTGTGATTAATTGTAAAAATTAATGTTCAGGATGACGATCATGTAGCTTCTTAATGACTGTCGATATTCCGATTGTGGATATTCAAATATGGGCATGGACAATTACCTGAAGTCCTTTATCTAAACCTGCATGTTTGGGGTGGGGAGAAGGGGGTTGTATGGCCATCCTGTGCCTGCATTATAGTTTTATACTAACTGTTTGCTTTCTAGGATATACTATAGAACTAGGACACTACACAATGTAAAATTATCCTGGGTTTTGATTGAGCAAAAGGGAAAAAATGAAAAGTGCTCTCCTTTGGCTATGGCAACTACAAATCTCTAATAACAATAATAAAATACCAATGGAATAAACTATTTGTTCATGTATCAACATACACAGAAGTGATTTTTTGCTGCTGTTTTAGGGTTTAGTCAGGAAAGTTGCAAATAACTATCCCTAATGGTATGTCTAGACTACATCCCTCTGTCACCAGAGGGATGTATATTAGATATACCGAAATTGCTAATGAAGCGGGGATTTAAATATCCCGTGCTTCATTAGAATAAAAATGGCCACCGCTTTTTGTCGACGTGGCAATTTGCCAGCAAAAATGAGCAGTCTAGACGGGGATTGGTTGACAAGGAAAGCCTTTTCCGACTGATCCCTTATGCTTCGTGCAACGAGGTTTACAGGATCAGTCGAAAAGGGCTTTCCTTCTGTAACTTCTCAGTGTTGGAATTGGTTAAAATAACTTATCTCCTTTATTAAGGATATGTGTGATTGTGTTGTCTAAAACAAATTGTGATTCTAATCGAGAGCCTAAAGTCCATGGAAAGTCTCTCATTGACTTCACTGGGCTTTGGGTTTAAAGTTAGTTATATTCTTAAGCAGTTTTCTAGAGCAGAGACACAGTGCTCTGTTCCCTTGAAGTTTATAAATAAAAATCTGGATTCACACCCACCAATATGCTCTAATGGCCATATGTTCACTTCCTATGGGATAAGAGAATTTATATTTAAAGATCAATGCCATAAGCATATGAGACACTGTGTTGTCTTATTCAAATTTTTTGCACCAAACTTCTGGCTGCATGAAATAGAAGATGAGAATTAAAGACCTTGCATAAGCCAAAAAGGCACTAGTAAGAACACCAGAGATTTTGTGAATTTCCATTTTAATATTAGCATTTTCTTGTGGTTCCACCTAGTACTGTCATCATGCTTCTCTGTGGTAATGTGTGGTGCTGCCATTAGTCCCCTGCTGAACGCTGTGTACATTTGACTTCTTGATGTAATTTTTATGGCCATGTCAAACAATTTTTTTTCATTTTTTTCAATATGTAGCTTATACTAATGACCACCGGAGTTGTGGAGGGGGACCACACTGCAGTTATTGACAGCATAGAATATATCTCAGAACAATTAAATTAAGATATTTTCATTTGAATCAGAGGGTATGTCTACACTACCCCCCTAGTTCGAACTACGGGGGGTAATGTAGTCATATGGCGTTGCAAATGAAGCCCGGGATTTGAATTTCCCGGACTTCATTTGCATAAAGCCGGCCGGCGCAATTTTAAAATGCCAGCTAGTTCGGACTGCGTGCCATGCGGCTACACGGATTAGGGTTAGGCACGCAGTCTGAACTAGCCGGCATTTAAAAATGGCGCCGGCCGGCTTTATGCAAATGAAGCCCGGGAAATTCAAATCCCGGGCTTCATTTGCAACTCCGTATGACTACATTACCCCCCCTAGTTCGAACTAGGGGGGTAGTGTTGACATACCCAGACTCTTAGGGTATATCTAGACTACATGCCTCTGCTGTAAAAGAGGCTCCCCGACATATCCAATCAAGCAGGGATTTAAATATCCCCACTTCATTAAAATAAAAATGGCTGCCATGCTGTGCCAGCTCAGCTGATCGTCAGCACAGCGCGTGAGTCAAGATGCGGATTGGTTGACAGGGGAAGCCTATGGCTCCTGTTTAATTATGCTTTGTTTTAATATTTTTCATCTTCCATACAACTATATATTTTAAGCAGTTTATAGATGTAACCCCCAAGGAGATTGGCTTTAAAAGAAGGTAACCAGGTGGAGAGGGGGCGCTACATTGGAGGCACCGCTGGGATCCCATCTTTTAAACTCATACCTTATATACACTCCTGCTGTCTTCCTGGGATATTAAGTAAATTCCCAGTATGGATTATCAGAAGAGGCTTATAGTTTGGTGTGAGCTGGAGGGAGCTGACCCTGAACGCCACTTTCTGCTCACTAATGTACCCACTGAGTGGGAAATTAGACAAATTGAAGATGAGATTGCTAATGTCAGAGAATGGGGAACCTGTGTGGTTCGGAGTCAGATGAAAGCACAAGGGGAAGCTACTTTATCTCTTCTTGTAGAGAGCAAGATTATACTGTCTACTGTAGCGACTCCCCATGTAATTCTGCCAGATGGAGAGGAGGACGGATGGAAGGTGACCATTCAAACACAATCACGTTTTCCCTCCCCATCTGCCCCACCATCTGAAACTAATGGTTTTCAGTCCAAATTGGGGAACTTCCTTATGCAGGAAGGGAAGACCATGACTGAATTAAGGACTCTTTTGGGAAGTAGTCCTGTGCCTCCTTCCAGTTCTACAGACCAAATAATTTTTGCTATGGGAAAAGCAATAGGGGAGTCCATAAAGACAGCATATGAATCAGGCCCTTACAGAAAACTGAAGTTCTTTTCAGGCATTAAACCTGTGCCTGTAGGGGAAGATGACTATGACACTTGGAGGCATCAACTAAATCAGGTGATGCAGGAATGGCAATGTAGTGAGGCTGAAAAGAGGAAACGTGTGGCAGAAAGCCTGCGATGACCTGCAGGGAATGTAATCTGTGCATTAAAAGCCAGCAAGCCTGCTGCCACTGTTGATGACTATCTCTCGGCGATGGAGGATGCCTTTGGGAGCCTAGAGACTGGGGAAGACCTCTACTTTCAGTTTCGATCCTGTTACCAACATTCAGGTGAAAAACTATCTTCCTATCTTCACAGATTGGAACCATCCCTTCAACTGTGCATCCGCCGTAAAGGCACTGAAAGGAGCAAGGAACACCGAGTACGACTAGAACAGGTCATACGAGGTGCCATTTATGATGATTTTCTAATTATGAAATTTAAACTTGCAGACCGATTGGACAGTCCTCCAGAATTCCACCAACTGCTGCGAGAAGTCCGGGAGGAGGAGGAAAAGAGAACAGTTAGAGAGAGGAATAAGATCTCAGTGAGCCAGACCGTTGGTCCTCAGAAACTGAAGGATGACCTTTGTCTGCCTACCACTGAGGACCTCCATCAACAGCTCAAAACCCTGACAGCACAGCTCACTGAATTTATGACGAGTAAGATGCCTCAGAGGTCACCTAGCGATATTCTTCCACCAACTTTGACAGAAAGGAAGTACCCTCCTTTTCACCCAGGGAGAAGGGACCCCAACAGAGAACCTGTAAAGAAAACCTTGGTGACCCTCCCAAGGAACAAGAGATTCTGCTACCGATGTGGCGAGGATGGGCACATTTCCACCCAGTGTGACAACCCAAGGAATGAAGAGAAGGTAGCGCAACGAAAAATGGAGCATACTGGGAGCCATTACAGTCAGAGCTCCACTAAGTTGTGTTATGAACAGCCTTCCTGGAGCCCATTCCCAGAAGGATTGATAGGCCCAGCAGCGGTAGTTAATGTGATGGTAGAAGGGATTCCCTGTAGGGCCCTGCTGGACAGTGGATCTCAGGTCACCATCATTACTAGAGAATTCCATCGGCAATTCCTCCCTCAAGTGAAGATCCATCCTCTAGAAGGATTGGCAATATGGGGCCTTAGCAATGCTAGTTACCCATACGATGGATATGTACTAGTGACTTTATGTTTTCCTGCAGAACTGGCTGGATGTCTCCAGGATTGTGATACTCTGGCTTTGATTTGTCCTGAGACACAAAATTCTGATGGCATTCCCATATTGATTGGAACCAACAGCAACATGTTCCAATCTTTGGCCACACTTTGTGGTCGTTTGGGCCAGAAGACCCCAGATGTGGTTCGCCCTTCATGGAGAGAACTGACCCTGGGCTCATCCACAATGCCTTCTGACCATGATAGCTCTGACGATGAATCTCTAGGGAAAGTAGTAAGAGTATCCAAAGCTGTTTTGTCCATACCCCCACATGATTGACTTGAGGGGAAAACTTGAGAAGCACAGTAGCAGCCTTCCTCATACAGTAATGATGGAGTCCTCTGATGGAGATAACCTCCCTAGTGGTCTGATGGTTCTGAGAGGTTTATTGTCCTTACCACAGCTGGAAGAAGCTGGCATTATGGTCAGAATACGAAATGAAACCAACCATCCCATAGCCATCAGGAGAGGAATGGTATTGGCACGATTGTATAGAGTAGAGAGTGTTATGAGCCCTGCAGCTGCAGCCAGAAAGCCCTGTAAGGCATTGGATCCTGATCTTTTTAATTTTGGTGATTCTCCTGTATCTCCCAGTTGGAAAGACCGGTTAAAAAAGCAGTTAAGCGAGAGACCTAATGTGTTCTCCACTGAAGAATGGGATGTGGGGTGTGCCCTTAACGTGGAACACACCATTCGTTTGGCAGATGACAGGCCTTTCAGGGAGAGGTCCCGAAGACTGGCACCTGCAGACATTGAGGATGTGAGAAAGCATATCCAAGAACTATTGGAAGCAGGAATAATTTCTGAATCCCGTAGCCCCTATGCATCCCCCATTGTGGTGGTGCGGAAGAAAAATGGGACTGTGCGCATGTGTGTGGACTATCGCACACTGAATAAAAGGACCATCCCAGATCAATACACTGTACCTAGGGTAGATGATGCCTTAGCTTGCCTAGCAGGAAGCAGATGGTTCTCTGTCTTAGATTTACGAAGCGGCTACTACCAGATCCCGATGAGCTCTGAAGACAAAGAGAAAACAGCTTTCATTTGTCCCTTGGGATTCTACCAGTTTGAGAGGATGCCCCAAGGTATCTCGGGAGCTCCTGCTACATTCCAGCGTTTGATGGAGAAGACAGTGGGGGATATGAATTTGTTAGAAGTGCTGGTGTATTTGGATGACTTAATTGTTTTTGGGAAAACTCTGGAAGAGCATGAAGCCCGACTAATGAAAGTGTTAGACCGCCTGGACGCTAGTGGGTTGAAACTGTCACTTGATAAATGTCAATTTTGTCAGACCCGAGTAAAATATGTAGGCCATATTGTGTCAGAAGAAGGTGTGGCGACTGATCCCGAGAAGATTGAGGCATTAACCACCTGGCCTGTACCCAAAGACCTGAAAGCTTTACAATCTTTCCTAGGCTTCTGTGGATATTACCGCCGATTTGTAAAAAATTACTCCTCCATTGTGAGACCGCTCACCAATTTGACAAGGGGATACCCCCCAATGTGGAAGAGATCACCCCAACATAAGCTTGCAAGTCCTAATGAGAGGTATTTCAAGGTGAATGAACCATTTGGAGACCGTTGGACTGAGGAATGCAACAGCGCTTTCCATGCCCTTATTGAGAAACTCACCACTGCACCAGTGTTAACCTTTGCAGACCCTACCAAGCCCTATGAACTACATGTAGATGCCAGTCTTGATGGATTAGGAGCAGTTCTCTATCAGAATTATGAGAATAAATGGAAACCTGTGGCGTTTGTCAGTCGAGGGTTGACTGCCTCTGAAAGACACTATCCCGTGCACAAACTTGAGTTTTTAGCTCTCAAATGGGCTGTTGTGGACAAACTTCATGATTATCTATACGGAGCGACCTTTGTAGTAAAAACAGATAATAACCCACTTACTTATGTGCAGACCACGGCTAAACTAGATGCTACTGGTCAGTGATGGATGGCTGCCTTGGCTGCTTATGACTTTAAGCTGCAGTACCGTTCGGGTCAGACCAATGCAGACGCAGATGCATTGTCCCGTCGCCCTCATAACCCGCTCGAGGAAGAGTCTGAGTGGATGGAGATACCATCTCCTGCTATTCGTGCCACCTGCAAGGCTGTAATAGGAAAAGTGCAGTCCCCTTATGTAAATGAGGAAAGATATGCTGACACACTGGGGTTGTCTGAGAAGGCTATACCTACCATTTATGCAAACCTCGTTGGGCTAAAGACTTTTGAATTGCCCCAGTTAACTCCGACTGAATTGAGAAGAGCTCAGTGGAAAGATTCAAATATTGGACCTGTGCTGGAAGCTGTAGAAAAGGGTGAAAACCCCATCTCTAAGGCTAACTTTTCCCCCGGCACAATTCTTCTCTTAAAAGAGTGGGATCGTTTAGTGATTAACAAAGGTTTGTTATTCCGGACCATCCAGACTGTAAGGGGCCATGTGCGGAAACAACTGGTCTTACCCCAAGAATACCAGGAGATGGTGTTGAAGTCTCTGCACGATGATCATGGTCACTTGGGGGTAGATAAGACTTTGGAACTGGTCAGAGATCGGTTTTATTGGCCCAAAATGACAGCATCTGTGGAAGACCACTGCAAATGGTGCTCTCGGTGTGTTAAGCGGAAGACTCTGCCAAAAAAGGCAGCGACTATGGTGAACATCGCTACAGATGCACCCATGCAATTGGTGTGCATTGACTTTTTGTCATTGGAGCCTGATAGAAAGAACCACTCCAGTATACTTGTAGTTACTGACCATTTTACAAGGTATTCCCAAGCATATCCCACAAAAGACCAAAAAGCCAGTACAGTGGCCAAAATTTTATGGGACAAATTCTTTGTACATTATGGTTTCCCTGCCCGAATCCATTCTGACCAGGGAAGAGATTTTGAAAGCAGACTAATTCGTGAACTTACAAAAACCCTGGGAATAAGGAAGTCCAGAACCACTCCTTACCATCCCCAGGGAGATCCACAACCGGAGAGATTCAACCGGACTTTGCTAAACATGTTGGGAACACTACATCCATCCCAAAAGACCAGATGGAGTGAGCATGTCAGTTACCTTGTGCATGCTTATAACTGCACTAAAAATGAGTCCACTGGATTTTCGCCTTATTATTTAATGTTTGGCAGAGAAGCCAGGCTACCAATTGACTTATGTTTTGGGATATCCTCTGATGAAGCTAGCGAAACAACTTATCTCCAGTACATTCAGAGTCTCAGGCATGACTTGCGGGAAGCTTACAGACTGGCCTCCCAAGCAGCCACAAAAAGCAACCTTGCTAACAAGCAGAGATATGATAGTCGGGTCCGTGAACAGGATCTGCAGGTAGGAGACAGAGTCTTAATCCGAAATCTAGGTCTCACTGGAAAGCATAAATTAGCTGACCGGTGGAATGCAGACACCTACATAGTGGTTGATAAGCTACCAGACTTGCCTGTATATCGCCTTAGGATGGAAAATGGAAAAAATGTTTGTAAGACTATTCACCGAAACCACCTCTTGCCAGTGGGACAGTTAATAGGTGAAGAGAAAAATAGTGAATGTGGTTCCTCCCGGCGACCCATTACTCGTTCAAGACTAAGGAAGAAAGTTCCTGCAGAAAGAACCCTTACTGCACAACTTGAATCTGCTGAGGAGGCAGACAGTGAGTCTTTAACCTCCTCTGGAGAAAATGATCCTCATTCACAGAGTAGCAGTGAAGAGGAATTCTTCCCCTATTATCCAATACCTCCTATGCTTCATGAGCAGCTATGTGAGGTAGAAACTGTTAGAGAGGGAGAATCTGAGCCTCCTCTAGCTCAAATACTTAACCCTGAAGCTGCACCCTTTGTACCCCCTCAGTCAACAATACAGCATGAAGAGGCAAGTGGTTTACCAGCTAGGATGGTTCCAC
Source organism: Pelodiscus sinensis (assembly GCF_049634645.1). Taxonomy (NCBI): domain Eukaryota; kingdom Metazoa; phylum Chordata; order Testudines; family Trionychidae; genus Pelodiscus; species Pelodiscus sinensis. The sequence goes on from NC_134723.1 coordinate 13,466,984, forward strand.
CTGTAGAGGATGTGGGAGAAGCCATGCAACCTGCAGAGAGGGAAATCATTGATTGTCCTGCAGTCATTACTGCTGAGAACCCTGAGAATGAAGAAGCTCCTGTACTTCGACGTTCAGAACGAGAGCGAAAACCTGTACAGAAACTCACCTATGATGTTCCAGGGTCCTCCACCTCTGTCCCTCTGCATTTAGTAAATAGATGGGTGCGGGTGGCCTATTATTGTTTGTGTCTGATAGTTAACAATGGAGACTCCAAGGTTAAGTCATTTATTTAAATATAGTAAGAATGTTATTAATGTAAATTGAATAACAATTTAATGTTTAAATTAATATTGTATGTGGACACAGCAATACTTATTGGCTAATAATATTTATTGTCAACTAAACAATGTATACTATTACCTGATGGAAAGGACCTTGCATGTTTGTGTTGTGGTTAAATTACCCTTGCCGAGGATGGCAAGAACTTTCGCACAGGGAGAGTGTAACCCCGAAGGAGATTGGCTTTAAAAGAAGGTAACCAGGTGGAGAGGGGGCGCTACATAGATATCTAGAATTTTTGTCTGTACTGATATGACTTCAATATTGGTGTTGCCCAAAAGAAAATTCAACACACTCAAGGATGGAAAATGTTAGAACACTGCCCCTCTAAACCCCTTCTCCCACTGTGTTCTCTTAACCAGCACCTATTTTTAAGTCCTTATTTCGTCTCTGTATGCCTTATGGAGTATCTATACTGGATATCTGCCACAAGGAGGGGCCAGCAATTTAATTAGTTGCCTCCTCCCCAGATATCTCCCAGAGTATATCTACACTACAGAATTATTTCAAAATAAGTCACATTATTCCGAAATAACAAGGTGAGAATCCAAGAGCACGCCCATTATTTTAACATTATTTTGAAATAACAGGCTTCTTACACTGAAATAGTAAACCCTCATTTCATGAGGGTTAATGCTTATTTCAAAACAGCTATTTTGAAATAAGGCGAATGTGGATGGCGCAGCTGTGCTTATTTCAAAATAATAACAACATAACAAGTGGGGTTCCAAGGCAGTCTGTTTTGGGACTGGTTCTGTTCAATACCTTCATCAATTATATAGACGATGGCATAAAGAGTATGCTTATTAAGTTTGCAGATGATGCCAAGCTGGGAAGGGTTACAACTGCTTTAGAGGATAGGGTTATAATTCAAAATGGTCTGGACCAATAAAATAATCTGGACAAACTGGACAAATGGTCTGAGGTAAACAGGATGAAGTTTAATAAGGACAAATGCAAAGTACTCCACTTAAGAAAGAACAATCCATTTCACACATACAGAATGGGAAGTGACTGTCTAGGAAGGAGGATGGCAGAAAGGGTTCTGGGGGTCACGGTGGACTACAAGTTAAATACAAGTCAACAGTGTGACACTGTGACAAAAAAAGCAAACATGATTCTGGGAGAAATTGGTGTTTAGGTGTGTGTGTGTCCCTCCTCTTAAGGTGTTTTAGCAGGTTTTATGTCCCCTTCCCCACTTTGGGATCTTGTATTTTACTTTATATATATTTATTTATTGTGTTTTTAAAAAATGTTGTAAGCTGCCTCCAATTTTTTTAAATAGTGAGGCGGGCTAAAAATATTGTAAATAAATGATAATAGCTGGTGACTGCTTTGTGGCAGCTCTGGCTCCATTTTGAGACTCCTGTGGTATCTGCAAGGAATAACCAGATCATGCAGTGTGATGTTGATGTCCCTTAAGCAGGTAAGTAAAGGTGAAGAGTCTGAAACATGGCTGTAGAGGGGAGTCCCTTTAAGCATGAGCTTCAGCTAGTCTCCAGCAGCTGCTACAGGAAGTGTTGATGTGGATGCTTTGTTTTGAAATAGTTATTTCAGGAGTTATTATTCTGAAATAACTTATTTCAAAGTAATGTTGAGTGTAGACATGCCCCCAGTGACCTCTTGTCTATCATCCCAAATCAGTGAAGGATCCCTTGCAGGATCATCAAGGGGTACAAGCAGCTGTTTTGTCCCTTAACTAGGAACCACAACCACTCCCCTCCAAAGTGCACAGTATAGATGACCCATTTCTCAATGGCTTAAATGACTGCTTCTTGGAGCAGCTGGTACAGGAACCCACAAGGGGAGAGGCAATTCTCGATTGTGGGGTCGTTGTAACAGGCTGGCCGAAGCCTGCACTACGGGTGGCGTGGCCCCATCCGATCCGCGGGCCGAGCGGAGGAACACAGCACTGCCAGGGAGGGGGAAGGTGCAGTGCGAGGAGGTGGGGCGCCAGCAGATGATCTTAAAGGGCCGCGGCAGCTCGGCTCTGGCTGCTTGTCCCCGGCAGTTGGCTGCGGCGCGCAGCGCAGCCGGGCCCCACCCCACCGGCTCCAGTCCTGCCACAGCCCCAGCCGCATTGCCAGAGAGAGACTGTTCCCAGCCGACTGCCCGGCTCGCTGCACCTGCCCCGCGCCCCATCTGGCTCCTGTCACCCATTACCTACGCTGCCCCTCCACCCTGGACCCCCTGCTCTCCCTCTGGCTCTGTGCTGCCCTTGCACCCCATACCCTGCTCCCCCCAATCTCTGTCCCCCCAGCTCTGTGTTGCCCATTCCCTGCACTGCCCCTAGACCCTGATCCCTCTGCCCCTCCCATTCCCCACGTCCAATTCCCTGTGCCTCCACTGCACACTGCTCCCCCCCGCCCGATCCCTGCATCCCTCTGGCTCTGTGAACATAAGAACGGCCGTACTGGGTCAGACCAAAGGTCCATCTAGTCCAGTAACCTGTCTGCCAACAGTGGCCAGCACCAGGTGCCCCAGAGAGGGTGGACCGAAGACAATGATCAAGTGATTTGTCTCCTGCCATCCCTCTCCAGCCTCTGACAGACAGAGGCCAAGGACATCATTTTATCCCCTGGCTAATAGCCTTTTATGGACCTAACCTCCAGGAAATTATCTAGCTTCTCTTTAAATTCTATTATAGTCCTAGCCTTCACAGCCTCCTCTGGCAAGGAGTTCCACAGGTTGATTACACGCTGTGTGAAGAAGAACTTTCTTTTATTAGTTTTAAACCTGCTCCCCATTAATTTCATTTGGTGTCCTCTAGTTCTTCTATTATGGGAACTAATAAATAACTTTTCTTTATCGGCCCTCTCCACACCACTCATGATTTTATAGACCTCTATCATATCCCTCCTCAGGCTCCTCTTTTCTAAACTGAAAAGTCCCAGTCGCTTTAACCTCTCCTCATATGGGACCCGTTCCAAACCCCTAATCATTTTAGTTGCCCTTTTCTGAACCCTTCCAAGGCCAAAATATCTTTTTTGAGGTGAGGAGACCACATCTCTACACAGTATTCAAGATGTGGGCGTGCCATAGTTTTATACAGGGGCAGTAAGATATTCTGGGTCTTATTTTCTATCCCTTTCTTAATAATTCCTAGCATCCTATATGCCTTTTTGACCGCCGCTGCACTCTGTGTGGAAGTTTTCAGAGAACTGTCCACGATAACTCCAAGATCTCTTTCCTGATTTGTCGTAGCCAAATTAGTGCCCATCTTACTGTACGTATAGTTGGGGTTATTTTTCCCGATGTGCATTACTTTACACTTATCCACATTAAATTTCATTTGCCATTTTGTTGCCCAGTCACTCAGTTTGGTGAGATCTTCTTGGAGTCCCTCACAGTCTGCTTCTGTCTTGACTATCCTAAACAGTTTGGCATCATCTGCCTCCTGTTCCCCGCGCCACCTCTGTCCCCTCCCCCCGCACACTGTTCCCTGCACCCGTCTGGCTCTGTGCTGTCCCTGTACCCTGTCTCCCCTGTGGGTTGGGAGTGAGGGGTGCTTCTCCAGAGGGAGGGGCTGGACAGGGCAGGGAAAAGCCTGCTGTGACCCAGCAGGGAGTGAAAGGAGGAGTTCACTTGAAGCACCTTTGCCTTTATGGAAAAAAATGAATGAAAATGCTATTTGCTATTTATAGGGCTAAAATGCTGGGAGAAAAATGAAAAAAAAAACCATTGCAAAATGCAAACATATAAAAGAAAACAAAAAAAGGGGGGGATATTTTGCTTGGGGCAGCAAAAAACCTAGAGATGTCCCTGGGGGAGGGGAAGGGGCTGGGCTGGGCTCTGGGGAGAGGAGGGGAGGGGAAAATATGGGGAAGGAGCTTGTACTGAGGGGAGGGAAGGGGAGGGCAGGAGAGGAGGTCAGGAGAAGGCGAGGAAAGGGGGAGGCACCAAGGGACAGGGGTGCAGGAGAGACAAATCCCAGGGGGCCAAGTGGAGACAATGAGGAAAAGGGCAGGAGGGAAGGTGTCAGTGGGAGAGGAGAGGGTAAGGGCACTGGGGGTTAAAGGGGGAAGGGGACAGTGCTGGGAGAAGGCTTGAAAGAAGGGGTGGGCATGAGGAAGGTGGAGATGGAGCAATTCATGTGTGAGGGCACAGGAGCATGAGGGGAATGGGGGCAGAAGGTGCTGAGGGGGTGGGTATCAGGGAAAAAGAGGGCAAAGGGGGCAGGGGCAGTGAGGGAAGGGGGAGGCACCAGGAGGGTGCAGGTGCCAGAAGATTCTGGGGGTGAAGCAGAAGGGCAGGCACCTGCAGGGGATGAACCAGCACCAGAGGAGAGAGGCAGGGCAGGTGTAGAGGGAGGTGTTAGGAGAGGGGATGAGGAGGGGTAACTCACATGATCAGAGTGTGGCTACTGGAGGAGTGGGCACAGGGAGGAGAGAAGGGCTGGCAGAGAGGGGCAGGTCTCAGGAGGGCTGAGGGCAGTGGGGAGAGCAGAGGAGAGTGAGGGGTTGGGGGGGGCAGCAGGCACCAGGGGAGCTGATGGAGCAAGAGGAGGAGATTATGGCAGCAGAGGGAAAAGGGTAGACATTTATAAGATATTTATTAATAACTTGGGTGATATTTATTAAGAACGTATTAGTAATTACTGTTCTTCTTATTATTAGGAATTTATGCCATTAAAAAAACACTTTTTTGGGGGTGGGTGGCGAGTCCCTTTTTTGTCTGGTGAGTAGGGTTTTCCATAATTTGTCGAGCCCTGATAATGTGTATCAGAATTTCAGAAAATTTGAGTGAACACTTGCACTGTGACAACTCATAAAACTCCAACCTGACAGCTTTAAATGCAATTTTTAAAATAAGCTTGTGTCCTAAAAGTCAGAAAATCATAATGTATGTTGCAAAAGATACAAAACTCTAGAGAGATCCCTGCAAACACAAGATATGGTTAGAATATAATTAATCAGTCAGTGCAAGCTAATATTATAAGATACACAGAGCCTGCTGAACAACAGTGTGGGGTTTTTTTCCCGAAAAGGTTTCCCTAGCAACAGAAACTATATGAAAGATTTGAGAATAGCTGTTCTTCCACACTTAGGATTTCATACCTTTTAAGTTGTTCACACATCAGTTTTTGTTTACATCCAGGTAGGTTTTGCCCAATTCTAAAAGGTGCTGAATTTTCATAACTTTCATTAAAAACAACAAGCACTAAAAACACTCAGAGTATGTCTACACTAGCCCCCTAGATCGATCTAGGGAGACTAATGAGGGCAACTGAAATTGCAAATGAAGCGTGGGATTTAAATATCCTGCGCTTGATTTGCATGTTCCAGGCCGGTCGCCATTTTAGAAATTGACTAGCCTGAAGTAACTGCCCGCATCTACACGCAGCAGTGAAACGGGATTCCAAAATAAAGCCCTAACTCGAATTAGCTGGTATTCCTCCTGCAATGAGGTTTTGTGATGCAAAAGTCACTTCACCACAAACATAGCAGAAGTTATCTGCGCTGTTCACACAAGTACGAGGCATCTCTGCTCACTTTGGCTAAACAGAAACGTGTCCCTTTGCAAAATCAAACACTGACAAATAAGAGAGCACGGCACTGTATGATTTCTAGAGCTGATATAGGGCAATTTGTTCAGCAGAGTGATGTAAGCTTCGTTATGATTGCATCATCCATGACTTCTAGGAATAACATGATGCAATTCATATCATGTATGACACAATACCAGCTTCAGATTGCATCATTCATTGTTTTGCCTAAAAAGCAAGTACTGTCCAAACCCAGTCATAGATTTATTCATAGATCCAGTCAAAGATGTATTTTAGTCATTTCTGGTTTAAATTGAGATCCCTTCCCTTTATAACTCACTTATCCTCCGCCATTCGCAAGTCAAGGGTCGTATATACTGACCCAATAGCATATCTTGAAAACTAGAGCCAATCAACAATTTTAAGCATCGTTTCCGTTCTCAGTGACCCAGAATTAGGGGGTATGGAAGTTCCCTCTCTGGCAGACTTTTCAGTTCCACCTTCACAAAGTTCTGCTGGAAAATGGGGTGAGTTGTCTAGTCCATAATATTGGTGAGAACAAGGGGAAGACGTTCCTTCCAGGGTTGAGGGCAGAGACTGAGCAGTTCACAAGGGCCTTTCAGAAACTGTGCAAGGACACCTGTGAGATTCTCTCGTTGGCCTCCCCACAAGGGGGCTGTGCATTGCCTCTCTGTGCCTTTCCTCCCACACCCCTCCCTTCCCTTGCCCTTCCTTCTCCTCTTCCTCCTCCCTTCCTCCATTCCTCACCCCTTCCCCTGTTGATAAAATAAACAAGACCTTTTGTTTTTAACCAGTAAACTCTATTAATTGGGGTAAATAAAATTGGGGAGGCACTAGGGAAAGAACCTGGGAAGGATGATGAAGAGGGAGGAAGAGAGAGGATGGGCGAGGAGAGGCTCAGAGATGGGGCTGGGACTTGCGCCTGTCTTGGGCGGTCCCACCGCCTTGTGTGTGGGCCCTCAGCGGTCACAGCAGGGGGCTGAGGGGAGAAACCAGAAAGGCGGGAACTGGGGTGGGAGCTGAGGCAGGAGCAGGAGTGGGAGAGGGGGCAGCTGCTGGACTGCTCAATAGCTGTGAACATGCAGTCAATGGCAGCCATGTATGCCACATACATGCTGCAGATCTCTTGGGCCAGCTCCTGCCAGGTGGTATGGCCCAGCTCCTGGTCCACTTCCCACCACTGGTCCTGCCACTCCAGAGACCCTGGAGGCCATGCAAGCAGGCAATGTGTTCCTGCTCCAGGTCCACACAGGCTCATCTGTGGCGGTAGCTCCCATGGGTCTAAAAACTGGTACAGGAGGTGTTGTGGCTCACTCACAGCTGGTCCAGCTGTGAAGAACAAAGAGCAGGGTAGTCAGTCCAGGAAACAGGGTGTATGAAGCCAACCCTCATCTCTGAGGCAACACTGAAGGTCAGACAAAGGTGATATAATTGGAGCAAGGACATCTGTGACCTATATAGTGGGCCCCTTCCTGCAGTGGCACAGATGTTTCCAGGGGGAGCCTCACTTTTTCCACATCCCGGGGATAAGTAGACATGGGAAGGTGCCGGCCAGGCTGCTTGGCTTCCCTCCATGCTATGCACACGCTGGGTCTGGCATCGGCAGCAAGCCGCAGGGAGAGGACTTCTATCCCTGCCTGCTGGAGGAGAGGGGGGAAGGGTGGTGAGGGAGGTGTGTATGAGCAGCAGATGATGCCCCACGTGAGTGCATATGTGTGTCCCTTACTGCTGTGCATATGTGTGTCTCTTACTGCTGTGCATATGTGTGTCCCTGACCCCATCTGTCTTATTGGTGGCTTGTAGGGGGCAAGTGTCCCACCTCAGAGTTGGGAGTAAAGCAGGCCTCTCCAGCAACCCTGTGAGCAGAAGCACAAGGGTCCTCTGAAGCAGATTCATAGGAACTGTCTGCTCTGGACTGGCACTCCACATGCTACCATGTGCACAGGCTGCTGTAAAATGCCCAGGCCAATAAGGCCAAGTGAGGAACTCACAGCCCCTCGCTGCCCACTGCCTCCCCTCATGTGTGTCTAGGGAAAGTAGTGGAGCTCACCTGATGAGCCTTCCTCGGCTTCATCCTGGGAGGGTAGTACCAGCTCTAGGGACTGGTTGAGCACCTGTCTGGCAGGCATGATGGTGTCACTGGCCTGGTCCTGCTTCTCTGACTCCTCCTTGGCTTGCCTTCTCAGAGGGTCATGATGGGTCCAGAGTCCACAACAAGGGGGGTACAAGACTGACAACCCTCCAAGATATGGTGGAGCTGGTCAAATTAGGGGCAGGTCTGGGGTCCCCTCCCTGAATGGGAGCTGCACTCCCGGGCCCTTTGGTAAGCCTTCCTGAGCAACTTGATTTTCGTGCACACCTGCTCCTGAGTGAGCATGTGGCCCAGGCTCTTGGCCGTCCAGTTATAGAGCTTGGCATTCATGTCTGGTGCGATGATTCTGATCTAGGATCTCTGCACCTGACCAAGCTGGTGCACGCCACTTCCTCCCCTGGGCAGGGGATTAGGAGCAGCCTGCAGCTTTGCTGGCTGCTGTGGAGGGCTCTGAAGGCATGCTGAGGTCTGCTATGGCAGGAGGAAAGTCAGAGCTAGGTGCTGCTGTGTGGCACAGGGCTAGCAGGTCCTGCTTTGTGCAACAAACCTTTTCCCCTGTGGCTGCAACTTTAAGAGCTGCACGGGGAGAGGAACTATAGAGTTCAGATGAATGTGGACAGAGCGGCCACCAGGGCATCTGTGGGAAGCCCTAGAGGCCACTTATTTCAAAATAACTCCAGATGCCCAATTTGCACACACCCTATTTTGAAATAACTATTTTGGAATAGGTGTTATTCCTCGCAAACTAAGGGTTACAGTATTCCAAATAAGATGTCCATTATTTTGAAATTATTTTGAAACAATGGGCTTCCTGTGTAGGGGCTCACTTTGTTATTTTGAAATAACACTGTTGTATAGATGTGTCTTTAGGGAAGTGGGGCATTGGGGCACCCTGATGGCGCATATCCCATTAGCAGATGTGCAGTTGTATGAGCCTCTGATGTGGTGGCTTATGTGGTTAGGTCCTGTGATTATGTCACTTGTGTAGATGTGTGGACAGAGTTGGCACCTACGTGAGTATGTTTGAGGTGTGATGCATAGTTGCTCCAATCCCACAGAGACAAACACCTACAAGATCTCTATCAGGTATTCTTAAAACTTAAATACCCATATGAGGAAGTAAAAAACAGATTGACAGAGCCAGATGAATTCCCAGGCATCAGCTTCTTCAAAATAGGCCCAACAAACAAAATAACAGAACACCACTAGGTATCACATACAGCCCCCAGCTTAAACCCCTCCAGCGCATCATTAACAACCTATCCCGGAAAATAATTCATCACTCTCACAGGCTTGGGGGACAGGCCAACCCTCATCTACAGACAACCCCCTAACATGAAACAAATTATTTCCAGTAACCACGAATCATACCTCAAACATACTCATCCAGGAGCCCACTCCTGCAAAAAAAAAAAAAAAAAACGCTGCCAGCTCTGTCCACACACCTACACAAGTAACATCTTCACAGGACCTAACCACATAAGCCACCACATCAGAGTCTCATACAACTGCATATCCACTAATGTGATATATGCCATCAAGTGACAGCAGTACCCCTCTGCCATGTATATTGGCCAAACTGGACAGTCTTTACTACACAGGATTAATAGACACAAATCAGATATTCAAAATGGTAACACACAGAAACCTGTTGGAGAACATTTTATCTTGCCTGGGCACTCATTAATGGATTTAAGGTGGTTATTCTATTACAAAACAATTTTAGGAATCAACGAAAGAGAAAATCTGCAGAACTAGCCTTCATATTCAGATCTGAGGTTTTCCCGCACGGCTTAAAGAAATACATGGCCATTATATTCAACACCAAAATGACATCAAAGGCTAAGTATCAGGCACTTACAGCCTATTCTATTAGCCTCATTTAGCAAGGACACTTTAATTGACAGGGTTTTTTTCTCTTTCTTTCTCCACTCGCTCTTCCCTCTTTTTCTGCTTTATATTTCAAAATCTGTGCCCCTTGCTCCATAATATTTGTCATGAGTGAGTTATGCCTATGAAATCTCATGAGATGATTTATATATTTTTGTTAGTTTCTAAGGTGCTACAGGACTATTGTTTTTTTTTAAATCAACATAGTTTAGTAATTAATATTATTCAAATACTTTGCACCTGTGTGTCTTCTTTCATTTAAAGATGGGTGTTTGAAAACACTGATTAATCTGTCCCATGTGCTTGAAAGGTAGGTATTTGAAAGTTACCTTTAACATGGGTAAATTGAGGTACAGAGAAGTTGAATTATTCACTCAAGTTTATAGAGGAAGTCAACAATAAAACTTGTAATAGGCCCTAAGGCCTGGCTACACTACACCAAGAAGGTCAGCTTAAAGTAAGCAACTCCAGCTACATAAAATGTATAGCTAGAGCTGGTTTATCTTAAGACAAGCCTTAGTAGCATCCACACTGTGGGAGACCAATAGGAGCAAACACTCCCATCAACTTCCCTTACTCCTCACAAAGGGAGGAGCACCCGATACCAGTGGGATTTATGGGTCTATACTGGATCCACTAAATTGAACTCCAGAAGATCTGTCTCCAGAACTTTAATCTTCTGGTAATCAGAAGATGTGTCCTAATAGTCTTCATTTAAAATCCTAAATATATCGAAATCAAAAGGAATGGGATCTGCAAAAGAATGTATTCTCTCTGAGGCCTCATGTCAGTTCCACTGTGGATAAATATTTTAAATACAATAAAACCTCAAAGTTATGAATCCTAGAGCTATGAAATGACTAGTCAACCACACACCTCAGTTCAAATCAGAATTACACAATAAAGCAGCAACAGAAGCAAAACAGAAAAAGCCAGTCAACATGGATTCACCAAGGGCAAGTCATGCCTAATTAACCTGATTGCCTTCTATGGCAAGGTAAACTGTTTCTGTGGACATGGGGATGGCAGTGGATGTGATATATCTTAACTTGAGCAAAGCTTTGGATATGGTTTCCCACGGTATTCTTGCCATCAAGTTAAAGAAGTATGGATTGGATAAATGGACTGTAAAGTCGATAGAAACCTGGCTAGATTGTTGGGCTCAATGGGTATCAATAGCTCTGGTGGTGGTTGGTATCAAGGAGAGTGCCCCAAGGGTTGCTTCTATGGCTAGTTTTGTTCAATGTCTTTATTAATGATGTGGATGAGGGGATGAATTGCACCCTCAATAATTTCATGGGTGACAGTAATTTAGGAGGAAAGGTAGATACGTTGGAGCATAGAAATAGAGTCCACCATGACCTAGATAAACTGAAGAATTGGGCCAAAAGACATCTGATGAGTTTCAACAAGGACAAGTGAAGAGTCTTAACTCTCACGTGGAACGGAAGAATGCCAAGCACTGTTACAGGCTGGCTAAATAGCAGATCTGCAAAAAAGAACCAGGGGATTAGAGTGAATGAGAAGCTGGATTCAAGTCAATAGTGTACTCTTGAAGCCAAGAAATCTAATAGCATATTGGTGTGCGTTAGTGGGAACATTCCCAGCAGAGTTAGGGAAGTGATTATTCCCATTTATTTGGCACTCATGAGTCCACCAGTGTTCCCACTAAGCTGTGGGACAGCACAACTTTACAGGTGATTAATCAGCCTTGCCGTGTCAGAGGCTCTGGGCTCCATGCACGGAGCTGACTGATTGAGCAATCACAGGCTGATTAATCACCTGTGAAGCTGTGCAGCCCTGCAGTTTAGAGGGAAACCTGGAGACCACATACGGTGTGTCTAGACTACAGGGTTTTTTTTGAAAAAAGTAGCCTTTTTTCAAAAAAACTTCCCCTACATCTAGACTGCCGCCACGTTCTTTCGAAATTAAAATGAAAGAACGCAGTGGTTTTTTAGACTGTGGTAAACCTCATTTTATGAGGAAGAACTCCTTTTTTCAAAAGTACTCTTTCGAAAAAAGGCACTCTTGAATGCAACCAGGGCTTTTTCAAAAGAGAGCATCCAGACTGCCTGGGTGATCTCCTTCAAAAAAGCGGCTCACTTTCGAAAGAAGTGGTTGCAGTCTAGATGCTCTCTTTCGAAAGAGGCTTTTTGGAAAGATTATTTCAAAAAAGCCTCTCTCAGAATAGGCTTGTAGTCCAGACATAGCCATGGAGTGTTGCATCCAATTCTGGGGCCCCCATTACAGAAAGGATGTGGATGCATTGGAGAAAGTCCAGCAGAGGGCACATGACATATGAGGAGAGGCTAAGCGATTTGGGCTTATTTAGTCTACAGATGAGAAGAGAGTATGTGTGGGAGGGGGCAGGATTTCATAGCAGTCTTTAACTACCTGAAGGGAGGTTCCAAAGAGGACAGAGAAAAGCTCTTCTCAGAAGTGATGGATGTCAGAACAAGGAGCAATGTTCTCAAGTTGCAGTGGGGGAGGTCTAGGCTGGATATTAGGAAAACCTATTTCACTAGCAGGGTGGTGAAGCACTGGAATGGGTTATCTAGGGAGATAGTAGAATCTACATCCCTAGAGGTCAAGTCCCAGCTTTGTCAAAGCCCTAGCTGGGATGATTTAGTTGGGGGTGGTCCTGCTTTGGGCAGAGATTGGACTCTATGACATCCTGAGTTCTCTTCCAGCCCTAGGATTCTGTGGTTTTCACTGGTTTGCTGTGCCTTTTAATAAACAACCTCCAGTCTTGAGTTATAAGTAGCCCTTTCTGTGAGCAATTCACCCTGATTTGACCCTCCTAGCAGTGCCCCAGAATCCTCCTTTATTACAGCTTAACATATTTAAAAATGTTTATACCTCCATGAGGCAAAACATTCGAGACCTGTACTCATTGGTGATGCTCCAGAAAGACCCTGTTCACAACCCCCACAGCTGACACATAGCTCATACTTTCAGTCAGATATGTCTCCTTCTTATAGAAGGAATTGAAATGTAACACCAATGATTCTAGCAACATTAGAGGAGACTTAACCCTCAGTAGACTCTCATTCCTCCCCACTGAACATTTTCTTCTTTTCTCCTTTTGCTCACTCTAGATTCCTGGTCTTTTCTCTCTCTCCCCAAGATAATTCTACCAGGGTTACTGGAGTTTTGAAAGCTATAGCATGCTAAAAAAGAAAGGGACAGAGTCTGTGAGGATTGCTCATGTGGAGAGATAGTAAGAGTTTCCCTTCCATTCCATCGGGGCTCGACTCGATGACCTCCTGAGGTATCTTCCAGCTCTAATATTCTATGATTCAATCTGTTCCTTAGATTCTGATCTAAAAATCCTAAAAGTCCTGTTCTGCACTTGGCACAACTCTCATTAAGATCAGCATGCTCAGTGTAGTCAATGGCTGTGTTCGTGCTTCCAAGTAGAACCAGGATTTGGCTCTATATGGGTGGTGGCTTTCCAATCTTAAAATTATTTTCTGTTTATATAATCTCAGATACTGTTTAGAGAGGAAAAATTGAAACTAACATTTCCTTGAATTCCATCTGAATCATGCAAAATGGAAAACTGCTGTTTACAAACAACAGTTAATATGTTTAAAATGAACTTTCGTCTCAGGTCCATATGATGCATTTGTTTTATCAAAGTTTCTTCAGTTTTTCAGACCTATGTTTGATATCACTTAGTGGTCCCAGAGTTACTGATTCTGAAGAGGATGTTTTTAACTAATTGCAGACACATTTTGACAATTTTATAGTGATGCAAATTAGCACATCTATTTTAATAAAGTGGCAGCACATTACCTTGGGGTGTAGAAGATCTGCATTCAAGAACAGATTTGCACTTTATACAAGAAAGTGTATGTATACTAATTATTGTATATATCCCTCATTGGCAGTCAATAAATAAGTAATACACATCTCTCTATTTAAAGTTCATCCATCTCATGGCATGAATGTCATGCTTCCACTGTTACCTTTCTACTGAATTATTAATCAGAAATAAAGACTGTTTGATGAAATTTTCTCCTTTCACCGGGTCTCAAGGGGCAGCAGCAGCGGTTCCCGCGCTTCTGAGGCTTTGCTCTGGCAAAGCCTCAGAAGCGCGGGAACCCGCCCGGTGCCCCTGGCCTGCTGGAGACGGTCTCCAGCAGACCAGGGGCACCGGAGCAGCTTACGAACGGGGCTTTCTCGCCCCGACTTCCGGGGCGAGAAAGCTCCGTTCGTAAGTGCGGATCCGACATAAGTCGGATCCGCGTAAGTCGGGGACTGCCTGTATGTATTTTATTTTTATTTTCCATTTATAAAATTTCACCCATACATTTTTCTTTATTTAATGCACATATATTTTAGCACATATATTTTAGCAAAGGTATCATATCTTGGTGAGAGAAAATAATATTAAGTACTTCACGGCTCCCATAGGGGGAAAGAAAAAGAGCAGATCTCCTTGTTGTTCATGTCTGCCAGAGCAAGGGGAACTAAAACATATAAGCTACTTCCTTATGTCAACTATTTCCACTGTTTCTCTGAGATAAGTAAGGTACATCTATATAGCAACCTTATTCCAAAATAACAAAGAGCGTGTCTATTCTACAAGCCTTTATTTCAAAATACTGTCAATCTGGAGAACTTCTTATTCCAAGTCATAGTAATCCTCATTCCATGAGTTGTTAGGGAAGTCAATGGAAGAGTGTTCTTTCTTTGACTTCCTGCTACATAGACAGTGCCTAAAGCTGAGTTGTGCTATTTTGATTTCTGCTATACAACTGATCTAGATGAAGTTGAGTAGCTTAATTCGACTTTAGTCATGCTGTGTAGACTTACCCTAAGGGAAGCTGGCTTTGTATAATGGCCATTTCTCACTTCCCTTCTGTACTTTCAAAATTAAACATTTTGTTTTCTTGTTCTGAAACGACTTTTTGAATTTGTGAAAATGAAATATTTTGACTCAAATTGATTTTTCCACAGAATATTCCTTTGCAAAAAACTTCTAAATTTGGGGGATATATGTTTGTAATGAAGCCACATTTTAATATCTTAAATAATCTTAAATCTTGTGTGAAATGAACTTATATCTTCAACACATCTCTACATTTTTTCTCCACTATAATTGTTAGACCTTTGATATCACACTCCGTAGCTCAGATTAATTTCTTTAGGTATTATTGCACCTATGGTATAATTAAGGTTCCCTTTCCAGCCTGTTCAACCCATCAGGAGTAGCTACCAGAAAGATATCTCCCACTGCTGGATTTCTAAAACAAGATATCTTTGCTTTTTTGAGATCAAGACACTCATATTACAGTCTCAAAACCTTTCCATTAGGAAGAATTACACTGCCAAATGCAAGTGGTTTTGACATAGTGTTTATGGTAAAGGTCTTGACATGGCTTCCTGTCCTTTCACATTTATCATAGAGTTCTTACTGTCCCTGGTATAGTCAAAATGTTCCTTAAGATCTCTTCCCCCTCCCCTCTTCTTTATTTCTCCAGCTACAAACAGGGCTTCTGAATCTAGAGTGTAGCGGAGGGATGGTTAGAGACAACGTGATACTTTGTGTTTTGAATACTGAGATTAAAGTAATTTTGTATTCGTTCTGTTTGCTACTTACTAGTATAGTAATTCTATAGCTATGTGACTGCACACTGAGTGGCAAGACACTGCTGTGGAGGCAGTACCCTTCTAAAAGAAGAACTATTGTTGATTACACCTTTTGTATGGATTCAGACACAAACCTGAAAGTTGTGGTATGTTGAGGCAATCTGCCATAGCTTTAACAGTGTAGTAAAATGTATTATGCAGATCCAGAAGACTGGATATTTCAGAAGTGCTGAGCAATGGCAGTTCCCAGTGATTTCAACCGAAATGTTGGCTTCCTAGCATCTCTGGGGGAAAATGAGGCTCTGTATGGTTTAAGATGACTGATTTCAAAGGTACTTTGATAACTAGAGCATTAAAAAGCAGAAAATGTGTGTACAGGTTGAACCTCTCTAGTCTGGCACTATCTGGTCTGGAGACATCTGTGGCCCAGCATCACTGTACTTAGCCAGATGTCAAAGTTTCCAGCAGTCCCATAAGGTTTGTTTACAGCTCTCAATGTTCTGTGCTGTTATCTCGCTGTAACAGCCCAGTCTTTGTAGGGCCCAGTAAGCAGTGGAAGTGTTGGTAATGCAGCTAAAGAATATTGACCTCCCGTGGTCTGGCTTGGAGCAGAGCTGGCCAGCAGCCCATGTGGCACCAGAGCTTGAAGGCGGGGACAGAGCTTATGGGGCAGTGGAACCCTTAGCTGGTGGGACCCCCAGGAGGTCTGATGGGCTGGCAAGTAGCCACAAAGGTAGAGGGGCCACAGGGAGCTCTGGCAGGGCAGCAGGCCTACTGGAAGCTCTGGTGGGGCTATTGCAAGGTCGGTGGGGCTGCCAGGAAATCCAGAGGGGCTGCTACAGCTTGCAGGGTCAGGAACTTTGGCAAGGCTGCCAAAGCTTGTGTAGCCAGGAGATCTGGCTAGGAGTCTACAGGGAGGAACCCAACAAGAAGGTTGGTGCCCCCCCTTCCTTACTCCCTGACTTTCCCTTGTGCAGCAACGGCCTTGTCCAGTACTGGTCAGGTCCCAAGAGTGCTGGACTTCTGCTCTTGCAATAACCACATGAATTACTGTGGTTTCTGTATGGTGTTATATGGAGTGGAAACAATATTTTGGAATTTTTTGATTATGTAAACTGAAATATGAGAGCTTTTTGGATGGTGTAAATTGAGATGTGGGAGCTAAATTTAAACTGCTTGGATGTGTTAAAATTTCTTTTAAGGTATTCCTCCTCCCTCACCCACCCACCCCCGGAAGATTATATATATATAAAACAAGATACATATATATATAAAACAAAGCAGACTTTCTTCTAATGTGTATTTGGAAAAAACACTGCCTTGAATAGCTACATATTTCATCAGAAGCTTATCTCTCTGGGTATGTCTACACTACAAAGTTAATTCGAACTAACGGACGTTAGTTCGAACTAACTTTCATAGGCGCTACACTAGCGCTCCGCTAGTTCGAACTTAATTCGAACTAGCGGAGCGCTTAGTTCGAACTAGAAAAACCTCATTTTACGAGGATTAAGCCTAGTTCGAACTAGATAGTTCGAATTAAGGGGTGTGTAGCCCCTTAATTCGAACTAGTGGGAGGCTAGCCCTCCCCAGGTTTCCCTGGTGGCCACTCTGGCCAACACCAGGGAAACTCGTCTGCCCCCCTCCCGGCCCCGGACCCCTTAAAGGGGCACGGGCTGGCTACGGTGCCCTTGCCAGGTGCAAGCCTGCCAGACCCTGCACCTGGCATAGATCGAGCCACCCACCCGATGCCCCCCAGCCTTCCCCCTCTTCCCAGGACCAGGCTGGCGGCTCCTGGGAGCTTGCCCGGGACCGCAACAGGCGGGCACCCGCCTGGGCTAGTGCTGACATCGTGGACCTCGTCCACGATCTCCGCACTAGGCACAGGAAAGTGGCCATCTAGGGCAGGAGAGCTGCCAGCCTGGCCACCCAGGAGCAGGTGTGCAAGAGAATCAAGGGGGTCCACTGAGACCCCCGACCCTGAGCCCTGAGCTTACAATGGCCGTCCTGGGTCAGACCAAAGGTCCATCTAGCCCAGTAGCCTGTCTGCTGACAGCAGCCAACCCTAGGGACCCTGGAGGGGATGGACGGAAAACAGTGACCAAGCCATTTGTCTCGTGCCATCCCTCTCCAGCCTTCCACACCACTCCTAACCTCTGGGTAATAGTACTCCATGGACCCAACCTCCATGACTTTATCTCACTTTCCTTTAAACTCTGTTCTAGTTCTAGCCTTCACAGCCTCCTGCAGCAAGGAGTTCCACAGGTTGACTCTGTGCTTTGTGAAGAACAACTTTCTGTTACTAGTTTGAAGCCTGCTACCCATTCCTTTCCTTTGGTGTCCTCTAGTCCTTCTTTATGGGAACTAATGAAAAACTTTTCTGTATGTATCCTCTCCACCCAACTCCTGCTTTTAGAGACCTCTATCCTGTCCCCCCTCCGTCTCCTCTTTTCTAAGCTGAAAAGTCCCAGTCTCTTTAGCCTCTCTTCATATGGGACCTGTTCCCAACCTCTGATCATTTTAGTTGCCCTCCCCTCTCCCACCTCCTTTTCCCAGTCTCCCCCAGTTTTGTTCAATAAAGACAGATTCCGTTTTGGAAGACACGTTATCTTTATTTTGTACATCAATAAGAAGGGGGGCTAGGGAAGGGTAAGTGGAAGGAGGTGAGGGAGGAATGGGGCATGAGCCCCTGATGGGGAGGACTGGGCTGGCTCTGTGGGCTTCTGGGGGTGGAAGCTCTCCTGCAGACCCCCAATTGCCCCCTCTCCCCGGATGGCAGCCTGCTGCAAGTGCAGCCGGGATGATGGCCGAGTGATGTGATGTGCCCAGTGTGGGTAGTCCGGGCACTCCAAGCCAGGACTGCTTTGCAAGCGGGGCACCCCTGAGAACTGTCTGTCCGGGGTGGGGGTCGGGACCCTTTAAGCACAGCCCTCGGCAAGCCTGAGACAGCATCTCCACGCTCTAAGTCCTCCTCTGATGCCCTGCCGGCACTGCTTCCAGCCATCCTTAAGCCCTGTTCAGGGTCCACTTAATGTGGACATGCTAGTTCGAATTAGCAAAACACTAATTCAAACTAGTTTTCTAGTCTGGATCAATTAGTTCGAATTAACTAATTCGAACTAAGTTAGTTCGAATTAATGTTGTAGTGTAGTCATTCTCTCTCTCTCTCTCTTTATATATATATATATATATATATATTTATATGAAAAGTTTTTCCTGACTTTGGCTGCATGACATCAAGCTCTCTCCGGTTGGTGAGCATAGTGAGCAGGGGGTGGTGAGCGTAGCAAGCAGGAGGCAGCCCCCAAGTATTTGGAAAAAAGAATGATGCTGTCTCGGTATAAAACATTTCCAAAAGACTGTAACAGGAAAAGAGTCAAGACAGAGGTTTGTTTTCACTTTGTGCACCCATTTATATGCTATATATTTATAGAGAGAGGATTTTTTTAAAGTAAAAAGTAGTCTTTAGTACTTTTACAATTTCTTGAAATGACTCATTGATTGAAAAATTAGGTCATAGAGCCTTGTCAGATAATGATAGAATTTCTATATACAAAAGGGTAAGTATTGTGAATATATTATTTTGAGAGACAGATCCTTAATAACATCTCTAATTGAATTTGATCAATTCATTTTCTTCTTTATTTCATAGGGACAGAATGCTGAAATATGTATTTTTTAATGGTGCTCCATGTAGTTTCATAAAAGTCAGTGGACACTCCTCTGATGAAATACATGTTTTGTTGGTAATGTTTTCATTCACATAGTTTCTCAGCAAATATATACTTTCACTAAATTTTTAGGAAACTTTGACATAACTTTTGCAAATAGTTAATATTATCTCAGCAACACATGTTGTGAATTTAGGTTTAAGATTATAATTTTTACAAAATAATGACCAAGCTAACGTGTTTTCATCTAAGTTTATTTGACCTGATTGCTCTTGAAATTTCAGTAATTTGTTTACATACACTATTCCCTATTTGATTTTGTTTTGTTATTAATTTCTATAATAAACACTGCCTGCAAGGATGCTAGTTGAAATGAAGTTTCAGGATAAGAAAATTCAGAATTCATCTTCTTTTGTACAAACATATTTAAGGAATCACAGACGTCCTATATGCCAAATATCACAATTTGAACAAATAATTGCTAAAAACACACAAACTATCAACTGTGTCTTCCTGCCAGAAAGTGTCTATAAGTAAACTAGTTTTGCATTTTCATTGCAGTGTAAAGATCCTCAATTTTCCTGTTAGCGATAAAAAACACAAAATACAACAAATGCATTGCCACATTAAAATCTACATTTCATTGAATCTCATTTTATGGGGAATTGTCCAAGCCTGGATAAAATTATTTGCATGCATATAAATAATGTTGGTATGTGCTTAGAAAAAATCAACAAAAATAAAATAATAATATTACCTGTCACTCTCAAATGACTTGTATAAATACCTTAGCCTCCGGTACTAACATTTAAAAAATAACTCATACCCTGTGCTTTCTGTATTAAGATCTCATAGCTGTAAGTAACATTTTATTACCTGAGATTGCAGAGAGTATTTAGTTTCTCACTGTAGCAAATTAGCTGTGAAGGTAATACGATTTGAAATGGACCTTTTAAAAGCCAGGCCAAGTAGCTCTCTTTCCACATTGTTCAAGGTTAATTATATTTATCAAGGAGGCAGTAAAAAGGGGCAGTGGAGATGCTAACAGATTGATGGGAACAACCAATTGGTGGTACATTTCCAACATTTTCTGTTTCTCAAAGTTGTACTTATTGATAAAATCAGAATGTGGACTGTGGTGAATTATTTTTGTTGTGTTTATGCATAAGAAATTAGGACAACAAATTAACATGCTTTTCAGAGCTGCTGTATTCATAACAAGAATCTGTGGCAGATTTTATTAATTAGTGGATAAATGTGAAAAAATGTGAAGCATAAATATTTATAAAAATGCAGAGCAAGGTTCACATTCATTTTGAATGCTTTTTTGTTTAGAAATACTCTTTCAATTATCAGTAATATTTTACATTGCACATTCAAAGAAAGTAGTAGGCAACTCTAGTTAAAAACAAAAGACATTATTTAGCAATAATTTGGATAGGAATATATCCTTTATAGTGCAGACATCTAAAACTCCTACCTCTCAGTGGATTCATCTGTATTTTCATCTGTGATCATTTGCAATTCCTGTATGTTTTTACTTGAATCTTCTTTGACACAATTTTCATCCGTGCTAGCTTTGGGGATATGCTCATTTGCTTGCAGCTGTTCTATCAGGCTTTGTTGATGCCAGGTTTCAATAGAACGGTGGTGCACAGGGGTTGGACCTGGCACTGGTGCCGGTATATTCTGGTGGACAGGGCTGTTGTTTTTCTTCAGTCCATTTCTGTCCCGAGAGTGGCTCTTCAACCTATTCTGAACTGGTGTGCCTCTATGCTCATATCCTTCCTGAAGGCAGCTTCCAGTGCCTGTGGAAGCTTGTGAGGGGTGACTGAACCACCTCCAGCGTAGCCTTAGGATCTGTTTCACATCAAACTCTTTCTTTCCAGAAACTGACATTTTTGCAGGAAAAGAGAACAAAAGCCTATTCTTTTAGAAAGGAAATGGATTCTTTGTTATCGCTTGTATTCCAGTGCCTCTTCTTAAGAAAAGACAACAAAAGAACAAATACCAGTAGCCCTCTTTTTTCTGACTAATACACTGCTAGCACCTCAAGCCAATGCTAAGCTGCTGCTAACAGTATAGGTGGGAATCCATACTGACAGGATGCTGAGGTCAGACCTTAAACAAGTAAATCAGCTTAGCACAGGAAAGCAGCTACCATACCACTACCCAGTTGCTAAGCTTACATACTGACAGCACTATAGCACAGCCTCCCAGATATAACCTACTCTCACATGATCCTGGGGGATCTTAGGCAGCAACTTAAGATTCAGGGAAGCACATACAAATAAAGCAGTAAAATGTTGTTTCCTATGAGATTTTGCATGAAGCCTGGTAATAAATAATACTGTATTTCACTACAAAATTATGAAAGGTGAACTATTTATGTGGGTTTTGCTAATGATTTACTGTGAAAGTATCGTGTAGCTCCCATTTTCCTTAATAGGTTTACCACATTTATTGCAGTAGAACTCACTTTAGTATGTGACATTTCTATAAATAGCCTTACGTTTCAAGGTGCTTACCTAAGGAAAATGAAAGCATTTAAAATACATTGTGCTGTAGTGTATGAAATATTTTCTTAACTAGGGGTGGCATTTCTTGTATCATTAACTAAATATGGGTTCAAAAAAAGAGTGTTATAAAAATCAGAGTAGAAACCTTCCCTAAATGATGATATCTGTGAAAAACATAATGCTTCCTGGCTAAGTGCCTATGTAAACATGCCCTTGCCCTTTTTACAGTCTCTGCAAAAGAGTGGGATTTTTTTTAAACCATTCTTTTGATAGTGTGCATCAAAACATGTTTTTAACAAAATTCATTGTATCATCAAGATTATTAGATGAGCATTAAATGTACAGAACTGAGTGAAGTGTATTATAAATATTGAATACTAATGCACATTATGTTGTAGCACAAAAAAGTAATAGTATTAGAAAAAAACACTCAGTTTGTCTGTCATGGAAGTATCTTATGCAGAGTTATCTGTGTTTTCTAAATACTCTTTCAAATAACTGTTAGTGGAATTCAAACCTCTAAAGAATGAGGTTCAGTTTGGATAAGTTCTGAAAAATGTGGATACTGATCCAAAGTTAATGGAGCATTTTCCCCTATACCCAGTATTTTTGCTCTCTCCCCTCTGACCTACCTTTACTGTTCTCCATTTTCCTACTATTTCTCTGTTTTGATCTGCAAAATGCCACTGTCCAACAAAGCTCAGATTCTCAAATCCATTTTCCCTTTCTCCTCTTTGGAGTCAGGGAGCCATCCAGACTTCATTTAAGTTGGGCTTGAGGTTTCATACCTGTTCACATCATCCATGCCAAATACAGACAGTATCCTGGGATGGAGCAGTTTGAGATTAATTAGGAGACAGAGGGAAAAAAGAGTCTGAGTGAAAAGGAAGAAGTGAAATAATGAATAAACCAGAGGGTGGTTTAGGTATATGTGGGTGGGGAAAGAAATTATTTGCAGGTGCAGTGCTTAGGGAATCTATCTGTATAATCTAGGTTGTTCGTATTACAACACTGTTATGACATTTTGTATTGTGGAATGCCTCTCTGTCTCTATGTCCAGTTGCTGGCAAGGGTACATTACATTGTTTACACAGCAATGGTATGCTGTGAGGACTTAAGGAACCCCTACTCAGATGGAAACACCAGAATTACAATGTGCTGGCCAGATCTGGGGACCTCCCTCAACTTGTTTGAAAGAAGGGCAGAAATGCAAAAATCCCAAATGAGAGAAAGAGGGCAAAGCAGGAGTTTAAAAGGGACTCAGAGTGGAGTCGGAGAGCCACACTGGAAGTTTTGGGCAGGAAATGAAAAGGGGCGGACTAGGCAAGGTCAGAGAAGGCGAGCTGAGGAAGAAGGTTCCTTGTTTCAGTGAGTGCATATGTCCATTACATTAGGTGTGTGCCTGGGGTGGGAGTGGGGGCACAGAATTGCCAGGCCCCTGGGCAAGGAATCAGAGACTGGCTCCATGCTCCTGAATGAGGAGAAGCAGAAGGGTCAGGACTGGGGGAAGTTAGCCTTCAGGTCTGCCCAAAGCATTCTGCACTCCCCCTCCTCCCCCAGACCTCAGTGCTTTCTAGAGCATAACGTGTACTGCCCTGGCAGCAACATTAAAGGCCTGGGGCTTCATCCGCCACTGCTACTGTAGTAGCAGTGATGGCAGTAAGGAGTCATGGACCCTTTTGAATCACCAGGACCTGAGACAACTGCTTCTTTTATCTCCTGAGTTAGTGGCCCTGCGTGTGCACCTCTCGTTCTCTATTGCTGGAAATTTTTCCTTAGCAATATACCTACACATAACTCTGTACCAAGCCAGGTATCAAGTGGTCAGCTAATAACAATGGAGGTAGGAATTTCAAACTGGAAAAGAGGGTTTTTTTTGTCTGTTCTTTGTTTGAGAGGCAGAGCGATTTTTCCCACGTATTAAGGGAGATGGGAGAAACTTTTGTCTCCAAGACCAGACTTCTTACAAGGTGTAATTAGGGAAAAGTTTAGCTAGTCCATCAGGATTTATTGTTTTCCTTGTTTGGGGATGTGGAAATAATGTCTGAGCTTGTTAAGTGTTTTTTTTTCCCTTTTGTAACTAAGCTTTTAGCCCAGGGACTTTCCCTGAGTATCTATATCAATTGGTGGCTCTTCCCATCTCGCTACTTTACTATGCTTGCAACTGTAGTGTTGTTTTGATAATAAAGGATTGTTTTCTTTTCTAATTAACCGGGATTGGTTGATTGTTGTGTCCTTAGGACTCAGCCTAGTTACAAGGGCAGATGCCATTGTTGTCTGTTGATCCCCTCTGTTTTTCCCAACGCCAAACAAAACAGAGGTTGGAGCAGGGGGAGAGTTTTACCTGAGGGTGGAGATTTCCCAAGTGATCATGAGATGATTGATTTCAGGATTCTGGCAAAAAGAAAAAAGGAGAGCAGCAAAATACACACCCTGGACTTCAGAAAAGCAGATTTTGACTCCCTCGGGGAACTGATGGGCAGATGCTACTATGAAGGGAAAAGGAGTCCAGCAGACCTGGCTGTATTTTAAAGAAACCTTATTGAAGGCACAGGAACTAACCATCCTAATGCACAGTAAGAAAAGCAAATATGTTAGGTGAACAGCTTGGCTTAGCAGGGAAACCATTGGTGAGCTTAAACACATAAAGGAAGCTTACAAGAAGTGGACACTTGGAAGGATAACTAGGGAGGAGTATAAATATATTGTTCGAGAATGCAGGGGAGCTATCAGGAAGGCAAAAGCACAATTGGAATTGCAGCTAGCAAGGGATGTGAAGGGTAACAAGAAAGGTTTCTACAGGCACACTAGCAACAAGGTGGCCAATGAAGGTGTGGGATGCTTACTAGATGAGGGAGATAACCTAGTGACAGATGATGTGGGAAAAGCTGAAGCACTCAATGCTTACTTTGCCTCTGTCTTCACAGACAAGGTCACCTCTCAGATTACTGTACTAGGCAACAAATTATGGGGAGAAGTGGGCAGCCCTCAGTGGAGAAAGAACCGGTTAAGAACTATTTAGAAAAGTTGGTCATACACATATCCATGGGACCAGATCTAATGCATCTGAGGGTGCTGAGGGAGTTGGATGATGTCATTGCAGAGCTATTGGCCATTGTCTTTGAAAATTTGTGGCAAACAGGGGAGGTCCCAGACAATTGGAAAAAGCAAATGTAGTGCCCATCTTTTAAAAAGGGAAGAACGATAATCAGGGAACTACAATTCAGTCAGCCTCACCTTAGTCCCCAGAAAAATCATGGAGAGGATCCTCAAGGAATCCACTTTCATGCACTTGGAAGGGAGGAAAGAGATCAAGAACAGTCAGCATGGATTCACCAAGGGCAAGTCATGCCTGACCAATCTGATTAGCTTCCATGATAAAGTAACTGGTTCTTTCAATATGGGGAAGTCAGTGGATGTGACAAACCTTGACTTTAGCAAAGCTTCTCATATCTCTCCCACAATATTCTTGCCAGTAAGTTAAGGAAGTAAGGATTGGATAAACAGACTGTAAGGAGGATAGAAAGATGGCTAGATTGTAGGGCCTAATGGGTAGTGATCAATGGCCCTGTGTCTGGTTGGAGGTTGGTTTCACGTGGAGTGCCCCGAGGATTGGTTTTAGGCTGGTTTTATTCAGCATCTTCGTTAACGACCTGGATGAGGGGATGGATTGCACTCTCAGCAAGTTTGCAGATGATAAACTAGAGGGAGAGGTAGATATATTGGAGGGCAGGGATAGGGTCTAAAGTGTCCTAGACAAATTGGAGGATTGGGGAAAAAAATCTGATGATATTCAAGAAGGACAAGTGCAGAGTCCTGCACTTGGGATGGAAGAATCCCAAGCATTGTTATGGGCTGGGGACTGACTGGCTAGGCAGTGATTCAGCAGAAAAAGACCTGAGGATTGCAGTGGATGAGAAGCTGTTTGTGAGTCAACAGTGTGCTCTTGTAGCCAAGAAGGCTAATGGCATATTGTGGTGCATTAGGAGGCACATTTCCACCAGACCTAGAGAAGTGATTCTTCTCCTTTATTTGGCACTAGTGAGATCACATCTGGAGTATCTTGTCCAGTTGTGGGCCCCACACTACAGAAAGAATGTGGAAGCATTGGAGAGAGTAACCAAAATGGTTAGGGGGCTGGAGCTCATGACCTATGAGGAGAAGCTGAGGGATTTGGGCTCCTGCAGAAGAGGTGAATGCCCTATCCCCTAAGCCACGTGGGAACCTGCCCCACCACCTTACCATGATGAGGTCCCTTATCCCACCTGCCTCAGGGCTGTCCGGCTGTCCCTCATCTCATACCATCCTGAACTCATGACCCTGTCCTCCACAGGCGAGTGCCCTAGCCCCTAGGCCATGTGGGAACCTGCCCCACCCCCTTGTTGCGGATAGGCCCTTTATCCTCTCCATGGTAAGGGGGTGAGGGGGGATTTCATAGCAGCCTTTAAGTACCTGAAAGGGGTACTTGAAAGGGGTACTCTGTAGTGACAGATGGCAGAACAAGGAGCATTGGCCTCAAGTTACAGTGAGGGAGGTCTAGGTTTGATATTAGAAATACCTGTTTCACTAGGAGGGTGGTGAAGCACTGGAATGAGTTACCTAGGGAGGTGGTAGAATCACCATTCCTAGAGATTTTTATGTCCCAGTTTGACAAAGCCCTGGTGGGATGATTTAGTTCAGGTTCATCCTGCAGAGGGTTGAACTCGATGATCTCCTGAGCACTCTTCCAACCCTATAATTCTATGATTCCGTTAATGTTTTGCCCTATGTTTATATAGGACATCAGAAAAAATATTATAATTGTTCCCTCTGGCCTTAATATCTATGGACATCTTTGTACTTGTAGGACATTGAAACATATATAGTATACAAAGTTTCTCAAGTTCTGCTTTTATATGTTTTCTTCTCACCAGAACTGGGAACCTCAGAAAATTCAGTTAAGTCTTTATTTTTAGTCTACAAGCAGCATCCTCTCAGTGTAAACTAAATTAAATGCTTAATTATTCCCTTTTGCAATTCTTTTATAATATTGCAGTTCTGACATTGTGATTGTCTACAGATAAATTGCGACAGTCAATAAAAATAAAACTGACACTTGGATTATGGGAGAACAGTTAAGCATTTACACAGTCAAGTTCCAGTAACTATCCAATGTAATGTTACAGATATGGGTACACAACATGGCTTTTAGCAACATGGCTGTACCATCTGCCATTTTGTTGCCCAGTCAACCAGTTTTGTGGCTCTTTGTAATCTGCTTGGGACTTAAATATCTTGAGTAGTGTTGTGTCAGCAGCAAATTTTCCCATTTCATTGTTTACCTCTTTTTTTAGACCCCAGAGGGACAGTACTCTCCATTGTGAAAACTGACCATTTATTCATACCCTTTGTTTCTTATTACTTAAGCAGTTACCAACCCATGAGAGGACTTTCCTTCTTGACCCATGACAGCTTACTTTACTTAAGAGTCTTTTATGAAGGACCTTTTCAGAGGCTTTCTGAAAATCTAAATATGCTATATACAGTGGATCCCCTCCGTTCCTATGCTTGTTGACTCCCTCAAAAAATCATAGTAGATTGGTGAGGCTTGATTTTCCTTTACAAAAAAACATGTAAACTCTTCCCAACAAATTATGTTCTTCTATGTGTCCTTAAAAAGAATCAGCCATAATTCAGCATGCTTCACAGTTTTTTTAACATGCTTTTTGTACTTCAGCTACAATATTTTTCTATCTTACCTGAGAAGGAAGTGTATAAATCAGAGTAAGGATAAACATGAAAAGAAAAGAAAAGAAAAGAAAAGAAAAGAAAAGAAAAGAAAAGAAAAGAAAAGAAAAGAAAAGAAAAGAAAAGAAAAGAAAAGAAAAGGAAAAATGGTGGCACAGTAGGTGTCTGAGCTTCCTACAGTTTACAGATAACTGAATTGTGAAATTCACGTTTTTCAAACAGTTTTCTTCTGCTCTTATAAAGAGTTATTTCTGTATTGAATATTTGCATTTTTAGCTTCTTTCATCTAACAATCTCAAAACATTCTAAGGGTACATCTATACAGCAGTGTTATTTTGAAATAACTGATGTTATTCCAAAATAACACAGTCAGCATCTACACCGCAAACAGTTATTTTGAAATAAAGTCAGAATAATTTCCAGCTGGAGTACTTCTTACTCCTACTCTTGTAACCCTCATTTAACGAGAAACAAGGGAAGATGAAGGAAGAGTGCTCTTTCTCAGACTTCCTGCTGTGCATACAGTGCCAAATGCCAAAATAAGCTATTTTAGCTTAAGCTATGCAATTGACATAGCTCAGGTTGTGTAGCTTATTTTGGCTTTAGCCCTTGTGTGTAGATGTGGCCTAACATATTATGTCTTGTAAAATCACTTTGAAGAAATTAGGTTTTTTTATACTCACTTTACAGATGATTAAAATCAGAGGTGAAAGTAAGCTCGTGCACCCCAGTGTGCCACCCTGGCAAGAAAGAGCCAGCTGGCTGGGGCACTATAGCTGGGCTCCTGAGGCTTCCTACTAAGCAGCAGGCAGGCAGGCTAAAGGGGTTGGCTGGGTGTGCACTCTCTCACCACTCTGGGACTGCCCCAGCCTGAGCCCCTTCCCAGGGCACTATTTAGGAAGGGAAGAGGGAGATGAAGCCCCCCCCCCCCCCGAGATTCATATTGGGATGTTGCTTGCTGTTCCGCTTCCCCTTAGGAAAGCATGTGTGCATTCCTTTCTCCCCTGGCTGGGGAAGGGAGAGGAGGGGACAGAGGAGTGAGTGACTCACAGTGAGTTTCCCTCTTACCCCCTAAGGGTACATCTACACAATAGTGTTATTTAGGAATAACGGACATTATCCTGAAATAATGTATTACACAGCAAGCCCATTATTTCAAAATAAATTCAGAATAATGGGCTTCTTACTCTGACTCTGCAAACTTCATTGTACAGGAGTAGGACGTGGGAGAAAGAGTGCTCTATTTTGAAATAAGTGCTGTGTAGATATGCCAAATTTCAAAATAAGCTATTTCGATTTAAGCTATGCAGTCAGCGTAGCTCAAACTGTGTAGCTTACTTTGAGATTAGACCTGTTGTGCAGACATACCCTGAGAGTGAAGAAAAGGAACCTCCTAGTATGAATCATGGGAGGGGGCTAACTAGAGCCCTTGCCCTCCTGCACTCTATATCCTCATACCCTCAGCCCTCTGCTGTGCGCCTCCCTACATGCCCTCCCTCAGCCCCTTCTCACATGCCCTAAGCCTGACACATGCACCCCCCACTTCTATCCCCCTAATGTGAGCCCCTTCTAAGCCTGACTCCTGCACCCCGCCCACACACTCATCAGAACCCTCTGCCCTAAACCCCCCACACTCCACCCAACCCTTACATTTCTTACAGGTACTATTGTATTGCAATCCTCCCAACTCCCTACTTGCAGACCCTCCCCCATGGGGCGCAATACAATAATATCAGTGAGAATTTTAAGTTCCTTTCACCTCTGGAAAGTGCCATTTTTAAATGTCCACTAGTGTGGACTCCGTGCCGCGCAGCTACACGCGGCACAGACTAGGTAGTTCGGACTAGGCTTTAAATGCACTAGCGGACATTTAAAAATGGCGGCGCCAGGCTTTATGCAAATGAAGCCCAGGAAATTCAAATCCCGGGCTTCATTTGCAACTCCGGTTGCCTATATTACCACCCTAGTTCGAACTAGGGTGGTAATGTAGACATACCGTTGGTCTGTAAGGGTGCATCTGCACAGCACTCAAAATAAAATATTCAATTTGCACTACACAAATTGTGAATCTTTTTTTTAATCTATTTCAAAATAGTTGATTTTGAAATTTGGCACAAATTTTGAAATAAATATTTTTCCAGTTGTGGTGCCTTTCAAGTGCCCTAAATTAATGGAGAACATAGAATAAATGCAATAAGTGGTTGAACTCTGAGTAGTAAATGCCTTTTTTTTTAAGAATGAACTATAAATATTTCACAGCACTTTATAATACATTTTAATGTATTATAAATATAATACATTGCATTATCTTGGGCTATTAGAATTTTTTCCCTGTTGCTTTCCTCAGTGAGTGATTTGACTTTCTCAAATGCATTATGTGCATTGTATTAAAATGAAATTAATATTAGCACAAAAGTTGTACAAAAGGCTGGTAATTTCATCAGACAAAAGAACAGTAAAATGAGAACCAGGAAAAGATGGGTATTTGTCAATATATGTCACTAAACTTACACTTCAGCGAGTTATGTGAATTTCCTTAATAGTGATTTTTCTTCTTGGAAAAATTCGATTTTTAATATTCTTCCTCTACTTTTAAGTAGGGATGTGAACGAGTAGTCCACTATACAGTAAGCAAATGCTTATCAGATAGTCGACACGCTAGTCGCTTCCCCCCGCCTGGCAGTCTCTATCAGAAAGAGGCAGCAAAGAGGGGAAAGAGGCAGGGGTGCTTCAAAGTGGCAGTGCCACATGGAGATTGGAGCCAGATCCCAGGCTCTACACAGCACTGCTGCTTTGAAACACCATGTGCAACCCAGCGCCAGCTGGAGCTGGAGCAGCCACCTAGGCTACACAGGGTTCCTCTCCACACAGGACTATCAAAGCGGGGCAAGGGACGGGAGGTGGAAGGAGGAAGGGGCAGGGGTGGCAACCCAGTCCTACCTCCCTCCCACTCAGTCCCAGAGCAGTCCAAGGCAAATACAGCACATGGCTGCAGAAGTACTGAAGAGTTTTGCTCCAAATTTTTGGGTGCCCCACACAGCTGCATATTTTGCATATGCATAGGGATGGCCCTGGGGGCTGAGAGGGGTTCTCTGTCCCTCTGTCACTGCACCACCTCCTCTCCCAGGCTTTATGGTCAGAAGCTGCCTGGGACAATGCAGCAGCTGGGCAACATGGCCAGAAGAGGAAAAACTCTGACCCCACCAGCTTCCAGTCCTTTTCCCCTCCTCCAGCCATGGCATGGGGATGAGGGGGAGGAGGGAACCACAACTATTCATGCTTCCCCCACATCCATGCCCCACAGACTTTGCTTTCTTTTTTTTTAACTTCAGTGCCTGATTCAGTAACTTCATCTTTTTATTGAACTCTTTTGCTAACTTCCCTCCTCCCAAGATGTTGATCCTGTTGAAATAAGTAGGTCTCTCATCAGAGATGGTTAACCTATCTTGCACAATTAGACACTAAATGTTTTGCTATCATTCCATTGTCACTTCCAAAGACATATTGTTAATTCAACATCTCTTAAATCTTACTTGGGCTCATATGTAAAGAGGTGAGGAATTCACATTAGTAGTAGGGAAAGGTAATTTCTGGTTTAAAAATCTACACTAGGATCTGTGTAGACAAACTGTTGAAGAAAAAAGTTTACTAACTTTATAGATGCCTTTGTCTATATGAATTCAATGACATGCCCTTCTCCCCACTGATGCAAAGCCCTTTACTTTGAGAGCTGTATTACAAAAGGAATAGATTGGCAGGTAGGTCTGTTCCACCTTTTATGTCCTTAGAGAGAGTGTGCAAGTGTGTTTAGAGTACATTCTCAGCCTCAATGGACATTGCTGACTAAAAGATTCTAGGCTTATATGAATGAGGTGCATATACTGTGACTTATAGTGAGGTCTGTGTCGAGAAAAGTTTCTTCAAGAACTCTAGTTACTGTAAGGTAAATACACTCTCTATTGCCAGTCTTAATAAGACTGAAAAGAAATGAAATCCTCTGTGTAGCACCAAATGCAGTGCTGTCATCCAACAAAATCAATAATGAGAGAGAGCTGGCATACCTCTTGACACAGATAGTATGAGTCTTGGGACTCATCAGTATAGATTTTCATTAAATGACATCTCAGTGCCTGACAGAGTAATGACTTATGCCTTGGATCAACCTTTCATTCTCTGGTAGTTCTAATGTTCATCTTTCAGAGTGCATCTATGCAGCACAGTTAGTTATTTCAAAATAATGCAAGTGTCTACATAGTAATTCCATTGTTTTGAAATACATTTGAAATAACAAATGGTTTAATCCATGTTCTAAAACCCCATTCCATGAGGAATAGCATCTATTTCAAAATAGCTATTTCAAAATAGCTCCTCCCTAGGGCCATTCAAACTAATTACTCCCCAGTGCCTCCTGGGGCTCTAATTAGAGGTACTACATCCCGGTAGTGAGGTAGTGCCTCTGAGGATATGTCTACACTACAGAGCTAATTCGAACTAACTTAGTTCGAATTAGTTAATTCGAACTAACTTAGTTCGAATTAGTTAATTCGAACTAAGCTAATTCGAACTAACACATCTAGAAGTAAAAACTAGTTCGAATTAGCATTTTGCTAATTCGAACTAGCGCATCCACATTAAGTGGACCCTGAACCAGGGTTAAGGATGGCCGGAAGCAGTGCCGGCAGGTCATTGGAGGAGGATTTAGAGCATGGAGATGCTGTCTCAGGCTAGCCAAGGGCTGTGCTTAAAGGGTCCCGACCCCCACCCCGGACAGACAGTTCTCAGGGGTTCCCGGCTTGCAAAGCAGTCCTGGCTTGGAGTGCCCGGACTACCCACACTGGGCACATCACAGCACTCGGCCATCAGACCGGCTGCACTTGCCGCAGGCTGCCATCTGGGGAGAGGGAGCAATTGGGGGGCTGCAGGAGAGCTTCCACCCCCAGAAGCCCGCAGAGCCAGCCTAGTCCTCCCCATCGGGGGCGCGTACCCCATTCCTCCCTCACCTCCTTCCACTTACCCTTCCCTAGCCCCTCTTCTTGATGTACAAAATAAAGGACAATTGTGTTAAAAAATGGAATCTGTCTTTACTGAACAAAACTGGGGGAGACTGGGAAAAGGAGGTGGGAGAGGGGAAGAGAGAGGGTGGGAGAGGGGAGGGCAACTACAATGATCAGGGGTTGGGAACAGGTCCCATATGAAGAGAGGCTAAAGAGACTGGGACTTTTCAGCTTAGAAATGAGGAGACGGAAGGGGGACAGGATAGAGGTCTCTAAAAGCATGAGTGGGGTGGAGAGGGTGCATACAGAAAAGTTCTTCATTAGTTCCCATAAAGAAGGACTAGAGGACACCAAAGGAAAGGAATGGGTAGCAGGCTTCAAACTAGTAACAGAAAGTTGTTCTTCACAAAGCAAAGAGTCAACCTGTGGAACTCCTTGCTGCAGGAGGCTGTGAAAGCTAGAACTAGAACAGAGTTTAAAGAGAAGTGAGATCAAGTCATGGAGGTTGGGTCCATGGAGTGGTATTAGCCAGGGGGTAGGAATGGTGTCCCTGCCCAAGATTTGTGGAAGACTGGAGAGGGATGGCACGAGACAAATGGCTTGGTCACTGTCTTCGGTCCATCCCCTCCAGGGTCTCTAGGGTTGGCTGCTGTCGGCAGACAGGCTACTGGGCTAGATGGACCTTTGGTCTGACCCAGTACGGCCATTCTAAGCTCAGGGCTCAGGGTCGGGGGTCTCAGTGGACCACCTTGATTTTTATGCACTCCTGCTCCTGGGTGGCCAGGCTGGCAGCTCTCCTGCCCTAGCCGGCCACTTTCCTGTGACTAGTGCGCAGGTCGTGGACGAGGTCCACGATGTCCGCACTAGCCCAGGTGGGTGCCCGCCTCTTGCGGTCCCGGGCAAGCTCCCGGGAGCCGCCAGCCTGGTCCCGGGAAGAGGGGGAGAGCTGGGGGGCATCGGGTGGGTGGCTCGATCCGTGCCAGGTGCAGGGTCTGCTGGCTGGGTGTTGGCAGGCTTGCACCTGGCACGGGCACCGTAGCCAGCCCGTGCCCCTTTAAGGGGCCCGGGGCCGGGAGGAGGGCAGACGAGTTTCCCTGGTGTTGGCCAGAGTGGCCACCAGGGAAACCTGGGGAGGGCTAGCCTCCCGCTAATTCAAATTAAGGGTCTACACAGCCCTTAATTTGAACTAGCTAGTTCGAACTAGGCTTAATCCTCGTGGAATGAGGATTACCTAGTTCGAACTAAGCGCTCCGTTAGTTCGAATTAAATTCGAACTAACGGAGCGCTAGTGTAGCGCCTATGAAAGTTAGTTCGAACTAACGTCCGTTAGTTTGAACTAACTTTGTAGTGTAGACATACCCTGAGTAATTTTGAGTCTTCCCTGTAGTGTAGGCATGCTATTTAAAAATAAGCTATTTGGGGAAAAAAATCTGAAAAGGCTTATTTTGAAATAAGCATGCTGAGTAGATGTACCCTCATAGAATAGCTTTCATCCACTGTCACTTAGGGTGTGTTTGAACAGCACCCTAAACTCAAAATCAGATACACAATTTGTGCTACAGATATTGCGTATCTTATTTCGATTCTATTTTGAAATAGCTTATTCTGAAATTTGACAAATCTACACAGCAGTATTTTGACATATCCTTTAGCCCTCATGGAAAATATTTCAAAATAATGGGTAGCTTGTTAAGATGCATGGTAGCTATTTTGGGATACCTCCAGTATTCAGAAATAGCTGCGAAGTGTAGATATCTCATTGTCAAAGAGTATGCTCCAAAGTGTTCAAGTTTCAGTGGTGGATGAAATGAAATGATTGGTATATTTGTGCAGTTTTTAAATAATAATGCACTTTTGAAAGGTGCTATACTGTAAATTTTATACTGTAAATAATTTTATACTGTATTTATACTGTAAATAAATAATTAATAATAATGAAATATGTGAAAAGCCTGTAGCTCAAAGTTCTAGTCATTGAGGTCTCTGAGTTCCAAGATGCATAGAGGTATCTGAAGTTCTGGAGGCTGATCTTCCAGTGTTCCATTTAATGGGTCTAATGTAGACCCTTAAATCAAAAGCTAAGGGCAGCCCATGCCAGCATCCAGTACTCCTTGTTCTGAAAGGACAATAGTGCTGCCACAGCTCAGTTTAAGGTAAGCCAGCTCCAGTTATGCATTTTGTGTAGCTGGAGTTCTGTGCCATAAACCAACCTGCCTGCTCTAGTGTTAACCAGGCCTAAGAGGGGGTGCTTTACGTGGTTTGATGTCATTACCTCAGCCAGGCATTGGGAAATTTCATAAACTGGAACAAGTCTTCTTACTGACCATATTCAATTTCCCCTATGTATACTGAGTAAGAGAGTGACACGCAGAGTTGTACACCATCGCAGGCAGGGGGAGAAAAAGTCTGAAACTTATGCCGTCTGTTTTCACTGCTAGAAACAACTTAGTTAGATGCTATAGCCCAGGGCTTGGTAACCTACAGCACGCATGCCATAAGTGGCATGCACGACGCTTTTCACTGGCACATGGAGCCTCCCCGCCCAATCAGGCATGCAGGGAACAATAGTCTCTTCCCCATCTCCACTCATTGCTAATTCTCTTCCCCTGGCTGGGACAGGCTCCGGCTAGTATGGCGCAGTATTTGTTGTACTTTCCAACAAGTACAGCAAATACCTGGCCTCCCTACCTGGCCCTCACAACGTAGGCAAATACAACTTAGATGGGGCTACTATAAAGTGAGTGCATAATTAGCTGGATAATCTGGGTGGTTTGCTGGTGGGCAGCCGGAGTGAGGCGGCTTCTGGTGGCATGTGATTTCTGGAGTCCAGAGCATTTTTGGAGTCCCAGAAAGCCCCCACTACCCATTGCAGCTGCCCCACCACCTCATGCATCATTGTGTTGCTGTTCCACCAGCAGAGTGGAGGGGGGGCAGCTTAGCCACCTCCATGCAGCGGGGACAGCGTGCAGCCGTGAGGCTGCAGCACCAGCTCTGTCTTCCTGCTTGGAGGGCATGTGGGGGGGGGGGGGGGCTGTGTAGAAAGCTCCAACTATCCCCACCAGACCTGGCTCAGGGCGGAGAGTGGTAGAGTGAGTAGCTCCATGTACTGCCGCTCCCCCAGCAGAGTGGGGAGGGGTGGGGGACAGAGAGACAGGGCAGTGTACAAACTGCACCTGTGGAGCCTGTGTGCGCCCTGCCTTGTAGCGCCCAGTTGGGCTTTGTGTGGCCCCTCTCAGTGCTGAAGTGGCAGCTCCAAGGCGCTGAGGTCTGGGAGTGGCCCTACTGGGTTTTGCCTCGGACCTGGCAACCCCCCTCTACTGCAGCAGTGGTGCCCGCTGTATCAACAAGTGGCCATCTGGAGATGGACAGATGACTAGGGAGGAGTATAAATATATTGCTCGAAAATGCAGGGGAGTTATCAGGAAGGCGAATACACACTAGAACACCAATGGAGTGAGGTGTCTCAGTTGGGGGCCACATCGGTGAGTGTTCAGAGATTTTGGAAATTTTTTTTGCTTCTCACTTGTATGTTCCCCAACTGATTTTTCTGTGGGTCAGTGGCCCCCGACACAAAAAAGGCTCTCCATCGATGCCATAAATAAAGAAAACGTTGAAACCTTTTGTGCTGGACATAAATTAATAAAATGAAGTTTGATAAACTAACATGAGAAAGTTAAAACACTTAATCTGTTTAATAATTTAAATTAAACCATTCTTCACAGCTGCAGACAGTTCAGAAAATATGATCACCATACCCAGCCTGCTCCTGCCCCCTCCTCCCTTCTCTTCCCCCAGGCAGATTCAGAAATAGAAGTGAATAAGTTAAATCTTGGCTCGCCACTTCTCAAAGGCTGCCGACCCCTGCTATAGCTATTCAGGCATGCAGCTTTAAACCAAAAGTAAAAGAAAGAAGTAGGAGGCTATGGGTATGTCTACACTACAGCACTATTTCGAACTAAGCTAATTCTAATTAGTGCATCTAGACTTAAAAACTAGTTCAAATTTTGCTAATTCGAACTAGCGCGTCCACACTGATTGGACGCTAGATAGCATTTAAGGGCAGCTGAAACCGGTTCTGGCAGGGCATCAGGTCAGTAGTTGCTTTGTGTGGCTGCTGTCTGAGGCTATCTGAGGCTCGTGCTTAAAGGGACCCCTCTGGACAGCCGGTTCTCATATTTTCTGCTTGCTTGCCTACCTCGCCGAAGGACAGCAAAGTGTTTTTGTCTGTGTCAGTGGTTCCCATTGGGGATGCCGCCGCAGTTGGCACCATGGAGCCAGAGCTCACTCTGTGCTTTTTGGTGCAGTTTTTGGACTTGCTGCTGCAAGCCTGCCAGCAATGGGTGCAAGCTGCCTGGCACCACCTGGTGTACATCGTTCCACGAGGCATACAGATAGTTCGGAATAACTACCTAGTTCGAACTATCTAGCCCGTGCCGCGTGTAGCCGCACGGCACGGGGTTCACACTAGCCGGCTTTTAAAAATGGCGGAGCCGGCTTTATGCTAATGAAGCCCGGGAAATTCAAATCCCGGGCTTCATTAGCAAGTTTGGTATGCATACATTACCCCGCTAGTTCGAACTAGCGGGGTAGTGTAGACATACCCTAAGTATGCAATATGAAGTACTACCCTAAGGCTCTGGGAAGGAATGGATTCCCAATGGAAAGATGTTCTCTTGCCCCTGTTGAGGCTATCTGAGGCTATCTCCTCACCTCTTCCCTCAGGCGGACCATTCACATACTCCCATGCATTTACAGACATCAAGACTGCGTCTAGACTGGCAAGTTTTTCCACAAAAGTGGCTGCTTTTGCGGAAAAACTTGCCAGCTGTCTACACTGGCCTCTTGAATTTGCGCAAGAACACTGACGATCTAATGTAAGATTGTCAGTGTTCTTGCGCAAATAATATGATGCTCCCGCTCAGGGATAAGATAAGTCCTCTTGAGCAAATGCTTTTGCGCATGAGGGCCCGTGTAGACAGGTAAAAACAGTTTTGTGCAAAAAAGCCCCAATGGCGAAAATGACGATCGGGGCTTTCTTGCACAAAACCGCATCTAGATTGGCATGCACGCTTTTCCGCAAAAAGTGCTTTTGCACAAAAGCATCCGTGCCAATCTAGATGCTCTTTTCCGCAAATGCTTTTAAAGGAAAACCTTTTCCATTAAAAGCATTTGCAGAAAATCATGCTAGTCTAGATGCAGCCCAAGTGTTTTCTACCCTTCTGTCTCCAAACAAATGCCTATTCAGTGTCTGACATTAGTGTTTTGGATCAATGTGGTTTCCACTGATCCTCCAGATTCTGCTTCCAAGAGGTTAATGGCAGAGTTGCCCTTGGCTGGCAAGACTCACCACTCCCCCTTGAAGTGTGACTGACAGGCAGGCAGCTTGGGTTTACAGATACACACCCAGAATTAATCTCCCAGCCCCCACCCTCTGCCAAATATGAGGAACCATCTTGTTCCCTCTCCTCCGGGCCATCTGCCACGTGTCCAGCTGTAGGCACACAGCTCTCAGCCCTGACATTTCTTGGAAAACCCTGCACTCTTTCCTTTTTCTCGGCCACCAGGCCCAACGATTCGTCAGCTCCCACAGTAGCTTTTTGGTCTCCAGCCCTTGTCTGAAGGCCCTGCTTTAAGACACACACCTCTGTGTCTCCCAGGGTTGGACCTGCCTCCTGCTGTTCCCATGCCCCTCATGAACATACCACAGCTTGGACAAACCACATACACTGGGCAGTAATTCAGGGTCAAGGATAGCTTCCTCCACCCCTCCCTCTTGTTGCAAATTGTCCAGTTCAGCTGGAGTTGAATCAGAGAGATTCTCCCTCCACAGCCCCTGTGGCACTTCCCTTCCACTCTGGGATTTCAGTACAAGATTCCTTACCACTGCTAACAATCCGTGGGATACACGCATCCACGTTAAAAACGTCATTTCCCAAAATGCGTGGCACAATATTCTCAGGAATTGAATAGATGGTGCACAGTCTTTTGCAGGTGATGAAATATTGAGTGAGAACCCTGGACATGTCATAAGTGGGATACAGTCAATGCCACTCTTGGGTTTTTGGGAAAGGAGGGTTCTGCAGCATTGGGATTTTTACTTTTGAAGTCAAATACAGCCAGTTCATGCACTCTCTCTTTTTAATTCTTCTCTCAAGCAGCTTTTAGGGATTCAAGTTCAAACTGTTTCAGTTCCAAAGCTCTCTCATTAGCGAACTCTTTTTGAGTTCTTTCAAGTTGTATTAGTTTTAGGGTTTCTTCATGGGCAGCTTTCTCCTGGGCTGACTGCACTTCTATCTCAAGTCTTTTTCACTCCATTTGTCTCTTATGTTCTGCCTCCATGTCTGCTGCTTGGATTCTGTACAGCTCCAGTTCCTTCTGAACCTCACTGTCACTCGTAGTCCTGCCTCTATTTCCCTTATCCAAAATAAGCAAACAGAAAATAACAAATCAGTAATCACTTTGTCTGTCTAAAAACCACACTCAGAAACTATCTAAAGCCACTACTAGCATCAAGAGCAATCAGATGTGCACAGTCAGTCACATGCTATCGTGCTGCCAGGGCAACTGCTCCCAGATGGTGCTGCACAGCTTCCGGTTCCAGTGAATGCCGCATGGAGCCCAAGGTCAGCTGGGGAGTCCCCTGCTGACCCGGGCTACGTGTAGCATTTCAAAGCGGCAGCGCAGCATAGAGCCTGGGTTCAGCTGTGTGCCACTGCCCTTTTTGAAACTATTGGGTGTAATATGTATATGAATATCAAGAAGTCAGTAATTCTAGCTGTATGATTACTTCCAGTAGTCCAGTGCCCATTTTCCATAGTCCAGTAGTCCAATGTCCATTTTCTGACACTGATATACAGATACTGTAGAAAGAGATGATGTGCATAAGTGCCCATCAATGATAGGCCAAGGATACTCCTTCCAGGGCTGGATTTAACTATGGCTAGGCCAGTGTGGAGCAGACACCCCATCACACTCCATCAACATTGGTTTGGACACTCATGAGCCTTTTGACACAGGCCTTGTGTCAAGACCCTCAAAGGGTATGTCTACACTACAGCACTAATTCGAACTAACTTAATTCAAATTAGTTAATTCGAACTAAGCTAATTCGAACTAGTGCATCTGGACCTAAAAACTAGTTCGAATCAGCATTTTGCTAATTTGAACTAGCATGTCCACATTGAATAGACCCTGAACCGGGGTTAAGGATGGGAGGAAGCAGTGCCGGCAGGGCATCAGATTAGGACTTAGAGCGTGGAGCTCCTGCTTCAGGCTAGCCGAGGGCTGTGCTTAAAGGGACCTGACCCCCACCCCAAACAGACAGTTCTCAGGGGTTCCCTGCTCTCTTGTCTAACTCGATGAGGGACAGCAAAGCAGTCCTGGGTTGGAGTGCCCTGAATGCCCACACTCGGCACATCACAGCACTCGGCCATCAGCCCGGCTGCACTTGCCGCAGGCTGCCATCTGGAGGGGGGGGGGGTCAATCGAGGGGCTTCAGGAGAGCTTCCACCCTGAGGAGCCCACAGAGCCAGCTCAGTCCTCCCCACTGGGGGCTCGTACCCCATTCCTCCCTCACCTCCTTCCACTTACACATCCCTAGCCCCCCTTCCTCATGTACAAAATAAAGGACACGTGTGTTCAAAAATAGAAACTCTATTTATTGAACAAAACTCGGGGAGACTGGGAAAAGGAGATGGGAGAGGGGAAGAGAGAGGGTGGAAGGGGGGGCAACTAAAATGATCAGGGGTTTGGAACAGGTCCCATATGAAGAGAGGCTAAAGAGACTGGGACTTTTCAGCTTAGAAAAAACGAGACTGAGGGGGTATATGATAGAGGTTGATAAAAGCATGAGTAGTGTGGAGAGGGTGCATAAAGAAAAGTTCTTCATTAGTTCCCATAATAGAAGGACTAGAGGACACCAAATGAAATGAATGGGTAGCAGGCTTCAAATTAACAACAGAAAGTACTTCTTCACAAAGCAAATAGTCAGCCTGTGGAACTCCTTGCTGCAGAAGGCTGTGAAGGCTAGAACTAGAACAGAGTTTAAAGAGAAGTGAGATCAAGTCATGGAGGTTGGGTCCATGGAGTGGTATTAGCGAGGGGGTAGAAATGGTGTCCCTGGCCTCTGTTTGTGGAAGGCTGGAGATGGATGGCATGAGACAAATGGCTTGGTCATTGTCTTCAGTCCATCCCCTCCAGGGTACCTAGTGCTGGCCACTGTCGGCAGACAGGCTACTGGGCTAGATGGACCTTTGGTCTGACCCAGTACGGCCATTCTAAGCTCAGGGCTCAGGGTCGGGGGTCTCACTGGACCACCTTGATTTTCATGCAAACCTGCTCCTGGGTGACCAGGCTGGCAGCTATCCTGCCCTAGATGGCCACTTTCCTGTGCCTAGTGCAGAGGTCATGGACAAGGTCCACGATGTCCACACTAGACCAGGCGGGCGCCCGCCTCTTGCTGACCTGGGCAGGCTCCCAGGAGCCGCCAGCCTGGTCCTGGGAAAAGGCAGAGGGCTGGATGGCAGCGGGTGGCTGGTTCGTGCCGTGCCAGGTGCAGGGTCTGCTGGCTGGGTGTTGGCAGGCTTGCACCTGGCACGGGCACCGTAGCCAGTCCGTGCCCCTTTAAGGGCTTTGGGGCCGGGAGGGGGGCAGACGAGTTTCCCTGGTGGTGCCTAGAGTGGCCACCAGGGAAAACTGAGGCGGGCTAGCTTCCCACTAGTTCGACATAAGTGGTTACACAGCCCTTAATTCGAACTACTTAATTCGAACTAGGCGTTAGTCCTCGTGGAATGAGGTTTACCTAGTTCAAATTAAGTACTCCGCTAGTTCGAATTAAGTTCAAACTAGAGGTTCGCATATGTAACGCCTGTCAAAGTTAATTCGAACTAACGGCTGTTAGTTCGAATTAACTTTGTAGTGTAGACATACCCATTGAATCAAAGGGTATGTCTACACTGCATTCCCCGTACTCCTTAAAAAATGAGGTTTAAGGGTTATTTAAAAAGAAGGGTTTTTTTTTCAAAATAACCCTGTGTAGACTGTGTTATTTTTTAATAGGGTATTTTGATAAAGCACCCGGATGTCATTATGCAAATGAAGCCTGGGAAATTCAAATCCGCACTTCATTTGCAATATCTCTCACCTGCATTTGCATTCCTCTCTCGAAAGAGGAGTGTAGACTTACCCATAGGGTTGGAAGAGACCTCAGGAGATCATCAAGCCCAACATCTTGCAAAAAGCAGGAACAACCCCAATTAAATCATCTCAGCGAGGGCTTTGTCAAGCAAGGATTTAAAAACTTCTAGGGATGGAGATTCCACTACCCATGTATGGGTACATCTACACTGCATTCCTATGTAATCCATTGCAGAGCCTCGCCACTGTCCCACTAAAATGTTTTTTTCCTAATAGCTTAATAATGTTTCATTCTGACTAAAGGGGATGCCAAAGCTGCCTCCCATAATTGCACTGATTGTCAGTGTCTCAAAGATAGATCAGCTGCGATAGATTGTCATTTCCCTAGTACACGAGTGCTAGTGCTTGGGAATGCTCAGTCTGGTTGAAATTTAACAGAATCACCTTGAAGGAAGGAAGATATATAGGTTGTCAGTGGTTTATTTCAGGCGGTGGCTACCAACACAGGGATCTGCCCTTTGCTGATTAAATTAATTGGGAAGCCAGGCTATATTAAGCCTTTTTAATCTCAGTTTAAATCACTAGTTGTAGAAAATATTGGACTTTTGGACTTCTTGGTATTTATCCCCAAGCTGATTATACCGTTCTTGATTTACTGTACCCAATGCTCTTTGGAGACCTTGAAGTTCTGTAAGTAGGTGGGTATCTTCAGTAACTCTAAGTAAAGACTCAGTTGACCTTGAAGAAAAGGTTCATTAGTTCTATTTCCTTTGTGGTGATGGCATTCAAGGTGAGGAAAAGTGCACCATTACAACATTTCTTCTCCCATTATAAATGAAATAGGCAAATAATGGTTGATGTTTAAAAGGTGTTTGCTTTGTAACCACTTTTAGCTGCTGTGGGTCATATGATATACCGTCTGTTCCATGATTTCATTGTGTAATTATGAAAAAAGGTGTGAAATATTCCAGTGCCAAATCAAAACTGCGGTATTTGTGTATCTTATAAACTCTTTTTCACTGATTCCTCTGGATATTTTTCCTCTCTGTAAAATTGCCTTCTGCATGCTGAAGCAGAGCTCATTTTTTCCGGAGCTTCATGGTGTAGCCGAGTTAGTCTGTTAGGGTATGTCTACACTACAGTGTTATTTCAAAATATCTTATTTCGAATAGTTAATTCAAAATAAGTTATTTCAAAATAACGCGTCTACACACAAAATGCATTTCGAAATAGCGTTTTGATATTTTGAAATAGCTCATCCACACTGAATGGACATTGGATCGCATTTAAGGCCGGCTGGTACCAGGTCTGGCAGGGAATCAGTTCAGGAGTTACTTTGTGTGGCTGCTGCCTGAGGCTATCTGAGGCCTGTACTTAAAGGGACCCTCCCTCCCCCAGACAGCCAGTTCTCAGGTTTCCCTGCTTGCTTGCCTACCTCGATGAGGGACAGCAAAGCATTTTGCCTCTGTATGCTCTGGTTGCCCTCACTCAGGACACCACAGCACTCTGAAACAGGGAGCCAGAGCTGCCCCTGCGTACTCTGGTGCTTCTCATGGATGCATTGCTGCGAGCTTGGCTGCACTTTCTGCAGGCTGTCATCTGGGAGGTCCATCGGGGGGCTGTCAAGGTCCAGGAGGCCCTGCGGGAAAGCTTCCACCCTGAGGAGCACTAAGAGCCTCCCTCGTCTGCCCTACTGGGGGCTTGGGCCTCATTCCTCCCTCACAACCTTCCATTTACCCATCTCTAACCCCCCTTCCTGATGTCAATTAAAATACATGTATTTTCATGAACACAAACTCTCTTATTTAACAAAACTGGGGGTGGGGAGGGACTGGAAC
The DNA here is from genome assembly GCF_049634645.1 of Pelodiscus sinensis. Lineage (NCBI taxonomy): Eukaryota > Metazoa > Chordata > Testudines > Trionychidae > Pelodiscus > Pelodiscus sinensis. Next base: position 13,510,275 of record NC_134723.1, read on the forward strand.
TCTGGTGAGACTGGGAAAAGGAGGCAGGAGAGGGGAGAAGAGAGGGTGGGAGAGAGGAGGGGGAAACCTGGGAGGAGGGAGCTGAAAGGAGGAAGCAAAGGGAAGAAGAGAGAGGGGAAGCTTAGGGTTGGGGGTCTCGCTGGACCAACTTGATTGTCATGCAAACCTGCTCCTGGGTTCGCATATGGCCTTTGGTGGCCAGGCTATCAGCTATCCTTCCATAGATGGCCACGTTCTTCCATCTAGTGCAGAGATCATGGACGTTGGGGGCATCCCCCCCACAAACCTGAATAAAGTCCATGATCTCCACCCTGGACCAGGAAGGCGCCTGCCTTCTCCGGGCCCTGTCAGGCTCCTGGGAGCAGACAGACTGCTCCTGGGGAGTGGTGGAGGGCTGGCTGGCAGTGTCTTGCTGGCTCATGTTTTGGAGCCACTGGGCAAGGGGTAGTGACTGCTGGCTCTGGGCTGGCAGGCTTGAAGCTGGCACAGGCACTGTGGCTAGAGTCAACCCCTTTAAGGGTTCTGGGGACGGGGGAGGGAGAGGAGTGTTCTTGGCTGAGGCTGGAGTGGCCACCAGGGCACCCTGGGAAGCCTGGAGGCCCCCTATTTTGAAATAAGTGTCTACACAGCACTTATTTCGATTTAGCTATTTCGAATTTGGCATTATTCCTCATGGAAAGAGGTTTACCAAATTTGAAATAAGCTCTCCGCTATTTCAAATTAATTTCAAAATAGTGTTTTGGCTGTGTAGACATACCCTTACAGAAAAAAAAACAACAAATGGTCTGGTAGCAGTTTATAGACTAACAAAACATGTAGATGGTATCATGAGCTTTTGTGGGCACAGTGCCCACGAAAGCTCATGATACCATCTACATGTTTTGTTAGTCTATAAACTGCTACCAGACCATTTGTTGTTTTTCTCATTTTTTCTGTCTGACTCAGTTTCATCAGCTTGGATTGCTGACCTCTCGCCCACATAATAAATAGGTGTATGCATGTGGCAGAAAAGGTTTTCCCATATTAATAAAATGTTCACTTTATATGGAGACTACCCTAGGAAAAAAATATTGATTAAGGTTGCAAAGTTATAAAAATCATGTTTGTGATTCAAATGATTCATGTGTCAAGAACGTAAGAACGGCCATTCTGGGTCAGACCAAGGTCCATCTAGCCCAGTATCCTGTATTCCAACAGCGGCCAATGCTAGATGACCCAGAAGGAGTGAACCGAAAAGGGAATCTTCAAGTAATCCCTCTCCCGTCACCCATTCCCAACCTCTGACAGAGGTTAAGGATACCATTCTTACCCATCCTGGCTAATAGTCTTTGATGGACCTAACCTCCATGAATCCATCTAGTTCTTTCTTGAACCCTGTTAAAGTCCTGGTCTTCACAACCTCCTCTGGCAAGGAATTCGACAGTTTGACTGTGTGCTTTGTAAAGAAAAACTTTTGAATCAATCTCTATTGTAGAACTTGATAGCCATCAGGCAGGTTTAATAAAAGGGTGAATTACACTTGTAATTACTACTTATATACAGTTATATAGCAGTTATTTTTCTTTTACACCAGACTTGTAAAATTGTACTTGTTCACCTAGGGCAAGTAATTTTTTTTTGTTAGGGAACTGAAATGTCTTAATTTTTCTCTACCTCTTGCTGGAAAAGGGGTGAATAAATCTGATTTTTGCTCTGTTACTAAAGATAGTTTTCATAACTTTTTGCAAGTATTCTGTAGAATGGCATAAAAATAAATTAGTAGTGCTATTTTAGAGGACACCACTTCATTGTTGCTTTTTAAATCCCAATCTGTGCTAAGCAACATCAGAGTGAGTCATGACAAAGGAAGCATTATACAAAAAATGCCTCATGATAGTTATCTTTGCCACACTTTATTTTTCCTTTTATTCTAATTATTTGACATATATAAATCGTGTTAAATTCATCACAATCCACAATCAATAGTTCATCTTCTATATTACAAATTTATGGTTTGGCAGCTGCCCTTAAGTTTATTTTGACAAACTATACACTGAAATTCTATTTATGCAAGTTTGATTTTGTGTGTGTGTGTGTGTGTGTGTGTGTGTGTGTGTTTGAGAGAGAGAGAGAGAGAGAGACTTTGGCTTACTGGTCAAATGACTAAATGGATTCTATCTTGGAACTAGCTAAAAGTTGTTGTGACAAACTGCTCCAAGTAGGCTGCTACTGTGACCTATTTTTCGTAGGTTATGGACTTCCACAAGAAATCCTGAATCTTACATTGGCACTTTAATACTAAGAACTCAAAATATCACAAATATGATAGATTAATAATTACTTTTCAGATGGCTAGTTCAAGTTGAACTTACAGTCCATCAACCTCTCAGAGCTGTGAACCCATTAAAACTACCACTGTGACACTTTGACTTTAACCAATCAGTACTCTAGATGCTAATAATGCTATCATACAATTGTGCCATGCTAACAATTCTTCCCACTATAAAATTCCTACAAAAATATACTTCCAAAGTCTTCCTTTCCTTTCAAACCATCCCTACTTCCCTATTGCTTCCCCACCCCCATTAAAGAGATCCCTTACAGCGATAATATTCCTTTTCTTCCAGATACCTGGACAAATGAGGCCATGTCTACACTACGAGATAAGGTCGAATCTATTATGATCAATTTCTGAGTACCCAATGTTGCAAAGTCAAAGGTCCCCGTCCTCACTGTGGTGAAGAATCTAATAAAGCCTGAAGTGTGTCCCCATTAGGGAGCCTACTGTCGACTCAGAGAGTGATGCACTGGGACCAAAACTCTGCATCAGGTGGTTATGGGCTCATGTCATCAGTGTTCCATAATGTACTTGTCTAGTCCCTCCCCTCTTGAGTGAGATCAATGGGAAACAGTCTGCTCATGCCTTTTTGTGCCCTGGTTTCCCATGCAGATACCATAGCATTGCGAGCATGGAGCCTGGTTTGCAGCAAGCCATACTGATGCTGAAGTGTGCTGTGGTATGCCTAATGGCACAGAATTTCAAGACCATATGCATATCGCCCTGCCAGAAAGAAGACAAATCTTGACTTGGCATGGAGTCACTTTTCAAACAAGCCCTAGTGCTGATGCAAGCACAGCTGCCAGTCATTTCTGTGGACATAGAGAAATGCTGGTTATGGCACTGTGAGACAAACACAGACTGGTGGGACTGAATTGCGATGCAGAGATGGGACTAACAGCAGTGGCTGCAAAACTTGCAAATGTGTAAGGCCACTTTCTTTGAACTTTCTGAACAGTTTGCTTCTGCACTGAGGCATCTGAATACCCAAATGAGACCCGCTCTGATACTGGACGAGCATGTGGCAAACTTGGAAACTAGCCCTCTGGAAACTTGCAATGCCAGACAGCTAGCGTTCAGTGGGGAATCAATTCAGAGTGGAGAAATCTATTCTGGGGGATGTTGTCATACAAGTAGCCAAGGTGATCAAAACCATTCTGCTAGGCTATATCTAGACTGCAGGCTTCTTGCACAATAACCTTTTATCAGAAGAGATCTTCCAAAAAAACTTCTTGCACAAGAACGCATCCACACACAAAAAAGCATCGAAAAAGCGATGCGCTTTTGCTCAAGAGAGTGTCCTGACTGATTGAACACTCTCTTGCAAAAAAGGCCACCTGGAACCAGTTTAAGCTGGTAACCAGTTGCTTTGGAGTGCTGTTCCGGAGCCCTGCAGACACATGCGCTTAAAGAGATCCCCCTAGGCAGCTGTTTCTCTGCTTCTTCTGTGTGCTTGCCTACCTCTTCAAAGGACAGCAAACCTTCAGCAGTGCCTGCTGTGGTTGCCCAGGGCACACGATGACCCCACATGGACAAGCTGCAGTTTTTGCAGCAATTTGGGTCTGCTGCCTTCCTGGTTCTGCAGGACCTGGACCCCAAGCTCATTCTGGGGTCCCTCTCCATGGCTGCGGCTGTTCCACTCTAGAAACCATACCCCACTGTGGAGAGGCAATTTTGGAGGCTCAACACCAGTTCAGACTGGTGGGCCGAGCTGGTCATGGAGCGGTGGGACGACCAGCAATGGCTCCAAAACTACCGCACACGGAAGGCCACCTTTTTGGGCATGTGTGCCTGGCTCGTTCCTGCCCTCTGAAGATGTGATACCCACCTGCGGCCTGCCATGCCCGTGGGGAAGTGGGTTGCCATTTGCCATATGGAAGTTTGCCACCCTGGACAGCTACTGGTCGGTGGGTAACCAGTTCGGTGTGGGGAAGTCCACTGTTGGGGCCCTCCTCATGGAGGTAAGGCACTCTGGGGCCACAGTCCTGCATGTGGGGGGGGAGAGTGTTGCATAAGGTGGCCCCTCAGGAAAGGGGGGTTGCAGGTGTGGGGATGGAGTGGTGATTGGGGGGAAACCCTGTCCCTTGGGGCTTGTGCTGTCCTGCCCTCACACAGCCCTGCTGCTGGGGGGGTGGTCTCATAGGGGATGTCTCCTGGGCTGTTTGGGGGGGGTAGGAGAGGGGAGAAGGGCAGGCACTTCCCAAGGGCTTCAGGCACCCCCCTCTCATTCTCTGTTTTTTGTGTTACTTTGTCTCCTTGTGCATGTTGTGAGGGCCGTCAATTCCCTCCTGATGCAGTGGGTCATCTGTATCAGAGACCTGGATGCGACCATGGTTGGATTTGCCACCCTAGGGGTTCCCAAATTGCGGGGAAGCTATATCTGGGACCCATATCCCCATCCAAGCACCAGATCATTGAGCAGCTCAATATATTAACCAAAAGGGCTACTTTTCCATTGTCCTGCAGGCCCTTGTTGACCACTGGGGACAATTTACTGACATTTTTGTCTGATGGTCCGGCAGAGCAAATAATAGACTCAGACTCATAGACTTTAAGGTCAGAAGGGACCATTATGATCATCTAGTCTGACCCCCTGCACAATGCAGGCCACAGAATCTCACCCACTCCCTCCTAGAATAATCCTCTCACCTATATCTCAGATATTGAAGCCTTCAAATACATTGAAGACCCCAAGATGCAGAGAATCCTCCAGCTGTGATCTGTGCCCCATGCTACAGAGGAAGGCAAAAAACCTCCAGGGCCTCTGCCAATCTACCCTGGAGGAAAATTCCTTCCCGACCCCAAATATAGTGATCAGCTAAAACCTGAGCATGTGGGCAAGACTCACCAGCCAGACACCCAGAAAGTTCTCTAGAGTAACTCCTATCATCCCTCCATTGACCTATTTACCACTGATAATGAATGGTCAATTACTTACCAAGATCATGTTATCTCATCAAACCATCCCCTTCATAAACCCATCTAGTTTAATCTTGAAACCAGATAGATCATTTGCCCCCACTACTTCCCTTGGAAGGCTGTTCCAGAACCTCACTCCTCTAATGGTTAGAAACCTTGTCTAATCTCAAGTCTAAACTTCCTACTAGCCAGCTTATATCCATTTGTTCTTGTGTCCACATTGGTATTAAGCTTAAATAATTCCTCTCCCTCCCTGGTATTTATCCCTCTAATATATTTAAAGAGTGCAATCATGTCCCCTCTCAGCCTTCTTTTGGTTAAAGTAAACAAGCCAAGCTCCTTGAGTCTCCTTTCATAAGACAGGTTTTCCATTCCTCGGATCATCCTAGTGGCCCTTCTTTGTACCTGTTCCAGTTTGAATTCATCCTTCTTAAACATGGGGGACCAGAACTGCACACAGTATTCCAAATGGGGTCTCACCAATGCCTTGTATAATGGCACTAAACCTCCTTATCCCTACTGGAAATACCTCACCTAATACATCCCAAGACCATATTAGCCTTTTTCACGGCCATGTCACAATGGCGGCTCATAGTCATTCTATAATCAACCAGGACTCCGAGGTCCTTCTCCTCCTCCGTTACTTCCAACTGATGTGTCCCCAGCTTATAACTAAAATTCTTGTTATTAATCCCTAAATGCATAACCTTACACTTCTCACTATTACATTTCATCCTATTGCTATCACTCCAATTTACAAGATCATCCAGATCTTCCTGTATGATATCCCGATCCTTTTCTGAATTGGCAAGACCTCCCAACTTTGTGTCATCGCAAATTTTATCAGGACACTTCCACTTTTGGTGCCAAGGTCAGCAATAAAAAGATTAAATAAATTGGTCCCAAAACTGATCCCTGAGGAACTCCACTAGTAACCTTCCTCCAACCTGACAGATCACCTTTCAGTATGACCCGCTGTAGTCTCCCCTTTAATCAGTTGCTTATCCATCTCTCAACTTTCATATTAATCCCTAACTTTTCCAGTTTAACCAATAGTTCCCCATGCGGTACTGTATCAAATGCCTTACTAAAGTCGAGGTAGATTAGATCCACTGCATTTCCTTTATCTAAAAAATCTGTTACTTTCTCGAAAAAGGAGATCAGGTTGGTTTGGCATGATCTACCTTTTGTAAAACCATGTTGTAATTTGTCCCAATTGTCATTAGCCTCAATCTCTCTAACTACTTTCTCCTTCAAAAATTTTTCCAGGATCTTACATACTACAGATGTCAAACTAACAGGCCTATAGTTACCCGGGTCGCTTTTTTTCCGTTTCTTAAAAATTGGGACTATATTAGCAATTCTCCAGTCAAATGGTACAACCCCTGAGTTTAGAGATTTATTAAAAAATTTTGCTAATGGACTTGCAAGTTCATGTGCCAGTTCCTTTAATGTTTATAGTAGCCTGTTCCTGCAGGATTGTTGTAGTAACAGTGAACATAGCTGTGGTTAGGTTGCATTTATCCTTTGTGTCCTGACTCCATTATTTATTTACATTTAGATACAGTTATCTCAGAATGCCTTTACTTATTTGTAGGCCTCACTACATTCCTATATAGCATTTATACACTTTACCCCAAAGGGCGTGCAACAGAAGGTAGTAGGAGTTTTTCCAAGATACAAATGGCAGTCAGATGCTTAATCCCCATTGACAGATATGAATGGAGAACTTCTGTTCACAGATCTCATTTCTCTGGCCTCCATTGGGCTGCCCTTTCATGCACATCTAACAATGGCCACTGCAATTTGGGATCCATGTAGCTTGGCATGAGGGTGAAGATGTGGTAGGACAAAGGGAGCAGTGGAAGGACATAGATTGCCCTTTGATCAAGTGGACTAGGCCCAAAGACCCCTGCTGGAGATGTCAGGGTTCTGCCACACCCATCCTAGGAAAGGAGAAGTGGAGAGGTCCTCCAAGTGGCCTAGAATGATTGGAAAGAAGCAGCCAATCAGAAGGGTTGCTGAAATGGCCAATCAGGGAACAGGTAGGCTATATAAGGAGATGCTGAAGTTACTTGCTGCTTGGAGCTGGAGGGGGAATCACTAGATGCCTGGGAGGAGGAGTAGAAGGAAAGTGGACAGCTAAATAGGGGTAGGGACTGGGTCTGGGGAGCTAGCTGATAGGACTGAGCCAAAGACAATCTGCTGGCAGAGACTGGGGGAGCAATGAAGGCGATGACTCAGTTACTGGTACTAGAAGTGGGATTTTCAGACTGATCAATGATTAAGAAAAGGCATGATTATGGAGAAGGTGATGGCAGGCCAACAGCAGCAATTATCTGTGATGCACACCCAGCACACCCAGACCCCACTGATTCAACTGATAGAGAGCCATGGAAACAAGAGGAGAGCCAGTTTGCAATGCAACAGAAGTGGCGAGAGATCCACTCCAAGGATCAGGAGTGGACAGAAATATGCTTGAGCCACATCACACTTGGTGACACTTGGTTTAGCTGGCAAAGGCCTGAAGATCATCCAGGGGAGATGCTATGGATGTGGACAGTTGGGGTGTTTAAGAAGGGCTTGGCCTGGCAAGAAGAAGAGAGGAAGCACAATGATTAACTGCTTTTATTGTGGAAAGGCAAGCCACATAAAAAGATTTTGCCCTTTAAAGAGCTGGGCTCACTTCAAGAGAAAAGGAAGGGGCCCCAAGAATAGGACCAACAAATTGGAAATTTGGGGTGTAAATCCCTATAAATTAGGTATCATTGCTCCAGAGCTGACAGGGGAACCAGGGAATGTGTGACTCTGGGCAACAGGATAGTAGGGCCCCAAGAAATATGCAGCCCATGTGGAATGAGGTGTACCGGTAGTTCGGATTAGAGAGCCTAATCCGAACTACTTACTCCGTGCCGCGTGTAGCCGCGGGCACGGAGTCCGAACTACCGGGGCTTTAAAAATGGCGGCGCCCGGCAAGATGCAAATGAAGCCCGGGATATTTAAATCCCGGGCTTCTTTTGCAACTTCGGTTGCCTACATTAACCACCCTAGTTCGAACTAGGGTGGTAGTGTAGACATACCCTTGGAGAGTAGAACCTGAATAGAGTGGTCAAGATAACAGAGCAAAACACTCTCCAGAGAGTTTGGAGAAAGAGAAGATCCTGCTAAACTAATAAAGTCACCACAGTAGAACTCAGAACTATGTCAATCCTATTTGGGAAGGATGAAGTGTGATAGGCTGGACAAGGCCTCAAGAACCCCAGGTGGAGGCCTCAAAGTTCTGCCACATCTATCCCATGAAAGGAGCAGTGGAGAGATCCTCCAAGTATCCTAGAATGGGTGTGAGGAGGCAGAATTCCAGAGGGCTTCTGGAATGTCCCATCAGGGGCTAGGAGGGGCATATAAAAGGGTCTGCGGGAGAGAGGAGTAGTTAGTTGCATGAAGCTGGAGAAGAAATGACTGTGTGCCTGGATGGAAGAGCAGCAGGACTATGGACAGCTAATGGGGGCAGGGCTTAGGGGAATGAGAGGCTCTTGGCTGGCTGCTAAGACTGAGCAAAGACATTTTGCTAGCAGGACCCTGAGGAACCATGGAGGCACTTTTGGCTGGCTGCTAGGACTGAGAAGGGACTGAGCATGGGTAGGGCAACAGAAAGATATTGACTAAAGCACGCAATTCCTGAGAATATGGACTCAAATCATGGCTGGATTTCTTAAAGACCATAGCTCCTGCGGGAGTAGAGAGACACCACCAGAGGGGTACTTAGACAGACCTTGTTGGACTGCATACCTGAGAAGCGATCTGTTCTTGCTCGCATGCAGACACTGTCTGCTTCTTGGCTGGAAAAAAAAAAACACCTGAGAGCCACTGAAAGGTGTAAACAAAATGGAAAGAAGAAGGGGCAATCATGAGAGGAAGAGCTGACCTCGTTACAATCCCCAGTCCTATGTGTGCTCTCTGCACCAATAAAGCCTGTGTGACTGTGCAGGTGCAGATACAACTGTACACAGTCAGCGTCAGACTGGGGGCCAGTGTTTGCGAAATGGTGGCTCTAGATGTGGCCGGGATCTCTGATACTCTCTTTTCCTACAGAAATTTTTAAAAATCAAATACCTGCATTATGCTACTTTATGAGAGCAATAATTATAATTGACAATGTTTAGTTGAATTCAAAGTATATAAAGATATAAATATGGAGAGACATAGGGTATGTCTACACTACAGCACTAATTCGAACTAACTTAATTCGAATTAGTTAATTCGAACTAAGCTAATTCGAACTAGTGCATCTAGACCTAAAAACTAGTTCAAATTAGCATTTTGCTAATTCGAACTAGCATGTCCACATTGAGTGGACCCTGAACCGAGGTTAAGGATGGCCGGAAGCAGTGCCGGCAGGGCATCAGATTAGGACTTAGAGTGTGGAGATGCTGTCTCAGGCTAGCCGAGGACTGCGCTTAAAGGGACCCGACCCCCACCCCGGACAGACAGTTCTCAGGGGTTCCGCGCTCGCTTGTCTAACTCGATGAGGGACAGCAAAGCAGTCCTGGCTTGGAGTGCCCTGAGTGCCCACACTCGACACATCACAGCACTCGGCCATCAGCCCGGCTGCACTTGCCGCAGGCTGCCTTCCGTGAGGGGGGTCAATCAGGGAGCTGCAGGAGAGTTTCCACCCTGAGGAGCCCACAGAGCCACCCCAGTCCTCCCCCTCGGTACCCCATTCCTCCCTCCCCTCCTTCCACTTACCCCTCCCTAGCCCCCCTTCCTGATGTACAAAATAAAGGACACGTGTGTTCAAAAATAGAAACTCTCTGTATTGAACAAAACTGGGGGAGACTGGGAAAAGGAGGTGGGAGAGGGGAAGAGAGAGGGTGGAAGAGGGGAGGGCAACTAAAATGATCAGGGGTTTGGAACAGGTCCCATATGAAGAGAGGCTAAAGAGACTGGGACTTTTCATCTTAGAAAAGAGGAGACTGAGGGGGGATATGATAGAGGTCTATAAAAGCATGAGTGGTGTGGAGAGGGTGCATAAAGAAAAGTTCTTCATTAGTTCCCATAATAGAAGGACTAGAGGATACCAAATGAAATTAATGGGTAGCAGGCTTCAAACTAATAACAGAAAGTTCTTCTTCACAAAGCAAATAGTCAACCTGTGGAACTCCTTAGCCAGACGATGCCCCTTTAAGGGCTAAGTGGCCACCAAGGCAAGCTGGGGAGGGCTAGCCTCCCACTAGTTCGAATTAAGTGGCTAAACAGCCCTTAATTCGAACTACTTAATTCGAACTAGGTGTTAGTCCTCATAGAATGAGGTTTACCTAGTTCGAACTAAGCGCTCCGCTAGTTCGAATTAAGTTCGAACTAGCTGTTTGCCTGTCTAGCGCCTATCAAAGTTAATTCGAACTAGCGTCTGTTAGTTCGAATTAACTTTGTAGTGTAGACATACCCATAATGTTTTGTTAGTTACAAGTATTAAGTTACAGTTTTGCAGTGTGTTGTAGTACTTTACAAAACAAATAGTTGAACACAATACACTATAACCTCCCTACTCTGGGTGCTCCCAATTCAGGAGCACCTGTAGTACAGACCCTGGCAGGCAGAGGCAGAAACAGCTGTGTGTGCTGCTGCTCCTCATAGCCTCTAGCTGGGGGAATGACAATGCAGCAATGCACTTTGCTGGAGGCTTTTTTCCACTGTTCCAATAGCAGTGGTGGGCAGTGCCTGGGACTGGCGGGGGAGGCAGAGTGCCAGTTAAAGCACCCTACCCTCATCCCCATCACTCCCTTTTGGGCCCTGCAAAATCTTTAATCTGGCAAACCCTGTTTCCCAGGGTTGCCTGATTAAAGAAGTTCAAGTGTAATTCATTGGGGTGTGCCAAGTGAATTCTAACAGTGTTTTGATTGTATGCAGAGGGAGTACCTGGCTCTTACAATCAAGGTGGTGGCAGTCAGCTCACACCTCATTCCTGTGCACCTATTTTATGTACATGTTTCTTTAATGATACTGGAAAGAACTAAACTACACTGATGTAAACCAGTGGAATCTTGCAAGTTGGTGCATGGACAATGGTAAATAAAATGATTAGTGGGCATCATACAACCCTAATGGGCCACAGGTTGCCCACCACTGAATAAGAGGCTTGTGTAAAAGTGTATATAGAATTCATGTGGAGGCTTGTATTAATTTGGTAGGTATTACAGTTTTCCATGTCACTGTGGGTATGTCTACACTACCCTGCTCGTTCGAACTAGCGGGGTAATGTAGGCATACCGCACTTGCAAATGAAGCCCGGGATTTGAATTTCCCGGGCTTCATTTGCATAAGCGGGGAGCCGCCATTTTTAAAACCCCACTGGTTCGAACCCCGTGCAGCGCGGCTACACGGGGCACGAACTAGGTAGTTCAAACTAGGAAGTTTGTGAAATGAGGAGTAACGGTAGTTCGAACTAGGAAGCCTAGTTCGAACTACCTAGTTCGTGCCCCATGTAGCTGCGCTGCACGGGGTTCAAACCAGCGGGGTTTTAAAAATGGCGGCTCCCCGCTTATGCAAATGAAGCCCAGGAAATTCAAATCCCGGGCTTCATTTGCAAGTGCGGTATGCTTACATTACCCTCCTAGTTCGAACTTTTTAAAAAGCAGGTTCCTATTGCAAACACCAGCAAGATAGGATTACTGTTTGCAATGTTAAGAACTGAATTTGGAGCAATACCTTGTATTCAGGGTCATCATTAGGCATATACAGTTTCATAGTGCATCCAAAACTCTGGGGGTATGTCTACACTAGCCCCCTAGTTCGAACTAGGGTGGCTAATGTAGGCATTCGTATTTGTAAATGAAGCCCGGGATTTAAATATCCCAGGTTTCATTTGCATGTTCCCAGACAGGTGCCATTTTTAAATCCCCTTAGTTCGAACTGACTGCCTGCGGCTACACGCGGCAGTCAGAAGTTAATCCGAACTAAATCTTTAGTTCGGATTAACTGTTACACCTCATTGCAGGAGGAGTAACAGTTAATCCAAACTAAGGATTTAGTTCGGATTAACTTCTGACTGCCGCGTGTAGCTGCAGGCAGTCAGTTCGAACTAATGGGATTTTAAAATGGCGCCCACGTGGGAACATGCAAATGAAGCCCGGGATGTTTAAATCCCGGGCTTCATTTACAAGTTCGAATGCCTACATTAGACACCCTAGTTCCAACTAGGGGGCTAGTGTAGACATATCCTGGGGCACCAAATATTTGGATGGCCCTACACAGCCGTATGTGCTTCCCGGTCACGACCACTGTTGGCTGAGCCCTCTCTGGTCCCGCCCTCTCACCTGACTGCTCTCTCAGCCACAGAGGTGCCTTCTCCCTGTGCCATTCTTCACCCTGCTCATCTTTTGCTTTCAGCCAACAAGCTGCTGAGGACTCCCTGCTGCTACACTGAGGTCAGAGAGGTGCCCTCAGCTTCCGTAACTCCACATTGCTCCCAGAAAGCTCCAAGCCCCAGCAAAAGCAGCACTGCCTATCACTCTGGTGGTAATATAAACAAAACATTGTTTGGTGAAAGGGTAAAGGAGCAAACCCTTCTTAAGCAATAAATTGGGGGCATTTTATGCTTTCTACAACAAAAATACAGAAGACGCTTTGACAGTATTGGTTGTTGCTATATAGTGATAAAAGGAAACCAAAAGATAATCGACAATCTTCTTTAGAAGCTGCATTATTCAGTAAATCTGAAATAAACATGTTCTGATTCTCCCTTGTTTGTAAATTGGAAGTGATTTTCTCTCCTTCTTGGATGATTTTGTCTGTTGTTTCTTGCAAATTCTATTAAGTCACTCTTGGTCAGATTGCTTGGTCTCTGGCCAACTTGCTTTCACAATCCATTACTATCTAGACTCACTTTTTATCATAAATTCAAGTTTGTCCTTTTAAGTTATGATAAACATCTTAGTTTGACAATGGCAAACTCTTTTGTTGTTCTCCATGCCTTAAGCATTATGTGGTGTTTCTAGAAATAACTAGTCTGTTATTTCTGTGTTGTTATTAAAACAGTAAATCCTTCTGCATGAAGCAGTTTACCATCAGAATATCACTCCTATTACGAGTCTCTTCTGGAGTCCAACAGCTTTTTATCATAGATGGCACAATTATGCACTTATTTCAATATAAGCTCTTTCAGAATAATAACTCCAAAAATAGCTGTTTCAAAATAGTGCATCCACATGACAAATCCCTATCAAAACAGCACACAGCTATATTGAAATAGTATGTCCACACTGATTGGACCCTGAATCACATTTAAAGCCCCCCCCCCCCCAGAAGCACTTCAGGCAGGACATCAGGACAGTAGTCACTTCCTGTAGCTGCTGCCTGAGGCTCATGCTTAAAGGGACTCCCCTCTACAGTTGTGTCTCAAGCTCTTTACCTTTGCCTACCTCCTTGAAGGACAGCAAATTGCATGCTCTAATTGCACTTGTGGATGCCATTGCACTTCTGCTATGGAATCAGACTTGCTGCAAAGCACTCACCAGCTCTTAGACCTCATGCCACACCTCCTGGTGCAGTTACTGAAGGCTGCCCATGTGGCACTGCAGAACCAGGAACCACAGTTCACTATGGGGCACCTCCTCACCCCACTCCACATGCTGCTCATGCAGCATGATCCCTCCCATCCTTCCCAGCACACCCTGCACTGCCGCTTCTGGCGCTGGGACACAAGTTCCGACTGATGGGACCAGATTGTCATGGAATGGTGGGATGACCAGAAGTGTCTACAGAACTTCGGCATGAGGAAGGACACCTTCCTGGAGCTCTGTGAGTGGCTCGCCTCTGGCTTCCAGCAACAAGACACCTTCATGTGACCCACCATCCCTCTTCAGAAGTTGGTCGCCATCGCACTTTGGAAGCTTGCGAAGCTGGACAGCTACTGTTCCGTCAGGAAACAGTTCTGCATGGGGAGACAGACTGTTGTGCTGTGCTCATGCAGGTATGACTCTCTTGCTATTGCCCAGGAAAGTAGTGAACTACTGGAATGGGGTTCCCTGGGGTGGCTGTGGGGTAGACACTCCCTCACTGGAGATTTTGCAGTCCTGTAAGTTTTCCTGGTTATGCCCAGAGTGGCCACCAGGGCATCCTGGGAAGGGCTGGAGGCCCCCTATTTCTAATTAAGTGTCTAACAGCTCTTGATTCGAAATAGCTATTTTGAATTTGGTGTTACTCCTCGTAGAATGAGGTTTACCACATTCGAAATAAGGGTTCCACTATTGTGAAATAAATTCGAAATAGCGGTTTGCCTGTGAAATGCTGTTATTTCAAATGAACTTTGTAGTGTAGACATACCCTGAGTCTGAACAATTCAGTGTATGTCAAAAAATACACCTGAGTGACCAAGTGTGGAGTTGAACTGAGTTCTTGGGAAGCCGAAGATAAAGAGGCCTCAAAGGAAATCCCAAGAAGTTTCATTCCTTTCACTGGATTGCAATTATGAACGTGCACAGTTCCTTTTAAGGAACATTCACCAGTGATGTCCCTGGTTCCTCATTTCCCCGCTTCAACCACAAACCCTGGCATTGCGCTATATTTTTTTACCTAAATCTTCTTGGTCACCTAAAAGCATCTTCTAAGATGTCAGTAGAGAGAACTCTAGAATAATATGGAGTGGAACATTGTATGCACATTACATACCCCTCTTCTCTATAAGTCTATTTTAACAGATTGCAAGTGTTGGCTAGCAGTTAAATTCAATCTCTGTGCACTCTCTTTCCCATCTCTCCACTTCCAAATATTTCTGTCATATTGGTTTGGAAGCTGGAACTAGTGCTAAAGGCGGCTCTCTGCTTTGTAAAAAGCCCATGATACCTATGCTCCAGGATCTTGTGAGTTCTGAATAGACTTCGGTGTATTTAGAGATATGGTTGTAGGACCAACTTATTTGAGAGATTTGTCTCCTAAGGAAGATCTGATGCTAGATTTTCTCCCATATAATACAACAGGGACAGGTGTCCAGATAGTCTCTGCATAACATAGAAAAAAACCTAAAAAACAACAAATACTGTAGTAGCACCTTACAGGCTAGCAAAACATGTAGATGGTAACATGAGGCTCAACCCACTTCTTCTTTCCTGGCACAGAAATTAAGCTAACTGGTCTGTAGTTTCCTGGGTTGTCCTTATTTCCCTTTTTATAAATGGGACTTGTATTTGCCTTTTTTTGGAATCTCTCCCATCTTCCATGATTTCTCAAGGATAATGGCTAATGGTTCAGATACCTCCTCAATTTGCTCTTTGAGTGTTCTAGGGTGCATTTCATCAAGCTCAGGTGTCTTGAAGACATCAAACTTTTCTAAGTAATTTTTAACTTGTTCTTTGCCTATTTTAACTCCTGAGCTTACCTGATTTTCCTGAGCCTACCTGATTAGCATTCACTAAGTTAGGTGTCCAATTGTCACTAACCTTCTTACTAACAACCACCACAAAGAAATTGTTAAGTACCTCTGCTATTTCCTCACTTTCTTCTTTAATATAGAGAGTGGACAGTGTACCGCTGCTCTTCCGTGTATAGAATATGGTAGAACCTAATCAGCTTAAGATGATAAATTCTTTTGGAAGAATGTGTTTCTTTTCTGTATAAACGTAAAAAACAACAAATGGTCTGGTAGCACTTTATAGACTAACAAAACATATAGGCTATGTTTACACTACATGCTTCTTGTGCAAGAAGCCTTTTGAGCAAGAGTTTTTACGCAAAAATTCTTGTGCAAGAGCACATCCACACCTCAAAGCAGATCGCAAAAGCGACATACTTTTGCACAAGACAGCATCCACACTGCATGGACACTTTTGCACAAGAAAGCTCTGATGGCCATTCACTGGTGGGACACGCTTGCGCAAAGTCCTCCCCCCTGAGTATCCAGGGCAAAAGGGCACCAAGGCATTCCAGGGGTGGGGACTGGAGCCCCTCTGAGACACGTGCTTAAAGGGATCTCCCTTTCAGGCCAGGTTGAGGCAGGCATCACGGGGAGGTGGGCAGGATGGGGTGCAGCAGGAGGGGGCATGGCAGAGGCGGCAGGAGGGGCAACAGGAGGGGCATCAGGAGGAGCGGCAGGAGGGGGCATGACAACGGCAGCATGAGGGGTGGCAGGGTGGATCAAGGCCATGCCATAGTGCACGGCATGGCCAATGTTTAACGTGAGGGTGGAGATGGTGTCGCACATACGGTTGCAGCGCTGGAGGAGCTGGCCTCACGCCTGCTGCCGCCACTCCATGTAAGCCCGTAGCTTGCTGCTGACTGCGTTCTCCATCCGCTCCGTGGCTTGGACGTGACGCCGGAGGTGCTGGTCAGGCTTCCTGGCCCACCGGCCTGGTGCCTGGATGATCAGTGCCGCCACCACAGGACTGGAGGGTCCCTTGCTCCCGTCTGGTCCCACTGCAGAGAACACAGAAAACGGTGAGGCGGTCAGTCAGCCCTGCCCACAGTGTCCCTGAGCTCCACGCCCTCCTCCATGAGCCTCACAATACACCACACCACAACTATGGCTTGGGTCCAGTCGGTCCCCTGTGTGCGTATTCACATGGACTAGTTCAAAATCCTGGGGGAGTGAAGTGATCCTCCATGGATTGTAACCCTTGGGAAACATCCCTGTGAATGGAGACCTCAGTGGCCCACAGGCCCAGGCTGTCTGTTTCCCTGCTCCCCTTCCCGCCAACCCTCGGACAAGTAGCCCAGGGAAGTGTGTGGCCACAGTGGGGGGCTTCCCTTGGGGGCAGCAGAGGAGCTCTATGGGGGCTGCGCTCATAGGTGTGGCTGACTGCGCTTTTCACAGGAGCAGCTGCTGTGTCACATGGGCAGGCATGGTTGCATGCTATCTGTGTGCAGCACCCTTCAGGATGTGTAGGGTGCAGCCTGCGCCCTTGAGACTTGGCTGCTTCTAGCCACCATCCCCCCTCTCTCCCCTGTGCAGGATGTGTGTGAGCAGCAGGGTCCCAGGCATGCCCTGGAGCTGCCTGCCACAACCACATGCCACACAGTCAGGCTGCACAAGGTTGCACGTGTTGCGTACTGCTGCACGGCATACAACTCAAACTGCCTGACTGACACTCCCCCTTCCCTCCGGGCATCCGCCTGCCCCACCCTTGCGAGTGAGAAGTGCAACACTCACTTTAAGTGGGGGGGGTCCAGCAAGCAGGAAGTAGCGAGCTGTGAGTATGGGTACAGAGTATCCAAGCCCTCCCATCTGCATTTTTTCCTGGGAGGCCAGTTCTTGCGCAAAAACTCTTGGCTGCCTATCCACACTGCCCTCTTGTGCAAGAGCGCTTGTGCAAGAAGGCTTCTTCCGCGTACAGAGCATCAGAAGCCCTCTGTTCTGACACTGTACTGTAAATGTACGTGCAGAAGAACGCATGTGTAGTGTAAACGCTCCGCAAGTTTTTGTGCAAGAATGGCCGTTCTTGTGCAAAAAGCCTGCAGTGTGCAGTGTAGACATAGCCCTAATGTATACTTCACCAGTGGTATATGTCACAATATCATAAAAGAGGCTATCACAATATCATTGAATCAAAGTGTCTTTCAGAGCTCCAGAGCAAGTTTGCATACATGAACCTGCTAAATGATCAAGATTCAGATTAAATTCACCACGAGTATATTTTTATTACTTTTCATTTAAAAACTCATGTGTCAAGACTCTAAAAATTCAGTTATTAAAACCAAAGATTAGTTTGTGTTTAAAGGTTTCACACTGGCTCTCTTTCTAAAAATATCTCAACACTAATATCAGTTTAGCTGAAACAATGAGTCTGGTTTTTACTGTACTTGTTATGGTGGCTAAAATTTAAATTAGTTGACATGGATAAATGTCTTTTAAAATTATTGTGAATGGCAAACTATTCATAAGACCTAGAAAACTGATAAAATATATAAGATAGAAAGACTTTACAGTAAGCAGTCTACACAGCAGCATTTCCTACTTTAAAGTAGGAATAAGAGATCCTCCGGAAAAGGGCTTATTTTCCGGAGAATCACGTCTAGACTGGCGCTTTTCTCCGGCTTATCCCCAAGCCGGAAAAAAGCGGCAGCCATGTTAATGCAAATGCCGTGGGGGATATTTAAATCCTCCGTGGATTTTGCTATTCTGATGTGTCTAATCTGCATCCCTTTTCCAGAAAAGGGGTGTAGTGTAGACACAGCCCCCATGTGGTTGCTGCTTGAGGCTATCATAGAATATTAGAATCATAGAGCTGGAAGAGACCTCAGGAGGTCATCAAGTCCAGCCCCCTGCCCAAGGCAGGACAAATCCCAACTAAATCAACCCAGCCAAGGTTTTGTCAAGCCGAGACTTAAAAACCTCTAGAAATGGAGATTCCATCACCTCCCTAGGTAACCCACTCCAGCTCTTCACCACCCTCTTAGTGAAATAGTTTTTCCTAATATCTAAACTAGACCTCCCCCACTGCAACTTAAGACCATTGCTTCTTCTTCTGCCATCCGTCACTACTGTGAACAGCCTTTTTCCATCCTTGATGGAACCTCCTTTCAGGAAGTTGAAGGCTGCTATCAAATCCCCCCTCACTCTTCTCTTCTGCAGACTAAACAAACTCCAATCCCTCAGTCTCTCCTCATAGGTCATGCGATCAACCCCCCTAATCCTTTTGGTCGCCCTCCTCTGGACCCTTTTCCATATCCTTTCTATAGTGTGAGGCCCAGAACTGGACACACTATTCCAGCTGTGGCCTCAACAGAGCCGAATAAAGGGGAATAATCACCTATCTGGATCTGCTGGCAATGCTCCTCTGAATGCACCCTACAGGGCTGGCCTTACCATGAGGTGAACTGAGGCGGCTGCCTCAGGTGCCAGACTGTGCGGGAGGGTGGGGGGAGCGGGGGAGGGTGCCACTAGAACCCAGAGTGTAGAAAATTGTGTCTGCTGGTGGTGCAGCAAGGCAGTATGGGGGCATCATTTGAGCTCCCCACCTCATGTGCCAAAATGTTTTGGGCCACCCCTGGCACCCTAATATGCCATTCATCTTCTTAGCTTCAAGCGCACACTGTTGACTCATATCCAGCTTCTCATCCACTGTAACCTCCAACTCCTTTTCTGCAGAACTGCTACGTAGTCAGTCAGTCCCCAGCCTGTAACAATGCTTGGGATTCTTCCGTCCCAAGTGCAGAACTGTGCACTTGTCCTTGTTGAACCTCATCAGATTTCTTTTGGCCCAATCCTTTAATCTATCTAGGTCACTCTGGCTCCTATCCCTGCCCTCCAGCATATCTATCTCTCCCACTAGCTTAGTATCATCTGCAAACTTGCTGAGAGTGCAATCCATCCACTCATCCAGGTCATTAATAAAGATATTGAACAAAATCAGTCCTAGAACAGATCCTTGGGGCACTCTGCTAGAAACTGACCGCCAACCGGACATTGAGCTGTTGATCACTACCTGTTGGGCCCAACAGTCTAGCCAGCTTTCTATCCATCTTACAGTCCATTTTTCCAATCCATATTCCCTTAACTTGCTGGCAAGAATATTGTGGGAGAGCGTATCAAAAGCTTTGCTAAAGTCAAGGTATATCACATCCATTGACTTTCCCATATCCACAGAGCCAGTTACCTTATCATACAAACTAATCAGATTGGTCAGACATGACTTGCCCTTGGTGAATCCATATTGACTATTCCTGATCACTTTCCTCTCTTCCAAGTGCTTCAAAATGGATTTCTTGATGATTTTTCCAGGGACTGAGGTAAGACTGACTGGTTTCTAGTTTCCTGGATTGTCTTTCTTCCCCTTTTTAAAAATGGGCACTACTTTTACCTTTTTTCAATCATCCAGGATCTCTCCTGATCACCAAAAAGGCTCCACAGTAACATTTGCCAACTTCCTCAGTACCCTCGGATGCATTAAATCAAGGCCCATAGATTTGTGTATGTTTAGCTCTTCTAAATAGTTCCTAACTTGTTCTTTCCCCATCAAGGGCTGTCCATCTTCATTCCATACTGCGTTGCCTAGTGCATTTGTCTGGGAGCTGACCTTGTCTGTAAAGACAGAGGCAAAGAAAGCATTGAGTACTTCAGCTTTTCCCACATCATCTGTCACCTCCCTCATCCAGTAAGGACCCCACACCCTCTCTGATCACCCTCTTATTGCTAACATGCCAGGCTATCTGAGGCTCATGCTGAAAGGGACCACTGTGGATAGCCATTTCTCAGGTTTCCCTGCTTGCTTGCCTACCTCTCTGAGGGACAGCAAAGCATTTTCTCTTCTTGCTCTGGTTGTCCTGACTCAGGATACCACAGCACTCTCTGCTATGGAGCAGGAGCTACCTCTGGGCAGTCTTCAGTTCTTGGAGCTTTTGCTGCAAGTTATGCAGCACTTTCTGCAGGCTGCCTATCAGGGTCTGTAGGAACCCAACTCCCAGGGCTTCTTGGAGACTTTCCTTAGGTATGTGGGGGAGTGGCTACAGGACCTGCACGCCACCCGCCTTGGTCTGGGTATCATGCCCTGCTGCATCTGTCATCTGGACACCAGTGCAGACTAGTGGAACCACATTGTTCTGGAGTGCTGAGGAGACCAACAATGGCTCCAGAACTTTAGAATGAAGGGCACCTTCCTTGAGTTGTGAGAGTGGCTTGCCCCTGCGCTGAGGGATATGCACAAGAGACCTGCCTATGCCCTCCAGAAGTGTGTCACCATCGCCCTCTGGAAACTCTCCAGGCTGGACAGCTACCAATCCATGGGGAACCAGTGCAGTGTGGAGAGATCGACCACCGGGGCCCTGCTCATGCAGGTATGGCATTCTTGGACTACTGTCCCAGGAGGGAGATGGAAGGAGGGAATGGGCTTCACTAAAGAAATGGAGGGTGTGGGTAGGGGTGGTGCAAGCCTCCTCCCCAGGAGGTTTTATTCTGTCCCACCTGAACAAAGCCCTGCCTGGGATGGCTGTGATTCAGGGGGTTGCTCCTGATGTGGGGGGCGGAGTAGGAGGGGGAAGGAGGAGTAAGAGGGGGCAGGATGCCTATTATGAGGGGTTGAGGTGGCCGGTGTAGGACTTCATGAGCCACAGCTGCAGGGGATAGGTCGCATCCCCCACAAGGCACCCTAGTACCCTTGTGATTATCAGTTTGTTTGTCTCCTTCTGTAGAGGGCAATAAACAGCACCCTGCTGTGCAGAGTCATCTTCCTGGCAGATGTAGATGCCATAATTGAGGGGTTTGGCACCCTGGGGGGGAGGAGAGGGCTATCGATGGGACACACTTCTCTATCTGTGCCCCAGATCACTGAGCCTCAATGTACATTAACCACAGGGGATATTTTTTGGTAGTCCTGCAGTCTGTGACTGACCACCAGGGCCAGTTTACGGCTGGGTGGTCAGGGAAAGCACATGAGGCACATGTGTTCAGGAACTCTAGTGTCTGCCAGAAGCTGCAAGCCAGGACTTTCTTCCCCGACCACCACATCAGGGTTGGGGATGTGGACATGCCCATATGCCTGGTGGGGAAGCGGCCTATCCCCTGCAGCTATGGCTCATGAAGCCCTACACTGAACCCCTCACAATAGGCATTTAATGCCAGGCTGAGCAGGGCCTGAGCATTTTAGATGGCTCCTCACCTGCCTGGACCTCGGGGAGCACATTCCACATGTGATGGCTGCATGGTGTGTCCTGCACAACATGTACAAGAGGAAGGGGGGAGGCCTGCCTGCCAGGGTGGGGGGCGGAGGTGGGGGAAAAGGGCCTATGAACAGCCATGCATGGCTGCCATCCAGCAAGCCCATCAGGGGGCTGTGTGCATCTGGGAGGCCCTGAGGGAGAGCTTCTCTCCAGGGGAGCTTTAACATTGTTTCAAGGTCCGCCCCAGTGTGAGCTTCTGCTTCACCCCTCACTGCCCTCCCTCCACTTACCCTTCCCTTCCCCCATTCCTGATAAACAAAGAAACACACTTTGTTTTTTGGCAAAACTTAACTTTCTTCATTTTACAGAAATGGGGGGTCAATGAAACTGTAGAGAGAGGGGAAAGAACCGAGGAGAAGAGAGGAGAGGAGAAGAGAGGAGAGGAGAGGAGAGGAGAGGAGAGAGGGTGGAGTAAGAGGGGTGGTGAGAACCTTGGAGGAGGGAGCTGGAAGGAGGAAGAAGAGGGAGGAGAGGCTCAGGGCTCAGGCTGGGAGTGGTGCCAGCCTGTGTGGATCTCACCACCATGGGTGCAGGGGCCTCAGCATCCATGGGGGGGGGGGGAGATGAGGAGGGTGTGGAAGGAGAAGTGGGAGGGGGAGAGAGAGTGGGAGGAGGAACAATAGCAGGAGAGGGAGCAGAGGCTGGGGTGGGGGAGGCAGCATGCTCTGCACCAGGGTGTGCACATCACTGCACAGGAAGTGGCCTTGTGCAAGCAGCTCCTGCCAGCTCTCCTGCCATAGCTGCAGGTCCTTCTCCACCCAGCAGACAATGGTCCTGTGCAGGGCTCACAGTGCCACCAGGTGCTGCCACTGATATTCATCCATTGGACATGCGTGACTGTGTAAGGCTCGGGTGTGGAAGGATGTTCTGGGTAGTGTGGGCCATCCTCCATTCACAGTTGGTTCATCTGTGGAGAATAAAGAAAGATGGGCAGTCATCCCAGGGGACACAGTGCCTGAAGCTCAGCCCTTCTCTGCAAGCTGAGAGCGACAGTTCTTGGCACCATCACAGCCAACGTGCACAATGGCCAGTGGCCCCTGGGACTGGAGACTGCCCCAAGACTGTGGCCATGTCCGTGTGCCATGTACAGGAGTGCTCAGTATGATTGTGTGTGTGGGGGGGAGGAATGTCCCCTGCCTCCTTCTAGACGGGGCTTGTGGAGGGAGGGTGTCCCACACCAGGGTCAGGAGCATGGCAGATCTCTCCAGACACCCTCTGACCATTAGCCCAAGGCTCATGTGTCACAGCCAGATGGGGCCACATGCCCAGGAGAGGCACGGCACATGCTCCCACGTGCACAGGTTGCTGCATGATCCATGGCCAGCTAGGGTGGAGCACCTAGTCTCCCACCCCCCCACCCTCCGCATGATGGGAAAGATGCCTGGGAGATGTCCACAGGGAGACTCAGGGCTCCTGGGTCAGCTCGGTGGTCAGGCTGGCCTTGTTCAGATCCTGGGCCTCCACCTCCTCCTCATTGCTGTCATCTGGGCCCCCAACCAGGATGACGACAGGCATCTTCATCATGGAGTCTATAACTACAGAGAGGGAACAGACTGCCCCTCCCCCCAGGATGCGGTCCAATTCCTTATAATATGGGCAGGTGTGGGGCTCTGCCCCAGATTGGGAACTGCCCTCCTTGGCTCTGGCATAAGCCTGGGGAAGCTTCTTGACTTTCATCTGCACCTGTTCTTGGGTGCCATGTGGCCACACATGTCCATGTTCCTGTGTCTGGTGCAGCCATCCTGGAGGTTTGTCTCATCCCCCCCAAACCTCAATAAGGTCCAGGACCTCCTCACCAGACCAGGAAGGTGCACACCATTTGTGGCTCCTGGCAGGCTCCTGGAAGCTGGCTGAATGCTACCCAGGAGCAGTGGAGGGCTGGCTGGCACCATCTGTCTAGCTCATCTTGGGCCAAAATGGAGTCAGGGGCAGCTGCAGGGTGCCTCAGGGCTGTCAGGCCCACTGTGAGCCACAAATCTCTTTCTGCAGACTCTGCAGCTTTAAGGACTCCAGGGAAGGTGTGAGGACATACAGATTTCCTGTGTGTGGCCAGAACAGCCACTAGGGCACCTGTGGAAGGGCTGGAGGCCCCCTATTTTGATTTAGCCCCTACTCCCTGTCTACACAATGTCTATTCCAAAATAGTTATTTCAGAATAGGCGCTATTCCTTATAGAATGAGGTTTACAGAACTCGAAATAAGCAGTCTGCTATTTTGAAATTATTTCAAAATAGCAGTTTGGCTGTGTAGAAGCTCGCAAAGTTATTTCGGAATAGCGGTTATTATTCAGAAATAACTTTGCTATGTAGACATACCCTAGAAGAGCTGCCTTATAACTAGAGCAAATACAGGTTAAAGTTATTACCAAATACATTGTAATTGCTACCAAATGCTCCTCAAAATCAGATTCATTGCTGATATAACAGAACAACATTTTTAAAAATTTCACAGGATGAGGAACCACAAGTTGTTTGTAGTTGAGGGTACTGTGCCCCAAAATAAAACAGTTTCTGCCTCAGAGAGCATAAAATATAGGAAGTAGATCTTGAAACATCAATACACGTATTTAACTTAATTCCTGTAAAGAGTCCCTAAGTTAAAATTAGGCAGATGAGTGTGAGTTCACAGAATCAGATTTTTAAAGCTTGTTCTCCTATTTCTCCCTCTACTGCCTTCAGGCTAGAAAGGAAAGAAAAAATACCCAAAAGTATACAGGAAGAGAGACATAGTGCTGATGGAAAATTGACTTTCATGCTCCCAGGAAGCTGACACCTCCAGAAGGGAGGTGTCAATACAGAGATATTTTTAATACATGGCAAACTTTTTTATTGCATGCCTGCCTGGCACTTAAAATCATTTACCTCTTAAGATTTTATGTGAAGTTATTTTTTGGTATCTAGTTAATAAAACAAAAAATGTCAGTGAGTTAATAAAGTGTTAATGCATAGAAACACTTGTAGTTTACTAAAGAAGACTCAAAATCCAGCAAAAATCATGACTGCATGGCCCAATGCCTTTAAAATCAAGTGGCTCAACTTACTGGAGCCGAATAGTGAAATATTAAAATATAGTGCAAATACAAAACAAATAAAACAAAAAGTTCCTTATGATATCCAACCTAATGACCTCCCATACAATTGCTCATAACACAAGACAACAAGGGCCAAATTCTCAGCACCTGGAACAGTTCTAGAGAGAAGTGCATGAACGTGGATTTAAGTTACCATTACACCACCTCAAGCCTGATTCTGTCAGCCATCAGTCCAGTCCTGAGGTGCAAACTGGGGCAGACCTGACACAGCTCCAAACTGCTCTTGCTAATCAGTCCCTAGTAGGCCTTTGCCACAACTGGAGATTGCCAGAACAGATTTCTCTACCCACATATGTATACAGGGGACTGTGGTATTAAAGAACTGACTATAATAGCTTCAGATCACTGGGAGATTCCTCCCATGCCTGTAGTCAAGACAGATCTACCTTATTTGCACCAGCACTCTGCTACTACAGTGGCCAAATCCGTGGCCAAATCCAGGCAGATCTAAGCCCAAGATTTGCCTCATTGAAAATTAAGTAAAACTGTTATGAATGTGATGAAGACCTGTTACCCATCAATTATTAATATTTACTATATTGGATATAGTCACCAACCAGCTAGTGATCTTACGTTGTGGGTTTAGTGGGGTTTTCTTGTTATTTATTTAAATGTTTTAGTCATCCAATCAAGAGACACAGAAAATACGTGTAATTGTCAGTGTACAAAGACACAAAGCAAATTTTAGAAGTGAAAATTTTAATAATTTGCAGAATGTATGCATAAACGTTCTGGAAAATAAATGAGAGAAATGGTAGCAAGCCTGCTAAGATTTGTCCAATTCTGATACCTTTCTAGCCATTAACTAGTGCCAGATTTCTGTATGTGTGTAGGCTGTGGAGATCCAACAAAGGACCTCCAGAGCTTAAAAGAAGAACTTCTGCAACTTATGCTGGATGTCAAGGCTCTGGTGCAGGGGACCTTATCATGTTCATTCTTCTTTGGGTTTGCACAGATGGTAACCTGAAATACACACTCACCTGAGGGTTATATGTGCATTCAGGAAGAGCTAAATTTTGAGGGGGGACTTGAAGGATAAAGTTGTGGCTTGACATATTTTAATTCAAAGCTTTTCCCTCTCGGAAGAAATGGCATGGGAGAAAATTTGTTGGAGAAATAGATAATCAGGCAGTCAAAGCTGGCATAACTCACAGAGCAAAGGGAGGAATTGACCTTGGTACAAGGTATTAACTCAGATGAATAGGTAGTGGCTAAGTTGTGATGGCTTTTTAAAAATAAGAGCAAAAGATGTTTGTGTTTCACATGAAAGAAGGGATGTCAATAAGATGAAATAAGAGGCAGCAGCATTTTGAATGGACTTGAGGAGCCAAGTGCAGAGTCATCAAGGCCAAAGAGAAATGTACAGCCCCAAGATGATCAAAGCCTGGTAAATACATGCCTGTGCTTGGGGAAATAGCTGTTTCTGGTTATAAAATAACATTTTATTGAAATACTTATTTATATTAGTTTTTCTTACATGTAATACAAAATGATGGTTCAGAAAACAAGCACCAAATCAAAGAAAATTTTACCTTCCTTTCATACTTTTAATGAGTTAATATTACCAATTATTCTACAGGCAAAAAGTGTACTGTTAATTGCTCATGGGTAGTATAGTATTCATTCAACTTTTGTCCCTTTTTGAAAATGGTCAGTTTTTTATTTTAAAAAATGAGGAAAATTGAATGTATATGTTTGATGGCTAGCAACACTTAGCCATGGAACTGCAGAACTCATTATAAATCAGAATTGAAAAGAAAGACAATTGTACACATTAAATAACATGCACAATACATATATCTATGTATTTATACAGCTCAAATCATTGCAATATGAAAGTGTAATGTAAGAACATTTTTCTGAAAGTTGAATAAGTTTGAAAGAACTGCATAAATTATGGTTCGCTACACATATTCTCCAGAAATGATATTTTGGTTTATTTTCTTCTTAAGAAAAATAAAATATTAACATTTAATATTAAATGCATAATTTGAAGCATTTTGAGTATTTAGGTCACAAAGTAGGTTTTTTTAAAATCGCTGTTGATTTGGGGGAATGCAACCACTGCAGTATAAGGTGGCACTTACAATTATACATACTTCTATTTTATGAAAATTGGAAGTGTAAAAGCACTTTTCCTGCCTAAATGTGAGAATTAGAATAAACCGGAACATGATTTTTGAATTAAACTATGAAGCACAATTATTAAACTCCAGGATCTTTTCTACTGATACACTTACCTTTTTATATTTGAGATATATCTAAAACACAGAAATAATAACAAATCCAGAAGTCACTCACCTTGGGTATGTCTATACTTGTGCCCTCTTTCAATAGAGAGATGCAAATGAAGACATTCAAAATTGCAAATGAAACCAGGATTTAAATATCCCACCCTTCATTTGCATATTTGCGTTATGGTGCTATTTCAAAATAACAGACGCTGTTAAGACACGGTTATTTCGAAAGAAAACCTTCTTTCATAATAACCCTTATTCCTCATAAAATGAGGTTTCCCAGTTATTTCGAGAGAAGGGTTTTCTCTTGAAATAATCACGTCTTAACAGCATCTGTTATTTCAAAATAGCGCCGTAACACAATTGTGCAAATGAAGCACAGGATATTTAAATCCCAGCTTCATTTGCAATTTTGAATGTCTTCATTTGCATCCCTCTCTCGAAAGAGAGCACAAGTATAGACATACTTAGTCTCACAGATTTCATTTTGGATGGGCAAGCTTCAATTTTACTAACACTTTTAACCTCCACTCTTTCTATAATATAGACATAGTCTCTATATGTCATGTGGTTTGCTGCTCGTTACTGAGATGCTTCGTTGTGGCTCATTAACTCTTGACCAAGATGCTCCATGGTCTCTCCTGGAATCAAGTTACTCTGTCTTTGTGGGTTGGGCCTCCAGTCAGGCCATTTTTACCTCTCTGGAGTACCAAAGTACCCCAGAAAGCCTTCAATAATCCTGTACCACTTTCCTGTGGCTGATAGGGACACACAGGAGCATCCTTTTCACTAGGTCCAGTCTTTATTCAAACAAAGACTGTCTAAATGGATTTTAGGTTGCATAAATCTAGCTTACAACATATTCCAAAAGCAGCTCCCAGCAATCTTATGGGTTCACTCCGAAAGAGCAATGGCATTATCAACAGCCTTCCTAAGTGGCATATCAACAGAAGAAATCTGAAAGGCTTCCACATGGGGTCCAGCACACACCTTCACGCAGCACTACACCATCCAGTTGTTTGCAGATGCTGATACGTGTTTTGACCAGCTGTTCTGGCTGCTTGCTAAGCACATTTATGCATTTAGCTAGTGCCAGCACTGTAGATGTTCATGTTGAAGTGCTTGGTACCAGAGCAGATCGCAATCTCGCTGGTACCAGCATGGAGCGCCTCTGTTTCAAATTCATCAAAGCCACTTACCACCGACCATAAACACTGCTTTGTAATCAACTCAAGGTGGAGCACACATGGGGACATGCCTTGAAGAAGAAAGGTGTGTAGGTGAGGGTGAGTCTATTGTTCGCTCTGCCCCTGTGATGTTCCTCTTCGTTCTTCTTTGTTCTCTGAGAGGCAGGAATGGTTAGGCAACTGAGTAAGTGGGACCTGAGGCTTGGGTGCTTGTGGTAGCTGCAGCTGCCGAGGTTGTTGAACTCTGTATGATGCCCATGGGTTCAATACAGCTAGTTGGATGACATGGGTAGAAGAAGCCATTGTGGTTGTTGCCACTGTTGCACTTGCAGTGTTGGTTTGAGCAATGAACTTCTAGGAGTATGTGTCTGTATAGGTTCCTCCTCTTTGTCATCACTCATTATAAGTAGTGCTGAAGCCAGTGTTGAAGAAAAACTGAATCTGTGGTATTTGGGGTGACATCTGTCCCAAAGAGTGGTGTCCCTGTTACTGACGCCACCATCAACTCCACCGTGGTGGTAAACTGAGGCAGATGAAGTGGGGGGGGGGGAGTGGGATGGGCACTGGAGGCATTTGTAGCATTGACACCAGCATTGAAGCTTGGGCCGGATCCGGCTGCTTACTAAGCACATTTACGCATTTAGCCAGTGCCAGCACTGTAGATGTTCATATTGAAGTGCTTAGTGCCAGAGCAGATCGCAATCTTGCTAGTGCCAGCATGGAGCACCTCTGTTTCAGCTCTGCATTTGGTTTCAGGGAGGAAGGTCGGATCTTCTCTTTGGGGTCCAGGTTTTCTCCAATGCCTTAGGTACAGTCAGTGTGGAGACAGACTTCTTGCTTGCCAAGTGCTTCCTCAGAGGGGAGTCAGACCCCACTGAGGAGTGGTACCTCTTCTTGGGCATTTGAGCCCTGTCCTGGTCCATAGGGCTTGAATAAGTAATAGTCCTCTTGTCAGTAGCCTCCCCAGGGGACATAAGTCTGGGGGGCGAAGATCTGGCTGGCTCAGAGACAGCTCTTGAAACTTTTTCCAGTTGCAGCATTTCAATCTGGAGCTCCCTGGTTCTCCTTGTCCTTATAGTCAATTTCAGGAAGCGCATGCACAGTTCAGTGTTGTGGTCCTGGTCAAGGCAGGAGACACATACTGAGTGTCCGTCAGATACTGAAATTGACAATTTGCCGGATTCACACTTTTTGAATCCTGGGAAACCAGGCATGTCCCGGGAGACAATCAGTTTTAAAATGGTCTCTAAGACTTGAGACTGCGAGTTCCTGCATGCAGTATAGTAACCACAGCTTCTGATAAGTGGAGGGAAGGATTTCTTCTTCTTCTCCTTCTTTATATAACAAGTAAAAATAGCTAATCTAAGCTAACTAGCACTAAAACTGAACTATTAACACTAAATCTAAAGATAGTAAGAAACTCAATTGAGGGCAACTGCTCCATTGCGACCTGACCCAGTGGTGCTCAAAAAGGAACTAAGGTGGCAGTTGGCAGTGTGTGGGGGACAGCCAATTCAAAGGTCACATGCTGGAGCTCTGTGTGCACAGCAGACCAGAGGGTAGGCACTGCTGTTGCACCTCAAGGTGGAGCACCTGTGGGGACACTCCTCAAAGAAGAACATTAGCTGGTATAAATTGGTGTAGCTATTAAGTCTGTGAGGATTGCCTGTTTAAACAAACAGAGGTGCTATCCCTATATTTGCAACAATATTCGGAAGTCTGAATAAGTTATAGTTATTCATAATATGCCAGTCATTAGTCTCCTGCCTGATTGCTTTGCAAGGTGCATGCATTCAGTTCCCTTACATCTGGTCTACACTAGGGGATAAGCTTGAATTTAGATGTGCAACTTCAGCTACATTAATTGCGTAGTTTCAGTTGAAGTGTCTTAACTCAAATTTTGGCACTCTCCACACTGCAGGAAGTTGGAGGGAGCACACTCTCCCTTCGACTTCCCTTACTCTTCATAGAAACAGGGCTATTAGCATCAACAGGAGCACCCTCTGAGTTCAAATTAGCGTGTCTTCACTAGACCTGCTCATTTGAACCCCGGAAGATCGCCTGCGGCTGCTTCCATCTTATCTGTAGCGTAGACATGGCCTTAATGGGGCACAAGGAAATTCCCTTGATATATAAAGTAAATTTCACAAGCTCTGTACCTCCTGCTCTTGGTCCCCTCTAGCATAAGGATGTGTTTTCTGGCCACTGGAGGTCTCCATCAGTTATTTTGGCTCCTGGTGGCCATTACAAACCCACAGAATTGAGAACAGGTTTTTCTGCCGTTTTAACTTATGCCTGACACTAGATCAGCTTACAGACAGCACCGAAGTTGGCTTTTGTCAAGCTCTGCTCTAGTAGGTCATGACATATAGTAACACAATATTTTAGTCCTAAATTCTAAACAATTAAATACCTCACTTAAATACTTTTGTTTTCATGAAATTTATTTCAATGGTATATAAGGTTAGGGCTACGCAAAATGTGGTGATTATGCTTTACATGAGTTCATGGAAATAGTCTGGGCATATTCACCTTTCTCAGTATTTCATATCTCAAGCAATGGAAACGAATGGGAGGCCAGACTAAGCTAACACCGACAAGCATCATGTCAAGAATGTGAAATGATAAATTATGTGCACTTTCTATGCATCTCAGTGGGTCATAAGCATCAATTGGGCTACAATGCAAAACCATGATTTAGTCAAAGTTCGCACAAAGGGCTGTTTAACTAAAAACTAGTTAAGATTCACATACTTTGGGATTTTGTTGACATTTTATCACTGCTCTACTTATAGCATAAATAGCATCACATTTGAGTTTGTTACTTGGTTAAGTGAAAGGGGAATAAAGGGGGGAATTAATGAAAACCATAAATAAAATTATTTTTAAATATTGATATGGCTACTAGGTGCCAGTTAATAGTGCTAACTGTATAATATAAAAAACATAGCAATATAATTTATTTTAAATAAAGCAACACACTCTGTTTAATCTTGTTCTCTAGTTGAAACAAGGAAAAATCTAGAGTAGTAGAGATGTGACATACTTCAGTAAAGAGTGCACATGATATCAGCATAGTCATCATAGCCTTATCCATACGATATATTAAATAATTTTTTTTTCCTGCGGGATGACGGAAGTGACATCATGCATCACTCTGCATCCTGGAGGAAAAATTTTCATCCTGCCACCCCTCTACCCTCAGCTGCCTTCCCACTCTCACTTCCCTGGCTGTTGGGGGAGAAGGCTTGTTTCGAGGCCAGGCAAACAAGCTGTTTCGAGGCCAGGGAGACACGGCTCACTACAGCACCAAGGCAGCATGTGGCCCGGCACTCTCTATCCCCCACTCCCTGCTCTCTCCCACTACAGGCAGCCCTGGCAGCTGCTTCCAGGCACAGCCTCTATGGAGCCTAGGGCTGTGTCTACACTGGCATGATTTTGCGCAAATACTTTTAACAGAAGATTTTTTCCGTTAAAAGTATTTGCACAAGAGAGTGTCTATACTGGCATGTGCTTTTGCGCAAAAGCTTCCATGCCAGTGTAGACACTCTCCTGTGCAAGAAAGCTCTGGTGGCCATTTTAGCCATCGGGCTTTCTTGTGCAAGAAATTGATGTTACCTGTCTACACTGGCAAGTGTTCTTGCGCAAGAGGACTTATCCCTGAGCGGGAGTGTCAGAGTATTTGCACAAGAAGCACTGATTTTGTACATTACAACTTCAGTGTTCTTGCGCAAATACTTGCGGCCAGTGTAGACAGGAGGTAAGATTTTGCGCAAAAGCGGCCGCTTTTTTGCAAAATCTTGCCAATGAAGACACAGCCTAGGGGTTTTGTCCTGTCTCCCTTCCCCCACTGGAAGCTGCCGCTGGCACGCTACGGGTGGGGGGGGGGGGTGGGGAGCAAGGCAGGGTTGAAGCTGGAGCATTGGCAGGTGGTGGCTCAAGCATTCCTGGCCTGAGCAATAGGAGGTGGCAGCTCCTTGCTGGATCTTAGAGCATTGAGGCCTCAAGCACAGCAAGTAGACACTGTGACTGCCCCATTGCCACCTGGCTCAGCTCCAGTCCTCCTCTAGCAAGCAGCTGCTGGCTCCATGTGCCGGAGCCCTGATAAACTGCTGCGGGGGAGGAGGAGGGAGAGAAAGCCCTGAGTTTCGCTGCGTGGGGAAGAAACATTCTCCTCTCAGGCTGGGGTTATAGCAGTGTGTGAGCGTGCTGTCTGGACCTTTCCCTGCACTGCCACTGGCCAGATTCTTCCTAATGGGAGCAACGGAAGGCCCGAAGACAAATAAATGCCCCCACTCTCTCACAGCACAGCAGCTGGCTGAACCTCTGGCAGCCGCCAAGTGGAGTCTGGCTGCCATTTTAAAAACAGTTGATAGGATGCCAGTGATGGGATCTACACAGGGCCATCGCAGGATCCTCATGGGGCACAGAGGTTGAGACTGGGGTTCTCCCCAGTCTCGTGAGCTGCTGCACAGGGGCAGGTAGCTGCCAGTGTTTTAAAAACAGCTGCTCCAGGGTGCCGATGGCAGGACCCGCATAGTGCGGAATGGGGAGGGAGAGAAAGGACAGAGCTGGCAGAGGGGGAAGGGGCCACAGGGGAGGACAGAGAGAGAAGGGGCCTGGGCTGGGTTGGGGGAGTAGCCCAGGGAGGGGAAAGGGACCCTGGCTGATGGAGTTGTGGAGGGGTAAAGGGCCCTGGCTGGTGTCGCCGCAGCCCACCCTCCCCAGTAGCTGGGGGAAACCTGGGGTTGTCTACTTCCTGTGCGGAGGAGAGTGGGGGAGAATTGTGAGCACAGTCAGCAAGGGGTGCACCCCCCTGGTATCATTTATACTGGATTTATATGGATTTTTTTACAGCAGGGCACAGACTGTTCAATACATTCTTGGACTGCATTGGAAACAATTTTTTTATTCTAGAAGATTGAGAGAGCTAATGGGGGGAAACTGTTCTAGATTTGATTTTAAGAAATAGGGAGGAACTGGTTGAAAATTTGAAAGTGGAAGTCAACTTGGGTGAGAGTGATCATGAAATCATAGAGTTCATGATACTAAGGAATGGTATAAGAGACAATGGATTTCAGGAAGGCAGATTTTAGTAAACTCAAAGAACTGGTAGGTAAGGTCCCATAGGAAGTAAGACAAAGAGGAAAAACAATTGAAGAGAGTTGGCAGTTTTTAAAGGGATATTATTAAGGGCCCAAAAACAAACTATTCCATTGCGTGGGAGAGATAGAAAGTATGGCAAAAGACTGCTTAACCAGGAGATCTTGCATGATCTAAAAATAAAAAAGAAATCATATAAAAAGTGGAACTAGGACAAATTACAAAAGATGAATATAAGCAAACTACACACGTATGCAGGTGCAAGATTAGAAAGGCAAAGGCACAAAAAGAGCTAGAGACATAATAGGTAACAAGAAAACATCCTATAACTATATTAGAAGCAAGAGGAAGACCAAGGACAGGTAGGCCCACTGCACAGTGAGGAGGGAGAATCAATAACAGGAAACTTGGAAATGGCAGAGATACTTAATGACTCTTTGTTTTGGTCTTCACCAAGAAGTGTGATGATGAAGGGATGCCTAACATAGTAAATGCTAGTGGAAATGGGGTAGGTTTAGAAATTAAAATAAAAAAGAACAAGTTAAAATTACTTAGAAAAGTTAATTGTCTTCAAGTCACCAAGACCTGATGAAATGCATCCTAGAATACTCAAGGAGCTGATAGAGCCTTAAGCTATCTGAGACTTTAGCTATCATCTTTGAAAAATCATGGAAGTTGGGTGAGATTCCAGAAGACTGGAAAAGGGCAAATATAGTGCCCACCTATAAAAAGTTAAATAAGAAAAACCCAGGAAACTATAGACCAGCCAGTTTAACTTCTGTTCCAAGAAAGATAATGGAGCAGGTAATTAAGGAATTCATCTGCAAGCATCTGGAAGAAAATAAGGTGGTAGATAACAGCCAGCATGGATTTGTAAAGAACAAATCATGTCAAACCAATCTGATAGTATTCTTTGATAGGCTAACAAGTCTTGTGGATAAGGGAGAAGCGGTAGATGTGGTATACCTAGACTATAGTAAGACATTTGATACAGTCTTGCATGGCCTTCTTATCAATAAACTAGGCAAATACAACTTAGATGGGGATACTATAAGGTGGATGCATAACTGGCTGGATAACAGTTCTCAGAGTGTAGTTATTAATGGTTCACAATCATGCTGGAAGGGGATAACTAATGGGGCTCTGAAGGGATCTGTTTTGGGACCGGTTCTGTTCACTATCTTCATCAACAATTTAGATATTGGCATAAAGAGTACATTTATTAAGTTTGCAGATGATACAAAGCTGGGAAGGGTTGCAACTGCTTTGGAGGATAGGGTCAACATTCAAAATGACCTGGAGAAACTGGAGAAATGGTCTGAGGTAAACTTGATGAAGTTTAATAAGGACAAATGCAAAGTATTCCACTTAGGAAGGAACAATCTGTTTCATACTATAGAATGGAAAGTGACTGTCTAGGAAGGAGTACTGCAGTAAGAGATCTAGTGGACCACACACTAAATATGAATCAACAGTGTGATGCTCTTGCAAAAAAGAAAGCAAACATAATTCTGGGATGTATTAACAAGAGTGTTGTGAACAAGACACAAGAAGTCATTCTTCCTCTCCACTCTGCACTAATTAGGTCTCAATTAGAGTATTGTGTCCAGTTCTGGACACCACATTTCAAGAACGATGTGGAGAAATTGGAGAAGGTTCAGAGAAGAGCAACAAAAAAGATTAAAGGTCTAGAAAACATGAGCTATGAGGGAAGGCTGAAGGAATCGGGCTTGTTCAGTTTGGAAAGGAGAAGACTGAGAGGTATGATAGCCGTTTTAAGGTATCTAAAAGGGTGTCACAGAGAGGAGGGGGGAAATTGTTTTTCTTGTTCTCTGATGATAGGACAAGAAACAATGGGCTTAAACTGCAGCAAGGGAGGTTTAGGTTGGACATAAGAAAAAGCTTTTAACTGTCAGTGTGGTTAAACACTAGAATAACATTGCCTAGAGAGGTTGTGGAATCTCCATCTCTGGAGATATTTAAGAGCAGGTTAGACAGACATCTATCAGGGATAATATAGACCATGCTTTGTCCTGCCATGAGGGCAGGGGACTGGACTTGATGATCTCTAGAGGTCCCTTCCAGTTCTAGTGTTCGATGATTCTGTGATTCTATGAAGTATACATCAAATTAAACTAGTCTATATAAATCAATCTAAATAAATATAAACTGCTGATGTCATCTGATATCAGTATGCTGGCGACCCCTCAGGGGTGTAAGTTGTGATTGGTTCCCTATCAAGGGGTGCTTGCCTCTAGCTTAAGGGTTCATCAGTCTGCCCCAGTAGTCTGCATCTTCTGAATTTTTTCACTTAGTTGATAATTATTTGGTGTTTCTGAGTCTTCAGCCCCTCCTCTGGCCATTTGAGCATGCAGTGGCTTTCACACTTATCTCTCCTAAAACCTTCTCTCTCTCTCATTCACACAAACAATACATTTACAGAATTGCAGCATGGAACAGAATGGTACTTCTAAATCACTAAGGGTATGTCTACACTACAAAGTTAGTTCGAACTAACGGACGTTAGTTCGAACTAACTTTCATAGGTGCTACACTAGCGCTCCGTTAGTTCGAACTTAATTCGAACTAACGGAGCGCTTAGTTCGAATTAGGAAAACCTCATTTTACGAGGATTAAGCCTAGTTCGAACTAGCTAGTTCGAATTAAGGGCTGTGTAGACCCTTAATTCGAACTAGTGGGAGGCTAGCCCTTCCCAGCTTGCCCTGGTGGCCACTCTGGCCAACACCAGGCAAACTTGTCTGCCCCCCTCCCGGCCCCAGAGCCCTTAAAGGGCCATGGGCTGGCTACACAGTTTGTGCCAGTTGCAAGGCTGCCAGCACCCATGCCAGCACACCCTGCACCTGACACCCATAAGCCAGCCACCCGACGACACCCAGCCCTCCCCCTCTTCCCGGGACCTCTGCCCGGGGCCACAAGAGGCGGGCGCCCATGTGGTCTAGTGCGGAGATCGTGGACCTCATCGAGGTTTGGGGGGAAGCCTCCAATGTCCATGATCTCCGCACTAGCCACAGGAACCCAGCCATCTACGGCCGCATGGCTGCCAGCCTGGCCGCCAGGGGCCACCAGCGCATCCGGGAGCAGGTGCACTGCAAGATCAAGGACCTGCGGCAGTCCTACTCCCGGGCCTGCCTGCCAGGGGCCGACCCGGAGGCCTGCCCCCACTTTCACACCCTGGACCGCCTCCTGGGGGCTCATGCCGTCCCTGCCCCCCGGGACGTGATAGACCCCGGGGCAGAGGAACCGCTCCAGGAGACGGAGGAGGAGGAGGAGGGCTCCGAGAGCCAGGAGCCTGCCAGCAGCCTGCCCAGGACCTGGGACCCCCGAGGCACCCCACAGAGCCGCTTGCCTGTGTCGTCCGAGGCTGGGGAGGCGTCCACCTGTGAGTACCATCGTGCTCCCCTTATGTGTATGGGGGGCTGGGGCGAGAGGGAGCCCCGGGACCGTGCACCTAGGCCTTGCCCACCACGGAGCAGCAGCTGGGGATCCTGCAGGGGCCCTGGCCTTGCAGAGGGGAGCTGGGTTTCACACACCTGGGCCCCTGGGGTAATTGACCGCTGTTCTTGTTGCACCACAGCCGCAGGGCGCACCACCCTGCCTGCAGCAGCCGCCCGCGCCAGGGCCAGCAGGAGAGCCAGGAACCAAGAGGAGTACCAGAGGCGGCACCTCCAGTTCCTGGAGCAACAGCTCCGTCTCCAGGACCACTGGGTCCAGGAGGACCTGAGGCTGCACCGGAGGAGTTTGGAGGCCCTGGAGGAGCAGGGCCATGCCCTGCAAGGCCACCTCCAGAGCCTGCTCGACCGCTTCCCAATTCCTCCTGCTCCTGCTCCTGCTCCTGCTCCCCCTGCTCCCCCTGCTGCTCCCCCTGCTCCCCCTGCTCCCCCAGTCCCCTCCCCTGCTCCCGCTCCTGCTTCCTCCACACCCCCGTCCCTCCTGCCCCACCCTCCACAACCATTCCCCACCGACGCCCCCAGACCCGCAGTGTGGCGAGACGGGAGAGGCAGCCGGACTCCCACCCCTGAGCTTTCCTTTCCCTTCCTCCCTTCCCTCCCCTTCCAGCTCCCTCATCCCAGGTTTCCCCCTCCCCTCTCCCACCCTTCTTCCTCCCTCCCCCCACCCCAGTTATGTGAAATAAACAGACATTTTTGGTTGAAAAACAGGTGTCTTTATTTTACAGTAGGTAGGGAGGGGAAAGGGGAAGGGGGGTAGGGTGGAAGAAGGCCCCAGTGGGGCATGCAGGGAGAGGTCTCCTGCAGGGCTTCCCGGATCTGGACGGCCCCCCGCTGGGCTTCCCGGATGGCGGCGGTGCGGGGCTGACCGTAGTGGCCAGCCATGCGGTCAGCCTCAGCCATCCAGGCTGGCAGGAAAGCCTCCCCCTTTCGCTCACATAAATTGTGGAGCACACAACATGCTGCCACCACGGGAGGGATGCTGTGCTTGGCCAGGTCCAGATGGGTGAGGAGGCATCAAAAGCGGGCT
The DNA here is from genome assembly GCF_049634645.1 of Pelodiscus sinensis. Lineage (NCBI taxonomy): Eukaryota > Metazoa > Chordata > Testudines > Trionychidae > Pelodiscus > Pelodiscus sinensis. Next base: position 13,548,270 of record NC_134723.1, read on the forward strand.
TTCAGTCGCCCAAAGGCCCCCTCCACCATGATGCGGGCCCTGGTCAGCCTGGCATTGAAGGCCTGGCGGGAGGGATGGAGGTGCCCCGTGTAGGGCTTCATCAGCCACGGCTGCAGTGGGTAGGTGGCATCCCCCACCAGGCAGACAGGCCTGTCCACATCCCCAACCCTGATGTGGCGGTCAGGGAAGAAGGTCCCGTCCTGCAGCCGCTGGCACACGGAGGAGTTGCAGTACACCCGGGCGTCGTGTGCCTTGCCGGACCAGCCCACATTAATGTCCATGAACTGTCCCCGGTGGTCACACACAGCCTGCAGGATCATGGAGAAGTACCCCTTGCGGTTGACGTACCAGGACGTCTGGTGTTCCGGGGCACGGATGGGGATGTGCGTCCCGTCGATGGCCCCCCCTGCAGTTGCGGAAGCCGAGGGCGCCGAATCCCCGGATGACGGCGTCCGGGTCGGCGAGGTGGACAGCCCTGCGGAGCATCACCCGGTTGATGGCCTTGACCACCTGCGGAGAGAGACACAGCAAAGCGCCAATCAGTGGGGCGCCCGGGTGGCTGGGAGCGTTCGTGCCCTGGCAGTGTCCCACGCCCCACTCCCAGAAGCAACCCCCCTGGCGGCGTGTAGTACGGCCGGGACAGACCGACCCCTCTGGTGCGGGGCGCGTTCGCCTCCTCCTGCCCCCCCTTTGTCGCTGGGGTGGCCCATCACCTCCTCGCAGTCCCCCTCCCCTCCGGCACAGTGGCCGACGAGTGCTATACCTGCATGAGCACCGCTCCGACGGTGGATCTCCCCACGCCGAACTGGTTCCCGACGGATCGGTAGCTGTCCGGCATGGAGAGCTTCCAGAGGGCGATGGCCACCCGCTTCTGGAGGGGGATGGCGGGCCTCATGCGAGTGTCCCTTCTGCGCAGGGCAGGGGCGAGCCACTCGCAGAGCTCCAGGAAGGTGTCCCTCCTCATCCTGAAGTTCTGGGTCCACTGTCGGTCCTCCCAGCGCTCCAGGACGATGCGGTCCCACCAGTCGCTGCTGGTGTCCAGACGGCAGATGCGGCGGGGCACGCAGGTGCCGGGGCGCCACCGCGGCTCCTCCACGGCCTCCAGGGCGGCCAGGTGGAGAGGCAGGGGGCTGACGTGCACCAGGTGGTGCCAGGCAGCCTCGAGCCATTGCTGGCAGGCTTGCAGCAGCAAGTCCAGAACGTGCACCAGAAGGTGCAGGGCGAGCTCTGGCTCCATGTTGCCACCTGCAGCGGCGTCCCTGAAGGGAAGCACCGACACAGACGGGCACAGAGACCAACATTTTGCTGTCCCTCGACGAGGTTGGCAAGCAAGCAGGAAAAGCTGAGAACCTGCTGTCCGGGGGGGTCCCTTTAAGCACGAACCTCAGATAGCCTCAGACAGCAGCCACACAAAGCTACTACTGACCTGATGCCCTGCCAGAACCTGTTTCAGCCGCCCTTAAATGCCCCCCTGCGTCCAATCAGTGTGGACGCGCTAGTTCGAATTAGCAAAACGCTAATTCGAACTAGTTTTTAGTTCTAGATGCGTTAGATCGAATTAGCTTAGTTCGAATTAACTAATTCGAACTAAGTTAGTTCGAATTAGCGCTGTAGCGTAGACATACCCTAACAAAGTTACAAAATCTTTCAACATTAAACTTCTTTCTATCTACTACAAGGTCTTATCTAACACTAACATCACTATTTATTACAATATTCCATCCCTTCACATGCTAACGTAAAACACAGCTCGAGCTAAGATAACAAAGCTGCCTGGCCCTGTGTGAGTCCTACATATTGTATTTAAGTTTAATCCAATCCTTTTGCTATAACATACATTTATTACAACTGACTTATTTGTTACAAAATTCCAATTCCAGTGCTACACATTAACTTAACAGTACTATTATTTGTGCATTTTTTGATATTCATTTCTAGCTAAGGCTTATAGTCAAGCCTCACAAGTGTAGCAGGATAGCCAAATTTCAAAATGTCTTTGTCACAAAGAAATAGCTTAGAATGCAAGAGTTACTGAAATCACACAGATAAGAAATGCACAGACATTAGACTAACCACTGTTTCAATAAAAAGTGGTACACAAGAAGAATGTTTAAATAATTGTGATCATTTCTAGAACAGGAATCTATACTATTATAGAAAGAGGGGCATCTGTCACACCATCCATCACAGAGAACATCTGAGAAGACTTGAGAAGTTTCTAGGGGGAAGCAGCCCCACCCGCAGCCCCACCTACAGTCCCACCCTCACCTATAGCCCTGCCTCTTCCCCTGAGGCCCCACCGCCCACGGGGAAGGGAGAAGGAGGAGAAGTGCACTGAACGTGCACACCTCTCCATGGGGAGGGGAGGAGCGTGCATGAGCTCCAGCATCCCCAGAGCAGTGCGGCAGGAAGAGGATGCATGGCCAGACCAGGGAGGGGCCTGAGCCAGCCCAACCCTCCCCAGCCCTGCGAGCAGTCAGGAGGGAGGATCCCACGTGGCTCTAGCCTCCCCAGCCTCAGGGCACCCAGGAAGGGAGGTGGCCGAGGATGGGTAATGCTAGAAAAAATAAGAATAATCTAACAGAAAAGAGAGCTGAAGGTTTTGGATAAAGGCCAGGCACCAACCTACTCTATCTTTGCTTGCAGAAAAGAGTGTATGGATAAAATGTAAGAAAATACGAGTGAGTTGAAAAAGACTGTACATTTGAAAACCTACCTTCAGTCAAATTAGGCTACATATTTGGCTAGATTGGAAGCAACTATTAAGATTCTGCCTGCTCTACAAATAGAATTCAGGACACTTGGTATATCATGCTTCTAATTTGAAGTGATGGGACCATAGTCATCATTCTTACTGGGATAATATGAATACATTTTAAAATGTAGCTATGCAGGAAAACTATAAGATGGTTAAAGTCCTGTTTACCCAGCAAATTGAAACTATGTTGGGCCTAGCTTCAGGGACAACTAATGGGTCCCCCAACCTGAATGCATTTGCAATGCAGACCAAATCCTAAGATAAGAATTTATATAAGTACATGCACTGTGGATAGTTCTCCTGGGAGTGATATTTGTTTCGGTAGGTTCAGTATCTCTTTATATCATTCATAAGTACATAAGAAATGCTATACTCACTGGAACAGACTGCTAGTTCAGCATTGGCTGTGTCTACACTGGGCCATTTATTCCGGAAAAGCAGCCGCCTTTCCGGAATAACTTGCCAGCTGTCTACACTGGCCACTTGCTTTTCTGGAAAAGCAATGACGATCTACTGTAAAATTGTCAGTGTTTTTCCAGAAAAACTATGCTGCTCCCATTCGAGCAAAAGTCCTTTTCCGGAAAAACTGTTCCAGAAAAGGGCCAGTGTAGACAGCACAGTAATCTTTTCCGCAAAAAAGCCCCGATCGCGAAAATGACGATCGGGGCTTTTTTTCCGGAAAAGCGTGTCTACATTGGCCATGGATGCTTTTCCGGAAAAAGTGCTTTTCCGGAAAAGCATCCTGCCAATGTAGACGCGCTTTTTGCGGAAATACTTATAACGGAAAACTGTTCCGTTTTAAGCATTTCCGGAAAAGGGTGCCAGTGTAGATGTAGCCCATTGTGTTTCTAACCTCTGGTGTACACTAGAGGATAAGAAGCTTCAGGGGATAACCAAGTTAGTCTGTAGAGGTTAATCTTAAAAAACAACAAATGGTCTGGTAGCACTTTATAGACTAACATGTAGATTATACCATCTACATGTTTTATTAATCTATAATGTGCTACCAGACCATTTGTTGTTTTTAAAGTTTTTACTAGAGGATAAGTTCGAATTAAGATACTCAATTTCAGCTACTTCAATTGCGTAGCTGAAGTTGAAATATCTTAACTTTAATTTTGGCACTGTCCGCACTGCGGGAAGTCAAAGGGCATGTCTACACAGCAGGGAAAATATCAACTTGAGATACACAACTTCAACTACATCACTTGTGTAACTGAAATTAAAATAGCTTAATTCAGCTTTTGGCACTGTCTACACAGTAGGAAGTCAAAGGAAGGACACTCAACTTCCCTTACTCCTCATGAAATAAGGATTACAGAAATCAGAGTAAGAAGTTCTCCATCTCAACATTATTTCAAAATAATGGCTTGCTGTGTAGGTGCACATTTTGTTATTTCAAAATAACGTCAGTTATTCTGAAATAATGCTACTAGGTAGATATACTCAAAGGGAGCACACTCTGCCTTTGACTTTCCTTACTCCTTGTAGAAGGACTACTGGCATTACCAGAGCATCTTCTCAGTTCAAATTAGGGTATCTTCACTAGACCCACTAATTCAAACCCCAGAAGATCGACTGCAGCTGCTTCAATCTTATCCGTAGTGTAGACATGGCCTAACAGTGCTTGTTATAGGTGCTTTGGAAGAAGGAATAAATGTATTAACGACCCCCAATAAGAGAACAAATAAATACTAAGTTGGAAATATATCAACTGGTGAAAGTTTATAATATTTTAGTGTACAAATCTTTACAATTTCATCCTAATTAGTATGTGTCATTATTATATTAACCTAAAAAAGAAAGAGTATTTAGGATTTAGGATGTTTCATTGCCAACTTTATAATAAGATGTGTACTCAGATTGTTATTTAATTGCCATTTAAAAACATCTCTATTTACAAGAGGCATGAGAGTTGTCCTTAAAATGCATTCAACTTTAGTTAGACTGTACAAGACATATATGTTCTGGAAATGGATCTTGAAATATGATGAAAGATTTCTAATATTTCCTTTTCTACTTTACTAGATATATTGCAGTAGTAAATCCTTTGCAGCTACATATATTTTTACTTCTTGATCATCCATTGTTTACATTCAGGAAATGTACTGAAATGATGTAATGAGAAAGGAAATGCTCTGCAAATGACCCTCATTCTGGATGATCAAAATAAATATGGGCATTATCAAGTATTGACAATTGTATTTAGGTCAAATGTAAGGATTTGGTACATAAACTATGAACTATCTTAGCAAAAACTTTATTTTTTGTATTTTTTCATGAGGCATGATTAAATGAGCTGAAACTATTAAAGTATTTGGTGCAATGCTCTAATCAGTTTCAGTATCTATTTGTAATAGAGATTTATCTGCAGAGTATTTTACAGAATTTTATTTTTAATTATGTGAGAAATCTCAGTTGTGGCCTCATACCCAGAACTGGTCTTAGGGGCAGGCGAGCCGGGTGGTCGCCCAGGGCCACCATTTTCAAGGGGCTGCCAAGAGAACCAGTCTAAGGGGCAGGCCATGACCACATTTCGGCCCGACCTCCTGAATCCTCCCCCCAGGTTTTCCTGATTACTCTTCGACCTTTTTTTTTCTTGCTTAACAAATTTTTGTCCAGTTTTTTTTTTCAAACCATCTGGTAACCTACGGGTGAGCCGGGTGGTTGCCCAGGGCTGCCAGTTGGTTAGGACCAATCCTTCCTATACTTTCAGTGCGGTGAGGGAGCTGGAGGGGAAGAGATGTTCATCAGAGGTACTCAGAGTAGACCCTGTCTCAATATAGACAACAGGAGACTGCTGGAAGAACATTCTCTGTGATGGGACTTGTGTTTTGGAACTCACAACTTCATCTGCCAGATTTGTTAACCTGTAGGGCATGCCTCCAAACCATATTTTTCTCTCTTTGATGCTGTTCAGAAGGATGTAGAGTGAAATGCATATAATTATGGGCACGTCTTTGGTTATGTTATGATTTTTAATTTATGGGAAAAGTACCCAGGGCACAAAAAAGTTATATATTAAAAATCTGAGTAAATATGTGTGTTACAATTGTACATTACAGTAATTTTTAAGGTAAAGGTGTAACATTTTATGAGAACAAAATTACATGCTTACATTTATAAGCAATTTTGTTTCTTATTCAATATCATTTTTGTTTTCTTTAGATAACAGCAAGGCTACAATGTGGTCCAATGCGTTAAAACTAAAATATTATTTTGAATTCCCACTTCCAAATCCTGTTCTGGGGAGGAATGTATCCTTTTGCTTTCTTCGAAGATCATGTAATCTCATCTAAAGCTGCCATCAGCACAAAACTGTGAATGAGCTGGCAGGAGTTCACTAATACTAGTGGGCTACGTCTACACTGGCCACAATTTCCGGAAAAGCCATGCAAATCAGGTAAGTCAGGATAGGGAAATCCGCGGGGAATTTAAATATCCCCCGCGGATTTAAATAAACATGTCCGCCGCTTTTTTTCCGGCTTGGGGAAAAGCCGGGGAAAAAGCGTCTAGACTGGTGCGATCCTCTGGAATAAAGTAGGATCTCTTATTCCTACTCCCCAAGCCGGAAAAAAAGCAGCGGACATGTTTATTTAAATCCGCGGGGGATATTTAAATCCCCCGTGGATTTCCCTATCCTGATTTACCTGATTTGCATGGCTTTTCCGAAATTGTGGCCAGTGTAGACGTAGCCATGTTGTGTCATGTGTTCCCAAGGTAACACATCTGCTTTCACCAAATCTTTGGAGCTACAGTTTAAATGCTAATCCCAAAGGAAGGTCTCCATCTAAACATCACAAAGTAACATTGACTCAAAAGGCAGAATATAATTTTTTTCTTTTCAGAAATCCCACAAGAAACTGTAATGTCCCTTTTCACATGCTGTGTGAAACTAGGGTTCTCTCAGTTACTAAGAATTCTTGACTGGTTTTGGTTCCATGGAACCCAGAGATGAGTTCATTGTGTGTAACCAGCTATTGCAGCACTCCTCTGATATGTATATAGGCTGTGTCTACACTGGCATCCCTTTCCGGAAAAGGGATGCTAATGAGACAGTTCGGAATTGCAAATCCGCGGGGGATATTTAAATATCCCCCGCGGCATTTGCATTTACATGGCTGCCGCTTTTTTCCGGCTCGGGGTTTTTGCCGGAGAAAAGCTCCAGTGTAGACACGATTCTCCGGAAAATAAGCCCTTTTCCGGAAGATCCCTTATTCCTACTTGAAAGTGGGAATAAGGGATCCTCCGGAAAAGGGCTTATTTTCCAGAGAATCGCGTCTACACTGGCACTTTTCTCCGGCAAAAACCCCGAGCTGGAAAAAAGCGGCAGCCATGTAAATGCAAATGCCGCGGGGGATATTTAAATCCCCCGCAGATTTGCAATTCCGAACTGTCTCATTAGCATCCCTTTTCCGGAAAGGGATGCCAATGTAGACACAGCCTAAGTGTTTTCCACAATCAAAATCTATTTATGAAAACTCACAAGGATTAGGGGAGGTCCCAGATGAGTGGAAAAAGGCAAATATAGTGCCCATCTTTAAAAAAGGGAAGAAAGAGAATCCAGGAAATGACAGAGCAGTCAGCCTTACCCCAGTCCTCAGAAAAATCATGGAGGGATATCCTCAAGGAATACATTTTGAAGCACTTGGAACAGGGGAAAGTGATCTGTAATAGTCAACATGGTTTCACCAAAGGCAACCTCATTGCCTTCTATAGTGAGGTAACTGGCTTGGGGATATGGTGAACATAATATACCTTGACTTTAGCAAAGGTTTTAATATGGTCTTCCACAGTATTCTTCCCATCAAGTTAAAGAAGTATGGATTGGATAAATGGAATATAAAGTGGACAGAAAGCTGGATAGACCATCAGACTCAATGGGTAGTGATCAACGGCTCAATGTCTTGTTGGCTGTTGGTATCAACTGGAGTGCCTGAAGGGTCTGTTCTAGGGCTGGTTTTGTTCAACATCTTTTTTGATGACCTGGATAAAGGGATGGATTGCACCCTGAACAAGTTTACAGATCACACTAAGCTAGAGGGAGAGGTAGTTACACTGGAGAGTAGGGACAGGGTCCAGAGTAACCTAGACAAATTGGATGATTGGGCCAAAAGAAATCTGAAAGGCTCAACAAGGATAAGTGCAGAATTCTGCACTTGGGATGGAAGAACCCCAACCACTGTTACAGGCTGGGGATCGACTGGCTAAGCAGCAGTTTGGCAGAAAAGGACCTGGGCATTACAGTGGATGAGAAGCTGGAAATGAGTCTACAGTGTGCCGTGACAGGGTGTACCAACCCCACACTGGATCTGCAAGTGTTAACCAGGGCCACCTGGCTGAGGAGCTCCCCACCACCACCATGCTGGGCATGCTCCAATGGAGGCCGGCTATAAAGGCCAATGGAGCAGCTCAGTGTAGGCTGACCGCCACTCGGAAAGGAGGTGCTGCCAGAGCTTCAGAGAAAGAACTGTAGATGGATCGAATTGTGGAGGCCAGTCAGTGAGGAATGGCCAAAGAAGCTCTAGTGTGGAGGAAAGTAACAAAGAAAGTTGATCCAGTGAGTCTGATAGGAAGTAGCCCAGGACAAGGGGGTTGATCCCCAAGAGCTTGGTGTGTCTTGGGTGGATTCCCTGCCGAGCTAGTAGTGGGCCACCCAACCACAGATAGGGACCAGTGGAGAAGGTAAGTCCAGATTGCCCTACCTCACCTCCATTAACCTCCAAGGGGGGCACTAAACTGTTGCCGTGGACTCTTACTGCTAGGCCATGCAGCCCTGTGTGAAGGAGTGTTGATATGTATTTTGTGACTACATACGCTAGCCCTCACTGCCCCGAGGGAAGGGAGTGGTTACTGATTTTGGCTGCTAGCTCTCACTGTTCTGCAAGAATGGAGTGATTAGTGACTCTGGCCACTAGACCTCACTGCCCTGAGGGAAAGAGTGATTATCTACTCTGACCATTGGCCTCACTACCCTTCAAAAGGGGGGTGTTTTTACTGACCGTGGCTGCTAGGCTGGACTGCCTCATGGGACTGGGTATAGTTATTGGCCTTAAGCCATAGGGACTGATACGAACATGGGGTGAAGCACTCTTTGAGAGGCCTTACAGGCCTACACCTTGCCTCTGAGGCAGCGGGGCGTACCCACCCCATGACAGTGCCTTTGTAGCCAACTAGGTGTACCGGTGTATTATTTGGCACTGATGAGGCCACATCTGGAGTATTACATCCAATTCTGGCTCCCATTACAGAAAGGATGTGGACACATTGGAGAAAGTCCAGTGGAGAGCAACAAAAATGATTAGGGAGCTGGATCACATGACTTAAGAGGAGCGGCTGAGGGCTTTGGGCTTATTTAGTCTATAGAAGAGTGAGGGGGAATTTGATAGCACCGTTTCACTACCTGAAGGGGAGTTCCAAAGGGGATAGAGAGAGGCTGTCCTCAGTCATGACAGATTGACAGATAGCAGAACAAGGAGCAATGGTCTCAAGTTGTAGTGAGGGAGGTGTAGGTTGGATATTAGAAAAAAAATATTTCACTAGAAGGGTGGTGAAGCACTGGAATAGGTTACCTAGGGAGGTGGTGGAATCTTCATCCTTCATGAACATCAATCGACTAATCTGTTAGTTGATGAAATTTACCCAATTGTTTAGGACAGGCCCTGGATCTGAGTTCCTGAGACATTGCAGAACTGCAGAAGTTAGTGGAGTTGCAGTAATAAGGCAAAGTTCTGAAGGAGATCCCAATGCAAAATTGTGCTAGCATTTTGAAGAATGTATGCATATGCACTTCAAATGGTACAATTTTCCCATTTATGTGAGTGCTCTCAGCTACATATTCTTGTCATAATCCCTATAAAGCTTGTGTACATCATATTAGCAGGGATTACAGAAAATAATATGCACATCAAGCCCTTACTGAGAAAAAAGTGGAATAATGAATTGAGTACCATAGCTTACATCCAGTAAGAAACTCTCTGTTTTATACATGTAAGCAGTATGGTGATTTAAAAGAACAGTAGCAACAAAGGCTACTGGATTACAAACAACACTGGATTACTAATATGTGTCATGGATCTTAAACTGCACAACTCAAAAGTTATTGTGATATAGAAGGTTTTTTTACATTGACACAGCAGGCAGAAGAAACCAATATAAAGTGAGTTAAGAAAACATATATGTGCACATTTAAGGACCACATAAAATGTAGAACACTGACATTTGCCAGTTTTGAAAAAAAGTACAAAACAGTTACTCTTTAGTGTCATCCATTTTCCCCATATTCATTTTTCCACCACTGAACAGAGAATTAAACTACCAAAATCTTTCTGTAATAAAAAACAGGACTATGTAGCACTTTAAAGACTAACAAGATGGTTTATTAGGCATGGCCCCACATTACGCTAACATCTTTATGGCTGACTTAGAACAATGTTTCCTCAGCTCCCATCCCCTCTTACCCCTTCTCTACCTACGCTACATCAATGACATCTTTATGATCTGGACGCATGGCCCAGAAACACTTGAGACATTCCACAGAGATTTTAACAACCTACACCCCACCATCGATCTCAGCCTGGACCATTCTACACGAGAGATCCATTTCCTGGACACCACAGTACAAATCACCAATGGAAAATTAGACACCACTCTCTACAGAAACCCCATCGACTCATACAGTTACCTATATGCCTCCAGCTCCCGTCCAGAACACACCATATGATCCATCATCTATAGCCAAGCCCTTCGATATAACTGCATCTGCTCTAATCCCACTGACAGAGACCAGAAACTTCAGGATCTCTACCAAGCATTTATAAACCTCAACTACCCACCCGGAGAAATAAAAAAACAAATTGAAAGAGCCAGACAAATACTTAGAAACCATCTACTTCAAGACAGACCCAAGAAAACCAACAATAGAACACCACTTGTCATCACCTACAGCCCCCAACTTAAACCTGTCCAACACATTATCAATAAACTACAACCTATTCCTGAAGAGGATACTAAACTCCGAGAGGCTCTGGGAGACAGACCCATAGTCTCCTATAGACAACCACCTAACCTCAAGATGATTCTTACCAACAACCACAGGACATACCACACTAATACCAACCCTGGAACTTTCCCTTGCAACAAACCCCGTTACCAGCTTTTCCACATATTCACTCTGCTGATACCATTATTGGACCTAACCAATTGAGTTATAAGATCAAGAACACATATTCCTGCTCATCCAGAAATATAATTTATGCTATCATGTGCCGAAAGTGTCCGTCTGCTATGTACATTGGACAAATGTCTCAGACACTTCGCCAGAGAATCAATGCCCACAAAACAGATATTAGACAGGATCACACACACACAAACAAAAAGTTTCTTGCCATTTCAACCAGAAAGGGCATTGTCTCAATGACTTGATTACCTGCATCCTGCTTCAAAGACATTTTAACACCAGACTTGAAAGAGAATCCTCTGAACTGTCATTCATGCTTAAATTTGACACTTTACATCTAGTTCTTAACAAAAACACTAATTAACTTACCCATTACAAAGATAGCTTCCCCAATTATCACCTCTTATATCATTAGCTCACAGACATTTACCTCCCCCCTCATTCCCCTTCTGTTCTGAAATTTGATTTGTCCTTTTCATATGTATTCATTTTTTTATTGTATCCTTTGGTATATATGGTCATGCCAATTTTCTTCCACTATTTGATCTGAGGAAATGGGTCTGGCCCATGAAAGCTCATCACCTAATAAACCATCTTGTTAGTCTTTAAAGTGCTACATAGTCCTGTTTTTTTGTTTCAGCTACACCAGACTAACACGGCTACACTGCTATCACTTTTCTGTAATAAAGTTAACATACAAAGTCAGACTCGCATAAGGTATTGTGCATAAAGAAAAAGAATAATATAGTAGTGCCACCTATCTTATTGATGAGAAGGTCATGTGAGATTATATCAAATGCTTTACTGAAGTCAAAGTACACTGCTTCTGTCACTTCCCCATTATTCACAAGGCTTGTTGTATGAAAGAAAGCTGTCAGGTTTGGTTTGATATGATTTTGCTCTACAAATCTGTGCTGTGCCCTATTCCAATCTTTTGGATTTCCTCTCATCTTCTATTTCTCTCTTGTGCACAAAATTTGCAGATGATACTAAACTGCTCAAGATAGTTAAGACCAAAGCAGTCTGTGAAGAGCTTCAAAAAGATCTCACCAAACCAAGTGATTGGGCAACCAAATGGCAAATTACATTTAATGATAAATGTAAAGTAATTCACATTGGGGAAAAATAATTCCAACTATACATACAATACAATGGGGACTAATTTAGCTTTCAATTACTCAAGAGAGAGATCTTGTAGTCACTGTGGATAGTTCTCTGAAAACAACCAATGTGCAGTGGCAGTCAAAAAAGCAAATGGAATGGTAATAATTATTTAAAAAGACCTAGGGTATGTCTACACTACAGCATTATTTCACAATATCTTATTTCAAAATAGTTAATTTGAAATAAGTTATTTCAAAATAACGTGTCTATACACAAAATGCATTTCGAAATAACGTTTGCTATTTCAAAATAGCGCATCCACACTGAGTGGACTCTGAATCGCATTTAAGGCTGGCCAGAACCAGTTCTGGCAGGGGACCAGGTCAGGACTTACTGTGTGGGGCTGCTGCCTGAGGCTAACTGAGGTCTGTGCTTAAAGCCCCCCTCCCCTACCCCCAGACAGCCAGTTCTCAGGTTTCCCTGCTTGCTTGTCTACCTCGATGAGGGTCAGCAAAGCATTTTTGTCTCTGCGTGCTCTGATTGCCCTCACTCGGGACATCACAGCACTCTGCAACATGGAGCCAGAGCTGTCCCTGGGCACTCTGCTGCTTCTCTTAGACACGCTGCTGCGAGCCTGGCTGCACCTGTTACAGGCTGCCATCTGGGAGGTCCATTGGGGGGTTGTAAGTATCCAGGAGGCCCTGCAGGACAGCTTCCACCATGAGGAGCACTAATAGTCTCCCTGGTCTGCCTCACTGGGGGCTTGTGCCTCATTCCTCCCTCATGTCCTTCCACTTAACCTCCCCAATTGCCCTTCCTGGTGTAAAATAAAATACATAGTTTTTCATAAATACAAACTGTCTTTATTTAACAAAACTGGGGGGGGGGGATGAAACTCTGGTGAGACTGGGGAAAGGAGGCAGGAGAAGGGAGGAAAGAGGGTGGGAGAGGGATGGGGAAACCTAGGAGGAGGGAGCTGGAAGTGGGAAGCAAGTGGAAGAAGGGGGAGGGGAAGCTCAGGGCTCAGGGATGGGGGTCTTTCCAGGCCAACTGTCTCCCAGCACTGTGGATGCGGGGGCCTCAGCATCCCCGGGGGGATTGGAAGGGGAAGGAGGGTGAGGAGGGGATGGAGGGTGAGATGGGTGTGGAGGGAGAAGTGGGAGTGGGAGGAGGAGCGGTAGCTGGGGAGGCAGCAGGCACTGAAGTGGCAGGAGGCAGCACGCTCTGCACCAGGGTCTGCAGGTGTTGGCAGATGGCACGGCCCTCTGCAAGCTGCTCCCGCTGGAGCTCCAGGTCTTTTTGCACCCAGTTCTGAAGGGTGCGGTGCGGGGCTCTCAGTGCCCCCAGGTGCTGCTGTCAGTAGCCCTCCTCTGCACGGGTGATCCTGCAGAGCCCTGAAACGCAGGAGCATGTCCCAGGCGGAGTGGTGCGCCCTGCCCATGCAGCTGGTGCGGCTTTGGAGAAACAAGAGTAGTGGTCAGTTATCCTTGGGGACACAGTGGGTGAAACCCAGCCCGCCTCTGCAAGGTGAGGATGACCATTCCCTGCACTATCAGAGCTGATATGCTTGCACACAGGCTATGTTCAGAATGTCCTGCTATCCCTGGGAATGGGAGCTGCCCCGAGACCACACCCATGCCCCTGTGTTGTATACAGTGTGGCTGAGGTTGTGGGGGAGATGTCCCCTGCCTCTGTGTAGAATGGCCTTGTGGAGGGAGGGTGGCCTGCTGTGTCCCACCCCGGGGTCAGGAGCATGTCATGTCTCTTCACACACATGTCACAACAGGTCAAGGCCCCTGTGTGGCAGCCAGCTGGGGCCAAGTGCCCAGAAGTGGCATGGCACATGCTCGCATGTGCACAGGTTGCTGCGTGATCTGTGGTTGCATCACCCGCTCTTCCAATAAGGGGGCAGTGATGGCACTCACATGTTGTTGCCTCCCTGGATGATGCTGGTGATGGGTCTGCTGGGACAGCTCGGGGGTCCTGGCTGCCTCTGGACTCCTGCCACTCCTCCTCCATGCCCTGGTCAGGGCCCTCTGCTCCAGGATAGATGACCCCTGAGGTGGCACTGACAGCCCATCCCCCCCAGGATGTAGTCCAGGGCATCAAAATATGGGCAGGTGTCTACCCCTGTGTGGGAGCTTCCCAGTGTGGCCCTGGCATAGGCCTGCCGCAGCTCCTTCAGTTTCATGCGCACCTGCTCCTGGGTGTGCATGTGTCCTTTGGTGGCTAGGCTCTCAGCCATCCATCTGTAGATGGCTATGTTCCTCTGTCTAGTGCAGAAATCATGGACATTGGAGGCATCCCCCCAAACCTCAATCAGGTCCATGATCTCCTCACTGGCCCAGGAAGATGCCTGCCTTCTCCGACTCCTGGCAGGCTCCTGGGAGCTGGGGGACTGGGCCTGGGGAGCAGCGGAGGGCTGTATGGCACTGGCTACCTGGCTTATGGTGGGGCCACTGGGTCAGGGGCAGCGACTGCTGGCTCTGTGCTGGCAGGCTTGCAGATGGCACAGGCACTGTAGCCAGAGTCTTCCCCTTTAAGGGCTCTGGGCCTGGGGAGAGAGAGGAGTTTTCCTTGTTTGGCCTAGAGTGGCCACCGGGGCTCCCTGGGAAGGGCTGGAGGTCTCCTATTTCGAAATAAGCATCTACACAGCCCTTATTTCAAATTAGTTATTTCAAATTTCTCATTATTCCTCATAGAATGAGGTTTACCAAATTCAAAATAAGCGCCCCGCTATTTTGAATTTATTTCAAAATAGTGGTTTGGCTGTATAGATGCTAGGAAAGTTATTTCAAAATAACAGCTGTTATTTCGAAATAACTTTGCTGTGTAGACATACCCCCAGAGAATAAGACAGAGGATATCTTATTACCTTTCTATAAAACCATTGCACACCCACATCCTGAATACTACATACTGATGCAGTCGCCTCATCTCAAAAAGGATATATTGGGATTGGAAAAGGTTCAGAAAAGTGCAACAAACATAATTAGGGTTTTGGAACAGGCCCCATAAGAAAAGAGATTAAAAAGCCTTGAACTTTTCATCTTAGAAAAGAGGAGATTAAGGGGGGATATGATAGAGGCCTATAAAGTCATGACTGGTGAGGAAAAAGTGAAAAAGGAAAAGTTAGTTATTTATTCCCCCCAATAAGAAATTAATAGGCAGCAGCTTTAAAACAAACAAAATGAAGTTTTTCTTCACTCAGTGCACAGTCAGCCTGTCAGCTCTTGACAAAGGATGTTGTGAAGACTAGGACTTTAACAGGGTTCAAAAAAAAAAGCTAGATAGATTCATGGAGGTTAGGTCCATCGATGGCTATTAGCCAGGATGGGTAGGAATGGTGTCCTTAGCCTCTGTTTGTCTGGAAATGGATGACAGGAGAGAGAGCACATGAGGATTACCTGCTATGTTCCCTACCTCTGGAGCATCTGGTATTGGCCACTGTCAGCAGACAGGATACTGGGCTAGATGGACCTTTGGTCTGACCCAGTATGGCCATTCTTATGTTGTTAGCTAGAATGCTCCTTTTGTTTAATGACTCTTATTTTTAACACACATGTTGCTGTAACTTTGGATGAGGAGCAGTACTGCAATACAGTAGAGTGAGGGCAGAACTAAGTAAACATAAATGATGGTTTGCACACTTTTGGAAAAATAAATGGTACAGAGTGTTTTTAAATCAACAGAGTGACTGCCACTTCGATCATCAAGTATGGAAATTAAAAGCTAAGGGGGCTGAAGGAGGCTAACCACCATAGCAGTAATGTAATATTCCCCTAAATTGTTCAATCCACCAGTACAGATACTTTACTGGAAGAAATTTCTGTTGCCAGTCAAATTGGTCCTGTGCCTGCATGAGTTTGGGGGAGGGGATCTCAAGTATCTAACACAACAAACATGTCTCAGATTAGGTGAATTGACAAAATCCGGTATTTCTGGATCAATCTCCTTTCTGCTGATTGGCAGAGTCTTCAATGTGCTATGATTCAGGAGATAGTGTGTCTGCCAGAAATATGATTCCCATGGTAGTTATAGTCCATTGGAGCTTCCTAGAGATCATATTCTTAATGTTCTTAGCTGGAGTGCATTTCCATTTTTGTGGCACTGGTGCCCTATCTCATGCATTTGTCCAGATAGTCACTTGTAGATCTGTGCATTTTGGTGCATTCAAGATCAGCCTGGATACAGTCCTCTCCCTAAGGGTAGTGAAATCCAGGACCTCATCTCAGGATCATAAACAAGACACAGCCATTTTATAACCATGGTGTTTGGGTTTTTTTTTAACTTGGAGTGTATGAACTTATCATGAACTGGAACCACCACGGCCATACCTTGCTGCATGCCAGCATTTAAACATTAAGGTGACATGTGGTCAGGAGGACCCCAGAGTAGTAGAGGGCACACAGACAAACTGATGGGTTGATCCAGCAAGTCCTCAAATCAGTGTTCAGTAACTGTGGGAGGACTGCCAGGAACAGAACAGTTGTTTCAGGTTTGGGAAGCAGACATATTTATTTTGTTGGGGGCATACTCTTCCTACAGTTTAGTAAACCTACTTCCAAAGTTGTATTAATGTGTGTGAACGTGTCAGTTAATTCAGTGACAAAATTTGGTTGCAACATTATTTATTGTGAAATAACTTGAATTAATCTACAACAACTTTCAAGTGCAGATGAGCCCTAACTAAATGTTTGTGAAGTACTTTATAGTACCATGTTCACTAAAAACTGCCTGCCATCGTCTAATAGCAGGGGCCTAGTGGTGCACAGACTCTCATGTGGATTTCCATTGGCAGCAAATCATCCTTAGCAAAATCTGTTTAAATTTTGGCAGCTTCTTGCGGAATGCAGCACCACCAGTTGAGTACCAGGGTGCTGGGGAACCAGAAGGTTATTTCTCTTCCTATATTTACTTTTAAAGTTAAAGGAGGTCATCTGTGTTTGAAGATATACCATGAAAAAATCCTCTTGCTGACTTTGCTTTCAGAGCAGTAGGTTAGTAGTCTGATTATAGTGGCACTGAGATGGGGCAGTTAGGCTTGGGGGACAAAACATTGTTTCACAGGCCCACTCACAGATGGCTGTGATTAAATCAAATTTTCTAAAGATTTGTAAAGAGGATAAAAAAAAAACAGTGCTCCACTGAGCAAATAAGTGGACTTGAACAGGCAGATGTTCAGTCCATAGATTGTTTTGCTGCAGAGGTGTGATCAGAGTCTATTTAAGGAAGTCATAGAAATAAAACTATTAGCAATCTTGTCATCCCGCATGTGGAATTGATGTTATTAATCAAACTATGCATTTCCCTTCCTTGTCCTGGGTGGTTGTTAAATGTAGCTAATAACTGTAATTTGTCATTTGGGCTGTATTGACTTTCATTCCTATGCCATAACAGCCTTCTGCCTCCAACAATGAAAACAAACTGATAGCTTGGATGAAGTTTATTTTATTAAATCTTTTCTGCTTTTATTGCTCACTAGACACTGTTTGAAATTTAAGCTTTTTCTTCACAAGGCTGCAAGCAGTTTCTGTCACTTGACATTAGACATGTTGATATATATTATGGCTCATCTTAAAGGAACAAGATTTTGACCCTGTTCTATGGGGTTTTTTTCTAATTGGTTTTCCAGTTTGTGACGGGGCGGTGCTCTGCACTTACCACGCCGCTATCCCAGCCCTGTACGCAGCGTCGCGACTGGAGCCACGCACATGCGCAGTATGCTTGGCATCCGCCGCTCAGCTACGGGCGGAGGCCAACAGCAGGGGAGGGAGGAAGTCAGAGAGAACCGCGCTCATGCCCAGAAGGAAAAAGACTGATCAGCTGGAAGGGGGAGGAATAAAAGGTGCAGGTGCGGCGTCGGTGGGGACGGAGTTGGAGGCTAGGTGGGAGTTTCAAGAGGGAGAGCTGGCAGATACAGTGGGGGACGGGGAGAGAGGGGATGAACACAAAAAGAGAGGAAAAGGAAGAGGAAGTAGCTCAGGGCAGGGCAAGTGGAAGCCCGCGAGCTGGCGAGTTTAGGCAGGACGTTCCGTCAGCCGGACCAGAGACTGGAAGGTCTGTGTCCTCAGGGCCCTGGGCTGGGGTCTGCAAGTGAGGGTGGGCCCGGATCTCCCTCTCCCTTGTCCGTCGCTGGAAACCCCAGTGAAGGCGTCATTATTGAAACCCCAAAGGATGGTGGACTTGGGCAAAAAGTTAAAAACCCGCAAGGGTGCAAGCTGAATTTATAATAACTGGTGAAAGGTAAGGGTGGGGGCATAACACCCCCTCCCACAAACTGGACTTGTTGCACAGTTCAAGAAAAAATACACAAATGTATCATTGTAGGCTTTGTGCAAAAGTAAAGGTCACAAAGGTTTCAAGGATCTTTATTTCTTGGGGTGTGGTATATTTTGTCAGTTCTTCAGATTTTTTAGTCAGACTTTATTGTTGTTAGGGGAGAACAATATAGGAAAGTAGGAAAAAAAAGTGCCTGAAACAACCCTATATACGAAAGTTTGAGATTTCAAAATCAGTTGCCAAGGAACTAAGAACAAGGGCAAAAATCTAAACAATAGGGCTGCGTCTAGACTGGCAAGTTTTTCCACAAAAGCAGCCGCTACCTGTCTACACTGTCCGCTAGCTGTCTACGCTGTCCGCTTGAATTTATGTGGGAACTAACGATACTGCCAAGAGTGACCTTGAACGGGTTACTCCAGGTTACGTAGAGCTGGGAAGAATGACCAAGGAATTTGAAGTGCAAGTGGTGTCCTCATCCATCCTCCCTGTTGAGGGAAATGATCCAGGTAGGGAACGTCGAATTGAGGAAGTAAATGTGTAGTTGCACAGGTGGTGTCATCAAGAGGGCTTTGGTTTCTTCGACCATGGGACTCTGTTCTGGGCACAAGGATTGTTAGGAAGAGATGGGATCCACCTAACCAAGAGAGGAAGGAGCATCTTCGTGGGCAGGCTTGCAAACCTAGTGAGAAGGGCTTTACACTAGGTTCATTAGGGGACGGTAACCAAAACCCTGAGGGGAGTGGGGAAGTTGGATACCGGGAAGAAATGCAAAGAGGAACGAGCAACAAAGGAGGACCCCTGATTTGAATGGAGAGGGTAGGGAGATCAACTTGTTATCTAAGATGTTTGTACACCAATTCGAGAAGCCTAGGTAACAAACAGGAAGAATTGGAGGCCCTGGCCCAGTCCAAGAACTACAATTTTATTGGGATAACAAAGACTTGTTGGGATGACTCGCATGACTAGAGCACTGTCATGGAAGGGTATAAACTGTTCAGGAAGAACAGGCAGGGGAGAAAAGGAGGAGGAGTGGCACTATATGTAAGAGAGCACTATGATTGCTCAGAATTCCAGTATATACAGGGAGAAAAGCCTGTTGAGAGTCTGTGGGTTAAGTTTAGAGGCGTAAGCAACAGCAGTGATGTTGTGGTTGGTGTCTGCTACAGGCCGCCGAATCAGGTGGATGAGGTAGATGAGGCTTTCTTTGGACAACTGAGAGAAGTTTCCATATCGCAGACCCTGGTTCTCATGGGGGATTTTAATCATGGTGACATTTGTTGGGAGACCAATACGGCAGTACACAGACAATCCAGGAAGTTTTTGGAGAATGTTGGGGATAACTTCTTGGTACAAGTGCTGAAGGCTCCGACCAGGGGCCATGCACAGCTTGACCTGCTGCTCATAAACAGGGAGGAAGTAGAGGTGGGTGAAAACCTAGGAAGCAGTGATCATGAGATGGTAGATTTCAGGATCCTGACCAAAGGAAGAAAAGAGAGTAGTAAAATACACATCTTGGACTTCAGAAAAGCAGACTTCGACTCCCTCAGAGATCTGATGGGCAGAATCCCCTGGGATGCTAACATGAAGGCGAAAGGAGCCGAAGAGAGCTGGCAGTATTTTAAAGAAGCCTTATTGAAGGCACAGGAAGAAACCATTCCAATGCATAGCAAGAGAAGCAAATATGGCAGGAGAACAGATTGGCTTACAGAGGAAATCCTTGGTGAACTTATGCACAAACAGGGAGATTACAAAAAGTGGAAACCTGGACAGATGACTATGGAGGGGTATAAATGTATATTTCAAGAATGCTGGGGAGTTATCAGGAAGACAAAAGCTCAATTGGAATTGCGACTCGCAAGGGATATGAAGGATAACAAGAAAGGTTTCTACTGGTATGTTAGCAAGAAGAAGGTGATCAGAGAGGGTGTGGGTCCCCTACTGGATGAGAGCGGTAACCTAGTGACAGATGATGTGGAGAAAGCTGAAGTACTTAATGCTTTCTTTGCCTCTGTCTTCACGGACAAAGTCGGCTCCCGGACTAGTGCGCTAAGTGATGCAATATGAGATGAAGGTGGACAGCCCTTAGTGGGGAAAGACCAGATTAGGAACTATTTAAAAAAATTAAATGTACATAAATCCATGGGTCCAGACTTAATACATCCGAGGGTACTGAGGGAGTTGGCAAATGTCCTTGAGGAGCCTTCGGCCATTATCTCTGAAAAGTCGTGGAAATCGGGAGAGATCCCGGATGATTGGAAAAAGGCAAATGTAGTGCCCATCTTTAAGAAAGGGAAGAAGGACGATCTAGGGAACTATAGCCTGGTCAGTCTTACCACAGTCCCTGGAAAAATCATGGAAGGGATCCTTAAGGAATCCATTTTGAAGGATTTGGAAGAGTGGAAGGTGCTCATAGACTCACAGACTCATAGACTTTAAGGTCAGAAGGGACCATTATGATCATCTAGTCTGAACCCCTGCACAATGCAGGCCACAGAATCTCACCCACCCTCTCCTACAATAATCCTCTCACCTATATCTCAGATATTGAAGTCCTCAAATGGTTTAAGGACCACAAGATGCAGAGAATCCTCCAGCAAGTGATCCGTGCTCCATGCTACAGAGGAAGGTGAAAAATCTCCAGGGCCACAGGAATAGTCAGCATGGATTCATGAAGGGCAAGTCGTGCCTGACCAAACTGATTAGCTTCTGTGATGAGGTAACTGGCTCTGTGGATATGGGAAAGTCAGTGGATGTGATATACCTTGACTTTAGCAAGTCTTTTGATACGGTCTCCCACAATATTCTTGCCTCAAGTTAAGGGAATGTGGTTTGGATAAATGGACGGTAAGATGGATAGAAAGCTGTCTGGTAGGTCGGGCCCAGCAGGTAGTGGTCAACGGCGTGATGTCAGGATGGCAGTCGGTTTCTAGTGGAGTGCCCCAAGGTTTGGTTCTGGTTTTGTTCAACATCTTTATTAATGACCTGGATGAGGGGATGGATTGTACCCTCAGTAAGTTTGTGGATGATACTAAGATGGGGGAGAGGTAGATATGCTGGAGGGCAGGGATAGAGTCCAGAGTGACGTAGACAGATTGGAGGATTAGGCCACAAGAAATCTGATGAGGTTCAACAAGGACAAGTGCAGAGTCCTGCACTTGGGACGGAAGAATCCCAAGCATTGTTGCAGGCTGTTGACCAACTGGCTAAGTAGAAGTTCTGCAGAAAAAGACCTGCAGATTACAGTAGATGAGAAGCTGGATATGAGTCAACAGTGTGGCCTTGTAGCCAAGAAGGCTAATTGCATATTAAGTTTCATTAAGAGGAGCATTGCCAGTAGATCCAGGGATTTGATTATTCCTCTTTATTCGGCTCTGGTGAGGCCACATCTGGAGTATTCTGTCCAGTTCTGGGCCCCCAATTACAGGAAGGATGTGGATGCATTGGAGAGAATCCAGCGGAGGGCGACCAAAATGATTAGGGGCCTGGAGCATATGACCTACGAGGAGAGGCTGAGGGAGTTGGGTCTATTTAGTCTGCAGAAGAGAAGAAGTGAGGGGGGATTGGATAGCAGCCTTCAACTTCCTTAAGGGAGGTTCCAAAGACGCTGGAGAAGGTCTTTTCACAGTAGTGATGGATTGCAGAAGAAGGAACAGTGGTCTCAAGTTGCGGTGGGAGAGGTCCAGGTTGGATATTAGGAAAAACTATTTCACTAGGAGAGTGGTGAAGCACTGGAATGGGTTACGTAGGGAAGTAGTGGAGTCTCCATCCCTAGAGTGTTTAAGTCTCGGCTTGACAAAGCCCTGGCTGGGTTGATTTAATTGGGATTGGTCCTGTCTTGGGCAGAGAGCTGGACTTGATGGTTTTCTGAAGTCTCTTCCAGCTCTATGGTTCTATGATTCTATAATTGTTTTTAAAAAAAGGGCCGTTTTATTGTTTCTGTGGGGTAGAAGGATAAGGGGGGAAGGGAAGGGTGAGGGAAGAAAGGCAGAGAGGGACAATGCTCAGGATCCTAGTGGGGAGGCTCAGGAGAGAGTGGGCTCCTTGTGAGAAATTCTCCTTCAGGGCCTCCCAGATGTACACAGCTCCTTGATGGGCTTGCCGGATCGTAGCCAGATGTGGCTGCTGGAAGGGCCTAAAGATATAGTTAGCCTCTGTCCCCCACCCTGGCAGGAATGCCTCCCCATTCTGCTCACAAATATTGTAGAGCACACAACATGCAGCCACCATGTGTGGGATGTTCTGCTCCCCTATGTCCAGCTCAGTGAAAAGTCATGTGAGCCTTCCCAAAGGCGCCCTCCACCACCATGTCGGCCTTGCTAAGCCTGGTATTGTAGCATTCCTTGGAGTGGTCAAGGTGACCGGTGTAGACCTTCATTAGCCAGGTTAAGAGAGGGTAGGCCACGTCCCCCACCATGCACATGGGCATGTCCATGTCCCCAACCCTGAGAGTGTGGTTGCGGGAAAATGTTCCGTCATGCAGCTTCTGGAACATGCTGGAGTTGCGGAAGACATGGGCTTCGTGTACCTTCCATGACTATCTCATGCAGATGTCTGTAAACTGGCCCTCGTGGTCTGTGACAACCTGCAGGACCATTGAGAAGTACCCCTTCCGGTTGATGTAGACATCTGCCCAGCAATTGGTGGCCTGTATGAGAATGTAGGTGCCATCAGTAGCCCCCCTGCAGTTGGGGAAGCCCATGTTGGCAAAGCTGGCTATGATGGCATCCACATTTCCGAGGTGGATGACCCTGCACAGTAAGATGGTGTTGATTGGGCCTGTAGAAGGAGACAAACAAACAGAGAATCAGAGGGTAGCCAGAGCCCTCAGGAGGTCCCCGAGCCCAACTCCTGTCCCCACACACACCCGGAGCAACACTTACCCAACCCCCTTCAGGGTTTTGTGAGAGCAGGACTGAAAAAACCTACTAAGGAGGTGGCTTGAACCCCCCTCACTCCACTACCACTTCCCCATTCCCTAGGGAACCCCATTCCAGAGATCTACCTCCCTTCTGGGACAAGAGCCTGAGAGTGCCATACCTGTATGAGCATGGCCCCAATGGTCGTTCTCTTCACACTGAACTGGGTCCTGACTGATCAGTAGCTGTCCAGCATGGCGAGCTTCCACAGGGCCATGGTGACCTGCTTCTCGAGGGGGATTTCAGGTCTCACGTGAGTGTCCTGTCACCTGAGGGCAGGGGGGAATCTCTCACAGAGCTCCAGAAAGCTGTCCTTCCTCATCCGGAATTCTGGAGCCACTGCTGGTCACCAGACCACTCCATGCAAACCGGTCCCACCAGTCAGCACTGGTGTCCAGACACCAGAAGTGGCAGTGCATGGTGGGAAGGGGAGGATGGGTGGGATCCAGCAGCATGAGCCGTGCCTGCAGAAAGCTGAGGGTCTCCAAGTGCAGCAGGGGGTTGGGTTCCTGCAGGGCCTGAGGCAGCCTGCAGAAACTGCTGCATGAAGTGCAGCTCAAGCTGCATTAGCCGTTGATTACCCAGAGGCAGCTCCGGCTCCTTGGCTGTATAGCTGAGGTGACCATAAGGGCAACCACAGCAGGCAAAAGAAAAGGCTTTGCTGTCTCTCGTGGAGGTAGGCAAAGGAAAAAAAGCCTGAGACACTGCTGTACAGGGGGTCCCTTTAAGCACAAGTCCCAGATAGCCTCAGGCAGGAGCTCCAGGAAGTAACTGCTATCCGAACACCCTGTCTGAAGTGGTTCTGGTGGCCTTAAATGGAAGTTAGCATCAAATCAGTGTGGACACTTTATTTTGAAATAGCTAAGCATTATTTCAATGAGTTTTTGGTGTGTTTTTCTACCAAAATTGCTTATTCCAAAATAATTGTGCAGTGTAGACATAGCCTGAGGGAGCTTTCCTTTATTTCTTAGAACTTTATTGCAGTACAAATGCCTTGCTATAGTACCTGCTATATAAATCTGCAGGTCAACTAACTTAAAAAGTTTAGTATTCCAGATACCTGAGCTGAATATTCTGTACCACAGATCTTTTTGTACCTAAAGAATGAGCTTTAAAGGGAAAGAGAGGAAAGGGAAAAACTTCATAGAAACATTTGTACTAATGAAAGAATCTTTTGGGTATATATGTAAGGTATCTGTGGGAAGTATGCCTTCCTGGAGCACTGAATAGAAGTTATCTTTTAGGATCAAAGCATTATATTCTAAAGGATTGAGTGATTGAAATTATAAAGTGGACAAGGAGGTGTGGACATTGGAGTGAACCTTTATCATCTGTGATGAGTAGCTTTACATTAAAAATATCCCCATCCCCTTAAAAATAGTACCTTATTTCCACATCTTCTATAAATCTGTTTGAGAATTCCTTCTCTAGAAACTAACAGACAGAGGTGATGGGGAAATCAGGCAGAATTCTATAGTTTTTACTAATCCCAAATCACTCCAGTGTTCCACATTATTGGGATTCATGATGCACATTTTAAACAGTTCTAGCTAAATCTGGTCAGATGCAGCAGATCTAGTTGGTGACATTCAATATAATTGAATATTAAAGATTTAGTTACAATTTTATAAGCAAGTGGATATTGATGTTTTGGCATGATCTGTGTTTATAGAGCAGCTTGGGAAATTTGCCCACGTATGTTCCTCCCATTCACTTTAAATTTCAGTGTTTAGGAAACACGTTCTGATTTCAGTAGGTCATTTAAAATCCCCTACCAGCTAACCATGTACTATTTTTTCCATATTGCCATTAATGAGATATAAAGAGAACCTAACTTAAAGCCTACTGTTCTCAGAAATCAGTAGGTTTTATTTTTGCAAACCATATAGAATTAATAGGCTCCATTTTCAGCATTAAATTTATATTCTGACAGATTCATGCAGGCTACTCCATAAGAGGATCTCATCATTGGAGATAAACAGTGGATATTAATACAGGTTGTATCTCCCTTAACTGGGACTCCCTGCTCCATGGATGTTCCTGGACCACAGAGTCCAGGTATAAGGAGATCAGGATGCAGGGCAGGAGCATGGGGTAAGTGCAACTCAGCCAGGAGCCCCGTGTTAGGGGGGGTGCAGCAGGGAGATCTGGCCCATGCTGACAGGTGGTAGTGTGGGGCTGACAGTGGCCATGGAACCCTGGCAGCACCAGAAGCCATGGCAGCCCCAGGTGCTGCAGAGCCCTGGTAGCCACAGAGCTCCAGCCTGACGAGCCATGGCCGTGCAAGCAGCAGTAAGGTCCCAGTCAGGGGCAGAGTAGGCCATGTGGGGTGGGACCTCCCCTTGTCCAGCAATTCCCCTTGTTCAGAACCAGTCAGGTTTCAAGGGTGCCAGATGAGTGATGTACAACTTGTAGTAAGCATGTCCATTTCATATTAAATGTAGTATTCTGGTAGAAGAATATTTTCATTTTCAGATTATAGCTGAACTAATTAATATTAAAGACATTAATATACATTAATTGAAATACAGTTTGGTTTCTTACTTTTGAAATACAGGAAAATACAGCATACAGGAAAATTCTATATCCTTAGCCACTAGTGTGCTGCTGGTTCAATGACAAATTATATACTCTATAAAGTCAAGTAGCATTGTTCTGGTTAATTAAGTTTGTTAGTGAAAAAGCATATACAGTCTGGGCACATCTACATTATGAAATAAGATCAACTCTAATATGGTTGATTTCCTACCATCCGATGTTGCGAAATCAAAGGTCTGCAACCTCAGGGCGGGGAAGAATCAAATGTCATCTGAATATTATCAAATGTTATCTGAAATAGTGTGTCTCCATTAGAGAGCCTTCCATCGACTCAGACAGTGAGGCACCATGGGCAGCCTTTCATTCTGGGCTGTGCTCACGGTGTCTGCGGGGTCCAAAACTCTGTATCAGGTGGTCAGGGGCTTATGTTACCAGTGTTTCAGAATGCACCTGTCTAATTCCTTCCCCCTTGTATGACACTTTGTGCCCTGGTTACCCATGCAGATACCGTAAGAGCATGAGCGTGGAGCCCAGTGTATAGGTAAGCATCTTCATGCTCTTGCATGTCATAGTGTGCCTCATGGTGCTGTGCTTCGAGAGTATATGCAGGTTGAGCCACCAGGAAGAGAACGAGGATGAAGCTCAGTGTGGCATGAAGGCACTGCTCAAGTAAGACTGCTCATGCTAGCACCAGTCAAGTCTCTGAACACAGTGGAGTGCTGGTTCTGGTGCCATGAGACAAGTTCAGACTGGTGGGACAGTATTGTGAGGCAGACGTGGAATGTTCAGCAGCGGCTGCAGAACTTCCACATGCACGATTTTGGAACTGTGTGAATAGCTTTTCCCTGTCCTGAGGTGCCAGGGACCTGCTCTGACCATGGAGATGTGTCAGTTACCCTATGGAAGCTTGCCATGCCAGACAGCTGCCGCCCAGTCAAGAACCAGTTCAGGGTGGGGAAATCTATGGCTGGGGCTATCATCATACAAGTAGCCAAGGTCATCAATAACATTTTGTTAGGGAGGATCATGACTCTCGGAAAAGTGAACACCATAATTGATGGGTGGACATGATGGATTCCCTAACTGCAGTGGTGCCACAGAAGGAATGTACATCCCCACCTTGGCCTCCAAATACCTTGCCATGGCAAGGGGTACTTCTTGATGATGTTTCAGGTGCTTGTGGATCACAAGGGCCATTTCACCAACGTCAATGTGGGATGGTCGGTAAAGGTGCCTGTCACCCACATCTTTCAGAACTTCTGCCTCTTTGGAAAGGTGTGTACCAGAACTTTCTTCCCTGAAAGGACAATCAGACAGGGGGACATGCCAAGAGTAGTGATCCTGGGCACCCAGCAAGAAAGAGATCAATAACAGGCTGAGCCGGTGCAGAATGGTGATGGAATGTGCATTTGGACATTTAAAGGAGAGGTTCAAGAATCTCCCAACTTGGCTGAACCTCAGCGAATGCAATATTCTCTTTGTGGTGGCAGCATGTTGTGTGCTCCATAACCTGTGAGAGATCAAGGGAGAAACGTATCTGTCAGGGCAGGGGGCTGAGGCAGAGCATCTAGCCTGAGAGTTTGAGCATCCAGACACCAGCGTGATCAGGATAGCACAGCGGTGTGAATCAGAGAGACCTTGAAGGACACTGTTATATAAGCCCTCGTTTGAGACTCTTCACTGTGGCTCTCCACATGTTGCCCCCGTGTTTCCTTGCCTCACTTCACCCCTGCAGTTCAACCAATAAAGAGACCATTGTTCAATAAACATGTTATTTATTAGGGGAAAATAACAGGCAAGTGGAAGAACAGGGAACCAGAAGGGGGAAGAGGGGTTCAGAAACAGGTGTGGGACTGCCATCTGCCTCACAAGGGTCTGGAGGTTCCAGCTCCCCTTGAGTTCCACCCTCCCATGTCCTTGACAGACCCTGGGCACCCTGGAGGAGGAAGCCACAGAGGTTGTGGAGGAGGGAATCGGAGGTGTAATCGGGGAAGCCAATGGTGGTAGTGGGGCTGAGGCCATGGGAGTTTGACAAGCAGTGGGATCAGTGCAGCCCAGCGAAGGCAACATGGCCAAAGCCACTACAGCCCAAGTTGGCATGCTGCCCAGCAACAGAGCCAGGGCCTCAGGTTGCCTGGGCAGAGTGGGGCTGGGAACATAGCAACCCAGCAGGGACAGCCTGGCCAGGGCTATGGTAGCCTAGCACCATAGCTGGGGCTATGACCACTGCAGCTGTAGCGCAGGCAGCAGTGGAGCCAGAAATGCATGCCACCTGGAAACAGGGACAGGGTGTTGGCAGCCCAGCCAATAGTGGGGCCAAAGCAGGGCAACCCAGCCAGGGCTGGAGCAGACCGGGGCTGAGGACTGCCAGCAGGCAGCTTGGCTGGGACAGAATAAGCTGGTGGCAAGGAGAGGTGGAGGGCTGAGGGGCTGTGGCTGGGGACCTTCCCTGGTCTTTCAAATTCCCTCCTTTGGGACCAGTGAGGTCTCAAGGGTACCAGACCAGGGAGGTACAACCTTAATCTGAAAAGTAGGTCATTCCAATATTCCAATAGAGATCATATTTGTTTCTGTCTGGTTATCCATTTTCAAAGCCTTGACAAATAGAGGTATTTCAGTGTGTTTCATCCTCCTGACAGATGAAGACAAACTTTATAGTATTTAATAAAATTGCATGTTTCAATATAATAATTTGTAAATGCTTCCTATTAACTCAATAACAACTGTATCCTTATGTATAAATTCTTCTCCCCAAGTAGTTAACTTGAAAATCAAGTGTTATAATTACTACCTATTCATATTTATAAAAATATTGCTAATTTATTTCCTTTTGCACCAAAACCCCCCCAAAATTGGCTTCTGTCAGACTTAACTAACATATACATTAAAGTATATGTACTGTAGTTGATAGAACAAAATATTTAATATCTTTTAATTTTTCTTTTTTATGGTTCCTATAAGAAGACTAATAGCCTATGATACCAAAAGTGATACAAAATCACTTGTAACATGTTTACACTGGTCATTGTGAATTAAAAACCAGTTCAGAATATATAGATGCAATAATTGTTGCTCAGAATTTGATTTCAACTGCATTTTGGAATACACTAAAGCAGTTACGTCAATGATGAGAATACATATCCAAAAGAACATATTTTTCTAGTTAAACAAGAGCCAATAATGGGAATATGTTTGCTATGGTAGAATCTCATGAAGAGTTGCCATGACTCAAGCACAATAGGGTCTGAGGAAAAACAATGAAGGAAGTGGAAAATTGGAAAACAAGCTGGCAGGAAATATAGTTTTATAACCTTCTAGCGACTGCCTGCCTGCGTGACAATGAAAATAGGCTTCAGCTCAAAGTTCCATGGAGCATATGAGCTGCTGTTTGTCTTTGAATTGACAGCATAGTGGAAGAGGTGCAGAAATACTGGTAATGTAGAGAAATCTAACATTGCACAGTTTAGGGAAAGAGTTGGGGCTGAAATACAATTTAAGAATTGTTGTTGTAATGATAGTTTGCAATCATTCTTCCTCAAACCACAGACTTAAGAGGCAATTATGTGGAAAGTGACAAACGCAAATTAACAGAGTTTCTAAACTCAGATAGCAGTCAATTGAACTCCAGAGATACGAAAGGTCACATAAGACATGGGGGGTGGGGGGACTGACAGAATTGCCAGGCCCCGGTGCAAGGTGGCACAGTCCAGCTTTGCACTCCCAGAAGGGGAAGGGCCTTGGGCAGAAGAGGCAGCTAGCCCTCAGCGGTGCTTGGAGTGCTCTGTGTCAGAAACCATCCCAGACAACCCCTCAGAGCCATTTGGGAGCATGCAGCCCAGGGCTCTGGGGATGATAGAAATGGCCCAGGCTTTGGCTGCCATCACTCTCTTTTGAATGGTCAGGCTCTGGAGCAATTGCCCCCTTTTGGCCGGGCTGTAGGACATACATTTATAAAGTCACACGTGTGCAGTTCTTTCAGATGTCTCTGAAAAGGCTGAGATAGTTAATATCAACACAGTCATTGGTTCATTGTTGCATTTTTCTGAGTTTCTAGACTAATCAAACCTAATTAACTTAAATCCGGGAGTCCATTACAAAACATTTACTAAAATATAGTGGATAAATTGTAACTAGTGAATAAACTGACATCCAGATATTCATGTGTTCCTGCAGTTTTAGCTACAGGTGAACTCAAAAATCCTATTTTTGCAGCATCTGAAGACTCTTCAGAAGAGCAAGTATACCATCACAAAAAAGGGGGATTATGATTTCCGGTGAGGAATGAGCTGCAAGAGCTGGTGGGGAATTAAAAAAAAAAGATCCTGTTTGCGTGCAAGTATTCTTAATGGAGAACAAAAAGAAAAATATAGAAAACATTTGATGTCTGTGGAAATATACTGAGCAAATCTGAATGAAATTCGAATGAGGTATCTTACGGCCCTGTAAAGCTCCCAATCACAAACCTCACTGCCTTCCACGCCAAGTGCAAGGAGCATTTCTGTGACCTTGCATTTTCTAATATAAGTTTATAGCAACATGAATAATCAAATAAACAAACAAACAAACAAAAACATCAGAGCAAAACAAGGCACTGCACCGCACACACTTTTCTCAATGGGGAGAGATGGTGGTTATGTCACTTAATGGCCTCTTGGAAGTGTGCTCATACACTAGTGATGGATACAGTATAAGAACCTACAAAGAACAGAATAAAATGTATGTAAAAAGGTATATAGCACCCAACATGCCACTTTTCAAGTTTCATATCACTGTGGCAGGAATAAGAGCTCCAAGTGTTTAATTTCTCTTCAAGGAGAATTCTATTTCTGCACCTCAAAAACATAGAAGCCATGTGATTGATCATAGGATTGGAAGATACCTTGAGAGGTCATTGAGCCCTGCTTTTAGCAGGGTGATAGGATGTTACCAGACCCTATTATGGCTTCTTGTTGGAGGGCTTGTGGCCCTGCCATACCTTTCCTGAAAAAGCAGCAGTGGAGCGGATCTTCTACACTCCCAGGGTATGTCTGCACTACAGCACTAATTCGAATTAACTTAATTCGAATTAGTTAATTCGAACTTAGTTAATTCGAATTAGTGCATCTAGACCTAAAAACTAATTCAAATTAGCAATTTGCTAATTCAAAATAGCATGTGCACACTGAGTGGACCCTGAACCAAAGTTACGGCTGGCCGGAACCAGTGCCGGCAGAGCATCAGGTTAGGACTTAGTGTGTGGAGCTGCTGCCTCAGGCTAGCCAAGGGCTTTGCTTAAGGGGGCCCAACCCCCACCTTGGACAGACAGTTCTCAGGGTTCCCTGCTTGCTTAACCCAGGGTTGTGAGTTCAATCCTGGCAGAGGCCATTTGGGGCAAATATTTGTCAGGAATGGTACTTAGTCCTGCTGTGAAGGCAGGGGACTGGACTTGATGACCTTTCAAAGTCCCTTCCACTTCTAGGAGATAGGCAATCTCCATTAATTTATTTATTTGTCTAACTCTATGAGGGACAGCAAAGCAGTCCTGTCTTGGAGTGCCCTGAGTGCCCACACTTGGCCATCAGCCCGGCTGCACTTGCGGCAGGCTGCCATTGAGAGGGGTCAAGTGGGGGTCTGTCAGGATCCAGGAGGCCCTGCAGGAGAGCTTCCACCCCAAGGAGCCAGCAGAGCCACCCCAGTCCTCCCCATCAGGGGCTCATGCCCCATTCTTCCCTCACCTCCTTCCACTTACCCCTCCCTAGCCCCCCTTCCTGATGTAAAAAATAAAGGACATGTGTGTTCAAAAATAGAAACCCTCTTTATTTAACAAAACTGGGGGGGGGGTGAGATTAACCTCTGGGGAGACTGGGAAAAGGAGGTGGGAGAGGGGAAGAGAGAGGGTGGAAGAGGGGAGGGAGAAATCTGGGAGGAGGGAGCTGGAAGGGGGAAGCCAGAGGAAGAAGGTGGAGGGTGAAGTATAAAACTATGGTATGCTATATCTTCACTACTGTGTACAGATGTGGTCTCCTCACCTCAAAAAATATATTTTGGCCTTGGAAAGGGTTCAGAAAAAGGCAACTACAATGATTAGGGGTTTGGAACAGGTCCCATGTGAAGAGAGGCTAAAGAGACTGGGACTTTTCAGCTTAGAAAAGAGGAGACTGAGGGGGGATATGACAGAGGTCTATAAAATCATGAGTGGTGTGGAGAGGATGAATAAAGAAAAGTTCTTCATTAGTTCCCATAATAGAAGGACTAGAGGACACCAAATGAAATGAATGGACAGCAGGTTTAAAACAAATAAGCGAAAGTTCTTCTTCACACAGCACATAGTCAACCTGTGAAACTCCTTGCCACAGGAGGCTGTGAAGGCTAGAACTATAACAGAGTTTAAAGAGAAGTTAGATAAATTCATGGAGGTTGGGCCCATGGAGTGCTGTTAGCCAGGGGGTAGGAACGGTGTCCCTGGCCTCTGTTTGTGGAAGGCTGGAAATGGATGGCATGAGATAAATGGCTTGGACATTGTCTTCGGTCCATCTTCTCTGGGGTACCTGGTGCTGGCTGCTGTCGGCAGACAGGCTACTGGGCTAGATGGATCTTTGGTTTGACCCAGTACGGCCATTCTTATGTTCTTATGTTCTAAGCTCAGGGCTCAGGGTCGGGGGTCTCAATGGACTAACTTGATTTTCATGCAAACCTGCTCCTGGGTTCGCATGTGGCCTTTGGTGGCCAGGCTGGCAGCTATCCTGCCCTAGACGGCCGCATTCCTGTGCCTAGTGTGGAGGTCGTGGATGTTGGAGGCCTCCCCCCAAACCTCGATGAGGTCCATGATCTCTGCACTAGACCTGGTGGGCGCCCACCTCTTGCGGCCCCGGGCAGGCTCCTGGGAGCCGCCAACCTGGTCCTGGGAAGAGGTGGAGGGCTGGGTGGCAGCGGGTGGCTGGCTCATGCCGTGCCAGGTGCTGGGTCTGCTGGCTGGGTGCTGGCAGGCTTGCAACTGGCACAAGCACTGTAGCCAGACCATGCCCCTTTAAGGGCTCCGGGGCTGGGAGGGGGGCAGAAAAGTTTCCCTGGTTTGGCCCAAAGTGGCCACCAGGGCAACCTGGGAAGGGTTAGCCTCCAACTAGTTTGAATTAAGTGGCTACACAGCCCTTAATCTGAGCTACTTAATTCGAACTATGTGTTAGTTCTCATAGAATGAGGTTTACTTAGTTGGAATTAAGCTCTCTGCTAGTTTGATTTAAATTTGAACTAGCAGTTTGTATGTATAGCCGCTATTAAAGTTAATTTGAACTAATGGCTGTTAGTTCAAATTAACTTTGTAGTGTAGACATACCCCCAGAAGCTGAGAAGGAGCCCTGAGTTGGTTGCTGGGACTCCATTAGTACAAGGCCCTGAGGTAAAGGTGAAGATTGCACAGGGAAGTGTCCCAGAGAATTAGAGAAACAGCAGATGATTGTGCTATATTGGATCTTGCACTAGAGCCCAGAGAAGTGACTGGGTTTTTTAATATGGAGATATACCTATCTCATAGAATTGGAAGGAACCTCAGGAGATCATGAATTTCAGTCCCTTGCCTTCATGAAAGGACCAAATACCAGCTCTACCCCACATCCCTAAATAGCCCCCTTGAAGGATTGAATTCACAACCCCAGGGTCAGCAGGCCAATGCTCAAACCACTGAGCTATCCCTCCTGCTGTACCTGTTAGCCAGTGAGGGGAAATGACTTGGCTATTGAGGCACCCCAGAGAGGGAACTGAACTATCGTGGCTCAACTAAACAACAATAACCAGGAAGCCCCATTAGGGCAAAGATATTGTCCCTGTTCTGGGATGGAGTGGTGCCCCAGGGCTTCCTCCCTGAAGACAATATGAGAGTGTGTGCATTCAGCAAAGAGATGAGTGCACACTGTTACACACCATCACTTCAGAACTTATCAGGATTTCTCAACCTCCCCTAAAGAGAACACAAGCTATGCAAAGTTTTGCCAAACTTTGAAATGTAACTTACAAGGAAAGTTGGCATTACAGCTGAGTGAATGAAAGGGGACCCCTTTTAATATCTTTAATTGGGACAAACAGCCAAAACTGTGACATTTTTCACAGAAAGGGATTTAAAGCGAATTCCATTTAAGAGAACTTTTTTGTTTTTTGGCTTCCTGGTTGCTTACCATGAAGTCTTTCTCCTGAGCTGCGGAGAGACAGACAACCTGGGCACTCAAAGGCTATGTCTACACTGGTGTCTTCTTATACAAGAACATCTTGCACAAGCATTCTTGTGCAAGAACATGTCCACACTGCCATGTGCTTTTGCACAAGAGCATCCATGGCAGTGTGGACACTCTCTTGCGCAAGAAAGCTCTGATGGCCATTTTAACCATAGGGCTCTCTTGCATAAGAAACCCCTGCCGCGCGTCCACACTGCCCTCTTGCGCAAGAGCTCCTGCGTAACAGAGTTTACACTTGTTAGAAAAAAGCATAGCTCTTGAGCAAGAAGCCCTCTCTTACCACGCTTTACTGTAAATCTTCTTGCACAAGAGCGGGCGGGTAGAGTTGACGCTCTGCAAGAGAACTGCAGTTCTTGCGCAAGAACCCGCCAGTGTAGACATAGCCATCCTGAGCATTGGCTCTGAGAGGCAGAGAGCAGGGGCAGCTAAGCTCCAAGCCACTGTATTCTGGAGCTGATCAGGTGGCAGATAGCTCTGGCACTCCTCGACTCTATCTATCTTCTTACTTACATTTCAGTTAAAAAAAAAGTCTCTTTTGAAAGAGGCTTGCAATCTAGATGCAGCCGAAAGGTTGAACAATTTTCCCATCTAAAAGTGGGCCAAAGAAGTCAAAATGTGAAATGTTCATGAACTAAATTTAAAAAAAAGTTTTATTTGGGCCAAGAGAATAATTTTGTTTCAAAAATTTTGAAAATTTGTATTTTGGGTTTGACCTTTTATTCTTTTTAAATATGTCTAAAGGTTCTGAAATTTTGAAATGCATTTTGATTCAAACCTCCCAAACTCTTCATTTCAAAAATGTCAAAATGGGACATCTAGATTTCAAAACCTTTTTCCAATTTTTTTTAGGATCAGGCAATTCAACAAAACTGGCCTGATTTGTTAGCACTTTGGTTTACGACAAAATGTTCTTTGGCAAAAATATTATTTGAAAAAATCCTGATCAGATCCAAAACAGTCCTTGGGGCAATTGATACTATTGATACTGAAGAGGTAAGATAAGTGCAATTGAGGATATAAGTGAGGCTGTACAGTGAATAATCTAAAGAGTAGCACTTATCTAATTCTTTTGAAATGAAGAGCGTTTTTAATTGAAAATTATTTCTTTTAAATTATTTTTGTGAAAAAATATGCTTTTTGACTAATTTGCTTTTATTGCAAATGCTATCAAAATGGTTACAGAAGCTATTGTCCAT
This sequence comes from Pelodiscus sinensis, assembly GCF_049634645.1. NCBI lineage: Eukaryota > Metazoa > Chordata > Testudines > Trionychidae > Pelodiscus > Pelodiscus sinensis. The sequence goes on from NC_134723.1 coordinate 13,583,447, forward strand.
AGAAATGTCAAGAAATGTATGAAATCAAATATTTTAAAATAATTCTGCCACTATTTCATTTGCATACATTTTCTCTCCTCCCATTTGTCTTTGTCCCCCTAGTTTCCTCTATACAAAGTGCTCTGTTTTTCCCTTGTGTTTCCTTTTCCTTTGGGTGGTTTGCAGGGGGTAAGAGATTGTAGGGAATTATTCCGGACACGCTGGGTACAGGTGAAAACAATCAGAGGATTTATTGGTTCACACAGCTGGTAGAGTACTCATCAGGGGTTAACCTGGTGAGCACTCCATCAGCTGTGTGAACCAATAAATCCTCTGCTTGTTTTCACCTGCACCCAGTGTGTCTGGAATCATTCCCTACAATTTGGGGGCTCGTCCGGGATCCGTGAGCTGTGAGCTGATCGGGTTCAGAGACTATTACCCAAAGAGAGGTGAGTATGTTTATTTACCACCTCATTAGGACTGGGTTTGAAGTCTCTCATTCCCTTCACACACATCCTGGATCCATTCCCCTTTGAGGCACGAGACACCTGGAAATGTGTGAACCAAGCATAGAGGCAGGCATGAGGGGACAAGCACAAGAGGGCAGTGTATTGTTTGAGCTAAGGGGCTGTTACAGAGGGACTGGATAAAACCACCAGGGAGTTATTGAGCCGTATGTTAAGCTCAGAATTGACTGGGTACGCAAGGCGGCAGGCAGTATAAACTGGTAGTCCACTCCCTCATTGCACGTAACATTGTAAGACCTGATGGAAACCCCCCAACAGGCACGTGATGTACACACCCTCGAGTAGTGCAGATCCTTGACCCAGCCGGTAGTAATGACTCCCACTGGGGTGTACCACTTAAAGCCCAAACAAAGGTAACCCTTGAGGCATTGCTATCATTTGTTAAACAATGGCCATTGTTAACTTGCCCTCATTTGGATATCATCAACCAGGTCCTTAAGGACAAAACAAAACCTCCTGAATGTACATCATGCCCCAAGCAAATCCTTGTCCCAGAGCCCAGAGTGGTAATGAAAGGACCAGTGTTGCCAGTCCTCACCTCAGTGGTGTTCCACACTTATAAGGTTGAGATCCGCATTGCCCTAAAAGGTGTAAACCAGCAATGCACCAATACTACCAGATTGGCTAATCAAATTGGTAAACACCTAATTTGGCAACGGGGCTTAGCAGATACCATTGCAGGCTGGTCTGGGCCTGGAAACTGTCAGCAACACTTATGTCATAGCCCAGAAATTGTATAGAATCCAGGCTGGTAGATGCAGTAATATCCAGTGCCCGTAAAGGCCTAGACACCAGCCAAGCTACTCAATTGATCCTAAGTAGTTTGAAGGATCTGTCCAGCTCTGTGTCCACTTCCTTAAACATAACCAGATATTTGGACCAGAGACTAATTGGATTGTTAATTAATGGAACTAAATTAAAGGAATTAGAAGTCCAGTACTGAAGAATAGGGTAAGCTTTAGCCACTACCACCCAGCCCTTATGGAGGTGGTGAGTCCCCATCTCTCCTGTGCCTATCCATGGGAGTGGGGAAGTAGAAAATCCAGAGGCCTATTTGGACTGGACATAGTATAACCTTTTGGCCCCTCTGGGTATTCCCACTTACATCAAGCAAGAGTATATAGATACAGTCGAGGACACCGCTTATTCTGAAGGTGTGGGGCCTCCCTATACCCAGGGATTGTTGAACCCACTTTAATAAGGAAATTTTATGTACCTGCCCATTTAACATCATGATGAATCTGCCTACATTGATGTGGTTGTCACAGAAAACGAACACCGAGCTGGTCAAAATGAATGGTACCTACTGGTGTTTGACTGCCCAGACAGATCACTCCATCCTGCCCTCTACATATCCATCTGTGTGCATAATAGACCCTCGCCGGATGATCCTGACCATTGATGGAATGCGGCTCTACCGCACTTTGGCAGTGATGGGTAACCTAACATGAGATCCTGAGTGGCATGGCGGAAGTAAATACCTAGAGGAGGGTTTACTGGCCCTTCAGGCAAAGATTGAGGAGTTGGTGGCCAAAGCCCAAAGATATATTGATGCTGGCCTTCTGAGGTACACACAGATAGGGAAACACCACAGACCATGCCAAACACCTACCTCTGCGGCACTTGACCAGGCAGTAGAGGTCAAATCTATTATCATGGGCAGTGCCTTTACTGGTGATGAAATATCTTGGGGATGGATTTGAATAGCGTTTGCCAAATTATGTGGGGAGTTTCAATTATAACATTCATAATAGTACTGGTGCTGTACCGATGCTTCCAGAGTAAATTAAAACCCCTTGAATTGTTGTATTTAACCTGGTGGGTTAAAGAACCCTAAGGTCAAGTGGAGGGAACTGTAGGGTAAATTGAGGCAGTCCATGGAATCTTGCTGAGATTTAACAAAGTCAAATCTGAAAGTATCAGGCCAAGCCTGAGAAGCATACAGTACAGCAGTTACTGTGACCCTGGTTCCCCTGGCAACTACATTCCAAAAGGGCCTCACTTTGATAAGGCCAGTACCAAACAACCATGAGGGATTGTTTTTCATTGTCTGCTTTGTTCCTAGAAAATAATCTTGGATCCCAAAGATCGCGCAAGACAATACCACCCCCGCAGGAGACGCATTATATTTCCGGCTGACAAAATGACCATCAGCATGTCTTTGTTTATGTTGGCTTATTTAACTTGTTAGGAATAACTACCTGTATTAGTGATAACATAATTGGCAATGGGCAGAGATACTGTTATAGACTATTGGCTTATGTGCATAGCTCACTTCCGCTGCTAGACCTATCAAATCACTTCTCCTCCATCCATCTGCTACCTATATAATCTATGTATGTTTTGCTCACTGGGTTAACCCCTGATGAGTACTCCACCAGCTGTGTGAACTAATACATCCTCTGCTTGTTTTCACCTGCAACCAGTGTGTCCAAGAATTATTCCCAGTAGAGATATAGATGGTGGATGGGGAAAGAGACACAGGAGGGGCCAGGAAGCAAAGTAAAAGGAAGAAGAGAAGGCAGAAGTATGACCTTTCAGAACAAAGGCTAGGAAGAGAAGGCTCACAGAGTGCAGAGATGGAAGAAGAGAAGAGCAAATAAGGCAGGGAAATAAGCAATTAGGTTTATGAAAACAGGCCACAAAAGAGTAAAAGGACAGTTCTGGGATGGAGGAATGGGGATACTGAGGAAGAAATACTATCTTCTTTCCATTCCCTATATACAGGACTCAGGGTTGTGGCTTGGGGACTCAGAGCAGGCGGCTGAGGGTGCAGGAGTGCAGGAGTCATGGTTTGTAGCTGAGGAGAAACTCAGGGCAGGGGGATAAGGGTGTGGGGCTGTAAGAGTGAGGTTTGGGGGGTTACAAGAGACTGAACACAGGGGGTGAGGAGAGTGCAGGGATCTGGGGTTGGAGTAAGGAGGGTTTGAAGTAGGAGACTGTTGTGTGAGAAGGGGGGATGTGGTGATGGTTTAGGGGTGAGGATGAGTAAGGGTATGGGGGTACAGAAGTGAGGGTTTGGGGTGAGGAGGGACTCAGGACACAAGGTTGGTATGTGTGGGAGTACTGGAGTCAGGGGTGAGGAAGAGCTCTGGGAAGGGAAATGGGGGGATGGGAGTGTAGGAGTTAGGGTTTGGGGTGAAAAGAGGCTCAAGGTAGGGGGATGGTGTGTGTAGAGGGTGCAGGAGTCAGGATTTGGAGGTGAGGAGGGGCTGAGGGCAAAGAGTTTGAGGATTCAGGAGTCAGGATTTGGGGGTGAGGAGGGGCTGAGGGCAAAGAGTTTGAGGATTCAGGAGTCAGGATTTGGAGGTGAGGAGGGGCTGAGGGCAAAGAGTTTGAGGATTCAGGAGTCAGGATTTGGAGGTGAGGAGGGGCTGAGGGCAAAGAGTTTGAGGATTCAGGAGTCAGGATTTGGGGGTGAGGAGGGGCTCAGAAAAGGGGGCAGGGTGTGGGGGGGATGGAGGAGATGCTGGTAGCCACAGTGCCTGAGTGGCGATTCCCCATGGCTTGGTGTGGCAGGGGTCCTGCTGCCAGTTCCCCAGCACTGGTCACGATGGGGGTCCCTTTGTTTCCCCAGGTGGCAGGTAGGAAGCTTACCTACACATGTATCCTCTGCTGCCCCAATGGCACTATAGCTGTCCCAGTCCCATCTCTGGCCTCTCCGCAAGGCCATGATACAGTATAACTATCCCTGCTAGCAGCCCTCTCCCTTTCTGTGTTATGAAAAGCAATCACATTCCAGGCACATCCCATTGTCTTGGCACCACCAAACCCTTACCTTGCTTTAAGTTATGATAAGAAAAAGCTGGGGCCCATATATATAGTAAGACCATTCCCAAAACAAAATTGAAATAACAAAGAATGTTACATTACAACATTGTAAGAGTAGAAGAACAGTGTGGAAATCTTCACTATTTGGTTGATTGCATAAGGATTTTTTTTTCCTGAAATACACTACAGAAGTATTTTGTTAATAAATTTCTATTTAAACTGCTTAATTATAAAGTTTGCATTTTTTAACTTGGAGGTGGGATTTCTGTTATTTAAAACTTCTTGGTTTATAGCCACATTCTGTAGTGAAACTATCAGATTAAGTCATTTCAAATTCTGTCATAATCATTAACTATTTCACCCTCTTGCACAGATGACCTAAGATGATAACAAAATACAGTGAGACCATTTCACTGCACTGTGGAAAATTCATAATACTGTTCTGTTTCCATTGTCAACAAACCCATCAATTGCTATTGTTTTTTCTTAAAATTCTTTGTTATTTCAGGGAGATGACAATCAAAGCATTATTCCCAAGCACATATCCTATGTCAGTAAAGATTTGTGTAAAGTTCCTCCTACAGTTTTGACATATTTTGCCCTATAAGTCATTGTTTGTTTAAGAATCTACTATTGGCAATGACTTTTATATTGAAAACATATTAAAGTTGCTGATTCTTTCTCCTTTTTTGATGTGCTTTCTGGTAACCTTTATTAACAGTCCCAGAGGACAGATTTCATGATTCAACCCTGGAAAACACCTAAAACCTTTGTTAACTGAACCATAGTACTGGTATTACATCATGCTATTGAAAGTGAGTAATGATATCTTTAATATAGACTATCTCATCTTAAAAAGTTTGATTACAGTGTATGAGTTACAAAATATGCACGTAAAATTGGCATGCATAATATAGAGATGGAATCCTTTGTTAAATGCAGGTTCCAAAATATATGTGCATTCTATGCCAGTAGTAGGGATTATACATTTTAACTTCTGTAATGGTTTGCCTAAACATGTGTAATGCAACCTATCGCTGATCTATGTAGGGTGGAATTATGGTCAATAGACTCTGCTGATTTAGTGTAAGAAATATGATGTGACGGTGAGCTAGTAGTAATTTGGCTCTTGAGAGAATTATTGGAAAACGGAGAGTAATGTGTAAATTATGTAAGAAGGTGGTTGTTTTGTCTCTCTGGTTGAGAGACAAATTTGTAAATTGATTTGTAAATTGGTTTGTAAATTGATTACTTATAGTAACAGTTAGTAACATCTAGTAGAGCAGGGATGGGGAACCTTTTTTGGGTCGGGGCCAATGACCCATAGAAAAATCAGTTAGAGCCCACACATACATGAGAAGCAAAAAAACCTAACCCCCTCTGATGTGACCCCTGACTGAGACACCTCATTCCCCTCATGCTCCAACCCCACAAGGTGGAAGAGGACTGAGGTTCAGAGCTTTGCTCAGGCCAGATTAACTCTTCTAGGAACCCAGGCTAGGAAAGTTCATGGACTCTCCACCCAAGCTGTGGAGTGGGGCAAAAAAATGAGGGGTGCAAGAGCAGGCTGGGGGTGTGGGGAAATCTGGACAGGATCAGGGATGCAAGAGATCCATGTGGGAGGAGTGCTTCCTGTGCAGATCTGTGGGGACACATAGACTCATAGGCTGTGTCTAGACTGGCAAGTTTTTCTGCAAAAGCAGCTGCTTTTACGCAAAAACTTGCCAGCTGTTTACACTGACTGCTTGATTTTGCACAAAAGCACTGATGTTCTACTGTCTGAAATCAGTGCTTCTTGTGCAAATGCTTTGACTTTCTTGTTCGGGCAAAAGCCCTTTTCTGGAAATGTTTTTGCGCAAGAGGCCAGTGTAGACAGCTAAAAACTGTTTTGCACAAAAAAGCCCCGATAGCGAAAATGGCGATCGGGGCTTTCTTGCGTAAAAGCGCGTCTAGATTGGCACGGACGCTTTTCCGCAAAAAGTGCTTTTGCAGAAAAGCATCCGTGCCAATCTAGACATTCTTTTCCGCAAATGCTTTTAAAGGAGAAACTTTTCCGTTAAAAGCATTTGCGGAAAATCATGCCAGTCTAGAAGCAGCCATAAGACTTTAAGGTCAGAAGGGACCATTATGATCATCTAATCTGACCCCCTGCACAATGCAGGACACAGAATCTCACCCACCCACTGCTAGAATAATCCTCTCACCTAGATCTCAGATACTGAAGACCTTGAAACGATGGTTCAAAGACCCCAAGATGCAGAGAATCCTCCCGCAAATGACTCGGGCCCCATGCTACAGAGGAAGGCAAAAAACCTCCAGGGCCTCTGCCAATCTACCCTGGAGGAAAATTCCTTCCCGACACCAAATATGGCGATCAGCTGAATCCTGAGCATGTGGGCAAGACTCATTAGCCAGACACCCAGAAAAAAGTTCTCTATAGCAACTCCTATCTTCCCACCATTGGCCTATTTACCACTGATAGTGAAAGGTCAGTTAATTGCCAAGATCATGTTACCTCATCAAACCATCCCCTTCATAGACCCATCTAGATTTATCTTGAAGCCAGACAGGTCTTTTGCCCCCACTACTTCCCTGCACTGCCATTTCCCCAGCCAAGAGAGGGTGGAAGGGAAGTAGCAGTACGCAGGGCTAGAGTACCAGTGCCAGCTTCCTGCTGCGGGGGGAGCAGCCCTGAGCCTCACAGGCCACCGGTTCCCCACTCCTGATGTACTGCTTTGGTGGGAAGAGTGTGTCTGAGATCCCCATGTCAAAGGGAGTTTGAAGTGAGGAACTGAGTGGTATTAAATGAAGGGAAGGAAAGGGGCTGAAATGTGGGTAAAGTGTGATCTCATCTTTAGCTTGATCTTTTATCCAGTATCTTTAGTTGGGGTATGTGTTCAGGAAAAGACTCCTGAAATCTCTGCTTCGTGTGTCAGTGACGCTTCTAAGTCCTCTTAGGCTATGTCTAGACTGCAAGCCTTTTTCGAAAGAGGCTTTTTCAAAAGATACTTTCAAAAAAGCCTCTTTCGAAAGAAACCGTCTAGACTTCAACCAGCATTTTCGAAAAAGCAAGCCGCTTTTTCGAAAGAGAGCACCCAGGCAGTCTGGATGTTCTCTTTCGAAAAAGCACAGTTTGAATTACATAGTGCCTTTTTTCGAAAGAGCACTTTTGATAAAAGGCATTCTTTTTTTATAAAACAAGGTTTTCTGCGGTTGAAAAAACTGCTGCATTCTTTCAATTTACTTTTGAAAGAACGCGGCAGTAGTGTAGACACAGGGGAAGTTTGGTTTTTTTTCGAAAAAGACCACTTTTTTCGAGAAAACCCTGTAGTCTAGACGCACCCTCAGTGCAGCATTTCACAGGAAAGAGCAAGAAGTTACTTTGCAAAGTTGAGCTCATGGAGGTTGTAAATCATATCCTCTGACAGTAGTACAGAACCCACCTTTTGCTCTAGCATTGTGGTCTGGAATGCATCTAAGATCTTGTTTGTTTCTAGCCGTTGTGGTTATGAAGATAAAGTTGAAAATATGATGTGCTTATCTTCACTGTAGTGTTGCCAGCCTATAAGCAGGTTTCCTGAAATTATAGCTCTGAAAGAGATGAGAGGTAGGGGGTGTGTACTACAGTTTGGAAGGAAACATATGGGCTGTGTCTACACTGGGCCACTTATTCCGGAAAATCAGCCGCTTTTCCAGAATAAGCTGCGAGCTGTCTACACTGGCCCTTGAATTTCCGGAAAAGCAACGATGCTCTACTGTACAAAATCAGCCGCTATTCCGGAAAAACTATTCTGCTCCCGCTCGGGCATAAGTCCTTATTCCGGAACACTGTTCCGGAAAAGGGCCAGTGTAGACAGCCCAGTAGTCTTTTCCGGAAAAAAGCCCTGATCGCGAAAATGGCAATCGGGGCTCTTTTTCGGAAAAGCACGTCTTCATTGGCCACAGACGCTTTTCCGGAAAAAGGACTTTTCTGGAAAAGCAGCCTGCCAATGTAGATTCTCCTTTTCCGGAAAAACTGAAAATGGAATAGTATTCCGTTTTAAGCATTTCCGGAAATTCATGCCAGTGTAGACACAGCCTAAATGTACAATCATAAAATGGAGAATTACTATCTAGGCAGCAGGCCTACAGTAAATGATCTGGGAGTTATAAGGTATGAAAGATTGAATATAAGCCTGTAGTGTTCTGCAATTGCAAAAAGGGCAAATAGCATTCTGGGATGTATTAACACACGTAAAACACAAGAGATAATTGTTCCTTTCTGCTACACTATGGTGAGGCCTCAGCTGGAGTACTGTGTCCAGTTTTGGTGTCGCATTTTAAGAAACATATGGACAAATTGGAAACAACCCAGAGGACAGCAACAACAGTTCTAAAAAGTTTAGAAACCCTTACCTGTAAGGAAAAGTTAAACTGGGCAGCTACGTCTACACTGGCATGATTTTCCAGAAATGCTTTTAACGGAAATGTTTTCTGTTAAAAGCATTTTCGGAAAAGAGCATCTAGATTGGCACGGATGCTTTTCTGCAAAAGCACTTTTTGCAGAAAAGCATCCGTGCCAATCTAGACGCGCTTTTGCGCAAAAAAGCCCCGATCGCCATTTTAGCCATTGGGGCTTTTTTGCGCAAAACAGTACTGTGCTGTCTACACTGGCTCTCTTGCGCAAATGATTTGCACAAGAGGGCTTTTGCCCGAATGGGAGCAGCATAGTATTTCCGCAAGAACACTGACGATATTACATGAGATCGTCAGTGTTCTTGCGGAAATTCATGCGGCCAGTGTAGACCGCTGGCAAGTTTTTCCGCAAAGGCAGATGATTTTGAGGAAAAACTTGCCAGTCTAGACACAGCCAGCATGTTTAGTATTCAGAAAAGAAGACTGAGAAAGGACTTTTCAAAAAGTCTTTCAATATGACAAGGGCTGTTATAAAGAGGACAGTGATAGAAATGTAGCCGTGTTAGTCTGGTGTAGCTGAAACAAAAAACAGGACTATGTAGCACTTTAAAGACTAACAAGATGGTTTATTAGGTGATGGAGCTTTCACGGGCCAGACCCACTTCCTCAGATCAAATAGTATGAGGAAATAGTCTGAGGAAATAGTCACTATTTGATCTGAGGAAGTGGGTCTGGCCCACGAAAGCTCCATCACCTAATAAACCATCTTGTTAGTCTTTAAAGTGCTACATAGTCCTGTTTTTTGTAAAGAGGACAGGGATCAATTCTTCTCCATGTTCACTGAATACTGGAAAAAATGTAATCAAGTTAATTTGCCAGGGCAATTCAGGTTAGATATTACAAAAACTAATTATTAAGATACTAGAATTGGTTCCTCCGCAAACTTGCAGAAACTCATGACTTTTTTAAAAGAACAGGTTAGAAACATACGTGTCAGGAAAAGTCTAGGAATACCTGGACCTCCCTCAGTGCAGCCCTATATTTTGCTGAATTCTTTCTGTAATTACAAAATTCAACATATCACCACAGTATGATGTTGATAATAAACATGAAAGGAGTTCCACATTTGAAATCCTACCTCTGTTAAATGTCCTAAATCCAGTCTTCCTAATTTCTCCCTTCTCCCTTGAGATTTTTTCCAGAATATTTGTAACAACCAGAACTCATATCTTACTTAAAATGACATAAGTTATCAGGATTGGTTTTTAATTTTAGATTTCCGTTAAATGGTAACTTTACTTGTCAAAGAAGGAACCACTTAACAGGATTGTGATATGATTGTGCAAGATTTCTTCTAAGTTTTTCTCATCATGAATATATTTAAACCATGACACTTAGAACAACACTGGTTGCCTATTTGATACGAGCTTACTAGGCTGGTCATCACAATATTTTCTTTTAAAGAAATTAAATATGAAAAATAAACTGGCACAATCTTAAAGCTGTGAAACAAATGAAAAAAGCTAGGAAACAAAGCTGAGACTCATGGTCCAAGTTTCCTGGTGCTTTACCTAATCTAGACTCTGTGTTTGTTCATGTGTCCTTAAAATATATATTCAATTCAATATTCAGTTTTTCATAAGAAATAAAAACAGTATTCTACAATAAAAACGTCACAACTTACTACACCAAAATAAAAGCTGTAAAATAAATATTTGACAAAAAGTACAGGAAAGAATAAATGTGTATATCAGAGGTAATGCACAGACTGAGGTTGTACATTTACTTGTTTGTGTTTCAAAGAAAAGCAGAAATTTTATTATGGCATCATTAGTGACATAATTGAAGATTCACTTGCACTTAAGAGATCTTAATCTTGCTTTACTTAACAGTTCAGGCATTAAATTTAGTCACTAGTTTCTCATGGTTACTTTTCAGTGCATTGAGAGAGTACCCTAAAAGTACTTTTATCTCTTATAACTCCAGAGTTGTATTTTAGTTTTTGTCCACACTCAGGGCCTTATTATGACTTTCGTGGGTCCTATGCACTTTTGCCTTCGTGGGCCCCTTCCTCTATAAAAAAAAAAATATTAAAAATTATTTTTGATATAACTTCATTTTTTTTCTGTTTTAGGCAAAATTTAATAGATTTTTGTGGGCCCTAAAAGTTTCATTTTTTTCTGATGTGAGAAAAAAATTAAAACATTTTCTTTGACCCTAAAAGTTCATTTTTTTCTTCTGATTTTAAAAGAAATTAAAACATTTTTGTGGGCCCCTAAATGTATCGTGGGCCATAGGCACTGTGCCTACTATGCCTAATGGATAAGTCGGCCTGTCCACAGTGCCAGTAAGTATGAGAATTTCATCTTTAGTTATGCTAACTATAGTAAAGATAACAATTGGAGAGGTATCAGCCCTCATTCTTGAGTGTCTGTATCCCATGGTATAATATTACAGATAGGTTTGGCAGATTTCAATTTTTATTTTTTATTATTTTGAAGGATAATATCAATGTTTATTTTTAAACTTTTTCTATTTTTGTTGTATAATTTTAATGCTTATGCAAAATTATGGATTTCATGCACTGCTACTGTCTTTATTCAAATGCTCACAGTTGATTATGACATTACAGTGAGGTCAGATAATTACTTAATGATAATACATGCTAAAATTGAAAAACTTAAAGTTTTATAACAGTTAAAACACAAATTGTGAACATCATTTTAAAATAACAAACTAAAATGTCCTTAAATTAAACTCTAATACATTCTCAAGCAGCATTTTTCTTACTTTGCCTAATGTTATATTTTAACTACCGGTATTTATTAGAATATTTTGTCAGTTTGTGTCTACATGGTGAAATAAAAATGTACCTATGTTAAATGATAAAAATCTAATCTTTACAAGCTTAGTTTTACAGTTGGCCAAACATATGATTTTTGGCCTCATATGAGAGATCATTTGTGAGCTGAACAAACCTTTGCAACCCTAAAGTTCACAGCAACCTTTATAAAGAAAGGTACATTTCAAAAGAGAATATAATTGAATTTCATAATTCAACAAGTGTATGTCTACACTACAAAGTTAATTCGAACTTACAGACGCTAGTTCGAATTAACTTTAATAGGCGCTACACAGACAAACCGCTTGTTTGAACTTAATTCGAACTAGCGGAGCGCTTAGTTCGAACTAGGTAAACCTCATTCTACTAGGACTAACGCCTAGTTTGAATTAAGTAGTTCGAATTAAGGGCTGTGTAGCCACTTAATTCGAACTAGTGGGAAGCTAGCCCTCCCCAGCTTTCCCTGGTGGCCACTCTGGGCACCACCAGGGAAACTCGTCTGCCCCCCTCCTGGCCCTGGAGCCCTTAAAGGGGCACGGTCTGGCTACGGTGCCCATGCCAGGTGCAAGCCTGCCAGCACCCAGCCAGCAGACCCTGCACCTGGCACAGCATGAGCCAGCCACCCGCTGCCACCCAGCCCTCCGCCTCTTCCCGGGACCAGGCTGGCAGCTCCCAGGAGCCTGCCCAGGGCCGCAAGAGGCGGGCGCCCACGTGGTCTAGTGCAGACATCGTGGACCTCATCCACGACGTCCACACTAGGCACAGGAAAGTGGCTGTCTAGGGCAGGATAACTGCCAGCCTGACCACCCAGGAGCAGGTTTACATGAAAATTAGGGTGGTCCAGTGAGACCCCCAACCCTGAGCCCTAAGCTTAGAACATAAGAACATAAGAATGGCCGTACTGGGTCAGACCAAAGGTCCATCTAGCCCAGTAGCCTGTCTGCCGACAGTGGCCAACACTAGGTATCCTGTAGGGGATGGACTGAAGACAATGACCAAGCCATTTGTCTCATGCCATCCATCTCCAGCCTTCCACAAACAGAGGCCAGAGACACCATTTCTACCCCCTGGCTAATACCACTCCATGGACCCAACCTCCATGACTTTATCTAACTTCTCTTTAAACTCTGTTATAGTTCTAGTCTTCACAGCCTCCTCTGGCAAGGAGTTCCACAGGTTGACTATTTGCTTTGTGAAGAAAAACTTTTGCTTATTAGTTTGAAGCCTGCTACCCCTTCATTTCATTTGGTGTCCTCTAGTCCTTCTATTATGGGAACTAATGAAGAACTTTTCTTTATGGTCCCTCTCCACACCACACATGCTTTTATAGACCTCTATCATATCCCCCCTCAGTCTCCTATTTTCTAAGCTGAAAAGTCCCAGTCTCTTTAGCCTCTCTTCATATGAGATCTGTTCCAAACCCCTAATCATTTTAGTTGCCCTTTTCTGAAGCTTTTCCAAGGCCAAAATATCTTTTCTGGGGTGAGGAGATCACATCTGTACACAGTACTGAAGATATGGCATACCATAGTTTGATACTTCCCCTCCTCCTTCTTCCTCTGGCTTCCCCCTTCCAGCTCCCTCCTCCCAGGTTTCCTCCTCCCCTCTCCCACCCTCTCTCTTCCTCTCTCCCCTGATTGACCTCCCCCAGGATGGCAGCCTGCAGCAACTGCAGCCGGGCTGATGGCCGAGTGCTGTGATGTGCCGAGTGTGGGCATTCAGGGCACTCCAAGCCAGGACTACTTTGCTGTCCCTCATCGAGTTAGACAAGCGAGCGGGGAACCCCTGAGATCTGTCTGTCCGGGGTGGGGGTCGGGTCCCTTTAAGCACAGCCCTCAGCTAGCCTGAGACAGCAGGTCCATGCTCTAAGTCCTAATCTGATACCCTGCCGGCACTGCTTCCGGACATCCTTAACCTCGGTTCAGGGTCCACTCAATGTGGACATGCTAGTTCGAATTAGCAAAATGCTAATTTGAACTAGTTTTTAAGTCTAAATGCACTAGTTCGAATTAACTAATTCGAATTAAGTTAGTTCGAATTAGTGCTGTAGTGCAGACATACCCCAATAGCCTTTATTTTCACTACTTTTCTTAGAAAATCAACAATGTACAACACTATTAAACCACTTTCATATAAGTGTTAACTTAAAATTTGGCATTTAGGTGAATTTCTTGCATAATCAACTTTGCATGTTTTCTCTCTTCTCTGATTTCATATTCCTTTTGTCATTACACACACACACGCGCGCACACACACATATATATATAATTGCATTGTGACATTTCAAGGTCAGGTCCAGGGATTGATAATTCCCATTACTGTTACTTGGAGTTATTTACATAATTCCCTTCACAATTATTTGCAAATCTCCTCAGTTAATACTTTGAAGATTTTTATTTCTGTTCAGTGATAACATGAGAAAATATCCTGGAAAAAATCATGTTTTATCTGCTCCACTTGAGTAGCATTGCTTCAGGAACTGAATAGTTTCAAATAGCTAGCCATTGACTGCAGAGCTATAGAATTAGGAGTAACTCATTGTTCATTTATCATACAAATTAGTATGTTTAAGTGCTCTCTCGTCAAAAGTACGTAAACTTCTTCCCTCAGATATTGGATTACTTCAATGTTTACCTTGTTTACTTCAATGTTTATTTTATCAGCAGATTTCCTGATAAACAAGTGAATTTGTAGTGCAGTCCATAATCATTAAGAAAGTACGTTAAGTGATGTCAGCGCAGCGTGGCATGTCATAGCTATGTCAAAACTGAGTTATTATTGGTCAGATTATCATCCAGTGAAAATTGGCATTGTTGGCATAAACTGAAGTCAATTTATACCAAATAAGGTTTGACACTGTTTCAAAGAAAAATTGACCTGTCGTTTATCATTAATTCAAGATTAGACAAAATGGGGATGAGGATGAAAGGAAGACTAAGATGTTTTGTGGGCTTAGTCCTTCATTTTGGGGGCATTTAGAATTTTATCAGGATATTAACATTTCAAAACCTCAGGAGCCTAAGTCTCATTGAAAGGCATTATCTCATTGTCAGCTGCTTTTGAAATTTTTGACTTGAATGAATATCTGTAGTGAACCTAATCTCAACCCACCCATTGGCAAACAAATGACATGTGAGATATTGTTCAAATGGAAAGAGAAGCAGCTGGATGTGTGAGAGGGACGTTTTGTGAACCATTGCAAGTCTGAAATGTGTCAAAACAATTTCTGCAGCCCTTGAAACCAACTAGAATTATTTTTGAGAGAAATCTTTGTGCATTCTTCATCAATTATATCTTCAGTGCCTCCTTAGACCACCTCCTCATTGAAAGTGAAACATTGGTCCCAATTTTGAAATATGGAAGTGTACTATTCCTTATTGTCAATTTATGAAAGTATTTACTTCTGTTATCCCTGGGCAACATATAATATTTCTGTCTATTCAGTCCTGGCTTAAGGGAGATGTTTTAGTCCTAAAATAACTTGTGTACATTTTCTATCTGTCTAAAGGCTTGAGTTCCCTCCATTTCAGAAGTTCTGGAGATTATCCAGTTCCACTACATGCTCTATTGCCTGGGAGATATTTCTTCACTGGAGATAAGAGAAAGTCATTTGCATTGGTTCTTCTCTATGACACATGGCCTTGAGTTATTTGCTGGCAGGTTTCAATAGAAGTCTAAGCCCTGGTCTATACTAGGTTGTTATTTTGAAATAACCCTCCTTAGGTTGACTTTATAAGCATAGCATCCACAATACCAATACTGTTATTTCAAAATAAGCACTACTTATTTTGAACTCTGTACTCCTGTTTTTCTCAGAAAATAACACTAATTACGAAATAGCATTAGCATGGATGCTCTTATGCTGCTATTTTGAAGTAATTGGCCTCCGGAAGCCTCTCACAGCTGCAGCTCAGACGGTTCTGGCCACAGCTGGCATCTGTCTCCATAGTTCCCCTACTGCAGAGCTCAAAGGTTCTGGCAGCAGGAGAAGGGCTTGTTCCACATGGCTAGCTATTAAAGCCCCATGAAAGACAGCAGCATCCTAGGCAGGCATGGTGGACCCCGATGCTCCCTCGGACTCTCCCACAGCTGCCAGAATTTCTGCTGCTCCCTTGGCTACCACTGCCCAGGGATGCAGGAGAGCTCTGGCCTGGACTTGTGCATAGATCCTGGACCTCATCAAGGAGTAGAGGGAAGAGACCAACCTCCAGGATCTCCACACAAGCAAAAGGAATGTAGAAATCTACAGCCGGATTGTAGCGAATATGGATGAAAAAGGGCACACCAGACCCTCAACTAGTGTTGGATGAAAATCAAAGAGCTTCAGCAGGCCTACCACAAGGCCAGGGAGCAGAGCAGATGATCTGGGGAAGCACCACACAGATGCTGGTACTACAACCAGCTAGAGGGGGGCTGGTCACGTCCCCCAGCGTTATTGTCAAGTCCGGCCAGGACACGCCCAGTGTCAGCCACCAAAAATGCGATGTGGCAGAGGACTAGAAGGAAGAGGAGGCCACCCAAGCAACCATACCCACCAACCAGCACCTGTTTCTCACCCTGGAGCAGGTCCCTCCCTCCCAGGATGTCTCCCAGGCTTTGGAGAAACCCTAGAAGGGCATTTCTAATGAGTTCTATAACATTCCCTATCTACATACAGAGGCAGGCAATGAGCTGTGAGGGGCTGTGCACTCTTCTCTTGGCCTAGTCGGCCTGGGGGTCACACAACAGCCTGATCACATCGATGCACATGGAGCACTCACCCCTATGACACTGTCACACAGGAACCTCTCAGGCCTTCTCACAAGGCTCCTGAAGAGTTCTGCCTTATTCCAGCCTCCATGGTAGGACATTTACCCATGACAAGCCACCACTAAGGCGACTGGGGTCATGGAAACACACAGTAGTGCTGCACAAAGCACAGGGTCATGACCACACTCAGTCCGTATCCAAATGCAGCGATGGGGAAGAGAGTGATCCCATGCATAGGAACCTCACAGGGAAGAAACAGGAGGGGAACCTAGTAGCACTCTTTCTGGCAAGCAGCGTCCGCTGCTCACACACACCTCCCCCAACACCCTTCTCCCTGCATCTTCCAGGGCAGGGATAGAAGTTCTCTCTCTGCGGGATGCCACTAGTACCAGACCTGATATGTACAAGACATAGAAGGAAACCAAACCGCCCTGTCCTCTTCTCCCTCCAGCAGGCTTCTGGCGTGGCCAGCACCTCCCATGCCTGCTTGTCCCCAGGCCACGGGTGTTGTGATGCTCCCCTGGGACATCTATGCCCCTGCTGGAAAGTGCACCATATGGCCTTGCTCGAAGCACATCGCCATCATCTGAATCAAGGCCGTCAGTGTTGGCTCAGAGATTGAGGCTAGGCTTCATACACAGTGTCTCCTGGGATGACTGCTCTTTTAACTTTTCTTCAAAACTGGGCCAGCTGCAAGATTGGTGCCTCCTCCACTTCCCACACCATTTACCCAACTCCGCGGGATCCACAGGGGGAAACACACCTGTGAGGACCTCATGAGGGAGGAGATGACCTGCCTGAGGATGAGTGACAGAAGTGGGATGCCAACCAGGAGGAACAGTGGGCTAGAACAAGGCTACATGGGACCAGCTGGCACTGTTATTCTCCCTCCCTTCAGTGATGGAGTACATGGTATCGTGCATGGAGTGGGCCACCAGCCACCTCCTTGCCCCCTCATGGTTTCCCATTCTACCCTACCCAGAACTTGGGGCAGTGAGACCTCTCAGGCAGTGGAAGCTTCCTGACCACGCAGAAGCAGGTGCCACTCTCAGCCCCCTCCCGGAGCCCCCCCCTCCTTCCCCATTCCAGGTTTTTCCCCAGTCACTTCTCCATCCTGTTTTTGCAAAAAAATGGCTTTATTATTTGCTCTACAGGGGAAGGGGGAAGGCAGGAAGGTGGGATGGGATGGTAGGGAAAGGTAAGGGTGAGGGATGAAAGACACACAGAGGAAATGTAGGGGCCCCTTGTGGAAAGGCTTGGGGGAGAGTTTCAGAACTGGCCTTGCACAAAATTGTCACTTCTCCTTGCTGTGCCATGGAGCCAGGGATAGCCCTGTGCCTGCTCTGGCCTCACATGGCCATTTTGGAGTGCATGCAGCTGCTGCTCTATGCTGCCTCGCTACTCCTGCACGAGCTCAATGCCAAGCTCAGTCTGGACTCCCTCTCCATGGATGCGGTGGCTTTGCTGTGGCATCCCCAAGCGACTGTGGAGAGGCGATACTAGAGACTCAACACGAGTTCTGACGGGTGGGACCGACTGGTCCCGGAGCAATGGGATGACCAGCTGTGGCACACCGGTTTGGGGTGCACAGGTCCACGGTGGGTGCCGTCTTGATGCAGGTAAGGCCCTCTGGGGGCTGCAATTTCTGCCCAGGAGAAGGGAAGAGTCCAGGCTGGGGGGGGACAGGAGGCGTGGGGGAAGCCCCGTCACCCGGGGGCTGGTGCCGTCCCTCTCTCACATGGCCCTGCTGATGGGGGAGATTCAAGGCAAGGCGGTCCTGGCATATCTGGGGGGAGAGGGCATCACATGGTGGCAGGCTCATGCACTTGCCCTACCTCATTCTGTGTGTTCCCTGTGTTTTTGTGTGCCCTTTTGCAGGTTGTCTGAGTCATCAACAACATCCAGCTCAAGAGGGTCATCCACCCCTGGGATGTAGACGTAACCGTGGCTGGCTTCGCTGCCCTGCGGGGAGCCGTGGATGGGACCCACATCCCTATCTGGGCACCGGAGCATCAAGTGGCCCCCTTCATAAATTGGAAGGGGTACTTTCAGTGGTACTCTAGGCCCTCGTGGACCACTGAGGCAGCTTCATAGACAAATATGTGAGCGGGTTGGGAAGGGCATATGATGCCCGCATCCTCCAAAACCCCAGCCACTTTCACAGGATGGAGGTGGGCACTTTCTTCCCCAGTGGGAATTTATGGTTGGGGATGTCCACATGCCACTGTGCATTGTGCAGGAGGCAGCCTACCCACCCATGCTCTGGCTGATGTGGCCATACACCGGATTCATGGACATGCTGCCTGCCCACCGGACTGGTGCCTGGGTGGTCGATGCCACCGCTGCAGGGTTGGAGGGTCCCTCGCTCCCGGGCGGTCCTACTTCAGAGAACACAGAAAATGGTGAGGCGGTCAGTCAGCCCTGCCCACAGTGCCCCTGAGCCCCGTGCCCTCCTCCCTGAGACTCACATGACACCACACAACTGCGGCTTGGGCCCAATCAGTCCCCTATATGTGGTTTACATAAATGACTAGCTCAAAATCCTGGGAGCAAAGTGATCCTCCATGGATTGTAACCTTTGGGAGACATCACTGTGAATGGAGACCTTTGTCTGTGTCCTAGCCTCTTGGCATGATGTGTCTGTCTGCGTAGCACTGTGTACACTCCCTCCCCATGGTAGATCACATGGCGTCTACTCTTGTCACTGTCGGTGAGCATACACCATTGATGCTGTAGTCATGTTTTGAGTACACTTCCCACATTGCATGGGAGCAAGTGTGGCAGACGAGGTCTGGGTTTTCGGACTACTGTCATTGATTTCCTTGGAGACAGAGCCAGGGCTCCTGGGGAGTGTACTGTCCCTGCAGCAAGACTCTGTGGGCCACAGATCCGGGCTGCCCGCTTCCCCACACTCCCTCCCCCCAGCCCTCGGACAAGTAGCCCAGGGAACTGTGTGGCTGCGGTGGGAGGATTCCCAAGGGGGCAGCAGAGGGGCCGGGAGCAGTTGAGGGGCTCTGTGGGAGCTGCGCTCACAGGGGTGGCTCGCTGTGCTTTTCCCAGGAGCAGCAGCTTTGTCACACAGGCAGGCATGTCTGTGTGCTGTCTGTGTGTGGCACACTTCAGGATGTGTGGGGTTTGGCCTACACCAGGCATGTCCAAAGTCCGGCCCGTGGGCCAATTGCAGCCCGTGTTCCGGTTTAATACGGCCCCACAGGTAATTTGGCAATATCTATCTTTTATGGCCCCCAACGAATCCATATGTATTGAGATGAATACATTGTAAAATCTCAGTTAATGTCAGTTGGTCTAAATCAGTTATAAATATATTTGGACACAACATGTATACTTGGTGTTATGTTCCTGTTCATATTTTTTGAACTTAAAAGTTGACAGACAACCTTTATTACCAATAATATGTAATGTACTTTACAATGTTCCTGACATATATTTCAGCTTCCTGGATTTTTTTTTTCATCTGGCCTTCAGATATGAAAGGCAGAGTGATTTAACACCTGTTTAGATTTGTCATCCATATGACAAAATGAAAAGTATGCCGTTTGCAATAAACTTTGCATAAAATAGTTAATTTGCATTTAATTTTAATGGTTCAAAGAATGTCAGGCAAAATGGCCGGCCCTCACATATGTTCACTTCATCAAATCTGGCCCTCTTTGAAAAAAGATTGGACAACCCTGGCCTACACTCTTGGGGCTTGACTGCTTCCAGCCGCCATCCTCCCTCACTCCACTGGGCAGGATGTGTGTGAGCAGCAGGATCCCAGGCGTGCCCTGGAACTGCCCGCCATATCCACATGCCACACAGTCAGGCTGCACGTGCTGCGTACTGCTGCATGGCATGCAGTTCGAACTGCTCAAGTGACACTCCCATCCCCAGGCACCCGGCTGTCCCACCCTTGCAAGTGAGAACTGCAACACTCACCGGAGGATCCATCGCTGGCCTCGGACGAGGCCTGGGAGGCATCCCAGCTGCTGGGCATCTCCATCATCCTCAGAGCTGGTGGACAAGTAGCCCTCCTCCTCCAGGTTAGGCGGCCTGACAACTGGGGTGCCCAGTCCTGTGTCAACTGCTGGCAAGGGCCATTTGACTGCTGTCTCCCCCAGGATGGAGTGCAGCCACTCAAAGGGTATGTCTACACTACAAAGTTAGTTCGAACTAACGAATGTTAGTTCAAACTAACTTTCATAGGTGCTACACTAGCGCTCCGCTAGTTCGAATTTGAATCGAACTAGCGGAGCGCTTAGTTCGAACTAGGAAAACCTCATTTTACGAGGATTAAGCCTAGTTCGAACTAGCTAGTTCGAATTAAGGGGTGTGTAGCCCCTTAATTCGAAATAGTGGGAGGCTAGCCCTCCCCAGGTTTCCCTGGTGGCCACTCTGGCCAACACCAGGGAAACTCTTTTGCCCCCCTCCCGGCCCCAGACCCCTTAAAGGCACACGGTCTGGCTACGGTGCCCGTGCCAGGTGCAAGCCTGCCAGCACCCAGCCAGCAGACCCTGCACCTGGCATGGATCGAGCCACCCACCCTCTGCCCCCAGCCCGCCCGCTCTTCCCGGGACCACGATCTCCGCACTAGGCACAGGAAAGTGGCCGTCTAGGGCAGGAGAGCTGCCAGCCTGGCCACCCAGGAGCAGGTGTGCAAGAGAATCAAGGGGGTCCAGTGAGACCCCTGACCCTGAGCCCTGAGCTTACAATGGCCGTCCTGGGTCAGACCAAAGGTCCATCTAGCCCAGTAGCCTGTCTGCCAACAGCAGCCAACCCTAGGGGCCCTGGAGGGGATGGATTGAAGACAGTGACCAAGCCATTTGTCTCATGCCATCCCTCTCCAGCCTTCCACAAACCTTGGGCAGGGACACCACTCCTACCCCCTGGCTAATACCACTCAATGGACCCAGCCTCCATGACTTGATCTCACTTCCCTTTAAACTCTGTTCTAGTTCCAGCCTTCACAGCCTCCTGCAGCAAGGAGTTCCACAGGTTGACTCTTTGCTTTGTGAAGAACAACTTTCTCTTACTACTTTGAAGCCTGCTACCCATTCCTTTCCTTTGGTGTCCTCTAGTCCTTCTTTATGGGAACTAATGAAGAACTTTTCTGTATGCACCCTCTCCACCCCACTCATGCTTTTAGAGACCTTTATCCTGTCCCCCCTCCGTCTCCTCTTTTCTAAGCTGAAAAGTCCCAGTCTCTTTAGCCTCCCTTCATATGCGACCTGTTCTCAACCCCTGATCATTTTAGTTGCCCTCCTCTCTCCCAGCCTCTCTCTTCCCCTCTCCCACCTCCTTTTCCCAGTCTCCCCCAGTTTTGTTCAATAAAGACAGATTCCATTTTGGAAGAAACGTTGTCTTTATTTTTTACATCAAGAAGAGGGGCTAGGGAGGGGTAAGTGGAAGGAGGTGAGGGAGGAATGGGGTACGCGCCCCCGATGGGGAGGACTAGGCTGGCTCTGCGGGCTTCTGGGGGTGGAAGCTCTCCTGCAGCCCCCCAATTTCCCCCTCTCCCCAGATGGCAGCCTGCGGCAAGTGCAGCCGGGCTGATGGCCGAGTGGTGTGATGAGCCCAGTGTGGGTAGTCCGGGCAATCCAAGCCAGGACTGCTTTGCAAGCGGGGAACCCCTGAGAACTGTCTGTCCGGGGTGGGGGTCAGGACCCTTTAAGCGCAGCCCTCGGCAAGCCTGAGAAAGCATCTCCACACTCTAAGTTCTTCTCTGATGCCCTGCCGGCACTGCTTCCGGCCATCCTTAAGCCCGGTTCAGGGTCCACTTAATGTGGACATGCTAGTTCGAATTAGCAAAACGCTAATTCGAACTAGTTTTTTAGTCTGGATCCGTTAGTTCAAATTATCTTAGTTCAAATTAACTAATTCGAACTAAGGGTATGTCTGCACTACCACGCTAGTTCGAACTAGCGGGGGTAATTTATTCATCCGCAGTTGCAAATGAAGCCCTAATCCGAACTAGCTGTACTCCTCATTCAACGTTCAACGAGGAGTACAGCTAGTTCGGATTAGAAGCCTAATCCGAACTATCTACTCCGTGCCATGTGTAGGCGCGCGGCACGGGGTTCGAACTAGCCGGCATTTAAAAATGGCGCCGGCCGACTTCATGCAAATGATGCCCGGTAAATTCAAATCCCGGGCTTCATTTGCAACTGCGGATGACTACATTACCCCCACTAATTTGAACTAGCGGGGTAGTGTAGACATACCCTAAGTTAGTTCGAATTAATGTTGTAGTGTAGACATACCCATAGTCGGGACAGGTGTTGGCTCCTGGCCCCTCACCCTCAGTGGCCCTCATGTAGCCCAGGTTCAGCTCCTTAACCTTGTCCTGGACTTGTTCAAGGATCCGGGCCGGATGTCCCTGCTTGGCCAGTGCCTGGGCCATGTTGCTGAAGATGTCGGCATTGCAACTATGGGACCAGGATTCATGGAGGGCTTCCTCCTGTCAACCACAGGTCCAGGAGGGCCTCGACCTTTGCCCCTGACCAGCATGGGGTGCACTGCTTTGTGTCCCTCTGTGGCTGCTGGGAGCCTTGGGGTGGCTGCTGGAAGGAGGGTGCAGGCTCATGGGGTGGCTCTGGGGCAGAAATCTCCTGGGGCTCTTGGGTGCAGCAGGGCAGAGTCGTGTGGTGGAGCTGCTGTGTCTGCTGATGCTGTCAGGCAGTGTCTGCAGGGTCCCTGGGCCTTTTAGGAGGGGTCCGGCAAGCAGAAAGTAGTGAGTGTGGATATGGAGCAGCCACTTGTGTATTTTCCTGAGAGGCCAATTCTTGCGCAAGAACTCCCTGCTGCCTGTCCACACTGCTGTCTTGCACAAGAAGGCTTCTTCCTCATACAGAGTATCAGAGCTCTTGCTCAAGAAGCCTTCTGTTCCAACGCTGTACTGTAAATTTACTTGCACAAGAACGTGCATGCAGTGTAGACGCTCCGCAAACTTTTGCATAAGAATGGCCGTTCTTGCGCAAAAAGCCTGTAGTGTAAACATAGCCACAGAGCCCCTGTTCCTTTCCAGGACACAAGAATCAAATCATCACCTTAAAAAGTGATTTTTATTAAGAAAACAAAAGATATACTTGATAAAGCACACTTGATTGCTGGGTGTTACAATGTTACAATTAAGAAAAACAAATTAAAACATAGAGAAAATCTCTGGGAACAACTCTTAGATAGTGAATGGGGAAGGGGAGGGGATGGATGGACTCACATGGAGCAGTTTAAACCAAAGCACAAAAATAAAGAAAAATACCCTAACCACAACTAAATACACATTCCCCTTTATTTGCTCACGATCCCTTCCTGGTTCAGTCTACTTCCATGCCCTGAATTCCTTGCAGGCGTGGTAGTGCTGCCTGGGTTTAAATCATTCTGTGTCTCTCAACTCCTAGATTAACTTCCCAACACAAAGTAAGCAGGCAAGGTATCTCATAAAATTCAGATTTCAGCACTGTATCCCCATTGGTTCTACTGGCCCCCTGCCAACACCCTTGCTAGCTACCTGAGTTTAACCCCTTAGTCACCAGGTGCTAGTCAGAACTCCTCCTATCCATTACACCTCTGAAAATTGGAATTTTCTGGTCCAGCTACATCTGTGGTCCCGCTCCTGGACCAGAGAGCCGGGGAGCCTAAGGGCAGGAGGGGTTAGCCAGGACTGGGGAAAATAAGCTCGGCAGCTCAGCTGCAGGCAGCTCAGGACACAGGCTGGGTATGCAGGGCTGTGGCTGGATCCCCATGGCAGCGTGGGGCCAGAGTCTCCTGGCAATCCCAAGGAGCACAGGGCCAGAGTCCTGCAGCAGCCCCTGGGAGCATGAGGCTGGGCTGGAGCCCCACGGCAGTGCAGAGCCCAGGCCAGAGTCCCCTATTATTCCCCAGAAGTCTGGGAACAGAGCCCCGCATCAGCCCCCTGGAGCATGCTTCTGGAAACATGGGACCAGGTTGGAGCCCTGTGGCAGCCCACAGCAGCAAGGCTAGAGACCCACAGCAGGAAGCAGAGCCTGTGATGTCCAAGGAGATGGCAGCAACTGGGCAAGTAGCTCAGACAATTTGGGGAGAAGGGCAAGGCAGGGTGCCTTCTGGGGCAGCTTCTGGGGTTGGGGGCTGGTGGCAGGAGACCTCTCCAGGTCCAGCACATTCTCTTGTTTGGGAATGGTCCAGCTTGTAGTCCCACTCAATGTTTTCATAACCAAATGGAGAAATGTCATCCAATGCATATGTGGTTGAAAGATGGTATTTAGAGTAGTTATTAGTGGAGTCTGACAGGGGTCAGTTCTAGGCATGGTACCTTTCAGTTTTTCATTAATAACCTGGTTAATGGACCTGAGAGTATTCTTATAAAATTTGTGGATGATTTGAAGATGGGAGGGTTTGCGAACATTTTGGAGACTAGTATTAACATTTGTAAGAATAGCAGAACAGCCATACTGGGTCAAACCAATGGTCCGTTTAGCTCAGTATCCTGTCTTCTGATAGTCATCAATGCCAGATGCTTCAGAGGAAATGAACAGATCAGACAATCATCAAGTGAGCAGGCCCCTCTTGACCACTCCCAGATTCATTCCCTAGCCTCAAATCTTCCAAATTTGAGGCTAGGGATGCTCAGAACATAGAGTTGTATCCCTGACCATCCTGGCTAATAGCCACCGATGAACCTATTCTCCATGAACTTATCTAGTTCTTTTTTCAAACTCTGTTATAATTTTGTCCTTCACAGCATTATCTGGCAATGAGTTCCATGGGTTGACTACATGTTGTGAGAAGTACATCCTTTTGGGTTTTTTAGACTTGCTTCCAGTTAACTTAATTGAGTGGACCCTAGTAATTGTGTTATGTGAAGAAGTAAATAAAATGTCCTTATTCAGTTTTGCCACACCAGTCAAGATATTATAGGCCTCTATTATATCCCTTCTTAATTGTTTATTTTCCAAGCTGAAAAGTCCAGTTTTATTAATCTCTCCCCACATGGAATCTGTTCCAAGCTCTAATAATTTTTGTTAACCTTGTTTAAAACTTTTCCTTTTCTAATATATCTTTCTTGATATGGGCAAAATGAGATGCATGCAGTATTCAAGATGAGGATATACCATGAATTTATATAGAGGCATTATGATATTTTTCAGTCTTCTTATTTATCTCTTTCCTAATGGTTCCTAACATTCTGTTAGCTTTTCTTCACTAAAACTACACAATTAAGCAAATATTTTCAGAGAACTGTCTACAATGATCCCATCATTTTGTATGAATAGTTGGGATTATATTTTCCAATTTGCATTTATCAACATTGAAATGAATCTGCCATTTTTTATCCAATAAATCACTTTTGTGAGATCTTTTTGCAACTCTCCACAGTCTGCTTTGGAGTTAGCTATCTTGATTAATTGTGTATCATCTGCAATTTTTCCCACCTCACTATTAATGCCTTTTCCAAATCATTTATGAATATGTCAAAAAGCACTATTCTCAATACGTCACTGTTTACCTCCCTCAGTTCCAAAAACTGACTTGTATTCCTAGCCTTTGTTTCATATCTTTTAACATGTTACTGACCCATGAGAATACTTTACCTCTTACCCCATGAATGCTTATTTTGCTTTGGTAAGGCCCTTGTCAAAGGCTTTCTGAAATGCTAATGTCAAATCACTGACTATTTGGCATTTCATGCCTTTTAATACTACTAATAATAATTTTATTATCACAGTATCTAGGAGCCCCAGCTATGGACTAGGTCTTCATTATGCTAATGCTGGGTAAATACAAGATAAAAGGAATTTTTATTCCAAAGAGGTTACGAATAAAGGAATAAGACAATAAGCAGATCCATAAAGACTGAGGCTACGGCTATATTGCCATTTTTTTTAAGAAGAAGAAGATATGCAAATCACATTCACATTTGCATATTTTCTTCTGATTCTTTTTGCAAAAGAGGCTTTGCCGATATTTGGCCCCATGTAGACAGGGCCAAATGTTGGGAAACCACCCTCTTTCGCAAGACCCTTTATTCCTCATAAATTGAGGTTTACAGGGGCTTGCGAAAGAGAGCTTTTTTACAACATTTGGCCCCATCTATTCAGGGCCAAATATCAGCAAAACCTCTTCTGCAAAAGGAATCGGAAGAAGACATGCAATGCGAGTGCAATTTACATATCTTCTTCCAAAAAAACCTGGCAATGTAGCCGTAGACTGACTAGGAAGCACAAGAAAACAAGGAGATAATACTTATACTAGGAAGTGATATAAGTATACCAACAGCCTAATCATTGTCAGGTTTTATGAAGCATAATGATAATGGATAGTAGAAAGACAGGCGCTTGTTTAGAAATTCAACATCTGAGCATTGGGGGTGCCTCATTTTTTGAGGAGTAACGTTAGTTCAAACCAAGGGGTTTGGTTCGAACTAACACGTCCCAGAGCATACTTCCTGGTTCGAATCAGCTGTGACTTGAACAGTGTGCCAGTGAGATCATGCTAATGAAGTGCGGGATATTTAAATCCCTGCTTCACTGACTATTTCGAATGCCTGCATTTGCATCCCTAGTTCGAACTAGGGTGCAAGTGTAAACATACCCTAAGAGTTGATTCCATGTTACCTTTAACTTAATAACCCAGGCAACATCTGCTGGCAGAACATATTAAGTTCTGTACTGTATGGTATTGTTGTCATATTATATTAGCAGTTTAAATATACTTTAAATGTTATGCTTGTGGAGGAAAAACGGCTAATTGTATGAATGTTATGAGTGTTTTGTCTTTACTTATTTAGTGAAAACATTTCTATTGGAGAAAATGTTGATATAAATATAAATATCAAAACAATATTAGGTGGTTGCAGTAATTGCCACTTAGAAGGTGTAGTCGGCAAGAGTAAGTCTAAGGTCCGACACTGGGTTCTCAAAGCACAAAGGACGCCACACAGGTATCTGTCAAACACAAATAGTTTATTTCCCCATAAATGGAACAACAATATAACAAAGAAGCGGCATATCTTATGTCCCTTGCTGCAAGCCTAGAACCCCGGTTAGGCTGCAGACAAAGTGGGAGGTTGTCTCAGCTACTGAGGCACTGGTACCCAAAGCCCATCAGTGAGGTTCAAATTGCTGTGCTTTGGTGCAGCATTAAATACTGTGTCTCTACTTTGTTTTGCAGTTTGGAAATTTTCAGTGGTTACTCATTACGTGCTGATGTAGGGCTTAACTGTTAGTTATCGATCTGGTTCTGATCTAGTTCTACTTGTTCTTTGGCCCTGTATACGTGATCAGTACTTTAGGGTAAACAGAATTGTTTATGAGTTCTTGCCCTTTACCCTTATCTTATACTTGTTCTTGCTGTACTGGCAACAATGCTTATCTTAAATGGTGTATGTTCCCAAAGACTTGCTTCTGGCTCATCAGATATAGGGAAAAGGGAAAGTGAAGAAAGAATGCAGGCCTCACCACCCCTAAACTTGCACGTACAAAGTTCTTCCGCAATTAACCACTACAGAAGGTAATGCCAACTCTTTTCTGCTATGATCTGGATTATGTCCAATTTATCTTGATAATAAAAATAACTTATTTTTTACCATAAGGATAGACGAATGACTAAAGTCAATATGTTGTGATTACAGTCTGATTTAGTGAAATTATTTACTGAAATAACTTATCAAATCTTGGTTTCTCTTTCATTATTTTATACAATATTTATTCTATTTGTAAAGTAGATTTCATGTCTAACTAAAAGTGCCAGATTTATACTTGGAGTGAAGTCTGAAACCCATGATTATCCATACAAGAAAGAGCAAAGAATTGCCAACTTCATCATTTACTTGATATTCCTCAAATCTGACCATAAGGCTATGTCTACCTTGCAGGATATTGGTAGTATCACGAAATAGCTATTCCATCTCTTTAAAGCAGCCCGTTATTTCAAAATGGATTTTGAAATAACAGGTGTGTTATTCCAGCATCCCAGTAACACTCATTCCACTAGGGTTAAGGGACATTTAGGAATAGCACTTTATTTAAAAAATTGGTGTTGTGTAGATAACGCCAAATTTCAAAATAAGCTATTTTGAAATTACCTTGAAATAAGCTATAACAAGAATTCAGTCTTCATACAGTCAGGTTTATGGCCATTCTAGTGAGACTGCCATTATGCTTTATTATGTAAATAGCTGTCCAACAGAAACAGATCAAAGTCTACCATCTCATTTCACACAAATCCTTCAACAGTTATCATATACTAATGTGTTTGTCACTGCCAAAGTAGGTTGGATTTCAGTCTGTTACTATTTATAAAATTATCTAGATATATATGAACATTATAACACTGAAAAGTAATGATATATAATCTGATGGATTATTGTTATTTTCTTAATATAGATTGCATTCTTTAAATATCTATTAGAAACAAATTGAAGTCTGTTTTTAATTAGTTCAATTTAGCTTATGTTTTAGACTATTCAAATTTTCATGAGATTTCATTCTCACCGACTGACTGCAAAATCTGGTAAAAATGGAGTTCTGGCCATGCAACTCATTCTGTATGGCTGCGTCTAGACTGGCATGATTTTCCGGAAATACTTTTAACAGAAACGTTTTTCCGTTAAAAGTATTTCCGCAAAAAAGCATCTAGATTGGTCCCAAAGTTACCGTTATAACGATGTGCTTTTGCGCAAAAGCGTGTCTAGATTGGTGGCGCGCTATTGTGCAAAAGCAGAAGCCCGGAACAATTTTGAAGAGGGCACCAGCCCTTTCCAGGGACGGGAGCTGGAGCTCCGTTCAGACACGTGCTTAAAGGGGTCTCGCCGGACAGCTGTTTGTCTCCTGCGCCGTGGTTTAGGACCTCTTGCAGGGACTGACAGCTCCTAGCAATTTTGGTGGTTGTCCTGTGCCTTTTGGACACCACCCTTTAGCCACCTAGGGTATGTCTACACTACAAAGTTAGTTCGAACTAACGGACGTTAGTTCGAACTAACTTTCCTATGCCCTACACTATCGTTCCGTTAGTTCGAACTTAATTCGAACTAACGGAGCGCTTAGTTCGAACTAGGTAAACCTCATTTTACGAGGATTAAGCCTAGTTCGAACTAGCTAGTTCAAATTAAGGGCTGTGTAGACCCTTAATTCGAACTAGTGGGAGGCTAAGGCTTCCCAGGTTTCCCTGGTGGCCACTCTGGCCAACACCAGGGAAACTCTATTGCCCCACTCCCGGCCCTGGAGGCCTTAAAGGGCCACGGGCTGGTTACACAGTTTGTGCCAGTTGCAAGGCTGCAAGCACCCGTACCAGCAGACCCTGCACCTGCCACAACATGAGCCAGCCACCCGACGACACCCAGCCCTCCACTGCTCCCCAGGACCAGCCTGGTGGCTTCCAGGAGCCTGCCCGGGGGTGCAAAAGGCGGGCGCCCGCTTGGTCAAGTGCGGAGATCGTGGACCTCATCGAGGTTTGGGGGGAAGCCTCCAATGTCCATGATCTCCGCACTAGCCACAGGAACCCAGCCATCTACGGCCGCATGGCTACCAGCCTGGGCGCCAGGGGCCACCAGTGCAGCCGGGAGCAGGTCCAGTGCAAAATTAAGGACTTGCAGCAGTCCTACTCCCGGGCCTGCAAGCCAGGGGCTGACCCGGAGGCCTGCCCCCACTTCCATGCCCTGTACCACCTCCTGGGGGCTCATGCCATCCCTGCCTCCCGGGATGTGATTGACCCCGGGGCAGAGGGCCCGCTCCTGGAGACGGAGGAGGAGGAGGAGGGCTCCGAGAGCCAGGAGCCTGCCGCCAGCCTGCCCAGGACCCGGGACCCCCGAGGCACGCCACAGAGCCGCTCGCCTGTGTCGTCTGAGGCCGGGGAGGCGTCCACCTGTGAGTACCATCGTGTTCCTCTTATGTGTACGGAGGGCTGGGGCAAGAGGGAGCCCCGGGACCATGCACCTGGGCCTTGCCCACCAAGGAGCAGCAGCTGGGGATCCTGCAGGGGCCCTGGCCTTGCACAGGGGAGCTGGGTTTCACACACCTGGGCCCCTGGGGTAATTGACCGCTGGTCTTGTTGCACCACAGCTGCAGCACCTGGGCCTGCAGGGCGCACCACACCGCCTGCAGCAGCTGCCCGTGCCCGGGCAAACAGGAGAGCGAGGAACGAGGAGGAGTACCAAAGGCGGCACCTCCGGTTCATGGACCACCAGCTCCGCACCCAGGACCACTGGGTCCAGGAGGACCTGAGGCTGCACCGGAGGAATCTGGAGGCCCGGGAGGAACAGGGCCGTGCCCTGCGAGGCCACCTCCAGAGCCTGCTCGACCGCTTCCCATTTCCTCCTCCCCCTGCTCCCCCCTGCTCCCCCTTCTCCTCCTGCTCCTCCTGCTCCCCCTCCTGCTTCCGCTCCTGCTTCCTCCACACCCCCTGTCCCTCCTGCCTCCACCTCCACAACCATTTCCCACTGATGCCCCCGGACCCGCAGTGTGACGAGACGGGACAGGAAGCCGGACTCCCACCCCTGAGCTTTCCTTTCCCTTCCTCCCTTCCCTCCACTTCCAGCTCCCTCGTCCCAGGTTTCCCCCTCCCCTTTCCCACCCTCCTCCCTCTCTCCCCCCACCCCACTTATGTTAAATAAACAGACGTTTTTGTTTGAAAAACAGGTGTCTTTATTTTACAGTAGGTAGGCAGGGGAAAGGGGAAGGGGGGTAGGGTGGAGAAAGGCCCCAGTGGGGCATGCAGGGAGAGGTCAGTCCTCCTCCTCCACCAAGAAGCTCTCCCACAGGGCTTCCCGGGTTTTTCTCATCATGAATATATTTAAACCATGACACTTAGAACAACACTGGTTGCCTATTTGATACGAGCTTACTAGGCTGGTCATCACAATATTTTCTTTTAAAGAAATTAAATATGAAAAATAAACTGGCACAATCTTAAAGCTGTGAAACAAATGAAAAAAGCTAGGAAACAAAGCTGAGACTCATGGTCCAAGTTTCCTGGTGCTTTACCTAATCTAGACTCTGTGTTTGTTCATGTGTCCTTAAAATATATATTCAATTCAATATTCAGTTTTTCATAAGAAATAAAAACAGTATTCTACAATAAAAACGTCACAACTTACTACACCAAAATAAAAGCTGTAAAATAAATATTTGACAAAAAGTACAGGAAAGAATAAATGTGTATATCAGAGGTAATGCACAGACTGAGGTTGTACATTTACTTGTTTGTGTTTCAAAGAAAAGCAGAAATTTTATTATGGCATCATTAGTGACATAATTGAAGATTCACTTGCACTTAAGAGATCTTAATCTTGCTTTACTTAACAGTTCAGGCATTAAATTTAGTCACTAGTTTCTCATGGTTACTTTTCAGTGCATTGAGAGAGTACCCTAAAAGTACTTTTATCTCTTATAACTCCAGAGTTGTATTTTAGTTTTTGTCCACACTCAGGGCCTTATTATGACTTTCGTGGGTCCTATGCACTTTTGCCTTCGTGGGCCCCTTCCTCTATAAAAAAAAAAATATTAAAAATTATTTTTGATATAACTTCATTTTTTTTCTGTTTTAGGCAAAATTTAATAGATTTTTGTGGGCCCTAAAAGTTTCATTTTTTTCTGATGTGAGAAAAAAATTAAAACATTTTCTTTGACCCTAAAAGTTCATTTTTTTCTTCTGATTTTAAAAGAAATTAAAACATTTTTGTGGGCCCCTAAATGTATCGTGGGCCATAGGCACTGTGCCTACTATGCCTAATGGATAAGTCGGCCTGTCCACAGTGCCAGTAAGTATGAGAATTTCATCTTTAGTTATGCTAACTATAGTAAAGATAACAATTGGAGAGGTATCAGCCCTCATTCTTGAGTGTCTGTATCCCATGGTATAATATTACAGATAGGTTTGGCAGATTTCAATTTTTATTTTTTATTATTTTGAAGGATAATATCAATGTTTATTTTTAAACTTTTTCTATTTTTGTTGTATAATTTTAATGCTTATGCAAAATTATGGATTTCATGCACTGCTACTGTCTTTATTCAAATGCTCACAGTTGATTATGACATTACAGTGAGGTCAGATAATTACTTAATGATAATACATGCTAAAATTGAAAAACTTAAAGTTTTATAACAGTTAAAACACAAATTGTGAACATCATTTTAAAATAACAAACTAAAATGTCCTTAAATTAAACTCTAATACATTCTCAAGCAGCATTTTTCTTACTTTGCCTAATGTTATATTTTAACTACCGGTATTTATTAGAATATTTTGTCAGTTTGTGTCTACATGGTGAAATAAAAATGTACCTATGTTAAATGATAAAAATCTAATCTTTACAAGCTTAGTTTTACAGTTGGCCAAACATATGATTTTTGGCCTCATATGAGAGATCATTTGTGAGCTGAACAAACCTTTGCAACCCTAAAGTTCACAGCAACCTTTATAAAGAAAGGTACATTTCAAAAGAGAATATAATTGAATTTCATAATTCAACAAGTGTATGTCTACACTACAAAGTTAATTCGAACTTACAGACGCTAGTTCGAATTAACTTTAATAGGCGCTACACAGACAAACCGCTTGTTTGAACTTAATTCGAACTAGCGGAGCGCTTAGTTCGAACTAGGTAAACCTCATTCTACTAGGACTAACGCCTAGTTTGAATTAAGTAGTTCGAATTAAGGGCTGTGTAGCCACTTAATTCGAACTAGTGGGAAGCTAGCCCTCCCCAGCTTTCCCTGGTGGCCACTCTGGGCACCACCAGGGAAACTCGTCTGCCCCCCTCCTGGCCCTGGAGCCCTTAAAGGGGCACGGTCTGGCTACGGTGCCCATGCCAGGTGCAAGCCTGCCAGCACCCAGCCAGCAGACCCTGCACCTGGCACAGCATGAGCCAGCCACCCGCTGCCACCCAGCCCTCCGCCTCTTCCCGGGACCAGGCTGGCAGCTCCCAGGAGCCTGCCCAGGGCCGCAAGAGGCGGGCGCCCACGTGGTCTAGTGCAGACATCGTGGACCTCATCCACGACGTCCACACTAGGCACAGGAAAGTGGCTGTCTAGGGCAGGATAACTGCCAGCCTGACCACCCAGGAGCAGGTTTACATGAAAATTAGGGTGGTCCAGTGAGACCCCCAACCCTGAGCCCTAAGCTTAGAACATAAGAACATAAGAATGGCCGTACTGGGTCAGACCAAAGGTCCATCTAGCCCAGTAGCCTGTCTGCCGACAGTGGCCAACACTAGGTATCCTGTAGGGGATGGACTGAAGACAATGACCAAGCCATTTGTCTCATGCCATCCATCTCCAGCCTTCCACAAACAGAGGCCAGAGACACCATTTCTACCCCCTGGCTAATACCACTCCATGGACCCAACCTCCATGACTTTATCTAACTTCTCTTTAAACTCTGTTATAGTTCTAGTCTTCACAGCCTCCTCTGGCAAGGAGTTCCACAGGTTGACTATTTGCTTTGTGAAGAAAAACTTTTGCTTATTAGTTTGAAGCCTGCTACCCCTTCATTTCATTTGGTGTCCTCTAGTCCTTCTATTATGGGAACTAATGAAGAACTTTTCTTTATGGTCCCTCTCCACACCACACATGCTTTTATAGACCTCTATCATATCCCCCCTCAGTCTCCTATTTTCTAAGCTGAAAAGTCCCAGTCTCTTTAGCCTCTCTTCATATGAGATCTGTTCCAAACCCCTAATCATTTTAGTTGCCCTTTTCTGAAGCTTTTCCAAGGCCAAAATATCTTTTCTGGGGTGAGGAGATCACATCTGTACACAGTACTGAAGATATGGCATACCATAGTTTGATACTTCCCCTCCTCCTTCTTCCTCTGGCTTCCCCCTTCCAGCTCCCTCCTCCCAGGTTTCCTCCTCCCCTCTCCCACCCTCTCTCTTCCTCTCTCCCCTGATTGACCTCCCCCAGGATGGCAGCCTGCAGCAACTGCAGCCGGGCTGATGGCCGAGTGCTGTGATGTGCCGAGTGTGGGCATTCAGGGCACTCCAAGCCAGGACTACTTTGCTGTCCCTCATCGAGTTAGACAAGCGAGCGGGGAACCCCTGAGATCTGTCTGTCCGGGGTGGGGGTCGGGTCCCTTTAAGCACAGCCCTCAGCTAGCCTGAGACAGCAGGTCCATGCTCTAAGTCCTAATCTGATACCCTGCCGGCACTGCTTCCGGACATCCTTAACCTCGGTTCAGGGTCCACTCAATGTGGACATGCTAGTTCGAATTAGCAAAATGCTAATTTGAACTAGTTTTTAAGTCTAAATGCACTAGTTCGAATTAACTAATTCGAATTAAGTTAGTTCGAATTAGTGCTGTAGTGCAGACATACCCCAATAGCCTTTATTTTCACTACTTTTCTTAGAAAATCAACAATGTACAACACTATTAAACCACTTTCATATAAGTGTTAACTTAAAATTTGGCATTTAGGTGAATTTCTTGCATAATCAACTTTGCATGTTTTCTCTCTTCTCTGATTTCATATTCCTTTTGTCATTACACACACACACGCGCGCACACACACATATATATATAATTGCATTGTGACATTTCAAGGTCAGGTCCAGGGATTGATAATTCCCATTACTGTTACTTGGAGTTATTTACATAATTCCCTTCACAATTATTTGCAAATCTCCTCAGTTAATACTTTGAAGATTTTTATTTCTGTTCAGTGATAACATGAGAAAATATCCTGGAAAAAATCATGTTTTATCTGCTCCACTTGAGTAGCATTGCTTCAGGAACTGAATAGTTTCAAATAGCTAGCCATTGACTGCAGAGCTATAGAATTAGGAGTAACTCATTGTTCATTTATCATACAAATTAGTATGTTTAAGTGCTCTCTCGTCAAAAGTACGTAAACTTCTTCCCTCAGATATTGGATTACTTCAATGTTTACCTTGTTTACTTCAATGTTTATTTTATCAGCAGATTTCCTGATAAACAAGTGAATTTGTAGTGCAGTCCATAATCATTAAGAAAGTACGTTAAGTGATGTCAGCGCAGCGTGGCATGTCATAGCTATGTCAAAACTGAGTTATTATTGGTCAGATTATCATCCAGTGAAAATTGGCATTGTTGGCATAAACTGAAGTCAATTTATACCAAATAAGGTTTGACACTGTTTCAAAGAAAAATTGACCTGTCGTTTATCATTAATTCAAGATTAGACAAAATGGGGATGAGGATGAAAGGAAGACTAAGATGTTTTGTGGGCTTAGTCCTTCATTTTGGGGGCATTTAGAATTTTATCAGGATATTAACATTTCAAAACCTCAGGAGCCTAAGTCTCATTGAAAGGCATTATCTCATTGTCAGCTGCTTTTGAAATTTTTGACTTGAATGAATATCTGTAGTGAACCTAATCTCAACCCACCCATTGGCAAACAAATGACATGTGAGATATTGTTCAAATGGAAAGAGAAGCAGCTGGATGTGTGAGAGGGACGTTTTGTGAACCATTGCAAGTCTGAAATGTGTCAAAACAATTTCTGCAGCCCTTGAAACCAACTAGAATTATTTTTGAGAGAAATCTTTGTGCATTCTTCATCAATTATATCTTCAGTGCCTCCTTAGACCACCTCCTCATTGAAAGTGAAACATTGGT
The DNA here is from genome assembly GCF_049634645.1 of Pelodiscus sinensis. NCBI lineage: Eukaryota > Metazoa > Chordata > Testudines > Trionychidae > Pelodiscus > Pelodiscus sinensis. The sequence continues at coordinate 13,619,280 of NC_134723.1, forward strand.
CCCAATTTTGAAATATGGAAGTGTACTATTCCTTATTGTCAATTTATGAAAGTATTTACTTCTGTTATCCCTGGGCAACATATAATATTTCTGTCTATTCAGTCCTGGCTTAAGGGAGATGTTTTAGTCCTAAAATAACTTGTGTACATTTTCTATCTGTCTAAAGGCTTGAGTTCCCTCCATTTCAGAAGTTCTGGAGATTATCCAGTTCCACTACATGCTCTATTGCCTGGGAGATATTTCTTCACTGGAGATAAGAGAAAGTCATTTGCATTGGTTCTTCTCTATGACACATGGCCTTGAGTTATTTGCTGGCAGGTTTCAATAGAAGTCTAAGCCCTGGTCTATACTAGGTTGTTATTTTGAAATAACCCTCCTTAGGTTGACTTTATAAGCATAGCATCCACAATACCAATACTGTTATTTCAAAATAAGCACTACTTATTTTGAACTCTGTACTCCTGTTTTTCTCAGAAAATAACACTAATTACGAAATAGCATTAGCATGGATGCTCTTATGCTGCTATTTTGAAGTAATTGGCCTCCGGAAGCCTCTCACAGCTGCAGCTCAGACGGTTCTGGCCACAGCTGGCATCTGTCTCCATAGTTCCCCTACTGCAGAGCTCAAAGGTTCTGGCAGCAGGAGAAGGGCTTGTTCCACATGGCTAGCTATTAAAGCCCCATGAAAGACAGCAGCATCCTAGGCAGGCATGGTGGACCCCGATGCTCCCTCGGACTCTCCCACAGCTGCCAGAATTTCTGCTGCTCCCTTGGCTACCACTGCCCAGGGATGCAGGAGAGCTCTGGCCTGGACTTGTGCATAGATCCTGGACCTCATCAAGGAGTAGAGGGAAGAGACCAACCTCCAGGATCTCCACACAAGCAAAAGGAATGTAGAAATCTACAGCCGGATTGTAGCGAATATGGATGAAAAAGGGCACACCAGACCCTCAACTAGTGTTGGATGAAAATCAAAGAGCTTCAGCAGGCCTACCACAAGGCCAGGGAGCAGAGCAGATGATCTGGGGAAGCACCACACAGATGCTGGTACTACAACCAGCTAGAGGGGGGCTGGTCACGTCCCCCAGCGTTATTGTCAAGTCCGGCCAGGACACGCCCAGTGTCAGCCACCAAAAATGCGATGTGGCAGAGGACTAGAAGGAAGAGGAGGCCACCCAAGCAACCATACCCACCAACCAGCACCTGTTTCTCACCCTGGAGCAGGTCCCTCCCTCCCAGGATGTCTCCCAGGCTTTGGAGAAACCCTAGAAGGGCATTTCTAATGAGTTCTATAACATTCCCTATCTACATACAGAGGCAGGCAATGAGCTGTGAGGGGCTGTGCACTCTTCTCTTGGCCTAGTCGGCCTGGGGGTCACACAACAGCCTGATCACATCGATGCACATGGAGCACTCACCCCTATGACACTGTCACACAGGAACCTCTCAGGCCTTCTCACAAGGCTCCTGAAGAGTTCTGCCTTATTCCAGCCTCCATGGTAGGACATTTACCCATGACAAGCCACCACTAAGGCGACTGGGGTCATGGAAACACACAGTAGTGCTGCACAAAGCACAGGGTCATGACCACACTCAGTCCGTATCCAAATGCAGCGATGGGGAAGAGAGTGATCCCATGCATAGGAACCTCACAGGGAAGAAACAGGAGGGGAACCTAGTAGCACTCTTTCTGGCAAGCAGCGTCCGCTGCTCACACACACCTCCCCCAACACCCTTCTCCCTGCATCTTCCAGGGCAGGGATAGAAGTTCTCTCTCTGCGGGATGCCACTAGTACCAGACCTGATATGTACAAGACATAGAAGGAAACCAAACCGCCCTGTCCTCTTCTCCCTCCAGCAGGCTTCTGGCGTGGCCAGCACCTCCCATGCCTGCTTGTCCCCAGGCCACGGGTGTTGTGATGCTCCCCTGGGACATCTATGCCCCTGCTGGAAAGTGCACCATATGGCCTTGCTCGAAGCACATCGCCATCATCTGAATCAAGGCCGTCAGTGTTGGCTCAGAGATTGAGGCTAGGCTTCATACACAGTGTCTCCTGGGATGACTGCTCTTTTAACTTTTCTTCAAAACTGGGCCAGCTGCAAGATTGGTGCCTCCTCCACTTCCCACACCATTTACCCAACTCCGCGGGATCCACAGGGGGAAACACACCTGTGAGGACCTCATGAGGGAGGAGATGACCTGCCTGAGGATGAGTGACAGAAGTGGGATGCCAACCAGGAGGAACAGTGGGCTAGAACAAGGCTACATGGGACCAGCTGGCACTGTTATTCTCCCTCCCTTCAGTGATGGAGTACATGGTATCGTGCATGGAGTGGGCCACCAGCCACCTCCTTGCCCCCTCATGGTTTCCCATTCTACCCTACCCAGAACTTGGGGCAGTGAGACCTCTCAGGCAGTGGAAGCTTCCTGACCACGCAGAAGCAGGTGCCACTCTCAGCCCCCTCCCGGAGCCCCCCCCTCCTTCCCCATTCCAGGTTTTTCCCCAGTCACTTCTCCATCCTGTTTTTGCAAAAAAATGGCTTTATTATTTGCTCTACAGGGGAAGGGGGAAGGCAGGAAGGTGGGATGGGATGGTAGGGAAAGGTAAGGGTGAGGGATGAAAGACACACAGAGGAAATGTAGGGGCCCCTTGTGGAAAGGCTTGGGGGAGAGTTTCAGAACTGGCCTTGCACAAAATTGTCACTTCTCCTTGCTGTGCCATGGAGCCAGGGATAGCCCTGTGCCTGCTCTGGCCTCACATGGCCATTTTGGAGTGCATGCAGCTGCTGCTCTATGCTGCCTCGCTACTCCTGCACGAGCTCAATGCCAAGCTCAGTCTGGACTCCCTCTCCATGGATGCGGTGGCTTTGCTGTGGCATCCCCAAGCGACTGTGGAGAGGCGATACTAGAGACTCAACACGAGTTCTGACGGGTGGGACCGACTGGTCCCGGAGCAATGGGATGACCAGCTGTGGCACACCGGTTTGGGGTGCACAGGTCCACGGTGGGTGCCGTCTTGATGCAGGTAAGGCCCTCTGGGGGCTGCAATTTCTGCCCAGGAGAAGGGAAGAGTCCAGGCTGGGGGGGGACAGGAGGCGTGGGGGAAGCCCCGTCACCCGGGGGCTGGTGCCGTCCCTCTCTCACATGGCCCTGCTGATGGGGGAGATTCAAGGCAAGGCGGTCCTGGCATATCTGGGGGGAGAGGGCATCACATGGTGGCAGGCTCATGCACTTGCCCTACCTCATTCTGTGTGTTCCCTGTGTTTTTGTGTGCCCTTTTGCAGGTTGTCTGAGTCATCAACAACATCCAGCTCAAGAGGGTCATCCACCCCTGGGATGTAGACGTAACCGTGGCTGGCTTCGCTGCCCTGCGGGGAGCCGTGGATGGGACCCACATCCCTATCTGGGCACCGGAGCATCAAGTGGCCCCCTTCATAAATTGGAAGGGGTACTTTCAGTGGTACTCTAGGCCCTCGTGGACCACTGAGGCAGCTTCATAGACAAATATGTGAGCGGGTTGGGAAGGGCATATGATGCCCGCATCCTCCAAAACCCCAGCCACTTTCACAGGATGGAGGTGGGCACTTTCTTCCCCAGTGGGAATTTATGGTTGGGGATGTCCACATGCCACTGTGCATTGTGCAGGAGGCAGCCTACCCACCCATGCTCTGGCTGATGTGGCCATACACCGGATTCATGGACATGCTGCCTGCCCACCGGACTGGTGCCTGGGTGGTCGATGCCACCGCTGCAGGGTTGGAGGGTCCCTCGCTCCCGGGCGGTCCTACTTCAGAGAACACAGAAAATGGTGAGGCGGTCAGTCAGCCCTGCCCACAGTGCCCCTGAGCCCCGTGCCCTCCTCCCTGAGACTCACATGACACCACACAACTGCGGCTTGGGCCCAATCAGTCCCCTATATGTGGTTTACATAAATGACTAGCTCAAAATCCTGGGAGCAAAGTGATCCTCCATGGATTGTAACCTTTGGGAGACATCACTGTGAATGGAGACCTTTGTCTGTGTCCTAGCCTCTTGGCATGATGTGTCTGTCTGCGTAGCACTGTGTACACTCCCTCCCCATGGTAGATCACATGGCGTCTACTCTTGTCACTGTCGGTGAGCATACACCATTGATGCTGTAGTCATGTTTTGAGTACACTTCCCACATTGCATGGGAGCAAGTGTGGCAGACGAGGTCTGGGTTTTCGGACTACTGTCATTGATTTCCTTGGAGACAGAGCCAGGGCTCCTGGGGAGTGTACTGTCCCTGCAGCAAGACTCTGTGGGCCACAGATCCGGGCTGCCCGCTTCCCCACACTCCCTCCCCCCAGCCCTCGGACAAGTAGCCCAGGGAACTGTGTGGCTGCGGTGGGAGGATTCCCAAGGGGGCAGCAGAGGGGCCGGGAGCAGTTGAGGGGCTCTGTGGGAGCTGCGCTCACAGGGGTGGCTCGCTGTGCTTTTCCCAGGAGCAGCAGCTTTGTCACACAGGCAGGCATGTCTGTGTGCTGTCTGTGTGTGGCACACTTCAGGATGTGTGGGGTTTGGCCTACACCAGGCATGTCCAAAGTCCGGCCCGTGGGCCAATTGCAGCCCGTGTTCCGGTTTAATACGGCCCCACAGGTAATTTGGCAATATCTATCTTTTATGGCCCCCAACGAATCCATATGTATTGAGATGAATACATTGTAAAATCTCAGTTAATGTCAGTTGGTCTAAATCAGTTATAAATATATTTGGACACAACATGTATACTTGGTGTTATGTTCCTGTTCATATTTTTTGAACTTAAAAGTTGACAGACAACCTTTATTACCAATAATATGTAATGTACTTTACAATGTTCCTGACATATATTTCAGCTTCCTGGATTTTTTTTTTCATCTGGCCTTCAGATATGAAAGGCAGAGTGATTTAACACCTGTTTAGATTTGTCATCCATATGACAAAATGAAAAGTATGCCGTTTGCAATAAACTTTGCATAAAATAGTTAATTTGCATTTAATTTTAATGGTTCAAAGAATGTCAGGCAAAATGGCCGGCCCTCACATATGTTCACTTCATCAAATCTGGCCCTCTTTGAAAAAAGATTGGACAACCCTGGCCTACACTCTTGGGGCTTGACTGCTTCCAGCCGCCATCCTCCCTCACTCCACTGGGCAGGATGTGTGTGAGCAGCAGGATCCCAGGCGTGCCCTGGAACTGCCCGCCATATCCACATGCCACACAGTCAGGCTGCACGTGCTGCGTACTGCTGCATGGCATGCAGTTCGAACTGCTCAAGTGACACTCCCATCCCCAGGCACCCGGCTGTCCCACCCTTGCAAGTGAGAACTGCAACACTCACCGGAGGATCCATCGCTGGCCTCGGACGAGGCCTGGGAGGCATCCCAGCTGCTGGGCATCTCCATCATCCTCAGAGCTGGTGGACAAGTAGCCCTCCTCCTCCAGGTTAGGCGGCCTGACAACTGGGGTGCCCAGTCCTGTGTCAACTGCTGGCAAGGGCCATTTGACTGCTGTCTCCCCCAGGATGGAGTGCAGCCACTCAAAGGGTATGTCTACACTACAAAGTTAGTTCGAACTAACGAATGTTAGTTCAAACTAACTTTCATAGGTGCTACACTAGCGCTCCGCTAGTTCGAATTTGAATCGAACTAGCGGAGCGCTTAGTTCGAACTAGGAAAACCTCATTTTACGAGGATTAAGCCTAGTTCGAACTAGCTAGTTCGAATTAAGGGGTGTGTAGCCCCTTAATTCGAAATAGTGGGAGGCTAGCCCTCCCCAGGTTTCCCTGGTGGCCACTCTGGCCAACACCAGGGAAACTCTTTTGCCCCCCTCCCGGCCCCAGACCCCTTAAAGGCACACGGTCTGGCTACGGTGCCCGTGCCAGGTGCAAGCCTGCCAGCACCCAGCCAGCAGACCCTGCACCTGGCATGGATCGAGCCACCCACCCTCTGCCCCCAGCCCGCCCGCTCTTCCCGGGACCACGATCTCCGCACTAGGCACAGGAAAGTGGCCGTCTAGGGCAGGAGAGCTGCCAGCCTGGCCACCCAGGAGCAGGTGTGCAAGAGAATCAAGGGGGTCCAGTGAGACCCCTGACCCTGAGCCCTGAGCTTACAATGGCCGTCCTGGGTCAGACCAAAGGTCCATCTAGCCCAGTAGCCTGTCTGCCAACAGCAGCCAACCCTAGGGGCCCTGGAGGGGATGGATTGAAGACAGTGACCAAGCCATTTGTCTCATGCCATCCCTCTCCAGCCTTCCACAAACCTTGGGCAGGGACACCACTCCTACCCCCTGGCTAATACCACTCAATGGACCCAGCCTCCATGACTTGATCTCACTTCCCTTTAAACTCTGTTCTAGTTCCAGCCTTCACAGCCTCCTGCAGCAAGGAGTTCCACAGGTTGACTCTTTGCTTTGTGAAGAACAACTTTCTCTTACTACTTTGAAGCCTGCTACCCATTCCTTTCCTTTGGTGTCCTCTAGTCCTTCTTTATGGGAACTAATGAAGAACTTTTCTGTATGCACCCTCTCCACCCCACTCATGCTTTTAGAGACCTTTATCCTGTCCCCCCTCCGTCTCCTCTTTTCTAAGCTGAAAAGTCCCAGTCTCTTTAGCCTCCCTTCATATGCGACCTGTTCTCAACCCCTGATCATTTTAGTTGCCCTCCTCTCTCCCAGCCTCTCTCTTCCCCTCTCCCACCTCCTTTTCCCAGTCTCCCCCAGTTTTGTTCAATAAAGACAGATTCCATTTTGGAAGAAACGTTGTCTTTATTTTTTACATCAAGAAGAGGGGCTAGGGAGGGGTAAGTGGAAGGAGGTGAGGGAGGAATGGGGTACGCGCCCCCGATGGGGAGGACTAGGCTGGCTCTGCGGGCTTCTGGGGGTGGAAGCTCTCCTGCAGCCCCCCAATTTCCCCCTCTCCCCAGATGGCAGCCTGCGGCAAGTGCAGCCGGGCTGATGGCCGAGTGGTGTGATGAGCCCAGTGTGGGTAGTCCGGGCAATCCAAGCCAGGACTGCTTTGCAAGCGGGGAACCCCTGAGAACTGTCTGTCCGGGGTGGGGGTCAGGACCCTTTAAGCGCAGCCCTCGGCAAGCCTGAGAAAGCATCTCCACACTCTAAGTTCTTCTCTGATGCCCTGCCGGCACTGCTTCCGGCCATCCTTAAGCCCGGTTCAGGGTCCACTTAATGTGGACATGCTAGTTCGAATTAGCAAAACGCTAATTCGAACTAGTTTTTTAGTCTGGATCCGTTAGTTCAAATTATCTTAGTTCAAATTAACTAATTCGAACTAAGGGTATGTCTGCACTACCACGCTAGTTCGAACTAGCGGGGGTAATTTATTCATCCGCAGTTGCAAATGAAGCCCTAATCCGAACTAGCTGTACTCCTCATTCAACGTTCAACGAGGAGTACAGCTAGTTCGGATTAGAAGCCTAATCCGAACTATCTACTCCGTGCCATGTGTAGGCGCGCGGCACGGGGTTCGAACTAGCCGGCATTTAAAAATGGCGCCGGCCGACTTCATGCAAATGATGCCCGGTAAATTCAAATCCCGGGCTTCATTTGCAACTGCGGATGACTACATTACCCCCACTAATTTGAACTAGCGGGGTAGTGTAGACATACCCTAAGTTAGTTCGAATTAATGTTGTAGTGTAGACATACCCATAGTCGGGACAGGTGTTGGCTCCTGGCCCCTCACCCTCAGTGGCCCTCATGTAGCCCAGGTTCAGCTCCTTAACCTTGTCCTGGACTTGTTCAAGGATCCGGGCCGGATGTCCCTGCTTGGCCAGTGCCTGGGCCATGTTGCTGAAGATGTCGGCATTGCAACTATGGGACCAGGATTCATGGAGGGCTTCCTCCTGTCAACCACAGGTCCAGGAGGGCCTCGACCTTTGCCCCTGACCAGCATGGGGTGCACTGCTTTGTGTCCCTCTGTGGCTGCTGGGAGCCTTGGGGTGGCTGCTGGAAGGAGGGTGCAGGCTCATGGGGTGGCTCTGGGGCAGAAATCTCCTGGGGCTCTTGGGTGCAGCAGGGCAGAGTCGTGTGGTGGAGCTGCTGTGTCTGCTGATGCTGTCAGGCAGTGTCTGCAGGGTCCCTGGGCCTTTTAGGAGGGGTCCGGCAAGCAGAAAGTAGTGAGTGTGGATATGGAGCAGCCACTTGTGTATTTTCCTGAGAGGCCAATTCTTGCGCAAGAACTCCCTGCTGCCTGTCCACACTGCTGTCTTGCACAAGAAGGCTTCTTCCTCATACAGAGTATCAGAGCTCTTGCTCAAGAAGCCTTCTGTTCCAACGCTGTACTGTAAATTTACTTGCACAAGAACGTGCATGCAGTGTAGACGCTCCGCAAACTTTTGCATAAGAATGGCCGTTCTTGCGCAAAAAGCCTGTAGTGTAAACATAGCCACAGAGCCCCTGTTCCTTTCCAGGACACAAGAATCAAATCATCACCTTAAAAAGTGATTTTTATTAAGAAAACAAAAGATATACTTGATAAAGCACACTTGATTGCTGGGTGTTACAATGTTACAATTAAGAAAAACAAATTAAAACATAGAGAAAATCTCTGGGAACAACTCTTAGATAGTGAATGGGGAAGGGGAGGGGATGGATGGACTCACATGGAGCAGTTTAAACCAAAGCACAAAAATAAAGAAAAATACCCTAACCACAACTAAATACACATTCCCCTTTATTTGCTCACGATCCCTTCCTGGTTCAGTCTACTTCCATGCCCTGAATTCCTTGCAGGCGTGGTAGTGCTGCCTGGGTTTAAATCATTCTGTGTCTCTCAACTCCTAGATTAACTTCCCAACACAAAGTAAGCAGGCAAGGTATCTCATAAAATTCAGATTTCAGCACTGTATCCCCATTGGTTCTACTGGCCCCCTGCCAACACCCTTGCTAGCTACCTGAGTTTAACCCCTTAGTCACCAGGTGCTAGTCAGAACTCCTCCTATCCATTACACCTCTGAAAATTGGAATTTTCTGGTCCAGCTACATCTGTGGTCCCGCTCCTGGACCAGAGAGCCGGGGAGCCTAAGGGCAGGAGGGGTTAGCCAGGACTGGGGAAAATAAGCTCGGCAGCTCAGCTGCAGGCAGCTCAGGACACAGGCTGGGTATGCAGGGCTGTGGCTGGATCCCCATGGCAGCGTGGGGCCAGAGTCTCCTGGCAATCCCAAGGAGCACAGGGCCAGAGTCCTGCAGCAGCCCCTGGGAGCATGAGGCTGGGCTGGAGCCCCACGGCAGTGCAGAGCCCAGGCCAGAGTCCCCTATTATTCCCCAGAAGTCTGGGAACAGAGCCCCGCATCAGCCCCCTGGAGCATGCTTCTGGAAACATGGGACCAGGTTGGAGCCCTGTGGCAGCCCACAGCAGCAAGGCTAGAGACCCACAGCAGGAAGCAGAGCCTGTGATGTCCAAGGAGATGGCAGCAACTGGGCAAGTAGCTCAGACAATTTGGGGAGAAGGGCAAGGCAGGGTGCCTTCTGGGGCAGCTTCTGGGGTTGGGGGCTGGTGGCAGGAGACCTCTCCAGGTCCAGCACATTCTCTTGTTTGGGAATGGTCCAGCTTGTAGTCCCACTCAATGTTTTCATAACCAAATGGAGAAATGTCATCCAATGCATATGTGGTTGAAAGATGGTATTTAGAGTAGTTATTAGTGGAGTCTGACAGGGGTCAGTTCTAGGCATGGTACCTTTCAGTTTTTCATTAATAACCTGGTTAATGGACCTGAGAGTATTCTTATAAAATTTGTGGATGATTTGAAGATGGGAGGGTTTGCGAACATTTTGGAGACTAGTATTAACATTTGTAAGAATAGCAGAACAGCCATACTGGGTCAAACCAATGGTCCGTTTAGCTCAGTATCCTGTCTTCTGATAGTCATCAATGCCAGATGCTTCAGAGGAAATGAACAGATCAGACAATCATCAAGTGAGCAGGCCCCTCTTGACCACTCCCAGATTCATTCCCTAGCCTCAAATCTTCCAAATTTGAGGCTAGGGATGCTCAGAACATAGAGTTGTATCCCTGACCATCCTGGCTAATAGCCACCGATGAACCTATTCTCCATGAACTTATCTAGTTCTTTTTTCAAACTCTGTTATAATTTTGTCCTTCACAGCATTATCTGGCAATGAGTTCCATGGGTTGACTACATGTTGTGAGAAGTACATCCTTTTGGGTTTTTTAGACTTGCTTCCAGTTAACTTAATTGAGTGGACCCTAGTAATTGTGTTATGTGAAGAAGTAAATAAAATGTCCTTATTCAGTTTTGCCACACCAGTCAAGATATTATAGGCCTCTATTATATCCCTTCTTAATTGTTTATTTTCCAAGCTGAAAAGTCCAGTTTTATTAATCTCTCCCCACATGGAATCTGTTCCAAGCTCTAATAATTTTTGTTAACCTTGTTTAAAACTTTTCCTTTTCTAATATATCTTTCTTGATATGGGCAAAATGAGATGCATGCAGTATTCAAGATGAGGATATACCATGAATTTATATAGAGGCATTATGATATTTTTCAGTCTTCTTATTTATCTCTTTCCTAATGGTTCCTAACATTCTGTTAGCTTTTCTTCACTAAAACTACACAATTAAGCAAATATTTTCAGAGAACTGTCTACAATGATCCCATCATTTTGTATGAATAGTTGGGATTATATTTTCCAATTTGCATTTATCAACATTGAAATGAATCTGCCATTTTTTATCCAATAAATCACTTTTGTGAGATCTTTTTGCAACTCTCCACAGTCTGCTTTGGAGTTAGCTATCTTGATTAATTGTGTATCATCTGCAATTTTTCCCACCTCACTATTAATGCCTTTTCCAAATCATTTATGAATATGTCAAAAAGCACTATTCTCAATACGTCACTGTTTACCTCCCTCAGTTCCAAAAACTGACTTGTATTCCTAGCCTTTGTTTCATATCTTTTAACATGTTACTGACCCATGAGAATACTTTACCTCTTACCCCATGAATGCTTATTTTGCTTTGGTAAGGCCCTTGTCAAAGGCTTTCTGAAATGCTAATGTCAAATCACTGACTATTTGGCATTTCATGCCTTTTAATACTACTAATAATAATTTTATTATCACAGTATCTAGGAGCCCCAGCTATGGACTAGGTCTTCATTATGCTAATGCTGGGTAAATACAAGATAAAAGGAATTTTTATTCCAAAGAGGTTACGAATAAAGGAATAAGACAATAAGCAGATCCATAAAGACTGAGGCTACGGCTATATTGCCATTTTTTTTAAGAAGAAGAAGATATGCAAATCACATTCACATTTGCATATTTTCTTCTGATTCTTTTTGCAAAAGAGGCTTTGCCGATATTTGGCCCCATGTAGACAGGGCCAAATGTTGGGAAACCACCCTCTTTCGCAAGACCCTTTATTCCTCATAAATTGAGGTTTACAGGGGCTTGCGAAAGAGAGCTTTTTTACAACATTTGGCCCCATCTATTCAGGGCCAAATATCAGCAAAACCTCTTCTGCAAAAGGAATCGGAAGAAGACATGCAATGCGAGTGCAATTTACATATCTTCTTCCAAAAAAACCTGGCAATGTAGCCGTAGACTGACTAGGAAGCACAAGAAAACAAGGAGATAATACTTATACTAGGAAGTGATATAAGTATACCAACAGCCTAATCATTGTCAGGTTTTATGAAGCATAATGATAATGGATAGTAGAAAGACAGGCGCTTGTTTAGAAATTCAACATCTGAGCATTGGGGGTGCCTCATTTTTTGAGGAGTAACGTTAGTTCAAACCAAGGGGTTTGGTTCGAACTAACACGTCCCAGAGCATACTTCCTGGTTCGAATCAGCTGTGACTTGAACAGTGTGCCAGTGAGATCATGCTAATGAAGTGCGGGATATTTAAATCCCTGCTTCACTGACTATTTCGAATGCCTGCATTTGCATCCCTAGTTCGAACTAGGGTGCAAGTGTAAACATACCCTAAGAGTTGATTCCATGTTACCTTTAACTTAATAACCCAGGCAACATCTGCTGGCAGAACATATTAAGTTCTGTACTGTATGGTATTGTTGTCATATTATATTAGCAGTTTAAATATACTTTAAATGTTATGCTTGTGGAGGAAAAACGGCTAATTGTATGAATGTTATGAGTGTTTTGTCTTTACTTATTTAGTGAAAACATTTCTATTGGAGAAAATGTTGATATAAATATAAATATCAAAACAATATTAGGTGGTTGCAGTAATTGCCACTTAGAAGGTGTAGTCGGCAAGAGTAAGTCTAAGGTCCGACACTGGGTTCTCAAAGCACAAAGGACGCCACACAGGTATCTGTCAAACACAAATAGTTTATTTCCCCATAAATGGAACAACAATATAACAAAGAAGCGGCATATCTTATGTCCCTTGCTGCAAGCCTAGAACCCCGGTTAGGCTGCAGACAAAGTGGGAGGTTGTCTCAGCTACTGAGGCACTGGTACCCAAAGCCCATCAGTGAGGTTCAAATTGCTGTGCTTTGGTGCAGCATTAAATACTGTGTCTCTACTTTGTTTTGCAGTTTGGAAATTTTCAGTGGTTACTCATTACGTGCTGATGTAGGGCTTAACTGTTAGTTATCGATCTGGTTCTGATCTAGTTCTACTTGTTCTTTGGCCCTGTATACGTGATCAGTACTTTAGGGTAAACAGAATTGTTTATGAGTTCTTGCCCTTTACCCTTATCTTATACTTGTTCTTGCTGTACTGGCAACAATGCTTATCTTAAATGGTGTATGTTCCCAAAGACTTGCTTCTGGCTCATCAGATATAGGGAAAAGGGAAAGTGAAGAAAGAATGCAGGCCTCACCACCCCTAAACTTGCACGTACAAAGTTCTTCCGCAATTAACCACTACAGAAGGTAATGCCAACTCTTTTCTGCTATGATCTGGATTATGTCCAATTTATCTTGATAATAAAAATAACTTATTTTTTACCATAAGGATAGACGAATGACTAAAGTCAATATGTTGTGATTACAGTCTGATTTAGTGAAATTATTTACTGAAATAACTTATCAAATCTTGGTTTCTCTTTCATTATTTTATACAATATTTATTCTATTTGTAAAGTAGATTTCATGTCTAACTAAAAGTGCCAGATTTATACTTGGAGTGAAGTCTGAAACCCATGATTATCCATACAAGAAAGAGCAAAGAATTGCCAACTTCATCATTTACTTGATATTCCTCAAATCTGACCATAAGGCTATGTCTACCTTGCAGGATATTGGTAGTATCACGAAATAGCTATTCCATCTCTTTAAAGCAGCCCGTTATTTCAAAATGGATTTTGAAATAACAGGTGTGTTATTCCAGCATCCCAGTAACACTCATTCCACTAGGGTTAAGGGACATTTAGGAATAGCACTTTATTTAAAAAATTGGTGTTGTGTAGATAACGCCAAATTTCAAAATAAGCTATTTTGAAATTACCTTGAAATAAGCTATAACAAGAATTCAGTCTTCATACAGTCAGGTTTATGGCCATTCTAGTGAGACTGCCATTATGCTTTATTATGTAAATAGCTGTCCAACAGAAACAGATCAAAGTCTACCATCTCATTTCACACAAATCCTTCAACAGTTATCATATACTAATGTGTTTGTCACTGCCAAAGTAGGTTGGATTTCAGTCTGTTACTATTTATAAAATTATCTAGATATATATGAACATTATAACACTGAAAAGTAATGATATATAATCTGATGGATTATTGTTATTTTCTTAATATAGATTGCATTCTTTAAATATCTATTAGAAACAAATTGAAGTCTGTTTTTAATTAGTTCAATTTAGCTTATGTTTTAGACTATTCAAATTTTCATGAGATTTCATTCTCACCGACTGACTGCAAAATCTGGTAAAAATGGAGTTCTGGCCATGCAACTCATTCTGTATGGCTGCGTCTAGACTGGCATGATTTTCCGGAAATACTTTTAACAGAAACGTTTTTCCGTTAAAAGTATTTCCGCAAAAAAGCATCTAGATTGGTCCCAAAGTTACCGTTATAACGATGTGCTTTTGCGCAAAAGCGTGTCTAGATTGGTGGCGCGCTATTGTGCAAAAGCAGAAGCCCGGAACAATTTTGAAGAGGGCACCAGCCCTTTCCAGGGACGGGAGCTGGAGCTCCGTTCAGACACGTGCTTAAAGGGGTCTCGCCGGACAGCTGTTTGTCTCCTGCGCCGTGGTTTAGGACCTCTTGCAGGGACTGACAGCTCCTAGCAATTTTGGTGGTTGTCCTGTGCCTTTTGGACACCACCCTTTAGCCACCTAGGGTATGTCTACACTACAAAGTTAGTTCGAACTAACGGACGTTAGTTCGAACTAACTTTCCTATGCCCTACACTATCGTTCCGTTAGTTCGAACTTAATTCGAACTAACGGAGCGCTTAGTTCGAACTAGGTAAACCTCATTTTACGAGGATTAAGCCTAGTTCGAACTAGCTAGTTCAAATTAAGGGCTGTGTAGACCCTTAATTCGAACTAGTGGGAGGCTAAGGCTTCCCAGGTTTCCCTGGTGGCCACTCTGGCCAACACCAGGGAAACTCTATTGCCCCACTCCCGGCCCTGGAGGCCTTAAAGGGCCACGGGCTGGTTACACAGTTTGTGCCAGTTGCAAGGCTGCAAGCACCCGTACCAGCAGACCCTGCACCTGCCACAACATGAGCCAGCCACCCGACGACACCCAGCCCTCCACTGCTCCCCAGGACCAGCCTGGTGGCTTCCAGGAGCCTGCCCGGGGGTGCAAAAGGCGGGCGCCCGCTTGGTCAAGTGCGGAGATCGTGGACCTCATCGAGGTTTGGGGGGAAGCCTCCAATGTCCATGATCTCCGCACTAGCCACAGGAACCCAGCCATCTACGGCCGCATGGCTACCAGCCTGGGCGCCAGGGGCCACCAGTGCAGCCGGGAGCAGGTCCAGTGCAAAATTAAGGACTTGCAGCAGTCCTACTCCCGGGCCTGCAAGCCAGGGGCTGACCCGGAGGCCTGCCCCCACTTCCATGCCCTGTACCACCTCCTGGGGGCTCATGCCATCCCTGCCTCCCGGGATGTGATTGACCCCGGGGCAGAGGGCCCGCTCCTGGAGACGGAGGAGGAGGAGGAGGGCTCCGAGAGCCAGGAGCCTGCCGCCAGCCTGCCCAGGACCCGGGACCCCCGAGGCACGCCACAGAGCCGCTCGCCTGTGTCGTCTGAGGCCGGGGAGGCGTCCACCTGTGAGTACCATCGTGTTCCTCTTATGTGTACGGAGGGCTGGGGCAAGAGGGAGCCCCGGGACCATGCACCTGGGCCTTGCCCACCAAGGAGCAGCAGCTGGGGATCCTGCAGGGGCCCTGGCCTTGCACAGGGGAGCTGGGTTTCACACACCTGGGCCCCTGGGGTAATTGACCGCTGGTCTTGTTGCACCACAGCTGCAGCACCTGGGCCTGCAGGGCGCACCACACCGCCTGCAGCAGCTGCCCGTGCCCGGGCAAACAGGAGAGCGAGGAACGAGGAGGAGTACCAAAGGCGGCACCTCCGGTTCATGGACCACCAGCTCCGCACCCAGGACCACTGGGTCCAGGAGGACCTGAGGCTGCACCGGAGGAATCTGGAGGCCCGGGAGGAACAGGGCCGTGCCCTGCGAGGCCACCTCCAGAGCCTGCTCGACCGCTTCCCATTTCCTCCTCCCCCTGCTCCCCCCTGCTCCCCCTTCTCCTCCTGCTCCTCCTGCTCCCCCTCCTGCTTCCGCTCCTGCTTCCTCCACACCCCCTGTCCCTCCTGCCTCCACCTCCACAACCATTTCCCACTGATGCCCCCGGACCCGCAGTGTGACGAGACGGGACAGGAAGCCGGACTCCCACCCCTGAGCTTTCCTTTCCCTTCCTCCCTTCCCTCCACTTCCAGCTCCCTCGTCCCAGGTTTCCCCCTCCCCTTTCCCACCCTCCTCCCTCTCTCCCCCCACCCCACTTATGTTAAATAAACAGACGTTTTTGTTTGAAAAACAGGTGTCTTTATTTTACAGTAGGTAGGCAGGGGAAAGGGGAAGGGGGGTAGGGTGGAGAAAGGCCCCAGTGGGGCATGCAGGGAGAGGTCAGTCCTCCTCCTCCACCAAGAAGCTCTCCCACAGGGCTTCCCGGATCCAGACGGCCCCCCGCTGGGCTTCCCGGATGGCGGCGGTGCGGGGCTGACCGTAGTGTCCAGCCATGCGGTCAGCCTCAGCCATCCAGGCTGGCAGGAAAGCCTCCCCCTTTTGCTCACACAAATTGTGGAGCACACAAAAAGCTGCCACCACGGGAGGGATGTTGTGCTCGGCCAGGTCCAGACGGGTGAGGAGGCATCGAAAGCGGGCTTTCAGTCGCCCGAAGGCCCCCTCCACCACGATGCGGGCCCTGGTCAGCCTGACATTGAAGGCCTGGTGGGAGGGATTGAGGTGCCCCGTGTAGGGCTTCATGAGCCAGGGCTGCATTGGGTAGGCGGCATCCCCCACCAGGCACACGGGCATGTCCACGTCCCCGACCCTGATGTGGCGGTCGGGGAAGAAGGTCCCGGCCTGCAGCCGCTGGCACACGGAGGAGTTGCGGTACACCCGGGCGTCGTGTGCTTTGCCGGACCAGCCCACATTAATGTCCGTGAACTGGCCCCGGTGGTCACACACGGCCTGCAGGATCACGGAGAAGTACCCCTTGCGGTTCACATAACGGGACGCCTGGTGTTCCGGGGCGCGGATGGGGATGTGCGTCCCGTCGATGGCCCCCCCGCAGTTGGGGAAGCTGAGGGCGCCGAATCCCCGGATGACGGCGGACCACCCTGTGGAGCATCACCCGGTTGATGGCCTTGACCACCTGTGGAGAGAGACACAGCAAAGCGCCAATCAGTGGGGCGCCCGGGTGGCTGGGAGCGTTCGTGCCCTGGCAGTGCCCCACGCCCCACTCCCGGAAGCAACCCCCCTGGCGGCGTGTAGTACGGTCGGGACAGCCCGACCCCTCCAGTATGGGGCGCTTTCGCCTCCTCCCGCCCCCCCTGTGTCCCTGTGGCGGCCCATCCCCTCCTCGCAGCCCTCCTCCCCCTGGCTCAGTGGCCGACGAGTGCCGTACCTGCATGAGCACCACTCCGACGGTGGATCTCCCCACTCCGAACTGGTTCCCGACGGATCGGTAGCTGTCCGGCGTGGAGAGCTTCTATAGGACGATGGCCACCCGCTTCTGGAAGGGGATGGCGGGCCTCATGCAAGTTTCCCTTCTGTGCAGGGCAGGGGCGAGCCACTCGCAGAGCTCCAGGAAGGTGTCCCTCCTCATCCTGAAGTTCTGGGTCCACTGTTGGTCGTCCCAGCACTCCAGGACGATGCAGTCCCACCAGTCGGTGCTGGTGTCCAGACGCCAGACGCGGCGGGGCACACCGGTGCCGGGGCGCCGCTGCAGCTCCTCCACGGCCCCAAGGGCGGCCAGGCGGAGAGGTAGGGGGCTGACATGCACCAGGTGGTGCCAGGCAGCCTCGAGCCATTGCTGGCAGGCTTGCAGCAGCAAGTCCAGAAAGTGCACCAGAAGGTGCAGGGCGAGCTGTGGCTCCATGTTGCCAACTGCGGCGGCCCCCCTGAAGGGAAGTATTGACACAGACCGGCACAGAGACCAACGCTTTGCTGTCCCTCGGCGAGGTTGGCAAGCAAGCAGGAAAAGCTGAGAACCGGCTGTCCAGGGGGGTCCCTTTAAGCACGAGCCTCAGATAGCCTCAGACAGCAGCCACACAAAGCAACTACTGACCTGATTCCCTGCCAGAACCGGTTTCAGCTGCCCTTAAATGCCCCCCTGCATCCAATCAGTGTGGACGCGCTAGTTCGAATTAGCAAAACGCTAATTCGAACTAGTTTTTAGTTCTAGATGCGTTAGTTCGAATTAGCTTAGTTCGAATTAATTAATTCGAACTAAGTTAGTTCGAATTAGCGCTGTAGTGTAGACGTACCCCTAGTGCTTTTTCCTGTTTTTTTTTTCTTGTGCCTTGCTTTGTCTGCCATGGAGCCATGGGTGGCCATGTGCCTGCTCTGGCCCCTGTCGGCCATTTTGGAGTGCCTGCAGCTGGTGCTCCAGGCTGGTGCCCTTTTTTTCCAGGACCAGGAGGTGCAGACCACTTTGTACTCCCTCACCAGGAAGGCCATGGCATTCCTGTGGCATCCCCACCCCACTGTGGAGAGGCCACTCTGGAGACTGGACACCAGTATGGGCAATGGAACGACCAGCAATGGCTCTGGAATTTCTGCATGTGAAAGCGAACGTTCCTGGACCTGTGTGCCTGGCTCACCCCTGCGCTCCAGAGAGCCACCACCTGGCTGCGTGCACCCATCCCCGTCAACAAGAGGGTCGCCATCGCGTTATGGAAGCTGGCCACCCCAGACAGCTACCAATCGATGGCACACCAATTCGGGGTGGGAAGATCCACCGTAGGTGTGATCATCATGGAGGTAAGTCCCAGGGAGAGTGGGGTGGGGGGAGGGTGCTACACTACATGCCCAGGGGCAGCCAAGACTCCAGGCTGGGTCACCCAAGGTTTTGGGCCGTCCCTCCCTTGCACAGGCCTGCTGGGGGGGGGTGTGGGGCGAGGGGGCCCTGGTGTGTGCGTGTGCGTGTGCGCATGAGGACAGAGGGAATCACATGGGGGGGCCAAGGGAGCACACACTCACCCCTGCCTTATGTGATGTGTTCCCTTGTGTTACTCTACTGCAGGTTGTCCCCTTCTGCAGGTTGTCCATGCCATCAATGATGTCCTGCTTCCAAGAGTGATCCGCCTGCGCGACGTGGATGCTACGCTGGCCGGCTTCACTGCCCTTGGGTTCCCCAGCTGCGGAGGAGCCCTGGATGCAACCCACATCCCTGTCCGGGCCCTGGAGCATCAAGCAGCCTATTTCACAAACAAGAAGGGGTACCGCTCGATTGTTCTCCAGGCCCTCATGGACCACCGGGGCTGCTTCCTGGATGTCTATGCGGGCTGGTCCAGCAGGGCACACGACACCCGCATCCTCTGCAACTCCGGACTGTTTCGTAGGCTGGAGGCGGGCACCTACTTCCCCCGGAGGGAGTTGACTGTTGGGGATGTGTCTATGCCCATATGCGTCGTTGGGGACGTGGCCTACCCCCTGCTGCCCTGGCTAATGCGGCCCTACATGGGGCGGCCGGACCAGAACCGGGCCTGGCTCAACAACCGCCTCAACCGGGCCCGAAATCAAGTGGAGTGTGCCTTCGGCTGCTTAAAAGCCCGCTTCCGTTGTTTGCTCACCCATCTCGAGATGGGTGAGCAGAATGCAACGGAGGTACTGGCCGTGTGCTGCGTGCTCCACAACATTGTGGAGCGGAGTGGGGAGGCCTTCTTCCCTGCATGGATGGCAGCTGAGGCACAGACATTTGAACAGCCCCACATAGCTGCCATCCACCAGGCACACCAGGATGGGGTGCACATCTGAGAGGCCCTGACAGGCATGTTCGCACAAGCCCCATAGTAGGGTCACCTCAGTCTCCCCATACAACTCCCTCCCATTCCTTCCCCTTCCTCCTCCCCTCCCCTTCCCTCCTCTTACCTCCCCCCAATTGTAAATGTACTGCATAGAAGAAACCAACCTTGGTTATACTTGTTTGTTTGGTTACTAAGACGCCCTTGGTAGTCTTGTCTGTCAGGTCAGGTCAAGCGGAAGGCTTGCACCTACCAATTTAAATTGGGTCCAGAGTTAGGTTTAGTTAAATTAGCTATCATCGTCGTGACTGTTCATCAGGCAGCGTCGGTTCCAAGCATATCGGCTGTCATCGTGCATGCTCGTTGTGTGCATCGGACGTAGCTAGGGTTTTTCTTTTAGTTTAGGCTAGGGTTTAGGTCACCATCGCCTGTCCAAGCTGTCCCGAAGAACAGGAAGAGGATTCATGGTTCGTGCTGAAGGCTCGAGTCAGCTTACCCGATTCCAGTCGTCTTCGAGGGATCTCCTGGCTGTTCCTCTCCCGAGGCCCGGAAGGACCAAAGGATTGAGGTTGCCAGCAACACTACAATCGTCCCTGCGTCTATAATATGTACATATTCTTTTGTGTGCATCTTTTAACCTTTCTTGCTTGTTTGTTATCTATGTTAACATAATTGTGGTTTAAATTTTACTTAAAAGTGTCAGTATTTATTTATGCGCCACAAACCAATGTCCAATTAAAGGAACGACCGGTGATAGATACGGTATTTGGTGTCCGCATTTTGTAATCCTCTTAAATTTAGTTGGCTAATTGGCATCTCAAATCATTTATTAAAGTTACCTCGAGTAACACAGTTTTGTTTTCAGCTGAAAAACATGTATGTTTTTATTTACAAGGGGGAGAGGGGGAGGGGACCTTCAACTGGGAGGAGGACGAGACCTTTAACCAGGAGGGGGAGGAGCTACTTCTCGGAGGGGTGGCCCCTGCGACTGCTCCTGCTGGGGCAGACCTGGACATGGGGGGCAGGCCACATTGGGGCAGGCTGCACGGGGAGATGGGCAGGAGGGAGCATTGCAGGAGCGGCAGGAGGGGCTATTGCAGGAGTGGCAGGAGGGGGCATTGCAGGAGGGGGCATTGCAGGGGCAGGAGGAGGCATGGGCAGTGCTAGGGGAGGGATGGCGGGGGCATGGGGTAAGGCCATGCTATAATGGATGGCATAGGCTATGTGGGTGGTGAGGGTGGCAATGGAGTCAGCCATCCTGGTGCAATGGGCCTGGAAGGTGGCCCAGGCCTCCTGGCACCACTGCAGGTCCGCCTCCACGTGTCGAGTGGTGGCTGCCTCAACCCACTTGACGGCCTGCACGTGGCGCCGCAGGGGCTGGTCCTGGTGGCGGAGCATCCGCCTCCGTGGTTGGGCAGCTGGGTGTGCCGCTGCTGCCGGACTGGAGGGTCCCCGGTTTGTGCTTGGTCCCACTGCAGGGAAGAGAAGAAAGGATGGGTCAGTCAGGCAGCCCAGCCACTGTCCCCACACCTCATGCCCTCCACCCCTGAGCCCAGGTGACACCACAGTAGTGTGGCTTGGGCCCACTTGGTTCCCCCCCAACCCCCCGTGTTGTATGTTTGCAAAGAGGACAGCCCCTGGAGTAGGGTCCTCCTCCATGTATTGTAACCACCGGTCTGTGTCCTGGCCCTGTGGAGGGTGGGAGGGCGCTTGTGTTGTGTTAACCTGTGGAACTCCCTGTCGGTGGAGGCTGTGAGGCTTTGGGCTAATTAATGGTGTTTGACAGGGAGCAAGATGAATCCCCACACAGTGCCTGGGAGCACATCTGGCAGATGTGGTCTGGGCTCTCAGATCCCCATCACGTGGGATATCTCCTGGACAGAACCAGGACAGTGACGGGGGGGGGGAGTGTCCCATCCTTGCAGCAAAACTCAGGCGGCCCTAGGGGCAGCCTGAGCACTTCTCCCCTTCTCCCTCCCACTATCTCTCACACACGTAGCCCGGGGACATATTTGGCCGCAGTGGGGACTTCCCTCGGGGACCCAGCCAAGGCACTGGGAGCAGGCAAGGGGCACACTGGGGGCCACTTTCACAGGGCTGTGACGCTGCAGTTTTCCCAGGAGCAGCTGGCTGTGCCTTACAGCCAGGCATGGGACAGTGTGCTGTTCTGTGTGCTGCATCCTTGCGGAGGTGCGGGCTCTGGCCTGAGTCCCTGGTGTTACCAGATTTGCCCAATACTCTGGGGTATGCTCATTTATCAGGGTTACCCTTATGGGACTGGGGGAAGGTTAACAGTTCTATCAGTGTGCTGTTTGTGCTTACTTGGGCTCTCATATGGAGCTGAATTCTCCCTGCTGCCAATTCCCCCTCCCACTGGAGCTCTCCTGCAGGAACTAGGTTCCTCAGGATGGGGTTCTTCCCACCTTAGCAACACACACAGACACTCACACCCACTAATCAGAGCACGTCTGAGAGGACTGGGTACTCAGCACTCACAAGCTGACCCCCTCATATGTCCCTGGACTCAGCTGGCTGGGTTTCACAGCAATGCCACACTGTACCCTCATGTGCCTTTGGACTCCGTGGGCTGGATTAAACAGCACTTTAAGCTGCCATCCTCATAAGCCCCCAGGTTCAGCACCCCCTATCCCCACTTTCACACCACAGTCATTCACAGGTAAACCACACGATGAGCAAACCCCACAGGATTTTGGGCACTACAGGGATCTTTTGCTTGGGTACAAGAAGCGTTGTTGCAGAGCGAATGGGGAAGCCAAAACAACACCCCTTAAGGAAGAGTGAGCAAAAGAGAAAGAAAGAGAGAGAAGCAACCAGTTTAACAATGAAAGTGATTTATTTCTGAGTAGTGGATAGATATCAAACAGTTACAATATTAAATCTAACAATTACAATATTAAATCTAAATTGAAGCTGATTACAAATGTTAGGTAACCATATAACAGTTTACACAGGGCAGGGTCAGGAGGCTATGCTTAGAGAGATAGTTGAGAGAGAGAGAAAGAGAAAGAGAGAGAGAGAGAGAGAGAGAGAGAGACCTCACCACTCCACGGAGCTTGCACTGATCGGGGTTCCCAGATGATGATGGTAGCCGGGGGTCCAGAGGGCAGGAGACAAGCAGGACAGAGCCCCCAGCACGATCAGACAGGAGATGAAGAAGTCTCAATGGAACTGATGTAGTTTAAGTCCAGGTATCAGAACAGTTTTCTTGGGACAAGGATAGGAGTTTTTATAGGGATAGTTCAAAGAGAAAGAGGAGAGACAATAGAGACTGATCACCCCTGGTTATGGGTGATGTTCCTTGAACGAGCTCACAATGCAACTAGGCAGTTTCAGTATTTTAGATGTCAATAGGATCGTTACTAGAATTGGTCTGATAATGACTAATCTGGGTGTGAGCAGGCTTAGGTTCATTAGCATCTGGAGCAGGGATTTCCCATCAGGCAGTGCTTCTCTGCTTTCGGTGTCCCATAGTTCAGTGCGGTTCCTGCCTTGGAAGAGCTGCTCTCCATTCTGTATGCTAATGAGATGTCCCTCTGTTCCATCTTTAATGTAAATGAGGTTGGGGTGTTTCCTTAATTGTATCACCCTTGTCTGAAGCAGTTTAGGTGTGTCTTCCCTGGCCTTTTCTTTGCTTTGTCTTTGATTCTAGCAGAGGCCTGAGGGAGGGGGATGGTTTTCCATGAATGTCACTCCCTGACTCCTCAAGAGCACAAGGCTGACAGGCGACCATGTTCTGGTTCCCCAAGAATCACAGAGCTGGTGGGTAACACTGGGTCCCTGGCTGGTTCCAGCCGGCATTCACCCTTCCCCCCGGTCCTGCCGGATGTGTGTGAGCAGCACAGTTCCAGGCGTGCCCTGGAGCTGCCTGCCGCTGCCACATGCCTCTCGGTCACCAGGCTGCACGTGGTTGCACGTGCTGCTTCCTGCCTAATGCTACACAGAGTGCAGCTCACGCAGCCTGAGTGACATACTCTCCCCCTCCCCCCTCTGGGCGCCTGGCTCCCTTCCCCCTCCCTCCGCCCTTGTGAGTGCAAAGTGCAAGACTCACCGGTGGATCCTTCCCCGGCCTCCGAGGATGCGCAGGAGACATCGGGGCAGCTGGAGGGGGCCTGCTGGGTGGCAGTGCTGGCTTCATCCTCCGACGCACTGCTGTCTCCTTCCCCCGCCTCAGTGGTCCTGGTGATGGGGGGCGCACGCTGCTGTCGATGGGCACGTCTGGGGCTTGCGGGGCTGGCTGGCCCAGGATGGCATGGAGCCGGTCATAATGGGGGCAGATGTCCCTTGCTGGCCCGCACATAGCCCAGGCGCAGCTCCTTCACTTTAGCCCGGTCTTGCTCAAGGGTCCGGGCTGGATGGCCTTGCTGGGCGAGCGCCTGGGCCATGCAGGTGAAGATGTCGGCGTTCTGGTGCCGGGAGTGGGTCTCATGGAGGCCCTCCTCCTCCTGCTAGAGGTCGAGCAGGCTGTCCAGCTCCCCCGACGACCAGGATAGGGCCCGTCATTTGCGGCCCCTGGGGGCCTTCTGCGCTGGGGGTGCGGGTGTCTGGTGCCCCCCTGGAGCTGCCATCCTGCTGCGGGGTGGCTGCTGAGGACGCAGGGGCCACGTGGCAGACCTCAGCCCTGAGGTCCGAATAAGGGTCCTGCCTGGTGATCTCAGCAGCCTACGTCTGCTTTAAGACGGCTGACGTTACCAGGAAGTCCGGGAAGCTGATCCTGGCTACGGAGCCTCAGAGCGCCTATAGGGCTTTTTCCCCCCGTTTAGCTTGTTTTTGCGCAAAACGTCTTAGCTGCCTGTCTACACTGGCCCTTTTGCGCAAAGCATTTCCGGAAAAGGTCTTTTGCCCGAACGGGAACATCAAAGCATTTCCGCAAGAAGCAAGTGGCCAGTGTAGACAGCTGGCAAGTTTTTGCGTAAAAGCATTTGCTTTTGCCGAAAAACTTGCCAGTCTAGATGCAGCCTATATATTTTTAATATTCTGTTCCCTCCCACTCCACATGCACATGCTGTATACCCCCAACTATCTCCAGACTATTTTTTTTAAATATATGTTGTTTGAACAGCTCACACCATAACCCCCTCTCTATATAAGCTCTCTTCTGTCTGCCATTCTTTACAATAGGAGACCACTGGAGCACCAAAATGTAGACCTCTGCTATCCAGGAGATAGAAATGAATCCATATATGAAAGGTCAAATTCCTCTCCTAATTTTAGCCTGATTTCTCTGATACCCATTCATTTTGTCAAGTACATTCAAAATGCAGCCATTGAAATAATTATAGAATATAGAATCATAAAACACTAGAACTGGAAGGGACCTCGAGAGGTTATCAAGTCAGTCCCCTGCCCTCATGGCAGGACCAACCATCAGCTAGATCATCCCTGACAGGTGTCTGTCTAACCTGCTCTTAAATATCTCCAGAGATGGAGATTCCACAACTCCCCTAGGCAATTGATTTCAGTGTTCAGCCACCCTGACAGGCAGGAAGTTTTTCCTGATATCCAGCCTAAACAGCTCTTGCTGCAATTTACGTGAATTGCTTCTTGTCCTATCCTCAGAGGCCAAGGAGAACAATTTTTCTCCCTCTTCCAGGGTCGCCCGGGGAGGTCATACCAGGTAAGTGCCAACACTGTCCCCTACATTGGGGGGAGATAGGTAGGGAGACCAGGGATCGCGCGTGTGGACCATGCCTCCCACAGATCGCTCAGCCACCTGTGCATGTGTGGGCACGTGCTGTGCCACCATTGGGCAGCTGGCTCCAGCTGCGTGCCACACAGGGGCCAGGGCCCGATAGCCACACATGTGTGGGAAGAGACCCGACACGCTCCTGACCTTGGGGCAGTTCACAACAGGATGCCCTCCCTTCACATGCCCCCTCTATACAGGGGCAGAGGACATCTCTCCCCCACCCTGTACACACTGTACATAGCACAGGGGCACGGGTGCAGTCTCGGGACAGCTCCCACTCCGAGGCAGAGCTGGACATGCTGACAATGGCCTCTGTGCAAGCACATCAGCTCTGACGGTGCAGGGTACGGTCGCCCTCACCTTGCACGCAGGGCTGGGCATCATCCACTGTGTCCCCAGGGAGAACTGACCACTTCTCTTCTTTCTCTACAGCTGTACCAGCTGCTAATGCAGGGCGCATCCCCCCGCCTCCGGGACATGCTCACGCACCTGTGGCTTCAGCAGGACCACCACCACATGGCAGGGGTACCAAGAGCAGCACCTGTGGGCCCTGTGAGCCCAGACCCGGTCCTGTGCCTGCTGCTCCCCCAGCTACTGTTCTTCCTCCCACTCTTGCCCCCCCTCCCACCTCTTCCCACCTAATGAGACAAAATTGCATTTTATTTGACATCAGGAAGGGGGGGGCTAGGGAAGGGTAAGTGGAAGGATGAGAGGGAGGAATGGGGCACAAGCCCCCAGTGGGGCAGACCAGGGAGACTGTTAGCACTCCTCAGGGTGGAAGCTCTCCCGCAGGGCCACCTGGATCCTGACAGCCCCTCTGTGGTCCTCCTAGATGGCAGCCTGCAGACAGTGCAGCCAGGCTACTGGCAACATGTCCATGAGACACAGCAGAGTCCCCAGGGGCAGGTCTGGTTCCATGTTGCAGAGTGCTGTGGTGTCCCAAGTGAGGGCAAGCAGAGCACTCTGAGACACAAATGCTTTGCTGTCACTCAGCGAGGTAGACCAGCAAGCAGAGAAATCTGAGAACTGTCTGTCCGGGATGGGGGGTAGGGTCCCTTTAAGCACAGACCTCAGATAGCCTGAGGTAGCAGCCCCACACATTAAGTCCGACCCTGATGCCCTGCCAGCACTGGTTCCAGCCAGCCTTACCTTCGATTCATGGTCCACTCAATATGAATGCGCTATTTCAAATTAGTTTTTGTGTATAGCTGCGTTCTTTCGAATTAGCTTATTTCATATGAACTAATTTGAAATAAGTTAATTTGAAATAATGCTGTAGTGTAGACATACCCTGAGAATGGTTATCCAGCCAGCTATATACCACTTTACAGTAGCCCCATCTAGGATGTATTTCCCTAGTTTATTGATAAGATTGTCATGAAAGACCATATCAAATGTCTTACTAAAGTTTAGGTATACCACATCCACCGCTTCCCCCTTATCCACACAACTTATCCTATCAAAGAAAGTTATCAGATTGGTTTGTCATGATTGTTCTTTACAAATCCATGCTGGCTGTTACCTATCACCTTATTTTCTTCCAGCTGTTTGCAGATACATTCTTTAATTACTTGCTTCATTATCTTCCCTGGCACAGAAGTTAAACTGATTGGTCAGTAGTATCCTGAGTTTTTTCTTATTTCCCTTCTTATAGATAGGCATTTTCCATCTTATTTCCCTTCTTATAGATTTGCCCTTTTCCAGTCTTTTGGACTCTCTCCTGACTTATATGATTTTTCAAAGATGATAGCTAAAGACTTAGGCTGTGTCTACATTGGCCACATAACCCGTAATAGCTATGGAAATGAGAGAAGCCAGAATAGGGAAATGCGCGGGGGATTTAAATATCCCCCGCGGGATTTAAATAAACATGGCCGCCGCTTTTTTCCGGCTTGGGGAAAAGCCGGAAAAGAGCATCCAGACTGGTGCGATCCTCCGGAATAAAGCCCTATTCCGGAGGATCTCTTATTCCTACTTGCAATATCCATTTCCCTATTCTGACTTCCCTCATTTCCATAGCTATTACGGGTTATGTGGCCAGTGTAGACACAGCCTTAGGGTATGTCTACACTGCCAACCGTAGTTCGAACTAGAATGGGTAATGTAGGCATTCAAACTTGCAAATGTAGGCATTCAATGTAGGCATTCAAATTTGCTTTATTTGCATGTTCCCAGGTGCCGCCATTTTTAAATGCCCCGTAGTTCGAACTCACTGCCCACAGCTACACACGGCATGGACTAGGTAGTTCAAATTAAAGCTCCTAATTCGAACTACCATTACTCCTCCTGCAATGAGGCACCCGGGAACATGCAAATAAAGCCCAGGATATTTATATCCCGGGCTTCATTTGCAAGTTTGAATGCCTACATTAGCCACCCTAGTTCGAACTAGGGTGGCAATGTAGACATACCCTTAGATACCTCTTCTATCTAAGCCACTTTATTACTGTTGATTAAGATGGAAATTGGTCTCAGTCAGATGCTGTGCTCTAGAAGGTATTTTTGGAACTACTGAACTTTGAAGCTGTGTATTAATTTCTTTGTAACTTTCAGCTACCTTGTCTTTTACATT
The DNA here is from genome assembly GCF_049634645.1 of Pelodiscus sinensis. Taxonomy (NCBI): domain Eukaryota; kingdom Metazoa; phylum Chordata; order Testudines; family Trionychidae; genus Pelodiscus; species Pelodiscus sinensis. The sequence continues at coordinate 13,647,008 of NC_134723.1, forward strand.
CTGCACCTTTTTGTAAGATTGTTGAACTTTACAACTTGGGCTGGGGAGTGTTGGGGTTAGGTGGAGGTTTGTGGTACTAAGTAAGCCACAGGCTTGTGGATGTGAGGGTGCAGGACTTTGGATTGGAGTATGTCAGGGGCTCAGGGCAGGGGGTTCCAGTGTATGATAGAATCATAGAACCATAGAGCTGGAAAAGACCTCAGAAGGTCATCAAGTCCAGCCCCCTGCTCTAGGCAGGACCAATCCCAACTAAATCAACCTGGCCAGGGCTTTGTCAAGACGAAACTTAAACACCTCTAGGGATGGAGACTCCAATAGTTCCCTAGGTAACCCATTCCAGTGCTTCACCACCCTCCTAGTGAAATAGTTTTTCCTAATATCCAACCTGGACCTCTCCCACCACAACTTGAGACCATTGCTCCTTGTTCTGCCATCTGTCACTACTGAGAACAGCCTCTCACCATCCTCTTTGGAACCTCCCTTCAGGAAGTTGAAGGCTGCTATCAAATCCCCCCTCACTCTTCACTTCTGCAGACTAAACAGACCCAACTCCCTCAGCCTCTCCCCATAAGTCATATGCTTCAGTCCCCTAATCATTTTGGTTGCCCTCTGCTGGACCCTCTCCAATGCATCCACATCCTTTTTGTAGTGGGGGGGGGGGGCCAGAACTGGACACAATACTCCAGATGTGGCCTCACCAGAGCCGAATAAAGGGGAATAATCACATCTCTGGATCTGCTGGCAATGCTCCTCTTAATGCAACCGAATATGCCATTAGCCTTCTTGGCTACAAGGGCACACTGCTGACTCATATCCAGCTTCTCATCCACTGTAACCCCCATGTCCCTTTCTGCAGAACTACTACTTAACTGGTTGGTCCCCAGCTTGTAACTATGCCTGGGATTCTTCTGTCCCAAGTGCAGGACTCTGCACTTGTCCTTGTTGAACCTCATCAGATTTCTTGTGGCCCAATCCTCCAATTTGTCTAAGCCACTCTGGACCCTATCTCTGCCCTCAAGCGTATCTACCTCTACCCCAAGCTTAGTGTCATCCGCAAACTTGTTGAGGGTGCAATCCATCCCCTCATCCAGGTCATTAATAAAGATATTGAACAAAACTGGTCCTAGAACTGAACCTTGGGGCACTCCGCTAGAAACCGACCGCCATCCTGACATCGAGCCGTGGATCACTACCCGCTGGGCCTGGCCTTCTAGCCATCTTTCTATCCCTCTTACTGTCCATTTATCAAATCCACATTCCCTTAACTTGCTGGCAAGAATATTGTGGGAAACCATATGAAAAGCCTTGCTAAAGTCAAGGTATATCACATCCACTGACTTTCCCACGTCCACAGAGCCAGTTACCTCATCATAGAAGCTAATCAGATCAGTCAGGCACGACTTGCCCTTTGTGAATCCATGCTGACTATTCCTAATCACTTTCCTCTCATCCAAGTACCTCAAAATGGATTCCTTAAGGATTCCTTCCATGATTTTTCCGGGAACCAAGGTAAGACTGAATGGCCTATAGTTCCCTGGATCGTCCTTTTTCCCTTTTTTGAAGATGGGCACTACATTTGCCTTTTTCCAATCATCTGGGATCTCTACTGATAGCCACGACTTTTCAAAGATAATAGCCAAAGGCTCCTCAATGACATTTACCAACTCCCTCAGTACCCTCAGACCCATGGATTTGTGTACATTTAGCTTTTCTAAATAGTTCCTAATCTGTTCTTTACCCACCATGGGTTGTGCATCTTTATCCCATCTTGCGTCACTTAGCGCACAAGTCCAGGAGCTGACCTTGTCCGTGAATACAGAGGCAAAGAAAGCATTGAGTACTTCAGCTTTCACCATATCATCTGTCACTAGGTTACCTCCTTCATCCATTCAGCGCCGCACCCTCTCTGATCACCTTCTTCTTGTTAACATGCCTGTAGAAGCCTTTCTTGTTATGCTTCACATCCTTAGCCAGTCGCAATTCCATTTGCGCTTTTGCCTTCCTGATAACCCCCAGGCACTCCCAAGCTATACATTTAAACCCCTCCCCGGTCAATTGTCCAAGTTTCCACTTTTTATAAGCTTCCTTTTTGTGCTTAAGTTCACCAAGGATTTCCCCTGTAAGCCAATCCGGTCTCCTACCATGTTTGCCTCTTTTGCTACATGTCGGGATGGTTTCTTTCTGTGCCTTCAATAAGGCTTCTTTAAAATACTGCCGGCTGTCCTGGACTCCTTTCCCCTTCATGTTAGCATCCCAGGAGATTCTGCCCATCAGATCTCTGAGGGAGTCAAAATCTGCTTTCTTGAAGTCCAAGGTGTGTATTTTACTACTCTCTTTTCTTCCTTTGGTCAGGATTCTGAAATCTACCATCTCATGATCACTGCTTCCCAGGTTGTCACCCACCTCCACTTCCCCTATTAGTTCCTCCCTGTTTGTGAGCAGGTCAAGCTGTGCACGGCCCCTGGTCTGATACTTTAGCACTTGTGTCAAGAAATTATCCCCAACATTCTCCAAAAACTTCCTGGATTGCCTGTGTACAGCCGTATTGGTTTCCCAACAGATGTCAGGGTGATTAAAGTCCCCCACGAGAACCAGGGCCTGCTATCTGGAAGCTTCACTCAGTTGTCCGAAGAAAGCCTCATCTACCTCATCCACCTGATTCAGTGGCCTGTAGCAGACACCAACCACAGCATCACTGCTTTTTTTTGCGCCTTTAATCTTAACCCATAGACGCTCAACAGGTTTTTCTCCCTCTATATACTGGAGTTCAGAGCAATCGTAGTGCTCTCTGGCTCCTCTGCTTGCCGTGCTTGAAGGATTAAACGCTGCCTGCTATCGAGGAAGTCTTCATCCTCTCTGATATAGCGTAGGGTCAACACTTGGGCCACCAGTCCTCTAATTTTCTCTTCCAAAATGTCGACCAGCTTGCACTTCATGCAGATGAAATCCGTTCTTTCTTCTGGGAGGAAGACAAACATGGCACACGCTGTGCAGGTAACAACAGCAGACCTCTCACCATCCATCGCTGCTGTCCTGGAGAAGGGATTTAAAAAGAAAGGCAAGAGAACCTCACACCCTTCCCTCTTCCCTTCAGAACTCCCTCTCTAAACTCCCTGTTAGCACTCACCTGTTCACAAGCTCCTTGGTCGCTTGCCCACTTCCTTATAAAGCCCTGGAGTGCCTGAAAGTCCCTCCCCCTACCAAGGCTCAGCCAATCAGCAGAGGCTTCTAGAATTCAAACTTTAATTAGAAGCCAACAGTTTCCACCTGCCAATCAAAGCCAATCACAGTCCCAACCAATCATAGCCAATCACAGCACACATTCCATCAAGGAGGGGGAGAGGACAAAGGAGAAGTTGAAAAAAAAAGCCACACTCTCAAACACAGGGGAAAAAACAAACAAAAACAAAAAGAACACACACCAACCCTCACTCACAAACACAAGCTCAGCACACAGCAAGAAAGACCCAAACACAACACACACTTCTCTCAAAAGTCCTGTATCTGTTTCTCCTCTACCTGGAGAACTCCCTCTCTAAAGCCTCACTCAAAAACACAGAGAAGGGAAAATAAAAACAAACAAACAAACAAAAAAACACACACCACCACACACCAACCCTCACTCACAAACACAAGCTCAGCACACAATAAGAAAGCCCTAATAACAGCACACACTTCCCTCAAGAGTCCTGTATCCGCTTCTCCTTTACCTGGAGAACTCCATCTCTAAACTCCATCTCTAGCACTCACCTGTTCGCAAGCTCAGATCTGGGGCCCGGGTGGGTGCAGGAGTGTTATGATGCTGCGGCCAGTTGGGGGCTTGGCCCCAATTGGGGGTTTGTTGGCCAAGCTTCATTTTTAAATAAAATACTATGTCAAAGACAAAAAGTTTCTGCATTGTCTTTATTTATGGGAAGGACAGGAAACCTGTTTTGAATCAGGGGTCACTGACTCACAGAAAAATCAGTTGGGGCCACACAAGTAAGATGCAAAAAAAACCTCCTCCAAAAAAACCCCAAGCCTCACTAATGTGGCCCTCAACAGTGCTGGTGGGAGCAGGGGACATAGTACTAGGGAAGGGTGTTAGTGGGTGCTGGGGCAGGGGACAGAGTGTCAGTGAGGACAGGGGACAGGGTATTGGGGTGGGAGCAGGATGCCAGTGGGGGCAGGTGACAGGGTGCTGGGGGGGCAGGAGGCAGGGTTCTGTAGAAGGGGACAGGATGCCAGTGGGGTCAGGGAGTCTCCCGCACCTGCCTCCTCCTGGGACTCCTCTTCCCTCCCCTTCCCTCCACAGAGGAGGAAAGCCCTGGCATGGGCCTCCTCCAGGGACGACTCCCCTCTCCTCCTGAAGAGAAGGGAAAGACCCAACACATACCTCCTCCGTGGATGACTCCCCCATGCCTCCTCCCCCCCTCAGAGGAGGGAAAGCCCTGGTGTGCGCCTCCTCTGGGGACTCCCCCCCGCCATGCCACACCACACCATGGCAGTTCCCGGCATGCCACAGACCTGGGGGAGGGGAGCAGCCATTGTACTTCTGGAACCCCTGGAAGTGGTGAACAGCTGTCAGACTTCCGTCTACCCCACAGGAAGCTGCCACTACCTCCATTGTCGCTGGAGGTAGGTAGTGGGGCTTGTTGGGGGGGGGCGGAATCAGAGGGGAGCCCCTGAAAGCCTCATGATCAACTGGTCGAGCTCTCGCAATTGACCAATCGATCGTGATCGACGGGTTGGTGACCATAGTATTAGAAGTTTTACAGTGGATATTACGGTCCATTCAGACGATGGCCCACCAGGAAATTCCAAGTAACCCGGCAGGCCAGTCTGCCCCTGGGTGTGTCTAAGTGTGGTTTTCCCAACTATTTTCTGAAAAGAGCTCTTTTATGAAACTCTGAATTTCCCTATAGCAAATATAAGTTAGTACTTGACTCTGAAACAGACCTTTGAAAATTTTGTCTTGTAAATTATTTTAAAACATTTTGTAGTTAATGTTCTATTGAAAATAGTTTATCATGAACTGCCATTAGTAATTTCTTTGCCCACCATGAGATTTGCCCATTTCTCCCCTTATCAGAGTATAATTTGCATTAGATATTAGGGTACGTCTACACTACAACGTTAATTCAAACTAAGCTAATTCGAACTAACGCGTCTAGAACTAAAGACTAGTTCGAATTAGCGTTTTGCTAATTCGAACTAGCATGTCCACATTGAGTGGACCCTGAACAGGGCTTAAGGATGGCTGGAAGCAGTGCCGGCAGGGCATCAGAGGAGGACTTAGAGCGTGGAGATGCTGTCTCAGGAGGGCCAAGGGCTGCGCTTAAAGGGTCCCGACCCCCACCCCGGACAGACAGTTCTAAGGGGTGCCCCGCTTGCAAAGCAGTCCTGGCTTGGAGTGCCAGGAGTACCCACACTGGGCACATCACAGCACTCGGCCATCAGCCCGGCTACACTTGCCGCAGGCTGCCATCTGGGGAGAGGGGGCAATTGGGGGGCTGCAAGAGAGCTTCCACCCCCAGAAGCCCGCAGAGCCAGCCCAGTCCTCCCCATCGGGGGCTCGTACCCCATTCCTCCCTCACCTCCTTCCACTTACCCTTCCCTAGCCCCTCTTCTTGATGTGCAAAATAAAGATAACGTTTCTTCCAACATTGACTCTGTCTTTATTGAACAAAACTGGGGGAGACTGGGAAAAGGAGGTGGGAGAGGGGAAGAGAAAGGCTGGGAGAGGAGAGGGCAACTAACATGATCAGGGGTTGGGAACAGGTCCCAGATGAAGAGAGGCTACAGAGACTGGGACTGTTCAGCTTAGAAAAGAGGAGATGGAGCGGGGACAGGATAGAGGTCTCTAAAAGCAGGGGTTGGGTGGAGAGGGTGCATTCAGAAAAGTTCTTCATGAGTTCCCCTAAAGAAGGACTAGAGGACACCAAAGGAAAGGACTGGGTAGCAGGCTTCAAACTGGTAAGAGAAAGTTGTTCTTCTTCCCAAAGCAAATAGTTAACCTGCGGAACTCCTTGCTGCAGGAGGCTGTGAAGGCTGGAACTAGAACAGAGTTTAAAGGGAAGTGAGATCAAGTCATGGAGGTTGGGTCCATGGAGTGGTATTAGCCAGGGGGTAGGAGTGGTGTCCCTGCCCAAGGTTTGTGGAAGGCTGGAGAGGGATGGCACGAGACAAATGGCTTGGTCACTGTCTTCGGTCCATCCCCTCCAGGGACCCTAGGGTTGGCCGCTGTCGGCAGACAGGCTACTGGGCTAGATGGACCTTTGGTCTGACCCAGGACAGCCATTGTAAGCTCAGGGCTCAGGGTCGGGGGTCTCAGTGGACCCCCTTGATTTTCATGCACACCTGCTCCTGGGTGGCCAGGCTGGCAGCTCTCCTGCCCTAGACGGCCACTTTCCTGTGGCTAGTGCGGAGATCGTGGACGAGGTCCACGATGTCCGCACTAGCCCAGGAAGGTGCCCACCTCTTGCGGTCCCGGGCAAGCTCCCGGGAGCCGCCAGCCTGGTTCCGGGAAGAGGGGGTGGGCTGGGGGACATCGGGTGGGTGGCTCTGTGCCGTGCCAGGTGCAGGGTCTGCTGGCTGGGTGCTGGCAGGCTTGCACCTGGCACGGGCACCGTAGCCAGCCCGTGCCCCTTTAAGGGGTCCGGGGCCGGGAGGGGGGCAATAGAGTTTCCCTGGTGTTGGCCAGAGTGGACACCAGGGAAACCTGGGGAGAGTTAGCCTCCCACTAGTTCGAATTAAGGGGCTATACACCCCTTAATTCGAACTAGTAAGTTCGAACTAGGCTTAATCCTCGTAAAATGAGGTTTTCCTAGTTCGAACTAAGCGCTCCGCTAGTTCGATTCAAATTCGAACTAGCGGAGCGCTAGTGTAGCGCCTATGAATGTTACTTCGAACTAACGTCCGTTAGTTCGAACTAACATTGTAGTGTAGACATACCCTTAGTGTTTGAGAGTGTGATTTTAATTTTCTTGTGGCAGGGCCCTGGAAAGGAAAATCCTGGTGGTAAGAGGAATATGAATGTGTATCAGTGGAGAGCAAGGATACTGACAGAGTTGCCAGGCACCTGGGCAAAGTGCAGGGGGGCAGTTTCTTGCTGCTGGCAGGGCCAGGGCCTTGGATGGAAGAAGCACTGTGCTGCCCCCCCAGACAGACCTCAGAGCCACCTGGAGCTCACTGCACAGCACTCTGGTGACAATGTAAAGGGCTCCATCTATCACTGTTGCTGCAGGAGTGGTAGTAGCCAGAGCCTGGGGCACTCCCTCCCCCAATAACAGGCCTGGTGGAAAGATGGCAGAGAGATGCATTTATTTTTTCTCCTGAATGAGTTCACATGTTAAAAATACAAAAGGAAATCCTTGCCATCATGAGAAATGAGATAAAACTATCTTAAAATAAAATAATATTTTTAAGAATTCTTCTCTGTAAAATTATTTCCTACTACAGTATTTCCCTATGCTCATACAATACTAGGTTTATAAACTTGGTGCAATCAACTTGTAAGAGTTAATTTTTTTTCTCCTCACCTTAGACTTGGATGAATGTTTATTTGTTCAGCAGAACTGATTTTAAAAAAGCCCACCAACTGTTATATAGTCTCAGTTCAGCTAAGCACTTCTGCACATGCTCATTTAGACCTAATCATCAAAACAGTTAAGTAGGTATTTAAAATGCTTTGCTGAAACTGGAGCCATATTGGGTATGTGTATAACCTGACATAGGAAACTGTCAGCGGCCACAACAAACTCTTTCCCACTCCCTACACAGTTCTGATGCCTCTATCCTTCTTTGACAATTATCTGTACATATTATAGAAAGAAGATAATGCTGCTCTCATTCATATTCAGTGAAAAATATTTGAATCCTTAGAATCTTGATGTAATATTCTAATACTATGGAAGACCAATGTCATAAGATACTGTACTGTACGTCGTATACCTCTTAAAATTTCTTGGAATATTCAACAACTAACATCCATACATGTTATCATTTCAGTTTTTACATCTGAATATTCCCCTAAAACTGTCTTATGGGGATTTCATTGTTGATAAATTTGCTAAAATAAGTTTTCCTTGAAGCACATACAGGTTGCTGCAAATTTTGCAGCCTACATAAATAATGCTGTCATGGAGTTTTGCTGTATATGAGTAAATAAAAATGGTAACTGAGGCTATGTCTAGACTGCAGAGTTAAATCGAAAAAAGAGATGCAATTTGTGGTACACAAATTGCATTTCTTTTTCCAATTTACTTTCAAAAGAGGATTTTATTAAATTTGGCACATTTCAGAAAAAAATGCTCTTTCAACACATTCCTTATGCCTCGTAGAACAAACATTTTTGAATTTTTTTTCGGAAAAGCTGACACGTTCCTTGGATGTGGCATTCGGTATCCTGGAAAAGCAATGTAGTCTAGACGTAGCCTGAAAGCCTAAAAAATAGTTGGGAGTCCACAGTATGTTCAGAAAATAAAATAGAAAATTGGAACAGCTATTTTGAATTCCTGAAATGTGAAAAATTGAATATCTTTTACCCTTGACTCCCAAAAAACCTATATGAGCTGCTGTAGCAACTGTTACAAAACATATCTTCCCAATAAAAACAAAATCCAAATGACTATAAATAATGAGTCTTCATATCAAAACAGATTGAATGAAATGGAAGTAAGAAGTTAACAAACAGCTTTTTAAAATTATTATCCAATTATTTCCAAGCCAAGAGGGACATTCAGATGTTCCTCTTGCTTCTCATGTAACTTCAGCTGAGTGCCTTGATACATTCTGCCCTATATCTTTACATTTAGATTGCTATTCTACTTATTTTTAACAGAAGAGACTGTTTGAGCTACAGAGAGAGTGTTTCCTACAGTTGACAGCACAGTATAATGAGTCAGGAGTTCAGGCTTCTGTTCCTGATTCCATCATTGTTTGACTTTGGGCAACTTACATAAGGCTCACATACCTCAATTTCCTTATTTGTAAAATCTGTAATATTAATTTCCAGCATTGCAAAGGCATGCATATCTTAAATATTATTAATGAAAATATTTTGGGTTCAAAGGCATTTGAGATGTGTCACATGCCCCACACTAGCAAATAAATTAGAAGGAGGCTCTGGGACTAAATTAGTCTAAGAGGTTACACCTGGGGTGGGAATCAGAGAGATAGCATCAGGACTAATTTAATATCAGGACCAGCTAAGAAAGGGAAGATGGTGCCATGCAGACAGGCATGATGTAAAGTAGGTGAAATATTCTGTAGGGGACTTCCTAGGGAAGAAAACATGTAATGAGACAGAATTCAAGAGCAGGAGGTTTCAGCCCTCTGAGAGCGATTGATAAACTGGTAACAGGTAGGAACAGACCAGCAAAGTACCAGGGATGCTAAGGAGTAGTCCTTAGCTCCCTAACACAGGGTCCTAGGGATGGAACCAAGAATAGAGGGTGGCATGGGCCTATGTTCATCTCCTGCAACAAGAGAAAAACCACAAGCCTTGGCACTTTCAACCCAAAAAAGATCCCTGATTGGAGATGAAAGTTTGACATAAAAACTAGCATACTTTGGGTTGTTTCTATCTGGACGTTTCTGTTACCGTTCCTCCCCCCCGCCCCCTCCTTCCCCCAGGGGACTGAACTGAAAGGTGACCTGACTGGAAGTCCAGGCCACAAAAGCTATAGATGGTTACAACACCAAACAGCCACAATATGGCATAAAAGGGTATTTTGGTGGTTACCATGGCAGTGTTATAATGCAAAGCTGTATTATTTGTTATATATTTCAGTTGTACAATTAATAGTTTAAAAAAATTAACAATTACCTCCTATGTCTTTGTTGTGACAGATTTAGGAACAGATTTTATTTAACATAATGTGGTCTTACAAAGACCCTAATGTTTTGTACTCAAATTAAAGCCCTTTCAAGCAAGGAAAGCAGTTTTGTTCCAACATTCAATCATATGCTGTTTTTAATTTTTAACTCAACATGTCCCTCTGCTGGTTTATGTGATAACTGATGAGACAAAACAGCTTAAAAAATCTTGTGATAGAAATATGACAATAAGCAAATAAATAGCTTACACGGTTGCCTTTAGGTTGCTGTAGATATCAAGGACAAAAAGACACATACAAGGATGTAATACAGATTCCATTTTCCCTAATACTACAATATCTCTTATTAAAATTGAAATACCACAGCTTGTCAGTCTACTTTCTTAGGTTTCTATACTCTTGTTCTGTTCCATCAATCTGCATTGGAAACAGGAGAGTTGAGAATCAAGGGTTTCCGTAGGCAGGAAAATTAACCTGGACTTCATTTTTTCAGGATTCAATGATATGCTTAGTGCTCTAAGATCCACGCTTTAGACACCCAGGTGGGACACCTTCCCACCACAAGCCACCACTAGAAGGAGGCTGGGGACATATCCCCTGCCACCCACACACATACACACACACTCTCAGGAGTGCTGCACATGACACATGGGTATGCCTGCACTCATCTTTCTCACCTGTTGTCTCAGAAAAATGCTGTACCAGGCAATGAGGGTCTGTCCTGGGAGCCCAGCCAGGCAGAGAGTGCCAGAAAGGAAGGGCTGGGTCAGTCAGTCACCCCCCACCATGTGAGAGAAGCATATGGGAGTTGTGTGTTATCTCACCTTATTGGAACCCTAAAGCCTTATAGATAAGAAGGTAAATTTTAAAAATCCAGTTATGCAGTAATTCTTTTTAACAAGGGCTCAGTCAATCTGTTAATTTGAACGTTTGTATGATTGTCATTGAATTTGCTTAAATAAGTAATTTTACCAGGAGTCTTGTATTTAGCATAGGAAATTATGGTCACCCTCCAGCTCAGATCCCATTCAAAATCAAGAGGGTGGAGGAGGCAGTAACAAGCCACCACCATGCACCTTGTATGTTTCACCCTCTGTTTTGAAAGTATTTATTTGGGATGTAGAAGAGCAAGTTTCAGTATTCTTACTTCTCCATTGTCTTGCTTCTCCCCACAACTAATGGTGGAGAATATATGAATGGGGGTGTCCTACTGCTCAAGGGAGCATTCTAACCACTGATCTGTGGGATATTGTGTTGTGAGGCTGTTCCACTGGAGATGAAGAAGGATCTATTGTAAGTGACTAAGTATTTTTCCACAGTGTAACATCTTAAATAGCACAGTGGTAGCTCTACATATGAATATGCTTTGGTTAGCACACTCTCCTGAAAGGTGGGAGCTACCTTTTCAAATCCATTCTACCCCCTTACTTCTGTGGATTGCGATCCAAAGAGCTTGTATATCCCCATTCATTATAGCACCATAAGCAACAAACTCAGGCTTTGTGGTTTGTAGTGGTAGTCTTACGATCTTTTTTTCCCCAGACCTCTAAAAATTAGGCATCATTACTCTGAGCACTATACTGGCTCAGGGAATCCAGTTCAAAGTACTTCTGTAGTAAAATATATTTGAGTTTACAGAGCTTTCACAAATTATGGTATTTAAACAGCTTTTTATATTTCCTGAATCTAGATGGACTGGACTGTGTGCATAGTTCATTTTCTTTAAAACAGTGGGGGTATGTCTACACTACCCCGCTAGTTCGAACTAGCGGGGTAATGTATGCATACCGCACTTGCTAATGAAGCCCGGGATTTGAATTTCCCGGGCTTCATTAGCATAAGCGGGGAGCCGCCATTTTTAAATCCCCGCTGCTTCGAACCCCGTGTAGCGCGGCTACACGGGGCTCGAACTAGGTAGTTCGGACTAGGGTCCTATTCCGAACTACCGGTACTCCTCGTGAAACGAGGTGTACCGGTAGTTCGGAATAGGCACCCTAGTCCGAACTACCTAGTTCGAGCCCCGTGTAGCCACGCTACACGGGGTTCGAAGCAGCGGGGATTTAAAAATGGCGGCTCCCCGCTTATGCTAATGAAGCCCGGGAAATTCAAATCCCGGGCTTCATTAGCAAGTGCGGTATGCATACATTACCCTCCTAGTTCGAACTAGGAGGGTAGTGTAGACATACCCTGGGGGAATAAGCGAATGGGAAGCGCAGGCAATAGTAATTCTGAAATAAGTCAGGGATTCTCATCTGCATAATTAAGATCAGGTGAGACCTACTGATGACAGTAATGCAGGGGTGGGCAAACATTTTCACAGGGGGGCCACTTCATGTCTTCTGCAATGTGGTTATAGGCTGGCTCCACCACCTGGAAGGAGCATAGCCTCAGGCAGAAGGGGCGGGGCTGGGGACTAGCCTCTACACAGAGTCATCTGGGGCTGGAGGCTTTGAACTAAAAACTCAGCAAAGGGCTCTCTACTTCGGCCTTGTTGCTTAGCAGCTGCCCAGGGTTGCTGCAGCTATTTAAAGGGATTGTGCCTCTGGCCCCTGCCTTGGTAATGCCATAGCCATGAGCCGTGAGCCTTATAAATAGGATCCTGCTGCCTGCGCCATCACCAGAAAATTTGGTGGCACAGGCAGCAGAATATAAATACAAAGTGGCCAGATGCAGTCCCAGGCCAGATCAAAGTGTTGGGGCTATGTCCGGCCTGCCTAAGTCTGAATCTTGCTCAGTCCTACAGTATTGTCATGATTTGACTTAAAAACATGAAAGCAAAGAAATAAAATGTCAGTGTTGTAGCAGCTAATCCAGGTTGATACTTTAGTCTTCACTTGCATTGTAGTTGGGAATAGAAGACACATTACCCTGAATTATGTGGCCAAAGGTTTAATCTTAATTTTCAACAATAAATCATGAATTTCTTCCAATTTGTGATTAGTCAGTTCCTTCCTATAACTGTAGGCCTGCTTCTCAATTATTTTATACTCTTATTTAAAAAGAAGATTCCTAATAGTACTGTGTGATAATTTCCTCAATAAATTATTTATAAATCCTATTTGAAACAATAAGTAATTATAGATCCTATAAATAGTAATTTGTAATGTTTATAAAGAAGAAAATGGGATATATTATGCTAAATCTTTTCAGAGTGCATAATGTTCAGTCCACTGTTTGTTGTTTCCATAGACCATTATGATGTATTCAGTGAAGCGCTACCTATAATGTCTAATACTGCATGCTAATTACTCTTTGGATGCTTTTGATGACAAGACAAAACTTTACTCGTATAACAAAATAATCTTTTTATTTCATTTTATAAAATAGGACAATCGTAGTCTAAATTGTAGGTGAATGCCTGAAAATTAAGAGTTACAAACAAAATGTTCCTCATGCTATTCTAAATGTGTAAAAAATGGATAAAAAGAAATGTGATAGTAAAAATATGGTTTGATTCTAAACTACAGCCAGTTCTGCAGTGTTACCCCAAATCCCCTTTCCCATTTGGCAGCAGAAAAAAAATATTTTATAGATGTATGGGTTAGAGTATAAATTGGAACATCTGTTTTGGATTATTTGTAATTACCAATGCATGTCTACTGTGCCTCAGCAATCTATAGCATAATATTTTTCTCAGATTATGGCTATTCAGAATGTTTAGCTATTTGGAAATGTGAATAATTTCACTTTGAACAAATATTTTGGTGTTCTGGCTTTCTGTTCCTCACCGTCATGCTTTATGAAATTGTCTTATGCATACAAATAAGTATAACTCGAAGATGCTTTGGATAAAATACCTCATGTAACTTTCAGTTTTAAAGTCACAATCAGCTGGATCTGTTTATCATATTTTGGTGTATTTATCATTCTTGTATGTAAAGCTAGAAATATGGAGTATGCAATGGTTCATGTGTTTAAATGTGAAAATGAAAGCCATCAAGGTGTTTCCAATTCTGGGACACCTTAATGACTGGGTAATGAACTTAACAACTTGAGAACAGCCTTCTTTGTCCCTTATGTCTATGCAGAAGACATGTGACCACCCCAACTGGTAGGGTCTGATCATGTAATTTTCCATGGACGGTATGACATAGAACAACAAGTTCCGGCCCAAAGTGAAATCTATAATGCAATGGGAACCTAGCTGTCCCTTTGTCTTTGACTGGCATGAAAAACTCAAAAGGATAGCTGGGGATCACAGGTTTGAAGAAAAAGATCTCTGCTGGCTTGAAGGTTTTGCCCAAACTAGGCACAGTTTTGTGTAAGTTTGTTTATAAGCTTTAGTGTGTAAGAACTAGCTATGGAATTTTTTTAAATTTGTAGTTTACTTGGCTGTGCCCACTTTCACTTGCAATCACTTAAATCCTACTGGTTTTACTTAATAAAATTATTTTTATTTACTATCAAGACCAGTGTGAATAATAGGTACCTGGGGGAGCGATCAGTGTGTACATCCTCCTTTCATTTTTAAAGCGGGCCTACCTGAATGTGCTTTAAATGTGTGAACCTTTCATACAGTGGAAGAAGGATTTATTTGGGGTTCTAATCCCATTTGGGATTGGTTTCCTGGATGCTATCTATGTCTGCATTCTCTCAGAGCCAGTGTGATTCAGTGTCTGTTTTGCTCAAAGGGGGAAAATGATCATAGAACCATAGAGCTGGAAGAGACCTCAGAAGATCAAGTCCAATCCCCTGCTCTAGGCAGGACCAATCCCAACTAAATCAACCCAGCCAGGGTTTTGTCAAGGTGAGACTAAAACACCACTGGGGATAGAGACTCCACTACTTCCCTAGGTAACCCATTCCAGTGCTTCACCACTCTGCTAGTGAAATAGTTTTCTTAAGATCCAACCTGGACCTCTCCCACCACAACTTGAGACCATTGCTCCTTGTTCTGCCATCTGTCACTACTGAGAACAGCCTCTCTCCATCCTCTTTGGAACATCCCTTCAGGAAGTTGAAGGCTGCTATCAAATCCCGTCCCTCTCACTCTTCGCTTCTACAGACTAAACAGTCCCAACTCCCTCAGCCTCTCCTTATAGGTCATATGATCCAGCCCCTTAATCATTTTGGTTGCCCTCTGCTGGACCCTCTCCAATGCATCCACATCCTTTTCGTGGTGGAGGGCCCAGAACTGGACACAATACTCCAGGGGTGGCCTCACCAGAGCCGAATAAAGGGGAATAATCTCATCTTGGGATCTGCTGGCAATGCTCCTCTTAATGCACCCTAATATGCCATTAGCCTTCTTGGCTACAAGGGCACACTGTTGACTCATATCCAGCTTCCCAACCACTGTAACCCCCAGATCTTTTTCTGCAGAACTACTACTTAGCTGGTTGGTCCCCAGCCTGTAACAATATTTGGGATTCTTCCATCCCAAGTGAGGACTCCGCACTCGTCCTTGTTGAACCTCATCAGATTTCTTGTGGCCCAATCCTCCAATTTGTCTAAGTCACTCTGGACCCTATCTCTGCCCTCAAGCGTATCTACCTCTTCCCCTAGCTTAGTGTCATCTGCAAACTTGCTGAGGGTGCAATCTATCACCTGATCCAGGTCATTAATAAAGATATGAAACAAAACCAGTCCTAGAACCAAATCTTGGGGCACTCCGCTATAAACCGACAGCCATCCTGACACCGAGCTGTTTATCACTATCCCCTGGGTCCAGCCTTCTCTTCCTAACAATCCTTTTGTCTGGAACAGAGTCCCATGGTTGAAGAAACCAAAGCCCTGTCTCTGACACCACCTGCGCAACCATGCATTTACTTCCTCAATTCGACGATCCCTACTCGGTCCTTTCCCTTCAACAGCACTCCGAATTATTTGATCCTTCTTCCCAGTACTACATAATCCACAGTAACCTGCTCCAGGTCATTCTTGGCCATATCGTTAGTTCCCACGTAGAGAAGCAGGAAGGGGTAGCAATCCAAAGGTTTGTTCAGTTTTGGAAGCCTCTCAGTCACATC
This sequence comes from Pelodiscus sinensis, assembly GCF_049634645.1. Classification (NCBI taxonomy): domain Eukaryota; kingdom Metazoa; phylum Chordata; order Testudines; family Trionychidae; genus Pelodiscus; species Pelodiscus sinensis. The sequence goes on from NC_134723.1 coordinate 13,662,795, forward strand.
CTGAATTCGAGCTCCCGGTAAGCAGCACACCTCTTGAGATTTCAAGTCCAGACAGCAGATGGATGGATTAGTCCCTTTTAGAAGGGAGTCCTTGACCACCACCACCCATTGTCTTCTTTTAGGGGTGGTGTTTGGAACCCCCTACCTAGGACTACACATCCAATGCCTTCTAGTAGATGGTGTTCCCTTCCGGTTTCTTCTTTGTGAGGTCCCTTCCAAAACGTTCACCAGTGCAGAGCCTGTGGAGAGAGCCTGAAAGCAATTACTTACCTCTATAGCATTGGGGGATTCCTGTGCAGGCCTTTTTCCCCTTCTAGAAGTTACATGCTGCCGGTTCTCTTCCTGGTCCCATACTGCCCTCTCTGGCTCTTCCACTTGCCATGCTTTCAGGATTAAACACTGCCTTCTATCGAGGAAGTCTTCATCCTCTCTGATCGAGCGTAGGGTCGACACTTGGGCCTCCAGTCCTCTAATTTTTTTCTTCTAAAATGTCGACCAGCTTGCACTTAGTGCAGATGAAATCCATGCTTTCTTGCGGGAGGAAGACAAACATGGCACATGCTGTGCAGCAGACCTGTCACCATCCGTACCCGCTGTCCCGGAGAAAGGATTTAAAAGAAAGGCAAGAAAACCTAACCCCCTTCCCAATCCCTCTCTAAACTTCCTGTTAGCACTCACTCGTTTGCAAGCTCGTTGGTCACTTGCTCACTGCTTTATAAAGCCCTGGGCTGCCTGAAAGTCCCTCCTCCTACCAAGGCTCTGCCAATCCACAGAGGCTTCTACAATTCAAACGTTAATTAGAAGCCAAGAGTTTCCACCTGCCAGTCACAGCACACACTCTGTGCTTTGGCTCAGGGAAGCCAGGAGATTTGGCTCAGCAGGACGGGATGGTGAGAAGCCCCAGAGTGAAAGGAGGTGAGAATCAGTGGCTTTGTCAACTGCTTGGGGCTCCTTCCAAGTGTGCTTTCTGTCACTACACCCCATCACAGTTCTGTTTCAATTCTTCCATATTAAGTAGGTTCATCATGGCCTTCATATGTCTCAAAAGACGGTGGGATGCAGCATTAAACTGGTCACTTTTTGCAATGTTTTGTGTGGCTCAATAGACGAAAGTGAGAAAGGCATGTTCGGCTGCAGTAGGTACAGCTCCATGCTGCAGTAGTGTTAGTTGTTCTCATCCATTCTTTCCTCTTCATTCTTTTCTTGTTCTGGTTTTCTGCCAAAGTCTTGTCATAGTGCTTTTGTCCTTGGCGGAGATGTTGATGCCAGGTATTTCTATCCATTGCCAGGTTTTCCCAACTATCAATGTCTATCTGAAACTTTACCAAAGCAGCTTTACAGTAGTCCTTAAAATGGAGTTTAGGGCATCCTTTTGGTCTTGTTCCCTCTGCCAGTTCTCCGTACAAAATGTTCTTTGGGATGCGGTTATCATCCATTCTCTTCACGTGACCCAGATACCATAGCCTTCTTTATGCAGAATGGATCCCATGTTTGACATTCCAACTCTTTCTAATACCTGCTCATTCAGGACTTTATCTTGTCATTGGATGTTCAAAATTTTGTGTAAGCAATGGAGATGGAAAGAGCTAAGTTGTTTTTCTTGGCTTGCATAGGTGGTCCAGATTTCTGAGCCATAGAGAGAAATGCTCAGCACACATACCTGGTAGATAAGTATCTTTGTTCTAATTGTGAACTTTGAGTTTGTCTATGCACATTTTGTTAGTCTGCTGAAAGTAGTAGCAGCCTTTCCAATATGAATGTTAACTTCTGCATCCAATGACAAGTTGCTAGTTATGGTTGAACCTAAGGAGCAGAACTTAAGAACTACTTCCAGAGGATTGTTATTTAGCATAAGTAGTATGTTCAACATATAGGTAAAAAGACAGGTTTTCTTCTGGAAGCCCCTTACAACCATTTTGGGCTTTCTCTTTCCTGAACAACTTTCCGAGTAATAAATGTACTTCAGGCTAATATATACCCTCAGTGATATCTATATAACTCCATTATCTTTAATGGCTTTCACATGTATTGCAAAAACTGAGTGAACAATGAACAAGAAGGAAGAGCATCAAACGCTCTTTACTCTTTTGGCTTTGCAGGGCTAAAGGGAGAAAAAACAGAAGTTTACTTTAGTTACTGAGAACTTAATTATCCATTGAGTGAAAACTGTACATACTCTAGTCTGAAACACTAGTTTACTAATTCAAACCTTTAGCTTAACCAGAGCTAGTGATTACAGTTACTGTTCAAACAAAAAGCAGACATATAGTAAAAAGCATTTGCCTGCTACCTTCTCCTTGGTCATGGGCAGGTAAATGTGGATTTCTCCTATGATGTCTCAGCTACCCTTACAATCTTTTACAACTGTACACACATCCAAATTAATGATGGATTGAAAAAACTAAATAGTCTCCAGGATACAATCTGGACCATTGAACAGCTGTGTCCCCTTTAATTTTTTTGCCTGGGTTGCTTTTTACACCACTTTGCTCTCAGGAAAGCCACTGCTGGCCTGTGTATGCAGCCTTGCACTCTCACCAGTCATTCATTAATTACATATAGGGTAACATCCACAAGCTCTCCAGTCCCAGCCTTGTTCCCCTGAAATATGGATCTTGTACTGTCCAACACACAACTGAACAAAGCAATCTGTCTGTCATTCATTAATGGAAAATTATAAACACAACAGCTTTGTTATCTCAGATGGAGTTTCTCACACACTTCAATACAAACAGACTGGTTGAGATAAAAGAATAAGATACATGTATTAGCTACAGAAAGGTAGATTTTAAGTGATTATAAGTGATTCATAAATGTCAAGAGTGTCTACAAAAGAAAATAGGAATACACAATCTAATAGCTTGTGAAATTAGGTAAGATAAGTTTTCTCTCTTCATACACTTTTGTAAATTTCATGGTCTGCTTCTCCTTTCAGCTTATGACCACTTTCCCTTAGTTCATGACATCAATGACTCTCAAAGAGCTGAACAGAGAAATAGGAGGAAGAGAGGTCAAATAGCCCTTGTCTACACTATTGGTTGAATTAATAAGCAGAGCATACACACTACCAAGCTAGTTATTTTGAAATAACACATTGCTTATTTTGAAATCAATATTCCTGCCTTCTCGGGGTAAAATGCTAATTTCAAAATAGTTATTTTGAAATAGCAGTAGTGTGGATGCTCTGGTGCCTCTGTTTTGAAATAACTATTCCCCAGAGTAATTCAAAATAATTACTCCCTAGTGCTTCCTGGGGCTCTAAGTCAAGGTAGCACATCCACATTAACAGAGTGGACTAATTTCAAGGCCTCCCAATAGTGTGAACACAATATTTCAACTTTGTTATTTCGGGAGTTATTAAATCAATTTTTAATTATTTTGAAATAGTTTGCTAGTGTAGATAGGCCCATAGAGATTACTCTCTTTCTCCCTCATACCATCCCCCTTGGAGGATTATCCCAGCTGGGATGCGGGCAAAAGGTATTCTGTTTCGGACATTGGGGTTGAACCATCCCTGTGATGAAATGTAAATCTCTCATTCACATATTCCCATTGCTGGAGAATGGCACCCCCAAACAGGTATCAACAAAGTCAAGTGGGCCATCCTTTACTTAAGTAGTCAGTGTGTCTTTTTGTCCCTGGAAAAAAATGCTTTGAGCCTACCTTTTTAACTCTGAAACCTGTTACAGCAGCATTATACTATATAAACTTGTAACTTTACATGAAATGTTGAAACATATTTTACCAGGAGAATGATGTACAGCAGATTGTTGAATTATTTGAAAATTCAAAGTATCAAGATACAAAATGTATCAGTCTTGTAAAAGTGATGACCTTAATATAGACTGGCATACACATGTTGCTCACGTGTATGCCCTGTGCAATTCATATGTAACTCTAACTTTGATGTTTTTATGTTTTCTTTTGTGGTTATCAGTGATTATGTGCTAATGGTATTACTTTGCTAAGTGAATTTGGCTAGTACTGTGCCTAGGGACTCATGGCTGTGTCTACACTGGCATGAATTTCCGGAACTGCTTAAAACAGAATACTATTCCGTTTTCAGTTTTTCCGGAAAAGGAACGCCTACATTGGCAGGCTGCTTTTCCGGAAAAGCCCTTTTTCCAGAAAAGTGTCTGTGGCCAATGTAGACGTGCTTTTCCGGAAAAGAGCCCCAATCCCCATTTTCGTGATCAGGGCTTTTTTCCAGAAAAGACTACTGTGCTGTCTACACTGGCCCTTTATGCCCGAGCGGGAGCAGAATAGTTTTTCCGGAATAGCAGCTGACTTTGTACAGTAGAGCATCGTTGCTTTTCCGGAAATTCAAGGGCCAGTGTAGACCCCTCGCAGCTTATTCCGGAAAAGTGGCTGATTTTCTGGAATAAGTGGCCCAGTGTAGACACAGCCTTAAGGAATTTCCCAGTTCTCTGTACTTCCCTTTTTCCCTGATTGCTTGTGGCAGCAGGATGTGTATGTCAGGGTATCTTTCTTCAGTTGAATTGCAACTTTTAGTACAAAACATTCTCTTTCATTCCATACCAAGTCAGAAACAGCTTTCTCCTAAAACAAGGTCCTCTAAGAAACCATTTCACTTATTCCAAGCACAAGTGACAAATCCAGTCTGTCTGAACTTATTGGCATTTGGTATGTCAGATGTATTTTTTCCAAAGTAGCTAGTGATTTCTAGCTACCTAGTTTCAGTTTTTGCTAACTGAGACACCTTAAGGAGACCCAACTTCCATATTAACAGAAATAATTCTGGGATCATTCACTTTTCAGATAATGGCTACGTCTAGACTGCAGGCTTCTAGAGATCTTCTGAAAAAACTTCTTCCAAAAGAATGCGTCCACACTGGCCAAGTGGATCCAAAAAGCAATCTGCTTTTTTGAAAGATAGCATCCAGAGTGATTGGATGTTGTCTCGCGTAAAAGGCCACTGGATACCACTTCAGTCAGGGCTTTAGGTCACCAGTTGCTTCCAAGTGCTGGTGTTGGAGCCTAGCAGAGACAAGTGCTTAAAGGGACCCTCCGGACAGCCATTTCTCTGCTTCTGCTGTGTGCTTGCTACCTCTTCGAGGGACAGCAAAGCTCTTGCAGTGCCTGATGTGGTTGCCCAGCTTTTTTGGACACCACAGCTTTTGTCTTAAAACAAAATAAACAGGGCTGAAAGAAGCTTAATTTTATTATTTTTCACTCTTTCTGGGCTGTTAAAGCCATGATATGCAATTTTGGTGTTATTGCTGAATTCACATTTTTATTTGTTTGTTTTTTTTAATGCAGGGGTAAGGGGCCTAGTTAAGCAGTCCGGTGAGGCAAGATGGTGAGTTCCAGCCCTGCTGGCCACTTTCTTGGTGGTGCGGCTACTCACAGTGGTCAAACTGCAGTATAGCTCTTCCTTTCACTTGCTGCCCCCAGTAGTCACTCTCAGTATCGCATCCCTTTTCTGTGCTTCTTCCCTTTCCATGTTATGGAGAACAGTCTCATTCTTAGCACTTCCCATTTTCCCAACCCAACCAAACTATGACCTTGCTTTAATTTAGGATAAGAGGAAGCTGCATACCAAATTTGGCAGCTCTAGCTCTTACTGTCTGAGGCATTCACAGACTCAGAAAGATGCACACATTTCTGTTCTGAGGGCTCAAGCGATCTTTCTATAGTATAGGAAGACTTACCCTTGGAATGGTTTATTGTATTCAATAGCATAATTATAGAGGGATTGGTATAATTACATAATTACTACCAACAATTAAATAAATTATGACCATGATCAACATGAGCGAAAGAAGCCTTTTTTCCCTAAAATCTGCTGTTGTAAAATTCAATTTTCTGAAATAAAAATAGTCATTTATGGGAAAACCACTAATTACTACTGTATACACTATGATTTTCTTCTTGGTAGAGAGACTAAATTTGGCAATATGAAGAAATGAATACACAATTTGCCTGTGATAATACAAAACTGCTGATCTTGTTTTGTAAATATTCAGCTCCTGCTGTTTGCTCTGTGTGTGTGTGTGTGTGCGCGCGCGCTAAATATTAGCATCAAATTTTGATTATATCTGACTTTTCTAGGAAAGCCAAGAACATACTGGGCATTAGAACCTGTAATTAATTTCACAACAGAATCTGATCTGACATTCTGGTAAACCTCCTGTGAGTTTACATACAGAAGTTGGATCAAAGATACTAGTTTAGACAGTACGAATTGTTCTTCTGAGAGATTCTGCAAGACTGATCATTTATGCTAGGTAGTGCTGCCGTTTGGGGAAAAGGAGTGGATAACCTGAAAATATTTGCAGATTGGCTTGGAAAGAGAAGGGTTTTTTTTAACTGCATACCACCCTTTCTCAGACATAATTTTTTACCCTCTATCTATATAACACATATAGCTAGGAGAGGACTGAGGGATAGTTTTCCTATTCCCAATTACAAGCAATATGTTTAGTTTTTAAACAATAGCTAGCTAATATCTAAGGCTATAGTAATGGAAAAACAAGAACTAGCACATAGCTGCACTGTTCTAGGAACAGTTCACAATGCAGAACATTATTCAGTCATTTGTGTGTCCTGGTCTATGCTCTGCTCCAGGTAGAAAGAAAATAATTCTATGCCTAGACCTGGTACAGTGTTTGCCATCCAATCTATTGGAGCAAGTACACTGGCTGGTATACTAGTGGTGGGGCAAGGTTCCATCTGGTCCCTTCTCTCTCCTACCTACCTTCTCAGAGTTGATGGGAGTAGAACCAATCCTGTATTATCTGCTTCCCCACCATCACTGTGATCAATCATATATGTGCCCTGTATAAGACATTAAGTCCTAAAGGCTGGTTTTATTCAATCCCTAATTGCACAGAACCCAAAACCATTGCCCTGTCCCTTCTCGGGGGCCCTGACCTTCAGTTACTCCACTGACTCCTCCCTCCATCACCTGCTCTCCCCAGTCCTTGCTCATTCATTTTTATCAGGCTGGGGGTAGATTGAGGTAAGGGAGAGGTCCACGATTTCAGCTGTGGCTGTCGGCTTTAGGGTGGGATCAGAAATGAAGGTCTTAGGATGCAGAGGGAGCTCTGGTTTAGGGCAGAGGGTTGAAATGCAGGCTCTGGAGTGGGTTGCAGGAGATGAGTGACTTGGGATTCAGGAGAGGGCTCTAGGGAGTGGAGCTGAGGGGTTTGCCTTATGGGAGCAGGCCCTGAGCTGAAATATGGAATTGGGGTGTGAGAAGGAGTATGAGCTCAGGTCTGGGAGTGTGGGTCCTAAAGTGGACCAAGAAATGCTGGGTCCAGGATGTGGAGGGGTTGTAGGAGTGTGGGAGGGGCATGCAGGTTACTACTAAGGGAGTAGAGTTGCCAACTTTCTAATTGCAAAAAACTGAACACCCTTGCCTTGCCCCACTCCCGTGTCCATCTTCCCCAAAGCCCCTCCACCTGCTCACTCAATTCTCTCTTCTCTCCACCCCTCCTCACTGACTGACTTGTTCATTATTTTTACTGGACTGTAGCAGGGGTTTGGGGAACAGGGGATAAGGGCTCCAGGTGTGGGCTCTGAGTTGGGACTAGAAATGAGGGACTTAGATGTCAGAGGGGACTCCATGCTGGGGCAGGAAATTGGGCTGCAAGTGGGGCCATGGATAAAGAGTTTGGGGTGAAGGAGTGACTCTGAGCTGGAGGTGTGAAGATAATGGTTTGGAAGTGTGGGAGAGGGTTCCAGGCTGAGGCAAAGGAATTGGGTGTGGCAGGGGACATGGGTTCTGGACTGGAGATGTGCTCTGAGGTGGAGCCAGAAATGAAAGGTTCAGAGTATGGGAGGGGGTTCAGAGATGGAGCAGGGAGTACAAGCTCCAGGAAGGAGTTATGGTACAGGAGCAGACTAAAGGCTGGGGCAGAGGGTTAGTGTGTGGGAAGGGTTGTGGACCCTGGCAGGGAATTAGGATGTGAGAAGGGATTACAGGCCACTGCAAGGGGTTGGGGTGCAAATTCCAGGCAGCACTTACCTGGGGGGGAGGGGCACTCACTAGAAGGGGCAAATGTTCCTTGGTTCCTAGGCGTAGAAGAAGTCAGGTAGCTCTGTGCAGTGCGCACACTCTGTGCACAGGTGCCACATCCGTAGATCCCATTGGCTGTGGTTCCTGGCCAATTGGAGCTGTGAAGTTGGTGCATAGCATGAAGGCAGCATGCAGAGCCCCCCAGACTACCCCTGTACATTGGACCCAGAGGGACATATCACTGTTTCCAGGAGCCACTCAGTGCTAGGTAGGGAGCCTGCCAGCACCAGCAACTGGATGTTTATTTGTCCACCAGGTATTCTAGTTGAAAACCAGGTATCTGGTAATCCTGTTGGGAGATCCTGTTATTTACCTCTCTCCATTTTAAAAACTGACCATGTAGTCTTGTTTCCTATTTCTATCTCCTACAGATTCATGATAAGACCTTTCCTCTTGTCCACAATTACTTGCAGTCCTCAAAAGCTTTCCTGTGTGGGACCTACTCTAAGCATTTCTGAAAGTTCCAGGAGATATGAAGTATTTTATCATACTTATCAACACCTTCAAAGAACTCAGTAGACTGCTGAGACTGTTACAGACCCCCAGAACATTGTGTTTATGTATCTCACTGATAATTCTGTTCTTTAGTATAATTTTCTACTAACACTACTGGTATTGAAGTTGTTTACAGTCCTGTAATTGCCAGAATCAATTCTAGATCCTTTTTTAAAAACTGTCATATTAGCTATTCTCCATTAACTTGGTTCAGAGGCTGATTTAATTATAGGTTACATATGACTTAATCAACTGGTTACTGTATTTTAAAGAAGCCTTATTGAAGACCAACAAAAAAAACCCATCCTGATGCACAGTAAGAGAAGAAAATATGGTAGGCACCCAGGGTGGCTGACTAGGGAAACCTTGGCAAGCTTAAACACGAAAAGGAAGCTTACAAGAAGTGGAAACTTGGATAGGGTAACTGGGGAGCAGTATAAATATATTATTCGAGAATACAGGGGAGCAATCAAGAAGGTGAAAGTGTAATTGGGATTGCAACTAGCAAGGAATGTGAAGGGTAACAAGTAAGGTTTCTACAGCCACGTTAGCAATAAGAGGGTGATCAGGGAAGGTGTGGGGCCATTACTGGATGAGGGAGGTAATCTAGTGACAGATTATGTGGGAAAAGCAGAAGTACTTAATACTTTTTTTGACTCTGTCTTCACAAATGAGGTCATCTCCCAGACTACTATACTAGGCAACACAGTATGGGAAGCAGGTGGGCAGCCCTTGGTGGAGAAAGAACAGGTTAAGAACTATTTAGAAAAGCTAGACATATACAAATCCATGGGTCCAGATTTAATGCATTCAAGGGTACTGAAGCAGTTGGCAGATGTCACTGCAAAGCCTTTAGCCACTATCTTTGAAAATTCATGGAGATCGGGAGAGGTCCTAGATGATTGGAAAAAGGCAAATGTAGTGCCTATCTTTAAAAAAAGGGAAGAAGGATAATCCAGGGAACTACAGACCAGTCAGCCTTGCCTCAATCCCCAGAAAAATCATGGAGGGAATCCTCAGGGAATCCATTTTGATGCACTTGGAAGAAGTGAAAGTAAGCAGGATTAGTCAACATGGATTCTCCAAGGACAAGTTATGGCTAACCAACTTGATTAGTTTCTGTGATGAGGTAACTGGCTCTGTGGACAAGCAGTAAGTCAGTGGATGTGATATACTTGACTTTAGCAAAGTTTTGATACGGTCTCCCACATTATTCTTGGCAGCAAGTAAAAGCAATATGGATTGGATAAATGGACTGTAAGGTGGATAGAAAGTAGTCTAGATCATTGGGCTCAATGAGTGGTGATCAATGTCTTGATGTCTAATTGGAGGTTAGTATCAGGCGGAGTGTCCAAAAAGACAGTTCTGGGGCTGATTTTGTTCAACATCTTTATTAATAATCTGGGTGAGGGGATTAGATAGCACCCTTATCAAGTTTTCAGATGTTAGTAAACTAGGGAGAGAAAGAGAGATGCTGTGAGGGTAGGGTTAGGGTCCAGAGTGACCTAGAGAAATTGGAAGATTGGGCCAAAAGAAGACTGATTAGGTTCAACAAGGACAAGTGTAGAGTCCTGCACATGGGAAGTAAGAATCCCAAGCAGTGTTACAGGCTGGGGACTGACTAGCTAAGCAGCAGTTCAGCAGAAAAGGACCTGGGGATAATAGTGGAAGAGTATCTGGATATCAATCAACAGTGTACCCTTGTAGCCAAGAAAGCTAATGGCATATTAGGGTACATTAGGAGGAGTATTGCCAGCAGAGCTAGAGAAGTTATTATTCTCCTTTATTTGGCACTGGAGTTCACATCTGGAGTATTGTGTCCAGTTCTGCCCCCCCCCCCCCCCCCGCTATAAAAAGGATGTGGATGCACTGGAGAGGGTCCAGCAGAGGGCTGGAGCATATGGCCTATGAGGAGCAGCTGAGTGATATTGGCCTTATTTAGTCTGCAGAAGAGAAGAATGGGGGGGAATTTAATAGCCTTCAAGTTCCTGAAGGGAGGTTCCAAAGAGGATAGAGAGAGGCTGTTCTCAGTACTGACGGATGGCAGAACAAGGAGCAATGGTCTAAAATTACAGTTCAGAGGTCTAGGTTGGATATTAGAAAAAACTATTTATCCAGGATGGTAGAGAAGCACTGGAATGGGTTACCTAGGGAGGTGGTGGAATCTTCATCCCTAGAGGTTTTATGTCCCGGCTTGAGAGAGCCCTAGTTGGGATGATCAGTTGGGGTTGGTCCTGCTTTGGGCAGGGGGTTGGACTCAATGACTTTCTGTGGTCTCTCCCAGTCCTAGGTTTCTATGATTCTATGATCATAGTTTGTAGTGCTCCAATTTCATATTTGAGTTCCTTGATATCCCTTGGGTGAATACCATCTAGTCCTCATCATCAACAACCAGGGGCTCAACACCAGCTGGCATCCGATGCCTCCCTCATTATTTCCTTCCATCTTTCCCTGTCCAGTACAGAGTGGCTTAGTTTCTGTAGATTAGCTCTGCACCAATCTACTATATCATTTACTCATTCTCTGTGGGATCTGCCTCTCCTATTCAGACCATCCATTATGCCGAATATCAGGGTCTTAACTTTTCATTAGTTGTTCATTCTGCAGATATGCCTGAATAGCTGTAACATCCATTGTATAACCTTCTGCAGTAGGTTCTCTTTTGGCTGTGTCTTCCTATATAATTCCTTGTTGGTGACCTTCTGCATCCATTCTATTCTCAGGATCTTTCTATAACAACTCCTCTCAAATGCCAATATCCTTCTTTTTGAATCTTTTGTTATCACCTATATCTCACATCCATACAACATGCTGATAAATACATACATTTTCAAGACACTCAGCTTCATTCCTAAGCTTATCACTTTACTTTTCCAGAACTTATCTATCGCCTTCAAACTCACTCTTGCTTTCACTATTCTAGTCGTAATTGCTGTGTAATTTATCAAATTGTTCTAAAATCTCTTAAAACTGATACCTCAGTCTAGTTCAGCTCCTCATATTTATCATCTGAAAAGAATGGTCAGGTGTGGGAATTCCTCCGTATCCAGGTAAGCAGTGTTCCTAGAGCTGACTGACTGGGTGGGGCTGATTAATCACCTGTGAAGCTGTGCTGCAGTGCAGCTTAGAGGGAACAGTGCCCGTGAGCAAAAATCTATGCAAAGAATTCATGTAGCTTCTCTGCAAAAACCTTGTCTTCCATGAATGCTTCTTCAGTAACTTAGTTGTCCAATGCCCCCACTAACTTTTTGGCTGACTTTCTGCTTCTGATGTATTATTAACTGCTGTTAGTTTTAGTGTCTTTTGCTAGTTGTTCTTTAAATTTTGTCTAGGTGTACCGTATACTTGACTTGCCAAAATTTATGCTCCTTTCTATTTTTCTCAGTATGATTTCACTTCAAAAATTTGAAGGATGCCTTTTTGCTTTTAATCATTTCTTTTATTCCATGATTAGCTATACTGACACTTTTTTGGGGGTCCCCTTGCTATTTTTTTATTTGGGTATACCTTTAGTATGAGTATCTATTGTAGTGGTTTTAAATAGCTTGTGGGTATTTCACCCTTCCTTTTAATTTCTTAGGGTATGTCTACGCTACAGTGTTATTTCGAAATATCTAATTTCAAAATAGTTAATTCAAAATAGATTATTTCAAAATAACGCATCTACACACACAATGCATTTCAAAATAGTGTTTTTCTATTTAAAAATAGCACGTCCACACTGAGTGGACGTTGAATTGCATTTAAGGCTGGTTGGAACCAGTTCCAGCAGGGCATCAGGTCAGATGTTACCTTGTAGCCAGGGCAGCCAGCAGAGCACCCTGGGAAAAGCTTGAGGCCCCCTATTTCAAAATAAGCGTCTACACAGCACGGCTGTGTCTACATTGGCATCCCTTTCCGGAAAAGGGATGCTAATGAGACACTTCGGAATTGCAAATCCGCAGGGGATTTAAATATCCTCCGCGGCATTTGCATTTACATGGCGGCCGCTTTTTTCTGGCTCAGGGTTTTTGCCGGAGAAAAGCGCCAGTGTAGACGCGATTTTCCGGAAAATAAGCCCTTTGCCCGAAGATCCCTTATTCCTACTTGAAATTAGGAATAAGGGATGTTCCGGAAAAGGGCTTATTTTCCGGAAAATCACATCTACACTGGTGCTTTTCTCTGGCAAAAACCCAGAGCCGGAAAAAAGCGGCAGCCATGTAAATGCAAATGCCGCAGGGGATATTTAAATCCCCCCGCGGATTTGCAATTCCGAAGTGTCTCATTAGCATCCCTCTTCCGGAAAGGGATGCCAGTGTAGACACAGCCCACTTATTTAGAAATAGCAGTTTCGAAATTGGCACTATTCCTCATGGAATGAGGTTTACCAATTTCGAAATAAGCCTTCTGCTATTTCAAATTAATTTTGAAATAATGGAATAGCTGTGTAGATGCTAGAAAAGTTATTTTGAAATAGCTGCTATTTCAAAATAACTTTGCCGTGTAGCCATACCCTTATTGACTTGCTGTTTATTTTTGTGTACTTCCCCTTTCTGAAGTTCAGTACTGCTGTAGAGGGTTTCTTTGGTATTTTTACCTATACAGTGATATTAATGTAATTACATTATAGTCTCTAGAGGAGTTCAGCTATATTTACCTCCTAGACAATACCCTGTACTCCACTGAGGACTAAATTAAGAATTAATTTATCCTTTGCAAGTTCTAGGACAAGCTGCTCCAAGAAGCAGTCATTTATGGAGTTTATCAATTTTTATTCTGTATTCCTTCAAAAGGTGACAATATAAGCAGGGCTCGACAAATAATACAATTTATTCGCCCATGGCGAGTAGATTGCAACCCAGAACAGCCGGGTTCGGGCGAACTGCGCATGCGCAAGGCGATCTGTGCATGCGCACATCACCGGACAGCACGGCTGGCGAGCCCTGAATATAAGGATAGTTGAAATCCATATTATTCTCACATTTTCTACCTTTTGTATCTTCTCTAATACCCTTAAGATGATCAGTCACCATCCACATTCTGGTCAGGTAAAGGGAAGTATATATTCCTACTACTAGATTTTTATTGTCAAAGCATGGAATTGAACCCATGTCAATTCTTGGGTGCAGTTCTGTTCATTTAAAGTTTTTACTTAATTTGACTGATTTCTCAGTTAATAGACCTTTTGCTTCTACCTGTTTCTATCATATATTGTATATTTTTTCTCAAAAGTTACTTTATAATAAACCATAGACAAGTTTTTCACAATATTATTCTTGGCAACTTAGCTCCCTGAGTTCCAACAATTCTTAAGAATATTATAGCAAGGTAGAGAGAGGCAGGGCCTTACTGAATTTTGTTTGTGGCTCCTTAGCCAAGGTATGAATAGTGTCTTCTGAATAATCTCTCACTTTCCTAGGTAGCATGGGAGCTGAAACACGCACTCTCTATGAGAAAGTATATAGGTGAGTGAGATTCCTGTTAGAATGATACCCCCAAAGAAGCTGAATCCCAATTAAATAATTGTTCCCTGCGCACACATGCACATATACACATACCTCCATCAGACTATACCATATAACTTTTCCTATAAATCTTTATAAATTGCAAATGAAGTATCTCTATAAATGATATATTAAAGATCTAGTCTTTAATAGTTTATTTTCTATTTTGTGTGTAATTTCCTTGATGCCACTAGAGGGTATTGAAACATTTTCAGGGAAAGCAAATTGTTTTTTAAGTTGCTGCTGATCTGTAGTAGAGCATTAAAGATGAGTTAAAATTAAAAGGCCTCTTGGCAAATAAATATGCACTCATTTGTGCTGAAGTCCCTAATTATTCTTTGTCCTATATCCTCTTTTTAGGATATCTGTACTCTTCTGAATATATATGACTTATTTTTCCTTCTTTTGACTCATTAAGAGGAAACTCGTGTGTACTGTAAAATGACTAGCTGGTTTTGGGTGATCCAGTAAAGTGCTGCTTACCTTTCATTGTGGTCAGTGTGAGGTGATGGTATTGAAAAATTCTGAAAATCAGGCATCATTTAGACTGCCTGCCTATTGAAAACTGAAGCTCTTTTCAGTTCTGCTCCCAAAATCACATCACAAGTCACTTTTTTTGGAAAATATTGAATGTATGCTTCAGGTTCAGCTCCTAAATCCATAGTAAGTCATCAAAATGTAAATAGCCAGACTCCCAAAAGAATTCCATTGAAATCAGTGTAAACTACAGTGCTGTGTCTAGACTGGCCAGTTTTTCCAGAAAATCAGCCGCTTTTCTGGGAAAAACTTGCCAGCTGTCTACACTGGCCGCTTGAATTTCCGCAAAAGCACTGACTTCCTACTATAAGAAATCAGTGCTTTTTGCAGAAATACTACACTGCTCCCGTTTGGGCAAAAGTCCCTTTTGTGCAAAACTTTTGCGCAAAAGGGCCAGTGTAGACAGCTGAGATTTGTTTTGCGCAAAAGCGCGTCTAGATTGGCCACAGACGCTTTTCCGTAAAAAGTGCTTTTGCGGAAAAGCGTCCGTACCAATCTAGACGCTCTTTTCCTAAAATGCTTTTAACGGAAAACTTTTCTGTTAAAAGCATTTCCAGAAAATCATGCCAGTCTAGACGTAGCTCTGAGGATTAAACTATGATTCTATGATTATAACTTTTGAAAATAGGCCTTATTTAAGCCACTACATCTCAAGTTAGAAGTCTAACTTCAGTAAGAAATCTTTGGAAATGTGCCCATAGTGGTGATGGTGGTAGTAGAATCATAGAACTGGAAGAGACCTTAGGAGGTCATCAAGTCCAGCCCCCTACCCAAGGCAGGACCAATCCCAAATAAATCAACCCAGCCAGGGCTTTGTCAAGCCAGAACTGCAAAACTTCTAGGGATGGAGATTCCACCACCTCCCTAGGTAACCCATTCCAGTGCTTCCCCACCCTCCTAAGTGAAATAGTTTTTCCTAATATCCAACCTAGACCTCCCCCACTGCAACTTTAGACCATTGCTCCTTGTCCACCACTGAGGACAGCCTCTCTCCATCCTCTTTGGAACCTCTCTTCAGGAAGTTAAAGGCTGCTATCAAACCCCCCCTCACTCTTCTCTTCTTGAGACTAAATAAGTCCAAATCTCTTAGCCTCTCCTCATAGGTCATGTGCTCTATCCCCCTAATCAGTTTGGTTGCCTTCCACTGGACCCTCTCCAATGTGTCCATATCCTTTTTATAGATCTAACCAACTTTCTATTCACCTTACAGTTCATTTGTCTAATCCATACTTCTTTAGCTTGCTGCCAAGAATACTGTGGGAGATCAAAAGGTTTGCTGAAGTCAAGGTATATCATGTTCACTGTCTCACTTCCATTTGTCTACGATTAGAATGTAAAGTCTGCAGGAACTATTTTCTCCTACCTAACAGAAGGGCACTCCAGTCCTGGTTAGTTGCGTTTGAGTATTTCCACAATACTACTACTCATACTATGGAGTGAAGCACTATAGTATGGACTGAAGCACTGTCATTGAAGGATATAAACTGTTCAGGAAGAACAGTCGGGAGAGAAAAGCAGGAGGAGTTGCATTGTATGTAAGGGTATGTCTACACTAGCCCCCTAGCTCGAACTAGGGAGGCTAATGTAGGCATTCAAACTTGCAAATGAAGCCCGGGATTTAAATATCCCGGGCTTTATTTGCATGTTCCTGTCTGGTCACCATTTTTAAATGCCACTAGTCTGGACTAACTGCCCACAGCTACATGCGGCAGTTAAACGGTTATTCGAACTAAGTCCTTAGTTCGAATTACCTGTTACTCCTTCTAGAATTACCGTTTAACTGCCGCGTGTAGCCATGGGCAGTTAGTCCAGACTTGTGGCATTTAAAAATGGCGACTGGATGGGAATATGCAAATAAAGCCCGGGATATTTAAATCCCGGGCTTCATTTGCAAGTTCGAATGCCTACATTAGCCTCCCTAGTTCGAACTAGGGGACTAGTGTAGACATACCCTACATAGACCAGTTAGTTTAACTTCTGTGCCAGGGAAGATAATGGAGCAAGTCATTAAGGAAATCATCTGTAAACACTTGGAAAGTGGCAAGGTGATAGGGAACAGCCAGCATGGATTTGTAAAGAACAAATCATGTCAAACCAATCTGATAGCTTTCTTTAATAGGTTAACGAGTCTTGTGGATAAGGGAGAAGTGGTGGATGTGGTATACTTAGACTTTAGTAAGGTGTTTGATGGTTCACAATCCTGCTGGAAAGGCATAACAAGTGGGGTTCTGCAGGGGTCTGTTTTGGGACCGGCTTTGTTCAATATCTTTATCAACGATTTAAATATAGGTATAGAAAGTACGCTTATTAAGTTTGCAGATGCTGGGAGGGGTTGCGACTAATCTGGAGGATAGGGTCATAATTCAAAATGACCTGGACAAATTGGAGAAATGGTCTGAGGTAAATAGGATGAAGTTTAATAAAGACAAATGCAAAGTGCTCCACTTAGGAAGGAACAATCAGTTTCATACATAGAGAATGGGAAGCGACTGTCTGGGAAGCAGTACGGCAGAAAGGGATCTAGGGGTCATAATGGACCACAAGCTGAATGAGTCAGCAGTGTGATGCTGTTGCAAAGAAAGCAAACATGATTCTGGGATGCATTAACAGGTGTGTCATGAGCAAAGCATGAGAAGTCATTCTTCTGCTCTACTCTGAGTTGGTTAGGCCTCAATTGGAGTATTGTGTTCAGTTCTGGGCACCGCATTTCAAGAAAGATTTGGAGAAATTGGAGAGGGTCCAGAGAAGAGCAACAAGAATGATTAAAGGTCTAGAGAACATGACCTATGAGGGAAGGCTGAAGGAATTGGGTTTGTTTAGTTTAGAAAAGAGAAGATTGAGGGAGGATATAATAGCAGTTTTCAGATATCTAAAAGGGTGTCATAAGGAAGAGGGAGAAAACTTGTTCATCTTGGCCTCTGGGGATAGAACAAGAAGCAATGGGCTTAAACTGCAGCAAGGGAGATTTAGGTTGGACATTAGGAAAAAGTTCCTAACTGTCAGGGTAGTCAAACACTGGAATAAATTGCCCAGGGAGGTTGTGGAATCTCCATCTGTGGAGATATTTAAGAGTAGGTTAGATAAATGTATATCAGGGATGGTCTAGACAGTATTTGGTCCTGCCATGAAGGCAGGGGACTGAACTCGATGACCTCTCGAGGTCCCTTCCAGTCCTAGTATTCTATGATTCTATGATATTTAAATCCCGAGTTTCATTTGCAAGTTTGAATGCCTACATTAGCCTCCCTAGTAGACATACCCTAAATATGATTGCTCAGAGGTCCAGGATATAGAGGGAGAAAAGCCTGTTGAGAGTCTTTGGGTTAAGTTTAGAGGTGGAAGCAAAAAGGGTGATGATATGGTTGGTGTCTGCTATAGACCACCGGATCAGGTGGATGAGAGAGACAAGGCTTTCTTCAGACAACTGAGAGAAGCTTCCAGATCACAGGCCCTAGTTCTTGTGGGGGGCTTTAATCACCCTGGGTACGTCTACACTACAGAGTTAGTTCGAACTAACTTAGTTCGAATTAGTTAATTCGAACTAAGCTAATTCGAACTAACGCGTCTAGAACTAAAAACTAGTTTGAATTAGCGTTTTGCTAATTCGAACTAGCATGTCCACATTGAGTGGACCCTGAACAGGGCTTAAGGATGGCCGGAAGCAGTGCCGGCAGGGCATCAGAGGAGGACTTAGAGCGTGGAGATGCTGTCTCAGGCTAGCCGAGGCTGTGCTTAAAGGATCCCGACCCCCACCCCGGACAGACAGTTCTCAGGGGTGCCCTGCTTGAAAACCAGTCCTGGCTTGGAGTGCCCAGAGTGCCCACACTGGGCACATCACACCACTCGGCCATAAGCCCGGCTGCACTTGCCGCAGGCTGCCATCTAGAGAGAGGGGGCAATTGGGGGGCTGCAGGAGAGCTTCCACCCCCAGAAGCCCACAGAGCCAGCCCAGTCCTCCCCATCGGGGGCGCGTACCCCATTCCTCCCTCACCTCCTTCCACTTACCCTTCCGTAGCCCCTTTTCTCGATGTACAAAATAAAGGACAATTGTGTTCAAAAATGGAATCTGTCTTTATTGAACAAAACTGGGGGAGACTGGGAAAAGGAGGTGGGAGAGGGGAAGAGAAAGGCTGGGAGAGGGAAGGGCAACTAACATGATCAGGGGTTGGGAACAGGTCCCAGATGAAGAAAGGCTACAGAGACTAGGACTGTTCAGCTTAGAAAAGAGGAGATGGAGCGGGGACAGGATAGAGGTCTCTAAAAGCAGGGGTTGGGTGGAGAGGGTGCATTCAGAAAAGTTCTTCATGAGTTCCCCTAAAGAAGGACTAGAGGACACCAAAGGAAAGGACTGGGTAGCAGGCTTCAAACTGGTAAGAGAAAGTTGTTCTTCTTCCCAAAGCAAATAGTTAACCTGCGGAACTCCTTGCTGCAGGAGGCTGTGAAGGCTGGAACTAGAACAGAGTTTAAAGGGAAGTGAGATCAAGTCATGGAGGTTGGGTCCATGGAGTGGTATTAGCCAGGGGGTAGGAGTGGTGTCCCTGCCCAAGGTTTGTGGAAGGCTGGAGAGGGATGGCACGAGACAAATGGCTTGGTCACTGTCTTCGGTCCATCCCCTCCAGGGACCCTAGGGTTGGCCGCTGTCGGCAGACAGGCTACTGGGCTAGATGGACCTTTGGTCTGACCCAGGACAGCCATTGTAAGCTCAGGGCTCAGGGTCGGGGGTCTCAGTGGACCCCCTTGATTTTCATGCACACCTGCTCCTGGGTGGCCAGGCTGGCAGCTCTCCTGCCCTAGACGGCCACTTTCCTGTGCCTAGTGCGGAGATCGTGGATGAGGTCCACGATGTCCGCACTAGCCCAGGAAGGTGCCCGCCTCTTGCGGTCCCGGGCAAGCTCCCGGGAGCCGCCAGCCTGGTTCCGGGAAGAGGGGGTGGGCTGGGGGACATCGGGTGGGTGGCTCTGTGCCATGCCAGGTGCAGGGTCTGCTGGCTGGGTGCTGGCAGGCTTGCACCTGGCACGGGCACCGTAGCCAGCCCGTGCCCCTTTAAGGAGTCCGGGGCCGGGAGGGGGGCAATAGAGTTTCCCTGGTGTTGGCCAGAGTGGCCACCAGGGAAAGCTGTGGAGGGCTAGCCTCCCACTAGTTCGAATTAAGGGGCTACACAGCCCTTAATTCGAACTAGTAAGTTTGAACTAGGCTTAATCCTCGTAAAATGAGGTCTTCCTAGTTCAAACTAAGCGCTCCGCTAGATCGATTCAAATTCGAACTAGCGGAGCGCTAGTGTAGCGCCTATGAATGTTAGTTCGAACTAACGTCCGTTAGTTCGTCCGTTAGTTCGAACTAACATTGTAGTGTAGACATACCCTCAGACATCTTTTGGAAGACCAATACAGAAGTACACAGACAATCCAGGAAGTTTTTGGAGAATGCTGGGAATAACTTCTTGGTACAAGTACTAAAAAAACCAACCAGAAAAGCAGACTTTGACTCCCTCAGAGAACTGATGGGCAAGTATTTTAAAGAAGCCTTATTGAAGGCACTGGAACAAACCATCCCAATGTGCAATGAGAAAAGCAAATATGATAGGTGACCAGATTGGGTTATCAGGGAAATCCTTGGTGAGTTTAAACACAAATAGGAAACTTACAAGAAGTGGAAAATTGGAAAGATGACTAGGGAGGAGTATAAACATATTGCTTGAGAATGCAGGGGAGTTATCAGGAAGGCAGAAGTGCAATTGGAATTGCAACTAGCAAGAGATGTGAAGGGTATCATGGGATCATGTATTTGTGGTTGGTCCTGCTTTTAGCATTCGGTTGGACTTCCCAAGGTCTCTGTGGGCTCTTAGACTAAGTGAAGGCAACTAATAGTAAGAGGGAAGAAGGGGAAAGTATTGCTAGTATACATGTGTAAGCCTGATACAACTTTATTTACATTTCTTGGGTTTTAGTTTATTAATATATTGGCAATACCTAAATTATATATTATTGCATCAGTCTAATGTATTTGTGATAAAGAAAGTCTACAGATAATATCTATTTTCAGGATATTGCAGTCTATATAGTTTGTGTATTTAAAGATTCAATTTATATTCATTTATTTCGTTATTTGCATTATCGTTTTGGGCTAGATTTCTTTACTCTCACTACATGATGCTTTGCTGAACAAGTAGTCCCAGTGGCTTGAATAAGATCACAATCCATGGTGAAGTGGCCTGTTGACTCTATCTAGAACATTTTGCTGTTGCATTTTACAAAACTTTTCCCCACTTTCTGTAGTACTCTTTCTTTAAGCAAATGCAAGAGTCTCTTTCTGCTATGTTGCCTCTCAGGTTCCTTACCTGCTTCTTGTGTACCAAGCAATCTTGGTGCTGTACCAAGGCAAAATTCATCCCATACAGAAATCCAACAAAAGATTTATCTGTGTACCATTGAAATTCCTCTGAACCCCTGTTTTGAGCATTGAAGTGACTCATGTGCGTTAGATATATTTCATCCACAGTGAACAGCTTGTTTTTATTATCATCTGAAAGCAAATAAAATGATTGACAGTGTGTAAAATATGACAGTTATCACATCCTTTACATGTTTCTTTGTGTCTGTGATTTAAAGTGTCTTAGGGCCTGATCCTATGAAGTGTTGCATTCCTGTATCTTCCATTATGTCTAGAGCTAGGGAAAGAATTCATATAGACAATGTATCTCTCAAACAATGTAAATTGTTGCCTCTCAGGTTCCTTACCTGCTTCAAAATGCATGCAATTTTGGGACAATTTTAGGGGGTAGCATTCTATACAAAATGGCCTGATGAGAAAGGATTTGGACAAAACATTTCATTCAACATGAATTATCATTTTTATTATCTTTTATTTTTCAGAAATGCCAGTGAAATGCAAAATCTGATTCATTCATCTCTATTCATTATTCAGGAGGCACACAATTTGCTATACTGGACCTTTTATTTGTATACATAACATGAAATGATCCCAGTTTGAATTTATAAACTTGAAAATTAACTAGGATACCCAGATGTCCTGTTATTTAAGGAACAGACCTTCCCGGAGCTGTCTCAAATTCTCTTAAAAATCAGAAAATTGTTCCATATGTTCTGTCTCCCCCATCAGTACTGGTGGGTCCCGCTGCTGGCCAGATCACTGCTCACCAGCTGTTTGCAAATCAGCAATGTGTGTAGGGAGGGTCCAGTGGTAAAAACATGGGGTAGTGTGCAAGGCTGGTGGAAGGATAGAGACTAAGATATAGGTTACGTCTAGACTGCAAGCTTCTTTCAGAATAAACTTTTCAGGAAGATCTTCCAGAAAAGCTTATTTTGAAAGAGAGCATCTACACATAAAAAGCGCAATGAAATCGCGATGTGCTAGTTCAGAAGATAGCATCCAATCAGAATGGATACTATCTTGCATTTAATGCCACCCGGAACCACTTCAGGCAAGGCATTAGATCAGCAGTTGCTTCCAGGACAGCCATTTCTCAGGTTCTTCTGCTTACTTGCCTACGTCTCCAAGGGACAGCAAAGCATTTCTTTTGTGTGCTCAGGGTCATCTGCCTGGGCGACCTGGACCTCCTCATCTCTGGATTTGCCCCACCTTGGGCTTCTCCAACTGTGGGGGCACTATTGATGGAACCCATATCCCGAGCCAGGCCCCTGACCATCATGAAGTGCAGTACATAAACAGAAAGGGATATTTCTCTATGGTCCTGGAGGCCCTGGTCGACCTCCATGGACAGTTTATGGACACTTTCATCAGCTGGTCAGGGATGGCGCATGACGCCCACGTCTTCAGAAACTTCAGCCTCTACTACAAGCTGGAGGTTGTCACTTTCTTCCCCGGGTGCAACATCAGGGTCGGCGACATTAAAATGCCACTGTGCATAGTGCGGGACGCAGCCTACCCCCTAATACCACGGCTGATGAAGCCTACACTGGCTACCTTGACCCCAGCAAGGACTGTTTCAGTGCCCATCTCTCCAGGGCCTGCAAGCAGGCTGGATGTATCTTTGGGCACTTGAAGATGTGGTTCAGCTGCTTCCTGATGCACCTCAATGTGGGGGAGCAGAACGTCCCCCAGGTGATATCTACATATTGTGTGCTCCCTAACATCATGGAGAGGAGGGGGGAGGCCTTCCTACAGGGTTGGCAGGCAGAGGCTGGCCAGAAGGGACTGGCCTTTGAGCACAGATGCCATCTGGCAGGCCCATCAGATGGGGGTATGCATGCAGGAGGCCCTGAGAGAGAGTTTCTGTTAAGGATCCCAGTAACTCTCCCCAGGGCCTCTCCACTAGGGGCCTCTGGCTTGCTACAATATCCCTTTCCCACCACAATCCCTCCCTTCCTCACTCCACCCTTCTTCCCTGCAGACACAATATAAAAACTGTTTTGTTCTGAAAAAAATAACTGTTTGTTTATTTATTTGGGATAGAAGTAACTGGGGAGGAGGGGAGGAGAACCTGGAAATGGGAAGTGGAGAAGGGGCTGAGAACCTTAGAGAGGGGAGGGGGCTGAGAACATTGGAGGGGGGAGGAGAGGCTCAGAGCTGGGGCTGAGAGTTGCATGTGGCTCGGGTTCTTTCTCCACCTCGTGTGCGGGGACCTCGGCAACATCAGCGGTGGGGGTCCTGGGAGGTAGGAGCGGGGCCTGGAGCGGAGTCAGGCATGGGGGGGGGCAGGGACTGGAGCAGGAGCAGGGACTGGGACTGGTGCAGGGTAGGTCAGGAGCTCCAAGATAGTCACACATATGTTGCGGCCCTGCTTCAGCAGCTCAGTCCACATCTGGGCCTGCCACTGTACATTGTTCTGGACCTCCAGAAGATGGAGATGTGCTCCTGGACCCTCCAGTGCCTGCAGCTCTGGTTTGATAGTTGCCTTGGGTAGTGTCAATCGCCTCACAGTCATGGCTGGTCTGGCTGGGAAGAATAAAGAGAAGTGGTCAGTCAGCCCTGGAGACACTGCCTCTGAGGCCTTGTCCTCATCTGTTAGCTGAGTGAAACTGTGCTAGGGTCAGAGGCTGGTGATGTCCCAGGAGCAAGGCCATGTGCAGCCTGGACAGCGGGCCCTGCCTTGCAGAGGCCCAGAGGTCTGCAGGGAACCAGCCTTCCCATCCCCTCCCCAAGTCCCATGGACAGGCAGGCAAAGGAAGTGGCCAGCTACACTGGGATCCAATGTCTGGGAGAGGGTCCTCAAGCTGTCTGGGCTTCCATCGGGGTCGCACACACACCTGTGCCTACCAGCACAGTCCCCGGAAGTGGGTTCTGCCTCGAGCATGCAGGCATTCCTATGTGCCATGTGCAGCACTCCAGAGTCTGAGCTTGCATGTGTGTACCCTTGTTCCCAGCCTTCTTCCAGCAGTGGTTCGTGGTGAGAGGGTGTCCCCCCAAGGGGATCAGAAGTGTGGGTAGCCGCCCCACACCCTGCGAGCAGGAGCTCAGGGGTTCTCCAGTGCCGTCTCCTGGGGCTGCATGGCACTGACCATGGGGTACTGGCTCCAATATGAGCGTGGTCAGGGCTCTGGCTGCGTCATCGTCGTCATCCTCCTCTTGGGCTGGGACCCCCAGGCGGGTGATGACAGGTGTCCCCAGCCCTGAGTCCACCATAAGGGGTGGGGAAGGGGCTGCACCACCCCCCAGGATGTGGTGCAGATCTTCAAAATAGGGGCACGAGTAGGGTTTTGCCCTGGAGAGAGAGCTGCACCCCTCACCCTAGCATAGACCTGATGGAGCTCCTTTACTTTGCTATGGACCTGCTACAGCATCCTGGTGTGGCCTGACTCTTGGCCGTCTGGCCATATATGTCCACATTACTGCTTCTGGAGCAGAGATCCTGGAGATTCTCCTCATCGCTCCACACCTCGAGGAGGGCCAGGATCTCTGCCCCAGACCAGGATGGTGAATGCCTTTTTGTAGCCAGACAGGAACCCCCCTGTAACATCCATTTTTGCTTGCCTGGAGCATACAGGGCAAACAGAAAAGAAGGCCCAGGCTGTGTGACCGTGAATGGCTGTAAACAGAGATATGCCAATTGCTGACCAAGAGGCTGCCAAGGAGTGCCCTTGACTTAACCCATATTGATACGAACACACAGCCGTCCGCGGGGGGAGGAATCTCTCGCCCAGTAAAAAAAATGTCTAGTACTCACAATTTAGTTATCTCTCTTGCAAGTGTAAATTAACTTGAAACTTGCTTGTAAGAACTGGCGCCACAAAATGGACCAGTACAATTTGGCCTCTAAAATAAGAAAGAGGATATGGGCCCCTAGGGGTATAAAGATGGGTCCAGCAGCATATTTACTCTGAGTGTCAATCTACCATCTAGCTGCTGGTCGGGTTAGGTGTTTGATCTCCCGAGGTTCCAGAGGGGACGCCCACCTCGTATTCGTCTTTCCTAGGAATTGAGAGACCTGCCCTGGCTTGACACACTGGAGTCGAGAGGCACAGAAAGGGGTAAAAATTGTACCTGGATGTGGTCCTTTGTCTTAAGTGTACACATAGACTTAGAGCTCTTTAAAGATTAAGCTGTCACTTGGTACCATTATTTCTATTTTCTATCTTTATTTTCTTTGTAGCTATTTTTAAAATCTGTATTTGCTAGCAGTTAAGAAAGAGAGCAATAGCCATTGTAACCATATGCTTTTATAAGTCTTTTTAATAAACCTGTAACTGTTTAAGTTTTTAACCTGACTCCTTCAGTTGCTGTAACAGAACCAAGCACAATTTAAAAGAACTTCAGCCGGTCATAAGGGACAGGTATAGGAAGAGCTTGGGCGTTTGGATCTGTGTCATTCCCATGTGACAGGTCCGTTGGGGCACCTCTCAGTCTTTTCCAGGCTGCCTGCTGCAAAGGAATCCTGTGTTCTAGCAGCTAAAATCTGAGGTGTAATAAGCTCTTCCTATAAAGGGGTGTTTGTTGGCCTGCTGGCTACCCTCTGCGACGGGACCCTGGTCCTAGCAGTAAAGACATGGACGTTAAACCTTTTCTTGGAAACACACACACACACACACACACACACACACACACACGCACACACACACACTGCCCTGACCGTCGGCTGACACTTTTACAGACTCTGGCAGGCTCCTGGGAGCCCTGTGTGTTCTCCCTGGTATGGGCAGGGGTTTCTTGGGGGGCTTGTGGCTGCAACATGGTGCCCAGATATGTGGCATTAGCAGCTGCGCTAAGGCTGGAAGCTCTGAGGGCCTGCTTCCTGTCACAAGACCTATCCCCTGTGTCTGCAGCTATAAGAGCTGTAGGGGAACAGGAACTATAGAGTTGTGATGAGTGTGGATGGAGTGGCCAGCAGGGTACCTGTGGGATTTCCTGTAGGCCCCCTTTTTTTTTTTTTTTTTTTTTTTTGACAGAACTCCCTATTTCATGTCCACACACACCCTCTTCTGAGAAAAGGTTTTTTGGAAAAAGCCTTATTCCTTGTGGAATGTGGTTGACTACCATCAGAAAGAATTGTCCATTATTTCGACTTTCTTTCAAAGTAGCGCAATTGCAGTGTGGACGCTAGTATTGGGTTTTTTTTAATTATGGTTGTTGTTCTGTAAAAACAGTGCAGTGTAGATGCACCCTAAGACAGAATATTTTATTGAATAGGATTGGTCCCAGGACAGACCCTTTGGGGGCACCATTAGTTACCTCTCTCTATTCTGAAAACTTACCATTTATTCCTACCCTTTGTTTTCTATCTTTTAAGCAGTTATCAGTCCATGAAAGGACCTTTCCTCTTATCCCATGACAACTTATTTTACTTAAGAGCCTTTGGTGAGGGACCTTGTGAAAAGCTTTATGGAAATCTAAGTATACTCTATCCACTGGATGCCCCTTGTCCACATGCATGTTGACACTCTCAAAGAACTCTTGTAAGGCATGATTTCTCTTTATAGAAACCATGTTGACTTTCCCTCAACAATTTATGTTCATCTATGTGTCTGACAACTTTATTGTTTACTATAGTTTCAACTAGTTTGTCCAGTACTGATGTTAGACTTATCGGTCTGTAATTGGCAGGATCACCTCTAAACCCTTTTTAAATATTGGTGTCATGTTAGCTATCTTCCAATCATTAGGCACTGAAGCTGATTTAAAGGATAGGTTACAAACCACCATTAATAGTTCTGTAATTTCACATTTGTGTTCTTTCAGAACTCTTGAGTGAATGCCATCTGATCCCGGTGATTTGTTTCTGTTAAGTTTATCAATTTGTTCCAAAACCTCTTCTAATGACACCTTAATCTTGGACAATTCCTTAGATTTGTCACCTAAAAAGAATGGCTTGGGTTTGGGAACCTCCCCTAACATCCTCAGCCATGAAGACAGAGCAAAGAATTCATTTAGCCTCTCCAAAATGAGTTCATTATCTTTGAGTGCCTGCTTTGCATCTTGATCATACAAGGGCCCCACTAGTTGTTTAGCCGGCTTCCTGCTACTGATGTACTTTAAAAAAAAATTGCTATTACTTTTTGAGTTTTTGGCTAGCTATTCTTCAAACTCCTTTTTGGCTTTTCTTATTATATTTTTTACACTTAATTTGACAAAGTTAATGTTCCTTTCTATTTTCCTCACTAAGGGTATGTCTACACTACAAAGTTAATTCGAACTAAAGGACGGTAGTTCAAATTAACTTTGATAGCTGCTACACTAGCAAACCGCTAGTTCGAACTTAATTCGAACTAGTGGAGCGCTTAATTCAAACTAGTTAAACCTCATTCCATGAGGACTAATGCCTAGTTCGAATTAACTAGTTCGAATTAAGGGCTGTGTAGCCACTTAATTCAAACTAGTGGGAGGCTAGCCCTCCCCAGCTTTCCCTGGTGGCCACTCTGGGCATCACCAGGGAAACTCTTCTGCCCCCCTCCCGGCCCCCGAGCCCTTAAAGGGGCACGGGCTGGTTACGGTGCCCGTGCCAGGTGCAAGCCTGCCAGCACCCAGCCAGCAAACCCTGCACCTGGGATGGCATGAACCAGCCACCAGCTGCCACCCAGCCCTCCGCCTCTTCCCGGGACAAGGCTGGCGGCTCCCAGGAGCCTGCCCAGGTCCACAAGAGGCATGCACCAGCCTGGGCTAGTGCGGACATTGTGGACCTCATCCACGACCTCCGCGATAGGCACAGGAAAGTGGCCGTCTAGGGCAGGATAGCTGCCAGCCTGGCCACCCAGGAGCAGGTTTGCATGAAAATTAGGGTGGTCCAGTGAGACCCCCGACCCTGAGCCCTGAGCTTACAATGGCTATACTAGGTCAGACCAAAGGTCCATCTAGCCCAGTAGCCTGTCTGCCGACAGCGGCCAACACGAGGGACCCTGGAGGGGATGGACCGAAGACCCTGGAGGGGATGAACCCTAACCCTAAACCTCCATGACTTTATCTAACTTCTCTTTAAACTCTGTTCTAGTTCCAGCCTTCACAGCCTCCTGCAGCAAGGAGTTCCACAGGTTGACTATTTGCTTTGTGAAGAAGAACTTTCTGTTATTAGTTTGAAGCCTGCTACCCATTCCTTTCCTTTGGTGTCCTCTAGTCCTTTTATTATGGGAACTAATGAAGAACATTTCTTTATTCACCCTCTCCACACCACTCATGCTTTTATAGATCTCTATCATATTCCCTCTGTCTCTTCTTTTGTAAGCTGAAAAGTCCCAGTCTCTTTAGCCTCTCTTCATATGGGACCTGTTCCAACCCCCTGATCATTTTAGTTGCCCTCCCCTCTTCCACCATCTCTCTTCCCTTCTCCCACCTCCTTTTCCCAGTCTCACCGAGTTTTGTTCAATAAAGAGAGTTTCCATTTTTGAACACGTGTCCTTTATTTTGTACATCAGGAAGGGGGGGCTAGGGAAGGGTAAGTGGAAGGAGGTAAGGGAGGAATGGGGTACGAGCCCCCAATGGGGAGGACTGGGCTGGCTTTGCAGGCTCCTCGGGGTGGAAGCTCTCCTGCAGCCCCCCGATTGACCCTCCCCCCCAATGGCAGCCTGCGGCAAGGGCAGCCGGGCTGATGGCCAAGTGCTGTGATGTGCCGAGTGTGGGCACTCAGGGCACTCCAAGCCAGGACTGCTTTGCAAGCGGGGAACCCCTGAGAACTATCTGTCCGGGGTGGGGGTCAGGTCCCTTTAAGCACAGCCCTCGGCTAGCCTGAGACAGCAGCTCCACGCTCTAAGTCCTCCTCTGATGCCCTGCCGGCACTGCTTCCGGCCGTCCTTAACCTCGGTTCAGGGTCCACTCAATGTGGACATCCTAGTTTGAATTAGCAAAATGCTAATTTGAACTAGTTTTTAGGTCTAGATGCACTAGTTCGAATTAGCTTAGTTTGAATTAAGTTAGTTCGAATTAGTGCTAGAGTGTAGACATACCCTAAGATTTGACTTCTACCTTTTAAAAGATTTTTTTTAATATCTCACTGCTTCTTTTACTTGGTTGTTAATTCCGCAGTGGCACTTTTTTGGTTCTCTTACTGTGTTTTTTATTTTGGGGTATACATTTAAATTGGGCCTCTATTTTGGTGTCTTTGAAAAGCTTGAAGGGATTTTACTTTTGGCACTGTACCTTTTAATTTCTATTTAACTAATTTCTTCATTTTTGAGTAGTTCCCCTTTCTAAAATTAAATGCCACATTGTAGGCTGCTGAGATGGTTTTCCCACTATAGGGATGGTAGATTTTATTACATTATGGTCACTATTTCCAAGTGGTCCAGTTTTATTTATCTCTTGGACCAGATCCTGCACTCCACTTAGGACTAATCAAAAATTGCCTTTCTTTTGTGAGTTCCAGAACCAGCTGCCTTGAAAAATAATCATTTAAGGTATCAAGAAATTTTATCTCCTCATCCTGTCCTGAGGTGACCGTGTACCCAGTCAATATTGGCATAGTCGAAACAATATGGGGATAGTTGAGAGTTTCATTTTAATAGCCTCTCTAATTTCCCTTAGGATTTCATAGTCACTCTCACTGTCCTGGGTGAAAGATATCCCATGAGGTCATCTAGTCCAAAAATCCTGGGAAAAATCTGGGGAGGGGGCATCTGACTGGAAGATGCTGTGCCATTTACCAGGAAAGGTGAGTCCGCCTGGGAACCCAGCTGGGCATGGAGGGCAGAGAGTATCAGGCAGGAAGGATTGGGTTATTCAGTCACCTCCCATGTGAGAGAAGCATACAGTAATGTGTGTGTGTGTGTGTGTGTACATGCATGTGTGTGTGCGCGTATGAGAGAGAGAGAGAGAGAGAGACCCCTCCTCATTTGAATCCTAAAACCTTTAAGATAAAGTAAATAAAAAGAATCTAACTATACAATAATTTCTTTAACAATGACTCAGTCAATTTTATAATATGTATGATTGCCGTTGAACTCCCTTGAATGAGTAATTTTACCAGGTGTCCCATATTCAGAATAGGAAAATAGGGTCACCCTAAAATTAACTCACAGAATTTAAGGGCTTAATTTATACTTTTGTTCTATCTCTACTACAGAATTTGATGTAATATGCACAATAGCTTATCACTAATGATGCTTAAACTGCAAACTGACAGCTAACTGTCAATGGTGCAACACCACTGGACTCAATAGGAATTTGACTGAATATGAATAAGTTATTCTTCCATTCATTTATAATGAATTGATTGTTAGAATGAATATCCAAAGAACAGTTCTATGTGCAAATCATTATAATTGATTATTTTAGTGTCATGTTATGTCATGGTCTGTTTTATGTATTACATTTATTTGAATTACTTTTAAGCTGACTGAGGCCTTTACTTCTAAATAAATGCTCAGATGGTATAGCGATGTAAGCCATATACTTAACTAAATACGTAGCTGTATGCTCACCAAAAATACCTTTGCCTCTGTAAGAATAATGGTAATATCAGCAATTAAAAAAAATGGAAAGGGGGAAAGTGTTATGAAATATTAGGCTGAGAAATCTTATTAAATATTGTATGCATGAAATTCGATGAAGAAAAATCAAACATTAAATATTTACCATTACCATCTGTAGAAAATATAGTAATGGCAGTATTCCATTCTGGGATATGAGCCAGTTTTTAGTTCAGGTATTTGAAAGCTCTAAGATACAATTAATTAAGATACATTCTTCTTAAGTCTTCACTATTTATTCATATTTAATACCTGTTATTATAAATCTAATATATCAAATTTCTTAAATTGTGCATAGTTTTATATACTGTTACAAAATATTTTGCATACTATAGGAAGCTTACATTAATACAGATTCAGCTATGTGTGATTTAAATCTGAGAGCAATTTCTTAAATACATTTCTTAAATACATAGTTACAGATAGGGTGTGTCTAGACTACAGGGTGTTTTGAAAAAAGGGACCTTTTTTTGAAAACACTTCCCCTGTATTTAGACTCCTGCCATGTTCTTTCAAAAATAAATCGAAAGAACGTGGCAGTTTTTTCAACCGCGGAAAACCTTGTTTTACGAGGAAGAATGACTTTTTTCGAAAGTGCTCTTTCAAAAAAGATGCTATGTAATGCAAAATGTGCTTTTTAGAAAGAGAGCATCCAGACTGCCTGCATGCTCTCTTTCGAAAAAGTGGCTTACTTTTTCGAAAGTACTGGTTATAGTATAGACGCTCTTTTTTGAAACTATCTTTCTAAAAAGTCTCTTTCGAAAGAGGCTTACAGTCTAGATGTAGCCTTAGACTCTAATCAAAATATTATTTGATATGGGTCTCAATTGCTATATGTCTTTATTTAAATAAGAACAGAAATCAATTATAATACTGTTATAAAATAATTTACCCTATTTAACTTTACATCTCAGATTCTATTATTTGGCTTTGCTCCTTTGTTTGATGTTTGAGCAAATCCTCATTTGAGTCATACACTATTTGAATTATTTTGCAAAGGTTTTTTGACTGCTTTATCTCCCATTTCATTTCCTTTAATACCTACACAAGCTGGGATCCATACGAAAATGACATTGTTGCTGTGACATATTACCATATTATAGACATCAATAATTTCCAGAGCTATACTTCCTCTGGTGATTGAAATTTCTAGGATGATATCAATGGCACTTAAAAATTCTGGGAAAGTGACAGATTGTAAAGGTTGTACTTCAGCAATCTAATTCAGGACATCAAATAACTCAACAGTATAACCAAGTAGATAATCTAACTGATTTCTTCAACCCAAATTCACACATGCTAGGTTGCTGAAACCTCCCTCCACATTAAAGAAAAGCAAAACCCTGCAAATAACAATAACCCAGGAAGACTAACTTTAGAATATTAAAATAGAGAAATAAAGGTCTAAAATGAAGTCGCATTTATAAGTTGATTATTTAATTTAATTTTCATTCAGTTGAAGACCTATCCAAGAAGGACCATTGAAGGAAGACTTCTTACTACAGGCTGGAAATCTCTTATTGGCACCCTTGGGACCTAACTGGTCCTGAGCCACGGAATTTGCTGGATTAGAGAAGGTTTCCTGCCACAGTCCCCAGCTGCTGACTCTGCCAGCTGTGGGGAAAAGTGGGGGGACTACCTCCAGCCTCGGCCGGGCTGCCTGCTGGGTTGCTGGCCCTGCTGCTGCTTCCCCAGCTGGTCTGTCTGCCAAGTTCCAGCAGCCCACACTGACACGGGCTGCCATGAGCTTGCTCTGGCCCTGCTCGGGCTGCTGAGTGCTTGGGCTGTGGTCCCAGCCCCGCAGCAGCCTGCAGGATCTAGCCCTGCTTCTTTGGGCTGTCCGAGGCTCCAGCCCCACACTGCTGTGTGTTGCCTCTGCCCCATGCTGCCATGGAATGTTGCCATCCTGAGACTGTGCTGCCAGGGTCTGCTCTGACCTGCCACCAGTGTCACAGGTTGTCGGGGGCTACTGCCGGCTCCAGCCCCACTACAGGGGGCTGCTGGGGGATGCCACCAGTCCCAGCTCTTGCCCAGTCCCATTCCTTCAGTCCACTCCTCCTGGATTGTTCTCCTGTCACTAGGAGACCAGGGTTCTCTGATGCAGAAACATCCATGCCAGACCACAGATGTTGCCAGACCAGAGGATTCCAGTTTGGGGAGGTTCAGCCTGTAGTGTGAGGCTACACTCAAAGATTTAGAGGCTTGGTTCAGCTTCTGATGTTTCTTTATCTCAAATGTCTATAAACTAGAGAGAATTCAGAAACTAGACTGCACACTATTTTCAGTACCGTTGATTTTGAGTAAAAAATGCTGCATAAAGAACTTGCCTTACAGTATCTCA
Source organism: Pelodiscus sinensis (assembly GCF_049634645.1). Taxonomy (NCBI): domain Eukaryota; kingdom Metazoa; phylum Chordata; order Testudines; family Trionychidae; genus Pelodiscus; species Pelodiscus sinensis. Next base: position 13,695,561 of record NC_134723.1, read on the forward strand.
GTATTTCCAGTTCTGTTCCTGAACAAAACCAGGAAGTGCAGCATTGAGTGCAGTGAAGTTAGTCACAAAATCGTATTGTACTTTACACAAAGTTTGAGTTTTGTCACTTCAGTAGTGGAATTATTTTATCTAAACTCTGTACAATATTTTGACTCATTCATGTTTCTCTTTTGTTTTCTACCATTGGTCTGAGCTATTCTACTTCTTCTTCCATACCAATTCTAAGTCAAATGTTCTTTCTGTATGTGTTTCTCAAACTGTTGTTCAATTCATAATTTCCTACCCTGTGTACTGCAACATCTTCCCTTTTCTCCCCTTTTTCTTCATTCTGGTGCATACAAAATGCAGTTGCTAAGATCATTTTCCTTGCCCACTGCTCTAACTACAGTAGCCATCTTTTCTTGAATCTTTTCACTGTCTACTCCATCTTCAACTGCATAAAGTTAAACTTTCTCATCCTCACCTTTAAGATTCTTCATAATGTAACCCCTCCTTCTGTATCGTTCATCGTCCATCAATCCAGCTTCCTCCGGTCTGTCAATTATGCTACCTTTGCCTTTCTGCTTGCCTGCTTCTCCCACAAATATCTTTACAACTTCATTCTGTCCTTTAGCGAAGGTCCTCTCTGAACTGTCCATAAGGCACAACCAAGACCCACTCTCTTCTCCAAATGTTAATGAGGATAATAACATATGCCCTTTTTTCTTTTTAGTTAACAGTTTGTTGCTTTTCATGATGATACTGTTTTGTCTCCATCATACCTTCAAATGATATTTTTGTAAATTTAATTATAATAGCTTCTTCTTTAGTAAATGACATGCAGTGAAGAAACTAAAAGGTCAATAAATTTAAAGATTTTAAATCAGCTTGCAGAATTAAATTTTTGACACTTATAACCAAATAATTTTACTCTGAATTTTAGATCATAAAAGATTATAAATGTCTTATCCATTTCCTGTATCACCATCAAATTGCTGAATTACAAGACTGAATTTGATGACTTCAGGATGTGTCATTATTCAGTAATGCTTCTAAAAATTTAAATTCTGCATTAAATGTCAGTCTTTCCTTATTATTGCAGATATGGAGGTAATGAATTATCAGTGGGTTGAAAGAATTCATAGTTAATTTTAATAGCACATTTTGGCTACCTCGCCTGTAAATTACTAAAGTTAGACTGGGGATTGTAGGAAAGATGACAATATTGTGTGGTGTTCAGATTTGACATTTCATTATGATCATAGAATTCTAGGCCTGGAAGACACCTTAGGAGGTCATCAAGTCCAGTCCCTTGCCCAAAGCAGGGCCAATCCCAACTAAATCTTCCCAGCCAGGGCTTTGACAAGCTGGGACATAAAAACCTCTAGGGATGGAGATTCCACCACTTCCCTAAGTAACCCATTCCAGTGCTTCACCACCCACCTAGAGAAATAATTTTTCCTAATATCCAACCTAGACCCCCCGCACTGTATCGTAAGACCACTGTTGCTTGTTCTGTTTCAGTCGCTACTGAGACCAGCCTCTCTCCATCCTCTTTCAACTTCCTGAAGGGAGGTTCTAAGGCTGCTATCAAATCCCCCCTCATTCTTCTCTTCTGCAGACTAATTAAGCCTCATAGGTCAAGTGTTCCAGACCCCTAATCATTTTGTTTAGTCTCCACTGGACCCTCTCTAATGCATCCACATCCTTTTCTATAGTGGGGGCGCAGATCTGGACACAATACTCCAGATGTGGTCTCACCAATACCGAAAAAAGGGTTTAATAACTTCTCTAGATCTGCTGGAAAAGCGCTTCCTAATGCACCTTCTTGGCTACAAGAGTGCACTGTTGACTATATATCCAGCTTCTCATCCACTAAACCCCAGGTCCTTTTTTGCTGAACTGCTACTTAGCCAGTTGATTCCCAGCCTGTAACAATGCTTAGGATTCTTCCATCCCAAGTGCAGGACGATGCACTTGTCCTTGTTGAGCCTCATCAGATTTCTTTTGGCCCAATCCTCCAATTTGTCTAAGTCACTCTGGATCCTATCCCTGCCATCCAACATATCTGCCTCTCCCCCTAGTTTACGGTCATCCGCAAACTTCCTGAGGGCACAATCCAGCCCTTCATCCAGGTCATTAACAAAGATGCTTTGGGGGAAGCCGAGTTAGTCTGTATAGGATAAACTTAAAAACAACAAATGGTCTGGTAGCACTTTATAGACTAAGAAAACATATATATGGTATTGTGAGCTTTTGTTGCCACAGCCAGTCATCTGAAGAAGTGGGCTGTGCCCACAAAAGCTCATGATACTATCTACATGTTTTGTTAGTCTACAAAGTGCTGTCAGACCATTTGTTGTTTTTAAGTTTATTAATAAAGATGTTGAACAAGATCAGCCCTAGAACCAATCCTTGGGGCAATCTGCTTGAAACCAACTACCAGACAGACATCAAGTCATTGATGACTACCTGTTGAGTCTGACAATCTAGTCAACTTTCCAGCCACCTTACAGTTCATTTATCCAATCCATACTTCCTTAACTTGCTGGCAAGAATATTGTGGGAGACTGCATCAAAAGCTTTGCTAAAGTCAAGATTTCTCACATCCACTGACATCCCCATATCCACAGAGCCAATTACCTCATCATAGAAGTTATTCAGTTGGTCAAGCATGACTTGCCTTTGGTGAATCCATGCTAACTATTCCTGATAACTTCCCCTCTTCCAAGTTCTTCAAAATGAATTCTTTGAGGATCCCCTCCATGATTTTTCCAGGGACTAATGTGAGGCTGACTGGTCTATATTTCCTTGGATTGTCCTTCCCTTTTTTCAAAGATGGGCACTAGATTTGCTTTTTTTTAATCATCTTGGACCTCTCCTGATTTCCAAGAGTTTTCAAAGATAATGGCCAAAGGCTCTGCAATGACATCTGCCAACTCCCTCAGTTCCCTTGAATGCATTAAATCTGGGCCTATGAATTTGTGTATGTCCAGCTTTTCTAAATAGTTCTTGACCTGTTCTTTTTTTGCCTCCTTCCCAAACTGTGTTACCTAGTGCATTTTCTGGGTGCTGTTCTTGTCTGTGAAGACAGAGGCAAAAAAATCATTGAGTACTTCAGCTTTTCCCACATCATCTGTCACTAGGCTACCTCTCTCATCCAGTAAGGTCCCAGATCTCCCTCTTATAGCTAACATCTTTTTTTTCTGAAGTCCAGGGTGTGTATTTTGCTGCTCTCCTTTCTTCCGTTTGTCTGGATCCTGAAATCGATCATCTCATGATCACTATCTCCCAGGTTGCCACCCACATCTACTTCCCCTACTAGTTCCTCCGTATTTGTGAGCAGCAGGTCAAGTTGATCATGGCCCATGATTTGTTCCCTCAGCACTTGTGCTCGGAAGTTGTCCACAACATTCTCCAAAAACTTCCTGGATTGTCTGTGTACTGTTGTATTAGATTTCCAATAGATGTCCAGGTGATTAAAGTTCTCCATGAGAAACAGGGCCTGTGATCTGGAAGCTTCTCTTAGCTGTCTGAAGAAAGCCTCATCTACCTCATCCACCTGATCTTGAGGTCTATAGCAGTCACCAACCATAACATTACCTCTGTTGCCCCCACCTTTAAGCTTAACTCAAAGACCCTCAACAGGCTCTTCTCCCTTTCTATACTGGATCTCTGAGCAATCATACTGCTCTCTTACATACAACTCCTCCTCCATTTCTCCCCTGCCTGTGCTTCCTGAAAAGTTTATACCAATCCATGACATTACTACAGTCATGTGAGTCATCCCCAAGACTCCATTATTTCAATCACTCCAATCAATAGCTCTTTGATTGTGCCACGGCTTCTAATTCTTCCTGTTTGTTGTCACGAGACCTCCACTTTAACCCGCACTAGGTAGTAGTGTCTTTCATACATAAACACATAGGATTGTGATACAATCTAAAAAAAAAAAAAACCCATAATGTATCCATAGGAGAAAAATGTATATAAAACTGTAACCCACGCATATTCTTCACGTACTATAGAAATGTTATTTGCTAAAATAAATCAGTTAAGGTAATTTACATGATTATTTTATATTACTCAGTTTAGAGAATCTACTAAGGATAATGGAGTAGTTTCACAATGTACCATTTCCTAACAAACCATAGATCTCTCTCGTGCCTTAAATACTCTATAATTTTAAGTTATATCACTGTATGTACTTTAAACTTTATTTTCAAAGGCTATCATAGTTAAAACAATCCTCTCTTAAACAGCCTATGATAGGTTTCCCCTGACTACAAAAACACATAAAAACTCCTTATTACAGAATGCTTTATTAACATCAGAAAACAGTCTTGTGACATGATCTATGGTTGATTGATTTGCTTGAAAGACACTTTAATACTGAGGAAGAAGATTATTCATCTCCAGAAAGAATGACAGCCAACAATAAATCATTTTCTCCATCATGTTACATGGCAATGAAGTTAAGGTTATCTGAAAAGAACCTAAATCGGAACATGATCTTCTAAAAAACAATGTAAAAGATTGCTTTCCCATTTTTAAGACTATCAAAATTACAAACAAAATCGGTTATACATATGATTAGTAAATTAAAACAATTTTTAAAGATGGCCATTTTTAATTTTTAATTTGATTACTCCATTTAATTTTTTTAAAGAAATGTATCCTAAACAAGGAAGTAGCCATGTTAGTCTGTAACTGAAGAAACTTAAAAAACAACAAATAGTTCTGCAGCACCTGCAGTCTACACTACAGGGTTTTTGCACAAGTAGCTTTTGTGGAAGATCTCTTTCCAAAAAGTTATTGTGCAAGAGAGCGTCCATTCTATTGGACACTCTTTCACATATAAAACTAGCCGGGCTTTAGGTCACCAGTGCTCTCGAGTGATGTTGCCAGAGCCCTGCAGACACATGCACTTAAAGGGACCCCCCCTTGACAGCCATTTCTCTGTTTTTGCTGCCTGCTTGCGGACCTCCCTTGAGGGACAGCAAAGCTTCAGCAGTGCCTGCTGTGGTTGCCCTCTTCTTTTTGGGGACGACACAGCTTTCTTCCTTCTTGGTGTGTGCCATGGAGCTGGAGCTGCCTTTGGGCAGGAGACGGCCCAACACAGCCATGATGCAGATCCTGCAGCATTTGTTTCCAGCTGCCTACATGTTAATGCTGGATATGGACACCAAAATCCTACTCATCACCCTCGGCATGGCTGTGGCTGCTCCAGTGTGGCTGCCACACCCCACCATACCCAGAAGGTTCTGGAGGCTGGAGACAAGTTCGGACTGGTGGGTCTGGCTGGTCATGGAGTGGTGGGAAGACCAGCAGTGGCTGCACAACTTTCACATACACAAGACACCTTCCACGAGCTCTGTGCCAGAGATGCAACACCCACCTGCAGCCCACCATCCCCCTGCAGAAGCAGGTCAAAAACACTCTCTGGAAGCTGGCTACCCCAGACAGCTACTGCTCGGTGGCCAACCAGTCTGGGTTGGGGAAGTCCACCATCGGGGCCCTGCTTATGCAGGTAAGGAGCTCGCAGGCTGCAGTCCCTGCCCTGGAGGGAGGAGGAGGGGAGGAAAGGTGCTGGATAAGGGGACCCTTGGGAGTGGGGGATGGGTAATGTAGGGGGTGGTGGGAAAGCCCTGACCCTGGGGTCTGTGCCATCCTGCCCTCACACAGCCCTGCTGCTGGGGGCAGGGAGCACTGGCTTGTAGGGGGGTGGCTCCTGGGAAGTTTGGGGGGCAGAGGAAGGCAGGGCGATGGGCACCTCCCAAGGGCTCTCTCAACCTCTCTCTCATGCTGTATTTTGTCTCTTTGTCTCCTTCTGCAGGTGATCAGGGCCATCAACTCCCTGCTGCTGCATAGAGTTGTCTGTCTCCAGGACCTGGATGCAACCATGGCCGGATTTGCTACCCTGGGGTTCCCCAACAGCAGGGGAGCCACTGATGGCACGCACATCCCCATCCTGGCCCCAGACCATCAAGCGCCCCAGTATATTAATAGAAAGGGCTAGTTTTCTGTAGCCCTGCAGGCCCTCATAGACCACCGGGGCCAATTTACAAACATGTATGTGGGGTGGTCGGGCAGGGCACACGATGCCCAAATTTTCAGAAATTCCAGGACTTCAATAATGTGCTGGAATTAAAATCCACAGCCACATATGGAAAAATGAGGACAAAAAAAATAAATAGGCTATGTCTAGACTATGTAGAATTTTCAAAAGTGGAGATGTAAATTCTGTGGGGGGGGAGAGAAGCCTTTTTTGAAAAAAACGCTCTTCCTTAAAAGAAGGTTTATACATTTTTTTCAAAAAAGCATTTTTCCCTAAAAAACTCACTTCCGGACTACTTTCACTTTCAAAAGATCCTCTTTTGAAAGTGAGATCAGAAGAAGATACGCAAATTCTCTCTTTCGAGAGCTTGGAGGAAGGTTTTCATTTATACAGGCCACTGGATAAATAGTGTTCTGGTCCTTGAGGGTGCATCTACCCTACACCCTTAGCTTGAAATTAGATATGCAATTTGATCTATACAAATTGTGTTTCTTATTTCAATCTAATTTCAAAATAGTGCCAAATTTCAAAATAAGCTATCTACACAGCACCAAATTTTGAAATAAATCACTGTTTGGAAACATCTCTAAACCCTCATGGAACAAGGATGTCATAATAGAGCCCATTATTTCAAAATAAAGGGCTTGCTCAAAAGATGAGGAATAGCTATTTCGGGATACTGGAAGTGTCTGGATGTGTCCTGAGTGTCCAGGGCATGTGTTGCCGTAGAGCAATTAAGTGAGGCAGGCACCTGGAACCAATGTAAAATATGCCCAAAGCAAGAGAGACAGGCTAATCAAACCACCTGAAGTCTATTAAAAATCTGTTGGGGCTTGGTTAAAAGCCTTCCCTTCAGAGGCCTAGAAGTGTGCTGTGGGGGAGCAGGAAAATGTGGTCAGGTAACAAGATGGTACAGGGAGGGGCCATTTGGAGAAGTGGCCCAGGGAAAGGCTGTGACACTGATAGGTGAGTAAATACTGCCAGTAGTCACTGCCTTAGGGTCCCTGGGGTGAACACAGCATATTGGGTAGGTTTCCCCAACCTTCCCCACAACACTGCAGAGTCTATTCCCCAGAAGGGAAACTGGGACTAAGGAGTTTTACCCCAAACACATTGATTAGCCTGTGATGAATTAGCCCAGTGGGCTGTGACCCTTGTCCCTAGTAAAGGGCAAGAGGCTATATTGGAACTTTGCCACATTCTATAATACAAATATACAGGCTTCATTATTGGCCTCTAGTTTTTGCCCTGTGGTACATCTTGAAGTTTTCGCTTTCAGTTTCTTAAATGTTCTATAAATGTGGTGAATCTGGCCTGGATAGTAAATGGCCTCAATATTAGTTAAATATCATTACAAGAACAGAGAGACATTTCCCCAAACTATTTTCTGCATCCCTTGCTTTCATTTGCAAATATTCTTAGGTGTGTTTTTTTTAATGATTTTCCTAATGTGGTAGATTTTATCACATCAGGAAATAAAAGATCATTCAGGCTTGTAACATGAAACACATTTTGCTTTGAATGTGGATGTTGTGACAGAGAAAATTACTCATATAGGCCCCCAGATGGTCATTGTCAGAGACTTCAACTATCTATTCAGACACAGAACATGTGTAACATTGTCACCAGCTGGCAATCCTCATGCCCCTCCAAGCCACAATCGATGTAACTCAGTTCTGATTTGGAAGGACTGCCATTGGAGTACAGACAACACTTGATATGGAGAATTTCTAACCCTTTTAAAGAGGCCAACAATGATAACCAATTGGTGTCAGGCTTGGTGGTGGTTTATGTGAAGAGCACATCCATCCACAGGGAAATGGACAGAGATCTGCAAATCTATATTTTGCTTTAATTCATTCTCATTTTAGAAATTAAAATATCACAGCACTTATTGTGATGCCTCTTTATTTTCTATTTCAGATCCTCGGTTGAGTCTCTGCTCTCACTTTAGAGCAGGGGTTCCCAAACTTTTTGATACAGGGACCTGTAAATCCATTCACAAGCTTTTGGAGGACTGGTAACAGTCATTTGCATATTCATTAAGTAAATGATGAATATGCAAATAAGTTGTTTCTGGTCTTCCCAACGCCCCCACTGCCAGCTTTAGCAAAGCTTTTGATATGGTCACTCACAATATTCTTGCCAGAAAGTTAAGGGAATATGGATTGGATACATGGACTGTAAGATAGATAGGAAGCTGGCTAGAGCAGGGTTTCCCAAACCTGACTGGTCCCAGATGAGGGATTTTTTTTTGGACCAGGGGAGGTCATTTCAGGGCTTCTGGTTCCTCCCCTCCCCACTAGGCTTCTCCCTCCCCTGCAACCCAACTGAACTGCCCACCCCCACTGGTTCCCTGCACCTCCCCCAAAACCATTCCCCACAATCCAAGGGAGTGCAGCACCAGTTCCCTGCACCCCCTCACAGCCCAACTGAGCTGCCCTTCTGTTCCCTATGCCTTCCCCCATCCACCTCAGCCCAGCTGAGCCCCGCACTGGTTCCCTGCATGCCTCCCCCACAGCACAGCTGAGCCCCGTATCCCTGCACCTCTCCCCAAGCCCTGCAAAACTGCTGAGCCCAGCGCTGATTTCCTGCCCCTCCCTCCCTTTGAGTCTAGCCCTGTGTTCCCAGCACCTCCCTCCTCCTGCAGCCCAGCCTGGTGCCCCCTAGTGTCAGAGGAGTATGTTATGCACCCAGGGGCAAAAGCAAAATTTGCCCCTCCTCCCCATCCCCGCCATGGGTCAGGGCCCTGAATCTGGCACACAGCTGAGCTGGACCCTGAGAGGAAGGAGGGAGCTTGTACTGCATCTTCCCCCACACCCTCCAGTTTGGGTCAGGTCCCCACATTCACTATCCACAACAACACATAGAGGTAATCGATCACCTCAGTAATGCCAACTCCTTTAGAATTGAGGCCCAGATTATCCAGCACAAGTTGAGGTAGAGAGGGCACTGTGCGCACGTGTCTGATATATGTTTACCAAAACTGCTACCTGCCCAACTCGTCAAAGGAAACAGGGAGTTGAACAGGAATGGTTCGGAGCAGTGTTTCTCAACCTTTTTTTATAAAGTACCCCCCTTTCAAAAAATTCAGTACCCCCAGCAAAGTTTTCAGACACACACAATTTTTTTTCTACCATTGCAACACAGTTGTTTAAACAACTTAATCATAGCTGGGTGGGTGATGAAATTTGTATGTAAAAAGTACAAAAATAATAAAGCACTGAATAACTTAAACCAAACATTCAAGTTATCCAAATTTCAGTTGTGTTGATGTACCCCCCCAAAACTTCTCTCGAGTACCCCTACAGGTATTCATACTATTGGTTGAGAGACACTGGTTTAGAGCAGTGTTTTTTTACTTTATAAAAAAGTACCCCATTAAAAAAATTATAAGTATCTCCAATGCACCCCCAGATCCCCCAGATCCAGGCATCCCCAGCTCCCCTGCTCCAACCTAATGCCCCTTCTGCCCCCTCCCCGCTTTAATCCAATGCCCATCCCCCAGAGCTAGGTATCCCCAGCTTCCCTGCCCAATCCCTTTCCCTCTTCTCCTCCCACCCTTCATTTACAGGGCCTTGGCCCTGCCTCTGAGGCTTGATTGCACAGGGAGCACGTGGCCCGATAGTGCTCATGTAATGTAGAAAGCTGCTACCTTATAGGAATGTGCTACTGGTAGCATTTTCTTATCTGTGCGATTGTAAGGAAATGCTCCTATAGGAAATTGCTATCAGAAGTAGCACAATCCGACGGGGAGCATTTCCATATAGACTAGGTTCTCTGCTCGCTGCAACTCATGGTGCCCTCCCTTCCCGCTGCTCCCATGGGTGGGGAGACTTGAGCCTGCTGTAGTGGAAATGCAGAAGATGATTGTGATATCGAGGAGATTAAATGGTGTACAGCAATTGTTCCTTTTATGCCTGCATCTCCTTTCAGGCCTAGATGCCCTTTGTGCTTTTTGTTTCTCATCATTTTCTTATTATTCTCAAAGAGTTTGCTGCTTGCTCAAGATGGTACAGCTTAGGAATGCACTGTTTATTTTCAACAAGTTCTGAGATGAGTCCTAAGGCTATCCGCCTGGTACGGGAGTACGAGAGTGTTGGGGATTATCACACAGTTATCTATGTTAAAGGTTTGCCACCAGCCAAGCTGATTATTTGACCTGGGAAAATATGCAATGGATCAACAATCTTGTCAGGTTCTCAAATCAACAGGTGTGATTACTGCAGATCCAATAGTATATAAAGGCCGGAAATATTCCTAACATCGGAACCTCGGCATAGACCGAAGCCACGGAAGGTGCTACATACCGGCCATTGGGGTTCATCCGCTGTCCTTCTTCAGGGAGTTCCTGGCAGCAGAAGGGACGTAAGCATTGCATTTTATTCTGAGATTTGCTTAATAAAGTCTTTAAGCCTTCACCCAATTTGTGTGCTTATTGCCACTGAATCCTTCAGGAAAGAACCATTGCCTCTTGGCAACACACCTGCTTCTCCAGGGATGCTGGGGTGCACACGTGCATGCTCTTCTCCTCCCCGTGGTGGGGGGATGCACGCAAGTTTGGCACACTGCTCCTCCTCCTCCTCTCCCTATGGTGGGGGGTGAGGCTCAGGGGAGGGAGTAGTGCTATAGGTGGGACTGGGGGGAGCCTACCTCCTTCAACCCCACCTGCACCAAGTATCCATGAAGTGGTATGTGAAAAAAAGTTAGACTACAAAAACAATCAAGGTGCCTCACTTTATTTTCATTTACTTCATATTACTTATAAATGTAGGAGAAGGATGAAGAAAATGAGTGAAAAATGGGAGGGACAGGAAGATTGAATATTCTTTCTCTTGGCTGGGACCCCCAGGGAGGGGGTAAAAAAATGAAGCTAGGCACAGGGACCCACTACCTCTAAATCCACCACTGCACTTATCCTGGCTCCACTTGTACCTCGTATATCACACCAAAGGCAATGCTTCTGTTCAATATTATATTAAATTAACTAAAGAGTAAGTAGGAAAAAAAGATAATTACAAGTTAAGGAAGGCAACCTACACATAAATGGGTTAGTCCATGATTCCAAAAGGTGACAGTTGTAATAATCTGTTAGCAAGGAATGTCTTTTAGGACTAACCCAGCATGACCCTAGGAATTTGTTTTTATTTTATAGCTGCAGCTCTCTGGCACTCCAAACAGCAAAAAGATGAAGAATTTTCATGTTGGCTATCTTCATTTCCTTCTTCAAGATGGCCCGCTCTTTTGTCTGGTTCACAAGTACAGAGCAGACATTTTTACAGTTACAAAACAACATTTACATATTTTCTTTATAGCATGGAGTTCTGACATTACGGCTGTGTCTAGACTGGCAAGTTTTTCTGCAAAATCATCTGCCAACTTGCCAGCTGTCTACACTGGCCGCTCATGTAAGATCGTCAGTGCTTTTCCGGAAATACTATGCTGCTCCCGTTCGGGCAAAAGTCTTTTTCCAAAAGACTTTTGCGCAAAAGGGCCAGTGTAAACAGCACAGTAGTGTTTTCCGCAAAAAAGCCCCAATTGCGAAAATGACGATCAGGGCTTTTTTGCAGAAAACCGCATCTAGATTGGCCATGGACGCTTTTCCACAAAAATTACTTTGGCTGGATGCTTTTCCGCAAATCTAGACGTGTTTTTCCGAAAATGTTTTTAACGGAAAACTTTTCCGTTAAAAGCATTTTCGGAAAATCATGCCAGTGTAGACGTAGCCTACTAGTAAGCTTCAGAGGGGTAGCCGAGTTAGTCTGCAACAGGAAAAACGTAAAAAATAACAAATATTCTAGTAGTCCTTTAAAGACTAACAAAACATGTAGATGGTATCATGAGCTTTCATGGGTGCAACCCACTTCTTCAGATGACTGGATTATTAGAAGTCCAGAAGTCCTGACTGGAGTACTCCAGTCATCTGAAGAAGTGGGTTGCAGCCATGAAAGCTCATGATACCATCTACATGTTTTGCTAGTCTTTACAGTGCTACTAGACTATGTGTTATTACTAGTAAGATTAATGCATGGAGCAACTTGCAAGTATTTCACAGAATCCAAACACAAAACACCTCTTTACAAGTCTAACATCAATCTTGAATAATACTAATATCTAGGATAAGCTGGTCTATTTCTAGTTATGAATTTGTTAATGATCAGCTGATGCCTTTATGCTGGCAAGAAATTCGCCCCTGGTCTACCTGCATCACAATGCCATTCTCCATTGCCCAGCTGTAAACTTTCTAGCAAGCACCTTTATGCTGTCTCACATTTGGAAGGCCCTCCCCATAAACTTCTGTAAAACTTTGTTATTGCTTTCTTCTTCCATAAAACTGTCTTTTGTTGTGATGCCTATCATAGAATCATAGAACTCTTGATAGAATCATAGACCTCAGAAGGTCATCAAGTCCAGCCCCCTGCTCTAGGCAGGACCAACCCCCTGCTCTAGGCCTACAAAAATCTTGGCCATGGTTAGACTGCTGGTGTGCCAAGACACCTGTCTACCATGTTGGCCAGGACTGTTACATTGTTTCCTTAGACTTGCCTGCCTTTCTGTCTCTTGTCTTACACCCTGATTGTCAGTTCTTTGGAGCAGGCACTATGTTTTATGTAATGTTTGTAAAGCACTTCGTTCATGACTAGGATGCTGGCAGTAATACGAATAATGAGTCGTCATCATCATCATTATTCTGACCTGCCTGTGTTTTCAGCTGGCTTAAAAAGCTGTCACTGCTGCAGTATTTTCACTATCCTGCAGACTTTCTGTGGTTTTTTGCATCTATATGTGGACTCTATAAGCCTGTCAGATCCTAAGAATGATCAGCTTCTTGAAAAGGAGTGCAGAATACTTCCATACCTGTGGTGTTGCTGAAAGGAGTGGAGAGCTTGTTCAGTTCCACATCTTTTCTCCTCCAGGTTTCCCAGAGCATGTGCACAGTTCTAGAGCTGCAATATCTTTGATTGTTGATTTACAAAGAATTGGAATTGTTATCAATTATTATCAACGGATATGTTATCAATAAGAAGGTGGTCAGGGAAGGTGTGAGACCCTTACTGAATGGGGGAGGTAACCTAGTGACAGATGATGATGCTACGTCTACACTACAGAGTTTTTACGCAAAAACAGCCATTTTTGTGCAAAAACTCATGGAGCGTCCACACCTCAAGCATGTTTTTGCACAAGTAAATCGACAGAACGGAGGAGTTTTTGTGGTGTAAGTATTCCTCTTTCTACAAGGCATACCTCCTTTTTGCGCAAGAATGCTTGCACAAAAACTTGTGTTTGAACAGGCAAAAGGGTTTTTTTTTTGCAAGAAATAGCCTCGAGGGAGAAAAAACAGGTGTTTCTTGTCCACTCCTTCCAATATAATCAGAACTCTATAGTTCCTGTCTGCTGGCCTCTCTTAAAGCTGCAGGCACCCTGGACAAGCCTTGTGGCAGGAAGTTGCAGAGAGCAGGTCCCTGCACCGAATGGCTTTGTCTCACCCAGAGAAATGGCAAAGCAGCTAGCTCCCCAAGACCCCCCTGACCGTTCCAGGGAGTAGCCCCAGAACCCCCAAGGGGGACAAAAAGGCATGCCCCAGCCTGGTCTGGCTGAGAGATAGCGACCCTCCTGGAGTTGTGGGGTGAGGAGGAGTTGCTCCAGGATCCCCGGGCCAAGCGTTGGAATGTGCAGATTTTTTTGCACAAGGCTATATCCCTGACAGAGCGAAGTTACCCTGCCCAGACCATGGAACGGGTCCAGGCAAAGGTGAAGAATCTCTGTCGGGTACGTCAGGGCCCCACACCTGCCCCTACTATCAGGAGCTCCACCACATCTTGGGGGTGGGGTAACCTCTTTCCCCACCTCCATCATGGTAGACTCTGACCTTGACACTCCCATTGTCATCCACCGGGAAGTTGCCCCCAAGGACAAACTGGAGGGCCAAGGCCAGCCCCAGCCAAAGGAGGAGAAGCAGGAGCCAGGGATGGTGACCCTGTTCCTGGAGCCGATGAGTGCCAGCCAGGACGTCTCCTTGGAGGCCTGGGAGGGATCTTCAGGTGGGTTGTCACATCCACACACAGGGAGGGGGAGGTGGGTGCACAGGGAGCGGGGGGCGAATGTCGCTCGGGTAGCACATGATGCTACAGTGTGCACTTGCAATCATGTGCAGCAGGAGGGTGTGGCATGCGGACACCACGCAGCCCCTGAACACGCCCAGGATCCAGCTGCCAGGCTCAAGGGAGGGCACACACATCCTGCCCCCAGGGAGGAAGGAGGGGTGCACCCAGCTGGAAGCAGGCTAGCTGCAAGGATGCAAGCACAACCCCAGACACACCCAGGAGTGCTGCACACAGCACGTAAGCATGCCTGCATGTGCGAGGCAGCAGCCACTCCCATAGATGGCACAGCAAGCCGCAGCTGTGTGTGCAAACACCAAGGAGGGCCAGACTGCTCATGGCTCTCTGCCGCCCATGAGGGGATCCTACTGTGACTGAACACTACCTGTGCCTGCCTGGCCATGGCGTGTGTGTGGGCGGGGGAAGCAGGCAGCATGGTCCTCTGGGCATGTCGGGGCCCCTGTGAGACAGGCTGTGCTGTGCAGGCCACACATAGCCTCACACCTGGGATATCCCCCTCATGTGGAAGGCAGTCGCTGCTCATAGAGAAGGGCACAGCCTCAGGGAATGTGTGTGCAGGCATGACTGATGCCCTCTCCTCTTGTGTGTTCTCCACAGCCTGACCAGCCAGGACAGAGGGCTCAGCCACACCACCGCAGACACCTGCCAGAGTCTGGGGGACTCACAGATGAACCAAGGTGTAGGAGGATCTGATGTGGAAACACATCAGCGTCCCCTGTGACATCCATTACATCCTGTTGTGCAGAATCAATGTGGATCTGGAATAGCAGGAGTGTGCCTGGGAGCAAATGATGGCACAGTGCGACAACATGTGCGGCATCATGTCCCGAATGGGGGAACACCCGCCCGATGCCGCTGCTCCTGCCTTCCACCCTCCTGCCCTCCCTCCTATGCCCATTGCCCATCTGTCTGCCCACACTGCTATGCCTCTGATACCTCCCCATGCCGTGCCTCTGCTTCCTCCCTTAACAATGCCCATGCACCCTCCCCAAGTGATGCCTATGGACCCTCCTCCTGACCCCTTCCTACCCTGACCCTGCTCTAGCCCTCCTCTCGCCCATCCCTTTGTGGCCCCCAGATGCACACAACCTCAAAGAGGTCCTCACACCCAAGGTGGCAGTGCAGGCCACCCCACTACTCCTCTCAGTCCTGATTCCCTGCCCCCGAGTCCTGATCCCCCCTTCCAGTTCAGGATCCCCTCTCCCAGTTCAGGATATCCCCTCCCCCTGCCCAACTTTTCTTCATGTATAATCAATAAAGACTCCTTTTGCTGTGAAAGCAAACAGGTGTGTTTATTGGAAGATCAGGGAAGGGGCAAGGGGAGGGAATGAGAAAGAGAAGGGAGAGAGCAGAAAGGCAAGGGAGGCCCTGGGGAGAGTTATTGGGGGCCCTGAGAGAACCTCTCCCTCAGGGACTCCCGGATACGCACCCTGGCCTGATGGGTTTGGTGAATAGCAGCACTCTGGGTCTGCTCAAATGCTCACCCCTCACAGCCGGCATCTGCCCCCCGAGCCTGGGAGGAAGGCCTCCCCCTTGCTCTCCACAATATTGTGGAGCACACAGCACACCACCACCACCTTGAGTATATTCTGCTTCCTGACGTCCAGGCGGGTGAGGAGGCAGCGGAAGCATGCCTTGAAGTGCCCGAAGGCTCACTCCACCTGTATCCAGTATTGGTTGAGACAGGCATTGAAAAGGTCCCTGCTGGGAATAAGGTGGCCAGTGTATGGTTTCATTAGCCAGGGCATGAGTTGGTATGCCGTGTTCCCCACTACGAACATTGGCATGTTCTGGTCACCTACTGCAAAGTCCTGACAGGGGAAAAAGGTGCCCACCTCTAGCTTGGCACACAGGCTGGAGTTCCTAAAAATTTGGGCATAATGTGCCCTGCCCAACCACCCCACATACTCATTTGTAAATTGGCCCTGATGGTTCCTGAGGACCTGCAGGACTATAGAAAAATAGTCCTTTCTATTAAACTGGGCCGCTTAATGGTCTGGGGCCAGGAGGGGGATGTGTGTGCTGTCGATGGCTCCCCTGCATTTGGGGAACCCCATGGCCGTAAATCCAGCCATGGTTGTGTACAGGTCCTTGAGACGGACGACTTGTGCAGCAGCAGGGAGTTAATGGCTCTGACCACCTGCAGGAGACAAAGAAACAGACAAAACACAGAATGAGAGAGAGGTTGTGAGAGCCCTTGGGAGGTGCCCATCCCCCTGCCTTCCTCTGCCCCCTGAACCTCCCAGGAGCCACTCCATATGAGCCTGTGCCCCCCCAGCAGCAGGACTGTGTGAAGGTGGGGTTGTACAAGCCACCAGGGCCACAGCTTTACCCCCACCCCCACTCCACCCCATACAATCCCAACCTCCCTCTCCCAAAGGTCCCCCTTATCTAACACCCTTCTCCACCCTCCTGCCACCCCAGGCAGGGAATGAAGCCTGAAAGCTTTTTACCTTCATCAGGAGGGACCCAACAGTGGATTTCCACACCCCAAAGTGGTTGGCCACTGAGTGATAGCTGTCTGGGGTGGCCAGCTTCCAGAGGGCAATTGCAACCCTCTTCTGCAGGGGGATGATGGGCCGCAGGTGGGTGTTTCATCTCTGGAGGGCAGGTGCGAGCCAGGCACAAAGTTCGAGGAAGGTGGCCTTGCACATTCTAAAGTTGTGCACACTGCTGGTTATCCCACCGCTCCATGGTCATCTGGTCTCACCAAGCTGAACTGGTCTCCAACCTCCAGAACCTTCTGTGCACAGTGGGGTTCAGCAGCCAGACTGGAGCTGCCATGCAGAGGATGACAAGAAGGAATTCCGAGTCCATGTCCAGCAGGAACATGTAGGCAGTTGGAAACAAGTGCTGCAGGAACTGCAGCATGGCCATGTGGGGCTGTCACCTGCCCAGAGGCAGCTCCGGCTCCATGGCACACACCAAGAAGGAAGAAAGCTGTGACATCCCCAAAAAGAAGAGGGCACCCACAGCAAGCACTGCTAAAGCTTTGCTATTCCTCAAGAGAGGTCCTCAAGCAGGCAGCAGAAACAGAGAAATGGCTATCCAAGGGGTTCCCTTTAAGTGCATGTCTCTGCAGGACTCTGGCAACAGCACTCGAGAGCAACTGGTGACCTAAACCCAGCTAGAACTTTATGAGTGGCTTTATATGCATAAGAGTGTCCAATGAGTGTGGATGCTCTCTTTCACAAAAGCGCATCACAAAAGAGCATGGACACGAGAAGCCTGCAGTGTAGACACAACCAGACGGAAAAGCTTAAGGACCCAAAGCTTTTTCTGCCTCTATCTTCATAGATAAGATCAGCTCCCAGATTGCTGCACTATACAATACAGTATGGGGAGGTGGGCAGACCTCAATGGGAAAAGAACAGGAAAAGAACTATTTAGAAAAGCTAGACATACACAAATCCATGGGGAAGGATCTAATGCATCCAAGGGTGCTGAAGGAGTTGGCTCAGGTGATTGCAGAGCCATTGGCTATTATCTATGAAAACTCATGGAACTGGAGAAGTCCCAGATGATAGGAAAAAGGCAAATGTAGTGCCCATTTTTAAAAAAGGGAAGGAGGGAGAGGGAGATATACTGGAGGGTAGGGGTAGGGTCCAGAGTGATCTAGACAAATTGGAGGATTGGGCCAAAAGAAATCTGATGAGGTTCAACAAGGACAAGTGGATAATCCTGCAGTGGGGACAGAAGAATCCCAAGCATCGCTACAGGCTGGGGACCCACTGGCTAAGCAGCAGGTCTACAGAAAAGGACGTGGGGCTTACAGACAATGAGAAGCTGGATATAAGACAACAGTGTGCCCTTGTAGCCAGAAAGACTAATGACGTATTGGAGTACAGTAGTAGGAGCATTGTCAGCAGTTCTTGGGAAGTAATTATTCTCCTTTATTTGGCACTGGTGTGGGCACATCTGGAGTATTGTGTCCAATTCTGGACCCCTGCCCTCCATTACAGAAAGGAAGTGGATGCAATGGAGAGAGTCCAGCAAAGGGCAACAAAAATTATTCGGGAGCTGGAGCACATAATTTATGAGGGGAGGCTGAGGTATTTGGGCTTATTTAATCTACAGAAGAGAAGAGTGAGGGGGGGATTTAATAGCAGCTTTCAAGGGGGGGGTTCGAGAGAGGCTGTTCTCAATTGTGACAGATGACAGAACAAGGAGCAAAAGTCTCAAGTTTCAGTGGGGGAGGTCTAAGTTGGATATTAGAAAAAGCTATTTCATTGGAAGGGTGGTAAAGCACTGGAATAGGTTGTCTAGGGAGGAGGTGGAATTTCCATCACTGAGGCTATGTCTACACTGGCAGGTTCTTGCACCAGAAATATGCAAATGAGGCTAAGCATGGAATATTGCTGAGCCTCATTTGCATATCTAATGAGCCGCCATTTTGCGGAAGAGGCTCTTGTGCCAGAAGGAGCTATCTACACTGCCCCTTCTTGCACAAGAAAAACCTTCTTGCGCAATGTCACTATGCTGATTATTTTCAGGAAGAAAGGCATTGTGCAAGAGGGTTTTTCTTGGGCAAGAAGGGACAGTGTAGACAAAAATGGCAACTCATTAGATATGCAAATGAGGCTCAGCGGTATTCCACACTTAGCCTCATTTTCATATTTCTGGTGCAAGAACCCGCCAGTGTAGACATAGCCTAGTGGTTTTTAAGTTCTATCTTAACTTAAAAGCTCTGGCTGGGATGATTTAGTTGAGATTGGTCCTGTTTTTAGCAGGGTGTTGGACACCATGACCTCCCAGGGTCTCTTCCAACCTTTGATTCTGTGAATAATTAGAGCCTAATTTTCTCTCTTGTTGTTGTTTGCCTGCTCACAAATTATATTTGCTATTCATACCTCAGCTAATTCTCATCTTCTTGGTTTTGTGTTCAGGTGCAGCTGACTGAAAATGAGCACCTCTGTTCATATTCCTTAAATGAAACTGAGGGTAGAGGTTATAAGCTAAGAACATAAGAACAGAAGAATGGCCATACTGGGTCAGACCAAAAGTTCATCCAACCAGTACCCTGTCTGCCGACAGTGGCCAATGCCAGGTGTCCCAGAGTGAATTGAACAGGTAATGATCAAGCGATCTCTCTCCTGCCATCCATCTCCACCCTCTGACAAACAGAGGCTAGGGACACCATTCCTTACCCATACTGGCTAATAGCACCACACCTGCCCTACCACCATCCTGGACCCGTGGTACCTGCAGGCACTGGAGGGTCTACATGGACCTGCTAAGGGAGCATGTTGAGGCCCTGCAGACCTCAACAGGACCCTCCAGCAAAGGACGCAGGCAGAGGCCGAGTGGCACACCAGGCTGCTGGACGAGCTGGTCCAGCAGTGCACGGAGATCTGTGCCACAATGAGGGAGCTCTTCGCTTTGCCTGCCCCTGTCACGGGCCCCTGCTCCCCCTGCTCCCCCAGCCCCCTCTTCCCCCGCATCTCCCCCCCAGCCCCTCTTTCCCCCTTCCCCCCTGCTCCTCCAGCCCTCCTCCCCCCAGCTCCTCCTGCTCCTGAGCCCTCACAGGCCCAACAGCTGCCCTCCCCTCCTGCCCAGGACTAGGTCTTGCTCCACCCAATCCCAAGGCCGTGGCAATGCCAGGACAGAGGATGGTGGCAGGACCCTGTGCTCAGGGAAGCAGTGACCCTCCTGGGCCCCACCGCCCCCCGCCAGGTTTTCAGCTCCTCTCCCCTCTCCAGGTTTTCAGTCCCCTACCAACCCAGTTAAAGGACATTTGAGTTATGTTACAAAATCTTTATTTTTGACAGACACATTTACTCTGTGGATAAACAGGTGAACAGTTAAAAGAGAAAGTTTTGTCCAACAGTTCATGCATTTTCTTTTCTGCTAGTGTTTGTAATAAAGCAATTTTCTGTGTACAAAGAAAAGTGGGTCTTCTCTGTGTTCTGAATGGGAAGAGAGTGAAGGTAGTGGAGGGACAAGTAGGAGTGGGCCAGGCCAATCCCCCTATGGGGGAGGCCCTGGGGAGGGTCAATGGGCTCCTTCTGAGAATCTCTCCCTCAGGGCCTCTCAGATTTGGACACCAGCCTGGTGAGCCTGGCAGATAGCAGCCATCCGGGGCTACTGAAATGGCCTCTTCTCGCCATCAGCACCTGACCCCCACCTCAACAGGGAGGCCTACCCTTTCCTCTCTACCAGGTTGTGGAGGGTGCAACATGCGGCCACCACCTCCAGGATGTTGTGTTCCCCCATCTCCAGGTGTGTGAGGAGGCAATGGAACCTCCCTTTCAGCCAGCCAAAGGCACATTCCACCTGGATGTGAGCCTGGCTAAGATGCGTGTTGAAAAGCTTCTTGCTCGTATGCAGGTGGCCAGTGTAGGGCTTTGGCAACCCTGCCTGGTCGGCATGTGGAAGCCCTGGCCATGATGGAGGAATGCACCCAGCAGTGCAGCCAGCATCCCACTGTGCCCTAGCAGCACAGCCAGCAGCTCGATGGGCAGCAGACAGGACAGGTGTAGCACCGCCAAAATATCAGGTAGATCACATCCACACAAGTGCAGCTTTTGTGTTTGTGGGGGCCCATTGCTTGTTCTTTTATGGCCCCAGAATTGCTTTTGGCAGGTCTGCTGATAGGAATAACATCTGCAAGGGGAATGAGGTTATTGCAGGATTTGATAGAGAATCCCTCTTACTCACAGTTTTCAAAAAACAAACTAAATCTTTAACTGTATCCTAAGCTTTAATACAAAGTGGTTTCCCAATTTCACTTGAACGAAGTTAATGAATTAGCAGAGTTCTGTGCTAAGCTGCATTCAACCCCAGAAGACCAATTTCTTCACACACTGGATGTCAAGCAATGTTCAGCTTTTAATCTAGCTAGGACCAAACCTTTCTGCTTCTCATCTTATCTGTATGCATACTAAAGGAAGGATCAAGTGATCTCTTCACAGAGTATTACTTGGTTGATAACCTCAGCTATGTCTACACTACAATTTTTTTTGGAAGACAACATGCTAATGAGGGATTCATTAGCATAAGCTGTGACATCATTAGCATATTTTCTGCAGTTTCTTTTTGAGCAAGGGGTTTTTGCGCAAAAAGAAGTAGTGTAGATATTTCCTTTTTGTGCAAAAACCCTGTATTGCACAAGATCCTTATTCCTGTCCCAAAGAGGACATATTTCTATATCGTATCATATATATCTTCCTGTATCATATTTCAGAGATGTAGCTGTATTAGACTGTTTCAGCAAAAGTGAGGAATCCTATGGCATCTTAAAGATTAATACATTTATTTGGGCATAAGCTTTTGTGGACTGCAGCCCACTTCATCATATGCAGCCCACAAAAGCTTATGCCTTAATAAATGTATTAGTCTTTAAGGTGCTACAGGACTCCTTGGGCTCGTCTACACTGGCCCCTTTTCCGGAAGGGGCATGTAAATTTCATGAGTCGTAGTAGGGAAATGCGCGGGGGATTTAAATATCCCCCGCAGCATTTAAATAAAAATGTCCGCCGCTTTTTTCCGGCTTTTAAAAAAGCCGGAAAAGAGCGTCTACACTGGCCCCGATCCTCCGGAAAAAGTGCCCTTTTTCCGGAGGATCGGGGCCAGTGTAGATGCTCTTTTCCGGCTTTTTTAAAAGCCGGAAAAAAGCGGCGGACATTTTTATTTAAATGCCGCGGGGGATATTTAAATCCCCCGCGCATTTCCCTACTACGACTCATGAAATTTACATGCCCCTTCCGGAAAAGGGGCCAGTGTAGACGTAGCCCTTGTCTTTCCTGTATCATGACAGTATATGAAGGAGCCCTGGCTATGCCTTCTCAAAGGATGCAAGTTCATGCCATAGTACCTGGTATTTTCAGGGGTGCCATTTTTTCCTCTGTGCACTTTTACAAAACACTGTCATTGCTGCTGCCTCCAAATCAAGTGTAAAATCTGGGATTGAAATCCTGCCATTCCTATTTAATTAGACTCCAAGCCCTACTTCCTATGAATATTGCTCGGAAGTCACCTAAGTTCATACACAGATCTGAAGAAGGAAAAATGATTAACTACCTATTACTGCTTTTCAAGATGGGATACAGGTATGTATTCCATGATCCACTCACCATCCCCTCTACATCAGAGTCTGTAATTCTGACATTTGGTGTGAAGAAACTGAAGGGGTTGGGACTGGGTTAGCACTGCCCTTTTCTGGCTGGGGGAGGGGTTAAGGCTGCAGGGAACGAGTGCCATCCCCACAGGTATTGCTACTCAAAGTTCTCTGGTTCCAGTCTGCTGGGCATGCACTTCTCTAAGTAAACTACATATTTGCATCACAACTTGAAGAACAACATTTAAAGACAGTGTAACCCTCTCTTTCCTCCCTGGTGTCAAGTATCAGAGAGGTAGCCCTGTTAGTCTGAATCTGCAAAAGCGACAAGGAGTCCTGTGGCACCTAACTGGAGCATAAGCTTTTGTGGGCAAAGATCCACTTCATCAGATGCATCTGACAAAGTGGGTCTTTGCCCACGAAAGCTTATGCTCCAATTAATCTGTTAGTCTATAAGGTGCCACAGGACTCCTTGTTGCTTTTCCTCCCTGGGTTACTCGGGAGCAGGCTATGCTCACTGTGTGCCTGGGCACCTTATGGTTTTAACATAGAAGGAGATCCTGAGTACCCCAGAGGTGATGTTGGATAGTTGGGGATCCCCTATCCACTCCCTTGCTGCAGTCCTTTGCTTCTATAGGAAATAAACAATGGCGGTGCCTCCACCTGGCTGGTCCCTGTATACACTTAGGCTGTGTCTACACTGGCATGAATTTCCGGAACTGCTTAAAACGGAATACTAAAGGAGCATCTACGTTGTCAGGCTGCTTTTCTGGAAAAGCCCTTTTTCCGGAAAAGCGTCTGTGGCCAATGTAGACGCACTTTTCTGGAAAAGAGCCCCGATCGCCATTTTCGCGATCGGGGCTTTTTTCCGGAAAAGACTACTGGGCTGTCTACACTGGCCCTTTCCTGCAACAGTGTTCTGGAATAAGGTCTTATGCCCGAGCGGGAGCAGAATAGTTTTTCCGGAATAGCGGCTGATTTTGTACAGTAGAGCGTTGTTGCTTTTTCGGAAATTCAAGGGCCAGTGTAGACAGCTCACAGCTTATTCTGGAAAAGCGGATGATTTTCCGGAATAAGTGGCCCAGTGTAGACACAGCCTTAATGCTATGCCTGGAGAGCCTCCAGGAATAAAATGATATCAGTAATAATCTGGATCTAACTCCAAAACAACAATGATAAATAACATACATCTAATTGATTAAATTAGAATTAACACAAATTTACTTAACAACTTAAAGAAACATACTAAAAGTGAATAAAATCAATTAACAAAGAACACAGAAATAAAGGAAATTTATCTAACCAGCATTTACACTGCCACCATTTATCCCACCCCAGGGTGTGCCTAGACTACAGGGTTTTCTAAAAAACTTCTCTGGCGTCTAGACTGCTGCCACGTTCTTTCGAAAGTAAATCAAAAGAATGTGGCAGTTTTTTCAATTGTAGTAAACCTCATTTTACAAGGAATAGCGCCTTCTTTCGAAAGTACTCTTTCAAAAAGAGGCACTACTGAATGCAAAGTGCATTTTTCAAAGAGAGCATCTAGACTCTCTTTCTAAAAATCTGCTTGTCGTCTAGACGCTCTTTTGAAATAGGCTTTTATTTCTGCTTGTAGTCTAGACGTAGACATAGAGGCTGTGTCTACATTGGCACCCTTTTCCAGAAAAGGGATGCTAATGAAACACTTCGGAATTGCAAATCCGCGGGGGATTTAAATATCCCCCGCGGCATTTGCATGAACATGGCTGCCGCTTTTTTCCGGCTCGGGGTTTTGCCGGAGAAAAGCGCCAGTCTAGACGGGATCTTGCGGAAAATAAACCCTTTTCCGGAAGATCCCTTATTCCTACTTTCAAGCACTTTCCCAAACAGCCACAGTTACTCACAGTATCATCTATCCAGGCGCTTATCAGTCACAGACACAGTCAGGGTCTCTCCCCTTAAGGGACAATAACCAACAGCCCCTGAAGCAGCCTGCTCCTATAGTAAAGGGAGACTACAATAGGTAACTATTACTTATCAGCATTTTCTCTATACTGCATGAATTGTCAAAACGGATGAACTCCAACCCTTACATTCCTTCAGGCTGAGGTTTCCTGCTCCCTGAACTTCTCCTTTCCATTTGCCACTCATAAGAAATGTTGATTTAGAATATGAATATGCATCCAGTGATCAAATACATCAGTTTTCCAAAAGATGTACTCATTATGAAATATTAATATGAAATATTAAATATGATGTCCTGTTGAGTTTTTCATTCTTATTGCTAAACATTTGGAGTAAGTCATCTTGCATTTTGCAATAGGTGAAAAAATATAATTTGACATTTTTAATATTAAACCATCATCGCTTAAAGATGAATTTGAGCTCTGCTAATTCTGTTAAACTGTTGGCTGCCAATGAGTTATAAATTCTAATTAATCATTTTGTCAGCTTTGCCTTCTGAACCAAGTCAATATAAATTTGAATAAATAAAAAGCTGTTGACTCACAAACCTTTGAATATTCTAACTAAAGATGTGCTAGCTGTAAAATACTGTAACATCCCTGTTTGTTGACTAGTAGTAGTAGAGATAAATATATATATTGGGTATTACACAACTTAGCATTCACCTTACAACACTCAGATATAATAATCATCATTTTAAATAGTTTAATTAGGGGAGAGAAAGATGAATAAAGTAAGTTTGGGTTTGTAGTAATATTTATATTTCAAAGAACATGTTAAAGCACCAGAGTAAAATGTACAGGTTTTGAAGATGACTAAAGTTTGTAGCCGACATTGCACTGTGACCTGTCATTTCAGGTTTCATCACTAGAGCTGTGTTATGTAAAAGTAATGAAATGTGACTGATGAAACCCAAGCTACTGTAACACACTTTAGCTTGTGTCAGCATTTTTAAATAGAGACTTTCAGGGATGGCTTTTGGTAAGATACAGTATCTGTTAGGTACCTTTTAAAAATCTCAGTTAAAGGTGAACATAGATCAAAAGATGCTACCTGTTTCTATCCACACATGATTAAATCATTTTCCCGTAAGAGGTGTTTTGGTGAACTTTTATCCACCTTCCATTTATACTAATGTAAATTGTCACAAAATGGGTGTAAATTAAAATAATGAAGAATATTAAAATTATTATTCCTAATAAAATAAAAAACAAACTGAGGTTCTGAATAGAATACATATGTGCTGAGTACTGGAAGCAAAATTTGACCTGGAGTTGAAACAGGGACATTGTAGATTTACCCAGTCTATGATAAAATTCTTAAGAAAAAGATTAGAATAATCTCAAAGTCCTCTCAAGATTATGTGCTATTAGAAGGTATAGGATTTATTTCTAACATACTGATGCTAAATCCAGAATTTTAATTTCATAAAACAAAATGGAAGAAAGTGAAGGAAGATATAGCTTGAATACTGCATGTGCAACACTGATGAAGGCATCAGAAAATAGCACTAAGGGTATGTCTACACTACAGCGCTATTTCGAATTAACTTATTTCAAATTAGTTAATTTGAAATAAGCTAAATCGAAATAACACATCTAGACACAAAAACAAATTCAAAATAGCGTTTTGCTATTTCGAAATAGCGCGTCCACACTGATTGGATGCTGGATCTCATTTAAGGGCAGCTGAAACCAGTTCCAGCAGGGCATCAGGTCAGTAGTTGCTTTGTGTGGCTGCTGTCTGAGGCTATCTGAAGCTCGTGCTTACAGGGACACCCCTGGACAGCCGGTTCTCAGCTTTACTGCTTGCTTGCCTACCTCGCCAAGGGACAGCAAAGCGTTTTCTTCTCCGTCTGCTTCGGTCGCTCTCATTTGGGATATCGCAGCACTCGGCACCATGGAGCCAGAGCTGCCTCTGGGCACTCTGGTGCTCATGTTGAACGTCTTGCTGCAATTGCTGGAGGCTGCCTGGCACCTTCTGCTGCAGGCCAGCCCCCTGGTCCTCCCCCTGTGCTCCCTGGGGGCCCTGGAGGAACGGTGCCTGGACACCAGCGTGCCCCACCGCCCTCTGGAAGCTCTCCATACCGGCTAGCTACTGATCCATGGGGAACCAGTTTGGCATGGGTAGATCCACCATCGGAGCGGTGTGCATGCAGGTACGGCAATCACCGGCCACTGGGCCAGGAGGGGGGGCTGCAAGGAGGACATGGGGTGCCCCAGGGAAAATGGGGAGAGTTTGGTCTGTCCCAGCCGTGCTACAGACTGCCCGCAGTGGCCAGGATTGCAGCGGGAGTTGCTCCTGGGAGTGAGGCGCGGGACAGTGGTGAGGAATGAACACTCCCAGCCTCCTGGGCATCCCAGTGACCCTCACTTTTGTGTGTCTCTCTGCAGGTAGTGAAGGCCATAAAAAGGGTGCTGCTCTGCAGAGTTGTCTGCCTCACCAACCTGGACGCAGTCGCCAGGGGTTCGGCACCCTGGGCTTCCCCGAATGCGGCGGGGGGGGCAATCGATGGGACACACATCCCCATCCGTGCCCTGGACCACCAGGCCTCCCCCTACATTAACAGGAAGGGGTGTGTCTGACCACCGGGGCCAGTTCACAGACATCAATGTGGGCTGCTCCGGCAAGGCACACGACGCGCGGGTGTACCGCAACTCCTCTGTCTGCCAGAGTCTGCACGCTGGGACTTTCTTTTCTGACCGCCACATCAGAATCGGGGACATGGACATGCCAGAGTGCCTGCTGGGAGATGTGGCCTACCCCCTACAGCCCTGGCTGATGAAGCTCTACACGGGACACCTCAGCCCCTCCCGGCAGGTCTTCAATGCCAGGCTCAGCAGGGCCCGCATCATGGTCGAGGGGGCCTTCAGCTGACTGAAAGCATGGTTTAGATGCCTCCTCACCCGCCTCGCCCTCTCCCAGCATGATATTCCGCACGTCATGGCAGCATGCTGTGTGCTATACAATTTATGTGAAAGGAATGGGAGGCTTTCCTGCCAGCCTGGATCATAGAATCATAGAGCTGGAAAAGACCTCAGAAGGTCATCAAGTCCAGCCCCTGATCTAGGCAAGACTAATCCCAACTAAATCAACCCAGCAAGGGCTTTGTCAAGCTGAGACTTAAACACCTCTAGGGATGGAGACTCCACTACTTCCCTTGGTAACCCATTCCAGTGCTTCACCACCCTCCTAGTGAACTAGTTTTTCCTAATATCCAACCTGGACCTCTCCCACTGCAACTTGAGACCATTGCTCCTTGTTCTGCCATCTGCCAGTACTGTGAAGAGACATTCTCCATTCTCTTTGGAAGCACCCTTCAGGAAGTTGAATGCTGCTATCAAATCCCCCCTCACTCTTTGCTTCTGCAGACTAAACAGACCCAACTCCCTCAGGCACTCCTCATAGGTCATATGCTCCATCCCCCTAATCAATTTGGTCACCCTCCGCTGGACCCTCTCCAATGTGTCCACATCCTTTTTGTGGTGGGGGGCCCAGAACTGGACACAGTACTCCAGATGTGGCCTCACCACAGCCGAATAAAGGGGAATAATCACATCTTGGGATCTGCTGGCAATGCTCCTCTTAATGCACCCTAATATGCCATTAGCCTTCTTGGCTACAAGGGCACACTGTTGACTCATATCCAGCTTCTAATCAACTGTAACCCCCAGTTCCTTTTCTGCAGAACTACTACTTAGCTGGTTGGTCCCCAGCCTGTAACAATGATTGGGATTCTTCCGTCCCAAGTGCAGGACTCTGCACTTGTCCTTGTTGAACCTCATCAGATTTCTTGTGGCCCAATCCTCCAATTTATCTAAGTCACACTGGACCTCAGGCGTATCTACCTGTCCCCCTAGCTTAGGGTATGTCTACACTACCATCCTAGTTCGAACTAGGGTGGTAATGTAGGCAACCGGAGTTGCAAATGAAGCCCGGGATTTGAATTTCCCGGGCTTCATTTGCATAAAACCGGGCACCGCCATTTTTAAATGTCCACTAGTGCGGACTCCGTGTCACGGGGCTACATGCGGCACGGACTAGGTAGTTCGGACTAGGCTTCATTTCACGAGGAGTAACGGTAGTTCGGACTACTAATTCAAATCCCGGGCTTCATTTGCAACTCCGGTTGCCTACATTACCACCCTAGTTCGAACTAGGGTGGTAGTGTAGACATACTCTTCGTGTCATCTGCAAGCTTGCTGAGGGTGCAATACATCCCCTCGTCAAGGTCATTAATAAAGATATTAAACAAAACCGGACCTAGAACTGTACCTGGGGGCACTCTGCTAGAAACCTTCCGTCATCCTGACATTGAGCCGTTGATCACTACCCGCTGGGTAAGCTCTGGCTCCATGTTGCCACCTGCGGCGGCGTCCCTGAAGGGAAGCACCGACACAGACAGGCACAGAGAAAAACACTTTGCTGTCCCTCGGCGAGGTAGGCAAGCAAGCAGAAAAGCTGAGAACCGGCTGTCCAGGGGGGTCCCTTTAAGCACAAGCCTCAGATAGCCTCAGTCAGCAGCCACACAAAGTTCCCTTAAGTGCTCCCCAGCGTCCAATCGGTGTAGACGAGCTAGTTCAAATTAGCAAAATGCTAATTCGAACTAGTTTTTAAGTCTAGATGCACTAATTCGAATTAGCTTAGTTCTAATTAACTAATTCGAACTAAGTTAGTTCGAATTAGCGCTGTAGTGTAGCTACACTGGCTCATGAAGCCCTACAAGGGGCACCTCAACCCCTCCCTCCAGGCCTTCAATGCGAGGCTGACCAGGGCCCGCATTGTGATTGAGGGGGCCTTCGGGCAACTGAAAGCCCGATTTAGATGCCTCCTCACCCATCTCGACCTCGCCGAGCACAACATCCCTCCCGTAGTGGCAGCATGTTGTGTGCTGCACAATTTGTGCTAGTGAAAGGGGGAGGCTTTCCTGCCAGCCTGTATGGCTGAGCTTGACCGCATGGCTGGCCACTATGCTCAGCCCTGCACCACCGCCGTCCAGGAAGCCCAGCCGGGGGCCGTCCGGATCCGGGAAGCCCTGCGGGAGAGCTTCGAGGTGGAGGAGGAGGACTGAACTCTCCCTGCATGCCCCACTGGGGCCTTCTTCCACCCTCCCCCCTTCCCCTTTCCCCTCCCTAATCCCCCTTCCTAATGTCAAATAAAGACACCCATTTTGGCAAAAAAAAATCTCTTTTTATTTTACATAACTGGGGTGGGGGGAGGGAGGAGTGAGGGTTGGAGAGGGGAGGGGGAAACCTGGGAGGAGGGAGCTGGAAGGCGGTGGAAGGGGAGGAAGGGAAGGGAAAGCTCAGGGTTGGGCGTCGGGCTGGCTCTCCCGTCTCGCAGCACTGCAGGTGCAGGGGCGTCGGGGGGTAATGAGTGTGGAGGGTGGGGCAGGAGGGACGGGGGTGCGGAGGAAGTGGGAGGGGGAGCAGGGGCAGCAGGGGGAGCAGCGGCAGGAGGAGCAGGGGCAGCAGGGGTGGGAGGAGGAGCAAGAGCTGGTGCAGCCACAGGAGCTGAAGCAGGAGGAGGCAGGAACCGGTCGATCAGGGTCTGGAGGTGGCCTCTGAGGGCACGGCCCTGCTCCTCCAGCACCTCCAAACTCCGCTGGCGCAGCCAAAGGTCCTCCCGGACCCAGTGCTCCTGGTTGCGGAGCAGCTGCTCCAGGAACCGGAAGTGCCGCTGCTGGCAGTCCTCCTGGTTCCTGGTACGCCTGCTGGCCCGGGCATGGGTGGCTGTTGCAGGCGGGATGGTGTGCCCTGCAGTCCCAGGTGCTGCGGCTGTGGTGAAACAAGAGCAGCTATCAATTCTCCCTGGGGACAAGGTGGGTGAAACCCAGCCCCCCTCTGCAAGGCCAAGGCCCCTGCATGACACCCAGGTGCTGCTCCATGGCGGGCAAGGCCCAGGCGCACGGTCCCTGGACTCCCTCTCCCCCCACTCCACCATACACATAAGGGGAGCATGATGGTACTCACATGTGGAGCCCTCCCCGGCCTCGGACGACACAGGTGATGTGGTCTGTGGGATTCCTCGGGGGTCCTGGGTCCTGGGCAGGCTCCCGGCAGGCTCCTGGCTCTCGGTGTCCTCCGGCTCCTCCTCCTCGGTGTCAGAGACGGGTCCCTGTGCCCCAGGGTCGATCACCACCTGGGGGGCATGGACGGCGTGAGCCCCCAGGATGCGGTCCAGGGCCTGAAAGTGGGGGCAGGCCTCCGGGTTGGCCCCTGGCTGGCAGGCCCGGGAGTAGGACTGCCGCAGGTCCTTGATTTTACAGCAGACCTGCTCCCGGCTCCGTTGGTGGCCTCTGGTGGCCAGCCTGGCAGCCATGTGGCTGTACAAGGCTGCATTCCTGTGGCTAGTGCGGAGATCATGAACATTGGAGGCTTCCCCACAAACCTCGATTAGGTCCACGATCTCCGCACCTGACCAAGCGGGCGCCCACCTCTTGCGGCCCCAGGCAGGCTCCTGGGAGCCGTCAGCCTGGTCCCGGGAAGAGGGGGAGGGCTGGGTGACATCGGGTGGCTGGCTAATGTTGTGGCAGGTGCAGGGTCTGCTGGCTGGGTGCTGGCACGCTTGCAAATGGGACAAACTGTGTAGCCAGCCCGTGGACCTTTAAGGGCTCCGGGGCCGGGAGGGGGGCAGAAGAGTTTCCCTGGTGTTGGCCAGAGTGGCCACCAGGGCAAGCTGGGAAGGGCTAGCCTCCCACTAGTTCGAATTAAGTGGCTACACAGCCCTTAATTCAAACTAGTTAATTCAAACTAGGCGTTAGTCCTCGTAGAATGAGGTTTACCTAGTTCGAATTAAGCACTCTGCGAACTAGCGGATTGCTAGTGTAGCGCCTATCAAAGTTAATTCGAAATAACGTCTGTTAGTTTGAATTAACTTTGTAGTGTAGACATACCCTATGTTCTCATGTTGACTACCACAGAAATAATTCAGTTTCCAAAACAGATTCATAACAAATGTACATACTTTTTACATTGATAAATAACAGCTAAAATGAACATATTCACATGTTGACAGCAAAGTCTGAGCATATGTTAGCTTATAGCCCCACCAACTTTTTAACTTTTATTGTAAGTGCTTAGTCTATCATAAAATTCTTTTTTCTAAAACATTTTCTAATTGGCTGGTAAGCTTAATTTTTATAAAACAAAAACATTATTTTTTATAGAAGTTGAAATCCATCTATTTTTTATCAGAAAGCAGAATAGCACTTTTTGAAGGATGTGACATAAAAAATACCATTGCCATGGACATCCTTCTCCTGGGGAGAAAAGACAGTAAACTGTTTGTCTTCAGCAGATTAACAGGGAAGGTTATTTTTGTTTGTCTGACTGGTCAAGGACAATTTACTGTTCAGTTACTCTGAGGGAAAGACTTGTTGATCTGAGCGCACTCCTATTTAGCTCCAGGTAGAGGATGATAGATTTATCTGTCATTGTGATAAACTGCAGCCTCTATGCCTGCAATATACAAAATAAATTCAACACTAGTAGATCTGTTTGGTTCAAATACTTAACAACAAGTAATGGCATGTAGGGGTAGACCTTTTTAGCAAAGGTGCTGAAGATTTAAGTCCATGGGTCCAAACATTTCTCCTGCTTTCTGTGAACTGTCAATATTTGTTCAAATTAGGGTTTTTTTGTTTAAAAATAAATTACTATGAATCCTGTTAGATCACAGGAAATATACATCATATTCCATTGTAAACATTGCTATCCTCTTTAAACTTTTTGCTTGTTTCTCGATGGCTACGTCTACTCTGGCCCCTTTTCCGAAAGGGGCATGTTAATTTCACAGGTCGTAATAGGGAAATCCATGGGGGATTTAAATATCCCCCACGGCATTTAAATAAAAATGTCCGCCGCTTTTTTCCGGCTTTTAGAAAAGCCGGAAAAGAGCGTCTACACTGGCCCTGATCCTCCGGAAAAAAGCCCTTTTCTGGAGGATCTCTTATTCCTACTTTGAAGTGAAGCTGATGGCAGCTGCCCTGGGCTGCTCAAAGTGCCTCCCCTCCACATCAGCCCGTGTCTCCCACACAGGGAGGAAGGCCTCCCCTTTCCTCTCCACTAGGTTGTGCAGCACACAGCATGCAGCAACCACACCGGGGATGTTGTGTTCCCCCATGTCCAGCTGAGTGAGCAGGCATCTAAATCTTCCCTTCAGACAGCCAAAGGTGCACTCCACCTGGAAGTGAGCCCAATTCAGGCGGGAGTTAAAGAGTTCCCTGCTCGCATCCAGGTGTCCTGTGAATGGCTTCATGAGCCAGGGCATCAGGAGGTACACCGTGTTGGCCACAATGCACGGAGGCATCTGCACATCCCCAACTGTTCCTCTCGAGAAAGAATGCCCCAGCCTGCAGCCTGAGGTACAGGTATGAGTTCCGGACTATGCAGGCATCATGTGCCCGGCCTGACCACTTTATCATTGCTTCCTATGTTTGGAATCACTTTTGTTCTGTTTTCATTCACACTGGCCTGAGTAGAGATAGAAATTAAAATCTTTTACTTTCAGCCAGTGTGATTTTAGGAAAATTCAGAAATCAAGACTATTTTCAAATCATCAAGTGCCTTCCTATATAATTTGCTTATTTTTGTCAGGAAAATGGGCCTGACAAAATCTGGGAGTGTATAGCAAAGTGTGATTCCAAATTCCTAGGCTACGTCTACATTGGCAAGATTTTGCACAAATACTTTTAACGCAAGAGTTTTTGCGTTAAAGTATTTGCGCAAGAGAGCGTCTACACTGGCATGTGCTTTTGCACAAAAGCATCCGTGCCAGTGTAGACGCTCTCTTGCGCAAGAAAGCTCCAATGCCATTTTAGCCATCGGGCTTTCTTGCGCAAGAAATTCATGTTGCCTGTCTACACTGGCCTCTTGCACAAGAACACTTGCACAAGAGGGCTTTTTCCTGAGCTGGAGCATCATAGTTCTTGCACAAGAAGCACTGGTTTCTTACATTAGAACGTCAGAGTTCTTGCACAAGAACTCCCCGCCAGTGTAGACAGGTGGCAAGTTTTTGCATAAAAGCGGCCGCTTTTGCATAAAATCTTGCCAATGTAGACACAGCCCTAGAGTTTTCTTTCACTTTTAAAAAATTACTCAAGGTTTATAGGGAAAATATTCTAACCATGTTTCTTTTCTCATTCCACGAGGAGTACAGCTAGTTCAGATTAGGAAGCCTAATCCGAATTAGCTACTCCGTGCTGCGTGTAGCCGCGCGGCATGGGGTTCGAACTGCCGGCATTTAAAAATGGCGCCGGCCGGCTTCATGCAAATGAAGCCCGGGAAATTCAAATCCCGGGCTTCATTTGCAAGTGCGGTATGCCTACATTACCCTCCTAGTTCAAATTAGGAGGGTAGTGTAGACATACCTTTAGTATTTAAGGTATTTAGAAATAAGTGAAGGCACTTTGTCATCATGGATGGTTGGCTGGTGGTCCATGGCAAGGTTTGCATTGAGCAGGGTGGCCCATGGGCCAAAAAGTTTGAGAACCACTGTCCCAGTTTATACTTGTATGCTTAGTGTAGAAAATTGTTTATAAGAGGAAGGATGGTGGAGAGGATAATGGTAGACGGCAGAGGTGTATTTTTTGATATTCAGATGTGTGACAGGAGGTTAACTTTTTCAAAGAAGATGAAGGGTAAATGAAAAGGCACTACTGAAGTGGTATTTATAAGTTAATAAGCAATACTAATACACACACACACACATAAAATGGTAGGATATATAATATGGTAGAAGAAGTAAGAAGTGTAATGGCAAAATTATCAACAGTAGTTTTTCATCCCACTTATGTACAGAAGGCAGACATTAGAAACTAGGGATTGGTTCTGAAAAGCAGGAGCTCTGCAGGGGGCATCTACCCAGCACCTGAAACTCGAAATAAGATACGCAATTTGTGCTATGCAAATTGCGTAGCTTTTTTGGAGTCTATTTCAAAATAGATTATTTTGTCATTTGGCGCTGTCTACATAGCACCAAATTTCTAAGTACAGCATCTTTTCAAGCCATCCCTTACTCCTCATACAATGAGGTTTACAGGGATGGCAAAATAGTGTGTCCGCTATCATTCAAAAAGGTGGACGCATTCAAAAGATGCGGGGTAGCTATTTCAGGATACCTCTGGTAACCCGAAATAACTTTGCTGTGTAGACATACCCTAGATGAGGGAAGGGAGGCTGAAGTCCAATGGCTTCAGTCCTCTTACTGGCAGGGAGGTCTGTAAACCAAGTCCCAAAACACAGAGACGAAACCCTCAGGCTTTGGCCTCAAGTGGTGAAGCTCAGGCTTTGGCTTCAGCTCTGAGCCCCAGAAAGTTTAAGCCAGACCTAGCAACCTCATTATAATGGGGTTTTGTTACAAACGTTCTTTGCAGGGCTGTTCTTTACTGTGCATTTGGTGAATTTTCTTTTCACCGTCCTAGTTCAAATACTGTCAAATACTCAGTGTGCTTTGTGATCAATCTACAGAGACAAAAAAATGTGAAGTCAAAATAAAGGTAAATTAGTAGAATGAATACATTGGATCTAATTGTGGAACTAATTCCACAAACAGAAAAGGATTAAATTCCTTGAGTAAAATGTTCCTTGTGAATTA
Source organism: Pelodiscus sinensis (assembly GCF_049634645.1). NCBI lineage: Eukaryota > Metazoa > Chordata > Testudines > Trionychidae > Pelodiscus > Pelodiscus sinensis. The sequence continues at coordinate 13,730,317 of NC_134723.1, forward strand.
TTCACTCTGCTTTATTTAATGGTATATTTATAATTTAAAAAAAAACCCACAGTAGCCTTAGATATACTGTTTTTTTATAGTTTTTTTATAGTTTTGGAAAATATCCCAAAGTGAAACTAACTAAGTAATGCATTACTGTTGTTGGGTGGATAGGTATTGGAACTAAGAATGAGTCTACACTGCACCGTTATTTCAAGATAACTAACATTATTTCAAAATAACAATATGAGCGCCTACACAGCAATTCCATTGTTTCAAAATAATTTCGAAATAACTGTCAGCTGATTCCAAAATCTGTAAACTTCATTCTACGAGGAATAACACCTATTCCGAAAGAGCTATTTCAAAATAAGATGTGTGTAGACACTCTACTGCTGCTATTTCAAAATAGCCCCTTACCGGGGCCTTTCTAATTTATTCCTTCCCAGTGCCTCCTGGGGCTTTAAATTGAAATACCTCGTCTACATTAGGGAAGCCTGCCACGGACTAATTTTGAGGTTTCCCTGCAGTGTCCAATAGATGTGCTATTTTGAAATAAGCTATTTTGTAATAGCTAATCCAGAATAATTTATTTTGAAATAAGTGTGCAGTGTATACATACAGTAATTACTCATTTAACATGTGCCCTCTTAACATGTTCTTCGCAACAACACAATTTTTTTTTAGGGAACGTTTTTTGAATAACACGACCGTTCCCAAAATAACATGAAAATAATCAAGTGGCGGACTACTTTGTGCAGTGGTATAAGTTGGTGAAAACAGTGATAATATGCATGAGAGGATGAATATACATGGTCACAGCGCTCCTCCGCTCACTCGTGTTTATCTTTGTCTTTTAACAAACTGACTGTGACAACTTGTGTTGCTAGTTATCTTGTGCTGCTAGATATCTAAAGTCGATGTTGACGACCCAGCACCAACAAAAAATTGACTTTGCCACCAGCACCTGAAATGCAACCCCTACCTTCTCCATTATTTTTAATGGGAAAATTGATCCTGCATGGCACGTTTTTGCTTAGCATGAACATTTTCAGAAATGCATCTATAGTGTTAAATGAGGAATTACTGTAGCCCAAGTGTTCAGGAGTGTTACTGCAACACATGAATATTCACATTTATGCAATGTTCTGTAGACCACATGAAATTTTTTCTTTTGCACTGTGATTTGTTTATTCCTCAGTACATGATCTTCGCAATATTTGATGTCTGAATTTTAGAGTGGCATCATGAACTATAAGCATATATATTGATATACAAGTGTAACATGCCTTGGTTTCAATATGAATTTCTTTCATGTATTTGAGGGCAACTATTTAGCTCTGCTGTGTTTTAATGTAGAAAAGGATACATCCAGAAGAGTACTAAATGTTTAAAAAATAATTTTAGTTAATATACTGCTGCAAAATATCTTTGTAACATTAGCTGCCAAATTTCACTAACCCTAGAATATACCATTTAGCTATTTTTATTTACAGGTCAACCTCCCTTGTCCGGCACTCTTGGGACTTGAGTGGACTGGAACCAAGCGCTTTGCTGAACATGAGGAAGTTAAGGCTCCCCACCTGCCTGTAGGCTCTGTTCAAAGCTGGGGCTGTACTTTCTGCCCCCTGCTACTGCCTCCAGCTCCCCACCATGCCAGCCCTGACCGGAGCTGCATACCCCACTGTGCCAGCCCCGGACAGGGGCCAGTCCCGCTGCCTCGAGCCCCGGCTGTCTCTATGCACCAGTCGAGGTTGTGCCCTTAGCTGCAGGCCCTGCTGACTCCAGCCCTGGCCAGGACTGCGTTCCCGGCTGCTGACTATGCTGCCTCCAGTCCTGCCTGGGGCTGAGGTTCCCACCACCAGCTCTGACATGAGCTGCGCCTCTCCCCTCCTGCCCCCCCACCTGCCAACCCTGACTGAAGCTGTGTTTCCCACTGTGCCAGCCCCTGGTGGGGCTGTGTTCCTGACCGCTGACACTGCTGCCTCCAGCCCTGGCTGGAGCTGCACTCTTCGCTGTCAGCCCTGGCCAGGGCTGTGTTCTCCACCGTGCCAGCACCACTGGGGATGTGCTCCCTACTAAGGATGTGAACAACTAGTCAAGTAGTCACCTATCTGATAAGGAAATGACGATTGGATAGACAACACAGTAGTTGACTGGTCTCCCCTCCCCCCTTATTGTCTCTTTCAGAAAGAGGCAGTAAGAGGGAAGAGGAAGAGGAGATGCTTCAAAGTGGCAGCACCACATAGAGCCCAGGGCCAGACCCCAGGCTCCACAAGGTGCTGCTTCTTTGAAACACTGTGTGGAGCCCAGGACCACCTGAGGAGTCCCCAGGCTGCATGCGGCATTTCGAAGTGGCATCGCCACATGGAGCACAGGATCAGCGAGGGAGTCCCCAGGTGACTCTGGACTCCACGCAGTGCTGCCACTTTGCAATGGGGGCATGCAGTCTTTGAGGGACTGCCCTCTGGCCCTGTGCTCCCCACAGCGCTTTTGCCTTTGAAGTGTGGCCACAGCCCTGGGGCTATACTTTAAAGGTAGAGGCACCCTTATCGACTAATTGAATAGTCGATGCAAATTGCATCGACTATTCAATTAGTAAAATAATAAAAATGTAACATCCCTACTCCCCACCGCCGGACTAGGCTATTCTGAATTTGGCCAGCCGGGGCTCTCTGGTGCAGTAATATCTGTGGATTTTAGAGGTTCAACTTCTACTTTATTGAATAAGGACCTGATCAAACTTGAATGATTTTGAATATGCAATTGTAGTCATATATGATTACTTATGTACATAAAGCTTCTCACATGTAATTATTTGCTACAACTTTGGGGCTGAAAACTGCCTTTTTATTTGTGGCTTTCATTTCATTAGTAGTATAATGACAATTTAGAAATGGGTATACAATTTACTACCATGTATTCCACTCCCATTTTACTGAAATTCCTTCATATCCACAATTTTGTCCAACATTAATCATTTTCCTAGTCTTGCTCTCATTTATCTGAATTCCCATTTATGATTTTTTTTATGCTCTGAAGACCTCAAAATGATCAGGATAGTACTACAATGTGCAATACAGAGAGCTTTTTCAGAACCACAAGATCCAGAGCCTGTCATGCAATCAAGTAGTGAAGTCCAAACATGAAATGTGAGAAAGGTACATCTGTTTAGTATTAACCCGCTCTTGCTGGCCAACACAGATACCGAAATGAAAAGATAGTAAAGACACTAAAACTCATTTTAAAATAAATCAGAAATTATCCCTTTTACAACAGCAAAAATCTTTTTTCTTTCACAGATTGTATTTCAGAACCCAATGACTATCATTTAAAAGCTAAATTAAATTATCAAATACTGTTGTCTGCTTTTAGAAATAATTATATGCATGAATGTTTACTGAAAACTTTCATCCAAAATTTAGATGACAGATTTCCTAGATACAGTCTGGAGTTTAGATGTCCAAATGACCTCAATTGCTGATACAATTAATTATATGTGCATTAATATGGCCATGTTGACTCTAAATTCTTGCAGTTTTGCCCCCTCAAAAATGAAGGGCTAAATAGTTTGCCTTTAATAACTAAGTTTTCAGTATTAACTGATGCAGTTTTATATTTATGAATAACTAGTTTTTTAGCAGGATATGTTTGTTTTGTTGCTTTTGATTCCTTTCCCCTGTCTTCTTGAAATTATACTTTACTTCCACAAGGGAGCAGCAAACAACATGAAAAAAAGAACATTTTTTATCACTTGTTTCTCTAATGCATTAGCAAGTAACCACACGAAGCTGGATTAAGGTTATTTTAATTAAATAAACTGGCAGGAATGGCAGGATATTTGTCCCCCTTCAATTTCAAAGTGTTTTAAAATAGGTGTAATTTTATGAATCTTCACAGTAGTCTGGTTTCCTTTTCTCTTTTTAGACAAATTATCTTTATTTCTTCCGCATAGATAGTGACATGCCATAGGTTTTTCTAGTTTAAGCAGATGTCCAAAATATCAAACCATGAGTACATGAAGAAGTAGGATCTTTCAGGGGAATTGTAACATAACCACTAGCTACAAGATGTGAAGAAAATAAGAGATGAGACATCTTGCTTATAAAAGTACGTAATTTTGGTTATTTCTCTTAATCTTATTCGCTTTGCGGAGAATAGAACAGGGAACATAAAAATAATATCTTTAATCTGCACATTTATTTTATGGTTTTCTCCTTTATCTTTTTTTAATTACACCTCATCAAAAACCAAAAGATCTAGCAGATATCAGCCACCAATAAATAATAAATACTTGCACATAAAGGGGCCTGCTCCAGCTAAAAATTAAATATGTATGGATTACATACGAAGAATAGAGAGAGTCCAAGCATTTAGGAGGGTCCAATGAAATTTAACTAGCCCTATTGGAATGAAAATAATACAACAAACTAATTTAAAATGCATAAGTAATAATGCAATTAAACTATAGATAGTTTTTTAAGTAAAGGGATGGAAACTCTCTTGTTTTGAGTCATTTAAACTGGACTATGTACCCCTGGATACATTGAGAGAAAGCCAAGGCCCTGTCTAGTGTTGCAAAGGGCACAGAGGCCACTTCTTATTCCCCCAAGATTATCTTCATAGGAGCATGGCAGGATTTCACACAAGATCTCGCAAGTTCTTGAGGGGACCCTTGCTGCTGAAGTTGTTAGCATGACATCATTCCAAGGGCCCTGCTCTGCAGCATAAGCTAGGAAGGGCTCATGGTGCTCATATTTGAAACAGCAATATCACTGTACTGCTTGCTCCTGTGCTGAGCTTGGTACCAGCAGGAACATGCAGCTGGTATAGCATCTCCTGTCTCCCTACCACAGGGCTTTCAAAGGCAAGATTACATCCAGAGAAGGCACAACATTATTTAGAAGCTTTTTGGAAACATTCTATAACACTTCAGTTAGCTCCCCCATGTTAAATCAGTACTGATATATTCTGAGGACTGCTTGGTCCAAACAAATAATGAATTTAAGTGACAAACATGATCTGAGTGATTGTAAGTAACTTTGGGTATGTCTACACTTGCAGCCTAATTCGAAATAGGGCTGCAAATGTAGGCATTCAAAATTGCAAATTAAGCCCGGGATTTAAATATCTTGTGCTTGATTTGAATCTTCCTGGCTGGGCGCAATTTTTTGAAATTGACAAGACTGGACTAACTGCCCGAGTCTACACGCAGCAGTGAAATGGCCATTTGAAATAAAGCCCTATTTTGAACTACCTGTTAAACCTCATTGCAGGAGGAATAACAGGTAGTTCGAAAAAGGGCCGTTTCACGGTTGTGTGTAGATGCGGACAGTTAATCTGGTCTTGTCAATTTCAAAAAATGGCACCAGGCCGGGAAGATGCAAATCAAGCATGGGATATTTAAATCCCAGGCTAGATTTGCAATTTCGAATGCCTACATTTGCAGCCCTATTTCGAATTAGGCTGCAAGTGTAGACATATCCTTTCAGATTAGGATGCCTAGCAGAACTAGTTGTTTATAGATATGAATGTGTAATATATAGGGTGGAACGTTGCCATTAATTTCATGTAGATGTATCTCACACTAATGCAAGCTGTCCATGTGCAGCTTCAGGGTTGGTGAAACTTTTATTACATAATTATTAGAAAATTAACTGGTGAGCTATCTTTCTGTACTTGTCAAAACTTACTTAGAGTATGTGTTTAGTGTGCTGTCCAAGTTCATGAATCTGTGGAAAACAGTTACTAGGAAAATTTAAAACAGAATAGGAAAATAAAGGCAGAAAAGGTCTGACAGCAACTAGTGAATGAGAGGAAGTACAATAGAACAACTAAAGAGACAATCATGTATGATGGCCCTTTTCTCTAACAATTATTTAGAAAGTAATCATTGTGGGGGTGCCACAGAAGCCAAGAATGTCTGGGACATAGGTGTTTGGTTTAATGTCAGCTTCTGAAAAGTTTATGTGAATATTTGGAATCCCTGCAAGCAAGTTGTGAATAATATTTAAAATAAAAAATCTTGCCTACCATACAGCTGATATAGATATAGCTATACTGTTGCAACTATGTTCTGCTTTTTTCAATGGTTTGTACTGAATGATGCTGGATATAATAATCTTAACATATGTCTCAGAACACAAAACATAAAATAGCATAAATTGTATTTTTAAATGATTGTCCTTTGAGGTAAAAAAATGAGTGCCTAAATCCATTTATTTATGCCTAACCTTAGGCAGTCAAATATGTAAATGTGGGCCTAACACTCTCTCCTCTCTAGATAATCATGGATATAAAAAAGAAAACATTTACCCCTTTCCTATTGGTTCCTTCTAAAGACTTCGTGTACTGGAAAAATATGGGGGCAGGCATGTTTCAAACCTCATCATTTCAAAAGGGAAGGATCAGGGCCACGAGGGAGCTCTGATGGTATGTTTTACCCTATAGCTTGGTACATTACACAGCTGAATAGCCTATTAATGCAGAGTATATTTTCTTTACCTCTGCTTCTCCACTTTCAATGTCTGTCCTATTTTTCCAAACTCATTCTACACTTGTCCCATTTCTTCCTCACTCCTCCAAGTTCATATTCCAAATCCAATCTATATCTCACTTTTAAAATTTTATATATGTTAAATACCAGCAAAGGGACCATCCCATCCATGACACTGTCTCTTTTTAGCAGCATAAAACCTTTCAGAACAGAGCTGCTGTTGGATCCAGTTCCTGAACCTAAACAAATCCCTTCTGTAGGCAATGGGTTGCAGGCAGGCATTCATGTTTCTCAGTTCTAGGCACTGGACAATATTGTCCCAAGGGAACCATTCCAGGAAGAGCATGCAACAGATGTTCTACTTTCCATCCTGGGGTCCATTTTTCACACCTTCACGCTGCCTAGTAGAAGGAACATTTCAAAAGTGACTAGTTGAAAATGTGAGTGTTACTAACAGAGAAATAAACATAAGGAAAGATGTGTTAAACTATTTCATCTATTTGTTCCTCTGCCAACATAATCTTTCACACGCATTGAATAAAAAAATAGTCCTCATGTATTATGTATGGTGATTATTAGGATAATTTCTATTCACACATCTGTTGTTCATATCCTTAATGCTAAATTCAGCATTTATAAACTATGTTCTGTATCTGGGAGCAACAGAATTTTTGGGTGGAGTTATAATTAAATAACAGGCTAACAGTGTAAAAACACAAATTGTTAGCATGTACCAATTGGCTGTTGTTCTTAAGATGCAGGAAATCTAAACTCTTGAATCACATTAGATTTTTTTTAATATAAATATTCTCACGATAATTCTAAAGATTTTCCCATTCCAAAAATCATACCACACATCCAGTTTGCTTATTCTTTTTAATTAAAAACTTGTGAAAGAACTTTGCTGAAGCCTTGGAAGGGTCAAATGAGCAAAGGGTTGAATATCTTTTGTTTAATAAATAAGCTACATAAATAAGCTAAGTCATAAGGGAGATTCTAATTTTGAACATCAAGTTGTGTGGCATGTGATTACCTACAGAAAGAAAAAGAGAGGGAAATAATTTAGTGGTGTCCTTGATGAGGGTCCAGGTATGGTAATCACGGCACAAGAATATTTCTCTCCTTATATGAGAAAAATAAATCCTCAACACATCAACAGAATTTACACTTGCACCAAAAAAAACCTGTTTAGCTGAAGCCAGATTGTGGTTAGCTTTAGTAGGGTCTACCCACAAATTATATCCCTGCAATCCTTAGTGTTCCCCTGCTACCACTGAGACACAAACTCCACAGAAAAAGTTTGTGGTCCTGATAGGCCTACGGGGGCTCAGTCATCAACCTAAGGTAGGTGCAAAACTGGTTGGAAAAACTTGATCAACAGTAATATTAAGAATTCAGAGAACTTTTTCTAGCTGAGTCTAGACCTCTGACAAAAGGGCTGTGTGGGTGTATTTAGTTTTTTGTTTATTTGTTTGTTTTTTGTTTTTTTTCCTAGCAGAGCTGAAGTGCTTTAGAAAAGATTCTGAACTCATATACATCAGCATAGTAACTCCACTCAAGTCAAAAGAGGGCAATCAGCATAATTAAGGCTAGATTCTGGCCCAGTTTTTCCTATATTGAAATATTTTGTTTTTGATCCAGGATTTCTTTACATGTAGGAAATGGCTGGCAGAAAATTTTTCTGATGCATACAACTAGCCTTGAGAGTTCAAAAGGATTTACATTCATCATTCTTAAGTAATAATCAGTTTTCTTACAACTGTTCTCTGGGTTTTTCAAGATTTAGGGTCAGCAGCCTTCCATTCTCTTGATTTGCTTTTTTTAGGGAAACTTCTGATAGAGATAAATTATTCTACAACTAATACAGCTTGCACATTTTATCAGCATTCTTTATATCATTTGTTTCTTTGAGTTTATTTTAATCTTTCCTGTTTACAGCTATAGTGAGTTAACAGTTCATCTATCATAAGGTTTCATTGTTGCCTTTAAAAAGGGAGATCTGCCTGAGTAGGGAAGGCAGGAACGAGTCCCTTTAAGGGAGGTGTTGCTTTCTGTAGCATGGTTTATTCAGGAATTCCCACAATTTACACAAGGAAATTGATTTGTTTATTATTTTTAAAACAAAGGCAATATACTTGCACGTATAAAAGTTTTCTTCTTACTTACATCATGATACATGTAATATATATAGTATGTGATACAATTTTAAATAATTTTATTGGGGTTTTTAAAAGATATTACCAACTGCAATTTTATACAGCTTTCATTCACATACCTGTATTAATGAGTGTATGATCATGCTGTGAATAAATACTTGTATGAACTCAATATTTTGAACACATAATGAACACTTTAAGCAGCAGCAACAACAACAAAAATCACAAGGGAAGGAAAATTTTAAAAAGTACTAAAATCCTTTGAATGCCTGCTACTTTTATGGCTTAAAAATAATTTTCTTTCAATCAGTGCGTTGAGAGAAACTTTTTAAAATCAGTTTTAATATGGAAAATAATCTTAGCTCATAAATACTGTATTAATTGTGAAGCTTAATGGAACATTTTATGTTTTTGAACAACTCGTTTACATAATTAAAATCTCCTTTGATCTGTGAGTAAATGATTTAATCATAATGCTCATTAGACTAAATGGGTCTTCCATTCAATTGTATCAAGATGATACGGAAAATTCTCAGATCTTTAGAAAATATTTGTTTAGTTCAGGGGTGGGTAACCTTTTTTGGGTTGGGGGTCGCTGACCCATAGAAAAATCAGTCAGGAACCGCACACAATTGAGAATCAAAACAAAACCAAAACCAAAACCAAAACCAAAACCAAAACAAACCCTCACTGATGTGCCCCTTGACTGAGAAGAAGAAAGAGGCACCCCACAGTCCCCTCCTACACCAGAGCCTAGAGGAGCCCATGCTAGTAGATTTTGTGTGCTCCAGCCCCAGGGTGGAGCAGCAGGCGGGCTGGAGCACCAATGCAGGAGGGAGCTCAGAGCCTCAGGGCCCAGATCCAGGCAAGTCGGGGTCTGCATGTGGTTCCTGGGCTTGAGGTTCCCCACCTCTGGTTTAGTTGTTAAGTAAACATAGAATCCTACATGTGGACAGGTATATTTTCTTTTATCTTTATGAATATAATTGATTCCAGTTAGGAATGGGATTGCTGAGCACAGCAACAGCTAAATACCGTTGAAAATTGGGACGTACATACCTTCCATTCTGTGGCATTTTCTTCCCTCCAAAATGTTTATAGAAGATCCAGATTTTGGTTTAAATTTAATATATTTTTAACGGCAGTCCAGTATTACAATCCATGGAGAGAATACAATATCTTTGATATTTGTCAGAGAAGTGGTGTAGATATAGTCATGAAGTTAGGTAGCATTCTTCTAATTCAAGGTTTATTTGTTATGGCTGAGGTTAGTAGTTAAAGAGATAACTATGTAAAATGTGACAATAGCATGGTATTTGTGGCAGTCTATGGTATCCTGTATTTGGGTAAATATTAAGAATAATGATATTAGGAATACAATGTGAAAATTATTTTTTACCTTTTCCATGTGAACTATTGTTTCTAAATTATTCGTGGTAAAAATAAGCACATGCAGTTGCAATAGCTAACTTAAAAGTTATTAATGACATGCTTGAAACTTGTTTTGCTATAAATTGGTTATTTTTGTAGAGATGTCAATAACTATATCCTGAACAATAAGTTTCAGAGGGGTAGCCATGTTAGCCTGTAACTTTAAAAACAATGAGTAATTCTGTAGCACTTTAGAGACTAATAAAAATATATAGAGAATCTTGGGTGTACCCACAAAAATACTCTCTCTCTCTCTAAGGTGCCACAAGATTACTTTTTCTTGCATTTTCACTTTATTTCCCCAAAAAACAAAAATTGAGTTAAAGCACACACATTTTAAATGTCTAAATAAGCATGCACACTATATAAAAGATGTACTTGGTCTGGTTACACCACCAGTTTTTGTATCTAGATTGCAATACATTTTAGGTTGCATTGTTTGTATTTTAGGACTACTAGAATAATTTAAAATTCTAATTAAGGATATTTTGGCTTATATGTAATAACAAAGTGATATATTTTTATTTTTAGGTGGAAAGGATTATAAAACACCCTATTTTCTATAGCTGTCTGCTCTTAATGCAGGGGAAAGAATATAGTCAGAATTAACAATTCCTTCCAGTTTCCTTCAAAAGGGAGCAGGGAGATGAGCTCATGAGGAAGTAAAAGACTCTTGGGGAGGGATCCCTAGTGCAGTGCAAGTCCCTGTTCAGCAAGGAAGGCAAAAAGGGAAACTGTCTCTTTTTTCCATTTTTGTATGTACCACCAATTTGAAAACTTTTTTGATTTAGTCCTGAAAAGGGTAGGGTAATTATTTAGCTGCTGACCTTGTCTAATTTTATATTTTGTACTGGCCCTGTATGTCTGGGTGTCTCACAAGGGATCCCTTGTAAACTCAAAGATGAGAGGTCTTTTCCTGATCAAGTGAGAAAAAAGAGGGTGTGGATCCTTGATGGGTTTCCTTCTGCTTTTGTGTTGGGAGAAGGTCAGGAAAGCTACGTCTACACTGCAGCACTATTTTGGAACACCGACGGTATCCTGAAATAACTATTCTGTGTCTTTTGAGCGTGCCCCTTATTTCAAAATATAACAGGCTCACTATTCTGACATCCCTGTAACCTCATTCCATGAAGAGTAAGGGACATTTCAGAATAGTAATCTATTTCAAAATATCCTTGAGGGAGCCATTTAAGGATCTGGGGCAAATCTGTCAGGGATGGTACTTGGTTCTGCTATGAGGGCAGGAGACTGGACTCGATAACCTCTCAAGGTCCCTTCCAGTTCTATGAGATAGGTATATCTCCATATATTAAGTGCTGTGTAGACAGTGCCAAATATCAAAAAAAGCTATTTCAAAATCGACTTGAAATAAGCTACAGCTCAAATCGCGTAGCTTATTTCAAGTTACAGGTGCAGTGTAGATGTACCCGAACACAGGTACCACATGAGCTGGGGACTGGGCAGATGGACTCAGGTAAGCCATTGGCTCTCTGAACACCAGAGTGAGAAGGTAAATGCCTAGTCCTGCTCTGCAGAGCCTTCTTTCACCTGGAATTAATTGCTGTTACTGCCTAGTGTAAGGTGTCTGGTACAGGCATTTATTCCATATGGGGTCCCTGATAAACTGAACTGGTAGTGGACTTCAAGGAAGGAATTCCCTACAGGAGCAGATAATGGGGATGGCATTCCTAATGTCTGGCTCAGAGAGGAGACAATCCACTTTCTCCAGCCTTCTAAATCTTATATGATGGGAGGATTGTGGGTCCCAGCACAGGTTAGGACTAAGTTTGGAAGGGCTGGTGCCAGACCTTCCCCCAAATCAATGGAAATGAATAACTGATGACAATAACTGATGTCAAAAATTAATAATGAATAACTGATGTCAAGATAATCCTCACATGAGTTAGGTTAATAGAGTTATGACCTAATTAAATGAAAACCACTTCCCTGTTCCTTTCTTTAACATTTTACACCCAAATCATTACAGTTTTCTCATTATAATATTATATTTTAGAAACCTTTATGGATCCTCTAACCTTGACTATCTTAGTAATTAAATCCTTAGATTCAATAATTAGCCCAAGTTTATACTGGACAGTTATATTACAGTATATCAACTCCCACTGATATAATTCCCAAGGTGTCCACACTAGCAAGGTACTTAGTGCACACTAACTCCACAATTTCTGTGCTCTAAGTAAATCACCTTGATGAGAAACATAGAACTTGTTGGGCTCTGGATACAGCACTGGAGTGCCAGTGTGTGACCCATAATCCCTCAAGTCCCCTGTGCTCTTTGTTTAGAACTCATCTGTCTGTCCTGCAGACATGAACATATCCCTTCAGAGCTCCATTTTGGACAGCCTGCATGCTGTGATGATTTTCTCAGGGACACAGAGCAAACCATTCAGGTGGAAAACACCTGCTGTTGAGTACAAAGGCAGATGTCTGTGTATGTTTGTGTGAATGAGAGAGAGAGAGAGAGAGAGAGAGAGAGAGAGAGAGAGAGAGAGATTGCCATGAGAAGAATGGGGAAGAAAGGTGGGGGAGGGCTGAGATGTCAAGATTTCTCCTTCTCCCTGCTTCAGAAGGGGTTGTTTCTGGACACTGTCTGAACTTACAAGATAGCACACTGACAGCCCCAAGATAGATGTACATCTATGCTCCTCATTTATTTTACTAAATAATGGAAAATTTACCTAGCATTGCTTGGATCCTTAACTCAATTTTCGTTGTTGTTGTTTTGTTTTTTTTTGTTTTTTTGAAAATAAATTGAAAATGTGCAGCTTTATTTAAATTATTGCTCAAGGATGGAGATGGGGATGAGGATGAGAGGTTCAGTATTCAGGCTGAGAAGACTACCCCAGTTTTCTCTCATTGTAGCATCTTGGGGCCAGGTGATAAGTGCTTCTTTATGGCCACTGCAGCTATGATGGGTATAGCTGGAGGAGGGGTACATGTCCCCCAGCTGGGGCAAGGTCCAGGTTTGTCTGCTCCAGGAGCTCCCTGGTGGACTCTCTGATGAAGGGGAACAGCCAGCAATGCAAAAGAGTTTGGGGGGAAGCTTCGGGCCTCCCCTGCCTAGGGAATTGGAGGCTCAGAGCAGGGGATTCACTCCCAACCAGGACCTTTCATCTGCCTGGTAATTCTGTCTCTTTTTTGTATGGTTTTACTAGAAGCAATCCCATTCCAGGCACATCCCATTGAGTGGATGTTTTCAGAGAATTATCAACAGTGACTCCAAAATCTCTTTCTTGAGTGGTTATAGCTAAATTAGTCATTATGTATGTAGAGTTGGGATTATTTTTTCCAACGTGCATTACTTTGCATTTATTAAAATTAAAATTCATTTGTCATTTTGTTGCCGAATCACCTAGTTTTGTGAGATTCTTTTGAAGCTCTTCACAGTCTGCTTTGGTCTTAACCATCTTGAGTAGTTTAGTATCATCTGAAATTTTGCCACCTCGCTGTTCATCCCTTTCTCCAGATTATTTATAAATAGGTTACATAGGATTGGTCTTAGTACGAACCCTTAAGGGACACCACTCCACTCAGAAAACTTCCCATTTATTCCTCCCTTTGTTTCCTGTCTTTTAACCAGTTGCTAATTCATGAAAGAATCTTCCCTCTTATCCTATGACAATTTACTTTACTTAAGAGCCTTTGGTGAGGGACTTTGTCAAAGGCTTTCTGAAAATCTAAGTATACTATATCTACTGCATCCCCCTTCTCCACATGCTTTTTGACACCCTCAAAGAATTCTAGTAGATTACTAAGGCATGATTTCCCTTTTCAGAATCTATGTTGACTTTCCCCCCCACACATTATGTTCATCTTATATGTCTGACAATTCTATTCTTAACTATAGTTTCAACTAATTTTCCCAGTATTGTTGTTAGACTTACCAGTCTGTAATTACTAAGGATCACCTCTAGAGCCCTTTTTAAATATTAATATCACATTAGCTAAATTCCAGTCATTAGGTATAGAAGCTGATTTAAAGGATAGGTTACAAACCACAGCTAAAAGTTCCACATTTAACATATGAGTTCTCTTGGGCTATGTCTAGACTGCAGGCTTCTTTCGAAAGAGGCTCTTTCGAAAGCAACTTTCGAAAGAGCCTCTTTCGAAAGAGCGCGTCTAGACTACAATGCGCGGATCGAAAGATCGATCCGCTATTTTGAAAAAGAGCGTCCAGATTGCTGGACGCTCTTTCGAAATTGAAAGCCACCCGGAACTGCTTCTGCCAGGGCATGGGGGCAGCATTTCCTTCCGGGTGCTGCCTGCCTGCCCTTTGCAGAGACGCGTGGTTAAAGGGACGCCCCTGAACACCCGTTGCTCTGCTCCTGCAGCTGCCTTTGCTGTCCCTCGAGGAATTAAGCAAGGCATTGCAGTGCTGGTTTGGAGTGCTCAGCTTCCTGGGACACCCCAGCAGCTTTTTTCTTTTGCAGTTTTTCTGCTTGCAGACCCTTTTTTTTTTGGCATGGAGCCAGAGCTGCCCCTGGGCAGGCGATGGCCCCACGCCACCATACTGCAGCTGTTGCTGCATCTGCATGACACTGTCATGAGGCTACTTCCCGAGCTGCTCCCAGACCAGAGGTACGAGGGGTTCCTCCGTCAAGCAGCCGCACTGCCCTTGCCTCCAAACTTTTTTGTGGACAGGCGTGTTTGGAGGTTTGACACCAGCTCTGACTGGTGGGACCGGCTCGTGATGGAGATCTGGGATGACCAAGACTGGCTACGGAACTTCAGGATGAGAAAGACCACTTTCCAGGAGCTGTGTACCTGGCTCGCCCCTGCTCTGCAACGGTAAGACACCCACCTGTGGCCCGCCATCCCCCTGGAAAAGAGGATCGCCATTGCCCTCTGGAAGCTGGCAACCCCTGACAGCTACCGCTCCGTGGGACACCAATTTGGCATGGGGAGACCTACTGTCGGGGCCGTCTTGATGGGGGTAAGTCATTGTCTGGGGACAGTCACAGTTTGGGGTGGGGGGAAGGGAGACTGTCAGGAGGGGCCAAGAGGAGTGGGAGTGGGAGGGAGCTCCTCCACTCACCCTGAATTGTGGGGGGGGGGTTCTGAGGAGGGGATTCCCGGGGTGTTTGAGAGGGAAGGTGGGCAGTGGGTTCTCCTCCTAAGAGATAAGGCACCCCTTCTAACATTTTGTTGTCTGTCTCATTCTGCAGGTGGTGAGGGCCATCAATTCGGAGCTGCTCAACAGGCTCATCTGTCTACCAGATCTGGACAGCGTCATGGCCGGCTTTGCTGCCCTCGGCTTCCCCAATTGCGGAGGAGCGCTCGATGGGACACACATTGCAATCCGTGCACCGCCCCATCGAGCAGCCCAATTCATAAACAGAAAGGGCTACTTTTCTATGGTCCTCCAGGCCCTGGTCGACCATCGTGGCCAGTTTTCGGACATTTGTGTTGGGTGGTCAGGGCGGGCACACGATGCCCGCATCTTCAGAAACTCGTACCTCTACCGGAGGCTTCAAGCAGGAACATTTTTCCCCCATCGCCAGTTTGCGGTTGGGGATGTGCACATGCCAGTGTGCATAGTGGCTGATGCCGCCTATCCCCTGATGCCGTGGCTGATGAAGCCCTACACCGGCCACCTGGATGCGAGCAAGGAGCAGTTTAATGCTCGCCTTAACCGGGCTCGCAACCAGGTGGAATGCGCGTTTGGCCGTTTAAAGGGCAGATTCCGGTGCTTGCTCACACGCCTCGACATGGGGGAGAGCAACATCCCCGAGGTGGTGGCTGCATGTTGCGTCCTCCATAACCTCGTGGAGAGGAAAGGGGATGCCTTCCTAAAAGGGTGGGGTAGAGCTGCTGACGCCCAGGAGAGGCTCTTTGCCCAGCCCCGGACAGCTGCCATCCGCCAGGCTCACCGGTCTGCTGTTGGCATCCGGGAGGCCCTCCGGGAGCAATTCTCCAGTGGAGGCCACTGAGACTGAGTGCACTGAGGGGCTTCTGCCTGGGGACTGGGCCCTGGCCCAATAGAAGCTTCCCTCCACAACCCATCTCCTGACCCTGTTTGGACACATCACTTACACCAGGGTGTGTTTCAAAATAAAATGATCTGTTTACTTTTTGTACATATTATCAAACAATAGTATAAATGTTGCAAACATAACAAAATTTTTTTTCATTTTTGTTGTTGACAAAACTATTTACAATAAAGAAACATTTTGTTGAACCCTTTGTTTAACTGGGGTGATGGGGGTGCTTGAAACCTGGAGGGGGGAAGGGGACTGGAAACCTGGAGGGGGGAAGGGGATCAGGTTGAACGGTGCTTGCCAGATTTCCCTCTCCTGCCTGGGCCTCGTGTTTGGGGTGCTCCACGGCTGCGGGATCGGGTGGTGCACCTGTCGGTTGGCTGGCTGGGGTGCTCTTGGGACGTGGAAGCCTGGGGGAGAGGAGGGCCAGGGGGAGAGAGGGGCTGGGGAACTGTGGGGGCTGGGGGAGAGGAATGTCCAAGGGGGGAAAGGGCTGCTGTTGTGGAAGGGGGGTTTGGTGGGGTGGGGTCATGGGGTGCTGGAAGAGCAGGACCAGGCACAGCAGCAGGCAAGCCGCTGACATCCCTCAGAGTGGCGTACAGGACCGTGCGCTGCAGGACCAGCTCGTTCATGAGCCGGTGACGCCAGCGATCCTCTGCCTCTGCCCTCTCTCGCAGGATGGAGTTCTGCTCCTGCACGGCCTCAACGTGCTGCCTCAGGATGTCCGCATAGACACGCCTGTGTCTGCGGCTCCCATGTCCCCGAGATGGAGATGGAGATGGAGATGGAGATGGAGGTGGGGCTGGGGTGCTGCGGCCCTCTTCCACGGCTGGTCCGGCTGTGGAGGAAAAGAAGAAGACACAATCAGTCCTAAAAACTGGACTCTGTAGCACTTAAAATACTAACAGGATGGTTTATTAGGGGATGAGCTTTCCTGGGCCAGACCCACTTCCTCAGATCAGAGTAACACGGCTACATTTCTATCACAATCAGTCATGTGTGCAACAGCTGTCCAAAAGGGCATGCCCTCTCCCTTGAGACAGGGGAAGCAGACATTCTGAAGGTAACACTGTGTGTGTGTGTGTGACCTGGGCATCAGCCTGAGCATGACAGGTTTCCCTTGTGCATCACCCACTGTGCACCCACCTACCTCCCCCCCCCCCCCCCGGGTATGACACAACCTCACTGTACTCACCTGCTGCTTCCTCTCCTGCGCCAGATGACGCCTGGGAGGCCTCTGAGGTCTGGGTGACTGGCTCCAAGGTGGTGAGGGTCGCCGTCTCCTCGCTGTCCTCCTCCTCCTCTGGGACCATGTCCCCGTCTCCAGAGTGCTCTAGCTCCTGCTCTGGAGCGTCCACCACGGGGTCTGCCAGTCCAGACTGTACAAACCTCCGTGCAGCTCTGGGTAGTAGGGGCAGTAGTGGGGGGCTGCCCCAGACCGGGAGCTCTCCTCCCTGGCCTTAACGTACCCCTGGCACAGCTCTTTCACCTTTGAGCGCACCTGGTCCTGGGTGCAGGGGTAGTGGCCCTTCTGGGCCAGGGCTTCAGCCATGCGGCCATAAGTGTCAGCGTTTCGCCGCCGGCTTTTGAGGGCCTGTAAGGCCTCCTCCTCTCCCCACAGCTCCAACAGGCTCTTGAGCTCTGGGCCAGACCAGGATGGTGCCCGGCGCTTGGAGCCCTTGGCTGGGTCCCCAGAAGGCTCGGTGGAAGGGCCAGGACGGTCTTGGGGCTGGGACATGCTGCAGCAAAGTAGCCGTGTGCTCTGGCTCCTTCTCTGCAACAAGTGGCTGTGAGGGTGCCTGTCCCTTTAAGGAATGGCTGCGGCCAGGAACCACAGACGTGCAACCCATGGCCCAGATTGTCCACCAGGGCTTCTTCCTGGAGGCCAATTCTTTTGAAAGAAAGGGCTCCCCCCGTCCAGAATCACGTTCTTTCGACGGATCTCCCTCGAAAAAGGCGATCTTCCTCATAAAATTAGGTGTACAGCCGTCGAAAGAAAAGCCGCGTTCTTTCGATTTAATTTCGAAAGAACGCGGCTTGAGTCTGGACGCAGGGGAAGTTCTTTCGAAAAAAGACTACTTTTTTCGAAAGAACCCCTGAGTCTGGACACAGCCTTGGTAAATGTCATCTGGTCGCAGTGACATGTTACTATTACATTTCTCAATTTGTTCCAAAACCTCCTCTAATGACACCTCAATCTGGGACAATTCCTCAGATTTGTCACCTGAAAAGAATGGCCTAGGTTTGAGAATCTCCCTAACATCGTCAGTTTTCAAGACCAAAGCAAAGAATTAATTTAATTTCTCCACAGTGACCTTGGTGTCTTTGAATGTTCCTTAGAATCTCGATCGTCCAGTGACCCCACTGGCTGTTAGCAGGCTTCCTGCTTCTGATATACCTAAAAACATTTTGCAATTACTTTTTGAGTTTTTCTTAGCTGTTCTTCAAACTGTTTTTTGGCTTTTCTTATTTTTTTTACACTTAATTCAATAACGTTTATACTCCTTTCTATTTTCTTTAGTAGGATTTAACTTCGACTTTTTAAATGATGCCTTTTTTAATTCTGTTCTTCTTTACTTGATTGTTAAGTCATAGTAGCACTTTTTTGGCTCTCTTACCATGTTTTTTTTTAATGTTGTGCATAAATTCAAGTTGGGCCTCTATTATGGTGTCTTTGAATAATCTCCATGCAGCTGCAGGAATTTTACTTTTGGGCATTGTATCTTTTCTGTTTAACCACTTCCTCATTTTTGTGTAGTTCCCCTTTCTGGAATTAAATGCCACAGTGTCGAGCTGCTGAGGTGTTTTCCCCACAACAGGGATGTTAAATTTTATTACATTATGGTCACTATTTCTAACTAGTCCAGTATATTTACCTCTTGGACCAAATCCTGTGTTCTACTTAGGACTAAATTAAGAATTTCCTCTACCCTCATGGGTTCCAGAACCAGCTGTCCCAAAAAACATCCATTTGGTGTCAAGAAATGTTATCTCTGCATCCTGTCCTGAGGTGACATGTACCCAGTCAATATGGGGAAAGTTGAAATTCCCCACTATTATTGAGTTTTTTATTTTGATAGCCTCTCTAATCTCCCTTAGCAATTCACAGTCACTGTTGCTATCTTGGTCATGTTGTCGGTAATATATCCCTTCTGCTATAGTCACATTATTAAAGCATGGAATTACTAGCCGTAGAGATTCTATGGGACACTTTATCCCATTTAAGATTTTTACATCATTTGATTCTACATTTTCTTTTTATGTATACCACCACTCCCCGACTAGCATGAACTGTTCTATCCTTCCAATATATTTTGTACCCTGATATAACTGTGTCCCATTGATTGTCCTCATTCAACCAAGTTTCTGTGAAATACTTAGAATACATAAGACACAGTATAATACACATTTTGTTCTATCTTAGTGGTGAATTCAAATTGGTATGTTTGAATTACAAGAGGCAAAATATTCCCTCCTTCCTTTAATATGGAATTCCTACTCTTTGATCCAATCAGTGCTTGCTCTACAGTGCACTTTGTATAACACAGCTGTCAGCACTGATAGACAGATGAATCACCTTGACACTTCCACTTTAGTACAGAACCTAAATCAAATGCATCTGTAAGTGTGGGCTATAAACTATATGTCACCTGCTGGATGGAGATGGAGAGTGAGTAATGCAGATGACAGTGACATTTTCTTCTTAAGAAAAAAACTGGATAATGTTTAAATTCAGCATGTGGGTTAGATTCTAGTGAAGCTTCATTGTGGACTAGGGATGTAGACTGTTGTTTAAATTGTTAACCGCCTATCTATGGAGCAGTCCCCTGCCTGAATTTTCCACAACTTTGGGGTGGGGGGGACAAGAGGGGGTCTGCTTGGGCAGGGCTGGGCTCACCACACCATGCCATGGATGGGGAGCTCTTCCAACCTGGCCAGGAATGCCCAACTTCATTTTGTGGCTGGGGACTACTCCAACCCAGCCAGCAGGACCTGCAGTACAGTGTGTACTCCAGCCTGGCAGGATCAACAGTTAATCAATTATGGGTAAGTATTACCCAAGATCATGCTTAGTGGGTAGCTGGTAAACCAGTAACCCATTTACAATCTTTATGTGGATTGACACTCAGAATTCATAATTGCTAAGCAGTTAGAATAAAAAAAATCTTAGGGTTGAAAGAGATCTTAGGAAGTCATCAAGTCCAACTGCCTGCAAAAACAGGACCAACCCCAAATAAATCATCCCAGGAAGGGCTTTGTCAAACCAGGACTTACCTTCTAAGAAGGAAGATTCTACCACCTCCATAAGTAACCCATTCCAGTGCTTCACTACCCTCCTAGTGAAATAGTTTTTCCTAATATCCAACCTAGACCTCCTCCACGGCAACTTGAGACCATTGTTCCTCATTCTGTCATCTGTCACCACTGAGAACAGCCTTTCTCCATGCTCTTTGGAACCCCCGTTCAGGTAGTTAAAGGCTGCTATCAAATCCCCCCTCATTCTTCTCTTCTGTAAAGGAAATAAGCCCAAATCCCTCAGCCTCTCATCCTAAATCAAGTGATCATTTTGGTTGCCCTCTGCTAGATTTTCTCCAATGTGTCCACATTCTTTCTGTTGGGGCAGGGGAGGGGGAGGAGGGTCCAGAATTGGATTCAATACTACACATGTGGCCTTACCAGTGCCGAATAAAGAGGAATAATCACTTCTCTAGATCTGCAGGCAGTGCTCCTCCTAATACAACCTAATATGCCATTAGCCTTCTAGGCTACAAGGGCACTCTGTTGACCCATATCCAGCTTCTCATGCACTGCAATCCCCAGGTATTTTTCTGCAAAACTGCTGCTTAACCATTTGGTACCCAGCCTGTAACAGAGCTTTGGATTCTTCCATTCCAAGTGCAGGACTCTGCACTTGTCAATGTTGAACCTCATCAGATTCCTTTTGGCCCAAACCTTCAATTTGTCTAGGTCACTCTGGACCCTATTCCTACCCTCCAAAATATCTACCTCTCCCTGTTGCTCTATTTCATCTGTGAACTTGTTGAGGGTGAAATCCATCCCACCATCCAAGTTATTAATAAAGTTATTGAACAAAACCAGCCCCAGTACCTGCCTTTGGGGCACTCTGCTTGATACTGACTTCCAACCAGACATGAAGCCATTGATCACTACCCTCTGAACCAGACAATCTAGCCTGGTTTCTGTCCTCTTTACTGCCCATTCATGAAATACATACTTCTTTCGCACTGAAGAACACTGTGGAAGGCTATATCAAAAACCTTGCTAAAGTCAGGGTATATCATGTCCACAGCCGTCCCCATGTCTACAGAGCCAATTACCTTGTCGTAGAAAGCAATCAGGTTGGTCAGGCATGACTTGCTCTTGACAGATCCATGTTGACTGTTCCTGACTACTCCTCTCTTTTTCAAGTCCTTCAGAATGGACTCCTTTAGGATCTCTGTCATATGACACACTAGCAGGCCTCAGAGAGCAAGGGCAGAAACTTCCAGCCTAGTTGTACACAGCATAGCCTCGTACCCAGCCAGTGTAAACCCCAGGTGTTCCTTATCAGATGGCCTTCACCATCCACAACTCCCTATGCTTGCTAGCTGAGAGCCAACTATAGAATAAATAACATGACCTCAGCTCTCAATGCTGTGGGAGCATTAAAATTGGCATTTGGCAAGCTCACACACACTCAGTAAACAGTTAAAGGATAAGAACATTGGGAATCCCGCCCATAGTTGAATCTCACTGGTGACTTCTAGCCTCAGAAGTGCCCCAAATTCCCCCAACTGGAGTCACATCCGCTGTGCCCCTGATGTGAGGCATCTTGGGATCAGGACTGCCTATGGCAGAAGAGGTGTGAGCATTCAAAAGAGCCTTTTACTCCTTTAAGCATTGTCCTGTAGTGCTTTCACTTGCTAGCGTGTACCCTGTGAAGTGTAGTAACTGTCAAGTAGTAAGCTTAATAAAATACATTCTTCCTAATTGGCTCTGTGTTGAAGCGAATCCCATCATTCTGTTTGTCCTTTGGCCCTGTGAGTTGACAAACTTCTATATGACTTTTCCAGGGACTGAGGTGAGGCTGATCAGTCTGTAGTTTCCCAGATTCTCCTTCTTCCCTTTTTAAAGATGGGCACAACATTTGCCTTTTTCCAATCATCTGTGGCCTTCCCTGATCTTCACAAATTTCAAAGATAATGGCCAATGGCTCGACAGTCACATCAGCCAGCTCCTTCAGCACCCTTGGATGCATTAGATCCATCCCCATGGATTTGTAGATGTCCAACTTTTCTAAATAGTTCTTAACCTGTTCTTTCTCCACCAGTGGCTACCCACCTCATTCCCATACAGTGTTGCCTGGTGCAGTAGTCTGAGAGCTGATCTTGTCTATGAAGACAGAGACAAAAAAAACCATTGAGTACTTCAGCTTTTCCCACATCATCTGTTACTAGGTGACCTCCCAAACTGCTTTAGGGTAGTGAAAGTGAAAACAAAGGCAATTGTCTTTATTTTTGTCTGCTCTTACCTAGAATATGGGTGTTGGTGTTATGAGCAAGTCACAGATTTCTCCGTGGTGACACCCAGGCCACTGGGCTCCTGGATCTACAGCCAGCCCTGGCCACTGAGCTCCGCTCCCTGTCTCCTGCCTCCTGGGGCTCTCTGGTCCAGGTGCTCTCAGGTTCTGGAGGACCACAAATAATTCCAGACCAGAGAGTCCCAGGCCCGAGAGGTTCAACCTGTAATTAGTGCTTTATCAAACAGTTAATCTTTAAATGTGTTCATTCCAATACCATCCATGTCATCCAAGCATCTCATACTAGAATAGAGGGAAATGGGAAAGAGAATATATAATTGTATTGTAACAGGGCTAGAGTATGCAAAAAATGTGTCAACATATAGGCTTCAAGTCTTGGTAGAGTATTTCTAGTTGTTTAATGTCCTCCTTCATAATACGTGATTTAAGTGATGAGCTAAAAATACAGGCTCCTACACGAAAAACTGTCAGTATTAAGTTTCTCCAAGCAGGTATTGTAAATAGGCATCCAAACCACATTAGTTAAAAGAACAGACTTCTCTTCAACGAAGACCTATAAAGGGTCCCAAACTGTAGCTCTGTTGCTTGTAGATTTAAGTTCTGACTCCTTCTCAGAATAAGAATCCTTCCCCAAATTTCTAGAGCCCTTCCAGATACAAAATTGGCATCCACAAGGGCACCTACAAAAATGAGCCACGGATATCCACATTCACATCAGCAGATGCAGACACCCACAGATACAAAATGGGTATCCACAAATTGTATTTTCATGCACATCTGTACCTGCAATGGGCCACGGACATATGCATTCACATCCACAGATGCAGATTCCTACTAATAGAAAGCAGACATTTGCAGATTTTCGGAGCTCTACAAATTCCTCCTCCCTCATGCACATAAAAATAGCAATACAAGTAACAATTCCTTCCTGCATCCACTGCTGGAATCGTTACAGTTTACACAACACTCATTGTGACTGTACAGTACTTATCTTTAGAAGTTGTACCTTCCTGGTTAGTCCTGAATCAGGGATTTTGTCAGACTAGGCGAGATCAACATGGGTCCCACTGCTACCGCTGGCTGTCGGGCTCCTCTATGGCAGCAGCAGAGGGGCTTTGAATTGACCAAGTGGGGATTGAGGGGGCACTCGAGGGAAGAAACAGGGAAGCTGTGGAACCCTATGATGGGGGGCCAGGAGGGCAGCCCCATTGTGCCCCGTGGCCACTGAGCTGAACTCCCAACCCCCAGCTGCAGGGCTACACAGCCATCTTGCCTCTTCCCCTGCGTGTCCACTATCCCCACTCCTTCCCTCTTACCTCTAGCTTGAATGCCACAAATGAGCTATTTGCAGTACTCTGGAAGCCCTGGGTGGGTAGGCCAGGGGAGGAGTCGCTGAATGCTGGGCCCAGCTTTTCCCCATGAGTGTTCTAGCCTGGAAACACCCATGCAGATGCCAGACCATAGATGTTGCTAGACGATAGAAGTGTGGACTACAGAGTTCCAACTTGTACTAGCTTTGTGTGGTGTAACATATTAGAATAATAGAAAATATAGGGCTTACTAGGGGGCAGTGCCCCCTGCTCGCTACACTCACCAACCCCCCTCTCTGGGGGTAGGCAGTCCCAGCTCTCTTCCCAGCAGCCGGGAAGAGCCAGGCCAAGGCATGGCAGCCCTGGCCTGCCCTAGCTCTAGCTCTCACCCCCTTCCAGCCACTGGGGGGCTGGTCCAGGCCAAGGCCAAGGCTGGCCTGGCTGTCTCACTCTGGCCGCCAGGGGGCCAGGCCAAGGCTGGATCTGGCCAGCTCTCTCCCCCAAAAGGGGGTAGGGTGCACAGCTTCGGGCCCCCCACCACCATGAGCGGGGAAAACCACACAGCTCTTCTCTGCCCAACACACACAAGGGGGAAAGGCTGCATAGGCCCCGCACTCTGCTCCCTACTCCTGTGTTTTAGTTTGGAAAAGAGAATACTGAGAGGGGACATGATAGCAGTTTTCAAGTACCTAAGAGGATGTGACAAGGAGGAGGGAGAAAAATTGTTCTCCTTGGCCTCTGATGATAGGACAAGAAGTTTAAATTGAAGAAAGGTGGTTTTAGGTTGGACATTAGGAAAAACTTCCTAACAATGAGAGTGGCTAAACACTGGAACAAATTGCCTATGGAGATCGTGGAAACTTCATCACTAGAGATATTTAGGAGCAGGTTAGATAAACCTCTACCAAGGATGATCTAGATGGTGCCTAGTCCTGCCGTGAGGGCAGGGGACTGGACTCGATGATCTCTTGAGGTCCCTGTCAGTTCTAGTGTTCTATGATTCTATTAATAAAGTAGGAAAAAATTTCCCTAGTTCAGGCCCCTGCTCATAGCATTCTATAAATTCTAACCATACATTCTTCCAATCAAATATGTGGAAATATATTTAATAGTTCTTTAAAGAATTAGTTTTAAAATAGTGTAGTAGTAGTAAAATTCTACATTATATCATTTGAGTGGAAAAAACCTTTTTATTAAGTAGAACTCTACCATTTGTATTATAAATTATATCTTCTGGAATCAAAACGGACTATTTTCATTTTTACTCATGTTATGCTCATGCTAGACAGACTTGTTTACATTTGTCATACAGCTTGTCTAGATTCCATTAAAGCTTTCTTAAATTCACTTTCTCATTTTATAGGCTGATTCTCTATTTTGATGATCAAGGGGCGCTAATGTAATCCTAGAAAGTTAATTACAAGGGATAATGAGTTGAAGAACTGGCATGGTAAGCAAAAAAATTGGACAACTTTACATAAATGTTTGCTGTAAAAGTACTTATCTCTCAGTAAGTCTTTATGTAGAGAAGTGGTACAATTGATTTTTACAGTAGTTAATCTCAGTATAATGTGAATTAAAAGAAAGTAGGACTTTTACTCTCAAACCTTCTTAAAGGTACAACATACACTAATTTAAAGGTATTGCATTTGCCATTAAAGGTTGTTGGAGAGATGTCCAATAATAAATCTATGTTAGCATATTCTTGCTATGCTATCACAGACTTTTGCAGTATAGTGTTTATAGATTCAATTTTATACTTCAGTCCTAACCAGTATATAGAAGAAGCATATAGCAAGAGTAAGAGAAACAGTAAGTGAGTTGTTTCATAAAGTCCTAATTTAGCTTCACATAATGAGAGTGTCTTTGTCAAAGCTATTGACCTATGGGGTAGGGTATAGCTTTTCTTAGTCCTTTGAGGTCACAAGAAGAAAAAACCCGTTTCAGCATCACAGGTGTATCTTATTAGA
This sequence comes from Pelodiscus sinensis, assembly GCF_049634645.1. Lineage (NCBI taxonomy): Eukaryota > Metazoa > Chordata > Testudines > Trionychidae > Pelodiscus > Pelodiscus sinensis. The sequence continues at coordinate 13,756,199 of NC_134723.1, forward strand.
CATACAAAGCACTTGTTAACAGAAAATATGGGATAGCTCACATTTATCAAAATTATCCTTGACATTTCCTTTTGCTCAGCTGAAAACAGTTTCTAAGCTCCCAAAGTTACATGTTACTAGCTAGAAAAAATTTTTTTTGTAGAGGACATCCAAATGAATATCTAGTGAATAAGCTTTGTTTACTGCAGTTATTTTAATTGTCTGATTAATATAGGCATAAAATAGTGCTAATTTGGATTTTTAAATACTGGAGACTTCTAATTATATAGCAGCCACAAATATTTCCTTAAGTGCAACTAAATACTTATGGTTTGTTCAATTTAAAAAGAAGATGCTTATTAACATCATAAAAAGTAAAAAACAACAAATGGACTGGTAGCACTTTATAGAATAACAAAACATGTAGATGCTATCATGAGCTTTTGTGGCCACGGCCCACTTCTTCAGATGACCAGTCATGATAGCAGTTACATGTTTTGTTAGTCTATAAAGTGCTACCAGACCATTTGTTGTTTTTTAAGTTTATCCTGTACAGACTAACTCGGCTACCCCTGAAGCATCATAAAAAGTGTGGGACATCCCTGAAAACTAACATCTCATTCACAGAGTAGGTATTGTATTCCACAGGCAGGAGAGATGCAAGTTTTTTGAATATCCCCCATGAAACTGCCTCTGTCTGTTCCAAAGGAGATCACATATAGGAGCTATTCAGTCTTCATGACAATTCAGTTGGTGACATGCAACAAAGGTGCACGTTAGTGAAAGCTGTGGTAATGTTTTTTGTAATGTGTTAATAACTTTAAAAAACTAGCCTGCATGAAGCTTGGTTTTTAATTCCATCTTATCACTTGGATGCTAATAAAAGTGCTTAAGGACATAAGAATCGTTGTACTGGATCCAAAGGTCCAATCTAGCCCAGGATCCTGTCTGCTGACAGTGGCCAATACCAGATATCCCAGAGGGAATGATCACAATAGTTAATACTCACATGATCCCTTCCCTGTCACCCACCTCCAAAGAAACAAAGGCTAGGGATACCATTCCTACCCATCCTGGCTAATAGTCATTGATGGACCTAACCTCCATGAATCTATCTAGCTCTTTTTTTAACCCTGTTAAAGTTCTAGCCTTCACCACATCCTCTGGCAAAGAGTTCCACAGGTTGACTGTGCGCTGAGTGAAGAAAACCTTCCTTTATTTGTTTTAAACCTGCTTCCTATTAATTTCATTTGATGACCCCTGGTTCTTATATTGTGGGAATATGTAAATAACTTTTCTTTATTCATTCCAGCCATGATTTTATAGACCTCTATCATATCCCCCCTTTGTCTCCTCTTTTCTAAGATGAAAAGGCTTTTTAATCTCTCTTCATATGAGACCCGTTCCAAACCCCTAATCATTTTTGTTGCCCTCTTCTGAACCTTTTCCAATGCCAATAATCTTTTTTGAGATGAGGCGACCACATTTGTACACAGTATTCAAGATCTGGGCGTACCATGGTTTTATATAAAGGCAATAAGATATTTTCCATCCTATTGTCTAGCCCTTTTTTAATGACTGTAACATTCTATTTGCTTTTTTGACTGCTACACACTCAGTGGATATTTTCGGAGAACTATCCACAATGATTCCAAGATATCTCTCTTGTGCAGTTGTAGACAAATTAGTCCCCATCATATTGTATATATAGTTGGGATTATTTTTTCCAATGTGCATTACTTTACATTTATCAGCATTAAATTTCATTTACCATTTTGTTGCCCAATCACTTAGTTTTGTGAGATCTTTTTGAAGCTCTTCAGAGTTTCCTTTGGTCTTAAGTATCTTGTATCATCTGCAAATTTTGCCACCTCACTGTTTACCCCTTTCTCTAGATCATTTATAAATAAGTTAAATAGGATGGGTCTCAGGACAGATCGTTGGTGGACTCCACTGGTTACCTCTCCCCACTCGGAAAACTTCCCATTTTTTTCCTACCCTTTGCTTCCTGTCTTTTAACCAGTTGCCAATCCATGAAAGGGCCTTCCCTCTTATCCCATGCCAACTTACTTTACTTAAGAGCCTTTGATGAGGGATCTTGTCAATGGTTTTCTGGAAATTTAAGTATACTATATCCACTGGATTCCCCTTGTCCACATGTTTGTTGACCCCCTCAAAGAAGTCTAGCAGATTGGTAAGGTATGATTTCCCTTTACAGAAACCATGTTGACTTTCCCCCAGCAAATTATATTCATCCATGTGTCTGACTATTTTATACTTTACTATAGTTTCAACTCATTTGCCCAGTACAGGCAGTCCCCGCCCGGGTTACATGAATCCGACTTACATCAGATCCCTACTTACAAACGGGGTGAGGCAACCCCGCACTAGCTGCTTCCCCCCAGCAGACCAGGGAGATGCAAAGCCAGCGCCCCCCCTCAGCAGACCAGGGAGACGCGGAGCGGCTTTTCTCAGCAGACACCTCAGCTTGAGAATAAAGGACTGAGGGAAGTGAGGTGTGGGAGAATAAAACTGAGCTCTGGAGAAATGTTTGGCTAGAGTTTCCCCTACAATATGTACCAGTTCCGACTTACATACAAATTCAACTTAAGAACAAACCTACAGTCCCTATCTTGTACGTAACCCGGGGACTGCCTGTACTGATGTCAGACTTACAGGTCTGTAATTGTCAGGACCACCTCTAGAGCACTTTTTAAATATTGGCGTGATGCTAGCAATCTTCCAGTCATTAGGTATGGAAGCTGATTTAAAGGATAGGTTACAAACCACCATTAATAGTTCTGCGATTTCCCATTTGAGTTCTTTCAGAACTCTTGAGTGAATGCCATCTGGTCCCAATGACTTGTTACTGTTAAGTTTATCAATGTGTTCCAAAACTTCCTCTAATGACACCTCAGTCTGGGACAATTCCTCAGATTTGTCACCTAAAAGGAATGGCTCAGGTTTGGGATTCTCCCCAATATCCTCAGCCGTGAAGACTGAAGCAAAGTATTATTTTAGCTTCTCCACTTTGTCATGTTTGAAAGCTTCTTTAGCATCTCAATTGTCTAAGGGCGCCACTGATTGTTTAGCAGGCTTCCTGCTTCTGATGTACTTTAAAAAACATGTTACTATTACTCCTTGAGTTTTTGGCTAGCTGTTCTTCAAACTCCTTTTTGGCTTTTCTTATTATATTTTTACACATAATTTGACAAAGCTTATGGTCCTTTCTATTTTCCTCACTAGGATTTAACTTTCACTTTTTAAAAGATATCTTTTTATCTGTCACTGATTCGTTTACCTGGTTGTTAAGCTATGGTGGCATTTTTTTGGTTCTCTTACTGTGTTTTTTAATTTGCAGTATACATTTAAGTTGGAGCTCTATTATGGTGTCTTTGAAAAGTTCCCATGCAGCTTTCAGGGATTTTACTTTTGGCACTGTACCTTTTAATTTCTGTTTAACTAAATTCCTCATTTTTGTGTGGTTCCCCTTGTCGAAATTAAATGCCACAGCATTGGGCTGCTGAAGTGTTTTTCCCACCACAGGGATGTTACATTTTATTACATTATGGTCACTATTTCCAAGCGGTCCAGTTATATTTACTTCTTGAACCAGATCCTGCGCTCCACTTAGGACTAAATCGAGACTAGCCTCTTCCCTTGTGGGTTCCAGAACCAGCTGCTCCAAGAAGCAATCATTTAAGATTGCAGAACAAGGAGCAATGGTCTCAAATTGTGGTGGGAGAGGTCCAGGTTGGATATTAGGAAAAACTATTTAACTAGGAGGGTGGCGAAGCACTGGAATGGGTTACCTAGGGAGGTAGTGGAGTCTCCATCCCTAGAGGTGTTTAAGTCTTGGCTGGACAAAGCCCTGGCCAGGTTGATTTAGTTGGAATTGATCCTGCCTAGAGCAGGGGGCTGGACTTGATGACCTTCTGAGGTCTCCTCCAGTTCTATGATTCTATGATTCTAAGGGTATCAAGAAATTTTATCTCTGCATCCCGTCCTCAGGTAATGTGTACCCTGTCAATATGGAGATAGTTGAAATCCCCCACTATTATCTAGATTTTTAATTTGATAGCCTCTCTAATCTCCCTTAGCATTTCATAGTCACTATCACTGTCCAGGTCAGGTGGTTGATAATATATCCCTACTGCTATATTCTTATTATTGGAGCATGGAATTACTACCCATAGAGATTTTATGGAACATTTTGGCTCTTTTAAGATTTTTACTTCATTTGATTCTACATTTTCTTTCATGTAATGCCACTCCCCCACCAGTACAACCTGTTCTGTCCTTCTGATATATTTTGTACCCTGTTATTACTGTGTCCCATTGATAGTTCTCATTCCACCAAGTTTCTGTGATGCCTATTATGTCAATATCTTCCTTTAAAACTAGGCACTCTAGTTCACACATTTTACTATTTAGGCATCTAGTGTTTGTGTATAATAATACATAGGAGCTCTTTGCATCAAAAGCACATATACACCACCCGCCCACAGGGCAGAGGATCATACATGGTACATTGAGTACAATAAACACTCTGCTGCTTGGCTTCTGCCTGCATTCCTCCCTACAGCTACTTAGGTTATTGATAGGGTTTTTATTTCAATCAGGAAGTTTTAATTTATGTTTATTTTAAAAGATTTAAAGAATGGCAAATGTACCTCACCCCCTTCCAGCTCCCCTTCCAAACTCCCTCTCAAAACTCCCTGTTCACAAAGCTCTTTGGTCTCTTACTCACAGGCTTTACAAAGCCCTCGCCTTCCTGATAGCCCTGCCCCCTGGCTAAGGTCGACCAATGAACAGAGGGGTCTAGATTTCAAATCCTTGTTAAGAAGCTCACAGCTTCTGTGCTACTTGTGTTGCTTGTGTGTTACTTGAATGTTGGCATTGCAACGTTTAATATAACTTATTGTTGAAATCAGTATATATATCTCAATAAACAAAACAAAGCAACAAAAAAGAAATCTCTTTGTGAAGCGGAGAACAAGGGTTAAGATGGTAACTGTGTAATTGTGAACTGCATTATTATTTAGACTGACAAATCTGATTTAGTTGTCATGCTTACTTTAAATAATTATTTTATCAACATTTTGTGTAGGAAAATATGATTATTTCTTAGTGCTAGGGAACCATTTTAATTAGTAGTTACAAAGGATTTTTTTTTTTATAAAGTGTGCCTCTTGTTTGTTTTCTGTAGCAGCTAGAAGATATACAGGTAAGAGGCTCATGCAAAACCCAAGTTAATTAACAAAGTTACTCCTAAATGTTATCACTGGCTTCCAACTCTAAGGAAAATGAGTTAATAATGTAACAGGCCATGTTTGTTGCTATGGAGAATTCAATCAAACAACTGAGCAAATCACCAGTACAGATTGATCTAGCAAAGTTTACCACCTGAAGGCTAATGAAAACATTAAAGAATCTTGACATTTCCAGCTACCTAGTTCTATGTTCTATGTTATCCAAAGAAACCCTTTCCATATGTTGCACACACACACACATATACACACACACACCTTTCCACAGTCCTTCATCAATGATGAAACCCCTTTTCAAAACTACTCCATTCTATATACTCTCTGTCCCCTTTCTTTGTCAAGAGATGTTGACATTAGAGAAACTTAAGATTTAAGTATGCTTAAACATGCAGTGAATATTCTGTCTTTAAGAACACAATCATTTGTGTGTATCAATTGATTCAAAACAGATTTTAAATAACTGAAACATCTCTGTGATTCCCCATTATTCTGGCCTAGTGTAGTTCATGCTTTTTGTGCTAAATGAACTCATATTTTCCTGCTGTTCCTCTTTCTCCTCCTCCTCTTCCTCACTTTACGTCTTAATGGCATACATCTGCTAGCAGACAGATTGCACAGGACAAACATAAGGTGCTCTTTTCCAGGGTCAGCTAAATTGTCAAGCTAGGTCCATTTAGCCTCTTGAAATGTATCTTCAAAATTCTAGAAATTCTGATAATGACAGCTATCTTGGACTACATAATAAACATAGTTATACAGGCCAGAGTATGTTCCCTATTATTTCAGATAATGGAATTGCAGTCTGATTTAGGTTGCATTCAGGATAAAGAAATATGAATGAAACTTAGGAAGTTACATAACAAAGTTTTGAGAGATTTCACTCTTGTATACTAAGGGTCAGCAACTGATAGCTTGCGAACCAGCGTATGTCTACACTATAGAGTTTTGTTGGAAAAACAATTATTTTTCCTATAAAACCTGTGTTAAGTCCACACTGCAATTGCGTTCTTCCAAAAGAAAATTGAAAGAACAAAGGGATTTTTCTGGCATTGGTAATCCTCTTTCTAAGAGTTTTTTCAGAAAAAGGCATGTGTGGATGGGGAGGACGGGGTTTTTTCGAAAGAAGAGGCCTCCAGGAAATAGCACAGGTGCCCTGGTGGACATTCCGTCCAAAGGAATCAGGATTCTATAGTTCCTGTCTCCTAGCCCCTCTTAAAGCTGCAGGCACCCTGACAAGCATTGTGGCATGAAGCTGTCCTGAGAGCAGTACCTCATCACACAGGTCTCTCTGCCACAGGTCTTGCCATCCATGGCAGAGCCTCAACTCCCTGCAACCTCCCTAGCACTCACAGGGATCAGCCCCAGGGGTCCCAGGACCCACCCAGGGGGACGAAGAGGCACGACGTACCCTCCTGGTCCGGACAGGAGATCTTGTCTCTTCTCGAGCTGTGGGGTGAGGAGGGGACATTACAGGATCCAGTACAAGTGCCAAAATGCAGATATATTCGAGCACATGCAGATATATTCAAGTCCCTAGAGGAGCACTGACACCCACCCCGGACCTTGGAACAGGTCCAAAGTAAGGAGATAGGTTCAACAAGGACAAGTGCAGAGTCCTGCACTTGGGACGGAAGAATCCCAAGCATAGTTACAAGCTGGGGACCAACCAGTTAAGTAGTAGTTCTGCAGAATAGGACCTGGGGGTTACAGTGGATGAGAAGCTGGATATGAGTCAACAGCGTGTCCTTGGAGTCAAGAAGGCTAATGGTATATTAGGCTGCATTAAGAGGAGCATTGCCAGCAGATCCAGAGATGTCATAATTCCCCTTTATTCAGCTTTGGTGAGGCCACATCTGGTGTATTGTGTCCAGTTCTGGGCCCCCCACTACAAAAAGGATGTGGACGCATTGGAGAGGGTCCAGTGGAGGGCAACCAAAATGATTAGGGGTCTGGAGCATATGACTTATGAGGAGGGGCTGAGGGAGCTGGGTCTGGTTAGTCTGCAGAAGTGAAGAGTGAGGGGGGATTTGATAGCAGCCTTCAACTTCCTTAAGGGAGGTTCCAAAGAGGATGGAGAGAGGCTGTTCTCAGTAGTGACAGATGGCAGAACAAGGAGCAATGGTCTCAAGTTGTGGTGGGAGAGGTCCAGGTTGGATATTAGGAAAAACTATTTCACTAGGAGGGTGGTGAAGCACTGGAATGGGTTACCTAGGGAAGTAGTGGAGTCTCCATCCCTAGAGGTGTTTAAGTCTCGGCTTGACAAAGCCCTGGCTGGGTTGATTTAGTTGGGATTGGTCCTTCCTAGAGCAGGGGGCTGGACTTGATGACCTTCTAAGGTCTCTTCCAGCTCTATGGTTCTATGATTCTATGATAGAGCTCTGTCACAGATATGTCTGGGCCAGAGAGCGCAGCGTGTGTTCAGGGGCAGGACTCCACACCTGCCCCTATTAGCAGGAGCTGCACCAAATCCTGGGGGTTGGGGAAACTTCTTCCCCACCCATCGTCATGGATTCTGGCCTCAAGACCCCCATCGTTGTCCAGATGAAGGTCACAGTGGAGGAAGAGGAGGAGGACCAGAGCCAGTCAGAGGAGGAGGAGACCATCACCCTGTCCTTGGAGCCAGTGCCAGTCAGCCAGGACATCTCTCAGGCCTCCTCAGACACCAGGGAGGGCTCTTTAGGTGAGGGATCTCAGTTTGTCACACACACAGGGCAGGGGAGGTGGGCGCACAGGGACAGGGTGCAAGTGTTGCTCAGGTTGCTTGGGCTGAATATCATTCTGCGGTCCATGCACGTGCAACCACATGCAGTGTTAATGTGTGGCACACAGACACAGCAGGCAGCCCCTGAGCATGGGTGGGATCCTGCTGCCAGGCTCAGGGGAGGCCAAAGATGTTCTGCCACAGGGGGATGGGGCCCTCCCAGCACCTGCCACGACTGGAAGCAGGCTAGCCCCAAGGGCGAAGGCACAACCCCAGACATCCCCAGGAGTGCCACACATAGCACATGAGCGAGGCACTACCTGGTCCCACGGACAGCACTGAGAGCCACAGGTGTGTGTGCAGACTCCATGGAGGGCTAGGCTGCTCCCAGACTCGCTTCCGCCCATGGGGAGATCCCACTGTGGCGGGACATTCCTGCTGGTTTGTGGGCTGGGGTGAGGGAAGTGGGCAGCACAGTCCCCTGAAAACCTCAGGTCCCCTGTGAGGCATGGCCCACTGTGCAGGCCACACATGGCCTTGCTTCCGAGACATCCACCTCCTCTGGGCCGAGGACCGTTGGTTGTTGTTGGGAGGGCACGGCCTCAGGGACAGTCTCTGCATGGATGAATGACCGCCTCTCCCTCTTTGTGTTCTCCACAGCCAGACCAGCAGGGACTGAGGGGTGAACAACACTACCACAGCCAGCCACCAGAGGGGGACCCAAAGGCACCAGCATGTCAGCGTCCTGCATGACATGCAACAGACTGTGGTGCAGAAGATACGTGATGACACTGAGTGGTGGAACCGCGCATGGGACCAGCTCATACAGTGGTATGATAACATGTTGCTGTCATGTTGCACATGATGACACACTCGCCTGATGCCGCTGCTCCTGGCTTCCACCCTCCTGCCCCCCCCCGGCTATGCCCATTCCCCCTCCACGTGCCCCCCCATATGATGCCTCTGCTTCCTCCCCAGGTGATGCCCATGCCCCCTCCCCCTGTCTCCTTGCCATTGCTGAGCCTGATCCAACCCCTCCTCCTGTCCACTGCTCTGTGGTTCACGGACCCACCCAACCCCAACTCCGATGAGGTTCCTGCACCCAAGGTGGGACATTTAGCTGCCCCCCTTCCCCATCATGTTTTGAGCCCCCCTCCCATTCCAGGTTATGAGGCTCCCTCATGTTATGAGACCTCCTCCCCTTGCACACTTTTGTTTAATGGAATATCAATACAGACTTTATTTTGTTAAAAATCAAACAGGTGTTTTTATTGAGAGGTCAGGGAAGGAGTGAAGGGGGGTTGTGGTGGGGAAGGGATAGGGTTGCAAGCCAGAGGCCCCTATTGGGGGTGCCCTGGGGAGAGTTACTGGGGTGCCTGATAAACTTAAAAAACAACAAATGGTCTGGTAGCACTTTATAGACTAACAAAAAATGTAGATGGTATCATGAGCTTTGGTGGGCACAGCCCACTTCTTTAGATGACCGGAGATTTGAGTTTAGGATGTGCAGACCCAAAATAAATAGGGGAGAAGGGAGAGGAGGGGAAGGAAAAAAAGGAAGGGGGCAGGAAACAAGGAGCCAAGGGTATGAAAATATCAGAGGGTATGTCTACACTACCCCCCTACATGCGCTACGGACTAGCTAGTTTGGATTAGGCTTCCTAATCCGAACTAGCTGTACGCCGCGCGGCACTGGGTCTGAACTAGCCGGCATTTAAAAATGGCGCTGGCCGGCTTTATGCAAATGAAGCCCGGGAAATTCAAATCCCGGGCTTCATTTGCTACTCCGTATGACTACATTACCCCCCATAGTTCGAACTAGGGGGGTAGTGTAGACATACCCAAAGGGAAAAACAAGTAGGTAGAACTGGTCATCTATAAGCACCTGAAGATTGAATAGTTAAAAAGAAGCAGATAAGGATCAAAGGACAGCAATTAGATAGGAAGAGTACTAACACAAGAATCTACACAGACAAAGTGCTGTTTTCACCTCCTTGAATGTTAGGTTGATAATGTCCCAGCCATCCGTTATCTCGATTGAGAAGGTCATCATTGGAGGAACTGAATTTGTGGATGAATTGTAATTCCAATGCCTCTCTGTGTATTTGGCTTGTAGAAGTGTTTTGTGACAAGACAGCCACCTGGAGATCTTTTAAAGAGTGATTAGATAGATTGAAGTGTTCTCCAACAGGTTTCTGTATTTTCCCTTTACGTATATCTGATTTGTGTCCATTGATTCTTTCCCATAGGGACTGTCCAGTTTGTCCAATATATATAGCAATGGGGCATTGCTGGCATTTGATGGCATAGATCAAATTATTGGATGTGCAGTTGAATGATCCTCTGATCTGGTGGCTTATGTTCTTGGCTCCAGTGATGAATTCGCTTGTATAGATATGTGAGCAGAGTTGGCACTGCGGCTGACTGCAGAGCTGGGTTCCTGGATGCTTATGATGTGGTTGTGAAGCATTCTTACCAGAAAGAATTTGTTTCAGTTGGGGGTTTATCTGTGAGCGACAAGTTCTCCCTATAGTTAGTCTATAAGGTGTCACAGGACTCCTCGCCGCTTTTGCAAGTTCTCCCTACTTGTTCTTCCCTTTGATATTTTCATACCCTCTGCCCCTTGTTTCCCAACCCCTTCCTTTTTTCCCTTCCCCCTGCCCTCTCTTCTCTCCCAATTATTTTGGGTCCACATATCCTAAACTGAAAACTACGGTCATCTGAAGAAGGGGGCCGTGCCCACGAAAGCTCATGATACCATCTACATGTTTTGTTAGTCTAAAAGTACTACCAGACCATTTGCTGTTTTTTAAGTTTATCCTGTACAGACTAACTCGGGTACCCCCTGAAGCATCTGGCATGCTTGTGAGAACCTCCCCCTCAGGGCCTCCTGGATGCGCACCCTGGCCTGATGGGCCTGGCTGCTGGAAGGCTTGTCCCTTCCTACTGGCTACCCCACCCAGGAGGAAGGCATCCCCCTTCCTCTCCACAATGTTGTGGAGGATGCAATATGCCTTGACCATCTCAGGGATGTTGCTCTCCCCCACCTCCAGGCAGGTCAGCAGGCACCCAGAACTGTGCCTTCAGGCTCCCAAAGGTGCACTCCGCCTGGATCTGGGCCCAGCTGAGGTGGGCATTAAATTGGTCCCTGCTGGGGTCCAGGTGGCCTGTGTACAGCTTCATTAGCCACAGAATCAGGGGGTAAGCCGTGTCCCCCATGTTTCACAATGGCATCTGCACATACCCAACCGCCCAAGCTAGAGTTCCTGAAGACGCAGGCATTGTGTGCCCTGCCCAACCACCCAACAAAAATATCCGTAAACTGTTCATTGTGGTTCATTGTGGTTGACCAAGCCCTGCAGCACTATTGAGAAGTAGCCCTTGTGATTGATGTACTGGGCCACTCGATGCTCTGGTGTGTGTATTGGGATGTGGGTCCCATTAATCGCAGTTTGGGAACCCCAAGGCAGCAAATCCGGCCATGATTGGGTTCAGGTCTCCAAGGTGGATGACCCTCTGCAGCAGGATTGAGTTGATAGCCCTCACAACCTGCAGAAGGAGAAACAGAAAATACAGAAAATGAAAGGGAGTACCTGTGCCCTTGGGAAGTGCCCACACTCCTCTCCTCTCCTCTCCTCTCCTCTCCTCTCCTCTCCTCTCCTCTCCTCTCCTCTCCTCTCCTCTCCTCTCCACCCTCCCAACACCACAGGAGCCACAACCTATGAGGCCGCTCCACAGCAGGAATGTGTGAGGGTGAGATGGCACAACCCCCCAGGGATGGGGCTTCCCCCCAACTCCCATTCTACCCCCACAGCTCCCAACCCTTTCCTGAGGGTCCCCTCCCCCAGACCTGTGCAGGGACTGCAGTCTGAGAGTGCCTTACCTCCATGAGGAGGGGCCCAATAGTGGACTTCCCCATGCCGTACTGGTTGCCTACCAGCAGGTAGCTGTTGGGGGTGGTGAGCTTCCAGAGGGCTATTGCGACCCGCTTCTACACACCAAGAGTGACTACAGGGCTCTGGGAGTACGGGTGAAGGAGTTTGGAGCGCAGGTGGTATTCTCTTCGATCCTTCCTGTGGAAGGTAGGGGCCCAGGCAGAGACAGGTGCATCCTGGAGGTGAATGCCTGGCTGTGAGGATGGTGTCGCCAGGAGGGCTTTGGCTTCCTCGACCACAGGAGGCTATTCCAGGAAGGACTGCTAGGCAGAGATGGCGTTCACCTTTCGAGGAGGAGGAAGACCCTATTTGGACACAGACTGGCTAATCTAGTTAGGAGGGCTTTAAACTAGGTTCGACGGGGCAGTTGAGCAAAGCCCGCTGGTAAGTGGGGAACATGGAGACCTGGGAGATGGGTCTGAAATGGGAGGGAGCGTGGGCTATAATGGCAGAGAGAAAGGAGGATTAGGGGAAAATTGGGAGGCAAGATCAAATCAGTATCTCAGATGCCTATATACAATGCGAGAAGTATGGGTAAGAAGCAGGAAGTGAGTTACAAGATCAAGAACACATATTCCTGCGCATCCAGAAATATAATCTATGCTATCATGTGCCGAAAGTGTCTATCTGCCATGTACATTGGACAAACGTCTCAGACACTTCGCCAAAGGATCAATGCCCACAAAACAGATATTAGACTGGATCACAAAGAAAAAACAGTTTCTTGCCATTTCAACCAGCAAGGACATTGTCTCAACGACTCGATTACCTGCATCCTGCTTCAAAGGCCTTTTAAGACTACACTTGAAAAAGAATCCTCTGAACTGTCACTCATGCTTAAATTCGACACTTTACACTTAAGTTTGAATAAAGACTCTAATTATCTTACCCGTTACAAAGATAGCTTCCCCAATTATCCCCTCTAATATCATTAGCTCACAGACATTTACCTCCCTCCCCATCCCTCTTCTGTTCTGAAATTTGATTTGTCTTTTTCATATGTGTTCATGTTTTTATTTGTATCCTGTGATATATATGGTTGTGACAATTTTCTTCCACTATTTGATCTGAGGAAGTGGGTCTGGCCCACGAAAGCTCATCACCTAATAAACCATCTTGTTAGTCTTGAAAGTGCTACATAGTCCTATTTTTTGTTTCTTCTGAAAAAAGCTTCTTCTGAAAGAAGCATGCAGTCTAGACGTAGCCCCAGACACAGTTCTTCTGGACCCCAGGCTTAGCTCTCCCTTGCCCTCTTGCAGCAGGGAGCCAGCACTGGTGCTATATCCTTACAACGCCTGCAAAACTCAAATGCCAGCACAGCTTCCTGCAGAGGGAGAAAGCCCCAAGGCTCCCCACCAAATCCAGCGTGCAGGGAATAAACATAGCTAACTATGGCTCGGTGTGACAGCATTTTCCTTACCCCTATAAGAAAGAAACCAGGAACCAGAGATGGCTCCCTGCATATTGATATTTTCTTCCCTCTTGACACACTTCTTGCAGGCCTCCCCTGCCAACCCTTCCCGGAGGTTTCCAGGGAATTGGAGCAGAAAGAGGTGTGTTACATGGTGCCTGATACACAGCACAAAAATAAGTAAGTGCCCCCACATACACACTGCTGGCCAGACACCCCATACTCCCTGGCCAGATACCTCTTGTCCCCGTCCCCCTGGCCAAAATCCCCCCAGCCCTGTGCTAGCCACCCGCTGACCCCAGCACCCTGGCCAACTTCCCCCTTCTCCTCTGTCCAAAATCCCCCCTACCCCTAACTCCCCTGGACAACAACCCCTTGTCCCCAGCCCCCTGTCCAAATACCTCCTGCCCAGGTAGCCAGCCCCTTGCATGCTCCTGTCCCCTGGCCAGGCTGCTTGCCCCCTGGCCAGACCTCACCCCCCGTCCTAAACCCCACTTCCGGCTCAGATCCTGCACTGGTAGCCCTGTCCTGCACACTTAATGCCTCATTTTTGGCCCCAACCCAGAGGCTGGGGAGGGCCACAAAATCCACTAATCCTGGAACCCCAGAAGAGTAAATCTGGCCTGAGGCCTTAAACCTCAGTCCTCTCTGCCCCACATTCTGCTATAGGATTGGAGCACCAGGGAGTTAGATGTTTCAGTTGGGGGTCACATTACTGAGAGTTGGGGATTTTTGGAGGTTTCTTTTTTTTTTTTTTTTGCTTTTTACTTGTGTGGTCCCCGACTGATTTCTCTGTGGATCAGTGACCCCCTGACCCAAAAAAGGTTCCCCACTCCTTCCATAAATCAAGACAATGTTGAAACCTTTTGTGTTGGACATAATATTTTACTTTATTTAAAAATGAAGCTTGGCCAACAGGCCCCTAGTTTTGGGCCTGGCCCGCATCTGGCTGCAGAATCATAACATTCCTGCACCCCCCCACACACCAACCCTGATCCCATCATTCACCTGAACACCCTGCCCTAAGCTCCTCATACCCCCACATACATAGACTCCTGCATCATCACATCCCCAGTCCTCTTCCATAACTTTCCCGCACATACCAACCTTGTGCTCTGAGTCCATCATACACCGTGAGCCCCTCAGAAATCCCAACCCAGACTCCAGACCCCCACATCATCAGCCCCCTGCCATAAGATTGACAGAATACAGCCTGAATGCATGCATGAAGCTGGATTTGACCATTTATGATGTAAACTTCAAAGAACTGTGAGAAGAGATGCAGCAACAGAAGTCCCATTAAATAACGTCTGTGAGTACAATGTTTAATTTATGCTATTATTAATTGTTATGTAAATTATCAATAATAGTAAGTTGTATATTTTCACTCATGCAAATGGGCAGTCTTACACAGCTCTTTGTTGACCATTTGTTCTGAATTTTCATGTAATTTGGCTCTTTGATTTGAAAATATTGCTGATTCCTGTTATATACAGTGGTCACTTCTAAAATGCCAACGGATATCATACAGTTGCATGCACATATTGGGGGAAAACAGAGGTATCTACTGGCAAATGCTTCCTTTTTGATAATTGTTGTGGTTTTTGGAGATTGTTATAGAATAACTCTGCTGTCATATGTGTGTATATTAACAATAGATACTAATTTTCTTGATTCTGCATATTATAGGCTATTTAAGAGCTAGATAAACAACTGTCAAAGAACTGCACAACAAGGAAATGGCATGCAAGTGAGAACATTACACTAGTATAATCTATCAGCAATCAATTCATTGTTGTAATGAGAGCAGGGTTTCTTTCTATATGTTTGCCTCAGATGGGAATGAAACAATCATAATCATTTTTGTGGGTGCTAGACTTTTCTGCATTGTTTTAAGATATGTTCAAAGGTTCTAATATTTTAATAGTGTATTGTACATTGTAACTAAACCACTCTGTATGATGTAGATATTTATTATTTTCATTATTGTGTAGAAAAGTCTGTCCATGTTTAAATATTAAAAGATCAGAAAGGTATTATAAAATGCAAGGTATTACACTGATCAATAATAAAAATATCTGAATCATCCTGAATCTGAATAATTAAATATATATTCAGGAATGGCAAATATCTGTAAAACATGAATAAATGTTGCTCTGGGAATTTGAGAAAAAAGGGTCCTTCACTTGCTGAAAATAATTTCTTTGTTTTGTTTAAAAATCCTAAAAATAATTCTGCACTAGGACTTACTTAGTCCTGTGAAAGTTTGACACAGGTCTTACTAGAGAATTGGAGTATCTATTGTATTTGCTAAAAATGAATATAAACTTGCTTTTTATTATCATAAACAAAAACCTATTTGAGTATATAAATATATATAAATCCATAATACGACCACATCTTGAATACTGCATGCAGATGTGATTGCTCCATCTCAGAAATGATATATTGGAATTGGAAAAAGTTCAGAAAAGGACAACACAAATTATTAGAGGTAAGGAATTACTTCTGCATGAGGAGAGCTTAATAAGACCTGCACTTTTCAACTTGGAAAAGAGATGACCAATGGAGGTTTATGACTGAAGGTGTGTCTAGACTACGTCTCTCTGTCAACAGAGGGATGTAAATGGAGCACTTTGAAAGTGGAAATGAAAGCCAGGATTAAAATATCCTGTGCTTCATTTGTATAATCACGTAATGGCGCTCTTTCAAAAAAGCACTATTTCGAAATTGAAACTGCAGTCTAGTCTTGGTTCTTTCGAAAACGGGGCACTTTTTCAAAAGATCCTCATTTTTTAGATCTTTTGAAAAAGTGCCCTGTTTTCGAAAGAACCGCATCTAGACTGTGGTTTCAATTTCGAAATAGCGCTTTTTCGAAAGAGCGCCATTACGTGATTATGCAAATGAAGCACAGGATATTTAAATCCTGGCTTCATTTGTACTTTTGAAGTGCTTCATTTACATCTCTCTGCCAACACAGGGATGTAGTCTATAAAATTATGACTACTATAAAGAAAGAAGAAAAAGAATTGTTATTTACTCCTTTTCTTAACACCACAACTAGGGGGTCACGAAATGAAATAAATGGGCAGCAGGTTTAAAGCAAATAAAAGGAAGTACTTCTTCACACAACACATAGTCAATATGTAAAACTCTATGCCAGAAGATGTTGTGAAGGCCAAGACTATAACAGGGTTCAAAAAAGAGCTAATTTCATGGAGGATAGATCTATCAAAGGCTATTAGCCAGGATGGGCAAGGAAGGTGTCCCTAGTCTATGTTTTTCAGAAGATGGGCATGAGTGACAGGAGATGGATTCATGGTTACCTGTGCTGTTCATTCCGTCTGAAGAGCCTGGCATTGTCCAGTGTCGGACAACAGGATACTGGGCTAGATGGACTTTTGGACTGATCCAGTAGGGATGCTCTTCTGTGTATCTGGGAGGTAAAGGTTGAAAGAGTGTGGTGAATGTACTAGAGAAAAGTAGGACTTGCCTATCTCAGAAAGGAAGCAAATCCACTGAAGGAAAGAGAGGCCTCTGGTTACAAAATGTAGCTCAATAGAGACCTGACGGGTGAAAAATACAGATTGTATTTATTTTTGTCCTGTGTGTGTATTACAGAGAGAGACACAAAGACAGAGACAGAGAGAGTGATCAAAATTAATTAACACTGGAATAGTTTCACTACAATTAATATTGTTAATATTCTTATGATAATTTGTTCACCCAGTGTCACTACCAGACATTTAGATCAAAAGCTCATTGGCTTGTCTTCATCTAAAAAGGAGCAAATAGGGAAAATAGGGACCAATAGAGGGAGAAACAAAGACCAAAATATCAGTTCTAGTGATATTAAAAAAGGAAAAGGTAGATAAACATAGAAAAGACCTGTTTTATATCAATTAGTTACAGTTATCATATGTGCCTTAGTTCAAGCTAACTTTGTTTGTCCTGCTGAGAAATTGGAGTAAACATTATGGGTCTGATTAGCAATGTACTAATGTACCCATCCTTTTTTGTTTTGTGTTATAGATAGGGAATTTGAAAAGTAGTGCCATATGGAGAGATGCTTTATTTTCATTCTAAAAGTTACCAAAGCACTTTTCTATTAATTCTGGCTCTGTCAAGGATTTATCAAGTATTAAATATCCATTTTATTGCAATACATTGAGTCCATCTGTAGAAGTAAAACATATTGCTATGTTTTTTAATCTCCAAGGAATATTTGCATTTTTATAGTTTTAGATAGTATAACTTTAAACTCATTGTTTAAAAATATACATTTTTGTTTGGTAAATATGTAATAAATGTCCCATGAATTGTATATATCCTGGTATAGACCAATAAGTCCATTTTGCTATCACTCACACACATACAATTGCTTTCATTAGCTTGTGGGGTTATATATGTTAGAAGAAGTTAATATCTACCTATATATTTTAGAAATGTACATCTGTCTGTTCAAGACTCCTCCTAAATATGGTAAGGTCTAGGACCACCAAATTTGGTCTAAAACTTCCTCTTCTCCTAACTTACAGCAAAGTCAGGGTTTGGAAAACAGAAAATGCTGAGAATAGAACTGTTTTCCAGAACATTGAAAGGGAGGGGCTGTTCAGAGGGATACAATACTCACAGTGACCACTGTGGGCAGTGAATGCAGGGAAGAGCTGTATTGCAGAGTGACCAGAGGCAGCAACACCACCAAGAAAGTGGCCATCTGAGGTTGGAGCTTGCCATAGTGTCTGCTACTAAATTGGACAAGTAGCCCAGCTACACCTATACCCTTTCCCACCTCCCAGCCCTTGGCCTCAGCACAAGAGTAGGGGGAAGGGCACCCCCGCTGGATGGGATGGAGGGTGTAAGCCCTACCACACTGATGGGGATGCAGAGAAAGTTCCCAATGGCCCTCCACATTATCCTGCAAGAGAGAAGGAGAAATCCTGAAAGGGAAACACAGTGCAGTCTGGGCAGTGTGGCCAGGTACCCTGGCCCCACCCCTTTCACCCGAGGCCCTGCCCCTTCTGGGACTATGGAGCCACTCATCCACCTTGCCCCGGAACCTGGTGAGTCTGTTGGCTCCCATGTGTATATGTATATTTCAGAATAATATGTAGAGGATGGCAATAGTAAAAAACAACAGAAAAAGGTTGAACTTCTTTTGCTTTTTTTGTTAATAGATAAAAGACTTTAAAAGATGGGGTAAGATAAGGAAAAGTTCTTTGAGTCCTTTGTCTAATTTATAACTTGACCAAGTAACTGATAAAAGTTATAGTGATTCAGTTCCAATAACACTATTGATTTTCCAGTGAGACTACCACTCCAAAGTTTAATTTAAATAGTTGGAAATATGGAAGTAGGAGTCCTCTGCTTCCTACCTTGCAAAACAAAGAAAAGAATAAATCCCATTCTTGGGAGACTTTGTTCTTCATTTCAGAATGGTTCCTGTGAAAACTCAGACTTCTGTTAACTTTAACAAAGTTTTTGCTAAGAGAAAATATAAGGGTAAATGAATAAAATGCAAATTGACCCTATCAATGTATGATGGAAGATGGAGGGTAATACAGTAAGGTGGTTTGGGTAAGGGAGCAATTTTCCAAGCCAGCAATATGCAAACTTCCATATTTGTTTAAACAACGAACTGTTTCCTCACTTTTGGAGATTCAAAAGTAAAACTCAGCTTCTCAAACTCTGTCTCAACATGTGAAAAAATTATAATCTATTTAATTATCTGTTAATTTCCCAATGCTTGTGGTAATGGACTCTTAAAGATAACAAGAGTTATTTTTGTTCAGGCACTACCCCCATTGACTGTAACATAGTGGAACAATAAGATTCAGTGCCTCTGTTTTTCTGTCTCTCCGGGATTATGCTTATAATAATTTCCATGGGCTCTGCTACGAGGATAGTAAAGGCTGGACAGCCATGGAGCTTGTACTGCACCATTGGTAATATAATATGTGCTGTTGTCTGCTGTGGCATATGGTTTTGTCTTGTGTTGTGCTCTGCTTTTATTTAAAGTATTTTGCTAAATAACATTTTATATTTCCTTCTCTTGTTCATGCTCTCTTCTTCTCTCTCTCCTTCAAATACCATTTTAGAAGCTTTAAAATACACCCTACCAATTTTGTCCTTTTCCATTTGATAAACATTGATTTGTTGTCGTCTTTCTAATGGAGCTTGAAATTAACACAACTCTCTTTATTTACGTCCTTGTTTGTGCAACCACTATAACTGGTAATATCAGTGCAAGAAATATATTATATACACACACAAACACATTCACTCACCTCCCTAAACAACAATGGGAGCAATGCTAATTAGTTTATTGCTCCTAACAGAGCCAGAAAAAGAAGATATAGGTATACTAAGCTTTTCTTGTTAAAGGTGCAATAGATTAAAATAGAATGTATACATTCCATCCTAATGATGATTAAATAAAGTAGCATACCTTTTAAGCCCGATAAGGTTAGTATTTTTAGGTATTCTTTTTGTATATCAAATATTCATAAAGGAGCAATAAGAACAACAGTTAACAAGCTATTAAGTTCCAGTGATGGCTTTTAATGGAATGGTAGAAAAGAATGCAAATAAAATAATGAGGAGACAACCTCTGCAATATCACATATCATTTAATATCCTTAATTTCAGGCTAATATTCTGCTCCAAGTATTTGGTCAAAACAGTGCCAGAGTAATAATGCATTGTCAGAACCCTAGAAGACAATATAGAAAAAATTAGCATTTCCACTCAACTAGGTGTATATTTTTATAGCTCATTTGAAGTCATTTGAAAAGAAACCTCTGATAGCAGGTCTAAATTTTCCTTGTTAACTCTACTTTTCATCCTCTAAATAACACAATTCTTCTAAATTTCAATTGATAGTTTTAGGGCAGGGGTAGGCAATAACTGAGGTTCACCAGTGTTAGTCCCTGGCAGGCTGCAAGAAGCTTTATTTACCTGCTCATCCATAGGTATGGTCACTTACAGCTTCTGTTGGCCGTGATTTTCCATTCCTGGCCAATGGAAGCAGTGGAAAATGGCACAGACCAGACCACTACATACCACAGCTTTTGTTGGCTGGGAACTGGGAACTGTGAACCATGACCAACGTGTGCTGTGAGCAGCCATACCTGCAGACACACAAATAAATAAATAATCTGGCTGCCCAGTAGGAGATAACTGGAAAAATACAATCAGCTTATGGTCTGGTTATTGCTTACCCTTGTTTTAGGGCAGTGTTTCTCAAACTTTTTGGCCTGTGGACCACTTGGCTCGATGCAAACCTTTCCATGGACCGCCACTTGCTAATGGCAACTCACCATTAATTACATAATTACACCTGAGCCATTTTGCTAGTGCTGAAGCTAGGGAGAATGGTTTAAATTAAATTCTTAAATAGATTAATGGTATGTCTACCATTACTCCTCGTGGAACGAGGAACGAGGTGTAACGGTAGTTCGAATTAGAAAGCCTAATTCGAACTACCTATTCCGTGCCGCATGTAGCCACGGGCACGGAGTCCGCACTAACGAGGATTTAAAAATGGCGGCGCCCGGCAAGATGCAAATGAAGCCCGGGATATTTAAATCCCGGGCTTCATTTGCAACTTCAAATAACTACATTAACCACCCTAGTTCAAACTAGGGTGGTAGTGTAGACATACCCTAAGTGTTTTAATTTTCTCATGTTAGTTTATCAAATTTCATTTTAAATAAAGTAAAATATTAATTTACGTCCAACACAAAATATTTCAACGCTTTCTTTATTTATGGAAGGGGTGAGAAAACCTTTCTGGGTTGGAGGCCACTGACCCACAGAGAAATCAGTTGGGGACCACACAAATGAGAAGCAGAAAAACTTGTCCAAAAAAAACCCAACCCTCACTGATGTGGCCCCCAGCTGACACTCCTCACTCCACTGGCACTCCAACCCAACAGGGCGAGGGGAAGGGACAGGGAGGACTGAGTTTCAGAGCTTCCCATAGGGTTGATTTACATTTCTGAGGTTCCAGAGTTAGTGGATTTTGTGGACCCCCCCCCCCCCAGGCTCTTGGATGGGGACAAAAATGAGGGTTTCAGTGTGTAGGACAGGGGTGCCAGTGAGTGGGATAGGGATCCTGCCAGCGAGTGCAGGGAGGGAGGTGGAGTGAAGGAGAGGGTGAGGGTGCAAGGTCTGAGTGGAAGGTAGGGTGTAGAAGCAGGCTGGGAGTAGGGAGTCTGGCCAGAGGGAAGGGCGCAAGAGCAAGGAAGGGTGCAGGAGCAACAGGGGTTGCAGGAGTAATGGGGGATGCAGGAACAGGGTTGGGGTAGGTGTCTGACCAGGGGGAAGATTCAGGAGCAAAGGAGGGTCCAGGGAGAGGGTTTTGGGGTAGGGTGTCTGGCCAGGAAGGAGGATGCAGGAGTAAGAGAGTGCTTAGGAAGGAGGGGGATTGGATTGTAGGGGTCTGGACATGAGGGGGGATGCTTATCTGGCTTCATGACCCCATTGCTCCCATTGGCAGATCAATGGCAGCAGCAGGGAAAGCTGGTGGCCACTGCGTCATTGCACTGCGTTCCCCCAGTGGGATGGGGAGTGAGGCAGCTCAGCTCCTTCCCCCAATGCAGTGGGGAGTCCACGTAGCCACCAGGCTGAAGCACCATATCCAGCTGCCCACTCAAAGGGTGGGGGGAGGGGTTGGTGAAGGAAGTGACGACCTTTCTTCCCTACCAGGCCAGCTCTCAGAGGAAGTGGCTCCGTGCGCATGGGACTGCTTGCCTTTCCTCTCTCCATGAGCTGGGTGTGGACATCTCATGTATAACAGGGACCAGCTCCCTCCCGTGTCCCTGGTGTCATTCGCCCCACCACGCCCCTGTGCCACAGGATGAGTCCAGGGGGCTGTTGAACCAGTGAAGATTCAGGGGGGCTCCCTGCGCCTTGGGATGAGCAAAGCTCTTGGTTCCACTGCCATGGGAGGCAGCAGCTCTTCCTCCTCTCCCCATGCACTAAAGTTCTGCGCAGGTTGCCCCACACCTCCTCCCTCCCCTCAGGTGTGCAGCGAGCACTGGTGAGAAGGGAAGGGGCATCAGGAGCAGCCTGTAGCACATGCAGATCATTCACCAAGCTGCCGTAAACAAGCACTGGTGACTGACTCTCATGGCTCATACAGCTGCTCAGGACATTTGAAAGGGCCTGGTGTACAGACACTATACTGATGCTTCAGCCTTGTGGCTGTGTGGCAACCACCAGGATGGAACAGCAGCATGAGCTCCCTGCTGCATGGGGGAGGAGGGAGGGAGCTTAGCTCAAGCCACAGACCACCTGGGAGGTGGCTGCAGACCACTAGTGGTCTGTGGACCACACTTTGAGAACTACTGGTCTAGACGATTCCTGACAAATATCTTTAAACCCATTGCTTCTCATTCTATCCTAAGTGGTTAAAAAGAATAATTGTTCTCCCTCCTTTTTGTGACAATCTCTTATGTATTTGAAAATGGTTATCATGTTCCCTCTCAATCTTCTCTATTCCAAACTAAAAGCAGGCTTTTTTTCTCTTCTGCAGACTTTTTCCAATCTTTCCTAAAATATGGCACCCAGAATGGGACACCATACTCCAGTTGAAGCTAATCAGTACAGAGTAGAGCAGAAGAATTACAAATGTGTTTCTTATGATACACCTGCTAATACATCCTGGAATGATGTTCACTTTTTTTTCAACGGTGTCATATGACAGTCATTTCCCATTTTGCATGGGTGCAACTTATTATTCCTTCCTAAATGAAGTACTCTGCATTTGTCCTTATTGAACTTCATCCTGTTTACCTCAGACTATTTCTCCAGTTTGTCTAGATCATTTTAAATTATGACCCTGTCCTCCAAAGCATTTGCAACCCCTCTCAGCCTGCTATCATCCATAAACTTGATAAGGGTGCACCTACCCAGCACCTTTACCTCGAAACAGACTATTTCGAAATTTGGCACTGTCTACACAGTGCCATATTTTTAAATACAGCATTATTCCAACAAGTCCCTTAACCCTCGTAGAATGAGGGTTACAGGGATGCCGCAATAGCGCGCCCGTTATTTTGAAATATATTTCAAAATAACGGGTGCATTTAAAGATGCGGAATTGCTATTTCGGGATACTTTCACTATCTAGACATAGCCTAAATGTACTCTCTATGCCATTATCTACATAATTGATATACCCTTCCATTTCTTTGTGTGGATGAATTTGCAATTTTGATAAAAGAATTATCAGGCGATCGGGGCTTTTTGCGGAAAACCGCGTCTAGATTGACCATGGACGCTTTTCCGCAAAAAGTGCTTTTGCGGAAAAGCATCCTGCCAATCTAGACGTGCTTTTCTGAAAATGCTTTTAACGGAAAAGTTTTCCGTTAAAAGCATTTTCAGAAAATCATGCCAGTGTAGACGTAGCCTTATTTGTCTATACGCTTCATTTTGTTTTGTATTTGATAGAAGTCAAGAGCATATGAAAAATACAACCTTTCTGTCAATATTCTTTGCTCATGATTAAGAATATTTATTTTCATTCATGATTCAGTTATTAATTCAATTCTATAAAGCATTCTGATATCATCTTATTTTCATACTGTATTGAATAATAAATAAGGCCTATGAGCATGTGTGCCTTGTTAGGTTTGTCATGCTTCTGGTGAGCTGTTAGATTGAAACTCTACAAGTTTGGATCTACTAGGCATATAGGCTACGTCTACACTGGCCCCTTTTCCGGAAGGGGCATGTAAATTTCATGAGTCGTCGTAGGGAAATCCGCGGGGGATTTAAATATCCCCCGCGGCATTTAAATAAAAATGTCCGCCGCTTTTTTCCGACTTTTAAAAAAGCCGGAAAAGAGCGTCTACACTGGCCCCGATCCTCCGGAAAAAGTGCCCTTTTCCGGAGGCTCTTATTCCTACTTTGAAGGGCGCTTTTTCCGGAGGATCGGGGCCAGTGTAGACGCTCTTTTCCGGCTTTTTTAAAAGCCGGAAAAAAGCGGCGGACATTTTTATTTAAATGCCGCGGGGGATATTTAAATCCCCCGCGGATTTCCCTACGACGACTCATGAAATTTACATGCCTCTTCCGGAAAAGGGGCCAGTGTAGACGTAGCCATATAATATAAAATCTCACCTGAGAAAACCAAAGATTGGCCTGAGATTGACACAATCTTCTAAAAACCTGACCCCGTGTAAAAAATGTAATTAGATTTAATGTCTGTTCTATATCCATTATACATTCATTGGCAAGGATACTTCTGCATTGACTAGATAGATAAGTCTCAGAGAAGTAGCCCTGTAACTGAAAATTAGTTAGTCTGTAACTGAAAATTAAAAAAAAAAAATAATGAATGGTCCTACAGCGCCTTGGAGACTAAAAAAACATATAGATGGTATCATGAGCTTTCATGGGCACAACCCACTTCTTCAGATGAATGGAGCAAGGGGTCCAACATTACAAAAAATAGAGAGGTAATTATTTTGACTAGAAATATGGCAGCTTATTACAATACAAAATAATCTATGGATGGTTTAACGCCTGAAGTTCCAGTTCTGATATCATTATTAATGAATGGTTCCATGGAAGTCAGAGAGAAAGAAAACATGGAGTAATTCTCTACTGAAAGTGAAACAGTTTGGTACTTGGTGCGCTAAGAATTAAATCTATAAGTTGTTTTGGAAAATGGGGAACACTAGAAGTAAAGCCAGAACAAGGAAGCACATAAAGAAATCTGTTTTATTGTGTCACCTTTCTTCCAGGTGGAGTTAGCAGCAACAAGGACTGGTTCAGTATCCAGGGGTCCCTCCCCACAATATAACACCTATGCATAATTGAGGGAAATTAAATACCACCCTGGTCACTCCTAAAAGGCAGTTGTTCCCCACTTTCAAGCATTAAGTCTGCAAAGGAACTTTTTATTAAAAGGAAAAAGGAACCCAACATGAATTTGGGAAAGTACTACAACTATGATTCAAATACATCTGATCATAAGCAAAACACCCATCCCAGAATGCTTGTGACCATGTTCTTTGCTAGTTTCTCGTTCCCTTCTGACCAAACTATTTCTGGTGTAAAGTCTGATAAATTCTCCTTCAGCATGCCACTCCTCTCTGTCACTGCACCATATTCACAGCTGTTATGGTTTGGTCAGCAAAGACAAAGAGTTCAGAGGGGTATTTGTGTCACATCAGCTCCCACCATATGAAGGGCAAAAAGAAATGTCAGGTAGTGCCTCTGATGCTGCTACTGCAACTGGTTAACAGCTGCTTCAATTCACTCTATGTCGTTGCCTGCTGTACCCTTATTCACTCCACTGCTGTCATCTGTAATGCCATTTTGGCTCTATCATGCCATCATCTACTCCTACTGCAGAAAACACCATTGTTGGGGTCTGATGGACCGTTCACTGGCCAGAGTCCTTGTTGAAGTATTGTGATCTCTTGCAAACTTATTATCATGTGTCTAGGTTTTTTTTTTAAGTTTTCTCTGTAATGCTTTTACCTTAAGAAAAGATTTACTTGCTTAGGAAGAACTGAGTGGTAACATAACCACAACAACCACAGTATTTGCTGCTTCTAAGGAGAAAACTAAGACAGGCCTGTTTAGGCAGTCCCACTTTTATGAGGAATTCACAGAACAGACAAGGATCTGTGCAGCCTGGAAATACTCTGGTCAGAATGGAGGGCAATGAATATCTCTCCCCAAGAAAGTGATGACAACTAGGCAGTTAGAAGCCTAAGAGCAAGTGCCGGTGCTGGACCACAGATGGAGAATTCAGGTGCAGTTGCCCTGAATGTTGACAGATATAATTTTCCCAGTCTTTAGAAAATCTTTTGATAGAGCAACACAGAAAAGGCTAATCTGAAAGTTCTGCACTTGTGCCTGAGGAATGTGTTTAGACAAATTACCTTCTCAGATATTAGAGGTATTTTGAGTGAGTTAAGATTTGGGAAGGAGGGAAGAGTTTAATAGATAAGATTTGGAAACAGTTTTGTTCATTTTGTAAACCAAACGTCTTGAAAAAAGAACATGCAATGAGATTATATAATACTAGAAGATTTACCCAGTTTTGCTAGGGTCTTTAACTCATTTTTGTTTTCTGGAAAATAAAATAAAAACATACATGCTTCATTTAAATCATTGCTCTAGGCTGGGGAAGAGGGATTCTGTATGCAGGCTGCCCTGGGGAGAGAGGACTACCCTAACCCTCTCACACAGCAGCATCTTAGGGCCAGGTGAGAAGCGCCTCTCCATGACCGCTGCAGCTCCGGCAGACATGGTGCATGTTCCCTAGCTGGATCCAGGTTTGTGTGCCCCTACCAGAGTGAGGAATGCAGCGAACTATGCATTTCCCCTCACTGACTGTTCCCCCTTGACAAGGATCAATGTTTCGGTATAAATGGGGGGGGGAGCTGCAGCCCCTTTCCCCCCGCACTCCCTAAAGGGGGTAGGAAGATTAGGCTTGAGGCACTCCCAGATGGAGGGGTGTGCACCTTCACTCAGTCCTTTTCATCTCCTTGGTGATTCTGTCTCTTTTCTGTATGGATTTATGAAAGGCAATCCCATTCCATGCATATCTCATTTTCCTGGAACAGCCAAAGCTTTACCTTGCTTTAAGTTATGGTAAGAGGAAGCTGTATACTGAATTTGGTAGTCCTCTAGGTGACATTCTTGAAAAAATGGACAAACACATAAATCCTGCTGTCAGTCAGGATTCGGGATTCATCCCAATGAGTTCCTGACAGGTCCTCTACTCTGTCAATGAAGATAAACTTTCAGCTGTGTGCATGCATGCATTTGCTCCCCTGTCTAGCGCATTAATCATGTACAATTAGTCAACACAACAGACTCCCAAGAGCACCCCCAGAGATCACAAATCAGAAAAGGATCAAAATTACCTGAACAGGTTTATTGCCAAACAACATACAATAATCACTGTTAATGAACACTAACCACTGCACCAATATACTTTATGTAAACCGTGGCAATGGAGTAACACCCATTAAGTGCTCTGGATTTCCAGCACCCTCCACCAGAGTCAGCCGGCAATCACCCTTTCGTGTGCACTTTTATACACAGGTACAAACAAACCACACATTTCTGAAGTATCAGTTTGCCACCCTCTGTTACCTAGTTACTTCCCCTTACCTCACAGAAGGGGTATTTACTTACTATTCATCATGCTACCAACTTCAACCCGGTCCTGAACCTAGGTTGGTATGTACTTGATTTGTGGGGATGTGATTGGTATCAAGATGTTTCTCAGCAAGATGTTCTGTTACAACCCCTCTGGAATGTACTTGCAGACTGTGCCTAGTAACTGTGCCTGGTACCATTTGGCCTGGTACCAGGTGGCTTATACTATTTCTCTTTAGCCAAGCCTCTTTACTGCCTGCAGTTCCACTTAGCCAAAGTCTTGCTCACTAGATTTCAGGCCTGCTGTTTTTATGTTACAGAATTTTATGAAGGCGTGCTTACTAAAACAGATAGCTTACTAGAACAGACAGACAGATTCTCAAATATATAGGAGATTCTTGAGCATGGCAGTGAGTAAAGCTACCATTTAGGGAGTGAGCTCCCCAGCCCACCTCTTCTGCCAATGGCTCTGTCCATATTATACCTCTGCTCCTCCCAGGCTCTCCCCCACTTTCACCAGGTACTGTCACCTCTCCAATGTCTCCCTCTTCTATTCCCTTCCACTCCTTGCTCACCCCCTATCAGCCAAATTCCTGAACCCAAATGACAAAAATATTTGAAAAAAATCACTTTTCTGCAATTTCTTTCTAAAGAAAATGGAGCATGTTTTTTACTGCAAGTCAGATGATGAAGTCCTGACATGCAGAAGGTACCTAATTAAAATAACTAAATTTGGGAATACAAATGGCCTGTCACAAGGTTTTTTGATATATCCTGAAGTTTGTCAGAGATTTATTTGCAAAAAACTTTGGAGCAAAGGGCAAGTCAGCTGAATACATTAAATATTATGGAATATCTAGTGCAGCTCTTCTGTTTTATATTTTCTTAATCAGTATTTCTAAGGTGATTTCATATTTTAATGTTCTCTTAAACCTTCACCATATAGTGTGGCAGGGTGTTGCCCTGCCCTGGCCCTTTAAGGAGCCAAGGAGCTGGAGGGAGGAGAGCCCAGCTGTGGGCAATTAGGAGAGCCCAGCTAAGGGCCATAAGGAGGGCCTAGCTGAGGGATATAAGAACAGCTCCTGGGAGGAGAGAAAGACCTTCCTGGAGGAGAGAGCAGTTAAGACCTGATGGCCAGGGAAGAAGAAGGCTACTTGGAGGGGGCAGGACTGGGGAGGCTAAGGCAGGAGGAACGCAGGCTACGTGGCCTGAGGCCCAGTGCTGCATAGGAGGCAGTCATGAAGTGCCGGGATGAGCAATGGAGGCAGCCCTAAAGGGTGACCACAGCTAGCTAGAAGCTAGCTGTGGTAGTCAGGGGGGAGGCTGAACCAGAGAAGCCCCAACCCTTAAGTCCAGGAGGCAACTGGGCAGGCAGAGGTGCACCTGTGGCCAGGGAGTAGGGACCTGGAGATCCTGCAGTCTGCCTGGAGGGGCTGTTAAGGGGCTGGCAGTGGACCTGAGGCCAGTACGGCATGAGGGGGGGTTAGGAGTCTGCAGGGAGACGAACTGTCAGAAGGAGTGTCAGAAGGACCCTGGAGTAGAGGCGGACTACAACAGCATGGACTCTCACCTGGAAGGGGGGTGTGGAGCAACGGAGGAGTGTTCACTGCCAGAGGGCAGTGCCCTGAAGCCATCACCACACACAAACGGGATGTCCGAGCAGCTAGCTACTTCCCCCAACCAGCCACCCTGGAGGGAAGAGCTGAGGAAAAAAGTGAGTTAACCCGCTACAATATGTTATAGAATTTGTGGGTCTTTCTGTCTTTCTGTGAATCCATCTGTGAGTCCATTTGTTCAAGAATTCTTCCTAAATGTAAGAGCTAGGACCACCACATTTGATATGCAGCTTCCTCTTACCCTAACTAAAAGTAAGGCCAGAGTTTGGTTGTGCCAGGAAAATGGGAAGTGCCTGGACTCTGTTTCCCATAACATGGAAAGGGAGGGGCTGACAGCAAGAGTAATTATGCTCTGCAATGACCACAGGGGGCAGCAAATGTGAGGGACATTATCCTGCAGAGTAGCCAGTGGGGGTGCCCTCACCAGGAAGAGACTGGCCAGCTGAGGCTCTCCATATTGCCAGCAGGCCATTGGCTACAGGTAGAGGTACCCCTGCTCCAATCCAAGGTTGGATATTAAAAGAAACTATTTCACTAAGGGCTCATGTACACAGCAGGGTTAAATCCAAAATAAGCTATACAACTTGAGTTTGTCAACTGTATAGCTTTAGTCAAAAAGCTTATTTCAGCTTTTGGTGCTGTCTAAGCAGCAGGAAGTCCAAGAAAGAGCACTCTTCCTCTGACTTCCCTTACTCCTCGTATAATAAGGGTTACAGGAGTCAGGGTAAGAAATCCTCTGGCATAGACATGGACTGTTATTTCAGAATAATGCTGTTGTATAGACATAGCCTAAGAGGGTGGTGAAGCATTAGAATGGGTTACCTAGGGAGGTGGTGGAATCTCCATTCCTAGAGGTTTTTAAGGCCTGCCTATTGGTCCTGCTTTTAACGGGGCTGGACTCAATGACCTCCTGAGGTCTCTTCCAGCCCTATGATTCTTTGACCTTGGGAACACAATGCCTTCCTTTGCCTTTTATATTCCTTGCCCATGTTCTTGAGTTCCATTGTTGCAACAGAATGTCCATCAGTGAAAAGTAGAAGGCTCCACAACCAGTTCAAATATATGTCAAGTATCAGAGGGGTAGTTGTCTGCAAAAGTTAGTCTGAATCTGCAAAAGCAGCGAGGAGTCCTGTGGCATCTTATAGACTAACCGAAGTGTTGGAGCATAAGCTTTCATGGTCAAAGACCCACTTTGCCACTTTTTAAGAATATATGAAAAGCCTAAAACGTGGGCTATATCTAAACTGGCATGATTTTCCAGAAATGCTTTTAACAGAAAAATTTTCCGTTAAAAGCATTTTCAGAAAAGAGCATCTAGATTGGCAGGACACTTTTCTGCAAAAGCACTTTTTTGCAGAAAAGCGTCCATGGCCAATCTAGACGCGCTTTTCCACAAAAAAGCCCCGATCGCTATTTTCGTGATTGAGGCTTTTTTGCGGAAAAGAAATCTCTGCTGTCTACACTGGCCCTCTTGCACAAAAGTCTTTCAGAAAGAGTTTTGCCTGAATGGGAGCAGCATAGTTTTTCCACAAAAGCACTGACTCTTACATGAGATCGTCAGTGCTTTTGCGGAAATTCGAGTGGCCAGTGTAGACAGCTGGCAAGTCTTTCTGCAAAATCATCTGCTTTTGTGGAAAAACTTGCCAGTCTAGACACAGCCATGGTGGATAACTAGAAAAAAAAATGCAAGGAAAATATTTCTAACACAGGGGCCCTACAAATCATTGCACTACAATCCCTTCTGACAATAAAAAATTACTTTACAACCCCCAGAAGATGGATTGGAGCCTGAGCCCACTGCTCCATGCAGGGGCTTGTAATCTAAATTCTGCCACCCAGGGCTTAAGCCTTTGGACTTTGGCTTCGGCCCTGCTCAGTGGGGCTTGGGCTTCAGCCCCAAATCCCAGCAAGTCTACAACCAGCCTTGACAACCCCATTAAAAGGCTGTCATGACCCTCAGCACTGCCCCTGCAGGCCTGCCAATGCCCCTCATTCTCTTTGGAGTCCCAACCCCCTGTTTGAGAACTGCTATTCTAGCATATTCTATTTCAGTTGATATGAAAATCAGATATCTAAACTTTTGTGGGAAAATAGTCTGGCTTTGAAAGCATAAGTACAAAAAGGAGTGTTTGATGCAGTATCCTCATCAATGTCCTCTCAGACACATGAACTGCAAGTTTTCCTCTTCAAATTTATTTCCACAAAACCCACTGTAAAAATGAATAGGTCTTCAACCTACATTGGCAATTCAGACTGTTAGGCCAAATTCTTATTATTGGGAGTCCCCAGGCTGTGATTTCTGTTTAACTGATTATATAAGCAATTGGGTCTTGTGGACATGCTGGCTGTTTCTTGAAGTTCAGTTCTTTCTAGAAACTACACAGACAACAGTTAAACTGGTTCTCTCACTGAAACTTGGTAGTGATAGAGATGTAGCCGTATTAGTCTGGTGTAGCTGAAACAAAATACAGGACTATGTAGCACTTTAAAGACTAACAAGATGGTTTATTAGATGATGAGCTTTCGTGGGCCAGACCCACTTCCTCAGATCAAATAATGGAAGAAAATAGTCACAACCATATATACCAAAGGATACAATTTAAAAAAAAATAACTAAATACTATCAAGCTGGAGGACTTCTTACTCCAACTCCTGTAACTCTCATAGTATGAGAAGTAAAGGGAAGTCGGAGGAGGAGTGCTCTATTTCAAAATAAGTACTGTGAAGACACTCCCAATTTCAAAATAAGCTATTTTGAAATAAGCTACACAATTGATGTAGCTCAATTTGCATAGCTTATTTCGAGTTAAACCCTGCAGTGTAGACACACCCTTAGGCTATGTCTAGACTGCAGGCTTCTTTCGAAAGAGGCGCTTTCGAAAGATACTTTCGAAAGAGCCTCTTTCGAAAGAGCGCGTCTAGACTACAATACACAGATCGGAAAATCGATCCGCTTTTTCGAAAAAGAGCGTCCTTACTGCTGGATGCTCTTTCGAAATTCAAAGCCACCCGGAACTGCTTCTGCCAGGGCATGGGGGCAGCATTTCCTTCCGGGTGCTGCCTGCCTGCCCTTTGCAGAGACGCGTGGTGAAAGGGACACTCCTGAACACCCGTTGCTCTGCTCCTGCAGCTGCCTTTGCTGTCCCTCGAGGAAGTAAGCAAGGCATTGCAGTGCTGGTTTGGAGTGCTCAGCTTCCTGGGACACCCCAGCAGCTTTTTTCTCTGGAGGTTTTTCTGGTTTAGACCCATTTTTGTGGCACGGAGCCAGAGCTGCCCCTGGGCAGGCAATGGCCCCACACCACCATACTGCAGCTGTTGCTGCATCTGCATGACACAGTCATGAGGCTACTTCCCGAGCTGGACCCAGACCAGAGGTACAAGGGGCTCCTCCGTCAAGCAGCCGAACTGCCCTTGCCTCCAAACTTTTTTGTGGACAGGCGTGTTTGGAGGTTTGACACCAGCTCTGACTGGTGGGACCGGCTCGTGATGGAGATCTGGGATGACCAAGACTGGCTACGCAACTTCAGGATGCGAAAGACCACTTTCCAGGAGCTGTGTACCTGGCTCGCCCCTGCTCTGCAATGGCAAGACACCCACCTGTGGCCCGCCATCCCCCTGGAAAAGAGGGTCACCATTGCCCTCTGGAAGCTGGCAACCCCCGACAGCTACTGCTCCGTGGGACACCAATTTGGAGTGGGCAGGTCTACCGTTGGATCCATCCTGATGGAGGTAAGTCATTGTCTCGGGACAGTCACAGTTTGGGGTGGGGGGAAGGGAGACTGTCAGGAAGGGCCAAGTGGAGTGGGAGTGGGAGGGAGCTCCTCCACTCACCCTGAATTGTTGGGGGGGGTCCTGAGGAGGGGATTCCCGGGGTGTTTGAGAGGGAAGGTGGGCGGTGGGTTCTCCTCCTAAGAGATAAAGCACCCCTTCTAACATTTTGTTGTCTGTCTCGTTCTGCAGGTGGTGAGGGCCATCAATTCGGAGCTGCTCAACAGGCTCATCTGTCTACCAGATCTGGACAGCGTCATGGCTGGCTTTGCTGCCCTTGGCTTCCCGAATTGTGGAGGAGCGCTCGATGGGACACACATTGCAATCCGTGCACCACCCATCGAGCAGCCCAATTCATAAACAGAAAGGGCTACTTTTCTATGGTCCTCCAGGCCCTGGTCGACCATCGTGGCCAGTTTTCGGACATTTGTGTTGGGTGGTCAGGGCGGGCACATGATGCCCGCATCTTCAGGAACTCGTACCTCTACTGGAGGCTTCAGGCAGGAACATTTTTCCTGCATCGCGAGTTTGGGGTTGGGGATGTGCACATGCCGGTGTGCATAGTGGCTGATGCCACCTATCCCCTGATGCCGTGGCTGATGAAGCCCTACACCGGCCACCTGGATGCGAGCAAGGAGCAGTTTAATGCTCACCTTAACCAGGCTCGCAACCAGGTGGAATGTGCGTTCGGACGTTTAAAAGGCAGATTCCGGTGCTTGCTCACACGCCTAGACATGGGGGAGAGCAACATCCCTGAGGTGGTGGCTGTGTGTTGTGTTCTCCATAACCTGGTGGAGAGGAAAGGGGAGGCCTTCCTACCAGGGTGGG
This sequence comes from Pelodiscus sinensis, assembly GCF_049634645.1. Lineage (NCBI taxonomy): Eukaryota > Metazoa > Chordata > Testudines > Trionychidae > Pelodiscus > Pelodiscus sinensis. The sequence goes on from NC_134723.1 coordinate 13,789,837, forward strand.
TAGAGGTGCTGATGGCCAGGAGAGGCACTTTGCCCAGCCCCGGACAGCTGCCATCCGCCAGGCTCACCGGTCTGCTGTTGGAATACGGGAGGCCCTCCGGGAGCAATTCTCAAGTGGAGGCCACTGACTGTACTGAGGGGCTTCTGCCTGGGGACTGGGCCCTGGCCCAATAGAAGCTTCCCTCCACAACCCATCTCCTGACCCTGTTTGGACAAATCAGTAACACCAGGGTGTGTTGCAAAATAAAATGTTCTGTTTAATTTTTTTACATATTCTCAAAAAATAGTATACCTGTATCAAACATAATTTTTTTTTCATTTTTGTTGTTGAAAAAACTATTTACAATAAACAAACATATTGTTGAACCCTTTAACTGGGGTGATGGGGGTGCTTGAAACCTGGAGGGGGGAAGGGGACTTGAAACCTGGAGGGGGGAAGGGGATCAGGTTGCACGGTGCTTGCCTGATTTCCCTCTCCTGCCTGGGCCTCGTGTTCGGGGTGCTCCATGGCTACGGGATCGGGTGGTGCACCTGTCGGTTGGCTGGCTGGGGTGCTCTTGGGATGTGGAAGCCTGGGGGAGAGGAGGGCCAGGGGGAGAGAGGGGCTGGGGAACTGGGGGGGTTGGGGGAGAGGGAGGTCCAAGGGGGGAAAGGGCTGCTGTTGTGGAAGGGGGGTTTGGTGGGGTGGGGTCATGGGGTGCTGGAGGAGCAGGACCAGGCACAGGAGCAGACAAGCCACAGACCTCCCTGAGAGTGGCACACAGGGATGTGCGCTGCAGGACCAGCTCCTCCATGAGCCGGTCACGCCAGCGATCCTCTGCCTCCGCCCTCTCTCTGAGGATGGAGTTGAGCTCCTGCACGGCCTCCACGTGCTGCCTGAGGATGTCCACATAGACACGCCTGTGTCTGCGGCTCCCATGTCCCCGAGATGGAGGTGGGGCTGGGGTGCTGCGGCCCTCTTCCACGGCTGGTCCGGCTGTGGAGGAAAAGAAGACACAATCAGTCCTAAAAACTGGACTCCGTAGCACTTAAAATACTAACAGGATGGTTTATTAGGGGATGAGCTTTCCTGGGCCAGACCCACTTCCTCAGATCAGAGTAACACGGCTACATTTCTATCACAATCAGTCATGTGTGCAACAGCTGTCCAAAAGGGCATGCCCTCTCCCTTGAGACAGGGGAATCAGACATTCTGAAGGTAACACTGTGTGTGTGACCTGGGCATCAGCCTGAGCATGACAGGTTTCCCTTGTGCATCACCCACTGTGCACCCACCTACCTCCCCCCCCCCCGGGTGTTACACAACCTCACTGTACTCACCTGCTGCTTCCTCTCCTGCGCCAGATGACGCCTGGGAGGCCTCTGGGGTCTGGGTGACTGGCTCCAGGGTGAGGGTCGCCGTCTCCTCACTGTCCTCCTCCTCTGGCACCATGTCCCCGTCTCCAGACTGCTCTGGGTCCTGCTCGGGAGCGTCCACCACGGGGTCTGCCAATCCAGACTGGACGAACCGCCGTGGTGTGCGTGCTTCGCCACTGCCACCCAGGATCTGGTCCAGCTCCGTGTAGTAAGGGCAGTAGTAGGGGGCTGCCCCAGAACGGGAGCTCTCCTCCCTGGCCTTGACGTAGCCCTGGCGCAGCTCCTTCACTTTGGAGCGCACCTGGTCCTGGGTGCGGGGGTAGTGGCCCTTCTGGGCCAGGGCTTCAGCCATGCGGCCATAAATATCGGCATTTCGCCGCTGGCTTTTGAGGGCCTGTAAGGCCTCCTCCTCTCCCCAGAGCTCCAGCAGGCTCTTGAGCTCTGGGCCAGACCAGGATGGTGCCCGGCGTTTGGAGCCCTTGGCTGGGTCCCCAGAAGGCTCTGTGGAAGGGCCAGGATGGTCTTGGGGCTGGGACATGCTGCAGCAAAATAGCCGTGTGCTCTGGCTCCTTCTCTGCAACAAGTGGCTGTGAGGGTGCCTGTCCCTTTAAGGAATGGCTGCAGCCAGGAACCACAGACATGCAACCCATGGCCCAGATTGTCCACCAGGGCTTCTTCCTGGAGGCCAATTCTTTCGAAAAAAAGGGCTCCCCCCGTCCACACTCACTTACTTTCGACGGATCTCCCTCGAAAAAGGCATTCTTCCTCGTAGAATTAGGTGTACCGCCGTCGAAAGAAAAGCCGCGTTCTTTCGATTTAATTTCGAAAGAACGCGGCTTGAGTCTGGACACAGGTGAAGTTTTTTCAAAAAAAGGCTACTTTTTTCGAAAAAAACCCTGAGTCTGGACACAGCCTTAGAGAATGAATTCTAATCTTTCTGCCCTGGAGTCAATAGAGGATTTACTGTTGATTTCAATAGCCACAGATTTAGATACTAGCTAAGAAAACTGAACTACAGTCTCTCTCACTGGAGTGCATAGCACTTTAGAAATAATAGTTTTAACAATTCCCTTCTTGAAGAGCTTAGTCTTCCCCAGCTCTAGAAAAACATCTGAATAAGCTTATTCATAAACAAAATACTACAGCAGCTGACTGTCTTTCAGTTGTTTTGGAGTACTTTGCTGTGAAAGTTGATAAATACTTTCATATTTACACTGTTGAAGAATTGAAAGACTTCTGCCAATTATGTTGAGTTTTTAAATTGCTAGAGCAAGGCAGCACACAAGTCCTTTCTCTTTGACCAGTGCTAGACAATGTCATTTTTTGATGTCTCTTGACACATACCCAACAGTGTGCGAGAGTCTTCAGTGACCCTTGAGTAAAACTGTGGTTTGCTTTGGCTAGTAAGCAAACAGACAGCATCCAAAGCAGGTATAGGCAATTCAGAAAAATATCTCATCGGTGACCGAAGTTGCAATGTATATTCCTACCCTTCATAATTTGGCATGAGGCTCAGTAAAGGTTTATCATAGTGTTTCTTAAACTGTGTTCTGTGGCACACTAGTGTGCTGCAAGGCAGTCAAAGATGTGCCGTGGAGAACAGAATTCAAAATGGCCACCCTTAAAGGAGCAGGCAGGGTTTTTTTGGGGGAGGGGGGGTTATTGGGTTTTTTGCTCAATAACTTTCCACAACCCCTTTTTTCCTCAATAAGCTTCCCCCAACTCTTCCCCACCCTCACCCCCAACTTTTTTTCCTTCAATCCTTGGTGTTCCTCATAAAAAAAAATTGTTTGGTGTTCCTTGACCTTTAAAAGTTTAAGAAACACTGATTTATCACATCAAACACAAACACCCTGCTTCTATCTTTGTTTGAGGGTGTGACATTTTTCCCAAAGGAATATTACAAGGCTGTCAAATTTTTACTCAACATCCCTGAAGTACTTTGAACACTGGAAACCTGCCTTTGATTGTACAGACAACTTGAGTGGTTCTTGTTGAGAAGGATGCTGATGTCAGAATGTACAAAGCAGTACCTTTGCCCCACAAGCATTCCCACCTGAGATCAGATGAGAACCAATTTTTTGATACATGGACAAATGCAAACCTAATACCCTGTCACATGCCTGACTGGAACACTCAGGAAACCCCCATTTCTGAAAGGGGGTGGAACACTTTTCAAGATATGGACAATAGGGCAGTAGAACACTCAGATCTGGCAAAGGTCATTGAGTTCATTTTGTGTTTGCCAGCCACCACAGCCCCTATTGAATGTATCGTTTCAATAATGAATGCCGTTTGGTTACCTGAAAAATCATGTTTCTCCCATGAAGGCTATTGTGTTTGAGTGAATTTTTCCCTAGACTGTTCTGTGTTTTATGACAAGTTGATTAAAAAAAGTGGATCTTTTGAAAAATTGCTTCAAGTGAAAAATACAGTCCACAAGAAGCATCACACTGTGGAGAGCAGCAAGATGAGGACAAGGCAGGCACTTCTAAACATCAGTAACCACTTAAGTAAAAAAATGAAAATATTTATAATTATTAGGTACTGCATGATTTACCATGTGTTGCCTGGAACATTCTGTGGATCAGGGTAGAAGGTGGAAGATGTGGCAATCAGGCCAGGGGGCTGGGAGGTTTGTGGGGACTCAGGGCAGTGGTTAGAGGTGCAGAGCAGGGGATTCAGGGCAGGGGGTGAAAGGTGGGAGGGGGAGTTGGGGCCAAGGATGCGGATGCAGGAGTCAAGGCAGGGGGTGGGGTTTTTCAGCAATGGGTGGGAGGTGGGGGGGGGCTCAGGGAAGGGGTTGTGCAGGAATCAGGGCAGAGGGCTCAGGTCAGAGGGATGGGAGGTGCGGTGTTACCAAAGCTGCCCATTGTATCGAGGGAGGCACAGCTCCAGCTGTGACTTCTCCATGAATTGGGTGGAGTGGCTTATCCCAGGGGGCTCATGCTGCACTTGCAAGCCCTCTGCCCCTGCCAGCAGTTATTGGAGAGGGGCTATCTGGATCCTCCAATGGGCCAACCTACTCAACCCTGGCTAGTAGCAGGAGGGTCACTATCTGGTTCCCTAGCTTGCCTTCTGCCTCCCCCCCGCCCCCGCCCCTGCCCCCGCAACTGCTTGGGGAACATAGCTTCTCCTCCAGCCTCTATTATCTTGGGGGGATGAGATTGCACTGATCTGTCCCAGGAAGGGCTGGTGGCTGGCAGGGCTGGTGGCTGTTACCATTTAAGACAGAGGTGGGCAAATACCAGCTCATGGGCCAGATCTGATCTGCAAGGGTTTGCCCCTGACAGGACCCTACACCACTGCATTTATCTCTGCCTTGGCAGGTATGGCCGTGGATCACCATTCCCAGCCAATGGGAGCTGTAAGTGCCTGTACTTGCAGAGGTGCAGGTAAATATAGTGGCAGCCACGCACACACTACCAAGCCTGCTAATTCTAAAATACTAATTTTGAAAAGACAGTAGTGTGGGCACTCTGGTGCTGTTAATTTGAAATAATTGGCCTCCAGAGGCTTCCCACAGCTGTCAGCTCTGACTGCTTTGGCCAGATCAGGCATCTCCACTGCTCTCCTCCTACTACATAGCTGTAAAAGTCCCAAGAAAAGGAGAAGGGCTTTTCCCACGTGGCCAGCAGTGTGAGCGCTGTGCAAGGGACCAAGGCAGAAAAACATAAGCACCCCCAGTGCTCTTTCAAACCCTCCAATGGCTGCCAGCACTTCTGCTGCTCCCATGGCCTCCACTTCCCAGGAATGCAGGAGAGCTCCAGCCTGGATTGGTGCAGAGATCCTGGACCTCTTCAAGGTGTGAGGGGAGGAGTCTAATTTCCAGAATCTTCAGACAAAGGAAGAATGCCAACATCTACGGCAGGATCGCTGCCAGCATGGCTGAGAGGGCCAAGCAGGAGCCTGGAGCGGTATAGACTCAAAATAAAAGAGCTGTGCCAAGCCTACCACAAGGTGAGGGAGCAGAACAGACACACTCGGGTGGTACCTCACACCTGCCGCTGCTATGAGCAGCTGGATGCCAATCTGGAAGGAGGGCTGGCCACCTCCGCTGCCATGGAGGAGGAAGCCAGATAGGCAATGATGCCCAAGAACCAGGAGCTGCTCCTCCCTTTGGAGACTGACACTGCTTCCCAGGACATCTCCCAGGCTACCAGAAACCCTGGAGAGGGCACTTCTGGTGAGTTCTCTAACTTTCCCTATCAACAAGTAGGGTCAGGCGATGGGCTGCGCTCTCCTCTTTTGGCCTACTCAGTCTGGAAGTCACACAACAGCTGTTCACATGGAGTGCCAGTCCTGAGCACTCAGCTCCATGAGACTCTCACACAGGAACTCCTCAACCTTTCTCTCAAGGTTCCTGGAGAGGCCTCCCTTAGTTTTACTTCCATGGTAGGACACCTTCCCTCCCCAAGCCACCACTAAGTAATCTGGGATTATAGAACAACACAGCAGTGTCACATACAGCACAAGGTCATGTGCACACTCAGTCAACATTCACTCCCACTCAAGCACAGTGATGCAGAAGAGACTGATATTGTGCATGGGAACCAGCTGGAAGGAGGAGGGGAACCCATTAGCACTCCCTCCGGCAAGTGGCATTTGCCACTCTTTCACACCTCCCCCAACACCACCATCTCCATCTTCCAGCAGGCAGGGAAAGAAGTTCTTTCTCTGTGGGACACTGCAAATACCGGACCAGGCATGCGCAGTACACAGTAGGAAGCTGAGCTGCCCCATCCTCCCCTCCTGCCCACAGGCTCCTGGCCTGGCTGGCACCTTCCTACACCTGCTTGTCCCTGGGCTGTGGGTGTTGCAATACTTCCCTGAGATCTGTACACTTGTTGGAAAGTGCCCACTTTCAAAGCAACAGATGGCCTTGTTCGAAGCCCTTCACCATCATCTGAACTGAGACCTTCAGTGTCATCTCCTACACAGTGACTCCTGTGACTGCCCTTGTAACTTTATTTCACAGCTGCCCCCTGCCTCCCACTGCATCTACCTTTCTGAGTAGAATTTGCAGGCTGAAAAGAACATGGGAGGAGCTGATGAAGGAGCTGATGGTCTTCCTGCAGTACCTCGTGCAGGGACTTGGGGCAGAGCGCCAGGAGCAGGTCACCAATCAGTAGCAGCACCAGGCTGCCTGGAAGGAGACAGGCTACCTGGGAAGAGCTGGCATGTCACACATTCTCCACTCATACGTCTGTGATGGAGTACATGGCATAGACATGGAGCAGGTGACCAGCCACTTTCCCGCCCTCCTGATGGCTTCCCCTGCAAGGGTCCCCAGGGGTTGTCAGGCCACAGAACATGGGGGATGGGCCTTCTAGGGCAGCCAGAGCCTCCAGGCCACCCAAAGCAGACACCAGTCCTAACCCCATCCCTGAGCCTTGCTCCCCCATTCCAGGTTCTTTACCCAGTTGAATGTCCCTCCCCTGTTGTCTGTCTCCCAAATACAGTTTTTGGAAAAACAGGAATCTTTATCTTCATTGTTTGCTCTCCAGGAGAGGGGAGGATGGGGAGGGTGTCCAGTTCCTCCAGTTCCCTAGCCAGGCGTTCCATCTCACTCCACCTCACCCTGGCAAAAATGTCTCCCACTTGTTCTCACACAGGTGGTGGAGCACATAACAGGCCACCATCACAATGGAGATGTTTCACTTGCTGAGGTCCAAACAGATGAGGAAACACCAGAACCTCTCCTTTAAATGCACATTCCACCACCATTCTGCACCTGCCTTGCCTCGTGTTGAACTCCTGCTTGCTAGAGTCCAGGCTGCCCATTTAGGGCTTCATGAGCAAGGGGTAGGCTGCATCACCCAGGATCATGATGGGCATGTCCACCTCTCTGACTCTGATTGTGCAGTCTGGGAAAGAGTGCTTGCATGCATCTTTTGGAAGGTGTATGTGCCTTTCCCAACCATTGGATAGTGATGTCAGTGAAGCATCCCTTGTGATCCATAAGCTCCTGCAGCACCATGGAGAAGTATCCCCTTTGGTTGAACTCTGAGGCCCAGTGGTTGTGGACCAGGATGAGGATGTGAGTGATGGCTATGCTCCCTTCCCTCAACCTCCCTTCCCCCCAACCAGCAGTTGGAAGTCCATGGCACCAAAATCATCAATGGTGCTGTCCTCGTTCTCCAGAGTGATGACCCTGCATAGCAGAACATGGTTGATGGCCTTGTCTACTTGCACAAGCACAGCCCCAACTGTGGATTTCCCCATCCCAAACTGGTTCCAGACTGAGTGGTAGCTGTCAGGCATGGCAAGTTTCCAGAGGGTGAAGCACTGGAATGGGTTACCTAGGGAAGTAGTGGAGTCTCCATCCCTAGCGGTGTTTAAGTCTCGGCTTGACAAAGCCATTCGGGTTGATTTAGTTGGAATTAGTCCTGCCTAGAGCAGGAGGCTGGACTTGATGACCTTCTGAGGTCTCTTCCAGTTCTATGATAGGGCAATGGCCATGTGCTTCTGCACAGGGATAGCGAGTCTCATGCAGTTGTCTTGTCACCTGGGGGCGGGGGCGAGCCACTCGCAAAGCTTCAGGAAGGTGTCCTTGTGCATGGGGAAGTTGTGCAGCCATTGCTGGTCATCTCATCCCTGCATAACAATTCAGTCCCACCAGAACTTGGCTGAACACCAGAAGCACCAGAACTTGGCTGAAGAGGGCCTGTGGGCCATGCCAGGGTTCAGGAGCTTCATCTTCCTCGTCCTCATCCTTGTCCAGCTGGAGCAACATGTGGGCACTCTCAAAATATTGCACCATACAGCTGTCAGCCAACAGTCGGGGTAGTGAGTGGTGTGTGTGTGTGTATGAGTTCTATTATACACCCGAGACTTCAACTGCTAGCACACATAGTCCCTTCTCAGCAGGCAGCCTAGGGAAGGCTGACAGGTGCCCCATGGATCTGTCCCCTGGAGGCAACACGATCAAAATGCCCAGCTCTGCCTGTGTCTACCCCTTTGACCAGCAGGAGTTCTTTTAAATTGTGCTTGGTTCTGTTACAGCAACTGAAGGAGTCGGGTTAAAATTTAAACAGTTACAAATTTATTAAAGAGGTTTCTAAAGCATGTGTTTACAGTGGCTATTACTCTGTTTCTTAACTGCTAGCAAATACAGATCTTAAAATCATTACAAAGGAAAAAATGAAACAACTAAAATAAAATTTAAAAAAGGAAAAATAAAAAATATAAAACAAAAATAAGGGTACCAAATGATAGCTTAATCTTTAAAGAGCTCTACATCTATGCATGCACTTAAACAAAGGACATACAGGTACAATTTTACCCCCTTCTGTGCCTCTCGATTCCAGCGTGTCAGGCCAGTATCGGTCACTCAGTTCCTCGGAAAGACGAATACAAGGCAAGGCATCCCCAGGTGGACCTCGGGAGATCAATTGCATTACCCGACCAGCAGGCAGTTGGTGGATTAAAGCTCAAATAAGTGTGCTGCTGGACCCCATCTTTATACCTATGGGGGCACGTATCCTCTTTCTTATCTAAGATGCCAAATTGTGCTGGTCCGTCTTTGTGACACCAGCTCTTACAAGGGAGTTGTGAACATAATTTACACTTATAAGAAAAATAACTAAATTAGGAATGCTGGGCAATCTTTTCTCAGCATGCGATTTCCCTCCTCACCCCCCAAGGATGGTTGTGTGAGCGTATCAATATCAGTGCTAGCCAAGGGCAGTTTCTGCCGCCCTTGCAGGTCAAGGTAGAAGGGAGACCAGCACAATTGAGGTAATGGATTTCAGGAAGGCAGATTTTGATAAGCTCAGAGAACTTGTAGGTAAGGTCCCATGGGAAGCAAGACTGAAGGGAAAAACAACTGAGGAGAGTTGGAAGTATTTCAAAGGGACGTTGTTAAGGGCCCAAAAGCAAACAATTCTGCTGTGTAGGAAAGATAGAAAATACGGCAAAAGACCAGCTTGATTTAACAAGGAGATCTTGCATGATCTCAAAATAAAAAAGGAGTCATATAAAAAATGGAAACTAGGACAAATAACAAAGGATGAATATAGGCAAGCAACACGGGAATGCAGGGGCAAGATTAGAAAGGCAAAGGCACAAAATGAGATCAAACTAGCTACAGGCATAAAGGGAAACAAGAAGACCTTTTATAAATACATTAAAAGCAAGAGGAAGACCAAGGACAGGGTAGGCCCACTGCTTAGTGAGGAGGGAGAAGCAGTAACAGGAAACTTGGAAATGGTAGAGATGCTCAATGACTTCTTTGTTTCAGTATTCACCGAGAAGTCTGGAGGTGTGCCTAACGTAGTGAATACAAGCAGAGAGTGGGTAAGTTTAGAAGATAGGATACACAAAGAACAAGTTAAAAATCACTTAGGAAAGTTAGATGTCAGCAAGTCACCAGGTCCTGATGAAATGCATCCCAGGATACTCGAGGAGCTGATAGAGGAGGTATCTGAGCCTTTAGCTATGATTTTTGAAAAATCATGGCAGACAGGGGAGATTCCAGAAGACTGGGAAAGGGCAAATATTGTGCCCATCTATGAAAAGGGGAATAAGAACAACCCAGGAAACTACAGACCGGTCAGTTTAACGTCTGTCCCAGGGAAGATAATGGAGCAGGTAATTAAGGAAATCATATGCAAACACTTGGAAGGTAATAAAGTGATAGGGAATAGCCAGCATGGGTTTGTGAAGAACAAGTCATGCCAAACTAATCTGATAGCTTTCTTTGATAGGATAACGAGCCTTGTGGATAAGGGAGAAGTGGTGGATGTCATATACCTAGACTTTAGTAAGGCATTTTATACGGTCTTGCATGATATTCTTATTGATAAACTAGGCAAATATAACTTAGATAGGGCCACGATAAGGTGGGTGCATAATTGGCTGGATAACCGTAGTCAGAGAGTTGTTGTTAACGGTTCTAAATCCTGCTGGAAAGGGATAACAAGTGGAGTTCCTCAAGGGTCTGTTTTGGGACCTGTACTGTTCAATATCTTCATCAATGATGTAGATATTGGGATAGAGAGTACGCTTATTAAGTTTGCAGGTGATACCAAACTGGGTGGGGTTGCAACTTCTTTGGAGGATAGGGACATAATTCAAAATGACCTTAGCAAGTTAGAGAAATGGTCAGAGGTAAACAGGATGAAGTTTAATAAAGAGAAATGCAAAGTGCTCCACTTAGGAAGGAACAATCAGTTCCATACATACAAGATGGGAAGCGACTGTCTAGGAAGGAGCATGGCGGAAAGGGATCTAGGGGTCATAGTGGACCACAAGTTGAATATGAGTCAACAGTGTGATGCTGTTGCAAAAAAAGCAAATATGATTCTAGATTGTATCAACAGGTGTGTTGTAAGCAAAACTCATGAAGTCATTCTGCCGCTCTACTCTGCACTAGTTAGGCCTCAGCTGGAGTACTGTGTCCAGTTCTGGGTGCCACATTTCAAGAAAGATGTGGAGAAATTGGAAAGGGTACAGAGAAGAGCGACAAGAATGATTAAAGGTTTAGAGAACATGACCTATGAAGCCAGGCTTCATGAACTGGGCTTGTTTAGTTTGGAAAAAAGAAGATTAAGGGGGGACATGATAGCAGTTTTCAAATATCAGGGTGTCACAAGGAGGAAGGAGAAAATTTGTTCCTCTTGGTTTCTGAGGACAGGACAAGGAGTAATGGGCTTAAAGTGCAGCAGGGGAGGTTTAGATTGGACATTAGGAAAAAATTCCTAACTGTCAGGGTGGTCAAATATTGGAATAAATTGCCAAGGGAGATGGTGGAATCTCCCTCTCTGGAGATATTTAAGAACAGGTTAGATAGACATCTGTCAGAGATGGTGTAGACGGAGCTTGGTCCTGCCTTGAGGACGGGGGGCTGGACTCGATGACCTCTTGAGGTCCCTTCCAGTCCTACTATTCTATGATTCTAACAGTTGGCGTATCTCTGTTTACAGTCGTCCAGGGTCACAGCAGCCAGCATATCCGGGCCTTCTGTCAAGGCTTCAAAGACTATGCTGATTTTTACTGCTTTCTGTGCCATGTGTGCTCTGAGGCACCTAAAAGTGGCAAACAAGATGGATGTTGCAGGGGGGGTTCCTGTCTGGCTACAACGGCACAGCACAAGAGCCATGAGCATGGCACTGCTTTGTAGCAGCTCTGGCTCCAGGGTGGTAGTGCTGTGGTGTCCACATCGGCAACCAGAGCATGACAAGGCACATGTCCACTGCATCGCTCTTCTGTCCCATGAAAGAGTGCCTTGTGAGTTGCAAGTGTAGAGAGGAGTCCCTGAAAGTATCCATCACAGTTTGCTGAATCAAGAAGCCAGAGTGTCTGCCCTCCTAACACCCTCCCCAGAGTGCTTCTGGGGGCTCTAAGTCCATTATTTGGACTAATTTCAAGGCTTCCCTATAGTGAGGATATGCAAGTTCAAATTTATTATTTTGGGAGTTCTTAAGTCAAATTAAGTAATTTTGAAATAGTTTCCTTGTGTAGACATGGCTTAACTCACAGCTCAACTTTCAGTGCTGAGCTAATCTTCTTCAATACTGGATTTCACTCCAAAACCCTCTCTGTAAAGGGAACTGCTCAGTAATCACAGGGAATGGAACATCCTTTGGGACACTACTTGCAGAAAAAGAGGAAATGGTTGCTTATCCTGTGTAGGATCTGTGGTTCTTTGAGATGTCTCCCCCCCTATAGAGGCTTCCCGTCCTCTTTCCCCTCTGCTTCAAAGTTCTCTGCTATAGAGTTTCACAGTAGAGAAGGAACTGAAGATAGTTCACCCTCAGAGTGTTGTATAACAGCACAGAGCACAAGCTGAACAGATACTGCTATATAAAATTTCTAATAAAGAATGCAGGAGGTGCAAATGCACCTAGATGAGAGCACCATAGGTAGAACCCTGCACTGATACAAAATTTGTATCCACATCCATATCTGTAATAATGAGCTGCGAATATCTGCAGATTTGCAAGGCTCTATCCGTAGGAACATAGATCTCAAAGAGCCACAGTTACTGCACAGCATAAGTAACCATTTCTTTCTTGCAGTCATGCTTTTAGAATTGTATATAATCCAAAGCAGCAAATATTATGTAATATGAGTAACTTTACCCTTGTGATCAGGCCCTGGAGTTACTCACATAAGCAAGTATCTGCAGGAGCAAGGTTTTAATATGATCTTTTACCAATTTTAGTTTTACCGATTTGTTTGATTTGCATTTCACCTAATTTTCTTTTGTGATTGTCAGTAAATCCACAGAATTGTTGTCTATGATTGTTGATCTCTTTCTTAAAAATAATAATTGAGAGAAATTATAGACTCCCCCCCCCCGTGCTTTATGAAATGGACTTATGGACATAAATGTACATAACTCAAAGGTGCTTTGAGCAAATTATTTCATGTAACCTCTCAGTCTTCATGTTTTAATCCACAGGATCTGTTTATTTTAATTTTGTGTAGGTATCATTCTTGTGACATATGGAGACATATTAGACATATGGAGTGTGGAATGCTTTATGGCTTTTAAATGTGTGAATGAATGCCATCACAGGTGTTACCCTCAATGTCTTGATGACCAGCTGTTAAACAACCTCTTTTGTCCTTTGTCTTAGTTGTGGTTGGTCTGGGGAAGTCACATGTCTACTCCAACTGGCCTAGTGACTTCCCATGCAATAAGGGAATCTTTAAAAACAGTAGGGCTGTGTCTAGACTGCATCCCTTTTCCGTAAAAGGGATGCAAATTAGACACATCGCAATTGCAAATGAAGCAGGGATTTAAATCCCCCCCGCTTCATTTGCATAGAAATGGCTGCTGCTTTTTTCCGGCTCTGAGCTTTGCCGGAAAAAAGTGCCAGGCTAGACATGGATCTTTCGGAAAATAAAGCCTTTTCCGAAAGTTCCCTTATTCCTTATTTTAAGAATTTTTGTGTAGTGAGTATTCCGTGTTAGGGTTAGCTAAGTGTTTTCTGTTATTTTGTAATCTACTTTGCTCTGCCTGTTCTCACTTATTACCACTTAAATCCTACTGCTTGTTCTTAATAAAATCACTTTTATTTTCTATCAAATCCAGTGTCAATAATTATTGCCTGGGGGAGCAATCAGTGTGTACATTTCCTCTTTCATTGCTAAAGGGGGCTTACCTAAATAATTCATCAGAGTTTAGATTCCTTTTAGGGAGTGGTATCCCAGGAAGATAGGCCCAAAACTGCTTTTTTTCATAATTCAGTGTCTGTACTGCTTCTTGGGGGTCCATGATTCTCAGCTCAGTGCCTTGGCCGAGGGAGACCAGGGAGATAGCCCAGCAGGACCAAGTGGTGAGAAGCTCCAGAGGAGACCAGGAAGGCAAGTGGCAAGTGTCATTGGCCTTGTCAGCATCCCAGGAATCTCTGCCAAGGGGTCATCTGTGACCTCACCCTGTCACAGGGTGTCTTATAGTTAAAAGTACAAGGGGACTCAAGGATATCTGTGTTCTATGTTAATTCTTTTACAGATTTGATGTGAAAATGCTAACCCTAAGTTCACTAAAGTAGGTACATCTGTTTTTCAGTAGTCAACTTGATACATGTAAGGTTATATTTTCAGATGTGCTCCGCATTTGCAGCCATTGATGTCACTTAAAATAGTAAACAGATCTTAGTGTTTCAAATAAAATATTCCAAATTAGAGGATACTTTTTGAAAATATAGGATTTTGGTGTTTTAGTGCTTCCTTTTTTCCTATTGGTAAATTAATATGATTATTTGCGAATTGTGAAGTTTAATTCAATACAATTTCATTTGAATAGAAAATGCCATAAAAGTTCAAATTTTATGTCTGTTTTTCCATGTGTAAAAAGTTCAGGCATCTAGCCCTCTGCATTTGTCTCACATTGACTAAAAGACTTACATGTCTGGAAGAGTTTCAGCATAAAGCCCTTGCAAAACAATAGTAAAATACCACGGAAAATTCACTTAGGGTACGTCTAAACTACATGCCTCCGTCGATGGAGGCATGTAGATTAGCCAGATCGGCAGAGGGAAATGAAGCCGCGATTAAAATAATCACGGCTTCATTTAAATTTAAATGGCTGCCCCGCTCTGCCAATCAGCTGTTTGTCGGCAGATCGGGGCAGTCTGGACGCGCCGCGCCGACAAAGAAGCCTTTCTTGATCGGCACAGGTATGCCTCGTGAAACCAGGTTTATTATTTTAATCACGGCTTCATTTCCCTCTGCTGATCTGGCTAATCTACATGCCTCTGTCGACGGAGGCATGTAGTCTAGACACACCCTTATTTATTAGAGAGGGAAGTACATTTTTAAGATTGTAGTTGTGTGAGGTTATGATATCCTCTGAATGTGTTGGAAGAGTTAAGCAGATTCTAAAAATGGATTGCATTAAATACAGAAAATGTGAAAATATACAGTCCATTCCATGAGCCACAGCTTTAGGGTAAATTAATAGATGAACTTGTACAGTACATGTTTGAACCAGTGAGGGATATAGTTTGATGTTGTATATTTGCCTAAAAGTTTGTGCTGAGAGCAAAAAACAAAGCAGGCAGTATGTTTCTTTCTTATCTAATGGAAAGAATAACAGACTCAATTCTTGAAATGAAAACCCCACATTAATTACATTTTTGATATGTCATTGTAATTCAAGAGATATTTTTAATCTTAGGATTTCTGGGCACAATAAACCATTTTAAAAAGTATTTAGCAAGAATTCCTGTGCTTAATAACAGCTTCTTTTATTTATTTTGAACTCAGCCATTCAAAGCTTTGCTCCACTTATTAAAATAAAGAATCTTATTTCAAACAATGGTTTTACAGAATAAAATCAAGAGAATAGCGGTGGAATACAATGCACAGAAAATATAAAAGTAAAAAATACAACTACAACTATGTTGTATAAAGCATGTTTTTCATTAACAGGGGTATATAAAAATACAGAATACTGCATACTATATCACAATACTCCCCGTTCCCATTATTTTATAATATCTTGAAATTCACTGAGATTTAATTAAACTTATCTTTTATTTTGAATGAGAGATTTTGATAGATGAAAGACTGCATTATTTTGGTTGATTATCCAGTCACAGAAGTGATATAAGACACAAGAGAAATTTCAAGACAAAATATTGTATAGATTCCATATTTTGTGGTATTGGTTTATAAAATTAAGTGACCTGCATAGTTAACAGGTTTGTATATTTTGATACCAGCCTCTTTCAAATGCATGTACTCTCTGTATTCCTTTCTGTTCAACCTCATTTTTATTTTGTAGGTGAAGTTAGACTTCATGTAATATTTTAGTGAATGTAATTTTCATTTTGTTTTCATTCTGTCAATCATTGTTTATTTGGTTTTTGCTCTGAAAGCACTGCTAAGATAACTCTGACTTCAGGAATAGAATGTAAATGCTCCATTTGCTTGCATAAATGACCCCATGTGATTCATTCTTCACTCTGTTCTATTTCACATGCATACCTTAGAAAATAAAGGAAAATGCATAATGCCATACAATAATCTTCTTCAAACTGTTGAGTTGCACTTTGTTAGTTTGAATTTACTAAAAGTTTCCCCGATGTACTGCCTTACGGTCAAAAATTCTTTTGGGAATTTTGTCTGGATATTGGTGAGGGCCTGATCTTGTGATGTGCTGATTGACTCCTACAGAGTCCTGAGTGCCCTCAACTTCCAGTGAAGAGAAAATTGAGCTAAGAGTTGTCAGAACTAGACCTGTGCAGAGAAACAAAATTAGTTTACACACAAGATGAGGGTAAAACCGCAACGTTTTGAAATTCTGAAAGAGAAAACCTTGGGGTCTGCAGCAATTCCAGGGAAGTCTGCCTGGCTGACCCGGAGCCACAGAACCTGAAAGGCCTGGGTCCCTAGATACCAGGCACTCTACGCAGAACCTTGATGAATACAAAAAGCCTCTGTGGGATGTTTTAATTTAGGTAAACTGTTTCATCAGAATTTCTCTACTCAGAATCTTTCAGAGGACAATCAACACCCCACAGCGTAGTGCCCAGAATATTCTGAAGAATGTGTTCTTCCGGACGCCAAATATCAGATATGATACAACTTAAAAGTTGCATATAATTAGAAATGATTTTTCATAAATGGCTTTTGTTCATTCCGCAAGAAAAGTTTCTATTATCAGAGAGTCTGGCTGTGAAAATGATGCTGATAAATCATAATTTCCATATAGTACATGATTTGAAGTCTGGTATTGAGGGTTCATGTACTGTTTTGTCACCTCTAGGAAAACTCCACAGATCCAGTGCTAAATCAGAAATGATAGTTGAGTGTGTTTTCATTTTTATCACCCAGGTAATTGTCCCTCAAAACCACTTCAAATTTGGCAATTTCCCTTCAGGAGAAGTCCATACCAGTATCTTGATAATGTGCTTCTTGGAACGGGGTCTATCTTTTTGTCTTTACAGTACCTAACACAATGGGATCTTTACCTGTGACTGAGATCTGTAAGTACCCCCAGAATACCTAAATACTAATTAGGTTTCATCAGGTCAAGAGTGAAATATACTGACAATTTTATAGTGGGAATATTTGTACAGCTTGATACTAGCTGCTGCCATTACTACTTCACTCAGCAGAACAAAATCACTCAATTTACCAGAAAAAATAATTTAGATTTCTCCATATACAGGCAGTCCCCGGGTTACGTACAAGATAGGGACTGTAGGTTTGTTCTTAAGTTGAATTTGTATGTAAGTCGGAACTGGTACATATTGTAGGGGAAACTCTAGCCAAACATTTCTCCAGAGCTCAGTTTTATTCTCCCACACCTCACTTCCCTCAGTCCTTTATTCTCAAGCTGAGGTGTCTGCTGAGAAAAGCCGCTCCGTGTCTCCCTGGTCTGCTGGGGGGGAGGGAGGAGGGCGCTAGCTTCGCGTCTCCCTGGTCTGCTGGGGGGAAGCAGCTAGTGTGGGATTGCCTCACCCCGTTTGTAAGTAGGGATCCGATGTAAGTCGGATCCATGTAACCCGGGGACTGCCTGTACTAAGAGTATGAGTGTCATAAAAATCTTAACAGTAAGACTAAGGAAAATTCTCAAAACCATCCTCTGCAATGGTGCCAGTTCATCATTCACAAACAGGCATTCAAACATGGAAACCAAAGAAGGAGTTAAATATTTACCTATCCCACTTGTGTGCACTAATGTAAATTTTAGCACAAAACTTATAGATGCACATAGAAGCCAGGTGAAAATTTGTCCCTATATATTTGTAGGACAATAACCTCTTCCCCCCACCCCACACACACAGATATTCTTTACCCAAAACTATTGCAGATGGATGATCCCAGGCATACTGGCAAGGGAAGATATAATACAGGGAAAGTTTTAGAATAGTTCTGTAGATACACTGAGCTTGCTGCGGAACTACAAGAAATTCAGTGACCCTCACTGTTAATTTTAGTTTTTCTAGGACTACATTGTAGTTTTTTTCTGCAGCACTGAAAGGTTTTCTAGCTTCTCTCATTGATGTAAATGGAGCTACAACAATAAACATCAGCTGAGGATATGCCCCTCCAGTCCTATATAGGCTATAGAATATATGGGCAAGGAAATAGAGCTATATAATTTTATTTTTCTGATCCCTTAGATTCCATTTCCTTACTCTTTTATATTCCAATGGCTTTATTCCCTAGGCTCTTAAATGATCTTATACAAGATCTGGCACTTTTTTTTTTTTTTTTTTTTTAATTCTCTAACCACACCAAAGAATGTCATGTAAATTAAATGCATTTCTTATTAATTTGACCACCGTGTCTCTGACAATTTCTTATAATCCAGTTCCACATGCAGGGCCAGGAAGGCAGGCAGCTTCAGAGTCTCAATGCGTGGATGAGACAGTGATGTAGGGAAGAGGGGTTTAGATTTATTAGGAACGGAGGACACTTTTGGGAGAGGGGGAGCCTATACAGGAAGGATGGGCTCCACCTAAACCAGGGTAGAACCAGACTGCTGGCACTAAACATTAAAAAGGCCATAGAGCAGTTTTTAAACTAAGAGATAGGGGAAAGCCTATTGGTGCAGAGAGGCACATAAATCAGATGGAGAATTCTCTTAGAGAATCTCTATCAATGGACTCTCCTCTAAGCTGTAGGCAGAAGGAGAGGAGGGGAGAGGACAAACGATGGGTCAGAGCAGACAAACAACCACATATAAAGGAATCCAATGCATCAGGGAAGGGCAGACAAATAAGCAGTGGCAAATTTTAAAAGAACTTCTACACAAATGCTAGGAGTCTGATTAATAAGACGGTACTAGAGTACCTGATATTACAGGAGGAGATTGATGTAAGAGGCATCACTGAAACCTGGTGGAATGAGGAAAATCTGTGGGACACAATCATACCAGGATATAAAATATATCAGAAGGATAGAGCAGGCCATGTGGGTGGCGGAGTGGCATTGTATGTGAAAGATAATGTAGAATCAAATGAAATAAAAATATTAAATGAATCAACATGTTCAATAGAATCGCTATGGATAGTAATTCCATGCTCCAATAATAAGAATTTAGCAGTAGGGATATATTATCAACCACCTGACCAGGACAGCAATACTGACATTCAAATGATGAGGGAGATTAGAGAGGCTATAAAGAACTCTATAATAATGGGGGATTTTAATTATCCCCATATTGACTGGATACGTCACCTCAGGAAGAGAAGCAGAGAGAAAATTTCTCAGCGGCTTAAATGACTGCTTCTTGGAGCAGCTGGTACAGGAACCCACAAGAGGAGAGGCAATTCTCGATTTAGTCCTGAGTGGAGCACAGGATCAGGTCCAGGGGAGAACCATTACAGGACCGCTTGGGAATAGTGACCATAATATAATAACATTTAACATTCCTGTGGTGGGAAGAACACCTCAGCAGTCCGGAACTCTGGCATTTAATTTCAAAAAGGGGAATTACACAAAAATGAAGAGGTTAATTAAACAGTAATTAAAAGGCACAGTGACTAGAGCCAAATCCCTGCAAACTGCATGGAAACTAAAGACACCATAATAGAGGCCCAACTTAAATGTATGTTCCAAATTAAAAAACAAAGCAAAAGACTTAAAAAAGAGTTACCATGGCTTAACCACCATGTAAAAGAAGCAGTGAGTGACAAAAAGGGATCTTTTAAGAAGTGGAAGTCCAATCCTAGTGAGATAAATAGAAAGGAACACAAACACTGTCAAATCAAATGTAAAAATGTAATAAGAAAAGCAAAAAAAGTTTTTTGAGGAACAGCTAGCCAAAAACTCAAAAAGAAATAACAAAATGTTTTTTAAGTACATTAGAAGCAGGAAGCCTGCTAAAAAACCTGTGGGTTCCCTAGACGATAGAGATATAAAAGGAGCAATCAAGGATGATAAAGCTATTGCAGAGAAACTCAATTATTTCTTTGCTTCAGTCTTCACGGCTGAGGATGTTAGGGAGATTCCCAAATCTGCACCGTTCTTTGTGGGTGATGAATCTGAGGATCTGTCCTGGATTGAAGTGTCATAGAGGAGGTTCTGGAACAAATAGGAAAACTTAATGTCAACAAATCTCTGGGACCAGATGTCATTCATCCAAGGGTTTTAAAAGAACTCAGATGGGAAACTGCTGAACTATTATCTGTGGCTTGTAACATATCCTTTACATTGGCTTCCGTACCTAATGACTGGAAGGTAGCTAACGTGACACCAACATTTAAAAAGGGCTCTAGAGGCGATCCTGGCAGTTACAGACCGGTAAGTCTAACTTCAGTACCAGACAAATTAGTTGAAACAATAGTAAAGAATAAAATTGTGAGGTATGTAGAAGAACATACTTTGTTGGACAAAAGTGAACATGGTTTCTGTAAAGGGAAATTATGTCTTACTAATCTATTAGAGTTCTTTGAAGGGGTTAACAAACATGCAGACAAGGGGGATCCAGTAGATACTTAAATTTTCAGAAAGCCTTTGACAAGGTCCCTCACCAAAGGCTCTTGTGTAAATTAAATTGTCATGGGATAAGAGGAAAGGTCCTTTCATGGATTGAGAACTGGTTAAAAGAGAGGAAACAAAAGGTAGGAATAAATGGTAAATTTTCTGATTGGAGAGGGGTAACTAGTGATGTCCCCCAAGGGTCAGTCCTGGGACCAATCCTGTTCAACTTATTCATAAATGATCTGGAGAAAGGGGTAAGCAGTGAGGTAGTAAAGTTTGCGGATGATACCAAACTGTTTAGGATCCTCAAGACAGAAGCAGACTGTGAGGGACTCCAAAAAGACCTCACCAAACTGAGTGATTGGACAACAAAATGGCAAATGAAATTTAATGTGGATAAGTGTAAAGTAATGCACATTGGGTAAAATAACCCCAACTATACGTACAGTATGATGGGGGCAAGTTTGCCTATGACAAATCAGGAAAGAGATCTTGCAGTTATCATGGATAGTTCCCTGAAAATATCCACACAGTGTGCAGCGGTGGTCAAAAAGGCAAATAGGATGCTAGGAATTATTAAGAAAGAAATAGAAAATAAGACAGTATATCTTACTGCTCCTGTATAAAACTATGATACGCCCACATCTTAAATACTGTGTACAGATGTGGTCTCCTCACCTCAAAAAAGATATTTTGGCCTTGGAAGGGTTCAGAAAAAGGCAACTAAAACAATTAGGGGTTTGGAACGGGTCCCATATGAAGAGAGGTTAAAATGACGGACTTTTCAGTTTAGAAAAGAGGAGACCGAGGGGGGATGTGATAGAGGTATTTAAAATCATGAGTTGTGTGGAGAGGGTGAATAAAGAAAAGTTATTCATTAGTTTCCGTAATAGAAGAACTAGAGGACACCAAATGAAGTTAATGGGTAGCAGGTTTAAAACTAATAAAAGAAAGTTCTTCTTCACACAGTGTGTAGGTAAGCTGTGGAACTCCTTGCCAGAGGAGGCTGTGAAGGCTAGGACTATAAGGGTATGTCTGCACTAGTCCCCTAGTTCAAACTAGGGAGGCTAATGTAGGCATTCGAAATTGCAAATGAAGCCCAGGAGTTAAATATCCTCGGCTTTATTTGCATCTTCCCGTCCGGGCACCATTTTTAAATCCCCCTCATCCGAACTAACTGCCCGCAGCTACACATGGCAGTCAAACGTTAATTTGAACTAAGTCCTTAGTTCAAGTTAACTGTTACACCTCATTACACGATAATTTCATGAAAGTTAGGTCCATAAAAAGCTATTAGCCAGGGGATAGAAATGGTGTCTCTGGCCTCTGTTTGTCAGAGGCTGGAGAAGGATGGCAGGAGACAAATCGCTTGATCATTGTCTTCAGTCCACCCTCTCTGGGGTACCTGGTGTTGGCCACTGTCGGCAGACAGACTACTGGGCTAGTTGGACCTTTGGTCTGACCCAGTATGTCCGTTCTTATGTTCTAATCCTGGTACTCAGATGTAAGGTAATGGATAGATTCAGAAAAATAATTTAAATAATTTAATAAAGTCCACACAGAGTTTTCTGAAGGAGCCAAGGATTAACAGAAGCTTCCAGATCACAGGCCCTGGTTCTCATGGGAACTTCAGTCACCCTGACATCAGTTGGGAGACCAATACAGCAGTACACAGACAATCAAGAATGTTTTTGGAGAATGTTGGGGACAACTTCCTGGTACAAGTGCTGAAGGAACCAACCACTGGCCATGCTCAGCTTGACCTGCTACTCACAAACAAAATTAGTAGAGCAAGTAGAGGTGGGTGGCAACCTAGGAAGTAGTGATCATGAGATGATTGATTTCAGGATCCTGCCCAAAAGAAGAAAGGAGAGCAGCAAAATACACACCCTGGACTTCAGAAAAGCAGACTTTGACTCCCTCAGGGAATTGATGGGCAGGATCCCCTGTGATGCTAAAATTAAGGGGGAAATAGTCTAGGAGAGCTGGCTGTATTTTAAAGAAGCCCTTATTGAAGGTGCAGGAACTATTCCCAAAGTTCAGTAAGAAAAGCAAATATGGTAGGTGGCCAGCTTGGCTTAGCAGTGAAATCCTTGGTGAGCTTAAACACAGTAAGGAAGCTTACAAGAACTGGAAACTTGGACAGAAGACTAGGGAAGAGTTTAAATATATTGCTTAAGCATGCAAGGGTGTAATCAGAAAGACCAAAATGCAATTGAAATTGCAGCTAGCAAGTGTAACAAGAAAGATTTCTACAGGTGTGTTAGCAATAAGAAGGAGGTCAGGGAAGGTTTGGGACCTTACAGGATGAGGGAGGTAACCTGGTGACAGATGATGTGGGGAAAGCTGAAGTACACTCAATGCTGTTTTTGCCTCTGTTCAAGGTCAGCTTGTCTAGGCAGCACAGCATGGGAAGGAGGTGGGCAGCCCTTGGTGGAGGAAGAACAGGTTAAGAGCAATTTAGAAAGCTGGACATATACAAATCAATGGGGCCTGATCTATTAAATTCAAGGGTTCTAGAGAATTGGCTGATGTGGCTGCAGAGCCATTGGCCATTATTTTTGAAAATGTGTGGTGACTGCAAGAGGAACCATAGAAAATACTATTTGAAAAAGGCAAATGTAGTGCCAATCTTTAAAAAAGAAAAGAAGGAGAATCTGGGAAACTACAGACCAGTCAGCTTCAACTCAGTCTCCAGAAAACTCATAGATGGGATACTTAAGGAATCCATTTTGAAGCGCTTGGAAGACAGGAAAGTAATTAGGAATAGTCAACATGGATTCACCATGGGCAAGTCATGCCTGAGCACCCTGATTGCCTTCTATGATGAGGTATCTGGCTCCGTAGATATGGGGAAAGCAGCAGATGTAATATACCTTGACTTTATCAAAGCTTTTGTTATGGTCACCCACAGTATTCTTGCCAGCAAGTTAAAGAAGTATGGATTGTATAAGTGGAGTGTAAGGTGGATAAAAAGCTGGGTAGATCATTGGACTCAACAGGTAGTAATTAATGGCTCAGTGTCTGGATGGCAGTAAGTATCAAGCAGTGTACCCCAAAGGTCAGTTCTATGGCTGGTTTTGTTCAAGATCTTTATTAATGACCTGGATGAGGGGATGGGCTGCACCTGCAGCAAGTTCACAGATGACACTAAACTAGAGGAGGAGGTAGGTATGCTGGAGGGTAGGGATAGGGTCTAGACTAACCTAGACAAATTGGAGGATTGGGCCAAAAGAATCTGATGTTTGACAAAGAAAAGTGTAGGGTCCTGCACTTGGGATAATCCCAAGCACTGCTACAAGCTGACGACAGACTGGTCAACAGTGTATCCTTGTAGGCTAATGGCATATTGGTGTTCATTAGTGGGAGAACTGCTTGAAGATCTAGACAAGTGATTATTCCCCTTTATTTGGCACTGGTGAGGCCGCATCTAGAGTACTGCATCAAATTTTGGGCATAAAATGTGGTTGCATTGGAGAAAGACCAGCCAAGGGTAACAAGAATCATTAGGGCCTGGTGCACATGACTTATCAGGAGTGGCTAAGGGATTTGGGATTTAGTCTCCAGAAGAGAAGAGTGAGGGGGTATTTGATAGCAGCCTTCCACTACCTTCATTCGGGTTTCAATGAGACCAGAGAGAATTTATTTTCATTGGTGACAGATGACAGAATGAGGAGCAGTGGTCTCAAGTTGCAGTGGGGAAGGACTAGGTTGGATATTAAGAAAAACTATTTCAAGAGGAAGGTGGTGAAGCACTAGAATGGGTTACATAGGCAGGTGATAGAATGTCTATTTTTTAAATCCCAGCTTTACAAAGCCTTGTCTGAGATGATTTACTTGAGATTGGTCCTGCTTTTAACAGGAGGTTGAACTGGATGACCTCCTGACTTCTCTTCCAACCCTGTGATTCCATTATTCTAATTATATTTTATTTCAAGAGGTGCCCAACACTGTAGTTTCTGGGTGCATTTTACTCTCTGGTTTTGAGGACACCTTGTCAAGGAAAAACATGATTTCCAGGATATTAAAATGCAAAGTATATTCTGGTATGTTTTGTGTCTTACATAAATGCAGATTTTTTTTTTTTAATTTAGAAACCAAATCGGTAGGCTTGACATTTATTGGGCCCCTATATTTTTTCATTTATATTCTCTCTTGTCTTTGCCATCTGTTGTGATGGTAAACAAGTTTTAAGTGAGCTACATCTTCCTCAGTTTTTCTGGAAAGGTTTGGGTGGGTTTTTTTAAGTTGCAGTTGGATACCATACTTGAAGTCACAGCTTGTCTTCAAATATTTAGTAGGTATGCCTGTGCCAAGGGATATCAATCTGCTATTTGCATTACAGTACAATGAAAGAGTATCCATTCCTTTCTTTCATATGCGTAGGTAGAGGTTTTTCATTATTGTTATTAAGGAATGCAGGTCATCCCCCACAGCCAATATGCAGGGTGATAAAGTTTTGACTTTTATAGATGACCTGTCAGTCTCACTTTTAATGCAAATTGTTCAGTGCTGTGGCAAGTATCTCTCTCTTTTTTTTGGAAAGTAGCTCTGATTTTATCTTCATGTGTACCACCCCTGAGAAATTTTGTAGGTAACTTCGAGGCAACATAGTACATTTCAGTATATTTACTATCTATAGTTATTTCTTCTGATAGGTGTTTACCTCAGGAGACTTGAACATACTGTATCAGAAGAGAGTTCTGACTCAAATTAACTTTACTCAGGAATGTCACTTTAATTTCATTTCTGTAAAGAAGAAATTTTCTGTAGAGCCTGCTTTGCCAATTTCCTTTTATTACAGCCTTTTCTGCAGATATTTGTGATACACAGGCTCTCTCTTAGACCTTTGAGGATAATAGTGTAAAATGTCAGGTGGCTTTTCTTCCTTGCCTAGTAATACAGTAAATGTTTCCTTGGCAATTGAATTAAAAATTACATAAATTCATGGAGGATGGGATCCATTAAAGGCTATTGGCCAAGATGGTCAGTGATGGAACTCCATGTTCTAGAATCTCTAAACCATTGCCTGCCAGAAGCCAGAGAGGGATCACTCAATGATAGTTTGTTCTGTTTATTCTTTCTGAAGTACTTGTCAGTGGCCTCTGGCAGAAGACAGCATACTGGGTTCAATGGACCATTGGTTTGACTCAGTATGGCCAATCTTATGGTCCAAAATGTCCATTAGCTCATTGACAAGCAAAATGTTTAAAGCTCAATGTACCACTAGTAGAATGCACTGCAGATTTTTCATGTGAAATATATATATATTACTTTCTCATAAATTGTGTGAATATTATGTTTGCCAAAAGAAAAAAAGTAATTCTAGCCCATGAGTTTCTCAAAGCTGTTAACAGACATGTTATGATAAATTGGTAATCATAGTTGCTCCTTCTCCCATCTACCCCAGCCTCTTAATTTCTAATATTATTTACTTCCATGGCCTTATATACTGAAGTCAGGTATATAAATGTATTCACGCCCTAACACGGCACGCTAGATTGTCAAGCTCAATGGCTCGATGTCTGGTTGGCGATCGGTATCAAGCAGAGTGCCTCAGTTCTGAGGTTCAACATCTTTATTAAATACTTGGATAGAGAGCTGGATTGCATCCTCAGTAAGTTCAGGGATAACACTAAGCTCAGGAGAGAGGTAGATATGCTGGAGGATAGGGACAAGGTCCAAAGTAACCTGGACAAATTGGAGGACTAGGCTAAAAGAAATCTGATGAGGTTTAACCAGGATAAGTGCAGAGTCTTGCACTTGGGATGAAAGAAGCCCAAGCACTGCTACAGGCTAGAGAGAACTACTGGCTCAGCAATTTGGCAGAAAAAGACCTGGGGATTACAGTAGATGAGAAGCTATATATGAGTCAACAGTGTGCCCTTGTAGCTAAGAAGGCTAACATTAGGTTGCATTAGAAGGAGCACTGCCCGCAGATCTAAGAAAGTGATTATTACCCTTTATTTGGCACTGGTGAGGCCACATCTGGAGTATTGCATCCAGTTCTGGGCAGAAAGGATGTGGACACATTGGAGACAAACCTCTTTGTTGCATGTCTACATGAAGACAGTTGTTCTCCTTTCAATTGTCTCTTGCTAATGGAAATTAGCTCTGTGTCTGACTTCTTTGTTGTTGCTCCTTATAAGATGGAAATAGGCTTTAATAGTGAACACACTGATAATAAATCTGCAGTCAATATTCCTAATTGCATATACAGAAATGGTACTACATGCATACAAATAGAATATACACATTCAGAGGATTAAAAGCTTTCCAATGATATGTTTTGTAATAAAGCATATTCAAGTTATCATTCCTAATCATAGTCATATATCCATAAATAATATGGGGTGCAACATCACAAGATTTCTTACAAGAAAAATATTATCCGAGCTTAACTTTGCAAAGCTCAGAGGAATCGGAGTTTGCATTCTGAATGACATGTAAGGTCCCATGTACTTTCTCACAAATCATCAATAAGTAAAAGCGACGAGGAGTCCTGTGGCACCTTATAGACTAACTGAAGTGTAGGAGCATAAGCTTTCGTGGGCAAAGGCCCACTTCGTCAGATGCAAAGACCCACTTCGTCTTTGCCCACGAAAGCTTATGCTCCTACACTTCAGTTAGTCTATAAGGTGCCACAGGACTCCTCGTCGCTTTTGCAGATTCAGACTAACACAGCTACCCCTCTGATACTTGACATCAATAAGTAGAAAAAGCATTCTGATTAAAAAATGTTTCTTGATCATTAAAACAAAGAATGTGTGCTTTAGTCGTCAGTTTTCTTGATGCTAAATTTAACTCTTCTGTTTATAAAGAAATCTCAATATCAATTTGGTGTTCTACTGTGGCCACAAAGCTTTTTATTCTTATTTTTATTAATGCAATTACCATTTTCTACTTATAAATGGAATAATTGCACTTTATGATTTTCCAGTGAAATATTAGACTAACCTCATAGCAAATTTTGAACATTCAATCTCTTTCAGCATCAATCTTTACTTTCCTTTTATTGCAGAATTATACTTACAAATAATACCATTCCAGAACAGTAATATGAAAACATAGATAATGCAATATAACATCATAATTACAGGCTTATTTTATTTGAAGGAATATTCTACTAGCTTACCTAGTATAATATAAAAGTGGCCAGGTCAGGGTTACTGGTTAGCTAGTCACACCTGGAGACATTGGTGCAAATGTGAGTCTATTCATTAGTGATCAGTTTGAGGCCACAACATTTATTTCTGTTGTCTTTTGTTACTAACTTGTAAAAAATATATAAAGGAAGGCATTTGTCTTTTTTAAAGTAGAGTCTTGGATGAATCCTTGCTTATATGAAATCCAAATTTTGTTCTATGAAAGTCAGTGTTTAGCAGCACGTCCTAGATGCTACAATAATATTTTATCTAGCATCTACCTAGCTTTGGAAAGCAGTTGACTGACCTCTAAAGATAGAAGGGGAAAGCAAGCTAATTCCAGTCTCCCCCACCCCAGAATCTATGGAAATTCTCACCAGCTGAGCGGACTCCCATTGTTCGTGGCACAAGGAATTCTGCAACTAAATAGGCTACTTTTAGCTGCATCCTTTGCCTACTCCTAATGCAGTCCTGAAAACCTAGTAGTGCTAGGGACATCCTGGTCATGTACAGCAAACCTGGGTTCAAATTAATTTAAAATTTAGCCTACTGGGATCTGCCTGCATTGCAGTTAGATGGTATGAGTCCCATTGCAAATAGACAAACCTGTGGCCAGCTCTGGTCACACGACCAAGCTAAAAATAACAGTGTAGTTGTTGAAGCGTTAGTACGAACTGGGGATTGGGTGGGTTGGACTCAGATGACTAGCTCCATGTGTCATAAATATCACTGAACTACTGTCCATAAACACTGAAACATGGCAAGTACTTACTCCAAAAGTTTACACTGTTTTTCCAGGAAAAAATTTACACCCATATAAGAGTGAGCATTAAGGGGCCTTCTTCTGAAGAAGGTAGATAAAATGTTGTAGCATTTTAGAGCCCCAGCCTTCAATGAGGAACTGTTATGCTGAGGCTTTAAAAAGTGACCAGTGCTCAACTTGAGACCCATAAGTAGATCTGATTTTCACAAGGTAGATGCTTAGATAAGAGATTTTTGTAGTTGTCCACACTTTGACTCAGGAGACAGCAGAAATTCATATGGTTTCCATCTAAAATCTGAAAAAAATGTGTAAGGAGCTTTCACTTTCAGTTTTTCATGTTTGAATAAACATTTATCTTAAACTGAAATTGGGTAATTTGAACTCATGTGGACTAAAACTGAAAGAAAATATCCTCACCACAATGAAGACGACACTGGCTTGGGACTCAATTGTTGTCTCTACTACAGACTTCTGGGTAACCATCTCTGAAATGGGGACAGTCACATCATTTCCACCATTGATTTAATGGAATGACATTTTATTTTTCCTAATAGATAAGTATGGAAAGAATAGTTGCTATAGTCTGCTTTGTTCTTTTACACTGTATTCCTTTTCCAGTGTTGTCATTTTCCATTTTGAAGCTTCTGTTTTAGAAAACAGGGAAGGTTTTTGCAAGACTTTCTCCCTCACACTCACGTCCAAGATCTTTCCAAGGTAGTTTCAATAGTGAATTCATTTGCAAGGAAGAAATATATTAAACCCACTGTCAATTAGCTGAATTGATAACACCTGCCTGTGCAACTGGTAAAATGGATTTTTACAGCTGGCCATCCTAAATATTTCTCAGTTTAAAGTCAAGAAATAATAAGTCATGAGGGGAAAAGAGACATCAAACATATGTTGTGATATTGTCGTCTTAGTCATCAAGGGTTTAATAAAGATTTTTTTTTTTCACATCATCCAAGAAAGTGGTTTTTAAAAATAAAGTACAAGACTCAACAAAGTCTAATAGCCAACAATGTTGTTGTCTGCTAGAATAAATATACAAGTGGATCTGTAAACATCACTTTACTCTGGGATGGGCCCAGGAGGGGAGGCATGCATGAAAATGGGAGGCCAGCTCAAAAATAGAATAAATGGGATGTAGAAAAGTAATAACAATAGCATTAAAACACACCTGCTGCAGATCTGAGAACTGATACTGTACACATCCAAAAATGAAGTTTACAGGAGAATGCATTATTTCTATTTTGATCTCTAGCCTTCCCAAAAATTAGCAATATATATGGTTAGGTAGCATATTCTCTGAAATGTTTTGATCAACAGGAAAGGGCTGCTGAAAGTGAAGAAGGGTAGATTAGTGTTTACAGTGCTAGCCCAGAACTTGAGTGACCCTAGTTCAATTCCCTGTTCTACAGCAAATGTTCTGTGTGCTCTTTAGCTAATGATTTACTTTCCTCACTTCAGTATCTGTAAAAAGGAACCTTACAAAGGCATTGTGAGGCACTGGGGCTACGTCTAGACTGCATCCCTCTGTCGACAGAGGGATGCAAATCAAGCAAGGCAAAATTGCTAATGAAGCTGGGACCCATGCCTCATTAGCATAAAACATGGCTGCCACTTTTCTGAAATGGAGTAGTGGTTTTTTTTTTTTTTTTTCGAAAAAAAAGGAAACCTAGACACTGATGTGTTGAAAAAACACTTTTTCGACAGATCCTGTATTTCTCAAAAAATGAGGTTTACAGGATCTGTCAAAAAAGGGTTTATTTTCAACAGATCCATGTCTAGAGTGCTGTTTTTTTTCAAAAAAAAAAAAAACAAAAAACTCTGTTTCAAAAAAAAGTGGCAGCCATATTTATGCTAATGAGGCACAGGATATTTAAATCCTGGCTTCATTAGCAATTTCGATGTGCTTAATCTATGTGTCTCTGTCAACAGAGACATGTAGCCTAGACACCCTGAGATAACATGGTAATGGGGGCCATATAAATACTGTCTATAGAGAGAAAATGCTGACAAATTGAAGGGTTTTAGAAGTGTCACTATAAGCATTGCCTGATAAATGAGTTGAGCAGGTGTTATGCTAGGGAACCAGCTTAGAACCATTAGATCAGCAATGCACAACATTTTCCTGTTGCCCTCCCGCACCAACCCCCAGACACACATACCAGGAATGGAATCTGTCCATGATCCCTATCCCCACCATTACTAAAGAGTTGGCTCAGCAGAGGAACTGGAGGCAGATCTGTGGATGGGGGAGGAGCTGGAGCTATACACAGAGCTGTCCTGCAGGCAAAGAGGGAATAAGGGACTAGGTGAGCAGGGGGTGGAGTGGAGCTGTAGGTGGGGCTAGAGCTGGACTTTAGGTCAGAGTAGGAGGCTGAACTGACCAGAGCAAAGCTGTGTGGGGCGAACAGAATGAGGCTGAGTGGTGCTCACTTTCTGCCTCTCATGGGAACCTGCCATATGTCCCCTCCATACACTCCCTATAGGGGTATCTCACAGTTTGGGGACCACTAATTTCAATTCTGCAAGGATTAGAGACTGGAGAAAAAATATCCACATCCTACAAATGTTTCCGAGACAGGAATATAATACTTCAAAAACTGATGTCTAAGAGAGCCTGAAAGAGAGGATAAAAGGATTGTGGGTCAGAGACAATAGGCATAGAATAATAGAATCACAGAGCTGGAAGAGCCCTCAGGAGGTCATCAAGTGCAGCGCCCTGTCAAGGCAGGACCAATCCCAACTAAGTAAACTGCAGATTATTAGTGTTTTGTACCAAAGCAGAAGAAATAATTGCTTTAGAAAAATCAATATCCCATATTGGTTTTTTGTGATCATTTCAAGTAATATTTTCATTAGGGATGTTAGATACAATGTAATTGAATAGTTGTGTAACTGCAGCAAATTTTAGCAGTTACTCGACTATTCAATAGTCCCCAGGGGCAGGGGCAGCAGCTAGTATACTCCCAGCCCCACTCCTAGGGAGCCTCCTGCTACCCTGATTTGCTGTCTCTTTATCAGAGGCAGTAGTGCAGAGCTGGGCAGGTGGCTCTTATCTGCTGTGTTATCTTAATCAGAGGCAGCAGCACAGGATGACAGCAGCCTCTGTCTCAGAGGGCCTGAGCTCCCCACAGACAGAGGCTGCACTACCATCCCAATGGCAAGCCTCCGTCCACAGCAAGCCAGGGCCCACTGATTTGAAAGCCAGCTTCCTGCATGTACTGGCTTCTGCTTGCCCCCCTCAACCTATATGCTGCTACCTCTTTCTATCAGGCTGTGTCTACATTGGCATGATTTTTCGCAAAAGCACCTGCTTTTGTGCAAAAACATGCTGCCTGTCTACACTGGTGGGGAGTTCTTGCTCAAGAACACTGACGTTCTAATGTGTGAAATCAGTGCTTCTTGCACAAGAACTATGATGCTCCCGCTCAGGAATAAGCCCTCTTGCACAACTGTTCTTGCGCAAGAGGCCAGTGAAGACAGGCAACATGAATGTCTTGCACAAGAAAGCCCGATGGCTAAAATGGCCATCGGAGCTTTCTTGCGCAAGAGAGCATCTACATTGGCACAGATGCTTTTGCACAAAAGCACATGCCAGTGTAGACGCTCTCTTGTGCGAATACTTTAAAGCAAAAACTCTTGCATTAAAAGTATTTGCGCAAAATCTTGCCAGTATAGACATAGCCTCAGAGGCAGTAGTGCAGAGCTGGGCAGGTGGCTCTATGGGAGCCAATGCTTGTAGGAAGCTAGCTTAAAAACTGACTCCTCATGGGCACCAGCTCCCCTCCCCACCTCTCATACAGAGGCAGCATGCTGGGGGACTGCATATCAGCAACAGGATTAACCGATATATACCTTTATCAAAGTTACAAAAGGAAATATTTCACATAGAGGGTAATTACATGATAATAATACATTTAAAAATCATGGACAGTGTCATAGTTTACTCACCCCTGTGCGTCTCATTAAAGTCAATGGGAAATGACTTTACATAGCCTTCCTGAAAATCAGGTCCTGGGGTTAATATGGGTGAACAGTTTCCTCTTCCCTGAGTAAACAGGACTAATCCTAGTGCAGCATAATCAGGCAGGCACCTGGGGTCAATTAAGAGCTTGCTGGAAGCAGCAGGCTAATCAAAGCACCTGCAGCCCATTAAGGCATGATGGGGCTAGTTTATAAGTCCTCCCTGCAGGGTGAGCAGAAGCCTAAGATCTGAGAGTGAGGAAGGGTGGATGAAAGCTGCAGACTACAAGTAAGGCAGAGTGCTGTGGAGGAGCAGGATAGACTTGCTCAGGTACAAGAGGAGAGATACTAGGATGAATTGTTTGGAGAAGTGGCTCAGGGAAGAATCTGACAGACAGGGAGTAGAGGAAACATTGTTTTATACCACTGCCTTAAGTCTCATGGGCTGGAACCCAGAGTAGTAGATGGGGCCCAGATTCCCCACAACTCTTCCCATGCCACTACAGAGTCTGTGCCTATGAGGGGAGACTAGGACTATGGAGAGGTATTCACCCCAAACTGTGAACTAGGCCATAAGAACGGCCATACTGGGTCAGACCAAAGGTCCTTCTAGCCCAGTAGCCTGTCTGCTGACAGTGGCCAGCACCAGGTGCCCCAGAGAGGGTGGACCGAAGACAATGATCAAGCAATTTGTCTCCTGCCCTCTCTCTCCAGCCTCTGACAAACAGAGGCCAAGGACACCATTTTATCCCCTGGCTAATAGCCTTTTATGGATCTAACTTCCATGAAATTATCTAGCTTCTCTTTAAACCCTATTATAGTCCTATTCTTCACAGCCTCCTCTGGCAAGGAGTTCTACAGGTTGACTACATGCTGTGTGAAGAAGAACTTTCTTTTATTAGTTTTAAACCTGCTACCCATTAATTTCATTTGGTGTCCTCTAGTTCTTCTATTATGGGAACTAATCAATAACTTTTCTTTATCAGCCCTCTCCACACCACTCATGATTTTATAGACCTCTATCATATCCCCCCTCAGTCTCCTATTTTCTAAACTGAAAAGTCCCAGTCGCTTTAACCTCTCCTCATAGGGGACCCGTTCCAAACCCCTAATCATTTTAGTTGCCCTTTTCTGAACCCTTTCCAAGGCCAAGATATCTTTTTTGAGGTGAGGAGACCACATCTGTACACAGTATTCAAGATGTGGGCGTACCATAGTTTTATATAGGGGCAGTAAGATATTCTGTCTTATTTTCTATCCCTTTCCTAACAATTCCTAGCATCCTATTTGCCTTTTTGACCGCTGCTGCACACTGCGTTGAAGTTTTCAGAGAACTGTCCACGATAACCTCAAGATCTCTTTCCTGATTTGTCGTAGCCAAATTAGCCCCCATCATATTGTACGTGTAGTTGGGTTTATTTTTCCCGATGTGCATTACTTTACACTTATCCACATTAAATTTCATTTGCCATTTTGTTGCCCAATCACTCAGTTTGGTGAGATCTTCTTGGAGTCCCTCACAGTCTGCTTCTGTCTTGACTACCCTAAACAGTTTTGTATCATCTGCAAACTTTACCTCACTGCTTACCCCTTTCTCCAGACGAGTATTGTTCAGTAGGGTGTGGCCCTTGCTTCTAGAAAAGAAGAGGCTGTGTGGAGGGTCCCAACGAGCCTCTAAGGCTGTGCCTATATTGGCGAGATTTTGCACAAAAGCAATTGCTTTTGCGCAAAATCTTGCCGCCTGTCTACACTAGCCGTGAGTATTTGCACAAGAACACTGATGTTCTACTGTATGAAATCAGTGCTTCTTGTGCAAATTTTTTGACGCTCCCGCTCAGGGATAAGTCCTATTGCGCATGAGGCCAGTGTAGAAAGGTAACATCAATTTCTTGCGCAAGAAAGCCCAATGGCTAAAATGGCCATCGGAGCTTTCTTGAGCAAGAGAGCGTCTACACTGGCATGGATGCTTTTGCGCAAAAGCAAATCTTTTGCACAAAGGCACATGCTAGTATAGATGCTCTCTTGCACAAATACTTTTAACTGAAAAGTTTTTCTGTTAACAGTATTTGCACAAAATCATGCCAGGGTAGACACAGCCTAAGGCAAACACTATCAGCTAGGAAGTGCAGGACCCTTGGGTGATGGCCAGAGCTTTGCCACACCATCTGTTCTGTTCCAGGATGGGACTTGGAACTTCATCCCTAGAAGATGCTTTCCTAAGACAATCATGTATGCATTCCCACCGATTTTACTGATACAGTCATCTGCAAAATGAGGGACAATGATGTAATGGTTATGCTTATCACTCTCGTATGGCCCAGGAAGACTTAGTGTCCTTACCTTCTGTGCATGTCAATTTGTCCTCCAATAATCCTCCCAAAGAGACTGGCACTCCTCTTCAAGTGACAGTCACATCCTCCATCTACAACTGGAGAAGCTCCATCCAAAAGCATGGCTCCTCCATGGTGCCAAATACATGAGCTAACTTGTTCAGAGCAAACCAACCACATGTTGGTATATAGTGGGGGGAGGGATAGCTCAGTGGTTTGAGCATTAGCCTGTTAAACCCAGGGTTGAGAGTTCAATTCTTGAGGGGGGGCCATTTAGGGATCTGGGGCAAATCTGTCAGGTATGGTACTTAGTCCTGCTGTGAGGGTAGGGGACTGGACTTGATGACCTCTCAAGGTCCCTTCCAGTTCATAAAAAAAAAGTAGATGGGAGTCCATCTGCAATACTTCCCTACACAAGTAGAAACAATTCTCCATGTGGTGCTTGCAGAAAAGCCTTTCCAGTACCCTAGACTACATTTTACCATTTAGTTCTATCAGAGTACACCTCATGGCAATCAACACCTTCCATGACAAACTGGATGGCTCCTTGGTTTTCATACACCCTGTGATGAAATGCTACTTTTCTGGATTCCAAAACCTCTACTCTGTTGTATATCCCCCCTCCATCTCCTGGAATTCAAACCTATTTCTCCAAGGACTGATGATACTTCCCTTTAATCTACTAGCTACCTTCTCTCTCCTACACATGTCCATTCCTTGTCAATATCACTCACCAAGAAAGACAGGAGAAATAAGTGCACCAATGGCCAACCCTCCCTACACTGTATTCTTTAAGGGTAAGGTCACTATGTGACTCCACCTTCAATTCTTTCCAAAGGTGACATCCACTTTCCATACCAATGAGCAAATACATCTCTCTGTATCTTACCCCAAGCCCTATAAAAATGCACAAGAAGAGACAATACACACCCTTGATGTCAAAAAAGTGATTGCCTTTTATATGGACAGAACTAAGCCGTTCTGCAAATCCCTGAGGCTACATCTACACTGGCGTGTTCTCACACAAAAATTCTTTTGTGGAAGAGTTCTTGCGCAAGAGGGCTTATTCCTGAGTGGGGAGCATCAGAGTTCTGGCGCAAGAAGCCCTGATTTCATACATTAGAACTTCAGTGTACTTGTGCAAGAATACGTGGCCAGTGTAGACAGGCAGCAAGTTTTTGCGCAAGAGCGGCTGCTTTTGCGCAAGATTGCACCAGTGTAGACACAGCTTGAGATTTTTCATGTCCACTGATGAACAGTCCAATGATGCTGCTCTTTCAAAACAGCAGTTTTCCAAGTGGATATCAGAGGGTATGTCTACACTAGCCCCCTAGTTTGAACTAGGGAGGCTAATGAGGGCAACTGAAGTTGCTAATGAAGAGAGGGATTTAAATATCCCATGCTTGATTAGCAGAATCCGGGCCGGTCACCATTTTGGAAACTGACTAGCCCAAAGTAACTGCCTGCATCTATACGTGGCAAAGAAGCGGGATTCCAAGATAAACCCCTTAGTTAGAATTAACTGTTAAAACTCATTCCACGAGGAGTAACAGCTCATTTGAACTAAGGGGTTTATCTCGGAATCCCACTTCTCTGCCGCATATAGATGCAGACAGTTACTTCGGGCTAGTCAGTTTCCAAAATGGTGACCAGCCGGGATTCTGCTAATCAAGAACGGGATATTTAAATCCCTCTCTTCATTAGCAACTTCAGTCGCCCTCATTAGCCTCCCTCGTTTGAACTAGGGGGCTAGTGTAGATGTATCCTGTGTGTATTAAGTCATGTTACCAGATCTACGCTATTGAACCCACTGAAGGCATACAAACTCAATTTACTTGGGTTGTGTCCACATCCATAGAATTTCTCCACAGTGTATCTATAATTAACATATGCAAAGCCACTATATGGGCATCAGACATATCTTTGCCAAATACTATGCCATCATAAAATCACAGAATCCTGGAACTGGAAGGGATCTCGAGAGGTCATCAAGTCTAGTCTCCTGCACTCATGGCAGGACCAAGAATCATAGAACCATAGAGCTGGAAGAGACCTCAGAAGGTCATCAAATCCAGCTCCCTGCCCTAGGCAGGACTAATCCCAACTAAATCAACCCAGCCAGGGCTTTGTCAAACCGAGACTTAAAAATCTCCAGGGATGAAGACTCCACTACTTCCCTAGGCAACCCATTCCAGTGCTTCACCACTCTCCTAGTGAAATAGTTTTTCCTAATATCCAACCTGGACCTCTCCCACCCCAACATGAGACCATTGCTCCTTGTTCTGCCATCTGCCAGTACTGTGAAGAGCCTTTCTCCATTCACTTTGGAAGCTCCCTTCAGGAAGTTGTATGCTGCTATCAAAACCCCCCTCACTCTTCGCTTCTGCAGACTAAAGAGACCCAACTCCCTCAGCCTCTCCTCATAGGTCATATGCTCTAGCCCCCTTGTTGGGGTGCAAGCCTGGCTGGCCAGTCCAAGATGTGAGCGGGCTGCCCACTGCCTTGTATCGTCACCCCCGGAGACAGGGATCCACAAGGTCTTAGTCCCAAAGTGACGGCCTCCCCGGGTGCTCAGCACTGTGCGTCCTGTGCTTGGCCGCACAGATGGGGGAGTTAGGGGGTCCCGAGCCTGCCGTCTCTCACGGGCCCCAGCCCAGGGCCCTAAGAACAGGTACAACTGGACCTGTTCAGCCGGTGGGGGATCTCCTCCGAAACCCTCCGGCTCACCGGGCTACCATCCAGCTCCTGCCCTGGGCTTCTTCCTACCCCCAATTCCTCTTCCATCTCCTTTCTCTCCCCCCTTACCTGGGGCTCTCTGCCTCCTTTTAACCCTCCCACCCTCTTACATCAGCGTGCCGGCCTGCCCCTGACACCAGCATGCCGGTTTGCACTGTGACATCAGCACGCTGGCCCGCACTCTGACATCAGCATGCCAGCTCGCGTCTTTGACCCCCGTCCCTGCCGCTGGGTTGGCCTGTGGCAGCCGTGCACAGCACACAGAACCTCTGCGTTCCCCGGGCTGCACCAAGGAGCGCGAGCGCGACCGCCGGCTCAGTGCAGTGTGGATTTGCCTCAGAGGGGGCAGAGGCGCTCCGCACTGTCACACACCTCACCTCGTAAGTTCTTTGTTATACCCATCTCCATCTCCCCAATTCTTGGAAAAAAAAAGTCCACGTTCTCATGCGCTTTACCGGCTCAATGGCTGACCTCGAACCGATAGGGCTGCAGTGCCTGAAGCCATCGGAGGGGTGCATGGTCTGTTACCACCTTGAAGGGGCTACCTAGGTGGTGGTAACGCAACATGTCAATTGCCCATTTTACCGCTAATGCCTCCTTTTCGATCATCGAATATTTACACTCCCTGGGGAACAGCTTCTGACTAATATAAACAATCGGGTGCTCTTCCCCCTCTTCTTCCTGTGAGAGCACGGCTCCCAGGCCTACCTCGGAAGCATCTGTCTGCAAAATGAATGGCTTTTTAAAATTAGTCTGGGCCAGCACCGGGGCTTGGGTTAGCCGCCATTTTAGGGCGTTAAAAGCCCCCTCGCACTTCCAGCTCCATTGTATTTCTTAGGGGCCGTGTTACAGGTTAGATCGGTGAGGGCGGTGGCTAGTGATGCAAACAAATCATCGATAATAGCTCGTGAGTCCCAGGAATTGGCGTACTTGTTGCTTTGTAGCTGGCGTCGATTAGGCCTGTAAGGCTTCAATCTTGTCTATGATCGGTTGGAGCTGTACCCCCCCCGATGGTGTACCCCAAATAGGACACCTCTTGCTCCCCGAAGTGACATTTGTGGGGGTTGGCTGTCAGTCCTGCCTCACTTAGCGAGGACAGTACTGCTTCTACCCTCTGCAAATGTTCCGGCCATGATGTACTGTAGACCACGGTATCGTCTATATATGCCGCTGCATACCGTTCATGGGGGCGTAGGATGCGGTCCATCAGCCTCTGGAATGTGGCTGCCACCCCATGCAATCTGAATGGCATCTGTACAAACTGGTATAGACCAAATGGTGTTGAAAACGCGTTTTTTTTCTCTAGATTTCGGTGTTAGTGGGATTTGCCAGTACCCTTTTGATAGATCTAGGGTAGATAAATAACGGGATGTTCCGAGCCGCTCTAGGAGTTCATCAACGCTGGGTATCAGGTAGGCGTCGAAGCGGGACACTGCATTGACCTTCCTGAAGTCAATGCAGAACTGAGTCGTCCCGTCTGTTTTCAGGACCAGGACGATGGGGCTCCTCCATTCACTCCACGACTCTTCTATTACCCCCCACCGTAGCATTTTTTTTTACCTCTTCATGGACTGTGTCCCACAGTCTTTGGGGTAGCGGCAGGATCTGTTCGCGGACCATCTTACTGGGTTTGGTGGCAATGTGATGGTATGTTCGTGTTGTTTGGCCCGGTGTTGTAGTCAGCACCTGTGGAAAGCTACGCAGGAGTTTGGTGAGTTCCTCGTGCTGTGCCAAGGTTAAGGTGGCGCCTAATTGTAAGGGATGGTCCTTGCCACCCTCGGACCCCCCCTGTGCTTGGCGGGTCGCCCTTCCCACTGGGTCCACCCACAGGCTCTCTTGTGGCCTCCATGCCTTCAAAAGGTTGACGTGATAGATGTTTGTGGGCTTCCTCCTCCCCGGCATTCGAATTTCATAGTCTACCTCGGCCACCCGCCGCAGCACCTCGAATGGACCTTGCCAGCAGGTGAGCAACTTAGAGCTTTGCTCAGGTAACAATAGGAAGACCCGGTCTCCGGGCAGGAAGACCCGTAGTCGGGCATTCTGATTGTAAAACTGCACCTGTCTCCCCTGGGCTTCCTCTAAGTTTTGTGTGGCGAACTCGCCGAGACGGCGTAGCCACTCCCTTAACTTGAGGATATATGGTACCGACCCCTGGACTCTCGTTGTCTGTTCTTCCCACAATTCCCTAATGATATCTAAGATTCCCCAGGGTTGCCACCCGTAAAGTAGTTTGAAGGGGGAAAACCCTGTCGAGGCTTGAGGGGGCCTCATGTACTGCAAAAAGCAGTGCGGGGAGTGCGTGGTCCCACTCCTTAGGGTCTTCTCCCACAAATTTTTTTAGCAGACCTTTTAGGATCCAATTGAACCTCTCCACTAAACCATCTGTTTGTGGGTGGTATACTGAAGTCCTTAATGTCCTTACCCAAAGTAGGCAACACAATTCTTTCATAAGGTTACGTTAGTTCCTTGATCGGTCAAAATCTCTTGGGGTATCCCCACCCTTGCAAAGACCTTCACCAGTTCCTCGGTCACCACGGGCACCATAGTGTTCCTCAACGGGTTGGCTTCTGGGTACCTTGTAGCGTAGTCAATCACCACCATGATGTACTGATAGCAGTTGTGCGTTTTTTCCAGTGGTCCCACAAAGTCCAGTGCAATACACTGAAAGGGTATGTCCACTACGGGGAGTGGTACCAGTGGGGCTTTGGGCATGTTTCCTGTCCCTGTTTTTTGGCACTCGGGACAAGAACTGCAAAAATTTTTCACGGCACAATAAATACCAGGCCAATAGAATCTCTGGAGTAACCGTCGTACCATTTTCTCGTACCCCAGGTGCCCCGCCCAGGGGTTGTCATGAACCAGCTCTCGGAGGTGGTGGTGGTACTTGCCTGGGACCAGCAACTGGGACACCACCTCCCCTTGCCCCCTCCCCACCGTGATGCGATAGAGCCGGTCCCCCTGGATCTCGAAGTAGGGGTAGGCTAGCCCTGACCGTGCTTCATCCCTCCCCCCGCCAGTGTTGGACGTGGTGGCCTCCCATGCGGGTCCCAACAAGGGGTCCTCCCTTTGCTCATGCATGAAATCCCCCGCCCAGTCTATAGCCCCTACTTCTAACTCCGGATCCCGAGGACTGACCCAGTCGGCCGTGATGGGTCCCGCCTTGCGGGGTATTGATCCGGTGGGGTATCCGGGCATTGTTCCCCAGCTAGGGTCTCCTCCTTGGGCCCCCTTTTAGATCCCAGCCACTCCCGAATGGCTCGCTCAAATCCCTGCCAATCCCTCCCAAGTAGAATCGGGTACGCCAAGCGTGGCACGAGGGCCACATAACACCACCACCCCTTTTCGCCTTTCTTAATCTGCACCCACGTCATGGGATATGATTCCACATGTCCATGCACACACTGGACTAATATGGGGGGGCCTTTGGGACGTTCTTCCCGGACTAGCCCTGCCCTCACCAGTGTCTGGCCACACCCGGAGTCCACAAGGGCCGTGACAGTACGCTCCTCAATCTTGACCTCCCGCAATATCCTCCCCCGATCTGTCCCTTCATTACCTGCCCATAGGAACAGTCCATGTAGGGGCAGTCTTTCTTAAAGTGACCTTCTTGTCCACACTGGTAGCAGCTTCCCGGTGTCACTCGTGTCGATGGTCCGCTGGTCTCTGGGTCCTCGCAGGGGTCCTCGCAGTGTTGGCACCTCTTTCGTGGGGCATGTCCATACTGGTGCCAACCGTCTTCCAGCGCCTCTCCCCACCCTGTGGGGACCTCCCAGGTCCGTACCCACCCTGGTATGGGGGCTTTGCCCCCTCTCACTCTCCCAGGGATATTTTCTTTCGGGCCGCTGCCCGACCCCTCCACGGTCTCAGCAGTGAAGTAGTTTTCCATAAGGGTTACCGCCTCACTCAGGGTTAAGGGGTGGTGTCACAGTACCCAGCATTGCCCTGCCCCGAGGAGTGCGAGCGCGACCACTGGCTCAGTGTAGGGTGGATTCGCCTCGGAGGCGCAGAGGCGCTCCGCACCTTCACACCCCTAATTATTTTGGTTGCCCTCCGCTGGACCCCCTCCAATGTGTCCACATCCTTTTTGTACTGGGGGGCCCAGAACTGGACACACTACTTCAGATGTGGCCTCATAAGAGCCGAATAAAGGGGAATAATCCCATCTCTGGATCTGCTGGCAATGCTCCTCCTAATGCAACCTAATATGCCATTAGTCTTCTTGGATACAAGGACACACTGATGACTCATATCCAGCTTCTCATCCACTGTAATCCCCAGGTCCTTTTCTGCAGAACTTCTACTTAGCTGGTTGGTCCCCAGCCTGTAATAATGCTTGGGATTCTTCCGTCCCAAGTGCAGAACTCTGCACTTGTCCTTGTTGAACCTCATGAGATTTCTCGTGGTCCAATCCTCCAATTTGTCTAAGTCACTCTGGACCCTATCTCTGCCCTCTAGTGTATCTACCTCTCCCCCTAGCTTAGTGTCACCTGCAAACTTGCTGAGGGTGCAATCCATCCCCTCATCCAGGTCATTAATAAAGATATTGAACAAAACCGGTCCTAGAACTGAACCTTGGGGCACTCCGCTGGAAACAGAATGCCATCCTGACATCGAGCCGTTGATCCAAGCACCATCTAGTCATCCCTGACAGGTGTCTATCTAACCTTCTTTTAAATATCTCCATGATGGAGATTCCGCAGTCTCCTTAGGCAATTTATTCCAGTGTTTAACCACCCTGACAGTTAAGAAGTTTTTCCTAATGTCCAACCAAACCACCCATGCTGCAATTTAAGCCCATTGCTTCTTGTCCTATTGACAGAGGTTAAGGAGAGTAATTTTTCTCTTACCTCCTTCTAATACCCTTTTAGGTACTTGAATGATATTATCAAATCATCATACAAAATGCCAGATGGGTAGGCCAGGCAGGGCTTTCTGCTACCACCAAAGTTCCCTCAACCATAGTGAGTACTGCTTAACATTCCGGAGGGTGGGGCACCCTTCACCTCTCCCCAGGAACATCACTTGAAGAAGAGATGGTTACTCATCTTGTGCAGTAACTGAGGTTCTTTGAGATGTGCGTCCCTGTGGGTGCTCCACTACCCATCCTCCTCCCCTCTACTTTAGAGTTTGATTTAGTGAACCGTATGGTAGAGATGGAACTGAGGGAGTTGGAACATGCATATGCACCAAACGGACTCCTATGAGGCCATGAAACACTAACTGTCCATGTATGTCCCGACCAGCCACTATTACCTAGATCACCTATCCATGGTGCTGGTAAGCACTGCCACCTGGAGTTGAGCACCCATACAGACACACATCTTGAAGAACCTCAGCTACTGCACAAGGTAAGTAAACTTCCCTTATAGGAACATTTTATCCCCCACAACTTTTAGAATTCCACATTCACAGCCAATGTACTCAGGCATCGTGAAGAGAGGAGGCTCAATTCCACATTTTGAACATATTCTCCATCAATGATTTTCTTGCCTTGTCATTTCTTGGATAAGAAGCAATTTTTAAAATGTGTTGTCAGATTCATCCCTTATGCAATAAAAAAAAATTAAAATCTGTGTCTGATGACATACAAGATGTCCAGATCTACACTGGCTCATTCTCGGCAATCTGTTTACAAAAGTTAAAGAACATAGCAGAATGGATTGATGCTTGGAAAGGTGCTTTGTAGAATGCTAAATCATTTGTGGAAAACTGAAACAATAATAGTTGTTTTGTTTCATTAAGTAGGAATTTACTGAAATAATTTGTAATTAAATTCCAAAATAAAACGTGTTCCCTGTTTTCAAGTAAATAGCTATTCCTACATTAGAATATAAAACACATTTATTACATTAATATATTTTCCCTTATTTAAAATATGATTAACCAGAAAGTGAGACACTTTTCTAGAGTTAAACTTGTGTCTGTGTTGGTATATATTAAACATAAAAGAACATTAGAGTAATAATATATCTGAACCATTTTTTTCCATAGCATTTGTATCTTAAATTCCTTTAAAGACTTCTCTCTCTCACACAGATAAATTCATGTTTTTATTTTTAAATAAAATGTTCTCATTTTAAAATAAAAACACATAGCCCAAATTTTCAAACTTGGCTTCCCTGATGTTAGACTTCTAAATCAGTAGTCTGATACCGTAAAGATGCTAAGAACGTTAACTTACACTTAAAATCTCTGAAAAACAAGTCACCTATTTTAGTGCCACTTATAACACCTCATTAAGCTGCAGGCGATTGGAAATTATTAAATAAGTCTTTGGAAACTAAACAATCCCAATTATTAGAATATATGCAATTTTTGTGTATATAGCTTATCTGCTATAAATGTTTTGCCATTTCAGCAGCATGGCCATACATTTCTTGCATTATATGAGAGCTAGACTCACCTCCACTTTTTCATTATGCTGTACGTAAGGACAATGAAAGGCTGGAATGAATACAGATGTTAAAAATGTTCATCCAAAACCTCAAATGAATTGGAGCAACATGATTTGACATGATTTGACAGTGGCTCCTTGTTTCATGAAAGATCAATGCTAGACCACTCCCTGTTACTTACTGCAATTTATTCCTTAGATATAAAAGCTGAATCAGTGTCAACATTTTATTTTTAACCCAATGCCTACTAGAAT
Source organism: Pelodiscus sinensis (assembly GCF_049634645.1). Lineage (NCBI taxonomy): Eukaryota > Metazoa > Chordata > Testudines > Trionychidae > Pelodiscus > Pelodiscus sinensis. The sequence continues at coordinate 13,833,675 of NC_134723.1, forward strand.
ATCTGTTTTGATCTGTATGAAATTGATGTCCTGTTTTACAGGTGAATTGATGTTTTGACTAGTGATGGGTGGGGCATAGCTAGAGGTGGGCTTAGGGGACGGCATGGCCCCACCCACTTAAGGATCCAGGTCCACCCACCACCAGTCCCGGCTTTGCTTCTGCCTGGGAATAGGTTTGTCTCTTCCAAATGTTTTAGCTGGACCTCGAGAGTGAGGTAGGAGGCTTGCCCTGCTCTACTCGCCCAGTGTTCCTGACATGGAGCTGATCTGGGGACTTCTAAGCCTCCCGCACCCCAAGCCCACTTCCTAGAAGGAGCGCCAGGAAGAAACGGGGCGTTTGTTAGTGTTTGAAGCTGATGACTGTCTGTCTAGATCCATAGGCTTCCCCCTTATGAAGAATTACCCTGATTAACAAAGACCTAAAATCTGTGCATGAACATAAAGCCCTGCTCCAAATGTTTCCCCTTGTCCATTCAGTCCCTCAAGTTTGAAAGACGATCTGGAGCCAGCCTTTCCGCGAGAACCACAATGGATTCTTGCTAACCACTGTGTTTTGAGCAAACAAACAAAAATCTTGCATCTCAAAAGATATCTTGTATGAGGTCCAACAAAACAGTCTAACTACCTACGTTTCTGTATGCACATTCTAGTGCAGGGGTGGGAAACCACTTGTTATGCACCTTAGGGCTGGACCACACAATATGTAGCTGAGCTCTAGTGTGGGAGGGGAATGTGTGGAGTGTCTTTCTCCTCACCCCTGCTCTATGGAAGGCAAAACACACAAAACAAAATAAACAAAGCCAACCAGTTATGATGCAGGAAAATCTCTTCCAAACCTGAAGACTAGCAATCAGCAGGCCTGCCAAAGAAAGCAATTGCCTACGGCCCAGCAATTCTAAGAGGACTGGAGCTCCCAGCCACCACTTATGCTACTGTGGGTGTTGCTGAAGCCCCAGGCTCCTTTGAATTGTACATTGTGCAAACATATCCACCTCTATTGTCATGTCTGAAGCCACAGCAAGCAAAGGAGATATGAAGTTACACCAGGTTTCTATGTACTAGTACTGGACACACACCTCCAAAGTTCCCACAATATAAATGCCAGGAAATAAGCAACACCTCACAAGCACAAGAGCCAACTGAGGCTTAATAAGCAATTAAAACTATATCTCCCCTCTTGGTCACTCACTATAACATGATCCCCTTCTATGTGGGTAGCTCCAAACAACTTGAAGATTCGCCTAAAATAAAATTTAAAAATGGTTGAAGTGCAAAAAACTGACGTTACAGTTTTTAAAAACTCCCATTACTACTTAAATTTCTACCCATAGCTAATATTTACAGTGGAGTTATACACCTTTGAAAATTACCCTCAATTGCAGTTACGCTAGCAGGAATTGTTAGAACCAAACGTGTTAGAACTGCTATCTAAAGATCTACATTTCTTATCTTGAAATATAAACCCTTGAGTGCCGCACACTTTATGTCATCTAGGCTGCATGACTTTCAAGCCTTCCCAAGTTTTCACGGTCCAAAAACTTTATTTTTCACATAAGACATGTTTTTACAGAACTTGATGAATTTCCTTTTGGGCATGGGGGCATGCAGTGATGTCAGGTACATTGTGGGGTTTTAGCTATCTGCTTTGTGTAACCTTGTTTTCACGTTTTTTAAATAATAGTCCAAAAATCAAAATATACGATTAGGTTTCTTGTTGGTTTGATTTTTTTGTTGCAAGTGATAGTGTAACTTTACTATTCTCATGCTATATTTGAAAAAGCTGCATGAGAGAGTGTTTTTAATACATTTTTACAGAATAACGATAGCAAAGAGGGGAAAAGTCTACATTCCAGTAGTAGGTTACATGTAGGTTAAAAAAAAGGAATAAATACACATTCTGAATCTCTATCTTGATTGCTTGCCAGGGAAGTGATGAGTATTAAATATTCAGGTCAGATGATCTGTACTGAATAGTATGTAAATATACCTCTCAACACAAACTAGAAGACTGAAAAATATCACAAAGCAGGGCAATTCATTGACATGGTTTGAGTGATCATTTACTGAAAGGTAAAAATAAAGGGTGAGGTAAAAATTGTTCATGAGCTTTGAACAAATATAATTTGCTAAATCCAACCTCCTGGTGTGAGCCACAAAAATCATATTCCATTTTGTTGGAATATGTGCAGCTTCTTGTAGCGTTTTACATAGGAAGCATAACAATAATTTGTCAATCAATCACTGACTCTATACAGTTTTAATTTCTAAGGTGCTTTTTTATATAAACATCATAAGGTGCTGTGCCTTATATATATATATATATATAATGCTAAAACAGTAAAGAACAAAGTTATAGTCTACAGTCTCCTATCTGTAACAGGTGGCTTTTCTCCTTTAAAATACAACCATTTATGCAATTATTTACCTATTTCTTTATGCATCCCTATATTCTTTCAAAAAAATTTACACTGATTTCCTCAAAATACACAGGATGTTCCTTTAAGAGGGATGTTTTTTGTTATGTTTCAAAGACGTTTTCTAAGGAATAACATTAAGTACAAAATACTAAATTCTGCTAATCTGGCATTATATTATTTAATTCCTTGATGCACAGAGATATCATCCATTCTAGTAATTATCGAGATTTCTGAATGATACTTGCTGAAAATCAAACTACTATTTTGATTCTGTGTCCCATAGTGCTGCTGTTAGTTTGTGAATATTTATTACTTTTTTCCCGCCTGTGTTTAATGAAACTTTTCAAAAAGCTGTGAACAGCGATACTAACTTATTCAGTTATTCTCCCCAGAGTAGCCATATGGAATTCATTAAGGAGGTGTATTTTTGAATAGCTGTTTGGCTGGAGAAAAACAAAATACTCTGTACTACACAGGATATCAGAATGATCTCCATGAGGATAATATTAAAATCATAAAGATCCTGAGTATGATATTCAGATAAAAAGATTCTTCAGGAGGAGCATGTTTCCATTTCAGAGGGGGAAACACAACTTAAACTCCCTGAGGTGACCTGAGTGTCCTCTGTGTGCTCCTTTCAATGGGAAAAGGGCTTGCAAATTGTGCAGGAGGTGTGGACTGGAGACTGCAAAGCCCTAACTCAGAGCAAATTCCAGGCTCCATGTCTGTAAATCTGAACTGCTTCCTGCTCGCTGCATTTCCTAGCAGCACGGTTCTGTTATTACCAGACTTCTTAGGAGTTATTTTTGCCACAGTAACTGCAGGGATTTAAAATCCCTATTAAATGCATTGACTCTACCATAGGTAGCTTAGTGAGCCAAATTCCACCGTAGGGGTATCTTCCTAATCTATCTCTCTACACCCCCACAAAAGGCACAGTAAGTATATTACTCTTGAGGGCACCCTGCACCAACATTTAAAAATTCTGTTCATAATATTTTAAAATTTTGAACATTTTATTTGTCAAAATAACTCTTATCAGTTTTGGTGTTTCACTTATTTGATCATTTACTTCAAGTAAATAATCTGTCAGCAAGCATGTCTGACAATACAAATATACAAAATTTCCCCCATGAATGGAGAGTTAAAGAAACACCTGTGACAACCCAGTTCCTGCTTCTCTGTCCCCACCCCCAACTTACAAAGGCTACGTCTACACTGCCTCTTTTGCCCGCAGAGAGTATGCTAATGAAGCGTTCATTAGCAACTTCTCACACTTCATTTGCATATTCTCTCCTGATGCTTTTTGCACAAGAGGTTTTTGCAAGGGCTGCACCATTGGACTCTTTGTCTGTCTACACTTCATTAGCATACGAATTGGTTTTGTATCTAAATACAATTCAAATTTCAGCACTGTATCCCCATTGGTTCTTATGCCCCCCCTGCCAACACCCTTACTAGCTACCTGAGTTTAACCCCTTAGTCACTGGGTGCTGGCAAGCACTCCTCCTATGCAACACACCAATTTTGCCAAGTCAAAGCTCCATGTCCTATGGGGAAGAATTGAATGATGTCTTAAGTAGCACATCCCCATTATAGAATATTCTGTCTACTCAGGCTACATCTATACTACAATCCTCCTGCAGAAGAGGAAATGCAAATGGAGCACTCATTTGCATATGTCATGGTCTCCTTTGCATTTCCTCTTCCTTTCCCTTTTTCACGAGAGGTCATTGTGCAAAAAGGCACCATCCACACAGCGTTTTTTTTGCGGAAAAACCTCTTGTGCAAAAGGGAAAGGAAGAGGAAATGCAAATGAAAGCACGCCATATGCAAATGAGCACTTCATTTGCATTTCCTCGTCCGCAAGAGGATTGTAGTGTAGACGCAGCCTCTGAGAGTGAGGCACCATGGACAGCTTTGCAGTCTCGTCTATACTCACAGTGTCCACTGGGTCCAAAACTCTGCTGTGGTTGGTTAGAGGGGTGCATGTCAGCTGCGTAGCATAAGGCACTTCTCTAGTCCTGCCCCCGTCATGGAAGATAAAGGGGAGACTGTGTGCTCATGCCTTTTTGTGCTCTGGTTGCCCTCACAGATGCCAGAGCACTGTAATCATGAAGCCTGGTATCCTGGGAAGCATCATGCTACTCATGGCTGTCCTGGTGAATCTCATGGCACTGTCCTTTGACAGTGTACACATGTCACTCCTCCAGAAAGAAGATGAGAATGAAGCTCAAGGTGACCTGGAGGCCCAGCTCCAGCAAGGCCTGGTGCTCAAGCTAGCACTCCTACCAGTCAATGCTCTGGACACAGTACACTGCTGGTTCTGGTGCCATGAGATGAGCTCAGACTGGTGGGACCACATCATGATGCAGAGATGGGACAATCAGCAGTGGCTGTAGAACATCCACATGAAGAAGGCAAAGTTCCTGGAACAGTGTGAAAAGCTTGCCTTTGCCCTGTGGTGCCAGGATACCCACATGAGCCAAGGCTATCAATAAAATCCTGATACAGAGAATGTGACTCTGGGAAATGTGGACAACATAGTGGTATGTTGGGAAAAGTGCATGATGCCCGTATCTTTCAGAACTCCTGTCTCTTCCAAAAGATGCACGCTGGAATTTTTTTCCCTGACCAGAACATCAGAGTCAGAGAAGTGGACATGCCTATTGTGATCCTGGCATCCAGCCTACCCCTTGCTCTCCATGTCTCATGCAGCCCTACACAGGCAGGCTGGATCCCAGCAAGGAGGAGTTCAGCCACAGGCTGAGCAGGTGCAGAATGGTGATGGAATGTGCATTTGGACATTTAAAGGGTAGGTTCAGGATCCTGCTATTCTTGGTCCTCAGCAAATACAACATTTCCTTCATGGTTGTAGCCTGTTGTGTGCAAGAAGAGAGAAGCTTTTCTGGCAGGATCGGGGGATGTGGCAAAGCATCTGGCCTGAGAGTTTGAACAGCTGAACACCAATGCCATAAGGAGAGCATGGCAAGGGGCAGTGCAAATCAGAGATGCCTTAAAGGAGAGTTTTATGCATGTCATCTTTTGAAACTCTTCTCCCTGGCTCTCCTCAATGTGCCTCTGCATTCACTGTGTTTCCCTTTAATCCCCCCACTGAACCCATCCCACCACACCACACCCCTGCAGTTCAACCAATAAAGAGTAAATTTTTCAATGAACATTAGTATTTATAAAGGGAAAACAACAGGGGGAGGACAGAACCTGGGAACCAGAATGGGAGAGGGGGCTTAGGAACTTAAGTGGGATTGCCTCCTGTTTCCTGAGGGCCTGGAGGCTCTGTCTCTCCTTGAGTTTATCTCCCTCCTCCCCATGTCCTGGGGCCCCAGTGGCCCCTGGGAACCCTGGGGGGTGGAAGCCATGGGGCTGGTGGAAGAGGGACCAGGAGTGTAATCAGGGAAGGTGGGGTTCTGGCCCATTCCACGCAGGTCACCACGTGCTCCATCACAATGACCAGGGTGAAGAACATCATCTTATGCTGGAGTGCAAGCTGATCCCTGGTGGCTCTCCTCTCCTGCTGCTCAGTGTTCTGGTCCCACCACTCTGCTTGGATCTCCACCATGAGTGTGTGCATGAGATCTACCTGCTCCCTGAACATCTCTTGCCTCATGTTTTTGTGCCTGTGGCTCAAAGCCAGGTGGGCAGATGCAGTGGGAGGTGGAGGACCTACCAAGCTGGCTGCTGGTCCAGCTGCAAAAGAAAAGTTACAAGGGCATATATTACAAGAGATACATTGTGCGAAGCCTACCTCTAATCTCTTAGCATACATCAAAGGTCTCCAGAAAGACGTGTTCTGTGCAAGGCCAAATGTGCAGTATAAATAGGAATAATCACTTCTCTAGTTTTGCTGGAAATACTCCTTCTAATGCACACTGATATGCCATTAACCTTCTTGGCTACAAGGGCACACTGCTAATTCATATCAAGTTTCTCAACCTGTAATCCCCAGGTCTTTTTCTGCAGAACTGCTACTTAGCCAGTCTGTCCCCAACCTGGAACACTGCTTGGGATTCTTCTGTCCCAAGTGTAGGACTCTGCATTTATCCTTGCTGAATCTCATCAGATTTCTTTTGGCCCAAACCTCAAATTTGTCTAGGTAACTTTGAATTTATATCCCTACCCTCTAATGTATCGAGCTCTCCCCCTAGCTTGTGTACACAGGTATATTTAGGGTCCTTACTTAACAGGATTGGGCCTGTGGTTAAAATTAAGTAATTTTATTTTATTTCAATGTTACATATTTTGTAAAACATTCATGCTAAAATTAAATATTTAAATGTTGGTGTTATCAATGACAGAATTGTGTTTAATTTTTTATTCCTGTTTTGGATGAATTTTTAATGTACTAGAAACCTGGTGATTTACAATTTTAAGCTTTTGGCTTTCAAAGTTCGTCTCAAAGACTAAGGGCACGTCTAGACTACAAGCGTCTTTTGAACGAGAGAGCGTCTAGGCAGCAGCTTCTTTTTTTGAAAAAGAGAGCCGTGTTTTTGAGAGAGCGCACCCAGGCAGTCTGGATACTCTCTTTTGGAAAAGCACTGTTTGTGTTTAATAGTGTCTTTTTCGATAGAGCACTTTCAAAAAAAGACATTATTCCTTATAAAATGAGGTTTTCCACAGTTGAAAAAACTGCCACATTCTTTTGATTTAATTTTGAAAGAACGCTGCAGCAGTCTAGATACAAGTGAAGTTTTTCTGAAAAATATGAATAGCGCAAATTTGAATAGCGCAAATTTTGTATCTTATTTCAAGTTTAGAGTGTTGTGTAGACACACCCTGGTCAGGAGCAGTTTCCTTTAAGTTGCTTTCCCCAGCTCCTCTTTTTCTGATTGTTCCTTTCCATAGGTCTGAGTCTCGTTCCACACATGCATTGAAATCCCCAAGAAGAATGATCTTATCATTTTTAAAGGTCTCCAATAAAATGGTTTGCAGCTGAGAGTAGAAATCTTCCTTTACATCATCATCGTGCCCATTGTTGGCGTAGAGGTGCTCAAAATGGTTACCTTTTGGTTTTTGGTTTGCCTCATTCAGAGTGTCATAAGCTTCTCATTGATGCCTACTGGCAGCTCAGAGAGGCACCTTACGAGCGTGTTCTTAATAGCAAAGCCTACTCCGTATAATCGAGGTTCATCTAAAGATTTTCCCTTCCAGAATTAGGTGCATCCTCCTTTCTCTTCCCTCACCTGTACTTCATCAGCTCTTTTAGTTTGGGACAAGACAGCAATATCGATGTTAAACTGATTCTGTTTATGAGTAATGATAGCCATATGTCGCTCTGGTCAATCACTGTCTGGGTTGTCCATCAGATTATGTATGTTCCAGGTTCAAAAGTTGAAAAGTTTCTTACATTTTCGACCACTGGGGTGATGATCCTGCTGGATGTGGCTATCCAGTCAGGAAGTAGAGAGACAAGAATATTTTAGGGCACTCTTTCTAGCCTTCTCCCCATGTGGGGTGAGCAAAATGGGTCCTAAAAAGAAATGCTCAGTCATGGGTGCAGCAGCTGAGATTCTTGACCTGCCTCAGTCCTTGAATAAGACAACTGAATCACACACACACACCGCCTATGTGTCAGTCTGTGACTAGGAACTTCCAGCTCTCACAGGCCTGTTCCCACCACTCGCCAATTGCCACCAGACTTTTAATTTGTGCAGGTGTTATTTTTCCAAAAACTGGAAGATGCCAGCATGGATTTGTAAAGAACAAATCATGTCAAACGAATCTGATAGCTTTCTTTGATAGAATAAAAAGTCTTGTGGATAAAGGGGAAGTAGTAGACGTGGGATACCTAGACTTTACTAAAGCATTTGATATGGTCTCACATATCCTCTCAAGGTCCTTTCCAGTTCTAGTGTTATGTGATTCTATTATTCTAATCTAGTGCTTTCTCAAGCTATGGATATAATGGAAAATACAGTATCTCTTAGAGTCAAGGTCCATTGCTTAACTTAACCTCCATGGAAAGGATTACATCTTATGCCATTCATAAGAAAATGGTAAGATATCGTTTTGTGTTTACCATTTGAGCTAATTCCTCCAGATTCCAGATTCTTCCAAATTCCTCCAGCTAATTCCTCCAGATTCCAGAAAGTGCTGAGAAAGGGAAGGGTCATAATGCTCCAGTTGGCAACTGATATGGCCATGTGTCATGAAATAGCACAAGTATGAATCACAACAATGAATCAGTGACTCCAGTCTATAAGCAAACTCACAGCTGTGTGAAATTTTCAAGTGGACTTTCATTGTCAACTTTTTCCATGGTCAAACTATAGATTCATTTAATTGGAAGTGTACAATTGTTACTATATTTTTATAGTTCATCCTACCATGACACTATGGCACTATAATAATATTGAGTAATATGAACAATGGTCTTCTTTTAAAATACAAATGAACAACTAGTGTACTGTTTTGAATTCTACAGGCTACAAAACTATGTGGTGACGAAAGGACCAGTCTCAATTAATATGAGAAGTAAAAAGGAATTGAAAAAGAAAATTATAAAACTGTTAGAGTTCTTTGAAGGGGTTAACAAACATGCGGACAAGGGGGATCCAGTAGATATAGTATACTTGGATTTTCAGAAAGCCTTTGATAAGGTCGCTCACCAAAGGCTCTTGTGATAAGAGCCATGGGATCAGAGGGAAGGTCCTTTCTTGAACTGAGAACTGGTTAAAAGACAGGAAACAAAGGGTAGGAATAAATGGTAAATTTTCCGATTGGAGAGGGGTAACTAGTGGTGTACCCCAAGGGTCAGTCCTGGGACCAATCCTGTTCAACTTATTCATAAATGATCTGGAGAAAGGAGTAAGCAGTGACGTAGTAAAGTTTGCAGATGATACAAAACTGTTTAGGATAGTCAAGACAGAAGCAGACTGTGAGGGACTCCAAGAAGATCTCACCAAACTGAGTGATTGGGCAACAAAATGGCAAATGAAATTTAATGTGAATAAGTGTAAAGTAATGCACATCGGGAAAAATAACCCCAACTATACGTACAGTATAATGGGGGCTAATTTGGCTATGACAAATCAGGAAAGAGGTTATTGTGGACAGTTCTCTGAAAACTTCAATGCAGTGTACAGCAGCGGTCAAAAAGGCAAATAAGATGCTAGGAATTATTAGGAAAGGGATAGAAAATAAGACCCAGAATATCTTACTGCCCCTGTATAAAACTATGGTACGCCCACATCTTGAATACTGTGTACAGATGTGGTCTCCTCACCTCAAAAAAGATATTTCGGCCTTGGAAAGGGTTCAGAAAAGGGCAACTAAAATGATTAGGGGTTTGGAACGGGTCCCATATGAGGAGAGGTTAAAGCGACTGGGACTTTTCAGTTGAGAAAAGAGGAGACTGAGGGGGATATGATAGAGGTCTATAAAATCATGAGTGGTGTGGAGAGGGCCGATAAAGAAAAGTTATTTATTAGTTCCCTAAATAGAAGAACTAGAGGACACCAAATGAAATTAATGGGTAGCAGGTTTAAAACTAATAAAAGAAAGTTCTTCTTCACACCGCATGTAGTCAACCAGTGGAACTCCTTGCCAGAGGAGGCTGTGAAGGCTAGGACTATAATAGAGTTTAAAGAGAAGCTAGATAATTTCCTGGAGGTTAGGTCCATAAAAGGCTATTAGCCAGGGGATAAAATGGTGTTCTTGACCTGTTTGTCAGAGGCTGGAGAGAGATGGCAGGAGACAAATTGCTTGATCATTGTCTTCGGTCCACCCTCTCTGGGGCACCTGGTGCTGGCCACTGTCGGCAGACAGGCTACTGGGCTAGATGGACCTTTGGTCTGACCCAGTACGGCCATTCTTATGTTCTTATGTTATAAACTAAAAATGTTCTATTGTAATTCAGCTTTTCAAACTATTGTAGCACAATTTGTAAGCATACAATAGAGGGTAGGTGATTTCTGAGGAGTTTGTTTCTTCTTTAACACACCTTTGGAGTAGCATGACAAACATTTCATATGGTAGTTGTCATAGTAACAATCAGGTTTTTTACTAAATAAAATGTATTATTTGAAAGTTGTTATGGTAACACTTATCTTCTTAAATTAGGGTAAATAATTGTGAAGAACTGGCATAATTTAAACACTTTTAAGTTAAAATTCTTCAAAGGAGCCTTAACTCCCCTCTAGTTTATGTTTGGCTATTTATGTATATTTAATTATTTTATTAGGTATGAAATTACAGCGCACATCTTAGGAATATAATATTTTTATAAAGTACACATATTACATTAACTTCAAATCATAAATAGTTTCTTCCCACAGAAACTGCAAACTCTAATTCTAACTGCAAGCTCAAAATCCATTACAATGTCACGCTGCCTTCAGAGTACTTTGCTATGTAGCTATGGGATTCCTAGGATATTCCTAGAACATAGAACACAATAATAAGTACAGCTATTTTGTCATGTTGAATCCTGAGTTTTTTAAACACTTTAGCTATCATTTCTTAATTAGATCACAAAATACTTTATAATAATTTGTGAAAAATCATTACTGTGCTTCATCCCCAAAATTTGTAGTGGTAGTATTAAAAGCGCAAATACAGTTCACATTGAAATTGCTTAGATAGTCCTTATGCTTGTGGCCTAAAATGCATTGATGGCATTTTGAAATCTCCCAGAATGGCATGGATATGGGTCAACAATAGAATAGATCAGAAAATGATGGCATTTCATGTGTTCAGTTTGGAATGGTTCAGTTCTCTACTGTGCATGGCCTTACTGGTTGTTTCTTTTGAGTTTTTTTCACCATTAGTGAAAGAGAATTATCCAATGTTATAATTTATAATTATGGGAGGTGGGTCCTATTCCCAAGTGTGATGCAGATTTTATATGATAGGGCAAGCCATTAAACCACCATATACTTTAGTTTCCACATCTTTAAACTGGGGATAATAGCAATTTACACTCACAGTGATGTGAAACTAAGTCCATTAATATTTGTGAAGTGTACTGTGTACACCAATTGAAGGATAAAGGGGTTAAAAAAGGGGTAATGGGGTAGAGGCCTACTACGGACTGCCTAGCCAAGAAGAGGTGAATGAAGGGTTTTTTTTAACAATCAACAAAATAATCCAAAGCACAAGACTTGGTGCTGATGTGAGACTTCAGCTACCCAAACATCTGTTGGGAAAATAACACAGAGGGGCAGAGATTATGCAATAAGTTTTTGGAATGTATTGGAAACCATTTTTTTATCTCAGAAGCTACTAAGTAAGAAGTTGTTCTAGATTTCATTTTAGCAAATAGGAAGAAATGGGTTGAGAATTTGAAAGTGAAAGGTATCTTGGGTGATCAGATAAGGTAATGATCATAAGGTCGGATCCGAGGCTAAAATAGGGAAAGAATGAGTTAAAAATTACTTTAAAAAGTTAGAGGTCTTCAAGTCACCAAGGCCTCATGAAATACATCTGTGAATACACTGGGATCAAACTGAGGAGAAATCTGAGTCATTGGCAATTATCTCTGAAAAGTCATGGAAGACGGGAGAGATTCCAGAAGACTGGAAAAGGGCAAACATAGTGCCCACCTATTAAAAGAGTGATAAGGACAACTCAGTGAATTAGAAACTGGTTAGTTTAATTTATGTACCTGGAAAGGTAATGGCACAAATCAATTTGCAGGTATCTACAAGATAATAAGGTGATAAGTAACAGCATGAATTTGTAATGAACAAATTATGGCAAACCAATCTGACCTCTTTCTTTGACAGGGTAACAATCCTTGTGGGTAAGGGGAAGTGGTATATGTGGTATAGTAAGGCTTATGATACTGTCTCACATTACCTTCTTATAAAGAAACTAGGGAAATACAACCTAGATGGAAAAGGTGGCTACGTATCTGGTTGAATAACTATTCCCAAGAGAATAGTTATCAATAATTCACAATCATGCTAGAAGAGCATAATGAATTGGGTCCTGCAGGATTCTGGATCCAGTTCCATTCAATATCTTCATCAATGAATTACATAATGGCATAGAAAGTACATATATAAAGTATATCAGCCTCTCCTCGTAGGTCATGTCCTCCAGCCCCCTAATCATTTTGGTTACCCTCCAATAGACCAAAGAAGGCTAATGGGCTAATAGGGTGCATTAGTAGAAGCAATGTCAGTACATCTAGAGAACTGATTATTCCCCTTTTTTCAGCACTAGTAAGGCTCTATCTGGAGTACTGAATCTAAAGAAAGGATATAGACGCATTGGAGAAAACCCAGCAAAGGGCAACCAAAATTATTAGGGTACTGTAGCACATGACTTATGAGGAGAGGCTGAGGGATTTGGGCTTGATTAGTCAACAGAAGAGAAGAGTGAGGCGGGGGATCTGATAACAGCCTTTAATTACCTGAAGGGATGTTCTAGAGAGGATGGAGAGAAGCTGTTCTCAGTAGTGAGGGATGGCAGAACGAGGATCGATGATCTCAATTTGCAGTGGGGGAGGTCTAGGCTGGATATTAGGAAAAACTATTTCACTAGGAGGGTGGTGAAGCACTGGAATGGGTTACCTCAAGAGGTGGTGGAATCTCCATCCCTAGAGGTTTTTAAGTCTCAGCTTGACAAATCCCCTGGCTGGGATGATTTGGGTGTGATTGGTCCTCCTTTGGGCAGGGGGTTGAACTCGATGACCTCCTGAGGTCTCTTTCAACCCTATGATTCAATTATTATAATTAGAAATTATCTGGACAAACTGGAGAAATGGTCTGAAGTAAATAGGACCATTCAATAAGGACAAATTCAAAGTACTCCATTTAGGAAGGAGCAATCAATTACACACATGAAAAATGGGAAATGACTGACACAGAAGGAATACTGTGGAAAAGGGTCTGGGGTCATAGAGGACGACAAGCTAAATATGAGTTAACAGAGTAACATTGTTGCAAAAAATCAACATCATCATAAGTAAGACATGAGAAGTAATTCTATTGCTCTACTCCATGCTGATTAGGCCTCAGCTGGATTTATTGTGTCCAGTCTGTGTGCCATATTTAGGAAAGATGTGGAAAAACTGGAAAAAGTCTATAGAAGATCAGCAAAAATTAATAAAGTTCTAGAAAGCATGACCTATGAAGAAAGTTTGAAAAAATGGGTTTGTTTAGCCTGGAAAAGACAGAGAGGAGACATGATAACTATTTTGAAATCCATGAAAGGTTGTTACAAAGAGGAGGGAAAAAATGTTCTTTTTAACCTCCTAGGATAGGACAAGAAGCAAAGGGGATAAATTGCAACAAGGGAGATTTAAGTTGGAAATTAAGAAAAAGTTCCTATCTGTCAGGGTGGTTAAGCACTGGAATAAATTGCCTAGGGAGTTTGTGGAATCTCTATCATTAGAGATTTTTAAGAGCAGGTTAGACAAACTCCTGTCTGGGATGGTCATATAATGCTTAGTCCTGCCACGAATGTAGGTGACTGGAGTAGATGACCTCTCAATAGCCCTTCCAGTCCTACAATTCTATATGGCACTATAGAAAATGCAACATAATATTATGGGCAATCAGAATATATTATAGGTATGCATCAAGTAATGATCAGGAATTATTACAAAAATACCTTGTGTGATGCATATAAGTAGGTGCTACTAAGAAGTGTAAGTTTATCATAGTATGTGTGACAGGCTGCTGGTTAAGTCAGAGCCTTAAATCAGAGCCCTGCCACTACAGCCTGGCTGAAAAGGGCAATTGAAGCCAGCTGAGTAAGCCCATGCCTGAGGGGCTAATAGCAAACAGCTCATTGGGCTTCATTAGCAGAGGGTTAGATAAGGCAGCCAGAGGAGGAGGGGCGGCGGCGGCGCGAAGCGAAGCCAGGCCAGGCCAGGCCAGGCCAGGCCAGACAAGACAAGACAGTGGCTGAGTGTGCTCCTTGGCCAGCTGGAGAACCTAGCTGAGTTTGCTGCTGGAACAAAGCTCTATAAATAGAAGGTGATGGGAAATTAGTATGGATAATAAAAGGCACAGGTGATTGCACAGGAATGGGTCTCCAGTTGATTTGTGACTGAAGAAGGGATCCTAGGGTGAGGGGCCTGGACAGGACTTCGCCACATATGTTACCATAGAATTTCTAAAGATCATAAATATTTGCTAGATTTCTGGCATAAATCCATTGTTTTTTTTGCCCTGCCAAACCTTTTTTTCCCTTTTACTTTTTAGAGTACAGACTTTAAAACTATTGCCTCCGGGGGAGGGGGGTTTCAAGGGAAACTGATTTTTTTTTTTTCATTAAAAACCAATAGGATAAATCTTGGCTTCAAATTAAGATAATCACTTTTTTTTTTTTTTTACAACTAAATTATCTTCAAAGGTTTTATTAGAAGCAGATTTCTTATCACCAAAGTCAACTTCAGAACTGGAAACTGGACAAGTTTCTCTTTATCAAAAGAGAAAACATTTGTATGAGCCAAACTCCCACCCTCTTTGTTCCCCTACAGCACCTAGAGTGGGATTCATAATGGATCTTCACATCTTTTCTTTCCTGTTTTTTTTAAAGGGAGTTAGAAAAGTGCAAAACAGCAGCTGTTTCACCAAGCTGATTTTAACTAGAAATTAATTCCTGTGACTGATTCTGGGATACATTGCTTCTGTTACTAAAGAGAAAAACAGCTATTTAAAATGGCCTGTTATTTTGCCTGTTCACTTTCAGAATTCCACTTGTGTGCCCACCTAGCACAGTAAGGCCATAAAAGTTGGTTTATCTATACCTGTCCATGTGGTGCACAGCCCCTCCCATGACTATTTAGGGGTGGCACCACCATGAACTTCTTCAGTTCCTTCTCCCTGCTTGTGGTCGTGTTGGTGCATTCTATGTGGTATTTACCTCACACTTTTGTGGTTAGCTCAGAGTTTCTTCTTTTTTATATATATAGTTAATTATAGTTAGTAGTAGTATGTTTATTGTTAGAACACTTAGTCTAAGTCTACACTGACAAGCTATTGCACAGTAAATCATCCCCCAGCCCATTAACTTTCATGGTGTGCACATTGACTTAGTGCACACTAGACCCACGCTCCAGGTAAACCATCTATTCAACAAGCATAGAGCTTGCTGTGCTCTGTATACACCACTGGGATGCCAGGGTGGACACCATAGTGTAGTACTGTGTTCTGACTGGCCTCTGGCACCCTTCCCACGATTCCTGTTCTGTCCTCTCTGGTCATCTGTTTGAACTCTACTGACCTGCTCTCAGGTGACCAGCCCTCAGACCTGCCCTTTGTGTTCTCTTTGAAATTTCAAACTCCCCATCCTTGTTTGCTCAGCGAGGTGCGGTGTGTTCTCAGCACATCTCTCCAGCTGCGCTTGCCTGCTCCATGCTCTAGGTGATCCTAGAGCTGTATTGAGCTATGCCAAGGTGCTGAACCTCATCAGCATTTGGGAGAGGAGGCAGTCCAGTCCCAGCTGTGCTTTAGCCATAGGAACTATAATACCTAATAGCACATTTCAAGATGAGCGGTTCTCAAAGTTTGTTCTGCAGACTACTTGTGGTCTGCAACCATCTTGCAGATGAACCGCAGGCTCGGGGATTGTCCCCTCCAAACACCAGGGAATCTGCAATGTGTTCCAGCCCTACACCCTCCCTCCCCCCAGGAGATTGAAGCGCCAGTGCTGGATTCCCACTGCGGGAGGGGAGCCTTGCAGCCTGGATCTGGCTTGTGGGGAAAGGAAGCAGCTCCATACACCTCCACTCCTCTTACCTCCAACTGAGGGAACAGCAGCACAGCGGGGGCTTTCCAGAATATCAGCCAATGGGGGCAGCAGGGGAGCAATGCCTGGGAGTGGCAGGAGGCACAGAACCAGGTAAGTGCCCCATCCTCTTTGTGCCCAGACCTCATCCCCCAATCCCTCTCACACGCCCCCTCCCACCAACATTGAACCCCAACACACTCCTGCACCCTACCTAGAACCTCAACCACGCCACACTCCTGCACCCAACCTCCCTCCCAGCCAGACCTCCCCACCTCCAGCCCACTCTACACCCTCCCCCTAGGCCAGACCTCCCCCCCTACCTTCAGCCTGTTGCTGTACCCTACCTCCCACCCACCCCCTCCTGCACCAATTTTGTCATCATAGGTGGTTGGCTGGTGGTCCGTGGAAAGGTCTGTGTTGAGTGGAGTGGACCATGGGCCAAAAAGTTGGAGAATCACTGTTATAAGTAAATATCTTATTGTCTTTTCTGTTTCACGCAAACATGAAGCAGAATACAAAGCTCAGAATGAGGATGGACATGCAAATTGAAGGGGAGAAATGATTCACACAAACCCCTAGGAAATGAAAATGTTAAGCTTTACAGTTTAAAATAACACTGTAGTAGCCCTCTCTTCATTCACAGTAAAAAACAACCTGGAATACTTATCTGTATTGTAACTAGTGTTCTTTGAGTTCTGGGTGTGGACATGTATTCCCCCATAGTGTGTGCATATCAGAGAACAAAAGCCTGAGCCTTCCCCAGGGCTATTTCAGAGTAGTATTGCTTTGACCTGCCTCAGTACCTCCAGGCTGTGTCTACATTGGCGCAATATTGCGCCAAAGTGGTTGCTTTTGCACAAAAACATGCTGCCTGTCTACACTGGCGGCGAGTTCTTGAGAAAGAACACTGACGTTCTAATGTGTGAAATCAGTGCTTCTTGCGCAAGAATTATGATGCTCCTGCTCAGGAATAAGCCCTCTTGCGCAACTGTTCTTGCTCAAGAGGCCAGTGTAGACAGTCAACATGAATTTCTTGTGCAAGAAATCCTGATGGCTAAAACGGCCATCGGAGCTTTCTCACGCAAGAGAGCATCTGCACTGGCACAGATGCTCTTGTGCAAAAGCACATGCCAGTGTAGAGGCTCTCTTGCGCAAATATTTTAGCGCAAGAACTCTTGCGTTAAAGAGTATTTGCGCAAGATCATGCCAATGTAGACGTAGCGCCAGGCTATGGGTTTGTTACCCTGGCAGATGTAAAATGCTGGCAGTGACAGCGCTGCTCATAAAGCACAGCAGAGAAAATGCTATTGGGTGTCCATGCTGTCAGCCACCAGCACATTAATGTGACCATGCTCGCAACACTTGCAGTGCCTTTTAGAGAGGTGCATTCTGGGCAGCTATCTCACAGAGCACCACATCCAGCTCACAAGGCTCCCCTCAATCTGCAACAGCGCTTCAACCTCATAGGGCTTGCACATGCTGCAGGCTCCCTGCTGGGGGGCAGGGTGAGCCACACTTCGAGCACCGCTGGCCTATAACCACTGAGTTCTACCTGATTAAAGCTGAAACCATTTGAAATCATCAAGTTTCACAGAGAAAACATGAATCAGTCCAGATTCACTCAACACTTGGTTCAGGTTCACTAAGGCCACGTCTACACTACAGATAAGATTAAAACAGCTGCAGTCAATCTTCCAGGGTTCAAGTTAGTGGGTTTAGTGAAGACACACTAATTCACACTGAGAGAGCACTCCTGTTGATGTCGATAGCCCTGCTTATACCAGGAGTAAGAGAAATTAAAGGGAGGGTATGCTCCCTTTGACTTCCTGCAGTGTGGACAGCACCAGAATTCAAAAAAATACTTGAACTTAAGCTATGCAACTAACATAGCTGAAGTTGAGTTTCTTAATTCAAACTTATCCCTAGTGGAGAGCAGGGATAAGAGTTTATCTGTGATGCAATTAAAAACTCACAGCTGGCCTGGGTCAACTGACACAAGCTAAGTGGGTATTTAATTGAACTGTAGGCATTCAGACTCAGGCTAGAACCTGTGTTCTGGGACTCTGTGAGAGAAGAGAGCAGTAGAGCCTGGACTTTTGCCTGAGCCCAAATAGCTACATGTTTCCTCCTCCTTAGCCCAAACCAGACTCAGCTGACAGAGGCCATCTGCAGCTCTTTAATTGGAGTGTAGACTTACCCTACGATGAATGAATTGTTCTGTGCTTTGTGTGTGTCATGAAACTGCAGCCTAGGACAGTTTTGCCTAGTTTCAGTTTCATTCTGAAAGTTTCACCAAACTCATATGTCTCAGGGGGTTGCCATGTTAGTCTGTAACTTTAAAAAGGAGTAGCCCTGTAGCACCGTAGGCTACATCTACACTACATGCTTCTTTTGAAATAAGCTTTTGAAAAAGCTTCTTTCGAAAGAAAGCATCCAGACTACAAAAAGCGAATTGAGAAAGTGGAACCACTTCTGGCAGGGCATGGGGGCAGCATTTACTTCCAGGTGCAGCTGCATGAGCTTTGCAGTGACGGGTATTTAAAGGGACCCCCCCCCCGGACAGCCATTTCTCTGCTTCTGCTGCTGGCTTGCCTACCTCTAAGAGGGACAGCAAATCTTCTTCAGTACATCCTCTGGTTGCCCAGCTTTCTTGGTCGCCACAGCAGTTTGGTTTTGTGTTGATTTTTCTGGTTTTTTTTTTTTTTTTTTTTGCCATGGAGCTGGAGCCGCACCTGGGCAGGCAATGGCCCCACACTGCCATGCTGCAAATTCTGCTGCACCTCCATGACACCATCATGATGCTCCTGTCTCATCTGGACCCAGTCCTCAGATTTCACATCCTCACCCAGCATGTGGGACCAATGCCCTTGCCTCCAAACTTCCTCATGGAGAGGCGATTTTGAAGGCTGGACACCAGTTCCGACTGGTGGGACCGGCTCATCATGGAGCGGTGAGACAACCAGCATTGGCTCTGAAGCTTCCGTATGCGGAAGGCCACATTCCAGGAGCTGTATGCCTGGCTCGCTCCTGCCCTAAAATGACAGGACACCCACTTGCGACCCTCCTCTCCCTGGAGAAGCGGGTCGCTATTGCCCTGTGGAAGCTCGCCACCCCTGACAGCTACCGTTTGGTGGGACACCAGTTTGGCGTGGGGAGGTCTACTGTCAGGGTTGTCTTGATGGAAGTAAGTCTCTCTTAGGGGACAGTCCCTGCAGGGTGGGGGGACTGGAAAAGGGAAACTGTCAGGAAAGGGCAGGGGGAGTGGGGGTTGTAGTGGGAATGGAGGAGGCCTCCTGGCCCCATCCAGCCTCCTGGCCTCACCCCGGCTGGGGGGGCAGCTTGAGGTAGGGGCTCTTTGGGTCTTTGGGAGGTGCTCCTTCCCCCCCAAGGGCTCAGGCATGCCTTCTAATTCCCTATTTTGTGTGTTTCTATTTTCCTCTCTCTGCAGGTGGTGAGGGCCATCAACTCAAAGCTGCTGCACAGGATTGTCCACCTCAGAGACCTGGACACCATCGTGGCAGGCTTTGCTGGGCTAGGAGTCTTGAACTGCAGAGGCGCGCTCAGATGGGACTCACATCCTGATCCGTGCACCACCCCATTGAGCAGCCTAGTTCATAAACAGGAAGGGCTACTTCTCAATGGGGCAGCAGGCCCTGGTCAACCACAGGGGACAGTTTACAGACATTTGTGTCGGGTGGTCAGTCCAGGCACATGATGCCTGCATATTTAGGAACTCCTACCTGTATCTCAGGCTGCAGGCTGGAACATTCTTCCCACAGAGGAGTTTTGCAGTCGGGGATGTGCAGATGCCGATGTGCATCACGGCCGACGCAACATCCCTGAGGAGGTGGTCACGTGTTGTGTGTTCCACAACCTAGTAGAGAGCAAAGGGGAGGCCTTCCTCCCAGGGTGGACGACAGGCTGGTGATGAGGGAAGGCAGTTCGAGCAGCTCCGGACAGATGCCAGGCCAACCAGGCCAGAATGAGCATCTGGGGAGCCCTGAGGGAGACATTCTCAGAAGGAGCCCAATGACTCTCCCCAAGGGCTCCCCAATGGGGACTTGGGCCTGGCCCCCCAATATCTTTCACTCCACAACCCATCCCTGCCCCACTTTCTGGACATTAAAGATAGACACCAGCTTTTGTTTGAAAAATAAAGTTTGTATTAAATTACAAGCAATGTAAATAACAAATGCAGAGATTGTTGCAAAAATATACTTTGTATCAAACTTCCAGCAATGTAAATAACAAAAACACAGTTTTGGTTTAAAAAATAAACTTTGTCTTCAATGGAAAAATGTGTCTTTAACTGATGGAAGGGGGCTCTAAACCCGGAGCGGGGAAGGGGGTTTAAGGCCGGGGGTGCTGCCTGTACCACAGGCTCCTGGTGCCTCGAGTCCGAGGACCTCAATGGCCATGACCTCTCAGATTGTGGCAAAGATGATAGTCTGCTTCTGGACGAGCTCATCCAACAGGCGATCGTGCCACACAGCCTCTGCCCACGTCCTCTCTTCCATGCTGTTATTTAGTATCTCCAAGACTGCGATGTGTTTCCTAATTATGTCATTGTAAACATGCCAGTGCCTGCGGCTGCCATGGATCCGGGCTGGCGGTGGGACTGATGTACCGTGACCCTGTGGCATGACTAGTCCCGCTGTGGCGGAAAAGAGGGAGAGGCGGTCAGTCCTTCATGCACCCACTGTCCCGGAGAGCATGCCCTCATTGTGGTAACTGTCCCTGAGATAGGGATGCTGAGGTTCTGCCAGCAAGACCACGTGTGGGCTGGCCAGCAGCCTTAGCCTCACATGGGCCCCAAGGTGCCAATGGGACCATCCTGCTCCCCTTCTTCCCTCTCCCTTGCGCCAATCTGCTCAGGGCAGTGTCCACCCATAGGGGGTTCCCAGGTGTTAAAGAGAAGCCTGGAGCGACCAGACCTTCCCTGCGCTTCCCCCCCACCCCCCTATGCCTGCACATGGCAGCACTGTCTGCAGGAGTGGGTGATGCCTTGCATGTGCACACATGGCCGAGTGCTATGTGCAACACTCATGTGTGTGTCCTGGGGCCCAGCCTGCTTCTCACAGTGCCTGGCACTCGCTGGGCTCGCACA
Organism: Pelodiscus sinensis; assembly: GCF_049634645.1. Lineage (NCBI taxonomy): Eukaryota > Metazoa > Chordata > Testudines > Trionychidae > Pelodiscus > Pelodiscus sinensis. The sequence continues at coordinate 13,854,903 of NC_134723.1, forward strand.
TGTGTGGGGCCCTCCCCAGGCTGTGAGCAGCAGCCCATGTGTGCTCTGGGACTGGCTCCTGGCACCACATGTCGCACACTGCCACTGCACATGCTTGCACATGCACAGCCAGCTGCACGCTGTCAAGGCCAAGCATGACATGTCCCTCGCTCCCCAACCCCTGTGCTCCTTCTCCAGCTGCTGCTTTCTTCTTCTGGTACTGCTCCAGTCGCGCCACTAAATGTTTTTCAAGCCAGACTCCACCAAGAGCAGTGGAGACTGGGGTTCCCCACCACCCAAGATTTGATCCAGCTCTTCATAGTATGGGCAGAAGTGTGGGGCTTCCCCTGAGAGGGAGTTTCAGTCACAGGTTGTGGCATACTCCTGCCCCACACCATGGGCCAAGTGCGGGCAAAAGTTAAGGAATTGAGGCAGGGGTTTGCCACAACCCGTGACTGAAACTCCCACTCAGGGGAAGCCCCACACTTCTGCCCATACTATGAAGAGCTGGATCAAATCCTGGGTGGTGGGGAACCCCAGTCTCCACTGCTCTTGAGATAAAGACCCCGCTAGGGTGCCCTTTGTTGGCCAGCCTATTGGCCATACTCCCATAAATGTCAATGTTTCAGTGTCCAGATTGCAGGGCCTGTAGGGACTACTCCTCAGACAACAGCTCTAGCAGGGTCTTTATCTCTTTCCCGATCATAAGGGTGCCCATCGTTTAATGCCCCTGGGTAGGTCCTGTGCTGACTCCCTGGAAAGGCCAAGAGGGTCTTGGGGTCCTTGTCACTGTGCCATGGTTGGGTCAGGCTGTGGCAGGGAGAGCCGTGTGGTCAGGGTCCTGCTCTGGCTGGCTTCCTGACACAATGACTGCCACGAGTGCCTGTGCCTTTAAGACATGGCTGCAGACAGGAACAATAGAGGTGTTATTATTGTAGATGGAGTATTTACCAGGGCTTTTTCCTGAAGGCCTTTTTTTTCTGAAAAAGCTGCCTCCCCACATCCACACGCTCCTTTTTATGAAAAATCTCTTTCAAAAAGGGCATTATTCCTTATAAAATGAGGTTTACCAATACCAACAGAAGGGCCGCATTCTTTCGATTTACTTTCAAAAGAACATGACTGAAAGAACCCTAAGGGTGTGTCTAGACTACAGGGCTGTGTCTAGACTGCATCCCTTTTCCGTAAAAGGGATGCAAATTAGACACATCGCAATTGCAAATGAAGCAGGGATTTAAATCCCCCCCCGCTTCATTTGCATAAACATGGCTGCCGCTTTTTTCCGGCTCGGAGCTTTGCCAGAAAAAAGCTCCAGTCTAGACGGGGATCTTTCAGAAAATAAAGCCTTTTCCGAAAGATCCCTTATTTCCTTATTTGCGCAAAACAAATCTGAGCTGTCTACACTGGCCCTTTTGTGCAAAAGCTTTTGCGCAAAGGGACTTTTGCCCGAACGGGAGCAGCATAGCATTTCCGCAAGAAGCACTGATTTCAGACAATAGGAAGTCAGTGTTCTTGCGGAAATTCAAGCGGCCAGTGTAGACAGCTGGCAAGTTTTTCCGCAAAAGCAGCTGCTTTTGTGGAAAAAATTGCCAGTCTAGACTCAGCCATAATGTATGCAATCTAGTTGTAAATGAGTATTTTCTGTTAGCTCTGACCTGTAGCATGTTTTGTATGCTATTGACATTAGTTTGGGTAAGCAGATAATTTACCCAAAAAGCTGAAGAATGGTTATCTCTTAACACATTAATTTTCCAATTCCACTAGCCTACAGCATATTTTGCCTAACATTTTGGAAAGATAACTTGACTCAGCATGCGCATGCATGGAATCGGTGGCAGAGTGAGAGTCCAGGAGGTCGAAGAAATAAATATTGCACAAACATCCCCACAGCATATCCGTCCCAATGAGTCTCAACTCAGACTTGGAGGACTAACTGTATTTTGATTCTATTATTTATTGATATTGATAAATATTGTTCATAGTGAAATTCAGTCCCAAAGATACAGAATGAATCCTTTGCACCTATTAAGTCATACCTAAGTCTTTAGCGGGGGATTTAGTGAGAATTAAGTGTCAATAGACCTTATATTGGCCCTCTAATTATGGCCAGTTTTCACTTTTAGAGATCACTTGACTGAATTGATTACAGGTACTTTAGGTAGCATGGTCAGGAAGGTGGACCTCCCCCCCCCCCAGTTCTTTGCACAGGGACTAAGGCAAGGGATCCTCAGGATTTGTGGGCTGAAATTACACCTAATGATTAAATCATGCATTAAACTTCTTCCAGAGGTCCTGGAACATTCCCAAAATTAGGTTGGTGGGGGCCCCACTCTCTGAGGCTCTTCCTCCAGCCAAGCCTGAAGCTGGAGCACGGGGAGAGAAGAGAGGCCAAAATCAGCTCTCTGCCTGTGTCCTCTTCTCCTGGTCATCTCCCCTATGACAGGTGGAAGGACCCAGGCTTCCCACAACTACTCATGTGACTTTCCCCAACCCAGCTTCCGGGTGGTACTGGGTATGCCTCCGTGCTGTAGCCATGATAAAAGTGGGCAGATACAATGGACCCTTGACCAGACCAGGGGGGAGCTGCTAACAGCAGCTCCTGGCTTGTGAATAAACAGCATTTTGTTCATAAAAATAAGATGAATGCATGGCCTAATGGCATCTTACTTGCCTGATGAACATTCAGGTTTAAAAGCTAGAAGCCAATACTTACTAATTAAATCAGTTAGTATTTATTTATTTATTTGTCTGTTTGCAATACCAGAGTTCTACTCATGGACTAGATCCTATAATGCTGTTAAAAGACAAAAGAAAAAGATGGTCTCTATAACAAAGTGTGTGTTCTAACTACAAGGCAAGAGACAACAGATGGAAACCTACAGAAAGATGGGGAAGCACAAGAAAATAAACAATATTGCTCAGCATGACATGTCGTAGCACAGCAACAGACTAACTGTTGTCAAGTTTTGTAGGCATTCCAGTAAAGAGCAGTTTTATGGAGTAATATAAAAGAGGATAATGAGTTGGTTGTGCATTTATCAGTGGGGTCTTCTTTTCATCCACAGGGGGTAGGATGGGAGAAAGCAAAAAGATGCTTGTTTGAAAAATTAACAAGTGGATGACGTATGCTGGTTTGTCACAGGGAGTCTCTGTCACTGGCCAGTTAACTAGATTTCCTGCCCAGCCTGTATGGTCTCACAGGCTACATCTAGACTGCAAGTTTCTTTTGGAAAAAGCTTTTCTGGAAGAGATCTTCTGGAAAAACTTTTTTTGAAAGAGAGTATCTACATTTATTGGACACTATCTCACATATAAGGCCACCCAGAATCAGTTCAGGCAGCGCATTAGGTCAGCAGTTGCTTCCGAGTGCTTTTGCCTAAGGCTATCTGAGACACTGCTTAAAGGGAGCTCCCTGGACAAACATTTCTCTGCTTCTGCTGCGTGCTTGCCTACCTATCTGAGGCACAGCAAAGCTTTAGCAGTGAGTGCCGTGGTTGCCCTGCTTCAGGATGCTACAGCATTAATCTTCTTGCCAGGGAGCTGGAGCTAACTCTGGGCATGTGATGGCCCCACACAGCCATGATGCAGTTTCTGCAGGCTCCCTTCCTGGTCATGGAGACCCTCTCCCTGTGTGTGGAAGCAAGGCCCTTGCACAGTGGAGAGATGGTTTTGGAGGCTGATCACCAGTTCCGACTGGTTCATGGATCAGTAGGACAAGCAGCAGTGGCTCCAAAACTTCCGCATGCAGAAGACCACCTTCATGGACCTGTGCGCCTGGCTCACTTCTGCCTTCCAACGACGTGACTCCCATCTGCAGCCCACCATCCCCTGGAGAGGTGGGTTGCCATCTCCATCTGGAAGCTCACCACCCCAGACAGCTACCAGTCAGTGAGCAACCAGTTCAGCGTAGGGAAGTCCACCGTTGGGGCCTTCCTTATGGAGGTAAGGCGCTCTTGGCCTGTAGTCCCTGCAAGGGAAGGGAGTCCTGAAAAGAGGGACCCTAAGGAAAGAGAGGTGCAGGGGTGGGCTGGGGGTTGGGGAAGCCCCATCCCTGGGAGGTTGTGCCATCCCCCCATACACAGTCCTGCTGCTGGGGGGGTGGCCTCATAGGGGGTGGCTCCTGGGGTGTTTGAGGGGAGGGAACAAGAGGGGGGAGCACCTCTCAAGGGCTCAGGCACTCCCTCTCATTCTCTGTTTTGTGTGTTTCTTTGTCTCCTTCTCTAGGTCGTGAGGACCATCAACTCCATCCTGCTGCGCAGGGTCATCCTCCTGGGAGACCTGGACCCGATCGTCATAGGATTTGCTGCCCTGGAGTTCCCTAACTGCAGGGCAGTGATTTATGGAACCATCATCCCAATCAATGCACCACAGCATCGAGCAGCCCAGTACATCAACTGGGCTATGTATTAATGAAGTAGTTAAGGTGTGAGTGTTGTTGGGGTTTACCGAGCAAGCCTGCCCTATATAAATGCTCACACATTACTGAACATCAAGATAAAGTTCCCAAAGTTCTGACTCAACAATCACTGGCCTTCAGATAAAACCTGAGATGGATTCTTTAAAGAAAGTATGGTCTTTGGTTAGAACCCTTGTCAGGAGTATAGAGGGAGCACTCAAAAGTATTCCAGGATACTGCAAACAACCTACAATAAAATGGCAAGGAGTCCTGTGGCACCTTATAGACTAACAGATGTATTAGAGCATAAGCTTTCATGGGCAAAGATCCACTTTGTCAGATACATGTAGTGGAAATTTCCAGAGGCAGGTGTAAATATGCAGGCCAGAATAAGGCTAGAGATAACGAAAGTGATGCTGAATTAACTTTGTTATGTCTAGCCTTATTCTGGCCTGCGTATTTATACCTGCCTCTGGAAATTTCCACTACATGCATCTGACGAAGTAGGTCTTTGCCCACGAAAACTTATGCTCCAATATATCTGTTAGTCTATAAGGTGCCACAGGACTCCTTGTCATTTTTGCAGAGCCAGACTAACAAGGCTACCCCTCTGATACTCTAATAAAATGAATCCCTTTCTGACATAGGGAAGTACAGGTTGAAAGTCTTTTAACCAGGATCCTCTGGTCTGGCAACATCCATGCTCCAGCATGAATGTTGCAGGACCAGAGAATCCCGGTGGAGGGCTGGTGGCAAGGATCCTTGCATGGCTGACAGGGCAGTGGTCTACCTGCAGCGAGCTGATGGCAGAGCTGCGGGCTCTGGTCAACCACTGTGGACAGTTTACAGACATTTTTGTAGGGTGGTCAGGCAGGACGCACGATGCCCATGTATTTAGAAACTCCAGCTTCTACCAGAAGCTGGAGGCTGGGACATTCTTCCCCTAGTGTGACTTTGGGGTTGGGGACATGCAGATGCCACTGGGGGACATGCCCTACCCCTCATGCCACGGCTGATGAAGCTGGCCACCTGGACCCCAGCAGGTAACAATTCAATGCTCACCTCAGCTGGGCCCGCATGCAGGTGGAATGCGCCTTTGGGCACCTGAAGGCAAGATTCAGATGCCTCCTGACCCGCCTTGATGTGGGGCAGCACAACATCCCCGAGATGATCTCCACATATTGTGTCCTCCACAACATGTGGAGAGGAAGGGGGAGGCCTTCCTACTGGGGTGGGGGTCAGAGGCTGGCTGGGAAGAGAGGGCAGAAGCAGGGACTGCAGCCAGGTGTGCCATCATTTCATGCATATTGGCATACATATTGTTGCCCTTCTGCACAGTCTGGTCCTACATGCAGTTTCGCCACTCAGCGTCCTCCCAGACCTTCTGGGTCAGGGTTTGCTGCATGTCTTGCAGGACACCCATGTGCTGCCTCATGAGGTCCTCCTCGACTCTCCTGCACTTGCGGCTCCCCTAGGGTCAGGTGGCTGCCTCCAATGGCATGGATTGCCCCTCAGCGATGGCTGGTCCAGCTGTGGAGAATAAAGAGGGAGAGGCAGTCAGTCATCCATACAGACACTGTCCCTGAGGCCCCCGTGTGCTCCTCCGTGAGCTGAGACCAACAGTCCTTGGACCAGAGAATGGGGAGGTCCTGGGAGCACTGCACAGCGGGCCCTGCCTCACAGGGGCCCTAAGGTGCCCAGGGAACCATGCTTCCCACCCCACCCCACTCCCGTCCCACAGACAAGCAGAGAAGGGAAGTGTCTGGCCATCGTGGGATCCCATAGATGGGAGAGAGGCCTGGAGCAGCCTGGCCTTCCATGGGGCCCACACACACACCTGCACCTGGCAGTTCCGTCTGTGGGAGCAGGTGGGGCCTCACATGGACAGGCATAACTTTCTGCTGTGTGCTGCACTTCTCGATCTGTGTGGGGTCATGCATGAGCTCTTGTGCACAGCCTGCTTCCAGCGTTGGCAGGTGGTGGAAGGGTGTACCCCCTTTTTCTCCCCCAGAGGTCAAATGTGTTTGGGGCCTCCCCACAGCCTGCGAGCAGGATCCTGGGGTGCTCCGGGGCTGCCTCCTCAGGACGCATGGAACACACTGGCACTGCACATGGTTCCAAGTGCCTGGACGATGTCCAGGATGAGCAGGCCGAGCGATGATCATACCCCATCCCCTCTGGACCCACCACCCCCACCCTGTGTGTTTGGAAAACAGATGATCCCTCCCCACCATCAGAGGATGCCTGGGAGATCTCCAGCCCCCAAGATACTGGCTCCAGGGTGGGGGCGACTGTACTGGCTGTCCTACTCCTCCTGCAGCTGCTGTTGTTCCTCCTCCTCCTCCTCTCCCTCCTCAGGAGGGCATTCCGGGCGGGTGTCTCGAGCCCTGAGTCCACCACTGTGGATGGGGAAAAGGCTACCCCATCCCCCAGGATTTGGTGGAGCTCCTAGAAGTAGGAGTTCTGACCCAGAGTAAGAGCTGTGCTCCCTGGCCCTGGCATAGCCCTGGTGGAGCTCTTTGACCTTACTCCAGACCTGTTCTAATGTCGAGGGGTAGGGTGTCCCCTCATAGCCAGAGCCTCGGCCATACAGCAATAGATGTATGCATTTAGTCGCTGGGAGCAGAGATCCTGCAGGGTATCTTCCTCACCCCACAGCTCCAGGAGGGACAGGATCTCCACTCTGGACCAGGAGGGTGCATGCCTTTTAGTGCCCTGGCTGAGTCCTGGGAGCCCTGGTGTTGCTCCCTGTGAGGGCCAGAAGGGTCTTGGGGGGCTTTAGGCTGGGCCATTGCTCCAAATTTGTATGGCAGTCAGAGTCATGCAGTGAAGTGCAGCTCCCCGGGCCAGCTTCCTGCCACAAGCCTTGTCCCAGGTGCCTGCAGCTTTAAGAGCTGTCAGGAGACAGGAACTAGAGAGTTCTAATTAGTTTGGACGGAGTGGCCACCAGGACACCTGTGTTATTTTCTGGAGGCCTCTTCTTTCGAAAAAAACACCCTCTTCTGCATCTACACATGCCTTTTTCCAAAAAAGCTTTATCGGAAAAAGGCTTCTTCCTAGTAAAAAGAGGTTTACCACTGTTGGAAAAAACCCTCCGTTCTGTCAAAAGAACATAATAGCAATGTGGACATAAGTATTGTTTTTCTGGAAAAATGTTGCAGTGTAGACATACCCATAGTGACAAGCACACACTGGATTGTTATCTTTTACTAAGGCTATGTCTAGGAGTGTGTGCTGTCGGTGGAGGGATGTAAATGAAGCACTTCGAAAGTGCAAATGAAGCTGGGATTTAAATATCCTGCACTTCATTTGCATAATCATGTAATGGCGTTCTTGAAAAAGTGCTATTTCAAAATTGAAACTGCTGTCTAGACTCAGTTGTTTCAAAAACAGAGCGCTTTTTCAAAAGATGCTATAAACCTCAAAAATAAGGTTTATAGGATCTTTCAAAAAAGTGCCCTATTTTCTACTTAACCGCTTCTAGTTTGCGGTTTCAATTTTGAAATAGCGCTTTTTCAAAAGAGCGCCCTTATGTTATTATGAAATGAAGCACAGGATATTTAAATCCCAGCTTCATTTGCACTTTCGAAGTGCTTCATTTACATCCCTCTGCTGACAGAGAGATGTAGTCTAGACACAGCCTAAGGTGTGCATTTGTTCTTTTCTTATACAGTAACACAGTGCAATGCAGGTTTACAGCAAAGGCAGACTTCCCTGTAGCCCTCATTCCTCAGTCCAGTCTCACCTTCCAAACTTCCTGCTAAGCTGCCCTTGCTACTTGTTCCTTCCACTTACATTCTTCCCATTACCTCATTAGCTCATTGATTCACCCAGTCTCACAGTGGCCCAACAGAAAATTAAATGACCTGCAGTCTTCTTCAGCCTGCAGCAACTTCCATGATCGGGGTGCTTCTGATAATCTCAGCTCTCTCAGATGTTATTGGATGGTCATGGGGCAGTAGCCGACATTCCAATAGTGACAGTGAGAATAGGAATGAAGGGATGAGTAAGTGAAAGTGAAGACAAACATTCAATCTGACAGAGAAAAGGGAGGGAGTTGTGGAGGTTGGGGTTGTCCAGCCCTTCCCAGCGCCAGTGGTGGTACGAGGAGGAGTCACGTGGCCAGACAGTTATGTGGCTGGTGGCGCCCCCCCACCACATGTTGTTTCTCATCAGTTGCCACTGGTCCATAGTGATCAAGAAAGGAGGGGAGAGAGGAAAAAGCTCAGGGGAAAATATTAAGAGCTCGGATTTAGCCATATTAAACTTGAGCTGATGGTTAGACATCCAGGAGAAAATGTTTGGGAGAGAGTTTAAGATTTAAGTTTGGACAGAAGCAGACAGGTTTGGAGAAGCTTAGAGCTGTGAGTTCTCAGCATTGGGATGGTAATTGAATTTGTATTAACTCATTACTGTATTGACAATAGTAATCTTGACTTCGCTGCCACTGTTAAAAGCTATCATTTAGTAATGAAGATCAGAATCACCACTTATTCCAAGATTAGTTGAAAACAGTAATAATCTCAGACACTATTGTGTGGTAACAGTTGCTCATGCTGACGTTTTCTTGGCAGCAGCTACATTCTATTTTCACAGTATAGATACTGTATTTAGGACAAATTCTAAATGTTGACAGTTTATTTATAGGTTTTTTTGTTATGTTAATCACCATGGTAACATAACATTAGTGAATTTATTCCTCAGTATCCCTCCACTTTAGGTAACATTATCCCTCTTTCACAGATGAGGAGCCGAGACTTCCCTACAAAAATTGGTTTAATAAGTGGGAACAAAATCCTGATTACCAAATTAATTACCTAACCACATTTTTCTCTTAAAATGTATCCAACAAATTACCTTTTAGGCTGAGGCTTTTTCGTGTTTCATTTCAACCAAGCCAATTATTTCACTGAAGAACTACAAACTAAAATTGAACTATTTTTACAAAAAAAATGAGTTGAAACTGATTTTTCAATTCTTCCTCCTCCTCCCCCAGGTGCAGCTCTCCCGTCCCTCCTTCCTGGTCATCATTCCTCAGGGGTTGGTCCACAATATGGTGGGGTAATCCAGAATAAACCTCATGCAGTGGAGTCTGAGCTTCCCTACTGTCCAGAATCTGCTTCAGGTCTGCATATTATGGACATAATATAGTTCAAATAATTTCAATAAGCTCCTGTTGTAAGTGAACCAGAGTTAGAGGAGTAGTAGGAAATGGCACAGATGAGATCAAGCTACTGAAGAACATATGAAAGCTTTGTCATCAGCTACAAAATTAAATAGTACCATTAAACAAAAATACCCATTTTAAAAATAATTCTGCATGTTCTTTAATCATGAAGGCTATTTCTTCTCCTGAAAAGCTTAGAATGTGTACATTAACAACACCCAGGGCTTGGAATTCCTGTAGAGTTTGTAAGTGCCACTGGAGCTTATGAGCTTACATGCTTGGTTTTAGGGGCTCTGTCTCTCTCTGTGGGATTTAGTAAATTCTTCAGGCTTCTTCACTCCATCAAGCCTTTTTGTTCCTAAAGCTCTTTCTGTTCCTGTTCTGGTTATAAATTGAAAGGAGTCTTTAGCCTTAAGAGTCCCTCTTGCATAAGCTATGAGAGAATATCACCCCAGGTGGGTGATACTAGACTACAGGTTTTTTTCGAAAAAAGTAGCCTTTTTTAAAAAAAACCTGTACCTGCATCTAGACTGCCGCTGCGTACTGTCGACAGTAAATTGAAAGAACGCGGCGGTTTTGTTGACGGTGGTAAACCTCATTTTACCAGGAAGAATGCCTTTTTCTATAGAGATCTGTCAAAAAAAAGGTGTGTTGATGCGGGGAGCCTGTCCTTTAAAAAAAAAGGCCTCCAGGAAGAATCCCTGGTGGACAGTCCATCCTTAAAGGCACAGGCTCCCAGACAGACATTGCTGTCAGGAAGCCAGCCAGAGCACCCGTGTAGGCATATCCCAGCCTCTTCTCGTGGCAAAAGTTGGCCACCAGCCTGATCAGGGCCAGAAATTAAAAAGCTCCTGGATCTCTGGTCCCAGGAAGAATCACTGCAGGCCCTGCAGTTGTGTCGCAGGAATGAGGACATATATGGCCCAGGGACTGGCCAAGAAAGGGCATGACTACCGTACCATGGACCAAGTGAGGGCCAAGGTGAAAGAACTGCAGCAGGGGTATGCCAAGGCCCAAGACCAGAGCTCCTGCTCCTGGGCAGCCCCACAGAGCTGCCCATATTATGCAGACCTGGAGCACATTCTGGGCGGTGGAGAAGCCCAGACTCCACTGCATGTGGTGGAGTCTGGATTACCCCATCATATTGTGGACCAACCCCTGAGGGACAACAACCAGAAAGGAGGGATGGGAGAGCGGCACCTTGAGGAGGAGGAGGAAGAGACAGCAAGAACCCTCTCCCAGGAGCCGGTCCTTCACAGCCCAGAGGCCTCCCAGGAGTCCATGGACATCGGAGAGGGAACATCAGGTGAGTTCTTTGAGGGGTCACCACACACGGGCGGGTTGGCAGTGCGGAGGACCATCTAGTCCCATTGCCACTGTGGGGCCCCTGTGATGCTTTCAGGCTGCTGCCCAACTCACACATGGCATCATGTGTAACACCCTGAGTCTCCTGTCCAAAGGAGAGCCCCTGACAGCAATGGTATGCCCTCAGGGACAGTAGGAGTGCACACGTACATTGATTGTCTCTTCCTCTTTTCCTCCACAGCTGGACCCTCCCCCAACAGGGGAGCACCACACATGGCCCACCACCATCCCAGACACGTGGCACCTGCAGGCACTGGCATGTCTACACTGACGTGCTGAAAGCGCACGTAGTGGCACTGCAAGACCTCAATGGGACTCTTTAGCAGAGGATGGAGGCAGAGGCCGAATGGTGCAACAGGCTGCTTGATGAGCTGGTCCAGCAGCGCACTGCCGTCTGTGCCACTATGAGGGAGACCCTAGCTTTGCCTGCCCCTGTTATGGGCACCGCTTCTCCTGCACGCCAAGACCCTGTTCCCCCCGCCCCTCCTTCTCCCCCAGCCGTCCTGCTCCCTCAAGCCCCCTTCTCCCTCAGCTCCTCCTGCTCCCGAGCCCTCACAGGCCCAACAGTTGCCCGCCCTCCCCCCAGGCCGGGACTGGCTAACACTCCACCTGAGCCCAAGGCCGTGGTGGTTCCAGGACACAAGACGGTGGCAGGATCCTGTGATCAGGGAAGCTGTGACCTACTTGAGCCCCCTCCTGCTCCAGGTTTTTAGTCCCCCTGCCCCCTCCAGGTTTTCAGAGCCCTACCACCTCAGTTAAAGGACATTTCACTTATATAACAAAATCTTTATTTTTGGAGAAAAGATTTACCTTGTAGATAAAATTTGAACAGTAAACAGAGGATTTTTTTTTAAACAGTTAGCACATTTCCCTTACTGATAGTGTTTTTAATAAGAAACCAAGGTCTGTTTACAAAGAAAACCAGGTGTGTATGTATTCTTTATGGGAAGAGGGTGAGGGTAGTGGAGGAACAGGTAGGGGTGGGCCAGGCCAGCCCCCCATGAAGGAGGCCCTGGGGAGAGTCAGTGGGCTCCTTCTGAGAATCTTTCCCTCAGAGCCTCTTGGATTCAGAGACCAGCCTGGTGAGCCTGGCGGATGGCAGCCATCTGGGGCTGCTCAAATTTCCTTCCTTCTCCATCAGCACCTATCCCCCACCCTGGCAGGAAGGCCTCCCCTTTCCTCTCCACCAGGTAATGGAGGGCACAATATGAAGCCACCAACTCCGGGATCTGGCGTTCGCTCATCTCTAAGGGTATGTCTACACTACAGCACTAATTCGAACTAACTTAGTTCGAATTAGTTAATTCGAACTAAGCTAATTTGAACTAGCGCATCTAGACTTAAAAACTAGTTCGAATTAGCGTTTTGCTAATTCGAACTAGCACGTCCACACTGATTGGATGCAGGGGCGCATTTAAGGGCAGCTGAAACCAGTTCTGGCAGGGCATCAGGTCAGTAGTTGCTTTGTGTGGCTGCTGTCTGAGGCTATCTGAGGCTCGTGCTTAAAGGGACCCCCTGGACAGCTGGTTCTCAGCTTTTCCGCTTGCTTGCCTAGCTCGCCGAAGGACAGCAAAGCGTTTTTCTCTGCGCCCGTCTGTGTCGGTGCTTCCCTTCGGGGCCGCCGCCGCAGGTGGCAACATGGAGCCAGAGCTCGCCCTGAACTTTCTGGTGCAGTTTATGGACTTGCTGCTGCAAGCCTGCCAGCAATGGCTGGAGGCTGCCTGGTTCCACCTGGTGCACATCAGCCCCCTGCCTCTTCACCTGGCCACCCTGGGGGCCATGGTGCAGCTGCAGCGGCGCCCAGGCGACGGCGTGCCCCGCCGCATCTGGCGTCTTGACACCAGCAGTGACTGATGGAACCGCATCGTCCTGGAGCGCTGGGGAGATGAACAGTGGACCCAGAACTTCAGAATGAAGAGGGACACCTTCCTGGAGCTCTGCGAGTGGCTCGGCCCTGCTCTGCGCAGAAGGGACACTCGCATGAGGCCCGCCATCCCCCTCCCAGAAGCATGTGGCCATCGCCCTCTGGAAGCTCTCCACGCCGGACAGCTACTGATCCATTGGGAACCAGTTCGGCGTGGGGAGATCCACCATCGGAGTGGTGATCATGCCGGTACAGCACTCACCGGCCACTGGACCGGGGGCGAAGGGGGCTGCAAGGAGGGAATGGGCCGCCCCAGGGAAAACGGGGGAACGGGGGAGGAGGAGGCAAAAGTGCCCCGCATTAGAGGGGCTGGTCTCTCCCGGCCGTACTACACGCTGCCCGGGGTGGTTGCTCCCGGGAGTGGGGCATGGGGAACTGCCAGAGCACGAGCACTCCCAGGCACCCGGGCGCCCCACTGATTCGCGCTTTGCTGTGTCTCTCTGCAGATGGTCAAGGCCATCAACCAGGTGCTGCTCCGCAGGGTGGTCTGCCTTGCCGACCCGGACACTGTCATCCGGGGGTTCGGCGCCCTCGGCTTCCCCAACTGCGGGGGGGCCATCGATGGGACGCACATCCCCATCCGTGCCCTGGAACACAGGCCTCCCAGTACATGAACTGCAAGGGGTACTTCTCCATCCTCCTGCAGGCCGTGTGTGACCACCGGGGACAGTTCACGGACATTAATGTGGGCTGGTCCGGCAAAGCACACGACTCCCTGGTGTACCGCAACTCCTCCGTGTGCCAGAGGCTGCACGCCGGGACCTTCTTCCCCGACCGCCACGTCAGGGTCGGGGACATGGACATGCCCGTCTGCCTGGTGGGGGATGCTGCCTATCCCCTACAGCCCTGGCTCATGAAGCCCTATATGGGGCACCTCAACCCCTCCCGCCAGTCCTTCAATGCGAGGCTGACCAGGGCCCGCATCATCATTGAGGGGGCCTTCAGGTGACTGAAAGCCTGATTTAGGTGCCTCCTCACCCGCCTCGACCTCGCAGAGCACAACATCCCTCCCGTGGTGGCAGCATGTTGTGTGCTGCACAATTTGTGCGAGAGGAAGGGGGAGGCTTTCCTGACAGCCTGGATGGCTGAGGCTGACCGCTTGGCTGGCCAGTATGCTCAGCCCCGCACCGCCGCCTTCCGGGAAGCCCAGCAGGGGGCCGTCCCCTAATCCCCCTTCCTAATGTCAAATAAAGACACCCATTTTGGCAAAAAAAAATCTCTTTTTATTTTACATAACTGGGGTGGGGGGAGGGAGGAGTGAGGGTGGGAGAGGGGAGGGGGAAACCTGGGAGGAGGGAGCTGGAAGGCGGTGGAAGGGGAGGAGGAGGAGCGAGAGCTGGGGCAGCCGCAGGAGCTGGAGCAGGAGGAGGCAGGAACTGGTCCACCAGGGTCTGGAGGTGGCCTCGCAGGGCACGGCCCTGCTCCTCCTGCACATCCACACTCCGCTGGCACAGCCGAAGGTCCTCCCGGACCCAGTGCTCCTGGTTGCAGAGCAGCTGCTCCATGAACCGGAGGTGCCGCTGCTGGTAGTCCTCCTGGTTCCTGGCATGCCTGCTGGCCCGGGCATGGGTGGCTGTTGCAGGCGGGGCTGTGCGCCCTGCAGTCCCAGGTGCTGTGGCTGTGGTGAAACAAGAGCAGTGGTCAGTTCTCCCTAGGGACAAGGTGGGTGAAACCCAGTCCCCCTCTGCAAGAGCAAGGCCCCTGCATGACACCCAGCTGCTGCTCCATGGTGGGCAAGGCCTAAGCACACGGCCCCTGGGCTCCCTCTCCCCCCCACCCCTCCGTACACATAAGGGGAGCATGATGGTACTCACAGATGGAGGCCTCCCCGGCCTCGGACGACACAGGAGATGTTCTCTGTGGAGTTCCTCGGGGGTCCTGGGTCCTGGGCAGGCTCCCGGCAGGCTCCTGGATCTCGGCGTCCTCCAGCTCCTCCTCTTCGGTGTCCAGGACAGGTCCCTCTGCCCCGGGGTCGATGACCACCCGGGGGGCAGGGACGGCGTGAGCCCCCAGGATGCGGTCCAGGGCCTGAAAGTGGGGGCAGGGCTCCGGGTCAGCTCCTGGCAGTCAGGCCCAGGAGTAGAACTGCCACAGGTCCTTTATTTTACAGCAGACCTGCTCCTGGGTCTGCTGGTGGCCTCTGGCGGCCAGGCTGTCAGCCATGCGGCCATAGACAGCCGCGTTCCTGTGGCTAGTGCAGAGATCGTGGACATTGGAGGCTTCCCCCCAAACCTCGATGAGGTCCACGATCTCCGCACTTGACCAAGCGGGCACCTGCCTCTTGCAGCCCCGGCAGGCTCCTGGGAGCCGCCAGGCTGGTCCCGGGAAGAGGCGGAGGGCTGGGTGGCATCGGGTGGCTGGCTCATGTTGTGGCAGCTGCAGGGTCTGCTGTCTGGGTGCTGGCAGGCTTGCAACTGGCACAAACTGTGTAGACAACCCGTGGCCCTTTAAGGGCTCTGGGGCTGGGAGGGTGGCAGAAGAGTTTCCCTGGTGTTGGCCAGAGTGGCCACCAGGGCAAGCTGGGAAGGGTTAGCCTCCCACTAGTTCGAATTAAGTGGCTACACAGCCCTTAATTCGAACTAGCTAATTCGAACTAGGCATTAGTCCTCGTAAAATGAGGTTTACCTAGTTCGAATTAAGCGCTCTGCTAGTTCGAATTAAGTTCAAACTAACGGAGCGCTAGTGTAGCACCTATCAAAGTTAATTCGAACTAACGTCTGTTAGTTCGAATTAACTTTGTAGTGTAGACATACCCTAAGTGTGTTAGGAGGCAACGGAACCTCCCTGTCAGACTTCCGAATACACATTCCACCTGGATGCAAGCCTAGCTAAGATGCATGTTTAAAAGTTCCTTGCTCGCATCCAGGTGGCCGGTGTAGGGATTCATGAGCCACGGCATCATGGGTAGGCCGCGTCAACCATCTGCACATCCCCGAGCGCAAGGTCCCTCTGGGGGACAAATGTTCCTGTCCGCAACCTGAGGTACAAATTGGAGATGCAGAATATGCAGGCATCATGTGCCCGCCCCGACCACCCAACACAAATGTCTATAAAATGTCCCTGGTGGTCAACCAGGGAACCAGGCAGCACCATGGGTTAGTAACCCTTCCTGTTTATAAATTGGGCTGCTCGATGGTGTGGTGTGTGGATTGGGATGTGTGTCCCATCGAGGGCTCCTCTGAGGCTCGGGAAGCCAAGGGCAGCAAACCCAGCAATGATGTTGTCCGGGTCCTCGAGATGAACAAGCCTCTTCAGCAGCTCCACATTGATGGCCCTCACCACCTGCAGCAAGAGACAAATAGACAGACAGAAACCAGGGAGTTAGACAGGTTACTTAAGAGTTTGGGAGGAGAACCCACCCCACCACCACCACCGAGCCACCCCTCCCCTTGTCAGGATGCCCTCCTCCCCCGCATCAGCGCAGAGTTGGCCAAGGAACCACCTCCAAATGCCACTCCATCCCCCACTCCCTCTTGCCCTTGCCTGGAAGTCCCCCTTTCTCAACCCCCACACTCAGCAGGGCCTGTTCCCTGAAAGTGATTTACCTCCATCAAAATGGCCCCGATGGAAGACCTCCCCACACCAAACTGGTGTCCCACAGAGCAGTAGCTGTTGGGGGTGGTCAGCTTCCAAAGGGTGATTGCGACCCACTGCTGCAGGGGGATGGTGGGCCACAGGTGGGTGTCCTGGCGTTGCAGAGCACATAGCTCCAGGAATGTGGCCTTCTGTATCCGGACGTTGAGGAGCCACTGGTTGTCGTCCCAGAGCTCCATGATGAGCTGGTCCTACCAGACCGAACTCATCTAATGCCTCCAAATCTGCTTGCCCCCAAAAAAATTTGGGGGCAAGGACAGAGCTCCTGCATCCTGGACAAAAGTCTCGTAGGTCTGGTCCAGGTCCATATGGGGCAGGCGATTCATGACAGAGTCATGAAGATGCAGCAGAAGCTGCAGTATGGCAGTATGGGGCCATCACCTACCCAGGGACATCTCAGGCTCCATGGCCAAGACCACAGTGAAAAGCAGAAAAAAAACCCAGAAAATAAACAGTTGTGGTGTCCAAGAAAGCAGGGCAACCAGCGCAAGTACTGCAGCAGTTTTGCTTTCCCTCTAGGAGGTAGGCAAGCCAGAAACAGGAGCAGAGCAATGTCCAGGGGGATCCCTTTAAGCACACATCTCTGCAAAGGGCATGGAGCAGCACCAGGAAGTAAATGCTACCCCCATGCCCTACTAGAAGTAGTTCCGGGTGCCTTTTTTTTTTCGAAAGAGCATCCAGCAGTCTGGACGCTCTTTTTTGAAAAAGCGGATCAATTTTTCAATCTGCGTAATGCAATCAAGATGTTCTTCTTCAAAAGTGGCTTTTTCTAAAGTATCTTTCGAAAAAGGCATGTAATCTAGACATAGCCAGGGAGTATATCAACTTTGTCTGCGTTGATCTATACTAGGACTTTATTTCAAAATACCCTCCCCCCCGAAAGGTCAAATTTATAAGAAGAGTGTCCACCCTACTAAGCCCATTATTTTGAAACTAACGTTACTCCTCAAAAAATGTTACTCCTCATATTTTGAGGAGTAACGTTAGTTTGAGCCAAGATTTTTGGTTCGAACTAATACGTCCCGGCGCACACTTCCTGGTTCAAATCAGCTGTTGAGCGGAGTAATGAGCCAGCGAGATCATGCTAATGAAGCGTGAGATATTTAAATCCCTGCTTCATTAGCAATTTTGGTCACCTACGTTTGCATCCCTAGCTCGAACTAGGGAGCAAGTGTAGATGTACCCTAAGTCCAAGGTAGCACATTCACATTTATGAAGCCTGCTTCACACTTTCAGTAGACTTTGCAGCTATTCAGAGTCACAAATGGTATCCTGAGGTTGCTCTGATGAAAAGTGGTCACATCCAAAGGAAAATGGAAGAAGAGCAAAGGATAAATTATTGCAAGTATGAGAAGTATATTTAAATTTCTTCTGATATATTTAAAAAGAAATTAATCTCACAATGGTTAAAGGCTAATCACTGTTGCTGCTAGATATAGGTTTCAAACAAGACTATATACCAAGTAAACGTGAGTTTGTCCAACTCCTTAAATCTTGAGGCAGTATAACAAAAGGAAATCATGCCAGTTTGCCTTTCTTTATATGCTTTTTGTTTTAAAGTGTTAAAAAAATAAAGGCAAGTGCTAGTGGATGCATGCATTGTACATACAAAAGGCAATGTTGAGCTTTCATATATTATCCCTAATTGGGATGATGTTTCAAATTTCACATATAAAAGCAGTAGAAATAGTTTCTCAATTAATAAATTCCAATACCCAATTTACTATGCAAGAAATGGAAGAAAGATTTGACATTCATAAGCTGGTTTCCTTCCGTAGTCTGAGTAGCTAGCAGGGTAGCATCCATTTGATGTTGTAACTTGAAAGGCTAATAGTCATGTGTTCCAGCTGTTTTCAGTTAATATTTGCACATAGTGTGGTGTAAAAAAATATACAGTTAGCTAATAAATAGTTGACTCCTGGCATTAGGAATAAAAAGGAAGGATTTTTTTTTTCAGTCAAAACTTTTTTTCTCCTTTAGTAAAATATTACAACTGGAAAATCAGAAAGACCGATAGACACCACTGTGCATTAATATATGTAAACAGAATGATAATTTTGCTTAACAGATTCCTCATTTCTGAAGTATGCAATGGAAAAATGAAAGTTTCTCATTTGGGGGACTTTGTTTCACACATTAGTTTGAAGAGCCAACCGATAGATAGTTAGGATTTTGTTTCTGTATAAATATGGTCAAGAGGACTTCAGCAATTGTCATGATTACGTGAATGAAACCTTATTTATGGACCTCTTTAATGCTGCCATTTACAACCATTGCCAAAGAGATGAGCAACGAGAGAAGTGACAAGGGTATCATATTGCAAAGACAGCATAATAAAGTGTAGGCTTTCAGATAAGCAAACAAAGGTCTGAATCAGAAGGTTTGTTTAAATAAAGTAATAAAATGGAACATTTTTTAAAAGACCAGCCTAGCATCATAACTGTATATCAAGGCCAACTGACTTTGTCAACTGCTAATTTACACCTATAAAATTCATTCTGGAGAATTTTGTTATTAATAATGTCTAATTATTAACCAGATATAGTGTATTTTTTATATAGAGAGAAAGACTTTCCTACATAAGGGAGTCAGCTTCTCTGTAGGTGAAATTAATCCCCATTTTCATCAGGGAAATCAGTCCCAGCGTTGTCTGGCTATATCAGAAGAAGGACTAAAATCTATATCACACTTCTTTTACCATGCCACAACGTGACAATACAAATGTCTTAGAGTACTCAGCAGAAAAAATTTACAGTGTAGGCAAATCCATATTTATTCATATAATTACCTAGGGTTTCCACTGCCCCAACCCCATCATCTCCTTTGTAGCTTCCACAGCAGATTTATGGCTTAGACCTTACCATCCACAAACACACCTCTCGTAGGAGGAGTAAGGTGGCCTACGAGGCTACATCTCGACTGCAAGCTGCTTTCAGAAGAAGCTTTTCTAGAAGAGAGCTTCTGGAAAAACTTCTTCCAAAAGAGCACATCCACACTGACAAAGCGCATTGAAAAAGCAGTCTGCTTTTTTGAAAGTTAACATCCACACTCATTGGATGCTCTCTCTCATATAAGGCCACCCAGAACCACTTCAGCCAGGGCTTTAGGTCACCAGTTGTTTCCGAGTGCTGTTGCCGAAGCTGAGACGCGTGCTTAAAGGGCCCCCCCCCCCCCCCCGGACAGCCATTTCTCTGCTTCTGCTGCATGCTTGCCTACCTCTCTGAGGGACAGCAAAGCTCTTGCTTTGGTTGCCCAGGATTTTTGGATGCTACAGCTTTTTCCTTTTGTCATGGAGCCAGAGCTGCCCCTGGGCATGCGATGGCCCCACACAGCCATGCTGCAGTTCCTGCAGCAGTTTGTGCAGGCTGCCTTCATGGTCAGAGCTCATTCTTCAGACCCTCTCCCAGTGCGCAGGAGCAAGACCCTTCCAACAGCACGCCAAAGTGAAGAGACGTTTTTGGAGGCTGGACACCAGTTCCAGTGGGTGGGACTGGCCAGTGATGGAGCAGTTGAATGACCGGCAGTGACGCCAAAACTTCCTCATGTGGAAGGCTACCTTTATGAAGCTGTGTGCCTGGCTTGCCCCTGCCCTTTAATGACGTGACATCCACCTGCTGCCCACCACCCCCCTGGAAAAGCGGGTCACAATTGCCATATGGAAGCTCACCACTCCCGACAGTTAACCGTCAGTGGGCAACCAGTTTGGCATAGGGAAGTCCACCATCGGGGCCCTCCTCATGGAGGTAAGACACTCTCGGGCTGCAGTCCCTGATATGGGGGGGGAGTCCTGGAAAAGGAGGACCCTCAGGAAAGGGGGAGTTGGGTGGTGAAGCGGGACCGGGGTGAGGGGGAAGCCCCGTTCCCGGGGTGTTGTTCTGTGCCACCTGCTGCTGGGGGAGTGGCCTCACAGGAGGTGGCTCGTGGGGTATTTGAGGGTGGGAGGGAACAGGAGGGGGACGAGCATCTCCTAAAGGCTCAGGCACTCCCTCTCATTCTCTGTTTTGTGTGTTTGTTTGTCTCCTTCTGCAGGTTGTAAGAGCCATCAACTCCATCCTGCTGCGCAGGGTCATCCTCCTGGGAGACCTGGATCCGATCGTGGCAGGATTTGCTGCCCTGGGGTTCCCCAGTTGCAGGGCAGTGATTCATGGAACCCACATTCCAATCCACTCACCACAGCATCTAGCTGCACAGTACATCAACAGGAAGGACTATTTCTCGATGGTGCTGCAGGCCCTAGTTGACAACTGTGGACAGTTTACAGACATTTTCATCAGATGATGGGACAGGACGCACAGGCTGTGTCTACATTGGCATCCCTTTCTGGAAAAGGAATGCTAATGAGACACTTCGGAATTGCAAATGCCACAGGAGATTTAAATATCCCCCGTGGCATTTGCATGAACATGGCTGCCGCTTTTTTCCGGCTCGGGGTTTTGCCAGAGAAAAGCACCAGTCTAGACGAGATCTTGCGGAAAATAAGCCCTTTTCCGGAAGATCCCTTATTCCTACTTTTCCTACTCTTCCGGAAAAGGGCTTATTTTCCGCAAGATCTCGTCTAGACTGGTGCTTTTCTCTGGCAAAACCCCGAGCCGGAAAAAAGTGGCAGCCATGTTCATGCAAATGCCGCGGGGGATATTTAAATCCCCCGCGGCATTTGCAATTCCGAAGTGTCTCATTAGCATCCCTTTTCCGGAAAGGGGTGCCAGTGTAGACACAGCCACACTGCCCGTGTATTTGGAAACTACCAGAAGCTGGAGGCTGGAACATTCTTCCCCTAGCGTGACTTTGGAGTTGGGGGCATGCAGATGCCACTGTGCATCATGAAGGACATGGCCTACCCCCTCATGCTATGGCTGATGAAGCCGTACACAGACCACCTGGACCCCAGCAGGGAACAATTCAATTCCCAGCTCAGCTGGGCCCACAGGTGGAATGTGCCTTCGGGCACCTGAAGGCAAGGTTCAGGTGTTCCTGACCCACCTCGATGTGGGGCAGCACAACATCTCTGAAGCGGTCTCCACATGTTGTGTCATCCACAACATTGCGGAGAGGAAGTGGGAGGTCTTTCTACTGGGCTGGAGGGCAGATGCTGGCTGGGAAGGGAGGGCCTTCGAGTAGCTGCGCACAGCTGTCATCTGCCAGGCCCATCCGGGTTGGGTCTGTGCATCCGGGAGGCCCTGATGGAGAGTTTCTCTCGATGACTCAACTAACTGTCCCTAGGGCCTCCCCCCTAGGGGCCTCTGGCTTGCTCCAATATCCCTTTCCCACCACAACCCCTCCCTTCCTCCCTCCCTACATGTTGAATAAAGACACCTGTTTGGATTTTAACAGAACAAACTTTGTATTTAAATTTCATTAAAAAAAGCTGGGACGGGACGCTCATAACCTGAAGGGGAAGGGAAGCTCTTAACCTGGAGTGGGAAGGGAAGCTCTTAACCTGGAGTGGGCTTAGGGCTGGGAGTTGTGTGGGGATCAGCTGGATGTGCCACCTCAGGTTTGGGGAACTCTTCAAATTTGGGGTCCTTGGACCACAGGGGAGTGTGCAGGAGTGTGGGCAGGAGTGGGGGTAGGGATAACAGGGAGGCAGGGGGAGAGGGCATGGGCATCACTTGGGGAGGGAGCAAAGGCATCGCTTAGGAAGAAGGGGAAGGGAGAATGGGCATAATGGGGAAGGGATCAGGAGGGTGGTAGTCAGGAGCAACAACAGCAGCCAGATGTGCCATCATTTCTTGCATTCTTGCACATGTTATTGCCCTGCCATGCAAGTTGGCCCCACATGCATGTCTGCCATTCAGAGTCCTCATGGATCTTCCACACCAAGGTCTGCTGCATGTCATGCAGGATGCCCACATGCTGCATCAATAGGTCTTCCTGGCCTCAGAGCACTTTTGGGCCCCCCAGGGTCAGGTGGCTGGAATGGGTGGCGTGGCTCGCCCCTCAGTCTTGGCTGGTCCAGCTGTGGAGAATACAAAGAGGGAGAGGCAATTAATCATCCATGCAGATGTTGTCCCTGATGCTGTGCCCTCCTCTGTGAGCACAACTAACAGTCCTCAGGCCAGAGGATGGGATGTCCCGTGAGAAAGGCCATGTGTGTCCTGCACAGCAGGCCCTGCCTCACAGAGGCCCCGAGGTGCCCAGGGAAACATGCTGCCCACTTCCCCCAACCCCCTCCCCCCAAATGGACAAGCAGGCAAGGGAAGTGTCCGGCCAGAGTGGGATTCCATTGGCAGCAGAGGAGCCGGGAGCAGTCTGGCCCTCCCTGGGGCCCACAGACACACCTGCGCCTTGCAGCACTATCTGCTGGAGCGGGTGGTGCCTTGCACATGCTTGCATGCCCGTATGTTGTATGTGGCACTCCTCGGTGTGTCTGGGGTCATGCCTGTGACCTTGTGGCTAGCCTGCTTCTCAGTGTGGCAGGTGGTGAGAGGGCGTCCCCTCCTCCCAGGCCAGATGTGTGTGCAGCCTCCCCTGAGCCTTGGAGCAGGAGCCTGGAGGTGTTATGGGGCTGCCTGCTGAGTCTACGTGGTGCACAATAATGCTGCACGTGTTTCCATGTGCTCGGACTGCAGCACGATGTCCAGCCCAGGCAAGCTGAGCAACACTCGCACTCCTTCCCCTCTGCACCAGCCTCCCCCACCCTGTGTGTGTGTGACAAACTGAGAGATTTACCTAAAGATCCCTTCCTGGCATCAGACGATACCTGCGATATGTCCAGGCTCACGGGAACTGGCTCCAGGGACAGAGTCACAGTGGTGGCCATGTTGTCCTCCTCCTCCTCCTGCCCCTGCTGTCCCTCCTCCTCTTCCTTCATGACCTCCAGTTGGGCGATGACAGTCGTCTTCAGCTCAGAGTCGACAATGACAGGTGAGGAAAGGGCTTCCACTCCTCCAGAGTTTGGTGCAGCTTGGTAAAATAGGGGCAGGTATGGGGTCCTGCCCCAGAGTGCGAGTTGCACTCTATAGCCCTAACATACCCCTGGCAGAGCTCCTTCACCTTACTCTGGACCTGTTTTAAGGTCCCGGTTGTGTGTCCCCGTACTTCCAGGGCCATGATCATCTGTCCAAAAATGTCTGCATTGCAGCATTTGGAGTGGAGACTCTGTAGGGTCTCCTCCTTCCCCCATAGCTTGAGGAGGGACAGGATCTGCACTCCAGACCAGAAGAGTGCCCTTTGCTTGCTACCCTTGGTGGGTCCTGGGAGACCTGGTTGTGCTCCCTGTGAGGTCCAGGGAGGTTTCGGGGGGCTTGTGGCTGTGCCATGGGTCAGGAGGCCCGTATCAGGGAGAGCCGTGTGGTCAGGGTGCTGCTCCAGGGCCAGCTTTCTGCCACAAGTCTTGTTCAGGGAGCCTGCAGCTTTAAGAGGGGCCAGGAGACAGGAACTATAATAGATTTGTGATTACTTTGGATGGTGTGGCCACCAGGGCACCTATGTTATTTCCTGGAGGCCTCTTCTTTCAAAAGAACACCCTCTTCCCCATCCACACACACCTTTTTCTGAAGAGCTCTTTCGGAAAAAGGCTTCTTCCTCACAGAAAGAGGTTTACTTCTGTTGGGAAAAAAACCCTCTGTTCTTTCGATTTTTTTCCAAAAGAATGCTATTGCAGAGTGGATGTAAATTAATTTTTTTGTTTTGGAAAAACAGCTGTTTTTCCTAAAATAATTCTGCAGCGTAGATATACCCTGAGATTGGGACGGTCGGCTCCCTGCTCTACCGATCATGAAAGTCCATAACATGCTATTTCTTTCTCTAGCACCTCCTTTTAAGTCCCTTGTCACTGGATGCCTTCCCTGCAGAGTACCTGCACTGGACCATCCCATACTTGAAAAATTAAATTGTGACATATGACCTACCACCCTTTCCTTACCAGTGACACCACTGTGGGGAAGGAAAAAACAAAGAAACAGCAATAACAATGAAACCCTTATGTCACCTTTTAGAAAAAGAACAGCCTGACCTAGAGGTGGATGCAGTAACAGGGCACTTTTATTGCTGATACTCATTCTGTCTTGGATCCCGCCTACCTGGGATGCGAGTGAGCAACACATTGACCCAAGTACAACTTTTTATTTTAGTACGTAAACATGCTTATCAAGTACATCACTCTTTAGGCTTATATTTAGCAATGTGAACACCCATACAATGCATAATCATAACCAAGTGGTGAATATAATTCTACCTGCCTCTGTTTACTCTGTATAACTTTTTAGCTTTAGTTGGCAGGATTCACATCACAAAACTCCTGCCATCAGCAACTTAAAAGGGGAACAGGGCATGTGACTCTGAATGTATAATTCGCAGTCGATAAGGGGTAAGGAAGATAGCATTGCTAACACACAGACCACTCATTAAAAAGTTACATCTTGCGTTCAGCTGCATTCTATCTAACTTAAGTAAGCAGGGAAGAAGGAATAAACAAATCTGTAAATGAATAGAAGCAGGGTCTGCCTGTGCTGTGCCCCATTACTGTGGTTGCATTTATCAAGGATGCTTATTTAACTCTTACACACTCCAACATCAGTAAAGCCACTCTTTCCCAATCCCCAGTAAAAGTTACAACTAACGTAATGCCCACCCCTGAAGGAGAGAGGGTGGGTGTTGTCATGTCTACTGTCTTGTCTACTGCATGGAACGAAGGGGTTTCCTACACCCAGGGGAAAACCTTTATAGCCGCTCAGCATAGAGTCCTGAGGAGTGTGAATCAAGTGGCCAGCAGGGAACCTGTGGGATTTCCTGGAGGCCCCTTTTTTTGAAAAAACTCCTTGTGTCATGTCCACACACACCCTCTTCTGAAACAGCTACTTTGGAAGAGGTATTATTCCTCATGGAATGAGGTTTAGAAAACGTTGGAAAAAGCCATTCGATTTTATTTCGATTTTCTTTTGAAATAATGCAATTGCTGAGTGGACACTAGGATTGTTTTTCTGGAATAATGGCTGTTATTGCAGAATAATGATGCAGTGTAGACACACCCTTAGTGTCATAGGGCTCATCTAGACTATGCTGAAGTTTATGAAGAGACACGAAAACCTCTTTTTTTTTTCTTTTATTTTGAAACTTCAGCATAGTCTAGACATAGCCATAGTTTTGGGTTCTTTCTAAGTGCAGTGAATTAGGATGTTTACTTATGCACAAGCAAGTGGTAAAATAAAGAAACTGGATCATGGAAAAAACTTTTGGAAGACCACATGCCTTGTTCCCTCATTTCACTCATGTGGAGCATGATTCTGCTCTTACGCTGCAAAACTAACTTGCTCCACTGGAAACTGGATCAATTCTGTCCTCCAACAATTTCAATTCTAATGGCCCTTTCATACTTGTTCCAAACAATTTTATCATGTGATTACCTCAATCTCTATAATTTCATTGAATAAAAAATGGGGATAAAAATATGAATCCCTTGAAAGATCTCTTTAAAGAGAAATCAAATACAGTTTTATAAGTGGGTTACATAAAATTGAACTATAAGGTAGCAGAATAAAATGTTGACATCATTCAGCCTACTGAAAACAGTACAAAGAAGGAAAAAGCTCTAGTGAGGGAAAGGAAAATGCACAAGTTATTCTGCTATGTCTACACTACGTGCTTATTTCAAAATAAGCTATTTCAAAATAATAACCCCGAATTAACTATTTTGAAACAGCACGTCCACACTACATATCCCCATTGAAACAGCACAGAGCTATATTGAAATAGTGCGTCCATACTGATTGGAGGCTAAATCACATTTAAAGCCCCCCCAGAAGCACTCCAGGCAGGGCATCAGGACAACAGTCACTTCCAGAAGCTGCTGCCTGAAGCTGTCTGAGGCTCATGCTTAAAGGGGCTTCCCTCTACAATTGTGTGTCAGACTCTTCTCCATTACCTAGCTCCTTGAGGGACAGTAAACTCACACTGCATGCTCTGGTTGCCCTTGCGGAAGCCACAGCACTTCCAACATGGAGCCGGGCCTGCTGCACAGCAGTGTCAGGTTCTTAGACCTGCTGCTGCAACTCCTAGTGCAGTTTATGCAGGCTGTCCTCATGGTGCTGCAGGACCACGACAATCAGCTCAGAATGGGGCATCTCCTCACCCCAGCCTGGGAGCTTTTCATATTCCACAGTCCCTTCCATCCTCCACTCCACTTCTGGTGCTGGGAGACCACTTCTGACTGGTAGGACAGGATTGCCATGCAGTGGTGGGATGATCAGCAGTGGGTTCAGAACTTCCACATATAGAAGGCCACCTTCCTGGAGCTCTGCAAGTGGCTTGCCCCTGCTCTCCAGCAATGGAACACCTGCATGTAACATGCCATCCCCCTACAGAAGGAAGTTGCCATTGCACTTTGGAAGCTTGCCACACTGGACAGCTACTGCTCTGTGGGAGTACATCTACACAGCAGTGTTATTTCAGAATAACTGAGATTATTCCAAAATAATGTAGCCCTCGTCTACACTACAACTAGTTATTTTGACATAATGTTGAAATAATGGCGAGCTGGAGGATTTCTTACTCCGACTCCTGTAACCCTCATTTTATGAGGAGTAAGGGAACTCAGAGGAAGAATACTCTACCTCGGACCTTCTGCTGTGTAGTTAGCCGAAATGAGGTATTTTGACTTAGGCTATGCAATTGACACAGCTGAAGTTGCGTAGCTTATTTAGGCTTTAGTCCTGCTGTGTAGACATGCCCTGGGGCACCAGTTTGGCATAGGAACATTGACCTTCAGGGCCATACTCAAGCAGGATTGACTCTCTTGCTACTGTCCTAGGAGGGCAGTGAACTACTAGAATGCAATTCCTTAGGGAGGAGGAATCTCTGTCCCTAAGGGTTTTGCAGTCTCTGTTTGACAAACCCTTGCAGGGGAAGGGGTAGTTGGGGTTACTCCTGCTGTGGCAAGGGATTTGGACTCGGGGAACTCCCAAGGGTTCTGGCAACCCTGTGATTCTATGTTTTTATGATTCTATAGGTGGTGAAGGCCATCAATGCCATCCTGCTGCACAGGATCATCACCCTGGGCAATGTCAACCCCATTATCACTGGCTTTGCCACCATGTGGCTGTGATCATTGATGGTACCCACATCCCTATCCAGGCCACCAGTCGACATGCTTCAGATTTTATCAATAGGAAGAGGTACTTTTCAATGGAGCTGTAGGCCCTCATGGACCACCAAGGCCACTTCACCAAGATGAACATTTGGTGGTCAGGGAAGGCGCACAATGACCATGTATTCAGGAACTCCAGCCTCTTCCAGAGGATGCACACTGGCACTTTTTTCCCTGACTGCACCATCAGGGTTGGGGAAGTGGACATGCCCAGCTGGATCATGGGTGTCACAGCCTACCCCTTCTTACCGTGGCTAATGAAGCCCTATACAGGATACTTGGATCACACAAAAGAACGCTTTAACACCATGCTCAGTAGGTCCCACACTGTTGTGGAGGGTCCCTTTGGCTGCCTCAAAGAGAGGTTCCAGAGCCTTCTCATCCACCTGGACCTCAGCAACTGGAACATCCCCCCAGGTGGTGGCAGCCTACTGTGTCCTCCACAGCCTTTGTGAAAATAAGGGGGAGAGCAGAGGCTGAGCAACTCGCCAGGAGTTTGCAGCAGCAATGCATGGCTGCCATCTGGAAAGCTCATCAGGGGACTGGGCACATCCTGGAGGCCTTGAGAGTTTCAGACAAGGCCACTTGTGAGACTCTCTCCCAGGCCTCCCCACAAGGGACCTCTGCATTGCCCCTATGTGCTTTTCCTTCTCCACCCCTCCTTTCTTCTGCCCTCCCACCCCTTTTCCCCTTCCCCTGCAGATAAAATAAACCAGTCTTTTTGTTTGAAACAATAAACTCGGTAATTTTTATTTGGGGAATATATAATTGGGGAGGAACTGGTGAAAGAACCTGGGTGGGAGGAGAAAGGAGGATAGGGAAGGAGGGGTCTGAGGTCAAGGAGCAGTTTCAGGATGGGGATGAGAGTGGCACCTGCCTCAGATGTTTCAGGACATGCTAGCTGCTCAAGACATCCCACCACCTCATGTGCGTAACCCTCACTGACTCTGGGGAAGGCCAGAAGGAGAAGCTGAGGGCCAGGAGTTGGGGGGGTATAGGTGCTGGAGGGACTTCAGGGAGCAGATGCTGGAGGGACTTGCGGGGGAGCTGGTGCTGGGAGTTGTGGGGGAGTGAGTTGTTATATCATTTGAAGTTACAGAGTTTAGAAAGAAATCACTGGAAACACAGAGAGCTTGAGCAGTTGCAAGTGTCCATTTATTCCATAACATAGAACTAACTGTGGGAGATATAGATACATAGAAGGGGCAGGAACAGGATCCACAGTGACCTAGACAGATAAGAGGATTGGGCCAAAATAAATCTGGTGAGGTTCAACAAAGACAAGTGTAGAGTCCTGTACTTGGGATGGAAAAATCCCAAGCATTGTTACAGGCTGGGGATCGAATGGCTAAGTAGCAGTTCAGCAGAAAAGGACCTGGGGATTACAATGGATAAGAAACTGGATATGAGTCAAGAGTGTGCCCTTGTAGCCAAAAAGGCAAATAGAATATTAGGTTGCATTAGGAGGAGCATTTCTAGCAGCTATAGAGAAGTGATTATTCTTCTTTATTTGGCTCTGGTGAGGCTACATCTGGAGTATTATGTTCAGTTCTGGGTACCCTACTATAAAAATGATGTGGATGCATTGGAGAAGATCCAGGGGAGGGCAACCAAATGATTAGTGGACTGGAGCACATGACCTATGAGAAGATGCTGAGGGATTTGGGCTTATTTAGTCTGCAGAAAGGAAGAGCAAGGGGGGGATTTGATAACAGCATTCAACTTCCTGAAGGGAGATTCCAGAGAGGACGGAGAAAGGCTGTTCTCAGTAGTGACGGATGGCAGAACGAGGAGCAATGGTCTCAAGTTGTGGTGGGAGAGGTGCTGGTTGGATATTAGGAAAAACTATTTCACTAGGAGGGTGGTGAAGTACTGGTATGGTTTACCTAGGAAGATGGTGGAATCTCTATCCCTAGAGGTTTTTAAGACGGCTTGACAAAGCCCTGGCTAGGTTGATTTAGTTGGGATTGGTCCTGCTTTAGGCAGGGGGCTGGACTTGATGACCTCCTAAGGTCTCTTCCAGCCGTATGATTCTATGAACTAGAACCAGCACAAACCAGCTGGGCTGACCCCAAGTGACCCAGCTCAGTTACTATAACAACAACAAGATCTATATCTACAGCTGAATACACAGCATATTCCTCCCCCCTTAATAAGAACATCCCTTTAATAAAACAAACACTAAACTAGGGAATGATGGTAAACTGCTTCAAATTCCCAGCTAACCCTGGGGATTATTTTACCCCCTAAATGTGGGTTAACCTCAACTAAAGGTCCAGCCATTGAGGAGACCTTCATTCTCTAGGTGGATTACAGTGGACGTCTGGTTTTCTTGCACCCGAAGATGTTATGAGTATGGACCTGACAATGGGCTGGGAACCTGAAGAGTGAACAGGTGAGGCTGTCGGATCAGCCTGCTCAGGGAACGGTTTATGTTCGCCTCAGGCGGTGATAAAGGAGGAGAGTGATTCTTGATGCAGTAGCTCACTGGCAGTGGTGAGATCAGACAACTCAACTGGAGATATGTTTTGGGATCAGGCATAACCTGTCAATAACTGATCTACGTGCTGCTGCCAGATGAGCCTCTGCAGACCGGACAGTATAGGAAACAGGTCCTGTTTGAGCAATGAAAGTGGCAGGACCCATTTAATTCCAGAAGCATAGTTCCGAGCCAAAACCAGTTCTCCAGGACTACAGGCCCGGTCTTTTGCTCTGGATGCATGCGTGATGACTTGACCTTGCTGATGCCATTGCACAAATTTGGAATGGTTCAGAAGGTTTCAGCAGATGAAAGCAAGTGTACAGCTCACATCCCATCATTAGAAAAGCCGGGGACATTTTGGTTGTAGCATGAGGAGTGTTTCTGTGGGATAGTAAAAAGGTGTCCAGACTCTTTTGCATGAATAAATGTCCTCTAGCCAATTTCAGAGCTTGTCTCATTGTCTACACAAATTTTTCAGCCAATCCATTTGTGGATGGGAGATAAAGGTACTGAAATGATGTGATGAATCCCATTTGTTTTCATAAAATTTCCAAACACCTGAGAGACAAACTGCAGACTGTTGTTACTCGCAAGTTATTGTGGAAGACAAAAATGACAAAAGACTCCTCATAATTTTTTAGTAGTACTCTCAGCAGTTTGTTGGCCTCCGTCGGTCAGTTGACCATGGATGATGTATCCTAGTTCTCGTCTTGGTTCGTGTCGGATTGTCTGGGACAGCGTCGGGGACAGCGTTGTTGGTGGCTGAAAAGGCCAATCTGGGACAGGCATTCTTTGCCGCAGAAGTCGCAGCTGTAGGTGGTTCCCTGGCTGTTGTTGTTGCGTAACTTCCTGCGGGCTCGCTTTTCTTCTGATGCACGCATCATGTTCGTTTCTCCTGACTTGAGCTGTGTGGTCAGGGTGCCCCTCCACTTCGGGCGGTCTGCTGCGAGGTCTTCCCAGGACTGCGTGTTTATGTCTCAGCAGTAGCGGGGAGTATTATAGAGACTTCTGGCCATTTGGAATGGGGTTCTACCACCACCAAGAACATGCTACCTTCAAATGGGCCAGCAAAATCAATGTGAATATGTTGCCATGGTTTTTCAGGCCAGTCCCATGGGTGGAGAGGTGCCAACTGAGGTGCATTCCTCACACCTTGGCAAGAAATATAAGTTATTGCCTTCTTTTCATTGGCACCATCCAAGCCGGGCCACTAAAAATAGCTTTGTGCAATTTCTTTCATGTGCACAATTCCACGATGACCTGAATGCAGCTGTTCTAACATCTGTTGTCTTGTATCTTTGGAATAATGACACGCATTCCTCACAATAAGCACCCAGAATGGATAGATAATTCTGTCCTTCTGGACATGTAGGGAACATGGACGGGTGAGATCTGAGAGTCCCGTAGAGATGTTCCATGCATCACTAGGTATATAACTTGGGACAGTACTGGGTCAACACAAGTTGTTCTCTTAACTTGTGCAGCAGTGCTGAGCATGTTCTCTACCTGTCCAAAGTAGAAGATTTCCTTCTGGTCATTATCTTGATGTTTGACTGGCAAAGGCAGCCTAGAGAGACCATTGCCATTGACATACAGAGTGAAGGGATAGCTCAGGGTACGTCTACACTACAGCGCTAATTCGAACTAACTTAGTTCGAATTAGTTAATTCGAACTAAGCTAATTCGAACTAACGCGTCTAGAACTAAAAATTAGTTCGAATTAGCGTTTTGCTAATTCGAACTAGCGCGTCCACACTGATTGGACGCAGGGGGGCATTTAAGGGCAGCTGAAACCGGTTCTGGCAGGGCATCAGGTCAGTAGTTGCTTTGTGTGGCTGCTGTCTGAGGCTATCTCTGAGGCTCGAGCTTAAAGGGACCCCCCTGGACAGCAGGTTCTCAGCTTTTCCTGCTTGCTTGACAACCTCGTCGAGGGACAGCAAAGCGTTGGTCTCTGTGCCCGTCTGTGTCGGTGCTTCCCTTCGGGGAGGCCGCCGCAGGTGGCAACATAGAGCCAGAGCTCCCCCTGCACCTTCTGGTGCACGTTCTGGACTTGCTGCTGCAAGCCTGCTAGCAATGGCTCGAGGCTGCCTGGCACCATCTGGTGCACGTCAGCCCCCTGCCTCTCTGCCTGGCCGCCCTGGGGGCCGTGGAGGAGCCGCAGCGGCGCCCCGGCACCGGCGTGCCCTGCCGCATCTGGCGTCTGGACACCAGCACCGACTGGTGGGACCGCATCGTCCTGGAGCGCTGGGAGGACCGACAGTGGACCCAGAACTTCAGGATGAGGAGGGACACATTCCTGGAGCTCTGCGAGTGGCTCGCCCCTGCCCTGCACAGAAGGGACACTCGCATGAGGCCCGCCATCCCCCTCCAGAACCAGGTGGCCATCGCCCTCTGGAAGCTCTCCATGCCGGACAGCTACTGATCCGTCGGGAACCAGTTCGGCATGGGGAGATCCACCGTCGGAGCAGTGCTCATGCAGGTATGGCACTCGCCGGCCACTGCGCCGGGGGTGGGGGCTGCAAGGAGGGGATGGGCCGCCCCAGGGACAAAGGGGGGGTGGGAAGAGGCGAACGCGCCCTGCACCGGAGGGGTCGGTCTGTCCCGGCCGTACTACACGCCGCCAGGGGGGTTGCTTCTGGGAGTGGGGCGCGGGGCACTGCCAGGGCATGAACGCTCCCAGCCACCCGGGCGCCCGACTGATTGGCGCTTTGCTGTGTCTCTCTCCGCAGGTGGTCAAGGCCATCAACCAGGTGCTGCTCCGCAGGGTGGTCCGCCTCGCCGACCCGGACGCCGTCATCCGGGAATTTGGCGCCCTCGGCTTCCCCAACTGCGGTGGGGCCATCGACGGGACGCACATCCCCGGAACACCAGGCTTCCTGGTACATCAACCGCAAGGGGTACTTCTCCGTGATCCTGCAGGCCGTGTGTGACCACCGGGGCTAGTTCACGGACATTAATGTGGGCTGGTCCGGCAAAGCACACGACTCCCTGGTGTACCGCAACTCCTCCGTGTGCTAGCGGCTGCAGGACGGGACCTTCTTCCCCGACCGCCACATCAGGGTCGGGGACGTGGACATGCCCGTGTGCCTGGTGGGGGATGCTGACTACCCACTGCAGCCGTGGCTGATGAAGCCTTACACGGGCCACCTCAATCCCTCCCGCCAAGCATTCAATGCCAGGCTGACCAGGGCCCGCATCGTGGTGGAGGGGGCCTTCGGGCAACTGAAAGCCCAGTTTCGATGCCTCCTCACCCATCTGGACCTGGCCGAGCACAACATCCCTCCCGTGGTGGCAGCATGTTGTATGTTCCACAATTTGTGTGAGCGAAAGGGGGAGGCTTTCCTGCCAGCCTGGATGGCTGAGGCTGACCGCATGGCTCGACACTACGGTCAGCCCCGCACTGCCGCCATCTGGGAAGCCCAGCGGGGGGCCGTCCGGATCCGGGAAGCCCTGCGGGAGAGCTTCCAGGTGGAGGAGGAGGACTGACCTCTCCCTTGCATGCCCCACTGGGGCCTTCTTCCACCCTACCCCCCTTCCCTTTTCCCCTCCCTACCTACTGTAAAATAAAGACACCTGTTTTTCAAACAAAAACGTGTGTTTATTTCACATAACTGGGGTGGGGGAAGGGAGGAATGAGGGTGGGAGAGGGGAGGGGGAAACCTGGGACGAGGGAGCTGGAAGGGGCAGGAAGGGAGGAAGGGAAAGGAAAGCTCAGGGGTGGGAGTCCGGCTGCCTCTCCCGTCTCGCCACACTGCGGGTCCGGGGGCGTCGGTGGGCAATGGTTGTGGAGGGGGGGTAGGAGGGACGGGGGGTGTGGAGGAAGCAGGAGCAGGAGCAGGAGGGGGAGCAGGTGAGCAGCAGGGAGAGCAGAAGGAGCAGGGGGAGCAGCAGGGGGAGCAGGAGGAATTGGGAAGCGGTCGAGCAGGCTCTGGAGGTGGCCTCCAGGGCCTCCAAACTCCTCCAGTGCAGCCTCAGGTCCTCCTGGACCCAGTGGTCCTGGGTGCGGAGCTGGTGATCCATGAACCGGAGGTGCTGCCTTTGGTACTCCTCCTCGTTCCTGGCTCTCCTGCTTGCCCGGGCACAGGCAGCTGCAGCAGGTGGTGTGGTGCGCCCTGCAGGCCCAGGTGCTGCAGCTGTGGTGCAACAAGACCAGCGGTCAATTACCCCAGGGGCCCAGGTGTGTGAAACCCAGCTCCCCTCTGCAAGGCCAGGGCCCCTGCAGGATCCCCAGCTGCTGCTCCATGGTGGGCAAGGCCCAGGCGCACGGTCCCGGGGCTCTCTCTCGCCCCAGCCCCCCGTACACAGAAGGGGAACACGATGGTACTCACAGGTGGACGCCTCCCCGGCCTCGGACGACACAGGCTCTGTGGGGTGCCTCAGGGGTCCCAGTTGCTGGGCAGGCTGCCGGCAGGCTCCTAGCTCTCGGAGCCCTCCTCCTCCTCCTCTGTCTCCTGGATCGGTCCTTCTGCCCCGGGGTCTATCACTTCCTGGGGGGCAGGGATGGCATGAGCCCCCAGGAGGCGGTCCAGGGCGTGGAAGTGGGGGCAGGCCTCCAGGTCGGCCCCTGGCTGGCAGGCCCTGGAGTAGGACTGCCGCAGGTCTTTGACCTTGCAGCGCACCTGCTCCCGGCTGCGCTGGTGGCCCCTGGCGGCCAGGCTGGCAGCCATGTGGCCGTAGACTGCTGCATTCCTGTGGCTAGTGGGGAGATCGTGGACATTGGAGGCTTCCCCCCAAACCTCGATGAGGTCCACAATCTCCGCACCTGACCAAGCAGGTGCCCGCCTCTTGCGTTCCCGGGCAGGCTCCTGGGAGCCGCTAGGCTGGTTCTGGGGAGCAGTGGAGGGCTGGGTGGCATCAGGTGGCTGGCTCATGTTGTGGCAGGTGCAGGGTCTGCTGGCTGGGTGCTGGCAGCCTTGCAACTGGCACAAACTGTGTATCCAGCCCGTGGCCCTTTAAGGGCTCTGGGGCTGGGAGGGGGGCAATAGAGTTTCCCTGGTGTTGGCCAGAGTGGCCACCAGGGAAACCTGGGAAGGGCTAGCCTCCCACTAGTTCGAATTAAGGGTCTACACAGCCCTTAATTTGAACTAGCTAGTTCGAACTAGGCTTAATCCTCGTAAAATGAGGTTTACCTAGTTCGAACTAAGCGCTCCTTTATTTCGAATTAAGTTCGAACTAACGGAGCGCTAGTGTAGCGCCTATGAAAGTTAGTTCGAACTAACGTCCGTTAGTTCGAACTAACTTTGCAGTGTAGACATACCCTAGGTCCCTGTCAGAGTCAGCATTCTATCCTTATCTCCATATGCAGGTGAGAGGCAAAGGCAGCATCTAATTACAGATCTCACGTTGTCAGACCACAGACTTAGCCTGACTCTTACTCTCTTGTTAACAAGACCAAGCTGGCTGCACACAAATTCCCTTATTCCCGCCTCCACACTGGCTAATAGCCATTGATGGACATAACCTCCATGAATTTATCTAGTTCTCTTTTAAACCCTGTTATAGTCCTAGCCTTCACAACCTCCTCAGGCAAGGAGTTCCACAGATTGACTATGCACTGTGTGAAGAAGAACTTCCTTTTATTTGTTTTCAACCTGCTGCCCATTAGTTTAATTTGGTGGTCTCTAGTTCTTATATTATGGGAACAAGTAAATAACTTTTCCTTATTCACTTTCTCCACACCACTCATGATGTTATAGACCTCTATTATATCCCTCCTTAATCTCCTCTTTCCCAAGCTGAAAAGTCCCAGTCTCTTTGGGTATGTCTACACTACCCCCCTAGTTTGAACTAGGGGGGTAATGTATGCATACCGAACTTGCTAATGAAGCCCGGGATTTGAATTTCCCGGGCTTCATTAGCATAAAGCCGGCGCCGCCATTTTTAAAAGCCGGCTAGTGCGAACCCCGTGCCGCGCGGCTACACGCGGCACGGACTAGATAGTTCGGATTAGGCTTCCACGAGGAGGCGTACAGATAGTTCGGATTAGAAGCCTAATCTGAACTATCTAGTCCGTGCCGCGTGTAGCCGCACGGCACTGGGTTCGCACTA
Source organism: Pelodiscus sinensis (assembly GCF_049634645.1). Taxonomy (NCBI): domain Eukaryota; kingdom Metazoa; phylum Chordata; order Testudines; family Trionychidae; genus Pelodiscus; species Pelodiscus sinensis. The sequence continues at coordinate 13,890,941 of NC_134723.1, forward strand.
GCCAGCTTTTAAAAATGGCGGCGCCGGCTTTATGCTAATGAAGCCCGGGAAATTCAAATCCTGGGCTTCATTAGCAAGTTCGGTATGCATACATTACCCCCCTAGTTCGAACTAGGGGGGTAGTGTAGACATACCCTTTCCATTTTATAATGATTCCTAACATCCTGTCTGCTTTTTTGACTGCCGCTGCACACTGCGTGGATGTCTTCAGAGAACTATCCACGATGACTCCAAGATCTCGTTCCTGATTAGTTGTAGCTAAATTAGCCCCCATCATATTATATGTATAGTTGGAGTAATTTTTTCCAATGTGCATTACTTTACATTTATCCACAATAAATTTCATTTGCCATTTTGTTGCCCAGTCACTTAGTTTGGTGAGATCTTTTTGAAGTTCTTCACAGTCTGCTTTGGTCTTAACTACCTTGAACGGTTTAGTATCATCTGCAAACTTTGCCACCTCACTGCTTACCCCTTTCTCCAGATCATTTATGAATAAGTTGAATAGTATTGGTCCTAGGACTGACCCTTGGAGAATACCACTAGTTACCCCTCTCCATTCTGAAAATGTACCATTTATTCCTACCCTTTGTTTCCTGTCTTTTAAACAGTTCTCAGTCCATGAAAGGATCTTCCCTCTTATCCCCATGACAACTTAATTTACGTAAGAGCCTTTGGTGAGGGACCTTGACACAGGCTTTCTGGAAATCTAAGTACACTATATCTACTGGATCCCCCTTGTCCACGTTTGTTGACCCCTTCAAAGAACTCTAAAGGGTATGTCTACACTGCAACGTTATTTTGAAATATCTTATTTTGAAATTATGCGTCTAGACACAAAATGCATTTCAAAATAGCATTTTGCTATTTCAAAATAGCACGTCCACACTGATAGGACGCTGAATCACATTTAAGGCCAGCCAGAACTGGTTCTGACAGAGCATCAGGTCAGGAGTTACCTTGTGTGGCTGCTGTCTGAAGCTATCTGAGGCATGTGCTTAAAGGGACACCACCCCTCCCCTGCCCCCTGGACAGCTGGTTCTCAGCTTTCCCTGCTTGCTTGCCTACCTCGATCAGGGACAGCAAAGCATTTTGTCTCTGCGTGCTCTGATTGCCCTCACTCAGGACACCACAGCACTCTGCAACATGGAGCCGGAGCTGCCCCTGGGCACGCTGGTGCTTTTCTCGGAAGTGTTGATGTGAGCCTGGCTGTACTTTCTGCAGTCTGCCATCCAGGAGGTCCATTTGGGGACTGTCAGGATCCAGGAGGCTCTGCGGGAAACCTTCCACCCTGAAGAGCACTAAGATCCTCACTGGTCTGCCCCACTGGGGGCTTGTGCCTCATTCCTCCCTCATGTTCTTCCACTTACCTCTCCCTACCCCCCCCCCTTCCTGATGTCAAACAAAATACATATATTTTCATGAACACAAACTCTCTTTATTTAACAAAACTGGTGGGGGGAATGAAATTCTGGTGAGACTGGGGAAAGGAGGTGGGAGAGGGTAGAAGATAGGGTGGGAGAGGGGGAAACCTGGAAGGAGGCAGCTGGAAGGGGGAAGCAAGGAGAAGGAGTGAGAGGGGAAGCTCAGGGCTCAGGGTTGGGGTTCTCACTGGACCAACTTGATTTTCATGTGAACCTGCTCCTGGTTTTGCATGTGGCCTTTGTGGCCAGTCTGGCAGCTGGACATGTTCTTTCGTCTAGTGTGAAGATCATGGATGTTGGGGGCATCCCCCCCAAACCTGAATAAGGTCCATGATCTCCACCCTGGACCAGGAAGGCGCCAGCCTTTTCCGGACCCTGTCAGGCTCCTGAAAGCTGGAAGACAGGTCCTGGGGAGTGGTGGAGGGCTGGCTGGAACTAGCTGCCTGGCTCATTTCAGGTGCAGCGACTGCTAGCTCTGCGCTGGCAGGCTTGGAGCTGGCACAGGCTCTGTGGCCCAAGTCTACCCCTTTAAGGGCTCTGGGGAGACATGGAGGGAGAGGAGTTTTCTTGGTTGTGCCCAGAGTGGCCACCAGGGCACCCTTGAAAGGGCTGGAGGCCCCCTATTTCAAAATAAGCGTCTACACAATGCTTATTTCGAAATAGCAATTTTGAAATTGGTGCTTTTCCTCATGGAACAAGGTTTACCAATTTCAAAATAAGCCCTCCACTATTTTTATTGAATTTCGAAATAGCGGTTTGGCTGTGTACATGCTGGTAATGTTATTTCGAAATAACGGCTGTTATTTCGAAATAACTTTTCTGGGTAGACATACCCTAAAAGGTTAGTAAGACATGATTTCCTTCATGCTTCATGCTTGATTTGCGCGTAGTTAATTTCTGCCTGGCGCAAGGTATGTGAAGCAAAAGCAATTGGTATCTTATCCCAAAGACATAATATGTGACAAGACTACTCCCAGTAGCTCTTGGGACTACTCATCAATATGCATCTGTAAATATGTTGGACTCAGATCAATCTTGCTGAACTTTTGTCCTCCAGCTAGGCCTGCAAAGAGTTCATCGATACAGAGAAGAGGGTATTGCTCTGCACACAACACTGGTTTAACAGTGACCCACTTCTTCAGATGACAGTGGGGTGTGCCCACGAAAGCTCATGATACCATTTAAATGTTTTATTAATCTTTAAGGTGCTGTGAGACTATTCATTGTTTTTTAAGTTTTTCCAATTACAGACTAACTCAGCTACCCCTCTGAAGCTTTTGAACCTTTTTAATGTTAAGTGCCAGCAGTGTGGTTCCATTTTGGTTTAGGCCCATCTTTCCTGTATAGACTCCCCCTATCCCAAAAGTTTCCCCAGTTCATAATAAATCTAAACCCCTCCTCCCTACACCATCGTCTTATCCACTCATGGAGGCTCTGAAGCTCTGCCTGCCTACCTGGCCCTGTACGTGGAACTGGAAACATTTCAGAGAACTCAGTGACTGTTGTGAATAGAACAGTATGGAAATATATTGGGGCTAACATATTAGTGCATATTATCATTAACATATTACTTCTCTGAGGGTATGTCTACACTACAAAGTTAGTTCGAACTAACGGACGTTAGTTCGAACTAACTTTAATAGGTGCTACACTAGCGCTCCGCTAGTTCGAATTTGAATCGAACTAGCGGAGCGCTTAGTTCGAACTAGGTAAACCTCATTTTACGAGGACTAACGCCTAGTTCGAACTAGCTAGTTCGAACTAAGGGCTGTGTAGCCCTTTAGTTCGAACTAGTGGGAGGCTAGCCCTCCCCAGGTTTCCCTGGTGGCCACTCTGGCCAACACCAGGGAAACTCTATGCCCCCCTCCCGGCCCCGGACCCCTTAAAGGGGCACGGGCTGGCTACGGTGCCCGTGCCAGGTGCAAGCCTGCCAGCACCCAGCCAGCAGACCCTGCACCTGGCACGGCACAGAGCCACCCACCCGATGCCCCCCAGCCCACCCCCTCTTGCCGGGACCAGGCTGGCGGCTCCCGGGAGCTTGCCCTGGACCGCAAGAGGCGGGCACCTTCCTGGGCTAGTGCGGACATCGTGGACCTCGTCCACGATCTCCGCACTAGGCACAGGAAAGTGGCTGTCTAGGGCAGGAGAGCTGCCAGCCTGGCCACCCAGGACCAGGTGTGCATGAAAATCAAGGGGGTCCACTGAGACCCCCGACACTGAGCCCTGAGCTTACAATGGCCGTACTGGGTCAGACCAAAGGTCCATCTAGCCCAGTAGCCTGTCTGCCAACAGCGGCCAACCCTAGGGACCCTGGAGGGGATGGACCGAAGACAATGACCAAGCCATTTGTCTCGTGCCATCCCTCTCCAGCCTTCCACAAACTTTGGGCAGGGACACCACTCCTACCCTCTGGCTAATAGGACTCCATGGACCCAACCTCCATCACTTGATCTCACTTCCCTTTAAACTCTGTTCTAGTTGTAGCCTTCACAGCCTCCTGCAGCAAGGAGTTCCGCAGGTTAACTATTTGCTTTGTCAAGAACAACAACTTTCTCTTACTAGTTTCAAGCCTGCTACCCATTCCTTTCCTTTGGTGTCCTCTAGTCCTTCTTTATGGGAACTCAGGAAGAACTTTTCTGAATGCACCCTCTCCACCCAACCCCTGCTTTTAGAGACCTCTATCCTGTCCCCCCTCCGTCTCCTCTTTTCTAAGCTGAACAGTCCCAGTCTCTGTAGCCTTTCTTCATCTGGGACCTGTTCCCAACCCCTGATCATGTTAGTTGCCCTCCCCTCTCCCAGCCTTTCTCTTCCCCTCTCCCACCTCCTTTTCCCAGTGTCCCCCAGTTTTTTTCAATAAAGACAGAGTCAATGTTGGAAGAAACGTTATCTTTATTTTGTACATCAATAAGAAGAGGGGCTAGGGAAGGGTAAGTGGAAGGAGGTGAGGGAGGAATGGGGTACGAGCCCCCGATGGGGAGGACTGGGCTGGCTCTGCAGGCTTCTGGGGGTGGAAGCTCTCCTGCAGCCCCCCAATTACTCCCTCTCCCCAGATGGCAGCCTGCGGCAAGTGCAGCCGGGCTGATGGCCGAGTGGTGTGATGTGCCCAGTGTGGGCACTCAGGGCACTCCAAGCCAGAACTTCTTTGGAAGCGGGGCACCCCTTAGAACTGTGTGTCCGGGGTGGGGGTCGGGACCCTTTAAGCGCAGCCCTCGGCTAGCCTGAGACAGCATCTCCATGCTCTAAGTCCTCCTTTTATGCCCTGCCGGCACTGCTTCCGGCCATCCTTAAGCCCTGTTCAGAGTCCACTCAATGTGGACTTACTAGTTCGAACTAGCAAAACGCTAGTTCGAACTAGTTTTTAGTTCTAGACGCGTTAGTTCGAACTAGCTTAGTTCGAATTAACTAATTCGAACTAAGTTAGTTCGAACTAGCACTGTAGTGTAGACGTACCCTAAATGTGTAGTCAGTTTATCCACAACAGAGGTATTACATGAGGAGCAGCAGTGCAGACTTATTTACAATTGATCTAATTTGCCTCAGCACTGAACTGGAGGGAGCACCTCTAGGGCTGGAAGAACTGTTGCATTTCTATGCCAACTCCATCTTTGTTCTGGCTGTCATCACTGGTCTCAATCAGGGTCTGCTGTGATGTACATACCTGTTATCTTTGAACTGAATTTAAACCACCATCTCATTTAATGTAGGTTACTAAATAGTGTGGTTGGATGGTAGCAACTTTCACAAGATCTAGCACTATTTGAACTGGGGATCAGAAAGTTTCTGTATTAAATGTCCTGAACCACCAGGTTCCCATATACAAGCTATTGTGTCAAAGAAACTACTCAGAGGCCCAACAAAAGAGTAGTCTCTTCAGGGAGATGAGTCAATGAAAGTCACTATAAAATTCACTTGAGAAACAGAAGGTTTTCTCATAAAAATGTATATATATATATTTAATACCAAAATTATTCTATGGTTTTATAAAATAATGAAAATACTTTTCTATAAACTACTATAAAATACTTGTATATAATAGTTGAAATATGAGTGTATTTAAAGTATTGTTTGAAGCAGAAACATTACTTTGACCACCAATTACCACTGACATGAGTAAAACATCAATTTAAGATGTACTAAGTTTAATTGCTGCCTGGTGTTTCAGTATAAAATCTTATTCACAAAACATTTTAAAGTGAATCATTGCTTGTGAACAGGGGCTGCTAACAGGGAGTTTGGAGAGGGAGTTCTTCAGGTGAAGGAGGAATCTAATACAGGACCCTTGAGGGAAGTGGCTGTCTGTAGTGTGTGTTGTGTTTGGGGCTGCACACCGGGACCTTCTTCCCCGACCGCCACATCAGGGTCAGGGATGTGGACATGCTAATGTGCCTGGTGGGGGATGCAGCCTACCCCCTACAGCCCTGGCTAATGAAGCCGTACACGGGGCACCTCAACCCCTCCCGGTAGGCCTTCAATGCCAGGCTCACCAGGGCCTGCATTGTGGTGGAGGGGGCCTTCGGACGCCTGAAGGCCTGCTTCAGATTCCTCCTCACCCATCTCGACCTCGCTGAGCACAATATCCCTCTCGTGGTGGCAGCGTGTTATGTGCTGCACAATTTATGTGAGAAGAAGGGGGAGGCTTTCCTGCCAGCCTGGATGGCTGAGGTGGAACACTTGGCTGGCCTGTATGTGCAGCCCCACAATGATGCCATTTGGGAGGCCCAGTGGGGGGGCTGGCTGGATCCGGGAAGCCCTGGGGGAGAGCTACCAGGTGGAGAGGACTGAACTTTCCCTGGTATCTCTCACTGGGGCCTTCTTCCACCCTCACCTCCTTCCCTTTTCCCCTCCCTAACCCCCCTTCCTAATGTCAAATAAAAACACCTGTTTTGCCAACAAATATGTCTGTTTATTTCACAGAATTGAGGTGGGGGAGGGGGGAAAGAGGGTGGGAGAGTGGTGGGGGAAACCTGGGAAGAGGGAGCTGGAAGGGGGAGGCAAGGGGAGGTAGGGAAGGAAAAGCTCAGGGTTCAGGGTCTTGCTGGCTCTCCCATCTCACAGCACTGCGAGTGCGGGGGTGTTATGGGGGAGTGAGTATGGGGGGTGGGGCAGGAGGGACAGGGGGCGGAGGAAACAGGAGGGGGTGCAGGGGTGGGAGAAGGAGCGAGAGCTGGGGCGGCCGCAGGGGATGGAGCAGGAGGAGGCGGGAACCTGTTCACCAGGGTCTGGAGGTGGCCTCGGAGGGCACAGCCCTGCTCCTCCAGCACCTGCAAGCTCTGCTGCCACAGCCACAGGTCCCTGTGAACCCAGTGCTCCTGGTTGCGGAGCTGCTGCCCCAGTAGCCACAGGTGCCACTGCTGGTACTCCTCCTGGTTCTAGGTGTGCCTGCTGGCCCGGGTGCAGGTGACTGGTCCAGGCAGGGTGGTGCGCCCTGCACTCACAGGTTCTGCAGCTGTGGTGAAACAAGAGCAGTGGTCAGTTCTCCCTGGCGACACGGTGGGTGAAACCCAGCCCCCCTTTGCAAGGTGAGGTCGGTGTGTGGGGAATGAGCCAGAGCCCCTGCATGACACCCAGCTTCTGCTCCATGGTGGGCAAGGCCCAGGTGCACGGTCCCTGGTCTCTCTTTCCCCCTCCCCCACACTAGGGGACCATGATGGCACTCACATGTGGAGCCCTCCCCAGCCTCAGATTACACAGCTGATGGGCTTTGTGGGATGACTTGGGGGTCCTGGGTTCTGGGCAGGCTCCCTGCAGGCTCCTGTGGCTCCTGGCTGTCATCCTCCTCATCTTCCTCCTCTTTCCCTGTTTCAGGGCCTGGGCCCTCTGCCCAGGGGTTGATCACCACCTGGGGGCACGGACTGCGTGAGCCCCTAGGATGCATTCCAGGGCCTCATAATGAGGGCAGGTGTCTGGGTTGGCCCCTGGTTGGGAGCCCCTGGCATAGGCCTGCTGCAGGTCTTTAATTTTGCAGCGCACCTGCTCCTGGCTGTTCATGTGGCTTCTGGTGGCCAGGCTGGTAGCCATGCAGCTGTAGACGGCCGCATTCCTGTGCTCAGTGTAGAGATCGTGGGCATTGGAGGACTCCCCCCAAACATCAATGAGGTCCATGATCTCCACACTAGACCAGGAGGGTGCCTGTCTTTTTCAGCCCCTGGCAGGCTCCTGGCCAGCCTGGTCCTGGGGAGCGGCGGAGGGCTGGGTGGCTCATGGTGTGCCAGGTGCAGGGTCTGCTGGCTGGATGCTGGCAGGCTGGCAACTGGCACAGGCACTGTGGCAAGAATCTGCCCTTTTAAGGGCTCTGGGGCTGGAAGGGGGGCAGAAGAGTTTTCCTGGTTTGGCCCAGAGTGGCCACCAGGGGAACCTGGGAAGGGCTAGCCTCCAGGTAGTTCGAATTAAGTGGCTACATAGCACTTAGTTCTAACTACTTAATTTGGCATTACTACTCATAGAACAAGGTTTACCAAGTTCAAATTAAGCGCTCTGCTAGTTTAATTAAAATTCGAACTAGCAGTTTGTATGTATAGCCGCTATTAAAGTTAATTAGAACTAACAGCTGTTAGTTTGAATTAACTTTGTAGTGTAGACATACCCTAACAGCTTTCAGGCTCTCTCCACGGGCACTGCGGTGTGGAATGCTTTGGCAGGGACCTCTCAGGGAATAAATCAGAAGGGAACACCATCTACCAAAAGGCATGGGATACGTAGTCCTAAGGATGGGGGTTCCATGAGCACCACACCCAAAAGAAGAAGATGGGTGGTGGTGGTCGGGGACTCCCTCCAAAGAGGGACAGAGTCATCCATCTGCTGTCCAGACCTGCAATCTTTAGAAGTGTGCTGCTTCCCAGGAGCTCACATTCAGAATGTGACCAAGGGTATGTCTACACTACAGCGCTAGTTCGAACTAACTTAGTTCGAATTAGTTAATTCGAACTAAGCTAATTCGAACTAACGCGTCTAGAACTAAAAACTAGTTCGAATTAGCGTTTTGCTAATTCGAACTAGCAAGTCCACATTGAGTGGACTCTGAACAGGGCTTAAGGATGGCCGGAAGCAGTGCCAGCAGGGCATCAAAGGAGGACTTAGAGCGTGGAGATGCAGTCTCAGGCTAGCCGAGGGCTGCGCTTAAAGGGTCCCGACCCCCACCCCGGACAGACAGTTCTAAGGGTGCCCCGCTTGAAAACCAGTCCTGGCTTGGAGTGCCCAGAGTGCCCACACTGCGCACATCACACCACTCAGCCATCAGCCCGGCTGCACTTGCCACAGGCTGCCATCTGGGGAGAGGGGCCAATTGGGGGGCTGCAGGAGAGCTTCCACCCCCAGAAGCCCGCAGAGCCAGCCCAGTCCTCCCCATCGGGGGCTCGTACCCCATTCCTCCCTCACCTCCTTCCACTTACCCTTCCCTAGCCCCCCTTCTTATTGATGTACAAAATAAAGATAACGTTTCTTCCAACATTGACTCTGTCTTTATTGAACAAAACTGGGGGAGACTGGGAAAAGGAGGTGGGAGAGGGGAAGAGAAAGGCTGGGAAAGGGGAGGGCAACTAACATGATCAGGGGTTGGGAACAGGTCCCAGATGAAGAGAGGCTACAGAGACTGGGACTGTTCAGCTTAGAAAAGAGGAGATGGAGCGGGGACAGGATAGAGGTCTCTAAAAGCAGGGGTTGGGTGGAGAGGGTGCATTCAGAAAAGTTCTTCATTAGTTCCCATAAAGAAGGACTAGAGGACACCAAAGGAAAGGACTGGGTAGCAGGCTTCAAACTAGTAAGAGAAAGTTGTTCTTCTTGACAAAGCAAATAGTTAACCTGCGGAACTCCTTGCTGCAGGAGGCTGTGAAGGCTACAACTAGAACAGAGTTGAAAGGGAAGTGAGATCAAGTCATGGAGGTTGAGTCCATGGAGTAGTCTTAGCCAGGGGGTAGGAGTGCTTTCCCTGCCCAAAGTTTGTGGAAGGTTGGAGAGGGATGGCATGAGACAAATGGCTTGGTCACTGTCTTCGGTCCATCTCCTCCAGGGTCCCTAGGGTTGGCCGCTGTCAGCAGACAGGCTACTGGGCTAGATGGACCTTTGGTCTGACCCAGGACGGCCATTGTAAGCTCAGGGCTCAGGGTCGGGGGTCTCAGTGGACCACCTTGATTTTCATGCACACCTGCTCCTGGGTGGCCAGGCTGGCAGCTCTCCTGCCCTAGACGGCCACTTTCCAGTGCCTAGTGCGGAGATCGTGGACAAGGTCCACGATGTCCGCACTAGCCCAGGAAGGTGCCTGCCTCTTGCGGTTCAGGGCAAGCTCCCGGGAGCCGCCAGCCTGGTCCCGGGAAGAGGGGGTGGGCTGGGGGACATCGGGTGGGTGGCTCTGTACCGTGCCAGGTGCAGGGTCTGCTGGCTGGGTGCTGGCAGGCTTGCACCTGGCACGGGCATCGTAGCCAGCCTATGCCCCTTTAAGGGGTCTGGGGCCAGGAGGGGGGCATAGAGTTTCCCTGGTGTGGGCCAGAGTGGCCACCAGGGAAACCTGGGGAGGGCTAGCCTCCCACTAGTTCGAATTAAGAGGCTACACACCCCTTAATTCGAACTAGCTAGTTCGAACTAGGCTTAATCCTCGTAAAATGAGGTTTACCTAGTTCAAACTAAGCGCTCCGCTAGTTCGATTCAAATTCGAACTAGCGGAGCGCTAGTGTAGCGGCTATGAATGTTAGTTCGAACTAACGTCCGTTAGTTCGAACTAACATTGTAGTGTAGACATACCCCAAGAGACTTCCAAAAGGGATTAAACCTTTGGATCGCTACTCCTTCCTGCTTCTCCGTGTAGGAACTAATGATACGGCCAGGAACGATCTCTGTGCGTCACAGAATATTATATAGTGCTGTGAAGAAGGATCAAGGAATTTGAAGCGCAAGTGGTGTTCTCATCCATCCTTCCTGTTGAAGGAAAAGGTCCAGGTAGGGATCATCAAATTGAAAAAGTGAATGCGTCGTTGCACAGGTGGTGTTGGAAAGAGGGCTTTGGTTTCTTTGACCATGAGACTCTGTTCTGGGCATAAGGATTTTTAGGAAGATATGGGATCCACCTAACCAAGAGGGGAAAGAGCATCTTCGTGGGCAGGCTGGCAAACCTAGTGAGTACAGCTTTAAACTAGGTTCGTTGGGGAATGGTGACCAAAGCGCTGAGATAAGTGAGGAAGTCAGATACCAGGAAGAAACACAAGGAGGAATGAGCAACAAAGGAGGTTCCCTAACTTGAATTGAGAAGGTAGGGTAATCAATAGGCTATCTAAGATGTTTGTACACAAATGTAAGAAGCCTGGGTAACAAACAGGAAGAATTAGAAGCCTGGCCCAGTCGAAGAACTATGATTTGATTGGAATAACGGAGAGTTGGTGGGATGACTGGAGCACTGTCATGGAAGAATATAAACTGTTCGGGAAGAACAGGCAGGGGAGAAAAGGAGGAGGAGTTGCACTGTATGTAAGCGAGCAGTATGATTGCTCGGAGCTCCAGTATTTAGAGGGAGAAAAGCCTGTTGAGAGTCTATGGGTTAAGCTTAGAGGTGGAATCATCAGGGGTGATGTGGTGGTTGGTGTCTGCTATAAACTCCCAGATCATGTGGATGAGGTAGACGAGGCTTTCTTTGGACAACTGAGAGACACTTCCAGATCACAGGCCCTGACAACTGTTGGGAGACCAATACAGCAGTGCACAGACAATCCAGGAAGTTTTTGGAGAATGTTGGGATAACTTCTTGGTACAAGTGCTGAAGGAACCAATCAGGGGCCATGCACAGCTTGACTTGCTGCTCTCAAACAGGGAGGAACTAGTGGGGGAAGTAGATGTGGGTGACAACCTGGGAAGTAGTGATCATGAGATGATCCATTTCAGTATCCTGACCAAAGGAAGAAGGGAGAATAGCAAAATACACACCCTGGACTTCAGAAAAGTAGACTTTTACTCCCTCAGGGTATGTCTACACTACAGCGCTAATTCAAAATAACTTAGTTCGAATTAGTTAATTCGAACTAAGCTAATTCGAACTAGCGCAGCTAGACTTAAAAACTAGCTCGACTTAGCGTTTTGCTAATTCGAACTAGCGCGTCCACACTGATTGGACGCAGGGGTGCATTTAAAGGCAGCTGAAACCAATTCTGGTAGGGCATCAGGTCAGTAGTTGCTTTGTGTGGCTGCTGTCTGAGGCTATCTGAGGCTCGTGCTTAAAGGGACCCCCTTGGACAGCCGGTTCTCAGCTTTTCCTGCTTGCTTGCCAACCTCGCCGAGGGGTAGCAACGCGTTTATGTCTGCGCCCGTGTGTGTCGGTACTTCCCTTCGGGGATGCCACCACAGGTGCCAACATAGAGCCAGAGCTCCCCCTGCACTTTCTGTTACAGTTTCTGGACTTGCTGCTACAAGCCTGCCAGCTATGGGTGGAGGCTGCCGTGCACCACCTGATGTACGTCAGCTCCCTGCCTCTCCGCCTGGCCACCCTGGGGGCCATAGTGCAGATGCGGCAGCGCCCAGGAGCCGGCATGCCCCACCGCATCCGGCGTCTGGACACCAGCAGCGACTGGTGGGACCGCATCGTCCTGGAGCGCTGGGGAGACCAACAGTGGACCCAGAACTTCTGAATGAAGAGGGACACCTTCCTGGAGCTCTGCGACTGACTCGCCCCTGCTCTGCGCAGAAGGGACACTCGCATGAGGCCCGCCATCCCCCTCCAGAAGCGTGTGGCCATCGCCCTCTGGAAGCTCTCCATGCCGGACAGCTACCGATCCGTCAGGAACCAGTTTGGCGTGGGAAGATCCACCGTCGGAGCAGTGCTAATGCAGGTACGGCACTCACCGGCCACTGGACCGGGGGCGACGGGGGGCTGCAAGGAGGGGATGGGCCGCCCCAGAGAAAAAGGGAGTTGGGGGAAAAGGAGGCAAAAGTGCCCCGCACCGGAGGGGCCGGTCTCTCCTGACCATACTATACGCCGCCTGAGGGGGGTTGCTTCTGGTAGTGGGGCGCAGGGAACTGCCAGGGCACGAACACTCCCAGCCACCCAAGCGCCCCAGTGATTCGCGCTTTGCTGTGTCTCTCCGCAGGTGGTCAAGGCCATCAACCGGGTGCTGCTCTGCAGGGTGGTCCGCCTCGCCGATCCGGACGCCGTCATCTGGGGGTTTAGCGCCCTCGGCTTCCCCAACCGTGGGGGGGCCATCGATGGGACGCACATCCCCATCCGTGCCCCGGAACACCAGGCCTCCCAGTACGTGAACCAAAAGGGGTACTTCTCCGTGATCCTGCAGGCCGTGTGTGACCACCGGGGACAGTTCACGGACATTAATGTGGGCTGGTCCGGCAAGGCACACGATGTCAGGGTGTACCGGAACTCCTCCGTGTGCCAGAGGCTGCAGGCTGGGACCTTCTTCCCCGACCGCCACATCAGGGTCGGGGACGTGGACATGCCCGTCTGCCTGGTGGGGGATGCAGCCTACCCCCTACAGCCCTGGCTCATGAAGCCCTACACGGGGCACCTCAACCCCTCCCGCCAAGCCTTGAATGCGAGGCTGACCAGGGCCCGCATTGTGATAGAGGGAGCCTTCGGGGGACTGAAAGCCTGATTTAGGTGCCTCTTCACCCGCCTCGACCTCGCAGAGCACAACATCCCTCCCGTGGTGGCAGCATGTTCTGTGCTACACAATCTGTTTGAGCGAAAGGGGGAGGCTTTCCTGCCAGGCTGGATGGCTGAGGATGACCGCATGGCTGGACACTACGCTCAGCCCCACACCACCGCTGTCCGGGAAGCCCAGCGGGGCACCTTCCAGATCTGGGAAGCCCTGTGGGAGAGCTTCCAGGTGGAGGAGGAGGACTGACCTCTCCCTGCATGCCCCACTGGGTCCTTCTTCCACCCTCCTCCGCTTCCCCTATCACCTCCCTAATCGCCCCTCCTAAGTAATGTAAAATAAAGACACCTGTTTTGGCAAACAAAATCTCTTTTTATTGTACATAACTGGTGTGGGGGGAGGGAGGAGTGAGGGTGGGAGAGGGTAGGGGGAAACCTGGGATGGGGGAGCTGGAAGGGGATGGAAGGGGAGGAAGGGAAGGGAAAGCTCAGGCTTGGGGGTCCGGCTGGCTCACCCGTATCGCAACACTGCGGGTGCGGGGACCTTGGGGGGGAGCGGGTGTGGAGGGTGGGGCAGGAGGGGGGGCGGAGGAAGCGGGAGGGGAAGCAGGAGTGGGAGGGGGAGCAGGGGCAGAGGGAGCAGGGGGAGCAGGGGCAGCAGGGGTGGGAGGAGGAGCGAGAGCTAGGACAGTTGTAGGAGCTGGAGCAGGAGGAGGCAGGAACCTGTCGACCAGGGTCTGGAGGTGGCCTCTGAGGGCACGGTTCTACTCCTCCAGCACCTCCAAACTCCGCTGGCGCAGCCGAAGGTCCTCCCATACGCAGTGCTGCTGATTGCAGAGTAACCGCTCCAGGAATCAGAGGTGCCACTGCTGGTAGTCCTCCTGGTTTCTGGCTCTTCTGCTGGCCCGGGCGCGGGTGGCTGTTGCAGGCGGGGTGGTGCGCCCTGCAGTCCCAGGTGCTGCGGCTGTGCTGAAACAAGAGCAGCGGTCAATTCTCCCTGGGCCCAGGTGGGTGAAACCCAGCCCCCCTCTGCAAGGCCAGGGCCCCTGCATGACACCCAGCTGTTGCTCCATGGTGGGCAAGGCTCAGGTGTACGGTCCCTGGGCTCCCTCTCCCCCCCCCCCCCCCCGTACACATAAGGGGAGCATGATGGTACTCAAAGGTGGAGGCCTCCCCAGCTTCGGACGACATAGGAGACGTGCTCTGTGGGATGCCTCGGGGGTCCTGGGTCCTGGGCAGGCTCCTGGCAGGGTCCTGGCTCTTGGTGTCCTCCGGCTCCTCCTCCTCCGTGTCTGGGAGTTGTCCCTCTCCCCCGGGGTCAATCACCACCCGGGGGGCATGGACGGCGTGAGCCCCGAGGAGGCGGTCCAGAGCCTGAAAGTGGGGGCATGCCTCCAGGTTGGCCCCTGGCTGGCAGGCCCGGGAGTAGGACTGCCGCAGGTCCTTAATTTTGCAGCGGACCTGCTCCCGACTGCGCTGGTGGCCTCTGGCGGCCAGGCTGGCAGCTATGTGGCTGTAGACGGCCGCGTTCCTGTGGCTAGTGCAGAGATCATGGCCATTGGAGGCTTCCCCCCAAACCTTGTTGAGGTCCACGATCTCCGCACTGACCAAGCGGGCGCCCTCCTCTTGCGTTCCCGGGCAGGCTCCTGGGAGCCGCCAGGCTGGTCCTGGGGAGCAGTGGAGGGCTGGGTGGCATCGGGTGGCTGGCTCATTTTGTGGCAGGTGCAGGCTCTCCTGGCTGGGTGCTGGCAGGCCTGCAACTGGCACAAACTGTGTTGCCAGCCCATGGCCCTTTAAGGGCTCCGGGGCCCGGAGGAGGGCAGTAGAGTTTGCCCGGTGTTTGCCAGAGTGGCCACCAGGGCAAGCTGGGAAGGGCTAGCCTCCCACTAGTTTGAATTAAGTGGCTACACAGCCCTTAATTCAAACTAGCTAATTCGAACTAGGCGTTAGTCCTCATAAAATGAGGTTTACCTAGTTCGAATTAAGTGCTCCGCTAGTTCGAATTAAGTCGAACTAACAGAGCGCTAGTGTAGCGCCTATCAAAGTTAATTCGAACTAACGTTTGTTAGTTTGAATTAACTTTGTAGTGTAGACATACCCTCAGAGAACTGATGGGCAGGATTCCCTTGGATGCTTACATGAAGGGAAAAGGAGTCCAGGAGAGACGGCAGTATTTTAAAGAAGCCTTATTAAAGGCACAGGAAGACACCATCCCAATGCACAGCAAGAAAAACAAATATGGTAGGCGACCAGACTGGCTTACCGGGGATATCCCTGGTGAGCTTAAACACACAAAGGAAGCTTACAAGAAGTGGGCAGATGAATAGGGAGGAGTATAAATATATTGCTCGAGAATGCAGGGGAGTTATCAGGAAGGCGAAAGTGGAGTTGGAATTACAGCTAGCAAGGAATGTGAAGAGTAACAAGAAAGGTTTCTACAGGCATGTTAGCAATAAGAGAGTGATCAAAGAGGGTGTGGGACACTTACTGGATGAAGGAGGTAACCTAGGCTATGTCTAGACTGCAGGCTTCTTTCGAAAGAGGCTCTTTCGAAAGCATCTTTCGAAAGAGCCTCTTTCGAAAGATCGCGTCTAGACTGCAGGCGGATCTTTCGAAAGAGAAATCCGCTTTTTCGAAAGAGAGCACCCAGCGAGTCTGGATGCTCTCTTTCGAAGACGGCCTCTTTACATTGAAGAACACCTTCTTTCGAAAGAGGAACTTTCGAAAGAAGGCGTTCTTCCTCGTGAAATGAGGTTTACCGCCATCGAAAGAAAAGCCGCGTTCTTTCGAAATAATTTCGAAAGAACGCGGCTTGAGTCTGGACGCAGGGGAAGTTTTTTCGGGAAAAGGCTACTTTTCCCGAAAAAACCCCTGAGTCTGGACACGGCCCTGGTGACAGATGATGTGGGAAAAGCAGAAGTACTCAATGCTTTCTTTGCCTCCGTCTTCACAGACAAGTTGGCTAATGCATTTGTCAGCTCCCAGACAAATGCACTAGGCCACGCAATATGGGAAGGTGGTGGACAGCCCTTGGTGGGTAAAGAACAGGTTAGGAGCTATTTAGAAAAGCTAAACATACACAGATCTATGGGCCTGGATTTAATGCATCCAAGGGTACTGAGGGAGTTGGCAAATGTCATTAACATGCCCATCTTTGTTTATATTTTAGGATTTTGTATTGCTGTGCATCAGCATAATATTGAGCACAGATGGTGTAGTAATCCTGCAGGAGGTAATTGAAACTAGAATGACTCAGGAGTAATCACTCAGTCTTAACACTCAACAGAAGAGATCTGCATTTTTGTAGGTTAAAAGGAGACTAAAAGTAATAAAGGGATCTAACTTATACTATCTTACACATCATCTGAATTTAGCCTAGTTTACTATGGGTTTCACTATATCCAAGTTTAGAAATCTACCATATATTTTAGAGAGTTTGTGCATCTGTTTGTCTGTGTGTTCCCATCTGTTTATTCAAGAACTCCTCCCAAATGGTAAGAGCTAGGCATACCAAATTTGATATGCAGCTTCTTCTTATCCTAACTTAAAGCAAGGTCATGGTTTGGTTGTGCCAGGGCAATGGGATGTGCCTGAAATTCAATAGTTTCTCATATAATGGAAAGGGAAGGTTCTGGTAGCAGGGAGAATTATACTGTAGAATTACCACAGGGGAGCAGCAATGGACCAGAGATGGGGAATGGGACAGCTATAACCCCACTAGGCCAACAGGGACCAGGGGTGGAGAAAGAGAAAGCTATTTACTATATTTCAGAGTTTGTCTCTTTATGTTTCTGTGTGTCTGTCCCCCAGCCAGTGCACATGCATCCCTCTCTTGGCTGTGCCCACTGCAGCTGCAGTGGCCATGGTGAGGTGCTTCTCACTTGGACCCAGGCTGCTGTTGTGAGAGAGCACATTGTCTTCTCTCCCTGGGGCAGCCTGCATATGGAATCCCTCATCCGCAGCTCCACTCCAATGATTTACATTTTTTTAAAAAACTAATGTAAGGACCCAAGTAATGACAGGTAAATCTTCTAATATTTAGAAAAAAGCATATGGAGCATTATAAGGAAAGTATTTTATCTTGTTCTTTTCGGACTGTACTACATCCCTGATATTAACGGACCATCCACCATAAAATAACATGTAACAAAACAAAACAAAACAAAAAAACTGTGTGAAACTTATCTGTGAATTTCACTATGGAAAACTGGTAACTAAAAATACCTTTACAAAGAACAGAGAACTGGGAACTCTCTCAATTTTTAGTTGATTTTGAATAATTTGTTAGCATCCACTTTTCACCTTAATCACACATTGCCCTGCCAACATGGATTTCTCATAGGCAAAATTAATTTTCAACAAGCTTCTTCCCTATTTTTTCCAATTAAAGGACTCCAGAAGACTTGAATAGCTTTACTAGTTAGATCTATATAAATAAGACTTCAGTGCTCAGTTTAAACAATATTGCTGTGTATTAATTTTTTAAAAATGTTAATATAGGTATGACTTGCAGGAGGATATGATTCATTTTCATGGAACAGATTCTAGGTATCCATATTGGTGTTTATTAATTACTTTAACAGAAGTGTTTTGTTCCCTTAGTTCCTCTTGAGAATTAAATACCACATAACATATGTTAGATTTTGGCAATCTTATGTTTACAGAAGTTTAAAAAATATTTTGAGCAGTTGTGCATGAAATTATTTAATATCCCTCATGAGAGGAAACGCTAACAATGTTAAAACCAAATGCAACTGCTTTCTATGAATACTTTTTTAATATCTCGTGAGAAACTACTAAAAGGAATATGAAATTTCCTGCCTTACTTAAGCTATGGAAAACAGGCAACAATGATACCTGAACATATACATTTTTAGAGAAAAATGCTGAAAATAATTGAAAATTACATACATTGACCAGCTTACAGACCCAAATTCAGAGAAAGTAGCTTTATTTCTAAAGCAAGAGCAGGTTACTAATTTAATTGTATAGGAATTCAAATGATAAAGAGAAAATACTTGAGAAATATTACGTTATTTTGCTTACTATGACATAGATAAAATTGGAACACAGAGAGTTGGTAATTCCTAATTTAAATTTTCCTCTGAAACAACAAATGGAATC
This sequence comes from Pelodiscus sinensis, assembly GCF_049634645.1. Classification (NCBI taxonomy): domain Eukaryota; kingdom Metazoa; phylum Chordata; order Testudines; family Trionychidae; genus Pelodiscus; species Pelodiscus sinensis. The sequence continues at coordinate 13,909,070 of NC_134723.1, forward strand.
CCAGAGTGGAGCTATGCAAACATTTTTTTTATTAATATTATTAATTGGCTGTTCCAAAAATATCAGGGAAAAATTTGATTCAGGGCAAACAAAGCAAGTGAAGCCTTGAAAGGCTGTAACATAAAATGAAAGTAAAGCCCAAAACAGGAAAAGAGGGAGACAAATCAGAGAAAGGGAGAGTCAGATGTAGTTTTGGCCCTGTACTGTGTCTTAATCTGAAATTCCTGTCCACCTTGCGAGCCCACACACCAAAATGCTTGCTGTCTGTGCCTTGGTTTAATATAATTATTTCTTCCTGTATAAAGCAGGAATTATAAATTGGTATTTATGACAATGGCATAACAGTATTTATAACAGAAGCATAATATTAACAAGGATTGGACACATTTTAACTCTATTATAGTCTAATCAGGACTTGCATTTTCGGAAGTATACAAATTTCACAGTGAGGAATGGTGATGGAAATGTAGCCGTGTTAGTCTGGTGTAGCTGAAACAAAATACAGGACTATGTAGCACTTTAAAGACTAACAAGATGGTTTATTAGTGAGGAATGTATTCTGATGTATTTATTTCCCAGAATCTTCATTTACCATGAGAGAAATTTTATTTGTGCTTATGTTACAGTCCCATCCTGCACAAAGTCATCTTCACTTGTGCACATGCAGATATGGAACTGTCCTTGATCTTGCTAACTGTAAGAATTTATGAAGGAATAGTCATTGTAAGTAAGAATTGCTGTCAACTTGAGCAATGTAATGGGAGGTATTGACCTTTTAGGCCTAAAAGGAGTAGAAAACCCCATTCCTAGGATGTTGATTTCAGCACAGGATGATGAAGCAGACAAAACTGGAAGAGAGGAGGTTGTCCCAGTCAGCAGTAGGGTAGAAAGAACTCAAGACATAGTTACTTTATGAGGCTGGGATCAGAACTCTTGAAGTGTAGGTGGGAGCAGGCTCTACTGGACTACTGAGAGGAGCTCTGCTAAGATATATGTGTGCCACTTTCTCTCGCAGAACAGGGTACACACCAATAGAGGAGGAGGAAAGGGAGAGCCAAAAGTCTGTTTCTGCTGAACAGAATAAAGTCTCTGTAGTAAGCATCAGACATGGGTACAAACTATGAGGCTGATATGATAGCGCTTGAGTTTGGGACACTGACGACTATTTTGAATTAGAGTTTCAGAGTGCTGAAGATTATCCTTAGGGAGAGAGTTCATGGTGCTACTAAGAGGCTTCAAAGAGAGGATGCCAATAGAGAGCACTGTGGAAACACACGTGTGGCTGCAAGAGTGAACAAGTGACCGTTTATGTTCCTATTGAATTCATTTGTGCAACTCCTATTAACATCCAAGGAAGAGGATCTGATCCTTCAAAGAATGGTGAACTATAGAGGGGAGAGATCTAATGGACCCTCTCTCTTTCGTGGATTTTAAATTAGAATTTGCCACATAAATACAAATACTTTACTATAGCAAATGTATGTCTCCATCTCACCAGATATGTGCCAATGCTAACTTCTTACCTTTGTCTACAAAGCCTTTAAAATTGCTGAATAAACCAGATTTTAAAAATGAAAGAAGATAGGCTTAGGTTCAACACATAGGACAGGTTTCTGGGACATTGAGTTTCCATTTCTATCTCAGATGGGGTACATGGTAGACTACATTATTTGGAAAGGGATATGCAGCTTAAAACGTTTGAAAACAACTGAACAAGAGATTCACTGACTGTTTTGCAGAGGAGCGAAATTTACTCCCAAATCTTCCATTCAGTCAGTAAGCATTTGCTTGAATAAATATTGTCCTTTATCACCTTATATGTGGTAACAAGGCATTTCACAGCTTCTGTGCATATCTTTATTCAATGGAATCATATCACTAAAGCTATTGGATTCCCTATAGAGGAGCTCGGATTAAGTTATTTTCCAGTTTAGGTCTCGGCTTTTTTCTTTGGCAGTCAAAGAAAAAAACATTTTCTAGGCTAACACACATCTGGTGGTAAAACAATAGATCTTAATAAATAAATTAATAAAAGATGAGACGGAACACTCATCTACAAGAGTTCCAGGAAAACAATCAGCAGTAAGTTACTTCAAGCCAGAAGAGAGAGTTTTTCTTTATATTTAGAGTACAAGCAGAGCAGCAAACCTTGAAACACTTTCACCTCCAGTCACAGTAGGATTTTAAAAACAAACAGAAAATGTAAATAGTTTTAAACTGAAAAATGGTGATATGTTTTGGTATGAAAATTGTAAGTTTGTGGAAATATGTTTTCCTTAAACACATGAAGATTTTTCATTTTGGGAAAAATGAAGTAAGAAAAAAATAGTTCTGTGTTTACACTGTTAGAGAGATCCTGTTTATTTAACTAGATATATGCACCACATAAATTAATACTGTAGAAACAATAAAGATACAAGTATAATATGATAGATAGATTGTGTGCCATGTTAAAAATGTAGTGTATAATGTGCATAGTCTAACCACTGCAGAGAGAGATGGTTATTTCATTCATGGCAATAATCCTGGTGAATTCATTTCAGGAATTGAGATCCATTGGTCCAGAAAGTTGAATCAGGGTACAAATTCTACACACAGAGTGCATCTGGGTAGAAGCAACATTTTGGAAAACATTTAAAACTACATTAGAAAATATGAGTCTCCTGTTTTTATTATTTTCTCTAGTTGTGCCTTCTTCTACTAATCTGCTTGCAGGGATGTTATTCCAGAATTGAACTATGTTAAAATCCTAGTATTTGTGAGTTTTTAACAATATTTTCCCACATTTTCCTTCCTTCTTTGATTTTTACTTTATGTTATTAATATTCACATTGCATAGATAAATCTAGAAGAAAATATGTAAAAAGGTACAGGAAGACTACAGGTAAGACCTCATTTATAGACAGATCATGGGTGGGTGGGTTTTGTTCATGATCCATCTGTAAATCATTTTAAAAGTAACACCCGGCAAATATTTGTTCAAGTGAATGGATTCAGCTCTGTTGATTAGATGTGAAACACTTGGGACAGAACCTCAGTTGGTGTAATGGAGCTTTGTCAGTTTACAACAATTGAGGTACCTCTTAGAACCTTAGGTTGAAATAGCAGCAGATTTTACTATCTGTAAGTGTTGCATGGGTGTCTTTGGCCAACAACAAAAAAGTGCTCAGAGGGTTAACTTCCTGATTGCAGTAAAATGCTTAAACGTGTACCTTGTTGAAAAAAAAGGACTACTCTTGTTCTTTTGTGGCAATATGGAGGACATTTTAAAGTTAAAAAAAATGGAATCTTTAACATGTTTGAAAAAAGCCTTGGAACATAATTCCATTGACATGCTTTTTCGTTTCATTACCTTCTATTTTGACATTACATATAAGAAAAGAAATTCAGATTAAGATAATAATGAGACACTTTAAAAAAAAGAAACTGGTATAGAAAGACAAAGATCCTTCTGTTTTACATTTTAGGAACCATAGATAGGAAATGAAAAACAGAGTGATATAATGAATGTGTGTAGAGAAAACCCATATGTAACCATGTAAAGAAGGTAATATATAGTGTAGGTAGTTGGATTTATAGAGAGGATTGTGATTTATTCACTTAGAATAAGAGTCACTGAGTGTGAACTTTTTGAATATACTATCTGACATATGTACATAATAAAATTCTGTTCCTAAATGCAGCATGTGTCCATTTAACAGCAATGCAAAGCTGTTTTAAAATGAGCTATTCAAACTAAATAGTGAACAAATCTTCCATTCAACCTCACACACAACTTGGACAGTAAATAGATAAATACATAGATAGAGTACAACATCACAGGAAAAATATTTTGCTTTGGGTTTTGAAAGGTTTATATCTGTTTCCCATATCACAGTTCACAGAACTCTTCCTTGTGGTCCAGAGGAAAGTGGGCAGCCACATGGTGCAGCCAACCCCAAATCCCACACACAATTATGGCAAGGATATCTCAAACAAAGCTGTAACTATCACTAGTGTCTGCTGCTGAAGCTTCTCTTTAAAGGAAATTAATTCCCGCTTTTCTTCTAACTTATGGGGAGCAGAAGTTGACAGGCCCCTACTAACAGACTGGGAGCCAGAATAGCTACTACTGCTGACTGGAACCCAGTGCCCTCTCAGACTGGATCAGGACCACCTGCTACCTCATTTTCCTACTATGTGAACTGGGGGAGTCTTAATGGGAACCCAAAAGTTGCACTAGAGGAGGACAATTGCATGAGAGAATGGGAGAGAAAGAAGTGGAGACAAACCAGTATGGTTGGAAGAGTGGGAGGAGGAAACAAAGTAAAAGATAAAGATATGCCAGGACAGCAGCCCTCAAAGGTAAGAAAGGATTGTGCTGGAGTGAGAACTTGAAGGGGCTTCCATAAGACCAGGACTTCTGAAGGACAAAGAAAAGGGAAGAAATCTATTTCAAGGGGAAGGATTTTGATTGCAAGTATATGGGGGGAGGAGAACGAGATTCAATGGAGGAGAACTGGATTTGAGTGGGGGGGGGAATTGATCTTGTGCACATGTACACAAAATTAATTTTGAGGTGTCCAGCGGTAAAGAAAATTGATTTGTGTAAAACTTGATTGTGGGCTGAATTAATTTAAGGTATTGGCAGTAAATTGTTTTCAGTTATATAGGAGTGTCATGGACAGGAGGAGTGCTGACCAGCACCCGGTGATTAAGGAGTTAAACTCAGGTAGCTAGCAAAGGTGTTGGCCTGGGTGGCCGGGAGAACCAATTGATATAGAGGGATGAAATCTGAATTGTGTAAGATTCCTTGCCTGCTTTCTTTGGCTATGTCTACACTGGCATGATTTTCTGGAAATGCTTTTAACAGAAAAGTTTTCTGTTAAAAGCATTTTCGGAAAAGCTCATCTAGATTGGCAGGACGCTTTTCCGCAAAAGCACTTTTTGCAGAAAAGCTTCCCTGGGCAATCTAGACGTGCTATTCTGCAAAAAAGCCCCAATCACCATTTTCATGATTGGGGCTTTTTTTGTGGAAAACAACTCTACATTGGCCCTTTTGCACAAAAGTTTTTCGGAAAAAGACTTTTGCCCGAACGGGAGCAGCATAGTATTTCTGCAAAAGTACTGACAATCTTACATGAGATCGTCAGTGTTTTTGCGGAAATTCATGCGGCCAGTGTAGACAGCTGGCAAGTTTTTCCGCAAAAGCAGATGATTTTGCAGAAAAACTTGCCAGTCTAGACACAGCCTTTGTGTGCGAGAGAAAAACCAGGAGTTGAGGGACAGAGAATGACTTTAACCCAGGCAGAACTACCATGACCCCAAGGAATTCAGGACATGGAAGTGAACTAAACCAAGAAAAGGACCTGCAGAAAAGGACCTGGGGATTACAGTGGATGAGAAGCTGGATACGAGTCAATAGTGTACCGTTGTAGCCAAGAGGGCTAATGGCATATTAGGGTGCATTAGGAGGAGCATTGCCAGCAGATCTAGAGAAGTGATTATTCCCCTTTATTTGGCTCTGGTATGGCTACATCTAGAATATTTTGTCCAGTTCTGGGCCCCCCCACTATAGAAAGTATGTGAACACATTGGAGAGAGTTCAGCAGAGAGTGACCGCAATGATAAGGGGTCTGGAGTGCATGACCTATGAGGAGAGACTGAGGGATTTGGTTTGTTTAGTCTGCAGAAGAGATGAGTGAGGGGAAAAGCCGGAAAAAAGCGGAAAGTAGGAATAAGAGATCCTCCGGAAAAGGGCTTTATTCCAGAGGATCGCGCCAGCCTAGACGCTTTTTTCCGGCTTTTCCCCAAGCCGGAAAATAGCGGCGGACATGTTTATTTAAATCCGCGGGGGATATTTAAATCCCCCACGGATTTCCCTATTCTGACTTACCTGCTTTGCATGACTATTCCGTTTTATGGGGCCAGTGTAGACGTAGCCTAGGAGAGTAGCGAAGCACTGGAATGGATTACTAGAGAGGTGGTGGAACTCCATCACTAGAGATTTTTAAGTCTCAGCTTGACAAAGCCCTGGCTGGGTTGATCTAGTTGGTATTGGTCCTGCCTTGGGCAGGGGGCTGGACTTGATGACCTCCTGAGGTCTCTTCCAGCTCTATGATTCTATGATTCTGAGAAAAGATTGGAAGTAAGTACAAGGGAAAAAATGTGAATCTAGTTACATTCTGGGTATTTTTTCCTTTATTTTGTTTTTTTTCTTTATTTTGGTTTGAACTGCTCTGTGTGAATCTATGCCTCCCCACCCCATTTACCATATAGCATTGTGCCCAAAGGCTTTTATCTGTTTTGTTTTCCTTAGTTGCTTTGTAACATCTAGCAATTAAGTATGCGCTATCAAGTTTATTTTCTGTTTTGTAATAAAAATCACTTATTTTAAGGTGACGATTTGATTCTTGTGTCCTGGAAGGTATGCCCATCTCTGGCTACACTTAGACTACAGGCTTCTTTCTTAAGAAGCTTTTTTTGGAAGAGATCTTCCAAAAAAACTTCTTCCAAAAGAGTGTCCACATACAAAAGCACATCGAAAAAGCAATGCATTTTTTCAAAAGAGAACATCCAGACTGATCAGACACTCTCTCACATAAAAGACCACCCAGCCAGGGCTTTAGGTCACCAGTTGCTTCCAAGTGCTATTGCCAGAGCCTTGCAGAGACATGAGCTTAAAGGGACCCCCCTGGACAGCTGTTTCTCTACTTCTGCTGCATGTTTGCCTACATCTTCAAGAGACAGCAAAGCTCTCACAGTGCCTTCTGTGGATACCCTGTACTTTTTTGGACGCCACAGCTTTTCTCTTGGTGTCATGGAGCCAGAGATACCCCTGGGCATGCGATGGCCCCACACAGCCATGCTGCAGTTTTTTGCAGCACTTTGTGCCATCTGCCTTCCTGGTCCTGACTGAGCTTGACCCCGAGCATATTCTTGGGACCCTCTCCCTGGCTACTTTATCCAGGGTGCCTGTAGCTTTAAGAGCTGGCAGGAGACAAGAACTATAGAGTTGTGATTAGTATGGACGGCGTGTCCACCAGGGAATCTGTGTTATTTTTTGGAGGCCTCTTATTTTGAAAGAAAACTCTCCTTCCCATCCACACATGCCTTTTTCTGAAAGGCTTCCTCATAGAAAAAGAAGGACCAATGCCAGAAAACCCCTCTGTTCTTTTGATTTACTTTTGAAAGAATGTGATTGCAGTGCGGACGTAACTCACATTTTGTCAGAAAAATGGCTGTTTTACCAACAAAACTCTGTAGTGTAGACATACCCTTTGGGTGCCTCTAGACTGGCAAGATTTTGCTCAAAAGCGGCCACTTTTGCGCAAAAACTTGCCACCTGTCTACACTGGCCACTTGATTTTGCACAAGAGTACTGACGTTCTACTGTCCGAAATCAGTGCTTCTTGCACAAATACATTGACGCTCCCGTTCAGGAAAAATCCCTCTTGCAGAAATGATTTTGTGTAAGAGGGCCAGTGTAGATAGGCAGCTAAGACGTTTTGCAGAAAAGTGGGCTAAATGGAAAAAAGCCTTAGTGACTGTTCAGACACTCCGTAGCTGCAAGCCAGCTCCTGTCTTCCTGATAACCCAAGACCCCTTAAAAGCAGACCAGACTGCTGAGTCCACGAGGCAGAAGCTCTTCTGGGACCTCTGGCCACAGCTCTGCCACACAGCCCCTGCTGTCCCCAACACCACCCAGACCACGATGGCAGCTCCAGGGGGGGATCAAGCACCCGCACCCCCAGCACAGGAGGCCCCAAGGGGCTGAAAAAGAAGGGCTCCGTCCTGGTCCTCAGGGGAGCTGGAGGCACTGCTGGACCTCTGGCAGGAGGAGGAGGCGCTGCACGACACCCACTCCCGGCTCCGGAATGCGGACATAATTCACCACATGGCCCAGGTGCTCGCCCAGCAGGGACATCCAGCAAGTCCGGGCTAAAGTGAAAGAACTGCGCCTGGGCTATGTGTGGGCCAGTGAGGGCCAGGGGGCAGAAGCCGACACCTGCCCTCACTACCGACAGCTCCACGCCATCCTGGGCCAGCCAGCACCACAGGGACACCCTGTGGACACGTGCGTGTGCCCCCCCATCACCAGGACCACCGAGGTGGGGGAAGGAGGCACCAGCAGCGGGTCGGAGGACGAGGCCAGCACTGCCACTGTGCAGGCCCCCTCCGGCAGCACCAACGTGTCCCATGCGTCCTCGGAGGCTGGGGATGGAACCACCAGTGAGTGTTGCACTTTACACTCACAAGAGTGGGAGGGAAGGAGGGGAGCCAGGCGCCCAGAAGGGGGAAGGGGAGAGCACGTCACTCAGGCCACGTGAGCTGCACGGGCTGTGTAGCATTAGGCAGTATGCAGCACGTGCAACCATGTGGCCACGGCAGGCAGCTCCAGGGCAGGCCTGTGACTGTGCTGCTCACACACATCCGGCGGGACCAGGGGGGAAGGGTGGATGCCGGCTGGAACCAGCCAGGGTCCCAGGGACTCAGGCCAGAGCCCGCACCTCTGCAAGGGTGCAACACACAGAACGGCAACACTGTCCCATGCCTGGCTGTGAGGCACAGCCAGCTGCTCCTGGGAAAACTGCAGCATCACAGCTCATGAGTGTGGCCCCCACTGAGCCCCTCGCCTGTTCCCGGTGCCTTGGCTGGCCCCCCGAAGGAAGTCCCCACTGTGGCCAAACATGTCCCAGGGCTACGTGTGTGAGGGCTAGTGGGAGGAGGAGGGGGGGAAGTGCTCGGGCCAGCACTAGGGCCACCTGAGTTTTGCAGCAAGGCTGGTACACTCCCCAGTCACTCTCCTGGTTCCGTCCAGAAGACATCCCAAGTGATGGGGATCTGAGAGCCCAGACCACATCTGCAAGATGTGCTCCCAGGCACTGTGTGGGGATTCATCTCGCTCCCTGTCAAACACCATTGACTAGCCCAAAGCCTCACAGCCTCCACCGGCAGGGAGTTCCACAGGTTAACGCAACCCAAGCGCCCTCCCACCCTCCACGGGGTCAGGACACAGACCGGAGGTTATTATACATGGAGGAGGACCCTACTCCAAGAGCAGTCCTGTATGCAAACATACAACATGGGGGGCAGGGAGGTAACAGAGTGGGCCCAAGCCACACTACTGTGGGGTCACCTGGCTCAGGGGTGGAGGGCATGAAGTGTGGGGACAGTGGCCGGGCTGCCTGACTGACCCATCCTTTCTTCTGTTCCCTGCAGTGGGACCAAGCACAAGCCGGGTACCCTCTAGCCCTGCAGCAGCAGCACCCCCAGCCACCCAACCACTAAGGCGGCGGCTCCACCACCGGGACCAGCTCCTTCGGCGCCACGTGCAGGCCATTGAGCGCGTTGAGGCAGCCATGACTCGGCGTGTGGAGGCAGCTCTGAAGTGTCACCAGGAGGCCTGGGGCTCCTTCCAGGTCCAGTGCGTCCGCATGGCGGATTCAATAGCCGCCCACATTGGCCATGCCATCCGCTATGGAATGGCCTTGCCCCATGCACCCGCCATCCCTCCCCTAGCACTGCCCTTGTCCCCTCCTGCAATGGCCCCTCCTGCTCCTGTCCCTACCCCTCCTGCTCCTGTCCCTGCCCCTCCTGCTCCTGTCCCTCCTGCTCCTGTTCCTGCCCCTCCTACTCCTGTCCCTCCTGCTCCTGTCCCTGCCCCTCCTGCTCACCTCCCTGTGCTGCCTGCCTCAATGCGGCCTGCCCTCCATGTGCAGGTCCGCCCCCACAGGAGCAGTCGCAGAGGCCACCCCTCCCAGGAGTAGCTTCTCCCCCTCCCAGGACTAGCTCCTCCCCCTCCCAGTTGAAGGTCTCCTCCCCCTCCCAGGTGAAGATCTCCTCCCTCTCCCCATTGTAAATAAAAACTTACAAGTTTGTGTTAAAAAAAATGTTTGGTGTTTTTTGGGAGGTAAGGAGAGGGGAGAGGAGGGGAAAAGGGAGGAGATAGGAGGGAGTTGTAAAGGAAGACCGAGGCGACCCTGCTATGGGGCCTGGGAGAACATGTCCGTCAGGGCCTCCCGGATGCGCACCTCATCCTGGTGCGCCTGGTGGATGGCAGCTGTGCAGGGCTGTTCGTAGGCCTGGCCCTCGCCTGCCATCCATGCTGGGAGGAAGGCCTTCCCCCTCCGCTCCACAAGATTGTGGAGCATGCAGCACGCGGCCACTACCTCCGGGACATTCCTCTCACCCATCTTTAGACAGGTGAGCAAACAACAGAAGCGGGCTTTCAAGTGGCTGAAGGTGCACTCCACTTGGTTCCAGGCCCGGTTGAGGCAGTCATTGAACCGGGACTGGTTCTGGTCCGGCTGTCCCGTGGAGGGCCGCATTAGCCAGGGCAGCAGGGGGTAGGCCGCATTCCCCATGACACAGATGGGCATAGGCACATCCCTGACAGTAAACTCCCACCGGGGGAAGTAAGTGCCCGCTTCCAGCCTGCGAAATAGGCCGGAGTTCCGTAGGATGCGCGAGTTGTGTGCCCTGATGGACCAGCCCGCATAAACGTCCAGGAAGCGGCCACGGTGGTCCATGAGGGCCTGGAGCACAATAGAGAAGTAGCCCTTCCTGTTCATAAAATGGGCCGCTCGATGCTCCGGGGCACGGATGGGGATGTGGGTTGCATCCAGGGCTCTCCCGCAGTTGGGGAACCCGAGGGCAGCAAAGCCGGCCACCGTAGTGTTCACATCGTGCAGGCGAATGACTCTGGGGGAGCAGGACGTCATTGATGGCATGGAGGACCTGCAGAAGGGTGCAGAGAAACACAGGGAAACACATCACATAAGGCAGGGTGAGTGTGCGCTCCCCCCCGTGATGCCCTCTGCGCTCACGCACACACACACACCAGGGCCCCCTCACCCTACGCCTCCCCCCCCACCAGCAGGCCTGTGCAAGGGAGGGACGGCCCAAACCCAAACCCCTGGGTGACCCAGCCTGTAGTTATGGCTTCCCCTGGGCATGGAGTGCAACACCCTCCCCTCATCCACTCCCCCTGGGACTTACCTCCATCATGATGACATCGACGGTTGATCTGCCCTCCTCAAACTGGTGTGCCACCGATCGGTAGCTGTCCAGGGTGGCCAGCTTTCAGACTGTGATGGCAACCCTCTTGTTGACGGGGATGGGTGCCCACAGCCAAGTGGTGGCTCTCTGGAGCGCAGGGGCGAGCCAGGCACATAGCTCCAGGAACGTCCGCTTTCGCATGCAAAAGTTCCAGAGCCATTGCTGGTCATATCCCATTGCCCCAGGATCAGCCGGTCCCGCCAGTTGGTACTGGTGTCCAGTCTCCACAGTGGCCTCTCCACGCTGGGGTGGGGATGCCACAGGGACGCCATGGCCTCCATGGTGAGAGAGTCCAGAGCGATCAGTGCCTCCAGGTCCTGGAAGAGGAGGGCAGCAGCCTGGAGCACCAGCTGCAGGCACTCCAAAATGGCCGGAAGGGACCAGAGCAGGCACATGGCCACCCCTGGCTCCATGGCAGAAAAAACAAGGCAGATGAAAAAAAACAGGCCAAGGCACTAAAAGGCACAAGGCAGTGGTGTCCAAAAGGCAGAGGGCAACCACCAAAACTGCTATGGCTGTCAGTCCTTGCAAGAGGTCCTAAAGCACAGAGCAGAAGAGAAACGGCTGTCCAGGGAGATCCCTTTAAGCACGTGTCTCAAAGGAGCTCCAGTCCCCACCCCCGGAAAGGGCTGGTGCCATTTTGACCTCTTCAAAATGGTTCTGGGCTTCTGCTTTTGCGCAAAAGCATCTCGCCAAAGTAGACGCGCTTTTGCGCAAATACTTTTAACAGAAAAACTTTTCCGTTAAAAGTATTTGCGCAAAATCATGCCAGTCTAGCTGCAGCCTCCGTGTACCTGCATGCCTCAGACTGAGAGGTCAGTTACTAGATATTGCAGCTTGTTTTCCTCTTTTCTTTTTTTAACCTCTCTAAGGGCAAAAGAACCTGGAGTACTCCTGGGGGTGGGTTCAAGTGCTCCCTCCTGGTTTTTTTGGGATAAAAATCACTTGATGATGGCAACGATCTACCAAAATCTATGTATTGTGATTCTGGGGGGAAGTTTTTTGTAACAAGTGCCTATCCAGACAAAGGGTTTTTTTTTCCTTTTGAGCTCTTTATGAGTCCCCATCTTGTGCAGTTGCAGTGCCAGAATGGGGAACAGCCCAGACAAGGGGGGAGAATTGACTTTGACTAAAAAGGGCTGCTTACCTGAGACATTTTATTTTAATGTGGAAACAAACTGATCCTGCAGGTGAGAGAAATATCAGCTTTTGTTTGTATGTGTGCTGCCTGCAGCGCTAAATACACATTTTCAAATTGATGACAGACAAGTCTATTTGGGAGAAACAAATTTTGATAAGGGTGGATATGAAATGTGTGAAATAGATCATTATTTTAAACATGATGTTAGTGGACAAAATAATATAAAAGTGGATGGGTGTCAATTGTCCTTTCAATAATGCCCAAAATCTGAGTACTGTTTTGTTACCAGAACTTATTGCTGGCAATGACAGCATAGCTGTTTTGAGAATTAGAGGTTGCTTACATTTTTTTCAAAGTCCTTTCTTTTCTTCAGTATGAGAATAGAAAAGCGACTAAGGCCTAGTCTGCACTAACCTCTGCCATCAACCTACTTGTGCTATGTAAATAGGGTTGGTGGTAACTGCACTCCCATCAATGTCAGCTACTCTTGTTGTCCTGGTGGAGTACCGGCATTGATAGGAGAGTGCGCCGAGATAGATTTATCACATCTAACTTAATGCAATAAATGGATGGTCAGTAGATCCATCACAGCAGTGTCGATCCCTGGACGTAAGGGATTAAAAATACCCTGTAGAAGACAAAAACACCCCGGCCTCTTCCACTTTTTCAAGTCTTGCATCACTTCCTGTCTTCATGCGTTTTTCCTCCTGGACATCCTGCCAATTTCCTTAAACTAAGTATGGCAAAATCCAGAACTTCTTATTCCTTCTAAGGCTACGTCTACACTGCAAGCTTCTTTCAGAAAAAGCTTTTCTGGATGATCTCTTCTGGAAAAGCTTATTTCGAAAGACATTGTCTACAGAGCAAAAGTGCAATGAAAAAGCGATGTGCTTTTTCGAAAGATAGGGTCCACATTTATTGGATGCTATCTTGCATTTAAGGCCACCCAGAACTAGTTCATGCAGGGCATTAGTTCAGCAGTTGCTTCCGGGTGCTGTTGCCTATGGCTAGCTGAGACATGCTTAAAGGAACGGGGGGGGGGGGGGTCCCTTCGGGGTGGAGGGGCCCAGAGAGCCATTTCTCCGCTTCTGCTGCTTGCTTACCTACCTCTTTGAGGGACAGCAAAGCTTTTGCAGTGCATGTTCTGGTTACCCTACTTCAGGACACCACAGCATACTCCTTGGCATGGAGCAGAGCTGCCTCTGGGCATGCAAGGGCTCCACACTGCCATGCTGCAGCTTCTGCAGCACTTTGTGCAGACTGTTTTCATGGTCCTGCAAGAGCTCAAGTCCAAGCTCATCAGTGAAACCTCTGATCAGATGTGGGAGCAAGGCCCCACAATCATACCCCACAGTACAGAGACGCTTTTGGAGGCTGGACACCAGTTCCGACTGGTGGGACCGGCTGGTCATGGTGCGGTGGGATGACCAGCAGTGGATCTAAAACTTCCAAATGTAGAAGGCCACCTTTATGGAGCTGTGTGCCTGGCTCGCCCCTGCCCTCTGACGACAGGACACCCAGATGCAACCCGCCATCTGAAGAAGTGAGAAGCCATCACTGTGTGGAAGCTCACCACCCCAGACAGATACTGCTCTGCAAGCAACCAGTTCAGCATGGGAAAGTCCACCGTCAGGGCCATCCTCATGGAGGTAAGGCTGTCGCGGGCTGCAGTCCCTGGAGTGTGTGTGTGGGGGAGGGGGGGAGGTCTGGAAAGGGAGACCCTAGGGAAAAGGCGGGGGAGTGCACTGTTTGGCTACAGGTAGAAGGAAGCCCTGTCCTTGGGCAGGGGGGTTCTGCCATCCCGCCCTCACACAGTCCTGCTGGGGAGTGGCTTCGTAGGGGTGGCTCCTAGGCTGTTTGGGGGGGGAAGGGAGGAGAGCGGGCACTTTCCAAGGGCTCAGGCACTTCCGCTCATTCTCTGTTTTGTGTGGTTTTTTGTCTCCTTATTCAAGCGGTGAGGGCCATCAACTGTGTCCTGCTGTGCAGGGTCATCCGCCTGGGATCTGGACCATATCATCGCCAGATTTGCTGCCCTGGGCTTCCCCAACTGTGAAGGGGCCATCAATGGAACCCACACATCAATCTGCGCACCACATCATCGAGCTGCCAAATACATGAACTGAAAGGGCTATTTCTCGATGGTGCTGCAGGCCCTGGTCAACCACAATGGACAGATCACGGACATTTTCATTGGGTGGTCGGGCAGGGCACATGACACCCGCTTTTTCCAAAACTGCAGCATCTACAGGAAGCTGGCACGTTCTTCCCCTGGCATGACTTTCGGGTTGGGGATGTGCGGATGCCACTGTATCGTGGGGGACATGGCCTACCCCCTCATGCCATGGCTCATGAAGCCGAAAAGTGGCCACCTGGACCCCAGCAGGGAACAATTCAATGTCCACCTCAGCCACGGCTGAAAATAGGTGAATTGTTCAGGTGCCTCCTGACCTGCCTGGATGTGAGGGAGCACAAGATCCCTGAGGTGAACTCTGCCTGCTGTGTAGAGGAAGAAGGCCTTCCTACCAGGGTGGGGGGCTGAGGCCAGCCAGGAAAGAAGGACCTTCAAGCAGCCACGCACAGATGCCATCCAGCAAGCCCATCAGGCTGGGGTGCGCATCCAGGAGGCCATGAGGGAGAGTTTCTCTCAAGGAACCCAGTAACTATCCCCAGGGCCTCCCCACTAGGGGCCTCTGCCTTGCCTCCCTATGCCTTCCCTGTACACTCAATTCCTCCTTCCCTGTACACTCAATAAAGACACCAGTTTTGACTTGAAAACAAAATTCTTGTATTTTTTCATAATAAAAGGAACTGTGCAGGAGGGAGGCTGAGAACCTGGATAGGGGCAGGGAGAAGGGGGCTTAAGGCTGGGAGTGGCACATGGTGTGGCTGGAAGTGCCACCTTGGGTCCTGGGACCTTGGCAACCTCGAGGGTGGATGGGGCCTGGGACAATAGGAGCAGGGGCTGGAGCGGGATCAGGTATGTCAGAGGGGCTGGATCAGGGTCAAGTATGGCAAGGGAGCAGGGTGAGGGATCATAGGCATAGCAGGCAGCAGGGGCGGCAGGAGGAGAGTATGCTCTCATTTTATGGATGGTGGACAAATATTGTCACCCTGCCTCATAAGCTGATCCCACATGCGAGTCCACCACTGGGCATCATCCCAGACCTTCTGGGTCAGGGTATGCTACATCTCGCTGAGGATGGCCACGTGCTGTCTCATGAAGTCCTCATGGACCCTCCTGTTCTTGCAGCTTCCCCGGGGTCGGGCGGCTGCCTCTGAAGGGGTGGATTGCCCCACAGCGACTGCTGGTCTGGTGGTGGAAAATAAAGAGGGAGAGGCGGTCAGTCATCCATGCAGACACTATCCCTGGGTCTGTACCCTCCTCTGTGAGCAGTGATCAACCGTCCTTGGGCCAGAGGATGGGCATGCCCCAGGAGCAAGGCCCTGCCTCACAGGGGCCTCAAGGTGCCCAGAGGACCATGCTTCTGGTCCCCTACCCCCATTCCACAGACAAGCAAGCAAGGGAAGTCTCCGGCTACACTGGGATCCCACGAGTGGGAGAGGTGCCTGGAGCAGCCTGGCCTTCCGCGGGGGATGAACACACACCTGCGCCTGGCAGAACTGTCCGCGGGAGAGAGTGGTGCCTCACGCTTGCAGGCAGGCCCATGTGCTATGAGCAGAGTTCTTCAGTCTGTGTGAGGTCATGCCAGTGCCCTTGTGTCCAGACTGCTTCCAGATGTGGTAGGCGGTGGGAGGGCGTGCCCCGCAGGGGTCAGACATGTCTGTGGCAGCCCCCCCAGGGATGTGTGTGTGGCCTCCCCACAGTCTGTGAGCAGGAGTTCAGGGGTGCTCCTGGGCTGCCTCCTGAGGCCGCATGGTGCAGACTGGTGCAGCATGTGCTTCTACATGTATGGACTTCAGGACGATGTCCAAGTCAACCAGGCCGAGTGACGATTGCACCCCATCCCCTCTGTGCCCACCTCCCCCTCCCTGTGTATGTGACAAACTGAGACCACACACCTGATGATCCCTCCCTGCCCTCAGAGGATGCTTGGGAGATCTCCAGACCCTGGAATACCAGCTCGAGGGTGAGGGTGACCGTATTTGCTGTCTCTTCCCCCTCCTCCTTCTCCTCGCCAGGGAGCCCCAGCCAGGCAATGACAGGTGTCTCCAGGTGTCTCCACCAAGGGTGGGGAATGGACTGCACCACCCCCAGGATTTTCTTTTTCCTGATAGTAGGGGAAGTAGTGGGGTCCTGCCTGGGAGTGAGAGCTATGCTCTCAGGCCCTGGCATAGCCCTGGTGGAGCTCTTTCACTTTTCTCTGTTCTAATGTCCAGGGCGTGGCCCCTCATGGCCAGAGCCTCAGCCATCCAGCCATAGATGTGCACATTGCACCTACAAAAGCAGAGATCCAGCAGGGTCTCCTCCTCACCCCACAGCTCCAGGAGGAACAGGATCTCTGCCTTTGACCATGACAGCACACGCCGTTTGCGGCCCCTGGCTGGGTCCTGGGAACCATAGTGGTGCTCCCTGTGAGGGCCAGAGGAGTGTCAGGGAGCTTGTGGCTGAGCCATTTATCAAAAGGCCTCTGGCAGTCAGAGCCACATGGTCAGGTATAGCTCTCTGGGCCAGCTTCCTGCCACAAGGCTTGTCCCGAGTACCTTCAAGAGCTGGGAGGAGACAGGAAATATAGAGTTCTGATTAGTTTGGACAGAGTGGCCACCAGGGCACCTGTGTTATTTCCTGGAGGCCTCTTTTTTTTTAAGAACTTCCTCTTCCACATCTAGACATGCCTTTTTCAGAAAAAGGCTTCTTCCTCGTAGAAAGAGGTTTACCGCTGTCAGAAAAAAACCTCTGTCCTTTTGACTTTTTGTCAAAAGAATGAGATAGCAGTGTGGACGCAAGTATTGTTTCTTAAGAAAAACAGCTCTTTTTCTGGGAAAACTGTGCAGTGTAAATGCACCCTATAGCTTTTCCTCTCATTGCTCTTTTTCCATGACCACTGGCCATTCCATTGTACTCTCTGTTGATCAAGCTCAACTCTTTAAGGTGAGAAGAGCAAAGTCACTCACTCTTTTCCTGTTATATTTTTTAAGGTTTTTTTCCCCCTTGTTTCCTCCCATGCTAGCACTCTTCTACATGCCATGCTTTTCTCTCTCATCTGATTACTATTATAAATGCCTTTTATGTGACCTCCTTGAATATCATCTTTCCCGTTAAACATCAAATATAATAATCTTTTACTGCTGTTCTGTTTTACATTGACTACATCTAATATATCATTTTACAACCCACACTCTGCATATTTTTCTTGCCTCCCTTATTCTTTTGCTGCTTATTTCCATACTCATGCCAGAAGTGATTCACATCTTGCAAGATTATCTTGAATGACACATCTCTTCTGTTATTTCTGTTGTCTTTGGCCAAAGACTCATAGGAAAGGCTATCTCTAATGAGATTTCAGGTGCATTCAAACTGCAGCCGGCATTTGACCTAATCATTCTACCCATTCAACTTTTGGGAAAGTCCACTTGCATAGACCTTCCCAAAAGTTGAACGGGTACAGATTTTGGTTTTAGCTCATCTCTGACTGAACTGTACTAAAGATGGATTACTTGTTTATAGCAGAAGATTGGGTTTCAGAATTCCTGCACCAAAAATCTAGTGCAGACTGATGAATTTTTGTCAATATTTTTGTGACCTTTAAGAGAGAGAAAATTGGAATGTAAAATTGCTGTCTGTGCTGTGGAAGAAAGAGAATTCATTAGTTGATTGTACAAATCTGCACTAATATGAACTTTTAGTGACTTTGATCTAGCTTAAAATGGTATGTGATTAATTCTCATCCTAATATAGCAGGCTTCTTCAAAAAGGCAGTAATGGAAGGAACATATTATATCAGCCACATGTAATTTCCAAAGCTACGACTAGACTGCAGGCTTCTTTTAGAATAAGTTTTTCCGGAAGAGATCTTCAGAAAACACTTCTTCCAAAAGAGAGCATCTACACAGCAAAAGTGCATCAAAAAAGCAATCTGCTTTTTTGAAAGATAGCACCCACACTGAATGGACGCTATGTCGCATGTAAGCTGTTATTACTATGGACAGAATGGCCACCAGAGCACCAAAGAGCTTTTTCCTCTTTCCTTTTCCTGTGAAAGGACTCCTTCTGCTCCGTCCACACATGACTTTTTCCAAAATAAAGATGTTTTGGAAAAAGGCTCCTTCCTCATAGAAAGATGTTTACCAATGTTGGAAAAACCCCTCTGTTCTTTCAATTGTCTTTTGGAAGAACAGTATAGCAGTGTGGATGTAATTCAAGTTTTTTTGGAAAAATGGCCGTTTTTCTGAAATAAGCTCTGTAGTGTAGACATAGATCAAGATTTGAAAGAAACTGTGCAATTTTGAATTCATTGGAGTAACATTCAATTGGGGTCAAAAAGTTGTCTCTATTTCTGTCTTACACTATTTTAATTAGTTATGCAAACACCTTTTAGCTGGGAATGTCATAGGTAAGCCCCTGCTAACACTGCCTGTTTTTTACACAATGCAAGAACATTGTCTGAGGTGATGATCAAAGCTTTGATTCAAGGTTGGCTGCCAGCAACTAGCACTCAGCATAATGTCATATAATAGAGAGAAAGGATAGTGGATAAAAGACATCAAGGAGAAACCCTTATTCTATGAAAAGTTCCTTTGGGATTTTTCTATCCATGTAGGGCGGGAAAGTCTTCAGATTTTTAACATACACACAGAAAAATCAAATAGCAATCTAATTACTTGCTTAGCAGTATATAGTGTTGAATTGGCCATGATATGATTTGAACGCATCATAAAAGTGAATCTTGGTATTTTATACCAGAGGGTGAAACTATTAAAACATCCCAATGGGAATGAAATTTCGGGGTAAAATTGTGAACATCTCCTCTGGATATTAAACTGCCTAGCTCTTGCCACAATGATAAGATGGTTCTTAATATCATTTCAGTTTAGATATTGTACAGTTTTCCCTCAGAACTCTATTGATTCAATGCTTTACATTCTTTTCTCACTTCTGTAGTCTGCTGCAAATAAAGGTAAAATAGGGAAGGGGTCTCTCACATTCAGAAAGATAGTTCCATGCAGGAAAATGATGTTGCCTGATTTAGTTCTCTCAAGTAGGCATCTCAATTCCATCAATATAGTGGTTTCAGAAGGCTAGAGTTAACATGCTTAAAATGTGCTTCACAGTGTGTCAATTTTCAGATTTTGCTTTTTGGTGAAAAAAGATCATAACTGGCAGCAGAAGAATGCTGTCCAGTTTAGCTGATTACATCTAAAAGAGATGGCCTGAAATACAACATGAGTCTTGTTTCTAATTGATTGAAGGGAAAGTGTAGTTTTAACATTGTTTCTAGAGAATACTTTGATTTTGATAAGAAAGAAAACAATATATTTTATGTGTGTGAACAATTTGGTAAAAAGAATGAAATTATAGGCAAATATATATTAACCCACAGGTAATTTATTTTTCTATACACACATGAACAAACATATATAAAATATACACTAATATATTTTTGTGTAGTAACTGTGGTAAGCACAGCTCAGTCCCCAGATATTTGGTGCCCTTCATGACTGTGCCCTCACTGCCCTTCAGATATAAGCTTAGAGGTTTTCATGGTCACCTATTTAAATCTCTCTAAGGTTATTGGTAAAAGACAAGTAAATATTACACAAAGCGGATGCACAAATGTACCTTTGATTTACTGTATTATCAGCAAGTGAACATTTGTCACACATCTCATGTTTTCAGTTGTCCCATGGCAATGTGCTTAAAAGCAGTGTGTGAGACTGGCTCCTTGGTATAAAAGCTAGCTTTTTATATCTTTGTTTCCTACTGTGAGCTTTTCAAGTTTTTTCTTACTCTTTGAAGCACTTTTTTCTGTTACCAACATTTCACTAAAGCATATATATTTTCCTCAATCAAATGGAAATAAATAGCAATTTTACAACAGTAAATACAAAGACAATGGGCCTCATACCTTAATGGAGTAATGGCCCAAGAGCTGTATTTTTGAGATTCAACTTTCCAGCAGTAGAGTATGCAAGTAGAATAATAGCCTGGTTTCGCTCTCATTGAAATCATTAGGCATTCTGATATCAAAATGGAAAATAGGATCTAATATCAATTTAAAATCCTTTATTTTAGTGACTAAAGCATTTGTCCAGAAGTACCCTTAAAGGAAAAACTGTCCTAAAATGAAAATAGAAAATTTTAACAAATTATAGCCAAGTAATTAATTGTGTACAGAATCAACCAAGATAAACAAAAGAAAGGCATTGTATGTCTGTTATGTGAGACTGGCTACATACTAACTTGCATGGGCCATAGCAGCAAAATAATAACAATACCTTCCATCAAAAGGTCATTTTGAGTTCTTCCTAACAAGTTGTTGACTCCAAATTTTCAGGTTTGCACTTATTTTTACATCTTTAAGAAAGATGAAGTTCTGATTTATTTAACATTTCTGTTGACATTCCAAACTAGAGGAAGGTCAGGTTAGTCAAGGCTGAAAATGATGAAAAGAAACAATAACTTGAGAAAGTTTGATATGCTGCCAACCATTGTGCCTGTTTATATTTGACAATATCCATTGGCACCTGAACGGCTCCTTTTTCATAATATTTTTTTCAGTGTTTAGAACAGACTGTAGGATATTCTGTTAGGAAATACTGATCTTAGTTTCCTGAACTAGTGCTGGAAAGAAGATGGATGCCTTTAATTTTGGCAGAATGAACATGTTTGTAACATTATGTCACTTTCACTGAAAGTGACCATGGAACATACCAGACTTTTTCCTGTGTGTAAATGACATGGTGTTTCCATGCCAGACAACTACGTGTAAGTTAAATACTACAATAACACTTCTGCTAAAAGACAAGCCACTGCCCATGAGACACACATTCTAAAGATTAACAAATAGTTAATTCAAATTAAGCTAATTTGAATTAATGCATCTACACATAAAATCTATTTCAAATATCGTTTTGCTATTTCAAAATAGCGTGTCCACACTGAGCGGACCCTGAACCCAAGTTAAGGCTGGCCAGAATCAGTGCCAGCAGGGCATCAGGTTAGGATTTAGTGTGTGGGGCTGCTGCCTGAGGCTAACTGAGCTCTGTGCTTAAAGGGACCCTATCCCCACCCCGGACAGACAGTTCTCAGGGTTCCCCACTTGCTTGTCTACCTCAATGAGGGACAGCAAAGCAGTCCTGTCTTGGAGTGCCCTGAGTGCCCACACTCGGGACACCACAGCACTCAGCCTCATGGAGCCAGAGCTACACCTGGGCATGCCGGTGCATCTCGTGGGGTCATTGCCATCAGCTGGCTGCACTTGCTGCAGGCTGCCATCTGGGGGGTCCATCGGGGTTTGTCAGGATCCAGGAGGCCCTGTGGGAGAGCATGCACCCCGAGGAGCCCTCAGAGCCACCCTGGTCCTCCCCATCGGGGGCTCGTGCCCCATTCCTCCCTCACGTCCTTCCACTTACTCCTCCCTAGCCCCCTTCCTGATGTCAAATAAAAGACACATATGTTCAAAAATAGAAACTGGGTTTATTGAACAAAACTGGGGGAGAATGAACCTCTGGGGAGACTGGGAAAAGGAGGTGGAAGGGGGAAACCTGGGAGGAGGGAGCTGGAAGGGGGAAGCAAGAGGAAGAAGGTGGAGGGGAAGCTCAGGGCCTAGGGTTGGGGATTTCGCTTGACCAACTTGATTTTCATGCAAATCTGCTCCTGGGTTCGCATGTGGCCTTTGGTGGCCAGGCTGGAAGCTATCCTGCCATAGACGGCCGCATTCCTCCATCTAGGGTGGAGATCATGGACATTGGGGGCATCCCCCAAAACCTGAATAAGGTCCATGATCTCCACCATGAACCTGGAAGGTGTCCACTTTTTCCAGCCCCTGTCAGGCTCCTGGGAGCTGGCAGACTGCTCTTGGGAAGCGGTGGAGTGCTGGCTGCCAGTGGCTTGCTGGCTCATGTTTTGGGGCTACTGGGTCAGGGGCCCCGGTGGCCACTACTGGCTCTGGGCTGGCAGGCTTGGAGCTGGCAGTCACTGTGGCCAGAGTCTACCCCTTTAATGGCTCCGGGGCTGGAGGAGAGGAGAGTAAGTTTTCCTGGTTTTGCCCAGAGTGGCCACCAGGGCTCCCTGGGAAGGGCTGCACAGCACTTAATTCGAAATAGCAATTTCGAATTTGGCATTACTCCTTGTAGAATGAGGTTTACCAAATTCAAATTAAGCGCTCTGCTATTTCAAATTAATTTCAAAATAGCGGTTTTCATGTATTGACTTTATTAAAGTTAATTCGAAATAATGGCTGTTATTTCGAATTAACTTTGCAGTGTAGACTTACCCTAAGTCTCTAGAGTTATATATGTAGAAGCTTTCATAAGCAACAAATGCACATTTCTTAAAAATCAGACAAACATTAGCAAGCTTTTATCTGGCTCTCCTTTCTCTTTTAGACCCATTTCTAGACTGCAGTCCAATTTACCACTAACTACTTGAAAGGTTCTCTTCTTTTGCCATCATGTCTTTCCACACATTACGTTTAACTCATGCACAAGATGCAAATTACCATTGACTTCAATACTTTCATAACTAAATGCAAATACCACTTCAACTTCTTTCCCTCAGTAACTTTTTCACAGGGACAGTTATTAACTCTGTCGCTCTCTCACAGTCATTTAAATATATCAATGAAAAAAATCTATTGTGACTACTTTCACAAGTAGTATTAATGGATATAGAATTTTATAATGTCTTTCAGTGATTTCTTGCTGATGTTGCTTATTTCTAGAACTTTTTCTTTTGAGCTCACGAGTCACTTTATTGGGATCCTTAAGTAAGCTGTACAAACCTTTGATATTTGTTATTTATGCATGACGAGGAAAATAGTGAGATAGATGCATAGAAAAGGTGCAGTATGTGACAAGTCAAATAAAAAGTGCAATTTTCTTTCGTGCACTTAAAAGTGCACTTAAAAGTGCAATTAAAACCTATATGCATTTAACTTTAAGCATTAGCTTTACAGAACTAATCACATGTTTAAAGATAAGAATGTATGTAATCATCTGTAGGATCAGGACTTTAAATGTTTTCACAGAGTAGAATAGCAAACTTGGAAGACATGTTGATTGTATATACAATACCCTAATCCTTCTAAAACCTTCCAATGCAAGCCCTTTTCCCCAAAGAAAGGTGACTTGGTTTTTCACTTAAGAAGCTGATCACCTTGTGTCAGAGGGTGCTTTACTCACCATTGGGATGACACCTCCTCCTGGCTTTTCTGAGGATTAGTTCTGTATGGCAAACAGCTCTTGGTCTGTGGCCTCTCTCACACTCCAGGATCTGCTTTTGCTTTTTGTGAGTCTACCCTCCAACCAGGTTACTCAATGTTTCCTCCTTCCAGGAGAGTCTTTCTAAGACTCTTTCCACTTGCAACATCAGGCATTCTTCCAATTCACTGCCAATGTCCAGACACCACTTCCCCAGGAGCAGGTAGGGGAACCTAGGCCAAATCTCTTCTCCAGAGTTCAGCCCAGGTTCCTTACAACTTGCAGCCAGGGTCTGTTCAATCCCACACTGGTTGTTTATTCCAAGTATCCCACAAGCCCTCTTCCTCACCCCGCTGTCTTCATACCCTTCCCTGAGGACTCAGACCAGGCATCCAGAGTCCTACTCTTTTCATGGGTTCCCGCTCAACTAAATAGAGAGTACACAAAGCACAAAGCAGGAGTACTGGCAGCCAGCCAGAGTGTCCTCTGAGTTCAATTTAGCAAGACTTGCTAACTATACTTGCTAAGTAGACTTGCTAAATCGAACTCCGGCAGCTTGATCACAGCAGCAGCAATCTTCCATTTAGTGTAGACATAGACTTAGTTAACATTCATTAAGCAACTGGGGGAATTATCATAAGTTTAACCTGTCATAGCAGAGGGCATATCTAGACTACGCTAGACTTTCGAAACAGGATATGCAAATTCCATGGGAATTTGCATATCTTCTTTCGAGCTCACTTTCAAAAGCGGCACTTTCGAAAGTGAAAGTAATTAAGATGCGGTTTTGTCTGCGAACCCTCCCGTTTGTTGACAAACTGCGTAAAACTTATTTTTTAAGGAAAAGCAGCTTGTCGACAAACAGGAGGGTTCGCCGACAAAACTACATCTTAATTACTTTCACTTTCGAAAGTGCCGCTTTTGAAAGTGAGCTCAAAAGAAGCTATGCAAATTCCACAGGAATTTGCAAAGCCTCTTTCGAAAGTCTAGCGTAGTCTAGATACGCCCAGAGCAGGGAAGGATCATAGAGATTCACATCTAGAAGAAGATGAGGCATATTGACAGGATAGTTTGGGACTGCAATTGAATTGCTTATGACTATTTGCTGACAGAGGATTTCATCTCCATGGGCATAACAATATTTCATAAGAACTAATTCACTTTAAATTTAAAGGTTCTTAATTATTCAAAGCCAGAAGAACAGTTCTTGCAAAAAGAAAGAATGACAGTTCCAAACAGAAAACTGATATCAAATAATATACTGGGGAAAAACACTGTTCAAATATAAAATCAACATAACTATTTATTTTGGAGATCATTTAATGTTACATAAGTTGTATCCATGTTTCAAAGATGCTGGAATAGGATTTTCCTGGAAAATAAATAATTTAGTTAGAAGCTACACATAATGTGGAACAACATACAAAAAAAAGTGTCTCTTCTTAGAAGAGCAGTATAATTGTTTGGAGTAGTGATTTTTTTTCAGGGGAGTGTTTTTTAACATTTCACACTGTCTTAAATTGAGCAATTTGAGCTTTTTAACAATGTTCATAACCATGTGACAATTTAATAAGAGTTTTAGAATGTTTGAATTTTTATTTTAGATGTTAGATCAAGAAACATGCCTATCTACTTCCCTCCCTCTCTTTCTTTTTCTCTCTAAACATATCCCCAGTTTCCCAGCAGGTTCAGACACAGATGGCTGCCTTATTGCGACAGAAGCAAAAATGCTACATTAATGTTTAAAGGGATTAAAATATCCTCTTGGCATCAGTGGCATATGTTACCAGTTAATTGTAGCACTGGAAGCTTCCCTGCTGTTTCAAAACATGGCCTCATTTTACATGCTTTTTGCAGAACAGTATGAAATGTCAAATTTGTTGGTATAAGTTTTGAATCCAGTCAGACAAAAATAAGTCATAAAGATAATGTTGTGCAATCTAACACAGCTTTTGAATCCAAATAATGTTTTGCTGCTGTTCCAAATATGGTAGAAAGCTGGCTTGCTGCTTTAACACTGTAGTTGTGTGCATGCTTCATGCTTCTGGCAGAGTCTGCTCAAATTTCGTAGATGATTTTAACTTTGCACCTGCATTATTTCCGATTATTGTCATTTTGGCTTGCTTGTTTAAATTATTTTTGAGATGTAACACTAGCATTTCTGGTTTCTTCAGTCATTGGATGTAGCATGGCAAAATCCACCATGTAATGGCTTGCCAGCTACGAACACTTTGGTTGTGTTGAGGACATTTTTAACTGCCATGGTTATTAGCATACTGCTGAGTAATGTCTTTTTTACCATGTCCCAATTTGCAGATTAGCAATTCTCAGTAATGAATTGTATAATGTGTATAGCTATTCTGTATTATATTTCAGGTGGGAAAAAATAAGAAAAGTTTGAAAAGCTGAAAAATAGTCATAGCTTTATGTAAAACAAAAAATCCTATGTTCTCAATCTAGTTCTCAAATCAGGTAGCACCAGTCTCAGATATACATTATCATAAAAAATGGATTCAACCTCCGAACTTTAGCTTTCAAAACTCAGCTACCATTAAAACAGTTGTTCTCAAACTTTTCGGCCCACAGCCCATTCCACTCAATTCAAACCTTTCCATGGACTACCAGCCAGCCAGCCATGATGATAAAATGGGTGCAGGAGGAGGTGAGGTGGGGGTTTGGCCAGGAGGTAAGATGCACCAGTGGGTTGAGGGAGGATTTGGCCAGGAAGGAGAGTGCAGGCTGGGGAAAGGGGAGCTTGCCTGAGAGGGAAGAAGGGTGCAGGAGCAGGTTATGGAGTAGGAGGAGGGGAGTCTGACTGGGAGGGAGGTTGGGTGCAGAAGCAGGGTGAGGTGATCTGGGGCATACATCCTTCTTCTGTCACCGAAAACTGAGCCCCAGCTGAGCTGACTTACTGCCTTTTCTATTAAGGTATGTCTAGACTACAAGGCTCTGTCGCCAGAGCCCTGTAGATTAGTTTACTAGAAATACCCAAATGAAGCGGCGATTTAAATAATCGCCGCTTCATTTAAATTAAAATGGCTGCCGCCCTGAGCCGATCAGCTGTTTGTCGGCTCATCGCGCTAGTCTGGATGCTCGTGGTTGACATCAAAGGCATTTGTCGACCACCCCGTTATGCCTCGTGGGATGAGGTTTACCTGAGCGGTCGACAAATGCATTTGATGTTGACCACGGAGCGTCCAGACTAGCGCGCTGAGCCAACAAACAACTGATTGGCTCAGCGTGGCAGCCATTTTCATGTAAATTAAGCGGTGATTATTTAAATCGCCCCTTCATTTGGGTACGTCTAGTAAACTAATCTACAGGGCTCTGGTGACAGAGCCATGTAGTCTAGACATACCCTTAGTGTATGCCCAGGAGGGTTGAAGGGTTCACAGGGTAGGATTAACCCTTCCCCCTCCAGTGTATGGTGAGTGCCACCCAGCACATAGCTCAAGTAAGTCCAGAACCTAATGTCCCAATATAGTAATATAGGCAATGGAACAAGACATAAACCAAATTGTAAATTAAAATTATTATATTTGAGGCTAGGTTGGCTGCTGTTTCTCTTCTTGATGGAATATATAGTGTACGAATATTAATTACCTTAGTAAGTGGTAGTTCAGAATATGAGAGAGAAACTTTCTGGCAGTTACAGTCATTTACAGTCCTGGAGTTTCTTTCTTCCTGTATTTATAATTTATGTTGCATTAATATGCTGACTTTCAAACACATTGCTTTCATTTTCATGTAGGTGGACAGAATTTTCTTTCTCATCAGATCATTATATTAGTCTTACATTTATGTCATACTAGAAAATTTACCTGGTGTTACTCAGGTCCTTAACTCAATTAATTTTAGTTTTTCTTCATTTAAATCATTGCTTGGTGGAGGAGTGGCTGAGGATAAGGGGTTCAGGATGCAGGCTGCCCCAGGGAGACAGAAATACCCAAGCCGTCTCTCACCACAACAGCTTGGGGCCAGGTGAGAAGTGCCTCTCCATGGCCACTGCAGCTCCATTGGGCACAGTCAGGGAGGTCCCGGTTTGTCTGCCTCCTGTGCTCCCCAGCCAGAGAGAGGAATGGAGTAAACTATTTCCCCCTTGCTCCTTTATGAAAGGGAACAGCCAAAATTCCCATATGAATTTTGGGGGAGAGCTTCAGAACTACCCCCATCCTAAGGGCTACTGGGAGTGTGGGGGTGGGAGGAGGCTTGGGGCTGGAATAGTCCCACACTGAGGGGTACCCCAGCCCCCTCTTTACCTGCCTTTTATGTATGGTTTCCTGAGAAGGAATCCCATTCCAGGCACATCCCATTTTCCTGATGCAACCTAGCCTTATGTTGCTTTAAATTATGATTAGAGGAAGCTGTATATCAAATTTGGTGGTCCTGGCTCTTACCATTGAGGAGGAATCTTGAACAAACAGACACATAGGCAGGACTCACTGAAATATATAATAAATGGTTCAGAAACTATTAAAATGTTGTGTTTAACCAGGACAGTCTGAGTTTGCTGCTCTATGGCTTCTCCTTGTTCTTTCTCTGTGTCCTGGACAATATGGGTATGCAATGAATTTATTTCTGGGCTTCCCAAAGATCTTTGTTTTAGGATTTTTGGTGGGTTCTATTTACTTTAGGAGGGGTTGGGTGGGAGAGAAAGGGCTTATCTAGACTATGTGGAACAGTCAAAAGAGGATATGCAAATTCCACGGGAATTTGCATATCCTCTTCCGATCGTACTTTCAAAAGTGGAGCTTTTGCAAGTGAAAGTAGTTCAGATGAGGCTTTTTCGGCAACCCTCCCCCCCTCCACACACACACACAAGGTTTAGGTGGCTTTTTGACAAAGGGGGGGGTCACTGAAAAAAACGTGTCTAAACGTGTCAGCTGGAGGGGTAGGGGCAGGGGCAGGGGTAGGGGCAGGAGCAGGGGCATGGATGGGGGCAGGAGTGGGACTAGGGGAAACTTGGGAATGAGCAGGTACAGGGTTTGACTGCTGGACCACTCAATTGAGGTAACAAGGCAGTCAAGAGTGGGGGTGTATGCTGAGCACAACCTTCGGGTCTCCAACCAGATGGTGCAGCAAAGCTCCCTGTCAGCATGGCACTCATGCAGGTCGGTGTCCAACCGCTGGTCCTGCCATTTGCAGGCACACAGGCAAGCAATGTTTCCTGCTCCAGGTTCTCAGGAGATCCGGTGGCTCTCATGGGGTTAGGAGGATGGCATGGAAGGTGGCAGATGTGCCTCACTCACAGCTGGTCCAGCTGTGAAGAAAAGTGACAAGGGCAGCCATCCCAGGAGACACTGTGCATGAAGCCTGGCTCTAATGTGTGACCTGACACAAAGGTCTAGGTTCAGACAATGGTGATGTACTTCAAGCAAGGCCATCTGTAATGGTAGTTACTCCTCTTGCAATGAGGAGTAACAGTAGTTTGAATTAGGAGCTTTAATTCAAATTGCCTAGTCTGTGCGCATGTAGCCGAAATACCGTTACTCCTCCTTGATCCTCACTGCAATGAGGAGTAACAGTAGTTTGAATTAGGAGCTTTAATTCAAACTACCCAGTCCATGCTGCGTGTAGCAGGTAGTTCGAACTACAGGGCATTTAAAAATGGCAGCGCCCGGGAACATGTAAATAAAGCCTGAGATATTTAAATCCCGGGCTTCATTTGCAAGTTCGAATGCCTACATTAACCACCTTAGTTCGAACTAGGGTGGCAGCATAGACATACCCTCAGATAGTACTCATACCATGTGCTCTGGTTGCCTTTGCAGACACCACAGCACTCCCAACATGGGGTATGTCTACACTACCACCCTAGTTCGAACTAGGGTGGTAATGTAGTCAACCGGAGTTGCAAATGAAGCCCGGGATTTGACTTTCCTGGGCTTCATTTGCATAAAGCCGGGCGCCGCCATTTTTAAATGTCCACTAGTGCGGACTCCGTGCTTCATAGCTACACGCGGCACGGAATCTGCACTAGCAGACATTTAAAAATGGCAGCGCCCAGCTTTATGCAAATGAAGCCCGGGAAATTCAAATCCCGGGCTTCATTTGCAACTCTGATTGCCTACATTACCACCCTAGTTCGAACTAGGGTGGTAGTGTAGACATACCCATGGAGCCAGAGCTGCTTCAAAGCAGTGCCTCCTCTTACTCTGAGCTCTTACTGCACCTCCTGGCACAGTTTATGCAGACAGCACATGTGGTGCTGGAGGAGGACAATGACCAGCCTGGAACAAAGGACCTCATCACCCAGGCCCCAGCACTACTCATGTACCACATTCCCTTCCATCCTCCCCTGCTCACCAGGCACTGCCGCTTCTGGCAGCGGGAGACCAGTTCTGACTGGTGGGACTGCATCAGCGTGGAGCAACAGGATGACCAGCAGTGGCTCCAGAACTTCCGCATGTGGAAGGCCCCCTTCCTGGAGCTCTGCGAGCGGCTTGCCTCTACTCTCCAGTGACAGGACTCCCAGGTCTAGCACACATGGCTTTCTGGGACAGTGCTACTTTCCCAACCCAAGCAGGAGCCTTTGGCTGGGATTGGTCCTGCTTTGGGCAGGGGGCTGGACTTGATGACCTCCTGAGGTCTCTTCCAGCTCTATGATTCTATGAGATGGGAAGGGGTGTGGGGAAGGGCAGATCGGCATGCTGCTGTGTCAGACACCCATAGCTTCTAGGGGACACTGCTTCTTTTCCTGCCGTGCAGGGAGGGGTTGGCACATGTGGCCTCCAGGGGAGAGTGCTAATAGATTCCCCTTCCTCCTTCCTCTAGGTTGCTATGCAAGATATCAGTCTAGGGTCTGCTGTTGCAGTACAGACTATCCATACTCACTCCAACACACTTCTAGCCTTAAAAAACAGTAGCTGTCCCTTAATCTTAACTGAATATCTGAGAAGTTAACATTTTTTCAGTAAGCTCATATATTCCTTGACAGTGATTTCACTAATGATAGCCCTGTATACCCTTTATAGGCCTTTCATGACCTTCTCAGATCACCCTCTTAACAGCAGCTTAAAATATTTAATGGCTTCCTTTTGTATGTCGAAAAATCCAAAAGATGAGGCTTAGCGTGTTCTCTTTCCTCAAAAGGAGACTGTGATAAATATTCATCTTAACCTCAGGCATTACCATTAATATTCGACCTTATGCTTTTGAGCACCACTTTGCTCACAGAATTCCTCTTCAAAATAGGGATGGGCACACACTCTCAACAGACCCTGGCTTGTCCAGGAATTTGTCTTTGTGACAGATATTTTGCAGCTGAAATTATACTTTATTTTCCAAAATTGTGTTAATCTATTTTGGTAGAAAACTCATGAGATTTGAATGTGTCTGAGAAATCTTACCCCCTCAACTTGTTTGAAATCTCAATAAGTAACATCTGCTCTTTTGCTCTGCTACAGATAATAGCTTTTTACAGAACTGCCTTATGTCATTAGTCAAATTTATCACTTTCAATGCACTAACAATTATATTCATTGTAAAGTTACAGTGAAATATTATCTGACACACAAATAATGATTGGAAAACAATGTCTTATACTCTGAAAATGCTGTGATGAATTCTGAAGCATAAAAACAAGGCCAACCCTATCTCCAACCAAGAATGGGAAATGGGAGCCAGTTGTGAGTCTATGCATTGAAAATACCAGAATCACACAAATTCTGTCTCATAGATGCAGTTCTTGTGCAGCACTTTGTAAGCTTGTGTGTATACAGGCTCTGAATAAAGGGACTTACAAGACACCTTGCAATACTGTGTTGTGCAAAAGATTCAAGGCAAAAAAGCTCAAAGGCAAACATTTAAGAACATGGATGTCCTTAATTGCTTTGCGGAATAGTGTTGGAGTCGTCAGTTGGGACATGGTGACTGCCGTCATTTTATGAAGACAAATCTAAATATTATGCTAGTCTCATGCTATGTCTAAACTACATTCCTCTTCTGAAAGAGGAATGTAAATGAGCCCAATTGGAAATACAAATGAAGCATGGATTTACAAATCTCATGCTTCATTTGCATAATTGAATGAGAGCACTTTTTCAAAAAATGGTTTTTCGAAAAAGAAACTGCAGTCTAGATGGGCTATTTTGAAAAGAAATCATTTTTCGAAAGAACCCATACACTTCATTTTTTCAGGACTATGGGTTCTTTCAAAAAAGGGGATTTTTTTTAAAGAACCCCATCTAGACTGCAGTTTCTTTTTCGAAAAACTCTTTTTCGAAAAAGCACTCTCATGCGATTATGCATATGAAGTGCAAGATTTGTAAATCCGCGCTTCATTTGTATTTTCGATTGGGCTCATTTACATTCCTCTTTCAGAATTAGTTTAGACATGCCCTCAGAAAGAGAAAAATACAAAAGGAAAAATAAAAATTACAGAATTATTCTGCCAATATACTAAAGCTGACTCTGAAAGTATGTTTGTTGTGCTTGCCTTACAAAGGGTGCTATATGCCCTTTAATTATCTTTAAACTTGGAATAACAGCCACTTTCATATGGAACTTGCATATTCATTCCCTTTGTCACCTTTACTAATTATCTAAATTGCAAAAGGACTCATTTCATTTTAACACATGGGGCCAAATTTTGCTGTGGTCAGGCATGGTGTTTCTCTGCTCAAGGGGAAGGTGGTACCTAAGGTTGATGTCAGCCAGCAATGCTGCAATGACAGCTAACAAAGATTTCCAGTTAACAAAATGCCAGATGATAAAGCTGACACTGTACTCAAAAGTTAGGAAATGCCTGATTTATGGTAACATGTATGCCTTCATTTGGCTTTCTTGTGCAGAAACTTTATCACACAGAACTGAATTACACAATCACATACTATTTTTTTTCCACAAGACCATCCCCCTGCCTTATTATCAGTGCAGGATAGGCACACGAGAGAGCAGAAAAGGTATCACACTAGAGAGCTGGAGAGGAATTGTTTCCTACCTTTCCAATGCTTGGCTTAGTAATTTAAATAACATTATTTGTAACTATTTTAACTAATTATTGAAAGTAATTGCTTTTTTACTCATAGGCTATGTCTACACTGGCAGCTTCTTATGCAAGAACTGTTTTGCAGAAGAGTTCTTGTGCAAAAAGTCTTCCACAAAAGCGTGTCTACACTGGCATGTGCTTTTGCACAAGGGATGTGCTTTTGCACAAGAGCATCCATGGCAGTGCGGATGCTCTTTTGCACAAGAAAATTCTGCTGGCCATTTTAACCAGAGGGGCTTCTTGCGCAAGAAATTCATGTTGCCTGGCTACACTGCCCTCTTGTGGAAGAGCTCTTGCGCGAAAGGGCTTATTCCTCATGGGGAGAGGAAGAACTTTTCTGGAAAAAGCCCTGTTTTACAACGCTATACTGTAAATTTACTTGCGCAAGAACGTGCGTGCAGTGTAGCCAGCATGCACGTTTTGGTGCAAGAACGGCTGTTCTTGCACAAGAAGCTGCCAGTGTAGACACAGCTATACTGTTTTTATACCAGTGTGTTACTATTCCCATTAGCTTCACAACAGTTTCTTCTTCCTTTAGTGTAGCTGACAAGAAAATCATGCTCTTTGCCTTCAGCATATTATAGAGTGCTTTTCTAACACAATAGTGTTCTCTTTCCTTGGTGCAACTTAAATGTTTAAGGTTTAGTGGGTACCTTTTGAACTTACTGGGATATGTAAATCATATACAGACTTTTTCACTTTTCCCAGTGGACATTTAAAGGGGGAAATGTGATTATTGAAGAGATAGGCATGTAGAAATGGATTAGTCTGTTTATTTAAATTATCTTTCTAGATATTTTTCCTGTGTGAAAGTAGCAAGAGCTTAAGTATCTCCTGCTGTCTTGTTGTTCAACATCCACTACTGCCCATCTGCCTATGGATTGGTAGGAAACTCCAAATGGGAATTGCAGCTCATTAATCATGTCACATCACAGTCATGAGGACATAAAGAAAGCCTTCTTTTGCTTCACAGCAGCCCTCTAATGCCAGTAAAACAAGTGAACAAATATGATATGGTTTACCTTCACATTAATTAAAGATCATCCACTATAAAATTGTGTACCGGACTTGCTTACATTACGCTAGAACCTGTCTGTACATACAGCTCTTTGCAATGTGAAAAGTACTTGTATTTGCAATTATGTTATGTAATACGTAATATAGTTGTAGGACTATTGGAGTTAGGTGTTAACTATAGCTCTAACAATGTTTATGTAGCAGGACTTTGGAGCAGATGTGAAGCTAAATTCTTTTGACCTCTCAGATTTCCAGTATACCGCCATCATTTTTACCACCATCACACAACTATGGCATTTCCCGGAAGCCTTCTCTCTCATCCTCCAACATTGCAGTATAGTTGCTGTCCTATTCAGAAGTCTTCTATTGCTACTTCCTCACTCATATTGTCTACATTGCACGATAGCTGTGTTTTTCTAAAATTGGTCCCATAATGCTCAAGAAAAAAGCAATTAAAATGTTGAGCAGTGATTAAGCAAGTGCGATGAGGGTTTTTTGCCATTAAAACAATATAGCAGATGAGAGGAAAACAGACAGACATGGAAAAAGGCCAATTAATTAATGGAATTTGACCATGCAAAACTTGATGAAATCTCTCTAGAACATCAAATGTTACATAATAATGACTTTTCTGCGGTCTTTGCCATCTCCTAGAAAGACATAATTCCCTTTTCAGGTGATGACTTTTCTGTTATTTTCTACAGTGAAATTTTTGGGATGCATTTTGTTATAGTCTTATGTCTGCCTTTATTCGCCCTATGTGAAAGATCTCACCAGTGAAAAGATGGGCTCTGTATTTAACAAAGGAAAATGTTCGTGGATGTTCAAGGACATGTGATTTTTTTTCTTTTTATCTGTTTAATTAAAAAGTATTGTATATTTGTGCATTTGTGTTCTATTGAAATCATTATATTTTACAGCATCATATTGCAAAATGCAAATGCAAAATATTGGCATTTATTACACTCACAATAAAGTCCTAAAGGCAAGGTTGTTTTAAAAGAAACCCACAAATGCTGTGATGAAATAACAATGGTCCAATATTAGACTCAGTTTACCTAGCTAAAATCAGAATTATATTTCTACCATCCTCACATTTCTGGTGTGAAGACTAATTAAACAAAGATTAGATAACATTATTGTTAGTGTCCCAGTCATTGGCCAAGAACCCACTGTGCTTAGTATTGTACAAATATAGAAGAAAGACAAGGTCCCACCTCCAAGGAGCTTATTATCATGGAGATGACATGTTCTGTTTGTTCTTAGTATTATTAGTTTCCTCTGTTTTGTAAGGGAAACAGCAAAAGCTAACACTCTCTGTTGACTCAATGTCTGTAATTTCCTGCATTTACTTAAGTACTGCAGCAAAACATACTAAAGTACATAGGTTATGGTATATAAAATCCATGCCATATCATTCCAATGGTTTGGAAATTCTAATGTGTAGCTAGAGCATTATTACTTAAGGAAGACTTTCATGTCTTACCTGCATGCCCTGACTTATATAGTTTAAGTCAAGCCCCTATATTAATGTACTTTTTTGGGATAACAGTGAAATTTAATAAAGAATGCAGAGAGCAAGGATCAAATTATCTGTATCTCCTTGATTATAGTTGTGTGGAAACTGTGCTAACCCCTGGTATGCAGATTAATAATGTTACCCAACATAGCATCCAATTTGGAGCTATTAGTTTAAAATGCATAGGAGTGGATTTTAAGAACGTGTATTACAGGGATGAAGTGATTAAACTATATGCCCATAAAGTTAAATGACATAACTACTATGCAAATGCTTTATACACAAGAAAATTGACACTGAATCTGGGAACAAAACTTTGGCTAGTGAAAGACTGTGGTTTTTGCTCCCATTGAAAGTCACAGGCAAAACTCACAGTGACTCCAGCAACACTACGTCTGAAAGAAGAATTATTTTAATAATATTTTTACTATTTTCAATATTTGACCAGTATCACATCCCACTTTCTTCCTTTTTTCCTTCCTGCCCTTTTCTTCATATTATATATACATTCTGCTTCAGCTGAAAAGAGAGACTTAATGACTCAACAACTCTAATATGCTGACAAGATGCTTGAAACTCTGAGTCGAGGGACACATAGTATTTCTTCATATTTAGAGAACAAAAAAATGACCGCTCCAGGATATAATGCATCTTCCTCACACTCATATAGACTCTGTGAATAATCCAATGGATGAAAATATTTATGAATTGTGGTATGACAAATGCAAAGACTAACTGAACTGAAATTCCATGCCAATGTGTTGTATATGTAATGGGTATAATTCAATAATCATAGAAATATAGGGCTGCAAGGGAAGTCAGCAGGTCATCAAGTTCCTCATCTTTGATCTGAGAAAGAAACATATATATCTAGACCAAACCACATAGGTCACACATAATTCCCAGTGGTGTAGAGTCCACAGACTGCTTTGCTAACCTGTTTCACTCAACTTGCCTTATAATTTACAAAACAAAATTTTCTTCAAATACTAATCTCCAAATCTCCTCTGCTGCAGATTATGCTAATTACTTATTGTCCTATTTGCAGTGTATTTGGAAAATTTATAAGTCCTTGGTCTTATTTTTCCATGACTTAATATAGCTTTTTTTTCACCGTTCTCATAGATCAGGTTTCTCTTTCTCCATGACCCCATTTAAATATTATTTAAACCTGTTTTTCCATATTTTGTATATTCTCTTTTGTGGTTAACATAAATTGTCCTAAATGTCTGATAACAATTAACTGAAACCTGAAGCAAAATTAGTATTGACCACCTAACCCTTTCTAGTGTCATCCTTATGGGTGCACCTCCACTGCCAAGTAGTGGGCTAACCATTTTCTTCATTTGTATTCATTTTTCAAAGACTTGATAGCTGTAACAGACAGGACTGGCCTTATCATGAGGCAAACTGAGGTGGCCACCACAGGTGCCAGACTGAGGGGGAGAGGGGCACCACTAGGACCCAGCATGTAGAAAATTGTGTTTGCTGCTGGTGCAATGAAGGAGCATGGGGGCATCATTTGAACTATTTGGAAAAAGGCAAATGTAGTGCCCATCTTCAAAAAAGGCAAGAAGGACAATCCAGGGAACTATAGGCCGGTCAGTCTTACCTAGGTTCCTGGAAAAATCATGGAAGGGATCCTTAAGGAATCCATTTTGAGGCACTTTGAGGAGAGGAAAGTGATTAGGAATAGTCAGCATGGATTCACAAAGGGCAAGTCATGCCTGACCAATCTGATTATCTTCTATGATGAGGTAACTGGCTCTGTAGAAAAGGGAAAGTCAGTGCATGTGATACACCTTGACTTTAGCAAGGCTTTTGATAGTCTCCCACAATATTCTTGCCAGCAAGTTAAGGGAATGTGGATTGGATAAATGGATGGTAAGATGGAAGTAAGCTGGCTAGAAGGCAAATGACACTAAGCTAGGGGGAGAGGTAGAAACGCTGGAGGGTAAGGATAGAGTCCAGAGTGACTTAGACAAATTGGAGGATTGGGCCACAAGAAATCTGATGAGGTTCAACAAGGACAAGTGCAGAGTCCTGTACTTGGGAAAGAAGAATCCCAAGCATAGTTACAAGCTGGGGACCAACCGGTTAAGTAGTAGTTCTGCAGAAAAGGACCTGGGGATTACAGTGGATGAGAAGCTGGATATGAGTCAACAGTGTGCCCTTGTAGCCAAGAAGGCTAATGGCATATTAGGGTGCATTAAGAGGAGCATTGCCAGCAGATCCAGAGATGTCATTATTCCCCTTTATTCGGCTCTGGTGAGGCCACATCTGGAGTATTGTGTCCAGTTCTGGCCCCCCCACTACAAAAAGGATGTGGACGCATTGGAGAGGGTCCAGTGGAGGGCAACCAAAATAATTAGGGGGCTGGAGCATATGACCTATGAGGAGAGGCTTAGGGAGTTGTGTCTGTTTAGTCTGGAGAAGCGAAGAGTGAGGGGGGATTTGATAGCAGACTTCCTGAAGGGAGATTCCAAAGTGGATGGAGAAAGGCTGTTCTCAGTAGTGACGGATGGCAGAACAAGGAGCAGTGGTCTCAAGTTGTGGTGGGAGAGGTCCAGGTTGGATATTAGGAAAAACTATTTCACTAGGGCTATGTCTACACTAGTGGCTTCTTGCGCAAGAACATCTTGCGTAAGGATTCTTGTGCAAGAAGTCTTGCGCATAACACGTCCACACTGCCATGTGCGAGATGTGCTTTTGCACAAGAGCACCCCTGGTGGTGTGGACACTTTCTTGTGCAAGAAAGCTCTGAAGACCATTTTAGCCATAGGGCTTTCTTGCGCAAGAAATCCCTGCCGGGTGTCTACACTGCCCTCTTGCGCAAGAGCTCCTGTGCAAGAGAGCTTACACCTGTTAGAAAAGAGCATAGCTCTTGTGCAAGAAGCCCTCTCTTACCACGCCGTACTGTAAATTTCCTTGCTCAAGAGCAGGCGGGCCGTGTGGATGCTCTGCGGGTTCTTGTGCAAGAACGGCTGTACTTGCGCAAGAAGCTGCGAGTGCAGACATAGCCTAGGAGAGTGGTGAAACACTGGAATGGGTTACCTAGGGAAGTAGTGGAGTCTCCATCCCTAGAGGTGTTTAAGTCTTGGCAAAGCCCTGGCTGGGTTGATCTAGTTGGGATTGGTCCTGCCTAGAGCAGGGGGCTGGACTTGATGACCTTCTGAGGTCTCTTTCAGCTCTATGGTTTTATGATTCTATGACTCCCCGCCTCCGGTGCCAAAATATTGTGGGCTAGCCCTGGTAACAGATACTGATTTTCCTCATTTTTTTCTCTACTGGTATTGTAGTACTTCTTAGTAAATTGTTCATTTTTATTTTTTATGGGATCCATTTTTTATTTTGAGGTTACCATCTAGCTCATGGTGGAGCCATATTAGTCTGTAACTATGCTGCCTTTCCTTTACATTGGAACACTTTGCTATTATGCTTTTAATATTGTTTGTTGGAGAAAGCTGACAGCTTCTTGAACTACATTACTCCTTATAGTCTCTTTCTATGGAAACATGCTTTCCTCAGTTTGATAGTCTGCTTTTCTGAAGTCCATTGTCTATATTCTGGTGTTTTCATCCCTTTCTCTCCTGTGAATCATGATATTATTTCATGATCATTTTTCACCAAAGTTGAAACCTTCAAAGTCGCAACTAATTCCTCCCTGTTAGTCAGAATTAAGGATAAATTGTGTCATCCCTCGTTATTTCCTCTACCCTCTGAAACAAGATAGTGTCCTCTCAATACATTCAATAACATATAGGATATCTTCTGTTTTGACATATTATTTTCCAAAAGATGATGTCTGAATAATTCAAGTCCCCCATTTCCATGACAGCTTGTGGTTTGGTTATATCACTTATTTCTAGACATGCCTCATCCTCTATCAGTTCTTGATTTGGTCGTGTATAATAGAACTCCACTGTATTGTCTTTTGTATTCTTTTCACCATTTTTCTTCACCCAGATATTTCTTCTTCTCAAGTAAGGTTCCCTTTGCAACCTTTAGGTATTGTAATAAAGTTTTTAATTACACGATCACACAATATTTTTCCAGCACAATCCTGCTTTATTTAGTGCACTATTTTTTTTAAAGAAAACGTTAAAAAAGACTCTGAAATTCTACTATGTGTCATTATATTCAAACCCTTTTGGATCATGAGCAAACTTGTTTTTCTTCTCAACTTCAACTAATGTAGAAACTGACAGCACTAGTCTGTGACCATCCTTTGTATGGACTGGCCCTAGACAGGGATGGGAGAGAATTTTTCATTATGGGAGTTGGGTTACAGATATTTGCTGACAGCGGAGGAATAGTGAGACTCAGGAACCCATTCCAGGAGGCTAATGTCAAATACACTCTTCTGACCATTTTCCCTATCAGCCTTGATCCTAAGTTAGAAGCACAATGACTATTAGAAGCTAAGAGCTGTGAGAGGGGCAAGCATATGCAATGAGGACACAACGGATCGTTAATTTAGCCGTGAAAAAACAATAAATCCCAACTGAAGCTCTGCAAACTGTGACATTTTAAAGTCTATAACTTGGGAAAATTAAGACAGCATTTCACGGTGATGGCAAAACCACATCACTGATACAAAGGCAAAATTCCTAGCCCCTATTCCAAAGCCTAAAGCAATTTTTAATGTGTATTTTTTATAAATCATGTGTCATATTGCTGAAGTTAAATACTGCCGCTGTAATAATCAGTACCTATAATAGCAGCTTTAGAGCTCCATGAGCAGGGAATGTTCCTACATTAGGTTTAAGGCAGGACAGATGACATGGGTATGGCTACTTTAAAAAATATTGCAAACATCCTAGAACACTTTTTTATGTAAAACATGGAATGATATATTTTAAAAATGA
This sequence comes from Pelodiscus sinensis, assembly GCF_049634645.1. Classification (NCBI taxonomy): domain Eukaryota; kingdom Metazoa; phylum Chordata; order Testudines; family Trionychidae; genus Pelodiscus; species Pelodiscus sinensis. The sequence continues at coordinate 13,948,963 of NC_134723.1, forward strand.
TACATTTTAAATTAACGACTGAAAAATGTTGTTGTAATCATGTCCTCCCAAGTTAAACTTCATGCCCCGAATGTTCTTTAACTCTTATTTATACTAAAAAACAAAGATTCTACTTATATTTTTAAAAAACCCACTTTCTCCAATGTTGGAAAGCATTGTTAGTTCACTAATCTTCATCACAATAATTTCATCTATTGCAGAACATCTTTATACACAGGACTTTGTGAAAATGATGCCAGTGAAGGAATCTCTCAGAGTTAATGTATCAATTGAGAAAAGATAATAATTTTAGGCCAGTTTGCAAATATGTTCTACATGGTGATGTCTGGTAAAGGTTTTTGGTAGAGCCCATCCCAGTTAGCTCTGTAGCCTTTTGGAATGAATGGTTTGAATTTATATCTTGGGGAGGCCTATACAACAGCTCTTACAAAGAGACAGCACTTGCATACCAGGCTAGGAATCCTCAATTTAATGTGTATTCTGCCTTGCAAAAAGTGTAAAAACTTGTCTCACTCCCTGTAATATGATGTCTCCAGAAATTATAAGGTCCATTGTGCAAAACTAGCATATGACACTTACTCTTTCATATGATTGAATTTCTGGCTTTTCTGGGTTTCTATTTAAACAATTTGTGTATTTAATTTACACACCGAGAAAATATCTATTAAATATGGTATAACATACAAAAAACCCCATGTGCTTCATATTTTAGTGATTAGCGACATATTTCACTTGCTTCTGTCATATGTTGGCAGGTTGCAAATTATGAACTCAAAAAAAAATCCAAAAACAGATGCTTTTCGGGTAAGATAAAGGCACACGGTTGAGCTAAACATGTCTCCATAAGGATAATATATTTTAATGGGAGGATTATGGTCTCAGCCTTTAGAAAGCTAAGCTCAAGTGCAGTTTCTTAAACAAGGAAAGTATCATATGTAAAAAACCAATTACTAAAGTAATTTACTTGTAGATTCTATTTTGTGTTTATAAACCGTGTAAACTTTCTGGTTACAGTCAACATATGATGATGTGGAAACCAGAGCAAATATATGCAGGGCGTGCATAGTGAATCATAGAGCAGGAAGAGACTTCGGGAGGTCATTAAGTCCAGGCCCCTGCCCAAGGCAGGACCAATGCCAAATGAATCAACCCAGCCAGGGCTTTGTCAAGCCAAGACTTAAAAACATCTAGGGATAAAAATTCTACCACCTCCCTAGGTAACCCATTCCAGTGCTTCACCACCCTCCCAGTGAAATAGTTTTTCCTAATATCCAACCTAGACCTCTCCCACTGTAACTTGAGACCATTGCTCCTTGCTCTGCCATCCGTCACTACTGTAAAGAGCTTTTCTCCATCTCTTTGGAACCTCCTTCAGGAAGTTGAAGGCTGCTATCAAATCCCCCTTCACTCTTCTCTTCTGCAGACTAAACAAACCCAAATCCCTCAGGATAGGTCATGCACTCCAGTCCCCTAATCATTTTGGTCACCCTCCAAATCCTTTCTATAGTGGGGGGCCCAGAACTGGACGCAGTACTCCAGGTGTGGCCTCACCAGAGATGAATAATAGCGAATAATCACTTCTCTAGATCTGCTGGCAATGTTCCTCCTAATGCACCCTAATATGCCATTAGCCTTCTTGGCTACAAGGGCACACTGTTGACTCACATCCAGCTTCTCATCAACTGTAATCCCCAGGTAGTTTTCTGCACAACTGCTACTTAGCCATTCGGTCCCCAGCCTGTAACAATGCTTGGGATTCTTCCATCCCAAGTACAGGACTCTTGTCCTTGTTGAACCTCATCAGATTTCTTTTGGCCCAGTCCTCTAATCTGTCCAGGTCACTCTGGACCGTATCCCTACCCTCCAGAGTATCTACCTCTCCACCTAGATTAGTGTGATCTGAAAACTTGCTGATGGTGCAATCCATCCCCTCATCCAGGTCATTAATAAAAATGTTAAACAAAACTGGTCCGAGAACAAATCCTTGGGGTACTCTGCTAGAAGCCAACCTGACACTGAGCCATTGATCACGACATGTTGGGCTCGACAGTTTAGCCAGCTTTCTATCCATCTTACAGTCCATTTATCCAATCCATACTCCCTTAACTTTCTGGCAAGAATATTGTGGTAGACATCTCAAAAGCTTTGCTGAAGTCAAGGTATATCACATCCATTGACTTTCCCATATCCACAGAGCCAGTTACCTCACCATAGAAGCTAATCCAATTTGTCAGGCATGACTTGCCCTTCATGAAGCCATGTTGACTATTCTTGATCATTTTCCCCTCTTCCAAGTGCCTCAAAATGGATTCCTTGAGGATCCTCTCCATGATTTTTCTGGGGACTGAGGTAAGGCTGACTGGTCTGTAGTTCCCTGGATTGCCCTTCTTCTCTTTTTTAAAGATGGGCACTATATTTGCCTTTTTCCAATCATCCAGAATCTCTCCCAATTTCCACGAGTTTTCAAAGATAATGGCCAAATTCTCCTCAATGACATTTGCCAACTCCCTCAGTACCCTTGGATGCATTAAATCCGGACCCATGGATTTGTGTATGTCTAGCTTTTCTAAATAGTTCCTAATGTGTTCTCTCCCCCCACCTATGGCTGTCCACCTCCTTCTCATACTGCATTGTCTAGTGCATTAGTCTGGGAGCTGACTTGTCCATGAAGACAGAGGCATTGAGCTGAAGACATTGAGTACTTCAGCTTTTCCCACATCATCTGTCACTAGGTTACCTCCCTCATCCAGTAAGGGTTCCACACCATCTCTGATGTCTACCAGTAAAGGAATGGCATCTTTATGCCTTTTCCAGTGCAAATAAAAAACTGTGACGCAACAACTTCATTTTGGGGGAACATGATTCACTTTTATTGTGTAGGAGGCTGATTTCTGTTTCAAACTATTTGTTCTTTATTAATGCCACCTTATAAAGCAGCAAGGCTAAAAAACTCAGAAGAGTCTAGTTGTCTGTGCAGAAGGAGTATACAGAAGAGATGTGCAAATGTGGTTACTGACAGGCCAGGTAGACTAGAACTTCTACTTTTACATATAGTACGTTGTGTGTACATTTAGAACTAGGGAAAGCATTCTTACCTGAAGTAGACATATTTGTTGTGCCACACAATGTCTTTGACAATTGGTCTTCTCTTTGCAAGTAACTCTCATCTCAGACCCCAACAAACTTCTATATAAATAAATGTCACATAGAGTCTTTACTTTTCCAGCTTCACAAAAATTGTGACATATATGCAGTGGTGATATTTAAGGGTTAATGTAACTATATTGAATATAGCAGGGATAACTCATTATTTGATGTACAGTCTATAACTATGGCACTCAAACTATTCTTCAGAAGTTTCAGCCAGTGCAACTCATCATACACCAAGTGCACCATTTAGGAATCTGGGCCAGAAGTATAAACACTACCTTTGCTCGCTTTTGTGACTTCACTTTTATAGTTGTCCTCTCTCCCAAGTCTATGAGCTAGTGCCAGGACATCCTGCTTTGGCTAGCTGGCTATTATTAGTGTTGAGTAACTTGGTATTAATATTCTTTTTCTGTGGCAATATAAGCTGGAATTTGTGTGATCAATAGTTTGAAATCTCTCTCTCTCTCTGTGTATCTTTTGTAATTATATTATATATATCATTTTGTAATCAAAGTCCCTGTGAAGCAGGAAGGTTTTTTCCCCCTAAACAAACATTCAGTTTGTGCTGAACTATGTACTTAGAGCAGTGCTGGGTCACTCATGTGATGTGTGAGCCATAACACTTTTGTTTGATATTGCCCACGTGCAGAGATGCCAGAGAGAGTGACACTCACTTCAAGCAAGTTGTGTGTTGATCACACACAACATTGTCTGTAAGAATTTGGTGCTTGCTCTTCTTCCAATCAAAATGATGCTCTGGTTCATGAGCCATCTCCAAAAATTCTATGTACCCAAAGTGCAATTGACAAAACTACTCTATCCTGGGAAATCCGCCCATTTCATTATACTTCCTCTAGTGCTTGTGTGTTTTTCAAGAAAATGCCAATGCAAAACCTAGCAGACAAATAAGTAATCAGTTATTTGCTTATATGGTCTATTCTTTATACCATCATAAAATAGTTATATTCCCTTATATTTGAACTGTATTAGCAATAACTGTTTATGCTCTGGCAGAGACTACATCACCACATAGAAATCTGAGGTGTCATAGATGTATTATTTTACTCTGTGATCATATAATATTAAATATTGTGTTGTTGACAAAAAATGCAAACTTATCAGTCAAAGAATATTATTCTGACACCTGAGTGTCCATGGATCGTTGTATATGGAATTTCTCTAAGAAACATGGTATAATTCGTCATAAAAACAAATTAAACTAGATGCACGATTGACCAATGGCTCTATTTGGTCTCTGATTTTAATGTGCAGCAAAGTTAGGAACTGAACCGCCCACATTTCTGTTTTGTAGGATGAGAATGAGGACTTATCATGCAATTAAGTGAGACTATTTGATTTTTCCATAATGTTTTTCTAAACAATTCAGCAAAATGTACAAAAACTTGTGCAATGTTTGAGTGCTGATGAAATGGTACTTTTTGCTGAAAATAAACGTATTCGGTGAGAAATTTCTGCTAGCTATAGGAGCAATAATTTAGCTATAATATTTCTGTTGAACTATTTTTTCTTACCAATAGAAGCGGCGAGGAGTCCTGTGGTACCTTACCAATACAAGTGATACATTTTAAATTAACGACTGATAATGCATGCATTGTTGTTGGGGTCATATCACTCCCACAGTAAACTTAACTCCTGCATGGAAAGGGCTAAAGAACTCGTTTAGGCTGCCCATGTTGCCCACGGTAGGAATGGAAGAGGAGTTTATAAGGAGGAAGATCTACTAATTATTGAGCAGCTTCTGCCCTTTCAGAAGGTGAACACTGATATTCTCTGTTAATATGGAGAAGAGAGTACATCATGGCGATCTAATGGATGTTTGCATTGTAGCCTGGATAGAACTGCCTACTGTTTTCCTTGTATGCAGTAATGTGGCAGCCATTGCTTTCCATTGGTGAGGGAGACCAGCTTTCAAATGTATGGAGAATTCTTCTCCTGGGGCTAGATAGAAAGAGAAGATGAGTTTGTGTAAGACTGAAAGCTGGCCTTCCTCTCAGCAATAGATAGATGTTGGTCCACTAAAAGATATTACTGGGCCAACTTGGTCTAAATGCTGTTTTTCTTGTTTTCCTTCTTTTTCATTGAATTATTCAAGCTCTTTTGCAGCACTTGGACTGTTTGTTTCATCTGGAACACATAAAAGTGGACATGTAATCAGAAGGGTGTAAATAGAGAGCTGAGAGCGTGTCATTTTTAGACTGCTGCTGGCATTCTCTGGCTAGAAGGACTGGCTTTGTGTGTGAGTGCACTTACAAAATAGTGTACAATGGCTAGGAACAGCCCCCCTGATAACTGGCTGTAACAGTTCTGACCTACATTGTGTGTTTATTTTTTTGTTTATAAAGTAAAACAGCAACAGTGTTAGCATTTGTTTCCTAATTAAATGTCTAAAAAGATTAATAATAATAGATTTTTTTCATTGTGTAGTTTGTGAATAGGATGTTGGCTTGCTCCTCTCATTCTTTGATCATTTCTGCAATTCTATGCTTAAAACATTGCAGTTGCTCAACTGCACTGCTGTAGCATGTCACTACATATTTTTCTACGCTGACTGTAGAGTTTCTCCACTCAGTGCAGGCAGCCCATTTTTGTGAGAGGAGCTCACCTACCAACACAGCACTGTCTATCCCACAAATTAGGGTGATATAACTGTTTTACATGGTGGGGGGGAATGAATGTGCTTTTACTGATACATGTTTATAATCTAGAACTGGTCTTAGAGAAATCCTTCACACTATAAAGAGTGCAGTATGAATATATATTATGATGGGCAACTCAAGCTAGTAAACGGGCTGCATAAGTGGCTCTCCTTGATTTCAGTTAGCTCTAAGATTGTTGTAAACAAGGATAGTTTTGCTTAGGGCTTGCATACCTAAAATTTGCAGGTTGTGCCAAGTGAACCCCAGCAGTGCTTTGACTGAATGCAGCGATAGTGCATAGCGATGGCAGTCAATGTTGTGTGCATTCTGCACGCATCTCACTTTGCATGACATAGCTTGGCATGTGTGTCACTTTCGTAATGCTGGTAGGGGGGAAAAAACCTACCCGGATGAAAAACCAGCAGAGTCTGGCAATCCTGAGTAGACAAAAGTAAACAAAATGACTTGTGGGCCACACACAGAATGCCAGCTGCAGCTTGCCTTGCTCTGATATATCTTGTACACACAGTACAAGTATAGCAAATTAATAACATGGAGGTTTATTTTCTGAGCTGTTAAACTGTGTTAATCTGGGCCTAACAAAGTTTTCTAAGCGCTCTGTCAGGAAGTCATAGAAGACTTGAGATGAAAGAGGCAGGCAGTACAAACCTTGCTGAAATATTGTTACAAGCTTTCTGCATGTTCAGTAAGATGTTACTGCACTGGTCATATTCCTCATATTTTTGAAGATTTTATTCAGAACAAAAAGGGCTAAGTACTCCGGGTGTATAAAATAACAGACTTATTGGTTTGGCGGGATAAGGTAGGGCAAGTCATATCTTTTATTGACCTACTTCTGGCAGTGAGCAAGAAAAGCTTTAGTGTAACACAGAGCTCTTCTTCAGTTCTGGGGAAGGAATTCCCACTGTCACATGACATGCAAGGCGAAACTCAGTGTTCAGCATAAGTACTTAGCAATACTATTCAAGGGAGAGTGGCCAGTTTGATAGTGGAATAGGAAAACATATTTTGAACGTTTCAGCGTAACAAACCAAGTTGAGCAAACCATTTTTCTTGACCAAAGATATATTAGTTTGTTTCATGTTTGATTGAAGTTTTACCATTTGTTATAACAGAATTAAAGAACATTTTTAGAAAATTATTTGTATAAAAAAACAAAAAAAACAAAACAAAAAAAGCAAAAACTGCTACTTTTTGGGTCCTTTTGTCTGAAATAATTTGGTGAATTTGATAATCGAAAAGTGTTGGTAAATGTGGCTATATGGTTCAGTAAAAGATTTGTCTGAACGATTTCACCTACTTCTACTAGATAGTCTTGAGTTAGTATGCTGTACTTAGAACCTAAGCATGTACCCATTTCCCAGTTCTACCCCCCAGTGCTGCTGTAGCCATTCTAATACACATACCAACTGCCCAGTTCAACCCCAGTGCAGCTGTTCCTGTGGGAATTTTAGGTCATGTACAAGACCTTGGCTGATAAGCTGAGGGCAATCTACTGAAAGGACTCAGAATCTAAATATGAAAGAATTTTGGGATTATCATTTGCTCAGTATGTCATCTCATCTTTACTGGGGCATGTTCAGGAACTGAAGCACAAAGTCAGGCGGTAGCATCTTGTCTCCGTTCCCAACCCATCTTGGGGTTATGCCATTCAAACTGTGAGTGCAAATGGCATACCACTTCCCAAAAATTTAGGCCTAGCCTTTAAACAGTACTCCCTTCCATACACTTCTAAGGGCTCTTGCAAAATGCAACAGTGGCATAGAATAAGGAAACTTGTTCCTTATAGTCTTACCTATTTTCACTCACTAGCATTGTCACTCAGTTCAAAGTCTCTCCAATCATCCCTCTTCCTTTCTCCCCATGCCTCTCTATCATCCCTAGATTAAGGCAGCTACAACACTTAAAACTTTCATATATCAGCTTCTATGGCATAAAGAGAAATATTATTGATTTTAAAAATTCTGTTTCTTTTAACAAAAATTTCTTTATACATGACTTTGATGATGATTGCATGACATCTAAGAACATGTACACTGAGATGTGCAAGGGTTCTGTAAGAGAGAGTAAGTATCATTTTCCCATTCTTCCTGCAGTGTTAATAGTCAGTTTAGAAACCAAGATTTAATCCATCTGGGAACAGCACAGTAAAAAAGATGTATCACTGTTTTTCTGTGGCTAATATTACTTCTGAGAACCAAGCTGAGGAATATGGGGCTCTCTTGCAGATTAGGCCACAGTCCAGCAAAGATGTATGTGCATGTTTAAGAATTTATAAAAATCAGGATCGCTAAAGGCCTTTAGCAGAAATAATGAGGTAAAAAATGCTACATTTCTAGCACAAGAATCTATAGGAACTCAATATTTAATGAAAATTAAAAAATTTAGGCAGCTCAAAAATGCCTTATTTTTAAATATAAATTTGAGAATCTAGTCACTTTGGCACATTTGAACACATTTAATTTAGGTATAAATTACTTCATTACTGTGCATTCAACTTCTTTGTATGGGAGCCATGATTTTTTTTCAATGGACAGCTTGGAAAGACAAGAGAATGCCTTTTCCTCATCCCTGGGATCTTCACTGCCCCATTAGCCAGCCAGTGGAGAACTGGGAGTTGATAGCCTATGCTTGCCAAAACAGCATTAATGTAAATTCAATTTAGGGTCCTTTAGCTGCTTTTCATATCCGATTTTAAAACGCTTAAATTCAGCAATGAAAAATACTGAATACTTGCCATTGCTGTGCATGGCAAGTGTGGCACCATGAAGTATGAATTTGAGTTGGTTAACTTCGTTGCACTAAAATATGCCTCCTACGTTGTTGCAGCAAAAGCAATGAATTTGAATCTTGAAAAGTACCTTTGCAAAGTCTTTTTCTTTTGGCAAGAGTAAGGGTGGGAGACTTAGGTTTTTCAAATCTCTCAGAATGATATCTTTGGTTTCCTTTGTAGTACCTATAAACATTGATATTTTATGTCAATAAATGGCTATAGTTTTTTCACCTTCAGTTTCATTACCACTTTCAATGCATAGCTCTTGCTAAAGGAAGTGAGCAATGAGCTCTAGTGACAGCTGGATATCAGTGGGGAAGCCGTGTAAGATAGGTAAAGCCTGTATTCCATCTGATCATCTGATCATGCAACCCACTTAAACTGCAGAATAAGTGACAATGACTTGTTTGTGTTACCGCACACCAAGGAGACTCTGGGTCAAGTCACTAACTATAGTGGCTTGCAAGAATGTCCCCGATTCTTTCTGGGAAGCGCTGAAACGGAGATGAATTTTGGAGGATGCCCTAATGGAAATATGAGACAACTAGGAGTAGCACAGATGTAGAAATCAATGCAATTACTTTAGGGTAGTGGGGAAGTTAGAAATAAGGATCCGATTGAAACTTACATAGAGAAACCTTAATTTTTAAAATACGGTTTCAGGTCTTGAATTTTAACTTATTTCCAAAGTTTGTAATTATTTGCATAGTTGGTTCTGATTATATTGAGTCTGTTATTATTATGAGTGTATTCAGATCTGCGGGCATTACCTTTTACCATAATGAAAATTGTGACTTTATTTTTGGAAAGCTGTGGCATTTGCCATAGACAAGATCAATCATTAGCCATCTGTCTGCTTGCTATCGCATTACAAATCAAATTGGTTTTAATAGGTGAGATGGCAGTGATGAAATAATTGAGGAAACTTTATTATGGGCCTCTTTAGCTTTCAATTTAGAAGGCACACATAGAAAAAATTAAATTGCATTTCATTATCTGGAGGGCTGATCTTGTTCAGTTTTGGATAGCTACCATATCTGATTGGTAATCCCAGACATTAAAGTATTTCTGTGCTTTGGAAAAAAATTCACACATTGAAAGTGGAGTACAGTGAACTCTGACCTCTAGTTGGCTATAGTGAAAGACCTCCTTATACAGTTCAGTGGTATCTGTCTGCCTGTATTGGAATAACTTTTTAAAACCAAAAAAGACTGAGAGGGAAATCAGGCAAAGTGCCAATTTGGTGCTCCAGGCACTTTCTGGTATATTCTGTTCCTACCTCCACACATCACAGCTGAAATGTGTAAGTATCTAGTCTATTGCTCTGTAACAAATGGAACAAATTCTTGGTGCAAAAAAAGTGGCTATGTCTACACTGGTGTGATCTTGCACAAAAACTTTTTAGAGCAAGAGTTCTTGCGTTAAAGTAGTTGCGCAAGACAGCGTGTACACTGGCATGTGCTTTTACTCAAGAGATGTGCTTTTGTGCAAGAGCATCCATGCCAGTGTAGACACTCTCCTGCACAAGAAAGCTCTGATGGCCATTTTAACCATAGGGCTTTCTTGTGCAAGAAATTCATGTTGCCTTTCTACACTGGCCTCTTGCGCAAGAACAGTTGTGCAAAAGGGCTTATTCCTGAGTGGCAGCGGCAGAGTTCTGGTACAAGAAGTCTTAATTGCATACATTAGAACGTCAGTTTACTTGTGCAAGAACACGCGGCCCGTGTAGACAGGCAGCAAGTTTTTGTGCAAGAGCGGCCGCTTTTGTGCAAGATCGTGCCAGTGTAGACACAGCCAGTGTGTTATGGGATAGTAATGTATAGTACAATATACTAATTGGCTACCTACGTAAGTGAATTTCTAGCTTCAAGTCTTTCCAAATTTACTTGTGAATGTATGTGCAGTAGCTTTTAATCTATATGATTTTTTCATTCTTTCATGTAACTGATTAGCCAATGGTAATGTTTTATAAGCTGTGCTCTTCAATAGCTTACTTTCTTTGTTAAAGCTTGATGTTTTTGCATTCTCTGTAGTAAAGAAGGATGCAAACTTTTTTTGTGGGGGCAGAAATTTTTCATGCAACTGAAGTTATGACTCATACATGAGAAAAACATCACAGTCTGACTGCTTTGCATTTTAATATGGTTAAAGTTAAGGCAGTAAGCAAGTTCACAGATTTTTTTTCCCTTGAGCTGTGTAGTTCTTTTCATATGTAATTATTCTCTGAGTGCATTAGATAATGCCATGTTCCCACAGTGCTATACACATCTATAAATCATTAATGAGGCAGTTAACTGAAATAAAACTATAAAAGATTTGCATTACCCAGCAGAACCTAGCCTTAATTGACTTCCAGTTATTTACAATTAATTTTTCCATTTGGAATAATGATTGCAAGTAACTTATTGCTCAAGAATTAGATGCTGCCTATTCATCACAAGTTTATGCAACAAAACACTATGAAAAACAAGCCTGATGTAATCCTATTTATATAGACTCAATGCACAAATTGATGTCTATATACTGAGCAGTATAAAAATTGTGTGAAAAGAGTAAGTTGGGGTAAAGTGAATTAGGATAATATTTTTAAAATAACTGAAAAAACAAATTAAACATTATTTTGTGTTAATTTCTGTAAAATAGGTATGTGAAAGGAAAAGTGAAGTGAAAATGTGTTTATGGCAGCTAGCTAGAGATGGGTGAAACTATATTTTTTCTCCACCCAAGCAGTCTTTTTTGAAAGCTCAAAAGTTTGTCTCTCTCCCAAACAGTAATTGGATCAATAAAAAAATTACCTCAACCTCCTTCTGTGGCTAATAATCTAGGACTATTATGGTGACAACACTGAATTGTAAATGACAAATTAATCTGTGTTTTTAAAATGAGTAAACACATAGTTATTGATATGCATTATTTTAATGGTTTTTCTTCCGCCCATATGCTGTAGTTTAGGTATTAGGGTATAAATACCCCAAAGCCTAGTATGTTTAATGTGTGTTCTGTTATTTTTTAACTAGTATATACATTAATATAATATTCACTGTAAATCTTTTCAGCTCATTGACTCAACAATATAGGGTGCCAGAAAATTATAACTATATATTCATGGCTCTGATTGGCACTAATAACCACTAGAAGTACTATCAAGAAAAGACAAACCTTTAAGCTATGTGATGAAACTCTTAATGATGCTTAGGGTGAAAAAGACATAGTTCATGCACAGCAGCTGATTTTAAACTTCATTATCTCTGCTGTGTTTTAATTTTCCAAACAGCCACACAATTAGGCCATATGAAGAGTAATTGCTGTCCAATGTTCAGTTTTTAAATTTTCAGTTTTTAAATTCTAAGTCCTCCAAAATAAATGTAGACTTTGGAAGCACATGATTCCTGTGCCTGCCTAAAATAACCAAATCCTCATTCCCCCAATCCACCAAGGGTAAGATTGAAAAAAATTAAAACATTCCCCCCCCCTCCACACACACACACTATTTCATGATATTTTCTGGGGTTCAAGCAGAATACAGATGGCTTCCTCAGGAGGAAAAATGTTTAAATTTCTCTTTCTAAAGATTTTGTAAAAAATGATTGTAGTGCTTTATCTTCTATCTAAGACACGCCCCCCCCCCCCCCCATGCATGATGTGTAACTATCACCAAAAAAATTGAAATTGGAAACAGTGAATATGGGAAAGTGCTGCCACAGCAAGAACTAAGATTTATAATTTGGGGAAACTGGCAGACATAGATGCACATGTATCAGAAAATTTAATGCTGACTGATTTTAAGCTAATGGTTGACTTCTTAGCCTTACCAATAAAGGTCACTCTATTTGTTGCTGTTCAGCTTTTCTGCAGATCAATCAGACACGTGTAACCTTGAAAAATATTTCAATCTAGTACAGATACAGGTTTTTTTTCCAAGTTATGTTCAAATGGATCATGTTACAATTTCTAATGTGAAACAACAGGAAAAGCCCAGACATGGGTCATTCAGTCTCAGTAATTCAGATGCTGGCAAATTGGTCCTCCCTCTACAACATATGAACTTCATAGATAATTAGCTACTTCATGCTATGCTAGGTCTCCACATTAAATTTAGCTGAAAAGTTTCTATGTTATATGATGCGAGAGAGGATGTTCCAACTGAAATTCTCAGGTCACAGCTTTGTTATTTGCACTAATATGCTGCATACTTTAATGTGTACAATAACATTATGAATAGGTAACTACATAATTCAATACAAACTGTAACATAAATTCAAATTTATATTATGTCCATGGTTTTATGTGAATCAGATTTTTTTCAACTGGAATGGTTTTACTTTTGCATCTCAGATCTACTGTGTTTTATATAAAGCTGTGACTGTCTGCTTTTGTTTGACTCATGAAGTATTGTAATTACTTAAAAACATCTACTAATGATATTTCACAACAACAACATTTCCTGTCACAACATGTTCGTATATGCCTGAGGCTCAGCTATTTAGCAGTGGAGCTCTAAGACTGTAAAGGGTACACTAAGGAACTGGCCTGTGTCTTGAACCTACTTTGGAATTGCTATGTCTGCCTTGGAAATATCACTGTTCAAGCTATAGGAACATGTCTGCAAACTTTCCTTTTTCTGCTGTGGCTAGTGAAGTATCGCTTCAATTTAGCGCTGTTCCTGAGTGCTCATTAGGACTCATCAGGGTTTAGGTCTTAGAAGCTCATGTGCCTTCCATGCTTGCCTCCAAATCATGATACAAGTGCCACTTTACTGACTCTGGTATCAGTTAATGCCTTTTCATTCTCTATGTGGTACCTACAGAATAAGACAGGCAGAGATGAAATAAACAAATACATTTTAATCTCAACCTGTTAATGCTGAAATTTCATTTGGCTATGTATGCAAAGCACTGAAGCAAGGATGGGACTCTTGATGCTCTAGCAGAACGTAGTGAATGTCTCTATGTCAGAAACAAACAAAACAAGTTTTCCATAAGCAGCACTGAGATACAAGAATTTTTATGGCCACGGCTGGCTTAAATCTCTGGAATTGTTCCATTTGTTAACTAAAAGTTCTTACAGAATTAATATCTGGAGCTATTAATCAATTCAGAAGTCAATATTCAGAGAGAGTCAGTCTTTTAAGATCTTTTCCATACTGCTAAAGACTGAGCAATGTGACAGATTCGAGAACTAAGTATACAGCACTCTTGGATAAAGGTAGAGTGATACTATAGGTGGCCTTGCCCTGTCAATTGTAAGGTCCCCATCTTGATGGCAGAGGGATGGTTTGATCTGGGGTTTTTGGTTCAATCCCCTCTTTGACTAAGGGGTTTCAACTGTCTACTTGCATAAAACTCAACATCCTTGCCGCACACTGTGCCCCTCCCTTCCCCCGAGGCTCTGCACCTGCTCACTCCATTCCACTCTCCGTCACCGTAGGCATCACTCATTTTCACGAGGCTGTGGGAGAGGGTGAGGACTCTCGTGGAGGAAGGACAGGGGTGTGTGGGCTCTGCAGCATGGCTAGAAATTAATTCTGGGTGCACGAAGGCTGAAGCAATGCGTTGGGATGTAAGAGGGCGTGGATCAGGGATGAGGGTTTTGGGGTGTACGAGCAGATTGGGGATGGACAAGAGTGTGTGGGGGAACTGCAGGCTCAGGTAGGAGTATGGAAATGGGGTAGAGGCTCTGGGATGTGGGGTAAGTGTTCTAGGAATGGGCCAGAAATGAGGGTGTTCATAGTCCAGAAGGGGGCATTGGGTTGAGTCAAGAGGTTAGTTGTGCGAGGGAAGAGGAGGGAGTGAAGGCTCTGGCTGGGGAGGGTGCCCCACCCACAGCCAATGGGATCTACAAAGCCAGCACTTGGGGCAGAGGCAGCATAAATGCACCACTGCCTATTTCCAAAATACATACAGTATATGTAACATAGCTAGATTGTCTTAATATCTGATTACATAAGAACGGCCACACTAGATCAACCACAAGTCCAGCTAAACCGGTATCTGGCTTCTGATAGTGGCCAACATAAGGTGCCCCAGAGAGAATGAACAGAACAGGCAATCATCGATCCCACCCCAGTCACCCTTTCCTTCTGACAAACAGTGGCTAGGGATCCTTGCTAACAGCCATTGATGGACCTATCCTCCATGACTTTGTCTAGTTCTTTTTTGAACCCTCTTAAAGTCCTAGTCTTCACAATATCTTCTGGCAAGGAGTTCCACAGATTGACTGTGCAGCGTGTTAAGAAATACTCTCCATACAAACAATGGGGGAAACTGACTATGTATGGAATACTTTATATCAAGTATAAAGAGTTTGCAAACTAGAAAAAATATTTCCCCTACCTTTGACCGGAAGGACTGAAGAGAACACCGTCTGTGCTTCAAACTCCTTTTTGAATCCAGCTAGAAAAAAATTGAGTTCCTCGGTCTTACATGTCTAAAACATATAGTTTAGACACTAACATTCCCAGTTTCATTTTTTGTTTAGTGATAGGCACGTCATGCAATTATTCAGGCATATTCAGTACATGAGAACCATTACAGTGATTACCACTGAAAAAGCCTACAGTCCAGAACTGCATGTGTCAGTGAGAGAGAGACTGCCATTATTTCCATGTGTTGAAATACTGTGGCACCCGACCTACCATCACCTTTTGGATTAACACCAATGAAAGACCTTTTAATTGTTTAATTTAATTGCAGAGCACATGTACTTTTTCCATAGGAAGTAGGAAATACTTACAGTTTAAAACAATTTAAGGAACATTTAACTTTAATTGTGAATGCTCCTAATTTTGAGTTGTTAAATGAACATTCATATAGGGAATGTCTACTCTTAATTCTTCTCTCTCTTGAGAGGAATGCAAATGCAGACACCTGAAATTGCAAATGAAGAGGGGATTTAAATATCCTGCGCTTCATTTGCATAGTCGTGTTATGGTGCTATTGCGAAATAGCGCTATTTCAAAAGAAAAAACAGGGTTATTTCGAGATAAAACCCTTCCCTCAAAATAACCCTTAAAACCCTTCCCTCAAAAAATGAAGTTTATCTCAAAATAACCCCGTTTTCTCTCTCAAAATAGCACTTTTTCGCAATAGCGCCAGAACATGATTATGCAAATGAAGCACGGCATATTTAAATCCCCACTTCATTTGCAATTTTGGCTGTCTGCATTTGCATTCCTCTCTCGGAAGAGGAATGAAATGTAGACATAGCCATAAAGAGGTCCAAATTCAGAACTCACTTACCCGTGACTTCTTTTTACAAGAATAACATTCCACCTTCCATTTTGGCCCTCACACTCACGATGCCTGTATTCAAGGAAAATGACGCCTCTTTTGCTTTTCTGAAATGATCCATTTCCAGTCATATTCTTTCTTCCTTAATTGCATATGCATATACATGTGTAAAAGTTGTAATACCACTGAACGCACGTGAGTAAAGGGAGTGGGAGCTGACGTTTGACCAGTTGAACTAAGTGAGAAACATGTATTCTATGCTCCTTTTCTGGCAATTGGGATACAGAGCATTTTGTAAAAACCTAGGCTACGTCTACACTGGCACCCTTTTCCGGAAATGCTTAAAACGGAACAGTTTTCCATTATAAGTATTTCCGGAAAAAGAACTTTTCCCAGAAAAGCATCCGTGGCCAATGTAGACGCGCTTTTCCGGAAAAAAGCCCCGATCGTCATTTTCGCAATCGGGGCTTTTTTGCGGAAAAGACTACTGTGCTGTCTACACTGGCCCTTTTCCGGAATAGTTTTTCCGGAAAAGGACATTTGCCCAAACGGGAGCAGCATAGTTTTTCCAGAAAAACACTGACAATTTTACAGTAGATCGTCATTGCTTTTCCGGAAAAGCAAGCGGCCAGTATAGACAGCTGGCAAGTTATTCCGGAAAAGCGGCTGCTTTTCCGGAATAAGTGGCCCAGTGTAGACACACAGCCCTAGTGTTTGATCAGCAGCCAAATGGTGCAACACAGTAATGTTATGTCTGGTGTGCCAGTGATGATTTAGAGTCAGAAATCCAAATCCAGGGCTGCCATAAATCATGGAACTGGAAAGAACCTCGCAAAGTCATCAAGTCCAGTCCCCTGCATGGCAAGACCAAACCATCGTGACCATCCCTGACCATCCCATCTTAAAAGTTGCCAATGATGGAGATGCCACAACCTCCCTAGGCAATTTTTTCCAGTGCTTAAGTGCTTAAACTTTTTGCTAATGTCCAACCTACACGTCCTTGCTGCTATTTAAGCCCATTGAACTTGTCTTATCATCAGAGTTTAAGGTAAGGGGAATAATATTTTTCTCTCCTCCTTTTAACACACTGTTAGGTACTTAAAAGCTGTTATAATTTCCTTCTCAGCCTTCTCTTTTCAGGACTTTTGTTTAGTCCCCTTAGTTTAACCCTGTTCTTTCAATCTTCTTTCATAGGTCATGTTTTTGAGACCTTTAATCATTTTTGTTGCCTATTCTTTTGACGTTCTCCAATTTGTACACATCTTTCCTGAAATGTAGCACCCAGAACTAGACACGATACTCCAGCTGAAATCAGTTTAATCAATTAAATCTATTTAGCTGCAGTGGTGTCCATGGAACTATGCTGATTTTTATCAGCTGAGGACTGGGGCCAGAATCTTTAGTGAAACTCCCTTCAAAATCCATCACAAGTATTACAAAACCTGCTGGAGTGACCTCTATTGCATTCCTAACAGCAGGTGCCTCTCTGCATAGCAAAGGCTGTACAGCAGCTTGCCTTTCACAATGCTTTCAACATCTGAGCAAAGACCGAACTGGGCATACCATCTGAGGGCTTGCATATTAATAGTGCACATTGCAACCAATAACTTATTCATAGCCAGTGCTTAGCCATAACTGTTCTTTTGAAAAATAATCTTATGCAGATGGTATTTATCTAATAATTGCATAAATAACCTGTGAACGAGGGAGTAGAAATTCTACTTAACCGACGCAGCTTTGACTCTACCTAACCAATTCATCTTACAGTCACCCGTTTTAGCAAAAGAATGACTCTGGTAAGTTTTCAAATAGGTATGAAATTTGTGACAGAGAAATAATTAAGAGAAATGTTTGATACCAAGCCCACCCTTTATTAATTCATTTCTCAAAACACTTATCAGTGCAAAATATTGAATTTGTGTAAGCATAACAACCGTGGAACTTCAGGTCCAAAAAAACAACAGAAAAAAAATCTCCAAAGTGAAACCAAAAGTTTTTAATACTGTATTCTTAGCAAGAACATTTTAACAAAGAATTTGTACTTTAACTTAATATGGTACAGAGAAACCATACTTAAAAGTTTCCATTACCTAACACTCTACTGCATATTCATTTTTTATCTTAAAAGACCAAAAGCCAAGCTGAACTGAGCATAAAAGCATCAATTATAATCCTCATATTACATCAGCTATTAGAGTTTAGCTCACACTTTTGAATTAGTCTAATGAAAGGACAGTTTTTACATCATTGTGTTAAAAATGTACAGACATTTTCCTTTAAAATGTAATATACTGTATATCAGCTTCAGTAAACAAAGCTTAATTTATAAACATAATTGAAACAGCTCTATGTTGAACAGTTTCAGTGATAAACTGGACTTGTATGACGTAAAGCCAGTGAGGACATTTGCAGCTTAATAAAATCATTGTGCCATTACTATACAGTAATCACTATCTCTTTTAAAAAAAAGTTAATTCTTTTGGGGAATAATTCCTTTATGTGCTTAAAAATACTACAACTTCTTTCTATCTTCTGGGACCTAAAAATGATCAGTTGCTTGGTTTGGTATGGTAAGTTTGTAAAAAGTCTCAGTATATCTTAATGACAATACGGCAGTTTTCAATGCAGCAACAGTAAATTTCTTGAAATTGTCTTTCAAGTTTCATGCTACAAATCCTGTTCGTCACACAGTACTGAAGGCATCAAAGGTTGGAAGGGATGCCTTTCCATACTACATAGTCTTCAAATAGCAATCATATATTTTCAACAATAGCTTCCTTCAGTACATAATAGTAGATTTGACATATGTTCTGTTTTCTGAAAAAAAAATAGTAAGTTGATTACATAGTGATTTATATACTTTGTAAATGAAATTTTCAGAGTTCTTCAACTGTGCAGTTGAAATTATGTGATTTGTAAGTGACATAGCCCTTGGATCAAGCATCTGTAACCTTGAAAATAGACACCCCTGCATTATGATGATTGGGGTCTTGTAAGGAGATATCAAGATAGAATCTTGTCCATGGCACAGTTGGAATAAGCTTAGTATCCAAGCAGATCCACCTATTTGGTGCATTGACTATACCCCTATATATGGCATGAGTCGTAGACTTCCAGATTGCTGGGACTGCAAGCATTTGTAACCCAGTCTCTCATCATAAACAGAGCAAAGGTCAAACATTAAATATTTAAAATATCGAATGCCATGTATTACCTCTTGTTGCCATCCTTTCCAAACTTAGTTTTAGTCTCACACAAAGTACCTCCTGCAACCCCATTGTAGCCCCAGACTTACCCCATCCTTAGCTCTTTCTACTCCATCCCCAGCATACCCTTTTGCAAAATTCCATGTATGATTCCTGTCAGTCAAACCAGCCCTGACCCTAGAGTACTGAACTCTTCTCCCTACATAGTCTGACTCCCCATGGCAGCTGACTTCATGGCAGCTGTAAATATCTGGATTGGACTGTACATTCCTTGAAAACTGATACCCTCTACCAATGACTTGAACAAAGCTGAAAATGCTGGAATTAATCATATCTCTAATTTTTTATTCCCAGAAGACAATTTTTAAACCGAAGAGGGAATAGAGTTAGTTCTAACTTTAAATATCCATGGACAAATTCCACATTATTGTGAAAGGGATCTGGCAAGGCAGATTTTGGTTCTATATAGTACATTTTTTAAAAAATAGAGACTTCAGAACAATTTTTCTGTTCTCTAATTCCTAACTGACTTACTTTGCACCTCCCATTAAAATAGGATAGTCTTATCTTTGCACTACAGGAGTATGGTTGCTTTGTAAATCCACTGAAAGCAGCCACATTGTGGAACATGGTATGCTTCTAGCGAGACCAAACATGCTTACATCAAAGAGAGAAAAGTCATTGTTTCCTTAGGTATAAAATCCTAGAAAAGTAAATGTCATTTTTTCTTTTGATTTTCTCCCGCCACAAACTTTTAAAAAATGAACTTGTTTTAGATGGCAGAACCATGATGTACTTAATGCATTGTTCAGCCTACCACAGAAAAAAAATGCAGTTTATGCTGTGCAGAGTAAAATGTGGCTATTAAAGACCCAAAAGTCTTCTACAGAGCAGTGCTCCTGAAGAATAAATCTACAGTGAAAATCAAAATGATAACAGGAATAAATCAGTGTGTGTTCCACAGAAAAATGGTGTTTTACTTAGAACACCCCTTCATGCAGTATTTATCTAATTACTTTCTTTTTGAGGAAACAAAGAGAAATCCACCCACACACATCATAAACAATTTGTGTGGGTTCAGAGACTATCATGTGTGATTGTCATGTTCAGCAGCTTTACGCCCAAAGAAAAATAAATGTTAAAATACCCACAGAAAGCCAAAGGTAATATAAATCCATTTTCCTATCCAATAGTCATTGAACTACTCGTTCTGATATTAAAGATGGTAGCAAAATGACAATCTTGAGTAGCATTCTGTATAATGTTAAGATCTATTCCATTGCTATTTTACATACGCCAATACTGAATACTCATAAGGAAAGAACTAGTATTGACCTGCTAACTGACACTGATTCTTGGAGCAACCTCAAACTTTGCCACATTTCAATTTCAAAATGCATTTCAGTTATAATATGAGTGATTTATCATTTAGCAGTAGCTGTCAAAATAAGCTCCTAGATAAAACAAAAACATCTGGAACCATAAACAGGGGAGAGCAGTAGCTGAATTTTAATCCAACTCTGACATGCTGAGTTCATTAGGAACAGGAAGTAGCTAATTAGCAATTGAATGTTTCATGTTTTCAAGACTGCTCCTACTCCCCATACAGAGATGATCTAATATGTACTTTGCAGGTAAATAAGACTGAAGATCAGGAGGAGCCAGGGAACCTCAGCAGGAGTTAGAAAAAAATACTTTTGGGGACCTATGATTGACAACATTTAGTGTTTTAAGATTCATAAGAGAAAGTTTGGGGAGTGGGACAGCAGAAATGTACATATTATGGTTTTTTAAAGCAGATTCACAAGTGTTCCTCACATTGCATCCTGTAATGTATTTTAGTTTTGTACATTTAGCTAACGGATTGTTACTCATGTTGCCCTGTTGATATAGCAGATATTGATTGTCCTTGAATGCCTTCAGAAGACCCTATTTAGACCCAAGGGCTTAGTGCATAGTCTATATGCTTTCATATGGGAGACCTATTTCATTAACACAAAAACTCCGTACTCTGCAAGGAAGTTGCTTCCTTCCTAGTCCACAGGAGCCAAGATTTTCAAGAGTATGTTGGTGCCTAATGATGCAAATAGGCATCATGTAAATTCCACTAAGAATGTTCACTGACTTATATGCATGACACACCTAACTGCACAACACCAAATGACGAAATAAACTATTCTGAAATACCATTGAAATAAGATCTGCAATTTGCATCTAAGTGAGGAGAACCAGCTGAACGATTCACAGCAAAAAATTTTCATCCATGTGTATCTATTTTTCAAATGTACAAAACATTTGCAAAATTGGAACTAGTTTAAGAAATAAAGTGCTATTCCGAAACATTCGTTACTCGACATAGAATGAGATTTACAGGGATGTCAGAATAGCGAGCCTGAAATAAGGTGCTTCCTATGAACATGCAGGATTGCTATTTTGGGATACTCTGTTATCTTGAAATAGCGCTGCAGTGTAGATGCAGCCTTACACATAGGGAATGGGAAAGGCTGTGTATAAAAGCACTCCAAATAATCAGCCAGTATGTATTACCTAGCATTACTAACTTACCTGATCATGCAGTACATGAATTCACCCCATTCAAAGGGCTAGTACAGGAGTTATACACAAACATTATTTTGTGGTTTCAGTGGCTTTTATGTGAAACACAGGCCTTTGTGTTAAATTTCACCCTGATAGATCTTGTAATAAAAGGCACTTTGCTTAATCCAGACACATTTAACTAGAAAAAATTGCTTTTCTGTAGGACATCTCAGGGATTATGTAGCACCAACTACTGCTCATCAAGAATAATTTCATGTAACATGTGATAAACCTTGACTTTAGCAAGGCTTTTGATATGGTCTCCCATAATATTCTTGACAGCAAGTTAAGGGAATGTGGATTGGATAAATGGACGGTAAGATGGGTAGAAAGATGGCTAGAAGGCCGGGCCCAGCGGGTAGTGATCAAGGGCTCGATGTCAGGATGGCGGTCGGTTTCTAGCGGAGTGCCCCAAGGTTCGGTTATAGGACCGGTTTTGTTCAATATCTTTATTAATGACCTGGATGAGGGGATGGATTGCACCCCCAGCAAGTTTGCGGATGACACTATGCTAGGGGGAGAGGCAGATACGGTGGATGGCAGAGATACAGTCAAGAATGACTTAGACACATTGGAGGTCTGGGCCACAAGAAATCTGATGAGGTTCAACAAGGACGAAGAATCCCAAGCATTGTTACAGGCTGGGGACCAACCAGCTAAGTAGTAGTTCTGCAGAAAAGGACCTGGCAGTTACAGTGGATGAGAAGCTGGATATGAGTCAACAGTGTGCCCTTGTAGCCAAGAAGGCTAATGGCATATTAGGGTGCATTAAGAGGAGCATTGCCAGCAGATCCAGAGATGTCATTATTCCCCTTTATTCGACTTTGGTGAGGCCACATCTGGAGTATTGTGTCCAGTTCTGGGCCCCCCCACTACAAAAAGGATGTGGACACATTGGAGAGGGTCCAGCAGAGGGCAACCAAAATGATTAGGTGGCTGGAGCATATGACCTACAAGGAGAGGCTGAGGGAGTTGGGTCTGTTTAGTCTTGAGAAGCGAAGAGTGAGGGGGGATTTGATAGCAGCCTTCAACTTCCTGAAGAGAGGTTCCAAAGAGGATGGAGAAAGGCTGTTCTCAGTAGAGACAGATGGCAGAACAAGGAGCAATGGTCTCAAGTTGTGGTGGGAGAGGTCCAGGTTGGATATTAGGAAAACCTATTTCACTAGGAGAGTGGAGAAGCATTGGAATGGGTTACCTAGAAAAGTAGTGGAGTCTCTATCCCTAGAGGTGTTTAAGTCTCGGCTTGACAAAGCCCTAGCTGAGTTTATTTAGTTAGGATTGGTCCTGCTTAGAGCAGGGGGCTGGAGTTTTGAAGTCTCTTCCAGCTCTATGGTTCTATAATTCTATGAACTGGTTTAAGGTGTTCTGCCTAAAGCACTTGTTGAGATCTATTTCTGTGGATGGTAAATGCAGTGTATTTCTTGATTTTATTCTTGACTAATGTCAATGCTGCTATTATAAATATTTAAAATGGAGAGTGGCAATGTGTAAGAAATTTCCATGGGGTAATATTGTTTAGTAGTCCGGATTTTAATGCTGCCACTGACTTGCTATTTAAATTTTTCCATTAAATTCTCTACTAAATACTAAAGCCTTTAGTTTTCCAATCTGTTAAATAGCAGTGGAATTCCTTTGTAGAATAATGGCTACTTTTAAATCCATGACTGAGTGGCCAGGTAGGTTAAAATGTTCCCTTCTGGAATTCTCCAACAATTTCCACCCCACTAGAAACCTCAGCCTGCATCGGGCTACACAAGAGATCCACTGCCTTGACACTACAGTACAAATAAGTGATGGTCACAAACACCACTCTTTACTGGAAAACTACTGACTACTGTTCTTATCTACACGCCTCTAGCTTCCATCCAGGGCACATCACACAATCCATTGTCTGCAGCCATGCCCTAAAATACAACCAGATTTCCTCCAATCTACCTACAAGACTTTAATACCCACCTGGAGAAGTGTGGAAACAGATAGGCTGTGTCTAGACTGGCCAGTTTTTCCAGAAAATCGGCCGCTTTTCCAGAAAAACTTGACAGCTGTCTACACTGGCCGCTTGAATTTCTGCAAAAACAATGACTTCCTACTGTAAGAAATCAGTGCTTCTTGTGGAAATACTATTCTGCTCCCGTTCAGGCAAAACCAGTGTAGACAGCTCAGATTTGTTTTCCACAAAAAAGCCACGATCGCAAAAATGGCGATCGGGGCTTTTTTGCGGAAAAGCGTGTCTAGATTGGCACGGACGTTTTTCCGCAAAAAGTGCTTTTGCGGTACAGCGTCCATGCCAATCTAGATGCTCTGTTCCAAAAATGCTTTTCATGGAAAAACTTTTCCGTAAAAAGCATTTCCAGAAAATCATGCCAATCTAGACACAGCCATAGAGCCAGACAAGTACTCAGAAGTTACCTACTTCAAGACAGATTCAAGAAGGAAAATAACAGAACATCACTGGGCCTCTCCTACAGTCCCCCAGCTTAAACCTCTCTAGCTCATCATTGACAAACTACAACCTGTCCTGGAAAATGATCCCTCTGGCCAATCCTCACCTACAGACAGACCTTCAACCTGAAGCAAATACTGACCAGCAGCCACACACCACAGCTCAGATACACTTACCCAGGAGCCTACTCCTGCAACAAACCCTGTTACCAACTTTGTTCACATATCTATACAAGCCACACCTTCACAGGACCTAACTATATCAGCCACAACATCAGGAGCTCATATAACACATCCTCTAATGTGATATATGCCATCAAGTACTAGCAATGACCCTCTACTATGTATATTGGCCAACTGCAACAAAAGATAAATGGACACAGATCAGACATCAGAAATGGAAACGCACATAATCCTGTAGGGGAACATTTTAACCTACCTGGATATTTACAGAGAGAGGCTGTTGAACTGGAATTTATTTACAAATCTGACACTGTCACCCTGGGCTTGAATAAAGATATTAACTGGTTAACGTGCTACAAAGCCAATTTCCCCAGCCTTTGATATTCGCATTTTCAGATCAAAAGCTATGAATAGGACATGCAACATGCAACCCCACTTAATTAGCTTCATTAACATGGGTCCTACAATTGACAGGTAACTTCATTTCCTGTTATATAGAGCTTGGAATTTATTTCCACTCTAACTTGTCTGATGAAGTGGGTTCTACCCATGAAAACTCATGAGCCTATATATCATTGTTAGTTTCTAAGGTGTGTCAGAACTATTCCTTGTTTTTAAAAGTTATAGACTAACATGCCTTCCCTCAGACTTTCTACAAGTAATGAGAAATTTAAATATTTCCTATTTCAAGATCACTGTTCAGACATCAGAAACAATTCTGTATTAATAGTTGTGCTACTGAATTTGATTATATGGCAGGGGCAGGCAGTAACGTGGTGGTGGTTTTCCAGGGTTAGCCCCTGGTGAGACACCTCCACTATACTTACCTGCACAGCCACAGGTACAGGTGATTGTGACTCCTTTTGGCTGTGGCTTGCTGCTCCTTGACAATGGGAGCAGTGGGAAGTGGCACAGATCGGGACACCTCTTCCCACGGCTCCTATTGGCTGTGAATTGTGATTTGCGGTAAACGGTAGTGGCTGTGCAGGGAAATATAGTGATGGGGGCCCACCAGGAGCTAACCCTGTTGGGCCAGTATTAGCTGACCCCTGCTATATGACATTCTCTAATTTCATACAATCAAATCTCCAAGAAATTTAAAGTTTTAAAAAACATTTTTGATGCAGTTTTTAGCAGAAAGGCAATAGAATACAAAAATTCATAGTACCAAAGAATATTCAGTAACTCTTTCCTGCCAGGGTTCAGCTGACTGCAATAGACATACTCTTTTTATAGCATTTTATAGTATTATACAGTTAAGATTTGAATAAATCTGTGTGCAATAAATGTATTCTTTTAGTAGGTTTAATCCCTTAATCAAATATTCATTTATGTGGGCTTCATTCTATTAAAAATGAAATTACACAAAGGTGAGCAAAACTGCAGATTAACAGTAGTTTAAAGCTTAATCTCATTCTCTAGGGGCAATAGTGACAATATAAAAAGTGCATAAATGATATTCCCTACCACTAAAAAATGCTTATGAGCCCCCTGTGTATGTTATACTGTTTTACAACCTACAGTGAAATGCATGACTAGTTTAATAAGCAAGACCTTTAGAAAGCTTCTCCCCAGCTCCTGCAATGTATAACTAAGTAAAAATTGCTCAGTTCCTATGTGACCGAAATCCTATTGTAATTTTCCTGTAGGATTATGTTTTCTTTCCTGACAAAGTAGTTATTTCAAGGTATATATACCTCTTTTTTTTCCCACAACATAATTGTTCAGTGTTTTTGAAGGCTTAATTTATATTAAACACGACAAAATTGGGAGGCAGTAATTACAATTATCATATATAGTCACATTTTATACTTAATTTATCCCTCTTTTTTTCCTTCAAACCCATTTCTTTTGGTCCTTCTCCCCCAACCTATAAGCTACTGTACAAAGTCTGATATTTTCAGCCTCCTACTTGTGACAGTGCTCCTTTAAGAAAAATGAGGAAGCAAACAAGCACAGAATCACTCTAAGTCAAACACTTTTCTCCACAGTTTTTTTTATTCCATTTTTCTTGTTAACATAGGAGATGTCCCTTTCCTATTGTGGTTTGTACAGGAGAGAGCTGGTAACCTGAATATAAAATGAGATTTTTTTTAATGTGTTACAGAAGAGAAGGGCAAGTCTATCATACACTAAATACAAGATATGCAGATGTTGGTTGCAAACGCCCAGGTGAATACATAGTGAAACAGTATTGTAGTTAGTGCTGAGATAAGATTCAAGCCTACTAAAGCTTTATCTCTGATTAAAATGTTCACATCTTCTTCCTAAGAACCAATAATGGATACATAGAATATAATGGATGGAGAAGCTTTTCTGCTGGAAAAATTCATTTTCTTTTCCTAGTTTTCCGTAAATAAAAACAAAAGAAAACAAAAAAGAAATCAATCCCCACACAAAGCAAACCAATCCCAATTCTTTCACCTGCAACCGAAAATGTTTCATATTACTGAGCACCTAGCGTGTGACTAGCAAACAAGCTGCTTTGGTTTAGAAGTCTCAAAAGATGCATATAACTTTTGCTATCCTTATATCAAGTATAGGCTAATGTTTTTGTTGCAACCATTACAGTATTTTATTCAGAATTATTATTCTTGCAACATTAGAAAATTAAGTAGTACCTATTAACCAGTGGAATCCTTACTCCTCCATGATAACAAAAGGTGAAATCAAATGTGGATCCATTGACTTTTAAAAAGGAGCTCTTGGAATGGGGGAAGTAGCTTCGACTTATTTAATAGAACAGAAAGGGAATATTTTATTAGAGAATGTATCACTATGTAGGGGTCTCTCAAAACAAAAAGTTCTGTTTAACACAAACAATATGATACACTATTTTTTAAAATTCTACTCACAGTTTAAGGAACCCTGCAGAAACTACCAATGCAACCAGCATGAGAAGAGTGCTTTATGGAAACAGACATAAATGAGACAAGGCAGAATACATATAAGTGAGAGAAAATAAGGTTTGGGTGGAGGAGGGGACACAGGATACAAAAAGGAAGGTATTTGAGGGTATGTCTACACTACCCCGCTAGTTCGAACTACCGGTACACCTCGTGGAACTTTTTTGCTTCTTTACACATTTGGCAAAGGTGGAACGAGGTGTACCGGTAGTTCGGAATAGGAATCCTAGTCCGAACTACCTAGTTCGAGCCCCGTGTAGCCGCGCTGCACGGGGTTCGAACCAGCGGGGTTTTAAAAATGGCGGCTCCCCGCTTATGCAAATGAAGTCCGGGAAATTCAAATCCCAGGCTTCATTTGCAAGTGCAGTATGCCTACATTACCCCGCTAGTTCGAACTAGCGGGGTAGTGTAGACATACCCTGATGAGAGCCTTCTGGGCAGTGGGAGAAATAACAGGGCTCTATTACATCCAAAGGTAAGATGCTAGTCTTAAAATGCCAGATCTGATTCCCTTCCCTCCTCCCTGCTCCCCATCCTCACCCTGACAATGTCACAGGGCCTTGGCCTGTTCTTACTGAAGCTGTGACTTCAGAGGGATTAGGACATTGGGACTCAGGCTCGCAAGGTGCTGAACTCTTTTAGTATGATATGCTAAGTACCCTCAACCACCACTGACGGCAACTTGTTTCAGTGTGATTTATAAAGTGCACCTGGAGGCAGAATTTGGTACAGTGACAAAGTGGTGACTAAATTGGGCTCATTTCTTTTTGTCACAGAGGCTGACTTTTACAATTGGCTTTGGTACATTGAGATACTAAAAAGCAAATACTGGGTTCCAGCAGATTTATAATAAATAATAGACAACAAAATACATTCTAAAGTTAAATAGTCTTTTATCTTTGCCAAATGTGTAAAGAAGCAAAAAAGTTATGGATGCTTATTGATAGTCATCATTAAATATGTTCCTGGCTTTTCAAAAACAAAAATTGCAGCAGCATTGTGTCACTTTGCCCTTGTACTTTATGGTGTATTTCTCAGACTTTTTTACTTATGGAAGTCAGTTTCCCAATAGTGTCTTCTGTTTACTAAAATATAGGGCTTTCATTTTTTGTATTGGTTCATCTGGTATTAAATTATTATCTGTTTATAAAAAATAAGATAATGTGCTTTGATTATTGTATCAATATCCTCCAACAATAAAATAGTCATACAAAAGTTTACTAAGGTATAAACACGCAAAAGGAGAAGTCTCCTTGCGATCATAAAATGATGTTATTTTCTGTTCAGCAGTTCATGTTACTGCTGTTCATGCTAATTAATTAAAGGAGCTGTTGCTGTAATGTGCAAACAGGGAATCTGAGAAACTGAGAGGGCTTTTAGGTCTCTGAGTGAAGTTAAGTCAATCTGGGTGCGGGCAATCAAATGTAATGAAATCACTTGTCAGTGCTAAGCTTGCAAAAATTGTGAAGTTTGACTAGGGAGTAAAAGGATTATAATTAGATTTCCAATAGGATAATAACTAAATGGCAGAAAGCAGTAAAGGGAAAATATTACTTTGTTAGCTAATGGTGCTGCTGTTCAGTTTTAGTTTTTATCAGCACACTTGTAGTTGTGCTAATTTAATTTGCTTTTATCAGCAAAAATGCACCACTCAAATGGTACTTGAATGTCATTTGCAAAAATCATTGATCTGAAGGTGCACTTAATGACACCTAGCATGTTTATTTTATGTGAAACGGAGCTTGGTTGATAAAAATGTTTATGTGATATCTTTTTGGCCCACAAGTAAGTTATGGAAAGAGGAATGGAATAATACTTGTGTGCATGCTTCACCGTTTCCTTCACCATTCGACTACCTAGTGGACATAATCACAACAATGCCTATTCATTTTTTATTTTGTCAGCTGAAAGTATTTACCCAGCTTACGCTATACTCAACTGATAGACCACATTTAGGAGGATTGCAGTATAATATGGATGTTAGACATGTGGTAGTGCTATAGGGACAAAATTTCAGATCAGTTAAAAAGAACCAACTAAACTGAAAAGATTTATAATACATATCAAAATCCTAGTACATGAACAGCTTGTATTAATAAAATCATTTTAAGAAATGAGCATAAAATACAATATGACTTAATTACTGTGACAAGTAGTCATACAATATTTTTGTAATTCTCTTTTAAAACATCTTAAGGCGATATTGGCTGTGGAACTAATTGAATTTCAAATGAAAGGCACTGTGTGAATGATAGATTTATGTCCAGCAGAGCTACTGGCAATAGAAAAAGAAAGGTCTTCACTGATGCCAGAGCTTTTTGCTATGAACTGCAGATATTTTTTGGAAACAGCTTTGTATTAGGGATTCACAGAATTGTTATCCCCACAAAAAAAAACAAGCAAATGAAGATACTGATGGAGATTGGTTATATTCAAATTGTTAAAGGCTAAAGGGCAATTTTAGCTGCCAAGTTTTGAAAAAGTGTAATCAAAAGAAAATGGAAAAGATAATACCATATCAACATAGTATAAAAGGATATGGGACACAATGCTACATAGCAGAATTGCAGTGAAAGCCAAAACAAAGCTTAATACTGAATTAGCTAGAGAACACTTCATAATAGCCATGTTTCAAGCTTATTGTGTTCTTGTGCAAGTACTGTCTTAGCTCACAGCAGTTTTAAGTATGAACAGAACTGCCTGGAAAGGCTCTATGGCAGTCATTTGTTACTGGTGATATACTATTTTTAAGATGAGTCCTGATAATATTTCTATTCTTATTTCTCAGCATGAAGGAAAGAAAACATTTTTTGTACCTAACCTTCTGTTATAGCAGAAATTGTGATTTTGTGGTACTGTTAATACTGGACATTGAGTGCACCAACCCACACAAAGATTGGACTTGCATTTTGCATTTGCAAAATTCCAAAACAATTCTAGCAGGACATTTAGCTTCATCAGTGTCAACCAGCATGTTTATGCAGAATGGAAATTTACATAATTTTGTAGACCAGTTGTGATTAATAAGAGAACATTAACTTGAACAAAATCAGATGAAGACAATGATTTGCCCAGTAAACAGCTTCTGATAGATTTAAAACTAAAATATACGGTGTCCTGTTTTATGCAGTCATTTTTATATTTATAGGGGAGCACTAAACTAGAATATGCTCAACCAAACCCCGGAACATCTTAGCCTCCCTCTCTCAATCACTTAGGGCATGGTCCAAAGTGTATTTGCAACTCCCATTTGAAAATGTTTTCTTTTTCTTCAATTAAATATGGAAATTCACTTTCTTTCCTGATAGGATTAAGGCATACCTTTGGTTCATGCTGTATGAACAACAATAATGTCAGTGTAGTACTTTGGGGCTTTGTAAGCAAGATTTAAGTATACTTTTCGTTTTCCAAATTTAGTGGGAAAATTCCAACTATTTGTTAATTTCTGCTGATATTTTTATCTAACTTCTAAATTTCAATAACTTACAGCAAAATACTAATTATTATTGTCCTCCATTTATAGTAGGTTACTGAAATTATCATTAGAAATACAAAACTAGCAACCAAAATGTCAATGAAACCCTTTTAGAAATACATGCAGAACTGAGAGCACTGGCTATTTTTAAGATCGAATGACAACTTCCATTAGAATACCCCCAAAAGACTGCTTGTACATTTGCCAAATTTTGGGAGGAAATTTTCCATGCTGAATATTTTCCTCATTGTGCGTGTCTGAGAAAATTTTATCCAAGGTCATTAAGCCATTTTCAAGACCAAGATTAGGAAAACATTCATTGTTTTGCCAGTTTGGGTAACCTTTTATTTGAAAAGCTCTAGAATTTCTGTCCTTTGCAACATGGACTTCAAATTCAACAAGGAGTGACCTTTCTATCAGAAATATGCCATGGGTTCAGAAACAGATTGGTGAGGGTAGAAGAGAGAAGCTGAGGATATGTCTACACTGCATTCTAGACAATGCTACAACTTCCATATGTTATTTTTAACATGTTAGCTTGAGCAGAATTGACATATACAGTGTAGACATACCAGGAGAAGAAGACCATGTGTACGAACACATATGGGTGTACTCAGGGCTTGACAAACGGCAGCAAAACCTACTTGCCAGCCCTGCACTGCGCATGCGTAAGACCCGCATTGCACATATGCATGCCGCTGGTGAACAGGGCGACCAGCTGAAATCTACTTGCCCCGGGCAAGTAGATTCAGTGATTTGTCAAGCCCTTGGTGTACGTATAAAATACGTATAGACACTTTTCTTGGTAATCATTTTGGCATTTGTGATTAGCTATCCGTGCACTTCTAATGATGATTTTAAATATATGCAGGGCATATACATTTCTGTACATAATATACACACTCAAAACCCTCTGAATTTGACTTGTGAATAAATAGTGGGATGAAAAATATCTGAAAAGCCTGACAAGTCTAAAAGGCATGACAAATCGAAAGGACATCAGGGTATGGATTAAACCTACATATGTGCCAGTTTGGCAGTGAAGCATGAGATTTTTCTCATACTATACAGGTTGGATCTCCCTGGTCCAGCACTCTTGGGACCTGAGCGGTCCCAAACAAGGGATTTTGCTGGGCCTGGGGAGATAATTTCTGGCATCCCTGCCATGGGTCCCCCAGCCAGGTTCTGCTCCTGGCCTGGCCTCTTAGCTTGGTCCCCTGCCCTGCCACCAGCCCTGTCGGACCACTACAGAAGCCCATGGTCCTGCTGATGAAGCTCCCAGCCCAGCTTCGGCAGACCACTATTCCACGGCCTGGGCTCCCGTACCCACTGTGGCTGACTGCTGCCCCAATTCTGGGGTTCGTAGCCCTGTCATGGCAGCACAGGTCCTGCCAGCTCACGGTCCCCCGACCAGGGCTCCTGGCCCTGCTGCGGTAGACCACTCCTCTGCTGCCAGAGCTCCCAGCCTCACCAGCCCTGCTGTGGCAGCGCACAGTACCAGTGCCAGGGCTCCTGGCCCTGCCACGGCAGACTGCTGTTCCACTGGATCCTGCTGGCATTCTGGTCACGCTGACGCCAGCTCAGCTGGACTCCCGCAGCAGGGATCTCAGCTGCTGGCCCCCTGCAGCCAGTCTGGCTGTCCTCCTAGCCCCCACAGGCCTCCTGCCTCTGGTCTTCCACCAGGACTCTCTGCTCCAGTAACATCTGTGGTCCAAGAGTTTGGAGAGGTTCAACCTCTATTAAAAATAATGTAATTCCTTCACAGTTTTTAATTGTTTTCTAGATTAATGTCATCAGACATTTCTAGATTTAATGATATTAGGCATTAAAACTTAGACCAAGCTAATGCTACATTGAATCTCATTTCTCTGGAATACTATAAATGCATACTGCACCTTGCATTGCTGCACTGTCATGTTGAGTTCCATTGTGTTCTATTTCCATGTCTGGGATTCCAGCATCTGAAATATGTGACACTTAAGATTAATGTCTTTGCCCTTCCTTGATGCAGCATTAGAAAAAACTTATTACAAACTAGGAGGATCTTTAACTTACACTAGCCGTGTCAAATATGTTTTGAAGCCTCTGTACACTGTTACCTCCTTATTCTAATTCTGTCACAATCATGTTTTTAAAATATTCCTCTAAAAATGACTACTAGTGTATATATATATATTTATAGTTTTAAAATATTTTTCTCAAGCATGTGCTAACCTCCTCTTTGTTTACACACACACACACACACACACACACACACACACAGAGAGAGAAATTGTACAAGATTTATTTCCAAGTGTTTTCTAAGAATGCTTTACCTCCCAAAGCAAAATTATATATATTTAATAATTGAAATGTGAAGCACTTCCAAATCTCTGAAAAGAAATTCCCACCAAACTGATTACACTCTGCTTCCCAAGTTAGAAGAGATGTTCCAACAATGTAACACACACACACACATCTGCACCATAGTTTAATGCTGCTAATGTCTTTGTAGGCTGTGTTTGTGTGTGCTCTGGAGCTCAAACATTCAAGAGTGTTGGGATAACAGATGCCACTATACCACTAAATGCCATCATGTATGAACATGAGGAGTACGTGATTTGAATTCACCCCTTTCCCGTGGAAACATCTGCTTTCCATTTATAATACAACACATGGGCTACATCTACCTGGCATCATTTTTGCGGAAAAGGAAATGCAAATGAAGTGCTCGTTAGCATTTCTTGCGTTCTCATTTGCATATTCTCTCCCAATCCTTTTTGCGGAAAAAAACGCAGTGTAGACAGGGCCATTTTGCACAAAAAACCTCTTTTGCACAAGAACCCTTATCCCTCAAGGAACAAGGGTTTGTGCACAAAAGGGTTTTTTTTACGCAAAATGGCTCTATCTACATTGCGTTTTTTTCCACAAAAACCTCTTCCACAGAAAGGATTAGAAGAGAATATGCAAATGAGAGTGCAAGAAATGCTAATGAGTGCTTCATTTCATTTCCTCTTCCGCAAAAACCTGACAGTGTAGATGGAGCCTTAGAAACTTTGGCAGAGCCCTTTTAAAAAGGACCTGTAAATATAGTTTTAAAAGTCATACAGCTTCAGAATTTTGTGCTTAGTGCCTTCAACAACTCCTCTGCTAGTTTAAAACTTACCTTTATTTTTTCCTCCTTATGTTTCTGACATCCAGATTTGCCAGTACTTGTTTGGACCAGCATGCACTCAACTAGTCACATCACAACCATCACTAAACCCTCACTAGGGACCAGTGCAGGTCTAAGAAGAAGGAAAATTCCATACTTTTATAGTGTTGCAAGGTTTTAATATTTGTATCATGTATATATAGAATAATATTTACCAAAAAATCACAAATTACTTTAACCAAATGGGTTTTGCCTTACCCATACTAGCACTTGTGTGTATTCAATGCCACCAGCAGAGTGCATGCTGGTGCATCAGAGAGAGAGGGAGAGAGAATCACTGGATCTGAAGGAATAAATAAGGACAAAAGCTGTGTTTTACACTAGCAAAAACATGAATGTCCTTATTTCCTAATTATCTGGGGCATTTAGCACATAATTCTAAAGGGTTTTATTAGTCTTTTAAAATATATGCTGCATGTTCATGAACAACAAAATCATCTATAACTAACACTAATATTTATTACAGACATGTTCACCAGCCAGTCTATCGCGAAGCTTTTGGGGGCCCCCAACCCCCAAAATGAACCCCACACTGCTGCTACTCCAGGGATAATGGAGGTAGTGCAGGCTTCCTGTCAGGATGAAGGGGAAGTTCTGCAGCTTCGCACGAAGTCCCAGAAGTGCATGGGCTGCTCTTCCCTCCTCCCCAAACAGCTGGCACAGTACCAAAAACACAGGTCCATTGCGCGCTGGGGACTTTCTTCCCATGCTGCCTTCCTGTGCACAGTGGAAGGACTGGGGAGGGAGTGGGAGTCCAGGACTGCGCCAGCTCCAACTGCTCAGACAGCACGCGCTGCCGTGGGGAGCAGAGGAGCAATGCGCGTGCTGCCTGAGCAGTTGGAGCTGGCACGCTCCAGGACTCCCACTCCCCACCTAGAATCATAGAACCATAGAGCTGGAAGAGACCTCAGGAGATCATCAAGTCCAGCCCCCTGCCCAAGGCAGGACCAATCCCAATTAAATCAACCCAGCCACGGCTTTGTCAAACTGAGACATAAACACCTCTAGGGATGGAGACTCCACTACTTCCCTAGGTAACCCACTCCAGTGCCTCATCACCCTCCTAGTGAAATAGTTTTTCCTAATATCCAACCTGGACCTCTCCCACCGCAACTTGAGACCATTGCTCCTTGTTCCACCATCCATCACTACTGTGAACAGCCTCTCTCCAGCCTGTCTCGAACCTCCCTTAAGGAAACTGAAGGCTGCTTTCAAATCCTCCCTCACTGTTTTCCTCTGCAGACTAAATAGACCCAACTCCCTCAGCCTCTCCTCGTAGGTCATATGATCCAGCCCCCTAATCATTTCAGTAGCCTTCCGCTGGACCCTCTCCAATGCATCCATAATGTTCCTGTAATTGGGGTCCCAGAACTGTACATAACACTCCAGATGTGGCCTCACCAGAGCGGAATAAAGAGGAATAATCAAATCTCTGGATCTACTGGCAATGCTCGTCTTAATGCAACCTAATATGCCATTAGCCTTCTTAGCTACAAGGGAACACTGTTGACTCATATCCAGCCTCTCATCCACTGGAATCCCCAGGTCCTTTTCCGTAGAACTGCTACTTAGCCAGTTGGTCCCCAGCCTGTAATAAGCTTGGGATTATTTCGTCCCAAGTGCAGGACTCTACACTTGTCCTTGTTGAACCTCATCAGATTTCTTGTGGCCCAATCCTCCAATTTGTCTAAGTCATTCTGTACCCTATCTCTGCCCTTAAGCGTATCTACCTCTCCCCCCAGCTTTGTGTCATCCGCAAACTTGCTGAGGGTGCAATCCATCCCCTCATTCAGGTCATTAATAAAGATTTTGAACAAAACTGGTCCCACAACCGAACCTTTAGGCACTCCGCTAGAAACCAGCCACCATCCTGACATCGAGTCGTTGATCACGGCTCACTGGGCCCGACCTTCCAGCCATCTTACCGTCTATTTATCCAATCCACATTCCCTTAACTTGCTGGCAAGAATATTGTGGGAGACCGTATCAAAAGCCTCGCTAAAGTCAAGGTATATCACATCCACTGACTTTCCCTTATCCACAGAGCCAGTTACCTCATCATAGAAGCTAATCAGATTGGTCAGGCACGACTTGCCCTTCATGAATCCATACTGACTATTCCTGATCACCTTCCCCTCTTCCAAGTGCTTCAAAATAGATTCCCTGAGGATCCCCTCTATGACTTTTCTTGGGACTGAGGTAAGACTGACCGGCCTATAGTTCCCTGGATCGTCCTTCTTCCTTTTCTTAAAGATGGGCACTACATTTCCCTTTTTCGAATCATCTGGGATCTCTCCCGATCGCCACGACTTTTCAAAGATAATAGCCAAAGGCTCTTCAATGACATTTGCCAACTCCCTCAGTACCCTCAGATGTATTAAGTCTGGACCTATGGATTTTTGTACGTTTAGCTTTTTTAAATAGTTCCTAACCTGTTTTTTCCCCACCAAGGACTGTCCACCTTCGTCCCATATTGCTTCCCTTAGCGCATTAGTCTGGGAGCTGACCTTGTCCGTGAAGACCGAGGCAAAGAAAACATTAAATACTTCAGCTTTCCCCACATCATCTGTCACTAGGTTACCACCCTCATCCAGTAGGGGCCCCACAACCTTTCTGATCACCTTCTTCTTGCTAACATGCCCGTAGAAACCTTTCTTGTTATCCTTCACATCCCTTGCGAGTCGCAATTCCAATTGCGCTTCTCCCTTCCCCTGCATTCTTGAGCTATACATTTATACCCCTCCCTAGTCATCTATCCAAGTTTCCACTTTTTGTAAGCTCCCTTTCTGTGCTTAAGTTCACCAAGGATTTCCCCGGTAAGCCAATCTGGTCTCCTACCATATTTGTTTCTCTTGCTACGCATTGGAATGATTTCTTTCCGTGCCTTCAATAAGGCTTCTTTAAAATACTGCCAGCTCTCCTGGGCTCCTTTCCCCTTCATGTTAGCATCCCAAGGGATTCTGCCCGTCAAGTCTCTGAGAGAATTGAAGTCTGCTTTTCTGAAGTCTCCTCCCCCCGTGAATGAAGGCAGCAGGGGAAGAAAGTGACGGATCGGTGTTTCAGGTACTACACCGCTGTTTGGGGGACAGGGGAGCACCCCATGCACTTCCTGAGCCTTGGCACACAGGTGCAGGATCCCCAGGCACCGGTCCCTGTCCCCGCCCAAACACCCACAAGTACCCTGTCACCAGCCCCAGCACCAACCAGCACCCTGACCCCTGCTTCGGCACCCATTGGCACCCTGCCCAAGCACATTGCTCCCTGCCCCAGCATTCTGTCCCCTGCCACAGCACCCGGTGCCCTGCCCGCACCAGCACAGTTGGAGCCACATTAGTGAGGCTTGAGGGGTTTGAAGGGGTTGTGTTTTTGTATCTCACTTGTGTGGCCCCAACTAACTTTTGTGTGGGTCAGTGACCCCTGACTCAAAACAAGTTCCCCCACCCATCTCATAAATAAAGACAATGCTGAAATCTTTTGAGTTTGACATAATATTTTATTTTGAAATGAAGCCTGGCCAACAAGCCCCCAATTGGGGCCAACCCCTCATCTGGCCACAGCATCATAACACTCCTGTACTCCCCACCCCGCCCCCAATTCTGAGCCTATCATACACTGGAACCTCCTGTCCTGAGCCTCTCACATCCCCAAACACCTGCACCCCCACATCCTCAGTCTTCTGCCACAACACACTTGCACCATTCACACACTGCAAATCGGTGTCCTGAGCCCATCATACTCCCAACCTCCCTGCCCCGAGACCCTCACACACCCCAACCCAAACTCCTGCACCATCACATCCACAAGCTTGCTCAGCACCCCAACCCTCCACCTGACCCCAACACTCCCCAGCCTGGAGCCCCCTCCCTGAGCCAGCATCCCCTTCTACACATCCTCCTGCATCCACATTCCTTCCCAGAGTTTGCACGTCTCACCCTTTCCCATACTCAAATCCCTCATTCCTACCCCAGAGCCCACACCTCCTGTCTCAACCCAGTGAGGGTACGGCTAGACTATAGGGCTACGTCTACACTGGCCCCTTTTAAATTGTGGTGTTAGGTGCTAGCAAGCTACCTGCTTTGTTGGTGAAATCAGATGAATATCTAAATACCAACATGTGTGTTTCTGCAGGTGTGAACAAATAGACATCTATCCGATTGTGCTTGAAATTGAAGTAGTATCTAAGGGTATGTCTACACTACCACTCTAGTTCGAACTAGGGTGGTTAATGTAGGCAACCGAAGTTGCAAATGAAGCCCGGGATTTGAATATCCTGGGCTTCATTTGCATCTTGCCGGGCGCCGCCATTTTTAAATGTCCGCTAGTTCGGACTCCGTGCCCGCGGCTACATGCGGCACGGACTAGGTAGTTCGGATTAGGCTTCCTATTCCGAACTACTGGTACACCTCGTTCCACGAGGAGTAACGGTAGTTCGGAATAGGAAGCCTAATCCGAACTACCTAGTCCGTGCCGCGTGTAGCCGCGGGCACGGAGTCCGAACTAGCGGACATTTAAAAATGGCGGCGCCCGGCAATATGCAAATGAAGCCCAGGATATTCAAATCCCGGGCTTCATTTGCAACTTCGGTTGCCTACATTAACCACCCTACTTCGAACTAGGGTAGTAGTGTAGACATACCCTAAATGTCTAAAGAAGTACAAATAATTGTAAATTTAATTGTATGCAGAAAAAATTACTGCAGTATTAGCAACCCTGACACGATTTTCAGAAATGTTGAGCATCTACAAATTATAGTGAAGTCAATGGGAGCTGCAGATCCTTGATAACTCTGAAAAAAAATCAAGCAAATGGATCTTGCTTGGGTTCTATCAAGAGCCAGCTTAATCCAACATTGTCATCAGTAAACTGACCGAATAAACCTTTTGCTCAGAACTAGAAAAACAAGTGAAAACTAGTTAGTTTCAGTTTCCAATATGGAAATACAATTGCTAATTTTTGTTCAGATCTCTTTAGATTCAGTATTTTTAATAGAACTTGATAGAACTTGTACTCATTGGTTATTCACACATTTCTGGTAACTAAGTTGTGTGGTTTTGCTTTATAATAATTAAGATGGCTGTGACTCCTAAGCAGTCACAAAGATTTACACAGTGTAGAAAGCTTAATAAGCCCTGAGACTGAACAAGATGAACTTTTAGAATGAAACTCAATAGATATGAAGATGAACTTGCACAGATGGAAAAGTCACAGAACCTCATGCAAACTGAAACCAACAAGTTTCACACAGTCCCAGACATTTCTGTAACAGGCTTCTACAATAATAATGAATCGTATTTCTTTTCACTCTTGCATTATTTGTATGTCTGCCCCCCTCTCTCTTTTTCTAAATCTAGACACATTTTTCTCTTGTTTATTCATGATTCTGAGCACTTGACTTAAATTTGTTTTTTAAATTATTTCTGGACAAGTCTCATATTTAAAAAAAATAGATTTTGTTTTTTGCATCTCTACTGCTATCTTGTATTTTTCAGCTAATTAGAATCAATAACTTAATTTTAACTTAATTATCAAAGTCCCACTAAAACATTACCATTTAACATCCTGAGACCATCGCCTGACGTGGCCTGTTTAAGTGCCTGTTCCACTTGCTCTCTTCTCTTTGATTCAAACTCCAGGGCTTCCTGCAATTTTCTCTTTGCTTTTTTTTCTTTCTTCAAGCGCTTTTGAATTGTTGCTGAAAAGTAAATATAGTACAAAGAGTTAATTAAAAAGTTCCAAGTGTAAGCTACAAATGATGCTTTCATAACAACGATAGAGCTGAAATTCAAGCTCTGTGGAGCCATGAGACAAAACTATCAGAAATGGGTCTGTTACAAAAATTACAAATCCATATCCAAAATATCAAAATGTTTGGATCACAATATTTTAAAAGTCCCGATCCTGCTTTCCTCAATGATAGTGAGCAGTCACACTGATGTCAGTATATCAAACAGCGTTGAGGGATCAGCAGTGAAATTTGGACTAGTTTTAGACTGAAAAAAATTAAAAAACAACGAATAGTCCTTATTCCAGAAAGTTTGAGGCAGATTGGACTTAGAGTTTTGTTGTTTACACCCATTCTAATAAAATGCAATTTCCTCAGCAATGACATAGGTGTCTAATCTTCCATTCGAACTCTACCCTTCATCATTGAGAATACTGACCCATTTTTTCCAATCACTATATGTACAAAGCAAACAACTGCAATTATATTAGTA
This sequence comes from Pelodiscus sinensis, assembly GCF_049634645.1. Lineage (NCBI taxonomy): Eukaryota > Metazoa > Chordata > Testudines > Trionychidae > Pelodiscus > Pelodiscus sinensis. The sequence goes on from NC_134723.1 coordinate 13,989,011, forward strand.
ATCTCTGCAAAGCACAAATCAGGTGCTGGGTGTGATGCTATTCACATTGACATATCAGAATATTTGCTACTTAGACATCCAGGGTATTTTCCAATATTAAAAGGAAGTGTAATTTTCTATGTTTAAATTCCCAGCTGTCATAAAATCTCAAATGCTTAATATATAATAAATAATAATAATAATAATAATGTTATGGAGATGGGGGTGAAACCTCATTGAAGCTGGTGGGCATTATACATTTTTCATTTATGTTAAATGTAGAAGCGTTCAGACTAATTTTGGAGTAAAATAGCTGAAAGCAGCACATAAGGTTGCCACATAAAGCTGAACACTAGGGACTGAATGCAAATAGAGGGGGTTGACTACTGTTTGGTAGAAGTGTCTGTATTTTTGAGCAGAAGCAATCCAATATGGGCATAGAAGGAGAAAGAAGGGAGCTAATCAGAACAGTAGCAAGAGGGTACTTCTGAGACAGAGAGAGAGAAAATGCACTTTTTGGACACAGCGTTAACTGAAAAAACAGTTACTTACCTCTTTTGAGAGGTAACTGTTCTTTTGAGATATGCTGCTTATGTTCATTTCACTTAGTTGTACGCACACCGCGTGCAAGAGTCCCAGAAGCTATTTACTGGTAGCAGTGCTTACAGGGTCAGCCAGGGAGACCCCTGGAGTGGAGCTGATATATTAGTGCATATATACCCCTGCTGGCCCTCCACCCCCTCTGTTCCTTTTTGCCAGACATTCCGACAAAGGGGAGGTGGGTGGGATTTGGAATGGACATGAGCAACACATCTCGAAGAACAACAGTTATGAGGTAAGTAACCATTTTTTCTTCTTCAAATGATTGCTTATGTCCATTCTACTTAGGTGATTCCCAAGCTGTGTCCAAGGAGGAGGGGTCAGAACCTAGGAGAAAATTGATTGCAACACTGATCCGCCAATGGCTGCATCTTGTCTAGCCTTCTGTGTGATCACATAGTGGTTAGTAAAAGTATGGACCAATGACCATGCAGCCACCCTACAGATGTCTAGGATCGGAACCTGCACTGCAAAGGCCATAGAGAAGGCCTGGGCTCTGGTAGAATGGGCTGTGATAGGAAGGACCGGTTTTCCCCCTTGGACATAGCACACCTTAATACATGCTGTGTTCCATGAGGACAGACACTGAGCCAACAGTGGGAGGCCCTTCAACCTCTCTGCTACAGAAATAAAAAGCCGTGTGGCTCTATGAAACTGTTTTATCTTATCTAAGTAAAAGGCAAAAGCTCTCCTTACATCTAACAAGTGTAGCGCCTGTTCCTTCTGGTCTGCATGGAGCTTAGAGTAGAAGACCAGCAGGAAAATATCCTGGGACATATGGAAAGGGGACACCATTTTGGGCAGAAATGCAGGCTGTGGACACAGTGTCACTTTGTCCTTAGAGTATACAGTGTAAAGTGGTTCCAGTGTACAGTGCCCTCAGCTTGGACACCCATCTGGCCGAGGTGACAGCCATCAGGAAGGCCACCTTACACAAGAAATGAGAGGGAGCACGTAGCTATCAGGTCAAATGGTGGCTGCATGAGGCCCTGGAGCACCAAATTCAAGTCCCACTGTGGTACGGGCTGCCTGACCTCAGGCAACACAAAATGGTGCAACACAAAATTTCCAAAAAGCTCTTGAAAGATATTAGGGGGAACTTTTTGTTTCAGAAAGTAGAGGAAGGAACCAGAGGGCTAGCCATTTTAAGATTGAGTCTGACCTACAGGAAGAAATTAGGAGTAAATAGAAAGATTTAGGAGTAAATAGGAAGTAAATAGGCAATCTGGGTGAAAGTGACTTTGAAATGATAAATGCCAAAGTTCTAAAGGAAGGAAAGAGTGCAGGAGAACAAGGGCAAGGAACTTCCAAAAACAGATATTAAGTTTGGAAAAGTTATAGGTTAGGGTTAGGGTTAGTTCCATGAGAAGAAAATCTAAGGGAAAAAGCAGCTCAGAAGGATCTGCAGTTGCTTAAGGAAATAATATTGAGACACATCTGAAAACTATCCTGAGGCAAAAGAAAGACAGGAAGAAAAGTAAGAATTCAATATGGCTCCATTGGGTGCCCTTTAATGACCTCAAAACAATCACAGACAAATCGCTCTGAAGTAAACAAGACAAATTTCATAAAAGTGCTGTAGGAAGGCAAAAATCAAATGCACAAAATGGGGTAGCACTGTTGAAAAGGATCTGAGGGTTATCACAAATTGAATGTGAGTCAACAATTTAATGCAGATGTGAAAAGAATAATATGTGTGTTAAAAAGAGTGTCATATGTGAGATGCGTGAACTCATTGTCCCACTCTTCTGAGTACTGATAAGAACTCATCGGGAGTACTATGCCTAATGCTGGGTGCCACACTTTAAGAAAGAAGAGGACAAACCAGAGAGAGGTCAGAAGAATGCAACACAACTGATAAAAATTTAGAAAACCTGACCCATGAGCAAAGGTTAAAGAAAATTGGGCATGTTCAGTACTGAGAAGAGAACCTGTTAAGTCTATAAATACGTTAAGAGCTATTAGAAAAAGGACTGAATTGATCTTCATGTCCACAGAAGATAGGACAAGAATCACAGAATCATTGAATCCTAGGGCTGGAAGAGACCTCAGGAGGTCATCGACTCCAGTCCCCTGCCCAAAGAAGGACCAATCCCAACTAAATCAACCCAGCCAGGGCTTTGGCAAGCCAGGACTTAAAAACCTCTAGGGATGGAGATTCCACCACCTCCCTAGGTAACCCATTCCAATACTTTACCACCCGCCTAGTGAAATAGTTTTTCCTAATATCCAACCTAGATCTCCCCCACTGCAACTTGAGACCATTGCCCCTTGTTCTGCCATCTGTCACTACTGAGAACAGCCTTTCTCCATCCTCTTTGGACCCTCCCTTCAGGAATCTGAAGGCTGCCATCACATCCCTCCTTGATCTTCTCTTCTGCAGACTAAATAAACCCAAACAGGCTTAATCTGCAGCAACGGAAATTTAGGGAAAATATTCTAGCTATAAAGGTAGTTAAATATTAGAATTGGCTTCCAACAGAATCCCCATAATAGTATGTTTTAAGAATAGATAGGTCCAACTAACTCCCTCTCTCCACCCCAGTCCTAGTCCCCTCTCCATTCTTTTACAAAACCTAAAACCCACCTCTGCCCCCATTCCTCCTCCTTCCCCAAGTCCTGCCTTTGCTGCTTACCACAACTGTTCACATCACTCTGGAATGGAGAGGAGTTGATTAGTGGGACCACCAGCAGGCAAGAAGCATGAAGGGAAAGGCAGACTGGGCAAGTTTGACTGCTGGTGGGTAATGAGCACCCACTAATTTTTCCCCGTGGGTGCTCCAGCATCTACATGGATAACCACCTCTCACAGATGGTCTAAGTAGAGTCCTACTTCAGGACCCCTTCGAGTCCAGTATTTCTGATTCTTTCTCCTGACTCCTTTCTTTCTCCACTTTCCTTCCTTCTACATATCATAAAGGAAATGAAATTGTGGTGCCACGTTTCAGCTGGGTGCTTGTCCCATCCTATATTGCTGCTACTGTACAATGGGAGTGGTGTGAGACCAGCTGTCACCTGATTGATGGAAGAAGAGAAGAAGCAATACTAATATTGTCTTCTTCCCATGCATAGTAGCCATTGCAAGGCCCCTGTTTCATCTCTAAGGGTATGTCTACACTAGCCTCCTAGTTCAAACTAGAGAGGCTAATGTAGGCATTCGAAATTGCAAATGAAGCCTGGGATTTAAATATCCCGGGGTTTCTTTGCATGTTCCCGTCCGATCGCCATTTTGAAATTCCACTAGCCCGAAGTAACTGCCCGCAGCAGTGAAACGGTAATTTGAACTAAGGTAATTTGAACAAAGTAACTGACAACACTCAAAGTCAAGCAGCCCAGATTGCACTGAAAAGACCTTTCAACAATTTCATACTACATTTAAAACTGCTATATACTGAGGTTGTAATTCAGATAATCTCAGATGATACATTGCCAATCTCCATCTATCTGTTTTAAGATTGCAATGAAGGGAACATTACTGTTTTTTTAATAATTTCAAATTTACACAAAATGCTTTATTAAAGTGTAGCAAGAGTGGTTCTATTATTTGCTGGACTGTAAAGCTGGGCAGCTACATGAAGGTATTTCATTTTGTTTATTTTCAGATACAGCATTTTGAGACTACCAAAGCATAATTCAGTTTCAATCTTCCAATTCGGCCATCTTCCCACAAGATTCCTGCCTGCAGGAAAAGTGCTGCAGTTCTACTACAATATCAGGAGAGCAATATGATGCTAGGAACTTCAGCAATCTCTGTGCACTATTCCGTGCAATAAAGTCTAGGTCCATCAGAGCTCTTTCTGCACTGATGGAGATGATCTGGGAGTATGTCTACACTACCCCACTAGTTCGAACTAGTGGGGTAATGTAGGCATACCGCACTTGCAAATGAAGCCCGGGATTTGAATTTCCCGGGCTTCATTTGCATAAACTGGGCGCCGCCATTTTTAAATCCCTGCTCGTTCGAACCCCGTGCCGTGCGGCTACACGTGGCACGAACTAGGTAGTTCAGACTAGGAAGCCTAGGCTGATGTATCAGTGATTATTGGTGAAACTCAGTCTTGTGCTGAAGGCCAGCAAAGTCTATACATTATACAAGTTTCATGTAAGAATTATGATGGTTTAAATGAAACTTAAGTGATGCACATATTTTGTGCTGGCCCTTTGCATAATTTCAGGTTATAAGAATGTATCAAGCTTTCTTTCCTTTGGATTATGGGGATACAACAAATTGCAGGTATAGGGCAATTTACTCATCTCAGAGGAGTTTTTTCTCCACTCTTGACTCTTAGCATTCCCCTAGACCAGCGGTGGGCAATAATTTTCACAGGAGGGCCACTTCATGAATTTTGATATGTACTGGCTCTGGGTCCCCTGGAAGGGGTGGGACCTCAGGCAGAAGGGGTGGGGCAAAGGGCTACAAAGAGAGACTAAGAGTGTGTGTGTGACACACACTTTGTGTGTTAGAGATAGACTTTGTGACCTAAGTTCCCTGTAAACTGTGCACCTGTGCAGCTGAACAGCTATTCTCTGAGACCCGATCAGAGGTTCAAAGTTCCTGCGCAGGCAGGGAGCTCAGCTGACCAGTGGTGTGCAGGACATCTCTATGCAGCAGCTAAATGGAGCTAGCTGCATGCGTGAACTAAGGAACTCCCAGAGCAGGTAAGCAGGAGATAAGGAAAGAATAATTGGCTGGCAGTGGGGGGAGTAATTAATTAATTGGTTTGGGGGGAAGTCATAAGGGAGGAGAGTTTGGAGAGTCCCATGTGGGAGGAGAGACAGGGAGGCAGAGGCAGAAACGCAGCAGTCTCCTCAGCCCTCCTGGGCTGGGAAGGGAGGTAAGGGGCTGACTGCATGGGATAGTTGGGGGATTCACAGGGTGGGTGGGTGGGTGCTGGCATTGGGGTGAAGTGGAGACGGGGGGAGGGGAAGTTTGTTTGTGCTGTGTGCTGGGTTGAGGTCGGGAAGGTATGGATAATCTGTTTGTGCTGATCCTGTCCTGACTCCCAGCTAGACTGCTGTTGCCTGCTAGTGTGAGAAGCAGGATTTTATCCCAGCCCCAAACTGGGCTGGGGAGAAGACTGCACAGGAGTAGGTGGGGGAAAAGGGGTGAGTAAGTGCTAGCATCTGTGAAGTAAGCAGTTTGGGGTGTCCTCCTGACTCACTTACTGCAGTCATCTCTGCCTGGTCAGGTTGGAGGGGTGAAGGGGAAAGCAGGTTGCATGGGGTATGCATGTCCCAGGACATTTGCGTGGTTACATTTCAAACAAAGTTTACATAGGCGTTAATGGCTTAACGAGCAGTAACGGTAGTTCGAACTAGGAAGCCTAGTTCGAACTACCTAGTTCGTGCCCCGTGTAGCCGCGCTGCACGGGGTTCGAACCAGCGGGGTTTTAAAAATGGCGGCTCCCCACTTATGCAAATGAAGCCCGGGAAATTCAAATCCCGGGCTTCATTTGCAAGTGCGGTATGCCTACATTACCCTCCTAGTTCGAACTAGGAGGGTAGTGTAGACATACCCCCAGGGGCTGGTTCTGCCCCAGCCCTCCCTGGCTGCCACTGTTTCATGATCCACCGGTTGACTGCTTGTGATCAACCATCAACTGCAACTGACATCTTGGGCACCCCAGATATAGGATATAATTGGGCTATAACTGGGCCCTGCTGGGCGTCCCACTGGCATTGGGTGATTAGCACTGCCTGGTAGCAGACTGTTGTTCTTTTCATTGGAAAGATGGCTACCAGTTAGGACGCCAATATAAAGCAACAGTAGAAGAAGTGATTAAACTTATCTCTTAGCTTTCCATCTCTGACAATTTCTTTTGAAATGGCTGGATAAAGGCAATTTCACTGCAACTGGGCAGACTCCTTATATTAATACTTTTCTAGTTTAAATTAGTATTTATTTTTTAAATTGGTTTTTAGGCACAACTGGAATATAACTGGAAAATGAGAGACCATTTTAAATTTAAATGAAAATTATTTAAAAATAAAATTATAAAAATGGTCCCTTATATTCCAGTTGTGCCTCTTTTTATTCAAAACAGATTAAATATTGCAATGGGGAGAAAAGAGGAGCAGGAAATATGTATTTTAAAAAATTATATTTAAAAAAAATGTGGTCCACATTTACAAAAAAAGCACCCACCCACAGACATTTCTGCATATGGGCCTGATATGCTGGCTGCTGGTGGGTAAGTTTCTGAATGAAGCCATGCTGTTTCTAAGGGAAATCTGTCCTGCTCTGTTATCTTCTCCCTCCCCCACTCTGCACTCCTCTGAGTCACTTACCAGCCACGCTTCAGACTGGAGCAGATCCACTGTGTGTCTCCCTCTTACCTGTCCCCTGCTCTGCAGAGATGGGATACAAGGGCAGGGGAACATCCCAATTTCAGCTCTCCTCTCCACCCACCTCCTGCACTCTGCACAGCTAACAGGAAAATCCTGAGAGCAGCTGGGCTACAGGATGGAGCACGGTGGGGGGAAGGGCAGCTGAATACACTCTGCTGGCTGTAAGTAAGCACTCGCTGCTAATTAGCAGGGTGGGTCGGAGAGAAATGCTTGTTGGGCCTAATCCAGCCCCCCAGGTCTGATTTTGTCCCTCTCCCCACCCTAGACCAAGCCCATCTACTCATGAGTTGTCACCATAGTGTAACCCAGTGGTTTTCAAATTAGAGGTCACGTACCAGTACTGGGTCATGGAATGTTAGTCTCTGGGTCTCGTTGCTGCAGGGTGATCAGTGGGGGTGCTATGGCTGGCTTTCTGTCCATCCTGGCACCACAGATTGGGATGCACCCCAGAAGCAGCCAACAACAGACCCCGCTCCTGGGATGGGAAGAGTGCACAGGGCTCCATACACTGTCCCTGCCCTAAGCACTAGCTCCACACTCCCACTGGCTGGGAAGCTGCTCTGCTGGCTGTTTCTGTGGTGCAGCATGATCAGAGCTGCCTTAGCACTCCCACTGCACCACTGACCAGGAGCCACTCAAAATAATCCCCTTCTGCTTCAGCCCTGACCCACCCCTCCAAAGCTGCAGTCCCCTCCTACTCCGGGGCCCACACTTTAGTCAAATATGTTAGGTTGCAGGCATCAACCATTTTCTTCAACTGGGTCAGGAGAAAAAAAGTTTGAAAACCACCGATCTAATCTCAGCTTAACTGGAAGCTACACACATGCATACAAGGGTAGAATTTGGGGGTTTATTTAAGTTAGGACTGTCTAATTTAATGGGCATATCAATTAATGGTATATTAGCACATTCACTATTACTTCCACCTATTTAATGTTGCCTTTTAATGTAGATGCTGAACTTCGGAAAAGTCTTCTCTCTTTGCAACACACCACTGTGAAAAATGTTATACTTAACACACTATATTATAAAACTAATGCCATCAGAGTGCAGTTGTAGTCATGCTTCATGTCACAGCCTTTTGAGACACAGTTTATATCACGTTTCTCTCTATGGTATGACAGAAAACAGGAGAATTACTAAAGTTATTTGCTTCTGATCTCAAGGAAGAACAGTTCTGGATAAGTATCTCCTCCTCCCAGCTGATATACGCAATGGCATTAGAGTCATCCTCCTTCCTAGTATCATAGGGTATGTCTACACTAGCCACCCTAGTTCAAACTAGGGTGGCTAATGTAGTCATTTGAATTTGCAAATGAATCCCGGGATTTAAACATCCCGGGTGTCATTTGCATATTCCCAGGTGCCGTCATTTTTAAATGCCCGGTAGTTCGAACTACCTGCCCACGGCTACATGCGGCACGGGCTAGGTAGTTCGAATTAAAGCTCCTAATTCAAACTACCGATATTCCTCCTGCAATGAGGAGGAGTAATGGTAAATCCCGGGCTTCATTTGCAAATTCGAATGACTACATTAGCCACCCTAGTTTGAACTAGGGTGGCTAGTGTAGACATACCCATAATTACCCCCACAAGCAAGGGCTAGCTCAGAGAGATGAAAGAAATTCTAGTGTAAACATGTTTCAGAAACATACTTTCTTTGTGAATCTTTCAGAAAACAAGACTGCTTCTCAATGATGAAGATGATAGTTAGAAACACAGAATAAAATAAAGTTGCCAAATAGAGAATTCAAATTAAGAACCCACAGATGGACTGATAATAATACTTGTGAAAATCATGGAACTGAATCAGCTCTCAACTAGAGGAGCTGCCAAAATATTTTGTAGCCAGTTATCCTTTAGGAAACAGTCAGGTTTTTTTTCCCTATCTGCCTGAAAAAAAACTTGTTTTATAGTTTTTCTAAAAACTGAAATCTTTCATTATCAGTGTTTGCCCACTACCGCATTACACTAATATATGATTGCTAGCTAACCCGATTTCAGCTCAGAGCAAGCAAATCAAATCCGGAGTCCATTCTTCATTAACTTACCTCTGCTTTGCAGCTCAGCTGTAAGTTGCCTTTCTAAGCTCTCTCTTAGTTCTCTCTCTCTACAAAGCTCCATCTTTAACTCTTTCTTTTCCTGCTGTATCTGTTTTTCCTGGACCCTTGCATTGTCCACAGCTACTTTCAGAAGACCCTAAAAGCACAGAATCAGCCTGTGAAAATGACATCTAATCTCAACAGTAGCATAAAGCATCATCATTTGATTTTATCTGTGGGAGAGAGAAAATATTGACATGAAATGTGTAGACCTATGTATACAATTGAGATTAGGTAGCTATATCATATACAATATTTTATATTGTATGAGAAACTATGGGCTATGGACTCTTTCAAAATAGCTTTTCCAAATTCATCCTGTCGAGACTGTTTATACACAAAAATGAAACTTAGTAAAAGACCTGTAAAAATATCCAGAAATACAAACCTAGACAAATAGCATACACTCATTCAAGCACTTGTGCACACATTTTTGTATAATCAGAAAAAAAAGCCTAAGAGAGACATATCCTACTGTTCTGAAAAGTTTAACTCGCTCACTGCATTTTAAACAAACTATCAAGGGTAGCTAGTATTCAAAGTGTAGTTTGCTGCAAAAAGGCTCATTGAAACAGGTCTGACATTACTGACTACTCTGAATGAGAATATGATTTTGTAGACTGTTCATTCTTTATGAGTTTATTTATCAATGTGTAAGTCTGGTACCAATAACTTATAATTTACCTGAATGTTGGTTAATAGAGTTTCTACTGATGATAAACCATCAGCAAAAAGAAATGGTGCAGGGAATCCAGGAGGCAAAGTCTGTCCAGCCAGTTGGACTTTATCTAAGGTTGGTTTCATTACTGGAATAGCAATTTGGACCTCCTCTGTAAAGATATATTAGAAAGCAACATTAGAGAGTTAATATATTGCCAATGGCAACCATCTTATGCAGACTGAAGTGTTTAAAGGCCAGGACTTAATTCACCTTGAAATCTTCTCATAACTAGGATAACAAAATTGGCATAGTTTGTTTTTAGGCAACAATTATTGTTATTTGGATAAGGCTAAAAATAGTGCTAGTTGAAGTAAAATCATGCTGAGACGCCTGGAAGAGGTGCACACATACTGTGTTACACCCCAAACATAAGTGTATTACAGAATTATAGCTTTGTTATGCAGTTCATTAGATCTGAATAGTTCATCAGAGTATAATGAAAAGTAGGGTTTTTCTGTTACAGCCAAAGAAATCCTCTAGAGTCAAGAGATTTATCATTTCTCCTTCCCTTTAATTTTCTCTTCCCAGATTTAATAGTATAATCAACTCTGAGTTATTCCATCTTGCCTTGATGACAAGTCTCAGTTGTAAGCAAAATGTCAGTGCAGATTTTCCTACAGAATAACCTGCTATTGTCATCCTTTGTAGTGTTCAGCATTAGCTAAAATTGTTTGTTGAGTATTTATGGTGACTTGTAAGACAGGACTATGCAGCACTTTAAAGACTAACAAGATGGTTTATTAGGTGATGAGCTTTCATGGGCCAGACTCACTTCCTCAGATCAAATTGTGGAAGAAAATTGGCATGACCATATATATACCAAAGGGATACAATCAAAAAAAAGCGAACACATATAAAATTGACAAATCAGATTTTAGAACAGAGGGAGAGTGAGGAGGGGGAGGTTAGCGTCTATGAGATAATGATATTAAGAGTGATAATTGGGGAAGCTATCTTTGTAATGGGTAAGGGAGTTAGCCTCTTTGTTAAGGCCCATTTGTAAAGTGTCAAATTTAAGCATGAATGACAGTTCTGAGGTTTCCCTTTGTAGTCTGGTGTTAAAGTCTCTTGGAAGTAATATACATGTAGTGAGGTTGTTGAGACAATGCCCAGTCTGGTTGAAATGACAAGAAACTGTTTTTTCTTTGTGAAACTGCCTGATGCCTGATTTCTGGGCATTAATTCTTTGGCAAAGTATCTGAGAAGTTTGTACAATATACATAGCTGACAGACACTGTTGGCACATGATGGCATAAATTATATTTCTAGATGAACAGGAATATCTGTTCTTGATCTTGCAACTGACGTGGTTTGGTCCAATGATGGTGTCAGCAGAGTAAATATGTGGACAAAGCTGGCACCGGGGTTTGTTGCAAGGGAAAGTTCCAGGGTTGGTATTAGTCTGGTATGTCCTATGGTTGTTGGTAAAAATCATCCTGAGGTTAGGTGGTTGTCTATAGGAGTCTATGGGTTTGTCAATTTTATATGCGTTCATTTTTTTTTGATTGTATCCCTTTGGTATATATATGGTCGTGCCAATTTTCTTCCACAATTTGATCTGAGGAAGTGAGTCTGGCCCACGAAAGCTCATCACCTAATAAACCATCTTGTTAGTCTTTAAAATGCTGCATAGTCCTGTCTTTTGTTTCAGCAAGACCAGACTAACACGGCTACATCTCTATTACTATGATGAATTGTGTCATCTACAGTAAAAAGAGAAAGAGTTTATTTTGAAGTAAGTCAGGCACTGGAAAGGAGGTAGTAGTATGGAAGTAGCATGGTAGAGTACTCCTACTCCTGAAATTTACAATACGTAGCCAAACTGGTATGCCTTTTTTAAATTGAAGGAACCTGGGCTAATAGAGTAATCCTTAGTGGACAAGCAAAACATTGCTCCTGCCTGATATAAAAAGTTCATCTCAAAAGTAGCAACAACATTTTAAAATATTTCTTACAACCTGTTTGAACCCAACACTATTTTATGAATTAACATTAACACTAATCAATATTGTAGTGTAGATATTTTCAACCTGTGGTCTGTAGACCCATACTCTATGTCTAAGATTTCCAACGGGATCTGCTCTGCCATTCACAATTTTTTAGGGATCCACAAAAGTTTGAAAACCACTGTTGTACATCAACAGAGTGGCTGATAGACTTTGCCAGACCCTGGGTAAGGTGGCAGAGAAGCTCTGGGCCCATGGAAGGGGCAGGGCCTTGAGCAGAAGGGGCAAAGCTCAGGCTAGCCTCCCCTAGTCAGCCCTTCAGTGCTGATCAGGGCTCTGGTGACAATTTAAAGGATTTGGGGCTTAGGGCTTTGGCTGCTGTTGTTGCCCATGTAGTGGTGGCAGTGGCTGGAAGACGAGGTCCGTTTAAGTGGCTGGGCCCCAGTGCAGCTGCCCTAAGTCCAGGTGGGCTTGTAGAGCAATAACTGACATACCTTTTCAGACCACTTTAAACCCTCCTCTGCATGTAATGGCTTTAGGTATCAAGCCTACTGCTGAAACCTATAGAACAAAAACTCCTTTAATTAGTATTTTACATCGGGCGTTGTGTTGTACGCCCTTTGAATCTGAAATATATCTGTGTGTTGTTCCTGAGGAACCTATAAAACATTCTTTTGGCAGCTGCAGAAGTAAATGAAGAACATCTTCACAGAAATTGCTTTTTAGTAAAGCTTAAACTAATATATTGATCATAAATTCATGACGTGTTTTCTAAAGGCAATTGCACAACCAATCCTGGTATTTTCATTTGTCAAGTGCCTTGGTCATATTAATTCTAAGATTTACAATTAGATCACATCACATTTACAGAACCTCCCCCTGCCATTTAAAAAAAAATTCCAGAGAGAATCAGTACATTGGTTACAAATACTAAACATGAAACTAAATTGCAGGGTCTTTACATTGATAATATATTATTCAGCTTGATAAACAGTTCTTCAGGCTGACAACTAACCCAGGAGTGCTGGTAGTTTTCCTGTATTCGTTGAAATCTATGTTTAGGGAGTATTTTGTCTTCACTGTGTGAGTATACTAATGGAACATCTTCGTAATGATGCCTCAAATAATAACAAAAGACTCCATTATCCTTGCACTTAGGTAGCTAACATTTTAGAAAATGGATTTATGTTATATAAAAATGATCTACTTTTAAACAACTGTGTTTAACTTTGTCCCTATGACAAAGGATTAATGGACACAAGTCAGATATTCAAAAGGTAACACACTGAAACCTGTTGGGGAACATTTTAACTTGACGAGACACTCATTAATGGATCTCAGAGTTACCATATTATTACAAGCTAATATGAAAAACCAGCTTGAAAGGGAAGCTGTAGAACTTAATTTCATTTACAAGTTTGATACCTGCAATAAAGGTTTAAACAAAGACCTTCACTGGATTACCCACTACATTCCATATCCTAATGACATAAATAGTCAAGCACCACATACTTAAGAGTACTTAGAACCAACTCTATCAGCTTCATTTAGCATAGACACTCTGACATTTTTCCCCCCCATTTTATTCCTTCTCTTTCCTTCCCTGTCCCCTCTCTTTCTCTTCTATTTATTTTACAACCTGGACCCCTTAACTCTATTCATCTGTAGAAGTGGGACATGCCCATGAAAGCTCAGCATCTACATTTTTTGTTAGTCTCTAAGGTGCTGCAGGACTATTTGTTGTTTTTTAAGTTTTTTTCAGTTACAGATTAAGACAACTGTCCCTCCGAAACTTTCAAACAACTGTTGTTACACACACAGACTACTGCATTCTTGATTCAAATACTATATATTGTTTCTCATATGTAAATATTTTATACAGAAAGTAGAATTCTTGGAATTAATTTATAGTGCATAAGATACTACAGAGAAATGCCATTTATGATATAGAGTTAAGTCTGAATAAACAAAAGTGGCATCTCAAAATGAGAGCAATACATAAAATATGCATAACAGAAAACTATACAGCTTTAAAATATCTAGAAATCTCTCCTACTTGGAGATGAAAGTAATAGTATTAAATTGGCTGAAAGGAAAATTACTATTGACTGTGATGACAGGTTGCATGGTGTATGGTTTGTAATGCTTCTGTACAGTAGATTGAAGTTTCAAAATAGTATTACTCTTCTTTAAAGAAATAGACACAGCTAAATTAGGTGCTGCTTGCTGCAGTGAGGATCAAATGCAAAAAGAATCATATTTCAACAGACCTAGTCAACACCAGGAAAATAAATAGAAATATAAGAGGTATGCAGGCAATGATTCATTTTGATAATCTGGCCCAAGAGAGACACATAGAGACAGCACACAGATCTAAGCTTCTACTAAAAGACAAATAGGACACAGAGGGTGGGAATTGGGATGACAGTGTAGCAGAGGTCACATCGATTTTCAGCAGCAGTTTTCACACAGATGAGATAACCCTGGACTCTATTTGGCCCATTGTTCATATCCTACCTGTCCCACAAGCAATAAATTTCCTAGTCCCAGAAAAAGGGCAGTAAAGAAGAAGGATTCTACTTATGACTTCTTATGATTAAGTTTTTGTACTGACCAAACATGCTTTGCAGACCAAGGTCACATTGCATGTTAAAGTCTGTAATAGCTGAAAACGAGTAGAAGAATATTATATTTTAGTGTACAGGGGTGGAAAGTGTCAAACCATTCATCATTTTTTTCTGATTGAAATCACACACTGCAAAGATGAATGATAAATGCATTAGAAATCTATTTCAATCTTGTAATAGGTCTTCACATCTGAATGGTGTCTACATTTTGTTCATAGTCTGAATAAATGCACACAATGGCAGAAATTTATTTAATTAAGCTTGGGAAATCCTAACCGAGAAAGTAATTAAAAGGTGGAGAAGTGCTGGAAGAATATTTTATGGGTAATATTTTATATAAGTGCATCTTTTTATAGTAAAAGGAAAAAAGTTGTGATTGATGCACTTTGATTTTAAAGCCTACTAGAACTGTACATATTAAAAGCGGCATTCAGACATATAACATAATAGAATAAACAAGAAATAAAGCTAGGATAACTACTATCTAACCAGAGACACAAACAACCTTTCCACTTATTGAAGAAAAATGAAGACTGCTTTTATTGAGCCTGTTTGTTATACCTGGCATACTTCATAATAGCATTCAGGAATCCATTTAGAGGGCAAGTCCTTTAATTTTAATTTCTAGCTTGGGGCTATGCTACTAGACATAGAGGAAGGCAAGAATTATCTTTGCAGAAAATACATATATTAATAAATACCAAGAAATGAATGGAATACAATAGTCTGACAATTACACTGACAATGGCTAGAAAAATTTCTGTAGGACCAATAAACCACTATAAATTCATCTTTTGGCTCACCAGTCTTCTGTCCAGTCCTGATTGGGAAGTGAAACTCCAATTGATGGACTAAAGATCAGGACTTGAAAGAGATGCTATGTGAATAGACAGTGTAGACCACTACCAATAGGCTAGTCCGTATTTTTATCAAAGAAGAAATCTGCTAGTTAAAAACATTCTTTTAACTAGGTATATAAGGTAACCAGTGCTATCAAGTGTACAAGTGAAGGAAATAACTTAAACATGCCATGGGATAGAGACTGTACATCAGCATGACTTCCTGGTTTTCCTAGTGGCGACAATGGACTGTGAGTAACAAATAGAGCATTTCAAATCTGTGGCTATCCACTTTATATTTGTGGGTATCTGTATATATGGATGGGGATATCTGCAGCTCATTTTTGCATGTGGATACAATTTTTTTATCTAGAACGCTGCAAATTTGCAGATATCTACTTTATATCGGTGGGTATCCACATCTTTTTTGCAGATACAGATTTGGATGTGAATAAAAATTTTTAAGCTTTGCAGAACTCTAATTACTCTGTGGCTGAAGGGAAACAGCATCTGGTAACTAAAGCTTTGTCTACACTGGCACATTTCGTTGCCAAAAACTACCTTCTGACGACAAAACAATGAAAGCGTTTACACTACACTGCAACTTTTTTGGGGGAAAAACACCCACTTCCATTCCCACAAGAGACTATTGTCTTTTCCCCTTCCTTTATTGGTGACAAAGAGCTAATGAAGACTCTGCTGTTTGTTTTGTGGAGAGAAATGGCTTCCGCCAGAATCCCACAATGCTTGCTCTGATGGCTCTACTCAGTGTTTTATGATCTCTGCTGCCTGCAGGTATGCGCCTCTCCCCTTTCAAAGCTCCAGGAAGTTTCTGACAGCTGAGTGAGCTTGATTCATTTGGGGAATAAATAACAAATAATTGGAATGCTTCTGTTCTGCCCTGCACTAGATACACATTGGCAGGCAGACTGCTGCTACAGGAGGAGGCCTGGACAGATGCTGTGCCGCTTTGACACTGCTTAGCACAGAGAGCTCACAAGCTATGAGGGAATCCCAAGAAGTTCAGGGATCAACTACACTGCTTACCCACATTGCTTTGCTCTTACCTGTCAACAGGGTACTAGCAATGTGGACATGAATTGTTGACAATGCAAGGCAAAAAACCTGGTTTGAACGGTTTTCACCTTTGGAAATGTTTGCATATCCATGGCACTTTTATCGCCAAACCTTCCCAGTGTAGGCACAGCCAAACTTAAGTGAGAAACTGTTCCATGCAGTGATATAACTTGCTACTTAAATTTTAGACGCTAGAGGGGTTTTTTGTTTGATTTATAACTGTGCCTGTTTCTTTTTCTCTAGCTTAGTATCACTTAAATTTTTGGTCTTTATTAGTAAACCATCTTAATGCTCGGTATTACAATGAAGTCTGAGGTTTCACGTAAACTAACGGGCTGGTATGTGCTCTGTTTCTTTGGAAGCAAAGACATAATAATATCTGTACATGTCCAGTGAGAGGGAGAGGACACTCCAGGAAAACTTCTCTGGCAGCAGGGTACACAGTGGCTTACAATTTTCAGTGTCCTAAAAAGAATGCCATACTTCTTCCCCCTCCAGCTTTTTCCTCCCATGGGTTCTCCTGTGCTTTTGTTTCTCATACACAGCCTCTCCCCCGCCTTTTCCAAGCTCCAAGGGAGTGTTTTTCCTCCTCTTCTGTTTCCCTCCTACATACCTCAACTTACTTGGTGATGCAAGAAAGGGGAGCTTGAGCGGCTGCTGGGCTGAAATGGGTGTGTGTGTGTGTTCAGTATTTTTAGTTGGCTCAGCTCCCTACCAACCCCTATGCTTTGCACTGAGGGAGAGGGGGTTACAACAGGCAGAGACAGCATATCTAGAGACCAAGAAAAGCTGAACATTTTCTCTCCTTCCTTACTTCCTTGCTCTTCTCCGGGTGGGGGCTGAATTTGGGTAGATGAGCCCCAATATTTCCCTAAAATTACACTTATGAAAGTGATTTGCTCTGCTTGTGACAGATAAAGACTTCTCAAAGGTTATCAGGAAAAAAACTAGGAGTAACCACGACAGTGATAACCTCTTGTGTTTTTTCCTCAAAGTGACAAAGTGGTGGAAATCTACAGACAGTTGTGTTCCCTGGATGTGGGAGGGATTGAAGAGATAGTTAAAATACTCATTTTTCCTCTGCACCAAGTGCCTGAGATAGATTAAAATGTCTGTCTACTACTGAAAATATTATTCCCTTTAAAAAAAAATTTTAAAAGCAAATTGCCTATTATTTTAGGTTCAGGTCCCATATGTTCCATTACAAGAAAAAATATTTTGCAGTCTTTACTCTCTTGTACTCATTTGTATATTAGGAGGTGTAAAAATGCAGGAGTTGCTGTGTACCTTTTAGAAGAAATGAACACCTACGACACCAATTTAAGTCAATGGAAACACTAGGCTAATAGTACTGTGGCAAAAATATCTAGTCCCCCTATACACAGTTAGACCATGATCCTTCAGAGGTATGCACTTATAAGGATAATTACTCCTTTCAGAATTCTCATGACTCTCAATTTATTTCAGTAGGATTCTCATCAAGCTAATTGTTGACAACTGTAGATCCTCTAATGGTTAACATTAGGCCCTCAGTGCTGTTCCTAAAATTGAAAAGGTTTTTTTGTTTATCAAAATGTTGGCTGCTCCAATACTCCCTTCGGGTATGTGTACACTGTGGCGCTATTTTGGGATACTTTCGGTATCCTGAAATAGCTATTCCACGCCTTTTGAACAAGCCCATTATTTTGAAATACCTTTTGAAATAACGGGTGAACTTTTCTGATGTCCCTGTAAGCCTCATTCCATGAGGATTGAGGGACATTTTGGAATAGCGGTTTATTTCAAAATTACGAAATAAGCTATTTCGAAATACACTTGAAATAAGCTACACAATTTGCATAGCTCAAATTGCTTAGCATATTTTGAGCTAATGGTGCAGTGCAGACGCACCCGCTGTAATTTGTGGGACTGGTTTAACTGTAGTAGGACAGATATTAAAGATGTGTTTACTTCAAACATGGGGGCTACGTCTAGACTGGCATGAATTTCCAAAAATGCTTTTAACGGAAAAGTTTTCCGTTAAAAGCATTTTCGGAAAAGTACGTCTAGATTGGCAGGATGCTTTTCCGCAAAAACACTTTTTGCGGAAAAGCATCCATGGCCAATCTAGATGCAGTTTTCTGCAAAAAAGCCCCGATCGCCATTTTCGCAATTGGGGCTTTTTTGCGGAAAACAGTACTATGCTGTCTACACTGGCCCTTTTGGGCAAAAGTCTTTTGGAAAAAGACTTTTGCCCAAATGGGAGCAGCATAGTTTTTCCGGAAAATCACTGACGATCTTACATGAGATCGTCAGTGCTTTTCCGGAAATTCAAATGGCCAGTGTAGACAGCTGGCAAGCTTTTCTGAAAAATCAGATGATTTTGCGGAAAAACTTGCCAGTCTAGACACAGCAATGTAGAATATATATAAAGTCTGAAAAGTCAGTTACATGTCTGTAATGACTTAACTGCTCTGCAAACTTTCATTGCTTCTCTCTACTAGGAGGTGAGCAGTTTTCTTTATCAATGAGAAAAGTGATGCCTCCTCCTAACCTGGCACAAGTCAGAGGAATTTATGGCTTTAACGTTGTGATTCAGATGCCAAATTTAAAATCAGTCCTTTTAATTCTTTTAGCGAGGATCTTAACCCAATTAATTTTATTTTGAAAAATAAAATGAAAATCTACATGCTTCATTTAAATCATTGCTCTGGGGTGGGGCTGGGGCTGAGGTTGATGGGTTGAATATGTAGGCTGGCATGGGAAGAGAGGACTACCCCAGCCCTCTCTACCTGCAGCATCTCGGGGCCAGGTCACAAGCTCCTCTTAATGGTTGCTGCAGCTCCAGGGGGCACAGCTGAGGTAGGGATACATGTCCCCCCGCTGGGGTAGATCCAGGTCTGTTTGCCCCTTTCATTACCCAGCCTGAGTAAAGAATGCAGCAAACTGCACTTTCCCCGCACTCTCTGAAGAAAGGGAACATGCAGCAATGTTCCTATATGAATCGGGGAGGGGGACCTTCAGCCTCCTCAAAGGATGAGAGGGGGGTGAGAAACTTGTTGGGAAAGTCCTAGATTGGAGTCTGGGGTGTCTCCAGAGATCCCCTTTTATCTGCTCAGTAATTCTGCCTCACTTCTGTATGGTTTTATTAAAAGCAATCCTATTCTAGGTACATTCAATTTTTCTGGCACATCTAAACCTTTACCTGGCTTTATGTTATGATAAGAGGAAGCTGGATACCAAATTTGGTGGTCCTAGCTCTTATTATTTAGTAGGAGTTCTTAAACAAACAGACAAATGCACAGACAGACAGACAAACTCTCTGAAAAGTCTAGTAGACGAAAAGATTTACCCAGTGTTTCTCGGGTCCTTCAGTGCATGGGACTGGGGGTGTGGGGGTGCAGGAGTCAGGGCAAAGGCTTAGGGATATGATGGGGGGGTCTCAGGGCTGTGGGCTGGGATTGAGGGGGGTGAAGGAGTCAGGGTTGAGGAGTGAGGAGTGGCTCAGAGCAGGGGGTGCAGGAGTCAGCGCAGACGTATGGGGAGGGGGGGCTCAGGGCAGGGAGTGGGGCAGCCAGTGGTTGCTCTCTGATACCGGCCTGAGGCATTTGCGGCATGCTGCCCGGTCGCCAACTATTCTACAGCTCTTTAGGGCTGTTGGGGCAACGGGGACCTCTCCCCTGGGCCAGCCAGGGTAACGAAGCTGTGCACTTGCTTGCACTGAGGGTCATTCTGCAGTATAACTGCCCCTGCTATCACAGGCCTCCCTTTCCATGTAATGAGAAACAATCACATTCCATGCACACCCCACTGTCCTGCACAATCAAATCCTGACCTTCCTTTAAGATATAAGTTATGATAAGAGGAAGCTGCATACCAAATTTGGTGGTAAGAACTCCTTTTACCATTTAGGAGGAGTTCTTGAACAGACTCACAGATGGACAGACGGATGCACAAACTCTTTCAAATGTATAGTGGCTTACAGTGCCTTAACATGGAGGTCAATGAAGACAATTGGAGAAGAACTGATTATTCCAGCACACTGTCTTTAAATCGAACTCTGGTACATGTAAATAAGTATGTTATATCACTTTATGTCACAATAGTGTTTTTCCACTAGTGAACTTTGCAATGGCACACACACACACATTTTAACCATAAAATTTAACCATTATACATGAATTTTCAGGACATTCTAAAAGCTTTGGAAGCTTCCAATAATATTAAAGCCACACATCACCTTATTCTGTTTTCTGGTAATTTTCTAAAACTCATTCTAAAAATCATTTTATTTTGTTTTGAAGAAGTGTTGACTAAACCCTTGTAACCATTTGCAACATATCCAGGGGAAAACATAGATCATTTCTGTAACACTTGAAGTAAGTGGAGATTTAAGAATAGCAGACTATTTGCAGTAGTAAATAAAAGATAGAAAATAGTATAAGCAGTACATATACTGCCCTTTGTATGGAGTTGTTTTCAGGAATTATGAGGGTACATTTACCAAGAGGATTTTATAAAGCTGGCACTTAGGAAGTGTTTCAATGGGAAGATGAGTGAGAGAGAGTCCTGAAATGGAAAACTTGACTTGAATAGGTTGAAACAACAATTTTCAATTTAGCGTTAGCTTTACACTCTTTTAATAAGGGACACATGGATAATTATACAGATCTGACATTTATATTAATGGGCTCTCATTAATAACACTGAAAATTATACCTATTTATATGGCACATATTTTAAATATACTTGGCACTTACAATAAAGATGATGTTTTTTGTTAATTTAATTCTTAAAAAAAGAGTCAAAGTAGGTGAGATTTATTTTGCAATATTGAATAAGATATTGGAGAACAATGCATAATGTTTACTGGTGTCAAGTCCGGGAAATAGACTTGGAAGCCACTTCAGTGTAAAATTAAACATGCAAGTATAATAAAAATACATTTAAAAAAATCCTCACGCCTCCTGGACATGGTCCTGTTTTTTAACAAAATTTCTGAGTACAAAAAATCTACTCGTGTAATAGTCATTTCCTATCAAATACTTACCAATTTATTAAATCATATCCTATTGTTTACAATTTGTAGTCTGGTTATTTTATTCTCATTTTTAGGTTTCAATAGGAGTTATATACTTTTGTAATTTTGATGCAGAATTTTGAACTTATGTTGTCTTCATGGATATTTACAATGCAATCCTTAATCCTACATGAAAACCCACATTCTAACAAATTTTATTTGCCATATGACAACTTTCTGAAGCTTTAGTAAAACAACAGGCACCAGGTAGTAATATTAGCTTTGCCATTTCTCCAGACAAATATACAACTATTATTTTTAGTTGCCAATTACGAAATCAGGGATTTGAATCATGCTGTAAAAGTCACTTTTATCACAAAGCTTTCCAAAGAACTCTCATTGCTTCCCATCTCCCCACTGTGGATCTGAGAGATGCACAGGGAGAAAACTATGATGATTACAAAATATTTCTGACCTAACTCTTTCCTATTCAAATTCCCATGTTCTTCTAATGATAAGGTTTAGGTTTCACTGCTAATAGACTATTCTTCCACTGAGATTTAAATTCTCAGATGAGATTGGATGGGTAGAACGTTCCGAGGGGAAAAAAAAAACCTTCAATTTTCTTGGCGGATTTAGCCTTTTTCCATTAATGTTGAGATTATTCCTTCAACTATTTTGTTGCAAATATTTATAGTCCACATGTTGAAGGAAAGGCATTGCAGAAAAGATTTATTTTTCAGCAAGTACCCTACTACTTGTTGTCATACTGTAGGTATTTTAAGTGCTTCTCTTTGCTCACTGACTTGTTCTCTGTCACACTATAAGAACGTCAGTTTACATTAGGGGTGCGTCTAGACTGGCAAGATTTTACACAAAAGCAGTTGCCTTTGTGCAAAAACTTGCCAGCTGTCTACACTGGCCACTTGAATTTGTGCAAGAGCACTGACATTCTAATGTAAGAATTCAGTGCTTCTTGCGCAAATACTTTGATGCTCCCGCTCAGGGATAAGCCCTCTTGCGCAAGAGGGACAGTGTAGACAGGCACCTTAATTTTTTGCGCAAGAAAGCCCGATGGCTAAAATGGCCATCGGAGCTTTCTTGCACAAAAGCGCGTCTATACTGGGCATGGATGCTTTTGCGCAAAAGCACTTTTTGTGCAAAAGTATCCGTGCCAATCTAGACGCTCTTTTGCGGAAATGCTTTTAATGGAAAAACTTTTCCATTAAAAGTATTTCCGCAAAATCATGCCAGTCTGGACGCAGCCATTCAATTAGTATAATAATTTCAGGCCTTATCTATACACAGTGGAGAATAACATAACAAATAGTAGAGATCAGGGAGTATGGGGAATTACATGTACTGGTCCCTTTACCGCACTGGAAAATTTGCTTAGAAATTAATACAGTACAACACTATGTTAACACTTAAGTGGAAACCATGTCTTTAAGAGATGTTCTAAGGGTTACAGACAGCAGAGGAAGCTGTATCAGGAACCATGCTGACAGGGAACCAAAGCAGGTCAAGTGACATCATGGACCATCCAGAGGACACTGAAGTTTTACACTTTGAATTCTTTGAGAGGAGTTGCCCACTGAGGAATAATCAGAAGATTCTATGAAAATATCAGGGTTCCAAAGTAATCAAATCTGCTATAGGGAAATCTAACTGGCTGTGATATATTCTTGTAGAAAAGAGTGACAAGTAAAATCACCATTCCTTGACATTAGAACATGGATAAGATGGGATAAGTTTACACAGCTTGCAAAAGTTAGCTTACCAGCCCACATCTACAGATTCAGGTTAGGAGAACTCACACAACAGACCTGAAGAATTGGAAGGGGGTGGACTTCAGAACTGAAGTTCTAGCCTAAGATACAACTTTAAAGTGCTGTCTATACATCTATTTTTAGAGCACTTTTGACAAGATAGCCACCAATTGGGGCCTCTAAGTTCAAACAGAATATAAATAATAAATAGTAATCACAAGATTCAGGAAAAAGTCCCCTATAGGTACCAAGTGCAAGCATTATTTGTATTTTACTTTAGACGTTCATGTTAACATACTTGATGTCTCACTTCTCTTAAAAGAGAACTCTACTACTAATTACTTATCAATTATTATTATTATTATGTTTTATTTTTAATGTAGGTGCATAAACAGTAATTAAACTTTCAAAATCTTTCAAAATATCTGAAGCAGTCAGGATACTGCATTTCCTACTTTTGAGTAATTATTTCTGTTTTTATTAAGGTTTGTTTTACAAATGTATAAAATAGATTATAAAGAACATTACTGATATTATGCTCTGTGCTGCTTAGGCTTAATAAATATTTTATCCCACACCATACATTAAAGCCAAAGAATGGAGAAAAGAGTGGTAGTAATCTCTTCCACATATTCAAAGTGCCTTCAATAAAATAGGGGTGTATAACAGTCAGGAACAAATTACTCAGGTCTGCTTTAATAAAAGAGTACTCTTACAGCAGTATTATTCTTAAGATACTGACATTTCCATTGGTGCTGCAACTGTATTCTTTCAAAGTAGTATAGCTTGTTAAAACAGCAAGATCTCTTTTTTTTGCAATAGAGTGTTTGTGTCCAAGCAGACAGAACGTTTGTACAGAATGCATCCAGGGAACCATAAAACTGGGGGGGGGAGAGGGGGGGACATATTTCTCTGTGGTATGTTAGTACTTTGAAAAATTCAATCACTGGGAAAAAATGTTTTGCTGAAAAACATCTGAAGAACCTTATAAAAGCAATGGCTATCCACGGGACCTACTTAAATAATTTTAAGAGATGGAATATATCTTTGCTTATCTTCTAAAACTCATAAGGCACGTTGACACTGCAGCGTTATTTCAGAATAACTGATGTTATTTTGAAATAACAAAGTGCATGTCTACACAGCAAGCCATTATTTCACAATCATTTTGAGATGGCAGACTTCTTACTCTGACTCCTGTAACCCTCATTTCATGAGGATGTAGGGTATGTCTACACAGCAACATTATTTTTTAAATAACTAGCATTATTTTTAAATAACTTAATCCGCGTTTGCACAGCTGGCAGTTATTTTGAAATAATATCAAAATGCTTTCAAGATGGAGGACTTCTTACTTTGACTCCTATAACCCTTACTGTACGAGGAGTAAGGGAAATCGAAGGAAAAGTGCTCTATCCTGAAATAAGTGCTGTGTAGACGCTCCCAATTTTGGAATAAGCTATTTCAAAATAAGCTGTAAAATTGACATAGCTCAATTTGCATAGCTTATTTCTAGGTAAGCTCTGCTGGAAAGATGCACACTAACGGTGTGTTTAGACGACAGGGTTTTTTTTTTTTTTAACGTGGCCTTTTTTCGAAAAAACTTCCCCTGCATCTAGACTGCCACTTTGTTCTTTTGAAATTAAATCAAAATAAAATGGCGGGGGTTTTTTTTACCACAGTAAACCTCATTTTATAAGGAATAACGCCTTTTTGAGAAAGTTCTCTTTCGAAAAAAGGAGTCCTTGAATGCAAACAGGGCTTTTTTGAAAGACAGCCTCCAGACTGTCTTGCTTGCTTTTTCGAAATAAGTGGTTGCACTCTAGATGCTTTCCTTCGAAAGAAGCTTTTTCGAAAGATTCTTTCGAAAAAGCCTCTTTTGAAAGAGGATTGCAGTCTAGACATAGCCTGGGGAAGCAGACGAGTGTTCTTCCTTTGACTTCCTGCTGTGTAGACATCACCAAAAGCTGAATTTCAACTTCAGCTAGGCAATTGACATAGCTGAAGTTATGTATCTTAATTAAACTTTTGCCCTGCAGTGTAGATGTGCTGATAGAGAGCTTCTCGAAGGGTACGTCTACACTACAATGTTAATTCGAACTAACTAAGCTAATTCGAACTAACGAATCCAGACTAAAAAACTAGTTCGAATTAGCATTTTGCTAATTCGAACTAGCATGTCCACATTAAGTGGACCCTGAACCAGGCTTAAGGATGGCCAGAAGCAGTGCCAGCAGGGCATCAGAGGAGGACTTAGAGCGTGGAGCTGCTGTCTCACACTAGCCGAGGGCTGTGCTTAAAGGGTCCCGACCCCCACCCTGGACAGACAGTTCTCAGGGGTGCCCCGCTTACAAAACAGTCCTGGCTTGTATTGCCCGGAGTACCCACACTGGGCACATCACACCACTCGGCCATCAGCCCGGCTGCACTTGCCGCAGGCTGCCATCTGGGGAGAGGGGACAATTGGGGGGCTGCAGGAGAACTTCCACCCCCAGAAGCCCGCAGAGCCAGCCCAGTCCTCCCCATCGGGGGCTCGTGCCCCATTCCTCCCTCACCTCCTTCCACTTACCCTTCCCTAGCCCCTCTTCTTGATGTACAAAATAAAGGACAATTGTGTTCAAAAATGGAATCTGTCTTTATTGAACAAAACTGGGGGAGACTGGGAAAAGGAGGTGGGAGAGGGGAAGAGAGAGGGTGGGAGAGGGGAGGGCAACTAAAATGATCAGGGGTTGGGAACAGGTCCCATATGAAGAGAGGCTAAAGAGACTGGGACTTTTCAGCTTAGAAAAGAGGAGACGGAGGGGGGACAGGATAGAGGTCTCTAAAAGCAGGAGTTGGGTGGAGAGGGTGCATACAGAAAAGTTCTTCATTAGTTCCCATAAAGAAGGACTAGAGGACACCAAAGGAAAGGAATGGGTAGCAGGCTTCAAAGTAGTAACAGAAAGTTGTTCTTCACAAAGCAAAGAGTCAACCTGTGGAACTCCTTGCTGCAGGAGGCTGTGAAGGCTACAACTAGAACAGAGTTTAAAGGGAAGTGAGATCAAGTCATGGAGGTTGGGTCCATGGAGTGCTATTAGCCAGGGGGTAGGAGTGGTGTTCCTGCCCAAGGTTTGTGGAAGGCTGGAGAGGGATGGCACGAGACAAATGGCTTGGTCACTGTCTTCGGTCCATCCCCTCCAGGGTCCCTAGGGTTGGCCACTGTTGGCAGACAGGCTACTGGGCTAGATGGACCTTTGGTCTGACTCAGGACGGCCATTGTAAGCTCAGGGCTCAGGGTCGGGGGTCTCAGTGGACCACCTTGATTTTCATGCACACCTGCTCCTGGGTGGCCAGGCTGGCAGCTCTCCTGCCCTAGCCGGCCACTTTCCTGTGCCTAGTGCGGCAGTCGTGGACAAGGTCCACGATGTCCGCACTAGCCCAGGCTGGTGCCCGCCTCTTGCGGTCCCGGGCAGGCTCCCGGGAGCCGCCAGCCTGGT
The DNA here is from genome assembly GCF_049634645.1 of Pelodiscus sinensis. Taxonomy (NCBI): domain Eukaryota; kingdom Metazoa; phylum Chordata; order Testudines; family Trionychidae; genus Pelodiscus; species Pelodiscus sinensis. The sequence goes on from NC_134723.1 coordinate 14,015,494, forward strand.
CCCGGGAAGAGGGGGAGGATTGGGGGGCATTGGGTAGGTGGCTCGATCCGTGCCAGGTGCAAGATCTGCTGGCTGGGTGCTGGCAGGCTTGCACCTGGCACGGGCACCATAGCCAGCCCGTGTCCCTTTAAGCAGTCCGGGGCCAGGAGGGGGGCAGACGAGTTTCCCTAGTGTTGGCCAGAGTGGCCACCAGGGAAACCTGGGGAGGGCTAGCCTCCCACTAATTCGAATTAAGGGACTACACACCCCTTAATTCGAACTAGCTAGTTCCAACTAGGCTTAATCCTCGTAAAATGAGGTTTTCCTAGTTCGAACTAAGCGCTCCGCTAGTTCGAATTAAATTCGAACTAATGGAGCGCTAGTGTAGCGCCTATTAAAGTTAGTTCGAACTAATATCCGTTAGTTCGAACTAACTTTGTAGTGTAGACATACCCCTATTAATTTCTCTGGTGCTGTCAACCCAAGACATTTTAATTCAGGAAATAATTATTAGTGGAAATAGGGGAAATTCACCAGTATTATTACTGCATTTTAAAAATAAAGCAAGTCTCAAAAGTAAATACTAGCAAATACTTTACAATATGATTGAGACTCTACTTATGGCTTTATTTAGAAACATACATACACGAAGTAAGAATTATCTCTCTGTGGTTTCTATTGCGCAGTGTAGGAATTCTGAACGTGGACAACAAGGAGAAAAATATTCTGATCATATATTCCAGAATTATAATATCTTCTATCTGGCTGTGTCTACACTGGCACCCTTTTCCATAAAAGGGATGCTAATGAGACACTTTGGAATTGCAAATGCCGCGGGGGATTTAAATATCCCCCGTGGCATTTGAATGAACATGACTGCCGCTTTTTTCCGGCTCGGGGTTTTGCCGGAGAAAAGCGCAAGTCTAGACGGGATCTTGCGGAAAATAAGCCCTTTTCCGGAAGATCCCTTATTCCTACTTGAAAGTAGGAAAGCGGTGCCAATGTAGACACAGCCTCTTAGTCAAGCATTGGTTTGAAGTACACTCACAAACATGAAACATAAGGAATTATTTTCTTCTTGTCTGCTATCATCTTTAATTTAAGAGGGAAGGTAGTGGTGCTCTGTCATGGACACCATCTGTATCATGCCTGATGCAGAAAGGCCTTTGGCTGCAACTTTACTGAATCTTATATTTTATTAAATTTCAGGATAAAACTTAAATTATTTTACCAGTTCGTCAATCCCTACAGGCTCTTGATCTGCTGTAAACTACTATGGGCTCTGTAATCTAGTAATCTGGCTCCTTAGAGTGCATCTACACAGCAGGACTTAACTTGACATAAGCTACGCAAATTGAGCTACATAAATTGCATACCTTATTTCAAAATAGCTTATTTCGAAATTGGGAGCATCTACACAGCACTTATTTTGGGATAGAGCACTCTTCTGCCAACTTCCCTTACTCTTTGTACAATGAGGGTTACAGGAGTCCTCCATCTTGACAGTATTTCAAAACTAGCCAATTAGCCCGTCATAAGACGGGATTTTCAGCTCTCTCCTCCACGTCGGTCTTCTCTCCTGAGCCTCCAGTCTCTCGCTCCGTCTCGCAAGTGGCCGTTTGGGCCCCACACTCCCCATGCAGCATGGGCCGCTCAGAGGGAACAGACAGCATTTCAGCAACAGCGCCGCCCAGAGGGAACAGCCAGCATTTGAGGCAAGAGCACGCCCCAGAGGGAACAGCCAGCATTTCAGCATTACAGACTCACAGATACTGGGCTACTATATATATGATAACTGCCTGCTGTGTAGATGTGGGCTAAGGGTATGTCTACACTAACCCCCTAGTTCGATCTAGGAAGACTAATGAGGGCAACCGAAATTGCAAATGAAGCACGGGATTATATCCCGTGCTTCATTAGCATGTTCCCAGCTGGTCACCATTTTAGAAATTGACTAGCCCAAAGTAACTGCCCGTGTCTGCGGGGGATTTAAATATCCCCCGCGGCATTTGCATTTACATGGCTGCTGCTTTTTTCCGGCTCAGAATAAGGGATAACCCGAAGGTTGTCAAATCCAAATGCCCTTGCATATATGGAATAAGAATCTCCCGGAAAAGGGCTTATTTTCCGGAAAATCGCGTCTACACTGGCGCTTTTCTCAGGCAAAAACCCCGAGCCGGAAAAAAGTGGCAGCCATGTAAATGCAAATGCCGTGGGGGATATTTAAATCCCCCGCAGATTTGCAATTCCGAAGTGTCTCATTAGCATCCCTTTTCCGGAAAGGGATGCCAATGTAGACACAGCCCATGTCTCAGTAACAGGATGACTAGTGAGTTCCCTCATCTTTTCCAATACTTGGGAGGCCAGCAGTGTGGCATGCTATTTAAACCATCTTATTGCCATAGATATCGACTGCAAAATTCTAGACTTTTTACTACTATTACTGTTTTTCAGCACTTTAGTTTCTGCCATGGCTTTCCATATGCCAGTCCATGTTTCCCCACACTCTCTTTTTAAATTCAAATGGAAACTCTTTACTGGCAATCTGAGGTGTTCATGTTTCATCAAACTCTGTGGGGATATGAAAGGAGGGGAAAAGGGGGTTCCCTAGCTCTTTTTTTTTTGTCATGTCAGATCACGATTTCAAAAGAGAACAGTTCACTTGCTTGCCCCAGATCAGCAGTCGAGGTCACCAGTGTAATGGACACGCATTCCCGATGGGTTCCTAATAGCAGGAGCCAGTCCCGTGGGTTTCAGCACAAGCTCTCCCACCCCTTGGGTTGCCACTCTGTATTTTTAATGCTGCTCTGTTCCTTTAAAAATGCCCAGTGGCAATTGGGGAGGAGGAGGCTTGTGCTGAGAGAGACCTGTGGGACCAGCTACTACTGCTCTGTTCCTTTGAGAATGCAGAGAGGCAGCAGGGAGGTTGTCATGAGACCTGGCGGGGGATCAGAGACCTCTCTGTCCCATTAAGAGTGTATAGAGGGAGAGGAAGGGGTTGTGCTGAGACCGGGAAGTGAGTGCTGTAACTGCCTTTCCCTAACAATTGATCGAGTAGTTGATGGAATTTCCATTGACTACTTGACTAGCAAATTATTCAAATAAAACAGAAAGGGAAGGGACTGAGAGCAGGAACAGCTATGCTCCGCAATGACCAGTGGGGGCAAGGAGTGCAAGGGACAGTTACACTGCAGAGTGACTAAAGGAGGGGAGAGGGTGGCCACTCCACGAAGAGAGTGTCCAACTGGGGCCAGAGTTCTCAGTGCTGAACGAGGGGGGAGGGGTACCACCCAGAAGCCCCACTGTCATGTCACCACCCAGAAGCACCACTGGGACTGACCAGTGTAGCCCTGGCCCTTTCCCAACCCCCACGAGGGCCTGCTGCATGAGCAAGGGTGCAGCAGTTGTGGCCCCAGTGAGCCCCCCCCAGACCTCCCAGCCCCCTATCCCTGCACTACCAGGCTTAAGCCCCCCTGCCTTGCACCCCCCCCCCACAACTCTCAGACCCCTGCCCTAAGCCCCTCATCTGCTGCCCTGATTTCTGCATCCTCTTCTCTTGCCCTGAGCCCCCCCCCCCATAGTCAAACCCCTGCCCTGAGACACTCCCCGCACCTTCCACCCCTCTACCCCCGCCTTGACTCCTGATCCCCTCATCCCCACCAGCCTTCTACCCTGAAGGACCCAACACTGGGTAAGTCTTCTAGTCTATTATATGCACAGGTGACTCAGAATGTCAGGATAGATTTAGCCATGAAAGGAAGGAGTCTTCTAGCAACACCCTGGTAGGGTCATTGTGAACATTGCACACCAAAATGAAGAGCAAGTAGATAAATTTGTATCTGAATATTTCATTGGAGTGATTCTCTGTACATCAAAAAATATACCAGATGGAACATCCCCTAACTCAAGGGTGGAGAACTTTTTCTGGGTCAGAGGCAACTGACCCACAGAAAAGTCAGTCAGGGGCTGCACACAAGTGAGAAACAAAAAAACCCCACCCCGTACAGTGTGGGCTCCCCAATGCTGTCGTGTGAGCTCCGAGCCTCAGGAGCCAGATACAGGTAAGCTGGGCTCTGCATCCAGCCCCTGGTCCTTACGTTCCCCACCTTTGCATTAACTAATGAAAAATGTTTACCTATATACTCGAGTATAAGCCGAGTTTTTCAGCACATTTTTTGTGCTGAAAAATGCCCCCCTCGGCTTATACTCGAGTCAGCGTCTCAAGAACTGAGGCGGGCGGGCTCAGCGTGTCTCTGCCGCCGGCCGGGTTTAGCCGCGTGAGCCCGGAGCTCCAGCCCCGGTAACCGAGGCGCTCGGGGCGGGGGGCGCTGCCGGGAGCGGGCTGGGCTCCGTGTGTCGGGGGCCGTCGCTGCGCGGGGCGCTCGGAGCCTCTGCCGGCCGCTTGGGTTGCGGCTGCTCGGGGGTTCCTTGTTAAGAACACAGAGGCAGACCCGGTGAGTGTCTGAAGTCTTCTCCTCTGGCTCATCATGAGATGTCATGGCAGAGCTGATTCAGAGCCTGCAGATGATAAAGACTGTAGCTGCTTGCCTTCTCCGTGCTGGAGACCCTGGCTGTATGTCAGCTACCAATGCCAGTTTAAGGCTTTGATCCTACTCGTCAATGCCATGGATGGATCAAGCCCCAGCTACTTCAAAGACCAAACGGTGGCATATAAAGCCCCACAAGGGCTGTGCTGTTCTGGGAAAATGCACATCATAAGACCAGGATGGAAGCTGGGGACAAAGCATTCTCAGTGGGAGTTAACACCTCCCCTGCTTAGTGAAAATCCCACTAGATGCCTATTTGCAACTTTTACATGCCTAAAATACCTTTGAAAATCTGGCCCCTGGATACTCTGGTGGTGGGTGGCCATATAAAGCATGATGTGGGGCTGATAGCATGCGTCTGTTCCCGTGTGTGACTGGTGCTGGCGCTGGGCGCTTTCTTGCAGGCGGCCCTTCAGGGGCTCATTGGATTGGCGGGACGACTTTGAGCGGGAGTTACGGTATTTTTGATACCATATTGTTTTTGTTGACCCCCTTTTCCACTTACAGAGCTAGGTTATTGTTTTTCTTTGAAATAAATATTCATGTAATTTTATTGGTATCTATCTTCATTTTTTACATTTACCAGTAGCTGCCTCATTTCCTACCCTAGGCTTATACTCGAGTCAATATTTTTTCCCAGTTCTTTGTGGTAAAATTAGGTGCCTCAGCTTATATTCGGGTCGGCTTATGCTCAAGTATATACGGTAAATATTTGACACACATGTAAAATGTAAAAGGGTTCTACACTTTTCCTGTAACATTTGATGACCTAAACAATTAAAAGAGATCTGAATTCCAAAGGGTTGATCAAAACTAATGTTTCATAACAGAACTTACCTGGTAGGCCCTGACTCCCTACTGTTTTTCTTTCTCTCTAAGCCCTAAAGGCTAATATGGGCCACTGTGCCTGATTAACTAGGCTAGGGGCTTCAAACTGCAAGCCAATATGAAGAGAAACAGACTCTTTCTTTCTGTGGGATGTTTATGCTAATGTTTGGCAGTAAAACACAGACCCACATGTAAATTCTGTTAATAATGTGCCAACATCTGCTGCAGGCAAAACACAAACACCTGAATTCTGGTCTTGAGAGGTAAACGAAGGATAAATAGTATTAATTATTTTGTTCAAACACATTTATAATAATGAAATGTGTGCCTATCTTGTATCACTGATTTGGAATTATTATTTTAGAAGCTATACTATATGGGAATTTAGTAAAATCTGAGTTTTGCAAACCTTTTTAAAGTTTCTTGAAGTAGTTCCCATTAAGGTAGACTGTTATTTTTCTAGGGAAGTTAAAAAAACACACGAGACATTTCTTATTAAATGGAAGCTTTTAAATTTGTGTTTAAAATTAGTTTTTGTCTGGCTCCTAAGACTAGCATGGGAATATAAAAAAATAACTGCTCATGCAGAAAAGCACCATGCAAAAATACAGAAATTTTGGCAAACTCATTCAAGTGATCCTTTAGTAGTGGGACATTTCCCAAGTAAGATGGGTAGTATGTTATCGCAAGCAATATTATTTGATGTTTATAAGATGTATTACTTTTTCTGTGTGGTGAATAAATGCAAACATCCTTTTAATTTTCAGTTTTTACTTAACACTACTCCAACTCATGAGTTTTAATAACTAATCTTTTGTAACTGCTTTAGCTCATTTCAACAGTATTATATTTCCCTGCTTTGACACTGCACTCCATATGGGTGAATGGCTGACATATCCATTCATGATAGCACAGGAAAATGAAGTTTAATCAACTGCATGTACCAAAATCAATGTGCATGTGATCTCACATCTCTTTGTAAAACTGAAGAGTTTGCTCAGACATTTCTCTCTTCAAAGGAACTTTTTTAAAGTGTTTAACTGTTTTTTATATGCTCTTGTCTCCCTTCAGTATTGCTCAGATGGTAATCTTATTTCATGTGCAAACTCACTTAGATGACATAGAATGAGCTACAGCTGTGTGCTGCTATTTAAAGTAAAATATATCAAACCGTTCTTACAACACTTGAGCAAACAACAAACTTAACTTTTTAATTAAAGATTATTAAAAAGGCAGAGCTATGTTTTCTAAACTGAAAGTCGTATTTGAAATCAGCATCATCAGGTTTTGTAAAATTCTGAAACACCTTGATGCTGTCCAAATTGCTTCGTGAGCACCAACAATTTTAGAAAGGTTGTTGCAACCCAGCAAAACAAAAAAAGTAGCTGTGAAGCTCGTACAAACATGCAAGTCATCAGTCACTGATTTTCCAAGCAATCATTAAATACCCGATCAGAAAGTTTATCCATCTTATTACCTGTAAATGAGTTTTTAAATATTACAAAAAATTTTAAAGAAAGAAGGAACCATTCTCTGTTCAGATTAAGAAAGTAGTATGTTACCTCTCACACTGTTCTCAAACAACAAAACACGTTCTTAATTCATGACCTATTTTGTTTGGATTTCTTGGCTTTAAAAAAAAGCTACTGATTGAAAATGCAAGTTGTACCATTTCTGGCACAATTTCCCATGTAAATTAATCATTCAGTCTGGAGTTAAAAGAATTAATGAACTCTTTCTGTAACTGACCTGCACTGATAAATATTTGACCCAAGGCAATCTTTCAAAAATAATACTGTGCAGAAAAAGTAATGTGGTGGAGAAAAAAACATAAAGGAAACAGCAATCAAAATCATGTTGGGCCCAAACAAAGTATCTGCTGCATGGGTACTTAAGTTAAACTGAGTGAATTTTAGCCACTCAGCACCATACAGAAAACAACTAGGATCATATTATATATCACCTACAGTTTGAAGTTTTTTAAATGATTAAGCTCAAATCAAGTCCATGGGTTTAAATTGTGCTCACCTTATTCATGTGAGAAAGTCCTACTGATTTCACTGGGTCAGTGGGACCTAAGGGTACACGTAGATGAAGTTAAAAAACTCGTGGCACAATCACCGCTCACCCAAGTCAGCTGATTCAGGCTTTTGGGGTTCAAACTATGAAGCTAAAAATTGTGGTATAGAAAATTTGGGCTCAAGCTGGAGCAGCACAAGCTCTCAGACCCTCTCAGAGTAGAAGGGCCCAAAAGCTTGGGTTACCGCCAGAGCCCAGACATCTACAAAACAATGTCTACACTCACGGCTTCTTTCGCCAGAAATATGCAAATGAGGCTAAGCGTGGAATATCGACGAGCCTCATTTGCATACCTAATGAGCCGCCATTTTTGCAGAAGAGGCTCTTGCGCCAGAAGGAGCTGTCTACACTGCCCCCTCTTGCGCAACAAAAACCCTCTTGCGCAATGCCATTACGCCAATTACTTTTCAGGAAGAACAGCATTGCGCAAGAGGGATTTTGTTGCGCAAGAAGGGGCAGTGTAGACAGCTCCTTCTGGCATAAGAGCCTCTTCTGCAAAAATGGCGGCTCATTAGGTATGCAAATGAGGCTCGGCGATATTCCACGCTTAGCCTCATTTGTATATTTCTGGCACAAGAAGCCGCGAGTGTAGACATAGCCCAAGTTCCACAAGCCCAAGTCAGCTTACCCCAGTCAATCACAGTTTTTTTATCACCATATAGACATACCCTAAGTCAGTGATTTCCAAACTTTTTTTCTCACGACCCAGTTGAAGAAAATTGTTGATGCCTGTGACCTGACAATTTGACTAGAGTGCAGGCACTGAAGGGGAGCTGAGGATGAGAGCTTTAGGTGTAGGAGGGGGTCTCTGGCTTTGGAGGGCGGAGAGGTCAGGGCTGAGGCAGGAGGTGCTTATCTTGAGTGGCTCCTGGTCAGCAGTGAAGCAGGGGCACTAAGGCAGGCTTCCTGTCTCTCCTGGAACTGCAGCCCATGCTGTGCCCCTTCAAATGCTTTCCCGTAAAATGTGTAATTGATCTAAATTGGAGGCTTATTACTCACTTTGTATTAACTGCCTTTTTCTCCAGGTATACAACAATGAGACAAATTCTCCTCTCAATTACATCTATTCAGAAACTTGTATTACTTCATCTTTAATTCTTTCTCAGCTATTGTTCATCAAGCAAGATATACTGCTATGAAGTCAGGATCCAGAGATAGGAACAGAAATAATGGATATTCTACATCCCCTCTGTTATTTATCTCTTGGGGTTAAATTCTTTATTCAATGTACATGCATAGCTCCTACAGAAGATTAATGCAAAGGTTTTCCCTGACTTCACCAGGCAAATAATTGGTTTCATTTTCTTTAATGGAAGTTGTGTGCACTAACTTTACCATGAATAATGCATTTACAAATACTTTACATGTATACACAAATACACACAAAAGAGAAAGTATTAAGTATGACCCATAGAATGTCTTAAAGCAGTCCCAGCTCTGGGGAAACTCTATTCAGAATGGAAGACAAATTGTCTTGATGTGTTAGAATGTGCAAACTGAAGCTCTGATTATTGGAGAACACTGCTTATGGTGAAGTTGCATTACATTAGGGTTTTACTGCATTTCGATTGATCGTGTCTTCCTCAACAAAACTCGCATGAAAAATCATTCAGCTCAAAGACTGCAGTATGCAACTTCAGCAGGGAACAAAGCTGAGTGTCTCTTGTCTGCTGTTCCCCAAGAAATTATAGTTTACAGCCTGTTAGTGGGAAAGTGCTATATTTAAGATTTCAGCTAATGTTTTCAGAATAACAACCCCTACCCCAAAATATAATAACAAGCAATGTGCTCATTGCCCTTGGCAGCACCATTAAACTGGGCAGTCAACTACTTCAAATAGCTGAGAGTGTTAAATGTTAGTTCTGCCTTAAGTAGGTTGATTTTAACAGCCAAATGTGCACTGTAGTCTATCTGAGCATTAAAAGCACCTTTCAAACTTCATTTTACAGAAATGTTAATGACCAGAACAAACTACTGAAGGCAAAAAAAGAAAAGCAATTATTTCAACAGATGAAAGGAAACAGTAAATTAAGGCTTCTGTTTTAAGAGAGGTACACTAACTTATCTATTTTAAGGAAATGTCATTAGCTGAAGGCGCCATGGAGATTTTAATCTTTTCATGTTTTTCTCTCTTTTGTCTTTTAAACATGAGATTGGGGTATAAGAAAGGGCATTAAATCTTTATTTAACATCTAATAAACCTCAAAAATATTTTACTGAAAAATTAGCAAAATTATGGTTTCTAAACGTCTAATTTACAAGGTGTTGTCTATTATGATGACATGTAGGAAGACGTTGCAATACTGTAACTTACTGAGACTAAATATAAGATATGTATGTAGACTTCTTTTAAGTTTACCAGATGACTGGTAAATAAATGAAATATACAACTCAAGAAAGATAAAACATAGCAGAAGTGAAATTCTTGAATGTGTTTTGACCAGGTGACTTCATTTGTATATATAAGTGTGTGAGAGAAGAATGAAAACTGGGAGAAGGGAAGTGCAGTGTGGTGACTTTCCTTGCTACCAATGGGTGTGTCTGTAGATTTTTTTGAATGTTAAAGCAAGAGTCTAACACATTAAAATACGGAAATTTCAGTTAATACTATTTCAGTTCAGTAGAAATTGTAACCTTGAGAAAATCTTGTCAAATGGATAATATTTTAACAAGAAATACATTTTAACATAGGGATATCTGTGTTTCTTAGTTTTGTTGCCACAGTTTAAGAAATACAAACAACATTTATTCCCAAAGGAATTTGAGACACATATTTAAAGAATTTTTCAAATAAAATTCAGAGTCCGATTTCTGTGTAAGAGGACTCAAATAGTACTCATTATAAAAAAATACTTTGATATAAATGAGGTATTTGAAAATAATTTCTTTTCCTTATATCTTGATAAATACTTTTCATTCTCAAATCAGCCATTCATTCAGTTCAGATCTGTAAATAGATAATTTCTCTTCTACATGTGTGTACATGCAAACTTCACAAGTGCAATTTGGGAGATAGTTTTAAAAATTTGATTCAAATGTCAGAGCAGCTTCAGTGAAACTGGCACAGTCCAACTGTATGTGGCTCATGGTGTGAGGGAAGGACATAATGTCAATTAATTAACAGAAATTGGCAAATGTTTTTGGTGAATTGTTTAACACTGATTAATTACTTAAACTTTTCTTTCAATCCATTTTTTCATATTAAAGCCCCCTAAGATAATGGATAAGTAAAGGGGGGGGGGGGAACTGTATTTGAAGATAAGCATCAAAGGAAGAAGTCAGAGGGTAGGAGAAGATAAGTTTTGGAAACTCTGGACTTTTCCATGCTCCCCAAGTTTTGATATGGAAACCAACAAAACCTAGTTCATGGTTACATTTTAACTTCTTCAGTAATGTTTTGGTTATTTCAACTATTTTAAAAAAATATTAATATAAAAAGTATTAATTAAGCCTTAAAACAGAAGCAGTAGGTAAACAGTAGGGATAAATTATTTTTAATAAACCAAAACATCTGGACAACAACTTTCAAATATCAAATTAATTAAGTTTAATTATTATAAGGAGTTTGTTTTAAATATACCTAAAATACATGAACTTCCCTGAAGCATACTGCAATATGCACAAGAACATCCTGAAAACACAGGCTTCTACAGTAAGTGAAACAATGACAAACACTCTCAATTATATTGACACTAAAACTCTAATTCAACATGCTTGGTCCAGCATTATTGAAGTCTATGTAAGGTTTAAGATTCATTTCAGTGGGAAGAGGATGGGACCTTGACTCTTAGAGTACGTCTACAGAGCATGCTTATTTCGAAATACACTGTTTTGGATTTTTTTTCCAAAATAGCTTATTTTGAAATAGCGCATTTATACACAAAAATGCACCGAAATATCGCTTAGCTATTTCAAAATAGAGCATCCACACTGATTGGACGCTAACTTGTATTTAAAGCCACCCAGAACCACTTCAGGCAGGGCATCAGGATGCAGGCTATCTGAGACTCGTGCTGTACAGCCATTTCTCAGGTTCTTCTCCTGCTTGCTTACCTCTCTAAGGAACAACAAAGCATTTTCTCTGACTGCTGTGGTTCTCCTTGCAGACACTTCAGCTTGCCAACTGGAGCCGGAGCTGCCTCTGGACACACTACGGCCCCATCTGCCGTGCTGCAGTTCCTGCAGCATTTTCTGTAGGCTGCCCTTCCGGCGCTGCAGGAACACTACACCCAGCTCATTGAGGAGACCCTCACCATCTTTCTGGAGGCACAGCTCTTCCAGCTGCACCCCACCATGCACTGCTGCTTCTGGTGACTAGACACCAGTTCCAGAACTTTGATGAGGGAGGAGACCTTTCAAAAGCTGTGTGCCTGTCTCACCCCTGCCCTCACACAACAGGACAGACACATGCACCCCGCAATCCTCCTGGATAAGCGAGTCACCATTGCTGTCTGGAAGCTCACCACGCCAGACAGCTACCAATCTGTTGGCAACCAGTTCAGCATCAGGAGGTCGACCATTGGAGCCCTCGTCATGAAGGTATAGTGCTCTCGGGCTATTGTTCCAGGAGGGGGTGGTGAAATGCCGGAATGGGGAACCCTAGGAAAAGAGGGGGTTGGTATGGTGTTGGGAAGAGGTGCTCCCTTCCCAGGTTTTTCAGACCTGCCCTCAAACAGCCCTTTTGGGGATGGGCTATGTATAGGGTGGCTTTGGGTGTGGTTGGCAGGGGAAAGTGGGGGTGGGCTTGGAGACCTCCCAAGGGCTCTGGAACCCCTCTGATTCTCTCTCTTTGTTTTCTTTTCTGTCTCCTTCTGCAGCTGCTGAGGGGCATCAACACTGTCCTGCTGTGCAGGGTCATCTACCTCAGTGACGTGGACCCCATTGTTACCAGCTTTGCTGCCATGGGCTTCCCCAACCACAGGGGACTATTGATGGCACCCACATCCCCATCCAGGCCCCCGACCACTGGGCATCTGTCTACCTTAACCAGAAGGGCTACTTCTCCATGGTCCTGCAGGCCCTTGTTGACCACCATGGTCAGGTTACCGACATCTACGTCAGGTGGTTGGGGAAGGTGCATGATGCCCGTGTGTTCAGAAACTCCAGCATCTTCCAGAAACAGGAAGCCAGCACTTTCTTCCCTGACTACACCATCAGGGTCAGGGACGTGGAAATGCCACTCTTCATCATGGGGGACACAGCCTACACTCTCATGTCATGGCTCACGAAACCCTACACTGAACACCATGACCCCAGCAAGGAATGCTGTAATGCTAGGCTCAGCAGGACCCGCATGTTAGTGGAAGGTGCCTTTGGGCATCTCAAGGGGAGGTTCAGATACCTCCTGACCCAGCTGGATATAGGGGAGTGGAACATCCCTACAGAGTGGTAGCTGCATGTTGCGTGCTCCACAACATATGTGCATTCCTCCCTGGGTGGGGAGCAGGAGCAGGCCAGGTCAGCACGGCCTCTGAACAGCGCACACATCTGCCATCTAGCAGGCTGATCAGGTGGGGGTGTGCATCCGGGAAGTTCAGAAGGAGAGTTTCTCACAAGGACTCTAGTGACACTCTCCCCAAAAGCACTCTCTGCCTTTCCACCCTCACCCTTCCCTTCTCCCCCTTCCCTGCAGGGACAATAAAACTGAAATTGTTTTTTGGAAACAATCAACTGTGTGTGGTTTTTATTTGGGGTCAAAATAACTGGGGAGGCACTGGAGAAAGAAACTAGGAGAGGAGAATGGGGGGGAGAGGATGAGAACCTTCAAGGGTGGAGGAGATACTCAGGGCTGGGAGTGGGATTGGTGCCTGGCTCAGCTGGTTCCACCGCCTTGTGTGCAGAGACCTAGGTGACCACAGGGAGAGGAGAGGCTAGGGGGAGCAGAAGAACATGAAGCTGGAACAGGGTCAGGCATAAGAGGTGAGGCAGGAGCAGCAGCAGGAGCAGGAGTTGGTTCCAGGTGGGCGAGGAGACTGAATGGTCACACACATGGTGCAGCCGTGCTGCAGCAACTCTCTCCATATCTCTTTGCGCAATTGTATGTCCTCCTGGAGCCTCTGGTCCAGCATCTCTTGCAGGGTCCGGAGCATGGAGATGTCCTCCCGCAGCAGCTCCTCCTGCATTCTCCGGTGACTGCGGCTTCCTTGGTTTTGGGTGACTGTCCGGGGCAGTTTCGCCTGGACCTCTCTTGCATCTAGTTTGGCTGTGGAGAATAAAGATAGACGGTTCATCATCCCTATTTCTGAACCCTTGCCCTCATCTGTGAGCCGAGACTGAGAGCTCTTGGATCAGATAAAGGTGATATACTGGGAGCAAGGCCATCTGTGGCCTGGACAGCGGGCCCTTTCCTACAGAGGCCCAGATGTCCCGAAGGAGCAGAGTTCCCCCCCCCCACATATCCCGGGGACAAGCAGACATGGGAAGTTGCCAGCCACATTGGGATCCTGAGGGTGGGGCCTTGGGCCTGCTGGGCTTGCCTCAGTGCCGCACATACGTCAGGTCCAGCAGTGGTGGCATCCTAAGGGGAGAGGACTTGTGTCCCTGGCCATTGAGGAAGAAGGGGTAAGGATGTAGGTGGGGAGGGCTGTGTGAGTGGCAGATGCTCCTACACCTGGCAGCACTTTCTCCAGGAGCAGGTGCTTCCTCAAGCATGCAGGCATGCCCATGCACTGTGTGAGGCACCCCTGAGTGTGTGAGTATGTGGCCATGTCCCCAGCCTTCTTCTAGTGGTGGCTTGTGGTGGCTTGTGGTGGGAGGGTGTCCCACCCGGATGTCAGAAGTGTGGTTGGCCTCTCCAGATCCTGTAAGAGCCCAGAAGTGCTGTAGTGTAGCCTCTACGGACTGTGTGGCCCAGACTGGTGCTGCACATGTATTCATGTGCACAGACTGCAGCGCAATCCCCAGGCCAAGAAGGCCGAGTGAGGAGCGTGCCCCAGCCCCTCGCCGCCCTCCATCTCCACCCTGTATGTGTCATGTGCCTAAGATCACACACCTGATGAACCTTCTCCAGCCTCGGAGGATGCCTGGGACACATCCAAGCCATGAAGTACTTGCTCCCGTGTCACCGAGGTCATGGTGCTGGCTGCATCGGGGTCCTCCTCCTCCTCTGCATGACAGGCTTTGGTCCCTTGGTGGGCAACGACAGGTGTCTCCAGCCCTGAGTCGACCACCAGGAGTGGGGAAGGGGCTGCACTGCCCCCCCAGGATGAGGTCCAGGTCAAGGTAATAGGTGCAGGAGTGGGCTGCATTCTCTCACCTTGGAATAGGCCTGGCAGCGCTCCTGCACTTTCATCTGGACCTATTCCTGATGGGTCCAGATATAGTCCTTTGTGGTCAGGCTATCGGTCATGCAGCTGTAGATATTGGCATTGTGCCGCCTGGTGCACAGATCCTGGAGATTTTCCTCCTCGCTCTACACCCCAATGAGGTCCAGGATCTCCACCCCAGATCAGGACGGCACATGCCTCTTGTGGCACCTGGCAGGTTCCTGGGCGCCATCAGACTGCTCTCTGGGAGTGGAGGAGGGCTTTTGGGGGGCTCTAGGGTCACTCATGATGGCCCTTGGAGTGGTTGTGGCAGCAGCAGTGTGGCTGGAGGTCGTGAGGGCCAGCTCCCTGCCATAAACCCTTTCCCCTGGGAGTGCAGCTTTAAGGGCTGCTGGGGAAGAGGAACTATAGAGTTCTGATGAGTGTGGACAGAGTAGCCAGCAGCACATATGTGGGATTTCCTGGAGTCCCCTTATTTCGAAATAACTCCAGCTGCCATGTCTACATACGCCCTATTTCGAAATAGCTATTTTGAAATGGGCATTATTCCTCATGGAATGAGGTTTACAGATTTTGGAGTAAACGAATTGCTGTGTAAACTCTTGCATTATTTTGAAATAATGGCCATTATTTCGAAATAACTGTGCTGTGTAGATGCACCCTTAGTAAAATCTTCTTGCAAAAGCTAGAAAGGACAGCCTTTTCTGTTGAGGAATATAATCATAATTTAGTATTGACCTGTGATAACAACCAGACCACTTAAGATTTCAAATGATAAATGCTTGTGTCACAAATACAATTTGGGCATATTGCTCCTATTAAACATCTGTATCAAATATTTTAGGAAGTGTCTTTTTTAAGCCAATAAACTAAAATGATAAGTTTTAACTGCATCCAGCAAGGTATACTTATTTAAAAATACATGTGAAATTCACTTTCACAAAAGCAGCAGTGTCATGAGAAAACTTAAGCTTTAAGTTTTGTAAACGTTGCATTTTCAATATTAGAGTGTCAGTTTTCATTCACTCTCTGACAAGATTGTCAATCAAACAGCAATCTAGTTTTGTAAGACTTTAACCAAAGATCAGAGCAATGATACTGCTGAGTTCACATTATCTTCCCACCGATAACAACTTGAACACTTTCAGAGTGCTGCATCAATATTACTTTTGCACCATTCTTTCCAAGTAAATAAAACACTACAAAGTTTGGCAGTTCTTCTAGGTTCCATTTTCAGCTCTGACAGAAACTGACACCCCAACACACTCCCTCCCCACAATTGCTAGCTGTGAATAGTAAGACTTGCAGTCAGTTAAACTAATGTCAATTAAAAAGAAAATGAAGCAAGCTCTCTGCCTTCTTCTTGAAATATACTGAATGTCTTTTATTCAATAACAATACTTAGGCAATAAAAAGATAGGAGAGAAAAATGTGGTATATCATCATTTTGCTTCTGACTTTAGCCCAATGGCAAATGAAAGGCATCCAAAATCAATTTCAAGAAGCTAATAAATTCAGTCTGTCAAACCAGTGAAAATATAACTTTTGCAACCTCATCATCAAGCTGATTTGTAAGCAAAGTTGGGCCCAGTTCTTGAACATTATGTCACCTACATGTATAGTTTCTAGCAGGTAATATACCATTTTCACACAGTTGATATTCAGAGGCTAAACATGTTTATATCTTCTTTCCCCAAAGATATGTCCTGGTAATATCATAATAAAAAACTGAATGTTCTATATATAGGAAATAATCACACTGATCACTATCAGTTATTTCTTCAATAGAAAAGAAAGATGAAGCCTCATGTCTGAAACAAAATGACTGAGTGTTCTGCACAAAATCTACGTGGTCTTCAAAACACACTGTTTAATGGCAACTGGGTTTTTGTTTTCTTTTTTAACTAGGAAAAGCTCAACCGTCTCAAATAATAGATAGCACTTTCTAAAGAGGAAATTAATAGAGGTTATATTATGATTTAAGCAGAAATTGTCCTGTAAAATTCTGAGTATACTAAATTCCCAGATGTATGGATTCTGATCTTAGTGACACAGGAGTAAACCTGGAGGAATTCCATTTATTTAATACAGTTATTTCAGATTTATGTGAGTGCATGTAAGAATACGATTTATCCCACAGACTGCAGTATGCATTGTAGGTACTTTTCACCTCTCTTCTATGTAGCACATTCCAGAAACAAATCCTAAATCCACATAGCTACCCAAAGAATCCAGAAGGCTGTTATTGGTAACAGTATTTACCATTAAAATAAGAAGAATAATTCTTAAAAGTGATAAAGATTAAAAATGTACCTGTGACTTTTTTTTCTTTTTGGCTATTCTATACATAGATGGATAGTCAAATGGGACTAAGCCCAACCAATCAGGATCCAACAATGTACCAAGGCTGATGTCCCAAAGGTGTACCATTTACCACCTTGAACTAGTGAGGCTAGAACTTTTCCACCCTGGGAGGCTGCAGTATATTTGGCTGCCACTGGAGGTCTTTTCATCATAGGCTGCAGGTGCAGAAAGACGAAATAAAGATTTTGGTAAGGCTACTTCATTTTCTCCTCATAGAAGGGAAATATGAGCCAGCTTAGATATGCACTCTGTAGCCTCCATTACAGAGGTTGAAAGCAAGAGACAAAAAAGGAAAGAGAGCAGAAAAAGGGACCTGTATTCAGGTGTTGTGCAGTGATTTCTGATATGCACGTTACCTCTGCTATCGTTTTTCTGACCCAGCTACAAGCAGGGATAATAAAAGATGAACAACACTCATGTAAATGATTATGGAGAATCATCTGCATTTACACCTTTTCTCCTGTTTCAAGTATATATGTACACATGTATGTTTGCATAGGTTTCTGATCCTGGAAACATTTGTGCACACAAAGACTGATTTTAAGCCTGTGTGAGATAGATTTGGTGTGTGGGGGCAGATTCTCAGGCTGTGAGAGAGAAAAGAGAATGTCTAAGCAGATGGGTTTTGGGCTATAGGGAGCTGAGAGGACATGGAGGCTGTGTCTAGACTGGCCAGTTTTTTCCGGAAAATCAGCTGCTTTTCTGGAAAAACTTGCCAGCTGTCTACACTGGCTGCTTGAATTTCCGCAAAAGCACTGACAATCTCATATAAGATTGTCAGTGTTCTTGAGGAAATACTGTGCTGCTCCCGTTCGGGCAAAAGTCCCTTTTGCGCAAAAGGGCCAGTGTAGACAGCTCAGATTTACTTTGCGCAAGAAAGCCCCAATTGCGAAAATGGCGATCGGGGCTTTTTTGTGCAAAAGCATGCCTAGATTGGCCACGGACACTTTTCAGCAAAAAGTGCTTTTGCGGAAAAGCGTCCGTGCCAATCTAGATGCTCTTTTCCGAAAATGTTTTTAACGGAAAACTTTTCCGTTAAAAGCATTTCCGGAAAATCATGCCAGTCTAGACGTAGCTGGAGAGTTTCTGAGATAGAAGGGGAAGGGATTGGTTTGGCAAGGTTAAACACTGGGGCTGTGTCTACATTGGCATCCCTTTCCAGAAAAGGGATGCTAATGAGACCAGTCGGAATTGCAAATTCCGCGGGGGATTTAAATATCCCCCGCGGCATTTGCATGAACACAGCAGCCGCTTTTTTCTGGCTCGGGGTTTTGCCAGAGAAAAGCGCCAGTCTAGACGGGATCTTGTGAAAAATAAGCCCTTTTCCGCAAGATCCCTTATTCCTACTTTCAATAAGGGATCTTCCGGAAAAGGGCTTATTTTCCACAAGATCCCGTCTAGACTGGCGTTCTTCTCCGGCAAAACCCTGAGCCGGAAAAAAGCGGCAGCTGTGTTCATGCAAATACCGCGGGGGATATTTAAATCCCCCGCGGAATTTGCAATTCCGACTGGTCTCATTAGCATCCCTTTTCCAGAAAGGGGTGCCAATGTAGACACAGCCTGGGAGAAGTGAAGATCAATGAGAGGTAGCCTGTGGGAGTTTACAGAAGATGGACATTATTGGGTACAATGATATTTGAAGGGGAGAAACGGACTACCTGAAAAAGAGGATTTGCATACACAGTGATAAATATTGTTTTTTGCTGTTTTTTCTGTAAAAGTGTCCTGCTTTTTTCCATTCTGGACCATGGTACTTGAAATAGTACTACTGCATGCCCGGGCTTGAAGCAGTAATAACAAACACCAAACACATTGTTTCCATCAGCAGCAGCCAACTATAAAAATCATTCCAACACTCCTGATTCTGGAAGAAGGAAAAGCAGCAAAAGGACGACCTTACAGTTCCATTTCCTCATCAGCTCTTCTTATCCATCAGCAAAACATCCCCTTCACTGAATCACCAGATCTCAGCTCTTAACATTGAGAACATGATGTATCTGGTGTCTGTCCTTAGTGATTACAGACAAGGATTACATTTTAAAACGTTTTATGCTTGTTCTTTACAATCACCATATCAGATCTATTTTACCATGTTAATTCTCCAGGATTCCACTGAGCAACAGAGAATGAGGGGCATTACAAAGGACAAGTGACTGAAATCTGAACAAGTGAATGCTGAAGACAGTTATTTGTTAACATCTATGCATCTCAAACCCCTTATAAACAAGTGAGAGAATAGCCTTCTTTGTTGAAGTTTGAAATACTATGCCCCTTCCACTGAACATGGAGAACTCTCCTGTGTCAGTTCTCCACTCTTTGAAATGCAAGGAATCCTTTAGCAAAAGCAGGGAATTCAAAATCCAAGAATTGATATTCCTGACATATTTGCTGTTAAAAACACGGGGAAAAAAACCATTTCAATTCTTCTTTAGTGGCAAATTAGGGCAGAAATGCTTTCTGGTTTATGCTTTTGTAAGTCATATATAAAACAATAAAATGTTTGCGTTAATGCATAATGGATTCACACTGACTTTCTGGACGGTGCTTCCATGTTTGTGCCTTTATTTCCCAAGGATCCACTGCTTGGATGAATAAGTGCATTGCCTGAACTGTATGTAATAGAAAATGAAAAATCCGATCACGCAATGGCATGTGGCCAGGATTTGATCAGCTATGTGAATGAACAAGAGTTTCAAATATAACCCTTCCTTTTGATAAAGAAAAGCAAAAGCTACACTGCTAAACACATGCACTACTTAGCAACAAAGGCCAGGGTAGAAGCAAATCTGGCCCTAGCTTTTGTGGCTGTAGAGATGCCCCTAGCAGTTAGAAGCTATGCAGCTTTAATGTGCAAGGATAGGAGCTGGATTTGGGGAACACAGAGATGGTCTGTTGGCATGAAACTCTGATATATTAGGGCCTCATGTACATTACAGATCCCTCTCTTTCTTTCACTACACTCCCCATAGTATTCCTTAGCTCCACAAACCCCACGTGGTGTGAAGCATCATACAACCTGGTACTCATGTTGGCTGCATCTAGACTGGAAAGTTTTTCCGCAAAAGCAATTGCTTTTGCGCAATAACTTGACATCTGTCTACACTGGCTACTTGATTTTGCGCAAATGCACTGACGTTTTACTGTCCGAAATCAGTGCTTCTTGCACAAATGCTTTGATGTTCCTGTTCGGGCAAAAGCCCTTTTCTGGAAATGTTTTTGCGCAAGAGGGCCAGTGTAGACAGCTAAAAACAGTTTTGCGCAAAAAAGCCCCGATCGCGAAAATGGTGATCGGGGCTTTCTTGCTCAAAACCATGTCTAGATTGGCATGGACGCTTTTCCGCAAAAAGTGCTTTTGCGGAAAAGCGTCCGTGCCAATCTAGATGCTCTTTTCCGCAAATGCTTTTAACGGAAAAACTTTTCCGTTAAAAGCATTTGCAGAACATCATGCCAGTCTAGACGTAGCCGTTGTGTGCTGCAGACAAGAACTCAGAACTAAACACAGAGTAAACTGGAGCATGGGTTGTTCACAACCAGATAACATTTTTAAAGATGATAAACTTTGCCTAAACTAGATATTAACATATTTGTGGGTAGCAGGTATAATACGCAGGGGAAGGCATTGTCTTCCCAAACTGCCAGCCTGGCCCTACCCAGACTCTGCACCCTCCTGTAGGCATACTGGTGTTGGAGTGTTGATGCCCCTGAGTGCCTGCCCTCCCTGCGCTCCGGGACTGGGGAGGCTAGGGCCGTGCACCACCCTTCCTTCCCATGCTCTGAGGCTGGGGTGGCTGGGGCCATGTGATGCCTGCCCTCCAGGTGCACAGGGAGCATACGGCTCTTACAGTCAATGTTGTGTGCAATCAGCATGCACCTCATTTCACGTGCTCTTGTATTATGGGAATATCTCTTTAATAATACTGAGAAGAAAAAAAACTACATGGATGGAACTTGCAAGGTCAGAAGGCCCCAGAGCTCAGGCTTCAGTCCAAGCCTAAATGTTTATGCCACAATTAAATGGCCCCTTACCTTGAGTTAGCTGGCACAAGGTCAGCGGTGGGTATTTAACTGCAGTGTAGACATATCCATTGGGTACTTAAACTCTGAGGTGAATGCACACTGACCGTATAAAATTTAGACACAAAACAGACATTTTATTGTTTTTCAAATAATTTTTATAAACCATCTTGTTCCGTTATACTGTTCAGATTTTTTGAACTATTAGTTGACAGATTTTTAGATTTACTTATGCTAATAGCCCTGTAATTCCTTTAGATTTACATATTTACAATTAATTATTATTGTTTAGAAAATATAAGGTGAAGTAGCTAAACTTTACTGAATTTGCTTGAGTCTGTGACTCAAATGCTGTGCTGGAAAGGGTTACCTTAAATTCATCTCTTGGTGAAAGATTGGTGATAAATTCAATGCAAGACATTTATAAAGATATTTTATCATAAGCTTTGGAAGACTAATGATATATTACTATGTTAATGTAATAAGCTTAATTATATCCAGGCCTAACTCTTCACTTAGTTTTGATGTTATTTTTATTATTTATTCTTTGGAGGAGAATATTAAACACAATAAAGTTTGCAAATTTCCACTAACAAACAAGAAAAGTTCATTGGAAGTACTGAATTTTATTAATTAGAAAGTGAACATACTAGATAGAACATATTAGAAAAAAAGCTACAGGCACAAAAACCTCACTGTGTTCATATATTTGACAATAGTTTATTTCCAATTATTTTTGACATTTGGGAAGAAAGAGTTACTCACCTTGTGCAGTAACGGTGCTTCTTCGAGATGTGTCCCCGTGGGTGCTCCACTCTAGGTGCTGGTGCATCCTCGCGCCGGTGACTGGAGATCTTTCTAGCTGTTTCCACCGTGCCACACATGCGCCAGAGCACCCCTGTGTCATTGGAATCTGTTAGGCGCACGTGCGGTGCAGCTCCTCTGTTCCTTCTGTACCCGTCAGAACTAAGGGCTCCGAGCCAGGGAAGGAGGGAGGGTAGTGGAGCACCCATGGGGATACATCTCGAAGAAGCACCGTTACTGCACAAGGTGAGTAACCTTTCTTCTCCTTTGAGAGGTCCCCATGGGTGCTCCACTCTGGGTGACTACACAGCAGTTGTTGATCCGAGGAGGTGGGTTTGGAGCCCCGTGCTAGTCATTGTGGACTGTACTGCCTGTCCTACTGCCATGGAAGATGCAATTGAGGAAGAGAGAACATAATGTTGTGCAAAAGTATGGTCCGAGGACCAGGTTGTGGTGTTACAGATATCCTGTAGAGGGACAATGCTGAGGAAAGCAGTAGTAGAGGACATCTCCCTGGTGCAATGTGCTGTAATCGTTTCAGGTAAGTCTTTGTTGCAGAGTACAAAACATGTCGGATGCACGAAGAGATCCATTTAGAAATCCTCTGAGACTAGACCGCCTGTCCTTTGGATCGTTCCTCATAGGACAAAATGTCTTGGGGATTGTTGCCAGGGTTTGGTGCAGTCAAGATAAAAAGCAAGTGCCCTGCGAACATCCAGAGTGTGCCAAGCTGCTTGAACTGGATTGGCATGAGGCTTAGGAAAAAATGCAGGTAAGTGTATAGGTTCATTGACATGAAAGGGAGAAAGGACTTTGGGGAGGAATTTAGGGTGTGGTTGAAGTATCACCCTAACTTTTGTGAATACTGTATAAGGGGGATCAGCCATCAGTGAGGCGAGTTCACTCACCCTTCTACTGGAGGTTATTGCCACGAGGAATGAGACTTTCATTGATAAATGAGACCAGGAGCAGGTTGCCAGTGGTTCAAAAGGTGGCTTTGTCAGACTCTTGAGAATATGGGTGAGGTCCCAGAAAGTGGTGGTCGGACTGGTGGAAAGGTATTCTGTATCCCCTTAAGGAATCTTTTCGTCGTTGGGTCAGCGAGAAATGAGACCCCATGACCTGTATGATGAAATGCTGCAATGGCAGCTGCATGTACTTTGATAGTAGTAAGAGCTAGGCCTGACTGTTTCAGGTGTAACAAGTAGTCCAATAAGACGGGGAGGGGTGCGTGCACAGGGGATGTTATGTGGGAACTCTTGAACCAAAGCACAAATCTGTTCCATTTGTAGAGATACATTCTCCTAGTGGACTGTCTCCTACTATTGATCAGTATATGTTTCACTGGTTCTGAACAGGCATTTTCGGCATCTTGAAGCCATGAAGGAGCCAGGCATGAAGATGTAGCTTGTGGAATTCCAGGTGGAGATCCCTCCTGTAGTTCTGCGATAGGAGGTCGTGATGAAGTGGGAAGGTATATGGATCTGGTAGCGTCATCTTGCAGAGGTAAGGATACCATGTCTGCCTGGGCCACACTGGTGCCACAAGTATGGCTCGCGCACGATCTATTCTGATCTTGTTGAGCACCTTGTGAAGGAGAGGAAAGGGCGAAAAGGCATATAGAAGGGGACCATGCCATGTGATCGAAAAGGCGTCGCTGAGGGAGTGCTTCCCTAGAGCTGCTCTTGAACAGTAGAGGTGGCACTTTCTGTTTCCTTTGGTGGCAAAGAGGTCTATATCCGGTTGCCCCACTGATGAAAAACTAGTGCAAGCGTGTTCCTGTTCATCTCCCACTTGTGTTGATCATGGAACGTGCGGCTTAGGGTGTCTGCTGTGACATTGAGCACTCCAGATAGGTATGAAGCTATGGGGGTAACTGGTGTGTAAGGCACCAATTCCATAATCTGATGGCTTCCGTGCAAAGGGAGTTGGATCGCGCCCCTTCCTGTCGGTTGATATAGTACATGCAGGTGGTATTGACTGTCATTATGGAATGGACTTGTGAGTTATGTAGGATTGGAAATGTTGGCATGCATACCTGACCGGGTCGCAACTCGAGAAGGTTGATATGTAAGGTTTGTTCCATAAAGGACCATTTGCCTTGAGCTGTGATGGTGCCTAGGTGTACTCCCTAACCCATGAGTGACACATCTGTCACAATAGTGAGTGTGGAGAAGATCGATGGAACAGTACACCTTCCAACATATTCCAGGGGTTTGTCCACCATTGTAGTGAGTTTAGAATTTGAGGTGGTATAGTTAGTCGTTTGGAGAGAGAATCTCTGGAGGGCTTGTAAGTCGTGGCTAACCATGACTGAAGGCCTCTCATATGAGGTCTGGTGAGCTTGACCACATATGTCATGGAAGCCATATGCCCTAGAATCTTGAGACAGTTGTGTACCGTCATGGTAGGAGCTAGTTGTGCACTCCTGATAAGATCGTGCATGGTTTTGAATCTGTGTTCAGGTAGAGTGGCCCTTGCTGCCATGGTATCGATGAGTGACCTATGAATTCCAACTTCTGTGCGGGATGTAATGTGGACTTTGAGAGATTTATGTGGAAGCCGAGATTGGTGAGGGAGGTTATGGTAATATCGATCATGTCTTGGGTCTCATGGAAGGACGATCCTTTTATCAGGCAGTCATCCAGGTCTGGAAAAATGATGACTCCTTGATGATGTAGTGAGGCCATTACGACTGCCAAGGTTTTTGAAAAAACTCTGGGGGCGGTTGAAAGGCCAAACGGGAGCACTCTGTACTGGTAGTGTCGGGTGCCCACCTTGAATCGTAGAAAACGTCTGTGCGCCGGGTCGATGGTGATATGAAAGTAGGCATCTTGAAGGTCGAGAGCCAAAAGCCAATCTCCTTGATCTAGAGCAGGGATGATGGATGCTATAGTAACCATTTTGAAACGGTGGTAAGCGACGTACTTGTTGAGTCTCCTCAAGTCTAATATGGGATGCCACCCTCCGTTCTTCTTCTGCGTTAGGAAGTAAGTTGAATAGAAACCCCGACCGTGGAATTCTGTTGGTACTTGCTCCACAGCCACCAATTGTAGTAGGTGTGAAACTTCCTTATGGAGGAGGGTTTCATGAGACAGGGTAGAGGGATGGGTGGAGGGCATAGAGGTGAAAGGGATGACGTAACCCTGTTGGATCAGTTATAGGACCCATCTGTCCGATGTTATTTGAGTCCATTGACGGTAAAAAACCTGGAGCGGGTGATGAAACTGAGGAGGCTCGGGTATGTGTGTTACTGGAGTCGGTATCCGGATCTCGACATATCTTTCAAATTTGTTGTTTCATTGCAGGTGGGTGGGTTGTTGCCGAGCATTGCTGTTGCTGTCGTTGCAGTCTAAGATGTTGTGGTCTGTCTCTGCCTGAAATCGTACCGAGGTTGCTGGCAGAAAGGCTCCCTAGGTCTCTGGTAAGTTGAGAATCTTGTTCTCTTCGTGGGGGGGTAGTGTACATCCCCAATGTCCTGAGTGTCGTCAGTGAGTCTTTCATAGAATGTAACACCTCGTCTGTCTTGGCAGCAAAGAGGTTAGTTTTATCAAAAGGTCTTCAACCTTTTGCTGTAAATCTCTGGGGACTCCGGAAGCCTGTAGCCATGATATTCTGTGTAATACGATGGCTGATGCGGTCACACGGGCTGCGGTATCTGCTACCTCCATTGCAGATTGCAAGGCAGTATGCGAGACTGCGTGACCTTCGTGCATTATAGTAAGGAGTGTTGACCGTTTATGTTCAGGTAACTGTTGTGCCAAGTCCTGGAGTTTGGAATAATTTGCGTGATCATAATCTGCAAGCATTGCTGTGTAATTTGCTGCTTGAAGGAGCAAGGTAGCCGAGGAATAGACCTTATGGCCCATAACGTCTATTCTCTTGTGATCTCTATGCTATGGTGTCATCTTTAGGTTAGGTTGTCTTCCTTTGTGACCCACTAGGGAATTAGGTGGTGGATGGGTGAAAAGGAAATCTGCAATCTTTGGTGCAATAAAATACTTGCGGTTAGCCTTCTTGTTGGTGGGGGAAATAGACGCGGGAGTCTGCCAAATATTCTCAGCTGGCCTCATCCATAGGGACTGCCAGTCAAGAAGTAGTAGATGGTTCCAGTGTACGTAGGAGCTTATGCTGTTTAACTTGTACCTCCTGTAAGTCCCATTCCTGTGCTAGGTACACCTAAAAGATCATAAAATTTCCTAGAGTCGTCACTGGATGGTGGAGCTTCCAAAGTGACAGCCTCATCAGGAGAGGATGAGGAGTTATGTAGAGGGGATCTGTCTTCGCCCTCTGAGAGAGAATCTTGTATCTCATAGCGACTTGGGGAATTTGGCTCTGTCGTGGATACAGTAAGAGGTGGCGAAGCCGGTGTCCTGGAAGTTGTTGAAGGAGAATGTTGATGACTTCGTTTTGGTCTTAGCTCGCATGGCTGCCATTGAATAGAGTATGGTGGTGGTGGGTAGCTATATTGTGCATACCATGGTGGTGGCAGAGGTGGGTATGAGTATTGCGTGACCGGAGGCTGCCAAGAAGGAGGTCTGTGGACAGGACTAGAATGTTGGGAGGAGAATCTACTCCTGGGTTCCATGCCTGCATTGCTTGGAGACCATGAAATGTGGGACGATCTGCCTGAGTGAACTGACTGCACCGAAGAAGTTGGTGAAGTCAGTGCCAGGGGTGAACGGCTCCGTACCGGGGAGTGGTAGCGCGTGGCATGGTGGCTCGGTGCCGAGGCGTGGGACTTGCTCGGTGTCGATGGCGGTGCCGAGTGGCACGGGGGAGGCATGTAGGTGCGGGGCTTCTCCACAGTCGGTGCTGGCGACCGGTGCTGTGGGTGTTTCGGCACCAAATGTTCCTTATGGCCCGCCGGTGCAGCCGTTGACGATGAGGAGGTCAGGGCCGTTGACACTGGCAGTGCTGATGCTTTCTTGTCTCGGCTCAGAATGCGCTCGCTTGTGCGGTGCTGGAGTTTTGGCCGAAGCCATACCAGACGTACCCAGATTGTCCGCAGTGCTAACCTGTGAGGCAGAGGACACCGAGGGTAGTGAACGGGTTGGGGAACGAGCCATGACTTGTCTGTACCCTTGGTCAGAGAGGCCATTTCTGGAGCCACTGGTGAATTGTCGGATGGAGGTGGAAGAGACTTCTGGAGAATTGTTTTCAGCCTATTAGCCCGGTCTCTGCGCTGTAGAGGTCAATTTTGAGCTGGTTTAGCCCTATGTACCACTCAGAACATTATCAGAGCTTCTTTATATTATGCTGACTAGTAACAGCCCTCAAGCAGCAGTTCTACTGGTCAAGGATTTTCAGAGCACACAGCATTCTAGCTACAGCCCCCACTACTTTCAATTTGCCCCCAATCAAAGTAGTGAAGAGCAGGTGCTATAGAGACGCAATGCTGGTTTCATGCCACTTGGGGAATATCCTGGCTGTTCAAGCCCACAATCCATTCAGTTGAGATAAAGCAGGGCAAGGATCTAGCCCAGGGGTGGGCAATAAAAAACCCCTGGCAGGCCGATGTAGCTACATTTACCTGCACCTCCACAGTTATGGGCAATTGCAGTGCCCGTTGGCTGCGGATTGCCATTTCTGGTCATTGGGAGCTGAAGGAAGCAGCATGGACCTGGACACCACTTCCCACAGCACCCATTGGCCAGGAACAGTGATCCATGGCTGTCAGTAGCTGGGAGCACCTGTACCAGCAGAGGCATAGGTAAATATAGAAACACCGACCTGCTAGGGGCTAACCTTGGAGAACTGGATCCAGACCGTGGACCAGTATTTAGCCCAGGGGTCTCCAACCTTTTTAACCCCAAGATCATCCCTGATAGACATTTATCTAACCTACTCTTAAATATCTCCACAGATGGGGATTCCACAACCTCCCTGGGCAATTTATTCCAGTGTTTGACTACCCTGACAGTTAGGAACTTTTTTCTAATGTCCAACCTAAACCTCCCTTGCTGCAGTTTCTTGTTCTACCCTCAGAGGCTGGGAAGAACAAGTTTTCTCCCTCCACATTGTGACACCCTTTAGATACCTGAAAACCGCTATCATGCCCCCTCTCAATCTTCTCTTTTCCAAACTAAACAAGCTCAGTTCTTTCAGTCTTTTTTCATAGGTCATGTTCTCTAGACCTTTAATCATTCTTGCAGCTCTTCTCTGGACCTTCTCCAATTTCTCCAAATCTTTCTTGAAATGTGGTGTCCAAAACTGGACACAATACTCCAACTGAGGCCTAATCAACACAGAGTAGAGCGGAAAAATGACTTATCGTGTCTTGCTCACAACACACCTGTTAATGAGGAACCCTCTGAAGGTAGGGGGGTGGGGTGGGTTCTGGAGTGGCCTAAGAGATACAGCATTTGCCTGGGGAGCGCAGGTGTCACATGAATGTCATATGTGGGTCCTGCAGCTTAGCAGGCCCAGGATGGAAGTTTTCATCCCTGATGTACATCGCTTAGCACAGTGTGGGATGCTGCAAGCCCAGATAGCAGCTGGGCTTTATCAGCTTTAAGCCATACCTTGCACTGGGAAACTACTGAGCAATAAACAAGTTTGACCTCATGAAAATGATAAGAATGGCATTGAGCCAGGTACGTGCACACGTTTTAAACAACTGTAGTTTAACTAGTGTAGGGAATCTCATGTACAGTGAGTATCAACAGGGACCTAGAACTCAAACGGTGTCCTGAATCCCCCTAGCTGAAGCCAAGTCCGCTGCAGCTGGGTGTGAGGTGACCAGAATGGGACCTCCTAAAGACTAAATGGGTGCCTGTTACTCTTACATGCATTGCTTTGCCTATGCTGATTGTTGTATTACTTTGCAGTAGCTGTGTAACCATCTGGCAGTATTAAGCCTGTAATAGTAGTGACATTGTGGGTATGTCTACACTACAAAGTTAGTTCGAACTAACAGACGTTAGTTCGAACTAACTTTAATAGGTGCTACACTAGCGTTCCGCTAGTTCGAATTTAATTCGAACTAGCGGAGAGCTTAGTTCGAACTAGGAAAACCTCATTTTACGAGGATTAAGCCTAGTTCGAATTAGCTAGTTCGAATTAAGGGGTGTGTAGCCCCTTAATTCGAACTAGTGGGAGGCTAGCCCTCACCAGGTTTCCCTGGTGGCCACTCTGGCCAACACCAGGGAAACTCTATTGCCCCCCTCCCGGCCCCGGACCCTTAAAGGGGCACGGGCTGGCTACGGTGCCCGTGCCAGGTGCAAGCCTGCCAGCACCCAGCCAGCAGACCCTGCACGTGGCACGGCTCGAGCCAGTCACCCGATGCCCCCCAGCCCTCCCCCTCTTCCCGGGACCAGGCTGGCGGCTCCCGGGAGCTTGCCTGGGACCGCAAGAGGCGGGCACCTGCCTGGGCTAGTGCAGACATTGTGGACTTTGTCCACGATCTCCGCACTAGGCACAGGAAAGTGGCCATCTAGGGCAGGAGAGCTGCCAGCCTGGCCACCCATAAGCAGGTGTGCATGAAAATCAAGGGGGTCCTCTGAGACCCCCGACCCTGAGCCTTGAGCTTACAATGGCCGTACTGGGTCAGACCAAAGGTCCATCTAGCCCAGTAGCCTGTCTGCCGACAGCGGCCAACCCTAGAGACCTTGGAGGGGATGGACCGAAGACAGTGACCAAACCATTTGTCTTGTGCCATCCCTCTCCAGCCTTCCACAAACCTTGGGCAGGGACATCACTCCTACCCCCTGGCTAATAGCACTCCATGGACCCAACCTCCATGACTTGATCTCACGTCCCTTTAAATTCTGTTCCAGTTCGAGCCTTCACAGCCTCCTGCAGCAAGGAGTTCCACAGGTTGACTCTGCTTTGTGAAGAACTTTCTGTTACTAGTTTGAAGCCTGCTACCCATTCCTTTCCTTTGGTGTCCTCTAGTCCTTCTTTATGGGAACTAATGAAGAACTTTTCTGTATGCACCCTCTCCACCCAACTCCTGCTTTTAGAGACCTCTATCCTGTCCCCCCTCCGTCTCCTCTTTTCTAAGCTGAGAAGTCCCAGTCTCATTAGCCTCTCTTCATATGGGACCTGTTCCCAACCCCTGATCATTGTAGTTGCCCTCCCCTCTCCCACCTCGTTTTCCCAGTCTCCCCCAGTTTTGTTCAATAAAGACAGATTCCATTTTTGAACACAATTGTCCTTTATTTTGTACATCAAGAAGAGGGGCTAGGGAAGGGTAAGTGGAAGGAGGTGAGGGAGGAATGGGGTAGGAGCCCCCGATGGGGAGGACTGGGCTGGCTCTGTGGGCTTCTGGGGGTGGAAGCTCTCCTGCAGCCCCCCAATTGTCCCCTCTCCCCAGATGGCAGCCTGCGGCAAGTGCAGCCGGGCTGATGGCCGAGTGCTGTGATGTGCCCAGTGTGGGTACTCCGGGCAATCCAAGCCAGGACTGGTTTGCAAGCAGGGCACTCCTGAGAACTGTCTGTCCGGGATCGGGGTCGGGACCCTTTAAGCGCAGCCCTCGGCTAGCCTGACACAGCATTTCCACGCTCTAAGTCCTCCTCTGATGCCCTGCCGGCACTGCTTCCGGCCATTCTTAAGCCCGGTTCAGGGTCCACTTAATGTGGACATGCTAGGTCGAATTAGCAAAATGCTAATTCGAACTAGTTTTTAGTTCTAGATGCGTTAGTTCGAATTAGCTTAGTTCGAATTAACTAAGTTAGTTCGAATTAGCACTGTAGTGTAGACATACCCTGTGAGATTAATAAAAGCAACTATCTATCCCTGATCGACTTTGTCTTGAAGCGAATCCACAACCATGTTAAGACCTGGCCCTGTGGCTTGACAGCAGGGTTGGGGGCTTGAGTTCTGCCCCCCAAACGCCCACCCTGGGAGTGGCTGGACAGCTGCCCCAGAGGTGCAGCAGCAGAGGTAAGGCAGGCTTACTTCTGCCCTGGCCCAGCACCACTCCTGAAAGCAGCTGGTATGTACAGTAGTGGCTCCTTGCTGCCCCTCATCTACAGGCTCTGTCCTCACAGCTTCTACTGGCCATGGTTCTCTGTTATTGATCAATGGGAGCTGCAGGAGTGGCATCCACTGGCAAGGACAGCATGTGGAGACCCTCTTCTCTGATGTACTCAGGGGCTGCAAGGACATGCCAGCCACCTCCAAGAGCTCAATTACCATGGGGATAATTACTACAGACATGACAGGTTAGGCATTTTAGAACTCACTACTCAACTAATTACATTTAAGCATAAGAAAGACATGAAAGTTATGAAATGCACAGACCAGTCACAAACTAAAAATAACCCACTTTGCACGCAGTAAAAGTAGTAACAACCCTCCATGTATGTGTTGGGTCAGGACAGAAGAGAGGACAGTGTGTGTTTGTGAGAATGACTGACACACACTGTGTATGAGTGACAGAGATTTGCATTGCCAACCTCCCTTCATCCCCTTCTCTCTGTGGGGAGACAGGGTACAAGAGTGGGGGGAAGAGGGACACCCAGACATCAGCGCCCGCCCTCTTCTCCCTCCCATACCCTGCACAGCAAGCAGGAGACTCCTAAGGGGCAGCTCCAAGAGAGAGGGCAGGAGCAGCATGAGAGTGGGTGGAGGGGCAACTGAAGTGCCAGTGCTTGGTAGCTTCCTGGCCAAACCTGTCAGGATCACCTGTCAGAGGCTCCAAGATCTACTGGTAGATCTCGATCTACTGGCTGATGGCCACTGATTTAGCCATTCCTGATCTAGCCCCTAGTGTTCAAACTGAGACAAAAAATGATTCACAAACTTGTTTCAGGCTCAATCTGAATGCCAAAATGTACTGAATTGGGTTCAAAAAATAAAACTCCATGAGTGTTGTCCATTACTAATGACAATACCTGATAGTATACTAGTAAATATTCCAAAGTACATTTTGCAAGGGAATGAAATGTGATGAATATGAGAACTTACTACAGGTTAATATTAATTCTTAGCAGAGAAGGTGAAAGAATATTGCTGGATTTTGAGTGTGCATTTCAGGATGTGCAAATCAGCAATGTGTAAATTAGAGAGATTCTATTTATCTGTTAATCTATATCAATACTCACACTGTTTCTTGATGTTTTCCAATAAGAACTTGAAAGGGGACCTTGAATCCCTTTTTATTTATATTCTCCCTTTCCCCTATCCTATTCTGTGCCCTTCAATGGCTGTCCTTGTGACATCTTTCTAAAACCAGAAAAAAAGGATGCTATTAAAAATGCCTTTACTACAGTACGTGTTAGAGGAAATAGTTGATGCTTGGGATTTTTAGCCAATCAATTAACCCCTGAGTCACATCTCAAGTAGCAGAGAAGGCATACAGTATATAAAAAGTAGGTATTCAAGCTTCAATTAGGATGATTTTTCCCTAATAATTTAATATTTTGGTCAATTAAGTCTCAACTCTAAATTAACTATTATAGGAATTGTAGGGGCACCTTCTCATTCCAAAGATATTTATGGTGTATTGTAGCTGGTCCTGAGAACTATACTTATTCTCACTCAAATATTTTTAAAACTGCAGATTGATTATATTTAAAAGGGAAAAGGCATTCTCTCTTGGAACAGGAAAAGAAGATGTCTTTATACTGTGCTTGCTAAATCACGAGATACTTGTACATCTGCTGTAACTTCTGTGCCAAAGATAAGGTTACAATTATGCAACAGATCTATTAGAAGAAAGTTAACTACTCCACCACATACTCATAACACTTGTCATATTAAGGATTTGAGCCTAGATATTTAAAAAGACTAAACTAATCTCTAGCCCACTTAGCTTGTTTAACATATTGCTGGGCATAGCAGCTTAGAATGTTAGCTTGTTTTTCCATCTGCTAGTCACCTAGACACTACCAGTTTGTAAAGTACTTTCTTGGTACTCATTTTAGAAGAATAAAGTTCTGGATTGCCTCTTGGGAAGCAAAGGACATATGCTGATGCTCCACAGTTACTGAGTTGCTGCAGAGATGAATCTTTCTTGGACAGCATTCTGTTGAGTAGGCTCTGGAATCATATAAAACAGCTACTTGCAAAAAACAAAAAAGCCCAATGGTGACTTCCTTGGCCAAATCAGTGATCTTCCTTCAACTAATTATTTTTTCTTGCTCAGAATAAAAACAGTCTGTCTTTGAAAAAGTCTGTCTATCATTAAAAAATAAAACATTGCAAAGTTTTTGAAACAAATATAGCAGATGTCATAGTAGTTGAAAGTACAATTAGAGAGCATAACGCTGCAGAAATAAAACTTCAAACAAAAGCAGAAACAGCTCTTTGTGCACATCAATAATTTAGAATGATTTAAGAACTGTTTTATAGATGCAGTGCTTTCTGTCCATGTATAATACACTTTCAATAAATTGAATGTGGTCTTTATAGGCAAACAAAAAGGGATACATATCTTTTAAATTATTTTAGGATAATTTTTTCCTCAGCAAACATCATTATTTATCAGTTTTGAAAAGAAGCCAACTTCTAACAGTTGAAATGCACAAATTTTGGCACACAACATAGAAAATGGTAATCTCTCCCCTTTTTAAAAATGATTTTGCATCTATTTTACACATTTGTCAAGTTCTTATCTCAAAGCCCATGTAGTGTTATACAGTTCTATTAGAAATCATTATATTACATTTCTAATGATTTCCCCTAGCTAATTTGGTAAACAGAAAAGGAAACATTCATTGCTACCAGGTGCTGTTAACTTTATAGGTTGACTATAGGGATTTGGAGGAAAAAAGGTTTGCTCTTTATTTTTATTTTTCTCTTCTTTGCATTTATTTTAATCTCTTGGACTCATTCCATCTCTTTAAATCTTTTGTTGAGATGGCCAAATTCATGACAGTGGTATAGATGCTCTTCTTTTTATTTATTTGGGTTAAAAATTTCAGAGAATGCGGTTCATGGATTAGATATATACAATAAATACATTCCTTTTTTGTTGGGAAGGATGCAGAAGAAAGATGAAAGGAAGGGAATCCTTGAAATGATCCCTTCAAATTGTCCTTACTCTGTCATCCTTTTATTGGGAACAGGAACAGCCTATAAATACCTGCTCCAAACCTAAGAAAGCCCCAAGTATTTATATACATCCTGAAGGCCAGTTGTTTATTCTGTTTAGGTGCTTTTTTCCTGAAGTGTGCAGTCAGAACGGATTTGGATAGTAAGGAAATAAATTTGTGCACAAAAGAGTTCAAGTGGAAAACAGAAATACAGGAAGTGATGTCAAGGAGTAACAATAGTATTTAAGAAGTGGCTGTTAGGCAGCAAAGCCAGATGAAATGGGAAGAGAATGACAGTCCAGGTGAGGATGAAAATCTGGTCCCCCAACAGCTTTCATTTATACATGTAAAAATCAAGAGTAATTCCATTTAAATTAATGGAGCGGATTCTCCACTCAAATGGAATTACTCCTGATCTTTATTCTTAAGGTAGAGTCTGATTACCCCAAATCTCCCAAATTTTGGGGATTTTCCAAAGACTAAAGCAGGGAATGACTTCTGGGAAGCCTCTGAGCTAGTGAAATATTTATATGGGCAATCTGGATAGAACAACCAACCAAAGCCCAGGAGAAAGAGCAACATATTTGAAATAATCCCCCGTGTGATATCTCAAAAGGTAACAGGCTTGTTGATGGTTGCAGAAAATTAGATAGGAGATAAAGTCAAGAAAGGAAGCTGACAGGGATCAAGGAGACAGCTGAGAGTGAAGAGGAAAAGTTACCCAAACCAAAATCTCTGAAACTTTAGATGTCTGCCTAGCACTGAGACACAAATATTGTAAGAACTCATTAGTCAAAACACCAAGACAGCAGCATATACATATATTAATACACTTTAGATTGCACACTTATAGTGTCATAACCATATTTTTCAGATGTTGGAAGCAATCTATCATCTTCTTGTTCACTTATGATAAGGCACATAAGTTACATTGGTACATACACACACACGGTCACTGAAGCCTGATTAATATTGTTTACACATACTACTCTGGCACCAAATATTACAGTACATTATTCTGTATTCCATAAGTATAAAAAATCATAAATACTTATCTATAATATTCAAGTTAACACTAGAAGAAAAAGTGCTCCAACTAATTATTTCATTAGATTTCAATATTTTGTATTTTTCACAGATTGTATTGTTCACAGGCTAATAATGAATATTGTTGTAAAAATAAAACATTACCTTCCATAGTTCATTTTATTAAGTTATAAACATTGAATGGCTTTATCTTATACCAAAGGGTTTTGTAGTGGTGCCTATTATTTTAAGTCCCTCCTAATGCTTTTACACATATTTATTATCAATTTTAATTTTATGACACTATTTTGTTTTCTGTAAAAACATAAAGAAAATGCACTTTTAAAAAAAAAGTAATTTTTAATTTTTCTATTCCATTTGAATCCCTTTCTCTCTGTAACTCATAGAGCTACAGGACAATAAAAAATTAAATGTAATTTGCACTTTCTACTCTGTACATTTCCTTACTGTTTTGCCTGGATGGCAGAAAGGAGAAAACCAGAAACACTGTGATCACTCTCCACCTTTCAAAACAAACCAACAATCCTGTTTCAAAACTTTTGCCAGCATTCTGACTGTCAGCATTCAAATTACTGTTTCTAAAACTGCTCTAGTAAACTTTAGTGTCTCTGAAAATGTGTTGTCTTTAATTCCCAGGTATACATATCCAGGGGTTTCAACAAATTCACAGGAGCTGATTCTAGATATCGTAATTATACAAGCAATACAGGTAAGCTAGATAGGTCCAAAACCATATAAAAACTTTTACAGTTTGGAAACAATAGCTTGAAATGAACATGGAGGCAGAATTGTATTCATTAAACTACATAGTGTATTCTTACGCTATGTCTAGACTACAGACTTTTTTTTTTTAAAGTGGCCTTTTTTTAAAAAAAACTTCATCTGCATCTAGACTACCGTCGCAGTCTTTCATAAAGAAATCGAAAGAACATGGCTTTTTTAAGACAGCAGTAAACCTTGTTTTACGAGTAAGAACGACTTTTTCCAAAAGAGCTCTTTAAAAAAAAAAAAGCGTTCTTTAACGCAAACAGGGCTTTTTCAAAAGAGAGAGTCCAGATTGTCTGGGTACTCTCTTCCGAAAAAGTGGAGCACTTTTTCTAAAGTCTTGTGGCTGTCTAGATGATCTCTTTCAAATGAGAGAGGCTTGTTGTCTAGATGTACCCTCTGAGAAAATCCATTTTTTCAATTAGCAAAAAATCTTCTTTAGAAACAAATGAATAGCAAAATAAACAAGGTGGTGTTTTCAAAACAACATACAAAGAAGTTTAATAAAAGAAGCATGTTACCGCTTAACATACATGAATAATAATTCACACTTTAGCTTCTGAATTCACTAGTTTTTAGTGTCTGTATCTCTTTCATGGGCAAATAGATTAGATGTTGATGTGTCTGCATTCTGAGATACTTTTACCACTTGTCAATTTTTTCAGACTCATAGCATGATTCATGTTTATGTTTCTAAAGACCAACTTTGGGGTAGGAAAAATATATATATAAACTGATTCTCACTGTCAGGAGAGCTATTAGAAATGTCACAACTGAGTAAAATTTTCTAAAGCACGGAAGTAATTTAGGACCCCAATTCCTATGTTCAAAAGTGAGTTAGATCTATAGGAGCCTAAGTCTCATTGAGTACAAGGAGGTACTTTTGAAAATGGTATTCCTAGTCTAACAATGCGTAAGTTTTCTATCTATAACAATCTATTTCATTGTAACTTGTCAGATCTTCACTCTCATGTGCAGCCTGTTGATGTAACCTGATAAGTTTCTGGGGATATAACGAATTAATTGCAGAAGGGACAAAGCTAGGGGTCAAGAATCAATCACCAGCAAACAAATGACTATTCTCTGGACTAGTCTCTGAACAATGAACACACTTTACTATATTTTATTAGAATTAATTCAGTACATGTAAAAGATATGTAGCCCTAGAGAGTGAAGTGCTCCAACTGTCCATGTAAGAGGCAAGAGCATCAGTGCAAGTTTCTCCACATTGCTCTGCCTTATCTAATCCTTCTTCTAAAGGGACCTCTTGGCTGCAGGTATGGTCAGTCATCATGTTTATTCAAGATGTGGTCTCTCCTCTGTGACTGGAAATGGGCAGACAACTAAACACTCATCAGACAGGAAAGATTTTCATTGCTCCGTCCCTTGCCTAGGTTCAGAACAGATACCTCAAAGAGCTCCACATCTCATTACCAACACCCTGAGTCAAGTAGTCATCATTTCTATATGATATATACGTGACATAAATGTGCTCTCAGAATCTCCACTTTTAAAATACAAATATAGTACTAGTCACAGTGTGTTAATCAAGATTGTAGTGAAGTTTAGTTGTGACACTCAGATCTAACTATATTTATTATGAAGGCCTTTACAGTTAATGTAACTCAGAACATAACTGTTGCAAGTGATAGAAAAGTCCAACTGACATATATTTGTTTGATATCTTTCCCTTGATACAGTTACTACAGATACTTGGAGAAAATTACAATTAATATTGTCCTTTTACCTTGGTCTCAAATCAGATGCAATGAAACCTACCAATTCCTTGCTACTAGTATATACGGGTATGTCTACACTGCATCCCTAGTTCGAACTAGGGATGCAAATGGAGACAATCGAACTAGTTAATGAAGCGGGGATTTAAATATCCCGCGCTCCATTAACATGATCTCGCCGGCGCGCTAGTTCGAATCACAGCTGATTCGAACCAGGAAGTGCGCGCCGGGACGCGTTAGTTCGGACTAAAGCCCTTAGTCTGAACTAATGTTACTCCTCAAAAAATGAGGAGTAACATTAGTTCGGACTAAGGGCTTTAGTCCGAACTAACGCGTCCCGGCGCGCACTTCCTGGTTCGAATCAGCTGTGATTCGAACTAGCGCGCCGGCGAGATCATGTTAATGGAGCGCGGGATATTTAAATCCCCGCTTCATTAACTAGTTCGATTGTCTCCATTTGCATCCCTAGTTCGAACTAGGGATGCAGTGTAGACATACCTTACCTTACTTAGAGGCAGAAATCCCAAACTTCTAAAAAAGGTTTCCAATGAAAAATGATGTTTGACCCAAGCCTTTATTGTCCTTCCTCACATCAGCAGTTTTTTCCAATAAAAAGTGCTGTTACGGGAAGTGAAACTTTCAAAGAGGGATAGTTGAATCCAGACCAGGTCAACTCAAACTGATGAATTCGTCATATCATAAACTAATCCTTCTCAGCAGGCATGTCTGAGCAGCATGTGCATGCACATATACACAGACATACACATACATACTTTCTCAGAAGGAACAAAATTCTACAATATTTTAAAGATATATAATGGAGAATATAAGAAATACTCCGCCAAAGGCACTACCAAACATAGCATCAGCCCTGAAAGCCAAATCAAAATCAAAATGTTTAGCAGAAACATATACAGAATTCCAGGTTGCAGCTGTTCAAATTTCAGTAACCAGGTCTTGCTTAAAGCAAGCAAACAATGCTGACACAGCTTGGTTGGAACAAAACTGTACCATTGTAAGTACAGGAATTTTTGTGAATATGTAACACTGAACAATACATCATTTAAACTATGTAGAAATAGTCTGGGAAGACAAAGTGGAACCATGATGATCCTTAGCATAAGACATAAACAATATAGATGAGACCCTGAAAACATTTAGTTCTATTCAAGTAATATGTGAGAGCTTTTCTTGTACCACAGTATGCAAAACATTTCCCCTTGTTAGAATGTGGCATTGAAAAAAGATACTGGCATATTATGTATCTGATTAAAGTGAAATTCAAAAACCACTTTGAAGAACCACCTAATCTTTACAAAAAAGTATAAATTGTGGATCAGCCATCAATACATTTAATTCACTTATCTGTCTGGCTGATGTTATGGCAATAATTAATGACTTAGGGGAAAATATACAATACACGGCCAAGCATGAACAGCAAAGCATAATAGGCCAGAGAAGTCTCTGCCTTCCCTGTCTAGAGCTGCTGCCACAGGACACTGGGCTGGGACTGCTCTGGCTGGCCAGCAAGAGGCTGGGGCTGCTCAGATCAGTTGACCAGCCCGGGGCTTCTCCAGTCACAAAAGGGGCTCAGAGAGCCTACTGCAGAGGGCAAGGCAACGTGAAGAAAGTGCAGAGCCACAGATTAGTGTCTCTGAAGGAGGCGGTCGCTCACACTACCAAGGGTTCAGAAGGTGGTTTCATGAGTGTAGATAAGATTAAATTAAGATCCCAAGGAAGCACAGGATTTCTTAAAAAGTAAACATATTAGTTAGCTTCTTCACAAACTTCTTAAACATTTGACGCATAAAACCAATCTACAATCATCCAAAATATGGTAAAATAGAATAGTTGTGTTTCAAATGAGTTTCAAAGGTGACACAGATGACCCTTATGTTTTTAAGTGCATTAAATATTCTAAAACACAAGATAGGGAAGCTGAGAAAGAAGAATCAGATTTTCCCTGCATCTAAACCCCAGATTTGGACCATTTAATTAGCAATAATTGCTGTGAGAGATTTGTAGAATTAAGCATGAATTTCATGGGCACAACCCACTTGTGCATCAGTTAAACCCCAGTTAAAACATTCAAGACATAGCTTTGTCATACCTGGCCATAAAAACCTCTAAGGATGGAGATTCCACCACCTTCTTAGGCAATTCATTCCAGTGCTTCACCACCCTCCAAGTGAAATAATTTTTCCTAACATACAACCTAGATTTCCCCCACTGCAACTGAGATCATTGCTCCTTGTTCTTTCATCTGTCACCACTGAGAGTAGCCTGGCTCCATCCTCTTTTGAACCCTTCTTTAGGAGGTTGAATGCTGCTACCAAATTCCTCCTCATTTGTCTCTTCAGAGGACTAAATAAGCCCAGATCCCCCAGCCTCTGCTCATAAGTCATGTGCCATAGTCGCCTAATAATTTTTATCGCCCTCTGCTGGATTCTCTCCAATTTTCCTATATCCTTTCTGTAGTGGTTGGACCCAAAACTGGATGCAATACTCCATATGTGGCCTCAACCAGTGTCAAAAAGAGGAGAATAACTACATGTTATGACAACAGCCTGTCATACATACATGATGTCTGAAGAAGTGGGCTGTGGCCACGAAAGCTCATGATACCATCTACATGTTTTGTTAGTCTTTAAAGTGCTATCAGACCATTTGTTGTTTTTGTTAAGTTTATCCTGTACAGACTAACTTGGGACCCCCTGAAGCTTTTGATACATATATGAGTCACTACCGCAGAAAGGCCTTTCATAAAAACTCTTGGTGCTTGGATAGGCCAAATAGAAGCTCCTTCTAATGGAAATGACATTGCACCACCACAAAACAAAAATATTCTGATGAGTGTCTCAAATGAAATTATCCATTTTTTAAATAAACCATTCTCTCATTGAAAGCAAAGGAATTACAAAGGTCAGAGTGAACATGAAACAAACTTCCAAATGTTCAGGCTTCTTAAATCTAAAATTGGAGGAATTGCCCCATCATTTTTTTTTTACTCAAAAGTATCTAAAGATTCCCCAGGTGCCCGAATACCTACTAGTCAGCCCCTATCAGAAACAATGTCATGATAAGAACACCTTTCTCTCCCCTTCTCTACCAGCAGTAATGGAAAGTGCTTTTCCTGACCCCAACCTACTAATGGCTGCTGCCACCAGCAGTGAATTTGTTACAGGATGAGTGTGTGAAAATATGAAGATGCCTCCAAGGACATCTGTTATAATTTTTCTACCCTTTTGGAAATAAGCTGGCAAGAGGGAGGAGTAGAGAAAGCAATCTAAGCAGACTGCAGCAGACCACTGAGAATTGGAGGTAGATCCAAGAATATTCAACATTGGATGGGAGGTTTCCTCATCAGGTACTGAAATGAAATTCAATGTAGTCAACATAGACTCCACCAGACGATGAAACTGTAGAGCACCCGCACAAGGGCCACTCTGGGCCAAACAAGGAAAACTCTTCTCCCTCTCCCC
Organism: Pelodiscus sinensis; assembly: GCF_049634645.1. Classification (NCBI taxonomy): domain Eukaryota; kingdom Metazoa; phylum Chordata; order Testudines; family Trionychidae; genus Pelodiscus; species Pelodiscus sinensis. The sequence continues at coordinate 14,056,385 of NC_134723.1, forward strand.
AGCCCCGGAGCCCTTAAAGGGCAGCCTCTGGCCATAGTGCCTGTGCCAGCTCCAAGCCTGCCGGCCCAAAGCCAGCAGTCACTGCCCTGACCCAGTGGCTCCAAAACATGAGCAAGCAAGCCACTGGCAGACAGTCCTCCACTGCACCCCAGGAGCAGACTGACAGCACCCAGGAGCCTGATGCCTTGCCTGACCTGGTTCTGGGTGACCTTAAACCTAATTCTGTGTCCAGTCAGTGTGGATGCAGTATTTTGAATTAGCAAAATGCTAATTCGAGCTGGATTTTGTGTGTAGACGCATTAATTCGAATTAGCTTAATTTGAATTAACTATTTTGAATTAAGATAACTCGAATTAATGCTGTAGTGTAGACATATCCTATCTCTCCAGCAATTGGTATTTGGGAACATATCCACAGGAAGAGGAGACCAAAAAGGAGCACAAAACAAGGGAAAATGTGTCTCTTTATTTTTCCACTATCTTTCTCTGAAAATGGATCCATCCTCAGATCCATGGTGGACTAAATCAGAGTCTGCAATGGAAGATGGGAGAAAGCTCTTCATGGAGATCCTGTAGGAATCAAAGCAGGAGGAAAAGATAGAGACTGATACAGAGAAAACTAATAATCTTTCATCTCCTTTTTTTCAGATAAAGATGATGCAGCCCTCAAAGCTTGTCTTTTGCTTGATACCATCTGTTTCTTACTCAAATCTGAGGAATGCTTGGAAGCAGAATAGTGTATATCAGCCACTAAAGTAAAACTCTCCCTCTAATCCAAAGAAGATGGACCTAGAATTTGAACAGGGGTCAAAACGGCATCTTAACACTTCATGGCAGAGAATCTGGCAAAATACTCAAATCCAGATCTCCTTCTTGAAACTAAAGCACATCCTTGGTTTCAGAGCTAGAGACCGTGAAAGAGTCTTGTAAATGGGATTTGCAGGATCCATTTCTATCAATGGCTGTCTTTTCCCATGCCTTCTTCATCTTCATAACAGAAAGCCAGGGCCAACAACATGGAGCTCAGTTCCATACTAGGCAGTCTGACCTTTTTCATTAACATTGACTTCAAAGACTGCTGTTTCAACAGCAGGGATGATGGCTGGACCTGACAAGCGTTCCAATTTCCTGAAACCTTTAAGCAGCTTCAAATAGTGGAAGTCGCAGGAGCAGAATATAGCCTCTAAGATCCGGATCTGAAATGACGAGATCCATAGGGTTTAGCTTCAAAGGACTCCTTCTGGAGAAACACCTACAACTTGTTCTACCTCTCCTTACAAACTCTGGGTCTGAGCATCTGGCAGATAGAATATGAAGAGAGAGAGAGGTCCACTCTCAAGCACTTCAGGTACATCATGTGGTTGTCCAAAGCCAGGAAGACAGCCAGGCACAAAGCACCTCTCTGGAGTCCTAAGCTTCTTTTATTGCAGTTCTATCATAATCTGCAAGGGTATGTCTATGCTACAAAATTAATTCGAACTAACAAATGTTAGTTCGAATTAACTTTGATAGGCGCTACACTAGTGCTCCGCTAGTTCGAACTTAATTCGAACTAGCGGAGCGCTTAGTTCGAACTAGGGAAACCTCATTCTACGAGGACTAAGCCTAGTTCAAACTTACTAGTTCGAATTAAGGGGTGTATAGCCCCTTAATTCGAACTAGTGGGAGGCTAGCCCTCCCCAGCTTTCCCTGGTGGCCACTCTGGCCAACACCAGGGAAACTGTATTGCCCCCCTCCCGGCCCCGGACCCTTAAAGGGGCACGGGCTGGCTACGATGCCCGTGCCAGGTGCAAGCCTGCCAGCACCCAGCTAGCAGACCCTGCACCTGGCACGGCTCAAGCCAGCCACCCATTGCCCCCCAGCCCTCCCCCTCTTCCCGGGACCAGGCTGGCGGCTCCCGGGAGCTTACCCGGGACCGCAAGAGGCGGGCACCCACCTAGTCTAGTGCGGACATCGTGGACCTTGTCCACGACCTCCGCACTAGGCACAGGAAAGTGGCCATCTAAGGCAGGAGAGGTGCCAGCCTGGCCACCCAGGAGCAGGTGTGCATGAAAATCAAGGTGGTCCACTGAGACCCCCGACCCTGAGCCCTGAGCTTACAATGGCCGTACTGGGACAGACCAAAGGTCCATCTAGCCCAGTAGCCTATCTGCCGTCAGCGGCCAACCCTAGGAACCCTGGAGGGGATGGACCGAAGACAGTGACCAAGCCATTTGTCTTGTGCCATCCCTCTCCAGCCTTCCACAAACTTTGGGCAGGGACACCACTCCTACCCCCTGGCTATTACCACTCCATGGACCCAACCTCCATGACTTGATCTCACTTCTCTTTAAACTCTGTTCTAGTTCTAGCCTTCACAGCCTCCTGCAGCAAGGAGTTCCACAGGTTGACTCTTTGTTTTGTGAAGAACAACTTTCAGTTACTAGTTTGAAGCCTGCTACCCATTCCTTTCCTTTGGTGTCCTCTAGTCCTTCTTTATGGGAACTAATGAAGAACTTTTCTTTATGCACCCTCTCCACCCCACTCGTGCTTTTATAGACCTCTATCCTATCCCCCCAGACTCGTCTTTTCTAAACTGAAAAGTCCCAGTCTCTTTAGCCTCTCTTCATATGGGACCTGTTCCAAACCTCTGATCATTTTAGTTGCCCTCCCCTCTCCCACCCTCTCTCTTCCCCTCTCCCACCTTCTTTTCCCAGTCTCCCCTACTTTTGTTCAATAAAGAGAGATTCTATTTTTGACCACACGTTTTCCTTATTTTGTACATCAAGAAGAGGGGCTAGGGAAGGGTAAGTGGAAGGAGGTGAGGGAGGAATGGGGTACGAGGCCTCGATGGGGAGGACTGAGCTGGCTCTGTGGGCTTCTGGGGGTGGAAGCTCTCCTGCAGCCCCCCAATTGTCCCCTCTCCCCAGATGGCAGCCTGCAGCAAGTGCAGCCAGGCTGATGGCCGAGTGCTGTGATGTGCCCAGTGTGGGCACTCAGGGCACAGCAAGCCAGGACTGCTTTGCAAGCGGGGCACCCCTGGGAACTGTCTGTCCAGGGTGGGGGTCGGGTCCCTTTAAGCACAGCCCTCGGCTAGCCTGAGACAGCAGCTCCACACTCTAAGTCCTCATCTGATGCCCTGCCGGCACTGCTTCCGGCCATCCTTAACCCCAGTTCAGGGTCCACTTAATGTGGACATGCTAATTCGAATTAACAAAACGCTAATGCGAACTAGTTTTTTAGTCTGGATCCGTTAGTTCGAATTAGCTTAGTTCGAATTAACTAAATTAGTTCGAATTAGCGCTCTAGTGTCGACATACCCATAGTGCCATACCTGATGTTCCACTGTGTCCACAGAATAGACTGGCGGCTGCGCTTGCATCAGCACTAGGGCTTGCATGAGAGTGACCCAAGGCCAAATTGAGATCTGTTCTCCTCCTCTTCCTGGTGGAGCAACATGCATACAATTTTGAGGTACTGTGCCATTAGGTGCACCAAAGCACACATTAGAATCACTATGGTTTGCCTTAAAATGGCACCCATGCTTGCACTGCTATCTCGTCTACACAGGCAACCAGGGCAAAAAAAGGGTATGAAAAGACTGCTTCCCATTGGTCTCAAGCAAGGGAGGAGGGACTAGATGAGTGCATTATGGGACGCTGACATTGATAAAAAGTTCAACCTTATCTTGTGGTGTAGACATGATTGGTCTAAGTTTGCCTGAGTCTTAGACAAATGTTAAGAGTTACTGAATGAAGACCACATTATTTAAGCCATCCAGTTAACAGTTGCTATTTCAGTTTAAATTTATCACAAAAGTTGTGATGCCTTTACCCCGAATAAAGTATTGTGTTTTATAGGACAGGGCCTTCCTGAGGGACAGGAAGTATAAGAGTTTGGAACGTTAATGCTGAGATATATCTAAAGGAACATGAATTTATTTTTAATTTGAGATTCTTCAATATTTCTCAAGACAAACATACAGAAGAAATTAAAAAATATATTTTTGTTTCACATAATGTCCTGAATATGTGAAATACTGGTATGTTGACAACACAGCCAACGTGTGAATAATGATATAGCACCATGAAAATTTTGAATAGGTGTTGACACATACTGTGCACTTTCTGTACTTCACACGCAGTGTGCATTTCTGCTTTATGCCCTTTAGTTCTTTTCTTATTCCTTGTATACTCCATCTGGATACTTTCATTTTAATTGTTGGAAAAGTTCTGTCTCAAGAGAATACATCCTCCATATAGCATGGTGTCAGTTGCTTTTTCAGGTGGTCTGCACTTGTTTTTACTCCTCCCCTCACACTTAAACAACTGATTCTTTGGCAAAGATAATTCAAACTACAGGCTGGACATCCTTGGTCCAGCATTCTTGGGATCTAAGTGGTCCCGAACCACAAAGTTTGCCAGAACAAGGGAGGGCAAGGCTCCCTATTGAGCTATAGACTTTGCTCCCAGACGAGAATGCATTCCTAGCTGCTGGCCCCATGGCCTCCAGCTCAGGACAGGACTGTGCTTCTGGCTGCCAGCCCCACTGCCTCCAGCCCTAGATGGGGCTGCACTCCCCGCCAGCGCTGGCTGGAACTGTGACTCCTACATACTGCACCAGCCCCAATCAACACTGTACTCCCTACCACCAGCCCAGCCAGGCTGCACTTCTAAACCTGGCCAGCCAGGGCTCTCTGGTCCAGCAACATCCATGGTCCTGCTGGACCATGGATATTGCCAGACCAGAGAGTCCTGTATTTTAGAGGTTCAATCTGTTTGTTGCTATCTAATGAAATGTGGGAAACAAAAAAGCAAATGTTTCCATGGCTTCAAAATTCCAGCCAACTGTAAATTTTTCTATCACTTTCAGTAGAACTACTGCAAATGCCTCAGCTGGCAGAAAAGAAACAAAATCCCAGTTCCCTTCAAATAATATGATCAGAGTATTTAAAAAAATAAAAGGAAAAGGAAAATAATAGGTGACAGATTCACAGCTCTGGAGACCAAAACTCTCTGTAGAAAAAGAAGAACATATCCCTCAGGACTCTGCGGGTATGTCTACATTACAGCACTAATTCGAATTAACTTAGTTAGAACTAAGCTAATTCGAATTAGCACATCTAGACTTAAAAACAAGTTCGAATTAGCGTTTTGCTAATTCGAACTAGTGCGTCCATGCTGATTGGACGCTGGGGCGCATTTAAGGGCAGCTGAAACCGGTTCTGGCAGGGCATCAGGTCAGTAGTTGCTTGGTGTGGCTGCTGTCTGAGGCTATCTGAGGCTCGTGCTTAAAGGGACCCCCCTGGACAGCCAGTTCTCAGCTTTTCCGCTTGCTTGCCTACCTCGCTGAGGGACAGCAATGCATTTTTCTCTCTGCCTGCCTGTGTCGGTGCTTCCCATTGGGGACACCGCCGCAGTTGGCAACATGGAGCCAGAGCTCGCCCTGGGCTTTCTGGTGCAGTTTTTGGACTTCCTGCTGCAAGCCTGCCAGCAATGGCTGGAGGCTGCCTGGCACCACTTGGTGCACGTCAGCCCCCTACCTCTCCGCCTGGCCTCTCTGGGGGCTGTGGAGGAGCCGCAGCAGCACCCGGATGCCAGCGTGCCCCGTCACATCTGGCATCTGGACACCAGCAGCGACTGGTGGGACCGCATCGTCCTAGAGCGCTGGGGAGACAGACAGTGGACCCAGAACTTCAGGATGAAGAGGGACACCTTCCTGGAGCTCTGCGAGTGGCTCGCCCCTGCTCTGCAGCGATGGGACACTCGCATGAGGCCTGCCATCCCCCTCCAGAAGCGGGTGGCCATTGCCCTGTGGAAGCTCTCCACGCCGGACAGCTACTGATCCATCGGGAACCAGTTCGGCGTGGGGAGATCCACCGTCGGAGCAGTGCTCATGCAGGTACGGCACCCATCTACTGGGCCAGGAGGAGAGGGGGGCTACAAGGAGGGGATTGGCCGCCCCAGGGAAAACAGGGGAGGAGGAGGCGAAAGTGCCCCACACCGGAGGGTTTGGTCTGTCCCGGCCGTACTACACGCCGCCCATGGGGGTTGCTTCCGGGAGTGGGGCACAGGGCAGTGCCAGGGAACGAACACTCCCAGCCACCCCAGCGCCTCAGTGATTCACGGTTTGCTGTGTCTCTCTGCAGGTGGTCAAGGCCATCAACCGGGTGCTGCTCCGCAGGGTGGTCCGCCTCGCCAACCTGGACGCTGTCATCCGGGGTTCGGTGCCCTCAACTTCCCCAAGCGTAGGGAGCCATCGACGGGACACACATCCCCATCCATGCCCCAGAACACCAGGCCTCCCAGTACGTCAACCGAAAGGGGTACTTCTCCGTCCTCCTGCAGTCCGTGTGTGACCACCGGGGCCAGTTCACGGACATTAATGTGGGCTGGTCCGGCAAAGCACACGACGCCAGGGTGTTCCACAACTCCTCCGTCTGCCAGAGGCTGCACGCCGGGACCTTCTTCCCCGACCGCCACATAAGGGTCAGGGATGTGGACATGCCCGTGTGCCTGGTGGGGGATGCAGCCTACCCCCTACAGCCCTGGCTCATGAAGCCGTACACAGGGCACCTCAACCCCTCCCGCCAGGCCTTCAATGCTAGGCTCACCAGGGCCCGCATCATGATCGAGGGGGCCTTCGGCCAACTGAAAGCCAGATTTAGATGCCTCCTCACCCGCCTCAACCTCGCCGAGCACAATATCCCTCCCGTGGTGGCAGCATGTTGCGTGTTGTGTGAGTGAAAGGGGGAGGCTTTCCTGCAAGCCTGGATGGCTGAGGCTGAGCACATGGCTGGCCAGTATGCTCAGCCCGCACCGCCGCCATCCGGGAAGCCCAGCGGGGGGCCATCCGGATATGGGAAGCCCTGTGGGAGAGCTTCCAGGTGGAGGAGGAGGACTGAACTCTCCCTGCATGCCCCATTGGGGCCTTCTTCCACCCTCCCCCCTTCCCCTTTCCCCTCTCTAACCCCCCTTCCTAATTTAAAATAAAGACACCTGTTTTGACAACCAAAATCTCTTTTTATTTTACATAACTGGGGTGGGGGGAGGGAGGAGTGAGGGTGGGAGAGAGAAGAGGGAACCTGGGAGGAGGGAGCTAGAAGTGGGAGGAAGGGGAGGAAGGGAAGGGAAAGCTCAGGCTTGGGGATCCTGCTGGCTCTCTCGTCTCGCAGCACTGCGGGTGCGGGGGCGTCGGGGGGGAGTGGGTGTGGAGGAGAGACGGGGGGTGCGGAGAAAGCAGGAGTCGGGAGCAGGGGCGGGAGGAGGAGCGAGAGCTGGGACGGCTGCAGGGGCCAGAGCAGGAGGAGGCAGGAACCTGTCCACCAAGGTCTGGAGGTGGCCTCTGAGGGCACAGCCCTGCTTCTCCAGCACCTCCAAACTCCACTGCTGCAGCCGCAGGTCCTCCCGGACCCAGTGGTCCTGGGTGCAGAGCTGGTGCTCCAGGAGCCGCAGGTGCTGCCGCTGGTAGTCCTCCTGGTTCCTGGCGCGCCTGCTGGCACGGGTGCGGGTGGCTGTTGCAGGCGGGGTGGTGCGCCCTGCAGTCCCAGGTGCTGCAGCTGAGGTGAAACAAGAGCAGTCAGTTCTCCCTGGAGACACAGTGGGTGAAACCCGGCCCCCCTCTGCAAGGCCAGGGCCCCTGCATGACACCCAGATGCTGCATGATGGTGGGCAAGGCCCAGGCGCACGGTCTCTGGGCTCCTTTTCCCCCCACGCCCCTGTACACATAAGGGGAGCATAATGGCACTCACATGCAGAGCCCTCCTCGGCCTCAGACGACACAGCCGATGTGCTCTGTGGGATGCCTCGAGGGTCCTGGGTCCTGGGCAGGCTCCCTGCAGGCTCCTGGCTCTCGGCGTCCTCCTCCTCTGTATTGGGGATGGGTCCCTTTGCCCTGGGGTTGATCACCACCCGGGGGGCATGGACAGCGTGAGCCCCCAGGATGCGGTCCTGGGCCTCAAAGTGGGGGCAGGTCTCCAGGTCGGCCCCTGGCTGGCAGGCCCTGGAGTAGGACTGCCGCAGGTCCTTTTTTTTTGCAGCGGAGTTGCTCCTGGGTCTGCATGTGGCCTTTGGCTGCCAGGCTGGAAGCCATGCGGCTGTAGACGGCCGCATTCCTGTGGCTATTGTGGAGATCGTGGGCATTGGAGGCCTCCCCCCAAACCTCGATGAGGTCCACGATCTCTGCACTTGACAAGGCGGGTGCCCACCTCTTGCGGCCCCGGGCAGGCTCCTGTGAGCTGCCAGCCTGGTCCTGGGAAGAGGCGAAGGGCTGGGTGGCAGCGGGTGGCTGGGTCATCCCGTGCCAGGTGCAGGGTCTGCTGGCTGGGTGCTGGCAGGCTTGCAACTGGCACAAGCACGGTAGCCACACCGTGCCCCTTTAAGGGCTCCGGGGCCAAGAGGGTGGCAGAAGAGTTTTTCTGGTTTGGCCCAGAGTCGCCACCAGGGCAAGCTGGGAAGGGCTAGCCTCCCACTAGTTCGAATTAAGTGGCTACACAGCCCTTAATTCGAACAACTTAATTCGAACTAGGCATTAGTCATCGTAGAATGAGGTTTACCTAGTTCGAATTAAGCGCTCCGCTAGTTTGAATTAAGTTCGAACTAGCGGTTTGTATGTGTAGCGCCTATTAGTTCGAACTAACATCTGTTAGTTCGAATTAACTTTGTAGTGTAGCCATACACTGCATGTGTTAGCATATTGGTGCTAGAAGGCAGTTTCCAGAGGTGGGCAATTAATTCAGGACAAATAATGTTTGCAACAAATTTAGCCTCTTTCTCAGCTCAAATATGACCATGAGTTTATCCCCATATTTCATTATTCAAATGTATACAAATTTTTTCTGCAAGATTTTTAATTTGTTGCTCACATGTGAATAGTTCACTGAGAATATCTCATACTAAACATTCCAAATTTGCACTGAGATGGTTAGTTGTGACTTGCCAAAAATACAGTATTGTTTCTGTTTAACATGGTCAGGAAAATGTTGCTGGGGCTTTGAGCCTATCAGGGTACGTGAACATTTTTGACAAAGGTAGGGAACAGTATTAGGGTATGAAATAAAAAGTTTAAATGTTTGTAGGAAAGCAAAGAAATCGTTGCTAGAAAAAATACACTACTGTGTGCTCTACTGCTTGGCTTTATTAGCTGGGGTCAGAATTTTAACAGTTCTCATAACTGACCTATCTTTATTCTCACTGACTTCATTTAAGCAAGAGGTAGGCTTTAGCTTTTAACAAACTTACCCTGGGGGCAGAGTTTCAATTTATTTTTCTCTTCATATAGTCACACATAGTAACTGCAGGCTCATGCATGATCCTAATTGTAAAGTTAATGGTGAAACTGTTCTCTTACATATTTAATAGACTCTGTGATATGGTTCCAGTTAAGAGTTTGGGAAGCCTACTAGGGATGTCAATGTGTGGTCAACTACTCAATTAACCAATAAGCCTAAGCTTATTGGTTAATCTTCTCAGCTACACATATTTCCCCCACTTCCTGCCTCTGTATCAGGGAGCAGGAATCGGTGCTGGGGGGAGCTGGTGCCGCCTGTTTCTCCTCCTGCATTGCTGCCACTATCTGTCCATGGAAGGGTCCAAGCTTCCTACAGAGCAGCCTCTATTTGTGGCTGGCAGCCAGTCTGTTCAGGAAGCTGATTTTTAAACTGGCTCCCCCTGACACCCGTGCTGCTGCCTCCACTGTATCAGAGGCAGCAGCACTGGGTGGCAGGGGGCTCCCTGGGAGCGTGGCTGTGAGTGCACTGGCTGCTGGCCCCAATCCTGGTGTGTATGTGTACAGGTAAAACATGATCAAAAAGCAAACACAAAAAGTGTGAAGGCATAGTCAGAGCCTTTTTTTCCCTTTAGTATCTGCAGATATTTGTAGAAAATGTTGTGTAGAATGTGTCTAGTTTAACTAGTTTCATTTGTAAGAGCCCACCAAGTAATTTTAAATGAACTACAAAACAACACTTAAGTCTGGTTTTTAGCCACATGTAGTATACTGGCTAGTATGTATAAGCACAAGAGTCATTTACCAAAGGGAACTTCAGAGCTGTTCAATTCTGAGGATTATAATTGAGAGTAGAGACCATGTCTCCTTTAGCAAGCTAAAAGTTATGCATGCACTTAAATACCCTGAAGAATCAGGAACTATATGCCAGCAGCCGCAGTTTTATTACTCACTACTGACCGTACTAAATTTGAATTGCCAGCATGAAGGTGAAAATCTCTGTAACCTATCACTAATCCTCTGTGCCATCTGGTGTCTTGACACCTCTGTGGTATTTTTATTAACATAAAATGATCATCTGTAACCTATGCATACAGATTGCCATATCGTAAGAACTGCACTACATGTATTTTAAAGCTATTTTTCTCTTCAAGAGTAACTAAATCAAAATTATTTTGCTTAAAAAATGTATTTTGTCAGTTTCTGATGTAATTCTATCCCAGGGTTTCCCAAACTTTTTTGGTTGCAGAGTCGCTACAGCAGGTGTGGGAACTTATTTTGGGTCAGGGGTTACTGACCTACAGAAAAATCAGTCAAGGGCCACACATATGTGAGAACCAATAAAAAGAAAAAAATCCTTACTGATGTGGCACCTAACTGAGAAGGAGAAACACACTCCCCACATCCCCCTTGCACACCAGAGCCTAGGAGGGCCCAGCCCAATAGATTTTGTGTGCTCCAGCTCCATGGTTGGGCAACAGGGAGGTGGAGCACCAGCACTGGCTCCCCAATGCAAGGTGCGGCCCCTGAGCCTTGGGAGCCAGATCTAGGCAAGCCATGGGCCACACCCAGCCCCCCAAGGTCTCAGGTTCTCCCTTCCCCCCTCCCCCCCCCCCGCCCAACAGCGTCTTGAAAATTTGGCAAAGCCTTTAAAATATCATGATTTTAAATTCAATATGTAACCAAATAGACACAGTTTGGAATTCTATTTTTATTTCTTGTATGTTTCTCATAGAATTCCTTTTTAAACAAAAAAAATCAGAAAAATTAATAACAAAATAACAAGTTCATTGGAGATACTTTTTCATATTATAATGGGAAAAGCACACTTTTTTCTTTGCAAATCCATTTAATATCAGGAATGATATTGGAAAGGTGGATGCTTATATTAGATGCAATATCAAGTCTATTCCTATATTTTGTTTTCCTTGCAGCATAATACAAAAATCCAATTTCACATAAATATGTTGTAGGAAAGGGAAGGAGCTAATGAACTGTATATTTTGCAACATTTGGGTACTTTGATTCAAGTTTCTCCAATAATTAGTTAGTGGAAGTTCATTGCAATTTTGTTTGAGCTGATAATCAGAAGTCATTTCGATCAAGCTCTCATAATCTTGAACTGATAAACCAACTGGCTTGGCTGTTATTAAACAAGGATTTCTCACCCAAGAATTGTTGTTGTTTGTTGGAGGAAAGTATTCTAAAAGAGAGGAGCACGAGTCATGTAAGTGCTATATAAAGCCACTGCAAATATCTTCATCAAGAAAGGAATTGGTTTCAGTCAAAATGTCATTCTGCATAGGAAAATGGTCAGTTCTTTTCTTCTACATATGATGCCAAAAATTCCAGTTTCTATAATAGTGATGAAATTTTACATTTTATCGTGAAAATATTCACATTTCTTCTTTGCAACAATAGATTAGCTTCATTCATTTTTGTGAATATATCTGCAAAGTATGCAAGTCTCAGCAGTAACAAATAACTTGTCAAACAACCAGTGCTTGTGATCTGCTAAAACTTTATGAAAAGCTCAAGAAGTCTTATGAGTACTTTCCCTCACAATAGCTACTTTGCCTCCATATGCTGAAGGAGAGGTGTGTGACAACTGCCCATTTCTTCACACACAATTTTGAACAGCTTGGATTATAGTGGTCTAGTTTTTATATAATTAAAAATTTGCACTGCCTTGTCCAGAACATTTTAAAGAGGTACAGGCATCTTAATGGCAAGAACTTGTCTGTGGAGAATACAGTGTGTGCTGGTGCATTTTGGAGTCACATCCTTGATTTGCGTTATATCTCTGGCTGTTTTCCCAACCATTGCCTTGATACCATCAATGCATTTTTCCCCAACTAATTTCATGTCTTGTAATAAAGTTGTTAATACAGTTAAATATTTCATAACCAGTCATAATGCTCTCAAGGATTTGCATATTAGCGAGTTCTCTTCAATGGTTTTATCAAACATAATGGATAGACACAAGTAACATTTTGGGCCCCATCACATCAGTGGACTCATCCAGCTGCAATGAATACAAATTATAAAACTACAATTGAGAAACTAGCTCTCTCAATGTCAGCAGCAAGATCTCATATGCGATGAACAATAGCATAGTTTGACAGTGGCAATGCTTCTGCTTTTTTACTAGATTGCTTAGATGAGGTTTTCTGAAATTTTATGTACTTCTCCAGTGAGTGCAATATGGTAGCTCACTTTATAGGATACTTCTATTGCATTTTTGTGTGTTCAACTGAGCGATTTTCATCAAAGATTTACTATTTGTAAATGCGTCAAGCTTTCACTTTAAAAGACGTATGCCTTTGTCTTTGTGTTCAAAATGATTTGTTTCTAAATGCCTCTGTAGTTTAGCAGGTATCAAAGAACTATTGGAAAATACACCATACACTGTGCATCAGAGGCATCTTTATTTCCAATGCAAAGTAAATCCAAAAATCCAATAACTCTCATCATACTTTCATTTCTTGCTGCCTGCTGCTAAACTGGTGGATGAGTGTGGCATCCGTTTGTAACAAGAACTCCTCGGAGAAGTCGGGGCTGTACAAAGATGGGCTCTTGTCAGAGCTGGACCTTTAGGGCTTATAAAACTTTTTCATAAGCTTTGGTCTTCGGGATCCGGTTTAGACTCTCAGTCTTGGGGAGATCGCTAAGAGGGGCTACGATGGAGGAGAAGCCCAGGACGAAGCGGCGATAGTAATCAGCTGTCATACTTGTTTTTTTGATGATGGAGGAGCACATCACTGGATTGCTTGGACCTTTCCCACTGGGGGCAGATAGTGCCTTTCCCCAAAATGTAACCCAGGTAGGTGGTTTCATTCCTCCTGAGGAGGCATTTTGCAGGTTTCACTGTCAGGCCAGCTTCCTTGAGGGACTGTAAAATGGCTGCCACGTGTTGTAAGTGGGTCTGCCAGTTGAGGCTATAAATCATCACATCATCCAAATAAGCAGCCATGTACTAGCTATGGGGGTGCAGAATGTGGTCCATCAGCCACTGGATCATGGCAGGGGCACTGTGCAACCCGAAGGGCATGGTTCAGAATTGAAAGAGTCCAAAGGGGGTGGAGAATGCCATCTTCTACTTGGACTTAGGAGTGAAGGAAATTTGCCAGTATCCTTTTGTTAATTCCAGAGTGGTAATATATTCTGCTTCTCAAAGCCTATCAAGTAGCTCATCCACCCAGGCCATGGGCCATCAAATGTGGACAAGGCATTCACCTTCCGGAAGTCGATGCAAAATCGGGTGCTCCCCTTGGGTTTAGGAACTAGAACTATCAGGCTCTTCCAGTCACCGAAGGACTCCTTGATTACCCCCAAAGCCAGTATCAATTGTAGTTCTTGCTTTACCATGTATCTCAGGTTTTGGGAAAGGTGCTGGGGGTTCTCCTGGACCTTAACTCCTGGTTCTGCCTGGATATGATGGACTGCCAGGTGAGTTAGGCCTGGTTTTGCCGCGAAGATGGACGAGAATATGGTAACCAGTTGCTGTGCCTGATGCTTCTCTTCAGGGATGAGATTGAATCCAATTGGGACCTCTCCTGGTTTTGATGCATCATCCGCCTTGGGGCCTGATTCTTAGTGGTCCAGCGGATGGAGTGTTATTAGTAACCCCTTCACGGGCTCTCCAGGGTTTTAAGAAATGTATATGATAAATCTGTCAAACTTTGCTTTTGTCAGGCTGGTGCCCACCATAGTTTACCGGGCCCACTTGCCGAACCACCTCATAAGACCCCTGCCAGCTTGATGTAAATTGGTCAGGACAAATGTAATGAGCAGACTTCAGGGTCCTGTTGAAATGCTCTACTAGGCCATCCATTTGGGGGTGATAGATGGATGTTTGGAGTGTTTTGATTATTAATTGTAAGCAGGGGCTAAACAACTGCTTGCTATCAGCAGGCTAAAAGGAGAGAACTGCCCTGGGGGTGGGGGTGTTCACTCAAATCGTTTAGCTCTGCAAGATAATTAACTGTTGATATGTAAACACAGCTCATGCCAGGATGGGGAAGGAATCTGAGGTGTGGTTATGTAAATCCAATTCAGCCAGGGCTGATGGAGGATCAGTTGTTGGAATGGAATGTGATGTATTGTAACTAATTTGGGCTGTTGTGTGGGTGGGTCACAAATCATGCTACCCCTAAATGTGGGAACTGTAAAATATGACACCAGTGTTTGCAGGAGAGACACCATAATTGTAAGAGGTCTCAGATGAACAAGCCTCCCCCTTCCAGAGTTGAGTTTACTGAGCTGGGGGGAATGGGCTTGAGCCAGCCTGCTCATGCCTGGAAGGTATGAGCTGTAAGACTGGTTCAACCTGCCTCTTTCCCCCTTGTTTTAAGGATAGACCTAAAGCAGACTCCAGCAGGAGTCTTTTTGCTAGTCCAGTGGGAGCTGGAATCTATTGCTAGCCTAGGTGGTGGCTAAAGAGTTGAAATCACTAAGAGCTGAAGTAACTGGATTGGCCTGGAGCCAGACCCATTGCAGCCAATGGAGCAGCTGGCGGGAATGACTGGCAGGCAGCCGAGCAGTTGGCAGGAGCACCCGGCGGGCGGCCTGTAGAAGCAGCAGCAGGTGGCCAGCGGAGTGGCTGGCAGGAGCGACCAGCAAGCGGCCAGTAGGAATGGAAGCAGGTGGAGCAAGCAGACCATAGGAGCAGCACAAAGGTGATATAGCCTCAGGCTCAAGAAGTGGAGTCATCAGGATGATGTGTCAGGGTCGTCACTGACTGGACAGAGCTGTAAGTGGGAAGTTTGAAGTGGGGTACGGAGAAAGTTTTGGTAAGTGAATGGAACTTACCTTGTTGGACTAGTGAGCCTGAGCGGCAAAAGACATTGCCCAATCCTTTTGATCTGAGACAGCTACTCGTGGCGGGGGGTTATGAACTCTGTTTGTGGTATTTTTCCAAGTTAATGCCATGTGACTTCTCTCTTTCATTAAAAGTTTCTTTTCTACACTCAGACTCTGTGCTTGCAAGTGGGGAAGCATTGCCTCTCAGGTGCGCCCAGGTGTGTGAATTTCCCAGGCTACTGGGTGGGGGGTTGAGCCTGTTCTGCGTGAGATGGACCCCTAGTTATTGAACCTGGCCCTGGTTGCTGCTGGCCCTACTCGGCAGAAGGGTTACATAATCATCGTCAGAGTTGCTGCACCATCTGGAATATAAAGTTAGTCCCCTGATTCGTTAGGATTTCCTGAGGGATTCCATCATGGGCAAAGATGTTCATAATCTCAGTCACTACTATCTTGGCACCCAGGGTACCAGTTCACGTAGTGTACTAAAACAAGGATGAGTCAGTATCCAGCAGCACTCTTCTCTGATTATGTCAACTCCAATCTGCTCAAATGGTACACTCACGAGCGGGAGGGGAATTAGCGGGGCTTTCTCCACAGGCTAGGGTGCAGTAAACTGACTTTCCGGACAAGAGGCACAAAAGTCTGTCACCTCCCTGTGGATCCTGGGCCAAAAGAAGTGGGCTGAGATCTGGGCCAGTGTCTTTTCCCTCCCCTGTGTCCTGCAGTAGGTATGGCATAGGCAAGTCGCATGACTTCCCTCTACTAAGAGCAAGGCACCAAGAGCTAGTAGTGCACTTTTTCCATTGCGAGTCCTTCTGTAGCCGCTATAGGCAGTCTCCCTGAATCTCAAAATGGGGAACCTTCCCACTTGATGGAAGGCCATCGTCTTTCCATTTACTATGGCCACCTGGATACATGCTCAGCTCAAGGTGTTGTCGGCTCATTGCTCTTCCACAAAGTCAGAGAGGTGAGTTAAGATTATAGATTCAGGTTACAGGACTGATTCTTTCTCTGGCTCGCTCAGGCCCAATGGGCTACCACAGCTCAAATGTTTCCAGAAAAGCCTCAGGATCATCGTCCAGCCCCATCTTGGCAACTTGATAGACAGTGGTGCAGCTGCAGGCACAGGCAGTTCGGCTGGGGGGAATGGCTGGTAGCAGGGAAGTCTCATGTTGCATCGGCTGCTGTTGTTGGGCTGCTACTTCTCCGATTAGCTGTTGCTATTGCTGAGCGATTTGTTGTAATAGCTGCTGCTGTTGCTGCTGCTGGTTGGTGTTTTCTGCTGCCATCCACTTCAGCAGCAGCTCCATCTCTCTTCAAGGACGAGGCTCACACTCGCTTGTTCTATTGCTGTCTCTTCAACATGGCCCTTCAGCTGGGCTAGGGCAGTGCCCACATTCTCCACTACTTGTGGCAGAGTCTTCCTGGCAGTGGGGTCGCCTAGTGATTAGGTCCCAGAATTAGCTGGCAGAAAAGGGGTGCAGAACCCTGCTGCTGGTGCCCTGGCCTTGAAACTCCGGCCCACTACATCAGTATAGTCCTTGAGTTTGGGGCGTGGCCTCAAGAGTACAGATTTTCCCTTTAGGTAGGGTTCTAGCAGGTTTCTCCACTTTGTCCTGGGGGCAGGGAGTGGGACTGGAAGCTTACTTGCTCCTGTGGCTGGCCAAGTGTATGGGCTTTGGTTCTGTGATGTACGGGAATTCTGGCGAGCACTCAGTGAGTAAAGGGATTGTTTTCCGTGTTTGTTTTTGTTTCTTTTTTCAAGCTCTCTTGTGGCAAAAGAGCTTGGGATACCCTGGGGAAGGCATTCAAGTGTTTCTTCCTGTTTTTCAGGGTTTCAATCACTTGATGATGGCAGCTACCTCCCAAAGTCAGTGAAAATGTGACCGTGGGGAGTTTTTATAAGCAGAGCCTATAGAAGCAAGGCATTTAAGGTCTCTTGCAGGACACCATCTTCTGTACTTGGAGTGCCAGAGTGGGGAATAGCCCTCACACATTCCTGTCCTGCAGACAGCAGAACCACACTCCTGTCTTCTTGCTGGTCAGCAGCTCACTGAGCCAGGCTCCTTCCTTTTATCCTCCCTCCAAGCCTGACATTGGCTACAGATAAAACAGGATGGGGCTAGCTGGGCCAAAAGGCTTTGTTTAACCCCTGCAATGCCAGGTGCGCTTCTCTTCACTTCCTCACAGTATGAAATATTGTTCTCATATTTGTTGGTACAAATTAGTGTAACTTCTAAAATCAGCTAATTTGCAGATGCACAAATTCTGCAGTTTATTTTTCATATTATATAGCAATGTGCTATTTGCCATTTAGTTGGGATTGGTCCGGCTTTTAGCAGAGAAGTTGGACTCGAACTCCTGAGGTCTCTTCCAACCCTATGATTCTATGCAAGAACCTAACTTTTGTGAACAAAGTTTGTGTTAAGGATGAGATACTTCAAGTGAGGAATAATATTTGTGACATTCACATACCATGAGTTAAAGGCCGAAGCTAGAAAGATCAAGGGCTTTCAAAGCAGAGTTACGATTCAACCAATCAGTATGGATAACCCTTATATTAATATAGCTAAGGTAAAATAGAAACCTTCACTCAATGGAGATTTTACCTGAAACTGTAAAATAAACATGGAGGCAAGTCACCATGCTACATATGAAGTAAGTTTGGAATTATTTGTACTAAATTATTAAGTACTGTATTGCAAACATTCACAATCTCCTCCTAAATTTCATGATATGTATACACAAACTCCCAGCTCCTAAAGTCATGGGAGTCAGGTGATTTTAACTTTTTTTAAAAGAAGTTTCTGTACCTCATGTTTTCAGAGAAAAGTTTGAAAATGTGTCCCAAGTGCACTATAATAACCTCTCATCAGTGTTCTCTCTAAGCTGTGGGGGAGCACAGCTTCACAGGTGATTAATCAGCCCCTCCCAGTCAGAGGCTCAGGGCTCCTGCATGGAGCAGACTTACTGGGTGGGGCTGCTTAATCACCTGTAAAGCTGTGCTGCCCTGCAGCCTAGAGGGAACACTGCCTCTCTCCCATTTTTTAAAAAAAATCTCATAATTTTTGAGCCAAACTCATGAATTAGGAAAGGTATCAGATTCAAGATTTTTGAATAGGTTGGATAAACATTAGTGATCTGGAATTTGTGTTTGCAGTAGGGCTGTCTATTAATCACAGTTAACTCACATGATTAAGTCAAAACTTAATCACGATTACAAGAATTAATCATGATTAATCACAGTTTGAATTGCACTGTTAACAATAGAATACCAATTGAAATGTATTCATATTTTGGATTTTTTTTGTACATTTTCAGTTACAACATACAATTCAAAGTGTGCAGTGTTTTTCAATTTACCTCATACAATTTCTGTAGTGCAACTCTTTATTGTTAAAGTGCAATTTATATACGTAGATTGTTACATAACTGCACTCAAAACCAAAACAATGTAAAACTTTAGCGCCAACAAGTCCGCTCAGTCCTACTTCTTCAGCCATTTGCTAAGAATAACAAATTTGTTTATATTTGCAGGAAATAATGCTGCCTGCTTCTTATTTACAAGGTTACCTAAAAGTGAGAATAGGCATTCACATGACACTTTTGCAGCAGTCATTGGAATGTATTTACATGCTAGATATGCTAAACACTTGTATGCCCTTTGTGCATTGGCCACCATTCCAGAGGACATGCTTTGATGCTGATGATGCTCATTAAAAATAATGTGCTAATTACATTTATGACTCAACTCCTCAGGAGAGAATTGCATGTCTCCTACTGTGTGTTTTACCCACATTCTGCCATATATTTAATGTAATAGCATCTCAGATGATGACCCAGCACATTTTATTTGTGTTAAGAACACTTTAACTGGAGATTTGACAAAATGGAAAGAAAATATCGATGTGAGATTTCTAAAGCTAGCTACAGTACTTGACCCAAGGTTTAAGAATATGAAATGTCTTCCAAAATCTGACAAGTTGTGGAACATGATATCAGAAATCTTAAAAGAAAAACACTCTGATGTTGAAACTACAGAACCTGAACCACCAGAAAAGAAAATCAACGTTCAATCAATCAAAAATGAACGTGTGTTGGTGTGCACTGCTTTAGATCATTATCGAGCAGAACCCATTAACACATCCTTCGGAATGGTGGTTGAAGCATAAAGGGAGATATGAATTTTTAGCACATCTAGCAGGCTAATATTTTGTGATGCGTACAAATATTTTGTGAGTGGACAAAAAGTAGGGTTGAGTGGACTTGCAGGCTCTAAAGGTTTGCATTGTATTTTAATGCAATTTTTCTCTACATGATTCTACATTTATATGTTTAACTTCCATGATAAAGATACTGAACTATAGTATATGTATTAGGTGATTTAAAAAATACTTTTTGTTTTTAACATGCAAATATCTGTAATAAAAATAAATATAAAGTGAATACTGTATACTTTGTATTCTAAGTGAAATCAATATATTTGAAAAAGTTGAAAGTACAGAAATATTTAAATAAATGATATTCTGTTATTAACATGATCACTCATGGAACTAATTCTGATTATTTTTTAACTGCATAATTAATCTTTTTTTTAATCACTTGATAGACCTAGTCTGACCAGTCTCTAAACAGGAATTTCATCCTAAACATCCTTTGATCCTCTAGTATAAGATACTATAAGATTTACCAACATTGCCTGAGTCCTCAACTCAATTAATGAACGTTTTTTGGGAAATAAACTGAAAATATACATGCTTCACTTAAAATAATTGTTCAGGGGTGGGGATGTGGATGAGAGGTTCAGTATGCAGGCTGCCCCATAGATAGAAGACTATTCCAGACTCTTTCACCACAGCAGCTTGGGGCTAGGTGAGAAGCACCTCTCCATGGCTGCTGCAGCTCCAGCAGGCACAGCCAGGAGGAGGGAAACAAGTCCCCCTGCTGGGAGAAGTCTAGACATGACGGCACTTCAATGGGGCAGCGCTGCATGGAGCCCGGGATTAACTGAGAACTCCAGCTGACCCCGGGATTTATACAGTGCTGCCCCTTGGAAGTGCCACTGCAGCATTTCAAAAGGACAATGCAAGGTGGAGCCTGGGGTCAGATGGAGTCCCCTCCAGCGCCTTAAAGGGGCAGCGCTATATGAAGTCCCCAGTGGACCCCGGGCTCCATGCAGTACTGCCTCTTTAAGGCACCGGAGCAGCACTTCAAAGGAGCAGTGCAAGCGGAAACAGTCCAGCACTTCAAAGAGGCTTTGCAACAGTGGAGCTGGGAATCCCCCCGCTGATCCCCAGCTCTGCTTCCACTGCCCCTTTGAAGTGCCGTTTGGGCGTTTTAAAGGGGCAGGGCATTAGGAGCCAGGGATCAGTTGGGGACTGATCCCCGGCTCCGCTGTTGCAAAGCATCTTTGAAGTGCCGCGCCAGCACTTCAAAGGGGCTTTACAAGACAGAGCCAGGGCTCAGCTGGAGTCCCCAGCTGATCTCTGGCTGCTAATGTCTTGTCCCTTTGAAGTGCGGCACTACAAAGAGGCAGAGCAGCATTAACGCCTGCGATTAACATGTTAATTTTTTTACCACATTAATCCTATCCTGCATTAATTGCAGGCATTAATGCAGGTCAATTGACAGCCCTAGTCTAGACTCATCTGCATCCCATGCTCCCCAGCCAAACTGAAAATATAGCACACTGTGCACTTTCCCCTCACTCCCTGATGAACAGGAACATTCCCTTATGAATGGGGGGGAGGGAGTTTTAGGCCCCCTCCCTAAAGAGCGCCTGAGGGTTGGGAGGCTTAAGGCTGGTTTTCTGAGAAGCAATCCCATTCCAGGCACATCCCATTTTCCTGGATCAACCAAACCTTGACCTTGCTTTAACTTATAAGAGGAAGATGTGTACTGAATTTGGTGGCCCTCTCTCTTACCGTATAGAAGGATAATAATAGAGATGTAGCCATGTTAGTCTGGTGTTGCTGAAACAAAAGGCAGGACTATGCAGCACTTTAAAGACTAACAAGATGGTTTATTAGGTGATGGGCTTTTATGAGCCAGACCCACTTCCTCAAATCAAATTGTGGAAGAAAACTGGCATGAGCATATATACCAAAGGAATACAATAAAAAAAAAAGTGAACACATATAAAATTGACAAATCAGATTTTAGAACAGAAGAGGGATGGGGTGGAGGCAGGTTAGTGTCTAGACAGACAGACAGACGGATGGACAAACTCTCTCAAGTATATAGTAGATATGTGAATATATGAGGCACTTAAAGCAACACTACATGCAAAAAGTTAGAAGCCATATTAAATGACTACAGTAAATTTGGATTTGAGTTTAAATTTGTAAAATGAATTTTCTATGGGTTTCAATGTGGGATTTTTTGGGGTTTATTTCTTTGTAATACATTAAATTATACACGATGTGATCTGTTTTGAGTGAGAGACAACTACTTTCAATCAAATATATGACTTGTATCTTGGAGCCGCATAGGGCACATTGCACTGTTTCACTGAAAAATGACTAAACATGTGGCAGGAAGCCATGCATGCTTCAATACAATTAAAATCAACCACACTTGCAAGTTCAGACTAAAATACTCATCCATGTAATTACTGCAGCAAATGCAGTTTCTTATTTTGAGGAGAAAAGTGCAGTAGATAACTTTACGATTTAGTTCCTGGTGTTGGTTTGTTCAATAATGACTACACAAATGCAAACTGTTAAGGGAAAACAACAGAGAACAACAGACAAAGACTTAAGCATGAAGGCCTGGGGGCAAATGAACTGAAGGAATTCAATGAACTCATTACCAGTTCTCAAATGAACTCAATAGGACCCATCATCGGGTCCCTTGAGGAAGAACTGACTAGAAAAACATCAGAAAATGAGTGAGTATGAGGAAAGGCCAGTGACCACTGGAGACACAGACCAGTAGAGGTAAGAATATGCATTCTCTCCCTCAAGGTAGAAGAGCTTCTCCTTCATGAATCTTCTAAAGCAGAGGTAGACAACAAGTGGTCCCAGTCCACACCATTTCCCGCAGCTCCCATTGGCCAGGAATAGAGATCTACAGTCAAAGGAAGCTTGAAGCAACCATATTTGTGGTCACAAAGGTAAGTAAAGTGCTGGCAGCCCACCACGGGCTAATTCTGGCTAACCGCATTCAGGTTATTGCCCACCCCGTGTTAAAGATATGCACTGGTGTCTGCATAGCTTAAATAACTCATTATGGGTATGTCTACACTGCATTCCTCTTTCAAGAGAGGAATGCAAATGTAGACAAATGAAATTGCAAATGAAGCACGGATTTGAATTTCCCATGCTTCATTTGCATAATCGCGTCACGCCGATATTTTGAAATACCCTATTTTGAGATAAAAAGCTCTGTGTACACGTGGTTATTTTGAGAGAAACACCTTCTTTCTAAATAACCGTTTAAACCTCATTTTTTAAGAAGTAAGGGTGATTGCAAAAGAAGTGGTTGTCTATACGGCGCTTTTTATCTCTAAATTTATTTCGAAATAGCGTCCGGATGCTATTATGCAAATGAATCATGTGAAATTCAAATCCGCGCTTCATTTGCAGTTTCGTTTGTCAGCATTTGCATTCCTCTCTCGAAAGAGGAATGCAGTGTAGACATACCCTGTAAGGCCAAAGTAGCAGGGTATACATAGCCCCACAAAATTAGTTCTCCCCTTTAACATATTACATGTGTACATATTACAGACACACAAACGCACCATACTCCTAAATTGAGTAGAGTCTGGTTAAATTTTAAGCATAGACTAAAATGAATTAATTAAAAAATAAAGGGTTTTTTTATTCATGGTAAAATTTTAGTATTTAAATTTGAATATTAAATAAATTTAAATTACTTTGGTTCACTTCTTTCGGTCACTTCTTCCTTTTTCTATTCTCTCTTGTTCTTTAATTCTTATTCTTTCCAAATCCTACTGTCTTTTCCCCACAAATCCCTTTTCATTATCCATTTTCCTTCAGATCAGTTTCTTCTTCATTCACTTCTTCCTCTTGCTCCTATTCTTTACCTTTATTGTTTTTTCTCATTTTTGTATGTACTGTCAGAACCACCTTCCTTTTTTCAATAGCGACTTTCTTCCACTTTTACTTTCCTTTTCTTTCTCTCTTCCTCTTCTTCCTGATCCATAATTTCTCCTTCTTTCTTTACTTTGTGCCTATAGGTGTCATTCATTCTCATCAACAAAACACTAAGAAGGTGTATTCCTGCACATACTCTCTATCTCCCAAAAGATCAGAAGTAGAAGAAATGGAAGTTAGGTAGAAGAGGCAGCTACTTTCCTTTGCAACTTTCTATAGGAGAGGAGAGATCATAATATTCCATTTCAGGCTTTGGCAGCTTTATAGTTGTTGGAGCCAGCTCTGGACTCCAACAAGACATAAGGGAACTGGAGAGTGAATAGGAGAAAGGAGCAGGCATACTACTGAAGAGCCT
Source organism: Pelodiscus sinensis (assembly GCF_049634645.1). NCBI lineage: Eukaryota > Metazoa > Chordata > Testudines > Trionychidae > Pelodiscus > Pelodiscus sinensis. Next base: position 14,079,865 of record NC_134723.1, read on the forward strand.
GAAGGACAACAGTCACTTCTCAGTCATAAGACAGAAACTGCAGAAGTCTCAGCTCATTGTTGACATTAGGAGCTAGGAACCTAGTTTACTTTTGCCAATAATGTTGCCCCCAACTTGAACAACTGAGTTCACTGGTAAGATTCTTTTCAGAAAACAAACATACTGCCTAAAAAGCATTCACAGAAATTACATACACAAGTATTAACACTAACAGTGCTTATACACTCACTCAAATAAAGAGAAATAAATAGTATCAGGTGGCTAAACAAATATTTGCAGAGAACTGTTCATAATCTACTAGGGTACATCTACACTAGCCCCCTAGTTTGAACTAGGGAGACTAATGAGGGCGACCGAAATTGCTAATGAAGCACGGGATTTCAATATCCTGCTCTTGATTAGCATATTTCCGACCGCTCGCCATTTTGGAAACTGACTAGCACGAAGTAACTGCTCGTGTCTACACGCGGCAGAGAAGCGGGATTCTGAGATAAACTCCTTAGTTCGAATTAACTGTTAAACCTCATTCCAAGAGAAGTAACAGTTAATTCGAACTAAGGGGTTTATCTCGGAATCCCACTTCTCTGCCGCGTGTAGATGCGGGCATTTACTTCGGGCTAGTCAGTTTCCCAAATGGCGACCGGCCGGGAATATACTAATCAAGAGCAGGTTATTGAAATCCCGTGCTTTATTAGCAATTTCGGTCGCCCTCATTAGCCTCCCTAGTTCGAACTAGGGGGCTAGTGTAGACATCCCCCTATATATTTTGAAGAGTTTGTTTGTGGATTTGTTTGTGCAAAATAAAGTCATACTTTGTGATTACTAACAGATACCACATTTCATATTAACAATCCTGCCACGTAAATTAGTTGAATGAACTACTTTTTAAGCCAGAATATGCTGGGTGAAAATTTTAAATAAGTATTTTTGTTTTTCATCAGAAAAAAGTCATTATTATGAAGATCAAGAAAAAAAGTCATTATTATGAAGATAAAAATATCTTCTAAAAAATTTAAAATCAAGTCACTTATTCAACTGTCATTTTAGTGTAAAGAAAATTTTTACTGTTACAAATTACAAAATAATTCAAAATAGTTACGGAAAGTATAATGAAAGCTTTACAAGTTTCTGATTCATATGTCTGGTGATTATTCAATAAAATGAGTAATGATTGAAGTTGAAATCCTACACATTTAAAACTGTTCTTTTACTTCCCTATTGCAATCACATTACTAAAAAATTCTATTACAAATATTTAATTTCTTGAACTTTCCTATAAGTGTAATTTACACAAAATGACAATGACAGGTCTCACCTGCTAGTCAATTGATAACATTTTAAAAGATTTGCCAAATATTTCTCCAATGATGAATAAATACAAGAAAACAAAGATCTTATTGTTTATACTCCCTAAGCAGAAATGCAGACTAAATTAAATAGAAACCTTATTCACTGCAAATTGTGTAGTCAGCTCTATACATATAAGATATTATGCCACTGGATATATTGAATGTGGACAATGCAGCTAACATGACTTATTAATTTCTTTTCACACACAGTATAGAAACAATAAATGATCTACCTTTCTCCTTTTGGAGTTTTTTTAAATTGGTCCTAGTATCTTGATCAATGAGTTCTCCTTCTCTGGTGTTGGTCAGAATAGCTTTAAAAAAATCAGAAAGCACAGTTCTGTAACACTCACAGTTAAAAACAAAAAAACCCCCAACAACCTAACATACAGAATTAAAATATTAAATCACATATTTACCACCAATATCCTGACAAATTTGCAGTCATACAGTGAGTTCCTAAGTGGTAGGCCATTTTTTTGTTTTATCATCTACTAAATTCTAAACCTCCAACTTTAGAACAAAGTATTTACATAAACAGCAGAAGCAAATTTGCTTAAGTTGATTACACAAAGATACTAGAACAGAAAAAAAATTACCACTGGGATGAGTGCAATTTCCTATAAAATGCTCAAATTAACTAATTATAAAAGTGCTTCACAGAAATCATTTTGGGGAATAAACATGTTTAATAGATGAGGGGATTTAAAGAATCAGTAATTATCTAAAATGCAGCTATTTTAAGAAAGAAAGATAGATGGTTAGCAACCCAAATTGATGGATGCCAATGAAAAGACAATCATTTTTGCAGTTAAGAGATATTTTTTTACTTACCACCTAAAAAATCATTGAGATATGTTAAGTTTAAAATTTCAGGATAACTAGTTTATTTGTTATTAGATTAAAATATGACTTTCTCCACAATTATTTTTATAGAATTTGAAATCACTCCAGGTCAAGAAAATTGTTAAGAACTTTATATTTATTCATATTCAGACATATTCTTTAGCCAATGATTGACTGAAACTAGCAAAAGTTAAAAAATAGTTATCCTTCAACACCAGTACACTATGGTCCAATGATATAGACCACTATAAAAATGTTCAGGATACATTTAAATGGTACCTCAAAGATTTTATTTGCAGCACCTACTATAGTTAATAATGTCTAATACTGCTGGGGCACAGTGGATCTCCAAGAGTATTATTTTTAATGATCATTGATATAACAATGGCATTCAAAGACCACAATCTGGATCAAGACCCCATAGTATTAGATGCCATACAAGTAGATGAAGAAACATTGCCTAGCCTGGAGAGTTTTACAAGCATAAATGAATGTCAACGACCTGTAAAACACAGAAATATTATGCTATTGTGTAAATAAGTAAACTGATGTGCAGAAATTAAGTAATTTGCCCAAGGTCAAACAGGTTGTCTGTAGGAGAGCCTGATCACCATGTCCCAGACCTGTGTTTCATGCACAAGGTCATCCTTCATCTAAATAATGCACAGACCCTGATGCCTATTCTGGAAATTAAAAAAAAAGACCTACGAGAATGAAAAATATTACAGTCATGATATAATTAACTGAGCTTGAGGCAAATACATTAAATGTACATTTAGAAGGGTGCCATCACACATATGTATGTTGTGTCACAGCAGGCACAATATACTGTGACACTGAGTTGATGTGTGCATGATACATCATCTGATTGGTCGGGTTCTCTGCAATAATGAGCAAGCAGCTTTTATCCTATCTTCTGGATCCTCTTTGTTTTTTTAAATGATAAATGACTGCTTCACAAAGCCAGTTTTGAAACAAACACTCTCAATTTTCCTTTAGTGAAGTATTTTTCATAGCACATTTCTCAAATTTACAGAGGAGTTGTCTGACTGAGGGGAGGCTAGGAATAATAAAATACCAACCAATTCTATCTGGTGTGTTGTCAAGCTGGGATGGAGAGCTGGACACACTGCTGCTCTGATGTGAAGAAGCATGACTCCCCGGCCTCTGACTATCTTCCAGAGATGGAGCAGGAGAAGGGCTGTCTTGAATCCTCTCCTTAAAACAGAAAACAAAATTATGTCTGTTGAACCATGAAGTTGGTTTTAATGTACTTTGTGCATGTAGTGTTATAACCATGTTGGTCCCAGAATATTAGAGACAGAAGATGGATGAGAGATTATCTTTTATTGGCCAGCTTATCTCTCTCACCAACAGGCACTGGTCCAATAAAAGATACTACTTCATCCACCCTGGCTCTTTAATGCATTTAAGACATAGCTAAAAATAGCAAATCTCCTTTCCTAAGTAAATGAAAGTGGCTCTTTTGTGAACTCACATTCGAAGAACCATTACAGCTTTGTGCCTCATATACCTGTTGATCTCACAGTATGACACCTTATCATCATGACATATTATGTAGTTTACTGAACTCTTTTTAAAGCTATTCAATTAGCTGGGAGTACTTTTATTTTGTAACAATTTCACCCATATTGATACAAAAATGAACATTCTTCCTCTATACATTACTAGTTTTATCTGTATCTATAATTGATAGAGAAGAGTCAAATTTCAAATACTAAATTCAGATTAAATTTGCAATTTCAGATTCAAATAAATATTAATAGTAAACAATTGCAAATTCATAAAAACAATCATTGGTCTACCTGAAAAACTTTCACAGGCCCCCTTTAAAGCTATATCAGCCAGATTTCCAAAGCCATACATGCAAAAGTACATAATATTTCAGCGTAAAGACAAAATTTCTCTAAAACTCTAACTATGTGCTCACAAAGGAAACAAATTGGCTTGTCACCTGTCCCAAAACAGTTCGCCCATCCCAAGAACCTACTTTTAATTTTCAAAGGGCTTTAAAATCCACATAGGTCTGGAGATGGTCGTGAAAATAAAGGGTTAAGGTAACACTCATTTAACACTGCACATCCTGATTTTCAGAGGTTTAATAGATTAGAGGATTTGCCTGCTCTAGGCAACATTCACTCTGAATTAACATTTTCCAGAAGTAAAAATAAGAATGTGCTTAAATCCTAACATATGCATGCACATTTATGTAAATACAACTCTAAAAATGTTGCCTACAGTTCTAATATATTTGATAATTTGGATAGAGAAAAAGAAGAAAAAAATTGCAACATTTTCCAAAATGTTACCATATGCCATTTGGCTTAGTTCTGGGTCCAGACCTGTAAATAAATGCCCATGCTGACACCCTATGGGGTGATGAGGGAAGCCTGACTGTTGTTGGCTTCTCCTGGGCCTCTTTCTAGATCCCCCTCAACATCCACCTGGCTCCATAATGGCTGCAGGTTCTCGGGGTCGACACAGTCCGAACCCTCCATCAGGGTAAAAAGGATCTCCTCTGTGGTGCAAGGGCCCAGCCTCGGCAAGGTCCTCAGGACCCTCCTGGCTTGGGAGCTTAGGGCAGGCCTCTGCTTCCTTCGGCACCTGGGCTCTTACTGAGCTCTCGGGCTGGGATCTTATCCTACTTGCCCTGCCCCTTGGCTTCCAGGGAGTTAAAGGCGCAGAACACGACTTGACCCACCCAGGCTCAGAGAGGGGTTCTTCCCCTTCTGGGTCAGTGAGCAGCTACCCTTTCTCACTACATTGACCCAAAATGAAATTCTCTCATTTTGTTCAACTGTAGTAATGCTGCGTGCATTTTTTTCTAGAGCTTTCAAAATTACTGTTGTAACACACATTTTAATAATTTGTTCCCTCCCACCTACTATAACCAATAAAAATTTGCTGATAAAAAAAAACATATTTCATTTTTCTGTGTGGCCCCTTCCATGAGACTGATCACTTATCAGCACTGAGGAAGGAAGGGTCATTGGCAGTATGGCTGCAATGGACTCGTGCTATCAGGGAGAAGGATTGGACAGTCCTGGCTTCTGGCAGCTCCCCAATATCCATGCGTTAGGGAAGCTGAATTCTTTGCCTCTTTTGCAAGAAGGACAAATTCTCCATCTCTTTACAGTTTAATCAGGGGAATTTCTGAGGGTAACCTTACAGCTTTCCATCATTCCTGCTACATTCCCAAATATTTTTTCAGTGAAATGATATCATCTGGCCCTTTCTAAATGTACTAAGAAACTCAACAGTGTCTGATTATTTTTCCCCTGGAGAAAAGAGAACATAAATCAATAAAATATCTTTAGAAGCAGATCAGTAGATTCAAAAATTCTCTCTATTACTAGTGATTAACTTAATAGTTTCAGTTCATTATCTATTGGTGTAACTCATTAATACCAACGGCAGTCAGGTTAGTTTTAAAAATACTGTTTACCCATTAAAACTATATCTCCAAAATAGATTCAACTTCACATTGTAGCATGATGCACAGGGAACTGAAGAATATCTCCTCTTAACAGTAGAGAGTGGAATTTGTCTATTCTAGTCACACCACACTGAAAATGTAGCCCTAAATGTGTTTTATTAGGATACTTATTATACATTAAATAACAATTGAGCCTTGGAATAATGTAACAGATGCATATCTATTACATAGCTGTTAATCCTCAATGGATATGTTTTTCACTAATTATCTGTCATTTAATGAACATGCAATAAGCAATAAAACCTAAAGGGAGATTTTCAATTGCAGTAGTTTTGGTATGCTAATTAAAATGTTTATTACATTTAAATAGATATGAATCTATTACAAACCTTCGTAGCTTAAAGTTTTGAAAAATCCTCTGTTTTCAGCACTTAATATTCCACCATTCCAAATCAGTACAAAATCAATCCTACAGGGCTTAAAATAATCAGGGTTCCCCCATCCATACTTTGAAATGCTCTGCCAAAGACTTGGAAAGTAGTGGCTGCTGAGGAGTCTGTGGAGCCAGGCAGGAAGCCTTTATGCCCTGGCTTCCTGTCTTAAAATTCCCTCTATTGTGTGACATTAATTAAATTAAAAAATTAACTGATCAAAAATTAATTTTACACATAGGTATGTTCTTGTTGGGTCTCTGTGCATGGACCGTCTATTAAATTTGTTCATGTAGCATGACTTCATGTGTCTTGCTCACAACACTCCTCTTAATGCGTCCCAGAATGATGTTTGCCTTTTTTTGCAACAGATTCACGATGTTGATTCATATTTAGCTTGCGGTCCACTATAACCCCTAGATCACTTTCAGCAGTACTCTTTCCTAGACAATCACTTCCCATTTTATATGTGTGAAACAGATTGTTCCTTTCTAAGTGGAGTACTTTGCATTTGTTCTTATTAAGCTTCATCCTGTTTACCTCAAACCATTTTTCTAGTTTGTCCGGAACATTCTGAATTATGACCCTATCCTCCAAAGCAGTTGCAACTCATCCCAGCTTGGTATCATCTACCAACTTAACAAGCATACTCTCTATGCCATCACCTAAATGGTTTTCTTTAATTGCCTGCTTTTATTTGTCATGGCCTACTTTACATTAATCCCTGCCATGGGTATCTAAAGAGGACTGTACCATTTTTTCATCTCAGAATCTTTAAATGATTAATTTGCCACAAAAATATGCAATGTATATAGAACAAGCATGTGAGCAGCCCCGTAAAGAGTTTGCCAACTGCTCTACAGAAAATATCTGAACAAACCAAATTACTATGCATGAGCACTCAGAAATGATATATACAGCAGTATATGCCATCCTTATTTGAGTAGTTCAGAAATTGATGATTTGGAAAAAAAGAGGATTCCAGTTCTCTCTGATAACTGTATTTTCTCACTGTTTGGCCATCATCCTTTCCTTAATCATTTCCAATTTGTCCCAAATCAGGTCCTGGCCATTCCATTATAAACGGACTACTGTCCTGCTGTCCCACATATAAATGCCCCCAAACTCTTCGCCAAGTCCTTTAAAGGGTATTAGGAAGGGGGTTGGAGCCTCACTGTACAAAAGGTAGGAACCTGAAACTTCCTTTTGTGCAGTATGGGATGTTTTCTTTATGATTTAGGAATGTGAAATGTTTATTAATCAACTAATTGAGTAGTCGATGGGCTTTCCATCAATTACTCAATTGGTCGATAAGGGGGGTGCTCACCATCCTGCTGTACCTCTCCCTTTGAAATGTACAAGAGCAGCACATGGGTTTTGTACATTTCAAAGGGAGAGGCGCAGCAGTTTGGATTCCTCTGGCTCTCCCCACCCCAAGACAGTGCTGGAGGGAACTGGCTTTTAAGCTGGCTCCCCCCAGCACCAGCTCCTACTCTCCTTCCCCCCCTTACTGCCTCTTTCTGATAGAGGCAGCAAGGCGGGAAGGAAGTGTCTAGTTGAGTGACTACTTGACTATCAGAAAAGCTTATGCTTATTGGGTAGTCAACTAGTCGCTTACATCCCTAGATGGATTCATTTACATCCTTTTCCAATTCATTTAAACTGATCTGTACCCCTTCTATAATGAGTACATTCACTGGACATCTGCCACAAATTTTATGTACTAAGTTACAAAGTTATGTACTAAGTTATACTCTAATTCCTCACTCCCTATCACAGGGTCACACAACCAATGTTCCCTTTTATCTTTTCTATCCATGTACAGAATAATGTTTTTACTTGCACTGAGACATGTGCAAATGTGAACCACCAGTAGAAACAAAACACTTAGCTGTGGGCACTCTGCTAATCACCTGGGTAGCATCTGAATCTCTCCTGAGCAGCCAAAGAAGTGCACAGCTTTCAGGGAACGCTGCCCACAAGTCGTGTGGAGAAGGTGAAGAAAACCACCTAATCTGGGAGTCAAGAAAACTTCCTGACTCCCAACAAAAAGGGCAACTAGTGTAATTCCTCCCAATGGGTTAGGAGGAAACTTGGTCTTTTTGCCAAGTTCATGGGTGGGTGGTTGTGTGACTGCTCCCAAACCAATGAAGGTAAAAGAGAGCCTATAGATATCATCCCCTCACTCTTGGCCAGCAGGAAGAATAGTGCAGTGACCGTCTCCTGACCTTGGTCCAGCTGATTCCTGCCTTTCCCTGTAAACTTTCCTCATTCCCTCCTCATTCCCCTCCCCCGCCCCCATAAGGAAATCCTTAAAAGGGCAGTGCCACTTTTCTTCTAGCTAGTGGGATAAAGATTCCTCCACCTCACTTCATGAAGGTTGCAGTGCACACGTTATTTCCCACTACAAAGCGATCTGCTTAAAATAATCTGGATTTAACACACATTCAATGTTGGATTAGCAATGTTCATGCAGAAATAAATGCATCAAATAATAATGTCATGCTTAATTACACAGTGAATCATTTTATAAAAGAATTTGTTGATTATGTCATCTACCAGAATTTACACATACTGGGAAGATGTGTTGCCCTGCAGGCAACAGAAGAGGTGGAATTTTTTTCTACATCATATGTACTATAAATGAGAATAGAGTATTATCACGTTAGCCTACATATTGATTGAGAAACAGTCTATGTTTAGTGTTTGTTTGGAAATGAATGAGTTTCTCCTACCGTAATGAATAGCACTATGAGCAGTTTCTTCTTTGCAAGTAAACAGATCCATTTTTCAGTCCTGTAATCAGTATGCATCTATTTAGCTACTTAACAGCTATGTGCTCTGGTTCATTAGGTAGCTACTGTTGTGTCTCAGCCTCGTTAAAATTTCACAGCAAGTTAATCTATTTTATTACAAATGAGATCACAAGTGATAATGTCCTCACCATTTTCCAAATACAGGGTTAACAGCAATGGTAACAAATCCAAGAGGAAATCTTAATATTTTTACACAATGATAACTTCATTTTATGTCATTTATGAATTTTATATCCTTGTTACTGTTCATACTTTTTTTCTATTAAACTTGCTATAGTTGCAACACAGGTTGCAGTCCAATCTGCTTCTGCAGTCATTATACTTATAGAATCAGAAGAATATTACTTCTAAAATAAAGCCATATTTCCCCAGTTCAACTTGCTTTCACATTTTGTACACTTTCAAAATTCATAAACCAGGTTATAATATACTGAATTAGAGAGAGGATTTATAGATTTCAAAATCTGATGAAAGAATTAAAACATGTCTGAAGATCTCATCTATTTATCTATCTGCAATACCTACTCTCTATATTTTATCTTTCTCTTGTCTTTACAGAGCTAGTCCATAAATTCTCAACAGACTTTTGAAATACTAAATCCTTTTGAAAGATGATATATTTCTGTCTTACTAAAGGACACTGTTTTGCTTTTCCTCAGAAAATGTAGCTACAAAGCTTGACATTGTTACTTCTAGTTATGATTTAGGTTAATGGCACTAAAGTCATCAACTCTTCCAATTTTCAGAGAGATCCTTGCTTTCACATCAGCATCCTTTTTGCATCCCTTGTGGGATACTATTCCACACAAGACATGTGAAGCACTATAACAGTTACATCCACAATCTTGCACCTCTAAAATCCAGGATTCTGGACCACAGATGTTCCAGGATCAGAGAGTCCCAGCATGCTGCAGGGGATGTGGGGGGCCCAGGAGCCATTGCATGGCTCAGTTGGGCTGTGAGGAAGAGGGACAGGGAGCCAGCAAGTGGCTCAGTTGGACTGTGTGAGAGAAGGGGGCCAGGAGCCAGCACATGACTCAGCTGGGCTGTAAGGGGGGGGGGGGCAAGGAGCCAGCCTGTGGCTCAGTTGGGCTGCAGGGGGCGGTACCAGGAGCCAGTGCTGGCTCAGCTGGGCTGGGAAGGAGTTGGTAGCTGGTGCATGGCTCAGCTTGGCACTGGGGGAAGACCCAGGAAGCCCAGTGGGGGGCAGCAGAGGGGGCCTGCAGCAGGGGACCTGAAATGATCTCTCCTAGTCAAGAAAAATCCCTCATAAGGGACCAGTTAGATCCCAAAGGTGCTGGACCAAGGAGGTACAACCTGAATTAAGTATATATGAATGGCTTACCACTTTTTGACTTAATTATCTTAGCTTTAATTCCTTTTCTCTAATATTTTATAGCATTCATTCCCATTTTAAACATGAAGAGCTTTAGAAGAGAATTGGTATTGGGTTTGCCTGTTTATTTGTATTTATTTTCAGTTCTAATATAGCTGTAATTACTATTCCAAATGTTAATCTATTAATGAGCTTCTTAAATGGCTTAATGGCATTTAATTGCAGATGATACCAAACTGGGTGGGGTTGCAACTTTTTTGGAGGATAGGGACATAATTCAAAATGACCTTAGCAAGTTAGATAAATGGTCAGAGGTAAACAGGATGAAGTTTAATAAAGAGAAATGCAAAGTGCTCCACTTAGGAAGGAACAATCAGTTCCATACATACAAGATGGGAAGCAACTGTCTAGGAAGGAGCATGGCGGAAAGGGATCTAGGGGTCATAGTGGACCACAAGTTGAATATGAGTCAACAGTGTGATGCTGTTGCAAAAAAAGCAAATATGATTCTAGGTTGTATCAACAGGTGTGTTGTAAGCAAAACTCGTGAAGTCATTCTGCCGCTCTACTCTGCACTAGTTAGGCCTCAGCTGGAGTACTGTGTCCAGTTCTGGGCGCCACATTTCAAGAAAGATGTGGAGAAATTGGAAAGGGTACAGAGAAGAGCGACAAGAATGATTAAAGGTTTAGAGAACATGACCTCTGAAGCCAGGCTTCATGAACTGGGCTTGTTTAGTTTGGAAAAAAGAAGATTAAGAGGGGACATGATAGCGGTTTTCAAATATCTAAAAGGGTGTCACAAGGAGGAAGGAGAAAATTTGTTCCTCTTGGTTTCTGAGGACAGGACAAGGAGTAATGGGCTTAAAGTGCAGCAAGGGAGGTTTAGATTGGACATTAGGAAAAAATTCCTAACTGTCAGGGTGGTCAAATATTGGAATAAATTGCCAAGGGAGGTGGTGGAATCTCCCTCTCTGGAGATATTTAAGAACAGGTTAGATAGACATCTGTCAGGGATGGTGCAGACGGAGCTTGGTCCTGCCTTGAGGGCGGGGGGCTGGATTCGATGACCTCTCGAGGTCCCTTCCAGTCCTATGATTCTATGATTCTATGAATTGCTGGTAAGCAGGTTTTGGGTATTTGTACGACTGCTGAATTTTACTCGTACATTCGTCTTGATATTTCATATTTATTTGATGTGTGCCTTCTTTACTCTACAGCACTCATTAAAGGCAAGGCAGCCTGGAACATAACGGACTTTGCTAATAAAAATGGAAACAGAAAAAAATGTGATGGACTGTTGTTTGTTTTAAGTTCCTGATCTTTATTTGCCACTAATCTGAGAATAAATTGCAAACTGGCCAATTTCTTAAAAGAACCATAACTTGTACATTCTTAAAGATGAAGTGGGTTTTGCTGATGAAAGCTCATGATATAGTTCTTCATCTCTAAGGTTCCATAGGGCTGCTTATTGTTTTTAAAGTTACAGACTAACACAGCTAGCCCTCTGAGACTTTTTAACTCTAATGAGGGTTTCCACAGTATTACAACTGTCTTCCTAAATACCTCCTTAAACTATCCTTCAGCCCTGGTCTACGCTAGAGTTATTTCAAAAGAACAAGTGGAGTGTCCGCACTACCAAGCCCATTATTCCAAAATTTTGAAATAATAACTTCAGCTTTTCATGAGGAATAATGTTTATTTCAAAATTGTTATTTTGAAATAACATTAGTGTGGATGCTTAGTTGCTTAGAAAGAGGCGCGGAGAACCGCCACTGCTGCCGCTTCAGTCTGGGTGCCTGTGGTCTGCTGGGGACCGTCCCCAGCAGACCACAGGCACCCGGACTGAAGCTGCAGCAGCGGCGGTTCCCCGCGCTTCTGAGGCTTTGCTCTGGCAAAGCCTCAGAAGCGCGGGAACCCGCCCGGTGCCCCTGGTCTGCTGGAGACGGTCTCCAGCAGACCAGGGGCACCGGAGCAGCTTACGAATGGGGCTTTCTCGGCCTGACCTCCGGGGCGAGAAAGCCCCGTTCGTAAGTGCGGATCCAACATAAGTCGGATCCGCGTAAGTCGGGGACTGCCTGTATTTCAAAATAAGCAGCCTCCAGAGCCTCTCACAGCAGCACTTGTGGCTGCTCTGGCCACACGTGACAACTCCTACGCTCACCTTCTCCTGCAGAGATTAAAGCTGCAGGCAGAAGGGACAGGGCTTGTGGAACAAGGAGAGCTTTGTCAGCCCCATGCCACGTAGCTCCCATTCCACGAGCTATGACCATCCCCAGCACGCCCTCTGACTCCCCATGACTGCCAGCACACCTGCAGCACCCTCTGCTGCCACTGGCCTGAGGTGAAAGAGGGTACCATCCTGAACTGGTGTAGATATCCTGGACCTCATCGAGGTCTGGCAGGGGGAGACCTCCAAGCTCTCTGCACCAGAAAAAGGAATGCCAATGTGTATGGTCACCAGCCTGGCCAAGAAGGGTCACATGTGGATGCTTGACCAGGTTCGCATGAAAATAAAAGAGCTCGGACAGGCATACACTTAGGCCAAGAAACAAAGTGCATGTTCTGGGGCAGCTCATCACACCTGCCACTCCTACAAGCAGCTGCATGCCATCCTGGAAGGGGGGCTGGTCAACTCTCCTCCCTGCCATCATCATCGAGTCTGTCCAGGACACACCTTTGTAGCCAGACAGCCCTCCCCACCCCCCCGTCACATCAATCTTGCTAGCCCTCTGAGATGCCTGTATACTGGGCAGAAAAGGAGCAATAAAAATCATCACAGCCTTGGAAGCTTTGATGCGAGACCAGGATATGCAGGCCCCTCTGATCCTGAGTAAGCTGAAAATATAGATATGAGAAAGAACAATTAAGGCAATAAGCTGACCTTGAGGCCGTGAGAACTGCCTGGCTGGCACCTATGTTGATACGATCACACACAGTCGTCCCTGGGAGAGGAATCTCCCACTGAGAAAAGAATCCCCAGTACTTCCAATTTAGTTATCTCCATTACAAGTGTAAATTAAGTCCGCAACTCCCTTGTAAGAACGGGCGTCACAAAAGACAGACCAGCACCATTTGGCATCACAGATAAGAAAGAGGAATATGTGACCCCATGGGTATAAAGATGGGTCCAGCAGCACACTCACTCTGAGTGTCAATCTACCATCTACCTGTTGGTCGGGTTAGGTGTTTGACCTCCTGAGGTTCCATCTCGTATTCGTCTTTCCTAGGACTTGAGGAACTGATCCTGGCCTGACACGCTGGGACTGAGCGACACAGAAGGGGGTAAAAATTGTACCCGTATGTGTCCTTTTGTTTTAGTGCATGCATAGAATAGAGCTCTTTAAAGATTAAGCTGTCACTTGGTACCATTACTTTCTATCTTCCTTTTTCCTATGTAACCATAAGATCTGTATTTGCTAGCAGTTAAGAAATAGAGCAATAACCATTGTAACCATATGATTTATAAGCTTCCTTAATAAACCAGTAACTGTTTAAGCTTTAACCTGACTTCTTCAGTTGCTGTAACAGAACCAAGCACAATTTAAAAGAACTTCAGCCGGTCATAAGGGACAGGTATAGGAAGAGCTTGGGCGTTTGGATCGTGTCACTCCCAGGTGACAGATCCGTTGGGACATCTCTCAGTCTTCCCTAGACTGCCCGCAGCGAAGGGATCCTGTATCCTAGCAGCTGAAATCTAAGATGTAATAAGCTCTTCCTATAAATTCGGGGCATCTGTCAGCCTGTTGGCTGCCCTCCGCGACGGGACCCCGGTCCTAGCGGTAAAGTCACGGACGTTAAACTCTTCTCAGGGCACCCTCCAGCCTCCTAGGCTGCCCGCTGCGATGGGACCTTGCATCTCAGCAGTTGAAGACTTGGGTGTAACACACACACACACACACACACACACACTGCTCTGACTGTCGGCTTACAGAATTGGCGTAGTCGGCAGGATTGCGCTACTGGTTCACATACAGCAACATGAAGCCTGTCATGATAGACATAGATTTTAGTGGTATACAGAAAGGGTTTGCCTGAGAGGGATGGGGTAACCCTAAATGGGACAAAGAGATGTTAGAGAAAGATTGGGGGAAATCCCAGGAGATCTGGGAACAGTTTCATAACTGGTGAGCCGCTTGTAAGATCAAAAAGGGAAAAGGGAAAGGCACTTGGGAGGAGTGCCAGTCTGGCCAGGAGCAGTGCAAGGCCATGTGGGATCAGCTGCTTTGCCAGCACAAGGACATATACTCCCCTATAACCTCTATGATGGAGTGCATGGCCACACGCATGGAGCAGGCCCCCAGCCACCTTCCCCCCCAACTCTCCACCTCTGCTCCTCCTCCACCCCAACTCCCTGCCATTGGTCATCCCATCGCTGCAGTATGATGTGGTTCCACCAGTCGGAACTGGTTTTCCTCTGCCAGAAGTGGCGTTCTGTGTTGTGAAGGGGATTGAGCATTGTGGCTGAAGCAAGAGTGCCAGGGACTGAGTGAAGGGGTCCTGCGGTTTGAGCTGGTCATTGTTGTGCTGAAGCAGCACATGGGCAGTCTGGATGAACCGATGGAGGCTCCAGGCAGTGTGGACATACTATTTTGAAATAATTCTTAGCTATTTTGATGCTGCCTTGTAGTGTGGATGCGCTATTTCAAAATTATTATTTTGGGAGTTACTTCGAGTAGGGGTGTGAACGAGTAGTTGAGCAGATGATGAACCAATAAGCCTAGGCTTCCTGGTTAATCTCCTCTATATCAGAGGCAGCAAGGGGGGGCAGGAGCTAGTGCTGGGGGGAACCAGTGTCTGTGCCAGTGCAAGAGGGTGGGCAGGGGAAGCTGCCAGAGCCCCTGTCTACGGGGAGTCCGAAATCAGACTGCCTACCACTCCCTCCCCCAGCAGCCTCTGTCTGTGGGGAGCTCAGACCACCCAGGGACAGGGGCTGCTGTCACCTCATGCTACTGTCTCTGTATTAGAGGCAGTAGTGTGGGGCAGCAGGCAGTCTGTGTGGAGAGCTGGTTTTTAAATTGGCTCCCCTCATGGACTTGCTCCTGCTTGGCAACCCGTGCTGACACAGAGGCAGCAGCGCAGAGTAGCAGGGGGCTGCTGGGAGTGGAGCCGGATTGCACTGGCTGCCAGCCCTGCTCGCAGGGACTATAGAATAGTTGACTAAGTGCTAAGAATTCATGTGGTTAGTTGACTATTTTATTACCCTCTAACTAACATCCCTAATTTCAAAATACGTTTTTTCAAAATAATTTCCTACTGTAGACATGCCCTCAGACTCTGAAGACAGTCAAGGTGAAATTCATCCCACACCTACACAATCACTAAGTAAATGGCCTTTAAGTGCCAAACCATTCAGAGGGTGAAGTTGCATAACCTGTGTACAGGACACAGGACAGATCAGAAGCTCATTTGATGAGCTCATTCTAATAGCTTCAAAACTGAAAGAGGGGCAACAAGTCCTGCAATCAACTTCTCCACCCTCAAAGCATGGTGTATGCAATGAAGGGAAGGGGGAAAGAAGAGTCAGTTTGGATGCCTACTACCCAGCTTCCCGTCACTTTTACAGATCTGACAGATGTTTTCTACTTTGACAGTTTACTATTGCCTCTACATTCCAGGCTGAATTTCACCCAAAATTAATCCGAAATATATAAACACCACTGTTTAGCTACCAAATAATGTAACTCTTGTTATTTTATAACAGCTAATATCAGGATTCATATTTCTTTTCCAGTTGGACCTTAATTTACTATTATTATTATTATTACTATTTGTAATGAACAGGAGGAGTGCTGACCAGCACTTGGTGACTGAGGGGTTAAATTCAACAAATGGTCTGGTAGCACTTTATAAACTAACAAAACATGTAGATGGTATCATGAGCTTTCGTGGGCACAGACCACCTCTTCAGATGACCGGAGTTGTACCCACGAAAGCTCATGATACCATCTACATGTTTTGTTAGTTTATAAAGTGCTACCAGACCATTTGTTGTTTTTTTCTGTAACAGCTGGAGTAAGTTAGGGCCCAAGGTTGCTTGCAGGGCTAGCAGTGGAGTGGCTGGTGCTTGAGAATCAGGGAGCTATAACTGGCTCCCTGATTGGCTTCTTCCTAGTTCTCTTGTGTTCAGCAGCTCTCCATGCAGGAAAGAACTAGATCCTTATTTATATTTTAGCCTATCTTGGCTTGTATAAATTGGGGACTGAATGTTTATTCTGATTTGGTAACACCACTGGACCATTGAGAACTCATTGTTGGCTATAGGGAGAAGGCACCCTGCATTCCTGCAAGCCTAATGCTTTCCATATGGGAATGCTTAGGATGTAGACCCTGGTCTGGGTAAAAGAATCAAAATCTGTTCTCAATAAAGATCAAAAATCTTGAACCCAGACCTTGAGTTGTATGCTCACTCTGTGTTGTGACAGCCAGTGAGTGGCACTTGGCATCCATTTATATATTGTGAAAGCTCAGCTCCTTTGCACCCAGTATCAGTTTAAAGGACATAAAATGATTTAGCCATGATTCCAGCATTCTATTTAATATATATTCTTAGCACAAACCTTATCTACTCCTTTAAGAGTACTATATATGGTGCATACATGTTAATAGTCATATGTATTTGCATATTAGGGATCCAGGGGTGGATATAGGGCAGGGCGAACGGGGCAGCCGCCCCGGGCCCCACGCTTCAAAAAGCCCCGTGCATGCGCCGTGGGAAAGGGGGGGGGTCCATTGTATAATAACAATATTATTGAAAGGGAATTATAATCTTGATGTAGAGCTGCTCTATAAAATACAGAAGTTTTAGTTTATGTAAAAAGAACATGAGCTAGAGATCTGAAAATAAGGTCAATAAATAGAATCTTTTAAAGATATACACCAAAATAGTACCGGAACACAGGATATTACTTCATTTATTTTGAACTCTTGCAACTTAACTGAACAGATAGTTCCGAAATTTTTTAGTCAGGTTTCAGTTGGAGTAAGTGTCATGGCTCCTTCCCCACTCTGGCATGATAAATGCAGAAGTGGGGGCCAGCAAGTGTACCCCAAAGCCTTATCTACCAGGCTTTGGTATAAAACTTCCCCCAAGATCTTAAAAACCCTAGATCTTGGGAATAAAACTTTGTCATGGCTCCTTCCCCACTCTGGCATGATAAATGCAGAAGTGGGGGCCAGCAAGTGTACCCCAAAGCCTTATCTACCAGGCTTTGGTATAAAACTTCCCCCAAGATCTTAAAAACCCTAGATCTTGGGAATAAAACTTCCGCTGCCACCACCCAAATGTTGCTAAAGAAACCAGGGGAAAGATCATTTGGGAAATCTTCCCCCTAAAACAAAAATCAGGGCACACCATTAACCACTGCCAGGTTAATAAAAGAAAAGAAAGAACTTTTATTATTACAACAATATTCTGGTTGCAAGTATAATGACTAGAGAGGAAGGTAACAAAATATACTCATGGAGAAACTCCATGGGCCTAGAACTTAGTTACAAAGAAAAGCCAAAACATCTTTTAAGCAGTGCCAGATCTCAGATCCCATACCCAATCCATAACACAATAAAACCTAACGAAACTACCTAAACTTTACCCTACTTACAGAAAATGAAGAATGGTGTCTTGGAGAGAGAGAGAGACATGCTTGTCCCTCTCTGTAGCTGCAGAGAACTCTCTGAGAGACAAAAAGGGAGAAAGGAAAAAAAACCCAAATTCCTTTGTCCCAGTTTGAAAAGTCCCACCTACATTCTTATTGGTCTCTCCACCTGGCTAGGTGTAGTTAACCCCTTAATCCCCAGGCTGCTGGCTAACCCTCATAATCATGACATGCCCACCAAATCATAGACGGTGCTGGACAGCCTCTGGCCACACTGGCTGTGATTTCTTCCTGTAGGTCTAAGATAAAACATAGGAAATACATTATGCACACTTGACTAAACGCTTGAAGACATAAAAAGTAAGCAAAGGCTTCCATATCCATAGAGTACCATCACAGCTATACAGAGAATATTAAGTAGTTGAGTCCAGAAATGCCTCATTAACCAATCAAGCTCTCAGTCTCAAAATCAAATTTAGAATAGCGTGGGGTCTTGATCTAAAGTTCAATTGACCAGGTTCTGTGTCTCTTGCGAAATACATCACTATCATACACCAGGCCAGGTCTTGGCACCACTGAGAGTGTCAGCTCAGGGCGAATTGCTTAAAACCAGGGCTATTTACCGCCCTCAACTGGGGTCCTTTCCCAGGCACCCCTCAAATTACACCGAGCATAAAACCAGGGCTATTTACCGCCCTCAACTGGGGTCCTTTCCCAGGCACCCCTCAAATTACACCGAGCACTTCAGCTGCCTCCCCGGCTCACAATGGCAATGGGATTTTCTTTCTCTCCACGGCTAGTCATGAAGCAACCTGTCCAGACAGTACCCTGGCACCCTGCTTTCAATCTAGTTTTCCAAGTGGGCCACTGCTTCCCAGAGACAGGGCCTAGGTGAACTGGCCTGATAGACTTATGGATCTCTAGTCCCTTCACCGAATCAGACTGGAAACATGCATGTCTCAGCCCCACACACTCTCCAGCAAGCTGGTCAAACACAGTCACTTGGTCACCAGAGGGCTGGTTCATCTCCCTGGCTATCCCCCCTCCATCTGAAACAACCTCCAATCCCTCTGCAACTTCCTTACCCTTGTCCCCACTGGACCTTTCTAACCCTAAGTCACTTTTACCCCCCTCAGGCACAGCAAACTGCTGGCCCACCTCACCATAAGGATCCTCTTCCTTATGACCTTCCGCAAGCAAAAGCTCACCTTCCCCTGTCTCTACAGCATCATCACCCAGCTGAACCTCCACCAACTCCCTTGGAATTCCATTAACTCCCTGAACAGACAGGTCTTCACACAACCCCCCTTCAGGAAAACACACAGACTCTTCTGGGGGGAGATCAGAGACCTCTCCCTCCCCCTTCTGGGCTTCAGCTGCCCCCAGAGCTAAATCTGGGCCCACAGCACTCTCCTCAGCCAATCCAGGCTGACAGGCACCTCCGGTAGACAAGGAACTGGGAATAAACCCTTCCCCCACATGCATACCCCCCTCCTCAGCAGCCAAACTGCCAGGCTCCACACACAGAGGCTGCTCACACTGAACACCCTCCAGAATTTGATCTTTTTCCCCAGCTAAACTTTCACTCTGGCCAGCCACCCCAGACTGCACCAGAGGGACACTTTCCTGAAATAGGGCAGGGAGAGCCCAAAAATCTGACCAAAAATCTGACACTAGCCTCTCCTCTGAGGCTCCAGGCAGACGTGTAGAGGCTTCACTCACAGACACACAACTATTTCCCTCAGGCAAACATTGAGGGAAACTTTTACCTGTCTCCCCATAGGCCTGACTAGCCACAGACAACTTCCCAGATTCACACTCACCCCCTTCACAAACCTCATACATGTCCTGAGGCTGGATTAAGGTATCAGCCTGATTACACCTATTAGCTATCACTGCAGGATTCGGGGTGTCTGGGTGTACAGCCTGCATAGCCTCGCTACGTGTGAGCACTCCCACCCTCTTAGCTTGTTTCACATGCTTGGCCAAATCCTCCCCGACCAGCATAGGAATGGGGTAGTCATCATAGACTGCGAAAGTCCAAGTTCCAGACCAGCCCTTGTACTGAACTGGTAGCTTGGCCGTAGGCAGGTCGAAGGGGTCAGCCTTGAAGGGTTGAATGGTAACTAGAGTCTCTGGGTCAATGGCCTTGGGGTCCACCAGAGCGTGGTGAATCACTGACACCTGTGCCCCGGTGTCTCTCCATGCGATAACCTCCCGTCCCCCCACTCTCACAGTCTCCCTCCGCTCTAGGGGGATCAGTGAGGCATCTGGACCCGAGGCTCCTTGTGGCAACCCCGGAGTGATGAGTTGTAGCCGGCTGGTGCTCTGGGGACAGTCGGCCTTTACATGCCCCAGTCCATTACATTTAAAGCATCGCCTCACAGCGATATCATTGGAACGGGGGGGGGCTCCCAGCAGATGGTATGGAGGAACGGGGAGAGATCTGGGGTCTTCCTGGGTGTATGTAGGGCCCGTCTCTGTGAGGTGGGGATCGGGGGGATCCCCAGGTGTTGATGGGCCCCCTCAGACTGCTTTCCAGGCTGCTGTGGCCCCTCAGTTCCATCCATCTGGCCCCAAGCACTGCTGCCTCTCTGAGGTTTTTTGGTTTTCCGTCCAGGATGTACCCTCTAATCTCTCCTGGCACACCCTCGAGGAACTGTTCCATCTGCATCAGGAGAGAGATTTCTTCCCGAGTGTGGGCCTGCTCTCCATAGAGCCACGTTTCCCAGTTTTTGAGGACACGACTGGCATGTTCAGGGAACGGTGTATTTGGGGTCCACTTGGAGGCCCTGAAGCGACACCGGGCCTGTTCAGGGGTGAGGCCCATCCTGAGTCTGGCCTCCTGCTTAAACAGTTCATAGTCATTTGCCATGTCACCTGGCAGGTCCGCAGCTACCCCCAGTAAGGGACCAGCGATTTGGGATCTTAACTCTCTCATGTACTGATCAGGAGGAATGTTGTACCCCTGGCAGGCCCTCTCAAAGTTGAGGAAAAAGTCCTCAACATTATCCCCTACTTGGTACATGGGGAGCTTTCTGGGGGGTTCAATGATGATGGAGGTGGGAGTGTTGGGAGGGGTACGTGAGGTGTCCGGCTGCCTGGCTTTCTCCAGCGCAACTTGGGCCTCTAGTTCTGCTCGCCTCGTCCCTGCTGCGATCTCTGCCAGTTTCACCTCCTGTTGTATACGCTCGGCCTCTAGTTGTGCACGCCTGTCCTCGGCCTCTCGGGCACGCCTGTCCTCGGCCTCTCGTTGTGCACGCCTGTCCTCCAGCTGTAGGAAAAACTCCATCTCCTTGTCAGTTAGAGGCCTGCCGGTCCTTATGGCATAATCGCACACAGAAGGCACAGGTGGGGGGGAGGGAGAGCAGCAGCTGGCTGCTTCTGCCTCTTCAAGATCCCTTCCCCCAGGGCTCACAGAGGTAAGCTCTTGTTTCCCCTCTCTGGGTGTGGAATCTTTCCGGGTACTTAACATCATGCCTGGCTCTGAGGCTGTTTCTGCCTCCGGGTGTTGCTTAGGAAGGGTTGGGTTCTCTAGGGTTACCTTGCCTGATCGCAAGAGCATGTACTGGGTTCCTTCCCTGCCCTAGTCTAGCCTAGCTATCCAGTTGTCCCGAAAGCTAACAAAAAAACAAACTGTTTGGGTAGGTCTGTGTCTGGCTTAAGGTCTGCTCCTCCCTGAGGCAGCCCAGCAACAAAAGAAAAAACAAAAGGAAAACTGCAAAGCTTGCAACTCAAAAGAAACTTGTGCCCTTTTAAAAATCCTGGGTTCTCCAAATAATCCCACCGCTATGCCACCATGTCATGGCTCCTTCCCCACTCTGGCATGATAAATGCAGAAGTGGGGGCCAGCAAGTGTACCCCAAAGCCTTATCTACCAGGCTTTGGTATAAAACTTCCCCCAAGATCTTAAAAACCCTAGATCTTGGGAATAAAACTTCCGCTGCCACCACCCAAATGTTGCTAAAGAAACCAGGGGAAAGATCATTTGGGAAATCTTCCCCCTAAAACAAAAATCAGGGCACACCATTAACCACTGCCAGGTTAATAAAAGAAAAGAAAGAACTTTTATTATTACAACAATATTCTGGTTGCAAGTATAATGACTAGAGAGGAAGGTAACAAAATATACTCATGGAGAAACTCCATGGGCCTAGAACTTAGTTACAAAGAAAAGCCAAAACATCTTTTAAGCAGTGCCAGATCTCAGATCCCATACCCAATCCATAACACAATAAAACCTAACGAAACTACCTAAACTTTACCCTACTTACAGAAAATGAAGAATGGTGTCTTGGAGAGAGAGAGAGACATGCTTGTCCCTCTCTGTAGCTGCAGAGAACTCTCTGAGAGACAAAAAGGGAGAAAAGAAAAAAACCCAAATTCCTTTGTCCCAGTTTGAAAAGTCCCACCTACATTCCTATTGGTCACTCCACCTGGCTAGGTGTAGTTAACCCCTTAATCCCCAGGCTGCTGGCTAACCCTCATAATCATGACAGTAAGTTTTTACAGCTAAGCTGTAAATCCCCAAAAGTAGGGATTTATAATGGGACTCTGGCAGACCCTTAACTATAGCAGCAGGTGCCAGGGCAATCACATTAGATTATATTATAGATGGCAAAGAAAGGTTTGTGAATCTGGCCATTGTGGCTACCTAATTTATAACTCTCCTGTCAAGAAGAAATCAACTTTCATAGTTATGACATTTCTTTCTCGAGTGCTAAATGTTAACTTTGCTGATCATGCATATTTTGGAAGGACAGCTTATTTCTATATGGCAAATGTGACATAAAAAGCATGAGGACTTAAATCAAATCCTTTTTAAAGCAGCCCATTCACACTAATAGGAAATAGGCTAAACGGTATTTTAGAAGTCTAATTATGAATTTATGTAAACAGTATATCCAATTCAGTTTTACATTTTAAGTAGCTGCATCATGTCGTAATTATAATATACCTAAAATGTGATCAGTTTTATGTACTCATATTACATGGACTTAAACAGTGTCAAGTCAGTGTGATATAACAGAATAATAAATTATGACAAATACAATTTGAGAATCCCATTGCAGTTTATAAACATTCAGGATCAGACTGGTGCACAAAGCAAGGAGAGAACATAGGGAGTCTTTCATCTTCCCTTGAACACTTACACAAGGGGTAGCCACAGTCTTACTCCTTGGGCAGTCAGAAGGCAACGGGGAGAAAGCATCAATAAACATTCTCAAATTGAGCAATATAGCAAAGGATTCTGTGAAAGGCTGTGGCAGCAAGCACTCCATTGCATATTCCTCTGTGTCAGACAGGAGTAATTCTGGCTAGAATGCCCCTAGAACCTATCGCTGCTGCAAAGGTTTTATACATCTCCCCACTGCAGGTTGTAATAATAAAAAGTACAAAGGAGTCCTATCATCACAAGATTCCTGTGTGGCAAGGGAAGCTGTAAGCCTACTGCGCCTTTTAATATTGAGAGGTTTCATTCAGGAAGTCAATAGAAGAGCCAGGAATAACAATCAGAACCCATGATTTCTAAAATGGTAGTATTTTAAGTGCTTGTGAAAATAAGTGAAAATGACTATAAAAGAGGCAAAGTGACGGAGAACTAAGACCCAACATTCCTAACATTTAAAGTAATATTTTAACACACAAGACAAAATGTGAATAAAATTACCTCAAAATAGTACAATTTGTAAATTTATTTTTTATAATTGCTAGAGAAACACACATGCCCAAAAATTAAAACTGACAAAAGTCCTTTCTAATTTTGCTCAAATAAAAAGATGACACAAACCATTTTTCTTAAATTTTACAAAAACTTCCACATTGTAGCTACCTACTCTTCTATATAACCATCAGTTATGATCCTTTACACTTCTATTTCTAATCTCTTTCCTCTGAGAATTTATGGTTCTCTCTTTAAAATATTTCTAAGTATATTTTTACACTATATTTTAAAATGTCTTTAGAGTCATAATTAAGTACAACACTAGCTAACCTCCCAACATCTTGTCCATGTTATTTTGTTTTGAATGATATAATATCCTTGCATCAGTATTATTTGCTTAGTGATTGTTATCAATATTTATTTATATTGCAATAGTACCTAAAGATTCCTGCCAAGAACCTAGACCCAGTGTGCTAGCTGCTGTACAAACACATAGCTGCTCATTTATGTTCCCAAGGAATCAGTGTACTGCAATTAGAAGACTGTTTTTTTATCTACAAACCATTGTTTTCTAAATTAATATTGGACTCTTACCTTTATAACTGAGGCCCCTGCTCTGGAAAGAGGACTATGCATCTGGGCTGCAGCAGCCATGTTAGCTATAGTATTGAGGTGGTTCATCTGATTCATTGCCATTGCAACAGAAGCAGGAGGTAGGCTGACTGGGAGTAGAGGATGGGGCATCATCATGAATGGCAGATCTATCCCTAAAAAAATGGTGGGCATGATGGTATGTTAGTCTCTCATTTCATAATCCAAAACTTTACTTCAAGAGCGCAAGTATCATATTACAGAACTAGTAATTAGTCTAGGTTGTCATTATAGTCTGAAGTTTATATGATTAATATGACATTGCCACTTAAAATAATTAAAAAGACAGAAAGAATACCTCATGCTTAATGATATTTGCATCCCATAAGAGGACTATAGGTACTGCACTTATGAAAGATAAATCTAGCTGTAACCAAACAGACAATATTAACAAAAAATGGGTGGCCACAATCTGCAAGCTCAATGGTACATTTCCTCAGTAGTGTAAAAATCCATAAGATATACAGATATGATTACAGTTATATTCAAACAGATTAAGGGGTAAGTTAACTAATACAATCTATTCTGTATCAAGAAAAGGCCTGATTACAAGATAGTAGCTAAATTTGGGAACTGAGATGTTTAGTGGTCCAGTTTAAGATAAAAAATATTTCTACATAAGGCTAAGGACCTAATTTTCATGTATACTGAAGCCTCTTCACACTGCTTTGGCTTTATAAAGGGGATTGGAAAATGAGTGAATTATATGCATGCCAACATTAAGAATCTCTGACACTGCCAGGGTGGTGTAAAGTAGTCTTGGTGTAAATGAGAATCAGATTCCAATACTGTCTGATATCCCTTAACGTGTATATATCCCACGTCACCTGTCTTACAACAGATCAGGGGTGGCCCGTGGATGTAGGCAACCTCGGCAGTTGCCTAGGGCACCACGTTTAACGCGGTGCCCAATGATGATATCACACCATTGAGGGGTATGAAGGCGGGGGCACCGATCGCGCATTCCGCCTAGGGTGCCAGTTGCCGGCAGCTCTCCTCGAACCGCTTCTGCAACAGATTACATAAGGGTATATCTACACTACCCCGCTAGTTCGAACTAGTGGGGTAATGTAGGCATACCGCACTTGCAAATGAAGCCCGGTATTTGAATTTCCCGGGCTTCATTTGCATAAACTGGGCGCCGCCATTTTTAAATCCCTGCTCGTTCGAACCCCGTACCATGCGGCTACACGCGGCACAAACTAGATAGTTCGGACTAGGCTTCCTAGTCCGAACTACCGTTACTCCTCATTCCATGAGGAGTAACGGTAATTCGGACTAGGAAGCCTAGTCCGAACTACCTAGTTCGTGCCGCGTGTAGCCGCGTGGCACAAGGTTCGAACGAGCAGGGATTTAAAAATGGTGGCGCCCAGTTTATACAAATGAAGCCTGGGAAATTCAAATCCCGGGCTTCATTTGCAAGTGCGGTATGCCTACATTACCCCACTAGTTCGAACTAGCGGGGTAGTGTAGACATACCCATAGTTTTCAGAGACCAGATAGCAAAAACGCTCCAAAAACCCACCACTTGCCCACAAATGGTGGAATCATCTGTATACTAAGCACCCAGACTGCTATCAGCCAAACACTATTGTATCCATTCATTGTTATGCTTCACATTATTTTGTTTATGAACTGGTCCATGACATTGTTAATCAAGATATTAACAAGACAGAGTCCATGGACATCTCCATTTACTTCAAACCATACTAACAATCTCCTTCAGGGCTTATATACATATGCTTTTGTTCCCTTCTATATCTCCAGTAGCAGCCAAGTAACCTTTCCTTATACTCCATAGAGTTCCGAAATTCCCAGACACCATCTGTCCACACTGAGTTGTATGTCTACTTAAAGTCCAATTGACATGCAAACTAAATGCAAACTACAAACAGAATATAACAGCACATCACCAGATTCAAGACACAATCCATCAAGCATTTCTGAGGACTATAAAGGAAATACATTTTACACTTGCAAATCAGCAGACATAATGTCTGATAGCCAATAAACCTTTTAATAGCCTTTAGACAACTTCTTAGAATAAAAATACTGAAAAAGAACATTATAGCCTCATGTGTAAAGCATATACAGATACTGAATTGTGTAAGCCTACATATTCCCCAGATAAGGAACTTAAAATTAAAAACTCAACCACAGTACATAGGAGTCTCATAATCTGTTCCACTTAATCAGATGATAGACCCTAACTATATGTGAATGGGGACAAGCACCTACAGAAAAAACACATGTAAATGGTGTTGGCTTCTCTACCAAATTCAGTAACCCAACAAATATAAAAATGGAGAGGTGTGTTCCTAAAAATAAGATATTTCTGATGAATAAGACATTTCATATACTTGTAAAAAGTAACTCCTTGAAATCAATTTTTAAAATTCTCAGAACAAAGGAACACACATGAACAAGGATTTTTCAGTATTTCCATTCCTTCATCCCAGTGTAACCTCGTAGCTACAGTTAGTATGCCCCAACTGTTCCTTTAATACTGATTTTATTTTCATTTTGGCAAGGACAATAAATTCTTCCATACACTAAAAAAACCTTTGGTCCAAATTTTTTACTGGAGTAGTTGTGGCAATAGAGAATTAATCTAGGAAATGGGAGAGATCTTGGGAAGAGAGCAAAACTACCACCACAATTTGGTACAAAAATCAGTTTTATTTCCATTTTTCTAAATGCCTTTGTATAGAAAACTTGCTACTGTTTGTGATGCAGAGTTCTTAATAAAGCACATTAAGTTTCAGGAAAACTTTCATTGTTTTCAAAACAATGAAATTAGCACATATAAAAGTATAACACAAGCTTTATTTTTTAAGACAGAGTTAGTGATAAACAAAATCTATCCAATTTATTAGTAAAAACTATTATGATATAGTGTCTAAACTATGAATTAATCTTGAAGAGGTATTTATAGCTTGGTTTGCTTTTTTTGTAGTCTGATATACCTACATTAATGTTAAGTCAAGTCACTAGCTCAGGCATTGGGCAAAATATGGCCCCTGGGCTGGATCCGGCCTGCATTTTCTCTTTATTTAGTCCAGAGAGGAAGGGGGAAGATTCAGGTGCTGCTCCACCCCCAGCACATGGTCAGAAACTGGCCAATGGAACTACCTGTCTGAATAACAAGCATCCTAAAGCACAACCCTCCTGCTCAGTTACTCACTCAAGCACATGGCCAAGCGGACAGAAAGGATATGTCTACACTAGCCCCCTAGTTTGAACTAGGGAGGCTAATGTAGGCATTCGAAGTTGCAAATGAAGCCTGGGATTTAAATATCCCAGGCTTTATTTGCATCTTCCCATCCGGGCACCATTTTTAAATCCCCTTAGTCCAAACTAACTGCCCGCGGCTACACGCGGCAGTCAAACGTTAACTCGAACTAAATCCTTAGTTCGAGTTAACTGTTACACCTCATTCCACAAGGTGTGACTGCCGCGTGTTAGTTCAGACTAACGGGATTTAAAAACGGCATCCGGACGAGAAGATGCAAATAAGCCTGGGATATTTAAGTCCCGGGCTTCATTTGCAACTTCGAATGCCTACATTAGCCTCCCTAGTTCAAACTAGGGGGCTAGTGTAGACAAACCCAAACATTTTAAGCTCTGCAAGGCTTTAGCTCTGCAGGCAAGCAGACTGGTTTGGCTGCTGACTGGTAAGTCTCCTGGCCCTGCCTCTGGCACCCCAGCTCCTCCTTTCTCCAACCCTCTGCTCCCCACTCTTGTACCACTACTCCACATGCACCCCTGCCCCAGATCTGGGATCCCAATCTCCTGCCTGAGATCATAATCCCCTTCTACCATAGGTCACTTCCCAAAACCCTGCACCCCAGTTCCCTGCCTTAGGTCACAACCGCCTCCTTCACCCAAACTCCCTCTCAGACTCCATTCTTCCGCCTGCACCCCAAACCCTTACCCTAAGCTCCCTTCCGCACCCAACCTTCATTCCAGACCCCGCATCTCCTCCATTAATACTATGGAAGAGTGTGGCCCTTGACCACTTTCCAAAATCTTGGAGTGGACCCCATCAAAAATTATTGCCCACCCCTGCACTGGCTGAAATGCAAAAAGTTTAGTCAGGCAGGCCTAATGTCAAACCTCACTAGCTGGGGTTTGTAAATGGCAAGTACTGGAGTTGTGCAGCCACAGGTACATCTGCCTTCCTCATGCTGCATGGAGGGAGGAACTTGCTAATTACCCCTCCCTTCTGAGGGGTGGCATGGCCTGTCGGTGTGAGCTCTGACCTGGCTCATTCATTCCTGCTATTGCTAGATGACTGGGGTTATGTTAGACTAACTGACTGACTCCCTCCTGAAAAGGTAGAAGGGAAGAAGTTGTTTCTACCCACTTTTGGCTTGCTGCAATTTAGCTTTGTTTCTTTCCACTCTCTTTGGCTACGTCTAGACTGCAAGCCTCTTTCAAAAGAGGCGTTTTCGAAAGATACTTTCGAAAAAGCCTCTTTCGAAAAAGAGCGTCTAGACTGCAAGCAGTACTTTCAAAAAAGCAAGCCACTTTTTCGAAAGAAAGCACCCAGGCAGTCTGGATGCTCTCTTTTGAAAAAGCCCTGTTTGCATTCAAGAA
The DNA here is from genome assembly GCF_049634645.1 of Pelodiscus sinensis. Classification (NCBI taxonomy): domain Eukaryota; kingdom Metazoa; phylum Chordata; order Testudines; family Trionychidae; genus Pelodiscus; species Pelodiscus sinensis. Next base: position 14,108,607 of record NC_134723.1, read on the forward strand.
CGCCTTTTTTCGAAAGAGCACTTTCGAAAAAAGGCGTTCTTCCTCATGAAAGGAGGTTTTCCGCCGTCGAAAGAAAAGCTACGTTCTTTCGATTTAATTTCAAAAAAACGCAGCTGTAGTCTAGAAGCAGGTGAAGTTTTTTCGAAAAAAGGCTACTTTTTTCGAAAAAACCCTTGAGTCTTGTAGCCAGACACAAAAACCCCATCTTGTTTTTCCACGAGCCCCATCTTGTTCCCCCCCCCCCAGAGAGCAAGAGAAAGGCAGTCAGCCTTTGATGCCCTGGGAACACAGGTTTGCTGCCTGTCCCTGACTCTACCATAAACAGAAACCAGACAGTAAATGGGCTAGCTGACGACCCGGGGCCTCCTGTCGCCCTGATGGCTAGTACCAGTAATTGACACGCCTGCACTGTCCCAGGAGAGGAATCTTCGCCCATCACATACCAGAGGTGCCCATTGTCTGCATTTTCCCAGGTGTAAATTATGCTTTGCACCCTTCGTGGGAAACTTGGCGTTCAAAGCCATTTTTCCTAATTGGCCACTTGAGCCCAGGAAGAAGCCTAAATGACCCAAGGGGTATAAAAGAGGTTCAGCAGCCCACCCTATTTGAGCTCCAATCATCTATACCTGCTGGCAGGTATTGATTGTCTCCAGAGGTCTGTGGGACGCCCAACCTCGCCCTACTTCTTCCCGAGGGATTGAGAGAAAGACGCTGGCCACGCCAAGTCTGGAACGCAGGGGTGAGAATATATACCTGCTATGTGTCTATTTTGCATGCATTTAATAAGAGCTCAGAGAACCAAAGGGTTTCATGGTACCTGTAAGTGACTTATTAGTGTAATTTCTGTCCTGTCCTTTGTAGTGTCTGTGTTATCTGTAACACAGTAGTAGCATTTAACAACTAAGTTTACCCTGTAACAATAAATAGTAACTGTTTAAGCTTTAACCTGACTCCTTCGGTTGCTGTAACAGAACCAAGCACAATTTAAAAGAACTTCAGCCGGTCATAAGGGACTCACTGCCCTGACCGTCGGCTGACAAGTCTGGACACAGCCTTTGTGAGATATGCTGGATCTCTTATGGTACTGTTCACTGTGCTTATTACCAAAATTATATTGGGTGTCCAGAAAATATTTTCCCTTTTGGCAAAATTGCAAAGGAGTGTGAGAATTTTTCACTTTCCAACCAGGAACCCAGAGCTCTGTTTTAGGGAATTACATTACATCTGTTGCAAGTATGATACAACTTAGGCACTGCCCTCATATCCAACATCCTCAGGTTTCTAGAAAGGACTATTCTGCAATGGCAAGGCCTTGACAGTTAATTTGGGGAAGGATTTCTCATTGTTAATAGTTTAATAATAAAGATGCAGCTTCTGCATTTACTTACACTCTCTGTGTGTATATTACTGCTTTTGTGTCTATAACAATAGCCTCAGGACTCAGTTCTTCTACTGCACATGCATCTATTACAAAATTCTTCAAGCATATTATGTTATTAAATGCTATTTACTAGCTACCAACTTCTCTATATCTTTCCTTCTTTATAAACAAATTATATATATAAGACTGATGGTGTCTGCATCTTAGTGTCTTCTGACTATATATAAGGACAGCATACGCACTGTTGGCGAGCAGGTGATTTTGCTGGAGAGGACTGAGGGGATGTGCACTTCCGAGACTGGATTGCCCTGATAATGTGGCATGACCAACACCATGCTGTGATCCTGTGGTAATAGGAGACTGAAGTTTCTCTTTATCCCAGGAGGATTCACTCCCACCTGAAAAACAGTGTACCAAGATATTATATATACCATATTCTTCTCTTGGTAAGATTTTGCTGGCTTTACTGCAACTTTTAAAATTATGCTAAATTACTCAATTTTTATTTTGGAATGCATCATAGTTTATTGATTACTCAGCACCAAAAAGGCATGTAGATGCTATATCTGAAAAAAATGAATAATTTAATTAAAAACAGTGAGTAGTCCTGAGGTACCTTAGAGACTAACAAAAATATATATAGTATTGAACTTTTGTGGGCAAAACCCACTTCTTCAGAAGAGGCGGAAGCTCGTTGTTTTTAAAGTTACAGACTAACATTGCTACTCCTCTGAGACCAATTTAATAATTGTAAGCCAGGCCAAATAACCCAAAAAACTGTGGTATGTACCCCTTCTGGAAACAGATAAAGTTAGATATTTAAGGATAAAAAGACACAAGCAGGAAGGACTCACAACTAATTGTGATAGCAGCTAAACAGGGACTCTTCTGTAACCCACACACAGGATCTCACCATTGATAATGCCAATGGGAGCCTTTTTCATTGAATTACTAAACAATTAAATAATAAAAATTAATAACAATGGCTATCATTAGTATTGCACCAGGTTGGGAAACAGGCAGGGTATTTAAATGATTGGTCTACAGCCACTGATGGAGTCAATTTTAGAATAAGGATTAGAATTTAGTATTTCCTAAACCACAGTGCAAAATGCTTTGCTCAGAGCACCAGACCAGGCTCTTTCTCAAATGCTAAATTCTGATTATAATTGAGAGATTCAAAGACTGAGCTTGAAGACAGCTTTGAGAAACTCAGATGTAACATTCAGGTGTTAATTGTGTTCACAATAATTAATGTCTATAAGAGAAAGCAAAATATATCAGATTAAACAATGTAATACTAATCTGTTTTTCTGGAGAGATCTTATTTTGTATTGGTTTCATGGCAATACCTATGTATAACAGTTATGCACATGAATAATCACATGTTCTTCTTATTAAATTCAAGTAAGGTAAAGCGTGGTATGAATTTTGCAATGAGTCTAGTCTACAAAATAAAGCCTTTGAAAAAACTATTTGTAGAAGCTGAACATTTCCAGAACACAAACAGGTCAAAAAGTTAACATAGGTACATTCCTTTTCCTTCCATCGTGGATGTTTTAGATTAGATTAAAGAATGATAAAACACTGTGTATCTGCAGTATTGATATTATCTAGAATTTATTAACTTGAATTCCAATTAGAATCAGTTATACACTGTTGTGATGCAATGAATAGAGGCAGCAGGCAAAAAAAGTAGTTTAATTGAAGATGAAAGTAACCACATAGACACATTCAACATTCTTTATGGCAACACTCAGCCAATAAACGTAATTAATACTACCAAATGCAAAAGACAGAAAGATCAATGATTGTGCAAAATGGGAATCACTCTATCATTTTAATACCATGTCCAAGACATGAATTACCTTAACATTACAGATTTATAATTTGTAAAATGATGAGCAACACATTGACAAGGAAAGATACATTTATACAGCACTAAATTAAACCATATAATATAAAATAATATGGCAATGCACAGTACCATAGCTACTGTTAAGGTTGTACAAACATTTCCATTATAAATTGAATACACTGTATACTAGCTGGCTCTTTCAAATCATGTTGAACCAAAACTTCAGTTATTCACATGGTACTATTCTGAAATATAGATGTTAATATTTCATAAAATATTCCATGAGGTAAACAAGTGAGAAAAAAATTAAGAACATTTTTGAAGAACTGATTTACTAAATGATTTCTACCATTTCCCAGATGCTTTTTCAATATTTCAGTCCAATATTTTTTAAAGCATGATTGTTCTAAGTGCAGCTAGTATGTACTTAAGAGACCTAAGCTTTCATTAGTGCTTAAATGTTTAAAAATATTTTTTTAAATAATTTACATACATACATATTTGTGAATTATTAATGTATCAACTAGAAATATGTCAATAGTACTTGGACTATAAACTTTTATTTTACAAAGCAAAAGGGCCAATCCTGCAAACCTCTACAAACAAGTTTGACTTTACACATGATTAATCCCACCTGGGAATTAAGAGTTGTCTATAAAATCATGACTAGTGTGGAAAAAGTGAATAAGGAAGTTATTTATTTATTCCCACAATATAAGAACTGGGGGGTCACAAAATGAAATTAATATATAGCAGGTTTAAAACAAAGGCTGGGTATAGGTGACGGGAGGGGGATTAGGTGACGGGAGAGGGATTACTTGATTACCTGTTCTGTTCATTCCTTCTGGGGCATCTGGCATTGGCCACTGTTGGAAGACAGGATACTAGGCTAGATGGACTTTTGTTCTGACCCAGTGTGGCCGTTCTTATGTTCTTCAGGACCTGCAACATTTTCATGTCATTTTCTTTGTGAAGTTAGGGCCATGGACTTCAATGGAGCTCTTACTATTTTAACTGACTGAGGCCTTCTTTAACTGAAAAAAGCAGATGGCTCACTGCCCCTAAACTGATTGCTAAGGAAATTTGTCAGAGTGACTTTTCAAAAAGAGGGGGGGGAATCACAGTCCTGGCCAGAAAGCACTCACTGTGTTCTTTTTCCTCATTGCATTCCTCTGGCCAGAGTTCCAAACTCAGTCACCTACTCCTAACAGTTTCTCGTTCCTTCAATTGCTAACAACAGATCCAAATTTCAATAAAATATTTTTCCCCAACACATTCCACTCAACTATCTGCTCCTGTATTCAATAGCAATGCTGCAGTACGTTACTTCCACCCACAACTACTTCTCCCTTGAGGAAAAAATCCTGCTGAGAGGAAAGTCTAATGAAACAATCAAATGTTAAATGAAATATATCAAATGGTCTGACATTCACATAGGTATGCCAGATGTCCGGTTTTTGCCCAGACTGTTTGGTATTCGGTTCCCCTGTCCAGTAAAAAAAAAAAACAGAAAATATTTCCTGTTTCCCTTGGACGGAAGCCCAGCGGGGACAATTTTTCCCTGACATGTCTGGCAGGGGTACGGGAGTGAGGAGCACGGGGCCATTTAAAGGCAACAAAATTGGTCTCCTCTCCCCCTTTTCTTTTTGTTGCTCAACAGAATTTTTTCCCGTTTTTTGGGGGGATGGGAAGGGGGGAGTTGGTATTTTTTGTTAAATCATCTGGCAACCCTACCATAGGTATCTTCACACCCTGCTGTGGTAAAGACAGATTTTTCCATAATTAAGCTAAATGGTGAGTAATTCATTGAAAGAAAAAAAATATTATTAACAACAACTACCAGGGGAGCTGATGGCCTCCATGGGACCTGGGCAAGATGTTTATGTGGGAGTGGGGCATCTTTGTGCTCCTGAAAGAGACCTGACCTCAGATGGAAGGGGAGGGGCTAGGGTAGCTAGCCTTCTATGCTACACAGAGTGTGGCAGGGCTCTCTCAGAAAAGGTCTGGTACTCCAGCCGCCACCACTGTTACTACAGCAGCAGTGGTGGCTGGGAGCCTCAGGTCCGTTTGAATTGCCGGTCCCCAGGAAAACTGGAATTGTCACGGAGTAGTTAAAGACACAAACCTTAAAAGATTGCTTTTATATTTGCTTGTAAATAATTCTCTCTTTTTTCAAGGATACAATATGAAAAGTTAAGGGTAAATTTAATAATAGGCAAAAGCCTAAAGACCCAACATAAATCAATTCCAATCCCTCTTTGCTATACAAATATTCTTATGAACTAATTGTATAAAGACAGAAATGATGTAATTTGGACTTCAGTAACAAAGCAAATGGCTCATTTTATAAGTTGTACAGTATAAAGGATCCAAAACTTGTGCCTCTATTCTTGACACTTCTAATATCAGACACTTATGCAACATATAAATATTTGTGATATATCCCCAACATGCACAAATTCAGAAATGCTAAAAGCATTATTTAATGAACAATCATTGTCTATATAAGAATAAAATTGCAACCTCATCACATCAACAATGAACATATTCCACACTGTTGATTATTATAGTTAGAGATCAATATCTGCAGCAACTAAATCAGTTATATCGTTTGAAAATCAGATCCAGATGTATTTTTTCATCAGATTTTTGTTAACTGTTCCCATATTTTGTGCACAGAAAATATGCATCATCACTATGGCAAATGTAATTGTCCATATAATATAAAACAAGCACAGGGTATCAAATCCAACCTTGGGATACAATGGTTTATACCAGCTGTGTTAGGGTCAGGTCAGAGGATTACAGAAGAGGGCTCAAAGGAAAGTATGTGAGCCTTAGACTAAGTAGGTCTCTGTTCCCTGGGTAAAAACTGGTAGGGGCTGGCCTAGAACCAGCAGGAACTTTCCAGAAGCAGTCTGGACAATCAGACCAGTCAGAACACCTGGAATTAATTAGGAGCCTTCCAAAGAAAAGGGAGTCAATTAGACCACCTGGGGTAAATCAGGAACCAGGTGAGACTAGTTTAAAAGGGCTCCTCTGCTGTTAGTTAGGTGGCAAACAAGCCTGCCCAGCCAAAGTGAGAGGAGTTTGGGTGGGAGCTGCAAGGCAGGAAGAGTATGTTGGAGGATCAGCTAACGGGGAAAAGTATTGGGATGGATCATTTGGGGAAATGGCCTAGGGAAGTAGTTGTCAAACATGGCATAAAACAAACCCCACTTGTTTTCTGCCTTCTTAGTGTTCCGGGGCAGCAACCTGGAGTAGTAGGTGGGCCCTGGTTCCCCCAACCCATCCGACAGCACTATCAGAGTCTATCACTGGATAGGGAGACCAGGACTACAGAGGGGTTTCACCCCCATATTATGGACTAGCCTGTGATGAATATGGCTTATATGCTGTGAACCCTGCCTCTAGTAAAAAGAAAAAGGGCATGTGGTGAGACACAGTGAGCCTCTGAAGCTGAACGCTATGGCTATGTCTACACTCGCAGCTTCTTGTGCGAGTAATATGCAAATGAGGCTAAGTGTGTAATATCGCCAAGCCTCATTTGCATACCTAATGAGCCACCATTTTTTTCAGACGAGGCTCTTGCACAAGAAGGAGCGTCTACACTGCCCCTTCTTGTGCAAGAAAAACCCTGTTGCGCAATGCCGTTCTTCCTGAAAAGTAATAGGTGTAATGGCATTGCACAAGAGGTTTTTCTTGCACAAGAAGGGGCGGTATAGACGCTCCTTCTTGCGCAAGAGCCTCTTCTGAAAAAAATGGTGGCTCATTAGGTATGCAAATGAGGCTCGGCGATATTCTACGCTTTGCCTCATTTGCATATTACTCACACAAGAAGCCGCGAGTGTAGACATAGCCTATCCACCAGAAGTGCAGAACCCATGGGCACAACCATAGCTTTTGAAAACAAAATTAGGCCTGTGATAATCATTATGTGCAAGGTGCAAAATATGGTACATACACAGGGGAGTAAGTATATGTAAATAAGCTGGATAAATCTGCCTTTTGCTGAATCGAAAAAGTGTAGCCTTTGGAAAAACACAACATATTTTCTGTCATAATTAAGCTGTCAAAGATCCACATTCTTTACTAAATAGTGGATGTACAGTACAAATTAATACCATGATCTATGCCTGGATGCATGCCAAATAACGTCTCTAGGATAAATGCTGAACAGGAGGAAAAAAAAGACAAGAAAACCAACAGGCAACATCTGAATGTTACGACAGAGCAAAGGACATTATATTTAAAATTATCACCCTTGGACATACAACCTTTCCCCTTCTAACAAAACAAAGAACACAAAGGTAACTTTCTCCTGTCTTGCTTTCATTCTTGTTGATCTTGAATAGGACCAGATTTTCCAAGTCCCTTTCTCAGATGTATAACCCTCCCCCACCCATCTTTCATAGCCTATGCCAAGATCCTATAGATGCACTCTTCTCTTCAAGCGGGACCACAGGGATTGCTCCCTCAGTACACATGGTGACAACAAAGAGGACAGAGAAAAGGGAGGGTCAGATCCTGGCTATCTGCCTTTTCATCAGCCTGAAGTGCAGAGTGTGCTGGTTGCAATGTAGGATGCTAAAAGAGGATACAGCAGGGGTGGGCAATAATTTGTGATAGGGGACATTCCAAGATTTTGGTAAGTGGTAAAGGGCTGAACTTTTTTATGGTGAGGGTGTGGGGTCTGGGATGGAGATTGAGTGCAGAAGGGAGCTTAGGGTAGGGGTCTGGGGTGCAGGAGAGGGTATTGGTCTGAGAGGGAATTTGGGTGAAGGAGGGGGCAGTGATCTGGGGCAGGATATCGGGGTGCAAAGTCCAGGAGGGAGTATGGGTAGAGCAGAGGATTCTGGTCTGGAGGAGGGATGTAGAAGCAGGTGCAGGGTCTGGGACGGAGCTGTGACCTGGGGTGGTGGAGGAGAGAAGGGTGCCAGATTTGGGTGGTGGCCTGGGCAGATCATTGGGGTGCAAGGTCTGGGAGAAGGTATGGGTGCAGGAGAGGATTCTGGCTGGGGGAGAGGTATAGTAAGGAGTTGGGGTATGGGAGGGGATGGGGTGCCAGAGGCAGGCTCTGGCTGGGAGGTGCTTACCTAAGCAGCTCCCGGCCAGCAGCATTCTTAGGCCAGCTTCCTTGCCTGCCAGTAGCCCCAGGCTGCTCTGTTCCATGCAACACTCTGCACTATAAAGGGAGGCTTCATGCATTGCCCCCGCCCCCAGTAAAATCGCTCAGCTCCCATTTGCCTCCACCCCTCACCTGCAGTGCAGAGAACATCCAGCTGCTTTGTGAATGGTGTTGCCCCCAGCTTCAGGGGCAGGCTGAATGCCAGATTAAAAGGTTTGGTGAGCCAGATCTGGCCCATGGACCATATCTTGCCTGCCCCTTGCCTACACAGCCCCCTTGGGACTCAGGTTACTCACGGGGAGGGGAAAGTGGCACAATCCTGTCCTGAGCTCCCAGTGGATTAATGATGCTGCATCTTACCCCTAATCATGAATGCTATGTTTCAGTATGCATACAGATAAAATCAGATATAAATCTAAGGGTACGTCTAGACTACATGCCTCTGTTGCCAGAGGCATGTAGATTAGGCTACCAGACATAGGAAAATGAAGCGGCGATTTAAATAATCGCCGCTTCATTTAAATTTCCATGGTTGCCGCGCTGAGCCGACAAACAGCTGATCAGCTGTTTGTCAGCTCAGCGCGCTAGTCTAGATGCGCGGGTGTCGACATCAAAGGTATTTGTCGACCACCCAGGTATACCTCCTGGGATGAGGTTTGCTATGTTTGGTACCTATGTCTGGTAGCCTAATCTACATGCCTCTGGTGATAGAGGCATGTAGTCTAGACGTACCCTAAGTACTCCTGCTGAAAGACGGTAATGTGACACTTTAGTTCTGAGAATTCAGAACACTACCATACAAGAACCAAAACAGAGAAATACAAAGCAGTACTCCACAACTACTGCTTCAAACTAGCAGCTAAATGACAAAATTAAGCTCAAAGCAAAAAAAGTCCTCCTTTTTTATGTGCAGTAGGATCTCTGGGAGAGTCTATGTCTAAAAAGTAAAAATATAGCAGCTAAGATGCAAATGTAAACCTATGTTTAGGAAAGAACCAGTACATGCTACAGTAAATAAAGTCCAGGAACTAAATGAATTTAGTGAGAAATTTCCTATGTGTTAATTAAAAACTAAGGCTTAACAGAAGTTTGTTTGACATAACTCATATCGATCCAGGAGTTAGACTGCCATGTTCAAGTAAGCAAAGGTAAAACTAAAATAGCAAGATCCAGTACATTCACTTCTAAATTAAATGCCATGAGCTATAAGTATTCCCTTACTACCACTTTACAGCACAGTGTCTGTGTGTTGCTATTACTGAGTTCCTAAAATTAGTTTAGATGCACAGGGAATTAAACTACAGGAGCAGAAGAAAACATATAAAGTTAATCTATGCAATACTCAGTCTAACATTTTCATTTGAGAATGTACTGTGTATTTTCAGTTTTGTGATAAGCTTGCAACTTTTGTTCACAACTGCTGAGAGTTATGTAACTGAAAGGCATTTGTCACTTATCTGCTGCAGCAAGAAAAAGAAGTTTTCTTTCCATAGCTTTACCCTTTCAGATGAAAAACATATCTTCATTCTTCTGCTGCCCACATTTTTATTTTTCATAACTATAATACCACTACTAAAGATGAAATAAATCATACTTCGCTTCTGAAATCAGAGTTTAAGAACTTTTTTGACAAATATATCTTTATAAATACCAAATTACCTTCTTAGTTTTATGTGTTGAAAGATTTTCAAAAAGTAATCTAAATTAATTTCAGTGATAGCACCTTCTCATTTGGATTAGAGTTCAAGCTATCAACCTCAAAACTATATGATCTACCTACATAAAATTTAGTATCAGAGGTATTGCTGAATTGAACAATTGCACTGTTCCAATAAATGTCGGTAATTTTATTTTTGCTGCTATACATTTCAGAAAAACATTACTCCAATTTTGAAAGCAATGTCTTTCATTCCCATCTTTAATGTAAAGCATTTTAACACCCATTTTTCATGTTCAGAATATACTTTCAGCACCCCTCTGAAAGTAGCTGTCTCAGCACTGTTAATCCAGAAAACTTATCACCAATGGCATGATTTGCAAAGATACTGGTTGCCCATAATTCTTAGAAACTTTCTTGGGGTTTGTGGATGATTAACACTATGAAAATGAGGTTACAAAAGCTGCCTTTGTATGCTTGCATGCAGTGTCTACTGACATCAACAGTTATGTCAGACAGAATTTGACCTAAATAACATAACTACGCTTTTTTAAAAATCTGGCAAAATTCTAAATCAAGTGATCTAAACATAACACATGACAGGTTCATGATGCAGTTTTCATATGTTAATAAATATCAATTTAGCCTTACAATATTATATACAGTATTTTAAAACCTAATAATTAGAATTTAACTGATGTAAAGTATCTGGTATGCTAACCAGAATATTAAATTTCAAACTTTGATTATAAAGAATGGGTGAACATTCTCATTTAGGTGGGCCAATATAAACTCCTTATCTTACTTTCCTCAGTCTACCATAATCACCTCTGTGCTTTTCAAATGTCCCAGCCCATGCAATATCTTGCCTACACACTCAGAAAAACAATCACAGTGTCTGGGCTGTGTATAAAGCTGTGTGTATGAAGCTGAGTATCATCAGCACATTGAAAATACTTCAGCTCATCTTTCCTCACTAGCTCTCCAGACAGCCTCCTAAACATACTGTAGTAGTGGGATAACAACAGAGACCTGAAGTAGCTCACAAGTAGAAGACTATCGGTTTAAAATAGTTTAACAATACTCTATAAAATGTCAGATCTCTCAGTGAGAAAAGAACACTATCACCAAACAGCACCCGCACACCAGGGACCATAACTGTGACAACTGCTCCTAGCCATCTCAAGGTATTAAAGGCAGCACACAGCTCTAATAGCATTAGCACAGAGTTATGGTTTTCATCCATCAACAGATCATCTGCCAATGTGACAAATGTAGTTTCTGTGCTATATCCAGGTCAGAACACTAATTGCCCATGCTGAAAGAAGCCTGAGGCATCAGCATATTGTAAGAGTCATCTCATCAGAATGTTTTCCATAATATCCTGACCAAAACTGAAAACTACATATCAATCAAGAGCTGAAAAGATGGGCTGACCAATATTTGGCAACAGCCAGAATCAAGACCTGGCTTTTTAAAAAGAGGCCAAATCTTTTACAGAAGTGGGAACTCTGTTATTCAGAAAGGAGTCACTGACCATTTCTACAACAAACGGCCGAGTATTTATCTAAGGGCATTCATCAGTCAGGAAGGACAAGACTCCAAAGCATAGTTTGTGCCACAGATCCAGTCTTCCAAAAGTTAGGTGAGCCAAACTGTCTGGCACTCAATTTATTACCCCATCATACACAGCGTCTAGTCTGAATTAAATTAGTTTAATCAACCAAATGAGCAGAAAATGTCCATATTTTAGGATGACAGTGTGATGCTGTTGCAAAAAACCAACCAACCAAACAAAAAAACCCAACCCAAACATGATTCTGGGATACATTAACAAGAGTGTTGTTAGCAAGATACGAGAAGTCATTCTTCCGCTCTACTTCGCGCTGATTAGACTCTTCAGTTAGAGTATTGTGTCAGTTGTGGACACCACATTTCAAGAAAGATGTGGAGAAATTGGAGAAGATCCAGAGAAGAGCAATGAGAATGATTAAAGGTCTAGAAAACATGACCTATGAGGGAAGACTGAAAGAATTGGGCTTTCAGTCTTTTTAGTTTGGAAAGAAGACTGAGAAGGGACATGATAGCAGTTTTCAAGTAGCAAAAAGAGTATTACCAGGAGGAGGGAGAAACATTGTTTTCCTTGGCCTCTGAGGAGAGGACAAGCAGCAATGGGCTTAAACTGCAGCAAGTGAGGTTTAGGTTGGACATTAGGAAAAACTTCCTGCCTGTCAGGGTGGTTAAACACTGGAATAAGTTGCATAGGGAGGTTAAGGAATCTTCATCTCTGGAGATATTTAAGAGCAGGTTAGATAGACATCTATCAGGGAGGTCTAGATGGTACTGGGCCCTGTCGTGAGGGTGGGGGATTGGACTCGATGACCTCTTGAGGTCCCTTCCAGTTCTCATGTTCTATGATGCTATGAACTCACATAATCAAGCAAATGAAGACAATTCAGCTTAACCACACTATCTACCAAATAAAATGTAGGTGAGAGCCATATTTGATAAACTTTATATTGAAATGTCTTCCCGAGGAGGGCGAGACAGTCCTTTTATTGTTAAATTGCTGGCAAATTGTCAATTAGAAATGTATTATTAGAAGCAAGCATATTTGTTTCAATGATTCCTTGGTTAAAGTCTATTGTGAACATAGCAACCTTCAAAATAATGAGACCTATAAGAATTTCAAAAGCTGAATTAAAGATGTACAAAGACATTTTAGTCTTGCATGTATTCCTTTGTGTAGCTGCATATATATTTAACTGTATCATATTCTGGACTGTGTTCTAGAAGTAAGCCATAAAATTGGAGAAAGTAAGATATTAAAAATGGAGATACCTAGTGATGGCTTTACTGGGTCACTTCCAAAAGCTTATCAAGTGGTTCAGCAGATATAATTACTGCTTAGCCATGCCAAGGTTTTGAAATGTGCCCATTAATTCAGCAATTCCCAATCTGTCTATCAGTCAGTCATACTTAAAAAATATGACTGTCACAACTTAGGTGAAGTAATCTATTGATAATTATACAGTAAAACTCATTTTAAAATCTGAATATAATTTCAAAACTTTCTGAAAAGTCTAATGGCAGCAAAATGAAAGTTTATTTCAAAGCAAGGGAAATGATGAAGATAATCATGTACATGTGAGAGTTTCCAATGCTTATAACTAATATTAGTTTAAAAACTCATACATGTTAAGGAGAACACCACAATCATGACTAGACAGTGACTTTCTAGTGGGGAAATTGCCTGACATAAAAACTATATAGGGAACTAAGTGTACCTGCCCTTTCATGGGGTAAAAAAAGGAAACTAAAAGAAGATGGCCAAAGAACAATAATTTTAGAGGGAGAAAAAAACCAGCTGAGCTGCTGACTCATCACTGGGAATGCAGAATTTGAAAAGGGTTACAACATAGTCCTGGGAATCTCCATTCTCCACAGACCAAGGCTGAGACAGGAGGCACCCTCTCTCCTCTTTCTAGGTGGCATACCTGGTTTGGTCATCACCTGCAGTGAGCATTATGATAACCGTCCTTTTTTAGACAGGCTGGAAAGGAGTTTTCCCCTGACCATCATATTATCTTGGGAGCAGGGTTTTTTTTCTTTCTCCTTCTCCACAGCGTGTTTCAGGAAGGGCTTTGTTCATGCATGTCATGTTGCAATTCATTATTTAAGTGTAGGTGGCTGCCCAGTGCAGGTATTCCACAGGAATTTACACAGTGACCAGATAAATGGCTTGGAAAAGGACTTGAAAAGAGGTGTTCGTTAAAGGGATACACAGGTGCCGGGCAGTTGGGAACGCCTAAGATTGCCATGGCAGGGAGCCAACACCCTCTCCATTCCTGTAACCCATCTTAACCCTCCTGTGAAGTGAGGGTGAATGGTAAATTTCCAGCAACGGATTTGCTGGAAGGACTGTGATGGAAAAAGAGGGGAAGAGGGTAGAAGCACTTCACCATAGGTATGGAAAGATCCCAGCAACAGTATGGATTTGCTGGAGGGACAAGGATGGAAAAGAGGAGGAGCTAATAAAAGCCCTAAGTAATTATGGAATAAACATGGGTGTTATCTGCACGGTACACTATCTGCCAGGTATTCCCAGACATCTAATAACAAAGTTGTAGCCTGATTAAACTCATGTCAAATGTCTCCTGTCCCTCTTTCGATATAGCCAGACAAAAAACTATACACATAAATTTTTTAAAATTCCTAAATTAGTCCCATCACAGATTATTCCTATCATTATTTATATAGCATTTTTACTAGTGGGTAGCCTGTCTCTGCTCAAACAGGTCTAAATTACACACAGTTAAAAATGTTGCCTAGACTTGTGTTCTCACTCACCATACAAATATTCGGTGGTTGCAGTAGTTGGAAATTTTTTACGGGACCCCCCCCCCCCCCCCCCCGCAAAAGAAAAACCTACTGTAGGTAATATCTGAGAAACAGTTTGTTTCCTAAAAGACACCCAAATTGTAAATCATGAAAAAATAAAAGGAAAGAAAAGGTGGAATGAAGCAAGGAAAAGTAAATAAGAACAAAAGAGGGAAAAGTTGGCCTAATCTTTAATGGGTCTCTTAGCAGTGCTAACAATACTTTCTGATATATTTGGTTGTTTAGAAAAACACATGGTTTTATGTGTGCAAATTAATAATAAACAATTACTTAATTTGCATGGAAGCGCTTAAGGAAAGCCACTAAAATTTCACCCGGCTAGAAAAAAAATCTAGAAAATTTGATACAAAAATAGTATCATAAAATACACAAAGAATACACTAATATTAATGTATACTTTCAAAAGTACCCTAACCAAACTACATTCTCCTCATTTCTTTTAGCTAGGTTTACACACACAACTTATATTAAACAACATATACTTGTCTTCCTAGCTACTGTAAAACTCCAATAGTCTGGCATCCAATTGTACGGCACTCCCAATAGACCGGCATCAAAATGTCAAGAGCCTATGAGTGAGCTTCGGCAAAAAACGAGTCACAAAGCAGCAGCAGCAGCAACCGAACCGAGCGAAAAGGGTAAAAAAGGGTTAAAAAAACTAAAACATTACAGTATACTGTATACAGGATGTACAATAAAAAGGGTTTAAAACACTTTATTTACAGTATATACTGTATACAGTATATATATATATAACCATCTTATAGTACCTCCTGATAGTCCAGCATATCCAATAATCCTAGGTCCCACTTGAAAAGGGGAGATGGAGAAAACACAGGAACAATGGCTGCAAGAATGATGGGCTACATAAAATATAAATTCTGTTCTTTTAGGATTTAGGGTAAGTTATCCTGATACAAATGAATTGCATAAGTAAAAGTGTCAAGAATGTGCAAACTGAGTCCTGTTATGGATATACTAAGTGATCTGTGCTCCCATTGACGTTAGCAATTTCTCTGTGAAGCTCAGCACACTGTCTGAGCTATCTCAGGGTATGTCTAGACTGCATCCTTCTGTTGGCAGAGGGATGCAGATCGGGGAGGTTGACATTGCAAATGAGGCAGGGACTTAAATATCCTGTGCCTAATTTTCATAAAAATGGCTGCCGCGTTTTGCCGACTCAGCACTTTGTCAGCAAAAAGTGGCAGTCTAGAGAGGGATCTGTCAAGAAAGAAAGCCTTTTTCTACAGATCTCTTATGCCTCCTGCAAGGAGGTTTACAGGATCTGTCGAAAAAGGCTTTCTTTCTCGACAGATCCCCCTCTAAACTGCTGCTTTTTGCCGACAAAGTGCAGAGTCGGCAAAATGTGGCAGCCATTTTTATGCAAATTAGGCACGGGATATTTAAATCCCAGCCTCATTTGCAATGTCAACGTGGCTAATCTGCATCCCTCTGCTGACAGAGGGATGCAGTCTAGACATATCCTCAAGGATAATCTATTCTGCATTCAAACTAGCAAACCTAAGGGTAAGTTTAAACTACATGGCTCCGTCGACGGAGCCATGTAGATTTGTTTGTTCGGCAAAGGGAAATGAAGCCGCGATTTAAATAATCACGGCTTCATTTAAATTTAAATGGCTGCCCCGCTCTGCCAATCAGCTGTTTGTCGGCAGATCGGGGCAGTCTGTACGCTCCCCTGCCGACATGAAAGCCCTTTATCGACCTCCCCGGTAAACCTCATCCTATGAGGCATAACGGGGAGGTCGATAAAGGACTTTCAGGTCGGCACAGGAGCATCCAGACTAGCGTGCTGAGCCGACAAACAGCTAATCAGCTGTTTGTCGGCTCAGCGCGGCAGCCATTTAAATTTAAATGAAGCCGCGATTATTTAAATTGCGGCTTTATTTCCCTTTTCCGATCAGCCTAATCTACATGGCTCCATCGATGGAGCCATGTAGTTTAGACACACCCTAAGAGGGGAAAGGTTCCATTTTGCACCAGTAATCCTATCTCCAGAGGGTCAATTCTTAAAAATTAATTTTCTTACCTGTGTAGAAATTTTTCAATAATTTAGCATTGGCCTATATTGTTTATGTATTTTTTTTTAATTATTTAGCTTGCAATACACTAATTGGAATAATTGAGTTTTTGGACTGAACCCATTGTTTAGCATACTAGTACTGTGCAGATATGAGTGAACATTAAAATATTCAGAGATGGCATTTAGACAAGTACTCAGAACACGGAATGCTTACATGACCCAGCTAAAAATAATGAATTTTCAGAGCTGGCTGGGCATCTCATGAAAACAGGCTTTTGCCTGAGATTTCAGATACTTCTTACATTACCTTTAAATGCAAATACAGTAAAACTCCAATTGTCCGGCATCCAATAGTCGGGCACTCCTGATAGTCCGGCACCAACTGGAACCCGGAAGTGCTCCAGCCAGACAGACAATTGGAGCTCCTGTGAGTCCTATGCACTCACAGGCCGGGAAAGGGAAGGGGAGGAGAGGGGAAGGGGATTTTACCCCTGTGACGAGTCTGCTGGACCGCACTCGTCCAGCTGGGGGGGGGGAGTTAGCGGGGAATGGCGCAGCGAGGGGCAAACCCTCCTCTGTTTTAAAGGGAGGCGGCAGCGGTGGGCTTGGGGAAGCGGCGGGGCAGAGCAGCTGGGGTGCTGTCGGGTTGGTCCTGCAGCGCCGCCCCTCACCTTAGTGGCGCTGAGGGACCAGTGCGGCAGCACCCCAGCTGCTCTGCTCAGCCGCTTCCCCAAGTCTGCCGCTGCTGAAACTGACGAGCGGCGGACTTGTGGAAGCGGCTGAGCAGAGCAGCTGGGGTGCTGCCGCATTGGTCCCGCAGCGCCGTCCCTCACCTGAGCAGTGCTATGGGACCAACCCGGTAGCACCCCAGCTGCTCTGTCCTGCCACTTCCCCAAGTCTTCCGCTGACGCTTGCAGCCCCAGCTGGCCTGTCGCCAGCGGCTACGCAGGGCTTCCTCCACCTCCCTGCAAAACAGCGGTGGGTTCGCCCCTTGCCGCGCCATTCCCCACCGACCCCTCCCCTCCCCCGGCAGACCCGTCACAGCCCCTCTGCCATGATACTCCGGCATATCCGATAATCCGTCACCCCCTGGGTCCCAAAGGTGCTGAATTATGGGAAGTCTACTGTAATTGAGTATTTCTGCTTCTGGTCTTGGAGGAAAAAGAAATGGCAGAAATGGAAATAACTTTAATAAAGAATGATCCAAACTTATTCAAACATGAAAAACTAGTTTGAATTCAAATAAAGTTTTGACTTAAAGTTGCATGTCAATTCTGGCATGATCTCAACGGGCCTTCTTTACTATATAGTAAAGACTAGCAGTGCATTCTCAGTGGATCTTTATAAACAGAGAAAAGGCAGGACCTTTTCTGGCTATCCTGACAGAGAATTAAAATCTTCCATGAAAGAAAACAAAGGAAAAGAAAAAAAGAAGCATAAGAAGGAGTGATTGGATAAGGGGAGGGAATAGCCCTGCCAGCCAGTAACAAACAAACACATAAATAAACAAACCCTATACCACAGCATGGACTCTTCCTCTCCACAACTTCACCTTTTATGTTTCATTTAGAACTAGAAGATTTTTATTTAGAACTAGAAAATTAATGGATAGCAGGTTTAAAACTAATAAGAGAAATTTCTTCTTCACATAGCTGTAGTCAACCTGTGCAACTCCTTGCCAGAGGAGGCTGTGAAGGCTAGGACTATAATAGAGTTTAAAGAGAAGCTCGATAATTTCATGGAGGTTAGGTCCATAAAAGGCTATTAGCCAGGGGATAAAATGGTATCCTTAGCCTCTGTTTGTCAGAGGCTGGTGAGGGATGGCAGGAGACAAATCGCTTGATCATTGTCTTCGGTCCACCCTCTCTGGGGACCTGGTGCTGGCCACTGTCGGTAGACAGGATACTGGGCTAGATGGACCTTTGGTCTGACCCAGTACGGCTGTTCTTATGTTCTTATGTACCCGGCATTGCTCAGGTTCTTAACTCAATTAATTTTTGGTTTTTGGAAAATAAAATGAAAATGTGCATGCAAAATTTAAAGCATTGCTCTGGGGTGGGGCTGGGGATGAGGGTTTCAGTATCTAGGCTGCCCTGGGGGAGAGAAGACAACCCCAGCTCTCTCTCACTGCAGCAGCTTGGGGCAAGATGAGAAGTGCCTCTCCATGGCTGCTGCAGCTCCAGTGGGCACAGCTGTGGAGGGGTACACTTTCCTGTTCCTCCCTGACAAAGGGGAACAGCCAGAAATGTTCCTCTATAAAAGGGGGCGCTTCAGCCCTCCTGATTTCCCTGAAGGGTGCCGGGGGGTGGGGGAGGAGTGTGAGGCTCGGGGCTGGAGCATTCCTGAATGAGCAGGGACACACTTCCTTTCACTTGCCTGATGATCTTCTCTTTTCTGTATGGTTTATGAGAAGCATTCCATTTCAGGCACATCTCATTTTCCTGGCATAACCAAACCCTGACCTTGCCTTAAGTTATGATAAGAGGAAGCTATATACTGAATTTGGTGGTCCTAGCTTTTACTGTTTAGAAGGAGTTTTGGAACAGATAGACACACACGGATAGAAAAATTCTCTCTAAAATAGTAATTCCCAAACTTGGGGTCATGACCCAGTACTGGGTCTCAGGACAAGGCGCACTGGGTCAGCAGCCAGAGCTCCATCGGGTGAGGAGGTCCCCAGCAACCACTGAGGAGCTTTGCAGGGTAGGGGACTCTGAAAACATAATTATTGGGTGATGGGCATAAACGATGTTTCCCAACTGGTTCACAAGAAAAAAAGTTTGAAAATCACTGTAAGGGTACATCTACACTGCTCGCTTATTTCAGAATAAGCTATTCCAGAAGATATGTTCTGAAATAGCTTATTTCAAAATAGATTGTTCACACTACAAGGAAGCCTCAGAATTAGACTGAGGCAGGCTCCCCTAAAGTGGATGCACTATCTCAATTTAGAGCCCCAGGAAGGACTGGGAGGGTGCGTCCACACTTGCTCCCTAGTTCGAGCAAAAAATGAGGAGTAACATTAGTTCAAACCAAGGGGTTTGATTCGAACTAACGTGTCGCGGAACGCACTTCCTGGTTCGAATCAGCTGTTGAGCAGAATTACGCGCACGTGAGATTATGCTAATGAAGCGTGAGATATTTAAATCCCGCTTCATTAGCAATTTCAGTCGGCTACATTTGCATCCCTAGCTCGAACTAGGGAGCAAGTGTAGATGTACCTGGAAGGAATAACTTAGAATGGCCCTGAGGAGCTATTTCGAAATAGCAGCAGTTGAACATCCACACTGCAGCTATTTCAAAATAGCTATTTCAGAAGAGGAGTTATTCCTCATGGAATAAGGTTTACAGAAGTTGGAATAAGCTGCCCATTATTTCAATATTGTTTCAAAATAATGGAATTGCTGTGTAGACGCTTGAATTGTTATTTCAGAATAACACTAATTATTCTGAAATAATGGTGCAGTGTAGACGCACCCTAATAAACTGCAACTATCAAGCAGACACCAAAGTCTTCATGGGAAACAACTTTAACCAAATAAGTGATTTCAAGGATACTGACAACCCAAATTATTGAATTCCCTCTCATAAAGCAAATAAAAATGTATATAACAAGGAAAAGCACAACACAGGACTATATGTGACCAACTTGGGAACATTCCACTGGGTTAACAGGCCAACAAGAAATCCTCTGAACATATAGATCATATGAGTATGACAACCCCCGACATTTTAACTAAACACAGTGAGCCTAATTCAATTTCTAGCAGAGCCAAAAAGCTTAGAATTGGGATTAATCTTTCCCACTCTTTCTAAAATAACACTTTTCAGTTATGTTAGGCCAGTTTATTATTCCCTGAGGAGAAAAGAGGAAAAAACCAATATCCTAACAACTGGATACAAGGACTCATGTGGCCAAGAGAGCACAGCACTAACCTCCCTCCAAAAGAAAAGAATGTCAAGACTAAAACCTCATTTGAAGGACTGAGGCTATGTCTAGACTGGAGTTAAATCCGAAAGAGATATGCAAATTGCGAACCACAATTTGCATATCTTTTTCCACTTTTTTTTCCAGAAGAGGCTTTTCTGAAATTTGGCCCGTCTACACGTCATATATTGAGGAATACAGGGATGACAAAAGAACATTACCAGAATCATCTGAAGAAGTGGGCTATCCCCATGAAAACTCACGATACCATCTTCATGTTTTGATACTCTTTAAAGTGCTACCAGACTTTGTTGTTTTTTAAGTTTTTCCTGTTAAATTGAAAGAAATGTAGTCTTCATAACTGTGAAGCAGTGCGAAACATGTCTTTGTTTCCATATGACAAAACAAAAAAGTTAAGAAAACCAAGTCCATCATCTCGGTCAACTCCAAGCACAGGAAGATGCCTGAGGCTACATGAATATGTCTATAAACCCACAGTATATTTCAGGAAATATGACTTGGCATTGATCTCTAGAATGATCACTTACTTCAAGATCAATGCTCCAGCGATCAATCTTATTGGGTTTGGAATAGTAAGGACCCACTAAATTGATGGCTGATAGCAACCCCTCGTCAACCCTGGCACTCTATGGGGTCACAAGGAGTAAGGGGAGTAGATGGAAGAGTTTCTCCCATTGACCTCCTACAGTGGGGATGTTGCAGAATTTCAACTTAAGGTACAACCATTCCAGCTGCACTATTCTTGTAGCTAGAGTTGCGTATCTTAGGTCAACTTCTCGTGTAGTGTAGACATGGCCTTAGTGTTGTCTAAAGGATTTAGAAGAGTTATGTGCTATGTGAAAAAAGGGGTTTTGGTGCCTTGACATGCTTGGGCCATTGCAGTTCATCTTTCAAAATGTGTGTGCACAGTTGTCACAAGTGACTGAGTCAAGAAGATCCTAACTGCATACAAATTTTCTGATGAAGCTGGGCTTCAAATAAACTGTCCACACCACATAGCATTATCCCAAATGCCACCATGCAGGCAGGCTTAGCAGAGAGATATAAGGTTACAGTACAACTCTAGTCTGAAATATGATTATGTGAAAATGGTCCTTTAATACACAACAGATCTGCTTCCCCTGAGTATTCAGATTGACATTTTTAATAACCAATATAAGATCTTACTACTTTATACTCTTGTTACTAATGAATAGTTAACAATGCTGTAGGAGATTAAAACTACATTCTCTTCTGATTTAGCACCACCAACAGTACCATCTGCACAGCCAAATTCTGCCCTTGGTACTACATGTACAAATCCCCTGCAGACAATGGATTTTCCCCCATACAACTAAAGGTAGAATTTGGCATGACATGTTTTTATTCACGTTGACGATATACAAACCAGAAATATAATTGCTTCACTTGCAGATCTGGGCCTGTAGGGTTAGCCGTTAGAATAAAATATCTTATTTCATATTTTCTCAGTTTAGATCTGCAAGTCACTGAGGGAATGTCTACACTACATGGTTATTTCAGAGTAAGCTATTTTGGAAAAATAACTCGCAAAATAGATATTTCGAAAGTGTGTCCACACTACAAATCCCCATCAAAACAGCACAGATATACATCAAAATAGCTCGTCCACACTGATTGGAGGCTGAATCACATTTAAAGCCTTCCGGAAGCACTCTGGGCAGGCCATCAGTCAATTCGTGGAACTGCAGCCTGAAGCTATCAGAGGCTCGTGCTTAAAGGCGCTCCCCTCTACAGCCATATCTCAGACTCTTCGCCTTGGCCTAATACCTCAAGAGACAGCAAACTCTTCGCACTGAGATGCCAGAGTCCTTCTGCTATGGAGCCGGACCTGCTGCAAAGCACTCACGGTATGTCTACACTACAGCACTAATTTGAACTAACTTAATTCGAATTAATTAATTCGAACTAAGCTAATTTGAACTAGTGCATCTAGACCTAAAAACTAGTTTGAATTAGCATTTTGCTAATTTGAACTAGCATGTCCACAGTGAGTGGACCCTGAACCGAGGTTAAGGATGGCCAGAAGCAGTGCCGGCTGGGCATCAGATAGAACTTAGAACGTGGAGCTGCTGTCTCAGGCTAGCCGAGGGCTGTGCTTAAAGGGTCCCGACCCCCACCCTGGACAGACAGTTCTAAGGGGTTCCCTGCTCGCTTGTCTAACTCGATGAGGGACAGCAAAGCAGTCCTTGCTTGGAGTGCCCTGAATGCCCACACTCGGCACATCACAGCACTTGGCCATCAGCCCGGCTGCACTTGCCGCAGGCTGCCATCAGGGGCGGGAGTCAATCGGGGGGCTGCAGGAGAGCTTCCACCCCGAGGAGCCTGCAGAGCCACTCCAGTCCTCCCCATCGCGGGCTCGTACCCTATGCCTCCCTCACCTCCTTCCACTTACCTCTCCCTACCCCCCCTTCCTGATGTACAAAATAAAGGACACGTGTGTTCAAAAATAGAAACTCTCTTTATTGAACAAAACTGGGGGAGACTGGGAAAAAGAGGTGGGAGAGGGGATGAGAGAGGGTGGAAGAGGGGAGGGGGAAACCTGGGAGGAGAGACCTGGAAGAGGGAAGCCAGGAGAAGAAGGAGGACGGGAAGTATCAAACTATGGTATGCCATATCTTCAGTACTGTGAACAGATGTGATCTCCTCACCCCAGAAAAGATATTTTGGCCTTGGAAAGGGTTCAGAAAAGGGCAACTAAAATGATTAGGGGTTTGAAACAGGTCCCATATGAAGAGAGGCTAAAGAGACTGGGACTTTTCAGTTTAGAAAATAGGAGACTGAGGGGGGATATGATAGAGGTCAATAAAATCATGAGAGGTGTGGAGAGGGTGCATAAAGAAAAGTTCTTCATTAGTTCCCATAATAGAAGGACTAGAGGACACCAAATGAAATGAATGGGTAGTAGGCTTCAAACTAATAAAAGAAAGTTCTTCTTCACAAAGCAAATAGTCAACCTGTGGAACTCCTTGCCACAGGAGTCTGTGAAGGCTAGAACTAGAACAGAGTTTAAAGAGAAGTTAGATAAAGTCATGGAGGTTGGGTCCATGGAGTGGTATTAGCCAGGGGGTAGAACTGGTGTCCGTGGCCTCTGTTTGTGGAAGGCTGGAGATGGATGGCACGAGACAAATGGCTTGGTCATTGTCTTTGGTCTATCCCCTCCATGGTACCTAGTGTTGGCCGCTGTCGGCAGACAGGCTACTGGACTAGATGGACCTTTGGTCTGACCCAGTACGGCCATTCTTATGTTCTTATTTTCTAAGCTCAGGGCTCATGGTCGGGGGTCTTACTGGACCACCCTGATTTTCATGCAAACCTGCTCCTGGGTGGCCAGACTGGCAGCTATCCTGCCCTAGACGGCCACTTTCCTGTGCCTACTGCGGACGTCGTGGATGAGGTCCACGATCTCCGCACTAGTCCAGGCGGGCGCCCGGCTCTTGCGGGCCCAGGCAGGCTCCTGGGAGTAGCCAGCCTGGTCCCGGGAACAGGCGGAGGGCTGGGTGGCAGTGGGAGGCTGGCTCGTGCCGTGCCAGGTGCAGGGTCTGTTGGCTGGGTGCTGGCAGGCTTGCACCTGGCACGGGCACTGCAGCCAGACCGTGCCCCTTTAAGGGCAGAAGAGTTTCCCTGGTGGTAGCCAGAGTGGTCCCCAAGGAAAGCTGGGAAGGGCTAGCCTCCCACTGGTTCGAATTAAGTGGCTACACAGCCCTTAATCCGAACTACTTAATTCGAACTAGGTGTTAGTCCTCATAGAATGAGGTTTACCTAGTTCGAATTAAGCGCTCCACTAGTTCGAATTAAGTTTGAACTAGCGGTTTGTATGTGTAGCGCCTATTAAAGTTAATTGTAGTGTAGACATACCCTCACTGGGTATGTCTACACTAGCTCGTTAATTCGAGCTAGGTAGGCAAATGAGGCGACCGGAGTTGCAAATGAAGCCCGGGATTTAAATATCCCGGGCTTTATTTGCATGTTCCCATCCAGTCGCCATTTTGAAATTTCACTAGCCCGAACTCACTGACAAGTGGCTACACGCGGCAGTGAAACGTTAATTCGAACTAAGAACTGCAGCTGCTCAATATTTGTGAAAAATCAGGCCATTAAAATTTCAACTCTTTACAATTTACTATTTCGTTTCAAAGTCACTAACAGAAGAAATTACGGATTGTAATCTAATGAGCATACATACATGAGAATACATAAATGATGCATATATCATCCTTTCAAAAATTTCTAACAGGGAAGAGCCTTACATGAAAAGTATAGTGGCTTATCTTTAAAACTGACTGGGGGAAGTTCACACTTAAGCATTTGGACAACTTTCCAAACTTTGCTAATTTGACACTAAACCACACAACCCTGAATGTGATAGGAGATTTCATTAGAGAATGAGGTACTGCAAAAGTGCTTCATAACTATCATAATTTTACATTCAAGCTGAATGAGTTTAAGTGCTCGCCAACTGAATTTACTAGTTGAAACCAATCTTGGGGTCAACAAATGCAGAGCCTTATTCTTGAAAGGCCCACCAACTGTTCCAGTATGAAGGATATATTTAGGATATGTGCTAGTTCTAATGTTGAAGAACTGTTTTATATGTGGTTCTTCCTACATGGCAATATATTTTCAGCAAACCCCTCCCCCAAAGCTGAAGTCCCTGCCAAAATCAGGAAAGCTTATCAGAATGCTTAATTCACCCAATCAACAGTGAAATCCACAGTGCTTCTGTTAATGTCAATTTAAAAATAAACATGCAAATATATAAAAAAATTGACTTTCCTAACAACCAGCAAACTTTATACTTTTTATGTTCTGCTTTAAAAAATGTGTATATGCTTAGTTTTTTTTCTATTACTATTTCTAACAAATGAATACCTATGTTATGTAATTATAAAACATTGAAGGAAGTTACCCAAACCTTCAATCATCCTATTTTACTGATTTTTTTCATTTCAATTCATGCTGGATTTTCTAGTGTATCATCAGGATCTCTCAGACTCAGTGGGATCTATTTCTCTCCATAGAAAGCAATGGGAGCTTTGCCACAGATTTAAATGGGAGAAGGATTAAGACCGTAATCATATCCAGCAATTGTAAGGAAAGTATTCATGTTAGTGAGAAATCCAATCTTTGTTGTGTTATAAAATGTATTTTAAATTTTCAAAAGGACACTCCGCCCTTAGCTACACAAAAATCTCAATCATAGCTACAATAAAAGAAAACATCATTAAAATACCGGTAGTGATATTTGAGAGAGGGAAAGTACTGCCTAACTGAAAGAATAGAATCTAAAGAGAAGAAAGAGTATTAGCAGCAGTGTATAAAGGCAATGTGCCAGCCTAAACTTAAACTAAGCTTTTAGGTTTTTGGATGAGTTTCACTTCTGTTCATGATGTAAGTATGCACCACCTTGATTAAAAAAAATTGACAGCTTGCATTCTCATACCAATGCCTAGTAACAAATTCCAAATGTTTTGTCACATTTCTTGTGAGCAATGCCATCTGCCAGAGGTGGCATTTCATGGCTGTTTACCCCGACTCCCTCCAAGAATTCATCTGCCACTACCTAATGCTGTCTGAATAAAGGGGATTAAGACTCTGATACAACAGAGACTATTGATAATTTGGTATAATTGGGAAGAAATGAAGATAAATGAGGTTGAGGATGGAGAGGCAATTAGTTGAGCCGCCTGTACAGCTGTGTTCTCGGCCTAGTTCCCTTGGCCTTTTCTTTGGTGAGGTATGTGCAAATTAAATATAATGACAAATACATACTCCCCATAGCGCTTTAGTTTGGAAAACTTGAAGGTAAAATTGTCACTCTTGAGATCCTATTTGGTTTTCAATGAAAAATTAATAATTACTGTAAAGATTTTAAAAGAGCAATACACTTTATGCCACCATCCCTACTATGCATATGTACTATTATTCATAGCTGTCCTTTATTTGATAATGACAGCAAATGTGTTGCTTGTACACTGGGCTTTGATTGAGGACATGAAGGCACCTAGTCATCTAACTTCTACAGATGGCCCTCAGTATTGCTCAAGTTTGGGATTCACAATCCACATTTAAACCCACATTTCAAAATGACACCCACCAAACAAAATAAAACTCTTGATTCTACCCAACTCCCTGTCCAATTCCCTGCATCCACCAACCCCAGCTCCCACAACACTCACCCCATGGCTTCTCCTCCTAGCCACCACAGGGACTGCTGGGGCCAGCAAACGTGATGGTGGGACCTCCTGGGCAGCCGAAGTATGCGAGGCAGGCACCATGCCAGCTTCATGCCTGAGTCCCTCTCTCCCCATTTCCCCCCTTATTGCCCCTCCCCCTTCCCAAGTTCTTTCACCAGTCTCTCTCCTGTTGTATATTCCCCAAATAAAAATATCAGAGTTGTGTTTTCAAAACAAACATGTTTTATTCAGTCTGCAGGAAAGGGTGGGAAGGCTTGCTGTCTGACCTGGGGCTATCTGACCTGAGGTGGCTGGAGGACCACTCCATAACCACGACCATGTGTGCTCCATGACTGATGTTAAGGAGCGTGTAGCCTCATGCTGGTAGTACAACTGTTCCCATATGGTGTGTCTAGACTACATGGCTCCGTCGACGGACCCATGTAAAGTAGTTTACCCGTTTCTCGAGGCATAAGGGAGTGGTCAGCAAAGGCTTCCCTTGTTGGCCGATCCGCATCTAGACTGCTGCGCTGTGCCAGATCAGCTGATTGTCTGCACAGCATGGCGGCCATTTTTATTTTAATTAAGCGGGGATTATTTAAATCCCAACTTCATTGACTATGTTGGGTAAACTACTTTACATGGTTCCATCGACGAAGCCATGTAGTCTAGACACACCCATATTGTCCTCCTCAGCTCCTGGTCAGCCCATCACTCCAGGTGGCCCTCTTCAAAGTTCTGGTTGAGGGAATGGTGGCAGTCTAGGTGTTCCCATACTAGGTCCTCGCGGGGTCGCCTTTGCCTGCAGCTCTTATGGAGTCTGGCTGATGAGTCTTGCCCACATGCTCAGGGTTTAGCTGATCGCCATATTTGGGGTCGGGAAGGAATTTTCCTCCAGGGTAGATTGGCAGAGGCCCTGGAGGTTTTTCGCCTTCCTCTGTAGCATGGGGCACAGATCACAGCTGGAGGATTCTCTGCATCTTGGGGTCTTCAAAGTATTTGAAGGCTTCAATATCTGAGATATAGGTGAGAGGATTATTCTAAGAGGGGTGGGTGAGATTTTGTGGCCTGCATTGTGCAGGGGGTCAGACTAGATGATCATAATGGTCCCTTCTGACCTTAAAGTCTATGAGTCTATGAGTCAGGAAGATGGTGTGGGAGGTGGTGGATGCAGCACGCTTGCAGCTGGACCAGCTGTGAAAAAAAGTGACAAGGGCAGTCATCCTAGGAGACAGTGTTCATGAAGCCTGGCCCCAGTTTCTGAGCCGACACCAAATGTCTTGGTTTAGAAAATGCTGATGTGCTTTGAGTGAGGCCATCCGTTGCCTAGACAGTGAGCACTTTCTGGCAGGGTCACCGATGTCCTCAGGGAGTCTTGCTACCCCTATGTCCAGAGGACAAGCAGGCACGGGAAGGTGATGGACAGGCCAGGAACCTGCTTTTTTATTCGGTCTGCAGGAAAGGGTGGGGAGGGGGGAACAGGATTTCTTGGCTTCATTCCGAGTCCCACACATGCTGGGTCTAGCAGTAGAAGTGCCCCACAGAGAGAGAACTTCTATCCCTGCCCACTGGATAGACGGGGAGGGACGGAGTTGGAGGAAGTGTGTGTGAGCAGAAGAGGCCGTTTTCTGGAGAGAGTGCTACTGGGGTCCCCTTCTCTTCCTCCTCCCCAGCAGGTTCCCATCCAGGGGATTGGTCTCCTCCACATCACCATGCTTGAACGGGAGCAGATAATGCCCAAGAGTGTGGACATGAGCCTGTACCAAGTGCGGCAGTGCTGTACGTTCTCATGACCCCATCTTCCTTAGTGCAGGCTTATGGTGGGAAGGTGTCCCACCACATAGGCGGAGTAAGGCAGACCTGTGCCGGACCCTTGTGAGAAGGTTCAAGGGATTCCTGTGTGAGAGCATCATGGAGCTGAGTGCTCCGGACTGGCTTTCCATGTGCACCCACATGCACAGGCTGTTGTGTGATCCCCTGGCTGAGAAGGCCG
Source organism: Pelodiscus sinensis (assembly GCF_049634645.1). Taxonomy (NCBI): domain Eukaryota; kingdom Metazoa; phylum Chordata; order Testudines; family Trionychidae; genus Pelodiscus; species Pelodiscus sinensis. The sequence continues at coordinate 14,137,209 of NC_134723.1, forward strand.
AATGAGGAGCATGCAGCCCCTCACTGCCTGCTGCCTTCCCCCACATGTGTATAGGGAAAGTGATAGAACTCACCTGAACTGCCTTCTCTGGGTTCATCCAAGCCCTGGGAGACATCCTGGGTTGGGGGATGGCTCCAGGCTTATGATGACCTCCTGGCTGCTGGATATGGTGTCCAGGCTGGCCTGTTCCTGCTCTTCGTCTTCCTCCACAATCCCACCCTCATGGAGGCTGATGATGGACATGTCCTAGCCGGAATTGATGATGGAGGTGCAGAGGAGGTAGGTAATCGCCCCCTCCCTCCCAGGATGGCATCCAGCTGCTCATAGTAGCAGCAGGTTTGTGGTGACACCCAAGAATGGGAACTTTGCTCCCTGGCCTTCATGTAGGACTGCCACAGTTCTTGTTCAGGGTGCGGCTGTGCCCCTGTGGGCCACACTGGTGGCTATCTAGCTGTGCACACTGGTGTTGCACCTTCTGGTGCAGAGAGCCTGGAGGTTTGTCTCCTCACCCTAGACCTTAATGATATGCAGGATCTCTGCACCAATCCAGGCCCGTGCCCTCTTTCGCTCAGGCCAGGTGCTTCCAAAGCCTGGGGGGCTTAGAAGGAGTGCTGGGATCAGACATGGCTCAAAGAATCTGGTGTTGGTGAATTGTCTGGTTGCTCCGTTTGTAATCTGTTTTGTTCATGATGACTACGGTGCCACTTTGTTAGCCTCTTTGATCATGATGTTAGAATTGTTCTTGAGGCTCTATATAGCATTGTGTTCTATATAGCATATATAGCAATATGACCGAGGTTATATTGACACTACAGTACAATTACATGACGGACACATTTCCACCACCTTATACCAGAAACCTTCTGAACGCTACACTTACCTTCATGCCTCCAGCTTCCATCCAAGACACATTTCTCAATCTATTGTTTACAACCAAGCCCTAAGATACAACCAGATTCACTCCAATCTCACAGACAGTCAAACACCTACAGGATCTATATAGAGTATTCTTAAAACTGAAATACCCACCTGGAGAAGTGAAAAAACAAATCGACAGAGCCAGAAGAGTACCCAGATATGAACTACTTCAAGACAGGCCAAAAGAGAAAACAAAAGAATTCCACTTGTCATCACCTATAGCCCACAATTTAAGCCCCCACAACGTATTATCAGCAATCTACAACCTATCCTGGAAAATGACCCCTCACTCTCAGAGGCATTGGGGAACAGGCCAATCCTCACCTACAGAGAACCACCTAACCTCATACAAATACTTTCCAGTAACCAGGTAGCACACCTCCATCATAATCATCCAGGAATCCTCCCTTGCAATCAGTCCCAGTGTCAACTACACATCTACACAAGTAATTTAATCACTGGACTCAACCACATCAGCCCCTACATTAGGGGCTCATTTGCTGCACAACCACTAATGTGATCTATGCCATCGAATGCAAGCAATGACCCTCTGCCATGTATATTGGACAAATTGGACAGTCTCTACAGGAAAGAATTAATGGACACAAATCAGATATTCAAAAAGACAACACATAGAAACCTGCTGGAGGACACTTTAACCTGCCTGGGTCCTCATTAATGGATCTCAAAGTCTCCATGTTGTTTCAGGCCAATTTGACAAGCCAATTACACAGGGAAGTGTTGGAACTTAACTTCATTTACAAGTTTGGGAGCCATTACAAAGGTCTGAATAAAAAATTACCTGGCTAGCACACTACCTTCCCTGTTCTAATGACTTAACCAACCAACCAAAGGGTACTTAAGAACAATTTGCACCTTCTTTATCACCTTCTTGTAACATGAACACTCTAATTCACTATTTTTCCCCTTTCTTCCCCCCATCCAATCCCCTATTTATTTTGGAACTGGACTTTTAATACTCCATTCATCCGCAGAAATGGGTTGTACCCATGTAAGCTCATGATACCTACATGTTTTGTTAGTCTTTAAGGTGCTGCTAGACTATTTGTTGGTTTTTAAGTTTTTCCAGTTACAGACTAACTCGGCTACTTCTCTGAAATTTTTTTTTTTTTTTTTTGCCACAAAGTCAACTGTGTTCATTTTGCATATGGTTTGATGACAGATAATTCTGGCATTAAAGAAACAACATAAATGCCACTTAGAAGATTACAGGGTCAAAGGAGATTTTGGCCTAGAAAAATATTTTAACTGACTGAAGATCCCAAACATTTTTGTAGATCTATTACACTAAATGACATCTAACTAAATCAATTCTTGGCTAAAAGACCACTGAGTTACACATTTCTTTTGTATCAATATTGTGCTGCTAAATCTAGCTTTTGGATAGAACATAAGCCTCGGTACTGAGCTATTAAGCATTGAAGGAACTGGTGGTGGTGGCAATGTATGAGAGAAAACTGAATAAAGTCCTGCTCAGTGTAATTTTGATTAATTTCTTTCACAGTCTATATTTTATATTATTTAAATTATTTTGTGGAATTTTTGTAGTAAACTTTAAAACCCATGTATTAGCCCTTTTCCTGGTTCAGGAGTTTCTGCAAAAATGTAGTGCTTCTTGCCAATTTTTTGCACAAGTGAAACTATCATCAGTGCTTACCACTACATTCTTTTCTATTATCTGGGAGTCAATGAAAATTTCAATGAAGCTTTTTGTGATGTATTGTTGCAGTTTGAGCTAGGACAGTTCAATGTCATCATATGGCTGAAGACACAATATTTCAGAAGAGTATTATTTTAGTTTACGAGTCGCAAATCAGAAAGAAAAACTTGGAAAATGTAAAATATTTATTTAAAACCTAATTTTTATGTACCTGAAAATTACCCAGTATAGTAAAACTCCGATAGTCCGGCATCCAACTGTTCGGCACTCCTGATACTCCAGCATCAAAATGCCAAGCGCTCCTGACCAGCTGATTAAAAAGCCTGCCACTCAGCACACGTGCTGGCTGTAACCTGACGGAGCATAAGGTTGGGGGGGGGGAGTGGGATCGTGTTAGAGTATGGAGAAGAGCGTTTCGCTTCACCGAAGAGGAAAGGGAAGGGGAGGGGAAGGAGAATCAGGTTACAGCAGGGAGGCGAAATGAAGAGGAAAGAGGAGGGGACGGGGAGAAGGATCAGGTTACAGCATGGAGAAGCGAAGAGGAAAGGGGAGGGGAGAGGAAGGGAGATTGTGTCCCAGCCAGCTGTTAAGCCATCTATCTGTACCAGGATCTCCCGATTCTCTGGCAAATCTGATAATCCGGCACCACGTAGGTCCAAAAGGTGCCGGATTGTCGGAAATCTACTGTACTTAGCTATTCCTTTAAATGTAAAAATTATGTGTACATGAATGGCTGGTAATGCCAACATTTTCCTGCTGGTCCCCCTTACTTTAATTTTACATTTTAAAGCTGTGGAGTATTATGAAAATCCTCTTTAGTATCCTCCTGTGGTTGAGGGAAGTTGATTTGTTCCTGCTGTTTCTACTGCCTGATATTATTTTATTAAACTTTTCTAAGTTAATCATCAATATTGTGACGGAAAACGTGCAGTGCACAGCTTGCACCAGTCACATTCAGTAATGCTTTGGCTTTTCATTAGAGTCCAAAGGTATCCTTGTTGTAGAGCAGGCCAATAGCTCTGTCTAGCTCTGCCTTTGCTTCTCACATGTACAGCACAGATGCACACTTATTAACATTTGTGTTGGCAGCCTCCTCCTCTTAAAATAACAAAGGGTTGAACACTCCCAAATAAGGCAGCATGCACATATTTGTGGGTGTTCTTGAAGTGGAACAACATTGCTGTAGTCACTGTGCATAACCTGGAACAGTACTTATCTCCTTTCCAATTTCTCTATGTCAGTCTTACCTCAGATGACATATCCCTACTCCTTGGCCAGGCCTTGGTATATTACATACAACAATAACATCATTACTAATATTACAAAAGTACCAATGGGCTCCAATGAGGAGCAAGGATTCACTGTGCTTACACCCTGAGCAATAGATAGTGAGAGACAGTCCCTGTCTGAAAAGCATACAACATGGGCAAAAGACAGTAAGAGAAACAGAAGCACAGAAGGGGGAATTACAGGCAGCCCCCGACTTGCGACTCAATCGGTTCCTGGGGAAGCGTTGCAAATCGGGGGCATTGTAACTCGAACCCTCATTTATGATAAGCATTGTGTGCCGTTGAAAATGTGGGCTGAGGATGTAAGTCAGGGGTTTTCAGCCCCTTCTGCACTTACAAAAATGGTTGCAAGTGTGGGGGTCGCAATTCAGACGGTCGCATCTCAGGGGTTTCCTGTAATTTATCCCAGGTCAGAAAGCAAGTCAGTGACAGAGATGGAAACAGAAAATATGCAGCCTCTTCCTAATACTTGTTATCCTCTCTGTATCTTCCCCCTCCATCACAATAATAATGATGTTCCTTATTAAGCTCCTTGTTACTTTCTCTCCTTTCCCTCTTCACAAAGGAAAAGTTTTGTAAAAAGGTGCTATACTGTTTACACTTAAACTCTGAAATGACAACATATAGGGCCTTTCCAAAGCCAGAAAATGGAAAATACTCCCATGAACTTCAATGGGCATTGCACATGCCATTAATGTAAAAGCAGCTTATCTGCATTTTCATATGTTCCCCTATATCACCTCCTTTCAAACGCCCTGATTGATAACATCACGTGAGAAATATGTTTGTCATACACTAGAGTTTTGTGAAGTTAACCATGAATTTTATTCCGCCTTTTTTTAAAGCAACTCATAATGATATTTCTCACATATTACATATGTACATCACCTCTGCTTGCTTGGCATTGCACTCTGTCCCTCTCTAATGGTGGCTAGTTAGCTACACATTGATGAGCCTATTAAAAGAGAGGTGCCCTTAGCTCAGGCAGTAAAGACTCATGCATTTAACTCCATGTGCCCCATGTTTGATTCCTGCTAGCAAATGTCTCTGTGTGCATCAGTGCTATAAAAATAAATAAAGGATCAACAGAAATTAACTACAGGTTGGACCTCCTTGGTCTAGCACTCTCAGGGCCTGACTGGTCCCAAACAAGGGACTTTGATGGACCAGGGGAGGTCAATTTGGGTCCTCTGCTGCCGGTCTCCAGGCTCTACCAGCCCCCGGTCACCATGATGTTCCTGGCTCTGGCCATACTATAGACCCTGGCCTCAGCTGCACTCATGGGCCCGTTGGTCCTAGCCAGGCCACCAGCTGCCAGTCTGGCCCCAGCCCCACTCCAGACTGAGCCGCCAGCCCTGCTCCCAGTCCTGCTCCATGCCCTGGGCACTAGTCACTGGCCCCAGCCATGCTCCTGGACACACTCCAGGCCCGACCACCATCATCTACCTATATCCCAGTGGTGCATATGGAATTAGTTTATAACTTGTAAAGTTATAAGTAAGGATAAAGTAGTAAGATCAAAAGAGATGTAATTTCACAAAAGGTTTTGTGAACCTGAAAGCAAAAATCATGGATAAATAATTCTCACAATGCGGGTTTCACCCAGTTTCCTTGAACCCTTTGCAAATATTTAACTGTTGAGCTTAAGATGAATCTGTTGGCAATGACATTGGTATTTTGTGTCTCCCCGAAGGGGTCTGATGTATAATGACATCAGAATATAGCATAAAGAATACAGGTATTTTCTTCTTATAATCAGAAAACAAATGTCCCAGTGGAAAAAATGTTATTCTGAATACATTCTGACCAGACCCATGAAGTTGACATGACAGATAGCTATTACTGTGAGATAATGGCCATGGATCTGAAGAGGCTTTCAGGGCTCATGATATTAGACTGAGAACAAAAATCTCAAAAGGTTCTTCTTTCTAGGACTGTTAGAGTCAAGGTTAATGAGCTAAAACTAGTTAAATTGATATTACCAAAATAATGACTTTTTATAGTACACTGCATGGATGTTGTCTGACAGGCTAATGTAGAATATGGCTAGTCTTAATCGAATTAGAAGGCATCACATGTATACAATTAAGATAAGAGAAGACTTTGGTGCAGTACAGTAACTGTATGCAATTCCAGTTCAATCTCATCATCATATGACATATGTGCTATATCACAGCAAAAGTGTGCTTAGAAAATCAAATTCAATCATAGAATTATAGAGTTGAAGAGACCTGAGGAGGTCATTGAGTCCAGCCGCCTGCCAAAAGCAGGACCAACCCCAACTAAACCGCTGGACTTTGTCAAGCCAGGACCTTTAGAGATGGAGATTCTGCCACCTCCCTAGGTAACTCATTCTAGTGCTTCATCACCCTCGTAGTGAAATAGTTTTTCCTAATGTAACCCCCTCTTTCCTTCCTGGGTTACTCAGGAGCAGGCCATGATCACCTGTGTGCCTGGGTGCATGATGTGATGTGTGCCCTAGTGGTGATATTCTATAGTTGGAGATTCCCTATCCACTTCCTTGCTGCAGTCCCTTGCTCCTAAAGGAATATACAATAGGGATACCTCCACCCTGTACACACTTAATGGTGTGCCTTGGGAGCCGCCAGGAATAAACTTATTCCAATATAATTTGGCTCAAATTCTGAAACAACAATTATAATAATATACATCTAATTGATTAAATTAGAATTAGATTGAAGTGTCATTAGAGGAGGTTTTGGAACAAATAGAAAAACTTAATGTTAACAAATCTCCGGGACCGGATGGCATTCATCCAAGGGTTCTAAAAGAACTTAAATGGGAAATTGCTGAGCTATTATCTGTGGTTTCTAACCTATCCTTTAAATCGGCTTCCGTACCTAATGACTGGAAGGTAGCCAACGTGACACCAATATTTAAAAAGGGCTCTAGAGGCGATCCTGGCAATTACAGACCGGTAAGTCTAACTTCAGTACCTGGCAAATTAGTCGAAACAATAGTAAAGAATAAAATTGTGAGGCATGTAGAAGAAGATAATTTGTTGCACAAAAGTCAACATGGTTTCTGTAAAGGGAAATCCTGTCTTACTAATCTGTTAGAGTTCTTTGAAGGGGTTAACAAACATGCGGACAAGGGGGATCCAGTAGATATAGTATACTTGGATTTTCAGAAAGCCTTTGACAAGGTCCCTCACCAAAGGCTCTTGTGTAAATTACATGGCTATGGGATAAGAGGAAAGGTCCTTTCTTGGATTGAGAACTGGTTAAAAGACAGGAAACAAAGGGTAGGAAAAAATGGTAAATTTCAGATTGGAGAGGGGTAACTAGTGGTGTACCCCAAGGGTCAGTCCTGGGATCAATCCTTTTCAACTTATTCATAAATGATCTGGAGAAAGGGGTAAGCAGTGAGGTAGTAAAGTTTGCAGATGATACCAAACTGTTTAGGATAGTCAAGACAGAAGCAGACTGTGAGGGACTCCAAGAAGATCTCACCAAAACTGAGTGATTGGGCAACAAAATGGCAAATGAAATTTAATGTGGATAAGTGTAAAGTAATGCACATCAGGAAAAATAACCCCAACTATACGTACAGTATGATGGGGGCTAATTTGGCTACGACAAATCAGGAAAGAGATTTTGGAGTTATCGTGGACAGTTCTCTGAAAACTTCCACACAGAGTGCAGTGGCGGTCAAAAAGGCAAATAGGATGCTAGGAATTATTAGGAAAGGGATAGAAAATAAGACCCAGAATATCTTACTGCCCCTGTATAAAACTATGGTACGCCCACATCTTGAATACTGTGTACAGATGTGGTCTCCTCACCTCAAAAAAGATATTTTGGCCTTGGAGAGGGTTCAGAAAAGGGCAACTAAAATTATTAGGGGTTTGGAACGGGTCCCATATGAGGAGAGGTTAAAGCGACTGGGACTTTTCAGTTTAGAAAAGAGTAGACTGAGGGGGGATATGATAGAGGTCTATACAATCATGAGTGGTGTGGAGAGGGCTGATAAAGAAAAGTTATTTATTAGTTCCCATAATAGAAGAACTAGAGGACACCAAATGAAATTAATGGGTAGCAGGTTTAAAACTAATAAAAGAAAGTTCTTCTTCACACAGCGTGTAGTCAACCTGTGGAACTCCTTGCCAGAGGAGTCTGTGAAGGCTAGGACTACAATAGAGTTTAAAGAGAAGCTGGATAAATTCATGGAGGTTAGGTCCATAAAAGGCTATTAGCCAGGGGATAAAATGGTGTCCTTGGCCTCTGTTTGTCAGAGGCTGGTGAGGGATGGCAGGAGACAAATTGCTTGATCATTGTCTTCGGTCCACTCTCTCTGGGGCACCTGGTGCTGGCCACTGTCGGTAGACAGGATACTGGGCTAGATGGACCTTTGGTCTGACCCAGTACGGCCATTCTTATGTTCTTATGTTCTTATGTAACACACCTTTACTTAACAACTTAAAGAAACAAGGTTAACAGATTAAAAGTGAATAAAATCAATTAACAAAGTACACAGAAATAAAGGAAATTTATCTAACCAGCATTTACACTGACACCATTTATCCCACCCCAATGTGTGCACTACTCTGGATTCACATGCTTGCGTGGGCATGCTTGAAGGTCTGCAGCTATAGAGGAGACAGCACTGTACAGGTTCTATGTGTGTCAGTCCATGCTGAGCAGCCAGCTGCAAAATCCTTCTGCCAGTGGAGCAGGCCCCATCAAATGCCAGCAGCTCTGGTTCACTGGGTTGGTTATTCTGCCTCTCTTTGGACCAGAGTCAGTCTGTTTTCTGTGCTCAGTCCCAGGCAGTACTTTTCCAAACAGCCACAAGTACTCACAGTACCTTGTATTCTAGCCCTTCAGAGCTACAGGCACAGCTAAGGTCTCTCCCATCCAGAGACAATCACCAACAGTCCCTGAAGCAGCCTGCTAGAGCCAAGTCCCAGCAGGTTCTCAGCAGCAGGCTCTAGCTTCCAGCAGCAGCTCCTAGACTGAAAAAAGGCTCCACACCAGCAATCTGGCCGCTCTCTCCAAAATGCAGCCCACCAACTCTCTCTCTCACTTGCCTGGAAGAGCCACCGTTCCCTCCTTTTTCCCAAGGGCTCATGGGAGTTGTAGTCTCTAGAGCTAGACTGCAGCACAAATGGTCCTCCCAGTAAAACTCAGAGGTTCCTATAGTAAAAAGGAGCCTACATTTATATCCAACCTAGACCTCCCCCACTGTAATTTGAGACCATTGCTCCTTGTTCTGCCATCCATAACTACTGAGAACAACCTCTCTCCATCTTCTTTGGAAGCTCCTATCAGGTAGTTAAAGGCTGCTATCAAATCCCCCTTCACTCTTCTCTTCTGAAGACTAAATAAGCCCAAACACCTCAGCTTCTCCTCGTAGGTAATGTGCAGGGCTGGACTAAGGAGTGGGCTACCTACGGGGGGTGCCCGGCTCCTGGCGGGATGCAGCGGCCGCCCGGGGCAGAGGCCATATTAACCCCCTCAGCACTGGCCAGCAGCGCCCTTCCCCCCGTGGCTGCAGGGCCCTGCACGGCCAGGCGTAGCCCACCCCAGGTGGCTCCGGGCTGCACGTCATCGGTGGTGGCCGGGCCAACTTGGCAGCGCATGCGCCGTGCATCCACCTACACGCCCTGGGGGCGGGCCCACGCATGCATCGTACACCCAGAGGCAGGGCTACGCATCCCAGGGGTGGGCCTGCAAATGCGCCGGGTGCCCAGAGGCAGGGCCATGCTCCCTGGGGGCAGTGCCGCATGCCTGGGGTGCCAAAATGTGCTCCAGACCCCTAATCATTTTGGTTGCCCTCCATTGGACCCTCTCCAATGCGTCCACATCCTTTCTGTAATGGGGAGGCTCGGAATTGGATGCAATATTCCAGATACTCCAATCAATGGATTCTAAACACATTCAATTACAAACCATATAAAAGGGAGAAAAATGGAAGTGGCTGTGCAAAAACTGGAGCCAGTGCTATGTCAAGTACCTGAAAAATACTATTAACTGTGAGTTTTACACTTGAAAAAGTTGCTAATTCTGATTCTGATTCTAATTGCGAGGGACAATTTTTCAAAGATTCACTCTGGCAGCAAGTGGAAGAGTAGACTTGTGTGCTTAGTTGAAAGACATTGTCTTTGTAAAATAAGTTGTCATGGGATAAGAGGGAAGGTCCTTTCAAGCATTGTTAAGTGGTGAAAAGACAGGAAACAAAGGATAGAAAGAAATGGTAAGTTTTCAGAATGGAGAGAAGTGACTAGTGGTGTCTCCCAAGGGTCCGTCTTGGGACCAATCCTATTCAACTTATTTATAAATGCTCTGGCGAAAGGAGTAAACAGTGAGGTAGCAAAATTTGAAGATGATATTAAACTGCTCAAGATAGTTAAGACCAAAGCAGACTGTGAAGAGCTTCAAAATGATCTCACCAAACTAAGTGATTGGGCAACAAAACGGCAAATGAAATTTAATGTTGATCACTTTAAAGTAATGCACATTGGAAAAAATAATACCAACTACATGTACAATACGAAGAGGACTAATTTAGCTACAACTACGCGAGAGAGATCTTGGAGTCATTGTGGATAATTCTCTGAAAGCATTCACTCAGTGTGCAGTGGCAGTCAAAAAAGCAAACAGAATGTTAGGAATGATTTAAAAAGGGATAGAAAAATAGAGACAGAAAGCATCTCATGGTCTCTATATAAATCCATGGTATGCCCACATCTTAAATTCTGCATACAGATGTGGTCGCCTCATCTCAAAAAAGATATATTGGCATTAGAAACAGTTCAGAAAAGGGCATCAATAATTATTAGGGGGTTTGGAATGGGTCCCATATGAAGAAAAATTAAAAAAGACTTGGACTTTTCAGCTTAGAGAAGAGGTATATGATAGAGGTCTATAAAATCATGATTAGTGTGGAAAAACTGAATTAGGAAACGTTATTTAATCTTCCCATAATATAAGAACTAGGGGTTACCAAATGAAATTAATAGGCAACAGGTTTAAAACAAATAAAAGGAAGGTTTTTTTCACTCAGCACACAGTCAACCTGTCGAACTCCTTGCCAGAGGATGTTGTGAAGACTAAGTCTTTAACAGGGTTCAAAAAAGAAATAGATAAATTCATGGAGGTTATGTCCATCATTTTCTATTAGCCACGATGGATAGGAAGGGTGTCCCTAGCCTCTGTTTGTCTGGAAATGGATGACAGGAGAGGGATCACATTAGGATTACCTGTTATGTTCCCACCCTGTGTAACCGAGGCAGCAGCGTGGGGCATCAGGCAGCCAGTCTGCAACAGGAGCTGGTTTTTAAACTGACTCCCCTCATGGACCGTCTCCCGCCTGGCACCCCACTCTATTGCCTCTGATAGAGAAGCAGAAGCACGGGATAACAGGGGGCTCCCCAAGAGTGGGGATGAAGCGCACTAGCTGCTGGCCCCGTGCTGGGGACTATACAATAGTCAACTAACCACCAAGAATTCATTCAGTTAGTCAACTATTCACTTAACTGATTGTTAACATCTGTAGTACATACCATTTGTTTATACAGAGGAAAAAAGGGAGGAAATCCACACTTAAAATGGATTAACACAAAGCAGAAATTAAACATTTGGGCTGTGTCTACACTGCACCCCTTTTCCAGAAAAGGGATGCAGATTAGACACTTTGGAATAGCAAAATCCAACATGGCTGCCACTTTTTTCCAGCTTGGGGATAAGCCAGAGAAAAGCGGCAGTCTAGAAGTGATTCTCCGGAAAGTAGGAATAACAGATCCTCCGGAAAAGAGTTTATTTTCCGGAGAATAACTTCTAGACTGCCGCTTTTCTCCGGCTTATCCCCAAGCCGGAAAAAAGTGGCAGCCATGTTAATGCAAATACTGCGGGGCATATTTAAATCCCCCGTGGATTTTGCTATTCCAAAGTGTCTCATTAGCATCCCTTTTCTGGAAAGGGATGCCAATGTAGACACAGCCTTGATGTTTGAAAGAAGGAACATAAGAAGATAAATGGTATTTGGAGAAAGTTAAATTCTGAAGGAAAAGCATTGCATAAAAGGAACAACCTTTTCATGTGAGAATATTCTTGTACTGGGAGGCTACGTCTACACTGGCATGATCTTGCGCAAATACTCTTTTACACAACAGTTCTTGCATTAAAGTATTTGCACAAGAGAGTGTCTACACTGGCATGTGCCTTCGCGCAAGAGATGTGCTTTTGTGCAAGAGCATCCATGCCAGTGTAGACACTCTCTTGCGCAAGAAAGCTCCGATGGGCTTTCTTGCGCAAGAAATTCATGTTGCCTGTCTACACTGGCCTCTTGCGCAAGAACAGTTGCACAAGAGGGCTTATTCCTGAGTAGGCGCATCATAGTTCTTGCACAAGAAGCACTGATTTCACACATTAGAACGTCAGTGTTCTTGTGCAAGAACTCCCCACCAAGGTAGACAGGCAGCATATTTTTACGCAAAAGAGGCCGCTTTGGTGCAAGATTGCGCCAATGTAGACAGAGCCGGAATGTGTAGGGCTGAAGAATGAAATCCCCCTTTTAATGAATTATATCTACCAATGTGACATTATGTAACCTCATGAATTGTGACTCAATTTTTGTAATGGAATTTGGATTTATTTGTTAGTAACCTGTTAAGAATTGCCTTTGAAAAATCTATTATTATAACTTTTTTTGTAATTTTTTAAAATATATTGTAACTGAAACCCCATTTCAAACTTTGTACTGATTTAACTGTTTCAAGTAAAGTGTATATCTATGTAATCTCATTTAAAAGTGTGAACCTGAGTATGTCTATAAAGGGATCAGTCCCTGAAGCCAGCCTTTCTGGGTGACTAGCTGCCAGCACCACCTTCATGGCAGAAGAACAATGCAGGTGAGCCCTACAAAAGAACCAACCCATGAAAGAGATAGACAAAAGCCCATCAAGATAAGAAGATCAAAGTCCCATCTGAGGTTAACTGATGACCCATAATCATACAGTACCCTGGGGCAGTGGGACAGGATAGGATCTATGGACTAAAACATATAAAAAGATAGGTGCAAAACTATGTAATTGTGTCTTTCAGTTCTACAGTCATCCTCCAGGAGTGTCGGTGCACGTCAACATGACCTGGTTACCTCCTTGCAGGAAGAATAACGGTAGTTCGAACTACGATCTTTAATTCGAACTGCCTAGTCCGTGCCGCGTGTAGCCACGGGGAGGTAGTTCGAACTACGGGGCATTTAAAAATGGTGGTGCCCGGGAACATGCAAATAAAGCCCAAGATATTTAAATCCCGGGCTTCATTTGCAAGTTCGAATGACTACATTCCTTCAGTGTAGACATAACCCCAGTGTGTGCATGTATGGTGGATAATTTAGTAGCTAAGGACAGTAAATGAAGTCTGCCTTGACAATAAACATGGCATATTGCCTTAACCCATAAATAAGATTTTGCTACTTCTGTTTCTACAAATGCAACAAATGTTCCTATTAGGGCTGTCAATTGTAGCACATTAATGCCTGTGATTAACGCAGGGCAGAATTGACATGTTAATTTTTTTAACACACGTTAATTGCAGGCGTATCCCCTTTGAAATGCTGCTGCGGCATTTCAAAAGGGCAGCTCAAAGTGGAATCGGGGTCAGCTGGAGTGCCCAGCTGACCCCGGACTCCACGTTGCAGTGCCCAAGTGAAACGCCACGGCAGTGTTTCAAAGGGGCAGCTCAACGTGGATCCCAGGATCAGCTGGAGTCTTATTATTAACAGGGCAATTAATCATGCGATTAATCATGATTAATTTTTTTAATCACTTGACAGCCCTAGTTGCTATTACAAAATTTAAAAAGTCAAAGAAAATATTTGATTTTTTCTTTTGACTGCAACTGAAGGTTCAGTGCTTGTTGATTGTATTTTACCATTTTTGACATTTTGGGGACAGGATTTATGTCAGGGGTAGGCAATAATTTTTGGTGGGGGGGTCACTCCAAGATTTTGGTAAGTGGTCAAAGGCCACACTTTTCTGTGGAGGGGGATACAGGATCTAGCATGGTGGCTGGGTGCAGAAGGTCATATGGGATAAGGGACTGGGGTGCAGGAGACGGCATGAGGTCTCAGAGGGTGTTTGGTTGCAAGAGGAAGTTGTAACCTTGGTCAGGAGATTGGGGTGTAAGGTCAGGAAATGGGGTGTGGGTGTAGGAGAGGATTCTGACCTGGGGGAAGGAGTACAGAGTCTGGGAGGGAGTTGTCACCAAGGGCAGGGGGTGCAGAGGTTTTGAATGGTGATCTGGGGGAGGGAGTTGGAATGCAGGAGGGGTTGTAATGCCAGAGGCAGGTGCTGACTGGGAGGAGTTTACCTAATTGTCTCCTGGCCAGCAGCCCCAGCCTGCTTGAAAGTACAGGCTGCTCTGTACACATGACTATCAATTCCGGCTGCCCCAGTCTCTCAGGCCAATCTCTCCTTGTTCTCTCATCTGTCACTCTGTAACCAGCCTTTCTCCATACTCTTTTCAACCTCACTTCAGGAAGATGAAGGATGCTATCACTCTTCTCTTCTGCAGACTAAACAAACCCAAATCCCTCAGTCTCTCCTCATAGATCATGTGCTCCAGCACCCTAATCATTTTGGTTGCCCTCTGCTGGACCCTCTCCAATGCGTCCACATCCTTTCTATAGTGGGGGGCCCAGAACTGTACACAATACTCCAGATGTGGCCTCACCAAAGCCAAATAAAGGGAATAATCACTTATCTAGATCTGCTGGCAATGCTCCTCCTAATGTACCCTAATATGCCATTAGCCTTCTTGGCTACAAGGGCACACTGTTGACTCATATCCAGCTTCTCATCCACTGTAATCCCTTTTCTGCAGAACTACTACTTAGCTGGTTGGGCCCCAGCCTGTAACAATGCTTGGGATTCTTCCGTCCCAAGTGCAGGACTCTACACTTGTCCTTGTTGAACCTCATCAGATTTGTTTTGGCCCAATCCTCTAATCTATTCTGGTCACTCTGGACCCTATCCCTGCCCTCCAGCATATCTAACTTTCCCCCTAGCTTAGTGTCATCTGCAAACTTGCGGAGGGCGCAATCTATCCCCACATCCAGGTCATTAATTAAGATGTTGAACAAAACTGGTCCTAGAACAGATCCTTGGGGCACTCCACTAGAAACCAACCACCAACCTGACATTGAGCTGTTGATCACTACCCGTTGGGCCCAACAGTCTAGCCAGCTTTCTATCCATCTTACAGTCCATCTATCCAATAAACACTCCCTTAACTTACTGACAAGAATATTGTGCGAGACCATATCAAAACCTCTGCTAAAGTCAAGGTATATCACATCCTCTGACTTTCCCATGGTCAGAGCCTCATCATAGAAGCTTATCATAGAAGCTAATCATCATAGATTAGCTAATCATCATAGAAGCTAATCAAATTGGTCAGGCACGACTTGCCCTTCGTGAATCCACGTTGACAATTCCTGATCACCTTCCCCTCTTCCAAGTGCTTCAAAATGGATTCCTTGATGATCCCCTCTATGATTTTTCTGAGGACTGAGGTAAGGCTAACTGGTCTGTAATTCCCTGGATTGTCTTTGTTTCCTTTTTTAAAGATGGGCACTACATTTGCCTTTTTCCAGTCATCCGGGATCTCTCCCAATCTCCACAATTTTTCAAAGATAATGGCCAAAGGCTACACAAGGGTCTGTGTTAAAAGTGGCAGCTGTGTGTGCCTGAGGGTCTCGGTAGGGTGGTCCACGGGCCGGATACTGTGGCTTGGCGAGCCGGATCTGGCCCCCTGGGCTATATTTTGCCCAGCCCTGATTTAGGTGGATTATTACTCAAGGTCAGCTTCAAAGAAAGAAAAGTTATTCAAGAGTTGACTAGATAAGAAAATAATGTCATGCATGCATACCTCCACAACCAAACAATGGGATTCATAAAGATATTCCACTATCACTATACTGTAATACTACAGGATTTACTCTGATGGAGATAATATGCTATTTGAAATCTAGCCTATTCTTAGAATAAATCTGGTATTTATGCTTTAAAAAAACCCCAATCACTTGAAGATGCTAGGCTTTAGCTAATTTGCTTTCTTTGCTTTAGCTAATTTCTAAAGCACTCATCTCCAGAAATCTGGGAACCTGTATCAATGTAAATAATTTAAAACTGGGATATATGCTCCACTTAATCACCTCCCCCAAACAATATATCTGTTGTTGTAAAAGAATGGAAAATATTCACACTAATGAATGCAAACGAAATGGCTTCACACCAAACAATGGAGAGAACCACAAAGAGACTTTAGTTAATAATTCCAGGAAAGAGTTCCGTATGCGTTACTCTTGAGCTAAGAAAGCACACCCTTATCTCTCAGGCAATTAGAACTTCAGAACAGAAAGCAAGAATACATCATCTGATATTGACTGTCTTAAAGAGGCCATACAATCACTCTCCTACCACTGAATTATTAATGGTTTGTACTCTTGTCTAAATCTTTACCTTATTTTAGGCATTTTAGAAGTTTTCCACCTATGCAGTCAGTACAATGACCTGATCTGTACCTCTTAAAAATATTATATATATTATAAAACAAGCTTCTTGATTTCCAAATTTTTAAATATCAATTCACGTCTGATCTAAAAGGCAAGCTCAACATTTATGTCTTGTCTTGGTGATAAAGTTCATGAATATATAATGAGAATGGGAACAACTCTACTACTGATTAAATGTCATAAAACGTTTTTATTGTTGAATATATTGTAGATGTAGAAGATATGCAACAAAGAACACTAATTGCTGAAAGCTTTGTATAGTTAAAAAAAATCACACAATGTGTAGAGGAAATTTTATTCTCACTGGCAACTATCAATTGTAAGTTGCTTTTGGATTTCATTCAGGCTGACCATACTAATATTATTGACTTTAACACAACCAAGCTCTGCTGAGTGAAATTATTCAAATTCAGTTGTAGAGATACAGTCAGTCTCTAGAGCAAGTTAAGGCTATGTCTAGACTACCAGTGAGGGGTGGGATTTCCAGCTCACAGATATATATTCATGCTAACATGATGAAAGCTAGTGGCAGTATGAATAGTAGCATAGCCTTGGTAGCTCAGGAAGCAGCAGCGGGGTCTAGTTTAGCAAAGTACATACCACAGGATTCAAAGCTATTCATATCTGGCATGGTTAATCCCTGCTGGCACTACCTGTGCTACTACAGCTACACTCCGAGGGTATGTCTACACTACTACCCTAGTTCAAACTAGGGTGGTAATGTAGGCAACCGGAGTTGCAAATTAAGCCCGGGATTTGAATTTCCCGGGCTTCATTTGCATAAAGCCGGGCGCCGCCATTTTTAAATGTTCGCTAGTGCAGACTCCGTGCTGCACGGCTACACGCGGCACGGACTAGGTAGTTCGGACTAGGCTTCCTAGTCCGAACTACCGTTACTCCTCGTGAAGCCTAGTCCGAACTAGTCCGTGTCGCATGTAGCCGAGCGGCACGGAGTCCACACTAGCGGACATTTAAAAATGGCGGCAGCCGGCTTTCAAATCCCGGGCTTCAAATCCCGGGCTTCATTTGCAACTCCGGTTGCCTACATTACCACCCTAGTTCGAACTAGGGTGGCAGTGTAGACATACTCCTACTTAGTCCAGGGGTAACACTCATGACGTTAGCACGAGTATGCATATTTGAGCTGGCAAGCAAACCTCTGCTTCACAGTACAGATGTAATAGGTTACTCACCTGAACAGTAACTGACATTTTTCAAGTTGAGTGTCCCTGTGGGTGCTCCACTGTGGGTTTTGGTGTTCCCGTGCACTGTTGATGGGAGGGTTTAGAGCAGTGTCCTTGAATGGCTGCACAGGCACAGTGTGTCCGGTCCTTGTGCCTTCAATGCCTTAATGTTGAACATGTGCAGCCTCTCTCCTCAGCTCCTTCTCTACAACAATGGAGACCACACAAGTGAAGGGGAAGAGGGTGAGTATGGGAGCACCCACTGGGTCATTCCTCTCAAAGAATATCACTTACTGCAAGGTGAGCAGCCTCCTCTTTGAGAGAGAGCTGTCCCTGTGGTTGCTCCACTCTTGGTGACTGTAAAGTAAGGATGTTTAGATGCAGGTAAGTGATACAATTTGGGTATGTCTAGACTACATGGCTCCGTCGACAGAGCCATGTAAACTAGTTTACCCGGCATAAGCAAAGAAGCAGGGATTTAAACAATCCCCGCTTCATTAAAATAAACATGGCCGCCACAAGGGTGCCGACTATCAGCTGATCCGGCACAGCGCGGCAGTCTAGACGCAGATCTGTTGGCTGGGGAAGCCTTTGCCGACCGATCCTGTAAACCTCGTTTCACAAGGCAAAAAGTATCGATCGGCAAAGGCTTCCCCAGCCGATAGATCCACGTCTAGACTGCCACGCTGGGCCGGATCAGCTGATCGTCAGCACAGCGCAGCAGCCATGTTTATTTTAATGAAGCGGTGATTATTTAAATCCTTGCTTCTTTGCTTATGCTGGGTAAACTAGTTTACATGGCTCCGTTGACGGAGCCAAGTAGTCTAGACACACCCTTTGAATCGACTACATGATTAGTCAATAAGGGAAGGTGCTCTCTCCTGGCTTGTGCTAGTCCAGGAGCTACCCCCGCTGTGGCTCTGCAATTTAAATGTTGTAGAAGCCAGGTATGCATGAAGCCCAGCTCTGCACTCCCGGCTTCTACTACATTTAAACTGCAGAGCTGCAGTGGGGGGTAGGTCCCAGGCCGGCATGAGCCAGGGGAGAGCCGGAACTGCTGCGGCTCTGCATTTTAAATGTAGGAAGAGCCACATAGCTCTTCCTACATTTAAAATGCAGAGCTGCAGTGGCAGTAGATCACGGACCCGGCGTGAGCCAGGACTGAGGAGTTCCAGCTTGCTCTGCATTTAAAATGAAAACTGCAACAATCCCATACAGATGTGAGCCCAAACTCAGCTGAGATTGCTCGGTCTTGGCTCATGCCATATCCAACAGCCCTGTCTGTGGAGAAGGGGGGGTCTCAGCAGGGAGATGGGACCCCCCGCAGATAGGGGCTGCTGCTGGAGCATCCTCTGCCCACTGCAGGCAGAGGCTGCTTCTCAACAGCAAGAGAGACAGCAGCGGAGGATAGGGGGAGAGGTGGCACTGCAGAGACAGAGCTGGGTGGAACTGGCTTTTAAGATGGCTCCCCCCAGCACTGGTTCCTGTTTCCCACCATGTTGCCTCTGATATGGAGGCAGCCGGTGGGGGTGGGGGAAGAAGCGAATAGTTGAGTACTCAACTCAACTCCCCACTTACAACTCTACTGTAAAGCAATATACATTAAGCATACTTCAGATCCAGTAGAAACGCTGTGCATAGTACCTCTTTAGCCATTCTAATGTCAGGCAGTATGCCCCAAGTAAGCACATAGGGTATGTCTACACTAGCCCCCTAGTTCTAACTAAGGAGGCTAATGTAGGCATTCGAAGTTGCAAATCAAGCCCGGGATTTAAATATCCCGTGCTTGATTTGCATCTTCCTGGCCGGTCGCCTGCAAGGAGGTTTAACAGGTAGTTTGAACTAGGGGCTTTAATTCGAACTACCGGGTCCCTGCCGCGTGTAGACGCAGGCAGTTAGTCTGGACTTGTAAACTTCAAAAATGGCGACCGTCGGGAAGATGCAAATCAAGCGCGGGATATTTAAATCCCAGGCTTGAATTGCAACTTTGAATGCCTACATTAGCCTCCCTAGTTCGAACTAGGGGGCTAGTGTAGACATACCCATACTGTTTTGGAAAGGTATGCTCAGAGATCCTCTGCTAATCAGCACCTTGTGTAAACATTCTTTAGAAGCAGAGATCACTATTGTGGAGTGTGTTCAAACAGAGGTAGGAGCATTCATGTTGTTCTGCAGATAGCACAGTTGGATACAGTCTGATATCCAGGGTGAAAGCTTCTGAGAAGAGGTGACTTTGCCTTTATTGTGGTTTGCTATGGATATGAAGAGTTTGGGTGATGATCTAAAGCAGTGGTTCTCAAACTTTTTGGGCTCCAGAGCCCTTTCCATGCGTAAAAATTTATGTGGAGCCCCAGCGGTCCATTGATTGTATGTGTTGTATTTATGCGGAGCCCCAGCAGTCCACTGATTGCATGTGTTGTACCTATCGGTGTTTCCAGTTTGTCAACCTCACAGAGCTCCTGCAGATGTCTCGCAGAGCCCTGGGGCTCCGCGAAGCACAGTTTGAGAAACACTAATCTAAAGGTTTCATCCTATTGAGATAAAAGGATAGTACTCTGCGCACATCAAGGGTGGATTCAAATGTGTTGGCGGGTGGTTCTGGAAAAAAGGTCAGAAGGTGGATAGTTATTTTGAAAAGAAGAATGAATTTTTGGAAGGAACTTGGGATTTGTACGGAGGGTAACTTTGTTCTCATATATATAGCATATGGCAGTTCTGACATGAGTGCTCCAATTTACAACTCGTCTGGCTGATGTAATGGCTACTAAGAACACTGTTTTCATTGATGAATGTAATAGGGAACAAGTTGACATTGGTTCAAATGGCTGGCACATTTAAGAACAAGGTGAAGGTCCCAAGGTTCAGCTGATAGGGTTTAATACCTGGGTAGAGAGCTTGGAGTCCTTCAAGGAATCTCTTCATCTTTGGCTGTATGAATGTGGAAGTGTTGTCTATTTTCAGGTAAAATGTTATGATGGCTGCCAGGTGTACCTTTATGGAGCTAAGGGAGAGACTGGACTGCTTAAGGTATAAAAGATTGTTGTTCGTCCATCGTGGTCGATGAAGACCTCGACACCACTAAGTGCTTTGAGATTGGATACATGTGTCCGAAGATGACTTATCAGGCCAATTCGGGCACCAAATGTCCTGGAACATGTTGGGCAGACATGTGTAGGCATTGCAATCGTTGTGCTGACAGCTTTGGACTTGCGCAGCACGCGCTTGTGTTGTGCTTCAGAGATGTGCCTTGTTTCGAGAGCTTGGCATCCCTTGTGGATGAGACTGCGCCAGGGCAGTTGTGTGCCAGCGATTCCCAGGTAGTTGTATCAATTCCGAACGACTTCAGGGAGACCTTGAGTGTGTCTTTGTAACGTTTCCTCCACGCGAGCGTTTACCAGTAGAGAGTTCCCCAAAAAGGAGCTGCTTAGGTATACGTTCGTCCGGCATACGAATGACATGACCTGCCCATCTAGTCTGTGCACTCATCAGCAGAATGTAGACTGACGGTAAACTTGCTCGAGAGAGAACCTCAGTGTCTGGTATTTTGTCTTGCCATCTGATGCGTAATATTCTGTGAAGACAAGTCATGTGGAAGAGATTAAGCTGTCTTGCGTGCCTCCGATACACAGTCCATGTTTCACAGGCATACAGGAGGGTGGTGAGTACCACGGCTCTGTAGACCTTCAGTTTTGTTGCTTGGCTGATTCCTCGACATTCCCATACAGTGGGGCACAGTCTACCAAAAGCACAACTTGCCTTCGCTATTCTGCATGTGACTTCTATGTCAATGTTAGCTGCATGGGAAAGAGTGCTGCCAAGGTAGGTAAACTGGTCCACTGCCTGTAGCATCCGCCCTGTGACTGTGATTGTGGGTTCTGTGTACGGTGCATAAGGGACAGGCTGATACATGACTTCGGTCTTTCTGCTGTTAATGGTGAGTCCAAAGTTGTCACAAGCTGTGCAGAACTTGTCCACACTAATTTGCATCTCTGCTTCAGAGCCAGCATACAAGGCGCAATCGTTGGCAAACAAGAAGTCTCTCAGAACAGTCTCTTTCACTTTGGTGATAGCCTGAAGTTTCCTCAGGTTGAAAAGATTCCCGTCCACTCTGTACTTAAGGCTGATTCCAGCAACACTGTCCTGGAAGGCATTATTCGGCATAGCAGTAAACATGATGCTGAACAGTGTAGGTGCAAGTACACAGCCCTGTTTGACACCATTGGTGACTGGGAATGCCTTAGAAGATTCTCCACCGTCTAGCACTCTGGCCATCATGCCATCATGAAACTGGCATACCATCTGAATGAATTTGGGGGGGGGCAGCCAAACTTTGACATGATCCTCCACAGACCTTGTCGGCTGACAGTGTCGAAGGCTTTCGTGAGGTCAACAAAGGTTGCGTAGAGATCACGATTCTGCTCCTGACACTTCTGAAGTTGGCGCGTGGCAAAGATCATGTCAATAGTCATGGGGTATAAAGATAGTAAAGAATTAAAGGAAGTGGTGCTCAGGCAGGATGGATGTGTCTGCTGGAGCACCAGTGGGAAAATCTCATCCATTTATGGAGACAGGTTTTGTGTGCTATACAATAACACGCTCTGAACAGGTTCTGAACATTCTAACACTTGACCAGAGAACCACTGAGGCACTAGGTTTTGAGATGTAGAATGTGAAGGCTAGGATGCTGTGCCTGTTTTCCGGGTTGTGATAAGAGATGGGGGTTCAGTGGTAGGGTGACTGGTGGGAAGGAGGACATTCTGGTGAGGAATGGGTATAGTGGTTGTTTGAACCATGACGGAGTTACAAGTATGACTACAGCTTTGTCCATTCATATTTTTTGTACCACTCTGTTAAGAAGTGGTATTGGTGGGAAGGCATATAGGAGACCACAGTCCCATCCAACTCAGAATACATCTCCCAAGAAGTGGTTGCCTATCCCTGCTCTAGAGCAGACATTTGGGCACTTCTTGTTGTGTGGATTGGCGCAGAGATTGATCGCGGGGTTATCCCATAAATCGAAGATTAGGTTGATGACTTTGTCATTTATCTACCATTTGTGCTCTCAAGGAAAAGATCTGCTGAATGCATTTACAGTGGTATTAAGGACTCCCAGAACTATTTAACTTATTTAATAAATACTTAATTTCAATTATTATACTTTAAATTATATTTTTAAGTAAAATGACTGCGGACTGGCTGCAAAGAGTATTCAGGAAAGAGCAGGTAGTCATATCTGCATAAAAAAGGTTGAAACTGTTATTTGGTGTTGGAGACATCAGATCTAGAATCTCATGGATTCCGTGCAGAGTGTGTGGGATTGAGCTCCCCCATCTGTTTATGTAAAACATAGAGGCTATGGTGTCGGTGTAGATTCAGTGTGCTTGTTCTTGATTAAAGGGAGAAACTGAAGGCAGCCCGAAGCTTGAGCAGGTTCATGTGGAGTGCTCTTTCTGAGGTGGACCATAGACCCTGCGTAGTGTGGTCTGCAAGGTGTGCTCCTCACACTTTAAGGGAGGCATTTGTGGTAATAGTGACCGAAGAGTCCTGTCATGTGAAGGAGACAGCTGAGAAGAGCTTGTAGGAGAGTGTCCACCATATGAAGGAATCTTTTACTGCAGAAGGAATATAAAATAGTTGGTGCGGGAGTATATGTTTAGTCTGTAAACTATGCCCTGAAGCTTGTTAATCAAGCTTTGATGTTGTTGAATCTGTCATGTGGGAGGGAAGAGATTGTGGTTGTTGCACTGAGATGATCTCCTATGAATTGCAGTTTCTGAGTGCTAATGAGTGTGGATTTGATCATGTTTATTTGTAGGATGAGGGAGTGAAAACTGTTGATGGATATAAGGATGCTTCATTGTGACTCCTGGTCAGAATGTGCCTTCAGGAGGCAGTTATCCAGGTACGGAAAAATAAAGATGTGGCTACTATTGCCAGGATTTTAGAAAAAAAACTCTCACTGCTGTCAAAAGGTAAGACTCCCTACTGGTAGAGAATGTGACGTAGGGGAAACCGGAGAAAATGTCTTTGAGCTGGATGTATAGTAACATAAGAAAATAAGAACGACCATACTTGGTCAGACTAAAGGTCCATCTAGCCCAGTATCCTGTCTTCTGACAGTGGCCCAACATGAAAATATGCATCTTGAAGGTTGAGGGATGAAAACCAATCCCTCGCTCCAGTGCTGGGATAATGATTGTAAGGATCACCATTTTGAATCTCTTCTTTCTGTAACTGTAAAGAGCCCTGGAATCAATAATTGGGATCCATCCCCCATTTTTCTTTTCTGTGAGAAAATAATGGGCATAGAACCTCTTTCCTTTGTATTGGGTCAGTATAGATTATACGACTCCAAGTTGGCCCTCCTGGTGAAGCAGTTGTTCGTGAGAGTGGTCCTGGAGAGGGATGGGTTGGGTGGTTGGGTAGAGGGTGATATAACCTAATCGGATTGTTTGCAGATCCCATCTATCTGAGGTAATGACATACCAACTGTTGTAGAATGGAGACAGTGACCAAACAGTTTTAGAGATGCCGCCGGAGCTGGGAAGGGTGAGAGGTTTTTGAAGCTATTGACTAATTGCTCAAATCTGCTGCTTAGATTGAGGGGGTGAAGCACGGTGGATGTCACTGGACGTCAGTGCTGAGACTTGGGTCTATTATGTTGAGGATGCTGTTGCTTACATAGTCTTTGGGGTTATTGTGAGTATGTGGGGTCATATGGAGAGACGCATCGGTATCAAGCAGTGGAGAATTGAGCATCACCGATACAAGAAGGTCTCTGTGAGGGGTGAACTGCAGTGCGAGCATTGACAGTACCAAGGTCTGGTGTACTGCAGTTGTCAATGGTGTGGTTAGTTTGTCCAGTGTTCTCGGAGGATTGCTCAGTGGTGCCATAATAGTGATCAGTGATCAGTGATCAGTCAGACAACCATGCAGGCAACAGTGTGCCTGGTGCAGCACTGTCAGTGTTGGTTGGTGCCATTGTGAGGCAGGCAGGTAACTTTAAGTGTTTTTCCATGGCAA
This sequence comes from Pelodiscus sinensis, assembly GCF_049634645.1. NCBI lineage: Eukaryota > Metazoa > Chordata > Testudines > Trionychidae > Pelodiscus > Pelodiscus sinensis. The sequence goes on from NC_134723.1 coordinate 14,161,844, forward strand.
CGTGGTGGTGCACACCAATAGTTTTTGTGGTGTGAGTGTTGCGGGAGGTCCCTGGCATGTCATATTTATTTAGGCATAGTTCCATTGGCACCATTGGCACCATTGGCACCGAAGTTCTCAGAGATCACGTAGTGGCTAGGGGAGCTCTCTGAGGCCTTGTGCTTTTTTTTGAAATATTCCTCTCTTTTGTTGGCTGAGGCATAGAGAGGAACATGGAAGGATCAGGACTGGGGTCTGAGGGAGAATGAAGGGACTTTTTCATAAGGATAATTTTGATAAGTTTTAGTCTGAGGTCCCTGTCGTTTCATGCCCTTGTCTTCAGTTTGATGGGAAGGGTTGCAAGTCCTTTAGAGGACAGAGTCAAAATGTAAAATGATCTGGACAAACTGGAGAAATGGTCTGAGGTAAATAGGATGAAGTTCAATAAGGACAAATGCAACGTACTCCAGTTAGGAAGGAAAATCAATTTCACACACACAAAATGAGATGTGACTATCCAGGAAGAATCACTGCAGAAAGGGGTCACAAGCTAAATATGAGTCAACACTATGACACTCTTGTAAAATAAATGAACGTGATTCTGAGATGCATTAATAGAAGTGTTGTGAACAAATACAAGAAAGAATTCCTCCCCTCTACTCTGTAGTGATTAGGCCACAGCTGGAGTATTGTGAATTCTGGGAACCACATTTCAAGAAAGATATGGAGAAATTGGAGAGGGAGAAAAAGTATTCTCCTTAGCCTCTGATGATAGGCAAGAAGCAATGGGCTTAAATTGCAGCATGGGAAATTTAGGTTAGATATTAGGAAAACCTTCCTGTCAGGGTGGTTAAGCACTGGAATAAACTGCCTAAGGAGGTTGTGGATTCTACAAATCTCCATCACTGGAGATATTTAAGAACAGGTTAAACAGACATCGGAGATGAGGTAGATAATGCTTGGTCCTACCATGAGGGCAAGGAACTGGACCAATCTGATTGCCTTCTTTGATGAGGTAACTGGCTCTGTGGATTTGGGGAAAGTGGTGGATTTGATATACCTTGACTTTAGCAAATCTTTTGATACAGTTTCCCACAGTATTCCTGTCAGCAAGTTAAAGAAGTAGGGATTGGATAAATGAACTCTAAGGAGGATAGAAAGCTGGCTAGGGCGTTGGACTGAACAAGTAGTGATCAACAGCTCAAAGTCTGGTTGGTGGTCAGTATCAAGCAGTGTTCTCCAAAGGTCGATTCTTGGGCCAGTTTTGTTCAACATCTTTATTAATGGATGAAGGGACAGATTGTACCCCCAGCAAGATCGCAGATGACTCTAAGCAAGGGGTAGAGGTAGATACACTGGAGATAGGGTCCAGAGTAACCTAGACAAATAGGAGGATTAGGACACAAGAAATGTCAAGAGGTTCAACAATAGGGTTGCCAGGTGTCCGGTTTTGAACCGGACAGTCCAGTATTTGAGGGGTCTGTCCGGGGAAAACATTAAGAAAATACCGGACATATAAAGTGTCCAGTATTTTCTAATTAGGTTAGTTTTATTATTATTAGGAGTATCAGTACGTAGTTGCGAACTGCCTAGCCGGTAAACATGCTCATGCTATGTGTGTCTATCAACCAGGCAGTAGGCAACTATGCGAGGGGGTGGAGGCAGCACAGGAGGAAATCCCCGGGGCTGGACTCACTCATGCTTCGCCGGGACTGTGCGCGGGACAGAGTGCCCCGGGATCTGCGTTTGGCTGGGCCAGCCCCACTCCCCGCCGGTTGATTCTCTCCCCCCCCCAACCTCCTCCCCCAGCCAACCCCACTCCCCCGACCACTTCCGTCCAGCCTTGCTTCCTGTTGACTGGTCCCCCCCGCCACCTGATCTCCCCCTGCCAGCCCCACTCCCCCCGACCAGCCTTGCTTCCCGCCAGACAGTCTCCCCCCCCCTCCTCCCGCTCTCCCCTGTCCAGCTCCATTTCCCCTGACTCCCTCCTGGCCAGACTTGCTTCCCACCAGCTGGTCCCCTCCCTGCCCCCGATCTCCTCCGGCCAGCCCTGCCACCCCCACCCATCCCACCCACCAGCCCTGCTTCCCGCCAGCCGGTTCCCCCACACACCCATCCTCCCGGCCAGCCCCACTCCCCTCCTGGCTGGTGTCCCTCCGCTCATCTGAGATCAAGTGTGTCCTGTATTTTTTTTTGAAGCCACCTGGTAACCCTATTCAACAAGTACAAGTGCAGAGTCCTGCACTTGGGATGGAAGAATCCCAAGCACTGCTACAGGTTGGGAACCAACTGGCTAAGCAGCAGTACTGCAGAAAAAGGACCTGGAGATTATACTGTATGGCTGTGTCTAGACTGGCAAGTTTTTCCTCAAAATCATCTGTTTTTGCGGAAAAACTTGCCAGCTGTCTACACTGGCCGCTTGAATTTCCGCAAGAACACTGATGATCTCATGAAAGATCGTCAGTGTTCTTGCAGAAATACTGTGCTGCTCCCGTTCGGGCAAAAGCCCTCCTGCGCAAATCATTTGCGCAAGAGGGCCAGTGTAAACAGCACAGTACTGTTTTCCGCAAAAAAGCCCTGATCACGAAAATGGTGATTGGGGCTTTTTTGCGGAAAAGCGCATCTAGATTGGCCATGGACGCTTTTCCGCAAAAAGTGCTTTTGCGGAAAAGTGTCCTGCCAATCTAGACGCGCTTTTCCGAAAATGCTTTTAACGGAAAACTTTTCCGTTAAAAGCATTTCCGGAAAATCATGCCAGTGTAGACATAGCCTATGAGAATCTGGATATGAGTCAACAGTGTGCATTTGTAGCCAAGAAGGCTAACGGCATATTGAAGTGCATTGCCAGCTGATCTGGGGAAGTGATTATTCCCCTTTATTCAGAACTGGTAGGGCCACATCTGAAGTATTGCGTCCAATTCTGGGCATACTGTTAAAGAAAGGATGTGGACGCTTTGGAGAAAGTCCAGTGGAGGGCAACAAAAATAATTAGGAGACGGGAGCACATGACTTATGAGGAGAGGCTGAAGGATTTGGGTTTATGGGGCAGATGTCCAGTGCAGGTGTTCCATTGGGAAGAGATACAGGGGGTGTTCTTTCAAAGTATGGGAATAGCAATGGGGGATTGGGTCCCTCCTTAACCCTCATTCACGGGGAGGGTGGTGAGGTTCCAGCAACAGATTGGCTGTGGACCAGGATGAGTAAAGCCCACAGGATATAAGTAAATGATTATGGGAGTTATCTGCATTGTACATTTTAATCTGGGTACTCCCTGACATATAGGGATAAAGTGGCACCTTAATTAAACCCCATCCAGGGATTCCCATCCCCAGAGTACCAACCTTAATGTTTCCCCCAGAATTTGTTGTTTTCTTTCCTAGATGTAACACTAAGCATGTTTTTTAGATAGTTTGCAATTTATTATAAATCATATCATAGGGTGTGTCTAGACTACATTCTTTTTCTCAAAAAAGGGATGTTAATTAGACACTTTGAAATTGCAAATGAAGCCGGGATTTAAATTTCCCATGCTTCATTTGCATAATGGCAGCTGCATTTTTTTGGACACAGGGCTTTTCGATAGAAAAATGGCAGTTTAGACAGGGATCTTTCAAAAATAAAACCCTTTTTCGAAAGATCCCGTAAACTTAATTTTTTGACTACAGGATCTTTCGAAAAAGGGTTTTATTTTCAAAAGATCCCCATCTAAACAGCTGTTTTTCTATTGAAAAGCCCCGTTTTGAAAAAGACGGCGGCTGCCATTATGCAAATGAAGCACAGAAAATTTAAATCTCAGCTTCATTTGCAATTTCAAAGTGTCTAATTTACATCCCTTTTTCGAGAAAAGGGATGTAGTCTAGACACACCCCCAGTAAACTCTTCAAAAATACACAACTGGACACAAAAGGAATAACAATGTTTAAAATTTCCCAAAGCCAGTCCACATCCTAGGACTACATTTCATTATATGCCACTATTAGTACGTGTGGGTATAGATGTACAATATATATTGTAAAGTCTTAAGTATTTAGAGCCTATTCCTTCCTTCTTTGATCTACTTCCCGTGTAATCCTTTTGATATCAATGTTATTCCACACAAAGTAAACAGGCAAATTCTGTCATTTAAAATATGGCCTGTATTCTTTTCATTTGCCATGGTGACCATCTTGGAGTTACTCAAGATTTATACTGGGGCAAGTATTGAATTGGTTTCACCGTCTTTGTTCTCTTCTTGATAAACACAATTCCTTCTATGCCATGGGAATTATACATGAGGCTTGGGGAGAGAGACTAGACTAAATGAGTTACACTACTGGATAACCTGCTATCCTTTGGCAGATTTGTACCAAATGCTATTACTTGTTATTATTAACAGATATGAAAATTATAAATAAGGAAAAAATGTAGCCCTGAATCTACAGTGGCCATTATGATTGATTACATCAAAACCTAGTAAAAAAGACTAATGTTCTGAAGAGGTGGCTCCTTGAGTGCAGCCTGCATTCCCCTGTACAGTGCTCACTCTTAATTACTACTTTTACGACTGTAAAACTGTTTTAATGTACAAAATTAATTATTTTGAATAATCCTTCTGAAATATGATATGCATTTTAATTGTATACACTTTGTCATTAATTAAAGTTTCCTACTTTTTTGGTGCATTAATTCAAAGATTATATCACTGAGAAGGCAACAATTATAAAAGATTGTTTATTAAAAATTAAAATAAACTGAAAACATTAATATACTCATATTTAAAGTAATGTTAAATATTTTGATTGGACTGTTTATTAGACATTATTTTCCTACTTTTAAAAATCAATCTCTTTGTTCCTTGAACACATTTCCTGTCAATAAAATGAAAAATGATATAGATTTAGGAGGATAGTGGTCTCAGCGTAGCATCTCTCATATTATTATTCCAGTATCATCTGTTACAAAGTAAGACCAATTCCCACATCTAATTACAAACAGGATTTCAGAGTCATTAAACAAAATACATTTCCATTAGTGCTGCTGAAAGAAGATAGGGGAGAAAATGAAGATTAGTTCATGCTGCACCTCTGTTTCTCAAGCTTTGAAGATTTAGACCTCTGCACTCTGAGCCTATAAATTTGTAAAGGATCAGAAAGGTGACAAACATGTGAAAGCTCTCAATTCTGAACAGTTTAAACCATAACATTTGCATTTTTCATTTGTCTATCTTGTGCTCCATTTAGTTCTGATAGAAAATATAGCAAGAACCAAGGTGCCTGAAGGTATTTTACTTAGGTTCAGGGTTATTTTATTTTTGCATATTTAAACTAAATTTGTTCCAGCAGAATGTATATATGAAAACATAAGATTACTTGTAATTTTATCTTGATGGAAAAAAAATCTGCTATTAAAACGACTATTGATTCTTAGAATGTAAATACGACTAGATAAATAAACAAATTATGCAATACAGGCAGTCCCCAGGTTACGTACAAGATAGGGACTGTAGGTTTGTTCTTAAGTTGAATTTGTATGTAAGTCGGAACTGGTACATATTGTAGGGGAAACTCTAACCAAACATTTCTCCAGAGCTTAGTTTTATTCTCCCACACCTCACTTCCCTCAGTCCCTTATTCTCAAGCTGAGGTGTCTGCTGAGAAAAGCCGCTCCGCGTCTCCCTGGTCTGCTGGGGGGGGGGGGGGGGGGGCGCTAGCTTCATATCTCCCTGGTCTGCTGGGGGGAAGCAGCTAGTGCGGGGTTGCCTCACCCCATTTGTAAGTAGGGATCCGATGTAAGTCGGATCCATGTAACCCGGGGACTGCCTGTATATCTAAATGGCTAAAATACAAACTAAAGCATATATTCTCCCTCCTGAATGAGTGCATTCAGTTACCATTAACTGTAATGCATCAGTGGAAAAATATAGCCCTAGAACTGCGAGGTGAATAAAGTATATACACAAGCATGCTTGCTTATTATTTAGAGCGAACTTTTCTTGCCCAATTCTATCTAAGGTAGTCTCAACATTTTTCTGCCTAAATGTTGAGACATATACCAAGTTATCTCTTTTAATTAACTGTTGATATATACATAATTTTTAACATGTGTGAAATGAAGGAACCAACAAATACCAACTTTGGTCTTATTTTTCTTTACAAGAAAGGGATGCAGTAGATGGCTCCAGTATAATAGAATTTCTGTTTAACTCTTGTCTATATTTGTGTATCCTTCATTACTTTTAAAACTATGGTGTCAGTTATTTATATTGTTTGAAATTTTTTCTCATTTAGTCCAGACACAGAATTGTTATCTAATCAGCTAGTATCATCATATGAATTATAACACATGCCAACAAAATTTTAGGCCCCGATTCAGCACAGTTAAGAACATTCCTAATTTTATCAAAGAGAGTACCCCCACTAAAAACAAGAAATCTGATCACATGCTTGACGGTAAGAACCTTTGTAAACTGGTACCTTACTGTATAGACAAAATAGTCCATAATTGACTAAAGAGAAAAAAGCACTGTAATGTTCCACAATGTTACAGATTAAATATTTGTTAAATTCTTAGGACCAAATTTAATTAATAGCTACACTGATATAAATCAATGGGATAATGGAGCAGAATCTGTCCATTGGTATTTATTCTGAGAATAAAACTATTTGTAAAATAAATAAATATCTTTGCACCTTGCAACTAGACTGGAGGCTTCAACTTTTTACATCTCAGGCTTGGGCTCTATGTATGGAATACAATCCAAAAAGACTATTCATTTTACTGGAACCCACATTTATTAGCGGATCCTCCAGTTCTCCCATTCCTGAGCTATTCCTCACTCCCCAAAAAGTTCTGTTCTCCGTTTTCACAATTCCTTCTGTTATAGTTAGAAGGCAAAATTGCACCTCAGACACCTCATGGTCTCTACTGGTTTTGGATCCCTCCCCCGTTTAGGTCTCAGGCTTGGGGTCATTACCTGTCTTTTGGGGTTGAATCATGTATTTCTCTTATCTCAGACTAGGGCCTGGTTGCAGTGTGCCAGGTATCAACCATGACTTACCTCAGCAGGTCTGACTTATATCTAATTCTGGTCCCATAGGGAAATGATAGTAGTAATCAGTGATCAGACTGCTTCATTATAGCAATGCATTCTTTATTTAGAACTAACGTATTTCAGAGAAAATATAAAAAACTATAAAAAAGTTTGTAGACATATGTGTCTTTTCTCTAAAGCAGGGGTATTCAACATGTGGCCCATTTGTTTGCGGCCCGCAGTGCAGTTTGGGTTTACGCGGGGCTCAAAACGCGCCCTGCATATGAGATCCTTTGAATATGGCCTTCACTGGGAACATGCTCAACAACAGTGAGGTGTCTTCCAGGAATGGTGAGCACTGCAAGACGCGAGCGGACAGGCTGGCTGGAACAGACAGATACAGGGTGTTGGCGTTTCTAGCCCCCAGGGAGGAGGTGCCAGGAGTACAGGGGCATTGTGGGGAGTGCTTTGTATTCATGCCTGTCAATGTGAAAGAAGCTATTTGCATATATTTGCATGTATATGCAACCACCCATAAATTGTGGCCCTTGGCATGTGCTCTAGGTATCATTGTGGCCCCTGGGGCTTCCAAAGTTGAGTAGCCCTGCTCTAAAGCATATAGTTCCCTGGCTCTGGGAAGGCCCAGCTTCATAGACTCCCTGCAAAGCTTCTTAGACTCCCTGCTCTTTCTTGCTCAGACTTGTCTCCCTATATAGTTTTTGACCAGTGACCCCCATACACACTTTTTTCTACTCTAAGAAAGGCTTTTTACACTCTTTAGTATTCTTTTGATCTTCATGCTTCTAGCTTTGGGGAAATAAGGCTTGTAACTTGTTCAAAACCAGAGTCCTAATTCTTCAGACTAAGAGCTTGCCCTGTGGTCTTTCAAGTAGACACTTGGATGTTTTTATCTGGGAATCCATTGTGTCACCTTCATACCCAGAATCCACTGAATGTGAAAGTGGTTTAGGCATAAAATAAATTTTTCACTGCCTCACCTGCAATATATAATAAGTTCCCCTCACTGACTAGGTCACATACAGTGTTCATAAAGTTATTACAGAGCATTATTCATAACCTTAAAACATATCATAGCCATATCTGCCACACCTTCTATCTCAGTCATTATCTCTACAAGGAACAAAAATTTCCCCCAGCAATTTCCACTCTATCTGCTGTCTCTCCTGTCCTCTGCCTCTGAAAGCTGCTGTCTGATCTCCATAGTTATCAAAGACAGCATCACTAGAGGGTGTCATGCTTAGCAGCTGCTCCTGCTACTCTCCCCCCTCCATCATGTGATCCCAGGCAGATCATCATCCTGGTGGCATGGACAAAATGTTGCATCAATAAAGTGCCTCTATAAAGTGGCAATTTATTTTTTAACAAAACTGGTCCGCCTTTGTTAAAAGATTGTGGATTTTTGGGTCAGTCATTTAAAAATCCAGTTAACTGACAATCTCATATTTATATTTAGCAAACTGTTCAAACTATTGCTTAGGTGTGCCTCATTGCAAAGTTACTTATCTTCTATCTGCAGTTTGGAATATATAAAAGCAAATATCCTCACCAGCCATTGGAACCAACACAGTTTTGCTATCTGATGAATCAGCAGAGATGTTGCAATTTGTTAGGAGAAAGGTTTAACACATTTATTTTAAAAAAGTTTGGTGTGGAAGGCAGCAGAACCAAATATTGGATATAGGGTGTCAAGAGTTAAGAAATGTATATTTGAGTAAAATGGCCTAAAGAAATACCTTAGGGTATGTCTACACTATAGCAATCATTCGAACTAACTTAATTCGAATTAGTTAATTCGAACTAGTGCATCTAGACCTAAAAGCTAGTTCGAATTAGCATTTTGCTAATTTGAACTAGCATGTCCACATTGAGTGGACCCTGAACCGAGGTTAAGGATGGCCGGAAGAAGTGCCGGCAGGGCATCAGATTAGGACTCAGAACGTGGAGCTGCTGTCTCAGGCTAACCGAGGCCTGTGCTTATAGGGACCCGACCCCCACCCCAGACAGACAGCTCTCAGGGGTTCCCTGCTCGCTTGTCTAACTCGATGAGGGACAGCAAAGCAGTCCTGGCTTGTAGTGCCCTGAATGCCCACACTCGGCACATCACAGCACTCGGCCATCAGCCCGGCTGCACTTGCCGCAGGCTGCCATCCGGGGGGGGGGGGGGTTTATCAGGGGACTGCAGGAGAGCTTCCATCCCGAGGAGCCAGACGAGCCACCCCAGTTCTCCCCATTGGGGGCTTGTACCCCATTCCTCCCTCACCTCCTTCCACTTACCTCTCCCTAGCCCCCCTTCCTGATGTACAAAATAAAGGACACATGTGTTCAAAAATAGAAACTCTCTTTATTGAACAAAACTCGGGGAGACTGGGAAAAGGAGGTGGGAGAGGGGAAGAGAGAGGGTAGGAGAGGGGAGGAGGAAACCTGGGAGGAGGGAGCTGGAAGGGGGAAGCCAGGGGAAGTATAAAACTATGGTACGCCATATCTTTAGTACTGTGTACAGATGAGATCTCCTCACCCCAGAAAAGATATTTTGGCCTTGGAAAAGGTTCAGAAAAGGGCAACTAAAATGATTAGGGGTTTGGAACAGGTCCCATATGAAGAGAGGCTAAAGAGACTGGGACTTTTCAGCTTAGAAAAGAGGAGACGGAGGGGGGATATGATAGAGGTCTATAAAAGCATGAGTGGTGTGGAGAGGGTGCATAAAGAAAAGTTCTTCATTAGTTCCCATAATAGAAGGACTAGAAGACACCAAATGAAATGAATGGGTAGCAGGCTTCAAACTAATAAAAGAAAGTTCTTCTTCACAAAGCAAATAATCAACCTGTGGAACTCCTTGCTGCAGGAGTCTGTGAAGGCTAGAACTAGAACAGAGTTTAAAGAGAAGTTAGATAAATGCATGGAGGTTGGGTCCATGGAGTGGTATTAGCCGGGGGTAGAAATGGTGTCCCTGGCCTCTGTTTGTGGAAGGCTGGAGATGGATGGCACGAGACAAATGGCTTGGTCATTGTCTTCGGTCCACTCCCTCCAGGGTACCTAGTGTTGGCCACTGTCGGAAGACAGGCTACTGGGCTAGATGGACCTTTGGTCTGATCCAGTACGGCCATTCTTATGTTCTTATGTTCTAAGCTCAGGGTCGGGGGTATCAATGGACCACCCTGATTTTCATGCAAACCTGCTCCTGGGTGGCCAGGCTGGCAGCTATCCTGCCCTAGACGGCCACTTTCCTGTTCCTAGTGCGGACATCGTGGATGAGGTCCACGATCTCCGCACTAGACCAGGCGGGCGCCCGCCTCTTGCGGACCTGGGCAGGCTCCTGGGAGCAGCCAGCCTGGTCCCGGGAAGAGGTGGAGGGCTGGGTGGCAGAGGGTGGCTGGCTTGTACCGTGCCATGTGCAGGGTCTGCTGGCTGGGTGCTGGCAGGTTTGCACCTGGCACGGACACCGTAGCCAGACTGTGCCCCTTTAAGTGCTCCGGGGCCGGGAGGGGGGGCAGAAGAGTTTCCCTGGTGGTGCCCAGAGTGCCTACCAGAGCAAGCTGGGGAGGGCTAGCCTCCCACTAGTTTGAATCAAGTGGGCGCACAGCCCTTAATTCGAACTACTTAATTCGAACGAGCCGTTAGTCCTCGTAGAATGAGGTTTACCTAGTTCAAATTAAGCGCTCCGCTAGTTTGAATTAAGTTCGAACTAGCGGTTTGTATGTGTAGCGCCTATTAAAGTTAGTTCGAATTAACTTTGTTGTGTAGACATACCCTTAGACTGTCTCTTATTACAAGACTGTGCACAAGATATTTTATGCTTCAGGGTAATTAATACAAATGAGAGTCATACGTAGTCCTATTTACAACTGATCCTAAAACTACAAATATATTATCTGACTGATCAGAAAAGACTATCCCAAAAAACATTAATGATTTTTTAAAGAATATTATCCCCTTTGAAATAAACATACTTTGGTAATATAATATGAATGTGTAAAAAATACTTGATTTAGCAGCAGAAAAGAACTGACTTCTTGAAAACTGCATGGCATTCAAAAAGATAAAAACATTTTGGTCTTGTCATCTTTACTCTTACAATAAAATAACAGTTCAGGCATCCTGATTTTTAGAATAAAAGACTTACCTCTTTTGACTTTTCAAGTACTTGGTAATTTAAAAGGAAACACTAAAAATGCTGACCATGTAATAGCTGGGTATTCATGGTAGGTGTAGAACATGAAAGGTTACAATATGGATCTGTGCCTACGCTTTTCTTTTCAACTTGAGCAGCATCTTACTGCTTCTGCTAACTTGGCAATCATACAGCTGACAGATTTCTGGGTTTTCTAAATAATGCAAGGGACTTTCCTTTAACATGTCACTGTAAAAATATCAATTCTGCCCCTATGTTGTTTGTGATGCTGATTTTCCTTGACAGCATTCCATTAAACCAATGAGGTTTTTTCCCCTCCTGATGGTTCCTTAAATATTCTTCTGAATGATGTATTTGTGTTTTTTTAAACAGATTGTGAAGGATGTTTGCATTTATGAGAAACCTTCAAAGCAGGTACTGGGGATAAAAAGGAGTAAACAGTTTTCTCCTCTCTCCTATCTATCTCTGACTCCTCAAATGCCAAAAGGTCTGTTGACAGAGCGTGGAGGGAGACTTTTCAGTTTTCTGCTTGCCTACTTTAGTTTGTTCTCTGAAAATTAAGCAACATTAATTCTACATTCAGAATATAATTTGGACTTCCTAAGGAAATACCACTGAAACACTTAGTATTGTTAGATATCACTCCAGGAAAAGCAAAAAATAATTTCTGCATATTAACGCCAAAAGTCAGCAAAAGGAAAACAATTACTTTATCCTTTGTATAGTGGTTTGTACAAACAGATACTGTCACTGATACTCTACATTGATACTTCTTGATTATGCCACTGTGTTACATACAGTAGTTATTCTTAAAGTGCAACAGAATAATGCCAACTGTACTGTACTTTTGCACACCACCATTCATATTTTCCACTTAATCTATTGTCCCATATACTTTAACTCTTGATCACTTGTAGAAATTTTCAGTTTCACTGTGAAAACTACTGTGATTTGAATCAGATTCTGGTTCCTTTACTCAATGATAATTTTTCATAATCCACTTCAGCCTAGTATTAGGATTATATGATAATCAAATATATGATTTTATAATCACTTTGTGCAACCAGAAAGATTTTAAATTGTTTGCTTTGTTTTTGTGGGACAGTAAAATTTTGAGTTGGTTGTGGCAATCTGCAGTCAGATGGCATAGCTAGGTTCAGCTGCGAGCTCTGAACTCTTGCTCTTTTATTCATTCTCTGGAGTAGGAGGAGTAGGAAAGGCCCTAACACTTACACTGCATCTATTACCAAACAGTCTTTGGAGCATTACTAGGATTAGTCATGTTAATGCTTCTGAATCTAGCAAGTTCCCAAATGAATCACAGGTAAATTAACTGATCTCTAAGGATTATACAGAGCAACTGAAGAAGAGAAAATTAAGAAAGATGCTATTAAAAAAAAACCCTCTAAAGTCGTGTTCCCAGTAAACATGTAACCTTCTATTTGTTATAGATTTAAAAAATCCACCTGAGCTGCTATGTAACTATATTTCTGATTTTTGACAGCTACAGTTATAATCATTCAGGCATCTATTTCCACAAACTCTTCACAGCCATAACCTTTAGTGATTAATTATAAAGTTCCAGGAGCAATAGTACATAGACTAATTTCCTAAAACAATAAAAGACAGGATTTCTCATTTGGAGTTAAATGAATCATGAACAGGTTGTTATTCATGCTGAAATCTAGATGCAGAGTCATGATGCAGCTATTACAGAAGCTATTAAATGCAACCTCAAATCAAAGAAACTGTATGTCTATCTCTAAAATAAAATAAAATAAAATAAAATGTAGTCTGTTGGTTTGTACAATAAAATCAGTAGCTGCTGATCCCTTGCCTTTTAGGACAGCTTTACATTCCTACACATTATTCTGTTGACTTAAGTATACAGTCATTTTCTGCAGAACTGCCCTTTAACAATAATCATTCAGAGAGTGAAAGTTCAGCCAGGCTTTATACAAATATGCACGTGAGTAACTTACCTAGTGAAAACAGGGATATAAATAAAATATAAAGACTAGGCCTGAGGGGCCATAAATAGCCTAGCAGAGGCTGTTCTGTGTGTGTGGGAGCAATGAAGGGTACCCCGGGCATTAGGGCACCCCATGACACTCAGGATGAATTTTCTGGAAAATTTCAGTCAAAACAGTTTAGCCATTTTGATCAAGAAAGGGATGCACTTTTTGCTATTGCTATAAAATCTGCCACAAATTAGCCAAGTTATAAGCTTTTGAAAAAAATCAGTATTTACACATGCTCAGTAGAAACTTATTGGAGTTTCACAGCTAAAATTTATGATTACATCCTTACTGAGCATTCTCAAGCCTCTCACACCTCCTAATACAAGCCTTACCTTATTCAAGCATCATTCCCACAGGACAACTTAGTATGCTGCAGTTTGAACCTCTCTAGATCCGATGGGTGCTGAACAAGAGAAGCTGGTGAACCACTGGAGGTCAATATTGTAGTGAGTGGGTTTATTTTTATTTTTATTTTGCTGGAGTTAATAAATGGAACAATACTTACAATGCCGTATGACTGTACTGATACACCCTAGAGAAGTCTATGCCTAGCCAAGGCTTATCGGCTCTCTTCATAACAAAGTGTTAGTGTAATTACACAATTTTACTGTATTGGCACAAGCAAATAAGTAGATAAAGACAAAAACCATGCTTATGTTTGCCGGCATTACCAACACTTTCATTGCTTGCTGAGCTCTTAAAGAATATTTAGGAGGTGAATTAGAGCTAAATTACAGCATGAACACTGAAAGCAGGGACTGGTGGCTGTAAACAAACTTTATGGGACGATGGAAAATTTGGACACACTAATAAGAACTGGGCATCTGGCTAACTAAAATCATGTCAGACCCACAGATGTTGCCAGATCAGTGAGTGCCGGACTAGAGAGGTTCAACTTGTGCATCCTTTCACAGCTATTTTGTGCAACAGAACTGCATACACTTAATGTCATGTAGCTTGCTTCAGCCAGGGACTACGGGGGGGAGTCAGACTTTCCCTAAAATAGCTGGCTACAGCCAGGGTGTGACCATGTGTTGGAAATGAGGGTAGGGAGCCTGCCACTCCTGACAGCACTATGCAGCTTGGAGGGGGAAACTGTTCAGTTCAAATGCAGAGGAGACAATAGCCAGACTTTAATGTTTTGGTGGAGAGCCAGGGGAGTAAATTGGGACAGGAGCTAGAAGTGGCAGATATTAGGACTGGAGGCTGGGAGGGAATGGATTCTTGGATTGGCTGGGTACTGGAACTAAGGGTGGAAACAAAGAACCAGTGGGTAATGAGGGCACAGAGGTAGGATGAGGAGCGAGGGCAGAGTGAGACTGGCAAGTCAAGGAGAAATCAGTGGGGCAGAGGAAGACAGTTCTGACAAGGAACCAGGTGGTGTGGAGGAACTAGTACTGGTGGGGCAAAGAAACTGGGACAAGGATCTGGAGAACGAAAGGATGTGAGGAAAGGACATAGACACTGGATGAGAAAATTGGGGAAGGAAATTGGGTCTTGGGATCTGTAGAGATGGATAACGTGATAGTGAGGGTGACTGAGGGGACAATCAGGGAAAGATACTGATGAGGCAATGAAACTGGGAATGAGGGTGGACAGGAGACTGGAGGGAGGCTATGACTTATAGGGAAAAGAGACCGGGATCTGAACCTGAAGCTTTAAGACTGGAACTAGGTAAGGTGACTAGGGGCACATCTAGACTACATGGCTCCATCGACAGAGCCATGTAGATTTGTTTACTCTGCAAAGGGAAACAAAGCAGCGATTTAAATAATCGCAGCTTCATTTAAATTAAAATGGCTGCCGCGCTGTGCCGATCAGCTGTTTGGCAGCACAGCGCTGTAGTCTGGACGCTCCACAGTCGACATCAAAGGCATTTGTCGATCTCCCCGGTAAACCTCATCCCACAAGGCATAACGGGGAGGTCGACAAATGCCTTTGATGTCGACCGCGGAGCATCCAGACTACAGCGCTGTGCTGCCAAACAGGTGATCGGCACAGAGCGGCAGCCATTTTAATTTAAATGAAGCTGCAATTATTTAAATCGCCGCTTCATTTCCCTTTGCCTACAACCCTAATCTACATGGCTCTGTCGAAGGAGCCATGTAGTCTAGACATGCCCTAGGAGTGGAACAAGGAGCCAGTGATGGTAAAGAGACAGGACTGGAGCTGAGACTATAAAGAGGATGTGGTAGAAGTGGATAATTCTGTGAAGAATGGGCAGAGTTTATATCCACTAAAGACCACTTTCCTCTAGAGTGTGAAATGCAACCTGAGATACTGGAGTCTGATGGGGTATGTCTACACTACCCTCCTAGTTCAAACTAGGAGGGTAATGTAGGCATACCGCACTTGCAAATGAAGCCCGGGATTTGAATTTCCCGGGCTTCATTTGCATAAGCGGGGAGCTGCCCTTTTAAAAACCCCGCTGGTTCGAACCCCGTGCAGCGCGGAGTAATGGTAGTTCGGACTTCCTTCCACGAGGAGTAATGGTAGTTCGGACTAGGAAGCCTATTAAGGTTGTCATTAATATTGAATTAAGGTTGTCATTAATTATTTTTCCCTATTTTGGGTATCCCACTTAAGCCCTTCAGTCTGATATATGAAGTGGTGAGCAATCACAGTTGCAATTGAAGTCAATGAGAGGTGTGGTTTGAATAGCTGAAGAGCTATATTCAAGAACTCAAAAAAATCAGGATTCAGATAACATAATGGATACTTTCAGCCTTACTCACTGTGCGCCTCACATTCCTGTCTGTAAAATGCGGAAAATACCCACTCATCTCACCAGGTCTTGTAAAAATAAATTCATTAATATTTTCTGAAGTGCTCACACACTATAATATTGATCACATAAAAAAGCCCATGAAGAAATGAGTAATTCTGTCTTAAGAACAGGGTTTGAATAGTGTACAGTAAAGAATGCCTGAGGCCACACAGTAAACAAAGAGAAAGCAAAATATAGAAATGCTGCTAATTACAGTGAACATTATCAATTTTGTGCACTGAAGAGCAGAGAGCCTTAATTCTGGCATTTTCTAACTTCTCAGAGCTTGTTCCTGCAACCTTAATAATGATCTTTTAGCAGTTTCTAGTATGAGATGCAAAGTAAAATTAGACCATTTTTTTATAACATGGCCACTGTAATTATAATAATCCTTAAAACTAACCATGGGGTTTTTCTATGGAAATTTTTCTGCTCAGCCATTAGTACTGAGATGAAATATTTGTATTTCTCATTTACATTTTCAATTTGCCATTTATATTTTCAATACTCTTAGCAGTATATACACACGAACTCATAAATGCAACTGGGTTTGAAATTTGGGGAGACAATTAAGGACACAAGTCTAAATGATTTATTCAGTGTGCACTAAGTGATATAAGTTATCAAACTATGAACAAGTAGTAAATTTCTTCAGAATGGATTTTTCTGGGGAGGAATCGTGAGAGTTAAATCCATGACTTGAAAGACCAATTTCTTCAATACAGATGAGCATACACAATTCAGTTAGCCAAAGGTAATGCCACTTTTGGAGAAACCTACTTTTTGAATTATTTGTCATAAGTTCAAAGTTATTAATTTATAAAATGAGCCTGCTGTCTTATTTGTCTAATGAATTACCATTTTGATGGTAAAGAAAGAACAAGTAGTCCTTACAGACTATATATAGTATGATGAGGTTTCATGGGCAAAACCTTCTTTCCATTTACGCTAAATGTCATTCAAGCACAAACGCAGTTACAGTGCATTCTTCTTTTGATAGACATGTGTGACTTCTACTGATGTAAAGAAGAGTTCTGAATAAAGACAGAGAAAATAATAAACAGTCCCATTTAAATCAGTAAATAAAAAACTGTATTTTAAACTGGGAAAATAATATATGAGAAGGGTATATATCTTGGTGAAAATAATAGGCCATGGTCTTGTGACTGCAGACATTCTAACATGACCTCTAGCTTTTCCACGACATGTTGGACCTCCCTGGTCCGGC
The DNA here is from genome assembly GCF_049634645.1 of Pelodiscus sinensis. Lineage (NCBI taxonomy): Eukaryota > Metazoa > Chordata > Testudines > Trionychidae > Pelodiscus > Pelodiscus sinensis. The sequence goes on from NC_134723.1 coordinate 14,178,998, forward strand.
ATCCGGTCCCCATTGAGGGATTTTGCCACACCAGGGGAGGTCATTTCTGGACCCCCTGCTGCCGCTACCTCCACCGCCTGGGTCACTGGCTTCCCAGCCGGTGCCTCACCTCCTGCTGGCCCCACTGCCTTGCCAACGCCACTCTGTAGCCGTCACTGCTGTGGCTCTGAGACCCGCCGGACAACCTCACATGCTGCACTGGGGCTCCAGGTTCTGCAGGGCAGCCACAACCACCAAGGTGGGGATCCAGGACCCACTGGGCAGCCATGCACTGCAGATCTCTCCCACTGAGCCACCATGGTTCCCAGCCACAAGCATGTCTTCCAACCCCACTGGGCAGACCTGCTGCTACATGCTGGATGGCTCTGCCATCAGCTCGCTGCAGGCAGCCCACTGCTGGAGCATGGATGTTGCCAGACCAGAGAATCCTGGTGAGGAGAGTTTCAACCTGTACTGCCCTATGTCAGAAAGGGATTTGTTTTATTGTAGGTTGTTTGCAGTATCCTGGAATACTTTCGAGTGCTTCCTCTATATTCCTGACAAGGGTTCTAACCAAAGAGCATACTTTATTTAAAGAATCCATCTCAGGTTTTATCTGAAGGCCAGTGATTGTTGTGTCAGAACTTTAGGAACTTTTTCTTGAGGTTCCGTACTATGTGAGTATTTATATAGGGCAGGCTTGCTCGGTAAACCCCAACAACACTCACACCTTAACAACTTCATTAATAAATTTCAGTGTCTTCATTTAAGGATACCGTCAGTTATTGATGATATAACATGCACCTTCTACGTCCTTAATTCATACCTCTGGGCCATAAATAGGAAGGCTAGTGTGCTGGAAAGCAGTACTGCAGAGTTTAAGATAGTAATTTATCACCCCTCCTTCCCTCTCTCTGATGAATTCAATTCCACCTTCAATTTCAGAAATCGGATTATTTTGGACAACTTCCATAATTTAAAGGAAACCTCTACCATGAAGGTATGTTTACACTACATGCCTCTGCCAATAGAAGCATGTAAATTAGACTACCCGACATAGTCAATGAAGCGGGGATTTAAATATCTCCTGCTTCATTAAAATAAAAATGGCCACCACGTTGTGCCAGCTCAGCTGATCGTCAGCACAGCGCAGCCGTCAAGACATGGATCGGTCGACAGAGAATGCCTTTGTCGATCGCTCCCTTATGCCTCATGAAACGAGGTTTACAGGAGCGGTCGACAAAGGCGTTCCCTGTTGACCGATCCATGTCTAGACTGCCGCGCTGTGCCAACAATCAGCTGAGCCAGCACAACGCGGCAGCCATTTTTATTTTACTGAAGCGGGAGATATTTAAATTCCCGCTTCATTAACTATGTCGGGTAGTCTAATTTACATGCCTCTGTCGGCAGAGGCATGTAGTCTAGACATACTCTCGATGTTTATGGCAACAGAAAAGCTTTTTGTTACTATAAAAAGTATTTAGAGAAGCATTCAGAATGTTTGTGATTTGTGCAAAAGCTATAACAATCTTAAGCAACATCTCTGAAAATGTAGGGCAAAATGATGATATGAGAAGCACTGAGGAAGAGTGTGAGATGATTCTTAGTTGATTCTGGGGCGGTATAACTACAAGAGCAACAGCGTGATTGACAGAGAGTCTATCATATTTGTTTTCCATGCACAAGCCACAGGAGGCAGAGCCATCTTGGGGATTACGCAGGAGAAAATATGTACCTGCATTAGAATTGAGCTCTTCATTCTCTGATTCTGTTCCATTTTGGCTTCCACTTCCATGCAGGCTGTTCATTGCCATAAGCTTCATCTTTTGTAACTTCATTGCTTCAGCCATGGCAGCTGCTGTTAGACCTAGCAAACAAACAAATAAAATGGAGCATTACCTTCTACAGTATGAATAAAACACATTAATACAGCTCAAATCCTTTTTCCAATTGCTGTAGTTTTATTTTGAACAACTTCATAATCAACCTGAAACGGAGTTCCTTGGGATATTGGTCTACAGCAGGACACCAAAGTGGGTTGGGACCCCATTTCAATGGGGTTGTCAATGCTGGGGACCAAGCCTGAAGCCAAAGTTTGAGCCCTGCCACCTAGCAGCTTCCATCATGGTATGCTAAATTCTGTACAAACAATATATTTAAAAGAATTCCAGAGCTAAAAAGTCAGGACAAATAAACATGGTGTAGGCAGAATAAATGACTGGTTCCACTTAAGTGACATAGATTGAAATCATGGAACGCCCAGTGTATGGTACAACAATTCATTTGCACAGGTTTCAACAAGGAACATTGCAGAACTGATCCATGAACCAGTATTCCCATTTAATGTGGCTCCAGCTAACTATTCATAAAGTTCAGAGCTGCAACTAATTCAGCTCTCCCCAGCTTTGGCAAAAGGGGCTTTTCTCCATTTAGCTTGCCCACCATTCAGGGTGAATTTAGGAGACATTTTCCTTGCTATTGGTTGCACAGTGAGAGGCACAGGAACCCTACCTGGTAAAGCCAGACAAGAGTGCCTTCCATATAGAGGAAAAACATGCAAGATTATGCATCTGCCCCTCTGATTTACAACTCAGAAGACTAAACTCACTAGGAAGCCATAGTCTGGCAATTTCCCTGTTTCAGAGACAGCAGCTGCCACAAAATAAAATAACTCTTAGGGTTTAGCTTGCAATGAAATGAGATTTTGAAATGGTTTTCTTAGCCTGAATTAAAATACATGGCATGGTTTATTCCATGGCCTGGATGGATTGCATATACAATTCTACTAAAGCCAGATTTTCTATGGCCCTTGCCTGAGCATGAGATTAGTTCATAGACTCCTAGGGCTGGAAGAGATCCCAGGAGGTCATAGAGTCCAACCCCCTACCCAAAGTAGAACCAATCCCAACTAAATCATCCCAGCCAAGGCTTTGTCAAGCTGGCACCTAAAAACCTCTATGGATGGAGATTCCACCACCCCAATCACCTATCAAATAGATAGGTAATCTATTTGAGTACTTCACCACGCTCCTAGTGAAAGTTTTTCCTAATATCCAACCTAGACCTGCCTCACTGTAAATTAAGACCATTGCTCCTTGTTCTGCCATCTGTCACTACTGAGAACAGCCTCTCTCCATCCTCTTTGGAACCTCCCTTCAGGAAGTTGAAGGCTGCTATCAAATCCCCCCGTTACTCTTCTCTTCTGCAGACTAAATAAGCCCAAATCCTTCAGCCTCTCCTCATAGGTCATGTGCTCCAGCCTCCTAATCATTTTGGTTGCCCTCTGCTGGACCCTCTCCAATGTGTCCACATCCTTTCTACAATGGGGGGTCCAGAACTGGATGTAATACTCCAGATGTGGCCTCACCAGTGCTTAATAAAGGGGAATAATCACTTCTCTAGATCTGCTAGCAATGCTCCTCCTAATGCACCCTAATATGCCATTAGCTTTCTTGGCTACAAGGGTGAAGGCAAACAGGACTATTCCATCCCTACACTCAAGACAAAGTCTGGGACTATTCCACTCTCTCCTCCAGGGAGTGCAGAAGTGGCTCACTCTGAGCACCCTGACAGCATATATCAACTAAGGGCACGTCTAGACTATGTTTTAATTTTGAAAGAGGCTATGCAAATTCTGAGGGAATTTGCATATCTTCTTACGATAGCATTTTCAAAAAGAAGATCTTTTGAAAGTAAAAGTAGTATGGATGCGGTTTTTTCAGAAAAAAACCTCTCTTTCTAAAAAGGAGGTTTACGCGCTTTTTCGTAAAAGGAATTTTTTTTCCGAAAAACCTCCCGTGTCCAGACTACTTTCACTTTTGAAAGATTCTGTTTTCAGGGACTCCAATTCTTCCTGTTTGCTACCTAGGCTTCTTGCGTTGGTGAACAAACACCTTAGATAACCAGTTGATCGCCCTACATTCTCCATTCGAATCAGGGGTCCTCCTTTGTTGCTCCTTCCTCTTTGCATTTCTTCCCGGTATCCAACTTCCCCACTCCCCTCAGGGTTTTGGTCACCATCCCCCAGTGAACCTAGTTTAAAGCTCTCCTCACTAGGTTTGCAAGCCTGCCCGCAAAGTTGCTCCTTCCTCTCTTTGTTAGGTGGATCCCATCTCTTCCTAACAATCTTTGTGCCTGGAACAGATTCCCATGGTTGAAGAAACCAAAGTCCTCTCTCTGACACCACCTGCACAACCACACAGCTGGAGGAAACATTTTTTTTACTTCAAGTGCTAGCTCATGTCAATTACAATTAGATGATTCACAAGACATACACGGCAGGAATAACTGGAGTCAGCAAGTTGCTGTCTAGAGCATTACTGCGCCAAATGCCGCATCTTCTCTGGATTGGAGGCCAAAGGCAGAGGCAGGTCCTGAGCATCCCCTCCCGCCCCCAATGCTGGCAAAGCTGGGGCCTGAGGGAGCTGGATGGTGGTGAGGTGGCTGGCACTGTGTTTTGTCAGGGCGGGCAGCTGAATGTTGCTTCCGTGAGCCAGGATGCAGAGGGGACCAGTGATGGGGTCACTGGCAGCGTGTCCTGGGCTTCATGGAATGCCCACAACGTCTAAATTTGTCACAGGAGAAGGCCATTGAGGAATGACCAAGTCTCTAGGGGTATGTCTACACTACCCTCCTAATTCGAAATAGGAGGGTAATGTAGTCATACCACAATTGCAAATGAAGCCCGGGATTTGAATTTCCCGGGCTTCATTTGCATAAAGCCAGCCGGCACCATTTTTAAATGCCGGCAGTTCGAACCCCGTGCCGCGCGGCTACACGCGGCACGGAGTAGCTAGTTCGGATTAGGCTTCCTAATCCGAACTAGCTGTACTCCTCATTCCACGAGGAGTACAGCTAGTTCGGATTAGAAGTCTAATCCGAACTAGCTACTCCGTGCCGCGTGTAGCTGCGCGGCACGGGGTTCGAACTGCCGGCATTTAAAAATGGCGCCGGCCGGCTTTATGCAAATGAAGCCCGGGAAATTCAAATCCCGGGCTTCATTTGCAATTGCGGTATGACTACATTACCCTCCTAGTTCGAATTAGGAGGGTAGTGTAGACATACCCTAGGTAAACAAGGGACCTCTGGGGTCAACTGACCCAAAATAACTGATGCTTCCCTTGAGGAAGAAGAGAACAGGAGTGCCTCAATGGGGTCAAACCAGAGTGGAGTGAAGAAGTGCCTGCTGTCTGTATGGTGCTGAATGATGAGACCTTGACCATCCTTGTGATGACAACCTTGACCAGTGTAGGGATCATGAGCGATGCTGGGAATAGAAGCAAAGCTGAGATTGTGAGCTGTGCTGAGAGCAAGACCGGTCGTCAAGTGCCAGGATCGTCAAGATGAGGGTTGGTGTCGGGGCAAAGCACCACACTCCAGAAATCTTTGCTGAGAAGGGGGGTGTCAGGATGATGAGCAGTGGCTCTTTAGCCAACATACAAGCCAGAGCTAAATAGTATCAAGGTCCCTAGTGCTGCAACATGCCTCTGTGGCAGGTATGCACAGATAGCATGGAGGCGGACCAGGATTGACTCACCGCAGATGCTCCGAGAGGACCAAATACGAGAACAGTGCTGCAAGTCAGACTGGTGACGTGAGTTAGACCGACAGCACTCTCAAGAACTGTGCTCGGGACTCCATGTGGAGGGCCTCTGTGACCAGAGCAGATGGGCCCAACATGGTCGGCTTTCCCTAGCAGGACAATGGGCGAGGTGGGGGAAGCAGTCTGTCGCTGGCAGGGGACTGAGTCATTTCAATGAGGCCCCAAGTGGCCTCAAAGGTGTTTGGCATGAAAGATAGGCCGACAGACACCACTTCCGTCCCTGGAGAGGACATGGATGAGAAAGGGGAAGTCCTTTTACCTCCTGCTTTACTAACAAAATACTAACTAACTGCTAATGATCAACTATTAACAAACTGTAAATGCCAGGGACATGTGGCACTTGCAATGGAAGAAAGCCACATCTCCAACAATCATCACTAGTAGTAAGAAGGAACTGAGGGTCATATATATATATATATATATATATACAGTAGACTTCCGATAATCTGGAACCTTTGGGACCTAGGTGGTGCCCGATTATTGGATATGCCAGACTATCAGGAGGTACTATATGCAGAGCCGGCTTTAGGAAGTGCGGGGCCCAATTCGAACCATTTTGGCGCCACCTCCCCCCCCCCTGATTTTTTTGTTGAGCAAAAAAAATTTTCAAAAAAAATGCCATCCTTTATTATGCAAAATTTTACACAAAATTAAATCAGTTGCCTTAAGTGTAGGTCAAATATTTTCAATTGCAAACTATCCAATTTTTTCAATAAAGTTTAAATTTTGATTTTTAAAATGTTACTAGAGAGCGTTGCAGTTTTCTGTTACATTGATTTACTTTTTAAATAGCAAAAATGGAGTCTTTGTTAAGAAAGTGTCAGTTCTGTGGTCAAATTCCAGTCCTTAGTGATTTCAGCACCAATGATTTCACTAGGTAATATGGTACCTCACCACCATTGCCTCCTTGCACTGCCCTTCAACACATTGCCTACATGTTGAGTCCAAGGTCAGTCTACACAAGATTTTATCAATGATTTTTGCTCAAGCGATCACTGAGACAAGACAAGGACTCTCAATTGATTCTAGTCAGCTCTGCCATTAAACGCTGGATGTAAAGTGTCAGATATAATTGAGGACTCCCAAACAGACTCTACACCACCAGAAATAAACCTGTTTCCATCTTTTGTGACTTTCAGTTAGATGTGACTCACTATCCTCTGCTTGGTGTTCAAGTTATGGTAGACCCTAAGCCAGGTCATATTAAGTTCAGGTATTTAACCTTTTAATCATACAATATGGATAACAACATTTCATTCTCCCAGCTGCAAGTCTTAAGTGAATTTCAACTCAAAAGAGCCAAAATTGATCACCTTGACACAGCAAGTGTGTCTACTGATCTCTGTGGCAAAGTAAGTTGTCTATATAAATAAGGTCTGCTCGTGAAGCCTTTTCCTACAATTGATTAACAGATGGCAGTAAATATCTCATTCAGACCACTGGTTGATAATAGTTAGTCACCCTGACCAGTCATTAACCATAGTCATGGACTCATCCTACTCTCCATTGTCTCTATGATTCTCTGATGACCAGTGACAAAAAAGGAGGGTGGAAAGGGAAACTGAAGGGAGAGACCTCTCTAAATTCACCAAAGAGCAGCATTGCCAACCCAAAAAATCACAAGGAACGTCTATACAAAGTTATGAGAATGGTCTACAAATCATAAGATATTTTAAAAATAAAACATGTTGGATTTTTATTGGCCTTTTGTTTCTCGAGTATTTAAGGTTCATGTTTTAAAGCTTTCCTCCTTAGCTGTAAGGCCCACAAGTATAGAGAACTTTTTTAAAATGAAAGCTGAGATTCCTACATAATCAATTGACTCCAGGCCTTTAGAAAAACACCAAATGTTTTGAGACTCATGGTAAAACAATGGAGGAATTCTTGTGAGCCCATGCTTTGCCCACAGTATAAATAAAAAAAAAATCTTCTCCACTAAACATCCTAATGAGATACTGCAAATGGTAAACTGAATTCAACAGGTATCAACCTAGTTTTTCATATTTGAGATGGGTTACCAGGGATCATATATGACAATATGAAAACTTTGTCAGTTCTGCTGATATTAATAAAATGCAATATTTACCTGATTTCTACCCATGTGACAGCACTTTTCATGAGCAATGACAGTCCAAAAACTTAACTACTAAAACACATATCAACAGAAGATCATTACACTGACTACTTTTGTTTTGGCTCCCATTTGCCGGCCACGTGTTGATCCCCACATAAACCCAAACTACAGCGTGGGGCCCAAACAAACTGGCTGTGGGCAGCATACCACGTTATTAATAAATATTTTATAAACCTCTACCTTTTCTCTCTGCTGCCATGTCTCCTCTCCTTGCTCCATCATCTCCCCTGGTGCCTGCTACCCACCAACTCCTCACCCTCCTCTGCTGTCCTGACTCCTGCCCTTCTCACTGCCCTCAGCCCTCCTGCAACCTGCCCCCCTCCACCAGCCCTTCTCTCCCCCCTGTGCCCACTCCTCCAGTAGCCCCACTCTGATCATGTGAGTTACCCCTCTTCTAACACCTCCCTCTACACACCTGCCCTGCCTCTCTCCTCTGGTACTGGTCCCTTCCCTGCAGGTGTCTGCTCTTCTGCTTCATGCCCAGAATCCCCTGGCATCTGCACCTTCCCTTAGCCCTGCACCCTCCCTTCCCTCACTGCCCCTGCCCCCTTTGCCCTCTTTTCCCCTGATGCCCACCCCCTCACCACTCTCTGCCCCATTCCCCTCCTGCCCCTCTGTGCCTTCACACATGACTTGCTCCATCCCCACCTTTCTCATGCCCACCCCTTCTTTCAAGCCTTCTCTCAGCACTTTCCCCTCCAGCCGCCAATGCCCTTCCCCTCTCTTCTCCTCTCCCAGCTTCACCCTGTCCCCCATCCCACTGATACCTCCCCTCCTAACCTTTTCCTGATTGTCTGTACTTGGCCCCCTACCATTTGTCTCTCCTCTACCCTGTCTCTTGGTACCTTCCCCTTTCTTCCTCCTCCCCCTCCGCACAAGCCTCTTCCTCTCTCCCCTCTATCCTCCATACAAGCCCTCCCCCTCTGAACAAGCCTCTTCCTCCCCCTTCCATTCAAGCCCCTTCCCCCTTCCCGTCCAAGCCCCTTCCGCTCCTGCTCCCCTACCTTCTGCCATCTGCCATCTGCCAGGCCGGACTGTGAATTGCGTGCGCCACGGTGGCAGCCGCGTGGCACTTTTCAGTTTTAAAATCCTGGGCATGATGTGACGTCACGCCCGGGCGTCTCCCCGCCCACCTGCGAACTGCACGCACAGCAGGAGCAGCCAGCAGTGTGCACAGGTAAGGGCGGGAGGGAGCCGAGCCGAGCCGAGCCGAGCCGAGGGAGCAACTTCCGGGTGCAGGGGCGCAGGGCCCCCTTAGGCGCGGGGCCCAATTCAGCCGAATTGGCTGAATCAGCTTAAGGCCAGCCCTGACTATAAGGTAGTTTTATATATATACTGTACACAATATATACTGTATACAAAGTGTTTATAACCCTTTTTATTGTACATACTGTATACAGTATACTGTAATGTTTTAGTTTTTTTAACACTTTTTTACTCTTTTCGCTCGGTTCAGCTGCTTCCGCTGCTGCCTTATGACTCGTCTTTTGCCGAAGCTCACTCACTAGGCTCTTGCCATTTTGATGCCGGACTATCAAGAATGACATACAATTATATGCCGGACTATTAGATGTTTTACTGTATATATAAAATGCCGCACCATCACCATTCCGGGGGGCTGACGTAACAGATAGTTGCTAGGGTAAAACCTTTCAACACATGACTGGAACTGATATGAGCAGGCACTAGAAAAGTACCTAAATAGTGATTTTCACCTGTACATTTCAAAGTATTTTACAAAAAAGGTCAATATCATTATCCTCATTGTCCCCATTTGGAAAAGGGGGAAACTGAGGCACAGAGCAGCAACATAGAATCATAGAGCTGGAAGAGACCTCAGGAGGTCATCAAGTCCAGCCGCCTGCCCAAGTCAGGACTCACTCAATATCACCCAAGATCAGTGGAATAGCTGGAAAGATCCAAAAAGAAGACATAATCAAAGTTCAGTGAAAGCTTAGAAAAGGTAGGTCAAGTGCAAATGAAGGTAGATTTGTCCCCACACTTATCCAGACATGAAAATCAGATTCAGACAGTTAACAGGGCAGAGGACTACATTAGTTCCTGCAGACAGAGTTTGGAGATGACAGAATGTATCTAAGTAATCCAGTGCTAGGTAAAGCTATGTTTTCTACTTTCCAAATTAGTAATACTGTATCCACCCCTTCATATTAATCTGAAAGCTTTTCTGTCAAAACCGTGAACAAGCAAATCAACTAAAGGGGAGCTATGAGTAATCAAATCTTGAAATTTGCAAATAATTAAATGAAATGGTGAGTCATACCAGTGCAGTATGATATTATACTAAAACAACATCTAATTAAATTAACAGTCAACACATTGGAATTAATAATATTCAAAAGAAAAAATGGATGGCAATTTAGTCCTTCCATATTATTCCGGTCTAACAGTCAAGCACTACATATCAGTTTGTTTGTTATTTGCGTTCAAAGCTGTTATGGGTCAAGTGTGATGTGCTAAGAAATAATGAAACATCTGGTAGTATGAAATGTTAATATGAAATACGATATCGCAAACCATAAAAACAGTTCTGAAACATCTTACAAAGAATGCTTTTGAAGACTGGGGTGACAGGCTTTGTTCATTTTTTTTTCAAAAATAATAAAACAATGATTACACTGTGCTTTACATTTTCAAAGTGCTCTACCAACACTAATTCATTTTCTCATTAATTAAATAATATTAAGTGGAGGCCTCCATGTTGTGAAAAATATAGACCCTACTTAGTGATCACAAATAATATAAAAAATGGTGATTGCTTAGCATGAGACTTAGACCAAAGTGTTCGTATGTTCTTATTTAAGATTTTGTTTGAGTCCAGTTCTAAGTTCCAGTATTACAGCTTTTGCCTATCTCGGTTAATTAAATAAACTAAAAAAAAAAAAAAATTTAATCATGGGGGTGGGGGAACCTCTTGCTATGCCAATGAGAATGTACATTTTGCACCATCCCAGCCACCTCCTTCATTTACTAACACAATCACTATCTAAGGACAGAATCCTGTCATTAGGATAAAACAATAGGAAGCACAACCACAGCCACAGTTTATTGTGGACTTTCAAGTCAATAGCAACAGGAATCAATTAAAAAAGAGTCTGAATGATTTGGTGCCTCTCAGCACATATCTCTTAGGTTTTGTCTACACTGGCAAGTTTTGTTCAGGAAAAGTGCCTTTTGTTGACAAAATTATTTTGTCATTCACAAGCAACACAACTTTTGTTGGGAAAGATGGCCATTTTTGCTGACAAAAAACTTCCAGCTCCATAATGTTTTTTCTTTTCCCCTCTCTGTATCATTAACAAACATGCAGTGTAAACACCTCAAGGCATTTTGTCTCTGATTCTGGCTTACAGGAAGTGGCCCACAATTCCCAGTCAGACGCTCTGGTCAGCAGTTTGAACTCTGCTGCCCTGCAGCCAGTTGACCAGCTACCTGGTCCACCCCCTTGTAAATTCCATGCAATTAAAAGCTCATTTCCTGCTGGGTGGCTCTTCTGTGCAAGTTCATTGGAGAGGATAATGACTCTCTGGTTTCATCCACATGATTGTTGAAACACTTTGATGCAATGCATGAAGTATACCACAAAGGGCTAACTTTACATATCAAGGTGCCCTACATAGCCTGAGCACCTGCACTGTCCCCTGAAAGCTGGCTCACCATGCAGTGGTCTCATGGCATCTTCCCACGGGCCCATGGCTGGCCATTGTACCAAATGCTCCCTCACTTGGACCGCCATTGAGTTGTTGGATATGATCTGTATATGGAGGAAAGGAGTATGTTTCGTCCCAGCTGAGAGTGACCCATAGGAACTGAAACATATATGGGCTCATTTACTGAGCTTTGTGTGAAAAAGGGTCTGAGCGGGACATGCTACACTGCAGAAAAAATATTAAAGAATTTAAACTAACCTATCATAAAGCTCGTGAAGCAAACTGACACTTCCGTGCTTCGCCAAAGACCTGCCATTTCTATAAGGAGCTGGATGGTATCTTTGATAGTAACCCCACCTTCACTGCCAAGAGCCAAGTGGATACTTTGACAGGCATGGAGGCAGTACACACAGGACCTAATCCAGAAGATGAAATAGTAGATGAAGAGATTGACGTAGAAGAGAACCGGGGACTCCCCTGGGTTTGCCAAGTGCATCTGGCATCCAGGAATGGTTCTCCACTGCTGAAGGACATAGACAGTCTGGGCAACTGCTTTCCAGGGACCAAGGAGTAGGGGATGAGACACGGGGTAAGTGGCTGTGGATGCAGTTGTGGACTGCTGAGCTGAGGACATGGAAAAGTGGGAGGCTGGCTGTGTTTCTGTGAGCTTCACGCATCCCTCAGTAGTTAATCCATATGGCCAAGCAGCATGTTGATGCTCATCATGATCTCAACAGACTCTTGCAGAGGCTATTGAAAGATTTTGTGAGGTACTTGTTAATTTTCTGCTGCAGATTTCATAGCAGTGAAGCTTGGACCCTTCTCCTATTGTAGGAGACTAACCTGCACCATTCATCAATCACTTGTTCAAGAACTAAAGCGGAATATAGGTGGGTTACGTATGGAGCAAGGCAAAAGCCACAAGCTTGGAGAAGTTATACCCTGGTTTCCTTGCTAACCTAGAACAGGGAGATGTTTTTCAGGATCACGCCTACCTGTGAAGAAGTGTGGCATAATTACAACAATGTTCCAGCAAAAGGAATTTTCTAGCCTCAGATGGAATTCCTTTTGTTGATATGCAAAGCTGCCAGTCGTCCTCACTCCCTTACTCTCCACGAGTATGATGCCTGCTGAGATGCATTCCTTGCAATGGTCAGCAGGAAAGTAAGTGGAAATGTTGCAAAAGAGGTTTCTAAGTGAAATGTTTACAATGTAAGAATTGATGTTAACAGACTCCTTTTTGTGCTTTGTGCTGAACAGCAGAGATCTTGACATCTCTGTCACAAACTGCATTAGAGAAGTTGCCTAAAAGAAACAAGGATGATTTGATTTGCGAAGTGCTAAATCAAACAGTGACTGCAGATATCGGGAATAATGTTTGGAAAGAGAGCTGTGCAATTGCAAGGAAACCCAGGCCTTTGACAGGCAAGCTAGAGAACATATGATCAGGGTGATGAAGGAACAGATGGAGATCTCAGGTGTTGAATCAAGCAGCTCTGATAGCTCTAGTAGTTGGTTGCTCAATCTCTGCAGCCAAGCACTGTGCCTCAGTGCTCCATCCCTGAACAAACAATTCCCTCTCAAATTCACACAAATTATGCAAAGTGTAACACGCTGAGATAACCATGGGATTACTTTCCCCAGTGAAGTCTAGACTGCCATAGCAACACCTCCATCTTGCCTTAAACAGCCCAATTGCATTCAACTACCATGCGGCATCTGTTCGACCTGTTGTTAAAACACTCCTTGTCCATGTGGCCTACGTACAGTTTCTTGAGCCAGGGCTAAAAGGAGTTAGCCTGATCTCAAAGGATCACAATGGGCATTTCCACAGCTCCCACTGTAATCTTGTGGTCTAGAAATAAAGTCTACACTGGCAGCTTTCTATACAGGCCAGTGATCCTGAAGATGTGTGCATCTTTCCAGACCACCCGGCTTTGGATATCTGTGAAACACCCCTGGTGATCCATAAGCCACTGCAGCACCATCGAGAAGTACCCCTTCTTGCTAATATACTTGATGGCAATGTGAGTTGGCACTAAAAGCAGAATATGTGTACCATCTATGGTCCCCCACATGCAGTTGAGGAATCCCATGTCTGCAAAGCCAGCCATTATGTGTCATGCACATTTCCCAGAGTCACTGCCGCTGTGGAAGACTCTGATTTATTGCTCAGCACACTTGCAGCAGTACAGCAACAATGGTAGACTTTCCCATTCCATGATGATTTGCAACTGACTAGTAGCAATTGTGAGTCACACAGCAATTGATACACACTGCTAAACCTAGAGAACGGCTCTCATTCTGGTGTCCTTGAGCCACAGGTCAGGGGTTAACTCAGCGCACAGCTCTAGGAAGCTTGTTTTACTCTTCCTAAAGCTCTGTAGCCACTGGTCTTTATCCCATATCTGCATAACAATGTGATCCCACCACTCATGTGTGTTTCCCTAGCCCAAAGCGATGATCTACCCTGTACAGTTGCTCTATAAGTGCTAAATGCAATGACAGTTTGTCACTGTCCATATCATATACACTGTCAGGCTCCTCTGAGACTTCTTCAGTAATTTCAAGATGACTCCACTGCCATGTGAGAGATCCTCACAATAGTTAACAGAGCATGCGAGAGGCATGCAGGATACATTATTTCCCACTGTAGATTCCAGAGTGCACTACTAAGAATGGGAGTTGGAAAAAAGAGGTGAAAGGATGCCAGGAACAAAGTGGTGCCTGACAAAATGCTTTGCATGGTTGCAAGTTGCCCCATGCTCAGTTCCACAGTCCCACAAGAACTAGCGATAGATGGTGTCACCAAGTACAATGGGATACCACACCCACAGTGCATTGCTCCCACTGTTGCTGGGGAGTTTTCAATGTAAATACAATCTGTCGACAGAGGGGAAAATATGAATACACATGGGGAACTTCGCTGTTGTCGTTTTCTGCATGTTGACATTAGCTTCCACAACAAAGCTTGATGGCATACACAGACTCTTAGAAGTAGCAATAAGAGAAAGCAAAGTGACAGCTAACAGTATTAACTAGGGAGAGAAAATAGATGAGTTAGAGAGCAAATCACAACAAAACATGCTTGTTTGATGTTATGTAAGTGAAAAATAGGAAAGAAATCTGGTGAAGAAGAATATGTGTCAAACTACAGATTTTAGGAATGGAGAAAAATAAAGATGGAATCAGCTACAGATAAAAAGACCTAGTTTCATTTGTTTTATAACAGCAAACCTGGGGTAGCTTTCTTGATTTATGCTAGTAACAGGAGAGCAGATTTAGTCCCATTAATTATTTTCCTTTTATAAATGTCAGTGGAATTATTCCACATTACACCTATGCAAATGAGAACAAAATTCTGTCCAAAATCTTTTTAAGTCAATCTTCTGATTTAAATGAATAGGGTATTGTCTCTTCATTGTCTCTCATTACTTGTAATACAATTTCTTGTTACTTTCATATATTATATGTTATAAATTATATATATTATATTATATATATTATATATGTTATAAAATAAAATAACATTTTCAGTACCAAATTCAAATACTGGTGTCAAGCTCTGGCTGGCATTTTGCATACAAACATCAGAAAACTTGCATGCAACAGCAGCAGATCTTGGCAGAAGTTGGCTGCTCAGTGTTATGCCTCTGCCAGAAAGTCACAGAAATGTACAGACGACTTATGAATCTGACTTTGAATAGTGGTGGAATAGGTTCATGCGTGTGGTCCACAAATCTATTTTTTTCAATTTCACAGGGATATCGTGAAACTCAGTTCAGTGTCTGTTAAGTATGGCGAAACCCTAGGACACATAAAACAGGTCATAAAATAAAACTTTCACTTGTAGAACTCAAAGTCCTTCACAAATGTGATTAAGATTTGTCAAGCTCTCAAAGCAAGTCAGCAGCACAGCTGTAATATGAAACTATGTTTCTTCCCTCTCGGACTTATGATATAGTCATTGGTCAATGCTGTCTTCTGAAATCCTCCATAAAAGAAAGATAAATCATATTTGCATTAGTATTAACATAAAAGCTAATATACTAATAAAGGTGCCTGGCCCAAACAATTCTCCCTACACAATAACTGTAATTCACATTGTTCCTTCTCAAATTGTGCTGAGTCAAAAATTTCTCTCTCTTGTCTTGCTGAGAGAAATACCTTCACAAACAACAGTCAGACTGATTCACTGAATATTATAGAGCAAAAAAAGTGAAAACATTTAAACCAAATGTGCGGTCACATGTATAAAGAAAAGTTGAAAATCAAGAAAAGTTATCTAATCTCTTTCACTTAATGTAACTGAAGATGTTAGCTATAATAAAACTGAATAAATATGTTCAAATGACTAATTTTTTTCATTAAGAATGTACTTTTAACACTAGTATATTTAATATATTACACATGAAAAACTCCTAAGTTGAAAGAACATTGTTATGGTGTCATTATCAAATATTTAGAAGTTAGGAAATGCCAGAATTAAGATTTTATGTATAATCTTAAATTGGCCTCGTTGTGTACACGTGTGTTATGGTCGAGTGCTGTCTTCCCACATACTCTCTGCCTCACTAAGTACACTGAATGGTTAATTCTCACTTAATGAAGTATATTTAGCTATATTTTGTTCTTTCCTCTGTGATAAGGCCTATGGCACTCTATTCAAACGCTGCTATGAGAGCAGAATTATTCATTATTTAATAGGCTGTTAGATAATCAGTTGAATTTTCCCTGTTTTAAAGACAGGAAAAAGAGGAACATAGAGATTAAGGTCAAAAGTTCCCACTTATTTTTGTTGACCAGTTTGGGACATGTAGGGCCTGACATTTCAGAGTACATAGCATGCTATCTTTATCTGATCAAGTTAAGAGCTCCCATTGGCTTCAGCTTCAGTTGTGCGTGCTCAGAATCCTGCAAATCAGATTGCAGGAGCACCAGAAAATGATTTGTTCACATAGTTGGCAACTACTTGTGAAAGACTGGTTGAAGTGATTTGCCTAACATTATATATAGCTCTTTGAAAGAGCTGCAAGGATAGACCCTGGGTCTCCAGAGAAGCTTGAGACCATCTTTCTCTTTCTTTGAAATGTCTTGCTTCCTTCATGATATGCCTTCCAGCTCCCCCAACAAATGAACCAGAAGATCCTACAGGTAAAACTCCTTCACTACACAACCCTGGTTCATCCCCAGAGCAGATCCATCCTTGTCTCTCATGAAACTGGAGTCCTGTTAAAAATAGTTTATCATGTAATTAAAGATTATCAGATGCATACACTTAAGGGGCTGAATTAAGACTGCACAGGCAACCTTCATTCTGATGTTTCCTAATTTTTGAGTGCTTGACTTTGCAATCTTAATAATGTTCTATTAACATAGTTCTTGTGTACTTTTCTAAGGCTTTAAAAAAAGACAAATTGGGGGAAAATTCCATCATGTGGCATATTGACAATCTGATGGGTCAGCAGTAGGATTGTACCCTTTAGATTTCACATACAGGCTTCTGTCACTGAAGCTGACAGCAGTAGTTGTCATCCTCTATGTGGACCTGCATAACAGAGGGATGAAACATACATTTTGCCAGAGGGTTTCACAATACTTCCTCATAGCCAAGGAATAGTGAGGCTCAGAAATCAGAGATTCCATTTTATGCTATAGAAGCAAGTGTGCTACAGTGGGCACAGATTGCTGCCAATACTCCCCAAAGCATGATCCTGTCTGCCCTACAACATGTTAGAATCCCAGTCCTGTCTCTTTCCTACCTCTGGTTCCTCATCAAAGTCCTATTATCTTACCCCCCCCCCACCCAACCCCAGCCCACTGCACCCCACCCCACCCCAGTCCCAGTCTCCACTCTCCACTCTCCACTTTCAGTCTTCCCATCCCACGTCCATCTCCCTGCCTATCAAGACCTAATATTGCTCCTCCAGGCTCCCTGTTTCCCAGACTTTCCACCATCTCCTAGCTCCTTTCCCAGCAAGTCCAAGTTCCTTCCAGCCTGGATCCTTATCCAATCTGTCTCTCACCTCCACTGTGGCTGCCAGCATATCCACACTGGCTTCCAGTCCCAGACTCCCTCCCCATGCTTCTCTCCAAGCTCAATATGCACGTCCATCCTAGTAACCAAACTATTTGTCCCAGTCAGTTCCAGTTTTGCTCTCATACCCTGCATCTGTCAGATCTTTCTCAATTCCTCCTTTACCTCCCTCTCTTACCAACCCCACTCATTCTTAGTTCCAGTCATATTGCTCACTGAGTCTCCCTGTCCTCCAGTCACCTGATCTCAGTCCTCCCTTCAGCTACTGCCCTGTTTTTCCCCCAATCCAGTACTTGTCTCTTTGCTCAGCCACTCTTAGTTTCCCCTGGCTCCAAGTACTATCTCCACCTTGGCTCCTAGTTACAGTCTCCTTGCTCAGTCAGACCCATTTCCTCCACAGCCCAACTCTCAATCCTAGTTTCCCCTGCCAGCCTCTACTCCTATTTTGAGAGCCCAACTTCAGGCTCTTATCCTAACCTGCTCCCACACCCCACTCTTGCAAGGCTGGCTCTTCTTCCCTCTGTACTCAAATGAGTAATCTTTCCCTATGGACAGGCTCTGTGCTATCAATCTGCTTGCTGGTCCTGGCATTGTCTGCAGCAATCCAGAGATTTAATTGCAAGGAAAATTCTGCTCAACCCCAGGCTGGTGCATGCTCACTGCAGATGAATCTCTCTGGAATCTTATAAAATCAAAGAAGTCACTAATGATATTTGAACTGCAATTTATTCTAAGGGTTATAATTTAGACATGTTTTCACAGGGATAGAAAAAGGCATATCTCTGGCACAAAGGTAATGCCTCCCTGCCTATTCAATTCCTTGCTCCAAAGTATAGGGGTACAGGACAACAGCTTTTCAAAGAAAATGTCATCAGAAGTTTTTAATATGGGGACACAAACATAGTTCCTCCTAGTCTCCTCAGAAACAGTCACGAAATTTTGGTTGTGATTTTCCAGAAAGACTTTACATGTGGTAGACAGTCACTGTGGAAATTTTCAGCATAAAAAGTTAAAATTTGGTGCATTTATGAGTAACTAACAACAGGATCTTATAATGAAAAATGTCAGGCAACTTAATAAGAAGTAGTTCGTTGAGCCCTGTTGATATTATGCTATTTTATTTAGAACCGAGTTATGCCTCTCTCCATAAACCAGCCAGAATTTGGCCCTTTGTGTGTAATTATGAAAATACATGTGTTTTGGTGTCGTATTTTAAGCAATAGGAAAAATTTCAAATTTGGAAATACATTTGTACAGAAATTGTATAAATGAAATAAGAAAAATGAGAATAAACTAAGTTTTTCTTCAGAAGGGAAAAAGAGCCCTACACATTTATATGTAATGAAATTATAAAATACAAGTGAGATAACATGAATGTGAAAAAAGCCTGCTTGCTGGAAATTATAAACACACCTAAGTTGTCTGGAAATTTATTCAGTTACCCAACATTCCTGAATCTGATGTTGTTTTCAGTTCTCCTGTAGATATACCACATAATGCAAAAGTTTCTGTATGTGAATCCCAGATGTACTGCTTATTTTATGGAGTGACATAGAAAAATTATAAGGTCTTGAAGAATGATAAAATGAAAAATGATGCTAAAAACTCTGCATGAGAATGCCCAACTACATCTTTTACAGAAGGTTTCACATCCTCAAGGCTAACTGTATATTATTATAATGAAAAGTGTAGGTTATAATATATGAAGGAAACTAAGAAATCAGAATGAAAAAGAACAGTAAGAGAGGATTACACTGTATTTTCCCTTTGTTCCTCTTATAGCCTCTCTCATGAGAATTGATTAATTCTGTGACATTTTCTGTTCTTTCTACAATCTATGCCATAAGAATGATTTGCCATGATTGTACTGCTTAATACTCTTAGCATGCCACATTACTGTGACCTTTTCCTAATTCTATATATGTGATTGACTGACAGACTATTCCACAGGTTACAGAAGAAGTAAGCTGGAAAGACACAGACTGGCTAGCCAATTAAAGTATGTATCATTGAAAATCTCACGCTCTTTTTTATATAGTTGTTTTATAAACTATTTTTTATATATATGGATTGTAAATCCATCTTGTTAAAAGCCTTTGTTAGAGAAGAAAGAAGTAACCCAGGAGTGGATGGGGTCACCTGTTTCTTCTCTAACAACCTTAGTATGAAACACAAAAATACCAATACTAATTTAATGTAAACAAATCTGAAACAGAAATCTATCATTGGGATTCAGATTTCAATAAGAAGAAACAAGTACATTAATGCATACAATTAGCAAAATTCTATAACTAACAGCTGGTGGTCTTCATAAAGCTGCAGTAAGTCCCAATTCACAAATGCTTTGACATGGGATTATTTAAAAAAAATAAAAAATAAAGCATAATAATTTAGTAATTTTGTCTTCTTGGTAACAATATACAAAATAAATTACAATTATAAGGAACAATGCTAACTCCTGGGCTCCAAGCATATAGAAGTCAAGGCAGATCACAAAGATGGCACTCGCAGCCTCAGAATAGGGAAGCACATCACTGCCCCAGCCCTCCTGACATCCAGGGACAAGATGAATCAATAGTAATGACTTGCTATCCTAAACAGAGAGACATGAATAGGGTTGACATCCCTATGTATAAACACTGGGGCCCACAGGAAGTATTGGGGGCTGAACTGGAAAAACATTCCCACTATGCTGTCTGTGACTTTGTCAGGTTAATCTTAAAGCATATTTATTGCAATATACACTGCTACCAAAATGTTTTCTCATGGGATATGTATATCATTGGTTTGTGCTTTTGATGTCAGGATTAATTTGTCCTTCATAGAATAAGGATGATTCATGAAAATTTCAAATTATGTGATTAATAAGACCAGCCACACTGAATTTATTTATCCTTTACATTCCATAACCCCATGATCATATCATGGCTTGTTGTAAGGAAGAGAAAAATGCATGCTCTTGCATGTGAGATAAGTTAACTGTTGTGAATCCTTCCTCCATATTTATTCTGTGGCTATTAAATCCATGTCTGTAATTTTAACTCACTTGTTTGTAAACTGCAGTGAAGGACAGCCCTCTAAAGTTTTGGAGTCCTTTTTCATTAAAACGCCAAAAAGTGTGAACGCTTATCTGGTGTTGATGCAGATCTTTTCTGTATGCAAAATTAATTAGGCTGGAATTCTTGTGAAATATTGAATCCTTTGTGTGAAATTTCAAGCTATTTCCTGCTTCTAATTGGACTGGTAGTACTATAACTATAGTTTTTTGCAGTAGACGGAATAGCTCAGTTGTCCAAGAATCAGGTCTCTGAAACCACAGTTTAAAAATTTGTACATCTGCTTTTGCTGAGGTAAATACTGGAGTGACATGAAGTCTGTGTGTGAGATCTCAGATAAAATCTTAAAACAAAGGTCCTTCTCTGCATGGATATTAAAAGCCAAATTTTCAAAAGTTCTGAGCAGTGTCTTTGATTTCAATGGGAACAGGGTTTGGATGCTTTTGAGAATGCCACAACAATGCTCCCATTGGCAGTCTGTCCTCCTCAAAGCAGCCTAGGGATAGAAGTTTCTATGACTCTTCCTTCCCAGCCTCCCTTTCTGCTGTTTGTTCTGAACAGCAATGACAAAACTGAGCAAACATTCATTTCATTCTGCTATTGAGCAAAGCTAGGACAAAAACAGATTAACAGCATCTCTGCAAACTCAGGAACACAAAATGTTACAGTGAAGATGATTGTTGTGACTACAATTGCGAAAAAGGAACTTTGTTTTCCAAATGAAAAGTTTAAATACTACAGCATTTGATGGGTTAAGAACCCATACTCATTAAGGTTACTAAGTAGTGCCTCAATCCATAAGCAGTTCCATGGAAATCCATGGGACTATCTGTAAAGATTAGGTGCTTCTTAACATAAGGTTACTAGTTTCTTAACATAAGAAACTAGGCCTAAGTGAAGCTTCCCATTCATCACTTGTGACTAAACAAGACGGCTTTCTCAGGACACAGGCAGCTGAAGAACAGACACAGGTATGGATCTGAGACTGCAACAGTAATTAACATTGGAGAGGAGTATTACAGGCAGTCCCCGGGTTACGTACAAGATAGGGACTGTAGGTTTGTACTTAAGTCGAATTTGTACTTAAGTCGGAACTGGCGTCCAGATTCAGCTGCTGCTGAAACTGACCAGCGGCTGACTACAGGAAGCCCAAGGCAGAGTTTCTCTGCCCCGGGCTTCCTGGAATCAGCCGCTGATCAGTTTCAACAGCAGCTGAATCTGGACGCCTGGGACAGAGCAGCTGGGGCGCTGCTGGGTAGGTCCCCGCAGCGCCGCATCTCGGCGCTGCGGGGATCAACCTGGCAGCACCCCAGTTGCTCTACCCCAGGTGTCCCCAAGTCAGCTGCTGCTGAAACTGATCAGCGGCTGATTCCAGGAAGCCCAGGGCAGAGCAACTCTGCCTCGGGCTTCCTGTAGTCAGCCGCTGGTCAGTTTCAGCAGCGGCTGACTTGGGGACGCCTGGGGCAGAGCAGCTGGGGTGCTGCTGGGTTGGTCCAGTAGCGCTGAGGAGCGGCGCTGCGGGACCAACCGGCAGCGCCCCAGCTGCTCTATCACAGGCGTCCTCGAGAAAAGCCTGGTCTGCTGGGGGGGGGGGGCGCACTAGCTGCACCCCCTTTCCCCTAGCAGACCATGGAGACGCGGGTAGAAGGACCGAGACGCGCCATGGTGCCGCCACCTGAGTCCTCCACGGTGTTGCTCTGTGTCTCCCTGGTCTGCTGGTTAGCAGACCAGGGAGACACGGAGCAAAGCCGCGGAGGATCCGGGCGGCGGGACCGCGGCGCGTCTGGGAGGTCCCGCTGCCTGCGTCCTCCTCGGCTTTGCTCCGCGTCTCCCTGGTCTTCTGGGGGGGCTCCCCCCAGCAGACCAGGGAGACGCAGAGCAGCTTTTCTCGCCCCGGAGGACGCGGGCGGTGGGACCGCGGCGCGTCTGGGCGGTCCTGCCGCCCGCATCCCCTGGGGCGAGAAAAGCCCTGTTCGTAAGTCGGATCCGCGTAACTCAGGGACTGCCTGTATATACTTTCCCTACCACTCTAAATTCCTGCTAAGTGGTGCTGCTGTAAAACTTCCCTTTAAGTCCCGCCCAGGGGTTCAGGGCTGCAGCAAGTTGAGATGCCTCTCCCCAAGCTCTTACATCTGCTGTTGCCATTAGAGAGTCACCAATCCTTGCAGACCTTGGCACAAATCTGCCTAGATCAGTATGGAGCTGATACAGGCAAGAGATAGGGTACCTTCCCTGCCAGCTCCAGCATGGAGCTGCTGCTACTGGGGTAACGCTATGCTAAGGCTGGAAGGAAAAGATGCCTCCCTCCTGGCTGGAGCAGCCCCATACTGGAACCAGCAAGGAAGTGGCCAATGCAGCAGGTCCTGCTGCCAAATGGGGGAACCATGGGGCTCTATGTGCTGGGGAGCCTCATGCCATTACCTAGGGGCTGGACCTGCTGGCCACATTCAGGGCACATTGTGTCACTCCAGAACAGGCTTGCACCAAGTATCCAGCCTTAATGCTGCTCACCAGAAGCCACCCAAGAAAGCCTGAAACTCAACCCCCTGCCCCACCCTGAGCTTCCCAATGCACGGCCACCTCCTACACACTAAGCCCCATAATCCCTCCTGCACCCCAACCTCATTCCTCAACCTGCAGCTTCCTCCTGTATTCCGAATCCTGCAGCCTGGAGCCCATTCCTGAGCCCTTGCACCCTAATCCTCTGTCCTAGCCCTGACCTCTCATTCCTAGGCCCACCCCAGAACCCACACCCCTTGCTGGAGTCCTCACACCCCTGCACCTCAACCCTCCACCTCAGGCCTGAGCTTCCTCTTGGACTCAGAACTGCTTGGCCCCACTCCCACTATATGAATTTTGTTATGTGCACCAATCACCTCCACAGTGGTGCACATATCAAAATTCAATACACTCAGGAGTGGGGAAAATTAGGGGGGACACTGTTCCCATTCCCTACTATCACATAACAGGCATTTAACTGGTTCCAATGTTGTTACAAAGCTCCACCATATTACCAATAACTTGATATAAAACCTCCTCAATGTACCTCTAGGCTGGGGTGGAGAACCTTTTCTGGAAACCCTCACTGATATGGCCCCCAACTGAGAAGGAGAAAGATGCTCCTCCCATTCCCTTCACACACCACAGCTTAGGGGGACCCCGCCTAACAGATTTTGTGTTCTCCATTCCTGTGGCAGGTAGTGGGATGGAGTGCTAGAGCAGGCTCCCCATTGTTGGGGGGCCCCAAGCCTGAGGTTCCACACCCCTGCTGGAGGGGCTCAGTTTACTTTTGAATCAACTAACCTTCCCCACATAAGAGTGCAGAAAGTACCAAGGAGAGACCTTAGTCCTTGAAGACGTACGTTAGTGGCCCATTCTACTACAGCCACACGGCCCACCAATGAAATCCTGGGTCACTTAATGGTGGGTGCTGCTTTTTTAGCTACCTTTCCTATTATTCAACTGTCATGTCTATCCCTTTCAGCCCAGTGATGCTTTCATGATTCTGTGGGAAGATGAAGAAAAACTCCCAGATCTTGGCCAATTTAGCTGAATAAGAAAAATTAATCTGAAAACAAGCTATTTTTCAGAGTTCCAGCATCCTGAGAAACATAAGTCTTATACTACAACAATGGAAGGGGTTGTAGGCTTGCTAAAGGCCCAACAAGCTCTTTAAAAGCCTAGGAAAGCTTTAAATAAACTGGGAGGTTTGGTGTAGTGGAAGAGAATACTGGAGCCAATCAGCTATTCCCAGTCTCCCAAGCCAGGCCAATGGGAAGTAGAGAGCCCAAAGAAGAGGAAGGGCCCAGTTTCTGCCTCATTAAGGGTGTGTCTAAACTACACCTCTCTGTTGACAGAGGGATGCAAATCAAGCACTTCGAAATTGCTAATGAAGCCGGGATTTAAATATCCCATGCCTCATTAGTATAAACATGGCCACCGCTTGTTTTCTAAATGGATTTTTTTTTTAAACGGCAGTCTAGATGCGGATGTGTTGAAAATAAAGCCTTTTTCGACACATCCTATAAACCTCATTTTTGTGAAATACAGGATCTGTCGAAAAAGGCTTTATTTTCAACAGATCCTCATCTAGACGGCCGTTTTTAAAAAAAAATCTCCATTTCGAAAAAAGTGGCGGACATGTTTATGCTAATGAGGCATGGGATATTTAAATCCCGGCTTCATTAGCAATTTTGATGTGCTTGATTTGCATTCCTCTGTCAACAGAGAGGTGTAGTTTAGACACACCCTTAATGACACTTTTTTTGTCTGTGACATTTGAATGATTCCTGTTGCAAAGACTCATGAGGAAAGCCCTGATTTTATTTAATTGGGAATGGAGAAGAAAATAAAATAGTGGCATTTATTGTTCAAATTTTGAATTGAAAGTATAAAAGCTAAATTCTTTGTATATTTACTAATTTAAGTGTAGTTTCCTACGCAGTAACTATCAAAAGGTGCTAGCTGCACTACTGTTGAAATGATACTGAAAAAGTCGCAATACTACTCTTCTCTAGATATACTGGAATAAGTTCAGTGCTCTGATACTGTTTCTTCTACCTTCAGCCTACAGTAATTCCAATAGAAAAACATAATTAAGGGGTTACATATTGCCATTACAATGACTTCTTCATACACTACCACAGTTTGACAAGATGTAGGAGGATCATATCATAGAATCATACAATCTTTGAACTGGAAGGGACCTCAAGAGGTCATCAAGTCCAGTCCCCCACCCTCATGGCAGAATCAAGCACTATGTAGATCATCCCTGACAGGTATCAATGACATTTTTTTTAAATCAACACAAACTTTTTATATATATATATATATATATATATATATATATATATATATATATATATATATAAAGTTTGTGTTGATATATGAACAATCTAAAATATTGTTTGCAAAATACTTGCACATTTAATTTTTACTATTAAATATTTCATATGATAATATGGACCTTTCTTTTGATAGTATTTACTAAAATTAATATATTATTATTAATAAGAGAAATATGTGTGTTCCATAGTTCTTTTATACTGAATGAACATATTCTTTTATACTGAATGTGAACAAAGTTTCACATTGTTACAAATCCACTCCATATTGCTTTTTTACAAACTCAATTTTATGTATATCTGCTCTCTATAAGAACAAAATATGAGACATATATACTGTTCTATAGCTTTTTCAGTATTTTTGTGTATCTATATGGGGATACATTTTTCAACTATGTACTCCTGCCAAATCTGGTAAGAACTTATTCTATTCAGATGCCTGTAAGAGAGATCTTCTGGAAGTTCTCTTCTTTGATTTGTTGTTGGTTTCCCTAGTGTGCCTATGTGTGTGTGCATGCATGCACCTCACTTTGGCAGTCTTATGCAGTATCAACTCCTAGCCATGTATTTATCAGAAATAAGTCAATAAAATTAGCATCATGTCCAGTGAAAACAATATCTGGCTGAAAACAAAATGCATTCCCCCACATCTTACCTAACATCTCTGACCAAAAATTTCAAGCGAGTGAGATTTCTGAAATGACTGTATTTATTTAGGAAATAATTCCTTACTTGATAAGTGATTGGTTAGGAAATGATCATATATCCCCCAAAGTGCCCATTTTAACCAGAAGACAGAATGAAAGAGCCCAATAGTGAGGACATCATGGTATCCAAAATGACCTCCTGAAAACAGCAAATGGTTCTACAACTCCTATTCAATTCTAGTGATGGGGTAGCCACACCTGCTGCCCACTCATTGCTAGAAAGAGCTAGGGAGGAGAGAAAGGAACAAGAGAGCTGGAAAGAAAAAATAAAGGAAGAGTCAAATACAGCCGAGGAAGCAAAAAGGAACACAGATAGGATTATGGAGGCAGAAGCAGAATAAGAAAAGTCAAAGTACATGAAGAAATTATGACTAGCTGTGAGGACAATGGGGGTATGTCTAGACTACAGGTTTTTTTTTTTTAAAGTGGCCTTTTTTCGAAAAAACTTCCCCTGTGTCTAGACTGCTGCTGCATTCTTTTGAAATCAAATCGAAAGAACGCGGCAGTTTTTTCGACCACGGAAAACCTCATTTGACGAGGAATAACGTCTTTTTTCGAAAGTGCTCTTTCAAAAAAGGAGCTACGTAATGCAAACTGTGCTTTTTCGAAAGAAAGCATCCAGACTGCCTGGGTACTCTCTTTCAAAAAAGCATCTCGCTTTTTCGAAAGTACTGGCTGTAGTCTAGACAATCTCTTTCGAAAGAGGCTTGTAGTCTACACGTCCCCTGGGAAAAGAATTATGCCTACAAAAACATAATTCTACTGATTGCCAATAATCAGAATTCTAGGATCTGTTTTATCCTCAGGTAAAAAATTAACTATAATTCTATGTATGGGGCAAAGTTGTTGTTGTAGTCTTAGAATGGTAGAATATTTTGAAGTTAAAATGCTAACTTTCCAACTATGAAATTATCTTACTACATTTTTGTATGCAATGTATATCTGTGCATCCTTCAAACAGTACAAGGAACAAGGTAATTCTGGGTGGCACCATCCTTGATGGTAGAAGTGTGCTGAAATATTTTGTGCTTGAAAAAAAGCATCAACTCTTTTATCCTATACTGCATACTAATGTGGAGAAAAGCATTATTTCTACTTGACTGTGTATCTAGATTTAAAAATGATACTTCAGCCAGGATATTTCCACCTAACTTAACAGGAACCACTGATTTCAACAGGTACTTAGATGAGTATTCCAATGTATAATTGTATAATTATTCCTCCAATTTGATATGTTTGAAATTTTTCCCTCCAACATTATGGCCCAGGAAGTAGATTTAACTAACTGGAAAATGGTGCACATTCAAACTCAATTAGCCAAAGAGCAGAAAGATTGTAGGTGGAAAGATATGCTTTCTAAACTAACTAGTGAGGGAGAGAGCCAGAGCCAAAGAGGCGCTCTGTAAAAATACATACACACTAATATCTTTTGCGGCTCTCAGCCTGTTCTCCACATGAACGCCATACTCTCTCTTATGAACTACAGCATTTTGCAGTTAGAGTCGGCAGCATTTCAGATAATTCAGTATGCACCTAAATGAAATGAAAAACATATCACAAGTCAACCTCAAGGCCATAGAAGGCTTCAGGCCACATGACATATCTTTCATTTCAGTGAAAGGCAGAGGAAGAAATATTGCAATCCCCCTCACACTGTGGAAAGGCCATTTCCATTGGATTGTTTCCTTTTATAGATGGTGTTCTGAAATAATGAAATAAAATAAAGAATATTTTAAACAAACAAAACAAAGAACTGTTTTTAAAAATGAAGACCCTTTTATCTATCAAAAATAAAAAAAAACCAACTACATACTGCATTGAATGTTGTAAGGACACAAAGTCCTCCAGGTGTCAAGTGATAGAAATGTAGCCGTGTTAGTCTGGGGTAGTTGAAGCAAAATGCAGGACAATGTAGCACTTTAAAGACTAACAAGATGGTTTATTAGATGATGAGCTTTCGTGGGCCAGACCCACTTCCTCAGATCAAATAGTGGAAGAAAGTAGTCACAACCATATATACCAAAGGATACAATTTAAAAAAAATGAACAAATATGAAAAGGACAAATCACATTGCAGAACAGAAGGAGGATGCGGGGGGGTGGGAAGGGGGAGGAAGGAAGGTAAGTGTCTGTGAATTGCTGATATTAAAGGTAGGGAGAGTGGGATGTTTGTGAGTTAATGGTATTACAGGTGATAATTGGGGAAACTGTCTTGATAATGGGTGAGAAAGTTCAAAGACTTGTTAAGTCCTTGTTGGTAAGTGTCGAATTTTAACATGAATGACAGTTCAGAGGATTCCCTTTCAAGTGCAGATGTAAAAGGTCTTTGTAGCAGAATGCAGGTGGCTAAGTCATTTAGAGAGTGTCCTTTCTGGTTAAAGTGGCAAGAAACTGTTTTCTCTTTGTGATCTTGTCTAATATCTGTTTTGTGGGCATTAATCCTTTGGCGAAGTGTCTGAGATGTTTGTCCAATGTACATAGCAGACGGACACTTTCGGCACATGATAGCGTAGATTATATTTCTGGATGCGCAGGAATATGTGTTCTTGATCTTATAACTCACTTGGTTAGGTCCAATAATGGTATCAGCAGAATGAATATGTGGACAAAGCTGGCAACGGGGTTTGTTGCAAGGGAAGGTACCAGGGTTGGTATTAGTGTGGTATGTCCTGTGGTGGTTGGTAAGAATCATCTTGAGGTTAGGTGGTTGTCTATAGGAGACTATGGGTCTGTCTCCCAGAGCCTCTTTGAGTATGGTATCCTGTTCCAATATAGGCTGCACAAGAAACTACAGCCTATATTGGAACAGGATACCATACTCAAAGAGGCTCTGGGAGACAGACCCATAGTCTCCTATAGACAACCACCTAACCTCAAGATGATTCTTACCAACCACCACAGGACATACCACACTAATACCAACCCTGGTACCTTCCCTTGCAACAAACCCCGTTGCCAGCTTTGTCCACATATTCATTCTGCTGATACCATTATTGGACCTAACCAAGTGAGTTATAAGATCAAGAACACATATTCCTGCGCATCCAGAAATATAATCTACGCTATCATGTGCCGAAAGTGTCCGTCTGCTATGTACATTGGACAAACATCTCAGACACTTCGCCAAAGGATTAATGCCCACAAAACAGATATTAGACAAGATCACAAAGAGAAAACAGTTTCTTGCCACTTTAACCAGAAAGGACACTCTCTAAATGACTTAGCCACCTGCATTCTGCTACAAAGACCTTTTACATCTGCACTTGAAAGGGAATCCTCTGAACTGTCATTCATGTTAAAATTCGACACTTACCAACAAGGACTTAACAAGTCTTTGAACTTTCTCACCCATTATCAAGACAGTTTCCCCAATTATCACCTGTAATACCATTAACTCACAAACATCCCACTCTCCCTACCTTTAATATCAGCAATTCACAGACACTTACCTTCCTTCCTCCCCCTTCCCACCCCCCCGCATCCTCCTTCTGTTCTGCAATGTGATTTGTCCTTTTCATATTTGTTCATTTTTTTTAAATTGTATCCTTTGGTATATATGGTTGTGACTACTTTCTTCCACTATTTGATCTGAGGAAGTGGGTCTGGCCCACGAAAGCTCATCATCTAATAAACCATCTTGTTAGTCTTTAAAGTGCTACATTGTCCTGCATTTTGCTTCTCCAGGTGTCAGAAATTCACATACATAGAACATTATATTCTGTATTTAGATTCCTAAATTAGGAGAGAAATGTAAGAAATGTGAAAAATCTCTGTTATCTATGTATTTGACAAAGACACTTGCATAATCTTCTCATGTAAGGACCGAGATGTACTCCCACAGCAGCTCCTCCTACATTCTCCAGTGCCTGCAGTTCCCCTGGTGTCATGCAGCTGCCCCGGGTGGTGTCACCCATTCCCCTCTCACAGCTAGTCCAGCTATGGAGAATAAAGAGGGATTGTTAGTCATCCCTGGATACACTGTCCCAGTAGCACTGCCCTCATCTGTGAGCTGAGACTGACAGTTTTTGGGTCAGATGAAGGAGACGTACTAAGAGCAAGATCATCTGTGGCCTGGACAGTGGGTCCTTTCCTATAGAGGCCCAGATGTCCCCAGGGGAACAGGCTCCCCCTCCCCGTCCATTTCCCATGGACAAGCAGACATGCGAAGTTGCTAGCTACACTGAGATCCTGCAGGAGGGAGTGGAGGCCCCAGGCTGGCTGGGCTTGCCTCAGTGCCACACACGCCCTGGGTCTGACAGTGGTAGAGTCCTAAGAGGAGAGGACTTGTGTCCCTGGACACTGGGGGAAAGATGGTCAGGGTGTAGGGGGTGAGTGGCAGGGAGCGGATGCTGCCTCAAGCGTATAGGTATGCCCGTGTGCCATGTGTAGCACTCCTGAGTGTGTGTGTGTGGCCATGTCCCCATCCACCTTCTAGTGGTGCCTTGTAGTGGGAGGGTGCCAGTCCTGGTGAGCATGAGGATAGGAGTGCTGTGGTCCAGCTACCTGGGGCTGTGTGGCCCAGACTGGCGCTGCACGTGCATCCACGTGGATGGACTGCAGCACGATCCCCAGGCCAAGAAGGCCGAGCGAGGCGCACGCCCCAGCCCCTCGCCGCCCACCATCTCCAACCTGTCTGTGTCATGTGCCTAAGATCACTCCCCTGATGGTCCTTCCCCAACCTTGGAGGATGTCTGGGACAATCCAGGCCGTGGATTACTGGCTCCAGTGTCACCAAGGTGACGGTGCTGGCTTCATCGGAGTCCTCCTCCTCCTCCCCCCCCCCATGACTAGCTCTGCCTTCTGGGCAGGAAACGACAGGTGTCTCCAGCCCTGAGTCAACCACCAGGGTGGGGAAGGAGCTGTGCCATGCCCTAGGATGCCATGCAGGTCCAGCTAAGAGGATCAGGAGTGGGCTTCTGCCCTGAAGTGGGAGCTGCACTCCCTCACCTTGAAATAGGCCTGGCAGAGCTCTTTAACTTTCATCCAGAACTGCTCCTGGATTCGGATGCGGCCCCTTGTGGCCAGGCTGTCGGCCATGTGGCCATAGATATTGGTATTGCACCGTCTGGTGCAGTGATCGTGGAGATTTTCCTCCTTACCCCAAACCTCTATGAGGGCCAGGATCTCTGCCCCAGACTAGGACAGCATGTGCCTCTTGTGGTGCCGGCAGGCTCCTGGGAGCCATCAGATTGCTCCCTGGGAGTGGGGGTAGGCTGTTGGGGGGTTCGAGGTTCACTCATGATGGCCCTTGGAGTGGTTGTGGCAGCAGCAGTGTGGCTGGAGGCTGTGAGGGCCAGAGCTTCCTGCCACAAGCCCTTTCCCCAGTGGCTGCAGCATTAAGGACTGCAGGGGAAGAGGAACTATAGAGTCTTGATGAGTATGGAACAGAGTGACCAGCAAGACACCTGTGAGATTTCCTGGAGGCCTCTTATTTTGAAATAACCCCAGCTGCCGTGTCCACACACGCCCTATTTTGAAAAAGCTATTTCAAAATGGGTGTTATTCCTCATGGACTGAGATTTACAGATTTCTGAATAAGCCATCTGTTATTTTGAAATTATTTTGAAATAATGGAATTGCTGTGTAGACACTTGAATTGTTATTTCGAAATAATGGCCATTATTTCAAAATAAATGTGCTTTGTAGACATACCTTAAGAGAACAATTTCTTAATTGGTGACATCATGTTACATCCTGCTTCAAGAGTATCACATTACAAGAACCATATTTCACACACAAAAACTTCAAATAAGAATATAGAACACCCATGTATTAGAATTTAAATCCAAGGAAAGTTCAGATAGTATGTAAGGCTTGATATTTAATTTTGTTGCATTAATGTAAAACAGTTTCACACTTTTAAATTAATACAGTCAGACTACATTCTATTACAGATTATTTCTGGTAATATCCTTCATTGAAGAGTTGTAAACATTTTAAATTAGTTTGGAGGGCCCAGCATTGGTGATAAGTGATAATGATTCTTGTTAGATTTTCATAGCTGAGAGGTTTAAAGCTGATGCAAGATGTTTTTCCACACTGATAAACTGAGTATGATATGTTATAATATGGATTTAGGCATATAGTTAACATTTATTCATTATGTATGTAATTTTGATTATTGTATATTAATGTGTATTAGCTATCTGCTGATTATAACATTAATTCAGATTTGATAATTTGTGCAAAAGATGAACACTGTTACTTTCATGTGTATTTCTCTTAATTAAATGTTTTAAAACAATCTTTGGCTAAGTACTTAAATTGCCATGACCATCACATTATAGCTAAAGGGTTAGGTTTAATTGGATAGTTATTACAGGTTAATTAACAGTGAATGATTATTCAAATATAAGTGTGGTGTTAAAGACAAATATTTCCAGTGGTTTTAGTTTTTGTGTTGTTTTAATAATTAGTACATATTTAATATATAATTGGTATCTTAGTATATTTAAGTGAAAAGTGAATGTGAGACATTAGGACATTATAATTTGCAAGATCCACAAAGATGACTAAGAAATATCCTTGTAATCCTATTCAGGCAATTAAGGTTACCCATAAGACAACTTATTTCTGCTTTAAAAACAAAAAGCTTCACACTTAGAAAAAATGAATCTTTTTCCTGATTAATCACTAGGCAGCTTTAACTGGTGATGAGAAAATTGTATTACAAATGTTATCTGTCATCAAATTACAAGGCATTTTCATCAAAGAACCAAAACAGCAGCAGATTGACCAGTTAACATGTTTCCACTGACCTGGGGGGATTTTTCCAGTTAACAGCCTCTGAAGGATGCTTCCTTTTGATTCCTGCCTCTGACACAAAAATGATTGTCCCATTTAACCACTGTTCTATCACATATATCAGGGAATCCTATTTACTCACACACTACTGGAACATGAAAACACAATAGTGTAACTGTCTCAGGAAGAAAATTTTAAAGATTGACTTTTTTTCTTTTTTCAGAAAAGGGGGAGAGATCAAAAGCTAACTTTAATAGATGTTTGACTAAGGTCATACTGCTAGGAAATGGAACACTGAAGATGAAAGAGAACAAATAGATTTGGCTTTTGATCTCTGCCAAAGCCATTTGGCATTGTTTAGCTTTTATATAATACTTCAGTTTCAGGTGATATGATGACAAAAATGAATTGGCTTTAGTCTTGAGGTTTCAATAGCTTTGTAATACTTTTATATGTACCAAAGTTTAGGAAAATACCTTCCTACTTTCTTAATCATTAAAGCTACATTTTTTTAATAGGATGCACTCAGGTTAACCCTCACTATAATTGCTAGCACTGTGAATATGTAAACATAAGTACTGAAATGTAACAAGTTGTTTGCTGAATGTAAAAAACCTGGCTTGAATTGGACATAAATTACAAAGCATATATCCTTTTTAAAGATGCTAGTAAATTATGTACTGTTCTGACTTCTCTGAGACCAGGATTTGGCCTGTAGAGAACTATCACATAGAAAACAGAATACTATTAATAGCATCTGGAATGATCCTTTTTATTTTAAGCAATTTGTTTTGTGTTGTTTAAGTTTGGAGTAGTCTAGAGGTAAGCTGTCAGGTAAGATGGCATTCTGTACAATTCACCATTGTGCAGAATGCCAGCACAAAATTTCACACACCAGTTGCATACCATTTAAACCCCTAATTTAAGATTAAGGACCCTGTTTTAATTATGAAGAATCAGGACCACTGACACTCTCACTTAGGGTATGTCTAAACTACATGGCTCCGTCAATGGATCCATGTAGATTAGTTTACTCTACAAAGGGAAATGAAGCAGAGATTTAAATAATCACCACTTCATTTAAATAAAAATGGCCACCATGCTGTGCCAATCAGCTGTTTGTCGGCACAGCGCTGCAGTCTAGATGGGGATCTGCCGACCCCAGAACCCTTCATCAGCAAATCCTTTATGCCGAGGCTTACAGAAGGCTTCTGGGGTCGGCAGATCCCCATCTAGACTGCTGCGCTGTGCCGACAAACAGCTGATTGGCACAGCGCGGCGGCCATTTTGATTTAAATGAAGCGGCAATTATTTAAATCGCCACTTCATTTCCCTTTGTCATCCTGCCTCATCTACATGGGTCTGTCAACAGAGCCATGTAGTCTAGACACACCCTTTGAGTTTTAAACTTTTTTTTTTCACAGAGTAAGGGAAAGGTGGGGAAGGACAGTATTGGTTGAACCTTCCTGGTCCAGCACCCTCAGGACCTGACTGGTCCTAGATGAGGGATTTTTCCAGACCGGAGGTGGTCATTTCAGTCCCCCTGCTGCTGGTCCCCCTGCCCCCACACTGGGTTTCCTGGCTCTCCCTGCAGCCCAGCTGAGCCTAGCTCCAGCTCCCGGCCCCTCCCCAGCATACCTGAGCTGTGTGCTTGATTTTATAGGTGCAAGCTGTATTCAGAAAAAGGAAATATCTGACAGTGTTACAAAATTATTCCATAATTATAATCTGCTACTTCTTAAAACTAATAGAGACCAGAAATTTTGATCTTTCCCATACTGTACATACACATGTTCTAAAGAGAAATATCCTGCCATTATTAAATTAGTTCTTCAAAAGCCTTTCATAACAGTGCCCATCTCATTTAAAAAAATACTAAATGTGTCAAAGCTCTCTAGGCAAAAATTGGGATTATTAAATCATTATTGTTTGATACCATTTAATGATATATAACTAGCAGTTTAAAATAATGTTAAAAATAACTGTTAAAATAATTTTGTCATTTATGTTTAATTACTTAATTTCATACCTTTAAATAAATGTTGAAGACAGTAGCAGCAAATCAAGTTTAGAATGGTATATTCAAAGCAAATCAAATCAATTTTTTTCTCTTATAAATAAGAAGTAATTTGGAGATGACAAGATATTCAGGATAATTAATTATTCAAAAAACAAAATATTTCAGGTATGAAATAATTCTTCTCCACTAAAGATATAGGCTGAAATCAATCACTTTTAGTTTGAAATGATATTTAATCTTAAAAAATAATTTAAAATAAAGAACATCTTAAAGTAATAAGTAAATGTAAAGTAATATATTTTGAAAGACATTTAATTGGAATAATTTATAATGCATCCTCTAGTAAATTATTTAGTCAAGGGAGTTAATACTTCCTTATTATCTACCTTTCAAGTGATATAATTCCTTTATTGTTGTGACTGCTTAAGTATTCAATGAATGCTCAAATTATCAGCACATAAGTACTCAACATATTTTCATTTTAAAAATACAGTATGATCTGAAGACACTGGAAGTATGTTTCCACTGCAGAGTTTTTTCAGAAAAATGGATGTTTTTCTGAAAAAACTTCACTTACGTCCACACTACAATCGCATTCTTTCGAAAAAAAATCAAAAGAACTGAGGGGCTTTTCCGACATTGGTAAACCTCTTTTTATAAGGAAGAAGCCTTTCTCCGAAAGAGCTCTTTCAGAAAAAGACATGTGAATGGGGAAGAGGGAGTTCTTTTGCAAGAAGAGGAAAGAGGAAAAAGCACAGGTGCCCTGCTGGCAATTCTGCCCATAGTAATCACAGCTTACATGAGAGATAGCGTCCATTCAGTGCGGACGCTATCTGTCGAAAAAACAGATTGCTTTTTCAATGCACTTTTGCTGTGTAGACACTCTCTTTCAGAAGAAGTTTTTTCAGAAGATAAAACAGTTTATAAAACAGTGTTAGGTGGGCTGAAGGAGGTAGAGGAGATTCAGTCTTCAGAGGATGAAAGAGTAGACCCCATGATTTAAATTGGGTTGGAAACTTTCTGCCTGAAAGTTTCTGCAACTACTAGACCATTGCTGAAAGATGTTTGTCTAACCTGTTCTTAAATATCTCCACAAACTGCCTGGGCAATTTATTCCAGTGCTTAATCACCCTGGCAGGATATTTTTCCTAATGTCCAACCTAAATCTCACTTGCTGCAAAAGCCCATTGCTTCTTGTTCTATCATCAGATATTAAGGAGAATAATTTTTCCTCCCTTCTGCTTGTAACAGACATTTAGATACTTGAAAGCTGTTACCATGTCCCCTCTCAGGCCATAGCTACACTATGAGATAAGGTCAAATTTATTGAGGTCGACTTTTTTGCATCCAATTTTGTAAAATCAAAGGTGCTTGTCCCCACTGTGCAAAAGAATTCAAAGTAGTTTGAAATAGTACGTTCCCAGTAGGGAGGCTATCATTACCCTTGAAATCAATGCCTGTGGGTAGCTATCCCACTGTGCCTGAACCTCTTTGCATTCTGGGTTATGCTTCCACTGCATGCCAGGACCAGAATGTGCAGCGAATGGTTCTGGATACATATCATCAGCATCCCATAATGCATTTGTTTCCTTCCCTTCTCCCCTCCCCCCACTTAGGATCAATAGCAAAAAGCCTTTTCGCACCTTTTTTCCCCTTCGTTATCCATGCAGATGCCATGCAGTGTAAGCAGGAAACCATTGTGGATCCTGTTGAATACCAAGGCATTATGATGATTATGTTAACCTTACTGTGCCTAATGCTGGAGTATGTCCAAAGCATATCCAGGGTCGGCCGGAATGAGTGTGAATCTTGGGAGGCCATGAACATACTCTTCTGCAAAGCACTTGAGTTGAACAAATGAAAATGCCACCGGGGTAGTAGAAAAATCCTATTTTAGATTATGCATGAGTTATGATAAAGAATAATATTGTAATACTTTAAGTATTACGTGTATTAATGTCTTTTATTATGATGATTGTGTTTCATAGTTTGCTGGCCACCCTTTCTGATTAGCGGAATGAACGGAAAATTGTTGGTAGAGATGCATCAGGCAGTTTGCTTATATGTTATTTGATGTCAAGGAAGGAACAGACTCCTATGGTAACATTTCTGTTTTAGGCTTACAACAAACATCATGAAATAAGTAAAAAAAAAAATGTGATGATTGTTCTTGAAATTGTAACTTGATGTTTCTGTTCAAATGTGCATATTGCTTCCGTGTAACAAAGACATCACCCCTGTTTTGTGTAAATGAGGAATGTGTATATTAAGAGATAAGTGGGAAGACCATCACCAGACCAGACCAGAAGTTCTAAGGGAAATGGGGGAGGAAAAGGCACCAGAGATTGCTGTATATCCCCATTGAGATGTGAGAAGAGGGCAGATTGATGACTGTAAAAGGAGGCAAGCACCTATCAATTGAGACAAGACAGCTGTGCTAGAAACTAGCATGATGAAACAATAGATAAGGGATGAGAAGAACAACTTAAGAAAACAAGCATTCATCAAATAGCAATTGATTACAGCACAAGGGTGTGAAACTTACTGATCCCAATAAAATAAAACTACTATAAAAAGGGAGTGCTTTGCCATAAATTTTGAGTTCATCTTGTCATTGATTGGAGGTTTGATCCAGACAGAAATAACCTGGTTCCCTCCCCTCATACTTAGCCTGTTTGGCGGCCAGGCTAATGCAAGCAACAGACGATAACTCTAACATATACTGGCAGGACATGTATGTTGGAGTGTGTGTCTGTCTGTCTATGTAAACATAGGTGACTGCTTTACTATTTTATTCTTAATAAATGTAGCATATTGGCTTTTTTCCCCTATAAAAATCCTGTGTGCTTCTTATAAGCATAACAATGGTATTCAATCCTATTGACACAGTGGAATGCTGGCTCTGTGCCATTAGAAAAGTACAGACCAGTGGGACCATATTGTTATGCAGGTATGGTATGATCAGCTGGGACTGCAAAACTTGCACATGCGTAAAGCTACTTTCATGGAAGTTTGCGAATTCCTTTCCCCACCCTGAAGCTCAAGAATACCAGAATGAGACCCGCTCTGGCAGTTGAGAAGCAAGTGGGAATTGCCCCGTGGAAGCTTGCACTACAACATCAGGCAGCTATTGGCCAGTTGGGAAACAAGTCAGAGTGGGGAAATCTGCAGTGGGGGCTGTTGTGATTCCCATAGCTTAGTCAATCAATACCCTTCTGGTATGGAGGACAGAGACTCTAGGAAACATGGAGGACATAGTGGAGGGCTTTGCCAAGCTGGGGTCCTTCACTGTGATGGGGCAATAGATGGAATGCACATCCACATTCTTGCATAAGACCGCCTTGCAAAGGAGTGCATAAACTGCTGGGGGTACTTCTCGATGGCGCTGCAGCACTGTGGATCAAAAGTGCCGTGTCACCAACATCAACACTGGATGATTGGGAAAAGTGCATGACGCAAATATCTTTAGGAACTCCTTTGACAAGTGGCAAACTGAACTTTTATCTCGGACCAGAAAATTACCCTCAGAGATGTTGAAATGCCAAGGTTGTTCCTTGGCAACCCAGCCTAATCTTTGCTATTGTGGCTCATGAAGATGTACACAGGGAGCCTGGACCACTGTAAGGAGTAGTTCAATACGGGCTGGGCAAGTGCAAAATGATGGTAGGATGTGCTTTTGGGCATTTAAAGGGAAGGTTCTGCAATCTACTAATTAGGTTCATCCTTAGCGGATGCAACATTCTCATTGTTGTGGCAGCCTGTTGTGAACTAAATAATATTTGTGAGCTTAAAGGGGAAAATTATCTGACAGGGTGGGGGGGGATGAGGCACAGCAACTAGCCAGTTATTATGAGCATCCAGACACCAGGGCAATAAGGAGAGAACAGTGAGATGTAGAACAAATCAGAGAGACTTTGAAATATAGTTTTCTGAGTGTTCAAATTTGAGAGTCATGCATGTTGATCTTAACGAGGTGCCTGTGCATTCATTGTGCTTGTCTGTAACCCCCTAACCCATCAAAACAAGCAAAAAAGAGACTGTTGTTCAGAAATCAGGCATTTTTCGGGAACACAGCAGGGACAGAGAAGGAGTCCAGGGTGGGAGCTTCAGGAGGAGGAAGAGGGCAGGGTAATCACAATAGCAAGAACAGCCTTTTGCTTCACAACACATTCCTGGAGGTTGAGTGTGAAGCTGCCCATGACTCCTCTTCCCCTGCATTCTAGGGCCTCTGGAAGAGGAGGCTATGTAATTTACTTAAGTGGGAATGTTGGTCCACAAGGGCTGGAGAGGGTGCCTTTTCATGGAGGAATCCTGGAAAGCTGCCATGTGATCCATCAGAGCCAACCACCATGGACAACAAGACTTCTCTCCTGGTGCTTCACTTCCAGTTCCCTGCACGCTCTCTTTTCCTCATGCTCTGCTCGCATCAATGGCCTTTCAAGTTGACAGAACAGGTTGGTGGTGTGGACTCATTGTTTAGAAAATTGACGTAATACAGCTAAGTTTGACCTAAACTCCTACGGTATGTCTACACTACAGCACTAATTCGAACTAACTTAATTCGAATTAGTTAATTTGAACTAAGCTAATTCAAACTAGTGCATCTAGACCCAAAAACTAGTTCGAATTAGCGTTTTGCTAATTCAAACTAGCATGTCCACATTGAGTGGACCCTGAACCGAGGTTAAGGATGGCTGGAAGCAGTGCTGGCAGGGCATCAGATGAGGACTTAGAGCGTGGAGCTGCTGTCTCAGGCTAGCCGAGGCCTGTGCTTAAAGGGACCCGACCCCCACCCCAGACAGACACACTTCTCAGGAGTTCCCCGCTCACTTGTCTAACTCAATGAGGGACAGCAAAGCAGTCCTGTCTTGGAGTGCCCTGAATGCCCACACTCGGCACATCACAGCACTCGGCCATCAGCCCGGTTGCACTTGCCGCAGGCTGCCATCCAGGGAGGGGGTCAATCGGGGGGCTGCAGGAGAGCTTCCACCCCGAGGAGCCCGCAGAGCCAGCCCATTCCTCCCCATTGGGGGCTCGTACCCCATTCCTCCCTCACCTTCTTCCACTTACCCCTCCCTAGCCCCCCTTCCTGATGTACAAAGTAAAGGACACCTGTGTTCAAAAACAGAAACTCTCTTTATTGAACAAAACTGGGGGAGACTGGGAAAAGGAGGTAGGAGAGGGGAAGAGAAAGGGTGGGAGAGGGGAGGGCAACTAACATGATCAGGGGTTTGGAACAGGTCCCATATGAAGAGAGGCTAAAGAGACTGGGACTTCTCAGCTTAGAAAAGAGGAGACTGAGGGGGGATATGATAGAGGTCTATAAAAGCACGAGTGGTGTGGAGAGGGTGCATAAAGAAAAGTTCTTCATTAGTTCCCATAATAGGAGGACTAGAGGACACCAAATGAAATGAATGGGAAGCAGGCTTCAAACTAATAACAGACAGTTCTTCTTCACAAAGCAAATAGTCAACCTGTGGAACACCTTGCTGCAGGAGGCTGTGAAGACTAGAACTAGAACAGAGTTTAAAGAGGTTAGATAAACTCATGGAGGCTGGGTCCATGGAGTGGTATTAGCCAGGGGGTAGAAATGGTGTCCCTGGCCTCTGTTTTGGAAGGCTGGAGATGGATGGCACGAGACAAATGGCTTGGTCATTGTCTTCGGTCCATCCCTTCCGGGGTAGCTGTTGTTGGCCACTGTCGGCAGACAGGCTACTGGGCTAGATGGACCTTTGGTCTTACCCAGTATGGCCGTTCTAAGCTCAGGGCTCAGGGTTGGGGGGTCTCACTGGACCACCTTGATTTTCATGCAAACCTGCTCCTGGGTGGCTAGGCTGGCAGCTATCCTGCCCTAGATGGCCACTTTCTTGTGTCTAGTGCAGAGGTCGTGGATTAGGTCCACGATGTCCGCACTAGACCAGGCGGGCGCCCTCCTCTTGCAGACCCGGGCAGGCTCCCGGGAGCCGCCAGCCTGGTTCCGGGAAGAGGCGGAGGGCTGGGTGGCAGCGGGTGGTTGGTTCATGCCGTGCCAGGTGCAGGGTCTGCTGGCTGGGTGCTGGCAGGCTTGCACCTGGCACGGGCACCGTAGCCAGACCGTGCCCCTCAAGGGCTCCAGGGCCGGGAGGGGGGCAGAAGAGTTTCCCTGGTGGTGCTCAGAGTGGCCACCATGAAAAGCTGGGGAGGGCTAGCCTCCCACTAGTTCGAATTAAGTGGCTACACAGCCCTTAATTCGAACTACTTAATTCGACCTAGGCGTTAGTCCTCATAGAATGAGGTTTACCTAGTTCGAATTAAGTACTCCGCTAGTTCGAATTAAATTCGAACTAGCGGTTTGGATGTGTAGCGCCTATCAAAGTTAATTCGAACTAACGGCTGTTAGTTCGAATTAACTTTGTAGTGTAGATATACCCCAAGTGTAATTGAGGTTTCAGTTTTCTCCTTCCCAGATTAAGCAATCCCAATTCTTTCAATCTTCTTTCATAGGTCATGTTTTCTATACCTTTAGTATATATATTTTTTGCTCTTCTCTGGATCTTCTCCTATTAGTCCACATGTTTCCTAAAATGTGGTGCTCAAAACTAGACACAATATTCCAGTTTAGGCCTAATCAGTGTGGCATAAAGTTGAAGAAATACTTCTTGTGTCCAGCTTACAATACTTTAGCTTAGAGGGCAATATTGAATGAAATTTTATTTCAAAGCCTCAAAACATGAAACAAAATTGTCATCCTTTGAATCATCCTCTCTAAAGTATCCAAATCATGGGAGGATTAAGGTTACCAAGGGAAGACCTTAGCTGGAGACTCCAAATCTTGCCTTTCTCCCACAGACAAAAGAACCACTATCAAAATCCTGGGTCTCATTTATCTCTGGAACCTGATCCCCTTTAGCCTTACCCCCCTAGACTTAGGCCAAGAACTGCAAAAGCTAAACAATCTTGCTTTTCCTAGCATTAAACCTTAAGTATCACCACTATAACCTAACTATGCCTTCAGAATGCTGCAAGGAAGCCCCCTCCCCTCAAAAAACTCCCAACCAAACTTCTTGCCATTTCAACCAACTGGAAAAAGATCTTCCTGATCACAAAAGTGTGATTGAACAAACCCACAACATCCTAAAGAACACAGCACTACAATCCTAAAGAACCACCAACACTACAAATAAATAGAAAGGGGAGGAGTAGCTAGATTAGGGGTAGGCCTTTTGAAAAGCCTAGGGAAGTTTAAATAAGTGGAGAAGGGGCACAAAAGCCAAGCAACAACCTCATTCACACATCTCTAGTCAATGGGAAGCTAGCAGACACATCTCCAACAGACACACAAGGAAGGTGGCATTCCTTCTCCCAGTCACTCATGGCTCTACATTCATCCCCTGCCATCCATTTCTCCTTTTCTGCAGGGAAGGAACATTATTCTCTTCCTGTTAAACTGTGGTGTAGTGTTGATTGAAAAGCCTTTGTATTATTTACCACTTGTTGAGTAAAACTCACATAACTCTCAGTGATAGGAGAAGTGTTTCCTGTATATATTCTATATATACTATGAATAGCACTTGGGGATCTTTCAGGATCAAAGATGTTATGTGAATACAAAACAATGCCATTAACAGCAAAATATTTATTTTAAAAATATTTTAAGGATGGTTAAACGTGCCAGTATAAATGAGATTGAAGGTGAAGGTAGAAGCCAGGTTAGAAGTTCAGATAAAAATTTCACTAAACATTACATTTCACTAAACATTCACTAAACATTAGCAGTGAGATGACTGAGTTCAGGATCTGACAAAAGGAAGAAAGGAAAGCAATAGAATATGGACTCTAGACTTCAGAAAAGCAGATTCTGATTCACGCGGGGAACTGATGGGCAGGATCTATTTGGAAACTAATATGAGGGGAAAGGAGTCCAGGAGATCTGGCTGTATTTTATAGAAGCCTTATTGTGAGTGCAGAAACAAACCATCCCAATGTGCACAAAGAATAGCAAAGGCAACCTGCTTGGCTTAAAAGATAAATCTTTAATGAGCTTAATCTCAAAAAGGGAGCTTATAAGAAGTGGACATTTGGACAGATGACAAGGTAAGAATATATAAAAAATGCTTGAGCATGCAGAGGTGTAATCAAGAAGGCCAAAGCACAATTGACAGTTAATAAGGGATATGAAGTATAAC
Organism: Pelodiscus sinensis; assembly: GCF_049634645.1. NCBI lineage: Eukaryota > Metazoa > Chordata > Testudines > Trionychidae > Pelodiscus > Pelodiscus sinensis. The sequence continues at coordinate 14,221,954 of NC_134723.1, forward strand.
AAGAAGGGTTTCTACAGGAAAGAGATCTTGGAGTTATCGTGGATAGTTCTCTGAAAACTTCCACACAGTGTGCTGCGGCGGTCAAAAAGGCAAATAGAATGTTAGGAATTATTAAGAAAGGGATAGAAAATAAGACCCAGAATATCTTACTGCCCTGTATAAAACTATGGTATGCCCACATCTTGAATACTGTGTACAGATGTGGTCTCCTCACCTCAAAAAAGATATTTTGGCCTTGGAAAGGGTTCAGAAAAGGACAACTAAAATGATCAGGGGTTTGGAACGGGTCCCATATGAGGAGAGGCTAAAGTGACTGGGACTTTTCAGTTTGGAAAAGAGGAGACTGAGGGGGGATATGACAGAGGTATATAAAATCATGAATGGCGTGAAGAGGGTGAATAAAGAAAAGTTGTTCATTAGTTCCCATAATATAAGGACTAGAGGACACCAAATGAAATTAATGGGCAGCAGGTTTAAAACGAATAAGTGAAAGTTCTTCTTCACACAGCACATAGTCAGCCTGTGGAACTCCTTTCCAGAGGAGGCTGTGAAGGCTAGAACTATAATAAAGTTTAAAGAGAAGCTAGATAAATTCATGGAGGTTAGGTCCATAAAAGGCTATTAGCCGGGGGTAGGAATGATGTCCCTGGCCTGTATGTCAGAGGCTGGAGACGGATGGCATGAGACAAATCACTTGATCATTGTCTGTGGGGCATCTGGTGCTGGCCACTGTTGGCAGACAGGCTACTGGGCTAGATGGACCTTTGGTCCGACCCAATACGGCCATTCGTATGTTCCATATGTTCCTTATGTACAGATATATTAACAAGAAGAGGGTCGGGGAAAGTGTGGAACCTTACTGAATGCAAAAGTCAACCTAGTGACCAATGATATGGAAAAATCTGAATACTCAATGCTTTTTTTTGCCTTCATTTTCAGACAAGAGCATCTCCTAGACTGCTGCACTGGGCAGCACAGTATAGGAAGGCAGTAAACAGTCCTGAGTAGTGAAAGCAAAGGTTAAGGACTATTTAGAAAAGTTGGACATGCACAAATCCATAGGGGCAGAGCTACTGAAGCCAAGTTTGCTAGAGAATTTGCTGAAGAGATTGCAGAGTCATTGGCCATTATCTTTGAAAACTAGTCGTGATGATTGGAAATCATGATGATTTCCCGGATGACTGGAAAAAGGCAAATTTAGAGCTTATCTTCAAAATAAGGAAAAATGAGGATGCAGGCAATTACAGATCAATCAGCTTCCCCCCAGTCTCTGGAAGAATCATGGAACAGATCCTCAAGAAATCCATTTTGAAACACTTGGAAGAGAGGAAGGTGAACGGGAACAGTAAACATTAATCCCCAAGGTCATGTCTGACCAACAATGATGAGATAACTGGCTCTGTAGTCTGGGGAAAGTGGTAGACATGATATAGCTTGACTTTAGCAATACTTTTGATACAGTCTCCCACAGTATTATTGCCAGCAAGTTAAAGAAATATGGCTTGAATGAATAGACTATAAGATGGATAGAAAACTGGCTAGATCGTTGGACTTAACAGATAGTAATCAGCAGTTTGATGTCTAGCTAGCAGATGGTATGAAGCCGAGTGGTCCAGGTGTGGATCCTGGGGCTGGTCTTGTTCAATATCTTCATTAATGATCTGCATGATGGGTTCGTGTGAACCCTCTGCAAGTTTGCAGATGACACTAAGCTGGGGGGGAGGTAGATATGTTGGAGGGCAGGGATAGGGTCCAGAGTGACCTAGACAAATTGGAGGATTAGGCTGAAAGAAATCTGATGAGGTTAAACAAAGGCAAGTGCAGGGTCCTACACATAGGACAGAAGAATCAAATGCACTTCTACAAGCTGGAGATTGACTGGCTAAGTGGCAGTTCTACAGACAAGGACTTGGAGATTACAGTAGATGAGAAGCTTGAGATCAATGACCATTGTGCCCTTGTTTCTATTCACCACTGGTGAGGCCACATATGGAGTATTGTGTTGCTTTAGGTCCCCCACTACAGAAAGGATATGGACAAACTGAAGACCAGCAGAAAGCAACAAAAATGATTAGGGGATTGGATTTATTAGGAGAAGCTGAGGGAACTGGATTCATTTAATCTGCAGAAGAAAAGATTAGGGGGTGGGGACTGATAGCAGCACTGAACTATCTGAAGGCGGGTTCCAAAGAGGATGGAGCCGGGCTAATCTCAGTGATAACAGAATAAGAAACAGTGGTCTCAAGTCGCAGTGGGGGAGAACTAGGTTGGATATTAGGAAAAACTACTTCACTAGGAGGAAGATGAAGCACTGGAAGGGGTTGTTTAGGGAGGTGTTGCAATCTCCGTCCTTAGAGGTTTTTTCAGGCCAGACAAAGCTCTGGCTGGAATGGTTTAATTGGGGTTGGTCCTGCTTTGAGCAGGGGGTCGGACTAGATGACCTCCTGAGGACTCTTCTGGCCTTAATCTTCTATGGTTCTATAAGTCAGTGTTCAGATTGGAAGGTGTATTCTGTCCCATTTCTGCATCATACAATTTTAATTTCACACTTCACTGAAAAATACTAAACTTGAAATTTCCATTCACCTAATTAAACCATAGACCTTTTTAGGGAAAGCATTCTGTTATTCATTTAAAGGAAACAAAAATAGATTGATTAGTTGAAAGCCAGTGAAGGAAGTCTTCTAAACTAGGAAAAAATGAGCAATTTTTAACAACTGAAGATTTACAGGTTTATACTTTTATAAAACTCACATGAACAAAAGTATATTTTGTTCTCCCTATCTTGTCTGATCTGGGCAGGAAGCCTCCAGAACGTAGCATTAGTTTAATTTTTCCAGAACATAAAAGTGTGCCTTCTGAGGGCCAAAATGGAGATGGTAGGGTGATCAACTGGTTATTTAAGGTGTTTGTCCACGAATGCAAGAAGCCTGGGAAATAAACACGAAGAATTAGAAGCCCTGGCCCAGTCAAAGAACTATGATTTGACTGGAATAACAGAGACTTGGTGGGATGACTCGCATGATTGGAGCACTGTCATGGAAGGGTATAAATTGTTCAGGAAGAACAGGCAGGGGAGAAAAGGAGAAGGAGCTGCATTGTATGTAAGGGTATGTCTACACTACAAAGTTAATTCGAACTAACATACATTAGTTCGAATTAACTTTGATAGGCGCTACACACGCGAACCGCTAGTTCAAACTTAATTCGAACTAGCAGAGCGCTTAATTCAAACTAGGTAAACCTCATTCCACGAGGACTAACACCTAGTTCGAATTAACTAGTTCAAATTAAGGGCTGTGTAGCCACTTAATTCGAACTAGTGGGAGGCTAGCCCTCCCCAGCTTTCCCTGGTGGCCACTCTGGGCACCACCAGGGAAACTCTTCTGCCCCCCTCCTGAACCCGGAGCACTTAAAGGGGCACGGGCTGGCTCCTGGGTTCATATGTGGCCTTTGGTGGCCAGGCCGGCAGCAATCCTGCCATAGACGGCCGTGCTCCTCCAACTAGTGCAGAGATCATGGACGTTGAGGGCATCCCCCCAAACCTGAATAAGGTCCATGATCTCCCTTCTCCGGGCCCTGGCAGACTCTTGGGAGCTGGCAGACTGCTCCTGGGGAGTGGTATAGGGCTGGCTGCCAGTGGCTTGTGGACTCATGTTTTGGGGCCACTGGGTCAGAGGCAATGACTGCTGGCTCTGGGCGGGTTGGCAGGCTTGGAGCTGGCACAGGTACTGTGGCCAGAGTCAACCCCTTTAAGGACTCCGGGGGGGGGGGGGGGAGGGAGAGGAGTGTTCTTGGTTGAGGCTGGAGTGGCCAGCAGAGCACCTTGGGAAGGCTGGAGGCCCCCTATTTTGAAATAAGTGTCTACACAGCATTTATTTTGAAATAGCTATTTCAAATTTGGCATTATTCCTTGTGGAATGAGGTTTACTAAATTCAAAATAAGTGCTCTGCTATTTTGAATGAATTTTGAAATAGTGGTTTGGCTGTGTAGACGCTAGTAAAGTTGCCATTATTATTATTAATAAAATAGCTATTATTTTGAAATAACTTTGCTGTGTAGACATACTCTCAGGGATTTGGATTTGTTTAGTCTGCAGAAGAGAAGAGTGACGGGGGTTTTGAGAGTAGGGAGGTTTCAAATAGGATGGAGAGAGGCTGTTCGCAGTAGTGACAGATGGCGGAACAAGGAGTAGTGGTCTCAAGTTACAGTGGGAGAGGTCTAAATTGGATATTAGGAAAAACTATTTCACTAGGAGGGTGGCGAGATACTGGAATGGGTTACTTAGGGAGGTGGTGGAATCTCCATCCCTAGACATTTTTAAGTCTCAGTTTGACAAAGCCCTGGCTGGATTAATTTGGTTGGGACTGATCCTGCCTTGGGCAGGGGGCTAGACTTGATGACCTCCTGAGGTCTCTTCCAGCTCTATGAGTCTATGATACTGTTAACTTGTTGCTACCAAAAAAACCCCCAAAAAACCCAAACCAAACCAAACAAAAACAAAATCAGACTCAAGGAAATGAGCTAGTTTTAACTTCCTGAGAGAACTCATAATATGAAGAGCATAACATTACCAGTAATAAGATGAAATGGCATTTTAAACCACAGTAGAAATACAAATCTATTATGAAGAACTCCCATCCTAAATCTTGGAAACTGAACTTACTGTCTGTTCTTATTTTATTTAGTCAAAGCAGAAAAATGAGAGGGAAATCTGTATGCCTAGATTTTGATTGGCTTTGCTGATAACTTCCAATTGCATTCACTCACAGATGACTAATTGTTGTCTTCTCTTCTTGTCTTTCCTATTTGGCCAAACTGAACAGAAGGCAAAGATGTCGGCTGTCCCTTGACACATTAGTATTCATTACAGTGAAAAGTAAATGAGAACTATTTTATCTTCAGAGCACTATCCTAAGACATTAACATCTAATAACAATATTAAAGTCCCATTACAGGTCTTTAATGTGTGGCAGTAATAACGCTGTCTAGTTTAATAAAAATGTGCATTAAAATAAATATTTGGGCTATCCACTCTTAGGAGTTTGAAAAAATATTAGTAGCAAGTTACACAGACTTCAAGAGAATTAAAGCTAAACTGTAACAGAGCAGTACTGGACATTTAAATCGTTCTTATAACAACAGATTTCCTTCCTCCTCCACTTTCCACCACTATTCCTGAACACAGAAATAAATGTTTTTATGAATGCATCTTACGTTGGCAGCCTTTTAACACGTAGCCTGCAAGCTCCAAGAGAGACTAAATAGGAGTAAACATAAGCCTTGGAATTCTGCAGACTGGAAGTTCATAACCACAGAAGTCAATACAGGCAGTCCCCGGGTTACGTACAAGATAGGGACTGCTGAAACTGACCGCCAGTTCTGACTTACATACAGAATCAACTTAAGAACCCCAAGCGTCCCCAAGTCAGCTGCTGCTGAAACTGATCAGCAGCTGATTCCAGGAAGCCCAAGGCAGAGCAACTCTGCCTCGGGCTTCCTGTAGTCAGCGCTGGTCAGTTTCAGCAGCGGCTAAATCAGGACACCTGGGGCAGAGCAGCTGGGGTGCTGCTGGGTTGGTCCAGTAGCGCCCAGTGCGGCGCTGCGGGACCAACCGGCAGCGCCCCAGCCGCTCTGCCACAGGCATCCAGAGAAAAGCCTAGTCTGCTGGGGGGGGGGGCCGTACTAGCTGCGCCCCCCCCCCCACCCCAGCAGACCAGGAAGACGCGGGCGGCGGACCGAGACGCACCACGGTCCCGCCGCCTGGGTCCTCCGCGGCTTTGCTCCCCGTCTCCCTGGTCTGCTGGAGACCAGCAGACCAGGGAGACGGGGAGCAAAGCCTCTGAGGACGCCGGCAGCGGGACAGCTGCGGGGCGTCTGGGCTGTCCCGCTGCCGGCTTTCCCCGCAGCTTTGCAAAGCCTCGGGGAAGCCAGCAGCGGAGCAGCCCAGGTGCGCCTGGGCTGCCTCGCTGCCCGAGCCCCCCTGCGGCTTTGCAAAGCCTCGCTGCCAGCTTCCCCGAGGCTTTGCAAAGCCGCGGGGGGAGGGGGGGGGGGCGGCTCGGGCAGCGGCTTTGCTCCGCGTCTTCCTGGTCTGCAGACCAGGGAGACGTGGAGCAGCTTTTCTCGCCCAGAGTACACGGGCGGCGGGACCACGAGGTCCCGCAGTCCGTGTACTCCGGGGCAGCCCCATTCGTAACTGCGGATCCGACATAAGTCGGATCCGCGTAAGTCGGGGACTGCCTGTATTGTACCAAATCTACAGCAATTCCCCATCAAATCCAACAGATGTTCTATAGTGGAAAAAAAATCTCATGGCTAAGTTTTTTGTTGTGATGCACAGGAAAATTGGACATTATTAGCAGCATCTTTATTGAACCAGGAAAGGATATCTCTGATATAAGACTTAGTCCTATAGAACTCAATTCACACCAGGGGCGGCCCATGCATATAGGCCAACTAGGCTATTGCTTAGGGTGCCGCATTAAACGGGGACGCCCAATGATGACGTCACGCCATTGAGGGCTGTGGAAGCGGGGGCGCCGATCACGCATTCCGCCTGGGGTGCCAGCTGCCGGTAGCCCACCTTGGGCCGCCCCTGACTCACACATTTCCTTCACTAGTTTACAATATGACAGTATGACCTCAGAAGGGTTCCTGTGTGAGGGAGCAAGAACACACATCTGAGGGTATGTCTACACTGCATTCCTCTTTCAAGAGAGGAATGCAAATACAGACAAATGAAATTGCAAATGAAGCACGGATTTGAATTTCCTGCGCTTCATTTGCATAATCGCGCCCGGCTGCTTTTTCAAAGTACCCTATTTTGAGATAAAAAACGCTGTTTAGACGCGGTTATTTCGAGAAAAAACCCTTCTTTCGAAATAACCCCTGAGTGCAGAAGGAGACATCTTTTCTCTTTAGTATGTTCAGCACTTCCAAATAATTGATTTGGCTGAGATGGCAGAGATTTCCCTTCTAACAAGTCCAACTCTCCATGGGGTCAAAACTGATTTGTATCAACATTATAAAAGAGCAACTTTTCAGAATTTCCATTTCATGAAATGGAAGATTTGGATTTTGTCCCAGTTTGGGATACAAATCACACACATTACCCACCACCACCACCACCACCACCACACACTTCAAATATGCATGCACATACTCACTCATTACATTTTGAAAAGGATAGAGCTGTAATAAATATGGAAAGATTGCCACAAAATATTTTGAACTCATTTGAATCTGTATATTATATATATGCAGACCAGATCTGTAGTTGGTCAAGAAATAGAAGGGAAATTTTGCCAAAAAATTGACCAAATATTTTTCTAAATATTTTTCAAATTTTGTTGTTAATAAATGTAACATTTTAAAATTCTAAAAAATTTGGTCAGCTTTAGTAAAATATATTTTATTCAGCATTACAGACTCTCTATAGTAGTGGTCTCTTTAATCACAAGATCACTTTTTAAGTTTAAGTGCAATGTAGGATCTCCCTCAAACCCAAATACCCTTGCCCAGCTTCCTTCCCCGCTTCTCTGAGGCTCCGCCCCTGCTCCACCTCTTCTCCAAGGCCTCACCTTGCTCACTCCATCCCCCTTCTTCCCCGAATCTCATTCACTTTCACCAGGCTGAGGTAGGGTATTGGGGTGCAGGGTCTGGTCTTAGGCCAAGGGTTTGGAGTGTGGGAGGGAAGACCCTGAAGGCAGGGAGGTGGGTTCTGGAGTGGCCTAGGGCAGCGTTTCCCAAACTATGGGCCATGGCCTGGTATCAGGCTGCGGGAAAAAAATACCGGGCCTCAGCATGGTTGCTGGGGTGCTCCGGGCTTCCGGAGCACACGTGCAGCGCTGGCTCCACCAAGCCCTGGAGCAGGCTGGGTGGAGGATGCAGCCAGATGTTCCGGGCTCCTGGCACAGAGGCGTGGGGAGGGGGCGAAGTTGTCCCCAAGTGCCATGCTAGGCAGAGGTGTAGCAAGGGGAAGGGACAGGGGGGCAGTTGCCCCCGGGTGCCATGTTAGGGGGGGTTCCTGGCTGGGGTGATAGCAGAGCGCACAGCACCATGAGTTGCAGTGAGCGAAGAACCTGGTCTGTATGGAAATGCTCCCTGTAGGATTGTCTACTTCTGATAGCAATTTCCTATAGGAGCATTTCCTTACAATCGCACAGATAAGAAAATGCTACCAGTAGCACATTCCTATAAGGTAGCAGCTTTCTACATTACATGAGCACTGTCGGGCCATGTGCTCCCTGTGCAATCAAGACTCTGAGGCAGGGCCAAGCAGCAGCCACTGTAAAGGTAGGGTGGGAGGGGAAGGGGGAAAGGGATTGGGCTAGGGCAGGGAAGCTGGGGGTATCTGGCTCTGGGGAATGAGCATTGGATCAGAGCAGAGGGGAGGGCAGAAGGGGCATTAGGTTAGAGCAGGGGAGCTGGGGATGCCTGGATCTGGGGGATCTGGGGGTGCATTGGGGATACTTATAATATTTTTAATGGGGCACTTTGTAAAAAAGTTGAAAAACACTGCTCTAAGCAGTGTTTCTCAACCAGTAGCATGAATACCTGTAGGGGTACTCGAGAGAAGTTTGGGGGGGTACATCAACACAACTGAAATTTGGAGAAAACTGAATTTTTGGTTTAAGTTATTCAGTGCTTTATTATTTTTGCACTTTCTACACACAAAAATTTCACCACCCACCCAACTATGATTAAGTTTTTTAAACTAATGTGTTGCAATGGTAGAAAAAAAATGTGTATGTCTGAAAACTGTGCTGGGGGTACTGATAATTTTTTGAAAGGGGGGTACTTTATAAAAAAATGTTGAGAAACACTGCTCCGAACCATTCCTGTTCAACTCCCTGTTTCCTTTCTCCTTTGACGAGTTGGGCAGGTAGCAGTTTTGGTAAACATATATCAGACACGTGCGCACAGTGCCCTCTCTACCTCAACTCGTGCTGGATAATCTGGGCCTCAATTCTAAAGGAGTTGGCATTACTGAGGTGATCGATTACCTCTATGTGTTGTTGTGGATAGTGAATGTGGGGACCTGCCTCAAACTGAAGGGGGTGGGGGAAGATGCAGTACAAGCTCCCTCCTTCCTCTCAGGGTCCAGCTCAGCCATGCACCAGGTTCAGGGACCTGCCCCATGGCAGGGAGGAGGGGGACAAATTTTGCTTTTGCCCTCGGGCGCATAACAACCTCACTACTCCTCTGATACTAGGGGGCTCACCTGGGCTGCAGGAGGAGGGAGGTGTTGGGAACAGGAGGCTAGACTCAAGGGGAGGGAGGGGCAGGAAATCAGCACTGGGCTCAGCAGTTTTGCAGGGTTTGGAGGGAGGTGCAGGGATACGGGGCTCAGCTGTGCTGTGGGGGATTCATGCAGGGAACCAGTGCAGGGCTCAACTGGACTGAGGTGGATGGGGGAAGGCATAGGGAACAGAAGGGCAGCTCAGCTGGGCTGTGAGGGGGTGCAGGGAACTGGTGCTGCACTCCCTTGGATTGTGGGGAATGGTTTTGGGGGAGGTGCAGGGAATCAGTGGGGGTGAGCAGCTCAGTTGGGTTGCAGGGGACGGAGGTGCAAAGAAGCTTAGTGGAGAGCGGGGGAACCAGGAGCCCTGAAATGACCTCCCTTGGTCCAAAAAATCCCTCATCTGGGACCAGTCAGCTTTCCATCCATATTACAGTCCATGTATCCAATCCATATTCCCTTAACTTGCTGGCAAGAATATTGTGGGTGACCATATCAAAAGCTTTGCTAAAGTTGGCACTGGGACCGTTGGGAGGACCAGAAACAACTTATTTGCATATTCATCATTTGCTTAATGAATATGCAAATATGGAAATGACTGTTACCAGTCCTCCAAAAGCTCGTGAAAGGATTTACTGGTCCTCGTGTCAAAAAATTTGGGAACCCCTGGCCTAGGGGATAGGGCATTTGCCTGGGGAGCACAAGGTTGGGGCCTGAGTTCCTCCCCGTCCGCCCATGGTGGGAGCAGCCAGGTAGCCAACACAAGTTGCCCCAGGGATGGAGCTGTCTCCTGCATTTGGAAAGCAGGAAAAGGGACCTGCTGAAGGTAGGGCGGTAGAATGAGATCTCCAGTGAACTCGGGGATAGGGCATCAGCCTCTGGAGCACACGGTGGTGGGCTCAATCCCACCTCACTCAGGCAGCAGCTGGGCAGCCAACACCAGCTGCTCCAGTGATGGAGCTGGTGCCTGCATTTGGAAAGCAGGATAAGAGACCCTCTGAAGGGCAGGTGCTGGGGTGGATTCTTGAGTGGCCAAGGGGCTAGGGCATGTGCCTGGGAAGGCTAGAGTGGTGGGCTCAAGCCTTACCGCCTTCTGGGAGTGGCTGTATAGTCTCCCCCCCCCCCTCAAGGGATGAAAGAGCAGAGCAAAGGCAGGCTTATGCCTGAAAGCAGCTGGTATACACGGCAGTCCCTCATTTACAGCCACCAACCCCACAGCTCCTATTGGCTATGGTTCTCCATTATTGATCAATGGAAGCTGCAGGAGTGGTGTTGGTTGGCAAAGGGCATCATGTGGCGATCCCCCTGCTCTGACCTTCTCAGGGGTTGCAAGGACATACCAGTCACTTCCAGGAGCACAATTACCACAGGGATAATTTCTCCAGACATGACAGGTTTGGCATTTTAGAACTTACAACTCAAATTAAATTTAAGCATAAGAGAGAAATGAAAGTTATGAAATGCACAGACCACTTTGCACGCAGTAAAAGTAGTAACAACCCTCCATGTATGTGTTGGGTCAAGAGAGGAGAGGAAAGGACAGTGCGTGTTTGTTAGAATGACAGAGACACACACTGTGTGAGAGTGACAGAGATTTGCATTGCCAAGCTCCCTCCATCCCCTTCTCTCTGTGTGCAGATGGGGTACAGAAGTGGGGGGAGAGGGGACACCCAGACATCAGCACCCCCTTTTCTCCCTCCCACAGCTTGAACAGCAAGCAGGAGACTCCCAAGGGGCAGCTTCAAGGCAGAAGGCAAGAGCAGCATGACAGTAGGTAGAGAGGCAACTGAAGTGCCATCGCTTGATAGCTTTCCAGCCAAACCAGTCAGGATCACCTGTCAAAGGCTCCAAGATCTACCGGTAGATCCCGATCTATTGGTTGGTGACCACTGCCTTATAGAATGATAATCCTTCCAGTAGACCCTTGAAAAGTCTTTTCTGCTGAACTAATCTGGACATATACCATAGGCTACACAAAGGCTGTAGAAGTCATTCTGATCAACTTTTGTTACTATCTGGCACAATCAGAAGTTTATTTAGGAAGGCAATTTGCTTATTTGCACAAAGAGTAGCTAGTTTGCCTGAGCCAGTTTTCCTCAGCAAAGTCAGAGATGGACCTGGGACACATATGTCCTGTCTAACAAAGGGGATTGATTACTTCTCTAGGTGACTTCCAGCCTGACATTTCCATGTTTTCCTCAGCTACATTTATCATTTGTATGTGTGTTGATTCCCTCATTCTTTTTCCTTTCTTGATAGAAAAAAGATGGAATTTAATGTAAATTCTAAAAGATACACTAAAAAAGTAGAAAAATACAAAAAATACACTTAATTGAAATGCAAGAATACTATGTAGCCAGAATTGGCACATGATTTATTGGTTCCCACCCCTACTCCCTACCAATAAAGGGCTATCAGCTAATTGGAGAATAAAATTACAAAGTGAAATAGTAGCAGAGGGAGATAAAAATTTAGAAGTTCATGTAAGGAGAGAAATATGTATTTTCAGCAAAGATAAAAATGAGATAAATAGAGATACAGGCAGTCCCTTCCAGACTATAATAGAGACAGAAGAAAATGTTCTTGTAGTAACAATGAGATGTTTGGGGAACCAGTACTAGAGAAGAACAGTAAATAAAGTAGGTCTTGAGGTAGGCTGACACCATTTTTTAAAGTGTGTATTAATAATTTCAGGGTAACTTAATCTACGTGGAGGGCCAGAGACAGGAGAATGGAGTCAGAACTAAGTGAACATAAATTTAGTGTCAAATTGTAGCAACTGTAAATTAATTAGCTAAAATAATGATAATTGTACAAAAAAGCATCTGGAGTTCTGAATACACTCCTTAGATGTGTCCCTTCCCATAATTAGTCCCATTCTTTTTCCCTACTCTTTGTGGTCTCCCCTACTACTTCATCTTGCCCTCTCAAAACTCTTCTGTCCATAGTTCTCTTTGAATAACACTGATTATTGGGTCTCCTTTCTACACACACCTGTAGTGTTTTGCTACTGGTTCAAACATGAAGCAGGATAGCTGAGTTTCCAGCAGCTGAATGCAAGAAAACAGGGGGCACCAAGGGCTAGTTTTACCAATGGACCTGGGTGTGGTGAGGGTGAGTTTTGATAAACCTTTGCCCCAAGTTAGGAGCTCAGGCTCACTATACAATGTAGGTGGCCAATAGGGCACCTAAAACAAGAAGCCTTAGAAGCTAGCAGGCTGAGTGGGAAACCACCTAAACTAGCCAGTAATAAGTATGGAGTGAAGGGGAAGAGAGGTGAGAGGCCCTGCAGCCAAAGGGAAGATAAACACCTTCCTCTAACACAGAGGTATGTGTTAATCTCCGATAGGGATTCCCATCCAGAAATTCTCTGCTGTAGATAGGTAATTAAGCCAAATCAGCCTTTTCTCATGGGGGAAAACAAAGTGAGAAAGACCCGTGATAGAGATGTAGCCGTGTTAGTCTGGGGTAGTTGAAGCAAAATGCAGGACAATGTAGCACTTTAAAGACTAACAAGATGGTTTATTAGATGATGAGCTTTCGTGGGCCAGACCCGAAGTGGGTCTGGCCCACGAAAGCTCATCATCTAATAAACCATCTTGTTAGTCTTTAAAGTGCTACATTGTCCTGCATTTTGCTTGAGAAAGACCCCTTCCCTTTACAGCCAATAGTCCAGGGGTTGGGCACTCACCCAGGAGACCTGTTTTCAAATCCCTACTCTTTTCTGCTTTGTAACAGGAAAAATTGAAAAACTTTGTAACAGAGATTTTATATCGTATCCCAAGTGACTACCCTGCCTTGCAAGCTATGGGGTAATCTCAGCTGGGTCTCTCTCAAGATCTCCACTTTGAATGGACAATTAAATATCCACTAGAACATAGACTTGAAGTTGAATCACCTACATCCCAGAGCAGATCATAAACTCCGGGCTACAGAGTCAACCTCTCAGTTTCATTATTTATATAAAGTGGAACAACTCCAACAAGAGAGAGACTAGTATTGCAGTCCCTGCTCCAAATCAAGCAGAGCAGAGGGGTCTGAAAACAGGCATTTAATAAGTGTAGACATGTGTTTGATGGAATATTGGCTTATTTTAAAGGAACAAAAATTACTACTAAAACCTATAGCTTGTTGAGTATGTGTCCTTTAGTAATGTGTCTATAGTCTATGGAAATGTATATGGTCCTTTATCAATTATGTGCTCCAAAATATTTGGTTATAATCATTGTGAAATCCTTACTGGCTGCAGTTTTTCATATTTATAAGGGTTGATTAACAGGTTTAACCATGCATAATATGGCAATAGAGTTGTGTCCTTCTGTTTATTTAAAATCACCTTGAGACTGACTGGAAATAAAATGCTGACTGTTGTTTTCATGTTTATTTCTCACATATAAACTTGTGGGGTTTCTTTTTTTTTTTTTTGTGGGGGTAGAATTTTGGTACAATCTATGGACATAAAATAAAATTACAATATATGTCTGTTAATTTGTGATACTTATTACCTATAAGACTATGGCTAGATTGTGTGACTTATGCACAACACAGTCACCCAGCAATAGAGAGCATGCTGGGAGATAATAAAAGGGAATTTGCGTACATCTACACTACACAGTTTTTTTGGAAAAGCCATTTTTCTGAAAAAACTTCACTTACGTTCACACTGCAATTGCATTCTTTCGAAAAAAAATCGAAAGAACACAGGGATTTTTCCAACATTAGTGACCTCTTCCTGTGAGGAAGAAGTCTTTTTCCAAAAGAGCTCTTTAGGAGAAAGGTGGATGGGGAAAAGGGACTTCTTTTGAAAGAAGAGGAAATAGGAAAAAGCACAGGTGCCCTGGTGGCCACTCCATCCATAGTAATCACAGCTTAAATGTGAGATCGCGTCCATTCCGTGTGGATGCTATCTTTCGAAAAAGCAGATTTCTTTTTTGATACGAATTGGCAGTGTGGAAGCGCTCTTTTGGAAGAAGTTTTTTCGGAAGATCTCTTCCGGAAAAGCTTCTTCCAAAAGAAGCCTGCACTCTAGACATAGCCATATAGAGGCAATGTTCACTTGTGCCGGGACAATTTGCCATTATCTTGCCACTTGTGTTCCCTCAGTCTATCAAAAACAAAGTTCCTGTGGGAACCATCCTGATGTGGTCTCCCCAAACATAGCATACATTTAATTTGTGAGTTTCCATCATGCTTTTGATAGAGATAAGAGAATCAGTCAGAAGATGGCTAGCGCCATTCAAAACTCATTCCCTTCTGTAGTGCTGAGGGGAAAAGGAACCGGCACTCTCTATTTCCTCACCTTGCCACACAAACTCACTACAGAGCAAGTGTCTCCCTGCCACATGTCTGACAGAATAGGGTTTGGGGATGGAGGAGGAGGGAGGAAGGACTGAGTTCCTAGGTGGCATTTGGTCCTCTTAGTTTATATTCCCATATGTTAATATTGATTTACATATTGCATATATCTGACTCTGTGTCTATTTGCCTACTTTCTTGTGGAAACATGCAGGCTGTGTCTACACTGGGCCACTTAATCTGGAAAGGCAGCCGCTTTTCCGGAATAAGCTGCGAGCTGTCTACACTGGCCACTTGCTTCTCCGGAAAAGCAATGATGATCTAATGTAAAATCGTCATTGTTTTTCCGGAAAAACTATGCTGCTCCCATTCGGGCAAAAGTCCTTTTCCGGAAAAACTGTTCCGGAAAAGGGCCAGTATAGACAGCACAGTAGTCTTTTCTGCAAAAAAGCCCCGATCGCGAAAATGACGATCAGGGCTTTTTTGCGGAAAAGCGCGTCTACATTGGCACAGATGCTTTTCCGGAAAAACTGTTCCGTTTTAAGCATTGCCGGAAAAGGGTACCAGTATAGACGTAGCCGCATTGTTTAGAAATATATTTCATAAGTAATAAAACCTTGTTGGTTTTGTTTTCCAGATAGACTCTGCATCTACCAAGATGTCACTTTTCATGTATTAAACTTTTTGTTCCCCAGAAATCAAAAGTGATTAATCAGCAAATCTAGATTATCAAATCATATATAAATCAAAATAATTATCTGGACTATTATAACCTCCCCAAACTGCATTTGAAAGTGACTAGCAATTTGTTTCAATCTGTGCAGTTAGGGCTTGTCTTCACAGCAACAGTAACCTCAATTTACTACAGCCTTACTGCACTCCAGCCTACCTAACTCATGTGAGAGCAATCACCCTGGAAAACTCTACTCAGGGTAGGCAGAGTGACTGGATTACCAGATGATGAGTTTTGCTAACTATGAAGCAAGTTCACAGCCAAAGCAGGTCTGCTCACTCAGTTGAGCCCACCAAGAGCTAAGATAAGTCACCAATCAAGTATTTGCAGCAGCAACACAGCCACACTGACTTCCTTTCCAAGACAACCTGCAGTAAATCAGCCCTCACGAACAAGGCAGCAACCTAAGCCTGAGTCAAGATGGATCAACTGACCCTCCAGGCTCAGGTATTTCCCCAACACTTCCCCCCAGCAGTGCTGCAGATGAATCAGCTCACTACTTGGCCAGGTACCTTCCTGCTGCATCACAGTGTTTCAGACTCTTGAGACTCCAAGCCCTGTTCCAATCTTTTCAATGGTCCTACTCTGACAGGCTCCAACTTTGTTTTCATTTTGTTGACCCTCGTGGGCATATGGACTCTGACTACCTGGCTTCAATATCTGGACCCAGCTATAGTACTGACTTGGTTTGTCCCTGGACTCGGACCAGTTGGCTTTGATGATTGGCTCACACCTGGACTCCAGCTATAGTACTAATTCTGGCTTGTTTACAGATTCTGATCTCAGGCCTGAGCCTGTCCTGTCCCCAGATGTGAATTCCAGTGCCATTCTTGACCCAGTTCCAACCCCACATCTGGTACTGACGTCTGCTCCAACCACAATGCTAGAGAATGCAGTGCCTGACACTAACTCAAATTAGTAGTGTATTTGAGTGTAGCAGCACTTGAGCTACAACCTATTACCCATTGGCAGGCCAGCCAGCTCATGCTTAAAACAAAGTAGGAATTTATGTGTGCAGTTTAAGGACAACTCTCAAGTTCAGGTTTCACTCTAAGCTGTGCCCAGCTGGCAGGGGCGGCCCGTGGATGTAGGCAACCTCGGCAGTTGCCTAGGGTGCCGCGTTTAACACGGAGTCCAATGATGACATCACACCATTGAGGGCTATGGAGGCGGGGGCACCGATTGCGCATTCCGCCTAGGGCGCCAGTTGCCGCCAGCTCTCCTGGAGCCTCTCCTGCCAGCTGTTATGGAGAAAATTACATTGCCATGGGATAAGAGGGAAGGTCCTTTCTTGGATGGAGAACTGCTTAAAAGACAGGAAACAAAGGGTAGGAATAAATGGTAAATTTTCAGAATGGAGAGGGGTAACTAGTGGTGTCCCCCAAGGGTCGGTCCTGGGACCAATCCTTTTCAACTTATTCATAAATGATCTGGAGAAAGGGGTAAGCAGTGACGTGGTAAAGTTTGCAGATGATACCAAACTGTTTAGGATAGTCATGACAGAAGCAGTCTGTGAGGGACTCCAAAAAGATCTCACCAAACTGAGTGATTGGGAAACAAAATGGCAAATGAAATTTAATGTGGATAAGTATAAAGTAATGCACATCGGGAAAAATAACCCCAACTATATGTACAGTATGATGGGGGCTAATTTGGCTATGATAAATCAGGAAAGAGATCTTGGAGC
The DNA here is from genome assembly GCF_049634645.1 of Pelodiscus sinensis. Taxonomy (NCBI): domain Eukaryota; kingdom Metazoa; phylum Chordata; order Testudines; family Trionychidae; genus Pelodiscus; species Pelodiscus sinensis. Next base: position 14,238,911 of record NC_134723.1, read on the forward strand.
TATAGTGGATAGTTCTCTGAAAACTTCCACACAGTGTGCAGCGGCGGTCAACAAGGCAACAGGATGCTAGGAATTATTAAGCAAAATGCAGGACTATGTAGCACTATGAAGACTAACAAGATGGTTTATTAGATGATGAGCTTTCGTGGGCCAGACCCACTTCCTCAGATCAAATAGTGGAAGAAAATAGTCACAACCATATATACCAAAGGATACAATTTTAAAAAATGAACACATATGAAAAGGACAAATCACATTTCAGAACTGAAGGGGAATGCAGGGGGGGGGGGAGGGGAAGAAGGAAGGAAGGTAAGTGTCTGTGAGTTAATGATATTAGAGGTGGGGAAAGTTAGATGTCTGTGAGCTAATGGTATTAGGGGTGATAATTGGGGAAGCTATCTTGGTAATGGGTAAGATAGTTGGGGTCTTTGTTCAATCCCCCCGGAGAGTGTCGAATTTTAACATGAATGACAGTTCAGAGGATTCCATTTCAAGCGCATATGTAAAAGGTCTTTGTAGCAGAATGCAGGTGGTAAAGTCGTTGAGACTGTGTCCTTTCTGGTTGAAATGGCAAGAAATAGTTTTTTCGTTGTGATCTTGTCTGATATCTGTTTTGTGGGCATTAATCCTTTGGCGAAGGGTCTGAGACGTTTGTCCAATGTACATAGCAGACGGACACTTTCGGCACATGATAGCATAAATTATATTTCTGGATGCGCAGGAATATGTGTTCTTGATCTTATAACTCACTTGGTTAGGTCCAATAATGGTATCAGCAGAATGAATATGTGGACAAAGCTGGAAATGGGGTTTGTTGCAAGCGAAGGTACCAGGGTTGGTATTAGTGTGGTATGTCCTGTGGTTGTTGGTAAGAATCATCTTGAGGTTAGGTGGTTGTCTATAGGAGACTATGGGTCTGTCTCCAAGAGCCTCTTGGAGTATGGTATCCTGTTCCAGTATAGGCTGTAGTTTATTGATAATGTGTTGGACAGGTTTAAGTTGGCGGTTGTAGGTGATAAGTGGTTTTCTTGGGTGTGTCTTGAAGTAGATGGTTTCTAGGTATTCGTCTGGCTCTTTCAATTTGCTTTTTTATTTCTCCGGGTGGGTAGTTGAGATTTATAAATGCTTGATAGAGATCCTGAAGCTTCTTGTCTCTGTCAGTGGGATTAGAGCAGATGCGGTTGTATCGAAGGGCTTGGCTATAGACTATGGATCGTATGGTGTGTTCTGGATGGGAGCTGGAAGCATGTAGGTAACTGTATGAGTCAGTGGGTTTTCTGTAGAGAGTGGTGTCTAATTTTCCATTGTTGATTTGTACTGTGGTGTCCAGGAAGTGATACCATACTCCAAGAGGCTCTGGGAGACAGACCCATAGTCTCCTATAGACAACCACCTAACCTCAAGATGATTCTTACCAACAACCACATGACATATCACACTAATACCAACCCTGGTACCTTCCCTTTCAACAAACCCCGTTGCCAGCTTTGTCCAAATATTCATTCTGCTAATACCATTATTGGATCAAGAACACATATTCCTGCGCATCCAGAAATATAATTTATGCTATCATGTGCCGAAAGTGTCCGTCTGCTATGTACATTGGACAAACGTCTCAGACCCTTCGCCAAAGGATTAATGCCCATAAAACAGATATCAGACAAGATCACAAAGAAAAAGCTATTTCTTGCCATTTCAACCAGAAAGGACACTGTCTCAACGACTTAACCACCTGCATTCTGCTACAAAGACCTTTTACATCTGCGCTTGAAAGGGAATCCTCTGAACTGTCATTCATGTTACAATTCGACACTCTCCGGGGGGACTGAACAAAGACCCCCAACTACCTTACCCATTACCAAGATAGCTTCCTCAATTATCACCTCTAATACCACTAGCTCACAGACATCTAACTTTCCCCACCTCTAATATCATTAACTCACAGACACTTACCTTCCTTCCTTCTTCCCATCCCCTCTCCCGCCCCCCACATTCCCCTTCTGTTCTGAAATGTGATTTGTCCTTTTCATATGTGTTCATTTTTTTAAATTGTATCCTTTGGTATATATGGTTGTGACTATTTTCTTCCACTATTTGATCTGAGGAAGTGGGTCTGGCCCACAAATGCTCATCATCTAATAAACCATCTTGTTAGTCTTCATAGTGCTACATAGTCCTGCATTTTGCTTCAGCTACACCAGACTAACACGGCTACATTTCTATAGGAATTATTAAGAAAGGGATAGAAAATAAGACACAGAATATCTTACTGCCCCTGTATAAAGCTATGGTGTGACGTAGTGTTGGTATCTTGCTGGTTGCTAGGCTGGGGCTGTGGGTGACCCCCACTGGCTGCTGTCTGTACCACGGCCCAGCAGAGTAGCTGATGGGACAGGGAGAGAAACAAAGGAAGGAGGGGAGGCCAGCCCTGGCTGGGGGGCAGAGCCGAAAGGGATGTTGTTTAGTGTCTGTCTGGTATCATGGAGGAAGCAGTCTAGGAAAGGGTCTGGGATTTAAGGGACCAGTCTCCCCCATCTCAAAGGGGGGCTGAGGCATCCTAGGCCTGCTCTGTAACAGGATTGCATCTTTGCTGTGCTGTATCCTGGAGAAGCAATAAACTTCCTCTATTCTACTGGGTGGTTTAGTCTGTTCATACCATTACGGGGGTTCAGGAGGCGGGGGAACCCCGACGTACCATCACTTATGGTACGCCCACATCTTGAATACTGTGTAGAGATGTGGTCTCCTCATCTCAAAAAAGATATTTTGGCATTGGAAAGGGTTCAGAAAAGGGCAACTAAAATGATTAGGGGTTTGGAATGGGTCCCATATGAAGAGAGGTTAAAGCGACTTGGACTTTTCAGTTTAGAAAAGAGGAGACTGAGGGGGGATATGATAGAGGTCTATAAAATCATGAGTGGTGTGGAGAGGGCAGATAAAGAAAAGTTATTTATTAGTTCCCATAATAGAAGAACTAGAGGACACGAAATGAAATTAATGGGTAGCAGGTTTAGAACTAATAAAAGAAAGTTCTTCTTCACAAACCTGTGGAACTCCTTGCCAGAGGAGTCTGTGAAGGCTAGGACTATAACAGAGTTTAAAGAGAAGCTAGATAATTTCATGGAGGTTAGGTCCATAAAAGGCTATTAGCCAGGGGATAGAAGTGGTGTCCCTCGCCTCTGTTTGTCAGGGTACGTCTACACTACAGCGCTAGTTCGAACTAACTTAGTTCGAATTAGTTAATTCGAACTAAGCTAGTTCGAACTAACGCATCTAGAACTAAAAACTAGTTCGAACTAGCGTTTTGCTAGTTCGAACTAGTAAGTCCACATTGAGTGGACTCTGAACAGGGCTTAAGGATGGCCGGAAGCAGTGCCGGCAGGGCATAAAAGGAGGACTTAGAGCATGGAGATGCTGTCTCAGGCTAGCCGAGGGCTGCGCTTAAAGGGTCCCGACCCCCACCCCGGACACACAGTTCTAAGGGGTGCCCCGCTTGCAAAGAAGTTCTGGCTTGGAGTGCCCTGAGTGCCCACACTGGGCACATCACACCACTCGGCCATCAGCCCGGCTGCACTTGCCGCAGGCTGCCATCTGGGGAGAGGGGGCAATTGGGGGGCTGCAGGAGAGCTTCCACCCCCAGAAGCCTGCAGAGCCAGCCCAGTCCTCCCCATCGGGGGCTCGTACCCCATTCCTCCCTCACCTCCTTCCACTTACCCTTCCCTAGCCCCCCTTCTTATTGATGTACAAAATAAAGATAACGTTTCTTCCAACATTGACTCTGTCTTTATTGAACAAAACTGGGGGAGACTGGGAAAAGGAGGTGGGAGAGGGGAAGAGAAAGGCTGGGAGAGGGGAGGGCAACTAACATGATCAGGGGTTGGGAACAGGTCCCAGATGAAGAAAGGCTACAGAGACTGGGACTGTTCAGCTTAGAAAAGAGGAGACGGAGGGGGGACAGGATAGAGGTCTCTAAAAGCAGGGGTTGGGTGGAGAGGGTGCATTCAGAAAAGTTCTTCCTGAGTTCCCATAAAGAAGGACTAGAGGACACCAAAGGAAAGGACTGGGTAGCAGGCTTGAAACTAGTAACAGAAAGTTGTTCTTCTTGACAAAGCAAATAGTTAACCTGTGGAACTCCTTGCTGCAGGAGGCTGTGAAGGCTAGAACTAGAACAGAGTTGAAAGGGAAGTGAGATCAAGTGATGGAGGTTGGGTCCATGGAGTCCTATTAGCCAGAGGGTAGGAGTGGTGTCCCTGCCCAAAGTTTGTGGAAGGCTGGAGAGGGATGGCACGAGACAAATGGCTTGGTCATTGTCCTCGGTCCATCCCCTCCAGGGTCCCTAGGGTTGACCGCTGTTGGCAGACAGGCTACTGGGCTAGATGGACCTTTGGTCTGACCCAGGACGGCCATTGTAAGCTCAGGGCTCAGTGTCGGGGGTCTCAGTGGACCCCCTTGATTTTCATGCACACCTGGTCCTGGGTGGCCAGGCTGGCAGCTCTCCTGCCCTAGCCGGCCACTTTCCTGTGCCTAGTGCGGAGATCGTGGACGAGGTCCACGATGTCCGCACTAGCCCAGGAAGGTGCCCGCCTCTTGCGGTCCAGGGCAAGCTCCCGGGAGCCGCCAGCCTGGTCCCGGCAAGAGGGGGTGGGCTGGGGGGCATCGGGTGGGTGGCTCTGTGCCGTGCCAGGTGCAGGGTCTGCTAGCTGGGTGCTGGCAGGCTTGCACCTGGCACGGGCACCGTAGCCAGCCCGTGCCCCTTTAAGGGGTCCGGGGCCGGGAGGGGGGCATAGAGTTTCCCTGGTGTTGGCCAGAGTGGCCACCAGGGAAACCTGGGGAGGGCTAGCCTCCCACTAGTTCGAACTAAAGGGCTACACAGCCCTTAGTTCGAACTAGCTAGTTCGAACTAGGCGTTAGTCCTCGTAAAATGAGGTTTTCCTAGTTCGAACTAAGCGCTCCGCTAGTTCGATTCAAATTCGAACTAGCGGAGCGCTAGTGTAGCACCTATTAAAGTTAGTTCGAACTAACGTCCGTTAGTTCGAACTAACTTTGTAGTGTAGACATACCCTCAGAGACTGGAGAAAGATAGCAGGAGACAAATCGCTGATCATTGTCTTTGGTCCACCCTCTCTGGGGCACCTGGTGCTGGTCACTGTTAGCAGACAGGCTCCTGGGCTAGATGGACCTTTGGTCTGACTCAGTATGGCTGTTCTTATGTTCTTCTTATGTTCTTATGTAACTCACTGCTCTGTCCTCAGGAAGGAGAGGCTGCTGCAGCTAAGGGAGAAGTGCCTCTTCCCCAGGCAGCTTTATGGGCAGCAGCCCTGAGCCCCTGCAGGACCGTGCTCCTGCACCTTGCTCAAGTTACAACTTAAATTCACACTGCAGAGAAGACAAGCCCTTTAGTCAAGTTATTTGTTTAACTGGAAATTTGTAAAAACAAAAAAACAAAATGAAACAAACAACCCCCCACCCTTTAAGCTCAGTTCTCATTGGTCAAGTTTAAACCTAACATTGCATGCGAGCAGATGTTCACAACTCAAACTAGGGGAGAGGAAGGAGTGGTCTGTAGTGGAGACACAAACAGGCATTAATAAAAGTGACAGAGAGACTACTAGAAAAAGTGCAAGTAACATGGTAATTTGATGGATATATTAAACTAGAGTTGATTAACCTTTTTTTTTTGAGACGGGGCCGCTGACCCACAGAAAAATCAGTCAGGGGCTGGACAAAAAGGAGAATCGGAAAAAAAAACCTCACTGTGGCCCCCAAATGAGGAGAAAGATGCTCCCCGCATTCCCCTTCACACCAGACCTGGGGGGACCCCACCCTAGTAGATTTTATGTGTTCCACCCATACAGGGGAGCAGTGGGAGGACTGGAACACCAGCTCACCAATATTGAGGGTGCCCTGAGACTTGGGGGCCAGATCCAGGCAAGCTGAGGGTCACATCTGGCCTCCGTGGGGGCCTGAGGTTCCTCACCCCTGTGTTAAACCCTCCCCCAACATTATGTTGGTTAATTAATTACCTTTAAACTTGGCTAAAAAAGACTTGAATAGACACCTTGAATACCAATTGCTCATTAGGTTAGTAAGGAGTATTAAAATCTGTCCTTTCTTCTTCTATTGGAGTAAAGGAAACATCTCAATATGATGATCACTCCTACTGACTGCACTAAATTAGATTTTCAAAGAATGATCTTTGACATTCTGTCTGAATCCGGAAAACATGAAATTAAATCTAATGTTTCAAGTGGATTTATGACAATGGAAGTAGCATATAATGTGTGCATCCTGCATGAGATGATTTGGAGTGCCATGGAAGTGCTTCATAAATAGTCTGAACTTTATGGAAGCCCTAAATATTATAATTACTCCGGGAGTAATACTCCCATGCCTTGGCCAGTCTTTGTCACAGGTGGGTTTAGCACGGATGCCATTGATGTTTATCAGCCATGTTCTTAGCATCACCCTTAAGGGATCAGTAATCCGAATCAGTGACATGCAGACACTTTTCACTCCAAGAGCATAAAACCCAAATGCATATCCTTGATATGTCAAAATCTGTCATTTCCATTTTATTACTGGATGACCCCAAAAATAAGCATTGAAATAAGTTATACAAATCTTTCATCTGCAACAATGGAAAAATACTTCCAGCAATAGACAGGCTATATCTATGTCTACTGAGATCAGGAACCCACCCACTCCAATATAAATAACTTGTAGCAGTGTAATTTAGGCCGAAAAGCTCATCTCCTTCTGCACTGAACCACCTCTTCTCAAAAGTACAAATGTAGAGAAAAGAACTGAGAAAGAAGAAATGATTTTATTAACAATCAAATATCTCTGACTGAAACATCACTCTCATCATCTCTGTCATTAACCATAAAACCCTTGCAATGGTATATCAAGATTGTATTAAGCATTTCCTATACTTTTACCTTTCTGTTCTCCTATTCTGTTCTTACAGCTCGTGCTTCCTTTGACTAGAAAAATAAAAAGGTGTAATTATGACCTCACTTTAGCTTGTTTGGCTTTTCTGTCTGACAAAGCACATCCAAGTAGACATTTTATTTCTGAGAAATCCATTAAAGGCCCAGAAGGGGCCTACCCAACTAGAGTCATGGAGTAAACAAATGCTCTAGTGATGTGGGAAATAAACACTTAATCTTTGTTAACCTCTAATGGGGTAGGATAATATCATACATTACTTAATTTCATACTTAGTATTTTATACAATACTATGAATAAAATGCTCTTTTTAAATTACTTCTGTGAACTTTGATGAAGACTATTATTATAGTGGACCCACTTATCTTTAATATGACATTTTCCTGTGAGGGAAAAATATTAAGAACAAATAATTCAAGGAGACTGAGTAGTCTAACTCACAGGTATTCAGACACCAAAAAAGAAAATAATTAAAGTACTCAGAATAAATAAGAAAGGGTTACCTATTATTGTGATTGATATGATTGCCCAAAAGCAACCCCCAAAATATGTACTATTTTGGGACCACAAAAGGCCCAGTGATAAAGGGAATAAAAGCACACATTTTTTATTTTAACCTCAAAGCAGAAATATAAGAAGAACAGAAATCCGTAGATGCTCCTTACATGCCTAAGCATAAGACCCAATTTTACTAATGATTAGCTTCTATGATGAAGCAAAATGCAGGACAATGTAGCACTTTAAAGACTAACAAGATGGTTTATTAGATGATGAGCTTTCGTGGGCCAGACCCACTTCCTCAGATCAAATAGTGGAAGAAAGTAGTCACAACCATATATACCAAAGGATACAATTTAAAAAAAATGAACAAATATGAAAAGGACAAATCACATTGCAGAACAGAAGGGGAATGCAGGGGGGTGGGAAGGGGGAGGAAGGAAGGTAAGTGTCTGTGAATTGCTGATATTAAAGGTAGGGAGAGTGGGATGTTTGTGAGTTAATGGTATTACAGGTGATAATTGGGGAAACTGTCTTGGTAATGGGTGAGAAAGTTCAAAGACTTGTTAAGTCCTTGTTGGTAAGTGTCGAATTTTAACATGAATGACAGTTCAGAGGATTCCCTTTCAAGTGCAGATGTAAAAGGTCTTTGTAGCAGAATGCAGGTGGCTAAGTCATTTAGAGAGTGTCCTTTCTGGTTAAAGTGGCAAGAAACTGTTTTCTCTTTGTGATCTTGTCTAATATCTGTTTTGTGGGCATTAATCCTTTGGCGAAGTGTCTGAGATGTTTGTCCAATGTACATAGCAGACGGACACTTTCGGCACATGATAGCGTAGATTATATTTCTGGATGCGCAGGAATATGTGTTCTTGATCTTATAACTCACTTGGTTAGGTCCAATAATGGTATCAGCAGAATGAATATGTGGACAAAGCTGGCAACGGGGTTTGTTGCAAGGGAAGGTACCAGGGTTGGTATTAGTGTGGTATGTCCTGTGGTGGTTGGTAAGAATCATCTTGAGGTTAGGTGGTTGTCTATAGGAGACTATGGGTCTGTCTCCCAGAGCCTCTGATGAGGCTCTGTGGACGTGGGAAAGTCAGTGGATGTGATATACCTTGACGTTAGCAAGGCTTTTGATACGGTCTCCCACAATATTCTTGCCAGCAAGTTCAGGGAATGTGGTTTGGATAAATGGACAGTAAGATGGATAGAAAGATGGCTAGAAGGCCGGGACCAGCGGGTAGTGATCAATGGCTCAATGTCAGGATGGTGGTCGGTTTCTAGCGGAGTGCCCCAAGGTTCGGTTCTAGGACCGGTTTTGATCAATATCTTTGTTAATGACCTGGATGAGGGGATGGATTGCACCCTCAGCAAGTTTGCGGACGACACTAAGCTAGGGGGAGAGGTAGATACACCTATGGGCAGAGATAGGGTCCAGAGTGACTTAGACAAATTGGAGGATTGGGCCACAAGAAATCTGATGACGTTCAAAAAGGGTCTGTTTAGTCTGCAGAAGCGAAGAGTGAGGGGGGATTTGATAGCAGCCTTCAACTTCCTGAAGGGAGGTTCCAGAGAGGATGGAGAGAGGCTGTTCTCAGTAGTGACAGATGGCAGAACAAGGAGCAATGGTCTCAAGTTGTGGTGGGAGAGGTCTAGGTTGGATATTGGGAAAAACTATTTCACTAGGAGGGTAGTGAAGCACTGGAATGGGTTACCTAGGGAAGTAGTGGAGTCTCCATCCCTATAGGTGTTTAAGTCTCGGCTTGACAAAGCCCTGGCCGGGTTGATTTAATTGGGATTGGTCCTGAGTAGAGCAGGGGGCTGGACTTGATGACCTGCTGAGGTCTCTTCCAGCTCTATGATTCTATGATTCATTTTTTTTTAAGTTTCACACATATTGTTTCAGTCCAAGAGACCTAAGCTTTGCACTTTATTTATAAGGAGAAAAACAGTAACTTCCATGCTACACTCATTTTCCTAGATGCAGAGGTTGCCATCATAATGACTGGCTGATCCAATGAAGGGAATGCTGCTTTATGGAGGGAGGGAAGGGGCATGTGGATGGGGAGAAGATGAAAACTGGGGCAAAAGTGGTCAGCATGGTTGCTAACTCATGCCCAAAGAATTCAGGGGTTCAAATGGGACAGCCCTGTACCTGAAGCCTCCCTTTTGCATGCAGCAGGTCCCACCCTTTCTCCCTTTTATGTTGTAAAATACCAAATACCAGGTTTGGTGAAGACTTGCTTTAGGCGTTGTATTAGCTGCCCCTTTTCTAGGGTGGCTGGGAATACACCCCTACCATCATATTGGCTTTAATGTAATTGTTGTTGCGTGTTTTTTGCTTCCCCACACTGGGTTCAGGAAGGGCTTTGTTCATGACTCATTATTTAAGTGTAGGTAGATAACCAGTTTAAGTACTACAGAGGAGAGGTACACACTGACTAGATAAATGGCTCGAAAAAGGACTTAAAAAAACTGGTGTTTATTACAAGAACAAATGGGGACATAAAGTTGTGGCCTGATTAAGTCCATGTCAAATGTCTCTAGTTCTTTCAGTATAGCTAGATGACATATAAACCTCTCATATAAAATCTCTGTCCTACCTCCTCCGTTCTCTTGCTAAAGCAGGTTACAGTAATAGAAAAACCTCACTTTACAAAATGCACACCTGGTTATTAGAACTAGATGCAGCAATTAAATATGCTGCTTTCCACAAACAAGGCTGTTGCAGTTTGAAGATTTCATGTTACATCTTTTAATTGTGGACATTTAGCAGACAGCCTCTTATTATTAAGATACTGCTGACTTTCATTGACAATATGGCCACAGAACAAGGCTAATAATTACCAAAACCAGAAGCAGCTTGTGGTTTTATATTACATTGAGGTAAATTACACTGGAATTAGAGTGGATTACTTTTATCAAATGGGGAATAAGCTGTTAATTAACTCCCCGCTGTAGCAATCTTTTTCTGAGCTTGCAACTGTTATTAGCTCTAGATTAAACTGTTGAATTAATTTCCCACTTACTTACTATTTCAAGAGTTTTTAATTTACCTGGCAGCAGTTTTAATAGGAAATTGTATTAGTGAGCATAAATTGTTTTGGGGAAGGGTAAACAGTTTGTGATAATGTTTATTAAGTCGTTTTGTTTGAGCAAAAATATAATTGCAGTTTTAATTAGTGCATGGTTGTCAGAATATTAGGTCTGAGATTACATTATGAGCTTCTGAAAAAACAATCATGCAGGTAATCCCAGCATTTATTACTGATAGCAAATAAAAAAAGATCTGTGTGTGTGTGTAAAAGCATGTTTTTGATAGAAAAAGGAAAACACTATCTTTTTGCTATTATATGAAGGCTTACAGGTCAGATTTAAGATGAGAAAATTGAGTCAATTTGTAGAAAGCAGGAAATTTTGTCTATTGTAAAGTGTGTAAGGCAAAGCTCTCACTTTTCACATTTAAAATATTAGGATATTTCAACAGAGCAATAGCCGAACCTATTTGCTTTAAATATATTTCATTTTCCAGTCCATAAACAAGTAGTTGGGTGTAATGCTGAGCCCAAGAGGTTCCTTTAGATCATAAAGGAAAAATGTAGGGAAAAAAACAATTCATTCACCATAATAAATTGCATAGACCACTCTGTTACTTATTTGCTATTTTATAGCTGTTTGTTTACAGTAGCTTGCTGTTTTCACATTTGCAAATCTTACACGTATTTCATAAAAGATCATTAATATCCTTTTGGATGGTAATATAGATGAACTATTTTCTCTCTCTAAGATAATTATATGAATGGGAAATTTCAGACAGTTATTGCAAAAAAATCAATGTTATCATTCCTTACAAATGCAACTAAAATATTTACTAACATTGTGTGCTTAGTTGGCATTTATGTATGGGCAACTCATTCCACGGTGTTTCAAATTGGAACGTATGGTCCAGATTTTCAAATGGTTGGTGCCTGAGCCGGCATTCAAGCACCCAGTCAATAGAAGCTGCTGAATGCTTCATACTTTAAAAAAATAATAATAAATAGGAGTAGATTGTGAAATTCAAATTTAGGAATCCATTTGAAAGAGCTGTTCTAGGTGCCCAAATAGCCTGTTAATTAAAAAAAAATTACTGTTACACAGCATGCATATATGCTGTAAAATTGAAAAGGTATTTAAATACAAAAAGAGATATCTTCCTATCCTCCATTTTTTAGGCTCCCCAAAGAGATCTGCACAATGGTGTTCTTTAAAGTAGGTCCACATGCCAAGGCCATTCAAAAAGGACTAGATTTAATGACTGTGGTTTAATTAGGATATAACTGTATTGTCTTAACTAGGAATAATCAACAATAGATTGCACAGTGGGAGTCATCTCCCTGCTGATGCAGACATTTCTATAGAAGTCACAACCTCTTTTAACCAGAATCTGTAGAGTATATTTAAGGGATGTCAAAGTGTAGTTGAGTACGCGATTAACTGAGAAGCCTAGGCTTCTCAGTTAATCTTATCAACTACACCTACACTCACACACCCGCTGCCTTTGTATCGCATAGTACCAATATCTGTATCAGAGGCAGCAGCGTGGGGCAGCGGAGGTGGAGGGGGCAGTCTGTGTGTGGAGCTCATTTTTAAACTGGCTCCCCTCACAGACTGGTTCCCACCTGCCACTCCACACTGCTGCCTATAAATGGGAGTTGAAACTACACAGCATCTCACAGGATCAGGCTTCCTGTGTTCAACTATAACATTCCCTTTAAATATAAGCCACTTTACTGAACATCTATTCATACTGTAGCTATGTCCTCAATTATTTAGTCACAGTCAGTATCTTCAGAAAAGACATCAATAGCAACTTGAAGGAGGCAGCAGTATTGAAATAGCCTCTCCTCATAAATAAAGCAAAACACTTATTGGTTTATGTTGTGGGTTTTTTTTATCTTTATTCCTTGATATTAGTGTTCATAGCAGCAAATATATAATACGCTGCTTAGGCAGTTGTCAAAACCAACCAACCAGCTTCACTTCAGCATTTAATTATCCCAAACGTTGTTTATTGCCTTACATTGCTGCAAAGGATGATCATGAACATTAACCTTATACAGATTTTTAAAATGTCTTAATATAAAACCACGTTACCTAAAATCTACAGGCGATAAGAAGTTTGATACACTCAAGTTAAATATGTATATCTTAATTTAGTATTTCAACAGAGTTAAACATAAGATTTGATTATGGGGATTTGCTACCTTGGACTTTTTAGTATTTTAGTATTTTGAGAACTGAGATCAGTCAAGTTTATGGCTTACTAAGGTCTTGTCTTGAGGAGGTCTGGAATGTTACATTTCAGTCTCAATTACTTTTAATCCATTTGATCTCAATATCATTAATAGTAATTACCTTTTGCTATGAACAGGAATTTGAACTATGTCTAATGTTAGTCATTTTCTATTGTTTCTTCCATCATTTATACTTATAATATGATTTTTGTACCAAGAAAATCATGTACTTTGGAGACACAAAGACAGCAGATGATAATTAATATGCTTTCACAAGCTCTCTTAGCCATTACAAACAATGGCTTTCACACAGAAGTAACCCACAGCAGTAAGCACATTATTACTTTTTAACTGTAGTTTCAATTCTCCAGTTAATATTTTTGGTCACATAATTTGTGTTTAGAGCTACAGTCTGGCTGACCTGGTACATATGCACATAAGTTGAGGAAAAACACAGGAAGTCCCTACCTTCCTCATCAGAGCTTGTTCTGCATTTACAAGATGGATGGGACAGAATGGCTAGAGCAGGGGTGGCAAACCTGTGGCTAGCGAGCCGCATGCGGCTCTTCAAATAAAAAATTCCACGCTCGCTGCTCTTAAAGGGGCAGCGTGTTTCTGTCTGAAAGAGACAGAGCCGGAGTCGTAGTGTCCCATGCAGAATTCAAAATGGCCACCTTAAAGGGACAATGCCTGCTCTTAAAAGGGCAGAGCCAGGGCATTTTTTTTTTTTTTTTGCTCGACCAACTTTTTTCCCTCGGCTCTTTGTGCTATTTCCACCACTATTTGGGCTCTTCAGCTGTAACACGTTGGCTACCCCTGGACTAAAGATACTCCACACTTCAGGGAATCTCGACTTAGGAAGCAGAGGAAAGGACAAGGCCTCACCGCTCCTGCACATCAGCTGAGCTGGTGCTACAAGAAACACTTTGCTGCTGGGGCAGCTAGCTTAGAAGCAGATTTTGTATCTCCTTTTAAAAAGGTGCATTTTGTCCAGGTGCTCCTTTTAAAAAGGTGCTTCTATCAACAGTCAGTGATAAGTATAACTCCATACTCCCTACGCCACTTAAACTCCTGCTGTAAAAGACACAGGAATGGTAACAAGAAGAGAAGTATAAAAGCTGTAACACAGTCCTAACGATTACAAACACAGGAGACAAGACAGTTACCTGTTTCTGTAACTGGCATTCTTCAAGATGTGTTGCTCATGTCCACTCAAAGTAGGTGTTTGTGCTCACCAAATGCACCGGTGCCAGGAAATTTTCCCTAAACAGTACCCACAGGGGACCAGACTCAGCACCTGCAGTGGCACGCACATGCCTTGCTACATAGGGTGCTCCCAGGCCCCTCCGTCCTGAATTCTTTCTTGCCAGAAAAACATTGACAGAGAGGGGGATGATGGGAAGTGGAATGGACATAAGCAACACATCTCGAAGAATATCAGTTATGGAAACAGGTAACTGTCTTTCTTCTTCAAGTTCTTGCTCATGTCCATTGAACACAGGTGACTGCATGCAGTGTCTGTGGAGGCAGGCAGGAGTTTAAGAACATGCAGATTTCAACACCGTTCTCCTGAACGTTGCATCCTATTTAAAACGCTTCATGATGTCATAATGTCATAATGAGATGTGTACCCCAATGACCACATGGCTGCTATCCTGGATTGGGGTATGGGCAACGAAGGCATGTGAAAAGGCCCGAGCCCTAGTTGAATGTGCCCTCACCAATGTGGGCAGCTGAGCATCTGCCAATTCAAAACACATGCAAATGCAAGTGATGATCCATTTGGAGATCTTCTGGGAAAAAAGTGGTGAACCCTGCACAAAGAACTGTGTGGACTTACAGAAGGGCTTCATTCTCTCCAGATAGAATCATAGAATCATAGAACCATAGAGCTGGAAGAGACCTCAGAAGGTCATCAAGTCCAGCCCCCTGCTCTAGGCAGGACAATCCCAACTAAATCAACCCGGCCAGGGCTTTGTCAAGCCGAGATTTAAACACCTCTAGGGATGGAGACTCCACTACTTCCCTAAGTAACCCATTCCAGTACTTCACTACCCTCCTAGTGAAATAGATTTTCCCAATATCCAACCTGGATCTCTCCCACCACAACTTGAGACCATTGTTCCTTGTTCTGCCATCTGTCTTTCTCCATCCTCTTTGGAACCTCCCTTCAGGAAGTTGAAGGCTGCTATCAAATCCCCCCTCACTCTTCGCTTCTGCAGACTAAACAGACCCAACTCCCTCAGCCTCTCCTCATAAGTCATATGCTCCTGTCCCCTAATCATTTTGGTTGCCCTCCGCTGGACCCTCTCCAATGCTTCCAGATCCTTTTTGTAGTGGGGAGCCCAGAACTGGACACAATACTCCAGATGTGGCCTCACCAGAGCCGAATAAAGGGGAATAATGACATCTCTGGATCTGCTGGCAATGCTCCTCTTAATGCAACCTAATATGCCATTAGAAAGCCAGCACCCTCTTAACATCCACAATAGTGATGTTAAATTCTCGGGAATAAACTTTCGGAGAATATTCTCAAGAATGTTCTTGAGAATATTCTCCAATGAGAGAATTATTGAAAATTTTCTCTTAAATACTTGTTAAATAATTTTACTATTTATAATAATGTCTTTCTTTAATAAAACTTCAAGAATCATGAACGTTTCCAATTGTGAAAATTTGGGAAAGTAAAGAAAAAAAGACAGAGGTTTAAATTACTAGAATTTTTATTACAAATCTTCTTGTGCAGGATACAAATATTTTTAAGTTTCTGGATTGAATCAGAATCTGCACTTTCCAAATCTGACGCATATATTTCTCTCTCTTCTTCTTCCTCATACATATCCTCTTCTTCGACATCTTCTTCTTTCTCTTCAGCATCATCAATTTCTTCTTCATCATTTCTCTGGTTCTGTTTCCTTTTTTCTCTTGGGAATTTCAACGGAGCATCATTGGGTTTTTAAGAAGTTTTATATTATGGGCTATGAATGTCAGCTTACCTGTCCTATCTTCTGTTAACTTGTTTCTTTTTGCATTATGAATGATACTGTAAGTACTGAAATTTCTTTCAGTTGCTGCTGTTGTTGGTGGCATATTTAATATGTTGATCGCTACTTTCCCTAATTTTGATCCATAGCAAATACCTTTCCACCACGTTACTGCATCTACTGAGCCAGCTGATTTTGTTACATATGATTTTCCAAAAAAATCTTTAGCATGATACTTTGCAAGCTCTGCAATGACTTTTGCTGAATGATCAGTGCCATACATTCTTGTGACTAGGGGTATGTCTACACTACAAAGTTAGTTCGAACTAACGGACGTTAGTTCGAACTAACTTTCATAGGCGCTACACTAGCGTTCCGTTAGTTCGAATTTAATTCGAACTAATGGAGCGCTTAGTTCGAACTAGGTAATCCTCATTCCACGAGGATTAAGCCTAGTTCGAACTTACTAGTTCGAATTAAGGGCTGTGTAGACCCTTAATTCGAACTAGTGGCCAACACCACTCTGGCCAACACCAGGGAAACTCTTCTGCCCCCCTCCCGGCCCCGGACCCCTTAAAAGGGCACGGGCTGGCTACAGTGCCCGTGCCAGATGCAAGCCTGCCAGCACCCAGCCAGCAGACCCTGCACCTGGCATGGCTCGAGCCAGCCACCCGATGCCCCCCAGCCCTTCCCCTCTTCCCAGGACCAGGCTGGCGGCTCCCGGGAGCTTGCCTGGGACCACAAGAGGCGGGCACCCGCCTGGGCTAGTGCAGACATCGTGGACCTCGTCCACGATCTCCGCACTAGGCACTGGAAAGTGGCCATCTAGGGCAGGAGAGCTGCCAGCCTGGCCACCCAGGAGCAGGTGTGCATGAAAATCAAGGGGGTCCACTGAGACCCCCGACCCTGAGCCCTGAGCTTACAATGGCTGTCCTGGGTCAGACCAAAGGTCCATCTAGGCCAGTAGCCTGTCTGCCGACAGCGGCCAACCCTAGGAATCCTGGAGGGGATGGACCGAAGACAGTGACCAAGCCATTTGTCTCGTGCCATCCCTCTCCAGCCTTCCACAAACCTTGGGCAGGGACACCACTCCTACCCCCTGGCTAATACCACTCCATGGACCCAACCTCCATGACTTGATCTCACTTCCCTTTAAACTCTGTTCTAGTTCCAGCCTTCACAGCCTCCTGCAGCAAGGAGTTCCACAGGTTAACTCTTTGCTTTGTGAACAACAACTTTCTCTTACTAGTTTGAAGCCTGCTACCCAATCCTTTCTTTTGGTGTCCTCTAGTCCTTCTTTATGGGAACTAATGAAGAACTTTTCTGTATGCACCCTCTCCACCCAGCTCCTGCTTTTAGAGACCTCTATCCTGTCCCCCCTCCGTCTCCTCTTTTCTAAGCTGAAAAGTCCCAGTCTCTTTAGCCTCTCTTCATATGGGACCTGTTCCCAACCCCTCATCATTTTAGTTGCCCTCTCCTCTCCCAGCCTCTCTCTTCCCCTCTCCCACCTCCTTTTCCCAGTCTCCCCCAGTTTTGTTCAATAAAGAGAGATTCCATTCTTGAACACAATTGTCCTTTATTTTGTACATCAAGAAAAGAGGCTAGGGAAGGGTAAGTGGAAGGAGGTGAGGGAGGAATGGGGCACGAGCCCCCGATGGGGAGGACTGGGCTGGCTCTGCGGGCTTCTGGGGGTGGAAGCTCTCCTGCAGCCCCCCGATTGCCACCTCTCCCCAGATGGCAGCCTGCGGCAAGTGCAGCCGGGCTGATGGCCGAGTGCTGTGATGTGCCCAGTGTGGGTAGTCCAGGCACTCCAAGCCAGGACTGCTTTGCAAGCGGGGCACCCCTGAGAACTGTCTGTCCAGGGTAGGGGTCGGGACTCTTTAAGCGCAGCCCTCGGCTAGCCTGAGACATCATCTCCACCCTCTAAGTCCTCCTCTGATGCCCTGCTGGCACTGCTTCCGGCCATCCTTAAGCCCGATTCAGGGTCCACTTAATGTGGACATGCTAGTTCGAATTAGCAAAACGCTAATTCGAACTAGTTTTTGGTTCTAGATGCATTAGTTCGAATTAGCTTAATTCGAAGTAACTAATTCGAACTAAGTTAGTTCGAATTAGCGCTGTAGTGTAGACGTACCCTAATTTATTGATCAATTCAGTTCCTTGTATTTGTTCATTTCTAGTAAGGCACTCACCATTGAATTTTGGATCTAGAATATTTGCAGCACAGTGAATGTCTTTTAGAGCCATATCTTTTTTTTTTTTTTTTTCAAAACTTTTCATCACATCCTGTTTTTCTTGTTTGGTAAGTGGACTTTTGGGAAGTAGCCTAGCAAAATGATCGCTTAATTCCCTGAAACATTCAGGAACTTTGCTCATTTTTGGCTGGTCAGATTCAACCAGCGTAATCCATTTAACAGCAGGACTTATCAGTGGACCCGTTCTTAAAAAGTGGACTTCAATTCTTGGACCCGTACTTAAAATACATCTTCATCCAGGATTGAATTCCTGGTACGTTTGCTCAGTTTAGTCTGTAAATCTTCATGGACAGCAAGGTATTTTAAGACTTTTTTTTATTTCAATAAGCTTTTCAAACAATATAAAATGGAACCCCACCTAGTTTTAACTGGAAATTTAAGTGCACAAGTTTGAATTTTCTCTTTCTGAAATGCAGTAAAATGAGCTTGTAAAACTTGCGATTTGTTAATATCTTTCACAATAGTTTTACAGGTAGCTTCAGTTTCTTGAACAGACTTTAAGTTACTGATATAACCAAATTTAGTGTATGGGCAGCACAAGTGTACATAGCAATGCAATTGTATTTTTCATTAAGCATTTATAAGGATTTCACCATTGCAGCAGTATTATCAGTGACAATGGCACCAAATTTTTCAGTGCCTATTTCTGACATTATTTCTTCCATATACACGCTTAATTCCCTGAAACATATCATAAACTCAGCAGTATGGCGTTCAACATCGGTTGCCACTGTCTTGTAAAACACTGGTTGGGGTGTTGATATAATAAAATTAATAAGAGATTCATTTCTTTGGTTGCTCCAAGCATCACACTGCAGGGCAAGAGAAGAGGCTTCAACAATTTTTGTTTTTATAACAGCATCAACACGTTGATATCAGCTTCCAAAAGTTTGCTAGAAAGTGTGTACCTGGATGGCATCTTGTAAGATGGTCTTAATTTTTGCATGAAAGTAATCCAATCTTCGTTTTCAACCAGTGAAAGAGGCGATCCTGATGAGAATACAGCTCGTGCAAAAAATGCATCCCAAACTTTGTTTTCAGTTTCATTCATAGAATCAAAGTAGCAACTTATAGAGTGACACACCTTGGCTGATCTAGATGTGGAAGGTGGTGATGTAAATTCACTAGCACTATCACAGTGTTCTATAGATGTTGATGCAGTTGATGGTTGAAGTGATCTGCTTCTGGATTCTGAGAATTTTGTTGCCCTTTCCTTGATGTCAGCAGGAGTCTTCAAACAATTGGAAATATACTTTCTCATCCTTGTCGCATTTCTGATGTACTTACATTCCTATAACACTTTGTCTTTACCTGTTTTATGAAGGAAATAATCCCACACATCACTTTTAGGCTTAGTTCTTCTTTTCATACTGATGAAAACACAATTACATCTTTCACAAAAGAGAATAAATGTGTTATTGCCTCTTTATATACTTTTTGTGATACTTCCAGAAAGTTCCATAACAGTCAGAATTCCTGACTCATTAATGTTCTAGAAAGTTCCATAACATTCTGGAACATTCTATAACATTCTCAAACTATCTTGAATGATCAAGAATGCTCTTTAACATTCAGGGTGTTCTAAAAGTTGAATACAATATATTATTTCAAGAAGAAATGAAAAATTAGAAAATTCTCAAAAATTCTTGGGAAATAATCTTTTGGAGAATATTCTTAGAGTATTCTTGTTCTTGAAGAATATTCTCCAGAGAATATTCTCACCTCACATCACTAGTCCAGAACATGAAGACATCTCTCCTATATAGTTGCATGAGGTTTGGGGTAGAAGACTGGCAAGAAGATATCCTGCCCCAAGTGAAATGCTGACACCACCTTGAGAAGGAAGGCTAGGGGAGGTCTAAGCTGCATCTTATCCTTGAGTGAGTGGGCGTGTGGAGGTTCTGAGATCAGAGCACAAAGCTCTGATACTCTACTGACTGACATAATTGCCATAGGGAAAGCCACGTTCAGAGAAAGAAGTGAAAGGAGGTAGAAGGTGAGCGGCTTGAACAGAGAGCCTGTTAGCCTAGCCAAGACCAAATTTAGAGCACACGGGGGTATTTCAAAAAGGTCTTTCCAGGCTGGGCGTGATGTCATGAGGAAACACTGAGCAGCCTTGAATTGGTGGGTGAAATATGGAAATAGCCACAAGATGCATTCTCATTAAGGCTAGTGCAAAATCCCCCCTCTCTCTCCCCGCCCTCCCCCGCTTCAAGTACAGGAGATAGTCAAGAATTAGCTGGAAAGGAGCATCAGCTGCGGTGAGCTTTCTTTGCACCTCCCAGGATGAAAATTGGGTCAATTTTGCCATATAAGTTGAGCAGGTCAAGTGTTTCCTACCTTCAAGGAGCATTCTCGGGACATCAGCTGAACAGGTCTGTTCCTGTGGGTTCAGCCATTAAGGAACAATGCCATACAGTAAAGCGGTTGGAAGTCTGGGTGGAGGGTGTAACCGTGGTCTTGGGACAGCAGATCTCAGCAGAATGGCAAAAGATGGGGAGCCTGAGTCAACAGACTCATGAGCTTCTGAACCAATGTTTAAAAAACAATGAATAGTCTAGTAGCACCTTAAAGACTAGTTTTTCTAGTTGCAGACTAACTCAGCTACTCCTCCAAAGCTTTTGAATCAATGTTGATAGGGTGTGATGGGGTATCTGTTCCATACTGGCCTAGCAAGGGTTAAATCCAGCCCTGAGAGAAAGCTGGGGTTTTGGAGCAAGCAGCTATGGCACATATCAACCAATTAGGGCTTAACAGAGGGCTGTATAAATGAGGGCTCTTGAAGGGAAGGACTCTCACACTCTTGCTCTAGCTGTGTAGCAGGAAGGACCTGGCTTCCAGGGAAGCTAGAGGCTTCTTGAGATAAAACAGTGCTGGAGAAAAGCAGGCAGAGCTGGGACGCTCTAGCCAGGCAAACTCCCAGGCTACAAGGTCTGAGGCAAAGCCTGAGGGAAGGCAGCCAGGGCAGGAGAAGGTAGCCCCTTGCCAATGATGAGTGGCCATTTCAGGCTACAGTTTGCCCCTGAAGTAATAGGGTAGGTGACGATTGGCATGGCAGTAGGGTCACTAAAGCAAGGAGGGCATGGGGACTCGGGGTTCCCTGAGGACCCCAGAGTGTGGTGGCACTGCCATGGGGCAGTACATGAAGGGAAGAGAGCCACGGTCTGGAAGGGACACGGGTCCTAACAGAAGGTAGCAGAATCTCTAATGCATAAACAGGTAACAGTAGGCGTAACACCAGCTGGAAGGGAGTGCTCCAAGGCTGAATTGAGCTAATTCCCAAGTGATCAGTAGGAGGTGCCATGGCAGTTACACATACCCTGTTACACAGAACCAAGTTGGCACAATGAGTATTATGTTCACCCTGTACTGTTTGACCTTCTGAGGGCCTTCCTGATCAAAGGTAGAGGAGAGCTGTGTCCTGCTGAATCTTGAGTTTGGTACGACCCCTGATGAGCCAGTCATCGAGATATACTTGGACCCCTTGACATCTCAGGTAAGCTGCTACCACTGACATACACTTTGTGTGAAAACCCTGGGAGCCACTGCAAGGCTGAAGGAAAGTAATGAAAATTGGTAATGGTTCAGACCAACCTTGAATTGCAGAAAACGCCTATGTGTCTCAAAGATCACAATGCATCTTTGAGGTTGCGAGCGGCATACCAGGTGCCTGGATCAGGAGATAATTGAAGCCAGGAAAAGCATGCAGAATTGAGGTGGACCAGATATCTGTTCAGGCTGCACAAGTCCAGGATGGGATGAAGGCCCCCTTTGGTTTTGTGGATTAAAAGATTATGGGAGTAGAACCCCCAGTTCTAAAACTGGGGTTGATACCCTTTCCACTGCTCCCACTTGGAGCAGCAGCACAAGATACTCCTAGGGGAGTTCCTCATGAGAAGAGTCCTAGAAGATGAATCGAGAGAGTAGGTGAGAGAGTAGGGTGGAAAAGAGCTGGAGCATATAGCCAAGCTGTACTATGGCAAGGACATAATGGTGCATGATGACGCCTCTCCAGGCAGGGAGGAATCATTGGAGTTGGAATGAAAACAAAGGGGGAGGATCCTGTTTGACTGGGATGTTGTCCATGGATGCACCCTGAAAAGGTGTGCTTGGCTGGCAGTTTCGACTGGCTGGAGTAAGGCTGGAAATTGGACTTGAGCTAACAGCCCTGCCTTCTACAAAAGGGCTTTGAGCAACCCAGGGAATGGTCTGGGCAGGATTAGGGCCCTTTTGACTAGGGCAGTTGAGGCTTAAGCTTCTTCCTCTCAGTGCCTGTCACATACAATCTTAAGGTCCTTAGAGTCATGCGGGAGTCCTTTAGGCATGTAATTTGGTGTTTGCTTGGTAAACAGGGCCCATGCCACCAAATGGAAGGTCCTGCATTGCGTTCTGAGCCTCTGGGAACAGGCCCAACAAAAGCAACCATGCTGCCATCCGCATCAAGATTGCGAACACCATGGAGTGAGCCACTGAGTCCACTGCATCAGAAGCTGCCTGCAGCACAGCCCTGGCCATAGAGGCACTGCAAGAGCCTTAAACTCTTTTCTGGAGGCTTCTGAGAGAAGGGCCTCAAACTTGGACATTACCTGCCACCTAGTGAGTTTGTGGAAGGCGGAGAGGGCCTGGTGGTTTGCCACCCTAAGCTAGAAACTTGCTGAGGAAAAAAGCTTATGCCCAAACTGGTCCATGTGTTTCCAGTCTTTATTCCTCACGGTAGGGCTGGGCTGGCCATGATGCTCCCTGTGGCTGATGAATTCCACAATCAGAGAGTTTGGTGCTGAGTGAGTACAGAGATAAGCATAGTCATTTGTGGGCAAAAAATATTTGCACTCCTTCTTAGAGACAGGCTGAATGGAAGGAGGAGTCTGTCATAGGGCCTAGGTAATCTTGGCTAGTCCATCATGAAAGGCCACCCTGGCTGGCACTTCCTGGCCCAGCAGCCCAAAGAGGGAATTCAAGGTCTCCTGCACCTCTTCTACCTGAAGGTCATAGAATTATAGAATCACAGAACCATAGAGCTGGAAGAGACCTCAGAAGGTCATCAAGTCCAGCCCCCTGCTCTAGGCAGGACCAATCCCAATTAAATCAATCCAGCCAGGGCTTTCTCAAGCCGAGACTAAAACACCTCTAGGGATGGAGACTCCACTACTTCCCTAGGTAACCCATTCCAGTTCTTCACCACTCTCCTAGTGAAATAGTTTTTCCCAATATCCAACCTGGACCTCTCCCACCACAACTTGAGACCATTGCTCCTTGTTCTGCCATCTGGCACTACTGAGAACAGCCTCTCTCCATCCTCTTTGGAACCTCCCCTCAGGAAGCTGAAGGCTGCTATCAAATCCACCCCTCACTCTTGGCTTCTCCAGACTAAACAGACCCAACTCCCTCTGCCTCTCCTCATAGGTAATATGCTCCAGCCCCCTAACCATTTTGGTTGCCCTTTGTGGAACCCTTTCCAATGCGTCCACATCCTTTTTGTAGTGGGGGGCCCAGAACTGGACACAGTATTCCAGATGTGGCCTCACCAGAGCCAAATAAAGGAGAATAATGACATCTCTGGATCTGCTGGCAATGCTCCTCTTAATGCAACCTATTATACCATTAGCCTTCTTAGCTACAAGGGCACACTGTTGACTCATATCCCGTTTCTCATCCACTGTAATCCCCAGGTCCTTTTCTGCAGAACTACTACTTAGCTGGTTGGTCCCCAGCCTGTAACAATGCTTGGGATTCTTGTTGAACCTCATCAGATATCTTGTGGCCCAATTCTCCAATTTGTCTAAGTCACTCTGGACCCTATCTTTGCCCTCAAGTGTATCTCCCTCTCCCCCTAGCTTAGTGTCATCTGCAAACTTGCTGAGGGTGCAATCCATCCCCTCATCAAGGTAATTAATAAAGATATTGAACAAAACCAGTCCTAGAACAGAACCTTGGGGCATTCAACTAGAAACCAACCACCACCCTTACATCGAGCTGTTGATCACTACCCGCTGGGCCCGGTTTTCTAGCCATCTTTCTATCCATCTTACTGTCCATTTATCCAATCCACATTCCCTGAACTTGATGGCAAGATTATTGTGGGAGACCATATCGAAAGCCTTGCTAAAGTCAAGGTATATCACATCCACTGACTTTCCGATGTCCACAGAGCCAGTTACCTCTTCATAAAAGCTAATCAGATTGGCCAGGCACGACTTGCCCTTTGTGAATCCATGTTAACTATTCCTGATCACTTTCCACTCTTCCAAGTGCCTCAAAATGGATTCCTTAAGGATCCCTTCCATGATTTTTCCAGGAAACGAGGTAAGACTGACTGGCCTATAGTTCCCTGGATCGTCCTTCTTCCCTTTTTTGAAGATGGGAACTACATCTGCCTTTTTCCAATCATCCGGGATCAATCCCGATCTCCATTACTTTTCAAAGATAATGGCCAAAGGCTCCTCAATGACATTTGCCAACTCCCTCAGAATCCTTGGATGCATTAAGTCCGTATTTGTGTACGTTGAGCTTTTCTAAATAGTTCCTAACCTGTTCTTTACCCATCAAGGGCTGTCCATCTTCATCACATCTTGCATCACTTAGCGCATTAGTCTGGGAGCCGACCTTGTCCGTGTATACAGAGGCAAAGAAAGCATTGAGTACTTCAGCTTTCCCCACATCATCTGTCACCAGGTTACCTCCTTTATCCAGTAGGGGCCCAACACCCTATCTGATCACCTTCTTTTTGTTAACATGCCTGTAGAAACCTTTCTTGTTATCCTTCACATCCCTTGCAAGTCACAATTCCAATTGAGCTTTCACCTTCCTAATAACCCCCGAGCATTCTCGAGCTATACATTTATCCCCCTTCCTGGTCATTTGTCCAAGTTTCCACTTTTTGTAAGCTTTCTTTTTGTGCTTAACTTCACCAAGGATTTCCCCTGTAAGCCAATCCGGGCTCCTATCATGTTTGCCTCTCTTGCTACACATCGGGATGGTATCTCTCTGAGCCTTCAATAAGGCTTCTTTAAAATACTGCCAGGTGTCCTGGACTCCTTTCCCCTTCATTTTAGCATCCCAGGGGCTTCTGCCCATCAGGTCTCTGAGGGTATGTCTACACTACCCTCCTATTTCGAAATAGGAGGATAATGTAGGCATACCGCAATTGCACGAGGAGTAACGGTAGTTCGAACTAGGAAGCCTAGTTCGAACTACCTAGTTCGTGCTGCGTGTAGCCGCGCGGCACGGGGTTCGAACGAGCGGGGATTTAAAAATGGCGGCGCCCCGCTTATGCAAATGAAGCCCGGGAAATTCAAATCCCAGGCTTCATTTGCAATTGTGGTATGCCTACATTACCCCGCTAGTTCGAACTAGCGGGGTAGTGTAGACATACCCTGAGGGAGTCAAAGTCTGCTTTTCTGAAGTCCAAGGTGTGTATTTTACTACTCTCTGTTCTTCATTTGGTCAGGATCCTGAAATCTACCATCTCATGATCTCATGATCACTGCTTCCCAGGTTGTCACCCACCTCTACTTCCCCTAGTAGAGGCCCCTGGTGGGCCTTCATATCATCAGGCAGGGACACCACTAGCAGGGACACCACTATTGCCTCATCTGGTGATGAGGAAGATGAAGCTTGGCCCAACTGGTCCTCTTCCTCTAATGCTGGATGGTTGTCCATGCTTTCCTCCATCTTCATCCTCCATTGGCCCCTCTACACCGGCCAGTGTGCCTGGGGCTATGGGATGCACTGCAAAGCCACTTGAGGCACTGGTTAAGGAGCCATCCTGAGACATGCATGGCTGCGCTGGAGGCAAGGAGACAGAGTCTGATGTGGTGCTAGCAGTGCAAATACTGGCTGATGCCTAGGCAGGGGATTGTGCACTATGCTCTCTCCGATGACGAGAATCCACAACCAACGGTGATCTCATATGACCAAGAGAAGTGACTGGACTGGCATTCTGGAAAGCTATAATGATCTGAGGGCCTGCTTCTGGTTGATGATGACTGGCGTTGGGGAGGTGATCACTGGTGCCATGATGTCACGTGAGACCAATAGGCTGTGCTATGATGCCTCGTGTAGCTTGTTGTTGGTGACTATTGGCAGTGTGGAGAGTGGTGCCATGGATGCAGGGAGCGGCAAGACACATAAGAGGAGCGACTCTTTCTAGGGTGCCCGTTGCCAGGGGCTGCATGCTTCCAGAGGTCAGCACTCTGACTCTGGTGATGATTGAGGAATAGCATCCTGCTCTGGTCTGTCTCTCATAGAATGCATAGGGCTACAAAGAGCTCTCCTCTCTGACTGAGCAAGAGAACGAGACCATCAGTACTCAGTGACTGAGGGGAAATGACAACTTCTCCCTATGCCAGAGCCCCACTGGTGCCGGTGGTAGTAGGACTGGTATGGTTAAAATGTCCTATGCTGCCTTAAAAGCCTCTGACATAGAACGCACTTGAGCCTCGGGGGCCAGAAATGGGGAGCACATAGGACTACCCTGGGCAGCCTGCACTAGGGTTTTCTCCAGTGTCTGGTCTTTTGTCTGATCCCTTTCTTTGGCCTGGGCCTTTCACATTTGTATTAACTACACGTTTAGTCAATAAGGAAAGAAGCTACCCCCGCTGCATCTCTACAGTTTAAATATAGTAAGAGCCAGCCATGTAGGCAGGCAGCTCCTACTATAATTAAACTGCAGGGCTACGTCTACACTGGCCCCTCTTCCGGAAGGGGCATGTAAATTTCACTAGTCGTCGTAGGGAAATCCGCGGGGGATTTAAATATCCCCCGCGGCATTTAAATAAAAATGTCCGCCGCTTTTTTCCGGCTTTTAAAAAAGCCGGAAAAGAGCGTCTAGACTGGCCCCGATCCTCCGGAAAAAGTGCCCTTTTCCGGAGGCTCTTATTCCTACTTCAAAGTTAAAATATAGTTAACTCAAAGATGACAAATAAAGTGAAAGCCAACATTTTGAAATGTAGCTGCATAAATGTAGGCATACCTCCACCCACATCAGCTAAGTGATCTATTTTCATGCAGGTCACTTATTGCAGTGGGAAAAGTCCTATGCTGAACATCTCAAAAAGTCAAATTATGTATTTGAGTGCTTGGGTCCCCATGTTTGAACATTTTGGCATCAGTCTCTATTTCAGTAATTTGTTATTCTGTTTAGCAAGTGGGCAGAAGTACCACACTAACTGAGGAAGAGACACTGTAGTAACCACTCCAGCTGTGTACCAAGATTTAAGGCCTGTCATGGTCTTAGGGATTCTATAGTGTATTGGGAAATAAAATTTAGAAACAGATCCCAGCAATAATAGCTATCATGCTGAAATAAAAATATACTCTGAGAGCTGCTACTGAACATTTTGTTAGTTGCTTTTGCTTCCCTATATCAGCACTATTTTCCTGTCCTACATTATCTTGGTGAGGTGTGGCCAATGTTAAGAAATATCATTTGCTGTAAAAAAAAGTTTGCAATGCACTTTTAGAATGCAAACAAAAACACTAAAACATTCAATGGGAGCTTATTCAATTAATTCTAGTTTCCAATTTATAAAGATTTTACTATTCAAGCAAAGAAAAATGGGAATTAAAATGTGCCTAAATATGCAATGTGCTAACACCAAGAATAGTTTTAGAGCATTTTTAATTCAAAAGTAATTTTAAAAATAGTAGGTTTAAAAGAGTAAAAAACAAAATCTAATAGTTTTACTAAATTACCTTATTATTACATTATTTCAATTAACTTTTTTCCTCTTAAAGATACAAATTACTGTTTTCTCCAGAAGGAATTAGAAGATGATAGAAATATAGAAAAAACCTCAATCAAAAGCCGAACTTAACCCCAAATGAAGGTATACATCCACATAATTTCCAGAATGGATTTGGTTTTGCAAATACTGTAAACACTGGCAATTCTTACAAATGTACATAAGTTATGAGACATGCTTTTCACGTATGGCCATACATATTATTCTTCTAAACTCATTAGTTATTATAGTTAATATACAAAGCTAAAAATTAGAAATAATAAAATGTTTTCCATCTGAATGTGGTTTTCAGTTACTTTGAAGTCATAAGAAAACTGCTATGGTATTAGCCAAGGTATTAGGCCATAGCATAAGGACAATATTATGCTACAGGTGCAGAAAGGATTTATCCCACATGTTATGAGGTAACATCTGGTGTACAAATAGTGAATTATCCATTGAAATTCACAGAAAAAAGTGCCCTAATACAAAATATATCACATGTGAAATTTTGTATCTGACTAAACTTTTGGAGTGTATTTGTTTTTAAAAAGTACCGCACCAATAGCACTACATATATTACACTAAAAGAGTATGCTGATCAACAATACAACCACCAATGAACTATATTAGATTTGCCTTCATTTTCACTTTCTCTCTGATACAAATCACGCTACAATGTATATCATAACAAAAGTGCTACTGTACAACTAATTTTGGCCCAAGAAAGTTAGAGATACAAGCTAGCTTGTTTTAGTTGTCATAGCTAAGAATTTGGAAATGTAAGAGTGAATTAATGAAAACATGTTAGAAAGCGCGCGAGCGCACACACACACACACACACACACACACACACACACACACACTATACAAAATACATATGTAGATGCATAAAAAGAGCCATAGGCAGTGCTTAAAGTATAATAGGTTTCAATGGGTCACAGATCCAGGAAACAAATTCTAAAAAAATGTGTTGGGTTATTGAGGCACAAAATTTTAGTACTGCTTGTGGGAGAGGGGACCCTTTGATCAACTGCTTTCCTTACTTGTCTGCTTCCTGAGGAAAAGCAGCCAATCAGGGCTCATTCAGGCTACAGGTAACATCCTTGCACTGTTCTCACAGGAAGGGAGAGAGGAACAGAAAGAGCTCCGAAGTTCAAGGCACCTCTGCAATTTTCCCTCCGTACCCAACTGCATAAGCAACAGGATTTCAATTCTGTTTCTTGCCTATCTTTCCCTGAAATACCTGTCCTTGCAAGGGAAGAGGAGATCCTGAAGCATCTTGCCCCAGACTTGACAGAGGGATGAAGAAGCTGCGTGAGGAGTAGGGTGAACTGCAGAAGGTGTTGGGGAAAGGGTGTTTGGGGAGGCTTAAAAGATGATGGCAGAATTAATGGGAGGACAGGACGGATTGGGAAAGATTTAATTGCTGGGCAGAGGATAAGCAGATGGGATGTGATAGGTCTGCTGACAGGGGAGGGGAAAGGGGCAATTGCTCTGGTCCCCGGCAATTCTAATGGCCTGGGGCTTGCTGCCCCGACCCCACTCCTTCTGCCTAAGGCCCCACCCCTTCGTTGGAGCATGGAGCCACCATTCCCCTCACCTTGTCCAGGGGCTCTGTGTGTGTGTGATTACAAACACACGCACATTTTTCAGGCCGCTTTAAGCACTGCCCACAGGTATAGCTATAATGGCAGAGATGGATAGGCAGCATATCTCTTCCTATTCATCTGTCTTACAACTTGAAAAATGCAAGCCTTTTAAGGTTAAAGAAGCAAAATTCTATGCAGCTGTACAAAATAATAGTTAAAACAAAGCTTATAACTAGAGCCAAATACAGTCATTGACATGAGATATAAATAGTAAACACCTTGGATTTGAAGAGTCTTGAGCTTTGCAAACTTTATCTGGGTTTCATCAGGAAAAAACAAAGTTCTTAAATCTGGAAAAAAAACACACTGTTAAAAGCACTTATATGTTATTGAAATAGAATTCCATCTGCTAATAATATAACTTTTTATTCTACATATATAGATTGTTTAAAATCTTTGGAGAAGCTAATTAGTGGCAAACTTATTTTTTTCATTTGTTCGTCTATGAATGCATGATGTTTTGTGTCTACGTGAGTTGAGTCCCACAATTGTTTAACACCAATGACTCTCCCAAGGTGGAAATCTCAAAAAGCTTCATTACTCACAAAAGCACAAACTCTCTAAGGAGAGATCACAGAGGAGAAGTGTCATATGATTATTCACCTCTTCAAAATCAGTACAAGTAAGACAGACTCACTGTGACTGGCAATCACAACATGGAGACAATATACCGGAAACTTAGCCCAGTACCAGCAGCATTGTGTGTAAGTCAACGATGCCTTTAAATTCTAATGGTTTCAAGCTGCTGAAAACTTCTGCAGTAATCAAAAATAATCTGTCATGGGACTGAGAGGTATGAACATCATGTCATAGCCACTCTGCTGTTAGATTTATTGGTGGGTAAGGCATGTCATTTATGCACCAACTCACAGGAGAAAAAAAGCAATCCCTATGAAGTTAATCTAATAATAGACTGGAAAGCAGTGATTATTGTTTCATGTGCACTAGCTATTTGTAGTAGTGATTGGCCTAATTCAGCAGGCCTCATTTGTCAGAGCTCTGGGATTTACTAGTGTTTAGCTGAAAATCTATTGGCAAAGAAATGGTTTTATGAGGAACAAAAGTATTCTACTTCTGGGTAACTGAAACCCTCCCCGCCTCTACCCTCATCTTAGAGAGGTTGTTGGAAAAGACTTATTTCAAATATAAAAAAAATGCTGTGGAATGATAGTTTTAATGAATCTACACTATTATCAACACATTTTTCACATTAAATGGGTTTGATCCAGCAATCCTTATTCAAGCAAAACTCCCAGGAAAGTGAGCAGTTTTTGCCAAAGTAGAACCACAGGACTAGACCCAACATACACAACAGCCTATGCAGCCCCTTCCACGTACAGAGAACTTTACAAGCACTAACCAACCACGTAGTTCACAGAACAGCCCTTTGAGGTAGTTAAAATTCACTGCCACAGTTCTGATGGATCAGTGGAGAAACATCTCTTTGTGGACTCAGTCAGAGCTTAAAAAAGTGGAGCTAATGCTTTGTGCCACTCCCCAACAGGCTATTACAGGGGTGGCCAACCCATTCTGGGCAAAGATCCAAAATTGTAGTGGACCTAGCCAGAAGAGCCGGGGAAAAGTTGTTGAGGAAAAAAAAAAGATTGCCCCTCTAAAAGGAGCCCCCAGTTTGGTTGAGCAAAACAAAACACCTCTGCCCCTTTAAGAAAACACATTTAAATGTGTTTTGAGGCTTTTATTTTCTTTTTTTTGGCTACAGCAGGCTCCCACCACCACCTTTAATTCTGCATCTTTCATGGCTGCACCGGATGGCTCCTCTGCCGGGTCAGCACATTTTTGGGCCTGTGGGGGTGGCTTATGAGCCACAAGGGGGGCTTCGCAAGCTGCAACCAGAGGGGGGTTGGCCACGGCTGGGCTATTAAATCAGGCTGCACTTTCACCTTTGCCCAAACTTTTCTCCTACCGTTTAATCCTCCCCAAGAGAAGAGATGCTAAGCTGGTCCACTCATCAAATCCTCTTTCCTTTTTTAGCCACCTGTTCCTCTCTTACACCTTTTTACAGCCCACAAACATTCCAGCTCATTTTTCAGTAATGAACAGGGTGCATTTCAAGTCTACTGCATAGTTAATTGTGACCAAGAACATCATATTATCAGCAGATTCTGTCATACAGAATATTGCATCTGCCAAACTTCTCAGTAGCCAGGGAATCAGAAGTCTTAAATGTATTCTCTAATATTAAAAATAATGAAGGGAAGTTTTATGTTTTAAAACTGTAACTAAATACCCTTTTAAATTGTAAAAATATTCTCTGGAATTTTAATGTTTTGCAGACTATTAATAGTAAGAAAATTCAGAATCCACGATTTAGAATTGACACTAGACACTAATCCTAAGAATTATGCTCAAACATGTGACCTATCTGTTCAACTAAATCAGGGATTTTATTAGTACAAGTGAAAGTAACTTAGCCAAGGTTATTTCAAAATTTGGCCAGTACAATACTTAAGACTTAATTCAGTGGTTCTAAGCGAGTGAAACAATTTTACAAATGCAGACCTGTTTCTTTATCAGTGGTGATATACGGCATTGTAAAAAGTCTCCAGTGACCAGAAATGTCAACATATATTATCAACCTGATAGGTGTTCAAAATCTAATCCAGAAATCACCTGAGTCACTGTGGAACTAAAACTAAACTACAGAGCATATCTTTTAGAGCAGAAAATGATTTATTTTTAATCTGGAATTCAGCACAGAAACTCTGGGGAAAGTATTTGTTTCTTACTTGAACTCTCTGTTGAAGGGGAAAAGTCACTTTGAAAAATATCACAAATTACACTTATTTTGATAACTAGTTTTACACTTAAAAGAACAACATTTTGGACTGTGTTCTGCACCCAACAAGATTTACACAGTAGAATTTTTTAAATTTTAGAGCAAAAAGCAAATTTTAGTTGAATTATCTATATATTGCAACATGTGTTAACTGTAGTGAAAAATCAGCTACCAATGAGAAAAATCTTTTCTCCCTTGTGCTTACCTTGAAAGTGATTCATGTCATTTCTTAACTAGCTTATGTTTGAAAACCTGTATATTTCTGCTAAGATATTGTACTGTTTGTAATTATGATATCCCAAGAAAGCATTGCAGGAATGGAACTGATATTCCATAGAAGACAAATATTGATTGAACCAGATAAAGCATTTATAATGACAGGGATTCCACAACCAAATGAGCATATCTTGACACATATGAAAGCAAATCTTTGAGATGCCAAACAGAAGATGTGGAGCAAGGAAGTCACACTGCTACCTGTCAGCTAGCAAGACTGCACATGCAAGATACATGAGTGATAACATCAGACACCACAGTTTACCTATTTCTGTAAATGCCCTCTAATTTTCTTGGCTATAAAAGTATAGTCAGAATGAATACCTTAGCAAAAAACACCTGGGAGCTGTTATATGCTAATGAATTTGACATTAATCCCCTTATATGGCTAATGAATTTGACATTCAAATAAAAGAGAATAAATATCAAATCTTTAAGCTGAATCCTGTTTTATTATCTTAAACTTGCTATTTGCATTATTGTCAATCATTGGTATTATATAAAATATGGTACACGTTGTATATATAAAAAGGCAAAGATGCTGCCCCAAAGGCCATACAATCTGGAAAGAAGTCACAGATCAAGAGAAAGGGTACGTCTACACTGCACCATTATTTTGAGATAACGTGAGCATCTACACAGCCATTCTGTTATTGCAAAATAACGGATGGCTTATTCCGAAATCTGCAAAACCTCATTCTACGAGCAATAACACTTATTCTGAAATAGCTATTTTGGAATAAGGCATGTGTAGACACTCCACTGCTGCTATTTCAAAATTGCCCCTCATCAGGGCCACTCTAAGGGTATGTCTACACTACCACCCTACCCTAGTTCGAAACGAGGAGTAACGGTAGTTCGGACTAGGAAGCCTACACGCAGCACGGAGTCCGCACTAGCGCACCATTTAAAAATGGTGGTGCCCGGTGAGATGCAAATGAAGCCCGGGAAATTCAAATCCCAGGCTTCATTTGCAACTCCAGTTGCCTACATTACCACCCTAGTTCGAACTAGGGTGGTAGTGTAGACATACCCTAAGTTATTTCTCCCCAGTGCCTCCTGGGCCTCTAAATCGAGTTAGCATGTCTACATTAGGGAAGCCTCCCTCAGACTAACTTCGAGACTTCCCTGCAGTGTAGCTGTGCTATTTCAAAATAAGCTATTCCGGAATAACTATTCCAGAATAGCTTATGTAGCAATAAGCGTGCAATCTTGACATAGCCTAAGAGAACAAGGTATAAGAATAAGAGCAAGTCAAAGATTATAATACACTACATCTTGATATTTCTATCAGGTCTTTGATGATGATGATGATGATAACAATGACATCAATATATAGCTAGCTAGTTTTTTTTACTCAAAGGAGAAATGGCTCTTGATGGGGATTTGAATGGGCCAGCCCAGGAAAGCATCTGATATATAGGAAATGGCATAGAAGAGAGCACTGTTATAGGAGCAGACAAACAGGATGTTAAGGTTAATATCATTGGATGAGTGGAAGAGACAGGAGATCAGACAATAAGAGATAAGGCTAGATGGGTAAGGAGAGGCAGAATAATATCAAACCTTGAAAGCAAGGAAAGAAGCTTGAATATGATGCAGTGGAGAAAGGAGAACAACTGGAAGTATTTAGAAAAGGAGGTTATATGTTCATATGGATGGGCAAAGAAACTGATCTCAGCATGATTTCCTGTGTAAAATGTTTGACTAAAATGTAGCTGGGTACCCAAATTCTCACCAGGGCTGGGATTTCTGGTCAAACAGCACCGTTCACTGGACAAAAGACATAACTATGACAAGCAACCCCCTGCTACCCCAGTCACGTATTAAGCTACCAACAAGAAAAAAACCCCATATAATTCCAAATAATGGTTCCTAGTTACAAACAATGCTCCACGCCAGAAAGACTGACTTAAATCCTGATAACATATCTACAATGCTTAACAGATTTTTGCACAGGGATAGTCAAGCCTGGCAGTAAAAAACATTCAGCAGTCTGAAATTGGCAAATTGCTGATATATTTCAAATACACAGCCAAGATTTTATCATAGCAGTATTTAAGGGCCAAATTTTCATTACCAAAAACTAACCCATGGCAGAATCCTCCAAAATATTACTGGAAGATTGCTCTCCTTTTCTAGGACAATGGTGCTTAAATGATATGGAAAACTAAGGTCAATTAATCCAGTGCACAGGAGTGGAGCGAGGCTGTCTGCGGCAGCCGGCGCCCTAGGTGAAAGGCGCGATCGGTGCCCCTGCCTGCTCGGCCGTCAATGGCCGTGACGTAATCACAGGGCACCCAGGCCGGCAGTGCCCTAGGCAACTGCCTAGTCTGCCTAGGCTCACGAGCCACCCCTGCAGCAGTGCATTTTCCATACAACACACACAAGGTAGCAGAAGCTGGCTCATGACACCAGCCAAGCAGATACATCCATCTTGTTCACAATGTGAGTCTTCAAAGTGATTTTTCTAAGACTCTGCTTGCCTTTGAGACTTCTGCCTTCCTTCTCCACTGATCTGTAGAGTACGTATTCTGACTTTGTGTACTGGATCAGCAGGTGTAGAAGTTTCTCTCACTTTCTCCCAGTCCACACCTTGTTTCTACACCTTTACATTTCAAAGAGTCACCAAATGTAGCCAGACGCAGGCCCTTCTCCCCCTTTTTCTATTTTAGCTGTAACTTGTATAATTCCTGTTATATTAAGCAAATGCAGTTTAGACAGTTCTTGTTAGCTGAGCAAATGTGGTTTAAGGAGTTTGTGTTATGTTGGAAAGTCCGCCTAAAGTTAAATGTTTGTTAAAACCACATTGCTTTAATAGGATTAATTTTGTTCATCTTATGAATATTTAACTTGTCAATATATGCATGAGAAAGCATGAGTGAGAAACCGATCATGAGACAGCACATCATGTACAGGCAATCCCCGGGTTACGTACAAGATAGGGACTATAGGTTTGTTCTTAAGTTGAATTTGTATGTAAGTCGGAACTGGCTCCAGATTCAGCTGCTGCTGAAACTGATCAGCGGCTGACTACAGGAAGCCCTAGGCAGAGTTGCTCTGCACCCGACTTCCTGGAATCAGCCGCTGATCAGTTTCAACAGCGGCTGAATCTTGACTTCTGGGACAGAACAGCTGGGGCACTGCCGGGTAGGTCCCCGCAGGACCAACCCGGCAGCACCCCTGCTGCTCTACTCCAGGAGTCCCGCAACAAAAGCCTGGTCTGCTGGGGGGGGCACACTAGCTGCGCCCCCTTCCCCCCCCCAGTAGACCAGGGAGACCTGAGCAAAGCCGCGGAGGCGCGCAGAGGTCCCGCCGCCTCTGCGGCTTTGCTCCTGTCTCCCTGCTGTGCTGGGGGAGTTCCCCCCAGCACAGCAGGGAGACCCGAGCAACGCCGCACAGGCGGCGGGACCCCGCTGCCCGTGCGGCTTTGCTCCTTTGTCCCGGAGCAAAGCCGCACAGGCAGCGGGGTCCCCCGCCTCTGCGGCTGTGCTCCTGTCTCCCTGCTGTGCTGGGGAGGAGTCCCCCCCAGCACAGCAGGGAGACCAGAGCAAAGCCGCACAGGTGGCAGGACCCCGCTGCCCATGCGGCTTTGCTCCTTTGCCCCAAAGCAAAGCCGCAGAGGCGGCGGGGTCCCGCTGCCTGTGCGGCTTTGCTCAGGTCTCCCTGCTGTGCTGGGGAGTCCCCCCAGCACACCAGGGAGACCCAGAGCAGCTTTCTTCGCCCCGGAGGACGCGGTGGCGGGACCGCTGTGCTCTGGGCGGTCCTGCCGCCCGCAAGCTCCGGGGCGAGAAAAGCCCCATTCGTAAGTGCGGATCCGACATAAGTCGGATCCGCGTAAGTCGAGGACTGCCTGTATTAACTTTTATGGCTAAGGAAAACTCCTGAAGAGTGCTTAAATTAATGTGACACGTGGTTGGATGTGACTTTTTCTCCTCAGAAAGATGTGACAGCACTCCAGTTCAGGACTGGACCGGAAACAGTAGAGGCCTTCCGCGGATCCAAAGAGACTCCGGGGAATCTCGTCACCTCACGGCCAATCTCCAAGGAAGCTGTGGCCCATCCAGTCTAAGCCACCCATGCAATCAAAACTAACTCTCACCGCCAGCAGTCTGCCTCCAAACTGCCAGCATGAATGTGATGTGTAAACAACCTCAATAATGCTCTAGTTCACCCTTTGTCTGGGTTTATTTCTTGACTGAGTCCAAGGACAGGTAACAACAACTAGTTGCTATTTCATCTCAGTTGATAATACACCATGTTCCAGGACGACTCAACTGTGAACTGTATTTATATTGTTCTTTCTTTTGTTTGTTGTTTTGCTTCATATGAAATTACAGACACCAAAGTATCTTAATCTTTTTGTATCGGACAATATAATATTGTGTGCCTACAGCCACTGGAGAAATGTGGGGCTGACATATGGACAGAATTATATACTGGTGTGCTATCTGGGATACACCATCTATATGGGTAAATTAAGTAGCTTCTTGGTCTCTTTTCTGCAAAGCCTCTTATAATTTAGACTAAATTTAATTTTTAAAACAATATTAGAAGCATTCTAAGCAAGTATTTGTTCTATTAAACTCCTTAAACTTAACTGGTACTAATGGCTTGCAATTAATTGTAGATATATTTCTAATTCTTAAATCTGTATGTTGTCACCTCTGAATTATATCTGTTATTTTAAAAAATCACAGCCACAAATAATTTTAATAAATTTTAAAATTATATTTAAATCTTTTCTTCTCATTCTGTCTCATTTGAAAATCTGAAGTATCACATTCTAATTATAAAGGTCATAAGAGAGTTAGGATTTTCCTAAATGGACAACAGTACTCAAGTATTTCAGCATCACTGAGTGAGAAGGTTGAAAGAGCTCTAATATGCTGGTTGATTCACATTCACTAAATGGATTAGCTGAAATAAGCATAATAAATAAAAGAGAATAAAATAAAAAAACAATTTCACACTAAGTGAAGGCTTGACTTATAGGAAGTGGCAGCTCTGATGGCCCAAGGCATAGAATTAGTTTTGCCACTCGGTAATTTGATTGATTCACTTGAGTGGCTAGAAGAGGACATTTTCTGCCTGATTTCAGTGTAATCAAGTCACCTGCTCTGCGATTCCTGGGGCCAAGTCACTGCACTCTGTTGAACACTGTGTGTGTGTGCACGGAGTAGCAAGAAGAATGTTCTCTGCATATGTGTACAGAATGATAGTGGGTTTTAGCTGTTTTGATATATTAGTGAACTTTCCTTTGAGATCATCAAAACAATTATTCAAATATACTTTTGTTACCCAACATTTGGGCATTAGTGACAATATTCACAGACTCAGATTCTAAAGCTAAAAGAGACCATTGTGATGATCTATTCAACACAGGCTTGTGACCTTCAAAGAAATAATTCCTAGAGTAGTTCCTTTAGAAAAACATCTAACCTTGATTTTAAAATTGTCATTTATGGAGGATCTACTAATACACATGGAAAATTGTTCCAAACGAACAATTGCTCCAATTGTTCATTACTTATTAGTTATTAAACAACATTAAAAAGTTACAGTTTATTTCCAATCTGAATGTGTCTTGATTCAACAACCAGCCCATTTTCTCTATTAGCCCATTATTAAATACTTCTTTCCCGTGTAAGTACTTTAAGGTAATGTCTACACGTCAAAGTTAATTCGAAATAACAGTCGTTATTTCAAATTAACTTTCCTAGCGTCTACACAGCCAAACTGCTATTTTAAAATTAAATTGAAATAGCGGAGCACTTATTTCAAATTTGGTAAACCTCATTCCATGAGAAACAATGCCAAATTCGAAATAGCTAAATCGAAATAAGTGCTGTGTAGACGCTTATTTTGAAATAGGGGCCCTTCCCAGGGTGCCCTGGTGGCCATTCTGGGTACAACCAGGAAAACTCTTCTGCTCCCCCTTCCTCCCCCCGCCAGCCCCAGAGCCCTTAAAGGGATAGACTCTGGCCACAGTGCCTGTGCCAGTTGCAAGCCTGCCAGCACAGAGCCAGCAGCCTGTGCACCTGGCTCAGCATAAGCCAGCAACCCAGTGGCACCCAAACCCCTTGATCACTGCATCCAAATCAGTGAGGCAGATGATTCTGAAGTGCAGTACTCTATTATTGGCCTTGACCACCTGCAGAGGGACACACCAAACCACCGAAAGTCACTGGAGTGCTCCTTCCCCGCCACTGCCCTGTGGCCCCACTCCCAGGAGCAACCCCCCCTGCAATCCTGGCCACCACAGGCAGTCCGTAATGTGGCTGGGACAGACCAAACCCTCCTGGGGAGGGGACTTTCACCATCTCCCCCCCTTTTCCCTAGGGCAGCCCATCCCCTCATCGTACCCCCCCTCTCCTGACACAGTGGCTGGAGATTGCCATACCTGCATGAGCACTGCTTCAACGGTGGATCTCCCCACGCCGAACTGGTTTGCCACAGAACAGTAGCTATCCAGCGTGGAGAGCTTCCAGAGGGCGACGGCCACACGCTTGTGGAGGGGAATGGCGGGCCTCATGTGCATGTCCCGTCGCCGCAGAGCAGGGGCGAGCCACTCACAGAGCTTGAGGAAGGTATCCTTCTTCATCCTGAAGTTCTGGGTCCATTATTGGTCTCCCCAGCACTCCAGGATGATGTGGTCCCACCAGTCGCTGCTGGTGTCCAGACACCAGATGCGGCGG
This sequence comes from Pelodiscus sinensis, assembly GCF_049634645.1. NCBI lineage: Eukaryota > Metazoa > Chordata > Testudines > Trionychidae > Pelodiscus > Pelodiscus sinensis. Next base: position 14,278,017 of record NC_134723.1, read on the forward strand.
GGCATGCTGGCATCCGGGAGCTGCTGCTGCTCCTCCCCAGACCCTAGGGGGGTTGAGAAGAGGGCCTAGAGGTCAGACTGCAGCAGATGCTGCCAGGCAGTCTCCAGCAATTGCAGCCAAGCTTGCACCAATGTGTCCAAAATGAGCACCAGAGTGCCCCGGGCGGCTCTGGCTCCATGGTGACGAGTATTGTGGAGTCCCGAGTCAGGGCGACCAAAGCAGGAAGAGAGAAAAATGCTTTGCTGTCCCTCAGCGAGGTAGGCAAGCAAGCAGGTAAAGCTGAGAACTGGCTGTCCAGGGGAGTCCCTTTAAGCACAAGCAACTACTGACCTGATGCTCTCCTGGAACCGGTTTCAGCTGCCCTTAAATGCGATTCGGTGTCCAATCAGTGTGGACGTGCTATTTTGAAATAGCAAAACACTATTTTGAAATGCATTTTGTGTGCAGATGTGTTATTTTGAAATAACTTATTTCAAATTAACTATTTCGAAATAAGATATTTCGAAATAACGCTGCAGTGTAGACATACCCTTAGAATGTAATCAAATCACTCTTTAACTTTCTCCTTGTTCGCTGAAATATATTGAGCAACTTCAGCCCTATTACTGCAAGGCATGGTTTGTAATTCTTTAATCATTCTCATGGTTCTTCTCTGAACATCCTTCTTAAATTATGAGCCCCAGAACTGGAGATAGTATCCTCCGTGATGTTTGTTGTGGACAGAATAGAACAGATTATAGATGTGGGAAACAGATGTGGGTGGCAACCTGGGCAGCAGTGAACATGAGATGGTAGATGTCAGGATCCTGACCAAAGGAATAAAGGAAAGCAGCAAAATACACACCCTGCACTTCAGAAAAGCAGACTTTGACTCCCCCAGAGGACTGATGGGCAGGATTCCCTGGGATGCTTACATGAAGGAGAAAGGAGTCTAGGAGAGCTGGCAGTATTTTAAAGAAGCCTTATTGAAGGCACAGGAACAGACCATCCCGATGTGCAGTAAGGACGTGTCCAGACTCAGGGGTTTTTTCGGGAAAAGTAGCCTTTTCCCAAAAAAACTTCCCCTGCGTCCAGACTCAAGCCGCGTTCTTTCGAAATTATTTCGAAAGAACGTGGCTTTTCTTTCGATGGCAGTAAACCTCGTTTCACGAGGAAGAACGCCTTCCTTCGAAAGTTCCTCTTTCGAAAGAAGGCGTTCTTCAATGTAAAGAGGCCGTCTTCGAAAGAGAGCATCCAGACTCGCTGGGTGCTCTCTTTCGAAAAAGCGGATTTCTCTTTCGAAAGATCCGCCTGCAGTCTAGACGCGATCTTTCGAAAGAGCCTCTTTCGAAAGAAGCCTGCAGTCTAGACATAGCCCAAGAAAAGCAAATATGGTAGGCTCTCAGGATGGCTTACATGGAAATCTTTGGTGAGCTTAAACACAAACAGGAAGCTTATAAGAAGTGGAAGCTTAGGTAGCTGTCTAAGAAGGAGTATAAATATATTGCTTGAGAATGCAGGGGAGCAATCAGGAAAGCAAAAGAGCAATTGGAATTGCAGCTAGAAAGGAATGTGAAGGGTAACAAGAAAGGCTTCTGCAGGCATATTAGCAATAAGAGAGTGATCAGGGAAGGTGTGGGACCCTTAGTGGATGAAGGAGGTAACCTGGTGACAAGTGATATGGGAAAAGCTGAAGTACTCAACGCTTTTTAGACAATCTTTCTATTAAGCCGTCACCATTCTTGTCTGTCTGTCACAGGATTTTCAACTTGTCCCTCCTGTGCACGTTCCTTGCCCCTCCTGCGCACACGCTACCTGGCTCCCCCAATGAAGCAGGTCACCCAGCAAGCTCTGGCTCCCCACCCTCCTCAGCAGGCCACCCACCTTCTGTAGATGGCCCTGCCTGCCCCCGTGCAATTGGATTCCAGGCACTTCCTGTTCTCCTGGCACAGCCAAACCGTGACCTTGCTTTAAGCTATGATATATATTAAATATTGTTTTTATTATCTGAAAATCATATCTAATCAACATACAAATTACACGGTCAATAATTAAACACTTTACCATATTTTACAAGCATCTAATACTGAAACAAAAATGTTTAAGCTATATAAAATTATATTAGCACGCTTCAACCTATTTTCTTTTTGACATATTTTAATGCATGATTCATCAACATTTTCAGAATCAAAGTCCACAATCTGGTAAAGCTAGTCTGTTAATAAAATGAAAAGATGACCTTGTCTAATTTAATAAGTCAGTGTAGAAATATTCTTTCAACATGTTAATTTTAGAATTACAGAAAGGTTATCGTAACTTGCTTTTTATTCTGCCTTTTCCAGATCATTTCTTAAACTTGCATTACTATAATTCATTTGATTATATAAAAACCTTTGTAGATCACTGTATTTTAAGACAGGTTTTGGTTTGCTAATAAAAATATCTTCATTTATACTTTAAACATGTATTATATACCATACTTTCTTTTTAGAGTCAAAATTTAAATATTCTTTGGAGAATTTTTTTCTTTGCAAAATATTTTTGGGATGAATTCAGTGCTCACTGATAGCCTAAAGGTATGTCTAAACTACATCCTTCTTTTGAAAGAGGGATATAAATTAGACAGATCGAAATTGCAAATGAACCCGGGATTTGAATTTCTCACACTTCATTTGCATAATAGTGGTTGCGCAGTCTTTCAAAAAGCCCTTTTTCGAAAGACCACGCAGACGCCATTATGCAAATGAAGTGCAGGAAAGTTCAAATCCTGGCTTCCTTTGCAATTTTGATCTGTCTAATTTACATCCCTCTTTCAAAAGAGGGATGTAGTTTAGATATACCTTAAGGCTACGTCTACACGACAAGGTTTTTGCACAAAACCAGCTGTTTTTGCGCAAAAACCTGTGGCACGTCCACACTTCAAATGAGCTCTTGCGCAATTAAATGGGCAGTGAAATGGCAGAACAGAGGGCTTTTTCTGCCATATGTAAACCTCCTTTTCTGAGGCATAACTGCTTTTAGCGCTACAGCTATTGCACAAGAAGGCAAGTGTGGACTCTCCAGAGGCGTTTCTTGTGCAAGAAACCCCCATGGTCAAAAGCACAGGTGCTTTTCTATGAATGACCATCAGAGCTTTCTTGCGCAAGAGCATCCATGCAGTGTGGACACTCTCTTGTACAAAAGCACATGGCTTTTGCGGTGTGTTTTGAGGTGTGGATGTGCTCTTGCGCAAGAAGTTTTTGTGCAAAAGGCTTCTTGCGCAAGAAGCATGTAGTGTAGACATAACCTAAGAGACCACAGTTCCGCAGTTATCCTTAGAACAGGTACAACATGACAGTAGCAGTACAAGCTGTCCTATATAACCAGGCCCAGCATTAGGGCAAGGTAAGCAAGGTGGTCAATTAGCGTGTCCATGCCAAATGAAGCTGATAGAGTGGGTACTAAGTGCTCTTAAGTACCTGGCACTAGGTTTTTTATGTCATTAGGATGTGGAATGTAGCAGGCAATGCACATTTATGTGAATCTGGACAAAGACACTTCTTCACAAATTCTTAAGACATGGGTCCACCAGGTCACAATTTGCACACTTGTGATGTGTGAAATGGAGGTATTTGTGGAAAATGAAATTTTGTGGGAGTTATGTTTCTCTAGCTTCTTTTTAGATACAAAGCTCTGCTGGCAGAGTAAACAAATCAGTGTTAGTTCTCATCTCTCAGTCTTTGGTGTATTTTTAATGCAATTTTATTTCTTAATTTTATTTGCTACTTCTCTTTTATTTTTCTTAAAGAGCCTGCTGTTGACGTCTTTGGTTCTCACAATTTGGATGCAAAACAAATCTATTATTGGTGCAATTTCATCATTATTTGTACAATATAGTACTGAAGCAAGCTGAGTGGATTGTAGTAAACAATGAGAAGGTATCTTTACTCAGCACTGGGAACTGACATGCAAACTTTTCTACAACTAATACTCCAAACTGAAATAGGATTTCAGTGCAGCAGAGTGCCATTTAATTGGCAAGCAGACACACATTAGACATAAATAGTCCAGCTCAGTACTAGCATATGTGCTAAACTAGATAATAAAGTGCAACCAGAGAGAAGGACTAGGAATAGAGGAACATATGTGTATATACAGGTTAGACCTCTCTGGTCAGTCCCCGAAGAGGGATTTTGAGGGTACCTGGGGTCATTTCTGGACCCCCTGCTGCTGGCACCCCACGCCACCCAGCCCACAAGCCTGCCAGCTGGCGCCTTACCTCCTGCTGGCCCCACTGCCCTTCCATCATTGCCGTGGCTCCAGGACCCTTTGGGAAGCCGTGCATGTCGTGCTGAGACACTGGGACCCATAGGACAGCCACATGCTACAGATCCCTTCCCCAACGAGCTACTGTGGCTCCCAGCCCCACCGAGCAGCTACACACATGTCTCCCAAACCCCCTGGGCAGACTTGCTGCCACGCACTGGATGGCCCTGCCATCACCCCACTGCCCTGCCAGCCCTTCAGGGATCCTTGCCATTGGCCCTCCATCAGGATTCTCTGATCCTGCAACATCTGTTATGGTCCATGGATGTTGCTGGACCAGAGAATCCCGGTTAAGAGAGTATCAACCTGTATATCTGTGTGTGTGTGTGTGTGTGTGTGTGTGTGTGTGTGTGTGTGTGTGTGTGTGTGTGTTTGTTCAAAATTAACCCTTTGTTACAAATATACACTGAATAAAGGCTATTTTCATGAAAAGCACAATTTTCAGTTAATCCAAATTTTAAGAATTTCTGACTTAGTGTATTAGTATATGATTTGATAATGTCACAAAAACATCAAACATATAATTTCTAGAAAAAATGTAGGGAAAATGATCTCTGGAAAATGTATTTATGTAACTCATAGCTCTGAAAAATAAAAAAGTCACATATTTCCATTAACAGCCATTTTTTTGCAAAACATAATCAAATCTGTTCACAAATAAGCATGAGGGCAAATAACTGTTGGTATCCATAGGCTGTCAAAAATCAAATTCTCCTCACATATTTATCAACTTTAATCCATGAATATACTTCATGTTAAAATGAAAAAGTAAGATAGATAATAGATATTGGGAGTTAAAATTAATCCAGGCCAAATATTCTTGGATGCCAGGAAGGCATCTCCACAGCATTCCTAAACATGTAGACTATTATTTTTTCCAGCAGAGTAGTTTTAAGTTAATTTATTGCATTTTTACAGAGTATAGTCCCATATCTTATTCACAGCCTGTCAGTACAGTGGAAATTACAGCAAACATAATACTAAACATTACAACATAAATATCTGTTTTATCTAATTTGGATTGTGTAATTTTTTAAAGTAAATGAAAGCTTACTTTATTTGTGTCAAAAGCAGATCAGTGTGGCCATTACTTTTTCCTGATAGTACAATGTAAAGGGAGTATAGCTATCAGTCAGGCAATTTCCACTGTAGCTATTAACTCTTTTTTCACTAGAAGAGTTGTTTTCTATTTATTTGAAAAGAACCTAGGGCAGCCACCAAGGACCACTATAAAAGTATTCAAGCATTTGCAGTCCCATTCAAGTGAGATGGAATAGTTGCATACTTAATTTTACTACCACAGAGCTCCGTACAATCCATTGAGGAGAACTGGCATTAAATAATGTTATTCAGCTATTTTATTCCATTAAGAGGAATACATCACAGAGCATTAAACACCACTAAGAAAAGTCCTGCATTTAAATATGGTGTGTATTTATGGTATTTGTTTTGCTCCCTATATCAATTTTCTAGACAATTTACAACAGTATTAGGGAACCAATTGTTAACAATTTTGACAAATCACAGCCTTATAAGACTTTCCTATGAGAAATCTCACTTCTCAAATCTAATTTAGATATGGAGGCAGGAATTAAAGAGCATATTATTTGAGCAAAAAGGTTAGATTTAGACATGGCAAATAGATGGCTAACTATATTAATTTGCTCCATAGATCAATATTTTCCTGCAGCCAGATTATCTCTTTGAGGCATGATTGCAGTAACTGTCAAACTTGTAATGAAAAGTTTACAACTATATTTATTTAAATGGACTTTTGAATTAAATTTTGTTTTACACTTTATTACAACCAATTGCTAGACAAGCTACTGAAAATAGAAATAAAATACAAAAGATACTATGTGTCCTTTCGGAAACACCACAAAAATCATCTGAATAAATGTGTCCCAGACTGCAGACACTAATGCAGTGACAAAGGATTTATACCCCACCATTTTCAGAGTGCTGTTTTAGCGCATATACAGCCCCATTCCCAAACAATGGAGAATAAGGATTGGGCATAAACTTGCAAAAAGTTAGTATCTCCAGAATCTGATGTTCCTTGGTTTGAGTACAAGAGGATTATCATGCTAGAGTGCATTTTGATGAACCTAAAAATCAGTCAATAACCTGATCCCTAGCAATGTCAGTGGAAAATGCTTCAATGCTAACTCAATTTCAATTAATTCAGACATTTAATCAAAGTTAGCATAATTCCTAGAACTAGGGTTTAAGATAATACCAAGAAAGCAGTCTGAAACTCTTAAAGAAACATTTAAATGCTACTGTACTTATGTACTTTACTTTAAAGCTATTGGATGGAGAATCTCTTTCAGAGTCCAAGTATTTTTGTTCAATTTACTGTTGCCAAGAGTTACTGTTCAATCACAATATTATTGTATTGCTACAGAAGCAGCCATCCAGACAACAGAAGGAGCTCAATTAACAAGCATTCTTTCAGAGCTTTGCTAATCTGAGATGCTAGATTAGCAAAGATTAGAGTTTTGCTAGTCACCACTGCTAACCTTACATGTATTTATGATCATTTGGAATAACAGGTCACATAGAAAAGAAACATTGCCACACCACACTGGTTTCCCCATAAGAAGGAAATCATGAGCCTTGGGGAGAGAAGCAATATCTGCTCAATGGAGAAGGACAAAGCCATTAACAGGTAACAAATATATTATCAATCTGCAAAGGGGGAGTTCCTAAATAATCCTAAAATAAAGATTAGGAATTATTAAAATCTTGACTTGTTATTAATTTATCTACTTACACACTTTCTAGGCTTTCCCTAAAATTATGACCTACCCAGTCTACAGCTACTCTAAAAGCACTTAATCACAGCGTAATAAAAAGTGCTGTAAGAAATTTTCATAACAACCCAAAAATAGATGAAACTTCCCTGCTTAAGAATTTAATTACCATCTTGAAATAGGGGCCAATTTCCCCGAGCAGGTCACTGACATTAGCAAAGCTGTCTAAGTTGAGACAAGACGAAGACTGAATATTAAGTGCACTGAATTTTTCTGCCTGTTCTTAACTCAAAACCAAACAAAACTCACCATAGTTTAGGTTCACTTTGAACTTTGTGATGTCAAAGGAGTCATGAATTCAGGAGCATCAAAACCAAAATAGCTTTGCAAAAACTCCTATGAAATGAAGTTATCAAGTTTCACACCTCTCTGACAATAATTAGTAATTAAGTAATCAGAAAAACTGAACATCAACAATATTTTTCAGGCAAGGCTGAAGCTCAGAACTTATTTATAGGTGCAATATGCATCTGCGAAATATGATCGTGTAAAATAGAGGTGGCTGTAAAACAAGCCCACTGAAAATGTGGCCCTTAAGGATAGATAAAACAAAATGGAAAGGGAGACTTTGGGTTACTGGTTTGTTTGTTTGTTACCCTCCCCCCGCCCCCCAAGATATCTCTGCTCTTGTAAAGAGATGCTCTTTTAGGATTAATGACTAAAAAAAAATAGTCTCATTTCAATTCCTTATACACTGAACATTCCCATTCATTTCAGATTATTTAACATTAACAGAAAGCTGTAGACATCAGCATTTTGATTTGTGATTTTGGCATCAAATATTGGGGTATTTAAGAATTCTATACACACAGAATTTGATTTTAAAATCAATTTAGATAGATGTTTTAATATCACATTTGCACCCATCACCAATTAGTGCACAATAAAATAAAACAGTGAGAGTTTTTGGTACAGCATATGAATTTGTATTATTTGAAAACATAGTTCATTGTACAATTAACTAAGATCTAGCTTGTGAACGTTCATTGGTATAAAATATTTCTCATTTTGGGGACACACCAGATGGAATGCAGAGCACAGTGGGACATGCCATTTATCACAATGACAGTGTGTAGGTAGCAGTGATCCTCTCACCACAGGAGGAAGCTAGAACTGCAAATGTGGAGCAGCATTAAAAGCTCTACTAGTGGAGTTTGGCAACCTTGTATTACTCATTAACTGAATCATATTAATTTATTAGCCATATATATCAATGTAATTCACTACAGAACTGTCACCACAAACAGTTTATAATTGTTAGCATTCCCCATGGGCAGAGAAATGTAGCAATTATCTTGAAGCAGTGTGTAGTTCTTTGATTTTTAAAAAAAGATAATAATTCAGTCAAACTAAGTAATGCCAATAACAACAAAGTTGTCCATATGCTTCTTATGAGAAAGGGAGCTTAAAAAAAATCCCTGATTACCAAAAGGGATAATGGGAAACAATGTGAGTGATATTCAGAAGTGAGATGTAAATACACCAATATGCTCACTCTGCTGTATTGATGGAGACAGTTCACTAATCCATATAAATCATATGCTTCCTTTGTGCCAAGGCTATTTTAAATGGGACAAAGAGGATTCACACTACTTTCATTTTTTTTAACAGCAGCCATCAGACATGGCAGTCCTAAATCCCAACTACTGCAGGTGGTAAACGAGTCAACAAGTACGCTGTACATCAACAGGAGGATATGCTTATGTGGCAAGCTACTTCCTCTCAGAATCCAATCAGCTTAGCTTCATAATAAGAACAGAGTTGCTTCTAAAGATTTGGCTTATATATTTTTCTAGTCTGAATAAACACCAGAATTTTCTAAGTTTATCTGAATTTCAAATATTTTAGCCAATGCCACACATTGCTGTTGACTTCCATGCAGCAGAGCCCTGATCCTACATTGTCTTGGCTGCATCTCTCAATAAGCACGTTCTCATTCCTTCTAACCCCTGAGCTCTGCAGACTTTCACAGCAGGTCTTGCAAAGTCTCTGCGAGGCCAAAGACAGCTACTCAACTGCAGTTCAGAAGCAGGTTTGGGACCAGGTATGGGTGGAAATGGAAAGAAAAAATGATTAACAAAAGACAGGTGGGCACTGATTGTGTTGATAAACCACACATTTAATTCTCTGACATACAGATCCTTAATTAAATTGCTGGAAAGACAAATTATTCTTAACATTTTTCTCTGGGCCTACAGAAACAGTGAAAAGCTATTTAATACAGTATTTAAAAGCAAGGAAACACTTAAAGCATTTCTGTTTAATATTCTGATTAAATATTCACTGTCACTAGCTGATATTCAATTCATTATCTACTAATATATTTATAAAATGAAACTATTCCATTTACAAACAACGAGTAGTCCTGTGGCACCTTACAGACAAATTTTATTATATATATAAACTGTAAATGGAAAAAAATGTCTCAGAGGGGTAGCCATGTTGGTCTGTAACTTTAAAAACAGTGAGTAGTCCTGTAGTCAGATGAGATGATCCTGAATGGATTCACCCAGGTTCATTTGATCTGAAGAAGAGGATTTTGCCCACAAAAGCTCATGATACTATACATTTGTTAGTCTGTAAGGTGCCACAGGACTACTCATTTTTTTTAAAGTAATAGACTAACATGGCTACCTCTCTGAGACTTCTATTCCATTTACAGTTAACTTTTAATAAACCAATAAGAAGCTAAGTTAGACTGAAAAAATACACAGGTTTTCAAACAAGATGTTGTGTTTTCTGCCTATGTACTTGCAGCCAAAAACTCAAAGTGAGGAAGTGCAGTATGCCTAATTTAACTGTCTGTTTATTATGTGAAAATGACCATGTAAACTGAGCTGCTATAAGCCAAATGGGTGATGAAATAGTGTCATGTATTACAAGAGGTGAAATGAAGAAAACTGACTCAAGTCTTAAGAAAGTCTTCCTGGAGATGCTGTGATTTTGAATTGATAGAACACTAAGGATATGTCTAGACTACAATGATCTATCGAAATAGGTACGCAAAATGCGCTCTGCAATTTATGTACCTTTTTCCGATATTATTTTCGGAAGAGGCTTTTTTTAAATTTGGCTCATCTACGTAGAAGCAAATTTTGGAAAATCCTCCTCTTTCGGAAAAGCCCTTCTTCCTCACGGAAGAAGGAAGACAGGGCTTCTGAAGGAATGCGTCTGCTCTGCCCCCCCCCCCCCCAAAAAAGCAGAATAGCAGAAGCGTTCCCTGGACGCTACGGAGTTTAGACATAGCCTAAAAGAGGGAGGGGACTAAAATATAAATCAAAGGAGGGTGTGAATCATGTCATTACTGCTGAGGAGCTCATTTTGAAGGAGCAGTGAACAAACAGATTGATATGTCGGAGAAAAAGAAAGACATACTGTCTGACTTAGGAAAATTTCAAAGCTTCAATACTCAAGCATAGAGGCTACGTCTACACTGCCCTCTGTTGTACAAGAAAATATGCAAATGAGGGGAAGCGGTGAATATTGCCATGATTCATTTGCATACTCATTTGCATACAAGTGGCTTTTGCGCAAAAAGGTGCTGTCTACACTGCTCCTTTTTGTGCAAAAACCCTCTCTTGCGCAAGAGCCATTCTTCCTGAAAAAAAGCAGCAGAACATCTCGTGTGCAAAAGCCCCTTGAGCAAAAATGGCAGTTCATTAAGTATGCAAATAAGGCACAGCAATATTCACCGCTTCACCGCATTTGCATATTTTCTTGTGCAACGAGGGCAGTGTAGACGTAGCCTCTATGCTTCAGTATATGCTTGAGATGTAGCCAATGAGTTTTAAAATGTCCCATCTGAATCATGAAGGCAGATTTACGTAGACATCTTTGTGTGTTTGTATAATCCACACACTTAGGGTACGTCTAGGCTACGTCCTTCTTTCGACAGAGGGATGTAAATTAGGCACTTTGAAATTGCAAATGAAGCCAGGATTTGAATTTACCGCACTTCATTTGCATAATCGCGTAGTGGCACTCTTTTGAAAAAGCGCTATTTTGAAATTGAAAACGCAGTTTAGACACAGTTCTTTTGAAAATAGAAGCCTTTTTTGAAAGATCCTGTAAACCTCAAGGCTTCTATTTTTTGAAAGAACTACATCTAGACTGCAGTTTCAATAGCACTACCTCAGCTTGCGGAAGTATGTAATCCACATACCAAGGCTATATCTAGACTGCCCCCTCTTGTGCAAAAAAATATGCAAATGAGGTGAAGCATAGAATATTGCCATGCCTTATCTGCATAATTAATGAGGCTCTGTTTTTGCATAAGAGGCTTTTGCGCAAAAAGGAGCTGTCTACACTGCTCCTCTTTGCACAAAAACCCCCTCTTGTGCAAGAGCTGATCTTCATGAAAAAAAGAACAGTTCTTGCATAAGAGGGAGGCAAAAGCCTCTTACGCAAAAATAGAGCCTCATTAATTATGCAAATGAGGCACAGTGATGTCCCACGCTTTGCCTCATTTACATATTTTTTTGCACAAAAGGGGGCAGCCCTAGCATGGTTCACTGTCCTTTGTCGTAGCACTTAGACCAATTACAGCCAGAGATAAGAACAAAGGAGCTCTCCATCAGAAAGTAATAAGCATCTGGCTTTATAGCTCAAGCTGTAGAGATACATATAGTAAGCTCCAGAGGTTCCTGGTTCAAATCCACCTCCTGGCTATTATATTTGCTTCACCAAGATGAGAGGCTTAGGTTATTTAAGAGGAAAGAGTTCAATGGAGATGGAATCCTGAGGAGGTCCAGAAGAAGAAAAGACACTTAGGCTATGTTACGCTGATTATTTTCAGGAATAACGGCATTGCGCAAGAGGGTTTTTCTTGCGCAAGAAGGGGCAGTGTAGACAGCTCCTTCTGGCGCAAAAGCCTCTTTTGCAAAAATGGTGGCTCATTAGATATGCAAATGAGGCTCGGCGATAATCCACGCTTTGCCTCATTTGCATATTTCTGGCGCAAGATTGCACCAGTGTAGACATAGCCCTAGGGTGGAAATCTACATTGCATGGATAGAGACAGAGAAGAAGAATGAGCTAAAGGAGGAAACCCCAACGTGTGAGGAAAGAATCCTCCCCAACACACTTTCCTAGTCAATGGAAAGAGCAGGTTCTCCTCAGGCTGGGCCAATTGGCTACATTCTCTCCCTAGTTACTCTCCAGCCCTGACTGTTCTCCTCTCCGGCTGATAGCCTATAAGTGCAGCCAGATTGCCCAGCAAACAGGAGAAAGTGTTCTACTTCCCACATAACAGAAAGCTAACACTGTTTTAGAAAAAAATACTTGTCTAGGACACTGTTTAGGACTGTCACTACTTACAGAAAGGAGAGCCCAGGCCAAACAAGTAATGACAGGTATGAGAACGTTAGTACCCAAACTGTCATGTGACCAGGAGACAATGGATTAATACCTCTGATCATCCCTCTGATTCTAGTCTACTACATATCACCCTAGGCGTATAACCACCTCACCTCTTTTGAGAAGCATTAAAATGCAGTGTTCTTACTTCATTTTTTGGAAAAGAGAGAGTACAGAGGGAGAGGAGGCTTCCCATGCTGCTTCTGTCCCCAGCAAAATTTCTCAGCTTCTTCTAGCTGAAAGCTAGTCAATGGGAGCCAATGGATTTTGTTAGGGTGCAGGGGTAGCATATGAAGTCTCCTCCTCTATCTCTAGCATCCAGGGCACAGAAAAGCCAGCTGTTTAAAGAAGCATGAGCTGCTCTGTAATAAGGGTCCTGGCAAGGCAACTGTGGGCCAGATCCGGTGGATTGGCAGGCTCACTGGCTGTATCTTGCCCACCTAGCCTTAACTGAAGGAGAACTCTCATAGATTCAACTTCCCCTTGGAGCACTCCTGTCAAAGGGTATGTCTACACTTGCACCCTAGTTCGGACTAGGGATGCAAACGCAGGCATTCAAAATTGCTAATGAAGTGGGGATTTAAATATCCTGCACTTCATTAGCAAGATCTCGCGGCACGCTAGTTCGAATCACAACTGATTCAAACCAGGAAGTGCACCCCGGGATGCGTTTGGTTCGCCTTAGTTCGAACCAAATCCCTTGGCTTGAACTAATGTTACTCCTAAAAAATTGAGGAGCTGGGGAGGGGAGACAACAGAGCAGAACAGTTCAAAGTACGTAGGGAATACTGTGACCATATAGGCTCTCCTTTGTGTCTCCAAAGGACTTGTAGTCATCACAATACCTCTTCATTCTGAAGAATATCGTAGCAGAAATAATTTTTAAAATTACTTTAATATTTGGTTAAACATGTTTAACTATTTCCAAAACACTGTCCAATAATTTGAAGTTTAATCTTTTGAGTTGATTTATTCTGTGTACTTTTAAAGTATGCCCTTCTACTTTCTGTGGTCAGAGTAGCACAAGAGGACCACACTAAGCCACGTTAATACTATTTTACTATGCACACAAGGCATCCGGGGGTACTAAAACATTACCACTTTAATCTAATATGCCTTTTGCATAATTTTAGACCCTATTTGCAAATGCATTTGTCAACATTTGGCAACAATTTATCAACACTGGTTGCCTCCTGTACATGTTGTCACCAGTAGAGAATAAATAAAACAGAAAATATGAAAACACTTAGCCTGGGAGGAATGGATACTGTTTTTTAGAATTCTAATAAAAAATGTGTTTATGAAAATCAGTCTTCAGAGTGAATACATAATTCTAGATCTTCACTACATTAGAAATGAATTATTAATCACACATTATTATAATTACACAACAGACTGGGACCAACTGAACTGGGGGGATGAATCTAGCAAAATGCTTCCAAATACTGACTGTGTTTAAAGCAATTATTACTGTTAATATTACTTAAAAAATTTATTCCTGCTTCCATAGTGGTATTTTATTATAGCCCAGCGCATCCAGAGAAGTAAAATCCATTGATTTCCACTTAATGCACAATGGGACATAGGACGATATAAGGTCCCAAACCTGAAACTTCCTGTATGTGGGTGGACTTCTGTGCCCACATAGAGTCTTACTGCGCTCAGTGGGACAGCGTAGCAGTCCCCCATGTGCAAGAAATTACAGGATCAAGGCCCACGTTACCACTCTCCAGGCACTCCCTTATGAGCCACCTAATAACTAAAGAGGGGCATATCCCTTTCCATTACAGTCCGTCCCATCAAAATTCTAAATGTCTCCTGCAAGGTGAGAAATGCAACTCTTGTTAAACAGCATGCAAGACTGCTTGTGTCTCAGGGAAGGTCTACAATGTGGGGAAAAGTCAATGTAACCTTGCAATGTGAGTAACGTTAGTAATGTAATTCAAGACAATGTAGCTAAGATCTGTTTACTGAGGGGTCTGCACCACGCTGGATCAATGGGAGAAACATTCCTGTCAAATCCCCTTACTTTTCTCATTCCAGTGGAGTACTGGAGTCGACAGGAAAACAATCAGTGGTTGATATACCAGGTCTTCACTGGACACACTAAATCGACTCGCAGTGGATTGATTGCCACAGTGTTGATCCCACCAGTAGTGGAGACAAGTCCTTGGTAATGATCCAAAATATTCAATGCCCTGGATGTTTCTGGACTGTAATTTGGGAATATCAGTATGATTTCTACAACTGTTATATATTAAGTCATTGTTTACATTCTACTATAATTCATTTGGTTGTGTATTGTTGACCTTATTATCAAATAAACATATACACACTGCACTATCACTTGGTAGCATGGTAACAAGAAGCTTCACTGAAATGTATATTCACTATGCTTTTAATTTACATTGCCTTAAGTAACAGAATAGCAACAACACACTATTAATGATGTAGTATTTTAGGTATATGTATAACCTATAGGTGGTATTATTATTCCATTATTTTATATTGTGGTACTAAATTAAGAGAACTAAAACAGAACTTCATGATCTTCTGAATTTAGTTTTATTCATCCTTTTGATAACCACAGTTTCCATAGTAAATGTGACCAGTTTTATGTCTTCCTAAACTAATGATTTTACATATATACTAGCCTCCCTGTTTATAGCCTATGAGAACTAAAAGACACATGAACCAGAAAGGAAGAAATAAGGCTATTTAAGGTAATGGCTAATATTACCAAGGGGGTGGGGTTTGGTAATAAAATAATGTATCTAATGGAATTTCCTTTAAGGAAATTACACATAATAAAGAATTAAAGTAAAAATCTATTAGATTTTAGTCACTGCAGCATAAAAACACAGTTTTCATGAATACTCAAAAATCCAATAATGTAACCTCCGGTAAAAGTTGAAAAGCCCTGTAGGATATGGCATTTGGATCAATATTAGTTTATTTCAACTGCTGTGCAGTATGAAGAGACCAGGCTCATCATCTGATGGATTTTATTACCTGTCGGGGAGATAAGTCCTGGTGATAACAGGCCTGGGACTCCATGGGGCAGAAGACGTGCGTTTTCTTGTATTGCAACTCCCAGAGAGCGCTTGGGGGGTCTTCCTGGCCGTGAGCTGTTGAAATAAAAATAGGATACATTTTTAATTGAGTGTCTTTTGCATTCAAGTCTTCTAGTTTCTTGCTTTTTAGTCCTGGTTTCCCTTTGTCATAGATTCATTGATGGTTTTGATTGCTATTTAAGGGCTAAGCTAATAATTTTGGCCTAACCTATCAAATTCTCACATTTTTCACATTAGCTAGAGCAGTCTATGAATTGTGGTCAGTGTTCCCTCTAAGTTGCACGGCAGCACAGCTTCAATCAGTCCCACCAAGTCAGAGGCTCAGGGCTTTGTGCATAGAGCTGACTGACTGGGCCGGGCTAATTAATAACCTGTGAAGCTTAGAGGGAACACTGCTTGTGGTTATAATTTTAATACATAATGTAAAGAAATAAAATATCTGTGTATTTATCTATTCCATTCATCCAGTTCTCTAATGCAATTTGTATGTCTGGATTATCATTCTGCAGCTGTCAACAGAGCAAAAGCCATTAGAATCATCTCTTTCCCACACCAAATGATAAAAATATAAGGTTATAATATTTGCAAAGATATTGCCATTTTTCTTTAGCAAAAAAAACTACATTTTACTCAGTTGAATAATAGAGCTTTAGACAAAATGCTATGAAACACTGTATAAAATAAACAAGTTGCAACAACAAATGAGTTTAAAAGAGACAGCATATCCAAGACACTTTTGGTTTGCAAAGAAATTTCAGTTAAAGTTCACTCTATCAACTTTACAGTTGCCAAGCTCTCCACCAATGTAAGACAAACTCTGCGTTTAAAGAAGACACCTTCTAGCACCACTACGCAGAGGTACCATTAGTCTGTTCATTTTTCATACAATGTGCTAGTGTTATTTTGTTTTATTGTACATCGAACTAGCACACAATCATTTTTTCTGGTTTACTATTTTTGCTGTATAACCCCTCCCTACTCTTCTTTCTAGTTTTGTTTTAGGCAGTTTTAAATTTCACTTTATTCATTGTTTTTTCTTGTTAGTGTTTACCCTGTTTTAGCAAGTCTAACCACCAGGCTGGAATGGTTCTGAAACGAAATCTACTGTAATGTCCAGATAGTCACAGAAGGGGGAAGAAAGAGAGGGAAGAGAGAGAGAGAGAGAATATGAGCATGGTACAGGAAACTCAGACTCATTATCTCTTTACTCCAAAAAGAATAGCATTATGCTGGTTTACCAAATAATCTATATAATTTCATTGCTACTAGAACATCATGCTAAATTCAATTAAACATTTTTCAGTTGTACTAGGAATACTTCCCATTTTAATAGACCTTAAATGTAATCTTTTCTCAACATATAAAGTGTTATGTGCCTGCTGTACTCCACCCTACATTTTCATGTCTAAGATACCTATTGACTAGTCTGTCTAGAGATAGTGTACAGTATATTTCACATTAAAGCAGGATGAAAGGTAAAATTACACCTAGATTGCAGGTTTTGATGAATTATAACAAATTGTTATTGTTTCATTCTTTGAAAAGTCGTAGAGACCGGCAGATATCCTGGATGATTGGAAAAAGGCAAATGTAGTGCCCATCTTTAAGAAAGGGAAGAAGGACGATCCAGGAAACTATATGCTGATCAGTTTTACCTCAGTCCCTGGAAAAATCATGGAGGGGATCCTCAAGGAATCCATTTTGAAGCATTTAGAAGAGGGGAAGGTGATCAGGAATAGTCAGCATGGATTTACAAAGGGCAAGTCATGCCTGACCAATCTGATTAACTTCTATGATGAGGTAACTGGCACTGTGGATATAGGGAAGTCAGTGGATGTGATCCTTGACTTTAGCAAGGCTTTTGATACGGTCTCCCACAATATTCTTGCCAGCAAGTTAAGGGAATGTTGATTGGATAAATGGATGGTAAGATGGATTGAAAGATGGCTAGAAGGTTGGGCCCAGCGGGTAGTGATCAATGGCTCGATGTCAGGATGGTGGTCAGTTTCTAGTGGAGTGCCCCAACATTTGGTTCTGGGACTGGTTTTGTTCAACATCTTTATTAATGACCTGGATGAGGGGATGGACTGCACCCTCAGCAAGATTGCAGATGATACTAAGCTAGGGGGAGAGGTAAATACACTGGAGGGCAGGGATAGAGTCCAGAGTGACTTAGATACATTGGAGGATTGGGCCACAAGAAATCTGATGAGGTTCAACAAGGACAAGTGTAGAGTTCTGCACTTGGGACGGAAGAATCCCAAGCATTTTTATAGGCTGTGGACCAGCTGGCTAAGTAACAGTTCTGTAGAAAAGGACCTGGGAATTACAGTGGATGAGAAGCTGGATATAAGCCAGCAGTGTGCCTTTGTAGCCAAGAAGGCTAATGGCATATTAGGTTGCATTAAGAGAAACAATTCCAGTAGATGCAGAGATGTGATTATTCCTCTTATTCGGGTTTGGTGAGGCCACATCTGGACTATTGTGTCCAGTTCTGGGCCCCCAATTACAGGAAGTATGTGGATGCATTGGAGAGGGTCTAGTGGAGGGCTACCAAAATGATTAGGGGGTTGGGGCATATGACCTACAAAGAGAGGCTGAGGGAGGTGGGTCTATTTAGTCTGCAGAAGAGAAGAGTGAGGGGGGATTTGATAGCAGCGTTCAACTTCCTTAAGGGAGGTGCCAAACAGGCTGGACAAAGGCTATTCACAGTAGTGACGGATGGCAGAACAAGGAACAATGGTCTCAAGTTGCGGTGGGAGAGGTCCATGTTGGATATTAGGAAAATCTATTTCACTAGGAGGGTGGTGAAGCACTGGAATGGGTTACCTAGGGAAGTAGTGGAGTCTCCATCCCTAGAGGTGTTTAAGTCTCAGCTTGACAAAGACCTGGCTGGGTTGATTTAGCTGAGATTTGTCCTGCCTTGGGCAGGGGGCTGGACTTGATGACCTTGTGAGGTCTCTTCCAGCTCTATGGTTCTATGATTTATAAAAGTATACATAAAATGTGCCTAATATTCTAAGTACTTTTGACATATATTACAAGAACAAATCCACTAATATTTGCAGCGCTGTTCACTGATGGCCCATAACAAAACTCAGTCCTCAAAAGAATATTTATAAAAGCTTCTCACCTCAACAATGTTTTATATAAATAAGATTAATTTAAAAAAATTTAAATCTGAATATACACAGTTTTGGAGGCAGGAGGAGGATGGTTGGATTTTTGTCACGCTGACATGACTACTCACAAGACTAAATGTTTGCAAGGCCAGAGTCTTAAATATTTCTCAGCTCTTTCTGCAAATACTACAAGCAAAAATGAAACTCATGAATAATTTATCATTAACTAAGCTGCACAAAGTATGAACAGTAAACAAATATAAATACTGAAAAATGAATTCTGGTTTACAGTAAAAGTTTTGCTGACTTTTAAATGACTACTCACAGAAGTAATGTGAGCATGATTTGACCTTAGATATTGCAATACTTTTTTGGTTCTTATGCTCTCCACTATTTCTAACAAGACATAAGAAATCTTTTTTGTTTTGTTAAAAACACCACATATCATTTTTAATCCGTCCATCTCTTTTTAGTGAATAGGGGTATGTCTACACTACCCCGCTAGTTCGAACTAGCGGGGTAATATAGGCATACCGCACTTGCAAATGAAGCCCAGGATTTGAATTTCCCGGGCTTCATTTGCATAAGCAGGGCTCCGCCATTTTTAAATCCCCGCTCGTTCGAACCCTGTGCCGCGCGGCTACACGCGGCACGAACTAGGTAGTTCGAACTAGGTAGTTCGAACCAGGAGGGTAGTGTAGACATACCCTAGCAGAATAGTAATAAAACACCATAAGCCTAGTTACAGTCTTACTTACACACTTCTAACCTTATTGTTTTTAGTGACATTATTTCAAATTTGTAGTAAGAATATAAGAATGGCCAAACTGGGACAGACCAAATATCCACCCAGGCCAGTATCCTGTCTTCAAGCACTGGGCAATACCAGATGTCCCAGAGGAAGTGAACAGAACAGGAAATTGTCAAGCAATCCCCTCTTCTGTCACCCATTCCCAGGCTCTGAAAGAGGCTAGGGACACCACTCCTATTCATCCTGGCTAATAGCCATTGATGTACCTAAACTCAGGAATTTATCTATTTCTTTCTTGAACCCTGTTAAAGTCCTGGTCTTCACAACATCCTCTGGCAAGGATGTGCGCTGTGTGAAGAAAAACTTCCTTTTGTAGTCTAAATAAGTAGTCTAAATAAGATCAAAATCGAGCCAAGTTCATGTTTAATGTACATACAATTATCTAGCTGCTATTTATTATTACTTGTTCCTCACCCATTCAACATCTGCCAAAAACTGTATATGGGATTTTAACACTGCATTCAGTAAGTCTTCATGAAATTAATCACAATGTCCCTGAAGTGGGGAGCCAAGGTAAGGTTTTGTCCTGGCCTACAGGAGGAAGGGTAGCAGTGTTTTACAGGTTTGGGAAGGGGACAGAGGAGTGAAAGCAGAAGCAAAAAGGGTAGGTGTGAGATGAGCAAGGTGATGCTGACTCATCCCTGGGAATATATGAGTGGAAAGCTTTAAAAGTGGCAGGTTCTGATAATAGAAGTCCTTTCTCCATGCAGCAGACAAGGCAACATTAATACTTCCTTCCTTCAAAGTGGAGAATATCAAATCGGTTAGAACCTGCTGTGAGCACTGCACTAGTCATTCATAGGTAGAGTAGGGGTCCTTTTGCCCCAGCCACATCCGATTTCAGAGAGGACTTATTATGGGGAGTAGGGAAGAATGTTAGGGGTATAATGTCAAAACCCATTTTGTAAGTGTGGGGTGGATATACAGTGCAGGTGCCATGTAAGGAAGGCATCCAGTGGTCAGATGAATAGTCTGGAAAAGGAATTGAAAAGGAGGTGCCGGTTAATGGAACAAAATGGAGAGAGGTTGGGGCTCCTACGATTGGTATGACAGGAGCCACTCCTTCCCCTCTTTCAGTCCACAATAACCTTCCTGGATAGTAAGATCCTTGGGTTGGCTGAGTGTTACCTACTAGCCCTGTGCTCTTGGGAGCCAGGGAGTGACATTCATGAAAAACTATCCTCCCACTCTTCCCCTAAGCCTTTGCTAGAATCAGACAAAGCAATGAAAAGGCCAGGGAAGACACACCTAAACTAATTAAGGAAACACCCCAGCCTCATCTGTATTGAAGATGGAACTCATTAGCATATAGAATGGAGACCAGCTCTTCCAAGCAGGAATAACAATGAACTATGGGATACTGAAAGCAGAGAAGCACTGCATGATGGGAAATCTCTATTCCAGATGCTAATGAACCTAGGCCTGCTCACACCCAAATTAGTCATTATCAGACCAATTCTAGTAACGATCCTATTGACATCTAAAATACTCATAGACTCATAGACTTTAAGGTCAGAAGGGACCATTATGATCATCTAGTCTGACCCCCTGCACAATGCAGGCAACAGAATCTCACCCACCCCATCCTAGAATAATCCTCTCACCTATATTTCAGATACTGAAGCCTTCAAATAGTTTGAAGACCCCAAGATGCAGAGAATCCTCCAGCTGTAATCTGTACCCCATGCTACAGAGGGAGGCGAAAAACCTCCAGGGCCTCTGCCAATATACCCCGGAGGAAAATTCCTTCCTGATCCCAAATATGGCGATCAGCTAAACCCTGAGCATGTGGGCAAGACTCACCAGCCAGACACCAAGAAAGTTCTCTAAAGTAACTCCTATCATCCCTCCATTGACCTATTTACCACTGATAATGAATGGTCAATTAGTTACCAAGATTATGTTATCTCATCAAACCATTCCCTTCATAAACCCATCTAGTTTAATCTTGAAGCCAGATAGATCTTTTGCCCCCACTACTTCCCTTGGAAGGCCGTTCCAGAACCTCATTCCTCTAATGGTTAGAAACCTTCGTCTAATCTCAAGTCTAAACTTCCTACTAGCCAGCTTATATCCATTTGTTCTTGTGTCCACATTGGTATTAAGCTTAAATAATTCCTCTCCTTCCTTGGTATTTATCCCTCTAATATATTTAAAGAGAGCAATTATGTCCCCCCTCAGCCTTCTTTTGGTTAAGGTAAACAAGCTAAGCTCCTTTAGACTCCTTTCATAAGACAGGTTTTCCATTCCTCGGATCATCCTAGTGACCCTTCTTTGTACCTGTTCCAGTTTGAATTCATCCTTCTTAAACATGGGAGACCAGAACTGCACACGGTATTCCAAATGGGGTCTCACCAATGCCTTGTATAATGGCACTAACACCTCCTTATTCTCACTGGAAATACCTCGCCTAATACATCCCAAGACCGTATTAGCCTTTTTCATGGCCATGTCACAGTGACGGCTCATAGTCATCCTATAATCAACCAGGACTCCGAGGTCCTTCTCCTCCTCCGTTACTTCCAACTGATGTGTCCCCAGCTTATAACTAAAATTTTTGTTATTAATCCCTAAATGCATAACCTTACACTTCTCACTATTAAATTTCATCCTATTGCTATCACTCCAATTTACAAGGTCATCCAGATCTTCCTATATGATATCCCAATCCTTTTCTGAATACCTCCCAACTTTGTGTCATCCTCAAATTTTATCAGGACACTTCCACTTTTGGTGCCAAGGTCAGCAATAAAAAGATTAAATAAAATTGGCCCCAAAACTGATCCCTGAGGAACTCCTCTACTAACCTTCCTCCAACCTGATAGTTCACCTTTCAGTATGACCTACTGTAGTCTCCCCTTTAACCAGTTGCTTATCCACCTCTCATCTTTCATATTAATCCCTATCTTTTCCAATTTAACCAATAATTCCCCATGCGGTACTATATCAAATGCCTTACTAAAATCGAGGTAGATTAGATCCACTGCATTTCCTTTATCTAAAAAATCTGTTACTTTCTCAAAAACAGGAGATCAGGTTGGTTTGGCACGATCTACCTTTTGTAAAACCATGTTGTAATTTGTCCCAATTGCCATTAACCTCAATGTCTCTAACTACTTTCTCCTTCAAAATTTTACCTAAGATCTTGCATACTACTGGTGTCAAACTAACAGGCCTATAGTTACCCGGGTCACTTTTTTTCCCTTTCTTAAAAATAGGAACTATATTAGCAATTCTCCAGTCAAATGAGTCCAACCCCGGAGTTTAGAGATTTATTAAAAAATTTTGCTAATGGACTTGCAATTTCATGTGCCAGTTCCTTTAATATTCTTGGATGAAGATTATCTGGGCCCCCCGATTTACTCCCATTAAGCTGTTCAAGTTTGGCTTTTACCTCGGATATGGTAATATCTACCTCCATATCCCTAGTCCCATTTGTTATGTTACCATTATCCCTAAGCTCTTCATTAGCCTCATAAAAGACTGAAGCAAAGTATTTGTTTAGATATTGGGCCATTCCTAGATTATACTTAACCTCCACTCCATCCTTAGTAATTAGCGGTCCTACTTCTTTTTTTTTCCTATTTATATGGCTATAAAACCTTTTACTATTGGTTTTAATTCCCTTTGCAAGGTCCAATTCTACCTGACTTTTAGCCTCTCTCACTTTGACCCTACATGCTCTAACCTCAATAAGGTAGCTTTCTTTACTGATCCCTCCCATCTTCCATTCCTTATATGCTTTCTGCTTTTTCTTAATCACCTCTCTGAGATGCTTGCTCATCCAGCTTGGTCTAACACACCTGCCTATAAAATTTTTCCCTTTTCTTGGGATACAGGCTTCTGACAGCTTGTGCAACTTTTACTTAAAATAATCCCAGGCCTCCTCCACCTCACAATTCGTAATTTCTTTAGTCCAATCAACTTCCCTAACTAATTTCCTTAATTTATTAAAGTTAGCCCTTTTGAAATAAAAAACCCTAGTCTCAGATTTATTTTTGTTTATCCTTCCATTTAATTTGAACTGAATTAGCTCATGATCACTCGAGCCAAGGTTGTCCCCTACAACCATTTCATCTATGAGGTCCTCACTACTCCCCAAATCAAATGTAAAATAGCATTCCCCCCTTGTTGGTTCAGCAACTACTTGATGAAGGAATTCATCAGCTATCACATCTAGGAAAATCTGAGCCCTATTATTATTACTAGCACTTGTTCTGCAGTCTATATCTGGAAAGTTGAAATCTCCCATGATTACGCAGTTTCCATGAGTATTTACTTCATTAAATACAGGACTATGTAGCACTTTAAAGACTAACAAGATGGTTTATTAGATGATGAGCTTTCGTGGGCCAGACCTACTTCCTCAGATCAAATAGTGGGTCTGGCCCACGAAAGCTCATCATCTAATTAACCATCTTGTTAGTCTTTAAAGTGCTACATAGTCCTGTATTTTGTTTCAGCTACACCAGACTAACACGGCTACATTTCTACTTCATTAAAAACATTAACGAGGTCTCTATCCATATCCAAATTGGATCCTGGTGGTCTATAACACACCCCAAGCATTATCCCAGGGGAGGATCTGATAGTTTTCTTCCCCAATGTGATTTTTGCCCAAACAGACTCTGTCTTCTCCATTCCATCATTTTTTATTTCTTTACAATCTATCTCATCTTTGATATACAATGCGACTCCAACACCTTTACCCTTATTTCTATCTTTCCTAAACAGCACATATCCTTCAATACCTGTACTCCAGTCATGCCTAGTATTCCACCATGTTTCTGTTATTCCTATTATATCTGCTTTCACTTTCAGGACCAATAGCTCTAGTTCCTCCATTTTGTTACCTAGGCTCGTTGCATTGGTGTACAAACATCTTAATTTTTGCTGTTTGGCCTCGCTCACATTCTTTACCCAATTTGGCACGGATGTTGTACCTCCAATATGACCTATTAAACTAGTATCCACCCTACCCTTCCTCATGTACATTCTCCTACCCCCAGCTATATCCTTTCTTACTTCGTTTTCCTCCCTCTCAGTGTTAAAATCTGGCGTAGAGATTACCTGGACAGCTCCCAACCATCTCCCCCAAATTCCTAGTTTAAAGCTCTCTTAATCAGTTAAGCCAACCTCCGTCCTAGAAGTCTATTTCCCTCCCTACTTAGGTGAAGTCCATCCCGAGAGAACATTCCTCTGTCCATAAATGCCTCCCAGTGACCATACATCCCAAAGCCCTCCTTATAGCACCACTGCCTAAGCCCGTGGTCCCCAACACGGTGCCCGCGGGCGCCATGGCGCCCGCGGGGGCATTTCAATGCGCCCGCCAGGTGCTCGGGGCTGGCCTGGCCCCAGGCACATGGCGCACGGGCACTTGCGGGGGGAGCGCGCTTGGCGGGAGGAGTGCCGGGCGCGCGGCACTCGGCGGGAGGGGACGGGGAGGAGCGCCGGCCCCAGGCACGCGGTGGGGGGGGAGCGCCAGCCCCGGGCACGCGGCGGGGGGGAGCACCGGCCTCGGGCACGCGGCACTCGGCGGAGGGGGGAGGGGAGCGCCGGCCCCGGGCGCGCGGCACTCGGCAGGAGGGGGGGAGTGCTGGCCCCGGCCCCGGGGCACTCGGCGGGGGGGGGGGAGTGCCGGCCCCGGGCGCTCGGCACTCGGCGGGGGGGGAGCGCCGGCCCCGGGCGCGCGGCACTCGGCGGGGGGGGAAGCGCCGGCCCCGGATGCGCGGCACTCGGCGGGGGGAGGAGCGCCGGCCCCGGGCGTTCAGCCCTTGGAGGGGGCCCTGCCTCCGGGCGCGCAGCTATGGGGGGGCCGCCCCCGGACGCGCAAGTGTCCCCGCCCCCTGGTGCCCGGCGGGCAAACGGCCACGTCCCCTGGTGCCCGACAACGTCAAAAGGTTGGGGACCACTGGCCTAAGCCATCTTTTGATCATCATAATCCTGTCACATCTTAGTTGCCCTTCTCTAGGAACAGGCAGAATCCCACTAAAGATCACCTGAGCGTTCTCCCCAGACTAGCATAGTCTCCCTTAATTCGTTCCAGTGAGAATCTAGCTGTATCATTTGTTCCTACATGAAGGATGATCAATGGATTCCTTCCTGCTCCCTTAATAATCCTCTTCAACCTCAGTTCCACATCCCATATCTTAGCACCTGGCAGACAGCACACCCTTCTATTCTCTGGGGGTATGTCTACACTACCCCGCTAGTTTGAACTAGCGGGGTAATGTATGCATACCGCACTTGCTAATGAAGCCCGGGATTTGAATTTCCCGGGCTTCATTAGCATAAGCGGGGAGCCGCCATTTTTAAATCCCCGCTGCTTCGAACCCCGTGTAGCCGCGCTACACGGGGTTCGAAGCAGCGGGGATTTAAAAATGGCGGCTCCCCGCTTATGCTAATGAAGCCCGGGAAATTCAAATCCCGGGCTTCATTAGCAAGTGCGGTATGCATACATTACCCTCCTAGTTCGAACTAGGAGGGTAGTGTAGACATACCCTGGATCAGCTCTGGTTACAGGCCTATCTATTCTTCGCAATAAGGAGTTCCCAATCAAGTAGACCTGCCTTTTCCTGGTGACAATGCGATTCTCTGATCTATCTCTTGCTTCCTCTGGCTGCAAGTCCTTGCCATTCCTGTTTTCCCTTGAAATCCTCTTCAACTCATCTTGTATCCTCGTGATGCTCATTATTGGTGTTGTCTCCATTAACTCTTACCCTTTATCTATGGGACTAGCCACTCTTCTCTTTTTCCTTACCCTTCCATCTTCATTATCTACCTTCTTCATTCTCCAACTCCACATACCTGTTCTTGAGCTCTGTTTTTCCTTCACTGACCCATCTTTTCCTCTGCCTGGTTCTCTTAGTCACATGCTTCCACTGTCCATTTTCTTCGCCCAGCAGTGCCCCCTCTGAGGCCCTTGATCCTGCTTCTATCTGCATATCTAAACTTTCCCCTTCAGCCACATCATGCCTTTGCTCCATCATCTGCTCAAACCCCCTTCTAAACTGGACCAGAGTTTCCACCTGCATCTCCAGTCCTCGGATCTTTTCTTCCATCAGCTCTATCAGGCTGAAACTGCCTAGTTGCATTGTGAGCTCGTTCAAGGAACATCACCCATAACCAGGGGTGATCAGTCTCTATTGTCTCGTCTCTTTCTCTTTGAACTATTGTCCTATCCCTACAAAAATTCCTATCCTTGCCCCAAGAAAAACTGTTCTGATACCTGGATTTAAACTG
Source organism: Pelodiscus sinensis (assembly GCF_049634645.1). Taxonomy (NCBI): domain Eukaryota; kingdom Metazoa; phylum Chordata; order Testudines; family Trionychidae; genus Pelodiscus; species Pelodiscus sinensis. The sequence goes on from NC_134723.1 coordinate 14,304,721, forward strand.
CATGGCTGCGTCTAGATTGGCATGATTTTCCAAAAATGCTTTTAACGGAAAAGTTTTCCATTAAAAGCATTTTCGGAACAGAGCGTCTAGATTAGCACGGACGCTTTTCCGCAAAAGCACTTTTTGCGAAAAAGCACGTCTAGACTGGCACGGATGCTTTTCCGCAAAAAGTCCTGATCGCCATTTTCGCAATCGGGGCTTTTTTACAGAAAACAAATCTGAGCTGTCTCCACTGGCCCTTTTGCGCAAAAGCTTTGTGCACAAGGGACTTTTGCCTGAACGGGAGCAGAATAGCATTTCTGCAAGAAGCACTAATTTCTTACAGTAGGAAGTCAGTGCTTTTGCAGAAATTCAAGCGGTCAGTGTAGACAGCTGGCAAGTTTTTCTGGAAAAGCAGCTGATTTTCCAGAAAAACTGGCCAGTCTAGACACAGCCTATCAGTTCCATTGAGACTTCAACATCTCCTGTCTGATCGTGCTGAGGGCTCGGCTCTGCTCTGCTCGTCTCCTGCCCTCTGGACCCCCAGCTCCCATCACCATCTGGGAATCCCGATCAGTGCAAGCTCCACGGAGTGGTGAGATCTCTCTCCCTCTCTCGTTCCCCCCCGCCACGACTACCTATCTCTAAGCCTAGCCTCCTGACTCTGCCCTATGTAAACTGTTATATGGTTAGCTAGCCCTAACATTTGTAATCAGTTCCAATTTAGATTTAATATTGTAACTGTTAGATTTAATATTGTAACTCTTTTGTGTGTTTGGCTCTCTCTCTCTCTCTCTATATATATATATATATAATAAATAACTTTGTTAAGCTGGTTGCTTCTCTCTCTTTCTTTCTCTTTTGCTCACTCTTCCTCAAGGGGTATTGTTTTGGCTTCCCCATTCGCTCTGCAACAATACTTCTTATACCCAAGCTAAAGACCCCTGTATTGCCAAAAATCCTGTGGGGTTTGCTTATCGTGTGTTTTACTAGTGAATGACTGTGGTGTGAAAGTGGAGATTAAGGGGTGCTGAACCTGGGGGCATATGAGGATGGCAGCTTAAAGTGCTGTTTAATCCAGCCCATTGAGTCCAAAGGCACATGATGGTGCAGTGTGGCATTGCTGTTAAACCCAGCCAGCTGAGTCCAGGGACATATGAGGCAGCCAGCTTGTGAGTACTGATTACCCAGTTCTCTCGGACGTGCTCTGTTAGTGGGTGTGAGTGTCTGTGTGTGTTACTAAGGTAGGAAGAACCCCATCCTCAGGAACCTAGTTCCTGCACGAGAGCTCCAGTGGGAGGAGGAATTGGCACAGGGAGAATTCAGCTCCATATGAGAGCACAAGTAAGAACAAGCAGCACATTGATAGAATTGTTAACCTTCCCCCAGTCCCATATGAGTAACCCTAAGAAATGAGCATACCCCAGAGTATTGGGCAAATCTGGTAGCATGGGGGACCTGGATGGAAAATGAAGGGGGACTGATAGAAGTCCTGGGCAATTATTTGAATGAATGTAGATTTGCCAGCGCTGTAAACTTTTATTTGCCAGGTAATCCCAGACATCCAATAATAAAATTGCAACCTTATTGTATCCATATATCCTGTCATTCTTCTCAGCTGGTAGCAGACTCCTAGAAGCTAAGCAAAGATCCATTAAAGTGAAAAAGTCACCAAGATAATTTACTTCTTTACTACTTAAAAAATCAAACTGCACGTGTTGGAAACTCTGAACTCAATTTTGTCTTTACATCTTTGATACCACATTGCATTTCCTTAATGTTTTAGATGACAATGGCTTAGGTCACTATACTGAAAAATATAATGAATGTCAATATTAGAGCTCATATGAACTTTTCAGACAAAAATAAAACATTGAAATATTACAATTCCAGAATCCATGAGTATGCCTCATAGGCATTGCAATTCTGAAGCTTCATTCTCTGATCAGTACCAGGATACCTGATCCTACTACATTTCTCAAGAGCATTAAATTCTCCAAAGGTAACAGGAGACTAAAGTTCTCATGAGGCAGCATGTTTTGATCACACACTGAAAACTTCTATTTTGAACATTCGGTAGTTTGATATTAAAATCAAAATATGCCATGAAGAACAGTTTTAGTGAAAATTTTAAGAGAAACTTAATTTTAGTTTAGATGGAATATTTTCAACTATTTGATACACTTTAACTATTTCCCTATATACTGCTCACTAATTTCTTGTGATAACTCCAGCCCCATTGGAGGCATGTCATTGTTACCAACTTTAACACATTTATCACAAGTGTGAAATAGTCTGGTGTTTTTTCAGTGAAGCGCAAACTTCGGGAGTCAATGATTATGATGAAATCTAAGCTTTCTTGTTAAAAAAAAGTTTCTAGCCCTAATGTCTGAAGAGAAAAGTATGAAAAGCATGACCCAGGAGTATACTAAAGGTTCAGAAAGAAGAACACAAATTAAAAGAATCACACTTTTTTAAAAAAAATCCCATGGCTTTGGGGAGACCAGACTTGTGATTTTTTGACAATTCGGAATTAGAAAAACTGGCATATTTATATTGCTTTTTCTTTATTTTCTCTTCCCGGGCTCATTTTCACACTTTGTTTGTTTATAAGGGGCCACTTTTGCCTCTTCCTTTTTTTCCTATTTCACTTAAGAAAAGGCATAGAGGTACACAAGAAAAATGCTGTACCTTCCTATTAGTTATTACAAAGAAGCTGAAAATATAATGATGAAGCTTCTCAGTATATTACTACTGGACTTTTTTTTCCTGCAACTTCTCTGTAATCACTGTATTTGCTGCCAGTCAATCTCTGAAAACAAAAGGCGATTCATTTATTCTAAATTAGATGCTATTTCACTTCAGATGACTAATTCAGAAATTTGTGCTGGTTCTGTAAATAAATCTCAGAAGGGTTTCTGCTGTAAAATAAAACAAAATCATAAATCATAAACATTAAATAAAAAAAGTACTCAATAAGAATTTTTTTCACACTTGAGAATCTCAGTTTTTCAGGATCAGGTTCAGTAATCATATTCATATTTCTAAACATGTTTACAATCTCAGTAAGTCAACTTTAAATACTCTTGTTGCTGGTTCTATGCTTTCCATCAGGAAGCTCACTACATCTTTAGGAATTTCCACTGATTTTCATCGGGGAATCATGGATTAAGTTTAGAAAACTAAGGGTAACATTTTTTAAAGTAAGAAATTACTTCAACTAACGAATTAAGTAAAAAAGGAAAGGATTTATGTGAGATCTCAGCCAAAGTTGCCATTTCCAAAAATCTGTTATTTTTCTGCTAAACTCAGGTTAGTTAAGGATGACGAGAGGTTTTTGTTTTATTACTATAATTAGGAAAAGAATTTCTTGTCATCCCAACTGCTCAAAAAATAAGGGCATCTGTAGAAGAAAATGAGGAAGCAGTAGAATATTCAACCTTACTCAAACAACTTTGTTTTTATTTTTTGAACATGTTTGGAAATAACACTTGATAGACTATATTAGAAATGTTTTTGGTGGCTACGAAGTGAGTGACAAGGTGTTGGGAATCAGTAATCTTTTCCTTTTTAACAAATATGTGGTCCTTTGGTGCCCAGGGGAATATTTTTACAAGGCCACTTCAGTGGTTTTAATAAAATTATTGATCAGCTGCATCTTCTATAATGTTGTTTAATGCTTGTTATAGACAACTGCATATTTTGTGATGTTTGCAATTTTATCAACATTTTTGTAAACTGTATTTCATTAGTGAAAATTTTGGTAGACTATACTTGATGAATGGCAATGATGTTAATTGTGCTTTTTAAAGTAAGAGATTTACTGGAATCAGAAATAAATTTCCATATTAATCAAGACAAATAAACATGCTTATTTAATAGGAAACTCTTATCTGGATGACAATTTAATCAGCTCAGGTTGAAAGGTCCATCACTGCAGCATCCTGTTTCTGCTAAAATATTGATTGTGTTACTGATTTCAGTAATGCCTTATTTTACAGGGCACAAATAACCATGTAATTACTCTTTAATTGAATAGTAATTGCTTGCTGACAATTATTTTTTAAGTTTTGCAGTTAAATTACAAGTTTATTTATGCTCTATAAAATTATACAATATTCTATATTTTAGACATTCAGAAGACTTTATGTCAAAACCACAATGTTAGTTATGAAGCTACAAGTCTGGCAAAGCCATAATATTACTCTTAGTATTATTAAAAGGATCAGATGAATCTTTGAATGCTTTGGCATTACAGAATTAACATCAGATTTAACAGTTGTAAGATTAATGGAGGAATACTGTACCACAGAAGCCTGATTTCCTCTGGGGTCTAGTCCACCATTTAGCATAATTTATCCTGAAGTTTTGCCTTTCATTCTTTGGGCTTTTTTATAAGAACTGAAATAGTATCCTACTCCCCGGAGAACAAAGAATAAAACCAAATAGAAATATAATTCAACAGAACTTCATATTTCTGCAACTGAAGAGGATTACAACCATTACATTATCTTAGCAGCCTATAAACTTTGTAGACTTGGCAGTTAGGTAATAACAGGGGAAAGCATTCTGTCTTGTAGTGTCAATGAGATATAACCCATTCCATGATATATTTATTCCAAGTTATGATAGATGAGATACCCAATACTTTAATAATTATATTTTTAATTATAATGTTTTCCTTTCCATTTGTGCCATTAAGTATTTATGAGTTGTCAGTAGACAATCTAGTAAAAACTGTGATTTTGTTTTTTCAAATGATACTCAGTTAATAAATTAATTATTGACTCCATGAAACTATAAGTTGTTTGGTATAAAAATATGCTACAGTTTTGATTTAGTGCACTCTTGTCTGTATCACCAATTTCTTCAATAGCAACATATTTTATTAGGCTTCAAGGGAAAACTCTGAAGCAAGTATACCACAGGCAGAGTAAATTGCTTTGAATATAGTAGCAGTAACTCTTGTGCCAGTACTTACTAGTGAAAACCCATTACAACTGGTTTGCTGAAGTTGGAACTGTAACTACAAACTCATCTTTCATTTTTCTTATACATCACTGGCTTTATTAATGTATTCCTTCAGCCCCAGAAGGTGTCAGCATTGTTGTGTTATTTGTAAAACTTGAGAAAAAATATGAAAGGTGAGAATTTCTAAATATTATTTGGGTTTTACCAGTAAAACAATATTCTTGCTATATTGAATAAAAATGTTTATTTTGTGAATTAATAATAATCTCTCTGCTCTCACAATTATTACAACATTTCAAAGATGCAAATAGTAGTTAAACTCTACTTGACCTTTCAGAGTCTCAGAAGAGAAACAAATTCTGATTTCACTGCAACTTGATTCTGTCTCCTCCTAGTGCTGGCAAACTGATCACTTGTCAAACTATTGCTTTACCAACCAGATCAAAGACAACAACAGCCAATTCAGCAGCAGGGAAAAAGTCATCCATACAAAAAAAGGCAATTAACATTAATCATATATGACGTTGTTTAAGCTGATAACTAGAACCTAGTCACTATGACAACTCTCATAGAATGGGTGTTCATTTTAAATTGGAGTCTCATCACCATGATCTAAATCCCACAAGGCAACCTCATCCTGACGCTAGCACATAAAAACAAGTTGACAAAAAGTTACCCTCCAAAGAGCTAGTTTTCCCATTGATTTCAATGACTTTTTGCTTGAGTAAAGGCTTCTGAATTTACCCTTAATTGAAGCATGTAACTCTCAACAATAAAATGCGAAAAATGACTATCTAAAGCTGATATCCAGAAATTTTGATATCACTGAAACAGCACTTTAATTATTCCTTCTTTGTTATACTGTGGTTCATACTGGAAAAAAAAGTTCCTTGACAATATAAAATGAGATTTGCCAGCATAAGAAGCATACGTAATTTGGAAAGCTATAACAGAATTCTTGGATTCTGAATCAAATCTGAGCTCTGAACCATTTGAGGTTTTCTCATCATTAGGCAATTTGTATTAATATTACCTTGTTATTTTGCAATACACCATTGTAACCAGCGAATAATAAAAACACTATGGCATTGATTTTCCCCAAAATATGCACTTTTGTGTCCATTTACTGTAAGTTTAAAATCCTAAAGGGACATTTACACCTTTTGGGGGGAGCTCTGCACTGATCTAAATAAAGACAGTCAAGATGGTACCACAGGAGGCCCAAAGCAGCTGGTCAGCTAGTCCACAGTTTGGTTCTGCAGTAGTACAAAATGGAACAGGGATCTCATATAAATGAGCTCTTGCCTGATTACTTCCCTGCCACTCCACACCATGGAATCACAGGGTGCTTCTACATTGCACCCTTAGCTCAAAATGAGATACGTAATTTGTGCTACACAAATTGCATATCTTAATTTGATTCTACACAGCACCAAATTTCAAAATAACACACTATTTCAAGACATCCCTTATCTCTCACAGAATGAGCTTTACAGGGATGCCAAAATAGCGGGTCTGCTATATTTCACAATAGCGGACATGTTCAAAAGACACGGAGTAGCTATTTTGGGATACCTATGGTATCTGGAAATAGCCTTGCAGTGTAGACGTACCCACAGAACTACTAGGACTTTCAATAGCCTTCCCTCCCTTTACAGACTCACTTCTGCGAAATAGGACATGGGAGCATGGGAGACTTACTCTCTAAAAAAGTTATCTGTATGAGAGGGTTTTTGCTTGCCTACCTCTTTGTGCAGCAGGTATACTGTAGCCACCTTGCCTGACTGACAGCTCTATTTCAGAGCTATCAGCTGACTCCATTTCTGGAGTACAGGGTTTTACTCAGCCCCTTTCCTACCTCTTTCTCGAACACTCTACTGATGTAAGAGCGGGGCAGAGTCATGAACTCTTTCTCCATGGGAAATAGATGTATGGTGCCCATGTGGTAACAGTTACCATCATATTCTGGGTTTGGCCTAGTTATCCTTAATAGCTTTCTGTGTCTGAACAGCAAAAATGTATTAATAAATGTTAAGATAACTGGACTAGAAAAGACAAAGAATCTGACATGCTTCTGATATCAAGCATGGCATCATACTCCCCAAAATCTAAGTATTATTCCACTGTAATCAAGTCCTGCTTTTCCTTTAATATCAATAAATCCACTCCCATCTTTTCCCATAGTAGGGTAAGCAGCTTAAATGGTAACAGAGTCCCTTTCCACTGCAATTATCACAGAACCAGCAGATATTATACCCATCCACAAAGGAATGGACTTGTGTATTCATTCCTGGCCAATAAACACATTCAAAAGCCCATCAAAGACAGCTGTCAATGCCCAGGTCTGAAGCTTTTTTTTTCATGAAAATCCTTACATATTTATGCAGAGATAACAACCCTCACAGCTAATCTTTAAATTGAAAATCTAGCTTTGCTCCTAACAGTACTTGGATTTTATCTTCTGGCAACCCTGCGTAGCATTCCTCTCTTACTTGCCAGTAGTGTGATGTTGTTTTCTGTAGTCGCTTTCACTTGCACCAGCTTAAAACTAGGAGACAGTGTAGCAATATCCTTGATCCCCTTTTCCAATTTGCTGATGCTGATGATTATGCCCTATTCAGGGTGTCAGCTATCTCCAGGACTTGTTCTGGACAATACCTTATCTCTTTTTGATAGTATTCTAGGTACATCAACATATGTTGCAAATCCTGGGAGTATTAATAATGGGTTTTGCCATTATTTTCTCAAGAGGTTTGTATTCTGATTGCACACTTAATGGCTAGCCATATATACACTGATGGAAAATCTCCACTCCAACTACCATGGTCCGAAGATCTTTTCTTTTAGGGCATATACAGTTGATGTAAAGTTCAAATTCTCCGTTCCGTTGGGTCCATCACTAGGCTCTGTTTGTATCCACAAAACCCATAGCTTTAAGGGCTTTAGAGTAAGCTCCTTGGCTCACACTGCAATGCTACAGCATTTCAGAAAACTCACAGCTCCAATGGTCATTTTTCATTTGCAAAAAGTAAAGCTGAATGCAGTTTAAGCTGAACAGAAAATCTAATAAACCCTGGCCACTGCTTTCACCATGCAGCTGTGTTGCTTCCAGACTAATTCCCTGTACTACTTCTTAACAATAGTCTGCAGAACATTGGTCTTCTGACTCCAGTTCCACAGATCATGATACAGTAGCCACCTCAAATTAATTGGCAGTCAAATAACTCAAGACAAAAAAACCCTTAACTTGGTTGACTTTCACCTTCCTGTAATTTGTGATGCCACTATTTCATTGATTCTTCAACCTGCACAGAATGTTTCAGAACAGAAAAGACAAGAATTTCAATTGTAAAAAGAAAGTGCGAATGGGAACTCAAAATTTTCAGACCCTTTGAAGAAAACAAAGAAAGGCACAAGCACATTTTTTTCTTTTGCAGGTTACCTTCAAAACCATCCTGTAAGTCACATTATCTCACACAGTAGAGTCAGAAGCATACATTAGACCTAAAGCACATCGCTAAAGACTGTTTGTTAATCAACCACTTATGATTTCTCTTTATATGAGATGTAAATCTAAATTAACTTTTAACTTTTACCTGACAAAAAACTCTGTTTATGATCAAAAGCTTGTCTTCTGCATCAAGAGAAGTTGATTCAGTAAGAGATATTACTTGATCCATCCCAGTCATTTTATTAGAAGTACTAATTAGAAAACAAAATCTACAATTAAAATGGTATTTAAAAATGTACTTTATTTCTCCTACCGCCAAAATATCCATTACTTGTGCTTGGTTTTTAGAAAATCATTCGTTCACTGAATAATATTTGTGCCAGAAATGCATTTGACAAACAAAAAACAATACAGAAACTCTTAAGGACAGTAGGCAATTCCTCCACAGGTTTTCATAGATTCATATGGTTGGAAGAGACCTCAGAAGGTCATCAAGTCCGACCCCCTGATAAAAGAAAATCAATCCCCACTAAATCATCCCAATCAGGGCTTTGTCAAGTCGGGACTAAAAAACTTCTAGGGATGAAGATTCCACCACTTTCCTAGGTAACCCATTCCAGTGCTTCACCACCCTCCTAGTGAGATAGTTTTTCTAACCTAGACCTTTTTAAAGCTCTCTTGTGGCAAAAGAGCTTAGGGTACTCATTGGGAAGATGTTAAAGTTTTCCTGGTTTTCAGTTTTAATTGACTTAATGGTGGCAGCCTATCTCCCAGAACTAGCGAATCTGTGACTTTGGGCAATTTTTATAAGCAAAGACTATAGAGGAAAGGTATTTTTAAGGTCTCTTGAGGACCCCATCTTCTGCACTTAGAATACCAGAGTGGGGAACAGCCCTGACATGGTGGCAGAGAGGTGGGATCATTTTGAACCAAGAGCACAGATCTCAGAGTTTCCAAAGGACACCCCCCCACACCTTTTGTTGCCTGAAGGGAAAAGACACAGACGGTTAAATCTGCACAGCAACACCAAACAGTTTTGTTTCTTTTTTTCTCTAGCTTTCGGGGCAACTGGATAGCTAAGCTAGAGTAGGGAAGGGAATCAGCACAGTGCATGCATTTGCAGTTGGGCAGAGTAGCCCTGAAACAACTAACCTCCCTCTGCAAGTGATACACTGAGATGAAAATAACCTTAGATCAGGGTAAGATGTCCACCTCCAGGGAAGGGGGGACATAAGAATGTCCCTGTGAGGCCAGGGGGAAGTAATCTTGTGGGGGCAGGAGCAGAGGATGGTGGCCATGCTCCTCCCCCACCACTGTCTTCAGGGTGGGAGAGTGTCCTTAAGACAGGCAGATCTCTAACTAAGGCCAAGAGGGAGTTCTTACTGGAGATGAAGCACTTAGAAGTCAAGAAGAAGCAAAAGAAAGCAGAACTGGAAATGAGTCAGAAGTTGAACTGTAGAACGTTAGGAAGCTGGGCCCTCCAACTACATCGACTAACCACACTTCTCCAACTAATGCTCCCAGGGAATATCCGATGTTCTGGGTAGGAGATGATGTAGAGGCCCTTTTAGAAAATTTTGAAAGAGCCTATCTAGGGTAGAGCATCCCCAAAGACCAGTATATGGTGGAGCTGAGATAACAACTCAGTGGACTCCTAAAAGAAGTGGCAGTTGAAATGCCTAGGGAAAACATGAATGACTATGAACTTTTTAAACAAAAGGCCAGGCTTAGGATGGGGCTCACTGCCAAACATGCCCATCACCATTTCAGAGCCATAAGGTGGAAATGCCTATGAGATTAAAAAGAACATGGATGCCTGGGTATCAAGAGCCAAAGTTAAGACTATGGAAGAGCTAGCTCTCCTGATACAAATGATCAAGCTCCTAGAGAACCTTCCTATAGAGCTCCAGTGATACTTCTAAGATGGGAAGCCTAAAACACAACAGAGCTGGGAGAAATAGGAGCCAGGTGGATGGAGGTGACGAAGAGAACCAAAACTAACAGCCAGTCGAGGGAGTATCAGAAGGGGTGCCCATAAATGGCATCCCACTACTGGGGACAATCCAAGTACCTACATCAAATGGAGGAGCCCTCTGCAACCCAAGGGAGGCCACAGATACCTTCTCATCCCGCAAGCCCATTCTCTAGCAATTCACCTTGCTCCAATTACAAGCCAGCTGCGCAATGTTTTAAATGAAATGAACTAGGGTGTGTGAAGGTCAACTGCCCCAAGAGCACAAGCAGAGTTCAGTTCATTACACCGGGGTGATACCAAGAGTCCTCAGGCCCAGATGCCTCCTCGATACCCCGAGAGAAACTGTGGGCGGGAAGAAACTGTGGGTGGGAAGAAAGTTATTGCATGAAGTGACACTGGAGCACAGGTGTCTGGAATCCACCAGTCCCTAGTGGACCCAAAACTCATCAACCCAAAGGCCCAAGTAATGGTTCAACCCTTCAAGGCAGAATCTTTTGACCTACCTACAGCCAATTGCCTGTTATGTACAAGGGCTGGTCAGGAATTTGGACTTTTGCAGTCTATGATGATTATCCTATTTGTATGCTGGTGGGGAGAAATTAGCCAATCATGTGCAACAGGCTAAGCAGACCTCTACACCTAACTCCATTCTTGAGCCTTTTACATGGACCTAGTCCATATCCCCAGACATCCCAGTGCCAGAGGCCCAGATAGATATGGTGGAGCCAGACCCCAGATCAGCAACTACAACAACAGCAGTGGATCCAGTTCCTGAAATCTGGGTGGAATTGGCCCAAGAGCTGGCCCAAGATAAACATGGCTGCCACGTTTTTCTAAATGCGTTTTTTTTTCGAAAAAACGGCAGTCTAGATGTGGATCTGTTGAAAATAAAGGCTTTTTTGACAGATCCTGTATTCCTCAAAAAATGAGGTTTACAGGATCTGTCAAAAAAGGCTTTATTTTCAGCAGATCCGTGTCTAGACTGCTGTTTTTTTTTTCTTCAAAAAACTCAGTTTCGAAAAAAAAGTGGTGGCCATGTTTCTGCTAATGAGGAACAGGATATTTAAATCCCGGTTTCATTAGAAATTTCGATGTGCCTAATCTACATCTCTCTGTTGACAGAGAGGTGTAGTCTAGACTCACCCTTGGTGACTAAAGGGTTAAACTCAGGTAGCTAAGAATATCGGGCATGGAAATGTATTGGACCTTGAAGTACAGATCAGTACGGATCATGAATAGATAGAGAAATGTATGTTTAGTCATGATTAGGGTATTTTTTTTCTTTGTTTTGTTGTTTGCTTAAATTTCTGAGTGAAATCCACATGACTCTCTCCCTCCATTCACTATAACTAAGCTGTGACAGAGATAGCATTTTTTAATTTGTGTTTTAATCTGCTCTATTCTGAGTTGCTCTGTAACACTTAGCAACCAAAAGTATGCTTTATCAAGTATATCTTTTTATTTTGTTAATAAAATCACCTTTTTTAAGACGATGATTTGATTCTTGTGTCCTGAAATGTAACAGGGAATCTGTCTAGGTGTCAGTGTGTGTGTCTGCCTAAGACTGAGAGGTCAGCTATCAAAGACTGCAGTTTGTTTTTGGTGGGTTTTTTTTTTCTTTTTTTTTTTTCAAGCTCCCTTGTGCTAAAAGAGCAAGGGGTACCTCTTAGAAAGAAGTTCAAGTGTTTTTTCCTGGTTTTCAGGGTTTTAATTCACTTGATGGTGGCAGCCCACCTTCCAGAGCCAGTGAATCTGTGACTCTGAGGAGTTTTTAAAAGCAGAGCTGAGAGGCAAGGCATTTTGAAGATCTCTTGCAGGCCCCCACCTTCTGCACTCGGAATACAAGAAATACTAGAGTGGGGAAGAGCCCTGACAGTATTCAATGCTTTTTTGCATCTATCTTCACTGACAAGGTCCACCCTCAGAACTGGTAACACAGTATGAGAAGGAGGTAGGCAGCCCTCAGTGGAGAAAGAATATGTTAAGAACTTTTCAGAAAAGTTGGATATACACAAATCCATGGGGCTGGATTTAATGCATCCGAAGGTACTGAGGAAGTTGGCAGGTGTCATTGCAGAGCCATTAGCCACTATCTTAGAAAACTGCTGGAGATCAGGGGAGATCTTGGACAATTGGAAAAATGGCAAATGAAGTGCCCATCTTTAAAAAAGGGAAGAAGGACAATCTAGGGAACTTCATTATTCTAATTATACTTCTAATTATACTAAATTTCATCTATTTTGTTCAAGCTGTATTTAATTTAAATTTTAAAAAGACCATCAGATTTTTATTGTGTTGTTCCCCCGTGTTGACTTGTCAAGATACTCTTTCTATGATACTCTTTCTATGATCCATCTACTTCAGGAAGTATACTCTAAATGGTAACATATTAATATTGGTTACCTTTATACATTATTTAACACTGATCTAGTGTGTGAGAGAAAATTATTTGTTGTTTGCTTTGTATGGCAAAGCTCTTTATGGACACAATCCTATATCCACTGAAAACAACCTGTTTTGCCACTGACTTCAAGGGAACAAGAAATAAACTCAAATACTCCAATTGCCTTAAATCCCCCTAATGACTAAAATTTTCACTTATAGTGTGTATGAACAGATATCCTGCAGATTAATGAAAGCTGTACGTTTCCACTTATGCCAACCTGTTAAAATTTGCAAGCACAAATGTTTACTTACGACTGAGGGAGAGGGAAAAACAATGAAGAAAACCACCTTCTAAGTTTAAAAATAAAAACAGAGGGCCATCATTTGTTAATAGAAATTAGGAATATGGGTCACTCCTATGTTTCTATCTTCTTATTTAACATATTTTATGCTTCTATCTTTTTATTTATCTACTCCATCTGTATTCTATTCTTATTCTATTTTTAAACCAGAAAATAATTTCTTTGTCACTTGTTCACATTGCATGCATTAATTTTCATTAGGCTTTCTTGAGGTTATTGATTTCCTGCTTTTTTGGAGTGTGTTTCTTTCTTGCTCAGCAGGCTATCCTTTTAAAAAAATTGTTAAACAAAAAATACTAATTTAATTTTAGGATTAATCTTCATTCAATTTTATCCAAGTTAAATGAGAGTATCATACCTCTTTATTATGTTAAAAAAACTGCAAAAGGAAATATAAAATACCTTTCAAAATGACATGCATCTGACGAAGTGGGTCTTTGCCCACGAAAGCTTATGCTCCTACACTTCAGTTAGTCTATAAGGTGCCACAGGACTCCTCGTCGCTTTTGCAGATTCAGACTAACACGGCTACCCCTCTGATACTTTCAAAATTAGGAGTACAACACCTAAAATTATGCTTTTATCTATGGAATACTTATTTTTTGGTTTGGAAATGTGAAAAATAAAATTTAAAAAAAATTGTGGCCCAAATATTGCTGTCCCCTGGTCCAAAGTACAATTGAAATGAAGGGGTCCAATTCACCCCACAATGTGGTTCACTGATATTGGCTTCACCACTTCAAGGGATTGCAGAATTGGCACATCTGGTTTGGGGCGTCAGTGTGTGGACCACCCTGGCTGCATGCATCAAGTATCTGTAATGCTCCTAGAGAATTGGCCAGGATGCTACATGCTTTAAAGATTTAGAATGGACATGAGTAACACATCTCGATGATTCACAGTTACGAGGTAAGTAACCGTTCTTTGGGTATGTCTACACTACAGCGCTAGTTCGAACTAACTTAGTTAATTCGAACTAAGCTAATTTGAACTAACGCGTCTAGAACTAAAAACTAGATCGAATTAGCGTTTTGCTAATTCGAACTAGCAAGTCCACATTGAGTGGACTCTGAACAGGGCTTAAGGATGGCCGGAAGCAGTGCCGGCAGGGCATCAGAGGAGGACTTAGAGCATGGAGATGCTGTCTCAGGCTAGCCGAGGGCTGCGCTTAAAGGGTCCCGACCCCCACCCCGGACACACAGTTCTCAGGGGTGCCCCGCTTGCAAAGAAGTTCTGGCTTGGAGTGCCCGGAGTACCCACACTGGGCACATCACACCACTCGGCCATCAGCCCGGCTGCACTTGCCGCAGGCTGCCATCTGGGGAGAGGGGATAATTGGGGGACTGCAGGAGAGCTTCCACCCCCAAAAGCCCGCAGAGCCAGCCCAGTCCTCCCCATCGGGGGCTCGTACCCCATTCCTCCCTCACCTCCTTCCACTTACCCTTCCCTAGCCCCTTTTCTTGATGTACAAAATAAAGGACAATTGTGTTCAAAAATGGAATCTGTCTTTATTGAACAAAACTGGGGGAAACTGGGAAAAGGAGGTGGGAGAGGGGAAGAGAGAGGGTGGGAGAGGGGAGGGCAACTAAAATGATCGGGGGTTGGGAACAGGTCCCAGATGAAGAGAGGCTAAAGAGACTGGGACTTTTCAGCTTAGAAAAGAGGAGACGGAGGGGGGACAGGATAGAGGTCTCTAAAAGCAGGAGTTGGGTGGAGAGGGTGCATACAGAAAAGTTCTTCATTAGTTCCCATAAAGAAGGACTAGAGGACACCAAAGGAAAGGAATGGGTAGCAGGCTTCAAACTAGTAACAGAAAGTTGTTCTTCACAAAGCAAAGAGTCAACCTGTGGAACTCCTTGCTGCAGGAGGCTGTGAAGGCTACAACTAGAACAGAGTTTAAAGGGACGTGAGATCAAGTCATGGAGGTTGGGTCCATGGAGTGCTATTAGCCAGGGGGTAGGAGTGGTGTCCCTGCCCAAGGTTTGTGGAAGGCTGGAGAGGGATGGCACGAGACAAATGGCTTGGTCACTGTCTTCGGTCCATCCCCTCCAGGGTCCCTAGGGTTGGCCGCTGTCGGCAGACAGGCTACTGGGCTAGATGGACCTTTGGTCTGACCCAGGCTGGCCATTGTAAGCTCAGGGCTCAGGGTCGGGGGTCTCAGTGGACCCCCTTGATTTTCATGCACACCTGCTCCTGGGTGGCCAGGCTGGCAGCTCTCCTGCCCTAGACGGCCACTTTCCTGTGCCTACTGCGGAGATCGTGGACGAGGTCCATGATGTCCGCACTAGCCCAGGCGGGTGCCCGCCTCTTGCGGTCCCGGGCAAGCTCCCGGGAGCCGCCAGCCTGGTCCCGGGAAGAGGGGGAGGGCTGGGAGGCATCGGGTGGCTGGCTCGAGCCGTGCCAGGTGCAGGGTCTGCTGGCTGGGTGCTGGGTCCGGGGCCGGGAGGGGGGCAATAGAGTTTCCCTGGTGTTGGCCAGAGTGGCCACCAGGGAAACCTGGGGAGGGCTAGCCTCCCACTAGTTCGAATTAAGGGGCTACACACCCCTTAATTCGAACTAGCTAGTTCGAACTAGGCTTAATCCTCGTAAAATGAGGTTTTCCTAGTTCGAACTAAGCGCTCCGCTAGTTCAAATTAAGTTCGAACTAGCGGAGCGCTAGTGTAGCGCCTATGAAAGTTAGTTCGAACTAACTCTGTAGTGTAGACATACCCTTGGAGATCAGTGCCGAGTCCTGTACCAGTGCCAGAGTGCCACCTCCATCAGGAGGGCCTTGAGTTGCGACACACACTCCTGTTTGGTTCTGGGCTTAAACGCCTTACAAATCTTACACGTGTCTGTAATGTGCAATTCTCTCAGGCACTTCAAACACGATGTGTGTGGGTCACCACGCGGCATAGACTTGTTGCACTTCTTGCAGGGCTTAAAGCCTTGCAGGCCAGTCATGCTCTGCCATGGGCGCACGGTGCACCGCTGCGGGGTAAAAAGAAAACTACAAATGAAAGTCTTTAACTAAATTAACAGGTACTTAACAGACGATTACTAATGAAGGAGAAGAATAGTGAAGAGAACGATTTGAAGATGAGCTGAGGGTTGTTCCAACGACCGTCATGGCGGTAAGAAGGAACTGAGTGGGTGAGGGGGCCAGCAGGGGTATATATGGGCCAATATACCAGCACCCCTCCAGAGGGCTCCCTGCTGGCCTTAAGGGTACTGCTGAGGGAAAAGTCTTTGATGGCGCATGCACGCTGCACGCACACACCTATATTGGAATGCACATGAGCAATCACTTGAAGAAGAACTAATCCTTGCTGCTGTAATAACCTCTTGAGGCCATTGGTAGCTGTAACGTTCACTGCAGACTAAAAATAGCATTGTGGCTGTTATGGCACCAGAGGATACTCAAGGTCATTAACCCAAGGTCAGGCCCACATCTCTTCTTTGGGTTATGTGGCAAAATATATAAATAAATCAGGGGTGGGCATTAATTTTTCATAGTCTTCCATGGTATTAACAGAGCAGAGCCTGGGATGGAGGCTAGGTGCAGAGGAGAACTTGGGATAAGGGAGGGAGTTTGGGTGAAAAAAGCACTGGAGTGGGGTGCAGGGGGTTGGATTGTGGCCTATGGCAGGTATTTGGGATATAGGAGGAGGTGCAGGGATTTGGGTTGTGAGCTAGGCCAAGAGGGGACTGTGATCTGGGGCAGGAGATTGGGGTGCCGGATCTGGAAGAGGGTATGGCAGCAGGAGGGGGCTGAGGATATGAATATGTAGAGTAGGGGGGCAGAGGATTGGGGAAGGAAGGGGCTGGGGTGCTAGATGCAGGCTCTGGTCAGGAGACTTACCAGCCAGCAGCCGTTCCGGAATCAGCCTCCCTGCCGGCTCCACTCCTGCCCCCACAAGGCTGCAGCCATGTGCTCTGTGAATAACTATGAGCCCCTTGTGCTTCATGGCTGCCTGTTATTGAAACAGGCAGCTCCCATTGGCCAGTTTCTGGCCAGAAGCCAGCCAATGGGATTGTGCTGGGGGTAGGAGCAGCACCTAAAGCTTTCTCCCTGCCCTTAGGGCTCAGTTTTTAAAGTGAAACCGCCCTGCAGCTGTGTTTATGAGTGGCATACTGGTGGGGCAAGGCAAGCCGGGAGCCTGTCTGGGGTTCCACACAGCATCTGCAGGCCGGATCTGGTGGTTTGGCGGGCTGCATCTGGCCTGCAGGCCATGTTTTGCATAGATCTGTAATGGAGAAAGGATGATAAGCAGGAAAACTATGAAAGTCACACCCAACTGTAAAGTTTTTATAATGTCTGTGCAAATCAACACGCAAATCACACATGGCATTTGCCAGCTCCTAGAACCCTGGACTGAGCCTTTGAGGGTCCCATCCTTTGGACTATAGCAATAAAAGCATAAGAACATCCATACTGGGTCAGAACAAAGGTCCATCTAGCCCAGTATCCTGTCTTCCAACAGTGACCAGTGCCAGATTTTTAGTGTATTTTTAGAGGGACACGGAAGGTAATCATCAAGTGATCCCACCCCTGTCACCCATTCCCAGCCTCTAACAAACAGAAGCTAGGGACACCATTCCTACCCATTCTGGCTAGTAGCACTGACACATTTATCCTCCATGAATTTACTTAGTTCTTTTTTGAACCTTGTTAAAGTCCTGTGTCTTTACAACATCCTCTGGCAGGGAGTTCCATAGGTTGTCTCTGCACTGAGTGAAGAAATATTTCTTTTTTGTTTGTTTGTTTGTTTGTTAGTTTGTAATAAACCTGCTGACTATTAGTTTCATTTGGTGACCACTAGTTCATAATTATGAGAACAATTAAATAACCTTTCCTTATTCACATTCTCCACACCAGTCATGATTTTAGAGGCCTATCTCATGTACCCCTTTAATCTCCTCTTTTCTAAGGTGAAAAGTCTCAGTCTTTTTAATCTTTCCTCACATGGCAGCTGTTCTAAACCCCTAATCATTTTTGTTGCCCTTTTCTGAACTTCAATAGACCAGAGCCCTCTGATACCATTTTGCAGCATGCTTGGGGTCAAGAATGACGACAGAATGGACAAGAGCAGCAGTTGTGGCCTGAAAGGGGGCTTCTGAATGGGGTGATATGGGGAACAAGACTAGTTTAGTTTCAATTTTGAGCTTGAGTTTGGGAGCTGAGAGAGAAGCAGAACAGCTCAGGTAGTCTCTGATTAACTCCCTCTCTCCACAAAGGGATTGTTCAGACAACTGTGGGACCTACTGCATGGATCAAGCCTCTCCAGCCCTGCCAAGACCAGCATTTTGAGTGGCAGAGATCTGTACAGGTGCCAGCTACCAACCATAGTCAAAACCTCTGTGTTGATGTACTTTATTGTTTTATTGTTTACTGGGTTTTATAATTCTTGCCAACTCTGGCAATTGTTTATTTTCCCATGGGGAAGAACCCCTTGTGTTTCAAGGATAACAAGGAGTTAACTTGGGTGGAGGAATTAGAAGAAGAAGCTAGGATCCAATCTATTTGAGACAGAAGAAGCCACTCTAAGCAGCAAGCAACAACAAGAATGCTTCAGTCTCACCTGGAGAGAGGGGGTACAAATAAAACTGTTGTGTAATTACAGGAAACAACAGAACAAAAAGACCTCGTAGAGAAAACGGCAGCTTTGACATAGGCTAAAGGTTATCTCTGTGCTTCTTCCACACATACTACTAACAGAAGTAAAAAAATCTACAGAAAAAAGGCAGCCATTGTCAGATTTACTGCCAGGGTCATATTATAAAATACATATTATTAGGGAACAAAAAGATCCTGCACATCATTCTCATCCCTATCTTTTTCCTTGCCACCGTGCCCTTCAGATTACAAAAGTAATCTGTCCTATACTAACACCATCATCTCTCTCTAAAGAAAAATACCCCTGCCACATTATTCATAGTAAACTTCACTCCAGATATACTGCCCTTCTATTTCAATTGTGTTATTGGACAGCAATCTGTGACTCATCAACTACATGCAAAAAAATTGCCCTATACGAAAAAGGACATGTTTCTTAACAGAAAACACAGTTTCATATGGATAATTATGTTCCCCAAACACCCAGAAGGGATCCTACCAATAACGCTGTTATATTAGACCAGGGTGGGCAATAATTTTTGCCCAGAGGCCACTTCAAAAATTTCTGAAATATAGAATCATAGAGCCATAGAGCTGGAAGAGACCTCAGAAGTCCAGCCTGCCGCCCTATTCAGGACCAATCCCAACTAAATCAACCCAGCCAGGGCTTTGTCAAGCCGAGACTTAAAAATCTCCAGGGATGGAGACTCCACTACTTCCCTAGGTAACCCATTCCAGTGCTTCACTACCTTCCTAGTGAAATAGTTTTTCCTAATATCCAACCTGGACCTCTCCCACCACAACCTGAGACCATTGTTCCTTGTTCTGACATCCGTCACTACTGAGAACAGCCCTTCTCCAGCCTCTTTGGAACCTCCCTTCAGGAAGTTGAAGGCAGCTATCAAATCCCCCCTCACTCTTCGCTTCTGCAGACTAAACAGATTCAACTCTCTCAGCCTCTCCTCGTAGGTCATACACTCCAGCCCCCTGATCATTTTGGTTGCCCTCCGCTGGACCCTCTCCAATGCATCCACATCCTTTTTGTAGTGGGGGGCCCAGAACTGGACACAATACTCCAGATATGGCCTCACTAGAGCCAAGTAAAGGAGAATAATCACCTCTCTGGATCTGCTGGCAATGCTCCTCCGAATGAACCCTAATATGCCATGAGGCTTCTTGGCTACAAGGGCACACTGTTGACTCATATCCAGCTTTTCATCCACTCTAATCCCCAGGTTCTTTTCTGCAGAACTACTACTTAGCTGGTTGGTCCCCAGCCTGTAACTGTTTGGGATTCTTCCGTCCCAAGTGCAGTCAACCGGAGTTGCAAATGAAGCCCGGGATTTGAATTTCCCGGGCTTCATTTGCATGTTGCTGGGCACCGCCATTTTTAAATGTCCGCTAGTTCAGACTCCGTGCCCCGCGGCTACATGCGGCACAAACTAGGTAATTCGGACTAGGCTTCCTATTCCGAACTACCATTACTCCTCGTTCCACTACCCGCTAAGCCCTACCTTCTAGACAGCTTTCTATCCATCTTTCCATCCATTTATCCAATCCACATTCCCTTAACTTAAATTGTGGGAGACCGTATCAAAAGCCTTGCTAAAGTCAAGGTATATCACATCCACTGACTTTCCCATGTCTACAGAGCCAGTTACCTCATCATAGAAGCTAATCAGATTGGTCAGGCACGACTTGCCCTTTGTGAATCCATGCTGACTATTCTTGATCACTTTCCCCTCTTCCAAGTGCCTCAAAATGGACTCCTTCCATGATTTTTCCAGAGACCGAGGTAAGGCTGACCAGCCAATCGTTCCCTGGCTCGTCCTTCTTCCCTTTTTTGAAGATGGGCACATTTGCCTTTTCTAATCATCCGGGATCTCTCCCGATCTCCACTTTTCAAAGATAATGGCCAAAGACTCCTCAATGACAAGTAGCCCTGGGTCACCCCAGAAGGGGAAGGCCCTAAGCAGGAAGGAGCGGGGCTATCCCACCCCCAGACCATGAATGGTCTGGGGATGGAGGAGCCTCTTTGCCCCTCCCTTCCCACTAGGCACCCATGGCCTGGAAGACGCTTGGCACACTCCCCTGCCTCCAGGCCAATCAAGGCACAGCCGGGCCTCCGCGGGCCAGATCCACCCACTTGGCAGGCCAGATTGAGCCCACAGAGGCCCTTTTGGCCACCTCTGAATTAGATGGACAAAGATAGCACCCTTCACAGCTACGCCTGCAGAAAATCCCAGGCCAGACCTTTGTCACAGAGGGTATTAAATAAGACACTAAAAAAATCCAGTTACCTCTTCCACAGCTGAGACAGCAAATGTACACACCACATAAAATTATTTTGTGTGAGTATGACAAATTAAAGTTAATTGTAACTTTCTATTCTCCATAAGACTAGGTATAATAAAGTCAGCGGAGAAAAACAGTATCATGTGACCAAAACAACCTTACACAACATTAATAAAGAATAATTAATATATAACGTGTGCTAAAAAAGAGTTCACAATCTACAGAGTCAAATCTGTTTGCATGAAATATTCATGTATCAGTTACAAATACAAACCAATTAATTCAAATAAGAATGTGAACAATTCATGAAGAAGACAAAAATCAGTCTGTGGAGCAAATGGTTTGCTATGAAACCAAGATCTACTTAATATTTTAATTAATAGATTATGCTCACCTTCTCCATCTTTTTAAACTGTCTATTGGCGTATCCCACAACCTTCAAATGTACATTTAAAGCATATAACCATGGGTTTAACTCACCACTAATGTTAATAACTGCAGGTCAGTGGTTCTCAAACTTTTGTATTGGTGACCCCTTGCATACACCAAGCCTTTGAGTACACACACCCCTCAGAGATTTAAAACAAGTTTTTTATATTTAGCACTATTATAAATGCTGGAGGTGAAGTAGGGTTGGGGTGGAAGCTAGCAGCTCATGATACCCCACTTACTAACCTCACAACCCCAGTCTGAGAACCGCTGCTATAAGTCCATTGATTTATGTTAGTGGTAAATGTGGCTCTGCACTTCATTTCAGGCTCACAGTTAACTTTGCCATCATTAACTGGGTGATATAATAATTCTGTTAATTACTTGGGCATTTTATATGCATTTATAGATACGTAAATTGAGATGTGAAAAAAGGACACTCTACTATTAACCCTAATAATCATGGGTCACACGTGTCCAAAACTGTAGAGAAGAATAACTGATGTTTAAAGATTTACTTAAATTCAAAAGGGAAACTTTTTAAAAAGTTCGAAGGACACAGGAAATTGAAAAAAAAAAAAAGTTTTCTTCAAGTTACCTGTTTAGATGTAAGGATAGATTACTAATAGATTAGATGAGCCACAGAGAAGTTCAGTTTACAAGGGTCAGATGGTAACAGTTTCTATTTAATGCACGGCTTACATTAATTCACAAGAAAATTAATCATTTTCAATAATGATCAAAGTAAGGCTTTGGCTTTTTCTCAAACTCTTACTAAGGGGCTACTGTTTGCTATCTGTGTTCCAGAAAGTGAGTGACTGTGTTTAAGTTAAACTATTAATTTAGCCTTCAGATGCAACATATTATGAGTTGCTTTTCAATGAAAAAAGCCCCTTAAGAGTGCAAACTCTCTGACAGCTTCCTTTGGAGTCTTGTGGTTACATGAGCATTTCACAAAACTACTCCTCACAGCTGTACACGTTATAATTTACACATTAAATGCAGCAGGTTTTCACATTATGCCTGTTGCTAAGAATAATCTTTTAAAAATCTTTTTATCCTTTTCTATAATGATAATTATAAATGTTCAACTAAGCAACAAAAGGAAAAGAAAGACTTTAAAATAATCTCTCCATTAATAACTGCAGCCTGATGATGAGAAAAATTAGCTGAATCAAAGAAAATGAAAAGTCTTTTTTTTTTTTAGTTGGGATAAGAAATCAAGTGCAAAACAAGGTGCATTAAATTGAAGGAGTCACAAGCCTGTCTAGCCATCCAAAATACAAACAGTCTTTTGTGCTGGAAGGACAAGAAAGTTGTCAACATCACTGCCGATATGCATCAGTACAAAGTCATGGAGAGTGCAGATGTACAAGAGTTATTTTTTGCATTTCTTCCCTGAACTGAGTTTATGCTATGAATGCTGTTCCACCAGTATAAATACCATACTCATTTTTGTTTTTTGTTACTATTTACGTTTGTATAGACTAATGTTGTAGTTTTTCCTCTAGAAATAGAGGTGCTTCCCTTTTGCTAATTCATTATGAGTATTGTGTAATTGTCGACATGCTGAAATCCATGTAGTCATTCTGGGCTTTGTGGCTGGAAGAATTTTCAAATTATTTTATCTGATAGATATCTATAGTCTTTTGCAAAGCTCTTTTAAAATACTGCACTAAGTCCCTGCTGTTTCCAAATGAACCAGGACTATTACATTTCAATAATATATATATATATATATATATATATATATATATATATATATATATATATATATATATATATTTCTAAATATTACTGTACTTTGAGTGTTGTTTAAAATATTTGTATCTAATCTGAAATATATCACTTCTCTCATTCAACAATAAGCTCTTAATTCTAAAATTATCCACTTGAGAAAGACTAATTGCCATGTGGGAAATGTGTTCTTCAAATAATTTCTTTGAACAAGTGACTCAATATAATCCAGTTCCATCATCTGGATTTATGTCTTTCTTTACTAGAATTGTTTTTCAGATGAACTTCAGGAAACACAGCAATAAGTGATGGACAATATTCATGCAGGTCATGCTTCCTCTCTGTGTTTATAAGAATGTAGAAAAATATTAACAGCCCAGAATTTTTTTAAACAATCTGATTTGGTATTGTTTTAAGTCAAAATACACCAATATCCACATTCCGTTGAATAGTCAGTGTCTACAATTAATGTCTGCTTTCCCAAACAAAAGATTCAATTATGCATAGTGCTCTCAACAATTACCATAATGTAAATAATGAACATTCGTAGAATTAATAGAACACTATTCTTTTATATAATTTCAAATTCTATATTGGTGAGTATCCCTAAAAATGAAGGCATTCAAAATCCTAATTCTGTAAGGGTATGTCTACACTACCCCGCTAGTTCGAATTAGCGGGGTAATGTAGGCATACCGCACTTGCAAATGAAGCCTGGGATTTGAATTTCCCGGACTTCATTTGCATAAGCGGGACGCCGCCATTTTTAAAACCCCACTCGTTCAAACCCCGTGCAACGCGGCTACACGGGGCACGAACTAGGTAGTTCGAACTAGGCTTCCTACTTCGAACTACCGTTACTCCTCATTCCACGAGGAGTAAATTCAAATCCCGGGCTTCATTTGCAAGTGCGGTATGCCTACATTACCCTCCTAGTTCGAACTAGGAGAGTAGTGTAGACGTACCCTAGAGCCCCAAGGAATTAATTGGTGGTTGAAGGCACTCAGAATCTTTCAGGTTCATAGCTAGATGACTGTGAAATGCAGGATTTTCCTACTATAACCCTGTAACCATCAATACTCTCTTGCAGCTATTCAGGAATGATACCAGTTTAAATCTACTTATAGCCATTCCAGTAACTGGGACTTATACATTCCTTCTGAATGTGTCCCTATTTATTTCATTGCAATATTGACAGCAGCAACCAGAAGGAAAACTTACACTGACAGCTGTCTAAAGCACAAGGCTTTCTTTTTTCCTATTTAGTTTCTCTTTGAAAAAAATAATGTAGAAGCATAAAGATTGAAAGGCTAAAAAAGTATGATCTAGGAAGGACAGATATGTAAGGTCTGCTCTATACTACAAAAAATTCATATTGCTCAGTGATGTATTTAGACTACGGGTGGGCAACAAAAAACCAGCAGCTCACAGGGTTAGTCACTGGTGGGTCACGGCTGTTATGTTTACCAGCACCTCTGTAGGTACTGGAGACAGTTCTGGTTGGCCGTGAATCACTGAATCGCGGCCAATGCGAGCAGAGAGAAGCAAGCACTAAGATTGCTTACTGCAATTTCTAAATAGTAAGCAACTATATTCAGACTTTTAACACTGAACCAAATTTTACAGAAAGTCAAAGATGGCTGTAGTGTAACTGTCCCATGGAGGCAGTAGGAATATATGGAATTAACCAACAGCCCTCATGTTCTGTGGTGGCACAAACAAATACAATGCATAGGAACAGAAAGCACTCCCGAAACAGCAGCATGCAAATGGTGTGTAGGATGCGAGAAACAATTATCACATTTCAAGTTATCCACACTGTCAATAAACATCCAAAAACTGCTGAAGTCATCAACATATGGCTTTGGCTAGCTGCACAATGATTATGTTTTAATTTTTGTCTTAACATTTTATAGTTGCAAAGTGCTATTCAGTAGTCCAGTGGCTATTTAGGTTTCTTTTTTAACCCTATTTTATTAAGTTTTATAAACACTAAAAAACATATTCACTCTGCAGTTAAATTTGGATCTTCTATGATATTTAAAACACATAACTGAGGTGCTAAGTATAATTCTCTATCAGCAATATACAAGAACATTTTTATTTGATTAGTTCAGAACATATGAATGTGGAGGAAATTATTCATTTGGAAAAGGTATTCAGGACACCATTTCTTGTATTAAATTGTTAATTGTATTAAAATTGTTAGTTTTATTAAAACTTGTAAGTTAAAAGAATATAATTCATTTCTATGTCTTTCATGATCCTTTAATTAATACAAAATATGTAAAATGAAATGTTACAGGCTCCTGATTTTATTCTGGAGCCCTCAGGAGGTCATCCAGTCCTGCCCAAAGTAACTAAATAATTCTAGCCAGGGGTTTGTCAAACCCGGCCTTAAAAACCTCTAAGGATGGAGATTGCACCACCTCCCTAGGCAACTCATTCCAGTGCTTCACCACCCTCCTAGTGAAGTAGTTTTTCCTAATATGCAACACAGACTTTCGTCACTGCATTTTAAGAGCATTGCTTCTTGTTCTGTCATCTGTCACCACTGAGACCAGCCTCTCTCCATACTCTTTGGAATCCCCCTTCAGGTTTCCAAAGGCTGCTATCAAATCCCGACCCCTCATTCTTCTCGTCTGAAGACTAAATAAGCCCAAATCCCTCAGCCTCTGCTCATAAGTCATGTGCTTTATCCCCCTAATCATTTTCACTGCCCTCCCCTGTACTCTCTAATTTATCCACATCCTTTCTGTAGTGTGCATGTGTGTGGGTGGGGGCGGGGGGGGGGGGGGGGGCAAATTGGATGCAATACTTCAGATGTGGCCTCAGCATTGCTAAATAAAGGGAAATAATCACTTTCCTCAATCTACTGACAATACAGCCCAATATGCTTTTTGGAAACAAGGGCACACTGTTGACTCATATCCAACTTCTCATCTACTGTAATCACCAGTTCCTTTTCTTCAGAACTGCTACCAAGCCACTCAGTTCAGATTCTTTTATCCTAAGTGCACAACTCTGCACTTGACCTTATTAAACTTCATCACATTTCTTTTGGTCCAATCCTCCAATTTGTCTAAATCACTCTGGACACTATCCCTATAATCCAGCATATTTACAGCTCCCCATATTAGTGACATCTGCAAACTTGCTGAAGGTGAAAACCAACCCATTATCCAGATCATTAATGAAGATGTTGAGGAAAACAGACCCTAGAACTAATCTGTGAGGGTACGTCTACACTACAGCGCTAGTTCGAACTAACTTAGTTCGAATTAGTTAATTCGAACTAAGCTAGTTCGAACTAACGCATCTAGAACTAAAAACTAGTTCGAACTAGCGTTTTGCTAGTTCGAACTAGTAAGTCCACATTGAGTGGACTCTGAACAGGGCTTAATGATGGCCGGAAGCAGTGCCGGCAGGGCATAAAAGGAGGACTTAGAGCATGGAGATACTGTCTCAGGCTAGCCGAGGGCTGTGCTTAAAGGGTCCCGACCCCCACCCCGGACACACAGTTCTAAGGGGTGCCCCGCTTGCAAAGAAGTTCTGGCTTGGAGTGCCCTGAGTGCCCACACTGGGCACATCACACCACTCGGCCATCAGCCCGGCTGCACTTGCCGCAGGCTGCCATCTGGGGAGAGGGAGTAATTGGGGGGCTGCAGGAGAGCTTCCACCCCCAGAAGCCCGCAGAGCCAGCCCAGTCCTCCCCATCGGGGGCTCGTACCCCATTCCTCCCTCACCTCCTTCCACTTGCCCTTCCCTAGCCCCCCTTCTTATTGATGTACAAAATAAAGATAACGTTTCTTCCAACATTGACTCTGTCTTTATTGAAAAAAACTGGGGGAGACTGGGAAAAGGAGGTGGGAGAGGGGAAGAGAAAGGCTGGGAGAGGGGAGGGCAACTAACATGATCAGGGGTTGGGAACAGGTCCCAGATGAAGAGAGGCTACAGAGACTGGGACTGTTCAGCTTAGAAAAGAGGAGACGGAGGGGGGACAGGATAGAGGTCTCTAAAAGCAGGGGTTGGGTGGAGAGGGTGCATTCAGAAAAGTTCTTCATGAGTTCCCATAAAGAAGGACTAGAGGACACCAAAGGAAAGGAATGGGTAGCAGGCTTCAAACTAGTAAGAGAAAGTTGTTCTTGACAAGGCAAATAGTTAACCTGTGGAACTCCTTGCTGCAGGAGGTTGTGAAGGCTAGAACTAGAACAGAGTTGAAAGGGAAGTGAGATCAAGTGATGGAGGTTGGGTCCATGGAGTCCTATTAGCCAGAGGGTAGGAGTGGTGTCCCTGCCCAAAGTTTGTGGAAGGCTGGAGAGGGATGGCACGAGACAAATGGCTTGGTCATTGTCTTCGGTCCATCCCCTCCAGGGTCCCTAGGGTTGGCCACTGTCGGCAGACAGGCTACTGGGCTAGATGGACCTTTGGTCTGACCCAGGACGGCCATTGTAAGCTCAGGGCTCAGGGTCGGGGGTCTCAGTGGACCCCCTTGATTTTCATGCACACCTGGTCCTGGGTGGCCAGGCTGGCAGCTCTCCTGCCCTAGCCGGCCACTTTCCTGTGCCTAGTGCGGAGATCGTGGACGAGGTCCACGATGTCCGCACTAGCCCAGGAAGGTGCCCGCCTCTTGCGGTCCAGGGCAAGCTCCCGGGAGCCGCCAGCCTGGTCCCGGCAAGAGGGGGTGGGCTGGGGGGCATCGGGTGGGTGGCTCTGTGCCGTGCCAGGTGCAGGGTCTGATAGCTGGGTGCTGGCAGGCTTGCACCTGGCACGGGCACCGTAGCCAGCCCGTGCCCCTTTAAGGGGTCCGGGGCCGGGAGGGGGGCATAGAGTTTCCCTGGTGTTGGCCAGAGTGGCCACCAGGGAAACCTGGGGAGGGCTAGCCTCCCACTAGTTCGAACTAAAGGGCTACACAGCCCTTAGTTCGAACTAGCTAGTTCGAACTAGGCGTTAGTCCTCGTAAAATGAGGTTTACCTAGTTCGAACTAAGCGCTCCGCTAGTTCGATTCAAATTCGAACTAGCGGAGCGCTAGTGTAGCACCTATTAAAGTTAGTTCGAACTAACGTCCGTTAGTTCGAACTAACTTTGTAGTGTAGACATACCCTGAAACACTTTGCTTGGTACCAGCTGCCAACCTGACATTGAGCCATTGATCACTGCCTGTTGAGCCTAATGAGCTAGTCAGATTTCTATCCACCTTATAGTGCATTCATCCAAACCATACTTCTTTAATTTGCTGGCAAGATTGCAATAGGAGACTGTATTAACAGGTTTGCTAAAGTTGAGGTATAACACATCCACTGCTTTTCCCATATCCAAAGAGCAAATTATCTCATCATAGAAGGCCATTAGGTTGCTCAGACATGACTTTCCCTTGGTGAATCCATACTGACTGTTCCTGATCACCTTTTTCTCCTCCTGGATGTTCAAAATAGTGCTAGCATGTTGTGTGTTAGGAGGTCTAAAAAGCTGAGGAATTGGGGAGGACCTGGATGTGGGAGACAGGCTCCACAGCATTCAGTAAGGACCTTAGCCATGACTGCTACAAGGTTCTCTGTCTCTAGATTCTCTCTGGATAGCTAGTGGATAGCATGCATTCCTTGATGAAGGAAAAGAGGCCTATCTCAGAATCTAGGAGCATAAGACCCTACTTCAAAAGCCAACAAGGACCCTGAACTGCATGACGCTGATGATGCTGTGCTAGGCAAAGCCAAGGTCAAGGGGCATCACTGAGCATGTACTGGTACCAGGGAAATCATATTGGGACTGAACAATTTGAAAGAGCGTTATAGGCTCTGAAGATCTAGCCTCTGCCACAAACCAAGGGCTGATCAGGACTGTAAGGTAAATCTGTAGCCAGGGCCTGAGAATTACCTAGTGTTGGCTGGCTTATCTCAAAGACCATTGGGGAGTCTGGCACTGAATGAGAAAGTAGGTCTGAGGCTGCTGCATGTGGGGAAAGAAAGAGCCTACCTTGACTGAACTCTTTGTCCTGCCTAGGGGGCAATAGTGAATCCATATTATTGACTGAGCTTGAGTGAATCCGTATTATTGATAGTGTAACTTTTCATAGGTACAAATGCATAGAGACTCGGGGGCTGTCTGGACACCGACATCTATTACAGCCTCTTCCCGACTTACGAACTGGTTACGGACCAAACAATTGGTCAGAACTCGGTTAATTCGTTAGTTGGAACCCTTAGAGTTACACGCGACTGCACTGTTCATAAGCGCGGATTGCATTCGTAACTCGGGGTCCACCATTTACAACAGCTTTGGTCATAACTATGAACGGTCGTAAGTCGTCCGTTTGCAACTCAGGGACTGGCTGTAATATACTTGGTTTGACAATAAACCTGACTTGGGTGTCTTCATACCTTATCTAAGTCTGTGGTCTTTGGGGCCTCTCTTGAAGTCTATTATGTCCCAGGGGATCCTGCCCATTAATTCTTTGAGGGAATCAAAGTCTGCTTTTCTGAAATCCAGGAACTGTATTTTGCTGCTCTCCTTTCTTCCTTTGGTCAGTATCCTATAATAGACCATCTCATGATCACTGCTTCCCAGGTTGTTACCCACATCTACTTTCCCTACTAACTCCTCCCTGTTTCTGAGCAGCAGGTCAAGCTGAGCATAGCCCTGTTTGGCTCCTTCTGTATTCGCACCAGGAAGTTCTCCCCAATGTTCTCCAAAAACTTCCTGAATTGTCTGTGTACTGCTGTATTGTTCTTCCAACAGATGTCCAGGTGACTAAAGTTCCCTATACAAACCAGGTCTGTGATCTGGAACTTTCTGTCAGTTGTCTGAAGAATGCCTCATCTGCCTGATCTGATGGTCTATAGCAGACACCAACTACAACATCACCCTTGTTGATTCAGCATCTAAACTTAACCCAAAAATTCTCAACAAGCTTTTCTCCTGCTTTATACTGGAGCTCTGAGCAATCATACTGCTCCCTTACATACAGTGCAACTCTTTCACCTTTTCTCCCCCGCCTGTCCTTTCTGAACAATTTATACCCTTCCATGACAGTGTGAGACGTCCTACCCAGTGTCCATTATTCCAATCAAATCATAATTCTTTCACTGTGCCTGCTTCTTTCCTACTCTTCTTGCATTTGTGTGCAGACATTTTAGGTAACTAGCTGATTGCCATATTTTTCTCAGAACTAATCAGAGGTCCTCCTTTGTTGCACTTTTCTCCTTGTTTTTCTTCCCAATTACGGTATGTATGCTTCTTCTTGATTATGTATCCTTCAGACCTCTCTGAATTCAATTTTTTGTTCTCTATTCTTCATTTTATGGAATCCTGGATTATGGAGAGCATAACTTTGCTCATGTTGAACATCTGGGAGTTAGTTACTACACACTCGGTTTCCTTTCTTTGATAAGGGCAGAAAAGTTCCCTTCATCCAATTCTCTGGTCAATAGTACCTAAGTACTGATTTTCACATAAAATTAGCATCACATTCACCAATCACTTTTATCATTTCTTCAGGCATTTTTCCAGGCTTCATTTTCATAACTGAATGCACCACTTTTTCTTACTGAATGCACTTCTTTTTCTAGATCTCTCTCTGAAGGAGTTTGAAATACTGGCCCCATCAATTTTGTTTCTTGACACTGCAATGGTTTCCATCTATTACATTGCCTTACAGATTTGCAATCCCTAAATCTTAAAAAAAATCTGCAGATTGCTCCAATATTATCTCTTTCAGGACAATGCCCTGAGAAATCTTTTTGTATTTTTTGTTATATTAGAATTCATTTAATAGATTTCAAAGGAGAGGCTGTTAATCTGTTTCTAAAATGAGAAAGTATTGTAAAGGAGATTTACTATGTTCATATAAAATTAGGAGACTGAATTAAATTCTCATGTCTAATCATGTTCTGGATTAATATCCTTACCTCACATACATCCAAGGACAGTACTCTCTGTACGTAAATCTCCCTTTCCAAGATCTGTGATTCATGTTAGTGTGGGGGCAGAGATGGCATGGATTAGTGTGGGCCAAACATCTTTCCCCCTTACAGTATATGGATATTCCCCAGAAAATAACACATCTTTCGGGCCCTTCTCTCCCTGGGGTTGCTAGAGTTGGGGGGAAAAGTGAAGAAAGATGAGATAAGAAAAAAAAGATAAACTCTATTCCTGAGGAATAGTGAATAATGTTTAAAAACAATGTGGTTGGAACAAACAAGAGTTCAAAAATGGAGCAATCTGGCCAACATGTTCTTAACATGTTCTCTCTCTTTCACAAAAAAAGTTATGTGTTATATACCTCTCCTTGTTTTACTCAGTCATTCCAAACACATTTATAAAAGCTTTTAGTTCATTTGTCTCAATAATAAAAAGCAGTATCTCAAAATACATGGAGAAGATTATTTGAACTAAGGATAAATCGTGACTGGTGAATTCAAATCCTTATATTTTTCTGACTGAAGGATATTTCAATTGTGAGATTCATGATTTTTTCTTGTTTTGGAACTAGGGCTTCTTAGCTTGTTCTAACATCTGTTATCATTTAGGCAACAGTCAACAATTTAATATAATTCTGATAGCCAAACACTGCCCTATGACCCCTTACCAAACACAGAAACTCACCAAACATATGGTAACCAGAGGTTATGTGCAACATTTTCAGCAAAATATGAAGACCTCAATATTTTTGCAGTTGGTTCCAGATTAACAAAAAACAGTCTACTTTGCAGTTTTAGTACTGTTACGGGTAAAAATAAAAATAATAATGAAAAATTATATAAATTATATAAATAAATTATTTACATAAACTGTATAAATAAATTGTATAAATATACATATATAATATATAAATATATAATATATATAAATATAAAATACAGGCCACCCCCACACTTATGATCTAATTGGTTCCTGGAGAACCGTCATAAGTCAAGCCATCGTAAATCGAACCCTTTTTTCCCATAGGCGCAATGATAAAAATGGGGATTCCGTTCCTGGCCTGCTTTGCCTCCTGGGAGCTACACTCAGAGCCAGCTGGGGGCTGTGCTAGGGATGGGCGGCAAGGTGCGAGCTGCTCCCAGAGCCAACAGCGAGCTGTGCCGGGGGAAGGCGGCGGCTAGAGTAAGGAAGTTGTAAATGCGGGGGGTTGTATGTTGGGCGGTCATAAGTCAAGGGTCACCTGTATATAATTATATAAAAACTAAATTTTAAATTCAAAAGTTGATTTGTATAAAAATCCATTTTCCCATCAAACTGAAATCCTTGCATGTTTTGTGGTAAAATTCTACTTTCGAGTAAGAACCTAAAAAAATGAAGTGAACTTTGTGTCTTTTTACAACACCCTGGGGAATTAAATTCAGCTTATCCAATGCATCTGCTTTTGTAGGTCAGAAACTGGAGCTTGATGTCAGATGCAGCGCTACCAACTCTAGAAGTTGAAATCTCAGGAGTCAGACTCCCCAAAATTATGAAATTTGTCTCAGAACCATGAGCTGGTTGAAAGGCTTCTATTGGGGTTTTTGGTTTGTATTTCCTCACCGCCTTGGCCCACTCCCGACGTCTGTGTGGCAGTATAATGTGTTGTTATTATTACTATTGCCAACTCTTCCAAATTTGTAGACTACGGTGATTTTAGGTCTCAACGCAGGAGCTGTTTCTAGTTGTGTGATGATGCAAAACTTCTAGCATCACCCCAAACCAAAAAATCTAATTCATTCTGTCCAACCCTATTGCTGTCTACCCCTACCTAGACATTAATTATGCAATTTCCCAGGCTCATATAAATTTTAGTCCATCTGACTGTCCCAGAAGAAAAAGTTACTCACCCTGTCCAGTAACGAAGGTTCTTCGAGATGTGTGTCCCTGCAGGTGGACTACTCAGGTCTCAGTGTGTCCTCACACTGGCAATCAGAATAGTGATAGAAATGTAGCCGTGTTAGTCTGGGGTAGTTGAAGCAAAATGCAGGACAATGTAGCACTTTAAAGACTAACAAGATGGTTTATTAGATGATGAGCTTTCGTGGGCCAGACCCACTTCCTCAGATCAAATAGTGGAAGAAAGTAGTCACAACCATATATACCAAAGGATACAATTTAAAAAAAATGAACAAATATGAAAAGGACAAATCACATTGCAGAACAGAAGGGGGATGCGGGGGGGTGGGAAGGGGGAGGAAGGAAGGTAAGTGTCTGTGAATTGCTGATATTAAAGGTAGGGAGAGTGGGATGTTTGTGAGTTAATGGTATTACAGGTGATAATTGGGGAAACTGTCTTGGTAATGGGTGAGAAAGTTCAAAGACTTGTTAAGTCCTTGTTGGTAAGTGTCGAATTTTAACATGAATGACAGTTCAGAGGATTCCCTTTCAAGTGCAGATGTAAAAGGTCTTTGTAGCAGAATGCAGGTGGCTAAGTCATTTAGAGAGTGTCCTTTCTGGTTAAAGTGGCAAGAAACTGTTTTCTCTTTGTGATCTTGTCTGATATCTGTTTTGTGGGCATTAATCCTTTGGCGAAGTGTCTGAGATGTTTGTCCAATGTACATAGCAGACGCACACTTTCGGCACATGATAGCGTAGATTATATTTCTGGATGCGCAGGAATATGTGTTCTTGATCTCATAACTCACTTGGTTAGGTCCAATAATGGTATCAGCAGAATGAATACCATTATTGGACCTAACCAAGTGAGTTATAAGATCAAGAACACATATTCCTGCGCATCCAGAAATATAATCTACGCTATCATGTGCCGAAAGTGTCCGTCTGCTATGTACATTGGACAAACATCTCAGACACTTCGCCAAAGGATTAATGCCCACAAAACAGATATCAGACAAGATCACAAAGAGAAAACAGTTTCTTGCCACTTTAACCAGAAAGGACACTCTCTAAATGACTTAGCCACCTGCATTCT
Source organism: Pelodiscus sinensis (assembly GCF_049634645.1). Classification (NCBI taxonomy): domain Eukaryota; kingdom Metazoa; phylum Chordata; order Testudines; family Trionychidae; genus Pelodiscus; species Pelodiscus sinensis. The sequence goes on from NC_134723.1 coordinate 14,338,790, forward strand.
GCTACAAAGACCTTTTACATCTGCACTTGAAAGGGAATCCTCTGAACTGTCATTCATGTTAAAATTCGACACTTACCAACAAGGACTTAACAAGTCTTTGAACTTTCTCACCCATTACCAAGACAGTTTCCCCAATTATCACCTGTAATACCATTAACTCACAAACATCCCACTCTCCCTACCTTTAATATCAGCAATTCACAGACACTTACCTTCCTTCCTCCCCCTTCCCACCCCCCCGCATCCCCCTTCTGTTCTGCAATGTGATTTGTCCTTTTCATATTTGTTCATTTTTTTTAAATTGTATCCTTTGGTATATATGGTTGTGACTACTTTCTTCCACTATTTGATCTGAGGAAGTGGGTCTGGCCCACGAAAGCTCATCATCTAATAAACCATCTTGTTAGTCTTTAAAGTGCTACATTGTCCTGCATTTTGCTTCAACTGGCAATCAGAGATTTTTGCCTAGCATTGCCTTCCCGTGTCACACATGCATAGCACACTGCTTTCGTCCATTGGCTGTGCGTATGTTGTGGGTCCCCCTCCATTCCATTTTTACTGGAAATCCTATAACAGATTCCAAATAGCAGGGAGGAAGGGAGGATAGAGGAGCACTCACAGGGTGCTCGAAGAACCATCACTGTTGCACAGCATGAATAACTTTTTCTTCTCCTTCTAGTGGTATCCCTGTGGGTGCTCCAGTCAGGTGATGAGCAGTACCCGCCACTTGCAGTGGTCAGCTTTGGAGTCAATTTTGAGAAGAGGCAAGGACTGCAGCAACTAAGGAGGTGGTAGGTATGGGTCCTTGCTGCAGAGTATAATGCTGAGGGGAAGGAAAAGTACACTTGGTTGTGAACAGCCCTGAGTTCCAGAATGTTGCTATGAAGTCTCATCTTTGAACATGATCACCTGCCCTGGACCGTCTGCGTGCTACAGTGGGCACCCCAGCCTATTAATAATTCATCTGTTGTAATTACCCTTGAGGGGTCTGGGTGATGGGAAGGTACGCCAGTGAGGAGGTTGTGTGGAGAGGTTCACCATTTCAGAGATCGGAGAATTAATGGTAGAAGTGTGAGACGTTTGACCAGGCTGTGTTGATTGGGAACATAAACAGATGCCAGGCAGCCATGTCTGTAGGCAGTGCATGTGTAGTCAGTCTCACACAGGGTACCACAAAGGTGGTAGCTGCTATCTGACCCACGATCTGAAGGCATGTGTGACAGGTTATAAAGGGAGTATGGAGGACTCTGTGGATGAGATTGCATAGAATTTGAAAATTATATAGGGGATGCCCCACTAAACTCTATTTTCTGGGTAGGGTCCACAGTGGATTTATGAATGTTTATAAGCAGACTTATACAAGAGAAAGTGTCTCTGGTCATGTTTGATATGATTAGCGTTTGTTGACATCAAGTGCCTTTGATTAAACAATTGTTGAGGCAGGGGAATATGATGACCACAGAGTTTTAGAAAATACCCATGGTGCAGTGGAAAGTCCGAAGAGGAGGACACAATACTGGTAGTGGTTATTCCTTCCGTAAACCTGAGAAACCTCCTGTGAGCAGGATGCACTGATACATGAAAGTATGCATCCTGAAAGTTGAGGGCTGAGAACCAGTCCCCCTTGTCCAGTGCAGGTATAATAGTTCTAAGGTCATCATCCTGAATTTGTTGCTGTGTATGAACCTCTTGAGCTTCCTGAGATCTAAAATGAGCCTGCAACCATTTGTCTTCTTGGCAGTGAGGAAGTAGTTGGTATAAAACCCTCTTCATTGGAATTTGGGTGGGACAGTCTCTATCATTCTCAAGCTGAGTAGTTTTTGTACCTCTGCTTACAGAAGGGGCTCGTGAGAGGGGCTCCTGAAGAGGGAAGGGGAGGGGTCATAGAAGTAAAGGGGATTTTGTAGCCCATGTTGATGATCCAAGGACTTATTGGCCTATAGTGATGAGGTCCTATTGGTGGTAAAAGGACCTCAGGCAGCGGTGAAAAATACGTGTAGTATGCTCTAGTTCAGACCCTCGACCACACCTTCAAATTGTCAGTTGATTGGTGGATGACTGGTTGTGTTGTGTTTTTTTTCTGTTTGTCCTTTGTTTAGGTCTGTGGTCCTATGGTTTCTTTTGTTACCTCTGGTAAGAAGTTTCCCTGCATCTCTAATAGGGGGTGTTCCTGCATCTCTTATTAGGCTGTGTGTACATGCTTAAGGTGCGGAGCATTATATGGGAGTCATTCATTGAGTGGAACAGTTCATCTGTTTTAGCATCAAAAAGTTGGGAAGTCCTTCACCTTCGTCTGCAGCTTACGTCCCTACTTCATGTTGCCAACCATTTTGTTGAGGTCAACCATAATTACATGCTCTTAGAGTCTGACATACTAAGAAAACTCCTCCTAAGCATCAGAGCACATCAGGAACCATTCTGCCTTCCTATGATGCAAGGCCTTCCGGGAGTGACTTACCAGTACAATCTGTTCCACAGTATTTGTATTACACTGCGTATATGCTTTGTTCCAGGAAAATACCATAGTAATTACTAATACTAATTAGAAGGTTTTTGACAAACTGCTTTTCCATCAAAGAATGCTGATTTGTTGAAATCAAAATTTTATATAGGAAAATCTTCCAATAAATTTAGCATTTTGAACGTTTTTGGAAAAAAAGAGTTGCACTACTGTCAAACATCCCATATTCAGTTTTTAACAAGTCAAATTCTACACAAAATGTTTGCAGTTATCAAAGCAAAATGTTTTGATTGAAATTTATTTACTGGATTTTTGATTTGCGAAACTTTTTATTTTTTTGTCATAATTTGGGATAGGATTTTTAAAATCCAGTGAATATTTGCATACAGAAAAATTGCTTCCCATCCAGTTCTACTAGTAAAACATGAAAAATTTCAATTCTCAAATAATGTTTCATAATGGGGGTTTAGAACTAGAGCCTGAAAGCCATCTGCCCACTGAACATCCACCAACAGGTATTATTTATAATGTTTATATCCTAACAGAAATGCTGCACATGGAAACTTTCAGCAATCATGTAATGTATAGATACATGAGACATTTAAATAGGTGAACTAATAGTGAAAGCGGAAGCTATTCTGTTAGGATATGTCTACACTTGCCCCCTACTTCGAAGTAGGGAGGCAAATGAAGCATATTGAAGTTGCAAATCAAGCCCAGGTTTTAAATATCCCGTGCTTGATTTGCATGTTCCGGGCCGGTTGCCATGTTAGAAATTTACTAGCCCGGAGTAACTGCCCACGTCTACACGTGGCAGTGAAATGAGAGTCTGATTTAAAGCCCTAACTCGAATTAGCTAGTAAACCTCATTGCAGGAGTAACACGGGGAGTTACTCCGGGCTAGTGAATTTCTAAAATGGCAACCGGCCGGGAACATGCAAATCAAGCATGGGATATATAAATCCCAGGCTTGATTTGCAACTTCGATATGCTTCATTTGCCTCCCTACTTCGAATTAGGGGGCAAGTGTAGACATATCCTTAGTCTTTAAAAATAAATAAATAAATGAATGAATAAATAAGCAAGCATTTTTGGTCAATTGTAATATTTCAACTTTTAATACAATTTATATGATTTAATATATAAAGGAGAATGTTTGTATGTTTTATACTAATAACTTGGGCACTATAAGAGCTACCGCAACCAAACTTTGCATGGGGCAACCTTTCCTCCAGGAGAAATGTTTTAAGGTACTTTTGGCAGTGCAGGGAGAAGCGGCTTCTTGGGGGCAGCGGCGGGACAGTCAGTCACTAAGGCCGGCAGTGGAGGCGCGAGAGGAGGGGCAGCATGCTGAGCGACAGCTGCCCCACTCGCCTCTACCAAGCCGTTACACTGCGCAGGCGCGTCCGGGGTGAGGGAGCCCCCTGCTCCCTCCCATCTGTGATGTCACTTGACTCGGGCTTCTCCCCTCGGGCAGCAGCCAAGGGTTGCCGAGCAGCAGGCTGGAGCTTGCGGCCGCTACTACGGGGCAGTTGCGGATGCAGCGGGGTGAGCCCAGAGGGGAGGCAGCAGCAGCGGCGGCGGCTGTGCTGGGAGTAGCCCGGGGTCTGGTGCAGCCCTGTTCGTGTGGCAGGGAGCCCATACCTGCTTGGCGCAGCCCGCACGAGAGGGGAGTCCCCGGCCTGGCCCCACGGTGCAGCTGGTAGCAGGGCAAAAGTTTCGGGGCGACTGGTGAGGTTGTTGCCCCCCGTGGCACCTGCAGTTCCGTCCATGAGCTGGGCCACCTGGCCCATCCTAGGTCCCGTGCTTGCCCCCTCCCACCCGCCCCTCACACAGGGCACCCCCGGCAGGACCCCACCATCCGCCCTGAGCAACACCGGGTAACTCCAGCTAGTATATGTATACATTTTACATGCACAATCTCTCCCTCACTCTCTGCTGCCTCCAGCCCCCTCAGAGTTGGATAGCAACTCCTGAGCATTCTTGTCCTGATCCCAAAAATGCTTAAGTACATGTTTAACTTTATGCATATAAGTGCTCCCAGAAACTTGAATGAGTCTACTCACATGCTTAAATTTCAGTAATTGCTTAAACAGTCCACAGACAAGTTGGCCATTCCCTTGCAGGACCATGACCATGTATATAATATAAATATATGTTCTAGGGCTTCAACAAATATACGTAGCAAATCTGCTCAGCTGCTGTAAAACAGATGATTTTAACCAGCTGGGGGATCTAGCCAAAGGTGAGTGGAAAATTATCAATTCATCAGTTTTTATGTGACAATTTAAAGGGAAATCTTATTCATAAAATCCAAGTTCACCATTACTTACTTTCAACTCTGAAAGCAGCCTCTGGATTTTAAATATAATGTTAAATAATTAAATTTACTCAAACTTGAAAACTTTTCTCTATTTAAAGTTGCCAGTATAATAACTTTATTACATTTTTAAATTTTAATATATATTTAAGCCATACATGCATACTGATTACTATAATTATTAAATATGAGTAGCTAAAACATATTTCAGTATTATTATACTTATTAAGATAGTTGTTGTTCAACAAGTGCAGTAGAAAAATAGTAAATACTACTATCTCCCCATATCCCAAAGACAGCAGTCAAAAACTGAAAAAGTCAGGGTGCCTTTGAAGATATTTAATTAAAATCTAATCCCACATTCTTAAAGGCTCACATAAATTAAGCTGTCATTCAGGAGATTTATGCATTCACATTTGCATATTACATACAATTCATCAATTACTCATGTTTGAAAGCAATGCCTTTCTTAGGGAGCTGAGCTGCCAGGAGTCCCAACAGGCATACAAACTGTACCTGCTGGTATCTTGGAGAAAGCCACTTCCATATGTCTGTTCTTCTTTTGCACATGTACACAGTCCAAGCATACTCACAAAAATCTGACTTTATACCTGACGGATCTTTTTCAGCTCAAACTGTCAGCCACAGATGAACACTTTTGTTTGTTTTAGAACAACATTAGAGTGAAATTTGACACTTTTTTTACTGCAGAATGGAAGCTTCATAATAACAACTAGTATATTATATGATTGTTCTATCTCGGGTCAGCAACCCATTCCGGATGAAGAGCCAAGATCCAGCTGAGGTAAAAAGGCCGGGGCAAAAAGTTGTAGAGAGAAAAAAAAAAAGGAGTGGACTTTACAGAAGGCTTTTTGGCCTCAGCAGGCTCCTGGCAGCAGCCACGGACACCATATTGGATCCGCCCATTTTGATCCAGACAGTTCTCCTGCCTCGGTGAGCACTGGGGAGCCAGGAGGCATAGGCCGTGTTCAGGGGACGCGGGGGTAGCTTCACAAGTCGCACTGAGGGGGGAAGAGCTGCATGCAGCTCAGGAGCTGCAGGTTGGCCTCGCCTGTTCTATCTAAACTCTACCATGGAAAGGCACTTCAAATGTGGACTAAGTGTCTTCAAAAGGTAACAGATATTAGTACATGCCTATGAAATGATAATTTTTCCAGTAATTTTCTGAGACAAATCTAGTAAGTAATTCCACTAAATTCAAGCCCACGTCATAAATAGTCCCTAAAGGAGAAAACGTATTTTAAAGCCCATATTCCGGCAAGCTGTGTTCCTGTGCATAGCACCCATCAAAGTAGGAATAATTTGCTTTTTGTTGCTTTATATTTGTTTTGTGATAGATTTTTTTTTGGACCATTGCCTTTGTTGCAGTGGGCGGAAGACCAGACAGACACAAACATGAAGATAATATTCCCTGAATAGATCATAATCGAAAACACCACTCTTCAATTCCTGACATGAAAGGATCTGTGGATGGGTTTCTCTGCAGTTATTTTACAGGAAGCCATAGTTAGAACACACAATTTCAACCACAAATTTCCTGTCTGCACACAGGTTTCCTAGTGGGTACATATGCATCATGTCTCAGTAGCAGTCGTTACACAGGAGATCCTTCATTCATGTGTTAAACAAGAATCTCAACTTTCATTTTAAAAATAAAGTATATTTCCAGCTTTCATGGTTGCAGAGAAAACCATGAAAATGTAATCAAAGTGCAACCTACATGCTCAGAAACCAGGAAATAAATAAAACAAACCCCCGTCTTAAAAATCTCAGAGAGGTACCCATGTTAGTCTGTAACTTTAAAAACAATGAGTAGTCCGGTGGTACTTTAGAAAATAACCAAAATACATAGAATCATGGGCAAAACCCACTTCATCATATGAAATGCAGTGAAAATAACAGAAACCAATATATATATAAATATCTATAACAGCAGAAGTACCTATAAATTATAGGACCCATGTTTATGAGGCTAATTAAGAGGGCTGGATGTGTCTCATTCATAGCTTTTGATGTGGAAATGCAGATGTTAATGTCTTTGTTTTAGGCTCAGGGGAACAGTGTCAAATCTGAAGATAAATTTTAATTCCATGACTAAGTGACTAGACAGGTTAAAATGTCCCCCGCAGGTTTATGAGTGTTACCATTTCTTATGTCTAATTTGTGTCTATTTATCCTTTGTCATAGAGACTGTCCGGTTCAGCCGATATTTATGTCAGAGAGGCATTGCTGGCACCTGATGGCATATATCACATTAGAGGATGTGCACCTGTATGAGCTCCTGATGTGGCTTGGTTGGTTAGGTCCAGAGTTGGCAATGGGGATGTTGCAGGGGTATCTGAGGTAGGATGTGTGACTACTGGAAAGGATTTGCTTCAGGCTGTGGGGTTGTCTGTAGGCAACGAGCCAGACAAGTACCCAGAAGTCAACTACTTAGAGGCAGGCCCAAAAAGGAAAATAACAGAACACCACTGATCATCATGTACAGCCGTAAACCCTTCTAGCACATCACTGACATTCTACAACCTATCCTGAAAAATTCTCCTCACTCTCACAGGCCTTGGGAGACTGGCCAATCATCACCTACAGACAACCCACCAACTTGAAGCAAATACTTTCCAGAAGCCACACATCATACCTCAGATACCCAAAAACCTACCCCTGCAACATGAATTGGATGCCACTTTTGGCATGATTCTATATACTTTGGTTAGTCTTTAAGGTTAAGTCTACACTATGGGATAAGGTCGAATTAAGTTATGCAACTTCAGCTACGTTAACTGTGTAGCAGAAGTCTAAATACCATAACTCAACTTTTGGCACTGTCCACATTGAAGGAAGTCGAAGGGAAACACTCTCCCTTCAATTTCCCGTACTCCTTGTGGGAGCAGGACTATTGGTATCGACCAGAGTGCCCCTCGCAGTTTGAATTAGCGTGTCTTCACTAGAAGCTGGATATGAGTCAACAGTGTGCCTTTGTAGCCAAGAGAGCTATAGCATATAAGGGTATGTCTACACTACCACCCTAGTTCGAACTAGGGTGGTTAATGTAGGCAACCGGAGTTGCAAATGAAGCCCGGGATTTGAATTTCCCGGGCTTCATTTTCATATTGCAGGGTGCCGCCATTTTAAAATGTCCGCTAGTTCGGACTCCGTGCCCGCGGCTACACACGGCACGAACTAGGTAGTTTGGATTAGGCTTCCTTTTCTGAACTACTGTTACTCCTCGTGGAACGAGGTGTACCGGTAGTTTGGAATAGGAAGCCTAATCTGAACTACGTAGTTCGTGCCGCGTGTAGCCGCGGGCACGGAGTCCGAACTAGCGGACATTTAAAAATGGCGGCGCACGGCAATATGCAAATGAAGCCCGGGAAATTCAAATCCCAGGCTTCATTTGCAACTCCGGTTGCCTACATTAACCACCCTAGTTCGAACTAGGGTGTTAGTGTAGACATACCCTTAGAGTGCATTAGGAAGAGCATTGCCAGCAGATCTAGAGAAGTGATTATTCCCATTTATTCGGCACTGGTGAGGCCATATCTGGAGTTTTGCTTCCAATTCTGGGCATCCCATTACAGAAAAGACGTGGATGCACTGGAGAAAGTCCAGCAGAGGACAACCAAAAGGATTAGGGGACTAGAGCATCTGATTTACGAGGAAAAGCTGAGATGACATTGTGATAGGGTGAGATCACAGAGGTTCCCTTTGAGTGCTTTGCAGAGTGCTGGCAAATCTACTGCCACTCACCTTCCTTCTCTCCTGTATTCCTCAGCACCAGGTCCTGCTGGGCCAGCTCTGCCTGTCTCCCTCAGCGAATGCCCCAAGCTGAGATCACTACCCTCCTCCCCTGAGCAGCAGTGTAGACACTAAATCCCTTCAGGTCCCTTCAGTTCCAAGGACACTGCAGATCCCAAATGAATTATTTAGGTAAGCCCCCTTTAACAATGAAAGGAGGAATATACACACTGATTGCTCCTCCAGGTAATAATTATGTACACTGGGTTGGATAGAAAATAAAAGTTATTTTATTAAGTACAAGCAGTAGAATTTAAGTGGTAATAACTGAGAACAGGCAGAGCAAAGTAGATTACAAACTCAAAATAACAGAAAACACAGAGGGTATGTCTACACTACAAAGTTAATTCGAACTAACAGCCGTTAGTTCGAATTAACTTTGATAGGCGCCACACATGCAAACCGCTAGTTCGAACTTAATTCGAACTAGCGGAGCGCTTAATTCGAACTAGGTAAACCTCATTCTACGAGGACTAACGCCTAGTTCGAATTAACTAGTTCGAATTAAGGACTGTGTAGCCCCTTAATTCGAACTAGTGGGAGGCTAGCCCTCCCCAGCTTTCCCTGGTGGCCACTCTGGGCACCACTAGGGAAACTCTTCTGCCCCCCTCCCAGCCCCGGAGCCCTTAAAGGGGCACGGACTGGCTACGGTGCCCGTGCCAGGTGCAAGCCTGCCAGCACCCAGCCAGGAGACCCTACACTTGGCACGGCTCGAGCCAGCCACCCGCTGCCACCCTGCCCTCCGCCTCTTCCCGGGACCAGGCTGGCGGCTCCCGGGAGCCTGCCCAGGTCTGCAAGAGGCGGGCGGCCACCTGGTCTAGTGCGGAGATCGTTGACCTCATCCACGACCTCCGCACTAGGCACAGGAAAGTGGCCGTCTAGAGAAGGATAGCTGCCAGCCTGGCCACCCAAGAGCAGGTTGGCATGAAAATCAAGGTGGTCCACTGAGACCCCCGACCCTGAGCCCTGAGCTTAGAATGACCGTATTGGGTCAGACCAAAGGTCCATCTAGCCCAGTAGCCTGTCTGCCAACAGCGGCCAACACTAGGTACCCTGGAGGGGATGGACCGAAGACAATAACCAAGCCATTTGTCTCGTGCCATCCATCTCCAGCCTTCCACAAACAGAGGCCAGGGACACCACTCCTACCCCCTGACTAATAGCACTCCATGGACCCAACCTCCATGACTTTATCTCACTTCTCTTTAAACTCTGTTCTAGTTCTAGCCTTCAAAGCCTCCTGCAGCAAGGAGTTCTACAGGTTGACTCTCTGCTTTGTGAAGAACAACTTTCTGTTGTTAGTTTGAAGCCTGCTACCCATTCATTTAATTTGGTGTCCTTTAGTCCTTCTATTATAGGAACTAATGAAGAACTTTTCTTTATGCACCCTCTCCACACTACTCATGCTTTTATAGACATCTATCATATCCCCCCTCAGTCTCCTCTTTTCTAAGCTGAAAAGTCCCAGTCTCTTTCGCCTCTCTTCATATGGGACCTGTTCCAAACCCTGATATTGTAGTTGCCCTCCCCTGTCCCACCCTCTCTCTTCCGCTCTCCCACCTCCTTTTCCCAGTCTCCCCGAGTTTTGTTAAATAAAGAGAGTTTCTATTTTCGAACACACGTGTCCTTTATGTTGTACATCAGGAAGGGGGGCTAGGGAGGGGTAAGTGGAAGGAGGTGAGGGAGGAATGGGGTACGAGCCCCCAATGGGGAGGACTGGGCTGGCTCTGCAGGCTCCTCGGGTTGGAAGCTCTCCTGAAGCCCCTCGATTGACCCCCTCCCCCCTCCCCAGATGGCAGCCTGCGGCAAGTGCAGCCGGGCTGATGGCCGAGTGCTGTGATGTGCCCAGTGTGGGCACTCAGGGCACTCCAAGCCAGGACTGCTTTGCAAGCGGGGAACCCCTGAGAACTCTGTCCGGGGTGGGGGTCGGGTCCCTTTAAGCACAGCCCTCGGCTAGCCTGAGACAGCAGCTCCACGCTCTAAGTCCTAACCTGATGCCCTGCCGGCCCTGCTTCTGGCCATCCTTAACCTAAGTTCAGGGTCCACTCAGTGTGCACATGCTAGTTCGAATTAGCAAAATGCTAATTCGAACTAATTTTTAAGTCTAGATGCGCTAATTCGAATTAGCTTAGTTCGAATTAACTAATTCGAACTAAGTTAGTTCGAATTACCGCTGTAGTGTAGACATACCTTTAGCTATTTCTACAGTAAGGGTACGTCTAGACTACATGCCTCTGGCGACAGAGGCATGTAGATTAGGCTACCGGACATAGTAAAATGAAGCGGCGATTTAAATAATCGCTGCTTCATTTAAATTTACATGGCTGCCGCGTTGAGCCGACAAACAGCTGATCAGCAGTTTTCGGCTCAGCGCGATAGTCTGGACGCTCCCCTGCCGACATCAAAGGTATTTGTTGACCACCCAGGTAAACCTCATCCCAGGAGGCATACCTGGGTGGTCGACAAATACCTTTGATGTCAGCAGGGGAGCGTCCAGACTATCGCGCTGAGCCGACAAACAGCTGATTAGCTGTTTGTCGGCTCAGCGCGGCAGCCATGTAAATTTAAATGAAGCGGCGATTATTTAAATCGTCGCTTCATTTTACTATGTCCGGTAGCCTAATCTACATGCCTCTGTCGCCAGAGGCATGTAGTCTAGATGTACCCTAAGATTTCAATACAAACTTACTACAAACTCACCCTAAAACTGTTTCTTTCCAGTTAAGCCTTCCAAACCAGGTGTCTTTGTTTTCTTCCCTTGGGTGTGCCAGACAAAGAGAAAAGACTTCTACTTTCCTATTATTTTAAAAAATTCCATTCTTGCATGGGAAGTCACCTGACCAGGTGGGGTAGACATGTGACTTCTCCAGACCAACCACAGCTAAGATTTAACAGACAAAAGTGATTGTTTAACAGTTGGTTATCAAGACATTGAAGATAACACCTGTGATGGCATTCAGTCACACATTTAAAATCCATAAAGAATTTCACACTCCATGTATCTAATTTTACACTCAAGAATGAAACCTATACCAATATAAGATAAATAGATGCAGCAGATTAAGACATGAAGATTAATAGGTTACATGAAGCAAAAGCACCTTTGAGTTACATACACTTATCTCCATTTCATAAGACATGTTGGCGGGGGTCTGTCATGGACACAATGAGGAGCAATGGTCTCAAGTTGCAGTGGGGAAGGTCTAGGTTGGATATTAGGAAAAACTATTTTATTAGAGGGGTGGTGAAGCACTGGAATGGGTTACATAGGAAGGTGGCGGAATCTCCATCCCTATAAGTTTTTAAGTCCTGGCTTGACAAAGCCCTGCCTGGGATGAATTTGTTGGGGTTGGTCCTGCTTTAGGCAGGGGGGTTGTTCTCGATGATCTCCTGAAGTCACTTCCAGCGCTATGATTCTAATTCAAACTAGGGATGAAAAAACTCATCCACGCATGGATAGAAAAGATTAGAGGTAACATTTCTTAAGAATCTTTCAACAAAATCAAAGAAAACCTTCCTGGTATTTCTGTCATAATTTAAGAGTTGCTGAGAACCCTTGATTCTTTCAGAAGGCATTTGGCACCTGACAGGATCGTTTTCTTAGGCTGCAACAGAAGTTTGTGAAGAAAAATAATTTATCTGATGCTCTGGTTTCACAAATATGGGCCAAAGTGTACATGGAGACAAACATCCTCAAACAGAATATTTCTGCATACATTGGGTTGAGTGGTAGTAAAGATTTACTATTAAATATGAGATTACCTGGCAAAAGGGGCAAAATTAATTTAATTTTAGCCCTTTCTGCACCATCATCAGCCTATGAATTTCAATACATTATGTCAAAACATTGTGGTATTTTGTCTGACAGACTTTTTCCATTTTAATAGTGTTTTATAAATGAGCATATAAGAATGTAGTTCCACTCTGGGCGGGGCATTTATCCTTGATTGTTATGTGACGACTTGTCACAACACATGAACAGCACAGGCACACAAATGTATAGAACGATGTCTTTCTCTAATTCCTTTCACTGTAACTATAGCTCTCACCTATATTATATCTGATTCATACAACATTACTTAACATAAAAAATTAAAAATATGCAGTGGGAAAATATGCACTAACAAATTGATCCAACTACTTGTATTATAATTAAAGCACAATATATGTTGAGATACTACAAATTAGATGACAGAATAGATTTAAAAAAACAAACCTATAAGACAATCAATACACAAGCTTAACAAAATACTACAAAAAGGAAAACATTTTAGTATAAGAAAAGCAACATGCCTCTGGGCATAAACTAAAATAAAATATTGATAGCCTGTAAGCTTTGCTTAGCTAGCATGTGTTGTTCAATTTATTGTAAAAGTACAACCACTCAAGACATTTTTTTCTCAATATTTCAGACTCACAATAGTTATTAAATCAATCATTAATTGTAATTAAAGTTTAACATAGCTTATAAACCTGGAATCCATTGGTCTGTGTCTCATAAACAGAAATCTTCCTTATATTGTTTTTTAAAAGAATAGACGGATAAGAAATGGTTTGATTCATAAAACATAACAGAATGTACAGAAGTTTTCTCATACATTTTGATTAGCAAAATTCCTTAAAGTTTGTGTGTCTAAAATAATGTTAATAGTGAGACATTCCAAGAGGGGGATACAGAGGAATTTTCCTTACATTTTCTCATGGGGGGCAATGTTTAGGAAACCAAAGTCAGAAAGTTTGTGGGAGGCCCTGCACTTCCAGATGACCAGCCAACTCTAGATCACCAGCATTGTACCTCACATTACATTTTTAAGGACCAATCTGACACAGTTTCTCATTTTCTCTTTTCTAAACCTTGTTGCTATATCTTTTCCCTGTGGTCCCATGGCCTTATCCACAAATCACTTCTCTCCCCCAAGCCCTAAGGGCTCATCTAGTCTACAGGGAAGATTCAAAAGAGGAATCCAATCTCACTTTCGAAATGAGGTTTACATGGCTTTTTGAAAAAGAGAGGGCGGTTGCCGAAAAAATAAGTCTAGACTACTTTCACTTTCAAAAGCTCCACTTTCAAAAGTGAGATTGGAAGAAGATATGCAAATTCCTGGGAAATTTGCATATACTCTTTCGAATCTTCCCTGTAGTTTAGACATAGCCTAATTGCCCACCTTTCCCCCAAATGGAGAAACTACCCCGGAGCATTACATCCTCACTTTCTCACCAGCCATACTCCATTCCTCCCATGTTCTACTTGAATCTGTCCTCTACCCCAGGCAACTTCAGCCTCTGCCCTCTTTCCCTTTTAACTTGAATGGGCTCTAACTCGTAGCAGATCCCTCCCAGACAGATTGCAAGCTGTGACCCTTTCTGGCCCCTGTTCCTTCCCTGGCTGATTCCAGCTCCTGGGACACATTTTTCCTCTGAACTCTCTTCCCCTGGAATCATCATCATCTCTGGATTACATTCCACTATTGAGGAAAAGAATTAAATCTTGGTTCCACAGAGCCATCTCGTGGGTGCTTCTCCTCCCCTTCTAGGAGCAATCATGCTCTGTAAAAGTGCAGAGCAGGATGCACGGGAACTGCAGATATCAGAAGATTTTTTTCTTGCTCACAAAGAGGAACAGCAGTCTATGAGAACAAAAGAAGTACTACAAGCTGATGAAATAAAACCGCTATGCTGCCTGTTTCTCCTTGCATGAGCAGAAGCATCTTGAAATAGTAGCCCAAAAGCACAAGTGATAGCAACCCTTAAGTTGCAGGTGGAAAGGCATCTGCTCTTTGCTGCCATGATTATTTGGCTATCTAATACATGTGAAAATCCAAATGGATCCTAATATTACAAACTTTAACTGAGGATATATAATCTTAATATCTGCTAAGGAGAGAGTAAGTCCTTGAGGCCATGGAAAATTACACTAGGAAATTATTTCAAAATTGCTAAATTTTACTTAGTAACTCCCAATTTAACAAATTCCAACTAGAGTGTCCATACTACTGAGAAGCCTCAAAATCAGTCCAAGGCAGGCTTCGTTAATGTGGATGTGCTACCTTGGACTTAGAGCCCCAGGAAGCAGTGGGGAGTAATTAGTTTGAATTACTCTGTGGAATAATTATTTCCAGATAGTGGCACTGGAACATCCACACTACCATTATTTCAAAATAACTTTCAGAATTAGCATTATTCCTGATGAAAAGCAGGAGTACAGGCAGTCCCCGAGTTATGCAGATCCGACATATGTCGGATCCGCAGTTACGAACGGGGTTTGCTGCCCGTCTCCTTGGTCTGCTGGAGACCAGCAGACCAGGGAGATGGGAAGGAAAGCCTCTGAGCAGCTGGGGCGCTGCCGGTTGGTCCCGCAGCGCCGCTCCTCGACCAACCCAGCAGCACCCCAGCTGCTGTGCCCCAGGCGTCCTGATTCAGCCGCTACTGGTCAGTTTCAGCAGCGGCTGAATCAGGACGCCTGGGGCAGAGCAGCTGGGGTGCTGCTGGGTTGGTCCAGTAGCGCTCAGGAGTGGCGCTACTGGACCAACCCAGCAGCACCCCAGCTGCTCTGCCCCAGGCATCCCCAAGTCAGTCGCTGCTGAAACTGACCAGCGGCTGACTACAGGAAGCCCAAGGCAGAGTTGCTCTGCTGATCAGTTTCAGCAGCAGCTGACTTGGGGACACCTGGGGTAGAGCAGCTGGGGTGCTGCCGGGTTGATCCCCACAGCGCCGAGATGCGGCGCTGCGGGGACCTACCCGGCAGCGCCCCAGCTGCTCTGTCCCAGGCGTCCAGATTCAGCTGCTGTTGAAACTGATCAGCGGCTGATTCCAGGAAGCCTAGGGCAGAGAAACTCTGCCTCGGGCTTCCTGTAGTCAGCCGCTGGTCAGTTTCAGCAGCGGCTGAATCTGGACGCCAGTTCCGACTTACGTACAAATTCGACTTAAGTACAAACCTATAGTCCCTATCTTGTACATAACCTGGGGACTGCCTGTACAGATTTCGAAGTAAGGGGTGCGTTATTTTGAAAGAACAGGCTTGACAGTGTGGATGCTCTGCTTATAATTTCCATCTTAGAGGGGTTATTTCGAAACAAAGTCCTGGTGTAGATCAGGGCTTATTGTAATTCTCTCTCTTGCAGCATCACATGTGTTCTACTTGCATTCAGATTTGGCAGCTGTTCATCAGTTGCTAGCCATTAAGAAATCTAAGATATTGTGTATGTTTCAACTAAGGATTATTTAGAGCTACCATATATAGACATAGCAAGAAAACCTCCTGATGATGTATGCAGTAGTATGTAGTACTGAAGCAAAGAATGGCCATTTTAGATAGATAAAAGGGTATATTAGTAAAAGATAGTTACCTGGTGTTCTTCGCGGTGTGTTGCTCATGTCCATTCAACATAGGGGTGTGTGTGCCTGCCACATGCACCAGTGCAGAAGTTTTTACCTAAGCAGTACCTGTAGGAGTCTGGCTCCCCAGCCCTCCCTGAGGTGGTGCACACATTGCACACTACAGAGAGGTCCACTTGGAGACGGCCCCAGTCACAGAAGAGGGAGGAGGTCAAGTCGGAGCGTAGCGTCCACTCTGCTGAGATGGTCTGTGATTGCATTGTACCCCTGGGAGGTGACGGGACTCTAGCACAATGCCATGCAGTATGCAGAACTCCCAGAGCCTGATGGAGCCTTGCAGAACTCTAGGGAGTGGGCTCCTCTTACCCATTTATATAGTACATGGGGGTGCTGTTGTCTGTGAGAATGCACATCCCCCTGCCCACAAGGTGAGGGAGAAACACCCCACACGTGTTTTTGACCACCCTGAGTTCTTTTATATTTCTATGCAGTGATCTCTCTTGTACAGACCACACACCCTGTGTGCGATGAGTCCCCATGTGGGCCCACCAACTACAGTTTGAAGCATTGGCTATTAGTTCTCTCAAATGTGGTTGAGAATGGTATGGAATGCCTGACAAAGTCAAGGTCCAGGCTTGTCCACCAAAACAAGGCTGACAGCAGATGGATTGGGACCATCACCACCCTTTCTAGAGAGTGTCTCGCAGGTGTGTACACCGATGGCACCGATGGCTGCCATCAGGAGCCTCATCCTGATCCTGGCCAAGGTATTATGTATGTGCAAGTGGCCATATGCCCAAGGATCTGCAGCCACACCCTTCCTGAAGTCACTGGAGCACCGGCGAGCTGCCAAAGGAGGACTGACAAGGCCTCAAACCTCTCTTGAGGGAGCGATGCTTTGGCTGTGATAGAGCCCAGGACTGCTCCTGTAAACTCTATCCTCTGAGTTGACACTAAGAGGTATTTTTTTTCATTTGTTAATAGGCCAAATTGGTGGCACGTGTTCAAGACGAGATATATATTATGCTGGATCTTTAGTATTGACAGGCCTTTGATGAACCAGTCACCCAGGTAAGGACACATCTGTACTCCCTGACACCTCAGGTATGCTGCTACCACCAGCATGCACTTGGTGAAAACCCTAAGGACCGTAGGCAGGTCAAAGGGCCAGACAGCAAATTGGTAGTGGTTCTTTCCCACTACGAATCTCAGAAGCATGTATAATCTTCAAAGATTGCAATATGGAAGTACGTATCCTTGAAGTTGGGGTGGAAAATGAGTGCCTGGGATTCGTATCAGGAATGATGGAGGCCAGGGAGACCATGCGGTACATGAGGAGAACCAAATATTTCTTGAAGCTGAACAAGTCCAATATAGATCGTAGACCCCGTTTTGCCTTGGGAATCAGAAAGTAGTGAGAGTAGAAACATTTGTTTTCGAACCCCTATGATACCCTCTCCACTGCTCTCACCTAGAGCAACTGGGATAGTTCCTGCTCAAGAAGATGCTCATGACAAGGGTCCCTGAAGCTTGATGGACTCTTGGGGGAAAAGCCACTATCACCTCATCCAGTAATGAAGAGGAGGAGGCCAGGGCCGGTTGGCTTTTCCTCAACCACCTACTGAGGGGGGGAGGCTGATGCCCCTGTGCCCATGAGACACTGGCAGCACCAAGGAGACCTGGGATGCTCCAGTGACCAACTGGGTAAGCTGGGGCTGGACTGGGACACCCCAGGGAGTCCATGGGCACCACTGTGCTTGCCACTGAGATGAGGGCCAAGGAGTGCCCAGGGACAGCAAAGATATTGCCAAGGTCGACAACACTGAGCTGACTCCTGCACCATGGGCATGGAAGCCATATCCGAGGCCACAATGCAGGAGCAGATGCTTGCCAATGCCCAAGACCAGGAGCGGGCACGGCAACTCCTTCAGTACTGGGACTCCACCACTGAAGAAGACCTCTGAGACTGGGAGCATTATGTGCATCTGTGGAGATCTACATATGCCCCGAAGATCCACTCCTTCATTCCGGGGAATAGTGCTGGACTGAGGAGCCATAGTGCTGGGATAAGGACCGAGAGCAGCAGCATCTGTCTCTGCAGCTGGAGTGGCTCAGTGCCGACAAGCATCTACAGCATAGTAAAAGTTTCCGGTGCCATGGTGCTGGGGAGCGCTTGCCTCCACAGGCCTATGCACCAACTCTGGCAAAATGAGAGACTGTGCATAATACTCTGGTCTCTCACTTGCAGACCTATGAGGTCTTTGGAGCACGCTCCTCTCAGACACTAGAATGGACCATGCCAGGTGATCAGAGGCCAAACGGTGGTTTACTCCTATGCCGAGACACCAT
Organism: Pelodiscus sinensis; assembly: GCF_049634645.1. Lineage (NCBI taxonomy): Eukaryota > Metazoa > Chordata > Testudines > Trionychidae > Pelodiscus > Pelodiscus sinensis. The sequence continues at coordinate 14,357,071 of NC_134723.1, forward strand.
CAGTGTGAGGGCAATGTTACCAGCATGCCGCTTATGTCCTGTGCAGCCTGGAAGGCCTCCAGTGTGGAGGGGAGATGGACCTCCAACACCAATGAAGGAGACCGAGACAGATTCAGTGCCTTTTGGGCCTTCTCTGGCCTGTCCATTGGCTGGTCACCCTTCTTCCTCTTGTCATTAGAAGGGGACTTGTCTCTGCCTGGCTTTCTAGCCCATGGGCAATGAATGGCACCGAGCCATCGATGCTGGCAGTACACTGCATGCCAAAACCGACTACTGGTCTTGTGAAGCATGTACCGACTCCATTAAGAGAGTTCTGAGATGAATACTTCACTCTTTAATGGTTCTAGGATGGAAGGACCTATAGATATAGCACTTGTCCAAGATGCATCATTCCCACAGGCAATGAATGCAGTCAGCATGCAGATCGCTGACTGGCATGCGGAGCAAGCTTTGAAGCCAGGGGAGCGGGGCATGCTCCATCTCTAGGCAAAGTAGAACAAAGTCCAACAGTTCACAAGTACTTAACAAATTTGATTAGCTCTAGCAACTCTGCAAAGAGAACCCTTGCTACAGCTAAGGCTAGAGCATGTAGTTCTAAGCACCTTCACTGGCGGTAACAAGAAACTGAGGAGGGAGGGGCCAGGGAATGCCCTATATAGTGTGATATGTGTGCACCTCTCCAGGGGACACTAGGGACCCTGGCCTTTACGGCTACTGTTTTGGGAAAAACTTCTGGCACTGGTGCATGTGGCAGGCAAACATACCTATGTTGAATGGACAAGAGCAAGCACTCGAAGAACTTCTGTTGCATCGCAGTTCTCCTTACTAAGTTAGTTTAAAGCAAAGTGGAACTCTACAGATGAGGTTCGAATGGGTTCACACAAAACATGTGTAATTATTACTCACTGTCATGTTTCTAACCATCGCACTTCTCCTATACACCCTGGCTGTGTCTAGACTGGCCAGTTTTTCCGGAAAATCAGCCGCTTTTCTGGAAAAACTTGCACGCTGTCTACACTGGCCACATGAATTTCCACAAAAGCACTGACTTCCTACTGTAAGAAATCAGTGCTTCTTGTGTAAATACTATTCTGCTCCTGTTCAGGCAAAAGTCCGTTTTGTGCAAAGCTTTTGCGCAAAAGGGCCAATGTAGACAGCTCAGATTTGTTTTCCACAAAAAAGCCCCAATCGCAAATATGGCGATCGGGGCTTTTTTGTGGAAAAGCGCGTCTAGATTGGCATGGACACTTTTCCGCAAAAAGTGCTTTTGCAGAAAAGCATCCGTGCCAATCTAGACACTCTGTTCCGAAAATGCTTTTAACGGAAAACTTTTCCGTTAAAAGCATTTCCAGAAAATCATGCCAATCTAGACGCGGCCCCTGCTTTTGTGACCCACTCTTAACTCACTGCCTTCCAACAAACAAGGAACCTTCCACAATACACTACTGCCAATTGCGAGTTGTGTGATGTGTGGTGTTTTTATTAAAATTTCAGCTCATAGAGTCAGGTGATTACATGAGAATCACGTCTTTCATTTTAAGGAAAAGTTTATAGATCTCAGAAAAGTTAAGGAACGTGAATTATAAAGGCTGAAAACCCAGCAGGTTAATAAACTGACCAAAAATTATTATTTAAAACACAGTCTCTGATTGGGGACGTCTGATTCATGATTTGTGAGTGCTTGCGGTTGGCAATACTTTCCTGTCAGAAGAAAAACAGCAGCAGATTCATCACTACAGATCTACTAACCTATCATTACTCAGCAGATTCTCAATATCTGTTGCTGGTTTCATTTAGTGTGAGTTAAAACAATGCTTTGAATTTGGTTTCGATTTTGAACCTAACATTTCAAAGCAAAACTCATCTGAGCTGCTTAAAGTTTTACCTTTTTTCAATCTCCAACCACATATAATACCAGAATGATTTGAAAATAAACCTCCAGGCACAGATCTCAGTGAACTGAACTAAATTTCAGGATTGTAATAAAATTTAAATAACAGGCTGGTTCATCTAGCTTGTGGATTTTGTTACCACAATTTAACACAACTCTGATTAGTGTAACTGTACCTGTTGTTTTAAGTTATTATATATCGCTTTATTATGAGTGAACGTCATTGCCTATTGTTCATTCATCAAAGGTATCGCAAGAGCTTTGAGAACTGACTTTTTTTTTTCAATGCAGTGATGTGATATTAAAAGACAAAAAACATGTATGTGTTTATCAGACCAGAAGGTGACACTAGCAAACATCTAGCTGCAAAGAAGAAAACTAAGACTGTTTAAAATGAATAGTTTTCCGTATTTTAATGTATTTTGAATTTTTGGTGTATAAACATTAAACTGCAGTTTTCCACCATTTACATAATGTTAATTTCCCTTTGATAATTGTTCAAATAGACAGTTTATTACTTTCTCCCTCATCCCAGTTCCTGGCTCTGGGCAAGGGCAGCACAGAGTCCCATGACTTCTCTCCCCTCACCCCTTGCTTAGGAGCCAGATCTTCTGGCCATTTCCTTAGGTACAGCGAAGTCCCACAGCCCAGCAGCACAGCCAATCGGACTTTTAATAGCCCATTTGACAGTGCTGACCAGACCTGTCAGACCTGATTTCAAATCAGGACACAGACCCTGACTTCTGAAATATAAGTTTCTCAAACTGGGAGTGGGGGGTTGGGACATCTCGGGGGATCATGAAGTTACTTCATGGGGTCCTATCTATATAAAAAGTGTTCTAATATGTAAGGAGAAGTCACATTCAGAGCCTTGCTATATGAAACGGGTCTAGAGCAGTGTTCCAAGATAATCCACCTGTGAGCAGAGTGAATTTTGTCTTGTGCACTAATATAGATGTCATGTGTGCTAGTTCAGATATGTGCCACCATAGTGTGTGTGCGCATGCGCGCACACACACATACACACACACACACACTGAAAATCACCCAGCTGCAGGCTCCTCCCTGTTCTTACCCTCTCAGCCATACGGGACAGTTAGTGCAGCCTGCAAGGGGGACACCTACTGCTCTTCAGAAGATGTGCCCACAACTGCATCCGGGAATCCTGAGCAACACCGGGGAGGAGGCCCGTCCTGGATCCCTGGCCAAGTTGGAACAGAGAACCAGAGAGGAAAGGCTCAGTGCCCCCTGCAATATAGAGCTGTGCAAGCCTCCCAGACCATCCCCAGGACAGCCAGGCCCCAGACTGCTCACTGCTGGGCTGCCTGAAACATGCCCACAGCACTGCTATGTGTCAGATGCATTCACGCCACACACTAACCGAAATGTCTCTATCCCTATGGGAAGATGCAGTTACACTGCCACTACGGTGCCAGCCAAAGGAGCTCACCTCCTGCCTGCCTGGGCACAGTCCATGGGCCAGCTTCCCAGGCCCTACCACAGTGATCTGATTTGCACAGTGCCTGGCACAGGCAGTGGCCAGAGAAGACACGATGCAGTGCCTGAGCTCATTGAAAGGGAAACCAACTCGTCCTGACAACAACTCAGCCCTCAGATGGCCCTGCTGTAAAGCAGGTGCTGATGATCACTGCAGAGCTGGAAGAGGGCCTTCAGAAACACAGGGCGATTTCAGAAACAGCACACCCTGTGTCCTGGTACTCGAGAAGGAGCTGCGGTACCATGGTCCCGGCCCTAGCAGCCACCACGCACCCATGGCCCCAACTGCTCCCAGGGGTGGAGCCGCGTGGCAGGCAGCTGCACCATGTGCTGGAACTAGAGCTGGGACCAGAGCTGGGTTGGTGGTGCTATTCTTAATACCACAGCCCAGGCTCCACCTCCAGCAGCCGCCATGTGGGATGCATGGTGGCTGCCCAGATGCTTCTGGGGTGAGGCAGCCACCTGCCACGCAGCTCCGCCCCGGGAGCAGCTGGGACAGCAGCTGTGCAGCTCTGCTGAGGGGGTGAGTGGGATTGAAATTCTTGGTGCGTGCCCATGCAGGCATGCACCTTACAGGGAGCTGTGGTCCAGAGCATAAAAATTTGAAAACCACTGCTATAGTACATCTTCCTGTAGTTTTAATCATAAAAATATTTGCTGTTTCTGCTTCTCCTGTATTTGTGAATAGGAGGCAAAATGCAACTAATGGGTCTACCTCCAACTAATGGAAGTGTGGAGCCAGTGCTCAAGGCAGGGACAGGATGCAGAGCCGTATGGCCACCCCACCTAAGAGCCGGAACTGCTGGGCTTTCTGGTTGAAAACCAAACTGGTTACCCTATGCCCACCACTGGGATACCTTTAACAAGTTAGACTCCAAACTAAGATGTCCAAATTACTTGCCCTTAAGATTGGATGCACATATTTTACATTTAACATAATTATTTATAGAAAGAAAAGTTTTAGTTTTATCTGTATACAAATGCCTCACAAAAAGGCAAATTCCTATGTATTTCGATTTTCTCTAACAGCAAACAAATTACATTAATTGAAAAATGAAACTTAAAACTTAAAGAGCACATTCAAATACAGCTATAGACTTGGTCAATAGCCAGCTGAAGCCATCTGTATTCCTTTTTGCCAGAGAAAAACACCATAAAATTATCTTCAGAGAAGTTGCTTCTTTTTTAATATTGAATTTGTCTACTACGAGCAATGTGCTTTGGGGATATACATTTTCACAATTATCAACACATATTATTTACTTACTTATACCATGAACCTCAGCTGGTAAAGCCTTCTTACTCTTTTTATCCATCGTGGCTTCCACAGAAGTGACCCTTATTATCCCCAGACAATTATTAACTACCTGCTCCTTACATAACTCAGGGAAACAAAGTGTGGCCAACACCAGGTGAAATCTTAGAGATCAAATTACCTTTTACTCTTAATGAAAGGTTACACTTTCAGTGGGGTTAATCAATCAGTGCTAAAAAAAGACAGTCACCACAAATGGGAGAAATATGGAAGGATCGTCACAACAGAAACACTGGTATATTACAATAGCATATAAAAGGCCTTGAAATATGTTTTCACTTCATGCTAAGCCATTCCACAAATAGTACAACTAGCATACAAGGGTATGTCTATACATCAAAGTTATTTCGAAATAATAGCTATTATTTCAAAATAACTTTCCTAGCGTCTACACAAGCCAACTGCTATTTCGAAATTAAATCAAAATAGTGGAGGGCTTATTTTGAAATTGGTAAACCTCATTCCACAAGGAATAATGCCAATTTTGACACTGTTATTTCAAAATAGGGGGCCTCCAGCCCTTCCCAGGGTGCCCTGGTGACCACTCTGGCCTCAACCAAGAACACTCCTCTCCCTCCTCACCTCCCTGGAGCCCTTAAAGGGGAAGACTCTGGCCACAGCACCTATGCCAACACCAAGCCTGCCAGCCCAGAGCCAGCAGTCGCTGCCCCTGACCCAATGGCCCCAAAACATGACCCAGCAAGCCACGGGCAGCCAGCCCTCCACCGCTCCCCAGCAGCAGTCTGCCAGCTCCCAGGAGCCTGCCAAGGCCCAGAGAAGGCGGGCACCTTTCTGCTCCAGAGCAGAAATCATGAACCTTATTCAGGTTTGGGGGGGTGCCCCCATCGTCCATGATCTCTGCACTAGATGGGAGAATGCGGCCGTCTATGGCAGGATAGCTGCTAGCCTGGCCACCAAAGGCCACATGCAAACCCAGGAGCAGGTTCACATGAAAATCAAGTTGGCCCAGTGAGACCCCCAACCCTGAGCTTCCCCTCCCCCTTTTTCCCCTTGCTTCCCCCTTCCAGCTCCCTCCTTCCAGGTTTCTCCCTCCTCTCTCCCACCCCCTCTTCTCCTCTCTCCCACCTCTTTTCCCCAGACTCACCAGAGTTTCATTGTCACAAAAAGTAACACGGGAACCTCTCATGAGAGGTCAAATACTGCAGGTCCAAATGAACACTGCGGGTCTAAAAAATGATAGTGAAATGGAATTATCTCAGAGTATGAGAACAGAGATGCTCTGTATGGGTATGTCTAGATTACATGCCTCTGCCGACAGAGGCAAGTAAAATAGGCTACCCGACATAGTCAATGAAGCCGGGATTTAAATATCCCCGGCTTCATTAAAATAAAAATGGCTACCGCGCTGTGCCGGCTTAGCTGAGCATGGGCACAGTGCAGCAGTCAAGACACGGATCAGTCAACAAGGGAAGCCTTTGTCGACTGCTCTGTTATGCCTCGTGAAATGAGGTTTACAGGAGCGGTCGACAAAGGCTTCCCTTGTCGACCGATCCGAGTCTTGACTGCCATGTTATGCCAACGATCAGCTGAGCCAGCACAGCATAGCAGCCATTTTAATGAAGCCGAGGATATTTAAATCCCGGCTTCATTGACTATGTCGGGTAGCCTATTTTACTTGCCTCTGTCGGTAGAGGCATGTAATCTAGACATACCCTATTAGTGCATAATTCATTTCTAGATAACATGTTCCCTGACCAATATTGGCTAAGGAGATACAACATAAATAATGACCACACTATAATAACTTGAGAGTACTTCCTGGTTATGAGGTAATAACCATAAGATGGCCTAAATAAACTGCAGCCAAACATATAATAAATACTCAAAGATCAGTGGAGAGAGAGTTTATTATTCCACAATACATACATTCTCAGGGAGGGTGCTCACTTAAATTATCATTTTATCAACCTCGTAAAGGGAAAAGCAAGGAATTACAAAACTTAGAGGAGCTACTAATGCGCTGAAGGAGACGTTTTGAAGTTAAAACATACCTTTAACCCTTTCCTTCCTCTTCTATCATCTCTTCTATACAGCAACAAAACTCATAATCTCAAAATAACTGCAGCATATTTCCTTTTACACTGTGTTTCAAAACGGAAGTGGGAAGATAGTTCTTTGATTCATCCAATAAAAATAAAACAATGTCAACACAAAGATATAACCATTGTTCTGAGACTGAAAGCCCAACAGCATAAACACAGGGAAGGAGTGAAACAAGTCCAAGAATTTTAAAAATTCTAATTTTAAATATTCCATTTCTTTTTGCGTGATTTATGGGCCTCAATTTATTTTATTGTTGCCACTCAGTTTTCTCTTTCATGTTTCTGAGGGGCTTTTGAGTCATCTGAACAGTTTGAGACATTGGAGCAGCATCTATTTGGATGGCAAACAGCTTGCAAGTTGTAAATGCAGGAGCCAGGCAAAGCAGAGGAATTGTAACTGCCAATTAGTTTAGAGAGATTGCATATTTATTAGCATAGTTATTAAGAAATAACCATACTTTGAGGCTGTGTCTACATTGGCCCCTATTCCGTAATAGGGATGCAAATGTAGCACTTTGGAATAGGCAAATCCGCGGGGGATTTAAATATCCCCCGCGGCATTTGCATTAACATGGCTGCCACTTTTTTCCGGCTTGTAGATAAGCTGGAGAAAAGCGCCAGTCTGGACGCAATCCTCCGGAAAACAAGCTCTTTTCCGGAGGATCTCTTATTCCTACTTTCAACTAGAGGTTGTGCCTCCTTTAACCGGGACTCCCTGGTCCGGCAACACCCACAGTCTGGCACAAGATGCACAGGAATAAGGACGTCTGGTGGCAGGTCAGGAGCACCATAGGGAGCACCGGTAACTCAACTGGGAGCCCAGTGTGTGCGTGGGGAGGCGGAAACAGATGGCACGGCAGGGTGTTCTGGCCTCAGCAGCAGCCGTGGAGCTCCAACCCCAGCCGCATTCTGCCACCAGCAGCCAGGGAGCTGAGCTCCAGCCCCAATCTCAGTGACAGCCAGGGAGTTCTGGCCCCAGCCACAGAGCTGCAACTGCAGCCCTCCACGATCCAGGCTGTGCAGCTCCAGACCCAGTTGGGAGCCAGGTGGCTGCAGAGCTCTGCTCCAGCTGTGGAGCTACAGCTGTGGTGCTCCGCCCCGGCATCAGCAGAGCCAACAGCATTTAGAGAGCCCCGGGGAGCCAGAACAGCAGTGGGGGCAGGCTGGTGCCCTAACTGGGTGGCAGCATGGGCCAAGAGGGGAGGGACCTCCTCTGATCCAGCAAATACCCTCGTTCAGGACCAGTCAGGTCCCAACGGTGCTGAACCAGTGAGGTCCAACCTATAGTCATGGTGAAATGTCTTGAATAATCATTGTATAGTTATTTCTGTGCTAGAAATTATTTATTATGTAAACCCTTTGTCACATTACTGGATCTTGAGGGGAGCAGCCAGATCAATGCTGCACCCATAGGTGGGGGTGTTGGCCCCAGAAAATGGTATAAAAGGGGGCCATGTGGGGTGCTGAATAGAAGCTTATTATCTGATAATCCTATGTAAGCTATTTATGTGGTTGTATAATGTCTGTGTGTGTAGTTAGGAATCTGTAGTCTGTGTGGATACTGAATACTTCTCTGCATGTGGTTGAGCACTGGGCAGAGCCCGGGCCTGTGGACATGCTAATTAGCGAGGCCCTGTGGGACAATGGCACTCAATGGGCCAAGGACACACCTAAAGCATGAGGGCGGACACCTAAGAGCGGCCAGCAGAGAGAGGCTGAGGACCAGGTGACCTGCTGCATACTAGAAGAGGCCAGGAAGGAGGTATAAAGAGGCCATGTGGTCGATGCCATTTTGTTCTCAGCTCAGCACTTCATCCCAGAGGCAGCATTGCAGGGATCGAAGAGCCCGGAAGACCTGTGAACCCATCCTGATGCTAGGATGTGCAACAAGGACTTTTAAACCAGCAGCTGTAACATCTCTGCTAGAGCCTGCATCGAGGACTGGGAGATTCGGTACATGTAACGTACTAATCTTTAACAACCTTACTCTCATACTTTTCTTTCTTGTGATAATAAACCTTTAGATATAGATTCTAAAGGATTGGCCCAGCGTGATTTGTGGGTAAGATCCAGAGGGTAAATTGACCAGGGATCTGTGGCTGGTTTCTTGGAACCGGACAGGACTTGTTTGGGGGTAGGTGGGATTGGGTGCTAGGACCTCCCACCTATGTATGAGGCCCGGGGCCATCTGGGGCACGGATATGGCTGGGGTGTCAGAGGGGTTTTGCTCGTGAGGGTTCAGGCAGGCAGCTGAAGCGCTCTGTGGGACTGATTTGTGGCCTGTTTGGAGAGGTCACCAGTCTGGGGGCTGTAAGGAGCCCCGGATTTGAGCAATTCGCCCTGAGCGGACGCCCTCAGTTGTGCCCAAACACGGCCTGGTCAGTCACACCTTTCTACTCTGATTGGGTACTGGCCTGTTATTGTTGGTGGTCCTCTAAATTCAGTGACAACCATATTGGAACTCATAAACATTTATTTCTTCTAATTCAGCTTCTGTGTTTATTTACAGCAAGATTTAGTTGTTACCACAAATACAAGTACTCCCATTCTGTCATTTAATTGTACTGAAATGAAATGATCGTCTTAGTAGAATTGTTACCGACAAACATATGATAGCTTACAATAAAAATACTGTATGAACATATCTGACCACTGGTTTGCTATATTTCCTGGAACTTACTAAACAACTGTATGTGCAGAATTAACATATACACCTTAACTTCTTAGTTTTTCTCGTAAATACAGGCATTATTTTTATCAATTAGTGCACAGAGCTTCTAAGTATCTCCTGAAAGGAACTAAATACTCAGATATCACATAAATTCACACAACTACAACTGAAGTGACCCTTGCACTGTGTGGTAGCAGAGTCATTAGATATGTCAGTTTCATAACTTTATATGATTCCTGTTAACTTGGTTACTTCTTTATCCTGAGCTACTGCACACCTTGGGTTTTGGCCTTGAGATATTTTAATATGAGACTATTATCTAGTTGTTAAACTACAAATGTGGTATAATCTTAATTTCTCATGTAACAATGCACAGTTCACACTGCAGTATATAACTAGCTGATATTATGCCCCTCTGTCTTTTATATTCCCACAACACTGGCATGTGCACCTATTTATATGTTCCAGTAACATTAAGCATCTAAAATCTATACTAAAAGAAAAATCTTTGATTTGTAATTTTTTTTTTTATTCTATCATTTTGTGTTACATTTTCTTTTAAAAAAAATCAGTTTTCTAATGTAATTCTCTCTATTATCTTAATCCAATTTTAAAGCAACAGAAACATAGCTATATGATTTATAAGTACCTATCACCATCAGATCTCAGCCCATAATGATAATAATTATGGATATGTCTACGAGGCGTACAGCTAGTTCGGATTAGAAGCCTAATCCGAACTAGCTAGTCTGTGCCACGTGTAGCCGCGCGGCACGGAATCCGAACTAGCCGGCATTTAAAAATGGCGCCGGCCGGCTTCATGCAAATGAAACCTGGGAAATTCAAATCCCGGGCTTCATCTGCAAGTACAGATGACTACATTACCCCCGTTAGTTCGAACTAGTGGGGTAGTGTAGACATACCCTATGACTCACATAATGTTGTGTAAGTGGACTTGACTGTCAATTCTTCTTGTCGACCCCCAAATTCTTGGCATCTTTATTTTAAAAAAAACTTATTTGTGTGCAGGTGTGTGTTCTCTGGTTATTGTGGGAAGGCTTTGGCAAACAAGCATGTTCTGCAATGTTATGTTAAAATGGTCAGGCATAGGCTCAGTTTTCTTTTTTCCTTTGGCCCTGGACCAAAAATGTTTTACGTCCAGCTCTCTCTCCAGCATGATCTTGCTCTTCAGCACTGCTAACTCTTTTGTCCAAGAAGAGTCCAGCTGTTTTGGTTAGTCATGAATGAAGAGGAGGTCTCAGATTTAGCTCTATCTTAGGCTGTAAAAGGGCTTGAACTGGGACTGGAAGCGAACTGGTAATATCAAAGCAGGCTGGTGTATTGTGTTTTTATAGATACAGACTCCCTGAAAATGGTATTATGTTCTGGTAAGTTGAGAGTCTGCATTGCCTTCACTATCAGCCACAGAAAATCAGTCTGGAATTGACAAGTTTATGGATCACTGTGGTTAGAGCCTCATCATCTGGGCAAGTTGAAGACAGAAAGAGGCATTTCCCACCACTATTGATACCTTGGTATCCATGATGATTAGCAACAAGTCCAGTTGGACACAGATTTCATTCTATTTTGATTAATAGAGGGCATATGTCATTGATGGATGATGTGGTCTATATCCTGGGATGCAACCTCAGAAGTGTTTTCTTCTTCCCTTATCTGGGTTATCTTTACAGCCAGACAATAATCAGTTATGCGAATTTTGATATCTTTGTGACATGGCTGATCACATCTGCTGAAAGAAACATGAAAGGGAGGAAGAGACAGCGAGCGCTGTTTCCTTTGGAATGCAATATGTGAAATCTCTTAAGGATAAGGAGGAGTTCATCTTTGTATTCTGGGTTGTATTGCAAGAAAACAATTGTAGATGGTAGGTCAATTACACCTTGCTATCTGCTATGTCAAAAGCTGCAGAGAGATATAGAATCATAGAATCATAGAATCATAGAATAATAGGACTGGAAGGGACCTCGAGAGGTCATCGAGTCCAGCCCCCCGCCCTCAAGGCAGGATCAAGCTCCGTCTACACCATCCCTGACAGATGTCTATCTAACCTGTTCTTAAATATCTCCAGAGAGGGAGATTCCACCACCTCCCTTGGCAATTTATTCCAATATTTGACCACCCTGACAGTTAGGAATTTTTTCCTAATGTCCAATCTAAACCTCCCCTGCTGCACTTTAAGCCCATTACTCCTTGTCCTGTCCTCAGAAACCAAGAGGAACAAATTTTCTCCTTCCTCCTTGTGACACCCTTTTAGATATTTGAAAACCGCTATCATGTCCCCCCTTAATCTTCTTTTTTCCAAACTAAACAAGCCCAGTTCATGAAGCCTGGCTTCATAGGTCATGTTCTCTAAACCTTTAATCATTCTTGTCGCTCTTCTCTGTACCCTTTCCAATTTCTCCACATCTTTCTTGAAATGTGGCGCCCAGAACTGGACACAGATGAAATAAATGGTATGAGCATTGTGGTTCACCCTCTATTCATAGCCATAAGTACTGCCAGAGCAGGTTCTATAATATGCCCAGATCTAAAGTCTGGTTCTGAGGACTCCAAAGTGGAGACAAATACCCAGTGATTCTGGAGTTTAGTTGTTCACTTTCCCAATGATATTTTCCTAGAAATGGAATGCAAATGACGGGTAGTAATTGGAAACTGTCCAAATCAAGTCTTGATTTCTTGGAAAGTACTGAATACTTCAGCTAAATCAGTAGTTTCCTCTCTAAAAGAGGCATTGATAACTTCCAGTTGGTAACTGGCCAATCTGCTCTTCCTCTACTTTCATTTGACAGGAGCAGCAAGGAGCTATTTCTCAAGCAGTTGCCTGGATTATTCTCCAGAGCTACCTTTTCCTGCACATTTGCCGGGCTCAACCTCAGTCATGTGTGACAAAATGACTAATGCTTTCTGTTCTGGCTTGGAGTTCTCCACCCAGTGAGTTCACTTTATATTCTGTTTGTCTTATCTGTGATAAGATTCTTTGGAACAGTCAGTGCTTGGATCTCACATTTGATTTATGAAGCAGAGGTTGATTAGCTGGGTTACCAGTCAGAGCATTTCTGCTGCTTGTGATTTCCTAGCTAATATGGCAGATGAGAGGTGATTTTTGTTCTGTCACAGCAATAATGTGTTTCTGCAAGTCTTTTTGCTGTGATCAGACAGATAAATATGTTTGCTACAAATATTCGGTCTTTGTGCCTCATACAATGCCCCTTGGTGGTGAATCCTGATGAAAGGGTGGTTGAAAGTCTATTGAACCCATAATGAGTCCAACCACTGGATAGTTATAATGCTCTCTCAGATCACTAGAAGTGCACACAAATCCTGACTTTTGATGATGTTCCCTCTCAGAAACTTGGAAAACTCACAGGATTCAAAACCCCAGGCATACCATTCTAGATAGCTCCATATGGAGATGAGATGGGATCTAAAAACACCTTCTGATGGTAGTAGTAATACTAGAAGAAAGGCGTATTTGCTATGCTCTCAACATCTTCCAATATCAACAGATTAGCTACTAAAGCACAGATAGTCTAAACTGTTAGCACCTAAGAAGACAAATGAGAAGAGTTTGTAGAACACCAGAAGAAACAGGTTCCTTCTGTCCTTTGCCCTGCTAGTCATGGGGGCAGGTAACAAGAAAAATAAGAGACAATAAACATACTTTACTTCCTCGGAAATATTTCTAAGAGTATTGAAAAATTTCCCTCTGTGGAAACTAGAAAACACTCTGCCACAAATATAACCATTGTTGTATGTTTCTCTCTAGAAGCTAATTTATTCTTAAATTTTCTCTCTCTTTCATGATTCTAAATCCATCTTCTTAGGTTTGTTTTCATATCATTAACATTCTCCACAGAAGTTAAAAGCTCCCTGAGTTTCAGGTTTTTTTCCAGTGGGAACCTGTATGAATGAAGCAACTTGTATTGATATCCCCCCTTGTTTACACAAATGTTGGTTAGTGTTCCATTAATGTTTATTCAAATTAATAATCTTAGCCCAAGAAATGAAACTGAAAAACCCTTTTTTCTAAGGGTGAGGAATGAAAATGTTATCTACCATGAAAGCCAATTTTGAAAGGTAAAATTGTTAGGACAAATTTAGATTCAGCTTCCTCAGCTTTCCCCTTTCTTGGCCTGAACTGCACAGAAAATCATATACTACCACATCTATAAATTTGTAATTGCATCTCAGAAAGCAAAGAATAAGATAAACATTTTTGTTTGTTTTTCACTTTTACAATGATGCCCTCCTTACTTGCTTGTAGATGGTCACATTTTGCTGACATTTACAAACATTTCATGTTGATCTTACATTGGGTCACATCAATCATCTATACAGTTTCAGTGACACTTTGTTAAATAAACTGTCACGAAAGATTTATAGAGAATTTGATAAAAATAAAGAAGATGTAGTTTAGCTTTTAAAGATGCATTACCCCTTTTCTGACGTGTAATCTCAGTTCTAAAACACTACTAAGCTTTTCTGGCAGGATCTGAAGCAAGCAAACAAAATGTACTCTTTCACCTGCACTCACTTATTTGCATCTCTCTACACGCCCACAAAATACAGTTGTAGAACAGACTTGATACTGGTCTCAGAGGAATAAAGACACTCAGATTCTTATTCTGAACTACTACACACCAATTTTCTGTTCTATTTTCTATTACTAATACTGTATTAAGCAGAAGCCATTACTCTAAGAATAATATCTACCTAGGGGTCCAAATAATTATATTGTAAAATCATTGTTTTATGCAGGGAGATGGATATTCTAAACTTACCATTCCTTAAAACACTGAGACAGATGATGCACGATGACAAGACTACATTTAATATTAGAATTAATAAATATGACATAATATAATTATGGTACGCAAGGACAGTTGCATCAGTTTCTATTCATATTACATAGTGAAAGTCATGTTAAAAACAGAACAATGTTTTATAGCACTTGGGCAAGGCCCCATGTATACCATGGGCATGGAAATCACCCTCTGCCATGAACTGTGTGCTCCAGAATCTCTGCTTTCAATTTTTAAAATGAAAACCTTGGAACTGCAACTTGTGTGCAAACTGACACCGTGATGTGTGCTGGGTCTGCAGAGAGCCTGAAACAATAACTCTAAGACATATAAACTGTCCACTGTTGTCAGTGAAGACTCTGGGGAGACTGCTACTGTGGAATTCAGCATCACTCCAGGTAGACACAGACCAGAGCATTTTTTCCACAGCCTGGCATTTTTTTCTTCTTTCTCTCTGCCACAATGAGATGTGCCTGAATATGTCTCTTTTTCACCAGCTTTCCCCATAAGGAACAGTTAATCAACTATAGTGTACACTCCCTCAGCTGTTCAATGAAACCAAGCCCTGAAGAGGCAGTGAGATGAGCTGCTGAAGCTGACTAGAAGTTTACCTTGCTTTCAGAGCATAGATGGGAAAAAGTGTTTCTGATCAAAGGCCCAGGAAGTAGTGATAAGCTAACTGAAGAGTATAGCAGAAAATCTGATCCTTGAAAATAGTCACTGATTAATTTTATATCAGCTGTCAATTATATTTATGTCTTTTGTGTGGGGATGCAGGGAATGGAAATAAATACTATTTCATGACAACAGAATTCATTCATCTTGCATAAGAGTCACTGATGTGGAATTTTATTCCCTTGCACCATAGAGTACATGGGGCCCTTCATGTCAGAAACTCTTTTCTCTGACTTTCACTTATCTTTTTTGTCTTCCGTTATCATTTAAGATACTGGTACAGATTGTATTAATCATAAGTACAAGCAAAGCTAAGTCTGCAGACTGTCACAGTATGAAATAAGACACTTTCAATCAATCCAATCCAGTATTCCCTTGATTTGTCTGAACAATTCTCATGGACAGTAATGGCAGTTATGTACATCAAACAAGAAGAGAGTGAACCCAAATGTGCAAAAGCACTGGGTGTAGCATCAACTGAAATCAGTTAGTTTAATTAGGATGACATGGCTCAAAAAGTGCATCATTAGTTATTTGCTGAAGAAATTCCCATATGCATAAGGCATCTCTTCAATCTTGAGAAAGCAATTATATTCAGGAGACAAGCAGGCACTGGTCCTAATCACCTCCCTCCATTTTTGTTTTATCTATTGTTTCTCTAGATAACCCACATGACATCAAAACAAAAACTAAACACTAAATATGCTCTATGGTACTTCTATAAAGATGCATAAAATTTGCAGTCTTCAAATCTTTAACTTTACATTTGAGATAGTAGTCCCATTCCAAGAAAGCAGAAATGGATGCTGATGCAAATATAAATTAGATATCCGTGCAGGACTCTAATGATAGCAAATGTCAGTTCTAGATCAGTAGTTCTCAAACTTATTTGATTGTTCCCCCTTTGTGTCTGTAGTAGTTTATGCACCTCCAATACTTATACTGATGAAAAATTCTTGAATGTTCTCTTCACACAAACTTTTTATTAACTTTTAGAGAAGCATGATTGGACCAGAAACATTTTAAAAGATCACATTATTTCTGCATCCCTCAAAAAAGCAAAGCAAATCACAGAATTCTAGTTGTGAGTTTTGTTTTTTACAAACAAAAAAAGTGCCATACTGCAGACGAAAAACAGTAGGTAAATGCAAATAACTTAAGCAAGTCAAACAAAAATTCTTCCATCAAGGAAGAGAAATGCAGATGATTGTTTTTTCACTACATATTCTACATCTGCTATCTACTGCTATTTTGAATGTCCTTTTTACCAGTAATTACTTTTTTCGACCCATTGCGACTACACTATACATTCATGGTTTGAATATCCATCTAAAAGAACACTCAGTTTATATCATGATTATGCTCTTACAATCCGTGGTCTCAGAGGATGACCTTCAATATAGCTATCTTTAACATCTGTTTCACAATAAAAAGATAAAACTGTATTTTTCAGCTAGCAGCACAGGACTGACCTCATACAAACCAAATGTCCTCTGTTGCTATATTTCTTCAGTCCATTATCTCTTTTCATTAATCACATTCCATCACCCCTTCACGCTGAGTGAGTGTCTTTATTTTCAGATTGAGTGTTACCCTTTCACACTACTAACAGGGTCATAATCTATTCTGATGTAAAGACCCACTGCTCTTATTTGGAGACTTTAAACTGAAGCAGGAACTTTGATATTGAGGTTAGCCAAACTGATTAAAGAAAGCAAATTAAGACACTCATATCTCTTAGAGAAGAAATACGTACTGTGTATTTGCAAAGCACTCTGCAGGATACTAGCCATTAAATTCTCAGTCATATCAATCATAACTAAATATACTCCTGCTATCAATTGGTAAAAATCTGACATCTGTATGTGAAAAGATGTATTACTCTTCTAAATTCTAAGCATTTGCTGAAGAGGTTTTAGTCATAGCAAAGTGAGTTTAAACAATGTTTAAACTATTCAATACATACTTACCCCACAAATCCTGCAAAAAGAACCTGAACAACAGCTGACACCTCAACTGTACAATGATTATAGATACCATATCAACTATAGTCTCAAAGTGTGTTTGGGACACCAGGAGCTCACAAGAAAAATGTTACAGTGGTTGTCATTTAAAGGCACCATTTAAATATTTAACACACAACATTTTCTGAGATGTTACTAGAGGTGACTCTGTATGGGTATGTCTACACTACCCCGCTAGTTCGAACTAGCGGGGTAATGTAGGCATACCGCACTTGCAAATGAAGCCCGGGATTTGAATTTCCCGGGCTTCATTTGCATAAGCCGGGTGCCGCCATTTTTAAATCCCGGCTGGTTCGAACCCCGTGCCGCGCGGCTACACGCGGCACCAAACTAGGAAGCCTAGTTCGAACTACCTAGTTCGTGCCACGTGTAGCCGCGCGGCACGGGGTTCAAACCAGCCGGGATTTAAAAATGGCGGCACCCGGCTTATGCAAATGAAGCCCGGGAAATTCAAATCCCAGGCTTCATTTGCAAGTGCGGTATGCCTACATTACCCTCCTAGTTCGAACTAGCGGGGTAGTGTAGACATACCCTATGAATGTTAACTTTTAATGGCAACCTCTGTAACCATATTTCTAGACATTCTGAAGAGTGGAGTGCACTAACTGGGTTTTCTGTGTAGGTTCAATTTTTTTAAAAACTGAATAATAATTTTGCATAAGCTATCGTGCCACTTAAATTAGCTTGATGCACTACATTTTGCATCAGAATATACTGGGTGAAAGGTTTAAATAATTATTTTTTTCATCGGAAAAAAGTTATGACTATTATGATGAGAGTTACTAAAAAAATATTTGCTAACAAAATTAAAATCAAGTCATCTATTCAACTGTCATTTCAGTGCAAAAAAAATTAGTACTGTTACAAATCACAAAATAATTCAAATTAGTTACAGAAAGTGTAATGGAAGCTTTACGAGTTTCTGATTCAAACTTACTATGTATGCTAATTGTTCAATAAATGAATAATGTTTCAAGTTGAAATCCTACAAATTTAAAACTGTTCTTTTATTTCCATTTTACAAGCACATGAATAAAAAAATCTAATACATATGTTTAATTCCTCCGCGGCACCTGCCCTGCCCCCCGCAGGACCTGCAGCCCCGGGCGCAAGCTGGGGCACCCCTCCCATGTGTAAATTCCCCTCCACCTGGGATCACACACCTCTCCCTGGGGATGACACAGACTTATATTTTAATCCCTATAGAAATCAGTGCAACTTTTCTACCATTCAAAAAAAGATAATGGACTACTGTTTTTTTACATTTTGTTCCTCCAGTTTCCCGAGCAACACCAGGTAATTTCAGCTAGTACTGTATAAAAGACGAATCAATAGATAGGAATGCTTTTGTCCCGACATCAGGATGTGTATATATTGTATTTTGTTAAGATTTCAGTTCTCTTTGAAAAATGCATCACGAAAATATTTTAGTAAATTTCAACATGTGAACTATTCTCATCTTGATGAGTGCAAACTTATACCTCCATCTTCATAGAACATGTAAGGCTACGTCTAGACCAGAGGTATTCCACAAAAACCCCGCCGCGTCCAAGGAACACGTTTGCTCTTCCGCTTTTTTTTGTGAAAGAGCAAACGTGCTCTTTCAGGGAGCCCTGTATACCTCTTTTCATGAGGCATAAAAGCTCCACGGAAAGAAGAGGCTTTTCCTCCATATGTCCCTGTCTAGATGGGGCCAATGGCGGAAAAGCCTCTTAAAAAAAAAAAACAGAAAAAGCTACACAAAATTCAGAGCACATTTTGTGTAGCTTTTTCCACAAAAACGTCACAGTCTAGACCTAGCCTAAGGAAACTTATACTTCCTACCTTCATAGAACATGTAAGGAGAATACCTAAACTATCTTCACGTGAAGTGACTTCACTTCAAAACATCATGTCCCAAGATCATGTGACTTAAATCTAGAAGTTTTCTTGTAATTACCTGATGCTACAAACTTTAGTAATTATAACAAAAAAGTGAGACATAAATTAATGATATTTGTTTAATTATGAAAAAAATCTCTCCACAGTTTTATTAAGACTTCCTGATTTGAATAGTAACATTCCAGGATCACTTCTTCCCCTCCAAATAGCTTTGCTCAAAACACAAAACAAAACAAAAATCTTTTTGTTTTACAATTGTTGTGGTAGGAGAAAAAATGTAATATAAAATTTTTCTCAAAATTAAAAACTTTATTGTGTCTTGGATTCTGCCCTTTGATAAACCCTATTCTCATTCAAAAGGGAAACTACATCCAGGGACTGATACTATTCCCATCAATGCCAATGCAAACCTCCCACTGACTTCAATAGAAGAGGAATTTCCTAGGGTTGAATTTGACCTTTGACTGTGCTTAAATTTCTTCCTTACGATATTGTAAGTTAACCTATGATATGTAGGACCATCTTTTCAAAGGGATTTCTATTTGATCCCCAACTTTGTGTATGTCTCCGTGTATGAGTTTGATCACTTGGCACTATCAAATTCACGGTTTATTTTGGTCAAATTCATGGTAATAGATTTTTTTTAATTGTAAATTTCACTTTTTTAGCTATTTACATCTGAAATGTCACTACGTTGTATATGTTGGGGTCCTGGGCCAAAAAGGAATGGGGGGGTCACAAGGTTATGCTGGGGGGCTGTGGTACTGCTACCTTTACTACCTTCAGAGTTGGGCATCTGGAGAGTGGTGGCTGCTGATTGGGACCTCATCTCTGAAGGCAGCACCCCACCAGAAGCAATTCAGTATTAAAGATGGCATTTTACAATATTACCACCCTTATTTCTGCACTGCTGCCTGCAGAGCTGGTCTCTCATCAGTGGCCATACAGCTCTGAAGGCAGTGCAAAAGAAAGGGTGCCTATACTGTAACTCCTCTAAAATGATCTTGTGAATCCCCTGAAACTTCCTTTTGGGTCAGGACTCCAATTTGAGATAGGTTAGTCTTCCCTGTGAAATGTGTACAGTATAAGGTAAAAGCACACAAAAGACCAGATTTTAGGAAGGCAGATGGGATCAGATTTCACAAAAATTGTGTTAACTTTCTGTACAGGGCGAACTTTTAATTTTGTGTTCATAATTGATAAAAATATTTTGTTTCTCTCAATTAGCTCATGTAAATTCTACAGCCTACATGTACAACTGCTAGTGCTCAAAATATGTACAAAGGTTTGTGAACATGAATGGAGAAACCACATTCTGAATGGACACCTACTGCACAGTAAATGATAAAGAATTCTAATGAGAATATATAACTTTCAACAGTCAATACTTTTTAAAATCGAGGCCGATGCAGATACTTTGCTATGGCTTATTGCAGTACTTATGGCACACCCTCATAATCAAGATGATTTCACTGGCCCTCAGTCTGACATTTCTGATTTTCCAAATCTTTATCAGTGTGTGTTACAGGCTGCGGAGGGAACTACATAACAGGATTTACTAATGGCAATAACCCTCTTTTGTCAGACAGGATTACTGTCATTCAGCACTCGGGGAAACTGAAAACCACGAGTTCCTTTTGTGGTATTTATTTAGTATTCTACTCCATAATCTGTTTGAAACCATATTAGGGCAAAATGTCATGGGAAGATGTAAACATTCACTGGATTCTTTTCTGTACCTACAAACAAACCAAATGAAAAACAAAAAACAGTTTATTTCCTGTAGCATAAACTGTTCCAAGATCTGATGTTCTATGTTATTTAATGTTTCAGCTTACTTTGGGAACATTACAGACTGCTCGGATAGGGCACGTTCTAGTGTCAGCCAACCTTTTATCCTGGGCAGGCTTGTCAATCAAAATAAAACTAACAGACGGGTTTTTTTGTTTTAAATGATTTTTTCTGGTCATTAACATTCTCTTTTTATTACAAACTCTGCCATTATGAGAGAGCAAACTGAAGCATTTTGTGATCTTTATTGAAAATGATTGGTGCAGCAACATTTTAAAAAATATAAGAAATATGTTGTCCCATTCCTTGCATACCAGATGCCTTACTTTAGGAGTACAGGCAGAAGGTTGTAACGAATCTCACTACTGAAACTTATGCTGACTAATGTTTACTTGTGGTGTATCTAACCTTGTAATCAATACTTGGGCAACTGTACTTTAAGATTTTACTTATAACTGCAGTAAGGTTGCCAGATGGTTTCAACAAAAAATACTGGACACACTTGACATTACATCACGATCCACATTATATCTTATTTAGAAAATACTGGATATTTATAGTTTCTCATTCATATTTTCTCAATTTGTTTCCTGAACAGAAAGCTCAAATACTGGACTGTCCAGTTCAAAACTGGACACCTGGCAACCCTAAACTTCAGTACTCTTTTTGTGCTGTGTCCAAAAAACTATTGGAAACACTCTCAGGATAAACTTTATTAAGTTGTAGTGAAGGTTGAGAGTACATATCAACAATTTACATGAAGAAAAAAAGACATACTGAAAAGATATTGAAAGATTACTTTAAGCACTTTCATAAGCATTGCTATTTTCATATTTCGTTAAAATCTTTCGTATGGAGTGAATTTGTAAAACAGCTGAAGAAAAAAGAAATTTGTTCTCTTTTTATAATGAGGTCATTGGAATTACCCTAGATTTACATTGCAATATCATTTCAACTATGTTATACTTTTTGTAACCAGCAATCATAATAAATTCATGAGAAAGTATATAGCATGGATTTTGTGGTGAAAATGGTATAAATTATGTCACAGTTCAGTAATATATTTATTAGGGGAAATCACATATTGAAAAGAAAAAACCCAGTATGATTACACAGCAAGCAAAAGGTACTACAATCTCTTCATTTTAAAATGCTAGAGAACATTTATTTTTATTTGAACAGAGGTTTTCTAGTACCTGTATGAGTCAAAGATATCAGGTACAAATCTAAGTGTTTGCTCATTTGAATCTGCCTCCTGCACCATTAAACATACAAAAATCAGTATTTGGTTTGCTGACAAAACATGTAATCTGGTGTCTACACTTATTAATTTCTAAAATGAAATCAATCAAAACCTAACATCGCTATACATAAAATTTCTGTCACATACACAGAAGAGAACATATTTTAGATTAACAAAAAAATGAGTTATGTGCACCATATCTAAAACATCTTGTGCCAAATTAACTACATTGCTTGAAATTCACTTAAGGACAGACCCTAGACTTCAATCTACACCACAGTTTTCCATTAAGAATAAAAGCCTGCCTTGTTAATGTAATAATAAATTGCTCTTTAATGTTATTAAAAATCTCTCTTATCTGGAATGACTCCTTCTGAGTGTGTGGCAACAAAATGAGGCAAGAGAAATAACATCAAAAACAAAAAGATATTTAGTCTAAAAATACTGTATCATTTCAGCATTTAAACTAAGATGCTACCTGAGTGAAATTTTTGAGAGTAAAAACCAGACATATAAAATTTTCCTAAAGTTTTACTTAGCAAGATGAGCTTTATTAATCATGTAGCCTGATATGTGTATGAACTACACTGTTACATTGTTGTGTGTTTGGTTTATTTTTAGTTTTAGTTTTTAGGATTTATTTTTTGCTCTTAGACACAGTTGATAAATGTATTCAAATTAAATATTTCTAAATCAAGAGTAGTTTTGAGAGATCATGAATCCCTTGTCTTTAGGGCTAAAGCCATGGAACCCAACTTGCTAGCCACTAGCCACATGCGGTTATTTGGCCAATTGAGTGTGTCTAGTGCTAGTTCACTTCAGAACTGGTCGGACACCACAGGGCTAAAGGAATAAATCCCAGATCTGACAACCAACTTTTCAGTAGGCATAATAAACTGAAGGATCTAAACTATGATGATATTGATAAGATGTAGTACTCCCACTGCAAGAAAAAAAATCTCAGGAAAAGGATACACCACTAACGTTGTAATTTCCAATTGTTCTGATTCCAAACATGCAAATGTAATTAAGATAAAATCCTGAATTGCTTTATAGATCCAGCAAATATAAGTCAGGAATTAATTAAGTAGTGGGGTGTTATCACTTTATATTTATATATTACTAATATTATAAGAACACATTAATCACACAGAATAATAAATCCCCATTTTCCCCTAAATAATCTGTATCTACATATTCAACTGCAACTAATTTCAATAGTGATAGAAATGTAGCCATGTTAGTCTGGTATAGCTGAAACAAAAAACAGGACTATGTAGCACTTTAAAGACTAACAAGATGGTTTATTATGGGGTTGAGCTTTCGTGGGCCAGACCCACTTCCTCAGATCAAATAGTGGAAGAAAATTGGCACAACCATATATACCAAAGGATACAATAAAAAAAATGAACACATATGAAAAGGACAAATCAAATTTCAGAACAGAAGGGGGTGGGGGAGGGGAGGTAAATGTCTGTGAGCTAATGATATTAGAGGTGATAATTGAGAAAGCTATCTTTGTAATGGGTAAGATAATTAAAGTCTTTATTCAAACTTAGGCATAAAGTGTCGAATTTAAGCATGAATGACAGTGTCCCTGCTATCATGTGCCAAAAGTGTCTGTCTGCTATGTACATCGGACAAACGTCTCAGACACTTCACCAAAGGATCAATGCCCACAAAACAGATATTAGACAGGATCACAAAGAAAAAAGTTTCTTGCCATTTCAACCAGCAAGGACATTGTCTCAACGACTTGATTACCTGCATCCTGCTTCAAAGGCCTTTTAAGACTACACTTGAAAGAGAATCCTCTGAACTGTCATTCATGCTTAAATTCGACACTTTACGCCTAAGTTTGAATAAAGACTTTAATTATCTTACCCATTACAAAGATAGCTTCCCCAATTATCACCTCTAATATCATTAGCTCACAAACATTTACCTCCCCTCCCCCATCCCCCTTCTGTTCTGAAATTTGATTTGTCCTTTTCATATGTGTTCATTTTTTTAATTGTATCCTTTGGTATGTATGGTTGTACCAATTTTCTTCCACTATTTGATCTGAGGAAGTGGGTCTGGCCCACGAAAGCTTATCACCTAATAAATCATCTTGTTAGTCTTTAAAGTGCTACATAGTCCTGTTTTTTAATTTCAATATTGCATTTTAGTCTGCCTAGGTAATTTAGGCCTAATGCCCTCCTTATGTAAAACAGTACTCACTATGTTAAGCATATTATAATGTGGTTTAGCAAAGGAAATACATGGAGTTAAAACAACTTTAATAATTCAGGTACATCAAAATAAGGACATATAGGTTTTCAATATGTGTCTATCAAATAAGAATTCCCTAGCAAAAAGGAAAGTGAAATTTCTTTTCCTATGAATCTAACAATAAAGAAAAATGGAAATTTCACAAAACATCAGCAAAGTAGTAATAAACATTACCTAAAACCTTCCTACGGAAAAGAAGATACAAGTACAGGGTTTAAAATCTGTAAATAATTTTTGTGACTATTTTTCAGCCAGAAATGATTCTTTATTATTTACATTTTGGTAGCACACAGATGACCCAATCAGTACTGGGATGCCATAATGTTCGGCATGCTCCAAACAGTAAAAGATATCCCTACTCTCACAAAACTATATTTGCTACATTTATTTTTATCCTAAGTAATATAATGTCTTCTAATCACAGCTGTAGAAAAGGTTTTCACATTGTATGAGCAAATTAATTCATATGTAAAAGCTTTTATTTCTAATTTAGATTATCACCTATTAAGTGCGAAGAGCAAAGTGACAGCCTCAGGAACCAAAACAATGGAATTGGCAGAGTAAGAATTCAAAATAGGAAAGAATCAACAGATATAATAGGATAAGAAAGAGCTTTGCATTACCAAGAGGGTTATTTGTCTACCAACTGATATAGGGTGGGGTATTTCTTTGAGTGAATACTAAGTGATAGGTTGCATGTAGTCCTCAATTGGCTGAGAAACAGTGAAAAAATCTCAACAGACTTAATAGATGTTCAGAAATAATTAAACACTAAGTATAACTCAATATTTAGGCATGATGTTACCTTTCTTTATCTTAAATCTTTAACTTGGGATTTTTTCACTTTATACCTTTCATAAAACATTTTGAAGGCCTCTGACTGCTCTCTGGCTAATGCTGAGTATCAAGTTCTTCACTGCTTACTCAAGAAACCCTCATTGTCTGATTTAGACTTACAATAGTTGCTAGCCAGCCAGAAAAACAGCAATCTGTAAAGATTATGTATGTTATGCTTGAGAGAGAAAGTGGGTGAGGTAATATTTTTTATTAGAACAAAT
The DNA here is from genome assembly GCF_049634645.1 of Pelodiscus sinensis. Classification (NCBI taxonomy): domain Eukaryota; kingdom Metazoa; phylum Chordata; order Testudines; family Trionychidae; genus Pelodiscus; species Pelodiscus sinensis. The sequence continues at coordinate 14,382,277 of NC_134723.1, forward strand.
TATGTTGATAAAAGAAATATGATTTTGAGCTACACAGAGCTCTTCTTCATGTCAGACCAGAAGAAGAATTCTGTGTTGCTCCAAAGCTTCTCTCTTTCACCTACATAAACTGGTCCAATAAAAGATATTACTTCACCCACCTTTTCTCCATCTAATGTCTTGGGATCAATATTGCTGAAACCACACTGCCAGCAAGGTATAACAGTATCAGCTTCAGTACTCTTCCCATTTAACTAAATTAGAAACACAAGCATACAATCATATTTTACTTACTTGCATGTTTCAAATTTTCTTCGATTAATTTAATGTACCTCTCTTTTTTCCCATTTGACCAGACAGAGCCTTTTTGCCTTTGAGGTTGCAGGTATTGCAATATGATATGAAGAAGGATTTTTTCTAGCAAAAATTTGGAATGAGTGGCAAATCCATGAGTGAGTTAATTGGGTCATCAAAAATGAGGGCCAATGAACCTTTTATTCCACACCACATCATTAGGTTCTACATCATCCTGTTCTATAAATAATATGTAGTTCAACACACAGAGGAGAGAAAAAATGACTAATATATTTTAGATTAAAATTAACCTGATTGAAAACAGCTTTTCCACATTTAATAATGTCCTGACTTAAAGGACCAATATGTTGAAGCCTACCAGAACTAATAAAATAAATATTCTCCTTTCTGCTTGTGAGATCAACTGTAAGGTTTTGGTTGGGGATTAGTGGGAGCTGATGGAGCTACTTAGATGTCTGTAATGTTACAACTAGTCATAGCATTAGAGATAGATTATTGAACAGAGGACAGATTGCAGGTGAGGCAATCAATGATGCATGCTAAATGCAGTGTATCATATGGCCTTTTATTCTATTGAGTAGATATTACACCGCATAAGTAAGAGTGTTTGTGTGATTTATAACGAATAGTCTTGCAGCACCTCAGAGACTAACAAAACATGTAGATGGGATCATGAGCTTTCGTGGGCACAGCCCATTTCTTCAGATGAAGATTCAGCTGAAGAAGTGGGCTGCGCCCCTGCTCCTGGCTAGCCCTCTGAAGCTGTGTGATTTATGTGCATTTACTGCAGGTTGTACCTCCCTTAACCAGGATTCTCTTGGCAGGACCAGGGGTGTTCCTGGACCACAGAGCCCAAATATAGGGAGGTCAGGCTGTGGGGCAGAAGCGTGGTAGGGGCAGGCTGGTGACTCAACTGGGAGCACCATGTGTGGGGGTAATGGGGAGGGGCAGGCACCGTAATGGAGAGTTCTGCCCCCTGCAGCTGGGAGGTAGCTGGGGTTGGCAGTGGCTATGGAGCTTGGGGTCTGGCAGCAACTATGGAGCTCCAGTCCCGCCCTACAACTCAGGATCCAGCAGCAGCTGCAGAGCTCCAGCCGTAGCCATGGAGCTTGGGTTCCGGCAGCAGCCACCAACAGAGCTCCAGCCCTTGCTGCAGACATGGAGCTCTGGCCCCATGCCAGCTAGGGAGCTCCATCCTGGAGAGCCATGGCTGGGCAGGCAGCAGCAGAGCCAGGATGGAGCTCTAGCAAGGGTTAGCAGTTCAGCACGGAACATGTTGGGAGGGACCTCTCTTGGTCTGGCAAATCCCCTCGTTTGGGACTACTCAGGTCCCGAGGGTGCCAGACAAGGGAGGTCCAAACTGTATCATGAATTCTGGTCTGTCTTTAATTGAAGTTGAAATTATACAGGAATTTTGTATCATTCCATGATATTTCTGCATATATAATTAGTTATTTTATGGTAAAGAAAAGTATTTAAAATAATTTGAAACTGTAAATACCTGTAGTATTGCAAGTGTGTACAACTGCAATGGGCAACCTAGGCTAGTAAGTGGACAGCATCAGTGGCCCTCCATCGCTGTGAACTACAAGATTGTCATAACCTCACTTCCCATGCTCCTGCTTTACATGTGTGTCAGTCAGCATGTTAGTAATACCATTAAGAAAAAAACTGTGGATGAAAATCAGCAGAATCTGACAACACTGTGCATGTGCAACAGTAAACAAAATGTCTTATGGGCCACACAGAGAACCCCAGACTGAAGGTAGTGCACCACTGATGTACAGGCTATTCAAATATTGTTAACATTATTTTCTAAAGAAAGAAAGAACAAGATAACTTAAGCAATATAAACTATTATACATGCTTTCTAAGCTTCCTCAGTATTTATTAATGTAATGTTTAAATTAAGCAAATAACCTCAATTTTTGATGATCTTTCATTTATTTTACAAAAATGTGAATTAGGAATATTGTTATTATTAATTTCTGACATTAAGCAACATAGTTTATGTGCATGTGAATATGATTAAGGGTTAGACAGAGGGTAAATTTTCTCTAACACAATTATATCATAAAAATAAGCCTGCTAGGAAAATATGACAGCTGGGGGGGGGGAGGTGAATCATGTAAATGTGTTCCATTAGCAAAAAGAAATACGCTCAAACACAAATACATGAATAGCACTTGTAATTTTATTAGACAAGGCATAAACTCTATGGAATATTTTAAGGAAGACCTAACTAAATAGACTAATTTATAATTTGGTTGAAAGAAAGTGAATGCAAATGTATTTCCATGTGCTTGTGTGTGCATTTGTCACAAAAGTGAATTAACACAGCTTCTTTATTTATGCACCACAGAAAAATAAAGGCAATGAAGTTTACTTCTGATAAAACTGAGCACGTTTCTTGAAAATTATCTATTACATTAATTATAGGTTTTTCTGATTACAAATTGCCCCTGTGAAGCTTGGAATATTCTTAAATACAGTGAATGTTTATAGCATTTCTCAAAATAAACTGTTGGTTAGTAGATTGTTAATAAGCAGTCTATTGTGAATATTCAATATGCAAAATTCAAACAAGTTTGCCTAGTTTTGATTGGACATGTAGATGTCTGTTCTATTGAATGAGCTTAACTTGTACAAATGGGATTCCAGTGTAAAGATTTGGAACATTTCCTTAAATTCATTGTTTTCACGAACAACCTGGCAGGTCACAAAAGAACACACTCAAGGGTGCAAATTCAGTCAAGATTAGTTCAGTATTTTATTGGACAACTATTTTAGGGAAAATCTTGAGGTATATGTCCAGTTCCAATTTCTGTTCAAAAGGAAAGCATCATAAACAGAATATTAAAATTGTATTAAAATTGCACTGATCAGGTCTCAATTGGAGTACATTTCAAGAAGGATGTGGAGAAACTGGAGAAGGTCCAGATAAGAGCAACAAGAATGATTAAAGGTCTAGAGAACATGACCTATTAAGGAAGACTGAAAGAATTGGACTTGTTTAGTTTGGAAAGGACCTGATAGTGGTTTTCAAGAATCTAAAAGGGTGTCACAAGAAGGAGGGAGAAAAACTGTTCTCCAGGGCCCCTGAGGATAGGACAAGAAGCAATGGGCTTAAACTGCAGCAAGGGAGGTTTAGGCTGGACATTAGGAAAAACTTCCTGTCAGGGTGATTAAACACTGGAATAAATTGCCTACAGAGGTTGTGGAATCTCCATCACTAGAGATATTTAAAGGCATGTAAGATAGACATCTATCAGAGATGGTCTAGACAGTACTGGGTCCTGCTGAGAGGGCAGGGGACTGGACTCAATGACCTCTCAAGGTTCCTTCCAGTTCTATTGCTCTATGATTCTATGATTGGGATGGACAGAATAGACAGCTAAGTGTTGTTTGTTCTTTACATGATGTGTCTCGCCATCTCATTGTCTTTGCTCATCAAGTTAAATATGATCTGGATCATAAAAGACCAACTTGACCCATATATTTCTCAACACATTTGTTACTGCATCAGTAAACTGGGCTGAATCCATTTCTAATGGTACCCAGTGAAGAACAAGAGAGTTAATGATACCCAAACTGCATTGTATTTTTTAAAAACAAATAAACAGTGTTGTGTGACGGGGCGCATTTACCCTGCACTGGGTAAGAGGGAGTTAACCTTGCACTGAGGGCTAAGAAAGCCATACCGCTTCCGCCTTACTGGGCATGGTCCAGCTGCACAGATATAAAAGAGACCTGCTCAGCTCAGTTGGGGCTGACTGCTGGAGACAGAGGATTTCACTGCATACTTCAAGCAAGCCACTGGAGAAACCCAGACACGGAGACCCTGCAACTCAGGTTGAAACCAGGATGCTTCCAAAGGCTTCACCAAGTTTGCAGGTGCCAAGGAGTCGGCAGCCCACGGACCAAGGAGATGAGATGGAGGCTCACCCCACAGCGGCAGGAAGTAGCCTGAGGAAAGACAATGGATAACTGATAAGCAAGCTGCTGCTATGGAATCAGTGTGTTTTGGTAGAAACTTTTCCCTGCTAGATCAGTGACTGGACATACAGCCACTAATAAGGCCCTGGGCTGAAGTCAGTGGAAAGGGATGGTCTCGACCCCCCTAGACACTCCTGCTGGGACATATAACCACATCCCCTGCCTCATGCCACTAACCAAGGAGCTGCACTGCCCTGCAAATGGGGTGAGTTTATTGACTCTGGTCATTGGGCTGCACTGCCCTGTGGACTGGGAACATATTGATTGACTTGAGCTATCATGCATAGGCGGCGAGTTATATGGGCTCGTGGTGCCCATGCTCCAGAAATATTCAGAGCCAGGGGCCCTGCTCCACCAATATTTGGAGCTGGGTCTCTCTCCCTGCCCTGCCTAGAACGGGCCCCATCCTCTGAAGGGCTGAAGCGCTGGCTGGCGGCTGCTGGAGGAGGAGGATTACGATGGGGCACCGCAGCCCCGCACTTTAAATTCCCTGACAGGGGGCATTGTGGGGCAGAGGGAGCACATGCATGGCATGCTGAAACGCCGTACAACAGCTGAGAGGGGAGATTCCTGGGTGTGGCATGATGTCACGGCCCAGGACTTTAAAACCATGCGGCCCAGAGTTGTGCCGCGCGACCCAGCTCCAGGCCCGGAACCAGCTGGTGCCCGATCACAGACTCCAGTGCTGCAAACTGGAAGGAAGAAGGTGGGGTGGGGTGCAGTGGGGAGGGGGAAAAATAGGGGGAAAGGGTGGGAGAGGATGGGGCTTGTGCTGAGGGGAGGGGGGCAGGTCAGGAGAAAAAAGGGGAAGGTACCAAGGGACAGGGTGGAGAAGAGACAAATGCCAGGCAGTCAAGTGGAGACTGAGGAAAAGGGCAGGAGGGGAGGTGTCAGTGGGAGAGGGGACAGGGTGATGCTGGGAGAGGAGAGGATAAGGGCATTGGGGGCAAGAGGGGAGAGGGAAGGTGCTGGAAGAAGGCTTGAAAGGAGAGGTGGGCATGAGGAAGGTGGGGATGGAGCAAGTCATGTTTGAGGGCACAGGAGCATGAGGGGAACGAGGGGCAGAGGGTGGTGAGGGAGTGGGTATCAGGGAAAAGAGGGCAAAGGGGGCAAGGGCAGTGAAGGAGGGGGGCCCCAGGAGGGTGCAGGGGTAAGGGAAGGTGCAGGTGCCAGGTGATTCTGGAGGTGAAGCAGAAGGGCAGACACCTGCAGGGGAAGGACCAGAACCAGAGGAGAGAGGCAGTGCAGGTGTGTAGAGGAAGGTTTTAGGAGAGGGGATGAGGAGGGGTAGCTCACATGATCAGAGTGGGGCTATTGAAGGAGTGGGTAAAGGGGGGAGAGAAGGGCTGGTGGAGGGTGGCAGGTCTCAGGTGGGCTGACAAGGGCAGGAGTCCAAGTCAGGACAGCAGAGACTCCCGAGAAAATGCAAGCCACCGAGGTTTATTGATCAAAGAGTGCTTGGTTGTTTCCATATTCCAAAGAGTATTAACATTGATATTCTTAGTTAAATACTTTTTTCTTACGATAGTGATATTGTGTGATAAAGGGAAACTGTTAAACGTTTACGGTTTCCAGTTCATTTTTACATTATTTAACAAAATATATATCGGCTTATAGGGTGGGTGGGCGGGGGGGAGGGGACGGGACTAGATCCATTCTGGGCACCACAAAAAATTATACAAACCTGCTGCCCCTGCTATCATGCTATACCGCCTCATGATTGAAGGTAAATATATAGACACTAGCTGGAGAAGAACAAAGCCAGGAATTGCACATACATTCCACAAGCGAGACCAGCGTACTTGCCCCACACTGGGTGTAGTCTTTCCCAACTGTGTCACAAGTTGTTACTCACACTGCAGTAACTATGGTTCTTCAAGTTTTGTTCTTGTGCTTTCCACTCTCAGCATCCTTGAGTGCTTGAGACTGGAATCTCTTGGCCAGCAGTTTCTGTTGGGCTGTGCCCACACCGTTAGTGCCCACATGCCCAGCTCCAAAGAGCATAAAAGGGAGAGCCAATCAAATCTCATGTTCTTTGCCAATTCAGAAACCAGTTGTTGTGGCAATCCACAGCAGTGGTTTTGAGTGGCATACACATATGGACAACACATCTCAAAGAACCACATATCTTGTAGAGTAACTATTTTTTTCTTCTTTAATTAATTGTCTCTATATATTTTATTCTTGATAACTCACAAGCAATAATCTGATGTGCTCAGAGTCTATCTGGGGACTGTACAATTGCTGTACCAAAGACAACAGCTAATAGCAGCAAATGTATGTGATTGATGGATATCTACATCAGAGAACTGTGTCTTCTGAGGATCAGCTACTGCAGAGATGGGCAAAAATTTCTGATGGGGGGGACTCCAAGAATTTGGTAAGTGGCAAGGGCCCACTTCTCCAGGATATTAATGGAGTAAGTGTGGGATCTGGGATGGAGGTTGGGTACAGAAGGGAGCACAGGATAGAGGACTGGATTGCAGGAGGAGGTGTAGGGTCTGGGAAGGAGTTCAGGTAAAGGAGGGGGTTGTGACCTGGAACATGGGATTGGGCTGCATGATGGACGCAGGGTACAGGAGAGGATTTTGACCCGGAGGAAGAGTGTAGGAGGGGATGCAGAATCTGGTAAGAGGTTGTGACTTGGGCAGGGAATTAGAGCGCAGAGTCTGGGAGGGAGTATTATTATGCTTACAAGAAAAGGCCAATGAAAAGGGTACCGGTTAGAATTCTGACCTGGGGTAGAGGTGTAGGAGGGGTGCAGAGATTTGGGTTGTGCAGAGAATTGGGGTGCAGGGTCTGAGAGAGAGCATGGTTACAGGAGCCCGGGTGAAAGAAGCAGGCTCTCTGGTTGGGAGGAGCTTTCCTTGGTGACTCCTGGCCAGAAGTTCAACAGATCCCTCAGGCAGGCTTTCCTACCTTCCTCACCCCCACACATGACTCAGAGAGGCCAGCTGTGGGAGCCATGTCCTTGTCTGAACACCCTGCGCCCCTAACCCTCATCTCTTTCAATTCCTCACCCTGCTATAAATTCTGGACAGGAATGACCAACCCGCTACTCCTGTAGTGGATTATTTTTTAAAATATGGCTTGGATTTACTTCTGCCTCTCCACAAAATCACTGCAATATCTGTGCATTAACACTCTCAGCAATGGCACATTTCAGCATGCATTCAAAGCACCATAACTACTCAAAAGAGGAGAACATCATAAGGACATGTTTGTTCACCTCCTGAAGTCTGTTTATTGAACATTATTATTGCTCTAGATTCTAGTAAGCAGCCAGTGCTGGAACAAACAACAGGTTATTCCAATACCTGACACACGGCAAACACACATATACTTTAAAATGGGTAGTAGAAAAGCAAATTTGAGCAAGCAGCTTCCTCCAGCTCACCCACCCCGGATGTTTTCAACAGCAATAGAGTGCTTTAGTAATAGCCCTGTCCCTTTCAGTGAATCCCACCCTAAGTTTACACTCAAGATTTGCTGAATGAGACTCAGACTAGCCAGTGTACCTTTCAGTAGTCATCCTTTATTACTCTAGCAATAGCTTTGAGGTTCCACTAATCAGATCAATTTGTGTTCATTAGCCATTCAAATAGTAGTCCTCCTGGTTCAGTGGGAACAGACTTGTTTAAAGAGAGAATCTCCCTTTTTGATCAACCAGTTAATCTTCTAAGCAATTAATGCAATAAAACAGTGCCCTCAAATCAAATACACCTTTCATTTCAGTTTAAACATATATTTGAAACATTTATTTTAATGAGCCTTTGTTCAGCCTACTGCGAACAAAATGTAAGTTCTAACCTACTCTAAATTGTTTTTAATTGTCTGTAAAGTATGTATCCCATGAACTTATTTATTATTCCACTATTATTCCCAAGGCTCAGAGCGGCTGGCTGCTCCATCTGCTTCTATGCGCTGAGGGTAGGAGAAAGCTTTGCATGCTGCGAACCCCCTCCTTCAACCAAACTCTCTCTCGCAGACCCCACACTTGCTCTTGAATCCCAGTCCCCTACCCAAGCTCCCTTCTGCACCCAACCTCCATCCTAGACCCTGTACTCCCTCCATAGGAAAGTGAGGTGCTTGACAACTTAGCAAAATTAGGGAGTGCCCCCCCAATCAAAAATTATTGCCTGTGCTAGATGATATATATAAATAGGCTATTCAGAGGCTGCTTGTAAATACCAACTCTGTCATGCAGAGAGTCAACCACTGGATACAAGTCACAGGGACCAGAGTGAACTTTAGGAACTGCTAAGTTTAAAACAGCTGTGAACCAAAGCTAAAGCAGCTAGCTGAACATTTGTTTCAGTTAGTACTCTGAGAAAAACCATCACTCTAAAAGTGAAACTATTGAAATTTTAAAAATGGGATGATGGAGAACAGCCATGAACTTGTGAAAAGATCTTGATGCCAATGTCACTTTTCAGCAGTACAGTTTTAAACATCAGCCATCCATGAGGAATCGTTTCCCCTGAAGAAATGAAAATTGCACAAAAGTTATTGTAAAATATGTTAACAGAATGACAGTTTTACTTAAAAAAAGCTTTACAAGCTGTTTTACTTTTGCTACAAATTTTTAGTGAAGGAAATGGAGAAGTTTTACATAGCCCTTTTCCAAGGCCCAAAATGACATCATATAATATTGATCTAGGAATGTAATTGCAGCTGACAGTATAACATGATGGCAAAACAGCAACAAGGGTACATCCAAACCCGTACAGCAGTGGGGCTATGGCTACACTATAGCGATCTATTGGAAAAAGGATCTTTTTTGGACAAGGCTTTTCTGGAATTTGGCCTGTCTACACTGGGCCAAATTTTGGAAAAGCCTCCTCTTTCGGAAGAGCCCTTCTTCCTTGTGGGAGGAGGAAGACAGTGCTTCTGAAAGAGTGCATCTACCCTTCTGCAAAAAAAAGTGAAAGAGCAGACACATTCCCTGGACTCAGCAGAGTTTTTCTGGGATACCTCTGGTATCCTGGAAAAAACCCATAGTGCAGACATAACCTGAATCTCCACTGCAGCTGCAAAGGAGCAAAAGCAGCAGCATCCCGATTCCTTTGTGTTCTACTTATTCTTATGCTCAGTGCCTTATGCTTATGTAACTACCAAAGTTATAGAGAAATTCTATGTGGCTTCAGAGGAAGTTTAAGAGTTTCTCCTCCTAAAATCATGTTTCACTGCAACAGTTCCACCATGGAGGTTCTACATTGTAGTAGGGTTCTTTTTAAAGCAAGAGCTCATATTTAAGGGTGTCTTTGTTCCCTTGTGCATATGCAATTTGTGACTTTGCAGTGTCTGACTTTGCACACTTAACAGCATTCTTATAAACAATGAGTAGTCCTGTGGCACCTTAGAGATTAAAAAATAAAGAATGTGCCACAGGACTACTAACGGTTTTTAAAGTTACAGGCTAATACGGCTGAGCATTCTTATAGGTTATATAGGGTTTTTTGTGTCAGAACATATAGTGGGAGGACTTGAAAAAAAAACAAGTTGAGAACTGCTAAGGTTCATACTATGCAATATTTGGGTTTGCACACAACCTAAGATCCCCATCCTGCAAACAGGTGGTAGAGGATCAATTGCTTGTATAAAGTTAGGCAGTGAGAGTTTACAAGATCTGAGCCTAAATCCCTACTCTGATCAAACACATTGATCTACTTACTGGTGGAGGAGGAAAAGGCAAAGGAGAAGGGGAGGAGATAACACTGGGTGAAAACAGCGCTGAAATAAATTTTGGATAAGAAATTCATTCATATCTGGACAAACTTTGAAAATTTCAAATTCAGAGAAGCATTTATAAATTCAGAAATGCTTATTTGGATGTATTAGTGTGCCTATTAAAAACTGGCCAAGTGAAATTCAGATTTTTAAAAAACTGGCCTATTTTTGCTTTTCGATCTGTAACATTACTTCAGATGAAATTCTGTTCCCTTGTTCACCTCTAATGCCACCAGAAACTAGTTTTACACCTAGAAGAGAGTGGGATGGAAAGGGATTTGATTTTTTTCCCCTGTATGGAGGCTTGTGAAATCTTGATTACAGCTTTATTGTAAACCACCGGAAGATAGTCATCAGTTCCAACTTGTAACAGCTGTTATTTTCCAATTAAAAAGTCACAAGATCAAAATATTAATTTATTAAGCAACAGCATTTAGTTTGAACAGCCACAACTACATTTGCTAGCAATAGTATCTTTTAGCAAAAAATGTCGTCAATTTTTAGCATAAACAATTTAATGTGACAAAACAGTTTATTGTCTGCTCCTGATATGCAAACAACTCCATCCCATATTGTGAAATATTATGCTCAATGTGTAACTGAGTGTAAAAGATTTTCCGTACAGGGAAAAAACAGAATTCATTGACATATCTAAATATTTCACCTCATAGAGTATTAGTTGTGTTAAACAGTAGAAAGATTATCATTTGCTATCAAAGGCATTGCATAAAGTGACAGTAACAAACTGATGTATCTGCGCAAGTTTATAGATAAGGATGTCAAGCTCTAGGTTATCAGCCTACAGTACTGTCACTGTTCATATATCATAGACCCCCAACACTCTCACTGTCAGCATTATTTATTTTCAGGCAGTGGTTAAATAATGACCATGTACTAAGAATGCCTTTGGGGAGTTGCTCTGTCTTACATACATTCACCTATTTAGTTCAGAGCAAGTTTTCAGTTGCTTTTGTTTAATTCTCTGTTTGTACAGCTGATATTTATCAATTTCAAATGGGTTTTAGGTCAACTGTATGATAAATAAGTTTTTTATTGTGATTTCTACACTTACTATGTACCCCTTGCATGGGAAACAAATTAAAAAAAATAAAGAAACCAGAGAATATAATATTTTATCTAGGGTATGTCTACACTACAAAGTTAGTTCGAACTAACGGATGTAAGTTTGAACTAACTTTCATAGGCGCTACACTAGCGCTCCGTTAGTTCGAATTTAATTCGAACTAACGGAGAGCTTAGTTCGAACTAGGTAATCCTCATTCCACGAGGATTAAGCCTAGTTCGAACTTACTTGTTCGAATTAAGGGCTGTGTAGACCCTTAATTCGAACTAGTGGGAGGCTAGCCCTCCCCAGCTTTCCCTGGTGGCCACTCTGGCCAACACCAGGGAAACTCTATTGCTCCCCTCCCGGCCCCGGACCCCTTAAAGGGGCACGGGCTGGCTACGGTGCCCGTGTCAGGTGCAAGCCTGCCAGAACCCAGCCAGCAGACCTTGCACCTGGCACGGATTGAGCCACCCACCCGATGCCCTCCAGCCCTCCCCCTCTTCCCGGGACCAGGCTGGCGGCTCCCGGGAGCTTGCCCGGGACCGCAAGAGGCGGGCACCCGCCTGGGCTAGTGAAGACATCGTGGACCTCGTCCACGACCTCCGCACTAGGCACAGGAAAGTGGCCAGCTAGGGCAGGAGAGCTGCCAGCCTGGCCACCCAGGAGCAGGTTGGCATGAAAATCAAGGTGGTCCACTGAGACCCCCGACCCTGAGCCCTGAGCTTACAATGGCCGTCCTGAGTCAGACCAAAGGTCCATCTAGCCCAGTAGCCTGTCTGCCGACAGTGGCCAACCCTAGGGACCCTGGAGGGGATGGACTGAAGACAGTGACCAAGCCATTTGTCTTGTGCCATCCCTCTCCAGCATTCCACAAACCTTGGGCAGGGACACCACTCCTACCCCCTGGCTAATACCACTCCATGGACCCAACCTCCGTGACTTGATCTCACTTCCCTTTAAACTCTGTTCTAGTTGTAGCCTTCACAGCCTCCTGCAGCAAGGAGTTCCACAGGTGAAGAACAACTTTGCTTTGTGATGAACAACTTTCTGTTACTAGTTTGAAGCCTGCTACCCATTCCTTTCCTTTGGTGTCCTCTAGTCCTTCTTTATGGGAACTAATGAAGAACTTTTCTGTATGCACCCTCTCTACCCAACTCCTGCTTTTAGAGACCTCTATCCTGTCCCCCCTCCGTCTCCTCTTTTCTAAGCTGAGAAGTCCCAGTCTCTTTAGCCTCTCTTCATATGGGACCTGTTCCCAACCCCTGATTATTTTAGTTGCCCTCCCCTCTCCCAGCCTCTCTCTTCCCCTCTCCCACCTCCTTTTCCCAGTCTCCCCCAGTTTTGTTTAGTAAAGACAGATTCCATTTTTGAACATATTTGTCCTTTATTTTGTACATCAAGAAAAGGGGCTAGGGAAGGGTAAGTGGAAGGAGGTGAGGGAGCAATGGGGTACGAGCCCCCGATGGGGAGGACTGGGCTGGCTCTGCAGGCTTCTGGGGGTGGAAGCTCTCCTGCAGCCCCCCAGTTGCCTCCTCTCCCCAGATGGCAGCCTGCGGCAAGTGCAGCCAGGCTGATGGCCGAGTGCTGTGATGTTCCCAGTGTGCGTAGAGCGGGCACTCCAAGCCAGGACTGCTTTGCAAGCAGTGCACCCCTGAGAACTGCCTGTCCGGGGTGGGGGTCGGTACTCTCTAAGCGCAGCCCTCGGCTAGCCTGAGACAGCATCTCCACGCTCTAAGTCCTCCTCTGATGCCCTGCTGGCACTGCTTCCGGCCATCCTTAAGCCCGGTTCAGGGTCCACTTAATGTGGACATGCTAGTTCGAATTAGCAAAACGCTAATTTGAACTAGTTTTTTAGCCTGATCTGTTAGTTCGAATTAACTTAGTTCGAATTAACTAATTAACTAACTAAGTTAGTTCGAATTAGCGCTATAGTGTAGACATACCCCTAGAGATTCCAGTTTCCAAAAATACCAACCCTTATTGAAAAAAAAATGAATACAGAAGAAGCCAACAAATAAGCAAACAGGAAGGTTATTTTTAAGGACCTATAACAAAATTCATCTCCTTTTCACCCTGCCCAAGGTAAATGACAGCCTGTATCACTTCTTGCTCACACTCTGTAATTCTGTCATGGTTTCACATACAAGTTTTGTAAGCCAACATGTTTTGGGTTGCTGGGTTTTTTGTTTTGTTTTGTTTTATAGTTACAGAGTGTAGGATGCAGACAATCTGTTATAGATTCAAAGTCAGAAGATATCAATGTGATCCATCTTATATAAAACAGGCCTATTTGACTTTTTAATGTTTCTTAACATTTCTTATTGGTTCGCTATTCTGTTTACATAGTTTCAACCACTAATTTCAACTAAAGGAACTAAAAGAGCCAAAAATTAAAAGCACTGAAACACACACACACACACACACACACACACACACACACACACACACACACACACACACACTCACACACACGCAGAATCCCTAGTTATATCCAATTACAATTCAAATGTCTTATTTATTAATATTCAGTTACTTTTGCTTATTTTTATTTAAAATACCAAAGTGACCAAGGTGTATCAAGTTGACCCAGTGACTATGTGATCTTATTCTAAAAGAAATCAAGATCTGAAACTGACTTTGCCAACTGCATAATTGACTATATAGAAATAAAAATGGGCAGCTATGAATCTCCTTTCTTTCCCAGGCCAGATCGTGAAATCCTTACTCAGACAAAATTATTGTACAGTTGTTGGGACTACATTTGAGTAAGAGTTTAGGTTATAGCCTGTAGTCTATCACCCTAAAGATGTTACTTCTGATGGACTGAATTTTGTTACTCTCACATCCATAGACCAATGGTCACCAGCCAATAAATCGGGATCTACCGGTAGATCTTAGAGCCTCTGACAGGTGATTCTGACTGGTTTGGCTGGGAAGCTATCAAACGCTGGCACTTAGTTGCCTCTCCACCCACTGTCATGCTGCTCCTGACACTGCCTTGAGAGCCTCCTGCTTGCTGTTCAGGGTGTGGGAGGGAGAAGAGGGAACACTGATGTCAGGATGTCCCTCCTCCACCCACTTCTGTACCCTACATCCACACAGAGAGATGGGCATGGAGGGAGCATGGAAATGCAAATTTCTGTCACTCTCACAAACACACAGGCTGTCTACACTGCAGGCTTTTTGCGCAAGAACGGCTGTTCTTGAGCAAAAACTTGCAGAGCATCTACACTGCACGTGCGTTCTTCTGCAAGTATATTTACAGTAAAGTGTCGGAACAGAGGGCTTCTTGCACAAGAGTTATTCCTCTCCCCACGAGGAATAAGCCCTCTTGCAGAAGAAGGCAGTGTGAACGGGCAGCAGGGGTTTCTTGCGCAAGAAACCCCTATGGCTAAAATGACCATCAGAGCTTTCTTGCGCAAAAGAGCATCCACAATGACATGGACGCTCCTGCACAAAAGCAAATTTCTTGCGCAAGAAGCCTGCAGTGTAGACGTGGTCTCACTTTCCTTTCCTGTCTTCTCCTAACCCAACAAGTCCATGGGGGAGGGTTGTTACTTTTACTACTTGCAAAGTGGGTTATTTTTCATTTTTGACTGGACTGGTCTGTGCATTTCATAGCTTTCATGTCTCTCTTACTCTTAAATTTAATTCTTTGAGTAGTGAGTTCTCAAATGCATGAGAACTCCTGTCATGTCTGGTGTAATTGTGCTCCTGGAAGTGGCTGGCATGTCCCTGCAGCCTCTGAGGAAGTCAGAGCAGGAGGTTTCCACATGCTGTCCTTGCCAGGGGATACCACTCTTGCAGCTCCCATTGATCAGTAACAGAGAACCATGGCCAGTAGAGGCTGTGGGGTCAGTGCTTGTAGATGAGGGGAAGCACATGGAGCCCTGCCAGCAGCTTTCAGGAGTGGTGCAGAGCCAGGATAGGAGTAAGCCTTCCTTAACTCCACTGCTCCATCCCTGGGGCAACTGTCCAGTCACTCCCAGGGTGAGACTAGAACCCACCACCCTAATCTCCCAGGGTAGAGGGAAGGAGAGATGTGGCTCTGCGCTGCCTAGGTGGCAAAGGCTCTTGAGCCCACCACCCTGTGTTCTCCAAGCATATGCCCTGTCCCCTAACCCCCCAACCTTCAGAGTATCCCTTATCCTGTTCTGGCTGTCTGGTCGCTCCAGGGATGGGCAGTAAGGGACTGGGGGTGCCAAGGAGGGACAGGACTTGAGCCCACCACACTGTGCTCCTATCCCCTAAACCACTCCAGAACCCACCCCACCACCCTACCTTCCTTCAGAGAGTCCCTTATCCTACTTTCCTAATGTGGAAACCAGCTCCATCCCTAGTGCAGCCTGTGATGACTGTCTGGCCACTCCCAGGGTGGGCGGAGGAGGCTCGGAGGGACTCGAGCCCCCAACCCTGTGCTCCCCAAGCAAATGCCCTATCCCCTAGGCCACTCCAGACCCATCCCACTGCCCTACCTTCAGGGCATCCTCTCCCACACTCTGAACCCCTTGGCCCAAGACCAGAGTCTGTATCCCAACTCACCGCCCCAGCCTGGTGAAAGTGAGGGAAGATGAGGGAGGGATGGAGGATGAAGTGAGCAGGTGCAGGGCCTTGGAGAAGGGGCACAAAGGAGGTGGAGTGAGAGTATTTGGGTCTGTGGTAGATCTCGGATTGAACTTAAATTAAAAAAGTGATCTCATGCTTAAAAAGGCTGGAGACCCTGTCATAGACAGTGTTGCTACTTGGAATAAAGGAACCAGGGCGCACACAGTCTTCACTTAATAATTAGAGAAAGCAATTGCCATCCATATATGATTCAGAAACTCATTAGAAACACTTCAAGTTAGGATTTCTAGGCCCGAAATTTAGGGACTAATTAGGTCTGGAGTTTGGAGAAATGGTAAAACAAGATTTCCTATGGCCCTCTCTCTTACGGAAGACTACACAGAATCTGGTTCTTTGACATTTGAAAATCTTGGTCCAGTGGTTCTCAAACTTTAGCAACCCACAGCCCTCTATTTTGATTTAAATTTTTTTGGGATCCTTGCCTTGCCTCTCCTTTTTCACACCCCTTTTCCAAGATCCCACCCGCACTCACTCCATCCTCTATCCCTCTGTAGTTCACTCTTCCCCATCTTCATTCACTTTCACAGGGCTAGGGCAGGGTGTTGTGATACAAAAGAGGGGTAAGGGCTCCAGCTAGGAAGTGCAAGCTCTGGAATGAGACTGGGAATGGGAGCTGGGAGTGCGGAGGTGACTCTGGACTAGGGCAAGAGGCTGAAGTTAGGGATGTAAAATTCCATTTAAAATGTTAACCAGTTAAACTATATGTTAACCAGGCCGCCAGGTTGTGCTGCAAGCAGAGGGTCACTGAAGCAGTCCCCACCTGCAGTGTGGAGGGCCTGGCTGGGCTGAAGCAGTGCTGCGATTAACCTGTTAACCTTTTACATTCCTAGCTGCAGAGTAAGGGGATGAAGGCTCCACCTGGGGATATGGGCTGTCGGATAGAGCCAGGTATGAGTGGTTAGGGGTGCAGGAAGAGGCTCCATGCTGGGGCAGGATTTTGGGGGTTATAGGCTCTAGGAGGGGACTCTGGGCAGGGGAAGGAGATTGGGGTGCAAGGTGCCAGAAGCGCTTACTCCAGCTCCCAGAAAGTGGCCACAAGATAACTGTAGCTCCTAGGCAGAGAGGCAGACTGAAAGGCTCCGTGCGCTGCTCTTGTGTCTTAAGGCACCACCCATGCAGCTTTGTGCCAAGTGACAATGTCCAGCCAACGGGACCTGCAGACCTGAGAGCCTCGCTGGCCAGCAATTACTTAGAGACCACAGGGACTTGGTGGCCATTTTCAGAAATCTTTGCTCTAGGAGGGTATGTCTACATTACCACCCTAGTTCGAACGAGGGTGGTTAATGTAGGCAACCGGAGTTGCAAATGAAGCCCGGGATTTGAATTTCCCAGGCTTCATTTGCATATTGCTGGGCGCCGCCATTTTTAAATGTCCGCTAGTTCGGACTCCGTGCCCACGGCTACACGTGGCACGAATTAGGTAGTTTGGATTAGGCTTCCTATTCCGAGCTACCGGTACACCTCGTTCCACAGTGGGAACGAGGAATTCTCTTGTGGAGTCCCATTTGAGAAACACAGTCTGAGTCCAATACACTTGGAACTATATATGGACCTTAACGAGGAAGTCACATCCTAGCTACCAGAATTTACAAGTAAACTATTGGATTTTGATTTCTATCAAACTTTGTCAGCATGCACATCCATATAGAGGTAAATCAACTCATTTCTCCTAAGAACCTCACATTAGACATGAAATTTTTCATGTTATATAAAATAAGGTTATGGGTAACATCATCTAAAACAGCAATTATTCTTTTAATTATTCCATTTCCTGTCACTTTCCTTTTTTTTTTTCATGGTTTTTAATTATGCTGGACTGTCTGTCATTCTATGGGCAAAAACAACAAACCAACTTTTGGTCTATATTGAAAACAACATAAATGCATACACATGGGGCTGCCCACATTACAAATAATAAACCACAAAACAGATCTTATGTCTTATTAATTTTCAGAAATGATACTATCTAACTCTCAATAGCAACCATTCTTACTATTTTAGAAGGTAAATTAATTACTTATAAGAAAAGCTCAATTCATAGTGTAACACCCAAGGAGATTACTTAGATTCCCGGGGCTCTGTCAGCTCAGGGAGAAGCACACCAAGTTTGCCTTGGCTCCCCCTCCCTACCAGGGACAGAGTCTGCCCGGCAACCCACAGGGAGTGAGATGCCCCTCCCAGGGAGTTCAGGGGAGGAAGGAGGAGCCATTGTTGGGGGAGTCTGGAGCTAGCCAGGGCAAGGGGAGGCCTGGCTGTGTGGGAGCTAGTAAGCCCCAGGCCTGCATGCAGGGTTCCCCCTGAGAACTGGCCTCTAGGGACCTGACGGCAGGATCCCTCAGCTGGGTTTTATTTCTCCACTGTTGATTCCCAGTTTATGGAGTTTGCTGGGAGGCTTCCCCAGCCAGGCTGAGTTGGCTCTCCAGCTCCCTGGGTGAGACCAGTCACTGCATGGTCAGCTCTGCTCTGTCTGCTACTTCAGTGCTGCTGCCAGCTCTGTGTGGGTCTGAATGCTGGGCTAGGAGATTACAGTTTGAATTTTGGTGCAGTTGTGTGGCCTGCACCTTGAGCCTTGCACCCCTGGGACTGAAGCAGCATGATTCCTGCCTGAGGAGGATCCCTGCCAGAAGAGACCAGCCCCTCTGCAGTGACTGAGTCATCTCTGAACCTGAGGCTCATTCTTGGCGTGTGTGAGTGCACCATCTTTTAGTTAGTAAGTCAGGCAATTTGTTTGAGGATTCTATAACCTGCTGCATATTAAACCTATGGAGGGATTTACCACTTGGGAGTCCTTTGGGCTGTACTGGACCCAGTCAGCCTCACTGCTAAACCACTGCAGAGAAGAAATTTGTGGTCATACGTCATCAAGGGCCCAGAAAAAAGGACACGTATCAACGGGACACTAACCTTATAGTTGCTGGGCACCGGTGACCCTAAAATAGATTTTTACCGTTATGTTATATTTGTCTCCTGTTTAATATAATTGTGTTTAATATAGTGTATGTGTTTGTGTTATTTTCTGGGAGTCTCCAACTACCTGGTGCGGATTCCCCTGGGTTAGAATTTTCCTCCCAAGCTGCCCTGGTGACCTTGCCAGGAAGGAGTGAGGGGGGTGGAGGCACCGCCAAATAAATCCATAGAAAAAATAAAGTTGAGTGGGTGGTGGGATCCAGAAGAACCTAGACCTGATCATCACAACCTGTAAACAGATTAAACAAACTCCGAACAGGATACTAAACTCCGAGAGGCTCTGGGAGACAGAGCCATAGTCTCCTATAGACAACCACCTAACCCCAAGATGATTCTTACCAACAACCACAGGACATATCACACTAATACCAACCCTGGAACCTTCCCTTGCAACAAGCCCCGTTGCCAACTTTGTCCACATATTCACTCTGCTGATACCATTATTGGACCTAACCAATTGAATTATAAGATCAAGAACACATATTCCTGCTCATCCAGAAATATAATTTATGCTATTGTGTGCCGAAAGTGTCCGTCTGCTATGTATATTGGACAAACGTCTCAGACACTTCGCCAAAGTATCAGTGCCCACAAAACAGATATTAGACAGGATCACAAAGAAAAAACAGTTTCTTGCCATTTCAACCAGAAAGGGCATTGTCTCAATGACTTGATTACCTGCATCCTGCTTCAAAGACCTTTTCACACCAGACTTGAAAGAGAATCCTCTGAACTGTCATTCATGCTTAAATTCGACACTTTACACCTCGGTCTAAACAAAGACATTAATTATCTTACCCATTACAAAGATAGCTTCCCCAATTATCCCCTCTAATATCATTAGCTCACAGACATTTACCTCCCCCCTCATCCCCCTTCTGTTCTGAAATCTGATTTGTCATTTTCATATGTGTTCATTTTTTGATTGTATCCTTTGGAATATATGGTTGTGCTAATTTTCTTCCACTATTTGTTCTAAGGAAGTGGGTCTGGCCCACGAAAGCTCGTCACTTAATAAACCATCTTGTTAGTCTTTAAAGTGCTACATAGTCCTGTTTTTTGTTTCAGTTACACCAGACTAACATGGCTACATTTCTATCACTATGTAAGCAGATTGGCATTAGAAATCTGCTTACATAGTGGAGAGGGGCGCTACAATAGTAAATATACAGAAATATATTCCCTTGGAGAAAGGCCTTAATAAACAACTCTAATTAACCTTGGAAGAGCTGAAGTGTTAGCATAAAAATTATATTAATTTTCACTTACACAAAAAAGCAAAAAAAGGATTCATTTAGACAAACTGAAATGAGACTCATGCATTTTATAATAAAAATGCTACCTGAAATATACCACCCCCAAACAGAATTATGCAAGACACCTTTCAACATCTAAGCCTATGTCTACACTACAGGTATCTATCGGGAAAAGGTACACAAATTGTGCTCTGCAAATTGCATACCTTTTACCAATAGCTTTTTCGGAAGAGGCTTTTATGAAATTTGGCCCATCTATACTGGGCCCCATTTTGGAAAAGCCTCCTCTTTCGGAAGAGCCCTTCTTCCTCGTGAGAGGAGCACTCTGCTATTCTGCAAAAAAAAGGGGAAGAGCAGATGCGTTCTCTGGACACGGCAGAGTTTTTCCAGGATACCCCATAGTGTAGACATAGCCAGAGTCTGTACTCAGCCTAGAGAAGATGAGCTTTTTTTTTTTTTTTTGAAAGGTTCTGACACCCCTCTGTTTAATTTCTGCTCCAAAACACACTTGCAGCTTTTACATAAAGCATTACAATGATTTCTAGGATAATTTGAAAAAAAAATCCCTGCAACATTTTGGATCCTGGCTGAATGATATCTAAAGTATTAAGATTTTAAGAGTCCTCCTGGAGTCTTTCATTGGAAACTTTTCACAAGAAGGTACTAAATAGTGCATTGTATAAAAGGAACCAGGGGGTGCTGAAGGAGTTAGTTGCTATGGTGGCATCTCATAAATCATCAATTATTGTCTGTTATTATGAAGGTGACTGTCTCATAAAGAGATTTGCATTTTCAGCTAATTTTAAGATTTTTTTCCAGACATCATTTTGCTTTGTAAAAGAAATGTCATGACAACCACAGAACACTTAAGCTTGTTATCATGTAGTCAGGCATTCACCGGACCCTGTCAGTTTGGCATTTAAGTATCCCAGCCTCTTTTGCATTATTGAGTAGTTTATCTTTACAGTTCATAAATATATTTCTAAACATGGGGATGGCATAATAGACGAAAGCAAAAGAAATGGAGGTCTTCTGGTTGCTATGACAACCTAAACTGATCAATTTCCTGTCACTGTTTTAAAAGAGGCACTCTCCTGTGGCCATAAATACTAATTACAAATGCAGACCGTTTGCTAACATGTTCAGCTTACAGATTAAAGCAGTTCATGCCTAATTTATCATTTAAAATGTCCTCCCACATTTGTAGCGCAGCACAGAATGAATAATAACTTCACTTGTTTACAGCATTTTCAACTTAATTTCACTAATTAGTTTTGTAGTTGTGGGAATTTTAGATGTGCTAACAGATCTGTAAGGTCTGGATAGGCCTTTTAAAAGCTGCTCCACTGTCCAGAAAAAACATCCTTTTTTGCAAAAGATGTATTTCTCTGCATGTGGTTATTTCCTTTCTGATGGGGAGGGATTTAGTGAGAGAAATTTTTGCACCAGATACCACAATCCACCATGTAATATATCATTTTTGAAACCAAATTACAGTACATCTCTTTTACAAAAATGGTCACAAGTACAGCTGCATTTTTTTGGTCTTTGAAACTATATTACTAGCCCGTCTAATTTAAGGAATGAGGCAAGATTTTATACAATTCAGACTTTTAGCTGATACGTTTAATTGGCTAATGATGGAAAAAATAGCTGTAACTGAACATGAAATACTATAAACGAATTTAAAAGATCATTTAGCTACATAAAAATAGAAAAAATATTAAAAGTCACTAGAAAGTCTTTTCAAAACTTTCTGGAAAACACTTGTGTGAGTATTCAACATGCCATTATCCCTGAGGTCTTGGTCTTTTAATTATTCAAGTTTCGTGTTTAAAGTTTTGGTCTGTAGGCACATAAAACAATTACAATAAAATATCTGAGAGGAAAAAACCCCAAGAATATCATTCACAATAATCTATCGGGCAACCCTACATTAGCAGTTCACAAATCTGAGGCAAGAAACCTATTTAAGTATTTTGATAACTGCCAGATCTAAGTTTTTGCTTCATAAATCTGGAAATAGTTTTTAGCATTTCTGCTGAAAGTGTTGATTTCATCTACTACATATTTAAGAGAATGTATCTGTCTGTTCAAAAACTCCCTCAAAACAGTAAATTCTAGGACCACCAAATTCAGTATATAGCTTCCTCTTACTATAACTTAAAGCAAGGTAAGGATTTGGTTGTGCCAGGAAAACGTGATGTGCCTGGAATGGGATTGCTTCTCATAAAACCATACAGAAAAGAAAGAGAGTCACCAGGGAAGTAAAAGGGGCTGGCTGCATCCCCCCACCGAGTTCTTACAGGAACATTACTGATTCTTCCCCTTCATCAAGAAATGGAGGGAAAGAGCACAGTTTGCTGTACTCCTCCTTTTAGCTGGGGAGTGCAGGGGCAGATGAACCTGCACCTGCCCAGCTTGAGGACATTCACTCTTGCAGCTGCAGTGGCCATGGAGAGGCATTTCTCACCTGGCCCCAATCTGCTACAATGAGACAGGGCTGGGGTAGTCCTCTTTCCCCAGGGTATACTGAACCCCTCATCCCTGAGCCCCAAAGCAATGATTCTAATGAAGCACGTACATATTAATTTTATTTTCCAACAAATTTAAAAAAATGAATTAAGGACCTGAGCAACACTGGGTAAATCATCTAGTAAGTTTATATATTCCAAAAACTTACTGTAATTTCAAATGACAAAAAAGATGGGATCTGGAACAGTTCACATCTGGGAACACCAACTGTGCAGCTTTATGTTTGAAGCAACTGCCCCTGAGAATTAAGAGAGAGAGCCAATTCTGGTTTCCCAGTAATATTTGCACTATCATAGCCACAAAGGAGATCACTTGACAGACCTTGCCCTAGGCAGCTCCTCCCTGTCATCAGTTTTACAAAAGGGTTCCTTCCCAGAACTCCTGTTAATCAACAAAAATTATACATCCAAAGAAAGTTAAAACCCTTCAGTAGGTCTCAAAGGACTTCACAAGAGGGAGCGACGAAGCGCTTCCAACTGCTTCTCAACCCAGCAGCTGCAGCCTGTACACTCTAGGGGCTCAGAATTCAGTCCAGCAGTCTGTGCTCACAGGTGCTCCTTGCTTTCTAGCACCAGCTCAGTGACTTTACAGCAGGCTTTCTACATTACCACAGCGTCAAGGTTAAAAGCTCCAATGCCCTTATTTTAAAGGGAAATTTGGTCAGCTTGAAGCAATGAAAACTAATCTGAGCACAGCCAGCCACTGATCAGAAGCACATGCTAAACAAAAGATGGATTTGAATAAGAGTGTACATAAAAGTAGCAAAAATTCAACTAATGGAAGCCAGTTTCTTTCTTTCCAAATCTTTTAATGTTATCTCTGATATGCAGGTAACAACCTGTAACCATCAGAGAGAGCATATAATTTGCAGAAGCAATGACTAACAGTATACAGGGAACACTCCAAAATTAACAGCAGTAAATCTTTCTTCTCATTTATATGTACAAATTCTGTTAAACTGTGTCTGTGACTTGTGTTTGTTGTGTTATCTTATTTCAGCTGCAAGTACTTTGGGGCAATGAAAGTGTCTTATCTGGGTTTGTTAGGTACCATGGAATTTAGCAGTGCTCTATTCAGGTGCTTTGATTAGAACTGTACAACTGGAAGGGACCTCAAGTCATCTAGTCCTGTCTCTTGCACTCGGGCATCTATTTTCAAGAACTTTAAAAATACAACTCTAAGATGAACTTCATATTATTTTTCCTGTCAGAGGAAACCAGCTAACTTCCATTCAGAATTAGTTGGTAGAGGGAGCAAATAATCATAATTGCCAGATAGTTTTTATTTTTAGCTGCGAATACACAAAATAGAAAGGAAGGAAGGAAAGATATACAGATGAACAGTACATATTGGCACATCTCCAATTTGTTCAGATATAGGAATTGACACCCAGGACCTGTTTCGTTCAAATTTACTGCTGACATTTTTTATTTGTTAATGTATTTATTGTTGAACATTTATATTGTTTCCTCTGGGAATGATTTCTAATGGTACAAAAGGCAGGACAGTCTCAATGTTACCATAATTATCATTACAATAGTAGGAGTTTGATGGAGAGCGAAGCTTTATTCAAAAGTTAGAAAAACTAAAGATTTAAGGTAAAGGGCTAGATCACCCTCCACAGCTCAGTGGAAGGGGTACTGCCAAGGAAACACTGTGCTTCAGAATTCATTGCTACACACTCCCTTACTTATGGGCTACATCTACACTGGCACCCTTTTCCGGAAATGCTTAAAACGGAGCAGTTTTTCCGTTATAAGTATTTCCGGAAAAGCGCATCTACATTGGCAGGATGCTTTTCCAGAAAAGTACTTTTCCTGGAAAAGCGTCCGTGCCAATGTAGACGCGCTTTTCCGCAAAAAAGCCCCGATCGTCATTTTCGCGATCGGGGCTTTTTTGCGGAAAATACTACTGTGCTGTCTACACTGGCCCTTTTCCGGAACACTTTTTCCGGAAAAGGACTTTTGCCCGAACGGGAGCAGCATAGTTTTTCCGGAAAAACAATGACGATTTTACATTAGATCATCATTGCTTTTCCGGAAAAGCAAACGGCCAGTGTAGACAGCTCGCAGCTTATTCCGGAAAAGCGGCTGCTTTTCCAGAATAAGTGGCCCAGTGTAGACATAGCCATGGAGTGCACTGTTTTCCCTTTTGCATTGGTTCTTTTTTTGTGAGCCAGTGACGAGATATAAGGTGAGGCGGTGGCTTCACCATCTCTATGTCCTCTTTAACTTACTTTGTACCACTGGGGAGGTAAGGAGAGAGCAGTCTCTGCATTGCTCTGACAGCAGGAACTGCATTTGGGTGAGGAACTCTTTGAACAAGAAGCAAAGGAAAACCTCTTTGCACCTTCCTCTCACAAATCCCACCTAATGTAAAGACAATGCAGACTATGTCCCTAGTATGTTTACAAACTATAGCTAAATTCTCCACTTGCTACCACTGTGTAAAATCAGGCGTAACTCCACTGAAGATAACTGAATCATACTACAGGTTGCACCTCTAAAATCTGGGATTCCCTGGTCCGGCAACATCAGTGGTCAGAGAGTCCCACTGAAGGGAGGGTGGGGGCCCAGAAGTTGGCACAGCTCAGTTGGGCTGTGAGGGCAGGGTGCCAGGAGCCAGCACACAACTTAGGTGGGCTGCAGGGGGGAGGGGGAAGGAGAGCCAGGAAGCCTGGTTAGGGTGGGGTAAGGGTGGGAGCTGGCAGCAGGGGACCTGAAATAATCTCCCCTGGTCCAGAAAAATCCCTCATCTAGGATCAGTCAGGTTCTGAGGATGCCAGACCAGGAAGATCCAACCTGTAGTACGAAAACAGTGTAAGAAAGATGAGAATCAGGCCCCTGAAGTCCAAGCCTTTTGTACTAACTGGGCAAAAATCCACTGTAGCATCAATAATTTGTGTACTCTTTTCGATAACAATATGTGTTACTTGTTGAATTTCAAGTTTTGGTATTTTTCTTCTATATTTCTACCCTCTTAACATTCTTTAAACTAAGGCTATGACTACACAGAAGTGTTATTTCAGAATAACTGACGTTATTCCAAAATAACATAGTCCATCTCTACACACAAACAGTTTTTTCGACATAATGTCAAAATAATGGCGAGCTGGAGGATTGCTTACTTCAACTCCTGTAATCCTCATTGCAAGAGGACTAAGGGAAGTCAGGGGAAGAGTGCTCTATTTCTAAATAACTGCTGTATAGACAGTACCAAAAGTTGAAATCAATTATTTTGACTGAAGCATAGCTCCAGTTGTGTGTCTTATTTAGAGTTTATCCCGGCTGTGTAGACATGCCCTAATATACAAACATTTAGTCAACTCATAATCTGGATACATAACAGTAAGGAGCTACATTCTGGTTTCTACATTTTGAGCACATAAAACACTGTAAAACCAATTATATAAAGGAAATCACCTTTCTGTTGGTTTCTTCAGGGTAGTGTTTCAGATTTTAAACAGTTTTAAGGCAAACTGGATTTTTCAGCTATGCTTTTTAATTACTTACTCAGACATTGAACATAGAATTAATTTAGATAAATAATCCATAGGACATGACAAAGCATTAGTAGAACTTTGGGGTCCAGTATTAGTGGGAAGAAGAGAGTGGCTATTAAATAAATTCCATTCATTGTGTCTAAATTCAATTTTGCAAAGGTATAAACAGCCCAAATCTCTAGGTCAAATATGTCTAAAGGAATATGCAGTAGGTTGTACTGATACCATTCAGTGTTGGCAACTGCTGAATTAAGACTCAAAAAAAAGCCATATAGGAACAATAATCCAGTTTCTATAAAATGACTGTGTTGTGTACACAGAAGATTGCATTGTATTTGCAATCCTCCCATTTTACATTTATTCACGAACTTGTGCTTGAGATCACAAATCATGTGAACTGAGCATCAAAAATGTAAGAACATTAATGGTATGTTTCTCATTACATAATTGATGGTTATCATCCTCTTACTCTTATCTCCCTGTCATTTAGTTAACTTTACCCTCCAACACCTACAGAAATTCTTGGCCCATTTCTTACTCATCAGATTAATGGGTGTGTCAGTGAAGTCCCTTAGTTTTGAATTGTGAATCACATTTTATAGTTTTTAAAGGACAAGAAATGAACAATTAGCAATATACAACCAAGAAACTGAATTTATTATAAAATTTCTATTAAGCAGCTCTAAAGTCCGCTCTCAGTCAAAAATAACAAAACATGCCTGAGAATTAATACTTTGTACCTTCACATTATTAAATGTAGCATGCAGAAGATTACATTATTATGCTACACATGGCTAAGGAATTTTAGTATTCACAGGATTATGGTAATTAAGTCTTCCTTCACTTTGGGTGATGTGACACTTGCTTGACTATAATGTCACTCCACTTAAAGTCTGTGTAAACAACATTATCTTAGTCACTCTGCATTACATTTCCAACTGTGAGCAAAATTACAAGGTCAAAGTGGACAAGAATGTAGGTAATTCCAAGGAAACATCATGTAAATGACAAGCTTAAAGTTCAAACTGGGTTTTCAAGGGTAGTAAAAGGCTTATGTACTACACCAGTATTCTGCTATTAATTTGTAGTGCATAGTACTAACAAAACACATTGCTATTCTTAGAAAAAACTGTAAAACAAAGGAACCTGTTATATGAATATTTAGCTGGTCCGAACATTACTGATCTTTTACAAAGACTCAGCTGTCAAAGATGTGGCAGGAGTGAAGAAGAGTTAGTACTGTATAAACTGGGTATTGCACTAATTAATTTTCTTATTAAAACAGGTATTCTAGTGTTGAATAATTCATTTTTTTCCTTGCCAATATATGACTCTAACAAGTAAGATTTATGTTAGTGTCACAGGGCACTCCTTCAGCTACCCACTATACCATACTACCTGACCATTTGTATAGTTTCTTATTTACAATATACATACAATCCGTTTCTTTTCTCCATGTGTTTCTTTAGATTCCCAGCATCACAGAAGATGATGGATGTGATATACCGTGACTTTACCAAAGCTTTTGATACAGTCTCCCACAGTATTCTTGCCAGCAAATTAAAAAACTATTGATTGGATAAATGCAATGTAAGGAGGTTAGAAAGTTATCATCAGGCTCAATGGGTAGTGATCAACGGCTCAGTGTCTGGTTAGCAGTTGGTATCAAGCAGAATGCCCCAAAGGTTGGTTCTGGGGCCAGTTTTGTTCAACATCTTTATTAATTACCTAGATGAGGGAATGGATTGCACCCTCAGCAAATTCACAGGTGACATTAAGATAGGAGGAGAGGTAGATATGGAGGGTAGGAATAAGGTCCAGAGTGACCTAGACAAATTGGAGAATTGGGCCAAAAGAAATCTGATGAGATTCAACAAAAACAAGTGTAGAGTCCTGCACTTGGGATGGCAGAATCCCAAGCACTGTTACAGGCTGGGGACCAACTAGCTAAGCAGCAGTTCAACAGAAAAGGACCTGGGGATTACAGTGGATGAGAAGCTGGATATGAGTCAACAGTGTGCCCTTGCATCCTTACATGCTGTTAGCCTTCTTTGCAACATTAATAATTGTATTTCCAGCAGATCTAGGGAAGTAATTATTCCCCTTTATTTGGCACCGATGAGGCCACATCTGGAGTACTGCATCCAATCCTAGGCTCTCCATTATTGCAGAAAGTCCAGTGGAGGGAAACAAAAAATTACTCAGGGCTAGAACACATAATTTAGGAGAGGCTGAGGGATTTGGGATTATTTAGTCTACAGAAGAGAAGAATGAGGGGGGATGTGATAGCAGCAAACCCTTTTTCTATGATTTCCTTACTGCCCCCAAGCATCAACAATCTCAACCTACCCAGTCAATTACCAACAATTAAGCTGGAAATATTTTCTTTCTCACAATTACCTAATGGACCACGCTGCCACAGTTAGAACTTTGTAACATACCTTCCGTCTCCTTACTTCATATGAAAACTTTTGTTGCCTATCAGAGATGGCCTTCCTCCCATTCTAATTCTACCCCCGTTGTGGGCCTGAGATTCTACTCAGTCTGTGGGCACCAATGGAAGATTTTTTGCATTCTACCTCAAAGGCTACGTCTAGACTACCCTCAGCTTCCGAAAGATATGCAAATTAGGCGTGAATTTGCATATCTTCTTAAGATCCCTTTTTCAGCAGAGGTTTTTTCCAAAAAAAGAAAAAAAAACAGTCTAGATTGGGGGGAAGGGAGGTCGCGCAAAAACCCTCTTTTTTGAAAGAACCCTCATTTTTTGAGGAATAAGGGTTCTTTCAAAAAAGGGGGAGCTTTGCATGAAAAACTCAATCTAGATTGCCTTTTTTTCGAAAAAACATCTTCCCAAAAAGAGATCAGGAGAAGATATGCAAATTCACACCTAATTTGCGTATCTTCTTTCGGAAGCCAAGGGTAGTCTAGACGTAGCCATAAGGTATACTCTGAGAGCAGAGGTTTGCCCCTTATTTCCACATTGGCTCACAAGTCATACAATAGTCACACTATTCACAAGTCACACTATTCACATCTCTTGAAGATTTGATCCTACTTACTTTACCTTCTGGCTTTTTTCTATATCAAGATTTCTCTCTTCTTAGATTTGCCTTAGGTTTGTGGTTATCTGGGTAAGATTCCCCAACAAGATCTCATTATGGGGACCTTTTCTTCCTCATTAGTATATTTTCCATCTTGAGCTTTGCTCATTGCTTGCTTCTCAGGAGAGATGGCAAAACCTTCACCCCCCTTCTCCATTTGGTATTTCAGATCCATCACTCCCAGATCTATTGTCCGTCATCTGAACTACCGCTCCCCCTTCCAAGTCCTCTAGCATTCCGATTATCTTTTAGCTTGTTGGTATGTGCCATGGAGGTATTTAATGTGCACCTGGACTGTTACTCAGAGGATGTACTACTGAAAGTACTTTACACCGGTTCCACTGCCCAGCACAACTTTTTCAATCCTTCATTCTTTTTTTCCCTTGGGGAAACGGAAACCAGTCCATTCCTATGCCTTAAGGCAACAACTTCACAACACCCCAAAGATCTGCCCAGTTCATGGGCCATGTGAAGATTCTTTTCAGCTCCATTTCAGTTGCACACACTACTCACTTGAATTTAGGAACAGGAACCTAGCCTGACAGCTGCAGTCTAGCCAATCACTAATTGAGTACAGAATCAGGAAGGAATTTTTCTTCCCTTGGGTCAAATGGCGGAGGACCAGGGATTTTTGTTTGTTTTTGTTTTCCTCACAACACCTGCAAGCCACACTGGATTAAATAGGAATGTACTTGACACTTAATTGAGGTCTTGCAGCCTGTTGCTTAATTCCATGCATGTGTTTGTCCTCATTTTGCCACTGTGTTTCCTCCAGTAGACACTGGGTTAATTTTGTAATAGTAAATAAAAATGGATCAATACAAAAAGGCAGAAATTGTTGAACAAAGTGCACGAATACTATAAAAGTCCAAATATACAAACCTATATATCTGGTGATAGAATTAATTGTATCCTTTGGTATATATGGTTGTGACAATTTTCTTCCACTATTTAATCTGAGGAAGTGGGTCTGGCCCACGAAAGCTCATCACCAAATAAACCATCTTGTTAGTCTTAAAAGTGCTACATAGTCCTGTTTTTTGTTTCAGCTATATATATGGGTGCATTTGGAAACGAACCTGGATTGGGGACTTATCTTTCCAAAACAATAATGGGATTTTAATCATTGCTGGATATGTGCAGAAAAAGTACTACATTTGGGCATGTCATTGCCACTTCACAAATTCAGGGATGTCATTTCTGTCATTTCCACCTTAAACAATAAAAGTGAGAAATTTAATTAATGACAAACTATGCTGTTTTAAATTCCCAGAGGTGGAGGTGTATTTTGAAGCTCACTGAAAGAGGTATTTGAAAGAAATTCAATGCAGGATTTGTGCATACTAACCTCACCTCCCACTTATTAATGTTACAAGTATTCACTGTCATGTCAGAGCATGATCACATGATGTAAATGAAGTTTCATTATCCATATTGTAAATCACACTAGTTTACATGAGAAGTCAAGAATAAGTACATAATCTAAATAACTATTCCACCATGGTTTCCTTTTCCATCTTGCAATTTAGATTCCAGACATCTTTCAGCTTTATTATAAAGCCCCTGGGCAATAATACAGATCTCTTTCAAGATGACAAAAGTGGCAATAGCCACTGGTTAATAAAATGGCATATACAACACCATTTCTAATGCTGTCAGCATTAAATCTAAAATGTTTAAGATTTCTGAAAATTACAAAGATGTATTTTGAATTTGTCCCCCTTTTCCTATATGCGAGGACAGGACTTTGGTTTGCTTGCTTTCTTTATGTTATTATGGAAACATTCTGCCAAGAAATGGAGAATGGATTTTGCTCTGATGACTCTCCAGCTCCTACCCTTCCTGATCTCTTCTGGGAGTGAGTTCCAGGTCCTTTGGCTTATCATTGAGAAGGCTCAGATTTTTGCACATTCAAGTTTCACTCTCTATAGCTCCATGATCACCCAGGATAAGGCAACTCTTCTAAGAAACTCCCATTGAGGGCTATGAAGATGAGAATTGCAGAGCAGAGCACTGGAGTGATGAATGCTGTGCTGCTATGCGAATAGACTGCTGGATTCTGAACTAACTGTAGCTTTTTAACAGTTGGTTTCACTCCTAAGTATGGAAAATTACAATAAGCAAAAAGAGGATGTAAAGGTAAGGTGCATTGTGGCTAAGACCAAATACCTTAGGAGAGGGAGCAATCTTCTCAGCTATTAATGGGTATCCATGGCTATCTGCGTATTCATGAACAGAGAGGAAAGTGTATATGCAAATTATGATGTTGTAGATTATCTTAACAGTGGTAGATTTTCTCAGTGCAGAGTGATGAGGATGGTAAGTTTTTTAAAGTGTCGGTAAGGGGAATAAAGCATCATCAACTGTGAGCCAAAGTCCTTGATTATTTGTGAGATAGCGTTGTTTGTGTCTGACATGAAAAGATATAGAGCAGTGTTTTATTTGGATACCACTGTTGTAGTTCATGTTACACAATCTCTTCCAGTGGCTTCAGATATACCTTATACTAGGGATGTAAAATCCCATTAAAAATTGTAACAGGTTAAACCAGTTAAAATCCCATTTCAAATGTTAATTGGTTAACTGGCTTGCTGCATCACACCATGAGTAGGGGTTGCTCTGATTGGGCTGGGCAGAGCCCACTGCACCACACCGCAAGCAGGGGACTCCTCCAACCTGGCTGGGCTGGGGCACATCCCTAATTGCAGCATGGTGCAGTGAGCCCTGACAGGCTGGAGAAGTCCCCACCTCCCCCTGCCCACCCTCCCCCCCATGTGACAGTTATCTACTTTAAACAGGATAAGAGGCAAGATGGATCCCAGTGAGCTCCACTAGTGAGACCTATAGAGACTAAAAAGCAGGTCCATAATGACTCTCAATGTGAAGTTTGATGGGAACAAAAGAAACTCTTAGCGCATCCTCACTAATCACTATGGGTACGTTTACACTACAGCGCTAATTCGAACTAACTTAGTTCGAATTAGTTAATTCGAACTAACGCATCTAGAACTAAAAACTAGTTCGAATTAGCGTTTTGCTAATTCGAACTAGCGCGTCCACACTGATTGGATGCAGGGGGGCATTTAAGGGCAGCTGAAACAGGTTCCGGCAGGGCATCAGGTCAGTAGTTGCTTTGTGTGGCTGCTGTCTGAGGCTATCTGAGGCTCGTGCTTAAAGGGACCCCCCCGGACAGCCGGTTCTCAGCTTTTCCTGCTTCCTTGCCAACCTCGCCGAGGGACAGCAAAGCGTTGGTCTCTGTGCCCGTCTGTGTCGGTGCTTCCCTTCGGAGCCGCCGCCGCAGGTGGCAACATGGAGCCAGAGCTCGCCCTGCACCTTCTGGTGCACTTTCTGGACTTGCTGCTGCAAGCCTGCCACCAATGGCTCGAGGCTGCCTGGCACCACCTGGTGCACATCAGCCCCCTGCCTCTCCGCCTGGCCGCCCTGGGGGTCTGGACACCAGCAGCGAGCGACTGGTGGGACCTCATCGTCCTGGAGCGCTGGGAGGACCGACAGTGGACCCAGAACTTCAGGATGAGAAGGGACACCTTCCTGGAGCTCTGCGAGTGGCTCGCCCCTGCCCTGCGCAGAAGGGACACTCGCATGAGGCCCGCCATCCCCCTCCAGAAGCGGGTGGCCATCGCCCTCTGGAAGCTCTCCACGCCGGACAGCTACCGATCCGTCGGGAACCAATTCGGCGTGGGGAGATCTACCGTCGGAGCGGTGCTCATACAGGTATGGCACTCGCCGGCCACTGTGCTGGGGGGGGAGGAGGGCTGCGAGGAGGGGATGGGCCGCCCCAGGGACAAAGGGGGGGCGGGAAGAGGCGAACCCGTCCCGCACCGGAGGGGTCGGTCTGTCCCGGCCGTACTACACGCCGCCAGGGGGGTTGCTTCCGGGAGTGGGGTGCGGGGCACTGCCAGGGCACGAACGCTCCCAGCCACCCAGGTGCCCCACTGATTGGCGCTTTGCTGTGTTTCTCTCCGCAGGTGGTCAAGGCCATCAACCGGGTGCTGCTCCGCAGGGTGGTCCGTCTCGCCGACCCGGACGCCGTCATCCGGGGATTCGGCACCCTCGGCTTCCCCAACTGCGGGGGGGCCATCAACGGGACACACATCCCCATCCATGCCCCAGAACACCAGGCTTCCCGGTACATCAACCTCAAGGGGTACTTCTCCGTGATCCTGCAGGCCATGTGTGACCACCGGGGCCAGTTCACGGACATTAATGTGGGCTGGTCCGGCAAAGCACACGACGCCCGGGTGTACCGCAACTCCTCCGTGTGCCAGCAGCTGCAGGACGGGACCTTCTTCCCCGACCGCCACATCAGAGTCGGGGACGTGGACAAGCCCGTGTGCCTGGTGGGGGATGCCTACCCACTGCAGCCGTGGCTGATGAAGCCGAACACGGGGCACCTCAATCCCTCCCGCCAGGCCTTCAATGCCAGGCTGACCAGGGCCCGCATCGTGGTGGAGGGGGCCTTCGGGCGACTGAAAGCCCGCTTTCGATGCCTCCTCACCCGTCTGGACCTGGCCGAGCATAACATCCCTCCCGTGGTGGCAGCATGTTGTATGCTCCACAATTTGTGTGACCTAAAGGGGGAGGCTTTCCTGCCAGCCTGGATGGCTGAGGCTGACCGCATGGCTGGACACTACGGTCAGCCCCGCACCACCGCCGTCCGGGAAGTGTCCGGATCCGGGAAGCCTTGCAGGAGAGCTTCCAGGTGGAGGAGGAGGACTGACCTCTCCCTTGCATGCCCCACTGGGGCCTTCTTCCACCCTACCCCCCTTCCCCTTTCCCCTCCCTACCTACTGTAAAATAAAGACACCTGTTTTTCAAACAAAAACGTGTGTTTATTTCACACAACTGGGGTGGGGGAAGGGAGGAATGAGGATGGGAGAGGGGAAAGGGAAAGCTGGGACGAGGGAGCTGGAAGGGGCGGGAAGGGAGGAAGGGAAAGGAAAGCTCAGGGGTGGGAGTCCGGCTGCCTCTCCCGTCTCGCCACACTGCGGGTCCGGGGGCGTCAGTGGGGAATGGTTGTGGAGAGCGGGGCAGGAGGGACAGGGGGTGTGGAGGAAGCAGGAGCAGGAGGGGGAGCAGGGGGAGCAGCAGGGGGAGCAGGAGGAGCAGGAGCAGGAGGAATTGGGAAGCGGTCGAGCAGGCTCTGGAGGTGGCCTCGTAGGGCACGGCCCTGCTCCTCCAGGGCCTCCAAACTCCTCCGGCGCAGCCTCAGGTCCTCCTGGACCCAGTGGTCCTGGGTGCGGAGTTGGTGATCCATGAACCGGAGGTGCCGCCTCTGGTACTCCTCCTCTTTCCTGGCTCTCCTGCTTGCCCGGGCACAGACAGCTGCAGCAGGCAGTGTGGTGCGCCCTGCAGGCCCAGGTGCTGCAGCTGTGGTGCAACAAGACCAGCGGTCAATTACCCCAGGGGCCCAGGTGTGTGAAACCCAGCTCCCCTCTGCAAGGCCAGGGCCCCTGCAGGCTCCCCAGCTGCTGCTCCGTGGTGGGCAAGGCCCAGGCGCACGGTCCCGGGGCTCCCTCTCGCCCCAACCCCCCGTACACATAAGGGGAGCACGATGGTACTCACAGGTGGACGCCTCCCGGGCCTCGGACGACACAGGCGAGCGGCTCTGTGGGGTACCTCGGGGGTCCCAGGTCCTGGGCAGGCTGCCAGCAGGCTCCTGGCTCTCGGAGCCCTCCTCCTCCTCCTCCGTCTCCAGGAGCGGTCCTTCTGCCCCGGGGTCTATCACGTCCCGGGGGGCAGGGACGGCATGGGCCCCCAGGAGGCGGTCCAGGGCGTGGAAGTGGGGGCAGGCCTCCGGGTCGGCCCCTGGCTGGCAGGCCCGGGAGTAGGACTGCTGCAGGTCTTTGACCTTGCAGCGCACCTGCTCCCGGCTGCGCTGGTGGCCCCTGGCGGCCAGGCTGGCAGCCATGCGGCCATAGACTGCCGCGTTCCTGTGGCTAGTGTGGAGATCGTGGACATTGGAGGCTTCCCCCTAAACTTCGATGAGGTCCACGATCTCTGCACTTGACCAAGTGGGTGCCCGCCTCTTGCGTCCCCGGGCAGGCTCCTGGGAGCCGCCAGGCTGGTTCTGGGGAGCAGTGGAGGGCTGGGTGTCCTCGGGTGGCTGGCTCATGTTGTGGCATATGCAGGGTCTGCTGGCTGGGTGCTGGCAGCCTTGCAACTGGCACAATCTGTGTAGCCAGCCTGTGGCCGTTTAAGGGCTCCGGGGCCGGGAGAGGGGCAATAGAGTTTCCCTGGTGTTGACCAGAGTGGCCACCAGGGCAAGCTGGGAAGGGCTAGCCTCCCACTAGTTTGAATTAAGGGTCTACACAGCCCTTAATTCGAACTAGCTAGTTCGAACTAGGCTTAATCCTCGTAAAATGAGGTTTACCTAGTTCGAACTAAGCGCTCTGTTAGGTCGAATTAAGTTTGAACTAACGGAGCGCTAGTGTAGCGCCTATGAAAGTTAGTTCGAACTAACGTCTGTTAGTTCGAACTAACTTTGTAGTGTAGACATACCCTATCTTATCTGAGACACGATCAAAGGTTGAAAGGCAAGAAAGATTAAATATAAATGGCAAAAAGTAGTGAAGGCTTGCAGCAAGACAGTTTTTATTAAATACTGGCACAACTTTCTATTCAGTGAATCAGTCAAAACAAATATTCCAGTGCTGAATCTACAATCTAAAATCAGCAGCAAACCAAGTTCATCCCAAAATGATAGACTTTAATTAAGATTATAGAAATGAATCTAGCTCTACTATAAAGCTGGTCATGTCCAAAAATATTTTAGTCTACAAAATGTAATCTATTTACATTATTATGATTTTATAATAATCATAAGCACCTTAATTGTCTTTAAAAAAATCCTAAATCTTCAGTTAGAAAACTTCTTTATTTCATTTCTGGGATATAATGAAAAGAAATGAGACAATTATGAAATGTGTATTATGTGTGTTATGTGAAAACTAAAACAAATTCTTAAGGGGAGAAATATTTAGATGTGTTTATAAGAGTAGCAAAATTTGCCCTGATAAAAGAATACATTTTTATTTGGTTCTGACTAGTATACTGTTCAAGTCTTTCAAACTTCAAACATTTTAGTATTAATTCAAACAGACTGAATTATAAATGGATTTTTCTTCTTTATATTTCTTTACTTCTTAAGGTTTTAAAGGTACAAATAAATGAATACTCTAGACCTAATTCACCACTGATGAATATGGACAAGACTTCAATCAGGCCAATGGAATTGAACCCACTTTTGCCAGTACTGAATATAGCTTTATGTTTCTGATTTACTCTGTGTTCCTTCATATAGGACTCTATGACTACTTAAGTATGTTTTCTTTGAAAAGCAGAGATTTTTTGGTGAGATATTGGAATTTAATTGTTTCCTTTTTAAACAAATATGCTTTTGGACTGAGGCTGATGGAAAGGGCAATGAGATCTCAAAAGGGCAGCAGTACAGTGAAATTATGTGCTGAGGTCTAGGGCAAGACAGGCAAACAAAGTGGAAATCTCAAATCGCTTGAGCAGACCCCTATAAATAAAATACCAGATAATAGACTTTTGTTTGTTCTGAATAGCTCTGTATCAGCAGTTCAAATCAACTTTTGTTATGTTAACTACTTAAGTTTCTTTCTTACTAACAAATATTTCTGATAACATAACGGAACCATCCTCTGTGAGCATCTGGAATGAAAGAGAAAAGTGATTAGGAATAAGATGTCCCGTATCTCTCAGAAACAAGCTGTGCTCTTCCCATTAAGGAAAAAGAATTTTAAAATAAAACAATAAACCAAAAAATGTTGCAGTGAAAGATACTCTGTCTGTGTGGCTGAGAGTTGGCTATTTTAGCAACTCATGCAACTGCCATTTAAGTAGACTAATATTCTCTATATAAGGCATGAAAAAAATGTCCAGCTTCATATAACGTTTCTTTTTTGAAGCAGATCATATTAGGTAGTTCACTCTTGTCAATTTTAGGCTGTTTAAAATGCAAAATATATTAAATATCTTTTTAGAGTTGAGAAATAATGCTAAAACTATAATTAATCAGGAATGCTATATCTATTACTAAACAATTCACAAATGAAATAGATAAAATTATTGAGAAATAGAAACAACTGAAAAACTTACAGATGCAAAATCATTACAAAAACTGAATATATATATATAAATCAAGAACCCAAGAACTTTTGGCTGAAAACCAACAGTTTTATTAGGCACATCAAGACAAAATATAGAAAGCACATACTTACTGTAAAAAAATGTTTAGATTCACCTTCCAGCTTTCTGTCTAAAAATATAATTTTGAAAATTTTGGACTAGCTCTATCACTGATCAAATGTTGCCACAGCTATTGAAACCAGGGCAATAACAGTCCAAAACAAGTTTGGTGTCTTGGTTCTTATTTTTAAGGTATTCATTGGTCTGAATCCAGTGCTTAATTTGCACCCAAGAATTGCCAGGGTTGAGCTCAGTGTGGTGGTTCACAGTCCCAGTACGTATGGCCTTACTGTGTCAGTATGAAAGTAAAAAAGAAGATTGTTTGAGCCTGGTCACCTCTTTCCTTACAAATTAAGGACTGCCTGAGCCAGGCAAATCTAAAATATCCTCTGAAGCCCCAAGACAAAGACTGTGATATTAAAAAAAACCCTCCTCTCCTTGGGTACAATGACATTTTCAACCATAATGGTAAAGTCCATCTATGTTGGAGACAGAGCCTTCTTGAGGACTCATCTGAGATCTTGGAATCAAATCCCACAGGAACTAAATACGATTACCAACCTCACCTTCTTCATCTTCCAAATGTAAAGCATAATTCTTCAACCTACTTTCTCTAACAGAAACTCATAGCTGTATGTCCATTTAAAATAAGGAAACTCCTCTAATAAAGACCTACCAAAACCAAATCGCCATGCAGGTTGGATCTCCCTGCACTAAGGATGTTAAGGACTAGTTGACTATCCAATAAGCAAATGCTTATCAGATAGTTGAGTCGACTAGTTGATTCTCCCCCTCCCCCCGCTTCCTCTATCAGATAGAGGCAGCAAAGTGGGAGGGAGGGGGAATGAGAGAGTACTTCAAAGCGGTAGCGCCGCACGGAGGCCATACCCGGGCTCTGTGTGACTCTGTTGAGCATTTCAAAGGGGCACCGCTGCACAGCTGATCCCGGGCTCTGTGTGGGGCTGCCCCTTTAAAACATTACAGCAGCGCCGCATGGAGCAAAGGGTCAGCTGAGGACTCCCTAGCTGACCCCGGGCTCCCTGTGGCATTTCCACGGAACCCAGAGTCAGCTGGGAAGTCCCAGCTGATCCCAGGCCCCATGCAGCGCTGCTGCTTTGAAATGCCAAGCAGAGCCCGGGATCAGCTGGGGAGCCCCCAGCAGACCCTGAGCTCCATGTGGCATTTCAAAGCAGCAGCGCAGCATGGAGCCCAGAGTCAGTGGGAGACTCTGAGTCTCCCGCTGAGCATAGGCTCCATGAGGGTGCTTCCACTTTGAAATACACAAAAGCCCCTGCTGGAGACTCTTGTACATTTCGAAGCTGGCATACCCTGTGCAGTTCAGAGCCAGTGGGAAGTCCCGCTGACTCCAGGCTCCAGTGGGACTTCCCACTCACCCCGCGCTGCGCACAGAGTTCTGCATTCCTCTTTTGAAATATACAGGAGCCCCCCCACAGTAGCTCCTGTACATTTCAAAGGAGGAACGCAGACATGCCTATCAATTAGTTGAGTAGTCGATGGAAATTCCATTGACTACTCGACTAGTTTATTACTCGTTAATTAACATCCTTACCTGGCACCTTTAGAATCTAATCCATCCGGAACAAGGGAGTTTGCTTGACCAGGGGAGATCAATGCCAGCCCTCCTGCCAACAGCCTAGCAGAGCTGCTGGCTGAAGCATCGCTGTTGGCCCTGCTGCTCTGGTCTCACAGGAGTCCTAGCTATAGTAGGGCTGCTGGCTGCATTGTCGCTGCCCTGGCAGGCCTCCTGACACCCGACTCCCAGGTGCCAAGTCTCTCTAGTACAGGAACATCCATGGTCCATCAGGAGACCAGAGATTTGTGGTTTAGAGAGTTCAATCTGTACTTCATACTTAAGTAAACATTTGGGGAGAGGATGAGAATGAACCACACATGGCAGACATCAGTCATAAATATGGCTCTGTGACTGTGTAGTGGGGCACTCTGGCCAGAAGGGGTTGAAGCAGGCTCGAGGGAGCCTGCATAGAGCCCTGGCCAATAAGAGAGCCTGGGTAAGAAGCCAATAGGAGGACAGCTTGCTGGGGCAGCCCTGGAGATACTCAGTAGAGCAGTGGATAGTAAGGGCCTGACCAGGAGGAGTGCAGGACCAGTTCCCGGAGAAGCACTTATGATAGAGATGAGCTGGGCAGACTCTGGGGAGAAGAGCAAAAGAGGCTTCAAAGCTTGATACCTGCCAGACTGAAAACCTTGATATAAGGGCCAGGAGGGTGCAAGGGTCACGGCCCAGGGAACAGGAGGCAGTTAAAAGGGAAAAGAAGAAGGGCAGGACAAGGCTGCTGCCAGAGGCCCATTGAGCTGGGACCCAGAGTAGCAGGTGGGCCTGAGTCCCTTCCTCCCCCTTTACACCACACCTAGCCACCTATACAAACCTTGCCTGTAAAGTCTGAGGTTTTCCCCTGAGGTGAGGGGATAGATCAGGGGTGCGTAATACCGCTTCAGTGGGCTAAATCTGGCCCACCAAGCCAGTGGATCCAGCCAATGGCCACCCTGCTGCTCCCCCACCCCAGGTCAATCGATAGCTGGGGGCAGGAGAGTGACCAAAGTCTCCTCCCCCACTGGAGCGTGGCACCAGAGGGAAATGATGGCTGTTTTAAAGTAGCCAGCGGTTCTCTCTGGGTGCTGGGAGAAAGACTTTAGATGCTCCCCCACCCCCAGGCCAATCAAGGTCTGTGGGAGGGGGAGCACAAGAAGTTTCCTGATCCCTCCCCTTCTGACCCTTCCCCTTCTGTGGAGGCCGGTTACCACTTCTGAAATTTATTAAATGGGCCCCTTTTAAAAATTATTGCCTATCATTGGGCTAGACTGAGGCTGTAATTGGCCACAGTGGCAGGCACAAGGCTGAGGACTGGTGTTACCCCCTAACGGGGGCGAGAGATCAGTGTGGTGGGCAGTGTTCCGAAGAAGACACCATGATGCGTGCAGCGATGTGAGTAGAAATGAGTGTGGAGAGAAAGTGGAGCAACGATGGGTGAGACACCAGCCAGAAGGAGGTGCCCTGCTGAGAATAGTGCTAATTCCTAAAGTGACCAACAGGAAGTACCACAACGGTGAGTCCTGACACAAGCTGGCCGGAGCATCCATAGTGCACTGGCCCAGGGAGCCTCCCTCGATCACTCCACCCTCAGCCTTCCACCCATCCCCAAAATTGAATCAAAAGGTATTTTTAGTATAAATCATGGATAGGTCACAACTTGTGAATTTTTGTGTATTGACTGTGATCTGTCAATGGCTTTTACCAAAAATACTCATGACTAAATCATAGCTTTTGTCATAGCAGAGATGTGTTCAGGTACACTACAGTAAGCTAATGCTATGCTCTGGAATAAACTAGATGGTCACTTAGAGGCCACAGCCAGAATATGTAGATTAAAGTAGCTCAAAGACTGCTCCGATCTCTGCCAGGGTCGGTAAAGGAACAAACCCAGACTCAAGAGAGCTACATCAACTGCTTTGCATACACTGCCGTCTATAGCCAGGAAACACCGGTTGCAGCACAAAATCTTGATTATACCTTCTATTTCATCTTTACTGTGAAACATTGTTTTGTGTTGTTGATAGTGTCAATAAATACCATAAACAAGCTTATCCTTAACTGCAACATATTTAAGGGTGTAGCTTCCCACAGTATCTCCTTAAGATCCATTACCTCTTTTTAACCACATGGCCAGACAAGAGAGTGTTTGATCTCCTTCCAACTCTGCAATGAAAATGTACCTAAATAACCTAAAAACTGGTTATTTCCTAGGATTTCATGAGGCATCAAATGTGATCACTGGATGAATATATTAATAAGTCATCTGGAAAAGGAGTCTGATTTCTAAAAATTATGTTCTCATGGGATTTTCCAGCCCAATCAGATTCAGGAAATTCCAGAAACATCATAATAGATTATTTGATATTTTAAACCCAGATTTTCAGACACATGTGGTTCAAGTAGTTATGAGTATTAATTTGTT
Organism: Pelodiscus sinensis; assembly: GCF_049634645.1. NCBI lineage: Eukaryota > Metazoa > Chordata > Testudines > Trionychidae > Pelodiscus > Pelodiscus sinensis. The sequence goes on from NC_134723.1 coordinate 14,423,577, forward strand.
CTTTTCCTTATTGCACGTCTCAACTTTTGTATATTCTTTCATTACTGGAATTGTTCCCAATTAATTCTGTTCTTCAAGTAGTAGCCTCTTTGGAAAACCTTTGAGGGTGGTCACCTTGTGCTTTTAGACAGACAGACTCCTAATAAAGTTTTAGGCAGACTCATAATAAAAGCCTTTTAAACTAATTTTGTAGTATTTCAGCGTTACTTTGCAGTCTCCCAATCATCTTTGAGGTGTTCTAATTTTTCTCACCAAAATCTACTTTTTGTTTTTGTCCACTATTTTCATTTTTCTTTAAGCGGTAGGGTGAAGAAAGTAGCTAACATCAATGTTATCCCCTTTCCAAATAGTAAGTAACTAGAAGATTTACCCAGGGTTGCTCAGTTCCTTGAATCAATTAACGTTGTTTTTCTTCATTTAAATCATTATTCTGGGGGGAACAAGGAATGAGAGGTTCAGTATGCTGTCTGCCCAGTGTAGAGAGGACTACCTCAGCACTCTCTCACCGGTAAGTAGGGGCCAGGTGAGAGGAACCTCTCCATGGCAGCTGTAGCGGGCACAGCTGGGGGAGGAGTGCATGTCCCTCAGTTGGATGACAGACAAACTCTGTCAAATATATCACTGTGCCTTTCTCCATCTCAGCACCCTGTTGTCCTAATGGGGACCCAGTCCCCATCTGTGGCCCCTTGTTGCCCCCTGTGGCCATTACACAATGTCACTGTCCCTGCTTTCCATCCCATATCCCCTGCTGCCTCAATGTGGTCATTATATAACACAGCCCTCCCTTTCCATTTTATCAGAAACAATCCCATTCCCCACACATCCCATTGTCCTGGCACAACCAAACCCTGACTTTGCTTTAAATTATGATGAGAGGAAGCTGCATACCAAATGAGGTGGTCCTAGCTCTTATTGTTTAGGAGGAGCTCTTGTATACACAGACTGATGGCTACACAGACAGACAAACTATCTCAAATATATAGTAGATTACCAATTTCCTTATCGTTAAATCTACAATAGTAACTTTAGTTTTGCTGTTCTAGCAGGGGGCTTTACATAGTGTAAATGAAGAGTAATCACAAATTAAAAACTAAAATGAAATATGGTAATTCCATATCCTTAACATACAGCCTCAAAACAGATTTTTTTTCTAGTGTCAAAACTAGCATGGCCGTATGTCATGGGAACCTTTAATGAAGCATCTTTTTTACCTGAAATGGGCTTTTGTAAGGACCTCAGTTTCCAATTACGAAGGGTGTTAGAAATCATTTAATTTAGTATTCGTGTAGCCACAAAAATTCTTAGCAGTTACACCATTACTAAAATGCTCCCTCTCAGGGCAGGCCAACAGCCAGTGAGCTCCTGGCCCTACTCCCAGGGAGCCCTCTGCTACTCCAGTATCCCGCCTATATCAGAGGCAGCAGCAAAGGGAGGCAGGCAGGAGCTGATCCACAAGAGAACCCAGTTTAAAATTAAACAGAGGTAGCAGTGTGGGACAGCAGCAGCCCCTGTCCACGAGGGGCCCTAAACTCCCACAGACTGAGGCTGCTCCAGCTTCTGTCTGTGGTGAGATCAGGCCCACTGTAGACAAGAGTCTGCTCCACAGCAGCAGCCCCTGTCCACCAGGCGCCTGGGCATCCCGCAGACAGAGGCTGCTCTGAGGCACTCCAGAACTGCCTCTGTCTGCAGGAAACTCTGCCCCTCTTGGACAGGGGCTGCTACAGATCTGCGCTGCTGCTTCGGAATCAGAGGCAGTAGCATGGGGTGGCAGGCAGGAGCCGGTAAGAGTTTGCTTCTGCCAGGAAAATGGGATGTGCATGGAATCGGATTGCTTGTCATAAAACTATACATAGAAAAGATAGAATCACCAAGTAGGTGAAAAGGGCTGGGTTGCGGCATGGCCCACACCTCCCTTCCATGCAGGACTGTACCACTCCTGAACCTCCTTCCCACCAGGCACCCTTTAGAAAGGGTAGGCAGGGCTGAAGTGCTCCTCCTACCCCCTCAGATTCATATAGGAAAACTGCTGGCTGTTCCCCTTTGTCAGGAAGTGAAGGGAAAGTGTGCAGTTTGTTGACTTTGGCTGAGAAGTGCAGGGGCCAGATGAATCTGATCCTGCTGCAGCCAGGGCACATTCACCCCTCCCACAGCTGTGCCCTCTGGAGCTGCAGTGGCCATAGGGAGGCACTTCTCAGCTGTCCCCAACCTGCTTCAGTGAGAAGGCTGGGGTCTCCAAAAAAACAAAAATTGAGTTAAGAACTCAAGCAACACCAGGTAAATCTTCTAGTTATCTCTAAAAAGGCCTGTGATTAGCAGCCAACAGATATATTTTACATTTGTTTTACTCTATAGTCAAAACAACTGCTTGCCATGGGCCAAATTCGGCAGCCATGAAACTCAGTGTATATCTGTTTCAGAGGAATAGCTGTGCTAATCTGTAACTGGACAAACTTAAAAAACAGTGAATCATATAGTACCACCTAAAAGACTAACAAAACATGTAGATGGAATCAAGAGTTTCTGTGGGCACAACCCATTTCTTCAGTGTACATCTGTTAGATGAGTCCTACTGGCTTATAGCCGGTTTGAATTTGATTCCAGTTCTTACATAAAAACTGTATCATCCTAACTATCCCGAGGTTGCATCTCTTCTATTTTATCTGTTGGCTATTTAAAAGCTAGATCCTGCAAATAGACCTACGTGGGTGCAGAAGTAGGCTGGGGTAGATTCATTTGAAGGATATAGCCTGTAAATTGCGACACTTTAGGAAGAGATCATATCTTAAATACACATATGGAAAAGTATTCTACACATTTTTTGCTAACAAAATACAACAATCATAAGCAAGACAAACAGGTTCTAATTCCAAAGCTGAGGAATTTTGATTAACTCAGTGATTTATAAAAAAATCTTGCCCTCATATCTTAGCAGAAACTGTCAATGTTTAAAATTTTTTTAAAACATCCCCTACACTCTAAGGGTATGTCTACACTACCACTCTAGTTCGAACTAGAGTGGTTAATGTAGTCATACGAACTTGCAAATGAAGCCAGGGATTTGAATTTCCCGGGCTTCATTTGCATGTTGCCGGGCGCCGCCATTTTTAAATGTCCGCTAGTGCGGACTCCGTGCCCGCGGCTACACGCGGCACGAACTAGATAGTTTGGACTAGGCTTCCTATTCCGTTCAACGAGGTGTACAGATAGTTCGGAATAGGAAGCCTAGTCCGAACTATCTAGTTCGTGTCGCGTGTAGCCGCGGGCACAGAGTCCGCACTAGCAGACATTTAAAAATGGCGGCGCACGGCAACATGTAAATGAAGCCCAGGACATTCAAATCCCGGGCTTCATTTGCAAGTTCGTATGACTACATTAACCACCCTAGTTCGAACATCTGTTAGTTCAAATTAACTTTGTAGTGTAGACATACCCTGAGACTGCAGCTAATCAGAATATGTGAAGCCGAAATTCAGAATTATAGAGGTGTGACTTCTATATCAGGCATATATCCCTATGAATAATCAGTTAAATAAAAGCATTGGAACAGGATATAGTAGACATGTAACATCAACAAGAGAATTCCGGGAAATACAGAATACTATGGTTGTACCATGGGTAACTAGGTTTCATTATGAAAAAGCTTATTTAAAATGGGCAAAAAAGGAAGGAGTGCTTGGAAAAATTCAGAATTGCAGAATAACTATTTGATAGCAAGAGATGCTTACTTGAAAGCACTTTTGGGGGCAAAATGCTAACTTTTTTTAAAATGAGACATTAATTTTTATTTTTTATATTTTAAGTGACTTTTAATATAGTTAGTTTAATACCAGTTTAGGAAATTCAGAAACAGAGGCACAGTGAAGTCAAATGATTTGGCATTAAGCCAGCAGCCAGTGTTCAGACATGCCCCAAGTCTTCTGAAGCATTATTCTGTGCTCCAACCACTAAAAGGATGGTGAATTTGCAAGATAGTAAATATCGTACTTAACATACTACATGGCATTTATTAATACTACTTTCACTATAGAGATAAAGTTTTGGGGCACGTGTGCTAAAGACACTTTCTCATCTTTTTTGCATCCATACTTATATTCAGTAACACTCATCCAAAGATCACAAACAGCACAGAAAACATGTTTGCAGTCAGTGAAACAGCATAATTCAAAGGCTAAATTAAAATCCACAATCAGTACCCAGACTGTAGTAGAAAAAACATTAGGTCTTTAAATAAAGTGAGTATATTCATTTGTTGGACTAGTTTTTAACCATTGTAGTCTTACTAAGTTGACCTCTAAGTGGTTCATGGGTGGTCAGAAAACTCTTCCTGTTTCTCTTAGAAGAACCTTACTTGGCCCCAAGAACATATGATGACACTGTGGATTGAGGACAGATGTAATAAATTATAAGTAATCCAAGCAGAATCCCCTTCCCTTAATTTTCCATTGCAGGAAATATACAATAAATTTTTGTTTATAAGCAACTTTAGATTATCTACTTAGATGTAACGCAATCATTCCAACTGCTGCCTTTGCACTATCTTGGAGGGCATTTGCAGACTTTCCTGCACACATCTGAACTAATAACTTCATGTATTATGTATGCCAAACATCACATGTAACAGCTGTTGCAAAGCTATTTATTCTCTGAGAATGCTCAGTTAAAGTCTGACTTGAAACTGTGTTTTGCAAGAGAAAAGCAAAAAGCCTTTTAAAATCTTCAGTTTTAAAAGGAGAAAAGGACTATCATATATGCTTCGTAAATAGCTTGCATTTCTGAAAAGCACATCAAGCAAGTCCTTTCTTGTCTGTTTTCCAATCATCTTTTCCTACAAGAGTGATATTGAGACCAACATAACTGACTATTGCCATTTCTGCAGTGTCTTACGTTTTATAGTGGTTAGTTCACCTAAGCCTCTGGTGATGTTCTAAACTTAACCTCAATCAAGTTAATTCTTTTTTGGGGGGGATCTGCTTTTTCATAAGTACAATGTAATGCATTCTCCTGACTGGTCTCAATGAAGACAACGGCATCTCAACAGAAGGTGTGGAAAAAGGAGGGAAGGAAAATGAACAGAGATTTTGATAGATAGGCAGCTATATTTATGCCTGATTTTTTGTAACATAATCCACTGGTGATTCATATAGTAGAGCTACTAAATATGTCTCCTCAAAGAATGCCTAAGTTTAAGTCAAATGCTTCTGACTAGGGATGTAATAGTATAGTCCGTTGATCCATGAACCGATAAGCAAAAGCAAATTTTTAGCAGGGTGGCCAGCAGCCTGGCTCAGTTGTGGCTCACGCCAGGTCTGAGACCTACCCCTGCTACAGCTCTGCATTTAAAGTGTATTAGAAGCAAAGTGGGCATGCACTCCGGCTCAGTTCCAGCTCATGCTGGGGCTGGGAGCTCAGATCCCATCTGATCAGGGGCTGCTGCTACCCTGCACTGCTTGCTGCCTCTTTATCCGAGGCACAGGGTGACAGGAAGCCAGTCTGCAAGGGGACCTGATTTTTAAACTGGCTCCCCTCGTGGATCAGCTCATTCCCGGCACCCTGCATTCCTGCCTCTGATGCAGTGGCAAGGGGTTCTTTGGGAGTGGGGCTGGAGCACATTGGCTGCCAGCCCTGCCTCCAGGGACTACAGAATAATCAACTAACCGATAAGAATTCATGCAGTTACTCAACTCTTCAATTAACCGATATTTATCATCCCAACTTCTGACAGATGATCCTTTCTGCACACAATACCATTTGTACAACTTGAACAGATTTAATGATTTTCTCAGATGTGCTATAACAACAAAGAATCTTGGGTTAGGGTTTATGGCTCATATTCTCAAATGTCTTTTAGAAACAAATGCTCATCACAATTAGGACTTGTTCATTTGTATCAATAATTGTTTCAGTATGTGAGCCCTGGTCTGCACTAGGGAGTTATTTCGAAATAAGTCCCCTTATTTCAAAATAACAACGGGACTAGTTATTTCAAAATAATAACTCCTGCTTTCCATGAGGAATGTTTATTTTGAAATAGCGCTAGTGTGAATGCTCCACTGCTGCTATTTTGAAACAACTACTCCCCAGAGTCATTCAAAGTAATTACTCCCCAGTGCTTCCTGGGGCTCTAAAGTTGAGGTAGCGCAACCACATTAAGGGAGACTCCTTCAGACTAATTTTGAGGCTTCCCCATAGTGTGAACACTCTATTTTGAAATTTTTCAGAGGGTAACCAAGTTAGTCAGTAAGAGGAAAAAACTTAAAAAATAAATAGACTAGTAGCACCTTAAAGACTAACAAAACATGTAGATGGTATTATGAGCCTTCTTGAGTATTAGAAGTCCAGATCCTAAAAATAAATAAGGGAAGGGGAGGGCAGGGAAGAGAAAAAAAAGTGACCAGACAACTCACCAATACCAGATTCTACAAGCCTCTCTCCTGTGATCCTACTAAAGAATACAGAAGAAAACCCCTGAAACAATTACTCATGAAGCTCCCTGATGCTGCTTAGGACCAAATTTACGCTAACACCCCCCATGATCTCAGACCAGGAGTTTTCTATCTACTACCCAAGATACAGAAGCCTGGAAATCCCGGACAACCCATCATCTCAAGCATCGGCACACTTACAACAGGATTATCTGGCTATACCAAGCCTGGGCAAAATACGGTCTGCCAAGCCACCCGATCCAACCCGCGGAGGCAGCAGGGAGCTCCAGGCAGGCCCCAGCTCTGTGCAGAAAAGCGGCTGCAAGGCTCCATTTCTGTTTTAAAACTGGAGGGGAGGGGGGAAGTTTTGGGAGCCGCCCCGCCCCAAGCACATTCCCATTGGCTGGTTTCAGGCAGAAACCAGCCAATGAGAGCTGCTTCTTAGAATTACAGACAGCTATGAAGGATCACGCCCTCTTTCCTCTTTTGAGGAAACTACAAAACTTCAGTACTCTTTCTGAAAACACCATCCTGGCCACCATGGACGTAGAAGCTCTTTATACCAACATTCCACATGAAGACAGATTACAGACTATCAGGAACACCATCCCCAATGACAGCACTGCACACCTAGTTACAGAGCTCTGCAACTTTGTCCTCACCCACAACTATTCAGAGACAATTTGTATCTTCAAGTCAGCGGCACAGCCATGGGCACCCGTATGGCACCACAATATGTCCACGTCTTTATGGCTGACCTTGAACAACATTTCCTCAGTTATCACCCCCTAGTACTCTTACTCTACTTACATTGCATTGATTACATCTTCATCATATTGACTCATGGGAAAAAGACCGGTGAAGTATTTCACAGGGATTTCAACAACTTCCACCCCACCGTCAACCTCAGCCTGGATCAGTCCACATGAGAACTTCCTTGATACTACAGTACAATTAAATGATGGACAAATTTCAACCATCCTAAACTGGAAACCTACCGACTGCTACACTTACCTTCTTGACTCTAGTTTCCATTCCAGACACATTTCTCAATCTATTGTATACAGCCAAGCCCTAAAATACAATTGGACTTTCTCCAATTCCACAGAGAGAGACAAACACGTACAGGATCTATATAAAGCATTCTAAAAACAGAAATACCCACCTGGTGAAGTAAAAAAAACAGATCGATAGAGAATTAATGGACACAAATAAGATATCCAAAAAGGCAATACACAAAAACCTGTTGTAGAATTCTTTAATCTACCTAGACACTCATTAATAGATCTCCAAGTCACTGTTTTATTTCAAGCCAATTTCACAAACCAAATCCACAGAGAAGGGTTGGAACTTAACTTCATTTACAAGTTTAATTCTTATGCAAATGGTATGAACAAGGACATTGGCTGGCTCGCACACTACCTTCCATATACGAATGATTTAACAAAAAACAAACAAACAATGGAGGTGCTAATTGTTCTTACCATCCTGTTGTAACTATTTGAACCATCTACTCACTGTCTCTCTCTTTTTATTTTTTTCTCCTTTCCCCCTCCTTTTTCCCCCCTCTCCTCTCTCCTTTCCTTATTTATTCTAGGATCTGAACTTCTAATACTCCAGTCATCTGAAGCAGTGGGTTGAACCCTGAGTGTGGTTCAGTGTAACTCCTATCAAGAACAAATCAGGCTAGTTATCTTCTTTGGTAGCTTCCACATGCCTATGAATACTATTCAACAATATGATTCAGTCAATAGACCCAGTGAAATGACCCGAACAAATTACAAATTATTACACACAATGACGTCAATAAAATCAAGTATACTAAATAATCAGTAAAATTTTCTAAGAATCTGGTAAGATTCTGCTACATCATTAGAAAGTTATTAATCCTGACTAGGATTGCATTTAGAAGCTATACCAGGGTATAGTCCTTATTTTCTTAGTGCAAATAGCCTGCGCCCCTGCCATTGTGACCCCACAGCACAGCATGTTTCTGTGTAAAATGACATCCTCCATGTGGCACAACCTTGCACATACTGTATGTCAAAAGTGCAGGAACACCATTCCTGCAGGTTCCCACTACCTTACTGAGCTGCACACATTAACACAGTGTTTCCTAAACATTTTAAGACTGCAGAACACCAAACTATCTTTTCTTTTTTTTAATGCAGGACACCGGGGAAAAGTTGTTGCAAAAAAAAAAAAAAGGTCGCAGCCCATTTAATTGCCACACGTGTTTTCCCAACTGAGCTGGGAGGCTGGGGGGAGGGAGTTAAAAGAGGCCATGATACATCTCCGACTGTCTTGCGGCATACCATTTAAGAAACACTGCATTAACACACAGTGGGTGAACTCCTGGCCCCACTGAAGTTAACTGCAAAACTCCAGTTGACTTTAATGAAACCAAGATTGCATCGAGATACAATATTTGTAAAATATAAATGGTTAATTTCATTCTTTCTGTATTTCCTCAATTCCGAGAAAGGCTGTTTCTACAACTTGATGGCAAAGTTAAGTGAACTCAATTTTTTCTTATATCACTGGGAGTTGCATCTATGTACTTGAGCTAGGAATTGAGCCCAACATATTAAATTTTATCACATGGGACCATCTATTTAATTATTAAGGGGCTGGAGCACACGACCTGAGAGGAGAAACTGAGGGATTTGGACTTGTTTAGTCTGTAGAAGAGAAGAGTGAGGGGGGATTTGATTATCTGAAGAGATAACCTTTAACTCTCTGAAGAGAGGCTCCAAAGAGGATGGAGAGAGACTATGCTCCATAGTGACAGATGGCAGAATGAGGAGTAATGGTCTCACGTTGCAGTGGGGGAGGTTGAGGTTGGATATTAGGAAAAACTATTTCACTAGGAGGGTGGTGAAGCACTGGAATGGGTTACCTAAGAAGGTGGTGGAATCTCTATCCCTAGAGGTTTTTAAGTCCTGGCTTAAAGCCCTAGCTGAGATGATTTAGGTGGGGTTGGTCCTGCTTTGGGCAGGAGGTTGGACTCAATGACCTCCTGAGGTCTCTTCCAACCCTATGATTCTATGATTCAGCAAACCATTAGGCATTGCGCTCATGACAGACTCAAGTTCAAATGTTTTAATATAAATCTCTATATGTAAAGGATTACGCAAGGCACATAACTGTAAGGAAACACTTTTCTTGGATATATATTTATCTCAGAATTTCACACTTGGTTTTACCACTCTCTCTTTAAACTGTCATCATCATCATTGAATCAGTATTGGCATAACACCATCTAGTTAGACAAACTTCCACTAGTTCACTGGTGTTACTTTTTTTAATACATCATCAGCAAACATATATTTCTTGAATGGTTCGCCCTTAGCTCTAAAGAAGGACAGCAAACACTCTCCAGTGTCACTAGATAGGATTAAGCTGTTTCTACAGCTAGTGGAATGATATCTGCAAATAAGTTTAATTATTTTCCCCTTAATTAAATGATAAATATGTTATTTATATTTATTATCATGCAATTGTAATTGTTTCATTGATTCTAAAAATGAAAGCAAAATGTTCTTTTGACATCATGCAGAAGATCAGATCCATTATTCTTTTCAAGAAAGATGTGGAGAAATTGGAGAAGGTCCAGAGAAGAGCAACAAGAATGATTAAAGGTCTAGAGAACATGACCTATGAAGGATGACTGAAAGAACTGCGTTTGTTTAGTTTGAAAGAAGATTGAGGGGGGACATGATAGCACTTTTCAGATATCTAAAAGGGGGAGGGGAAAATTGTTCTCCGTGGCCTCTGAGGATAGGACAAGAAGCAATGGGCTTAAACTGCAGCCAGGGAGGTTTAGGTTGGACCTTAGGAAAAACTTCCTAACTGTTAAGGTGGTTAAACACTGGAATAAATTGCCTAGGGAGGTTGTGGAATTTCTATCTCTGGAGATACTGAAGAGCAGGTTAGATAGCTATCTATCAGTGATGGTCTAGGCCAGTGTTTCTCAAACTGTGCTCTGCAGAACTCCAGGGGCTCTGCGAGACATGTCAAAGGGCTCTGCGAGGTTGACAAACTGGAAACATCAATAGGTACAACATACAATCAGTGGACTGCTGGGGCTCTGCATACATTTTTACGCATGAAAAGGGCTCCATAGCCCAAAAAGTTTGAGAACCGCTCATCTAGACAGTACTGGGTCCTGCCATAAGAGCGGGGGACTGGACTCGATGGCCTCTCAAGGCCCCTTCCAGTTCTAGTGTTATATGATTCTATGATTATATACGAGGGTGGACTTGAAAGAAAAAGCTCAGATGTCTGAGTTAGTGTCTCTTGAACTAATATTTATGACTCATTTTACAATAAGCTGTTCACTGATAAAAATAGAGCTGACAGTATATATACATATATATAATATATATATTCATTTAAGGTAACTTATATTTTTCATTTATATCTCCTTTAACCTTTGCTCTTTAGAGGTAATAGAAATTCAGGATTTTAGACTCTCTTCAGAATTCCTAGTTTTAAAATCAATCAAACCCCCTTTTTCAAATGCTACATCATTTTAAATAATATGGTCACCAGAACTAAACACAATATTCTAAGTAAGGTCAGACGATTTCTGTATCATTATATATGTTCCTTAGATTTTCCACTCCATTATGAATCCTCTTTTTAACTCCTCTCTCTCTCTCTCTCTCTCTGGCTATTTTTCTGACTTCTATATAATTTACTATTATTCACAAATCCAATTCATTTTAGCTCCCTTAAGACCAATTTTTGTTGCAATAGCCTGTAGTAAAATCTACACTACCTACCTTACTCAGTTTGAATAATGCCATTCTACAAATATTATATTGTTTAAAACTGTAATAGTTTAAAGTTGTACACACTGAATCAAATACTCCTTATAGTTCATGTTCAGAACAGGGTGATGACAAAGAATACATGAATTTAACAGATCCTTTATCAATTACACTCATATAGTACTTTCCATGTTGCATAAAGACAAATTCTTTGGTAGCTTAGACTTGCCTTACAGCTAAACCAGTTATACCAATAGACAATATCACCCAGTCACTAAAAAAAAACAACCTGCTCAAAATCTGTGCCACAGATTAGAACACTCATGTAGACAGTTCAAATCAAAAGATCTTAGTAACTTTCTAGTCAATAAAAAAACATGGTACTAATTATAATCCTGTTTATACTACTTCATGGCCAATGATAAAAAGCCTAAGTTTCTCTGGACATATTTTGGCAACCTGACAGACCATTCCATTAACTTTAAAATGCCTTACCATATGCATATTTCCTTATTTAGTATCCACAACTTTTTAATCGAATTAGCTATACATTTACTAAATAATTGGCATGTAAATAATATCACAACTTGAAACCTGAAAGCAATATTCAGTTTTGTTTCATGTTCTTTGTAATTTAAATTCAGTTAGGGCTGTTGTTTGTATCAGTTGAAAAGAAAAGGAGAGCAAATTAGCAATTGGGTCAATTAAAAACTTACAGTAAATGACTATTTTAAAATAAAATTTTAATTTTGAAATATTCTATTAGGTAAAGGAAATTTATTATTGTGTTTTTTGTTCAGAGTCATTTATTTGTATTTCTGTTAACACCAAGAGACTCCATTCAGAAATGAGCCGCTTGTGCCCGGCACTGTACAAAGGCACAGCAAGGCACAGTCCCCAGCAAGAAGATGTATTTGAGACAAGACACAATAAGTATAACAAACAGCAGGAGTGAGGAACTACAGGGACAAAGGTACTCAGATCATGCAGTTACCACAGGTTAGAGACACATACAATTTGATTTTTGTCATTTAAAAAGGTATTTTTCTCTTAAAATAAAAATTAGCTCTCCCCAAATGCTGCTCAGTCTAGCCAGTGTCTCATTTATTGACTTATTTACAGTAAGGGTCACAACAGAAATGGGTCTCTCATAGGGGCATAAATCTCCCCAACTCTCAGAGGGGAATTTTCATATTAAATCTAGTAATTGCTTTGAACAGAGTGGATGTTAGTCAGATTGCCACTTTTGATCAGTCCAAGCACATTAGCACATTAAAGCTTCTACTTATTAGTGCTCAAGGCTGTGAGGTTTGGTTGGGTCAGGATAATGACACACCAAGTGTGTCATTTAAGAAAATGTTTCCCTCATAGGGTCTCTTGGGTTACAGGAGTAATGCTTTGAATGTTCCACTCCCATATTACTAACATCTAAATCTCTAATCTGGTTAACATATTGTGCTGACAGGGTCAAGATAAACCATCTGGACTATTTCCCTACAAATTCTTCCTTGACTAACAGTGGTTTTATTTTAATTTGCCCCATTTTCTCCTTATATAATAACAGAATGCTGTCTGTGTGGACACATTCTGGCAACCTGACAGATCACTCCATCAACTTTAAAATGCCTCACCATATGTGTATTTCTTTATTTAATATCCCCAACTTTTCTTAAGTAGTTAGTTCAAATGGACTAATCTGATCATGGAACATAAAGTGATAAAGTTATCTGCTTCAGCTTTCCACCATTATCAATGTATCCTTTGAAACCAATAAAGAATGATTTGATCACCAGAACAGTTAAAAACAACAAATGGTCTGGTAGCCAGGAGCGGCCCGAGGCCGACTGCAGCAGCTGGCGCCCCAGACAGGGCGGCACAATTGGCGTCCCTGCCTGCATGGCTGTACTCAAAGTACTTCTGAATGCTTCCCCTCCCCATTTCACTCTTCTTCAACATCAGGTTGTGACTGCCCTACCCCCACCCTCTGAGAATTTGCTTATGAAAATTAATATGCATACTTCAAAGATGCTTTAGACACAATACCTCATGTAACCTATCAATTTTAATGTTACAATATGGTGAATCTGTATGTCCTACTTTTGTGTATCTATCATTCTTGTATGTGAAGTTAGAAATACGAAGTGTGAATCTATTTATAGTTCTAAATGTCTTAATTAGGGCCATTACTGGTGCCCCAGAAACAATTACTCAGTGATCAAATAGATGTTCTGTGAAGCCTTATTTTTCTTCTTAACCCAAAGAAAGGTGAGTCCTAGAAAGACATGTGACCGTGCCACATGGTATTAGAATCCATCTCAGATCTGATAATTTTCCATGGAGATGGAAGATGAAAAAAACAGGATTCCCACCCGGGGTAAAAGTTTATTTAAGCAATGGGAAGCAATCAGGGTATGTCTACACTACAGCACTAATTCGAACTAACTTAATTCGAATTAGTTAATTCGAACTAAGCTAATTCGAATTAGTGCATCTAGACCTAAAAACTAGTTCGAATTAGCATTTTGCCAATTCAAAATAGCACGCCCACATTGAGTGGACCCTGAACCAAAGTTAAGGCTGGCCGGAACCAGTGGCGGCAGGGTATCAGGTTAGGACTTAGAGTGCGGAGCTGCTGCCTCAGGCTAGCCCAGGGCTGTGCTTAAAGAGACCCAACCTCCACCCCAGACAGACAGTTCTCAGGGTTCCCCGCTTGCTTGTCTACCTCGTTGAGGGACAGCAAAGCAGGCCTGTCTTGGAGTGCCCTGAGTGCCCACACTCGGCACATCACAGCACTCGGCCATCAGCCCGGCTGCACTTGCCGCAGGCTGCCATCCGGGGGAGGGTCAATCGGGGGGCTGTCAGCATCCAGGAGGCCCTGCAGGAGAGCTTCCACACTGAGGAGCTCGCAGAGCCACCCCAGTCCTCCCCATCGGGGGCTCGTACCCCATTCCTCCTTCACCTCCTTCCACTTACCCCTCCCTAGCCCTCCTTCCTGATGTAAAAAATAAAGGACACGTGTGTTCAAAAATAGAAACTCTCTTTATTTAACAAAACTGCAGGGGGTGGGAAGAATGAACCTCTGGGGAGACTGGGAAAAGGAGGTGGGAGAGGGGAAGAGAGAGGGTGGGAGAGGGGAGGTGGAAACCTGGGAGGAGGGAACTGGAAGGGGGAAGCCAGGGGAAGAAGGAGGAGGGGAAGTGTAAAACTATGGTACGCCATATCTTCAGTACTGTGTACAGATGTGGATTCCTCACCTCAAAAAAGATATTTTGGCCTTGGAAAGGGTTCAGAAAAGGGCAACTACAAATTAGGGATTTGGAACAGGTCCCATATGAAGAGAGGCTAAAGAGACTGGGACTTCTCAGCTTAGAAAAGAGGAGACTGAGGGGGGATATGATAGAGGTCTATAAAAGCATGAGTGGTGTGGAGAGGGTGAATAAAGAAAAGTTCTTCATTAGTTCCCATAATAGAAGGACTAGAGGACACCAAATGAAATGAATGGACAGCAGGTTTAAAACTAATATGCGAAAGTTCTTCTTCACACAGCACATAGTCAACCTGTGGAACTCCTTGCCACAGGAGGCTGTGAAGGCTAGAACTATAACAGAGTTTATAGAGAAGTTAGATAAATACATGGAGGTTGGGTCCATGAAGTGCTATTAGCCAGAGGGTAGGAACGGTGTCCCTGGGCTCTGTTTGTGGAAGGCTGGAGATGGATGGCATGAGACAAATCGCTTGGTCACTGTCTTCGGTCCATCCCTTCCGGGGTACCTGGTGCTGGCTGCTGTTGGCAGACAGGCTACTGAGCTAGATGGACCTTTGGTCTGACCCAGTACGGCCGTTCTTATGTTCTAAGCTCAGGGTCGGGGGTCTCACTGGACCAACTTGATTTTCATGCAAACCTGCTCCTGGTTTGTGGCCTTTGGTGGCCAGGCTGGCAGCTGTCCTGCCCTAGACGGTCGCATTCCTGTGCATAGTGCGGAGGTCGTGGACATTGGAGGCCTCCCCCCAAACCTCCATGAGGTCCACGATCTCCGCACTAGACCAGGCGGGCGTCCGCCTCTTGCGGCCCCAGGCAGGCTCCTGGGAGCCACCAGCCTGGTCCTGGGAAGAGGCAGAGGGCTGGGTGGCAGCGGGTGGCTGGCTCATGCCGTGCCAGGTGCAGGGTCTGCTGGCTGGGTGCTGGCAGGCTTGCAACTGGCACAAGCACTGTAGCCAGACCGTGCCCCTTTTAGGGCTTCGGGGGCCGGGAGGGGGGAAGAAACGTTTCCCTGGTTTGGCCCAGAGTGGCCACCAAGGCAAGCTGGGAAGGGCTAGCCTCCAACTAGTTCAAATTAAGTGGCTACACAGCCCTAATTTGAACTACTTAATTCGAACTAGGTGTTAGTCCTTGTAGAATGAGGTTTACCTAGTTCGAATTAAGTGCTCCGCTAGTTCGAATTAAGTTCGAATTAGCGGTTTGCATGTATAGATGCTATGAAAGTTAATTCGAACTAACGGCTGTTAGTTTAAATTACATTTGTAGTGTAGACATACCCTCAGTCCTTTGTCTTCAGGTGGCTTTTGAAACTTCCTACCACATCCAAAGAGAAAACAAAGAATTCTGAAAATACTGTTGGCCCAAGTTAGTAGAAGATCAACTCTGATTTTACCTGAAGTAAGAACAGCTGTTTAGGGAAAGAATTTACATGTAGCAAGTTTCTTAATGGATTAGGACTAAGCATTTTGTTATTCATTTTAATGTAGTAATTTATTTAATCTGTTTTCACTTATAACCACTTACATCCTTCTTCTGGTACTTAATAAAAACTTTTTTGTTTATTATCATGCTCAGTGTGAATAATTGTTATCTGGGAGGAGGAACCACTGTGCATCCTTTTCTTTCATTAGTAAAGCTTATGAGCTTTCTCTGCTTATGAGCTTCCTTGCCAGAGGAGGCTGTGAAGGCTAGGACTATAATAGAGTTTAAAGAGAAGCTAGATAATTTAATGGAGGTTAGATCCATAAAAAGCTATTAGCCAGGGGATAAAATGGTGTCCTTGGTCTCTGTTTGTCAGAGGCTGGAGAGAGAGGGCAGGAGACAAATCGCTTGATCATTGTCTTCGGTCCACCCTCTCTGGGGCACCTGGTGCTGACCACTGTCGGCAGACAGGATACTGGGCTAGATGGACCTTTGTTCTGACCCAGTATGGCCAATTTTATGTTCTTATGTACAACTTTTACTCAGAGTAAGACAGATTTGTTTGGGGTTTTGGTCCCTTTTGGAGGTGGGATTCCTAGGTACTACTGAGCTGTTATACCTGAGCCTTCTTGGAGTTAAATGTGTTCAGTGTCTGTGTTGCTGGGGAGGAGGGGCACAGTAACCCCAAATGTGTGCCTCATCTGAGGAGGTATGTCTACACTAGTTCGTTAAATCGAGCTAGATAGACAAATCAGGGAACCAGGGTTGCAAATGAAGCCCGGGATTTAAATATCCTGGGCTTTATTTGCATGTTCCTGTCCGGTCGCCATTTTTAAATCCGCCTTAGTCCGAACGAACTGCCCGTGGCTACCTGCGGCAGTTTAAAGTTAATCCAAACTAAGGACAGTTTGTTCGGACTAAGGGGGATTTAAAAATGGCGTCCAGATGGGATCATGCAAATGAAGCCCAGGATATTTAAAGCCCGGGCTTCATTTGCAACCCTGGTTCCCTGATTTGCCTACCTAGCTCGAATTAACGAGCTAGTGTAGACATACCCTCGAGACCAGAGGATCTGGCTCAGCAGGACAGGATGGTGAGGTGTTCCAGTGTGTAGGAAGGTGGGTGTCAGTGGCATGATCAGCACACAAGGGGACTTTTATGATTGCACTCTGTCACACAGGTGTAAAGAGAAAAAAATATCTGAATATCTACTTCATTATGTCAGCCTAACTCTACTGAAATCAGAGTTACACCAAAGTAAAACTGATGTAGGAGAAAGGAGAATCAGCCCAGGTATACTTTTTCTTCATTACTTATTCTCATTTTATATCTCCCAAATCTTCCAAAGTTTCCTTTGCCTGAATCTGGCCTTAACTGTTTGGCTGCAGTCTCTATTGCCTGAAGCTGTTCTTCCCCCTACATAAAGTCCATTATAATCCGCAAAATTAAGTCATGGATTTAATTTCAGTGTCAGCAGTCATTCCATTCATTGTGGATTCACTGTTAGTAAGGAAGCAGATAAGGACCATTAGTTAGCAATTAGGCTATGTCTAGACTACATTCTATTTTCCAAAGAGGATCTTTCGAAAGTGGAAAGTATTATGGACACATTTTTTTTTCCAAAAAAACACTTTTTTTGAAAAAAACGCTCTTCCTTAAAAAATAAGGTTTACGCATTTTTTCGGGGAAAAACAACTCATCCAGACTACTTTCACTTTCTCATGGAATTTGCATATCCTCTTTCAAAAAAAACATAGTTTAGACATGCCCTTAGAGGGTAAGAGTACTAACACCAGAATCTACACAGTCCTTCAGTACCACATAGAAATGGGAGACAAGCAAAAATATGTTCCACGATATACCCGTTCTCATCTTCTGGTTGACTACACTTTCATTTTTTAATTCTTCCAAAGTCCCATGTGCGAGCCCCATTTTCACATTACTCACTCGTCTTCTAATGATCGTATCGCTGAGTATTATAAACGAAATTTATCAGAAGCCTTTTTCTCTTAAAAGTTGTGTAACAGTGCTAGCCAGCTTTGAAGGTCAACTTTCTTGCTCAAACTGCTGAAATGGACATGAGATGTAAATGCCAGAAAGCAACATGTATGGCATGACTCAGGAATAGGGTGACCATCTGTCCCATTTTTACCAAGACAGTCCCTTATTTATGCCCTTCTCCCGGCATCCCAACTTTTTAAAAAAACCAGCACATTATCCCATATTTCCCCTTCGGGAAATGCAGTATGTGTACAGGAGGAGGCTCTAGTAGTTGAAGCCCAGATACCTGTGGCTCCCCACCCCTTGCTACCCTGCATGCTGCGGGGCTGAACTTCATCCCCACAGTGGTGAAGGGAGGGTGGGGAGCCACCAGCACTTGGAGCTTCAGCCACTGGAGCACTGAGTGCCGGCGATTCCTCTTCACCCCACCGTGGGGCTAAAGCCCTGAGCACCAGCAGGCCCCATACTTAGGGCTATAGCCCTGATCACTGGCAAGTCCCCCCTTGGGACTTAAACCCCAAGCACCAGCAGATGTCGTCCCCCCCCATATGTCCCATATTCAGCAGGGAGAAATATGGGTCACTCTACTCAGAAATCATAGATTTTCCTTCCGTTTTATGCTCCAGTTTATTCAGAGCCACAATCTATGCCAATATCAAACACAACAGGCAAGACATATTCCATTTATTCCATGTATATTCACTCAACCTATGACCATAGTTATCCCATGAAGCAATCACAGAGGAGCACCTAGAGGAGTTAGGCATCCAAATATCATTGAACTTCAGTGAGAACTGGACACCTAACTCTCGCAGCTTTCTTTGAAAATCCCACCCAACTGTTTAGCTTCTATGTTTCTGGACTAAAATGTGTATGAAAATTAATAGATTAGCATAAGCAAACTCACTTGTGTGACTACATAATCTAGATCAAAAATCTTATGCAAAGGTTTTGACATTTTTATTATACTGCTATCATGAAGCTCATGTAATAATGTCACAAGGGCAGCTTACTTAATCAAATTCATGTTCCAGTCTAATATCACTTCCTCTTTGTACAGATCACATAAATGGCTTTTGCTATAGCTGTGGGCTCCTACTCCTTCAGGGAGTAAATTTTTAAGGCAATTTTCAGGGGCTTTTCTACTACTAAAAAAAACAAACAATGGGAAAAGAAATTGCAAGATGTGCCTACCACAGACTCAAGATTGGTCTACGCTTGAAAGTTGTATAGGTATAGCTACATCAGTTAGTGATATGAAACCCCCCCCCCCCCCAACTATATTCTGATTGACATAGCTATGCCAGCACAAACCCCAGCAGACATAACTGTGGTGCCAGATGAGTGATTTTATTAACACGATTAACATAATTCAAGAACGTGGTGCTCCTAAATCCACAGTAATACTCCTTCTGTTGATGTAGGCTGTGTCTACTGTATGGGGCTATGCATAGTCCCCAAAGTACAGATGTACCCTAAATCCAGCAGTACAGATGAAGAAGCATCTAAAGGAGGGACTGCTTAACAGTGAGGACAGCATCAGAGGGTTTTCTACTGCTTTGAATGATCATTTTCTCCCCTGTACCAACTGGCCGTTTTCTGCAAACATCACCTTTATCCTCATCTCAGTCTCACACCACCTTCAGACCTCTCTTTCACACCACTTCAATGTTCCCTGTCTTTCTATTTATCCAACCCCCAGTTAAACATTATACGAAAATACTAACAAAAAAATCACGGTGTAGTTCTTCAGGAGGGCGGTCAGGATTTACTGCCAAGGTGTTCTCACAGGTCTCTGGCTCCATTGATTATGATAACCAGAAGGCTGCTTGCGTGTGTGGTCAGTGATGTGGCTGCTTGCGTGTGTGGCCTTGTCGACTTGTGCACTTAGTTTCTACAGCAGACCCCAAGAGAGCCCCCAAAGACCACAAACCAGATAAGGATCGAAGGTGCCAGGCCAGGTTTATTGTAAAGCAAAGTACAGTAATAGTTGTCAGTAGACTCTACTGAACCACTATGCATATGCACTTGCCACAATGGAATGACTCAATGCCCCCTAGGTCATTCAAAGACTGTCCCCCAGAGACACCACCTTATATACAAGTACAACAAATCACACCTCACTGCTGACATATCAGCTTGCCTCTGTCTGACGTTGTCAGGTTACCACCCACTGATGCTACTTAGATACCACCCATCACTCTGTACCTCGTGGTTTGATTAGATCATCTCTATCCATCATAATGTCATTTTAGAACCTGAGTCTGTATCTGTGAGGAGTGGGTACCAAGGTCTTTTTTAATGAGCTAGTGATATCAGTTGCTTTCCACTTATGACCAGTACCAATTATTGTTTTGCACCTGGGCCTATTACTAATTAGTGATTTGCACACTCAGTTCTGTTTATGCCAGGTTCTGTGAGCTGGGGCCTGCCTCTTGCTCACAGCTTAGCTTTGCTTTATGTTAGCCATGTTTTGTCCATTGTTAGCTAAGTCTCAGGCCTCAAACTAGGCCTGTGCTTGCACTGGCTTATGTTTTAGACTTTTATCTTACTACACGTGGAACTGATTTACATTTATCAGCTATTAATTTGATCACTCATTTGTGCAATCACACTGTTGCCCCACTTGTTCGTTATATTATATCCCTTTCTTCTACCCTGTGTCTTGTGTATGAGACTGTATGCTCTTCAGGGCAGGGAGCATCTGTTACTCAGTGTGTGTACAATGTTTACTAAAAAGCAGCACTGCCATAATATAAATAATAAATAATCAACAAATCTAGACGGTCAGCTAGTAAAACATTGCATGTTGTAAAAGTCCACAGACTAAATCCAAAATAAAGAGTTCAGTGGTTACAAGTCTAAAAATGGAAGTTCTTATTATTAGTAAGTGGCTAAAGTCTCAACACTGAGAACTGAGGATTTGTAGGAAACAGATTGCTAATGTTCCATACCGGCTATTTTATGCATTTCAGACATTTGTTTCCCTATTTTATTGTGTTCTGTTCTATCCAGACATACAACTTAAAATTAAGTATCACTCAGTAAAGTGACTCTATAAAAATGGCACCTTCTTACTACTTCCTTTATTTATTCAGGTCCCATCTACTGACTTCAATGACAAAAGTGAATTTATTCTGCTTTTGCTCATACTGAGAAACAAATGCGTCCAAGAGTGTGTGAGCTAGATTTTATTGCTCCATTTGTACCAACAAGAGAATTGTTTATTAAGTTCCAGCTACAGGATCAATTAGTGACACCTGTTTAAGCCCACTGGGCAGTTCAAAAGGTGTAACAGATCTGAATGTGAACATTCATTATTGGGTATGATGCAGCAGAAGGAAAGAAGCCAGCTTGATTCCCAAGAGCCAAGTTGAATTTGCAAGGCCAATCTTAAGAAACCCTCCTTTTAGCTTGCTACCTGAGTAGGTTTATCACAAAAAATAGAGAAAAGTTAATAATATCAATACACATTAATTCATTTTTTCAAAGAATTATTGATTTATAAGAGACATTCCCAAATGGGTATGCAAAATGAATATGGATGCTTACGAGCATAAACAAAGCTTATTTTACTTTCATGCAACTTGCAAATACACGATTAGTACGCATCTGGATTGTAAAAGATTTGTACAGTTTATAGTAATGTAAAGTATAGCAAAGAATATCAGACACATAATGATGATTACAAGTAATCAATAGCTGATGGGGGTATAACTATTTAATGAGTGTGTGTGTATATATATATATATATATATATATATGAGAGACACTGTCATAGCAAGGAATTCTTCCAAATAGACAGTTGCCAGTGTAACGCCTGGTGGTAGTTAGAACCTGGGACCTCTGGAGCTTAGTGTAAGCTCTCAGCTAAGGCTATAGAGCTCTCTTGTTCTTATCTCTTGCTGTAAATGGTCTAAGTGTCACTAAATTGGACAGTGAACCACACTAGGACTATGAAACACTGCAGGCTTCTAGCGCAAGAATGTTCATTCTTGCACAAAAACTTGCAGAGCATCCACACAAATAGCCCGTTCTTGTGCAAGAAAGTTTACAGTAGATTGTCAGAAGAGAGGGCTTTTTGTGCGAGAGTTATTCCTCTCCCCACAAGGAATAAGCCTTTTTGCGCAATAGATCTTGCGCAAAAAGGCTCATGTGGACAGGAACAGGGGTTTCTTGCGCAAGAAACCCCTATGGTTGAAATGGCCATGAGAGCTTTCTTGCACAAGAGAGAGTCCACACTGCCATGAACGCTCTTGCGCAAAAGCATATCTCTTGCGCAAAAGTACATGGCAGTGTGGACGCACTCTTGCGAAGGAACTTTTGCGCAAGAACTCTTGAGCAAAAAGTTCTTGTGCAAGAAGCCTGCAGTGTAGACATAGACTAGATGTGTGGGCTACACTAGCTCACAGTTTAAAGCTGTGTGTGTAAAACTAAAATTACTGTGAACATAATTCATTGGTCTTATCTATAGAGAGAATTCCTTGCTGTCACTATCACAAAGAAATTGAATTTAAAAAAAATCACACAAAAAGTAAAAGGAGTGTATGCAAAATTGTGCACAGCATATGTTTTAAATAAACAAGAAAACAGTTACATTTTAAAGAATCTTTCAAATTTTAAACAATAGCCAGATGGATATGAGAAAAGACAAGCTGTTTTTTTCAATTCAGAAAGATTACTGCAGGTTTTAGTTATGTTTCATCTCATTAATGTTTGTGTTCATGATGAGGTTTTCAAGGACCCCTCAGAACACATAACCAAATTAATTTACTGAACTGAAGCTCAAAATATTTCTGGAGGCAGAAAACTATAGTCTGGTCTGCCATTACAAGAGTAAACAATACACTAAACGTTATACTATATTATTTGGTAAGCTTTGTTTTATTTAAAAAAAAAGACTGTAAACTTTTTTTATATGAGCAAGTAAATTGATATTAGTTGGAAAGCTTTTTCACAACTTTATTATTTGGAAAACATTTTTCTATGGGCCCTGAACTTCTCCATCAAGTACATAATTTTAAATCCCATTAACATTCATGAATAGTACATTATACAAGTGCTGTTGAAGAGGAGAATATAACCTTTAGTATTAACATTCTCTGGAACAATTGCATATTGTTTGTCTTATATTATTTATGGTTTAAGATCACAATAGCAAGTGTCAAAGAGCATCTATTTGTCTTTCTATGTTCTTTAAAGAGACTATTTTTTTCTTTGATGTGTAGTGCAAGGGATTTACACGATTAATACACATTAGCATCAGTGGGAATTGTATGTATAAATCCCTTACACTTTGAGACGAGATTAGTCTTTAAAAGCTTCCAACTCATTATTTCAGCAAAGAAATGACTGAAGACAGTGGTTCAACACAAATAATGAAAGACACTTCTACAGTATATATATAGGTACTCTAATATCACAGAGATGAATGCAGTACACACGGATTAGACAGATGTTAGACATATTTAATGAGCCATATTCTTTAATGGCTATAAAAAAGATAACTATTTACATGATACGAAGAATTAATATAAATGTTTCCTAAAATACTGATATCAGTTAGAGATAGGATTACAACAAATACTTGTGATGTCTGAATTACGGTTTTGGTTTCTTCCATTAAAAAGTTAAAGACTGAAAGACATCTGGGTGTGGATTTCCATAGGGAAATCATTATGTAGTAACATAATCCACAACACAGTAGAACACACAAAATTCTACTTATTACCATAAATAAGCTTCTAAAAAGGGACAAGCTGAAGAGAAAAAAGTAACAAAACTGCAGCAACTCTCTACTGCATGTGACAAACTGGATTAATTCATATTCACAGATTCATGTCAAGCTTCACCTCAAAACAAGAGGTTGGTTTTCAAAGGGACACAGCTGTTTGCAGTCACTTCCCAAGGAAACATGCCTTCCATAAATACAACTTCATAGCCCAACCAAAAAAAAAAGCTACTTTGAGCATAGTGGTCTGAATAAAAAAGGTAATCTACTGTGATGAAATATCAGATTTATTTTCCTAATATGAGTAGGGTTGCCAGATAGACCCCGCCAAAAACCAGACACACTTAGTCATGGGGGAGGGGGGGAACCAGCCAGGAGGGCAGGGCAGGGTGGGAAGCAGAGCTGGCGGGGGAGGTCCAGGGGCCCTGAGGCTAGACAGGAGGAGGGGAGGCAGGAAGCAGAGCTGGTGGGGGGAGGGGTTGTCCAGGGGCCGCAGGGCTAGCCAGGAGAAAGGGGGGGATGGAGGAGAAGGGGTGGGAAGCAGAGCTGGAGGAGGTCGGGGATGCAAGGCTGGATGGGAGGAAGAGTGGGGCAGAGGCTGAGGGGCTGGATGGGAAGAGAGAGGGGCCCAGAGGAAGGGGGGCGGGAAGCGGAGCTGGCAGGGGAGGGGAGTTGCAGCCACTGGCCATAGCCGGAGTCCTTCAGGCCACGCCTCCAGCAGGCACTCCCTTTAGTTGCGAGCAGAAGCCGGGTGGGAGCAGGGGAGGGGCTGGGAGCCACTCCCCCCCGCCCAGCTTCTGCATGCAGCCAGAAGCTTCCAGCTGGGAGGCGGGGCCACGATCGGCGCTGGGAGTCTCTGGTCGCGTGCAAAAGCCAGGCGGGGGCAGTGGTTTTGCTTACGACAACAGGGCTCCCAGGGCCAATCGCGGCCCCGCTTCCCAGTCGCGCCCCTGCCAGGCTTCCGTCCGGTGCCCAGCCGGGAATTGCACATGTCCGGTATTTTCTGAATTTTTCTACCAGACAGATGGTGCAAATACCAGACTGTCTGGTAGAAAACCGGACACCTGGCAACCCTAATTATGAGAGTGTTTCATCTCATCACTTCCCTCAACTCACTAAATTGCATATCATGGGAACTGGTGGTGGAGGAACAATATGATAGGTATACTTTAAAAATCTTGGCCTTGAGTCTCCATTGCCTCATACTTAGCAGTGTAAAGTACTAAGTGGGTGTAAAATGTTTGTAAATCAGAATAAAAGTATTTTATACCCACTTACTAGTCACTAAGCCCTACATGCAAAAATGAAGAGAACTGGACTGCAAATCCCTTTTACGATTTTTGCTACTTTCTCTCAGAGAAAGTCACTGTATCCTGGAAATAGGGAAAGATAGGTGGAGGAGGAGGAGTTGGGTTTGGAGAAAAAGAGGAGAGGTGTTCCCTTCATCCACCAGTCAACATTTTTGTTAGGAGTTAGTAAAGTCAATTATCTTCCTCTTTCTATAGGAAATTGTTGGTTAGAAATCATTATTTTTTGCTTTAAAAATAGATTTTAAACCATTCAATGCATATCTTCTCACACCAAAACCCTGCATATTTTCTTGAATTTTTTTATTTAAAATTTTTCATACAGAGGACTTCTAACACCCCTGCTGCTTTTCTACTAAATGTGACATAATGCAACATTCCTACAAAGAGGAGAACTAAATGGAATTCCATTTCCAAGGCTTTAATAATGTCCCTCACTTCAACACAGTAGTTGCTGTCAATGTATGAAATATTATTTGGCCTTGCCTGTGATTGTACAAAGAGGATATGTGACTAGCTCCTAATTGATAATCATGTACCAGATCTCCTTAATAAATACAAGATTCTCCCATGGGGAACATGGCCAGAACTGGTCCTCTGTACAACATAAAAAAGGAGCAGGGCCAAGGAGGACTCAGCAAGGGTGAAGAAGTTTCTCCACTGTTCCTACAAAAGTTGGTATGGAGAATAGCTATGGGAGCAGGTTGGAGGCAAACCAAGGAAGGAGTTCCTGGGTTTATGTTATGTGCAACCAGTGGTCCTACCATCCCATAGATGGGACTGCAGCTGCTTCTGCATCCCACCGGGCAAGGCAGCACTCACAAGAAAGCACACTGCAACCCCAATGGACTCCTTTGGCCTGGATTTTGCCTCCCTAAACTACCTGCAATTCCCTTCTCTAGGGGTTAATTACAGTTGAGCTTTATGCAGACAAAATAGATTTCAGTCCAAAGTGGTTTATGCTATAAAAAGTACTGGTGTAAAAGCAGGTCTATTTTGTGTCTTTCTGAATACCATATAAAAGAGTGAATGTGTTTGTGTGAGTGAGTTGATGGAAAGATAAGTGTAGTATGTGTATGAAAAAAATAAAATGGATAGTTAGATTTAATCTTGATTAATGCTTTATGTCAGGAAATAGGAGGAGAACATTTAGGTTGGCATTTTGCAAAGGGTCAAAAAAGTAGCACTATTTTGCTCTTGTTTTATTTAAAAACCATGGAGAATTTCACATAGTTTTTCATTCTAGCAGGAAGAATAATTTTAATCCATTGAAAAGAACTGTGGATCCTAATTCTAATTAGTTAAATTATAGCCTATTCTGCTAGATTTCCTTCAGAGTAGGGATATCTCAAAGAATACAAGGGGGAAATATTTTATTTACACCAGTTTTACAGTAATATAAAAATATACTCTACTGAATTCAGTGGCTACACTTGTAATTTACACTAGTGTGAAAAAAAATTAGTCCCATGATATTCACAAGCAAAAATGGAATTAGTATATTGAATTGAGGATACCGATACACACTACAGCATATCTGACCAACATAGTTTATACAATTTATTGCATACTTGTTCAAATCCTAAAATCCATGAAATCTATGATCAAAATATTTCATATAAAAAACAAAGGATTAAGTTCTCATGAAAGCTTTGAACACTAATCTGATTTTTAATGTAAGCAGTCATTTTCAGTTCAATCATATTTCAGCAGCCATTTAATAAGATAGATTGTCTATTTTAGGAATTAGCAGGACCCAGAGTTCACAGCTGTCTGGATCTAGACTGTGTTTATTAAAGATGGGAATACTTTTTAAACAAACAAATATAAAAATCTCAGAGCAAACATAGCAAATTCATCTTGTTAAGAAAACATAACCATTTCCTTTTCCATTCTATAGAAAACAATCTTATTTGTATGTTGTATGTGATTATCACCTCACAAATCTATGATTGCAGTCTTAAAACTTTTTTCCAACAAAAATTTCAGAACTAATTTTTTACCATAAATTGTGTCGCTGTAAAAGCTTAGTTTGAACAAATGGTTCTGTAATAAAATACAATGCATTGATCACAGCATAGTGAGTTCTGGAAAGGATTCCAAAATTAAAAGAACTTAAAAAATTACCCTTTTTCATCTCTCAAGAGAGTATCCTACAGGTTTGCTTTGAGGTACATCAGAAGCAAATGGTAAACTGGTTTGTAAACAGAAGGGTTTTTCAGCTGCTCTTTTTAATTTTAAGTAATCATGAGAAAGTTTAGATCTAATCACAACCTACATGAGTTCAAACCAAGGTTGGATCTATTTTACACATCCTGCCTATAAAGTGCACAACTCAGAAAAATTGCAGGCTCCAATGATCCCATTCATATTACTGTTTGATTGTCTTTGCTCATGACCCGTTCAAAGTACTTCTCAAATAAGTTATTTTTAATCATATAACTTAGCCTCACCCAACAGCAAGTTACTGGTGAATCACTTCCTTTTCACTTAGCAAAGAAAAGCTAAGAGCCCTAATTTACCAGATGAAAAGCACAGAAAGGCTAACAGCTCTCATTTTTAGATGCCGAGGAAACGGGCTTCCCCTCTCCATTCTCTCTCCTCCCCCCCCATGTAAAGCAGTCTTTGCCTTGCAATCCCCGTCCAGGAGAAAGCCAGATGGTGGCACGCAGACCTTTTAAACATCAGTAGCTGTCACTGGTAAGATACCCCAAAAAAGTAGTTTTCCACTCCCAATTAGGAGCAATTTTTATATAATTTAGACGAATTGAATGGGTACTTTTTAACAATGATGTTCATAAATTTCTGTGAATGTGAGAAAAAAAGATTTATTACAAAATGTGAAGCAAAAGAATGCCCCAACACTCCAAAATTAGGTAAACTGCATTTTTTTTTCAAATGACACAGCTACCTTCAGCATATGTGCAGTGCAAAATATCAGCAACTGACATCCAATTCTATCCAAGAATCAATGACTGTATCATATTCAACTAAAAAAAAATCTACACTTTAAAAAAGAAAACAAAAATGTTGATTTCTCAGCTGCAATTATATTTATTTGAAAAAGGATAGTAAGTCTTTAATTATTAAACCAATTGCATTTAGCAGATGGTCAAAGAAAAGTACTTTTAAAAAAAGTTGCCCAGAGGGTTATATAAACTAACAAGCAAAAACAGCTGGCAGCTGGTGCGTGAAAACAATAATGAGAAAATGAGTTCTACTGTATCTTTGTTTTTATTGTCTGGCTAGAGATGAAGAGGACAAGGGAAGAAGAACTTCAGAAACTGGCTGAATGGATTACGTGTATCTAATTAGAAAAAGACAAACATCTGAAGTTTGCCTGTAACAGGAGAAACTGTGTGTGCATGTGTCTTTGGGATGCTAAGGAAGAAGGGTAGAGAGTGACAGGGTTTACAGTTAACGTACGTCTTGTTTTTTGCATTGGTTGATGTATTGCTTACTTTACAAGCTGTGGAAAATTCAAACTGCATTTAATCAGAGCAAACATTCCCCAAAATAAGCAAAACTAAAAAAAAAAAAAAAAAAAATTAAAGTATTAATGATTTTTCTCTAAAACAATTTAAGTAAATTAAGAAGCTTATTAGTAAGCGGACTAATTTATCAGGTGAAAACTTTTCCATATTTAATTACAGAATCTAGCTGTTCGTCTCAGGACACAAATGACTATTGTTTCAATATCCAACCCAAGTGTCATCAGATCCCAGCTTCTGATTATTTATGATCCAAACTGCATCCCAGTTCTCTGAATTTTGTATCCAGACAACAATTTATAACTCAGGCCCTTTTCAGGTCTCAATCTAAAAGTAGAAATATTAAATTGATATTTTTATCTGGTATAATAGTATGTGAAAATCTCAGCCAAAGTTTAACAGATGCTGATCCCTTAACTTCCTCAGGGTATGTCTACACTACCCCCCTAGTTCGAACTACGGGGGTAATGTAGGCATACCGAACTTGCTAATGAAGCCCGGGATTTGAATTTCCCGGGCTTCATTAGCATAAAGCCGGCTCCGCCATTTTTAAAAGCCGGCTTGTTCGAACCCCGTGCCGCGAGGCTACACGCGGCACGGGCTAGATAGTTCGAACTATGTAGCCATTCCGATCTATCTGTACACCTCGTTCCACAGTGGCAGCAGCTGAACTGAGCAAAAGAGGTAAAAAAGGCTTAAAAAAACTAAAATATTACAGTATACTGTATACAGAATGTACAATAAAAAGGGTTAAGATCACTTTATATACAGGATATAATGTATACAGTATGTATATATATATATAACCATCTTATAGTACCTCCTGATAGTCCAGCATATTTGATAATCCGGCACAATCTAGGTCCCATAGGTTCCGGATTATTGGAAGTCTACTGTAGTTCTTTACCTGCTCTTTTTCCACTGAGGGCTGCCTACCTCCTCCCTATACTGTGCTGCCTAGTGCATCAATCTGGGAGCTGAGTTTGTCTATGTAAACAGATGCAGAAAAAGCTTTGGGTACTTTAGCTTTTACTTCTTGTTACCCTTCACAAACCTTGCTAGCTGCAATTCCAATTGCACTTTGGCCTTCCTGATTATACCCCTTCATGCCCGAGTAATAGGTGTATACTCTTCTGTCCAAGTTTCCACTTCTTGTAAGCTTCCTTTTTGTGTTTAAGCTTGCCCAGGATTTCACTGCTAAGCCAAACTGGTCGCCTACCACATTTGCTTTTCTTAATGCACATTGGGATGGTTTGTTCCTGAACCTTCTATAAGGCTTCTTTAAAATACTGCCAATTCTCCTAGCTTCCTACCCCCTTCATGTTAGCATCTCAGGAGATCCTGCCCAACAGTCCTCTGAGGAAGTCAAAGTCTTTTCTGAAGTCCAGGGTCTGTATTTTGCTGCTCCCCTTTCTTACTTTGGTCAGGATCCTGAAATCGACCATCTCAAGATCACAGCTTCCCAGGTGGCCACCCACATATATTTACCCTATTAATCACTCCCTATTTGTGAGCAGCAAGTCAAGCTGTGCATGACCCCTGATTGATTCCTTCAGCACTTGTACCAGGAAGTTGTCCCCAACATTCTCCAAAAACTTACTGTTGTATTGGTCTCCTAATAGATGTCAGGGTAATTAAAGTCCCCCATGAGAACCAGGGCCTGTAATCTGGAAGCTTCTGTTAGTTGTCTGAAGAAAGCCTCATCTACCTCATCCACCCAATCTGGTGGTCTATGGTAGACACTGGCCATGACATCAAAGACTCTCAACAGGCTTTCCTCCCACTTTGTACTGGAGCTCAGAGAAATCATACCATTGAGGCATCTATCAGCCATGAATTTACCTAGTTCTCTTTTTAACCCTATTAAAGTCCTAGCCATCACAACATACTCTGGCAAGGAGTTCCACAGGTGTACTGTGCATTGTGTGAAGAAATACGTCCCTTTATTTGTTTTAAACGTGCTATGTATTAATTTCATTTGGTGACCCCTAGTTATTTTCTCAAAGGAGTTGCCGTGTTAGTCAATAACAGAAAAAACTTTAAAAAAGAATGGTAATGCTTCACCTTAGAACCTAACAAAACATATAGATGGTATCGTAAGCTTTTGTGGGCACAACCCACTTTTTCAGATGAATGGAGCAAGGGATCCAGAGGTACAGATAAATATGAGAAAAAGAAGGGAGATAGGGAGGGAAGGAGAAGAAGAAAAATCAATTAGTGTGTCTGTGCTAAATGAAGCTAATGGAATGGCCAATACTTAGATTTGTATGTCATTAGTGTGTTGAATATAGTGGCCCATCTAGTTCATATCTTTGTTCAAACCTCAATTAAATGTCAAATTTTCAAATGAAGGCAACTTCTGCAGTTTCTCTCTCCAGCTGGTTTTTTAAATTGCTTTGTAAGAGTATAATCACTTTTATATCCATTAATAAGTGCCCAAGCAAGTTAAAATGTTCCCCAACAGGTTTGTGTGTGTTACCGTTTCAAATATCTGATCTGTGTCGATTAATCCTTTGTCACAGAGACTGTCCTGTTTGGCCAATATACACAGCAGGCGGGCACTGCTTGCACTTGATGGCATAGATCACATTAGTGGATTTGCAGTTGTATGAGCCTCTGATGTGGTAGGTTATGTGGTTAGGTTATTTGTATCTTGCTCCATTCATCTGAAGAAGTGGGTGGTGCCCACGAAAGTTCATGATACAATCTGTTTTTTTAGTCCTGGTGTTGCAGGACAATTCGTTGTTTTTTAAGTTTTCCCTCGTAATTGTGTTATTGGAAAAAGTAAATAACTTTTCCTTATTCACTTTCTCTATACCAGTCTTGGTTTTAGAGACCTCTATCATATCTCCCCTTTGTCTCCTCTTTTCTAAGATGAAAAATCGCAGTCTTTTTAATCTCTCCTCATATAAGAACATAAGATCGGCCATACTGGGTCAGACCAAAGGTCCATCTAGCCCAGTAACCTGTCTGCCAACAGTGGCCAATGCCTCTGTACCCCAGAGGGAAGGAACACAACAGGTAATCCTCATGTGATCCCTCTCCTGTCATCAGTTTCCAGACAAAAAGATGCTAAGGACACCATTCCTACCCTTCCCGACTAACAGATACTGATGGACTTAACCTCAATGAATTTATCTAGCTCTTTTTTGAACCATGTTAAAATTCTAGTCTTCACAACATGCTCTGGCAAGGACTTCCACAGGTTGACTGTGCGCTGAATGAAAAAAAGGCTTCCTTTTCTTTGTTTTAAACCTGCTGCCTATTAATTTCATTTGATGACCCCTCATTCTTATATTATGGGAATAAGTAAATAACTTTTCCTTATTCAGTTTTTCCACATCAGTCATGATTTTATAGACGTCTATCATATGCCCTCTCAGGGTATGTCTACACTAGCTCCCTAGTTTGAACTAGGGAGGCTAATGAGGGTGACCGAAATTGCTAATGAAGTATCTTGCGCTTGATTAGCATAATCCTGGCCAGTCGCCATTTTTGGAAACTGACTAGTCCGAAGTAACTGGCCGCATCTATATGCGGCAGAGAAGCGGGATTCCAAGATAAACCCCTTAGTTCAAATTAACTGTTAAACCTCATTCCACGAGGTTTCCAAAATGGCAACCAGCAGGGATTATGCTAATCAAGCACGGGATATTTAAATCCCACGCTTCATTAGCAATTTCGGTCGCCCTCATTAGCCTCCCTAGTTCAAACTAGGGGGCTAGTGTAGACGTACTCTTAGTCTCCTCTTTTCTAAGATGAGAAACCCAAGTCTTTTTATTCTGTCTTCATATGGGACCCGTTCCAACCCCCTAGTCATTTTTATTGCCCTTATCTGAACCTTTTCCAATGCCAATATATCTTTTTTGAGATGAGGCCACTATGTCTGCACGCAGTATTCAAGATGTTAGCGTATGATGGTTTCAGATGAAGGCAATAAGATATCCTCTGTCTTATTCTCTATCCCTTTTTAAATGATTCCTAACAGTCTGTTTGCTTTTTTGACTACCACTGCACACTGAGTAGATGTTTTCAGAGAACTATCCACAATGATTCCAAGATCTCTCTCTTGAGTGGTTGTAACTAATTTAGTCCTCATCATTTTGTATGTATAGTTGGGCTTATGTTTTCCAGTATGTATTACTTTGCATTTATCAACATTAAAATTACTTTACCATTTTGTTACCCAATCACCTAGTTTTGTGAGAGTCTGTGTTGGACTTTAATATCTTGAGCAACTAAGTATCATCTGCAAATATTGCCACCTCACTATTTACCCCTTTCTCCAGATCATTTATGAATATGTTGAATAAAATTGGTCCCAGTATGGACCCCTGAAGAACACCACTACCGTAAATTAGCGTATATAACCCGCACACTAGTATTACCCACAGCCGTGTATTACCCATGTTTTTTCCTGATTGAGTAAAAAACGTCTTATATACTCCGCGCACGTGTATAGCCCACAGGAGGTGAACCATGGGTACTGTTAATGAAAGAAAAAGAGGGTAATTAACTCAGGCATCAGGGTCTGAGCCTGTTGCGCAAAAGCATTTGAAGCATTTGAGCTCCCAGATACACAACTGCCACAGCACAGAGTAGATGGCCGCAGTCCGACAGGGCAGACAGGCTGGCTCCTCCGGGGTGAGCTGTCTGCTCCAGGCTGCATGGGAAGGGAAAGTGACTGGGCTTACCCCTCGCACTCTCCAACCATCCCCAGCTGCCTTCCGCCCATGCTTTGCATTCCCCTGGGGTGAGCTGTCTGCCCCAGGCAGCCAGAGCCAGGAGCTGAGCCAGGAGCTGAGCAAAGAAGCTGTGTCCTTAAATAGAGCACTCCCTCTCCCCCTCACAAAGAGCCAGCCACATTCGGACAGACGCAACAGAGGGAAGAAAGGTCGCTGGGTATTGCCACAGCAGGGGAATCTCCTCTCCCTCTCCACAGCTGATTACCTCTTCCCTGAATTCTCATCCCCCTCTGCTCTGTCTGCTTGGTCCCTCCCTGTGACAGCTGCTCAGGCTACAACAGCGATTCTGATTCAGCACCAGAGTAAAAAAAAACCTTGTATTACAGGAGGACGAGTATAGCCTGTGGGGAGGGGGGGTTGTAAAACTTTGCATAACCCACAGGTTATCTATGCTAAAACACGGTACAGGCAGTCCCCGGGTTACATGGATCCGACTTACATCGGATCCCTACTTACAAACGGGGTGAGGCAACCCCGCACTAGCTGCTTCCCCCCAGCAGACCAGGGAGATGCGAAGCTAGCGCTCCCCCCCCCCCCCCCCCAGCAGACCAGGGAGATGCAGAGCGGCTTTTCTCAGCAGACACCTCAGCTTGAGAATAAAGGACTGAGGGAAGTGAGGTGTGGGAGAATAAAACTAAGCTCTGGAGAAATGTTTGGCTAGAGTTTCCCCTACAATATGTACCAGTTCCGACTTACATACAAATTCAACTTAAGAACAAACCTACAGTCCCTATCTTGTACGTAACCCGGGGACTGCCTGTAGTTACTTCTCTGCATTCTGAAAGCTGAGCATTTATTAGATAAGAGGAACTTCCCTCTGATCCCATGATAGCTTACTTTACTTAAGAGCCTATGTCACTGCCCTAAATATCACATGAGTTGAGCTGTGAGCAAGCAATGCTGTGAACGAGGCCTGAGCCCTGGTAGAATACATTGTGATCACTGGTGGAGCAATTTGTGCAAGGCTATAGCATTCACAGATACAGGAGCTTATCCAGGAGATGATACAGGCTGACCTTTCATCCTATCAGCAACAGCTACAAATAACTGGATTGAATTTCTAAATTGTCTTGTTCTTTCAACATGAAACACCAATGCCCTACATATTTTCAGGGTGAGGAATCTCTGCTCTCACTTCTTGGAATGCAGTTTAGGATGAAACACTGGTAGGAATATGTCCTGGTTGATGTGGAATTGAAACACCATATTCAGGAGAAACAGGGTGAAGTCCTGAGTGCACCGTGTCCTTAAATAACACAATGTAGGGGGGACTCTGAGGTCTTATAGGAGAGGTAAAGTAAAGAACATGTGGGCTAGTGGTTTAAAAGGAGGACCTGTGAGTCTTGATAGAACTAGGTTGAGTTCCTATGGAGGGACTGTTTGATATATAGTCTGTCTAGACCAGACGTGTGGAACCATAAGGCCTGGGGGCCAGATGCTCTGGTGTGTGAGGGGAATGTGAGAAATGTCTTTCTCCTTCTCATTTCAGTGAGGGTATTTTTGTTTTTGTTTTGTTTTTTGATTCTCAAATGTACAGATTTAGCTGTGGGTCAATTTGAAAAAAGGTCTAGACTACTCTTGGTCTAGACCTTTTAGGAAGTGAACAACCCCGGGGTCAGAGAATACCATGTGGCCTTCTGCCCCAAGTGAAATGTGGATATGGCTGCCAGATAGCCCCTTATAGATGAAAAGGGGAGACCTTAGTGCTTCAAATGCAGTAAGTAGTCTAGTATAAGCGGAATTCTTGCTAACATGGAAGATGAACCAAGTTGTGATGCCCACAGGGAGAATCTCCTTCCCTTGGCCTGGTAGAGGGTTCTCTACTACCCATAAGGAGTTGATGAATGTGAGCTGAGCAGAGGAGCTCTCCGGGGTTCAACCATGGAGCTTCCAGGCTGTGAGATGTAGGGACTTGAGGTTTGGATGATGGAGATCATCTTGGTCTTGTGTTAGAAGGTCCTGGTGAAGAGGAAGTGTGATTGGCATTTCCACTGACATGTCCAAGATGGATGTGTACCAGTGCCAATGAGGCTATCAATATGAACTGAACAAAATCTCTTTTCACCTTGATAAGCACTTTGTGAATCAATAGACTCAGTGGAAAGGCATAAAGGAGGCAGCCTCCCCAAGAGAGAAGGAATACATCGCAGTAGGAGCCCAGACTGTGGTTCTGGAACAAGCAAACTTTCTATTGTGGCAAATCCACTTGGGGAGTGCTCTACCTCTGGAAGAGTAATTTGGTCACATCCGAGCAAAGAGACTACTTGTGTACACGGAAAGACTTACTGAGGTGATCAGCCAGCTTGTTCTGTACTGCACTGAATGTTCCACACAGCAGTTCCATAGAAGAAGGGCTTTTTTTGCACAAAGGAGAGGATGGACGGTACCTCTCCCCAGATCCCAGATTGAGCCTTGGGCCTGAAAGGTCATTCTGGTGGATTCCACGAATGTGGCCACTGTCTGCAGGAGGAATGGCTATGGCACTGAGACCTGGATGTCCTATTGTTTGATTTTCTTGAGTGGTAGGATTCCACATCAGATTCCGATCCAGAGGCTGATGACCAGGCATTACGGTCAATCCAGGGAGAGTTGATGGGTTGGACGCAATTAGACCACTAGCAGGGTATGAATCAAAGGCTGCAGTCTTGGTCTGCTGCTGTGCTAATGCCTCTTCCCAGTGGCATTCCTCCTTTGTGGGTTCAAAATCTACTCTAGTGACTCTGATTCTTCTGATGCATAGGGGACGCAGACGGTCTCAACAGTCAATGTGTCAATTCAGCGCCACATCACAATCCACTAAATCATAGAATCACAGAGCTGGAAAAGACCTCAGAAGGTCATCAAGTCCGACCCCCTGCTCTATGCAGGACCAATCCCAACTAAATCAACCCAGCCAGGGTTTTCTCAAGCAGAGACTTAAACACTTCTAGGGATGGAAACTCCACTACTTCCCTAGGTAACCCATTCCAGTGCTTCACCACTCTCCTAGTAAAATAGTTTTCCCTAATATCCAACCTGGACCTCTCGCACCACAACTTGAGTCCATTGCTCCTTGTTCTGCCATCTGTCACCACTGAGAAAAGCCTTTCTCCATCCTCTTTGGAAGCTCCCTACAGGAAGTTGAAGGCTACGATCAAATCCCCCCTCACTCTTCGCTTCTGCAGTCTAAACAGACCCAACTCCCTCAGCCTCTCCTCATAGGTCATATGCTCCAACCCCCTAATCATTTTGGTTGCCCTCTGCTGGACCCTCTCCAGTGCATCCACATCCTTTTTGTACTGGGGAGCCCAGAATTGGACACAATACTCCAGATATGGCCTCACCAGAGCCGAATAAAAGGGAATAATGACATCTCTAGATCTGCTGGCAATGCTCCTCTTAATGCAACCTAATATGCCATTAGCCTTCTTGGCTACAAGGGCACACTGTTGACTCATACCCAGCTTCTCATCCACTGTAACCCCTAGGTCCTTTTCTGCAGAACTACTACTTAGCTGGTTGGTCCCAAGCCTGTAACAATGCTTGGGATTCTTCCATCCCAAGTGCAAGACTCTACACTTGTCCTTGTTGAACCTTATCAGATTTCTTCTGGCCCAAATCCCCCAATTTATCTAGGTCATTATGGACCCCTATCTCTTTCCTCAACCGTATCTACCTCTCCCCCTAGCATAGTGTCATCTGCAAACTTGCTAAGGGTGCAATCCATCCCCTCATCCAGGTCATTAATGAGTCCTAGAACCGAACTTTGAGGCAGTCCACTAGAAACCAACCGCCATCCTGTCATCGAGCCATTGATCATTACACGCTGGGCCCAGCCTTCTAGCCAGCTTTCTCTCCAACTTACCGTCCATTTCTCCAATCCATATTCCATTAACTTGCTGGCAAGAATATTGTGGGAGACTGTATCAAAAGCATTGCTAAAGTCAAGGTATATCACATCCACTGACTTTCCCATATCCACAGAGCCAGTTACTTCATCATAGAAGCTAATCAGATTGGTCAGGCACGATTTGCCCTATCTGAATCCATGCTGACTATTCCTAATCACTTTCCTCTCTTCCAAGTGCCTCAAAATGGATTCCTTAAGGATCCCTTCTATGATTTTTCCAAGAACCGAGGTAAGACTGACCAGCCTATAGTTACCTGGATTGTCCTTCTTGCCTTTTTTGAAGATGGGCATTATATTTGCCTTTTTCCAATCATCCAGGATCAATCCCGATTTCCATGACTTTTCAAAGATAATGGCCAAAGGCTCCTCAATGACATTTGCCAACTCCCTCAGTACCCTCGGATGCATTAAGTCCGGACCCATGGATTTGTGTACATTGAGCTTTTCTAAATAGTTCCTAAACTGTTCTTTACCCACCAACAGCTGTCCATCTTCATTCCATCTTACGTCCGTAAATACAGAGGCAAAGAAAACATTACTTCAGCTTTCCCCAAATCATCTATCACTAGGTTACCTCCTTCATCCAGTAGGGGCCCCACACCCTCACCTTCTTCTTGTTAACATGCCTGTAGAAACCTTTCTTGTTATCCTTCACATCTTTTGCCAGTTGCAATTCCACATGCGTTTTTCACCTTCCTGATAACCCCCCGGCATTCTCGAGCTATACATTTAAACCCCTCCTTGGTCATTTGTCCAAGTTTCTACTTTTTGTAAGCTTCCTTTTTGTTCTTAAGTTCACCAAGGATTTCCCCTGGTTTCCTACCATGTTTGCCTCTCTTGCTACGC
Source organism: Pelodiscus sinensis (assembly GCF_049634645.1). Lineage (NCBI taxonomy): Eukaryota > Metazoa > Chordata > Testudines > Trionychidae > Pelodiscus > Pelodiscus sinensis. The sequence continues at coordinate 14,461,465 of NC_134723.1, forward strand.
ATCAGGATGGTTTCTTTCTGTGCCTTCAATAAGGCTTCTTTAAAATACTGCCAGCTGTCCTGGACTCCTTTCCCCTTCATGTTAGCATCCCCGGAGATTCTACACATCAGGTCTCAGAGGGTATGTCTACACTATAAAGTTAATTTGAACTAACTTAGTGTGTAGCCCCTTAATTCGAATTAGTGGGAGGCTAGCCCTCCCTAGCTTTCCCTGGTGGCCACTCTGGCCAACACTAGGAAAACTCGTATGCCCCCCTCCCGGCCCCGGACTCCTTAAAGGGGCATGGGCTGGCTACGATGCCCGTGCCAGGTGCAAGCCTGTCAGCACCCAGCCAGCTCGAGCACGCCACCTGATGCCCCCCAACCCTCCCCCTCTTCCCGGGATCAGGCTGGCGGCTCCCGGGAGCTTGCCTGGGACCGCAAGAGGTGGGCACCAGCCTGGTCTAGTGCGGATATCGTGGACCTCGTCCACGACCTCCGCACTAGGCACAGGAAAGTGGCCGTCTAGGGCAGGAGAGCTGCCAGCCTGGCCACCCAGGAGCAGGTGTGCATGAAAATCAGGGTGGTCCACTGAGACCCCCGACCCTGAGCCCAGAGCTTACAATGGCCGTACTGGGTCAGACCAAAGGTCCATCTAGCCCAGCAGCCTGTCTGCCGACAGCGGCCAACCCTAGGAACCCTGGAGGGGATGGACCGAAGACAGTGACCAAGCCATTTGTCTCGTGACATCCCTCTCCAGCCTTCCACAAATTTTGGGCAGGGACACCACTCCTACCCCCTGGCTAATACCACTCCATGGACCCAACCTCCATGATTTTATCTCACTTCTCTTTAAACTCTGTTCTAGTTCTAGCCTTCACAGCCTCCTGCAGCAAGGAGTTCCACAGGTTGACTATTTGCTTTGTGAAGAACAACTTTCTGTTACTAGTTTGAAGCCTGCTACCCATTCCTTTCCTTTGGTGTCCTCTAGTCCTTCTATTATGGGAACTACTGAAGAACTTTTCAGTATGCACCCTCTCCACCCCACTCGTGCTTTTATAGACCTCTATCATATCCCCCCTCCATCTCCTCTTTTCTAAGCTGAAAAGTCCCAGTGACACCGTTCCTACCCTCTGGCTAATAGCACTTCATGGACCCAACCTCCATGTATTTATCTAACTTCTCTATAAACTCTGTTCTAGTTCTAGCCTTCACAGCCTACTGTGGCAAGGAGTTTCACAGGTTGACTATGTGCTGTGTGAAGAAGAACTTTCACATATTAGTTTTAAACCTGCTGTCTATTCATTTCATTTGGTGTCTTCTAGTCCTTTTATTATGGGAACTAATGAAGAACTTTTCTTTATTCACCCTCTCCACCCCACTCGTGCTTTTATAGACCTCTATCATATCCCGCCTCCATCTCTTCTTTTCTAAGCTGAAAAGTCCCAGTCTGTTTAGCTTCTCTTCATATGGGACCTGTTCCAAACCCCTCATCCTTGTAGTTGCCCTCCCCTCTCCCACCATCTCTCTTCCCCTCTCCCACCTCCTTTTCCCAGTCTCCCCCAGTTTTATTCAATAAAGAGAGATCCTATTTTTGAACACAATTGTCCTTCATTTTGTACGTAAGGAAGGGGGGCTAGGGAAGGGTAAGTGGAAGGAGGTGAGGGAGGAATGGGGTACGAGCCCCCGATGGGGAGGACTGGGCTGGCTCTGCGGGCTTCTGGGGGTGGAAGCTCTCCTGCAGCCCCCCTATTGCCCCCTCTCCCCAGATGGCAGCCTGCGGAAAGTGCAGCCGGTCTGATGGCCGAGTGCTGTGATGTGGCCAGTGTGGGTACTCCGGGCAATCCAAGCCAGGACTGCTTTGCAAGCGGGGCACCCCTGAGAATTGTCTGTCAGGAGTAGGGGTTGGGTCCCTTTAACCACAGTCCTCGGCTAGCCTGAGACAGCATCTCCACGCTCTAACTCCTCATCTGATGCCCTGCCGGCACTGCTTCCGGCCATCCTTAACCCCGGTTCAGGGTCCACTCTGTGTGGACATGCTAGTTCGAAATAGCAAAATGCTAATTCGAATTAGTTTTTTAGTCTGGATGTGTTAGTTCGAATTAGCTTAGTTCTAATTAACTAATTCGAACTAAGTTAGTTTGAATTAGCGCTGTAGTGTAGACATACCCTAAGGGAGTCAAAATCTGCTTTTCTGAAGTCCAAGGTGTGTATTTTACTATTCTCTTTTCTTCCTTTAGTCAGGATTCTGAAATCTACCATCTCATGATCACTGCTTCCCAGGTTGTTGCCCACCTCTACTTCCCCTATTAGTTCCTCCCTGTTTGTGAGCAGAAGGTCAAGCTGTGCATGGCCCCTAGTTGGATCCTTCAGCACTTGTACCAAGAAGTTATCCCCAACATTCATAGAATCATAGGACTGGAAGGGACCTCGAGAGGTCATCGAGTCCAGCCCCCCGCCCTCAAGGCAGGACCAAGCTCCGTCTACACCATTCCTGACAGATGTCTATCTAACCTGTTCTTAAATATCTCCAGAGAGGGAGATTCCACCACCTCCCTTGGCAATTTATTCCAATATTTGACCACCCTGACAGTTCGGAATTTTTTCCTAATTTCCAATCTAAACCTCCCTTGCTGCACTTTAAGCCCATTACTCCTTGTCCTGTCCTCAGAAACCAAGAGGAACAAATTTTCTCCTTCCTCCTTGTGACACCCTTTTAGATATTTGAAAACCTCTATCATGTCCCCCCTTAAATCTTCTTTTTTTCAAACTAAACAAGCATTCCAAACTTTTTTCCAAACTAAACATTCTCCAAAAACTTCCTGGATTGCCTGTGTACAGCCATATTGGTTTCCCAACAGATGTCAGAGTGATAAAAGGCCCCCATGAGAACCAGGACCTGCGATCTGGAAGCTTCTCTCAGTTGTCCAAAGAAAGCCTCATCTACCTCATTCACCTGATTCGGAGGCCTGTAGTAGACACCAACCACAACATCACTCCTGTCTGGGGACAGAGCTGGACCCCCACTGTGCTGGGTACACCAGACCCTGCTCTTGCCAGCTTGCTCACCTCTGCCCCTGGCCCGGCCAGGGCTGCACTCATTGCTTTGCTGGCCATAACTGGAACTACTCTCCTCGCAGCGCTATACCAGCCTTGGTCGGGGCTGCACTCCTGTCCGATGCTTGCCCTGCTGGCTCCAGCCCAGGTGGGATTGCACTCCCTGCTGTACTGGCTCGGCTGGCGCTGCATTCCCAGGTGCTGGCCCTGATGCCTGCCACCCCAGCAGGGCTGCATTTCCCACCACCAGCCTCTAAAGTTAATCCATAGACTCTCAACAGGTTTTTCTCCCTCTATATACTGGAGTTCAGAGCAATCTTAGTGCTCTCTTACATATAGTGCAACTTCCCTGCCAGTTCTTCCAGAACAGTTTATACCCTTCCATGACAGTGCTCCAGTCATGTGAGTCATCCCACCAAGTCTCTGTTATCCCAATTAAATCATATTTCTTGGACTGGTCTAGGGCCTCCAGTTCTTCCTGCTTGTTGCCCAAGCTTCTCGCATTAGTGTACAAACACCTCAGATAACCAGTTGATCGCCCTATCTTCTCCGTTCGAATCGGGGGTCCTCCTTTCTTGCTCGTTCCTCTTTCCATTTCCTCCGGGTATCCAACTTTCCCTCAGGGTTTTGGTCACCATCCCCTAATGAACCTAGTTTAAAGCCCTCCTCACTAGGTTTGCAAACTTGCCCGCAAAGATGCTCCTTCCTCTTTTGGTTAAGTGGATCCCATCTCTTCCTAACAATCCTTGTGCCCTGAACAGAGTCCCATGGTCGAAGAAACTAAAGCCCTCTCTGCGACACCACCTGCGCAACCACGCATTTATTTCCGCAATTCAATGATCCCTGCCCAGTCCTTTCCCTTAACAGGGAGGATGGATGAGAACAAAACTTGAGCTCTGAATTCTTGGATTCTTCTTCTCAGCGCTACATAATCTGCAGTAACCCGCTCAAGGTCATTCTTGGCCGTATCATTAGTTCCCACATAGAGAAGCAGGAAGGGGTAGCGATCCAAAGGTTTGATCAGTTACGTAAGCCTCTCTGTCACATCCTGAATGCGAGCTTCCGGTAATCAGCACACCTCTCAAGATTCCAGGTCTGGACGGCAGAGGGATGGCTCAGTCCCTCTTAGGAGGGAGTCCCGGACCAACACCACCCTTCTTCTTCTTTTGGGGGTGGTGGTCATGGAACACCCATCCCTAGGACTACATATCCCATGCCTTCCAGTAGATGGTGTTCCCTTGCGGTTTCTTCCTTGTGAGGTCCCTTCCAAAGCATTCAGCACTGCAGAGCCTGTGGAGAGAGCCTGAAAGCGATTACTTACCTCTATAGCATTGGGGGATTCCCATGCTGGCCTTTTTCCCCTTCTAGTAGTTACATGCTGCCAGTTCTCTTCCTGGTCCCGTACTGCCCTCTCTGGCTCTTCTACCTGCCATGCTTGCAAGATTAAATGCTGCCTTCTATCGAGGAAGTCTTCATCCTCTCTGATCGAGTGTAGAGTCGACACTTGTGCCTCCAGTCCTCTCATTTTTTCTTCCAAAATGGCAACCAGCTTGCACTTTGTGCAGATGAAATCCGTTCTTTCTTCCGGGAGGAAGACAAACATGGCACACGCTGCGCAGGTAACAACAGCAGACCTATCACCATCCATCCCTGCTGTCCTGGGGAAAGGATTTTAAAGAAAGGCAAGAGAACCTCACGCCCTTTCCACTCCCCTTTCCAACTCCCTCACTAAACTCCCTGTTAGCACTCACCTGTTCACAAGCTCCTTGGTTGCTTGATCACTGCTTTATAAAGCCCTGGACTGCCTGAAAGTCCCTCCCCCTACCAAGGCTCAGCCAATCAGCAGAGGCTTCTAGAATTCAAACTTTAATTAGAAGCCAACAGTTTCCACCTGCCACTCACAGCACACACTTCATGAAGGAGAGGGAGAGGGGAAAAAAGAAGTGAAGAAAAAAAATTGGTACCAGGGTGCTCCCCACCAAGAATGCGATGCTGCAGATTGGGTCAGACTGCACCAGATAGGATTGGGGAGGTAGCGTGGCCTCCATAAGCAGAATCCTGAGTCTCTGCTCATGGCCCTTCAGTGTCCGTGGCCAAAAGCTCTTTCAGATGTGGTACTTTTCTTTTTTGTTGACCCTTGCCCAGGCACTTTAAACAATCTATGTGAAGGTCACTCTGTCATAAACTTGCCAAAACCCTTGCAAGCTTTAAACCTTGGGGACTGAGGCATGCCCCGGTTTGGGGAATAGAGAGGGACATCTCCTCCCTAGCTATTAATATCTATTAACAGATAAATATAAACTAGAACAATACTAAATTATGTTACTAACTACATACATTACTGCTGCCAGAAGCACTTGCGATAGCAAGAGCGATACATCCAGCTGCTGTCACTGGGTGGTAAGAAGTAACTGAAGGGTGAGGGGGGTTAGATCAACAAGCCTGCATATCGAATGTCAGATAGACACCTCTCTGGGGGCGCATAGGCTGACCCAATGGTTGCTGGTAGGCAAAAAAATCATCCAACCTCCATGCACACATGTGCACATACACCTGATTGGAATGCACATAAACAAACACCCAAAGAAGAACCAAATTGATACATTGGTTGGAGAATTTTGTTTTCAGGGAAGGTCTACTGATGAGGCAGAATAAGAAAGCTAAATAAATTATTAATTGCTGCTTTAGACAATCATATAACTTAATATGAGACATTCTAAACTGTGTTTTTAACATACAAATAGTACTCTCTGTTCCAACTTGGATCAGCTGTTTTATAAGATTTTATCTTAAGATGAAAACAGTACACACTGCTCCAACTCACATCAGCAGTTTTATTTTTTAGGATTTTATCTTAGGAAGCAAATAATACTGTGTACTCCAACTCAGATCAGCTGTTTTTCTAGTTATTATTGACAAAGTATATTGGAAAGTTCACTGTGAACACAAAGACCCTTTCAGTGTGTATTAAAACATGGAAGTGACACTTCCTGAGGACATCAGTACTAGGACAATGCAATTAACATGAGATTATTTGGTTTAGGCAGTGGAATGTTTCCCAATGCAAATAGAACTTTGGCTTTCAGCCTGTTCATAAGATAGGGCAAGTGCTTACACTGCAGCCAGAGACAGAGCGAGTTGGCTGGGGCCTATGTGATAGTGCTGAAGTACATCTGATGCATCTCCACATCCATTTTGACATGTATTAGATTAAAAGAAAGAGGGATGTTTACTGTGATGTTACTGGGACTTGATTTTCACAGTCATCATAGCTTGGCTTGGATTTAAAAAAAAATTTCAACAAAAAAATTATTTTCAGAAGCTCAGTTTACCTTCTGTTATCACATAAATTCTGAATAAATAAAGTACAACCACCATTCTTCTTTTCTGTTAGTCAGCAAGTCTTACTTTCAATCACACAATATATAAAATGTAGATTGCTAGCACTGAGTATTAATTTTGTCTGTTCATTTATTTAGGATTCCTGAAATAAGCTTCTGAAACATTACTTAACGGCAGAATTGTAAACTAAAGACACTGGAATAATAAAGATAAGGCTGTCCCATTTAGAAAGAGAAATTTCTACATTCTTGAGTAAACAGCATGCTCATAAATTGAGCAATGCCTTTTAGTGCTGTCAATGTGACTTGAGTCTAGATGGCCCATTGTGTTTTCTAAGAAACTTAATTAAAATATTGATTATAGAATTATTTTACCAAGGAAAAGAGATAAATTTATTCCTAACAAAATATTTAAAAAATGTATCTCTGTTATTAAATTACTTTTAAAATCTAAAATAAACACATTATTTGAAGTAAATTGTAATGTAAGGTCAAGAATTTATGATCACATCTGTATCAAAATATATACATAGGTTCAGTAGACAGGAAGCATTTATGTATAATTTATCTTGTCACTACACATAGAAGTGTATAATATATGGGTTCATTTCACTGTAATCCACACTTACACTATATAGCTTTCTGTCCCCCTTAAGTGGGAGGAAGCACATAATGAGCTGAGTGATATAAACATAGGGAAACGTGATGGAGGTATTAGTTCACAAAGTAGTGGCTCATTATTTTAGATTCAGAGTTTCTGGGTTTTCTTCCCTTGTGCCAACAATCCATTCAGGAATGTAGAGTTACATTATGTTTCACTGAATAGCTAAATGGACTTTAAGGGAGCAGTGTATGAACACTGGACCCCCACTGCATTGTACAATGAGATATAGTAAAGTACAGGAAAAATAAGTGGAGAAAGAAGCATGGAAAAATATTGCTCTCTTGCACCATCTAGTGGTGGGTTTGTAGTTGTATTAATAGAATCATAGGGTTGGAAGAAACCTCAGGAGGTCATTGAGTCCAATCCACTGCTAAAAGCAGAACCAATCCCAACTTAATTATCCAGTCAGGGCTTTCTCAAGATGGGGCTTAAAAAAATCTCTAGGGATGGAAATTCCACCACCTCCCTAGGTAACCCATTCCAGCGCTTCTCACCCTCCTAGTGAAATAGCTTTTCCTAATATCAAATCTAGATTTTCCCCACCACGAGACCATTGCTCCTTGTTTTGTCATCTGTCACCACTGAGAAAAAGCTCTCTCCATATTCTTTGGAACCCCCCTTCAGGTACAGGCTAAACCTCTAAAATCTGGGCCGCTCCTGTCCAGCAACATCTGTGGTCTCACAGAACCATGGATATTGCTGGATCAAAGAGCTCCAGTTGGCCAGGTTCAGGGGCTGAGCTGGTGGTAGGAAGCATAGCCCTGGCAGCAGCGGGCCAGCATGGTGGAGAGCAGAGTCCCTGGCTGGGGCTGGTGGTGGGAAATGCAGCCCTCCCTGCTGGGGTGGCAGGCATCAGGGCCAGCACCTGGGAATGCAGCGCCAGCCGAGCCAGTACAGCAGGGAGTGCAATCCCACCTGGGCTGGAGCCAGCAGGGCAAGCATCGGACAGGAGTGCAGCCCCGGCCAAGGCTGGTATAGCGCTGCGAGGAGAGTAGTTCCAGTTATGGCCAGCAAAGCAATGAGTGCAGCCCTGGCCGGGCCAGGGGCAGAGGTGAGCAAGCTGGCAAGAGCAGGGTCTGGTGTACCCAGCACAGTGGGGGTCCAGCTCTGTCCCCAGACAGGAGTGCAGCCCCAGCAAGGCTGGAAACACCAGGGCTGGTGGGGGAGCACAGCTGACAGCCAGGAGGGGAGCCTTGACTTCCCCAGGGCCCGCAAACTCAGTAGTTTGGGACCGCTCAGGTCCCCAGGGTGCCAGACCAGGGAGGCCCTACCTGTAGTTGAATGCTGCCATCAAATTCCCCCTCACTCTTCTGTTCTGTAAACTGAATAAACCCAAATCCCTCAGACTCTCCTCATAAATCACGTGCTCCAGCCTCCCAATCTTTTTTGTTACCCTCCGCTAGATATTCTCCAACAGGTCCACTTCCTTTCTGTAATGGGGGGCCCAAAATTGGATGCAGTACTCTAGATGTGGCCTCCCCAGTGCCGAATAAAGGGGGAAAATCTTTCCCTAGATCTGCTGGCAATGCTTCTACTAATGTACCTCTATATGGGTATGTCTACACTACAGCACTAATTCGAACTAACTTAATTCGAATTAGTTAATTCGAACTAAGCTAATTCGAACTAGTGCATCTAGACCTAAAAACTAGTTTGAATTAGCGTTTTGCTAATTTGAACTAGCATGTCCACATTGAGGGGACCCTGAACCGAGGTTAAGGATGGCCGGAACCAGTGCCGGCAGGGCAACAGATTAGGACTTAGAGCATGGAGCTGCTGTCTCAGGCTAGCCGAGGACTGTGCTTAAAGGGACCCGACCCCCACCCCGGACACACAGTTCTCAGGGGTTCCCTGTTCGCTTGTCTAACTCGATGAGGGACAGCAAAGCAGTCCTGGCTTGGAGTGCCCTGAGTGCCCACACTCAGCACATCACAGCACTCGGCCATCAGCCCGGCTGCACTTGCCGCAGGCTGCCATCCAGGGAGGATGGTCAATCGGGGGGCTGCAGGAGAGCTTCCACCCCGAGGAGCCTGCAGAGCCACCCCAGTCCTCCCCATCGGGGGCTCGTGCCCCATTCCTCCCTCACCTCCTTCCACTTACCCCTCCCTATCCCCCCTTACTGATGTACAAAATAAAGGACACGTGTGTTTAAAAATAGAAACTCTCCTTATTGATCAAAACTCGGGGAGACTGGGAATAGGAGGTGGGAGAGAGGAGGGCAACTAAAATGATCAGGGGTTTGGAACAGGTCCCATATGAAGAGAGGCTAAAGAGACTGGGACTTCTCAGCTAAGAAAAGAGGAGACTGAGGGGGGATATGATAGAGGTCTATAAAAGCATGAGTGGTGTGGAGAGGGTGCATAAAGAAAAGTTCATTAGTTCCTATAATAGAAGGACTAGAGGACACCAAATGAAATGAATGGGTAGGCTTCAAACTAACGAATAAATTAGGCTTCAAACTAATAACAGAAAGTTGTTCCTCACAAAGCAAATAGTCAACCTGTAGAACTCCTTGCTGCAGGAGGCTGTGAAGGCTAGAACTAGAACAGAGTTTAAAGAGAAGTCAGATAAAGTCATGGAGGTTGGGTCCATGGAGTGGTATTAGCCATGGAGTAGAAATGGTGTCCCTGGCCTCTGTTTGTGGCAGGCTGGAGATGGATGGCACAAGACAAACGGCTTGGTCATTGTCTTCGGTCCATCCCCTCCAGGGTACCTAGTGCTGGCCGCTGTCGGCAGACAGGCTACTGGGCTAGATGGACCTTTGGTCTGACCCAGTATGGCCATTCTAAGCTCAGGACTCAGGGTCGGGGGGTCTCACTGGACCACCTTGATTTTCATGCACACCTGCTCCTGGGTGGCCAGGCTGGCAGCTCTCCTGCCCTAGACGGCCACTTTCCTGTGCCTAGTGCGGAGGTCATGGATGAGGTCCATGATGTCTGCACTAGACCAGGCGGGCGCCCGCCTCTTGCGTACCTGGGCAGGCTCCCAGGAGCCGCCAGCCTGGTCCCGGGAAGAGGCGGAGGGCTGGGTGGCAGCGGGTGGCTGGCTTGAGCCGTGCCATGTGCAGGGTCTGCTGGCTGGGTGCTGGCAGGCTTGCACCTGGCACAGGCACTGTAGCCAGACCGTGCCCCTTTAAGGGCTCCGGGGCCGGGAGGGGGGCAGAAGAGATCCCCTGGTGGTGCCCAGAGTGGCCACCAGGGAAAGCTGGGGAGGGCTAGCCTCCCACTACTTCGAATTAAGTGGCTACACAGCCCTTAATTCGAACTACTTAATTCGAACTAGGCGTTAGTCCTCGTGGAATGAGGTTTACCTAGTTTGAATTAAGTGCTCCGATAGTTCGAATTAAATTCGAACTAGCAGTTTGTATGTGTAGCGCCTATCAAAGTTAATTCGAACTAACGTCTGTTAGTTCGAATTAACTTTGTAGTGTAGACATACCCTATGCTATTTGCCTTTTTGGTTACAAGGGCACACTATTGACTCATATCCAGCTTCTCATCTACGGTAATCCCCAGCAAGGTTTCCTTTAAGCTGAGCAGCAGCACAGCCCCACAGCTACTTAATAAGCTCCACTCAGTCAGGCAGATCGGTGTGTGGAGCCCTAAGCTCCTGACTGCACTGCTGCAGGGCTGTGCTGACACACAACTTAGAAGGAACCTTGATCCACGGGGTCCTTTTCTGCTGAACAGATGCTTAGCCATTTGGTCCCCAGCCTATAACAATGCTTGGGATTCTTCTGTCCCATGTGCAGGGCTCTGAACTTGTCCTTGTTGAAACTCATCAGATTTCTTTTGGCCCAATCCTCTAATCTATCTAGGTTACTCTGGACCATATCCCTGCCCTCCAGTGTAGCTACCTCTGCCTCTAGCTTAGTGTCAGCTGTGAACTTGCTGAGGTTGCAAACCATCCCCTCATCCAGATAATTAACAAGATGTTGAACAAAACTGGCACGTTGGGACACTCTTCTTGCTACCAACTGTCAAACAGACATCGAGCCATTGAGCCTGACCATCTAGCCAGCTTTCTATTCACTTTACAATCCATTTAACCAATTCATACTTCCTTAACTTGCTGGCAAAAATACTGTGGGAAACCATATTGAAAGGTTTGCTAATGTCAAGGTATATCACATCTACCGCTTTCACCATATCCACAGAGCCAGTAACCTCATCATAGAAGGCAATCAGGTTGGTCAGGCATGACTTTTATTACACACATACAAGAAGCTACACTACCTTGATGCAAAATTAACTGAAATGCAAGTGAAGGATGAATGTGTAGCTTACAAAGAGAAAGTATTGATCAAATCAAAAGAAAGCAATAACAATAATTATGTAAGGCCACTCCAGATGGATCAGTCATAGTGTGGGATGGACAATGGAGAAGTCTGATCTTTTAAGTCTGCAGTTATCCCAAATAATTAATTACAAATGAACTTCAGTTGCTATCGGTATGTGATGACAAATATTTTATCATCTGAAAGATGTCTGTTGGTCAGGGTAAAATAAATCAGTGTTCAGCCCAGTTCCTAGCAGAGAAACACATCATATAAGTTACCGCCATGACTAGTGCCTCTTTCTTGGCAGACTCAAAAGTCAAGCATGTAATGGATTTTTGCAGAAAACTACCCTGTCAACCCTCAAGGGCTCATGCAACTTAGATGGGGTTACTATAAGGTGAGTACGTAACTGGCTGGATAACCATACTCAGAGAGGAGTTATTAATGGTTCACAATCCTGCTGGAAAGGTATAACAAGTGCAGTTCCGCAAGGGTCTGTTTTTGGGACCGGCTCTGTTCAATATCTTCATCAATTATTTAGATATTGGCATAGAAAGTAAGCTTATTAAGTTTACAGATGATACCAAGCTGGGAGGGGTTACGACTGCTCTGGAGGATAGGGTCATAATTCAAAATGATCTGGACAAACTGGAGAAATGGCCTGAGGTAAACAGGATGAAGTTTAATAAAAACAAATGCAAAGTGCTCCACTTAGGAAGGAACAATCAGTTTCACACATACACAATGGGAAGCAACTGTCTAGGAAGGAGTACGGCAGAAAGGGATTTAGGGTTTATAGTGGACCACAAGCTGAATATGAGTCAGCAGTGTGATGCTGTTGCAAAAAAAGCAAGCATGATTCTGGGATGCATTAACAGGTGTGTTGTGAGCAAGACAAGAGAAGTCATTCTTCCACTCTACTCTGCGCTGGTTAGGCCTCAGTTGGAGTATTGTGTCCAGTTCTGGGCACCACATTTCAAGAAAGATGTGGAGAAATTGGAGAGGATCCAGAGAAGAGCAACAAGAATGATTAAAGGTCTAGAGAACATGACCTATGAAGGAAGGCTGAAAGAACTGGGTTTGTTTAGTTTAGAAAAGAGAAGATTGAGGAGGGAAAACGATAGCCGTTTTCAGGTATCTAAAAAGGTGTCATAAGGAGAAGGGAGAAAACTTTTTCATCTTGGCCTCTGAAGATAGAACAAGAAGCAATGAGCTTAAACTGCAGCAAGGGAGGTTTAGGTTGGACATTAGGAAAAAGTTCCTAACCGTCAGGGTAGTCAAACACAGGAATAAATTTCCCAGGGAGGTTGTGGAATCCCCATCTCTGGAGATATTTAAGAGTAGATTAGATAAATGTCTATCAGGGATGGTCTAGACAGTATTTGGTCCTGCCATGGGAGCAGGAGACTGAACTCGATGACCTCTCGAGGTCCCTTCCAGTGCTAGTATTCTGTGATTCTATGATTCTATGTCAGAATGGAAAAAGTGGTAGAGATGTAGCCGTGTTAGTCTGGGGTAGCTGAAGCAAAATGCAGGACAATGTAGCACTTTAAAGACTAACAAGATGGTTTATTAGATGATGAGCTTTCGTGGGCCAGACCCATTTTTCTTCCATTATTTGATCTGAGGAAGTGGGTCTGGCCCACGAAAGCTCATCATCTAATAAACCATCTTGTTAGTCTTTAAAGTGCTACATTGTCCTGCATTTTGCTTCAGAATGGAAAAAAGCATCCTTTCTTGATTACATAAATTAACAGTGAAATAATTAATAAAGTTAACAGTTAAATGGTCATTATTAGGTGTCATAGTCAACATACCATTGAGATGTATAGGCCAACTTCTGCAGACTCAGGTACGTTTTCTTCATAACCATAATAGCAATTTTTTTATTATTATTATTCTGAAACGTAAGATGGTAATTACCACTGAAAAGTACTCAGTTGCGAACCTGGTGCTACCATTTCCAAACCAATTCCCAATCAATAATGTCTACACTGGCCTAACCTTGTTCCCTTAGAAGTAAATGGTAAAATGCCCATTGGTTTCAATGGTAGTATTGTTAGAGACCAAGATGAGTGCTTTTGAAAAATTCACCCTAAAAGTTTCATCTATAGGCTTACCAATTGAAATTTGGCACAGCTTAGTAATGCCCCAAAGGTGATATCTTACGGAGGTTATTTGGTGAATTTTGTGAAGTCCTGGGGTTTCGATATAGTTTCTTCTAGACAGTGTCTACATCACAACAACTTCACTTACAATTGACATTAATTGTTGCCTCAGTGGCAAGTTTCAACAAAGATTAAGTGCTAGATTTTGCAAGGGTGTTGGGAGAAGACATAAGTCAGGGGTAGCCAACCCACAGTTCGCGAGCCGCATGCGGCTCTTCAAAGAAAAAATTACGGCTCCTGCACCTGCAGCTCTGAAAGGGGCAGTGTGTTTCTGTCTGCACGGCACGCTGGTGCAGACTTCAAAATGGCCACCTTAAAAAGGGCAATGCCTGCTCTGCTCTTAAAAGGGCCAAACGGCGGCTAGGGCTTTTTTTTCTTTCTTCTCAACAACTTTTTCCCTTGGCTCTTTGCACTGTATCCATCACTATTTTGGCTCTTCGTCTGTAACTGGTTTGCCACCCCTGACATATGTAGTCTCTACACTCCCATTCCCTTGTGCATAAAAGGACCAAGCAGCATTCCAGGTGTTACATTCTTGGGAGCATAAAAATGGTTGTTTCCCAGCTTTCTGGGGGTATGTCTACACTACCACCCTAGTTCGAACTAGGGTGGTTAATGTAGGCAACAGAAGTTGCAAATGAAGCCCGGGATTTGAATTTCCCAGGCTTCATTTGCATCTTGCCGGGCGCCGCCATTTTTAAATGTCCGCTAGTTCGGACTCCATGCCCGCGGCTACACGCCTAATGGACTAGGTAGTTCGGATTAGGCTTCCTATTCCGAACTACTGTTACTCCTCGTGGAACGAGGTGTACCAGTAGTTCGGAATAGGAAGCCTAATCTGAACTACCTAGTCCATGCCACGTGTAGCCACGAGCACGGAGTCCGAACTAGCGGACATTTAAAAATGGCGGCGCCCGGCAAGATGCAAATGAAGCCCGGGAAATTGAAATCCCGGGCTTCATTTGCAACTTCGGTTGCCTACATTAACCACCCTAGTTCGAACTAGGATGGTAGTGTAGATATACCCTAGGTGACAAGATGTGTCAAAACACAGCAGTAGAGAGACAAGAGGTTGTGGCCTACATATACATCTCAGCCACACAGTGGAAGTAAAATGCACCCCACAAGGGGCATGGTGGCATTCTACCTCTCTAAGGGTATGTCTACACTACCCCGCTAGTTCAAACTAGCGGGGTAATGTAGGCATACCGCACTTGCAAATGAAGCCCGGGATTTGAATTTCCCAGGCTTCATTTGCATAAGCGGGGAGCCGCCGTTTTTAAAACCCCGCTGGTTCGAACCCCGTGCAGCGCGGCTACACGGGGCACGAACTAGGTAGTTCGAACTAGGCTTCCTAGTTCGAACTACCGTTACTCCTCGGAGTAACTCCTTCGAACTAGGAGGGTAGTATAGACATACCCTAAGGTATGCCTCCCAGTGCTCCCTGCATGCCACTCCTTACAATGCACTGTGCCTAAATGACACAATCTTGCCCTATACATGCATGTCACAAACTTGCCCGATCTTTGACAGTTGTAGAGATGGTCCCTTCACAGCAGCTGTGGGGCACATTAGTGGGGTACCACAGGGAAATATTTCTCTTCTGATGCCCATTCTTTGCTTCTCCAGTACTGACACTCTTGAAAACTTTCATAAGCACTAAAAGTTAAGAAGGAAGGAATAAGTAGCTTCCCCCTGAAAAAAAAAATCACTTGCATTACTAGCACCTTTCAAAAACTTGAAGATTCACAAATTAAGAAACCTTGATGCCTGCCAAAAGATGTAAAATCAAATTATAATTATTTTGTCCTTCAATGAAAAAATATCAAGGAATTTAGAAGCTGAAAGAAAACAGGAAAAAGAAATAATCCAAATTTAATGGTAAAAAATCTCCTCTGTGTTAGCAATGTCAACTTGAAGGGCATGCACAAGTCAGTGACAATTAAACTGCAGACAGATTGGCTTCTGTTTTTTCTTTAGGGATTTACACTACAATTTAGAGTATTTAATACTCTAAAGCTTGAGGTTATGACAAAAGGGACTTGCCCAGAATGTTATATAAAGTTCTTGCCCTTGTGATTAATTTCCATACTAAATACTCTCCAGTAAAGAAATTCAGTATTTGGTTTATTTGCTGTGATTCTTATGAATTAACAACATGAAATAATTCGCAATATAAATCTGCTGCTGTCACTCTCTCAACACCAGATTGCCAATCAACAATCCAACGAAATGTAACAACAAAAACTGTGTGTGCTTTGAAATATGTAAAGCTCATAATGAACTGATATATTTTCAAAATATATTTACAAGTTCAAGTACAAAACTGGTATTTTATTGTTTAAAGTCCTATTCATAACCTATTGTTCTACAACACAAAATTGCAGCATAAAATCTGTACATTCAGACTTTTTCCAAACTACGGGGCATTTTTCATTTATAAAAGTCAAATGTTGTAAGTAAAAATATTCAGATCATTCAAACTTTTCCAAAATTTAGTGATTTTCAGTTCAATATGAGACATTTATTCTTGTTTGATTAGCAACCCAGCAGTGTACACACATTGACTAGTTCAAAAGCTCCCTTATAGCAGCGGTTCCCAATTGCCAGGCTACAGACTGCTGCCAGGCTGCAACCCGCTAGCTGCCGGGCCTCGGTGGCTGCCAGAGTTCAAGCCCGCTGTTTCATGGCAGCTCAGCTCTGGCAGCTATGGTGACTGTGGCACAGCAGGAGAAAACAGAGCAGGAGGTGCCTCCTTCCCTCCTCCCTCCTCCATGCTTGGAGGAGGGAGCATGTGCACCACCAACAGCCACTCCCCGTGCCCATGCAGCAATGGCCACAGTCCCTAGGAGTGTAGCCTCGCTCTGGGGAGTGAGGGGGGTGGGGTGGGGTGGGGTGGGGTGGGGTGGGGGCAAAGATGTTTTGGGTGAGCGTGTTGGTATGGGCTATAGGGATCAGAGGTTAAAGGGCCAAAGGGAATGGGGTATAGGGGTGGGGTCAAAGGGTGTTTAGGCACTGGAGAGCAAGGGGCTGGGTTGGGGCTAGACATTCAGGCAATATTTTATTTGCATACTCATTATTTACATAATGAATATGCAAATACAATTTTGCCAGTCCACCAAAAGTTTGTGAATGGGTTTGCCAGTCCGCCACATAAAGAAGTTTGGGAACCACTGCCTTATAGTACAACCATACTAAAGACAGCAAGTCTAATTTGCTATCTATAGTGCAGAACGTGTCCCCTTTGTTCTTCCTACTGTATTCCCTTAACACTCAACTTTAAGCCTGAGTTTAACTTGAGTTGAATCCTATTCATATCAAGTGAAAATGATTTCTATACAATTCCTAAGATTTTTTTCATCACTAAGATTTAAACTTTGCAAATTTTTGCTACAAAATAGGTTTGCAATTTACATGTTTTGTTAATTTAGATCAACTCCACCAGTCCAGCCTTTTTACAGCCTTGACTTTTTACTCACTCACTCTCATCAAGAATATATGGCAAAGGGCTTCTCACAAGCACCTCATCTAGACTAGAAATTGGACAGAATTAAATGACATGTTAACAGCCTACTGCAGACAAAGCTTTATGTCTTTAACACCTAATCAATTGGTCTAGTTTTAACAGTCAGATTAATACAAGCTAAAGGTATACCGCCTTGTCTACATTAAGTTGTTAAAATGTTAGCCAACACTTTCAAAACAATAGTCTAGACAAAGCCAAAATAGAAATTCAGATTACAAAATTTAGCTAATTAGCATAATTTTCCTGAAACTTACAACATTATATATAATACACTGATAATTCTTTATGTAACATTTTCATATCCTCTGATGTAATGGCTTACAGAAGTACAACAAATGAAATCTCACAAAATGTTTTTAATGTATTAAGTGTTGTCGTGGTCATGTTGGTCCCAGGATATTAGACAAATAGTATCTTTTAATTTGCAAACTTCTGTCTCTCTCACCAACAGAAGGTGGCCCAATAAAAGGTTCATCCACCTTGACTTTTTAAGACCTTTTAAAGACAGTTAGGTATCATTCCCATTTTACAGCTGGGTGACTGAGGCACTAAAAGAATAACGTCAAAATTTATAGATAAATAAAGTATTCATTTAGAGTGCCTCCTTAACTACTTATTTAGTCTCATTTTCAGAGATGTTAAGTACCCACCACTCCCTTTGTCTCCACTGAGAATTGTGGGTACTGATATCTTCTGAACATCAGACCTATAGAATCTGAAGGTCCCAACAAAACAATGAGCAAATCCAAAAATATGGGTTTAAATGACTTACGTACAGTTATTACCAAAGCATCCTATTTTCCAGTCTCTATTCTAACAAGTAGATTAAATTACTGTCCCTATTGTCACAGTAAAATCCATCTCGTCCATTTCCCTACTTCAAATGCCTGAAAACTCACGAATAGCCACAGATCATTTTCATAGATCTGATGTGGATACAAATTTTATATCTGCACAGGGCTGTACAGATAACACGCTAATTCTAGCCTTTCCAACAAAAGAAATAACTTTGCCCAGCTTTCAGGCCAATTAAATCAAGAAGAGGGAATCAAGGATATTCCTAAACCTATGAATGACTGACTAAATTATAAATATTTTCCATAAATTCAGATCAAACATCAGTAGTTTATTAAAAAAAAGTAACTGCATTTCCAAGTTAATTCTAATGGGAGCTCCAAATTTAACTGGCTGTTGATAGGCTATCATCACATGAAAGTCCCATAACATGATCTAAAACAAAACAATGTGTTGCCATTGTCCTTGAAACCTGCCTCTTATTCAGTTCTTTGTAAACCAACTGTTCACAGATACTCGCAGCCCCCTACCCATCTACAACTGAATTCAAAGCTCACCAATACAGATACAGCAAGGTCAGAATTTTTTTTGAACATTCTTTGATTAATGCTGAGAGCTGCAGCATGTTTAGACAGGGTCATGACCCCAGGCATCCATTTAATCAAATTTCTCTGCGGCTTGTCCCAGTGGAGCCATCGCAACAAGAAACTCTCTCAATGAAAAAAAAAGTAAAAGTAAAAAAAAGCACACTTCACATCGCACATTGTTTACATGCTGTTAAGTAATTATTTCGCTCTTCGACCCCCACTGGCCATCAACAGACAAGTCACCTCCTTGGAGAGTCTGAAAAGCTTATTCAGCTGTATATAATTCATTTTGTTTCTCTCTTTCATAGTGAAGCTAACTGCTTGGCTTAAAGACTTCTTTGTGAATACTAAAGTACATGGTGTCCATGCTAATGATCTCACTAATTATAAGTCTATTTATCATACAAAATGTTCTCTGCTATTCTTTATGAATGGCATTTTATCTGAACTATAATACATCAATAATTTCTACTCCTTCCTCTTTACACCTTCCAGTTAAATGAACACAGTCCCTCTCATATTTACATGCTGCCTTTCTCAGGAATGTTGTCATTATTTCAGTGACCAAACAAGTTACTCAATATTTGTTCAATTTTCAATAATACTCTGATCTTTTATGCAGCTCTTTTTGAGGGCAAAGAGCAGAAATGAGTGAGGCAGGTAATAAAGAATTACAGTTTGCCTTTATTTAATAGCTCCATCAGTCAGAGTAACAGAGATGGATAAAATGGTAACCTATTCACCCAACCCTTCCTAATTGCTATCCTAAAAAGCATAAAGGGAACTGAATACAAGAACAAAGTTTAAATCTAATTGCAGTTCAGAAATTAAAGGTGAATTACCAACCATAAGTATAATCTACCCATCTTCTAACTCCCTGGGAAAAGAACTATAGATAGCATTAAAATTAGAAACTGAACAAAAGATTGAAAAGCAGGAGGAACCTTGTACTTTAAAAAACAAGGACTTTTTACCATCTGCTTCTTTTTCTTTCTTTTTTTTTATTCCATTTCTAAGTAAAGTAAGTAGACTCAGATGATTTTATTTATCTGAGGAAAAGAGAAAAAAAAGTAAAGGTTTACATGAAATTGTTTTCTTTATCATAATCAGTATAAGATTTGGGGAAAGACTTCCAGAAAGTTATGCATTCATGAGAAAATGGAGTTTTAAATTTTATATTTGATAACAAATTTTCAGTTTTCATTTTCATGGGCTGATCGGATTGTTTCACAAATAAACTAACAGTCATGGTTCCAATGTAAAGGCCAGAGTCTCTACCAGTTCCTGAAAAGTCATTACCAGTGGAGTTTTGGCTTCAAGTAATCTCTTTCAAGGATTATAGTTCACACAATACATATGAATTTTGTGACACAGGCTAATCATTAGATAAAG
The DNA here is from genome assembly GCF_049634645.1 of Pelodiscus sinensis. NCBI lineage: Eukaryota > Metazoa > Chordata > Testudines > Trionychidae > Pelodiscus > Pelodiscus sinensis. Next base: position 14,481,252 of record NC_134723.1, read on the forward strand.
ACTAAAGAAGAAGAGGAAAGAAACAGAAAAAAAAAAGAGTGAATCTGAAAGATTCAGAGAAGAGGGAGAGGAAAACAAATGCCAAGGATAATACAGAGTGAGGGAAAAGAGGAATTTATGATTTCCTTATAAAGAAGAATTAAAACAACTTATGACAAGAAATAAATGTCAACAAATATAATCAAAACATCTTAATCTTGCTTATTTCATCCATCCAAGAAAAAAATCCATCTGTAAGATCTATGCCAGTAACAGCATCAGTACCAACCAAGGAATAAATATAATTTGAAGGGTTGTTTTTTTTGTTTTTGTTTGGTTTTGGTTTTGTTCTTTAAAGCATAGAATCAGCAGCAAGGAGACCAAGTGATATTGCGCTCAAAGACAGATTTTTTTTTTAAATATGAAATGGAGGTATCAAAAATATAACGTCTCAACACACTATTTCTCCAACACTTCATCTAGACTGCAAGCTTCTTTCAAAAGAAGCTTTTCCAGAAAAGATCTTCTGGAAAAACTTTTTTAAAAACAGAGTGTCTACACAGCAAAAATGCAATGAAAAAACGATCTGCCTTCTCGAAAGAGAGCATCCACCTTGATTATCTTGGCTATCTTGCATGTAAGGCCACCTGGAACCAGTTCAGGCAGGGCATTAGGTCAGCAGTTGCTTCTGAATGCTGTTGCCTATGCCTAGCTGAGAAACATGCTTAAGGGAGCCCCCATCCCCATGATAGCTTTTTCTCTGTTTCTGCTGCGTGCTTGCCTACCTCTCGAAGGGACAGCAAAGCTTTAGAAGCAAGTGCTCTGATTTCCCTGCTTCAGGACACCACAGTACACTTCTTGCCTTGACGCCAGAGCTGCCCCTGGACATGTGATGGCCCCACACTGCCACACGGCAGTTTCTGCAGCAGTGTTTGCAGGCTGCCTTCATGGTGCACGAGCTGGACACCAAGCTCCTCACTGAGACCCTCTCCCTGTGTGTGGGAGCAAGGCCCTTGCATCTGCACCCCACAGTGAAAAGACGGTTGTGGAGTTCTGACTGATGGGACCAGCGGGTCATGGAGCGGTGGAACAACTAGCAGTGGCTCCAAAACTTCCACGTGCAGAAGGCCAACTTCATGGAACAGTGTGCCCTCTGATGATCGGACACCTACCTATGGCATGACATCCCCCTGGAGAAGTGAGTCGCCATCGCCGTCTGGAAGCTCTCCACACTGGACAGTTAACAGTCGGTGGGCAACCAGTTCAGCATGGGAAAGTCCACCATCGGGGGCCCTCCCCATGGAGGTAAGACACTGTCAAGCTGCAGTCCATGTGGGGGAGAGTCCTAGAAAGGGGGACCCTAGGGAAAGGGGTAGTGGAGTGGGCTGGGGATGGGGGGGAAGCCCCATCTCCAGGGGGTTGTGCCGTCCCACCCTCACACGGCCCTGCTGCTGGGAGGGGCTGCCTGGTAGGGGATGGCTCCTGGGGTGTGTGGGGGGAAGGGGACAGGAACTCCATCTCATTCTCTGTTTTGTGTGTTTCTTTGTCTCGTTCTGCAGGTTGTGAGGGCCATCAACTCCGTCCTGCTACACAGGGTCATCCACCTGGGAGACCTGGACCCAATCGTCACAGGATTTGCCACCCTGGAGTTCCCCAACTACGGGGGAGTGATTGATGGAACCCACATCCTAATCCATGCATCACATCATCAAGCCACCAAATACATAAATCACAAGGGCTATTTCTCAATGGTTTTGCAGACCTTGGTCGACCACCGTGGACAGTTTACAGACATTTTTGTTGGGTGGTTGGGCAGAGCACACAACGCCCGCATTTTCAGAAACTCCAGCCTCTACTGGAAGCTGGAGACTGGCACATTCTTCCCCCAGAGAGATTTTCGGGTTGGGGAAGTGCAAACGCCACTCTGCATTGTCGGGGACATGGCCTACCCACTAATGCCTTGGCTCATACAGCCCTACACCGGCCACCTGGACCCCAGCAGGGACCAATTCAATGCCCACCTCAGCCAGACCTGAAACCAGGTCAAGTGTGCCTTCGGGCATGGTTCAGGTGCCTCCTAACCCACCTCAACATGAGGGAGCACAATATCCCCGAGATGGTGTAGGCATGTTGTGTTCTCTACAACATAGTGTAGAGGAAGGGGAAGGCCTTCCTACCGGGGTGGGGGGCAGAGGCCAGGGAAGGGAGGGCCTTTGAGCAGCTGCAGACAGCTGCCATCTGCCAGGCCCATCAGTTGGGCGGGTGCATCCAGGAGGCCCTCAGGGAAAGTTTCTCCCAGTGATTCTCCCTAGGGCCTCCCCACTAGGGGCCTGTGCCTTGCTCCCTTATACCTTTCCCACAACAACTCCTCCTTCCCTCCTTCCCTATACTCTCAATAAACACACCTGTTTTGAGTTGAAGAAAACAAACTTTATACTCTTTTTATTAATAAAAGTAACTGGGGAGTGTGGAGTGGGGCTGAGAACCTGGATGGGGGATGGACAAGGGGGGCTCAGGGTTGGGAGCGCCGCATGGAGCGGCTGGAAGTGCCACTTTGGGTCCGGGGACCTTGGCGAACTTGGGGTGGGGTGGGGCCTGAGACAACAAGGGGGTGAGTAGGGAGGGGGCTGGAGCGGGGTCAGGTATGGCAGGCGGGGTTGAGGGAAAGGGCATAGGCATAGCAGGGGGGGAGGAGCGCGGGGTCAGGAGCAGGGACAGGAGCCAGGTGTGCCATCATTTCCCGGATAGTGGCATACATGTTTTCGCCCTGCCGCACAAGCTGATTCTACCACTCCACATCATCCTGGACCTTCTTGGCTAGGGCCTGCTGCAGGACACCCACGTGCTGTCTCATGAGGTCCTCCTGGACCCTTCTGTGCTTGCGGCTCCCCTGGGGTTGGGTGACTGCCTCCAATGGCATGGCTCACCCCTCAGCAATGGCTGGTCTGGCTGTGGAGAATAAAGAGGAAGAGGCGGTCAGTCATCCATGCAGAAACTGTCCCTGAGGCCGTGCCCTCCTCTGTGAGCTGCAACCAACAGTCCTTTGGCTAGAGGACAGGGAGGTCCTGGAAGCAAGATCATGTGTAGCCTGCACAGCGGGCCCTGTCTCACATGAGCCCCGAGGTGCCCAGGGGACCACGCTTCCTGCTTCCACACCGCCCCTCCCCGCCAGCCCACGGACAAGCAGGCAAAGGAAGTGTCCAGCCACGATGGGATCCCATGGGCGGCAAAAGGGGCCTGAAGTAGCCTGATCTTCCATGGGGCCCACGCACACACCTGCACCTGGCAACACCGTCCGAGTGAACGGGTGGTGCGGGCAAGCATGCCCATGTGCTGCATGTGGCACTCCTCAGTCTGTGTGGCGTCATGCGTGTGCCCTTGTGCCCAGCCTGCTTCCAGCAGTGGCTGGTGGTGAGAGGGCGTCACCTACATCACCTCATGGGTCAGATGTGTGTGGGGGGCTCCCCTGAGTCTGTGAGCAGGAGCCCATGGGTGTTTCAGGGCTGCCTCCTGAGGCCGCATGGCGCAGACTGGCACTGCATGTTCTTCCACGTGCACGAATTGCAGCACAATCTCCAGGTCAAGCAGGCCAAGTGACGATCACACCCCATCCCCTCTGCACCCACCTCCCCCACTCTGTGTGTGTGGAAAACTGAGACCACTCACCTGATGATCCTTCCTCACCCTCAGAGGATGCCTGAAAGACATCCAGGGTCTGGGGTACTGGCTTCAGGGCCAGGGTGACCATGCTGGCTGTGTCCTCCTCCTCCTTCTGCAGCTGTTGATTGTCCTCCTCCTCCTCCTCTTTTGCAGGTACCTCTGGATGGGCGACGATGAGTGTCTGTAGCCCCAAGTCCACCACCATGGGTGGGGAAAGGGCTTTACCACCCTCCAGGATTTAGTGGAGTTCTTGGTATTGGGAGAGTACAGCGGTTCTGCCCTGGAGTGAGAGCTATGCTCACTGGCCCTGGTGGAGCCCTGGTAGAGCTCCTTAAATTTACTCCAAACCCGTTCTAATGTCCGGGAGGGGGGTCCCCTCTTGGTCAGAGCCTCGGCCATTCAGCCATATATGGCGGCATTTCATCGCCGGGAGTGGAGATCCTGCAGAATCTCCTCCTCCCCCCACAGCTCGAGGAGGGACAAGATCTCTTTCCTGGTCCAGGGACAGGATCTCCGCACCATTTGGTGCCCCTGGCTGGGTCCTGGGAGCCCTGGTGGTGCTCCCTGTAGGGCCAGGGAGGTCTCAGGGGGCTTATGGCTGAGCCATGGGTCCACAAGTGGGTGGCAGTCAGAGCCACACAGTGAGGTGCAGCTCCCAGGCCTGGCTTCCTGCCACAAGGCTTGTCCCAAATGCCTGAAGTTTTAAGAGCTGCCAGGAGACAGGAACTGTTTAGTTTGGATGGAGTGGCCACCAGGGAACCTCTGTTATTTTCTGGAGGCCTCTTTTTAAAAAAAAACACCCTCTTCCGTCCGAAAAAGCTTTTTCAGAAAAAGGCTTCTTCCTCGTAGAAAAAGGTTTACCACCATCAGAAAAAACCCTCCATTCTTTCGAATTTTTGCAAAAGAATTCAATAGCAGTGTGGACATAAGAATTGTTTTTCTGGGAAAATGACTGTGTTTCCGGGAAAATGCTGAAGTATAGATGCACCCCAAGATAGGGATGTTATTCAAATAATCAGTTAGCCAGCTTTTTATCCCCTTCACATTACTCACGTGCGAAAGATTTTCCATGAACTAGTGAATCTGACCCACAAGTCCTGATTCTTCACATATTTCCTCTTTATGCTAGACAGAGAGTGTAAGGTAGGTTTGCATTATCAAATTGGAAAAGTAGGTTTACATCTGCTCTAGGCTCACTCTCTACAGAAAGCAGTGGAGAACCTAGCCCAGATAGGGCAGTCAAAACACAATGCCACATGCCATTAAGCATACCAAACATGTTGGCTGGGTTCAAACTTTCAAATCTTCACAGTCTTAAGCATCACAAGTTTGATGTTAGTTTTAGTGTGATTAAATTCATTAAAAGAGTGGACATGGCATGATAGAAGTTTCCATAGAAATGTGTTGTAAAGAAGGATTCAAACTTGGAAAAAAAAGATTCAGATATCTGATTTTTTCCCCTCATTTTACTGGCTAAGACTTCGAATTCATTAGAAGCAGAATAACTAACAAAACTCGTATTGATTTCAGTTGTGGGGAATGTTAAGGCCCAATATAGTATTAGTAATAATGTTGGCTATACAGAGAACACACAATCAGGTTGTCAATTTCAGTTATTAAAAATAAATATTTAAGGACTGGGTTTTTGAAAGTTTTAGCTTTAAAGAAACATCATAAATGCTATTTTCTACAATTATATTTTAAAATGAAGTACATTTTAATTTCTTGTATAGTCATAAGACCACAGGGAAAGTGGGAACCAAGATTGTCACTGAGTGCAAATACTGTGGATCTGACCTTAAATTTCTTCATACCTTACAAAAGTATTCTTACAGCAATTTGAGTGAAGTTTTCTGTTTATCTGCCTTTGACATACTCTTACAAAACATATTCTGAGTATTCTAGTTATCTTCAATCTTTCCTGCAATGTAACTTCTAACTGCTTACTAGGTTTCTTTCGAAATACAAAAATTGCAACAATGGGTCTGAGTAAAACCAGTAAAACATTAGCTTCTTTCAATTTTTTAAAAAATGATCTAACTATACATTAAATATAAGTAAGATTCTATCCCCTGGGCATGTACCTGATTACTAAATGACCTTGTGAGCTAGGGATCTGGATGAAAGTATGTCTTGAGCAATGTGGAAGTGATGCTTGTTGATCTCTGGAAAAATTTGGAAGCAGAAACCTTATTATTTACTGCCTTGTTCTTGTGTAGATTACACCTGGAAAAGTGAGTACTAACAAACCTACTGAATCAGAATGGTAGCATTTTAAATCCTTTTATAATGTGTGTAAATCACTACAAGCACTACAACACAGTGGAAAGTCAGGCTCAGAGTCTGCAATGTCTTTTTCGGGTATGTAGTTGCTTTTGACCAAAATGGCTAGAAATCTCAAGATCACACTAGGGATGTTAAAGGTTAACCCATAAGGCTTACCGGTTTCGGTTAACTAGTGGGGGCTGAAGCAGCTCCCTGCCAGCCATAGGCAGGGGGCTGCTCTAGCCTCATGGGGCCTGCTGGAACAGTTCCCATCAGTTGTGGGCCAGGCCTGGGTCAAGCACACCGCCAGCAGGGGTTCTCCATCCATGGGGGGAGCGTTCCAACCCAGTGGAAGCAGCTTATCATCCCTTCCTTCCCCTCCCCATCCCCCATTTCATCAGTGAACCAGTTAAACTTAAATTTAACTGATTAACTAATTAAACTGGATTTTACATCCCTAGATCATACTGTAGTCTACACTACTCCTGGATTCTAAGGTTCTGAGAGTGACCTTGCAGTGTCTTAAAGTTTCCCTGAAATTCACCCACAGTAGCCACCAAACACACAGACTCTCTCACACACATGCACTGTCACACACATAGAACCGGTCACCACCAATAAATCCACTGTCACACATGCACACATAGTGACAGTGTCCCACACACGGTACCACCCACCAACCCACACACTATCTCTTTTGCCATCTCTACTCAAACCATGACACATGCCCTAGTCACCTGCAAGCTAGGCCACTGAAATGTGCTTGAGGATTTCATTTACACCTCAATGGAATCTCCAGCTACCATTAGCACATAATTCAAAATGATCTTCTCCTGCATGAGCTGCAATGTAGCAAGTAACTTGTACACCTGAATTATTAGATATTATAGCCAGATGGACCATCATGATAATCTAAACTGACCTCCTGAACAGCACAGACCAGAGAATCTCACACAGTAATTTCTGCATCAAGCCTCATACAAAGTATCTTTTGCTTTAGCCAAAATAGATTCTTTACACTGTCTGTAGATCAGCCAGTAAAGAAGGGGGAAAACAAAAACATACGTAACCTGTATATTATAATCCTATCCTATCATCATAACTGGGAGGTCCTTCTCCTCTGGTGTCCAGCCCAGACTGGGCTGAACTACTCCCTTTTATACTGCTCTAGCATTTGGAGCATGCCCAGTCTGGGGGGAGGGGCAGGACTTCCTCTGCCCACAGTGTTTAAACCCCTCCCGTCTCAGTGCGGGGTATATGCACCCTGTCACAGGGTCACACTAACATTTCTGAAGGAATCTTTATTTAGCATGTTCTTATGGTGAGGGAACTGAAGTGGGAATCCAGAGACTAGAATTATTTCCCAAGCCCATTGAGGGTAAGTCCATGCTGCAAAGAAAAATCTACATTGCCAACTCTCAGAGCCCTGATCAATTAATTTGGGCTTGCAGGACTCAGGCTTGTGGAGTTAAAAGTATCAGTGCAGATGTTCGGCTTGGGCAATAAAATGGCAGTGGTTCACTAGCATTAGTCCCTGGCAGGCCGCCATCACTATATTTACCTGTACTTCTACAGGTACTAGCAATCACAGCTCCCTTTGGCCATGAATACCTGGCCAATGGGAACTGTGGGAAGTGGCACCAACTGCGACACCATTTCTTGAAGCTCCAATTGGCTGGGAACAGCAATCTGCAGCCAAAAACAGATGCAATCACTTGCAGTTGAAGAGACACAGGTAAATATAAAGGTGGAGACCCACCCTGGGACTGTATTTGGCTTCCTCTTGGGTAGAATCTGAAACCCAGCAAGGGAATAGTCTTGAACCCTTGACTCCAGTGTAAGTGGAAATGTCTACAGTGCTGTATTTAACCCAGGAGCCCTATAGACTTGCTCTGAGTCTCCGTAAAGTGGGCTTTTCTTTGCTGTGTTCACATACCCTTCGTGATCCTTGGCAAACCACTTAAGCCTGCTGTGCCTCAAATATTCACTCATATTTATGAAGCAATCTGAGATGTGTGACTGAAAAAAGCCATTCCAAGTGGACATCTGGATGTGCCAATTGCTTCTTATTTAACCACCAGGGTCCTATATTTCAGGGTTTTCTTTTTTCTTTTTTCTAACCATTCATGTATTTTGGAAAACCTCCAATGCTGCAGTAGGAACCTTCTCAGTGGCATTCTGCAGACAAAACATCAAGGAGAAAAGGGCCTACTTGTAACCATGAAATATATTACAATAAATGCAGAATACAGAAGAATAATTTTAAACCCATTCAACAGACAAACGCATCTAAATATTTTTAACTCTCTAGAAATCTAAGATATTTGTTATTGGAAGTAGTAAACTAATCTCTGACTATCAAATTCTTCTACATGCCTTGAATGTACACTTGCATTAAATAATAATTTTGAGACCGAATCTGTCATAAATTATGTAGACAGATTTCCAGCTGACAACAGTGTGAGCTGTGTGTACATTACATAGAGCAGAATTTGTTCCTTTATCTTTGTGCAATAATAATGCTTGAATAGTTAATTATTTTTAGAGAGATACTCAATGATACCTTAGAGTTAACTATAAAGAATCTTTCTCAAAATCACAGAAGCTTTCAAAATGGAAGGATTTTTTTTTAAAGTATGACCTTAGCAAAAAGTGGAAATTGTTAGTACAAATAAAATGTAGAACAGAGAAATGTAATTTGCAACAATATAAATGACAAATTTCACCTTTTTATGCTCACAAATGAACAGTTATCACACAGAAAAATTGTCAGTTGTATACAGTATTTGATATTATTCATGAACTTCTTTACTGGATAATATTGGTATGAAAACCATACAAAATATGATTATTAGATATTAAAATTAAAACTGATTAATGAAGCAGGAGTTTTTAAATTATATTTTCATTATAATTCTCTCTGCTCTACATTAGCTACATCTCTCACCCAACCAGGTACCAAAAACAAGACTATGTGATATATATAAATAGCCCACTGTTCATAAATGGCAAGTTTTATGTGTTATATAATTTAAAATATGCTTTAGCTAAATACTGAAGCAAAAAATGCCTTCTAAGAAAATTCTGCAAAAAAATCCAAAAAGAACAGAAGAATCTAATACAATACATAAAACTCAAAAATATATACAATTCTTATTTTGTAAGCAGGGAGAAGAATCAATTGCTTCATGCATTTTGCTTTAAAAAAAAAACCTTACTCCTTATGAAAGCCAGTGAATTTCCAATTGTGCATCAAGTCATTTTTTGTCAAGTAGAATATAGCCTACAACACTTAAATCTTCTCAGCAATTGGCATTTGCCAGATAGTCGTAATGTACCATATAGTCCGTGTGACAGGGTGTGCATGCCCCGCCCTGAATCAGGTGGGGTTAAAACCCCGTTGGCAGAGGAAGTCCCACCCCTTCAGCCAGATGGTGTATGCTCCAAATGTGAGGCAGCATAAAAGGCAGTTGTGCAGCTCAGTTTAGCATGGCCACTGAAGGAGAAGGACTTCCACCACGAGCTCCACACAAGCACCAGCCCAAGACCCAGACGGTGGACCCCAGAGACCCCGGAGACCGCCATGGGCTACCTGTGCCAGAGGAGCCCCAGAGAATACAGCCAGACTGCAGTAGAGCCAGAGAATCCAGAAACCACCTGGGACAGACCTGCACCGGGGCTGGAAGGAAGTTACACAGGGAGGGTAGTTGAGTGGTATCTCCCACCCAGGTGAGCTCAGCGTATTTTGGTTAGACTTCCCACTGAGCAACTGGTCTAACGTGCAGCCTCTCATAGGGCCCTGGGCTGGGACCCGATGGAGTAGTGTGGCCCCAGGTCCCCCTACCGGAGCAACTGGCCCCATCCCCAACTTATTGATTTTGGCCACTAGGCTGTGCTGTCCTGAGCTAAAGGGCCATCTCCTATTGAGTTTGTCCACTAGACTGCGCTTGCCCTAAATTAATAGCTACCCCTTATGGTCTCCGGTTGTCAGGCTGTACCACCCTGACCTAAGGGCTACCCTATTAACTTTAGCCATTGGGCTGCACTACCCTAGAGCGAGGCTAAGTGTTCATGGACTAGGGGAGATCACCAATGGTCCAGCAGCTGACAGGGCAATGTCCATACCCCAGAGTACTCCCCAAGGGACTGGGTTTGCATATGCCGCAACAGTCCCTCTCTCAGAAAAGGCAAACATTCTTTTCCTGAATAAAAACACCAAGGGGAACGTTTGTGGAATATTACACACCATTTACAAACTACTTCCAAATAAAATAAGGATTTCTGCAATTCATTAATCCCAAAGTATTGCCATTTTGCAATTGTGCTTACTGCAAGGAAATCTAACTCTTGGCACCAAGACGTAAACCTCTTTTCCCCCAGAACACAGATGGTGATCTTTCTTAAGCACACCCATGGGATAATACACAATATAACTCAAAAATAAAGAGGGATGTGGGCAGATGCCACCAGAAAAGAAATCTGCCCAGCATACGTGGCATGAAGAGAAAGCTAAAATTCTAGCTTGTTTTGATGCATAATTAACTCTGGCCATTTAAAAAAATATTCATCTGAAGAAGTGGGTTGTACCCAGGAAAGCTCATGATACCATCTATATGTTTTGTTAGTCTTTAAGGTGCTGCTAGACTATTTGTTGTTTTTTAAGTTTTTCCAGTTACAGAGTAACTTGACTACCCCTCTGAAGCTTCTGGCCATTTAGCATGTCCAGAACTAGTCTAGTTTTACCTCTGGCCAGCAGCTTAAAACTTTGATAAACTTTAATTGTTCTGGTTGATATTTTTTTATGACAGGTACCTCAGACCTTTTCTTAAATGTTTTGTTTATACAGTTCAACTGTTTCTGAGAACAAAGTTGGGGGAAAACATTGCTTTGTCCATGTTGAAATTCTTGCAATCATTTCATTGAGAAGATTTACCACCTTCTTACTTTGGACAGGAACTTGAAGTTTAGCAAGGGAGTTGGCCTAGTGGCAATCTTAATTTAGGCATTTCCTAATGTTTGGGTACTTGATTCAACAAATTTTAAGATTACTTTAACAATTTATGTTCGTGTAATTGTATGTAAGTGTATAAAAACACTTATTAAGTTATGTAGGGTTCAGCAATTGTCACAAACATTTCCAAATTTAGAGCTAGACTGAGCAAGCTTTATATTTAGGAAGCAATTCTTCTGTATTGGTATTCCATTTGCATTAAATAGGATCAGTCACATAACTAAGAGTTCACCAATACAAGTAAGGGCTCCACAGCATAGCCCCCACTGAAAAGGCCAGTACTGTATTTGACATTTGCCCTTAACATTGGTGGTGCACTAAGAACAGCATTCCTGGGCTGTGTCCAGACTCAGGAGTTTTTTCGAGAAAAGTAGCCTTTTTTCGAAAAAACTTCACCTGCGTCTAGACTGCAGCCGCGTTCTTTTGAAATTAAATCGAAAGAACGCGGCTTTTCTTTCGACGGCAGAAAACCTCATTTTACGAGGAAGAACGCCTTTTTTCGAAAGTGCTCTTTCGAAAAAAGGCGTTCTTGAATGCAAACAGGGGTTTTTCGAAAGAGAGCATCCAGACTGCCTGGGTGCTCTCTTTCGAAAAAGCGGCTTGTTTTTTCGAAAGTACCACTTGCAGTCTAGACGCTCTTTTTCAAAAGAGGCTTTTTCGAAAGTATCTTTCGAAAAAGCCTCTTTCAAAAGAGGCTTGCAGTCTAGACGTAGCCTTAGTGTACCACCAATGGCTCACCGGCGTTCACAGAAGAGAACAGAAATTCCTTTTTGTCCTTATGTACCAGTTGAAACATAACATGACTGAAGGTAGATCAAGATTAGGCCTCTTAGCCTAGAATGGATGTGTAGTGTTAAATAGAACAGGTAAGGAAAGAAGGATAGGTAAAACAATAAATGAAGTCAAAGATAGACAAGGAAAAATTAAAAAGTCAGTGATTATTCACAGAACTAAATGAGCAGCATACACATATACACATACACACACAAAGAAAACTAGTATTCTACTAATGAATGCACAAATTTGTCCAGGTTGCTGTCTCTATAAGTGTGTAGGAAACATGGTTCATCCTGTTCATACTGCCACAATAAACTGAGTTAGTTTCACAGCAATCTCTGTATAACTGATAGTTGGCTATAATGTTCTTTTTTAACAAAGAAAGGATTTCCACTAAGTTCATGAGAAAAAAATTGCAAACTTCATCCCAAACACTCTTATAATCAATTTGTCACTTTAAACTTTAGCACAGTAGTCATCAACGAGTAGATCAGGATCTACAGGTAGATCATGGAGCCTCTGAAAGGTGATCCTGACTGGTTTGGCGAAGAAGCTATCAAACACTGGTCCTTCAGTTGCCCGCCCCGCCCCCCAGCCTCCCACTCACTGTCATGTTGCTCCTGTCCTCTGCCTTAGAGCTGCCCCCCCAGGAGCCTCCTGTTTGCTGTGCGGGAGGGGAGAGAAAAAAGGCAGTGCTGATGTCTGGGTGTCCCTCCTCCGCCCCACTCCTGTACCATATCTCCACACAGAGAGAAGAGGATGGAGGAAGCCTAACAATGCTAATTCTGTCACTCTCACACACTGTGTGCGTGTCTGTCATTTTCACACACAAAATATGCTTCACTCTCATCTCCTGACCCAACACATATGCGGGGGGTTGTTGTTACTCCTTTTTCTGCTTGCAAAGTGGGTTATTTTTCATTTTTGACTGGTTTGTGCATTTCATAATTTTCATTTCTCTCTTATGCTTAAATTTAATTCTTTGAGTAGTGAGTTCTCAAATGCCAAACCTGTCATGGCAGGAGTAATTATCTCTGTGGTAACTGCTGCTCCTGGAAGTGGCTGGCATGTCCCTACAGCCCCTGAGAAAGGCAGAGGAGGGGGTCTCTGCATGCTGTCCTTGCCTGCAGACTCTACTCCTGCAGCTCTCATTGATCAATAGCAGGGAACCCTGGCTAGTAGAAGCTGTGGGCTCAATACCTGTAGAATGGGAGGGGGGGAAGCACATGGCGCCAAGGAGCCATTGCTGTACATGCCAGCTGCTTTCAGGAGTAGTGCAGGGCCAGGGTAGGAGTAAGCCTGCCTTAACTCCAGTGCTCCACCACCCGGAAGCCATATCAGTTAAACGGTGCCCAGCCAGATCCTGCTTCCTGAACCTCTATCACAGCACTGAACCTCCTCCTGGACCCAACCTCCTGCCCCAGACGTGAGTCCCCCTGCACCCGAACTCATTCCCAGAGCTTGCACCCTGAAACTCTTCCTGGACCCCAATCTCCCACCCTGAGAAAAGCCCAGAGCCCCTCCCATGCTCCAAACTCCTTGGCCCAACCTCCTATCCCAGCCTGGTGAGAATGAGTGAGAATGGGGGAGGAAGAGAGATGGAGTGAGCAGGGTGAGGCCTCGGAGAAGGGATGGAGCAGGGGCAGGGTCTCAAAGAAGGGCCGGGAAGGAAGTGGAACAAAGGTATTTGGGTTTGAGGTAGATGGTACATTGCATTTAAATTGAAAAAAGTGGTTAAAAAGATGAAGACCACTGCTTTAGCAGAACCCAGAATAAATTTCAGCAACAGGCCTTAGTTTTATTAATATTTGGAAGGGGTAGTATGCACCTACCACAACCACTATATCTCATATACCAAATATTTAACTGGGTCCAGTGTGAGGTCTCCCACGCCATATAGCCAATAACTTGGCGTACAGTGCCAGGGTTTTCAAACTCGGCCTGCCTGGGTAAGCTGCTGGTGGGCTGAGAGACGCTTTGTTTTGTGAGCCTCACATCTCACATTGATTTCAGTTCGCAATTTCCAACCAAGGGGAGCTGCAGGAAGCGGTATGGGCTAGGCCACCCTGCATAAACCTCACCTTGGCTGAAAATGGCGAACCACGGACAATGCAAGCTCTGAGGCTCTGTTCCTATAGGCGCTTAAATAAGCAAAGTGTCCTGCAGCCTGCCACCAGCTTACCTGGACAGCTCCATGACCCAAGTTTGAAAAGCCTTGTAATACACAGCTTCACCTACCCTTGAATCCTCTTGCCCTTCCCCCTTCCATAGAGAATCTCAAGCTGCAAAGACTTCAGGTCTCCCCACTTCTCCCAGAGCAAAATTCCAGCTCTCTTATCTCTCAGAGACAGACCTTTTAATTTATGTTCATTAAACAAATGCTCACATTTGTGATAAGCTAAATATTCTTATGAATTCTTAACATTGAATTCAATGTGGCATTTGTGCCACTCCTTTCTACTAACTTTACCATCATGATGGTACAAAAAAGGAAAAATCCCAGTGGGATACTGCCAGTTTGGCCCTACAGGAAAAAAAATCCTTCCTGATCTCAAAATAGAGAGCTAGTCACAAATAAAGAACCTTAGAAAACACTGTTCCTGAATACAGGTAAGGAGGAGCAGGAAAAGGGGACAAAGGCCCAGTGGAGAAAGGAAGACAACACAGAATCAATTCCTAGTTCCCAGGATCAGGCCAATGGGAGGTGAAGTGCACTGGGCAAAGAGGGGCCCAGCTCTACATTCTCAGGCACACGATCTCTCTCTCATCCTTCTTTCTGTGTTGTCTATTGCAATGCTTGTCCTACCATGCTCAACAGAGGTGTGCTTATGTCCTTATGCTCTCTTCATGATTCTCTATTTTTCTGTATTTTATTTCATGGTAATAGAGGATTTTAATGTGATTAGATACAAAGTTGTTCTGGGTAAACGTGAATGTATTATAGGAAGTGATTATTCCTCTTTGTGTGGCACTGGTGAGGCCACAACTGGAGTATAGTGTCCAGTTTTGGGATCCCACTATAGAAAGGATGAGGACAAACTGAAGAGTCTCCAATGGAGGACAATGAAAATGATGAGAGGGCTGAAGCATATGACTTAGGAGGAGGGGCTTATTTAGTATGTGGAACAGAAGAATGGTGGGGGATTTGATAGCAGTCTTCAATTCCCTGAAGAGGGGAGGGCTTAAAACAGGATGGAGCCAGATTATTCTCAATGATAGCAGATGATATGACGAGCAGCAATGGTCTCAAATTGCAGTAGGGGAGGTTTAGGTTGAATATTAGGAAAAAGGTACTTCACTAGAAGGGTTGTGAAGCACTGGAATGAGTTACTTAGGGAGGTGGTGGAATCTCCATCCTTAGAGGTTTTTACAGCAGGACTAGAATGATTTTGTTAGGGTGGTCCTGCTTTGAGCATGGAGTTGGAACCTGATGACCTCCTAATGTCTCTTCCAACCTTCATCTTCTACGAGTCTATGATTTCTATCTTCTATGGCATGTCTTGCCACTACTGAAAAAAATGGAGCACAGCAGTGATACCAATACATTTTTAAGCCAAGGGGAAGCACAACTGAAATCAATTGAAGTTTTGCATGCATGTATATTTGCTTAAAATGAGACCTGAAGTCAACACAAATGCCACTTAAATTTAATTTCTGAATATATAAAAACATAATATAACGGTACTAGCATACTAACCTATCATATGAACTCATTGAACTCCACCTGCATACCAGTTCCTATGTAGGTTTTTAGTCTAAACTGGGAAGAAAATTGTCACTTTAAGAATTACATGATCTGGCCATGAAGCTCTTATATAATACTTTCATCAGTTATTTTACTGATTAAAGCTGTTCGATTTTCTTTATGGATCTCACTAAGAGGGCTTCCTGAAGGAAAGCAACTGGAAAGCTTTAGAATTCACACTTTCATTGCTTAATTCATTTACAAAGCCCACATAAAAGGAAATAATCTTTAAATTTGCAAGTCTGCCTTCTGAATATATAGCAGCCCCTGCAACTGTCCTAGCCTTCAAAAATTTCAGAAGCCTTTCCATGTCAGTGCTATATTGGGATAATTTAATATAGTGTAAGATATGCTGATAAAATAAAAATTCCAACCGTGTAACAAAAATGTAGTTGACAACATGTATATTATGCAATTATGACTGTCATTTTATTACTGTTATTAATTTATTAGTATAATTGCAATTTTTTCAATGTCATAATGTGATAATAAAGGACTTGTCATTACTAAGTTAACCTCAGTACATCTCTGACCTCAGGGGAGGTAGCTGTACGCTTTCAGTCCAAAATGAGCTGTCAGTTACCACAACGACATTTTGATGACTACATTATCTTGTAATTAAATGTCTCAACAAACTTCTCCTTTTGATTGACAGGTAGTTAAGACTATCTTTGACCACAGGGCAGTTTCTTTATTTTTCAAGAATAATTTTTCAGCAAGTGCAGAATAAAAACAAGAGATTAAAAATTAAAATGTTTAAAAAGTTGTTGTCTATTGCCCAAATTATTGTATAACAGTAACAACTTTGACTGATTAGGGGATTTTTATGAAGTTCTTTCTTAACATTTAGGCACATAAAGAAGTAAAATGTCTTTACTTCCTTTCCTTTTCATCTCCACACTTTACTTGTAGAATAACAAAATGCATAGAATCAATGCTAACAACTTAATATCCAGTATAGAACATCTAAATAAATCTATTAGACACAAACTCCTAAGATCCTGTTCCTGAAAGCTGTCCATTCACATTGAAGTAAATGAGAATTCAATCAAAAGATCAGGCTGATATTGTTCAAGAAGTCCTATCCACTGAACAAGTTTAGTGCTGTTTCTACTAAAATGAAAAAATGTTGATCCATTAGTCTTGTAATTAAATGACATCACAACCTACATCAACAGAAGGAGTTGTTCCATCAGTGCAGTTCTCTCATTGACCTAGCACTGTCTGCATCAGGGATTAGATTGGTTTAACTGTGTTGCTCAGCCCTGTGGATTTTTCACAACCCTGTAGAATGCAGTTAAACCAGCCTAATTTTATAGTATAGACCAGGCCAATAGGGAAAAGAGGAGGCTGACTATCCTCCCCCAAGTTGTTTGTAGTGTTTCTATAGCTATGTTGATTCCCAGATATGAGAGGCACAGATATGATAAAATATTGGATCACAAATTAAGCATTTTATGTTAAAGACAAGCCCTTTGAAATAAAAGCCAAGATACCAAATGGTGAAAACAGAAATAGAAAATAGAACAGAAAACTATTATTTTAATAAAGAGGCAGAGAGTCTTCTATACCAGATCAGATTAGACCAAAGGACAATCAAGTCTGGTGTTTCTGAAACATCTGTTATCAAACAAGGCTTTTAGCTACATGACTTCTTTGTACTCCGTGTTATTTAAATCTTTAAAGGAGTTGGGCAATGTTTTGGGAATTTTAGAGTAATTGTCTCTTTTGGTCAGTTAAGCTGAAAAGCCTGTGGTTTAAAGATGAATGATCAGGTATTGGGAGGTTCATAGATAGCAAACTAAAAGTTGCATATGCTGGTGGATCCATTGCTCCGCACTCTCAATATGCTTCTATTTTCCCCACGCAGATATACCATAACACACTATATCATTGTTAAAAGCCCAATCCAACTGCCAATGAAGAGTCAGTACTGACAACTCTCGTAATTTTATCTTGACTCTCATGATATACAGGAAGTCCCCGGGTTACATCAATCAAGACTGACCAGCTGCTCTGCCCCGGGCTTCCTGGAATCAGCCGCTGGTCAGTTTCAGCAGCGGCTGAATCAGGACGCCTGGGGCAGAGCAGCTGGGGTGCTGCCAGGTTGGTCCAGTAGCCCCGAGGAGTGGCGCTGCGGGACCAACCCGGGAGCACTCCAGCTGCTCTGCCCCAGGCGTCTCCGATTCAGCCACTGCTGGTCAGTTTCAACAGCGGCTGAATCTGGACGCCTGGAACGGAGCAGCTGGGGCGCTGCCGGGTTGGTCCCGCCGCCCGCGTCCTCTGCGGCGGGAAAAGCCGCTCCGTGTCTCCCTGGTCTGCTGGGGGGAAGTGCCCCCCGCGCTGCCGGAGGCGGCGACAGTGGGGGAGGCACCCCGCACTAGCTGCACCCCGGTGGCAGCATTTCCATTCAGGCGGCGCTGAGGGAGCCCGGCGCGCCTGGTGCATTGTGGGACTGGGCTGGGAGTCCCGTTTGCGGGAGGAGGCGGAGGGAGAGCGAGGAGCGAGCCGGTAAGAAGGAGACCTGGGGGGGGCAGGCGGGGAGATTTAAAAGGGAATCTGCCTCCGCCGTTAAACACCCGGCCCTGCGCCGGGCTGCGGCTTCCGGGCGCTGCAGCGGCCAGTCGGGGCGCACGGGGCATGCTTGGCCCCAGCCCCAGAGACCAGCTTCGGGGGGGCCGGGGGAAGGGGATGCGAAGCGCCGCCGGGGCCGCTTTAAAGAACTCCCCACGCTGAGGCCGACTTACATCCAAATTCAACTTAGCATACCAGTTCCGACTTACATACAAATTCAACTTAAGAACAAACCTACAGTCCCAATTTTGTACGTAACCCGGGGACTTCCTGTATAGTGTTTCTCTTATATCCCCTGCCTCTGGAGTCATACGTGAGAATTTCAGTTTTAATTTAAAGAAAAAAAAGTTTCTAACCCAGATGGTTTCAAATAAAAGCCTGAAAGCATTAATTCTGATGAAGTTAAATAAAATAACAAACATTTTTTTAAAAAGCTTCAGGGGGTAGCTGAGTTAGTTTGTACAGATTAAACTTAAGAAACAACAAATGGTCTGGTAGCACTTTATAGACTAACAAAACATGTAGATGGTATCCTGAGCTTTCGCGGACACAGCCCACTTCCTCAGATGACTGGAATTTTTTGTCCACGAAAGCTCATGATATCATCTACATGTTTTGTTAGTCTATGAAGTGCTACCAGACCATTTGTTGTTTTTTAAGTTTATCTTTTTAAAAGTTCAATTTCAAAACCAAACGCATGATTTAAAAAAAAAAAAACCTTTGGTAGCAGCCCGGGTTCCTATTGACATCAGTGGGAGCTGTACAGGGCCCCAAGTCACCAGGGACAGTCACATGGGGAGGTCTAGTGAAAGCTAATGACTGGCCTGATGAAGAACAAAAGAAAAACCTGCTAGAGATATATAAGAAATGTTGCCCAAAAACATTTTACACCATAACTTATATGGAACTAGAAGACTTACCTGATGTTGCCCAGCTCCTTCAGGGAAGGCCAGTGGTGCGGAGGAGGGGGAGAGGGGGTGCAGGACTCAGGGTAGGGCTATGGGATGGTGAGAGTAAAAAAGGCTGGAGGGGGAAGAGGTGCAACAGTGAGGGTCAGGGAATGAGGAAGGGCTCAGAGTATGGGGGGGGTTCCAACCAGCACGGGCCTTTTTGGTCTCCAAAGAACCCCCCAGTCTCCCGGGCATTGTCTGTCCCTCCAGACAGCCCCAGCTGCCAGGGACTTTTTTTCTCTTCCCAGCCCCCACCAGAGGTCGGGGCAAATTTTTCTCTTCCCCCTCCAACACCGAGGGCAAGGGCTAGGGGGTGGGGACTGGGTTTGGGGCAGGGAAGCTATTTGCTTCTGTTGGCAGGCAAGATGGTAGAGCTCCAGCCCTGCTGGCCACTCCCTTGGTGGTACAGCTGCCCCCCGTAGCCACTCTCATACCACATCCCTCTGAACAGCAGCTCTTCCCTTTTCATGTTATGGAAAACTGTCCTTTTCCCAGGGCTTCCAGTTCTGGCACAACCAAACCCTGACCTTCCTAACAGACAGATGCACTCTAAAATTGAGACAGAGACAGAGACAGAGAGAGAGAGAGAGAGAGAGAGAGAGAGAGAGAGAGAGAGAGAGAGATACACATCTCTAGTGGGGATGCAGTTCAACTGAATTCTTTAATCCAACATGGCAATAGACCATGGACACAATGCAATTCATATTGGACAACTGGATTTTTGAAGCTCGTTTTCCTTTTGTCTTCTAAACAATATGTAAAGTTAAAAAGTAACAGCTTAAAAATTAAAATTTGTTGGTTAGGATACAACATTGTTACAGCTATTTTACTTTCTTATCTACATGTACCATGTGATAAGTTTCTATAGTTAGCTACACATATAGACATAATCTATGCATTTAAACTCCCTGACAAGCAGTCAAGTAATTAGGATAATACAAAAGAACTAAAAGTAGATTTAGTGTTCCAGAAGTGAAATATCAAACCCTTCACAATGCACTCTCGATTACTACTGCAGTTTTAATTACTTCACAGTTGATTGAATGCTAATACATGGCAAATGAGATATTGAGCATCAAAGTAAAAAGCTTTTAATTAAGCAAAACAAAGAAAGAGGATGTTGACAAGCAAAAGAGGAACTTTCCCAATTCATAACATCTCAGAATGAAATGATACAAGTGGAAAAATAACATAATTCAAGAATAGACTGAAACAATAATCCAATAAAAGATTATTATTCCTGCACAAGGCAATGAAGCAATGATATGTTTTATCAACAAATAATCTAATTTTATGGTCAGAATAATGTTGAAATGTCTCACACAGTATTTTACTCATAATGTAGCAAGCTAATTATACAAAAGATTCTGCACTGAAAAGTTCCTATTGCTTTTTCAATAGTAATTTTACAAGAAAAAAACAAAAACTAAGACCCTAAAACCTTCATACTTATTATTAATTATTAATTATTATTATTATTATAGAACTCAGAATGGTTTGGAAGGCTGATTTAAATCAAAATCATTCAATGATTAAAGGACACAAGAGAAAGCATTTCAAACACAAATACATAGTAAAATGCTAATAGATTCTTTCTTATTTCAATACTAAATTTGTCTTTCAAAGGATAATTATGTCTAGCCTTCTAAAATTAATAATACACTTTACTGATATATAGATATATAAATCTATCAATATATCTTAATATGTCAATATATTTCAAGATGCATCAATATATCTATATAGATATAGATATAGCTAGATATAGATGGATAAAAGTAGTTTTCATTACAGGATCACAAACCTGCCTAACTAAGGCCAGGTAGACCTGGAAGGAAGGGTTAAGGTATACAACTCCAGTTATGTAAAAATTCATAGCTGGTGTTGGCTTACGTTAACCCAAGTTTAGTGCTGTCTTCACAGAGGGAGGCTAATGGGAGCAAATGCTCCTGTCGGCTTCCCTTATTCCTTGTGACTGTGTGGAGTACTGGCACTGGCCAGAACTGCCTTTAGAATTTGATTTATGTGTCTCAACTAGACCTACTAAATCAAATACCAAAAGATGCCCTAAGTCGCACAGCATTACTCATATATAGAAGCTTTTATGCCTGTTTAACAGGCAGGCAAAATAAGGCACAAAGAGTGACTCAACCAAGGTCATAAACAGGTTAGTGGTGGCACGAGGCATAGAAAAAACACTTGTCATAATTATAATTATAATGCTACTGCTTTTGAATTCCTGTTTTCAATTGTTGCCAATTAGACTAACCAGGAAGTTCAGGGTAGCTTAGCTCTATCACCATGATTAAGTAAGCAGGCAATCTTTGTCTCTGTCAAATTTGACAACTCTTTTAATCTACTTGTCATTTTTATAGAGACAAGACAAATTAATTGCAACAAAAGATAGGCATGTTCAGCACCTCTAAAATTTTAGGCCATTCATTTTAATGTCCAATATTAGGAGCAGTATTAGGATATTACAGTCTCCATTTGAAGATCCATTTCAGTTCTGGAGTGCGATTTTTATATTTCCATTTTGCTGAAAATCAAGATGTAAACTACAGAACTTTGGAATATGATATGGAACAATTTAATAAACAGTAGCACTATACTCCTGGGCTGCGTCTAGACTGGCATGATTTTGTGGAAAAACTTTTAACGCAATAAGTGCTTTTGCGCAAAAGCATCCATGACCACTCTAGACGCGATTTTGCACAAGAAAGCACCGATCGCCATTTTAGCGGGGCTTTTTTGCGCAAAACAGTTCTTCCCTGTCTACACTGGCCCTCTTGCACAAGTATTCTTGTGCAAGAGGGCTTTTTCCCGAGCTGAAGCGTGAAAGTATTTGTGCAAGAAGCACTGATTTTGTACATTACAAAATCAGTGCTCTTGCGCAAATTCAAGTGGCCAGTGTAGACAGCTGGCAAGTTTTTGCACGAAAGCAGCTGCTTTTGCGCAAAATCTTGCCAGTCTAGACGCACCCCTGGTGTATGTTTACTCAGTATCATATCACTTATTCCGGAACTGAAACAGAAAAATCTGAACAATCTAATCTTTTTACGGTAGAAATTTTGAGCTGTCAAAAATGACTTAATGAAGGTCACTGGTATAATTAAAATATATATACATAAATGTGTTTCATATTTGAAATATTAATTAGAAATAAAATATGTATTTGAAAACAATGACTTTCTTCAAATTAATTTCAGTGAGAAGTTTAATTTAAATCTTCTATATTTATTACATATTTATATTAAGCTGAAATAATGTGTCTCTAAAAGGGAAATTAATTATGAAATGACAATAAAGGAAATGTTTTGACACAATCTCCTCTTCATGCATTAAGAACACTAACTCAAATATACAATTTTAAAACCTTCCTGATGTGTTGTACTGCCTGACTGGATAAAATATAGGAGAAAATTAAGCAACTGCAATATAACACTCTTTATTCTGATCCTCTAGGGCTCTCAATCCTGCACTGCAAGGATCATGTTCTCTAGAATACGCTACTGGAAATGTGCAAATAAAGTATCTCGCTTAGTTTTATGATATCCAGGTGTTCTCATTTTTAAGTACTAAGTGTAAAATGATTATCTAACAAACTTCAAAACAATTTCTAGTGAAGGAGAAGGTTCCAGGGTCTTTTGAGGGTTGGTGTTTCTTTTAAAAATTAAGACCAAAATGTTACATTACTCCTGTGACTAATATAAGAATGGCCATGCTGTGTTAAGGCCAAAGATACAGCCCACTAGCCTGCCAATGAACATTGCGAGAAGCTTCAGAGGGAATGACCACAACAAGGTAATTATTTAATGATATATCCATCCTGGCATCCGTTCCCAGCTTCCAGCAGTCAGAGGCTTCTGGACATCTAGGCTACATCTACACTTGCACAAGAAGCTTTTTGCGGAAGAGATCTTCTGCAAAAACTTCTTGCACAAGAGCGTGTCCACACTACAAAAGCGCATCGCAAAAGCAATGCGCTTTTGCGCAAGAGAGCATCCAGAATGCATGGATATTCTCTCAAAAGAAAGCTCTGATTGCTATTCACAGAATCAACACCAGAGCATCTTTGCTTTTGTTGATTGGCTCTTTTTGCGCAAAAACCCCGTTACCAGTCCACAAACACCTTTTTGCACAAGAACTCTTGCGCAAAAAGGTGTTATTCCTCGTAGAAAGAGGCATACCTACACTGCAAAAAACTCTCTGGGTATGTCTACACTACCCCGCTACTTTGAACTAGGAGGGTAATGTATGCATACGGCACTTGCTAATGAAGCCCGGGATTTGAATTTCCCGGGCTTCATTAGCATAAGCGGGGAGCCACCATTTTTAAATCCCCGCTGCTTCGAACCCCGTGCAGCGCGGCTACACGGGGCTCGAACTAGGTAGTTCGGACTAGGTGCCTATTCCGAACTACCATTACTCCTCGTGAAACGAGGTGTACCGATAGTTCGGAATAGGCACCCTAGTCCGAACTACCTAGTTCGAGCCCCGTGTAGCCGCGCTGCACGGGGTTCGAAGCAGTGGGGATTTAAAAATGGCGGCTCCCCGCTTATGCTAATGAAGCCCGGGAAATTCAAATCCCGGGCTTCATTAGCAAGTGCGGTATGCATACATTACCCTCCTAGTTCGAACTAGGAGGGTAGTGTAGACATACCCTCTGTTCTTTTGATTTACTGTAAATTTACTTGCGCAAAAATGAGCTTCAGGTGTGGACGCACCACAGGTTTTTGTGCAAAAATGGACGGTTTTGCTCAAAACCCATGTAGTGTAGACATAGCCCTAGAGTATAGGGTTGCCTCCCTGACCATCTTGCCTAATTGCTTTTCGTCCACCTATTTTCCCATGTACTTGTCTAATTCTTTTTTAACTCTATTATATTCTTTGTAATTCACAACATCACCTTGCAACAAGTTCCACAGTTTGAATACATGTTGCTTGAACAAATAATGTCTTATGTTTGTTTTATAATGGCTATTTAATTCACCCCATATCTGATATTGTAGATTCCTATCAGAATTTTCCTTAATTCTCCCTTTTCCAAGATGAAAAGTCTCAGTCTTTTTTAAAAATCTCATATTGCCATTTTCTGTACTTTATTCAATTTCCAATTTTGAGATAGGGTATCTAGAGCTGCACGCCATTTTCACATTGTAGGCATATGATCGATTTATATAGAGATTAGGGATGTTAAAATGCAGGTTATTGAGTAAACGTATAACTGCTGAAAGACTCAGCAGTTAGGGTATGTCTACACTACAGCACTAATTTGAACTAATTTAATTCAAATTAGTTAATTCGAACTCAGCTAATTTGAATTAGTGCATCTAGACCTAAAAACTAGTTCGAATTAGCATTTTACTAATTCGAACTAGCATGTCCACATTGAGTGGACCCTGAACCAAGGTTAAGGATGGCCGGGAGTAGTGCCGGCAGGGCATCAGATTAGGACTTAGAGCGTGGAGCTGCCGTCTCAGGTTAGCCGAGGGCTGTGCTTAAAGGGACCCGACCCCCACCCCAGACAGACGGTTCCCCGCTTGCAAAGCAGTCCTGGCTTGGAGTGCCCTGAGTGCCCACACTCGGCACATCACAGCACTCGGCTATCAGCCCGGCTGCACTTGCCGCAGGCTGCCATCCAGAGGAGGGTCAATTGGGGGGCAGCAGGAGAGCTTCCACCCCAAGGAGCCTGCAGAGCAACCCCAGTCCTCCCCATTGGGGGCTCGTACCCCACTCCTCCCTCACCTCCTTCCACTTACTCCTCCCTAGCCCCCCCTTCCTGATGTATAAAATAAAGGACACGTGTGTTCAAAAATAGAAACTCTCTTTATTGAACAAAACTCGCGGAGACTGGGAAAAGGAGGTGGGAGAGGGGAAGAGAGAGGGTGGGAGAGGGGAGGGCAACTAAAACGATCAGGGGTTTGGAACAGGTCCCATATGAAGAGAGGCTAAAGAGACTGGGACTTTTCAGTTTAGAAAAGGGAAGACTGAGGGGGGATATGATAGAGGTCTATAAAAGCATAAGTGGTGTGGAGAGAGTGCATAAAGAAAAGTTCTTCATTAGTTCCCATAATAGAAGGACTAGAGGACACCAAATGAAATGAATGGGTAGCAGGCTTCAAACTAATAACAGAAAGTTCTTCTTCACAAAGCAATTGGTCAACCTGTGGAACTCCTTGCTGCAGGAGGCTATGAAGGCTAGAACTAGAACAGAGTTTAAAGAGAAGTCAGATAAATTCATGGAGGTTGGGTCCATGGAGTGGTATTAG
This sequence comes from Pelodiscus sinensis, assembly GCF_049634645.1. Taxonomy (NCBI): domain Eukaryota; kingdom Metazoa; phylum Chordata; order Testudines; family Trionychidae; genus Pelodiscus; species Pelodiscus sinensis. Next base: position 14,506,485 of record NC_134723.1, read on the forward strand.
TCAGGGGGTAGGAGTGGTGTCCCTGGCCCCTGTTTGTGGAAGGCTGGGGATGGATGGCACGAGACAAATGGCTTGGTCATTGTCTTCGGTCCATCCCCTCCAGGGTCTCTAGTGTTGGCCGCTGACGGCAGATAGGCTACTGGGCAAGATGGACCTTTGGTCTGACCCAGTATGGCCATTCTAAGCTCAGAGCTCAGGGTCGGGGGTCTCACTGGACCACTCTGATTTTCATGCAAACCTGCTCCTGGGTGGCCAGGCTGGCAGCTATCCTGCCCTAGATGGCCACTTTCCTGTGTCTAGTGCGGACGTCGTGGATGAGGTCCACGATCTCCGCACTAGACCAGGCGGGCGCCCGCCTCTTGCGTACCTGGGAAGGCTCCCAGGAGCCGCCAGCCTGGTCCCGGGAAGAGGGGGAGGGCTGGGTGGCAGCGGGTGGCTGATTCGTGCTGTGCCAGGTTCAGGGTCTGCTGGCTGGGTGCTGGCAGGTTTTCACCTGGCATGGGCACCGTAGCCAGACCGTGCCCCTTTAAGGGCTCCGGGGCCGGGAGGGGGGCAGACGAGTTTCCCTGGTGGTGCCCAGAGTGGCCACCAGGGAAAGCTGGGGAGGGCTAGCCTCCCACTAGTCCTCGTAGAATGAGGTTTACCTAGTTCGAATTAAGCGATCCACTAGTTCGAATTAAGTTTGAACTAGCGGTTTGCCTGTGTAGCGCCTATCAAAGTTAATTCGAACTAATGTCTGTTAGTTCGAATTAACTTTGTAGTGTAGACATACCCTTACAGGGTTACGTGCACGCAAAGGTGGCTCATGGACAGTTGGTATGTGCCACTCCTGGGGAGTTGCCTGCTTCCCTGTACTGCTGTCTCTGATTTCAGAGGCAGCCCCACAGGGTAGCAGGTGGCTCCCCAGGAACTGGTGCATGTGAAGAGCTGGCTTTTACACCGGCTCCCACCTGCAGCCATGCTCCTGGGTATCTGGCTGCTGCCTGTGATATAGAAGCAGCAGCCCGGGTTGGCAGCCAGCTCTCCCGGAGTGGGGTGGAGCCTGCATATAACTGTGAACATTAACCAATAAGTTCAGGCTTATTGGCTAACCGTTTACACAGTTATATGTTCACATCTCTAATAGAAGCAGTGGGAAAGCAATAAATTAGAAGACAACAAAAGCAGTGTGCCCCAGCTTTCTTGACAGATTTCTTTTTTGAGTGCTGATGCATATTGTGCTAATGTTTTCAGAGAACTATCCACAGTGACTCCAAGATCTCTTTGAGGGGCAACAACTATTTTAGACCCCATCATTTTATATGAATGACTGGGATTTTGTTTTCCAATATACATTGCATTGCATTTATCAACATTGAATTTAATCTCAATTTAATCTGCCATTTACTTCTCCAGTTACCCAGTTTCATCAGATCCCTTTGTTAATCTGAAATCTTTGAAATTAACTATCTTAAGTTATTTTGTGCCATTTGCAATTTTGCCACTTCGCTGTTGTCCTCTTTTTCCACATCATTTATGAATATGTTCACCAGCACTGTGCTCAGTGCACACCTTTTGGGGGGAGGGGGAGTCTCTGCTATTTATCTCTCTTCACTGTGAAAACTGACCATTTTTTAGTATGCTTTAAAATCTTTTAAACAATTACTAATCGATTTGAGGACCTTTCTTCTTATTCGATGACTACTTACTTTGCTTAAGTGCCCTCGCTGAAAGGCCGTGTCAAAGATTTTCTGAAATTCCAAATACAGTACACTATATCCACTGGATCTCCCTTGTCTACATGTTTGTTGACCCCCTCAGATATTTCTAATCGATTTGTGAGGCATGATTTCCCTTTACCAAAGCCATGCTGACTCCTCCCTAATATACTGTATTCATCTGTGTGTCTAATAATTCTGTTCTTTCTTATAGTTTCAATTAGACTGGTAGTAAAGTTAGGCTTATCGTCTTGTAATTGAGAGTAGCAAGGTAATAATTCCATTCATAGGGCATGCTGTTCCTTTCATTATTTATTAGTAATCAGTTCAAGTCAATAAGTGAAATTATTTGGCCCTCACAGTGAGAACAATTAAATTTAGCTGATGAAAAAGCAATGGCCACAATTTTTTACAGTAAAATGAATGGCTGGCTTGAACTAGATTATAAGCCTGATGCATAAAAAAACCAACTGCTCACTTTTTACAACTACTTCCACAAAGTCTTACAACCAAGCCTGGATTAACACTGAACAACTAGAGGGGAAACAAAACTGTGTCATTCAACAAGCAGAAAACTATGATCTGCCTGTGACTACAATGCATGTTTCCTCCATTTAGAAAAGTGCAGTAATTCATCAGTGGCTTAACCTATAGACATTTGAAGGTTGGAGAGCACCTCAGAGGGGCTGTTGACCTTCAGCAACTGAAAAAAGCTGGAGCTCCAGCCTTAGTCAATATATATTTATCTTTCTATTGGGACTATTACAACTGTTCAAGTAATGCTGACCTTGAAATTTTCTGCACATGATGCACTAGAATAATGATTCCTGAAGGATGAGTATAAAAATACATAAATAAGATATCTAAATCCAAAATGAACACAAAGATCAAAGCAATGAATCTAAATATTAAAGTTACTTTAAGAGATTTTGTTTTTGATACTCCAATTATTATTTGCATAATGTACCTAAATATTACAAATTCCTAAGTGTTTAAAACAATAATATTATTTTATATAACAAACCATGGGTTTTTTCATTATTTTTTCCTCTTTTTAAAATTAATTTAAGCCTGGAAAGACAATCTTATAAATAGAAAGACACTATCTACAGAGCAGGTACTACAGGGAAAGAAGACCACAAGCTTTCCCCCTCTGTTCCACTAGTATACTTCAAAATAGCTATAGACAACCAAAGTAAAGGAAAGGTATAGAGGTAAGTAATCGCTTTCAGGCTCTCTCCACAGGCCCTGCAGTGCTGAATGCTTTGGAAGGGACCTCACAAGGAAGAAACCAGAAGGAACACCATCTACAGGAAAGCATGGGATGCATAGTCCTAGGGATGGAGGTTCCACGACCACCACCCCCCCGCCCCCGCCCAAAAGAAAATGAAGGGTGGTGGTGGTCGGGGACTTCCTCCTAAGAGGGACTGAGCCATCCATCTGCCGTCCGGACCTGGAATCTCGAGAGGTGTGCTGCTTACCGGGAGCTCGCATTCAGGATGTGACTGAAAGGCTTACCAAAGTGATCAAACCTTCAGATCGCTACCCCTTCCTGCTTCTCCATGTGGAAACGAACGATACGGCCAAGAATGACCTTGAGCACGTTACTGCGGATTATGTAGCGCTGGGAAGAAGGATCCAAGAATTTGGAGCGCAAGTGGTGTTCTTGTCCATTCTCCGTGTTGAAGGGAAAGGACTAGGCAGGGATTGTCAAATGGAAGACGTAAATGCGTGGTTGTGCAGATGGTGTCGCAGAGAGGGCTTTCGTTTCTTCGACCATGGGACTCTGTTTCGGGCGCAAGGATTGTTAGGAAGAAATGGGATCCACCCAATCAAGAGAGGAAGGAGCATCTTCGTGGGCAGGTTTGCAAACCTAGTAAAGAGGGCTTTAAACTAGGTTCGTCGGGAGACGGCGACCAAAACCCTGAGGGGAGTGGGAAAGTCGGATACCCAGAAGAAACGCAGAGAGGAACAAGCAACAAAGGAGGACCCCAGATTCGAACGGAGAAGATAGGGCGATCAACTGGTTATCTGAGGTGTTTGTACACTAATGTGAGAAGCCTGGGCAACCAACAGGAAGAACTGGAGGCCCTGGCCCAGTCCAAGAAATATGATTTAATTGGGATAACAGAGATGGGATGATTCGCACGACTGAAGTGCTGTCATGGAAGGGTATAGACTGTTCAGGAAGAACAGGCAGGGGAGAAAAGGAGGACTATGATTGCTCTGAACTCCAGTATAAAGAGGGAGAAAAACCTGTTGAGAGTCTATGGGTTAGCTTTAGAGGTGCAAACAACAGCAGTGATGTTGTGGTTGGTGTCTACTACAGGCCATCGAATCAGGTGGATGAGATAGATGAGGCTTTCTTCGGACAACTGAGAGAAGCTTCATGATCGCAGGCCCTGGTTCTCGTAGGGGACTTTAATCACCCTGACATCTGTTGGGAAACCAATACGGCTGTACACAGGCAATCGAGGAAATTTTTGGAGAAAGTTGGGGATAATTTCTTGGCACAAGTGCTGATGGATCCGACCAGGGGCCGTGCGCAGCTTGACCTTCTGCTCACAAACAGGGAGGAACTAATAGGGGAAGTAGAGGTGGGCGACAACCTGGGAAGCAGTGATCATGAGATGGTAGATTTCAGGATCCTGACCAAAGGAAGAAAAGAGAGTAGTAAAATACACATCTTGGACTTCAGAAAAGCAGATTTTGACTCCCTCAGAGATCTGATGAGCAGGATCCCCTGGAATACTAACATGAAGAGGAAAGAAGTCCAGGACAGCTGGCAGTATTTTAAAGAAGCCTTATTGAAGGCACAGAAAGAAACCATCCCGATGCGTAGCAAGAGAGGCAAACATGGTATGAGACCTGTCATGATTATGAGGGTTAGCCAGCAGCCTGGGGATTAAGGGGTTAACTACACCTAGCCAGGTGGAGTGACCAATAAGAATGTAGGTGGGACTTTTCAAACTGGGACAAAGGAATTTGGACCTTTTTCTTTTCTCCCTTTTGTCTCGCTGAGTGAGTTCTCTGCAGCTACAGAGAGGGACAAGCATGTCTCTCTCTCTCCAAGACATCATTCTTCATTTTCTGTAAGTAGGGTAAAGTTTAGGTAGTTTCGTTAGGTTTTATTGTGTTATGGATTGGGTATGGGATCTGAGATCTGGCACTGCTTAAAAGATGTTTTGGCTTTTCTTTGTAACTAAGTTCTAGGCCCATGGAGTTTCTCCATGAGTATATTTTGTTACCTTCCTCTCTAGTCATTATACTTGCAACCAGAATATTGTTGTAATAATAAAAGTTCTTTCTTTTCTTTTATTAACCTGGCAGTGATTAATTGTGTGCCCTGATTTTTGTTTTAGGGGGAAGATTTCCCAAATGATCTTTCCCCTGGTTTCTTTAGCAACATTTGGGTGGTGGCAGCGGAAGTTTTATTCCCAAGATCTAGGTTTTTAAGATCTTGGGGGAAGTTTTATACCAAAGCCTGGTAGATAAGGCTTTGGGGTACACTTGCTGGCCCCCACTTCTGCATTTATCATGCCAGAGTGGGGAAGCAGCCATGACAAGACCGGATTGGCTTACAGGGGAAATCCTTGGTGAACTTAAGCATAAAAAGGAAGCTTACAAAAAGTGGAAACTTGGACACATGACCAAGGAGGGGTTTAAATGTATAGCTCAAAGATGCCGGGGGGGTATCAATAAGGCAAAAGAGTAAATAGAATTGCGACTGGCTAAGGATGTGAAGGATAACAAGAAAGGTTTCTAGAGGCATGTTAACAAGAAGAAGGTGATCGGAGAGGGTGAGCGGCCCCTACTGAATGAAGGAGGTAACCTAGTGACAGATGATGTGGGGAAAGCTGAAGTACTCAATGCTTTCTTTGCCTCTGTATTCATGGACAAGGTGGGCTCCCAGACTAATGAGCTAAGTGGCACAAGATGGGATGAAGACGGACAGCCCTTGGTGGGTAAAGAACAGGTTAGGAACTATGTAGAAAAGCTAAACGTACACAAATCCATGGGTCTGGACTTAATGCATCTGAGAGTACTGAGAGAGTTGGCAAATGTCATTGAGAAGCCTTTGGCCATTATCTTTGAAATGTCGTAGGGATCAGGAAGAATCCCAGATGACTGGAAAAAGGCAAATGTAGTGCCCATCTTCAAAAAAGGGAAGAAGAATGATCCAGGGAACTATAGGCCGATCACTCTTACCTTGGTTCCTGGAAAAATCATGGAAGGGATCCTTAAGGAATCCATTTTGAGGCACTTGGAAGAGAGGAAAGTGATTAGGAATAGTCAGCATGGATTCACAAAGGGAAAGTCGTGCCTGACCAATCTGATTAGCTTCTATGATGAGGTAACTGGCTCTGCGGACATGGGAAAGTCAGTGGATGAGATATACTTTGACTTTAGCAAGGCTTTTGATACGGTCTCCCACAATATTCTTGCCAGCAAATTAAGGGAATGTGGATTGGATAAAAGACAGTAAGATGGATAAAAAGATAGCTAGAAGGCCGGGCCCAGTGGGTAGTGATCAACGGCTCAATGTCAGGATGGCGGTCAGTTTCTAGCAGAGTGCCCCAAGGTTCGGTTCTAGGACCGGATTTATTCAATATCTTTATTAATGATCTGGATGAGGGGATAGATTGCACCCTCAGCAAGTTTGCGGATGACACTAAGTTAGGGGGAAAGGTAGAGATACTTGAGGGCAGAGATAGAGTCCAGAGTGACTTAGACATATTGGAGGATTGGGCCACAAGAAATCTGATGAGGTTCAACGAGGACAAGTGCAGAGTCCTGCACTTGGGATGGAAGAATTCCAAGCATTGTTACAGGCTGGGGACCAACCAGCTAAGTAGTAGTTCTGCAGAAAAGGAGTTGGAGGTTACAGTGGATGAGAAGCTGGATATGAGTCAACAGTGTGCCCTTGTAGCCAAGAAGGCTAATGGCATATTAGGTTGCATTAAGAGGAGCATTGCCAGCAGATCCAGAGAGGTCATAATTCCCCTTTATTTGGCTCTTGTGAGGCCACATCTGGAGTATTGTGTCCAATTCTGGGCCCCCCACTACAAAAAGGATGTGGACTCATTGGAAAGGGTTCAGCGCAGGGCAACCAAAATGATTAGGGAGCTGGAGCATATGACTTATGAGGAGAGGCTGAGGGACTTGGGTCTGTTTAGTCTGCAGAAGCGAAGAGTGAGGGGGGAATTTGATAGCAGCCTTCAACTTCCTGAAGGGAGGTTACAAAGAGGATGGAGAGAGGCTGTTCTCAGTAGTGACAGATGGCAGAACAAGGAGCAATGGTCTCAAGTTGTGGTGGGAGAGGTCCAGGTTGGATATTAGGAAAAACTATTTCACTAGGAGGGTGGTGAAGCACTGGAATGGGTTACCTTGGGAAGTAGTGGAGTCTCCATCCCTAGAGGTGTTTAAATCTTGGCTTGACAAAGCCCTGGCTGGGTTGATTTAGTTGGAATTGGTCCTGCCTAGAGCAGGGGGCTGGACTTGATGACCTGCTGAGGTCTCTTCCAGCTCTATAATTCTATGATTCTATGAAAGTTAGAAAAGGATCATTTTAATGTAAATTTATAAATCTCTATATCTATCTCATTGATGTTTGTATTTTGGGTGCCGAGAGACAGTTGTACACTGGTAGTAGCTGCCCCCTCTAGAAACACTGCGGACAAGGAAGATGAATTGCTCCCTGTATCATCTCCCTTTTCTGAACCATTTGACTAAGCCCAGTTCCTAGGTTCTTTCCATGCGCAACAGGAGACTATCTTTGAATCATGAGGGGAAACTTCTGGCACAAACTAAAATAATTTCATAAGCCTTCTTTTAGGCTGCTTATTCAGATAAAGTTTGCTAGGCCAAACTAGCAGATAAATGTACATATACTTGCAGCAATCCCTCAAGGAATGTGAAAGAGTTTTCACCAAGTCTTCCTAGAAGACAGTCTTCTTTTGAAAATCAGGTGCCAATGTCTCATCCTCTTGCCTTGAGGTCTTCAGATAACTTGTTAGGGTTTTATCTTACCAACCCCATGCAGGTGTTGATTCCTTTCATAAGACAGGTAGAATGTGCAGATCCTATGGCCGCGAGAGACCCACTTTAAGTTCTGAAGGGTCTGTATTTGCTGTCCACACATCCTTACAGTAACCATAACATAGCTCTAAAAATTCCCAGAAGTTCACTTATACCAAATCCTTTCTTTAGAAGTATTGCCCACTTTTTATCTCCCTAGCAAACTGAAGAGAGTCTAGAGAAGAGGAACAAAAACAATACAAAATTAACAAAACCTGCTGAGGCACATCCATCCCTCTAAATGCTATCCCAAGCTACTCATTCCTAGAATCATAGAACTAGAAAGGACCTTGAAATAGGGATGTTAATGGGTAACCAGGTTAACCTTAGCAGGTGATCCTTACCAGAAAATGGCTAACCAGTACCCAGGCAACAGCCCCCTAATTGTGACCTGCAGCAGGTGGAAGACTGCTCCAGCACCACTGAGCCTCTGCACAGGGCTGAAAGCTGCCAGACTGAAGTAGCCTCTGCCCAGCCACGGCAAGCGGGGGAAGGGGTGTGCTCCACTCCAGCCAGGTTGGAACAGTTCCCTCCATCCACCTTATTTAATCAGTAAACTGGTTAAACTTAACACTTAACCAGTTAACTAATTAAATGGGATTTTACATCCCTATTCAAGAGGTCAACAAGTCCAGTCTCCTGCCCTCAGACAGGACCAAGCACCCTGACAAATGTCTGTCTAACCTGCTCTTAAATATCTCCAGAGATTAAGATTCCACAACCTCCCTAGACAATTTATTCCAGTATTAAGCCACCCTCACAGTTAGGAAGTTTTTTTTTTCCTAATGTCCAACCTAAACCTCCCTTGCTGCAATTTAAGCCCATTGTTTCTTATCCTATCATCAGGATAAGGAGATTTTTTTCTCCCTTCTCCTTTTAACACTCTTTTAGGTACTGGAAAGCTGCTATCATGTCCCCTCTTAGTCTTCTCTTTTCCAAATTAAATGTACCCAATTCTTTTCAGTCTTCCCTTAAAGGTCATGTTTTCTAGACTTGTAATCATTTTTGTTCCTAGGGAACAAAAGCTCAAATATTAATACATTAAAAGGGAAGGATACATATACATTTATTCTAAGGTTTAGAAGTAGGTGACAGAGATAGACCAGTTTTTTGAAAGTCTCTAGATGAAAACAACATAAGAGAGAACAAAACAGAAGTAATGTCATGGTGAGGTCCACTGTAGATCATCAGATCAGGAGAAGGAAGTGAAGGAGACATTTTTAGAACAAATAACAGAAATAGCCAAAACACAAGATCTGGTACTAAAAGACCAGATTGGACAATGAAAATGGTAAAACACAAAATGTTCTTGGAAAGTACTGGAGACAACTTTTTGTTTCAGGAGGTGGAGAAAGTAACCAGGGGAATGGTCACATTAGACTTGATTCTGACTAACAGGGAAGAATTGGTTTAAAATCTGAAAGTTGAAGGCAATATGGGTCATAGTAACCATGAAGCTATATATTTAGTGATTCTAAGGAATGACAGCTGTAGAACAAGGGCAATGTACTTTTTTAAAAAAGAGTAGGTTTTTCAAAAATATAGGAAAACACAGAGAACTATTAAGTTAGGTCCTACTGTGAAGAAAATCTAATTGAAAGAAAAAAAGTTCAAGAAACCTGGCATTTTCAGAAATAATATTAAAGGTAGAAGAGTAAACTATTCACAATGTGAAAAAAATTGGAAGAAGTGGAAGAGGTCAAGATGGGGCAACCATGAGTTCTTTAATGACCTGAAAAATCACTAAAGGAATCTTAAAAAACATGGAAACATGGACAAATTGCTAAGGATAAGCAAAAAAGCAGGTACAAAACGTACATCTGACAAGGAACAAAACTGGCAATAAGAGCCATAAATATAAATATATGCTATAAATATATTCAGAGCAAGAAAAAGACAAAGAAATGTGCAAAACACTAGATAATGAGGAAAGAGAGCTAACAAACAGTAAGAAAGTTGAGGTGTTTAATGTCTATTAAACATCAGTCTTCTCTAAAAAGGTGTATTATGGTCAGATACTTAACAAATATTAGCAACCAGGGAGAAGTAAATAGGAAAGAACAGGTTAAAGAATATATAGATGTTAGTTGTATTCTAGTTGGCGAGCCCCAGTGAAATTCACTTTAGGGACTTAAGGTTTTAGCTGAAGCATCTTGGGAAATTTAGCAATTATCTTCAAGAAATTATTGAGATGGGTCTCATAAGATTTAGTTTTAGCGTGCAGGTGGTGGTTTAGTGTACAATTATTGGATAGTGTTGATTGCTTTTGATATGTAGGAGACCAGACTAGATCATCTGATGGTTCCTTCTGGCCTTAAATTCTATTACTACAAGTAGAGAAGGGCAAACGTAGCCATCTTTTAAAGGGGAACAAAGAGGATTCAGGGAATTATAGACCATCAGCCTCACTTCAATACCTGGAAAGATAATGAAACAAAATTATTAAACAATTGATGTGCAAGCACCTAGATGATAATGATATGATAAGGGATAGCCAACATGGATTTGTATAGAACAAATCATGCCAAACCTGCTTAATTTCATTCTTTGCCAGGGTTATTGAACTAAGGGATGGAGACTGAAAGTTATAGACATAATATATATATATTAATTTTAGTAAGGCTTTTGACACAGTCCTGCATGAGATTTATATACAAACTAGGCACATATGCTCACATAACGTAATGTGTGTGTATAACTGGATGAAAAATCATATTTCAAGAGTAGTTTTCAATGCTTTATTGTCAGACAGAAAGGGCATATCCCACAGGTGTCTATCCTGGGTTGGGTACTATTCAATAATTTCATTAAATACTTGGATAATGGTATGAAAGTGGGCTTATAAAATCTGCAAAAGACATAGTGTTAGGGGTCATAATCACTTTGGAGGACAGAATTAGAATTCAAAATTGTCCTGGCAAATTAGAGAACTGGTCTGAACTCAGCAAGATGAAATTTAATAAAGATACTATAGAGAAGAAAAAAATCAAATTCATGGCTACAAAATGGGGAACAACTGGATATGCAGTAGAACCTGGTGGATAGTGGATCACAAATTGAATATGAGTAAACAATATGATGAAACTGTGAAAAAGTCTAATATTCTGGGGTGTATTAACAGGCATGCAGTATGCAAATCACAGGAGTGAACTGGCTTGACCTACTTCGCTGCACCCAGGTACTGGGTCCAATTCTGGGTGCTACACGCTTTAGGAAGGATATGGATAAATTTCAGAAGTCCAAAGGACAAAAATGATAAAAGGTTTAGAAAACGTCACCTCTGGTTAAAAAATAAACCTAGGTAAGTTTAGTCCTGAGAAAAGAAGAATATTGGGGGAGAGGGATAGGAAGATTGGATAATCAACTTCAAATATGTTAAGGACTCTTATAAAGAGGATGGTGATCATGTCCACTGAAGGTAGGCTGAGCAGTAATTAGCGTACTCTGCAACAAGGGAAGTTTAGGTCAGATATTACAAAAACTTTCTAACTATACAAAGAGTTAAGAAGCAGACTAGGTTTCTAATGGATGTGGCATCCCTGTCACTGGAGAATAAGAACTAGTTAGACAAATACCTGTCAGAGGTGGTCTAGGGATACGTGTGTTGCCTTAGCATAGAAGGGCTGAACTAGATGCCCTCAAGGTCCCTTCCAACCCTACATTTCTTTGATTGATATGTACAATTTCTGAACTCAAATCAAAGTTTGTATGAGAAGGCAAAATATTCTTTGACACTTATGATAATTAAAAGCTATCATTGGGAAAGATCTCACTTTAATTGGAATATACACCAGAAATAGTTATCAAGCAATTAGTCTGTCTGCTTGCTAAAACATAGCTAATCACATGACCTCCCTTTAGATTTTTTTCCTCCCTCTTCACAAGCATAGAAAAATATGTGAAGAAAAAAATAGCTCCTTTATGGCCCTACAAACTTGGTCCCCAGTGTGAATGACTTGAGTTGATCAGCAATCCCAGATAGCCACTGCAGTTCAACACTTATACTCCCTGGAACTTCTTATTCAATCTTCATTCTCCTACCACAGATATTATAACACAAACTATAGTTTTCTGTGACCTAAAAGCTTTACAAAATGTTTTGTCTTATTATATCAAACCATCTTTTCTGTATTGCTAAATCATTCTGAAGCAATACCCAGAAAAACAGCATACATTTACTTCAGGGACAAGATAATACTTAATCCTGCCATGAATGCAGAGGACCAGACTAGATGACTCCTCGAGATCCCTTCCAGTCCTAGGATTCTACAGTAACACTGCTCAAAGCAGCTCTTTGTCCAACTAATGGTGCAGTGTCAGGCCAGCAAGCCTCCCCTGCATTCCTATCTCCCCTGCCTATGGAGACTCACTGGCATGCTCTATTGATCCCCCATGATTTGACAAATTTTCTGGTTTGGCACCAGTCACATCCCAAGAGAACTGAACTAGACATTCAATCTGTGGTGATTCTGATTGCTGGCCTGACACTGCACCATTAGTTTAAGCTCTCTAATGTTTCCCCACCAATGTATTTCAACTTTTAGCTAACGGTAACATCTCCCCGGAGTTTTTCAGTCTGTATGTGTGGTTGATAGGAGGAGTGCTGGCCAGCACCCAGTGATTAAGAGGTTAAACTCAGGTAGCTTGCAAGGTTGTTGGTAGGGATCCAGAAGAACCAATGGGGATAGAGACCTGAAATCTGAATTATATAAGATATCTTTCCTGTTTCCTTTGTGTGGGAGAGTTAAACCAGGAGTTGAGAGACACAGAATGATTTAAACCCAGACAGGATTACCATGTCTCCAAGGAATTCTGGGCATGGAAGTAGACTGAACCCAGAAAGGATTGTGAGTAAATAAAGGGAAACATGTATTTAGTCATGATTAGGGTATTTTTCTTCATTTTTGTGGTTTGATTTGAACTCCTCTGTGTGAATCCATACTTCCTCTCCACCATTCACCATCTTAGAGTTCTTCCCAGGGATTTTCTCTCTGTTTAATTTGTTTTGCTTAGTTGCTCTGTAACACCCAGCAATCAAGTATATCTTCTGTTTTGTAATAAAAATCACTTTTTTAAGGTAGTGATTTGATTCTTGTGCCCTGGAAAGTATCAGGAGGCCTGCCTGCCTAGACTGAGCAGGCAGTTACCAGAGACTGCAGTTTGTTTTTCTCTTTTCTTTTTTCAAGCTCTTTTGGGGATAAAGAGCTTAGGGGACCCCGGGGAAGCAATTCAAGTGTTCTTCCTGTTTTTTCAGGGTTAAATCACCTGGTGATGGCAGCTTTTGTTTATTTCTCAGAGCCAGTGTAACTGTGTCTTGGGGGGGGGGAGGAAGAGGAGGATTGTAAGCAGAGCCTAGAGGCAAGATATTTAAAGTGCCAGAATGGGGATCAGCCCTGAGAACATGCTTATTCAGCCTTTGACTTGAGGACAACAGTGACAACTGTGGTGGTGGTGGTGTAGTAACGTTGATACTTGCCTATTAAGAGCTGTACTAGAGACCAGAAATTCACTTTCCCACAGCTTATTAGACAACTGATAAGATTTTTGTATACTTTTAACCCTGGTTAAAAACCATATTCTCAAGAATCACTAACTTATCAGAACAATACTGGACCCTGAACTATTTAGGTAGTAGAGAGGAGCACCAATGCTTTGTAATAGTGTCCTCACAAAAAAGTCTTCTACCTCTAACTTAACTGAAAACAATTCAGGTGGTTTGGGAATTAAACTATAACCTGATTAATCCTTCTTTTTCACTGTCAATAAATTAAATCATAAAGCAAACAGGGGAGTTGGCTTACAGCACAGCATTTCCAGACTTTTGAGGTCAGATTACCATTTTCAAAGTGATCATAAAGACAAAAAGTCAAATTACCATATCTAATCACAAAGCAAAGTGATGGAAAGAGAGAAATTATGGATTGTGCAATATTTGTAACACAATTATTCCTTTGATTTGGAGGAAGCCTTCAAAAACTAATGAATCCAGAAAGATCTGTAGGGCCACCTCATTTACCCAAGATCATCTTTTTGGCTACAACTACACTGCACAGTAGTTCAAAATAAGATACGCAATATGAGCTATGCAAATTGCATATCTTATTTCAATCTTATAGATTTTTCTGTAATTTGGTGCTGTCTACCCAATGACAAATTAATAACCCGCTATTCTGAAATGTCCCTTACTCCTCGTGGAATGAGGTTTACAGGGATGTTTGAATAGCAAGCCTGTTATATTTAAAATAACAGGCTTACTGTGAAGACGTGGGATAGCTATTTTGAACTATCCTGAAATAGTGTTGCAGTGTAGATGTAAGCCTTTATGTTCTTCTGCCATCAACTTTTCCTTCTAGTACCTATAAACATACATCACCCATTGAAATTCTTAAAATATGTCCTGCAAATTAAATATTTATTTTCATAAGAAAATTTATATAAATCTGTGATGGGGCGGACAAAGCCCAACTTCCTCTCTGGAGGCCTTTCAGCACCTTGGCCAGCAGCAGGAGCAGTGGGGAGGTCCTCCGAGCAGGGCAGAGGGGCAGCCATCACAACAGCCAGTCAGGATATGGCAGGCTACTATATAGGGAGCTGCTAGGTAAGACCTATCAGTTCCTTCCTGGAGCTCAACCCAGGCAGACCTGTAGGCTGACTGGGGAACACCAGAACCTTGGACAGCTCTGAGTGGGAGCTGGGCTCTCATAACAGCAGAGCTAGATCTTGAGGCTGAAGTTGAACCAACAACTCCTCTGCAGAACACCGGACAAGGGGAATTCAGAAAAAAAGCCCAGAGAAGGGCTGGATAAAATGGCATACTAGGGAAGTAGCCCAGGGACATGACCACAATTACAGACTGTGAAACTTGGCAGGTAACTGCTACGGATAGGGTCCCTGGGCCAGAACCCAGAGGAGTGGGTGGGCCTGAATCTCCCCCCCCCCCCCGCAAACCACACCCAAGCAAGGGTAAGTAAAAGAAGAGGCCTGAACCCCGGCCCCGGACTGGACATTAACTCACCTGCAGACAGGCGAGTAAACACTGTGATACCCCCTTCAGCCACCAAGGGGCACTCGCTCACAGGACTGAACCTGTTACAAAATCATATTTATTACTGTTCTGTTAAAGTGCTGTGATCCTTAATTGATAGGATTGTGACATTCTTAAATAATTAAGATGAAAATATTGCCTTCATCATGCAGCTGCTGTATTCACAATACTACAGTTCACATTATCTTGCAAGTAATAGTAGCTATGTATATTATCTAAAAGTTTAATGGGTAATTTATTGTGGCTTAACTATATATACCTATCAGTGCTGATTTGGTTAAGATAATCCATTGACATCAATTACATAATTCCACTCAGTTAATATTTCCTGTATTCCTTTTTAAATGTACTATGTATGTTCATATTGCTCTTGTAAAATGTAAGGAACATACAGCTTTAGAAACTGTAATTGCTATTTGTATTCAGTATACATACAGCATGGGCATCAAGCACTATCATCTTCCCTGTAACAAAACCTATCACAAGTTGAGCATGCTTTAAAGCCATGATCACCAACCCGTCAATCGCAATCGACTGGTCGATCGCGAGGCCTCGACCAGTCAATCACGAAGCGTTTGGGCACTCCCACCCTCCATTTTCCCCTCACCCCCGAGAAACCTCACTACCTACCTCTAGTATAGTACCAGCTTCCCGTGGGGTGGACGGAAGTCCTGGGTGATGCCTGCGTCACTTCTGGGAGCTCCAGAAGTGCACTGGCTGCTCCCCTCCCACAGCTCTGTCACTTGCTGGGGAAAGGGGCATCGGCCCCAGAGGAGGAGTGTGGCGGCTTCCCTGGGAGGGGTGAATTTCCCTGCACTGCGGGAGCGGCGGTCAGCCCTGGGTTTTGGCCTGGGGAGGCTCCCGCAGGGGTTTGTCCGTGCGGCGGGAGGGGGATTCCGGAGATACCCCAGAAAAACTCTTCTGCATCCAGGGATGTGTTTGTTCTTCCACTTCTTTTAGTGGAAGAGCAAACATGATCTTTCGGTCACCCCTATATTCCTCTTTCCACAAGGAATAAGGGGCCTTCCAAAAGAAGGGGTTTTTCTGACATTTGGTCAAGTCTAGACAGGCCAAATGTTGGAAAAACTTCCTGCAGAAGAACTGGGGGGGAGGGGAAGTAGCAGTGTAAGGGCTGGGGATAGCAAGTGATGGAGAGGAGGTGAACAGAGAGGGCGGGGCTTCAAGGAAGGGGCAGGGCGGTAGATCTTGGCTTGTTCTGTCATTTAAGAAATGATCTTGGGTGTAAAAAGGTTGGAGATCACTACTTTAAAGGGATCATGCTTACCTGTTTAAATGGGAATAGCAGTTAGTCTCAGAAGCGTTGGACTGCACGGGACAAAGTGCTGAGCCACTACATTTCTTTACAAATACACATAGCAGTAACTTGAAGAAACCTGTGTTTGAGGCTAGGTTTGCAGTGGGCTATTTCCTCC
The DNA here is from genome assembly GCF_049634645.1 of Pelodiscus sinensis. Classification (NCBI taxonomy): domain Eukaryota; kingdom Metazoa; phylum Chordata; order Testudines; family Trionychidae; genus Pelodiscus; species Pelodiscus sinensis. The sequence goes on from NC_134723.1 coordinate 14,522,738, forward strand.
TACCTTGCAGTCTAACAGAGGAAGCAGCAAAGGGGGACAGCTCACCACTTGGCACCTCTTCACAATCTGGTGTAGCACAGCATCTTTCTGCTCTCCAGTGCCCACTGTGGCCTGTATCACATCTTCATAGACATCCAGGTTCCAAATTCACACCTTGTAGCAGCAATACACCTTCAAGGCAATCTCACAAATTGTCCTATTGATCAGAGTACTATGGCTACCTTACATTTGGCTATCTCAGTAGTGTAAATGCACTTATGGGCTGTGTCTAGACTGCATAAAAATGGCTGCCACTTTTTTCCGGCTCGGAGCTTTGCCGGAAAAAAACGCCAGTCTAGACGCGGATCTTTTGGAAAATAAAGCCTTTTCCAAAAGATCCCTTATTCCTTATTTTAAGAGAAATAAGGGATCTTTTGGAAAAGGCTTTATTTTCCGAAAGATCATGATGTCTAGACTGGCGCTTTTTTCCGGCAAAGCTCTGAGCCGGAAAAAAGTGGCAGCCATTTTTATGCAAATGAAGCGGGGGGGATTTAAATCACCGCTTCATTTGCAATTGCTATGTGTCTAATTTGCATCCCTTTTATGGAAAAGGGATGTAGTCTAGACACAGCCTTAGTGTAGGTGGAAAGCTAGGGTTGAGGATGAGGGTAATAGGCAGTGATAACAAGGCCTTACTTTGAGGATGCCTGTGCATTGTTCTTTCTGCAGTTAGTGTCCACAATTGTTTCCATCCAGCAGTTTTCACAAACATCAAATACAAATCCCCTTCTATCCATTTCCTCAAGAAAATTGAACCTACCTATGTATCTGAATTATATGCATTTTATTTTTCAAATCCACAATGTCTGTATATTTTGTACATACTAGTAACTTGAGAACCAAGAAATGAAGTTTTTTTTTTTTTTTGCCTGCAAACTCTCTCTTCTTGTTGTTCCTGATTGTGACAGGGTACTTGCCCTGCAGTGGCCCTTTAAGGGCAAAAACCAGCACTGAGAGAGGGCTGAGAACGAATCCCCAGCTGAGGCAGTTGTTGCTAATGAGGGCCCAGCTGGGGGCTCTATAAAGAAGGGCACCAGGAGAGAAAGGGTAACTTACTGCTGCTCTGGATGGAGAGCAGAGCTGGGGAAGGATGGCAGGGCTGGGGAGGCTCTGGCAAAGCAAGCTCCCAGGCTGCAGGGCCTGAAGCAAGGCCTGATGCTACTAGGGCTGCGAGGGACCGCCATGGTCCACACCCCTTTGCCCATGATGAGTGGCCACTGCAGACTGCAGTTTGTCCTGAGGCAGGAGCTAGATGAAGGCTGGCAGTGGGTCACTGAGGCAAGGTGGGCACAGGAGAACTGGGTTCCCCTTGGGAGAGGAGGACCCTGGAGTGAATAGCTGGATAAACACCAACCGCTGTAAGGGAACTCAGGGACACTGGAGTGGGCACTAACAGAAGGCAGTGTCCTGAAGAGGTCGCTGTGATCCAAGAATGATACAGGTTTGGACTAGAGAAGGAAGCGAGAATAAGGGAAGACACCAGATAGAGGGAGACATCCAGCACGTCAACAAGCTAGTTCCCCAGGCTACCAGCTGGAGGTGCCATGGTGGTGAGTCTGCCCTGTGACACTGATTTTAGGATGGGTAATACTGAACAATAATAAAACTTAATGGGCACCAGTAAAACAAAATTCAAGATCATTGAGATACCAGGTGCTGTAGAAAAAATACTGATAAAAAAACAAAAACAAAAATGTGATTGTTTCTTTTTTTTTATTAAATATGCAGTTTTACTAGATCTCAATAATGCAAGATGTTGGATCAAAGGAACTGAATATCTCAAAGACTTATATTCAAATAGTATTTCTTAAAAAGTTGTAGGTATAACAGGGAGCATATGTAGGTGCTATGAAATGTGACTTCTAACAGTGTTAGTCATTCAACATCAGTCTCCCTATTTTTTTTAACTTACCCAGTGCATTGGCAAGTTTTGGTTCATGCTTTTAAATTCATAGAGGCTAAACAGTCCTCCCCTAGGCCAGATGCTACATTATGTGCAGCAGAAAAAAAGGTGGCCCAGAGGACATTTAATAACTGCATTCAGATACTTCTCTATGATCTACAATATGACCTGCTTAATAGGGATGCTAGATATAATTTAATTTAATAATCATGTAACTGCACCAAAACATAGCTGTTACATGATTATTCAACGATCCCTGGGAACAGGGCCAGCAGCCAGTGCACTCCTGGCTCCACTCCCAGGGAGCCCCCTGCTACTCCATGCTGCTGCCACTCTAACAGAGGCAGCAGCATGGGGTGGTAAGTGGGAGCCACTCCACAAGGGGAGTCTGTTTTAAAAAAATGGCTTCTCACAAAGCCCAGCTGTACCAGACACAGCAGTGCAGGGCGGTGGCAGCAACCTCTGTCCATAGGGACCCACACTCCCCTCGGAAAGAGGCTGCTCTGTCAATCTCATGGAGCAGTGCCTCACAGACCTTGGTATCCCCAGCAACATATTAGAGTGTGCTCCCTTTTCGGATAGAGAGAAATTTCTAAGAAACCTTTTTGAAACATCCCACTTCTGGAACATTTTGTAGCTGCCCAGGATCCTAAGCCCTTAGAGCAGGGTGGGCATAACGTGGCCAGAAGGCTGGATTTAGCCTGCCAAGCCACCTGATCCAGCCTGTGGCCATCTCACCAGAACCCTTAGGCAGAGAACAGCTCACATTTTAAACAGCTAGCTGCTCTCTGCTCTGGCTGCTGGGGAGGGAGGATGGAGGATGGAGGCTTTGTGCATTGCCCTGCCCCCAGCAAAATCTCTCAGCTTCCATTGGCCAGTTTCCGGCCAATAGTAGTTGAGAAATGTTGCTGATGGCAGGGGCAGCATGAGAAGCCTCCCTCTTTCTCCCCCATCCCCAGAACAGAGCCACATGGTGCAGACAGCCAATGAGCCTGCAGGAGACAGCCTTCCTCAGCAGCCTTCCTCTTGCAGGGCTGCTGACTAGGAGCTATCGAGGTAAACACCTCCTAGCCACAGCCTGCCTCTAGCACCTTATCCCCTCTTTTCCCCCAACTACCTGCTCCAGGCTACCACCCAAACCCTCCTTCTGTACCCCTTTCTTCCATTTTCCCAGGTCACAACTCCCTTACACACCCTGCACCTCTTCTTCCACTCCTCCCCCAGGCCAGAATCCTCTCCTGAATGCATGCCACCTCCCAGACCCAGCACTCCAAGCCCCTGGCCCAGATTACAACCTCCTCCTAAACCCAAACTCCCTCTAAGACCCCACATCCCCTCCTGTACCCCAGGCTCCTACCCCAAGCTCCCATCTTCACCCAACTTCCATCCCAGACTCCACATTCCCTTCATAGAAGTGTGGTCCTTGACAACTTCCCAAAATTATTGCCCATCCTTGCCTTACAGGAATCACCATGGTGTCCTACGTTCCATTCAGAAAATATTCAAAAACAAAGATTCCAATACACCTCTGCCAAGAACAGGGAACTTTGCTAGGAGACATAGTTAAGGAATGGCAAGTCTGCTCCTCTCCAAGAAAAAAGACAGTTTACACCAGAAATGCCAGACATCTTCACAGAGCAGGGTTTTGAATGCACACTACATTACATTCCCCTCCAGCTTATATTAAATAGCCAGTGATGTTAATATTTTCTCATATGGCCTCTGATGTACAGTTTTCCTAAGCAAATATGTTGTTACTAAATATTCAAGCAGTGGTATTTGCTGTTTTGGTGCACAGCTATTTTCAGTCACAACTCATTTTTAACAAAGCTGAAAAAAACACAGTATCATATCAATATACAGATTTATTTAATCACACAGTCTGGAACATACTTAGAAATTCAATTACTGCCTCATGTTGGTGTGATTCAGAACTGCCATCTCATTTTCTTTTTATTTTGATTAACAAAAAAACAAAATTCTCAAGTGGGAGCACTTGAGCCCTCTTCTACAATTCCCCAAACTATTAGGATGGTATAGTATGCATTTCCCTCTGTAGAGTTCTACTTTCATTCTCTACATTTAAGAAAACTGTAGAAAAACAGCAAGTGGTCATGTAATCAGTATCTTAATTTATACAGATAAGAGGTCAGAGTTAAGGTCATGTTTGCCATCCAAACATTGGCATTTCCTAACTAATGAGAGCTTCGCTTTGCAACTTTAATCATATCCTACTTGGATAGGCGGGATTTATTGGGTCAGCATGGAATATATTACATCTGCTGAAATCTATATGGCTCTGGACAATGTTTTGAACAAAAAACTTTCATCCAGCATTGTATTGATAGTATGTAGCCTCTCCATCTTTATTACTACAAATAAAAATGATGTACAGTATACTGTGGAGTTATTCAACTAACAATTCCCAGGAATCACCTTGACTACAGAGTATGAAAGAGATTGAGAACTCTTTATATGATGCCAGTGGTTTACTGAGCAGCAGCAACAACATACTCACAGCTGGTTGCTATGAAAAGGATCAGGTTTTAGGTAGATGGATGTGCTTTAGCTGTGCACATTGCATATCAATGAAAAAACAACAAAGTATATGACAATATATATTCAACAGCAGAGCTGCTTTTAGCTTCTAAAGTTGTATGTCTGCCCCTCACATGATGCTAATGCACTATGTCAAACCTTTCAGGTTTTGCCACAAAAAAATAAGCATTCTCAGGGTATGTCTACACTACAAAGTTAGTTCGAACTAACGGACGTTAGTTCGAACTAACTTTCATAGGCGCTACACTAGCGCTCCGTTAGTTCGAATTTAATTCGAACTAACGGAGCGCTTAGTTCGAACTAGGAAAACCTCATTTTACGAGGATTAAGCCTAGTTTGAACTAGCTAGTTCGAATTAAGGGGTGTGTATCCCCTTAATTCGAACTAGTGGGAGGCTAGCCCTCCCCAGCTTTCCCTGGTGGCCACTCTGGCCAACACCAGGGAAACTTGTCTGCCCCCCTCCCGGCCCCGGACCACTTAAAGGGGCATGGGCTGGCTACGGTGCCCGTGCCAGATGCAAGCCTGCCAGCACCCAGCCAGCAGACCCTGCACCTGGCATGGATCAAGCCACCCACCCGATGCCCCCCAGCCCTCCCCCTCTTCCCGGGACCAGGCTGGCGGCTCCCGGGAGCTTGTCCAGGACCGCAAGAGGCAGGCACCCGCCTGGGCTAGTGCAGACATCGTGGACCTCGTCCACGATCTCCGCACTAGGCAAAGGAAAGTGGCCGTATAGGTTCCATATGAAGAGGGTCCCATATGAAGAGAGGCTAAAGAGACTGGGACTTTTCAGCTTAGAAAAGACGAGACTGAGGGGGGATACGATAGAGGTCTATAAAATCATGAGTGGTGTGGAGACGGTGAATAAAGAAAAGTTCTTCATTAGTTCCCGTAATAGAAGGACTAGAGGATACCAAATGAAATGAATGGGTAGCAGGCTTCAAACTAAGGGCAGGAGAGCTGCCAGCCTGGCCACCCAGGAGCAGGTGTGCAAGAGAATCAAGGGGGTCCAGTGAGACCCCCAACCCTGAGCCCTGAGCTTACAATGGCCGTACTGGGTCAGACCAAAGGTCCATCTAGCCCAGTAGCCTGTCTGCCGACAGCGGCCAACCCTAGGGACCCTGGAGGGGATGGACCGAAGACAGTGACCAAGCCATTTGTCTCGTGCCATCCCTCTCCAGCCTTCCACAAACCTTCGGCAGGGACACCACTCCTACCCCCTGGCTAATACCACTCCATGGACCCAGCCTCCATGACTTGATCTCACTTCCCTTTAAACTCTGTTCTAGTTGTAGCCTTCACAGCCTCCTGCAGCAAGGAGTTCCACAGGTTGACTCTTTGCTTTGTGAAGAAGAACTTTCTGTTACTAGTTTGAAGCCTGCTACCCATTCTTTTCCTTTGGTATCCTCTAGTCCTTCTTTATGGGAACTAATGAAGAACTTTTCTGTATCCACCCCACTCATGCTTTTAGAGACCTCTAGCCTGTCCCCCCTCCATCTCCTCTTTTCTAAGCTGAAAAGTCCCAGTCTCTTTAGCCTCTCTTCATATGGGACCTGTTCCCAACCCCTCATCATTTTAGTTGCCCTCTCCTCTCCCAGCCTCTCTCTTCCCCTCTCCCACCTCCTTTTCCCAGTCTCCCCTACTTTTGTTCAATAAAGACAGATTCCATTTTGGAAGACATGTTATCTTTATTTTGTACATCAAGAAGAGGGGCTAGGGAAGGGTAAGTGGAAGGAGGTGAGGGAAGAATGGGGCACGAGCCCCCGAAGGGGAGGACTGGGGTGGCTCTGCGGGCTTCTGGGGGTGGAAGCTCTCCTGCAGCCCCCAATTGCCCCCTCTCCCCAGATGGCAGCCTGCGGCAAGTGCAGCCGGGCTGATGGCCGAGTGGTGTGATGTGCCCAGTGTGCGTAGTCCGGGCAATCCAAGCCACGACTGCTTTGTAAGTGGGGCACCCCTGAGAACTGTCTGTCCGGGGTGGGGGTCAGGACCCTTTAAGCACAGCCCTCGGCTAGCGTGAGAAAGCATCTCCACGCTCTAAGTTCTTCTCTGATGCCCTGCCGGCACTGCTTCTGGCCATCCTTAAACCCGGTTCAGGGTCCACTTAATGTGGACATGCTAGTTCGAATTAGCAAAACGCTAATTCGAACTAGTTTTTTAGTCTGGATCCGTTAGTTCGAATTAACGTTGTAGTGTAGACATACCCTCAGGGAGTAGGGCATGAAGTCTCAGAAACTATTCCCATAACTCTCTGACCAGCTTATGTAGAAAATGTTCATATTTCCTCCATCCTCAATCACTCAAACTGCCACTAATTGTAGCTTCAAAATGGTACCACAGGCGATTTTCCATACAATTAAAAGCTATTTACAAATCTACTGTTTATCTTTTTTCTTTTCCTTCTCTCTTTCCACTCTGCAGTTTTTCTTCTATAACCAATAAGTTTCTTCTTCCATATTTTTCAGTGGTCGTGGTTTTTTCGCACTTTTAAATTTTTTTCCTTCTTTGCAATCTCTTTTTTCTCTTTTACGGAGCATTTTCATACACAGTGTTTCCCTCTTCCTTTCCTTTTCTACACCAATCTCTCCTTTCCATTCTCCTCTCTGTTTCTTTTTTTGGAGTGGGAGCTATAAGATCATTCCTCTTAACCATCCAAATGCAGGTGTGGAGAATATTACAGGATAAGTGAATAAGATCAACAGTCACCCTCTGAATTCAACAAGTTCACGTCTCTGCAGTGTTATGTGATCAAGACATTTCAACTTCAGAGAGCTTTTAAAATTAAAATTAAAAGGTAAAATGTTTTAATATATTTATAAAATAGGAACCACGTCGTAAAAGCATAACAAATTAAGATTTCAATAAAACAAGAGAACAAGATATTTCACTTAGCAGCAGTGATTTCAGGATCCAGACCAAAGGAAGAAAGAGGATAAGTAAAGTAGGGTATGTCTACACTACAGCACTAATTATAATTAACTTAATTCGAATTAGTTAATTCGAACTAAGCTAATTCGAACTAGTGCTTCTAGACCTAAAAACTAGTTGGAATTAGCATTTTGCTAATTCGAACTAGCATGTCCACATTTAGTGGACCCTGAACCGAGGTTAAGGATGGCCGGGAGCAGTGCCGGCAGGGCATCAGATGAGGACTTAGAGCGTGGAGCTGCTGTCTCAGGCTAGCCGACGGCTGTGGTTAAAGGGACCCGACCCCCACCCCGGACAGTTCTCAGGGGTTCCCCGCTCGCTTGTCTAACTCAATGAGGGACAGCAAAGCAGTCCTGTCCTGGAGTGCCCTGAATGCCCACACTCGGCACATCACAGCACTCGGCCGCCAGCCCGGCTGCACTTGCCGCAGGCTGCCATCCGGGGGAGGGGGTCAATCGGGGGGCTGCAGGACAGCTTCCACCCCGAGTAGCCCCCAGAGCCACCCCAGTTCTCCCCATCGGGGGCTCAGACCCCATTTCTCCCTCACCTCCTTCCACTTACCCCTCCCTAGCCCCCTTCCTGATGTAAAAAATAAAGGACACGTTTGTTCAAAAATAGAAACTCTCTTTATTTAACAAAACTGGCGGGGGAGGGGGGATTAACCTCTGGTGAGACTGGGAAAAGAAGGTGGGAGAGGGGAAGAGAGAGGGTGAGAGAGGGGAAGGGGAAACCTGGGAGGAGGGAGCTGGAAGGGGGAAGCCGGGGAAGAAGGAGGAGGGGAAGTATCAAACTATGGTACGCCATATCTTCAGTACTGTGTACAGATGTGGTCTCCTTATCCCAGGAAAGATGTTTTGGCCTTGGAAAAGGTTCAGAAAAGGGCAACTAAAATGATCAGGGGTTTGGAACAGGTCCCATATGAAGAGAGGCTAAAGAGACTGGGACTTTTCAGCTTAGAAAAGACGAGACTGAGGGGGGATACGATAGAGGTCTATAAAATCATGAGTGGTGTGGAGACGGTGAATAAAGAAAAGTTCTTCATTAGTTCCCATAATAGAAGGACTAGAGGATACCAAATGAAATGAATGGGTAGCAGGCTTCAAACTAGTAACAGAAAGTTCTTCATCACAAAGCATATAGTCAACCTGGGGAACTCCTTGCTGGAGGAGGCTGTGAAGGCTAGAACTAGAACAGAGTTTAAAGAGAAGTTAGATGAAGTCATGGAGGTTGGGTCCATAGAGTGCTGTTAGCCAGGGGGCAGAAATAGTGTCCCTAGCCTCTGTTTGTGGAATGCTGGAGATGGATGACACGAGACAAATGGCTGGTCATTGTCTTCGGTCCATCCCCTCCAGGGTACCTAGTGTGGGCCGCTGTCAGCAGACAGGCTGCTGGGCTAGATGGACCTTTGGTCTGACCCAGTACAGCCGTTCTTATGTTTTTAATGTTCTAAGCTCAGGGCTCATGGTTGGGGGGGGGGGTCTCACTGGACCACTTTGATTTTCATGCAAACCTGCTCCTGGGTGGCCAGGCTGGCAGCTATCCTGCCCTAGACGGCCACTTTCCTGTGCCTACTGCGGACGTCGTGGATGAGGTCCACAATGTCCGCACTAGACCAGGCGGGCGCCCGCCTCTTGCAGCCCCGGGCAGACTCTCGGGAGCCGCCAGTCTGGTCCTGGGAAGAGGTGGAGGGCTGGGTGGCAGAGGGTGGCTGGCTCAAGCCGTGCCAGGTGCAGGGTCTGCTGGCTGGGTGCTGGCAGGCTTGCACCTGGCACGGGCACCGTAGCCAGACCATGTCCCTTCAAGGGCTCTGGGGCCGGGAGGGGGGCAGACAAGTTTCCCTGGTGGTGCCCAGAGTGGACACCAGGGCAAGCTGGGAAGGGCTAGCCTCCCACTAGTTCAAATTAAATGGCTATACAACCCTTAATTCGAACTACTTAATTCGAACTAGGCGTTAGTCCTCGTAAAATGAGGTTTACCTAGTTCGAATTAGGTTCGAACTAGCGATTTGTATGTGTAGCACCTATTAAAACTTTGTAGTGTAGACATACCAGTACATATCCTGAACTTAAGAAAAGCCGACATTTGACTCCCTCAAAGTACAAGTGCTGAAGGAACCAACAAGGGGCCATGCACAGCTTGATCTGCTGCTCACAAACAGGGAGGAACTAGTAAGGGAAGTAGAGGTGGGTGACAACCTGGGAAGCAGTGATCATGAGATGGTAGATTTCAGGATCCTGACCAAAGGAAGAAAGGAGAGTAGCAAAATACACACCCTGGACTTCAGAAAAGCAGACTTTGACTCCCTCACAGAACTCAAGGGCAGGATTCCCTGGGATGCTTACATGAAGGGGAAAGGAGTCCAGGAGAGCTGGCAGTATTTTAAAGAAGCCTTATTAAAGGCACAGGAAGAAAACATCCCGACGTGCAGCAAGAAAAGCAAATATGGTAGGTGACCAGATTGGCTTACCAGGGACATCCTTGGTGAGCTTAAACACAAAAAGGAAGTTTACAAGTAGTAGAAACTTGGACAGATGACTAGGGAGGAGTATAAATATATTGCTTGAGAATGCAGGGGAGTTATCAGGAAGGCAAAAGCGCAATTGTAACTGCAGCTAGCAAGGGATGTGAAGGATAACAAGAAAGGTTTCTACAGGCATGTTAACAATAAGAGGGTGATCAGAGAAGGTGTGGGGTCCTTACTGGATAAGGGAGGTAATAAAGGATCTGACAACAAAGAGGTTTGGGGTCGGCTGATCCCCGTCTAGACTACCGCGTTGTGCTGACAATCAGCTGATCAGCATAGCGCAGTGGCCATTTTGATGTAAATGAAGCGGCGATTATTTAAATCGCCGCTTCATTTCCCTTTGCCGAGTACACTCATCTACATGGCTCCGTCGACAGAGCCGTGTAGTCTAGATACACTCCTACTGACAGATGATGTGGGAAAAGCTGAAGTACTCAAAACTTTTTTTTGCCTCTGATTTCACAGACAAGGTCAGCTCCCAGCCTGCTTCACTGGGAAGCACAGTATGGGAAGGAGGTGGGCAACCCGCAGAGGAGAAAGAACAGGTTAAGAACTATTTAGAAAAATTGGACATACACAAATCCATCTGGCTAGATCTAATGCATCCAAGAGTGCTCAGGGAGTTGGCTAATGTGATTGCAAAGCCATTGGCCATTATCTTTGAAAACTTGTATCAATCGGGGGAGGTCGGGGATGATTGGAAAAAGGCAAATGTAGAACCTTTCTTCAAAAAAGAGCACTACAGACCGGTCAGCCTCACCACAGTTCCCGGAATAATCATGGAGGGAAGCCTCAAGGAATCCATTTTGAAGCATTTGGAAGACAGGAAAATGATCAGGAATAGTCAACATGGATTCACCACGGGCAAGTCATGCCTGACCAACCTGACTGCCTTCTATCATGTGGTAACTGGCTCTATGGCCATGGGGAAGGTAGTGGACATGATATACCTTGACTTTACCAAAGCTTTTGATACGGTCTCCCACATTATAGTATGGATTGGATAAATAGACTATACAAAGCTGACAAGATTGTCAAACTCAGTCAATAATGATCAATGGCTCAATGTCTGGTTGGTGGCTGGTATCAAGCAGAGTGCCCCAAGGGTTGGTTTTGGGGCAAGTTTTGTTCAACATCTTAATTAATAACCTGGATAAGGGGATGGATTGCACTCTCAGCAAGTTTCCAGATGACATAGGTAAGGGAAGAGGTACATATGTTGGAGGGTAGGGAGAGCGTCCAGAATGACCTAGACAATTTGGAAGACTGGACCAAAAGAAATCCGATGAGGTTCAACAAGGACAAGTGCAGTGTCCTACATTTGTGACAGAAGACTCCCAAGCACTGCTACAGGCTGGGGACCAATTGGTTAAGCAGCAGTTCAGCAGAAAAAGACATGGGGATCACAGTGGACGAGAAGCTGGATATGAGTCAGCAGTGTGCCCTTATAGTCAAGAAGAAGACTGTCATTTTAGGGTGCATTAGGAGGAGCATTTCCAGCAGATCTAGAGAAGTGATTATTCATCTCTCTTTGGCATTGGTGAGGCCACATCTGGAGTATTGCTTTCAATTCTGGGCCCCACACTATAGAACGGATGTGGACACATTGGAGAGGGATCAGTGGAGGGTAACCAAAATGATTAGGGGGCTGAAGCATATGACTTATGAGGAGATTTTGTAAGGCTATGGGATTTCGGCTTGATTAGTTTACAGAAGAGAAGAGTGAGCAGGGGAGATCTGATAGCAGCCTTTAACTACCTGAAGGTTAGTTCCAAAGAAGATGGAGAGAGGTTGTTCTCAGTAGTGCCGGATGGCAGAATGAGGAGCAATGCTCTCAAATTGCAGTGGGGAAGGTCTAAGTTGGATAATAGGAAAAACTATTTCACTAGGAATGTGGTGAAGCACTGGAACAGGTTACCCAGGGAGGTAGTGGAATCTCCATCCTTGGAGGTTTTTAAGTCCCGGCTAGACAAAGCCCTGGCTGAGATGATTTAGTTGGGGTTTGTCCTGCTTTTGAAGGGGGTTAGACTCGATGACCTTCTGAGGTCTCTTCCAACCCTATTATTCTTTACCCTTATATGAACAGTCTATAAAGAAAAGAAATATTTTCCCCAATTAATTTAATCCAAAAGAAGGAAAATGAATTTTGCTAAAAACTAAATATAAAATTTCTGTAGAAGTTTTCTTACCCTTAAATAATATATGAAATGAGCGTGGACATTTGCATTGCTTACATCTCTGTTATCAGATGTTCATCCATCCCGCTGTTTTGCCACATTCTATGATTGAGGTAATCTCATGTCATACAACCAAAGACTGTGACATGTAGCGCTTTATTCTTCCTATGTAAAAGCCTACCCTCCAATTTTCAAATATTCTTTCCATATAAAATGTATACGATACGACTTTAATTCAAATTAAAAATCTCAACTCCTAAAGTTTGATTTGTTACTACACAAAGTATATCCCATGACAGCTACATAAAACCCTCTCCAATTCACATCTTCCTCACCACCTTTCAAAGCCCTTCCAATTACAGTTTTAAAATAATCCTAGCGTATGTCTACATATCAAAGTTAATTCAACAGCCGTTATTTTGAATTAACTTTAATAGCGTCTACACAGGCAAACCGCTATTTTGAAATAAATTCGAAATAGCGAGGCGATTATTTCGAATTTGGTAAACCTCATTCTATGAGAAATAACACCAAATTCGAAATAGCTAATTCAAAATAAGCGCTGTGTAGACACTTATTCCGAAATAGGGGGCCTCCAGCAGTTCCCAGTTTCCCCTGATGGCCACTCTGGGCCAAACCAGGAAAACTCTTCTCCTCTCCCCCAGGCCCGGAGCCCTTAAAGGGGTAGACTCTGGCCACAGTGCATGTGCCAGAGCCAGGCCTGCCAGCAGTCGCTGCCCCTCACCCAGTGGCCAGAGAATGATCCGGGAAGCCAGTGCACAGTGAGCTGGTTTTTAAACTGGCTCCTTTCAAGGACTGGCTCCCATCTGCCATTCCACGCTGCTAACTCTGTATCAGAGGCAGCAGCGTGGGTTGCAGGGGATCCCTGGGAACAGGGCCAGGAGCACACTGGCTGTCACCCTACCCTGGGGACTATCAAATAATTGTGTAACTGCTAAGATTACATGTGGTTACATGACTATTCATTTACATGCTATTTAACATCCCTAACCTAAACGTGGAATATTTAATACGTCACTTTGTTTACCAACACCAATATACTCATATTTATATGGCTATAATTGCATCCATACTTAATTAAATTGGTGCAAAAACTGTTACCTAAATACTCTTGGCAAAACACACACATAAACACACAGGGCAACTTAAATAACCAACAACTGTTTTCACTACAAGGAAAATAAATAAATGCATCAATGCTGAATTTTGCAAGCTGTCTGAATTAAGGCATGATCGTGCACTATTGAAATCAGTGGGAGTTTCACACTGACTTTGATGAGAGGAAAAATCAGGTCCTTTACATTTTTTCAGATAGCAAAATTATAATTTTCAATTGGCAGATGCTAAGAAACAAAAATTCTATATACTGAGCCCCTTAATTGAAATAAGCCACATTAGGGGCTCCTCCAAATCATCAATGGATTTAGTTCCTAGTTATTAAAACACCTGTATATACTGACAAATGTGTATTTCATTATATTCCAGGTGGCATTATTTAGACACTACATGAATTCATCTCTTCTTTGTTAACAGTAACATAAACATTTAATACAAAGTTTATATATTACTATAACCATTATAGTCCATAGTACAATGTATGCTCACTTATTTATGACTTTGCTAAAACCTATCTCTTGAAAAGTACAGATATTTTATTCATTTACCTATCTATTGGTCACTTTACATATGTTAACAAAATTGGGAGTATGACGCCTCTCTTGCCAAGAACTGTTTTGTGAATTCAATGAAACACAATGTTCTAGTATGAAAGACAAAAACTTTGTGTCCTTTACAATTCTATTTCTGGGATTCTACATTTCCCACAGAATACCAATAAACATAGTCTAACAATCAAAGGCGTAACGATGCTCACGGAAAACTTAGATATAAATTTCTATATAGACAACAGTGCCTCTATTCAGCATCCTATAGTCATGATGTTTCTTTTCCCTTTATTCACTGTAGTGTTTTGTTTTGGGGTTGGTTTGTTTCCATTGATAGGGTTGTTCAATTCTGTCAGAAAACCAATGAGTTCTGACATTGTTAAAGAAACCAAAGGCACAAAATATACTGGTGTCAAGTGAACCCTTGCCCTAATGTATTCATTTCTTGCTGTTTCGGGAATCAAGAAACGGAAAAATTATGTTGCAAAAAGTTCACACAAAGCTTGGCTTGTGTCACTGACTGGCAGAAACCAAGTTAAGTTTTGCCTCGTTTCAGGCTGTTATGAAATTTTTGCTCAATCCTAAGAAAGAACTGATCAGCATGTTCAACTTATTCCCTGCTTTGAAGTATAAACCTCCAGGACCTCAGGATGATTGACTGGAAATAACTGGGAAATTACTATTAAAGTAATAAATGAGGATTCTTTTCAGTAGCTGTCTTACAGTTTAGTAAGTGAGGTTGCCATATTGGTCCTTTCTTTTCTAGAGCTTCTGCATCACACAGGCATACCCAAGCTACAAGTCAGAGCATAATCCTGTTTCCATGCCCCAGCTGGTTCCAATGCCAGGAAACCAAAGCAAAGAATGAATTCGCTGTTCTCCCTCAAAAGGAAATGTGTGCTTCCACATCATGCTATCTTTCTGTTCCAAAAAGGAATAATCAGAGACCAAAGAGCTTTTAGTCTGAGGGGCTTTGACAAGAGTCCAACCTAGGGACTACTCAAACCTTATTTAGTGCCTAACATCCTGTAATCTGCAGCAAGTTACAGTAGAATAAACTTTGTCCCATTTTTCCAGCAATAAACATGAAAATGATGCAGTGAATAAAAAATGTACAGAGCTTTCCCCTAAAAAGATAAGTGTACTCTGCACTTTTCATACAGTTGACTTTTATTTTCCTGAAACACAGTTGCTCAATGTAAGAAAGGCCACAGACAGAAAAGCAGAAAAAAACAGGGAAGGAGGAATGTCAAATGTAAAGACGTGAGAATGGAACTGGTTACAGGTGTTCCTGTACAAGAAGATGAAAGATGTCCTTATCCATTACTTTAAAAGAATCTCAAAAGACTATGCCAACTTTGATTTGGGAATAACCAGCATCCAATAAACTTCCAGGTAACAGAGATCCTCTTTTCATTCCCGTTTCTTTATTAATAACAAATTAATGCAGAACCTCTATGTCCCAGTTCTAGGAATTATAAGAAACATGGACTGAACTGGTGAGAATTTTTTTTCAGTTTCCCTCCAGACTGTTTCAGATTTTTATACACTTGAAAGCAAAGACAAATAATCCTCATATAAAAAAAAAATTTGGGCAAGGAAAAGAGGTCATCCAGATGAGAAATCCATGAAAGTTTTTTTCACCATAATAGAGTATTTATAAAGAATATCATTTAACAACTTGATTAGAAAACATTTGGAAGATTCAAACTTATTTGGTGATTTATAGTGACATGGTCTAAATCCCTAAGGGTATGTCTACACTACCACCATAGTTCGAACTAGGGTGGTAATATAGGCAACTGGAGTTGCAAATGAAGCCCGGGATTTGAATTTCCCGGGCTTCATTTTCATCGCGCCGGGCGCCGCCATTTTTAAATGTCCGCTAGTGCGGACTCCGTGCCGCGCAGCTACACGCGGCACGGACTAGGTAGTTCGGACTAGACTTCACGAGGAGTAACAACAGTTCGGACTAGGAAGCCTAGTCCGAACTACCTAGTCCGTGCCGCGTGTAGCTGCGCGACACAGAGTCCGCACTAGCGGACATTTAAAAATGGCGGCGCCCGGCGAGATGCAAATGAAGCCCGGGAAATTCAAATCCCGGGCTTCATTTGCAACTCCGGTTGCCTACATTACCATCATAGTTCGAACTAGGGTGGTAGTGTAGACATATCCTCACTTTACATGCATGTATGCCAACTTACAGGTATGTCAAGGAAAGCAAATTTGTCAAATTTAGATCCAGAGGTGGTGCTAGACAATGGGGGTCCTAAGCAGAAATATTTCTGGGGTCCTCACCCTACACAATAATAAATAAAATAATCATAACTGTCACCCTAAGCCTACCACCAACTCTGATTAAACCATCAGAGGGGTAGCCAAGTTAGTCTGTAACAGGAAAAACCTAAAAAACAACAAATAGTCTAGTAGCACTGGATCTAGACTTCTAACACTCTGGTCTTCTGAAGAATTGGGCTGTGCCTACGAAAGATCATTATACCATCTACATGTTTTGTTAGTCTTTAAGGGTATGTCTACACTGCCACCCTAGTTCGAACTAGGGTGGCTAATGTAGTCATTCGAACTTGCAAATGAAGCCTGGGATTTAAATATCCCGGGCTTCATTTGCATGTTCCCGGGCGCCGCCATTTTTAAATGCCCGGTAGTTCAAACTACCTGCCCGCGGCTACACGCAGCACGGGCTAGGTAGTTCGAATTAAAGCTCCTAATTCTAACTACCATTACTCCTCCTACAATGAGGAGTAACAGTAGTTCAAATTAGGAGCTTATATTCAAACTATCTAGCCCATGCCGCATGTGGCAGTGGGCAGGTAGTTCGAACTACTGGGCATTTAAAAATGGCGGCACCCAGGAACATGCAAATGAAGCCCGGGATATTTAATTCCCAGGCTTCATTTGCAAGTTCGAATGACTACATTAGCCACCCTAGTTCGAACTAGGCTGGCTAGTGTAGACATACCCTAAGGTGCTACTAGACTGTTTGGTTTTTTTTAAGTTTTTTCTGGTTAAATCTAATAGTCTGTATATATACTCTATTCAGCTTGCAGTTTATATCAATAAATTAAAGCATACAACATCTTTGCTTTTCTGGTTTGCATTCTCAAAATGATCCAAACCCTTCAAAAAAGAAAACGTGCTCTTAGTTTATTCTTCAACATTCCAGAATTAAAATAGTTAAAATAAAATTATTTTTCAAAATATATTCTTCCAAATTAATTTTAAATGCTATTTTAATGAGATAAAGCATTGGCTATTTAGGTATTAAACACAAGTAGTAAATTGCCCCATTTATAATATTTAATCTTTTTTCTATAATCAGGAGCACTGAAGTATGTATTCAGAGTTGCTTTCCTTTGACATAGTTCTTTTATTACTGTCTCTTTTCCTAGGATAATGTCCCACAGCAGCTGTGCCATTATGATGATGCTTTCTCTCCCCCCCCCCTTTTTTTTAACAGCTTCTCCAGCACAAATAATTAAAACATTTATTTACCTTCCATTGCTTGGCTGAAACCAAGAGCACATTTTGGGGAGGGAAGTTGTTTCTTTTTATTTCTGAGCAGTGGCATATTGATGTTTTGGATAATAAATCATTCCAATTTGTTCATCCCTGCCAACAATGGTTTTAATCTTCATTTACGACTTGCAAAGTCCGTTTTGTTGGAAGCATTTGATAAAATACTCAATTACTATTTTTTTTAAACTGCAGTTCAACTGCTGTGCTGATAAAAGGCTCTAGCTCAGAAGATAAACTGCAAATAATTCCTGAAGAACAAATGTCAAAGGCAGTTTACAATGAATGGGATTTTTTCTCTTGGAGCAGATTATTCTCTCACCAAACTGACAGGGCAGTTCAATATTTATTTTGTTGAGAATGTCATTTAAATATTGTTTGACACCTGCTCCCCACAGTCTGCTATTTAGCACATTGCAGTTTTAATGGTTTAAAGTGAGGGTTTAACTTTCACATCTACTAATAAATTTCAGGAATTCCGTTTAAAAACAGAAATGTGATGTGAGCAACCACACGCAACTACATTAGTGAACCAAATAGAAACCAAAGTATGTATGTGCACATGCACATGCATGCACAAAAGTACAGAGAAAGAATGGATGTTTGAAGATGTGTACTTAAAACAGAGAAAAGAGATTTTATTCTTCCCCTAATTTAGGCATGTTCACCATTTTTTTTAATTTCCACCATATTATTAATTGTAGTGAGAGGAAGGAGTTCTTCAGATTGCCTTTCACTCTCAGATCAACTGTGAGAAAAAATTCTTCTTTGCATTTTCCTCCTTTATATACTCTAGATGGCACTGCTCATTGATTGAGAAGACAACTCATACTATATTAGTCTAAAATAGAAGGTAGCACTGAGAACTGATAGTTACTTCTTCAACTAGCTACAACAGAAGAAAAGGGCCTTCCATTAAGTAGTATCCCTCAGTAAGCCGCACTTTTCAGTTCTTAAATCTATATTTATATTTCAGAGGTTTGTGTCTATCTGTCCATCTGTGAGTCCATTTGTTCAAGAACTGCTCCTAAACAGTAAGAGGTATACAATTTAATATACAAAGTCTATATTTAAGTTCTAACTTATAACTGTTAAGAGAACTAACAATGGTTATGCCAGGACAACTGAAAGTCTCAAGTAGGGAACTGTTTTCCATAACATGCAAAGGGAGGGACTGCTGTTTAGAAGGATGTGATACTAAAAGTGTCCACTGGGGGCAGTCATACCACAAAGAGAGTGACCAGCAGGACTGAGGCTCTGCCATCTTGCCTGCCAGCACACTGCTGTCTCTTTCCCTCCCTTCCAGCCCTTGGCCTCAGTGCCAGTGGAGGGAAAGAAA
The DNA here is from genome assembly GCF_049634645.1 of Pelodiscus sinensis. Taxonomy (NCBI): domain Eukaryota; kingdom Metazoa; phylum Chordata; order Testudines; family Trionychidae; genus Pelodiscus; species Pelodiscus sinensis. The sequence continues at coordinate 14,541,420 of NC_134723.1, forward strand.
GGGGGAGGCTCTAGCAGCCGAGGCAAGGGCCCTGGGAGGGAGAGAAAACTCCCTTGGTGGTTGGAGGGAAGCACTGGGGAGAGAGAAAACACCCCTGGTAGCTTGAGTCGGGGGGAGACCTTGGGGAGAGAGAAAACACTCCTGGCGGCTGGGCAGGGAGCTGGGGAGACAGAAAAGGCCAGTGCAAAATGGGACCTACCTTGAGCTCCTCCTCCTCTCTTCCCCCCTCCCACTCATGCATCCCCTGCCCCAAGTACCCTCCTCTCTCCCACAAATATACTTTCCCAAGGTCCTGCCCTGACTCCTGCGCCCCTGAAGGACCTGGGCAAGGCCAGGTAAGTCTGCTAGTTCTAAATGCATCTGCAGAATTAAGCGTATGTCATGCCGCTGATGTCAATGGAGAGTTTTTCTAAAAAATTATGCCACTTTGTGGACCATAAAAAGCCATCTAGAAGGTAACATACGGTATGTCTACACTACAAAGTTAGTTCGAACTAATGGAAGTTAGTTCGAACTAACTTTCATAGGCGCTACACTGTTCCCAACCCCTAATCATTTTAGTTGCCCTCCCCTCTCCCACACTCTCTCTTCCCCTCTCCCACCTCCTTTTCCCAGTCTCCCAGTTTTGTTCAATAAAGACAGATTCCATTTTGGAAGACACATTATCTTTATTTTGTACATCAAGAAGACGGGCTAGGGAAGGGTAAGTGGAAGGAGGTGAGGGAGGAATGGGGTACGCGCCCCTGATGGGGAGGACTGGGCTGGCTCTGCGGGATTCTGGGGGTGGAAGCTCTCCTGCACCCCCCAATGGCCCCCTCTCCCCAGATGGCAGCCTGCAGTAAGTGCAGCCGGGCTGATGGCTAAGTGGTGTGATGTGCCCAGTGTGGGTACTCCGGGCAATCCAAGCCAGGACTGCTTTGCAAGCGGGGCACCCCTGAGAACTGTCTGTCCGGGGTGGGTGTCGGGACCCTTTAAGCACAGCCCTCGGCTAGCCTGAGACAGCATCTCCACGCTCTAAGTCCTCCTCTGATGCCCTGCCGGCACTGCTTCCGGCCATCCTTAAGCCTGGTTCAGGGTCCACTTAATGTGGACGTGCTAGTTCGAATTAGCAAAACGCTAATTCAAACTAGTTTTTAGTTCTAGATGCGTTAGTTCGAATTAGCTTAGTTCGAATTAACTAATTCGAACTAAGTTAGTTCGAATTAGTGCTGTAGTGTAGACGTACCCATATTGGGTTTCTGCTGTTTCAAAGAACAGCCCATAAAATCATGGTTATTTGGCTGGACTGAAGGAAAACTAGTGAGATACAGTTGCTCCCCTTGAATGATAGATTTAATAAATTCTCTTTTTATCTGCTCCAGTATATTTGTATGCTTTGCTCTACTTTCTGTTAGGACTTGTGAAATAAATCATTACTTATCTGAATGGATACCACTGAACTCCTAAGAGTTAACTGTGTGGTCTTTCTATCTTTCATTCACACTCCAAAATACCTGGGAAAGTGGAAGTCTAGCAGTCAGTTTACACATAGGTCTCCCAGTGAAATCAAAGGAAGTTTTGAATATTGACCAACTTCAGGATTACAATTTCTGCTATATTGGTAAGGGAGTAAAATGTGAAATAACCCAAGACTCTAAAGAGCTATACGACCACAGTAATTATGGGATGTCTTAGACCTGAGGAAGCTGACAGAATATGGGTTAAGAAAACAAATATTACTGTTTATACTTTTAGAATTGGATTTAGAGTCAAAATGTAATTCCATGTGCAGCAGACTGATAATAAACTCCACTGTTTTAAATATACATTAATGGTCCCCAAAGGCACCATATTTATCATCTATTCACTTGCAGTACTCCCATTTACCTCAATCAGAGATCCAAGCACAGAACAACTGAAAGGTCTGACCTCTGATCTGCAGTTTTACTGTTTACTTAGGCTACGTCTAAACTGCAGGCTTTTTGTGCAAGAAGCTTTTGTTGGAAGAGATCTTCTGGAAAAACGTCTTGCACAAGACAGCATCCACACTGCAAAAGAGCATTCAAAAAGCGATACACCTTTGCGAAAGACAGTGTCCAGACTATCTGGATGCTCTCTTGAAAGTAAGCATCCTTGAAAGAGAATCCTCTGAACTGTCATTCATGCTTAAATTTGACACTTTACACCTAAGCTTAAACAAAGACATCAATTATCTTACCCATTACAAAGATAGCTTGCCCAATTATCACCTCTAATATCATTAGCTCACAGACATTTACCTTCCCTTCCCCCCCCCCCCATCTCCCTTCTGTTCTGAAATTTGATTTGTCCTTTTCATATGTGTTCATTTTTTTAATTCTATCCTTTGGTATATATGGTTGTGACAATTTTCTTCCGCTATTTGATCTGAGGAAGTGGGTCTGGCTCACGAAAGCTCATCAACTAATAAACCATCTTGTTAGTCTTTTAAAGAGCTACATAGTCCTGTTTTTTGAAAGTAAGCAGTGATTGCTATGGACAGAATGGCCACCGGGGCACCTGTGCTTTTTCCTCTTCCCTCTTCTTGCACAAAAAAACCCTCTTCACCATCCACACATGCCTTTTTGCGCAAAAACCCCTCTGCTCTTTCAATTTACTTGCGCAAAAACATGCTTGAGGTGTGGATACGCTGCAAGTTTTTGCAGGGAAATGGATGTTTTTCTGCAAAAACTCTGTAATGTAGATATGGCCTTAATGTGCAGAGCTTTTGAAAGAATCACATTTTGAAGTAAAAGATATTCAAGAGGTCAACTCCATGTATTGAGCAAAGCAAACAAAATGTTAATGGAAGTTCAAAGGTCATAATCTATTAAATCAAAGGTGTATCTTTAGTCTAAAAAACTTTATCCTATTTCAGGTAGCTGTGGTTTTAAGGAAAGAGATTTTAGGCTGAACATCTTTTAAAATGAAATTAAATGAGTTCAGTCTAAATAAACATAATAAATAAAAATATATACTCTAGAATAAATCTAAGTCTTTCAAACACGCATACTAAAGTTCAAAGTGTTTTTTCTGTCTCTCATTTATATATTTTACACACACACTAAATTATAGCTTGTGGGGGAATTTCTTTACTTTTCATTTGTTGTTACTTTCATAATCCCTTTAATAAAGGAAAGAAAATGGATCAAAATATTGAATAATAAAAATACACCATTAAAAACAAACCCAAAACTTTATTCTATTGTATGCCTTTTCATTCTTACAAATGAGACCTGGATCTCTCAAACAGTTATTCATGTTACTAACTTTAAGCACAATGAGTAACTTATTGCATCACAGGTCTAGTCTTGGGTTTAATGTACAGCACATACATATGTATTTTCAGGTTTGAGTCCTTAGGCCCCCGTCCTGCAATAGTACACACACAGGCAGACTCATGGGCCAATGTAAATTGCAAATCATGTATTGATTTCAAGAGAAACAGGACTTGGCACACACTTATTAAACACTAATATGCATTATCACAGAGAAAAAACAAAGTATCAAACTTCCAATAATGTTTACATGTGGCCCATTTAAAAATCCATTATTGCTTTTCACTAGCCTCTTTACAAAGTATTAAGGTTAGTGAATCATTATGTTCCCAAATCTTTCTTATTTTTCCTCTTAGCTCTCTGTAGTTCAATATAGACATCATTACTTCTCTGCCAGTACAGCGATTCTGTTTGTCATGCCTGAAACAACTACAGCACAGAGATTAAATACAATCTATATCCACATAAATCACTGAATAAATGAATCATGAAATTAATATGTAAATTGTGTGTTTAACCTCTATTTATACAGCACTGTCTGTCACCATGTTGTAAATCTAAAACTAATTGCAAATTCACAACTCTGCAAAAAGAACACTATGGTAAAAGCTTGACATATTTATTAACTAAATGTTGAACTACATTGAGTAAGTAATTAACAGTCATACCAGAACAGGGAGAGAAAATTATATTTAAGCACAGATGTCACCTGTATAAAATGCTTACAACTATTTTAGATTTTGATATTAATCAAAGAATACTGCTATTTTTATTTTATTTTTGACACACAAATTGGTTTCCATGTATTCATGATATCTTTAAACACCCAGTTTTCACTCTTGCTTGTCATGTCCATCCCTAAGCTGAAATGTTCCCTTTAATACGTCTTTTAAAAGGAAAAGGACTCTCCAAAGGTAATGTAAATGTATAAAGATTTTATTGTCGGTATAGACAAAACCCTTCTCAGTAGGGCAGTAAAAATAATTTAATATTAGATGATACTCTGATATAAACAGAATTAAATACAGTTCCTTTATCTTAAAGTAAAATATGCAGTTTCACCACTATATAACTCAAGGACTTATCTTCCCTAATAAGTAAGAGGCATTCCTAATTTGAGGATTTTGAAAAGTACCTAGGCTACTAACACTAGCCCACATAAAACACTTCAAAACTTCAATTTTATTCTACAAATGATAAAATAATTGAAATATGTAAGTGGCAGAAACAAATACATTTTATAGCGCACACATATTTGAATTAAACAGTGGCTCACAGTAAGTGCAGCACTGGTGAGGAAGAGACATGGGGAAAAACATTTTATCTGCTGGGGGCAAGCACAATGTTTCTGGGGCATTGAGAAACTTCTGATCATCATCAGTGCCAATGTTCCTAACTCTTGTGATTTTTACTGCTAGTCTCACTAAAGTCAGTGTGTTTCTGAAACTCTCAACTCCTGGAATCAAGAACTCAACTTTCATAAATCAAAAAGCTTCTAACTCTCATGGTTGTAGAGTAAAACTTGAAAATTGAAATGAATGTTCCCTGAAGGTCAGATACCAGAAGACAAATTAAAAAAACCCAAAAATTACTATTACTAAAAACTCAAGTTGCAGTGGGGGAGGTCTAAGTTGGATATTAGGAAAAACTATTTCACTAAGAGGGTGGTGAAGCACTGGAATGGGTTACTTAGGGAGGTGATAGAATCTCCATCCCTAGAGGTTTTTAAGTCCATGCTTGACAAAGCCTTGGTTGGGATGATTTAGTTAACATTGGTCCTGTTTTGGGCAGAGGGTTGGATTTGATGACCTCCTGAGGTCTCTTCCAGCCCTATGATTCTATGATTTTTAATCTAATCTCTTGGCTTCGTGGGCCTGATTCATAATTTTTTACTATTCAGGTGTTAGAAATACAGGTTAAACGTCTCTAGTCCAGCACCTTCGGGACATGTCAAGTTCTTAATGAGAGAATTTTCTGGACTGCAGAAGGTCAATATTGTCTAGGAGCGTTACCTATGCTTCCACCGTTTACTGGGCTGTTAGAGGACATTTAGGAGTACATTAGAGCTAAATGACAGCACAGAACACGGAGAGCTATACATGGTGGCTGTAAACATATTTTATGGGACTGTGGGAAACTTGGCCACACTCATGAAAAGTGGACATCTGGCTAACTAAAATCATTCCAGACGACACATGTTTCCAGATCACAGAGTTCTGGACTAGTGAGATTCAACCTGTACTGTCTACTTTGCTACAGCATGCCAGTATATGTAGGGGTGTGTACCTGCACCATACTACTCTTAAATCCTAGCCAGTATGTGAAAGGGTTGCTCTGGCCTTGCTCTCTACCACTCTCTCTTCCAAATGGCCTGACTCTTCTTCATTTTCAAAATCCTTTTAGGTTTACAAGAAGATAATTAGTCTCACTTCATTCGCTTCTCCATATTTACAATGACGTTTCTTGAAGAAGAATTTGGTCTATTGGTTTCTATAGAGGTGAATATCAAGATTTTTTGAACAAAGAGGTAAATATTGACCAAGATGAATAAGTGATCTAAGTTATTTTGGAGGGACAAAATTACACAAACTCACGTACACGATGTTGTTACATATATTCATGACTATAATAAATCAAAGTAAGGTAGGTCTCTTGAGGGAAGTGGCTGTCTGTAGTGCGTGTTGTGTTTGGGGCATTGTTGCTGTGTGCTGAGTTTGTGTTTGTTTGTGAGGGTTTTTTTTTCCCTTTCCCTTCCCCCCACCTCGCCCCCAATGGAGTGTGTGCTGTGACTGGCAGCTGGAAACTGTTGGCTTCTAATTAGAGTTTGAAATCTAGAAGCCTCTGCTGATTGGCTGAGCCTTGGTAGGGAGAGGGACTATCAGGCAGTCCAGGGCTTTATAAAGGAGTGATTCAGCAACCAGGGAGCTTGCGTGACAACAGGTGATTGCAAACAAGGAGTTTAGAGAGGGAGTTTGGAAGGGGACAGGGAAGGGGATGAGGTACTCTTGCCTTTCCTTTAAACCCTTTTTTAGGACAGCAGGTATAGATAGTGATAGGTCTGCGCTTGTTACCTGCACAGCATGTGCCATCTTTGTCTTCCTCCCAGAAGAAAGAATGGATTTCATCTGCATGAAGTGCAAGCTGGTCGCCATTTTGAATGAAAAAATTAGAGGACTGAAGGCCAAATTGTCAAACCTATGCTCGATCAGAGAGGATGAAGACCTCCTCGATAGAAAGCAACGTTTAATCCTGCAAGCAAGGAAGGCGGAAGAGCCAGAGAGGACAGTACAGGACGACGAAGAGAACTGGAAAGATTTAACTTCTAAAAGAAAAAAAGGCCAGCACAGGAATCCCCCATTGCTACAGAGGTAAGTAATCGCTTTCAGGCTCTCTCCACAGAATCTGTGATAGTGAATGCTTTAGAAGGCACCTCACAAGGAAGAAATTGAAAGGTAACCACTTCTACTGGAAGGCATGGGATGCATAGTCCTAGGGATAGGGGTTCCATGACCACCACCCTCAAAAGAAGAAGGCGGGTGATGGTGGTTAGAGACTCCCTCCTAAGAGAGACTAAGCCATCCATCTGCCGTCACGACCTGGAATCTCGAGATGTGTGCTGCTTACCAGGAGCTCGAATTCAGGATGTGACTGAGAGTCTGACAAAACTGATCAAACCTTCAGATCACTACCCCTTCCTTATTCTCCATGTGAGAACTAATGATATGGCCAAGATTGACCGTGAGTGGGTTACTGAGGATTACGTAGAGTTGGGAAGAAGGATCAAAGAATTCCGAGTGCAAGTGGTATTCTCGTCCATCCTCCCTGTTGAAGGGAAAGGACTGGGTAGGGATCGTTGAATTGAGGAAGTAAATGCGTGGTTGCGCAGGTGATGTCAGAGAGAGGGCTTTGGTTTCTTCAACCACGGGATTCTGTTCCAGGCACAAAGATTGTTAGGAAGAGATGGGATCCACCGAACAAATGGTACATCTACACTAGCTCATTAATTCGAGCTAAGTAGGCAAATGAGGCTACCGGAGTTGCAAATGAAGCCCGGGATTTAAATATCCCGGGCTTTATTTGCATGTTCCCGTCCAATCGCCATTTTGAAATTTCACTAGCCCGAACTCACTGCCGCGTGGCTACACACGGCAGTGAAACGTTAATTCGAACTAAGTTCTTAGTTCGAATTAACTGTTACTCCTCGTGGAATGACCTGGGGATTACAGTGGGTGAGAATCTGGATATGAGTCAACAGTGTGCCCTTGTAGCCAAGAAGGCTAATGGCATGTTAGGGCGCATTAGGAGGAGCAATACCAGCAGATCTAGAGAAGTGATTATTCCCCTTTATTCAGCTCTTGTGAGGCCACATTTGGAGTATTGTGTCCAGTTCTGGGCCCCCCACTATAGAAAGAATGTGGGCACATTGGACAGGGTCCAGTGGAGGGCAACCAAAATGATTAGGGGGCTACAGCATATGAGGAGAGGCTGAGGGAGTTAGGTCTATTTAGTCTGCAGAAGAGAAGAGTGAGGGGAGATTTGATAGCAGCTTTCAACTTCCTGAACGTAGGTTCCAAACAGGCTGGAGAAAGGCTGTTCACAGTAGTGACAGATGGCAGAACAAGGAGCAATGGTCTCAAGTTTCGGTGGGAAAGGTCCAGGTTGGATATTAGGGAAAACCATTTCACTAGGAGGGTGGTGAAGCACTGGAATGGGTTTTGTAGGAAAGTAGTGGAGTCTCCATCCCTAGAGGTGTTTAAGTCTCAGCTTGACAAAACCCTGGCTGGGTTGATTTAACTGGGATTGGTCCTGCCTTTGGGAGGGGGCTGGTCTTGATGGCCTTCTGAGGTCTCTTCCAGCTCTATGATTCTATGATTCCAGCCATATACATATATTATCAGAAAGATTAATTTCATTTTAACTCAGTATTTTAAAATCTGTACTTCAGAAGAAAAAAAAGTTCAAAGCTTCTTATTTACTTGCAGAACATTTTTATTGAATTTATTATAGACAATAAAGAAGAATGCAGTGCCTATCAAATATAGTTAGCTCACTGTCCTTCAGACCACCTCATTATACACCTGCAGCAGGTGAAGAATAGAAATTTACCAAGTATAATATGACATTTTTAGCCAATCATTAAGCTCTTTTCTGCCTTGTATCTTGAATAAATATATACAATAGCATATATACAAATACTATATATATTTCTGTACACTAGCTATACAAATAAAAACACATGTCACACCTGAAGTCAATGTGCACAATGGCCGAGGTAATGGAATAGATTCATAACCAATAATGAATCCTAACAAAATCTCAGCAGGACAAAAAAAAAAGAATTGTGTATTGTGTATAAGTACTTGGTTACAGATGGCACTCATTGTGACAACTACCACTATAATAAAACTGCTACTTTCTAGGCAGGAACAAATAAAGATCCTAGGAATGGTAAAGCCCGAGAAAAAAGTTTAGATGGTGTTTTATGTTATTTTTTTAGGTCACAATGAGTCTGTAGAATTTAATAGGTTTTTTGCTATTTTCATTTTTTTTAAGGCAGTATCTTCTTAGTTATTATAAATTCAATTTTGATCTGTTCTACTAAAGTTACTTATAGTTCATTTTCCAGTTATGAAATGATGTAAGAATCAACTAAGAAAATTCTACAGACTTGTTGTGACAACTGTGGCATATAATTCCGTGACAGTATAAGGCAGGTGCATGTTACATTTTAAGAAGTGGCAAATAGGAATGGTCAAGTTTGAGGACAATGTTTAGACTGAGTTTTAAGTTCTGTTGGTATTTAGCTGCCAAAAAAGAGGTTTTTTGTTTCACTTTGTAATAGCATACATAGACTTTAGTTGTCCCTGTTCACAGACCTACTACATATAGGACTTTTCACCAGAGAACCTCAAATATTTGTCAAAAAGTATGTATGCATTAGAATTGCCAGTTCACAACGGGCATATCTGAGGCACAAAAGAGATTACGTGTAAAGTCATGAAGCAGGTCAGTGGCAGAGTGGGTGACAGGACCCAGATACCTTGACTACCAATATGGTGCTCTGTGTACCAGACCATGATATCTTTAACTACTCGTACAGCAAACTATTCCTCAGATTATCCATACCATGTCAATAAGCCCCTTAAATTACATAACCTTTCTGTTGCTTCTGTAACAGGATCATACTTCACCATGAACCTGAACACGTTCAGAAGGCCTGGGATGAAGAACAAGCACAAGAAAACCTTTCAAGCTGCACAAAAAATGCAGAGTGCAACGACCAAAGCTGTTCAAATAATGAGAAACACAAATTTGCAAAAATGTGTGTGTGAATACATGCAGGCAAACTCTGCTTTACTGACAATTACAGGGTCATCTTATTCTTTACCAATGAAGAGCCTGAAAAGCCACTCGTTATTTATTAATCGAAGAAGTTTTTGGCTCAAAATTATACATTGAAAATTCACACTGAAACTTTGCTATTTACTATTCACTATTTCTTATTCTTTTCCTTTTCTCTTTCCTCTGATCCCACTGAGGAATACCAAAAGAAACTACACCATCTGTTCAAGAATCTCCCTGCTATAGCTCAGGACCAAATCTATAGAAGTACACCCCCTGAACCCCGACCAGGAGAATTCTACCTGGTACCCAAAAACCAACATCTCAGGCATTGGCACATTTACAGCAGGATTATCTGACTATGTTGACTCTCTCTGCAGATCCTATGCTACCAGCACACCTAGCTATCTTCGAGACACAACTGACCATGGGCACATGAATGCTTTTTTTAGTTTGAATCCATGGGAACCACAGGTTCTTTGAGCTGTTGAAAATCAGGCCCTATGTGCCTATATTTCTGCTGCCAACCAGAGACACAAAAAATCTGAGTATACTTATAAATTTTACCATCAAACCACTCTTATGTCTCACTTTCCCCTTCTCCGAAATTGGGACAATTTCATAGGGATTTTGTGACAATTGATTAATTTACAACTTTCAGATTCTAAGATTATTAATAAATGACTTAAGCTTGTGGACCATGAAAACTTGAATAAGTTTATATGTAAAACAGAAAAATCTATTCTGTCAGTGGACTGTTCAGCACACTCTTGGGGATACAAAAATTTTGCATTAATTTTCAAAGTTTGTGTTCCACTCTTTACATGTGACTATACACATTTCATATTAACTGTCACTTTTTTTGTAGTGTAAGCATATATTTTAGTAGTATTCATGGTGCCTGTTTGCTTGTTCAACCACTCCCAAGGAGTGTTGTGTTTATGGGTAAAATGCCTTGCTATCCTCATATTTCTCTGTCTCTGTGGCTCAGGTCCTCCACAGTGTTCCAAACTGGAAAATGAGTCGGCAAGATAAATACGTCAATTTCAATGCTCCAGCACTTACCTAGTTTTCTTATCTTGCAGTTGCTCTTGTGAAGAGAGAAAATTCAGAACAACAATGGGCATCAAGAGCTACAGCACATTTTAGTCTGAGCTTTGCAGGAATATGAAGACAAATGACAGGAAAAATTTGGAATAGAATCCATCTTTTGTAGAAAGGAGGCCTGTATAATGCCTTGAACAATGGGGCCCAGATTCCCAATTTGGGTCTCTAGGCAGTAACAAAACACAAATATTTAAAATAATAGTGATCAAGCAAGAAAAGTTTTACAAGAGAAAAACCATTCCAGAAGAATGAAAATAAGCCTGAAATAAGATAAAATACAAATGACAGTAAAAATAAAATAAGTGAAAAGGGGGAAAGAGTAACAGAGTAAGTATATTAAATAGAACAGAGATCAGAGATGGAGATCAAGAAGGGAGGGAAACCCTGCAGCTTTTGGAAGCATAAAAGTAATTAGAAAAATAATTTAAAAAAACATTATTTTTCAAAAAAGAAAAAAGCAACTTTGTATTTATATTAAAATAGCCAGAACTCAATTGTTCTATTTTGGACAGCCATTATATCAAGCTACCCAGGCTGTTCCAATGTGCACCTAAACTTACACAGTGTTTTAACCAAAAGATAAATGAACGTAATCACAATACTTTATTGTTCATGTATTCTTCTAGTCACTGAGGAAAATGAAGGAACTGTATTTTAAGCACTTTAGCAATAAAACCAGGCTCTTCACCAACTTTGTCCTTGTACATGAAAATTTGGGACAAAGTTGGTCTTTCAGAGGCATAAAAACAGACAGACCAAAGGCATGCCTCAACAAAGGCCACTGGACAACAAGCACAGTGGCATCATCTTAGGAAAAGCGACTCATCCTCCTGGATCTGCTTCAGAACCCAATACTATTTGGCACCCGCTGTGCATAGCAGGATAGGCATAAGCATTAGATATCACTATGGAGCTTTATTACAACTTCGCACAACAAACAAGATTTACTCCCTACACCCTTCACTTTGCCAGGATGAATGGACATCAACCAGCTGGTTGTCATTACTTTGGATCTCCCTTTCAGTGCTCAAATCCAGAGCATATCGTATACAAATTTAAAAATATACTTTGGGTAGAGGAGGGGAGGACTTGTCATAAAAAGACTTGTTTCTTTATGTGAATATGGAGAAGATTGGTAAAGTGCTGTTTTTCACATCACTAATGGGTCCAATACTGTTCCAAAGAAGATTTATGTTAAAAAGATAAGTTTCCTCACTTTCTCGTTTTCATCTCTGCTCCTTGTCTCTGTCCGACATTTCATTCTAGGAAGGAGAAAGAGCTGCTCATCTCTCTGGCAGGAAAGAACAATCTTAGATTTATAACTTGCTAGTAACCCATCACTGTGATAGAGCAATCTTTCCACTAGACATCTCTCCATTACTGGAGCTGATGCCTCCCTGCCCTGATGCCACTTCTGGACTGATCTGTCAGCCCTCCCCCTCCAGGGGACTAACATCAGCACTTACCCACACACACATTTTTCACCTTTATCTCAGCAAGCTTTGCAGTTCTTCTTAAACTAACTGTAAACATATACTTTCACTGGGTTTATTTTTTAACGTGTATTTGAATGCATACACACACTCAGCTATACATCTTATGCTGACTTTAATTTTCTGTCTGATTTTATTACAAAGTTCTTTTAATTTTTATGAAAAGAAATAAGGATGAAGGCTTCACTACCACTGCAGTGACATTCTGGACTGAAAAATGGGATACTTAATAAAATGAATATGATGTATGTAACCACAGCTGGTTTGGGAGCATCTTTTTCGGTAGGACTAATTTACATTTAGCTGTTACTTTGTGTTTTGGTTTGCGATTTTAATTAGCCACTAAAATGAGCTTTCTTTATTGCTTTATGCTAAACTGCTTAAAGGCAAAATACAAAAAACTAAGCAAAAACAAAAAATACCAACCTGGTTAATTTATTACTTACTGTCTCAGATTCATGAACAGTTATCATGGGGCCAAGACCATGATGGGCCCCGTAACAACAGTCAAAGGGAAAAGGCTTGGCCTCATTTTTATGTCCTTGTACATACTGCACGCAAGCCAGTTACAACTTTAAGTGTGTCAGCTAATTTCTCTGTCCACCTTCAACTTCTGCCTCAAGAATAACATCTTCCATGAAAACTTCCTTCACTAATCTCACCTGAGGACGTTCCTGTACCTTAATTCAGGGCCTGTGCATAGCAGTTGTAAGACTTAGGCTTTAAGAGAGAACCCTGTTTTCAGACATGCGCCAGAATGTAACAGGTACAATAAGTGCTATATAAATTATGCCCACTGAACTTAGGGTTTCCAGGTGTTCAGTGAACAGGACAGTCCAGTATTTGAGCTTTCTGTTCGGGAAACAAATTGAGAAAACATAAATGAAAAAATATAAATGTCCAGTATTTTCTAAATAAGATGTAATGTAGATTGTGATGTAATATCAAGTGTGTTCAGTATTTTTGCTGAAACCACCTCGCAACCCTAACAGAACCTCTCAAGTCCAGCATCCTAGAGATCTGAATGGTGCTGAACCAGAGAATTTGTCCAACCACAGGAGACCAGTATTGTCTAGCAGCACTATCAACACTTCTACTGCTTACTGGGCTCTTAGAAGACATTTAAAGTAAAATGCAGCTAAATAACAGCACAGAGACAAAAAGGGGGAGACCAAAGTTGTTGAGAAAAAAACAGGACCCCGACAATTATTAAGAAAAAAAAATTAAAAATACAATAAAACCAGCATGGCCACTTTAAGGCCTTTGGGGCTTTTTTTGGCCGGTAGTCATCTTGTTTTCTTCCTCTGTGCCACAAGACACCTTCCCTGCAGAACCAGGTAAGCGTAGGGGAGGGAGGAGCTGGGGGCTAGGGTTGGGGCTAGGGAGGATGAGGGCTAGGCCCGTTTGCTGAGTGTCATAGGGTTGCCAGGTGTCTGGTATTTTTGCCTCCTGGAAGGGAAAAAAAAAATTAGAAAATACCGGACATTTTAGGTGTCCAGTATTTTCAGATTTTTTTTTTTTTACCGGACAGGAGGTAAAAATACCGACTGTATGGGTCAATACTGGACACCCGGCAACCCTATAACCAAGAGAAATGTAGATGGCTATAAGATTTTATGGAACTACAGAAAAGCATCCAAAATATTCTGTAGATTCAACTTCATTCATATAATTATTTTAAACTTCTAAAAACATGATTAACTACAATATATGACTAGGATAGAGAAAAGATTTTCACAAGTAACTCCTGATTTTAGGGACATCAAGAGACACCAACTAGAGACACAAGAAGTACTTTCTGAAAAACTCTTGTTCCTTAATGGTGTCAAGTTGGATACCCAAAATCACTAGCCACTTTAACTTTCCATTAGCAAAAGAAACAAGAAAATTTTATTCAATTTTCCAAATATTTTTCCAGTCATCACTGGATCATTCACATATTTAGATCCTATTCCTACAGTCTTTGATGTTTTAAAAAGAAAAATCCATTGCCACCACACAATATAAATCCCACAAATGTATGTTTTGAAAGTGTTTTTATTTTTTACATACCGGTAAACAAATTCTAAGACCACGCAAGATCATTTCACATTGATGGAAGAACATAAATAGCATATGGAAACAAATGTAATTATCCTTAAGGAAGATCCTGTTGGTGATCATAACTGCATTTGTCAAATCTGCCCTTTGTTCAAACTACACAGAAACTCTACTTTCCAGCTTCGCTAAAGATAAGCAAGTTAATCACCTCATTTAAAGGTAGGCTACCCTTTATATTATCTCAGAAGTAAACTGACAGCAGTAAGGCTTTTACAGAGACAATGTTATGATCAACGCTGCAGTTTCAGGTGTTAATGCTTCATTTACCTTTAAAAGCAGATGTAATAGCCCAGAAAGATCAATATTATAAGCTCTTTATTCAGTGTTAAATTACTGTGAATTCATTGTATTAATATATTGCAGAATTACATCAGTAATATTAACTGTAGCCTCAAAATATGTTAATACAAGCCAGCATATTCCAGTTTCTTTTCTTACGACCTTTTAAACCCTTACAAAATGTGGTGATGAACTGCAAGAGTAATTTAGGAGGATTCTGACAACATTGCTAGAGTGAAAATAAACAACGAGCTGTTTGGCACGAATAGATGGTTCAATAAATTGGTAGTAGAATATGGAGCCTTTCACCTCTAGATTGCTGGTTGAAATGCAATCCAGATGGACAGATATCAAGAAATGTTACCACATAATGGCTAGTTTAGCAATGCTCAGGATCCACTAAACTTTAACGTCACTATTCCAGCTTTTTTTGCTTTTGGACAAAGAATACTTATGGAACAAAATACAAAGTAAATGAAGTAGGAAAACAAAATAGAATATAAATAGTCTACCAATTCCATATTTTTCAAATATCTGTCTTTACTTAGCATGAAAAAACCCTAGATGCTGTACTATTCTGTTGAAAGTTCCCGATTATTATTAAATTAGAAGCCTTACCCAGCATTACCTGGGTAGGCGTATCATGGCTGCTGGTTTCTCCCCAGGTCGGCCCACAGCTGCATACCCCAATTGCTGTTTTTTTCCCCGAAGCAGCGCAGAGATGGGAGGAACTCCCCAGAGGCACAAGGAGATGTGCGTAGAGCCTGCCCATCAGCGTTCCCTGTGCCTGGCCTGGGAGCAGCAAGGGCTACACTGCAGCCGGCAGCTGCTCCCTGGGGCAGGTTGGAGTGTTGCCTGCAGCCAACCAGTAGATTCTGGCTGGTGTGGTTGCTGCCCCCCTGCAGTCATTCCACAATATAACTCCCTCCTACCAGATCCCTCCCTTTCCATTTCATGAGAAACAATCAAATTCCAGGCCATTATCCTGATAAATCAAGGTCAGGGTTTGGTGTAAGTTAAGATAATAGGAAGCTGCAAGCCAAATTTAGTGTTCCTAGCTCTCATTGTTTAGGAGGAATTCTTGAACAAATGATTCACAGATGGACAGAGAGATGCACATTTCTAAAATATATACAGGCAGTCCCCGACTTACGCGGATCCGACTTACGTCGGATCCGCACTTACGAACGGAGCTTTCTCGCCCCGGAAGTCGGGGCGAGAAAGCCCCGTTCGTAAGCTGCTCCGGTGCCCCTGGTCTGCTGGAGACCGTCTCCAGCAGACCAGGGGCACCGGGCGGGTTCCCGCGCTTCTGAGGCTTTGCCAGGGCAAAGCCTCAGAAGCGCGGGAACCGCTGCTGCTGCCACTTGGGTGCCGGTGCCTGTGGTCTGCTGGGGACCGTCCCCAGCAGACCACAGGCACCGGGACCCAAGCGGCAGCAGCGGGCGGGTTCCTGCGCTTCTGAGGCTTTGCCAGAGCAAAGCCTCAGAAGCGCGGGAACCCCCGCTGCTGCCGCATGAGACCCGGTGCCTGTGGTCTGCTGGGGACGGTCCCCAGCAGACCACAGGCACCCAGACTGAAGCCGCAGCCGCGGGGGGGTCCCGCGCCTCTGAGGCTTTGCCAGCGCAAAGCCTCAGAGGCGCGGGGAACCGCCGCTGCTGCCGCTTCAGTCAAAGCGGCAGCAGCGGCGGTTCCCCGCGCCTCTGAGGCTTTGCGCTGGCAAAGCCTCAGAGGCACGGGACCCCCCCGCGGCTGCGGCTTCAGTCAGGGTGCCTGTGGTCTGCTGGGGACCGTCCCCAGCAGACCACAGGCACCGGGTCTCATGCGGCAGCAGCGGGGGTTCCCGCGCTTCTGAGGCTTTGCTCTGGCAAAGCCTCAGAAGCGCAGGAACCCGCCCGCTGCTGCCGCTTGGGTCCCGGTGCCTGTGGTCTGCTGGGGACGGTCCCCAGCAGACCACAGGCACCCTGACTGAAGCCGCAGCCGCGGGGGGTCCCGCGCCTCAGAGGCTTTGCCAGAGCAAAGCCTCAGAGGCGCGGGACCCCGCTGCCGCTGCGGCTCTGCTCCCCGTGTCCCTGGTCTGCTGGGGGGAGGGGGCGCAGCTAGTGTGCTCCCCCCCCCCCCCCCAGCAGACCAGGCTTTTGTTTTGGACTCTGGGGCAGAGCAGCTGGGGCGCTGCCGATTGGTCCTGCAGCGCCCATGGGCACTACTGGACCAACCCGGCAGCACCCCAGCTGCTCTGCCCCAGGTCCTGATTCAGCCGCTGCTGGTCAGTTTCAGCAGCGGCTGAATCAGGACGTCTGGGGCAGAGCAGATGGGGTGCTGCTGGGTTGGTCCAGTAGCACCCCAGCTGCTCTGCCCCAGGTGTCCCCAAGTCAGCTTCTGCTGAAACTGACCAGCGCTGACTACAGGAAGCCCCAGGCAGAGTTGCTCTGCCCCGGGCTTCCTGGAATCAGCTTCTGATCAGTTTCAGCAGCAGCTGACTTGGGGACGCCTGGGGTTCTTAAGTTGATTCTGTATGTAAGTCAGAACTGGCCAGTTCCGACTTACATACAGATTCAACTTAAGAACAAACCTACAGTCCCTATCTTGTACGTAACCCGGGGACTGCCTGTAGTTAGACAAGCAGATGTACCCACCGTTGCTTGGGTCATTAAGGAGATTCTCAGTTCAGGGGGCTAGAGGAGTCAGGTTGGGATCTTTGGCCCTGCAGCTGGTCCAAGGAAGTTGAGAATGAGTGGGCCAGCCACGGCCTCCAACTAGCCCCCTGCCCTGCAGCTGGTCAGGGGGACAGCCTTTGGGGGCTGAATGCTGCATGCACATGCCCCTCCCTGTCCTAGAGCTTGTGCAGGGGAGGGAAGTTGAGGTTTTGGAGGCCGACTCCAACCTCCAGAGGCCCTCCCCCCACCACCCTGTCGCTGGTCCAGGGAGAAGGCTCTGTGGGCAGTCCTGGTACTGCAGTACCCCCCCCCCCCCCCGCCCTAGCCCTGCAGCATGTCTGGGAGATTGAGGGTCTGCAAGGTCTGGCCCAGTGGGGCATCCACCTGCCCTCCCTCCCTGCAGCCTATGGCGGTGCTGAAGCCAGGCTCTGAGGACTGGTACCAGCCTCCAGCAGCCCCCCACGGCCTTCAGGATGCCCAAGAGGGGGGACCAGGCTCCACGGGCTGACCCTCGCCTCCAGCAGCCCACCTGCAGTCTGCAGGCCCCCCACAGGTGGTGCAAGACTCCAGGGGCTGCCCCCAGCCTCTAGCATTACCCCTTTCCCCTGCAGCCTGTAGCCTGTCTGGGGCTGGGCCATGATTCCCAACCCTGGGCTCTCCTCGGAAGTGAGGGTTTGGGGGCCTCCTCCCAGCTCCATTTGGGGTAGGGGAGGCATTTATACGCTCTGCAGGCCAGTGACATGCAGAGCCCTGTGCACAGCTAGTCTCTGTCTTACTTGTGCGTCTGCCCCCACTAGTCACTCAACAGTATAGCTGTTCCCAGTGCTCGCTACCCCAGTAGTCACTGTGAGTAAAGCATCTCTCCTCTTTTCCCCCTCCTTTTCCATGTTTTGGACAACAACTGTCCCTGTCTGGGCTGCTCCCCTCTCTGGCCCTCCAAGTGCAGAAGGTGAGGGCTTGCAAGAGAGCTTCAAAACCTTGCCTCTACAGGTACTAGTTACAAAAAAATTCACCCCAGAATCATAATACACAAATTTTAGAGAATCGCTGCCACCATCAAGTGCTTTTTTATTCCAAAAAAACAGGGGTGAACACTTGAAACCATCCCCAGGGTACCCCAAGCTCTTCTGCCCCAAAAGAAAAAAACAAGCTGCAGTCTCTGGTAGCTGACCCCTCAGTCAGAGGCATGCAGACACAAGACACAAGAATCAAATCATCACCTTAAAAAAAGTGATTTTTATTACAAAACAAAAGATAAACTTGATAAAGCACACGTGGTTGCTAGATGTTACAGAGCAACTAAGGAAAACAAATTAAAACCCAGAGAAAAAATTCTGGAACCAATACTTAGATGGTAAAGGAGGAGGGGAGGCATAGATTCACACAGAGCAGTACAAACCAAACCACAAAATAAAGACAAAAATACCCTGAATGCGACTGGATTCACTTTTCCCTTTACTTACTTCCAATTTTCTCTTTGTTCAGTTGCTCCATTTCCAAAATTCCTTGGAGACATGGTAGTCCTGCCTGAATTTAAATAGCTCTATGTGTCTCAGCTCCTGGTTTTTCTCTCACACACACAAAGAAAGCAGGCAAGGAATCTATAGCCTATTCAAATTTCAACACTCTACCTCAATTAGCTCTCCTGGCCCCCTGGCCAATACCTTTGCTGGCTACCTGAGTTTAACCCCTTAGTCACTGGGTTCTGGTCAGGATTCCTCCTGTCCATTACAGTCCCATTCCCAGTACTTCCCATTTTCCTGGCACAACGAAACCCTGACCTTGCTTTAAGTTACTGTAAGAGGAAGCTGCATACCAGATTTGTGGCCCTAGCTCTTACCATATAGAAGCAATTCTTGAACAAGCAAACTTGCAGACAGACAGACAGACTCGTAGACAAACACACACTAAAATATATAGAGAGATTTGACTAAATGTTTCACCATAAAGCACAGAACAGTAAAAATGGCATTTATTTTCCACCAGCAGGTGTTTTATAACAGTGCAATGAGAACTATGTAGGGTAGGGATGGGCAAACTAAGCTAATGACTGGGCTGCATAAGTGGCCCTCCATCTCAGTGGGCCACAAGATTGTAACCAAGATTATCTCCTGGGATAGAGTAATTTTGCTAACTGCACTTGCGTACCTAGAATTTGTGGGGCGTGCTGATTGAACTGTAGCAGAGCTTTGATTTAATGCAGAGGGAGTGCATGGCGCGCTCAGTTTATGTTGTGTGCAATCAACACCCACCTCACTTTACATGCATGTCACTTTAGTAATACCAGTGAGGAAAAAACTATGTGGAAAGAAAGCAGCAGAATCTGCCAATCCTCTGCATGCCAACAGTAAATAAAATGTCTTGCAGGACACACAGAACAGCAATGGACCACATGTGGCCCATGGACTGCATGTTACCCCCACCACTGATGTAGTGGTTACCTCTTGTGGTTTACATCAATTTTTAGTGCGCGTTATGCCTTCCAAAGTCACAGCTAATCCTCATAAATATACACCCATTACAGAACTCCTGTCATAGACAAATAATCTTATCAGGGTTTACATTTGCTAGTTTTGTTCAAAGAGCAAGGTTAATAATTATTTTTAAAAGACTTTATTAGACTCTAATGTGAAACTCAGTTCCCTAACCAAGTCAACAGAATTCAGCAAAGAAAACATTTGGTGAATATTAAAAAGTAGAAAATATCTTATATTTTGACTAATTTGATGCTGATATTATGCACAGAAGGGGCCACTCGTTCATTATGTCCTGAAAACTATTATTATATCCAGATTGCTCTTTTATCCAAGAACTGATACAATCAGAGTGAAGCAGCGAGCAATTTTATTAAAGTAAACAGAACCCAAATGTAGCATTTTCATTATGTAAATGCTGCTGCAGTCTTTTAATACATGTATCTTTTTAGCAACATTATAACATATTTTCATAGACATGTGTCATTTATTTTCAACATTTAAAAGTAGGTTCTATAAACATAAAAAGTTTTCATTTAGTCATGATCATTTCACATTAGAAAAACATTGTTAGTGACTTTTACAGTATGTTAGACATCTAAAGTTTTCCAAAGTAGTGAATAAAATTATAATATCCAGTCTGGCCGCCACCACAATTCCAGTCTTATTTGTATTCTCTAGGGACTGATTCATTCATTCACTCATTTTGGTGTTACTCACACCAACATTTCCTATTCTCTGCCCTGTATCTCCAAAGAAATGTGGTTTTGCATGTTAACATAGTTGAATTTCCTCATCAAGGTCTGAAAAAAAAAAGACAGCAGTTCTGATCCACTGAAACAAGTTCTCTTTTAAGATGGATGAGCAACACTAATGTGCCAAAAGAAGGGAGTTATTTATCAAATGTAGGACCAGTGTTAACAAGGCCAATTCAGTCAGGATGGATGTGGCTCACTCCCAGCAGCTGATGGGGAGGTGTGAATACCAAGAGAGGAGAAATTGCTTTTGTAGTGAGATAAACATTCTAAGTCCTTATTCAGTCCCAATGTGACCATGTTAAATCTGTAAATGAATTGCAGCTCAGCTGTTTCTCTTTGTAGTCTGATTTTGAAGTTGTTATATATTTATCAGCTCAAGGAATCCCACAAGCAGAAACCAGACATTGGGAGATGTTTGGGCCATGTTTGCATGGCAGGTAGCGTATGAAATATCCTCCAGAGGTGCGTAGTGCTCAGCCAAGAACATGGCCCACACAGCTGGCTGATCGGAGCTGAGTGCGGGGGCATGGAAGTCAGGGAGCCTGTCAGAGGGACCAGCTGAGCTGTTGGCTGGGAGCCACATAGGTAAGCCACCTCCCAACCAGAGCCTGCCTCTGGCATCCCGATCCCTCCCCTCAACTCTCTGCCCCCACTCTTGAACCCAAAACCCACCATAACCCAAAACCTCTGCATCTCCACTCCTGCTCCCATACCCATCAGACCCTGCACCCCAATCTCCTGACCCAGGTCACAACCCCCTCTCAGATACTGCCTCCTCCAGGTCAGAATCCTCTCTTGCACCCATACCCCTCCTGGCCCCTGCACTCCAATCTCCTGCCCCAGGTCATAACCCCCTTCTGCCGTAGATCACAATCCAAACCCCAGCAACCACTCCTATACCCTTCCTTCAGGTCAGAATCCTCTCATATACCTATACCTCCTCTTGGGCCCTGCACCCCCTCCTCCATCCCAATCCCCTTCCCCACATCACAACCTTCTCCTTCACCCAAATTCCCTCCCAGGCCTCACATTTCCTTTTGCACCCCAGGCTCCCTTCTGCACCTCAACCTCCATCCCAGACCCCATTAATAAAATGGAAGAAGAGTGCAGCCCTTGACCTTTTGGAGGTGCCCACTCCTGCTCTCAGTGGTATCCTGTTGCATACAATAAGGAATGACTACCTGGAAATAGTCGTATGAAGTGTTTGCAAATTTTTACTATTTACTGATATCTAGGTAAGTCAGATCACATACACAGATTAAGCAGCATCACTGTCTGGGATAGCATATTGAATTTCAGTTGCCCTATATGAAGTTAAAAAAAATCTTCCTTGACTTCATCGCTTCTTTCAAAAACTGGTAAGCTATTGATATTTACGATGTGACGGAGAAGAGATTTCCAGATATTTCTGATTTGAGTAGTAAATGATTCACTGAATTCCTATTTCAGTAAACTTTAAAATTAATTATCCCTCAAGGAAAATATTTATATCAGCATCGTCTTAAATCAATCAATCTTCTTCCTTTCAACAAAACTTTAGAGTCATCTCAACTTCCTTATGTCAGAAACCAGGTATATTATATAAGACTTTCTGAAGGCCTGCAGAGTCTCATTTTCATTCTAACATTTACCTAGCACAAAGATGAGTTCACTGGCATTTAAAGAGGATACTGCAACAAATACATGCTCCTCCTCTCAAACATTAGTAGTTTCACACTGAATTTAGGTCCACAGTATAGTTCTAGGCATGGCATACAGAGTTGAGCAGAAACACACTAGTCTGACTACATCTACAGGAAGCAGTAGGACTGAAGTCTCTCGGAAATCCTAGAAACACAACAGGTGCCACCAATGGTGTTGCATATAATGATGCAGTGTCCCCCTTCCTCTGAACCTGGCCAGCTTTGTCCTCCATATGTTGAATTTGCAGAAGCCAGTGCCAACAGTGACTGGATACTACTTTTAACCTGCAATTTGAGGGGCATGAAGACCACATTTTGTTCAATGCTTGAAAATGGGCAAAAAGATCCAGCTCTATTGTGCCCCTTTCCTTCTTTTGGAATCATATATGTCTTGTATAATTTGTTCCGTGAGTCTCTATTGTGAGCAATGACACTAAAATAGTAAAACCTACATTGGGAATTACAGAGCATACTTTTATTTCAGAAACCTAAAACACTGCAGTGG
This sequence comes from Pelodiscus sinensis, assembly GCF_049634645.1. Classification (NCBI taxonomy): domain Eukaryota; kingdom Metazoa; phylum Chordata; order Testudines; family Trionychidae; genus Pelodiscus; species Pelodiscus sinensis. Next base: position 14,564,089 of record NC_134723.1, read on the forward strand.
TGGGGAAAAGTGATTGGGAGAAAATATTTCAGCATTTAATGATAAATATGGATCAGAGGAAAAACCCCACTAGCAACTAGAAATGCTCAGGTATTACAACAAACAAAGAAAGGCAGACTACCTTCCATAGTATCAAAATAAAGAGGTACACTTTCTCTATTGACTTTTTTCTAATTAATGAGCAGTGTACCCACTCCTTCTCATACACATTTATCTAGAGAATCTGGACCAACATAGGTTCATGAAAATTCCCACTTTGCGTTAATGGACTCCATCAGAATGGAATTTGTCCATAATATATTTATTTTTGTAACCCATGACAGACAATCTTTCTTAAACTAATTTTAAACAAAGTTTAGTTTTTATAGTGAATATATATATATTCCTTTTGATTTTTTTAAATTCAAATCCTGTTTTTTGGGGAACAGTGTTAAAAAAATCTTTAGCATAAATGGAAAAAGAGAAATCACACATATTCAGGCAAAGGCCAATCACACACATGCAGTTTTATGCAAAGCAAGGCCTACACAGAGTATATACTACATGCTTCCATCTCCTATGGTTCTAAATATACTATCAAAGTACATACACATTCAGAGTCAAAAACAAACCGGATGATTTCATGAAAAATTCTGATCTTTTTTCAGCAGCTTTTTTTTTTCAAACACTGTCTTACATGAAAAATGTATACAAGTAATGAAATTCCAGACTGAAGCTTTAATCTCCAGTCACTTCTATAACAGAAGGGTAGATCAGAGAGTATAATTTGCCCTTATCATATTGCTCATCTCTTGTGTTGACAAAAGAAATCCTCCTGTTAGTTTTTCTTAGACAAATGTGACCCCAACCTGCTATGACACTTTATTTTTTCAGCTGTGTAACAACATTTTAAAACCTGGTCCTTTTTAAGCGAGGTTATCAAATTTGGGGAAATTTTTTATTGCTATCAACAAGCTAACATGTTTTGAAAAATAATTTTTGTTTAATGTTAAAAGTTCTCATTTTTTCTATCCCATTTAAATTCTACACATTCACTTCACAAAATTTCCCTAAGATAGAAATATTCAACTACTTCAGGTCCACCCGCCCCCTCTAAAATAGGAATATTGTATACTTGTAAGGAAAACGTTGATATAGTTTCATCATAAAAAGAAATAATGCATCTTCAAATGATCATTAGTATTTACTATTCATAACATATTTGTGGGAAGGTTGGAGATGGCTGGGGGGGAGGGAAGGCATGTGATTTCTTTTAATCTTCGCATATTCATCAGTTAAAAACAATTTTAGACCCCAGTGTCTTTGCATTGTGTTTTAGTACTTGCTAGCACTGGAATTTTGCACCATAGCTCTAGATTTATAGCCCTCATTTAGCCATCATGCTATTCAAAACCCTGACTTTAAATATCCGACACACAGATATGAGTAACAAAAAGAGACAGAGTATAGCTATTGTGCCTTCAAAGAAAAGCAATAAACCATTCTGCTTGCTCTCCTTCATGTTCTTTAATTCATTTCATTTCATTTTAACTACCCAGAACAATTTCACCAGCCATTAGCCTGGAATGAAACCTTACAAAGGCTGATTGTTGTTATAAAGATAGGTCCCAGCACTCCCTCCCCCTCTTTTTTATAAGTTTTAGGACAAATAGCCTACTTCATAGCTTCGGCTTTGTTTTCTAAAGCTTAGTTTCTTGTGAAGCAAAGGACAAACTGCTTCAGATCGACACTCAAAAGATTCCAAAATAATATCCACTCTTTTGTTTTGACTCACAGTTTGTAAACTGAGATCCTGTTAGGAGGAAAGAAATAACAAAGAAAGAAACTCTTGAGTTATTTCTAAACAAGATGCCTCACAGACCCTCTCAAAATGGAAGCATCAGCCCCCATGACCTCAAATTCTGGAGAATGTGATGCCTTTGTAAATAATTATATTGGTTTTTATAGTCCCATAATTCAAGATAGTATATTTTAATGTATTTAGAGTACATATATGGTACTATAAAGAGATAAACCCTTCATGGGTGTCATTCCTTATACTTTACAGTCTAACATCAGTTCAGTAGGGATTCTGTTTCTAAGGTATGTATACTTTGAAACCAGATGCAAGAAAACATTGAGAAATCCTATTTTGTTTTCATTTTAAAAAAGAGTCCATTGACTAGAGAGAGCATCCCTTAGAGTTTATCCCTTTAACAAAAAGCTTGTGAAATGGGGAGTTCATTCTAAAATGCATGAATGTGTTGTTCACCTTTCCCAACAGAGTCTATTCACAATTCATTACATCTGATCAAACTATTGGTTTGAAATTTAGGCCATGATCCTGTAAAGACTTATGCATGTCCTAAAATTTATCCACCAGTGTCACCAGGAGCAAGGGGTGCCTGAGTGCCACTGCCTCCCCACTCTAGCCCCCATTCGTTATCTCCAAAATTGTGTCCTCTGGTGCATGGGGGGGAGAGCGAGGTGATGACAGGAAGGGGTGGGATTTGGGGAATAGTAACCGACAGCCTCCCCACCCACCAGGACTTCTGGCATGGATTGCGCAATTGCTTCAGCCCAGGCTGGTCCACAGGCAGGGAATTTGAGACCCCTGCTCCATCTGCTAGCAAACTTGAACAAATCAGCTTCAGATTATAGGCTGTCGACAAACTAGCTGACTACTCCCTACTTCATTTTTTGTTTGTTTGTTTGTGTTTCCTGATTAAATTATTATATTTGCCCAAACAGCAAAAAGAGAAAATTTCATTTCTTGTACTAATATGATTTCTGCTAACAGTTATGAAACTTTCAAGGTTTACAAACATCTTTTTAAAACATCCACCTTCTGTTCAAATACTCACAAGCAACACAACCCCACAGATCAGAGTGAACAGAACTCAAAATTTTTATTCATTCATAGTCACATATTGGTTATGGAGCTGAGGAGTGGGAACTGTGCAGGGGCATGGACTTGACCAGTGTCTATGTTTCATTGTTTCACAAACAACAATGGCTTCAAAAAAATTCAAAGTAACTGTCTGAGGCTGAGCTGACTTTTCAAGCAGGGAAGAAAAATTTGGAAGGCAATCTCATGCACTGTGTTCATAGTCTCCATAAACAGAGCTGCATTGTCCCAGATGAGTTATTTGTGATGCTAATAATCAAGGCATTTTAAAGTCTTTCTGTAAGAAACCTGCATATTTTACCATTCACTTCTGAACTATGTAAATTAGTTTCACATATGAAATCATAATTTCAGAAGTTTGATTGGTATGACAGAATGATGAATAAGGGGTAACAGTAACACGATGAACATCCATCTTAGGTGACATGAAATGATAGAAGTCAGTCAATAAAGAAAGCATTTTAAATAAACACTCCTTCTTCTGCTATTTGTCTTTAAGGATATTTTGCAAATATTAACCAACTATTGCCCACAACCAATTAAAGAACCCCTATTTACTTCTAATTACATTCTGCATACCTTTTCATTCCAGCAATCCATGCTATTTGCTATCTCATTATTTAAAGCTCTTCAAGATTATTAATTTGAAACTAAATCTAATGGAATTCTTTAAAGAGGAGTACCTGGGATTTCTAAATAACTTGGGACTTACGCTGAAGAAGTATTATTGATGCTTGAGAGCACAGTGGGCAATTACATAAAAAATTATCTATTTAGTTGTGGCATATTGAATCCACAGAAGTTTTTTGCATGCAAGTCAGCCACATACATGAAATCTATGAAAAAGAAAACTTGCAATTAGAGGTAGAGTAATATTTCATGTAAACATAATCAACAATGAGATATATTCTTGGGTATCTGCTTTTATATGTCTACTCAATATATCCAAACAGTTTACAGGGAACAATATTCATTACTCCGAATACACAAACAATTAAAAAGGGCAAAGAAAGACACTATAAGTTGATTTTCAAAGCCATGTATAGAAGGTGCGTTCATAAATATTTCTATATTCTATGCAATGCTTAAAAATATACTCTCCAAATAGCCAGCGTGGGATTTTGATGGAAAAACAGTCAAAGGCTGTAATTATGACACGTGCCCAATCCTGCTCTAATTGATGACAATGGGAGTTGTGCCTTCAGCTTCAACAGGAGCAGGAGCAGGTCCCAAGACTAAAACAGACACATTTCAAACAGAAATAAATACTCTGTAGATATGAATAGAACAAAATACAGTAAAAATTGGTTACCAAAAGCAACAACTGCCCTTTGATGAATAAGGAATCACTTAATTTTGTCACTGATCACAAATTGCACTACAGATGTTCTAGCTTTTGCAAAGATAACAGCATTCTTCTTCCCAAACTAAAGTCCAAGAACCAGGATTGCTGCAATGCAAATCTTGGATTCTCTTTCACTTTTCCCCACAAAGTGAAATTCTACAAACTTGTGAGAAGGAGGAAATAAGAAAAAGACACTTTTCTGAGACATTCAACAAAAAAGCTATAATATCAAAAGAATTTAGGATTATGTTTGGAAGTTTTGAAAATGGGCATGACTCACCCTATTAATTGCATGAATGAAAAATACATTACAGTAGTGGTATAATGTAGAATGTTAAGTATGATGTTAAATTAAATTAAATGTGGACAGACAAGGTGCATTGCTAAGAATCAAGTAACATTGTACCTAATAATGTAAATAACAAAGTCACCGTCATTTGGACTCTAACTAGAATTCTGACACAAGAGGAAGAGTAAACAGATTATGGTGCGGCAGAGATATCAAGACCCAACAAAAGCCTTTGCACCAAATTCTATTCTCTGCCTCACAGATGTAAGTCTGAAAAATAAAAAAGGCTGCAACCGAGTTACCCTGCAATACAGTTCAGTATAACTGCAAAAAGAATTTAGCCTTCAGTTTTGGAGAGCACTACTAAATTTTGGATGCTACCACAATGTGTATGTAAATAATATTCTCAGGATAAGAAATCAGGAACTCATCCCTCATGCTAGAGAAAAATCTACCGTAAGACTGAAGTATGAGAGAATGACATAGTGAACCTTCAGGGTCTTAATACGAGAAAAACTGAAGTTTCCTCAAAGTCACAGCCTAAGAAATAAATTATATGTGAAAGAGGAACATTCCATAGCTTTTAAGTTACGTGAATGAAAAGGTAACATAACTGGCACTGTGGTTATTGATTTCGAGAAGGTATCAGTAGACATGTTTCTAAAATAAATATCCTGTGCTCACCCCTTCATGTCTGCTCTTTTATTTAAATAATGTAAATAATACTATTTTTTGCTTTCTATGCACACTATGGTTTGCAGTCATTTGTGCCTTATGTTGTGATGCCATCAGAACTCACAAATAAATATGACCAGGCACTTGAATAAAAGGCTTCCATACAGCATGTAGGTGCTGCAGAAGGTAGCATTGAGGTTTTAGTAGACTTCCTAAACTACTGTCACTCATAGCGTTAGGGGACAAGCTATTACTAGACATGCCATTTTTCCAAGAGGTGGAAAAAATTAAGGTTCTGTCTGCATTACCTTAATAAAGATTGCATTGCATTTTTAGTATGGATCAAGGTTTTAATCCAATTGTCTTGGCTAAACCATAAATTCCAATTTAGGTAATGCCTAAATTTTTCCTTCTCTTTCGACTAGATATGGTATTCTTCACTTGTTGTCCTAAATCTTGGGGCAGGGAGCATTGCTATGAGCATTTAAACAAATATAGAACTGTGTATTGCAGTGTATAAAAAGATTGTTGCAACTATCTCTGGGCTGAAACATAGCAACTGTTTAAGTCAGCACACCAATGTGAAACCCTTCAAACATTATTATATCACCTGACTCACTTTGTATGTCTTCAATTTGCATAGTAAGCATACTGAACTACAGGTCCTGGACCTTGCTGGTCTGGCACCCTCAGGTCCGCAGCCACATGATTCCATGGCCAGGGCTAGGGCTGTGCACCCAGGGCTGGAACTCAGTGGGAGCTGAACAGCCAAGGCTGAGACAGAGGGCCGGGGCTGGAGCTCTGGAGCTGGGGATAGAGCTCCTTGCCGCTGATGGAGCTGGAGCTCCACAGCCATTTCTGAGGACAGAATTCCCTGCTGTACCGCCCATAACCCTCCCCGCCCCACACTCATACACACACACTGAGTTGCCAGTGCCACCTAACGTGCTCTTGTCCGGCGCCAGTCCTCCCTGTTCCTGGGCTCTGTGGTCCAGCAACATCAGTGGTCCATGTTGAACCACGGATGTTGCTGGACCAGGGAGTCTCGGTTAAGCGAGGTACAACCTATAATTAATACAGATATATCACAGTACTCTGACTTAAATGTAATTAGCAAAGGAAGTATTCTTTTAGAACTTCAAATTCAACAACAGGAAGTTAAGATCTGCCTCCCTGCTTCTTTCCCCCCCACAAACTCCCTAGAGTACTGTAACCAAATTTTTGTTAAACAGGAGAATGTACAGAACTGAACGTCCAAATATTCAGAGTCTGTTGGCACCATAAAAACTAAGATGCTTGAAGTGAAAGAAAGGCAGGGATAAAGAGATGGGATTGTAACATCAGTGCTAATTCAGTCAGGCTGGATGTGGCTCACCCCCTGCAGTGATGAGAAAGTGAGAGTACCCGAAGGGGAAATTACTTATTGTAATGAGAGCACCGGTCCATGCCTCTATTCAGACCCATTTTGACAATTTCAAAATTTTCATGATTTCCATCTCAGCAGTTTCATGATACAGTCTGGTTTTGAAGGGGTTTTTTAAACACTTTTCTGAAGCAAAATATTCAGCGATCACCCAGTAAGAAAGACATAATTAAATTGTCATATTCTGGTCAAGCTCTCCATACTGGTCACTGTCCAAGCTGCTATGTCTGGATCCTAAACTGGACCTCGGTACTTTTAAAACTTTCCTGAATCTGAGCAGAGACCTGGCTCTGCCTATAGCTTTGTGTTTCTAGGCATACTATTGAGGCACATATTCTATTTCTATCACCTATAGTCCAACTATGAAGTCCCTGAGACTGTGCTTGTTCCCCTCATACTCCATAGTTGCTTAATCACTTCTTTTTCAAGAGCTTCAACTTTGTGCATCCTTGGTTTACAATTTACCTCTCCAGGATCACATGACAGTAGAAGCAAACAGACACAGGCTTTGAGAACTGATTTATAAAACAGTTACTCATTAGCACAAGAGATAAACAGATCTAACTAAAAACAAGACATCTATATGCCACTCCTGGCCTCAGTTTCTTCCCCACTGCAGAGCATTCTTGGGATTTGGTCAGACACATCTACGGTGTTCATGATCTCCCTCACACTGTTCAATGCGTCTCCTCCAAATTATGGGGTCTTTTCCTCTCCCGCAACCAGCTTCACAGGGTTAGAAAGGATCTTGCAGCCACTCCTCCGCACCTACCCCCACCCATAAGCACAAGGACTGTGAAGTAAGAATGCAGTGACAGACAGCCATAAGAATACTCAGCTCATAACAATCAAACTGGAATTCATAAATTGTACATAGACAAATCCCTCCAAATTGTCACAGGAATATTTTATAGAAAGGAAAACTGATTCATTTTATAAAGGAAATAATAAATATTAGTTTTATTTATTTTGGTAATGCTCTCTAGACCCTAAGCTATTTGATTCATAGGTAGAATCAGCATTGTATAATACAGTAACCAGAAAGTGCGTTGTATTCATTACAACTGCTGATCTCTAACGTTTTTACATCACACTTTGGCTTTAAATTCTGTGCCTTCATCCAGCAGAACAGATAGAGGTCTCACTGAATATGGTTCCACAATCATTTGCTATAAAAAGGAAACAAACAAACAGCTGTTTGGAAACAGTCACTCTGTATTTTCTATTCAAGACAAAATTCCACAGTATTTCCATTATTTAGTTGAGTCCTTTCTAATTTTCAAAAGTCCAAAATACTGCATTCCTGCTTCAGCTTGCCACAAAGATCTATTATCTCCTCTCCTATGTAAGTATATTGGGGCTCCTTATTTCCATTAAAGGTACCTATTCCAAAGCAGATACCCTAGTTTCCTTTATTGATAATATGGCCATTTAACAGATATTTAATCAGAATAATAAGTTTTTAAAGGTTTAATTTTCATTACTAATGCTACTGGTAAATCCAGACCTTATATCAAGGTCCACTTTTCTTAGTCAAGATCCGGATTCCAGAGAAAATAATTTTTTTAAAGTAACGATAATGACAGTAAATTTAAAAAAAGATTTTGGGATTCATTCAAAAGTGTCCAGAGTCAGCTCCATAGTTGGCCTAATGACCTACCTAGGTATTAAAAATTAATTACAAAGGGCCAGGCTGTGATCCCATTTCAGTGGCCACACGAGGATTTAAGGGAAAATTAGGACTCATTCCTCGACCTTTCACCAGCTTAATGAGTAGTGATACAGAGAACAAAGTAAAACCTCTGCACAACTAGGCAATATGAGATAGAGAGTGGGCAGGGCCTTGACTTTGCATCCAGCCTACGGTCTAGCATAGCCATATTGTAGCATTAAGGGAAATATACGTCAGATACATACCTGGAACAGGGCATTTCCCTCTGAGAGCAAGGGATCATTTGGAAACTTCAAAAGTTTTCTGTACATCAAGTACATAATTATCAGATAAGAAAAAAACCCGACACATGCGCACAAACACTCATACCTTCTCCCTCCTTCTTCCTCTGCTTGCATATAAAGGACTATTCCTCCCTCCCCCATTACCATGGACAGCAGTGATGAAAACATAGAAGATTGCTGAAGGAGAGTGATAATAGGGAGTGGTGAATCTGTGGCATTTCCCAATTCACTCCAGTGGCACAGAAGCATTTCAAACTTAGCAGTGTCCCATTATCTAAGAAAATATAAAAAGACAATATTGTTTTCTGTTCATCAAAACACTACACAAAGAGGTCACTCATTCTGTATAGTGATTGTTCAGGATGTGTCCCTAGCAGTGCTCCACTTGAACTGTGTTGGTGCCCCAATGCACCTTTGAGTTGAGATTTTCATTAGCAGTTGTCTACTCATCAGCTATGTCTACATTGCCTCCTCTTGTGCAAAAAAATCTGCAAATGAGGCAAAGCGTGGAATATCACCATGCCTCATTTGCATAATTAATTAGGCTCTGTTTTTGAGCAAAAAGCCCTTCTTGCACAAGAGCCGTTCTTCCGGAAAAAAAGAGGAAGAACAGCTCTTGTGCAAGAGGGGGATTTTGCGCAAAAAGGAGTCATGTACATAGCTCCTTTTTGCGCAAAAGCCTCTTGCACAAAAATGGAGCCTCATTAATTACGCAAGTGAGGCACAGCAATAATCCATGCTTTGCCTCATTTGCATATTTTTTTGTGCAAGAGGGAGCAGTGTAGACATGGCCATCCTGTATATGCAATCTAGATATGATCATACCACACACCAAGCCATATAATACTGCTTGGGTGAGCCACCCTGTTTCTTCTCCACCACCTAGTCTGACAAGAAACCTCAAAGCAGAAGGGGAGGCAGGTGGTGGAGAAACATTTCAAAGAACCACAATTATACCATATGGTGAGTAACCTCTTCCTCGAGTAGTGTCCCTTTCATGCTGCATTCTCATAATTGAGGGGAAAATTGCATTGTCCCTTGCCTCATCCAATATAGAGGCAACATCAGTTACAGTGCATTATCTGAAGAAGGTAAGTATCAAGAAACATTTAGCAGCTCTGAAGATACCAGATAGTGAGACATTTTAAAGTAAGCCTATAAATGTAGATCAAGACCTCAAAATATGAGCTGACATAAACAGGTGGGGGTAGAACGCTGACAGCACTGTACCAAGCAATAATTAATCCAAAGATCCATTTTGGCAGTCTGGATAGAGATAACAGATCCCTTAGATCTATCCACAAACGAAAAAGACAATACAATTTTCTGAATGATTTAATCCTGCCTAGATAGAAAGCTAGTGCCCTTCTGAATGCTGAAGAGCGCAAAGCAACTTCCAAAATGGAAATATGTGGGGGGATTATGGGGGAGGCAATAAGTAGTATGATTTAGATGAAAGAGATGATACTTGTCCTTGTAGAATACTGAGAAAGGAATGTCTGCCATTAAGGTCTAATTTCACCCATTCTTCAGGGCAATGCAACAGCCATTCAAACGTCTATTTTCATAGCTGAGTTCAATAATGAGCAGGTTGCCCTTGCTTCAAAAATTGGTTTCATGGGATTTCTAAGACCCAAATAGAGGCCTCAAACTGGATTTTGGATTTTCACCTAAAGAAAAATGTTTCCCAATTGTTTCATGATCCTTATTGTTATAGGATGAGGAAACAGCAAGACCCCTCAATCATGTATTGGAAAGCTATTAAGGCAGCTAAATAAATCTTGAGAGAACTGATAACCACATGTTCTTTAAATGAAATAAGAACATAATAATATAAGAATGGCCATATTTGGTCAGACCAAAGGTCCATCTAGCCCAGTATCCTGTCAGCCGACAGTGGCCAATACCAGATGCCCCAGAGGGAGGGAACACCACAGGTAATCCTCTCATGATCTCTCCCCTGTCACCCACGTCCAGAGAAACAGAGGCTAGAGATACCAATTCCACCCATCCTAGCTAATGGGCATAGGAAGTGATAGCTCAGTGGTTTGAGCATTGGCCTGCTAAACCCAGAATTGTGAGCTCAATCCTTAAGGGGGCCATTTAGGGATCTGGGGCAATCTGTCAGGGATGGTATTTGGTCCTACCAGGGGACTGGACTTGACTTGACAACCTCTTAAGGTCCCTTCCAGCTTTATGAGATAGATTCTTGGAGGTTAATATAATAATAATATATGGAGACATACCTATCTAGCTCTTTTTTGAACCCTGTTAAAGTTCTAGCCTTCACCACATCCTCTGCCAAGGAGTTCCACAGGTTGACCGTTCACTGAGTGAAGAAAATCTTACTTTTCTTTGTGTTAAACCTGCTGCCTATTAATTTCATTAGGTGATCCCTAGTTCTTATATTGTGGGAATACAAGTAAATAACTTTTCCTTATTCACTTTTTCCGCACCAGTCATGATTTTATAGACTTCTATCATATCACCCCTTAGTTTCCTCTTTTCTAAGATGAAAAGTCCAAGTCTTTTAAAATTTATCTTCATATGGGATCCGTTCCAAACCCCTAATCATTTTTGTTGCCCTTTTCTGAACCTCTTCTAATGCCAATATATCTTTTTTAAGATGAGGTGACCACATCTGTATGCAGTATTTAAGATGTGGGCGTACCACCATGGTTTTGTATAGAGGCAATAAGGTATTTTCTTTCTTATTGTCTATCCCTTTTTTAATGACTCCTAACATTCTATTTGCTTTTTTCACTGCCACTGCACACTGAGTAGATGTTTTCAGAGAACTATCCAGAATGATTCCAAGATCTTTCTCTTGAGTAGTTGTAGTCAAATTAGTCCCCATCATATTGTATATATAGTTGGAATTATGTTTTCCAATGTGCATTACTTTACATTTATCAACATTAAATTTCATTTGCCATTTTGTTGCCCAATTACTTAGTTAGGTGAGATCTTTTTGAAGCTCTTCACAGTCTGCTTTGGCCTTAACTATCTTCAGCACGAAAAACTTAAAAAAACAGCAAATAGTCTGGTAGCACTTTGAAGACTAACAAAACATGTAGATGGCATCAGTTTGGTATCATCTGCAAATTTTGCCACCTCACTATTTACTCCTTTCTCTACCTCATTTATAAATAAGTTGAATAGGATAGGTCCCAGGACTGACCCTTGGGGGACCTCACTAGTTACCTCTCTCCACTCGGAAAACTTATCATTTATTCCTACCCTTTGTTTCCTGTCTTTTAACCAGTTATCAGTCCATGAAAGGACCTTCCCTCTTATCCCATCACAACTTAATAAGTACTCCAGAACCAGTGGAAGTGAGGCAAATTTGGGAACAACTTTCTGGAGGGTCACATCAATAACAAAATCTTTTACATTTTTAAAAATATTTCTGGTAGATTTTTATTATTTACCCATAACTTCTGTAGATGTGCAGAACTGGTTGACTTTAACCCAACAAGTTATTCAGGAGCACTACCTAGTGACAGATTTCTCAGTCTGATATCCTGTTTGGATATCCTGCAGGAGGAGCTGAGGAATGAACAGAAGATCTATTGCTGGACCAATAGGTAGGTGAAGCAGGTAAGGAAATCATGGCTGCCTCAATTATGTTGGGGCTATGAGGAGAAATGTGGCTTTTCCTGTCTGATCTTATTCACCTGAGAATAAGAGGCATTGAGAAAAATGGACAAAATAATTCCTCTATCTAAGGGAAAATGAAATCATCCCCTAATGAATTACAGCCTAAGACTTTCCTTAAACTGAACAGATAGTATTTTCATTTGAAGCTGTGAGGAAGAGGTCCACTTCTGAGAACCCTCAAGTTCAAAATATGTCTATAAAAGTCTGAAAGTCCAACTCCCAACTTTCTATAATCTTAGAAAAAAGGCATTCTGAGAACATCAGTCATGACATTTGCCTGCCAGAGAAATATATTGGCAAAAATTCCTAAGCAATGCCTTATGCACCAGTTCCTTTACTTCAATGCTTCAGCCCAGAGGGAAGGGGAACTTACCCTTCTCTGCTGGTGAACCTCAGACATGCAGGCCACATTGCCCATCATGATTTTGACAGACTTGTCACTGATGAAAGACAGAAAATGAAGGAAGGCATTTCTGATTGTTCTGAACTCCAACAGGCTGATGTGGAGGGTGGTTTCTTGAGGCAGCTCTCCATCTTGCACTGTATAAGCCTTGAGATGTGAGCTCTATCACAACAGAGATGAATCTGTCAAACCAGTTACCATTGGCACTGGTTGGTGGACAGTAACTCCTGCACCTACAATACACCTACAGTGTGATGATCCACACCTCAGTTTAGGGAATGTTTAGCTTCTTTAGATGCTTGTTTGTCTAAGCTGTGGATACTTTGTGAATAGATGTTCTAAAAAAATCCTGGAAACAATAAAGGCGTAATCTTACATGATCTGTCACAGAAGTGATCATATGACCCAGACGCTAAATACAGTTTGAAGACAGTTTCTGACTGAGGTCTGAGGGCTCATCTGGCTAGTCCTGACAGGGTTGGAAAGTGCTAAGAATCTATCTGTGGAAAGAAATTTCCTGGCTGCCAGAGAATCCAAGGATGCCCTTATAAACTATAAACTACCACCAGGGACTTAACAAGACTTTGAACTTTCTCACCCATTACCAAGACAGTTTCCCCAATTATCACCTGTAATACCATTAACTCACAAACATCCCACTCTCCCTACCTTTAATATCAGCAATTCACAGACACTTACCTTCCTTCCTCCCCCTTCCCACCCCCCCGCATCCTCCTTCTGTTCTGCAATGTGATTTGTCCTTTTCATATTTGTTCATTTTTTTAATTGTATCCTTTGGTATATATGGTTGTGACTATTTTCTTCCACTATTTGATCTGAGGAAGTGGGTCTGGCCCACGAAAGCTCATCATCTAATAAACCATCTTGTTAGTCTTTAAAGTGCTACATTGTCCTGCATTTTGCTTATAAACTATATTTAGTGTGGTTTTCCTTACATTCAGTTGAGGGCCCAAGTTCAAAAATAAGGAACGTGTCCTCCATTTAACCTCCTTGTATGATCAATACTTATCAAAGATACTGAAAAACTACAATTGCTTGTCAACACAGGTAGACTACCTCTAGAACCTTTAAGAATACTCTGGAGCCAAGTACTCAAAACTTGTACTTGAAAAGTACTCAAAACTGCAAGTAATCTTGGCCTATAACAAAATGCTGGTATCTTCTGTGGGATGGGAGAATTGCTATGTGGAAGGATGCATCTTGAAGATGGATATAAAAAACCTTTAGAAGCTCTGAGCTTCTAAAGGTTTGAAATCTAGAAGCCTCTATTAATTGGCGGAGCCTTAGTCAGGGGGTGGGGCTACCAAGGTTTTATAAAGCTGTTAGTCAGCGACCAGGGAGCTTGCGAACAGGAGCAACGAACAGGGAGTTTTGAGAGGGAGTTGGGAAGTGGCCAAGGTACTCTTGCTAGTCTTTATAGTTTTAATAAAAACTTCCTGTTTTAACTAGAAACCTTATCAATCAAACTCATTCATAGGAAAAAATGCAGACAGAAGCCCAGCAGCAGACTGGGGGCTATCGTGTTTATTGTGTCAAGTGTAACATTTATGATTACCTGCACTGTGGGTGGGTGGCTTATGTGTGCACCCACTGCAAGGAGCTCCTGGCCCTCAGAGACCGAGATTGAGCTTTGGAGGCGAGAGTGGCTGAACTGGAAGAGCTAAGGGAGACAGAGAGCTATACTGATGAGACTTACTGGGACACTAGTACTGTCCCACCTCCAGTCTGAGAGCCCCAGTGCTCTTAAGGAGGATGAAAGTCTCAAGGAAACAGAGCATTCAATGGGAACAGAGGGAAACCATCCCATAGTTGGGACCCTCCTTCCAAAGGATGTTGCGGTATCCTCTCGTACGGAGGATAACTCTGAGGGGGGAGGGAACGCCAGTTGTTAGGAAGAGGCAGGTGTTAGTAGTGGGTGATTCAATCGTTAGAAACATATATAATTGGGTCTGTGATGACCAGGAGAACCGTATGGTCACTTGCCTGCCTGGTGCGAAGGTTGCGGATCTCTCGAGGCATCTCAATAGACTTACATGTAGTGCTGGGGAGGAGCCAGTGGTCGTGGTACCTGTAGGTACCAATGACGTACGAAAGGGTAGGAGAGATGTCCTGGAGACCAAATTTAGGTTGCTAGGAAAGAGACTGAAATCCAGGACCTCTATGGTGGCATTCTCGGAAATGCTTCCAGTTCCACGCACAGGACCAGGTAGGCAGGCAGAGCTTCAGAGTCTCAATGCGTGGATGAGATGATTGTGTAGGGAGGAGGGGCGTAGATTTATTAGGAACTGGGGAAACTTTTGGGAGAGGGGGAGCCTATACAGGAAGGATGGGCTCCACCTAAACCAGGGTGGAACCAGACTGCTGGCACTAAACATTAAAAAGGCCATAGAGCAGTTTTTAAACTAAGAGATGGGGGAAAGACGATTGGTGCAGAGAAGCACATAAATCAGACAGAGACTTCTCTTAGAAGAGAATCCATTGATAGAGATTCTCTAGGCTGTAGTCAGAAAGAGAGGAGGGGAGGGGACAAACTATGGGCCAGAGAAGACAAACAACCGCATATAAAGGGATCCAATACATCAGAGAATGGGAGACAAATAAACAGTGGCAAATTTCTAAAGTGCTTCTATACAAATGCTAGGAGTCTGACTAATAAGATGGGTGAACTAGAGTACCTCGTATTAAAGGAGAAGATTGACATAATAGGCATCACTGAAACCTGGTGGAATGAGGAAAATCTGTGGGACACAATCATACCGAGATATAAAATATAGCAGAAGGATAGAGCAGGCCGTGTGGGTGGCGGAGTGTCACTGTATGTGAAAGATAATGTAGAATCAAATGAAATAAAAATCTTAACTGAATCAACATGTTCAATAGAATCACTATGGATAGTAATTCCATGTTCCAATAATAAGAATTTAGCAGTAGGGATATATTATTGACCGCCTGACCAGGACAGTGATACTGAAATTGAAATGCTGAGGGAGATTAGAGAGGCTACCAAAATAAAAAATTCTATAATAATGGGGAATTTTAATTATCCCCATATTAGCTGAGTATATGTCACCTCAGGAAGAGAAGCAGAGAGAAAATTTCTCAATGGCTTAAATGACTGCTTCTTGGAGCAGCTGGTACAGGAACCCACAATGGGAGAGGCAACTCTCGATTTAGTCCTGAGTGGAGTGCAGGATCAGGTCCAGGAGATAACCATTACAGGACCGCTTGGGAATAGTGACCATAATATAATAACATTTAACATTACTGTGGTGGGAAGAACACCTCAGCAGTCCAGCACTCTGGCATTTAATTTCAAAAAGGGGAATTACACA
The DNA here is from genome assembly GCF_049634645.1 of Pelodiscus sinensis. Classification (NCBI taxonomy): domain Eukaryota; kingdom Metazoa; phylum Chordata; order Testudines; family Trionychidae; genus Pelodiscus; species Pelodiscus sinensis. The sequence continues at coordinate 14,580,080 of NC_134723.1, forward strand.
AAAATGAGGAGGTTAGTTAAACAGAAATTAAAAGGCACATTGACAAGATCCAAATCCCTCCAAGCTGCATGGAAACTTTTTAAAGGCACCATAATAGAGGCCCAACTTAAATGTATACCCCAAAATAAAAAACATAGTAAGAGACCTAAAAAAGAGTCATCGTGGCTTAACCACCATGTAAAAGAAGCAGTGAGGGACAAAAAGGCATCTTTCAAGAAGTGGAAGTCCAATCCCAGTGAGATAAATAGAAAGGAACATAAACACTGTCAAATCAAGTATAAAAATGTAATAAGAAAAGCAAAAAAAGATTTTGAGGAACAGCTAGCCAAAAGCTCAAAAAGAAATAGCAAAATGTTTTTTAAGCATATTAGAAGCAGAAAGCCTGCTAAAAAACTTAGTTGAAATAATAGTAAAGAATAAAATTGTCAGGCATGTAGAAGAACATAATTTGTTGGATAAAAGCCATCATGGTTTCTGTAAAAGGAAATCATGTCTTACTAATCTATTAGAGTTCTTTGAAGGGGTTAACAAACATGCAGACAAGGGGGATCCAGTAGATATAATATACTTTGATTTTCAGAAAGCCTTTGACAAGGTCCCTCATCAAAGGCTCTTGTGTAAATTACATTGTCATGGGATAAGAGGGAAGGTCCTTTCATGGATTGAAAACTGGTTAAAAGACAGGAAACAAAGGGTAGGAATAAATGGTAAATTTTCAGAATGGAGAGGGGTAACTAGTGGTGTCCCCCAAGGGTCAGTCCTGGGACCAATCCTGTTCAACTTATTCATAAATCATCTGGAGAAAAGGGTAAGCAGTGACGTGGTAAAGTTTGCGAATTGTACTAAACAGTTTAAGATAGTCAAGACAAAAGCAGACTGTGAAGAACTTCAAAAAGATCTCACCAAACTGAGTGAGTGGGCAACAAAATGGCAAATGAAATTTAATGTGGATAAGTGTAAAGTAATGCACGTTGGAAAAAATAACCCCAACTATATGTACAGTATAGTTTTGGCTACGACAAATCAGGAAAGAGATCTTGCAGTTATCGTGGATAATTCTCTGAAAACTTCCACACAGTGTGCAGTGGTGGTCAAAAAGGCAAATAGGATGTTAGGAATTATTAAGAAAGGGATAGAAAATAAGACAGAATAATCTTACTGCCCCTGTATAAAACTATGGTACGCCCACATCTTGAATACTGTGTACAGCTGTGGTCTCCTCACCTCAAAAAAGATATTTTGGCCTTGGAAAGGATTCAGAAAAGGGCAACTAAAATGATTAGGAGTTTGCAACCGGTCCCATATGAAGAGAGGCTGAAGTGACTGGGACTTTTCAGTTTAGAAAAGAGGAGACTAAGGGGGGATATGATAGAGGTATATAAAATTATGAGTAGTATATTGAGGGTGAATAAAGAAAAGTTGTTTATTAGTTCCCATAATAGAAGAACTAGAGGACACCAAATGAAATTAATGGGTAGCAGCTTTAAAACTACTAAAAGAAAGTTCTTCTTCACACACCTCATAGTCAACCTGTGGAACTCCTTGCCAGAGGAGGCTGTGAAGGCTAGGATTATAATAAAGTTTAAAGAGAAGCTAGATAATTTCATGGAGTTTAGGTCCATAAAAGGCTATTAGCCAGGGCATAGAAATGGTGTCACTGGCCTCTGTTTGTCAGAGGCTGGAGATGGATGGCATGAGACAAATTGCTTGATCATTATCTTCGGTCCACCCCCTCTGGGGCACCTGGCGCTGGCCACTATCGGCAGACATGCTATTGGGATAGATGGACCTTTGGTCTGTCCCAGTACGGCTATTCTTATGTTCTTATGTTCTAATCATATTAATCCAGTGAAGGAATTACAGATGACAGAGACACCATCTTAAACTCCTGGAACCTCACAAATTTGTTTATGAGTCTAGATCTAACATTGGTCTCCATCCATCATTTTCCTTTGGCCCAGGAAAAAGCCTCTTCCCATGTTCTATCACTCCTATCTAAAGACAGGGATGTATTTCTTGTTTTCGGAAATGCTCGTGAGAAGAGTTCCTGAGGAGGGATGGAAAAAGGGAACAAGAAGGAGGAAAAGAGGTGAAGTGGATGGCATAACCTCTTGTGATAACTTTCAACACCCATTTATCTGAGGTGACATGCTCCCAAGCTCGTCAACTATGGAGAGACGGAACCCAGATAACTGGAGCTAGGATGCTCCTGCACATTACTACCCCTGTAGATATAGGATGAGCTGTAGTATCTGCAACATCTAAGGATGCTTGAAAAGCCTTCTTGGTCAGTAGCTGCTCCTCAACAGTAACATGGAATTATTCCCTTTGGTCTGGAAGAAAGTGCTGAATAAAAGCATTAAAACTCATATGCAGGTTGAACCTCTCTATTCTGGCACTCCCTTGTCTGGCAACATTCATGTTCCAGCATGATTTCAGTTAGTCAGTTGTCCACTTATCATGGTTATGGCCAATTATCCCACAGTCCCATAAAGTTTGTTTACAGCCACCTGCCCCCAGCTCTCAGTGTTCTGTGCTGTTATTTAGCTGTAATTTACTCCTAAATGTCTTCTAAGAGTCCATCAAACAGTAGAAGTGTTGGTAATGCCTCTAAGTGTAAGCATGTTTTTTACACTTCATCTATTTATTCCCTTGTGCCAATACAGTAAAATTGTATAACAATGCTAACACTTTGCAAGCTCTATTCCATTTATTCACCGCAGTGAAACAAAAATAAGGAGACACACTCATTACAATATTGACTTCCTGTGGTTTGGCAAATTCTCTGGTTCAGCACCAGTCAGGCCCTGAGAATACTGGACAAGAGAGGTTCAATCTGTCCTTTGTGAAGTTATATTTGGCCATAGCACCTAATAATTTGCCATCCAAAAATTGTATGGTTAAAAATAAGATTTTCCCTCTAGAAGATCCAGAAACTTCTGGTCATTGTTATACAGGATGCACATATGTTGATGTTGTTTACCCCATTCATTCAACACATAAGCCATCAAAAATCTGGGTGAATCATGATAGGATAGGAATTCAGAATTCTTGGAAGGAACAAAATATTTATTTTAATCTGCCCTCTTACTCAGAGGTGGTTTTTTGGTCAGTGTTTGCCAAACTCTTTTTGTAGTTTCCAGGAAAGCCTCATGAATAGAAAGGGTGACTCTGGGTGGAATTACAGAATGGTAAAGATCCAGCAATTTAATCTAATTTTCCTTTACCTCGTCAAGAAGTATCAGTAGGAAGCCTGTGACTCATTTGACAAGTTATTGAAATTGCCACAAGTCGTCAGCCATAAAAGGAGGTAGAGGAATTACCTCTTGATCAGGTAATGAAGACGGGATAGTAACTTGATATGTAGCCTCTTTGTCCACCATAACCTCCTGATGCTCTAATATATCCTCCTGTTGTCTGGTGGGTCATCAAGGACACGCTTGTGTCTCCTTATCCTCACAACGGTAGAGGGTCGGGCTCTGGAGAACTGATCGAGATAAGCTGCCCATGTGTCCCGTACAGTGAGGTCCGTACAGTAGAGTGAGTGGCACACAAGGCTGTTCCCACTAAGTATTATGAGCTCCCCTAGATTAATTTCTGAATTCTGAAAACATGTTCCTGTATGCCCAGAAAATCTCCAATCCAAAGCATATGGCTGCACATGCAAGTGAAGTGGAACATTCACACTGTCTTCTCTTGGAAATGAACAGTATTATACACACATACCTGAAGCAAAAATATATACTAGCCTCATGTCCCCACCTAAAGTAAAATCCTGAGTTCAATGAAGGCAAAAGGAGTTTGATTTTTGACTTCAGGGAGGCCAAGATTTCACTCTAGTGTCAGAAATGATCACCTATCAAGGTAAGACAAGACATAGGGTCAGATTCTGCTTTTAGAAACATGTATGAAACTTCTGCTAACTAGCAGTTATAGAGTGCTACAGATTGTAATATTTTTCAGATAACAACCTGCTTAGATTTGTGTGCTAAGTGTCATACATATTCTTAGTACTACAGGCAGTCCCCGACTTACGTGGATCCGACTTACGTCGGATCCCTAGATACGAACGGGGTGAGGCAACTCCCGCACATGCGCAGCAGCATTCCCGGGGCTCGCTCACCTGGGTCCTAGGATCCTCCTTCTCCTCGGGCCGGCTCCAACTGGGGTCCCGCAGAGCTGCCGGGCAGAGGAAAAGTGCCTCCCCACGCCCGCTGCCCCCCCCCCCCACGGCCTCGCATCCTGCACGCCTCCCCCCTGCCCCCCTGCCAGCAACAGGCTGCCCCCTCCCCTGAGCAACAGGCTGCCGAACAGCAGACAAAAGCAGCCTCTCCGCCCCTCCTCCCCCTATACATGCTGGGCTCCCTGGGCAAACAAAGACACCACCAAAACAAACAAAATGCTGGCCTCATTGTGTTAGCAAAAAAAGGACCCTCCTCCTAGAACCCTGGGTGGTGTGTGGAAATAAAGCTATTAGCTCAAAGCATGGTGCAGAGCTGTTTGGTATTTGATGAGTTACTCCTTTAGTCCTGAGTTTGTCACAGGGACAGAAATAGATGTGAAATCTTCTGAACAGGGGAACAGACAGCAAAACAAACATTAGAGGGGAGTTAACCTTTCCCTATGCTATCCAAAACTAAAAAAAATGTTTGGCTAGAGTTTCCCCTACAATATGTACCAGTTCCGACTTACATACAAATTCAACTTAAGAACAAACCTACAGTCCCTATCTTGTACGTAACCCAGGGACTGCCTGTATACAAATAATATTCCATATTTACACAAGCATACTTATACACATAAAAATGCATTTTTATAAGACACATTGTATTTATAGTTTATATACGTTACTATATATATATATATATATATATATATATATATATATATATATATAAGAGCATGTGTCTGATCAAGAACACCTCCTAAACGGTAAAAGCTGGGACCACCAAATTCGGTAGACAGCTTCCTCTTATCATAACTTAAAGCAACATAAGGGTTTGGTTGTACCAAGAAAATGGGATGTGCCTGGAATTGCTGCTCCCCAGGGGCTGTTCAGGTATAGCAAGGACCACACTGGCTGGCTGCTGCTTCTCTGTGCAGGCTGGGATGGCAGGTGTCATGCTGCTGGACCCATATGTCCCCGGTACCGACTTCCCTCCCCCACCATGGTCATTGCGGAGCACAACAGTGTCTCCTACCAGCCCAGTCCCTTTCCATGTTATGAAAAACAATGTAATTCCAGGCACATCCCATTGTCCTGGCACAACCAAACCCTGACCTTGCTATAAGTTAGAATAAGAGCAAGCTGCATACCAAATCTGATGATCCCAGCTCTTACTATTTAGGAGGAGTTCTTGAGCAAATGGACTCACAGATGGACACACAGACAGATGCACAAAGTCTCTCAAATATATAGCTGAGGGAAATACAGAGAAGTTACAGTTACAGGAAAAGTTAGAAGAGAGAGATCAAAGACTGTACTGCATTGCTTTACTAATTTTTTTTACTTAATAAGATTAATGTTGTTATTCTGTGTAGTAATCTTGCCAATAAAAGTTATGGGCACCCAAAAATAATAGCTCTGTTGGTAATGTTAATTCAATACCACACTTCATATGTCTTGAATAATACTATCATTTAAATCCACAGTTTGGTTTGCTTTGGGTATTTAACAACATGAGAGCTTTCAATAGGATTCTGAATGGTTTGCATATGGTTAGGGAAACTTGAAAATCCCTAAGAGCCTCAAATCATTATTTGATTTAAGTAACTGTCAAGTTTTCAGTAACTTAAAATGTGACTGAAATATAACTTTAATATACATACAGGTCAAATACCGACTTTGCTTTCAGTCCCACATTCCAATTGACCTCAACTGAGGAGCACAAGTGCACATAAGGGCAGATTTTAGCCCTTATGTGCTTTTAAGAGCCTTATCTACAAAAAAATTAATGATGATAGTGCTTTTTTGTAACTGTGCTTATGACAAATTACAGTTGTCTCCAGGAACTGAATGAGTTATCACTGCAGTGAATGCCTGTAAAAATGGGAACATAACAGCGCTCTTCTCAGAGAATAGTTGTCCTGTTTGCTCCAGCCAGTTTCAAACAACTGAAACTTTTGCAGTAAAATACCTGTATACTATTACACCTGGCAAGGTAATTCATGAGAACAGAATCACTAATTATCAATTAGAAGAGAAAAGGAGAACTGGGGAGTCATCTCTTTTGCCCACGCACTGTAAAAGTCATGAAGTCAATATAATATGTGTCCATGCACTGGAAGACAGCTGTTTATAAGGTCATGAGAGCTGTTACGACCCTTTTTTCCGTATAATGCTGTGATATAAAGATTGTCTTGTGGAATCATTAGGAAGCTGAAAGAGGGCTAAATATATGTAAATATGCGTTTCTGTGTTAAAATGAATCTGTTGAAGTTATTCATTACAATAAAAGATATGATTTTTCTTTTCTTTTTTAAAGCTATTATGTCTGTTATCCTTCTGACAAAATATTGAATGTAGGGACATTTGCTTTTACACTTTATTCACATGGAAATAGTGGTGATAAGATAAGTATATTTAGTTTGTTTAAAGTCCACATAAACAATATAATAAGCTACAGAACCTGTTATAACAATAATTTTACACACTTATTAATATTTGGAGAAAACTAAAATCAGACAAACGGTTGAAACTATGTCAGCACATAAGCAGTTTCTAAAGAAATTACATTTGGGATGTGAAGACCTGATGTAGGAATTTTTCTTTTTAAACTGAACATTCAATTTTATTAGATACTGAAATATCATTTATACAATTTTAAAACAGACATTGGTTTTAGAAAAAATCTGTAAATATTATGATCATTTCACTCACAGCAGAATATTATTTAATATTTTATTTACAACTGGTTAAAGGCATTATTTAAATCATTAATATAGTCTAAAACAGTCAAAGAGATGATTAATTGTAACACTATCCCTGGAGCCACACATTGCATATTTTTACAAGATATGTGTTATTCGAAAAGAGCTAAATGTTCCCCATTCCACAGAAAAACCCACAGGAGGGGGAAATATTCAAATACTCCAAATACCTTCTGGGAAGTAATGAAAAACATTCCTCATGTGGGAGAGATTTCTTTCTACATAGAAGGACAATGCTCACAGCCTTCAAACTCTGTGAAGCTAGATTACCAAAAGAGAAATCATGTCTCAAAATCGGCAGAGTCTAGCCATTCCCAGGGTCACCAATGCTCACAACTTTACCATGAATCTCACAATATTTGGTACTTTTTCTAAAGTCTCTGGCTCCATATAGTTGCTCAGGAATCTCAGCCTTCATTAAACAGAACCAAAAAAAAGTGCATTTCTAACATTCCCAGTTGTGAAGAAACATGACCCAAGAGAGGTAACCTAAATGCTTGAAAACTAGAAGGCAATTTTTTTTAAAAGGAAAATCTATTTCTAAAAAATGTCATGATTTATAAGCTACTCATGATGTTTAGGACCAGACTCGTGACTTTTTTAAAACCCCTGGAGTTGGCAATACTGCATCCTTGCAGAAGGTCTGATACTCCCAGCTGCTTCTCAGCCAATCTGTGGTTCTGACAGTGCAGCTCAGTAAGGGCATGTCTACACAGCAGGGCTAAACTCAAAATAAACTACGCAATTTGAATTATGCTAATTAAGTAACTCAAGTAGAAATAGATTATTCTGAATTTGGGCACATCTACACAGCCCTTATTTCAAAACAGAGCACTCTTCCTCAGTCTTCCCTTACTCCTCATACAATAAGGTTTACAGAAGTCAGAGTAAGAAGCCCGTTATTTCATATCTATTTCAAAATAATGGGCTTGTTGTGTAGATGCACAATATGTTATTTTGGAATAACATCCGTTATTCCAAAATAATGCTACTATGTGGACATGCCCTAAGATATTGCTGCTCACTGCTCCCTCCCCAATCAATTTACCTTCATGAAACAGCAGAAGCCAGGGAGCTGCAACAAATATTAAATCTTGTGTGGCTTTCCACTGGGGAGTATTCTATAGAAATTCCTTCCTCCCACCTTCTCCAATTCAGAGAGTTCTGAGTGTAGGGTCATTCCACAGAGGTATTTCCTTACTCTCCAGAGGTAGTGAATAGACCATGTACTTGACACTTCACCTTCCATGATCATTTATACCTCTTCCATACCATAAAAGGGAATACTATCTGTGCATCAAAATAATCTGAAAGGGCTGGAGGTCTAAAATGGGTTTAACTGAGGGGTGGAAAGGAGATTATTATTTATGTTAAAAAGTATTGCCCATTAGAAAATATAAGCAAATTTACTTTAAAATATCATATGCTATAGAGCAGTGTTTCTCAACCTTTTTTTATAAAGTACCCCTTTTAAATATATATAAGTACCCCCAGTACCTACTGTTTTCAGACACACACACAAAATTCTACCATTGCAACACATTTGTTTAAACAACTTAATCATAACCGGGCAGGTGATGAAATTTTTGGGTGTAAAAAGTACAAAAATAATAAAGCACTGTAAAACTTAAAACAAAAATTCAGTTTTCTTCAAATTTCAGAATTTCAGTTCTTCCCAGACTTCTCTCGAGTACCCTTAAGGGTACTCGTACCACTGGTTGAGAAACACTGCTATAGAGTATGTAGGAGAAAATTAGGAGACTTCTACCCACTGACTCACGTGCCTTTTCTAGGCAAATCTTTATTAAGAACACACGTTGTAGAAGATGCATGTTTCAAAGCCCTGCATCCGGATGGTTTCCTATTTAGCAACTATTAAAGAGCAACTAAGCAGTAAACATTAACTACAAACTTGACAATATCTGTGATATCTGCATGTAGCTCTGACACGGTTTAGACAGAAATTACTGTGATTAATCCTGATGTTCCTGTGCCAGTTCTGCATCCTACAGAGTACAATGCAGAGGAGAAAAGTACCAAAAGACAGCAATATATATTTCCCAGATTAAAAAAAAAAAGTTAAGAGTATGGAAGAAACTCAGGCATTACACAAAAATAAATTATGTAATTTTAAAAGAAGAGATAATGTAAAAAAGAAACAGAATACAAATGTCAGTAACATTCTGCCTAACAAATGTGATAGTGACCTGCTAAATATTTAAGATGAAGTAAAAACAGTTGAAAATTAGTGAAGCTGATACTTTCATCAAAAGAAAAAACTTCCTTGATCGCAAGGACCTTAATTCAACCTATTCCTATAGGGCTGTGTCTACATTAGCAAGATTTTGCGCAAAATCTTGCCACCTGTCTTAACTGGCTGCGAGTACTTGCGCAAGAACACTGACATTCTAATGTAGGAAATCAGTGCTTCTTGCGCAAATACTCTGATGCTCCCGCTCAGGGGTAAGTCCTCTTGCGCAACTGTTCTTGCGCAAGAGGCCAGCGTAGACAAGCAACGTTAATTTCTTGCGCAAGAAAGCCTGATGGCTAAAATGGCCATTGGAGCTTTCTTGCGCAAGAGAGCGTCTACACTGGCACGGATGCTTTTGCGCAAAAGCACATCTCTTGCACAAAGGCACATGCCAGTGTAGATGCTCTCTTGCTCAAATACATTAACGCAAAAACTCTTGCGTTAAAAGTATTTGTGCAAAATCATGCTAGTGTAGACATAGCCTTAGTGAGCTGCAAGAAGGAAAAGCAAAATAGCATCCTACTCAAATAAGACAAAAAAGTACATTCTAATCAAATATGAAAGCTAACTGTTAATCTGGGAAGCTGAACAGCACAATATAGGACATATTTGGATTTGCTGACCTTTTTCTAGTTAAACACGTTTCTATTAACAAATATCTGTACCCTGATTAGTTTTATTCAAGTAACAAGTGCAATGTATGTGATGTTTTAAATGAGGTATGCAATTAATGACTACCACATAAGAAAGTGTTTACATGCAACATGGATACAATCTCAAAAATGATACTAAATCTAAAATGATCTAATTTCTTAGTACAGATAGGGATTCCCTCCTCCCCCTTTAAAAATAAAACAAAAAATGTTGCTGCCTTTTTCTTTTCTTTTTTTTTTTTTATTCATCAAAAGAGAAAAGCCCCAAGGTCACCTGTCAATAACAGAACAAACCCTCAGTAAATCACAGTGCTTCACAAATAAATTCCTCATCAGTAATTAAAACCAGGCCTCTCTGGCCCTGTGTTATCAGCTCATCAAATTCATTGCTCATCTAGAATAACAGATCCACATCTGCAGTCATTACAGCATGCCAGATAAATCAATCCTCTCAACGATGCTTTGAGCCATCTCTGCTCCCTTTTAACCAGCCCGATATTTATTTCCCCCTGACACTTCTGACATTCTATTTACTGTAGGCAAATGGAACTCATACGGCACCTTGTAATGGCTTTACCAAATCCCATTGTGGGGCATATCTTCGAAGACTGATGGTTGCAATAAACAAGGTTTTATGGTGTAAATGTGAGCTTCCAACTTTTTTTCCACAGAATTTGACTTCTCCAGTGAAGAAGGTTTATTACATTTGATTGCAGGTGGAAGAGCTGTACCCATTTAGAACCCTGTTAACTAAAAGCCAGCAGAAAAATTTCAAGTTGATGGTATTTTGGTAATTTTACTTTTGCATTAAAAGCGATGTTGGACAAAAATATTTACAGCTACATTTCAGCTACCAAAGGGAAAACCTATAGATAACCAGTTTTTTCTCTACTCAACACAGAACAGGTATAGTAAGTTTCCAAGTACAGTACAAAGCGAATATTTAGTTCCCCAAATTAATCCATTATATCATATATATTTTTCCACAGAGAGATAGTTATAGTTACACTACACCTTCAAAGTCTGTTTATTTAAACATATGTGTATATATGTAAATATATACAAGCAGAGCATGGAAAAACTTATTTTGACCAATTTGAATGCAGTAAAAATAATGGATTCCATATTGGTAGCAAAACACTTAACTTTTCAACTTTGAGATCTGTTAGACTAGTTTGAAATACACAAACTCTTGGTTGTTAGATTTAAAAAAACCCACTGTTCTCTTCAAGCTGCTGAAAACAGCACAAAAATATTACTCAATATGAAACTTTATTGTTTATGTACCATGGGTTTCCATTCAATTTCCCATTAAAAAAAAATATCTTAAGTGAAGGGGATAAATAGTTTCTGAAGCTTGAAAAGGTTTCCCAAACATAATCTTTTTATTAAAAAATTTGTAAAGGTTTTGCTATAACCAAAAACACCACCAGATAATCCCATCATTAACACACATATATGAACATTCATGGACATATATTTTTATGATACTTTAGTCCCAGTGGCACCAGATCTATAAAAGAACCAAATAAGCTAATTACAGCTGGTGGTGATTTTGTATAAAATGACCAAGAGATATTTTTGATTAATACCCATGAATAATTTGATGGACAAAATAAATGTCTGATATAAAAGAGAAACTACCAATCAATGAAGAAGGTAAAGTCCAGCTAGCAAATGCTAGAAGTTACTCTGCCTAGCCAACTATACCTCAGTTACATCTATATCATTTTACAAAAACCATTGCTTAGAAGTGAGCTGCACTCCACATCATGACAGTAATTATGTGTGGCTCAAAATTGACTTGCATTAAATTACTGTCAGAATGTTAGTGGATCTCCCCTTTAGCATATATTAAAATTTTATTTCTGTGTGTCAAATGATGCCTCACTCCAATAACATTTGAAGAAGGCTGTCAGCTTTTTTTTTCTTGACACAAGAATAAAGTTAAAGCATACCGCAGGTTGTGAACGCTGAGATCCTCTTTTGAAACACGAATTCAAAAATGACAAGATAGAGTCTTTTCCTTAATGAAAATTCTGTATTTACCACTCTATTGTTCTTATGTACAGATCCTACTGCTCTCTAAGGCCACAGTTTGAATATACTGGGGTTCTGAAATAATAGCCCAAAGTACTCTGTTGTGAGGTTGCTCCCCATTCCACACTCCCAACCACAAAAGGGAAAGCAAATTCTAAGTTAGAACTCTTAGGAAGTGCACATTTTCTGCAGCAGAAAGGACATTATGTAGTAGTTTTCAAAGGATACCAAACCACGATCAGGAAATTCTGAGCAAAATGAATCTGCTTGACTTCCTACAGCAAAAGTTACCAATAATTCCTTGCTTTAATGTCAGTATTCCACCAATATCTACAGAGTTACATCAGTGATAAGTGGTGTGGGGTGAAGAATTGGGCAACCAAATTCTATTTCTGCCTTGTGTACACTCCTGCTATGACCCTGAGCTGCTCATGTTTTCAAAAGTGCTGGTGAGGCTACAATAGTGACAAGTGCCATAGAAATGAACACCTCATGGTTAGGCATTGTGCCACGTAGCAGAATCCACAACCCCAAATTAGGTGACTAGGTTCTCTATACAATAGATGTGGGAGAGTTAGGTACTTAACAGGTTCACAGAAGTCAGCAAGATGAACAGGAAGCAGCCTAAATGAACCAAGAGGAAACGCCAAAGACAGAGTATGGCTTAAATCGAAGTGGACAAATACAATGTCCTGATGCCCAGCAGGACCCTTGGGCATGCTCCCCACCTGTCGCGCCCCACACACTACTCAAAGCAACAAGCTGCTACAGCCATGTGATTCTCCGTTGCATGCCCCATGACAGGATGTGGGCTCTGCATGCTGCCTCCACCCCCAGCAAAATCCTTGCAGCTCCCACTGGCCAGAAACTATGTCCCAATCCCAAGGGGCATGCAGCACAGAGTTTCATGTGGTCCCAGCAGCCAGATGCTTTGAGTGGTGTACTGGGTGCAGCAGGAAGGAAGCCAACCTGAGTTCTTGCTGGGCTCCTAGCCGGGAGCAGCGCAGGGTGAGTGCCTTCCAGCCAGAGCCTACCTCTGGCGCCCTACCCCCTCCTGCACTCCAACTCCTGCCTCAGGTCACAAACCAAACCCCCTGCACTCCAGGTCACAACTCTCTCCAAGACTTTGCACCCCATCCTACATCCTTCCCCCAACTCAGAATCCTCTCCTGCATCCAGACCTCTTCCTGGAAATCTACACTCCCCTTTTACACTCCCATTCCCATCCCAGGTCACAACCCCCTTCTTCACCAAAACGCCTTCCCAGACTCCACACCTCCTGCTCCAGTCACATGCCTATTTCTGAGCTTCCTTCTGCACCCAACCTCCATTTCAGATCCCGCACCTTCTCCAATAACATCATAGAAGAGTACGTCCCTTGACCACTTATCAAATTCTTGGAGTGGCCCCTACCAAAAATTATTGCCCATCCCGGTCTAAATCTTATCCCTCAAAGGATTACAGGCCCAAGAGAAGGACTCTCTCAACTTAGCACTCAGAGCCATAAACTCTTTCCTGCAATCAGGTGCCTAGGTCTTTCTTGCAAAGTAACAAGGTTATAATCATGGTGTCACTACAGCCCTATACATCAGTGGCTAGCCCACTCACCCACAATGTGGAAGACCCAGGTTTGGACTCCCATTCTGCCCCATTTAGAACAGAGACTTGAACTGAGATTTCTTACCTCCCAGGCAAAGCCCTAATCACTGGGCTAAGTGAGGTGGGACTCTCTCAATCTCTCCTGTTTAAGCTGTCTACTTTGTATAAATACTTATTCATAGAAGCAGGGAATGGAACCTTGGTGAGTGAGTGCCCTAACCATTAGGCTACATCATTCTCAATCTCTCTCTGGTACAATAGACAAGCCCTCCAAAGAGGCATTCCCCTGCCTGGGCTCCATCACTACTGAGAACAGCCTTTCTCCATCCTCTCTGGAACCTCCCATCAGGAAGTTGAAGGCTGCTATCAAATGCCCCCTCACTCCTTTCTTCTGAAGACTAAATAAGCCCAAATCCCTCGGATGTGCTCCAGCCCCCTAATCATTTTGGTTGCCCTCTGCTGGACCCTCTTCAATGCCTCCGCATCCTTTCTGTAGTGGGGAGCCCAGAATTTGACTCAATACTCCGGATGTGGCCTCACCAGTGACGAATAAAGGGGCATAATAACTGCTCTAGATCTGCTGGAAATGCTCCTCCTAATATGCACACTGTTAGGGCACACTGTTCATTCATATCCAGCTTCTCATCCACTATAATCCCCAGCTCCTTTTCTGCTGAACTGCTACTTAGCCAGCCGGTCCCCAACCTATAACAATGCTTGTGATTCCTCCATCCCATGAGCAGGACTCTGCACTTGTCCTTGTTGAACCTCATCAGACTTCTTTTGACCCAACTTGGGCAGCTTTGGCCATGCCCACTGTCAGAATTTAGGGAATTGTACCAGAACTTAGGTGCCAGAGGAACTTAGACACCTACATGGTTAGATGGCAACAGAGTAGGGGATTTGAGGACCTAAATTTTGTATTGAGGTGTATTGATGGGGATCAAAACCATTATTCCTCACAAAAATAATTTTTTATCTTAATGAAGATGATTAGCTTGTAATACAATTGCCTTACTAAAATTGTGATAGTTTCTCTGAAGATAGGAAAGTGATTATAGGTTTGAAAATGCTGTGCATTTTCACTTCTGCTTAAACATCTCAAAGGATGAAAATCAAAATTTTTATTAACACCCGAGATCACATTATGGCCAGCTCCTAAGCAAGCATGCAGGGTGGGTTATGGGGGGGAGAGAGGAGGGAAGAGATGAGCTTGCAAGGAACCTCCCCCTTTGCATCCTCCTCAACCTAATTGCAGTCAAGAACATAAAGACAGGTCCCTTCCTGTGTCTCTAAAGGCATTGCAGCTCTGAAGGAGAGGGGAATAAATGGAGCCATGGTCCTGCCCTTGACTTTCTTGCCAGCCAGCAAAACTGCATGGGCAGAGAGAAGAGTACAAGCTGCACCTTTCGGGTGCATTTCTCCAAATGCTGGGTAACTTCAGGACCTTCCCAAACAGAATGCCTCCATTCTGTATTCTAGCTGAGCTGAGGTGTGCATTGCACCTCCCACCCCCTTTGTGCCATGAAGAATTAGTAGCCAGCAAAAGACGAAAGCAAAAAGCCCAGAATAGCAAGTAATCCTATTGTGTGTTCCAATCATGTGCCCTCCCTGCTTCAACGCTCTGCTCCAAGCTCCAGTTCAGCCCATCCTAAGGGTAGAATAGGGAGGCCAGCACAGGATCGTATACCAGCCCTATACTAATATGGAGACCCCATAGGCCTAAGATTGTTTTTCAGTGGGAAGATTCATTAGTTTTGCCCTTGCCTGCCTGTTTTTTTCCTTGCCACTGTTTATTTCACTTTGGTGTTATTTGGTCCTTAAAAAAATCTTGTCAAAATGAATGAACTTAGAACACAGCAGAATATCAATTATCCCAAGATTTTGGCAGAGAATATTAAACTAATCAATATTTGGATGATCCAGGGAACTAGCTAGTTAGGAGTCAATCCACAGTCAAGTTCTCCTCCTTCAATTCTGACTGCTGGCTTGAAAGTATGAAATAGAGCATCCGATCAAACAACTTAAAGAAGTTCTCCTTTAAAAAAAAAGAGGTACAATTTGTCACCAGAAACTGAAATATTGGTGGCCAGATGATTTCCTAACACTGGTTTGCATCCTTCCTTATTATTGGAAGTGGTGCTGAGCCCAACAGATTTAGGCTAACTAGCTCCTTTTGCCCAGTCACACCTTCCTTCAGTTTCTAGAGAATCTGTTTTTAAAGGGCAATATCGTCTTTTCTAAAGGAGGTTAAGGTCAGGAGCCTGATTGTCTGGTCACATAAGCTGGTCTAAACCTTAAGTAACTCCAGTGAAGTCAATGGATTCACTATTGTGTAAGTGCAATCAGACTCTTTCGCTGGGGCCAAACTTTATCAAATTCACATTTATCTGAAAGTGCAAGGAAACAATATTCTGGGGTTTCAATAAGGGAGCTTCACATATATGAGGTTCTCACTATACAGTCATAATGCTACATACTTAGTAGCTTCATACAAATTACTATATAGCAAAGCTATTCCTTTTTCCTTTCTGTGGGAACACATTACTAGTGCCTACAAATTAGCTTAATAGATCTGAAATTCTAGAATGCTTTTATCACACAAACTAAGTCAAGCAACTGTGCCTCCTGCATGTGTTCATAGTTAATGCTGTAAGTTTTTCCCTGACTTCAATGTGCTGCTTAAATCATTTGATGATTTAATTACCTTTTTAATCAATCATTTTTACAATAGTTTCTTAGACCTCAATTGCATGTTTCCTGTTGTTTTTCAAATGATGCGGCATCCTGAAATGTTCTTGCAAATGAAAATGTCAGGAGTGGTATTCAAATCAAATCACTATTTTCTGGTACTTTCTGCCATACCAGCAATTTTAATGGGAATTTTATCCCAACACTGAAACTGGAACAAGTGCAGCCTTCCTCATCAGCAATCCAGGACATAAATACCAGCATCTCCAAGCGTCCTTGTCCTGTTTTCTAAACAGGCCTCACCTCTTCATTTTTTTCTTTTTAGGGTGCAAGTAGGAAATTTGGGGAGGTTGTGAAAATGCAGTAAATGCATGTGTTTTGTATATCCTCTTACAAAAAAACTACTATTAATTCCTTTTAGAAGCAAGTCAAATTAGTTGAGCTGTGGAAGCCTAGTTTTATGCTTCCAGAGGCAACCAACCGGTAATTCCAAACAAATTGATATAGGTATCAGTTTCCTGTGTGGCAGACCAAAGACAGCAGACTGCAGCAGTCTCATGGAGGGCAAGTATATGGGCAGTTGGGTGAACAAGTTCCTGTTTCCTGAATAGGCTGCCGGAGACTTGCTGCCCAGCAATTAAGTCAGGCAAGCACCTGGGACTCATTAAGAACCGAGCCAGCCTGTTGCAGCATGCCAGTGGGACACCTGCTGCCAGTTAGGGCTTGTTGGTCCCTTATAAAAAGTTTCCCCTCAGGCAAGCAGGGGGAAGAAGAGGAACGGATTGGAGTGAAGGTCAGGGTTGCCAGGAGTCTGGTTTTGAACTGGACAGTCCAGTATTTGAGCTTTCTGTTCGGGAAACAAACTGAGAAAATAGAAATGAGAAAATATAAATGTCCGGTATTTTCTAAATAAGATGTAATGTAGATTGTGATGTAATGTCAAGTGTGTCCGGTATTTTTGTTGAAACCATCTGGCAACCCTAGTGAAGGAGGATGCTAAGAGTGAGGCAAACAGAACAGGTTTTTCCCAAGACGCCAGGAAGAAGATCTTGCGGGAATGACTGGGGAAGTAGTGGAGATAAGGTCAAGAGCCCCACTAGTAGCCACACCTAGGGCCCTGGGCTAAAACCCAGAGTAAATGGGTGGGACCGGGTTACCCCCAACCCTCCACATACCTAGTGGTCTGCCACCAGGAAAAAGGGGACTTTTGGACTAGTGACTGGCCTATGATAAAAATGGCTCATTAGGCGCAGAACCCTCTCCTCTTAAAGAACCGAGAGTCAGTGGGAAGGTCACCGCGAGCCTCTGAGGCATGTTAAAATCGGCCAGGAAGTGCAGGACTCAGAGGGCACTACCACACCTGCTAAGAAAAGGGTTATCAGCTCTTAATTTTGATGTTATTCATAAAACAGGAAGAGCTATTGTGCAGCAGTTTGACAGCAGATCTGACTTCTGAATAACTAACAGGATTCAATATTTGGCTACCAATACATATAACAGAAAAAGAAAAATTAAAAGAAAACTTCATTCAGTGTAAAGCTGCAATTCAAATTCAATTAAAAGCATTGTGTGGGTTGTGCTGATTCTATGGTCACATCAGAGTGTAAATGAACTGAGTGGCTTCTTTGGTGTCTCTACCAAAACAAAGAAGGGTGAGGGAGGGAAATCAATTTATTTTTTTAATCCGTAAAAATAACAGTTACAATTAAATCTCACCACAAAACATGCTGTGCCTACAGGTATAGTTGCGTAAAAATGAATTAATGGCTCTTGTCTCTCCAGCCTAACTACCACCTCTTGCTCCTTCAAAGTTTGGGGCTTTGAATTTCTCTTTCTCAGCAGACTAACATGTGCAAAGAAAGACCCAGGCTGGATAGGATTGTTTCTGTTCTGTGCTTATGTGGTGGTGGACCTGAACCAAGCACAGCAGAGAAATATAACAAAACAACATACGGAGTATGCATAGGCAACGGGAGAAGACTCAGCTGGGGAAGGCAAGCCAAAGCTCCACCTCTTCTGCCCAAAACCAAAACTCTTCCCTCAGATCATGACCCTTCAATAATCTCCCCGTGCCCAGTGAAGCCCCACACAACCCCAGCTGAGACCCTTCCTTGGCCACCGAGGGCCATTCCCCCAGCCACCGCAGCCACCAGGCAGCCTCACAGCGCAGCTCCATCCTGCCCTGCCACCAGGCTGCCACATGGCACAACCCCAGGACCTCCTAGGCAGCTGGGCAGTGTAGGCAGTTTTGGAAAGACAATGCCTTCCCTTGCCTACATTACTCGCCATCCATGGAAGTATGGAGGAAGCACAGAAAGGCAGAGTAGACTGGGAAGAAAAAGGGAAGACATTTTTTAGCACACACACACACAGCTTCACCACAGAAAAGCTATCATAGCCTCTGGGCACAAGAGACACAAATGCTGGGAATATTTTGAAGAAATTCATTCCCTGGATAAAAAAGGACCAGGTGTCAAATGAATGCAGCACAATGAGAAAATTCAGGGCCTACTTGCAAGAATGATACATCATAAGGCAAAATGCTCAGAGAGAAAAAATTATGTGGAGGAAGTTATGGATATGGCTGAATGGATCAACTGGTTAGTAACTTAAATAATTCAAAAACCACAAATGGTCTGGTAGCACTTTATAGACCAGGGGTGGATAATAATTTTTGGTGGAGGGGGCACTCCAAGATTTTGTAAGTGGTCAAGGGACACACTTTTCTGTGGAGGGGGTGCAGGGTCAAGGCTGGGTGCAGAAGGGTGCACAGGGTAAGGGAGAGGGTGTGGGGTCTGAGAGGGTATTTGGCTGGAGAAGGGGATTGGGATGTAGGGTCAGGGAGGGAGTGTGGGTGCAGGAGAGGATTCTGGCCTGAGGGAAGGGTTTTAGAGGGGGTACAGGTCTGGGCGGCAGTTGTGACCTGGGGCAGGGGGACACAGAGGGTTTGGATGGTGACCTGGGGGAGGGAGTTGGGGTGCAGGAGGGGCTGGGGTGCCAGAGGCAGGCGCTGACTGGGAGGAGTTTACCTAGGTGTCTCCTGTCCAGCCGGCTATAGTGCTCCCAAGCCGGGCTGGGCTGCCTATCTGCTGCAGCCCCAACCCACCGGAAAATGCAGCCTCCACCCTCCACATGGCTCTCAACTCAGCGTGAGTGAAAAGGCTTGCATTGTCCCTGTCACTCAGGCCAATCTCTCAGCTCCGACTGTTTCCAGCCAATAGGAGCTGAAAAATTGGCTCAGGTCAGTTCTTATTGGCCAGCTGTTTCTGGCCAATAGGAGCTAAGGATTGGGCTGGGAGCAGGGAGATCACACGAAGCTTCCCCCTCCCTGCACAGCAGAGAGGCCCAGGGACTGGGTTTTAAACCGCAGCAGCTGCGTGCCTGAGGGCTACGGCAGAGGGGTCCGCAGGCTGGATCTGGTGGCTTAGCGGGCCGGATCCGGCCTCTGGGCCATATTTTGCTTAGGTCTGTTAGGGTATGTCTACACTAGCCCCCTAGTTTGATCTAGGGAGGCTACTGTAGGCATTCGAAGTTGCAAATCAAGCCCGGGATTTAAATATCCCGCGCTTGATTTGCATCTTCCCGGCCAGTCGCCATTTTTTGAAATTTACAAGTTCGGACTAACGGCCCGCATCTACACGCAGCAGGGAGCGGTATTTCGAATTAAATCCCTAAATCGAACTACCTGTTATTCCTCCTGAAAGGAGGACTCCGGTCTTCTGAATTGGGCTGTGCCCATGAAAGCTCATGATACCATCTACATGTTTTGTTAGTCTATAAAGTGCTACCAGACCATTTGTTGTGTTTAAGTTTATCCTGTACAGACTGACTCAGCTACCCCCTGAAGCTTCTTAAATAATTCACTTTGCAATGCATAATTCTTCAAGACTCTCTCTGCGCCTTTTAGTATAAGTGTGATTTAATAAGTAAATTCCCAAGCTGTTTACTATGTTGGATGTTGCTGGGGGGGAAAATAGCTTATCTAATCCTTAAGGCTTGTTTAATTAGTTAACTATGTTTAGAATCTCTCACCTAAGTATACAGTACAGAAAGCTGCAGTAAGAAAAATATAGAGCTGGCTGTTGTCCGAGTGTCATTTTTTATTTTATATTATCTAATTCTTGGCCCTTATCTTGGAACATCATGGCCAGAGACCATATTGGTGATGCCATAAGTCGATTCCCTATGTAACTTCAGCATAACTCTGCTTTCCTTAGGGAATGCCACCCTATAAATGCTCAGAAAACACACTTGCTAGAGAGTTAATTTTGGAGTAAGCCCCAATGAAGTGTGCTCTAAACGCAGTCAGTGTTAGCTTTTTGGTAACTTGGAATCTGCATTCTTGATGAAAAATACGTGAATGATTAACTGAATAATAAAGTGAGAAGAACTGAGAACTACTACTATTCAAAATTAGTTTTGAATTTTGTTTCAGGATCCCATTTAAGCGTAAGACACTTAGACTATCTGAAACAAAAAACAGGACTATGTAGCACTTTAAAGACTAACAAGATGGTTTATTAGGTGATGACTATCTGCAACAAATTCAGATTCATCCATAGGTACTTTTAGCAGCAGGGCTATAACTAAACATACTTCAGATAACAATGTATGAGTAACAAGCAAAAGATTTCAATCATACAATAAAACCACCGACTAATAAGACCACCACCATAGACACTATAGATGAAAAGACTGCTTGGTTCATTAATGCCAAATTCTCCTTTTCACAAAATAAACACCTTCATTAATGTGGTGTAGTCCTTATAACCAAGTTACTCATCATCTGGCAGAGTACACACTGGTAGAAGGTTGTTAGATACAGTGTATGGGGGAAGAGACTTGAACTGTATGCAAGAAATACGGAGAGGTAATTCGGCAATTTAAGCTTTGATGGGTGGAACAATGTACACAATGATCCAGTAATATGTGCCTGTGTGACAACAGAAGATCAGGTTGCATATCTTTCAGAAACAACAGATACACCAGGAAATGCCTAGACAACAGAATATTTAAAAGTAGCAGTGAAAGCTGTAATAAACTGTGAATAAAAATTCAACTGACATATGCACAGACAATGCTGCAAACATGCAAAAGAAGATACTTAGAAGAAGAAATGGAAGGAGGCTCCTTAATAATAAATGGCTGCAGTGCCCATTTAATGCGTCTTTTAGCCAAAGACTTAAGTACATCTTCAGGAATAAAAGAAAATGCTGAAATCACAAAATACTTTCACAACAACATTTTGGTTCAGCTTCATTGAAGAGAGCAGGAGGATCCAGACTAATCTCCCTCAAAATGTTCAATGGAATTCTGAGGCTGATTGCTTTGAACAATTTATTAAAAACTGGCCTAGTCTCATAAAACTTTGAGAAGAAAACAGCGATAAATAGATGGAAGTGTCTCATCCACAATCTAACATTGGATTACAGAGAAATGTAGGGGATATGCTCAGTATACTGAAACCTATTATCATAGCCTTAAACAAACTTCAGAGAAATTGCTGCTGCATTGCTGATGCTGTCGAAATTTAGAAGGCACTTCAAGAGACATTGACAAAAGAAATACCTCACCAGAGAGTTAATCCACAGGCAATAAAGAAGCAAAATGGAGCAAGCACTAACTCCACCTCATTTTCCTGTGAACATTCTTAACCTCAGATATAAATGTAGATGACTAACTCCCGAAGATGCTGCTGCTGCTGCTGCCGCCACCACCATATTTACTTTCCAGAGGGGTGTGAATGAGCAACGGGTTACCTGGTACCTGGGAGAGGCCCACTGCAAGTGAAAGGCTGTTCCAGCCCCAGCTGGACCAGCCACCTGCACACAGGGGTGGGGAGGCAGGGAGGATGGGCCAGAATAGGAACTGGTCGCTCCATGAAGTGGGGGCCTGGGAGCAGAAGCCAGCCCCTCATGCAAAAGCCAGTTCCCTGGTAGGCCCTCATGCAAAGGGGGCGGGAGAGGGAAGGGAGGCAGCGGCAGTCCCACATGCAGAGAGGGGGGGACAGGAGTGAGATCCCAATTAAGCAGGATTTTACATTTCTAGTTTTCAAACTCACTCCCCTGAATTAGTGGGAATCATTAGCCAGACGTCAGGGGCATAGCAAGGGGTGGGGGACAGTTGCCCTCAGGTGCCACATTAGGGCGAGTGTAAGGAGAATGGTGCGGGCGGGTCTGACGTGGTGGCAGCTGCTGCGGCGGGGCCGGGCAGTCCCAGACCCTCCCGCGCCTTTCTCCCTGCACTCGCCCTAGTGTGGCGCCCAGAGGCAACTGCCTCTCCTCCCCCCCAGCTGCCTCCCGGCCCCCATCTCCCCTGCCAGCCATGTACCTTGAAAACAGAAATCCTTCAGCTACTAAGCCAATTTTTCACAGCAGAAGCTTCCTATGCGGGCAGAGACAGAATAATTTTAATTGTTTGGTACTATTCGCACAAATCTCAGAAATTGACTGGAAGTTGAAAAAGCAGGAAAACTTTTACGTCTGTTTCAGTGTATGAATGAAAATGATAGTGGGAATGGTGAAGCTGAGAGCTAGCTGTAGCAGTTTTAATGATACCCTATGTTTAGTGTTCTGAAGACTTCTCTGTTAGAGTTCATAATATTTGGCAGCTTGTCACAGGTAGTGAGTATTATGTGCTATTTCCTAAATTAATAAAAAATAAGCTATCTAAAAAAATTACACAAAGTTTATCCTCTTAGATGCTGTAACATGCTGCACTCAGTTGTAAATTGACATGTTTAAGTGGTCAGATTTGCACCACTGTTTGAAGAAATACGTGAAAAAGTATCATTGGGAAACTTGATTTAAGTCAATATTATTTTAGAGATTTAAATTGCCTTGACTTAAATCAATCCATGCTGAGAAAATGCCATTTTTTAATAAAAATAATTACTACTCATTTTCTGACCAAAAACACTGTACATGCAAAATCTTGGACATAGTTTTTTCCATGAGAATGTATTGTTTTCACTTTGAAAGCATGAACCTAGAACACTTACTCATGCAAGTAGTCCCATGGAATCCAGCAGCATTACACATATGATTAAGGGCTGCAGGACAGGATTTAAATTAATCATGAAATGGCGAAGGAAGTAACTCTTTAGCTTAAATGTCGAATATGAATCACAATGATAATTTACAAAGCAGATAACCTTTTCCAGAAATCAATTAGAAAACAAAGAGTTAATATAATGCAAGGTTTATACCAGGAAAGAAAAATAATGTAACCCAAATTTGACCTTTGATATTTGAGACTACAGATCAAATGCTTTCTCCTAGAAAGCACTTTGTTGTGTTTCATTGAAGTACTTTATTAGCGCAACTTCTATCCTGAAGAAACTCAGAAGCAGCAACTAGCATCCCTCTCTGTAAAAATGCAGAGGGGTTTAATCTACTTCTTACACATGAGGCCACTTATAGAAAGAAGGCAGACAATTGTTTTGTTTTACTAAACCAAAGAAATCGCACTCACATTGCAAGTGCCTTGAAAATGTAATTAAAAATATTGGCTGGCTTTTCTGAAGCATATTGTTATTTAAAAGAAACAGGTAAACTCTATTATATTTCTCACATAAAGTTCATATTAAGGGTAATGGTTTACAAAAAAAAGAATGAAATGGAATTTTAATCCTAAAATGTATACTCTCCAAAGGGTCTTATGCTACATACTGAAAAGTAGTTAAGAGTTCTAGCACTCAATACCTGATTCTGCTCCAACTTGGACTAAATTTACAGGAGTGTAACTGTTGACTTCTGTGGATTTGCAAAAGTGTAAGTGAAGGAAGAATCATGCTCACAACATCTCACTTAAATGTGCTTAGATAAGAGGCTTCCAATCTGTAACATTCTCCTTTCCGTTTAAACTGACTAGTAAATAAAATACAATCATTGGAAATAAAATATATGGTGAACAGCTTTTTAAAAATGTATTTCAGATGAAGCCAAAATTGATTTACCAGGCTAAAATATATAGCATACTATCTTATATATAGGTGTGACAGAATCCAATATTTTAAATTTTGAAAGATATACTTTATTTAAATATTTATTGATGCACAAACTTATGGGTTTAAATCTTTTCTTTTGCTTTTCAATTTTTACCCATTTAAAAGTTCACAGTTGCAGGAAATTAGAGGGCAAGTCACACAAAGCTTATAAACCAACAGAAAAAAACTGTCAACACAAGGTGTTATAATATAAATATACATAAAATCAATAAGTCATACTATTTGTGACAAGCCTAATTCAAAAGTCTATATGACTGGATTTTTCAAATTTTCAAGAAGCATTTTTGTTACCTCTACTATCTATAAAAGTTTGCATTATTATTACTGATGGAAATTTTTTTTATAAATTTGTGAGTGATTAGTAAAAATCAGTGTTTGAGTTTTTCTGATAAAAATCTGAGCTTTCCAGACTAGGGCTGTGGATGTATAACCGTGTACACCAGTGTTTCCCAATTAGTGCTCCATAGAACCCTGGGGTTCCACGAAGCAAAAGTAGGGGTTCCGTGAGGAGCTAGCACTCCCCCACCCCTTCTGAAGGAGAGAGAGACGGCTAACCAACTTCTTAAAGAAACAGCACACTTATTTCCGGTTCCTCCCTGGCGACGCAGAGGCGTAGTGAGGCGGGGGCAGAGGTGAACAGTTGTTCCCAGCCGGCATACTTGGGGGTGCCAGACAGGGGTGACCCCACGTGACCCATAGTGGGGAGGGAAGCACTTCCCCTTCCCAAAGGAGCCGGAGCGCGCTGCCTGAACAGCTGGGGCTGGGGCACCCAGCAACTTAGTGCCATGGCCTTTCTGCGCAGTGGGGTGGGGGAGGTCAGGAGACCCGGGTCTGCGTAGCTCCAACTGTGCAGACAAAGCGCTCTGCCCTGGGACTCTCCGCACCCTCCACCCAACCACAGGACGGCATCATGGAAGTAAGTTGCTGGGGCGCCACAGCCCCTGCTGTTCAGGCAGCGTGCACACCAGCTGTTAGGGGAAGGGAAGTGCAGTTCCCAGAACCCAGAGGTGTTTCAGGATTGCCAGGTACTGGTCCCAGTTGCCCCTGTCCCCTGCCCAGATCCCCCCATGAGTACTCTGTCCCCTGCCCCCACCAGCGCTATCCCCAGCACCCAGAAGCACCCTGGCCCTGGCCCCAGCACCCTGCCATCCACCCTAGCACCCAGCAGCACCCTGTTTCTTGTCCCATCACCCTGCCACCCACCTCAGTGCCAAGCAGGACCATGTCCCTGACCCAGCACCCTGCCACCTGCCCCCACATCCTGCCCCAGCACCCAGCCACCTGTGCCAGCATCCTGCCAGCAGCACCCTCTCCCAGCCCCAGCACCCAATAGCACCCTGTCCCCTGCTCCCACCAGCACAGTTGGGACCACATTAGTGAGGCTTGGGGGTTTGGGAGGGTTGGTTTTTTTTGTTTGTTTTTTGCATCTCACTTGTGTGGCCCCAACTGACTTTTCTGTGGGTCAGAACAGAACCCTTGACTCAAAACAGGTCACTCTCTCATAAATAAAGACAATGCTAAAACCTTTTGAGTCTGACATAATATTTTATTTCAAAATGAAGCCTGGCCAACAAGCCCCCAATTGGGGCTAAACTCCATCTCACTGCAACATCATAACACTTCTGCACCACCTGACCCCAAATCTGAGCCTATCATACACTGGAACCCCCTGTCCTGAGCCTCTTACATCCCCAAACTCCTGCATCCCCACATCCTCAGTCTCCTGCCACAATACTCCTGCACCATCCACACATCACAAATCTGTGCCCTGAGCCCATCATACTCACAACCTTCTTGCCCTGAGCACCTCCCAACCAAAACTCCTACACCCTCACATCCACAAGCCTGTGGCTTGCTCAGCACCCCAAGCTTCCACCTGAGCCCAACACTCCCCAGCCTGGAGCCCCCTCCCCGAGCCAGCATCGCATTCTCCTGCATCCAAATTCCCTCCCAGAGCTTGCACTTCTCATCCCTTCATGCACTGGTGGGTCCCCCGCTCCCCCCCTTTTTTTTTTTGCTTGATAAACCTAGGGGTTCCTTGAAAAGCTGAAAAGGGTTCCATGGCCAAATAAAATTGGGAAACACTGGTGTACACAATTAACCTTCATGGTTACATTCAGCCCCTCTCTCCCCACCCACTGTGCTGTTGCCTCTGTATCAGAGGCAGCAGTAAGGCCGGGGGTGGGGGTAGCCAGTACGTGTGGGGCCAGCTTTTAAGGCTTAAATCAGTACTTTTATTTTATATCAAGGGCAAGAAAGTTATAATAGAAATGTGTTCGCTGAAAAGACCCTGAAAGCTACACTGTATCTTCTCTTGCCCAAAGATTGCAAAAAGACATTCATAGTAAATAAAAGGTGACGTATAAATACAAGTTATCAGAGATATCAAAGTTCATTACAAATAAATCTTAGCAATATTCCTTTGGTGGTATTTCAAATATTTCACAGATACACAAAGGCATAGAATGATTAAAGAGTCTTGCCTGACGTCACAAGATAAAGAAACAACAGAACCTGTAAGAGTCTAGAATCCCAACTCTCAAACGTATGCTGTAACCATAATACAGTACTACATTCCCCATTAAAAAAAAACTAATGTGAATCCAGGATATCAAAGATCAAACTCAGCTCCAACTGATTTCTTAGATAGGACCAAATTGCCAGAGTCTCAGGACTACATAGTTAGGGTATGTCTAGACTACATGGCTCCATCAACGGAGCCATGTAGATGAATTTACTAGACATAGGAAAATGAAGCAGCGATTTAAATAATCGCCGCTTCATTTACATCAAAATGGCTTCCACGCTGTGCTGATCAGCTGTTTGGCGGCACAGCAGGGCAGTCTGGACACGCCGCAGTCGACAAGGGAAGCCTTTTGTCGACCGATTCGGTCAACAAAGGCTTCCCTTGTCTACCGCGGTGTGTCCAGACTGCCCCGCTGTGCCGCCAAACAGCTGATCAGCACAGCGCGGCGGCCATTTTGGTGTAAATGAAACAGCGATTTAAATAATTGCTGCTTCATTTTCCTATGTCTAGTAAACTCATCTACATGGCTCCGTCGATGGAGTCATGTAGTCTAGACATACACTCAGTCATATCCTACCCTCTGTTCCCATGAGAACTCCAACTCCTGAGCTACACAGAAACCAAGACTAGAAACTGGCCTTTATGTAGTATAACTAAGTTTTTATTTAATAAAGTTACTGCCGCATTCTGTAGTGTCCAATACGAAAACAAGATGCAAGGTTCATTTAGGACCATGACTTTGTCTGCTTTTTATTAGGCCTCTTCAACTGAAGTTATCTGAGTTAGCCACACACAGCTATGGGCAAATGAGTCATGTAACTGTCTACCTATTTTATTTGAAACCTGGCCCTCAACATTTCACAACAGTGTACTGGTTTCAGCATTAACTCCTATTTCAAGCTGACAAGTCAACATTACGTCAGGTGTGAGTCAAAGTTGTAAACCACAGGGACTAGAAACTTTAACATTCTAACATTTTAATTGCTTGCGTTCTGGAGAACCTGAACCTATCATTGGGATCAGATAATTATGCACTGAAGACCAAACATAGCACATGGATTTGAGCTTGAAACCTATTATTTAGGTCCCTGCAATTGGGACAACCTCACATTAAGAATAACCTGTTACTTCTCTATATCATTCTGAAATGAAGCGTGCCCACTTTCAGCTAGGACAGCATAGATGGTTTCTGATGCAGATGTAGTAACCCCAATCCAGCACAGCATTTAAGCATATAAACAGTCCTTTGAATATCAATGGTACTACTTACATGCTTGAAAAGTTAATAAGTGTTTTGCTAGAAGAGTGCCATAAAGAGAAATATATCTGGTTTGTATACGCACATGCACACAGAAATGTTCCTGTTCCCCCCACAATTCTCTCTTTTCTGATCCTAAATGTTTAATAATTTCACCAGCCACTATAATAGTTCCCATGTCTTCATATTTATATTTTTCTGCTAGTTTGAATTCTCATTTTCTAAATATATTCCAACGTACAATATATATGTCTGCGACTTTGAGAACTTTCTGTGGCTCCCTTTAGGAACTTCACCAAAAAAAAAATCACAGTTCATAAATGGAAACAAGCCATGAATAAGCCATTCTTCCTTGAGGAAGGAAACATTACTGTTGGCGTGATATTTAACATTTATTTATTATTTTCCTTTTCAAAGCATTTTACATATAAAATATTAACTAATCAATAACCAACAATAAAAAATGAGGCCTGTGGATAGGGCTTCTGGTTTGGGAGAGGATGTTAATTTCATTGTTAGGGTTTATTTTTAGCATCTAATGCTGCTTCAAACAGCACTACGATAAAGTGCCCTAAGGAATCTTTAGTGTTCACAAGCAGGATCTACTTGGATCAAGAAATTAATGCTCTTCAGAGATTACTGCTCCATGCAAATCAGGAGGCAGCAACTTCACAGCAAACTGCACTGAGAAAGGGGTAAAGTCATAAGAGCTGAGTAATCATTTTAGGTGGCTTTCTGATGTTTATTGGATAAACTCTGATTTTAAGTTTATTTTTGGTATTTTGTTTTCTTTTTTCCTATGATAAAAACCTAAAACCAGAAACCATACCTAGAGACTACACAATCATCTAGTATAAACGTACTCTTTTCTCGTCCCAAAATATTGTTACTCTTGGGGGAAGGGCCTTCTCTGTTGTAACAATCATTCTGTATCTCTTTGGCTCATCAACTCAATCTATTTTCAAATCTAATTTGAGAATCATCTCTCATGCAAATGCTTGTTTTTACTGCTTCACATACAGTTTTTTATATTACTATACCTATATTGGGTTAGTGATTCAAATAGTTAAATCAGTGCTACCTCTCTACTGTGAAAAATGTTTTAAAGGGTGTTTATACTGGTGAAGTTTTTTCCCATGAATCTAAGAGAATCCCCTATATTGATATATACCAGCACCTTCATACCAGCATCTGCACTAACACGCTGTACCATTTGAACAGCATCAGTTTCTAAAACAATATCATTATAATGATACAACAACTATGTGATCAGCACTATACTCAATCTGTTCCTCTGCTCCTGTACTCTCTAATTTTGTAAATGTACCATTTAACTTTGTAAACCATTTAGAATACAACTTAGGGTGACAAAATAGTGATATTGAACCAGGTACTCTATGTTCCTCAGGAACCAAAGTTCTAACCTCAGTTCTGCTGCTTTCTCTCCCCTTACACAGATGTTCATAGGAATGATTATAGAACAAATGACTGGGTGATACAAGGACAAAAAGTTTTGGCGAAAAGTTGGATTCCACACAACCAGCTACAGGGCTGGTTTGCATTTCAAGCTCTGTTTACTGGTCTGAGTATAATAACTTATTTTATTGTTATAAACACTTTCACTCCCTGAGGAAAAGTCTTTAATATTACAGTAGCAAAGTTACTCCACCAGTGTTGCGGGGGGGAGGGGGAGGAAGAGGAGGGAGGGTAGAGGGGCAGGGTAGAGAGGAAGATTTCTGCAAAGCAATAACTTGGCTTTTGTCAATGCAAGTTAGAAATGATAAAAAGCACTTTATTCAAACGGCTATGTTGAGACTACAGTATAACCTCAGAGATAAGAACACCTCAGGGATGACAATGAGTAGTCCTGGGGCACCTTAATGATCAACACATTTATTTGGGAATAACTTTCCATGGGCTGAAACCCACTTTCTCAGAAGTAGAAACTCCAGTTTGGTAGGGAAATATACACATGCAAAGATAGGTGTGTTACATGAGTAGGTGGATGACAAGTGCTAACAAAGTCAATTCAATCAGGATGGATGTGGCCCACTCCAAGAGTTGATGAGAAAATGTGAATACCAAAAGAGGGAAAATTAGTGTTCATGATCGTATCAAGTTTGCATATGCACCTTTGTTCGTAGTGCTGAAAGTTTCTTAACTTTGAACAAAGTAGTATGGTTGTTCTTTCAGAAGTTTAGAAATGAACATTGACTTAATAAGGCTTTGAAACTTTACTATGCAGAAGAAAAATACTGCTGTCCTTTTATTTTTAAAACAAAAGACAGGACTTTTTTTATTATATCCCTTTGGTATATATGGCCATGCCAAATTTTCTTCAACAATTTGATCTGAGGAAGTGGGTCTGGCCCACAAAAGCTCATCACCTAATAAACCATCTAGTTAGTCCTGTCTTTTGTTTCAGCAAGACCAGACTAACACAGCTACATCTCTTACTTTTATTTTTAGTAGTATATGTTTAAAAAATTCCTGTACTAATTTGCCTTTTTTTTTTTGGTCTGTTTATTTGGGGGGGAATGTTTCTGCTGCTGCCTGACTGCATAATTCCAGTTCCAAATAAAGTGCATGTTCACTGGTCAGTTCGTAATTCTGGTCTTCGTAAATCAGAGGTTCTACTGTATTGTGAGGTACTTCTAAATACATGACTGTTTAATAATGGATTGGGATTTCTAACTAAAACTTCTATGATTTTAGGCCATTCCAAGAAGTCACAGCCCAGAATATTTCTTGGGTTGCCAATGCAGAATTGGAAATGCTGAATGCAGATTTGGAAGTGCAGATTTGAAAGTGCTGAATAACTGCTGCTGCAATTCTATGGTCATTTCTGGAATTACCATCTTCAGAATAAATATTACATTATTGCCACTCCAGTTACCCATCATCATCTGGAGTGTTACAACTAACTCACGAATGAAAGGAGATCATATTTTGTTTCCTGTTCACCTGCAATTCAGTTTAAAGAGAAACTGCATATTTTTGTGTATGTACAATATGCAAGAGTAGAGTTTTAACTTACATCCTTTTCATTCAGCCAGATATTCAGATATCTAACTTCACAAGCACAATCTGTGTGCATTTATACAGATTTATATACACACACAGAGAGAAACAGACTAACCTCTAAGTTGCAGAGACAACTTTTACTATCTGTAATTTATAAATAAACATATATGAATTACATTTTTCTTGTAAAGATCATGTATTTTTAAATATCATATGCTCTTACTATTAGCCCCATATATTGATGAAGACTTGGAAGGCTTAAATAAAATGGCATTAGTGTGCTAACATGCTTTATGAGGGTGAATGCAATTTGACAACCTCCTTGCATCAACAAATTACCACTCAATATGTCTGTAATTAGATTTAAAATTTCCAGCAATATCAATACCAGTACTGAAGACCTTCTACATGAACATATTCCTGATAGACCTGGATGACACCACACAAATAGGGCAACAGTTTCCTCTTTTAAAAAGAGATTACTGGTTTACGAATGTATAATGTATAACAATAGTTCTAAACCTTTTTCTTTTTGAAGCCCTCAAAAATGTAATAAGAAGTCCACAGGCCACCTGGAGTTTAAAAGCCAGAACTGGCATTAGGAGGTCAACTGCCTGGAACCCCATGCCAGGAAGGATCCTACAAAAGTAAGTTGCTCAGGCTTCAGTCCTGGAAGGTGGCAGGGCTAGCCTTAGGAACAATGAGATTTCCTGTGCAAACAACTGTTTGTGAAACAAGACCATGAAGAGGGGTGGGGAAGGTGGTTGAAAGGGCAGGGTGGATGAAAATTGGATAGCATAACCCGAAGTAATGGCCTCCAGTATTTATTTGTCCAATATTATAGCTTCCCAAACTTCATGAAATAAGAAAGAGGTGGTGTCCAAACTGAGAAAGGTGGATTGTGTCATTCAGCTGATAAACCCTGGTCATTAGACGGTTTGGTCTTGACTTAAGCATGAAAAGTGATGTTTGGATGATACCAAAGATTGGTATGAAGCAGTCTTGGTAGTTATAGCATTGGTTTTTTTCTTTGAAAACCCTGACCTCTTCCTCAGTAGCTGCAATGGCCTATGGAAGGCAGAAAAATTGAGCAAGATAAAAATCTTTGTGCTGTATGAGACCTGGGCTATGTTTTCTTGTATTTGCAGATGTGTATTATTCCTAAGTGTTACTCCAGAGTCCTTAAAGGCATGAAGAAAGTCGTCCATGTTATATGAAAAAATGCCACTGACCTTTGAAAGGTATATTCCAGCCATCTGTACCTCCTGAATACACCCAGACAACTGAAGCATGGAAGATCACCTCATCACTACTGCAATGGAAACAGTGTCCACTACATCCAGTGATGCCTGCAATGAAGCTTTTGCAAAGAGCTGGCCTTCTTTATTATTAATTATTTGAATTGTCCTCAATGTTCCTGTGGTAAATGGTTGATAAAAGCATTAAACTTCTTGTAGTTCAAGTAGTCGTATTTTGACATTGGTGCTTGGTAGTACTCGTTTGGCAGTAGTGGTAGTCTAGTGGCAGCAGAAGGGCTGACCAGAACAGGGGGCAGAGGGGACACTCTGGGGAAGAGGCAGGGTGGCTGCTGAGCTATGTGCAGTGCTTTGGAAGCTCTTGAAGGACAGAGAAGGCACTGAGAGAGCTTCTTTGCTAAATGCCACAAGCATGCGTAGGGCACATGCTCAGGCTGAATGGGCATTGCTAATGAAAATCTCTGATCACAGGGATGCATGCACACCTGAAGTGAAGCATACATAGGAATACTACTCAAAGAAGTCTATTATCTTTCCCTAATGGAGCCCCATTTGTAGCCATTAGAATGGGAAATGTTAAGGACTACTGAATAGTGTCCTCTGTATATTTATCTAGTAGTTTTATTAAGATATGAATGTGGGTAAATGTATTCATAAAAGAAAAGATGGTGCATGCACACAACATGGGTGATGCATAATTTTTCCCAAAAATACATGTAGAAAGTATTCCAAGCAGAATGAAGTGTATCCCTTTTACATGTTAGTGAGCTTGCATTTCTCCTTCTCCCTCCCTCTAACTAATGACCTGAAAATTACCGCCTAGGGTGAGACCATGTATTATCTCATTAACATTCAGTACAACTGTCACAGCATGAAGGGAATAAAAACAGATGCAAGAGAAGAGCAGAAACATGCAATGGACATTCTGTCATGTAGAACAAAGATCAATAAATATTGTCTACCATTTTGCAACAGGTTATTCCACACACAGAATTGTTGTGAAGGGAAAGAGAGACAGAAATTTTTTTTACATTAATCCCTTCCCTTCCTCTTCAGTTTAATTATTTGAGTTATTAATTAGAGAGCTGATATACAAACTGGAAAGTTTTAAAAATACATCCCTAAAACGAAAATTGAACTAAAACTCAGCTTTGGCTGCTATAACATATCCAAAAGTTACAGAGGGATAGACAAGTTAGTCTGTAACAGGAAAAACTTTAAAAACAACAAATAGTCCGGTATCACTTCAAAGAATAAAAAAACATGTAAATGGTATCATGAGCTTTTGTGGGCACAGCCTACTTCTTCAGATGATTGGAGTGTTGGGAGTCCAAAACCAAGAATAAATAAGGGAAGGGGGGGGAGAGGACATTGGGTAGATAAGTTTCAAAGGGATAGCCCGGCCAGTCTGTAACAGGAAAAACTTAAAAAAACAACAGTCTATTAGCACCTCAAAGACTAAATAGTTAAAAGAGACTTATTAGAACCATTAGTTTGCACTAGGAAAGTAAGAGTACTAACACCAGATTCTACACAGACATCAAGAACCATTGGCACCTTCACTGTTCGGTTGGTTAATAACGTAGGAGCCATCCAATATTGCAATTTAGACCATTTGCATGCGAATGAAGTGCAGTTCCAAGGCTTCTCTGTGTATTTGGCTTGTAGAATTGGTCTGAAACAAAAAAGCATCCTGTAGATCCCTTAATGAGTGTCCAGGGAGGTTAAAGTGTTCCCCAATACGTTTTTGTGTGTTGCCTTTTAGGATATTTGATTTAATTCCATTAATTCTTTTCTGTGGGAACTGTCCAGTTTGTCTAATATATATCGCAATTTCTCCAATCTATATATGCATTGCTGGCATTTAATGGCATAGATCGCATACTGAATGTGCAGTTAAATGAGCCTCAGATTTGGTAGCTGATGTAGTTGGGTCCAGTGATGAAACCACTTGTATTGATATGTGGGGAGAGATGGCACCGGGGCTGATTGCAAGGGTTGGTTCCTGGATACTTATGATTTATCTGTGTGGCATGTTTAACGGAAAGGATTTGTTTCAGGTTAAGGGAAAAGTCTTTGAAAAGTCGTGGAGATCGGGAGAGATCCCGGATGATTGGAGAAAGGCAAACGTAGTGCCCATCTTCAAAAAAGGGAAGAAGGACGACCCAGGGAACTATAGGCCGGTCAGTCTTACCTCGGTTCCTGGAAAAATCATGGAAGGGATTCTTAAGGAATCCATTTTGAGGCACTTGGATGAGAGGAAAGTGATTAGGAATAGTCAGCATGGATTCACAAAGGGCAAGTCATGCCTGGCCAATCTGATTAGCTTCTATGATGAGGTAACTGGCTCGGTGGATATGGGAAAGTCAGTGGATGTTATATATCTTGTCTTTAGCAAGGCTTTTAATACGGTCTCCCACGACATTCTTTCCAGCAACTTAAGGAAATTTGGATTGGATAAATGGACGGTAAGATGGATAGAAAGATGGCTAGAAGGCCAGGCCCAGCGGGTAGTGATCAATGACTCGATTTCAGGATGTCGGTCGGTTTCTAGCGGAGTGCCCCAAAGTTCACTTCTAGGACCGGTTTTGTTCAATATCTTTATTAATGACCTGGATGAGGGGATGGATTACACCCTCAGCAAGTTTGCGGATGACACTAAGTTACCAGGAGAGGTAGATACGCTTAAGGGCAGAGATAGGGTCCAGAGTGACTTAGACAAATTGGAGGATTGGGCCACAAGAAATCTGATGAGGTTCAACAAGGACAAGTGTAGAGTCCGGCACTTGGGACGGAAGAATCCCAAGCATAGTTACAAGCTGGGGATCAACCAGTTAAGTAGTAGTTCTGCAGAAAAGGACCTGGGGGTTACAATGGATGAGAAGCTGGATATGAGTCAACAGTGTGCCCTTGGAGCCAAGAAGGCTAATGGCATATTAGGTTGCATTAAGAGGAGCATTGCCAGCAGATCCAGAGATGTCATTATTCCCCTTTATTCGGCTTTGGTGAGGCCACATCTGGAGTACTGAGTCTAGTTCTGGGCCCCCCACTACAAAAAGGATGTGGACACATTGGAGAGGGTCTAGTGGAAGGCAACCAAAATGATTAGGGTGCTGGAGCATCTGACCTATGAGGAGAGGCTGAGGGACTTGGGTCTGTTTAGTCAGCAGAAACGGAGAGTGAGGGGGGATTTGATAGCAGCATTCAACTTCCTGAAGGTAGGTTCCAAAGAGGATGGAGAGAGGCTGTTCTCAGTAGTGACAGATGGCAGAACAAGGAGCAATGATCTCAAGTTGTGGTGGGAGAGGTCCAGGTTGGAGATTAGGAAAAACTATTTCACTAGGAGGGTAGTGAAGCACTGGAATGGGTTACCTAGGGAAGTAGTGGAGTCTCCATCCCTAGAGGTGTTTAAGTCTTGGCTTGACAAAGCCCTAGCCGGGTTGATTTAGGTGGGATTGGTCCTTCCTAGAGAGGGGGCTGGACTTGATGACCTTCTGAGGTCTCTTCCAGTTCTATGGTTCTATGATAAGTGGAATTCTGTTGTTTTCTCTTTTGGGTCTGTTCTGAAGTAGTTCATGTCTGGGTACTTTTTTGGCTCTGTCAATCTTTGTTTTCACTTCACCAGGTGGGTATTTCAGTTTTAAGAATGCTCTATATAGATCCTGTAGGTGTTTGTCTCTGTCTGTGAGATCGGAGCAAATCCAGGCGTACGTAGGGCTTGGCTGTTTACAGTAGATTGAGAAATGTGTCTGGGATGGAAGCTAGAGGCATGAAAGTAAGTGTAGCAATTGGTAGGTTTCCAATATAGGGTGGTGGAAATTTGTCCATCATTTAATTCTACTGTAGTATCAAAGAAGTGGATTTCTCATGTGGACTGAACCAGGTTGAGGTTGATGGTGGGGTGGAAGTTGTTGAAATCCTTGTGAAATTCTGCAAGGGTCTCTTTCCCATGAGGCCATATGATGATGATGTAATAAATGGCTTAAGTAAAGTAAAAGTGTTAGGGGGCAAGAGGCTATGTATAGACTCCAGAGCTTTTCCGGGGAAAAAGCTCTGCCACGTCCAAGGAACAGTTTCCAAAAAAGCGGATGTATTCTTTCGGCATTCCTCTTGGTGAGAGGAATGAAGGATGTTCCAAAAGAGGAGTTTTTTCCAAAATTTGGCCCCGTGTACATGGGCCAAATTTTGGAAAAACCTCTTTTGGAAAAAAGGTGGGAAAAGATACGCGAATTACAGTTTGCAATTTGTGTATCTTTTTCTGACTTTTCTCCACAATGTAGACATAGTTTAAGTGTTGTACATTGGGGCAGCTCTAAGAATAGCAATCTTAAATTTCTATTAATCAGCTAATCGAGTAGTTGATGGAATCTCCCCCTCTGTGAAGAAAGAACAGGTTAAGAACTATTTAAAAAAGCTAGTCATACACAAATCCCTGGAACCGGATTTAATGCATCAGAGAGTGCTCAGGAAGTTAGCAAATATCATTGCAGAGCCTTTCGCCATTATCTTTGATAACTCATGGAGATCGGGAGACATCTCGGATGATTGGAAAAAGGCAAGTGTAGAGCACATCTTTAAAAAGGGGAAGAAGAACAATTTAGGGAACTACATACCAGTCGGCCTTACTTCAGTCCCCAGAAAAATCATGGAGGGGATCCTCAAATAATCCATTTTGAGGCACTTGTAATATGGGAAAGTGATCAGGAATAGTCAAGGTGAATTCACGAAGGGCAAGTCATTCCTGAACAATCTGATTAGCTTCTATGATGAGGTAACTGGCTCTACGGAAATGGGGAAGTCGGTGGATATGATATATGTTGACTTTAGCAAAGTTTTTGATACAGTCTCCCACAATATACTTGCCAGCATACTGAAAGGGTATGTCTACACTACCCCCCTAGTTCGAACTAGGCGGGGTAATGTAGTCATACGGAGTTGCAAATGAAGCCCGGGATTTGAATTTCCTGGGCTTCATTTGCATAAAGCCGGCCGGCGCCATTTTTAAATGCCAGCTAGTTCGGACTGCGTGCCGCGAGGCTACACGCGGCACGAACTAGCTAGTTTGGATTAGAAAGCCTAATCCGAACTAGCTAGTTTGTGCCGCATGTAGCCACGCGGCACGCAGTCCGAACTAGCTGGCATTTAAAAATGGCGCCGGCCGGCTTTATGCAAATGAAGCCCAGGAAATTCAAATCCCGGGCTTCATTTGCAACTCCGTATGACTACATTACCCCCCCTAGTTCGAACTAGGGGGGTAGTGTAGACATACCCTAAGGTAGATAGAAAGCTGGCTAGATTGTCGGGCCCAACGGGTAGTGATCAATGGCTTAATGTCAGATTGGTGGTTGATTTCAAGCGGAGTGCCCCAAGGATCAGTTCTAGGGCTGGTTTTGTTCAACATCTTTATTAATTCCCTGGCTGAGGGGTTGGATTACATCCTCAGCAAGTTTGTGAATAACACTAAGCTAGGGGGAGAGGTAGATATATTGGAGGGAAGGGATAGGGTCCACACTGACCTAGACAGATTAGAGGATTGGGCCAAAAGAAATCTGATGAGGTTCAACAAAGACAAGTGCGGAGTCCTGCCCTTGGGACAAAAAAATCCCAAGCGTTGTTACAGGCTGGGGACCGAATGGCTAAGTAGGAGTTCATCAGAAAAGGACCTGGGGATTACAGTGGATGAGAAGCTGGATATGAGTCAACAGTGTGCCCTTGTAGCCAAGAAGGCTAATGGCATGTTAGGGCGCATTAGGAGGAGCATTACCAGCAGATCTAGAAGTGATTATTCCCCTTTATTCAGCACTGGTGAGGCCATATCCAAAGTACTGAGTCAAATTCTGGGCTCCCCACTACAGAAAGGATGTGGACGCACTGGAGAGGGTCCAGAGGAGGGCAACCAAAATGATTAGGGGACTGGAGCACATGATCTACAAGGAGAGGCTGAGGGATTTGGCTTATTTAGTCTCCAAAAGAGAAGAGTGAGGGAGGATTTGATAGCAGCCTTCAACTTCCTGAAGGGAGGTTCCAAAGAGGATGGAGAGAGGCTGTTCTCAGTAGTGAAGGATGGCAAAACAAGGAGCAATGGTCTCAAGTTACAGTGCAGGAGGTCTAGGGTGGATATTAGGAAAAACTATTTCACTAGGAGGGTGGTGAAGTACTGGTATGTGTTACCTATGGAAATAGTGGAATCTCCATACCTAGAGGTTTTTAAGTCTCGGCTTGACAAAGCCTTAGCTGGGATGATTTATTTGGGATTGATTCTGCTTTGGGCAGGGAGCTGGACTCAATGACCTCTTGAGGTCTCCTCCAGCCCTATGATTCTATGATTTTATGAAGAGGGAAAAATAATACAGAAAACAGTGCTTAACGACTTGTGTATTGATTTTCACCAAGAAGGTTGATGGTGACTGGATGCCTAACATAAGTGAATGCTAGTGAAAATAGGATATGTTTAGAAGTTAAAATAGGAAAATAGTAAGTTAAAAAAACATAGAGAAGTTAGATATCTCCAAGTCAGCAGGGCCTGATGAAATGCATTCTGAATACTCAAGGAGCTGATAGAGGAGGTATTTGAGCCTTTAGGTATCATCTTTGGAAAGTCATAGAAGTCAGGTGAGATTCCAAAAGACTGGAAAAGAGCAAATATAGTGTCCATCTATAAAAAGGGAAATAAGGAAACCCCAGGAAACTACAGACCAGTCAGCTTAATTGATGGAGCAAATAGTTAAGGAATTCATCTGCAAACATCTGGAGGATAGTAAGGTGGTAGATAACAGGCAGTATGGATTTGTAAAGAACAAATCATGTCAAACGATCTGATAGCTTTCTCTGACAGAGTAACAAGTCTTGTGGATAAGAGGGAAGTGGTGGATGTATTATACCTAGATTTTAGTAAAGCATTTAATATGGTTTCACATGACCTTCTTGTCAATAAACTAGGAAAATACAATCTAGATGGGGCAACTATAAGGTAGGGGCATAACTGGCTGGATAACTGTTCTCAGAAATTAGTTATTAACGGTACACAGTCATGCTAGAAGGGCATAACAAGTGGGGTTTCGCAGGGGTCAATTATGGGACTGGCTCTGTGCAATATCTTCATCAATGAAGCTCAAGGCATAGACAGGGGTGAAGAACTTTTTTTTATGTCAGAGGACTGCTGACCCACACATAGTGAGAAGCAGCTGGAGGAGAGGAGGAGGCAGAGGGCTCCTGGCGGCTGGGGTAGAGGAGAATGCAGAAGGACCCTTGCGACTGGAGGGGGGGGGGAAAGGCAGAAGGCACCTGGCAGCCTCACTCTCACACCTCCCATGCCCACCGCATATCCCCAACACTCTGCCCCGATTCGTGTACCCTCCACTCTACCAGCTCCCTACCCATAAGGACCTAAGCAACACTGGGTAAATCTTCTAGTATGTTTTGTTTTTAAAAAAATCTACAAATAGCTATATGTTGTTTTCCATATAATAGTTGGTGAAGCCAGACAAAGATGCAGTAGCTTTCACATTCCAACACTATCTTTTCCAATTCTTAAAAACCAACGATTGGATTGTTTACTAAATGTTAGTTTTATATACAGAATTATGAGGCATCAAACATCATAAAGCAGAACTAGCCTCACATGAAATGATACCACAAAGAAACATCACAACAGGCCTTTATTTTTGCACCTATAAACAAATACTCACATTCATCTTGTACAGTACCTTCAGACATTTCATTGTCAGCTCCCATTTTCTGCTTCCTGCATTCCCCCCTCTCCCTTCCTGATTCAAAACCATCCCTTTAACACATCATTCCTAATTAGATGATTAGTGCTACGAAGGGCAGGAGATAAGTCATTTACATAATTTAATCATAAAAGAAGTTAAAGATACAGATTTTGCTGTTCGTTTGTACAATTATCTTCTCCGGCCTGGGGGGCTGAAATATTAATGTGATTAAACAGTATTTCAGCAAACAGGCAACTATGTGTCCTCTATTAAAGCAGAGCTGGAGGCAAATGAAAAATTAATTTTAGAAGACAATCAATTTTATTCTACATGACTGTAATAAATAACAGCCCATCTGCAGACAAGTCATTAGGCCTTGGGAGGGTACATGTGTCACAAAATCTAAATGACACACAAGGCTGAATTTTCCACCAAAACAGAATGAGTAATAAATGGTCCACCAGCTGTCATTTCAACCTAGACAGTCAGTCCTAGAAAAATCAGGTGTACATGTGAGGTGCTGATCATAAACCACCACTCAAACCTGTACTGTGTGCAGAAAGCCAGGCAATTGCTGGTTTAGCATGCATCATGCTTCCAAGTCCAGACTGTAAATCATATTTTCCATCCATATTAGTATGTAAAACACTTATAATGGATAATTCTTTACTTTTTATGAGCACTAATAGTGCTCTGAAGCTAAGGTTGTTGTGTAGCTTAGAAGGATAAGAATAAATGAAGGAGTCACTGGGATTTAATTTCCTAATGACTAACCCTCCAAAAGCTATGTAACTTTTCTGTAGTTAAAAAATACACTGAAATATGTTTTAATGAAACAAGTATAGCAAGAATAATCTGTTTTTAAAATGTCTATGATCTTTAAACAAGAGCTAAATTCAAATTTTCCAAACTATGCTTAGCAGTAAATTTCCTTTAAAAAAAACTTCAGTTCCCTGTATAATTATATATAACATCACAAATCGTATGTATGTACATGTATGTACGTGTTCTATATAAAAACTCATATCTGCCTTTTACTAATTTTGAAGGCTCTGTTTTTTTAATAGTACATTTTCACATGTACTCTTCTGTAATACATTCTCTCACACGTAGTCCTCTCCAAAGGATTATAATGGGAATTGAATAAAATGGAAATATGGACAATACCATGTATCACTGAGCTTTATTAATTAGTTATCTAAATAGCTCTTAGCCTTATATGTTAACAATGTGCATTTTATATAAGAATTCAGATGTATTAACCATCCAAAATATGCAGTCTGCTGAGAATGAATTGCTTTGTTTTCCCAAATATAAAAAGACCATATTTTAATTAGAAGAATTATTTAGGTTCACATTCATTTAAAGAGCAATTGTCAAAATGTAACGCTTATATTTAAAAATTATTCAACTACTTCATTAATAACATTTTCCATTATTAATAACAAAACATTTAAACATTTGTATTAGCTTTTATTATCCTCGCTGTTAATTTGTTTTTTCACTTCAGCTACCAAGCAAAGTGAAGCTATGCTGGTCAAAACATATGTAGTCAATTTTATGTCTTGACTCTCATGTACTACAGCAGTACAGTTTTGATGTATTTGGGTTACAAAACTAATAGTGGAATGTTTAAATTGAAAATTAAACTTTCCATTGAAGCCGAAAACCATTAATGAAGATTTTTTATTCAGATTACATTATGTGAAACCTTTTACTGAAAATCTGTATTTTCATGCCCAAAAGTACTTTAGAGTGCCCTTTTAACTTTTTTCCATGTTGTTTTTCGAGGAGGTGGCATGGAAAAATCTCTATTCAAATTGAAATTAATTCAGCCTCATGAAGTAGCTCACGATAAGGGTTGCTACTTGAGAGGAGCAAATAATTTGTAGAAAATAAGTGATAACTGATAGAAAATAACCTCTGTCACAAATTCTCCAAATACACATTAAAATATTCTCAAATGTATCCATTACTCAAAAATTATAAAAAATAAATTTCTACAAATAATCATATTGATGTTGTGATTCACCACCACTTCCAGATCCTTCTTACCAGTGCTGTTGCCAAGTCCGTTATCCCCCATTCCATATCTGTGCATTTGGTTTTCCTTCCCTAACTGGAGTACCTTGCATTATTCTGTGCATAATTTTACTTTGTTTTCTATTACCCAGTTGTCCAATTTATCAAGGTCCCTGTGAATTTAGCTGGGAGGAGTTGACACATGGAGGTGTATGAGGGGCCACATGTCCCCAAGCTCCATGGGCACGAGAGGGGCAAGAGGCAGGCCAGAAGCCAGTGGGAAGTCTAGGGGGGACCCGAGCACCTGCAGCAGGGGTCTTCCCCCAACTCACCATTTGTGGTGGGGA
Organism: Pelodiscus sinensis; assembly: GCF_049634645.1. Lineage (NCBI taxonomy): Eukaryota > Metazoa > Chordata > Testudines > Trionychidae > Pelodiscus > Pelodiscus sinensis. The sequence goes on from NC_134723.1 coordinate 14,622,398, forward strand.
AAGCAATGCAGTCTCAGTTCGCTCTGCACATGCATACAAATAGAATATACACAGTAAGTTACAAGCTTTCCAATGATACCTTACAACAACTATTTTGCATGAAGCATTTTCCAATTATACATATTCATATGCATATTTTCATAAAGCTTAGGGAAGGTCCCATCTCTGGCAGTACATTAGCCCTTCTCCAGTCTTTCAGGACCTCTCCTGTCACCCTTTGGTGCTGGAACCATCTGTATAGTGGGGATCTTGAGACACACTGAACCAAACTAAAAATCCTGTATATGATGGAAACCACTTCAAGCCACTAGTATTAGCACCTCTGCTCTCATCCATGAGTAGGCAAATATTACTGCTAATGGCTCAGAGCTTTCTTCAACTAATTCCTTCAGTACCCTGGGATGAACAGCATCAGGCCCCACTGACTTGACTTCACTGAAATTAGAAAGATCTCTGATGTGTTCATTATTTATCACAATATTTCCCATGAAAACACTTTGAGAAACCTGCTAACTGGCTGCTCTGGTGTCTTTATTTGCCAGCTCTGCAGCCACAGAGCCTCATGGCTTCCATTGGCTCCAATTCACTGTTTGCACCCAAGAGGAGCAGCGGGAAGCAGCACGGGCCAGGCCACCACTTCCCATGGCTCCCCTTGGGTGCAAACAGCAAACTGGAGGCAATGGGAGCTGTGAGGCTCCATGGCCACAGAGCTGATAAGTAAACACACACCGGAGCAGCCAGTTAGCAGGTTTCTCAGACCACTTTGAGACAAACTGGTCTATCGTAACTTTGCTCCCCACAGCCCCAAGCCCTATTGGCCTGCGGGCGGGAGGGAGCGTGAAGTCTCTCACTCCCTGCCCTCCGGCACAGGGTGCTTAGAGTCAACCACCAAGGTTGACTCTAAGCACCACTTGCTCCCCCATCCCTAGGCCCTGATTGGCCTGGGGTAGGGGAGCAACCCTTTTGCCCAGCCCTGCCTTAGACTCTTGAATTCCATCAGTTCATGATCACTGCCTCACATGCTCCCAATCACCTTCTTGTTCACAATTAATTCTCCCCTGATAGTAAACACCAAGTTCCAAATGGATGGATCCCCTAACTGTTTGCTCAACTTTCTGAATTGTTTTCTACACATGCTAAGAACTTAGCAAGCCATATTATGTTTTGCTGTATTAATCTTCAACAATATCAGGGAATTTCAAATCCCCCATTAATACTAACTGAAGTGTGTTCGCAAATCTTTTTACCTGCTTGTGGAATGCCTCACCAACTTTCTCTTTTTGATCTGGTGTCTATAATAGGCCTCCCACTGTAATATCACTAGTACTTTTTATTTTTTATTCTCAGACACTCAGTAGGTCTGCCACTTTCTTCCTCTTTTACCCTGGAGAGCAAGTATATACATTCTTAATGTATAGCATGATGTGATCCAATTTTTTCCCTTACCCATCCTTCCAGAACAAGATAGATCCATCAAAGTTGATACTTCAATTCTGAGCGGTGTCCCATCAAGTCTCAATACGGTCAATTAAGACTTTGTCTAGACTGCAGGCTTCTTTCGGAAGAGGCTTTTCCAAAAGAGATCTTCCAGAAAAACTTTTCAGAAGAGAGCATTCACACAGCAAAAGCACATTGAAAAAACGATCTGCTTTTTTGAAAGATAGCATCCACATTGACTGGACGCTATCTCGCATTTAAGTTGTAATTACTATAGATGGATTGGCCACCAGAGCACCTGTGTTTTTTCCTGGAGGCCTCTTCTTTAAAAAAAAAAGCCCTCTTCCCTGTCCACACATGCCTTTTTCCAAAAGAACTCTTTCGGAAAAAGGCTTCTTCCTCATAGAAAGAGGTTTACTGCTGCTGGAAAAACCCCTGAGTTCTTTCAACTTTCTGTCGAAAGAACACAACTGCAGTGCGGACATAAGTCTAGTTTTACTGGAAAAACCACTGTTTTTCCGGAAAAACTCTGCAGTGTAAACATACCCTAAGTCATAATGTTCTTAATAGTCCATGCCTTTCAGTTCATCCTTCTTACCCCCCATGCTCCCTGAATTCTTATATAGACACTGAAGATATTTTGTAGACTGCCTTATTGCTTTTTTTTCCTAAAGGAATGCTTTAAATCCTTTTCTTGTCTATTTTATTGAACAATCACATTTCCACCATAACAAATACCTGCAATGGACATCTGCCACAGAGGCACCAGCAGTTTAGCCTGGCTGCACCCTTTCTATACCATTCATACTAGATACTTACTGATTCCTTCCATAAAGTCAGACAAAAAACGCAACCTCTCCTAGTTGGATAGGTTATCCTCCCTAAATAACTCAGGTACCCAATGAAATATGTTCAGATGAGTGATTACCAGTCCCCTGTGGTCAACTATGAATTTAGCCAGCCCCCTCTTCATGCACCCCATCACTTTATCAGCCTGCAGATACTTTGTAGCACCTTACCATACCCTCAGGTGCAAATTTTCAAACCAAATAATCATTACCCTGGAGAAAAAAATCCTGGATCTGCCTGAAAATCCCTCTCAACTCTGATCATGAAGACGACCTGCTTACATGCTCCTAAATTACTTTTGCTCAGGTGAAAAAAAATCATCACATCCAGTGCCTGCTCTTGAGTTGCCAAAGCATGCACAAGGGGCATCAGCCGGTCCCAAACCATATGCCTCCTTTTCCCTTTCCTTTGCTCCCTCCATAGCGCTTCTCCAATCATGCTGACTCAGCTGCCTCACTGGTGAGGTCCAGCAGGGAACCCCAGAGCCAAATGTGCAGTATTATGCCCACACATCCCATCACTAATTCCTGTGCCCATTCACATGAAGAAATAAACATGGAGAATTTAGCATGTAATGCACTAACTTATCCACCTTTATAGGGGACTCCTACCTAGTATGCATTTTGTTACTGCCTTTGATAAGTTTGATTTGTAGGGCTCCTATTCTATAATGTGGATGCAACAAATGCAGTCCTGCACCAATTCACATGTGCATTCTTTTATTTTGGCATGAATGAACTTTTCTTCTCCAACTTTTCTTTTCTTAACTGATGAGGCTTTCCGACAGGGGCAGATGAGGATTTTGCCGGGCCCAGGGCAGCACAATTTTACGGGGCCCCACCTTTGACACGGCGCATGCGTGGAGTTTCTTGAAGCACGGGGCCCGGGGCGGCCGCCCCGCTCACCCTGCCCTATATCCGCCCCTGCTTTCCGGTTAACTAGTGGGGAGGGGAAGTTGGAGCAGCTCCCCACCTACTGGGGCAGGAAACTGTTCCAGCCCTGTGGGAAGCTCATCACAGACAGGGGCTGCTCGAGCAGAGCCTCCACTTGTAGAGTGCCCTGACCCCCCACAGGCAGGAGCTCCTCCGGCGTCCTGGTTTGAGCAGCCTCTATTCATGGTGAGCCCGGATGCCCCGGAAGACTGGAGCAGCTCCTACTTACATGGTGCCATGGCCCAACACAAACAAAGGCTGCTCCAGCAACCTACAGAGCAGCCTCTGCCCACGGAGGGCCTGGGAACCCCCAGGCAGAGGCTGCTCCAATATGGACCCCAGAGCAGCTCTTGCCTTTGGCATGTCAGACCACAGGCAGGGGCTTCTTTGACCAGACTCACCCCCCTTTAATTGGTTAAACAATATGTTTAACCCATCAGCCAGTTAAACAGGATTTTACATCCCTAGTCCAGTGATCAAAGTCTGAGCCTACAGTAGAGCAAAAGAAGCGTGACTGGCTATATTGAGCAGGAGTGGCTGCTCACTGACCTTGAGGGGGAAGAACCCCTCTCTAAGCCTGGATAGGCCAAACCCAGTCCTATCCCTTTAACTCCCCGGGGTGTGGCAGGTAGGATAAAAGCCCAGCCCAGGACCTTAGTAAGGGCCCAGCCACTGGAGGAATCAGAGGCCTGCCCTAAGCTCCCAAGCCAGGAAGGTGCCGCGGACCACTGGGCCCCTGCTTCAAAGAGGAGACCTCCTTACCCTGCCCGAGGATTCAGACCACAATGACCCCGAGAACTCGCAACCAGTGTGGAGCCACGTAGATGCCAAGGGGGAGTTAGGACTTGGCCCGGGGGAGCCGATGACAGTCAGGCTGATCTTACAACACTTTAGAGTGTGTCAGTGTTGCAGGCCGGATTCCCGCTGACCCCAGTTGCAGCCAGGGGTTCTGTGAGGCATTGTGAGAGCCCTGGGCCGGGACGTGGTGGAGTAGGGACAGCCCGCATCCCTCGTCATCCCACATAGCGGGTGACAGTTTGCCCATCCCCTCTCTTGCCTATGGGACATTTGTGTTGCTACCCTGCCCTGAACCAGGGCCTGAACCTTTCTAATTGTGGAACTGTGTTTGCTTTGCTGCCCTGCCCTGAATCAGGGCCGGAGACCTACGAACTGGGGGACTTCTCTATGTTGGTATTTGTTTGTCCTATACTCAGGGCCTGGGGCTTGAAGGTCTGAGCACAGGCCTGGGACGTAGCACTAAGCCAGCTGGCTTATGCTGGAACTTATCCACTACTAGATGCATAATATGCAATAATTTAAAATGCACATACAGTATATGGATTCAGTATAGCATACTGACTTTTCTTCAAATATTTTAATTGTCTCAGTGTTGAACATCTATGTTATTATTTTAAAATAACTATATCATTCTAACGATGGAACTTGGACTGTTATAAAAAATACAGTAGACTTATTTATGGATATAACAAAACATGTTTTCCACACTTATTTCCCCTTCGAAACAAAATCCACATTATTTCATCAACATGTGAATCCTCAAAACTAGGAATTAATGGGGGCTGAGGGAGTAAAAACATATTTCTTAATTTTAAATACTAGAAGGCTGGCTTGGCATATATTCATTGCTTCACTACTGCCACATAATGTCATTATTCCAATCTCATGCCAATAAAACTACCTCGTACAATGTATCTTCTTGTGTTGTGTAAGTATCCTGGACTGAGCTTTCTATTTGTATTAATGGTAATAGGATAATTTTGATTAACTTAGTAATTATTAATAATTAAAAATGAAGTTATTTGTTTTAGTTTCACTTTTTCTGGAAACATTGTAAACAGAAAAAATTATGAGTAAGGGTGTTCTGAGGATTGGTGTGATTAAGAAAAGGACATAATGAGGATACAGTAATTTTGACAAAAGTCCACAGATTACTATAATGAAAAATTCTATTTTCATTATGCACCCACATACTGTACATGATATATCCTTAAATTACAAGCTTTTGCAAGGATCCTGAACATATTCTGGAATATTCCTAGGAATCTCTCACACAATAATGGAGCGATGAAGATGTCTTTTATTTTCAAGTATTCTAATTCTGTAAGTATTTATGTCCCATTACAAAGGATTAACAAACCACATCCCCAATGATGCAAATGTTCAATTACATGTGAAACCCAATTTCTACCTACATTTGTTTATAGGGAGTTCAGCTGTGTTATGTGATAGGATCTGAAAATTGATCACAGGGAAACAGGTCCTGAGAGCAAAAGTGACGAGGAACTTTAATAATGTTCACGAAAGTAAGTAGAAAAGAAGCCAAAAGCACTGGACTTTTTCCTGAGGAATTCAGTTGTTCTTGATATTGAGAAATACAGGCCCTCTGTTTAGAGTTTGAAGTGTAGAGTGGGTTGTCTCCAAGAGGAGGCAAGAAGGATCAATACAGTCTTCTGATATGAAGAATAGAGCCATTTCTCCTACTTGGTATGGGATACTCTGAAAAATCTTAGCAATCTGATTAGACAGTGAGATGTGGACTAATAAATCCTACAATAAAAGGGAATATGTATTGATGATGCCCTTCAGCTCATTCCAATCATAAATGTAACTGACTGCACATTTTTAAAATTAAATAAACTTGAAATAACTTACTTCTAAAATATACTTTTTATTTAAAGAACCATGAAGCAATGATCACATTATTTTCTCTGTATTTTAAAACTGCTAATTAAAGATATCACTTCTTTCCTCTCCTCAACACTGGCTATTATATAGCTCTTTATTTCACAAAGAACACAAACAACACTATTTTAGAAGATGATCCCAAACCTGAAAGGGGTCATAAAGCTTCTATTACTGTTGATGGTAATTAGACATGTATACTGAAGGGCAAAGGATCAGCGTTCTCTGTAAGCTGAGCACTTAGGTGACCACTGAAGAGATTCAAATGCTGCCCAGCTGTCAGCATGTGTTTGCACTGGTGGTGCACATCTGCACATGCCTCAGTATGCATAATAAAATGTATTCTACACACAGATGGAAAATTTTAGAGGGATCATTTGAAAGGATCTCAAAATATTTTCACTAGGTCTGCTGATTCAAAATGTCATAGAAATTATTCAGATAAAGGACAGCAACTCGTCTGAATTGCTGGATGAACATGTCAAAATTTAAATTACATATCTGTATATCATAAATATAAAACAAGATATTTTATCTCAGTATTTGGCAAACTACTCATACTGCAATCCTTTAGTTAACAGTGTTACAAGAAACTTTCAATTAAAAATTTAATAAACAAACAGCCTTAGGCTTCATCTGTAATGTATCACAAGTATAATAGTCAGATATCTTGAATTTTATACATCAAAAACTGTAACATATCCATTAATAAAGAATAAGGCAAATCAAAACAATGTATATGATGGTATTAACATACCTTGAAGATAAGCAAACAGAGACTTTCTTCTAAATAACAACTAAAACATATTGCTGCAAGCTATAATGGATATAACTGTTAATCCAATACACCTTTTATACAAACCCATAAACACACAAGTGGAAAAATAGCACAGATGTTCATCTCTAATGCAATTTCCATTCAATTTCCTAAGTGCGGTCCCTGTGTGCAAACTAGCTTAACGTTATGTTTAGCTTGCAAATTCTTTTAATAAATAATGAGCGCAATAAAACTAGTAGATCAATAGCAAGCTGAGAAATCATAAAAAATGCCTTTTGTGTTCAGGTTGTTGCTGATTTCAAAACTTTAAGCCAGAGACTGATCAATATTACTTTTTCTTTTTAACCCATCACATAAAGAGACTAAATGTAGCTTATCTGCTAAATGCCGTTACCAAATATCAGCCACAAGAAACTTGATAAGATCATTAGCTACTATTGCAAATGAACATTTTAGGCCTAAACATACACATTATATTATACACTTTTAAACAGAAAAGGTGTTTAAAAATTATTAAATAACAATAAAATTGGTGCTACTCATTTGTTCTGGTCCTTTGTACTTTCGGGTGGTGGGCACCATTTATAACTTTAATCAAGAAAGCTTGGACAATACACTAACAAACAAAATAAGTTTAATAGTGCAGCATGGCTACGCTCTCTCTAGGGGTAGGCATCTGACCAGGGGGAGGGTGCAGGAGTGGGCTAGGGGCTGAGTGTCTGGTCAGGGGAGAGGGGGAGGTAGGGAAGAGCAGGTTGAGGGTAGATGTCTGGGCAAGGGAAGGAGCAGACTGGGGTGCAGGGTCGCAGTAGAAGGGGTAAGTGAGGGGGCTAGAGGTGCGAGGTATCAGGTTGGGGGAGTATGAGAGAGTCGGCTGTGGGTGAAGGGTCAAGAGGGTGCATGAGGGGGTCAGGAAGTGCAGGGAGAGGGAGAGTGGGAGGCTGCACAGCTCACAGCTCCCGGGCCCCCGGAGCAGTGGGGAGGCTGTGCAACTCCCATCTTCCCCCACCCTGAAGTACTGGGGAGATCAGAAGGAGGGAGGCCATGGAGCTCGCAGCTTCCACCCAACACATCCACCCCCCCTCCTCACCCTCCCCCCCCCCCCCGAGCATTGGGGAGGGACAGGAGGGAGGAAGGAGGAAGGAGGCCGGGCAGCTGAAGGTGGAGGGGTGGCGGGATGCAGAGTGACATGATGATGTCACTCTGCTGTCCTGCAGGAAAAAAACATTTGATATATACACTAGGAGGCAATGCCCCTGCTCACTACACTCACCAACCCTTCCCCCCCACCCCATCTGTGGAGGCAGGCAACCCCAGCCTCTCGTCCCACCCCAGGGCCAGGGCCATGCCAGCCCCAGCCTCTCGGGTCGCCCCGCAGCCGCTGGGGAGGGAAGGACCAGCGATGGTGTCAGCCCCGGCCTTTTGGCCCCCGACCTCTCCAGTCACCAGGGCCGTGCCAGTTCCTGAGGGTAGGAAAGCCCGGCTCTCCTCCTGATTGCAGGGGAGGGCCAGGACCACACCACACATAGCCGCTCACCCCACTCCAAATGCCAAGGAGGAGAGGTCTGGGGACTGTGCCAGACCTGGCCGCCAGGGACGGGAGGGCTGCACCAGACTCAACCGCTGGGGAGGAGAGATGGTATGTGGGGCCACACCAGAACCGGCCGCTGGGAAGTGAAGACAGTAGGCAAGGCCAGCTCTTCCTCCTAGCTGCCGGAGAGGACCAGGCCATACCAGCCCTGGCCTCTCAGCTCCCCACACTCCCAGCAGCAGCCAGCCCCAGCCTCTCGGCTCACTCCCAATGCCCTCCGCAGGGAACCACTGCCTTGGGCCAGAGCCAGGAGCGTTCAGGCTGCTGCCTGCCAGGTGCTCCAACCTCAACTCCCTCCTCCCCCGCAAGATTAGCATGCCAGCACCGGCTTCCTGCAGGAGAGGAGAAAGCCCCGATACACTGTGCCAGGTCCAATTTGCGCTTCCCTGGCGCCGAGTCTTGGGATTTTCTCCTCTCTCACATCCCCTGAAGGAAACCAGCACTGGCATACTAATTTTTCAGGGGAAGGGGGAGTTGAGGCTGGAGCTCTGGGCAGGCGGCAGCCCAAAGAGCTCCCGGCTCTGGCCCAAGGCAGCCAGGGGTAGTGGTTCTCCACTGGGTCCCATAGCGTTGGGGCCCCGAGCACAGTGAGGAGCTGCCGCTGCGGCCACCTGGCCCTACTGCAGAGAGGCAGAATATGCCCAGGCCAGGCTGCCAGGCAGCTTTGCCATCTCTGAACAGTGTCTGGGACAGGGAGGCCATGCAAGGGTGGAACCTGTGGGACGCCAGAGTGATGTGATGATGTCACTCTGTCGTCCCATAGGCAACACTTTTTTAATATATATGGTTGGAGACAAAATAATGTACGGACACAAGACATGTAATCTTCCTAAGGTTGCTAGTGACTGGAAACTTTACATATATGAAGACATATGCAAAAAAGGAACTTAGTTATGCCACCCAAGAAGAAAGAAATGCATGTGAATATAAGTTCCATTAGGATAGTAACCTTCCCTGAAATGTTCCGAGGTACCAAAGTGCACGACTTAGTAGGAATCAATGTTCCTAATTCACAGATTGTAAAATGAGAGGAAAATGCCTATTACCAAGTCATTTTGGATAACCATGCTTCACCAGAAGGGAATCAAGATCAGAAGTGCACTACCCCAAAGGAGTTCTAATATCAAACAGGATAAATCTAAAGCACTGAGAATTATTACATACTTGTTGTGCTTGTTGTACTTGATAATCCATGTTTAATCGAAAATATAAAAATCTTGCCTTAACTTACCCCAAAAGAAAAATGCCATGGTATTACAATATCTCTAATGTACTTTTGATACAATCTAAAAAATCTCAAATTGTGGCTGTTTATACCATATACATTGCTATTTATACATGCTATTGTTAATGATGTTTTATTCTTGTTGCCATTACAGTTTTTATCATTAGAGTACTTCAGATAATGATGTGTTAAAAAATATGCACTCTCTTGTTTACATTACTCTTCTTGAACAGAAGAATATTCACAAAGAACTCTGCCAAAAAAGCAAGAAAGAATACTGACAAGTGCCCTGTTAGACCAATATTTTAGATTTAAAGATTTATATTTTTGTTCATGACTTCAAACATAAAAATTATATAGTAATGCAAGAATATGCAGAGCAAACAATCAAGGCCCTGAGTTCAGTGAAAGAAAGATGAGGCCCAAAATTATTGATACATTCTGAGAAAAAAAATACATGTACAAGTCAATTCTTTCCTTGATACTTAGCAGACTTATCACTTTCAGAAAGGAAATCAAATGAAGGGTTTAGCATTATGCTCCAATTCCAAAGACAAAGGTTCATATACTAGCGATATCTATTTAAAAAGTTCTAACTCACCCCTTGCACTGATCTCAGTGCAAGTTTCACTTAACCAAAACCAATTATCACCTTAACACTGGGCCTTTTGATTGGGGTTCTGGCATCATGAGAAATTCAATTTGTAAAATTTGTTCAGCCAGGATCTAACACATATATATCCTAGTAAAATTCTTCATACAACTGTTATAAAATATGTAAAAGTAAACAATACTCTCACATTCAAAAGCTATACAATATGTAATACAATTCCCTGACATAAGGATCTTTTCCTCTGGATGGCAACTGTATTGAAGATCACTATACACTTTTACCTTTTAAAAAAGCACATACATGTACCCAACAGCAGCCCATATTCTTCATGTATAATTCCACGAATGAAGAGCTGGTCACTTGAGGAAGCGTTGCAAGTTTAATTCTATAACACACATTGATATATTGGATAAATAAAGGTATATGTAACAATGTTAAAGCTTCAGGTAATTTGTATATACTGCATATTTCTATTACATATGCTGTCCTTTAGACTCAAACTGGATCTGCTGTAGCAAGAATACTAACGCCATCAGCATAACTCTACAACAGCTGATTTTTTTCCCACTTATCCTCAAAAGATTTAATGAATGGAAACTAAGCCGTTTTAAAATATACATATATTTACATGATTACTCCTTTTATGTTAACATTTTATTTTTATAAAGATATGGAAAGGATAAAGTCGATTAATAGATTAGATGAACATCTCCCAGGGTTCACCACAAATCACAAGATATTAATTTACCTATTAAAGAAAAAAACAAGGAAGGCCACTAAAAGAAAACATAACAATACCAGTAAAAATAGTGTTTAATGTAGCTGGGAGATAACAAGAACCTTCTATGCTTTTGAGCTTTTTCAGAATTTAAAATATTAGATAAAAGTAAGAATATGCCATCCTATTTTAGGATCCGTGATCTTACTACAGGTCATAAAAACTCTGAACAACTTTTCAAATATTTCCAGCAATAAATGGTGAAGTAATAATGGAAACACAACGGACTATTTGCTTTCTCTTTTTTATCAAACAACACTGAAGATGGACGCACTATATCCAAAAGAAATATATTAGTAAGGATTAAAAAATTAACTCCATCTTCTAATCAATTTGGACACAATTCTATTCTATTTATAGGGACACCCAGTCTTATATTACTTATTTTAGTCATTCTTGTTACAGTGAAATATTAATGTTGAGAAAAGGGTTACACTATTAAAAAGCTATACTACACTTGGATTTTAATATTGATTTCCACCATTTTGCAATAATTAATCATTCATTATAAATTATATATGTTTAACTTTGTATTACAGGGTTATCAGGAGGTTAATGTTTTCCACAAAATAATTATTTAATTAAGTTTATATTTTCACCCTGTTCCAAATGACAATTTAGTTATATTAACAGAACTCAAAAAAGGGATACCGCCACTTTAAAAGCTTCAATCTCTTTGACATTGCTGGCAGTGTATGGGAACATTAATGCATCTGTCATGATAACAAGCTAAGAATAACATCTAGACATCAAACCGAGCAGAGAATCCATCTGAAGTGATTCATTCAGATCTGTCTCATTGATTTATTAAACACAGGGCAACATCTGCAGCCTCACAGAGCCGCCTGGCAAAATTAATGCAAGATCAATTCAAATGGAAAAAAGTGCAAAAGAGATAAATCAAAACACAATTTGCATGCAGTTCCACAATCAGGCTTATTGGGTGCAAATGCTCTATTTCTTTCCCAAAGCAAATGAGTTTAAAGGTTGTTTTATCTTTTTAGAATTGTGTGATTTGAAGTGACAGTGAAGAGTTCTGCAGGTTGAAATGGTGAAAAGGGAAAAGAAGAAGAAATGCTTGCAAAGACCTTTTGAATATGCAACAAGAATATCATTAATACCTAATTGTTTTGCCTTTTTGTCTTTGCTCCAGAAACACAGTATTTTCAATCTGAAAAAGTTACTCTAGAAAATGTAAATAAATGTAGACAGGAAAACTACTAAAAGGTTTAGCTATTGGAAAAAGCCCATTATGCTACAAATAGAAAGCTCTACTGCTGTCAGAAAAATAAAAAATGTTGATTGTGGTTTCTTCAGATTAGATTTGCCAATAACATGTATTTTAATATAGCCAAGGACTTTGAGACAAATAAAATAACTTCAAAATGTCCAAAGATGATCATCTTTGTTATTTTTCCTAAATATAACCAGTATTTCCTTTTAAAATAGAAAACAATTATTTCTGTATTCTAACAAAGTCCACTATGCTAGCACAAACCCTCAGTAGAATGGAATGTAAGTAAATCTCCTTTCCACAATGAAAAAAAACAACAACAAATTGACTATTTTTATTTTAATGCATCACCTCCTAAACTAACAAGTTTTGGCAAGTATGAATTAACACTACATATTTACTTAGACAAAGCAAAGTAGTTTATGGAAGTGTAAGTGTACATTTAAAATCAATATACACATGGGAAGCTCTGTGCAGTGGCACGTGACTGGATTACTTTAATTATAATCTTGACATCGTTCTTCTAATAAAAGACAAAGCATTGTTGACTATGTGGCCGCTTTTAATAGACAACGTAACTAGATCCTTGTTATGCCATGAAATAAAATGTCTGCATTTTATTGCATGGGTTCATTTCCAAAATCTTTAATTGTTTGTGAACAAGTTAAAGGAACAAAATATAAGCTCAACAAAATAGTTTAAATTTGACACAGAAAATAAGTCATGTGTTGCTCTGCATCTCTCTTCACCTGAAAACACTTTCTTATGTGAAAATAAGTCAGAGCAATACTATCACTATAGACTACAGGATTCATCTAATACAAATGCCCAGAAGAATCTTATCAGAAATATTTTGTTGATTGATTATGAATCATACATATGTAATTTGGGGTCTATTACAAAGTGTTAAACAAATTTTCTTAATGTATTTGTATATTAAGTCATATAACAGCATCCTTTTCTTTTAAATATTAGAATAAACTTTGTAATGCTACAGTCAGAATTAATCATTTGTTTTCTGATTTCAGTAATCTTCCAAAATATCACAAATTATTTCTTAAGTAGGTTTTGTAAAAAGACTCACTCATTCTGACCCATGAAAAGGTTAAAGTTTTATTTCATGGCTCCTAAAAATAAGTTATATAATGATGGCTAATGATAAGTATGGTTCAGAATGCTGTGTATAGGAATGGGTGTACAACATTTTAATTTACACTACACAAAAATTCTCATATAAATTGGTTGAGTATTCATACACACAACACCAATGCTATATACATTAAATGGAACTTATAAAACTTCACTTGTACATGCATAGTTCTTAACAGACCAGTACACAAGTTCAATTAAGAAAATATTGTGCCACATAGTAAGAGTGAGGAAAAAATGTTAAATATGTCCAATCTTTGATTAATCTCTATGGCTGTGGTTTCATTCTAACGAAAAAGCAAAGCTGGATTTTTTAAAAATCACACGAATAATACAGAAAGTAAACAAAATTTCAACTGTGAGAACTATAATTACTTTTCCAGAAATTTGAGTCTGACTCGGAATTTAAAATTATGTTCAAATGCAATCTGCTATAAAATTGGTTTTGTAATTTGGGATAAGAAAGGAATGTACAACATTTTGGAATTGCAGGATATAGTGCTTAAGAAATATGATAGAAAAAAATCTAATTTTTCAGTGATATCACAATCTTTCCTAACACTATTTATAGGAATATAATAATTTTACATTGTATGACAAAATTCACCTAAAATGTATTATATAATTCATGGACTGCATACAGTAGTGTCCAGGATTTGATACATTTAGTAAGAGAGGAGAATTTCATTACATATGACAATTTATCTATTTTCGTTAGGTATTTCTGGATATGAAATATATTGGTCTGGTCAATAAATAATTTGGCAAACTAAGTGTTATGTTTTAAGCATTTCAAATTAATTAATATATTACAATTAATAATGTTAAGCTGCAGACATTCAACTTTAAGATAATTCATTTGAAAAAAGTTTGTTTCACACGCATTCTTAATCACATTGACTATCTCACTGTTAGATGTGAAACTTATCTTCAAAAATATCTTGGTAGCAGTTATTTCTAAACAGATGAAGAAACATTTTATTTCCTTAATTAGGTAAAAGGGGCTTATACACATACACTTTCTCCCATATAATCTTTTAAACTGAGAGTTGCTTTTGCCCTTGGACAGGTATGTGCTTTATTTCAGTCCTGTTGGTCTCTTTCTCCCATGCCCTAGCCATATCTCTCATCTTTCTGAGCATCTTTTGGCTTGTCTGGCTGCATCTTTCAAACCCTCCTACAGCATCTCTTAGTGACTATGTCCACATTTTGAGATCCTCTGCCCTTGTCTCTCAACCTCTCATTGCATATCTTACCTAAACTCCCAGCCCCAGTCATGTAAGTATGATGAAGAGCAAATTGAAATAAACACGCATTTCAATCTTTTGCGCATCTCATGCCATTTTTGTCAACATGCACATATCTACAAACCATGTGTGTAATCATCCATTCAGTTGCATAGTTATTTATTTCTGCTAATCAAAGTGGTCATTTTGTGTCAAAGAATGTGATTCTGAGATCAACCTGCAAGTCAGATTTCAAAATCATGTTATTTTAATAGTTAGGGCACCAAGATTTTGTGATTCTTTTGCAAAAAAAAAAAAATTTAAGTACTAAGTATGCTAAAGGTTATGGAATTTTTTTCCCATCTTTTTCAAATACTGTGGTCACACAACTTATACATCAAAACTTTAATGTGTCAGTAGCTGTGAGACCACAGAGGAGTAGGACTTGTTGAAATAAATGGGAATCAGGAGAAACTGAATGCAAGCAAGAAAAAGAATACAAGTCATATAGACAGAGACAGGAATGGAATTGAAACAGCTCTGAATGTCACCTTTATCACTGAAAAAAAGACATAATATTAAAACATTGCCATGCAAAAATCAAAAGCCAATGGCAATGGGAGCTGAATCAGACTCCAAATAAGTGAAACAGGACTTCAAATTTCTTTCTGTGCATGCATTTACTTAAAACATGGAACTATTGCATAGCAGACTCTAAGCATTAAGAGCTAATCATCTGTATTCTAATATAGAAAGTTAACTTTTCTCTGATGTAAGCCTAAACAACATACATGTGAACAGTATATGCAACGATAACGTTTCTTGCTAAAACAGAAAGGTGAGTCTGAGTTTTTCCCCTAGAAATTGCTGAATGTTAAACTACTGGATGTCAGCTAGAGTTCTCTCTCATAATTTACCCCTTCTTACTACATATTTCTAAGCCCAGAAAGTTTTTATTGATGAGATCATTACCATATCTAAAGCAAAAACTATGAGGTCACAAACAAGGATTATGACCTCACTTATGAACAACACAGTAGGATTCTTCCGAGAATACGATCAGTTTTGAGTTTAAGTCTTAAACACAACAGGACAAGGGCTATACCACAATATAGATTAAATAATGTACCATTATTCTAGAGTTATACTAAGCAACAGTTTGTCTATAAACTACACACAGCACACTTTCTTTGGCTATCATTATTTGCTAGACTTAGGAGGACTGCTTCACAAGTTATGTTAACAATCCAGACAACTAGAAACTATAAGTTTTAGGGAGAGAAAACATGCATGGCTAAGAACTTAAAGCAAAAAGCACTAAGATTCCTTTTTAGGTAGTCATTTGAAAGATGGCCCTGATACAATATCTGTGAGAAGGTGCAAAATCATTTAATATAATGTGCCAAGTTCCTGATTAATGCAGCTAGCTATGTAGCACACAGATTCAATAAACGAATAGCAAGAAAGTTCAACATTTTAAGAGTTTTGTGCAATCACCTGTACTAAATCACTTCCCTTTCTTTAGAACAGATATGATACAATTTATTACCTCCTTTACATCTAACTCTGCTACAATCCCTTCTGACAGCACTCATGTTCCTACTGCTTCCGTAGTTACAGACAGTGAGTTAAGCTGACCGTATGGTCCAGAAAACTTGCCTGAAAGTTTCCCAAAGTGAAGGGAGCATCCCCATAACACTACCCCATTCACAACTTGGCTATTCATGCCAATGTGGGATTTCCGTTTCTAAAGCCTTGCTCTTGTTGCATCCTGCATCTCCACCCTCTCTAAAAAAAATGTCATCGCAGGCTAAGTGGCAGTTTGCACGCTATCAACAGACCGTCCCGTCTAGCCGCGCAGCGGAGCCCCACCATTAAGCCGGCAAGGCGCTCATCTGCCCTGAGACAGAAGCTGCTGGACTGGAAGCACCTTGCGAAGCGCACTAGGGAGCACTCCGCCCGAACCCGGGGAGGGACGCAGCGGGCTCAGGAGAGCTCAGCCGCAGGCTCTTTGATCCATTTACAGAGCAGAGCCACCAGCCGCTCGGGAACACGCTCATCGCCCGCCTAAGGCTCGGGACCCCCGCGGAAAGAAAGTTTTCCAGGCGCGAGTGCGTCTGCCCAGCGCTCTGCCCGCCAGAGCGCAAGGTGGCCGGTTACCCGCCGTGCCTGGAAGAGGCTGAGCGCCCTGCTTTGCCCTAGGCCGGCGGGCGGCCCCGCGCGGAGAGGCGCAGAGCCGCGGCCCGGAGCGCCAGCGAAGTTTACCGCTCACCTGGCGTTGGTGCAGTCGTTGTACAAAGTTTCGAAGTCTTTCCTGGTGATGAGCTTGCAGCGGTTCACGCCGGGCTGGATGGCTCCCAGCCCCCGCAGGATGCGGACCTGCTCCACCGTGCACACCACGGGCGATATATCCAGCCGCTTCAGCTTGGTGTAGACCGTGTGCAGCCCCCCCACCAGGTGCTTGAGGAAGAGGTCAAAGACCTGCGGCAGGCAGATCAGCTCCTGCCCCTCCACCAGGAAAGAAGCCACCTTCACCCCGTGCAGATCGACCATCTTACACTCGCTGCTGCCGCCGGCGCCGCCCGCGCCGCCGCCGCTGGAAGCCAGGAAAGTGTTGACCAGGCTGTTGGTGAGCCGGGGGGACTCGGCGGGGCTGGAGGAATAAAGGGGCTCTGCCCGGAACAAGCCCCCCGGGACCCCCACGCTGCCGCCGCAGCTGCTGGCGCCGCTGGAAGTGGCCGAGATGACTGGAGGCGCGGAGACAGCCATGGTCACTCGGCGCGGCTCAGCCGCGCGCCCTGCCGCGCTCCCTCTGCCCAAGTGTTTGCAACACGGCCCAAAACAGAGTCTCCCACTCGCTGGCGCACGCAGCAGCCGCTCGCTCAGGGCCCTCCCCACCTCCGCCGGGGAGGGGGTGGAGGAAGAGTGACAGCCCCCTCCAGCCAATGCGCCTGGCCCGCAGCAAGCGTGGCCCCGGCTAGTGGCTGCTTGCAGAGGGGCGCTGGGGCTGCCGCCGCTGGGGAGGGGGAGTGGCGCGGAGCCCTGCCTCCACCTCCGGCCCGTCGCCTCCGCGCCCGCGGACCAAAGTGACCATCTGCCAGCCTTCGGTCACCTGGGGCTGCCGCTTCGCTCCTCGCCGCCCTGAGGCAGGTGGCCACCTGTCTGGCTTTGCCTGGGTCCGTCCCTCCTTTGCAGTTCGCAGCAGCTGCCCGAGGATGTCTGCCAGGGTGCTCAGCGTGCACTGCCCGGCACCTGCTCAAGCCTGTGGGCGCAGGACGATCCGCGTGTTTTGTTTTTGTGGGGTTGGTGTTGATTTGGTTTGTATCTCCGTGCAGGCAACTTTACCAGATAGGTGCGTATGTTCTGCCCCCCGCCCCCTTTCCTCAAGAGTTCGCAGTAGGCTGATAGATCGGTCCCCTGCTCCCTCTGCCTGCCCGCTAACCCCCCCTTGTGGTTCACTGCTCCTATCTAGCGTGGACCTTTCCCTTCCCCCCTTACCTCCCCATCAGGCAACAAGCCATCCCCTTTTTTCACAAGTCTCCTTCCCTTTGTACTTCTTGGGCCCTTAGGGAGACCAGGGATCCTGAAAGTGTCTGGATATTTCACACTTAGTACCTAGTCACTCTGTGCCCCCACACACACATCTTGCATGTCCTTCTCCATGATCCCCTCCCTCCCACATTTTGTTGCTTGCAGGCTATTTGTCCAATTTTAAGCCAGTCATTTTTCTACGGTTTGCACTGTCTGACAGGAATATAAAACCAGACATAATTTTGGCCAGTATCATGGTGGATACCATGAGACTGCTCGCAACAGTGTGACGTCACACATGAACATAGAGGGGTTGGGATGGTGTGCTTTGCAAAATGGTGTCCTCCATGCAGCATGAGTATGCCAGCAGGGGCAGGATCAGAGAGTTCCAGGAATCCCATATTCGGCGGTTGCATCAGTGGCTGCCCTCTTCATTGACTACCTGCCCTGCCTGCCCCTGCTTTTACTGTCTGTTGCCTCCATCTCATCTGCCTTCTCTCCTTGCTGTTTGTTTCTGTTTGCCTCCTTTCACCCAGCCCCACTTTTCTTCTGCACTTGCACATTCTTCATGCTTGTGATTGCTCTCTTTTGTTTGAGCCTCCATTCTCACACACACTTGTATATGGCCACCCAACGGAACTTCTTGTGTAGCTCCCACATCCTTCAGCCTGGCCTCCCTCTTCCACCTTTTCCCAAATGCAGCCTAGTGCGGAGGTGTGGTTAGCTTCCATTCTCTCCACAACCAGACTAGCATTAGTTAGAATCACAGAATACTAGAACAGGAAGGGGCCTCGAGAGATCGAGTCCAGTCCCCTGCCCTCACGGCAGGACCAAGCACTGTCTAGATCATCCCTGATAGATGTCTGCCCAACCTGCACTTAAATATCTCCAGAGATGGAGATTCCACAACCTCCCTAGGCAATTTATTCCAGTGTTTAACCACACTGATCATTAAGTTTTTTCTAATGTCCAGCCTTAACCTCCCTTGCTGCAATTTAAGCCCATTGCTTCTTGTCCTATCATCAGAGGCCTCCTCCTTGTAACACCTTTTTATATACTTGAAAACCGATGTCATGTCCCCTTTCGGTCTTCTCTCTTCTAAACTAAACAAGCTCAGTTCCTTCAGTCTTCCCTCATAGGTCATGTTCTCTAGACCTTTAATCATTTTTGTTGCTCTTCTCTAGATCTTCTCCAATTTCGCCACATCTTTCTTGAAATGTGGTGCCCAGAACTGGACACAATACTCCAACTGAGGCCTAATCAGCACAGAGTAGAGCAGAAGAATGACTTCTCGTGTCTTGCTTATAATACTCCTGCTAATGCATCCCAGAATCATGTTTGCTTTTTTTGCAATAGTATCACACAGGTGACCCATATTTAGCTTGTGATCCACTATGACCCCCAAATCCCTTTCAACAGTACTCCTTCCTAGACAATCACTTCCCATTCTGTATGTATGAAACTGGTTGTATCTTCCTAGGTGGAGTACTTTGCATTTGTCCTTATTAAAGTTCATCCTATTTACCTCAGACCATTTCTCTAGTTTGTCCAGATCATTTTGAATTATGACTCTGTCCTCCAAAGCACTTGCAATCCCTCCCAGATTTGTATCATCTGCAAGCTTAATAATTGTACTCTATATGCCATCATCTAAATCGTTGATGAAGGTATTGAATAGATACTGAATAGAACTGGTCCCAATACAGATGTCTGCAGAACCCCACTTTTTATGCCCTTCCAGCATGATTGTGAACTGTTGTTAACTACTCTCTGATACTTTGCATATCCCCTCTAGTGGTTGTTCCCATTATTTGTCCTCAGTGGTGTCCCTCTATCTGGTTAGGAAACCTGAGGGAGGGTTCCCTGACCACCATTGTTGCCCTACTTCAGATTTCTGTCTTGTCTGCCATCTGACATCACTCTGCTGACATCACTGGGTGAGACTATCAACTGTCAATGGAGCCCCCTTAGTTAGCAAGAAAGGTAGGGCAATAAAAAGGGCAAGAGCCTGTCACAGAAAGTTCCTTCTGCTGCCGTGGCTGGTTGGTCCACCATCTGCCTGCTGTTCTTTCCACTAGCTCTAGGGGCACCCAGACTTCGCTCTACCCCCCTCCCCCCGGGCATATTCCCAGGTGGCTGCAGACCCACCTCTTGTGGCTCATCCAACCATCACTATTGTTACTGCTTCCTCCTTTTTTCATCTACAATGGCTAGGGATTCTTCCCCACTCCAACCAACAGGCAAAGTGTCTGCCACCTTCTGGTAGCACCTCTCCACAGTGAGGCCTATGTGCAGGTGTTGGCTTGGGTGGTGAGACCCAACAGAGATCCCAGTCTCATTTCTGACCCTTTTGTTCCCTCTTCAAATGTTGCTGCTACCTCTGGAAATGTGAGTTCTCCTGTTGGTGTATGCTGATGTTATAAAATCATAGGACTGGAAGGGACATCAAGAGATTATCTAGTTGCATAAACCACCCTTGCGGCTCCTCATAGCCCAGAACCAGGGTATGTGGCATGTGTGGAGGCAAGAACTCTGGCTAATATCCCTCCCAAGCAGGAGGTACTAGGGGGGAAAGAGGAGAGCTGGCTGCCCACCATATTTTCCCACAAGTGCTCCAGACTTGGAGCACCCTTGGACTCGGTGCCTATGTTTCCAAGTGCCAACTAGTGCAGGGAGCCCTGGTAAGCCAGTGTGTATGTTTACCTTAGTCCAAGAGCCCACTAGGGATCTCAGTTGGCAGCTCTTCCATGGAACCATGAGCATAAGATTTGGTTGGTGCATCACTGAGTCTCATAAGAATTGCTATGCTCAATCAGACAAGTGGTTCATCTAGCGTAGTATTCTGTCGGACAACAATGGCCAATGTCAAGTGTTTCAGAGAAAATGAACAGAACAGGGCAATTATCAAGAGCTGCATCTCCCATTGGCCACTCCGAGCTTCTGTTGAGCATGAGGTTGCATCCCTTACCATCTTGGCTAATATCTACTGATGGACCTGTTCTCTATGAATTTAATTCTTTTTATAAACCAATTTTAGTTTTCACTTTCACAACATCTAGCAATGAGTTCCACAGGTTCACTGTGCATTATTGTGAAAAAGTACATCTTTTTATTTGTTTTAAACTTTCTTGCCTATGTCTTTAATTAGTTAATCCCTGGTTCCCCTGTTATAAGAAGGAAAAGCAGTGCTTTATTCAACTTATCCACACATTCATGATTGATCTCTATCATATGGCTTCTTAGTCATTTCTTTTCCAAGCTGGAAAATCCCAGTCTTTTTAATCTCTTCTCATATAGAAGTAGTTCCAGATCCTTACTCATTTTGTTGCCTTTCTCTGCCCTTTTCCAATTCTAATACATCTTTTTTGAGATGGAGTGACCAAACTTAGGGCTCATCTAGACTACGTGGCACAGTCGAAAGCACGAAATTTGCATATCTTTTTCCGATCACATTTTCGAAAGCAGAGCTGCTCTGCCTCAAAAAATGAGGTTTACGTGGCTTTTCGACAAAGCGGGGGGGGGGGAGTCACAGAAAAAGCCGCGTCTAAACTACTTTCACTTTCGAAAGCTCTGCTTTCAAAAGTGAGATTAGAAGAAGATATGCAGTTCCGCCCGCGGAATTTGCATATCCTCTTTCGACTGTTCCACGTAGTCTAGATGAGCCGTTAGATGGTGTGGAGTACTTTGCAAAATGGTGTCTGTCATGTAGTTTTGTGAGATCCCCTCGAAACTCTTCACAGTGTGATTTGGTGAGTAAGGATGCCCATTTCCTCATTAGGGCTACATCAAGACTGAGGTATCCCGAAAAAGCAATACCTCATCCAAGGAATGCATTCGCTTTTCTGAAAAATTTTTCGAAAAAACGGACACACTCTTTTGTCATCCCTGTAAAACCTTGTTCTACAAGGAATAAGGGATATGTCGAAAGAGCACTTTTTTCCAAATTTGGCACCATGTAGATGCACCACATTTCAGAAAAGCCTCTTTCAAAAGTAAATCAGAAAAAGATAGGCAATTTGCGGAACGTTTCTTTTTCTGACTTAACATTGCTGTGTAGACCTAGCCTTGTTGTCTCTCAAACTCAATTATGATTATGCTCAGCAGTTCATTTCCCTTGTTTGATGGGACAGGCCTTTAGTTTCGGACTGGGATACAAGTGCCCAGAATAGGTTAGATAGTGGAGCTAGGCGAGTCCATCATTGGACATAATATCTGTGTTTCAAATGTTCTGCCTATGAGCACAGGTTGACATTACACACACACACTCGCATGCACTGATGGCCACTCCTTTAACCAAAAGATGACTGCAGCACTTGCAATCATCTGACATTCTCTTGAGTCCTAAAAATATATATGACCCTGCAAAAGAGAGAAAGAAATAGGAGATCTCCCAAATGAAAAAGAATAAGCCTTTCCACAGCTAAATAATAAATCAGGCTTTTCATTATGTTACTAGAGGAATAAACAATATGTAGTTTTTAATTTTTGTAAACAGACAGCTAAGATAATGACTGTTTACTGCAATGATCTAGGACTACTGCAAATCAAAATCCCCTCAGAAAGTGGCGCTGCATTGTTAGCAGTGTGAGAGTGTCCTGAGAAAGACGTGAAAATTGGTGATCATTAGAGGTTAAATACTTAGATCATCAGGAGACCTTCAATATAATTAGCCCCCTTTTCCAGCAGCAACTGAAACAACATCTTAATCAGAAGGAGGTCTACTTGGGATCCTATTGCCCCTCTAAGGACATCTGAGCATGGATCCTTTTCCCTCTCTGCCCGTGTCCCCCGCCAAGACACCAGGTATCACATGTGGTCCCTGGCTCACTCACATGAGATCACAGAAAGTAAAACTAATTCAGAATGTCTCCCCCAACAGCAACTTCACTAAAAAAATGGAAAAAAGAGGTCCAGCTAAGGCCTCCTGCCACTCCACCTGGACCTGATCAGGTGGCACTCTCCATAGGATGAGGTTTAATAAAGAGAAATGCAAAGTGCTCCACTTAGGAAGGAACAATCAGTTCCATACATACAAGATGGGAAGCGACTGTCTAGGAAGGAGAATGGCGGAAAGGGATCTAGGGGTCATAGTGGACCACAAGTTGAATATGAGTCAACAGTGTGATGCTGTTGCAAAAAGCAAATATGGATTCTAGGTTGTATCAACAGGTGTGTTGTAAGCAAAACTCGTGAAGTCATTCTGCCGCTCTACTCTGCACTAGTTAGGCCTCAGCTGGAGTACTGTGTCCAGTTCTGGGCGCCACATTTCAAGAAAGATGTGGAGAAATTGGAAAGGGTACAGAGAAGAGTGACAAGAATGATTAAAAGTTTAGAGAACATGACCTATGAAGCCAGGCTTCATGAACTGGGCTTGTTCAGTTTGGAAAAAAGAAGATTAAGGGGGGACATGATAGCGGTTTTCAAATATCTAAAAGGGTGTCACAAGGAGGAAGGAGAAAATTTGTTCCTCTTGGTTTCTGAGGACAGGACAAGGAGTAATGGGCTTAAAGTGCAGCAAGGGAGGTTTAGATTGGACATTAGGAAAAAATTCCTAACTGAAAGGGGGGGGGCAAATATTGGAATAAATTGCCAAGGGAGGTGGTGGAATCTCCCTCTCTGGAGATATTTAAGAACAGGTTAGATAGACATCTGTCAGGGATGGTGTAGACGGAGCTTGGTCCTGCCTTGAGGGCGGAGGGCTGGACTCGATGACCTCTCGAGGTCCCTTCCAGTCCTATTATTCTATGATTCTATGATAGTACCAATTTCTGTGTGACCCCTGTCTCCCAGCCCTGTAACTCAAAGGAATGTGAAGCAAAAATCCAGAGAAGTGCCAATGTTAGATGGTTCCCTAGCAGCAGCAACCACAGCAGCAACAGCAAGGAAGTAGAAACCTTCACAGGCACCTGTACATGGAGAATTCCATCTGACTTTTTGCAGTTCAGATTCCGAGTATTATTTTAGTGTTCTAATTCACTGTTTGCTCTTGGTCGCCAACTATAGTCCCCTCATTGCCCTGTGCTCCCAGCCTCATTCCCCCTGTCCTCCATTTGTCATCATCCTTTCCTCCATTTCATTGTCCCTCTTCTCTTTTGACTTTCTCACTCCACTGATTATGTAAACGCTCACCTCCTCCCTTCTTACTTATCCAAATCCTCACAAAAAACCCAAACTAATACACCTTTGAAAATAAAGTGAAACTGAAATTGAATTTTCCAAACTTCCCCTTGATTCCTCTCTTTGTGTGCTGCATCCCTTTCTCCCATCCTTTGTCAGTCTTGATTAGGCCCCAATCATACAAAGATTTATGAAAATGCTAAACTTTACATACTATGAGTAATCCCACTGAAAATGATGAAGCAATTAATATTAAGTATGTGCCTAAGTCTTTTCAGTATCAGAACCTTAGATTGGAAGATTTTGAGGGCAGTGACTTACTATGTATTTATGTACAATGCTCAACACAATGGGGTCCTGTATTCAGCTGGATGCAGGCACTATCATAATACAAATAATATGAAAAGTCCCTCAAACAGATAATTATATGTAGCTAATTTATTGGACATAATTGCTTTTAGCAGATTAAATAAATCAGATTTTAAAGTTTCTTATTGTTTTTCTCCTTTACTCCCTTAAAGACATTTTGCTTTGAGATTAATGAGATAATCAAATTCTACTCTCAGAATTTTTTTCTTATTAACTTTAATGTCTTCCACAAGCTAAACATATTTCTAAATAAGGCTGAGTTTTTGCAAGGCCAGAGGAAGCCTTGCGCATCAGCACGCTGCAAGTTAGAGTGGCATGAAGCAATATAAAATCATAAAGACTGTAGTAAAAACAGTACCCTTGAGAGGTGACTATCCATGAAGAAAAGAACTGCGTTTAGACTAAGAAAATGCTCAAGGTTTGAGAATTAATACCATGCTGCAGCCTAGCTCAACTAAGCATACAGAGCCAACTATATCAGTAGATATTATTTCCTTGTAATTTTAACCAATATAAGACAAAAAAGGCTAAATAAAAAAAAATATGCTGCACTGTATTGTCCATAGGCGGCGAGTTATATGGACTCGTGGTGCCCAGGCTCCAGGAATATTCAGAGCCGGGAGCCCTGTTCCACCAATATTTGGAGCTGGGTCTCTCTCCCGGTTCTGCCATTAGCAACCATTAGCTTCTGGATTGCAAAACAATATCAAGCAAAGGGGTTTGCTTGTGTTTTTTATGGCAAGTAGCCTTCTGGAGTGAAAGCAGGGACAAGTTCTCAAATGCACAAGGAAAAAGAGCAGAGCCCCAGTCAGTTTCAAGCCCCACTAGCCAGAGCTAATCCATAGCTCTCTGTAAATTACCTATTACCAGCAGTATTATTCTAACCACTGGGTCATCATATAGAGAAAATGTGGGGTGACAAAAAACATTAGCAACACTTTAAAGAAAAGAGTAGGGAAGTTATATTAATAATAATAATACCTATTTCTTATATTCCACTTTTCATATCAAAGTGTGTTGTAAAAGAGGTAAGAATTATTATCCCCATTTTACAGATGGGAAAACTGGGGCATGGGCAGTGAAATGACCCAAAGTCACAGAGAAAAAAGAACTTGACTCAAGAAAATGTGTAAAATAGAAGATTAATATGATGCAAGATTAATTCTATGAATAACGTATTCAATAGACTTTATTATTATACATAAAGTCTGATATCATTAGTATACAGGAATAAAAATTCATATCAGCTTTGCAATGGGCATAAGTACACATGAGATGGAGTTCACATCAAATTTATGAGTGATGATGATAACACTAGGTTTCTGGGGTGTTGTCAGACACCGCCACCAGTGTGGTGCTCTAGCATCTGTTCTGCTCCCTTCCATGTTGATAGCCGTTTGGCTGCATGAGGTGTGTGTGCTCTCTCCGAATACTTGTGCTCTTTCCAAATGCTGTGCAGGCTCTGCGCGGGTAGCCAACACCACAGACTTCTAAGAGCCCCCAATGACCACAAATCAGACAAGGTGCAAAGGCACTGGAACCAGGTTTATTGTGAAACGAGTTAAGGTCTCTAGCACCTTGGGCATCTAGACCAGATGTCAACAGTTTATACTAGTACATATGCAAGCCCTGGCAATAGACTCAGCTCCATTAGTGGCCAGGAGTTTCTGCTATTTCATAGGCTGGACAAGACAGCCCCACTTTTATACACAGACACAAACAAGTTATACATCATGCCTTACATATCAAGGTGCCACCCTTAGATGTATTTGGTTGACACCCTCTAATGTACCTAGATACCTCCCATTATCTTGTTTATGGTGGTTCGATCAAAACATCACTATTCATCATGCTGTCATCCCAACCCTGTACTGAACCTGGGTCGGTATGTCCCTATTAACTATGGGGAGTGTGCTGGTCCCAAGCTGTTCATGCAGCGAGATGTTCTGTTACCATTCTCCTGGAATGTTTACATGCATGGCCTGTGCCCAGTACCTCCTAGTTATGTGTGTTTCTGTAATATCAACAGCCCTGTCCTTGACAAGTTTCTGTGAGCAGGACCTGCCTTTTGCTCACAGCTTAGCTTTGCTTTATGGTAGCAAAGCATTAACTGTTGTTCAGGCCTTAGGCCTCACACCAGGCCTCCATTGTCAGGCCCTTTTATTACTACAGTAAAACTCCATTGGTCCGGCATCTGATGGTCCGGCACTCCTGATGGTCCAGCACCATCAGGAATCCGGAAATGCTCCGGGCAGCCGGACCATTGGAGCTGCTCTGCCCAGGGCTTCCCAGAGTCAGCCACTGGTCAGTTTCAGCAGCGGCTGACTTGGGGACACCTGGGGTAGAGCAGCTGGGGTGCTGCCAGGTTTGTCCGGTAGCGCCGCCCCTTGGCACTGTGGGACCAACCCGGCAGCACCCCAGCTGCTCTGCCCCAGGTGTCCCCAAGAGCAACTGAGGTACTGCCGGCCGGCACCCCAGCTGCTCTGCCGCAGGCGTCCAGATTCAGCTGCTGCTGAAACTGACCAGCAGCGGCTGAATCGGGGACGCCTGGGGCAGAGCCGGACTATCAGAAGGGGGGGCTATGAGGAGTCTGGGGTGGCATCCCTCCCACACCACTCTAGACCCCTCATAGCCCCCCCTTCTGATAGTCCGGCATATCTAATAATCCAGCACCCCCTGGGTCCTAAAGGTGCCGGATTATCGGAAGTTTACTGTACATGGGGGATGAAGTACATAGGGGCCAAAATGAAGAATGAAAGAATAGTTAAATATTGCATAGCTTACTCATTTTCACTGATTTGAGAGACCACTTTTTTCCCAACCTGCTGAGCACTTACAGAGATGCTGATGTTCCCCTTGTTGACATTAACAAAACTCAATGGAAGTCAGTGGAAGTATTTCCGCTAACATGACTAGGCTTTGGCTCAGGCCTTACTTAATGAGCATTTTACATCACTAATTTTATGAATACTAGTTGGGACAGACAAGGGAAAAATAATTATAAAATATTTTTCCAAAATTAGTCTAAAATTAGTTACTAAATGTGTATTGGAATATGTAACTATGATTATATAAACCAGAAGTTGGCAATGTATGTACAGCACACGTGCCATAAGTGGCACACAAGATGATTTTTTGTGGCATGCGCAGCATGGCATAGGGGCCAGGCAGCCCGACAAATCATAGAATCATAGAACTGGAAGAGACCTCAGAAGTCCAGCCCCCTGCTCTAGGCAGGACCAATCCCAACTAAATCAACCCGGCCAGGGCTTTGTCAAGCCGAGTCTTAAACACCTCTAGGGATGGAGACTCCACTACTTCCCTAGGTAACTCATTCCAGTGCTTCACCACCGTCCTAGTGAAATAATTTTTCCTAATATCCAACCTGAACCTCTCCCACCACAACTTGAGACCATTGCTCCTTGTTCTGCCATCTGGCACTACTGAGAACAGCCTCTCTCCATCCTCTTTGGAACCTCCCTTCAGGAAGTTGAAGGCTGCTATCATATCCCCCCTCACTCTTCTCTTCTCTTCTGCAGACTTAACAGACCCAAGTCCCTCAGCCTCTCCTCATAAGTCATATGCTCCAGCCCCCTAATCATTTTGGTTGCCCTCCGCTGGACCCTCTCCAATGCATCCACATCCTTTTTGTACTGGGGGGCCCAGAACGGGACACAATACTCCAGATGTGGCCTCACCAAAGCCAAATAAAGGGGAATGATGACATCTCTGGATCTGTTAGCAATGCTCCTCTTAATGCAACCTAATATGCCATTAGCCTTCTTGGCTACAAGGGCACACTGTTGACTCATATCTAGCTTCTCATCCACTGTAACCCCGAGGTCCTTTTCTGCAGAACTACTACTTAACCAGTTGGTCCCCAGCTTGTAACTATGCTTGGGATTCTTCCGTCCCAAGGGCAGGACTCTACACTTGTCCTTGTTGAACCTCATCAGATTTCTTGTGGCCCAATCCTCCAATTTGTCTAAGTCATTCTGTACCCTATCTCTGCCCTTAAGCGTATCTACCTCTCCCCCCAGCTTAGTGTCATCCGCAAACTTGCTGAGGGTGCAATCCATCCCCTCATCCAGATCATTAATAAAGATATTGAGAAAAACTGGTCCTAGAACTGAACCTTGGGGCACTCCGCTAGAAACTGACTGCCATCCTGACATCGAGCCATTGATCACTACCCGCTGGACCCGGCCTTATAGCCATCTTACCATCCATCTTACCATCCATTTATCCAATCCACAATCCCTTAACTTGCTGGCAAGAATATTGTGGGAGACTGTATCAAAAGCCTTCCTAAATTCAAGGTATATAACATCCACTGACTTCCCCATGTCCACCGAGCCAGTTACCTCATCATAGAAGCTAATCAGATTGGTCAGTCACAACTTGCCCTTTGTGAATCCATGCTGACTATTCCTAATCACTTTCCTCTCACCCAAGTGCCTCAATATGGATTCCTTAAGGATCCCTTCCATGATTTTTCCAGGAACCGAGGTAAGACTGACCGGCCTATAGTTCTCTGGATCATCCTTCTTCCCTTTTTTGAAGATGGGCACTACATTTGCCTTTTTCCAGTCATCCGGGATTTCTCCCGATCTCCACGACTTTTCAAAGATAATAGCCAAAGGCTCCTCAATGACATTTGCCAACTCCCTCAGTACCCTCGGATGCACTAAGTCCGGATCCATGGATTTATGTACGGTTAGCTTTTCTAAATAGTTCCTAACCTGTTCTTTACCCACCATGGGCTCTCCATCTTCATCCCATCTTGCGTTACTTGGCGCAGAAGTCCAGGAGCCGACCTTGTCCGTGAATACAGAGGCAAAGAAAGCACTGAGTACTTCAGCTTTCCCCACATCATCTGTCACTAGGTTACCTCCTTCATCCATTAGGGGCCGCACACACTCTCTGATCACCTTCTTCTTGTTAACATGCCTGTAGAAACCTTTCTTGTTATCCTTCACATCCTTAGCCAGTCGCAATTCCATTTGCGCTTTCGCCTTCCTGATAACCCCCCGGCATTCTCGAGCTATACTTTTAAACTCCTCCCTAGTCATTTGTCCAAGTTTCCACTCTTTGTAAGCTTCCTTTTTGTGCTTAAGTTCACCAAGGATTTCCCCCGTAAGCCAGTCCGGTCTCCTACCATGTTTGCCTCTATTGCTACGCGTCGGGAGGGTTTCTTTCTGTGCCTTCAATAAGGCTTCTTTAAATTACTGCCAGCTGTCCTGGACTCCTTTCCCCTTCATGTAAGCATCCCAGGGGATTCTGCCCATCAGATCTCGGAGGGAGTCAAAATCTGCTTTTTTGAAGTCCAAGGTGTGTATGGGTATGTCTACACTACAATGTTAATTCTAACTAAATTAGTTCGAATTCGTTAATTCGAACTAAGCTAATTCGAACTAACAGATCCAGACTAAAAAACTAGTTCAAATTAGCATTTTGCTAATTCGAACTAGCATATCCACATTAAGTGGACCCTGAACCGGGCTTAAGGATGGCCGGAAGCAGTGCCGGCAGGGCATCAGAGGAGGACTTAGAGCGTGGAGATGCTGTCTCAGGCTAGCCGAGGGCTGTGCTTAAAGGGTCCCGACCCCCACCCCGGACAGACAGTTCTAAGGGGTGCCCCGCTTGAAAAGCAGTCCTGGCTTGGAGTGCCTGGAGTACCCACACTGGGCACATCACAGCACTCGGCCATCAGCCCGGCTGCACTTGCCTCAGGCTGCCATCTGAGGAGAGGGGGCAATTGGGGGACTGCAGGAGAGCTTCCACCCCCAGAAGGCCACAGAGCCAGCCAAGTCCTCCCCATCGGGGGCTCGTGCCTCATTCCTCCCTCACCTCCTTCCACTTACACTTCCCTAGCCCCTCTTCTTGATTTACAAAATAAAGATAACGTGTCTTCCAAAATGGAATCTGTCTTTATTGAACAAAACTGGGGGAGACTGGGAAAAGGAGGTGGGAGAGGGGAAGAGAGAGGCTGGGAGAGGGGAGGGCAACTAAAATGATGAGGGGTTGGGAACAGGTCCCATATGAAGAGAGGCTAAAGAGACTGGGACTTTTCAGCTTAGAAAAGAGGAGACGGAGGGGGGACAGGATAGAGGTCTCCAAAAGCAGGAGTTGGGTGGAGAGGGTGCATACAGAAAAGTTCTTCATTAGTTCCCATAAAGAAAGACTAGAGGACACCAAAGGAAAGGAATGGGTAGCAGGCTTCAAACTAGTAACAGAAAGTTGTTCTTCACAAAGCAAAGAGTCAACCTGTGGAACTCCTTGCTGCAGGAGGCTGTGAAGGCTACAACTAGAACAGAGTTTAAAGGGAAGTGAGATCAAGTCATGGAGGCTGGGTCTATGGAGTAGTATTAGCCAGGGGGTAGGAGTGGTGTCCCTGCCCAAGGTTTGTGGAAGGCTGGAGAGGGATGGCACGAGACAAATGGCTTGGTCACTGTCTTCGGTCCATCCCCTCCAGGGTCCCTAGGGTTGGCCGCTGTCGGCAGACAGGCTACTGGGCTAGATGGACCTTTGGTCTGACCCAGTACGGCCATTGTAAGCTCAGGGCTCAGGGTCGGGGGTCTCACTGGACCCCCTTGAATCTCTTGCACACCTGCTCCTGGGTGGCCAGGCTGGCAGCTATCTTGCCCTATCCGGCCACTTTCCTGTGCCTAGTGCGGAGATCGTGGATGAGATCCACGATGTCTGCACTAGCCCAGGCGGGTGCCCGCCTCTTGTGGTCCCAGGCAAGTTCCTGGGAGCTGCCAGCCTGGTCCCGGGCAAGTTCCCGGGAGCCACCAGCCTGGTCCCGGGAAGAGGGGGAGGACTGGGGGGCATCGGGTGGTTGGCTTGATCCGTGCCAGGTGCAGGGTACGCTGGCTGGGTGCTGGCAGGCTTGCACCTGGCACGGGCACTGTAGCCAGCCCATGCCCCTTGAAGGGGTCCGGGGCCGGGAGGGGGGCAAAAGAGTTTTCCTGGTGTTGGCCAGAGTGGCCACCAGGGAAAGCTGGGGAGGGCTAGCCTCCCACTAGTTCGAATTAAGGGGCTACACACCCCTTAATTCGAACTAGTTCGAACTAGGCTT
Organism: Pelodiscus sinensis; assembly: GCF_049634645.1. NCBI lineage: Eukaryota > Metazoa > Chordata > Testudines > Trionychidae > Pelodiscus > Pelodiscus sinensis. Next base: position 14,654,011 of record NC_134723.1, read on the forward strand.
AATCCTCGTAAAATGAGGTTTTCCTAGTTCGAACTAAGCGCTCCGTTAGTTCGAATTAACTTTGTAGTGTAGACATACCCTATTGTACTACTCTCTTTTCTTCCTTTGGTCAGGATCCTGAAATCTACCATGTCATGATCACTGCTTCCCAGGTTGTAACCCACCTCCACTTCCCCTATTAGTTCCTCCCTGTTTGTGAGCAGAAGGTCAAGCTGAGCACGGCCCCTGGTCGGATCCTTCAGCACCTGTGTCAGGAAGTTATCCCCAACATTCTCCAAAAACTTCCAGGATTGCCTGTGTACAGCCGTATTGGTTTCACAGCAGATGTCAGGGTGATTAAAGTCCCCCACAAGAACCAGGGCCTGCGATCTGGAAGCTTCGCTCAGTTGTCCGAAGAAAGCCTCATCTACCTCATCCACCTGATTCGGTGGCCTGTAGCAAACACCAACCACAACATCAATGCTGTTGTTTGCTCCTTTAAACTTAACCCATAGACTCTCAACAGGTTTTTCTCCCTCTTTATACTGGAGTTCAGAGCAATCGTAGTGCTCTCTTACATATAGTGTAACTCCTCCTCCTCCTTTTCTCCCTTGCCTGTTGTTCCTGAACAGTCTATACTCTTCCATGACAGTGCTCCAGTCAGGCGAGTCATCCCACCAAGTCTCTGTTATCCCAATTAAATCATATTTTTTGGTCTGGGCCAGGGCCTCCAGTTCTTCCTGTTTGTTGCCCAGGCTTCTCGCATTAGTGTACAAACACTTCAGGTAACCAGTTGATCGTCCTATCTTCTCCATTCGAAACATGGGTCCTCCTTTCTTGCCCCTTCCTCTCTGCATTTCTTTCCGGTATCCAACTTTCCCACTCCCCTCAGGGTTTTGGTCACCGTCCCCCGACGAACCTAATTTAAAGCCCTCCTCACTAGGTTTGCAAGCCTGCCCGCGAAGATGCTCCTTCCTCTTTTCATTAGGTGGATCCCATCTCTTCCTAACAATCCTTGCGCCTGGAACAGAGTCCCATGGTCGAAGAAACCAAAGCCCTCTCTGCAACGCCATCTGCGCAACCACGCATTTACGTCCTCAATTCGACGATCCCTGCCCAGTCCTTTCCCTTCAACAGGGAGAATGGAGGAGAATACCACTTGCGCTCCAAATTCTTGGATCCTTCTTCCTAGCACTACATAATCTGCAGTAACACGCTCAAGATCATTCTTGGCCATATCATTAGTTCCCACGTGGAGAAGCAGGAAGGGGTAGCAATCCGAAGGTTTGATCAGCTTGGTAAGCCTCTCAGTGACATCCTGAATGCGAGCTCCCAGTAAGCAGCACACCTCTCGAGATTCCAGGTCCGGACGGCAGAGGGATGGCTCAGTCCCTCTTAGGAGGGAGTCCCCGACCACCATCACCCGTCGTTTCCTTTTGGGCGTGGTGGCCGTGGAACCCCCATCCGTAGGACTACGCATCCCATGCCTTCCAGTAGATGGTGTTCCGTTCTGGTTTCTTCCTTTTGAGGTCCCTTCCAGAGCTTTCAGCACTGCAGAGCCTGTGGAGAGAGCTTGAAAGCGATTACTTACCTCTATAGCATTGGGGGATTCCCGTGTTGGCCTTTTTCTCCTTCTAGAAGTTACATGCTGCCAGTTCTCTTCTTGGTCATCTACTGCCCTCTCTGGCTCTTCTGCCTGCCGTGCTTGACGGATTAAATTCTGCCTTCTATCGAGGAAGTCTTCATCCTCTCTGATCAAGCATAGGGTCGACACTTGGACCTCCAGTCCTCTCATTTTTTCTTCCAAAATGGCAACCAGCTTGCACTTTGTGCAGATGAAATCCGTTCTTTCTTCCGGGAGGAAGACAAACATGGCACACGCTGTGCAGGTAACAACAGCAGACCCATCACCAACCATCGCTGCTGTCCGGGAAAAGGGATTTAAAAAGAAAGGCAAGAGAACCTCACGCCCTTCCCAACTCCCTCTCAAAACTCCCTGTTAGCACTTACCTGTTCGCAAGCTCCTTGGTCGCTTGCCCACTGCCTTATAAAGCCCCTCCCCCTACCAAGGCTCAGCCAATCAGCAGAGGCTTCTAGAATTCAAACTTTATGAATGGAGCAGGTGGCATGACCTTGCACTGGACTCTGCATCCCTGGGATGTGCAACTCCCGAGAGCTAAGGGGTTACCACCCTCCTTCCCCTGCTACAGGAGGGGCGGGGCTAGGGCTGCTCCACAGATTGGGGAGACACTGCTGCTGTCTCCGTGGGGCACTGGGGTCTGGGCTAAGCCACAGCTACTCCCCGCATGAGGGGAGACCATTCTCCAGTGCCCCACTGCACACATCCGGGGACTGGAGACAGCCCTGAGCAGCCCCAGGCTCTGCCTGCCCCAGCCCCAGAGCCACAGCCTGCAGGTGATGGGCGAGCCCTGGGCAAAGGGCTGGGCTGGGTAAGGAAGTGACTCTGCCCTCCCTCCCCCAACCCCTGCTTGTCCCAGCACTGCTCCTGGGGGGTTGTGAGTCCCAATGCTGCTGCCCTGGTGGCACACGGATGTGGGAGTAGGAGGGGGTGAAAGAGGATGCAGGGGCAGGATGGGACGGGGCAGGCCTTGCACTGAGGGGGATGGGGAAAGTTAAATCTTGGGACACTGCTTCTGAAAGGTTGCTGACCCCTGATATAACGCAGGCCACTGGTGCATGATACACAAGCCAATTGTGTTTTTACTGCCCACATTCTGTAGTGCACTAATACTGAAGGCTTGAATTAAATTTATTTTTAATGTTTTGGGATTTTTTATTGATGTGTGGATTACAATTTCTCACCTAAACAGCAAGATTTTTGTAAACAATTATTCCAAATGCCTGAGTATCAAAAGTAAAATGGTCCCTTATCTTGTGTAATTAAATGCATTGTATTAATGTGTGCATAATGCAAAATCAATAAATAATGAATTACCACTGATTGTAATTGAATGTTTTCATAATTTTATTGTCAGCTATGATAAATAATCAGTGCATTTATACTGTATTAAATTAATTAGTGTGCCATTTCTATTACATACATCAGCAGTGAAGTAATGCAGTGACATCTGTTTCTAATGTTTTAAAGATGTGGTATCCCTTGTTAAGTAAAAGAAAGAGTTATTAGAGATGTTTCCAGTGATTGGCAGTTATTCTGGGGTGTTCAAAGGGGATCTAATAAAGGAATATACCCTCCTAGAAAGTGATGCTTTTTAACTCAGTAATGACTGTGAATAACAATTTTTGGAGTCAATTTTGCTGCTTTGGATGTTTAAAAAAAGAGTGAAAATTTATAATTTTTTTATGGAGAATAAGACTGTGCTCTGACATGTTTTTAGCTAAATTCCATCAATATAATCAGGGAAGATTCAGTAGAACACAAAATAGTTGACACTTTGAAATAGGAGTCTACCACCTATCTCTCTTTTTTCTGCCTCAGGTTACAGTGCTTTCTATGTGGACACAAGGGTCTTTCCCACATGAAACTCAGTGGAGGATCAGGCACTGAGATGGTTATGTAAAAAGAAAACTATGATTTTGATGTGCTAGAAATATTTTACAAACCCCAGAATTTAGATGGAAGAAAACTTTATATTTTAGTCTGGCAACATTGCCGAGGACACCATCCTGAAAACATTTAAGCAATGTAAAATTTAGTTCAGTGGTGGGGATCTACTGGTAGATCTTGGAGCCTTTGACAGGTGATCCTGACAGGCTTGGCTGGGAGGCTACCAAGTGCCAACACTTCCTCTGACCCTTTCAGCACTGTTGTGATGCTCTTGCCCTCTGCCTTGGAGATCCCCCTTCCCATTTCCTCGCACCTCCTGCTTATTGTGCAGGGCACAGGAAGAAGAGGAGGAGGGGTGCTGATGTCAGGGTGACCCTCCCCTACCCTGTACCCCATCTCCACAGAGCAGAGGGGAGGCAGGGATTGAGAGAGTTCTCTGGCTGCTTTTGGGAGTGGTGCAGGACCAGAGGAGGAGTGAGCCTGCCTTAGCCTCCTGCACCACCACCCAGAAGCCACCTGTGGTAAGCGGTACCCAGCTAGAGCCCACATTCCAAACCCTGGCCCCAGTCTGGAGCCTCTCCTGCACCCCAAATCCCTGCCCTAGCCCTGAGCCCCCTTGTACCCAAACTCCCTCCCAGAGCCTGCACTTCAATTCCCAGGCTCAGCTCAGAACCCCTCCCACACTCAAATCCTTTAGCCCAAGATCAGTGTCTGCATCCCCCTCCCCTTCACACCAAACCTCTGCCCCCAGCTTGATAAAAGTGAGTGAGGATGGGAAGGGAGGGAGGATGGAGTGAGTCAGGGGCAGGGCCTTGGAGAAGGGGCAGGAAGGAGGAGGGGCAAGAGTGTTTGAGTTTGAGGTAGATCCTGGATTGCACTTACATTCAAAAAGTGATCTCATGCTTATAACTGTTGGAGACCACTGGTTTAGTCTAAATGACTGACATGTTCACTTTTAATGAGACTGAGTTAAGTTATGCTGCTTGTAGAAGTGTTTTCTGGATCAGGCCCTTAAACTTCAAGCCATTTTCATAATGCTCAGCACAGTGCTCTGAAATGTGTTTCCATGCTTCAATGTGTACTGCCCATTGAAGTCAATTTGTAAGATTCTTAAGGTTTCTGAACCTCTCCTCATATAAAATTACATGATTTGTAGCATGGCCAATTGGAGGTTGTGATATGATACACTGTCATCTAGTATGTATACTACTTGAATTCTGAACTTGTTAATTCGGTCAAATGTATTTTGAAATTCAGCATTTTATTACTTTTTAAAAAGTATTTCCCCATTCTTAAAACAGTAATCAAGTAAAATCAAAACAGTTTTACAATCTTTTATATTGGGGTTCAGAATATTACTTCACTTGTGAATAGGAGGTTTCAAAATTCCCTTTTTAATTAAAATAATTGAGCTAAATTCTGGAATTCTTTCTCAAGCCAACTAATTTCTGTATGCTGGACTCTTTATTGAAGTCAGTAGGAAGACTTCACTAAGAATTTTCCCTGAATAAGACCTGAAGGATTTGGACATTCACCAAGAGAACTTTGTAAAATAATGAATGACTTGAAACAATTGCCTACAAAAGCCCTATCTGCTCTTCCTGGTAATTAAAGATTTTATGAAACTATAAGAGCAGAGTGTTGCCCTTATGCATTTAGCCAAAATTTCCTTTCTCTCAGTTGATGTGAAATGTGTTGTGCCTCAGCTGACTACCATCCTCCACCCTAGGGGCATCTGCATGTCAGCTGTATAAGAATATTTGTATAGAACTTTAATATCCTTCACAACAAAACGTGTTGCATAAATAAGAGTGATATTATTATTAATTAAATGAATCATTATCCCTAAAGAATCAATTTAGAATCTGTCACATTCATCGTATGATTCACCACTTTAATCTTTGTCTCAATTTTGCATTCCACTGGGTATCTGCAGTGGCAAAAATTGCAAAGTCAGGACCCTATTACAATCATCAATAAGGATGAAATCATTACCATGTAATCTTTCTCAAACTCATCCTTCTTAGTGGAGATAGGCTAGTGTTACTAGATGTATCAAAGTTAACACAAATTTAAATCTCTACGCTATGAAGTCATGTATGTCTGCTCACATTTTTAAATACAGTTAATATCCATGAGCAGAGAGGAAGCACATTATAAGCTGAATCTCTCCCTCTATCTTTCTGCAGCCAAATACAGCAAAAGTTTCCTCTGCACTCCCTGTTGCAGTATCTCAAGTCCTGACCTGGAGGCACCACCATCTAGTGGGATGAGAAAGTATTTCATTTTTCTTCTTTGTAGATTTTGGCATTTTTCAAACAGACTTTAAACTTCATTTAGACAAAAACCAAAAAAGTAAGCTTTTTTTGGTTTATATCAGACGATACACAAAATCCAGTATAAATTTTGTATCAAATAACTACTTTTAACATTTCATGGAACCTCATTTTATAAAATATAATTGTCAAAATGATTTTCTTGGGATGGTGAACTTCAGATCAGTTTAAAACTAATATATATCTACAATACCAATGATATATATATGTAGCACCACATATAGCCATTAAACATGAAGTATTTTAACTATACGCTAAACATTGTCACATCAAAAGCAAATTTCAAAGTTCTAAATGTAAGAATACATTTTTTAGGCTTTAAAAGTGCCCATTTACTGTACCTTGACTATATTGATATATTGGATTGAGCTGCATGATTATATTACCAATTATTGCCAAGGATAGCAATAGCTTTTGTTGTTTCAAGGGTATGCATGCATCTGCAGCTGTTATCCTAAGAATCTCCTTTGCATATTCAGCTCCAGTGATTTTGTCACATGCACTATGACAATTAATTTATATCATTCATGAATACATATAGTCTTTCCTTGACACTAGAATAGTTGTTAAGATATGGTCAAAATATTTGAAAATTCCTTCCACAAACATATAATTAAATTTAATATGACTACTAAAGATAATAAATAATTATTAGATTGTCTATAATTCTGAAAATATTTTGAAATATTTAGCAACCTACCTTATGGTAGCTTTGACACTGGCTTTTGTGGGAGCTAGACCAGACAACAGGGTTATGTACTACAGAAAGTCTACTGATAAAATTTGGTGTCCATGGATATTATGCATTGTAGATCAATGCAATATTATGCCTATCAGAATTATATTATATATCTTCTAAAAGCCATGTTGCTATATTAAGACACATTCAGAACTCCATATAGAGTTGCAAAAAAATCAGTGTCAGTAGATGGGCCTTAGAGTCTCAAGTGATGCCTGCTATTTTGCCCTTCTAATCTCTAAAATACATGCACAGCTCAGTGTGCAGTGTAACACATGTATACAAGTTTATAGGAAGATTAGTGAGGAAGACCAGTGATATGCAGGATTGTAAGCCCCCAGATTTGTATTCACTTATGTATATGGCTTTTCCCTCAGTGCTTCCACCTGCTCAAGATGTATGGGTAGTTTGAAAGCTGTATTTCATTGCTAGCTCCTGGTTGTGCACTATAACAGCTCTGAAGATAAATGCTAGTAATTACTGTTGGACTTAAGGGGTGCATCTACCCTGTACCGTAACTCAAAATAAGATGCGCAATTTGAGCTATGCGCATTTTATTTCAATGCTATTTCAAGATACCTTATTTTGTCATTTAATTTAGAAATAAAGCACTATTCTGAAACGTCCCTCGCTCCTCATAGAACGAGGTTTACAGGGATATAAATAGTGAGCTGGAACAGTGAGCCTGAAATAACAAGTGCGCTGTGAAGACAGGATAGCTATTTTGGGATACTCTGGTATTCCGAAATAGCATTGCAGAGTAGACGTACCCTAGATGTTTATGCATCAGTTCCTGGCAGAGAGCGGAGAAAGAAGCATGTCCCTTAAGGGTTTATTCTCACTGGTACCAGTTTTACACAGGTGTAACTCCATCAGGCCTGATGCCAATGTAAATTGGGACTAAGTCAACTGAAGCTAATGGAGTTATACAAGTATAAACTGAAATCAGATCAGACCTTTACTGTACCTTCTGCTGCTGAATCCACCCACAATTTTGGCCTGGACAGTTAATCTCAGTGACTTTTTAAAAACGGAGTCAGAAATAGCAGGGGCGGATGAGAGTGCCGCGGGGCCCAGGGAAGCACCGTGGGGCCCTGGGCAGTAAATTTCGTGCCCCCCCCCTTGACACGGCGCATGTGCCCAGCTCGCCCAGCCCTAAATCCGCTGCTGAGAAATAGCTACTTTGAAAGGAAACATCATTATGCATTTCTTCTCCTCTAGTACCACAGCAAGATTAATGTAAAGAACACATTACACACACAGAGGTCATTTCTGTTTATCCTATAAAGACATGCGATATCTGATTCTGACTTGATGGTGGTTTTACATTAATGTAATTCCACTGACTTCAATGAAATTACTCTTGATTTCCAGTCATGTAAGTGAGATCAGTATCAGGCCCAGACTTAGAAGCAGAGGTTGAAGCATTTATGTGTGGCGGGCCCCTCCCGCCTGCCCTCTTGAGTCCACGGGCCCCCTGCCCCAAGTCCACAAAATAGTTTATAGCTGGCCCTTTAAGCAGGGCTAAGGCCCTCCGGCCTGAGTCCACACTGCAGTTCACAGCTGGCCCTTTAAGCAGGGCTAAGGCCCTCTGGCCTGAGTCCACAAAACAGTTTATAGGTTGTCACGGGGACGGCCCCCAGGTAGGGGGACCCGGGCCCACCCTACTCCACCGGGTCCCAGCCCAGGGCCCTGTGAGCGCCCGGGTAATGGGTCACTCCCTCGGTGGGGCAATCCGGCCGAAACATGCCGAGGTTCTTGGGGCGGGAGAGGCGGCTCCCGCTCCTGCCCTGGGCCACTTCCTACCAGGATCCCCGGGCTTCCTTCCCATGTACTTGCCCAACTTGCTGCGAGCTCCAGGCCAGCGTCCCCTTGGCCAGCAGTCCTTGGGATGCCCCAATTTGCCTCTGCATCCCTTCCGGCCTCTCCTGGAGACCCTGGCAACAGCTGACTGGGAGCTCCCTTCACCGGTCCTCCTCCTCCAGCGGTCTTCCCCGACTGAATCCTTCCCCAGGCTTTTATAGCACAGCTACAGCCAGGGATCCACCAGCCTGGCACTGCGCCCCTACGACTCCCACCAGCCCCAGGGATCCACCAGCCCTGAGGAACTGCCTCCTGAGGAGTATAGCCCTCGCCACCCTCGGAGAGTTGGTAGCTTGTCAGTGTGGTCCCTGCTGCCCTGGGTAGTCCCAGGGATTGATCAACCTCCTGCACTCCCTATATGGTGCTGGGAGCCCCCACACACCTCCCATCCCCCTGCCCTGAAACCTGCAGCCCCCATACTCACAGCTCTCTGCCCTGAACTACACCTCACCCCACAATACTGAGTCCTGCACCCCCCACAACTCCAGCCCCCTGCCATGAGCCCCTCCTTAATGACCTGAGCAACACCAGGTAAATGTGCTAGTAATTCATATAGTCAAGAATTGTCAGAGGATTTACTAGGGAGGGACTCTGATGAGACTGCAGGGACCCTGATGAATTGGTAGGATTGCTGCTGGTTGTTTACCTAAGCAAGACCAAAGACAATCCTGGAAAGCAGATACCCTAGGACTGGAAGGATAGAAAAAAGCCCAGAAAAGCCAAATAGAGTTTGGTTGTAGGACTAATTGTAAACTGGCCAGCACATTGTGGGCAGATCCCCACTGGGCCAGTGGCGGACTACTCTGCAGCTAATAGCGCCATGGGATAGGACGTCCTACCCCTGCCACTTCATTTCTGGAAGGTGGCCGCTTGCTCCCAGTTAGGCTTATGTTGGTCTGACATGCACTGGAATTAGGGATCCAGATGAGTTTTGACTCTTGCTCCTAGCTATGAACTCATTCACTCCTGAACTGCTGTGCTGCTCGATGTGAACTGAGACCAGAGTTATCAATTGTTGGCTGCCTGGCCCTGATTGAGGGCCCTGGGCAGATAGACTGATTGCCAGCCAGGACCCTAGTTGTTGACTCCCCAGCCCTCTTTGAGGGATCTGGGGCTTATAGACTCCCAGCTATTCAGCACAGCTACAAGATAGAACTAAGCTACTTCGTGCTGAGTGAGTTGCTCCCAGAAGAATTCATAACAAGGAGGTGTGGTCTCCCACCCTGATGGATAGGAGGCAGCCCAGAACCACCTTACAAAGTAAGCTATCATTTTAAATACATGTAAGCTATGTCTACACTGCCCTCTCTTGTGCAAAAAAATATGCAAATGAGGTGAAGCGTGGAATATTGCTGCACCTCATTTGCATAATTTATGAGGCTCCATTTTTGTACAAGAGGCTTTTGCATAAGAGCCATTCTTCCTCTTTTTTCAGGAAAAATGGCTTTTCTACAAGAGGGGGTTTTTGTGCAAAAAGAAGCCATGTAGATGGCTCCTTTTTGCGCAAAAGCCTTTTGCACAAAAATGGAGCCTCATTAATTACACAAATGAGGTGTGGCGAAATTCCACGCTTCTCCTCATTTGCATATTTTTTATGCAAGAGGGGGCAGTGTAGACATAGCCATAGGCTACGTCTAGACTGGCATGATTTTCCGCAAATGCTTTTAACGGAAAATTTTTCCATTAAAAGCATTTGCGGAAAGGAGCATCTAGATTGGCACAGACGCTTTTCCACAAAAGCACTTTTGCTCAAAAGCATCCATGGCCAATCTAGATGCGTTTTGCACAAAAAAAGCCCCGATCTCCATTTTCGCGATTGGGGCTTTTTTGCACAAAACAGATCTGAGCTGTCTACACTGGCCCTTTTGCACAAAAGCTTTTGCGCAAAAGGACTTTTGCCCGAACGGGGGCAGCATAGTATTTCTGCAAGCACTGATTTCTTACATGAGATCGTCAGTGTTCTTGCGGAAATTCAAGTGGCCAGTGTAGACAGCTGGCAAGTTTTTCCACAAAAGCAGTTGCTTTTGTGGAAAAACTTGCCAGTCTAGACACAGCCCAAGAGTGAAATTCAACATTCATATTCTCAGCTAGTAGAATAATTACAAGTTAATTAGAAAAGAAATCTACATTACCAAATTTAATCTACATGGAAAAAATAAGGCTTGCTTCAGCCAGAGTGGAAACAAAAATGGTAAATATTCCATCAAGTACAATGGTAGAAGTTAAACCTTCCTATAACTCGTCAGGCTCCAGTACAAAGGTGGAAAGCTCCTTGCAACCAGAGTGGATTGATTTCATTCAAGGTGATTTAAATCAATGATTTAAAACCTATATTTTTAATTTTCAAATTTAATTAGCTCTAACAGACAAGTCCTGGCATGGAGCAGCCTTGCAGAGGCTCCAGGGGATGCTGGAGCAGCCTCTGTCAATGGGGAGTTCAGGCTCCCTGCAGACAGAGACTGCTGCCATCCCACACATGATATCTAACATTCCCAGTGGAGTGAAACCTGCTTGTAAAGAATCATGTCAATGAAGGTGTTTACAGTTAACAATGAGGAAAAAAGAATTTGTGGCATAAATGAACTGAGCAATCTTTTCAACTATGGTGTCTTGTTGGTATTTGCTAATTCTTACTACAAACCCATCTCTGATGGTTGGTTTTACTGGATGATTGAAATATTTTGATTACTACAGATACTTGGTTGTCTGAAATATGTTTAGTTGCAGCACGGCTGCTATAAATACCAACAGATGAGTCTGAAGTTGTTGCAAATAAACAGTCTAAGTCTCTTATTCTTAAATGGGATCCCGAAACAAAATTCAAAGCTGATTTTGAATAGTAGTTTCTGCTCAGTTCTGCTCACTCTATTATTCAGTTAATTATTTACATTTTGTTCCATAAGGAATGCAGATCTGATTCCAAATTACCAAAAAAGCTAAGAGTGACTGCACTTAAAGTGCACTTAATTTTAGAGCTTCCATCCCAGACACATTTCTCAATCTATTGTATACAGCCAAGCCCTAAGATACAACCAGATTTGCTCCAACCCCACAGACAATGCCCCACTGCGTTACATATTGGACAAACTGGACAGTCCCTGTGGGGAAGAATTAATGGACACAAATCAGATATCCAAAAAGGCAACACACAAGAACCTGTTGGGGAACACTTTAACCTTCCTGGACACTCATTAAGGGATCTACAAGTTGCTGTTTTGTTTCAGACCAATTTCCATAAGCTAAATACACAGAGAAGCTTTGGAACTCCACTTCATTCTCAAGTTTAACTCTCATGCAAATGGTCTAAATCACGATATCGATGGCTCTCACATTATCAACCAACCAAACAATGAAGGTGCCAATGGTTCTTGATGTCTGTGTAGAATCTGGTGTTAATACTCTTCCTTTCCTAGTGCAAACTAATGGTTCTTATCGGCCTCTGTTAACTATTTAGTCCTTAAGATGCTAATAGACTATTTGTTGTTTTTAAGTTTTTCCTATTACAGACTGGCTGGGCTACCCTCTGAAATTTAATTCTGGAGTAAGCCAAACTCATTGACACCTATGTTTTTTGAGAGAACAGGTATTGGATAGGGTTCCCTGAGGAAAGCTGAGTTAATTCGAATTAAGCTAATTTGAATTAACGCATCTACACACAAAACCTATTTCAAAATAGCGTTTTGCTATTTCGAAATAGTGCATCCACAATGAGTGGACCCTGAACCGAAGTTAAGGCTGGCCTGAACCAGTGCCGGCAGGGCATCAGGTTGGGACTTAGTGTCTGGGGTTGCTGCCTCAGGCTAGCCGAGGGCTGTGCTTAAAGGGACCCTATCCCCACCATGGACAGACAGTTCTCAGGATTCCCCGCTTGCTTGTCTACCTCGATGAGGGACAGCAAAGCAGTCCTGTCTTGGAGTGCCCTGAGTGCCCACACTCGGGACACCACAGCACTCGGCCACATGGAGCCAGAGCTGCCCCTGGGCATGCCGGTGCACCTTGTGGGGTCGTTGCCATCAGCCTGGCTGCACTTGCTGCAGGCTGCCATTCGGGGGGTCCATCGGGGGGCTGTCAGGATCCAGGAGGCCCTGCAGGAGAGCATCCACTCCGAGGAGCCCTCAGAGCCACCCCGGTCCTTCCCACTGGGGGCTTGTGCCCCATTCCTCCCTCACGTCCTTCCACTTACCCCTCCCTAGCCCCCCTTCCAGATGTCAAACAAAAGACACGTATGTTCAAAAATAGAAACTTGGTTTATTGAACAAAACTGGGGTGGGGATGAAGCTCTGGGGAGACTGGGAAAAGGAAGTGGGAGAGGGGAAGAGAGAGGGTGGGAGAGGGGAGGGGGAAACCTGGGAGGAGGGAGCTGGAAGGGGGAAGCAAGGGGAAGAAGGGGAAGGGGAAGCTCAGGGCCCAGGGTTGGGGGTCTCGCCAGACCAAGTTGATTTTCATGCAAATCTGCTCCTGGGTTCGCATGTGGCCTTTGGTGGCCAGGCTGGCAGCTATCCTGCCATAGATGTTGGGGGCATCTCCCCCAAACCTGAATAAGGTCCATGATCTTTACCCTGGACCAGGAAGGTGCCTGCCTTCTCTGGGCCCTGTCAGGCTCCTGGGAGTTGCAGACTGCTCCTGGGGAGCAGTAGAGGGCTGGCTGCCAGTGGTTTTGCTAGCTCATGTTTTGAGGCCATTGGGTCAGGGGCCCCAGTGGCCACTGCTGGCTCTGGGCTGGCAGTCTTGGAGCTGGCACAGGCACTGTGGCCAGGGTCTACCCCTTTAATGGCTCCGGGGCTGAGGGAGAGGAGAGTAAGTTTTCCTGGTTGTGGTCACCAGGGCTCCCTGGGAAGGGCTGGAGGCCCCCTATTTCAAAATAAGTGTCTACACAGCACTTAATTTGAAATTGCTATTTCGAATTTGGAGTTACTCCTCATAGAATGAGGTTTACCACATTCGAATTAAGTGCTCCGCTATTTCCGCTATTTCAAATTAATTTTGAAATAGTGGTTTTTATGTATAGACGCTATTGAAGTTATTTCAAATTAACTTTGCCGTGTAGACGTACCCTCAGTCTATAAGGTGTCACAGGACTCTTCATTACTCTTGAAGAATGATGCATTGCAAAGTGAATTATTTAAGTTACTAACCATTTGATCCACATTGTTTTTCAGACATGTTCATATCATATCATTCTCTCCCAATAAGCAGTTTTCCTTATGATGTTTCATTCTTGCTAGTTGGCCCTACATGATCTTCTTGCACTTCTTACATTTGACACATTTCCCTGTTTACTCAGGGAAGAAATTTCTTCAAAATATTCTCAGATATGGTCTCTCTTATGCCCAGAAGCCATGACAGTTTTGTGGCAAAAGTGTGGAGGAATATAGGAAGCTGTGTATTTGCTGAATCATATTTTCCCTTTTTCTTTCCACTCTACTTCACCATTCTTCCTCCTTCCTTTCCTATATATTGTATTTCTGTCTTTAAGACAATGTCTTAAGTAACTCCTCTGCCATGCTTGGCACTCGTCCATCATCACATAAACACAGAACAAAAATGGTCCTATCCATCCTGTGTCTTTCTTTGTACATGTTAGTTTAGACTGCTGAGAAACAGAAATTGAAAGCCCAGAGCTCTCAAGAAACAAGAGCTGGTTGTTGAGCTGGATAGGCTAGAGCCATTAATTCATTTTTAAGGGACTATAAGTCTGGGTGTAGCATGTCTGAGATGAGATTTAATTTTAACTGTTATTTTTAAATGAGAATTTTGGTATTTTATTGATGATTTAAAAATAAAAATATCCACTTTAAATTTTTAAAAAATCTTATTTTTATCTACTTTGCCTGCAACTCCCCCATTTCCCTCTCCTGGTATTTCCCTCTTGCCAATTAAGATCATTTTAACCCCTGCAGAATCAGGTGTAGGCTGAAGGCATGTGAGCAGCATTTCCCTTCAGGAAGCTTTGCTGTTTAATAACTAGGTTATCTGTGGGACTGAAGGAAGCAGTTGTCCTCTGCAGTCACAATTAATGACTGAAGGAGACCCTGACAGCCAGGAGCTGCATTTTAACTGCTGGGTTACCAGTCTTTTTGCAAAGTCCCTCTACTTGTCACACAACAGAATCCATCAACAGAAGATGAATGAACATAAAGACAAAATCACATTTCCAGTCAAAGTGTGCACTCTTTAAATTAATCTTTTCCATATTATCATATGAGGATTACATTCAATCCTGTTGTCTTTCTTTAATCATCATGCTATTATTCCTGCAAACACTCATGCATGTACTTGAGCTGATTCTTAGTTGCATTGCTCTTAATGCAGTCCTTCACTCAAGTGCAAAGTTGATATTACTATTCTGATTTATACAAGTGTAAATGTCTCCATATATGCAATATGATATAGAATCAGGCCCCCAATATTTTGCTCTACAATAGGGAGTGATTGTGATTTCAAATATGAAAGAAATAATTTTCATTTAGTTTGTAACACCCTATGGCCATGTCTACACTAGGAAACTATTTTGAAATTCCTAAATTTGACTTAACTCCCAATTTAACAAAATTGAAATAGCGTGACCCCACTACGGGGAAGTGTTGAAATTAGTGAGAATTAGTCTGAAATAGAGCGTCCAAATTGAACAGAGCCTGCCTCAAACTTAGAGCCCTCAGAAGCACTCTTGGGAGGGCACCAGGAGGATGGACACTTCTTGTGGCTGCTTGGTCTGGCAAGCTGCAACATGTGCTTTCAGGGGCTCCTCTCTACACGCTACTTCCCCACTGCCTCCCCCTTCACAGGTCACAAAAGGGACATAGAAGGCATGTGCCTTCTCATGCTCTGGTTGCAGATGCCATAGCACTCAGAGCATGGATCCAGAGCTGCTGCAAAGCTGAGCCAGGCTCACAGACCTTGTGCAGCACCTCATGGTGCACTACTTCCAAATATACAACATGTTGCTCCAGCAGGATGAGGACAGGGACCAGTGGGACAAATTCCAGTGTGGCCTGCAGTCCCTGCTCACCCTGGTCCTGGGGCTCCTGCTGCTGCGCATGCCCCTCAATTCCTTGGACACCGTGGAACACCGCTTCTGGTGGCAAGAGATGAGCTTGAACTGGTGGGACCGCATCATCCTGTAGGGATGGGATGATCAGCAGTGGCTACAGAACTTTCATATGCACAAGGCCACCTTCCTGGAGCTCTTCCGAGTGGCTTTTCCCTGCCCTCAGATGACAGGACACCCTCATGAGACCTGTAAACCCTGTGCAGATGTGTGGCCATTGCCACACCAAACTGCTACCTTTCAGTTGGGAACCAGTTCAGCATGAGGAAATCCACACAGTTGGGGCCATGGGACCTGTAAGTAGCCAAGGCCATCAACCATCAACTGTAAGCAACATGGACACCATTGTGTACGACTTTGCCACCGTGGGCTTCCCCAACTGTAGGGGGTAGAGGCATAGATGGCTCTTATACCCCCATCCTGCCCCCCAACCACTGTACCTTGGAATTTATCAACAAGAAGGGGTGCTTCTCTATGGTACTGTAAACCCTCATGGATCACAAGGGACACTTCACCAACGTCAATGTCAGATGGTCAGGAAAGGTGTACGATGCCCGCATCTCAGCGAGCGCAACATCCCTTCATGGTGGCAGTCTGTTGTGTGCTCCACAACCTATGTGAAAGCAAGAGGGAGACTTTTTTGGCCAGGGTGGGGGGCTGAGGCTGAATGTCTGGCCAGGGAGTTTGAGCAGACAGACATCAGGGCCATACCGATCACACATCAAGGGGCTGTATTCATCAGAGAGACCTTGAAGGAAAGTTTCACCCAAGTCCAGTTCTGAGACTCTCCTTCATGCCTCTTCACAAGGGATGTTTGCATTCTCATGTTCTGGGGCCTTGGTAGTCTCTGGGAAGCCTTGGAGGGGAAACCATGCACAGGGCGGGGAGGTTGCTAGTGGCCCGCTCCATGCACGATGCCATGCGCTCCATCACTGAGGTGAGGGAGGAGAACATGGCATTGTGCTGGCATGCCAGCTGGTCCCAGGTGGCCTTCCTCTGCTCCTGTTCAGCCTGGCACTCCTCCCAGTCAGCTCAGTGCTCTACCCGGGCATCGACCCACTCCTGGCACTCGTCCCTGCATCTCTGGATGAGAGACTGCAGGTAGGCTATCTGCTCCCACATGAGCTCCTCCTGGCTGCATTTCCACCTGTGGATCCCACTCAGCAGATGGCATGGGAGGTGAGGGACATGCCAAGCTTGCAGCCTGGCCCAGGTGTGAAGAAAAGTAAAAGGGCAGTCATCACAGGAAACACCGTGTATGAAGCCTAGCCCTAATCTCTGAGCCAACACTGAAGGTCACAGTTCAAACGATGGTGATGTGCTTTGAGCAAGGCCGTATGTTGCCTAGACAGCAGGCACTTTCCAGCAGGGGCACAGATGTCCCAAGGGAGCATTGCAACATCCATGGCCTGGGGACAAGCAAGCATGGGAAGGTGCCCTCTAGGCCAGGAGCCTGTGGGCAGGAGTGGGGATAGGGCAGCTCAGCTTCCTTCTGTGACCCACACATGCCGAGTCCAGCTCTCACGCTGTCCTGCAGATGGAGAATTTCTATCCCTGCCTGCTGGAGGAGGGGAAGGATTTTGAGGGAGGTGTGAGTGAGCAGCAGAGGCTGCTAGCCAGAGTCAGTGCTCTGTAGGTCCCCACTTCTTTCTCCCCCGGCAGGTTCCCATGCACAATATTAGTCTCCTCTGCATCACCACACTTGATCAGAAGCGAATGCTGACTGAGTGTGGGCATGACCCCGTGCGACACTGCTGTGTGGTTCCATTACCCCAGACTACTCAGTGGTGGCTTGTGGTGGAAAGATGCCCCTCCACAGAGGCCAGAATAAGGTATAAGCCTCTCCAGGAATCTTCTGAGAAGGATCGAGGGGTTCCTGTGTAAGAGCATCATGGAGATGAGTACTCTGGACTGGCACTCCATGTGCTCCACATGAACAGGCTGTTGTGTGATCCCCAACCCAAGTAGGCTGAGAGAGGAGTGTGCAACCCCTCGTTGCCTGCGCCTGCATATAGATAGGGAAAGCTATAGAACTCACCTGAAGTGCCCTACCCAGGTTCCTCTGAAGTCTGGGAGAGGTCGTGGGAGAGGGGGACCAGCTCCAGAGTAAGGAGCAGCTACTGGCTGGTGGACATGGTCACCTGGCTGGCCTCCTCCTGCTTCTCCTTGTCATTGTCATCCTCTGTCACCTCATCCTCCTCTAGGATCATAGGATCATAGAACCATAGAACTGGAAGAGACCTCAGAAGGTCATCAAGTCCAGACCCCTGCTCTAGGCAGGACCAATCCCAACTAAATCAACCCGGCCAGGGCTTTGTCAAGCCGAGACTTAAACACCTCTAGGGATGGAGACTCCACTACTTCCCTAGGTAACCCATTCCAGTGCTTCACTACCCTCCTAGTGAAATAGTTTTTCCTAATCTCCAACCTGGACCTCTCCCACCACAACTTGAGACCATTGCTCCTTGTTCTACCACCTGTCACTACTGAGAACAGCCTCTCTCCATCCTCTCTGGAACCTCCCTTCAGGAAGTTGAAGGCTGCTATCAAAACCCCCCTCACTCTTCACGTCTGCAGACTAAACAGACCCAAGTCCCTCAGCCTCTCCTCATAAGTCATATGCTCCAGCCCCCTAATCATTTTGGTTTCCTCCGTTGGACCCTCTCCAATGTATCCACATCCTTTTCGTAGTGGAGGGCCCAGAACTGGACACAATATTCCAGATGTGGCCTCATCAGAGCTGAATAAAGGGGAATAATGACATCTCTGGATCTGCTGGCAATGCTCCTCTTAATGCAACCTAATATGCCATTAGCCTTCTTGGCTACAAGGGCACACTGTTGACTCATATCCAGCTTCTCATCCACTGTAACCCCAAGGTTCTTTTCTGCAGAATGACTACTTAGCTGGTTGGTCCCCAGCCTGTAACAATGCTTAGGATTCTTCCATCCCAAGTGCAGGACTCTGCACTTGTCCTTGTTGAACCTCATCAGATTTCTTGTGGCCCAATCCTCCAATTTTCTAAGTCACTCTGGACCCTGTCTCTGCCCTCAAGCGTATCTACCTCTCCCCCTAGCTTAGTGTAATCTGCAAACTTGCTGAGGGTGCAATCCATCCCTTCATCCAGGTCATTAATAAAGATATTGAACAAAACCGGTCCTAGAACCGAACCTTGGGGCACTCTGCTAGAAACTGACCGCCATCCTGACATTGAGCTGTTGATCACTACCCGCTGGGCCCGGCCTTCTAGCCAGCTTTCTATCCATCTTACCATCCATTTATCCAATCCACACTCCCTTAACTTGCTGGCAAGAATATTGTGGAAGACCGTATCAAAAACCTTGCTAAAGTCAAGGTATATCACATCCACTGACTTTCCCATGTCCATAGAGCCAGTTACCTCATCATAGAAGCTAATCAGATTGGTCAGGCATGACTTGCCCTTTGTGAATCCATGCTGACTATTCCTAATCACTTTCCTCTCTTCCAAGTGCCTCAAAATGGATTCCTTAAGAATCCCTTCCATGATTTTTCCAGGAACCAAGGTAAGACTGACCGGCCTATAGTTCCCTGGATCGTCCTTCTTCCCTTTTTTGAAGATGGGCACTACATTTGCCTTTTTCCAATCAGGATGATTCTGGACTTGTCCTAACTGGACTTGACAACGATGGCAGGGGAGATGACCAGCCCCTGGCTCCTTCCCAGGATGACATTGAGATACTCATAGTAGCGGCAGGTGTGTGGTGCTGCCTCAGACTCTCTACTCCCTGGCCTTGTGGGAGACCTACCGCGGCTCTTCAGTCTTCATGTGGCACTGGTCAAGAGTCCTGATGTGCCCATGCTGGTGGCAATCCAGCTGTGGATGTCTGTATTCGTTT
This sequence comes from Pelodiscus sinensis, assembly GCF_049634645.1. Taxonomy (NCBI): domain Eukaryota; kingdom Metazoa; phylum Chordata; order Testudines; family Trionychidae; genus Pelodiscus; species Pelodiscus sinensis. The sequence continues at coordinate 14,673,383 of NC_134723.1, forward strand.
TCCTGGTGTGGAGATCATGGAGATTGGTCTCTTTCCCCCAGACCTGGATGAGGTCCAGGATCTCCACACCAGTCCAGGCTGGAGCTCTTCTGCATCCCTGGGCGATGGCTGCTGTGGGAGCAGCAGATGTGCTGGTGTAACCGCCACCAGGCACATTTGAACCTGGGATCTCTGGAGCTTAGTGTAGGAGCCTCTAGAGCTTGAGCTATAAAGTCAACTGGCTCTCAGCTTAGACTGTAGAAATCATTCGTTCGCATCTCTTGCAGTGAGTGCCAGTACATGGGACACTAGGTGTGTGGGTTACATATTTTCCCCAGACAAGGAAGAGTATCCTTTGCGAGAACCCCTTTTCATCTTGATGGGACTTTTAGCACTCCACAGGGGCAAGAGAGCAGCTGTGGCCAAAGCAGTCAGAGCCACAGCTGTGAGAGGCCTCTGGAGGCCAATTATTTCAAAATAGCAGCACCAACCTATCCGCACCACTACTCTTTCAAAATAACTATTTCAAAATTAGCATTATTCCTGATGAAAAGCAGAAGTACAGATTTCTAATTAAGTGGCCTGTTACTTTAAAATAATGGGCTGGGTAGTGTGGATGCTTATAAATTTGACCTTAGGGGGTTATTTTGAAATAAAGTCCTAATATAGACCAGGGCTACGTGAATTAACATTAAAGACCAATTTATAAGACAACTATGACGTGATTTTCAGAAGTGGTGAGCATCCACTACTCCAGTTAACTTCATTAAGAAGCTGTATGTTGGTGTGAGGTTTTACTTTTAGACAATATGTTCTTTCCATAGTTTCAAAGTTATTAGGAAAATAGAATTTTGGTTTAAAGTCACTGTGGAAGAGTCACCAATGAAAGTAACATTTTTATGAATGACTGTGGCGGGGTGACTACTCCACACTGGCCGGAAGGGGTTAAATCCACCTGGAGGGAGCCTTAACAGAACCCTGGCCAATCAGAGTACAGCTTTTACAGAGCCAATCAGAGGACTGCTTCTGGGGCAAACCTATATATAAGGACCTGCCCAGCAGAGCGTGAACAGTTAGGCCCTGACCAGGGAAGGTGCAGAACTTGGATCTCTGAGAAACACCTTCAGGAGTTCTGGGCAGGTTCAGGGGAGCTAGAGAAAAAGGCTCCAACCTGATACCTGCCAGAAGGGTGCAAAGGGTCACAAGGGAAGTGGCCCAGGGAACAAGAGGCAGCAGAGGGAGAGTGAAGGAGGGCAGGACAAAGCTGCCATTAGAGAATCCCTGGGTTGGTTCCCAGAGTAGTGGGCGGGCCTGTATTCCCGTTCCACCTTGCACGCACTTAGCCACCATTGACGTGTGGCCTGGAAGGACTGTGGCTTGCCTCTGAAGTCTGAGGCTAGACTGAGGCTGCAGTTGGCCATGGTGGCAGGCACTAGATAATGGACTAGAGAGTTCCTGGGAGGGGGACTAGAGTTAACTGTAGTGGGCACTGCCGGAGGTAGTGTCTTGAAGAGGACACTGTAGTCCAGGAGCAATGCAGATCTGGTTGGGGCAAGGAGTTATTCTGTAGGCAGCTTCCACTGGCCAGTTTCTGGGCAGAAACAATGGGATTATGCTGGGAGTGGGTGCAGCACCTGAAGCTCTCCTCCCCTTTCCTCTGGGATCACAGTTTTGAAAGAGAAATCGCCCTGCAATAGCTTTTCTGTGCGGTGCTGTGGGGCAAGCAGGGGAGCCAGCCTGGGGTTCCCCACTGTGTCTGTAGGCCAGATCTGGTGGCTTAGCAGGCCAGATGCAGCTCACAGGCCATATTTTGCTCAGGCCTGAACTAGATGATCAGGATGGTCCCTCTTGGCCTTAAAGTCTGAGTTTGTAAATACAAAATAAAACAAAATTATGTTTATTGCTGGTGATATAAGGTCTATAACAGGGTGGCCAACCCATTCTAAGCAAAGAGCCAAGATAGCAGTGGATCCAGCGTGATGAGCCGGAGGCAAAGTTGTTGCACAAAAAAAAAAAAAAAAAGGACTAACCCCTTTAAGAAAACACATTTAAATTTGTTTAGAGGCTTTTAGTCTTTCATGGCTGCGCCAGACAGCTCACCTGCCCAGGTCAGCACAGGGAGCCGGGAGGAGAGGTCCGTTTTTGGGGGCACGGGGGCAGTTTACAAGCCATGGGGGGGTGCTTTGCGAGCCACACCCTGGGAGGGGGGAAGAGCTGCATGCAGCTCACAAGCCTTGGGTTGGCCACAGCTGGTCTATAAGGTCTGTAAGTATTCATTTCCATACTTTAATAAGGTTAGATTTCGTAAGCTATGAGAAGTACCTTTGCATTTAACAATCTCAACTAAGTTCTTCACTTTTTTCAGATCTGAGTCAATATATTAATTGTGAAGTAATAGCCCAATATTATTATAGTACCAAACACTTAATACACAACAATTCCCTAGTACATTCCTTACTGCTACTTCACACTGAACCATGGATTAAAAAATGATTTCAGAAATATGGCTATTGAAATATAGCTATTTTCAAAGATGGCTACTGGTTTTGGGTGCTTCCATATTTTACATGGCTAAACTACTGTGCAATTCAGACTTGTTTCAGAAGCCCTGATTTCCTGCAACTCCAAATAAAATAGGAGATTATATTTCATTCTGCCTTAACCTGAATGAAATAAACTCTATATTGGGCTTGCTACTGATGTGAATCAGACATGAATAATTATTAAAAACATCTTTCTGTTTTGTCACAAAGATTGGGCTCAGCGTGGAACCCTACTATTCTGACCCTCTTTAAGGAATGTGGATGGAGGTGCTGTCACATAATATTAGTTTTCTCCATAGAAGATGGTTATTTTTACTGGTAAAAATGAAAACTAATTACTCACTATGAAACATTTTGTCTTTATTTTATTTGCAAAGGACTTTTTTTCCCCTCTAAATGCCTGTATTCTGAACAAATGACAATAGCTTTCATGAAAAGTTCAGAGGCTGAAGAAAGCAGATGAAAAAACGAAAGCACTAGAGCACAAAACAGAAAAGAATTACAGTGACATGGGAAATACGTTAAAATCTTCTTTGAATCAGTCATTTAGACATACAAAGATAATGATGATGATGATGACAATAATTATAATCAGCTAAAATTTAAATTAATCCATTTTCTTCTATACAAATACAAATTATATTTTTTTGTCTAATCTGAATGTGACCATTTTAAGCAGTTATTTTTGCAAACCTTCCTCTAATAGGGTACGTCTACACTAGCTCCCTAGTTCGAACTAGGGAGGCTAATGAGGGTGATCGAAATTGCTAATGAAGCGCAGGATTTAAATATCCCGCGCTTGATTAGCATAATCCCGGCCGGTCGCCATTTTGAAAACTGACTAACCCGAAGTAACTGCCCGCGTCTACATGCGGCAGAGAAGCGGGATTCTGAGATAAACCCCTTAGTCTGAATTAACTGTTAAACATCATTCCACGAAGAGTAACAGTTAATTCGAACTAAGGGGTTTATATCGGAATCCCGCTTCTCTGCCACGTGTAGATGCAGGCAGTTACTTTGGGCTAGTCAGTTTCCAAAATGGTGACCGGCCAGGAAAATGCTAATCAAGCGCGGACCTTAATTGGCCTGGGGATGAGGGAGCACATGAAGCCTCCTCCCGCCCTGCCAGGAGCACGTGGCACTTTGAAGCGCACTGCTCGCAGAGAGCGGAGGGGGGAGAGCGGAGGAGGCTTTGCATGTTCCCCTAATTGGCCTAGGGACAGGGGAGCGAGGGAAGTCTCCTCCCATGCCAGTGGCAAAGGCACCTTGGGGGAATGTGGAGTGGGGGCAAAGGCACTCCCTCACCCCCAGACCAATCACTGTCTGGGGGTGGGGAATCCAGAAATATCTGGCCCCACCCCTTCTGCTCAATGCCCTGTCCCTTCCTGTGTGGCCCGCAGCCACTTCAAACATTTCTGAAGTGGCCCTGGCAAAAAATTATTGCCCACCCCTTGTTTAAAGGGACTATAGGTCTTTGACAGTTTCTCCCTTTCTCTAAATATAAACCTAACAGCATCTGCAGTAATGTATGTTAAAGATTCTACTCTGGTTGGGCCACGGAGTTATTCTACAGACAACCAACTTTCAAGGAGGAGTTTACAAAACAACTTCTGAAAGAATAGACATATTCAAAGACTACTGAGAGGTTGTGTGAAACTGGGGATTTGTTGAATTTAAGATGTTAAAACTCTACCTTCTTCTGGAAGGAGGACAAACTCCAAATAAATGCCAAAAGTCACACCCCGTGCCACTCAAAAGAATTACAGGAAGATGTCGTGCATATAGGGGAAAGTCTGGCACTGAATTAGTGTTATACAATTCAGCATACACCTGAAATCCTAAAACACACAACATGGGAATTGTATATATGGTCTCCAGATTTGATCTATTATCATGTATTTACTATATTTATTATCACTCTATATGTGAAATATACAGACTAGAAAACACCATTATGACAATGATGTATTTGAATTGAGATTTTAAATTCTGTAATTTTTCAGCTGTGCCTAATTTTCTGCACTATAAATTAGGTGTATTGTATTGGAATGTCTTAGATTAATAAAAAATAGATGGTAGGTCTACTCACGCTGGAGCTTCTCTAATAATACCCATTTCATTTCTTCAAAAGTCACCACTCTACATAATTTGGTGTCAGTTCACAATCTCTGAAAGTTGAAACAAGGGCATATTTTAGGTCTATATATGTCAAGCTGAAGATAATTCCCTTCAACCTTCTAGAAAAAGTAGAATGATTCTTTTTAAAAAAAATGAAATACCATTGCTACTCTGGCTTTAAAATTCCAGTGGTACTCCTCTAGCCCCGTGGTTCCCAACCTTTTTTATGCTGTGGACTGGCAAATCCATTCACAAACTTTTGGTAGACTGGTAACATTTATTTGCATATTCATGCAAATAATGAATATGCAAATAAAATAATATGTAAAATAAAATATGTAAATAATGAATATGCAACTAAAATGTTACCTGACCACCTACCCCAAACCAGCTCCTTGCTCCCCAGTGCCTAACACCCTTTGGACCACCCCTCTATGTTCCATGCCCTTTGACCCTTTAATCTCTGACGTCTACAGCCCATGCCAACACCCTCTTGCCCTGTGACCCCACCATGCCCTCACTCAACACCCTTTCCCCCCACCTCTGCAATCCTCAGAGTGAGGCTGCCCCCACCGGGAGCATTTGCTGTTACTACCACACGGGCAGGGGGAGCAGCCATTGGTGGTGTGCACACTCCCTCATCCTTTGTACCTCCTCCCTCCCCAAGCATGTCTTGCGCCCCCAGGGGAGTGCAGAGCCATGGCTGGGCCACCATTACCAAGAGGGGAGGAGAGAGGCAGGCACTTCCTCCTCCTCCTTCTGTCGCTGCCTGAGCCCCAGCGCTGCTGCCAACAAAAGCAGCCGTGTGGACAGGGGGAGTGGATGTCGGCAGCACGTGCACTCCCTCCTCCTTCGCACCCCTTCGCTCTCCAAGTGCAGGGGCGGGGAGGGAAGAGGAAGGCACCTCTTGCCCTGCCTCCTCCTTCCATGCCTCAGCCATCATAGCTGCCAGAGCTGAGCCACAGCAAACAGCTGGCTTGAGCTCAGGCAGCCGCGGAGGCCTGGCAGCCAGTAGGTTGCAGACCGGCAGCAGTCCAGGGACCAGTGCTTGGGAACCGCTGCTCTAAAGTGCACACAGAACTTTGCTATTTTATTTTCATCTTTAAGGTGCAATGTTGTAAAGGAAACCCTTAACGATGAGCAGATTTTCTTTGCACGGCTTCAGTTAAGTTATTTGTTGAAAACAAAAGGTAAAATGGACATGACTCTGTTCCACACTACAAACAAGGCAAAAAGACAACAGAAGTCAATATCTTCCTTTTTGGCTGTGGGCCCACTGATATCAGCAATCTTCCCAAAGTCACCTGTCAGGTGACAAACACCTTATACATCCTTTTTGCTCAAGGGCAAAACAGAATAGGAGTGATTGCCAGCTCCTGTGCAGGCCATGTCTTTAGTAGGGAACTTCAACAAGAAATTCTCACTGTGCAGCTCTCTCCTTTCACCACTGATACCTTTATGTAACTTTAACTTACATTTCCCATTTGTCAAATCTTAAAAAACTAAAAATATTGTAACTTGCTCTAGAGCTAGCTTTTCTCCATTTTCTACTTCTATTATTTCTAATTTAGACATTAGGCTTTATATTAGTGTTAGCTTCTTGAAAATGCTCAGGTTGTTTAACCTGTAAAATGGAGTCTCATGATTATTCATTCTTACTGAAAATTGCAGGTGTCTGTTGCTTATGGTTTTATGTGTGATTCCCTGGTAAGTTGAAGATAAGTGTGTCTTCACAAGGATCTGAGAACTCATTTTATCTGATGCCTTTATAGCCTTTTGTTTATGGTTTCTCTGTTGAAGTCCAGGTTAAAATACTGCATATGAGAGACATCAATTCACTCTGCTTTATGGACACCTTAAGCCCTTTTAATTATATGATGATATTTATGATGAGATTTCTAAAGGAGCTTTCTGAGTTTCAAGAACTTTAAAGATTAACAAATTTTCTTTTTCCACCTTATTTTCCTTTTCAGCCATAAATAATTTATGATAGTAAAGTCTGCTGTTTAAAATAAAATACTTAAGATTTTTATATGCACTCATTTTCTTCAGATGAAGATGCATTTTTCTAATCTGAGAATATCTGTGTGTTTGCCATGCCATAATATCCATTTCCTGGACAAAGTACACCTTTTTGTAATATTAATATCCACTATATATTTGAGAGTTTGTGTGTCCATCTGTCTGTCTGTCCATCTGTGAGTTGGTTTGTTCAAGAACTCCTCCTAAACAGTAAGAGCTAGGACCACCAAATATGGCATGCAACTGCCTCTTGTAACTTAAAACAAGGTCAGGGGTTGGTTGTGCCAAGACCAGGGGATGTGCGTAGAATGCAAATGTTTCTCATCCAATGGAAAGGAAGGGGTCTGGTGTCAGGGACAACTATATTCCAGACTGATGAAGAGCATCAAGCAAGCATGCCTCTGACAGCCATGGAACAGCTGTTGGCTGGGAAGCATGGCTCCCTCCACTTCAGTCTGACCCCAGGCAACAGCCACTAGCCAGCCCAAGCCACTCTAGCCTGGCTCTGGGGAACAACACCAGTGGCCAGGCAATCCGGTCCCAGCCTGGCCCCAAGGAACAATGCCAACATTCAGACAGTATTATAGCCAAGGATGGGCTATAATTTTTGAAAGGGGAGCCACTTCCCAAATTTCTGAAGTAGTTGTGGGCCACCCTGGAAGTGGCAGGGCCTTGAGTGGAAGGGGCAGGATCAGGAGGCTTCCCGTGCTCTCCTGCACACAGAACCCCAGGCATTCCCGGCCTGGGGGCGAGGGAGTGCGTAAAATCTTTGTCCCCACCCTCCAGCACCTAGAGAGCCACCAGCTCCCCAGTCTCTAGGTCTGAATTAGCCTGGGGACAGGGGAGTAGCAGGATGGCTGCAGGCTGGATCAACTGGCTTGGAGGCCGGACTCAGCCCATGGAGGCCATTTAGCCCAACCCTGGAGTAAGGGATTTGGGTGCAGGAGGGCCTGTGAGGTCTGAGATGGAGTTTGGGTGAAGGAGGCAGTTATGATCTGAGTCACGGGATTGAGATGCAGAGGCTGAGGGGAGACATGATTGCTCTCTTTAAATATATTAGAGGGATAAATACCAGGGAGGGAGAGGAATTATTTAAGCTTAATACCAATGTGGACACAAAAACAAATGGATATAAGCTGGCTAGTAGGAAGTTTAGACTTGAGATTAGATGAAGGTTTCTAACCATTAGAGGAGTGAGGTTCTGGAACGGCCTTCCAAGGGAAGTAGTGGGGGCAAAAGATCTGTCTGGCTTCAAGATTAAACTAGATGGGTTTATGAAGGGGATGGTTTGATGAGATAACATGATCTTGGTAACTAATTGACCATTATCAGTGGGAAATAGATCAATGGAGGGATGATAGGAGTTACTGTAGAGAATTTTCTGGGTGTCTGGCTGGTGAGTCTTGCCCACATGCTCAGGGTTTAGCTGATCGCCATATTTGGGGTCGGGAAGGAATTTTCCTCCAGGGTAGATTGGCAGAGGCCCTGGAGGTTTTTCGCCTTCCTCTGTAGCATGGGGCACAGATCACAGCTGGAGGATTCCCTGCATCTTGGGGTCTTCAAAGTATTTGAAGGCTTCAATATCTGAGATATAGGTGAGAGGATTATTCTAGGAGGGGTGGGTGAGATTTTGTGGCCTGCATTGTGCAGGGGGTCAGACTAGATGATCATAATGGTCCCTTCTGACCTTAAAGTCTATGAGTCTATGAGGTTTGGGTTGTGACCTAGGGCAGGGACCTGAGGTGCCGGAGGGGGCGCAGGGTTTTGGGTTGTGATCCAGGGCACACAGGGGTTGTGAACTGGGGGATGGGGTTGGGGTTCAGGGGTTTGGGTTGTGACCTAGGGCAGGAGGGGGCTATGACCTAGGGCAGGGCACTGGGGTACAGGATGGGGTGCAGGGGGTTTGTGTTGTGACCTACGGCAGGGGATTACAGTGCAGGGATTTGGGTTTTGATCTAGGGCAGGAGGGATTGGGATGCAGGGGATTGGGATGGGTAAGGGTTCAGGAAGGGGCAGAGGGGTTGTCTTATGTGGGATAGGGGCTAGGATTGGGGAAGTAGAGGGCTGGGGAGGGAGGGACTGGGGTGCCAGAGGCAGGCTCCTGGCCAGCAGCCCAGCATGTTTCTGAGGCAGGAGCCTGCCCTGGCCCTGCACAGGCTGCAGGGCCATGCACTTTATGAATAAGAGCTCGAGGAGAGGAGGGAGTTGTGCTTCATGAGCTGCATGTTTTTCAGAAACTGAAAATGGGATTGTGCTGGGGGCGGGAGCAAAGCACCACTAACCCCTCCTCTCCAGGATCACAGTTTGTCGAACAGAAACGGCCCAATAGCTGCTTTTCTCAGTGGTGTGTGGGGACAGGGCAAGCAGGGGAATCTGCCTGAAACTCCCTGCTGTGTCTGTAGCCTGGATCCAGTGGCTTAGCAGGCTGGATCCAGCCCATGGAGGGTCTTTTGCCCAGGCCTTCCGTAATCGAACCCAGGCCTGGCCCCAGGGAACAATGTTGCAGCCAGGTAGCATGGTCCCCCACAGCCCCAGGCTAGTGCTAGGGAGCAACGCCAGTCACCAGGCAGTGTGGCCCCCATTGTTCCAGGCCAACCCTGCAAAGTAATGATGGCAGCTGGGCAGCACCTCCCCCATCACCTTGGGCTGGCCCTGGGGTACAGCCACTTGCACCCCCTATCCTGAGCTTCCCATCCCATCCCATCCCTTAATTCCTGGCCTCCCTCCCCATGTCTCCCAGACCTTCCAACCTCCTGTCCTGACTCCTACACCCATCCCCAAGTCCTCTCACACCTCCAAACCACATGCCCTGACTCCTGCACACCAACCCCCTGCCCTTAGCTGCCTACCCCGTGCCTGACTCCTTCGTTTTCCACACCCACAGTCCCCTGCCCTCATTCCCACAACTGCTATACCTCCAGCCCCCTGCCCTGAAGGACCCGAGCAATGCTGAGTAAACCCTCTAGTAGATATACAATTTTAAATACACTGTGCCTATTGGAGTCTGGGAGGTGGGCAGGCGTTAGCCCGTCCACATCTAAAGGACCTCCCACCAGCCTATGGGGAGGGTCCACTGAGCCCAGGAAACCAAGTAATTACTTGCGACAAATAAAAGAAAACAGACGGTTGTGGCTAAAACAAGGGAACCGGATGGGGACACTGAGCAGAGAACCCCATGGGGACACTGAGCAGAGAACCCCAGACAGCGCCCACTGCCCCTCAAACGTCTCAAGAGAGCTAGCAGATGCTGCCCAGTGGAACTCTGCCTGGATACGTGAGCGGATGCAGGAACGGAAATAGGCCCCACAGTCACAGGCCCCTCCCTCGGCCAACCTCCTCTCTCTGGTCTTATAAATTACCATCTGGGCGATAGCCAGGAGGAGGTTGACCAGGAGGTCCCATGACTTTGTGAGGCCTCGGCTGGGGTGTGTGTAAATTAACAGGTGAGGAGAGAAGTGCAGCCAGAAACTTTACAAAAGGTTCTGGAGGAGCTGAAAGAGGGGCTGTAACCTGGAGCACTCGAGGTAGACGTGGGCCAAGTTCTCCCTCTTGCCACAGAAGGGGCAAGTGTTGGAAATGGGGGTGAACCAGGGCTGAAGGAGGATCAGTGTTGGAATGGAATGTGGAGAATTGTATATAATTTGGGACTGTTGTGGGGGGTCACTAATCATGCTACTCCTAAATGTGCGAACTGCAAAACATGCCACCAGTGCTTACAGGAGAGACACCACCATCATGGTAAGAGGTCTCGGAAGAACAAGCCTCCCCCCTTCCAGAGTTGAGTGGACTGAGCTAGGGGAAAGGGTTAAAGGGCTTGAGTCAGCCTGCTTCACACTTGCCAGGTGTGAGCTATAAGACTGGCCCAGTCTGCACCTTTCCCCCTTTGTTTTAAGGACAGATCTAAAGCAGACTCCCTGAGGAGTCTTTTCTTTTGCTAGTCCAGTGAAAGCTGGATTCATTTTCCAGTCCAGCTGGTGGCTAAAGAGTTGAAATCACTGAGAGCTGAAATCACTGGTTTGGCTGAGAGCCAGACCTATTGCAGCCAGTGAAGTGGTGGCGACCAGCGGCATGGCATGGAGTGGCGGCAGGCAAGGATCAGCCACCAGCAGCGGCAGCAGATGAGGAGTGGCGGCAGGCGCCAAGCGGAGCGTCCAGTGGCGTGGGAAGAGACAGCTGGTTGAACGTGGCGGAATTTCGTATAAGGTGCTCCCTATCTATCCCTCTACCCCCATTTCTACCCAGGTTGGGAGGTGAAACTCTGCGGGTGAACTTTGGGACTCTGTGTGGCACGGACCAGGGACAGAGACTTTTGGGGTGTCTGACTCTTTGGACTTCAGGCAATTCTTGGCTGGGGGGAGGGCTTGGCTCAGTTTGGGTTATGAACTCTGTTTGTGGTGTTTTCCCCAAATTAATGCCGTACGACTTCTCTCTCTGTTTCATTAAATGTTTCTTTCCTACACTCAGACTCTGTGCTTGCTAGTGGGGAAGCATTGCCTCTCAGAGGTGCCCAGGGGTGCGTGAATTTCCCAGATTACTGGGTGCGGGCTCGAGCCGGTCCTATGTGAGATGGACCCCAAGATATTGAACCCAGCCCTGGTTACTGCCAGGCCTACCCGGCAGAAGGGTTACAGTAGTCACAGAAGATGAAATACTGTTTTTTAAAGATATGAAAGCACAGAAAGTCTACTCCTATTTAAGTACTGGCAAAAATTCTGTTGACTTTAGTGGTACAGGTCCAGGGTTTCCTGTAAGTTGTGTGCCTCTGCAGGTGCGCACCAAGTATTTCAGTCCTACCCATCCCTCAGCAGAGCCACACAGGTGCAGCCCCAGCTGATTCCAGGGGTGAGGCCACATGGCAGATGTCTGCCCCACCCCAGGAGGCCCTGCACGGCCTTGGCTCCAGTGGCTGCCCCACCCCAGAAGCCAGCACAGCGCTGGCTCCAGTCTTGGCACACAGGGCAAACACCTGCCATGCATTTCTTCCCCCAGGAGCAGCTGGGGCCGCAGCTGCACAGTGACTGGTGGGGCCAGGACCATAGTACTAAAAATGGCACCGCGTTTCCTCCTCGAGTCCTGTCACAGAGGGCATATAGTTTCTCAAATTGCCCTGTTTCTCTGAAAGTCCTCTCCCAGCTCTGCAGTAACCATCAGCGCCTGTTTTACAGCAGGGCCAGCTGAAGGCTGAGCTTTTGTCAGGACAAGCTGGTTTCCCTTTGGATTAGTGCCGGTCCCACATCGCGTCTCACCCAATCACTGCCTGCCTCCGGCACCGTGCAAATCAAATCACAGCAAATCAAATCACTGTGGCAGGGCCTGGGGAGCTAGCCCATGGACTGTGCCCAGCCAGGCAGGACCTGAGTCCATTCTGCTGGCACTGTAGTGGCAGTGTAGCCCCATCTCCTCTCAGGGAGAGAGATATGTCAGTTAGCGTGTGGTGTGAGTGCATCAGACACATAGCAGCATGTTTCAGGGAGTCCAGCAGTCAACAGTCTGGGGCCTGGCAGTCCGAGGAGGCTTGGGAGATCTCCTGGCTGGCAGTGATGGTCCCTGGCTCCTGCTCCTCATCCTCCACCTGGGGCTGGACCTGGCCCTCCAGCTCAGCCTCGGAGCAACATCCGAGTGGATGACAACTGGGATTTCCAGCCCTGAGTCCACCATGATGGGGGCGGAAAAGAGGTTTCCCCACCTCCCAAGATGTGGTAGAGCTCCGTGTAATAGGAGAAGGTGTCAGGTCCTGCCCCTGAGCATGCATTGCATTCTGTGGCCCTGATGTACCCCTGATAGATCTCCTTCACCTTTGCCCAGACCTGCTCCATGGTCCGGGAAAGGTGACCTCACTCCACCAGGGATACGGCCATGCAGAAAAAGATCTCCATGTTGCGCCTCTTGGTCCGGGGATCCTGGAGCAACTCCTCCTCGCCCCACAATTCGAGGAGGGTCACAATCTCCGGGCCAGATCAGGTTGGGGCATGCCTTTTTGTCTCCTTGGGGGGGGGGGGTTCTGGGACCCCTAGGACTGCTCCTTGGAAGGGCTAGGGGGTCTCGGGGAGCTTGGTGATCGGCCATTTGTGGCTGAAGTACAGCCGCATGGTGAAGGCACCTGCTCTCTGCAAGCTTCCTGCCACAAGGCTTGTCCAGGGTGCCTGCAGCTTTAAGTGGGGGCAGAAGACAGGAACTATACAGTTCTGATTAACTTTTTGTTGTTGTTGTTGTTGGGTTTTTTCCTGGAGGCCAATTCTTGCACAAAAACCCTGCTGCCCGTCCCCACACACCTTTTTGCACAATGACTCTTGCACAAAAAGGAGTTATTCCTTGTAGAAAGAGGTATACCTACACCACAAAAACAGCTCTGTTCTGTCGATTCACTGTAAATTTTCTTGCGCAAAAACGTGTTTGAGGTGTGGACACTCCACAAGTTTTAGCACAAAAACTCTGCAGTGTAGACATAGCCTGATGGAAAACCTGAAAGGGAACACTGTGCAGGACTCGGCCTTAATGGCTAAAGAATCACCACTGGGGAGTTAATAAGTTGGAAACAGAAGTAAAAAAAGAAATTCAATGAATAAAAATCCCATTAACATATACATATAAGATAATTGGTCTGCCTTTGCTCCTGTTGGCCTAAATGGGAGAAGGATCAGGCTAACTGTGCTTATCTATTTTTCTCACTTCTTGCATATATATTTACATACAAATATTAATGTTTAAGCAGTTTTAGATATTTTCCCTTTTTTCCAGATGGCATAAAGCAATCTTGTCTCTTTGAAAAAAACATACAAAGTGAAGCAGATGCACTGAGCATGTGGAAATGAGAAAAAAATACCTTGCATAACAAACACACATTTTCTCAGATCTTGATTATTCCTAGGGTTCTGGAGTAGTATTTTCAACTACAGATTAAAGATAACTATAAACAAATATCTGCAGACCCAGCAGATGTACAGCATCAGAGAGGAAGAATGGACTTTTGGTTAAGAAGAGCTGAGCCTTATTTCTGATTTTACTTCCTGTTTCTGGTGAAACTCATTTATACCTGTCTGTGCCTCAGTTCCTTTACCTGTAAAATGGAGTAATAATACCAAATCACATAGAAGATTTGGAAGATTATACTGAGTCATGGTTCATTTTGAGATTCTCAGATAGAAACAATATAGAAAGGCTATTAGTATCAGTAGAAAACAACACTATCAAAACTACATTTCCTGAATTAAAAGTTTCAGGGGGTAGCTGAGTTAGTTGGTACAGGATAAATTTAAAAAACAACATATATTCTGGTAGCACTTTATAGACTAACAAAACATGTAGATGGTATCATGAGCTTGCGTGGGCACAGCCCACTTCCTCAGATGACCAGTGTTGGATGTCCAGAACTAAAATAAATAGGGGGGGAGGCGAACGAAAAAAATGGGTGGGGGGGAAACTAGAAGAGGTAGTGGGCATAAAAAATATCAAGGGGAAAGCCAAGCTGGAATGTAACAGGAAAAACACCTTTTCCCTCAAGAGGACTAAGGCTGTCTGCCCTGGCTCCTATGTCAACATTGAGCCCAAAGGGGACCACCATAGGGCAGTACTTATGCAAGTGCACAGAGCAATAAATTGTATTTTGTTGCGTAGCACTGCTACTCTGGGAAATGTGGATGACATAAAGCTGGCTTCGCTAATGTGGGCTTCCAAACTTTGGCTGGGCAATCGATGACACTCATTTTTCCCATTGTAGTGCCACCCCCACCTTGCCTCAGAGTATATCAGTTGTAAAGGGTACTGCTCCATGGTACCTCAGGTGCTTGTGGATCACCACAGGCATTTTTAAAGTTCCCAGAGTTTGTAAGAGGGAAGGGTGCATCTGTTTACCTCTGTACGTATCTGCAGAGCAAAGCTTTGGCCAGAGTGGTTAATTGGGCATTATTGGAAACATGATGGAGGCCAATAAACTCAACAAAAACATACTGTAGTACACACTGCATGATTGTTGACAAAGTCAGAAGGAGAGACAAAAGTCTTGTGCCGAGATGAAAGGTTTTTTCATCACCAAAAGTGGGGGTATGTCATGACTTTTGTTGCATGGCAATGTGAACTCACTCTGGCTTTTGTCACCAGAAAGCGTTTTGTGGCAACCAAACTTGCAAATGTAAACAAGACCTATGTATAAAATAGGTGGCTTGTGCTATGAGAATCTTTAGAAGAATGGAGAGCTGCATAACTAAGTGGTCCCACCAATCTGTGCTTGTCTCGTGGGACCAGAACTGGCATTCCACTGTGTTAACAGGATTGGCTGCCACCAAAATCTGCCAATTGCTCCACTCACATGTTTCACACATGTCTCTGTTTGTGTGACCTCCACACATTCTTCCTTGCACCAGCAGCTCCTGGCTAGGCTCTGGACATACCACAGCATAATGAGTAAGGTGTTTGCAATGCTTTCCACAGCACTCTGTATCTGAATGTGATCCATGCTTGCTCTGCTATGGCATCTGCCCATATAGCCAGAGAAAAAAGGGCATAAAAAATTGTTTGCTGTTGCTTTCAAATGGAGGGGGAGGGAGGAGATAAATGCACCATGGGAAGCTAATGACATGTGCCCCCAAACACCCATTGCACTTTTTTGGTCCCAGCAGGCACTGGCAGCCTAACCCAGAATGCAAAGGGGTGGCAGAAATTGTGGAATAGCTATCAATAGTGCATTGCTCTCAAAGTCGACGACAGTTACTTTATTGGGGGCACACTTTGTCAAACTGTTGCATACAATAGAGACATGCATCTTCCACTTTACAAAAGCGGATGCTAAAAAAATCAACTTTAATAAATTTGACCTAATCTCATAGGGTATGTCTGCACTACAGCGTTATTTCAAAATATCTTATTTTGAAATAGTATATCGAAATAGCTTATTTTGAAATTACGTGTCTACACACAAAATGCATTTTGAAATAGCTTGTTGCTATTTCAAAATAGTGTGTCCACATTGAGTGGACGCTGAATCACATTTAAGGCTGGCTAGAACCAGGTCCGGCAGGGCATCAGGTCAGAGTTACTTTGTGTGGCTTCTGCCTGAGGCTATCTGATGCCTGTGCTTAAAGGGACGCCAACGCCCCCCGACAGCCAGTTCTCAGGTTTCCCTGCTTGCTTGCCTACCTCGATGAGGGTCAGCAAAGCATTTTGTCTCTGTGTCCTCTGGTTGCCCTCACTCGGGATACCACAGCACTCTGCAACATGGAGCCAGAGCAGCCCTGGGCACTCTGGTGCTTCTCTTGGACACATTGCTGCAAGCCTGGTTGCACTTTCTGCAGTCTGCCATCCGGGAGGTCCATCGTGGGGCTGTCAGTATACAGGAGGCCCTGCGGGAGAGCTTCCACCCTGAGAAGTACTAAGAGCCTCCCTGGTCTGCCCGATTGGAGGCTTGTGCCTCATTCCTCTCTCACATCCTTCCACTTACCCCTCCCTAGCTCCCCTTCATTCCACGAGGAGAACAGTTAATTCGAACTAAGGACTTAGTTCAAATTAACGTTTCACAGCCGCATGTAGCCACGTGGCATTGAGTTCGGTCTAGTGAAATTTCAAAATGGCGACCGGACCAGAACATGCAAATAAAGCCCAGGATATTTAAATCCTGGGCTTCATTTGCAACTCCGGTTGCCTCATTTGCCTACCTTGCTCGAATTAACGAGCTAGTGTAGACATACCCAGAGTTACCAAACCTTTTAGTAATGTGACTATTACAGGTATTTTCAAACTTAGTGGCTCTCTACAACCAAATATCATTATTTTTTAACCAACTCAGGACAATACAGACTGACCCTTCTAGTCAGGCACTCTTGTGTCCTGATTGGTGCTGAATCATAGAATTTACCAAACCATGGGATGTCAATATTGTCTGGCAGCATTTCCAACACTTCTGCTGCTTGTTAGGCTCTTAAAAGACAATTAGGGTAAATTAGAGCTAAATAACAGCACAGAACTCTGAGAGCCAGCAGGCACTGGCAGCCTAACCCAGAATGCAAAGGGGTGGCAGAAATTGTGGAATAGCTATCAACAGTGCATTGCTCTCAAAGTCGAGGACAGTTACTTTATTGGGGGTGCACTTTGTCAAACTTGCATACAATGGAGACATGCATCTTCAACTTTACAAAAGCGGATGCTAAAAAAATCAACCTTTATACATTTGACCTAATCTCATAGGGTATGTCTACACTACAACATTATTTCGAAATATCTTACTTTGAAATAGTATATCGAAATAGCTTATTTTGAAAATACGTGTCTACACACAAAATGCATTTTGAAATAGCTTCAGAAAACAGCTAGATAGATTCATGTAGGTTAGGTCCATCAATGGCTATTAGCCAGGATGGGTAGGAATGGTGTCCCTAGTCTCTGTTTCTCTGGAGGTGGGTGACAGGAGAGGGATCACGTGAGGATTAGCTGTTGTGATCCTTCCCTCTGGGGCATCTGGTATTGACCACTGTTGGCAGACAGGATATTGGGCTAGATGGACCTTCGGTCTGACCCAGTATGGCCATTCTTATGTTCTTATAGGACTGTGGCACCTTTGACTATATCAGAAGAGGAGCCCTTAAAAAGTAGTAAGAGATCCTAGCCCTCTAACTCTCCCAGTAATGCATCACAGATGGAGCATGGTTCTTACATGCTCCAAGAGAAATCTGGCATCAGTACCCCAGCAGAGCTTTGTGTAGCTTCTGCTTCATTTGACTGGCTACAGTCTGAGCTGTGGACATTTTACCCTGTGAAGTCATTCTCAGGTTCAGGATCATGGTGTTTAAATGCAATGACAATATGTTGCAATGCCATTTCTTGATATTGTCTGTGATCGTTTTGATGATTACTATTTAACATTTAAGTTTTTTCATTCATTTGAAAGAATATTGAAAGTGGAGTTTATTCACATGCTACATCCTAAAATACCAGAGAAGTGGAGGAGATACTGGAAAACTCACTATTAATCCATAAGGAATGTGAGGGATGTTTTGAGGTGGAAGACAATTTGAAGTGTGTATCCATAAACTTAAAATTTGAAACAAAACTCTCTGGTGAGTAGGTTCAACTAAAACTGAGACTGGGTCTCATTGAGTTGCAAAATAAATTATTGTTTGTCATTGACATTCTCTCAATGAAGATGAGGAGACAGGAATGTGAAATTTTGAAGGACATAGGCTTCTCTTTTATGTGCTATGGCTTGTCTATTTCCAGGCTACTCAGCTGTCCTCTGATGTACAGAGAATTGCTATCTGCCTTTTAAATTTGTCTTTCCTTTTTTTGGTCTTTGCAATTTGTTATAGATCTTGGACATGAGTGCTGTATGTCTGCCAGTCCATTCTGGTAGCGGGGGTAATATTAAAGCTGGGGTATTTAAAAATTGGAAGTTATTATTTATTATTAAAATGGCAAAACAAACAAACAAAACCTCATACTTCAGGATGCACGTAGTACAATTGTAGTGGGAAGCCCTCAGGCTGTAGTTAGGCTAGTCAGAAATAAATCAACCCTCTCTAAGTGTGAGTAAGCTCTGATATACCTGAAAACACCTTAAAGCTAAACAAAAAGACCCTCAGCATGTTTCATTTCTTGGTTGCATATAGTGTTATATCCTGAGCTGCTGTAAATGGAGCTATTCTGACTTATACAAGTTAAGGATCTGACCTATACATTTTAATGATACTATAATATCCACACTCACTGCCCCACTTGTATAAATTGAAAAAATATGCATATTGCCAAAATCATTTATATTTCATTGTCTTTCCACCCCCCACCCCCATCAGGATTAGGAACCCATTTTGGTAGGCATTGTGCAGAGTCAAGACATTTCTAATTTATTCAGATGCCTCTAGTGGCTTGCCGTCATGTCATCTTGCACTGTAATTATATCACATTTCACATCTTTTGCTGTTAGCCTCTCATTCACAAATTAAATAGGGTGAGTTTTGATTAGAAATTGGATTAGAAACTTGTAATCAACCCAAATACTGCAAGATATGGTATTGGTGATTCTGGAGACCTTGTTTGCTAATTTGCCATATAGTCCTGGGGATAAACATCAGTTAACTATTGAATATCACGAATGGGAATGATACCGTCAAAGAAAGGAAGTCATATTCAAAACCATTACTGAAATGCTGATTTTTCTGTGCAATCTATTTTTTTTTTTTGCAATTGGTAAATAATAACTAAAGATTTTGTTGCTCTGCCTGGGACTATAGTTACTAGTGAATATCCTTGTATCACCAATTTCTGCCTTAATGATTTTTAGTATCTTTTAAAGGAAAATTCAACTTCAGGCAATGATTTTAAACTGGACAGATCTGTCTTTCTCTGAGGGTATGTCTACACTACCCCGCTAGTTCGAACTAGCGGGGGTAATGTAGTCATCCGCAGTTGCAAATGAAGCCCGGGATTTGAATTTCCCGGGCTTCATTTGTAAGAAGCTGGCCGGCGCCATTTTAAAATGCCGGCTAGTTCGGACCCCGTGCCGCGCAGCTACATGCGGCACGGACTACCTAGTTTGGATTAGGCTTCTAATCTGAACTAGCTAGTCCATGCCGCATGTAGCCGCGCGGCACGGGGTCCGAACTAGCCGGCATTTAAAAATGGCGCCGACCGGCTTCATGCAAATGAAGCCCGGGAAATTCAAATCCCGGGCTTCATTTGCAACTGCGGATGACTACATTACCCCCGCTAGTTCGAACTAGCGGGGTAGTGTAGACATACCCTGAGAGTGTCTTCTGTTACACACTTTCTTTTTCTATAAACTATCACCACTATTAAATTTTAATTCTTTTCCAACCCCTCTTTCCTGCTGCGGTCTTTTTGAGTAATAAAACATAGACATAAAATAATTTTCTGGACTTTTAATTTTAGGGGAGAAATGCAATGCCATAGTAGTTCTAGAAAACTAAAGTAAGGCCTCTCATGTTCATTATGGAAAGATTGTAATATCTAAAATTAATCTCACTCAGATCTCTGAAACATCAATTTCCCATTTAAAAAAAATGCAGCTATCATTTGGGGTTCCTCAATGGTTTCCTTTTAAATATTAAGGCCTGCACAGTGGCATAAATGAAAGATAAGCTTTGTGTGTGGCAACGCCTCATCTCCTCTCCTGTGCAACTACAGCAGGAGCTCTTGGAACTCCAAGGAAACTAGCCACTATTCCATTTTTAAAGGAGTTACAGTAAATGCTCACCTCCATAGCTTACCAATTTTGTTGGCCAAGTGCAGACTGATGAAGGCTACAGTCTGCCTTCACTGCCAGCCCACCGTTGTACTTCTTTGTGTAGGGTAACATTGATTATGGTACTAACTCTGCAGAGTTTTACACATTGGATCATTAATAATAGGAATGGAAGAAGGAGACTCCATGCCCCTGCATGCTCACATGGGCTATGTCTACACAGCAACATTATTTCAAACTAGCATTATTTAGCAATAACATAGTCTGCAGCAACACAGCCAAAAGTTATTTCAACATAATGTCAAAATACTGTCAAGCTGGAGGACGACTTACTCCGACTCTTGTAACCCTCATTTTATGAGGAGTAAGGGAAGTCAGAAGAAGAATGCTCTATTTCAAAATAAGTGCTATGTAGACAGTGCCAAAACTTGAAATAAGCTATTTTGAAATAAGCTATGCAATTGACGTAGCTTAATTTGCATAGTTTATTTCGAGTTAAACCCTGCTATGTAGACGCGCCCATAGGGACCAATATAGGGACTGAGAATAGCTCGGTTCTGAGATTTTCCCATATCTCTAAATCATCCCATAATTTTGCTCATAATGGAGTAGCAATAAGTACAATTTTTAATTGGTGAATGTGAGCCTTAACAGGAGAATGGAACATGATTCACCTATCCTTTTCTTAAAAATGTTTCATTCATTGATTTCTCTGAGTTAAGACATTAGAGGTTACTTTTCTTTTAAAAATACAGGTCAAAGGTCTATAGTGATGACGCAGCTTTACAGCTGATATGTTTAAGTCACTCTTTTGCATTAAAAATAAGGATTTAAACTTAATTTTAGCCTATTTTACCTTCCCGTAAGCTAGCAATAGTTTCCTTTGTTCTCTCAAATGAAAGAGAACTTTAAATTTGGGGAAACCATTTCCATTATTGATTTATCTTAGTCTTTGATAGTGAACTTTAAAATTTGTATCCATATCTGCTTCTTTCTTTTTAAGAAAAAAATAATTATGTCTTTAACAGCATTATTGCAATTGTTTGCATTTTTTAGTTGTTCTTTTGGAAGGGTAACTATTTTTGTTGATAATGTGTTTTTTAATATATAACAGAAATTTTTAAAGGAATTCTTTGAGGATTTTGTTAAAATACTTTTGTTCTTGGCTTCAAAATTTTAATACTTTGAATGATTTAAAAATAACTTTGAAGTATTTAATATGTGGCATGGTATCACAGTTAATATGTAAATAACTGAGGCATAGGAGACATCATATTTTCCTATCTGTCACAAAAGAGGGACATTTTTCCCTCAACCGTTTTTAATTTTTTTTAACTTATGAGTAAATAGGGAAATATTGATCTTTAGTAGATCAACTAAACTTTCTAGAATGATGATTCTTAAGTAAATAAAATATTTTTCATTAATGCAGGTAAGCACGTGGCAGAGTGACTTTGGTCAATGATTAGAAAGGCTTTTTGCCAAGGCCTTGAAGTCAATGGGATTACTCATGTGCAAAAACTAAATATATGCTCAAATTATTTGCCAAAATATGGCTGATAGTTATCAGATGCAGATGAACTAGGGCCAGGAAGGATGGGATAGTATTTAGTGCACTAGCCTTACACCTGGGATTCTTGTTACCTCCACAGACTTCCTTTGTGATGTTGGGAAAATCACTTACATCCCAGTCCATTAAAGTAAATGACATGATTCCCAATAACTTCAAGGGGAGCTGGATCAGTCCTTCTTTGCCTCAGCTTCTCAACTCTAGGAAAGTTGTAAGGATACAAGACATTATAGATTTAGAGCAGGGTTT
This sequence comes from Pelodiscus sinensis, assembly GCF_049634645.1. Taxonomy (NCBI): domain Eukaryota; kingdom Metazoa; phylum Chordata; order Testudines; family Trionychidae; genus Pelodiscus; species Pelodiscus sinensis. Next base: position 14,695,050 of record NC_134723.1, read on the forward strand.
CCCAACCTATGGGTCACAACCCAAATATGGGTCGCCATTACATTTCAAAAGGGTCACCAAGTGTCTCCCCAGGTGGCTCTGTTCCCCCTCTTCCCCCCGTCTTTGAACTGCCTTGGGTCACCAAGTCTTCCCGAATTGTCAAAATGGGTCCCCATCTGGAAAAGGCTGGAAACCGCTGATTTAGAGGTACTCACATATAATGAAGGGGGCCTTATAAGTATGTTAGCTCCATTAAGGAAAGCTCCCAGATAGAAAGGGGACATTCAAACCCATTTCGACTATTTAATGTAAAAGGATTTGAAAAGGAAAATTTGTGGACATGATTTCTTCTGTGGCTCCAGGCATACAACGTAAATGTTTTGCTTTAGTTTTTCCATTTGTGAAACAGAGACAAAAATACTTAATTATTAAAGGAAGCTTTTGCAAGAATAACTGCATGTTTGTAAAGAGCTTTGACAAAGATTAAGAGTTAAGTATAATTATTTTAGGCTACATGTGAGAGGAAGACTTGTAAATTCAAAAGTTAAATTCTGCAAATACATGAAAATGCTCAAATATCAGCCATAAAAAAATGAGACAATCAGAAGCCCGGGGAACAGGACTCTTTTCCATAACATGAGAAGGGAAGGGCGATACTGAGGTGTTATGGTGAGAGCAGACGCTGGGGCAGCAAACCCACATGGGAGAGCTATCCTGTAGAATGTCCAGCAGGTGCAACTACACTACCAAGGGAGTTGCCAGCAGGGCTGGGCCCCAACATCTTGCCTGCCGGCACATTGAGTAATTAGCTCCCCTTCCCCAAACTCTTTCCCCCCTCTCAGCCCTTGGCTGCAGTGCCGCAGGGCAGGGGGGAGACTGTGACAAAGAAAATGTTGCTTGCAGCCAGACGGGTGGGGAGAGGGGAGGGAGAGAAATCACCCCGGCAGCTGGGGGTAGCTGGGGAAGAGAAAAGGCCTTTGTCGATGGGACCCCCACCCGGAGCCTCTCCTTACCTTCACTCTCACACTCTCCCCTGCCCCCTGACTCCTGCATCCCCCCCCCCCACACACTTCCAGTCCCCTGCCCTGAAGGATGTAGGCAATGCTGGGTAAGGTAAAAAAGGAAGAATATGAACATCAGAAGACTTCAAAACATGGAATCAGAACATCAGATGCACATGTCTATCTGAAGTTTTATTATTTTAATGATACAATTTGAACCATTTGATAAAATGCTGTGCTCAATTATTAATTAGTTCAAACCTTGTTGATCAAAAACATAATCAAAGAAAACAAATTAATTTATCGAATGTAAAAAGGTGCAGTTTTTTCCCTTTAATCTTGTCAATGTGCGTCTTGAATGTGTTTAGGCCATTCTAATTGACTGGGTCTTAGTTCAATAAAATATAGGGAAATGCTGCAATGAGGCCACTGAATGTGCAATTTAATTATGCTGGTGTGCACTTCTATTTGTTTCTAATGCAGAGAATCTATTGGTAAAATGAATGCCCATTTTGTGGTCTGTTATGCAGAAAATGTTTAATCCAGTGTTTGATTTACTCTGTTAAATCTTCTTTATTGAATGCAGTTATTCATCCGTGAAGAATTCGGTATGCTGCTTTCTGCTACTATGACATTGCAATTAAACAGCTAAAAAGAAAAACATGGTAAGACATTTTTTAAAGGTCCATGACATTCCCATAAAATTATTCATATTTATATATTGCTTGTCTCTTTTATTTGTTTTTAAAATAGCCAATACTAAAACTGAAGATTATTGAGAAATATTTTTGCATTGCAAAGGTTGATAAATCCACCAGTAAAAGATCCTAGATGAGCATTTTATCAAATAAACTAGTACTAAGAATTTCTGCTCCAGTAGATAATGACTGTCATCATGAAATAGGATTGTACTGATTGCCAACTTATGAATGAAGCTAACAGGAGTTCAGAGAACTAAACAACAGCATTTTGTGATGGGATAAATAGTTGGGCACTTTGGATACAGAAAGACATTGATAGCAAAATAATTCTACTGCAATGCACATTTAGAATGGTGTTAAACCATGAAGCATATTCTCAAGTTTAAATACTTGAAATAATGTTGTCATGCACTTTCTTTTCTTAAAAAAAGGTCTGAGAGGTGAATTTATAATTTTTCTGTCATATTTCATAAAACATTACAGTATATATAACAACATTCTCAATGATATTTGAAAAACAACTTAAAAAACCAGCAAGTAGTTCTCCGGCACTTTAGGCTATGTCTACACTACCAGGTTATTTCAAAGTGAGTTATTTTGAAATAACTCCAGAAATAACCATTTTGAAATAGCACGTCCACATTAAAAGTCACCACTGAAATAGCACAGATTTATATTGAAATAGTGCGTCCACACTGATTGGAGACTGAGTCTCATTTAAAGTCGCCCTGGAAGCAGGGCATCAGGACAACAGTCATTTCCTATAGCTGCTTCCTGAGGCAAGCTGAGAGTCGTGCTTAGAGGGGCTCCTCTCCACAGCTGAGTCTCACACTCCTCTTCTCCACCAACTACCTCCTCCAGAGATAGCAAACTCACACAGAGTGCTTTGGTTGCCCATGTGAACGCCACAGCACTTCCACACAGTTCATGAAGACTTCCCAAATGGTGCTGCAGGAGCACAACGACCAGCTTGGAGTGGGAGACTTCCTCACCCAGGCCTGGGTGCTCCTCCTGAACCACATTCCTAGCCATCTGCCCCTGCACACCATGCACGAGTTTTGACTGGAGAGACCTCATCATCGTGCAGTGGTGGGATGACCAGCAGTGGCTCCAGAACTTCCACATATAGAAGTCCACCTTCCTGGAACTCTGCAAGTGGCTCGCCCTGTTCTCTGGTGACAGGACACCCAGATGAAACCTTCCATACCACTCCAGAAGGGTGTTACCATTGCAATTTGGAAGCTTGCCACACCGGACAACTACCGCTCCTTCAGGAACCAGGTCAGTGTGGGGAGATTGACCTCTGGGGCGGAGCTCATGCAGGTCTGATGCTTTTACTATGTTATTAAGATGGTGGTGAAGCACTACAATGGGTTTCCTAGGGAGGTTTGGTAGTGGATTCTCCCTCCCTGGTTTTACAGCCTTAGCTTGACAAAGCTCCAGCTGGGATTATTTAGTTGAGGTTGGTCCTGCTTTGGGAAAGGGGTTGGACTTGGGGACCTCCTGAGAGCACTTCCAACCCTTGATTCTATTTTTCTTTGATTCTATAGGTGATGAAGATGTCATCCTGCTGTGCAGAGTCATCACCCTGGGCAATGTGGACCCCATCATTGCTGGCTTTGCCACCAAGGGCTTCCACAACTATGTGTGGGGGACATCAGCAGCACCCACATCCCCAACTTGGTCCCCAACTGTAGCCAGACAGAACCCCCCCCACAACATCCATTTTGCTTGCCCCTCCAAGGTGCCTCAGAGCACACAGAGCATAGAAAGCAATAAAATCAGCATAGTCTTTGATGCCTTGACAGAGGCCCGGATATGCTGGCTCATCTGACCCTGGATAACTGTAAACAGATTAGAGGATGAGCAAGCTAGTCGTCAGCCAAGATTCTGCGAGAAACCGCCCTTGACTGTCACCTATGTTGATACGATCACACGCAAGCGTCCCGGAGAGGAATCTCCTACTGAGCAAAGAATGTCCAGTACTCCCAATTTAGTTCTCTCTCTCTCACAAGTGTAAATTACGTCAAAACTCCCTTGTAAGAACGGGCGTCACAAAGACGAACCAGCATAATTTGGCACCATAGATAAGAAAGAGAATACGTGACCCCGTGGGTATAAAGATGGGGCCCAGCAGCACACTTACTTGAATGTCAATCTACCATCTACCTGCTGGTTGGGTTAGGTAATTTCCTCCCGAGGTCTACATGGGGACCCCCAGCCTCATATTCGTCTTTCCCGGGGATTGAGTGACTGGTCCTGGCCTGACACGCTGGAATCGAGAGACGTAGAAGGGGGTAAAAATTGTACCTGTATGTGTCCTTTATCTTAGTGCATGCATAGATTGAGAGTTCTTTAAAGATTAAGCTGTCATTTGGTACCGGTAGGGATTCCAACTCCTCCTACAGCGTCGCCCGTCGTCGATTTTGGAGAATTGGCTCTGGTGGCGGCAGCGCTTTTCTATTCGCATAACTGTCCTCCCACAGTGCCCACACACCCTGGACTTTACCCCTTCCGGGGTAAATTCGGGGCGTCCGAGCATGGACGGAATAGTCTGGTGCCACCTTGCTCCGCGCCCTTATCGCTGCCCCCTGTGACGCACCTTTCTCGCTGGATCCCGGTGACACATGTCTGAAACGCCCCTTGCTCACTCTCTCAGGAGTTCCCTTCTTAGCTTAGGGGTAGAGAAGGGAGGGGGGGCCCAGGCCCACCCTCACTCCCGGGCCCCAGCCCAGGGCCCTAAAGGACAAACACTGGTTTCGGTCCGGGTCCGGCTGGCAGGGGCATTCTGCCGAAACCTGCCAATCTGCGGGGTTCTTATATGACCCCGCCCTAGACTACTTCCTCTCTGTTCCAGCTCCCCTCCCTTGCTGCTGGCTTACCCGGCCCTCCGTGGGCCAGCCATTCGTTGCTCCAGACGGCCTTCTGGACCCTGTTGCTCCACAAGTGTCTGAAATGTCCTGCCTTCCACAGCTGCAGGTTCGTGCCCTCACCCATCCTCTGGGGTCGAAGGTTCCAATCTCCAGCGTTTGTCTTTCTGCCGCATCCCCCTCTCTTGCACAGCCCGGGGGCGGCATTTAATACTCCTGCTGCGCCCGGCGCTGGAGGGGGACGTTATGCTGACGTCACCCTGACGTCACCGGATAGCTCTGCCCCTCCCGCAGCATCCGTGCCGCGGAGCCTGAGGCTGCCAGCTGGTGCGCAGCACATGTACACCCAGCATAATGCCGGTATGCGCCTCCCCGCCACCCAAATAGGGCGCTTGCCACTGGGGCTTTAGTGCGGGGTTGTGGGGCCCCATCACAGTACCATTATTTTTGTTTTGTTTTCTTTGTTTTTTTTTTTTATTTTAATTTTTCCTTTTTCCTTTGTAACCATTTTAAGAGCTGTATTTGCTAGCAGTTAAGAAGTAGAACAATAGCCATTGTAACAACATGCTTTATAAGCCTTCTTAATAAACCTGTAACTATTTAAGCTTTAACCTGACTCCTTCAGTTGCTGTAACAGAACCAAGCACAATTTAAAAGAACTCCAGCTGGTCAAAGGGGTAGATGCAGGCAGAGCTGGGCGTTTGGATCGTGTCACCTCCAGAGGACAGATCCGTGGGGCACCTGTCAGATTTCCCTAGGTTGTCCACTGCGAAGGGACCGTGTGTCCTAGTAGTTAAAGTCGCGGGTGTAATAAGCTCTCCTGTAAACTTTTGGGGTACCTGTCAGCCTCTCTGGGACCCTGCGAAGGGACCCTGTGTCCTAGCAGTTGAAGTCTCGGGTGTATAATAGAACTCACACGCACACACACCACTCACTACCCCGACCGTTGGCTGACACCGACCACCAGGCCTCGGACTATATCAATAGGAAGGGGTACTTTTCCATCGTGCTGCAGGCCCTAGTGGATCACCAGGGTCAGCTCACAGACATCTACGTCGGATGGTTAGGGAAGAGGTATGACACCCATATGGTCAGGTACTCCAGTCTCTTCCATAGCATGAACACCAACACATTGTTTCCCCAACCACATTATCAGGGTCAGGGAAGTGGACATGCCCACGTGCATCATGGACAATGCAGCCTACCCATTGGTCCCCCGGATAATGAAGCCCTACATGGGACACCTGGGCCGAACCAAAGAACGCTTCAACACCAGGCTCAGCAGGTGCTGCACGATTGTGGAGGGTGCCTTCAGCCTCCTCAAAGGGAGGTTTTGGTGTCTCCTCAACCTCCTGGACCTCAAAGACTGGACCATTCCCCAGGTTGTAGCAGCTTACTTCATGCTCTACAACCTATGTGAGAACAAGGGGGAGACTTTCCTTCCTGGCTTGGGGGCAGAGGCTGAGCAGCTCGCCAGGGCTTTTGAGCAGCCATGCACTGCTGCCATTTGGCAAGCCCATCAGGAGGCTATGCTCATGAAGGAGGCCCTGAGGGACAGTTTCAGCCTACGCTAGGCTAACAGCCGTTAGTTCGAATTAACTTTAATAGGGGCTACACATAAAACCGCTAATTTGAATTTAAATTGAACTAGCGGAGCACTTAATTCGAACTAGGTAAACCTCATTCTACGAGGACTAATGCCTAGTTCGAATTAAGGGCTGTGTAGACACTTAATTCGAACTAGTTGGAGGCTAGCCCTTCCCAGCTTTCCCTGGTGGCCACTCTGGGCCAAACCAGGGAAACTCTTCTGCCCCCCCCCCTCCTGGCCCCAGAGCCCTTAAAGGGTCATGGTCTGGCTATGGTGCTTGTGCCAGTTGCAAGCCTGCCCGCACCCAGCCAGCAAACCCTGCACCTGACACGGCATGAGCCAGCCACCCGCTGCCACCCATCCTTCTGCCTCTTCCCAGGACCGGGCTGGCAGCTCACAGGAGCCTGCCCGGGGCCGCAAGAGGCGGGCGCCCGCCTTGTCTAGTGCGGAGATTGTGGACCTCATCGAGGTTTGGGGGGAGGCCTCCAACATCCACGATCTCTGCACTAGGCACAAGAATGCGGCCGTCTAGGGAAAGAGAGCTGCCATCCTGGCCACCAAATGCTACTTGCGAACCCAGGAGCAGGTTTGCATGAAAATCAAGTTGGTCCAGTGAGACCCCTGACCCTGAGCTTAGAACATAAGAATGGCCATACTGGGTCAGACCAAAGGTCCATCTAGCCCAGTAGCCTGTCTGCCGACACCGGCCAACACCAGGTACCCCGGAGGGGATGGACCAAAGACAATGACCAAGTGATTTGTCTCATGCCATCCATCTCCAGCCTTCCACAAACAGAGGCCAGGGACACCATTCCTACCCCCTGGCTAATAGCACTCCATGGACCCAACCTCCATGAATTTATCTAACTTCTCTTTAAACTCTGTTAGAGTTCTAGCCTTCACAGCCTCCTGTGGCAAGGAGTTCCACAGGTTGACTATGTGCTGTGTGAAGAACTTTCGCATATTAGTTTTAAACCTGCTATCCATTCATTTCATTTGGCATCCTCTAGTTCTTCTATTATGGGAACTAATGAAGAATTTTTCTTTATTCACCCTCTCCACACCACTCATGCTTTTATAGACCTCTATCATATCCCCCCTCAGTCTCCTCTTTTCTAAGCTGAAAAGTCCCAGTCTCTTTAACCTCTCTTCATATGGGACCTGTTCCAAACCCCTAATCATTGTAGTTGCCCTTTTCTGAACCCTTACCAAGGCCAAAATATCTTTTTTGAGGTGAGGAGAACCACATCTGTACACAGTACTGAAGATATGGCATACCATAGTTTTATACTTCCCCTCCTCCTTCTTCCCCTAGCTTCCCCCTTCTAGCTCCCTCCTCCCAGGTTTCCACTTCCCCTCTCCCACCCTCTCTCTTCCCCTCTCTCACCTCCTTTTCGAAGTCTCCCCAGAAATTAATCCCCCCCCCCAGGTTTGTTAAATAAAGAGAGTTTCTATTTTTGACCACACGTGTACTTTATTTTTTACATCAGAAAGAGGGGCTAGGGAGGGGTAAGTGGAAGGAGGTGAGGGAGGAATGGGGCATGAGCCCCCGATGGGGAGGACTGGGGTGGCTCTGCAGGCTCCTCGGGGTGGAAGCTCTCCTGCAGGGCCTCATGGATCCTGACAGCCCCCCCATTAACCCTCCCTATGACACCCTTTTGGATACCTGAAAACTGTTATGTCCCCCCTCAGTCTTCTCTTTTCTAAACAAACCCAATTCTTTCAGCCTTCCTTCATAGGTCATGTTCTCTATACCTTTAATTATTCTTGCTGTTCTTCTCTGGACCCTCTTCAATTTCTCCACATCTTTCTTGAAATGCGGTGACCAGAACTGGACACAATACTCCAACTGAGGCCTAACCAGCGCAGAGTAGAGTGGAAGAATGACTTCTCGTGTCTTGCTCATAACACATCTATTAATGCATCCCAGAATCATGTTTGCTTTTTTTGCAACAGCATCACACTGCTGACTCATATTCAGCTTGTGGTCCATTATAACCCCTAGATCCCTTTCTGCTATACTCCTTCCTAGACAGTTGCTTCCCATTGTGTATGTGTGAAACTGATTGTTCCTTCCTAAGTGCAGTACTTTGCATTTGTCTTTATTAAACTTCATCGTGTTTACCTCAGACCATTTCTCCAATTTGTCCAGATCATTTTGAATTATGACCCTATCCTCCAGATTAGTCGCAACCACTCCCAGTTTGGTAACATCTGCTTACTTAATAAGCATACTTTCTATGCCAATATCTAAATCGTTGATGAAGATATTGAACAGAGCTGGTCCCAAAACAGACTCCTGCGGAATCCAACTTGTTATACCTTTCCAGCAGGATTGTGAACCATTCCTAACTACTCTCTGGCTACGTCTACACTGGCATGAATTTCCGAACATGCTTTTAACGGAAAAGTTTTCCGTTAAAAGCATTTTCAGAAAAGCACGTCTAGATTGGCAGGATGCTTTTCTGCAAAAGCACTTTTTGCGGAAAAGCGTCCGTGGCCAAACTAGACGCGGTTTTCCACAAAAAAGCCCCGAATTGCCATTTTCGGGATTGGGGCTTTTTTGCGGAAAACAGTACTATGCTGTCTACACTGGCCCTTTTGGGCAAAAGTCTTTCGGAAAAAGACTTTTGCCCGAACGGGAGCAGCATAGTTTTTCTGGAAAAGCACTGATGATTTTACATGAGATCGTCAGCGCTTTTCCGGAAATTCAAATGGCCAGTGTAGACAGCTGGCAAGTTTTTCCGGAAAAGCTGCTGACTATCCGGAAAAACTTGCCAGTCTAGACACAGCCTCTGAGTATGGTTATCCAGCCAGTCATGCACCCACCTTATAGTAGCCCCATCTAAGTTGTATTTGCCTAGTTTATTGATGAGTATCACGCGAGACTATAGAGTACATCTCCATAGGGTACGTCTAGACTTACTTTCACTTTCGAAAGGTATGCAAATTTGGCAGTAATTTGCATATCTTTTGATCTCTTTTTCAAGTTTTTTTTTTTGAAAAAGCAACCTGTTTTCGAAAGAACCTATAAACCTCAATTTTTGAGAAAGATGGTTCTTTTTAAAAAAGGGGAACTGCATCTAACCTGCTGGCTTTTTTGAAAAAAAAAAAAACTCTTTCAAAAAAGCGATCAGAAGAAGATAAGGAAATTACTGTGTAATTTGCATATCTTCTTTTGAAAGTGAAAGTAAGTCCAGACCTACCATAGAAGTGACACTGGACAACAAATTATGTCACCAATTACATAAAAGATGGTAGCAAAAAGGGCCAATGCAGTTTTGGGCTACATATTTATGCATAACATCAGGAAGTGAGAAAGTAACGATTTACCCCCTGTAATAATGCATTTGGTCAGAGGCATCTCATTACCAGAAAGATATTACTAATTTTGAGAAAATCAACAGAAATATAACAATTGTTGTGCCTGTTGTGGAAAGGACGAATCATCCTACAATGTAAAACCAAAATTAATATATATGCTTGGATAAGAAATATGAAAGAAAGTAAGAATGATGCTAATCAACAAATATTTAAGCTACTGAAGTAGTAATAGAACAAAATGTAATGGAATGCTTTAAATGTAGTCAGTATATTGCATGGCAGGCCCAAATGCAGGAATTTTTGTGGGGGGTGTATGGGAGCTGTGGGAGGGGCTGCTAGCTGCCTCACCCCCCCCCCCCCCCCCGCAGCCCAGCCCTGCCCACAGTCATGGGGGAGGGGGGGAGGGGGAAATGAGGAAATCAGCCCCAGCCTTCCACTGGCTGGCTAGGCTGTGGGAGAGGGAGACTGGGGCACTGCACCATTCCTGCTTTTCCCTGGCCTTGGGGAACATGGGAGAAGGAGGCTGGGGCAATATGCCACCCCAGCCTCATGCTTACTTGGAGGACCCTGGTAGGGTATGTTCGCACCCCTCCCCCATATGGGATAGCTAGTAATGTCTGTTGCTGTATAATTTGGACAGTTTCCAGAGCAGCTATAGGTGAAGAGCCATGAATGGCAATGTAGGGTGGACAAAGGAAACTAGCTATTTTCTAAAATATTTTATAGCCCTTCCCGCTATAGTGGGTTGCCAACTCTGACTGGAGCTATTTGAGACCCCTCCCCCCAGCATGACCATGTCACTTTCTTAAAATCCTATTAAAATCTGCAGGATTGTTTCGATAGCCATTGCAGACGGATGCTGACGCCAGGACACTCCCGGGCAGTCCTGGAAGGGTGGCATCCATTCTCCCCATTGTACACTAATTGCGTCTTTGCCCTAAAAAGACACAACTGCGGGTGGGCGCGAGTGAAGGCAGCTGCGAGGGACGGTTAGTGCAGGCGCACAGCGGCCAGTCCGCACGCACGGACACGCGCACAGTTTGGCGGCCATCTCCGAAAGAAGCGGCAGCGCAGGAGTGCGAGGCGGGCAGGCCGGACCGCCCCGGGGCCGCCCAGCCCTGCGAGCGGGCTACATGGGCGGCGGGCGCGCAGCATGGCAGCCATAACTCGGGCGCGCGCGCGCACGCACCGGCTCGGAGCGCAAGCTTAAGTCAAGCGCGCCCCTTGCAGAGATTCGTCCCTCTCGCGAGAGAGATGCTGCCCACAATGCAAGGCGCGCCAAGCAGCAGCTACTTCCGCCAGCAGCCCGCCTGGTGTTGTTGGGTTATTTCCGCCAGCTCAGGTCACATGATCGACCCCCCCCCCCTCCCACGATGGCGGATAATCTGCCCTCGGAGTTCGATGTGGTGGTGATAGGAACTGGTAAGCGAGTCGCGCGCTCGCGCCGGGTCTGTGGCTTTGGCCGGTAGCGTCCAGGGACGAGGGGCAGAGCTGTGGGGGTGAGGCAGGGGGTCGTAAGGCCTGTTGCGCCGTAGGGGCGGGGCCGTGCACGGGGCCAGCGGGACCGAGTGGCCACAGGCAGCCGCCGCGCGGGCACAGTTGGAGGGGTTGAGGCCTGGGAGGGTTTGACAAGTGTGCTCGCGGGATCAGCGCAGGGAGGCGGCAGTAGGGACTTTAGCAAGGAGGTGGATGAGGGAATGGAACATGGATCTGAGGGGGGTTGGTACCAGGGCAGGTGTTCCTGTGGTATCTATTAGCCTTGTATACACCTATGACCATGCCTACATGAGGCAGTCTTCCGCCTGGTTGAGTCAAATACCCTTAAGTATTTAAAGCATTTAAAATTAAATGTTAGGCGACAGGTTCTTCTTTGTATGTGGTAGATACTGACAGTCTCTAAATTTCACTCATCAACAAGAGCTGATGTCTTGATTTGGAGGAAATTGTTAGTTTTCAAATATTTGATTGACACACAGTAAAATATGTACCAGAAAACTATTATAAATGTTCCTTTTTTGTATTCACTTATAAAGGGATTTTCTGTGCAAATACCTGAACTGAGAGTAGATGTCTCAGAGGGGATAGCCATGTTAGTCTAGAACTTTAAAAAGCAACATGTAGTCTTGTAGCACCTTAAAAACTAATAAATATATGGCTTGGCTCTCTCTAGTCCGGCACCCTCTGGTCCTGACCTTTCCCAAATGAGGGAAATTACTGGATCAGAGGAGGTCCCTTGCCACCAGCCTCCTGGGACACCACCGCTCCCTCCATCTCTGCTGCTATAGGGTTTGGGTTTGGCACTGGCCTGCTTTTGCCAGCTGGCTGAGGCTCTCTGGGGATGGAGCTCCCAAGCTGTTGCTGCCCTGCTTCAGTTAGCCCCAGGGCTGGCCAGTTTCAATGGTGGGGGGCTCTGCTGTGCTGCTTGACTCACAACTGGTTTGCACTCCTGGGCAATGGCGCTCTCTGGTCCAGCAACATGTATGATCCTGTTGGACTACAGATGTTGTTGGACCAGGGAGTCCCGGATCTAGGAGGTTCAATGTGTAGTATTGTGACTTTTTATGAGCAAAACCCACTTCCTCAGATCAGAGTGAAGAAAAAGGGGAGACTGTCACAATTTATAAACAGAAAAAAGAAGGGAGAGGGAGTGGGGGGAAAAAAAGTAATAGAAGTGTAGCCATGTTAGTCTGGTGTAGCTGAAGCAAAATACAGGACTATGTAGCACTTTAAAGACTAACAAGACATAGCCCTTAGTCTGTAACTGGAAAAGCTTAAACAAATAGTCTAGCTTAACCTTAAAGACCATCTACATGTTTTGTTAGTCTTTAAGGTGCTGCTAGACTATTCATTGTCTTTTAAATTTGCCCACTCAATTAGCCGCAGCAGCAACATCATAATTGACAGGTACTTTCCCCTCCCCTTCTGGTATAAATTGTGAGGTTCCCACTTTTTTCTCCACTTTGCTCATCTGAGGAAGTTTGTGATACTAATATAAATTAAGGCTGTCAAATGACCTGCATTAATGCCTGCAATTAACATGGGACAGGATTAATGTGATAAGTTTAACACATATAATGGCAGGTGTTAGTGCTGTAGTGCTCCTTTGAAGTGTTGCTACAGTGCTTTAAAGGGGTAGCACAAGCAGAACTGGGGATCAGCTGGAGTTCCCAGCTGATCCCCGGCTCTGCATTGCAAAGCCCTTTTGGAACACTGCAGCGGCATTTCAATGGGGCAGCACTGCATGGATCCAGGGATCAGCTGGGGACTCCAGCTGTTCCCAGGCTCCATGCAGTGCTGCCCTGTTGAAACGCCGCTGTGGCATTTTAACGGGGAGACACATTTAATTGTGATTAAATTTTTAATCGTTTGACAGCCCTAATTATTTTTTATATAAACGTTGGTCTCTAAGGTGCAACAGGACAACTTGTTTGAGAATAGATGTGTTTAAATCATTGCTGTTTCATAGATATCCATAGATATCCATTGCCTAGCTGAAACAGCTTTTATTAAAGAAAATTTTGAATTATAGAGGTTAGTCCTGTATTTTGTGCAAAACAAAGATTATTCCTATCCCCTCTTTACTTGAGATTCATCAGTTTTTTAGCCCAGTCCTGCAACCTAAGTATCTGAATGGAGTTTCCTGGGGTCTGCTCTGACCCCAGTTATTCAAACAGGTCCCTTTGAGTAATTTTTCTCTTTCTTTTGAAGTAAGCAGTCACGTTCAGTTTTTTACTGGGGAAAATTGTTTTAAATTGGTAGTTGAAATCATTCTTTTTTTAAAAAGTGATTTAAGTCATCCAACAGGACACATTGATTTAAATGAATTTTAATAAAGGTTTGCATTTGTACTTAGTTTTTTTGAATGAAAAAATTGGCTCAACCATTAAAACGTGTTAATTTTCAGCTAAATTAAATCTTTATACTAAAGTTAGTGCCCCTCTCTGCTGACCAGAAGAATACAATCCAGCTATGCATATTTCTATGTAAGCAAATGTATAGCTATATATGTATCTATTCAGATACACTTTTAACCTTATGTTAATGGTAATTACTGTTACTTATTTGTCTTGAAATTTGTGTTATGCTTTTTTTTGGGATGGAAATTAAAATTCAATTAACAGCATAAAACCAGCATTTAAAAATAGTAACTTAAAAGCTTTAGATAAAAAAAATTGTTTAGCAAAACATGTTCTGCATTAAAACTTTATCTGAACTATTTAACTATAATTAGTTGATTTGACTGATAGTGACCAGAAACTATGCTCATCAGGCTTTTAGAACTGGAAGATGTCATCCTCTCACTTAGTTTGTCACAGATTAGGAGAGCTTGTGTGTTTGCACTTTCAACTTCCACTGGTTTTTTGACTTCAGATGAGTCTTGTGGATAAGGGAGAAGCAGTGGATGTAGTATACCTATACTTTAGTAAGTCATTTGATACGGTCTCTCATGGTGGTCTTATAAATAAATTAGGCTAATACAACTTATTTGGGGCTACTATAAGGTGCATGAATCACTGGCCGGATAACCATTCTCAGAGAGTAGTTCACAATCTTGCTGGAAGGGCACAACAAGTGGGTTTCCAGAGGGGTCTGTTTTGGGACTGGTTCTGTTCAATATCTTCAACTATTTAATATTAGTATAGAGAGTATGCTTATTAAGTTTGCAGAAGATATGAAGCTGGGAGGGGCTGCAAGGGCTTTGGAGGATAGGGTCATAATTCAAAATGATCTGGACAAACTGGAGAAATGGTCTGAGGTAAATAGGATGAAGTTTAATAAGGACACATGCAAAGTACTTCACTTAGGAAGGAACAATCAGTTTCACACATGCAGAATGGGAAGTGTCTCTTCTAGGAAGGAGTACTGCAGAAAGGGATCTAGGGATTATAGTGGCTCACAAGCTAAATATGAGACAAAAGTGTGAGGCTGTTGCCAAAAAAAAAGCCAATATGATTCTGGGATGCATTAATAGTAGTGTTGTGAGCAAGACACGAGATCTATTCTGCACTGATCAGGCCTCAATTGGAGTATTGTTTCCAGTTCTGGGCACCACATTTCAAGAAAGATGGAGAAATTGGAGACTGTCTAGAGAAGAGCAACAAGACTGATTAAAAGTCTAGAGAACATGACCTGTGAAGGAAGACTGAAAGAATTGGGCTTGTTTAGTTTGGAAAGGAGAAGACACAGGAGACATAATGATTTTCAGGTATCTAAAAGGGTGTCACGAGGAGGAGGGAGAAAAAAATTGTTCTCTTTGGCCTCTGATGATAGGGCAAGAAGCAATTACCTTAAACTTCAGCAAGGGAGGTTTAGGCTGGACATTAGAAAAATACTTCCTAATGGTCCGTGTGTTTAAACACTGGAATAAATTGTCTAAGGAGGTTTTGGAATCTCTTTCTCTGGAGATATTTAAGAGCAGGTTAGATAGACCATCCCTGGGAGATGTCTAGACAGTACTGGGCCCTGCCATGAAGGCAGGGGACTGGGCTATGACCTCTCAAGTCCCTTCCAGTTCTAGTGTTCTATGATTCTGTGAAATAAAGTAACGATTGAACTGAACTAGTTAAATACACAGAAATTAAGAAAATATTCTATGCACCTTAAGAGGAGGCTACTGCTATCAAAAGCTGGTTTAGTACTTTAACAAATTCAATTCCAGGAGCTAACTTCGTGACTGCTACCCATTCAGGGTTTGACTTCCCTTACAACATATAGGCTGTGTCTACTTGGGCAAGATCTTGCACAAAAGCAGCTGCTTTTGCGCAAAAACTTGCTGCCTGTCTACACTGGCCGCGAGTTTTTGCGCAAGAACACTGACATTCTAATGTAAGAAATCAGTGCTTCTTGCCCAAGAACAATGATGCTCCCACTCAGGAATAAGCCCTCTTGCGCAAGGCAATGTGAATTTCTTGCGCAAGAAAGCCCGATGGTTAAAATGGCCATCGGAGATTTCTTGCGCAAGAGAGCATCTACACTGGTACATCTCTTGTGCAAAAACACATGCCAGTGTAGACGCTGTCTTGCACAAATACTCAACACAAAAACTCTTGCATTAAAGAGTATTTGCGCTAAATCTTGCCAATGTAGACGTAGCCATATCGTTTGTATTTTTATTTTAAAAATTATTTTAATAGCCCATTATAAGTTTAGGGCTTACCAGGCTGTCCATTTCCAATTTTTAAATTTATTTAAAAAAAATAAGCCTCTAACTTAAATGATTAGATTTTTTTCTGTCTTTATGAAATTACTGTGTACTATTCAAGTTTCAGTCTTCTGAACCTTTAAACTGTGTATGTGTGAGACTGAAATTTGTATTGATAGACATATTTAAGTGGCATATTTTTGGAATACATACTGTTTAAAAGGTGTAATAAAAAAAAATTCCTATTGTGTGTAGGGATGTAAAAAGGTAACCAGTTACCCAGGTACCAGTTCCCCAGGAGCAGACCCCACCCACAGAGCAGTGAGATCCTGCTTAGTTAGTTAACTCAGTAAACGTCATAAGGTGAGCCTAATGTTTAACCAGTTAACTAAATATTTTATATTCCTAATTGTGTCATGTGTGCAGTATTGATCAAAAGATTTCTTAGTTGACATAGGGGCTAACAAAAGTAGTATTAGCAGGATATTTTTCCATTGGTCAACATAACTTCTGTGAAAGGTACCAACTGAAAATTCTTGGGTGAAACTTTATGGGCTGTTCATGTAGGTCAATGGCAGGATTGAGGTGCTAATAAAAAGACTGTAGTAGTTTTCCTGGCTATTCAATTCTTGGTGATTAGATAATGTGAAAGAATAAAAGGGAATGGTAATCAAGATATGTCAAAACTCCATTAGTTTCTTGTTAAAATTTAGCAGTTAAAAGGCAGCCAACCTCAGATTCAGTTTGTACACTTCTTTAAAAACAGTGAAAAAACTTAATTATATTTAAAATCGGTGCTGGATAAACATTTAAAAAACAAACCTTTCCTGGAAAGTAATATCAGTTTTTACCAAGGTAACCCATCTTGCATCTCAGATATTATAGAACAGGCACTCCCTGAGTTACAAACATCTGATTTATGAACATCTGCACATACCTGCAGCCTCAAGCAAGAACATTTTTAGGATTTATGGGACCCTATGCAGTCCTATCAAATTGGTGCCCACATGCCCAATGGCTGCCCAAGGAGGGAGGATAATTTTGTAGAGATTTTTGTAATCTTCAGCAGCACACTAATAAAATATTTTAAAAGCAGATTTTAAACTAACATCCTTGTCGTGGGGTGGGAAGCCTGGCCCCCAGGAGGCCAGGCATGGTGCCTCTAAGTCTTGTCTGGGTGCCTCACCATGTAATCATTTCCTCTCCCCCCTAAGTACAGCTGCTGTTAGCAGGGCAGTAAGGCCCAGCGGCCTATGCACTGCTCCCCCTCCCCCCCTTGAGGATCGATGGGAGTGGAGTAGGGGGACCCAGGCCCACCATCTCCACCAGACCCCAACCCAGGGCCATTTCAGTAGTGGGCATGTCTCACTACTAGCTCAGCAGGGAATCTGCCCAAAACACACTGAACTCACCGGGTGCTCTCCGGCTCTCTGCCTTGGGCTACTTCTTTCCATGTCCAAAGTCCAGCGTCTTCCTGACCTGCGTGAGGTATAGCCTAAAGGGGGTGGGGTCTTCTCCTTTGCCGAGGGAGTTAACGGGATTTACTAATACCCCTTCATGAGGTCTAGCGTGGAGATGAACTCGGCATGCCTCAGTCGCTCAGCTCATCTATCTGGGTCAGGTAGTGTACCGGTTGTGTGGCTCAATGGTCTGGAGGCCATCCAGTGGCAGCAGTGACCCACTTGAATGTCACAAGGTAGGCTTCCAGATTGTCGTGGCATCCCATCTTTGTAAGTCATATGGGCAACCCTGCATGGTCCCCCCGCCCCAGCCTCTCTTTCTGCTGAGCTGGGAGGAGGAGGTGGTGCAGCCCTCCACAGCATTGTTAGAAGCTGCAGCCACTAGTCTTTTTGGGCCTGTTGTGCGGTATGTTCCCTCAGCTGCTGCTGCTGCTCCTGATTTTGGGTGACCTGCAGTTGTTGCTGGCTCACCAACTGCTGCTTCTGCTGGTCGTCAAACAGCCAGTCAAACAGCTTGCTGGAATCCATCACATCTGCCAGATTTTGCTAACTACAACCTTTTCCCCCCTACCTTTTTTTTTTTTTTTTTTTATAAAACAGATTAGAATCATAGGCCTGGAAGAGACCTCAGGAGGTCAGCAAGTCCAGCCCTCTGCCTAAAGCAGGACCAATCCCAAATAAATCATCCCAGCTATGGCTTTGTCAAGCTGAGATTTAAAAACATCTAAGGATGGAGATTCCACCAGCTCCCTAGGTAACCCATTCCAGTACTTCACCACCCTTCTGGCAAAATAGTTTTTCTTAATATCCAAACTAGACCTCCCCCACTGTAACTTGAGACCATTGCTCCTTGTTTTGCCATCCGTCACTACTGAGAACAGCCTTTCTCCATCCTCTCTGGAACCTCTCTTCAGGAAGTTGAAGGCTGCTATCAAATCCCCCTTCACTCTTCTCTTCTGCAGACTAAATAAGCCCAAATCCCACAGCCTCTCCTTGTAGGTGAAGTGCTCCAGTCCCCGAATCATTTTGCTTGTCCTTCGCTGGATCTTCTCAAATGCATCTACAATCAGGGGTGGTTCTCCCCTGGGGAGGCGCACCTCACTGGTTGTGTGAAGAGGATACTGGGGAGGTGTGAGGTGCCTCCCAGAAAATTTATCGCAACTGCCTTCTCACTGGATAAAATTCTAAAGTTTAGATTTCTTCATAATTAATATTATGAATTAAAATTATAAACATTTATTTCTTAACTTCTAGAGATTGGCACACTACAATAGCAGTGCGACTCAATCAGGCCTATGTGACAACATACTACAACAACAGTATGCGAGCATTGCCGACTTTCATCTTCAAATATTACGTAAATTTGTTAGGAAAAGGTTCAAAGTAGAAAGCTCATATTATTCATTTAGGCATTGTAATGGGGTTCACTCACCCCACAGCGCCACCAGCCGTCAGACTTGGGAATTGGCTCAGACAGCTGCATCCAGCGTCCAGCTGGTTTGCCAGCTCCCAGGGTTCAGGCAGGCCTTGGGGTTTGAGCCGGGCCTTCAGCTCAGGCCGGTCCACCAAATCGCCAGGCACCAGTAGAGCCTTGGGTTCCTCTAAGTCAGAGGGTAGCCCGGTTGGCCAGGCCTTGGCAGCCCATGCAGGAAAGCCTTCCCTGGCCTGAGGGAAGGTGGCTGTGGGAGGCCTGGGCCAGGTTTCAGCCTCGTCAGCCAGGCGCTCTGGGCAGGCCTCTGTTTCCCTCAGAGGCTGGGCCCCAACTGAGCTCCCTGGCAGAGTTCTTATAGTCCTAGCCATGCCCCTTAGCTTCCTGTCAGGTGAGGAGACGGGGCTAGGTTGTGCACAAAATGACTCCCAGGGGGTGTGAACCTGAAGTTTACTTTCAGAGGAAGTGTGAAGGTAAAAAGGTTAAAAACCCCTGATCTACATCCTTTCTGTAGTGGGGGCCCCAGAATTGGATACAGTATTCCAGGTGTGGCTTAACTAGTGCTGAATAAAGGGGAATAATCACTTCTCTAGATCTGCTGGCAATGCTCCTCCTAATGCACTCTAATATGCCATTAGCCTTTTTTGGCTACACTGTTAATAGTCACTGTTGAGTCTTGGGGCCCATTTCTGTGCTTGTCTCACTTCCCTTTATGGCAGGGGAGGGATCACGCTATTGCCCACATTCTCCACCACTTGTCAGAGGGTGGAAAACCCAGCCACTGGGGAGGCCAGGCAGGTGCCTCTTAGGTCCCGTCTGGGTGCTTCACCCTGTAATCGTTCCCCCCCCACGTACAGCCCACTATCAGCGAGGCAGTAACGTCCAGCGGCCAAGTCTATAATAGCCCCAATCTGTGGGGTGGTAAGTCTATAATGCCATTGACTAACCTCCCCCTTTGGGAATCAATGGGGGTCATGTAGGGGGACCCGAGTCTGCTCTCTCCACTGGGCCCCAGCCCAGGGCCATGTCAATGGTGGGCATGTCCCACCACTAGCTCAGCGGGGCATCCACCTGAATCATGCTGAGCTCACCGGGTACCTTTTCGCTCCCTGGGCTACTTCCTACCCTTTCTAAAGGCCGGTGTCTTCCCCACCTGTGTCCCCCAGGTTAGTCATTTCCCTTGGCATCCTGTGGCTGCCCTTGGGCTCGGGCAGGAGCTCCTTCCCCTTCTGTGGTCAGCCCTGACTGCGCTACTTCTCTGGCTTTTATACTAGGCCTGCAGTTGGAGCATGCCTGGTTAACCCCTCCCAGGGCCAATGCAGGTATGCCTCATCACAATCCTAAAGACTTGGGATGTTAATGGTTAACAGGTTAATGGAAAGCCTCACCTTTAGTGGGTGAGGCTTACTGATTGCGGTTAACTGGTTGGAGCTGAAGCAGCTCCCTGCCCAGCCCCATTGGGTGCCCAGCTCCATGGTGGGCCCTTCTTAGCCCCCCCTGCCACATGTTACATGCTGGCTCCCCTAGTTAAGTTAACCTGCCTGCAGCGAAGCCTCCTCTGGATCAGAGCCAGCAACCCTTGGCCACACCGCTCTCGGAGAAGTGGCTTCACCATGGCAAGGAAACCTCTTCCCCAGGAGTGGGACTGGCTGCTCTTGCCAGCCCCACTCCCAAAGAGGCTTCAGCTCTGCAGTGTAACTGCTAGGATTTTGAGTGCTTACATGGTTACATTTTTGAATGCCTTTTTACATCCCTACTTTAGACTAACACAGTAAAGTCAGGAAGTGACAGTATATAAGGGGTTAGCAAGTGTTTTTAAATTGCTTGGTTACCACTTGAATGGCTTTCACAGGTTCAATGTTTTGCTAATAGGTCTGGCAGCCTAGTTAAGTTAACTAGATAGTCTCTGGAGGAAACAGAGCCACTGAACAGGGATAGCTAGAGGTAGGTGGACATTCACACCTAATGGAGCCCCACATTTTATATGCCCTACACATGTGTTCTGCATATGGGTAAGGAAGGGCTTGGCCTAAGGTGAGCAGGCAAGAGTCAGAGGTGGTGGCAAGCAGGATAAGTGCTGGTTGGAGAACACAGGAGGAGCAGGGGGTGGTCACGCAGCCAGAGGCTACAGAGAGGCAGCACTTTGAAGGGGAAACTTCTGCTTCTCTCCAGAAGCGTGGCCAGCCCCTGCTCCTCCAGAGTCCTCTGGCCCACACCCCTTCCATTTGCTGCCTCCTGGTGAATAGGGGCAGGGTGCAGCCCATGGAGATAGAAGGGAGGCTTGGGGGCTGGAGCTGGCACAGAGCCCGTGGGATAGGAGTGGCAGCCAGGGGGTGCCTAGAAGTCCCACTCAATCTCCACTTGCTTCTTCATCCTCCTTTAATTAAACCTGCCTTTCCTCAAACACCAGCATTCAAGGTTAAATACAAAAAAAAAAGTCTAATATTTTTCATTACAAATATGCAGTATTTCAGCTACATTATGGGTTAGATAGGGATTTGTGGGCTAGCCTGGGAACACAACGACCATAGTTTCTATGGGAAAATGTGTTCTTAGTTCCAAACAGATTTACGAATGAGAGTGGTATAAGAACCTAAATAGGACAGTATAAACCTATGATGGAGCTTTATCACTTTTCATGGTTATAACATAAAGTACATGAAAACAATTGCCTCACTGCTTCAGATCAAGTGTCTGTCTCAGCCAATGTCTTGTTTCCAGTGGTGGCTGGTATTTGATGCTTCTGATGAAAATGTAAACATCCTTTTAATTCTCAACTTTGGAATAGCCTTCCGATAGGGAAAGACTTACTGACTCTTAAGTTATTGGCTGGATTATACTCTGAAAGCTGAAGCCTAAGAGTTTCTTTAATTTTTCTTACTCTGTTGTGGCTGAGTTGTGTTCAGATACCTAATGTGCACAAATATAGCCAGCTGAATGCTGTTTGCTTGTACACTTCTGGTACGGTATCTCCCCATTTTTGTTAAGCATGTGCAAGTGTATGTGCGCTATTGACTTAAATCTCCTAATGTAAGTATAAATGTAAAGACACTAAATATCTGGCTAAATCAGTAGTGGGGAACCTTTTTTGGCTCAGGGGTCACTGAAACCCCCCACCTCACTGATGTGGCCCCCCCGACTGAAAACAAGAGACACTCTCCACTAAGGATATAATAGTACAGTCGATTTAACCAATAAGCAAAAGCTTATCGGTTAATGCTATAGACGACACATATTCTTCAACCCTCTGTCCCATGCTTCAGTACATTTTTAGCAGGCTGGCCAGCAGCCTGGCTAAGTCCCAGCTCGTGCCAGGGTCCAGAAGCTCAGGTAGTCCAGGAACTACCTCTGCTGCAGCTCTGCATTTAAAATGTATTATGAGCTAGGGGGACAGGCACTGTAGCTCGTGCCGGGTCCCCCCTTTTCCGGACAGCAGCTGCTACCACTCCACCGCTGCAATAGGCAGCTGATCCATGAGGGAAGCTGTTTTTTTTTTTTTTTTTTTAATTGGCTCCCCTTGCTGACTATCTCCTGCCTGGCACCCCAGCAGCAGCAGCACAGAGTGGCAGGGGGCTCCTTGGGTGTGGGGTGGAGTGCACTGGCTGCTGGTCCTACCCCCAGGGACTATAGAATAGTCGAGTAACCAATAAGAATTCATGAGGCTAATCCGACTATTAAATTAACCGATACTTAACATCTCTACTCCCCATATTCCTCTCATACACCACAGCTTAGTGGAGTGGTGGTGGGGCTGGAGCACCACTGTGGGTTCCCGAATGCTGGGGGGACCCTGAGTCTTGGATCTAGGCAAGTTGGGGGCTGAATCCAGCCCATCTCTTCCCCCTCCCCCGGGGTCTTAGGTTCCCCATCCCTGATGTAAATGAAATAGGAAAAAATTGTTACAAATATGACAAATAGAGCGCCCATCTTTAAAAAAGGGAACTACAGATGGGTCAGCCTCACCTCGGTTCCTGGAAACATCATAAAGCAGATCTTCAAGGAATTCATTTTGAAACACTGCTGCTGCCACCCTCCTCCTTAGACCCCCTTTCGCTCTCCTCTGGCCACCTGCTGCCTGCTCCCGCCTGTGCAGCAGGCTCCAGGCGTGGGGTGCGGAGGCCTCTCCTGGGTACTGGTTAACTGGTATTGAGTAACCATCGCTCAGTAAGGGTGATGTTTACAGGTTAACTGGTTACCCCTTCACATCCCTATTAACTAGGATAAGGGCAGATTGTTTTTGTTGCTTAACAAAAATTTTCCTGGTCATGGGTGTCACGAATTAAAAAAGGTGAGCATATGCTTACTGGGTAGTCAAGTAGTGACTTGACACCGCCTCCCTCCCCTCCCCCCCCGCCCTCTGCCCTTGCTGCCTTTATCAAGTCAGGGTCAGGGAGAAGCTGGTGCTGGTGGAAGCTGTTTTTTAAAAGCCGATTTCCCCCAGCACCATCTCCCATGGGGAGGGGCTGGGGAGGCAGAGCCGTAGTGGGGGGACCGGGAGTGAGCTGGGAATCAGTTGATTGCTGGCTTGCGCTCGGTTCTACACATTGCGTCTCTGTTTTTTAAATATATTAAGAGCCTCTGCAGCTCTGCAGTCCCCCCCCATCGACTAATTGACTACTCAATTAACTGATTAAATGCAATTTAACATCCCTAATTCATAGTAAATAAAATTACATGCATAATCAATATTCCAGTACATATTCATTTTCCATATGTTTACCCATTCATCTCATGTTGTTGCAGAATTTCCACTTTGTTGTTAAATTAAAGGGTTACTGACAAGACTTGCTCTGTCTGTTGTTCTTCGGTTACAAATAACCAATTTTTTTCCTTTTTCATAAAAATGCAAGAAGTCCAGAATGTATTGTTCTGAAGAGTGCTTTCTTAAACATGTCTCTTTTTTCTTTCTTTCCCATTTTCAGACCCCAGAAGAGCAGAGTTGTGATTTCAGTGAGAGGCTAGTTCCTGCCCATAAATCATGAGTTCATTAGTCCTTCTCCAGTTTCCTCCGTATCTTCATGAGGCTTTCCCAAACTTCATGTTATTTTCTATTTTGACTCTGATGTTTCAGATAACTCAGGTTTTAGTAATTAACATCAGTTATGGCTGCTCAGCATCACATACTTATGTTTAACAAAAAATCCCAATAGATGGGAAAAAAGTATAAACCCTTATGATTGACTTGTTTTACATGGCAAATAATTTGCTTTACAAGTTGTCATGATTAGATTGAAATGTTAAAGTCTCTCTCTCTGTTTCACTTGTGGCTGTACAAGGGAGATTATTTTGAATGCTGGAAATTATTAGAAAATGAAGACTGCCTGAGGAAATTAGTTAAAGTTTTACTATATGACTGAGTGAGTAAGGATTTTTATGTTTGTAATACCTTGATGTTTTGAAGGTTAATCTTTGTAAGCTAGCAATTGATCTGGTCTCAGACAAAGGCTATGCTGTTTGGGGTTGTTAATCTTTGTGGCATGGAAGCTTCTACCTTTAGTTAGTGATATCATAGATCTGCCATTACAAAGAGGTGACACTCTGTTCACCTTCTAAACTGTGGGCTTTTATCTGATCTTAATTGTTTCAATTTATAAAAGCCTAAGCCATACACAATTTGCAAAACTTAAAATCAAATACAGACAAGTTTAGCTATTATGTTGGAATGGAATTTCATGGGGTTTTTAAAGCAAATCTAGAATCACAGGGTTGGAAGAGACCTCACGAGTCCAAGCCCCTGCTAAAAGCAGGACTAATCGTAATTAAATCATCCCAGCCCGGGCTTTGTCAAGCTGGCACTTGAAAACCTCTAGGGATGGAGATTCCACTACCTCTCTGGATAACCCATTCCAGTGCTTCACTATCCTCCTAGGGAAACTGTTTTTCCTAATATCCAACCTTGAGACCATTGCTCCTTGTTCTGTCATCTTTCACTACTGAGAACAGCCTCTCTCCATCCTCTTTGGAGCCCTCTTTCAGGTAGTTGAAGGCTGTTATCAAATCCCCCCTCACTCTTCTCTTCTGTAGACTATATAAGCCCAAATCCCTCATCTGCTCCCCACAAGTCATGTGCTCCAGCACCTTAATAATTTCTGTAATGGAAGGCCCCAGAACTGGATGCAGTACTCTAGATGTGGCCTCACCAGTTCTGAATAAAGGAGAATACTTATTTCCCTTGATCTGCTGGCAGTGCTCCTTCTAAAGCTCCCCAGTATGCCACTAGCCTTCTTGGCTGCAGGGGCACACTGACTCATATCCAGCTTCTCATCCACTGTAATCTCCAGGTTTTTTCTGTCGATCTTCTGCTTAGCCAATTGGTCCCCAGACTGTCACAGTGCTTGGGAATCTTTCGTCTGAAGTGCAGGACTCTGCACTTGTCCTTGTTGAACCTCATCAGATTTCTCTTGGCCCAATCCTCCAGTTTTTCTAGGTCACTCTAGACCCTATCCCTATCCTCCAGTGTATCTACTTCTTCTCCTAGTTAGGTGCAATCCATCCCCTCATTCAAGTAATTAATAAAGATGTTGATCAAAAGCCCTGGGGTGCCCTGCTTGATACTGACCACCAACCCAATATCAAGCCATTGATCACTACTCATTAAGCCAGATAATCTAGCCAGCTTTCTCTCCACCTTACACTCCATTTATCCAATTCATACTAATTTAAGTTGATGGCAAGAATAGAGACCATATGAAAACCTTTGCTAAAGTCAAGTTATATCACATCTACCATCTTCCCCAAGTCCACAGAGCCAGTTACCTCTTCATAGAAGGCACTCAGGTTTGTCAGGCATGACTTGCCCTTGAGAACATAAGAACAGCCATACTGGGTCAGACCAAAGGTCCATCTAGCCCAGTACCCTGTCTGCTGACAGTGGCCAGCACCAGGTGCCCCAGAGAGGGTGGACCAAAGACAATGATCAAGCGATTTGTCTCCTGCCATCCCTCTTCAGCTTCTGACAGACAGAGGCCAAGGACACCATTTTATCCCCTGGCTAATAGCCTTTTATGGACCTAACCTCCATGAAATTATCGAGCTTCTCTTTAAACTCTAGTATAGTCCTAGCCTTCACAGCCTCCTCTGGCAAGGAGTTCCACAGGTTGACTACACGCTGTGTGAAGAACTTTCTTTTATTAGTTTTAAACCTGCTACCCATTAATTTCATATGGTGTCCTCTAGTTCTTCTGTTTAGGGAACTAATAAATAACTTCTTTATCAGCCCTCTCCACACCACTCATGATTTTATAGACCTCTATCCTATCCCCCCTCAGTATCCTCTTTTCTAAACTGAAAAGTCCCAGTCGCTTTAACCTCTCCTCATATGGGACTTGTTCCAAACCCCTAATCATTTTAGTTGCCCTTTTCTGAACCCTTTCCAAGGCCAAGATATCTTTTTTGAGGTGAGGAGACCACATCTGAACACAGTATTCAAGATGTGGGCGTTCCATAGTTTTATACAGGGGCAGTAAGATATTCTGGGTCTTATTTTCTATCCCTTTCCTAATAATTCCTAGCATCCTATTTGCCTTTTTGACCGCCGCTGCACACTGTGTGGAAGTTTTCAGAGAACTATCCACAATAACTCCAAGATCCCTTTCCTGATTTGTTGTAGCCAAATTAGCCCCCATCATACCGTATGTATAGTTGGGGTTATTTTTCCCGATGTGCATTACTTTACACGTATTCACATTAAATTTCATTTGCCATTTTGTTGCCCAATCACTCAGTTTGGTGAGATCTTCTTGGAGTCCCTCACAGTCTGCTTCTGTCTTGACTACCCTAAACCGTTTTGTATCATCTGCAAACTTTACTACCTCACTGCTTACCCCTTTCTCCAGATCATTTATGAATAAGTTGAAAAGGATTGGTCCCAGGACTGACCCTTGGGGTACACCACTAGTTACCCCTCTCCAATCTGAAAATTTACCATTTATTCCTACCCTTTGTTTCCTGTCTTTTAACCAGTTCGCAATCCAAGAAAGGACCTTCCCTCTTATCCCATGGCCATGTAATTTACACAAGAGCCTTTGGTGAGGGACCTTGTCAAAAGCTTTTTGAAAATCCAAGTATACTATATCTACTGGATCCCCCTTGTCCGCATGTTTGTTAACCCCTTCAAATAACTCTAAGGCTGTGTCTACATTGGCACCCCTTTCCGGAAAAGGGATGCTAATGAGACACTTCGGAATTGCAAATTCCGCAGGGGATTTAAATATCCCCCACGGCATTTGCATGAACATGGCTGCTGCTTTTTTCCGGCTTGGGGTTTTGCCTGAGAAAAGTGCCAGTCTATACAGGATCTTGCGGAAAATAAGCCCTTTTCTGCAAGATCCCTTATTCCTACTTAGGGATAAGGGATCTTGCGGAAAAGGGCTTATTTTCCGCAAGATCCCGTCTAGACTGGCGCTTTTCTCCGGCAAAACCCCGAGCGGGAAGAAAGCGGCAGCCATGTTCATGCAAATGCCGCGGGGGATATTTAAATCCCCCGTGGAATTTGCAATTCCGAAGTGTCTCATTAGCATCCCTTTTCCGGAAAGGGGTGCCAATGTAGACACAGCCTAACAGATTAGTAAGACAGGATTTCCCTTTACAGAAATCATGTTGACTTTTGTCCAACAAATTATGTTCTTCTACATGCTTCGCAATTTTATTCTTTACTATTGTTTCGACTAATTTGCCCGGTACTGAAGTTAGACTTGCCCGTCTGTAATTGCCAGGATCGCCTCTACAGCCCTTTTTAAATATTGGTGTCACATTGGCTACCTTCCAGTCATAAGGTACGGAAGCCGATTTAAAGGATAGGTTACAAACCACAGATAATAGCTCAGCAATTTCCCATTTGAGTTCTTTTAGAACCCTTGGATGAATGCCATCCGGTCCCGGAGATTTGTTAACATTAAGTTTTTCTATTTGTTCCAAAAACCTCCTCTAATGACACTTCAATCCGGGACAGTTCCTCAGATTCATCACCCACAAAGGACGGTGCAGATTCAGGAATCTCCCCAACGTCCTCAGCCGTGAAGACTGAAGCAAAGAAATTGTTTAGTTTCTCCGCAATGGCTTTATCGTCCTTGATTGCTCCTTTTATAGCTTGATCATCTAGGGGACCCACAGGTTTTTTAGCAGGCTTCCTGCTTCTAATATACTTAAAAAACATTTTGCTATTTCTTTTTGAGTTTTTGGCTAGCTGTTCCTCAATCTTTTTTTGCTTTTCTTATTACATTTTTACACTTGATTTGACAGTGTTTATGTTCTTTTCTATTTATCTCACTAGGATTGGACTTCCACTTCTTAAAAGATCCCTTTTTGTCCCTCACTGCTTCTTTTACATGGTGGTTAAGCCACGGTGACTCTTTTTTTAGGTCTCTTGCTATGTTTTTTAATTTTTTTTTTAAATTAAAATTTTAGAATCCTTGATTATTCCTGACCACTTTCCTCTGTTCCAAGTGCTTTAAATGAATTCTTTGAGAATCCCCTCCATGATTTTTTTTTTTTTTTCTGGGAACTGAGATGAGGCTGACCTGTGTGAAATTCCCTGCGTTCTCCTTTTTTCCCCCTTTTCAAAAGATGGTTGCTACATTTTCCTTTTTCCAATTGTCTGGGACCTCCCCCAATTGTTATGAATTTTGAAAGATAATGGCCAATGGCTGCCTAAGATCTGGCCTCATGGACTTGTTTATGTCTAGCTTTTCTAAATAGTTCTTAACCTGTTCTTTCTCCACTGAGGGCTGCCCTTCTCCTTCTAATACTATGCTGCCTAATTCAGTAGTCTGGGAGCTGATCTTGTCTGTGAAGACAGATCCAAAAACAGCAGCAAGCTTTCTTTAAAATAAAGCCAGTTCTCCTGGATTCCTTTCCCCTTCATGTTAGTGTCCTAGAGGATCCTGCCCATCAGTTCCCGGAGGGAGTGGAAGTCTGCTATTTTTTTTTTTTTTTTTTTTGAAGCCCAGGTATGTATTTTGCTGCTGTAAACCTCATTTTTTTGAAGAAAGCTCTTGCACAAAAGGGTTTTTTTCTCACAAATGGCCCCATCTACACAGGGCTTTTTAATCACAAAAACTTTTGCGAAAAAGGATTGGAAGAGGATATTCAAATGAGTGCTCCATTTGCATGTCTTCTGCTGGAAAAAAATCTCTCAGTGTAGACATAGCCTAAGAAATAATAGGTGTAAGGGCTGTTCCCCACTCTGGCACACTGAGTGCAGAAGGTGGGGGCTTGCAAGAGACTTAAATGCCTTGCCTCTATAGGCTCTGCTTACAAAAACTCCACAAGGTCACAGATTTCGTGCTTGTGGGAGATAGCTGCCACTATCAAGTGTAAAAACTCCTGAAACCCAGAAGAAGAACTTGAACTTCTTTCAGAGTGGTACCCAAACTCTTTTACCACAAGAGAGCTTAAAAAAGAAAAAAAAAAAAAAACCAACAGAAAAGAAGGTGCATCTGAGTCTGTCTAAACTACATGTTTTGTCAGAAGAGGCAATGCAAATTAAGTTTTGATTAGCATTTTCTTGTGCTTCATTTGCATAATCTAGTCCAATCTGTTTTTGTGCAAGAGAATTTTGCGCAAAAATATGCAGTGTGGACGTGTCTGTTTTGTGCAAAACCTGCCTTTTTTCCCCCCTGGGAGAAGCATAAGCATCTTGTGCAAAAAGGGATTTTTGCAGAAAACGGATACGTCCACACTGCATGTTTTTGTGCAAAAACCTCTTGCGCAAAAACGCATCAGAATAGATTATGCAAATAAAGCACACGAAAATGCTAATCAGCGCTTCATTTGCTGTGCCTCTGACAAAACACGTAGTGTAGATATAGCCTGATAGCTGACCTTATAGTCTACACAGGCACACACACACAGACCTTCTTTTATCTTCTAGGAAGCAAGCAAATCATTGCCTAAAAAAAAAAAAAAGTTGATTTTATTAACAAAATGAAAAGATAAAGCATAAAGCACTTGATAAAGCATATTTTGTTCCGGATGTTACAGAGCAACTCAGAAAAGAACAGATTTAAAACAGACATAGTATCTCTAGGCTACAGTCAATGGAAAAGAGGAGTGCACATGGAGTTAGCACGGAGAAGTTAACCAAACAAGAAAATAACCTGGTTGCTACAAAATATTCATTTTTCTCTTATTTACTCATGATCCACTTCAAGGTCCAGTCCATTACCATGCCTAATATTCCTTGTAGTAAACATGCCTCACCCTTTACAGATAAAAACAACAAATGGTCTGGTAGCACAATGGTGATTCTCTTGGATTCACTTCTTCCTGCCTTTCCCCAGCTCCTAGTTTAACTCCACAAAGAGAGAAGCAAGCAGATATATCTCTTCAATTCATATTTCAGCATTGTATCCCATTGGTTCTCCTGGCTCCCTGTCAACCCCCACTAGCCAGCTGAGTTTAATCCTTTAGTCACCAAGTGCTGGCCAGCACTCCTCCTATCCATAACGTAGATTAGTAAAAAGAGTTAGAGTTGTGAAGGGCCTTGAGGAGATGTACAATTTGTTGTGGAAAGGCCACTATCAGTGGAAGGATTCAGAGAGGTGGGCCTTATGTTCAGGGCAAAAGACATGGAAGATATAAGCAGTTAGTTATATTTTGAATGGCTTCAAGGAGCCTGATACGAGTGTAGAGGGACTAAAGTAATCCAAAATATGAAATAAATAGATTTACCTGGCATTGCTTGCATTCTTAACTGAGTTTCTGTCTTCGTTGAAATCATTCCTTGGGGGGTGGGGCGGGGACGAGGGCCTCAGTATGCAGGCTTCCCCAGGGATAGAGGATTACTCGAGCCTTCTCTCACCACAGTAGCTTGGGACCATGTGAGAAGCAACCTCTCCATGGCTGCTCTGGGCATGAAAATGGCTAAGAGGAAACATGCCTCACCCTTTACAGATAAAAACAACAAATGGTCTGACAAACTCTGCGGGGCGTTGCTCTCTAAAGATGCACGCCCTGTGGTTTCGGTACTGAAGCTGAAGACCACTCCTGTGCCATCAGTACTGTCAAAATTGGTACTGACACAGTCCAATTGGAACCGCTGGTCCAATTGGAACCGCTGAGGTCCAACTGGAACTGCTGGTATAGACTCTGACAGACAGCTCTGATACCATGTACCAAAATTTCCCCAGTACCACCATGTTGAAGGCATGGGGTGACTCAGTACTGCAACAAATCCAGTCCTCCACGCTGCTGGCACTGGACTCACCTCTGCCAAGGCCACTCGTTGCTCATCAGGAGCTGGCAGTTACTGATGCCACACAGATGTTACAGGACTCTAGCAGACTGGCTACACAATCAAGCTTGGCCCCACCATTTTCTAGTGACAGTGAGGAGGATGAAGAAATCGCTTTCTCCCCACAACATTTCTCTCCTGAGCCATCCTTGCAGCAACAGCAGCAGCGGACCCTACAACAGATGTGGTAACTTTTTCTATGGTACCCTCCTATTCCATTTCCTCAATTGTGGCAGGGATGGGATCCCTGGGGCCTCATGAGAGCTCATGCACCAGCACCACAAGTGACAGTGGTAGTAAGACCTCAGTCGGTGGTTCTTAAACCACCTGCATCCACCAGGTCCAACACTACACTAGGGCAATGGTTCCCAACCTTTTTTACACCCCAGACTGTCAAAACCTATTGCAGACTGGTAACATTTTATTTGTATATTTACATATTAATTATGCAAAATTGCATAAAATCATTAGGATCAGCATTTGCAGATATCCATGACACTAAAAAACATCTGTTAAAAGAATCCTTTCCTTTCTTACCTTAAGTCATTAATACCTATGTAAACTTTGTTTGAAATGTAATCATGCAAATGTTATAAGCTATGCCTTTTGTTCTAGTATTAACTTGCCTAAAATTTTCGTACCACCCCAGACAGCAGGGATCTTTCAAACCACAGAACCAACCTACATCAAAATTCAGAACAAGTCAACAAAGAGCTGTATAAGAATGCCCATTTGCATAACTGAAAATATACAACATAATAATATTGATAATTGACATGATTAATAATAGTATAAATTTAACATTGTACTCACACACTTTTTATTTAATGGGACTTCTGCTGATGCATCTTTTTGCACATTTCTTTGAAGTTTACAGCCTTGGCCCTAGAGCTGCTGTGAACAACTGGCTTCAGCTGTAGTAGCCCCCTGTCATGTGGCAGCTGCCAGAGCTGAAGCTGGCTGCTGTGTAGTGGCTCATGGGCTGGGGCTGAGGTATACCCGGCTCCCCTGAGCCACTGCACAGCAGCTAGTCAGCCCCAGAGCCACCGCGAACATCCGGCTTCAGCTCCAGCAGCTGCTGACCACGCGCCCAGTGTATATCCCAGCCCCGTAGGCGGGGTCCAGCAGTGTGTGCTATGGCCAGAAGCCAGTGACTTGCGGTCTGGCACTGGTCTGCGGACCATTGGTTAGGAACCACTGTACTAGGAGAGGAGGAGGATCTGGAAGACACAAAGGAGGAAGATATCTTACCTCCGTCACACATCTCCTTTTCCTCCCCAGACAAATCCATAATGCCCCCTCCACCAATGGCAGGCAATGACTTCAAATCCTTTCAGGACCTGTACAAGAGGGTGGCCAATTTCCTTGACATTCGCTTAGTTGAGATTCCTGAGGTACAACACAAATTAACTGATATTTTGCAGGCATCACCGTAATTGAAAATAGCTTTACAAGTCAAAGATGCTATACTAGACCAAGATTTTTGTGGCAAACACCAGCCTCGATTTCCCCAACCTCAGAAAGGTTGGACAGGAAGTACTAAGTTCCTGCCAAAGAGGCTGAATTTTTGTTTACCCACCCAGCACCAAACTGCTGAAAATAAGCGGCAGAATGGCTCTTGTGCAAGAGTGGGTTTTTGTGCAAGAAGGAGCAGTGTAGATTGCTCTTTCTTGTGCGAAATCCCTTGCACAATATTACCATCACAATATTAATCTACATTGACTATACTTTGTGCATAACTGCTTCCTATATAATATTACCCAGTAGTTGAACTCCCTACAGTGTTGAAGACCATATTGTGGGCAGTAATTTTTCGGCTATTGCTTAGTTCTGGGTTTCTCTGCTTTCTGGTGTTGATTTTTTGTTAACTTTTTAGCTGTTGGTATTTTATTGTCCAAAACCATGATTTTTGTAAAACAGTAAAATATTTATGCTGCAATTTTAATGCATATTAGTACTTGAGACCTTGCTTGGGCTTTTTCTACTTTGGATTATATATTTTGTGGTAATTTTAGTGAGTTAGTTAAGTGATGTTATTAGATTTGAATTTATTCTTATTTCAGGCTTAGTTAACTGTTTCCCTGTGGTGAACTAAATGAAAATGTAGCCTTAGGCTAAATTCTGGTTATCAATTTTCCATCTAATACCTCTTTTCCTCCTCCTTTCTCTACATAGCTTCAGAATTAATACAGCGATAGTCATATAGTGAAGAGAAATGTTGCATTTACCAAAGGAACTGGCTTTCCTGATTGCCTGTTAAATACAGAGAGGTTTTTGTGCTGACACAATGGAAAGATATTTTCAGGTTTTTTAAAGAAAATTTTATAATAAATTTGCTATGTTGGATAAGAATTAAGGATGCTAAAGTTTTATATGGTAAATGTATAGCCACTAAAAATCTTAGCTGTTACACGCACTGTGAACACTGCAGTATAAAGCTTAACTTCATTCTGCAGCAGCACCTCCTTGACAGCAGACCCTCCAGTCTCTACCCACCTGGCTTCCGAGAAAGCAGCTTCGCTGCCCTTCTGCAGTGAAGCTGCCTCTTTGGGAGCGGGCTAAGTTTGAGTTCAACCAAATACCATTAACTGATAAGCATCATCTTATTGGTTAAATGGTTAGTCTAATGTCTCTAATAAGAATGTATGCCCTATAAATGGCTTACTGTTTGTTTAAATCAGGGTTTTGCAAATACTTTCTCAAACCGAAGAGTCAAACTATATCAAAATTCAGAAAACGTGGTCAACAGAGAGCCATGTAAGAATGCCCATTTGCCTGACTGAAAATACACAATTTAATATTATTATTGATAATTGACATAATGATTAATCTAATACAGTATATAAAGGAGAATATTTGTATGTTTCTGCAGTAGTAACTTGGACACTATAAACCAAACTTTGCATGAGAACCTTTTATCCAGAAGAAGGTACTGTGTGTGGGAAGAGATGAGAGAGCAGCTTACCGGGGGAAGTGGTGGGGCCAGTCACTCACTAAGGCCAGTGGAGGCACAAGGAAGCGGAGGGCGGGTTCGGGCACCGGCAGCAGGCACGCCGCGGCTCCTTTCCCTCTCCCTCCCCTCAGGCTCCTCACTTCAGTTGTATCAACAGTCAACTTATATTTTAACAATCTATACTGATAAAGCGCAAGGACAGTCACTTAAAGTAGTTGGAATTGATTTGGAGACATCTTGCTTTTCACATGGACGACTCTGTTGTATGTTCAGGAGTTGGAAGTGGAAAAATTTGTACATATTTGTTAAGAATAATGAAACAAATATAGTTTACAATACAGTTTTTGATGATAACATGTAAAATTGGTTGTTTTATAGTATTTTTATATATATTTTAATTCCTATAGAACTTAGTGCAACTTTTCTAGCATTCAAAAAATGATAATGGACTACTGTATTTCTAAATTTTGTTCCTCCACTTTCCCAAGCAACACCGGGTAATTCCTGCTAGTAACAGCATAAACAAAACATTGTATTCACAGACTTTAAAATCAAAGAATCATGGAGCTGCAAGAGACCTTAGGACATTTAGTCCCAATTAAATCAACCCAGCCAGGGCTTTTTCAAGCTGAGACTTAAAAACCTCTAGGGATGGAGATTCCACCACCTCCCTAGGTAACCTACTCCAGTGCTTCACCACCCTCCTAGTGAAATAGCTTTTCCTAATATCCAACCTAGACCTCTCCCACTGTAACTTGAGACCATTGCTCCTTGTTCTGCCATCCATCACTACTGAGAACAGCCTCTCTCCATCCTCTTTGGAACTTCCCTTCAGGAAGTTGAAGGCTGCTTTCAAATCCCCCCTCACTCTTCGCTTCTGCAGACTAAACAAACACAAATCCCTCAGCCCCTCCTCCATAGGTCATGCACTCTAGCCCCCTAATCATTTTGGTTGCCCTCTGCTGGACCCTCTCCAATGCGTCCACATCTTTTCTATAGTGGGGGGCCCAGAACTGGACACAATACTCCAGATGTGGCCTCTCCAAAGCTGAATAAAGAGGAAAAATCACTTCTCTGGATCTGCTGGCAATGCTCCTCTTAATGCAACCTAATATGCCATTAGCCTACTTGGCTCCAAGGGCACTCTGACTCTCATCAAGCCTCTCATCCACTGTAATCCCCAGGTCCTTTTCTGCAGAACTGCTACTTAGCCATTCGGTCCCTAGCCTGTAACACTGCTTGGGATTCTTCTATTCCAAGTGCAGGACTCGACACTTGTCCTTGTTAAACCTCATCAGCTTTCTTTTGGCCCAATCCTGTAATCTGTCCAGGTCACTCTGGACCCTATCCCTGCCCTCCAGCGTATCTACCTCTCCCCCGAGCTTAGTGTCATCTGCAAACTTGCTGAGGGTGCAATCCATCCCCTCATCCAGGTCATTAATAAAGATGTTGAACAAAACCGGTCTTAGAACAGATTCTTGGGACAGTCTGCTAGAAACTGACCGCCAACCTAACATTGAGCCATTGATCACTACCCGTTGGGCCCAACAGTCTAGTCAGCTTTCTATCCATCTTACAGTCCGTGTATCTAATCCATATTCTCTTAACTTGCTGGCAAGAATATTATGGGAGATCGTATCAAAAGCTTTGCTAAAGTCAAGGCATATCACATACGCTGACTTTCTCGTATCTACAGAGCCAGTTTACCTAATCATAGAAGCTAATCAGATTGGTCGAGTGTGACTTGCCCTTGGTGAATCCATGTTGACTATTCCTGATCACTTTCCTCTCTTCCAAGTTCTTCAAAATGGATTCCTTGAGGATCCCTTCCATGATTTTTCTAGGGACTGAGGAAAGGCTGACTGGTCTGTAGTTCCTTGGATTCTCCTTATTCTCTTTTTTATAGACGGGCACTATATTTGCCTTTTCCCAATCATCCAGGATCTCTCCTGAACTCGATGAGTTTTGAAAGATAATGGCAAAAGTCTCCCCAATGACAATTGCCAACTCCCTCAGTACCCTTAGATACACAAATCCATGGGCCAGGATTTAATGCATGTTTAGCTTTTCCAAATAGTTCCTAACTTGTTCTTTCCCCACCAAGCTCTGTTCACCTCCTTCCCATGCTGCGTTGTGTAGTGCATTCGTTTGGGAGGTGACCTTGTTTGTGAAGACAGAGGCAAAGAAAGCATTGAGTACTTGAGCTTTTCCCACATCATCTGTCACTTACCTTCCTCATCCAGTAAGGGCCCTTCACCATCTCTGATGACCCTTTTATTTCTAACATACCTGTACAAACCTTTCTTGTTATCCTTCACATCCCTTGCTAGCTGTAATTCCAATTGCGCTTTCGCCTTCCTGATAACACCCCTGCATTTTCGAGCAATATATTTATACTCCTCCCTAGTCATCTGTCCAAGTTTCCATTTCTTGTAAGCTTCCTTTTTGTGTTTAAGCTTACCAATGATGTCTCCGATAAGCCAATCTGGTCGCCTACCATATTTGCTTTTCTTGCTGCGCATCGGGATGGTTCTTCCTGTGCCTTTAATAAGGCTTCTTTAAAATACTGCCGTCTCTCCTGGACTCCTTTCCCCTTCATGTAAGCATCCAAGGGAATCCTGCCCATCAGTTCTCTGAGGGAGTGAAAGTCTGCTCTTCTGAAGTCCAGGGTGTGTATTTTGCTACTCTCCTTTCTTCCTTTGGTCAGGATCCTGAAATCTACCATCTCATAATCACTGCTTCCCAGGTTGTCACCCTCCTCTACTTCCCCTACTAGTTCCTCCCTGTTTGTGAGCAGCAGATCAAGCTGTGCATGGCCCTTTGTTGGTTCCTTCAGCACTTGTATCAAGAAGTTATCCCCAACATTTTCCAAAAACTTCCTGGATTGTCTGTGTATTGCTGTATAGGTCAGAGTGATTAATGTCGCCCATGAGAACCAAAGCCTGCGATCTGGAAGCCTCTCTCAGGTGTCCAAAGAAAGCCTCATCTACCTTATCAGTCTGATCCAGTCGGTCAATAGCAGACACCAACCACAACATCACTCCTGTTGCTTCCACCTCTAAACTTAACCCATAGACTCTCAACAGGCTTTTCTCCCTCTAAGTACTGGAGCTCCAAGCAATCATACTGTTCTCTTACATACAGTGCAACTCCTCCTCCTTTCTTCGCTCGCTTGTTCTTCCTGAACACTTTATACCCTTCCATGACAGTGCTCCAGTCATGCGAGGCATCCTACCAAGTCTCTATTATTCCAATCAAATCATGGTTCTTTGACAGGGACAGAGCTTCTAATTCTTCTTGTTTGTTTCCGAGGCTTCTTGCATTTGTGTATAAACAGCTTAGATAACCGGTTGATCACCCTACCTTCTCCATCCGAATCAGGAGTCCTCCTTTGTTGCTTGCTCCTCCTTGTGATTCTTCCCTTTATCTAACTGCCACACTTACCTCAGGGCTTTGGTCACCATTCCCCAACGAACCTAGTTTAAAGCCGTCCTCACTAGGTTTGCAAGCCTGCCCGCGAATATGCTCTTTCCTCTCTTGGTTAGGTGGATCCCATCTCTTCCTAACAATCCTTGTGCCTGGAACAGAGTCCCATCGTCGAAGAAACCAAAGCCTTCTCTCTGACACCACGCATTTACTTCCTTAATTCGAATATCCTTGCCCAGACCTATTCCTTCAACTGGAAGGATGGACGAGAACAGCACTTGCGCTTCAAATTCCTTGATCCTTTTTCCCAGCGCTACATAAACTTCTGTGACTCGCTCAATGTCATTCTTGCCCGTATCGTTAGTTCCTAACTAACTATGGAGAAGCAGGAAGGGGTAGTGATTAGAAGGGTTAATCACTTTTGGAAGACTCTGTCGTGTCCTGAATGCGAGCTCCCAGTAAGCTACACACTTCTCGAGATTGCAGGTCTGCAGAGCAGATGGATGACTGAGTCCCCAACCACCACCATCCATTGTCTTCTTTTGGGGGTGGTGGTCATGGAACCCCCATTTCTAGGACTACACATCCCATGCCTTTTGGTAGATAGTGTTCCCTTCTGATTTGTTCCCTGAGAGGTCCCTGCTACAGCATTCTCCACCACAGTGCCTGTGGAAAGAGCCTGAAAGCAGTTACTTACCTCTACAGGAATGGGGGGGACTTGAATTGGCTGCATTTTTCTTTTAGTGGTTACATGCTGCCAGTTTTCTTCCTCGTCCTGTACTGTCCTGATTGGCTCTTCAGCCTGCTGTGCCTGCAGGATTAAATGCTGCCTTCTATCAAGGAAGTCATTCTCTTTGATGGAACTTAGGGCCGATACTTGGGCCTCAAGTCCCCTAATTTTTTCTTCCAAAATGGTGACCAGCTTGCACTTAGTGCAGATGAAATCCCTTCTTTCTTCCAGGAGGAAGACAAACATGGCTTATGCTGTGCTGATAACAATAGCATACCTATCACCAGGGCTTGACAAATAATACAATCTACTCGCCTCTGGCAAGTAGATTGTAACCCGGAAGAGCTGGGTTTGGGCAATCTGCGCATGTGCAGAACGCCGGACAGCGTGGCTGGCGAGCGGGGCTCGCTGCAGTTCGGTGATCCCTGCCTATCACTATCCATACCTGCCTTCTTTCTGAGAGATTCCTCAGATGTTTTTCAATTCCTCCTTGAAGGGCGGGAGTATAGCAAAAGGTTTTTAAAGAATGGTGAGTGTATCGCCCCCTTCCCTACTTCCTCTCCAAGCTCCTTGGTTGCTGACTCACTCCTTTATGAAGGCCTGCACTGCCTGATAGCCCCGCCCCCTGATTAAAGCTCAAGCAATGAATAGAGGCTTCTAGATTTCAAACCCTAATTGGAAGCTCACAGCTTCTACCTGCCAGCCACAGCACACACTCTGTGGGGGAAGAAGGAGAAGGGGGGGGAACCAAGCAGCCAAACAAGCTGAACAAATAGCAAGAAACCCTCAAACACATACTATAGACAGCCACTTCCCTCAAGGGTCCTGTATTAGCTCCTACTTCACCAGGAGAACTCTCTCTCCAAATTCCCTGTTAGCAGTCCCTGGGACTTCTGCTGCTGCATCTTTTTGCACATTTCTTTGATGATTACATCATAACTGGTGAAATCCAGCTTCATGCATGCATTCAGTTTGTCTTCTGTCAAGGTTATGGCAAGGAGCTGGAGGGCGTGGGGGTGCAGGAGCCTGGGGATGTGGGAGTATGAGGCGCTCAGGGCAGGGGGTTGGTGTGTGTGTGTGTGTGTGTGTTTGGGGGGGGGGGATGGTGGTGCAGGAGTGTTATGATGCTGTGGTCAGATGGGGCTTGGGCCCCA
The DNA here is from genome assembly GCF_049634645.1 of Pelodiscus sinensis. Taxonomy (NCBI): domain Eukaryota; kingdom Metazoa; phylum Chordata; order Testudines; family Trionychidae; genus Pelodiscus; species Pelodiscus sinensis. The sequence goes on from NC_134723.1 coordinate 14,734,039, forward strand.
ACTGTGGGCTTGCTGGTCTGGCTTCATTTTTAAATAATGTAAAATATTATGTCCAGGAAAAACAATATTTCAACGTTGTCTTTATTTATGGCAGGAGTGGGGAACCTTTTTTGGGTTGGGACCACTGAGTTTGGGTGAAGGAGGCAGTTGTAACCAAAAGCACAGGATTGGGGTGTAAGAGCTGAGTTGTGACCTAGGGAAAGGGATTACCTTGCAGGGGTTTGGAATGTGAAGTAAGTCAGGAGGGGATTGTGACGTAGGGCAGGGAACTGGGGTTCAAGAGTTTGGTTTGTGACCTAGGGCAGTAGTGGATTGTAATCTGGAGTAGGTGACTGGGGTACAGGGTCTGGGAAGGGATATGGGTTTAGGAAGGGGGCAGAGGGTTTGGGTTATGTGCAGTGGAGGAGTAGAGGGCTGGTGTGGGGGAGGGAGAGGCTGGGGTGTTAGAGGCAGACTCTGGCTGGGAGACTTACCAGTGAGACTCCAGCCCAGCATGTTTCTCAGGAGCCTGCTCTCCCTCTTCTCCCCACCCCCGCCCCGCCCCACCAGGCTGCAAGCCCATGTGTGTTGGTGACTAAGCCATGGGGGGAGAGGGATTGGTGCTTTGCATGCTCTCTGTTCTTGAAACAGGCAGCTTCCATTGGCCAAAAATTGGCTGATGGGATGGTGCTGGGGATAGGAACAGCTGGGAAGCACCATTTCCCTCCTTCTCTCCCGGCTCACAGTTTGTAAAAAACAAACTTCTCCATGTCTGCTTTTCTGAATGGCGTGCATGGGGGTGGACAACCAGGGGAGTTGTCAGAGCTAGGGATGTAAGTGACTAGTTGACTATCGGATAAGCAAAAATTTATTGGATAGTCAACACACTAGTTGCTTCACCCCCCTTGCTGCCTCTATCACAAAGAGGTAGCAAGTTGGGGGGGGGGGGGGCAGGGGAGAAGCAGAAGAGGCAGGGGTGCTGAGGGGAAACAGCTTAAAAGCCAGTTTCCCCTAGCTCCAGCTCTGGGAGGGGACAGGAGTGCAGCAGCAGCACTCCAACTTTGAAATGTACAAGAATCCCTGCGGGGACTCCTGTACATTTCAAAGCGGAAGTATTTCAAGGAGCCTGGAGTCGGGGGGGGGGGGGGGGGAATAAGAGTCCCCCACCGGCCCCAAGGTCCATGCAATGTTTCAATCTTTAAAATTTTCAATGCAGAATATAGTAAATGGAATATTTGATTATGGTATATTTATTTTTGGTCAAAGTATCAAGTAACTAAAAAACCTGATTGACAAATTTTATTAAGGGAAAGTTTGAAAGCAAGTTCAAATTACAAGTTTAACAGTTATGGAGTGAATAGGGAATCTGGGGACAGGTTTGGTTTGGGGGGGGAGGGTGGGTACATAATAAGTAAGGTCAGTAACATGCTGCCCAAGCCCAGTGTGCTTATTCCATGCCTTTTTGCCACGTTGGCTCATGTACCTGGTGGGAGTGACCCACGCAGACCCATATTGCCCTGAATATACAAGTTGTGCTCCGCACATGGGTTGACCAGAACATATGCGGATTCTGGTGGTGGGGGGAGTTACCTCAGGCGGATTTTGAAATAAAAACAGAACATAAGGAGTGTCCCCCACATTGTCTCGGATTGTGGTGAGTGGTTGTTTTTTAGTAACAGAGTCTAGTTGTGAGGGCGCCTTCCCTTGGGAATAGGCAAACCATTGATAATAACACAGTCTATATTATTAGGGTAAGTGCGTTCCCCCAAGCGTTGCCTATGCTCCAATTATTTTTGTGTGTAGAAAATATATTATCGCTTCGGGGGGGGGGAACGCGGGGGGGATGAAGCCTGTACTTTTCCCAGCTCAGACTCTTGTCAGGATTTCTGTGGTGCTCTTCTTGAGTCGCACTTATTGGGGAGGAACATAGCCTTTTAGGGAGAAGTTGAGTGGAGTGCCCCGGATGTGCCCTGGCTATGTCCCCTTTAGTGGGAAGTGATAATTCAGTCCATATGCGGGGGGGAGCAGGAGAAAATCAAAAAAAGTCCCAGAGTCTCTTGTGACATTTAGTCTTTTTTTTGGAGGAAATCAGTGCTTTCCCAGGTCTTCTACGTCCCTTGGTGACTTCTTCCTCCGCATCCTTGTCGTCTTTTCTTCTTGAGCCGCATCTGTTGGGGGGGAACATAGCTTTCTCAGGGGAAGGTGAGTGAAATGGCTCTGGATGTGCCCTGGCTATGCCCCCCTCAGTGGGCAGTAATAACTCAGACTATATGGTGGGGGGGGAAGGGGTAAACACAAGAAAACCCTCCCATGTCATTAATTTCATAAGCTGTTACAGGTTGAAACTGTCTAGTCTGGCAATATCTGTGGTCCAGCATGATTTTAGTTAGCTGGATGTCCACCTATCATGGGTGTGGCCAAATTTTCCACAATCCCATGAAGTTTGCTTACTGCCACCAGTCCTGGCTCAGTGTTCTGTGCTGTTGGTTAGCTCTTATTTACTGCTAAATGGCTTTTAAGAGCCCAGTAAGCAGTGGAAGTGTTGGTAATGCTGCTAGACCATATAAGTTTTCCATGGTTCTGCAAATTCTCTCGTTTGGCACTGCTCAGATCATGAGGGTGCTGGATTAGAGAGGTTCAACTTGTACTGCTGATTTGATCATCCTTTGCTTTTCACAAAATTGTATTTAGATAACGAGTAGGAATTCCTCATGAGCTCTGTCTGAGAATAATAATATTCAATTTTAGAGGGCCTGACCTTGCAAGCACTTTACTCATTTTAAGGCTATGGGATTACTCACTTGAGTTAATTCATTCACATTCATATGTGTTTGCAGGATCAGTTTTTAATTAAGACAAATTAAAATACTGGTTATACTTATTAGGCTTGGAGTACATTGAGGTCTTAGTTAAAATCACATCTTTTCAGAAAAAGCATACGTTTGTTTACTTAAAAAATATTTACATGATAGAATGGCACTGCCACATATCCAGGTTTCTACACTTCTCTTTAAACAGTGATTAAAAGGAGATAATCATAGATAAACTAATTCAATAATGTTGGAGATATTATAGAAATAATTCCGAGTTTAGAGTGATGCTATCTCTGATGCAGCACTTTTTATTGGAACAGCACAGGAGAAGTATGCAGTGTCCACCCTAAACTGAATTGCCTTGTTTGGCTGTATTATACTGTAATTTTAACACTGTTTACATTTATCTGATGTTGTAGAAAGCTTGTTACACCTTCTGTTAAGTTGTAAAACAAAGGATATTTTCTAAAAGATGGTTAGATTCACATATTTTGCCTGCCAGGAATTCTAAATTTTTTTTAAAAAAGTTATTCTTTATAAAAGCAGGCACAGTAAATTTTCTGGTTCTATGCAATTTTCTTTTCATTCTGGTCTTCTCTGGTTATAAATAACACATGAAATGACTTTCAAGGTAGAAAGCAGGAATCTATTTTGAAATATTCTATAAAATAAGAGTGATTTATGGTTTTATATGATTTTGGCTGAAAGCACTCGGGCTTTGCCAGGTCATCAAAGTCCTGTCAGGAGAATCTATTATTTATTGTTTGATACGCTGGGAGTGGTGTAAGTACTTTATTTTATGTTTATCTTATGTAAGTATAATGTTAGAAAAAAATCAATTCCAGATACTAATACAGTTTTTAAGATATAGCCTGGAAAACTAAGCTAAATATTATAGATGTGAATTATGAAGCGGAACATTAGCAATTCTGATCTAAAATAATTTTTTGAAAAATGAATAACTCCCAAAGTTGTTGCAAGATATTTTTAGGATGTACCCAAGTATTTTTTCTCTGTAATTTGATAATTTGCTTTTTCTGCTGATAATTTGGTTGCTCTGTTTTTCATAAATAAGCTGTCTCCATTTTACACAAATAGATACTTAGGCACATGATAGGGAAAAAAAGCTGGATGGGATGAGTTTGTTACAATAGCATATGAAATTCATGTGAGCTTCTGAAATTATCTTGCCATCTTTGTAAATTAATGATAGCTAAAAATATTTGTTTACTCTTATAATCTATTGTGACATTGACGTGTAGTATTAATGTTTGTAAATCAGGGAACAGCTACCCACCTTCCCCTTTTTTTTAAGTGTCATGTAAACAAAGCTGACTTTTCACCGCCACATCTAGAAATTTTGGTATCTCCTTTCTTTTCCTTCCTGGTGACTTTTTCACTTGACTGACTTGAAGGGGTGACTTCTCTCTCTCTCTCAAGTGCCCTTTCTGCTTGGAGCAAGTGGTTGCCGTTACTGATTAAGTCCTGTTTAGCTTGGACATCACATTCCAAAGCTTCTCAGACAACAGAACTGTTATGGAAGCCTTTCAGAGGCCTTTCAAAACTGACAGGTTCTGCTCCAGAGATCTTTGGCACATCATCACTAATATTCTGTGTTGCTCCTTTGTCTTGCCTAATATAGTATGAGCATTTGCAATTCTGTGAATTCTTCACTTCTCAGATCACGTTGTTCATGTATTCTTGCTTACCAAGATTCAAGTGAAGATAAAAATAGACATTTCAGTAGTTTTGTAACCCTGCCTCCAGCCCCATTGAGTGTGGTTGGTAGACAAACTGTGATGTGTAGCAATCAGATACCAGAGTGAAGTCCTTTCCTGAGTAAGTTGAATGGATTGTTTATTCTGTTGAAGACTCCCCCCCCCCCCCCAAAGGCTGAGCATAAAAGGGAGCTTATCAAGTTTTATTTGAACTCTTGTTTGCCTTTAGTTTGAAATCTGTTTGAGTATTATGAGAAAAATTCCAGTGTAGAGTATTGGGAAATTCCTATCTGGTCATCTGAACACATCAAAACTGAAAGATTTGTCTGTGTAGTTTTTGTGTTTAAAAAAAAAAAAAAATTCCAGTAGGAGGAATTAGTTTGGATCACTTTAAGTAACTGATGCATGGCTGTGCCTACAAATGTTGGAGTGTTGGGTCCTCTCTTTGAGGAGGTCTATATTAGCAACAGGGTGAATACATAAGTGTATTAATAGTGCAGGATCAGACCACCTTTCTGCAAGGAGGAAGAAGAAAAAGATGAGGCAGAAGTCTTCAACCATTCAGATACAAGTCAAACAAAAACAGCTGCAACTTTTCTGCTCTCCTAATCTCTCTTTGTGGATGTTGTCCAGCATGAATTTGCTACTTGCACCAACTTTTAAGTTAATGTGTTTTTTTTTTTCTTTTCGTATGATGGGAAATGTTGGTTGAATGTTGTCTATATTTATGCTTTTACTATGTTTATGTTAATAAAATCCCTATAAATCCAGTGCTTCCAGGACATTTTTTGTCTTTAATTAAACCTCTTTGGTCCTTAGTGCATAAATTGGACTGCAAAGGTTTTAATACAGTATACTAACAGATGTACTCGGCATTGCTTGGATCTTTAATTGAAGTAATTTATTCATTCCCTGCCCCCCAAACGTGCATGCTTTATTTCAGTGATTTGTATTTTTCAAAAATGAAGGCTGGAGTGAGAGTTTGTGGGTGAGGAGGGGCAGAAATTGTGTGGCTTAGGGCAGAGTATTGAAAGGTTTGGCGAGATCTATATAGGGAGTGGGGAGGCTCAGGGCAGGGACGGGATGCAGAGTCAAGGCAGGTGGGAGGTGTAGGTCTCAGGACAGGGGGCTGAGAGGTGTGGGGAGCTTACCAGGCCACTTATGGTAGTGAGAGTGGTGCTGCTCTGGTGGCGACCCCTTTGAGGAGGCTGGGGCAATGCTCCCCTGCCAGTGGCCCCCTCAGTTGCCCCCCATTTAGCCTGGAGGCTGTCTGGGGGGCAGGTTCTGGGTGCTCTCCTTGCACCCTTCAGGCTGTTGGGTGAGGATGAGGCTCCGGGAGCTGCCCCTGACCTCCAATGTTATGCTTATAAGAGGCACACAGGATCTTTTCCAGAATAGGGCAATATGCTGTGTTTATTGAGAATACAATGGCAAAGCAGCGCGCGCGCATGCACGCACAAACACACACACACAATCTTTTATTTACCAGTCCATGGTCTGGCCCAGATACAACCCCCACTCCTCCATCTGTGATCAACGGATCTGGACCGATACTTCAGACTTTGGCAGGATGTCCTCCTCCTCCCCCCCCCTCCTTAAGGCAAAACCATTCTTTTATAATAGTCCTTTCCCATCAGGATCAGTGGTTTTGCATCATCCTGCTGTTTTTCTGAGGGTTGTTTGTTTTTCCAGTTGTTTCTCTTGCTCCTTATCATCTTTGTTTCCCGTGCTAAGCTGGGTTCAATCACAAATATTTTGTCCCAATTGATAAATACTTGCCTTCCTTCAGAGCTGTTGATTTGCCAACTGCTTACATCTCGATGGGGATATACAGCAATCTTCTGCAACTTAGGTCAGATCTTGGCTTCTTCCTAGAACATTTGGTCAGGTGGCCTTTGCACTTAAATCTCTTGTATGTTCCCCCCTCTCTCTCTCACACACATAACAAGTTTGATTTCCTTGTTACAGAGAATCAGTATGCACATTTGAACTAGGACATTACAATTAATCATCATACACTTTTACTTATTTTACAATACTAATTTTAAAATTTAAAACAAACTTATAAGACTCTATCTCTGCTTTAGACACAGTATTTTGGCTAGTGCACCTTTACCAATGATAAGGTAAAGGTACTTTCTGCTTTCAGAAAAGGTGGCTGCCAAAAGTACACTGAGGCACATTATTTTGCATAAAGCTACATTTTAGCTGCATGGCTACACCAAGCACTCCCTCCACCTCCACCCCCCTCATGGCCTGCCCAACGGGGTAGGGAGGCAGAGATTCCTGTATCTGCCATTGGTCTTCAGTACGTTCCCCTCCCTCTTCTTCCCCCCCCCCACCTGTGGCCTGTAAGCTGAGGCTCTGGGGCTCCAATGGCTCTCCCTCCCCCATAGCCTGCGGGTGCTACACCTGCAGGAGTTCTCCCTGCCTGCTGCTGTGGCCTGCAGGCACTATACTCCCAGGGGGTGGTGGCACTGCCCCCATCCTGCAGGGCCTTCTTTGTGGTCTGCAGGCTGTCTGGGGGACCCAGGCTCTGGGGGCTGCCGCTCTCCCCCCAACAGGCTCCTCTTGCAACCTGCAGGTTGTTGGGGAGGGGGTGAGGCTATGGGGCTTGGTCACGGCCTCCAATGAATCCCCCAACCCACGGCCTACAGCCTGCCTTCCCTCCAGCAGCTCCCCTACAAACTGTCTGTGGGGGCGAGGCTTCCAAGCAGCCCCACCCCACGGCCTGCAGGCTGTCAGTGGTGGGGCAGACTCCAGGTTTGAGGCAGGGGGGAGGGTCCCTACCCACCTGCCTGCAAGCAACATAGTGGAACACCAGCCCTGCTGGCCATTCTTGGTGCTGCAGCTGCCCCCAGTGGCCACTGTCAGTATCACATCCCAACTTGTCCATTGTAATTATTAGAGTCTTGCACATGTGGGTTATCGTGTAATAATCAAACTATGGGTACGTCTAGACTACATGCCTCTGTCGCCAGAGGCATGTAGATTAGGCTACCAGACATAGTAAAATGAAGCGGAGATTTAAATAATCGCTGCTTCATTTAAATTTACATGGCTGCTGCGCTGAGCCGACAAACAGCTGATCAGCTGTTTGTCGGCTCAGCGCGATAATCTACATGCCTCTGGTGACAGAGGCATGTAGTCTAGACGTACCCTACGAGTGAAGTGGGAAGGCTAAGAGTAGATTTTGGATTACATTAAGATCAATTATATATTTTAGCTGTAGACTTTTTCCCCCTCTGTGAAACACTAGATTTTCACTGGACAGCTTTGAGAATTGAAGACTGAGTCCTCTGATTGGAAGTTCAGTCATATCTTGCAAGTTTCTTCTTGTAAGTGGAACAAGAGTTAGCATTGCCACCTTTAATGTCCATGTCATATCTAATACATAATTTTAAGGCAACCCAGTTACACAATACCTGTATATTTATTATATTTTACTTATAAATCACATTACCATTAATGTAATTGAGGCTGAATGTTAATTGCAGAAGTTTGCAAATCTTTTACAATAGGTCTGAATCCCTGTTTGCAGCTGAATGGAGGCAGAACCAGACCTGTCAATCTAGGCAGGCTGGGGGAAGCTTTATTAGTCCTGCGCAGATTAAAAGAAAACAAAACCAAACAGTTTCAAGCAGCACTAGGAGCTTGTTTAGCTGCGGAGGGGGAGATGGGATTCTGTGCATAAGGGATGTGAAAGTATAACTATGTACACGGTTAACTGATGAGACAACTTCCATGGCTAGACATAGGCTCCTGATATACACAGGAAGTCCACTTAAAAGCCAGTGCCCCATGTCCCTTCCCCCCACTCCAGTGTGTGACTGCTGACATTTCAGCAGTTACATGTTTACTTAAACACATTTTAACATTCCTACTGGACACTGGCCTGGCCCTGAGCGTTGACCCTGCAGCTCCCATTGGCCAGGAACAACAACTAATGGGAGCTGCAGGAGTGCAGAAAGGGGCAGTGTGCCAATTGCTGCAACTTGGTCAGACCCCACCACTCTCTCATTCTCACGCTCTCATTATTAAATTATTAAATGGATTAAGCATTTTACCTTTCCCATGTTAGTTTATCAAACTTAAATTAATATTTTACTTGATGTCCAATGCACAAGATTTCAATATTTTCTTTCTTTATGGTGGGGTGGGGAACCTTTTTTGGGTCGGGGCCATTGACCCACAGAAAAATCCATTGAAGACCACACAATTGAGAAGCAAAAAATCCCCTCCCAGAACCCCCAACTCTCACGGATGTGGCCCCCAACTGAGACACTTCACACTTCTGGGACTCCAGCCCCCACAGGATGAGGGAAAGGGACAGGGAGACTGAAGTTCAGGGCTTCCCACAGGCCAGGTTTACTTTTCTGGGGTTCTGGAGTGAGTGGATTTTGTGGACCTCTTTAGCTCTGGGGTGGGAACAAAAATGAAGGGTTCAATGTGCAGGACAGGGCTGCCAGTGAATGGAATAGGGATGCAGGATCTGGGCAGGATGTGGGGTGCAAGAGGAGGTGAGGAGAGCAGAGTCTAGAAGGGAGTTTAGTGGCAGGAGAGGGTGTGGGGTGGGGGCATGAAAGAGTGTTTGGGGCAGGAGGGGCTTGGGGGAGTAACGCAGAAAAAAGGCGAGACAGTGAGAATGCAGCCAAAGAGCTAGTTGGGGGAGGGAGACAAAGAAGTGGGGAGTAAGAGAAAGTGCACCTTCTGCACAGAAAAGTTGTTTTCCCCCCATCACATCTTCCCTCTGCTCCAGTCTCGCTCCCCTCAGCCCCATGATTCCCCCAGCCTGATATCCTGCATTGCCCCATGTCCCTCAGTGCAGCTTCTACCCCTCCCATCTTGTCTCCTCATCTTCCTGCCCCCACATCTCTTTGCCCCCAGTGCTGAGACTTGCATCCCACCAGGAGCAGTGCTGGGGCAAGGAGGGGGCGGAGGGGAGGAGAACAGAGTCACTTCTCTGCTCAGCCCAACCTTTTGCTGGGGCACATCCCTCACCTGTAGGCTGCTGTTCTGGGGCTGGAAAGGGAAGAGCCCGGAGCTGCTCGGGGCTGGTTTCAGCCCGGCCAGATGCAGTGGGGCACTGGGGAAGGGACTCCCCGCCCTGAAACACACCTTGTGGGGAGCAGCATGGCGCAGCCCAGACCCCAGTGCACCATGGAGGCAGCAACAGCTTGTGACCGGCCGCCTAGCCCCAGATCTGCAGAGCACCTCCGTCCCTGTCCCTGTCCCCTCCCGGAGCAGGGAACAGAGCATGTAGGAAGGGTTTTAACCCCTTAGCTCCTGGGAGCTCCATGCCCAGGCTGGTCAGGGCAGCCCCAGGATCATGGAGGTCAGTGCAGGGACACACTGTCTGCTCTGCTTGTTGGGCTGACCAGACCCCTACATGCCCACATGTCTCTTCCTGTGGCCTACCCACCCACCCGCCTGCCCTTCAAGTAGGAAGCAGGAACTGGTTCTCTAGCCTCCAATTGTGCAGCAACTGCAAAGCTCCAGCTGCTGCCGGGAGATGGGTGGGTGGATTGGTGCTGCGCTCCCACCAGGCATGCCACTCAGAATTGGCTTGCATGCCACTTAAGGTATGCGTGCCATAGGTTGCTGACCCTTGTGCCAGCCCTTGTTTCTTGAAGCAAAAGTGTGAAGCTTTATAGAGGCCTTCTCTTCTGTCACTACTAGCGCATAGCAAGAAGTGGAGTCACAGCTTAGATACTTAAGGACAACACCCTGGAATAGCTGCTACAAAAGATGGGTTTATGAAACTACATATAGGTCGGAAAATGTTAAATGCTGTATCAGGACTGTATATGATCACTCGTGAGAGAGAAACACTTCTTCCGTGGGGAGGCAGGGACAGTGTGTGGAGGTGTGCAGAAAAATGCTGGCAGCCAGCTGCTTCTGGGAGTGGCATGGAGCCATGCCATATAGGCAGCCTGTCTGAGCCTTGCTGTGCTGCGGGACTTCAATTGAAATGGCCTGAATGAGGCTCCAGAATTGACCAGTTGATCATGATTGATTCTTATTTAAGCTTTATACTGCTGAGCCCACCGCGAAGCCTCCCCAGGAGCAGGTCTGGCAAGGGCTGCCAAACCCCAGTCCTTTGAAGGCTTCACTGTGGGCTCTGTAGTAGGCTCCCAGGGAGCCAGTGTATAGCCTGCAGCCAGGCCCACCATGGACAAGGGCTGCCCCAATGGGTAGCTCTAGTCCTTACCAATTAACTGGAACCAGTAAGTCTCCCCTGTTAAGGGTGAGGCTTACTGGTTAACCTTTTACATCCCTAGTCTAGAAAACTTGGATAGTCTCATTTTAAACTTCTACCTAGTCTGTCATGAGTGGGTTCTCATGTAGTCAGAGTACTTGGAATGCTATTACCATTGATCAAGTTTGGTTCCTGGGCTGAAATATAGTGAAAACAACTATATTTTCAAATAACACAGGGTTTGTATTGGTGAGGCGGATAACTGTGAGCTTCACCATATAGTGCCTGAAGCTTTTGCATCAGCAATGCTGATTTCAAGTCCTCTAGGAGAGCAGTTAGTGACAAGATTCTATGAACAGATGCTAATATTTTCAAAACCAAAATACTTTGTAATGTAAAAATAAATTGTGGCTGTGTTCTTCAAGTTTCTTAGGATAATATTAAAAAACTCTGACATAGAAATTTTGTTTGATTTTTTTTTTAACACAAATGTATGAAATTTATAATTCATAGATGACAAGTTTCTTAATTTGTGCCTCTGACTCCTTCCAGGCCTCCCCCTCCCCCCCCAAGCCCCCACTCCCACCGTTGAGCATCCTGAACGCTTGCTCTTCTCCCAGCACCCTCTGATGCTGCAAAACATCTGATCTGTGGTGGGTGCTGAGAAGAAGGGTGGAGATGCTGATTGGAGGGGCCTAATGACAGGGAGGCATAGGAGGTTCTGGCCGGGGGCTTCTGCACTCATAATTTTTTCCCATGGGTGAGCCAGCCCCAGAGCACCTTCGAAGTTGGCGCCTGTGGTTATAATGGCTACTTTTTTGCTCCATTTTATGGTACTGACATAGTAATACTCTTATTCTATTTAATATGCATAGTTTATTAACTGTGAATAAACATTATTTTATAGGTTTGCCTGAATCTATCATTGCAGCTGCATGTTCAAGAAGTGGCCAGAGGGTTCTGCATGTTGACTCGTAAGTTACTCCAGTGATATACTTCATTGATCATTTAAGTGTTCGGAAATTGATTTAAAAAATGTCTAACTTGAACTGACTCTATGATTCTAAAATATGTAGCTAAAGTTACTCTTGCAAATCAGGTTGTCTTTTTTGGAGGCGGGGGGCTTTAAAAGTGCACCATCACTCAGCTACATATCGTAAGGGGGGGGGAAATAATTTGTAGATTCAGTTGAAGTTGTTGAACTGAGTACAAATGTATGTGCCTAAATTAAGACCCGAAGGGCTTGTACACACAAACTGCTACACTGACATTCTCTCGGTTGCATTGCTGTAGTCCTTCAGTGAACATGCTACCTATGCCAGTGGAAGGGATCCTCCAATTGACATAGGTAATCCATCTAGGTTGCTGGGACAATTATCCTGTTGACCTAGGCATTACAGGAGATTAATCAGTTTAACTGCATCACACAGTAGTGTGAATCTTTCTTATCCCTGAATGACATAGTTAAACTGACCTAATTTCCTAGCATATACCAGGCTTTAAAGGGTATGTCTACACTACATGGCTCCGTCAACGGAGCCATGAAAATGAGCTTTGTAGACATAGCAAAATGAAGCAGTGATTTAAATAATTGCTGCTTCATTTATATCAAAATGGCTGCTGCGCTGTGCCAATCAGCTGTTTGTCGGCTCAGCGCAGTAGTCTGGATGCTTGGGGGTCAACATCAAAGGCTTTTGATGTCGACCGCCGAGTGTCCAGACTACCGTGCTGAGCCGGCAAACAGCTGATTGGCACAGCACGGCAGCCATTTTGATGTAAATGAAGCAGCAATTATTTAAATAGCCGCTTCATTTTGCTATGTCTACAAAGCTCATCTACATGGCTCCGTCGACGGAGCCAAGTAGTGTAGACATACCCAAAGTGACTTGGTTTTCAGAGGTCCAAACAACAGATTGCTCTTGTTGACTTTAATGAGAGTTGAGTGCCCAGCCCCTGTGAAACATCAGGTCATGTTTTTAGGTGACTATCCTTACCCAGACTACCCTAAAGTAGGGATGTTAGATATTATGTAATTGAATAGTCGTGAAACTGCATGAATTCTTAGCGGTTACACAACTATTGGATAGTGCCCCAGGATGTGGGCCGGCAACCAGTGCGCTCCTTGCCCCACTCCCGGGGAGCCCCCTGCCAGCCCATGCTGCTGCTTCTCTATCAGAGTCATCAGTGTGGGGTGGCAGGCAGGAGGCTAGGCTCTGAGGGGAACCAGTTTAAAAATCTAGCTCCCTGCACAGACCAGCTACCTGCCATCCCGCGCTGTTGACTCTGAATCAGACACAGCAGTGTGGGACGGCAGCAGCCCCTGTCGGCAGAGGGTCAGAGCTTCCCATGGAGGGAGACTGCTTCGCTGCCCTGTACCCTTGCGCTTCTACCTCTGATAGCATTTCTGATAGAGGAAGCAGCATTTCTGGCAGGATTTCTGAGAGGCAGCAGTGTGTGTGTGTGGGGGGGGGGGGGGGGAGAGAAAGGTGGCACTGTGGAGCCGGTGCTGGGGGGAACCTGCCTGCCCCCCTCCTCCCCACAGAGAGAGAGATCTGCAGAGCAGCATGCATGGAGAGTCTGCTTGAAAGCTGACTCCCCATGCGTATTGGATCCAGCCTGCCCTGTCACTTTCCTTGCCATTGTCTCGCTATCAGAGGCAGCAGTGTGGGTGCGGGAGTAGAGGTAGGCAGATCTGGTGCTTGTGGGGAGCCTGCTTAAAGCTAGCTCCTCACGGGCACTGGCTCCCATTGCCTGATAGAAGCAGCAAGGGAATGGGGGGAAATGCATGTAAGTCGATCAGATTAACCAGAAAGCCTAGGCTTATCAGATAATTGTGTGGTCTGAAGACTTTGCAAATTGCGCTTTTTTTTTTTTTTTTTTTTTTTTTTTTTTTTTTGGCCATTCATCTACTTTTTTTTTTTTTTTAAATAATTCTCCACTTACTTTCCCTTGGTTGGTCTTGACCTAGTGCCTGTTTTCCTGCCTTCTGTTATTGCTTTACAGTTCTTTGAGAGGCTCCTATTGATGCTCCATGCTGAGTCTTGGTGCCATCCTGACACCTGGATTGGAGATTTTGAAGCAGTCCTTGTTGGGGCCACGCATGCACGGCACCAGCCAATACGTGTGTGCTAGTATGCGCGGCCCATACCCTCCAGTTCCTTCTCAACTGCCCTTGGCCTAAGATGGAGCCCTGCAGTTCCCTGTTTTTTTGATGATTCTGAAATGGTTTCTTAGTTCTTGTTATTATAAGTGTTATCTAGTTGTTAGTAGTTAAAAACTTTCTTTCTTTATATCATGCTGGGTTCTCCAGGCTTTAAACTCTGTGCCTCCTGCAGAAATGCAATGCCCGTTTCTGATTGATGCTCACAGTGAATCAGTTATTTGGGAGAACAGCATTCAATTCAGAATTGCTCTCGCTACGCCAAACTTAGGGACAGGGCTCGCAAAATTAAAGCAGATTTCAATGGAGAAGAGTTTATACCCTGCCTCGGACCCAGAAATACAACCTAGGAAGGTGTGATCACCTCTAGGTTCTTCTCAGGGCAAAAAGGTACTGAAGAGGAGAAGTTTCTCAGTGCCTCATCGGGAGACCGGGGTCCCTCTCTAGACAATTGGCACAGAAGTCTCGTGTCAGCACTTTTGACGCCTCTGGCACCTCAAGCATCATGGCACCACCATCCATTGCCGCTTCTGACCAAAAAGGCTCCAAACAATGCCCTAAAGCTGTACCGGTAACCTCTTTGGTACCGATGACTACTCCGGCACCATTGGTACAGTACAGGTGCCGACGATGGCACTGACACCAAAAACCGGTAGAAGCAACAGGGGTGATGTTGTGGCTAGTGTCTACTATAGACCACCACATCAGGTGGATGAGGTAGACAAGGTTTTCTTCAGACAACTAAGAAAAGCTTCCAGATCACAGGCCCTGGTTCTCATGGAGCATTTTAATCACCCTGAATTTGGTTGGGAGGCCAATACAGCAGTACACAGACAATTCAGGAAGTTTTTGGAGAATGTTGGGGATAACTTGTTCTTCTTCGAGTGATGTCCCCGTGGGTGCTCTGCTGTAGGTGCTGGGCTTGTCCCGGTGCCACAGATCGGAAACTTTTCCATAGCAGAATTCTGCTGGACTGAGCATGCGCGGACGGCGCTTCACAGCGTTCGCACACTTTTGCACTTGTGCGGTCCGGCTCCTGCCAGTTCCTCTCAACTACCTCAGACTGCAGACACAGTGAACCGGTCTCCTCACATTTTCCTCATCGTGAGAGTGTTCTAAATTGTTAATAGTTCATAGCGTAATAGTTCAATAATTACGTTGTTAATACCTTTGCGTTATTGTTTGTTTTAAAAAAAACCTAAAGAAAACTTTTTTGTGTGTGTAGATAGTTATATAAGATATATATGTAGATACCTTTGTTCTTTCAGGACTGTTAGAGAACCTTGCGTTTAAAAAACAAAACAAAACAAAAACAGAAAACCCAAAGAACATTAAAATGCCCAACTCCCCGGGATTTAAAAAGTGCGACACATGCTGCGAAGCCATGACCGCCTCTGACGGACACTCAGCCTGTATTTGTTGCCTCAGCGAGGGTCACTCGTACCACAGAAGTGCCCTCATTGCAGCAAGCTAACTGCGAGGGCCCGCCAAGATAGAGAGATGAGGCTGTGAATGATCCTCTTTGATAAGGCTCTTCAGTGGACTGGATCAGTCTCTACAGCCTCCTCAGACCAGCCGACTCAAAAATGAAGAGCCTCATCTCCTACTGCTGTTGCGCCCAAGAAAATCAAGGCGTCGCCTATGAGATCTCTGCCTGCTACTTCACAGAGCAGATTGAGCATTGGGGACACGCCTGGCACTGCTGCTACCTACTCTAGGGCAGTCTTAGCCTCCAGAACAAAAAAGTCGGTGACTACAGTGCCGAAGCCACGTGCGCTGGCGGAACTGAGAGCAAACTCGGCACCAGCAGCTTCCTCAACCAAACCTTCAGCACCAGTGGTCACATCCAGGCTGCAGTCACCGTCGGCACTGTCAACATCACAGGTGTCGCCGGCACCAGAATGGCACGCAGACAATACCGCACCAAGGATGTCGGCATCGAAAACACTTCGGCATCAGAGTTCTACACCGTATTCTCCTTTGCCTACTTTCTCTCCGGCACTGGCACCTTCACCGCCGACACTGAGATTGCTGACACTGACATCTCACCCCATGGAACAGCTCATCTCTCCCCACTCTCTGCACCGGAAACTACCATCCCCTTTCTCAGGGTACTGAGATCATGCCCACTACTCCCACCAGGGTTTTTCTGTCTCCCCATTGCCTTCTTCCAGAATGTCATACACCTGCTCCTTTTCACCATGATCACAGTGGGCAATGCATTGGGAAGACTGTAGATGTCCATATCCCGAGAGATGGTCACCTCGTGACAGGCCATATTACCATCACAACTATTACTGCCACTATTCACCTCATCACTATTCCTACCACTATAGGTCTCGGTCCAGGGGATGATCTCTATGCGAATGCACATCCTCTAGGCATTTGCCTGTCCCACCATCTCTTCCCTTCCTCTCCCCACCCCCAAGTACAGCACTCTGTCACCTACGCTTCAACAGTCAGAACCGGAGGAGGGGCAAGTTTCCGACACAGAAGCACAGCCACCCAATGTCTCTCCAATGGTTCAATCCTCCTCTTCACCTGATGAGGCCATTACTCCGGGAAACGTCTCCCCTCCTGATGACCTCAAACAATTTCAAGAATTGTTCAAGAGGGTGGCGGTGAGCCAGCAAGTACAGCCGGCAGAAATACAGGACAAACAACACCGTCTGCTTAAGAACCTCCAGCCGGCCCAAAGCCATTCTGTTAGACGAGGCTATACTCAGAGCAGCGGACGAGACATGGCAAGCTCCAGCATCTGCTCCGCCCACTATTAAAAAAGTATACAAGAAATATTTTGTGCCACCTAAAGGGATGGAATTTTTATTCACTCACCTCCAACCCAGCTTACTGGTGGTTGATGCTGCACAGGAGAGATTGAAAACATCGGAATACCAAATTCCCACAGCCGACGGACAGCAAAAGGCTAGATTTATTTGGCAGGAAAGTATCGGCAACACTCCTGCTTAGAATAGCCAATTACGCTGTGCATTTATCAAATCACAACTTTGATAACTACACCAAATTAACATCACTCATGGATCACCTCCCTGACTCAAAAAGGCCCATTTTGAAATCGGTGGTACAAGAGGGGTATGTCTCTGCCAGAGCAGGGTTACAAATAGCGATGGACATAGCGGATATGGCTGCTCGGTCGACTGCCATGGTGGTGGTAATGAGACAGGCCTCTTACCTTCAAATGGCAGGGGTCCCTAGAGACCTATAAAACAATGGAGGACTTGCCATTTGACAAGACCAAACTATTTGCCGAGAAGACAGACACTATGCTTCATTTCAGTAAGGACTCACGAACCACCTTATGCACCCTGGGGATGTACAGCTCCCCCCGGTACAGGAGGAGATGTTATATTCCACTTACCAGAGGGTATGGTTATAACAGGCAACACTGGCAACATCAGCAATGTACCTTTGATCAATCCCACATGCGACAAAGGCCTCAGAGACGCCGCAGTCAAAATAACCGCACGCAGCCTCAACCTGCCAACAAGCAGCAGGTTTGACTTCTTGGATGAGGACATGCAAACAGTCACACACACCAATCAGAACCACGATACCACCCACATGTTTTACCATTGAAGCCCCTTTTACCAATTATGGGCCTCCATTACCATCCAGCTACATTGAAAAGGGATTATAATTTTTCCTTATTTCGATGACTGTCTGCTAAAGGGCCGTTCATCAACTGAGACATCTGTTAAGGTAAATACCACCAGACAAACTTTTGACCTCCTTGGATTACTGGTCAGTGAACAGAAGTCAACACTCCACCTACTCAGGACTTTTAATTTATGGGAGCCTGACTCAATGCCGCCATGGCAAGGGCTTATTTGCCCCTTCACAGATTCCAAGCTATTCAGAGCTTGGTAAACGTTCTACTGTACAGTCTTACCATACAGGTAATTATTTGTCTAAAACTGATGGGCCACATGGCAGCTATAACATATGTAGTCCGCCATGCGAGATTATATTTCCGCAGACTACAGCATTGTCTAGCTTCCATTTACAACTGCACGAAGCCCGATGTTCACAGATTAATGACACCTCCGACCTGAGTTCTAGATTCCCTCAAGTGGTGGATAGACCAGAAAAATCTCCTGTCCAGTGTTCCCTTTCATTAACAACAACCTACATGCCATATCACTCCAGATGCCTCCTTCCTACGTTGAAGAGTGCACACGAACACTATGTGGGTCCAAGGTCGGTGGTCGTCTCGGGAGACATTACTCCATATAAACCTTTTGGAACTCAGAGCAGTCTTCAACGTTTGCAAACACTTCCACAGATACACTCGCAACATTACAGTCAAAATTCTCAGAGACAATATTGTGACGATGTATTACATCAGTTATCAGGTTGGAGCACAATCTCGCTCCCTATGTGCAGAAGCTATCCAACTCTGGAACTGGTGCATTTGGAGCAACATTACACTTGTGGCATCTTACTTACCTGGCGTCATCAATGTTGCTGCAGTTTGCCTGAGCAGACGCTTCACACCAGATCACGAGTGGGAGCTCCACAACGGGGGTCCTTCATCTTCTGTTCCAATGTTGGGGAATTTCCCTCATAGACCTCTTTGTCACCTGCCACAACAAGAAGTGCCGTTATTACTACTCCAGAGTAGGAGTGGTTCCCTTTCCTCCAGCAAATGTCACCATGCACTCCTTACCCCCTCCCAATTCTTCCGGACCTCCTGACTCAGAACCTGGAATCCCTGCTTCATCCCCAAATACACACCCTACAACTCATGGCATGGCTCCTGTTGGCTCAATGCATCCAAAGATCTCTGTTCGACACAAGTCAAAGTGATTCTGATTCACAGTAGAAGGCAGAATACTCGAACCACTTACCTTTCCAAATGATGTAGGTTTGCCTCCTGGTTTTCTGTACATCATATGGAGCCTCACATAATTCCTCTCCACGTCGTCTTTGACTATATTCTACACCTGAAACAGATAGGGTTGGCCTTAGCTTCCCTGAAAGTGCATCTTGCGGTGATCGCTGCCTTCAGACAAGCCATTGATGGCACTTCACTGTTTGCCCATCCCATTATCAAGAGGTTCATCAAAGGCCTTATGAATCTGAACCCTTCTCGAAGACCTGTACTTCTACCCTGGAACCTGGATATAGGACTTGGGTCTCTAACTGCACCACTGTTTGAACCATTGGCTACTGTTCCCTTGCAAATAATGACTATGAAAGTGGTCTTTCTTCTTGCCATCACATCGGCCCATAGGGTCAGTGAGATATCAGCTCTGATGGCAGTGCTCCCATATACAATCTTCAATAAAGATGGAGTAGTTTTGAGACACCACTTCATTCCCAATATCTGCTCTGAATTCTTTGTGAATGAGCCAATTATCCTACCCTCTTTTTATCCTAAACCACATATCTCACTACGCGAGGCATCACGTATGTTTGTAGGGTGCTTGCTTTTTAATCTAGAAAGGACCAAACCATTCAGAAAGACTGACCGCCTAATAGTCTCTCTTGCTGAGTGGTCCAAAGGCGAACCACTATCAAAACGAGTAGCAAAAATCATAACTTCATGCATAGTCAAGTGCTATTCTGCATATCGCATACCATTCCTACTGTAACCCAGAGCTCACTCCACAAGAGCAGTGGCAATATCAACAGCTTTTCTCAAGGGTGTCCCCTTCAGAGACATTTGCAGAGCAGCCACTTGGTCATCTCACAACATATTTGTAAAGCACTATGCAATCCAACGCTGATGGCTTGCAGATACCTCCTTGGTGTCAGCAGTACTCTCGGCAATGACCAGATAGGAAGGCGGGGCTCAGAGTTCCTGTCATCTCATGGTACTGCAACTCACTCACGTACAGTGGAGCACCCACAGGGACATCACTCAAAGAAGAAAGTGAAGTTACTCACCTTGATGAAGTAACTGTTGTTCTTTGAGATGTTTATCCCCGTGGGTGCTCCACAACCTGCCCTCCTCCCGCTTCAGAATCTTTCTTACATCTTTCAGATTCTGAGGTGGATTTGAGGAACTAGTGGGAGCTGGACTGCGTGTGAGGAGCCATTCTCGTATGCGTCGACTGGCAGAATACTGCCAGGAAGAAAGGAGAGCAACAAAATACACACCCTGGACTTCAGAAAAGCAGACTTTGACTCCCTCAGAGAACTGATGAGCAGAATTCTCTGGGATGCTAACGTGAAGGGGAAAGGAGTCCAGGAGAGCTGGCAGTATTTTAAAGAAGCCTTATTAAAGGCACAGGAAGAAACCATCCCGATGCACAGTAAGAAAAGCAAATATGGTAGGCGACCAGATTGGCTTACCGGGGACATCCTTGGTGAGCTTAAACATAAAAAGGAAGCTTACAAGAAGTGGAAACTTGAATGACTAGGGAGGAATATAAATATATTGATTGAGAATGCAGGGGAGTTAACAGGAAGGCGAAAGCACAATTAGAATTGCAGCTAGCAAGGGATGTGAAGGATAACAAGAAAGATATTGACAGGCATGTTAGCAATAAAAGAGAGGTTGTGGGGCCCTTACCGCATGAGGGAGGTAACCTAGGGTACATCTAGACTACATGCCTCTGTCACCAGAGGCATGTAGATTAGGCTACCAGACATAGTAAAATGAAGCGGCGATTTAAATAATCGCCGCTTCATTTAAATTTACATGGCTGCTGCGCTGAGCCGACAAACAGCTGATCAGCTGTTTGTCAGCTCAGCGCGATAGTCGGACGTGCGGGGGTCGACATCAAAGGTATTTGTCAACCACCCAGGTATGCCTCCTGGACAAAGGGTGGTGATGAATGGCTTGATGTCAGGTTGGTGGTCGGCTTTTAGCAGGGTGCCTGAAGGATCAGTTATAGGGCCAGTTTTGTTCAACATTTTTATTAATGACCTGGATGAGGGGATGGATTGCTTCCTCAGCAAGTTTGCGAATAACACTAAACTAGGGGGAGAGGTAGATATGTTGGAGGGCAGGGATAGGGTCCAGAGTGACCTAGACAAATTGGAGTATTGGGTCAAAAGAAATCTGATGAGGTTTAGTGTAGAATCCTTCACTTGGGACGGAAGAATCCCAAGCATTTTCACAGGCTGCTGACTGACGGGCTAGGTAGCAGTTCGACAGAAAAGGACCTGGAGATAACAGTGAATGAGAAGCTGGATATGAATAAACTGTGCGCCTTGTAGCCAAGAAGGTGAATGGAAAATTAGGTTGCTTTAGGAGGAGCATTGCCGGCAGATCTAGAG
Source organism: Pelodiscus sinensis (assembly GCF_049634645.1). Classification (NCBI taxonomy): domain Eukaryota; kingdom Metazoa; phylum Chordata; order Testudines; family Trionychidae; genus Pelodiscus; species Pelodiscus sinensis. Next base: position 14,755,156 of record NC_134723.1, read on the forward strand.
AAGTGATTATTCCTCTTTATTTGGCTCTGATGAGGCCACTTCTGGAGTATTGCATCCAGCCCCAATATAAAAAGGATGTGGATGCATTGGAGAGGGTCCAGTGGAGGGTAGCCAAAATGATTAGGGGGCTGGAGCACATGACCTATGAGGAGAGACTGAGGGATTTGGGCTTATTTAGTTTTCAGAAGAGAAGAGTAAGGGGGCAGTTGATAGCAGCCTTCACTTTTCCTGAAGGGAAGGTTCCAAGGAGGATGGAGAGAGGCTGTTCTCAGTAGTGACGGATGGCAAAACAAGGAGCAATGGTCTCAAGTTACAATTGGGGAGGTCTAGGTTGGATATTAGGAAAAATGATTTCACTAGGAGGGTGGTAAAGCACTGGAATGGGTTACCTAGTGAGGTGGTGGAATCTCCATCCCTAGAGGTTTTGAAGTCTCAGTTTGACAAAGCCCTGGCTGGGTTGATTTAGTTGGGATCAGTCGTGCATTGGGCAGGGGGCTGGACTTGATGACGTCCTGAGATCTCTTCCAGCCCCACGATTCTATGATTCTAAGTTTGATAAACTAACATGAGAAAATTAAAACGCTTAATCTGTTTAATAATTTAAATTAACCCATTTTCCCCAGCTGCAGCACTAGCAAAATGGCTTGGGCGTAATTATGTAATCAATGGTGAGTTTTCATTAGCAACTGGTAGTCAACAGAAAGGTTTGTATTGATCCAGGTGGTCCATGGGGCATGCAGTGGAGAGAGCTTAGGGTTAGGGAGAGCGGCATGGTCCAGGGCAGGAGGGTTAAATCTTGGCATGGCTCTTCAGAAAGGTTGCTGATCCCTGAGTTACACACAAACTACAGAACAGGTGTAAGTAACATTATTGAAATATTTTGTGTGTATTGCTTGCATTGATTATTATGTGTTGATCATTGCACCACCTTTAATCTCCTGCCATTTTTTTTATTGATCATACTTTACCGCATTGGTGATAGTGTTAGATGGTATTGCAGTGGTCCATTATAAGATCTTAAGTACTTGCCTCTGTTGTTGATTTATAAACAGTGTCCAAGCATCACCATCAACAGCAGCTAATCTTATTCAAAATAGTCACATCATTGCAGTGTTGCTATAAATTCCTGTAGACAGATTTTAAACTAAAGTTAGCTTCTGCCAAAGTGTAATTGAAGGAGCCCTATTTCTGTGTGCCAGCTATCTGCCTTGGTAAATGTAAAATCTGTGGTTCTTTTCAGAGAGCTATGTTTATTGTAAATATTAATGAGCTGTTGACATGTGAAATTTCAAGGATAAATGTTGAGAGATTTAGAAAAGTAATTAGCAATTCAAAATGAAATTGCCACTTAGTTTAAACTTGACATTACTAAAGGGAGGTATATGAAGACTAAAAGTTGATTAGCTGTTCATGCACATTAATTGTTCATGCACTTGTAACTTTTTTCTTTGCATTCGCTGTGTTTTATTTTCATTGTGCCTCTGCGTATTTTAAGTTAAATTTCAGAGCCCGTTGGGATGGATGGTAGAGAGAGAAATCTTGTGGGGAAAACTTTTGAAAAATCAGATTGTTTCTGTTAAGTTTCAGAGATGAAGTTCTAATTTAAATTCCTCCCTTGCCTTTCCCAGAAAGGCTTCTCCAAAACTTAGGTGTGTTTTATATGTGTTTGTACCACTTCACACAGAGTGCAGATAAGATTTTGCTTCTCTTTCTGTTGAGACTTTTCTGTTAAAACTGTCAGTCAAGGGTACATAAAGGACGATACCAAAATGTTCTGCTTTTGTAAAGGGATTGTGAGAGTCATCTCAAATACTCCTTTTTCTTTTCTGGTGTCTCTAGGCATATTAGTTCCTTTAAATTCTTTTTGGAGAGCTTCTCTTTTTTTACAGAGCACTGAAAGAGCTCTCTTCACTACCTTTGCCTAAACCAGGGTGGGAAACCTTTTTTGGGCCAGGAGCCACTGACCGACAGAAAAATCATTCACTGACCAAGTGAAGAGGGGAAAAAGCCAACAACCCTCACAAATGTGGCTCCTAAGTGAGAAGTAGGAGAAAAAAGACATTCACTTACTCCCAGAGCCTAGGTGTAGGTCCGGGGCTAGGGTTGGTTGGGGCCAAAACTGAGGGTTTCAGTGTACAGGAGGGGACTGCTGAGAAACACGTTAAGAGTTTCTATTTAAAGGGCTGATGCGTTCCCCATACCTGTCAGGCAGTGTTGCGTAGCAGCCGTGGGGAATTCGAGAGCCCTTTAAATAAAAACTAGCTCTTTAAATAGAAACTTTAAATAGAAAATAGTTGAAAGGGATTGCTTGTTTCTGGCAATGCGCTAGAGGCCTGGGGAGCTGTATGCCCTTTCAGCTGTTTCTATTTAAAAGGCTCTCATGTTGCCCGCGGTTGCTAGGCAATGCTTTGCCTGACAGGCGCAGGGAAGGTGCCAGCCCTTTAAATAGAAGCACTTAAAAGGGCTCTCAGCTCCTCGCACTTCTAGCACGTTGCCACGGAGCCAGAGCCTTTTCAACTATTTCCATTTAAAGGGCTTGTGCCTTTCCCACCGCTGCTAGCAAATCAGAGCCCCTTTTAAATAGAAGCAGTTAGGAGGGCTCATGCCCTTCTCCCGCTCTGAGGCAATGTGCTAGGGGGTGGGGCCTAGAGTTGCCTTGTGGGCTGGATCAAAGCTCTAGGCGGGCTGGATCCGGCCCGCTGAGAGACTTTTGTCCACCCCTAGTGTGGGGGTCTAGGTGGGACGGGGCAGAGGATGGTGACACTTACCTGGCACAGCTCCCGAGAGATTGGAGGAATGCAGATGGTGCCATGAGGCTCTGCACACTGCAGGGAAATTGGGCACTGCCTCACCCCCCCTTCCCATTGGCCAGGATTTTGGCAAATGGGAGCAACAGGGGTGATAGTGCCTGCAGGCAGCATTTTCCCTGCAGCATGCACAGCCATTTCCTCCTCCTGCCAGGCAGAGTTTGGGGACTGAATCTTACCCATGTCTTGTGTTGGTTCGTCCTGCAGGGCGACCCCCAAATGGCTAGAGTGCCAGCTCCACCTCCTGTCCCTGAGAGGAGGGTGAGTCCCGAGCCTTGAGGGTTGGAATAAGGCAAATCATGAGCCAGTCAGAGGTTCCCCATCCCTGGCCTAAAGTACGTATATAAGCGACTAGTCGACTACCCAGTAAGCTTAGGCTTATCGGGTAGTCAAGTCACTACTCAACTAGTTGCTTCTCCCCCCCTTGCTGCCTCGGTATCAAGGGCAGCAAGAAGGAGGGAAGCCGGTGCTGGGGGAGCCAGCTTAAAAGCTGGTTCCTCCCAGCACTGTCTTTGCAGGGCAGGGGCAGGGGCAGGGCCAGGGAGGCAGAGAGTGGGGAAAATGGCGTGAGCGGGGACTGAAGCAGTCCCCACTCGCCCTGGATTCCCTTTTGCGCCACTGCCTTTTAAACACATTAAGAGACCTAAGGATGGCTCTTACTAAATGTAAAAGGGAAAGGCGCTGTGGGGATAATGAGTGTCTCTCACCCCCCCCCCCCCCCATTGACTAATCATGTAGTCGATGGAATTTCCATTGACTACTGGATTAGCTGATTAATCGAAATTTAACATCCCTAGCCTAAACAATAAGTTCTGTGAAGCTCAAAAGCTTGTTTCTTTCACCAACAGAAGTTGGTCCAATAAAAGACCTTTGGATGGTTATGAAGCAGAACCAGTCGTCAGCATGGATGCATGTCCTCTGGAATAGTGGTTGAAGCATGAAGGGACATATGAATATTTAGTGTACCTGGCACCTAAATATCTTGCAACACCAGCTACATCAGTTCCATGTGAATGCCTGTTGTCCCTTTCAGATGACATTGTAAATAATAAGCAGGAAGCATTATCCCCTGAAAATGTAACCAAATTTGTTTGTCTGAGCCAGTGGCTGAACAAGTAGGATTGAGTGGGGTTGTAGACGTTAAAGTTTTACATTGTTTTAGTTTTTAATACAATTATTTTTGTGCATAATTCTACACTCACAATTTAATCTTTCATTAGAGTTGCTCTACTGTTCCTGTATTAGGTGAATTAAATACTATTTCTTATTTTTAGAGCAAATATTTGTAATCAAACATAAATGTAAACTGATCACTGTACACTTTGTAGTCTCTGTTATAATTAAAATTAGTATATTTGAATGTAGAATCATCCACTATTCCATCCCATTCATCTGTAGAAGTGGGTTTTGCCCATGAAAGCTCATGAAACCATCTACAAATTACGTTAGTCTCTAAGTTGCTATTAGTTATTTTTTAAGTTATTTAAATACAAGTTGGACCTTCTTGGTCTGGCAGCCTCAAGACCTGACTGAGGAATTTTGCTAGACCAGGGAAGGTCATTTTTGGGCCCCTGTCACTGGCCCTTCCAGCCGGCTTCCCCTTGCCACTGGCCCCTCCGCATGTAGGGCTCCTGACTCCCATCGTGACAGCCCCACCACTGGCATGCACAGCCTCACTGCTGAGCTCCAAGCCTCCTGGGGAAGCCCCCTGCTGGGGTCCAGCTGCTCTGCTGGGCAATTGCCCCGCTTCGGCTTTTGCCTTGGTTGGCAGCCCTGCTGCCTCCCAGCCTCACTAGGCAGTTCCACAGGTGGGAGTGGGGCTCCTGGGCTGTTTTTTGTGCCAGCGGACAATAGCCCCACTCCTGGGTTCCTGTCCCTGCTGCCAGGCAACTCCATGGTCAGGCTCCCGGCCCCATGCTACCTTCTTGTCCCTTCTAGGACAGCTGCGCCACTTGGCGGTAACGGGGATGCCAGGCTTCTGGTTGTGCTGCCAGGTGGCTCTGCAGCCTCCCAGTTTCATCTGGCAGTTTCACTGCTGGGCTGTAGCCCTGCTGCCTCCTGTTCTTTACCTCTTGCACACTTTCCACTGGGTGGCAGCCCTACTGTTGGGCTCCCGTTTCCCTGCCACAGGGTAGCTCTGCTATTGGGCTGTAGCCCCACTTCAGGGCTCTCTGCCACCAACCACCCACTGGGACTCTCTGGTCCTGAGACATATGTGGTCCTGCTGGACCAGGGATGTTGCCGGACCAGGGAGTCCTGGTTAAGAGAGATTCTGTTGTTGTTTAACAGTGCAATTAATTGTGGGGAATTTTTAATTACTTGATAGCCCTAATAGTCAGATATTTTGATGTAATCCTTTTTCTTTAGAAAGAATATTCAGAGTCCTGTTTTCCTGAACACAGCAGGATTTTAACGATAGTAAACAGTTTCTTTGCTCAAACCTCAAACCTGTTTTCAGGTAGTACTCTACCCAGAAATCGTCTATACTTTTTTTTCAAGGTCATGCTACAAATTCTTCTCTGGCTTAAGGGTTTCCTGTTGCTCTCTCTCTCGGCTTCTCTGGTTTTTCTGCTCTGTCTCTCATAGATGCACAAAACAATAGCCAGCAAAACTTGTTCACCTGTGCCTTGCGCATGCTGTTAGTTTAGATCATAACTTGCTCCTGTTTTGGGAGTAACGAGTTCTATTTTAGCTCTTTTATTCTATAAATGGGCGTAAGGGCTTCTTACAACTCTTAAATGAGTGGGTTTTAAGAAAGTATAATCCAACCCCTGCCAGTAAGAATTTTTCTCCATTCTTTTTCCAATACCTTTGCAAACACTGCTATCCTTCTTTTTCAACTGCAATGCATAAGAGCTCCTGGACTCTTTTCTTCTGAGGCTCTGAGCTTATGCCAAATCTTATTGCTTCTATTTGTTACCTTTCTGAAATCTACTTTTCAGCTCTGTTTCAAATGCTTAAAATCCTGCTTAATGCCCTCGTTCTTTCACCTGTAACATTCCTCTTTTTATACTCCTGCATTTTCACCTCTACTTTTTCAACATGTCCAACATACTGCACCTAACATTCTTTCCTGCCTTTTTGAGGATAAAAGGTGTGTCACATGGTCATTTATTGTCTTCTGCATGAAGTTCCACCCCCTCATCCTCACATCTCCTTCTATGCCTTTTAATTCATCATAATCACACATCAGACTCCTCTGTGCCACAATTTGTGCTGTCATCTTTTCATATGTTGTTGCTCCTCTCTTTGCTTCCTGCCTTCATCTTCATTCACATTTCTCCAGATGTTGCTAGTGTCCTCTCTCCTTAAAATTCCTATTTCGTATGAGCTTCCAAAGTCTGCTTGGCTCCTGTATGCTTCTGCAATCTGTCTCTCTGCATTTTCCACCCTTTATCTAAATTTATCGGAATGGATAAAGATTTATAATATTCTCTTCACATTCATGATGTTTTAATGCTTATTCTGCCTCCTTTCCCTTTCACTTTATGAAGTTAGGAAGCTAATAAATATATAATAGTGTGAGATGGACTGCAGTCTTCTGATTCCTCTCGAAGAAAAATTAAGAAATTGGTTTTCTAAGTCAAAAAGATTTAATTGAAATATCTTTTAATCTTGATAATTAAGTCTAAATTGCAAGAATTTTACTGAAAGAAATGAAATGGTTCTGGTTAATGTTTTTCTCCTGGGAACTAAGAAAAGAGCTTGTCATTCTTTTTAACTATGCTTTGGAGCATATAACTATGGCAGAATGGGAACTAATAAACACAAGAGTTTTAACAGGTAATACATGAAATAAGTCATTTTGTAATCACTCCTTAAAATCAATGTGGCAGTAGCTTCCCTTGCAAAGGCAGCTATTCTGATGGAAGGAGACTTTTTTTCTGAGAGCGCAAATGAAGGATAGACACATACAGGCAGCTCTCAAGAGAAATCATGAAGCATTAGCAGCTTCTCAGACATCAGCAGCTTTGACTTGTTTTACCACAATTGTTATGGTATGACATTCAGAAAGGCAGTCAGCCTAACAGAGAAATCTTCTATCAAAGATGTTGCCTTCTGCTGCTTTTATATTGCATATAAAAACCTAGAATAGGTTCTGAGTTTCTTGACTTGACCCATCTCCTGGATTGATACTGCTAGGTGTTACCTTTTGATTGAGACCCAGTAAATCTGATCAGCAGGAAAACTTTTACCTTTTCAGGATTTTGGTCTGAGATTTATTAAACTGTTCATAGAGATCCTAGACAAGATGGTATTTGGCAGACCAAGAAAACATGTTATACATCAGGGGAGGGGAACCTCAGGCCCAGGGACCAGATGCAGCCCTCAGCTTGTCTGGATCTGGTGCTCAGGGCTCCTCCCAGCATTGGGGAGCTCCCCCACACACAATTTTTTTGTTTTGTTTTATCTTTGCTTCTCATTTGTGTGTGGCCCCCGAGTGATTTTTCTATGGGTTAGCAGCCCCTGACCCAAAAAAGGTTCCCCGTCCCTGCTATACATGGTTGAACAGATGAGAAAGTTCAGAGTCTTGTCAGGCTTGATCACCTAGAATTTACAGAAGATAATCTGGGTTGTTCTACTGATGCATCTTAGCTTCGAATTCGGGAGTTGGAAAGTCTGGAAAATAAGTTTTCAGTTAGCCTTAGACAACAATTTAATTTGAGTACTTGGAAGGTTTTACCCAAAACTCCAGCTTTCATAACAGAAGCTGTGAGCAAATGGCATTCAATATCAGATAGAAGTTGGTTCTAGAAATAAAGTTTTAACAACAAAATATGTATTGAAACAAGCAGGTAACATATCTGTAGTATTTCAGGTTCATATCCAGAAGGCATTTGAACTTATTCCAATACTGTACAAACTTCCCCATTATTAAGCCATCTTTGTAGCCTGCTAGAGCAGCTGTAAAAGGGGAAGATTCTAGTCCTTGAGAACTTAAGAATCATAGAATCCTAGGGCTGGAAGAGACCTCGGGAGGTCATTGAATAGTGTTTTCCACTGATTGGACCTCTGGTATTGATCAGTCAATGCTAATTCCAGTGAATTTACTGATTAGATTGCTTTACAAAATAATACATGGGTCTCTCAATCTGATATGACTGTCTCACTCTTCATTAGCTCACATACATTTACCTCCCCCCCCCCCCCCGCATCCCCTTCTGTTCTGAAATTTGATTTGTCCTTTTCATATGTGTTCTTTTTTTTTAATTGTATCCTTTGGTATATATGGTTGTGACTATTTTCTTCCACTGTTTGATCTGAGGAAGTGGGTCTGGCCCACGAAAGCTCATCACCTATTAAACCATCTTGTTAGTCTTTAAAGTGCTACATAGTCCTGTTTTTTGTTTCACTCTTCATGGGTTTTTATCAGGGACTTTGCTATCTTTGTCACAGCTCAAGATTACGTCCATACCTGTATCTGGACAACATTTGTAAGGTTTTTACTGTATCGTAATTCAACTCATACACAGATCTATTATAAATCCTGGAAGGAGCACATTGGTGCTTTTAGAAAAGATATTGAGTTTAGGTGATATGGCATTAGTCTGGGAAAGTGATATCAGAGGACAAGTCTATTGTGATTGATTTTTTTTAAATACTGGCATTGCATACTTAAAGAAATACACTCCCATGAGAATTATTTGGTGAGCCATAAGAGACCATTATAGAGATTTTTGCTTAAAAAAATGGTGCTGGCAATAAAAAGATGAAGGTTTATCTTAGTTTCAGATGTCTCAAAGGTGCACCCTGCTGACAAAGATAGGAGAAATATTAGACCACTGCTGTTAATTTTTCATAGAATGTCCTATCATTTTATTACAGCATGTTAACACTACTAGTTCCTCTTGCTGAAACTGTATTTTAAAAAAAGGATGCTGTTGCGTATCCAGAAGTCCCTAAAGTTTGTGTCCCTGCCCCCTATTTCCAGGGCAAACATGGCTTGTAGGCTCAGTTCATGGCAAATTGCCCTCTATCAGAGTATATGTGGTCTGAAGGCCTAGTTCAAAGCACACACTATCAGGGTGTATCCTGAGGCCTAGTCCAAAGGTAAGCCTCTCAAACTGCTAGCGAGCAGGCCTGTTGTGGGATGGAGAGGTAGGGGGACCCGGGCCCTCCTGCACCACCGTGTCCCACCCCTGGGCCCTGTTGGCAGTGGAAGATTCTGCTGCTTGCTCGGCGGGGATTCCTAGTGAAACACGCTAAGCTCCCAGAGGACAGCCCTCTACCCTGGGCTACTTCCTACCATTGCCAGTGCGTTGCTCGGCTCTCGGGAAGTCGCACCCCCCCCGGATGGCATCCCTGGGCAGGACTGTCACTGCAGCTGATGCTGTGGCTGGGGCTGCTGCTTGGGGCTACTCTGGAGCTTGGTCCTGAGCTTCTTTCCCACTTGTGGTCAGCCCCAAATGAGTGGCTCCCAAGGCTTTTATACCCTGCCTCTCTTGTGTGCATGCCCAGCAGGGCTGTGGGGGTGGGGCCTTTTTGGCCAGAGCAACTCCCTGCCCCTCAGTGCGAGGTAGCTACACCCCGTCACAGATGCATAAAATTAGACTAATTTTAAGTTTAGGAAAGTCAGTCTGTCCATTTTATATAGGGTTTTTTGGTACAATTTTTGTGACCGCTGCCCTTATTTGTTCTGATAGCCAGACTGTGTTCTGTATTCAGGGAAACTTACAGCTAAGGTGGCAAGTTCCCTTGGCAAAATAAATCTTGGTGGCTACACTTAACGTAGATTGAATCATTTTCAGATATTGGATTGGGTGTGGAAAAGTCACCCCGAAATGTTGCTGAAGTGTGTTCGCACTTGTTCCCTCTGACAACATATTGTGTCCAAATTTTTAGTTCCCTCATTGACATTGTGGGCAATGCACTGTGAGAACACAGAACAGAACATGACACATTTTGGGACAATGCAGAGTCCCATCAAGGCACTAGGCCCAGCTCTCCAGGGGTTTCCAGTTTCCTTTTGTGCCATTTTTCCAGCTACCATTCTGTGCTGCGCACTCTAGCTTCTTCAGTACTTCTCTGCTCTGCTCACTGTCGTGGGGACATCATGCATTGCAGCAGAGTTACTCTTCAAGTTACTGACAGAAGAACACATGTGGGCTCCTGGTATTTTTCATGAGATAGACAGTAACAACTATTGTTGCATTTTGCACTGGCAGAGCAGCTGTATAGAGCAGACCATTGCATTTTGCCTGGGGAAACCAGCAATGAGTGATGAATCGCATTGTCATGCATGTATGGGGTGAAAAGCAGTGGCTACAGAACTTTAAGAAGCATAAAGCAACCTTCCTGGGGATGTGCTGAGCTGCCCCCCCAAACTGCTGTGTAAGGGTACCCTGTCAGTAGAGAAGCGTGTGGCAATTTCTATGTGGAAGCTGGTGGCCCCTGACTGCTATCGATCCATTTGCAAATCAAGTTGGAATGGGGAAGTCTACCATTGGGGCTGCATTACTGCAGTTGTGCAGGGCAATAAATCACATTCTGCTATGGAGGACTGTAATTCTGGGAAACATGCAAGACATATCAGATGGCTTCACAGAAATGGCCTTTTTTAACTGGGGAGGCATAAATGGCACATACATTCCAATTTTAGCACTAGTCCACCATGCCATCAACAGAGAGTGATACTTCTGGGTGGTGCTGTAGGCACATGTGGATCACCGTGGTTGTTTCTTAGACATCAACATGGGAAGTTCTGCAAGGGTGCATGATGCATACATCTTCAGGAACACTGGCCTGTACATAAAGTGGCAGGTGGGGAGATGTGGAATAAGAGGGTGATCAGGAAGGGCATGGGGCCCTTACTGGATGAGGGGGGTAACCTAGTGACAGATGCTGTGGGAAAAGCAGAAGTGCTCAGTGCTTTCTTTGCCTCTGTCTTCACAGGCAAGGTCAGCTCCTAGACTACTACATTAGGCAGCACAGTATGGGAAGGAGGTGGGCAGCATCGGAGGTGAAGGAACAGGTTAAGAACTATTTAGAAAACCTAGACATACACAAATCCCTGGGTCCAGATTTAATGCATCCGAGCATACTGAGGGGTTTGGCAGATGTCATTGCAGAGCCTTTGGCCATTATCTTTGAAAACTCGTGGAGATACGAAGAGTTCCCAGATTGGAAAAAGACAAATGTAGTGCCCATCTTTAAAAAAGGGAAGAAGGATGATCCAGAGAACTGTAGACCTGTCAGCCCCACTTCAGTCCCCGGAAAAATCATGGAGGGGATCCTCAAGGACTGCGTTTTGAAGCAGTTGGAAGAGGAGACAGTGATCAGGAATAGTAAACATGGATTCACCAAGAGCAAGTCATGCCTGACCAACCTGATTAGCTTCTATGATGAGGTAACTAGCTTTGTGGACATGGGAAGTCAGTGGATGTGATATACCTTGACTTTAGCAAAGCTTTTGATATGGTCTCCCACAATATTCTTGCCAACAAGTTAAGGAAGTATGGATTGGATAAATGGACTGTGAGGTGGATAGAAAGCTGGCTAGATTGTTGGGCCCAGTGAGTAGTGATCAACGGTTCGATGTCTGGCTGAGAGTTGTTTTCCAGCTCAGTGTCCCAAGGATCGTTTCTAGGGCCAATTTTGTTCAATATTTTTATTAATAATCTGGATGAGGGGCTGGATTATACTCTCAGCAAATTTGTGGATGACATTAAGATGGGGGAGAGGTAGATACATTGGAGGGTAGGGATGGGGTCCAGAGTGACCTAGACAAATTGGAGTATTGGGTCAAAAGAAATCTGATGAGGTTCAACAAGGACAAGTGTAGAGTCCTCCACTTACGACAGGAGAATCCCAAGCATTGTTACTGGCTGGGGACCGATTGGCTAAGTAGGAGTTTGGTAGAAAAGGACCTGGGGATTACAGTGGATGAGAAGCTGAATGAGTCAACAGTGTGCCTTTATAGCTAAGAAGGATAATGGCATATCAGGGTGCATTAGGAGAAGCATTGCCAGTAGATCTAGAGCAGTTGTTATGCCTGTTTATTTGGCATTGGTGAGGCCAGATCTGGAGTATTGCATCCAGTTCTGGGCTCCCCACTATAAAAAGGAGTGGAAGCATTGGAGAAAGTCCAATGTAGGGCCTCCAGAAAGATTAGGCTGCTGGCTCACATGAGATATGAGGAGAGGCTGAGGGATTTGGGCTTATTTAGTCTGCAGAAGAGAAGAGTGAGGGGGGATTTGATAGCAACCTTCAACTCTCAGAAGAGAGGTTTCAAAGGGGATGGAGAGAGGCTCTTTTCAGTAGTGATGGATACAGAAGCAGCAGCAGTGGTCTCAAGTTACAATGGGGGAGGTCTAAGTTGGATATTAGAAAAAACTATTTCACTAGGAGGGTGGTGAAGTACTGGAATGGGTTATCTCGGGGGTGGTAGAATATACATTCCTAGAGGTTTTTAAATCCTGTCTTGATAAATTCCTGGCTGGGATGATTTAGTTAGGGTTGATTCTGCTTTGAGCAGGGAGCTGGACTCGATCTCCTGATGACCTTCTAGCCCTATGATTCTATGAGATGTGACAAATCAGTAGAAATTTGGTACTTTCAGCCTCAGAATATAGAATAAGCAATTCTGTTAATACAAATATTTTTCCTGAAGTTCTGCACATTCCCATAAGCAGAATTATAGGTATGCAGTAACTATATTTTTGTTTGTGAGTTTTTTAACCAAATTTCATTTTTAAAATTTTGTTTTGCAGGAGAAATTACTATGGAGGAAACTGGGCCAGTTTTAGCTTTTCAGGATTATGCTCCTGGATTAGGGAAAATAAGGTAAGAAACTAGAATGACCTTTATTTCCTACATCAGGTTTCTAGTATTTTATTTTTTGTGAAAACACACTGTGTCAGGGTCAGGCCAGAGGGGTATAGGAAAGTGGTGGAGGGCAAATATATTAGCCCTAGACTGAGTAAGGGTATGTCTACACTACAGCGCTAATTCGAACTAACTTAGTTCGAATTAGTTAATTCGAACTAAACTAATTCGAACTAACGGATCCAGACTAAAAAACTAGTTCGAATTAGCGTTTTGCTAATTCGAACTAGCATGTCCACATTAAGTGGACCCTGAACCGGGGTTAAGCAGTGCCGGCAGGGCATCAGATGAGGACTTAGAGCGTGGAGCTGCCTTCTCAGGCTAGCCGAGGGCTGTGCTTAAAGGGACCCGACCCCCACCCCGGACAGACAGTTCTCAGGGGTGCCCCGCTTGCAAAGCAGTCCTGGCTTGGATTGCCCGGAGTACCCACACTGGGCACATCACAGCACTCGGCCATCAGACCGGCTGCACTTGCCGCAGGCTGCCATCTGGAGAGAGGGGGCAATTGGGGGGCCCGCAGCGCCCCAGAAGCCCACAGAGCCACCCCAGTCCTTCCCATCGGGAGCTCGTACCCCAGTCCTCCCTCACCTCCTTCCACTTACCCCTCCCTAGCCCCCCTTCCTGATGTACAAAATAAAGGACAATTGTGTTCAAAAATAGAATCTGTCTTTATTGAACAAAACTGGGGGAGACTGGGAAAAGGAGGTGGGAGAGGGGAAGAGAGAGGTTGAGAGAGGGGAGGGCAACTACAATGATGAGGGGTTTGGAACAGGTCCCATATGAAGAGAGGCTAAAGAGACTTGGACTTTTCAGCTTAGAAAAGAGGAGATGGAGGGGGGATATGATAGAGGTCTATAAAAGCATGAGTGGGGTGGAGAGGGTGCATCAAGAAAAGTTCTTCATTAGTTCCCATAATAGAAGGACTAGAGGACACCAAAGGAAAGGAAGGGGTAGCAGGCTTCAAACTAGTAACAGAAAGTTGTTCTTCACAAAGCAAAGAGTCAACCTGTGGAACTCCTTGCTGCAGGAGGCTGTGAAGGCTAGAACTAGAACAGAGTTTAAAGAGAAGTGAGATCAAGTCATGGAGGTTGGGTCCATGGAGTGGTCTTAGCCAGGGGGTAGGAGTGGTGTCCCTGCCCAAAGTTTGTGTCAGGCTGGAGAGGGATGGCACGAGACAAATGGCTTGGTCACTGTCTTCGGTCCATCCCCTCCAGGGTTCCTAGGGTTGGCCGCTGTCGGCAGACAGGCTACTGGGCTAGATGGACCTTTGGTCTGACCCAGTACGGCCATTCTAAGCTCAGGGCTCAGGGTCGGGGGGTCTCAGTGGACCACCTTGATTTTCATGCAAACCTGCTCCTGGGTGGCCAGGCTGGCAGCTCTCCTGCCCTAGACGGCCACTTTCCTGTGCCTAGTGCGGAGGTCGTGGACGAGGTCCACGATGTCTGCACTAGACCAGGCGGGTTCCCGCCTCTTGCGGTCCTGGGCAAGCTCCCGGGAGCCGCCAGCCTGGTCCCGGGAAGAGGGGGAGGTCTGGGGGGCATCGGGTGGTTGGCTCGAAAGAGTACTAGAAAGAGACCCGTTTTGGTACAAGGGTTTGTCCTACCCTGTAGCACTGGGAGGGACTGTAAAGACTATGAAGCTCGATTTCCCTTCATTTTCCCATGCTGGTCAATGATGAGAGTTGCGTAACAAACAGCAAGCTGATGTCTAAATTGAGGGCTGCTATGAGCCTCTGAGGCATGTAGTCTACCTGAAAGCACAGGACCCACCACGGGAAAGGAGGAGCTTTGTAATAATATATAAGGAACAAATAATTTAGGTAGTGCCTAGTACTCTGCATATTACATATTTAATAAAAATTAAAGCCAGCAAAACACAACTACCATGCATCTTGTTTTTATACATGGATAAATCTGGAACATTTTATATAAAACAGATATTTCTTAAACTAAGCTGCATCTGGTAATGCCATTATTCTAACTGTTAATTATAATATTTTTTTATCAAAAAAATCCTCTCTGAAGCAGTGTTGCCTGAAAGCTGTGCACTTGTGCAGCCATATAGGAGAGAGTTGCTGCCCAGATGGTTAGCAGCCTGCCCACAGCTAGGTTTTTTTCTTTCTACTGGTTGCACACTTTCATACATGCCTCGGTGCACATAACATAAAACAGTCCAGTCATTCTTCACATGGATGGAAAAACCCAGACATGGATGGAAAAGATTAGAGAGAACATTGCTCTGAAATAAATCTTTAAATAAGATTGTACTGTTTTATATTGTCAGTTTCTTAGTTTTCAGTAATACTCCGTTCTCTTTGATAAGAGTATAAATGAGTTCATATGACAACATAATAGATATACTTTATTAAATGAGCTCTTACAGCCATCACCCACCCTCATGGATATATTCTGAATTCATTGTAAGACTTATTCTGTTTTCATTTCAGTGTCGTTACTGGGTAACAATACCAATTTGCACTTACATAGAACATTCCAAATAAAGATCTCAAATCACTTAATGAATCCAAATTAATTGTGGCTCACATCACCCCAGTGAAAAAGTCTTATCAGTATTTTACAGCATATCAGAACTATTGATATGATTACATGGCTTGAAGCTGGACTATATTAATACTCACTATAAGACTTTTTGTGGGCTTCAGCACATTCTGCATGGGCCAGTTAGCATATAACATGTTACTTCAAATTAAAATATTATACCCTTCTGGTGCTGACAAAACCACTATGTAGACAAGATGTGGCAGAGCTAAGAATATAATTCATATCTGTTTGGGAGTATTAAGCTGGCTCCCATTGCAGACCAGCTCCCTTTTGCCATCTTGTGTTGCTGCATCTGTTAGAGAGGTAGTAGCATGGAGTGACAGAGGGATCCCTCGGAGTGGGGTTCGGAGTGCACTGACTGCCGGTCCCACCTCCAGGGACTACCGAATAATCATGTAACCGCTAAAATTTCATGCAGTTACACAGCTTTTCAATTACGCACTATCCAACGTCTCTACTTTTGCCTTCTCTGCTCTGTGCATTTTCTATATCTTCTCATTTGTACATGTATGTATACTCCAGTTCAACAATACCCAGCTCTTCTGGTTTTTTGGACTCCCCGGGCCTACCACCAGAGCCATCTAGACTGGAGTTGGTCTTCCTGAGGTTGAGGGCTCCTTCCTTGGTGACTTCACTGATCTGCTTCCCCATGTTGAGCCAGTCCCTTCCCCCAGGCCAGGCTTCCCCGGAACATCACCTGGAAAGGAGGGCCTTCCCCCACTACTCAGCCCGCTACTGTTGCCTCTTCTGCAGCCTCACAGGCCCCTTTGCAAGCTCAGGATTCAGAGGCAGTAGTCATGAAAGGATCCTCATCCTCCTCACCAGATGAGGCACTTGGTGGCTCTCTCCATGCCATGCCATCTATGGACTTGCGGTCCTATCATGAACTTCATCGCCTCCTGGCTCAGAGTTTGGGAATCCAGGCAAAAAGGGTGTCAGGGATTCGGACGCTATGTTTGACATCCTGCAACCCAACACCCCTACCAGAGTGGCCTTACCAATCAATAAGACTGTGACCAGAATCACAAAGAGGCAGACCGAGGCCTCTATCCTGCTGACAGACAAGAGAGCTGAGCAGAGGTACTTCATGTTGCAGGAGGGGAACGAACACCTTTTTTTCCCATCTGTCTCTAGGGTCTCTGGTTGTTCAGGCGGTGAATCAGGGAGAGGCAGGGCCAGCCAGGCACCACTCCTAAGAGCAGATGCCAAGAAAATCGACTTTTTGGGCAGAAAGGCCTGCGTGTCTGGGAGTCTTAAACTTCATATAACAAACAAGCAGATCCTGCTGAGTCTCCACGCATATATAACACCTGGGCGAACAGGGGCAGGTTCGCTGAGCTGGTCCCTAGGGACTCTCGGCCTGAGTTTGGAGCCCTTATAGAAGACGGCGGGGTGGTCTCCTGAGCTGCTCTCCATGCTGCCCTGGGCATGGCCAATGCAGCCGCCTGCACTGTAGCCATTATACTGATTTTGCATCGCAGCTGTTGGCTTCATGTGTCTGGAGTGCCACCTGAGCTCCAGACCACTATTCAAGACCTACCGTTTGAGGGTTCATCCACATTGACTAACGCCTGCAGTCTCCAGGATACCTGGGCCACCTTAAAGTCCCTGGGGGTCCATACACTGGTTAGCCAATGGCGTTCTCTGTCGGGCAGGAATGCCTCAGACCCTCTCAGCAGGGCACCCGTCCTGCTTCACTCAGAGAGAAATAGTAATGGGAAGAATGGCAGATGTCGGTTCTGACCAGACCAGGACCAGGGCCCATCCAACAAGTTCTCAGGGCCTTGGTTTTTGAGGGTATGCCCGAGGACAGCCCTTCCAGCATCACTCTTTGGTTTAAACAGTGGGGGCTCAAGCATTGTGGATCCAGAACTACTTATAGGTTTCCTTTTATCTAATTGTTTGAATCCAAGAAAATCCCTGAATTCTGTGTCACTCTAAGTGCAGCCAAATCGAATCAAGGGGCTTGATTCGAACTAATGCGACCCGGAGCGCACTTCCTGGTTCGAATCAGCTGGCGATTGGAATAGCGCACAGGCGAGATTATGCTAATGAAGCGCGGGATAGTTAAATCCCTGCTTCATTAGCAATTTCGGTCGCCTACATTTGCATCCCTAGTTCGAACTAGGGTGCAAGTGTAGACGTACCCTTAGATCTTTCATAATCTATTAATTGCTCTTAGGGGGAATGGTGAAAGATATTGTCACATAGTGGCTCAGTTAACAATAAGGCACATGTTTTGTATATTTCTTTACTGTTTTAATGGTTTTATGGAAAGATGAGTTTCTTCCCTCTCTGATGCTAAGGGAATTTGTGTTTGCTAAGATTGAAGATCAAGAAGATTTTTTCTTCTTCATTGTTTGTCACTGAGGTGTTTGACACACGTCCTTTGTTTCAAGTGCTCTTCCAAGAATAATCTAATGGCTCTTATATGCAAACAAGCAGGATGACATTGCACTTATTTTCTTGCCGGGGAGGTTTCTTCCTAAAATTTCACTGTGTGATTTAGATACATTTCTAGTCTGACTAGCTATTCCCAGGTGTCTCTAACACAGGTGTTCTCAGCCAGAACTGAGGGATCGGACTCTTAGGGTGCGTCTAGACTGGCAAGATATTGTGCAAAAACTTGCCAACTGTCTACACTGGCCGCTTGAATTTGCTAAAATGGCCATCGGAGCTTTCTTGCGCAAAAGCGCGTCTAGATTGGCACGGATGCTTTTGTGCAAAAGCACTTTTTGCGCAAAAGCATCCTTGCCAATCTAGACGCTCTTTTGCGGAAATACTTTCAACGGAAAAACTTTTCCATTAAAAGTATTTCTGCAAAATCATGCCAGTCTAGATGTAGCCTTAGGGTATAACTACATGTGGTTTGGTATGCCAAGCTGTGCTACCATGCTTGCTTTAATCTAGCTAACATGGCCAAAATAGCAGGGAATACAGCATGGCACAGGCATCAGCATGGGCTAACAACATGAGTACATATGTAAGATTCCTATCAATCCTTTGCAGCCTACACTAGAACTTGTGCTGCTGTGTCTTTGTGGCTATTTTTACCTGTACTAGCTAGATTAAAGCTAATGTGAATATGACAACCCATGTTGCAATCATACTTTGGGTTGACTTAGAGTTATACACTGTTATAGGAGCTAACTTGTCAGAGGTAATAGTATTACTTTTTTTTTTAAATAACCTACTTGACATTGTTTGCAAGCCAAGTACATTTTCATTTTAATGTTCCATGTCAGCATCTATCTGACATAAATAGGACTACCCATTTGAAACAGAAAACACATAAATAGTTTCTGGTTTTACCGTAACTTGCTTTCAGTAGAAAGTCATCAAATACTACATCAGTGGAAAGATGTATTATGGTACTTAGAAACCTATTGTAAATGCCAGCCCTCATTTTAAATACTTTTCTTGTTGCACACCTGTGCTCCTATATAAATTGAATGAATAGTTAGCTACAAAAAGTTATATATTTTAGTTGTACATTGGTATAAAAAGAAATGTTCCTCAAAAACATCACTAGAAAGCTAGATTTGATAGAACTAAAGTTTATATTTCAATTTGCATTTTCATTGGTGACATTTTAAGTTTAATTAAAAACAATTAAAGCACTGTTCTAGTTAAGCAGAGTTCAAAAATTTTTGTATAATTTTATATTTCTTTTTAAGCAAAAGAGGGATGTCAGAGAGGAGAGTGACGATTGGAGAAAATTGATCCTTGAAACAGAAGAAGCTATTTCTCTTAATATGAAGGATAATACCATTCAGCATATAGAATATATCTGCTATGCCAAGTAAGTATAAGTAGTATGGAGGATATATAATCAAAATGCCTTGGTATAGCGTTTTATATCGTGCATGAGTACTTACGTTGTGATGTCACTATAAATTATATTTTTTCTTTCATCTGTATCCTTTTGGACTCAAGAAAAAACTAAAAATTATCAACTTTTATCTAAGCATCCCATACATAAATCTTCTGTACTTAGAAGATGGATGATTCTTTACTGGCTTAGATTCAGATTTGATGTAATAAATATTTTGAGCAAGTTAGTGAACAAAAGGCCAATAGTTCACCTTGGATTGAAAATCAGCAATAAGTTGTGTTTGAAGGTGTTCACCATCTGCTATATGTAGTTGTTGTACTTTGCAGCTTCCAGTCTGAATTCAGGTAAAAATGGACTATAGAATTATCTTTAAGCTCTTAAGTAAAATCTCCCTTATGTGACCATTCGTAAATAGAAGAAAATAGGCAAAATGCAGTACTTCAATAATATAGTTAACATTGACACAAATTGCAATAGTGATAACCAATTTCAGTTCTTAGCATTTTAGACAATAAACAGATTTAAGATTAGCATGATATTTTAGGTTGAATTGTTGTGCATGATAGGTCCCTTTTTATGCAGAGTAAATTCAGCTAAGCCAGGGGTGGCCAAGCTGTGGCTCCAGAGCCACATGTGGCTCCACTGGACCGGAGGGTGCTCGCTGTTCAACCCCTAGCTCTGCCCTAGGCACTGTCCCCCTCCACCCTTTCCCTCTAGGATCCTGCCACTTCTCACCCTCTCCACTGAGCCTGTCACATCCATGCTTCCCCCCTTCAGTGTCTCCCACTGAGAAAGAGCTGATCCAAGTGGACAGAAGAAAAAGGAGAAGGAGGCATTGACCGGTGGGGTTGCCAGTAGGCAGAATGTGCTCAGAGTGGTGGTGGGGAGATGATCAGGGCTGGTGACAGAACTGTTGCTCTTTGGCAATGTGCATTGGTCAATTCTGGCTCATTCTCAGGTTTAGGTTGGCCACCCCTGAGCTATGCACTGCTTTGGTTTATCTGCTTGGTAAATTTGGGAGCCTAATTTAATTATCTGCCTTTTAATTCAGGTTCAGCATTGAAAGGTGATAAACTACTTAATAGGATGAACCTTAGTTTTAAAATCGATAAAATTATTTGAGAACCCTATATTAATACAATATTGGTTAAATACACAAATTATAAAGTGGAAAATTAACAATTTCAGCTAATATTTTATTTATAAAATAAAATCTTAGCATAATGGTGGTACAGCAATCCTAAGTACTACAGAAGCATAATAATGCTTAGTGAATATTAGCAAACCTTCATTTAAGAACTGAATAACTGGTGTGCATTTGATCTTGTTTTTATTAGCTTTTGCATTGAATTCAATTGTTTTTTATTCTTAAGAAGTCATAGTGGATACATACCTCAACTTTAGCTTCATAGAATCATAGAGCTGGAAGAGACCTCAGAAGGTCATCAAGTCCAGCCCCCTGCTCTAGGCAGGACCAATCCCAACTAAATCAACCCAGCCAGGGATTTGTCAAGCTGAGACTTAAACACCTCTAGGGATGGAGACTCCACCACTTCCCTAGGTAACCCATTCCAGTGCTTCACTACCCTCCTAGTGAAATAGTTTTTGCTAATATCCAACCTGGACCTCTCCCACAACAACTTGAGACCATTTCTTCTTGTTCTGCCATCTGTCACTACTGAGAACAGCATTTCTCCATTCTCTTTGGAACCTCCCTTCAGGAAGTTGAAGGCTGCTATCAAATCCCCTCTCTCTTCGCTTCTGCAGACTAACCAGACCCAACTCCTTCTATCTCTCCTCATAAGTCATATGCTCCAGCTCCCTAATCATTTTGGTTGCCTTCTGCTGGACCCTCTCTAATGTGTCCACATTTTTGTAGTGGGGGGCCCAGAACTGGACACAATATTCCAGATGTGACCTCACCAGAGCCGAATAAAGGGGAATAATGACATCTCTGGATCTGCTGGCAATGTTCCTCTTAATGCAACCTAATATGCCATTAGCCTTCTTGGCTACAAGGACACACTGTTATCTCAACTCATATCCAGCTTCTCATCCACTGTCACCTCCAGGTCCTTTTCTGCAGAACTGCTACTTAGATGGTTGGTCTACAGTTGGTAACAATGCTTGGGATTCTTCCGTCCCAAGTGCAGGTCTCTGCACTTGTCATTGTTGAACCTCATCAGATTTCTTTAGGCCCAATCCTCCAATTTGTCTAAGTCACTCTGAACCCTCTCTCTGCCCTCAAGCGTATCTACCTCTCCCCCTAGCTTAGTGTCATCCGCAAACTTGCTGAGGATGCAATCCATCCCCTCATCCAGGTCATTAATAAGGATATTGAACAAAACCGGTCCTGGAACCGAACCTTGGGGCACTCCACTAGAAATCAACCACCATCCTGACATCGAGCCGTTGATCACTACCTGCTGGGCCTGGCCTTCTGGCCATCTTTCTATCCATCTTACTGTCCATTTATCCAATCCACTTTCCCTTAACTTGATGGCAAGAATATTGTGGGAGACTGTATCAAAAGCCTTGCTAAAGTCAAAGTATATCACATCCACTGACTTTCCCACATCCACAGAGCCAGTTACCTCATCATAGAAGCTAATCAGATTGGCCAGGCACGACTCTCCCTTTTTGAATCCATGCTGACTATTCCTAATCACTTTCCTCTCTTCCAAGTGCCTCAAAATGGATTCCTTAAGGATCCCTTCCATAATTTTTCCAAGAACCAAGGTAAGATTGACCAGCCTATAGTTCCCTGGATCTTCCTTCTTCCCTTCTTTGAAGCTGGGAACTACATTTGTTTTTTTCCAATCATCCGGGATTTCTCCCGATCTTCACGACTTTTCAAAGATAATGGCCAAAGGCTCCTCAATGACATTTGCCAACTCCCTCAGTACTCTTGGATGCATTAAGTCCGGACCCATGGATTTGTGTACGTTTAGCTTTTCTAAATAGTTCCTAACCTGTTCTTTACTCACCAGGGCTGTCTTGTCTTCATCCCATCTTGCATCACTTAGCGCATTATTCCGGGAGCCCACGTTGTCCGTGACTACAGAGGCAAAGAAAGCATTGAGTACTTCAGCTTTCCCCACATCATCTGTCACTAGGTTACCTCCTTCATCCATTAGGGACCGCATACCCTCTCTGATCATCATCTTCTTGTTAACATGCCTGTAGAAACCTTACTTGTTATCCTTCACATCCTTAGCCAGTCGCAGTTCCATTTGTGCTTTCGCCTTCCTGATAACTCCCCAGCATTCTCGAGCCCCTCCCTGGTCATGTGTCCAAGTTTCCACTTTTTGTAAGCTTCTTTTTTGTGCTTAAGTTCACCAAGGATTTCCCCTGTAAGCCAATCTGGTCTCCTACCATGTTTGCCTCTCTTGCTACACATCGGAATGGTTTTTTTCTGTGCCTTCAATAAGGCTTCTTTAAATTACTGCCAGCTGTCCTGGACTCCTTTCCCCTTCGTGTTAGCATCCCAGGGGATTCTGCCCATCAGATCTCTGAGGGAGTCAAAATCTGCTTTTTTGAAGTCCAAGGTGTGTATTTTACTACTCTCTCTTCTTCCTTTGGTCAGGATCCTGAAATCTACCATCTCGTGATCACTGCTTCCCAGGTTGTCACCCACCTCCACTTTCCCTGTTAGTTCCTCCCTGTTTGTGAGCAGAAGGTCAAGCTGTGCACGGCCCCTGTGCCTTTGGCACTTGTGCCAAGAAGTTATCCCCAGCATTCTCCAAAAACTTCCTGGATTGCCTGTGTACTGCCGTATTGGTTTCCCAACAGATGTCAGAGTGATTAATGTCCCCCACGAGAACCAGGGCCTGGGATCTTGAAGCTGCCTGGGATCTCAGTTGTCCGAAGAAAGCCTCATCTACCTCCATCCACCTGATTTGGTGGCCTGTAGCAGACACCAACCACATCGCTGCTGTTGTTTGCTCCTTTAAACTTAACCCATAGACTCTCAACAGGTTTTTCTCCCTCTTTATACTGGAGTTCAGAGCAATCATAGTGCTCTCTTACACATAGTGAAACTCCTCCTCTCTTGCCTGTTCTTCTTCAACAGTCTATACCCTTCCATGTGAATCATCCCACCAAGTCTCTGTTATGCCAATTAAATCATATTTCTTGGACTGGGCCAGGGCCTCCAGTTCTCCCTGTTGATTGCCCAGGCTTCTCGCATTAGTGTACAAACACCTCAGATAACCAGTTGATTGCCCTATCGTCTCCATTCGAATCAGGGGTCCTCCTTTGTTGCTTGTTCCTCTTTGCATTTCTTCCAGGTATCCGACTTTCCCACTCCCCTCATGGTTTTGGTCACCGTCCCCCAACAAACCTAGTTTAAAGCCCTCCTCGCTAGGTTTGTAAGCCTGCCCGCAAAGATGCTCCTTCCTCTCTTGGCTAGGTGGATCCCATCTCTTCCTAACAATCCTTGTGCCCGGAACAGAGTCCCATGGTTGAAGAAACCAAAGGCCTCTCTGCAACACCACCTGCGCAACCACGCATTTACTTTCTCAATTTGACGATCCCTGCCCAGTCCTTTCCCTTAACAGGGAGGATGGATGAGAATACCACTTGCACTCCGAATTCTTGGATCCTTCTTCCCAGCGCTACATAATCCTCAGTAACCCGCTCAAGATCATTCTTGGCCGTAGCATTAGTTCCCACATGGAGAAGTAGGAAAGGGTAGCGATCCGAAGGTTTGATCAGTTTGGTAAGCCTCTCAGTCACATCCTGAATGCCAGCTCCCAGTAAGCAGCACACCTCTCGAGATTCCAGGTCCGGACGGCAGATGGATGGCTCAGTCCCTCTTAGGAGGGAGTCCTCGACCACCACCACCCGTCATTTTCTTTTGGGGGTGGTGGCCATGGAACCCCCATCCATAAGACTACGCATCCCATGCCTTCCAATAGATGGTGTTCCCTTCCGGTTTCTTACTTGTGAGGCCCCTTCCAAAGCATTCACCACTGCAGAACCTGTGGAGAGAGCCTGAAAGCGATTACTTACCTGTATAGTATTGAGGGATTCCTGTGCTGTCCTTTTTCCCCTTCTAGAAGTTACATGCTGCCAGTTCTCTACCTGGTCCCATACTGCCCTCTCTGGCTCTTCCGCCTGCCGTGCTTGAAGGATTAAACGCTGCCTTCTATCGAGGAAGTCTTCATCCTCTCTGATCAAGCATAGGGTCCACACTTGGGCCTCCAGTCCTCTAATGTTTTCTTCCAAAATGGCGACCATCTTGCACTTAGTGAAGATGAAATCCGTTATTTCTTCTGGGAGGAAGGAAAACATGGCACACTCCGTGCAGGTAAGAACAACAGACCTATCACCATCCATCGCTGCTGTTCTGGAGAAGGGATTTAAAAAGAAAGGCAAGAGAACCTCACGCCCTTTCCTCTCCCCTTCCAAACTTCAGTTTCTCAAGTTTCTTCACACTAGACAAATCATGAAAGCATTCATTCTTTTTTATGAACCAATGTGGAAGCAGGTTGATTGAATGTAAAAAATAGGTTAATGCGTCCCATAGGTCACAGAAATCAGGATATTCAAAAATTGAGGTTCACATATGCAGCTACAATACAGACAAAAATTAAAGCTTCCATTTGTCTTTTAAAATTACTTTGTCTAGTCCCAGAGAAATAATCACTGCCAGACCTTTGTCATAATATATTTTCTAAACTAGTACTGAAATAGGATTAAAAGTTGCAATCACTTTCGTATAGCTAATTGCCAAAGAGGTTGTGTGCTGAAAAATGGCTCTGACCAGTAGGAGAGTAAAAAATGGGTTGTTAAAAATATTTTCAAATATTCCATAATTTGTGCAAGAGTTTTAAATCTGAACTTCCAGTTCTAGTTTTATTTTACACACTAAGTAAAATTTGGTGATTTAATAGCATAATGCTTGTTCCTCTTTCTGCCAACAAAAAGAGCTGGTAGTTGATAAAAATAGCAAAGAAAAAGTTCATCTAAACAACTTAAACTTTTCTTTTGAGAGAGTAGATCATGGCACTTCTGACAGCTTACATGTTCTCTTGATTTTGTTGTTGGTTAACTTTATAATGTCTATGAAGTAACCATTAAACATTTATTTTGAAAGAATAAGCAGCTGGGTAGCAGTATAATATACACTGTTCAAATCTGAAACGAATGGCCTCAGAACAAAGTGCATCCATCAAAGGAAAAGAATACTGTTTCTGCTACAAGCTGTATTGAAAAAAAGGCAAATGTCTGAAAAATAAATAGTGAACACCTGTGCTGAATAAATTAACCAGCTGGTTAGCAATTTTTCATTAGACCTATCTGAAGGGTTGGCTGTTACAAGGCATTAATAAGACACATTCACTTTGAGATATTCCTTTGTTACTACCATTAATTGAATGGTGGTAGATAATATTCAAAATTTACACAACAATTTGCCTGCAGATGTATCCTTTTTGTGAATTAGTGGGAAGTTGTCTGCCCAAAGGATTAATTTAAGTGATTTTTCTTTTTTTATAGATACAGTTGTTACATTATTCAAGGAAGGTTATTCCTATAAGAGAGATGTCATGAGTTCAGTTTTGTATAAAGAGGCTGGACTTTTATAGTAAAATTAGTAGCCCTAGAAACCATAGAAACTAAGATGTTCATGAAGGGAGAACTGAATAGATTTAAGAATATGTAAGGTTTAGTGAAACTTCGATAAACTTTGACTTAGACTTTTAGAACAAGGTAGAATACAAGCCCCAAATGCTTTGTAAAAAACTTATTGAACTCAGGTTATTATGAATTTCTGCTTAAAGTGAAGTAGTTCTGTGAATTTGCCTTGAGAGTTTCACTCCATGAGCATTTTGACAGAACAGAACTTCATAGGTGAAGATACAGCCAGAGTGAAGAAAGACGTTTGTTTCAATGGTTAAATAAATGTCTATAGCTTATATATTGTTTGCACACGCACAGCATCCTTTTATACAAATAAATACCACAGCAGTTAATAAAACTGAATTGATTTCTAGTCGTACAATCCTCAGTTAGTTGATATGATTTTTTTCTTACAAAATATTTTTAAAATTCATCAGACTGTATTATTGAGCTATTGTACATAGACATCCTAGAGGGATAGCCATATTAGTCTGTAACTTTAAAAACAACTTTTTTTTTTAAAAGGAATAGTCCTGGGGCAACTTAGAGACTAATAAAAATATATGTGTAGTATCATGAGGTTTTGTGGGCAAAACCCACTTCTTCTGATGAGATGATCTTCTTTGAAGGTGCCACAGGACTACCCTTTTTTAAAAAAAAAAAAAAAAGTTGTTTTCATAGCTAGACATGTAAGTGTATCTGCCAAAACAGAAAAAACATTAGAATATTTATGCATACAAAGTTTTATTGTATTATTTATTTAAGTCAAATTAAAAATAACATACCACTTACAGCAAAACCATGATCATTTCTTCCATTCAAACTTTTTCATTGAGTTGTTCTAGAATAAGTCTATGTGTAATTATAGTATATCCTTTTTATTTTATTTTTATATATATATATATATATATATATATATATATATAGTGTATCCTTTTTACGGTAAATTCTGAATTATAATGCTACGGTATATAAGTTTTAGTGACATAGGTGGAGAATAGCTGCATTGCTTGTGTGCAGTAGAGCCATATGTGACTTGAATAAGTGCCTTTCTGCTAACCCATACTAGTGTTTATTGTGCTTCATTTACTAGAAGAACTATAAATTTTGGAGAACTCTTAATGTGGTGTACCTGTTGTTTTTAAAAATGAGTACCAGTAGTCCTGTGGCATCTTAGAGACTAACATATACATATATATAGTATCATGAGCTTTCATGGGCAAAACTACTTCTTCAGATGAGATGATCTTGAGTCCTGTTTTTAACACACTCATGAAGTATTGTGCCTTAAATACCATAGGGACCTTAATACTATACCAACCGTGTAGGTATTAGAGAGAAAAGTAAGTAAATCATTGGACACTATTAAATTACATAATGTTCTAGAAATTGTCATGAAGCCAAAGTCTGATCTTTGTCTATGAGGATTACAAGCAGAGGCCTCAAGTTATTGCAGAGGGAGAGTTCCTTCTAGCGGTATAAAGAATTTTTTTCTAGAACTGACTGTTTTCATGGTTATGGAACCATAAACCTGCCTATAGGTCCAGGACTGAATATTTGTTTTCATACTCCAATGCATAACTCTCAGGCAAATTTCCATGATGGCCTTGGGAGGTGAATGTCTACCAATTTTAAATAAAAATGTCAGCTTTTAGCTTGAGTCAGGCAAAGGTCTATAATAATATACCACAATCATGGAGGTATTCTCAATTTATGTCTATAAAACTTGTATATCATAGTATATACATAGCCGCCTTGAATATTTTAAATAGAAAGGTGGGGTAAAAATATTTAAATAAATAAATACAGTAATTCAGAACCTGTCATAAAGATACATTAACTATCCATACATAATTACACATACATTGAGGGAATGTCCACACTATACGGCTACTTGGTATCCTGAAATAGCTACCCCATGTCTATACAAGCTGCTCATTTTTTTGAAATATTTTTCAAAATTACAGGCGTGCTATTTCACCATCCCAGTAAACCTCATTGCACAAGGGATAAGGGATGGCCCCAAATAGTGCATTACTTTGAAATTTGGTGTTGTGTAGACTGGGGTGGGCAAGAATTTTGGAAGAGGGAGGGCCACTTTGCAAATTTCAGAATTGACTGCGGGCTGACCTGGGAGCGGCGGGTCCTCGGGCAGAAAGGGCGGGGTTGAGAACTATGCTGCTCGGTATGGTGACTTTATTTTCTGAACTGGCTGCAGCTAGTAAGAACAGTTTAATTTAAATTATGAAACAAATTAAGCGTTTTCACTTTCTCATGTTAGTTTATCAACCTTCATTTTAAATAAAGTAAAATATTATGTCCAACACAAAAGGTTTGAATGTTTCCTTTATTTATGGGAGGGGTGGTGAACCCTTTTTGAGTCTGGGGTCACTGACCCACAAAAAATCAATTGGGGACCACACAAGTGAGAAGTAAAAAAAACCCAAACCCTCCAACCTCTCTCCCCCCCCCCCGCTTACTGATGTGGCCCCAACTGAAACACCCCACTCCTCTAGTCCCCTAACCTCACAGGTGAGAGGAAAGGAAGGGGAAAACTGAGGTTCAGGGTTTCCTATAGACCAGATTTACTTTTCAGAGGTTCTGGAGTTAGTGGATTTTATGGACCTCCTTAGGCTCTGGAGTAGGGACAAAAATGAGGGGTACAGTGTAGGAGAGAGGGCTGCCAGCAGGTAGGATAGGGATGGGGTGCAGGATCTGGGAGGGAGGTGGGATGCAGAAGCAGGCTGGGAGTAAGGTGTCTGGCCAGATGGAGGGAGGAGGAAGAAGGGAGGGGGCAGTGTGTGGCCAGGAGATAGGGTAAAAGAACAAGGGAGGGTGTCAGATCAAACTAGGGGTACTGGGTATTGGAGAGGAGGGAAATGATGGGATTGGTATGGGGAGGTCTGGATGTTAGGGGGAACCTTACTTGGCTTCGTACTCCTTTGCAGCAATGGCTGCATCCATGCTGTCCTGGCCGTGGCCACAGGCCACCCCCGGAGATGCCACTGCTGCAGCCATGCAGCTTGGGGCCAGCCCTGGAGGCATTTCAGTCACACGGCCCCAGGCCACTCCAGAGCGCCATGACCTGGGGCAGCCCCAGAGGCGCTGTTATCGTGGCCAGGTAGCCCAGGGCTGGCCCCCGGAGGCACTGCTACTACAACCCAGGGTCGGCTCCAGAGGCGCCCCTACTGCTGCTACCACTACCCCAGGTTGGCGCTGGAGGCACACCTATCACGAGCACATGGCCTGGGGCCGGCCGGTCCTGGAGGCACCGTGTCAGTGACATCTTCAGCCTCCGGGTCTAGCCCCAGACTGTGTGGCTGTGCAAGTGGTGCCTTTGGAGCCAGCCCTGTTGAAGAGCCTCAGCGGCAGCGTGGGGTGTGGAGGGGTGGGGTTGAGCTCCTCCCCTCCCCCCTGGACTTTAATTGGGGTGCGGGGCCTATAATTGCCTCAGGGGCCAGATCAAAGCACAAGGCAGGCCAGATTCAGCCTGCTGAGAGGCTTTTGCCGACCCCGGTGTAGATGCACCAAATTTCAAAATAAGCTATTTCAAAATAGTTTTGAAATAAGATACACAATTTATGTAGCACAAATTGTGTATCTTATTTTGATTTGGCACCAAAAGTGAAGTACTAAATTATAGTAATTTTAACAGCATAATATTCAGCACGTTATCTATAAACTTTTTTCTTTGAGGTTCTACTACATCTATTCCATCTGAAGCCAACTCCATTTAGAATATAAAATAAATAGAGTGAATAGTAATAAAAATTGGACAATATATTCTGTATTGAAATGTTCATTCAACTCCCTGTGTACCGGCTTCACAGGGGTTATGTGACAGCTAAGATTATTTTGCTTGCTGGGATATTCCTTTTCAGTGCGATCTGTCCAATTACTGCAAGGGGGTGGGCATTAAGATGGTCTAAAATAAGAAAAAAGAGCAGAAGTGAACATGCACATATTTTGTCCTCCTCCTCTCCTTGGTATCTATGGCAATATAGGTCTGTGTCACTTCCACAAGGGAAAATTTGTGGTTCCCACAGTGCATAAAGAGCCCTTTGTGCTCACCACTAATGCCTTTGCTGCTATGCTTGGGGTGATTCTGAGCCAATCCATGGCTTGGGTCACTGTGAGGTTCCTGGGCACTCCCAAACCCAGAGGTGGAGAGTCAGGAAAGATGCAACCACATGTAACCATGGCATCACCTTTGCCTGCTGCTTCTTTGCAATAGCTTTTTCGTCCCAATCCAGAATGGCATCTCTGGTTTAGGGAAAGGCTTATAAAACCCCTCCCTTCTGTATGTAGGAGCTCTGCTGCGTTTCTGTGCAACCAGTCAGACACAGAACCCTTCTCAAGCCCATTGGGTGTTGCAATCCTTAAAGGGGTCTGATGTTCTTCTTCGAGGAGTGTCCGTGTCGGTGCTCCACCTCTAGCTCTTGCAGCGCCACTGTGTGTCCGGACAGAGATTTTCAGTAGCAGTGCCCTCCAGTGTGCCACGCATGCACAGCAGATGGGACACACGGTGCTGCTACCATGCATGTGCAGCAACCATCCCTTCAGTTCCTTCTCTACTGCCATCAGCGTCAGTCAGAACCGCAGTTGCTCTCCTTTTTCGCTTACTAGTTTTGATAGCATTCCCGTTAGTTTTAGTTAGTCAGAGTTTAGATTTCTTTCCTGTAAAAGGTTTAAAAAACATTTTTGTTAGACCGCGAATTGAAACTTCACCCTCTGGAGAACATGGTGAGACCAGCTTCGGACTCGGAGCAGTCGTCCTTCCCGTGCTAACCATCATCCCTGGCCATGTCTGAAAAGACCACACCGGTCAGTGTCTCTATGAGGGACTCTTCTTCTGACCAGATCTGGAAGAGGTCCCATACCACCAGTAAGGGTGACTCTCCGTCAAAAAAACAGGAGCAAGCGCCTAAATTGCCACCTGCTCCAACACCTTCCAGGATTCCAGACAGGGAGACTCCAGGACCGACAGGTACCAATGGTTCCCGAGGGTCAAAGGACCTACATAAGCCTGCTAAGCCTTCAGGCAAGGCGAAGGCAAAATTGGTGCCATTGGTACTGATGGTGCATATGTCGGCACCGAGAAAAGAAAAAATCAAGCCAGCTGCCACTGGCACCGAAGAAGACGAAGGTGCACTTGGTACTGTTGGCACCTATGCCACCTCCAGCACTGAAGAGCCACAAGCATGCGGTACCAACATCCTTTTACTCTTCACCATCGGCACCGCAGACTGCGTCGGCACTGAAGATTGTGGCTATAGTTCCAACCCAGCTTCCAACGGCACTGCAGGAGCCAGGGCAAGCACCTATCGCCACAGAGCTTTCTACGGTCACTTACACCACACTCGGCACCGCCTTTGTTAAAAGTGATGATTCGGTGATTGGTACCCATTCCCCAAGGCATTCTTCCCTAAAAACAGCATCAACCACCCACAGTGCCAGGAGCTCAGCAACAGCCTCTTCAATGGTTGCCGAGGTGCTTCTAACCCCCTCCCCCCCCAACTGGCCTTAATGGGACCTGTGGGTTCATCATCAGGCTCAAGGTCAACAGCCCATTCTGACTGCCCCTGCTTCCAAAGCATCATCTTTTCTGCCCGTTGACAGGTTGTTCTACCAGGAGGAGGAGGACATTGCTTCCAGTGACAAGGAATCATCAGTCTCCTCTCACCCTGCAACACACATCCTCCTTTCCTGATGACACCCTTATGTCCCCACCCCCTATGGTGGGTGACGACTTTCGCTCTTTAAAGAGCTCTTTAAACGAGTAGCTGATGACCAGGGAGACCTCAAGGACCATATCCTGGAGACCTAACACAAACTGACCAGCATACTCCACACTGCACCAACTGCCAAACTAACCTTGCCTATGGACCTGGCCCTTATGGACCTTGCCAAGATTATATGGCAGATGCCAGCCATGATTCCACCAGTCTGCAAGAGGTCTGATCACAAATATTACATGGCACCTCAGGAGATGGACTTCCTCTTTTCTCATCCGTCCTCCAACTCTGTAGTGAAGGGCCAAAGAGGTAAACAGAGCGCAACGCACACTACCCCTTGTGACAAAGAGTGGAAGCAATTAGATCATATGGAAAGGAAGGCTTATTCTTAGCTTCACTTCAGTTACATATATTGAATTATACAGCCATGTTGGCTAAATACACCCACCACATTTTCAAACAACTATTACTTTTTATTGATAACATGTCAGAGGGTAAGAAACAACAATTCTCTGCCAACATAAACAAGGGAATGCTGATCTCCCAAATGGCCCTTCAAGCTGCCCTCGATGCATCTGACACAGCCTCATGCTCCATTGCAACAGCTATCGTCATAAGGAGGATCTCCTGGCTCCACCTGTCAGGTTTTCCTCGCAAAGTGCAGGCCATAATAGAGGACCTCCCCTTCCAGGGATCTAAGTTGTTCATGGACACAACCGATGCATCTCTCCATTCGCTCCAGGATTCCAGAACAATGTTGAAAACCCTTGGGATCCATGTGCCTGCAGCGTTTCAATCACACTCAGACACACTTTGACAACAGGAGGAGACAACATCAAACCAAACACAAACAGACCACTGGCATCCTAGCCATCTATCTCCAGGCAAAGATTTTGAAGCTTAGATTGAGAGTCTGATACCACTTCATATGGAGCATCTGCAATCCTACCTACTTTTCCACCACTGCCTCCTACCCTTCTTCTACCAATGGTTAACAATCATGACTGACAAATGAGTGCTAGAAGTTGTAAGAGCAGGATACTGCATCCCTTTTATCATTTTTCCTTCCACCCATCCTCCCTCCCTGTCTCATCTCACGAGAGTGTTCTACTCCATCTGGGTGCCATAGAATCAGTACCTCAAGGTCACAAAAACAGGCTTCTTACTCCTGTTATTTCCTCACAGCAAAGAAATTGGGAAGTTGGAGATGAATTTTCGATCTCAGGAAACTCAACTGTTACATTCGAAGGGAGTGCTTAAGATGGTGACTTTAGCTACTATAATACCAGCCCTAAACGAAGGGCCCTGGCTATCAACTCTTGACCTCCAAGACGTGTATTTTCACATATTTAGGCATCCCGCGCATCGCAAATATTCCAGGTTCACACTGGGCACAGCACATTTCCAATACACAGTGCTGCCCTTCGGACTTTCTACGGCCCCAAAGGTCTTCTCAAAACTCATCACAGTAGTGGCAGCTCACCTCCTTGAGCGAGGTGTAGCTGTATTCCCCTACCTCAACAACTGCCTGATCAGAGTGCCCAGCCGCCAGGAGGCTCACAAAGCACTCTCTCAGGTCATGTCCTTATTTCAGATGTTAGGACTCCAAATCAGCCTAGCCAAATGCAAGCTCTAACCGTCCCAGACTATAGAGTTTATCTTGACTGCATCTAGGCAACAACCTCTCTTCTGCACCACTGATTCCAAACAATCAAACACCTTGTCGATGTGTTGCAGACAAGCCCACAAGTTCCTGCAAGAACTTGTCTACGGCTTCTAGGCTACATGGCTGCATCAGTAGTATCGCATGCCAGGTTACATGAGACCAATGTAGCAATGGCTCAGAACGGTGTACAGGCCCCATTACATCAGCGTCAACAAGCTGCTTTCACTCCCAAACAGGGTCAAGCGCTCACTAGATTGGTGGGCAGACCAAAAAAAGTATGTGCTGGGGTATGCTGCTGCAGAGCTCCCCTGACGATTGTGATGACGATGGATACCTCCCTCCTGAGATGGGGAGCACACTCGGGCCCCCTCTCGGTCCAGGGACAATGGCAGGCCCGTGAGTGCTCCTTCTACATCAATGTGTTGGCATTCAGAGCGGTACTCATGCCCTGTATCCGTTGCAGGAAATTCTGACAACACAGTACATATTTTTATGGATAATCAAGCTACAATGTACTACATAAACCGGCAAAGAGGAGCCAGATCCTTGCACCTGTGCAAAGAAGTGACACACCTATGGTCATGGTTTATAGACCACAGTATCCGCATACAAGCTGCTTATCTACTGGGCAAAGACCATTATGGTGGACACCCTCAACAGGAAGTTCACTTCCAACCACGAATGGGAATTGGACGATGGCATACTCCACATGATTTTCTCAACTGGAGATTCTCACAAATCAATTTGTTTGCAAACTTTGTGAACAAAAAGTGTCCACAGTACTGTTCTCGTGTGGGCATTGGACTACACTCTCTGGGGGATGCCTTTACAATATCTTGGAACACACCCCTCCTCTATGCCTTCCCACCAATCCCGCTTCTCCACCAAGCAGTCAACAGAATAAAAGCAGGGACAGCATTAGTAATCCTCATCACTCCAGCTTGGCCCCGCCAGACATTGTATATTTACCTACTCCACATGTCTCTAAGGACTCCATTGCACCTTCAGATAGTCCCTCGTCTCCTGACTCAGCAACGGGAGCGTGTTTGTCACTCATCTCTCCGCATTCTTCATCTCCTCATGTGGCTCCTCACTGGCTCTTCTCAATAGAAGCAACATTCACGGATCAGGTTAGACAGATCCTAATAAATAGTTGCAGGGTCTCAACAAGAAAGTCTTACCTTACCTGTACAAGTGGCATAGATTCTCTTCTGGGAGAACCTCAGATTGGCAGATGCACTCTCAATTCCTCTGGCCGACATACTAGAGTACTTCTTACACTTAAAACATACAGGCCTCTCCTTCAGCTCGCTAAAGGTTCACCTTGCGGCTATAGCTGTGTTTTATCCCATCGAGGACAAATTGGTTTTCGTCCTTCCCACAACCGAATGTTTCCTAAAGGACATCCAGAACACATTTCTGCCGCTTACAGCACCAGTCCTAGCATGGGGCTTAAACCTTGTGCTACAAGCTCTAACTCATAAACCATTCAAACCCATGGCCATGTGTTCAATGATGCATCTTTCAATGAAAGTCGTAACGCTAGTTTCACTTACCTCAGTTAAGAGTAAATGAAATTGGGACATTCATGGCCGACCCACCCTTCACCATTTTTCATAAGGACAGGGTGGTCCTCCAAACATATTCAAAGTTCTTACCTAAAGTCTTTACTCCCTGGTATTGCAATGAACCACTTGTGCTATGGGTCTTCTGTCCAAAGCCGCATACCACTGCTGTAGAAGCTAAATGGCACTTTCTCGATGTGCGCCGCTCTCTGACCTTTTACCTAGAAGGAACAAAGGCAGTTTGTAAACCAAACAGACTTTTCATCTCCATCGCTAAAAGGTCATTGGGCGCGCAAATCTCTACACAGAGACTTTCCAAGTGGATCATAGACTGTATCTGCCTGGCTTACACTAGTTATAACCAACAGCCTCTGCTGCAATTGTGAGTGCATTCCACAAGGGCCATAGCAACCTCTGCGGCCTACCTTAGCAGCATTAATCTGACGGACATTTGCAGGGCCGCAACACGGTCTTCTGTACACACTTTTGCCAGACATGATGCCCTGGACACTTCCTCAAAATGGGGCACGGAACTTGGACTAACAGCCTTCACCAGAGTTTCAACATGATTATTAACTGAAGCACCCGCCTCCTCACATGGGTACTGTTATATAGTCACCTAAGGTGGAGCACCCACAGGAACAGTCTTCGAAGAAAAAAGGGAAGTTACTCACTTCGTGCAGTAACGGAGATTCTTTGAGATGGTTGTCCCTGTGGGTGCTCTACCACCCGCCCTTCCTCCCCTCTGCTTCGGAGTTGTTCTTGTCCTTCTGGGGCAAGGGACAGTTGCTGTGCATGCATGGTAGCAGCACTGTGCGTGCTGTCTGCCATGCATATGTGACACACTGAAAGACACTGCTACTGAAAATCTCTGTGCAGATGCGCAACGGCGCTGCAAGACCTAAGGTGCAGCACCCACAGGGAAAACCATCTTGAAGAACCTCTGTTACTGCACGAAGTGAGTAACTTTTCTTTTTCTTCCTATGCTGACTTTGACAAAGTGCCCCATCTCTGTTCTATTTTGGCAATTTGTGCAGAATACTCTTTGACGTTTGGGGAATTTCATATATATTGATAGTCAGCGGGATTATAAACTGTACCTTTCTCAATCACCTTTAAAATCACAGTTCATTAGTTTTCAGCGGAGCTTAAAATGTTTATTCAGTGCCTTAATGTCTTGTGGTAGAAAGATAAAAAGATAATACAAAATTGTTGCTGAATTTCTTTCACTTATAATGACATTAATTTAATTCATCTCTGTTGGTAGCATAAACTAAAAGTCCAAGTTCAAAAGTACTAGTTGCTGAGGTAGACTTCATTGAAGTCCAAGATAAAAAACACAGATCAGATTAAAAGTGGAGTTCTGCTCTATAAGGGAAATTTTAAAGAATATATTTATTATAAGAATAAGGAAGACTAAGCAAAATACTTGATACTTAGGCAACCTGGTCAGAGAACAGAGGTTTCCCTTTCTGGCAGGCATATTATGGATTAATCAGAACTGCACGAAAGACTTGCTTTTGTTATTTTGTTTAAGTTTACTAGGGGGCTGTGCCTCCTGCTTTGTGCACTTAGCCCTCTCCTCCCCCGGTCACTGGGGAGGGTCCGGCTGCAGCAATGCCAGCCCGGGTCCCTTCTCCTTCCCCCCCTCCAGCCCAGGCCCCTTCTCCAACCTCTTCCCCCTCCCCCACCAGCCTGGGCCCCTTCTCTCCCTCCTAGTTCTAACTTCCCTCTCCCCCGGCCGCAGTGTGCACCAGGCCCAACTCTAACTCTGGCAGCTGGGGAGGCGTGGGGTGCCTGCCTACCTTTCATGGGGCATAGAGAGGCACAGGTAGGACTGCAGCCTGCTGAGGTGGGGAAAGCTGCAGCGAAGGGGGCTGCTGTCCTAACCTCGCCCTCGTGCAGTCCCACGTGCGCTGCTCACTGCCCCAGCCCTGCCCACAGATCCCAGGGCTGCCCATCCACCCGTCAGTAGCTGTGATAAGTGCAGCCTCTGGAGATGGGGGTGAGTCTCTGTGGGGGCAGCTGGACTCCGGGTGGTTGGTCACCGCGCTCTGGCTCTCCAAGAGCCTGGCAATGGGGGAGCTCCCAAGAACCGGCTGCTGTAACATAAGCCCAGCAGGGAGCCCTTCTCCTAGCATCCATCCATAGGATGCTGTCCCTAGCACCCTCTTGCCCCTGTGCTGTCACAACTGCCATGTGGGGTCTGCTGGCTACTGTGCCATGTTTCTTGGCATTGAAAGTCGGGTGGGGTGGCATGGGGGCAGAGGAAGGGGAGTAGGGGTTTGGTTTAAAATACCAATTGTAAGTGGCGAGGGGAAGCAGCAAGGTCAGGCTTGAGGGGGGAGAGAGGGAGGAGGCAGGTGGGACACAGAGTGAAGTGATGACTTAACTCTGTCATCTCATAAGAAAAGCTGTTTTATAGAGAGATTTCTTGATTATTAAATACATCAGAATGCCTTTAAACTTAGATTCTATGTTTGTATTTGCTTCATAAGTGAATTATATTGCTTTTTTTTAAAAAAATGAAGCTTTTAATAATTGAGGAAACAGGGCATAGCCTATGTTAATATCACCGGAGTGTCTAATTTTTGGGATGATATTCAGGAGATATTGAGGAGGAAAAATCTATGGCCAATGAGAGGTAAGGACAAACTGGGAATTTGATATCTGTGTGTCCTATCTAGTTGTGCCTTTTCTCTGCTAGCAATCTTCCCATTGCTGCGCACTGGTGTTCTCTGTATCTTTCCTATTCTGTTTTTAGGTAAGGTTACCAACCCTCCTGGTTTCTCAGGGAGAATCAGGCTTAATTTCTGAGGCCTACTGAAGCCAATCTGGGAGATTTTAAACCACTAAAAGTCTAGCCATACAGCAGTGCTAAGGCAGGTTCCCTATCCACCCTGGCCTTGCACGGCTCCCTGAACTGTCCAGTATGTCCCTGCTGATCCCGGCGTATGGGCAAGGGAGTTCCTCATATTGCCTCTATTCCGAGAGCTGATTCCATGATTCCTGTTGGCTGGAAAGTGTGGCCAACAGGAGCTACAGGCGTGACGCCTGCTGGCAGGGGCTGCATGTGCCATCCACAGGGACTAGCAGGCTGCTTCTAGGAGTGGCATGGGTCCAAGGCAGGTAGGGAGCCTGCTTAGCCTCACTGCCCCACTAACGGTGCCATCCAAGTTAAGCACCACCCAGCTGGAGCCCTAACCCCTTCTAACACCTCAATTCCTCAACCTTCTGCCCCAGCCTTGAGCCCATCTTGGAGCCTTCCCCACATACCCCTACAGCACCCTGCACCCTCTCCCACATTCCTGCCACAACCCTGAGCCCTCTTCTGACACCTGCACCCCAACCCTGCAGGGCCTGTAATTAGGGGGGCGGGGCCTATAATTGTCTCAAGGGCTGGATCAAAGCCTAAGGTGGGCCAGATGCAACCCTCTGAGTGGCTTTTGCCCACCCCGGTGTAGATGCACCAAATTCCATGCCCCAGGCATGAGCTCTTCCTGTACCCAAAATGCCTCCCAGAGTCTGTACCTCATATCCCCTCCTGCACCTTAACTCCCGTCTCCAGACTCAGATCAGAACTCTGAACCTCTCAGCCTGGGCCCAGAGCCCAGACCCCAACCCCTTGCCTCATTCCAGTGAAAGTGAGTGAGAATAGGGGAGAGCAAACGAGGGAGGGAGGATGGAGTGAACAGGAGCTAGGCCTCAGGGAAGGGGAGAGCAGGGGGCAGGGCAAAAGTGTTTAGGTTTATGTGATGAGATAGTTGGCAAACATATTTCTAGGTTCCACCATATCCTCAACCCAAGAAGGAATAGTGAGCAGAATGAGCTTGTAGCAGGGGCCAAGGGCTTGATGGGTTAACCTAATGACAGCAATAGCCCACTGTTGAAAGTAGGGAGGCTAGGAGAAAGAGGCTCTCTGCTTGCTTGGACAAGGGATGGCCCTTCAGGAGAACCAAGCAAGGGTGGAGGTGAGCCATATTTTGTAGGAAACACAGAGGTCCAAGGTATGCATAACACTGGTACAAAGAAAGAGTAGAACTTAATCTTCGGCCCCAATGAGTTTACAGACTATAGATTGTGAAAATTACATGGTTATTTGTGTGTCACATGGTTAATAAAAGGTTAATAAATGATTAATAGATATTGTAAGTGTGTTATGAACACAAGTAGTATGTATTATAGATGGGTATGAGCACATCAAAAATGGTAAATGTGTAAGTTACTTATTGGATTCCATGAGAATATGACAATTGATTAACTATTCGTTAATCATTTATATTAAGGTTTTATTGATACATTATTTATAAAATTGCTTGTATATTGAATACTGAATCTGAAATGTTACCCATATGGGTCTTCAGTGAGATTCAGTTCTGGAATAAGGGTTGGTTTACTTAGGTCAGATGGCACGATTTAGGCCAAAACATATACTGAAAGCTCTTATGTGCCAGAACTTCATTTCATAATTCTATTTCTGAAGACTTGATAGAATCATGGTCGTAATGCTCTTACTCAAAATCAAGTAGACATTATTCTGAGACCAGTCCCTTTGTCTTAAATTTCTTGGTTTTCAAATATCTTCAGTGACTTAATGGCTGAGACTTTTCAACAGCTAAGAGAACCAGCGTAGTTGAGCTGATCCAAATTAGATACCTGATTTGGACTAGACAGATGGATCTAAATGCTTTCATGACAGGAGTGCTGATGTTTTCCATTTCTTGCAGTAACTCATAATGTTGCTTGAAATAAGATCAGTTTTAAGACTGTTTTAAAGACTCTCTTTGTATTTTCATCAGTCAGGATTTAGCTGAAGATGTTAATGAAGCTGGTGCATTGCGAAAACTGTCTGCCTTTGGAGTCTCTGATAATGGTGAGGCTACTCAAGGGTCTGAAAAAGAGTGCCAGCCTGTGGAAAGCCAGTCACTAGGACCTGAGAGCTGTGAAGTATCCCCTGAAAGTATTACGTGTAATGATCCAGAGAGTGCGACGGAAAGGAGTGATGCAGAAATGACCTCTGAGAGTGAGAACCTCTGTGATGCAACTTCTGACGAGTCTGCTTTGGAAAAAGGAAAAATGGAAAATGCATCAACAGCAGAAACTGCTGCCTTGGAGCCAAAGAAAATTACTTACACACAAATTGTTATAGAAGGCAGGAGATTTAATATTGATTTAGTTTCCAAGGTAGGAACTAAATGACTTTCTTTATAAAATACATGTATTTCCCTAGAGAAATTGAATATGCTTTTTGGACATTCAAGGGTTAATCAAGGTGATTATAATAGCATCATTGGAGAAGATAATTTGTACTCTAAAATAATGTACATGTTATACTTTCTTTTAGACTGTCTATTCAGTGTCACAACACAATATGTGGTCTTAAAGGCCTGGGTGTTTTAAACTAAAGAAACCAAAGAGTATCAGATCAGAAGTACAGCTATCAAAATATATTTCCCTGTAATTGAGAGCCTAAGTCAGAGGTTTAAAATTGCTCTCTGACCAGAATATTTTAGATAAAGAGGAACAAAACTACAGTTAGCAACGAAAGTTAATCTAAATGAGAACATGCAATGTTGTCAAGATGAATTTTTCATATCAGTGTGTGTGTGTGTGTATGTGTGTGTGTATGAATGTATGTTTATATGTATGTATATATGTAATGCTATTTTAAGCACGCTTTCCTGAACCCAAGGAAATGCTCCTTTAAGCCGCAATCATTCTTTAATAAAAGGTATTTATTAGAGAATTTTTAGTTTTTATCCCATTGACAATGAATTGTAATAGCTTCCTATTGAAAAATATAAAATGCTATTAGTCCTTAATATAACAGCTAAGCTAATTGAAGCTGTGTGTATTCATCATTGTTCTGAATGCCTACCCTGATACTGTTTTTAATTAGAGCACAGAGTTACTTGAGACCTGTAAGAAAGCCCTCAGTTGGGAGCTTTTATGTTGACTTCTCTGGGCTTTGAATCATAACCATAGTATGTGAAGCAGGTGTTTTCAAAGTCCAAGTATTAACTTTATTATTCAATACTGGGAGCTGGAAAATAAATTATAACATGTTAAATTCTTAGTTAAAATGACAAACTCATTTTATTTGCTATATTTC
Organism: Pelodiscus sinensis; assembly: GCF_049634645.1. Taxonomy (NCBI): domain Eukaryota; kingdom Metazoa; phylum Chordata; order Testudines; family Trionychidae; genus Pelodiscus; species Pelodiscus sinensis. The sequence continues at coordinate 14,795,886 of NC_134723.1, forward strand.
TCAACACATCAAATGCAGATTTCCCAAGTATATGCTCATTATGACATTTAATGAGTATCAATTGATAGTAGGTAAAATAGAGAATATTATGTTATCGAGCGAGCACATTTATGTCATGTATGTTATTTATGTCAGGTATGTCAATGCCTAGGCCACTACTGGCAAACATATTCCATATAATGCTAATTCCTCAGATTTCTTGAGTTTGTAAATGACAGGCAGTGGGCACATGAAAGCACCTAGCTGTCTCAATAGTATCTCTGGGAGGACATATACAGATAAAGGAGAAACAATTGAACAAAAACTCCTCAAGAATGATCTATAGCTAGTATGGAGTGTTGACAGAGCCATCCTGTCCATAAGACAAAGTGGAGCATCCACCCCAGGCCCAACACTTCAGAGGAATGTAGAAGGGGATGATGCTGTCAGCAGGCTCAATCCCGAGCCTCCCCAACACTCCCCTTCCCCTCCCCCCCCACTGCATTTATTTCTTTTTCCAATAGTTCCCCCAGCCTTGAGCAGCAATTAACTGCTGCAGGATCCTAATGCCATTCCAGCAGCCTGACGTGGTCTGTCCTTGCTCTTCCAGGTCTGGGCAACAAGGGACCCCTGAGTTAGTTTGCTCCCCAAATCTCCAAACCTGTTTCTTTCTGTTCTGTTAAACATAGAGGCTACGTCTACACTGGCCCCATAAAACGGAATAGTCATGCAAAGCAGGTAACTCAGAATAGGGAAATCCGCGGGGGATTTAAATATCCCCCGCGGATTTAAATAAACATGTCCGCCGCTTTTTTTCCGGCTTGGGGAAAAGCCGGAAAAAAGCGTCTAGACTGGCGCAATCCTCCGGAATAAAGCCCTTTTCCGGAGGATCTCTTATTCCTACTTGAAAGCGCGTCTACATTGGCCACAGACGCTTTTCCGGAAAAAGGGCTTTTCCGGAAAAGCAGCCTGCCAATGTAGACGCTCCTTTTCCGGAAAAACTGAAAACGGAATAGTATTCCGTTTTAAGCATTTCCGGAAATTCATGCCAGTGTAGACACAGCCAAGGAGTTTTGCAATAGATGCCTGAAGGGTGCTACAGTTTTTGAGTCCTAGATGGTGGCAGTTTGATTTTGAAAAATATATTCTGCTTGCAGGGGTGATTTAAGCATGTGAATGTTTCCTGGGCAGGGACCAGTTGCTAGCCAGACAATGTCTTTATTCATACTCTATGATAGAAAGTAAACTTGTAAATGAAGTTAAGTTCCAACCCTTTCCTGTGTATTTGGCTTGTGAAATGGGCCTAAAACAACACTGTGACTTTGAGATCCAGGTATGAGTGCCCAGCCAGGTTAAAGTGTTCTCTTTCATTATAATTATAAAAAAGCTACAATATAAGATTATAATTTTACAACTGGGCATTAATCAATATTTAACCTGCAGCCAGTAGTTGTCCTTGAAGTTCCTGTAAACAGATATTTCTTGTATAAAAAATGTTGAGAGGGCCCACCATATAGGTGACTTGTTCCAGGCCCCGCACCTCCACTTAGAGTGTAGGACAAGTGAAAATGGAATGGAAGAGACAGAATAAAGGTAGAAGAAATGCTCTTGCAGAGGGAGCCAGATGAAGTAAGGGCAACAAAAGGCTACAGTAAATCACAGCATTTAATGTTTGGCACTGAGATCATTTAAGACTGTCCCACACTGCCCTCTGTAGTCTTCCAATAGATCTTTATCTTGAAATTGAATCATTAAAACTCACTCCAGATATTTAACTCCTCAGAACATGTAAATCTGAGATGGCAGCCAGGATTTTGCTCTCTTGTGGAACTTGGCAAATTTCTGCACTCATGGTCACGAAACTTTTAGAATGATAGTACTAGATATGTAATTTTCTCCAGTGGGGCATTACTTTTTGAATTTGGTAATCCATCATGTGCTAGTGGTTACATTCCCAACAATGTGCAATAAATTTCTAGCTTATACAAAGAGAAAAGTAAGCAGGTTATAAGGTTTTATGGCTAACTTTATTCACCAATTGAATGCAACAAAAGCAGAGACTAAGTTTTGAAAACCTTTCAGGAACCTTTTAATGAGGGGACGTGTATTTTGGGGTATATGGTATCTAACCCATAGAGGAGAGACATAAGTAACACATTGTTACTCAAGAGAAGAAAGAATAGCCAAATTATATTTTGGAAAGAACAATTGATAAAGTTTTGAGACCCAGATATATGATACAGAGAACCCACATTCTCTGTGTAGTAATAATGGGCTTTTGAGGACCTGAGCCAAATGTTTTTAATAATGTTTACTTAAAGTTCCTTTAAGGTTGCTTTTACCTAATTACCATTTGATCAGAGAAAATCAATTTCATGGTTTTTTTTTTTTTTTACTTTTATTCAAAAACATTAACTTTATAGTTCCTTATTTATTATATCTCTCTAAAGCACTAAATAATATGAGAAAGATATTAAATCAAATTATTCATATTAAGGTGTTAACCATAATACAAATTAAAATTCTTTAATGAAAAAGAAAACAATTTAAGAACAACAGTTGCATTAATAGGTGCCTTTCCAGCAGATCTAGAGAAGTGATTATTCCCTTTATTTGGCACTGGTGAGGCCACATCTCAAGTAGTATGTCCATCTCTGCCCTCCTTTTCCTTACGGAAAGGTTGTGTACACACTGGAGATAGTCTAGCAGAGGCTAGCAAAAATATTAGGGGGCTGGAGCACATGGCTTAGGGAGAGAGGCTGAGGGATTTGGGCTTATTTAGTCTACAGAAGAGAAGAGTGAAGGGATTTGATAGCAGCCTTCAACTACCTGAAGAGGGTTTCCAAAGAGGATGGAGAGAGGCTGTTTTCAGTAGTCACGGATGGCAGAGCAGGGAGCAGTGGCCTCAAGTTGCAGTGGGGGAGGTCTTTGTTGGATATTAGGAAAAACTATTTCAGTCGGAGGGTGGTGGAGCACTGGAATGGGTTACCTAGTGAGGTGGTGGAATCTCCATCCCTAGAGGTTTTTAAGTCTCAGCTTGACAAAGCCCTGACTGGGTTAATTTAGTTAGTATTGGTCCTGCTTTTAGCCGAGGGTTAGACTTGATGGCCTCCTGAAGTCTTTTCCAACCCTATGATTCTAATTAATCAAATTATTGCATGAGCACAATCAGTAATAAAATCACAAAATTAATATAACATCAATGATAGGCTAAGAAAATTGTTCAGTCTCTATGCAGTTTACTTTGTGGCTTACTTTCTCTTACGGATATTATAGGGGTTAAGATTGGAATCTTCACATATCGCAGGCGACCTTTAATAATCTGCCACCTGGGCCTGTCTAAGATCAGGTGTGCGAGGGGGAAGGTGGGGAATGTCTTTCTGAGTTGGACACCACATCTGTGAGAGGTTTTTTTTTTTTTTTCTTTTCACTTGTGTGTGGCTCCTGACTGATTTCTCTGTGGGTCACTGGCTCCTGACCCAAAAAATGTTTCCTACCCCCGTGTTAAGAGTATGTCTGTTCCAGGGATGTAAAATCCCTATTAATCAGTTAACTGGTTAAACCTTAGGTGTAACCTGTTATCCGAGATCACGAGGGGGGCTGTTTCAGCTGGCAGAGCTGCCGGTTTCTGCTCCTAGCCCTCCAACCCTGCTGCATGGGGTATCTGGATCCCACTCCCCACGGTGCAGTGGACTGCAGATGTAGGGCTGCAGATGTAGGTGCCAGTTAACTGGTAAGCATCACCAGTAGGGTTATTTGTTCAGTCCCTACTCTGTGCTGCATTGTAAACTGAGACTGCTGGGCCCGTGTTTATGGATTGTGTTTCTAAGCCTATAGTTGGGTGTCTACACTGAATTGTAAACCTGGGTTTACATTTACTGGACAGATCTCACAGCCAGGCAAATGTGTTCATATAGTACTACATATAGACCTTTCATCTTGCGTCAGTTACTTGAGCTATGTTGAAACTGCAAAATTTGAGTTGCAGTGGGACTGCAGGCCCAAGTCTTGAGTGCTTTCTGGTTTTAATCAGCCTGATTTGTGTGTAGATTATAGGGGGCTTGGGCTTACACCAGAGTCTGAGGGTAACTGTGCTATATAGACATACTTTTACTGGCCACACGTACATTCTCTGCTCCCATCCTCTCACCCCTCAAAAAATTGACAAGTCTTTCCTGGCAGGCATTCCTGCATGGGCATTTAAGTATGTGATTAAGGAAACAAAAAGATAAGTTACGTGGGGGGGGGGGGGGGGGGAAATGAATAGGTCTTTTCTTCAGTTTGCTTGCTTTGAGGCACTTCAGGGGTGGTTAGGAGCTGCATTTTGGGGGACCTGTCTTTACTGCTCAGGTACAGTCATGCTTGTGAGCATCATCCTCTGGCCAACTGGTTGGTCTGAGGTGTCATTGACTCCAGTTTTCATGGGAGAGAAAGTAGGGAAATAAGTCATCTGATTGTCATTATAGTGACCTTGGATAGCCCACTTCTTTATTGTTTACCTAATCTTTCAAGGGTGAAGCTCAGGCTGATGTCATCCCACAAGACCCCTCTGATAATTGCCAGTGTATCAGACATTTTACATCCCAGTTGCATTAACTAATCCTGGTCAAGTGCGGTTATTCTGACCTTTGGTCCATTTCGGGGCCCTCCTTTGTATGGTACTGCTTCTTTGTCATATCCACAAGTCTGTATCTTTGTCCGAACCAACCAATAACAGGGGAATAACGAGAAGATGACTTGACTCAGGTAAGGGGAACTGGGATAATTCTAATGAACAGTCAGGACTCCTATGTGGCTTTTGAATCAAGGACTGGTCACTTTCCTAGTCATAACTTTGACTTAGAAAAGTTGTACCTTATCCATTCACATACGTTGTGATCACATTTTCTCAAGACCTTGAGATCTCATGACCACAATAAAAAACTAAAGATCTATCATCCTTGCTGGGGAAGTGCATGAAGAGTTATTTTGCTTTGTCAAAGCTTAGTGCTGCCTCAAAAGCTACTTGTTAAATCTTAACATAAACTTTTTTAAAATATGGAAAATTAAAGTTAATGTCTGCATTAGTAAGGGCCTGTATATCTTGCATATAAAGGAAAATTCACCCTTACACTAAGTGACTTGAAAATTTCTGATACAAGGGGTCCGGGGGGGAGGGATTGGCAATTATAGTAAAACTCCATTGATCTGGCACTCCCGATGGTCCGGTACCATCGGGAACCTGGAAGTGTTCCGGGCAGCCGGACAATTGGAGCTGTTCTGCGCCCCGCTTCCCCGATTCAGCTGCTGCTGAAACTGACCAGCAGCTGAATCGGGGAAGCCGGGGGCAGAGCAGCTGGGGTGCTGCTGGGTTGGTCTGGTAGCGCTGCCCCTCAGGGCTGCGGGACCAACCCGGCAGCATCCCAGCTGCTCTGCCCCAGGCGTCCCCAAGTCAGCCACTGCTGAAACTGACCAGCAGTGGCTGAATTGGGGATGCCTGGGGCCGAGCCGGACTATCGGAAGAGGGGACAATGAGGGGTGTGGGGTGGCATCCCCCACACCCCACCCCAGATCCCTCATAGCCCCCCCCTTCTGATAGTCCAGCATATCCGATAATCTGGCACCCCCTGGGTCCTAAAGGTGCCGGATTATCAGAAGTTTACTGTACTTACATAAAATAAGGTAACCAAAACCGTCCATAAGTTGATCTTCAGAAAAGGGGAAAAAGGAAAGAAACTTGAAATTGTTTCTATTATTTTACAGTGTATTCCTAGAGAAATGTAATTGTAATTTAGGCTTCAAGTTTCATTGGTATTTTAACAGCATGAAAATACAAGTAAATTAGGACAAATGTGTGGTCAACTTTAAATGAGATCATAGCCTCTTCTGTAGAAAATAACAATGCTATACTAAATAGGTAATTATTAACATTATGTTAGTAGAGGTCCTGATAGAGATAGAGTCCAATTTTGCTGGGTGCTAAACTGGCGTAAGATATGGTCTTGCTGTGTGGATCTAGAGAGAGAGTTACATTTAAGATGATGCCAAAGTTATGGATCTGAATTGTAAAGCAAGGTTTCGGTCATGATGGCAGGAGGGAAGGGAGAATTTAAAAGAAGAAAAATCATTTGCTCATGCTTGAGCATGTTGACTTTTGCACTGTTGGCTTGCTATGCATAAGTCCTAGCTTGACAAAGCCCTGGCTGGGATGATTTAATTAGGGTTGGTCCTGCTTTGGGCAGGAGGCTGGACTCGAGGACCACCTGAAGCATCTTAGAATCATCTGATTCTAAGGAATCAGAAAGGTAAGCCTAAAATGCGGGGAGGGATAGAAGATGATGGACTTGGAGCCAGAAAAGGGGTCAATAATCACCAATATAAAGATAAGTAGATAAGACCTTCCACCTTCCTAGAGGCTTGGAAGAGAGAAAAAATGATGTTGGACTGGATCCTTCAAATCCCTAGTGACTAGAGCAGAAGACCATTTCCGTAGCCATTCTGGTGATGTTGAAAGACAGACAGAACACAAAGGAATGACCACAACCCTTTATTGAAATCATAGAGCAGTATTACCTGACACACCTCAGATATTCTGTACCTCATGTAGTACAGAAGAGATACAGTATGGTGATTTCACCAAACCATTAAAACCATATCACTATGAGGTAGGAACATATTTTCTTCTGGGATACTATTCTTCAGCTATTTTTGTGTGTCTCATTCCTCTCACTGACAAAACATTGTTTTATTTTGGTATCTTTGTATTTCTTCATATCCTTCTATTTCACAGTACTTATTTTTAGGCAATTATGTAAAAGATCCTATAAATCTGATACTACTGAGGTAATTGTTTGATTTTGATGGAAGTTCTTGTTTTTTTTTATCCTCAGTTATTTTATTTTTTTGTTTTGTACAGCTGCTCTATTCCCGGGGACTGTTAATTGATCTTCTAACTAAGTCTAACGTTAGCAGATATGCAGAGTTCAAAAATGTCACCAGGATTCTTGCATTTCAGGAAGGAAGAGTGGAGCAGGTACTGTAGAACAAAGCACTATACAAATTCAATGTAACCTTTCTTAAATATGAATGAGATGAAGTTGATATTAATGAGAGATTTTGCAACTTTTTGCTGTTATTTTTCCTGGAAAATGTCTGTTCGCTTTCTGGCAGTGATAAGCAAGTACTTCTATTTGCTCCCATCATAAATTAAATGTTAGGGAATTGTTCAGCTGGAAGTCATGTAGAATTGTGTAGTCTACTGAATTAGACCTTAAGATGAGGTCAAATTATCAACTCAGCAGTTAGATCTCAGAGAAGAGCTTATTTTAAGTTTTCAGACTACAATGTTACATTTGATCTGTCATGCTTTTGGTTTGGTGGGAAATGCCATGGTCCTAAGAATTGAAATATGAGTTGTGATTCTTTTCCCTTTCTTGCCAGTGTGGGGCAAATGCCCCATCACAGAGCCATTAAGGGTAAAACCCAGCCCTGGGGGTATGTCTACACTACAGCGCTAATTCGAACTAACTAAATTAGTTAATTCGAACTAAGCTAATTCAAATTAGCGCAGCTAGACTTAAAAACTAGTTTGAATTAGCGTTTTGCTAATTCGAACTAGCATGTCCACACAGAGTGGACCCTGAACAGAGGTTAAGGATGGCCGGAAGCAGTGCCGGCAGGGCATCAGATGAGGACTTAGAGCGTGGAGCTGCTGTCTCAGGCTAGCCGAGGGCTGTGCTTAAAGGGACCCGACCCCCACCCCGGACAGACAGTTCTCAGGGTTCCCTGCTTGCAAAGCAGTCCTGGCTTGGAGTGCCCTGAGTGCCCACACGCGGAACATTACAGCACTCGGCCATCATCCCGGCTGCACTAGCCACAGGCTGCCATCCCGGGGGGAGGGGCCAATCAGGGGGCTGCAGGAGAACTTCCACCCCGAGAAGCCCGCAGAGCCAGCCCAGTCCTCCCCATCGGGGGCGCGTACCCCATTCCTCCCTCACCTCCTTCCACTTACCCTTCCCTAGCCCCCCTTCCTGATGTACAACATAAAGGACACGTGTGTTCGAAAATAGAATCTCTCTTTATTGAACAAAAGTGGGGGAGACTGGGAAAAAGAGGTGGGAGAGGGGAAGAGAGAGACTGGGAGAGAGGAGGGCAACTAAAATGGTCAGGGGTTTGGAACAGGTCCCATATGAAGAGAGGCTAAAGAGACTGGGACTTTTCAGTTAGAGAAGAGGAGACGGAGGGGGGATATGATAGAGGTCTATAAAAGCACGAGTGGGGTGGAGAGGGTGCATAAAGAAAAGTTCTCCATTAGTTCCCATAATAGAAGGACTAGAGGACACCAAAGGAAAGGAATGGGTAGCAGGCTTCAAACTAGTAACAGAAAGTTGTTCTTCACAAAGCAAAGAGTCAACCTGTGGAACTCCTTTCTGCAGGAGGCTGTGAAGGCTAGAACTAGAACAGAGTTTAAAGAGAAGTTAGATCTAGTCATGGAGGTTGGGTCCATGGAGTGGTATTAGTCAGGGGGTAGAAATGGTGTCCCTGCCCAAAGTTTGTGGAAGGCTGGAGATGGATGGCACGAGACAAATGGCTTGGTCACTGTCTTTGGTCCATCCCCTCCAGAGTACCTAGGGTTGGCTGCTGTCGGCAGACAGGCTACTGGACTAGATGGACCTTTGGTCTGACCCAGTACGGCCATTCTAAGCTCAGGGCTCAGGGTCGGGGGTCTCAGTGGACAACCCTGATTTTCATGCAAACCTGCTCCTGGGTGGCCAGGCTGGCAGCTCTCCTGCTCTAGACGGCCACTTTACTGTGCCTAGTGCGGAGTTCGTGGATGAGGTCCACGATGTCTGCACTAGACCAGGCGGGTGCCCGCCTCTTGTGGTCCTGGCCAGGCTCCCGAGAGCCGCCAGCCTGGTCCCGGGAAGAGGCGGAGGGCTGGGGGGTATCAGGTGGCTGGCTCATGGCGTGCCAGGTGCAGGGTCTGCTGGCTGGGTTCTGGCAGGCTTGCACCTGGCACGGGCACCGTAGCCAGCCCTTGCCCCTTTAAGAGGTCCGGGGCCGAGAGGGGGGCATACGAGTTTCCCTGGTGGTGCCCAGAGTGGCCACCAGGGAAACCTGGGGAGGGCTAGCCTCCCACTAGTTTGAATTAAGGGGCTACACAGCCCTTAATTCGAACTAGTAAGTTCGAACTAGGCTTAGTCCTCGTGCAATGAGGTTTACCTAGTTCGAACTAAGCGCTCCGCTAGTTCGAATTAAGTTCGAACTAGCGGAGCGCTAGTGTAGCGCCTATGAAAGTGTAGTGTAGACATACCCTGGGAGAGGGCTGAGAGCAAAGGCCACACTGAGGCAGATACTGCCAATTAGGACACAGGTGGAGGCTCTCTAAATAAGGGCTCCCAGAGGGAGGAAGGGAGAGGCACTTGCTCTAGTGGGGGAGCAGGAAGGACCTGGCTGCTAAGGAAGCTTGGAGGCTTCCCAAGACAGAGCAGTGTTGGGGAGAGGCAGGCAGGGTGGAGGAGCGCTGACCTGACCTCGCTCCCAGGCTACAGGGCCTAAAGTAAGGGCTGAGAGTACTAGGGCTGCATGGGGGCAGCCAGGATAGAAATAGGTCCACACCCCCTTGCCAATGGTGAGTGGCTGTTGCAGACTGCAGTTTGCCCCTGAGGAAGGGTCTAGATGAAGACTGGCAGTGGGTCACTGAGGCAAGGTGGGTATAGGGGAATTGGGGGTTCCCCGGGAGGGGAGGACCCCAGAGTGCAGAGACAGGATTACTGATAAAACACCCACACACACTGGAAGGGGTCTGAGAGTCACTGGAGTGGGCTCTGCTGGAGGACAGTGTCCTGAAGAGGACACTGTGGTCCAGGAGCGACATGGGTCCAGAATGAAGAGTGTGGAGTGAGGACACGGGAAGACACCAACCAGAGGGAGGCACCCTGAGGTCTAATGAGCTAAGACCTAGGACTACTGGCAGGCGGCGCCATAGCGGTGAGTCTGCCCCGTGACACTCCCTTTGAAAAACTTCTGAAATGTTATTTTCCAGGTACCTTGTTCCAGGGCAGATGTCTTCAACAGCAGACAGCTCACTATGGTGGAAAAAAGAATGCTAATGAAATTTTTGACATTTTGTTTGGACTATGAACAACATCCCAATGAATATGAAGGTAGTGCATTTCACTAAAAAGTTACTCAGCTCTGTGTGCATTCAGTTACCTGTAGTTTTGATACTCGTGCACTTTCACTCTATTAACTTTTATTTTTTCTGTTTCAAAGTATGTTTTGATCTTTTCCTGCCCTTTTCACTTCCATATTAAATTCTCATTCTCAAACTCTGTCCTTTATCTCTCTCAATTTCACTTGGTGGGTTTCTTTTTTTCTTTTTTGGGGGTGCAAAGGGGAGATTGAATATTACTGCTGGTTAGCAAAATGTAATAAAATAATTACAGGTTGGACCTCAGCACCCAACCTGGATCCTGGATGAGGGATTTTTCCAGACAAGGGGAGGTCATTTCAGGCTCCCTGCTGCTGGCCCCTCCCCTTCTGTGTTCTCCCCTCACCCCAAACCGGACTTTCTGGCTGTCACTGCAGCCCATCTGAGCTGCATGCTGGCTCCTGCCCTCGCACTTCCCACAACCCAGCTGAGCTGCGTGCTGGCTCCTGCTCCCTGCCCCCACAGCCCAACTGAGCCACACACTGGCTCCTGGCTCCCCCCTCGCAGCCCAATTGAGCCGCATGCCAGTTCCTGCCTCCCCCTTGCAAACCAACTGAGCTGCACCTTCCGGCTCCTGGCTCCTCCCTCACAGTCCAGCTGAGCAGTGCACTGGCTCTTGAGCCCCCACCTCTCCGCAGTATAACAGGACCCTCTGATCCTGAAACATCTGTGGTCATGTTGGACCACAGTTGCTACTGGACTGGAGAATCTTGGATTTTAGAGATTCATCCTATATTTTTTCACTGAGGTAATTGCTATCACAGTATGATACACGTGGTTTCCTTTCTTTTTTGGATAGTGCATACATCTTTTTTTAAATGCCTTTAATAAACTGGCATAAACCACCATACAATAAGTCAGTCTTAAGCTCTAAAAGGATGTTTTAATTCTATATCTGGGGGCAGTTCTGGGAGAGCAAGCAGTGAGTACTCCCCCAACACTGGTGTTACACAGAGAGGAAAACGAAGACCAGATCTCAGTAAAGTTGAATCAGGTGCTTTAGGAAAAGGTGGATAGTAGTCAAAGAAAAGGGAACTGAGCCTAAAGAAAACTATGAACTTTAAGGCTAATTTGGATTGGATTGGATTTTGAGTCTATTGGAAGCTACTGAAGATGTCAAAGGAATGAGAGAATAGTTTGCCTGAGGCATACTGTACCATTTAAAGTTAGGGGCTGATTTAGAAAATCTGTAGAAAATATAATACAGAGATTGAAGAATTCAGGTATCTTAATAGATGACAGAACATGTAAAAGGGCAAAGAAAATATTTGAAGATGTTAGTCACAGCATTGGAATATGTTTAAGGGAGTGTAACTGAATTTGGAGTTGCTTTGGCTGAATAGAACCATTGGGTTGGTGGCAGAAATTATAGCGGCATGATACCAAGTGCTTGCCAGAAGAAAAGAGAATTGGTCAATATAGATAATGAAATGATAAAACCAGCAGAGAGAAGTATGTGATGGACTAGTGATGAACTCTGATAGATCTTGAAGGTAAAAACTCATTAGGCCAAAGTGCTTTATAGATTACAGGCAATTTCAGGTTTGCTACTGGTGGAAGAAATAGAGGTGCTCAGAGAGAGAATATAGGTGATGTTTAGAAAATTTATTAGGTACAAAAAAGGAGACACCACATCAATTTTAGATGCAATTCATTGATTCATATGCTAGCATGACATTAGATTTATTTTACTTCCAGAGATGGTTACAGACTTTGTTACCAGATTTTAAAGCAGTCTTTGGAATAATTGGATATAGTTTTAGCTAAGTTGAACAAATTTGAAAGTCTTCAGAACTTTAAAGCTGTTCCTCTTGAGACTATTACATTCATTGGGGAGGGCATACTTCTAATGGGTAGTGCATGGCAGTGATTTTTTTTAAAAGCCTTTTCTCTAAAATGTAATATGATGTAGGAAGCCTAAAATAGAGAGAGGCTGACACATACTACATTTCTTTTTTTGTCTTTATTTTAAAAAGGTATTTGATCATTTGCTGTATGGCTGTACATAAGTAGTAAATATATTTGTTATAAAATAGTGGCTGAAGCTCATAGAGAAATTATACTTTTGTATTATTATTATTATTATTATTTATTATCTGATTTATCAGTTTTATAATGTGTTCACTTTTTTTCATTGTATTCCTTTGGTATATATGGTCATGCCAATTCTCTTCCAGAATTTGATCTGAGGAAGTGGGTCTGGCCCACAAAAGCTCATCACCTAATAAACCATCTTGTTAGTCTTTAAAGTGCTGCACATACCTTTCTTTTGTTTCAGCAAGATCAGACTAACACGGCTACATATCTATTTGTAGTATTAGGTGTTGTAGGAAGTGTTTGAATTATATTCCTAAAGTTTGAAATGATGAAAAAAGCCTAAGAGAAAAGATTTCTTAATTAAGAAAGATTTAAGTAGCTGAAATATAGTGAGTGTCATGTAAAAGAAAAAGAAAAAATTATTAACAATAGTAATTGAACTTAGCAAAATATTTAAGTTTCCTATTCTAAACAGGAAAAGTGTTGCAGATAGCTTCTTAGGGTATGTCTACACTACCACCCTCGTTCGAACTAGGGTGGTAATATAGGCAACCGGAGTTGCAAATGAAGCCCGGGATTTGAATTTCCCGGGCTTCATTTGCATAAAGTCGGGTGCCGCCATTTTTAAATGTCCGCTAGTGCGCACTCCGTGCCGCGCGAACTAGGGTGGTAGTGTAGACATACCCTTAAGGACTTGCGTACCTACAAATGCATCAGTAATAATTTAAAAAGGAAAATAAATCCTAATCATCCACTCTTCATTGCCTCGTAAATCCCATGTCCACTCAGTCTTGCTTTAAAAAAAAAAAAAAAGTCAGCCATTTACAATATATTCAATGTATTTTGCATTCAGGATTAAAAAACTGTTTTATGGACTTGTATATTTTAACTACATCCATATAATTAAAGTGTTACAGCACCCCCATCTCCTGATGATCACCTTATCTCCTGATGCAATTATACTGGTTTTAAGATGCCTCATCCCACTTAAGCTTATCTTTTTCCCTTATAAGCTTAAGGCACCTTTATGCTGATGTAATTGTTCATACTATGGATTGTACCAATTTAATTATTTTGGTAAAAAACTGCATCTCTAATAGAAATAGCTAAATGGTACAAAATGCATGTTTAAAATTAATAGAATTACACTGAGTAGATGAAAACATTTTTAGGTATGTCACTACTACTCTGTTCTCCTAAAACCTGTCAAACTAGTGGAGTCACTTCACAGGCAATGGATTTCTGTCTCTCTCAAAAGTTAATTTTTTATGAGATTATTTTTTTAATTCAGAGTCAAACCTGACAGTCCATTTATAATTTTCTTCACTTTGGCTTACCCATTTCGATTGAGACCTATTGGAATATTAAGTTGTCATTACTAAAATGTAATATTTTCTTTTTGTGTTCATCTTTAAAAATATTTAAATGTAAGAATGTTTATTTTCATTGGAATTGTACAATGAGAGACATTTCTGTGTTAAACTGCATCCTTTACATAATTTGTATTTTTTTTGTAACAGATTACAAGGAATATAAATTTTCAGAGTACTTGAAAACCCAGAAGTTAACATCTAACTTGCAGCACTTTATTTTACATTCTATTGCAATGGTATCGGAGGCTGACAGTGGCACCATAGATGGGCTCAAGGCAACAAAAAAATTTCTTCAGTGTCTTGGCCGGTATGGCAATACACCCTTTTTATTTCCTTTGTATGGTCAAGGAGAGATCCCACAATGCTTCTGCAGGTAAGCAGGACTTCTTTTTTTGTTGTAGTAAGTAACAATATTTGATAATCTAATGCTAAATGAATTTTTGTAAACTTGGACAGATTGTATCCCCCCTAAACTGGGGTTGTTTCCAGTGGGCATCATAAGTGATAAGGGAGGAGAGGGTCTCCCGGTGTCTGGCAGCTGCCCCTATTATTAGATTCTCCCTTCCCCCAACCTTCTTTTTCCCAAAGGTGGGAAGTCTATATGCTCAGTTCAAACTTTTCTCACCTTGATTGGAAAAGTGCAAGAACCAAAATGGGTTTCAGCATCAGGTGGCCCTTTCTGGGACTAAACACAGCTTGGGCTTATAGGACAACAAGACTATTCAGAGGTTGTTGGTTTGAGTACTGAGCCATTAAGATTCCTGTCTCTTCCTGCCCAGCCCATACCCACAGCCTCCTCTTCCACCCCCTTCCACACCCTGCACTCGTATCTTCAGCTTGCTCCTGCACCCTCCCTCCCGGACCCTGCGCCCTACCTTCTGCCCATATTCCACATCCCCACTCCAGCCCACTCCTTGGCAGCCCCACTCTCGCGCACTCTGAATCCCTCATTTTTGGCCCCACTCCAGAGTCTGAGGTGGGGTGCTCAAAATCTGTTAGCCCCCGTCTCCCTTGGCTCTGGGGTGGAACTTGAGGGAAGTAAGGTGAAGGTCTTTTTTTCTGCTTCTTAGTTGGGGGCCACCACTGTGATGTTTCTCCTCCCCCCCCCCCTCATTTGAGGGGTTGGTCAGTGAGGGTGAGGTGTATGGGTTTTTTTTTTCCCCAGATAGTTTTTTCTGTGATTCAGTGGCTCCCCAACCCAAAAAAGGTACCCCTCCCTTGCTTTAGCTCGTTTTCTGTCTATTTAGGTAAAAGGTCCCAAACACAATATGCTGATCTTGCCTTAACTCAACATATAAAATGTAAATCCCTTGCATTCTGGCCAGAACATACTCTAATATAAACCTATAGATCTATTGTAGCCTACTATAATACAACAAATAATCAAACCCATATGAAAATAAGAAACCCAAAAGGAAAGATAGAGGCAAACAAGCAGACTAGCCCAATAGGTAGGGCATACCAATTTCACAGCTGTGGAAAACATGTTACAATCGGGAAAATTAGCCCTGCCCTGTGTAACCTGATTATCCTGAAATCTGATGGGCTGGCGAGAGACAGGGCTTCTCCTTCCCCTACTTGTATTTTATTGGAAGCAGATCAGACACACCTCCATGTGCAGCACAGAAGAGAGGCCACTTGTGTGCTGCAGCAGCCCCAGAGCTTGGCTTTGGGTTCCTGCCCAGATAAGGGGCACTGAGGCTGGGGATTGCTGCTGCTGCCTACAGCTTTCATGGTGACTCTGGACTGCTGCTGCCCTCTCCTCCCATCCCCGTTCCTGCTAGGGCTGGGTGCTCTCCCCCAGGCTCCAGCCAGGGCTTGAGGCTGCCACCTCACATCCCCTGCAATGTTTGCAGGAGCGCTCAAGCTCTGGAACTTCTGCTTCCTGCCCCCGTTCATGGCTCCTGCTTGGGGCTTAGGATGCTTAAGATCTGGGATTGCTGCTGCTGCAACCCCCTCTCCTCCCCTCCCCTCCCCTCCCCTCCCTTCTCTTCTGCTGCAATTCTTGCCCAGGGTCTGAGCACCTGGGCTGCTGTCCCCTCCCAGCAACTCCTGCTGGGGTTGTGGAGCACCTGGGCCCCAGATGGAGCTCAGGACTTCCACCTCTTCAGCTCCTGTCTGGGCTCAGGAACTTGGGCTAGGGGCTGCCCCATCCCACAGATTCACCTATGATTCAGGGCTTCCACCCCATGTGGCTCCTGTTTGGATTCAAGGGGGATACCATCTTCTGGAGTTTTTGCCCCTTCACAGTGTCTCCCTGAGCACCTGGCTTCTATCCTCTTCCTACTCCATGACTCCTGCTGGGACTCAGGGCACCCTAGCTTGAAGCTTTACCTCCCACAGTGCTTGCTGGGTCTTGAGGCTTCCACCCAATGACTTCTGCCAGGACTAAGGCGCCCATTTTTCATGTTGCACAGGCCCCCAGGTCCATGCATTAATCTACCATTCGCCCTGAGTCTGACTAGCAATTAGGAGCTCTCATTTGTGGTCCTCCTAGCAACTGGGGAGATTACACCTACATCCACCTTGGGGAACGTCCTCCAGCTTCTTCAGACATCACAGAAGTGAGTGTGGTAATCCTGCAACCCGTCTGTAATAGTTTAGTGACCCCCTAAAATCCCTTGTTGGGTTTACAGTACCTGTAACAATTTGGTAGGGCCCTACTATATTCTACACAATGAAGAATTGTCGTTGGTCTGTAGGGTAAATCTCCATGTCTGTTGTGGATATTTTATTTACAATTTCAAACATAGACTCAGGGTGCTAAAGAAATAACTTGTCCATTTAAAGTAAAAATTATGTAAATAGTAATTATTAGTATACCACCACCAGAGGGGTCTGTATCTGAGAGTGTGTTTTCTATAAATGTGAGTTGTCGCTTAGGCTGCATTGAGTGTGGTAATTTTTACATGTCTCTTGCCATTAATTCCTTTGAGACTGCAATGGTCACTTTCCTCCTTTCTAATCTCAACAACGGACTCTTAATTTCTCTTCTAAGAAGATTCCAGCTTTTAGGCCACTCACTGCTGGAAGGATAATCGTAGCAATATGGAGTTCAAATTTGGCTGTCTAGAGGGTAGACATGATCTCTCAGTACCACAGTAATGGAAGATAGGGAAGTGTATTCTCTCTGAATGTATGTGGCCACAGCCATTACTGTGAATTAGAGGGTCGTCTTTTCTCTCAGGCTACGGCTACGCTGTAGGCTTCTTCCGGAAAAGCTTATGCAAATGAAGCGTGACGTGGAATATTGCAGCGCTTCATTTGCATAATTAGTTAGTAGCCGCTTTTGCGCAAAAGGCTTTTGCACAAAAAGGAACTGTGTAGACGGCTCTTTATGTGCAAAACCCCCCTCTTGCTCAAGAGCCATTCTTCCTCAAAAGAATGGCTTTTGCGCAAGAGGGGTTTTTTGCACTGCTAATTAATTATGCAGATGAAGTGTGGCAATATTCCATGCCGCACTTCATTTGCATAAGCATTTCTGGAAGAAGGCTATAGTGTAGGGCTACGTCTACACTGGCCCCTTTTCCGGAAGGGGCATGTAAATTTCACTAGTCGTCGTAGGGAAATCCGCGGGGGATTTAAATATCCCCCGCGGCATTTAAATAAAAATGTCCGCCGCTTTTTTCCGGCTTTTAAAAAAGCCGGAAAAGAGCGTCTAGACTGGCCCCGATCCTCCGGAAAAAGTGCTCTTTTCCGGAGGCTCTTATTCCTACTTCAAAGAGCCTCCGGAAAAGGGCGCTTTTTCCGGAGGATCGGAGCCAGTCTAGACGCTCTTTTCCGGCTTTTTTAAAAGCCGGAAAAAAGCGGCGGACATTTTTATTTAAATGCCGCGGGGGATATTTAAATCCCCCGCGGATTTCCCTTCGACGACTAGTGAAATTTACATGCCCCTTCCGGAAAAGGGGCCAGTGTAGACGTAGCCTAGCTGTAGCCTCAGAGACAGAACGTGACGGCATTAGTACTGATAGCTAACATCGATATAGAATGGCTAATTCATTCTTAATGTCTGTGACTGTGTGAAAACCCTGTGCATTTACCTTGACAGATCATTGAATGTATGAAAAAAGGCATCAGCCATTAAAAACAAACTGTGTACTTCTTTACAAGTGCTAAGGTTTCTACCTCTGAAGTAGATACATTCAATTTTAAATAAGTTTGAATCCTTTTCATCGAGTTTAGACAAACGAGAATGCAAAATCTTTTGAGCAAGTGCTGGACAGTGACCACCAGATAATAGTTACTACTACTTCAAGTGGTTGCTCATGTGCATTCCAATATAGGTGTGTGCACGCAGCATGCATGTGCCGTCGGAAGTTTTTCTCTCAGCAGTAGCCTTAAGGCCTGCAGGGAGTCCCCTGGAGTGGCGCCGGTATACCGGCCCATATATACTCCTGCTGGCCCTCTCACTCACTCAGTTTCTTTTTACCGTTGTGATGGTCATTGGAACAACCCTCAGCTCCTCAACGTGATCGTTGTCTTCATTGTTCTTCTTCTGTCTTCAGCTAAGTGTCTGCAATTTAAGTTAAAGACTTTTTTGTTGTTTTCTGTTGATTGCTGCCTGCCGTGGCGCAGGGCATGCCCAGCCCGCAAGGCTTTAAGCCCTGCAAAAAGTGCAGTAGGCCTATGCTGTGCGGTGACCCTCACTTATCATGCTTAAAGAGTCTGGGAGAAGCACACCTTACAGAAACCTGTAAAATCTGTAAGGTCTTCAAGCCCAGAACGAAATGCGAGGAGTCGCGCCTTAAGATCCTCCTCATAGAAGCGGCTCTCTGACCAGCACTGGACTCGGCACCAGCCTCAGTGCGCGATGGTTCCGCGCATCATGCCTCTCCAGCACCGCAGGGGCCCCAGCACCGCTCTCAATTGTCAGTGCCTCAGAAGAAGAGGCGGCCTATCAGGGGTCGTTCCCCACCTAGGTATGCGCCCTCCAGTGGGGCATGTTGTGCTGCTGAGCCCGGAGCTTAGGCCTTCTAGATTGGGCATGCCTGTCTTCCAGCGAGGGGATATCAGCCCTCCGGAGGGCTTGCCAGAGCCATCCACACCGCAGGCCTTGGAGGCAGCAAAGGTTCTAATCGAGTCCTCACCCTCCCTTCCTCCTCCTACTCCGGCACCCTCTAGGCGGCACAGGGACGCTTGGCACCAATCGCCTTCCTGGGTGATCAAGGATCTGGTGCATGAGGGCAGACATCGGCCGGCTCTGATGGCACCAGCCATTGAAGCACCAACACCCCCCGGTACTGTCCAAAGACACGACACCGGACTTGGTGCGGCAACATCACCCAGCACCATCACCGCCTCAGGGCCCACCAGCACCTTCCTCCACCTCCTCAGCACCGTGGCAAGCCATGGTTCATGTCTTGGCGCAACGCAACTCCTTCGGTGTCCACATCGGCACTGCCCTGGTCCGCCTTGGAGTATTCGTCTGACTCCGAGGCGGAATCCGTCCGGTCCTCGAGGACCTCCAGGTCTCGCTTGTGGTGCCACTTCCGTTCTCTGCACTGTTCCCGGCACCGTAGTCCTCTGCTGCTGTACCAGCAACAGTGGGCTCAGCCGGTTCCAGTGTCCATGGTGCAAACATGGCCACCTCAGCCTCCGGGGCAGTGGCCCTTCTGGACTCCCCGGGCTTATCACCAGAGCCAGGGCGCAGACTTTCCCGGACCGGCTTCTGTCTCTTTGGGGCCACAAGTTCCTCTGTTGGCAACACTTCTGATTAAGTCCCCCACCTCGGGATGTTCTCTACCTCCAGGCCAGTCATCCCCAGGTCCAAGGGGGAGCGTGGCTCCGGTGAGCCAATCTCCCCCCTCTTCATCCATGGACACCTTAGACGATCCAGGTTGCGAGGATGCCCCTGGGTGAAGTACAAAAGGGGTCATCGCCCTCCTCCCCTGACGAGGCGTTAGCCGACTCCACCCCATCCATGGATATGAGAGCCCATCAGGACCTTCTCCGCCGCCTGGCCCAAAGTTTGGGGGTTCAAGCGGAGAAGGTTTCTGATAACTCGGATCCTACTGTTGACATTCAGCATGCCGACACCTCCTCAAGAGTGGCTTTACCAGTCAACAAAACAGTGGCCAAAATCTCCAAAGCCCTATGGCAAACCCCTGCCTCCGTTCCTCCAACGGATAAGTGTGCAGAAAGGAGGTATTTTGTCCTCAAAGTGGGTAACCTCTTCTCTCACCCTCCCCCAGGCTCATTGGTGGTGGAAGCCGTCAATCGAAGGGAGAGACAAGGGCAGCCTGCTGACACCCCCTAAGAACAGGGAGGCCAAAAAGTCTGACCTGCTGGGATGGAAGGTCTACACGTCTGAGGGCATCCAATATCGCATTGCCAACCAGCAAGTCCTCTTGTCCCATAACACATACAACGTCCATGGACAAGTTTATGGACTTGCTCCTTAGGGACTTCTGCTCAGAGTACAAGGCTCTTCACTAAGAAGGGAGAACAATCTCCAGAGCAGCTCTCCAAGCGGCTCGAGTGGTGACCACCAGGATGGTTCTGCACCGTAGCTCGTGGCTCCAGGGTTCTGGGGTGCCACTGGAGCTCCAAAACACCATTCAGGCCCTCCCGTTTGAGGGCCCCTCACTCTTTTTGGAGCAGACCGACCAGAGGCTTCATGGACTCAAGGATACCAGGGCGATGTTAAAGTCCTTGGGTCTGCACACTCCTGCTATCCAGAGACATACCTACTCAAATAGGAATGTTCCTAGAGTGCCTCCCCAGGGCCCGCACTCTGACTTCGCCTGCTGTAGGAGCAGGAGTGGCAATGGCAGGAACGACAGGTGCCGGCTGCGCCCAGCCCCTAACAATAACCAGGGGCCCCCTAACAAGCCCTCAGGGCCCCATCAGAGGTTTTGACTAGACCCTCGAGGGCATCTTACCATTCTCCTCTCTACTTTTCCGGGACCGTTTATCCCATTTCCTTCAGGCCTGGCGGTCTGTTACGTCAGACCAATGGGTGCTGGAGATAGTGGAAAGGGGTTACATAATCCCTTTCCACTTGCCCCCTCCTTCCCTACCCCATCCCTTTTCAGGGACCCCTCTTACAAGCCTCTGCTACTGGAGGAAGTAAATTATCTCCTCTTGCTCGGGGTGGTGGAATGTATTCCTCCTGAGTTTCGGAACAGGGGATTCTATTCCCATTACTTTCTAGTTCCAAAGGTGGAAGGGGGCCTTTGTCCCATTCTGGACCTCAGAGTTCTAAATTTCTTCTTTGTCAAGACAAAATTCAAAATGGTGACTCTGGCATCCATTATCCCTTCCTTAGCCCCTGGAGACTGATACATTGCCCAGACTTAAAAGATGCTTACTTTCACATTTCAATTACCTCCCACCATCGAAGGTTCCTACAGTTTACCATGGGCCCAAACTATTACCAATTCATGGCCCTCCCATTTGGTATTTCTATGGCCCCTCAGGTCTTCACCAAATGCATGGCAGTGGTGGCTGCCGAACTCAGAAAAAGGAGTGTCCAGGTGTTCCCCTACCTAGGTGATTGGCTTCTGAGGAGGGACTCAGAGACTCGGGTCAGAGCCCATATCACCACAGCCCGCAAACTCTTCGAGGACTTAGGCCTTCTGTTGAATCTGGACAAATCGACCCTGACTCCTACCCAGTTTGTGGGTGCCACCCTAGATTCCCTGGCACAAAGAGCCTCTCTGCCCAGCTCCCGGTTTCTCATGATATAAATGGCAGCCAGGGCGCTCCAGAACTTTCTGGTGACCACCACCCTGTCTTGCATGTGTTTACTGGGCCTCATGGTCACCTTCACTTATGTAGTGCAGCACGCCAGACTGCGCATGTGCCCGCTACAGATGTGGCTATCGTGAGTCCACAACCCAGTCGTCCACTCTTGGGACAGGGTGCTGACAGTCCACACCCCCATCCTCCTTGCATTGGAATGGTGGACCCACCAGGTGGAGCTCTGTGCAGGAGTTCCATTCTGCAAACCAGTGCCGTCCATCCGACTGGTCACGGACATGTTGGACATGGGCTGGAGTGCTCACCTAGGGGACCTCCACATGCAAGGTATGTGGTCTGTGGACGAAACCTCCCTGCATATCAATGTCAGGGAGCGCTGGGCAGTCCGATTGGCTTGTGCAGTTTTCCTTCCCCACCTGATGAGCAAGTCCATCCTCATTCTGCCAGACAACACGACAGCGGTGGTGTACATAAACAAGAAAGGCAGAGCCCATTCCCCTCATCTGTGCTTGGAGGCTATCCGCCTGTGAGACCTCTGCATTGGGACGGACATCCACCCAATGGCCCCCAGGCTCCCAGAAGGTTCTGCGGTCAGGCTGAGTAGATCATTTGTGGGTCACAAGTGGTCTCTGTGCTGGGATGTAGCCCATTCCATCTTCTGCGCGTGGGGGTCTCCCCACCTGGAGCTGTTCGCCACAGAGCAGAACAAGAAGTGTCCACGTTTCTGCTCCCTTGTGGGTCAGGGGCAGGGTTCCTTAAGGGATACTCTCCTCCTTCCCTGGCTGAGAACCCTGTTGTATGCCTTCCTACCGTTTCTGCTAGTTCACAAGGTCCTCCTGAAAGTGCGGGAGTTCAGGGCGTTCCTGATTCTAATCGCCCCGGCATGACTCAGGAAATATTGGTTCTCAACCGTCCTCACCCATATACTTCCCACTGGTCCTGGACCTGATATCCCAGGACTCGGGCAGGCTCAGCCACTCGGACCTGCAATCGCTGCACCTTGCAGTGTGGAAGCTCCGTGGTTAATGGCAAAGGAGCTCCAGCGCTCTGAACAGGTTCAGGAGGTCCTCCTGAGTAGCAGATAACCTTCTACCAGGGCCGCGTACCTGGCTAAGTGGAAGCGGTTCTGCTGTTGGGCTTCCCAGAAGGGGGTACACCCAAGGTGGGTTCCAATCCCCCTGATCCTAGATTACCTGTTGGACATTAGGCTCCAGCATCTTTCTTCCTCCTCCATCAAGGTTCACCTGGTGGCCATCTCAGTGTTTTACCCAGGGGAATAGGGGAAAATCCTATTTGCCAATCCAGTGGTCAAGAGGTTCCTGAAAGAGCTGGACAGGCTCTATCCCCAAGTCCACCAACCTGTTCCCCAGTGGGACATAAACTTGGTTCTCTCCAAACTTATGGGGCTCCCTTTCGAACCGTTAGTGACATGCTCCCTCCTCCACTTATCTTAGAAGGTGGCTCTCCATGTGGCAATCACTTCCGCCAGGCAGGCATCTGAGTTTAGGGCACTCACATCAGATCCCCCCTACATGGTAATTTTTAAGGATAAGGTTCGGCTCTGCCCTCACCCGGCTTTCCTGCCGAAGGTGGTGTCGTCCTTCTATACCTCCCGGGACATCTTCCTGCTGGTTTTTTACCCTAAACAGTGCACATCTGGGAAAGAGCAGGCTTTACGCACTCTAGATGTCTGTAGGGTGCTATCCTTTTATTTAGACAGGACCAAACTGTTCCGGAAGTCCTCCATTTCTCTGTAGTTTCATCGTCCAGCCCACCTCCTGAGGTTCTGCTTTGGAGTCACCTATATTGGAATGCACATGTTACGAGATAAGTAACCTTTCTTTATTTGTTTTGCATAAACACTGAATATGAAAATAAATTCCATTGTTCTGTTTCCAAGTTGAGTTCCTTAGAAGCATATCTGTAAACTTGTACGAGCAACAGCCCACTGCTAATTTCTCTATTCTGATATTGATTTGAATCAGTTCAATGATGTGTGTGTCTATAAAATTTTGTTTATGGAGTTTACTGTTGACAATTGATTTTCCAATATGTTTCTTTCATCAGATGTCTTGGGCATGTATCCAATTCTGTATTGCAAATGAGTATTCAGTAATATATTGTGTGCAGTAAGATTTTAGATCATGCTTTAAAAAGTGGCATATTCTTAACTTCTCATGGTCTTGGATGACAAAATAAACATGTGAGAGTGCGGTAACAGAGAGTGCCCCTGAGATTGTTGTTCTGGTCTCCCCCAAGAAGTCTTAGACTTGGGGTTACTACCCCCTGCACAGCAGTGCAGACACTGAACCACTTCAGCCCTGGAAGGGCACGGTTCTAGGGCACAGCACCCAGGAAACCAACCCTCAAAAGGATTAAAAATCCCAAATAAATCCCTCTTTCTCTGTATAAAAGTTTTACACAGGGAAGATTTATCAGATAAGCTCCCTTCAGCTATGAAAGAGATGCACGGTGGTTGCTCCTCCCAGGTAACTATTATTTACATTTGGCCTGGTAGTTAACAAAAGTGTCTTTATTAATACAATTAGTAGGATTTATGTGGTTGCAAGTGAAAACAGACTGATCAAAGTAAGTTACTAAATTAAAATGAAAAGAAAACACATAGCTAGTTCCAATTCACCAAGTAACTTATCGCATACAGATTGTTACCTTAAAGAGCTGTTCTTATTTCAGGCATAATCTTCAAGTCAGAAACAAACTCTTTGACTTGGGTCTCCAGCCCTCTTTAAAGTTTTTTTTTTTCTTCTTAGACCATGTCAGGCAGTTTCAAAACCCATCTGAAGACAAAGAGCTGATAGCTTCCCATTGCTTAAATAGACTCTCCCCCAGGGCAGGAATCTTGTTTGGCATTGCCCCTTCCCATGAATTCTCTCCCCCCCCCCCCCACCAGAAAATTCAGATTCAGAATGGATTTCAGTACCAGGTGGTATGAACACATGAATTTCTAGCACCAACCACCTTCTAGACTTTGAAGACAAACAAGGCTATTTACAGTTCATTGAGTTGATCATTAGGCTTCCCAGGGTACCAGTGATGATTCTCATTAGCACATTTAAAATTATAATCAGATTCACACTTCATATTTCTAACTTCACATACAAGAATGATACAGGCACAAAAATAGGATGTGCAGATTGTAACATTAAAATGGATACGTTAAGATATTTTGTTTAAAGCAACTTCGAGTTATGCTTTATGAAAATATATATGCATGGGAGGGACTGGGTTCATCAAATTGTTAGATAAGCAAATACTTATGTATTTTAGAAATTATGGTCCCTAAAGCTGTAGCTGCATCAGATTGGGTGGGTTGTTAAGCTCACTTTACTTCAGCAGGACTTCACTTGTGCCAAGAGGTCTGCACATGGGAATGAGACTGGACTGGTGGTGAATTCTCACCATTTAGCCACTCTGATACTGTGCTTACTCATTTGTTTCACTGGGATGTCTTCTAATATTTTAACAAGCTTCAAATATATACTGTTTTATTTTCAGACAGACAGTGAGATAAATGTTTTCTTCATTTTCTGTCAAAGGTGGGATTTCCTCAGTACTGTTTCTCTGGCACACCTTTTACAAAAGACCCAACAAATTGCTGGCTCAATAGCCAGACAAGCAGTATTTTATTCTTCACCAGTGGTAGGTTTAAAGGAACAGCATAGTCCTAAACACACTGCTGACTGGAAATTCGTACCTACTGTTGTTAGGTAATATCTCTGGGACTCTAATAAATCTTCAAACTAGGCAAACTTTGATTGTACCCACATAATTCCACTATTTTGGATACTTACTGGTCAATGTTTGGAATTAGACTAAGGAGTTAATATCTGAGGTGCTTGAGACTAATTGCTTTGTATCAAATTGCAAGCTTACCTGTTTTTTAAAAGATTTAGAGTACCTCTAATCAAAATAATCTAAAAATGTTAACATTTCTAGTTTGTAACTATTGAAGCAACTTAGAAGGCAGTCATAACTTATTAATATTAGATTAATTTGACTGTTGTAGAATACCTACCACATGTGTTGTCTTGCTAATGTTCAGTCTCTAAAGTGGTAACTCCACTGCATATGCATCATAGCCTACAGTTTTTATCACCAGGTTATCAGAACAAGGTGTCAACTGTTCTTTGATTTCTAACCACCGTTTTATATTCTATTTTAATGTAAGTCTCTTAAGCGTTTCTTGCAGCCAGCTACCCTGTATTCTCATCAAGGCTACTGTTATAAATGGCATACATGCATATTTATGTGAATGATTCAAAGACATTTGTAAGTCACATCCTTGCATTCTAAATGGATTCTGCATAAACAGTACAATGCTTTATAACTACTAAAGACATTTGAGTGAATAAAAGTGGTGTTAGTTCTTTATTGGTTTAAGCAGGTATGTTTTGGAAGAGAAAATTAAACTATTTTATATCACTGTTATGTACCTCCCTTTCTGTCAAGGTACATATGTGAGATTTCCATCTCCATAAATTGGATTTCTGCTACCAAAAAGGTCATTGGAATTTTCATATTGTTCCATGCTGAAAAGCAAAGCAACTTTTCCCAGCCTTTCTTATAGTTTCCTTTGTTTTTAATCTGTTAATATGAGACCAAAATCATTCTTCCTTTCTTATGAGACTTTCTGGAATTATATTTGAACAGAAAAAAATGATATTCTATACCTGAATGATATTCTGTGCCTTTCACACCTCTAAAATGGCATTCTCTTTAAATTCCCAACCAACTGAATTTGAAGCATTATGCAATAAGGATAGGGGACTGATATGGAAATCTTCTCGATTAGCAACATAGCACCTTTTGCTTAGTTGTTTCTCAGCTGTCTTGGAAATACAATACACACTTCAGCATCTTCTGGGAAATGGAAAAAGAGTGCCAAGATTACAATCAACATGCAACAAAACCTCACTGCATAAGTCCATAGTGACTTGAACATTTAGATTATGTAATATAACTTTGGTTTTTGCATTGTAGCAATCCCATATTTCCTAGGTTGGGAGGTTTACTTGCAAGAATTGTTACTGGATTTGTCATTACAGTAGCTTGATTATTGGAGATTTTCATGATCATCTTAAAATCCAGAATGTATGTTAATTTACCATTTGGTATATTAACTCCTTTATGAACCAGAGAACATGATTTAGAGGTAAGAGACTAGTTTGGCATTGAATCAGGCTGATCATTTATTTATTTATTTGTTTGTTTTACATCCAGTAGATGAAATATTTAACAGACTTCAGAGGCAGCAATAGAAGGAAGGAGGTGTAAATTGATTTGATAGAGACACTTTATCTTGAGAAGGCAAGAATTCAAAGCATATCTAACTACGGTATAAGGCGAGGAATGAGATACACATTGATTTCCTAGAAATTTTAGAAGAATTTCCTGATGAATCATTTGAATTTACTTTGTCCTTAAAAGTTTCCAGTAATTTACTGTTTTCTATTTCGGACATTTGAAAGATCTATGATTTGTCTCAGAGCAAAAATTTTCTCAAGACTCCTACCTTGTTTACCTCTTCTCCCTCCCCCTCAATTTTTCAGAAATAATAGTGTATAACCCTTGGCTTGTAGTGTTTCCATTATATAGAGTGTTCATAGTTCGGTTCAATGGCTGTCAGCATCCCAACTATACAAATTGTTCACCGCTTTCTATAACTTAAGCAGAAACAAGCAAATCCAAAAGGCGAGGGTTTTTTTTTTCATAGAAGGCTTCTGTTATATAATTGTAGGATGGAAATGGGTGGGTTCATAATAATTATGAAGTAACGAGGGAAATTACCTGTAGAAATACTCAGCAATCTAGGAATAGCATTTTACTGTTTCATACTAAAGTTAAAATATGGTGTGCTTCTATACTGATTTAAGTATACATTAATATCCATGATCAAAGTATCTGAGCACTTTTCAAGAGAAAAAATGCTGACTCTTTACTTGGCTTTTAAATTATTATTGAAAATAGAAGCATGAGAGTGTCAGAATGTATGAAGATACCATTGCTAAAGACTTAGGCAAGAGATGCATTTTTGCATTCAATCTGAATGCAGTGGTGTTAGTGATAATTTTTTACTACATCATTTGGAGTTCTACAGTCTCCCAGTAAGGTTTTGTAACTCCCTGCTGATTGACATATTTGGCACAAATCTTTCTTGAGAGATTGTGGAGAGAGATACTTTCTCAGGTAGTCTTGAGGTATTCTGTGCAGAGCTTTGAAAATAGCAGAAGACTCCTATTTTCAATAGGGAGCATGTACAAAAATCAGTAATTGAGAATGATTTGTTAGTTGTGACCTGTGTTGATAATCAGGAGGTGTCCTTTGCATTTTGAAGTAGCTGAAATTGTTTCAAGATATAAGGCATAATTTTGTAGACATAGAGCTGCAGTTCTTAGCCAGACATCTGGGGACTCCTGGGGGCCATGAGCAGGCTTTAGGAGTCTGCCAAAATAAATCACGCAGGGCCAGCATTTGACTTTCTGCCCTAAGCCCCAAAGAGTTTAAGTCCAAGTCACATGGGACTGAAGCCAAAGCCAGAGCAACTTTGCTTTGCAGAGCCCCTGTGGTGTGAGGCCATCAACAATTGACCTGCCTCAGAAGAAATGGAGACCCAATAGGGGCAGGTCTTCATCAAGGCACGTGCCGGTAGTGCATCCTCAGTTGGAGCACACGGCACCATCTGGCTTAGCACCCAGTCCCTCGGTTGAGTCAGCACCAGCCCATACCGATATCCTAGCCCGGTGGAGGATCTTCCCTAGCTCTCGACTCCAGATGCCTTTGAGGCCACTTGAGACCTCATAGAACTGATTTTGTCTCCAGCCCTTGGCTTCTGGCTTGGCGTGGGACTGCAACTCCAGGTGACCCCGTCCTGAAACTCGAGGTAGCACTTCATCACCTGGCTCAGAGTTTGGGGGGCGCAGGCAGAGCGGGTGTTTGGGAATTCTGATCTAACTGTTGACATCCTTCATGCCGACACCCCTACCAAAGTGGCTTTGCCCCTGAACAAAACTAAGATCACGAAGATCCTCTGACAGACTCCAGCCTTCGTCCTGCCAACTGGTAAAAAGGTGTAGAAGTGCTACTTTGTGCCACAGGAGGGTAACGACCACTTCTTCTTCTATCTTCCCTTGGGGTCCTTAGTGGTCCAGGTGGTGAATCACCAAGAGAGGCATGGTCAGCTGGGCCCCACTGCCAAGAATAGGGACACAAAAAAGATGGACCTTCTAGGGAGAAAGGTCTGTACCTTTGGTGATCTGCAGATTTGCATAGCAAACCAGCAGGTTTTGCTCAGTCACTGTGAGTGTAATGCTTGGGCTGCCATGGACAAATTCACCGCTCTTGTCTCTCAGATCTCTCAAGTTTAAGTCCTCCTTCTCGGAGGGCAGGTGTTATGCTTAAGAGAAGCACACAGGATCTTTTTCAGGGGGATAAGACAACACACTGCATTTATTGATCATGAAACAAAATAGCATATGCTTACACAGACACACAGATCCACACCCCAAGCTTATGTGGTAGTTACCAGTCTGTAGCTTGACCCAACTTATTGACCAGATAAGTTGAGTATGAGGGAGGAGCCGGGTTCTTGTCAGTCCAGACTAATGCTCCATGGTCATAACAGGATGGAACCTGAAGAACCATACAAGACACCCCATTCTTTATAGGATTTTCCTTCTATGCAAGTCTACGCATTTTGCCTTGTCAGGCCTTAATCAGTCACTCAGCATGACAATCAGTCTTTCTGTGACATATGTTTATTTGGAGGTTGTTCTCCCAGTCATCTGATTTCAGTGTGCTGATGACCCCTCCTGGGTGTTGTCTTCTGGCGAAAGTTATCAGTTTCCTATCAAGGGGTGCTTGCCACTAACTTCAGGGCTTGTCAGTCTGCCTAGATCCAGTCTGGGTCTCCAGTTTGCTTTAGCTTTGTTGATAATTATTTTGTACTCCTAGTCTCCGGCCCTTCCTCCAACCTCCATACAGTGGCCTTCACGCTTATCTCTCCTTATCCCTCCTTATCCTCCTTATTCACACAAACACATTTATACAATTGCAGCATAGAACACAGGGTACTTCTAGCCACTGTAAATATGAATCAGGTCAGTACTTTAGCACTTAAATTGTGCCTCTGTGAACAATACCTGGGTCCTCTTTTCTGAACTTTTTACTTGAATTTAATTTAAATGGGGCTGTTGACTTAGTAGTTTAAAAAAATATAGACTTTTAGTAGATATTATTCTTTACTTACAGTTCATATTGGCATAGGGTTACAAAATGGGTAAATATATTAGCATGATTGTTTGTATGATTTGTTTGTTTTTCCCTTGAGGAGAGAATCTTCCTTGGGATAAACATTAAGGAGGTGAGGTAATCCATCATTCTGAGGACTGTTCTCTTGTGATGGATGGATAGATTGGTAAAGTAACTCAATAATTCTCTTTTTCAGGTTATTCACAGATCAGTGAGCATTGTCATTAATAAAGCTATGGAATGCTTTTTGTGTGTGCCCTTGCCCGTATTATTTCTCCAGTTTTGAGAGGAGGAGACTTTTAATTTAGAAATAACCTTTATGTTAAAACAAATATCCTAAATATATTAAGACTGTTGTCTGTCTATATTATTTAAAAATTTTTCCTGCGGGACAGCAGAGTGACATCATAACGTCACTTTGCATCTTACAGCCCCTCCTTCCCCCACTGCCCTTCCTCCTTCCTGGTGCTAACCCAGTAGGAGTCAGCAACCCATGGCTCTTGAGCAGCAGCAGCACTGCAGGTAAGCTGTTGTTGCTACTGCTGGGTTTCTAGCCGGGAACGAGGAAATCACAGGGGGGCTGGCAGAGAGGCCCGTGGTAGGGGAACTAAAAAAGCTCCAGTGATGGGAAGGGAGGCTGGCAGTGAGGCCTGTGGTGGAGAATGGGGAGGGCCGCCAGAGAGGCCCACTGTGGTGGTGGTGGGGGTGCTGGACTGGGGAACACTTGAGCTGGGGCTGGATATGTCTCTGGCAACCGCCAAGTGTCACTCTGATGAAAGTTACAATTTCTGCCCTTGGAAAGGGGCAGGGAGGGGCTGGCGGCAAGGCCCATGGCCTGAGTGGGGGGCAGGGGGCCCTACTGCAGAGGACCAGTGTGGGAAGGGGGGCTGGACTGGGGGGTCACTCTGGCACCTGAATTGGCATCGGGAGGCACCCCAGCTCCAGAGCTAGTGATGGAGCTCCCTTTGGCTGGCAGCCACCCACCCACATAGCTGCTGGAGGGACATCTAGCTCTGGCTCGGGCTGAGGTGACCCCAGTCCGTCCTTTCTCTCCTACATTGGGCCTCTGAATCAGTGCCCGCTGCCCTCCCCACACCACCTGACCCAGGGCTTGGATTTCCCTCTGGCTGTTGCCACATGTGTGGGCAGCTGCTGGAATTTAAATTGAGCCGGGGCTTCTCCACTGTTTAGGGTTGGGGGGAGTGCATGGGAGCCATGGGCTCAAGTGGGAGGTGGGGCGGGGGCGGGCATGGAAGCTCTAGTGAAGGGTAGAAGGATGTGTATGGGAGCTCCAGTGGGGGGCAGAGGGAAGTATGCAGGAGCTGCAGGGGCTTGGGTAGGGGGAAAGGGGATGTACAGGAGCCGCAGGAGCTTGGGATGAGGGGAGGGGGGGAATGGGAGCCATGTAACGACTCGGGGGCTCAGGTGGCAAGCAGTGGAGGGTGCGCAGGAGCTGTAGCATCATGTGTAGGGGAGGGGGCATGCGTGGTGTCTCAGGTGGAGGGAGAGGGACACGGGAGCTGTGTGAACTCTTGGGGGGGGATGGGTTGTGCAGGGCACGTGTGGCATCCCAGGTTTTCTTGGAGGAGGAGGGCACGTAGCCTCCGTCCGCCCCAACTCCGGTGGCAATAGGGAGAGTGCTGGGTCAGCCGCAGCCACCGTCTGAGCCCAACCTCCTCCAGTGGCTGAAGGGAGAGAGCTGGGCCAGGCTTGGTCCGGCCCAACTCCCTGGTGGCCAGAGGCAGAGAGCTGGGCCAATGGTGGTCAGAGGAGGGAGCTGGACCAGCCTATATTTGCCCTGCCCATAGGCGGCTGGAGGGGGGAGACCTGGGGCAGGCCAGGGCTGATTCACCTTGGCATGGCCCTCCTTGGTGGCATTTAAAAAGCAGAGACACAGCGTCCTGGGACCAGGTGCAAGCTGGGAATAAGCTGTTGGGCAGGTGCACAGTGGGGGGACCCTGCGTGTGTAACTGGAAGCATTTCAGAGAAATCTAGCATTGAGATCCTGTATTTCAATCTCTGTCCGAGCAGCCTAAATTTGGCCTCCAGGACTCTCTCCCATCCTGCCTATGTCATTGGTACTTATATGTAACACAACCAGCAGTTCCTCTTCAGCACTACACATAAGAGCGATGTCTTGAGATGCGATGTCTTGACTTGCGATGTCTTGAGAGATCTACAGCCTTCGCACCAGGCAGGCAGATTACCATATGGATCTCCCAGACATTGCAAAACCAGTTTTATTCCGAATGATCAAATCCCCCATTACAAAACCCTGTCCTTTTCTAATGACTGGATTCCGTCCCCTGGAGAGAGATCCTCAGTGGGAGAAGATGTTATATCATCATCTGGAAGGGTGTTCCAACTACGGGATCATTTCCCTCTGCTCCTGTTGACTGTTTTCCTTTCCTGAGATTTCCCCCCTCCTCAACAGCATAGGTGGGACAAGTCTACGGTGTCCCAGAAAACCATGTCTACCTATCTCTCTATCTCCCTTAGCTTCTCCAATTCAGTCACCCTGGCCTTCAAAACCCATATCTGGTCTCAGAGGATCAGGAGCTCCTTGCATTGAATGTGCACATATGCCACCTGTCCATAGGCCAAGTAATCATACATGCTACATTGGGTGCAATTAACAGGATAATCCCCACTTTGCTGCTGGGCTTCTGCCTGCATTCTCTTCTACAGAGATAATTAGATTCTTGATAGGAGTTTTATTTCAATCGGGTAGTTTGGATTTAGGGATTTAGTTTAAAAGAAGTTTTAAGGAATGCCAAGTGTATCTTGCCCCTCTAAACTCCCTCACAAATCTCCCCGTAGCTACTCGTGGTCGCTAAGCTCCCTAGTTGCTTACTAGCGAGCTTTTTATTGCCCTAGTCTTCCCGATAGCCCCACCCCCTTGTTAAGGCTTGACCAATGAATAGAGGATTCTAGATTTCAAATCTTCATTAAGAAGCCCACAGCTTCCAGCTGCTGACCTCAGCATATGGTCCTTTAAACAAACAGTTCAGCCTTTGAAACAAACAGAGAAACATAAGCTCAGCACACAGTATCTTTCAGGCAACCAGCAACTATACTCAACCCCCTGAACGAACGAACGAACACACACACACACACACACACACACACACACACACACACGACAACCCCTTAGCTCAAGGGTCCCATAATTGCTCTTCCTTTATACACACACACACACACACACACACACACACACCAACCCCTTAGCTCAAGGGTCCCATAATTGCTCTTCCTTTACCTAGAGAACTCCCTCATAAACTCCGTTAGCTGTTCTTTTTTGCTAAGCAATGAGGAATGGTGTGCCCTCTGCTGGTTGACGTTGAAGGACTCACTGGGTCACAAGAGTAACCGTGGGGCATGTCTACATAGGGGAGTTATTTCAAAATAACAAGGTGAGCGTCCACACTACCAAGCCTGTTGTTTTGAAATAATGGGCTTGTTATTTCAAAAGGATAACTCCTGCTTCTGAAAAGAAATAAGCTTATTTCAGAATAGTTATTTTGGGCGTTAATATTTCAAATTAAGTTATTTTGAAATAACCTGCTACTGTAGACATAGCCTTCTTGAGTTGACTAATTTACACCTCTGCTAATTTGATCCAAGTAGATCTTTATAGAGGAGGATTTATGCAACTAAAGTAAATTTAAGGTCTTGTCTTTTGTCAACGAAACTTAGGTTGACACTGAAAAGTTGACCGAACAAAAATCACCAAAGAGTGTTGATACTTACTCCCACACTGGGGGCCTCATCACTGACAGTGTGAGCAACATACTGTAGGTATGTATTCTACAGTGCAGGATTGTGGGAGATAAGAGATGATCACTACACATCTTGGAATTTCCTTCAGGTTCTCCCACAGCTGTCTCAGCTGCTAATAGCAGCAGCAGCACGAGTAGCTCTGTGAACTCTGTGCTGAGGAATGTCAAAAGCATCACAGCAGTCTCTACCGCCATCCCTGCAACAGCCGTTGTGCTCCTTGTGCAAGACAGAATAGGAACATTCAAATAATTTGCTCCTTGGTTCCCTAAAATGAACAGAATACTTAGCTGTTGGATAATTCTCAGAACTTTGAAAGGGGTTGCGTGGTGGAGTGTGCATGCCTGCTGGGCAGCAGAGATGAAAACACTGAGCAGACTAATCAAGGAGGAGGGATAGCTCAGTAGTTTGAGCATTGGCCTGCTAAACCCAGGGTTGTGAGTTTAGTCCTTGAGGGGGGGCCATTTAGGAATCTGCGGCAAATCTGTCAGGGATGGTATTTGGTGCTGCTGTGAGGGCAGAGGACTGGACTCAATGATCTCTCAAGGTCCCTTCCAGTCCTATGAGATAGGTATATCTCTATATATTTATTTATTTAATTTAAGGTATGCATTGTGGGATAATGGAGGAAGCCAGTTCTGTCAACAAAAAGAACTACAGTATCTATACTGGCTCTTTGGTAACAATAAAGGGAGGGGAAAAGAAAAAAGTCTGTTGTAGGGGTTGAAATTTTATGTCCCCAAGACTGGGCATCTCCCCACCATAAAGACTTGCATTTCAGTGTGTACAGTCACTCTGTTTTGTCACCAAAAAGTGTTTATTGGTTACAAAAATTGGTGCTGTAGTCATGGACTAGGTCAGTTTTCTAGCTATTCACAATTTTATTTTGAAGCAGAATATGGAGGAGCTTGGAAATTATATTAAGATGAGCAGAAAAGGCAATAGAAAATAAGGAATAAATGTTTCCTTTGTTACACTTGGTTTGCATTGTTTGGGAAAGATCTACTTTGTCATGAAATTGTTCAAGGTTGTCCCATTTTAAAGATAGATGTATCATAGTCAGCATTTCTAAGAGCCAATATTCATTTTGATATAGAGAAGGTAATGCATTGTCCTTCCAATGCCCTATATATCTTTTTGCCAATTAACAAGCTTATTTTAAGCAACTGTTGCTTTGAAACTCGTAAATTTTCCTTCCGTTATTAATTGTTACATATTATAGATATTAAAATCTAAAATCATCCATTCTCTAATTTGCTTCTGGTCTTTTCCCAAAAGTATGCTGTGCATTTCTAATCACAGTCACTCTGTTACAGTCCTCTGGAAAATTTCTTACATATGGGTGTGTAAAGTGGCAGTCCAGACCTCTGAATGGCTGAAGAGCAGTTATAGGTTATTCCTTATTATAGGATAAATTAAGTTCTTGTTCCTACGTTATTTTAAGACTGAGTAGTTTCCAAACTGGAATCTGATAAACAATTCTACAACCAAGAAATGCAATGGGTTTCATGATTTCAGGCTAGTTCCAAAATTCTTCCTTCTGGATGTTGGAGATGTACTCAAATATCTTTCATACTTCTGCAGAATCTAATGTGTCTAGTTATCGCTGCACTATGTTTTGATGTACTTTACATTTTCTGGAACCAAATATATTTCTGGTTTTGAAATAGCCTAGAAGAATGGCTCTTTATAATTATAGAAATGACAGGATAAAATTAATTTTTGTGACTTACTCCAAATTAGGGATGTGAACAGGTAACTAGTTAACCTTCTTTGAGAGGAGAACTTGTTTGTTTTTTTCAATGAAATTTGCTTCTAGATGGATATTTCATTCCTGCTCCCTCCTTTTAATCTAGGCTACCCAGCTCCTGGGTGATGCTTACTGAGTAATGGTTAGCTGGTGGCCAGGTGCCATAGGTGGAAGGATGCTCCAGCCCTGCTGGGCTCACTGTGAGGACATTGTGCTTACTTGGTTAACTGGTTAAACCCAACATTTAACTGGATAACTGATTAAACAGGATTTTAAGCTTTCAGAATTCTTTGTAATTAAGTTTCCAGGTTTGGCCGAGAACTCTATTGTCTCCAGTTCCTGAGTAAATTCATCGTAAGTCGTTGTGATGGATGGGAGGAATGCTGCCTATAAAGGGTTAACTCAGGAAATCCCTGATAAAATCCAAGAAGTGTTGGCAGGGAGTCAGGAGCAGTGTTCCTTCTAAGCTGCGGGGCAGCACAGCTTCACAGGTGATTAATCAGCTCCACCAGGCAGAGGCACTCAGGGCTCCATGCATGGAGGTGACTGTCTGTATGGGGCTGATTAATCACCTGGGAAGCTATGCTGCTGTGCAGTTTAGAGGGAACACTGGTCAGGAGAGCCAATGGGAAGAAAGTGTTAAGATTTGAATTGGAAAAACATGTTGCCTGCTTCAGTCTCCTTTGTGAGAGAGAAGCAACAGGGGCTGTGAGAGAGAATGAAATTTGCAGTAATGACCATGTTAGCAGAACAAAACTTTTAAGCAATGAATGTAAGTAAACAGGGAATGTTTATTTAAATGTGATCAGGCTATCTTCTTTGTTTTGTTGTTTGGTTAAATTCCAGTGTACTGAGTCCATGCTCCCCTCCCCGCACTGTAACCAAAACTGAATCTCAGGGAAGCAATTCTCTATGCTTTAATCTTTTTATTCTCAGTTGCTGTATAACACCTAGCAATCAAGTATGCTTTATCAAGTATATCTTTTTCATAGTGACAGAAATGTAGCAGTGTTAGTCTGGGGTAGCTGAAGCAAAATGCAGGACAATGTAGCACTTTAAAGACTAACAAGATGGTTTATTAGATGATGAGCTTTCGTGGGCCAGACCCACTTCCTCAGATCAAATAGTGGAAGAAAATAGTCACAACCATATATACCAAAGGATACAATTAAAAAAATGAACACATATGTCCTTTTCATATGTGTTCATTTTTTTAATTGTATCCTTTGGTATATATGGTTGTGACTATTTTCTTCCACTATTTGATCTGAGGAAGTGGGTCTGGCCCACGAAAGCTCATCATCTAATAAACCATCTTGTTAGTCTTTAAAGTGCTACATTGTCCTGCATTTTGCTTCATCTTTTTCATAGGACATTGAGACCACCCCCTTGCCCAGAGCAGGATCAATCCTAACTAAACCATCCCAGACAGGGCTTTGTCAAGCCAGGATTTAAAAATTCCACCACTTCCCAGAGTAAACTATTCCAGTGCTTCACCACCCTCCTAGTAAAATAGTTTTTCCTAATATACAAAATAGATCTCCCCCACTGTAAATTGAGACCATTGTTCCTTGTTCTGTCATCTGTCACTACTCAGAACAGCCTCTCTTCATCCTCTTTGGAACCCCTGCTTCAGGTAGTTGAAGGCTGCTATCCAATCCTTTCTCTGCTGTAGACTAAATAAACCCAAATCTCTTAGGCTCTTTTCATAAGTCATGTGCTCCAGCCCCCTAATCATCCCTGTTGCCCTCTGCTGGGCTTATTCGTCAATCTTGTTGACTAAATGCACTTCTCTGTATCAAAGGCGCTAGGGGAGAGGTAGCCAGTGGATGAGCACCAGATCTTTCTGCTCCCGGCACCCCCTTTGATAGAGGGGTAGCAGCGCTGAGGATGAGGGGGGCAGGCGATAGCCAATACATGCAGGAAGCTGGCTTTTAAGCAGGCTCCCTGCACTTGCCACCTAAAGTCAGTTTCCCCTGTCACTGTCCTCTTAAAAGCCGGTTCCCCCCAGCACCAGCTCTGAGGTGCTGCCTGCCCCACCCTGTGATTCTGCTTCTATCTAGGGCAGCAGTGTGTGTATGGGGCGGGGAGAGGATAGAGAAGGTTGCCACAAAGAAGCTGCTGTCTGCAGTGGCCTGGGTTTGCCACAGAAATAAGATGCTCCACGGCAGCAGACCTGTTCATGTGGAGCTCTCAGGCATCCCACAGAGCAGCGTCTGTCCCTGGCAAGCCTGGGTCCACTGCGGACAGAGGCTGCTGCTGCGGAGCTGCCTCTGTCCATGGTGAACTTGGACACCCCCATGGTCAGGGGTTGCTGCCACCCCTCGCTGCTGCTTCTTATACAGAGGCAGCAGCACAGAGTAGCAGGCAGGAGCCGGTCTGCATGGGAAGCCAGTTTTTTAACTAGTTTCCCTTGCAGACTGGCTCCCTCCTGCATGGGGTGGCAGGGGGTTCCCTGGGAGTGCACTGGATGCCACCCCCACCCCCAGGGAGTATCGAATAGTCATGGAACTGCTAAAATTTCATTTGGTTGCATGACTAATCAATTACAAGCCATCTAATATGCCTAATCTGGGCAAGGGATTGAGGTGCAGGGTCTAAGAAAGGGTATGAATGGAGGTGAGGATTCTGGTCTGGGGAAGGGATGTTGGAGCAAGTGCAGGGTCGAGAAGGGAATTGTGACTTGGGAGGGAGTTGTGAGGGAGGAGGGTACAGAGGGTTTCGGTGGTGACCTGGCACAGGACGTTGGAGTGCAGGGTTCAGGAGGGGGTATGAGTGCAGGATAGGGATGTCAATGTGTAGACGACTACACAATTACCCATTAAGCTTGGGTTTATTGATTAATCCTGTCGACTACACGCTCTCCTTCCCCCCCTTGCTTCCTCTATATCAGAGATCAACCAGTGGGAGTTGAGAAATTGTGCTGCACTGCCCCCACCCCCAGCAAAATCTCTCAGCTCCCATTAGCTTCCATCCCTTTCCACAGCCTACAGAACCACAGGGAGCAGCCAGCCGCTCTGAGTGACACTGCTACCTGTTGCATGGGCAGGCTGCAGGCCAGATTAAAAGGCTTGGCGAGCCGGATCTGGTCCATGGGCTGGATCTTTCCCGCCCCTGCTTTAGAGGCAAAGTATTTTTAAAGTCTCTTATGAGTTCCCACTCTCTGTACTCGAATTGCCAGAGTGGGGAACATCTTTTACAGTCGTTTTTTAAAACAGTGAGGAACCTTAAGAAATCTTTCTCCTCTGCTTTTGTATGGGCTATTATACACACATTCTACCTCTTTAGATTAGCCATAAAGACTACTTAGAAATTAAATCCAATATAATATGTGGTGCCTGCCTGATAAGCAAGGCAGAACTTTAAGGGCATATTGCACAAGTTTTTTGCTGCCTACATAGATTACATTTTGAAACCAAGGTCTCCTATTTAACGTGCAAAGCTTCCAAATGGTCTGCACCCCAGCTTTCAGATGGACATAGTAGATGCCTAAACAGCCGCTGTGGTAAAACAGAATAGACCATTTTGAACAATCTCCAAGGCATACCTCACAGGTCTGGGCTAGGACTGGTGAAGTGTTCAAAGCTGTGGAACACGCTTCTGTCATATTTTTGTGAGCCTGAGTTTTATCACTTTCATGGATCCTGAAGGACCCATCTTTCTCTTCCCTTTAGAAGGTTTTAGTCCTAGGATGTCAAATTTATTTTGTGCCTTCTGATAAACAGTTTTTGAAGAAGACTTACGAATTAGGACCATGGTAGGGGCAATCCTTGATGGTAGTTTTTATAACTCATGTGGACTAAGCATCAATTTATTGCAGAGGAGACCTGGTTTCCTTTTTGCAATGAAGTTTGTTTCCACATGGATAGTTCAGTCCTGCTCACTGCTTTCAGTGTAGGAGGAGCCCTCCTCCTTCCTTATCACTGTTGCTCAGAGACATCTCTCTATTTTAGGAAACCAAAATAGCAACTCCTCTTGTATACATTTCAAAGTGGTTTTGTGACTTATGGTGCTAGTCAGTCAATTTTATTTCTCACTTTGAAGAATTTCCATTGTGCTGACAGAAATACACATGGAAAAAGAGATGACCCCCACAAAGAGCATTTGTGTATCCTGTAGAACTAGCCATGTTTGTATTATATTTGCATCTTGTTACTGTTATAAAATGTGCAGATGGGGCCAAGATATTCTAAAATGTTTGTAATTAAGTATTCGAAATAAATATATTTAATTATCGAAAATTGTTTCACATAGACTCATAGACTTTAAGGTCAGAAGGGACCATTATGATCATCTAGTCTGACCCCCTGCACAATGCAGGCACAGAATCTCACCCACCCCCTTCTAGAATAATCCTCTCACCTATATCTCAGATATTGAAGCCTTCAAATACTTTGAAGGCCCCAAGATGCAGAGAGTCCTCCAGCTGTGATCTTTGTCCCATGCTACAGAGGAAGGCGAAAAACCTCCAGGGTCTCTGCCAGTCTACCCTGGAGGAAAATTCCTTCCCGACCCCAAATATGGCGATCAGCTAAACCCTGAGCATGTGGGCAAGACTCACCAGCCAGACACCCAGAAATTTCTCTATAGTAACTCCTATCATCCCTCCATTGACCTATTTCCCACTGATAATGAATGGTCAATTAGTTACCAAGATCATATTATTTAATCAAACCATCCCCTTATCATAGAATGATAGAAATGGAAGAGATCCCAGAAGGTTGTCAAGTCCAGCCCCCCGCTGTAGGCAGGACCAATCCCATCTAAATCAACCCGGCCAGGGCTTTGTCAAGTTGAGACTTAAACACCTCTAGGGATATAGACTCCACTACTTCCCTAGGTAACCCATTCCAGTGCTTCACTACCCTCCTAGTAAAATAGTTTTTCCTAATATCCAACCTGAACCTCTCCCACCACAAATTGAGACCATTGCTCCTTGTTCTGCCATCTGGCACTACTGAGAACAGCCTCTCTCCATCCTCTTTGGAACCTCCCTTCAGGAAGTTGAAGGCTGCTATCAAATCCCCCCTCACTCTTCGCTTCTGCAGACTAAACAGACCCAAGTCCCTCAGCCTCTCCTCGTAGGTCATATGCTCCAGACCCCTAATCATTTTGGTTGCCCTCCGCTGGACCCTCTCCAATCCGTTCGCATCCTTTTTGTAGTGGGGGGCCCAGAACTGGACACAATACTCCAGATGTGGCCTCACCAAAGCCGAATAAAGGGGAATAATGACATCTCTGGATCTGCTGGCAATGCTCCTCTTAATGCAACCTAATATGCCAATAGCCTTCTTGGCTACAAGGGCACACTGTTGACTCATATCCAGCTTCTCATCCACTGTAACCCCCAAGTCTTTTTTTGCAGAACTACTACTTAACTGGTTGGTCCCCAGCTTGTAACTATGCTTGGGATTCTTCCGTCCCAAGTGCAGGACTCTGCACTTGTCCTTGTTGAACCTCATCAGAGTTCTAGTGGCCCAATCCTCCAATTTGTCTGTGTCACTCTGGACCCTATCTCTGCCCTTAAGCGTATCTACCTCTCCCCCCAGCTTAGTGTCATCCACAAACTTGCTGAGGGTGCAATCCATCCCCTCATCCAGATCAGTAATAAAGATATTGAACAAAACCGGTCCTAGAACCGAATCTTGGGGCACTCCGCTAGAAACTGACTGCCATCCTGACATCGAACCGTTGATCACTACTCGCTGGGCCCGGCCTTCTAGCCCTCTTTCTATCCATCTTACCATCCATTTATCTAGTCCACATTCCCTAAATTGGCTGGCAAGAATATTGTGGGAGACCGTATCAAAAGCCTTGCTAAAGTCAAGGTATATAACATCCACTGACTTTCCCACATCCACCGAGCCAGTTTTCTCATCATAGAAGCTATTCAGATTGGTCATTTACGACTTGCCCTTTGTGAATCCATGCTGACTATTCCTAATCACTTTCCTCTCATCCAAGTGTCTCAAAATGGATTCCTTAAGGATTCTTTCCATGAATTTTCCAGGAACCGAGGTAAGACTGGATATAGTTCCCTGGATATAGTTCCCTGGATCGTCCTTCTTCCCTTTTTTGAAGATGGGCACTACATTTGCCTTTTTCCAATCATCCGGGATTTCTACTGATCTCCACGACTTTTCAAAGATAATAGCCAAAGGCTCTTCAATGACATTTGCCAACTCCCTGAGTACCCTCAGATGCATTAAGTCCGGACCCATGGATTTGTGTATATTTAGCTTTTCTAAATAGTTCCTAGCCTGTTCTTTACCCACCACGGGCTGTCCATCTTCTTCTCATCTTGCGTCACTTAGCGCAGAAGTCCAGGAGCCGACCTTGTCCGTGAATACAGAGGCAAAGAAAGCATTGAGTACTTCAGCTTTCCCCACATCATCTGTCACTAGGTTACCTCCTTCATCCATTAGGGGCTGCACACCCTCTCTGATCACCTTCTTCTTGTTAACATGCCTGTAGAAACCTTTCTTGTTATCCTTCACATCCTTAGCCAGTCGCAATTCCATTTGCGCTTTCGCCTTCCTGATAGCCCCCCGGCATTCTTGAGCTATACCTTTAAACTCCTCCCTAGTCATTTGTCCAAGTTTCAACTTTTTGTAAGCTTCCTTTTTGTGCTTAAGTTCACCAAGGATTTCCCCTGTAAGCCAATCCGGTCTCCTACCATGTTTGCCTCTCTTGCTACGCGTTGGGATGGTTTCTTTCTGTGCCTTCAATAAGGCTTCTTTAAAATACTGCCAGCTGTCCTGGACTCCTTTCCCGTTCATGTTAACATCCCAGGGGATTCTGCCCATCAGATCTCTGAGGGAGTCAAAATCTGCTTTTTTGAAGTCCAAGGTGTGTATTTTACTACTCTCTTTTCTTCCTTTGGTTAGGATCCTGAAATCTACCATCTCATGATCACTGCTTCCCAGGTTGTCACCCATCTCCACTTCCCCTGTTAGTTCCTCCCTGTTTGTGAGCAGAAGGTCAAGCTGCCTTGACATTCACTGACTACTTTAAAGATAATTTTTACACATATTGCTTTTTTAATCTTTAGGGATTTATATTTTCAGCAATGTATGCTAATGGATGCAACTACTTGTTTTCCCCTTAAGTCTTCTGAATTATCAGCCACTTTCTTCAGCAGTTACATTATGCATTAATAATCTTAATTCTGTATTATTCGCTTACTCTTGTGAACTAATAGTATATGATGCTAAATACAGAGCTTAACATAAGTGGGCTTTATAGTGTTTGTCAGAAGAATTGGGTCTGTTAGATCTTGGGATCGCTCCTAAGATTGTACATGTATGTGAAGTTTATTGCAGGATTGGAGTCTAGGAATACGTTCAAGTCCTATGAATGGGAAAACTTTATTTCTTTTTCGAGTGATATTCCTGGTAAGGGAAGGTGCAGGTGCCAATGGGTGCTCCACTGTTGGTGTCAGGTTCATCACGGCACCGGGGATTAGAGACTTTCAGAGTAGTGTCCAGTCAGGCTGTGCATGCACAAGCAGTGATCAGTGTTCCCACCTTTGAAGTTCAGCAGCCTGATTCCCCTCAGTTCCTTCTTCACCTCTGCTATGGATGGAATTGCAACCCTCTTCTCCTCAGTGCACTTCTGAAAAGCAAAGAAGAGATAGTTATTTAGATAGATAGTGTTGAGTTACCCAGTAGTTCTTTCCCTGTTAATACAGTTTAAACTTTAACAAACAAAACAAATAAACCTACAAACCCGAAACTGCTTTTTTCCCTTCAGTTTGTTTATAGCTTAGTTAGATTCACAGTTTACCACTGTGCAGAGGCAAGCCATGGCAAACTACAAACCAGAAAAAAACCCCAAACAAACACAGACAGCTCTTCTCGAAACTACAGTCAAAAGTGGCAGAGCCCGCCACTG
This sequence comes from Pelodiscus sinensis, assembly GCF_049634645.1. Classification (NCBI taxonomy): domain Eukaryota; kingdom Metazoa; phylum Chordata; order Testudines; family Trionychidae; genus Pelodiscus; species Pelodiscus sinensis. Next base: position 14,838,856 of record NC_134723.1, read on the forward strand.
GGAGAGATGCCAGGCTCTTCTGTAGTCCAAAGATGCGACAAATGACAAGATTCTATGCCAGCCTCTGATGGTCCCAGTGAATGCTTGCGCTGTTTAGGGGACACGCATATTTCACAAAAATGTGTCCATTGTCACAGTCTGACAGTGAGAGCTCGCAAGGATAGAGAGCTCAGAATACGCACGCTGTCCATTGACAAAGCAGTGAAAAACGTCTCTTTTTTTATTATTTGAAGTAAGAGTTGTGGGGAATTAAGATGATTGTCACACTTTATGTAAGCCGTGACAATGAACTAACACCCAGATAAGTGCCCTGGATTTCCAGCACCCCTCCCCTCCCCCATGGTCAGTCAACAATCACCCTTTGGGGTACACTTTTATACACAGGTACAAACAAGTTACACATCACATCACAAGGGGGGTTCACTTACTGTCTCCATCATGCTCTCAATTTAGACCTGATGCTGAACCTAGGTCGGTATACATGTTATTTGTGGGGAGAAGGTTGGTACCAAGATGTTTCTTAACTAGGTGTTCTGTTATGATCCTTCCGGAATGTGTTTTATGGTCTGTGCCTGGAACCTTTTGGCATTCTTTATGCTTGACCCTGCTTCTACTATTTCTCTTTAGCCGAGCCTCTTTCCTGCTTGTAGTTTAACTGAGCCAGAATCTTACTCACTAGATTTCAGGCCTGCTGATTTTATGTTAAAGACCATCAACTTAACTACAAAAATTGATGTCATTTTATGAACATTTGGAAATATAAGATAAGAATTTTATATCCTCCTTCGTTGACCTTAGTAAGCCTTTAATAAAATGTTGCACTTTATGTAGATTGTCATTTGAGGATTTCAAATCACAAATATGAAATGCATTAGTTCTTGCAATACTCATGTAAAGTACATTAGAATTGTGCACATTTTATAGTTGGGGAAACTGATGCACAGAGGTTGTCACCAGCAGCGGATATAGGGCATAGTGAGTGGGGTGGCTGCCCTGGACCCCACACTTCAATAGGCCCCGTGCCAGCGCCAGGAGCGGACTGGCCCAGCGGGATACCGGGAATTTCCCGGTGGGCCGTCCGCCGAAGGGCCGGCTGGCAGCTGTTGAAGGAGGAGGGGGATTGTGATGGGGCGCCACAGCCCCACACTTTAAATTCCTTGGCGCTGGCCAGTTTGGGCCATGTGGAGCTGAGGGAGTGCATGTGTGGCGTGCTGAAACACCATACAACAGCTGAGAGGGGAGGCGCCCAGGTGTGGTGTGACGTCATGGCCCGGGACTTTAAAATCTCATGGCCCAGCATTGCACCGCTCAGTTTGGCACGTGGTCTGGAGCCTGGGATGGGGTCGCAGCCACCCTGCAAACTGGAAGGCAGAAAGTGGATGGCAGAGGAAGGGGCTTGTGCTGAGGGGAGGGGGGCAGGTCAGAAGAAGAAAGGGGAAGGAACCAAGGGACAGCGTGGTGGAGAGACAAATGCCAGGGGGCCAAGTGGAGACAATGTGGAAAAGGGCAGGAGGGGAGGTGTCAGTGGGAGCGGGGACAGGGTGATGCTGGGAAAGGAGAGGGTAAGGGCATTGTGGGCTAAAGAGGGGAGGGTGAGGTGCTGGGAGAAGGCTTGAAAGGAGGGGTGGGCATGAGGAAGGCAGGGGTAGAGCAAGTCATGTTTGAGGGCACAGAGGCATGAGGAGAACGGGGGCAGAGGGTGGTGAGGGGGTGGACATCAGGGAAAAGGGGGGCAAGGGCAGTGAGGGAAGGGGGAGGTATCAGGAGGGTGCAGGGGTAAGGGAAGTTACAGGTGCCAGGGGATTCTGGGGGTGAAGCAGAAGAGGAGGGACCACCACCAGACGAGAGAGGCAGGGCAGGTGTGTAGAGGGAGGTGTTAGGAGAAGGGATGAGGAGGAGTAGCTCACATGATCAGAGTGGGGCTACTGGAGGAGCGGGCACAGGGGGGTGCCTTTTTTCTATTTTTTCTCCAAAGGGGCGCCCTGCAAAATTGTGCTGCCCTGGGCCCCACAAAACTCTCATCCGCCCCTGGTTGTCACAAAGGGGTCTGTGACAAAGCTGGGCATTGCACACAGTCGCCTGACCTGCAGAGTTGCACTTTAACTATAGGGTATATACCTACCTCTAATTAAAATCAAGTGCACGGTCCTGTACCATATATTTTTACTGGTAGACTCCTTACATTGGAATAGAAAATACGCAGATAAAATCAAATCTTTACCTGAATAGCAGACTTCGTTTTATACAGAGGAGAATAGTTATTTCTTACAATTAAAATCAGATTATGATAATACAGGTTTTAACCCTTAGGATCCTAGGGAGGAATAGACTTAAATAATTTGTTCTGAGTCTAATTTTTTCTAGGTTACTTTATTCCCCAGACCTTTCCTCCCACCCTTACCTCCATCCCCATCCCGTGAAACTTGCATCCTCACTCTTGATACCTAGTATCCATCCTTTTTGCTTTGTGCATCTTGGACTGTCTAAAGAGTCTACCCCAAGCACAAATGAGTGACGTGGCTAATCTTATTTTCATCCAGTATCTTATTTTTCAGCATGGATCCACTCCTGGCTCCGGACCAGGAAGTCTCCTTTACCTAGTCATAGTTGTGTATAGGGATGTAAGCGACCAGTCAATCATCCGATAAGCATAAGCTTATTGAATAGTCAATTAGTCCCTTGACTAGTCACTTTCCCCTCCTCCGCTTGCTGTCTCTATCAGAGGCAGCAAGGGGGGGAGCAGAAGACAGTGCTAGGAGGAACCTGCTTAAAAGCCAGTTCCCCCCAGCACTTTCAGCAGGGGAGGCAGGGAGTAGTAGGGATTGGGTGCGAGCTGGGGAATAGTTGAGGGAACCTTACTGCTGTGTAGAGCATTGTAATCTTTAAATACCTTATCCTTCCCAATAATTACTTTGACACAAAGTTGCAGATAGATGGTGTAATGGTCTTCCTAGATAGAATTATTCAATGCAAGAGCTGGCTTATTTTTTTAATAAGTCCAAGTGATTTGTAAGCATACTAAGATTTGGTTGTGCATGCTGCAGTTTTCTGGTGGGGAAAATTAATTGGAGATATGGCCGTGTTTGAATTGTTTGCGTTGTCTATAGTTTATTTTCCAGGGTTCTTTTAGAACAGATAATACTATATTTCAGGAAGTCTTGAAGTTCCAGGGACTTTCAGGAAATAAAAAATACAATATCCAGATCCCAGACACAGCTTGCATTTTGTGTAAAAATAACTTGAAAAGGATAATGTATTAATTCAGGGTTTTAGCATGTTTGTCTGTGATCTTTCTCCAAAGCTTGCCTTCTTATGGTCATAGAATAGTCTTCTTTAAGGAAAAATTGGGGGAGAGGAGGGAATTACATATCCTGCTGTGGGGTAAACTGCTAGTGCAGGAGCTATTCTTTGTAATCACTACACACAGATTTTAGAAATTAAAAGATATAAACTAAGAAGGAAAGCATTTCTGTTTGGAGACGCATACATTGTAATGTTATGATACATTTATTTACAGATTAACTTCAGTTCATTTTGAAGCTACAGATATAAGTGTCTGATATGTCCATGTTGAAAATGAAGATGTCAGATGAAGAGGCCTTCTATTTTAAAAAAAATCATAATCAGGGAGCATTACATCAAAGTAATATACTCCTCTTGTAGCAACAGATGCAGCAATCCTAAAGCCTATTTTCTTTCTTGTTACATTATGTTTAATTAAAGAAAACAGCTAGTTGGAGGCAGTTACTTTCTGTGAAATGTAATGAAGATTTATTTTGGAACTGACCTTCACTGTATTAGTTGAAACAGTAATCAGTAGAATTAATAGAATAATCAAATTATATACAAACTCATAAATCATCATGAATATGCTGTCAAAAGTTCAGCTATTAATGGATCCTACTGTTTTGCAGCTGTATTAAAATTACTTCTGCTGATTCCTGCCTTGATAGGAACTGAAATGGCATTTAAAGGCTATGTATGATGGGGTCTACCAGGCCGAAAATTTTCACAACTGTTAATTTAGCTGTAATGTGATTTGATGTCACCAGGCCAAAGTTGAAGTTGAGTACAGTGTTGGTTCCATCTTTCAACAAAACTTCAATTATTGGTGAAGGCAGTAGCCGGTTAATTAGAGTAATACCAGTTTAAGTGCCTGTTGTTTAGGGTTAATGTTACCTTGTACTTCAAGAATAGTTAACTCATCTTGAATAGTGTATTGTTTTATGGTAATGTTGGTATGATGATTTTTATTTGACTTTGTCATAAATTATTGGGACTTGATTTAGTTGAATTCAACTTTAGTATTTAAATAATATTGGAAAGTGCTTCCAAATTCATATTTTTAATGGAAACCTATTTCAATAAGAATTCCAGTACTTTGTACTCCTTTTACATAATAAACACGGAATTCCTTGCTATTATCTTTTTCTTTTTTAACTGGTTTCCATTTGTATGCTTTGCATGCTTTGAAAACAGGTCATGTCCTTTTCCTCTGCGTAGCAGCTACTCTTGGAAATAACAGCCATTCACGCTTTTGTGCAGTCAAGCAGCACGGTTCTGTCAAACCACATTTTTAAAGTAAGGTACTTTTAAAAAAAAAACACTTAGGTTTCTAGTGGAAGTCAAAGAAAAAGTTATGTAATTTATTACAAAGAGAGCTTTGTTTTAATTTAATTAAAATGTAACTAATTTCTAACATGAACCTTTATGAAAGAAATATTGCCAAGCTCCACTATGGGAAAGCCCTATGGTAAAACACGTGTTACAATAGATAAAGGCCACTCTTTGCAATTTTACTGTTAAATAAAACCTGTGAGCATTAATAGCCCAGTGGTCTGGGTCCCTACAGTTCTTCAATCAATGTTTTATTCGCTAAGCCAGCCTACTTCCCAAATGGATATGGGGCAAACACTGTCTCTTTACCCACCTTATTCCCTTTGAGGAGAATCGGTTCTCTAAAAGGCCAGTGTTTTGGACTTGGTGTCTAGCACTAAGTGATATCACTGATATCTCTCAGGTTCCTATCTCCTTTTCCAAAGTGAACTCTTAATTTTGGAATGCTAGGAGTGGAATTCATTCATCCTTCACAGTCAGACTCAGGCGACGAAGTTCAGGCAGAACAAGAACTGTCCAGCTCACTGATTAAACTCTATTGTCATTAAAAATACTCAGGCGCCCTCCTCTTTATTATTTGAAATCTGTAATGTGCACAGAGGAAGAATACACTTCGTGACTGCATCATTGGTGGACAACCTGCACCCTATGGGCTGCATAAGGCTCACTGGGATTCCACCTGGGGCCCACATACCCATCTGCCCTCATCCCCCATTCTTCTCACTCACTGGGTACTGGAGTCCCACACTTCCTACTACTTCCCTTCCCTCTCAGCACTTTTAGAGCACTACGAATCCACCGATTCACACTCTGTCCCCATTTCCTCCCCTCCTTCCCAGAGCTTGAACTCCACAAATCAGCACTTTCCACCGATGGGGAAATATTGCACAAAGCTTCTGGGGGGGGGAGGGAGGAATCCCAAAGCCCTATGCCGAATCCAGGATTAATCATAATGGCACTGACAAAACTTACCTGACACTGACAACCGGGCATCCATCAGCATTCACTCTGGCCAAACACACACATCATTGGAGGAGTAAAGTCCCATGTTGGAAACAACCCCAGGAATGAAATGACTACTAGCAGTGTAAACTCTGTACCAATAGCACCATGTGCACAGTGCCTTCCTTAGAAGAAACTTGTTCCTCCTCCATCAGATCCTGCCTCTTCACTCATAAGGAACCTGACACTAAGGGTACGTCTAAACTACATGGCTCCGTCGACGGAGCCATGTAGATTTGTTTGTTTGGCAAAGGGAAATGAAGCCGTGATTTAAATAATGATTGTTTCAATCATTCCATCTCTTAAGTTCAAGATTGGTTTAAAGCTCTATAACTTACAGGGTGCATCCTTCCACAAAGCCATCCACTCAGCCCACAGCAAGTAATTCAAATTCATAATTGGGCCCAGTAGATTAGCCCAAATGACAGTATTTTGTACTGTTAGCCACTTTATCAAGATTCTTCCTAAAATGTCTTGCAGTGGTAGCAACATACTTGAAGAGGTGGAGTACTCATGTTTATCTGTCTCAGGGCATTTGGCTGGTCATAGGCAGGTCCTAGCAGGAGACCACGACAGCACGAGAGTATGGCCTCTCGATTCTCCCAACTAGGCCTATTTGTGAACTACCAAAAAAGCATCACACCTCATCACATATGGCAGTTCAGAGGACCTGCAATTGAATTGCAGTCAGCAAAAGCCTACTTAGAGCTTTTCTAATTCCTCTAGTAGGTACATGACCAAGTCAAATTCCAACAATGATGGTGCAAACCTGCCTAAAATTACTAGGCCACATCCAGGTGACACCCTTTATCATATTTCTATGGCTGCCACAACTCTAGCTGAGGATGATGTACTTGTCTAAAAACTACATCTACAAGAAGGTCACAGGACTGTTTTATGTCCTAAGGAGCCTAAGTTGATGGATAGATCCTAGGAATGGATTAAAAGGGGTTCACCCCTTCTCCCACAATGACTCATCCTAGATGCATCAGCAATAAACCACTTAAACCATCTGCAGATACAGGGGTTCTAATCCCAGACTCTTTGAAACTTCACATAAGTTTTCTGGAATTCAAGGTCAAAGAATTGCCAGTGTGACATTCCTACCTGTCTTGCAGGACTCCATAATGCAGAATTTGATGGACAACACCTCTGCAATCCACTGCATAAACGGGGAGGAGCTTGTTTATCAATCCTTTTCCAAGAAGCTGTTAAGCTATGAGCAGGACTTCATCAACAGAGAATAATCCAGCTGGCTCTGAACCTTCCAGGTGTTGCCAAATAACTAGCAGACTTTTTGAACCAGCATGCAGTAACCATCCGTGATGCTCACTGTAGCAATCTACCATAGAACCAGTATTCAATCTAGGGGGGAATTCCCACAATATCCCTTTTCACTAATAATGACAAATGCCTGCTCCATCGATTTCATAAGCCTGGATTGGTTCCCAGTGACCTTCCTGCTACAGTTGGCTCAGGGCCTTTCCACCTATTCCTCTGATACCCAAGATGATGGTCAAGATCAGATGGAACAAGGGCACACTAATCCTCAAAACTTCAGTTCTGGTCAACCGACTTACTGCAAGTGTCCATTCAGTCCTATGCGTCTCCCAGCCTGTTACGATTCTGGGATAATGTGTTTTGTCAGATACTGTACCCCAACCCCTGGTTATCACAGGTGACTGCTTGGATATTGGCTTTTTGAACAGTACTGACAGACTTCTCCTAACAATAAATCTGTTAGTTTCTAAGCTGCCACAGGACTCCTCCTTGTTTTCACTAATGTAGTTGTGATTCTTAGCTGTTGTAATTGGTGTGGCTCTTATGACCCATGTCACGTTACTGAATTTGAGGGAAGCAGCCAGATCACTGCTGCACCTATAGGTGGGCGTGTTGGTCCCAAAAATGGTATAGAAGGGGGCCATGTGAGGTATTGAATAGAAGCTAATCCTATGTACGCTAGTCATGTGATTGTATAATGTCTGTGTTTGTAGTTAGGAATCTGTAATCTGTATGGATACTGAATATTTCTCTGCATGTGGTTGAGCATTGGGTAGAGCCCGGCCTATGGACATGCTAATTAGCGAGGCCCTGTGGGACAATGGCACTCAATGGGCCAAGGACACACCTAAAGAATGAGGGCTGACACCTAAGGGCTGCCAGCAAGGAACACAGGGATAGGCTGCTGGGCAGGTGACCTGCTACAGCCAAGAAGAGACCAGGAAGGAGGGATAAATAGGCCATGTGGTCGCCTCCATCTTGGTTCTCAGCTCAGCACTTCATCCCAGAGGCAGCAATGCAGGGATCGAAGAGCCAGGAAGAACTGTGGACCCATCTTGATCCTAGGATGCACAACAAGGACTTTTAAACCAGCAGCTGTAACATCTCTGCTAGAGCCTGCATCGAGAACTGGGAGATTAGATGCATGTAATGTACTATCCTTTAACAACCTTACTCTCATGCTTTTCTTTATTATAATAATAAACCATTAGATGCTAAAGGATTGGCTCAGCGTGATTTGTGTGTAAGATCCAGAGGATAAATTGACCAGGGATCTGTGACTGGTTTCTTGGAACCGGACAGAACTTGTTTGGGGTAGGTGGGATTGGGTGCTAGGACCCCCCACCTGTGTATGAGGCCCGGGGCCATCTGGGGCACGGATATTGCTGGGGTGTTGGAGGGGTTTTGCTCATGAGGCTTCAGGCAGGCAGCTGAAGTGCTCTGTGTGACTGGTTTGTGGCCTGTTTGGAGAGGTCACCAATCTGGGGGCTGTAAGGAGCCCCGAAGTTGAGCAATTTGCCCTGAGCAGATGCCCTCAGCTGTGCCCAGACACGGCCTGGTCCGTCACAGACCCACCCTCCATCCCTGCTTTTTTAAGTCCGCTGTACCTATGGGTTTTGAAATGTGAAGAAACTGGTCACCCTATCCTTTTATCCCTTCATATGAGAACATTAGGAGGTACATGTTCAGCTCCTATAAATGAAACTTCAAAAACTAAGGTCCACACTGACTACATTTCGAAGAACCACAGTTATTTATCATACATTAATTGTTCTTTTTTTTTGTCAGTTGCTGCTATACGTCACAAACTCCCCTGGTCACCTACAGGGAGAATAAAGACTTGCGGATTGACTCAACTTTTCACTCCCCTATATTGAGTGAAGATAGATCTGTTCAGTCACTGCTCTCTGACGACTCAGATCTGCACTCTCCCCTCGCACACGAAGAGGGGGAGGATTTTGAAGTTTTCTTACCACAGCTGTCCCCTCAATCACAAGAGGCATTGGGGACACACAGTTACATGCAACCAGACCTTCTCAGAGTGCAAATGGCCACCTGGGTTCCCTATCTGTGGATGCCCCCACGGGTGGCATACCCTCCGCAGTGGCAAATGTGGAACCATCCTCCACAACACCACAGAAAGAGATTATGTAAGACTAAACATATAGAAAAGTCTCTCTCGCGCTCCACTGAATCTCCTCACAGAGACACCACAAGGAATGATAATGACAGCCAATACTTCCCTATATCAGCCACGGGATCTTTGGCTCACACAGCATCATTAGCAGATACAGGAGAAGCAATTCTACCTCCCTCCACTAATACTTCAGAGGCAATCTCCTCTTTTCAAGATTTATTTAAACGGGTAGTGCAAGACCTAAACATCCCTGTGAAGGAAGTACAAGATGCTCCCCATGAGTTCACTAACATCTTACAATCCAGTTTATTGTCTAAAATTGCTCTCCCTATCAATCCAGCCATTCTCCAATCTGCAAAAAGTTTATGGCAGACACCTGCCTCAATTCCCCCTACTAGCAGAAAGGCAGACCGAAAGTATTTTATGCCACCCAAAGGATCTGAGTTTCTCTTCACACATCCCCTCCCCCGATTCCCTTGTGGTAGATGCTACACAGCAGAGAAACAAACAGCAAAATCGCTCAACCCCATCTGTTGAGGGGAACAAGAGATTAGATGCGTTTGGCAAAAGAGTATACACTTCAGCCACACTCCAGCTGAGGGTAGCAAACTATTCAGCCCTACTTAGTAAATATGACTACAACAATTACACGAAAACGAACACATTTATTGATGATCTGCCAGAAAGCAAAAAAGGGCAATTTCGCGTATAGCGCTCCAAGTGGCTGTCGATGCAGCAGAAGGAGCCACAAGGTCGATGGCTACAGCTGTTACTACGTGGTGGGCCTCTTGGTACAACTCGTCAACCTTCCTGAGACAGCTGCAGACAGCTGAGGAAGACTTGCCATTTGAAGGGGAGAACCTTTTCTCCTCAAAGACCAATGAGCTTCTTTAATCCATGAAGGACTCCAAAGCCATTCTCCAATCCTTGGGTATCCAGGCCCCTGCAATGAGAACAAGACAATATAGATACCAACTGTACCACAGATTAAGGTACCAACAGCCCCCTTTCTAGTATCACAGACAAGAACAACCCCCTTACCAACAGTGGGGTTGAAACAGGCAGCAGAGACAACGGTCTCAGACTAATACTCCCAAACCGCCAGGGGCAGTCCAATAAGCAAATTTGAAAATATAGTCGAGAGATCGAAAACCAGAACGCCATCTCCAGAATATTAGAATCCTTCCAAACTCTTTCATTTTCGTTTACTCCCCTTCCTTCATCAATGGAAATTAATTACATCAGACAAATGGGTACTTCAAATTATCTCCCTAGGGTACACCATCCCCTTTCTTTCCCTCCTTCTATCCTGTCCCTCTTTAGGGACCCATCTCACAAGATCATTTTACAACAAGCGATAGATCACCTGTTACATATAGAAGCCATAGAACCTGTTCCATCACAATTCCACAGAACTAGTTTCTATTCCCATTATTTTCTCATAGAAAAGAAGACTGGTAGGTGGAGACCCATCTTAGACCTCAGATCCCTAAATAGCTTCTTAAAGAAACAGCAGTTTAAGATGGTTACCCTAAATACAGTTATTCCAGCTCTGGAGACAGGTGACTAGTTTTCCTCTCTCGACTTACAAGATGCATTTTTTCATATTTCTATCAGACCATCTCATAGACATTTTCTCCGTTTCACTTTAGGTTCAAACCATTTTCATTACGTGGTCCTACCCTTCAGAATCTCTATAGCTCCGAGAGTATTTTCCAAGATCCTAGTGGCAGTCACTGCCCACCTAAGGAGACAAGGAATTACCATATACCCCTACCTGGACAACAGCCTAGTAAAAGCAAGGTCCAGACACGAGTGCCACCAACACACTCACATGGTGCTAGACTGTTTTCACTCTCTAGGACTTCTAGTGAACCACCCCAAATCAATGCTTACACCCTCGCAGACCATGCAGTTTATTGGGGCACACCTCAACTCTGTCACAGCCAAAGACTCTCTCTCGACAGAGCCACTCACATCAGGCACCGGGCATTATCCCTCCAGGACATGCCTACAGTCACCACACTCACCTGCCTCCAACTTCTAGGCTATGTGGCTTCCTGCAACCCAGTAGTGCCCAATACAAGATTATTTATGAGGTGTCTCCAAGGCTGGCTCCTAACCCAGTACAAACCGAACATTCATTCACTGACAAAGAGTCTAACTATGCCTCCATCAGTCAAGGCATCATTAAAATGGTGGACAAAGGCATCCAACCTAACTGTAGTCACACCCTTCCAATCTTCAGAACCCACAGTGGTCATCACCACGGATGCCTCACTCACAGGCTGGGGCGCTCACATAGAAGGAAGAACAGTTTAAGGCCTATGGTCTTCTGTGGAGTGTGCGCTCCATATAAATATTTTAGAACTCCGAGCTGTCCGCCTAGCATGTCAAAAACTGCTCCCTCAAGCAAAAAGGATACACGTCTGTGTCTACACAGACAACACGGCATGCATGTTCTATGTAAACCGACAAGGCAGAGCACAGTCACAACCCCTGCTGAAGAAACTCTGTCCAGAGGTGCTGGATGTGGAGCACGCCCAGGGACATTCATCTTGAAGAACATCAGATACAGAAGGTGAGTAACCTCCTCTTATGTATAGAACCGCAGCAAGTCTCTGAGATTAATTTTATTTGGCAGTAGCGCGAGACCCACAGGGTACAGCCAGAACTTTGCAACCCAATGTATACTTTTATGGCAGAGTTAAGGTTGGAAACACATCCTTAATTATATTGCCTTTTGATTTCTGTATTCTGCAACTTTAGCTTTATATTTTTTAGAATTTTTTTCCCTATGTGCTTATAGAAACCACCCACCCTCTGAAGTTCAAGACTGCTTTTCCAGATTTTCATTTCTATTTCTTGGTCAGGAATTATATGCTTGTATGTGTTAGGGACCATGACACTAGAAATTCAGTGGTAATACCTGGGCTTGGTGAAGCTGGGCTGATGTCAGATTGAGAGGATAAGAAGAACCCCTACCTCTTGACCTCTGATGTTGGGTATGCCAACTCCCTATCTCTCACCTCCATTTAATTTTGTTTCCACTAAAGGAAACTTAATACATAGCTATCAGATATCAAAGGAGAGATTAAGAGAGATGAATTCTACCATGTCAGTGCGATGGTGTTTCAAAGTCTGAAATTGCCCATGCAATACAAACAGCATAATTTATTTTAAAAAATCCAATTTCTGGTCTCCATTCCCTAACTGAAATAAATGCTGTGCCTCTTCATAACCTGATATACTGCAAATAACCCACAAATATTGTGTGACTAAATGGTATTGTATGTAGTCAATAACCCCCAAAGAAAAAACGTATTTTGTGATTATGGACTGTAAATCTGCAGAAGGCCACCTCCATCTGCTCCTATTGGTATATAGGCAAGCAGCTTGTCAAACCGATATCCCAGTGTCCAGACACAGTCCATAATCCTCCAGGGGTGTAAGCGCACCCCCAAAGTCAACCCTCTTTTATATTTGTAGGCAGGTATGTTCCATATTAATTGATGTTTCTTCAAATTGTAGACCCAAATAGAGCACATTACTTTAATTGGGTCCCTAAACCTCCCCAGCACATTCTATAAGAGCAGTTATGTTAATTTCAGTGTCTAACACGCATTCCAAATTGGGTAATCATGCTTCCTAGTTAAAATTACCCACAGGAGTAATTGGTGATAGTGTTTCTCTCCTTATTTCCTGTATAAAGCTGCTGCATAATGTTTTAAAACAGTTGCTTTAGGTGCCCTCCTAGAAGTGATGACATTTCAGTGGTGAATGACTGAGGCTGATGACCTCTGAAAATGGGCATCCAAATCTGACATACTATTTGTAAGGGTCTCTGGTGATACTATCTAGGAAAATGTTAGCAATACTTCAGTTTTAAAATGATATAACTTAAGTAATATATAAGTTCTCTTGACCATTTTATACATAAGTCTACATAACGGGGTAGGTCTGGGCCAAGGGACAAATTATCATGCAAACATCTCATTCACTTGTAAAGATAAAGAAAAAAGCAAAAGGAAAATATTAGAAACACAAAGGTTTTTTTTTCCCCTTGAAAACGAAAGTGTAGCTAAAAGGAAAGGAAGAATAAATAGATTTTTCCAAACTGTTACCCCTCTCCTATGAGGGGAAAAATAAACAGAAATTGATAATTTTGTCTGTTCTAAGTTTGTGCTTTGGCAGAACAATTTCTGTGCCAGTTGGAGCCCCGAACAGCATGATGGGAGTTGAGCAAAAAATTAGGAGGGTGGCCTGGCATGTCTGGACTCTGGCATCTGTGGCTTGGTTGGAACTTAACTTCATTTACAAGTTTGCTTCCAATCAGAGAGGAATGAATAAAGATATTGGCTGGCTCGCACACTACCTTCCACATCCTAATGACTTAACCATCCACTGGGTACTATAGAGGTGCAAATTGTTCTTATCAGCTTCTTGTAACTTGAACAATCTAATTCACTATTTTTCTCCCCCACCTCCCACCCCCGTTCCCTTATTTATCCTTGGATCTGGACTTTTAATACTGCAGTCATGTGAAGAAGTGGGTTGTGCCCACAAAAGCTCATATCACCATCTACATGTTTTGTTAGTCTTTAAGGTGCTGCTAGATTATTAGTAGTTTAATTTTTTTGGTAGTTCTAAGTGTGATGTCTGGCAGAGTGCCTTTGACTAGTGTGAACTTGATTGTCTTGTTGCTGAAGCTGGACTTCAGTGGGGGCAAAAGAGAACAGAAAGATGTTGAAGAAATGAAATTCTGTTTCTTCTCCTATAGGGAAACAATCCTCTTAAAGCTAGTGATGTTTTCTATAAAGGAAGGGTGTGAACGTTCTTGTCTTATTTGCTTCCTTCTCTTGTCTTTGGTGGTCCCTTGCCATCAATGTGCAGGAGCCTCTATCCGTGAGATGCAGCAAAGTGGGGAGCACTGTCTTCTTTGGGGAGGTGGGGCAAGTGGGGACTGAAGCAGTCCCTGCTCACACCAGTTCCCACTGTGGCGCTTCAGCGTTTGAAATGTATAAGAGCCCCATGTTTCAAAAGCATAAGCGCCCCAGAGATCACAGGGCCAGTGGGGACTTAAGCAGTCCCACAGAGCTCTTCTCCATTTCAAAGGCTGAAGTGCCATAGTGGGAACATGCAGTGGGAACATGGAGTCAGGGGGACTGCTTGAATCCCGCTAGCCTCATGCTTTCTGTAGAACCCGCCCTCTCCCCCATTGGTTCACTGAGAGGCAGCAGCTTAAAAGCAGGTTCCTCCCACCAGTGTCTCCCGGGGAGGCTGTTGTCGAACAGGGGTTGCTGGACTCGGCATGAGCCAGGACCGAGCAGTCCCGGCTCACGCTGATTGCTGTGCTTCTGCATTTTAAATGTAGTAAGAGCCCATTGGCTCTTACTACATTTAAAATGCAGAGCTGCAGCATGGGTGGCACCTGGAGCCAGCATGAGCTGGGATTGCTCAGTCCCAGCTCAAGCCAGCTCCTGAAGCTACCCCCGCTGTGGCTCTGCAGAGTTGTCCTATCAACTAATCGTATAGGTGATACAAATTGTATCGACTATACGATTAGTCTGATCTACACTAAGGATGTTAAAATGTGGTTAAGACCTTTACTGTGCTAGAACCAGCTCTCTCCTGCACAGGGAGTTATGCCAGCCATATAGTTACTGAGGCTGCTCAGGATTTCTCTGCCTTCATTATTCAAATTGGTCACAGTGAGATTTTCTACAATAGGCAATATTTTTCCTAATTTGGGAAACTGAATATTCCCAAATTTTGAGCTGCCTCAAAACAAAGTAGCTGCCCCAGTAAACAAAGTTTGCATAATTTTCTGTATCTCTCATAATGTGTACTGTTTTATGTTGTTATCGTTGTGCCTTCCCATAGAGATCTTTTGTTTTACATTGAATGTATTAAACTTAGAGAAAAATTTACCATAACATGAGTCACAGATAGCGGTCATAAAAATAAGACAAATACAACGACTGTAATATAATGAGCTACTGTACATTGAATCATAGAATCATAGGGGTGGAAGAGACCTCAGGAGGGCATCGAGTCCAGACCCTCGCCCAAAGCAGGACCACTCCCAACTAAATCATCCCAGCCAGGACTTTGTCAAGCCGAGACTTAAAAACTTCTAGGTATCCTTCATATTGGCCTTTAACTTGTATGTGTGGTAAATTTAATATAATTCAGATTAATCCTAATTAGCTACTAGAGGTATGACAATTGTTTTTGTTTTGTTTTTGCTCGATAAGAAAGTGTATTACAGATGATATCTTTGTGGTAAAGATAGGACTGTTTGGTGATGTATAAAGAGAAAAATAGATAGTAATGTTAGCGTATAGAAGTTCAAACGGTTAACTGATAAGCTTGGGTTATCCAAATGACTACATGTACACATACCTCAAGCCGGCTCCCCATGCATGCTGGTTCCTGTGGAGCCTCCTGTCCCCTTGCTGCCTCTCACAGAGCCAGCAGCACAGGGAGCAAGTAGAATCTGGTGCTCGGGGGAGCCATCTTAAAAGCCGGCTCCCCACAAGCACCGGATCTCAGGAGCTGCCTGCCTCCCCCCACCCTTGGACTGCTGTCTCTGTATCAGAGGCTGCAGTGCAGTGGGGGAAAGGAGCAGGTGAGGTTGCATAGCAGCATTTGTTTGTGGGGAGCTTAGGCCCCTTTCAGACAGGAGATTCTGCTGCCCAGCTTTGCTGCCTCTATATCAGAAGCAGCAGCAGGGGGTGGCAGGTGGGAGTTGGTCTGGTAAGGAGCCAATTTTTAGACCTAATCCCCTCACAGATGCTCCTTTTTAAGTGTTCAACAGCAAGAAAAGGTATGGTTTATATTCAAAATAAGGCTTTTTCAGCAGAACTTGCAACATAGTTTGACATTTGGCCACATTGTGAGAGGTACTTGGCATTCTCCACTTCTGTTTGTTTGTGCTAGCATGTGTGTGCTCATTAATATCTGAACTAATGGCTCAGTGCATTAGTAATAGTTAAATTGCATTGTTCTGAATACAGTTTTGAAAGTATATAATATGGTTCATTTGGCACAGAGAGATCTCCAATTCTGGCATTCAGACTTCTGACATTTAGGATGTTAAATTCTATTATATTGATGTACTTAATTCACTTTCCCTTTCTTATTAGTATAGAAGTTGTTCACAATCAGTCACAATGAATCTTTTATTTTTTCTTATGTTTCTAGGATGTGTGCTGTATTTGGTGGAATCTATTGTCTTCGCCATTCAGTTAAGTGCCTTGTAGTGGACAAAGAATCTGGACGGTAAGGGTAATACTGCACATGTAACCTTTTTGCACAAAACACAGTTTTATAATGCTGAAGTCTATTTTAAAAAATTATTCTTCAAACATCCTCCTTGGTATTAAAGAACACATCAACCTTGATTATAAGTAATTTGTGTATAGGTCCTCCAGAACAAGGAAAGTGGGTCTAGAATATAGAAACTAAATTAATTTCCCTGTGATATTACTACAGCTCCTGATCACCCAAGCTTGGAAGACAAATCATTTCAGCTGCCGGGGGGCTGGTGATGAGTGATGTTAGTTTTCCTTGTGGCCTTACCTACTCTAATTGATTTTCGTCAGGTGACAACAAAGCCCTCTGTTATTGAATTTTTAAAAATGGAGCTCACCTAAAGACTCATCAGATTAATCTTTGCTGATAATGCATGTCACTCTGAGAGAAAAGATTTTAATGAGTTTTTAGGTAGATTGTTGTCATAAACTATGCTGCCCTCTTATCCCAGAATAAATTCTTGTACAGTGGTATCTGGCCTACAGGAAAGTTTGAAGTTGAGTGAAGAAAAATCATTCCATATTTTGTTTCTTGCATTGACATTGCTTGCACTTCTGATTGCCATAGTTTCCATTATATGTACATTGACCATATGTCCTGGACAGTCCTGATTTTAAATACTCTGCTCTGGTGTCCCCATCAAGTAATGAAATGTCCCAAAAAGCCATGCCAGATCTGGCTTGTGGGAAAGAAGCAAGCCAGAAATAGCTTGGTGCACTGCCATTTTCCTTCCTCCGGCTGGGACAGCCTTGCAGGAGCGCACCCTGTTGCGGTGCAACTGCAACAGCCTCCCTCCCTCCCCCACACAGAGCATGTAGGTGGCTCCTTTAGTGCTTTGCTTCTTTACCCCCCTCCTACCTCCACATCCTGTGCCCCCAGCGTGCTCACTGGCAGGGCAGCCATGCTAGGACTCGCAGCCCTCTGAGAGCAGTGCTGGAGTGAAGAGGGGCCGGAGGGGGGCAGACTCATTTCCCTGCCTGGACCAGCCCTTTGCTGCAGCTCACCCCTCATCTGCAGGCTGTGGCTCCGGGCTTGGGGCAGGCAGAGCCCAGGGCTGGTTTGAACCCAGTGGGCACAGCCCATGGGGAGCAGCATGGTGCAGCCCGGGCTCTGGCGTCCCACCCAGCCCCGATCTGCAGGGCAGCCCTAGCCCCGCGCCCTCTCAGAATAGGAGGCAGAGCCTGTAGTGTGCAGGAATGGGGGTCATTAACTACTTAGCTCCTGGGAGCTGCCCGCCCAGGCCAGGCAGAGGCTGTCCCAGGGACATGGAGCTCAGTGCAGGGTCTTGCTGGGCTGCCCTGGCCCCTACTCCATGCTGTGCGCGTGCCTATCCCGTCCTGCTCCTCCTCTCTGCAGGAAACGAGCTGAGCTGAGCTCCCACCTCACGTGCCACAGAAAATCAGCTTGTGTACCACTTATGGCACACGTGCTGTATGTTGCCGATCCCTGGTTTAGTATATGAATAGAAATTAACAAACTCACTTATTGCCAGTTGCACCACATGTTGGATTCTTTCAGGTTAGTTTTCACAGTTATACAGAATCATACCATGTGGTGCTTAGATATGCACCAATTATTTGTGGGCCACAGAATTTCTGGAAACAAAGTTTCCAGTTTCGGTGCTAACTACTCTGTAACTGATTCAACAGTACTAATTGTGTAACAGACTTTAGCAAACTTTAGTCCATGGACCAATGGTAATTTACAGAGGGCTGACTGATCCTGTGGTGCAGATTCTTTTCCTTGTTACTAGCCACTTCCGCATCCTTCCAGGAACTTTCAGATTAAAGCCTTGTGTACATGTAAATGAGGAGGAGAAGCTCACATAGGTATTGCTAAACAAGAAATGGAAGTGAGAAAACAAAAATCACTTTGAGGAGCAAGGGGTTACGATTCCCAGTTACCTAAAGGAGAGCAGTATTCAGGAGGGACAAGAAACAGGTGACTGGGCAAAATATAAGAAGTATAATATGTGTAGAGCACTGCAAATCCCTGGATATCTGCTTTATATCCACGGGAGAGAATCATAAAACTGGAAGAGACTTCAGGAGGTCATCAAGTCCAGCCACCTGCCCAAGGCAGGACCAATCCCAACTAAATCAACCCAGCCAGTGCCCTGTCAGGCCGAGACATAAAAGCCTCCAGGGATGGAGATTCCACTACCTCCCTAGGTAACCCATTCCAGTACTTCACCACCGTCCTAGTGAAATAGTTTTTCCTAATGTCCAACCTAGACCTTTCCAACTGTAACTTGAGACCATTGCTCCTTGTTCTGCCATCCGTCACTACTGAGAACTGCCTCTCTCCATCCTCTTTGGAACCTCCCCTCAAGAAATTGAAGGCTTCTATCAAATCCCCCCCTCACTCTTCTCTTCTGCAGACTAAACAAACACAAATCCCTCAGCCTCTTCTCATAGGTCATGTGCTCCAGCCCCCTAATCATTGTGGTCACTCTCCGCTGGACCCTCTTCAATGTCTCCACGTCCTTTCTATAGTGGAGGGCCCAGAACTGGACACAATACTCCAGGTATGGCCTCACCAGAGCCAAATAAAGGAGAATAATCACTTCTCTAGATCTGCTGGCAGTGCTCCTTCTAATGCACCCTAGTATGCCATTAGCCTTCTTGGCTACGAGGGCACAGCGTTGATTCATATCCGGCTTCTCATCCAGTGTAACCTCCAGGTCCTTTTGTGCAGAACTGCTGCTTAGCAATTCGGTCCCCAGCCTGTAACACTGCTTGGGATTCTTCCTTCCAAAGTGCAGGACTCTACACTTGTCCTTGTTGAACCTCATCAGATTTCTTTTGGCCCAGTCCTCTAAAATGTCTAGTTCACTCTGGACCCTATCGCTGCCATCCCAACGTATCTACCTCTACCCCTAGTTTAGTGTCATCCGCGGACTTGCTGAGAGTGCAATCCATCCCCTCATCCAGCTCATTAATAAAAATTTTGAACAAAACTGGCCCTACAACTCATGCTTGTGGTACTCCACTAAAAACTGACCACCAACCTGACATCAAGCCGTTGATCACTACCCGTTGGGCTGGACAGTCTAGCCAGCATTTTATCCATCTTACAGTCCATTTATCCAATCCATACTCCCTTAACTTGCTGTCAAGAATGTTGTGGGAGACCGTATCAAAAGCTTTGCTGAAGTCAAGGTATATCACATACACTGACATATCCACAGTCATCTATTCTACCTCATCATAGAAGCTAATCAAATTGGTCAGGCATGACTTGCCTTTCATTAATCCATGTTGACTATTCCTGATAACTTTTCCCTCTTCCAAGTGCCTCAAAATGGATTCCTTGAGGATCCCATCCATGATTTTTCCGGGGACTGAGGTAAGGCTGACAGGTCTGTAGTTCCCTGGATTTCCCTTCTTCCTTTTTTTAAAGGTGGGCACTACATTTGTCTTTTTCCAATCATCCGGGATCTCTCCTGATCTCCACGAGTTTTGAAAGATAATGGCCAAAGGCTCTGCAATGACATTTGCCAACCCCCTCAGTACCCTCAGATGCATTAAATCTGGACCCATGGGTTTGTTTATGTCTAGCTTTTCTAAATAGTTACTAACTTTTTCTTTCCCCACATCTGTCACTAGGTTACCTCCTTCATCCAGTAAGGGCCCCACACCCTCTCTGATCACCCTCTTATTGCTAGCATACCTGTAGAAACCTTTCTTGTTACCCTTCACATCCCTTGCTAGCTGCAATTGCAATTGTGCTTTTACTTTCCTGATAACTCCTGTGCATTCTCGAGTAATATATTTATACTCCTCCCTAATCATCTGTCCAATTTTCCACTTTTTGTAAGCTTCCTTTTTGTGTTTAAGCTCACCATGGATATCCCCGGTAAACCAATCTGGTCACCTACCATATTGGCTTTTCTTATTGAACATTGGGATGGTTTCTTCCTGTGCCTTCAATAAGGCTTCTTTAAAATACTCCAGCTCTCCTGGACTCCTTTCCTCTTCATGTAAGCATCCCAGGGAATCCTGCCCATCAGTTCTGTGAGGGAGTCAAAGTCTGCTTTTCTGAAGTCTAGGGTGTGTATTTTGCTACTCTCCTTTCTTGCTTTGGTCAGGATCCTGAAATCTACCATCCCATGAACGCTGCTTCCCAGGTTGTCACCCATTTCTACTTCCCCTACTAGTTCCTCCCTGTTTGTGAGCAGCAGATCAAGCTGCGCTTGGCCCCCTGGTCAGTTCCTATAGCACTTGTACCAAGAAGTCCTCTTGTTGTTACTTACAGTCCACAACTCAGACCCCTCCAACGCACCATACACAATCTACAACCCATCCTGGAAAATGATCCCTCACTCTCAGATGCCTTGGGAGAAAAACCTATCCTTGCTTACAGACAATCCCCTAACCTGAAACATATACTTTCTGATAACCATGCCACACAACCACATCATAAGCTCCAGGAACCCGTCCCTGCAACCAGAAAAGATGCCAACTATGCCCACATATCTACACTGACAAATTCATTACTGGAGCAAACAACACAAGCCATAAAATCAAAAGATCATTTGACTGCTCATCTAGTAATTTCATCTATGCCATGAAATGCCAACAGTGCCCCTCTACTATATATTGGTCAAACTGGACGTTCTCTATGGGAAATAATCAGTGGACATAAATCGGATATATGTAAGGAAAATACTCAGAAGCCAGTGGCAGAACATTTCTGTTTCCCTAACCATAATCTCACAGATCTGAAGGTGGCAATCTTGTCACAGGCCAGCTGCTCAAGCCAAATACACAGGGAAAGCTTGGAATTACAATACATATGCAAATTCAATTCAGTTACTCATGGACTTAATCAAGATATGGGGTGGTGGACCCTTTATCACTGAAGGTGCTAACAGCTTTCTGAATGGTATCCTTACCAGTCTATCCACTGACTTTGATCTTTATCTACTCAGGTTTAGCACCCTTTCTCCTGATACTTTATGTATAGAGGTAGGGGGGTGGGCAACAGAGCATCTTTCTCTCCCCCTGCCCCTTCCCTTCTCCTATTTATTTCGAGTTTTCTTATCCCCTAGTCATAACTCTGGTCTTCTGAAGAAGTGGGCTGTGCCCACGAAAGCTCATGATACCTTCTACCTGTTTTGTTAGTCTATAAAGTGCTACCAGACCATTGGATTGTTTGTGTACTGCTATATTGGTCTCCCAACAGATGTCAGGGTGACTGAAGTCCACCATGGAAACCAGGGGCTGAGATCTGGAAACTTCTCTCAGTTGTCCGAAGAAAGCCTCGTCTACCTCTTCCACCTGATCTGGTGGTGTACATCAGACCCCAACCACAACATCACCCCTCTTCCTTCCACCGCTAAACTTTACCCATCAACAGGCTTTTCATGGTTTATATACAGGCAGTCCCCGGGTTACGTACAAGATAGGGACTGTAGGTTTGTTCTTAAGTTGAATCTGTATGTAAGTCGGAACTGGCATCCAGATTCAGCCGCTGCTGAATCTGACCAGCAGTGGCTGAATCAGGATGCTTGGGGCAGAACAGCTGGGGTGCTGCCCGGTTGGTCCCGTAGCGCCCAGAGCGGCGCTACGGGACCAACTGGCAGCGTCCCAGCTGCTGTACCACAGGTGTCTGGAGCAAAGCCACGGAGCACGGGGGCAGCGGGACAGCCCAGACGCGCCGTGGCTGTCCTGCTGCCCTCGGGCTCCGTGGCTTTGCTCTGCTTTGCTCCCCGTCCCCCGGGTCTGCAGACCAGGGGGACAGGGAGCAAAGCGGCGGAACACGCGGGCAAACTCCCTCCTTCACCAAACTCCCTCTCAGACTTCACAGAGTCTCTTGCACCCCATTCCCTTATCCCATGTGCCCTTCTGCACTGAATCTCCATCTTAGACCGCGCACCTCCTCCACAGGAAAGTGCAACCCTTGACCACTTTCCAAAATCTTAGAATGGTCCCTTACCCAAAAATATTGCCTATCCCTGATCTAAGTAGTACAAATACAAATCTGGTCTGATAATCAATCTTATTTTTTTCCTCTCGTCTTCTGTACAGTATCCAATGCTGTGGTATCAAACTAATTAGGTCTAAAGGTCCAAATTCTATGTTTAATTTTGGTCTGTGGGTTTGTGTTATAATTTGGACTACATACCTCCTATTGGTGTCAGAAGGAAGCTAGTACATAGATATGGCCTTTGTGTAGTTACTAACGTTTTAGATATTATAGTAATCTTTTCATACCTTTTTGTCAGATTTAGTATTGCTCAGTGAGAAAACATTTCTACTTTTTCTAGGAATACCACTCTTTCTGCCCTTTGTTTTCTTACTTTTTTTTGTGCCTCCTCTTTTCTTCTGTGCAGAAGCTCTACTCCTCATTTTTCTGTGGCTTCATTTTCACTTCCTTCCTATGCTAGTCACTTAAATGATTTGCAATGGAAAAGCTAATGTTGATATTGATGTTTCATTATTGGGCTTTCATGTCAATGGTCCAGTGACAGTAATATAGGGCAGAAAAGTTCACACCTCTTAGCCTTAGTTCCATGCTGCATGCACACTGAGGAAGACAGTGTATTGGTTGAATATGCTTTATTTACATCTGAGTAGTACAAATGTATACATATTATACTGAATTTTGTAAATATAGAACCATAGAACCATAGAACTGGAAGAGACCTCAGAAGGTCATCAAGTCCAGCCCCCTGCTCTAGGCAGGACCAATTCCAACTAAATCAACCCGGCCAGGGCTTTGTCAAGCCGAGACTTAAACACCTCTAGGGATAGACTCCACTACTTCCCTAGGTAACCCATTCCAGTGCTTCACCACCCTCCTAGTGAAATAGTTTTTTCTAATATCCAACCTGGACCTCTCCCACCACAACTTGAGACCATTGCTCCTTGTTCTACCATCTGTCACTACTGAGAACAGCCTCTCTCCATCCTCTTTGGAACCTCCCTTCAGGAAGTTGAAGGCTGCTATCAAATCCCCCCTCACTCTTCGCTTCTGCAGACTAAACAGACCCAATTCCCTCAGCCTCTTCTCGTAGGTCATATGCTCCAGCCCCCTAATCATTTTGGTTGCCCTCCGCTGGACCCTTTCCAATGCGTCCACGTCCTTTTTGTAGTGGGGGCCTAGAACTGGACACAATACTCACAGGGCTCATATATACATACCACAGAGGCTAGATCCAACCAACAGGATTCATGTTTTATTCCTATGTTATAATGTATAATTTAGGGAAGACACTTTTTTTGTATAATGAATTTTTAAAAATCATTCTCAAATCTCTGTTTTCCAACTATTTCGTTAATGTTCTCTGTGTCTTATCCTATTGTAGTCATGCACTAGAGAGATAGTAATCTGTTTCTGGTAGATTTTGTAATAGATCAGTGATTCTCAAAGTGGTCCATGGACCACTCTGAGAGAGCTGCTACCGGGTCGCTCCAGTTTCTTTACTTCACCGGCTACATGGCCACAGAGCCTTGTGGCTCCCATGGGCTGCCATTTGCAGCCAAGTGGAACCACGGGAAGCAGTGTGACTTGGACTTCTGCTTCCCGTAGCTCCCCTTGGTTGCAAATGGCGAACCGCAGCCCATGGGAACCACGAGGCTCCATGGCTGCAGAGCTGTTAAGTAAACAAAGCGAAGCGACCTGGTAGCGGACCACTTTGAGAAACATTGTACTTGATACAAGCCGTTCAAGAGATGTTGTGTTTACCCACTACAAGTTACTCCAAGTTGCCACCAGCAAAGTGGTCATTCAAAGAACAAAGAATAAAATGGATTTGGCATTGAAGTGTAATAAAGTGCTTTTATTAGCTGGTTGGCTATCATGTGACATGGCCAACAGCTCAGAAAGTTGATATGAATAGCAAAGTTGATCCTGTTTGTCATACTGGTTTAAGGATACACATGGAGGAGCCTCTCTGTCACTAAAACAAGTTCTCAAGCCACTACCCGCCTTTTCTGAAGCATATGTAACATACAGCTTATCAGTGGAGGGTCGATAAAGAGCAATAGTACCCAATAAAATTCTATCTTCACTAGATTATTGTCCACCTATTACATTCAAGAAAGCCATTCTATTATATAATTGTTAAATATAGCCCTTTACATGTAGTTTGTCATATATAAACCATCATAATAATATGAACAGAAGAAAGCTAAAATCTTTTTGTCATAGTTCTTCCAAGGCTTGAATAATGCAACTAAGAGGTTTTTCACTGTAGCTATGTATCTTTGTTTGAAAAGGTGTAGTATAAATAAGTATTTCTGCTTCAATTAAACATAAGCAAAGAAAGGAAGAAAAAAGCTAAAAATTACATACATAGGTAATTTAATATGAATCACCAATTTTTAAAAGGGTTTAATTACTTAAAAGATACCATGTTGCTAGAACTTGACATAACTCTGGTGTTGGTTAATGTGGCAAAGCTCCTATGAAAACTTGGTGGGTCCTGCGCTTCCTGGCGGATTTTCTTGTTTCAGAAGCTCACAGCACCCCATAGATTTAGGCACCACACCAAGAGCTTTAGTTTGCTGTTTGCTGAGCTCTTTTAATCATTGGCCAACGTATAGCAAAATGGAAAATAAACTCCACAGTCCTTTTCTCCAAGTGGAAATGTGGAGGTGGGTGTTGAGAGGGAACAGCCCACAGCCCTGTAATAGTAGCTGCCTGTGTGAATCCCCAAAACCTGCTATAAGACAGCTCCAAGACCTGTGGGCTACTTCCCCACACCTTCCCTAGCACTTTCCTTCTCTCTGGTTTGTCCGCCTTGTGTTCAGTTGTCGCCTTTCCTCCTACTCCCAGCAACATCCTTCTCTGTCCTCTCAGCTACTCGTATGCCCCAACTGTAGGCAAAGCTTCTTTTATAGCCAGTCTGAACTGGTTTTCTTATTTACCCCCAGGTGTCCTAATTAGCCTAAGGTGGCCTGACTCTGCAGGCCTGGTCAATTAGCCCCCGGTGTCCACTGCCCGTGATTGCCTCTGCTGGTTCTAAACCAGTCCTGCCCTCTTACTCTGGGAACAGAGATCTCCTCAGTCTGAGACTTATACCTGTATATTGCCTCTCCACAACTTTCTTATAGCCTTCTGCTCTGTCCCTGTCAATCCTTACTCTTGTCTTCTGCCCTTGCACCCCTCACTTCTTCAGGAGGAATGTGTGGGGTGAGGGGGCTGCTGCTGTGGCAGGCAGGCCTTGGCTGTTTTTCATTCTGGAACAGGCCCCCTCTTTTTCTTCTCTCCTGTGGTTTGCAGGCAACTTCCTCCCCCCTCACCTCAGCTACCTGTTGAGGCTGCTGGATCTGGGGATGAGTAGGAGCCTCTGCTGCCCTACCTCTGGGCGGGGAAGTAGGGAGGATCTCCTCTTACAACTTCGTGGGGTTCTACCCAGACTCTATCCTCTTTAGTGCTGAAGGCCTGGACTCCACCACTCCTGCTGCTGCTCCCCCTGAGGCAGAGGAGGTAAGAGGGCTGCTTTAGGGCAGCTCCTATGGTCCTTTCTCCCCACAGCTTGCTCTGTGGTGGAGGTGCTGTAAGCAGTTTGTAAGAGGCCCACTCTCCATCTCGGTCCCTAGGTTGTGGCTAGTGCAGCTCTTGTGGGGCGCTGAGAGTGGGGTGTGGATCACCTCCCCCCGGTTTCCCTATGCTGTATTTCTGCTGCTGCTGCCACCAATACTGCTGCTTCCTCCCTAGCCTCAGTTGCTGCAGGGGCCTTTTTCCATTCTTGGCCCCACTGCTTGACCTCCTCCCCCTTTTGCTCTGCTGGGCCCTGCAGCAGGTACTGGGGGGTTGCAACTTAGGTGCCTGCTGGCACACTTGTCCTCTCCCCATCCTCAATGTCTAGCTGCCCTCTCCCCCCCTTTTAGCAGCAGGCCCTCTCTCTCCACTGCCTCCTCCCCATCTTTTTCCTGTGTGCCCATGCTCCCATTTTCTCTTGTTTGGCACCTAAGCCTCCCTTTCTTTCCTAGTTACCCTCCCCCAATACACAGTTTCACTTCCTCCTGTTGATACTTTTAGTTCAGGCATTGGCTCCCACGAGGCGTTTTTTGTTTCTCCCGCTCCCAGCACATCTGGGGCTATTCTCCCACTGCCACTGCCGTTACTGTCAGGAATTTCAGGTTCCCAGCTTTCCTGTTAGTCGCAGGGCCCATAGGGGATCTGGCCAGAAGATGTTAGGGGGCCTGAGGCCCCAACGCCCAATGTGCTGAAGGGCGAGATGTGTGGTTTCTTGGGGTATGTCTACACTACCCCGCTAGTTCGAACTAGCGGGGTAATGTATGCATACCGCACTTGCAAATGAAGCCCGGGATTTGAATTTCCCGGGCTTCATTTGCATAAGCGGGGCGCCGCCATTTTTAAAACCCCGCTCGTTCGAACCCCGTGCAGCGCAGCTACACGGGGCACGAACTAGGTAGTTCGAATTAGGCTTCCTAGTTCGAACTACCGTTACTCCTCATGGAATGAGGAGTAGCGGTAGTTCGAACTAGGAAGCCTAGTTCGAACTACCTAGTTCGTGCCCCATGTAGCCACGCTGCACGGGGGTCGAACGAGCGGGGTTTTAAAAATGGCGGCGCCCCGCTTATGCAAATGAAGCCCGGGAAATTCAAATCCCGGGCTTCATTTGCAAGTGCAGTATGCCTACATTACCCTCCTAGTTCGAAATAGGAGGGTAGTGTAGACATACCCTTGGAGCCATGGATGTCTTTCAAGAACAAAGTGGCTCTCGCCCTTCAGCACTGAGGAGACTTCCATCCCATCCTCTGGACCATAAGGGCCATTTTAGGGGTGTGTAAAGGGACTGGGCGGCAGGAGGCTGCAGCCTACTGGCAGACCCACAGCTTTTGTGATGCCCTGCTTACATTTAGGTACAGTCAGTTTTCTGCAGTGCCCAATAGGGACTGCCCACATACCTGCCAGCGAGGATCTTTCCCAGCCCTCTCAATGCTGCTGTTCATCCTTGCCGCTCTGAACACCTGGTGCTGTAGGCTAGGTCTCTGCAGGTGTTAGATGCTCTCTTTCCTTCAGGAGGTGGGGTACTCTGCCTTTTTCTACAGGAGACCCACACTTTTCCAGCTGCCGAGGCTAGCCGGCAGCTGGAGTGAGGGGACAGGTTCTGTTTCAGCTATCTGTCAGCCCGTGAATCCCGAGTGGTGCCCCTGTTCTCCCCGAACCTACAGCCTGAGTTTCTGGGGACTGCTGAGTTGTGCACGTTTGCCTGCTGCACCTCTGGGTTTGTGTGGAGGGGCGGACATTAAATCTTGTTAACATCTAAGCCCGGACGTCCGGCCTGGAGAGGCTCCGCTTCTTCAGCAGGCATCGGCCTTCCTCGGCTCTCTGAATCCTCGTGAGTGCCTGGTCCTGAGTTGGGGTTTCAGTTGCACCCTCGAGGAACGGGACTTCACAGGGACCGAGCAGTGCCAGGCCACCGCAGACATCCTCAGGGAGATAATAGAGCAATACTCCCTGGTGGTCGTCTGGTGTGACCACCACCCGGAAAGGGACCCTGCTCCTGGTACTTTCCTTTGTCATTTGGCATTCACCTTTGTCTGGGTGGTGGGTCAATGGTCATTTCACTCTTGATTGGACTGCATTTATATTTCTCGTTATCACCTTTCTCAGGCCCACTCTTCTAGGATTTGGCCAGCCCTGTTCTCGGGCTACCACTTGGTGGCCGTGACAGCCTCTCTCTCCTCGGAAGGAGTGCGGCCTACCTACTGGCATTTCAACAATAGCTTGCTGGAGGATGTGGGCTTCATAGCGTCTTTCTGGGAGTCCTGGCTGGCCTGGCATGGGCAGCAGTGCACCTTTCCCTTGGCACAGCAGTGGTGGGATGTGGGGAAAGTGTGCATGTGGCTCTTCTGCAGTGACTACACCCTGGGGACCAGCCGGCGGCAGGATGCAGCAATAGGAACAGGAGGTTTTAGATCTAGAGAGGTGTCTGGCCACTTGCCCTGGAGATCCATCTCTCTGTGGAAAGTACCAGGAGAAGCGGAAGGAACTCAGGGCTGTCGACCACCTTCGGGCCCGGGGTGCCTTTGTTCGTTCTTGCATCCATTTACTCCAGGAGCTGAATCACGATACTCACTTCTTCTATGCCCTGTAGACAAAGAGGAGGGCTAAAAAACTTCTGGCAGAGGACGGCATGCTCCTCCCCATGGATCCGGTGGAGATGTGCGAGAGGGCTCGAGCCTTTCTATGCCTCCCTTTTCTTTCTGGATCTGACTGACACCAACACCCATAGAGATCTCTGGAATGATCTCCCAACCGTCAGCCTGGGTGACTGGGACTGCTGAGAGCTGCCTTTCTCTCTCTGGTCGAGTTCTCAGAAGCCCTCCGTCTCATGACCACCAATAAGTTCATGAGCATGGTCGGGCTGACCATGGAGTTCTACCGTGTGTTGTGGGATGTCCTTGGTCCTGACCTTGCTAGTGTCTGAGCTGAGTCCTTGGAGAGCAGGGTCCTCCTTTTATCGTGCAGCCGGTCCCCTTTCGAACCGCACCAAAGAGTCACCTGTACACACTCATGCTTCACATTCTTCACTTCCCCACCCTCATGTCCTGCACAGATACCAAGTGGCAGGACCACTTACCACCAACATGGTGGGTAGCCCTGGTGGGCCAGTCTTTACTCCACCTTTGGTTCCGCGGCCCGCTGGGAACATCAGCTGGAGAATCCTCCACAGTGCTGTGAGCACGGGTGTGTACTTGGTGTATTTCACTCCTGTTCCCAACACTTGCCCCTTCTATGGCATGAGGGAGTCCCTGGCGCATGTTTATCTTGAGTGTGCCAGGTTACAGCCCCTTTTTTGGCTCTTCCAGAACCTCTAGTTGAGGTTTTGGCTGCACTTCTCCCCTCACCTATTAATTTATGCATATCCCATCCGTGGCTCCACAAAGTTGCAGGACCTCCTCCTTAACCTCCTCCTGACTATAGCCAAGATGGTAATCTACAAGATGTGGCATAGTGGGAGTGCTTTCTGCTCTGTAACCCGGGGTTTCCCCACGCTGTGATGTGTGATTCCCACTGATTCGCCCACATGTGTATTGGCCCAGACATCTAGTCCCAGCCTTTGCAGATAGCACTGCTCTTCCCAGGGGGAGAGACAAAGGAAGGGAGGCGGAGATGGCCACCTGGCCGGGGGGCAGGCCCTGTGATCTGGGCAATTTTTAGCTGGAAAACCATGAAGAGAACAGACTAAGCAGAGTGCTGAGCTGCCAGCTTCTAACTCCTTATGTCCACATCACATCTATGCTGTGCTGTATCCTGGAAAAGCAATAAACCCTCTCTATTCTACTTGCTGGCGGACTCTCATCTTGCTGGAGATAGGGTGCAGGATCGGGGGGATCCCCGACGCACCGCCACACAAGACCAGGGAGCAGAGGTTGACTGAGGGAGGGGCCTGCGACTGTGGGACCTATTTCTGCTCCTGTATCCATTCACGCATCCTGGTAGAGTTCCACTGGGTGGCGTCTGCTAGCTCTCTTGAGACCTTCGAGGGGCAGTGGGTGCTATCTGGGTTCTCTGTTTGTTGTCCACATTCGGCTACATTGTTTTGACCCTATGACCTCCAAACCCATCCCTATTTTTTCTTTGTCCCCAGTAATCAATTGGTGTGCTGGGCTCTGTGGACCCTCCCCATAGTCTGGGAGACTCACCTCCCAGAATTGAATAGGACTACTTTTTTATAGCCTTCTGTTGTGACCCTGTCACATGAATGAACTTGAAAGAGCATCATGGTGTTTGCACTAAAAGAAATGAAAAGTGAATTTCATTACTATTAACCTTTCATTATCTTTTTGCTTTTAATTCCTGTATACTAAATAGAGATTGTTCATTTGGCTTAACTTGGTAAGATTTAAGGTATTTTAATTTACATCAAGTATATTTGAAGTATGGCTCCATTAAAAATAATTGCTAACATTTTAAGTTGAGTCTACTTTAAATGTGTTTCTACTAAAATAATTCTGTCCCAAACCTGAAGAGATGTGACAAATTAAAATTTATATTTCTATAATAAAAAGAAATAGCAAACACTGTAATTTACATATCTTTCCTGAAATATTGCATACTGGCTTTGTCAGTGCTGGTAAGTCCATTTCAAGGATGTCGCCCTTAGTCCATTAGTTTGGATAATGAGCCCTATAAAGTACATTTATAACTCATGGCATTGCAAGGATATGGCTTCTAATTTTCATCCTTTTATCTAGGCACATTGAAAGAAGGTCAATGGAGGGCTCTATATGATTCATTGTCCCAACGCATATCAGATGACAGAGACCTGATAATGTCAGTGCATAAATGTTTTCTTATTGGGTAGCAGCACTTGACAGAAATCTTCTCATGATTATTCTTTAAAGTGAAGTATAAACTCATTGTGCTTCTTTCTTCTTTTAATATCTCTTTTCTGTTTAAAATTTTATCAGACATATGACTTGATAGCTATTCCTGAGTAAAAGAGAGAACAACACTTAGCAGGAAAATAAAAAGGCTATATAGTTGCTTTTGCTGGCTTTGAGTGATGACATTTAATGAACCTTTCCCCTCCAGAATGTTTGGGGGAATGTGGGATACTTGTTCATAAACAATAAAAAAGATTATAAGCGGATATGAATAGTGCCAGCTTAACTTACTTGTTTATTAGCAGTATTTAAATGAGCACTTTAGAATGATCACATTTAAAAAAATTAAAGTAACAAATGAAATACATGTTGAGTTGCATGATTTACAGTTTATGTGTGTGGTATTTCATGTTTAAATGCGATAAGAAAAATATTAAGCTAGTTTTAGATATTTAATATTTATTTTTAAATTAAATGGCTATAATGTGCATGGAAGTTGCTGAATTTAGATTGAGTTAGAATGTTAGATGGGTAGTATGGAAATGACATATAATTATGAAATTAGCATTAATAGATTTTATCAGTCTCTTGTACACTTGCTGCCACTTAGTTTTTGCTACCATTCCAACTAAATCGTGAGTCTATTCTACCTGTATTTCTCTTCTGTCACTCATTTCAAGCGCTACATAAAATATAGGGATTAAATCCTTGTGCCATTGAAGACAATACCAACACTACCAACTCCTTAGGATTTCATCTTTTGTGAGATGTTCAGGTTAGATTACTGTGTGAAAGTGACTGATAACTAAATAAAAGTATTTATTCTTAATTTGTAATCGGATATTTTGTTGGTAGATAAGTAATTGCATCTGACGAAGTGGGTCTTTGCCCACGAAAGCTTATGCTCCTACACTTCAGTTAGTCTGTAAGGTGCCACAGGACTCCTCGTCGCTAATACAAACAAAGTGGCATAATATCAAAGAATATTTAACCATGTACAAGAGTGAACCCTGTTAGGGATTCTCTTACGTTGATACAAAAAACAGGACTATGTAGCCCTTTAAAGACTAACAAGATGGTTTATTAGGTGTTGAGCTTTTGTGGGCCAGACCCACTTCCTCAGATCAAATTGTGGAAAAAAATTGGCATGACCATATATACCAAAGGGATACAATCAAAAAAAGCGAACACATATAAAAAGGACAAATCAAATTTCAGAACAGAGGGGGGATGAGGAGGGGAGGTAATGTCTGTGAGCTAATGACATTAGAGGTGATCACTTCTTATGTTGATCACATTCCAAAATATGCTCCATTGAGGCAACTGATTTCTGTCATTTGGGTAGCCAATTCAGAAAGGCTTCACTCTGCTGAGTAGGAGATGTTTTGCACATCAGACCAATACTATTTCATCAAACTTTTGAATTTTCTATACAAAAAGTGATCTGACATTATAGAAAACCTTAACAATCCTTTTGAGAATCCAGGATGAAACCTTAAAGATCTTTGTAATATTGAAGGGAGAGGGTAGAAAGATAGGAAGGAAAAAACTGTTGAATGCACATCCTGCTTAAAGCTGAGCTAATAACAGCAATCATTAAGAAGAATATTCTTTGAAATTGTAGTCTTGGATAGTGTATTCGACTTCTCAGCTTTGAGAAAATACAAACAATGAAACATAATGTGGCTTCAAACCATGTCAGTAGTGGCAATTCTAATTATTGCCCATGCAGCACTAAAATAACTGAAGAACTGTTCTCCTGCATTACCCTTGCTATGCTTGGTAAAGAGCACAAGGAAAGCTACCGAACATGTATGTCAATGGACGTTGCTTATAAAAAAAAAAATCCAAACTTAAAAAATAGTTACACTCAGCAATTAAAGAACAAAATATTGTTACAAACACCGGTCAGGTCCCAAAGGTGCCGGACTAGAGAAGTTCAACCTGTAATTTCCAATACTTTGAGATCCTTATACTCCACTTGTGTAATATTTCAATAAAATAGCTAAACTTCAGCACATATTCCCCACTATTTTAGCTTCCTGCGCCACTATTCTTGTTACATATTTTGGATTTTGCACTCAGTTTTTGGCCCTGATAAGTACAGAAACATGATTTTGTTGCATTATACTTTGACATCAGATATGAAAAATTGCTATACCCTCAGATAGTGCCAGACAGTAGTATCACAATTTTTTTTGATAGCATCTGTTTTTTTACTTAGTAAATGAGTGATTTGGAGACTAATATCAATGAAGTTTCCTAGAAAATAACTAGTGTGGAAGGATTTCACAAAAAGATAGGTAGAGCTTATGTCATAGAGGCTAAATCTGTTTCATCTACCGATGTGCTCTAGGTCTTTTTTGTAAATTAAATTTTTCATTATTTTTATGTTATAGTAGTATGTACATGCAACACCTAACATCAAAGCTTATTATGCTGTGCTCTGAATGTAGAGATAAGAGACAATATGATAGTCTAAATGCTGGGCTGCTTAATTCTTTCTATATCCATATGTAGTACAGTGCACTGTAGAGTACATACACTGCAAACCCTGGTGACATAGCAATAAAAAGCAGTGTAAACTGCAAGGCAGTGCTCAGATGAGTACAGGCATCGTATGTGCCCAAGCGGTACCTCCCCCATCCATATTGCTGTTTTTAGCAGTGTACAGGCAGTCCCCGGGTTACATCAATCCGACTTACGTTGGATCCCTAGTTACAAACGGGGGGGGTGCACCTAGTGCGGGGAGCTTCCCCCACTGTCGCCGCCTCCGGTGGCACGGGGGGCACCCCCTCCTGCAGCAGACCAGGGAGACGCAGAGCAGCTTTTCTCGCTGCGGAGGACGCGGGTCTGCTGGGGGGAAGAAGACACCAGCCAAAAGGGGGCACTCCAGAGCGGAAAAATTAATTTCCTAGGGAACAGCAGGAGCAGCAGGCAGTGAGACCCATTGTGTTACAGTCCCCACCTTGGAAGCAACAGCACTAGAGCTGCAAGTATCTTGTTAGCGTCACGTGAAATTAACAAGTCCCTTCCAGCCTGGCAGAGGTGAAGCTGAAAAATTACCCAGTTGTGTGGGTGGGCAAGAATGGGGAGGAGCAGGAGAGAAGGGAAGAGGGGATAAGCCCCAACCCCACACCCTGGCAGGAGCGGAGCAGGGTAAGCCCTGAGGGGATGGGTCTGGTTGCAAAGTGGGTGCGTGGACAATGAGGTCCCACCTGTGGGACCCACTCCTGTTCCCAACACAGAATTTTTCTTTAAAATTAATCCTGTGGATAAATTCACACACACACTTCACAGGAAGGGATTTCCATTTTCTGCTCAGCAGAATACAACAACAGCTTTGATTGTATCAATATTTCACTGCTCTCCAATGACTATTGATTACACTTAATACCCATTTCACTGAACCATCTGTAGCAAATTCTATTTGGAACAGTAATATGCATTGAATAAACTTTTTTTAGTTATAAAAAACAAAGATTCTGACTATTAAATGAATAACTGGGATCTTTCAGGTACCCCAAAAGGAAGATTTGGATATAGAATGAAACACTGAAACTTATGATCAATTTTTAATTAAAATATCAACCAAAAAAACCTTCATATCAAAACAGGATGTGTTTTTCTTAGAATAAGGAAGTTGTATGAGAATCAGGGTCTTTTCCACCTAACTCCAGCTCCCCGTCCGTCCCCCAAAATATGTACCAGTTCCGACTTACATACAAATTCAACTTAAGAACAAACCTACAGTCCCTATCTTGTACGTAACCCGGGGACTGCCTGTATTATCCTGCTGCTTTCCCCCACAAGAACTTGTCACTGCTGTATGTACACATCACAGTGTGGACCCAGCTGATAAATCTCTATGTATCCTGCATGCTGCTACTAGTGTACAGAAGACCTTAGAGAAATTCTTAATATTAGATTTTCAAATATGTGCCTGAAGCAAATTTGTCTTCAAGACTGTTATCTACCATGATCATTGTGCTGCTCTTAGAACAATATGATATATTGTGTTTTGCCAGCTAAAGGATTAAATCATAAGTGCTTTGTGGAATCACAGACAATAGGACCAGAAAAGATCACTTGGATCACTCAGTTTGTCCCTTCCCACTACCCCAGTACCCTTTTCTCAAGGCTACTCCTTTACATTAGTCAAACTAACTTTCTTTCTAACTTGTCATTAAAGTTTTATTCCTACAGTAAAATTGTCCTTGCTAGGGATGTAAAAGGGAACCGGTTAGCCGGTAAGCGCTACCTTTCCGGCATCTGGTGGGGCCGAAGCAGCCATCCACCCACGGCATGACACGGCAGGCCCTGCCTGGCCCACCATACCTTAGGCAGGGAGCTGCTCCATCAGCCCTCTGCCCATGTTGAGACACGGCGGGCTGGTTTAACTGGTTAACATTTTAAACAGGATTTTACATCCCTCAGCCTTACTTTGATAAATGGTACCAATGGAAAACATACCATGGTGATATGGCATTGCACTCATGGTAAGAGTAGGAACTGGAGGTTCTATATAGGCAAGCAATATAAACCCTCAGCAATTGCTGTAAAGAGCCAGAATTAGTGATGCGATACATTATTTTTGTTTGTGTTCTAATAGTATTTATGGTATAATTTAGAACGAAGAGTTGCATGCACTATATTATGTGTTTCTTTTATAAGGTCATTTTATAAGTAATCAGATTTGTGTTGAGTAATTTCTAGCTGTTTGCAGGTAAAATTCATGGCATTTATTACTGTGTTGGAAACTCAATTGAATCCCTCAAATAATGTTCAACTACATGAACAGAACAAATTACTTATATAAGTTATATTGTGAAATTAATCTCTTCATATTGTATCTTCTTTTACAGATGTAAAGCAATGATAGATCACTTTGGGCAAAGAATAAGTGCTAAGTATTTTGTGGTAGAAGATAGCTACTTTTCAGAGAAAACATGCACAAATATGTGCTACAGGTAAATAATGTGCAAAAAGATTAAGTAGTGTTATTTTTAAAAAGTACAATATATAAAATATGTTGCAAATGAAATGTTACAGATTGGTGTAGAGAGCAGCTTCATGGTAACATAGCCTAATCCTCTGTGTGGCTTTTTTTCTTGCGTGTGCATAGTAAAGAGGGCACTATGCACCCTATACTTAGCTCCCTTAGTATTTTCATTGTAATTTTTTTCTGAAAGATTTGTATTAAAATCTAAGATTTCTGTTCATACAGTAGGAAATTAGTATTTGACAGGGGGATATTACTTGGTTAAGAGCGGCTTCTATTCAGATTTGGATAAGGGTTGAAAATCATCACTTTTTTTCTGTGCTGATGATGAAAGTTATAGCTTCTTGTGTATATTGGGTCTGCATTCTTGAAAAGAACAACAAATACCAAAAGAATGGATACCAGGGAATTTTTCTCCATAAGAAATTATGGCCTGCCCTGCCTCTTTCTGTCCCCTTCACCTCTCCTGCCTGTTCCTATCTATTTTACCCCCTCCTCCAAGGGCACCCTGTCCCCATTTCTTTCCCTCCCTCACAGTGCGACTTGCATATCACTGAATAGCTTGCCATGGTGGACAGGAGGTGCTGGGGGGTGGGGAATGCTGGCTGCCATTAGGTGCTAATCACTCACAGGAAAGTGATGCACAGGGTATGCAGATCAGGACCCATGTGAATGAGAACATGCTATTGATCAGTGACAGATACTTAAAATGACAAATAAGGGAGGTATGTCTACACTAGCTCGTTAATTCGAGCTAGGTAGGCAAATGAGGCGACTGGAGTTACAAATGAAGCCCAGGATTTATATATCCCGGACTTTATTTGCATGTTCCCGTCCGGTCA
Organism: Pelodiscus sinensis; assembly: GCF_049634645.1. Taxonomy (NCBI): domain Eukaryota; kingdom Metazoa; phylum Chordata; order Testudines; family Trionychidae; genus Pelodiscus; species Pelodiscus sinensis. The sequence goes on from NC_134723.1 coordinate 14,875,369, forward strand.
CCATTTTGAAATTTCACTAGCCTGAACTCACTGCCGCGCAGCTACACACGGCAGTGAAACGTTAATTTGAACTAAGTCCTTAGTTTGAATTAACTGTTACTCTTCATGGAATGACACGAGGAATGTTACTCCTCGTGGAATGAGGAGTAACAGTTAATTCAAACTAAGGACTTAGTTCAAATTAACGTTTCACTGCTGCGTGTAACCGCACGGCAGTGAGTTTGGGCTAGTGAAATTTCAAAATGGCGACCAGACGGGGATATGCAAATAAAGCTCAGAATATTTAAATCCCGGGTTTCATTTGCAACTCCGGTCGCCTCATTTGTCTACCTAGCTCGAATTAACGAGCTAGTGTAGACATACCGGGAGAGATGTATGCCAGGGACCCCTGAAAAATGCTAAGTACAAGACTTGATTTTTTTTTAAAAAAAAAGGCTTCTCTACAGGAAATATCAGTACTTTGAGATTTATTTTCATCTCAGACATGTTTTAAGTTAATATTAATCATTGCATCTGACAGAACTGTCACGATGCTTCATTGGAATTATAGTCTTTTATGCTCGTATTTCTCCTTTGGACCTTGTTCCTGTCCCGTTGCATGCTGTGGTCTCTCCTTGTGGCCAAGCTGCCACGGTACTTCACTTTTGTTTTAATTTTCCCAATGGAAAATTCTTCCAAAAATCTACATTTCCCTAGGTAAAATTACAGTGCAGACAAAACACCATTTTCTGAGTGGGGAGATATTTATTTGAAGGTTTTCAATCGGCCCTGCCATGAACTCTGGAAAATCAGGCCCAACATTTCTCAAATTGGATACCTTGTCTTCAGCATACTGCAAGTGGCTGGGAAGGTGTGTGTGGGGGGGGGAGGGGTTCAAATTCTGGCTTTAATTTCCCTAAGCTTCAGTTTTTCATTTGTGAAACCCATCCCAATCTCATAGAGGTGGTATGAAGATAAATTTAGTAATGTGTTAGACTCACATATTATAGTAATTAATATTATAGTAAAGGAGATAAGAAAAAGTAATTATCCTTTGTTTCATGTTGGATTTGGGAGATGTACAGTAAATAAAGGATAGAGGCATACTTTGAATACAAAAACAAATATTGAATGTCTTATTCACTAAGCACACTCTAGCCTGTGCAATGCATGATGCAGAGCTCTTGTAGAAGAAGCATGCGTTCATGTGACTACCTCAGCGTGCACGTGTGTATGTTAGCAGACTTAATCAGAAAATGTAAACTAAGTTGTAGGCATTGGAGTTATATATTACAATATGTTTACGATAATATGAATATAATAATTCTGTAATGAACTCAATGCAAATAGGCCTCCATACCTGCATATAACTCCAGTGTTCCATGGATAAAGTTAACTTTTAGCATTTCCTAACTTTTGTGACGTTGACTTTGCAACTGTGCACGTATATCTGTGTATATCTCTGTATTTCTGTACAGGTACACATGGATTTATAGTGAAAAGACAGAAAAATGATTAGCAATATAGCTTGAGGCAATAATGCCCATGTGGAGTCACTCTTTCAAGCCACGCACCAATAGTTTTCTCTACAAACTTAAAAATGACTGTTTGTTGTTTCTTCCTTTTTTAGGTAGTGTTTTTTTCCCTAATTACAATGTAGTTGCAGTCATTCCTCCTTTTGAGATTTTTCTCTGGTTTAGCTCGCATCTTCATATAATGCTGGCAGCCACTGGGAGAACTGTACCAATACTAGCCACAGCCTTAGTGATAGTGATTTTGTTGCATTATTTCCCTCCCTTCTCTCTCTCTCTCCCTCTCAAATAGTCTGTTGGAAGATTGCTGCTGGGGGCTGCCAGTGCTCTATTTAAAAGTAACATTATTCTTGTACCATTTTTGCTTGATATACTTTTGTTGCTGACCAGTGTGACAAGCAGCACAAGAGCCAGGAAGCTTGTGGCAGATGCTGCAGAAAGAGCTATAAATTTAAATGTCTCAAATATGGAGTTTTATGGCATTAAATATGATTCATCGAAGCCATGTAATTCTTTGTGGTAATTTATATGATGGTTGCATGTTTCTAAAACTTTGTTACTCAAGATCATTTCATTTTTCCCACTGAATGCATATGAAATGTGTCAGTAATATATGTACTTATTCATAAAAATGTAAAATTTGCTTCAAAATGCTAGTTAGTGTATAACCAGAATATTGTAGAGTCACTGAAATAAAGGGTTCTGTAATAACATTCTGATTTTCAAATAAATGTTTTTATCCATGTAATAGAAGCTCAAGCCCTGGTCTTATAGCCTTTTACTCATATTTGTGCTTTTATTTTGGTCAATTGTTATAATGCATTAACTGAGGTTATTGAAGTTGGCTATTTCATAATAAGAAATATGTAATTAGTGATGTGTATTTTTAAAAGGCCTGAATTCAAATAGCTGTTTTGTGAAGTACCATAATTGCTTTATTTAATTGTAGGCAGATCTCCAGAGCAGTGCTCATTACAGATCAATCCATACTAAAGACAGATTCAGACCAGCAGGTATATATATTAATTCTGTATTAGTAATCTCTTTAAGGAGTTGTATATGAACACATTAAACTTCTGTGAACAATTAATTTGTATGTTTGCTTCTATTTGAATGTAACTTTCCGATTAGTTAGTTCTATTGATATTGTCTTAATCCCATTTTTTCTCCTTAAAATTGCAAATTAAACATAAAATCAGTGAAAATGGAAAACTGCTAGCTAGCAATAGGATTGGGATATTTTTGTGTCTGTTGGTAGTCGCAAAAATACCATGGATTGAATCAGAATTGAAACTAAATTTCAAAATTTTCCCTAGGTGATATTCCTCTAGGCCAGGAGGGGCATTTATATGTGTTTATTTGAGGAAACTAGCATAGTCCACGGTACAGTTGTTATCCTTTTGTTATCCATTCACTGAGGATATGTATCTGCACTGCAGTAGGACAACTACAGCTAGCCTTTGTTAGCCTTGGGCTCATAGGGCTCGGGCTGCAGGGCTTTTTGATGGCAGTGCAGATGGTTGGGCTTGTTCAGCAATCCAGCCTCTGTGACCCTCCCAGAGTTCAGGCACCGGGCTGAACCTGAACAGCCATGCTGCGAGTGAATAGCTTCCAAGTCTGAGCTCAGTGAGGCTGAATCAGCTGTAGGAGTTTAATTGTTGAAGGGGGAACATACACTTTAAATAGCATAATCTATTGAGTTCAAATCAGGTGCTGTAAAGTTCTCAACCCAAAGTACAACTTGCAGGGAAGTCTCATTCCAATCCATAATAATGATTAGCCATGAACGTTTCTTTACATCCCCTCCAAAACTTTTAAATGTTGACCATTATAACTCAGATATTTTTATTATCCATATAAATATACAGACCTTTAGATCTTGCCATATTCTTTGTGGAATTTACAGTTAGTCTATCTATTGCGTGGTTACAACAAAGAGGAGTCTATTAGACGAAGTGTGTTTTACCCATGGAAACTTATGCCCAAATAAATCTGTTAGGGTATGTCTACACTTGCCCCGTAGTTAGGACTAGGGAGGCAAATGAAGCATACCAAAGTTGCTAATGAAGCATGGGATTTAAATATCCCGTGCTTGATTAGCATATTCGCGGCCAGTCGCCATTTTAAAATGCCAGTCGCCCAAATTAAATTGCCGAATGTAGACGAGGTAGTCTGAGCCAAAACCCTTCCCTCGAATTAACTGTTACTCCTTGTGCAATGTCTGTACTAGGGGGCAAGTGTAGACATACCCTTAGTCTTTAAGGTGCCATAGGGTTCTAGGGATGTCATAGTATAGTCGAATACCCAACTAACCGATAAGCGAAGACTTATAGGTTGATCCTGTTGATTACACACATTTCACACACAGAACCCCAGCTGCCTCTCTATCAGAGGCAGTAAGATGGTGTGGGAGATGGTGACTCTGAGGAGCTAGCTTTAAGTCAGCTTCCCACAAGAACTGGCTCCACGAACCTGCCTGCTCCCCCCAGGCTCTGCTGCGTCCTACAGAGGCAGCAGCGGAGAGTTGGGAGGATCCAGCTTAAAACCCGGCTCTCTCCAGCACCGGCTCCATGGTACCACCTGCCTTCTCCCCTGCCCCCATGCTGCTGCCTCTATCAGAAGCAGCAGCACGGATGTGGGAGGGCAGGAGAGGCTGCCATGAAGCAACCTCTGTCTGTGGTGGGCTCAGACTTACCACAAACAGAAGCTGTGCCATGGCAGCAGCCCCTGTCCATGGGGGTGCAAGCTCCTCAAAGACAGAGGCTGCTCCACCATCCCACAGAGCAACCTCTGCAGTAAGCCTGGGCTTGCTATGGACAGATGCTGCTCCATGGCAGCAGCCCCTATCTGTGGGGGTCTGAGCTCCCACAGACAGGGGCTGCTGTCACCAAGCAACTTCTGTCTTCGGGGAGCTCGGGGCCCCCCCCGCAGACAGGGATGCTCCATCCTGTTGCCTGTGGTACCAGAGGCAGCAGCACAGGCAGCAGGTGGGAGCCAGTCTGCGTTGGAAGCTGGTTTTTAAACTGGCTCCACTCACGGAGTGGCTCCCATCCGCCATCCCATGCTGCTGCCTTTGATAGAGAGACAGCAACACGGGGTGGCAGGGGAGCACACTGGCTGCCGGCCCCGCCTCCAGGGACTATTGAATAGTCATGTAACTGCTAAAATTTGATGCAGTTACATGACTATTCAATTACATGCTATCTAACATCCCTATAGAACTCTTCGTTTTTACAGATACAGACTAACACAGCTAACCCTCTGAGATTTGTGTGGTTAAAGCATTTCTTTATCCTTAAATTAAGTTAAATGTTCACATGTTCTGTTATGAGAGGGGGAGAATTGAATTTCCTATAGTCTTTCTCTACATCATTATTTTGTATGCATGTTACTTCATAGACTCCCGGTTCTTCCAACTCCTCTTGCAACCAACAGCTGCCCACATAGAATCAAGATTCCACTAGACACTTGTCTATTACACTTATTTACATCCTCATGAACCAGTGGCACAGTAAAAGGATTCTGTTGTTAATATTGGTAGTGGCAAGAAAATACTTAGGTTTCTTAAATTCTGTGTGGAAAAAGTGTAGGTTTTTGTATTAATATACATCTTGTTCCACAGACTTTTCTAGCAAAAATAGTCTCTCTTCAGTGGCACTATACATGTGAATAAGGTTAGGATTGAGCTCATAGATTTCTTCCTCCAAAGGAGTCTTAGGAGTACACAAGAAAATAAAACTACATGAAAGTAATATTATGTGTCATCAATTATTTTTTACCTTAACTGGGATTTGCCTTGATTTTGTGGGACGTCTGATCCTTCATGTTACCGTACTTTAACAGATTTTTGTTTATAAATTTTTAAAGAAGTTAATAAAAGGAAATCAGTCTTTCATATGCTGTGTTTATGGGAGTTGACAATAACTGCTTCTCTGGAGCTTTCTAAGTCTATTGGATAAATACATATTTGTGGTGTTGATAGACTGCATACTTATTTACCCACAAGTCTGTAGCAGCTCTTTGAGACCATATAAATACTCAAATATGAACTTTTTAAAACATTTGTGGAAATCAAGTCAAACTATCTTATTTTAGAAAATATGGATATTTTGAAACTTGATAGTCAATAACATCAACTTTGAATAAGATTTCACAAGTGTATATTTAATGTTAAATCTGTAATACATGCTCAATATTATATGCTGTGTAGCTATTAAAATAGTTACATACGATGACAGTATAAGTATTTATTGGGCTTTTCCCCTTTTTTGGGCGCTTAAAGATTTGTTCCCACTTTCATATGTTATGGCAGTAGGCATTTTTATATAAGTACTCAATAGTCTGTTAACCGTGTTTCAAGTTGCCCCTTTAATAACGTAGAATAATGAAAATAAAGATCAAATTGCTTCTTTGACTAATCTGATATTCAGAATGTTATGTTTATCTCTGTTAGATTTCAATTTTGACAGTGCCACCAGAGGAATTAGGACTGCCAGCAATTCGAATCATTGAATTGTGCTCTTCAACCATGACATGCATGAGAAACACCTGTAAGTACAAAACAGATGTATTTTGACTTTTTCTTTCATCACTTATGAAAACAAATTATTAAAATACTTGTTTGAATCAGTCTTCTATTGCGCAATTATCTGATTATGCTTGAGGAAAATAATCTATAACAGTTTGCTGCTGTCAATAGGAAAAAGAATAATTGCACTCATCCTCATCTTATTCCAGTACCATGTACCTACTATTTCATAAGCTTCTGTGGTCTGCTTTGTTATTTGAAAAGGGAATATCTGAAAACACAGTACCAGCATTGTTTCTATAAACTCTTGCTATAATGCTCCTTATCTCCAGAAGAGTCTCTGGAGAGAGCAGATGATGTAGATATAGTCCTCACATCCATTTGCAGTTGGGACCACATACTGTTTTATATCATTTATCTCATAAGATATTATATCATTATTCCTGGGGGAATTCTGCACCAGAAATACAAAATTATGCATAGTTTGTCAAAATAACACAGTATAATCACACCAGTTTCACTTATTTTCATAATTTATTTTAACGATACAGAAAAAATAACTGTTCAGCATTTCTTAAACATGACAGGTAAGTAACAAATACATGATAACCAAGACCCTGCTTTCCAGTTATAATCCTGGATTTTCATGTAAATTGTATCACTTTTAGTGTTTGGTGTTCTGTAAAGTAGAATGCCACTACAAATTGCTCAGGCTTTCACATGTCATACAGTTTTACTAATTATTGTCCTGCATTTTTTTAAAAATAGATAAGTAAAATAGATTCTGAATTGTAATCTAACCTCTGATATAGGAAAAACAGTTTTGTTGCAGAAATTAATGTCAACATGTGGAGGTTGCCAAACAAAAATGTTGTTAAAGCATGTTTTCACTTGCTCCCGTTGTTGACAGATTGTCCATATTTTTAGCTTCCCTTTCACAGTGGGAGCAAATGCAGTATGGGTCCATATTCCACACCCTCTGGCAACACTGTCCAGAACACAAGCCACAGTATAGAGCACAGGACATCCTACAACCATACAAAATAGCCTGTCAAGCACCACTTTGTTCAGGGGCTTCTGGCATCCTTTTACCAACTGCCATTTTCTGCCAGCATCTGCAGCAAGAAAAAATGGATCCTGCACTTTTCTCACATACTCTGTCATTGGGACCTCACACATAGCTGCAGAGACCATCTTGAAATTACTGAAAGAGTAAGAACACTCAGAGGGAACTGTGTGTGTACATGGACAACAGCAATCTGTCATGGCATTTGGCACACACAGAGCAGTTGTACTGAGTAGATCGTCATTTCTGGGCCAGGGAAACCAGCACTGAGTGGTGGGATTGCACTGTCATGCAAGTGTGGGATGAAGACCAGAGGCAACAGAACTCTAGGATGCATAAAACAACCTTCCTGGAGCTGTATGCTCATCTGACTGCTCCCCCGCCACCCCAACCTGCGAGAGCTATGATGTCACTTACCAGGTGCTAAAATACTGAAGTCCCCTGTGAAATGAGAAAGTCAGAACTTGATATTTCTATAAGCTGAGAAAAATGAGGAAAAAATTTGGCTGCATCTCTGCATTATAAAAGGGACAATTGAACTATAAAAACAATACACGTTTATCTTTAGTAGCATAGTGGATCTGTTTGTTTGCCACTTAGACTTATAAGCTGGCGTTCAAACTCTACAACCGTGGCCACCAACCCATCGAGCACACTCAACTGGTTGATTGCGGGGGTACGACCAATCGATTGCGAGGCGTTCTGCCCCTCCTTATTCCCCTCAACCTCCAAGAAGGAGCCTGCGCTGATGCTACCTCCTGCAAAAATGGAGGTTAGCGCCGGCTTCCTGCAGCGTGGAGGGGAAGTCCCGCAGCTGCGTGCCAGGTCTGCTTTTCCTCTCCCTCAAAAAGCTGGGTCTGTCGCCCCGCCAGTGACTTCCTTCCCCCTGCTGCCTTCCTGCTGGCGGGGGGAGGGAGCAGGGGGAGTAAGAGTCCCGGGACTGCACCAGCTCCAACTTCTCAAGAAGCACATGCCTTCTCCCTCCGTTCCCCATGACAGCCCGCGCTACCTGAGAAGTTGGAGCTGGCGCAGTCCCAGGATGACGACTCCTCCCTGTCCCCCAGCCCTCTCCCCACACAGGAAGGCAGCAGGGGGAAGAAAGTCATCGGCGGGGCGACATACCCAGCTTTTTGGAGAGGGGAAAAGCAGCCCGCATTTCTTCCTGAGACCCTGGACCTGGCACGCAGCTGAGCTGTCCTCATCCCCTCCCCTTGGCCAGACCCCAACAAGTATCCTGCCCCAGCCCCCACCAGCACCCTTCCCCCTGGCCAGACACCATACAGCACCCTGCTCCTGCCCCATTTCCAGGCCCCCACCAGCACCCTGCTCCTGCCCCCTGGCCAGACCCACCCCCCACCAACACCCTGCCCCCTGCCCAGACCCCATCCAGCACCCTGCCCAGACACTATCCATCACCCTGTCTTTGCCTTATGGCCAGACACCCACCAGCACCCTGCTCCTGCCCCCTCCCTCCTGGTCAGACACCTACCCCCAGCTTGCTCCTATAACCTATTTTTCACCCAGATTCTGCACCCTCATTCCTGTTCCACTCACTGGTAGCCCTGTCCCGCACACTGGATCTCTCCTTTTTGGCCCCACCTCGGATTGTAGAGGGGCCCACAAATTCCACTAATCCTGGAACCCCAGAAGAGTTAATCTGGCCTGGGGCTGGAGTGCCACGGGAGTGAGGTGTCTCTGTAGAGGGCACATTAGCGAGGCTTGGGGGGTTTTAGAGCTGTTGTTTTTTGGCTTCTCACTTGTGTGGCCCCAACTGACTTTTCTGTGGGTCAGTGACCCCGACTCAAAACCTGTTTCCCGCCCCTCTCATAAATAAAGACAATACTGACACATTTTGTGTTTGACATAATATTTTATTTTAAAATGAAGCCTGGCCAACAAGCCCACAGTTGGGACCAAGCCCCATCTGGATGCAACATCATAATATTCCTGTACCATAGACCCTCAAAACTGAGCCTATCATACACTGGAACTCCTCTGTCCTGAGCCTCTCACATCCCCAATCTCCTGCACCCCCCAGCAACTCCAGTCTTATGCCACAACACTCCTGAACCATCCACACACTGCAAACCTCTTCCCTGATTCCCTTATATATCCCAACCCACACTCCTGCACCCTCACATCCACAAGCCTGCGGCTGGCTCAGCACCCCAACCCCTCTACCTGACCCTAACACTTTCCAGCCTGGGGTCCCCTCCCTGAGCATAGCATCCCCTTCTCTACCTCCCGTTGCACCCAAATTCCCTCTCACCCCTTCCCCACACCCAAATCCCTCATTCCCACCCCAGAGCACCTCCTGTCTCAACCCAGTGAGAGTGAGTAAGGACTGGGGACAGCAAATGATGGAGAGGAGGGGAACAGAGAGGCAGGGCCTCAAGGAAGGGGGTAGGGACTTGGGAAAGGATGGGGTAGATCTTGGCTTGCCCTGACATTCAAAAAGTGACCTTGGGTGTAAAAAGATTGGAGACCACTGCTCTATAAAAATCATTGGGTTTAGTCTCCAGAGATGTGTATGCTTTATAATATCACCATTCAAGTTGAAGATCTGTTCACATGAGAGAACCAAGATTAGATTAGTTAGGTGGTGTGATTATTTATGAAAAGATGGCAAAGTGTGGGTAGGGAAGTGAGCTTATGTCCTCTATTGTGTTTTTCAGAATTACAAGGGAAGGCCTGCAAAGTTGATGGGTTTCTTTGTGTGTGTGCTTTAAAAAACAAAACAAAACGCTATTTTCCACCTTATTTTTTACATTGGAAATTCAGGGATTGTTTATGCTGCAAGATAAACACAATAACCTGAAGATTTAGCAGTATTATAATATCACTGTTAATAAAAAAAGTGATATCTGAGTTATTGAGAGAAGTGATTTTTACTTTCTTTGTTTTATTTCTTGGAGGGAGAGCAGTGGAGATGGCTTTTATAGTTACTTCACTAAAAATCTTCAGAGAATTTTTTTGAATGAAGCCTCCTGAAGTGTAGATCTGAAATAGCTTCCAATCACCTCTTTTGACTCATCTAAGCTATGCTCCAGAAAAATAGGAAGACCAGATATGAAATTCAATACTTCTTCATGCATCATAAACATGCAAAGAATGGCACAAATGTGACTTTTTTTTGTAATCTTTTAGAATACCTTTAAGCCTAACAACATGAACCACATCCCATATGATGTGTGGTATGCAGAGTTACTGATAGTTCACTTCATAGCATAGCCTTTTGACATAAGTAGCAAATATACTTAGGAAGAGGGAATTTTTTTCACATAATATTTTGGAAACAGTCTTTGTTTTAGGGTCCTGTGGTTCTTCATCTTTTTCCTTTGTTTCTGGTTATATTGTGTTTCTGTGCATACTCTGCAATTAATGTTATTTTATTTGATTGTATTTTCATATATACAATTAATCCAACATCATAAACTTCCTCCTGTCAATTAGGGATGTCATTGTGTAGACGACCATACAGTTAACAGATAAACCTGGGCTTATTAGTTAATCCTTTTGACTACACGCATTCCCCCCACCCCTTGCTGCCTCTCTATTAGAGGCAGCAAGGAGGGGATACAGAGCTGAAAAAGTCGGCTCCCCACAAGCACTGGATCCACTAGCCCCCTCATCCCTGTGCTGCTGCCTCTGATACAGAGGCAGCAGTGCAGAGGGTGAGGCAGACAGGTGAGGGTCGATACATGCGGAGACATGGCTTTTAAATCCGTTCTCCACCCATGCCAGCTCCATGGAATTCCCCCCCCCCCCTTTGCTGCTTCCTACAGAGGCATTTAGGGGTGGGCAGGCAAGAGCTAGTGCTGGGGGGAGCCAACTTATCAGAGACAGCAGCATGTGGAGAACAGGGGAGGCTGCTTCTGCAAAACAGCCCCTGTCCATGGTGGGCCCGTGGGGCGTCCGAGCTCCCTGCAGACAGAGGCTACTCCGGCAACCCTCCAAGCAGCCTCTGTGTGTGGCGAGCTTGGGCCCATCATGGACAGTGGCTGCTCTGCGGCAGCAGCCCCTCCACGGGGTGGGGTTCAAGCTCCCCACGGACAGGTGCTGCTTCCATGGACAGGGGCTGCTTGCCACACTGTGCTGCTGCCTCTGTATCAGATGGCAGCTGGGAGCCAGTCTGTGCGGGAAGCCCATTTTTAAACGGGCTTCCCTCACAAACCAGCTCCCGCTTGCCACTCCCCTCTGCTGCCTCTGGTAGAGAGGCAGCAGTGTGGGCTGGTGGGGGGTCCTTGACAGTGGGACCAGGAGTGCACAGGGTGCTGGCCTCACCTCTGGGAACTATCAAATGGTCATGTAACCACTAAAATTTGATACGGTTACATGACTATTCGGTTACACAGTATCTAACATCCCTCTTGTCAATGAATAAAGCACTAACCATCTGAATTTCATCTGACATCTCTTTAGAGTTTGTTTTTTAAAAGACAAATTGCTATGGCAAAAACACTATCACATAATAACAGTTTTTCTCTTTGTATCTATAGCATGTAGTACCAATATTAGATAATGGGATTTTTTCATCATAATAACATTAGAAAGGAAATGAGATTTTATCAGAATTGTATTGCTATAGGAAATATTTCTGCCTTAACTCAAACACGTTTTGTTTTTCTTCATTTAAATCGTTCTGGGGTTGTTTGGGGCTGGGAATTAGAGGTTCAATATGCAGGTTACCCCAAGGACAGAGGACAACCCCAGCCCTCTCTCAGCACAGCAGCTTGGGGCCTCTCCATGGCTGCTTCAGCTCCGGCACACAGAGCCAGGGAAGGGGTGCATATCCCCTGTCTGAGAGACAAACAACACAAACAAACACCATGAAATACTTCAGAGGGGTAGCCGAGTTAGTCTGTAAAAGGAAAAACTTAAAAAACAAAAAATAGTCTAGTAGCACCTTAAAGACTAACAAAACATGTGGATGGTCTCATGAGCTTTCGTGGGCACAACCCACTTCTTCAGATAAAATGTGAAGAAGTGGGTTGTTCCACGAAAGCTCATGAGACCATCTACATGTTTTGTTAGTCTTTAAGGTGCTACTAGACTATTTTTTGTTACGTTTTTCTCTGAAATATATATTAGATAGCTGTCCTTTTATCCATCCCTCCCTTTGGTGGCCCAATGGGTATATAATGGGTCCCAGAGCTCCTCTCCTGGCCCTTGCTGCTACCCTTCTACAGTAGGGCTACTCAGCACGTGTCCCATTTGTTTGCAGTCCACAGTGCAGTTTGGATTTATGCAGGGCTTGACATGCGGTCTGCAGGTGGTATCCTTTGAACATGGCCTCCTCTGGGAACACGCTCCATAATGGCATATCAATATAATGGTCTTCTGTTGATAGGTGTTTTAGTAGTTAAATTCCTGCACTGTCATTGCTCATTAAAAGTGCTATCATGTGGGTAGAAATTGGGTAAATATTGCATTTTATTAATATCAGCTGAACTGACTTAAATGGGGCCTGCGTGTTGTGTAGTCTTGCCTTAATCTTTCTAATCAATGTGAAAGAAGCTACAGGCAGTCCCCGGGTTACGTACAAGATAGGGACTGTAGGTTTGTTCTTAAGTTGAATCTGTATGTAAGTCGGAACTGGCGTCCAGATTCAGACACTGCTGAAACTGACCGCCAGTTCTGACTTACATACAGAATCAACTTAAGAACCCCAGGCGTCCCCAAGTCAGCTGCTGCTGAAACTGATCAGCAGCTGATTCCAGGAAGCCCGGGGCAGAGCAACTCTGCCTGGGGCTTCCTGTAGTCAGCGCTGGTCAGTTTCAGCAGAAGCTGACTTGGGGACGCCTGGGACAGAGCAGCTGGGGTGCTACTGGACCAACCCAGCAGCACCCCATCTACTCTGCCCCAGACGTCCTGATTCAGCCGCTGCTGAAACTGACCAGCAGCGGCTGAATCAGGACCTGGGGCAGAGCAGCTGGGGTGCTGCCGGGTTGGTCCAGTAGTGCCCACGGGCGCTGCAGGACCAATCGGCAGCGCCCCAGCTGCTCTGCCCCAGAGTCCAAAACAAAAGCCTGGTCTGCTGGGGGGGGGGGAGCACACTAGCTGCGCCCCCCCCCCCCCCAGCAGACCAGGGACACGGGGAGCAGAGCCGCAGCGGCAGCGGGGTGCCGCGCCTCTGAGGCTTTGCTCTGGCAAAGCCTCTGAGGCGCGGGACCCCCCGCGGCTGCGGCTTCAGTCAGGGTGCCTGTGGTCTGCTGGGGACCGTCCCCAGCAGACCACAGGCACCCGGACTGAAGCCGCAGCCGCGGGGGGTCCCGCGCCTCTGAGGCTTTGCCAGAGCAAAGCCTCAGAGGCGCGGGGAACCGCCGCTGCTGCCGCCGCTCCAGTCTGGATGCCTGTGGTCTGCTGGGGACGGTCCCCAGCAGACCACAGGCACCCGGACTGAAGCCGCAGCCGCGGGGGGTCCCGCGCCTCTGAGGCTTTGCCAGAGCAAAGCCTCAGAGGCGCGGGGAACCGCCGCTGCTGCCGCCGCTCCAGTCTGGATGCCTGTGGTCTGCTGGGGACGGTCCCCAGCAGACCACAGGCACCCGGACTGAAGCCGCAGCCGCAAAGGCCAGAGCAAAGCCTCAGAGGCGCGGGGAACCGCCGCTGCTGCCGCTTTGACTGAACCGGCAGCAGCGGCGGTTCCCCGCGCCTCTGAGGCTTTGCTCTGGCAAAGCCTCAGAGGCGCGGGACCCCCCCGCGGCTGCGGCTTCAGTCCGGGTGCCTGTGGTCTGCTGGGGACCGTCCCCAGCAGACCACAGGCACCGGGTCTCATGCGGCAGCAGCGGGGGTTCCCGCGCTTCTGAGGCTTTGCTCTGGCAAAGCCTCAGAAGCGCGGGAACCCGCCCGCTGCTGCCGCTTGGGTCCCGGTGCCTGTGGTCTGCTGGGGACGGTCCCCAGCAGACCACAGGCACCGGCACCCAAGTGGCAGCAGCAGCGGTTCCCGCGCTTCCGAGGCTTTGCTCTGGCAAAGCCTCAGAAGCGCGGGAACCCGCCCGGTGCCCCTGGTCTGCTGGAGACGGTCTCCAGCAGACCAGGGGCACCGGAGCAGCTTACGAACGGGGCTTTCTCGCCCCGACTTCCGGGGCGAGAAAGCTCCGTTCGTAAGTGCGGATCCGACATAAGTCGGATCCGCGTAAGTCGGGGACTGCCTGTATTTGCATATACATGCAGCTACACTTAAATTGCAGCCCTTAGCATATGCTGAGAGTATCAGTTTTGGCCCCGGTGCTTCCAAAGTTTAGTAGCCCTGTTCTACAGTATAACTGTCCCTCCTACCAGACCTCTCCCTTCCTATCTTATGAGAAACAATCAAATTCCAGCCACATCCCATTGTCCTGGAACAACCAAACCCTTACTTTGCTTTAAGTTAGGATAAGAGGAAGCTGCATACCAAATTTGATGATCTTGAATAGAAAAACACATGGACAGATGTACAAACTCTTTACATGAATATAAAAATATGAATTAAATTATTAGAAGGAACCTTCCAGTGTTTTCATTAAAATTTCCTATTTTCAAGGCTTTATTTCTGAACTATTAACATTTGATGTGGTTTGAAAACAATTAAAAATATGTTCCTATTGAATCTCAGAAATAGCTGTTGGTCTTTTCTGAATTCTGTAAAAAGAGTTTATCGAAGTTACTTCAAGGAGATAAAGTAGAATGAGATCGCATTGATTATTCAACAGTTTAACAAGTAATAACTTTAATAACCAATTTATGTCCCATAACCTATATCTGAATTCAGGTTTTCAGAAGTGAAAGCATGCTGAGCTTATTTACTAAGCCACCTAATCTATTAAAATTGTTTATAGTATAGAATAAATAAATATCAGTTTAAAAATCATTATGTTATGTATGGATACAAGCAAATACTTTGTCAGTTATATTGAAAATGTTCATTTATTTAAATGGCAAATTTGTTATTGTTCAATCAATTATGAAGCACAGAACAGGAAATCGCTGTGTCTGGCTATGCCGAAAGGATAGAAGACATTTGATAAGGGTTTAATCAGGCTGCAACTTTATTATTAGATATTTGGGACTACCAGGCAGATAACATGCAGGTAACCCTTTCTTTTTTTCTCTCAGAATTAACTGGTGGAAGGAGTGTCTCTTTTCTAGCTCCCTCGCTTTTCCACTCCCGTCCCTCCAGCAGATCCATTTCCAAGAGGCTTAACTCAACTGTCCCCATTTCTATCCAGATCCCTCCAGCAAAATCTTTGCTGCCAAGACCTTACCAACCATCTCCCTTGTAAGAGTGGAAAGGTGGACTATAATGATAGGGGACTGGCTCCATGCCATACCAATCATAGGAGTCCCCAATTACTTCCAGCTTGCTCAGTTACCAGGTATCTCTCGTTAAGTCCTTCCCACAAGCCATTTATCTATTACTATATACTTTCTTTTATAGAGTACTTATACTGATCATCCATTATACATTTAAATTTGTTACAACATATGGCCTACCACCCTTCACATTCTGCATGAACAGCCCACCTGAACTGACTGAGGAAGGTGAAAAAAAATCCCAATTGCACCTGGCCAATATGGTGGAAAGGGAAAAATTTCTTTCCAGCCCCACTCAATGGGGTGGCCAGTGTAATGTCCACAGCAGATATAGTCAATAACCTGGAATATTTGCCATCAGAACAGAGAGGGAGGAGGGGTACTGCCAGTCTTGCTCCATGAATAAGAGGGAAGGGTCTAAGCACAGGCTAGCCTTTTAAAAGCTCTCCTTCCTAATGAGTCGACCACCATGCTGGCCCCCTTTCCAACAATTGTACTTCACACGCCCCGCCCACCCCCAAGCCATCAGGGATTGCTTTCCTTTCTTCCCCAACCTATCAAGAATTGCTCTCTTCTTCTGGCCAGCTCAACCAGTATTCTCCAGCTTAAGATGCAAGATGGTGAAACCCAGAAAACCTATAATGTTCAGAGTGGATATAAAATTACATGCTAGTGTGACAACGTGTCGGGGAGCCCCTGACCCTCCACCCCCATCTGCAGCCAGATGTGACTCTGTCAGTCAGTAGAGTAGAAGGTTTTTATTGCTTCTCAGAGATCCAGTGTAGCATAGGATTGATGCTAACTCAGGAGCCAGGACAGACAGCCTTATTCCTCTTGGGGGGAAGGAGCTTCACCCCCTTCCTTGGTCTCGAACATCCTCACTCCCCCTAACCTAACTCAACTCCCCGGCCCTACCCCCCAGCTAGGTGGCTGGCTCCACCTGTCTTCCTTTGTCTCTCTCTGGAACAGCCTTCTTATCTGCTCAGGCTGGGACTAGGTGTCTGGGCCAATACACATACGCATGTGGGGTGAATCATTGGGAATCAAACAACACAGCTGGGATATTAACACTGGATTACAAGACAGACAGCACCCCACTATGTCACAGGTAGTAATAGTCAAAATTGAGGCTAAAATCTAGCACAAGAGTCTTAAACCATTTACTCCATTCTGCCTCTCCACATTACTTCCACTTTTTGTAGCCCTTCCTCAGAATGTACTTCTTTTGAGGGATTTAAATTGCACAATTTGGGTATGTCTACAGAGAAGATCAAAGCTGCCACTATCAATCTTTCAGGGTTCAAATTAGTGGGCCTAGTGAAGACATGCTAATTTGAATTGAGGGGGGCATTCTGGTTGATGGTCCGGTGGTCCTGCTTCCATGAGGAGTAAGGGAAGTCAAATGAAAGTGTTCTCCCTTCGACTTCCCGCAGTCTAATTAAGATACTTTGGCTGCAATCTTAGTTTGACCTTATCCTGTAGCATAGACATACCCTTTGATACTTTTCGTATTTTGTTCTTATACTCAATTAGTGATGAACTAGTGGGGGTTTTTTTGTTTTTTTTGTTTTTTTGCCATAGTATTGGAAATATATAGTGGCATTTGGGTAGAGCTAAATTCTAGTAGCAGAGCATATTTCATAAATCTCTTATTTTATTTTTACATCATTATCTGTAAATGGGTTTTAACCTGACTGATTTCTCCTTCAAACAATTACTTAAGATAAGTATACAAATACATCTAGTCTTTGATCATAATGCATAAATGACAGGCATATAATCGGTATTGCCAGCTGAGTGGAACCAAACTCCTTCACTTGCCCTAAAAATTGAGACTGTAATGATGAAATCATGAACTAAACTCATCATTCTTCTCGCTAGAAGAATTACTGCAAGACAAATGTTGGCAACCACTGTATCTAATGCAGTTATTCCTGAGTAAATCAAACATAATCAAAATATATACTGATGAGACTTTGTGACTTATAATCATAACCTCAAAGGTAATAAAAATCTTTTTGTAGAAAGTAAATGATGTGAACTTCAGTGATTTATAGGTTTTATGTTTTATTTTGGTTTTTTTTAGAAAATTTTGAGAAAACATTTGAGGTAGTGAGCATTTTAGTTAAGGTTGCAAGATGGCTTTTGCTATCATCACATGTTCTAAAATTTACTTATCTTTGAGATGTACTTTATTTTTGGGCTGAAAGCTTCCATTCATGGTTGAGCTCAAGGATGAATTAATTTTTTAATAATCAAGAATATGTTTTCTGATTTTCATCTTTGTTACCGAAGACAAAAGATGCTCTAACTTTGGTGGTACCAGTTCATCTAAAATGTTTTTCATACATTCGTAAACGAAATAACTTTAACACTATCCTAGACTGCAGTTTACAAAAGAAGTATCATGATTTAAAAAAAACAACATTTTTTATTACAAAGCTGTGCACAGTTTTCTTAAAATAAGGTTTGTGTCTGTGTAGTAACATTTTTATTAAATTTTAAATAATTGCCTTTCATACTGTGGGATTGATTAAAATTATATGTGATGTATAGTGCCATAAGAATGGAAAGATGAAAACCTATTCAGAGTTGGAGTTGAAAATCTGTGGAGATGCTCAAATCATGGTTACACATCGCCACAATGATGCTACTAGTTTTTTTCCTTTCCACTGCCTTCCCTTGAGACAGATTGTCTTATCCACTGATGAAAATGGGAGCTTGCAAATACTATGTGTTGATCGAGATAACTCGCTACTTGCATAGGAAGAATTGGAGATAGTAAACAGAGTGTTTAGCCTCTCCATTGCTGTGCAAGTCCCATACTTCTAAAAGGCTTTCAGTCACAGGACTGCTCCTTCATGAATTGAGAGCTATGTGTTCCCCTGCAGCTGCATACCAGTAGAGGGGGTCCAGCAGGAGCTAATGCTTGCTTCAAGATCTTTAACACTAAACAAAGATCTATGGAGTCTTAATAGTGACAATATAATACAGTAGCTGGCTCCATCCACAAACAAGACCCTGTAGAACAGAGAAAGAGACTACATAGGTGCCCCATGGGATAGCAGTAGAAAATTCCAGCCTTTTTTCATAAAAAAAAATCCAGCAACCAAGACAATTAAATGTAAAACCCATATTCATAAAATGTTTCAAATTTGATCATATGCGGGAAGTATATAGTTTTGTATTTAGTAGCAAGATGGACTTGCCCATACAGTATGTAGCATTTTTTCTTTTGATTAGATATGGTTAATAGTAAATGCCTATTACGCCTGCTGGCGTGTAGGGCAGCAACGAAAGTTCTCCATTTTTGTTTGTCTTTGGCCATTTTCTCCAGCGTGTCCCAGTTGTAGTTCATTCTCTTCATATCTGCCTCAACAGTACACCGCTATGTTGTCTTGGGCCTCCCATGTTTCCATTGTCCTTCAGGCGTCCAGTGAAGTGCTATCTTTACAATGGCGTCTGCCTCCCTTCTCCAGCGTCTTCTCATAATGATAGTGGTCATGTCCTCCTGGTGGCATCGCAGGAGCAGGTCGTAGATGGAGATTGTTTTCAGCCAAAAGATGTGAAGTATCTTATGAAGGCTGGTGGTGTGAAAGGATGAGAGCTTGGCACGGTCGCACTCTGTCATCCGCCAGCGCTCTGAGCTGTATAGTAGTGTTGATATGACACAGCTGTGGTACAGCTTAAGCTTGATGTGGACACTGTACTGTTTAGATCTCCATCATGGCGGATGCTGCTGCCTAAGTATGTAAAGTTGTCTGTGCTGGTTAAGTCTGCATCATCTATCTTGATTGGTGCTGGTGAATCTATATTGAGAATCATAATCTCTGTTTTCTTCTGGCTAACTCTTAGTCCAACCTGGCATCCAAAGGTGCATAGGTATTGTGTCTTTTCCTGCATGTGTTGATGGGTATGGTCGTCTGCAAAGTCAAGGTCTTCCAATGTGGAAAAAGGTGTCCATCTGATACCCCTTGATGCATCTGCTGTTGTTCTCCACATCACCCAGTCGATCAACATGTTGAAGAGTAGTACAGACATGACACATCGCTATCTGACCCCCGTCTTGACTTCAAAAGACAGATCTCAGTATCCCACGCTACATGTGAAGTTGGTTTAAAAACTCTTAATGAGCTAGACCACTTGCAGAGGGATTCTGTAGGCTCTCAGAATGTGCCAAAGGCTTTCTCTGTGTATGCTGTCAAAAGCCTTCTCAAAGTCAACAAAGTTTATGTACAACTGTCTCTTCCACTCTGTGCACTGCTCTATGATGTTTCTCAGGGTGAAAATCTGGTCTATACATCCTCTTACCTTGTGAAATCCAGCTTGTTCTTTCCTCAGAGACTTGTCAACAGCATCTAGATCCGCTGGATGATCTTGCTGGGTATGGATAAAAGGGTGATCCCGCACCAATTGTTGCAGTCACTAAGTGCTCCTTTCTTAGGAATCTTGATGATGACTCCTTTGGTCCAGTCCTTGGGTATCTGTTGTCCTTCCCAAATTGCTACAAACAGTGGTTGGAGAATGGTGGCTGCAAGTTCTGGGTCTGCTTTAAACAATTCTGCATCCAGGTTGTCAGGTCCTGGAGCTTTGCCATTTTTCAGGGATCTCATGGTTGCACTGATTTCTTCTTTCTCTGGTGGATCAATATTAATATCAAGGTCCTCCTCAGCTTCCTGAATGTCCACTTCTTCTTCAGGTGGTGGTCTATTCAGAACCTCTCTGAAATGTTCTGTCCAGCATGCTTCTTGCTGTTTCTCTGTTGACAGTAACTGGCCTTATTTGTCCTTAATGGAGGCACTTGTCCTGCCATAATACTTGCCACAAACAAGCTTGGTGATTCTGTACAGGTTTCCTTGCTCCCCTTGATTAGCTTCATCTTCAGCTTTTGTGGCAGGGTCCTCCATGAAAGCTTGTTTGTCTGCCCTCACTAACTTCTTTACTTTTTGATTTGCCTCTCTGTAATTCTGCTTGTATCTTTCTTGAATTCTGGCTGATCTGGCGTCTACCTCTCTCTTCTTTATGTCCCATCTCTCTTTGATGGCTTTCCAGGTATCAGGCTTAATCTACTCCTTCCTCTTCTTCCTATCTTGAAACCCAGACAGGCCTCACTGCTCTTTGTGTAGACTGAGCACAATCTGTTCCCATGCCATGTTAATCTGTGATACTGGTAGATACGTCATCCCTTAAATCTTGCAAAGCTTGGAGTCTGTTCCTTGGTTGAATGGTGAAGGCAGTCTTTGTGGTGACATCTCATAACTTTTCAACATTGAAGCATCTTTGTATGGATGTCTTAATACCTATTCTTCACAGCTTAAGTTTCACAAGTGCCATCACTAAATGGTGATCACTACCAACGTCCGCTCCTCTCTTCATTTTTACATCTTGCAAGCAGCGTCTCCATGACCATCATCAGATGATCGATCTGGTTCTTGCCTCTGCCATTTGGTGAAAACCAAGTCAGATTGTGAATGTTGCGGTGTGGGAAGAGTCTCCCTCCAATGACAGAACAAAACCCTACAAGTATCTCACCATTATCATTCATGGTGCCACACCCATGTCTGCCCATGGCCCTGTCATAGTGTGTGTTGTCATTTCCCACATTGGCATTTGGCTCTCCCTTGATGATGATAAGATCATGGTGTGGTGTAGACTCCACTTCTGCCTGAAGCTGCTCCTAAAAGATGTCTTTAATTTCTTCACTACTGTCATTGGTTGGAGCATAAACCTCGATCAAGGTGATGTTCACTTGTCTTCTTTTCAGTCTGACCCTCATCAATCTGCTGTTGACAGGTTTCCACTTTAGCAAACATTTCTCAATCCCCTTCTTAAGGATGATGGCCACTTGCTCTTGATGCTGGTCATAGTCTCTTCCAGAGTAAAGCACTGTTTCTCCTGCAGAAGTCTTCAGTCTCCCCGATCCTGTCCATCTACTCTCACTAACACCAAGGACATGTAAATTGTTTCGTCTCATTTCGGCGACTATTTGTGCTAACTTGCCAATATTGTACATGGTTCATATATTCCGGAATCCAATTCTGGTCTTTGTCTTGCTGTCCATCATCGTGGCAGTAGCTTCCTCATGGTTTTCACTACTTTCAGTCATACAGGTCTCCAGAGAAGACTTTGGAAGGCCATCGCACAAAGTTGTAGGAGAATTCTTCATTGTTGTTTCCATAACAATTTTTTTCTAGGTCAGAGTTGTTAGCCCTGAGCCAAACACCCAACCTGGAGGACCAGTGAATCACACTTAGTCTGGTCTTTCGACCTGTCTGGCATGGATGATCCTACCAGGAGCACTAGGCTCCCGCCAACTTAGCTCTAGGGGTCACTGAGACACACAAGCCTCCCAACTGCTACAAGGTAGCAATCCATTGGAGGGGTTGATTAGATATACAGGACCATAAATATATACTTTACACATAGAAAAGATCTCTAACAATCAAATCTTTCATAGAATCATAGGGTTGGAAGAGACCTCAAAAGGCCATAGAGTCCAATCCCCTGCTAAAAACGGGACCAGTCCAAACCAAATCAGTCTAGCCAGCACTTTGTCAAACCAGAAATTAAAAACCTCTAGTGATGGAGATTGCACTACCTCCATACCCTAGTGCTTCACCACCCTCTTAGGAAAAACTAATTCTCTTGTATCCAACCTAGACCTCCACCCCACAACTGGAGACCATTTCCTCCTCAGTGTTAGATAGCTTTCTACACTATATTATTCAGAACTTCATAGTCTCTTTTTTAGATACTTGAATCATGCTATCCCCAGATGAATTGTCATGAATATTTAGTAGACCACAAGCAAGATCTGTTTGTTTCCCCCACCCCCAATTTATCATGATGATTGATGGCAAATTATTTTTTACTCTCATATATAAGAAAGTGGACAAATAAATTTTTGCAGTGCAGTCTTATTTGATATTGTGTATGTATTTAATTCATGTAACTTGAATCAGAAGCCAGTTCGTCTTAGGGATGTGAAAGATTAACCAGATAACTAGTAAGCATCATCCTTAATAGGTAATCCTTACTGGTTCCAATTAACCAGTGGGAGCTGGAGCAGCTCCCTGCCCACTGTGGAACAACGCAGGCCCAGGCACATAGTAACTCACAAAGTAGATTGGGAAAGCAGAAAAATTGGACTGAAGATAAGCATTAAGAAGACAAAAATTATGACAATTGGAAGAAGAGAAAGAGGTAAAACCAAACAGACAGGCTACATCTACACTGGCATGATCTTGCGCAACAACTCTTTTGCGGAAGAGTTCTTGTGCAAAAACTCTTCCAGAACAGAGCGTCTACACTGACCTGTGCGTTTGCGCAAGAGATGTGCTTTTGCACAAGAGCATCCATGCCAGTGTAGATGCTCTCTTGCGCAAGAAAGCTCTGATGGCCATTTTAACCATAGGGCTTTCTTGCGCAAGAAATTCATGTTGCCTGTCTACACTGGCCTCTTGCACAAGAACAGTTGCGCAAGAGGACTTATTCCTGAGTGGGAGCATCAGAATACTTGCGCAAGAAGCCCTGATTTCATACATTAGAACGTCAGTGTACTTGAGCAAGAACTCGCGGCCAGCATAGACAGGTAGCAAGTTTTGGCGCAAGATCGCACCAATGTAGACACAGCCACAAAGAATTAGAATCAGTGAGGAAAAAAATGTGCACATTGAGAACTGTATCAAAGAATGAGAATTGTGAAGTTAACATAAAAAGAAGAATCAGATGTTGTTACTGCATTCAGAAAATCTGCAACATCTGGAAGGCTTATAGATGTTTCATAAAAACAAAAGAGAGCTTTCAAGCTGCTGTTTTTTAGGTTGGAAAGTTATGAAGGCAGCCAATGAACAAAAGGTTTTAACTGGAAAAATGAACTGATCAAGGGAATACTGAGAGTTTCAAGACTTCAGAAAGTAAAAAAAGAAGAGCTAAGAAAAAGTCTGGAATAGGAATTAACACAGTTATAGAAAATTAAAGAAAGACCTCTGTGACTGTTTAGAGATGTGTCAAGAATGGATCTGGAAAGGATACCATATACAGCAACATATAGCACTGTGCAAGAAACTATAAAAAGAATACTGAGAACGTGTTTGATAGACACAGTGAATAATGGCATTGAGCAAAGAGATTTAAAGATGAATAAAGCTGGTTCAATAAAGAAAGTGCTGGAAAGAAGTTATTCAGCACCATTGTTGCCCTTGAGCTGACAGCGAGGAATCAGAGTAGATGGAAAAGATCTAATTTTAAACAACAAACAAAGGGGATGGTGAGCTCACAGACAAAAGAATGGGATCTTCACTGTGACACAGCTAGGATACTCACTTCAGCTCTGAGAATATTGGCTGTACTGTCTTCCATGTGAATGTTCTCAGCTGGTGGGCCATTAAGAGTACAAAATCAAACAAAAATCTAGATAAATTTACTTGAAAATAAATATTCTTTATCAGCATTTTTCAGAAGTGATATCTCCTCTAACTAAGATTTATAGTTCAATTGTGGAGGAACTGCAGCTCCATTGGTGGAAATCAGATTTGCAAGCTAATATCTGATGACATTCTTCCCAAATATTCTGTTGGAAAGCATAGGAACAAAGCATCCATTGAAGCCATGGCTAAGGGGAAATAGTTCTCATTAAAAATGTTGGCTACTAAGTGTTTTCAAATATAATTTGATGTAATGTAATAGTTTAGACAGGACTTTATTTAGATACCTAAATTGAACCTGTTGGGAGCTAAGCTCTTCTGAAAATCTGGTTCAAAATTAGGGAGCTGTGAATATATTTCTGCTGATAGCAATTATTCTAAAATGGAAATTCTAAACTCTGACATGGCTCTATTTACTGTAAATCTCAGTAGTTATACATATTTTGATCCATCTTTCATTTTTACAAGTATCTGTGACATGGCTGAAATTTTGTCTAAGTATATGTATCACTTCTTCTTGTTGTTACTACTTATCATGTCCTGATATTAGAAGCCTTTTCTGTAAGTGTAAAATCTCTTACTCATAGACTCATAGACTTTAAGGTCAGAAGGGACCATTATGATCATCTAGTCTGACCCCCTGCACAGTTCAGGCCACAGAATCTCACCCACTGCTCCCAGAATAATCCTCTCACCTATATCTCCGATATTGAAGCCTTCAAATACTTTGAAGACCCCAAGATGCAGAGAATCCTCTAGCTGTGATCTGTACCCCATGCTACAGAGGAAGGTGAAAAACCTCCAGGGCCTCTGCAGATCTACCCTGGAGGAAAATTCCTTCCCGACCCCAAATATGGCGATCAGCTAAACCCTGAGCATGTGGGCAAGACTCACCAGCCAGACACCCAGAAAGTTCTCTAGTAATTCCTGTCATCCCTCCATTGACCTATTTCCCACTGATAATGAATGGTCAATTAGTTACCAAGATCATGTTATCTCATCAAACCATCCCCTTCATAAACCCATCTAGTTTAATCTTGAAGCCAGATAGATCTTTTGCCCCCACTTCTTCCCTTGGAAGGCTGTCCCAGAACCTCACTCCTCTAATGGTTAGAAACCTTCATCCAATCTCAAGTCTAAACTTCCTACTAGCCAGCCTATATCCATTTGTTCTTGTGTCCACATTGGTATTAAGCTTAAATAATTCCTCTCCTTCCCTGGTATTTATCCCTCTAATATATTTAAAAAGTGCAGTCATGTCCCCCCTCAGCCTTCTTTTGGTTAAGGTAAACAAGCCAAGCTCCTTGAGTCTCCTTTCATAAGACAGGTTTTCCATTCCTCGGATCATCCTTGTGGCCCTTCTTTGTACCTGTTCACGTTTGAATTCATCCTCCTTAAACATGGGAGACCAGAACTGCACACAGTATTCCAAATAGGGTCTCACCAGTGCCTTGTATAATGGCACTAACACCTCCTTATCCCTACTGGAAATACCTCGCCTAATACATCCCAAGATCGTATTTGCCTTTTTCACGGCCATGTCACAATGGTGGCTCATAGTCATTCTATAATCAACCAGGACTCCGAGGTCGTCCTCCTCCTCCATTACTTCCAACTGATGTGTCCCCAGCTTATAACTAAAATTCTTGTTATTAATCCCTAAATGCATAACCTTACACTTCTCACTATTAAATTTCATCCTATTTCTATCACTCCAATTTACAAGATCATCCAGATCTTCCTGTATGATATCCCGATCCTTTTCTGAATTGGCAATAGCTCCCAACTTTGTGTCATCCGCAAATTTTATTAGGACACTTCCACTGTTGGTGCCAAGATCAGCAATAAAAAGATTAAATAAAATTGGCCCCAAAACTGATCCCTGAGGAACTCTACTAGTAACCTTCCTCCAACCTGACAGTTCACCATTCAGTATGACCCACTATAGTCTCCCCTTTAACCAGTTGCTTATCCACCTCTCAACTTTCATATTAATCCCTATCATTTCCAATTTAACCAATAATTCCCCATGTGGTACTGTATCAAATACCTTACTAAAGTCGACGTAGATTAGATCCACTTCATTTTCTTTATCTAAAAAATCTGTTACTTTCTCAAAAAAGGAGATCAGGTTGGTTTGGCACGATCTACCTTTTGTAAAACCATGTTGTAATTTGTCCCAATTGCCATTAGCCTCAATGCCTCTAACTACTTTCTCCTTCAAAAATTTTTCCAGGATCTTACATACTACAGATGTCAAACTAACAGGCCTATAGTTACCCAGGTTGCTTTTTTTCCCCTTTCTTAAAAATCGGAACTATATTAGCAATTCTCCAGTCAAATGGTACAACCTCTGAGTTTAGAGATTTATTAAAAATTTTTGCTAATGGACTTGCAAGTTCATGCGCCAGTTCCTTTAATATTCTTGGATGAAGATTATCTGGGCCCCCAATTTTACTCCCATTAAGCTGTTCAAGTTTGGCTTTTACCTCGGATATGGTAATATCTACCTCCATATCTTTAGTCCCATTTGTTAAGTTACCATTATCCCTAAGCTCTTCATTAGCCTCATTAAAGACTGAAGCAAAGTATTTGTTCAAATATTGGGCCATTCCTAGATTATCCTTAACCTCCACTCCATCCTTAGTAACTAGCGGTCCTACTTCTTCTTTTTTTGTTTTTTTTTTCCTGTTTATATGGCTATAAAACCTTTTACTATTGGTTTTAATTCCCTTTGCAAGGTCCATCTCTACCTGACTTTTAGCTTTTCTCACTTTGTCCTTACATGCTCTAACCTCAATAAGGTAGCTTTCTTTACTGATCCCTCCCATTTTCCACTCCTTATATGCTTTCTGCTTTTTCTTAATCACCTCTCTGAGGGTATGTCTACACTACCCCCTAGTTCGAACTAGGGGGGGTAATGTAGTCATATGGAGTTGCAAATGAAGCCCGGGATTTGAATTTCCTGGGCTTCATTTGCATAAAGCCGGCCGGCACCATTTTTAAATGCCGGCTAGTTCGGACCCCGTGCCGCGCGGCTACACGTGGCATGGACTAGCTAGTTCGGGTTAGGCTTCCTAATCTGAACTAGCTGTACACCTCGTTCCACAAGGCGTACAGCTAGTTCGGATAGGAAGCCTAATCCGAACTAGCTAGTCCGTGCCGCGTGTAGCCCCGCGGCACGGGGTCCGAACTAGCCGGCATTTAAAAATGGCGCTGGCTGTCTTTATGCAAATGAAGCCCGGGAAATTCAAATCCCGGGCTTCATTTGCAACTCCGCATGACTACATTACCCCCCCTAGTTCGAACTAGGAGGGTAGTGTAGACATACCCTGAGATGCTTGCTCATCCAGCTTGGTCTAACACACCTGCCTATAAATTTTTTCCCTTTTCCAGGGATACAGGCTTCTGACAGCTTCTGCAACTTTAACTTAAAATAATTCCAGGCCTCCTCCACTTTAAGGTCCATAATTTCTTTAGTCCAATCAACTTCCCTAACTAATTTCCTTAATTTATTAAAGGTTAGCCCTTTTGAAATCAAAAACCCTAGTCTCAGATTTATTTTTGTTTATTCTTTCATTTAATTTGAACTGAGTTAGCTCATGATCACTCAAGCCACGGTTGTCTCCTACAACCATTTCATCTATGAGGTCCTCGCTACTCACCAAAACCAAATCTAAAATAGCATCCCCCCTTGTTGGTTCAGCAACTACTTGATGAAGGAATTAATCAGCTATCACATCTAGGAAAATCTGAGCCCTAGTATTATTACTAGCACTTGTTCTCCAGTCTATCTCTGGAAAGTTGAAATCTCCCATGATTACGCAGTTTCCATGAGTATTTACTTCATTAAAAACATTAAAGAGGTCTCTATCCGTATCCAAATTGGATCCTGGTGGTCTATAACACACCCCAAGCACTATCCCAGGGGAGGATCTGATAGTTTTCTTTCCCAATGTGATTTTTTCCCAAACAGACTCTGTCTTCTCCATTCCATCATTTTTTATTTCTTTACAATCTACCTCATCTTTGATATACAGTGCGACTCCACCACCTTTACCCTTATTTCTGTCTTTCCTAAACAGCACATACCCTTCAATACCTGTACTCCAGTCATGCCTAGTATTCCACCAGGTTTCTGTTATTCCTATAATATCTGGTTTCACTTCCTGGACCAATAGCTCTAGTTCCTCCTTTTTGTTACCTAGGCTCCTCGCATTGGTGTACAAACATCTTAATTTTTGCTATTTGGCCTCATTCACATTCTTTACCCAGTTTGGCACGGACGTTATACCTCCAATATGACCTATTAAACTAGTATCCACCCCACTCTTCCTCATGTTCATTCTCCTACCCCCAGCTATATCCTTTCTTACTTCGTTTTCCTCCCTCTCAGTGTTAAAATCTGGCGTAGAGATTACCTGGGCATCTCCCAACTGTCTCCCCCAAATTCCTAGTTTAAAGCTCTCTTAATCAATTGAGCCAGCCTCCATCCTAGAAGTCCATTTCCCTCCCTACTTAGGTGAAGTCCATCCCTAGAGAACAGTCCTCTGTCCATAAATGCCTCCCAGTGACCATACATCCCAAAGCCCTTCTTATAGCACCACTGCCTAAGCCATCTATTGATCATCATAATCCTATCACATCTTAGTTGCCCTTCTCTAGGAACAGGCAGATCCCACTAAAAATCACCTGAGCCTCAATTTCCTTGAGCATCCTCCCCAGCCTAGCATAGTCTCCCTTAATTCGTTCCAGCGAGAATCTAGCCGTATCATTTGTTCCTACATGAAGGATGATCAATGGATTCCTTCGTGCTCCCTTAGTAATCCTCTTCAACCTCAGTTCCACATCTCGTATCTTAGCACCTGGAAGACAGCACACCCTTCTATTCTCTGGATCAGCTCTGGTTACAGGCCTATCTATTCTTCTCAATAAGGAGTCCCCAGTCACATAGACCTGCCTTTTCTTAGTGACAGTGAAATTCTCTAGTCTATCTCTAGCTTCCTCTGGCTGCAAGTCCTTGCCATTCCTATTTTCCCTTGTAATCCTCTTTAACCCATCCTGTATCCTCCTAATGCTCATTATTGGTGGTGTCTCCATTAAGTCTTCCCCTTTATCTATGGGACTAGCCACTCTTCTCTTCTTCCTTACCCTTCCATCTTCATTATCTACCTGCTGTACCTCTTCTTCATTCTCCAGCTCCACATACCTGTTCTTGAGCTCTATTTTTCCTTCACTTACCCATCTTTTCCTCTGCCTGGTTCTCTTAGTCACATGCTTCCACTGTTCATTTTCTTCACCCAGCAGTCCCCCCTCTGAGGCCCTTGATCCTGCTTCCATCTGCATATCTAAGCTTTCCCCTTCAGCCATGTCATGCCTTTGCCCCATCATTTGCTCAAACCCCCTTCTGAACTCGACCAGAGTTTCCACCTGCATCTCCAGTCCTCGGATCTTTTCTTCCATCAGCTCTATCAGGCTGCACTTCATGCAAACAAAACTCCTTTCAGGTACCTCCTCCAGAATCATGTACATACCGCAGCTACCACATCCAATCATCTTCCTTGTGTTCTCTACTACTTGGGCCATGGCCACTAATGCCTCTGTGTTTTATCTACTTTCTCACCAAAATCCTATTAGTCTGCTGAACAAAAAAACAAACCAAAACACCCCCTCCACAGCAAAAACAAACCCCAAACAAGTTCCAATATCCAAACTCCCACTCAAACTCCCCTGTTTACAGCTCTGTTTGCTGCTCCTGTGCCGCTGACTGACTAGAAGGCTACCTTTATAGGACCCCTAATCAGTGAAGCTCCGCCCCCTAATCAGGGCTCAGCTTCTCTCCCAGCACACTGCCCCTACAAACAATACAAATACAAAACCAGATACAAATTTCTCCTCTTCTCTGTAATTATCCCATGGATCTCACATGGTATTTGCTTTCTCAATGTACACAGACAACTTGGACATGAGCACTGCAAATGTAAAGAGGTCACATTACAGTTCATAAATGTCTCATAATCTAAGAGGGGGAAATTGTCTCTAAAATGTATATTATATTCTTATTCAACAGGCAGTTACACATGTGCTAGGTCAGTGGTCTCCAAACTTTTTTGATCGTGTACCCCTATCGGTAAAAAAATTTTGAGAACGCACCCCCAATATATGTATATTTATTTATTTATAAATTACATGTACTACTTTACTAATATATTATGTACATTATAAAACATGCAAAAAATAGAAATTAAAAAAGGATGAGATAAAGATGAAATAAACAATATTTTTAAAATAATTTTGTATTTTATTTTATTTATTAAGTGTACAGAAAACCTTTTTGCTCCCACTCTACACACCTGCCCTGCCTCTCTCCTCTAGTGCTGGTCCCTCTTCTGCAAGTGTCTGCCCTTCTGCTTCACCCCCAGAATCCTCTGGCACCTGCACCTTCCCTTACCCCTGCACCCTCCTGGTGCCTCCCCCTTCCCTCACTGCCCCTACCCCCTTTGCCCTCTTTTTCCCTGATGCCCATCCCCTCATCACCCTCTGCCCCCCGTTCCCCTCATGCCTCTGTGCCCTCACACATTACTTGCTCCAACCCCACCTTCCTCATGCCCACCCCTTCTTTCAAGCCTTCTCCCAGCACCTCCACCTTCCCCCTCTAGCCCCAGTGCCCTTACCCTCTCCTCTCCCAGCATCACCCTGTCCCCCCTCCCCTCAGCACAAGCCCCTTCCTCTCCCACCCCTTCCCCGTATTTTTCCTCCTTTCCCTCCCCTACCTTCTGTCTTCCAGTTTGTGGGACTGGAATCTGCTATCGGGCCCCAGAAGTCCCCCCAGCCCTGGCTCCAGCTGCTTCCGGGCAGGGCCAGCCGGAGCCATTCTTGTGCCCTGGGCAGACCGTAGCTTGGGCCGGCCCTGCCTCCCGAAGGCGACAGAGTGACGAGTCATCACCACACCCCCTGCTGCATAATCCCTGCCCCCACTCCCCTCGGAGCGATCCCAGGGTGGATCTTCGTGGCGAATTCAGAAGCGTGGCATCCAGGGCAGGGGACTTTTTGAACGTGCTTGTCTGAGCAACACAGTGCAGGGCAGGGGAGGGGGGAAGCGAGCGAGCGACCCCACGGAGATGACCAGACAGGCGCAGTGCCATTCCCAGGCCCTGGCGAGAGCCACTCCGAGGACTGGCATCGGCTCAGCAGCAAATAGCAGCGGCGGCAGCAGCAGAATCCCCGCCGATCCAGCCACCCTGCACCGCGGGGTCCTCCTCCCCCGGCTGTCAGAGTCTTACAGCGTCTGCCGACCCCAGGCATGGCACCAGGCACACGCAGACCTCGCCACTGCTGCTTAACTTGCACCTCCAGTGGCAGCGGGGCCCTCGATGCCCACCCAGCCACCGGTCTCCCCGACACTCTTCCTCCCTGGAGAGGTGCCTTCAGGACAACAAGCAGGCGGGCAGTGCCCCATCCTCCCCACCACACCTTGCAACAGTGCTGACAGGACGCAGCAGCGGTGAGGAGGAGGAGGAGGAAGCGGAATGGCTGCCGCCACGGCTCCCTCCCCAGAGCCCTGACAGCCAGAGCTGGGTCGGAAGCAGCAGGCGGCGTGCCGTGACCATCCTCCTCCCCCTCCAAGCACCACCTCCGGCTCCCTGCACTGAGTACACTGCACATGCACTCCCTCGGATCATCTTGTGCACCCCCTCAGATCGTCTTGCGCACCCCACTTTGGAGACCACTGTGCTAGGTAATAACTTGATAGGATTCCAAGCTCGTAAAACAAAGAGGTCTTTTTAAAGAAGTGCTGCAACTTTCGGTAGCATTTTAGCCTTCTATCCCCTTGAAGGAAAGATCTAGCCCCGCTGTTGCTGCACTGCTGCTGCTGCCTGTCTCCTGAGTAAGAGGCCTGCCCCATTAGGACTAAGAACTTTCAGCTGCAGGTGTTGCCTGCAGCCATTACCAGGTGCGGGCTTAAAGCCAGGAGGCCGCGCCTGGTGGCGGGCTGCTGCTGGCGGGCCACCCCAAAGGGGTGAGCCAAAGGGGGCTGCCCTTTCGGGGAGCCCTTTGGGGGCAGACTGAGGGCGAGGGTGTGTGTTGTGGTGGTGGTAGTTTTGTGTGCTATAGTATAATTTTTGTGTGTGCTGGTGAGAGATCCGGACTGTCCAGCCAAGGGGAACGTAGTTTAGACAGTTATGTCCTTTTCCTTGTTCTGGTCCTGTTTCCAGCCCCAGTAACTCTGGGAACTTTAATACCTGGCCATCAGCTTTGAGGGTGCTGCTGCTGAATGCCAGGTCGGTATCCCTGGATACCGCTGTCATCCATGATTTAATTCTGGATGAAGGGGCCAACCTGGCTGGGAGTAGAGGGAGGCGTTGATCTTTCCCAGTTGTGCCTGGCTGGGTTCTCAGTACAGCACCAGCCGCGGCTCAATGTTCGGGGAGATGGAGTGGTCTATCAAGCTACCATCTCACTGGCTAGGGCCTTGGTCCAACAAAGTGTTAGAATTGTCTGTCTAGTCCCCTGTGCTGTTTAACGTCTACATGAAGCTGCTGGGAGAGGTCATAAGGAGTTTTGGAGGACGGTGCCATCAATATACAGATGGCACCCAACTCTATTTCCCTGTGACATCAGAACCAGGTGTGGCGGTGACTGATCTAAACCAGTGTCTGGAGGCGGTGATGGTTTGGATGAAGTCAAACAAGCTGAAGTTGAATCCAGATAAGACTGAGGTCAAGTAGATCAGGAGGTCGTCTGTTCGGTAATGTGGTGTGGTACCTGTTCTAGGCGGGGTTACTGTCCTCCTGAAAGAACAGGTACGCAGTGTGGGGGGACCCTTTTTTAACATTTGAGAACCAAATTTCTTCAGTGGCCAGGAGTGCTTTTGGGCAACTTCATCTGATCTGCCAGCTGCGACCCTTCCTGAACAAGCCTTACTTGGCCACAGTGATTCATGCTCTTGTTACATCCCGACTGGATTACTGTAATGCACTTTGTGAGGCTGCCTCTAAACAGCCTTCAAAAACTTTAACTGGTCCAGAATGTGGCTGCTTGAATTTTGACTAATACCTGTTATAATACCACATTATGCCAGTGCCCTGGCAGCTGCACTGGCTTCCAGTATGTTTCCGGGCACAATTTAAGGTGTTGGTTATGACCTATAAAGCCCTAAATGGGTTAGCTCTGGGGAATCTGAAGGACTGTTTTCTCCCATGTGAACCTGCCTGGGGGATCGAGGTCAGTTGGAGAGGCTCTGCTCAGTGTTCCCCCTCTTATGGAGATAAGATTAACATCAACACGGAACGGGGCCTTCTCAGCTTTTGCTCCCAGGCTGTGGAATTCTCTTCCTTGTGATAGTCACATGGTGCCAACGCTAACATTATTTAGGAGTCAGGCTAACGCCACCCTTTTTACTCATGCTTTTATTGCTGTTTGAGTTTGTATGTGTATGTTCCTCTTCTCAATATTTTTTAGCAGGTTTTATGTCCCTCTGGGGTCTCGTATTTTAATTTTTTATATATGTTTGTATTGTGTTATAAAATTTTGTAAGCCACCTAGAATATTTTAAATAGAGAGGTGGGGCAAAAATATTTAAATAAATAAATATTCTGACTGATTTATCGGATGCCTCTTCTGAGCTCTTCCCTCCTGAAGCCTGGAGTCATCCTTCCATTCCCTGCAGGTTGCTACAGACAAAATTCTTAAGAAAATTCTTTATATTAAACTGTTATATCAGAACTATATTGAAACAGTTGTTTGTCTGCAACTTCTACTCATGTTAATAGGACTGTTTCTTGATAGGTAAGATAGACCTATTACAGGCAATGCTGTACTAATGATTGTAAACATCTCTTTGATCAACATGTCATTAAGCTACACATATCTCAGTATTGTTTTAAGAAAATTATCTGATATTTTTAAGTACAGTGCTAAATGAAAACATCACTTTAGTCTTTAGGATAAATTGCTTGAAATCACATTAATTTTTGAATGCCGTTTGAGATTTTTCAGGCACTTCATTCATAGGCTATTTAGTTCAGTTTAAAAAAGAAATTGAAAGAGGCTGTCAGGTACAAATATGTATGTGTCTGAATGGCGAGATTGAAAATATTCATAAAGATCTAGAAAAGGAAATATACTGTTGTGAATTTTAAGGTAAATTTGTATATTGTACTTAAGTTTAAAAAGCAGATATTAAATGTTTAATTGACTTGCTGCGTAAGAATCGGAGAAAGCTAAATTTTTGCACGGTAGGGATCAGATTTAGCTGGTTATTGGTTCCAGTACTGTTTATGAAATGATAGCCTACGCCGCAAAAGTTACACTTTATATTTGGGGATCTTACTCAGGTCATATCTACACCAGGGGAGCAAATCAATGTAAGATACTCAATTCCAGCTATGACAATTGTGTAGCTGAAGTCAACAAACCTTCCATCAATTTTTATGGTATGGCTCCATAACAGGAGGTTGACAGGAGATACTCTTACATCAACTTCGCTCATTCCTCACAGCTGTGAGGAATACTGCGGTCAATAAGGGCACCCACAGTGTTCATTTTAGCAAGTCTTTACTAGACCTGCTAAATCGAACCCTGGAAGATCAATTGCCGGAGCGACAATCCTCCAGTAAGTATAAACAAGGCCTCAGAATTTTTTCATTACTCTTCCTAAACTAAACTTCTCTGCTCCAAAAATGCAGCTCTTCTCCTAACTAAGAGAAGTGACATCTGTGAAGTCTTGGCCCTGGTGTTTTTTTAAAAGTTATAATCAATATTTGTATGTAAGGGTCTTGGTAATAATGATAATCAGTCTGTGTTACCCGTTCCAACAGACTTGGTCCATTTTACCTGCTCATCAACTAAAACTGCTAAAGAAGATTTAGAGCCTATTGTACAGAAGCTATTCTCCCTAAATTCTGAAACTGAGAGAGGTAAGGAAAATAGATGTATTATGGGAAAAATTTGTCTTTTGAATTTTAACACGTCTTCTACTGAACATCTGAATGTACCATCAAGATGAAAACACATACAGTGATCTCCACTTATTTGGGTATCCATGTTCTAAAGTTAAAGGAATGGATTCAATATATATTTTTAAGTGACATTTATCTATCTCTTACCTTGACTATGATGTAATAGTCTTGGATAGAGCATCAGACATTGTTTAGGTCCAGTAGGTCAGCATGAGCAGAGCAAGACTTTGGGAAAATGCTCCTTCCCACTCCCCCCATGCTTTCTTCATTTCTGCATATTTATATTCAATGTTTATATTTCTAACAAATATTTCCTTGCATAGGAAAGGTTTGTTTAAAAGACCAACAAAAATATGCACTTAGACACCAGTTCTGAAACATCAGGGCAACTACTAATGCACTACTTGTATCCCATTTTTCCCTTATCCTTCCTTATTTCTTATGAGGACAACCATTATTTTACTGTTGGCATTCCCAAGGTAAAATAAAATCTCAATGGGCTTGTGATTTACTTTTCCATTCTGATTCCCTAAAGCAATCTGTGCTGTGTGCAATTTTTTTAAGGTGCTCATTTCCTTTCTCTTATCCCTTCTCTTAAATCGCTTCTTGTCTTTGTCTTCATCATTTTCCTCCACTTCTCTTGTTTACTGTTTATAACTGTAGTTCCTCTTCAAGTGATGTCCCCATCGATGCTCCACTGTTGATGATAGGTTGTCCTGGGGCTGTAGATTGGAACTTTTCCAGAGCAGGTGTCAGGTGGGCCATGCATGTGCGACAGGCACTTTGCGCTGTTTGCAATTTGACACCCAAAACACGCCCTCAGTCATGGATGGAGCTCCTTTCTCGCCTTGGGCATTTGTTTTCCTCAGATGGTTTACTTTGAGTTTTATTAGTTTTTAGTGTTGTTCCTTATTACATACATTATTGTTCTGTTTAAACAAAAATGTTTTTTCATTTGAGGGAACCACGGGCCAGGCAAACTGGCCCCCCATCCTGTTACATTCTGCAAACAAAATTATTAATAATAATAATAACAACAAAATCAAACAAACAGAAACAACAAACATATGACAAAGGAAGACAGAAAGAGTATAATACAAGGCAGGAAGCCAAACTGCCACACAAAAAATCGCAGTCACCGTCAGAAGCACAATGCTGGGTTTGCTGGAATTTAAGAAATGTGAGGCATGTGGGGATCCCATGCCTGTCTGACAGACACTCATCGTGTATATGCTGCTTGGGGGAGGCTCATTTACCACAGAAATGTGAGCACTATCGCAGTCTTACCACAAGAGCTAGAAAAGACAGGGAGCTTTGGCTCTGCATGATTTTATTCAAAAAAGCTAGTCAGCCCTCATAAGACCCAGAGTCCTCTTGTCATCCTATAGAGGCTAACAAGGAAAGGTCTCCTCCCCCCCAAAAGCGCCTAAGGAGGAGAACTGCTCCTGCGAGGTCCCTTCCCCCTACTCTGTCTCCAAGAGTCAGCAAGGGAGACGAACCCAACACCTCTGGTGCAGCGGTGCCAAGACCACCAACCGGCACCACCTTTGTTACCGCCCGCAATGTCTCGGTGCCGACTTGCTCATCATCAGCACCAGAAAGATCTCTCAGACAATCCCTGGTACCAGCACTAATACATGACCTGGTGCTGACCAAGACCTCAGCAAAGACACGTAAGTATGCGCACCGCAAACCTCCAGTGCCAGCTTCCACAGAGCCATTACCAGACACAATGTTCCTTCCCTTGGGAGTCCCAGCACGGGCAGAAAACATGCTGCAATAGTACCGATCAGCACCACCAGATTCCCTTTATCCCCCACCTGCACAGGACAGACACAGAGAACAACATGAGTCCTTCCCTCCATCTAGGGAGCCATCTCCAGCACAGTTCTCCCCATATGTTTCACCAAGGCTTGTGAATTCTCCTGTGCTGTCAGAGCTGATGGGATTCGGGGAAGATGATTGTAGGAGTGTTTTCTCCTCCTGACAATCCTCTCCTACTGCTTCCAGGCATTATTACTATCACTGTGACAAACATCACTCCTCATGGTACTTGGACTGGCCATATCCTCCTCCACACTATCCACCCTACTGGCCACCATGGGGACATTGGGGGTCCCGCAGGTGCCGCTTCTCAGCTCCTTCCATCCCAGTGAGGAGGCCTCCACCATTCTTGCCCCATTGTACCCTCCTGACCACAGTCGACTCAGAGGAGAGGAGGGCTAGATCCCAGATGAGCAGACTGACATACCAGCTAATAACAACTCATCATCACTACCTGATGAAGCTGTTATACCAGAAGATACATACCTCTCACGCAACCTCAAACAATTCCAAGAACTTTTCAAAAGTGGCCACCTCCCAAGAGGTCCAACTACAGGAGGTTAAGGAAAAACAACACTGCCTCCTTAAAAATATTCAGCTCACCTCTCAAGGGAAAGTCGCACTACCAATCGATGAGGCTATTATGGAGGCATCAGATGAGATGTGGCAGACTCCAGCCTCCATCCAACTGACCTCTAAAAGAGCCGATAGAAAGTACTTTGTTTCTCCTAAGGATCTTGATTTCCTTTTCTCTCATCCACTGCCCAACTCGCTAATAATGGACGCTGCTAATAACTGATCCAAGATTCCGCAGTTCAGATCCACACACAAAGAACACAAAAAGTTAGACATGTTTGGTGGAAAAGTATCGTCCTCTGCCACACTACAGCTTAGAATTGCAAACTATTTGGTGCTTCCAGTAAACCACAATACTGATAATTACTCTAAGCTAATCGAGCTAATGGTGCACCTCCCAGACTCCAAAAGGCCCATATTTAAAATAAGTACTCATGAGGGCCACACCATCACCCACACAGCTCTTCAGTCCTCACTCGATGTGGCAGACATGGCTGCTAATGCAGCTGCTACAGCTGTCATTATGTGATGGGCTTCATGGCTCCAGGCAGCAGGAGTGCCCAGAGAACTGCAATCTAAAGTGGAGAATATCCCCTTTTACAAGCAGAAACTTTTTGAAGCCAAGACGGATGATGTCCTACATAGCAGCAAAGATTCCAGAACTACTCTTAGGACTCTGGGTATATATACCCCACCATCTCGTTGGAAGCGCTATACACCTTACAGTAGAACAAGGATAGCTATTCTAACCGTCCACAGCAGAAGCCCCATGACTTTAACCGAACCACACAGCATCCCCAGATGAAGTGTCCTCCCCAGTCTTGCTCCTCTGGTTCCCAGGCTGCCAAACAGCAGATTTGAACCTTTGGTCGAGGGTCTGCCAGACCTCTCCATTTGGTCAGTGCCAACAAGCCAATACTATCTTTTCACCCATAGACTACATTCCTTCCTCCACTACTGGGACTCTGTATCATCGGACCAGTGGGTGTTAGATATCATCTGGAGAGGATACACCATTCCCTTCATTTCACTACCCCCTAGCCTTCCTCCTACCCCATCTCTCTTCGGGAACCCCTTTCACGAAACTACTCTCAGGCAAGAAATCAATCGCCTCCTCCATCTAGGAGCAATAGAGAGGGTCCCAGACTCGTTCCCTGAGAAATACACACAGGGTTGGAGACAGATTGGGGATCTCCACAAGTTAAACAAGTTTCTGAGAAAACAATATTTCAGAATGGATTCATTAGTTTCTATTATCCCAGCACTGGACGAGGGGGACTAGTTCGCAACCCTCAACCTACAGGACACATGTTTTCACCTGGCAATACATCCCTCTCACAGATGCTTCCTCAGATTCACCATGGGCAAGGACCATTTCCAATAGAGTTCTCCCCTTCAGAATTTTTCTGCTTCTCGGGTCTTTTCAAAGTTCCTGGCAGTAGTAGCAGCTTACCTCAGACACCAGGGTATGGTCATTTTCCTGAACCTGGACGACTGCCTTATAAAAGGGCAATCTCATGTGGACACCACCAGTATGGTCTCCAGGACCAAATGCCTCTTCTATCATCAAGGCCTACTCTTAAACAGCCGGAGTCCACTCTAGAGCCTGTCAGGACATAAGAGTTTATTGGGGCCCACCTCGATTCCTTGTCAGCTTGAGTTTATCTTCCACATCAGAGTTTCAATGCACTGCAGGACCTGGTGACGATTCTTTCCATGAGCCCCTCTACTACCACACTTACCTGTCTCAAGCTTATGGACCATCTGGCTGCCACTACCAACATTGTACAGCCCGCTTCCTCACCTTACAACATTGGCTAACAATATATACAATGCATCGCGCCATCCACTTAACAAAGTAGTTATTATTCCCAAAAGCATGTTGCATTTGTCAAATGGTGGACATCATCCAACAGTCTCCTAGCTAGAGTCCCCTTCCATCAGCCTGAACCAACAATGCAGATCACCATGCAAATCACTCCCCATTAAGCTGGAGCACTCATCT
This sequence comes from Pelodiscus sinensis, assembly GCF_049634645.1. Classification (NCBI taxonomy): domain Eukaryota; kingdom Metazoa; phylum Chordata; order Testudines; family Trionychidae; genus Pelodiscus; species Pelodiscus sinensis. The sequence goes on from NC_134723.1 coordinate 14,914,558, forward strand.
ACACCAACACACTGTTCAGAGACGGCAGTTGCCCCACGAAACAATATTACATATCAATCTCCTCGAGCTCAGGGCCATCAGGAATGCCTGCAAAAACTTTGCTATGATCATTACCAACTCGGTAATGCACATACTCATGGAAAACACGACCAACATGTTTTATATAAACAGGCGAGAGGCACCTGATTCCAATCTCTTTGTGCAGAGGCAGTGCATCTGTGGAACTAGTGCATTTGCCACAAAGTCACCTTGAGGGCATCGTACTTACCCGGAGTGAACAACACCATGGCGGATGTTTTGAGCCGCAGTTTCTCGACCAACCATGAATGAGGATACACCCAGTGGTCCTCACCTCTGTCTTTCACAGATGGGGTTACCCGTCAATAGACCTGTTTGCAACTCACCACAACACCAAGTGCACCTGCTTCTGCTCTTGAGCGGGGTTGGGCAAGGGATCTCTAGGCAATGCCTTCTTAATCTCCTAGAGCAGTGGTCTCCAACCTTTTTATACCAAAGATCACTTTTTAAATGACGGACCAAGCCAAGATCTATCGCCCCGCCCCTTCCATGAAGCCCCGCCCCTTCCTTGAGGCCCCACTCTCTCTATTCTCCTCCTCTCCATCACTTGCTATCCCCAATCCTTATACTGCTGCTTATTTTTATTTTTTTTTATTCTTCTGTAGGAAGAGGTTTTTCCAACATTTGGCCTGTCTACACTGGACCAAATGTCAGAAAAAAAACCCTTCTTTTTCCACCCTTGTGGAAAGAGGAATATAGGGGTGACCAAAAGAGCCCGTTTGCTCTTCCACTAAAAAAGCGGAAGAACAAACGCAACCCTGGATGCAGAAGAGTTTTTCTGGGATATCTCCAGAATCCTGAAAAACTCCTGGGCTATGTCTACATTGGCACCCCTTTCCGGAAAAGGGATGCTAATGAGACACTTTGGAATTGCAAATTCCGCGGGGGATTTAAATATTCCCCGTGGTATTTGCATGAACATGGCTGCCGCTTTTTTCCGGCTCGGGGTTTTGCCGGAGAAAAGCGCCAGTCTAGACGGGATCTTGCGGAAAATAAGCCCTTTATTAAGTAGGAATAAGGGATCTTCTGGAAAAGGGCTTATTTTCCGCAAGATCCCGTCTAAACTGGCACTTTTCTCCGGCAAAACCCCGAGCTGGAAAAAAGCGGCAGCCATGTTCATGCAAATGCCGTGGGGAATATTTAAATCCCCCGCGGAATTTGCAATTCCCAAGTGTCTCATTAGCATCCCTTTTCCAGAAAGGGGTGCCAATGTAGACACAGCCCTGCAGTCTAGCTGGACCCTTGCTGTGTTGAGACAGGATGTGTCGGCTCTTGGGTGGGAATGAGGGATTTGGGTGTGGGAAGGGGTGAGAGGTGCAAGCTCTGGGAGGAAATCTGGATGTAGGAGGAGGTGGAGAAGGGGACACTGGCTCAGGGAGGGGACTCCAGGCTGGGCAGTGTTGGGATACTAAGCAAGCCACAGGCTTGCGGATGTGAGGGTGCAGGAATTTGGGTTGGGGTATGTGAGGGGCTGAGGGCATGAGGTTCCAGTGTTTCATAGGCTCAGATCTAGGGTCTGGGGAAGGGGGAGTGCAGGAGTGGTTGTGGCCAGATGGGGGTTTGGCCCCAATTCGGGGTTTGTTGGCCAGGCTTCATTTTTAAATAGAATACTATGTTAAACACAGAAAGTTTCTGCATTGTCTTTATTTATGAGAATGACAGGGAACCTGCCTTGAATCAGGGGGTCACTGACCCATAGAAAAGTCATTTCGGAGCAGGGGACACAGTACTGGGGAGGGGTGCTAGTGGGTTCTGGAGCAGGGAACAGGGTGCCAGTGGGGACAGAGGAGAGGGGGCAGGGTGCCAGGATAGCTTTCTGCAGCAGGGGACAGGGTGCTGGGGGGGACAGGTTTCTGTAGAGGGGAGCAGGGGGACAGGTTTCTGTAGTAGGAGACAGGGTGCCAGAAGGAACTGGTTTCAGCAGGGGGGGCAAGGTGCTGGGGGACAAGTTTCTGCAGGGGGGGGCAGGTTTCTGCAGCGAGGTCGGGGGGGCAATGGAGAGGGAACAGGGGGCCAGGAGGGCGGGGGACAAATTTGGGGCAGAGGAGAGGGAACAAGGTTGGGGGCAGGGAGTTCCCTACACCAGCCACGGAGGGAAGCCTCTGACCCGCGCTCCCTCCGGACTGACCGCAGGGCAGCCGGGCTGGAGCAAAGAAAAGCGGCTGCCCGGCCAGCTGGCCATGGTGCTCAGCCTGGGTGCCACCAAGCTCCACGTGGGCAGGCACAGAGAGGAAGCCGCCCAATCAGCTGAAGCGTGGTTCAGCCTCCTCTGGGCTGAACGCCACAGCCAGCTGGCCAGTGAGCTTCTCCTCTGCGCCAGCCCACGTGGAGCTTGGTGCACCCTGGCTGAGCGCCATGGCCAGCTGGCCGGGCAGCCACTTCTCTTTGCTCCAGCCCAGCTGCCCTGCACTCAGCCCAGGGAGGATGCGCCTAGCTCCAGCTGTGAAAGCCACAGTCAGCTGGCTGGGGTGTTTCAGCCCTCCCAACCTCCCAGCTCCCAGCATTCCTCGCAGCTACTCACCTGTGTTGTTGCTCAGTGAGTAGCTGCTCCTCAAATGAGGAAATCTAATGTAAATGTACTGCGCAGGCGCGCAGTTCAGAGAGGGCTCAAGAGCTACTCTTAGAGCCCCTGAGATCTACCGGTAGCTCACGATCTACTGGTTGGTGACCATGGTCCTAGGCGGACCCTCTGTATTATGTCTTCCCATCAATTCCATTGATCCCGAGGGTCCTTTGCAAGGTTCAGTCCAATTCAGCTCAGCTCACTCTGATAGCACTTTCATGGTCGAGGCAGACTTGGTTTCCTTGCCTCCACAGTCTGTCCATCGAACTGCTGTTCCTGCTTCCTCATCTCCACAACCTTCTCTTTCAAAATGGAGGCAATCTGTTGCAACCTCAGCCCCACACCCTGCACCTTCATGCCTGGCTCCTCTCTGGTTCCATGACTAGGGCTCGCCAAGCGGCGGCGAGCCTCACTCATCAGCCACGCGGTTTCGTGCCGTTCTGCGCATGCGCAGATCGTTTTGCTCATGCGCAGATCGCTCTGCGCTGGCTCTTCCGGGTCATAATCTACTCACCGCGGGCAAGTAGATTACATTATTTATCGAGCCCTGTCCATGACAATGATGTAGGGGAATGGTGATGAGATGGACAGGTCCCCATCTTTCAAGTGCAGTATGTTTGTATGGTGAAGTTTGGGGATCAGTGTGGTTTTGTTGCCATCATGAAGAGAATCGCCTTCATTTTTGCAGGTAAAGTGGCTCTGGTTGATGGTCTTCTACTGTGTAAGAGAAATTTTCTCACCTGTCTAGTCAGTGAAGATACAGCTTGCTGCAAAACGGCCTTTCACATGCGAGTTGATGGATCATCAGTTTTTGCTCACCCCATCACCATGCTATTCCTAAAAGGACTCAGGAATTTGTACCTCCCACATAGAGTATGTGCCCCCCCTCCTCCCTATGGAGCCTGTGGACCTGGTCTTAGACTGCTTCATGAGACCCCCTTTTCAGCCATAGGCTGTACTCTTCCATTCTTACTAATAAAGTTATTTCTAATTGCCATCACCTTTGCAAGGAGAATTAGCAAGATTGCGGCATTGATGGTGGGACCACCCTACACCATCTTCGTGAAGGACAAAGTAATCCTACGCCGACACCCCTCCTTCCTACCCAAAGTCTTCCATATCAGTGAACCGATAGTATTACCCACGTTCTTTCCTAAACCCCATGCATTTTCTAGAGATGCTATGCTGCATACCCTCAACATTAGATGTGCGTTAGCCTTCTATGTAAACAGACTTTCTGTGAACTTTACGCCTTTTCGTGTCAATAGCAGAATGGCACACCAATCTGAACCCACTACATCTCTAGATGGCTATCGTCATGCATAATCCGCTGTCACTCTATCTGCAATAAGCCTTTACCAGATCTACCAAAAGCACATTCTGCTCGTGCTACAGCAACTTCATCTGCCTTTCTAAAGAATGTGCCCCTTAAAGACCTCTATCAGGCAGCTACCTGATTGTCCAACCATACTTTCACTAGACACTATGCCAGTATGCTGCAGCTTACGGAAGCTACAGTAGTAGCTGCAGCAGTATTGTCTACAGCCGCCAAACAGTGACTCTGAGCCCCACCATCCTGGTGGAGTACTGCTTTGTAGTCACCAACAGTGGAGCACCCACGGGGACATCACTCAATGAAGAAAAGGAAGTTACCCTGTACAATAAAGACTGTTCTTCAAGTTGTATGTCCCCATGGGTGCTCTCCGACCCTCCCTTCCTCCCCACTGCTCAGAGTTACTTTACTTGGGCATATGCAAGGAACTGAGACGGGGGTTGGGGCCACACGTGCATGAGGTGTCAAAGTGCAAACAGCGCAAGGCACTTCTCACACATGCACAGCCTACCTGACAACTGCTCTGGAAAAGCTCTGATCTGCAGCCCTGGGATAACCCAACACCAACAGTGAAGCACCCACGGGGACACACATCTCCATGAACAGTTGTTACTGCACAAGGTGAGTAACTTCCTTTTTTCCAAACTTTCCATTGAAGTGAATTGTATTTTTAATCTTGAAGCTAATGAGGGTACATCTAGACTGGTTTCCTCTTCCAAAAGAGGAAATGCAAATGAAGCACTGATTGCAATATTCTCGTGCTTCATTTGCATATCCTCTTTCAGCCCTTTTTGGGGAAGATATCTAAAAGGATGTCATAAGGAAGAGGGAGAAAACTTGTTCATCTTGGCCTCTGAGTATAGAACAAGAAGCAATGGGCTTAAACTGCAGCAAGGGTGGTTTAAGTTGGACATTAGGAAAAAGTTCCGAACTGCCAGGGTAGTCAAACACTGGAATAAATTACCCAGGGAGGTTGTGGAATCCCCATCTCTGGCGATATTTAAGAGTAGGTTAAATAAATGTCTATCAGGGATGGTCTAGACAGTATTTGGTCCTGCCATGACGGCAGGGAACTGGACTCGATGACCTCTCAAGGTCCCTTCCAGTCCTAGTATTCTATGATTCTAAGAGGTTTTTTTCACCAAAAACACAGTCTAGAAGTGGCTTTTTCGTGGAAAAAAAACTTTTTTTGAAAGAACCCATATTCCTCAAAAAATGAGGTTTACAGGTTCTTTTGAAAAAGGGTTTATTTATTTTTTCATGGAAAAGCTGTGTCTAGACTGCGTTTTTTGGTGAAAAAACCTCTTCCGCAAAAAGGGTCGGAAGAAGATATGCAAATGAAGCATGTGAATATGCTAATCAGTGCTTCATTTGCATTTCTTCTTTTGGAAGAGGAAAGCAGTCTAGATGTATCTTGAGATTTTCTAGTCAGTCTTTTTGACAGTGATGAGTCCCAAAGCTCTGACCCTGTTTCTGAGAGAGCCAGGTTAGATGTTTTCATGAACTTTGCCCTTGACACCAACAGCTTCGTAGTGCTTGGGGAACGTATGTATTGAAGAATGTGGTCGTTGCAAAGAGAAGATTGGTCTCAGTTCTTTGGGGGTCCTCAAAAATCAATACCAGAATTTTGAACTTAACCTTGTATTTTGTGTGGAGCAACAGGTGGTAATCTTGGTGACTACTCCATTCTGAACAAATTAAACTATTTTTAATGTTAGAGTACTCGTACTCAACTATAGGGAGTTGCCTTCTAATGGCAAAATATTGGAATTTTTTTTAGTCAACTGGAGTATTACTTTGTCACCAAACACAGAAACTATCTAGTGTAGATAATTCTAATAATCATTGATAACATACTAACTTGCAAAAGGCTCAATGTGGCACTTTTCTCCTCTCCCTCCCCCCCCCCCCCCCCCACCCCCTTTTCTAATTTTCTGGAGTTCTTAGTTTTCCCACATAGGGATCCACAGTCTTTTCCTTATTTTCTGTTCCATCACTTTCATCTGCATACTGCAGTTAATTAAGCTACACATACTTCCCAGAATGCATTTCACCATGGATTGTTATGATCACTTTTTTCAAGGGCTAAGGAATCAGTCTTATTTACCATGTTTTAGAAAAGCTGATTTAATTTTTCACTCTTTTCCTGTTTCTTCTCCTTTTGACTTTTCTTAACTCTCTTTTGTAGCTGCAAGGCTCAAGTCCTTTTTTGATAATAAAAAAAAAGGAAAATCATTATTGCCTTCATCAGAAGGTCTGATTTGGCTTGACCAGCACATATATCCTCAAAAATATTTTTTTGATCCTTTTCAGCTTACAGTGCAGGCAAATCTCATTTTTACAAAAGGGGAACAGCAAAAATTGAAAAATCAGGTTTTTTATAATGTTTGAGAAAAATTCATTCACTCATCTATTGGACTTTGGAAGACAGATTTTGGACCCAAAATTGGGAGTTGTAAATACAAGCTTGTAAAATAGGGAATTACGTCTGTTATTTCTTTCATTCAGATATTTCATTACTAATGTGCTCATTCAGTTAAAGCTGTATGCTAGAGATGTAAGCTTAAACATATAACCTGCATCTTGCATTTTCAAAAGCAGTCTTGTATGTCTGTCTCTTAAGAGTATCAAAGGGTAAATAAATGATTAGCCTGCTGTTCAGTATCGTCTGTTCCATTTAGGGTGGGTTTTTTTTTTTACATTAATCTTAATGTTTAAAGCGATCCAGTTTTAAAATGATGTGTTACTTAGAACCGACTGAAATTCTATAAGAACTCTGATCAGAAGGGGTCCTCAGGTGCACTGAGGCACTGAAAAGCTAGTTTTCACTGGCACATGAGCCTTTTTATCATCAGGATGAGGTAGTGGTCGTATTTTAATTAAAATGTCAGAACAAATACTGTTGGAGTTATTGAAAATGAATCACTAGATAAAGGGAGCACTGGGCCATGGCAGGTCAAAGAGGGAAAGTCACCTGGAAAAGAGGACTCCATTCATTTTCCTGACTAAATAAGGAAGAAGTAACTTTTATGAGCAGTATGAACTTTTTAATATATTAATGTGCATCTTGTTCTGTATTAAGGCTTATGCTTTCATAGGTTGATTTAATTTGTTTTCAGATTATTCTATACGGTTAACATCTATTTTTTAAATAAATTGTTTAATTGTCATAAAAATAGATGCTGATAGAATTATATAGATGTAGTCTTATGTACTTGCTGTTTTATTTACAGTACAGCGTTGCTTGTGGTTTTCTGAATGTAAGCATTATCTGGCATGATAGTTGTTCGAAAATAAATAAATCTGAGTAAATAGAACACTATTCCAAAATGTTCCTTAATCCTCATGGAATGAGGTTCACAGGGATGTAGGAATAGCGCACCCATGATTTCAAAAGGTATTTTGAAATCATGGATGCGCTGTCAAGATATGAAAAACACTATTGCAGGATACCAGAAGTATCCCAAAATAGTGCCATTGTCTAGATGCACCCTCAGATAAGCAGAAAAATATTTTAATTTCCACTTAACAATGAAACAACAAAAAAGACAAATAGAATGACTACAGGCAGTCCCCGGGTTACGTACAAGATAGGGACTGTAGGTTTGTTCTTAAGTTGAATCTGTATGTAAGTCGGAACTGGCGTCCAGATTCAGCCGCTGCTGAAACTGATCAGTTTCAACAGCGGCTGAATCTGGACGCCAGTTCTGACTTACATACAGATTCAACTTAAGAACCCCAGGCATCCCCAAGTCAGCTGCTGCTGAAACTGATCAGCGGCTGATTCCAGGACGCCTGGGGCAGAACAGCTGGGGTGCTGCCTGGTTGGTCCAGTAGCGCCCAGAGCGGCGCTACGGGACCAACTGGCAGCGCCCCAGCTGCTGTACCACAGGTGTCTGGAGCAAAGCCACGGAGCACGGGGGCAGCGGGACAGACCAGGGGGACGGGGGGGGGGGGCAAAGCAGAGCCGAGCCCCGGAGCGCGCGATCAGCTGACAGCCCAGACGCTCTGGGCTGTCAGCTGGCCGGGCGCTCCGCGGCTTGGCTCTGCTTCCCGCCCCCCCCCCCCCCCCGGTCTGCAGACCAGGAGGATGGGGGGGGCAAAGCAGAGCCAAGCCTCGGAGCGCGTGGGCAGCGGATAGCCCTGTCTGCTGCCCACGTGTTCGCCGCTTTGCTTCCTCTCCCTGGTCTGCTGGAGACCAGGGAGAGGAACCCCGTTCGTAACTTACGTCGGATCCGCGTAACTCGGGGACTGCCTGTATACTACCTGCATTGGAGAAATTTATTATTTATATTGTTTGGTTATCAATGTAATTTGTAGTTTTATTTTCTGTATTTGTTGCCAATTCCTTCATAAGTACTCCTGTTTGAATTGGGAGGTAGGCACCTTATTTCTGTAGATCCCTTTTTACAATCCCAACCTTTAGAGTTTGTCAGGCACTGTTATCCTCCGAAAAGTGCTGCATAACTGCAAATTGAAGAACATTCATCTGAAGAAGTGGGTTGTACCCATGAAAGCTCATGATACTATCTACATATTTTATTAGTCTGTAAGGTGCTGCTAGACTATTCGGTTTTTTTTTTTTTGAAGGTTTTGCAAACTCTTCGTCATTGTTAAGTGGGAATTGACAAAATAAAATATATGTTGTGAAGCAACATTTTACGTCAGTCCTGTTGCATGGTAGTATTAGATCAGTGGTTCCCAACCTCCTGGCATGACCTGGCAGCCAACAGTTCACAGTGGTTAGGAACCGCCCCCGGCTGAGAGTGAGCTGAGAGAGGGGCTTTTCCTGGCACAGCACAGCCTCCTTGCACATGGTAAGCAGAGGCCAGCGAGGAGTAGTTTCCACACACCTTCTTCTGTGATGCACCAGCACCAAGGTCAACAAGACCCAGAGATGCTAGGGAGCATTAATGGAGACTCATTAACCTCTGGCACCCCAGTGAGGGGCTGGCAGCTCACACTGTGCAGGGCAGCAGCTGTCCAGAGGCGCAGTCAGGCCCTCCCTCCCCCCAGTAGACGCTAAAGCAGAGGATTGGAGACCTTCCTCTTGTGCAGGTCTGTATGCGAGGGGGGGAGGGGGGAAGGGTGCAGATACATCTCCCTAAATTCCCCCAAGTAAATGTGCTCCAGCCAGCTGGGGCAAGGGTACAGCTGATTTCTTCGTCTGCCCTACCACCCCAGGAATGAGGCTGGATTCCACTTCTCGGGTTCAGTTTCCCCGGGGTCCTAGAGGGACTCCACACCAGTGCCTTGTGGAGGGTGCTTACTAGCACCCAGACTGTGGGTCGGGTTCCGTGGGAGGCAATAGCTCTGGCTGGGGGAGTTTACCCTCCCTCCCTGCTGTGTGTGCCACAATGAGAAGCTCTATGACAGAAGCACTCCCAGCCCAGCCCACCACTAAGAGGCTGCCTGCTTGGGAAAGGGTCTGGCCATTTGTGCACACAAAAAGCTCTCTTTCTGGGGGAAGGGTGCTGCTGTTCACAGCATAAGGCAGAGCTACAAATATAATCATCTGGCTCTTACAGAGTACTTTTCACAAGCAGAAAGTACAAAAGCTGCACACTCCAGAGCTGGGGTTTTGGGAGCTATCCAGCCACAGAACAAAAGGCCTAGGTCATGACCATGAACAAAGTTTACATAGGTGTTAATGGCCCAAGATAAGAAAGAAAGGAGTCTTTTAACAGAATTATTTTTGTGTTGTAGATATCTGCAAACATTGAACATGTATTGCGTGCATACAGATGTGATGTAAAATAACACGTGACCTCTTAAAATTAATTACAATAATGAATATGCAAATAAAATATTACCAGTTCACCAAAGGGTTATGAATGTGTTTGCCAGTCCATGGTATAAAAAAGGTTGGGAACCACTGTACTAGATTGACTTATATGCATTTCTTTGTCATTTGGTTGATATACAAAATAAGTGTAACTTCCATACATACTGAAGGGATTGGAAGGGAAGTGAAACAGAAAAAGCAACTAAGAGATGGATGTAAGTTTTAGTGGGGGAGGTCTAGGTTGGATATTAGAAAAACTGTTTTACTCAGAGGGTGGTGAAGCACTAGGATGGATTATCTATGGTGGTGTAAGAATCTTCATCCCTAGAAGGTTTATAGTCTTGGCTTGAAGAAGTCCTGGCTGAGATGGGCTTGGTCTTTCTTTGAGTAGGGGGTTGAATTCCATCACTCCCTGAGGTATCTTCCGCCCTGTGATTCTATGTAACATAAGAGAGACTGTTTTACCACACGGCTATGTCTACACTGGCCACAATTTCCAGAAAAGGGATGCAAATCAGGTAAGTCAGGATAGGGAAATCCGCGGGGGATTTAAATATCCCCCGTGGATTTAAATAAACATGTCCGCCGCTTTTTTTCCGGCTTGGGGAAAAGCCAGAATAAAAGAGTCTAGACTGGCGCGATCCTCCGGAATAAAGCCCTTTTCCGGAGGATCTCTTATTCCTACTTGAAAGGAATAAATCCCCCACGGATTTCCCTATCCTGACTTACCTGATTTACATCTCTTTTCCGGAAATTGTGGCCAGTGTAGACGTAGCCCACCTGTCTTGTAATAGGCAATGTAATTTCATAAAATCATAAGGTTGAGAGAGACCTCAGGAGGTCATCAAGTCCAACCCCCTGCTAAAAGCAGGACCAATCTCAACTAAATCATCCCAGCCACGCTTTGTCAAGATGGGACTTTAAAACATCTAGGGATGGAGATTCTACCACCTCCCTCGGTAATCAATTCCAGTGCTTCACCACACTCTTAGTGAAATAGTTTTTCCTAATATCTAACCTAGACCTCCCCAGTGCAGCTTGAGGCCATTGTTCCTCGTTGTGTCATCTACCACCACTGAGAACAGCCTCTCTCCATTCTTTTTGGAACCTCCCTTTGGGTAGCTGAATGCTGCTATCAACTCCCCCCCTCGTTCTTCTGTAGACTAAATAAGCCCAAATCCCTCAGCCTCTCCTCATAAGTCATGTGCTCTAGCTCCCTAATTATTTTCGTTGCCCTCTGCTGGACTTTCTCCAGTGCATCCACGTCCATTCTGTAATGGGAGGCCCAGAATTAGACACAGTACTCCAGATGTGGCCTCACCAATGCTGAACAAAGGGTAATAATCACTTCCCTAGATTTGCTGGCAATGATGCTACTAATGTACCACAATATGCCATTAGCTTTCTCAACTACAAGGGCACACTAATTCATATCCAGCTTTATAATCAATGTAAATTTTGGCTTTTGGGTTTTAGGCATAGGGGAATACATCCATAACCACATTTTTCTTTTCCATGGAGAAATCCTTTTCTAAACAAGTCGTGGAAAAACATTTAATGTGCTTTGCTCTTGAAATTACAAAGGGAGCACTGAGGGCATCACTTGTTATTGAAAAGAGTTGGGAAATGTATTGGACTTCAAAATCAGCAGCTCCAGAATGGGATGATTAATTTAAGACACACTGTAAAAGGACCGTGCTCAGATTAGTTAGGAGCAATATAAAGCATGTTGGATTCAAAATAACATGTTTTTTTTTCTTTAAGGAATACCAAAAACTTTATTTAAAAATTACAAATTGTATTAATCCATCAAGATGTAAAATGTTAAGTGGCTAATTATGAAATTCCTTTCTGGAAACCTTTTGAAAAAAGGGATGTATTAGAAGCACTATCAGTATGCTTTAATACGTTTCAAAATATGTATGTATGTATGTATTTGTACTCTAGTACATACAATAATTTCATGCTAATAACGGATGTGTTTTATTATGTTGAATTATACCAGTCTTTTACTACATTTGAATGCCAGTCACTAAAAACATTTCTTGCCATTCAGAGTCTGAAAATGAAGGAGGACCGGAAAAGCCCAGAGTCCTATGGGCACTATACTTCAACATGAGAGATTCTTCGGGCATCGACAAAAATTCATATGACAGTTTACCCTCAAACGTCTATGTCTGTTCTGGGCCAGATTGTGAACTGGGAAGTGACTATGCTGTCAAACAGGTAAGGGAACTTTTCAACTTTGTGGTTGAAGAGCTTTTAGTTTATAGGCCCCTGAAATACTGCTTTCTCACCTGGCCCCTTTTTGCCTGCTTTCCCTATTACTTTGAGCAGAGGAAAAATTAGTCCAGCCCCTGCTTCACCCTTTATTGGTGCCTCTAAGGTGTCTTCATTGCTGTTCCCTTTTATCATCCACTCTAGAAAGAGAGGTTGGCAGTTTATACCTATATCCTGCAGTCATTACTATGATATGGGTGCCTTCAGTGCTGACACACACTAACACTTTTTACACTTACATAATGTTAACTGGCTATCCTGTTTTAAGTGGCTTTGGCCAGAGAACATGAGCACCAAACTTTTTTTTATGCCCAAGCATAAACTCTTTAATATAGTTTAATAATGGAATGGCTGACACAGCCTGAACTGTGGTGTCAGAACAATATAATTAAGAGCTTTATAGTATCCTTCACTTTATTTTATAACACAATAATTTGCTTACCAGAAAGTGAGAGGATTATCCAAAGAGAAATAGAGCAAAACAGTAGGGTAGCACTGTTCTATTGTACCTGATTTGTTTAAAAGTAAATTTAAAACTGTTTTACCATTTTAAACTAACTGCAAATTAAGAGCTCCTTAAATTGCATTTAAAAGCTATTTTGGACATATTTACAGTTTGCTTTTTACCCGATAGTGAGCTGTGGTATAAGATATTCACACCATGCTCTCCTCTATTACCAGCCACATCCAGGACCATCTTTGTTTACCCCTCTATTCTATTTCAATATGAGTTAAGTTACTGTAACTGGAAGCTACTGTTCTTTACATTTAAAAGTGCAAGTTGTTGTAGTTCCTCTATGTGGCTCTGAAATGACTGCAGCTAAAATAATATATTTTCTTCTGGGCAAGTCCCGATTGAAAGGGTATGTATTAACTGGATTGACCTCAGAGAAAGCTAAAGAAATGATCAGGATCTAGAGGGGTTGATTTAAGAAAATACTGTAGTTCGTTTACCTAAACAGTGACTAGCTTTAAGTGGAACATAGTTCACTAATACATAAAGGATTTAAACGACAAGGAGAGGAACATTTTTGTATGAAACAGAGGCCTGTTACTAGAAATAGTAATGGGATTCAATTAAGACTTGAAAAATGTAGGCTGAACATAAGGAAAAAACTTCTTCAGAATGAGACTATGGATTAATCTTCCTAGGAGTGTGGTTGAAGTTTCCTCACATCATACTTTTGAACTGTGTAGGCCAAAAGCACTAGAAAATATGCTATAGGGAATGTTAGAGAAGAAACAGGCAACCTAGGAGTGGATGGAGTAAATGGACCTCTTTATTGCAGATACTTGTTCCACCTTGGGCCCTGTTGCGGCGTATGTACACCACATCTCTGGGGTTGAGGGGACACAAATGTTTGTATGCTGTCTAGTCAGTTGCTGGGTCATTGGCGGGCTCTTTTAGACTGTAAACTACAACCCTTGGTCTGAGGTTGTATAACCTAATGACCAAAGTCCATAAGATTAACCCTCATCTCAGGGCCATACAGCCCAACATCCGAAGTCAATGAAGTTAACCCTTCTCTCAGGGAAGTCCATCTTAACAGCTAGAGTCAAAGATGGGGGAGCCCTTAGCTCCAGGCAGCACAGCCTACCAGCCAGAGTCAATAAAGAGGAATGGCCCTTTGTTGAGGGCAACATGGCTTACTAGCCAGAGTCAGTGGAATGGCCCTTTAATGCAGGGCAATGCAGTCTAATGACCGGAATCAATAACGGGGAAGCCCTTGGCTCAGGGCAAAGTCAATAAAGGTGAATGGCCCTTTAACTCAGGGTAAACACAAACTTGTGGCCAAAGTCAATGTGGAGTAACCCTTTAACTCAGAGCAAGCATAGCTTCTCAACAAAAGTCAAGATGGAGGAGTCCTTTAACTCAGGGCAGAGTTAATAAGTTGGGAGGCCGCCTGCCCCAGTAGGGAAACCTGGGCCCACTCTACTCCACTTGGTCCTGACCCAGGGCCCTGTGAGTGGCAGAGCATTCTGTCACTCGCTCAGTGGGGAGTCTGACTGAAACACGAGCTCACCTAGGTAGGAGATACCACTCCGACACCCTCCCTGGGTCACTTCCTACCAAAGCTTGTGCAGGTCCATCTTGGAGGTCTCTGAATCCTCTGATTCCACTGCAGCTACCTCTTCCTGGAGCTCCTCTGGTGCTGGCAGCTCATGGTGGTCTCCTGGGTCCTGCCGTGTGAGTCTCTGGCTGGTGCAGTTCTGGAGCTCCTGGTGAAGGTCCTTCTTCTTTGGTGGCCAGCCAAGAGTGAGATGTGTTACTGCCTTTTATGCTGTCCCAGCATTTGGAGCATGCCCAGTCTGGGTGAAGGAGCATGACTTCTTCCACCCACAGTGTTTTAACTCCAACCGATTCAGTGTGGGGTATGCACACACCATCACAGACCCCCAACACAACATTCTGGGTGAGCAATAATTTGGCACCAGTTACACTCCTTTATCCATTTTAGCATACTAATTCACATGTCTATCACTACTTTCCCATAGTCCTTATTTAATAATGTTAACTCTATGCAATGAATATTAATAGGCAGGTGATGAATATTGTTATACCTGCTCCTGTTTACAGGATTTTCAGTTAGATTAGCACTTTTTTACATTACAGACTTCCTGAATCTGCAGGTTAGAGATTATAAAGGATGTGATCCTGAAAGTATTTTTGGAGAGAAAGCAAGAAAAAAACAAAGATGACACTGTCCAACTGCATGCTTATCTATCTTTCTAGACTGCAAGAACAAAAGGAAAGAGCATTTTTATACATGAGAGAGGACAATACCTGCTCTGGTCAGACCGTTTCTCTCTCTTTCCAGGCTGCAAGAACAAAGGGGGAAAACATGTTCAAAAGACAATGCCTGCTCTGCCCAGACCCCTACCACTATTGTATGGTCTTCCCCGACCCCTACTAATTCTTACATATCCCAACAGGGAACATGCTATATTAGCGGGGTGGTGGTATGGATGATCTGCCTCTAACATAGGTGACTGATTACATGCTTGCTCTTAGTCTGGGGTGGGCAATAATTTTTGATGGGGCCATGCCAAGATTTTGGAAAGTGGTCGAGGGCCGTACTCTTCCATGATATTGATGGAGGAGAGGCGGGGTCTGGGATGGAGGATGGGTGCAAAAGGGAGCTTGGGGTAAGGTATTGGGGTGACGGAGGATTACTGGAGTCTGGGAGGGAGTTGGGATGAAGCAGGTGATTGTGACTGAGGGCAGGGGACTGGAGTGCAGGGGTATAACCTGCAGGGTATACAAGACTTTTATTTCAAACTGTGCCGGGGTATATTAGCTAACTTACAGTGCCCGGGGAGTGGGGGAGGGAATTAGCCAGCTTAAATGCCCTGGTTCCTGCAGGCACTCACCGCCCCAGTTCCTGTGCAGCCTCCAGCGTCCGGGCAGGGGAGCGCTCATCCCCCTGATTCCTGCGCAGCTGCCAGCCTCCGAGCGGGGGAGCGCTCATCCCGCTGGTTCCTGTGGCTGCGCAGGAACTGGGGGATGAGCGCTCCCCCGCCCGGAGGCTGAAGGGCGGCAGCTGCACAGGAGCTTACCAGGTGAGTAAAAAAAATATTGTATACCCCGCACCCGAGTATGCCCCGTGGCGGGAGGAGGTGTGCGGTTTATAAAAACATATATAACCCACAGGTTATATGCGCTAAAATACGGTAATTTGATATTGACTGTCACACAGGTAGATGCACTGCACACGTTGATTGTTTTAGTAGTTTTTTCTTTAAATATAAGATGCCATTACATTTTCTTCACCTAGTGATGTCCAACAGAATTAACTGTTGATAAAATTTCGCTGTGGTTTAATAAAGAAACGTTAGACTTTTTGGAGTGTTTTCTTACCTTACCTTTAAAGTTTTCCTTTGAAACTTGATAAACGGCTAAATCAATTTAGCTGGTTTTCCAATTGAATAGGCAAAGTTTATACCATGAGTGGGCAATAAAATGGCGATGATTCATCAGGGTTAGTCACTGGTGGAGCACTGCCACTATATTTACTTGAGTTTGTGCAGGTGTTGGACGATTGTAGCTCTCGTTGGCTGTGAATCACCATTTGTGGCCAATGAGAGCGGCAGGAAGTGGCACAGACCATAATGATTCATGGCCAATGAGAGCTTACAATCGGCCGATACCTGTGGAGGTGCAGATAAATATAGCGGTGGGGGGCCCATCAGGGATTAACCCCACAGACCAGATCTGGCCCATGGGCCATAGTTACGGACCCCTGGTTTATACTGTAATATCGAATTTGTGTGTTAGATGTGATCCCTATATTCTTGATTTGTAACTGAAAATGGTTTTGAAAGAGAAGAAAAAATGTAAACTAAGGAAACCAATATTGTATGTTGATACCAAAGTGAGTTTGTCACTTAGAAAATTGTTAATGGAATCCTTCATCTTAGGATTCTCAGTTCAAATCTGTTGCTGGTCAGAGGTGAGTGAAATTCATCATCAGGAGGCTGTTTTGTGTATATGGACTTGAATGATAGATACCCACACCACAAATTTCACCTCTACAATTGGCTACCACTTGACCCTATTGTTCACATCATCAGTGCAATGGCCAATGATTGCAAGGGCACAGAAACTAACTTTATGCCATTTATATAATAGAATCATAGAACTGGAAGAGACCTCAGAAGGTCATTAAGTCCAGCCCCCGACTCTAGGTAGGACCAATTCCAACTAAATCAACCTGGCCAGGGCTTTGTCAAGCCGAGACTTAAACACCTCTAGGGATGGAGACTCCACTACTTCCCTAGGTAACCCATTCCAGTGCTTCACCACCCTCCTAGTGAAATAGTTTTTCCTAATATCCAACCTGAACCTCTCCCACCATAACTTGAGACCATTGCTCCTTGTTCTGCCATCTGTCACTACTGAGAACAGCCTCTCTCCATCCTCTTTGGAACCTCCCTTCAGGAAGTTGAAGGCTGCTCTCAAATCCCCCCTCACTCTTCGCTTCTGCAGACTAAACAGACCCAAGTCCCTCAGCCTCTCCTCATAAGTCATATGCTCCAGCCCCCTAATCATTTTGGTTGCCCTTCGCTGGACCCTCTCCAATGCGTCCACATCCTTTTTGTAGTGGGGGCCCAGAACTGGACACAGTACTCCAGATGCGGCCTCACCAAAGCCGAATAAAGGGGATTGATGACATCTCTGGATCTGCTGGCAATGCTCCTCTTAATGCAACCTAATATGCCATTAGCCTTCTTGGCTACATGGGCACACTGTTGACTCATATCCAGCTTCTCATCCACTTTAACCCCCAGGTCCTTCTTCATCCCATCTTGCGTCACTTGGCGCAGAAGTCCAGGAGCCGACCTTGTCCGTGAATACAGAGGCAAAGAAAGCATTGGGTACTTCAGCTTTCCCCATATCATCTGTCACTAGGTTACCTCCTTCATCCATTAGGGGCCGCACACCCTCTCTGATCACCTTCTTCTTGTTAACATGCCTGTAGAAACCTTTCTTGTTATCCTTCACATCCTTAGCCAGTCGCAATTCCATTTGCGCTTTCGCCTTCCTGATAACCCCCCGGCATTCTTGAGCTATACCTTTAAACTCCTCTCTGGTCATTTGATTCGGTGGCCTGTAGCAAACACCAATCACAACATCAATGCTGTTGTTTGCTCCTTTAATCTTAACCCATAGACTCTCAACAGGTTTTTCTCCCTCTTTATACTGGAGTTCAGAGCAATCATAGTGCTCTCTTACATATAGTGCAACTCCTCCTCCTTTTCTCCCCTGCCTGTTGTTCCTGAACAGTCTATACCCTTCCATGACAGCGCTCCAGTCATGCAAGTCATCCCACCAAGTCTCTGTTATCCCAATTAAATCATATTTTTTGGTCTGGGCCAGGGCCTCCAGTTCTTCCTGTTTGTTACCCAGGCTTCTCGCATTAGTGTACAAACACTTCAGGTAACCAGTTGATCGTCCTATCTTCTCCATTCAAAACATGGGTCCTCCTTTCTTGCCCCTTCCTCTCTGCATTTCTTCCCGGTATCCGACTTTCCCACTCCCCTCAGGGTTTTGGTCACCGTCCCCTGACGAACCTAGTTTAAAGCCCTCCTCACTAGGTTTGCAAGCCTGCCCGCAAAGATGCTCCTTCCTCTCTTTGTTAGGTGGATCCCATCTCTTTCTAACAATCCTTGCGCCCGGAACAGAGTCCCATGGTCGAAGAAACCAAAGCCCTCTCTGCGACACCATCTGCGCAACCACGCATTTACGTCCTCAATTCGACGATCCCTGCCCAGTCCTTTCCCTTCAACAGGGAGGATGGAGGAGAATACCACTTGGGCTCCAAATTCTTGGATCCTTCTTCCTAGCACTACATAATCCGCAGTAACACGCTCAAGATCATTCTTGGCCATATCATTAGTTCCCACGTGGAGTAGCAGGAAGGGGTAGCGATCCGAAGGTTTGATCAGCTTGGTAAGCCTCTCACTGACATCCTGAATGCGAGCTCCTGGTCAGCAGCACACCTCTCGAGATTCCAGGTCCGGACAGCAGAGGGATGGCTCAGTCCCTCTTAGGATGGAGTCCCCAACCACCACCACCCGTCATTTCTTTTTGGGCGTGGTGGCCATGGAACCCTCATCCGTAGGATTACGCATCCCATGCCTTCCAGTAGATGGTGTTCCCTTCGGGTTTCTTACTTGTGAGGTCCCTTCCAGAGCTTTCAGCACTGCAGAGCCTGTGGAGAGAGCTTGAAAGCGATTGCTTACCTCTATAGCATCAGGGGATTCCCGTGCTGGCCTTTTTCCCCTTCTAGAAGTTACATGCTGCCAGTATGCTTATTTGTCGTTTGTCTTTTGATATTATCTAAATAATAATCCCCAAACTGTAAGACTTCTTAGCTTTCTTTGTAAATGAGCATCATTAAATGCACTATAAAAGGAGAGACCCCTCTGTTCATTACCATGTTTTAGCGTATATAACCTGCGTATATAACTCCGTTCTCCCCCTCCCCCTCTCCCGTGGGCTATACTCGTCCACGTGTAATACAGCATTTTTTTTAACTGAAAGTACAGGAAGACAAGACTGATTCTTACTTGATAAAAGCACCGTATTTTAATTTAATAATTGAGGCAGTTATGTTAAAATACATTATTTTACTGTGCAACTAGTAAAAGAATAAATATATGGTAAAACTATTTTAAAAAAAGCCATCTTCACATTGTCAGTGTCTGAGTTTTCAAAACCATCAAAACTTTAGTCGTAGTCACTGTCACAAAAAACATCCCTAACATCCATAGCCAAGGCTAGGTGAGCTTCGATGACCGTTGAGACCTGTGGTGCCAAATCAGAATCGCTGTCATAGTCGGATTCAGAGCTAGAAGAGTCAACATTGGGAAGAATGTCACATTTATGGAACCCATTGGGAATATTAGCCAGTTTTATTCTGTCCCAAGCAGCCAAAACCCATCTGCAAACTTCCACGTAAGTTGCACCGCGCTGTCAACCTGCTGGAGTTAATGTGTGTTCCCCATTTGTCATCCAACTGTCCCATTCTTTCGGATGAAGCGCTTGAATGGGTGGCTGACAGCCACATCAAGTGCCTGCAACTTGCTGGTCAGCCCACCTGGTATTATGTGATACGTGCGCCCCACAGTGTTTATATGTTTCTGAACTGAAGTTTCTTTGTGGGTGGCCAAGGAATCTAAAACTAGCAGACATTTAGGATTAAAAAAACCACCTTTTTGTGCACGAAAGGAATAAATGAATGGTAAAACGGTGTGGTTCAAAGGGGTTTTATATACCTGCAATAAGGGTTGTATCATACTTACTGCTCAGTGTCATCTGCTGCGGCTCATTAACACTTCATTACAGGTGCCGTTCATTAACAGTATCCACGGTTCATTTCCCGCAGTCTATACATGCGCGAGGAGTATGTAAGACTATTTTTACTCAATCAGGAAAAACTGCGGGTTATACATGGCTGCGGGTAATACTCGTGCACGGGTTATATACGCTAATTTACGGTACTTATTTTGGGGAAAGCAATTTAAATAGAGTAATAAATAATCACACCTCTTTATAGCTAGTGGCTATCTGGGATTTCGTTCGTGCTCCCTAAGGTCTTAATTCTATGCAAAATGTATGATTTATAGGAATTACTGTTCTTTTGCATGGGAATTACTCACCCAAGCTGTAGTGTATTTACTATTATAATCCATGCATTACTATAGCATCTGCTTTGATTTTTTTCCCTGTAGTAAGCATTCTTAACATCAATCACTGTGACAGTCAACAGCTTGACATCATCACGTTTAAGTATTAATCTTGACAGTGTCTAGACTATATGGTTTAATAATGAAATAACTGTATTTCTTTAAATAAACTTTATTCTTATTAACATTTAATTTATTATTTATATAGATATCTTTTTCAAATATGTGGTCTTCTTTGAGTACACTTGCATGCAAACACAAACTTAATAGTATGACAGACCCAAACCAGCAGGTTACCACACTCTCATGGAAGACAGGTATACAGAGCTATGGATAAATAGCTTTCTCTTCCCTGAATAAACTTATGTATTGTTGTTGTTATAGTAACTCAGTTAGGTCATTAGGGGTCATCCCAGCTAATTTGAGCTGGTTCTAGTTAGTTGTGTTATGGAATAAATGGACACTTACAACTGCTCAAGCTCTCTGTGTTTCCAGTGAATTCTTTCTAAACTCTGTAACTCCAAATGATATAACAAAACTCCTAGAGACTGCTGCCATTAAATGAAGGCAGACACACACCTGGGGCTAGTCAATGACTTGCCTGAAGGAGCAAGCTAATTCAACAGTTGAGGTCAATTAAAGGTAGTAGGGCTGTTTTAAAAGGTCTTTCCCAGGTAAGGAGAAGGGGAAGACAAAGAGTGATGGATTGAAAGGAGGAAGTGCAGTACAGAAGAAGCTATGTGTGGGTGAGCTGGGACTGGCTAGAAGGTCCAAAGGGGAGGCACTTGGAGGGACTCTTTGGAGAAGTGGCCCAGATTGGAAGCATAACAATAGTGTCTGTTGCTGCTGCCTTAGGGTCCCTGGGCCAGAACCCGGAGTAGTGGATGGGCCTAGTTTCCCCATAAACCTCCCCCATGCCAACACAGAGACTGCCCCATGAAGGAAAACCAGGATTATAGAGGGGGTTTTACTCCAAAACCATGAACTAACCTGTGATGAATATGGCTCAGTAAGCTGTGGACCCTGCCTCTTTTAAAGAGAAAGATGCTGTGTGGAGGGCCGCAGTGAGCCTCTGAGGCTAAAACTATCCGCCAGTAGTGCAAGACTGATGGGGCATGACTGGAGTTTTGCCACAGTAGATATATAAGCATTTATATATAATTTTTTTGTAAAATATAAAAATACAGCAAGCAAAAATACATATGCATTTGCCGAAAAAAGTACATTTTACAATAATAGTAATAAATATTAAGCTATGCATTTAATAGGAAAAACAACAGTAGTAAATATTGCAATACACTAATATAATTGTAGTTTTTAATTTAAAAAGGAGGTATTTGGGGGGGATAAATGATCTGTATTAAATGTTAGCTTTTGAATAGCTCCAACAGACCTGTGAAGTTCATACCACCTGATAGGGGCGAGATTAGTTCTATCTTTTCTGCTTCTGTTGTTGGACTGGACTATGTCTTTCTTCCCAATGGAAAAAGATACATGTATTTTGTAAATGAAAGCTACGTTTGAATTCTACTGTAGAATGCACCAACCGTTGCTGAGAAACCACAGAATCTGACTTTTCACACCACTGAGTTCCTGATTTTTATCTGTTTTTAGTAACACTTTTAAATGGTCATTATAGTTTGTTGCAATTATCACATTTTTAATCTTAAATGTCAGTAAAATATTTCTTCAGTGTATTAAATTTCAATCTAAAATTAACTTTTGTTTTCCTTGAATATAGGCTGAGACAATTTTTCAAGAAATGTTTCCTAATGAGGAGTTCTGTCCACCGCCACCAAATCCAGAAGATATTATCTATGATGGAGATGGGACTCAGACAGAAGACCCTGGATTCAGTAATTCATCTAATGTAATAACAAAGCCCTCACCTGAGGAAAACAGTGGTGGTGATGGAGATAGCAACCAATTTTCAGAAGAACAACATGAAGAATAGAAGTATTAAGATTGAACCCAGTATCCCTTATCTCCATGGAAGAGTTTGACTTAGTCTGGTGGAGGTAGAACAAACAGTTGTATTTATTCCTCCTTACTTAGGTTGAGTAAAAAATAAGTAGCCTATTTGATTTCAGGGGAACTGCTTATAATGGAGTAATACTCAGCCTGTCACAGGAAGGTTGTCAGAGCTGGATCCAGAAGCAAAAAATAAAAATTACATTTTAAAATCTGATTTTAATTTCTTTGAGAAGAGTTGTTATTTTAGTAATGATTCTGCCACCTTGATACTTGATACTTCAAGCGTCAATAACAACAAAATTTGTGAACTAGTTTAATATAATGGACAAAAGGACAAACCATACACTGTTGTAAATTGTGACAGCTGTATTGACTTCAGTTTACACCAGCTAAGGATCTACCCCCACATCTTTGCGTCCTATAAATTGATTACAAAAAAGGGAACTTTAGGCAGTATTGAGAGTTTGAGGGTGTTCAAACAAATACACTTTTATTTGTTGATATAAGTCCTGCATTTGAAGGCTGGTTTTCAAATAATTAATATCACAGTTACTTTGCTAATGAAAAATATCCTATGGTTGTTTTTTTAAATTGGTAAGTTTATTAATATGCAGGAATAAGCTTATTATAATATGCAGAAATAAACTGTATATAATAAATATATTGATCTCAATTGAAACTGTATTACTACTTGAAACATTCTGTCATTCTTGTTTTGATTGGAGTCAAGACTTTATCCCTGTTTGCCGGTTATATTTATAGTCTACTACTTTTTTTTACTTAAGAACCTCCAGTAATGCAGCATATTTTGAGTCCCTGCAAATGTTTTGCTTAGACAAGATTATGGCCCCAAACTTTCGCATACATAAAGCTTTCCAGGACTTGGATCTGAAAAAAAATTCAATAGTTAATTAAAATTTTTAAAAATGGCATTAGGAAAAAAGTTGGGCTTGTTATATTTACAATTGTTTTCATCCCAGATAATGATCTAAAAGCTGTGTGATAGTAAATTATGCATTTTGTAATGATGAATCATAAATAATATTTTATATAAGAGAATTGTTAAATGTATTTATAAACTTACTTTGTGTACAGAATTATGAAACCAGAAAAATCTTGAAAAGGTTAATGATACTAAATAGACTCTCACCTCTCTGCTAAATGTTTTGAAATTATATGCTCTAGAAAAAGAAAGAAGTATATATGTGCTTTAAATGACAAAAAAATGAAATTTGAGTGTTGGAAGCTTTACCATAAAATCTTAAGATTTACCCAAATCAAATATTTATAGTATAAATTACCAATATATAAAAATATGCACAATGAACAAATTTGGATGATTGTGAGAGTTTAACTGCTACATAAGCTTAGATCTGAGTATACCGTTATACAAGCACATTAGTACTTTTTAAATCCTGTACATCAATTCATGTACATCAATTCAAATTACGGAGACCCTTGCCATTCACAGTGGATGTGTCCCTGACACCATTACGAATGTCACAGCTCTTAGTATTAGTGAATTTCACAACTCGGCCCCCACAGTGAGTTCCCCGCGGCTCCCAAACTCACTATGGGGGCTGGGAGCCACAGGGAACTCACAGTGGGGAACTCCCCCACAGATGCTGGGAGCCGTGGTAAGATGGAAGTCACAGGGAGTTCACTGTGGCTCCTGACAGCTGTGGAGAACTTACTGTGGGGAATTCACTGCTGCTGCCAGGAACCAAAGTGAATTTCCTGTGGCTCCTGACCTCCATGGTGAGCTCCCCGAGGCTCCCAGCCCCAGCCAGGAGATCCCTGCAAATACAAGGAATTGCGAATATTGATTCTTCAGATCGCAAGGTTCTCCTGTAATTCCAATAAATAATCGATACCTGATATTGACTGAAATTATTGACCCAGCTAGGATTTTCTACAGTATTTCAGTAAATATGCCTACCTTGCAGATGGCTTTGTGCCATAGAAGTCAATTTATTTTTGTACAACATAGCTAACACAATATAGAACATTATTTTGTCTTGCATCATACAGTATCCAAATTCCATTTTAAACATGTTAGTGTTTACATTGTCACTTCTGTTTTTATTGGATCAGCATCATGCTATGTAATTATAAAGTCCTCAGAAAAAAAAAGTACATGCAATTCATTTCGATTGCTAAATAATACTGATCCTTGGTATGCTTGCAATTAAGCATCTAATTAAAGATGGTAACAAATAGGCTGCTTGCTTGCCCATTCTCAGCTACCATTCGTATGTGCATATCAAAAAGCATGAATGTAGGTTAATTATGCTTAATGTCTATAAATCTGTAAAGGAACTAAGACAACAAGGACCTGGTTTCTCTTTGCCTTTCAATGATAGGAATCATGTTTAATTTTACATTTTTTATGTTTACAAGGAAATTATATTTGTTGTATGAAAATTGAAGGTTTGCTTGCATGTATGTTTCTTTCTGTATTTTCCTTCAGTTCAAGAGAAGCAGTTTATTGCAAGCGTCTAAAGTTTTGTTGTATTGTTTGTTAAAGTTGGTTTATTGTCACATTGCTATCTGTGATGTGATTAAAATTCACATGAATCCTAAGAAATTTACTCAATACAGATATTTTATGCATTCATGTCAATGTAAAGTAAAAGGTTTGTAATGCTACACATTTGATTTTTAGATAAAACAAAGGCTGTACAACTTACAAGTCATAAGCTGTGACTTTACCTTATATTGATTGCCTAAAATACCTTTTCATGTCTTCTTCAAATAGTGAATGAAAACTTAAATGGTTTCTCCAATGGTAATTGAGTACCCAACAGCTCATTTGCAACAGGAATAAACAAGTCTGTTGATGATCTTTTATTATATGGAAATCATGTATTGAACTGTGGTTTAGTCTCAAATTAAATGATTTAAGCATACAAAGTGAGGGTTAGGCTTATTTGAAGTAGTTTTTAAGGCTTGTCAGACAGGATGTATTAAAAAGATAACATGACTTTTTAAGAACCAGGAATTTATTGTGGTTAAAGATAAGGTTAATTTAATTTTTAAACAAGTAGTTGTATTGTCCTTCAAGCACCTTGGAGCTCATACAATTTTCACACCTTTATTTTAACAAGTGCTTTGATATGTTTGAGTTCCTTTTTAAGTTTGGTTAATTGGATTAATCCTTAATATTCAAATCATCAGTCTAGTACCACTTTTTCTTTCTGATGTTATATTGTCTGCTCTCTGACAGCAATCAGTTACCCTTTCCTAGGAAGTATTTTCTGCCAAGAAGCTGCTGCATCTGCTTTTCATGCAGATGATGATGCTTTGGGTCATTTGACAGGTAATCATTAGAACTTGGATCTTTGCAGACTCTGGATTCTTTCCTCCTATCATGGCAAGGGTATTTATATGGGAAACTCCCATTAATTCTAATGGGCTTGCATATGTAAATTTTTTTGTATCAATGGGAAAACTGACCCCTAAAAGAAATCCCGTTTGTATGAGACTTGCTGATGCAGAAATGTGCAAGCATTACCACTTTCTGGAGGGAGTCCTGAAGAGTGAGGACTTCCTCTCAGAGGAATGCCATGAGGAATGCCAACAGATGTTTGAATGCCCTCCAGTTATTGGCACATTTTGCCCCCATGTAAAGGAAGTAGTTGTAGAAGAAGGTAATACTAACTCCTGTGTTTAGAGTGTCTAACATTTACTTATTTTATATATAAATCTTTCCTTTCAGAAACTCACCTCCCTAGCCTACAAATATGCTCCTTTCATTCAATGGGGAATAACCTCAAAATATGAAGTGCCATTTTACTATGAAGTTTTGTTCAGCTTTTCCTGAGATATAAGCTATTAGCAATGACTATTTCTCTGGTTTGTGTTTCTCAGGAACATATTGTCGTCATTCTAAAATAACTTGATTACCTTCGTTCAACTGCTGAGTTCACAACCGCCACTTCTGCAGCAGCAGCCATTGTAGGGGTAATGTTTAGGATCCATCAAAGCACCGCTAGCATGGGAAGCGAAAGTGAGCCAGTCTGGGTTCTCCTCCTCCAAGCTACCATCTGGCCTTTGTGACCTACACGTTCCATGGGTGTAGCACATGAATAGAAATTAGGTTTGATTGATCTTCTGCAAATGCCTACCTGACCCAGCAGTTGCTCTCTCCCCATATCAGGGGACTGCTCTACCACAACTCCCAGGTTAGGGATGGAAAGGAGAAAGCTGAGATGTGTAGAAACTATCGCTGGATCCAGCAGTCTATCTCCACTTGGGATAATAGCCCTCCGCTGCTGCCAGCTAACACAGTTAATTATGTATCTCAAGTAGTACCAGTCTACGCTATGGTGCTAGAGGCTCATGGTTTAAACTCTGCTGATGATGTATGAATGGAGTGAGCTGTTAGTTTTACATTACTTGTTTTCACCTTTTTTCCATTTAAAAATATAAATATAAATAATGTTAAAATACATTAAAAATAATATTCAGGTTGCATCATCAAGCACTCAGAAGTCAAAAAATGCTAATTTGATGTATCCACAACAACCTTAACGGTGCTCCCCTTATGTGCAAGCATTGTAATGCAGGTTGAACCTCTCTAGTCTGGTACCCTCGGGACCTGACCGATGCCGAACCAAAGAATTTGCTAACCATAGGAGGTCAATATTGCTTAGCAGCGTTACGAACACTTCCACTGCTTACTGGGCTATTAGAAGACATTTAGGGGTGAACTAAAGGTAAATAACAGCACAGAACATGGAGAACCAGGGCTGGTGACTGTAAACAAACATCATGGGACCACAGGAATCTTGGCTACATCCATGATAAGTGGACAGCCAGCTAATTAAAATCATTAGAGAGGTTCAACCTGTAGTATTTAATTGCATGAACACATGCCATTTGAATAGATACAAAAGTGGGCAGAACAATATTGCACAGGGCAATTTAGTTACTTTCAGGCACTTGACTTTGCAACCTAAATAATATTCTTTTAACAGCTGTTTTCATATAATTTGAGAGTGACCAATATCAAACTGACCAATGTTCATTCCAAGATGTGCAGAAGGTCTGAAATTCATAGTATGCACATTAGTAATATTGAAGTAGACTTTTCTATAGAAGGAAAGATGCATAAATTCAAAATGTTGAATGTTAGCAAGAAGTGTTAACGAGGCCAGTCTGATACTTCATTGGGCTCCCTAAGCCTCTAGCCTCTGCTTTCTTATTCTGACACAACCTAAATATAGCTGATGCCAGTTTTAAACAGGTTGTTCAGAAAAATTACTTGAGGATGTGAAAGATTTCAGATTCTCAGATTTCCAGAAAAGGGTATAGCGATCATTTAATTTGGCCTCCTGAGTATGGACTTACCAATCTATACCTTTTGCATAACTATTTCAGTACTAAAAGGAGACAGACTATAAGTGGAGTGGGTAATGATGCAAATGATGCTTCTCTGTATCAATGTTCCCTCTAATCTTTTCCACCCATGCGTGGAATAAATTATTTGCCCCGCGTCAAGTGCAAATGGACACCATCAATCGAAACACAAAACATAGCTGTGGGCATCCTGCTAATCAGCTGGGCAGCATTTGAACTTTTCCCGAGTAGCCACACAAGCACACGGCTTTCAGGGAACACTGTTCTCTGTCCTTTTTAAAACACCTGCTTACTCTTAATAACCATAAGGTTTCCCATTTCCTTTGCAGTTTTAAGATGACTTGTTATACGCTCAACAAACAGTGAGGATGAGAGCTCCGACAACATGAGTCAAAATCACCCAGTAAATATGGGAGAGTGAGCAACAGTAGTTGTCAAAGACGTGCACATGCCGATAGTCAGAGGGAGTACAAAAATCACAAAACTGACCAAAACATTCACAATTTCGGGGGCGGGAGGAAGTCCGATGTTTTAATTTTAAGTTTGGTCGATGCAGTCAGGGCACTTGAGGAGCATTTTTCTGGAAAGTTTTGTTCTTGGAAGGATTTACCAGTGTGTGGGGGAACTACTGAAAAACGAGTTAATGCACAGAGTTTTTCTATGTAGATAACCAAGGGCTGTTCTTGAAAGTGTCTGAAAGTATGTAAGACTTCAGTTTTTGTAGGTATGCACAATTTACAGGCCCCTTTGTTAATACCTAATTAAAGAAATTCTCTTACTAATCAGGGCTGGATACCGCCATGTGTTATGTGTAAAAAGGAACAAGCTTATCCGTGTTCTCTTATTCCGATGCAAGTTTGAGATGATTGGAGGACTGCACCTTTCTAATGTCAGCAGGTAGAATATTCTGACCCTGCTGTGACCCAATAGCAATTTGCTCATGAGATGAATGAACTCCCTGTAGGGTGCTGCTACAAGCAGTCCTTTCAGTTCAGCTATTTGCATGATTTTTCTTCTTAGCCCTGGGCTGGCCACAGGATTTTAAATACATTTATATTAGTAATTCTCTTGCAAACTATCTTCTGGCAGTGTGCTGGGATGTTTATTCTGGGATTTGCCAGGTGAGGCTCCTGTTTCCTAACTTGCTCTATGGTTCTTTTCCTTGCTTTTTGTGCCTAGTTACCATTCTCTTCTCTACAATGAACTCAGTTTCTCTGAGGGTTATCCAGGCTATTGCAAGTCTCAGGAGAATACTGCATGCAGATGTGGTTGCCTCATCTAAAAAAAGTTAGACTTGGCATTGGAAAAAGTTCAGAAAAGGTAAACAAGATAAAGGGGTTGGAATGGCTGCCATATGAGGAGAGATTAATAAAACATACTTTTCAGCTTGGAAAAGAGACAAATAAGGGTGGATATGGCAGAAGTCTATAAAATCATGACTGGTGTGGAGAAAGTAAAGAAGGAAAAGTTATTTATTTGTTCCCATAACACAAGAACTAGGGGTCACCAAATGAAATTAATAGGCAGTAGGTTTAAAGCAAACAAAAGGAAGTATTTCTTCACGCAACTGTGGAACTCCTTGCTGGAGGATGTTGTGAAGACCAGAAATTGAACAGGGTTCAAAAAAGATCTAGATAAGTTCATGGAAGATAGGTCCATCAATTACTATTAGCTGGGATGGGTAGGAATGGTGTGCCTAGCTTCTGTTTGTTAGAAGCTGGGAATGGGCTACAGGGGATGGATCACTTGGTGATTATCTGTTCTTTGCATTTCTTCGGAAGACAGGATACTAGACTAGATGGACCTTGGTCTGACCTACTATGGCCATTCTTATGGTAAGGTCATATTTCGAAGTATTTTGCTGCAGCTCAGCGTTTACTCAGATTCAGCTTTCATCAAAATGTGTTCTGGTTTTAGTTGTAGTTGTTTGTCTTCCATTACTTGGGTCCTCAAGAAAGTTTATTAAATAATTTAAAGGAAAAAAATCACATTCTGTAAAATAAAATAGTGAGGTCTATGGGCAAGGAGTTCTCATAATAAAACTAAAATATATTTTTTTGGGGGGGAACAGTTTCCATTCTCATTCAAAGAGGTGGCAGTAAGCATTTTTACTGAAAAGTGGGAACATCTGTGACGGAAGTGTAGGAGATCAACATTACAGATTGGTTAATATTTTCTAATTTATTGTAGTGGCAATTTAATAATCAGGAAAAATGTGATAAAGAAATCAAATGCTCAGTTATTTATGAGAAGACTTCAAAGCTAACTTTTTTATTGCAAACAAATTTTAGGCCCCTCCAATTGTCTTATGAGAAGAGGAAAATTGCCAACCATATGGAATTCATGAATCCAGCCTCGGATCTAGTAATAAAATTGCATTTGGTGGAAATAGATCTTGTTAGCAATTCCACCATTATCTTTATTTACAGACTGCCAGTCCCTGTTTATAAGAAGGACAGTTTCTTCAAAATCTGGATGTGGAGCCTGCAGATATATTGTAAATCTCAGTGGTATTTGAGATTTAGAAAATTGGCAATGACATATCAAGAAGCTGCACTTGTTAACTGCATGAGATGTCTAATCAAAGGAGACTTTAAAATAGAATATACTCCTCATGTCATAATTCTAACAGACAAATTCTAAACTAGATGCATACATTGATAAGAAAAGATGGAAGGTATCTCGACTGTGTATCAACTCTATGTATTTATGGGAACATCTTCCAAGACAATGACTGCCTCCCGAGACTTATAATAATAATGCCCAAATGGTGGTTTTAAGGAGATGTCTTCTAAATCCTTGGAAGGAATTTTTTACAGACATTTCATTTCTTTTACACTGATGTTTTTACCAAGGCTCTGTTTTTCTCTTAATGTGCAAGTATATATTTCAAGTTATGAATCCAAAGAATAAGTGAAAACTCATACTTCCATTAGAGTCAGCATAGCCAAGTGATAAGAGCATGGATGGGGAGAGCCAGGATGCCAATCTTCCTTTAATAGCACAAATAGTAGTAACTCTTCCCAGGTGGCAGAATGTGAATGTTTTTCAGCTCCAGATTTCCACTCAATGCTGCTTTCATTCCTTAGAGACATATGTTGCCTAGGAGCATTACATAGATTTACATTTATGTTCTGCTTTAATACTCTAGGTTTCCTGAATATGGAGTTAAGTCACTTACTCATACTGTGCTAGATGCAATCTGTGTATCTAACCCTGTGTCCTGTGATCCACCACTTCAGTACAACCTGTTGGTGCAGTGATAGAGCATCTGGATAGGCGTCATGACTCAAAGACACTGTGAAAATGCCAGGTTGGTGGAGTACATCAGTCAAGGCCCCACCTTGTTGCATACACACCTCAGTTCTGGTGAGTTTCATGCCAGAAACTAGAGATCCCCAAGAGAAACCTTTGAGAGATTATCTGCAGAAAGCAGAATTACAGCTAAGTAATTATTTCTAAAAGTGGCCCATTGAGATTTTGCTATAGGCTCAATCATAGAATCCTAGGGCTGGAAGAGATCTTAGGAGGTCAATGAGTCCAGCCCCCTGCCCAAAGCAGAATCAACCCCAACTAAATCATCCCAGTCAGGGTTTTGTCAAGATGAGAATTAAAAACCTCTAGGGATAGAGATTCCTTACCTCTCTAAGTAATCTATTCCAGTGTTTCACCACCCTCCTAGTGAATAGTTTCCCCTAATATCCAACCTAGACTTCCCCACTGCAACTTGAGATCATTGCTCCTCGTTCTACCATCCATCACTACTGTGAACAGCCTTTCTCCATCCTCCTTGGAACTTCTCTTCGGGAAGTTGAAGGCTGCTATCAAATCCTCCCTCACTCTTCTGCAGACTAAACAAGCCCAAATCCCTCAGCCTCTACTCATAGGTCATGTACTCCAGCCCCCTAATCATTTTGGTTGCCCTCCATTGGACTCTCTTCAATGCATCCTTTCTACAGTGGAGGGCCCAGAATTGGATGCAATACTCCAGATGTGGCCTTACCAGTGCCAAATAAAGGGGAATAATAACTTCTCTAGATCTGCTGGCAATGTTCCTCCTAATGCACCCTAATATGCCATTAGACTTCTAGGCTACGAGGGCACGCTGTTGACTCGTATCCAGCTTCTCATCCACTGTAATCCCCAGGTCCTTTTCTGCCAAACTGTTCCTTAGCCAGTCAGTCCCCAGCCTATAACAATGCTTGGGATTCTTCTGTCCCATGTGCAGGACTCTGCACTTGTCCTTGTTGAACCTCATCAGATTTCTTTTGGCCCAATAATTCAATTTGTCTAGGTCCCTCTGGACCTTACCCTTACCCTCCCAATGTATCTACCTCTCCCCCTAGCTTAGTGTCATCCGCAAACTTGCTGAGGGTGCAATACATCCTCTCATCCAGGCCATGAATAAAGATGTTGAACAAAACCTGCCCTAGAACTGATCCTTGGGGCACTCCACTAGAAACCAACCGCCAACCAGACATGGAGCTGTTGATCACTACACGCTGTGCCCGACAGTATAGCCAGCTTTCCAATCCCTTACAGTCCATTGATCCAATCCATCCTTCCTTAACTTCTTAACTTACTGGCAAGAATACTATGGGAGACCATATCAAAAGTTTTGCTAAAGTAAAGGTATCTCACATCCACACTCGCGTCCATAGAGCCAGTTAGCTCATCATATAAACTGATCAGGTTGGTCAGGCATAACTTGACCTTAATGAATCCACGTTGACTATTCCTGATCACTTCCCCTCTTCGAAGTCCCTCAAAATGGATTCCTTGAGGATCCCCTCCATGATTTTTCTGATGACTGAGATGAGGCTGACCGTCTATAATTTCCTGGATTTTCCTTCTTCCCTTTTTTGAAGACGGGCACTACATTTGCCTTTTTCCAATCGTCCAGAACCTCTCATGATCTCCATGAATTTTCAAAGATGAAGGCCAAAGGCTCTACAATGACATTTGCCAACTCCCTCAGTGCTCTTGGATGCTTTAAATCTGAACTAATGGATTTGTGTATGTCTAGCTTTTCTAAATAGTTCTTAACCTGTTCCTTCTCCACCGAGGGCTGCCCACCTCCTTCCCATGCTGTGCAGTCTAGTGTCTGGGAGCTGACTTTTTCTGTGAAGACAGAGGCAAAAAAAAGCATTGAGCACTTCTTTTCCCACATCATCTGACACTAGGTTACCTCCCTCATCCAGTAAGGGCCCTACACCCTCCTTGATCACTCTCTTATTGCTAACATGCCTGTAGAAACCTTTCTTGTTACCCTTCGCATACCTTGCTAGCTGCAATTCCAATTGCACTTTCGCCTTCCTGATTGCTCACCTATATTCTCTAGCAATATATTTATACTCCTGCCTAGTCATCTGTTCAAGTTTCCACTTCTTGTAAGTTTCCTTTCTGTTTAATCTTGTTTAATCTCTCCAAGGATTTCCCTGATAAGCCAATCTGGTCGCCTACAATATTTGCTTTTCTTACTGCGCATTGGAATGTTTTGTTCCTGTGCCTTCAATGAGGCTTCTTTAAAATACTGCCAGGTCTCCTGGACTCCTTTCCCCTTCATGTTAGCATCCCATGGGATCCTGCCCATCAGTCCCCTAAGGGAGTCAAAGTCTAATTTTCTGAAGTCCAGGGTGTATGTTTTGCTGCTCTCCTTTCTTCCTTTGGTCAGAATCCTAAACTCGACCATCTCATGATCACTGCTGCCCTGGTTGCCACCCACATCTACTTTCCCTACTAATTCCTCCCTGTTTGTGAGCAGCAGGTGAAGCTGTGTATGGCTCCTCGTTGGTTCCTTCAGCACTTGTAGCAGGAAGTTGCCCCAACATTCTCCAAAAACTTCCTGGATTGCCTCAATGCCCTCTTAGGTCAGGGTTTTTCAGTCTCTGAGTTGTGGCACACCGCTGGGTTCTGGGAATGTGTCCATCGATTATGTGGGAGGCCGTAGAGAGTGAGTGTTGGAAATCGTGCCCTGTGCTATGGTCCTGTGAGACTGACTAGGTGTGAGACTGCAACCTGGTACACAGGGTTGCAGAGCTGCTCTGCACTGTCATGATGTCAGGGGAAAGCAGGGCCTGTCAAATTTCACTGCCTCCCCATCTGCCAAGTTGGAATGCCACTCTAACAAATCTAGCTTGGCCGACTGCCCCCATCAGGAGAGCCAGGCCAAACTTGAGTACTGCTGCAACCCAGGTGGTCTCAATGTTTGAAGCCAGAAATTGAGACAAGGCAGGAGCTGCAGCAGCCCCCACAACAGTGTGCACAGTGTACTTAGTTCCTATTAGGTTAATGTGTATATGCTGTTAAGAAATAGTAAGGCAAATATGTGTTCACTAAAGCTATTAACTAGGTTACAACAGGCCTCGTCACGCTGTACCAGGCCAACCACTGTGAACTTCGATGTGGAAGAGGGTCAAATCCCGGATGAACACATGGAAATCCAAGACCATGGAGATTTTCCAGCTGATAATTCATCATCGTTCCCCAATTAAGCTGTAATACCGGAAGATATTCACCCACAGATGATTTGAAGCAATTTCAAGAGTTTCTCAAAAGCGTAGCTGTGAGCTAAGATGTCCAGCTTCAGAAGCTCAAAAGAGAAACAACACCATCTCCTGAAGAATATCCATCCCTCCTCGCAGGGGAGGATCACACTGCCCATCGATAGGCTATCATGGAGGTCTCAGATGAAATTTGGCAAACGCCCACTTCTATCCAACCAACATTTAAGAAGGCTGACAGGAAATACTTTGTCCCTCCAAAGGACTTACATTTCATTTTTTTCTCACCCTGTCACAGCCAAATCCCCACTCTGGCACAAGATGAATGCTGCAAAAGTACCCCAGAACCTTATCTTTCCAGCCTTTGGTATAAAACTTCCCCCAAAATCTTAAAAACCTAGATTTTGGGGATAAAAATTCACTGCCACCACCTAAGTAATGATAAGAAAACCAGGGAAGAGATCGCTTGGGAAATCTCAGCCCTAAAGTAAAATCAGGACACCCAAAAAGTATCCAATACCAGGTTAATAAAAAAAGAAAGAACTTTTATTATCATCACAGTACTCCTGTTACAAGCATAATGACTAGATGGAAAAGTCACCAATTAATATGCTCCTGGGGGACCCCCATGAGCCAAAAGCTTAGTTACAAAGGAGAAGAAAACCCATTTTAAATGCACAGACATCAGATTCCCATTCTCAAACTAAAACAATAGAACGGATTTATCTAAACTTTACCCTACATACAGATAGTGAAGAATCTTTTCTTGGAGAGAGAAACATGGAGGGAAAAACCCCAAAATTCCTTTGTATCAGTTTGTATCACTTCTAGCAGCTGATGTGGAGGTGTGAACACCAAGAGAAGAGAAACTGCTTTTGTACTTCACAGTCTTTGTTTAATCCTAAACTGATGGTGTCAAATTTGCAGATCAACTGTAGCTCAGCAGTGTCTCTTTGAAGTCTGGTCTTGAGGTTTTTTGCTGCAGGATGGCTAATTTTAAATCTGCTACTGTGTGTCCAGGGAGATTGAAGTGTTCTCCTACAGGTTTTTGTATATTGCCATTCCCAGGGCTCAACAAATACACTTGCCCGCTTGCCCATGGTGAGTAGATTTTACCAGCTGGCAAGTGCAGAAGCGTACTGGCCCAGTGGGCTATTGTAACGGGCTGGCCTAAGCCCGCACTATGGGCAGTGTGGCCCCATCTGATCTGCCAGCCGGCAGAGGAGCAGAGTGCTGCCGGGGAGGGGGAACTGCAGCAATTCTCAGCACCGGGCTTCCTGCGTACATCTGCGGCGTGAGGAGGTGGGGCACCAGCAGACGCCAGGACACTGGCATGACGTGGCCCTGCCAATTTAAAGGTCTGCAGCAGCTCGGCTCTGGCCATGTTTCCCCAGCAGCTGGCTGTGGCGCACAGCGCAGCCAGGCCTTACCCTGCCGGCTCCAATCCTGCTATGGCCCCAGTCTCCTCACCGATGAGAGACCACTCACGGCCGACTGCCCGGCTCGCTGCGCCCACCCCGCACCCCATCTGGCTCCCGCCATCCATTCCCCATGCCCCCCCCTGCACCCCAGATCCCCTGCTCTCCCTCTGGCTCTGTGCTGCCCTTGCATCCCGCACCCTGCTCCACTGATCCCTGCCCCCCCAGCTCTGTGCTGCCCATTCTCTGCATTGCCCCTAGACCTCGATCCCTCTGCCCCTCCCATTTCCCACTTCCCATTCCCCATGCCTTCACCACACCCCACACCCTGCTTCCCCTGATCCCTGCGTCCCTCTGGCTCTGTGCCTCCTGTTCCCCATGCCACCCCTCCCCCCTCCACTGTTCCCTGCACCTCTCTGGCTCTGTGCTGTCCCTGCACCTAGTTTCCCCTGTGGGTCAGGAGTGAGGGGTGCTTGTCATAGGGAGGGGCTGGACAGGGCAGGGAAAAGGCTGCTGTAACCCAGCAGTGAGTGAAAGGGGGAGTTCATTTGAAGTGCCTTTGCCTTTATGGAAAAAAATGAATGAAAATGTTATTTGCGATTTATAGGGCTAAAATGCTGGGACAAAAATGAAAACAAACAAACAAACAAAAACCATTGCAAAATGCAAACATGTAAGACAACCAAAAAGGGGGGGATGTTTTGCTTGGGGCAGCAAGAAACCTATTGCTGTCCCTGGGGGAGGGGAAGGGGCTGGGCTGGGCTGTGGGGAGGAGAGGGGAAGGGGCAAATATAGGGAAGGCGCTTGTGCTGAGGGAAGGGGAGGGGAGGAGGTCAGGAGAAGAAGAAGAAAGGGGGAGGCACCAAGGGACAGGGGTGCAGGAGAGACAAATCCCAGGGGGCCAAGTGCAGACAATGAGGAAAAGGGCAGGAGGGGAGGTGTCAGTGGGAGGAGGGAACAGGGTGATGCTGGGAGAGGAGAGAGTAAGGGCACTGGGGGCTAAATGGGAAGAGAGGTGCTAGGCGAAGGCTTGAAAGAAGGGGTGGGCATGAGGAAGGTGGGGATGGGGCAAGGCATGTGTGAGGACACGGGCATGAGGGGAATGGGGGCAGAGGGTGCTGAGGGGGTGGGTATCAGGGAAAAAGAGAGCAAAGGGGGCAGGGGCAGTGAGGGAAACGGGAGGCACCAGGAGGGTACAGGTGTCAGGAGATTCTGAGGGTGAAGTAGAAGGGCAGGCACCTGCAGGGGAGAGACCAGCACCAGAGGAGAGAGGTAAGGCAGGTGTGTAGAGGGAGGTGTTAGGAGAGGGGATGAGGAGGGGTAGCTCACATGATCAGCGTGGGGCTACTAGAGGAGTGGGCATGGGGGAGAGAAGTGCTGGTGGAGGGGGGCAGGTCTCAGGAAGGCTGAGGGCAGTGAGAAGGGCAGGAGTCAGGACAGCAGAGGGGGTTGGGGGGCAGCAGGCACCAGGGGAGATGATGGAGCAAGGGGAGGAGACATGGCAGCAGAGGGAAAAGGTAGAAGTTTATAAGATATTTATTAATAACTTGGGTGATATTTATTAAGAACGTGTTAGTAATTACTGTTCTTATTCTTATTAGGAATTTATGCCATTAAAAAAAACACTTTTTTGGAGGGTAGGGTGGCGAGTCCCTTTTTGTCTGGCAAGCAGGGTTTTCTATAATTTGTCGAGCCCTGGCCATTCCTAATATCTGATGTGTGTCCATTTATTCTTTTACGTAGGGACTGGCCAGTTTGGCCGATGTATATAGCAGAGGAGTATTGCTGGCACATGATGGCGTATATTATATTGGTAGATGTGCAGGTGAATGAACCAGTGATAGTGTGGCTGATCTGGTTAGGTTCTGTGATGGTGTCACTGGTGTAGATATGCGGGCAGAGTTGGCACGGGACGTTCTGGGATGGAAGGACCTGAAAATGTGATACTTGAACAAAGCATGTCTTTCCCCCAGGCAACACAGGAAGTCAGCATGCTAACTGACATGGGCTTGAGACATGCTGTGCAAAATGCCCCTTTTCCCAATGCTCCAGGAGTCAGAAGAATGCGTCCCCCCAATATTCGTCACCAAAATCTGAAGTGCACTATACCAGATGAAGAAAGGAAAAGCTCCAGGCAAAGATGGAATAACGTCAGAAATGATTTCTGCAGGAGGTGAAAAACTTTGGAAGGCCCTCACTTTCAGATTTAGTCGATATCTTGAAGAAGGAAAAATAACATCAAGCTGGAAGGAGTTGAATACCATCTTGCTGCACAAGAAGGGTGATCGAGAAAATCTTAAGAATGACCGCCCTATATGCCTACTCTCTCATATTTACAAGCTCTTTACAAAGGTGATAACGAACCGACTTTCGCAGAGCTTGGATGAACAACAGCTGAGAGAGAAGGCAGGGTTTCAAAGAAATTTAAGCATGATTGAGCATATATTTACCCTTAGCCAGCTTCTAGAAAGAGCGAGGGAATACAGACTTCCGCTGTGCATTGCTTTCGTCGACTATGAAAAGGCCTTCGATAGCATTGAGTTCAACACAATATTAAAGGCGCTCGCAGAGCAGGGTATCAACACACAATATATCAATTTGTTGAAGGAAGTGAATACTGGATGTACAACAGATATTACTCTCCTCGAAACTTCCCTCTGTATCCCAACTGAGAAAGGCGTGAAGCAAGGAGATACGATTTCACCAAAACTATTCACTGCATGCCTCGAAATGGTTATGAACAAGATCAACTGGAGGAGTGGTGTCAACATAAACGGAGAACGATTATCCCATCTCAGATTCGTGAACAACATTGTATTAATTGCCAAAAGGACCAACCAATTGCAGAGCATGCTACGAAGACTTGACAAGAAAAGCAGTCAGGTCGGTCTGAATATGAACCACTGCAAAATGAAATACATGTGATCAGATGTCTTACAAAAAGCCCAAATAATGGGAACAGGAGAAGAAATCGAAGCAGTGTAACAGTACATATATTTGAGCCAAGAAGTTAATATGCGCCAAGACCTGAATGGAGAACTCTCGTGAAGGATTCGGGCAGGATGGTGTGCATTCAATTCTATCAAGGACGTTCTCAAAGGAAAAATCGATAAGACCACACGTACAAATATCTTCAATTCAACAGTGGTGCCAGCCATGTTGTATGGCAGTGAAACATGGGCACTGATGAAGAGAGAAGAGCAGCAACTATTGGTAGCTGAAAGGGCAATGGAGCAAACTATGTTGGGAATTTTCCTTCTGGATCATATTCCAAATGAAATGATCAGAGAACACAGCGGCGTGAAAGATATCATCGTGGAAAGCAGACATAACAAAATGCTATGGGCAGGCCACACAGAACGGCTCACGGACAATAGGTGGACCACAATTATTGCTGAGTGGTACCCGCAAGAACAGAAAAGACCACCCGGTTGGCCTCCAAGAAGATGGGAAGATGACATTGTTAAATGTTTTGGACAAACGTGGAGAAGAAAGGCAAGGGTGTGAGAAGAATGATGGACATGTTATGATCGGCGCAGTCTTAACGATAGCTGAAGACCTATTGATCCAGGTAATCCAGGTGATCTGAATAAATGTGTTCCTACTCTGTAGAAGACTTGCTGAAATGAGTTATTTCCATTTATAAATCCCATGAACATTCTTTGTTATATGACCATTACAAATGACAGAAGCTTTTGATGCAGTATACTTTAGTTTAATTGAAAAACAGTTTTCAGTAGCTTTAGAAACTACAGAATGCTATCAAGTGCTGGTAAAAGATAATCACTAGTATTTTTAAAGTGCTTCTTTGTTTGTAGCTATTTAGTTTTCCAACCACAATGATGTGTGGAAACCCATTTTTCAGAAGAGATGAGTCTTTACTTTACTTCTATAGAAATAATTTTAAAAACATTTGAGCTTCTCACATTATTTATAGGTTTTAACTTGATATGGTTCAATTTGAGAGTAGGTTTGCCACCTATGAAATGCAAAAACCTGGCACTCCCCCACCACAACCCGAACAAGAAGGCAATCTGCAACCTCCCACCTTCAACCACTTCCAGTATCTAGAGAGAACACACATAGACAAGATTGATAACACTGCACAAATGAGAATGTGTGATTCAAAACCTCTTCATTTACATAGGCTTGTCAGTTGATGGGCAGACAGTTTCTGTATTTTCAAAAGTTTTGATCTGTTGCTTAAACTATAGAAGTGGGAACACTGAAGTATCTTTATCTGGACACAGAAACTTTTAATATTAAATACCTCAACTGACAAATCCATAAAGCCCCTGGACTAGCTGGTCAAATATTGGCAAGGCGGTGACCCTAATCTGAGGTATGGACTCTGCAATGCTTTTATTCCAGAGAGTGAGCTTGGAACACTAGTGGAAGATCTGCTTGTGGCAGCATAAAATGTTGCAGGAAAGTAGCATAGTAGTCTAAATAACTTTTTTTAAGTCACAAAGATACATGCTGTATTTCAAGAACAGACAGAAGTGTTCCTATGGGTTTGCAAATGCTTACAATTGTTAAACTGGAAATGTGGAACTTATTCCCAGAAATTCATGGTTGCTGCCAGGCCTCGTTCAAGACAGCATTTAAAAGTCATCAAGCCAAAGTCAGTTAAAGGTGACTTTTTGGCATCAGATGGCCGTTTACTAGAAGATATTAAATTTGTTTGATTTTAGTCTGATTTTTAGAAGACTTTTATCAATATAATAAAACAGCGCCATGACAGTCTTCCTTATTGGCAGTACCAGAAGATGCTGAGAACAAATAAATATGGATTTTTAAATTATCTTCTTTAATTGATCCAGATCAGGATTTTGAGACAAACTATAACTGTGGGAAAACTTTATTGCTGTCCATGCTATTTCTGTGGAAGAAAGAAAAATTAATTCTCTGGAGCTGTTAGTCAGGTTCATTTTATGACTACTATGGTATATTCAGTTTAAAGGCCTGGTGCTGTATCTATTGAAATCAGTAGACATTTTACCTGTACAGCTGCTTAAGTCTTGTAAAGAGCCAGTGAATTTGGGGTTTATACCATATGAATTCATTCATTTTCATTGAATTACAGGATTGTTCTTTCCCCAGGCATATTAAAAGAACAATTCATGTGTAAAGATATCTGAAAAACATGTATCTCTTCTGCAAAGAGAGTATAATTTTTTAAGTATAAGCAGGAAGGATTTTACAAAGAAGAGCAGTTTTTTTCCCCCAGAGTAATGTTGCATACAGACTGGAGATTGCTTTTCTATTGAATTGTATAATGAAAAATCAATCTGTTTAATGGTTGGCAAACTTTGACATTCAAATAAAAATGCTGCTGGTATTTTCATAAAGACCTGTAGGCAAAACTAGATTCGGTGACTTTAATTTATGCAGTAGCAAATGTCTGCCAAAACAATGTACAAATGCCTGTATAATGAGGCAGTAATAACTATGAAGAAAGAAAAGGGAAGAAAGGAAACAGAGGCCAAACTTCTCCATTTTTAGATTAAATAAATCCATAAAAATTTTCATTGTAAAATGTTACGTTTCTACAATCACCCTTTACAAAGGTTCATTTTATTTTTAGAACAATTTCCTGAAGTCATCAAAACATTTGTCTGACAATGCAATGTATGGTGTCAGACTAATTGTTTATAGTTTTTATTTTGGTCCAGTGAAGTGAAAGTTATTTCATTTCCTTATTTGGTCTTCAGTGGTCCATCAGACTGAATTCATTTCTCTTTTGCCTCAAAGGTAACTGTGTTTTTCACATGCTAAAGAGATGAAAGGCCTGATTCATACAAATATTCTTTCAGTTTTTCATGACTGCCCACAAGTTGTTAGAATGGTAAAGAGGGGGGAAATGTCGTTTGAGAAGTTCTATGGCATTTAAGATTTGCACATGTGCTAATTGTGGTTTGGAGGGAAAAGATATCTCAGTAAGCAAAGAAGATCAAATTTGCCAGTTAAATTTAAACTATTTTATTGCCATGATAACCTACATGCTTTTTCCCATAATAATATTCTGTTTGCATCTTATCTATTCAAACTATGCTTTCCTTCCTTTTTCATGCCATTAATCTACATCACAATCACTACGCTAGTTACTTTTACAACATATACATAGCATGTGCTTTGAGAAGGAGGTCTTATTCCAATCATTCTAATAACTGTGGTTCCATTTTTCAATATTTCTCACTATTCATAATTTTATAACAAGATGTGATATCACATGATGAGAAGGCTAAGTTTCCATTTACATTTTTGTTGTTGTCCTCTATCCAGTCTTCCATATAAACTTGTTTCTCTAATTTTTTTCCCTGGATGTCTTCCATCAGCTCAAACTTAATATGACCCAAACTGAACCCTGGTCTTTCTTCAAAAATCCTTTACATGCACTCCCTTCAGTATTATTCAGGCTCATAAACTTGTTAGCCATACAAATCATATGTTTGCATTGTGACTATATGATATTCAGTATGCTTGTTCCATACCTACCACACTGAGACCTCAAATACTATGTGAACAAACTCTTCTCTTGCCCTTTACATTCAGGATATGCTAAGAATAGCCACATTCTCCTTCACACTTTAGATCTGACTATTCTTTCTGTCCAAATAGCAAAAAACATTATTAGGGCTCTGATCATCGGTCAGATTGATCACTTAATCTTTCCCCCCCCTCTCTGATTTCCCCAGTGCCTTGGTCACTCCATGCACACCAAGCAAAACCGATCCTATTCTTTGACCACTGATCTGATATCATTACCCTCTTTCAATCCCTCCACAGGCTCCTGTTCATCTCTGCAGGAAGTTCAAGCTACCTGTACTTCCCTGGTAGATCCTACACAACTTTTCTCTTCCCTTTTTTCTGGGTGTTTGTTTGGTTTTTTTTATATTCTTGCTTCTCTGCTAATGACATCAGCCTGCTACTCTGTCTACTCAGCCATTCTAGTTTTCTTCCTTCTGACTCTTCCTTAGCTGACTTGCAAGGCTGCTACACTTTTTTCTATTCCAGACCCAAGAAAACAGCCAATGGAAACAATTTTTATTCCATCTCCAGACAGAAAAAATGACTTCTTTACTCCTCAGTGCTGTGTTCCAATCTTCACTAAGTAGCTTTGTTGTTTTATGGATATTGTCCTGTCATTCTTCTCCTACCTTCTGTCTCATTAAATCCTTCATCCATCATGTCTGGTAATAGCTTGTAAGCTCTTCAAGGAAGAGTTCATATCCTTTTCTGTTTTGGTAGTGCCCAGCAAGTTTTGGATACTGTGATAAATAATAATGCATGTTTTTGCTAGGTGCTTCATACAGCTAATCACAAGTCAGTTGAGGACTCATATTGTCACTTCATTTTTCTAAGGAAATGATGCTCTTTATTTCTGTTTTGCAGTGTTAGGAAGTGCTCTCTCCCATTCTCATTTACCAGATTGAAAATGATGCCCCTCCAGCTTTCAGAGCCACACAAAGCGTGCAGTGTGATGCTCCAGCGGGGATTTAAAAGGCCCGGGTCAACTGCCCCATCTGCCCCTTCCTGTTGGCAGGCCTGCGCATACGCCTATTTGCATCACAGAAAAAAATATAAATGCCCACTCTTTCACTCCAGAACAGGTCTTGCATCCAGTTCACTAGGGGATGCTTTCTCATCTCCTGGAACATGACACTGCTCTATGCCTTCCCACTGATAGCATTAATTCCTTGAGTCATTCACAAGATCATCTTCATTATCCCAACATGGCACAGACGAACCTAATTCCCTTACCACTGACATCTCACAGTATGTGCTT
Source organism: Pelodiscus sinensis (assembly GCF_049634645.1). Taxonomy (NCBI): domain Eukaryota; kingdom Metazoa; phylum Chordata; order Testudines; family Trionychidae; genus Pelodiscus; species Pelodiscus sinensis. Next base: position 14,957,832 of record NC_134723.1, read on the forward strand.
TGCAGTCCCATCTACTGAGATTGGGCCTCCTATTTCAGAACAACAGCTGCACACTACATCCAGATTCACAGATGCTTCAGCACAAAGGTTGGCTCTTCCGTGGTTCCTATGTGATGAAGCATCCTGTTCAGAGGGGCTGTGTCTACACTGGCATGAATTTCCGGAACTGCTTAAAACGGAATACTATTCCGTTTTCAGTTTTTTCAGAAAAGGAGCGTCTACATTGGCAGGCTGCTTTTCCGGAAAAGCCCTTTTTCCGGAAAAGCGTTTGTGGCCAATGTAGATGCGCTTTTCCGGAAAGGGCCCCGATTGCCATTTTCGCCATCAGGGCTTTTTTCCGGAAAAGACTACTGGGCTGTCTACACTGGCCCTTTTCCAGAACAGTGTTCCGGAATAAGGACTTATGCCCGAGCGGGAGCAGAATAGTTTTTCCGGAATAGCGGCTGATTTTGTACAGTAGAGCGTCATTGCTTTTCCGGAAATTCAAGGGCCAGTGTAGACAGCTCTCAGCTTATTCCAGAAAAGCGGCTGATTTTCCGGAATAAGTGGCCCAGTGTAGACACAGCCAGGGAGTAAAACACATCCTGTTAAATACCTGTTGATCTACTATGTGAAATACTTTCCTCCAGAAGTGGAAGAGATTCCACCTCTGGTGCCAGCGCAAATGACACCTCACTTCCAAACCAAAACACAACTCTGATCATATTGGATTATATCCTTGAATTTAGACAGTCAGGCTTAGCACTCAGTTCACTAAGGATCCATCTTGCTGCCTTTATGGTCCTTCATGAAAAATTGAAGAATCTTACATTTTTGCAAACCCACTCAACCAAAACCTCTACCCTCCAGTCCAACTGCCTACTCCATCATGGTATGTAAATCATGTCTTCAAAACTCTGACTTGACCACCCTTTGAGCAATAAGCTACATGCTCACTGCCACACATATTAACGAAGAATCACCTTTTCAGTAGCTATAACATCAGCAAGATGAGCCAGTGAGATTGGAGCATTCATGGCTGAACCTCCTCACATGATTTTCATCAAAGACAAAATCACAATGTGACCACATCCAGCCATTTTACCAAAAGTGACCACAGCCTTTCATATCAATCCTCCTATAAACTTGCCAGCATTGTATCCCAAACCACACAAGGACTGCTATGAAGCCACCCTGCACAGTGTGGGCAACAGATAAGCTGTTGCTTTCTATATACAATAAAACATTCCACAAAGCACCTTGACTATTCATTTCTGTAGCTGAATGCTCAAAGGGTGCCATGATCTCAATTTAGTCTTTCTCCAAGTGGATCTCCACGTACATACACCCCTGCTAACCCATCCACAACAAAACACGTCCTGCTAATGTAAAGACTCACTTTACCTGAGCCACTGCGGCTTCAGTGGCCTTCCTGTGCAATGTCCATTTAGTAGAAATCTGCAGGGCTGCTGCCAAGGCCTCAGAACACACTTTTGCAAAACTATCATCTCCAATCCTATTCCCAAAACAGCAGTTGGCCTAGCTGTGCTCTCTTCCCCTCTCAGTACATGACGTTGAATCCCACCTTCCCTGTGGGACACTTCTTGGTAGTCACCTCGAGTGGAGTATCCACAGGGACACCACTCAAAGAAGTTGATACCTTGTACACTAATGATAGTACTATCCCTGAGGGGGCTCCATTACCTGCCCTCCCCCTCTCTACTTTGAAATCCAGATTATTGACTCTAGGTATGGGTGGGAGTGGGGGTCAGGCTGCACGCACTGTATGTTAGGTGCTAGCACCTCAAGATTGGCTACTGTGCATGCATGACCCAATTGAGCACTGCTGTGAACATCTTTGATCTCCAGTACTGGGACACACCGACACATAGGCTGTGTCTAGACTGGCATGATTTTGCACAAATACTTTTAATGGAAACGTTTTTCCGTTAAAAGTATTTGCGCAATAGAGCATCTATACTGCCATGTGTCTTTGTGCAAAAGCGTCAGTGCCAGTGTGGACGCTCTCTTGCGCAAGAAAGCTCCGATGGCCATTTTAGCCATCGGGTTTTCTTGTGCAAGAAATTAAATCGGCTGTCTACACTGGCCCTCTTACTCAAGAATACTTGTGCAAGAGGGCTTATCCCTGAGCGGGAGCGTCAGTGTATTTGCGCAAGAACCATTGATTTTATATAGTACAAAGTCAGTGTTCTTGCGCAAATACTCGCGGCCAGTGTAGACAGGTGGCAAAATCTCGCCAGTCTAGACGCACCCCTAGAGTGAAGCACCTACAGGGACACATATCTCAAAGAACCATCATTACTGCACAAAGTGAGTAACTTCTTCCTGCTTACTGTAATGTAGCACTGTGAATAAATATCCAAAGAAGAATACACAAATGAGCAGAGAAAATAATGAACAGGCATCTGCTCAATTAATTTGTCTTTTGTGGATCTGATATTTTGTACATTGGTAAAGTGATTTTATTGATGTCATCCACAATTATCTGCTGTATGTATCAGTACACTGTATGATGTGATGGCTTTGATTTACTGTTCTCCAGAATAAAAGCGTTCTGCAGAGCTGCTGTACATTGCCATTTTGTTAACTAAGGAACTGCTTGTAATTAAGAGTTGCTGTAACTCTGTTGAAAGCCAGAATTAAATTCCAGTGGTGAGGTCCCTGAAGAAGGCTGCATGCACCCTTTAAGATGTTACACTGGGTTTTACATGGATCCTTTGCATTGGGTGAATATCACAGTAAGGAAACATGTTATTTCAATTAACTTGTGTGCACACAGTGGACTCTATAGTTAAGCATTCTAAACACTTAACTCTGTTCTCAGCTTCTGCAGAGATCAACGGGGAAAAAACCATTGGTGTGTAATGCAGAGCACTAGCTATCCTACAGGTTATCAGTGCTTTCAAATTTACTTTTATTTAGAATACCATTGACTACAAAAATAGCAAGAGTTAGGGATTGACTGAAATGCTATATCCAACTCCTGGGCTGTGTCTGCATTGGCCGCCTATTACGGAATAGGCATGCAATTGTAGCACTTTGGAAGAGGCAAATCCGCGGGGGATTTAAATATCCCCCACGGCATTTGCATTTTCATGGCCGCCGCTTTTTTCCGGCTTGGAGATAAGCCGGAGAAAAGCATCCAGACTGGCGCGATCCTCCGGAATAAAGCTTTATTGCAAGTAGGAATAAGAGATCCTCTGGAATAGGGCTTTATTCCGGAGGATCGCGCCAGTCTGGACGCTTTTCTCCGGCTTATCTCCAAGCCGGAAAAAAGCGGTGGCCATGAAAATGCAAATGCCGCGGGGGATATTTAAATCCCCCGCAGATTTGCCTCTTCCAAAGTGCTACATTTGCATGCCTATTCCGTAATAGGGGCCAATGTAGACGTAGCCCTGAAGTTTAGGCCTTGTCACTAGGCCCTGGTATACACAAGAGAATTATTTTGAAATAATTCCCCTTATTTTGAAATAACAAGCAGAACGTCCACACTACCAAGCCCATTATTTTGAAATAAGGGCTGATTATTTCAAACTCAGTACTCCTGCTTTCCTCGGGGAATAAGCTTATTTTGAAATACATAATAGCTCCCAAAATAACTATTTCAAAATAATTTCCTAGTGTAGACATGTCCTAGAAGTGTGTAATATAATACATGTCCTTTATAATGGCTGCAACTGGAAATGCTGTGCTGAAAATATGCTTACTTATTCCTTTTTTAACATACAATCTTACTTTTTGATTTTGTGTCCAATTTTTACACACAAAAAATACTTAAACTATTTTGTCATGGTTTTATGACAATCATGTGATCCGCCAGGTAGTCTCGGTATTAATCCACCATTTTTGCTGCAATAGTGTATTCATGATAACATTAATGTTGCTTATTGTTAACAAATATACCAGTATTATAAATTTCAAGGTCTTGAAAGTTACTAATTCTGTCCACTACTCTATATTATGAAATAATTTATACTATTTGTATCATATTCCTTAAATATAATACATTGATGTCTAATGAGCATCCAAATAAAAGAAGCTACAATAGTGGAAGAATTTACAGCTATGAATCCTAAAATTTAAATGTTTATAATTTAAGTAGCTATATAAAAAAATGTTGGCTTGGGAGTTAGGTTTGTTTAGTAACCTGTTTTAATTTATTTTCCCAATAACCATCATACCTATACCTAAACGCTGTTAGATTCTCTGAACCTTGCTAACCTACATGTAGAATTCAGGATTTGGTAAATTGAAGTGAATAAAATACAGGTTCATTGATCTTAGGTTGCATTTATCCATTTTATAAATTGACTTATAAATACTATACATTTTCCATTTTTTTATTTGTCACCATATGCATATTATATGCATAAAGGATGTCATGGATGTTTTGAATTTCATACAGATATCAGATATTTATTTTGTTATGTATAGATGGAGAAACCTCTGTGAACTAAATATTTAGTTAAGCTTAGAACCGGCATTTATTGTCTGCATTGCCCATCTTCCTTTTCTGGCTATTATTTACAGTCCAGAACTTAATAGCAGTTTGTCCTTTAAGAAAATAGACATGAGACTATACATTCTAGATGGAATAATGATTGCTGAAATTTCAAACCCATGTATACAATTTTCTACTATTGGTAGTCATGTTTATTCCTTTCTTCTCTGACACAGTTTTTAAATAAATTAAGCATTCTGTATAAACTCGTATTGAGCATACCTTTGTACTTTTCCTCCCAATATGTCAACTACATCTGTTTGTTTTAATGATTATCCATCCCTAAGAAAATTCTTCTTCTTATAGTAATATTTATCCCAACATGTAAAGATTACCTTAGTCAGCCCAGGTTTGAAAGTATTATTTAATGTTTTTCATATTGCCAGGATCTGCTTTTTGTCATGTGCCTCATGGATGCCCAATTAGTAAATGTAACAGGTGATATTTCATGAGTGCCTGAATTCTGATATGAGTTGAGCTGATTCAAATTTTGGGTTTGCCGATTTCCATTTTATCAGTATCATTGACTGATTCTCTCTGTTAGCTATCCTTTCCGGTGGCACTCTAATTTGTGCTGCCCTTCAGTAACTCTTGAAGTCAGATACCTCCAGGTGCCCCATTTCCACTGCATATTTCAGCCATTCTGTTATGATAGTTGGTGTTTGATTTGACCTTAAGAACATCTGAATATTTTTTTAAAATTTATTGAAGAAGTTTTGGGAGATGGAAGGGGAATCAAAGAAGCAAGATACAAAGACTTTGGCAGGATAGTCATTTTAAATACACAAATTCAGCCTAAAACATCTGTTTTCCAAATTACTATAAATAATCTTATTAGTGGTTCAATATTTAAGTTAAACAGTTCCTCCAATTTAGGTGACACAGTAGGCATGGGTAATAATTTTTGAGGGGTGAGCCACTCCAAGATTTTGGAAAGTGGTCGAGGACCGCACTCTTGCATAATATTAATGAAAGAATCATAGAATCATAGAGCTGGAAGAGACCTCAGGCAGTCATCAAGATCAGCCCTCTGCCCAAGGCAGGACCAATCCCAACTTAATCAACCCAGCTAGGGCTTTGTCAAACCGAGACTTAAAAACCTGTAGGGATGGAGATTTCACCACTTCCCTCGGTAACCCATTCCAGTGCTTTGCCACCCTCCTGGTGAAGTAGTTTTTCCTAATATCCAACCTAGACCTCTTCCACTGTAACTTGAGACCATTGCTCCTTGTTCTGCCATCTGTCACTACTGAGAACAGCCTTTCTCCATCCTTTTTGGAACCTCCCTTCAGGAAGTTGAAGGCTGCTATCAAATCCCCCCTCACTCTTCTCTTCTGCAGACTAAACACACCCAAATCCCTCAGTCTCTCCTCATATGTCATGCGCTCCAGCCCCCTTATCATTTGGTTGCCCTCCACTGGACCCTCTCCAATGCGTCCGCATCCTTTCTGTAGTGGGGGGCCCAGAACAGGACACAAAATGATGTGGCCTCACCAGAGCCGAATAATGGGGAATAATCAGTTCTCTGGATCTGCTGGCAATGCTCCTCCTAATGCACCCTAATATGCCATTAGCCTTCTTGGTTACAAGGGCACATTGTTGACTCATATCCAGCTTCTCATCCACTGTAATTCCTAGGTCCTTTTCTGCAGAACTGCTACTTAGCCATTCAGCCCAACAAGGGCTGTCCACCTCCTTCCCATATAGCATTGCCTAGTACATTTGTCTGGGAGCAGACCCTGTCTGTGAAGACAGAGACAAAGAAAACATTGAGTACTCTAGCTTTTCCCACATCATCTGTCACAAGGTTACCTCCATCACCCAGTAAGGACCCCACACCGTCTCTGATCACCCTCTTATTGCTCACATGCCTGTAGAAGTCTTTCTTGTTACCCTTCACATCACTTGCCAGCTGCAATTCCAATTGCGCTTTCACTTTCCTGATAACTCGCCTGCATTCTCTAGCAATATATTTATACTCCTCCCTTATCATCTGTCCAATTTTCCACTTCTTGTAAGCTTCCTTTTTGTGTTTAACCTCACCATGGATGTCCCTGGTAAGCGAATCTGGTCGCCTACCATATTTGCTTTTCTTGTTGCACATCAGAATGGTTTCTTCCTGAGCCTTTAATAAGGCTTCTTTAGAATACTGCCAGCTCTCATAAGAACATAAGAATGGCAGTACTGGGTCAGACCAAAGGTCCATCTATCCCAGTAGCCTGTCTGTCGACAGTGGCCAGCTCCAAGTGCCCCAGAGGGGGTGGACCGAAGACAATGATCAAGTGATTTGTCTCGTGCCATCCATCTCCAACCTCTGACAAACGGAGGCCAGGGACACCATTCCTACACCCTGGCTGATAGGCTTTTATGGACCTAACCTCCATGAATTATCTAGTTTCTCTTTAAACTCTGTTATACTTCTAGCCTTCACAGCCTCCTCTGGCAAGGAGTTCCACAGGTTGAATATGCGCTGTGTGAAGAAGAACTTCCTTTTATTTGTTTTAAACCTGCTGCCCATTAATTTAATTTGCTGGGCCTTTGTTCTTATATAATGGGAACTAATTAATAACTTTTCTTTATTCACCCTCTCCACGCCACTCATGATTTTATATACATCTATCATATCCCCCCTCGGTCTCCTCTTATCGAAACTGAAAAGTCCCAGTCGCTTTAGCCTCTCTTCATATGGGACCAGTTCTAAACCCCTGATCATTTTAGTTGCCCTTTTCTGAACCCTTTCCAGGGCCAAAATATATTTTTTGAGGTAAAGAGACCACATCTGTACACAGTATGGATGTGGGCATACCATAGTTTTATACAGGCAGTAAGATATTCTGGGTCTTATTTTCTATCCCTTTCTTAATAATTCCTAACCTTCTATTTGCCTTTTTGACCGCCGCAGCACACTGTGTGGATGTTTTCAAACAACTATCCACGACAACTCCAAGATCTCTTTCCTGATTTGTCATAGCCAAATTAACCCCCATCATACTATATGTATAGTTGGGGTTATTTTTTCCAACGTGCATTACTTTACACTTATCCACATTAAACTTCATTTGCCATTTTGTTGCCCAATCACTTAGTTTTGTGAAATCTTTTTGAAGTCCTTCGCAGTCTGCTTCTGTATTGACTATCTTGAATAGTTCAGTATCATCCACAAACTTTACTACCTCACTGCTTGCCCCTTTCTCTAGATCATTTATGAAAAAGTTGAATAGGATTGGTCTTAGGACTGACCCTTGGGGGACACCACTAGTTACGCCTCTCCATTCTGAAAATTTACCATTTATTCCTACCCTTTGTTTCCTGTCTTTTAACCAGTTCTCAATCCAAGAAAGGACCTTCTCTCTTATCCCATGACAATGTAATTTACACAAGAGCCTTTGGTGAGGGACTTTTATCAAAGGCTTTCGGAAAATCTAAGTATACTATATCTACTGGATCCCCCTTGTCCGCGTGTTTGTTAACTCCTTCAAAGAACTCTAATAGATTAATAAGACATGATTTCCCTTTACAGAAACCATGTTGACTTTTGCCCAACAAATTACGTTCTTCTACGTGCCTAACAATTTTATTCTTAACTATTGTTTCCACTAATTTCCCTGGTACCGACGTTAGACTTATCGTTGCGAGGATCACTTCTAGAGCCCTTTTTAAATATTGGTGTCACGTTAGCTATCTTCCAGTCAGTAGGTACGGAAGGCGATTTAAAGGATAGATTACAAACCACAGTTTACAGTTCTGCAATTTCCCATTTCAGTTCTTTTGGAACCCTTGGATGAATGCAATCCGTCCCGGTGATTTGTTAACGTTAAGTTTTTCTATTTGTTCCAAAACTTCCTCTAATGACATTTCAATCCAGGAAAGTTTCTCAGCTTCATCTCCCACAAAGGACGGTGCAGGTTTGGGAATCTCCCCAACATCCTCAGCCGTGAAGACTGACGCAAAGAAATTATTTAGCTTCTCTGCAATGGCTTTCTCATCGTTGATTGCTCCTTTTGTATCTCAATTGTCTTGGGGACCCACTGTTTTTTTAGTGGGCTTTCTGCTTCTGATGTACTTAAAAAACATTTTGCTATTGTTTTTTGAGTTTTTGGCTAGCTGTTCCTCAAAATCTGTTTTTGCTTTTCTTATTACATTTTTACACTTAATTTGACAGTTCTTTATGTTCCTTTCTATTTATCTCACTGGGATTGGACTTCCACTTCTTGAAAGATCCCTTTTTGTCCCTCCCTGCTTCTTTTACATGGTGGTTAAGCCACGGTGACTCTTTTTTAGGTCTCTTACTATGTTTTTTATTTTGGGGTATACATTTAAGTTGGGCCTCTATTATGGTGTCTTTTAAAAGTTTTCATTCAGCTTGCAGGGATTTGGCTCTCGTCACTCTGCCTTTTAATTTCTGTCTAACTAACCTCCTCATTTTTGTGTAATTCCCCTTTTTGAAGTTAAATGCCATAGTTCCGGACTGCTGAGGTGTTCTTCCCACCACAGAAATGTTAAATGTTATTATATTATGGTCATTATTCCCAAGCGGTCCTGTAATAGTTACCCCCGGACCTGATTCTGTGGTCCACTCAGGACTAAATTGAGAATTGCCTCTGCTGTTGTGGGTTCCTGTACAAGCTGCTCCAAGAAGCAGTCATTTAAGCCACTGAGAAATTTTATCTCTGCATCTTTTCCTGAGGTTACATGTACCCCGTCAATATGGGGATAATTGAAATCCCCCATTATTATAGAGTTTTTTAATTTGGTAGCCTCTCTAATCTCCCTCAGCATTTCAATGTCACTATCACTGTCCTGGTCAGGCGGTCGATAATATATCCCTACTGCTATATTCTTATTATTGGAACATGGAATTAGTATCCATAGTGATTCTATTGAACATGTTGATTGATTTAAGATTTTTATTTCAGTTGATTCTACATTATCTTTCACATACAGTGCCACTCTGCCACCCACACGGCCTGTTCTATCCTTCCAATGTATTTTATATCCCAGTATGATTGTGTCCCACAGATTTTCCTCATTCCACCAGGTTTCTGTGATGCCTATTATGTCAATCTCCTCTTTTAATACGAGGTACTCTAGTTCACCCATCTTATTAGTCAGACTTCTAGAATTTGTGTAGAAGCACTTGAAAAATTTGCCACTATTTATTTGTCTGCCCTTTCCTGATGTATTAGATTCCTTTGTATGTGCTTGTTTGTCTGCTCTGGCCCCTTGTTTGTCCTCTCCCCTCCTCTCCTTCTGACTACAGCCTAGAGAATCTCTATCAATGGATTCTCGTCTAAGAGAAGTCTCCATCCGATTTACGTGCTTCTCCACACCAATCAGCTTTCCCCCATCTCCTAGTTTAAAAACCACAGTTTAAGGGACTTTTTAATGTTTAGTGCCAGCAGTCTGGTTCCACCCTGGTTTAGGTGGAGCCCATCCTTCCTGTATAGGCTCCCCCTCTCCCAAAAGTTTCCCCAGTTCCTAATAAATCTAAACCCCTCCTCCCTACACCATCATCTCATCCATGCATTGAGACTCTGAATGTCTGCCTGCCTACCTGGCCCTGCACGCAGAACTGGAAGCATTTCTGAGAATGCCACCATAGAGGTCCTGGATTTCAGTCTCTTTCTTAGCAATCTAAATTTGGCCTCCAGGACATCTTTCCTATGTCATTGGTACCTACATGTACCACAACCACCGGCTCCTCCCCAGAACTACACATAAGCCTACCTAGATGCCTCGAGAGATCTGCAACCTTCGCACCAGGCAGGCAAGTGACCATACGGTTCTCCCAGTCATCACAAACGCAACTATCTATGTTTCTAATGATCGAATCACCCACTACTAACACCTGCCTCTTCCTAACAACTGGCGTTCCCTCCCCCTCAGAGGTATCCCTAGTGCAAGAGAATACTACAACATCTTCTGGAAGGAGGATCCCAACTATGAGATGGTTTCCCTCTGTTCCCATTGAATGCTCTGCTCTCCTGAGCCTTTCATCCTCCTTAAGAGCACTGGGGCTCTCAGACTGGAGGTGGGACAGTACTACAGTGTCCTGGAAAGTCTCATCAACATAGCTTTCTTCCTTCTTTAGCTCCTCCAGTTCAGCCACCCTGGCCTCCAAAGCCTGAACTCGGTCTCTGAGGGTCAGGAGCTCCTTGCAATGGGTGCACACATACGCCACCCACCCACAGGGTAGGTAATCATAAATGTTACACTTGACGCAATAAAGAGGATAGCCCCCACTCTGCTGCTGGGCTTCTGTCTGCATTTTTCTTATGAATAAGTTTAATTAATTATAAACTGGGCTTCTTTTTAAATGTTTACAATATAGATCATTATAAAAGTTTTGTTTAAAGAAGGTCAGAAGTAACTAGCGCCCTCAAACCTCCCTCTCCAAACTCCCTCCTGTTTGCAGCCGCCCCTGGTCGCAAGTGTCCTGGTCGCTTACTAGTAGGCTTTATAAGCTCTGGCCTCCCTGAAAGCTTCTCCCTCCAGCTACAGCTCGACCAATGAGCAGCGAGTTTGAGATTTCAAACCCTAATCAAGACTCACAGCTTCCAACTGGCAGCCTGAGCACATGGCCTTTCAAACAAAACAAACAAACACACAGCTCAGCACTCTAAACTCCAAACAAACACAGACAAACACAAGCCCAGAACCCCCAAACACAGACACCCCCATATTCCAGACAGCCACTTACCACAAAGTGCTGTAAATCGCCCCCTCCTTTACTAGGAGAGCCCCTCTCAAAACTCCCTCCTGTTTGCAGCCGCCCTGTTCGCAAGCCTCTCTTGGACTCCTTTCCCCTTCATGTAAGCATCCCAGGGAATCCTGCCCATCAGTTCTCTGAGGGTTCCAAAGTCTGGGTATTTTGCTACTCTCCTTTCTTCCTTTGGTCAGGATCTTGAAATCTACCATCTCATGATCACTGCTTCCCAGGTTGTCACTCACTTCTACTTCCCCTACTAGTTCCTCCCTGTTTGTGAGTAGCAGGTGAAGTTGTACAGGGCCCCTTGTCGGTTCCTTCAGCACTTGTACCAAGAAATTATCCCCAAAATTCTCCAAAAACTTCCTGGATTGTCTGTGTACTGCTGTACTGATCTCCCAACAGATGTCAGGGTAATTTAAGTCGCCCATGAGAACCAGGGCCTGTGATCTTGAAGCTTCTCTCAGTTGTCCAAAGAAAGCCTCGTCTACCTCATCCACCTGATCTGGCGATCTATAGCAGACACCAACCACAACATCACCCCTGTTCCGTCCACCTCTAAATTGTACCCATAGACTCTCAACAGTCTTTTCACCCTCTAAGTACTGGAGCTCTGAGCAATCATACTGCTCTCTTACATACAGTGCTTTCAGGTGGGCTTTTGTTTTTTTATTATTTTTTGAGCGGAGACTTTGCATGTCTGACTTATAGTGGTTTAGTCTGTATTCCATTCTCACCAAAAATCTTAAATTATTCTTGGAATATGAGTGGACTTCTTACTAAAAATGGGCATGAACCAAATTCCTGATTCAAAGCACCTTCAAGCTCTGGGGAAGTTTTGCAACTGCATACAAACTTGACACATGCTCCTAGGTGTGGGTGCTGTGAGTACTCTGCTAACCAGTTGGGCAGCATTTGAATTTCTCCTGGATGGCTGCCCAGGTACTCAGCATTCAGAGAACACTGATCTTCACCTACTACAAGTATATTGGTAAGCTTAGGAGTCACAAAATGGGCCTTGATTCTGTGCAGACTGTCTGCTATTACTGAATGGTTGCTTCACGCTCTGTCAAAATATCTCATAGCTTATACTTATCTCCATCATTTGTTTTAAACACCTGCCATGAAACATGCCAAATTATCTCTCTTCACCTAGAATTCTTTTGACAATTTTTTTTCACTTTACATGAGATGTGAACATACATTGATATTATGTAGCTAACACATTAATATTTTAATACATAGATTTATCTTACAAATAAATCTGGTGTATTTCTTCAACTGCTAAATATTTATCCTAAGTATTGTATTCAACTATCCCTTTCCTAATAATGTGGTCATCTTGTTTGGTAACATCTGTGTTCAGTCAGTGATGTTATCCAGTGGTAACTATGCTGTCTTCAGATTCCTCTTTAAGGAACCCTCTTTGTTCACAACAGTGTACGGTCTCCTCTTTAGCACAAGAGACACTGAGGCTACATCTAGACTGCAAGCCTCTTTTGAAAGAGGCTTTTTCGAAAGATACTTTCAGAAAAGCCTCTTTTGAAAAAGAGCATCTAGACTACAACCAGTAGCATCTAGACTACTAGCAAGCCGCTTTTTCAAAAGAGCACCCAGGCAGTCTGGATGCTCTCTTTTGAAAAAGCACAGTTTGCATTACATAGCGCTTTTTTTCGAAAGAGCACTTTTGAAAAAAGGCGTTATTCCTCATAAAATGAGGTTTTCCGCAGTTGAAAAAACTGCTGTGTTCTTTCTGTTTGCTTTCAAAAGAATGTGGCAGCAGTCTAGACACAAGGGAAGTTATATCGAAAAAAGGCCACTTTAAAAAAAAAAAAAAAAAAAAAACCCTGTAGTCTAGACACACCCTGAGTCTCTTCTTGGTTGGTATGTGGTATTTCTCAAGTGGACTTTTTTCCTCAGTTCTACCTTTTAGCTTTGCTCCTTGGAACAGGTTTGTGACTTCGTGATTGAAGTCAGTGAGAATGTAGTTTCATAATCTAGTAGGTGAATGGATCATTTAATGCATACACACCTCAGGAAAGATTTTTTTCAAAAGCCCAAAAGGTTTAGTGTTCCACTCCTATTGAAGTGGGGGTTAGCAGCTAATTCTTATTAGTCCCATTGAAAATCTCCTCCTAAATTGACAGTGTAATGGATTAATCTGTATAATGTGTCCCAAAGTCATCGACTGAGTCATCTACACACTTAACTGGCCAAATAGCCACATGTGGTTAATGGCTAGTTTGTTGGACACCACGGAACTGGAGTCAGAACTGTTTATCTATACCACATATGCTTTGCTGCTAACAACTAGTAGAAAGTCTCCTTTAGCTCTATGGTGAAAGCCTCTGATTTCTGAGTAGGAAGATCTGAATTCTACTATTATGAAATTTTGAGGTTGTTGGTGTGCAGAATGACTTGTCCAGTCCTATGTGGTGTCAGATTTATTACATACTTTCCCATTTAGAATTATTTTACTTTTTGTCTCCCTAATTCATAGGGAAATCCATGCGATGTATAAAATCACTGTTCACAAAAGGTTTAGCATTGTACATAAGCCGACATTGAATGTGTTTGCAGTTTATACTGAACTCTAACTTAATGTATTGAGACATTCAGTAAACCCAAAAATAAGACTGAAATTGTTGAACTGTAAAAGGAGTGTTGCATAAAAGTTACTGACCTTTTAAAATTAGGCTACTATAGCATATGAAAATCTTCAATCCGATGGTACTATTTTTCATTTAAGCCAATTTAGTTGTTAGTTATTTTTTCAATATTATGCTAGAAATTCTTATGATACCCAAATACACAAAGGAAAAAGTAGAGACAGACCTACACTAAATGTTTCAGAAGTGAGATGAGTATTTGACATTTTTCTCTATATACTGTTGTCATAGATCCAACCAAGAAATTTTATGTAATAACAAATATCACTTGTGTAAAATGTGACAGAAGATGTTTTGTTGCTACCTATCAACCCTGTTCCTTAGGCTATGTCTACACCACACTGTTCTTCCGAAAAGAGCTACGCAAATTGCATAGCTTTTTCCACTTCTTTTTTCAGAAGAGGCTTTCTGACATTTGGCCCATCTACACTGTGCCAAATGTCAGAAACCCCCCCCCCCCTTTTTTTTGGAACATCCCTTCTTCCTTGTAAAACAAGGTTTACAAGGATGCCAAAAAAGTGCGTCTGCTCTTCCAAAAAATTTGGAAGAGCAGATGTGTTTCCTGGACACGGCAGAGTTTTTCTGGGATACCGGTATCCTGGAAAAACTCTGTAGTGTAGACATAGCCTTAGTTACCTAACATTCATGGTCCCAGTTTGAAACTGTCTTAATTGATCAGTCTAATCACAGAAAAAAATTGGGAAGGGCAAGTTTAATATAAATGGAAGATACACCCACATGCTAAAAAATGACAGTTTTTTCTAAGGTCCAATCCATCTTTTTTTAAATTATGGGAGATTGGATTGGGCTTGACTCTATCTCTCTTTTAGAGACCAATTATGTTTAGAGAATTTGGTGTTTAAAACCCTTCTCAAAAATATTAAGAGCCTACAGGCAGTCCCCGGGTTACGTACAAGATAGGGACTGTAGGTTTGTTCTTAAGTTGAATCTGTATGTAAGTCGGAACTGGCGTCCAGATTCAGCCGCTGCTGAAACTGATCAGTTTCAACAGCGGCTGAATCTGGACGCCAGTTCTGACTTACATACAGATTCAACTTAAGAACCCCAGGCATCCCCAAGTCAGCTGCTGCTGAAACTGATCAGCTGCTGATTCCAGGAAGCCCGGGGGCAGGGGTTTCCTGTAGTCAGCCACTGGTCAGTTTCAGCAGCGGCTGACTTGGGGACGCCTGGGGCAGAGCAGCTGGGGTGCTGCTGGGTTGGTCCAGTAGCGCCGCCGCTCCTCGGCGCTACTGGACCAACCCAGCAGCACCCCAGCTGCTCTGCCCCAGGCGTCCTGATTCAGCCGCTGCTGAAACGGACCAGCAGTGGCTGAATCAGGACGCCTGGGGCAGAGCAGCTGGGGTGCTGCCCAGTTGGTCCCGTAGCGCCCAGAGCGGCGCTACGGGACCAACTGGCAGCGCCCCAGCTGCTGTACCACAGGTGTCCGCAGCAAAGCCGTGGAGCATGGGGGCAGCGGGACAGCCCAGACGCGCCGTGGCTGTCCTGCTGCCCTCGGGCTCCGTGGCTTTGCTCTGCTTTGCTCCCCGTCCCCCTGGTCTGCAGACCAGGGGGACGGGGAGCAAAGCGGCAGAACACGCGGGCAGCGGACAGCCCAGACGCGTCTGGGCTGTCCACTGCCCGCGTGCTCCGCGGCTTGGCTCTGCTTTGCCCCCCTGCCCCTGGTCTGCAGACCAGGGGGACGGGGGGGGGCAAAGCAGAGCCAAGCTGCGGAGCACGCGGCCAGCTGACAGCCCAGACGCGTCTGGGCTGTCAGCTGACCGCGCGCTCCACGGCTTGGCTCTGCTTTGCCCCGCCCCCCCGTCCCTCTGGTCTGCAGACCAGGGGAATGGGGGGGGGCAAAGCAGAGCAAAGCAGAGCCAAGCCGCGGAGCATGTGGGCAGCGGACACCCCTGTCCGCTGCCCGTGTGTTCCGCCGCTTTGCTTCCTCTCCCTGGTCTGCTGGAGACCAGGGAGAGGAAGGGCCCCGTTCGTAACTGCGGATCTGACATAAGTCGGATCCGCGTAACTCGGGGACTGCCTGTATAAATGAATTTTCTCAAAAGTTGGTTGATTTAAAATAGAAATACGTACCCAAAGGTTGTTGTGGACTATCCTAATAATCCTAGTTTTCGCCACTTCTCCCTTTAACTTTCTGAAACTATGTTGAGGCTATCTGACGTATATTTTGAGTGTATCATTAAACTCCTGTTTCACATCAAAGTGCTCTGAGAAGCTTTTTATGTGTAAGGTTCATGTGGTTGGCCTGTTCTGTTTTTTATTTCAAAATAGCTGTGAAAAACCTGATTATGTAGCACTTTAAAGACTAACAAGATGGTTTATTAGGTGATGAGCTTTCATGGGCCAGACCCACTTCCTCAGATCAAATAGTGAAAGAAAATTGGCACAACCATATATACCAAAGGATACAATCAAAAAAATGAACACATATGAAAAGGACAAATCAAATTTCAGAACAGAAGGGGGATGAGGGGTGGGAGGTAAATGTCTGTAAGCTAATGATATTAGAGGTGATAATTGAGGAAGCTGTCTTTGCAATGGGTAAGATAATTAGCGTCTTTATTCAAACTTAGGTGTAAAGTGTCGAATTTAAGCATGAATGACAGTTCAGAGGATTCTCTTTCAAGTCTGGTGTGAAAAGGTCTTTGAAGCAGGATGCAGGTAATCAAGTCGTTGAGACAATGCCCTGTCTGGTTGAAAGGGCAAGAAACTGTTTTTTCTTTGTGATCCTGTTTAAATTCGACACTTTGTCCTTTTTATATGTGTTCATTTTTTGATTGTATCCTTTGGTATATATGGTTGTGCCAATTTTCTTCCACTATTTGATCTGAGGAAGTGAGTCTGGCCCACGAAAGCTCATCACCTAATAAGCCATCTTGTTAGTCTTTAAATGCTACACAGTCCTGTTTTTTGTTTCAGCTACACCAGACTAACACGGCTACATTTCTATCACTATTTCAAAATAAAGTATTCTGGAATAGTTATTCCAAAATATCTTATTTCAAAATAGCACATCTGCACTACAGGGAAGCTTCAAAATTAGTCTGAGGCAGGCTTTATCTTTGAATTTATACCACTGTACAGAAATAACAGCAGTAAATTTGTTACTGTAAGTATAAATGTACACATCAGAATGAAAATGGAATTCAGACAGAAGCTGTAATCTGTCTTAATTGGCTGAAAAGACAAACTAACATTTGAAGGAATAAAAAAGAGACTAGAAGGATTTCAAAGGTTTTTTTTCTACTACCCCTAAAAAGCACTACTGTAGAGAGCAACCTAGCCAATGACATTAAAACAGCATACCAGAATTCTAGTAATGGTCAAGCTATAAAATATTTGGAAGTTAAGCTGTGCTGTATGTCCGAAATTTCAGATGTTTGTCCAGAGCTTTATCCAAAACTTCTTGGTATTGTGTCAGGGAGTTGCCCCGCACTGGCCCTTTAAGGGGTTGAGACCTGGAGTCAGGGGGAAGCCCAGTTGAGGCAAATAAGGAGGGCCCAGTTGGAGACTATAAGAGCAGATCCTGGGAGGAGGAGAGAGACCAGACGGGACCTGCCTACCTTGCTGCGATGAGAGAGGCTTTGGCCTAGCAAACCCAGGCTATCCGGCCTGAGGCCCAGGGCTGCAAGGAGGCAGTCATGGAGGGTGGGGCTCACATGGAGGCAGCCCAAAAAGGCTGGACTGCAAGGAGGCAGCCACTGTTCACAAGGTGGCAGCTGTGGTACACTGGGGGAGTTTGAGCCAGGGAAGCCCCAAGCCATAAGTCTGCAAGGCAGGGTTGCAGGAGGCAAGTGGGCAGGCAGAGTGGGAGAAGAACTGGAGGTTCTGGGGGGTAGGGAGGACCCTGGAGGAGGAGTAGAGGAAGAACAATGACTCCCCCTGGAAGGGGGCACAGACCAAGATCGGAGTGGTCACTGCCACAGGGCAGTGCCCTGAAGAGAACACCTCACCGAAACGGGGCACGTCGGCGTCGGAGCAGCCGGTTACTTCCCCAACAGCCACCCTGAGGAAAGAAGCCATGAAAGTGAGTCGAACCCACTACAGTATACAAAAAGTGATCGGAATCTTGCATGATAAAGCTTTCTTGAGGGAATTCCAATTTTTTATTTTATTTAGCCGGAAATATGAGATTCTTTATGTTATTGTCTCCTCATGTCTGTGACCAGGAAGTATAGGCATTTGGAAGGGAAGGGAAGGGAGACTGTTAGCTTAAACTTTTTTGAACCTCAAAAACATCATGTCCATTTGAGTTATGGAGGAAAATTTGGTTTATTTCTTTCTTTAACTCCACTTGATTCAAACTCAAAACATCTAAAATTTCTCTGTAAATGAAACTGAGGTTGAAGCTCTTCATAGGGTCATTGTTACCCTAACATTTGAGATCCTCCCAGGTATCTAAAAAAGAGATAATAAATCTTCAATTTTATCCTGAGAGAAGCTTGCTTCCTCAGCAGCAGATCTGTTTGCAAATCCCCAACACATGTGTCAAGCAGCAAAATTGAAAGTACTGTCACCTGCACTGTTGTCAGCAGAAAAAAACAAAGTAGAGGAACATAATTTCTGCACGTACATAAGTATCAGAATGATTTACTTGTCTGTTCAGCTTCACTTTCATCTCAGTTTTCAGGACTTCATTCATCAATATTTTATTTACACACGCATATCTCATTTTTACACAATTTTTTTCTCCCTGGCCAGATGGCTGTGCTTTCTGCATAGTGTTCATCAAAGGGAATGACAAAAATGTGTGGATGCTTATTGGCATCTTGGTGGGGTTTGGCTAACAGCATTTTTCAGCAGACATTTCATATGTATTCAGATTAATAAGAAAAGATAGGAAAACACTGCAGAATCCTCAGACACAAGTGTACTATTTTATTTATCGATACAAGATTTGGAGCTGTCCTGTGATGATTTATGAATATTTGGGGTTGAGATGTATTCTCTTTGAGTATATTGGTTTCATTCTAGAGTGTTGTCTTAAAATTGGACAAGAAGGAAAGGAATGGTTCAGCAAACACTTAGCAGTTGTTAAAGGACAATATCAGAACTATCAGCGTTGATGATTTTGACCTTCTTTCCAGCCAACCTGCAAAAGTTGCTTTGGGTTGGACTAGAAAAAGCCACTGAACACAAGAGCTCTGGCAGAATTAAAAGGATCTCCCTGTACAAGAAAGGTGGTAGTTATTGGGGAAGTGGGGAGAAGACCACACTGACAAACAGGATCCCACTGGAGGTAGAAGTTAGACCTACCTAGATTATCTCCTTGAGATGGTAAAACAGACACATAGAGTGTTTTAAAATCCCCTTTCTCTAAAAGCTTTGTTTCTATTGCTAAATAAACAGTACTTTGGTTTAAGAGGGCTGTTTTATAATTTTATGCTACTGCTCCAGGGAGAAGACCTATAGGTCTCCAAACTCAGTTGGAGCTCTGGATAATAATGGTTAATATATGGGGTTTTGTATTCCAGGCTCTGGTCTCTGAGTGGGAAAACTGTGAAATTCCACATGAAGACCTCAAAGGGGACAGAGGTGTAAGTGTGACCGGTTCCCATGGTATTCCTTTATGGCAGGAACCTCTCTATGCTCTGATTGAAGCTATGCATTGAACTCCAAATCAAAATATTATGATTGAGCCTAAGAGTTCGTCCCAAAATTATAGCTGTAAATGATCACTAGAATAGAGCTCTTTTACTTTAGCTGTAGCTGTTTCTCATTATTTCAGTAAAAGGAATTTGAGTACAGGTACTCAAAGTGCAGAGTACCAACACACCACTTGTAAAATGAGCAAGCGTCTCCTCTCTCATCATCAGCTATTTCTGTTGCAACAGGAGACTAATGTCATGTTTCTTTAAAGATTCAAACAAAAAGACAGGGCCAGCAAAGAGACAAGAACCTTAAGAGATGTTTATAGTAATACTTATCTCTTAATATAGAGATGTAATCAATAACGAATATTGTAGAATGCTTCTTTTTTTTATTATTCATAGACAACACTGCCATCTGCAAAATGGAGGGATGACTTCTTAATAAGACAGCAGACAAATAAAAATTCAGAGTGTGGAGGCATAAGTGACACTGCACACATTTTCCTGGGGCAGCCTAACAGGCTATGAG
Organism: Pelodiscus sinensis; assembly: GCF_049634645.1. Taxonomy (NCBI): domain Eukaryota; kingdom Metazoa; phylum Chordata; order Testudines; family Trionychidae; genus Pelodiscus; species Pelodiscus sinensis. The sequence goes on from NC_134723.1 coordinate 14,977,846, forward strand.
GACAGCAGAGCATCACTTACACAAGATTGGTGTAACTGTGATTTTGTTGATGGAGTGCCCTCACCATGTCATGTCAGGATTCAAGAACAGTCCAAGCTAACAATAACTATCTTTCTGAAGCAGTGAACAGCCTTGAAAATGAGTATGAGCTCTTGCAGCATAGGAATGAGAGAGTTCAATTTCTGCTGAATCATTTTTCTCTGTCCTGGAAGAGAATAGCCATGATCGATGCAAAGCAATGAAATAACAGGAGATTCATGTTCCATGCATATCAACAAGTACCACAGCTATAGTCCCTCCATCTTTATATATGATATGTAGTCTATCATAGAAAATCAAAATATCCCCTCCACTCCATTAATGAGCTTATTTGCAAAACATGGCCTTAAATTGTCCAAGGGTATTTTATAACACTATTGCTAGTCCATATCTGTGATGGAATTTACACACACAAAGCTATATATAAGTCAATAGCCTTCTTTTACAGAACTGGGCAAGGAGATTGTGATCTGGCCAAGGCCACAGAAGGAATCCGCCTCAGCGCTCAGAATCTTCTGATTCTTAGAGCACTGCTCAATCCACATACCTGCCATGGCCTTCGCTACAAAATCAGGAATTTATACCTAGGGTGAGAGGGCTGGGAAAAGAATTGAACCTTTCTGGCTAAAACTGAGTGTAGATGTTGCTATCTGTTTTAGGCACTTACATGGGTCCCATCATGATTGGATCTGTGCCTTGCTTTCTTTAGTATATCCACATGACTATGCAGTGAGGTAGGGAGTACTGTGATCCACGTGGGGTTATTAAGGCATATGGGGACAGAAAAATTATGGCAGAGCAGGGAATTGAACATAGGTCTCCTGATTTCCAGGCTAACCACTGTATCATCCTTCCTTTCTAGGGTTTTATCTCACTCTACGACATTAGTAGAGTCTTTTTTTTTCCTTTATAGACTTTACAAAACAAATAATTTCATTTTGGGTTCTTATGTGGATAACCAAAACCTATCAAAATACATAATATTTCAGTATCTTAAGGAAGAGTGATCATACCTTACACTTGTAGCTTTATTGCTTGAGCAATACAGTCATGTAGCTATGTTCTTTAATGATAAAGTATTAGGTAAATTATTGTGTCCCATCATAACCTCATTCTGCAGAACAGATGTATATATTTATATATATAAACTCAGAACACCACTCTTCTCTCTGCAAGGTAAATATACTGTCTTCTAAAAAAAATGTGTAACTAGTGTGATTTAGCTCAGACTGATGAAATATTTTTTGGAGTGAGCTTGCCTGAAAAGTAGTGTCTGCTATTATGTTCAGAAATCAGCCAAGAGGCTGTGATTAGTAAGTCAAAGGCTATGGCTATACTGTAGCCTTCTTGCGGAAAAGCTTTTGCAAATGAAGCGTGGCATGGAATATCACCGCACTTCATTTGCATAATTAATTAGAAGCCTCTTTTGCACAAGAGGCTTTTGCACAAAAAGGAGCTGTGTAGATGGCTCTTTTTTGTGCAAAAACTCCTTCTTGAGCAAGAGCTGTTCTTCCTGAAAAAATAAGTGCTATGCCTCTAACTTCCTGCTGTGTAGACAGCTCCAAAAGCCAAAATAAGCTATTTTGACTAAAGCTAGGTAATTAATGTAGCTGAAGTTGCATAGCTTATTTTGGCTTTAGCCCTGCTGTGTAGATGTGCTCATACAGTTCATTGTTGCAACCACTGTTACATGCTTGCAACCAATCTTATGAAAAGTGGGCTAAGTGAGGTATCTATAGAAAGCTTATAATTTGCTGGTCCTGTTTTATAGTATTGATATGCAAGTATAATTTTTGTATTTGAAATTATAAGTATTGGCTATGTACTTGTATTTCAAATATTTGTTTCTGGGAAACATCAATAGGAGACTTGGCCAGCCTACCGTAAAAAGACTACTAGTGAAGTGAATAAAGGTACTGGCAATGGGCCCCGAGTGGTACCAATCCACATTTGATGAATCCACATCAGGTGAGTTTTCCTGTGAACATTCAGACCAATATGGGAGCATGGTGTCCACTTGCAAAGAGCCTGATCATGAATAGATGGGTGACTTGCTCAAGTGAAAAACTCCATTTGGGGATATACTTTTATGCAGTAGAACAATGGGAGTTTCTGCACATGGCTGAGGATATAAAAAAGCCCTAGAGTTTCCTTCATTTTGCTTTCAATTCTGCTTCTCACCTTTGCTGGATATTTGCTATGAACTGAAGCTTGAAGAAAGGACTGGTGACCCATCCTAACAGCAGATATATTCCAGAGACTTGATTTAAACCTGCAGATTATTCGACCTCTGCTAAAAGCCCCCTCCAAGAACTTTGCAATTGGTTAATGTAACTTGATATCTTTAACTTCTTCCTTTCTGAAAATTAGATGAAATACTAGAAATATTTGTTAAATATTTTATCAGGAATTTATGATCTTATATAAAGTATTTTTGAAAGTGAGGAGGTGCAAAGGGAAGGACACTAGGACAGTGGTTAAGAACATAAGAATGGCCATATTGGGTCTAACCAAGGGTCCATCTAGCCCAGTATCCTGTCTGCTGACAGTAGACAATACCAGATGCCCGAGAGGGAGGGAACACAACAGGTAATCTTCACATGATCCCTCTCCTGTCACCCATTTCCAGACAAACAGAGGCTGATGGACCTAACCTCCATGAATCTATCGAGCTCTTTTTTGAACCCTGTTAAAGTCCTACCTTCACCACATCCTCTGGCAAGGAGTTCCAGACATTGACTGTGCGCTAAATGAAGAAAAATCTTCCTTTTGTTTGTTTTAAACCTGCTGTCTATTAATTTCACTTGGTGACCCTTAGTTCTTATATTGTGGAAATAAGTAAATAACTTTTCCTTAGTCACTTTTTCCACACCAGTTATGATTTTATAGACCTCTATCATATCCCCCCCCCTTACGCTGTCTCTAGACTACATCCCTCTGTCGGTAGAGGGAGGTGACATAGACACTTCGAAAGTGCAAATGAAGTGGGGATTTAAATTTCCCACGCTTCCTTTGCATAATCGCGTAATGGCGCTCTTTTGAAAGTAAAACCACGGTCTAGATGAGGTTATTTCGAAAATGGAAGCCTTTTTCAAAAGATCCTGTAAATATTTAAATCCCCGCTACATTTTCACTTTCAAAGTGTCTATTTTACATCCCTCTGCCGACAGAGGGGTGTAGTCTAAAGACTAGTCTCCTCATTTCTAAATCTGAAAGTCCAAGTCTTATTAATCTCTCATATTCCCATTCCAAACTCCTAATAATTTTTGTTGCCCTTTTCTGAAGCTTTTCCAATGCCAATATCTTTTTTGAGATGAGGCGACCACATCTGTATGCAGTATTCAAGATGTGGGTGTACCATGTTTTTATATAAAGGCAAAAAGATATTTTCTGTCTTATTCTCTATCCCTTTTTTAAATAATTCCTAACATTCTATTTGCTTTTTTGACTGCCACTGCACACTGAGCCGATGTTTTCAAAGAACTATCCACAATGGCTCCAAGATCTATCTCTTGAGTAGTTGTATCTAAATTAGTCTCCATCATATTATATGTTAGTTGGGATTGTTTTTCCAATGTGCATTATTTTACATTTATCAACATTAAATTTCATTTGCAATTTTGTTTCCCAATCTTTTTGAAGCTCTTCACAGTCTGCTTTGGTCTTAACTAGTTTAGTATCGTGTGCAAATTTTGCCACCTCACTGTTTACCCCTTTCTCTAGATCATTTATAAATAAATTGAGTAGGATTGGTCTGACGTATCAGATTGTGCCTTCATCTTCTCCATGGTTGATTGAAGTTAGTCTGCCAACTAGCCATATCCAGCATGAATTGGCCTGTACTTGTTCCTTGGAATGTGCTTTCTTCACTACTCTGGGGGGAAAAGAGCCTCAGAATATCTGCCAGGGTAACATTTATCTCAACCTGAATCAAATGCTGGGATTACAGATGCCTCCAGACAAGGCTGGGGAGTACATCTGACTCAGTTGCAGACACAAGGTTTATGGTCCCTGACAGAATAACAACTATATGTAAAAACACTAGAACTCAAGGTCATTTGCATAGCTTCCATGTGTTTCCACGTGTAACTCAGGACACCACAGTGTGGCATTACTGAAATGTTTTATGTCAGCAGATAGGGAGGAGCAAGAAGACATTTTGGAATTTACAGCAGCATATCAATCAGCCCTGTACTTACCTGTGATTGAGAATGATTTAGCAGCTTGACTAATCAGAAAATATTTTTCTCTTCACTAATAATTCCTCATGGACTCAGTTAATTGGCGAGCTTTTCAAAAGTGCTTCTTCCCTCTCCTCGGCAATGCTTGTTTGCAGCCACTCTTAAAAACCACAATTGTCTCATGCTTTTCTTCCTGGGAGGAATTCCAGGTTTCCTCTCAAATGCATTTCTGATTTGATAGAATAGGAATCTTAGCACATTTCCCTTGATCCATCTACCCTGGATTCCTCAGGAAATTAAAATGAGAAAGCTCGAGTCATCTTAAGAGCTCTAAAGAGGGTCAACAGTTTTGATACTCAGAGATGGTGCACCTGTCACTAAAGGCACAGTTCAAGTTATCAGTAACTCCAGATGTTATATGGCGGGACAGAGTCAAATTCTACACTCAGATCCACTGCCTGTGTATATGTCATAGCTTGGATGCAAGCTGTCTGAGCCTGGAAGAGAGATGATGTTCTGCTGAGGTACACAACATTCTCATTCTGAGCTAGGAAGCTGTTTTGAATATGAGCTTTTTACTATAATTTTCACACTGTGGTTGCATATATTCCTACCATCCTGGATTACTTGTTATCACTGAAGCTTTCAGATCTCTCAGATAGTTCTGTTTAAATTCAGCTAGCAGCATCTGCCTTCCATCCTCCAGTTCAAGGATAGAGGACTTTTTTCCTATTCTACAATAACCAGATTTTTGAAGGGGCTCTTTTTTCCCACCTGATAAGGATTTCCCCCCTTCTTGGGATTTAGACATAGTCAGCATTGCTGCCAGTATTAACCAGAACCTGTTTTCCTTAAGTAGAAAAGGTTTGAGCAGAATATACTGAGAACTATGATGTAAGTGCTTGCATATCTATTTATATGAAGACCAAATCATATGAAATAAGCATAATTTTTAGTCCTTGATCACTTTTAAAATTCACTCCTTATAAATTATCTGTAATTAATATTCAGATGTGTGTCATTCTCAATTTGTCTGAGGAAGTTTCCCTCATGCTTTATAGAAGAGACATATTAAGGCTATGCATTTTCTGCCATGAAAGAACATGCAAACTTTTTGCAGATTACCACAGGAGAAGCATACTGCTGTATATAACAGAAAAGGGTTCTCTCCTTCTTTGTTCTGTGCTTTATTGTTAAGAAATCAAAGGACCGACTTCTTTTATTTAGAACACTACGTAGTTTTGACTGACAAGCATAAAAAGTAAAGAAATCCCCTCTCCCCCAAATTTGTGGCTAAGTGACCTAATGAAAAAAGGATTATTGATTAAAAAACAAGGTCCTTTGGTGTGCAAAACTGTGCCTGATTTATTTTTGCAAGTGCCATGACTGTGTATGCAAACTGGATAATTGTTAGCACAAATGACTACTGGCATTTGCACGCACATTTACTCAATTAGTATATGCAATCACAGTAATTTCATGCACAAATTAACTGCACAATTGTGCATGTCTTTTGTACATGTAATTGCATACCTAATTGCTTTGAAAGTGTAGTGTACATTGTAAATCTAGGGGTTTTGTATAATGCCAAAAATAGTTGCGCACACAAAAAAATTAAGTAAAACTTAGCATTTAATTAAATTCACTCTGTCTTGTGCTTCCTCCGGCAAGAAGGGGGTAATATTAGCCCAGATTCTGTACATTTAAAAGGACATAGTAAAACTTAATTTACCCTGCATCTTAAGTAATTAATGTTTTTCAGTGGAAAAAAGAGGAGCACAAATTTACATTATCTTGTTCATTTATATATGCTGCATATTTCAGATTTCTGCAAAAATGATCAATACTTCCATGAAGATAAGGATCAGAATATCATCACCACAATTGTATATTACAAGTGCAATGTATTAAATGTGCATTTACACTAGAGAAATACAAAAGGTATATATCACAAAAATGCCTAAAATCAGCAGTCAGAATTTTCTTCCCAAATGTAATTACACACAATAACTTACTTAAAAATAATTCACACATTTACCCTTTAAAAACTATGCTTATAAATTATGTTCCAAGTCTTTTTCTAATAAATTTACCTTTAGTCAGATTCCTGATCCACCATAACATGAAACACTATAAGATCTTAAGACAGGAAAATTTACATGAACTAATAAAATTATATTGTCAAGAAGTTGTGAAAATTTAACAAACTTGAAATAGATTTTTTAAGAAGCATTTTATTTGTAAAAGTTCAGTGAAAAGCAATGGGCTGTGTTAAGTCGGTAATAGCAATGTATCTGCTATAAGTAGGCCAATAGAAAACAATGTTTGTCATCTCAGGCCAAATAATTCCATATAAGGTTTGACAGAAGTGAAGCTGCTCTGTAATAACTTATGAATATTGTATGTGACCTGATTATTAGGCTGTTTACTGTATGAATATGTTGGTTTTAGTAGGGCAGTAAGAAACAAGCAAGATGCCAAAACAATGGCTTACGACACCTCTCAGCAAGCAGCTGAGTTTGCAATGAGATAATGGAAGAACCATTCGGGTTGATGATTTGAAGATCTGGTTTGACTTGCAACAAAACCTTCTGAACTGGTTTTGAAAAGCTGGAGTGACACGTAGTACTGACAGGAACTAAAAGTCTGTCTGAGGAAGTAATCACTTGGGAGCTGTTCAAGAAAAACAGATTGACACAGGTGCTTGCAAGTGGAAACAGATATATCATAGTAAGTTACTAAATTAAAAGTAAATATAAAATGAATTAAAATGAATATACTGAATTGTGAAGCAGGAGCAGAGCCAGCCCAGCTGTTGACTGAGCAACTATAGCATTTGGAGAAGGGAGAAAACTGGCAGCCAACCCTGATGAGAACCAGACCCAGCACATGCCTCTAGTGACCAATCTCCCTGTGCTGGGAGGGCATCACATGGAACTGAGCCTCCCCATCTCTCAGGGGCAAAATGAGAGTGCACAGAGCAGAAGCAACTGATGATAACATGGAAACAGCAAAGCAAAAATGTCTGGATTCCTTTTACTAATTGATACTATATTATATATCCTACACATTCCTGTTATTGATTATTATTAAGCAATGCCTCCTCTTAATTTTCTTAAATTGGGAACAGAACCTAGGTCTCTGCGAGTAGGGAGGCAGAGTCAAATTGCATCCTTCAGTCCCACTGCCTTTTAGATAGAACTTGTTGATGGCTTTTACCTTGGCTATACTGTAAAACAGGGCGACTCACTATTTATGTTATGTATCCCCTAGTGCAGTGGTTTTCAAACTGCAGGTCGTGACCCAGGACTGAGTGGTGGAATGTCAGGCACTTGGTCTTGCTGCTGCAGGTGATCAGTGGAGGGGGGGGGGGGGAGGGCCAAAGGCAGATACCTGCCTATCACAGACTGTGCTGCACCCCAAAAGCAGCTGACAGCAGGAGTGGCTCTTAAGTGGGGGGAGGGGAGTGACAGTGCAAAGGGCTCTGTGCACTGCACTTGGCCTGAGCACTAGTTCAGCACTCCCATTGGCTAGGAAACTGCTGTTGGTTGCGTCTAGAGTGCAGCATAGTCTTCAGTGCCAAGACAGGCAGGAAGCTGCCTCAGCATCCCTGCTGCACCACTGCCCTGGAGCTGCTCAAGGTAAGCCCCTCCTGCCCCAGCCCGTAATCCCCCTCAAAGCCAGAGCCCCCTCCTATAGCCCAAAGCTCCCCTCCTTAGCTCTACCCCACCCGGGGGCCCACACTCTAGTCAAATTATGTTGGGTCATGGGCATCAACAATTTTCTTCAGCTGGGTCATGAGAAAAAAGTTTGAAAACTGCTGGTTGTTTCTTAGAGGACCAAAGTCACATTCTGCTACCAACTAGTGACTAGTAGCTCAAAGTTCTGGAAGCCTGCGCTGCAGAGCTGATAATACAAGCTGTCAGGGCTGGTCCCCACTCTGGCACTCCAAGGGTATGTCTACACCACACAGTTTTATTGGAAAAATGGCTGTTTTTCTGACACAATTTGAGGAACATCCACATTGCAATTGCATTCTTCCACAAGAAAATCAAAAGATTTTTCCAGCATTGGTAATCCTCATTCTAAGAGGAAGAAGCCTTTTTGTGAAAGCTCTTTCACAAAAAGGCATGTGTGGACGGAGAAGAGGGAGTTCTTTCGGAAGAAGAGGAAAAAGCACAGGTGCCCTGGTGGCCACTCCATCCGTAGCAATCACAGCTTACATGTGAGAGAGCAGCCGTTCAGTCTGGATGATCTCTTTTGAAAAAGCAGATCACTTTTTCGATGCACTTTCGATGCTTTCTTTTGGAAGAAGTTTTTTCAAAAGATCTCGTCTGAAAAAAGCCTGTAGTCTACACGTAGTCCAAGTGCAGAAGATGGGGGCCCACAAGAAACCTTAAATACCTTACCTCTATAGGCTCTGTTTACAAAAACTACCCAAATTCACAGATTCACTGACTCTTGGGGGGAGGGATACCTGCTACTACCAAGTGAAATTAAAAAAAAAAACACCTTTCTTCTTGAACACTCACACACACACACACACACACCCCTCCTGTTTCTTTCCAGGACACAAGAATCAAATCATCGCCTTAAACAGGTGATTTTATTAACAAAACAAGAAGATATACTTTATAAAGCATACTTGGTTGCTAGGTGTTACGGAGCAACCGAGTAAAATAAATTAAAACACAGAGAACATCTCTGGGTACACTCTACATCTACACTGCACAGCTATTTTGAAATAAGCTATTCCGGAATAGTTTTTCCAAAGTAGCTTATTTTGAAATGGTGCACCTACACCGCAGGAAAGCCTCAAAATTAGTCCGAGGTAGGCTTCTGTAATGTAGACATGCCATCTTGATTTAGAGCCCTGGGAAGGAATAACTGTGGGTATGTCTACACTACAAAGTTAATTCGAACTAACAGCTGTTAGTTTGAATTAACTTTCATAGCGTCTATACATGCAAACCGCTAGTTCGAACTTAATTCGAACTAGCGGAGCGCTTAATTCGAACTAGGTAAACCTTACTCTACAAGGACTAACGCCTAGTTCGAATTAAGGGCTGTGGAGCCACTTAATTCGAACTAGTTGGAGGCTAGCCCTCCCCAGCTTGCCCTGGACACTGTTCCTACCCCTTGGCTAATAGTGCTCCATGGACCCAACCTCCATGAATTTATCTAACTTCTCTTTAAACTCTGTTAGAGTTCTAGCCTTCACAGCCTCCTGTGGCAAGGAGTTCCACAGGTTGACTATGTGCTGTGTGAAGAAGAACTTTCGCTTATTAGTTTTAAACCTGCTATCCATTCATTTAATTTGGTGTCCTCTAGTCCTTCTATTATAGGAACTAATGAAGAACTTTTCTTTATTCACCCTCTCCACACCACTCCTGCTTTTATAGACCTCTATCATATCCCCCCTCAGTCTCCTCTTTTCTAAGCTGAAAAGTCCCAGTCTCTTTAGCCTCTCTTCATATGGGACCTGTTCCAAACCCCTAATCATTGTAGTTGCCCTTTTCTGAACCCTTTCCAAGGCCAAAATATCTTTTTTGAGGTGAGGAGACCACATCTGTACACAGTACTGAAGATATGGCGTACCATAGTTTTATACTTCCCCTCCTTCTTCTTCCCCTGGCTTCCCCCTTCCAGCTCCCTCGTCCCAGGTTTCCCCCTCCCCTCTTCCACCCTCTGTCATCCCCTCTCCCACCCACTTTTCCCAGTCTCCCCAGAGGTTAATCCCCTCCCCCATTTTTGTTAAAGAGAGTTTCTATTTTTGAACACATGGGTCCTTTATTTTTTACATCAGGAAGGGGGGCTAGGGAGGGGTAAGTGGAAGGAGGTGAGGGAGGAATGGGGCACGAGTCCCCGATGGGGAGGACTGGGGTGGCTCTGTGGGCTCCTCAGGGTGGAAGCTCTCCTGCAGGGTCTCCTGGATCCTGAAATCTCCCCAATTGATCCCCCCGGATGGCAGCTTGCGGCAAGTGCAGCCAGGCTGATGGCTCAGTGCCATGATGTGCCGAGTGTGAGCAATCAGGACACTCCAAGTCAGGACTGCTTTGCTGTCCCTCATCGAGGTAGATAAGCAAACGGGGAACCCTGAGAACTGTCTGTCTGGGGTGGGGCTTGGGTCCCTTTAACCACAGCTGTCAGCTAGCCTGAGACAGCAGCTCCACACACTAAGTCCTAACCTGATGCCCTGCCGGCACTGGTTCCAGCCAGCTTTAACTTCGGTTCAGGGTCCACTCAATGTGGGCGTGCTATTTTGAATTAGCAAAACGCTAATTTGAATTAGTTTTTAGGTCTAGATGCACTAATTCAAATTTGCTTAGTTCAAATTAACGAATTCGAATTAAGTTAGTTCGAATTAGTGCTGTAGTGTAGACATATCCTTAGAATGGCCCTGGTGAGGGGCTATTTCAAATAGCAACAGTGGAGTGTCTGCGTATGCCTTATTTCAAAATGGCTATTTTGGAATAAGTGTTATTTCTTGTGGAATAAGATTTCCATAAATCAGAATAAACCGTCTGTTATTTTGAATTTATTTTGAAATAATGGAATTGCTGTGTAGATGCTCACATTGTTATTGTGAAATAACACTGGTTATCTCAAAATAACGGTGCAGTGTAGACACATCCTTAGAATGGGGGAAGGAAGGGAATGGGGGATAGAAGGCAATATTCACTAAGGGTACGTCTAGACTACATGCCTCTGTCGCCAGAGGCATGTAGATTAGGCTACCAGACATAGTAAAATGAAGTGGCAATTTAAATAATCGCTGCTTCATTTAAATTTACATGGCTGCCGCACTGAGCCGACAAACAGCTGATCAGCTGTTTGTCGGCTCAGCGCGATAGTCTGGACGCGCGGGTTTCGACATCAAAGGTATTTGTCAACCACCCAGGTAAGCCTCCTGGGATGAGGTTTACCTGGGTGGTCGACAAATACCTTTGATGTTGCCACCCGCGTGTCCAGACTATTGTGCTGAGCCAACAAACAGCTGATCAGCTGTTTGTTGGCTCAGCGCGGCAGCCATGTAAATTTAAATGAAGCAGCGATTATTTAAATCGCCGCTTCATTTTACTATGTCTGGTAGCCTAATCTACATGCCTCTGGCGACAGAGGCATGTAGTCTAGACGTACCCATAGAGAAGTTTAGCTAAGCAACCAAAACAAAGAAAAATACTGTGACCATGACTAAATACACCTTTTCTCTACTCACGATCCATGCTGATCCATACTTCAAGGCCCAGTTCACTCCCCTGTCCAATATTTCTTATAGGCATGGTTATTCTGAATCCTGCATCTGCTCTGTCCAGCCCTTCTTTGAAGAGCAGACCAGATATCTATATCCAATTCAGATTTCAGCACTATATTCCATTGGTTATTCTGCCCCCCTGCCAATACCCTTGCTAGCTACCTGAGTTTAACCCTTTAGTCACTGAGTGCTGGCCAGCACTCCTCCTATCTATATAACACACATGCATTATCTTTTTCCTTAATAGAAAAACTCAACCCACCTTGTAAATTTTGTTGTATTAATAGAAGTTATTTAGGTTGCATAGTTGAGCTTAAAAAATTAGGAAACATCAGCATTACATTGCACAGGGAATCTTAAAGCTGCCCATTTGTGAATGAACACCATTTGTGAATGAATGTTACTTTCCATGGGACTTTGGTTTCATTCAGCACTCAAGAATATACTATGCTCAAGAAATGAATCAGGATTGTGTAGTGAGTGAGGCTGTTGTCTTTAGGACCCCTGCCTTATTTACTCTAATAGGTGTAAAAGGAGTGTAAAGAATGAGGCAGGGAACTGCAGGAAGATAAGACAAACTCAGTTCTGGCCTTGTCTCTCTACCACTGACATCCTATATGAAGTTGAACAAGTCACTGAACCCAAAACTTCGGAGGCTGGTCACCCAGGAAGAAAAACACTGCTCATGACTTGAGATGTATGGTGCTGAATGTTCAGGGGTGCTGACCATTTGCAACAGCAGCTGCAGTCAATGGGAGGAGCAGTGGATGCTCAGCACCTCTGGAATGATGGATGATCTCAGGCTTGAAAGTTAGTTCTGCCATTTATTCACTCTGATCTCAGTCACGTGACTTTTTCTGTCCCCCTTTTCTAAAATGAGGGACAACAATATTATTTTATCTTCTATGAGACTTGAGAAGATTCATTGTCTTTTGTGAGACATCTAGAAAATGTGGTGATGAGCTCCCGAGAAAAGACCATGAGGAAATGACTAAATCTGTTGAGTTCGGTGTACGTGTTAGCGGAAAATAAAGTATGAGACCATGCATTGAATGGTAAGGGTTAAAAGATAAATATTTAAAAATATTGACTGTGCATTAAATGAAGCGGGGTGCTGTGAAAAAATAGTACGTACCGTGGAATTAAAGATGGAATGATGATATCTCGGTACAATCTTAATTCCTAACTTTCCTATTTCCTGGGCACTTGATTCTACAATTTGACTTTATTTTAATATTTTGTATGTAATATAATTATAGAACAAATAGTAGTGATTAATGCTTACATTCCTTTAATTTCAATAAATTGAGTTGCTAAACTGACTTTGTTTTTTTCTGATAATAAAGTAGGAAGCTGAAGAGGGCCTGATTGTGAGCGAGTGATGTTTTGATTAGTAAGATCTATTTAGCTGACATGCCAATAATGTGTGTGGTTTTAATAATTTTCTCCTTGAGTTCAGGGTCTCATATCCCTATTTTGAAAATAAATAAAATATCCACTGACCGAATTCCTTAGAGAATTCTGTGCATAACCGTAGAAGCTCGTTGAGTCCCTCTGAAAATGTGGCCTTAAATACATCCATGGAACAGTATTGTTTGGATGACCTGGATGACTTTAATTTAATGTATCTTTGACTTACAGATGCAAATCTCCTACTGGAGTTCTATACATTCCTTTCCCTCGCTTCAGACAAGCAATGCCTCTATTCATTTGTATCCTTAATAGTGCCATGGTGTGTTGCCAACCTCGTTTTGTGATTCAGAAGTTTGTATTTTAATTTTAATATTAATGTTAATTCCTATGTTAACCAGCATACCATTATACTGCCTTATACTGACACCTGCTGGAGGTTAACTTTCTTGTACAGTCTTGTAACTTTCTATGTAAGTTCCAGAGCTTGTCTCTCTTTCCAACAGAAGTTGATCCAGTAAAAGATTTTACTCGCTCTCCCTGTTTGAAGCGGCTATAGCAGCATTGCATACATTGTGCAGTCTTGTCGTTCTGTTGCACCTATCTTCAGTAAACAAATTGTCTATAACTCATATTATGCATACTATTAATGTCTACCCCAAGCCCTCTTCTTCACTTTACACTTTACATGCCAAAGGAGAATATGCCCACTGGAATTTTTAGAATTTTGCCTTCTCTTTTGGACTCTTACTGTTTGTGGCTTTTGGCTTCTCCTTAAAGTTCAAAGAAGTAAAATAAATAAAGGCTAGAAAGAATATAGTCTACGTGTACAGAAAAACATGGAGGCTTATAGAAGGGAGGCAAATTCTCTGCTGGCTAAACTTGGTTGAAGTTCATGGAGTTTTTATAGACCAATTTCCTTTCTGTAGAGGTTTTTAATAATCTACATAGGTCAGACTGTTTACATTTTAATTCAAGGCTGTGATAATTAACCATTTATTAGGAGTGAGCTGTATTTCCAATTTTCTAGTTACTGAATACATGAAAAACATTATTAAATCCTACTTAATTGATGACTATGGTTATGGCAGTTTTTAAAGAAAATAACAGAATTCACTAGAGCATTTGAATACACTGGGCCTTAAACCAATGCAGCCACACTATTTTAAAGCTCTCATTAAGTATCGTTCCAGCTAACATGGTTTTGACACTGTTTAGCTGGCCAGTATGGATAGAATTAAATGGCATGTTAAAAAAAAAGTATTTATGATGAATTTGTAAGGATTTCAGTAACTGCATGAAAGGCCCAGTGTAGACTAGGGATGTAAAAACCTGTTTAATTGGTTAACTGGTTAAATGTTGTATTTAATAGGCTAACTTCTTAAATGTGGATGGGTGGGGCAGGCCTGCCACTGCCATATGCAGGGGTTGCAACAACCCAGTGTGGTGGGTTGCTCCAGCCTGGTCAGGGCCACCAGTTAACCATTCTGGTTAACCATTCACATCCCTACTGTAGACTAGGCCTAGGTGTTCTTGGTAATTGTCACAGGTAAAAGGTATTAAAAATGTTTTAAATAATTGAGCCAAATTCTTCCCCTAGGTGCACATATACAGCTCTTCTTGAGGACAGTGGGAACAGCATGCCTCTGAGGACAGAATTTAGCTATTAGTGCAGCGGTGATTGATTTTGGCTATGAAGTGACTCAGAAAAGGGCTTTTGTAGAATGCTACTCATTGAACATACCGGTGTTGGAAAGATTCCCTATTGCCTCATGGACAAATGAATTCAAAGGTTATTGGACATGCATTCCCTGTGCAACTTGGCCAAGAAAACAGGAAAAGTGTAGCAGCAATAGAAAAATTTAAAGATATTTTAATGTTAAAAAAAAAAAAATTAAAGGTGAGATTTTCAAAAGCACTCAGGACTGCGCCTGTGTTCCTGTTGAAATTAGTGAGAATTTTATCACTGAGGATGCATCTACCCTGCTCCCTTAGCTCAAAATAAGCAATGCAATTTGAGCTACGCAAATTGGGTAGCCTATTTCGAGTTAATTTAGAAATAGCTTATGTCTATTATTTGTCTACACAGTGCCAAATTTTGAAATACTCATAGTCTCATAGACTTTAAGGTCAGAAGGGACCATTATGATCATCTAGTCTGACCCCCTGCACAATGCAGGTCACAGAATCTCACCCACCCCTCCTAGAATAATCCTCTCACCTATGTCTCAGATACTGAAGCCTTCAAATACTTTGAAGGCCCCAAGATGCAGAGAATCCTCCAGCTGTGATCTGTGCCCCATGCTACAGAGGAAGGCGAAAAACCTCCAGAGTCTCTGCCAATCTACCCTGGAGGAAATTTCCTTCCTGACCTCAAATATGGCGATCAGCTAAACCCTGAGCATGTGGGCAAGACTCACCAGCCAGACACCCAGAAAGTTCTGTATAGTAACTCCTATCATCCCTCCATTGACCTATTTCCCACTCATAGAGTGCTCATCTGAAACGTCCCTTAATCCTCATGGAATGAGGTTTATAGGAACATTGGAATAGCACACTCAAGATGCGGAAAATGCTATTTCAGGATACTGGAAGTATCTCAAAATAGCGCTGCTCTCAAGACGTACCCTGACTTCAGTGGGAGCTATCCAGAGGTGAAGTTTTCTGTTGAGCAGAAAATTATGATAAGAACCACCTACGTAACTATTTGTGATATGTTTCTTCAGATGAGTCATCTCCCACCCTTGAATAGGCAATGCAAATCCTATGTCTTTGTACTAGTTTTTTAAAATTATTACAGGAAAACTGATCAACTTGCTTATATTTGTGGAAGTGAATGCCACCTTAATGTTTATACTTCAGTTTGACCAAATCTTGTCTGTTGTGACATACTAGTTAGTAGCATAATTGAATGACTGTAGATATTTCATCTGATGAAAGTACGGAGTTCATGGTAGGGAGTTTGGATGCAGATCTCTCAAGAGTGCAGGTGTAGTAGCATGGCTTTGCAAAATTTTTAAAAGGGAAAGAATGGGGAGATCGTTGACTAGGAAACTTATCTCTGTCTTATCTCATGTTCAAAGCTTTGTTTTGGAGATTGGGATTCCAAAATAAAATTACATATAAAATATTAAAAACTCACTTGTGCCTCCTACTGCAAGATAAACTTATACTGAAGTAAAAGGGAGTTTTTCCTGAGTAGGAACTGCAATTGCATTGAAACCCCCCCTAAAATCTTCCCCGTTGGAAAGGGTAAACCATTTAATGGCAATATCTAAAATTCTGGAACGCATTTGTACTATTTGATGTGAAATATTTTCATGGTCATTGTAACACCAGAAAAGGCAGGTAATTAAGTAGGGCTATCAAGTTATAAAAATTAATCACAATTTGTAATTAAAATGTAATCACAATTGCACTGGTAAACAATAATAAAATAACATTCATTTAAATATTGTGGATGTTTTCTATATTTTCAAATAGATTGATTTCAATTACAACACAGAATACAAAGTGCTCACTTTATATTTGTTTTTTATTACAAATATTTGCCCTTGTAGTCCACCAGGGCTCTGTTAGGGGTTCCTCCCTCTCTGGGTCAGTGGGCAGCCACTTTGCCCCACTACCCACTTGCTCAGTTCTTTGGATGAATTAGCAGTGCTTGGCTTTCTTCTTCTTAAACCCTTGTACACCGAGTGGAGCATAGGTTATCTACAAGTCTCCTCCACTTCACTCTGTCTTGAGACAAAACTTCAAGCTTACTCCAGGAGTACCCCAGTTGTTGTCTTTCAATCTCAGTAGATCATCTCCACATTGTCCGAGGTCTTCCTCTTTTGCGTTTTCCTTGCGGGTTCCATGTGAGAGCTTGGTGGATGATGGTTTTCTGAGAGTGTGGCTTAGCCATCCCCACTTTCTTCTCTTGATTTGAATGTCAAGTGGTTCTGTCCTTTTCTGTTCCAAAGCTCCTCATTTGTGACAAAGTCTTGCCATTTGATGCAAAGGGTGTACCTCAGGCATCTGTTTATCAATGTCTGTAGCTTGTGATTTGAAGACTTTTTAGTATGCCAAGTCTTGCATCCATACAAGAGCACACTCTTCACATTTGTGTTGAAGATTCGCAGTTTCGTCTTCACAGATATTATTTGTGAACTCCATATGGGATGAAGAGTCTTGAATGCAGCTGTTGCTTTCCTTATCCTAGCATTGATATCCTTGTCTGTTCCTCCGTCTCTGCCCATAATACTCCCCAAGTAGATGAACTGCTTGCTCCGCACCTTCCAGGACATTCCCTCCAAGTGTGAGGGTTTTGTTGTTGGACTGATTGATCCTCATTGTCTTGATCTTTCCCTTGTTAATGCTCAGTCCAATCATCGAGGCAGTTTTTTCTAGTGTTGCGACCTTTTCTTCTATGCTTTCATGTTGGTGTGAAAGAAGAGCAACATCATCAGCAAAATCAATCTCCTTTAGCTGTCTGAAAAGTGTCCACTGAAAGCCCCGTTGATGGCCATCTGTTGTCCTGCTCATAATCCAGTCCATTGTGATCAGGAACAGAAAAGATAACAATAGGTACCCCTGTCGCACTTCTGAGAGTATGCTGAAGGATTCTGGCAAGACACCTTTGTGAACAAATTGGCATGTTCGTACTTTGAACGTATCAGGTTAATAATTTTGGATGGGATGGTATTGCAGCAGTTTCCACAAAGTGTCTCTATCAACGCTGTCAAAGGCTTTTTTGAAGTCTATGAAGGTTATATACAGGGGGGAGTTCCACTCAAGCTACTGTTCTATGATCACTCTGAAAGCTGCTATTTGGTTAGTACAAGATCTTTTGCTTTGGAAGCTGGCCTGTTCTTCCCTGAGCTGTTTGTCAATTTCTGTCTTCATTCTCTCCAAGAGAATGGCTTGGCTTTAGCCTTCTGTTAATTCAGTCACAGATAGCAGCCGATAGCCAACAGTTCTCAGGCCCAACCCTGGTTCAGAGTGGGGCAGCAAATAAACAAACAGTCAAGCAGTAGCAGCCTCTTGGCCAGGCCCTGGTTCAGGGTGGGGCAGCAAAGGAACAAACTGTTCTCAGTAGTGGTCCTAATTACAGCACCTACAGTCGGGTCCCTTTGCTCAGGCGGGGGTCTGGCAGAGGCAAGCTGTTATCCAGGAGCAGTCAGGAGGAGAGGCTGCCACCTAGGAGTGAGGTGGCAGGGGGGGAAGCAGGCCTACCCACTCTACTGTGTCCCAGCCCTAACAACAGCAGAGCTGTATGCTGTTGGGTCAGTGGGGGTTCTCACCACAACATGCGACCCTTGCTCAAGCAAACTACCAGTGTCTATCCCTGGGCATATCTCCCCCTTGGCATATACCTGGCTTCTGCACCAGATTGCTGTGCTCTCCCAGTTCGGCATCCCCAGCCAGGTGAACAGTTCCTCCAAGGTGTAGTCCAACTGTGGGGGCCTGGCGGTCCAGGCCAGACCTCTGTTTCCTGCAACTTCAGCTCCTCGGCTGCAAGTTCAGATGAGGCCTCTGGTTCCTCTGGCAGCTGGGGCCTTACTGGTCCTTTATATTTCTAGCCCCGCCTCCTGGCTTCTTGTCAGGTAGGGTGCTCGAGCTGGGCCCTGCCCTGCTAAGGGCTCCTCCCGCTCTGGGTCAGTGGGTGTTCACTCAGCCCCACTACAAGTCCTGCAAAAAACAAAAGAACTAGTATTTTTAATTCATCAAATACAAATACTGTAGTGCAATCTGATTATCATGAAAGTTGGACTTACAAATGTAGAATTTTGTACAAAGAAGGAGATTTAAAAAAAAGCAATGTAAAACTTTAGTGTGTACAAATCCACTCAGCCTTACCCTGAGTGAATAGGAAGTATGTCTACACTGAACACTTATATTGGAATAAGCAATTTCAGAAGAAATATTCTGAAATAATTTATTTCGAAATAGCGTGTCTCTACACAAAAACTCATTGAAATAGTACTCAGCTATTTTGAAATAGTGTCAACACTGATTGGAAGCTAATGTGCATTTAAGGCCACCCAGAACCTCTTCAGGCAGCAGTTACTTCCAGGAGCTGCTGCGTAAGGCTATCTAAGGCTCATGCTTAAAGAGACTTCCCCGTACAGCTGTTTCTCAGGTTCTTCACCTCATTGAGGGACAGCAAAGCCTTTGCTCTGACTGCTGTGGTTGCCCTTGTGGACACCTCAGCTTGCCAGCCATGGAGCTAGAGCTGCCTCTGGGCACATGATGGCCCTATCTGCTGTGCTGCAGTTTCTGCAGGCTGCCCTCCTGGCCCTGCAGGAACACAACCCACAGCTGATCAAAGAGACCTTCACCATCTCTCTGGGAGTGCAGCTCTTCCAGCTGTACCCCACCATACACCGCCCGGCCGCACACCAGTTCCAACTGATGGGACCAGTTCATCATGGAGTGGAGGGGTGACCAGCAGTGGCACTAGAATTTCCACATGCATAAGGACACCTTTCTGGAGCTGTGTGTCTGGCTCCTCCCTGCCCTCACATGACGAGACACACACATGAGACCTGCCATCCCTCTGGAGAAATGATTTGCCATTGCTGCATGGAAGCTTGCCACACTGGACAGCTGCCGATCCATTGGTGTGACGGGGCAGGGGTGCCCCTTACTGAGGCCCCCTGCCTGACCGCGTACGCGGCGGTTCTCGAGGGGCAGGCCGGAAGCCCTGAGTGGGGCGCACCGCGAACGGCCGCCCGCGCAGTCCCCGCGCACCCCGCCAACCATTGCGTCAGCTGTTCGGCGGCGGCGGCGGCCCGCTGGCTGGAAACGCCGGGGAACCTTAGGGAGGCAGCCGGGCGGATGACACCATCGCGCAACCCCGGCCGCCAGCTGGAGACGTCACCACGCCACGCCGGGTGGGGCCGCGGCGGCGGGGCGGAACCGGGGGATTTAAACACCGCCGGCAGAGAAGGAGGGGGAGGAAGCGGGCCGCGAATGGCCTCCCTCCCTAAGGCCGTTAGGCGGAGGGGCCCGAAGCCGAGAGGGTAAGCCTTGCTCAGCAGGGTGTGCCAGAGTGGGGAGAGGAAGCAGCCCAGGAGGTGAAGCAGGAGGTGAAGCTGAACAGGGTCAGGCATGGTAGGTGGGTCAGGGACTGGCATAGGAGGTGGGGCGGGGCAGGAGTGGCAGCAGGATCAGGAACTGGCTCCATGCCAGTAGGGAGAGACTGGATGGCTGCACACATGGTGTGGCCCCTTTGCAGCAACTCCCTCCAGGTCTCTCTGCAACTGCATTTCCTCCCAGAACCTCTGGTCCAGCATCTGCAGGGCCCAGAGCCTGGAGATGTGCTCCCACAGCAGTTTTTCCTGCATTCTCTGTGCCTGTGGGTCCCCTGGTGTTGGGTGGCTGCCACAGGTGGTGAAGCCTGCCCCTCTCTCACAGCTGGTCCGGCTGTGGAAAAAAGAGAGGGGGTCAGTCATCCCTTGAGACACTGTCCCTGAAGCCTTGCCCTCATCTGTGAGCCGAGACTGAGAGCTCTCGGGTCAGATGAAGGTGATGTACTGGGAGCAAGATCATCTGTGGCCTGGCCACTGGGCCCTTTCCTACAGCAGCACAGATGTCTCAGGGGAGCAGCCTTGCCACCCCCACATCCTGGGGACAGGCAGATATGGGAAGTTGCTGGTCACACTGGGATCCAGTGGGAAGAAGGGGGGCCTCCGGCCATCTGGACTTGACTCAGTGCTGTGTACATGCTAGGTCCAGCAGTGGTGGCATCCCAAGGGGAGAGGACTTGTATCGCTGTCCCTGGAGGAGAGAGGGCCAGGGTGTAGGGGGGAGGTGTGTGTGAGTGGCAGATGCTCCCGCACCTTGCTGTGCAGTCTCTGGGAGTGAGTGCTGCCTCGAGGATGCAGGCATGCGTGTGCGGCACTCCTGAGTGTGTGTGTGTGGGGGGGGGGACATGTCCCCAGCTTCCTTCTAGTGGTGGCTTGTGGTGGGACTCGGGTGTCAGAAGTCTGGCTGGCTTCCCCAGACCTGGTGATCAAGAGCCCAGGGGTGCTCTGGTGCAGCCTCCTGGGGCTGTGTGGCCCAGACTGGCGCTGCACGTGCATCCACGTGAACAGACTGCTGCGCTATCCCCAGACTGAGGCGGCCACGAGGAGCGTGCCCCAGCCCCTTGCCGCCCACCACTTCCGACCTGTCTGTGTCAGGTAATGAAGGTCACTTTCACCTGATGTTCCTTCCCTGGCCTCAGAGGATGCCGGGGACACATCTAGGCCATGGGGTACTGGCTCCAGGGTCAGTGCTGGCTATGTCGGGGTCCTCCTCCGCCTCCTCCCCATATCAGCGATGCCCCCCCTCTGCTCCTCCGGGTGGGCAACGATGGGTGTCTTCAGCCCTGAATCAACTACCAGAGGTGGGGAAGGGACTGTGCTGCCCCCCAGGGTGCAGTGCAGGGGCAGGAGTGGGGTTCTACCCCAGAGCAGGAGCTGCACTCCCTCAACCTGGCATACAGCTGGCGTAGTGCCTTCACTTTCATCCAGACCTGCTCCTGGGGCCGGATGTGGCCCTTTGAGGCCAGGCTGTCGGCCATGTGGCCGTAGATTTCGGTGTTGCACCAGCTGGTGCGAAGATCCTGGAGGTTTTCCTTCTTGCTCCAAACACTAATGAAGGCCAGGATCTCCACCCCAGACCAGAACAGTGTGCACCTCTTGTGGTATCTGGCAAGCACCTGGGAGCCATCAGATTGTTCCCTGGGAGTGGGGGAGGGTTCTGAGGGGGCTCAAGGTTTGCTCATGCTGGCCCAATGAGTCAGTGTGGCGGCTGAAGGCTGTCTGGGCTAGTTTCCTGTCACAAGCCCTTTGCTCTGGAGCTGCAGCTTTAAGGGCTGCAGGGGAAGAGGAACTATAGAGTCTTGAGGGGATAGTCAAGTTAGTCTGTACAGACAAAAACAACAAATGGTCAAAACTTCGGTCGTGCGGAGAAGTGGGCTGTGCCCATGAAAGCTCATGATACCATCTACATGTTTAGTTAGTCTATAAAGTGCTACCAGACTATTTGTTGGTTTTTTATAGAATCTTGATGGGTGTGAACAGAGTGAACAACAGGGCACCTGTGGGATTTCTTGGACGCCCCTTATTTCAAAATAACCCCATCTGCTGCATCCACACACACCCTATTTCGAATAGCTATTTTGGAATAGGTGTTATTTGTCATAGAATAAGGTTTACAGAAGCCAGAATAAGCTGTCCATTATTTCAAAATAATTTCAAAATAACGGAATTGCTGTGTAGATGCTCACATTGTTATTTTAAAATAATGTCAGTTATTTCAAAATAACTGTGCTGTTTAGACGCACCCTCAGATAAACAAGGTTGTTTACATTACAGGAAATAATACTGTCCACTTCTTGTATACAATGTCACCTGAAAGAGAAAACAGGCATTCACATGGCATTGTTGTCACCAGTATTGCAAAATATTTACTTGCCAGATGCACTTATGGTTCATGTAACCCTTCATGCTTCAACCATCACTCCAGGGGGGACACGTCCATTCTGCAAATAGATATGGCTTGATAACTATCGAAAGCACTGCGGATCAATGCGTATTTGTTTTCATCATCTGAATCAGATGCCACCAGAAGGTTGATTTTCTTTTTGGTGGTTCTGTAGTTTACGCATCAGAATATTGCTCCTTATGGCTTCTGAAAACATGCGTTGCCCCTCAGATTTGTTAAGGCATTATAGAGTCTTAAATCTTGGGTTGAATGCTGTAGCTATTTCTAGAAATCTGGAACAGAGGAACATCTCATTAGCATACAGAATGGAGAGCAGCTCTTCCAAGGCAAGAACTGCAGTGAACTATGGGACACCGAAAGCAGAGAAGCACTGCCTGATGGGAAATCCCTGCTCCAGATGCTAATGAACCCAGGCCTGCTCACACCCAAATTAGTCATTATCAGACCAATTCTAGTAACAATCCTATTGACATCTAAAATACTGAAACTGCCTAGTTGCATTGTGAGCTCGTTCAAGGAACATCACCCATAACCAGGGGTGATCAGTCTCTATAGTCTGTCCTTTTTCTCTTTGAACTATCCCTATAAAAACGCCTATCTTTGCCCCAAGAAAAACTGTTCTGATACCTGGACTTAAACTGCATCAGTTCCATTGAGACTTCTTCATCTCCTGTCTGATCATGCTGGGGGCTCTGTTCTGCTTGTCTCCTGCCCTCTGGACCCCCAGCTACCATCATCATCTGGGAACCCCGATCAGTGCAAGCTCCGTGGAGTGGTGAGGTCTCTCTCTCTCTCTCTCCCATTAACTATCAGCATAGACTCCTGACCCTGCCCTATGTAAACTGTTATATGGTAACATTTGTAATCAGTTTAAATTTAGATTTAATATTGTAATTGTTAGATTTAATATTGTAACTTTTTTATATCTATTCACTACTCAGAAATAAATAACTTTAATTGTTAAGCTGGTTGCTTCTCTCTCTTTCTTTCTCTTTTGCTCACTCTTCCTCAAGGGCTGTGTCTAGACTGGCAAGTTTTTCTGGAAAATCAGAAGCTTTTCCGGAAAAACTTGCCAGCTGTCTATACTGGCCTCTTGAATTTCCGGAAAAGCACTGACGATCTCATGTAAGATTTTCCGTTAAAAGCATTTTCGGAAAATCATGCCAGTGTAGACATAGCCAAGGGGTATTGTTTTGACTTCCCCATTCGCTCTGCAATAACGGTTCTTGTACCCAAGCTAAAGATCCCTGTAGTGCCCAAAATCCTGTGTGGTTTGCTCATCGTGTGGTTTACAAGTGAATGACTGATGTGAAAGTGGGGATAGAGGGTGCTGAATCTGGGGCTTATGAGGATGGCAGCTTAAAGTGCTGTTTAATCCAGCCCACGGAGTCCAAAGGCACATGATGGTGCAGTGTGGCATTGCTGTGAAACCCAGCCAGCTGAGTCCAGGGACATATGAGGGGGGTCAGCTTGTGAGTGCTGAGTTCCCAGTCCTCTCAGACATGCTTTGAGTAGTGGGTGTGAGTGTCTGTGCGTGTTGCCAAGGTGGTAAGAACCCCATCCTGAGGAACCTAGTTCCTGCAGGAGAGCTCCATAGAGCTCCAGTGGGAGGGGGAATTGGCAGCAGGGAGAATTCAGCTCCATATGAGAGCACAAATAAGCACAAACAGCACACGGATAGAATTGTTAACCTTTCCCCAGTCCCATAAGAGTAAACCTGATAAATGAGCATTCCCCACAGTATGGGGCAAATCTGGTAACAATAGTGGTACAGCTGTTGTGCTGCGGGTGGGCATCTGTGGTCCTGTATCTTGTAGACATTTGCTACATTCTTCACTGGTGCTTTCTTTAGGCAATCGTTACTTTCACTTGTTTCTATTTTTGTAATTGATTATGTGCAGTAGTAACTCCATAGTTAAGTTGCACAGCTTTTCTTTTAAATCATATATTTGTATCTCTCTGTTATTTATGAATAATATCATGTGCCCTCACCAGACTTGCAACATTTATCTCTTTGAACACAGAATGTACTAGCAAACGTGTTAAGTTTTACATTAAGTTCAGAGTTGAGTTGGGTAACACAAATCTGTAACCCTTAGACTTTGTCTACTCTTAAATGTTTAAAGCATGGCCACAGCAGCACTTTAAGCTGAACGTGTGGCCCTGTTGAAAGTGCTGAGAGATTGATCTCTCGGCTCTCTTTGTAAACCACTTCCATGAGGGGAGTAGCCAATGGTGCTGAGAGTGTGGCTCTCAGGTTATGTCTACACTGTCGTCTTTTGCCGGCAGAGAGTATGCAAATGAAGTGCTGATTAGCATTTTGTCACACTTCATTTGCATAATCTATTTGAGCTGTTTTTATGCAAGGGGTTTTTGTGCAAAAACCCCTTGCGCAAAAACAGCTCAAATAGATTATGCAAATGAAGCACAACAAAATGCCAATCAGTGCTTCATTTGCATACTCTCTGCTAGCACAAGCTGGCAGTGTAGACAAAACCTCAGTGTTGTAGCTAGGTTAACTTCTGTTTGGGAGGGGGGGGCCGTGTGGGGCCATCGCATACTCAGGGACAGCTCTGGCTCCATGGCACAAAGACCAAAGCTGTAGCATCCAAAAAAAACCTCAGCAACCACAGCAGGCACTGTGAGAGCTTTGCTGTCTCTTGAAGAGGTAGGCAAGCACACAGCAGAAGCAGAGAAATGGCTGTCCGGGGGCAGGGGGGCGTCCTTTTAAGCACGTATCTTTGGTAGGCTCCAGCACCAGCACTCGGAAGCAACTGGTGACCTAAAGCTCTGCCTGAAGTGGTTCTGGGCGGCCTTTTATGCGAGAGAGCGTCCAATTGGTCTGGACACTCTTTTTCGATCCGCTTTGGCAGTGTGGACACGCTCTTTCAGAAGTTTTTCAGAAGATCTCTTCCGGAAAAGCTTCTTCTGAAAGAAGACTGTAGTCTAGACATAGCCTCAGAGATTCATCTTCTTTCTCTCTCCTACACTTTCACCTATGGTCCTGATATGTGAACACTTTCAGTGGACTTATTGCTTTAAGAAAGCATACTTTTACTGTTAACATGTTTTAAATAATGTCGAATACTTTGATGTACACATTTGTATTTGCACCTTTTCACCTCAGAGAGAATTATTTAAAAGACACATTTTGAAAACACACAATAAAGACACAGCAGAGGGAGCTGTCTTCTTGTTTGCTTGCTATCTGTGGCTATTTTAAAAATCTGAAACCAAAATTATTATTTATATATTGCAGAAAATTACACAATTTAAATAACCCATAAGTTATTCAGGTGAAAAGATGTTCTCCAGAAGGGGCTTAAACTCAACTCCATACACACAGGAATCGTTAATTATATTTTCTGTAGGGATATCCAGTAGACTTTTAGCTGCACAGTTGTTACAGAATGATGCTCCATACATGTCTGTTCCTTGCATGGTAGAACTAGTGGATCTGTTCCTCATAAGGATGTGCATGGAGCTTTGTACTTACAATCCCATTTTTTCCCAAAATAAACCAACAGTTTTATCAAAATATGCAGAATAATATTTAGCAAAAAATAGTATTCACACTATTAATTGCTATAAAATAATTCTCATAACATCCCAGGAGGTTAGTAAACAATGTTATGTTTGTGAGTAATTTAAAAAATTACACTTTTATACATGTTGTTTTAAAATTAAATAAACTATAATTATTAAAAGTATATTATAATTATAAGAACTATGTTGTTGTGAGAAAATTGAGAACCATCTTCATGCAAGTATGCATATTAAAAGTAAATTTAAAAATTATAAGGGGTTTCTCATATATAAATTATATCTGTAATTATTGTAGCAACTACATAGAACTTGTAGAGAGAAGCACAGATTATGAAGTTTGGAGGAGGCACCAGAAAGTTTGTTTGCCATAGCTTGCACGTTAGCTGCAGTAGCACCACTTGTGTACATTTTTCTCTTAATATAGAGCCTTTTAATTTTAGAAGCCTGGAGTCCTCTCCATAAGCTCCGAATCCATTGGTCTGGGTCTCAAAACCCCTCAAACAAAAAATAGCAGGTTCAGCATACACAAGGCTGGATTAGTCTTTTGGGGTACATCTAGACTACGAGCTTCTTTCGAAAGAAGCTTTTTGAAAAATGTTCTTTTAAAAGAGAGCCTCCAGCCCACAAAAGCAGATCGAAAAAGTGATCCACTTTTTTGAAAGCATCCAGACTGCTAGAACACTCTCTCACAAAAAGGGCACCCGGAACCACTTCTGGCACCCTTTTTTTTTTTTCTAAAACTTCCTGCCCCGCGTCCACACGTGCCCTTTTTTTTGAAAGAGCTCTTTTGAAAAAGGCATTCTTCCTTGTAAAAAGAGGCTTGCCAATTTCTAAAGAAGCACCACATTCTTTTGATTTACTTTCAAAAGAACACGACTATAGTCTGAACGCAGTTTTTCAGAAAAAGGCAGTTTTTTCG
This sequence comes from Pelodiscus sinensis, assembly GCF_049634645.1. NCBI lineage: Eukaryota > Metazoa > Chordata > Testudines > Trionychidae > Pelodiscus > Pelodiscus sinensis. The sequence goes on from NC_134723.1 coordinate 15,004,670, forward strand.
AAAAAAACTCTGTAGTCTAGACATACCCCTGTAGGCTCCAACACCTGTGCCATAGCCCACTTCATCCATGCTTGGCCTTTTCTTCCTGGTCCTGACTCAGCTCATTCTGGAAACCCTCTTCTGGGTGCGGGAGCTCCACTCTTACAACCACAATCCACCGTGGAGAGGTGTTTCTGGAGGCTGGACACCAGTTCCGACTTGTGGGACCTCCTGATCATGGAGCAGTGGGATGACCAGCAGTGGCTCCAAAACTTCCGTATGTGGAAGGCTACCTCTTTGGAGCTGTGTGCCTGGTTTGCCCCCACTCTCTGGAGATGTGACACCCACCTGTGGCCTGCCATCCCCTTGGAGAAGCGGGTCGCAATAGCCCTCTAGAAGCTCGCCACCTCCAACAGCTACCTGTCAGTGGGCAACTAGTTCGGCATGGGGAAGTCCACTGACGGGGCCCTCCTCATGGAGGTAAGGAACCCTGGGGCTTCAATGCCTGCATGGGGGGAGGGGAGGAGAGGGGAGTCCTGGAAAAGGAGGACCCTAGAGAAAGGTGGGTTGGGGGTTGTGGGGAGTGCAGTGGGGGTGGAGGGAAGCCCCATCCCCAGGGAGCTGTGCCATCTCACCCTCACACAGCCCTGCTGCTGGGGAGGTGGCCTCATAGGGGGTGGCTCCTGGGATGTTTGGGGGAAGGAAGGGAATAGGAGGGTGTGGGCACCTCCCAAGAGCTCAAACACTCCCTCTCTCATTCTCTGTTTTTTGTGTTACTTTGTCTCCTGCAGGTGGTGAGGGCTAACAACTCAGTCCTGCTGTGGAGGGTCACCCACCTGGGAGACCTGGACCCGATTCTGGCCAGATTTGCCACCCTGGGGTTCCCAAACTGCAGAAGAGCCATAGATGGGACCCACATCCCAATCTGAGTAACAGAACATCGAGCGGCCCAGTATATTAATAGGAAGGGCTACTTCTCCATGGTGTTGCATGCCCTGGTCAACCACTGTGGACACTTCGTGGACATTTTTGTCGGGTGGTCAGGCAGGGCACACGATGCCTGCATCTTTAGAAACTCAAACTTCTACAGCAAGCTGGAGGTGGGCACATTCTTCCCCCGCTGTGAACTTGCCATTGGGGACATGCAGATGTTACTGTGCATCATGGGGGATGCTGTCTACTCCCTCATGCCGTGGCTTATGAATCCTTATACCAGGCACCTGGATCCCAGCAGGGACCAATTTAATGCTCACCTGAACCAGGCCCGGATCCAGGTAGAGTGTGCCTTTGGCCACCTCAAAGTGCATTTCAGGTACCTGCTGACCCGCCTGGACGTGGGGGAACACAACATCCCGGAGGTTGTGTCAGCGTGTTGTGTCCTCCACAACATTGAGGCGAGGAAGGGGGGAGACCCTCCTCCTGGGGTGGGGGACAGATGCTGACCGCGAGGGGTGAGCCTTCGAGCAGCCAAGGACAGCTGCCATCTGACAGGCCAATCAGGCCAGGGTGCACATCCGGGAGGCCCTAAGGGAGAGGTTCTTTCAAGGATCCCAGTAACTCTTCCCAAGGCTTCCCCAACAGGGGCTTCTGGCTTGCTGCCCTATCACTTCCCCACCACAACCCCTCCCTTCACCCCTTCCCTGACCTCTCAATAAACACACCTGTTTGGTTTCCAACAAAATGAAGTCTGTATTTATCTTATATTAAGAAAAGGGGGCCAGGGGAAGGGGTGGATAACCTGGAGGGTTGAGCCCCCCTGCTCATAATCTGGAAGGGGAAACCTGGAGGGAGAGGGAGTGGCTAGATGTGCCACCTCAGATGTAGGGACTTCGTAGGAGATGTGGTTGGGTGGGTCCGGGGACCACAGAGGAGTGGGCAGGAGAAGGGGCTGGTGCAGGGTCAGGGATGGCAGGGAATCAGGGGGGCAGAGGGGGGGGCATGGGCATCAATTGGGGAGGGGGCAGAAACATCGCATGGGGGGACAAGTGGAAGGGGAATGGGCATAGAAGAGGGGGGCAGAAGGATGGTAGCCAGGAGCAGCGACAGCAGGCTGGTGTGCCATCATGTACAACATAATGGTACACATGGTATCGCACCACTGCATGAGCTGCTCCCGTGTGTGGTTTCGCCACTTTGAGTCCTCACGGACCTTCTGCACCAGGGTTTGTTGCATGTCGCATAGGATGCTGACATGCTGGCGCATGAGGTCTTCCTGGACCCTGGTGCTCTTTCCAGTCCCTCAGGCTCTGGTGCTGTGGCTCGCCCCTCAGTTCCAGCTGGACCAGCAGTGGAGAACACACAGAGGGAGAGTCATCCATGCACACACTGTCCTTGAGGCTGTGCCCTCTGTGAGCAGCCACCAACTGGCCTCAGGACAGAGTAAGAGGATGTCCTGAGAACAAGGCCATGATTGGCCTACACAGCAGGCCATGCCTCACCAGGGCCCAGAGGTGTCCAGGGGACCATGCTGCCCACTCTCTCCCCATTCTGGCCCATGGACAAGCAAGCAAGGAAAGTGTCTGGCCACAGTGAGATCCCTTCATGGGTGTCAGAGAAGCCAGGAGCAGCCTGGCCCTCCCTGGTGTCTGCACACACACCTGCAGTTTGCAGCGCTGCCCACGGAAGTGGGTGGTGCCTCATGTACAGGCATGACTGCATGCTGTGTGCGGCACTCCTCCTTGTGTCTCGGGTCATGCCTGCACCTTTGTTGCTAGCTTGCTTCCAGCCATGGCAGGTGCTGGCAGGGCCCGCCTCCCCTGCCCATGGCAGGATGTGTGTGGCCTCCCCTGAGCTTGGGAGCAGGATCGCGGCCATGCTCAGGGGCTGCCTGCTGCATCTGTGTGGTGCACACTAATGCTGCATATAGTTCCACGTGCACGGACCACAGTACGATGTCCAGCCCAAGTAGCCTGAGAGACACTCGCACCCTACCCCCCGTGCACCAGCCTCCCCCGCCCTGTGTGTATATCAAACTAAGACCACTCACCTGAAGATCCCTCCCTGGCATCCGATGAGGCCTGGGAGACATCCTGGGTGACAGGCACTGCTCCAGGGACAAGGCGACGGTGTCCGTCTCCTCCTTCTCCTCTGGCTGGCCCTGGTCCTCCTGCTCCTCCTCTGCTGTGATCTCCAGATGGGTGATGACAGAGGTCTGGAGGCTGAAGTCCACCAGAACAGGTGAAGAAGATGTTTCCCATTCCCCAGGATCTCGTGCAGCTCGTTAAAGTAGGGGCAGGTGTGGGGTCCTGACCCTGAGCACAAGCTGTGCTCTCTGGCCCAGACGTATCCCTGGCAGAGCTCCTTAACCTTACTCCGGTCCTGTTCCATGGTCTGGGGTAGGTGTGCACACTCCACGAGGGACTCAGCCATGCACTCAGAAATATCAGTGTTGCACTGCTAGGAGCAGAGATCCTGCAATGTCTCCTCCTTGCTCCACAGCCCAAGAAGGGACAGGATCTCCGCTCTGGACCAGGAGGGTGCCTGCCTCTTGGTCCCCCTGGGTGGGTCCTGGGATCCCTGGGGCTGCTCCCTGAGAGGGCCAGGGCGATCTCGAAGGGCTTGTTTCTCTGCCATGGGTGGCAAGGCCTGTGGCAGGGAGAGCTGCGAGGTGAGTTGCTGCTCTCAGGCCAGCTTCCTGCCACAAGTCTTTTCCAGGGTGCCTTTGCGAGGGGCCAGGAGACAGGAACTATAGAGGTCTGATTAATTTGGACAGAGTGGCCACCAGGGCACCTGTGTTATTTCCTGGAAGCCTCTTCTTTTTGGAAAAAACCCTCCTCCCTGTCCACATACGCTTTTTTCCAAAAGAGCTCTTTTGAAAAAGGCTTCTTCCTCATAGAAAAAGGATTACCAATGCTGGAAAAACCCCTCTGTTCTTTCAACTTTTTGTTGAAAGAATGCAATTGCAGTGGGGACGTAACTCAGGTTTTGTCGGAAAAATGGCCATTTTTCCAACAAAACTCTGTAGTGTAGACATACCCCCAGTTGGCCTCTCCCTCCCAACGCTCTGTCCACCTCTTACACAAAAGGGAGAGGTCAGAGAGGATCATCTATTGGCAAAAATAAAAGTCAGTGTCAATGCTCCTCTCATGTTATTACCTAGCATGTGGTACATGGTGGCTGAAGTCAACTAATGAAACTCAGAGCAAAGAAGAGAGCGTGTTTAGCATGAAGACAAAGTAGCAGCTAGAAACATAGAAAAGGGGCAATAAAGAGGAACTCAGACCACAGGGATTTTCAGACAAAAAACTTGCACAAGCATGGAAACAGTGGAAGCATGAAATTCAGTATATAAAATTGATCCTGGCAGATAAAAATGATAGTAAACTTTTTTTTTTTACTTTCTCAGGGTATGGCTACACTACCCCGCTAGTTCGAACTAGCGGGGTAATGTATGCATACCGCACTTGCTAATGAAGCCCGGGATTTGAATTTCCCGGGCTTCATTAGCATAAGCGGGGAGCCGCCATTTTTAAATCCCCGCTGCTTCGAACCCCGTGCAGCGCGGCTACACGGGGCTCGAGCTAGGTAGTTCGGACTAGGGTGCCTATTCCGAACTACCGGTACACCTCGTTTCACGAGGAGTAACGGTAGTTCGGAATAGGAACCTAGTCTGAACTACCTAGTTCGAGCCCCGTGTAGCCGCGCTGCACGGGGTTCGAAGCAGCGGGGATTTAAAAATGGCGGCTCCCCGCTTATGCTAATGAAGCCCGGGAAATTCAAATCCCGGGCTTCATTAGCAAGTGCGGTATGCATACATTACCCCGCTAGTTCGAACTAGCGGGGTAGTGTAGACATACCCTCATAGAAGTAAAAAGAATGAGACGTGACTCATTCAGATATTGCTATGACTAATATCTGAAACGCTGGATCACGGTGTGTCAAGAATCCTGTAACTCCAGAAAAAATAAAACTGAAACTGTAAAGAGAGATTGGTTTGGTTAAGCCCCAAACTAAGGGTGACAAGCAGCGGCTGATTTAGGGCAGGGCGAGTGGGGTGGCTGCCCTGGGCCCTGCGCTTCCCGAGGTCCTGCACATGCACTATGGCGCCACGGCGCATGTGCCATGTCAAAGGAGGGGCCCCGCGAAATTTCGCTGCCCAGGGCCCCAAAACGCTGCCCTGGGCCCCGCGGCACTCTCATCTGCCCCTGGTGACAAGCGGTAGTAGGAACTTATGTAGCTGAGAACTCTGGTGTCCATGTGTAACTTTGGAGATATAAAAGACTAAGGGTGTGTCTAAACTACAAGGTTTTTTCGAAAAAAGTGGCCTTTTAAAAAAAAAACTTCTCTTCGTCTAGACTGCCGCCATGTTTTTTCAAAATTAAATTGAAAGAATGCGGCAGTTTTTTCAACAGTGGTAAACCTCATTTTACGAGGAAGAATGCCCTTTTTCAAAAGTGCTCTTTCGCCCTTTTTCAAAAGTGCTATGTAATGCAAACAGGGCTTTTCCGAAAGAGAGCATCCAGACTGCTTGGGGGCTTTCTTTTGAAAAAGTGGCTTGCTTTTTTGAAAGAAATGGCTGCAGTCTCGATTCTCTCTTTTGAAAGAGGCTTGTAGTCTAGACGAACCCTAACTGAGCAGAGACAAGATTCTTTTTAGGAACACTTGATTCCAGCTTACAAGCGAGGTGTGTGAGAGAAACAGACCTGTCCTTAGAATCCAGTCTCCAAATAACAAGTGCAACTGAATTGTGCAGGGAAAGGATCACAACAATAGCAGCCACTAGTTCAGAGCAAGTACACAGGATGAAACTGTCAGGAGGCAGTTTAGAGACAAATTGACTGAGAATGAAGGCTTGCAGGTGTCGTGGTCAACCAGTGGGCAGCAGTGCAAAAGGTGTGGAAAACTGTATCACTTTATATTCCAATGCCACAGCTAGCCACAGTTAGAATTAAAAAGCAGCAATTCATGCAATGATGGAGGATATCACTAACAGAGGCAAAACCACTCCATATAAACACACTGCAGAAAAAGGCTGCCTGTCATTCCATGCATCAGGTCAATGCAAGCCTTCGATTTGATTACAGTAAAAGGCCAAAGTATCCTCTTTCAGGACATGTTTGAAGGAGGGTGGACACCTAAAAGGCAGGGTGAAGTTAATTAACGAGAAGTGCAGGCCATGAGACCACTGAAATGGAATTCCACTAAAATAACTGAAAGTGAAACCACTAAAGAAAAACTGGCAAGTCTGAAAAGAAGAGGCATCACAATAGCTGTTGAAACAAGTTCAGAGTGGAACAGCAGCCTATTATTAGAAAAACCTTCTAAACTAGAAGATCCACACTGATCCAAAACCACGGAACAGCATTGAAAAGAAATCACCACTCATGAACAACTGAAGAACATTCTTTCCAATCTATTCGAAGAACAAGCATTTGCTTTTTGTGATGTCAAGACCCCGGGACAGAAGGCCTTGCACCTGACACAGGGGAAGAGGAGGAGGAGGATGACAGCAGCCAGGAGCCTGCAGGGATCCTGCCCTGAATCCAGGAACCCTGAGCCATCCCTGAGAGCCCATCAGCAGCCTCATCTGAGGCCGGGGAGGCCTCCACATGTGAGTGACATCACGGTCCCCTTATGCGGGGCGGAGGGGAGGGGGAGCCCAGGGACCTTACCCTGGGGAGAGACACTGCACACTGCCCTCCCTCCAGACGCCCCCTCTACACAGAGGCAGGGCACATCTCCCCTCCCCTCCCCACACACCACACTATAGGCAACACAGGGGCTCGGGTGCAGTCCTGGGCCAGCTCACACTCCTGGGGATAGCAGGACATGATGGTGTGGAGACCTGCCGTCCTCGCCTTGCAGAGTGGGGCTGGGTTTCACCCACTGTGTCCCCAGGGAGAACTGACCACTTCTCTTGTTTCACCACAGCCACAGCACCTGTGAGTGCAGGACGCACCACCCCGCCTGGACCTTCCACCCGCACCCGGGCCAGCAGTGGCACCCGCAACCAAGAGGAGTTCCAGAGGCAGCAGCTGTGCCTGCAGGAATGGCAGGTCCACAGCCAGGAGCAGCGGGTGCAAGAGGACCTGCAGTTGCGGCAGGAGAGCCTGAGGGAGCTCCGGGAGCAGGGCTGTGCCCTTTGCGAGCACCTGCAGGCCCTGGCGGACCGATTGCTGCCTCCTGCTGCTCCAGCCCCTGCGGCCGCCCCAGATATCGCTCCTCCTCCTACCTCTGTTCCCCCTCCCGCTTCTTCCGCACCCCCTGTCCCTCCTGCCCCACCCCCCACACCCAATTCCCCTCCGACACCCCCGCACCCACAGTGCTGTAAGATGGGAGAGCCAGCAAGACCCTCAACCCTGAGCTTCCCCTCCCCCTTCATCTCCTTGCCTCCCGCTTCCAGCTCCCTCCTCCCAGGTTTCCCCCCTCCTCTCTCCCGCCCTCATTCCTCCCCTCCCCCCACCCCAGTTATGTGAAATAAAGACATTGTTTTGTGGCAGTTGTCCCCTTTGCCCTCCACCCAGGCAATGGGCCTGTGAAAGAGCTGCAACATATGCTACATCCCCATATTTTTCCATATTTTTATGGAAATATGTTTTGTATATGAATATGCATATCTTGAATATGATTTATGTAAAACAGGCAAAGTAACCTATCAGCATGAAGTGAAAACCTGGGACCCGCTGACATCCCTTATTTGGCATACAATGAGGGTTACAGGAGTCGGAGTAAGAAGTCCTCCAACTTGACAGTATTTTGACACTATTTCGAAATAACTGACTACAGTGTAGATGCGGATTAAGTTATTTTAGAATAGCGCTAGTTATTTCGAAATAGTGTTGTAGTATAAATGTACTCTAAATCTTCTAGAGAAAGCCATTGGTGGTACTGAAGGAACTTAATGGACTGGTGCCCAAAACAATAATCTGTGAATGGTTTTGCTTTTCCTGTAAGCCTGGATTGTGGCTGGTCCTACAAAGGCAGGTGACCATGCCACCTGGAGCTAGAATCCATCTTTAATTTGGTATTTTTCCAGAGAGAAAGGGGAGATTTGAACTTGGAATTCCCACCCTGGGTAAATTCTATTTAAGGGATGGGAAGCAAGTGAAGATCGTCTTCAGCTGGCTTTTGAAACTGCCTCTCCACCCTAAGAAGATACGCAAGAACACCTGAAAAAAGAGAATTGTAACAACAGAAGTAGAAGAGCATTGCTGAGCCCAGATCAAAAAAAAATATCAGTTCTGGCTTGTGAAGAATTGCATCTGAGATAAGAACTAGGGTAAGAAATATGATTTATAACTTCTCTTAGTGTATTAGGTTTAGCTGGTGTATTTTGTTTTTGCTTAGTAACTTACTTGGATCTGTTTTCACTTGCAATCACTTAAATCCTACTTTTGTATTGTTAATAAAAACACTTTTGTTTATTACAAACCCCAGTGTAAATCATTGTTACCTGACTTGTGAGGTGCAGGTGGGAACAACAGTTGTGTATATCTCTCTTTCACTGATAGAGAGCGAACTCAAAGAATTTTTTCTGTGTAAAAGTTACACCAAGTAAGATGGATTTATTTTGGGTTTTGTCCTATTTGGGGCTGTGTCTTCTTGGTGCTGTCAAGGTCCTGTAGCTGAGCCCTTTCAGAGCTGAGCTGTTATCAGTATGGGTGTGTCCAGACTACAGGGTTTTTAGAAAAAAGTGGCCTTTTTCGAAAAAAACTTCCCCTGTATCTAGACTGCTGCTACTTTCTTTTGAAGGTAAATCGAAAGAACGCGGCAGTTTTTTTGACCATGGAAAATCTTGTTTTACGAGGAATAATGCCTTTTTTCAAAAGTGCTCTTTCGAAAAAAAGCGCTATGTAATGCAAACTGTGCTTTTTCAAACAAGAGCATCCAGACTGCCTGGGTGCTCTCTTTCAAAAAAGCGACTTGCTTTTTCAAAAGCACTGGTTGCAGTCTAGATGCTCTTTTTCAAAAGAGGCTTTTTCTAAAATATCTTTTGAAGAAGCCTCTTTCGAAAGAGGCTTGCAGTCTAGACGTGGTACTCTGCTGTTACCCCAACTCTGCCTTCCGCTGGGCCAGATACTTTAGTCTCCCACAGCAATGGTCTGACTTTCAGAGGTGCTGAGCATCCAGACATGTGCTGTTGAATGGCAAGTAATCAGCAACTGAATCTCAGGCCACTTAGGGTTTGCCCACATTGTAATAAAAAACCTGGGGAACCGAGTCTCAGAGCTTGGGTCAACTGATTCAGGATGCAGGGTAAAAAAGAACAAGGTAGCATTTCAGGCTTGGGCTGGAGCCCAGAGCTCTAACTCCCTTCTGGTGTCTTGGATCCCAGGCTCTAGTCCAAGGCAAAAATGCCTACACTGCAATTTTAAAGCCTTGCACCCTGCATCAGTGGACCTGGGCCAGCTGCAGCTGTGCCATGGATCTTTTTTTCAGCATAGATATTCCCTGCAGGGCCTCCTTATAAGCTTAGCTATCTGTCTTTTTATGCATCCAAATTTTAAAATTTTGCTTTTATGCATCCGGTCTGTCTGCAGAGGTTTAGCCACTAAAGACAGGGAGGTATGCCAAACAGAATGATTAACTGAGGGTTTGGTTTACATTTTTATATTGCAACTTCTTTTGCAGTGGTTGTGGACAGGTTACACCATGCACATAATTATATATAACATAAACAAATTACTGCACTAGTTTCTATTGGCACAGTTCCAGGAACAATACAGGGTTGTTCTCATTAACAAATATAGCATCAGTGCAAAGTGTGAGAAATAGCATCCAGCAAAAATGTTCTCTCTCATGGAGTGGAGTGTCATATGGATGGCATGCACATAATACATCAGGAAATAATTGTACATGAACTGGAGATGGTTAGGCAGGAGTTAGAGAGAATTAGTTGATTGAGTAGCCCGAAGACAAGAGACCAGTCTCACTAAATAATCTCTTTACCATTCCACTTGTCCATGGAGATGCTAATTAGAGAAAAGTTCTATGAGAAGAGGCTACCATTTTGGAAGGATGAATGTTAGGATTAGGAGTTAGTGTTTATTGGCTGTTGAACTAATTGGTGTTTTGTGACTCTGGAAATGACTAACATGTTTCCTATCTGCTTAGACTGTTCTGGTAAGTTTTCTGGGCCAAATTCAGTTCAGGTGAATGTTCATGCAGTTCTCTGTGACTGTACTCATTGCTTCTTCTAGGGGAGTTGTCTCATCTGTGAGGTAGCTGTCAGAATTCAGAAGGCTGCTTACACCATATCTTCATGTTCATCAATAAAGTTCAAGGGGTGTTTTCTTTTAATCAATATCCTAGTTATTATCTTCAACCTCTTAAGAATTCTGGTCAGAACATAACTAAGACCTTCTTTTTCAAAGGCCCAGGCTATCCAGGGTGGCCTAAAAAATTGCCCATTCTTCTCAAATGCAGCTAATATATTCAAGAAGGGCCAAATTTTTAGCCCTGCCTCAATCCCCTTTGCACAAAAGACTTCCTCAAACAGGCAGCTAAGGATTCCCCCAGCATGGCAATACCTTTCAACACGTTTGCAGCAAGTAGTGAGGTGAGAGGGGCTAACAGCTTCTATGGGCTCCCAGGCAAGGTGTGGAGGGGCTAGCTTTGTGCCCCAAGAAGGGGCGGAGCTTCCAGCAGAATGGACAGGGATAGAGAAGCTGGCCCTCAGCACTGCCTGAAGCCTGGTGCTAGGACCCCGCCCCCTCAACCTCCAGTGGTGATTTTAAGGGCCCAGAGCTCCGGCCACCACTGCTGCCACAGCAGCAGCCGCCATGGCTGGGATCACAGAGCCTCCTTGAATTGTTGGGCCTGGGGGCAACTGTTTCCCTTGTTCCCTCATCTTGGGCCTGACTGATAGGCACCTGATGTGAAACTTTTTTTTCCTGTGTCCACTGCTTTGCCCCTCTCTTTGCTCTGTCCTCCTGCCACAGGGCAGGCTTACTGCCATGGCACATCCTGCCACTAGCACTGAGAATTAGCTCTTATCTGCCCACCGGATGCCTCCCTCTGGCTGGTGTCTCCCCATGTCTTCACTCCATGCTCCAGTGCTGGACCTGCATTGCCCCAGACCACAGTGTCCTCTTCGACACTTCCCTCCACAAGTGCCCACTACAGTTGTCTCCCATCTCCCTTCTGGGGGAGGTAGGTATTTATCAGAAGTTCTGTGTCTTTGCACTCTGAGGTTCTCCCCTCCCAGGAAATCCCCAATTCCCCTATACCTACCTTGCCTCAGTGACCGATTACCAGTCATCCTGGAGCCCCTGCCACAAGGGCAAACTGTAGTCTGATATTGACACTCATCACTGGCAAGGGGGTGTGGACCTAGCCTCTTTCTAGCCTGGCTGTCTCCCTGCAGCCCTAGTACAGTCAGGCCTTGCCTGAGACTCTGTAGCCTGGGAGTGATGCCAAATCAGAGCTTCCCCAGCTCTGCCTGCCTGAGCTACCTGCTCCTATCCTCCATTTGTGGTTTAGCCCTTCCATCAAGGCTAGCCGGAGCCGTGGAGGTCCCCCGGGTTCACTTCCTCTTCAGATGCCAGGGCTCCCCACAGGTCCAACATGTTTGGGGCCCCCCTGTTACCTTCAGAGGAGGTGCTCTCCCAGGGTATGTCTACACTACAAAGTTAGTTCGAACTAACAGATGTTAGTTTGAACTAACTTTCATAGGCGCTACACTAGCGCTCCGTTAGTTCGAATTTAATTCGAACTAACGGAGCGCTTAGTTCGAACTAGGTAATCCTCATTCCACGAGGATTAAGCCTAGTTCGAACTTACTAGTTCAAATTAAGGGCTGTGTAGACCCTTAATTCGAACTAGTGGGAGGCTAGCCCTCCCCAGGTTTCCCTGGTGGCCACTCTGGCCAACACCAGGGAAATTCGTCTGCCCCCCTCCCGGCCCCGGACCCCTTAAAGGAGCACGGGCTGGCTACGGTGCCCGTGACAGGTGCAAGCCTGCCAGCACCCAGCTAGCAGACCCTGCACCTGGCACGGATCGAGCCACCCACCTGATGCCCCCCAACCCTCCCCCTCTTCCAGGGACCAGGCTGGCGGCTCCCAGGAGCTTGCCCGGGACCGCAAGAGGCGGGCACCTGCCTGGGCTAGTGCGGACATCGTGGACCTCGTCCACGATCTCCACACTAGGCACAGGAAAGTGGCCAGCTAGGGCAGGAGAGCTGCCAGCCTGGCCACCCAGGAGCAGGTGTGCATGAAAATCAAGGTGGTCCACTGAGACCCCCGACCCTGAGCCCTGAGCTTACAATGACTGTCCTGGGTCAGACCAAAGGTCCATCTAGCCCAGTAGCCTGTCTGCCGACAGCGGCCAACCCTAGGAACCCTGGAGGGGATGGACTGAAGACAGTGACCAAGCCATTTGTCTCGTGCCATCCCTCTCCAGCCTTCCACAAACCTTGGGCAGGGACACCACTCCTACCCCCTGGCTAATAGCACTCCATGAACCCAACCTCCATGACTTGATCTCACTTCCCTTTAAACTCTGTTCTAGTTGTAGCCTTCACAGCCTCCTGCAGCAAGGAGTTCCACAGGTTGACTCTTTGCTTTGTGAAGAACAACTTTCTGTTACTAGTTTGAAGCCTGCTACCCATTCCTTTCCTTTGGTGTCCTCTAGTCCTTCTTTATGGGAACTAATGAAGAACTTTTCTTTATGCACCCTCTCCACCCCACTCCTGCTTTTAGAGACCTCTATCCTGTCCCCCCTCCGTCTCCTCTTTTCTAAGCTGAAAAGTCCCAGTCTCTTTAGCCTCTCTTCATATGGGACCTGTTCCCAACCCCTGATCATTTTAGTTGCCCTCCCTTCTCCCAGCCTCTCCCTTCCCCTCTCCCACCTCCTTTTCCCAGTCTCCCCCAGTTTTGTTCAATAAAGACAGATTCCATTTTTCAACACAATTGTCCTTTATTTTGTACATCAAGAAAAGGGGCTAGGGAAGGGTAAGTGGAAGGAGGTGAGGGAGGAATGGGGTACGAGCCCCCGATGGGGAGGACTGGGCTGGCTCTGCGGGCTTCTGGGGGTGGAAGCTCTCCTGCAGCCCCCCCCAATTGCCCCCTCTCCCCAGATGGCAGCCTGCGGCAAGTGCAGCCGGGCTGATGGCCGAGTGGTGTGATGTGCCCAGTGTGGGTAGTTCGGGCAATCCAAGCCAGGACTGCTTTGCAAGTGGGGCACCCCTGAGAACTGTCTGTCCGGGGTGGGGGTCGGGACCCTTTAAGCACAGCCCTCAGCTAGCCTGAGACAGCATCTCCACGCTCTAAGTCCTCCTCTGATGCCCTGCCGGCACTGCTTCCGGCCATCCTTAAGCCTGGTTCAGGGTCCACTTAATGTGGACATGCTAGTTCGAATTAGCAAAATGCTAATTCGAACTAGTTTTTTAGTCTGGCTCCGTTAGTTCGAATTAGCTTAGTTCGAATTAACGTTGTAGTGTAGACATACCCCCATTGTTCACATTATCTGGATGGGATCTCCCTGCTCCAGCCCAGTTGGGGTACTCCCTTCTGAGGTGTTCCCTTAGCCCACAGGCATAACAATGCTTAGGTCCACATGCTGGCTTCCTGCTCTTGGTGTCTTGGTGTCTGGCAGCACCCAGACTAGCCCCCTTGTCAAGCTGGGCCACCCACACCCTCCAATAAACATTCATGTTTATCCTCCACACACAGTTTCTCAGTGTCGGCTAATGGCCAGTGTTTATAAAATAGCTCCCTTGATGTCAGAGTAGCACAGCCCAATGACCAGAATCTAAAACACCGCCCCCTTGTATCTGGCCGTGGAGGGAGGGGGGACCACATGTGCCCACATTCTCCACCTCATGTCACAGGGCAGGCTCACCACCACAGTGCCTCCTGGCGGTAGCACTGGGCATTAGCTTGTATTTGTCCACTGGAGGCCACCCTCTGGCTGGTGTCTCCCTGTGTCCTCACTCCACACTCCAGTTCTGGACCCACCTTGGCACTGGACCACAGCGTCCTTTTTCAGACACTGCCCTCCAACAGTGCCTACTACAGTTGTCACCCATCTGGGGGGCAGGGTAGGAGTTTATTGACAGTCCTGTGTCTCTGCACTCTGTGGCTTTTCCCCCCCAGGAAACCCCCAATTCCCCTATACCCACCTTGCCTCAGTGACCAACTGCCAGTCATCCTTGAGCCCCTGCCACAAGGGAAAACTGCAGTCTGACATAGCCACTCATCATTGACAAGTGGGTGTGGACCTGCTGCCTCCTTCTAGCCTGACTGTCTCCCTCTAGCCCTAGTACACTCAGGCCTTGCCTCAGACCCTGCAGCCTAGAAGTGAGGCCAAATCAGAGCTTCCTCAGCTCTGCCTGCCTTCCCCCAACACTGTTCTGTCTCAGGAAACCTCCAGCTTCCCTGGCAGCCATGTTCTTACTGCTCAGCATCTAGAGCAAGAGTATCTCTCTCTTCACCTCCCTCCCAGAGCAGTATATGCCTCAGCTGTGGGCTTTGCTCTCAGCCCTCTCCTAGGGCTGGGTTTTATCCTTAAAGGGCCAGTGTGGGGCAGATCCGCCTCAGACTTCCCCATAGTAGTCTGGTCCCACCTCCCATGTCAACCTCTGCTTCAGGTTTTGGGATATTGTAATATCTCTTCTCCATCTCTAATTTCTAGGATAGCTCTTCTCCATCTCTAATTCCTAATTTCCCTGTGTTTCTGTGAAATTTAATTAGTCTCTAAAATGTTATATGGTAGTTTGAAAGAGGGATGTAAATTAGACATATTGAAATTGCAAACAAAGCCAGGATTTGAATTTCCTGTGCTTCATTTGCCTAATCACATCACAGCAGTTTTTAAAAAAATGCTATTTTGAAAGTAAAACCGTGGTCTAGATGCGGTTCTTTCAAAAATAAAAGCCTTTTTTAAAAGATCCTGTACTCCTCAAAACCTTGGTTTCACTTTCAAAATAGCATTTTTCAAAAATAGCTGTGATGTGATTATGCAAATGAAGCGTGGGAAATTCAAATCCTGGCTTTATTTGCAATTTTGACATGTCTAATTTACATCCTTCTTGCGAAAGAGGGATGTAGTTTAGACATACCCTTGAAGCCCCAGGACCTTTAAAAATTGCCACTAGAGTCCAGGAGGTCCTGAGGGCTGCATAGGAGAGGTGCCACGTGATCCTGGTGGCACTGAGGGCTGGCTGCCCCTTTCCTTGCCCCTTTTGCCTGAGGCTCTGCACCTTTCAGGGGGGAGCTAAACACCTGCCCACATTGCCCAGGGCCCGGTGAAGTCTGTTGCCAGTCTTGTCCACAACTTCTATACTTTGTTGTTCATTTTGTAACATCAATAACATAAGCAGAGCTATATATTGTTGAAATTGTATTAAAGATGCAAGTGCATGAATTACTGCATGAGTACATTTTTTTACTGACTGAACTACTTTTGGAGGTAATACCTTCAATGGGTTATAACAACAATATTATGAAGATTTACTTTTAAAATAATTCCTCTTTCAGCAAATGTATATCTCCACCCAGTTAGATCAGATAGACAAACTTATGGTTAGCACAGCATTAAATACAAGCATTAGTAACTGAGGGTGTGTCTAGACTACAGAGTTTTGTCGACAAAAGTGGACTTTTGTCAACAAAACTATACCTGCGTCTACACTACCGCTGAGTTCTGTTGACATAACGTTGACAGAACTCAGCAGTTTTGTCGATGCTGGTAAACCTCATTTTATGAGGCATAACGCCTTCTGTCGACAGAGTTCTTTTGACAGACGGTGTTATTGCATGTAAACTGTCCTTGCGTCTATACTGCCATGTCGACAAAGCAGCTTGCTTTGTCGACAGAACTGAATGTAGTGTAGATGCTCTTTGTCGACAGAAGCTTTGTCGACAGTATCTGTCGACAAAACTTCTGTCGACAAAACTCTGTAGTCTAGATGTACCCTGAGAGATTTCTTTGTTATAAACTACTTAGAGTTTCACAAAGCACAAGCTTGCTCTTGCTTCTTGGTGTAGGGTTAGGTTATATTTTAGATATTCATAAAAATATCTAAACTTCCTGGTTAAAAAATAGTAAGATGAAGCGGTGCTGCAGCAAGGCCTTTCTCCTTCATTACTGTTAAGCCACATAAAAGAGAGGGGTGTGAGAGCAAGAAAGAAACCCTACTGTATCTGCATGGGTGTGAATATGGAACAGGGGTTCTGAAACTGCTGTTTTTCCTCCTCTCATTATTTTTTCATCAGGAATGCTTTCTTCCCGCCTATTGCAAAAAAATATCTCAGTTGGGCTGATTTCATTCCCTTCTTAATCTTCTTTTTAAATGCAGGGCTACTTCGGAGAAGGCCAGAGGAATAAGCTTCATTACTGGAGTAGATAGCAATGAAAGCGATAGTATGTTAGATTATTTTTAATCTGTTTCACACAGAATGGAGAAAGTCCCATGCCCTTAGAGAAGTAAAGGAGATATCTTTCATTTCACATCCATATGTGCCTGGGAGACATGAAGAACCAAATCAAATGAGACATATATGTTGGTGGCTTCTCTTGTTTGCTTGACTGTCATTTTGTGAAGGGCATGCATTGGATACTGCTTGCTCTGTGGAGAGCACAGGAAGAAAGCATCTGTTAGAAAAGGGTAATGGTAAACTCAGGCTTCTCAGAAAATTCTGAGTAACACCCACAAAATATTATTGTGTTTTCTCACCATGAAGAAGGAGATAGGAGAACATAATATGAAATACAGGCTTGGCTGCTTTTCATATGATCAGTCAAAAAATGGAGCAAATTCCTGAAACAGAGGTTTGTCTGAATGTTTTCCATTGAATGTAGCATGTTAAAGGGGAGCAAAAAGTGAAAGCAAGCAAAATCTGCCTAGTACCAAATTTCCCAGGTAGGAGCTAAGAAATTACATGTTGTGGATCATTCTCTGCATTTCCTCTATAGAACACCCAAAAACTTTGGCCCTCAGATAGTTTTTTCAGCAAAAAAGGCAGATGTGATGCCACACATTTTGTGAATTAGTGCTGATTTTGCCAACTTATTTCATTCTTTAAAAAATTTAAGGAAACAGAAACCTTTTGTTTTGACATTTTTAAAATGAACTGTTTCAATTTTTCAGTTTGAAATGGCTTATTTCAAAATGTCCTTAAACTTTATTTTTAAAACAGTCAAAACTACATTAAAGGACTCAAAATCAAACAAGCATTTTATTTTGGATTGAACAGTTTATTTGACCCCAATTATTATTATTATTTTACTTTTTGATTAACTGAACATTTTAAATAATTTCCGCTTTCGGGACAAAATAGATTTTAAAAAATTAATTGGAATTACCAGCAACCTAAAATATCTGTTCACTGAATAGCTCTACTTGAGGAGCCTCAGAAGCAAAGGCTATCTGTGGAGATGTTGGGGGGGGGGGAGCATGCAGTGTTTCAAAGGTCATTCTAGCTTCTGTTTCAATGTGGCTTTGATTAAACAATCCAGCCCCGTATTCCTCCACACGTCTCAGCACCTCCTTAAAGATATATGTGTGGGAATTTGCATCACAAAGGAGGCTACCTACATTAATAACCCACATTTTCTTTAAAAGAAAAAAAACCTGTTGACTTTAAAAAGGTATGGTATTTTTTCCTTTCATGATTTAATTTCCCATGTAAACTTTGAGGGTGCCCCTCAGAGCTCTAGCTTCTCACCCATAACTCCTGTCATAAACTTTTGATGATCTGACAAAGAGTTTTTCTGAGAGGAGACATGATAGTGGTTTTCAAGTATCTAAAAGGGTGTCACAAGGAGGAGGGAGAAAAATTGTTCACCTTGGCCTCTGAGGATAGGACAAGAAGCAATGGGCTTAAACTGCAGCAAGGGAGGTTTAGGTTGGACATTAGGAAAAAGTTCCTACCTGTCAGGGTGGATAAACACTGGAAGAAATTGACTAGGGAGGTTGTGGAATCCCCATTTCTGGAGATATTTAAGAGTAGCTTAGATAAATGTCTAACAGGGATAGTCTAAACTGTACTAGGTCCTGCCATGAGGGCAGGGGACTGGACTTGATGACCTCTCGAGGTCCCTTCCAGTCCTAGTATTCTAAGATTCTATAATAAGCTTCCCTTCACAGGTCTATGCAAGCAGTAAAATCAGAGGTCTTTGTTCTGTGTTTACTGAACAGCTTTTGTGGAAATACAAATACCAGCACATTCTGATACATATGCAACAGGCAAGAAGGTCTGCTCAGTACAAATATTGTTTTGAGTTACAGCAGAAGGGAAATTTATACTTTTAAATTTCAACTCAGTAGTGTGTAACTATCTTGTAAATTCAGCTAATTAGCGGGTGTACAGAAATCAGTTTACTAGATAGGCGTCAACATATATGCATCACGTACCAGCGATCAGGTTAAGGCCCTTTGTGTAATGATTGCAAATTATTATTATTCCTTAATCTTTGATAGGTGGAGTTTCTGCAAAGCCAGTTTGAACTGGTGACACCTGTTTACAGAACATTCCATTTCTCTTGCTTGTACAGTTGGGAAAACATAATTATTATCGTGTCACGTGCTTCCTGATTCTTATCTGCTTTGACTTGGATAATGATGGATTTCAGAGCTCTCTGAGAAACAATGTTAATGTTATATAGTCAATGGATCATCTAACAATAGTTTGAGGAACATCATGATCATAGAATATATAGGACTGGAAGGGACCTCGAGAGGTTCTGTAATCTGTTCTCCATAACTCATGACAGGAATAAATACTATCTAGACCATCCTTTACAGCTGTTTGCCTAACATGTTCTTAATAATCTCCAATGATGGAGATTACACAACTTCCCTAGGCAATTTATTCCAGTGTTTAACCACCCTGACAGGAAGTTTTTCCTAATGTCCAGTCTAAATCTCCCTTTCTCCAATTTAAGTCCATTGCTTCATCTCCTATCCTCAGAGAGCAAGAAGAAGAATTTTTCTCCCTCCTCCTTGTAAAGACTTTTTAGGTCAGGATTGGGCAATAAAATTGAAGTGGTTCACTAGGGTTACCTCCTGGCAGGCATCTGCCCCATATTTACCTGTGCCTCTGCTGGCATGAGCAATTGTAGCTCCCGCTGGTCGCAGACCACCATTCCCGGCCAATTGGAGCCACGGAAAGTGGTGCGGAGCGGGTCTCCCCTGATGTGAGGATGTTAAAAAGCATGTAATTAAGTAATTGTGTAACCACTGAAAATGTTAGTGATTACACAGATACCTGAATGGGTAGCGGGGTGGGGGGTGGCTCCGCAGGAGCTGGTATGTGTCAGGAGCTGGCTTTTAAGGGCTTATCAACTCCTGCCTGCCCACAGCCTGCACTATTGCCTCTGATACACAGACAGCAGTGGGGAATGCGGAGACATGTATGCAACTATGTTCATTAACCAATGAGCCCAAACTATATACATAGTTACATTTTCACATCCCTAATCTGATAAAGTGGTTTTACCCACAAAAGTTCATGATATATTATACTGGTTACTCTCTAAGGTGCCACAGGACTGCTTATTATTTTTAAAGTTACAGACTAACATGGCTACCTCTCTGAGGGTATGTCTACACTACCACCCTAGTTCGAACTAGGGGGGTAATGTAGGCATACCGCACTTGCAAATGAAGCCCGGGATTTGAATTTCCTGGGCTTCATTTGCATAAGCCGGCCGGCGCCATTTTTAAATGCCGGCTTGTTCGAACCCAGTGCCGTGCGGCTACACATGGCACGGGCTAGATAGTTCGAACTAGCAAGCCATTCCGAACTATCTGTATGCCTCGTTCCACATGAAATCTGTACTCCTCGTGAAATGAGGAATAACGGTAGTTCGAACTAGGAAGCCTAGTTCGAACTACCTAGTTCGTGCCCCGTGTAGCCGCGCTGCACGGGGTTCGAACCAGCGGGGTTTTAAAAATGGCGGCTCCCCGCTTATGCAAATGAAGCCCGGGAAATTCAAATCCCAGGCTTCATTTGCAAGTGCGGTATGCCTACATTACCCTCCTAGTTTGAACTAGGAGGGTAGTGTAGACATACCCTATGAGACTTCACTCGTTATGCGTGAATATGAGCTGTTGATCACTATAATCTGGGAACAGTTTTCCCACTAGTTTTGCACTCACCTGATAGTAGCTCCATCTAGATTGTATTTCTCTAATTTATTTATTAAAAGGTCATGTGAGATTGTATCAGAAGCATCACTAAAGTCAAGCTAAACCACATCCACTGCTTCCCCACTATTCACAAGGCACATTACTCTATCAAAAAGAGCTATAAGCTTAGATTGACATGATTTGTTCTTGACAAATCCATGTGACTGTTACCTAGCACCTTATAACATCTTCTAGATATTTGGAAATGGATTCATTAATTATTTTCTTCATCATCTTTCTGGGTACGGAAGTTAAATTGACTGGTCAGTAATTCCCTGAGTTGTCCTTATTTCCCTTTTTATAGATCGTGATTATATTTGCCCTTTTTAAAGATATTCACTAGTGGCTCAGATATCTCCTCAGTCAAGTTAAGTATTGTAGGATGCATCTTATTAGGCCTTGGGCTATGTCTACACTGCGGAGCTATTTTGGGATACCAGAAGTATCCCGAAATAGGGTATGTCTACACTACCCCGCTAGTTCGAACTAGCGGGGGTAATGTAGTCATTCGCAGTTGCAAATGAAGCCCGGGATTTGAATTTCCCCAGCTTCATTTGTATGAAGCCGGCCGGCGCCATTTTTAAATGCCAGCTAGTTCGGACCCCGTGCCGCGCGGCTACACGCGGCACGGGGTCCGAACTAGCCGGCATTTAAAAATGGCGTTGGCCAGCTTCATGCAAATGAAGCTGGGGAAATTCAAATCCCGGGCTTCATTTGCAACTGCGGATGACTACATTACCCCCGCTAGTTCGAACTAGCGGGGTAGTGTAGACATACCCATAGCTATTCTGCATCTTTTGAGCACACCCATTATTTTGAAATATAACGGGCTCGCTATTCTGACATCCCTGTAAATCTCATTCCATGAGGTTAAGGGATGTTTTAGAATAGTAATTTATTTTGAAATAAGTGCTGTGTAGACAGAGCCAAATTTCAAAATAATCTATTTCAAAATTACCTTGAAATAAGCTATGCACTTTGTGTCGTGCAAATTGTGTGACTTATTTTGAGGTAAGGGTGCAGAACACGAGTACCTATGGTGACTTAAAGACATTTAATTTATCTTAAGTAATTTTTAACTTGTTCGTTCCCTATTTTAGCCTCTGATCCTCATTCACTGTGTTAAATCTCCAAATGCCACCAACTTTCTGGGTGAAAATCAAAACAAAGAAGTTTCATATTTTCTGTTGCTTTTTCTCCTTCATGGAGTAATGGGATTACCCTGTTTTTGGATTTTCTCTTACTTCTAATGCATTTGTAGAATGTTTTTATTACCCTTTGTATATAGCTAGTTTGATCTCATTTTTTGTGTTGGCCTTTCTGGTTTTCATAGAATCCTAGGGCTGGAAGAGACTTCAGGAGGTCATCGAGTCCAACGCCCTGGACCAACTCTAACTAAATCATCCCACAAGATATTGTTAACCCCAGACTTACTGTTGGGATGGAGATTCCACCACCTCCGAAGGTAACCCAGTCCAGTGCTTCACTACACTCCTAGTGAAATAGTTTTTCATAATATGCAATCTAGACCTCCCCCACTGCAACTTGAAACTATTGCTCCTTGTTCTGCCATCCGTCATTGCTGACAAAAGCCTCTCTTTATCCTCTTTGGAACCTCCCTTCAGGAAGTTGAAGGCTTCTATCAAATCCCCCCTCACTCTTCTCTTCTGCAGACTAAACAAGCCTAAATCCCTCAGCCTCTACTCGTAGGTAATGTGCTCCAGTCCCCTATCATTTTGGTTGCCCTCCATTGGATCCTCTCCAATGTGTCCACATCCTTTCTGTAGTGGGGGACCCAGAATTGGACATAATACTCCAGATGTGGCCTCATGAGTGCCGAATAAAAGGGCATAATAACTGCTCTCAATCTGCTGGAAATGCTCCTCCTAATGCACCTAATATGCCACTAGCCTTCTTGGCTACAAGGGCACACTGTTGACTCATATCCACTGTAACCCCCAGGTCCTTTCCCGCAGAACTTCTGTTTAGCCAGTCGGTCCCCAGCCTGTAACAGTGCTTGCGATTCTTCCATCCCAAGTGCAGGATTCTGCACCTGTCCTTGTTGAACCTCATCAGATTTCTTTTGGCCCAATCCTCTAATTTGTCTTGGTCACTCTGGACCGTATCCCTACTCTCCAACGTATCTACCTCTTCCCCTAGCTTAGTGTCATCTGCTAACTTGCTAAGGGTGCAATCCATCCCCTTATCCAGGTCATTAATAAAGATGTTGAACAAAACTGGCCATAGAACTCATCCTTGGGGCACGCTGCTAGAAACTGACCACCAACCAGACACTGAGCCATTGATAACTACTTGTTGAGACTGACAATCTAGCCAGCTTTCTATCTCCTTATAGTCTATTTATCCAATCCATACTTCCTTAACTTGTTGGCAAGAATTATGTAGGATAATGTATCAAAAGTTTTGCTAAAACAAGGTGTATCACATTCACTGACTTTCCCATGTACACAGAGCCAGTTACCTCATGCAGAAGGCAATCAGGTTGATCAGGCATGACTTGCCCCTTGTGAATCCATGTTGACTATTCCTGAGCACTTTTCTCTTTTTCCAAGTGCTTCAAAATGGATACCTTGAATATCCCCTCCATGATTTTTCCAGGGACTGATTTGAGGCTGACCAGTCTGTAGTACCCTGGATTGTCCTTCTTTCCTTTTTTAAAGATGGGCACTACATTTGCTTTTTTCCAATCATTTGGGAACTCCTCCCAATCTCCACAAGTTTTCAAAGATAATGGCCAAAGGTTCTGCAATGACATCTGCCAACATCCCCCAGTATTCCGTCATGTTATTGGATTTTAATGTGAGCAGACAAGACACTGTTGCACCCACTGTTATGTGTTAACCCCAAATTCTGTGCATAGTGGACCATGTGAAATGCCAAATGAAAGCTTATGCTGTGCTGATTCTATTTATGCTACTCATATACTTGTATGATTTTTGTATTTAAAGTTATGAATATGGGCTCTGTACTTGTATTTAAATATTCTTTGTCTAGGAGAGAGCAATAGGCCTTGACCATCTATAGTGAGGAATGGTTATCCAATGAATAGCTATGCTAATTAACAATGCTGCATGGACAAAGGCTTTCAATAAACACCTGAGGAATGTGTCTGAGAACCTGCAGACCACCAAGTACATCATGGCTACTTGTATGAAAAACAGAGACAGGTCACTTGATCATGTGACCAGCTCCAGTTTGGAAGGCACCAGGCATATAAAAGTACCAAGAGGGCACCTCCGTCTTGTCTTCAGTCCTGCTCCTGATTCCAGAAGCACCCTGGCTATGGACAGAGGGCTGGGAAGAATTTGTTGACCTATCCTGACATAGGATACATCAGAGACTTTTAAACTAGCAGTTTGTTAAATCTCTGCTAAAAGCCTGAATCAAGAACTTGATGATTGATGTATGTAATGTATTCTCTTTAACAATCTCACTGTCAATCTTTTCTTTCTTTTATTAAAAAAGCTTTATATGTTAGATGCTAAAGGATTGGCACAGCGTGCTCTTTTGGGTAAAATCCAAGGTATAAATTGACCTGGGATTGTGGCTGGTCCTTTGGGAATGAGAGAACCTGTTTGGAGTTGCTGAGATTGGGTTTTATAATCTCTCACCTGTGTAAGGTGTGGGTCTGGTTGTGGCAGAGGTAAAGCTGGAGTATCTAAGGGGTATTGCTTGTGAGGCTTCTTGTGGCCAGAGTAGCAGCTGAAGTGCTTTGTGTGACTGGTTTGGTGTCTTGTGAGGAGAACCCCAGTCTGGGACTGTAAGTAGCTTTGGTTCTGAGCAATTTGCCCTGATCTGATCCTCTCAGCAATGCCGAGACGAGCCTGGTATAATATACCCTACATGTCCCATTGTGTTGTTTGTTTGTATTCATTGTTTGTTATTTGGCCTAGTTTCCATTTTGTAGGGTATTTTTTATTTTTAGATCATTGAAGATCTCTTGGTTAAGCCAGGGTGGTTTCTTGCCATTGTTTTTATCTTTCGTATGCAGTGGGATAGGTTGCCGTTGTACCCTTAATAATATTTCCTTGAAAAACTACCAGTTGTGTTCAATTTTTTTTCCTCTTAGGGTGTGTCTACACAGTAGGGCTTAACTTGTAATAAACTACGCAAATTGAGCTACCGTAAAATTGCGAGTATAATGTGCAATTTTTTCCCGTTTTTTTAGGGTCATAGCTGGGGTGCGCATTATACATAGGGGGTTATCTTTTCAAGTTTTAAACTCAATCTCGGCAGGCGCGAGCTGGGGGAGGGGCGCCCCCAGCAGACGTGAGCTCAGTGCGCAGACAGCTGGATGGGGGAGGCCCCCCTGGCAGGCGCGAGCTCAGCGCGTGGTCAGCTGGGCAGGGGGCAGGTTTACTTCCCGCTCCTTACCTTCCATTCTCCTGTATAATGAGTGCGCAGTATACATAGGAGTTCATTTTTTTCATGATTTTAAGAGTCTAAAGTCAGGGTGCACACTATACATAGGTGGCATTATACTCACGATTTTACGGTATGTCAATTGTGTAGCTTATTTTGGAATAGCTCATTTCCTAATTGGGAGCATCTACATAGCACTTATTTTGAAATAGAGCACTCTTCCTCCAACTCCCCTTACTCCTCATACAATAAGGGTTACAGGAGTCGGAGTAAGAAATCTTCCAGCTTGACAGTATTTGGACATTATTTTGAAATAACTGTTGGCTGTGTGGACGCGGACAACGTTATTTCAAAATAACGCTAGTTATTTCGAAATAATGTTGCTGTGTAGGTGTACCCTTAGACTTGCTTCCCATGGGATGTTACCAGCCAGCTCCCTGAATTTGCTAGTCTGCCTTCTTCAAATCTATTATCTTTATTTTGATGTTCCCTCTCCTAACTTTCCTTAGAATCATGAACTATAAGGGTATGTCTAGACTACATTCTTCTGTCGCCAGAGGCATGTAAATTAGACTACCCGACATAATCAATTAAGCCAGGATTTAAATATCCCCGACTTTATTAAAATAAAAATGGCTGCCGCGCTGTGCCGGCTCAGCTAATCATCGACACAGCGCAGTAGTCAAGACACAGATCGGTCAACAGGGAACGCCTTTGTTGACCACTCCCTAATGCCTCATGAACCAAGATTTACAGGAGCGGTCAACAAAGGCTTCCCTTGTCGACTGATATGCGTCTTGACTGCTGCGCTGTGCTACAGTGCCCGTCTCAGTTGCAAGCCTGCCAGCTCCCAGCCAGCAGACCCTGCACATGGCATGGCATGAGCCAGCCACCCGCTGCCACCCAGTCCTCTGCCTCTTCCCAGGACCAGGCTGACGGCTCCCAGGAGCCTGCCCGGGGCCGCAAGAGGCAGGTGCTTACCTGGTCTAGTGAGGAGATCGTGGACCTCATCGAGGTTTGGGGGGAGACCTCCAACGTCCACGACCTCCGCACTAGGCACAGGAATGCAGCCGTCTAGGGCAGGATAGCTGCCAGCCTGGCCACCAAAGGCCACATGTGAACCCAGGAGCAGGTTTGCATGAAAATCAAGTTGGTCCAGTGAGACCCCCGACCCTGAGCCCTGAGCTTAGAACATAAGAACATAAGAATGGCCGTACTGGCTCAGACCAAAGGTCCATCTAGTCCAGTAGCCTGTCTGTCGACAGTGGCCAGCACCAGGTACGCCGGAGGGGATGGACCGAAGGCAATGACCAAGCGATTTGTCTCGTGCCATCCATCTCCAGCCTTCCGCAAACAGAGGCCAGAGACACTGTTCCTACCCCCTGGCTAATACCACTCCATGGACCCAACCTCCATGAATTTATCTAACTTCTCTTTAAGCTCTGTTAGGGTATGTCTACACTACAAAGTTAATTCGAACTAACAGACGTTAGTTCAAATTAACTTTGATAGGTGCTACACACGCGAACCGCTAGTTCGAACTTAATTCGAACTAGCGAAGCGCTTAATTCGAACTAGGTAAACCTCATTCCAGGAGGACTAACGCCTAGTTCGAATTAAGTAGTTCGAATTAAGGGCTGTGTAGTCACTTAATTCGAACTAGTGGGAGGCTAGCCCTCCCCAGTTTTCCCTGGTGGCCACACTGGGCACCACCAGGGAAACTCTTCTGCCCCCCTCCCGGCCCCAGAGCCCTTAAGGGGGCATGGGCTGGCTACGGTGCCTGTGCCAGGTGCAAGCCTGCCAGCACCCAGCCAGCAGACCCTCCACCTGGCACGGCTCAAGCCAGCCACCCGCTGCCACCCAGCCCTTCGCCTCTTCCCGGGACCAGGCTGGCGGCTCCACGCTCCAAGTCCTAATCTGATGCCCTGCCAGCACTGCTTCCGGCCATCCTTAACCTCGGTTCAGGGTCCACTCAGTGTGGACATGCTAGTTCGAATTAGCAAAACGCTAATTCGAACTAGTTTTTTATTCTGGATGCGATAGTTCGAATTAGCGCTGTAGTGTAGACATACCCTAAGTCTAGATGTGCTAATTCGAATTAGCTTAGTTCAAATTAACTAATTCGAACTAAGTTAGTTCGAATTAGTGCTTTAGTGTAGACATACCCTTAGAGTTCTAGCCTTCACTGCCTCCTGTGGCAAGGAGTTCCACAGGTTGACTATGTGCTGTGTGAAGAAGAACTTTCGCTTATTTGTTTTAAACCTGCTGTCCATTCATTTCATTTGGTGTCCTCTAGTCCTTCTATTATGGGAACTGATGAAGAACTTTTCTTTATTCACCTTCTCCACACCACTCATGATTTTATAGACCTCTATCATATCCCCCCTCAGTCTCCTCTTTTCTAAACTGAAAAGTCCCAGTCTCTTTAGCCTCTCTTCATATGGGACCTGTTCCAAACCCCTAAGCATTGTAGTTGTCTTTTTCTGAACCCTTTCCAAGGCCAAAATATCTTTTTTGAGGTGAAGAGACCACATCTGTACACAGTACTGAAGATATGGCGTACCATAGTTTTATACTTCCCCTCCTCCTCCTTCCCCTGGCTTCCCCCAACCAGCTCCCTCGTCCCAGGTTTCCCTCTCCCCTCTTCCACCCTCTGTCTTCCTCTCTCCCATCTCCTTTTCCCAGTCTCCCCAGAGGTTATTCCTCCCCCCCCCCAGTTTTGTTAAATAAAGAGGGTTTCTATTTTTGAACACACGTGTCCTTTATGTTTTACATCAGGAAGGGGGCCTAGGGAGGGGTAAGTGGAAGGAGGTGGGGGAAGAATGGGGCACAAGCTCCTGATGGGGAGGACTGGGGTGGGTCTGTGGGCTCCTTGGGGTGGAAGCTCTCCTGCAGGGCTTTCTGGATCCTGACAGCCCTCTGATTGACCCTTCCCTCCCGATGGCAGCCTGTGGCAAGTGCAGCCGGGCTGATGGCCGAGTGCTGTGATGTGCCGAGTGTGAGCACTCAGGGCACTCCAAGTCAGGACTGCTTTGCTGTCCCTCATCGAGTTAGACAAGCAAGCGGGGAACCTTGAGAACTGTCTGTCGGGGTGAGGGTCGGGTCCCTTTAAGCACAGCCCTCGGCTAGCCTGAGACAGCAGCTCCACACTCTAAGTCCTAACCTGATGCCCTGCCGGCACTGGTTCCGGCCAGCCTTAAGTTCGGTTCAGGGTCCACTCAATGTGGATGCGCTATTTCAAATTAGCAAAACACTAATTCAAATTAGTTTTTAGGTCTAGATGCACTAATTCGAATTAGCTTAGTTCAAATATACTAATTTGAATTAAGTTAGTTCGAATTAGTGGTTTAGTGTAGACATACCCTAATTTACATGCCTTTAGCAACAGAGGCATGTAGTTTAGACATACCCTAAGATTTCATGATCACTTTTACCCAAACTGTCTTCCACTTCTCAAATTCTCAGTTCCTCAAGGCTAGAACAGCCTTTTCCTCGCAGCTTTCTCCATCTTCTGAAATAAAAAATTATCTCCAGTACATTCTGGGAACTTGTTGGATAAACTGTGCTCTTCTGTGTTATTTTCCCAACAGATGTCTGGGTAGTTGAAGTCCCCCATCACCACCAAGTCCTGTGTTTTGCATGATTTGGCAGTTGTTTTTTAAACACCTCATTCACCTCTTCTTCCTAATTAGGTGGTCTCTACTAGACCCATGATATCACCCTTTTTTTTTATACTATTTATCCCTACCCAGAGACTTTCAACAACTCTGTCTCCTATTTCCATCTTAACCTCAGTACAAGAGTACACATTTTTAATATATAAGGCAATATGTCCTTCCCTGCCTGTCCTTCCTGAGCAAGCTGTACTCCTCTACACCAATACAGGTTAGAATGCTGGAAATGGCACTGAGAATCCAGCTGATCGCAATATAAGTAATTTTTGAATTCTTATGTCATGTCTGTGGTGAAGGGGGAGAAAGTTTTATTTTTCTCTACCATAATGTCTACAAAACCTCAATCAGCTATTTTATGTATTGTTAATCTAGGTTATCATCTCTACTTCGATACTTTGATATTTTTTCATTGTGGAAGAGTGTCATTCTATTTTTGGATAAGCTTGATCACATTTAGAGGATGGGTTTTTCAATTAATGTAAATCAGCATAGCACCATACCTGGGGATCAAGCCCTATAACTTTAGCTTCCTCCTAAGACAGGAGTGGGCAAGATATGTCTCGTGTCAGATCCAGCCTGCCAAGCCACCGGACCCTGCTGTGACCCTCACATTTGCTGACCGATCCTGTAAGCCTCATTTCCCCAGCCGACCTATCCGCGTCTAGACTACTGCGCTGTGCTGGATCAGCTGATTGTCGGCACAGTGCAGTGGCCATGTTTATTTTAATGAAGCAGGGATTATTTAAATCCCCGCTTCTTTGCCTATGCCAGGTAAACTAGTTTACATGGCTCTGTCGATGGAGCCATTTAGTCTAGACATACCCTCACATCCATACGCCCTCCCTAACCTAGGGCCCCAATCCCTTGACCCAGATCACAACCCCCCCTTCACCCAAACTCTGTCTCAAACCTCACACCATCTCCTGCACCACAGTCCCTTACCCCATTCGCCCTTCTTCACCCAACCTTTATCCTATACTCCACACCTCCTCCACAGAAAAGTGTGGCCCTTGACCACTTTCCAAAATTTTAGAGTGGCCCTCCACCAAAAATGATTCTTCACCTCTGTCCTAAGATGATCGCTCAAATGTTTTTCCTTGAAAAATGACTTTTCACTTCTTACTTTCTGTCCTGCTTTACAGACACACTGTTTGTTATTCTCTGAAGTAAACCTTGGTCCAGATACTAGAATTACTTTGCAAAATAGCTTTTCATCTCCACGCAGGGTTCTAGAAGATCATCAGTGCTTCCCTGGAGAAGAACAAAGAACCAGCATTTCTCAAAAAAGAAATTGATAGCTTTATGAGCTACCTATCTCTTTTACTGATTTTACTGATGATTAAAGGTCGAGAAAACATGACCTATGAAGGAAGATTGAAAGAACTGGGTTTGTTTAGTCTGGAAAAGAGAAGACTGAGAGGGAACATGATATATTTTTGAGTACCTAAAAGGACGTTACAAAGAGAAGGGAGAAACAATTATTCTCCTTAACCTCTTGATAGGACAACAAGCAATTTGCTTAAATTGCAGCAAGGGAGGCTTAAATTTGACATTAAGAAAAGCTTTCTAACTGTCAGGGTAGTTAACCATGTGAATAAATTGCCTAGCAAGTTTGCAGAATCTCCATTGTGAATGTGTGTGAGATTCAAGAGTCAAATCTCACTTTCAGTATTGAAAATGCATTTCCAGAAATGTTCTTTTACACTTAGTAGGCTTCTAAAGCTCTTTAAATGTTTACTCTGAAACATTTTAATCAGAGTATTATCTACTTATGTCCATAACTGTGTGGGAAAAGAAACTGAAAGTAGAGTCAAAAATCCAGATGTAGCCCTTGCTTCATTTCAAAGGTGCAGGCACCCTTATCGACTAATCAAATAGTCGATGCAAATTCCATTGGCTATTTGATTAATTGAGTAATCTAAATTTAACATTCCTATGCCCAGCCATCCCACATTGATGTCAGTGAAATGGCCCTTGTAATCCACAAGCATCTGCAGCAGCCTGGAGAAGTACCCCTTAAGGTACTTCTTGGCAAGGTGGTCGGGGGCCAAGATGGGGATGTGTGCTCTGTCTATGGCCCCACCGCAGTTAGGAAAGCCCATCACAGCAAAGCCATCCGCTAAGGTATCCTCGTTTCCCAGAGTCACAGTCCTCTGTAGCAGAATAGTATTTATCACCTTGGCTACTTGTATAACAGCCCACACTGTAGATTTCCTCACTCCAAACTGATTCCCAACTAACGCATAGCTGTCTGGCATTGCAAGCTTCCACAGGGCTATTGCCACATACTTCTCCGTGGTCAGAGCAGGTCTCATTCTGGTATTCTTGTGCTTTAGAGCAAGGAAAAGGCATTCACAAAGTTTCAAGAAAGTGGTCTTGTGCATTCTGAAGTTTTGCACCCACTGCTGATTGTCCCATACCTGCATCACAATATGGTTCCATCAGTCTGTGCTTATCTCATAGTACCTGAATTGGTGTTTCACTGTGTTCACAGGAATGATTGGTGGCTGCATCACATCACAATTTGATGCAAAATGGGATCCATGCTCATGCTGCTATAGCCTCTGTGTGGGCAACGAGGGACAAAAAAGGTGTCGAAAAACTATACCCCATTGATCTCAAGCAAGGGGGAGGGACTAGATGAGTGCATTATGGGATGCTGATGACATGAACCAATAACCACCTGCACAGTTTTGGTCCCAGGATGCACTGGAAACATAACCCAGAATGCAAAGCAGCACAGGCACTGTGGGATAGCTGCCCACAGTGCATCACTCTCCAAGTTAACAGTAGGCTCCTAATGGGGATGAGCTACTTTAGACTACATTAAATTCTTCCCTGAAGTGGGGACACAGACCTTCAACTTTGCAAAACTGGATGACTAGAAAACAACCATAATAAATTTGACCTCATCTCATAGTGTAGGTGTGGCTTATATAGTGCATACTAATCAAACTAAGACCTTGTTCCTGGAGCTGCCCTTGTGTACTGCAGTAGGACACTTGCATTTGGAGCTGATGCAGATTTGGCCAAGAATAGAAGAAAATTACCCCACTTTCCTTTAGGATGCAGTTGTCATTTTAGTTTCACCGTTGTATGCAAACAGTGTTGTACGTAGCAAATAGTCCCATAATGTATAGAGTTTTTTTTAAAGAAAAACACTTTTCCTTAAAAATTTCATTCAGTTTAATTTGTCAACAAAATGCAATCTGTGAACAGAAAGGAACACAAAGCAAAAGTTCCTAAGGGCTAAAAAAAATGAGCTGAAGAAAAATGGATGCAGGGAACATTATAAAACACAAATATAGTTCTTGTCAAAGAGAGATTAGGCAGGAACATAATCTTATACAGGTATGGGCCTGAAGGTAAAGAAGGAGCAAGGACGCTGAAAGAGGAGTAGCTAAACAAATTAATGTACAAGAGAAAACAATACAATAAATATATACAGGCAGTCCCCGGGTTACGTACAAGATAGGGACTGTAGGTTTGTTCTTAAGTTGAATCTGTATGTAAGTCGGAACTGGCATCAGCCGCTGCTGAAACTGATCAGTTTCAACAGCCGCTGAATCTGGACACCAGTTCCACTTACATACAGATTCAAGATAAGAACACCAGGCGTCCCCAAGTGAGCTGCTGCTGAAACTGATCAGCAGCTGATTCCAGGAAGCCCAGGGCAGAGCAACTCTGCCTTGGGCTTCCTGTAGTCAGCTGCTGGGGCGCCTGGGGTAGAGCAGCTCGGGTGCTGCTGGCTTGGTCCAGTAGCGCGGCTGCTCCTCGGAGCTACTGGACCAACCCAGCAGCACCCCAGCTGCTCTGCCCCAGGCATCCTGATTCAGCCACTGCTGAAACTGATCAGCAGCTGAATCAGGACGCCTGGGGCAGAGCAGCTGGGGTGCTGCCGGGTTGGTCCAGTAGCGCCAAGAAGCGGTGCTGCGGGACCAACCGGCAGTGCCCCACCTGCTCTACCACAGGCCCCCGGCTTTGCTCCACGACTCCCTGGTCTGCTGGGGGGGGCACTAGCTGCGTTCCCCCCAGCAAACCAGGGAGACGTGGAGCAAAGCTGCGGAGGATCCAGGCCGAACCGTGGCGCTTCCAGATCAGCGCCGCGGTCCGGCCCGGGTCCTCCGGGGCTCTGCGCAGCGTCTCCCTGGTCTGCAGACCAGGGAGACGCTGAACAGAGCGGCGGAGCACCGGGGGCCGGACCCTCGCCGCTTCCAGCTGATCTGGAAGTGGCGCGGGTCCAGCCGGGTGCTCCGCCGCTCTGCGCAGCGTCTCCCTGGTCTGCAGACCAGGGAGACGCTGAACAGAGCGGCTGGACCCGCGCCGCTTCCAGATCAGCTGGAAGCGGCACGGGTCCGGCCCCCGTGCTCCGCCGCTTTGTTCAGCGTCTCCCTGGTCTGCAGACCAGGGAGACGCTGCACAGAGCGGCGGAGCACCCGGCAGGACCCGCGCCGCTTCTAGCTGATCTGGAAGCGGCCGCGGGTCCGGCCCCCGGTGCTCCGCCGCTTTGCTCCCGTCTCCCTGGTCTGCTGGCTCCGCCAGCAGACCAGGGAGACGGGGAGCAGCTTTTCTCACCCCGGAGAAGGCGGGCAGCGGGACCACGCGTCCCGCTGCTCTAGTTCTCCGGGGCGAGAAATCCCCGTTCGTAACTACGGATCCGACATAAGTCGGATCCGCGTAACTCGGGGACTGCCTGTACATGCATACAATAAATAACTGAATCTCTATTTTTCTGAAAAAAATGGATTAGAGAGCTCTTCAGATAGAATAGAATCTGAACAAGCCATAGAAGCAGCAGCTCATACAAGCCTAAGTAGCAACATTATATATTTTTGGTATTGTGCACACAAGTCATTCATTATGTCATCATTATGGTTGTGTTGTAATTCCTAAACTATCAGTATCTCTTGACACATAAGACCCCTTTACAAGGATACTTACAGAGTTTAATATTATTACTAGTGACTTTTGACATTAGTAATGTATCTGCTAACCAGATTTTTATTAAAATGAGGGAATGGAAATGACATAGGCAAAAGGCATGACTGATCTTAACCTTTCACTGCTTTGTGAGTTTTGTTCATATTCTACAGTGGATGGGAGGCTGGATGAACTGGAATTAGAACTAAAGAAGAGAAATAGAACATCACACTATATAGAGAAGTAAAACTTCATGCGTATGTGATTGCTTTTAAATACATCATTTACCAGCAGATTGAATTTAGCTGTTTAAAAGAAGGCATCCAAGGGAAATTGCAATCACTTGTGGACTTGCAATAAATTATTGCTATTGTGTAGAACATTTTTCATTCTATGACGTAGAAGGGAAGATATAGAATTTTAGAAGAGATTGATGACATTTTGAAGTTAATGTCTGCAAATTGTCTCTTGGTCAAGTTTACATTGATAGTAGATAATGCTGACTACTTCTTATTTACAATGTGACTGGAAAGTGAGGACAGGTGTTCACATGGCACTTTTGAAGCCTGTGTTGCAAGGTAGTTATGTGCCAGATGTATTAAACATTCATAAGTCCCTTCATACTTCATCCACCGTTCCTGAGGATATGCTTCTATGCTGAGGATACAGGCAGTCCCCGGATTACGTACAAGATAGGGACTGTAGGTTTGTTCATAAGTTGAATTTGTATGTAAGTCGGAACTGGTACATATTGTAGGGGAAACTCTAGCCAAACATTTCTCCAGAGCTCAGTTTTATTCTCCCACACCTCACTTCCCTCAGTCCTTTATTCTCAAGCTGAGGTGTCTGCTGAGAAAAGCCGCTCCGCGTCTCCGTGGTCTGCTGGGAGAGGCACTAGCTTCGCGTCTCCCTGGTCTGCTGGAGGGAAGCAGCTAGTGCGGGGTTGCCTCACCCCGTTTGTAAGTAGGGATCCGATGTAAGTCGGATCCATGTAACCCGGGGACTGCCTGTATTTGTTTAAAAATATGTGCTAATTAAATTTGTGACTGAACTTCTTGAGGGAGAATTTATGTCTGCTGCTAATTTCATGTGGCAGCAATCTCAGATGATGACCCAGCATGTTTGTTTTAAGTACACTTTCACAGCAGATTTGTCAAAATGCAAAGTAATATTATTATGAGAATCCTAAAAAATCCTATCACACTCAAGCTAAGATTTAAGAATCTGAAGTGTTATCCAAAATCTGAGAGGGACGAGATGTGGCACTGCTTTCAGAAGTCTCAAAAGAACAGTCCAGTGTGGAAGTTAACGAAGAGAACCATCAAAAAAGAAAATCAACCTTCTTTTGGTAGCATCTGATGCAGATAATGAAAATGAACATGCGTCAGTCTACTCTGCTTTGGATCATTATTGAGCAGAATTTATCATCAGCATGGACACATCCTCTGGAATGATGATGGAAGCATGAAGGGACATACCAATCTTTAGTGCATGTGACACACAAATATTTTGCAACAGTTGCTACAACAGAGCTGTGCCATGTTCCCACTTTCAGGTGATATTGTAAACAAGAAGTGAGCAGCCTTATCTCCTGCAAATTATAAGCAAACATCTTTGTCAGAGTGATCAGCTAAACAAAATGTAGGATTGAGTAGACTTGTAGGCTCCAAAATTTTACATTGCTTTATTTTTGAATGCAGGTTTTTGTACACAATTATCCATTTCTAAGTGTAACTTTCATAATAAAGAGATTGCACTATAGTACTTGTATTATGTGAATTGAAAAATACTGTATCTTTCGTTTACTTACAGTGCAAGTATCTGTAATGAAAAATAAAGTAAGCTTTGTACAGGTTGTATTGTCTTGTAATTGAAATCAATTTTAAAATGAAAATTTGAAAATGTAGAACTCATTCAAAATATTTAAATAAATTATATTCTATTATTGTATAAAAGTGCAGTTAATTTTAGCACAATTAATCACGGCTAATTTTTAACTCCATGATTAATCACAACATTTTTTAGTCATTTGACAGCCCTAGTTTTAAATCTTCTACCTTCCTTCTAAAGTTTAGATCTTTCACAATGAATTAAATTTAACAATGAATAAAAATGAATGGCCAGAGGCTATGACTAGCTTTATACCAAACCTGACATGGCATTAATTTTGCCTTGACGATTATTCATTCTTGAATTCTGGTGTGTTTAGAATGGCAAAATAAAAGGTCACATATGTAATAGGAACCTGCATTAACATACCCAACATAAGAATAGTAGATAGGCAGAGCTGGGCAGGAACCAGATATTCTGTCATATGAAAAATTAATTTAAAAAATAATCTCTGTTCAGAAATGGCATGAAAACCAATTTGAATGTTTCCTGTGAAGCAAAATTTTGAATAAAAATTGTTTAAGTTTGTCAGAATATTTCATTCTGATTTTGACCTAATTTTATATTGTATCATAATTAATTTTACCTATCCTTGGAAGTGTTGCAAGGGGATGTGGATTGCAACTGCTTTAAACACTAAGGAGAGGGGATCACCACATGGGAGTGTAAAGGATTTTTTATTCAACTAAAACTGGGAAGGGAGGGGAATCTCATTCATACACTCAATCACACTTACAGTCCCAGGCAGGACGATAAGGCGAGCAGAAGGCAGTTCATATTCTTTGATCTTCCCAAGTTGACTCCTAAGCTGGTCCACTGGCCAGGCGATCCGAGCAGAGGGCGTTCTGGGAGGCTTCACTTGATGGTCCACCACCACTGTGTCTCTGTCCCTCTCTCCTTCAAGGATCAGCCACATGCAGCCTCTGAGTCTAGGCCTCTTGGGGCCGTGTGCACACCCTGCTGGGGGCCGTGTGCACACCCTGCTGGGGGCCGTGTGCATTGTTGTTTACTCCTGCTATTTACCTCAGACATTCTTCTGCACTCACTCAGGGAAGGGCTAGGGGGTTAACAGACAACACTCCAACAGTTTAAGGAACCAAATAACATTAACAGGTGAGAAAGAACAACCACCATTTTAACTGTCCCCTTACTTCTCCTTTGCCTCCAACAGGAAGCAGCCAAGGAATAATACAATTTTAAGCAAGCATCTAACATCGTTGGGGAGTCTCTGATGCTTGGCATAACAGTTCAGACTGCACCTGAAATAGCAAATGTGGGGGGGTGTCCAGCTACAATTGAAATGAAATACTATTTTGAAATTGAAAATCAAATATTCTGTTCTAAAAAGGTACTCTTTTCATCGAGCAGCATCCGCACCCTGCCTCCGAGGCAAGCGAGGTAAGTTTAAACCCCGGGCGGGAAGGTGGGGGGTGTGCCCCGGGCAGGGGATCAGGAGCAGTGTGGCTGGTGCATGTGTGTGGGGTCGGGTCAGGAGTAGCACAGCTCATCCGGGAGCGGGAGTGGGAGGGGCCCGGGGGTAGCGCGGCTGGTCCGAGGAGGGAGGGAGGGAAGGGCTGAGGTCGGGGGCAGCACGGCTGGCCCCTGCCTCTCCAGAGCTGCTTTCCATCCCCCCTTTTCCTCCCAGCCAACCCGGCGTTCCTTGACACCCCCCACCCAGTTCTGCTTCCTGCACCTCTTTCCTCCGGGCCCCCCTTCCTCCCGGCCAGCCCTGTGGCACCTGACCCCCACCAGCTCTGCTTCCCACCCTCCCTTCCTCCTGGCCATCCCTGCCCCCCGTCCAGTCCCTCCCCCTGGTCCATGATCAAGTGCAGCGGCGGATTTAGGGCAGGATGAGCGGGGCAGCTCCCTCAGGCCCTGCGCTTCCCGAGGCCCCGCGCATGCGCCGTGTCAAAGGGAGGGCCCCGCGAAATTTCGCTGGCCGGAGCCCCACCGCACTCTCATCTGCCTCCGATCAAGTGTGTCCAATTTTTTGGGGGGTGGTCTACCAGCTGCAGCTCCACAACATGCTCAGGGACAGGGCTTCTCCTCCTCCCCAAGACGCCAGACTCAACTAGAGGCTCCCAGTGCCGATTGCACCCCACCCTCCAGTCATTTCCTCCGCTGCCGCTAGGCTTCAGTCTCGCGCCCAGCCGGAAAAACAGGAAATACCAGACATTGCATGTTTCAGGTATTTTCTGGATTTTTTTTACCAGACAGAGGGCCCAAAAACTGGACTGTCCGGTAGAAAACCAGACATCTGGTCATCCTACAAGTCAGACTCGGTGCAGGCACCAAGTGCTGGGGAGACTGCCAGAACTTTGGGAACCAGAGACTGTGAGGTGGGGGTTTGTGGCCCAAAAGGAGGCTGAGAAACCTAAGAAAGACAGAGTAGGGGGAGCACCAGAAGGGTGATAGTCAAGGCGACCCTAGAACTCTGTTACAGACCAGAAGAGGAGGGAAAAATAGGGGGAAAGGGTCAGAGAGGAAGGGGCTTGTGCTGAGGGGAGGGGAGCAGGTCAGGAGAAGAAAGGAGAAGGCACCAAGGGACAGGGTGGGGGAGAGAGACAAATGCCAGGGGGCCAAGTGGAGACAATGAGGAAAAGGGCAGGAGGGGAAGTGTCAGTGAGAGGGGGAGACAGGATGATTCTAGGAGAGGAGAGGGGAAGGGCTTTGGGAGCTAGAGGGGAGAAGGGAAGGTGCTGGGAGACGGCTTGAAAGGGTAGGCATGAGGAAGGCAGGGATGGAGCAAGGCATGTGTGAGAGCACAGGGGCCTGAGGAGAACGGGGGCAGAGAGTGGTGAGGGGGTGGGCATCAGGGAAAAAGGGGGCCGGGGCAGTGAGGGAAGGGGGAACACCAGGAGGGTGCAGGGGTAAGAGAAGGTGCAGGTGCCAGGGGTTCTGGGGGTGAAGCAGAAGGGCAGACACCTGCAGGGGAGGGACCAGCACCAGAGGAGAGAGGCAGGGCAGGTGTGTAGAGGGAGGTGTTGGAAGAGGGGATGAAGAGGGGTAGGTCACATGATCAGAGTGGGGCTACTGGAGGAGTGGGCACATGGGGGGAGAGAAGGGCTGGTGGAGGGGGGCAGATCTCAGGAAGTCTGAGGGCAGTGAGAAGGGCAGGAGTCAGGACAGCAGAGGTGGGTGAGGGTTGGGGGAGGCAGCAGGCACCAGGGGAGCTGATTGAGCAAGGGGAGGAGACAGGGAAGCAGAGGGAAAAGGTAAAGGTTTATAAAATACTTATTAATAATTTGGGTGCCACAGTGGCACATCCAAACAAGCCAGAAACTCAGTACTGGTGCATAACACAACATTTATTGTGCTCATGGGAGGAAACTCTTAGAGGGAACACTTCCCCCAGCCTCTCTGCCCCAGAGTTAATGTCACACACACTGGGTTAATGCAATTGCAGGATAGTTGCATGAGGGGGGTTTGGTAAGGGCCAAACTAATCCCTATTGGTAAGAGGATGGTGGGAAAAGTCCTTGGGGGGAGTGGGTGTGTGTGTGTCACATGACACCTTTTATTTCTGGTAATGTGTCCATATTGACCCGAAAGTATTACCTCCAGAGGCGTGGCTAATGGGGGTTAGGAGGTGTGGCTAATGGGGGTCAGGAGGTGTAGCTAATGAGGGTCAAAGAGTACTGTTAAAAAAAATTATTTGGGTGCACACCCTAATGAAATGTGCTGCACACACAGCTATGTCCTACTCCACTACGTCCCAGCCCAGGACCCTAGCAGTGGCAGCCCTGGCTGCCACTGAGGTCAGCAGGGATCCGGCCCACAATTTTCTGTCACACTCTAAAGTTTTATAAGATTAGCCTGACAGTTGTTGGCTTCCCCTGGGCTACTTCCTAACTCCCCCTTGGTAGCTACCTGGCCCCACACGGGCTGCCAGTTCTCGGGGCCGTCGTAGTCTGCACCCTCAGGCAGGGTAAAGAAGGTCTCCTCTTCAGAGCATGGGTTCGGCAGTCCGGGCCAGTCCTCCTCCTCTGCAAGGTCCTCAGGGCCCTCCTGGCTTGGGAGTTCAGGGCAGGCCTTGGTTTTCTCCAGTGGCCAGGGCCCTACTGAGCTACCTGCTCCACCCCTTGGCCTCCGGGGAGTTAAAGGGGCAGGACACGTCTCAGCCCATCTGGGCTCGGAGAGGGGTTCTTCCCCCTCGGGGTCAGTGAGCAGCCACCTCTGATCACTATGCTCCCCTATTGGACCAAATTTGTGTGAATGAAGTTGTGACCTGGCACATGGGTTGCAGTACCTCTCACTCAAATTTGGTCTATCTGGAATCTTGTCATCACAATGCCTGGACCAAATCTGGGTGGTGGTAAGACCTCAGAGGTTGCAGTGCCCAGATCAGAGGGGCAACCCTAGCAGTCCCGTGGGACAAGAGCTGCTGTGTGATCCTTTAAAACATTCTAGCAACCCAATTTTGCTGATGGCAAACCCTGCTCCAGACGCCTGTGGGACCTTATAGACTAACCAAAGTGCTGGAGCATAAGCTTTCGTGGGGAAAGACCCACTTTGTCAGATGCATGTCTTCTCCCCGGAGGCCAAGGAGTGGGGCAGGTAGCTCAGTAGGGCCCCTGCTCCAGATGACATTTTTGATCTCACCACTGCTCGGGCCTTCCAAGAATGCTTCAGCCAGGTAGCTGTAATCTATGGGGAAGTTACCTTGGAACACTCCACCCACAATTTCCTCATTTTGAATTATGCAATGAAATTATTTACTGGGTGGAGTAACAACCTCATATGAAAGAGCCAGAATCCAGTTCTAGTTTCCGAAGCTTGCTCAGTGAGAATTGTTGAGATTAGTACTCTTTGTCCTGATGGCCAGACATTTGGGAAAAGCAAAGATGCTTGAAAGATTACTGATAGAAATGTAGCCGTGTTAGTCTGGTGTAGCTGAAACAAAATACAGGACTATGTAGCACTTTAAAGACTAACAAGATGGTTTAGTAGATGATGAGCTTTCGTGGGCCAGCCCCATCTGATTCCTTTTGCTGGGAATGTTTTGGGAAGTAGCAGATTTTCATTTGTCCTGCCCAGACTGCGAAAAGGTACAAGACAGGGGACAAGACTGGGGTTCCTTGATTCCTCTCCACCTCACAACAATCTCACTTAAAATGGTGGGGAATGACATCACAGGGCCCCTTGAGAAAAGTTCTTGGGGCCACAAATGTATTTTACTACTAGTTGACTACGCTACATAGTACTCAGACTGTTTACTTTTGGAACTTACTTCACATGGGAGCACCTGCACATCTTTTCTAAAATAGTTTTTCCCTCAGAATTGATCACTGATCAGGGGACAAACTTTATGTCTCATCCCTCTTAAAGGTTTGATCATGCTTGGTCTGTCATCCTCAGACCAATAGCCAGGCCCACCGAAAGGGGTGTGGGTGAAGGGAGTAACTGTTCCAGGCCTAGCAATTCCAAAGTGTGGGGGGGTGTCCCAACAAATGCTATTGTAGTAGCTGCAGTAGTTGGAGCCCCAGACCCTTTAAATCAGTGCCAGAGCACCAAATGGCATGCTCCAGTAAGCTCTGAGGGCTGACCACGGATTGTCGTGCAGTCTGAAAGGTGCTGAGGGCTGGCTGCCCCACTCTTGTCCTTTCCAGGGGCAGGGAGCTTCTTCCGCCCCGCCTTTCTCAGGGACCCAGTCAGTTTGTCTGCCTCACTGCCAATGTGCTAGTTGAATAGTTTATTAAAGCCCTAAAGTGCTGAAAAAGTTTTTTGGGACAGAAGTCAGAGACTCAATCAGTTACTGCTGTATCTTTTATTTGCACTACAAGAAGCGCTGCAGGCATCTACTGGCTTCTCTTTTTTTTTTTTTTTTTTGTTTAATTTCTCTATAGCAGACAATCCCAGGATATCTTAGATCAGGTCAAGGAGTCATAGACATACAGCCTACCCACTCACTGAATGTCCTACACTAAGTTCTGCAAACGAGGGAGAGGCTGGAAAGTCTTGATCAGTTTGTCCAGGCCCAATTGAGCCAGGCCTATAGTATACTCAGTGTTAGGATGAGGTTATTTCATCTGGGCAACCAAGTTATCTTATTGCCTCCTTGTTCAGAGAAAAATATCTAGCCAAGTTCAGGGTAGGTCCAATTGATTATGGGGTTTACTGCTGAAAGCAGTGATGAACAAAGCAGATTTACCATGTAAATCTGCTAAGGTCATGGAGAGCACAGGAAAAACATTTGATCCATCCAGAAGACGGACATGAACATTTAGGACCCCTGCTCCTAAAACTGGTTGAGGTAGATGCTAATGGGACCCCACTTAGGGAGGGGATGTTCCCAGGCCAGAGAGGACAATTAGAGAGTCTAGGGTGGGCATATGAGAATGTATTTTTTCCCATTTCCAGGACAAACTTCCCTAGTGACCCATCAAAGTAATATAAAACCTAGAACTAAGTCAAGTCAAAAGGCCTATCCAATATTGGAAAGGTTGAAGTCCCAGTTCACACAGGCAAAGATGTTAAAGCTAGGTATGACGGCAGAATTGTGAAGTCGCTGGTGTAGTTCAAAGGTCCTCGTCCCTGAACCGAAGGGAACTATTCAGTTCTGTGCAGACTTCCATTAATTGTGAAAATTCTACCGTCAGTGCTTACTAGATGTTTTGACCAGCTGTTTGATCAGATCAGTGAAGGCCAACACATCTGTGCATTATACTAAGGCCTATTATCAAATCTGTTCTATCCCGATTGCTATGCCAAGACAGCCTTCTTGGCCCTCATAGGCCTTTTTCAGTTAATTACTATGCCCTTTGGTTTATGTGGCACCATAGTTACCTTTCAAAGACTAATGGACCAGGAATTGCAGCCACATCAATCCTATCCACCGGCCTACCTGGAAGACATGGTTGCTACAGTCAGGATTGGCCAACTCACCTCAGGGACCTAGTCACTGTCATAAGAATGGCCATAGTAGGTCAGGCCAAAGGTCTATCTAGCCCAATAGCCTATCTTCCAACAGTGGAATCATCAAGTGATCCATCCCATCTCCCATTCCCAGCTTCTGACAGACAGAACCAAGAGATGCACAAATTGTGTACCTTATTTCGAGTTAATTTCAAAATAGCTTATTTATCTACACAGCGCCAAATTTTGTAATAAACCGCTATTCCAAATGTCCCTTAATCCTTGTGGAACAAGGTATACAGTGGTGTCGGAATAGCAAGGCCGTTATATTGTGAAATAATGAGCTTTTTCAAAAGATGCAGAATAGCTATTTCAGGATACTGAAAGTATCCTGAAATAGCACAGCAGTGCAGACATACCCTAAAAGCACACACAGTACAATTGCTCCTGGTGAGGATACACGCTGCTTACAAAAGGAGCAAAGCTTAGACGCATATAAGAGAAGTATTTACTGTGCTGGAAGTATGCCATGTAAGTTAGGTTGACTTAATTTTGTAGAGTAGACATGACCTTACTTTTGAAAATAGTTAAAAACAGGAGTATTTTCTGCAGATTTCCTATAAACAGCCTATCACTTGATCTGTGAGAATGCCACACATCCGCATATTATTTTATTATATTAAATGCTAATTAGGATAAGGACTTCTTATTGTTAGGTGATGCTCAAACAAATAGATTTCCTGTTGCAAAAGTCTTTTAAAAGGTTCAAAAATCTAGACTTCTTAAAGGCTTTTTCAAGGCCATAAATTCTTCTATCAGATCAGAACTTTCATAAAATATCAGGTCCTCTTTAAAATATTTGTATTGTTTATGATGTCAAGTTGCTATCTTGCATAAAGTTCTTCCTCAACTAAAGGGTGGAGGCCAAAGCAACTCCCAAATGCTAAAACTATGTTCTGTTGCAGGAGCTCTGAATTTCAATCAGCTGATGAAACAGATGTGCATTAAAGTGGGAGGATTAGACAGCTCATCATGAGTTCTGCATCTTTTTCTTTTTCTTTGTAGTTTAACTATAGACTAACTACCAAGAGTTGGTCTCTTGTTTCTTTTGTCATCATCCCAAAATCTGAGTCTTCTCTTCTGCTCATGCAGAGATGGTAGGAAAGGGCAATGATTTATTTTTAATTAGAGAACTAATTAATGTTCCCCCAACTCCTATAGTTGAATTATAGAACAAACTAAGTGAATTTTGGTCTTTGAAATTTTTCTACAAAATTTCTGCATTATTTTCCAAAATATACTACAGGTTGAACCTCCCTTGTCCAGCACCCTTGAGACCGGAGTGGTCCCAAACAAGGGAATTTGACAGACGAGGAGAGGTCATTTCTGGCCAGATGCTCTGATGCTGTAAATTGGCTGATTAATATCAATAGACTGTCTGGCTCGTTAATTCTACATTGTGATTTTACATTACTACTATCTGTGAAATGTGAAAATTTGGGGAGTTAATGTGTTAATTTTGTGGTGCTGAATTATCTGAAAATGACAGTACAGAGAAACACATGAAATAAGTATGATTTTAAGCCATTCTTTCCACTTATTGGGAAAATAAAAAGCAAAATTAGCCTATGAAAATAACACTTTGTATTTTTGTCTGTTTAATTAATTCTGGTAGTTTTCTCTCGATTCTAAAGTTTGGGTATATTCAAAAGGATCTTAATTATTTCAAAAGTAATTTTTTAAACAAAAATAATAACACTACAGGTGCTTCTTTGACATAGTCTTCCCTGTGAAATATTAAATTAAGAGCAAAGTATATAAAATATTTTTAAAGGCTTGATGTTACTACTCTTGAAATCAGTGACACCAGCACTGTGTCAAAATAGGTAATGATTCCACCTCCCTAACTTCTAATAACAATATGTGAATTGCTCATCAGCCAGCATTTGGGAGGGGAAAAGAAAATTATTGTTGTGAAATTGAACTCATTTCCTGTTCTCTAGTCACAATAAGCATAATGCCATTCTATGGCATTCCCCCATTACAGTGCCAGGCTTTTTAATGTAATAATTGCCCTACTATGTTCCAGGCACATTTTCTTTTAGTTTTACTAGGACAGATTGGGGCTATAAATTAAAACCATGAGGCATAACAAATAGTGGTATGCATTCAAATGACCTTCATGTTCCATAAAATTAGGAAG
The DNA here is from genome assembly GCF_049634645.1 of Pelodiscus sinensis. Lineage (NCBI taxonomy): Eukaryota > Metazoa > Chordata > Testudines > Trionychidae > Pelodiscus > Pelodiscus sinensis. The sequence continues at coordinate 15,048,644 of NC_134723.1, forward strand.
ACAAAGCAACATGTTTACCACTTATTTATGTTGAAGGTTTAAAGATAGATACAATTATATTTTCTAGCTATGGAATACAGGCAGTCCCCGGGTTACGTACAAAATAGGGACTGTAGGTTTGTTCTTAAGTTGAATTTGTATGTAAGTCGGAACTGGTACATATTGTAGGGGAAACTCTAGCCAAACATTTCTCCAGAGCTCAGTTTTATTCTCCCACACCTCACTTCCCTCAGTCCTTTATTCTCAAGCTGAGGTGTCTGCTGAGAAAAGCTGCTCCGCATCTCCCTGGTCTGCTGGCGGGGGCGCTAGCTTCGCGTCTCCCTGATCTGCTGGGGGGAAGCAGCTAGTGCGGGGTTGCCTCACCCCGTTTGTAAGTAGGGATCCGATGTAAGTCGGATCCATGTAACCCGGGGACTGCCTGTATAAAGTTTTGTATTTATTGTTCTTACCAGATTTCGTAAATAACGGGCCTTAGTTTTTCATAGAAATGTAGGGTTAAGCCTGCAAATGCCGAGTATTTACAGCATATGTTATATGTGAGGCATGTCACCATTTTGTAAGACATCAGCCCCTTTCTGATGTGAGCCCTAAACAGGTGTATTTTCTTTTGAGAACATTATAAACTACCAAAACTCAAAAGATAGTATTGTGTGAGAAACTGAATGGTTACATCAGTTACATAGTAAAGGATTCCTTTCTACCACCTCCTGCAAACACTCGCTTTTTATTGGTCTAAGAATCAACATATAAATCAAATAAGAAATTATACTCTCATATATGACTGCAGAATCCCCATCCCAAAAGGAGAAAGGTAAAACCGATACCAGGTATGATTCATGGGTAATCCCCACACTTAGGGGGCGTGGTTCACTGTTCCATGTAGTGGCAGACCACTTACAGTAAAAGATAAGAATGAGTGAGCTCTACAGTCTAAGTTGAGAGCCAGCTAACTTTAAAGCTCAAGGTGTAGAAGCTCTTACACAGAGGTTCAAGGTTCAAATCTGGCTGCAAGTGGTTACACATGCAAATTAGCTATTATGCTTGTGGTGTTTATTATTTGCTATTAAATTGTTGTAACAGACAATATATAATAACTAGGGATCTGCACCCCTTGCTCCCTATGCTTGCCAACCCCCCTCCATCTGTCACAGCCAGATTGGGGCTGGGGAGAGGATGCTGCGGCCAAATGCAAGCTGAGCCCCAACTGGGCTTGTTGGGCTCGCTTCATTTTTAAATAAAGTAAAATATAATGTCCAACACAAAAAGGTTTCAACACTCTCTTTATTAATGGCAGGGGTGGGGAACCTTTTTTGGGTTGGGAACCACTGCCCCACAGAAAAATCAGTTGGGGACCACACAAGTGAGAAGGAATAAAAAGCCCCTCCAAAACCCCCAACCTTCAATGATGAGGCCCTCAACTGAAATACTTCCCTGGTGCTTCAGCAGGTGGGGGGGGGGAGGGGGGAAGAGAATAGGACTGAGATTCAAGGCCTCAGGACCAGATTAACTCTTCTAGGGTTCTCTCGCTCCTCCTCTCCCCCCGCCCCCCAGCCAGCACTGGTGCCCCAACCGTATGGGGGAGGAGGGAGGGCAAGGCTGCAGCAACAGACAAAGGGGGCGCGGGCCACTCAGGTCAGTGCTGCCAAGCACCTCCTGGCTTGCCTTACAGACGTGCCACTTTCTGCTGCAGCCCTGCATGTGTCTGGGTGGAAGGGAAGCAGTCTGGGTTGGGTCTCAGTAGACTGACTCAGCAGTGGGCTAAGGATGCAATTACTTAGGGCGCAGTGGAGGATTGGGTGGTTGGTGGCCGGGGATGTGGGGCACCTCTCCCCATGCCTGGTGCTTCTCTTGAGCCTGCTGGTGCAGCAGCCTTTGATTGCCAAGAATAACAGTGGTGCAAGCAAGCAGCCCTAGAGTAATTCGTGCTGTTCCTGAACAGCATCCAGGGCAGAAAGCCTTCGGGTGGGCGGAGCCTGTGGGACTTCAGAGTGACGTGATGACATCAGTCTGCTGGCCCACAGGGAAAATTTTTTATATGTGTAATCCCCTTTCCTCCTGGATTACTCAGGAGCAGCCCACGCTCACCTGTGTGCCTGGGCACCTGATGGTTTTAACATAAAAGGAGATCTTGAGTACCCCATGGGTGATGTTGTGTAGCTGGGGATTCCCTATCAAGCCCCTTGCTGCAGTCTCTTGCTCCTAAGGAAAATATACAATGATGGTGCCTCCAACTGGCTGGCCCTGTATATACTCAAGGGTATGCCTTGGGAGCCCCCAGGAATAAACTTATTCCAGTAATAATTTGGATGTAATTCTAAAACAATTGTAAATAATATACATCTAATTGATTAAATTAGAATTAACACACCTTTACTTAACAAACTTAAAGAAACAGGGTTACAAGACTAAAAGTGAATAAAAGCCCTTCCCAGTCACAGTCATAGCCAGGGTCTCTCCCCACTAGGGATAACCAACAGCCCCTGAAGCAGCCTGCTAGATCTAAGCCCCGGCAGGTTCTCAACAGCAGGCTATAGCTTCCAGTAGCAGCTCCTGCCCTGGAAAAGGCTCCATAACAGCAATCTGTTTCTTTTCCCACAAAATGGAGCCTCCCCTAACTCTCTCTCCCTGTCTGAACAAGCTGTTTCCCTCTGTTTTTTCCCAAGGACTGATGGGAGTTGTGGTCTCTAAGGCTAGATTGCAGCACAAAGGATCCTCCCAGTAAAAGTGAGAGGCTCCTGTAGTGAAGGGAGCCTAAATGTAGAGAGATTAACCCAAAAGGAGAGGCAAAATCCTGCCATAAATAATATGTGATGGAAAGAAGAAAGAGGGGCAATAGTAAGAAAATGTGTACTGTTTCAGTCATGTAATCCCCATATGTTAATTTTTTTAATGTTAGAGACAGACTAACTAATGTTTATTAATAAATGTGCAAAGACTGTAAGCCATGTTATTTATGCTCAGCTTGTATCTCAGTGAAAACTTCAAACAGAAATATGCAATTTCCATTTTTTTGTAATAGTGTTCTGCTTCCTTTATTATACACTAAAGAGTCTTTTTTTTTGTTCTGCAAGTGAACCAGTGATTTATTTTTATTTTACTCAGAGTAGTAGGACTATTGTAAACAGTAGTTATAGAGTGCCATGGCTGGCCTGCAGGCAGTGATGACTCTTCCAGAGGTGGCGCACTTTTCAGTGCTGCTCCCACCTGGTTTTTAGAAGTAGGGTTGCCAGGTGTCTGGTTTTGAACCTGACAGCAGTATTTGGGTATGTCTACACTAGCTCAGTAGTTTGAGCTAGGTAGGCAAATGAGGGCAACCGGAGTTGCAAATGAAGCCCGACATTTAAGTATCCTGGGCTTCATTTGCATCTTCCTGGGTGCCGCCATTTTTAAATCCCTCTTAGTCCGAACTCCATGCCCGCGGCTACACGCGGCACGGAGTAGGTAGTTCGAATTAGGATCTCTAATTCGAATTACTGGTACACCTCGTTCCACACAAGTGAGAAGGAAGATGCAAATCTTGGGCTTCATTTGCAACAGGTTGCCCTCATTTGCCTACCTAGCTGGAACTACTGAGTTAGTGTAGACATACCCTTTGAGCTTTCTGTTCGGGAAAGGAAACAAATTGAGAAAACAGAAATGAGAAAATATAAATGTCCGGTATTTTCTAAATAAGATGCAGTGTAGATTGTGATGTAATGACAAGTGTGTTTGGTATTTTTGTTGAAACCATCTGGCAGCCCTACTTAGAAGTTGCGGTGCGGTTCTCCCAGAAAGTAGTCTGCCCCAATCCCTGCCCGCCTGCCCAGAGCCGCTCCCTGCTACAGGGAATCAGGTGAGCTGTTGCCGCTCCAAGGCGTAACCAGCCCTGGGCGAGGCCCGCCAGGCTACTAATCCCCACCCCGGCCCTACTAATCCCCACCCCGGCCCAGCTCGGCCGCACTTGCTGCCCCGCTCTCGCTCCCCGCAGCAGGTGGACTCCCTGCAGGCAACATGTTCGGCGGCCAGCAGGACGTGCAGCGCCAGGGGGTGCCCCCGTACCTGCAGGTCCAGCGACCCAAGCCCTGCTACCACACGCTGCCACCGCCGCAGCACAGGCCCCGGCCGTGCCCGGAGCCGCTGCCCTGCCCGGAGCCGCTGCCGAGCCGACCCCGGCCCTGCCCGGAGCCGCTGCCCTGCCCGGAGCCGCTGCCGAGCCGGCCCCGGCCCTGCCCGGAGCCGCTGCCCTGCCCGGAGCCGCTGCCCTGCCGGCCCCGGCCGTGCCCCGAGCCGCTGCCCTGCCCGGAGCCGCTGCCCTGCCGGCCCCGGCCGTGCCCCGAGCCGCTGCCCTGCCCGGAGCCGCTGCCCTGCCGGCCCCGGCCGTGCCCCGAGCCGCTGCCCTGCCCGGAGCCGCTGCCCTGCCGGCCCCGGCCGTGCCCCGAGCCGCTGCCCTGCCCGGAGCCGCTGCCCTGCCGGCCCCGGCCGTGCCCCGAGCCGCTGCCCTGCCCGGAGCCGCTGCCGTGCGGTGACCCGCCGCCTCTGCAGAGCTGGCCCCAGCAGTGCCGCGACCCTCTGCCCTGCCGGGAGCCGCCGCAGCAGCAGCAGCAGCAGAGCTGGCCCCAGCAGTGCCGCGACCCTCTGCCCTGCCGGGAGCCGCCGCCGCCGCAGCAGCAGCAGCAGAACTGGCCCCAGCAGTGCCGCGACCCTCTGCCTAAGCCATGCCCCGGGCCCCGGCCCTGCCCGGAGCCGCTGCCCGTACAGCACCAGCAGCATCAGGATGGCAACGTGGTGTACCAGCGCGTGAGGACCTATAGCTACCCCGGGGGCAGGCAGGTGCTGGAGCCCCCTCAGAGCTCTCCGAGGGCGGTGTCCCCGTTGGAGAACAGCCCGAGTTACCAGAATGTCATCTGGAGCCGCGACCAGCCTCAGCAGGTAGAGGGGCCTTCCCTCCCCCCTCTCTTCCCTTGGGACTTGCCCCCCTCAGGGGCGGCCGTCCATATAGGCGAACTAGGCGATCGCCTAGGGCGCCAAGTTAAATGGGGTGCCAAATGGTGGTGCAATATTGTTGAGGGGTTTGAAGGTGGGGGCACCAATTGCATGGTTCGCCTAGGGCACCAGTTGCTGGCAGCTAATCTAGGGCTGCTCCTGCCCTCTCTTGTGCCTCTGTGGTAGGTCTTAGGCCTCTGCTGCTTCCTGCTGTGTTTGCCCCGGGGAGCTCCGTGATTAGCAGTTACTGTGGGGCTGAGGGGACATTGGGCAGTTACTGTGTGAGTGAGAGTATGTGTGTGTGTGGGGGGGGCTGTATTGAGCAGTTACTGTGAGGGGGGCATTGAGCAGTTACTATGTGTGTGTGTGGGGGAGGGGGGATTGAGCTGTTACTGTGTGGAGTCATTAAATAGTTAAACTGTGTTGCTGCACAGGCCCATACCATTTACACAACTGTTGCTGAGGGACTAATGAATCTTTGAAATTCAAAATTTCTGTGTACAGCTGGACTTCCTGAAATGAGTCATACAGCCACTATGATGCTTGTAAACATATTTGCGGACTGTATAGGAGTATTTTCTTTTCATCATGCAGAAGTAGGGTATGGCCAGGTGTGTTCAACTGTCACCATAGAGCTATTGACATACAGACCAATGATCATTTAGAAAAGAGTTCCGTATGTGTGTGGTGTAAACTGAAAACCTTTAATGTTCAGACATTAAATCAGATCTGAACCTAAGAACTTGTATTCATTAGGTTTAGAGGTGTTTTGCCCTCTGTCCTGGAATTTCTATTCTTGTTCTTATATGAGCAAATACATATAATTTTGTACTGTAATATCTATTCATTTCATAAATCCATGTATGATAAAAGTTAATGACTGCTTTTGGAATGAGGTCTTAAAGTACCAAATGGTGTGACAATTTTGTGTTCCAGTAGTAACTGTATTCTATTAATTGCATTGTATGTATTAAAGTACAATACATTTAATCTTTATACAGTATAAGTAACTTTTTTGTTATCTATGTGCGAAAAACTATATGTAATGATCATGTAAGCTCGTAATTCAGGTTTTTTACGATTTTCTACTTAAATCTCATGTTTTCCTGTCATTGGGTGAACTACATTTGTATTTGTTCAAGCTTTCTTTAGTAATTCCTACTGGCTATTTTGAGTACAGGGCTACAAACAAGCTCCCCATGCCATCTTGTAGATATTTCATCCTGTTGTAACTGAATTTAAAATGGTGTTTTTAAAATGTTATATTACCCCCCTATTTTTTTTAATTCTTATATTTAAGGCATCTTTTTATTGTCTTTATTTGTCTTTTATTTCTTTTGATACAGAAATAATGAATAAATACAATAAATAAAAAAGAAAAAGAACTCTGAGAAAACAAAAGTTTCAGAGGGGTAGCTGAGTTAGTGGGTAACAGGAAAAACTATTTGTTCTTTAAGTTTTTTTCTGAGAAAACAGTAGTCCCAGAACCAATTTGAAATGCAGTATAACAAGAAGCTTTATTTTTAAAAGTTTACAGTATAAATTAAAATGTAAAGGATTTCTACTTGAAAATAGAAAAAAAACACACGTCAGTTTAAATTGATCAGACTGTTTGTGGTAGTCCCTTTTCCAGAAAACACAACAGAAAAGATAACCTCAGTATGAGCTCAAAGTGCAAAAGAAACAGTTGCCTTCTGCATTTATTGCTACAGTTCGATCAGCACAGTAGCACTGTGACACACTGCACAGCAAGTATTCCTTCAATTTTCTTTTCTCACTACTTCAGCAAATGCATCCAGTTTAGAAAAGCAAAGATAATATTTGTTGGTATTATTAGCAATAGAAGTTAATTGAGCTGCAAGAAAATTTAATTTCATAATTCCTTTTTATAGTGCTAATGAGATGTTACTAAAAGTGAAATGACCTCCCTATAGTAAACTAGAAGATTTTCCTTAACACAAATATGTTTTCTTTTTCTTCATTTAGGTCATTGTTCTGGGGGAGACGTGGGGATGAGGAGTTCAGTGTGCAGGCCAGGGATGTGAACGACTAGTTGACTATCTGATAAGGAAATGCTTATCGGATAGTCAACATGCTAGTCAGCAGTGGGCGGGGGTTTCTATCAGAGGCAGCAAGTGGGGGGAGGGGAAAAAGGTGTGCTTCAAAGTGGAAGCCATGTAGATCCCAGGTTCTGCTGCCTTGAAACATCATGTGCAGCCTGGGGCCAGCTAGCCCTGGGTTGCATGTGGCGTTTCAAAGCAGCAGGGTTGAGTGCAGCCCAGGGTTAGCTGGGGATTCCCCTGCTGACCGTGGGCTCCATGCGGCACTGCCATTTTGAAACACTGCAGGGAGCATATGGGCCAGCAGGGGACTCTTTGAGTACCTGAGGCTGTTGCTACACTTCAAAGGCAGAGGCACCTTATTGACTTATTGAATAGTCAATGCAAATCGCATCAATTATTCAATTAGCTAATTAATCGAAATTTTACATCCCTAGTGCAGGCTGCCATGGGGGGGAGAGGACAACCCCAGCCCTATTTCACTGCAGCAGCTTGAGGCCAGGTAAGAAGCGCCTGTCCATGGCCACTGCAGCTGCAGCGAGCACAGTCGTGGGAGGTGGGTATGTCCTTGGCTGTGGGCCAAACAAACACAAACAAACTGACAAACTCTGAAATATCTAGTAGATAGCTGTCCCTTTTTCCACCGCTGCCCTCTTCTGGCCCAATGGGTTATAACTGTCTGGATGCCCACCTCTGGTCCTGTTAATACAGTACAGTAATTGTCAAATATGACGTATTTATATACTGGTAAGATTACTTTTAAAGTATCTGAGTATTAGGTAGGAATTTTGGTGTTCTTGGATACATCTCTTAACTGTAATCATGTTAATTTTAAACTATTTTAATAACTGTGAGTTTTTAAAATGACCTTACAGAAAAGTACTCTATCAGATACACAAAGTCTACAGTTTTCTAGGTTTTCTGAAAAAAATGTATAGAATGTAGAATTAACAGATTACTTAAGCATGTGCTTAACTTTAAGTATGCCAAGTTGATAGTACTATCAAATGTGCTTAAGTGTTTGCTGAATCAGATTTTTAAAGGCACAAAAACATGTAATCCAGGTCAGACTTAGAGTTAGTTCTGGTTTCTATAGCTAGAATATTGGTTCTAAACTTTTGGAAGGTGGAGAGGGAGGATGCTTAACAAACACCAATTTCGGAGGTTGCTCAAGCTTAACTCACGTGTCAGCAAGTGAGAAGGCATGTAGCTGGGAGTGCATGAAAGCAACAAAAGAAGTTGGCAAGAATTTTGGAAGGAGTACAAAGAGCGATAGCAAGAGTAGGTGGAATATAATTATACTTCCCCACATAGGGGAATGTACATAATTTTTGGCGAGCTATGCCCTACTCTTGGCTCTCCTGTTCTTTTTGTGAAGATTGTTTAATTTTTTCATATATCAGTTTATCCAGCTATACTATGGGCACACCTTCACTTTGATATTCTGAACATTAATCGACATCTCAGATAAAAAACATTTATAGAAATATTATCTTGTTGGCCACTGCTGATTGGCCAAGAGGCTTCTTGTAAATAAAACATTTCTACTATAGCATTTACTGTATCAGTGAATCACACTATGATCCACTATGATTGTTCTTCTACATACATTGATTACAGAGTAAGACCATTTGGAAGTGGATAATGATTTTTATGAACTATTTGACTGCAGAGATGAAAGCAGCTACTTTATTAATATGTTGTGTATTTGTTCGCTGTATCCAGCCTTTGATTATTTCTTTCCTGTTTGATATGGTGGGTTAAATGCTGCTCTGTCATATCAGGGTGTGCCTGAAATAATTCCATTGGTTTAAGGTTGTCTGAGGAGGCTTTCAAGCCAAATTGTGCATGAATGTATGTGAAGTAGTTGATAAATGTTTGAAGTTGGCTACTGTATTTACTGTAGATCTCCTTTTGTTATTTGGTTTGAATGATCCCTGCTTGGAGTATAGTTTATAAGTTTAAAATCCCAGTCATGATTTCTGAGAAATAACAAGAAATATGTTTTGCTCTGTCCTGTAGACCCTCATGTGAAGAGTCTTTACATGAGTGAGTCAAGTTTGCAGGTCGAGAACACCCTCAACTCCCATTGATGCCAGTGAACTATTAGTTAATGCTATGATCTATCTGTTTTGTTTGAGACAAAGAGCCAAAGAATTAACCCCTCCCTCCCTCCTCTCAGTTCTCAAATTTAGTAGATTAACATGGAGGAGGAGTGACTATTAGAAAACCAGATTAAAAACAATTGATAATTGTAAATCTTAATATTTTATTGGCAATTTCACAGTCTGATGCTTATAACAGATTTTTCTTTCACTTTTCTTAGTGTTTCCTCATTTCTCTGGATATCAGCATGAATTGGTGTAAATAGGAATAATTCTACTGAAGGCTACAGAGTTAAAAATTGCTCCAGTTTAATTGCTGACCATCTGGTTCATTACCTCTATTCATTGGGAGCGTTCTTATCTGTTATGATTTTATTCCTTTAATCATATTGTATAGTGATAATTAACTATTGTATCTGCAATCTGTTAGGTCATTTATAACCAATCTGTTGCTGCAGTTCTTATTTTCTGTTTTAAGAATGGCAATATTTATCTTAAGTTTTGCTTGTCTTGTCTTGTGTATGTATTTTTTTTATTTTTATCTGAGTCAGCGGTGCTCTGGTTTTATTACCACATTCATCGCTTTAGTATGGAGATCTTCTATCATTTCTTTATTAAAAGTGTGACTTTGCAACCTACATTCAGATGGAAAATTGCACCCATTCCTGTGAATTTCTCCCAGAAGCTACGTCTACACTGGCATGATTTTCCGAAAATGCTTTTAACGGAAAAGTTTTCCGTTAAAAGCATTTTCAGAAAAGCACATCTAGATTGGCAGGATGCTTTTCCGCAAAAGCACTTTTTGCGGAAAAGCATCCGTGGCCAATCTAGACGCGGTTTTCCGCAAAAAAGCCCCGATCGCCATTTTCGCGATCGGGGCTTTTTTGTGGAAAACAGTACTGTGCTGTTTACACTGGCCTCTTGCGCAAATGATTTGCGCAAGAGGGCTTTTGCCCGAACGGGAGCGGCACAGTATTTCCGCAAGACGGCTGATGATCTTACATGAGATCGTCAGTGTTCTTGCGGAAATTCAAACAGCCAGTGTAGACAGCTGGCAAGTTTTTCCGCAAAATCATTTGATTTTGCGGAAAAACTTGCCAGTCTAGACACAGCCAAACAGTATAGTAGTCAACACTTGATGCCAATCTACACTTTATCTGTTCGAGTGATTTTTTTTTTTTTAACAGTCTGTTGAACCAGATATTAATCACATTGCAACAAGTTTCCTTGGCTAAGTAATTCAATTAAACCATTATAATGGGGAAGAACTGAAACAAAATAAAAAACTTAGAAGTCACCTTAACAGATAGTAAATAAACATTAGAGGGCAAAACCACAGTCTTTTCTGTTTACCAGGTCATGTTTAAATGTGTTTTTCTAAATTTAATATGAGGTCCAAACCTGTTAGACCTTGGACTTACACCAATGCAATCTTATCACTGAGGTGTAGATGTCCAGGCGTAGATGTTCTCCATGGAAACCTGTGTCTTTTACAGGAAAGGATTTCAGTGACCCCTGGCACTGCAGAAAGTTTCCATGGTACACTGTTGGAAGGAGAGGACTAGAGGGAGATGTGCATCATTTATCCTGAGTCACAAACTTGAGTTTAATGGAATTCAGACTGTTCTCAGTGTAGTAACTTGAGGCTGTCTAACATTTTTCCCACCCCCCACTCACTGTCCCATGTTGAGGTGCTTCCTTTGTGAATAGGGGCTTTCAGGAGCAACAGCTGGCTGTGAAGTCCTGGCAGCACAGCCCCACTGTAGCTGCAGTTTCAGAGGAGTAACCGAGTTAGACTGTAACTGGAAAAACTTAAGACAACAAATAGTATCGCAGTGCCTTAGAGATTAACAAAACATTTAAGTATCATGGGCTTTCTTGGGCAAAACCCACTTCTTCAGATGAATGGAGTTATTAAAGGTCCAGTTTTAAATAAATAGGGGATGGGTTAGGGGAAGAAAAAAAAGGGGAAGAAATAATCAATTAGTGTCCATGCTACATGAAGCTGATAGAAAAGGTGCTAATTGTTCTTAAGTACCCATTGTTTGTTTGGTTGTTTTTTTTATGTCATTAGGAGGTGGAATGTAGTGGGCCATCTAGCCAGAGTCTTTATTCATATTTGTGATAGGAATTGAACCTGTAAATGAAGTTAAGTTCTAAGGCAGGGGTGGCTGACCTATTACGGGCAGAGAGCCAAGATAGCTGTGTATCCAGCATGAAGAGCTGGGGCAAAGTTGTCAAGCAAAAAAAACAAAACAAAAAGAAGCTCTGTCCCTTTAAGAAGATGTGTTTAAAAGCGTTTGAAAGCTTTTTGGCCACATTAGGCTCCCGCCGGCCAATGCCATCTTTAATTCTAGTCTTTCATGGCTGTGCTGGACAGCTCCCCTGCCCAGGTCAGCACAGGGAGCTGAGAGAAGAGGGCTGTTTTGGGAGGTTTGGGGGCAGTTTACGAGCCACGGGGAGGGGGGGACCCTTCGCGAGCTGCACCCTGGGAGGGGAAGAGCCGCATGTGGCTCCCGAGCCTTGGGTTTGCCATGGCTCTTCTAAGGCTTCTCTGTGGAGTTGACTTGTGGAATTGGCCTGAAACAATACAGTGACTTTGAGATCCATTATTGAGTGCCTGGGCAAGTTAATGTGTTAATCAACAGGTTTCTGTGTGTTGCCTTTTTGGATATCAGATTTGTGTCCATTAATTCTTTCTTATAAAGACTCTCCACTTTGGTCAATATACATGGCAAAGGGACATTACTGGCATTTCATGGCATATAGCGTATTAGTGTATGTACAGTTAAATGAGCTTCTGATGTTTGTCTCTGTGGGATTGGAGCAAATCTGGTTGTGTTTTAGAGCATGGCTGTAAACAATAGATTAAGAAATGTGTCTTGGATGGAAGCTAGAGGCATGAAAGGAAGTGTAACTGTCGGTAGGTTTCCAGTATAAGGTGGTGGATATGTGTTCGTCTCGTAATTGTACCGTAGTGGATCTCCTGTGTGGACTGGACCAGGTTGAGGTTGATAGTGGGGTGGAAGTTGTTGAAATCCCTGTGAAATTCTTCAAGGGTCTCTTTCTCGTGTGTTCCATATGATGAAGATATCATCAATGTAGTGTAAGTAAAGTAAGGCTGCCAGAGGGTGAGAGCTGAGGAAATGTTCAATGTCAGCCATAAAGATGGCATATTTCTAGCTTTTATCTTCCAGCCTTTTGATTTGTATTTTCTCTTTCTCTGGTATATTGCAGAGTCCATTATTAAATACTAGTTTGCTGTGTAAAATTAATATGACCTTTTGTGTCTCCGCTAATTCAATATACACAGCACTGCATCATGACAAAATATGTTGCTCTTGTCCTTTCATATGACAGAAAATCAAACAAACAAAAAAAACTTTTTATTAAAAACAGGCTAAATAGGAATGGTGTATCCACAAAATTGTAAATAGTATATCGACACTGACACTTTCTTTATCTAAATGCTTACAGGACTCATTGTTTCCATTTCTGAGAGGGGGAAGTTACTGCCAAGGGAATAATGTAATCTATGAAAAGACCATAAGAAAATATGAGTTGCTAAATCCTGAACAGGTAAATGATTTTTATATCATTTATATTCCTCCGTTGTACAATAAAACAAACATTTTTCTACTACTGTATTGTCTTAAATGTTTGCTTCTCTTGGAAATTAAAACAAATCTAATGGTTGTTTTAATATATTTAAGGGGCAGATCTCTACATGAAATCAATGGAATTTCTTTTAAGAGCAGGGTAGACTTGATTTAAATCACTAGTCAAGAAGACTCGTTTTAACCATGTTTTTCTACATAAAAATGCACTCTTGTTATAACTTTAATATCTATTCTTCACAACTTTAGGTGTAGGTTTCCTTTTTAGAAGGTACACTGTATGTATTTTTAAACAGTGATTTATTTTGAAACTTTTCATATTACTTTTACAGCTGATCAGAAAATTAATGATTGTGTGGTTATTTCATTTACCAAAGGTAATTGAAGCAGTTCAACTCCCAATGCCTTCATAAATATATATTTCCAGTTTAACAGATTAATCATTAATATTTGTAGGATTTTTCTTGCTGTGCTTTATTTGGAAGAGAACATCACCAGACAGACATTTAAATTGTTTTATTTAACTAAAACAACATTACATATTATGGATTTTTTTTCTTCAAACACAAACATGCAATATTTTAACAAAACAAGCATATGCATTTTTGAATTTAAACATTCAAGTTTTTTAAAACCAGGTTTATTTTGTGATAATTGTTTTAATTAACATGGTTAAATTAAATTTTTTTAAAACACAAATTTTAATAAATTATGTCAGCTAGGTCAACATGAGAAACATAAAATATTGGCTTCTGTAGATAACTCAGTCATCTTCACCTTCATTTTTCTGTTTGTCATAATCTGGAAAAGAAAAACAAGCTTTCCTGATTTTTCAAGTCCCAAATAATTTCTCAAATTTTTAATGAATTAGTTCAAAGAAAGGAAATATTCTTTCTATACCGGCAGAAGAAGCTACTGCTGTTAAAAGTGAGATGATCACTTCAATGGCCTCTGAATCCAAGTGCTTAAGTGACTTCCACCAGTTCACTGGTGTGACTTTCTTTAAAACATCATCAGCAAACATGTATTTTTGAATTGTTTACCCTTAGCTCTGAAGTTTATTATAGTTGGAATAATAGAGAGATGATTGCTGGATGCTCATGTCATAGTCAACTCCTCTCCTTCAGCAGTTAATCCTGGTACCAAGTATTGAGAATATTTGTGAGGAAAATAAGCTGGAGATAGTGCTTGTCCCATTTTTTTTTATGCTTGTAATTTTAATTGTCATTGTATATTTCTCTTTTAAAGATCTCACTCATTCTAAATTTCAACAGCATCAGAAATAAAACAGCTATTTTCCTGCATTTTGTTCAAGGCTATAGAAATAGCCTTCCTGGTACTCAGCATCTGTTCAATATTTCTCGTAAGCCCCATGTTGAGAACTTTGACAGTGCCATCTATTTTTTTTCACAATTTTGTTCACAAAATGCTGCACAATCAACATGTGGAACTCCTTGCCAGAGGATGTTGTGAAGACCAGGACTTTTAAAAAACAGGGTTTTTAAAAAACCTAGATATCTTCCATTAATGTAGGTCTATCAATACTTATTAGCTAGGATGGATAGGAATGGTGTCCCTGGCCTCTGTTTATCAGAGGTTGGAAATGGGTGACAGGAGAGGGATCGCTTGACGATTACCTCTTCTGTTCACTCCCTCTGGGGCATCTGACATTGCCACTCTCAGAAAACAGTATACTGAGCTAGACTGACTTGGTCTGACCCAGTAAGGCCGTTCTTATGTAGATTAGATTAGATCTTGATATAGTGCCCAAAACAGTCCGCTACTGAGTTCCATCACACATCTTGTGGGAGAGCTAGCTTGGTTCCTCTCCCAACTTTTTTCAGAGCAGCTTCTTCAAAGTGGTTTTTATGGAAATATTTTGCAATTTCAATAATTAGCCTTTATTTCTGGAACACTGACATCTTTGGCTAGGAGATGCATCAGATGAGCCCTGCAACTATATGTTATTAGCTTGGGGACTCTCTTTGCTCTCTTCAGAATTTCTTCTCACTTTGGATTTGCACAGACATTTGCAGCATTGTCTGTGACCAAGCTGCGTACTAGACATTTGAATGTTTGTTCATAGTTTATTATAGATTTACTGCTGCTTCTTGTAAATATTCTTCTGTGTGTGCATTTCCTGGTGTATCAATTGTTTCTGTAAGTAAGACATTCCCTTCTGTTGTCACACAAGCACATGCAACAGGATCATTGTGGACATTGCTCCACCCAGGTTAACAAGTTTACCCTCTAGACTTTTTGCACACTGCTCAATTTCTCTTTCGTACACTTTATCCAAAAATTTGCCTGTAACATCTACCCTGTTGGGTGATTGTATCCTGGTCTTAATGGTAGAACTATGTCAATGAAGTGTAGGTTCTCAAACATAAGGAAAGGAGAGTTTGTTGCATAAACAAACTGGGCAATTTTTTCATCTACCACCTTTTTTAAATCCTGCTGGTTCTGTGTGGAATCTTTACTCTACATTCCCACAGGGATAGTCTCACTGACTTCTAGAAATAATTTCAGATCACATAAATTTGTTGTCCTATTTACCCAGGTTTTTTAAAAAAATGAGGCTATAAGGAAAGGCATTGTTTGGAATCTTACTGTGTTTCTGGCTAATAACATTGTGATATTTGCCACCAGAAAATGGGATTTTAGTCAAAAACTTATTTTTCATTGAGTATTTTGATTAGATTAATTTTCCCTCAGAAAACGTTGAAACAAGATGACCGTATAAATTGAAATATTTTGTTTTTGTTTGATCAAAAACTGAAAAAAAAAAAGTTTTCTTTCTCCTTTTTCTGTGTCTGAATGCAGCAAAATAAATTGTGTAACGGTCTCGTCTTTTCATGCAGAATTTTTCCAAAGTTGCAGAAGTTTTGAATGGAAAAGAGAAAGGGAATGCCTGAATGTTTTTTGAAGTTATGATTTAAGAGGAAAACTAGAACAAAAGGCGAAAAGGAAGAGGGGGGAGGGGAAAGGACATTAAAAAAATTACAGAAAAATTCACAAACTTATGTTCCATTTTAAGTACTAAGAAACAACATCAAATTATAGAATCAAGGCTAGTTGATTATAAAATGCATTATATGTAGAAGTGGGCAGTGCTGTAACATTGACTTCAATAGGATTTAAGCATATGCTACAGTGCTTTTTTGAGTCATGGCCTAAACTATCGTCTAAATTACTTACAATTTCCTTGTCACTCATACTTCATACATACTTTTAAAAAAAAATGTATTCTTCCTGCATTATAAAAACATAAATGATGTAGTCTGCATGATCTATGGAAAATGGTGCAGATATGTATTGCTCGCTATGAAAAACAAAAACTTGAAAATGTATTAAGCAAATGAAATGATCCATCTCCTGATTATATTCAATTCCTAATGCTTTTCTTACTAAACTGTACTGCAGTAAAAAATCCAAGAAATATGTCTTTCAGACATGACCTCTTTTTTAACTTCTGTGTTTCTTTCTATAATAAGATATTTCAAAGGAACATATGTTAGAATAGTAATAGAATCTAAATCTAAACAAGTGGATGTACAATTTCATGAATGGGTATATTCTGAACACCAACATCATTGTAATTATCTCATATGTAAAATATAAAAAAAATACTGAAAATCTTAGAGAACTTTTCTTTTGTGACCCAGCTCTTGATTTTGTCTCCTAAGAATATGAAGAGTTTGTTTTGAGGGTATGTGTATACTGCATGGCTATTTTGAAATAGGTTATTCCAAAATAGCCTATTTTGAAATAGCATGTCTACAATGCAGGGAAGCCTCAAAATTAGTCTGAGGCAGGCTTCCCTAATGTAGACATGCTACTTCGATTTAGAGCCCCAGGAGACACTGAGGAGGAAGGACTTAGAATGGCCCTGATGAGGGGCTATTTTGAAATAGCAGCAGTGGAGTGTCTACACACGCCTTGTTTTGAAATAGCTATTTTGGAATAGGGGTGGTTCTTTGTAGAATGAGGTTTACAGATGGCTGTGTAGAAGCTCTCATTTCAGAAGCTCTCATTTCAGAATAACACTAGTTATCTCCAAATAAAGGTGCAGTGTAGATACACTCTGAGGGTACACTAGCTCGTTAATTTGAGCTAGGTAGACAAATCAGGCAACCGAAATGAAGCCCAGGATTTAAATATCCCAGGCTTTATTTGCATGTTCCCGTCCAGCTGCCATTTTAAAATCCCCCTTAGTTCAGATTAACTTTAAACTGCCAAGTGTAGCCGCGGGCAGTTCGTCCGAACTAAATCCTTAGTTTGGATTAACTGTTATACCCCATCCCACAAGGAGTAACCGTTAATTCAAACTAAGGACTTAGTTCGGATTAGCTTTAAACTTCTGTGTGTAGCCGCGGGCAGTTTGTTCGAACTAAGGGGGATTTAAAAATGGCAGCCGGACGGGAACATGCAAATAAAGCCTGGGATATTTAAATCCCGGGCTTCATTTGCAACTCCGGTTGCCTGATTTGCCTACCTAGCTTGAATTAACAAGCTAGTGTAGACATACCCCGAGTGTTCTAAGTGCTCTGGAGAGACTAGGTGGGTAAGGTAATATCTTTTATTGGACCAGCTTCTGTTGGTGAGAGAAGCAAGCTTTTGAGTTTACACAGAGCTCTTCTTCAAGTCTAGGAAACTGAGTCTAAATCTACAATACAAAATGAAGTCAACTTAGCTTACATAGGCACACAGTTGCTACAGTAATTACATTGGTTGTGTGTATCAGCAGTTTGCTACTTATGTCAGCGGTACATGTCTTGAGTAGAAGTGCTTGTGTTGATTGCACTGTCAGTGTGGGTCATCTAGTGAAAGCTAGCTAATGCTGCATCGACATAACTACATTAGTGCTGCTCATGGACATGAAGTCTTTAATTTGACCTAGCAGGGCAATTATAGCAGTGGCAGCAAACTTTAAGTGTAGATACTTCCTTAGTTAGCTTGATGTAAGCTGCTTTGTGCCAGCTTGATTCTCCCAGACCTCAAAGTGTTGCTGCTAAATGCAAGGTGGAACAGGTTGTTTAGCATAAGTATCTAACACACATTTCAAGGAACCATTCAAGGTTAACTACTTATTCTAGGAAATCTGTTCTACCTTGTATTTAGCATTGACCCTCTTAATACATTTCCCAGACCTTTGGTCCAATAAAAGATATTAACTCACCCACCTTGTAGTGTGTGCCAAACCCCAACGTTAAAAAATTGAGTCAGGTGCACCAAAAATCATGTACAAATAACAGATGTGATGTTCTTTTTGCCTTCTGCTTATTGAACCTTTAAGATGTATGGATGGTCACATTTTGAAGTTTTCTCCATAGTCATGAAACTTACTTTTTCTTTAAGAATGAAGCTGAAATACCATATATCAACTTCACTCTGAGAGCTGATTCTTAGAGGAAAGCAATAATTATCATGAGACTCATGGAAAAAATCATGAGAATTGGCAATATTGCACCTGATATTCTGATATCCTGGGCCAACTCATTTACAGCAACATAGTTCAAATGCAGTGTTAATGTTGTGAAATGCTACATAATAAGAGCCCATTTACAACAACAAATGAGTGTAATGTGGCATTTTCAACAATAAAATATTTGCCTATCTGATCAACAAACAACCATTTGAGTTTTCTCACTCAAGAATACATTTTATTCATTTATATAGAGGCTTTGTACTGAGGAGAGAGTAATGTTCTCTGGTTCTGTAATAATCTTGAATTCCCAATTTATTTTAAAGGAGAAACAATACCAGTTTTCTAACCAGTCCCAGCTTAGCCATCAGTGCCAGCAGTCTGAACAGTGCCATACCAATCATCAGTGCCAGCAGTCTGAACAGTGCCATACCAATCATCAGTGCCAGCAGTCTGATCAGTGCCAGCAGTCTGAACAGTGGCATGCTATCCATCAGTGCCAGCAGTCTGAACAGTGCAATGACATCCATCAGTGCCAGCAAAGACAAACTTGCAGTCCCTGCGAAATAAGCTCAATCTCTGTGACTGATGGTGGAAGAGGAATGAACACAGTGAGGAGGGTAACAGTCCATAGCGCTGAACCAGTAAGAATTCCTGTTTCATATTTCATTTTTTGTAGTATATTAGTGTTGAGTCCAGCATTTTATCAGAAAGTTAAGTCCTCATAATCTTAGTTTAAATTATATAGTATCAATATTACATTGTGTATATACTCTTTTAGAAAATGCTTCAAATATAAATTAAGAGCTAATGACTATGAAAATCTCAGCTTTCCCACTTTCTTGTATTTGTCATTACAGTAGGTAAAATGCTTCATTGACACTGAGGCTACGTCTACACTGGCCCCTTTTCCGGAAGGGGCATGTAAATTTCACCTATCGTAGTAGGGAAATCCGCGCGCGGCATTTAAATAAAAATGTCCGCCGCTTTTTTCCGGCTTTTAAAAAAGCCGGAAAAGAGCGTCTACACTGGCCCCGATCCTCCGGAAAAAGCGCCCTTTTCCGGAGGCTCTTATTCCTACTTTGAAGTAGGAATAAGAGCCTCCGGAAAAGGGCGCTTTTTCCGGAGGATCGGGGCCAGTGTAGACGCTCTTTTCCGGCTTTTTTAAAAGCCGGAAAAAAGCGGCGGACATTTTTATTTAAATGCCGCGGGGGATATTTAAATCCCCCGCGGATTTCCCTACTACGATAGGTGAAATTTACATGCCCCTTCCGGAAAAGGGGCCAGTGTAGACGTAGCCTGAGAGTCTGTTAAGTTGAGACTGGCAACATCCTGACTAGAAAGGGTCTGGCTGTAACATTGTTTGTTACCTTGTAATTTGTAGAGGCCCAACTGGAAGGCATTTTTTGGTTGGAATCTGAAAAAGGGGAAGTTTTTAAAGTCTGCCATGTTTATAATCATGTCACTTGTAGATGGAGATGGGAATTTTAAATAGATACTTTCCTTTCAATATACAGATTATGGCATTTTTCAACTGTGTGTGTAAATGAAATTGTGTGTGTCCATTGCATTTGTAAAACCTCATGTTGGTATGTGCCAATAGGTAGTTAGTTACAGTAGTAACATAGTCATTATGAAGTGTCTGAGGATCTGGCACTTGTGTATAGTCAGAAAATGTATCCTGCCTCAGTAGGCAAATCCTCCTTTATATTCAGGAGTAAGGTAGGTAGGTTGAGTTGGTTCTGAACAGCTGGTAGTAGTTCTAGTAATCTTTTTTACAAGCTAAGAAGCCTCTTAGTTTGGGCCTGACCCTTCATCCTGTTCAGTCTTTGATGTTTCAAGCAGGCATGTGTGTGGTAAATGTGGGTCTCCTGATGTCTGGCAACTTCCTCTATCATTTGGTTTCCCAACTTTATATCCCTTTTGCCCAAGGCAGGAATTGTTTAATTCAGTTCAAACTGTTTTTCCCTTCTGTGGAAATATACAAGATCCAAAAGGGGTTCTAGCATCAGATGACATCCTAGCCACGTGGCTTTGTAGGACCAACCACAGTTTGGGCTTACAGGAAAAAACTAATCCATTTACAGATCATTGTCTTGAGCACTGGTCCATTAAGTTTCCTGAAGTACCACTAATGGCCTTCACTAGAAGACTTAAATTAATAAAACAGGTTTAACCTTCATATTTCTAGCTTTGCATATAAAACATTCAGTAGATTGTAACTTTAAAAATTGCTACCTGATGCATTTTGGAGTGATGTATATTCATAAAGCACGGAGGCTGTGACAGCTATTTTTAGAGAGCATTTTTAGGATAGGTAGGAATATTTACTACCAATTCTCCGTTCATTTTTGCTTTGAGAGTCTGTCATATATTATTCTTGTTTTGTTGTTGGTCAGTTTAGAGCAGGGGTGGGCAATAATTTTTGACCGGGGCCACTTCAGAAATTTTTGAAGTGGCCCCGAGCTGCCCCGGAAGAGGCGGGGCCTCAGGTGGAAGGGGCAGGGACAGGATATTTACGTGCTTCCCTACCCACAGACCCTGATTGGTCTTTGCTTCCCACAGAGAGAGCTACCAGCTGCTCTGAACAGCTGGCGGTTCCCTCTATGTACCCATGCACCTGGCGGTGGGAGGAGACTTCTTGTGCTCCCCTCAAGTCAATCAGA
Source organism: Pelodiscus sinensis (assembly GCF_049634645.1). Lineage (NCBI taxonomy): Eukaryota > Metazoa > Chordata > Testudines > Trionychidae > Pelodiscus > Pelodiscus sinensis. The sequence goes on from NC_134723.1 coordinate 15,069,479, forward strand.
GCCTGGGGAGGGGGAGCACATGAAGTCTATTGCTCCCTGCCCCCGCCTGTAAGGGAACACCATGCTTAGAGTCAACGGTCAGCTGAGCAGCAGCTGGCGATTGACTTTGTGCCGAGCCCCTTGCAGGGTGGGAGAAGACTTCATGAGCTACCCCGAAGCCCTGATTGTCCTGGGAGCGGGGGAAGCACGCAAAGTCTCCTCTCACTCTGCCCTTGTCCTGCAAGGAGTGTGTGGTGCTTAGAAATGCTGCTCCCCTTGCAGGGTTGGGGGATATTTTGCACACTCCCCCTGCCCCCAGGCCCTGTTTGGCAACTCGCTTGGTGGGCCTGTGGAGGCTCTTTTGCCCACCCCTGGTTTAGATCCTAGGGTATGTCTACACTAGCCCCCTAGATAGATCTAGGGAGGCTAATGAGGGCGACTGGAATTGTAAATCAAGCCCGAGATTTAAATATCCCACGCTCGATTTGCATGTTCCCGGCCAGTCACCATTTTAGAAATTGACTAGCCCAAAGTAACTGCCCGCGTCTACACGTAGCAGTGAAACGGGATTCCGATTTAAAGCCCTAACTCGAATTAGCTGGTATTCCTCCTGCAATACTACTCTCAGTACCTACACTTTTCAGACACACACACTATTTTTCTACCATTGCAACACATTTGTTTAAACAACTTAATCGTAGCCAGGCAGGCAATGAAGATTTCGGGTGTAAAAGTACAAAAATGATAGTGCTGTAAAACTTAAAACAAAAATTCAGTTTTCTCCAAATTTCAGTTGTGTTGATGTACCCCCCCAGACTTCTCTTGAGTGCCCCTTAGGGTACTTGTACCACTGGTTGAGAAACACTGTGCTAGAGGATGCTGGGGAGCAGGTTTCAGGGTCCAGCTTCCAGCCAGCCCATAGTCAACCTTGTGAATTCCTGGGGTCCAGTGCAGCCATGTGTCTAGGGTTGGGGGTATGGGACTTCTGGTAGGATGGAGTGTCCGGAGCCACCATCTAGGTCCACACAACAGGGATGTGGGGGCGGGGGGCTTTCAGTAGGGATTCTGGGATCGAGGTCTGGCAGCCACTGTCGTGCCCAGCTCTCTGATTATACACTGTGTGCCGCATATGTGGCCCAGTGATAACTATGTTGAGAACCGTTGGTCTAGAGCCTATGATTATAGCGTATTTTCCAGCAAGTCCGTGTGTGTGTTGGATTGCATGATTTGAGTTAATGTGGCTGTGGATACTTGAAATGCATTTCCATACAATGGAAGCAAAAACCACTAAAAAAGAATTCTAGAAGTTATCAACAGCTTGGGGTTACAAATTTCACTTGGAAACAGGGCACCATAAAAGCCATTTGCTGTAACACTTAGCTTGAGTCCACCTTATGAATCTGAGTGTTGCTCAAATTTCACAATTAAAGAGGCTGCCTTGTATTTTGAAGGGATTCTTTCGTCTCCTAAAATCAGCCACTTAAAACCAACTTCAGCTTTATGAAGTTTCTTCAGGCTCTTCAGCGAAGCAGTGTCTGTGCTGCCCTTTCAGAGTGCCTGTGGCAAATGGCTAGAGGAGAGTGCGAGGCAATGCGCTGTTCACTGTATCCTACCTAGATAGCAAACAGTGAAAGGACACTTGGAAAGATCCTTAAAGGGGCTCCATGCCTAAGCTGAAATCTCACAGCTGGCTGCTTCTTTATGGCTATGGAACTGCCAACTAGGGGGAAATTGGGCAGATTACTTTTCCTTCCCTTTTTAGAGTCCTGCCTCTTTTTTTCCCAGTCACCCAAGTTCATTCCTTTCAAGTGAGGCCCAGCTTTTCTTTGTGTAGGGATCCCAATCCAACTGCTCTGTAACTGCATCTCTGGTTTCTTTGTTTGTCATCTTTAAAAAAAAAAAAACCCAGCCTTTTTATTAACCTTGCTAACTTTTTTTCCTCTTTCAGACACACTCTCTTCAAGAAGCTAATGACCAGCTGGACTCCAAATATTTTGGCGAGCTACTTGCTGAAGTGAACCGCAAGAGCAATGACCTATACAGCTCTTTACTTCAACATGTGGAAAAGATAGGAAGAAGGTATTGTAGACCCATCTGCCCCCCATTGTGGAGATCTAGGAATGTCATGGTTGGAGAAAGCAGTGCTGTTTGAGCTGCACTCTGCAGACAGTTAAAGATCTTACAATGTAGTACAGGGGTGGAGAACCTACAAACTACATCTGGCCCCTGGTGTGAGCCAGGACTGAGCTGGGCTTCCTGTCTGCCAAAAAAATGTACTTGCGAGGAGTAGAGGGGATGTGTGTAGTCTATAGCATATATCTATAAGCTTTTGCTATTGGTTAATCAACTACACTATTACATCCGTACTTTTTTTGTGATCCTTAAATCAAAACGGTGGTTGAAACCAAAAGCATGCACTCCCACTTCTTCTCATAATTAGGCAGGGGATTTTTTATTCCCCTTTCAGATCAGCAAGAGGCACACTGTTTAATCTGTCACTTTTTTCTTTGTGTGTGTTTTACAGGACGCAAGACATTGAATCTACAAATCAAGTAAGCACTTAAAGCAATCCAGTCCAAATGGTCGCTAACTTTTTGTTGTCTCAGTTTTGAACTCAATGAAATTATGCCAGTTCACCCCATCTGAGGATCTAGGCCTGTAATGTAAGGAAGACAACTTTTGGTAGTTGTGCACTCCTAGTTAATAGTAGGATTCCTAAATATATCTATAGCAATATGACTTAATGTACATGTTTAAAAACATTCTTAGAAATAATTTGTAGTACCATTATTTAGTAACTTGTGAGGGACAAACATTAAAACTTTTTTCTTGTGTGTTTGCTGTAAAATTGACAAGATAGGAAAGATAAGTTGTGCATCACTTAAGAAGCTTTCTAGGATAACTACTTAAAACATATAGCACTTTCATCCTCCCATAAATGGAGCAGATGTTTTTAACAACACTTCATAATTTTTCTGCAGAAAAAGTGAAAGTATAATGTTGTCCCCAAATAAAACTTAAAAGTGAATTTAGATCAGGGCTACTCAACTTTGCAAGCCCTGGGGGCCGCAATGGTACTCACAGCACATGCTGAGGGTCCAACTTAAGTGTAGTTGCATGTACATGTAAATAAATATGCAAATATATGTAAATAGTTTTTCACACTGATGGGCATGAATATAACAATTAAGGCAAAACTACACAACATGCAGGCCTCATTTAAGTCAGTTCTGCTGATATTAATAAAATGCAATATTTACCTGATTTCCACCCATATGACAGCATTTTTTATGAGCAATGACAGTCGAGGAATGGAACTACTAAAATGTGTATCAACAGAAGACCATTATATTGACTTGCCATTATGGAGTGTTTCCCTGCGGAGGCCATGTTCAAAGGATCCTACCCACAGGCTGTGTTGAGCCCTGCATAAACCCAAACTGCACTGGGGCCACAAACCAACAGGCTGCGTGTTGAGTAGCCCTGATTTAGATAAACAAATACAGACAGATTGGTCAGTTAAAATTTCTGACTACTTTGATCCTGTTGGAATTTGGTCAGGTAGATCGTGGACAGAAATTTTAGTTTAGTACTAAGTTGGGTGAAAAAGTGCCACTTACTGAATCACATACAGCATGCCATGCAGCATGTAGGTCATTCTTGTCTCCTACTGACACTTACCTTGTAAGATTTGATTTGATCAGATCACATAACAAGCTATGTAGCTGTAATTCACGGTAACCTTTATTTCTCCAGAATAGGAAGATAGAAATAATAAAAACTAAAATACATGCATTTTAAAATTGACAGACTCTTTGATTATTCATCAAAAAAATATTTCAAACTAATAAATTAATTTTATATACAATGAAAACTATAAACTTTGGAAGTTTTCTGGCTATACCTTGATCTGTGTTCATTCTCTTTCTCAGAGTTCTCTGTCTTTCGTGTGTTTTCCAAGTAGTAGAGTATAATTAATGAAGAGCTCACATTGTGATATACAGGAAGAATTATTATTCAAAATGTCAAAGCCAACAAATGGATTTGTTTTTCTGTATTTATTATTAGGAAGAAGATATTGAAGATTTGATTCCCAAAGGACTTTCGGAGTTGACAAAGCAGCAAATTCGATATCTCCTGCAGGTATACAAATAAAAAAATCATTTGCAAATCACAAAAAAGGACAGTTAATTTGAGGGGTTAGGCTATGTCTAAACTACGTCCCTCTTTCGAAAGAAGGATGTAAATTAGGCAGATCGAAAGTGCAAATGAAGCAGGGATTTAAATATCCTCCACTTCATTTGCATAACTGCATCACAGTGTTCTTTCAAAAAAGGGTATTTCGAAAGTGAAACTGCCATCTCGACGTGGTTCTTTTGGGGGAAAAAACCCACCTTTTTTTGAAAGATCCTGTACTCTCTCGGAGCACTAGGGGAGTTAAGTGTTTCAGTTGTGGGCCACATCAGTGAGGATTGGAGATTTTTAGAGTTTTTTGTTATTTTGTTTTTTGTTTGCTTCTCAGTTGTGATTTTTCTGTACGTCAGTAGCCCTTGATCTACAAAAGATTCTCCACTCCTGCCATAAATAAAGACATTGTTGAAACCTTTTGTATTAGACATAATATTTTACTTTATTTAAAAATGAAGTCTGGCCAACAAGCCCCCAATTGAGACTCAGCCGCATTATAACACTCTTGCGCCTTCCCACACACCAACTACGAGACCATCATATACCTGAACACCCTGCCCTGAACCTCTCATACCCCTACATCCCCAAACTCATGTACCTCCACACTTCCAGTCCTTTGCCATAACACTCCTGCACTTCCCATACCCCCCCAAACCTCTGCCCTGAGCCCCTCATATACCCCAAACCAGACTCCTGCACCTCCACATCTCTAGCACCTTGCCATAAGATTGACAGAAAACGACTTCATGCATATCTTCTGGCTGGATTTAACCAGTTATGATGTAAACTTCAAATAAATGTGCAAAAAGATGTAGCAGCAGAAGTCCCATTAAATAAAGTACAATGTTTCATTTATGCTATGATTAATTATTATGCCAATTATCAATAATATTAAGTTGTATATTTTCAGTCTTGCAAATCGACATTCTTATACGGCTCTTTGTTGACCACTTGTTCTGAATTTTGATGTCGTTTGGCTCTTTGGTTTGAAAAGGCTGACCCCTGACTTAGGCTATGTTTACACTGGTAAGGTTTGGTATCACAAGTGCTGTTAACATGCAAAAGTTGCCAAAAGTGAAAATTGATCAGACTGGTTTTTTTGATTTCCCATTATTGAATTTCCTGGCCACATTGCTAGCATCCTGTCAACAGAGCAAAGCAATGTGGGTAAGTATCCCACAGTGCAGTGCTGTGAAAAGGCAGAGCTGATCCCTGCACTTCTTGGGATTCCCTCTGAGTTCTCCTACAGCATTCCCAGTTGCTGGGATCAGAATCATGAGCAGCTTGGTGAGCTCTCTGTGCTAAGGAATGTCAAAGCAAAACAACAGTCTCTCCAGCCCTACCCTTGCAGCAGCAGTCTGCCTGCCTTGTGTTCCTAGTGCAGGGTAGAACAGGAGTATTCCAATGATTTGTTTTGTTCCCAAAAGGAAGCAGCTCACTCAGCTGTCAGGTACTTCTCCGAACTTTGAAAGGAGAGGGGGACGTGCCTGCAGTGCAGCAGAAATCAAAATATTGAGCGGAGTCATTTGGGCAGGCATTTTGGAATACTGGCAGAAGTCAGTTCTGTCAACAAAACAAACAGCAGAATCTACACTGGTTCTTTGTCAACAATAAAGGGAGAGGAAAAGAAAAACCAGTCTTGCGGGAAAGAAGATTTTTGTTGCCAAAACTAGGTGTTTTTCTTCGACAAAAATCTCACTGAAATGTGGAATGCTTTCATTGTTTTGTCGACAAAAGGCAGTTTTTAGTGACAATACTAGGTAGACAGTCTTAGGAATTGTAGCATAAATGCAGGGCCGGACGGAGGCATGGGTGAGCCGGGCAGCTGCCCAGGGTGCCAACCTACGCAGCGTCCCTTACAGCTACCATCAGGAGCCGCGCACCTGGCTCCTGCAGCGCCGGCCCTGCGGCGCCGGACAGCTGTGCCCTTGTCTCTACAGCTGAGGGGCCATGCACGGCTTGGTGCGTGCGCTAGCAGCGCTGGCTGGGCAATGTACGCGCCGTGCGCCCCGGGGCAGGCCCTGGGCTGTGCACCAGCGGCCATGGCCGGTATGGGCATGCGCTGTGCGCCCCGGGGGCGGGCCCTGGGCTGTGTGCCAGCGGCCACGGTCGGTTGGGCATGCGCTGTGCGCCCTGGGAGTGGGCCCGCGCACCGTGGGGGGATAGGCCTGCGCTCCACGAGCGGGCCTGCGCATGTACCCAGGGGCGGTGCCGCAAGCCCAGACCCAGGGCACCAAAAGGCTCGGGCTGGCCCTGCGTAAATGTTATGTTTGAAATCACCTTCTAATGATAGCTGCTGCAGGGGCAGCAGGTAGAATAAGGAGGGAGTATAGTGTGTTCTTGGATGCTGCTTTTAAATAGTATATTGATACCTGTAATCATTACTCAGCACTACTGTTTCTCTTTTTATATATCCTTTGAAATATGTTTTGGCTTTTTTCTCATTAAAAGGAGGGGCTGGTGTTTTTATCTAATGGTTTTTGTCCTTGGGGTGAAAGCTTAGTTTGGCAGGCCTCAAAAAAAGATGAGTCACTGTTGTCTGATTTCCCAGGAATAGTGACTATTATAGGATAGGTTTTAGTTGTTCTGTTTGTTTGTTTTTGTAACTTGTCTAATTCTGAACGTTCTCAACTTACAATATAGCTGAAAATTCAAAATATTAATGTAGTGTTCTCTCCCTTCCCACTGCTCTTGTTTTTCCTTAGTTGGAATGTTTATTTTGTCTTGTATTGTGAGGCAATACTTTTATGGAATTGAAAGTATTGTTTTCAGTGGATGAAAAATTCTCATCCTTGTAGACATGCATTCAGATTTCAAAGTACAAGTGACATGAGTAGTTCTTACAATTCCATTTTTAGAATGTTAGATGCAAGTTAAATGTAATTTTTCAAGTTTGCAATTATGCAAAGTCTCGAAACGGATTTAAAATAAATTCCATACTGTTAAACTAAAGATAGTTGTATTATTCTTGTTTGGTTATTTTCAATTATTAAATCCCACAAAGAAACTAAAATGTGTCCTTTTCTTTTTCCTAGATGAGAGTGACATCTGATAAATCACTGCAACTTGTACTTTCTACTTTTGGCAGTTTGCGTGAGGAGCTGTGCCACCTACAAGATGACTTAGGGGTAGGTTATTACAAAATTTAGTTTCCATTGCCTAATCTGTTTGGTTGATTTGGAGACCAGAAAGGACAATTATGATCAGCTACTGTTCTCCTGCATAATATATACCTTATTTTATTACATTCAATTGATTATTTGATGCATTTGAAAGAATTATTTTTAGTCCATACAGAAAATTTGGATTAGACCATCTCTTATCCCAGGAGCAAACTCCACTGCAGTTACCACTATGGTTTCCTCCTTTCATATAGCTTTATAGGCAATTGCCTATTTCAGAGAAGGAACTCTTGACACCAGGATACATAGCATAACATAGGAAGACTCGACAACGAAATAAACCTATATATTGTGGAGGATTTTGATCTTCCTTTACTTGATGGTGCTTAACTTGACCAAATATGGTTCTGTTTTTCTATTTCTGTGCTTTATAATGTCAAAGTATTCTGTTGAACAGAACCAGACAGGAGCTTTCTCTGGAACTAGCCAGAGACCATGGAAATGAAGTTCCAAAGGAAAAAAGGATCATCACAAACTTCACAGTCTTCCAGTCTGATGCTAAATCTATACTACAGCTGAGATCTATGTTCTGAGATTGCTCCACCAGCAGCTGGTTTAGTGAGTCTAGTGAAGACCTGCCAAATCAACTGCAGATCATTTTCCCATCAACCCTGTTACTCTATCCCAGATGAGAAGAGTAAGAGAAGTTGACAGAAGAGTGTCTCCCATCAATCCCCTGCAGTGTAGACCCTGCAGCAACTCAACTTTAATGTACATCGACTCCAGCTACATTTATATAGAAAGTTTGTCAGCTTTCTGATGTATGTAGATGTAGCCTGAGAGAGAGGCACATTTCTTTGACCTTGCCTTCTCTAGTGTAAAACATATAAATATGTATGCAAATCTGAATTTATATTAAAAAAAAAAACAAAGCACTGCACTGCATATAAAAATATGTACAAAATAATGTAATCATGTACATTTCGGGCTAAGTTTGCAGTATTGTAATAGAGCAAAAGTATATCCAACAAAACAGATTTATAATTGTTTTATTTAATTTGACTTTGTGATGAGCTGATAAATAAGTCATTTTAATTCCTCTGTTATTTTTAAAAGTAAGGGGATCTTTTCTTTTATTTCTACTGACAAATTATAGTAGCTGTTCATAACAAGTACTTTTGTATAATAGAAATTGGAAACCGACAAGATGTTACTAGAGAAAGACCTGGCTTTTAAAAAATCTCAGGTGAAGGAGTATGAAACACTCTTCGCGTCTATGAGAGAGAATAATCGCCAGCAGCAGGTAAATTATTTTGAACAAAACTTACTATTACCCAGGAATTAATACTGAGCTTTATGGACAACTTTCACAAATCTATTTTTCGAATAACAGCTTCTAAAAAAGAAGTAAGTTGGTGATCAGAATTTTCTGTAACATTTTCTAAATAGCTACATACAGTACTATTTTTGCAGATGTTCAGGAATCTAACACACATGATTCAATTCTCAGTTATACTGTGCACCTCTGCCGGTGTTATGGAGCCTTAATATGGATGCAAATTATTTTTCTACTTTAATTTTTTTAAAATATATATGTATGTGTTTTAAAAAAATCATAGCAATCAGTTGTTACATGACATTAGGGTTAGTGTAGGGTGTGGTATTTGCAAAAAATACCATAGGCTATAAAGTATCAGAAGCAATAAGTTGAGTCTGCTAGTAATCTGTTTTTAAAAAAAATCAGTAATGCTCAATAAACAATTTGTTGTTGTTGTCTGCCTATTAAGAATTTAGCCCACTATATCAAATACATTGAGTAGTCTGGTGGTGGTAGGGAATTTTGTCCAAAACTAGAGATTGAAGAACTTAATCTCTTGGAAAAATCCAATTCCAATTTTCATAGCTTCTTTTCAAGTGAATTTGGCCTTCCCCTCAGAACATCTTTCCACACATGCTTACACTCTGAAGTGTAAATACCAAATTATTTCCAGTTTTGAGTACACAGCCAACACTGGATACACTTTATACACTAAAGTAGGGCTACTCAACTTTGCAAGCGCCGGGGGCCAGAATGGTACTCATAAGCACATGGTGAGGGCTACATCTTAAGTGTTGTTGCATGTACTGTGCATGCAAATAAATATGTGAATAGCTTATTTCACACTGATGGGCATGAATATAAAGATTAAGGCAAAACTACACAACATGCAGGCCCCATTTAAGTCCTTGATATTAATAAAACGCAATAAATATCTGATTTCCACCCACATGACAGCACTTTTAATAAGCAATGACAGTCAAGGAATGGAACTACAAAAACGCGTATCAATAGAAGACCATTATATTGACTCGCCATTATGGAGCATTTCCCAGTGAAGGCCATGTTCAAAGGATCCCGCCCATGGGCTGTGTGTTGAGCCCCGTGTAAACTCAAACTGCACTGGGGCTGCAAACCAATTTGCCTCATGCGGCCCATGGGCTGCTTGTTGAGTAGCCCTGCACTAACGGCCTAACCCCCTAATTCCAGTTGATTTAAGTTGAATATGTGCACATCTACCAACATCTGATCTTCCAGCTGATATGAATCCGCTATCAATACAGCTCTATATAGGCCAGTACGTTTTTTAAAATAAATAGCTACCCACAAATAACTGTATACCCCAAACTAAACTTTGCTCACAGACAAACCTTGAAACCAGCCACATTGGCCCATATCTAAGAAGTTTGTGTATGCTGCTTTCATAGAAAGAACTCAGAGATAGTGCTGCAAAATGTCGTTCATTGGAAGAAAAGATCTTCTCTCTCCAATATGCTGAGGGAGAGAAGGAGTGCCGGATAAAAGAGCTGGAGTACTGCAAGCGTGCGCAGGAACAAGATATCCAGAACCTGAGAATGCAGGTAATGCAGCAGTGGACAATTATTTTTGATGGCGGGGGGAGAAGGCATTCTAAGATTTTTGGAATATGATCAAGGGCCACACTCTTCCATGATACTAATAGAGGAGGTGTGGGGTCTGAGATGGAGGTTGGGTGCAGAAGGAAGCTTGGCGTAAGGAATTGGGATGCAGGAGGGTGTATAGAGTCTGAGAGGGAGTTTGGGTGAAGGAGGCAGTTACGATGGGCACAGGAGGAGATGCACAGGTTTGGGTTGTGACCTAGAGCAGGAGTTTGCTGTGTAGTGATTTGGGTTGTGAACTAGGGCAAGAAGGCATTGCCACCTAGGGCAAGGGGCTGGGTTGTGGGGTTTTAGGTTGTGACCTAGGGCAGGAGGGGATTGTGGTCTGGGGCAAGGGATCAGGGTGCAGGTTCTGGAAGGGGCATAAGCTCAGAAGGGCGCAGAGGGCTTGGATTGTGTGGAGTAAGGGGGTAGGAGTGGGGTGGGGCAGAGGGCTGGAATGCAGAAGGAAGCTTGAGGTAAGGGGCTGGTATGCAGAAGGGCATGTGTGGTCGGAGTGAGTTTGGATGAAGGAGGCAGTCATGACATGGGCCACAGGATTGGGGTTCAAGAAGAAGAGGTACAGGGGTTTGGGTTATGACCTAAGGTGGGGGGAGATGTGACCTGAGATAAGGGATTGGGGTGCAGCATCTGGGAAGGGGTATGGGCTCAGGTCGGGGACAGAGGGTTTGGGTTATGTGGGTTGGAAGAGGCTTGGGGGAGGGAGGAGCTGGGATGCCAGAGGCAGGCTCTGGCTAGGCAGCTCCTGGCCAGCATCCCAGCAGGGTTCTCAGGCAGCCTCCCTGCCTGTCTCACCCCGCATAGGCTACAGGGGCTATATGCTTTGGTGAATAAGAGCCTAAAGGGAGGGGGTGAGTTATTCAAACAGGCGGCTCCCATTGGCTAGAAACTGGCCAATGGGATTGTGTTGTGGTGGGGACAGTGCATGAAGCCTCCCCCATTCCCCGTCAGCTGTGAAAGAGAAATGGCCCAGCAGCCGCTTTTTTTGAGTGGCGTTCAGGGCAGGCAGGGAGTCTGCCTGAGGCTTCCTGCTGCATCCGTGGGCTGGATCCAGAAGTTTGGCAGGCCTAACCCGGCCTGCATGCCCCATTTTGCCCAGGCCTGAGATAATGGTTTTTTTTATTTTCCTGTCAATATTTTTTTCACTCATAAATTCAACTGCACTAGATTTAGAATGCAAGGGAAGTTAGACATACAAAGATAATTTTAATATGGTGCAATATACTAATGGCATATTGGAGTACATTAATAGGAGCATTGCCAGCAGATATAGGGAAGTGATTATTCCCCTTTATTCGGAACTGGTAAGGCCACATCTGGAGTATTATGTCCAATTCTGCATCCCCCTTTCCCGCCCATAGAAAGGATGTGGACTCAGTGGAGAAAGTCCAACAGAAGGCAAGAAAAATGATTAGGGAGCTGGAGCACATGACTTATGAGGAGAGACTGAAGGATTTGTGCTTATTTAGTCTACAGAAGAGAATAGTGGGGGGGATTTGGTAGCAGCTTTCAACTACCTGAAGGTGGGTTCCAAAGAGGATAGAGAAAGGCTGTCCTCAGTTGTGATAGATGTCAGAATGAGGAGCAATGGTCTCCAGTTGCAGTGGGGGAGGTCAAAGTTGGATATTAGAAAAATCTATTTCACTAGGAGGATGGTAAATCACTGGAATGGATTCCCTACCGAGATGGTAGAATTTCCACCCCTAGAGTTTAAGTCCCGGCTTGACAAAGCCTTGGCTGGGATGATTTAGTTGATTGGTCCTGCTTTTAGCAGGGGATTGGACTTGATGCCCTCCTGAGGTCTCTTCCAGTCCTAGGAATCTATTAACGTGTTTTCTCATCTAGTGATACATACTTTATATCCTTAACTGAATTAAACTGTGTAATAACTAGAGTTCTATAATTTTGTTTTGCATAGACCTGTTCTAATCCAGTGCTACAAGCCACCACAGATGAGCTTTCTAGTCGTTACGTGGAGATGATTAACAACTTGAGAGAGGATAAAGATAGAGAGATCCGTAATCTTAGGGTATGTTGATTATCATATATATCTATATATTCAATTGTATATGGACTTCAGAGCAAAGTATGGTTATAGGAAAGTGACAGGTTCCATTTTCAAAATTACAAAATGGGGGGGGGGGAGCGTATACTAACCAAATATACATACTTAGGGTATTTTGTAGTTTGATATGAGAACTAGTGGTTTCTATTTTGTATCATTGAAATACTGGCTTTGTTCATGTTATGTTTGGTTTATAACTAAAAATTCACTGTCCAGAAGTTGGTTTTAGAGATTTTTTTTTTTTCTGACTTCAAAATTGGGTTGACAGGTTTGTACGCATTTATAGATCCTGAGTTCAGCAACAAAAGCCTCGTGTATCTTGATGGGGGTGAAAAAACTAACCAAAAAGGCAGCTTTCATAAAATAAGACAGATCCTAATTTAAAGTATACCTATAAAACTTGTCACATAAGGGGTATGTATATTTGACCAGCTTAAAGATCATTTTTAATTGTACTATATTTGATAACCAAATGAATTTACCAGAGCAAGCTGAGTTTTCTAAACATTATACCTACTGATACCAAACAAAACACAAGCACCAGTGCACTACTAAAATAATATACCAACTCAGAACCACCCATTGCACCAAAAAAGGTGCTAACATATTTTAGTTGACTTACTCTTGAGTCTCCCTCTGGATACGTTTTACATTAATTGGTTATTTTAAGTAGCGTCTTTCTATGTGAGAATCCACATGAAGGGATGACATCTAAAGTGCTCTCAGTTGTACTAAGTGATAAATTGGAAATACAAATATTTTCTCCTCTTGCGAGAATACTTCAAAGTGCTGTACCAATAGCAGATCTAAAACTTTTAAACAAAAATTGGGATTTTAAGTATATGCCAGTAGGATACAGAACATAACAAAATTATTTTCTTATATGATGAAAATCTTTCATTTTCAGAGTAATATCCAGGTCTAGCCACACAAGTGGAGGACCATTGAATACCTATATTCAAGGTCATGATGATAATTTATGCTTATAGTATAAATCTTAAAGTAACAGAAATGAGAACAAAACATGGGAGAAGTAGTGGATGAAATAAAATGAATCCACAAATCTGTGTAAAATTAAATTAATTCTTGTTTAAAAGTGACCTACAAAGGAAGAGAAGTTGGTCTTTGTCTTTAGTTCATTATGTATTAAAAAGCCTGAAAAGCTTACTATATATAAATAAATTAATTAAATAAAGAGGAAGGGCGGGGGGATAGAATTCCATAGCTTGTTCATTGCAAGTCATCTTAAAGATACTTCGATCTCAAAACTATTATTTTCCTTAGTTTCCCTAATATGTGCATAACCATTTTTTAAAGTCCCAGATAAACCAGTTCCAGCAAGATATTTCAAGAAGAGATGGAAGTAACAGTGACATCCATATAAGGCTGCATGAACTGACTTCAATGTTGGAAGAAAAGGAGACTTTTATTAAACAGCAGCAAGAGGTAAAATAGTGTTTATTTGTGCTGCAGTTGTATACAGTCTATTATCACTCTTATCTGCTTGGGGACCATAAGACAATTCAAATTTCAGCTGTGTAAATAATTAGAATTTAAAGGGGAAGGTAGCGAAGATATGCCAAGGTAACAGATCAGTAGTGCTGGTCCCTTTACGTGCTCTATTCCATGTAAGCTGTAAGGCTTTGGTTTTCAGGACACTTTTCCCATTTATAATTATAATATAACATTCCTCTATAAGAATTTTTAATTCTGATCAACAGCTGCCCCTTCCTTTCATCCATGTTAGGTGGAGGCCAGTGGAGTCTATGAGCATGTTTCATAGAGAGAAGTTCTGCAATTTGTTTAAACTTTTATGTCTCCTGAAGCAGGTGTTAAGTTTTATCCAACCCCTTGTAATAACATCAACTGTTAGGCAGAGCCTGAAGGCCTTTCTTTGACCCAGTCTGTTGAGATAACAAAAGTTATTCCATAGTGTCTTGTGAAAGGAGTTTTTAACCTTAAGGGTTTTTTTGTGGCTTTAGAGTTAACGTTTAATGAAGGGTTCAGAATTATCATTTTTATTTTTGGTTTCCCTAGGAACTCTTCAGGTTGAAGCAAGAAAGATTCTCATCTGATCAATCCACAGCTGTAACAAAGTCTATCATCACCAAAAAGTAATGCAGCAATACAATTCCTTTAAAAAAATTTGCTCTTTGATTTTCATTATATACTGTTTTTTGCAGAAGCAATTGCCTGCCAGTGTCAGGTTATGAGAATTGCTTTTAAAATGTTTAACAACAGTGCTAAGAAAAATGTCTGGAGAGGATGCCCTTTATATAGTCCTACAAACTGTTTTAATGAAGTGTTCGGAGGGAGTGAAGATAAATCAATGTGTTCCTGCCTCTGAATCTCACTTGATAAACTCAACCAAAGGTTGTGTACGTCTGAGAAATGCCAGTATTCTTTGATTCAAATCTATCTATCCTGTTGCACTTTTTATTCAAAACAGTTGTATTTATGGTCAGAAAACTATCAATATACATGGCAACCTTTGTCATTGTGAATGCTGATTTAGATTTGCTTGCTTTGGGTATAAAAAATATAATACTGTTATATCCTTTATGCTCTTCTGAGTTAATCACACTGAAACTTGGTCTATCTACACTACTGAGTTAAGGTGACATAAGTGATAATATGTCAGCCTAATTTTTTAGTGTCTATGGTACAGCTTTTCTCCCACTATGTAAGTGCCCACTACACCTCAATAAGTTGCAGGTAGGATCAATGTCAGTGTATTTAGGATTTCTGCTGTTGTCAATTTAACGGATCCTATGGAGCTGTGAAATAAACAAGACAGCTGGGTCTCCACTCTTACACTCAGGTCAACTGCCATGGTCCCAAAGTGGGTTTCCCTGTCAGAAGCAAAAAGGTGCATGTGACTTCCCCCACGCTCCAGGCAAGGAGCTACATAGAGCTGAAAGCCCAGCCTTTTAGATCACACTGACAGGAGGATAATGTGGACATCAGCCACCTCAGTACTTACTGTGGACATGCCCTGAGAGAGCTGGGTTCTCTTCTGAATTGTGTAACAAAAAGGCCTCTCTGCTGTTTTTTTTTTTTTTAAATTAGTCTTAAAATATACCTCAGTTGTGTATGCAGTGTTAGGGAGGTGGACTGATTTGTATTAATTTAAAAATACTGTACAATTCTAGTGGGTTGTGGGTTATGAGAGTGCTTATTGTAAGCATGCATTGGTTTAGTTAATAGCAGTGCTCTAAGAAAGCAAGCAGGGAGGTAACAATGGGTTACCTCCTGACAAACTGACCTGAAGTTTAAGAAACAACATGAAAACTGTTTGGCTATATCTAGACTACGCTCTATTTTCTAAAGAGGATATGCAAATTCAGCAAGATCTTTTGAAAGTGAAAGTAGTCTGGATGTGGTTTTTTTTCCGGAAAAGAACCCTTTTTCGAAAAAGCTGCTCTTCTTCAAAAAATGAGCTTTATGTGTTTTTTTTTCGGAAAAGGGGTTTTTCCCAGGGAAAAAAAATGCGTCCAGACTACTTTCGCTTTCAAAAGTGTGATCGGAAGAAGATATGCAGATTCCCGTAGAATTTGTGTATCCTCTTTCGAAAATAGAGCGTAGTTTAGATGTACCCTTAGCTATGAAGATTCTTCATGCAGAATCCCCACAAGTTACACAGTTGTTTTGCTAAAGCTGGGGAACAAACCGGTAAAAAGGACAATACACAGTTAGAAACATGCTCTACAAGATCTGTAAAAATTTAAACAACTAATAGTCTTGTAGCACCTTGTAAAGACTAACAGGGAGGTTGAGGGAAGGGGAAAAAAGGGAGGAAAGAAATAGTTAGTGTGCATGCTACATGAAGCTAATAGAGAAGGTGAAAATTAAGTGCAAAATTGTTTTTGTTTTATGTTAGGATGTGGAATGTAGTGGGCCATCCAACCAATGTCTTGATTCATACTTTTGTGATGGGAATCAAACCTGTAAATGAAGTTAAGTTTTAAGGCTTCCCTGTGTAGATGGCTTGTGGAATTGGCCTGAAACAATACGATGACTTTAAGATCCATTAATGAGTGCCCGGGCAAGTTAAAATGTTCCCCAACAGGCTTCTGTGTGTTGCCTTTTCGGATATCTGATTTGTGTCCGTTAATTCTTTCCCATAGAGATTCTGCAGTTTGGCCAATATACGTGGCAGAGGGGCATTGCTGGCATTTGTTGGCATAGATCACATTAGTCAAAGATCTGTACATTTACCTTTGCCATTTATTTTTGTCTTTTGAGCATCCCTTTGATTTCATCTGTAATACTAATTAATGGGTGTTGTCAACTTAATCTTCTATGATTCTGTGCAAGAAACCTCAGGAGGCCATCTAGTCCAACTCCAAACTAAATCATGCCAACCAGAGTTTTGTCAAGCCTCACCCCAAAACCTCTAAGAATAGAGATTCCACCATCTCCCTAGCAACTCATTCCAGTGCTTTAACACCCTCCCAGTGAAGCAGGTTTTCTTAATAGCCAACCTAGATTTCCTCTACTACAACTTTAGACAATTGTTTCTTATGTCATCTGCCACCTCCCCCCTCATTCTCTTCTGCAGACTAAATAAGCCCAGTTCCCTAAGCCTCTCCTCATAATGTCCCCCAATCCACTAATCATTTTAAATGCCTCTGCTAGGTGCTCTTTAATTTGTCCATATCCTTTCTGTTGTGGGCCCCTAAAAATTGGACACAGTACTCTGGATGACACCTCACCAGTGGTAAATAGAGGGGGTAAATCACTTTCCTCGATCTGTTGGTACTGCTCCTCCTAATGCCACTAGCCTGCTTGGCTACAAAGGGACATGGTTGACTTTTATATTCAGCTTTTCATCTACTATAATCCCCAAGTCCTTTTCTGCAGAACTGCTGCTTAGCCAGTTGGGCCCCAGTCTGTAAAAGTGTTTGGGATTCTTCCATCGTAAGTACAGGACTCTTTACTTGTCCTTCATGAACCTCATCAGATTTCTTTTGGCCTAATCCTCCTATTTTGTCTAGGTCACTCTGGACTGGGGATGTAGTAGTGTAACCTTTCAAATATTAACCGATAAGCACGAGCTTATTGGTCACCATAATGATTACACTCTGGCTTCTGTCCCTGCTCCTGGGAAGCTGACTGCCACCCCAGACTGCTGTCTCTGTATCACAGGTAGCAGTGCAGGATGGCAGCCATCTCCCCAGGAGTAGGTCCAGTAGGCAGGAGTATAAGTTATATACTGCAGAGGTGGCAGCGTGTAATCTCCAAGATTTGTAATGGTTACACTGTTACTTAATTAACTGCTTTTTAACATCTCTCCTAAGGACCCTATCCCTATTCTCCAGCATGTGTACCTCTTCCTCCACTTAGTGTCATTTGCAAGCTTGCAAAGGGTGCAGTCCATCCCATCACCCAGATCATTAATGGAGAAGTTGAACAAAATTGGTCCTAGGTCCTGTCCCTGGGGCACTCTGCTTGATACTGGCTGCCAGCTAGACATTGAGCTGTTGTCTGCTACCCATTAAGTCAGACAATCTAGCCACCTTACAATCCATTCGTCCCAGCCATACTGTGGAAGACCATATTGAAAGCTTAGCTAAAGTCAAGGTATCCATATGCACCCCTTTCCCTATATCCACATAGCCAATTATCTCATCACAGAAGGCATGACTTGCCCTTGTTGAATTCATTTTGACTGTTCCTGATCACCTTCATCTTCTCCAAATGTTTCAAATTAATTCCTTGCGTGGATCTGCTCCATGATTTTTCCCTGGGACTGAGGTAAGGCTGACTGGTCTGTTCTTCGATCCTCTTTCCCTTTAAAAAAAAAAAAAACCCTGACATTATGTTGGCCTTTTTCCAATGATCAGGGACCAGTTGCCATGGTTTTCAAAGATAATGGCCAAAGGCTTTGCAGTCACATCAGACGACTCTCTCATAAGAATATAAGAACAGCCAAAGGTCCATCTAGGTCAGTGTCACTGTCTTCTGACAGTGGCCAATGCCAAGTGCCCCAGAAAGAATGAACAGAACAGGTAAGTATCACGTGATCCCTCCCCTGTCATCCATTCCCATCTTCTGACAAACAGAGGCTAGGAACATCATTCCTACCTATCCTGGCTAATTGCCATTGAGGGACCTATCGACCATGAATTTATCAGTCTTCTCTGAACTCTGTTAAAGTCCTGATCTTCACAACATCCTCTTGCAAGGGGTTCCACAGGCTGACTGTGTATTGCATGAAAAAATACTTCCCCTTGTTTTAAACCTGCTACCTTTTTTCATTTGGTGACTCCTAGTTCTTGTGTACAGGAACAAGCAAACAACTTTTCCTTATTCACTTTCTCCACACCAGTCATACATTTTATACTTCTGTATCATATCCCTGCCTAGTCTCTTCTTTTCTAAATGGAAAAGTCCCAGTCTTTTTAAACTCTCCTCATATGGCAAATTTTTCCAAACCCCTAATAATTTTTGTTGCCTTTTTTCTGTACTTTTTCCAGTGCCAAGATTTGTTGTTCTTTTTTTGAAACGCGGTGACCACATCTGCACTAAGTATTCAAGATGCGGGCATATTATGGATTTATATAGTGGCAATAAAATCTGTTTTATTCTTTATCCCTTTATTAATTATTCCTAACATTTTGTTTGCTTTTTTGATTGCTGCTGCACATGGAGTGGATGTTTTCAGAGAACTACCACAGACTCCAAAACCTCTCTTGAATGGTAACAGCTAAATTAGTCCCCATAATTTTGTATGTATAGTTGGGATTATGTTTTCCAATATACATTACTTAGCATTTATCAGCACCCTCAGATGCATTAGATCCATCTCCATGGACCTGTGAATGTCCAGCTTTTCTGAATATTCGTTAATCTGCTCTTTCTCCACTAAGCTACTCACCTCTTCCTCTTACTATGCTTCCAATTGCAGCAGTCTGGGAGCTGATCTTGTTTGTGAAGAAAGACAAAAAAAGCATTTAGTACTTCAGCTCTTTCCACATCACCAGTCACTAGGTTGCCTCCCTCATTCAGTAACAATCCCACACTTTCCCTAACCACCTTTTTGTTGCTAAAATACCTGTAGAAACCCTTCTTCTTATCCTTCACATCCCTTGCTAGCTGCAACTCCAGTTGTGCTTTGGCTTTTCTGATTATACCTCTGCATGCTCAAGCAATGTTTTTATAATTCCTACCTACTCATCTAAGTTTCCTCATCTTGTAAGCTTCCTTTTTGTGTTTAAGCTCACCGAAAATTTGTCCAAGCCAAGCTGGTAATCTACCATATTTACTATTCTTTCTGCACATGAGGATGGTTTGTTCCTGTGCCCTCAGTAAGACTTTGTTAAAATACAGCCAGGTCTTCTGGACTCCTTTCCCCCTCGTATTAGCCTCTTGGGGATCGTGCCCATCAGTTCCCTGAGGGAGTCAAAGTTTGCTTTTCTGAAGACGAGGATCCGTATTCTGCTGCTTTCCTTTTCTTGTTGTTGTCAGGATCCTAACACAACTATATGGTTACTGCTGCCCAGGTTGCCACCCAGTTCTGTTTCTTCTACCAATTCTTCTCTGTGAGCAGCAGATTAAGAGAAGTATGATATTGATTCCAGAAGGAACAAAAGTCTTTGCATTTCTTGTTCTCCGGAGTGGTGAACAGATCTAGATGGGGCGTCTCCCACCTATAGAAGATTGAGCATATCACATCTTCTCTGACAGACCACTTGTGGACCATGAAGGTCCTGTTGAGGGCATCTGTCAGTGTGTTCTGCAACCCTGGCAGGTATTGGGCTTCTTTGTGGATTTTGTGTGTTATACTATGGGTCATGGACTTTGCACCTCAAGGCAGAGGCTGGACAACCGTGCCCCTCCCTCCCTGCTTGTTTATATAAAACCATCGCGGTCCCATTGTCTGTACACACTGACATGCACTGGCCCTGCATCTGGGGTCAGAACACCTGACTGCCTTCAATTCCTTCACATTGAAGTGAAGCACTGTGCCCATGGGAGACCACAGTCCTTGGGTCCTCAAGTCCCCCCAGTGGATTCCCCCACCCTATGGCAAACTGCACCCCTTCTGACAGGTTCAGTGGGTTCATTCACCACCTGAGAGAATCTATCACCCACTGGGGAATAGACCACCATTTCCAGGCTGTCACGTGTCTGCATGTAGACCAAGGTGAGTCATCCTTGAAGGGGACTGAGGCATGAACATGGATATCTGATCATGTGGCAGCATGATTCCATGTGACCTAGAAGTGTGAGGTACACTCTCGCCATTGTAACAGGACACTGGGTTAAGAGTGTATATCAAGTCCTGTATCACCTGAGTCCAGGTTTCCAGGAAAGATGCTCTCCCTTGGGTTGAGTCCAAGGTCTCCCCTATAAACTCTGTTCTTTGCACTGGACTCAGGACCAACTTCTCTTCGTTGAGAAGGATGCCCAGGGCTCTGAACAGCTCTAACGCAAGGCCCACGTGTGTGAAGTGGTTCTCTGGAAGTCGCTTTTAGCAACCAATTGTCCATATAGGGAAAACCTGGACCCCTCTTGTGCAGGAAGGCTGCTGCCACCACCATATATTTGGTAATACTCTTGGGGCAGTAGACAGGCTAAACAGGAGCACTGCAAACTGATAATGCTCATTTGCTACTGTAAACCTGAGGTAGCACCAGTATCATGGAAGGATTGAAATGTGGAAGTATGTGTCCTTCATAACGAGGCCAGCAAACCAGTTTTCCGGATCCAGACAGGGAATTACAGTGATGGAATTAAGGGTGCCTCTGGGAAGCCGGGTGTGCATCCCTAGTGACTTCATGGTTTCCTGGAAGTCTTTGAGGGAATGCAACTTAGTCTGTCTGGTCCGAAAACAGACTCTTGCCATTAAAGAGGAGGTCCTGCAACATATACTGGACCTCTGGGGGAAGCCCTGAAAGGTCTGAAGCCATGCTGAATGGTGCATGGCCTCCCTCATCAACAATGTCTTTGCCACCAAGTCTGCAGAGTCTAGGGCTGCTTGTAAAGAGGTCTTAGCTATGGTGAATCCTGGTAGGAATCATGGGGCAGGAACTCCTTATACTTCGATAGCGCCTACCACTACTTGAATGCGTAATGGCTGAGGATCACCTGTTAGAGATCCTCAGCAGTAGGCCTTTTGCAGATTAGACTTTTCTGCCAAACAGATCAGTTGTGTTGGCCTTAGGGAGCAGGGACCTGCTGTCCTTGTCTCTCCTTCTCGTTGACAGCTGATACCTCGAGAGAGGAGGGATGGGGATGTGAGAACCCATTGGAGGAAACGAAGTACCTTCTCTCAACCGGGGTCTGCCACAAATGTGTATAATTTGACTGAATAGTCCTTAGAACTGGTAGAGCAACCCTTGATGGTCCCTCTTTTGACAGAATGTCCTCTATGGGGTCCTCTGGCTCATCTGTCTCCTCCATGGGGAGATTCATATTCTGGGCAACCCGTCGTAATAATTCCATGACTCGCTTGGTGCCCCCCAGGAACTCAGTGCCAGGGCCGCCGCCGGTGCTGATGGTGGTGCGCACTGTGCCAGTGGGGTCAATCCCTCTGAAGAGGAGGATGACCTGTTCTGGTGCAGTTTTGTGGACTGGGGTCAATGTAGCATTGCTGGCTTCCCCCTCTAGTGGTGTGGTCTCGGCTGTGTGGGTAGTTTATCATGCATCCTGGATGCCTCAGTTCCTGACATTTTTATCAGGTCTTGGACTGCCTCATAGGTATCAGGCGTCAAGGGAGAATTCAAGACCTGCACCGGACTCGTGTCTCGGTGACAGGTTGTGTGCCAGACTCAAGGGCCCCAGTCCTGGGCCAGAGTTGATGGCAAGTCCTGGGCCTCCCACGCTGGGGATTGCTTCCACTGTGCTTGGTTTTCTCTTGACCGGACTTATGAGGCGCTCTGCCTCTGCCCTCTTTCCTGCTTCATGGTATCAATGAAGTAGACCTATTTCTTGGCGCCACATTCTTCAGTGATGTGGAACTCTGGTGCTGGTAGTCCTTAGCCTTTCAGCCTGCAGCACATGGAGGCTGGAGCACTCGATACCAAGTTGGCTGCAAATGCCGATTTCTTGGCCTGGGGAGGTTTCAGTGCCGCCTCTATATGGAGCTATTCTAGTCTATACTCCCAGTCCTTCCTGGTACGGGGCTTGAAACCTCTACAAATTTTGCACTTTTCAGTGAGATGTTCTCCACCCAAACAGTGAAGGCACATGTTGTGTGGGTCGCTTTTGGGCATAGGGCACTTGCACACTGTACATGACTTAAAGCCTGGGGCGTTAGGCATGCCCTGGCACCCCAGAGGGGCTACAGTCTTTGTGCACTTGTCTGCTTTTCCAGTAACGACAATGACTTGCTATTTACAAGAAAGATGATGATGATGAGAGCTAAATAGTAGGGACTAGGTACTTGCCAAGGCAAAACAGCTAGGAAGTTCTATTGCTGTCTTAGATGGTAAGAAGAACTAAGGGAAGGTTAGGGTTGGCAATGGTATATATGTGCTAATATAGCGGTGCCGCTATAGCGGTCTCCACAGCTGACCCTATGGGAGCTGCTAGGAAAAAAGTTTCAGATGCTTGTGCACATGGTGAACATACACCTGACTGAAATTGATGTGAATAAGCACCCGAAGAACCTAGTTTAAAGCGCTGCTCACAAGTTAGCAAGCTTGACTGCAAATATACTCCCTTCATTAGGTGTATCCCATCTTTTCTTAGCAGTCCTTATTTCTGGAACATCATACCATAATTGAAGAATCCAAAACCCTCTCTCAGACCTGAATCATGGCATATAGTTTCTAATGGGTGACTGGCTGTAGAAGTGTATTTCCACAAGTATTTTTTTTTAAAGTGGATGCTTTTTTGAAGAGAGAATTTCCATTGGTGACCAATTGAATAATACTTTAAAGTCATGCACATATCTAGAACAAATCTGGGTGAGAACTAATCTAGAAGAGAGTATGGGGGGATGTTAGAAGTTTGGTTGTCTACGTTAAAATATAGGTGTTTAAAAAACATAGGCATTTTAAAAAGTTAACAATATTCTACTTTTTCAACAGGTACATAAACCAATATCCAATCCTTGGTCTCCTGTCTGATGACTTCTTGATGACATCATCAATTAGACAAACAGACTATTGAGGAAACTGAAGCAATGTAGAAAAACATGTAAGTTATCGATGTTATGCCATTACTTGTTATCAATGTGCAGATTAAGTTCTTTAGTGGTATTTAGGGAGTTCAGGCTTTAAAGAAGCTGAAAATGGACTTGTAAAAAGCATTAAAGCAACAGGAATTTAAAAGCCTATTTTGGAGGTTTCTTTTCTATCTCAGTAAATAAAATAGCAAAATGAGCAACAAAAGCAGCTCAGAGCATGCACTTGTCTATTATGAAACTATGACATTTCTAAAGATGGTTTATGAAGGCTGGCAAAAAATAAATAGAAGAGCCCTCTACCTTTTCCTCTTTCCTATTGTACCTCATATTTTACAACTGTACTTCAGCTTTTGAAAGGGTTGCTATTACACCATAAATTGTATTGTTATGGGGTAAATCTCAATGTAGATTAAGCCAAATCAGCAGGTAAATCCCAGAATTGAAAATGTGCCTTATTTCTATTATGTGCCACACCATCAATAAAGCAATTTGAATAAGCGACTCATAGAAAACTCAAAGCCCAGGCATGAGTTTTAGGAGTCTTTTTACAATAGATAACAAGCTAGAGCAGTGCATAGGGGCTTGTTTTCAGATAGAAGTAGTTTGCAGATTTCTGGGAGCAATACTTTAACCCTGAATGTAAATTCTTCCGTACTATCAACAATAAATATACGCTCCGCACCCTAAATTGAGCTGGAACTTCATGCAGACCAAACAGTTCCTTTCACTGAAGACATAGATACATGGCAGGTAGGAAAGACGAGGATTTAGGAGCATGGTAGATGATAACTGGGAGACTGCTCCTATGATGCCTTCTACAGTAGGAACAAACTCAGTTCTGAAGAGAAGAGGATATAAGAAAGTAGAAAGGTGGTAATAGTAAAAGAGATTGCCTTTTGCAAAGTGAGAGATGATCGCCGTACAGGAATTTAAACGAGGGAATTTTACTAAGAGTTAGGCTAAATATGGAAGAAACAATAAAAACTAAGCCTAGAGGAGATGCCAGTGAAAATGGATTAGACTTAATTTTGTAGAGAATGAGTTTGAGATGGCTGCTACATGTAAGTGCTACATACTTGTATAAAGTAAAAGGAGAAGTTAAAGCTGTTCAAAAGTTAGTTGTGTTTGTTTATTTCACTACAGGAGAGCAAGAGTATTATAAGCTGAGAAACTGAGTTTTTGTTTCCTGAAAACACCAGGATAACTCCCTAAATGAAAAATCCCTCCTACACTTAATCCTGCTCCCAATAAAATCAACAGCACCAGGATTTCCTTCAAAATCTTATATAGTAGAATCGCAGAATTAACTGACCAGTAAACGACACACCTCATTTAGAACCAGATGTATGCTATGAAACAGCAAAAAAGATTTTAAAAAATATACTACTGTTACGGGAAAGAAGCATTTTTCTTCTGCATAGTAAAGTTTCAAACTGTATTAAGTCAGTGTTCTGTTGTAAACTTTTAAAAGAACATCCATAACATTTTATTTCAGAGTTAAGGATAACCTCCATTCCCAAGATGTTCATAACTCTGAGGCTCTGCAGCAGGTTTCAATTGAAAAGAAAGGATTTCACTTAGGTTACAAACCTATGATAATATAGGATTATATTAGAAGTGTTTTATTTTTAACTCTAACAACAAATAAGATAAATTTCAGTTTGTTGCAATTACCACAAAAATTATCAGCTTTTAAGCAAATTTTTGTCACTGAAATGTGGTGGTACGTATAGTTAAAATTTTGAAAAGCACCTATGTGCGCAAATTAATGGATCTTTAAAGAATTACATTTGAGTATCACAATCTTTATACTTAAAAAGTGCCTAAGGTGAGGGCCTGAATGGGAATTAAGGCTGTTCACTTTAGGTATCTGAATCGCATAAAAAGTCAGATTAAAAAAACAAGTTTATTGCATAGATTTAATTGTAAGCAACAGTACATGTACAGAAAAATTATCACATATGTGAAATCTAATGTGATCTTTGTTTTGTGACGGAAATAACTTCCCCTCAACTAATTGCTTATTTCTTTTAGGAGTGAACAGATTCAGTGAAGGTCCCAGCTGCTCAAAAAAGCTCACCAAATTACTGTATTATTGCTTTACTTTCTCATCATCAAAAGGTTCAGTCTAATATTTAGAACCAGCTTTTCCCTGAACTTCTATCGAAGTGTGTGTGTTAAAGAGACATGCAGTGGAAAATAATGGATTGTGAAAAGCAGTGGCTGACTTTACTTAAAGCAAACAATTAACTTTATCTGATGAACATGCATTTTTCATAGTCTGCTTATTACAACCACTGTCTCATTTTCGTAACACAATACCCAGCATTACATGCAGTTAAATCTCCTACATTCTCTATGGAGACGAAAAGCAACTGGCCGAATCATTTATGAAGTTCAGTCCTTTCAGACCACACTATGTAAAGCAATTATTTCCATTCCTGTTACGTATTGCATACTAAGAAGAGTGGACCAACCTTTCTTCCCCTATTTAGTTTGCATATGGCATATTGGCTTTTTCTCTGCATGCATGGTAAATAATACCAGTTATGAAAAGTAGAAGGCAAAATTACATTGATTACAAATGATGTGGCAAAGTTTGATATATGCCTCTGTAGTAAGCCTATTCGCATATCTTGCAAAGGTATGTTCATGATGTTCATACCCCAAAAATGGATATTTTTATGATACACTTAAGTGTTTACAAGATTTTCTAGCTGTAGAAACTGGTATCGCTATTTTAAAGTGTGTTACTTTACTACTTCACAGATCTCACACTGGTTCCAGTAGTGCATTTATGTTTTCTCATCTGTCCATACTGAGATCAAATGCTAAGTGCTGCCATGAGAGGTGTATCTAGAACTTATGGAGAATACATTTTTTTTTAAAAAAAAAAAAATGCATACAGAAAACAAACTGGTATCTTTGCAAGATTATCTCAAAAATGCATGAAAAATTCTAAAAGAAAAAGTTACCTTTCTGAAAACACAACATTTTTCTACATAAATTAACCAAAATGCTTTAACCTGGGAGCAATTCCATGCCAGATAATTTCTGTTATCCAGCTCCTCACTGTTGGGCCACAAGTGGTGAATGCTAGTTTACAGGATTATATTGCCAGATTAGCAGATATATTTTACAAAAAACATCTATAAACTTTTAAATTTAAGGCAACTAAGTTTTTAAAAAGTGCACTTGAGATCATATGAATAGGTTTTTGACTGAACATTTATAAACTGAAAAACAGTTGCAACTATCCGTACCATGGCATAGTTTAAGATCCTTGAAATTTACTTGTAAATCAAAATTTCAAGGATGTGGTGTAGAGATTCTATTATAGTGGGAAAAGTAGAATGAAAATAGTGCTTGGGTCTATCTATATTCTCTGTTGTTAAGGGAGCAAAATTGCCATTTGATTCAGGACCACAGAATGTGTTCCAGTGATTTTGGTATAAGTAATATAATGGAGTGGGGTTTGAAAGAAATACATAGATACCGGGAAGAGAGGAATTAAGGGATCTATAATACTTAAATAGGTGCGAGTTTTTCGTTGCTTTTGTAAAGGTTTTCTTTTCTATATTTCTGCAAACTAATTGTTATATTATAGGCAGTTGGAATTCATTTTATATCCACACAGATGGTCAATATGTGTGTTGGTGAGAGCACTTGTGAGCTATGGATGAGAACAGCTGTGAAATAAACATCTGTCTATTAATAAAAGTGTGCAAGTTTAATTTTCTGTTAACAAAACTTGACATCGATGCGTCCGCCTGCTTTAAAAAACTTCTAATGTATCTAAGAATGAAAAGATAGACATTAATTGACTAGGCTACTTTATACTACGTTTTTATTTAACACTGTTACTAGACACCAAATCATTCTGGGACAAAGTTTTCAGAATGATCAGGTCATCCACGCAGGTACTAAGGATAGTGGAACAAAGATAGCAGAGTATGCTGAAGGGTTCTCGGGGATAAAGCCATACTCGCTTTATAGTCCTACATGCTGCAGACTTAGGGTAAGCACTAAAATCATCAATATTTTTAATTTTGAGAACATCAGAAATAAACAGTTACTGCCTCCCTTCTACCCCAATGTTATGAAAAAAATGAAGACTAACACATGGGGCAAAAATTCCTCAAATTGAAGGAATCCTCAGTGTGATCATTCAAATGTTCAGTAGTGACAAATCCATCCACCCTTACTCAAATGGCCCACTGACATCATCTCTGATTTCACAATTTCAGACACACTGAAGTTTGAATTGGTCACAACTCAAGATTTGCTTCATTCCAAAGCAACTTCCCCCATTAGGGCTTGTTTCTATACTTAAGAAGTTTTTTCATACGACAGGAAATTGCTCCATCAAGCAACCCTCATTCTTTGATCTGGGCTTCAGAACAACACTGGTGGAGTTGACAGCTAAGGATGACAAAGGTGGGCAGCAAACCATGACATGAACTTCAGAACACAATGAGCATTTTGTCACGCATCTTAATAGGAGTAGGATCAGACCCCGCTTTCAAACTCCTAAAAAATTAAAATATGAATAAGGCGACATCTACTGCACAATGTTAGCCATGGATAAGAAAGTATGGGACTCATCAGCTTCTCTCTGTAGAGATAGGACCTTTAAGTTAATTATAGAACATCTGACAAATTAACTTTCTGCAAATTATTGAAATGACATTTACACCGTTTAAAATAATTCTCATCTAGTCATGATGCAAATGTAAAGGAATTCAAAGCATTACAGCGGGGTCTGGGGAGCCCCAGCAGTGACTAGGAACCCCTGGCAGAAGCAAGGCCGGTGGCTGCTAGGGAGACCTTGCCAGGAACTCCCAGTGGGAGCGGGGCTGGTGGCTGCCTGTAAGCCCAGCCAGGAACTCCCAACAGAAGTAAGGCTGGCAGCAACGGGAGACTCAGGGCAAGGAGTCCCACAATCCAGAGAGGTGCCTAGGAGTGATCTGGTGGTCAGCAAGGGAGCATTCACCTCTCCTGATCCTGTAAACCCTCTGGTTTGGCAGTGCTCAGGTCCTGAGGGTGCTGGACCAGGGAGGTCTAACCTGTAATAACTAAAGGCTGCATTTCCCCAAAAGAATGACTCAGGTAAGTAACCCAAATTCTCTTATTACAGACTTCCATGTTTATCCGGGCTAGTGCAACCACATACAATTCATCCTCAAAGCAGTACATCTTGGCAGCTCAGAACCACCCACCTTTAGGTCCTGTTCCTTTTGCTGACTTCAGAAGCCCTCTTCAAGGGATTCATCATTAACACTGGAAGGGAGTGTGTCAGTTTGGATCACAGAAATCCCTTTGGGTTGTCCCCTGGTCATAGACTCATAGAACTGGAAGAGACCTCAGAAGGTCATCAAGCCCAGCCCCCTGCTCTAGGCAGGACCAATCCCAACTAAATCAACCCAGCCAAGGCTTTGTCAAGCCGAGACTGGAACACCGCTAGGGATGAAGACTCCACTACTTCCCTAGGTAACCCATTCCAGTGCTTCACCATCCTCCTAGTGAAATAGTTTTTCCTCATATCTAACCTGGACCTCTCCCACCACAACTTGAGACCATTGCTCCTTGTTCTGCCATCTGTCACTACTGAGAACAGCCTCTCTCCATCCTCTTTTTGGAACCTCCCTTCAGGAAGTTGAAGGCTGCTATCAAATCCCCCCTCACTCTTTGCTTCTGCAGACTAAAGAGACCCAACTCCCTCAGCCTCTCCTCATAGGTCATATGCTACAGTCCCTAATCATTTTGGTTGCCTTCCGCTGGACCCTCTCCAATGTGTCCACATCCTTTTTGTAGTGGGGGGCCCAGAACTGGACACAATACTCCAGATGTGGCCTCACCAGAGATGAATAAAGGGGAATGATGACATCTCTGGATCTACTGGCAATGTTCCTCTTAATGCAACCTAATATGCCATTAGCCTTCTTGATTACAAGGACACCCTGTTGACTCATATCCAGCTTCTCATCCACTGTAACCCTCATGTCCTTTTCTGCAGAACTACTACTTAACTGGTTGGTCCCCAGCCTGTAACACTGCTTGGGATTCTTCCGTCCCAAGTGCAGGACTCTACACTTGTCCTTGTTGAACCTCATCAGAGTTCTTGTGGCCCAATCCTTCAATTTATCTAAGTCACTCTGGACCCTATCTCTGCCCTCAAGCTTAGTGTCATCTGCAAACTTGCCGAGGGTGCTATCCATCCCCTCATCCAGGTCATTAATAAAGATACTGATCAAAACCGGTCCTGAACCGAACATTGGGGCACTTCACTAGAAACTGACTGCCATCCTGACATCAAGCTGTTGATCACTACCCGTTGGGCCCGACAGTCTAGCCAGCTTTTTAGCCATCTTACAGTCTGTTTATCCAATCCATACTCCTTTAACTTGCTGGTATGAATATTGTGGGAAACCGTAGCAAAAGCTTTGCTAAAGTCAAGGTATATCACATCCACTGACATTCGCATATCCACAGAGCCAGTTACCTCATCATAGAAGCTAATGAGATTGGTCAGGCATGACTTGCCCTTTGTGAATCCATGCTGACTATTCCTAATCACTTTCCTTTCTTCCAAGTGCCTCAAAATGGATTCCTTAAGGATCCCCTTCCATGATTTTTCCAGGAACCGAGGTAAGACTGACCGGCCTATAGTTCCCTGGATCGTCCTTCTTCCCTTTTTTGAAGATGGGCACTACATTTGCCTTTTCCCAATCATCGGGGATCTCTCCCAATCTCCACAATTTTTCAAAGATAATGGCCAAAGGCTCCTCAATGACATTTGCCAACTCCCTCAATACCCTCAGATGCATTAAGTCCGGACCCATGGATTTGTGTACGTTTAGCTTTTCTAAATAGTTCCTAACCTGTTCTTTACCCACCAAGGGATGACCATCTTCATCCCATCTTGCGTCACTTAGCGCATTAGTCTGGGAGCCGACCTTGTCCGTGAATATAGAGACAAAGAAACATTGAGTACTTCAGCTTTCCCCACATCATCTGTCACTAGGTTACCTCCTTCATCCAGTAGGGGCCCCACACTCTCTCTGATCACCTTCTTCTTGTTAACATGCCTGTAGAAACCTTTCTTGTTATCCTTCACATCCTTAGCCAGTCGCAATTCCAATTGTGCTTTCGCCTTCCTGATAACCTCCCGGCATCCTCGAGCTATACCTTTAAACTCCTCCCTAGTCATTTGTCCAAGTTTCCACTTTTTGTAAGCTTCCTTTTTGTGCTTAAGTTCACCAAGGATTTCCCCCATAAGCCAGTCCGGTCTCCTACCATGTTTGCCTCTCTTGCTACGCATCGGGATGGTT
Source organism: Pelodiscus sinensis (assembly GCF_049634645.1). Taxonomy (NCBI): domain Eukaryota; kingdom Metazoa; phylum Chordata; order Testudines; family Trionychidae; genus Pelodiscus; species Pelodiscus sinensis. The sequence goes on from NC_134723.1 coordinate 15,100,256, forward strand.
TCTTTCTGTGCCTTTAATAAGGCTTTTTAAAATACTGCCAGCTGTCCTGGATGCCTTTCCCCTTCATGTAAGCATCCCAGGGGATTCTGCCCATCAGGTGTCTGAGGGAGTCTCAATCTGCTTTTCTGAAGTCCAAGGTGTGTATTTTACTACTCTCTTTTCTTCCTTTGGTCAGGATCCTGAAATCTACCATCTCATGATCACTGCTTCCCAGGTTGTCACCCACCTCTACTTCCCCTATTAGTTCCTCCCTGTTTGTGAGCAGAAGGTCAAGCTGCGCACGGCCCCTCGTCAGATCCTTCAGCACTTGTGCCAAGAAGTTATCCCCAACATTCTCCAAAAACTTCCTGAATTGCCTGTGTACTGCCGTATTGGTTTCCCAGCAGATGTCAGGGTGATTAAAGTCCCCACGAGAACCAGGGCCTGCGATCTGGAAGCTTCTCTCAGTTGTCCGAAGAAAGCTTCATCTACCTGATTCGGTGGCCTGTAGTAGACACCAACCACAACATCACTGCTGTTGTTTGCACCTCTAAACTTAACCCATAGACTCTCAACAGGTTTTTCTCCCTCTATATACTGGAGTTCAGAGCAATCATAGTGCTCTCTTACGTATAGTGCAACTTCTCCTTTTCTCCCCTGCCTGTTCTTCCTGTATGGTTATACCCTTCCATGACAGTGCTCCAGTCATCCCACCAAGTCTGTTATCCCAATTAAATCATATTTCTTGCACTGGGCCAGGGCCTCCAGTTCTCCCTGTTTGTTGCCCTGGCTTCTTGCATTAGTATACAAACATCTCAGATAACCAGTTGATTGCCCTGCCTTCTGGTGTGCTGATCAAGCTGCCAATGCCCACCTTTCTGTGCTCTGAGGCTCCCCACTACTGTCGTCTTGCTGGGCCAGAAGCTCTGATCTCCCCCAGCCAAGGCAGAGATGATGATTCCACCCCCAACAGAGCAATACAGACAGGCTACTTCTAGACTGGCATGATTTTCCAGAAATGCTTTTAACGGAAGTAGGAATAAGAGATCCTTCGGAAAAGGGTTTATTTTCTGGAGAATCATGTCTAGACTGGCGCTTTTCTCCGGCTTATCCCCAAGCTGGAAAAAAGCGGCAGCCATGTTAATGCAAATGCCGTGGGGGATATTTAAATCCCCCGCAGATTTGCCTATTCCAAAGTGTCTCATCTGCATCCCTTTTCCGGAAAAGGAGTGCAGTGTAGACACAGCCCTATTGTTTGGCTTTTTCTCTTGTGTCCCTGTGCCCAAGGTGGGAATTCTTCATACTCAGTTCAAACTTCTCTCACCTCAAGTGAAAAAGTACAATATCCAAAATGGATTGCAGCATCAGGTGACCTGGTCACATGTCACAGAGCTATTAATTCTTCTTCGAGTGGTCCCCGTGGGTGCTCCACTCCAGGTGTCGGGTCCCGGCGCCGCTGGTCGGAAAGTTTTCATAGCCGTAGCCGGGCCGGACCGCGCATGCGCGAGCGCAGCGCTTGGCGTTCGCGCCTTTGCAACGGTCCGGCCCCCCCTCGTCAGTTCCTCTCAGCCGCCCGTGGTTGCTGGCGGAAGGCCGCTTCTCTCCTCAGACAGGAACCGTCCTTTTAAAAAAAAAAAAAAAAAAAAGAAGAGAGAAGAAAGATAGTTAGTCGAATTGGATAAGAATAGTTAGTTTATAAAAAAAAAAAAAAAGAAGAAAGGAAAATTATGCCTGGGTCACCAGGTTGTAAGCGGTGCATTCAATGCAAGGAAGCCATGCCCGCATCTGACAGGCATGAAGCCTGTGTAAGATGTCTGGGAGAAGCGCATGTGCCACAAAAATGCACTCATTGCGCAAAATTAACTCCCAGGGCGCGCAGAGAAAGATATGCGTTTAAAGCTGCTTCTCTGCGATAAGGCACTACAGCCTTCTGAGCAGCAGCTCTCAGAATCTCCCGGAGGGCAAGGGAAAAGATCAAGGTCCCCACCGGCAATGGGAACAAAAAAGAAAAGAGCTTCCCCTACGCGTTCCCTCCCGCCTCCTTCACTGTCACGTGTTCCTCAGGGACATAAGCAGGGTGCCTCCGGGGCCGCAAGACAGCCAGAGAGGTCGCATAAGCCGCAGGCGGCAACATCAAGCCGCACGTCATCGGCACCGGCTCTGCGCCCCACTGAGAGCGCGATTGACTTACAGCGCTCGGCACCGCTACAAGGGCTGGAGCCGCGGCAGTCTGCCCAGCCGCAAACCCGAGCGGCACCGCAAACGGCTGCTCTAAGCCAGAGCAAGCCAGCACCGGGTCCGGCACCGGATACAGCTCTGACAGACGGCACCGGGGAGCATAGCGAACGGGGCTGGCAGAGCGCCCCCCACCGTGCCGAGTCGGCACCGGCGGATCAGCTTACTGTTGCAGCCGCACCGGAGGAGCAGCTGCCTACGGTGCCGGGCAGGGCAGCAAGACAACATGACGATGCTGTCTTAATTATTCCTCCCCCTGCCAATTCTTCTTTATCAGCACAAGGGAGGGAGGCTCCTCCTACCTCTGCAGTCCCCACTAAGGCTGCTAGGAAGTCAGTACTGAGACATTCAATTTCACCATCACTTGAGCCTTCAATCTCTCCCTCTCATTCACCGAGGATCAGTCATCTCGCGTCTTCTCATAACCAAACAATGTCCCCACAATGGAGATCAAGGTCTCGTTATTCTGACCATCGCGAACGGTATCATTATTATCATCGGGAATCGTCATACAGATCCCGCTCACCAAGCTACTCCCCCCCGAGATCCTATCATAGGGGGTATGCCAGTAGATACTCCTTGCGGAGGTCGTCTCCTGACCACCCTGAACATAGGGGCAATCGATCATCTTCCGAATATGGAAGACTTTGTTGGAAATAAGCCAGGACACTCTGGATGCAGGTGAAAACAAGCGGAGGATTTATTATACATCAGCTGATGGAGTGACACGCAGGGGTTACCCTGGTGAACACTGGTTAATTAACACTATACAATAGGTTATATAGTCAGCAGGTGGACGGAGGAAAAATGATTTGATAGGTCTAGCAGCAAGACGAAATGAGCACATAAGCCAATAGAACTACTAAAGATTACATAATATCTCTGCCCATTGCAAAGTAACAGCTCGTTAATTAATATACAGGTGGTTATTGTTCAAATGCCAAAACATGTCAGCAAAACAGTAATAACATTTTAGTCTGCATAGATGATGATGTTGCTATAGCAGGCGGGTATGGCCTTGAGTTGGTGCAGCGCTTGGTTCTCAGGCTTATTATCTAGGAGTGAAGCAAGACAGTTTAAGCAGATTTTATGAATGTTATCTTAAGCAAAATGTGTTACGTTACTAACTGAGACCCTGTCTGAGTGTTTTAGAACGTGGTTGCTATGGTGTCCAGGGTCGTTCCACTGTCTGCAGCTCTTATCTTGACTGTGGTGTTCCCAGGCCTTAATCCTAGAATGGAGTTATGCTGTTTAGAGGCCTACTAGCACACTTAGGGCTGCCTCAGTTTACCCTACAGTTCCCTCCTTTTGACCTTAGGGTTCTCTGACCCGCCAGGTCAAATACAGTAATTTTAGGGTGTTCATTCTACGCTGGAAGCGACGGCACAATACCAGTACCAGTATGAATGTTATGATTGAAACTCCCCACATCATTTGGCAAAACACTACCTAAATCCACTCCCAGGGTATTTCTTTGCCGGTGAAGGCACTGCCCATGATTTAGGTTTGACCTCTACTGCCTGGTCGAGTGCCTCAGAGGTAGGTGTTTGGCATGGTCCACGGTGTTTCCCTATCTGTGTGTACCTCAGACGGCCAGCCCTGATATATCTTTGGGCATTGGCCACCAACTCCTTGATCTTTGCCTGCAGGGCCAGTAAACCCTCCTCTTGGTACTTACTTCCGCTGTGCCACTCAGGATCTCATGTTAAGTTACTCATCACTGCCGAAGTGCGATAGAGCCGCATTCCATTAGTGGTCAGGATCGCCCGGTGGGGGACTGTTCTGCACACAGACGGATATGTAGAGGGGCAGGATGGAGTGATCTGTCTGGGTAGTCAAACACCAGTAGGTACCGTTTATTTGGACCAGCTCGATGTTTATTTGTTTTTCTGTGAGAACCACATTAAACCTAGGCAGATTCGTCATGATGTTAAATGGGCAGGTACATAAAATTTTTATCAAAGTGGGTGCAATAATCCCTGGATACAGGGAGGCTTCTACACCTTCAGAATAAGCAATGCTCTCTACTCTATCTATATGCTCTTGCTTTAGGCAGGGAGGTTACCATTCTGATCATTGTGAGTGAGGAACCCCTAGAGGGGCCAAAACAAACGGTTATACTATGGCCTGTCTAGGTGGGCCTTTGGGTCCTCAATAATTCTCTACTTCCCCACTCTCATGGATAGGCACAGGGAAGATGGGGACTCATTACTTCTATAAGGGCTGGGTGGTAGTGGCTAAAGCTTACTCTGTTCTTCAATACTGGCCTTTTAATTTCTTTAATTTAGTTTGATTAATTAACAATCTTAATTAGTCTCTGGTCCAAATATCTGGTTAGGTTTAGTGAAGTGGACACAGAGCTGAACAGATCCTTCAAACTATTTAGGTTCACTTGATTAGCTTGGCTAGTGTCTAGGCCTTTACAGGCACTGGATATTACTGCATCTACCAGCTTAGACATAAGTGCTACTGACAGAGTTTCCGGGCCCAAACCAATCTGCGATGGTATCTGCTAAGCCCCGTTGTTGCCTAATTAGGCACTTGCCAATTCCATTAGCCAGTCTAGCACACAGCTGGTCTATACCAGTGTGGAACATCACCAAGGTAAGGACCAGTGACAGTTGTCTTAGTTCTGGGCCGGGTCTGTTCAGGGAATAATGCACAATTGGGAGGCTCTATTTTGTCCTCAAGGACTTGGTTAATAAAACTTAAATGAGGGCAATTTAGCAATGGCCCTTGTTTAACAAGTGACAGCTATGCCTTAGGGGTTACCTTTGTTTGGGCTTTAAGTGGTAAGCCTCAGTGGGAGTTAGTAGGTTTAACCTCAGTGGCCTGATGTTAGTGTTTAGCTTCTTTCCCACAATAGTCCATACAAACTTTAACTCGGAGGACTGTGTATTCTTTGTCCTCGTAGTGTTCATGTTGTTACAATAAACAAATAATTATGTGTGAATGAGGAGAGGCCTAAGGCCGTGTATTCCCCATTGCTATTAGTGTGTATTTGTTCTATGTATGTGACTTGAAGGACGTTACATTGACTAGAGTCACTGTTTCTCTTATAGGACCAAGCATGGTTCACAGATGTTTAATTGTTAATAGGAACCCATGCAATTCCATAATTCTTGAGGCCTTTTAAGGCATCAGGCACCAATGAATAGCAGGGCAAGTAGCTGTTATTGCAATGGTGAGGTTACTAGTTTCCTCATTGTTGTGGGCATCTTTACTTAAATATGCTGATGTCCCACTTGCCCGTGTTGTTACTTATAAATTTGTTATTATCTCTGGCCAAACCACTTTTATGGTTGGTGTGCAAATTTGCAGAAGCTAAATATTTTATTTATGTAGCCATTAAAGCAAAACCAATCCAGTGGTGGAGGGGCTGGTATCCTATTCCCAGTCCTTCTGTTCACGTGATGCGCTCCTTGCTTCCTTCCAGTCCTTTTCTTGTTCACCTGTGGAGACATTGTTAACATTCTCCTAGCTTAAACAATTACTAAACTATTATCCTTTTACTGAGTTTTAAAGTTGCCAATTGATTAAGTTTAGAGTTGCCAATTGATTGGGCCCAATTATTAATTTTGTTGGTTTAAATTCATGCTTCTGCTTTACTTAAATTATCCTTTCATTAAAACAATTTCCTATACACAACAACATTTGCAATATGTATTACAATTAAGACACACAAGACAAACTTGGACAGAACACAAGCTTATTATGTCATGACACAGAACCATGGTTTTTTGTTGTTGTTGTTTGTTGTTTTTCTTCAGCTGGCACCAGTGCTTTCTGATGATCTGAAAGACAAGAAAACATTTCTACCCACATTGGGGTAGTGCATTATATTTAGAATACTTTTTCTTTGCAGATGTTCTTTCCTAATTTTTATTAACCTGTTGTTACCTAATGGTATGCTTTGTTTTGCACACCAGCTTCAGAGGGTTTGAGTAAATTACTTCATTGTTCAATTATTAAGTTGAAGATGACATGCTTCAGTTTCCATCTTGTACTGCAGTCCAGGCTCTTTTTCTTTTAATGTGTGAAGCTTCAAATAATTTGCTGCCACAGAAACTTTTTCTTAGAACAAGGCACTTGCTAGTTACTATTTCAGCAAGCAAAAAGCTTTTCTTTCCTGAAAAGAATCATATACAATGTTACAGGCTTACTTATGGGGGACAGTGCTCCCCCCTTTCTAGAACAGACAGGCAGTTTGCAGACACAACTTTGGATCTGAAAGCAAGCTAAAAGTGCTATCAACTCAGCCTTGAACAGAGACACAGTGAAGTTTCAGGGCTTGGATTCTTAAAACAATGGTTTGTTTTTTAAAGAGTAAATTTAACCCTAAGGATTGAATGTATAGATTTCATTCTTTTATACAGTTATCCAGTTAAGTATCAATCGAATTTCTTATTTACTTTCTACTATGCTTTTTTCCCTCTTCTTCTTTCTTATGGTCTATCTTGATTCTTGCTAAATGACCTTTCTTAATGACACAAGTTTATCCAATATTAATTTGGTAAGGAGAGTGGGCTTTCCAATTAGCCCCCACACCTCCTTATTCTTTTCAATATGTAAATCTAAATGTGTATTATTGCAGTCAGCTATTATTAATTTTAAACTTCTCAATATAGGGTTTTCATAACATCCATGCTGCAGCAGTTGATCTATGCTGCTGATTCTGGGGTGGATCACTTGCCCATGCTCTGTAAGGAGATTTAGCTTCTGGTGATTACATCTTTAAATTTAATTTCTACCGGTTGACTTTAGGGTGGCCTTTAGGTTACTTTCTCCCATGCCCTCAAGCTAATTATAACAGCGTGTGAGGGAAGGGTTTTAACTGTTTTTTGTTGTTGTTGTTTTTATTTTCCTCTGGACGGCCCCCACTCATGCGGTGTGAAACATCCTTGGGTTGCCTACGATTCTAGCCAGAGGGGCTGTAGTTATCTCTTTACTGACAAAGGCTTGAGAATCTCCTGAAGTTGCTTGGCAGCCCTTTTCTGCTCCTGCGTTGTGTCTTGTGTATATGTTTTTAACCAAAATGCCTAGGGTCAATATGGCTTGATGGTCGGCAGGCATTCTTTCCTTGAGAATTTGGAGGAATACTTCCCATCAGCTGTTAAGTTTAATTGCTTTGGATCGGGCAAAGTTGTTACTAGAGCCTGGTTTTCCATTGGGAAGAGCTGATCCTTTTTAGTTATCTTTCATGCCTCCTCTCTAGCTATAACGATGTAAAGCTCATATGGGTCTGGGCATAGAGAGGAGTAAAGGGGTAATGTGTCAAATTCCCCCTCTAAGCTTGGGTGAGGCAGCACAGTTGATATGGGTGCGCCAGCTGGGAAATCCTTTCCTCTCACTCCCAGTGCATTCTTTTGGCACAGAGGCACTGCTGCTTGTAAGTTACATTTCTTACCATAGGGAGGATTTCTTTTTGCTTTTCTGAGCTTCAATTTTATCCTTCTGGCTTTAATTTCTTTTCTGTCAATTTGTTAAATGCTTACAGGTCCTTGGACCATGATGCACATACATGTAGTGGGTGCCTTTCTGCAGTGGGGGTATGCTTAGACTAATTCCCATTCATTTTAGTTATTCAGGGGAGTATTTTGTCCACTCCTTGTTTGTTCAGTGGCTTATAGGAAACTAAATCTACATACTCCAAAGAAGGGGTCTGCTGCGTTTAGAGTGTCAGACCTTATTAGCAGCTTATGAAATAAGGGGAGTCGTCACTCCCTCACATATCCGCTTGGCCTCAAGGTTCGGCTGACCTCCCCTTGCATTTAAGACCTTGTCAGCGGCATTCACTCCTCATACATCAATTTGCATTCATTCAGATGAGTGATTATAAATGTGGTTTTTAACATACTATCAGTAGGAGAAATAGGATTATCTCTAGCAGGAAAAGGAGCACTCCTTGGGATTGAACAAATAATGACAGGGTATGACATACAAACACACAACACGTGGTCCGGAGAACGCAGAAGTTCAGCGGATCACACTTTCCAGCTGTAACAGCTACAGCTCACCGTCCGACCTTCCCAGTCCCTCCGGACAGGCGCTGGGTTCTTTCTCTTCCAGTCCTAGACTTGGGTGCTTTGGCTCCCAATCCGGCTGGGCTTAACTTCCAGCTCGGGCTCGGGCACCTTGCTCTCGACCCGGCTGACTTACTTCCAGCTCGGGCTCGGGCACCTTGCTCTCGACCCGGCTGACTTACGGAGGCTGCGCGCGGCTTTCCTCCCTGCTTCTGCTTTTTGGTACCTCCTCGGGGAGTCCACACACGACTTAACTGTCCCTCTTTAGCTTCGTCTTTCAGACGTACTCTTAGGGATCAGCCTTTTTCCCCGAACTTCCGTGTGTGGGCTTATACCGTACGGTCTTCTCTTCTTGTAGCGCCTCTTGGTACCTTCACAATTACTGGCGGGGATTTGCACTATGCGAGAGTGTGTACGTTAAGTGCCTGTTGGGGGGTGTCCGCCAGGTCTTACAATGTTACGTGCAATGAGAGAGTGGGTCACCAGTTCGTGCTGCCTGCCGCCTTGCGTACTCGGCCAATCCCGAGCTTAACGTACGGCTCAATCACTCCCTGGTGATTTATCCAGTCTCTCCGTAACGAGCCCCTTAGTTCTAACAGTACACAACTCTCTTGTGCTCGTCCCCAGTGGGGGGGTTAGATGTTCCTCCCTCCCTCTTTCAGGCCTGCCTCATATACTTGGTTCACCCTCATCCAGGTATCTCATGCCTCAAATGGGAACGGAACCAGGATGTGTCTGAAGGAAACCAGAGACGTCAACCCCTAGACCTAATGAGGTGGTAAATTAAATATACTCACCTCTCTTGGGTTTCAGTCTCCAGCTCCCGATCAGCTCACAAGCCTGAATCCCGGACGAGCCCCCAAACTGTTGGAAATAAGCCAGGACACTCTGGATGCAGGTGAAAACAAGCGGAGGATTTATTATACATCAGCTGATGGAGTGACACGCAGGGGTTACCCTGGTGAACACTGGTTAATTAACACTATACAATAGGTTATATAGTCAGCAGGTGGACGGAGGAAAAATGATTTGATAGGTCTAGCAGCAAGACGAAATGAGCACATAAGCCAATAGAACTACTAAAGATTACATAATATCTCTGCCCATTGCAAAGTAACAGCTCGTTAATTAATATACAGGTGGTTATTGTTCAAATGCCAAAACATGTCAGCAAAACAGTAATAACATTTTAGTCTGCATAGATGATGATGTTGCTATAGCAGACGGGTATGGCCTTGAGTTGGTGCAGCGCTTGGTTCTCAGGCTTATTATCTAGGAGTGAAGCAAGACTGTTTAAGCAGATTTTATGAATGTTATCTTAAGCAAAATGTGTTACGTTACTAACTGAGACCCTGTCCGAGTGTTTTAGAACGTGGTTGCTATGGTGCCCAGGGTCGTTCCACTGTCTGCAGCTCTTATCCTGACTGTGGTGTTCCCAGGCCTTAATCCTAGAATGGAGTTATGCTGTTTAGAGGCCTACTAGCACACTTAGGGCTGCCTCAGTTTACCCTACAACTTCACTATCGTTCTCGGCACTGCTGTTGCCATACTCCTCATGAAGCGCGACAATTGTCTCCAATTCAAGACTGGAAGGGGGTGTCATCTCGGCAGCAGAACCGCTCGCCTTCAGTTCACCTATCTGAGCCTGAGGAAGGACAGATATCGGATACGGACGATCAACTGCGGACTGCATCCCAAAAAGATATGTCGTCATCTTATCCAGACGATGCAGTGTTTGAAGGGGACCCATCTCCCCCAGACGACACAAAGGACTTTCAAGAGCTTTTTAGGAGAGTGGCCCAGTCTCAAGATGTTCAGATATCAGACACTCCAAGAAAACAATTTAAGCTCTGGAGAAACTTAAACCCTAAGCAACAATCTAAAGTTGCCCTTCCTATGGACGAGGCTATCCTCCAATCAGCAACAGAAATTTGGCATACCCCGGCTTCGACTCCACCAACTTCGAAACTGGCGGAGAAGCGCTACTTTATAGCATCTAAAGACTCAGAATTTCTTTTTACTCACCCGCAGCCAAACTCCTTGGTTGTTGACGCAGCTCTCCAAAGGGCTAAGAACCCACAGCTGAAAAATGCGGGGGCTGATAAGGAGGCAAAGAAATTGGACGCCTTTGGCCGAAAGGTTTATACATCGGCCACGTTGCTCCTCCGCATAACGAATTATACAGCTCTCTTAGCGAATCATAGCTTCGATAGTATAGCGAAGCTTACTGAGCTGTCCCAAAGATCTTCGGAGGCGGACGGGGAGCTGCTACGATCTATCCTCAAGGAGGGCTATGCATGTTCAAAGGCCAATCTTCAGATAGCTATGGATATAGCTGATACAGCAGCTCGGGGAGTAGCAACAGCAGTGTCAATGAGGCGCTCTTCCTGGCTCGCCACGGCGGCGGTGCCCAAGGAGTTGCACTCCAAGGTAGAAGACCTCCCGTTTGATAAGGTGAAATTATTTGCAGAAAAAACAGATGAGGTCCTTCATACTGGGAAAGACTCAAGAACAACACTTCGTACGCTCGCCATGTACGCACCACCATTCCGCCGCCGGCGTTATTTTCCATACCAAAGACGGTATGATTATCAGTCTCGGAGACAGCAAAATCGCCCTTTCGACCAATCGCGATCAAGACAGCACCCTCAACGAAGGCGTCCACCACCACCTAGAGTGACGGGCATGCCTGCCTCAAAACAGCAAGTTTGACTCCCTGGTCGGGGGCAAGCGCATACTACCAATCACCCTGGCAAAACCCATTTTCCACCACCGCTTACGACCTTACTATCACCAATGGGTCGAAATAACATCGGACAAATGGGTCCTGGAAGTCATAAACAGCGGCTTCACCATTCCCTTCACCTCCATCCCCCCCACCACCCCACCCTCCCCGTCCCTTTTCAGAGACCCATCTCACGAAAATCTCTTGCAACAGGAAGTTCATCACCTCCTGGATATCGGAGCAATAGAGAGGGTCCCCGATCAGTTCAGGGGAAGAGGGTTCTATTCCAGATACTTTCTAACGGAAAAGAAAACGGGGGGTTGGAGACCCATTCTCGATTTAAGAGGTTTGAATCGTTCTCTTCGCAGACAGCGCTTCAAAATGGTGACCCTGAATTCCATAATACCATCCCTCGATCTCAACGATTGGTTCGCTGCCCTCGATTTACAAAATGCGTATTTTCACATCACAATACATCCCGCTCACAGACGTTTTCTGTGATTTGTGATAGGCCACGATCATTTTCAGTATCGGGTTCTACCATTCGGGCTTGCGTCAGCTCCCAGGGCGTTTTCAAAAACCCTGGCTGTTGTAGCGGCGCATCTGCGTCGGTTACAGGTGATAATATACCCATATCTGGACGACTGCTTAATAAAAGCTGCCACGCAGCGAGAGGCATCGCAGATGGTGGCGACGGTCGAGCAAACGTTTGAATCACTCGGCCTCCTCCTCAACAAGCAGAAATCGACACTTGTCCCAACTCAATTCATAAAGTTTATAGGGATAAACCTAGATTCACGCATGGCAAGAGCTTACCTACCTCAAGAAAGATTTCAAGTAATCAAGGATCTAGTTACTATACTCACCAGCAACATGACCGTATCGGTACACAATTGCCTTCGTCTCCTGGGACATATGGCAGCAGCCACCGCAGTAGTTCCTCATGCGCGCCTCCACTTGAGGGGCCTCCAACATTGGCTGTCCACGGTTTATGTCCCCGTGAGACACGACATTCAAAAGCTAGTGTGGCTGCCCCCGCATGTTCAGAGATCGCTGCAGTGGTGGACAAAGGCGCAAAACCTTCTGCCGGGAGTTCCATTCCATCGGCAACAACCATCGGTGCAGATAACATCGGATGCCTCGCTCATAGGCTGGGGGGCCCACATGGACAGCGAACGAATCCAGGGCAAATGGTCGCTGAGCGACCGGCGTCTGCACATAAATCTGTTGGAACTTCGGGCAATCTTCTACGCATGCAAACATTTTCTTCCCCAGATCAAAGATCTCACAGTAAGGATACTGACGGACAATGTAGTGGCGATGTATTATGTCAACAGACAAGGAGGAGCACGATCACGCTCCCTATGCGCCGAAGCAGTGCGGTGTTGGAACTGGTGCATACAGAACAGAGTAACCATAACAGCATCATACTTACCTGGCACCGCCAATGTAATTGCAGACTCCCTCAGCAGACAATTCCCCACGGATCACGAGTGGGAAATAAGGACAGACATACTATCTGTGATATTTCGAAGATGGGGTATTCCACTGGTAGACCTATTCGCAACATACAGCAACAGGAAGTGTTGCCCATATTGCTCGAGGGCAGGACTCGGCAAAGGCTCTCTCGGCGATGCGCTTCTGATCAGATGGAAAAAGGCACTTCTGTATGCGTTTCCTCCCACGCCGCTTATCTCCAGGACACTAGAGAAAATCAGATTAGAGGCGGCGACTGTCATTTTGCTAGCGCCAGCATGGCCCAGACAAGCCTGGTATCCATTCTTACACAGGATGTCAATTCAGCCACCTTACCCTCTTCCTCTCCATCAAGATCTCCTTACTCAGGAACAGGGTGCGCTATTACACCCCGGACTGCAGGCGTTGCATTTGACAGCGTGGCTTCTCAGTGATTGAAAGGAGATGAAAACCTGTGCTCTGAAGAGGTCAAGACAGTACTTCTTCACAGTAGGAAAGAGTCTACGCGGAATACGTACCTGGCAAAGTGGCGGAGATTTTCTGACTGGTGCATTCAGAACGACATACACCCCCTATCATCTCCTCTACAAAATGTTTTGGACTACATCCTTTATTTACGGAATTCAGGACTTACACTATCGTTTCTAAGAGTGCACTTGGCAGCCATCAGTGCCTTTCATCAACCAGTAGAAGGTTCCTCGCTCTTCTCCCACGTAATTACAAAGAGGTTCTTGAAAGGGCTCCAAAACTTATATCCACCACGAAGCGCACCTCCCCCTTCCTGGAATCTCGATTTAGTGTTGGATACCATTATGTACCCACCTTTTGAGCCCTTAACATCGGTTTCGCTACATATTCTAACGATGAAAACAGTCTTCCTACTTGCAATTACATCGGCAAGACGGGTAGGGGAACTGAGGGCGTTGATGGCAAGCCCTCCCTTTACAGTTTTTTCCAAAGATACGGTAACACTCCGATTACACCCGGACTTTATTCCCAAAGTTTGTTCTTCTTTCCACATTAACGAGCCTATTGGTCTCCCGACTTTTTATCCCAAACCTCATTCCTCCAGTAGAGACGCTCTGTTCCACACACTCGACATCCGACGCGCGCTGTCTTTCTATATAGACAGAACACGCCAATGGCGACGAACTGACAGGCTGTTGGTATCTCTGGCACCTAGATCGAAAGGCAAAGCACTTTCCACTCAACGCATTGCAAAATTAGTTACGCTCTGCATTACGGAATGTCACTCAATTAGAAACAAATCTCTTCCTTCTTTACCTCGGGCTCACTCCACGCGAGCTGTAGCGACTTCCACTGCCTTCGCAAGGGGAATTCCCCTAGCGGATATTGGCCGTGCGGCTACTTGGGCTTCTAGTGTAACTTTCGCACGTCATTATGCCATAACGAAGAGGTGGGCTTCAGACGCTGCGGTAGCCTCTGCGGTACTGTCCACGGTAGAAAATAATTGACCCGGAGCGCGTTCTGGGTTACTGCTTTGTACTCACCTGGAGTGGAGCACCCACGGGGACCACTCGAAGAAGAAGAAGAAGTTACTCACCCTGTGTAGTAACGAGGGTTCTTCGAGATGCGTCCCTGTGGGTGCTCCACGCCCCACCCTCCTCCCCGCTCCGGGTCTCTCTGCTTTGTCTTCCAGGGACTGAGCGGTGAGAGGAACTGACGAGGGGGGGCCGGACCGTTGCAAAGGCGCGAACGCCGCGCGCTGCGCTCGCGCATGCGCGGTCCGGCCCGGCTACGGCTATGAAAACTTTCCGACCAGCGGCGCCGGGACGGGACCCGACACCTGGAGTGGAGCACCCACGGGGACACATCTCGAAGAACCATCGTTACTACACAGGGTGAGTAACTTCTTCTTTTCCGGAGCTTCAGTAATTGCCCTCATTAGCACATATGGAATTATAAACAGATCCACACTTAGTATTTCTAACGCCACATACAAGAACCATGCAACTTAGTCACTGGATTTTCTACTGCCCCCTAGATTGGACAAAGGCAGCCCCTCTAAGATACACAAACGAGTTACACATCACTCCTGACATATCAGGATGACCCCTTTTGATGTACCTAGTCACCACATTGTACGTGGTGGTTCCATCACAACATTGCTGTGCTGTCCTGCTGGAACCTAGCCTGAATCTGAGTCAGTGTATTCCTGTTATCTTTGGGGAGTGTGTTGGTACAAGATGTTTACTAACAACTTGTTCTGTTACCATCCCTTTGGAATGTGTTTACTTCCTGTGCCTAGTATATGTGTTTTTTACAGTATCAGCCTAGTTCTTGCCAGATTCTGCCTTTGTTCACAGCTCAGTTTTGCTTTATACTCCCACAGTGATAATGTACGTATCAAACTGCATTGCTACACAGAGAGGAATATCCCTTCCTGGCTCCTGCATCAACATTAGCATCTCTTCTTCTCCCCACTCAGTGCCTACTGCCAATGAAAGCCTTTGGAAGGAAACCTTAGGCTATCAATCAAATCATTAGGGTAAAGTCTGCAGTTATAGTGCATTCCTAGTAGCAGGCCTTTGCCCCTGAAATTCAGTCTTAACACATACTTTCCTAAACCAACCCTGACCACAGAGAAGCAAAGGATTCTATTAATGTTGTCCTTGGAATCTCCCTATAGACTACTGTTGCTGGGTTCACTGGTATACAGTTAGGCTACGTCTACACTGGCATGTGCTTTTGCGCGAGAGTATCCATGGCAGTGTAGACGTTCTCTTCCGCAAGAAAGCTCTGATGACCATTTTAACCATAGGGGCTTCTTGCGCAAGAAATTAATGTTGCCTGTCTACACTGGCCTCTTCTGGAAGAGCTCTTGCGCAAGAGGGCTTCTTCCTGAGAAAGCGTCAGAGTTCTCACGCAAGAAGCTCTGATTTTCTACAGTACAACGTCACTTTACTTGCACAAGAACACGCGGCCAGTGTAGACAGGCGGCATGTTTTTGCGTAAGAGCAGCCATTTTCATGCAAGAACGCGCCAGTGTAGACACAGCCTTAGAGGAGAGGTGGGCAAAAGGGCCTCAGCGGGTTGGATTTGGCTCCTCCACCCCCAGGCCAATTAGGTCCTGGGAGTGGGGGGGAAGCGCACAAAATTTTCTCCACCCTGCAAGGAGTGTGCGGTGCTTAGAAGTGCCATGTGCTCCTGGCAGGGTGGATGGAGACTTCATGCACTCTCCCTCCCCCAAGCTTTGATTGGCCTGGGGGCTGAAGGGGGAGCACCCGAAGTCGCCTGTGGGAACCTCTGGGTGGGTGGGTGGGGGGAGGGCAAAGATTTCACGCACTCCCCCAACCGCAGACCAATTATGGTCTGTGGGTGGGGAAGCAGGGAAGTATCCTGGACCCATCCCTTCCAGTGCAGCCCGGGCCCACTTCAAAACTTTCTGAAGTGGCCCCTGGTAAAAAATTGTTGCCCACTCCTGAGTATACTTCATTTTGGAAAAGCTATTGTATGGCATTGTTCTTACAAATATAAATTATGTCAAAATGCTACCGTAATGGACCCTTTAACACTTCTAAACAAAACCAGTTTTCTAAAAGTATGTCAAATTAGCTTAAATAGACCAAATACACATCTAGACACCACTGTAAATAGAAAAATATTCAAAATATACAGTAAAAGTGATTTTGGAGGCTCGATAGTACATCCAGCCTTTTGCAACACTTTTTAAGACTTCATGCAGAAAGGAGGCACCTTAAAACACAGAAAATTACTAAACTCTCTATGGAATAGGAAATGCTTGAACGCTAATAGCAATAACTTTTATAAGTGTTTCAGGTTTACAAAAGCCCATCTATGATTTATTTGAATGCTCTTCCCTACAGTCATAAAAATAGCAGAAATGTAAAAATAATTCAGAGATTAAAAATATTCCCATTAAACTAATTTACTGTTTGGATTAAAGCTAGTAGTATTAGAAAATTCAAAATTTAAAAAATCCGTAATTTATTCTTTTTTTGCCCAAGTCTCTGCAACTATGCAGCCACAATTCTACAGGTTAGCCCTTCCTGGTCTGTCACCTTAAGGACCTCACTGTGGCTGGCTCCACTATGACCCCACTGGGCTCCAGTCCTGCTGACACAAGCCAGCAGGGGCACCCTGGGGACAGACTCTTCAGCCTCCACTGGCCCTGCTTCTGCCCTGCCTGGCTGGGGTTCCGAGGATGGCGCACCCTAGCCACTGCTGGCCCCGCTTCTTCTCTGCCTGGCCAGGGCCGTCTGGGGCAGAGATTTGATGGCTACTGGTGGCCCCACTTCTTTACTACATTCCACTCAGGAACAAGGCTTGCCAGGCCTACTGCTGCCCCGCCCGGCCAGGGCTGCCGGGGGGGGGGGGGAGGGGAAGGGGGCAGGAACTCACTGGCTGTCAGTGGCCCCACTGGTTGGGCTCCCCACTGCTGGACTCCTGGCCGGTTTGCACTCCTGGGCACCAGGGATTTCTGGTCCAGCAACATCTGTGGTCCTGCCGGACCAGGGATGTTGCAGAATCAGAGAGTCCTGGATTTAGGTGATTCAACCAATAGTACAGAATGTAGTACAAGAGATGGAGCTCTGGACAAAAAATGTGTCATTCTCTCTGAATTCCTTTGTTTTTATTAAATCCCATTATGCTGCTATAATTGTATATGTATTTTATTTAAAAATGGACAGTTAGTGAGACTGTCTAAATTGAGCCAGAACTGATAACCAAGTACTGTGTATTTTAAATGCATATAATCCACTCAAGTTGTTCGATTTTAACAGAATTATTTTTATTAAAAACTGAATTTAAAACAACTAACATGTATTTTGTACAGATAGAGGAAACAACACTAGGTAAAAGAAAATATATATATTAAAATAAATGTACTCTTTTGTTAAAAAGACATAAATAAGTGGAAAATGCAACTTCTTACTTAATTCTATAGAAGTGTGGTTTATTTTTTTAAAAAAGAATTTACTCACCCTGTGAAGTAACGATTGTTCTTTGAGATGTGCCCCGTGGGTGCTCCACTCCAGGTGTCGGGTCCTGTCCCAACGCCGCGAATCGGAGAGCTATCAGAGCCGTGGTCCGCTGGACTGCGCATGCGTGGCTGCCCGAGGCGGCGTTCACGCCTTTGATGTGTTGTGCGCGGTCCGGCTTGCTCAATTCCTCTCAGCCGCTCCTTGAAACGAGAAAATGAAAAATTCCGGAGCGGGGAGGAAGGGCGGATGATGGAGCACCCCACGGGGCACATCTTGAAGAACAATCGTTACTTCACAGGGTGAGTAACTTCTTCTTCTTCTTCGAGTGGCCCCGTGGGTGCTCCACTCCAGGTGACTTCGGAGCAGTATTCGAACACTGGAGCGCTCCGGAATTAAAGTTTTTGGACATGCGAAAGAACTGCCGTAGCCACAGAGAAATCAGCAGCAAATTGGTTTACTACAGCGTAATGCCTCATAAAGGTAGAATGAGAGGACCATGTTGCTGCTCAACAAATGTCTCAGAATGGAACACCTCTAAGAAAAGCTGTAGTCGTGGCTACTGCTCTCGTAGAATAGACCTTAGGAGCACACACAAGAGGTTTGTTACGTATGGAGTAGCAGGTTGTAATACACGACACTATTAACCTCGCAATCCGTTGGGAAGTGATGGGTTGTCCCTTAGTTCGATCCGCTAATGACACTATTAGACGGTCCGATTTCCTAAAGTGTCGCGTTCTTTCGATATAAAAGGCTAATGCCCTCCTCACATCGAGCGTGTGCAACAGTGCATTTTCCCTCGAAGCATGATGCTTGGGATAGAAACAGGGGAGAACAACTGGCTCGTTGATGTGAAAATCCAAACAAACTTTTGGAACAAAAGCTGGATGAGATCTCAACGTTACCGACTCTTTAGTAAACACCGTGTAAGGAGGTGATGACATGAATGCAGCAATTTCACTCACTCTGCGAGCTGATGTAATGGCAAGCAGAAAAAGCAATTTTGTGGTTAGAAGTTGCAATGGTATCGTAGCCAAGGGTTCAAAGGGGGGGCGTGTCAGAGAATCCAGAACGAAGTCTAAATTCCAAGAAGGTGGTGGTGGTCGTCGTGGTGGGTTGAGGTTTATAAGCCCCTTCAGGAACCTCTTTGTAATGGGATGAGCAAATACAGAGAACCCATCCTGACCCCGATGAAACGCACTAATTGCTGCTACATGCACTCACAGTGAGGCTATTGCAAGGCCCGTGTCGTGGAGGTGTAAAATGTAATCAAGTATCTGGGATATCCCTGCGACGTAAGCATCCCTACCATCATTGCTACACCACGTTTCAAATCTGGCCCACTTGGCGAGGTAGGTCTTTCGAGTGGAGTCTTTTCTGCTGTGTACTAATACTTGCTGGACTCTCTGTGAGCATGAGCGTTCGACTTGATTGAACCAGCGAGCATCCACGCCGTGAGGTGTAATGTTTCGGATGGGAAAGGGAGCCGTTGTCCTGAGTCAAGAGATCCGGAAGCAGAGGAAGGGTGTACGGTGTCCTGATGGACATCTGGTGGATTATTGAATACCAAGGCTGCCGTGGCCACGCTGGGGCTATGAGAATTACTCGAGCCCTTTCTATAGTGATCTTTTCCAGGATCCTGGGAACTAGGACGATCGGGGGAAAGGCGTATAGCAGTGACGTTCCCCAATTGTGGAGAAAAGCGTCTCCCAAGGAGCGATGTCCGATCCCTGCCCTGGAGCAATAATAGGGACACTTGGCATTGGCAGCAGTAGCGAACAGATCTATTGAGGGAAACCCCCATTGGGCAAAAATACCGTGTAGAATGTCCGTGCGAAGTTCCCACTCGTGGTCGTGGGGAAACAGCCTGCTGAGCGAGTCCGCAATAGTATTCTGGACACCCGGCAAATAGGTGGCTGTCAGGATGGTATTGATGCGGGTACACCAGTTCCACAAGTGCATTGCTTCTATACAGAGGGATCGGGATCGAGCCCCTCCCTGTCTGTTTACATAGTACATGGTGGCAATATTGTCCATAAGGATTCTGACGGTCGTGTTCCTTATATGGGACTGAAAATGCTGACATGCATGACGTACTGCTCTTAACTCGAGAATGTTGATATGTAAGAGCATCTCCTGCAGAGACCAGCGACCTTGAACCGTCATGTCGTCCATATGCACTCCCCAGCCAGTAAGGAACGCATCTGTTGTTATTTGCTTCGACGGCTGTGGACAGTGAAAAGGAATGTCCGCCATAACATTGGTCAACTTGGTCCACCACTGTAGGGATTGTTGTACATGTGATGGTATCGCCACCACCTTGTGAATGCTGTCCTTCATCGGAGTGTATACTGTAGTCAGCCAGTGTTGAAGGCAGTGAAAATGTAACCTTGCGTTTTGAACAATAGTTGTTGAGGCAGCCATGTGTCCCAGTAGTTGTAACGGCACTCTGATGGGAATCATTGGAGAAAACATCAGCGTGTGAACAAGATCTTGAATGGCGGCGAAACGATCGGCAGGTAAATAAGCGCGCGCTGTTCTCGAATCGAGTCTCGCCCCTATGAAGATCAGCTCTTGTGTAGGTTCTGGCGAGGATTTCTGTATGTTTATGAGTAGACCCAGAGAGTGAAAAACCTGAGAGGCTGTTGTCACCATGTGTTTGGCCTCTGAATATGTTTGTCCTCTTAGGAGGCAATCGTCCAAGTATGGGAAAATTGTCACTCCCAGCCTGCGCAAGTGGGCAGCCACTACCGCTAAGGTTTTGGTGAAAACTCTGGGTGCACATGCCAAGCCGAAAGGTAGTACTCTGTACTGGAAATGTTCTTGACTTAGCTGGAAGCAGAGAAAATGCCTGTGTGCCACATGGATCGCTATGTGGAAGTAGGCGTCTTGCAGGTCGAGGACTGCAAACCAGTCTCACTTGTTCAACGATGGAATGGTGGCATTTAGGGTCACCATCTTGAAGCGATGTTTCCTGAGGTAGCGGTTTAGCTTGCGTAGGTCCAAAATGGATCTCCACCCTCCTGTCTTCTTTGGGGTAAGGAAGTACCGGGAATAAAATCCTTTTCCCCGAAACTGACTTGGTACCCTCTCTATAGCACCGATATTCAGTAGGCGCTGAACTTCCTGTTTCAGCAAATGTTCGTGAGAGGGGTCCCTGAAAAAGGACGGGGTAGGAGGGGTGGTGGGGGGGAATGGATAGAAAGGGAATGGAGACACCAAATTGTACCACCTCCAGAACCCACTTGTCCGTGGTGATACTGGACCAGTGAAGGAGGTACTGTTTTAATCGATGGTGAAACATGTGTAAAGAGTCCTGTGGTACGTTGAACGTGGGGGTCGTGCTTGCGTCCTCAACGGGAAAGTCAAATTTGCTGCTTAGGTGCAGGTTGATTGGATGAACGGTTCGTTTGAGATCTCTTACGTTGAAGACGCTGCCGGAAGCGCTGATTGTCCTGGGGACGTGATTGATTCTTATTGAACGCATAATCGTACCTCCGTTGGTAAGGATAGTAACGTTTACGTTTATAGTGAGGTGTGTACATTCCCAAGGTACGTAAAGTGGTACAGGAGTCTTTGCCAGAATGAAGAACTTTGTCGGTGTTACTAGCGAAGAGCTTCTGTTTATCAAAGGGTAGATCTTCTACTTTATTCTGAAGCTCCTGCAGAGTTCCGGCGGATGATAACCAGGAAGACCGCCTCATTGCGACCCCCATAGCCGTGGCCCATGCAGCTGTGTCAGCCACATCCATGGCCATCTGCAAAGTAGTATTGCAGGCTATATATCCTTCTTGGACTATGGCCTTCAGTAAGGGTTTCTTGGCATCAGGTAGATATTGTAGTAACTCTGTAAGCTTTGAATAGTTATCAAAATTGTGGTTAGAAAGGTGGGCCATATAATTTGCGATTCGTAACAATAACGTAGCCGAAGAGTAAACCTTTCTTCCAAAAACATCCCATTTTTTATTATCCTTGTCTTGGATTGTATTCTTATATTGAGGAGCCTTAGCCCTCCGCTGTACCACATCAACTACAAGAGAGTTGGGTCAATTTAACGCAAAAGTAAGGAAGGAAAGAGTTCTGAAACTATTTACAAATGTGAAGGCTCTGGGAGAAAACCGTTGGAAATGAAACTGACAAGAAGGAGCTCTCGTCCGCGACCGTGGGCGGCTGAGAGGAACTGAGCAAGCCAGACCGTGCACAACACATCAAAGGCGCGAACGCCACCTTGGGCAGCCACACATGTGCGGTCCGGCGGACCACTGCTCTGATAGCTCTCCAAATCGCGGCGCCGGGACGGGACCAGACACCTGGAGTGGAGCACCGACGGGGCCACTCGAAGAAGAACACAAAAAGTTTAGATGCAACACTAGAATAATCATTTTCCAGATTTAAATTGATATTATGAAGCCCATTTTAAATTACAGTACACCCAAGAAAAAGTATGTCACTAAGCTTTTAGTTTATCCCATTACTTACAACATTTAAAATGTGTGAAACAAAAATTAATTTAAACAAAATTTCATAGTTTTGGTGGCAAAATACCATACTTGTATATGCTGTTTAGTGAAGCAGAGTTGCTAGCTTTTTTCTTACCAGCATCTTCTATTCAGATATAAAACAATATTGCCAACAGTAAAAGGTATAGGAACTACTTAAGACATTGTTCAAATAATGCAAGCCTGGGAAACAGGAATATAGACTTTTTCTTTTATACTGTGGCTCTTTCCACCTGTGACTATATTTTAACATTTCATTTTCTGAACATGGTTAACAGTCTACAAAACCTACACGATAAATATGAATCATCTATTTAAGTGCTTGTAGCTTTCAAATCTACATCATTTAGTCAATACAGTGCAATTAAAAAGGCAACCCTATCTGTGTATTTGTAAGTTTCCTTTCTTATATGAGTGAACACACATTAAGGTGATGCAAGTGCTATGACAGAGTTCCCTTTACACAGTATGCTACTTTGGGTAGTGTCATATCACATTTGTTTGGAAAAATGTTACTATATTTGTTTGTGTGATACTCACTGACCATTGCATGGTCATCCTCAACGTTTTTTTCCCCTCTACTAGACATCAGGTTGCACCTTTTCCTTTTTCATGAGGAACTCAGGAACTACACAACACTTTTGCTGCTCTAATTTGACTATTTGAACTTGCTCTTACACACTCTCTGTCTTGCTCACACAAACACACTTCAATAGTTTTAAAAAAAACATGTTGTTCACTTAGTCGTAAGCCAATAGGACAAGATGGGTGACTCCCCTTCTAGTTGTAATAATCTTATAGTTAAGTATCAATGTACATAGAATCTCACATAAGAATCGCAGGACACAAGCACTCTTTCTTTCTTTGAATTGTCCTTGTTAAATAAATAATAATTGGATGCAACTTTGCTTCTCAACTGCTATTTTTTATCTTGTCTACAAATAGTGTGTGGCTACATGATACAGGAGAGAATATTATAAAGCAAAATAAAGATTTAGGAGGAATTGTATTAAGGCCAGAAAAAGACTGTTTAGGAAACATGGTATTGATCACATAACAGCTGGAGCTGAACATGTACATACATATAATACCCAATAAAATACTTTTAAAGCTTAAAATATACATATACTACACCCAGTAAAATAACTTTAATGCTAACAATTTATATAACATTGAATATGGGGGGCAAACCAGTTGGATAGCCTTACTCCAAAGTAACCAATTCTCAAAGACACCCACATTCTGGCCAACTAATTATCAAAAGGTGGTAAAATCCCCCATTTAAAAGTACCTCCACTACAGCCTTGTCATTCATCTGGGTCTAGTGCTCCCAGTATGACACAAGACAGAATTTCCCTATTTCAGAAAGTTTTCAGGCCCTTTGAGGAGTGATGGCTAGTGAGCAAGACAGATCCTCAAATTTATCTAAGTACCTAACTCGCATTCCTAAAAGAAATTAAACACCTAATACCAGTAAGGACCTGGGCTCTCTCCTCAACAGACTAATTATATAGAAAAATCTTTCATTACCCTCAGCCCCTTGAAGTGTCCAGCTGGTCCTTTCTTGATATCAAAACTAGTCAAGAAACAATTTGCAAAAGCCATGACTTGATCCTGTCAATGTCATATATATCTTTTCTGGGTAACAACACCATTTTTATTATGCAAATATGCCTGTTATACTTTTCCTTGGATTACACTGCTTCAGAATGACAGACTGACATGAGGCTTAGAGTCAATCTCCTCTCCTCCCCTGCAAATCATTTCAATTCTTTTAGTTATTCTAAATTAGTTTGTCAGATTGATTTCAAATTCTTGTTCCAAAAATTCTCCTCTTGCATAAGAGTATGTATGAAGAGTCCCAACCTGCACATGAATGGAGTCAAAATTAGGCTTACAATACAAATTAGTAACTTCCTTTTCACAGCTGGAGTACTTTGGATGCCTATTTCCTATCTGTATTCCACTATGGGGGTGAAGGGTACTCATATGCTCCACTGACCTACAACTAGAGAAGTCTTGCAAGTAGCTGATCTGCACCGGCATCCCTGTTTTACCCATGCTCCATAAGGAGCGTATAAATGGGACAGGGCAGTGGTTATCTCTCCAGTTCCTTGTCTACTGCAGATTTAAACATTATCTGAGATGGTGGTGAAGGAGGGCAGGGAGTGGAATAAAGAGAAGGACTGCATATCTTAAAGGACACCAGTATAATTAGATAAGAGGAAGTAGGTCACCTTGTGCAATAATGATGGTTCTTCGAGATGCGTGCCTCTGGGGGTGCTCCAATGAAGGTGTATTTGGGCTCCTTTGCCTCTAATCGGAGATATTTGGTAGCAGTGTCCATTGAGACTGTGCATGTGCGCTCTCGCTCTCTCTTATTATGCTTCGAGGCTATTTAGCCATGTGCAGCTGAAAGCCTCTCACTTCTTTCTCTACCACAGAGCCACATATAGAACTCTGAAGAGGGTGGGTTGTGGAGCATCCATAGGCACACACATCTCAAAGAACCATTGTTACTGCACAAAGTGAGTTACTCTTCTTCTTGTAGTGTCCCTATGGGTACTCCATTGTAGGTGACTCCAAGCAGTACTTGCCACTGGAGGCTGGAATTTTGGAGTGGAGTTTGTTACTACATGGAGTACTATGGAGTCAAAGATGGCATGGGGAGCTGAATCTCTGATGATCACAATGTTCTGTGAGTGTGGGGCAAAGGTCCAGGTTGCTGCTCTACAGATTACTGAGATACATTCCTTTCAGATATTCCTAAGGTAGAAAATGACCTCAAAGAGTGCATATGGACTCTGGTTGGAAGCACATTGTAACCTTGAAACAATGATTAGTGCGACCAGAGACCCATTTGAATAGTCTTTGAGCCAATATCACAGAGCTTTGGGATCTTTCTCTGGATAAAAGGAAGAGTTTAGAGGATTTCCTAATGCCCTTAGACATTAGAATGCTAGTGTTCTTCTTCTAACACATAATATATGCAGAATTGTCCCCCTATTGTCACTAATGGGTTTGGGGGGAAAAAAGAGAGATGGATCTGTGGATTCATATGGAAAATGCAGAAACAGTAGGGAGAAACTTGCAATATGGCCTGAGAGTTAATGTGTCTTTAAAAAATGAACTGATCATCTCTCATACATGTGCCTTCGTGTACACATGGACAAGAGGGCAAGTTGCCATTCACTCAAAGGGAGGCTGAGAACTAGGCTAAAATCTCAGCCTTGGAACTAAGATGGAGCCATGCCTGCAGATGAAGGACTTGCTGGTTGAGGTAAAGGAGCAGGGCTTTGTTTTGACAGATTAGGTGAGGAATCAGCAGACGAGGAACAGAAGAGCAAAGAGCCATCAGTGTCAGGTAAGGGAGTCAGCCAATCAGAATAACTCTCACTTCCTGTTGCATTTTAACTGTGCCTTGACAGAAAACTGGGAAAAGGCACACAAGAAGTTCCTGTTCCATGGGAGGATGAGGGCACCTCCCTGTGAAGTGTCCCCAGGCCAGGTCTGGGGCAGTAATGAGGACATTTCAAGTTCCAGTAAGTGGCAAAGTGATCTGTAGACAGGGTTACCCAGAAGGTGAATGTATGTCAAAGCACCTCTGAGTTCAGTTCCCATTTGGGGTCATGACAGAAATTCTGAGACTGTTGGCTGTCACATTCTGTATCCCTAGTAGGTAGATAGCTGGGATGAGTACACTGTGAAGAATGCACCATTTCCACAGTATGAGTGCTTCCGCAAAGGCAATCTGGCACCCTCTTGGTGATTTATGAAAAACATAGGGGTCATTTTAAGTCCATCATGAACGTCACATGTATGTTCTTGATGAAAGACAGAAAGTGTATACAGGCGTTCCTGTCAATACTTAGCTCCAAAAGTGCGACATGGAGTATTACTTCTGTAGAAGATTGACCTGAATCTTGTGGTTGCGTAGGTGAACTCCCCAGACTATTAGGAAGGCCCCTTTACTGCTTTGAGGATGGTGCTGGGAACTCCAGTTGCTGTACTGGGGTTAATACTGTACTCCAGTTCAATGATGAGAACTGTGGTGAATAACCTGGGTGGAGCAGTCTGTACTGATAATGGTCCTGCCCAAAGGTAAAGTGTAGGAAATCTTTGGCTGCTAGCATGACTGTCTTGAACATTTGTCTAATGCCTTTGGGTCTAGAATGGGAATCCAACCTCCCTTCATTTGGTGGATTAGCAAATAATAGCAGTTAACCCTCTTTCTCCAGAGTTGCGCCAGGACTGGTTCAATGGAATAGCAAATTACATATTTCCTGTTGACATAGGTTCTCATTAGAAGGGTCTCCGAGGGAAGCAGGGTAGGAAGGTTGTAGTGGGGAAGGGACATGAATTGAATGGTGTAACGTTTTAAAATAATCCCCAGGGTTCATCTTTCAGAGGTGATGCAGTTGCTGGGAAATAGTCAAGTGACTTCTGAGGGGCACGATAGGTGTGTGAATGGCAGCTGATGTTGCAATTGTTCAGGCCTTCAACTGCCCCCATGAAAAGTGCTTAGAAGAGGTGGTTTGTGGAATGGGGTTCAGACTGCTTCTCCTATCGACAGTTGGTCCTCTTACCCGCTGGCTCATAACAGTGCTGAGATGGTGGGTATTGTGTAGCCGAGAGGAATATCTTATTTTCTGACATGCAGTGTAGATTCCTAGGGAATGTAATGTGGTTCAGGAATCCAGGATTGGGGAGAAGAATCTGTCTTCTCTGTGAAAGAGTTTGTCTTCTGCGACCATTTGGGCAATCTAGAAAGATGTAATCAAGAAGCCCTGCCTCGGTATCACTGTCATGAAGAGCAGGCAGGCTGCTTTATCAGTTACATACGGTGCTGTTTCTAGCACCAATCTGATTATTAACTGACCCTCTCTAAGGGTGGCCTGAAATTGTTACTTTTATGTCTCCAGTAAATGTTCCCAAAACACACTCAGTTTCTCATAATTAATAAAATCATATTTGGCCATAATAGTTTGATCATTTGGAATTCTAAACAGTTATGTCGGCCACAACTATGCTGTCCTGCAAAATCCAAGACCAACCACTTTGAAAGACACTGGATGGCTGCGACCTGTGCATGTATATTGCCCAAGGATTGCAATAAGTCAATGGGAGGGGGGAGGCAGGGATGATGGGGTCCCATACTACGATTATGGATGGCCTCAATGAAACTAGGGCGGATCCTCGTGCTGTAACAATGGGACATGACTCCCTCCTGGCCACTGCTAGACTTGTCACTGGGTAAGGGTGGCACCGACTGGGGTATTGGCAGTACAAAGCACTGACCTTGGCACTGGGCCAGGTGCCTGTGTGTGCTCAGTACCAGGGCCCTGGTACCTCATAATAGGGTATATCTACACTACAAAGTTAATTCGAACTAGCAGACGTTAGTTCAAATTAACTTTGCTAGGCGCTACACTAGCGATCTGCTAGTTCAAACTTAATTCGAACTAGCGGAGCGCTTAATTCGAACTAGGTAAACATCATTCCACGAGGACTAATGCCTAGTTTGAATTAAGTAGTTTGAATTAAGGACTGTGTAGCCACTTAGTTCGAACTAGTGGGAGGCTAGCCCTTCCCAGCTTGCCCTGGTGGCCACTCTGGCCAATACCAGGGAAACTCTTCTGCCCCCCCTCCCGGTCCCGGAGCCCTTAAAGAGCCACGGTCTGGCTACACCGTTTGTGCCAGTTGCAAGCCTGCCAGCACCCAGCCAGCAGACCCTGCCACAACATGAGCCAGCCACCCGATGCCACCCAGCCCTCCCCCTCTTCCCGGGACCAGACTGGCGGCTCCCAGGAGCCTGCCCGGGGCCACAAGAGGCGGGAGCCCGCTTGGTCAGGTGCGGAGATCGTGGACCTCATCGAGGTTTGGGGGGAAGCCTCCAATGTCCACGATCGCCGCACTAGCCACAGGAAAGCGGCCGTGTACAGCCGCATGGCTGCCAGGCTGGCCACCAGTGGAGCCGGGAGTAGGTCCACTGTAAAATCAAGGACCTACCCCCACTTTCAGGCCCTGGACCACATCCTGGGGGCTCACACCGCCCATGCCCCTGGGGTGGTGATCGACCCCAGGGCAGAGGGACCCGTCCCTGACACCGAGGAGGAGGAGCCGGAGGACACCGAGAGCCAGGATCCTGCCCAGGACCCCCGAGGAACCCCACAGACCACATCACCTGTGTCGTCCAAGGCCGGGGAGGGCTCCACATGTGAGTACCATCATGCTCCCCTTATGTGTACGGGGGGTCGGGGGGAGAGGGAGCCCAGGGACCGTGCGCCTGGGCCTTGCCCACCATGGAGCAGCAGCTGGGTGTCATGCAGGGGCCCTGGCCTTGCAGAGGGGGGCTGGGTTTCACCCACCTTGTCCCCAGGGAGAATTGACCGCTACTCTTGTTTCACCACAGCCGCAGCACCTGGGACTGCAGGGCGCACCACCCCACCTGCAACAGCCACCAGCGCCCGGGCCAGTAGGCGTGCCAGGAACCAGGAGGACTACCAGCAGCAGCACCTCCAGTTCCTGGAGCAGCTGCTCCGCAACCAGGACCACTGGGTCCGGGAGGACCTTCGGCTGCGCCAGCGGAGTTTGGAGGCACTGGAGGAGCAGGGCCATGGCCTCAGAGGCCACCTCCAGACCCTGGTCGACCGATTTCTGCCTCCTCCTGCTCCAGCTCCTGCGGCTGCCCCAGCTCTCGCTCCTCCTCCCACCCCTGCTGCCCCTGCTCCCCCTGCCCATGCTCCCCCCTCCCACTTCCTCCGCACCCCCTGTCCCACCTGCCCCACCCCCCCACATTCCCCTCGCGACGCCCCCGCACCCGCAGTGCTGCGAGATGGGAGAGCCAGTCCGACCCCCAACCTTGAGCTTTCCCTTCCCTTCCTCCCCCTTCCAGCTCCCTTCTCCCAGGTTTCCCCCTCCCCTCTCCCACTCCTCCCTCCCCCCCACCCCAGTTATGTAAAATAAAAAGAGATTTTTTTTTGCCAAAACAGGTGTCTTTATTTGACATTAGGAAGGGAGGTTAGGGAGAGGAAAGGGGGAAGGGGGGCAGGGTGGAAGAAGGCCACAGTGGGGCATGCAGGGAGAGTTCAGTCCTCCTCCTCCACATGGAAGCTCTCCCGCAGGGCTTCCCGGATCTGGATGGCCCCCTGCTGGGCTTCCCGGACAGCAGCGGTGCAGGGCTGACCGTAGTGGCCAGCCATACAGTCAGCCTCAGCCATCCAGGCTGGCAGGAAAGCCTCTCCCTTTTGCTCGCACAAATTGTGCAGCACACAACATGCTGCCACCACGGGAGGGATGTTGTGCTCTGTGAGGTCGAGACAGGTGAGGAGGCATCTAAATTGGGCTTTCAGTCGCCCGAAGGCCCCCTCTATCACAATGCGGGCCCTGGTCAACCTCGCATTTAAGGCCTGGTGGGAGGGGTTGAGGTGCCCCGTGTAGGGCTTCATCAGCTAGGGCTGTAGGGGGCAGGCCGCATCTCCCACCAGGCACACGGGCATGTCCACGTCCCCGACCCTGATGTGGCGGTCGGGGAAGAAGGTCCCGGCCTGCAGCCTCTGGCACACGGAGGAGTTCCGGTACACCCGTGTGCCTTGCCGGACCAGCCCACATTAATGTCCGTGAACTGGCCCTGGTGGTCACACACGGCCTGCAGGAGGACAGAGAAGTACCCCTTGCATTTCACATACTGGGAGGCCTGGTGTTCTGGGGCACGGATGGGGATGTGCGTCCCGTCGATGTCCCCCTGTCAGCCGACAGTCAGGGCAGTGTGTGTGTGTATGTTTCCGAGAAAAGGTTTAACGTCCGTGCCTTTACTGCTAGGACCGGGGTCCCATCGCAGAGGGTGGCCAGCAGGCCAACAGACGCCCCGTTATATAGGAAGAGCTTATTACATCTTAGATTTCAGCTGCTAGAATTTCATAATTCCTTCGCAGCGGGCAGCCTTGGAGAAAGACTGAAAGATGCCCCAGTGGATCCTGTCACCTGGGAGTGACACAGATCCAAACGCCCAAGCTCTTCCTATAATTGTCCCTTTATGACCGGCTGAAATTCTTTTAAATTGTGCTTGGTTCTGTTACAACAACTGAAGGAGTCAGGTTAAAGCTTAAACAGTTACAGGTTTATTAAAGAAGCTTATAAATCATATGGTTACAATGGCTATTGCTCTATTTCTTAACTATTAGCAAAATATAGGTCTTAAAAATGGTTACAAAGAAGATAAAGATAGAAAAATAGAAATAATGGTACCAAGTAACAGCTTACTCTTTCTATGTGTACACTTAAGACAGAGGACCACATCCAGGTACCATTTTTACCCCCTTCTGTGCCTCTCGACTCCAGCATGTCAGGCCAGGGCCGGTCCCTCAATTCCTAGGAAAGACGAAAATACGAGGTGGGCGTCCCCATAGAACCTCGGGAGGTCAAACACCTAACCTGACCAGCAGGTAGAGGGTAGAATGACACTCAAAGTGAGTGTGTGCTAGGCCCATCTTTTATAATCATGGGGTCACGTATTTCTCTTTCTTATCTGTAATGCCAATTGATGCTGGTCTGTCTGCTGTGAGACCAGTTCTTACAAGGAAGTTGTGAACTTAATTTACACTTGTAAGAGAGATTTGAGATGATTAAATTGAAGTACTGGGACATTGTTTTCTCAGTGGGAAATTCCTCATCCAGGGACTGTGTGTGTTCGAATCAACATAGGTGCCAGCCTGACACTCGCATATCCTGATCTCTCCTCATATCTATGTTTCAGCTTCTCAGGATCAGATGAGCCAGCATAGACTATGCTGATATTATTGCTCTTTCTCTGCCCTGTGCTTCAGAGAGGCAAATAAGATGGATAATATAGGGGTTAGTCTGTCTGGCTACACCCCCCCCCCCCCCCGCAGTTGGGGAAGCCGAGGGCTCCGAACCCCCGGATGACGGCGTCTGAGTCGGTGAGGCGGACCACCCTGCGGAGCAGCACCCGGTTGACCACCTGCGGAGAGAGACAGCAAAGCGCGAATCACTGGGGTGCCCGGGTGGCTGGGAGTGTTCATACCCTGGCAGTGCCCTGCGCCCCACTCCCGAAAGCAACCCCCCGGGCGGCGTGTAGTATGGCCGGGAGAGACTGGCCCCTCCGGTGCAGGGCACTTTCGCCTCCTCCCCCCCGTCCCTCCATTTTCCCTGGGGTGGACCATCCCCTTCTTGCAGCCCTCCTTGCCCCTGGCCCAGTGGCCGGCGAGTGCCGTACCTGCATGAGCACTGCTCCGACGGTGGATCTCCCCACGCCGAACTGGTTCCCGACGGATCGGTAGCTGTCCTGCGTGGAGACCTTCCAGAGGGCGATGGCCACACGCTTCTGGAGGGGGATGGTGGGCCTCATGCGAGTGTCCCTTCTGCGCAGAGCAGGGGCGAGCCACTCGCAGAGCTCCAGGAAGGTGTCCCACTTCATCCTGAAGTTCTGGGTCCACTGCCTGTCTCCCCAGCGCTCCAGGATGATGCGGTCCCACCAGTCCCTGCTGGTGTCCAGATGCCAGATGTGGCAGGGCACGCTGGCACCCGGGTGCTGCCGCTCCGTGGCCCCCAGGGTGGCCAGGCGGAGAGGCAGGGGGCTGACGTGCACCAGGTGGTGCCAGGCAGCCTCCAGCCATTGCTGGCAGGCTTGCAGCAGCAAGTCCGGAAACTGCACCAGAAAGTGCAGGGCGAGCTCTGGCTCCATGTTGCCACCTGCGGCGGCGTCCCCGAAGGGAAACACTAACACAGACGGGCGCAGAGAAAAACGCTTTGCTGTCCCTCGGCGAGGTAGGCAAGCGAGCGGAAAAACTGAGAACCGGCTGTCCAGGGGGGTCCCTTTAAGCACGAGCCTCAGATAGCAGCCACACAAAGCAACTACTGACCTGATGCCCTGCCAGAACCAGTTTCAGCCGCCTTTAAGTGCTCCCCAGCATCCAATCAGTGTGGACGCGCTAGTTCGAATTAGCAAAACGCTAATTCGAACTAGTTTTTAAGTCTAGATGCGCTAATTCGAATTAGCTTAGTTTGAATTAACTAATTCGAACTAAGTTAGTTGGAATTAGCGCTGTAGTGTAGACATACCCATAGGGATTGTCATTCTTCCCCACACATTAGGTCTCCATGCAGAATGCAGAGCTCATTCAGTACCATGATTGAATGTCCATGGTACTTGATCGGTACCAATGGCTGAGTTGATGCAGCGCACTCCCTAGATAAGAGCTTTCTTGTGCCAGGTACTGAAAGTTGTCAGTGCCACACTTTTAGAGTGGTACAGTAACTCCCTTTCCTGTTTTTTAACAAAAAGAAGAGAAGTGAAGACGACCTGCGCGGTACCAAGGCCACAGGTCTCCAGGATACCAGAGCTCATGTGTTATAGGCTCACTTGGCCCTGCAGGGGCATATTTGTGGTACACTGTCAATACTGATGCTAGGTGGGAGTTCTGTCACACCTGCTACCAAAAGTTTTCACAGTGCCACTCTTTTAGAGACAGTATGGTAATTGTAAAAGCAACAAGGAGTCCTGTAGCACATAGACTAGAAGACGTATTGGAGCATAAGCTTTCATAGGCAAAGACCCACTTCGTCAGATGCATGACATCTGTTAGTCTACATGCTACAGGACTCCTTGTCACTTTTGCAGATCCAGACTAACACGGCTACCCCTCTGATATATGGTAGTTGTGTTTCTTTAATACTACCTCAGAGCTTGACTGCTCCCTGGCTTCTCAGGTGATATGCAGCCTGCAGAGCTGGAGGGGTGGGTGAGAGAGGCTCTGCACATCTGCCCATGCCCTGGCATGTTTTTCTGTCCCTGCCAGGTGGCAGCTCTGGGGAAACCCCTCCGGCTGCCAATCACTCGCAGTTTGTTTTTCTGTCAGGGCCAAGGCAGTTGTTAATGTCTTGGAGCTTCCCGGAGGAGTCTGCTGTGAATTTTCAGCAACTCTCTCTTTGTTGAAGTGAAAGGCTCTGGAGATAATCCATCAGGAGTCTCCTGGAGCCTGAAATGCCTTCTCCCTAAGGAGGAGTTTAAGCTTTAGCTCCCAGTTAGCAGTGAGGCTGTCTCAGGCATCAGACACAATGAGAACGTCTGGCTGTTACAGAAACTGCTTACTGGAGAGGCACCTCTCAGAGCCTGGAGCTAAGAATACCCCCAATTAGGAGCAGATCATTCTCTAGCAATGGGGAACACAGAACCACGCAGGTTGTCTTCACTTCTCTTGTTTCTTTTGGTCTTTTTTTTTTTTTTTTAAACAAAAAGAAAACAGCCACTTATGCTAATGCTAGATAGAGGAGGAACAGCTGCTCTCTCCCTGGCTTCAGAAGGGTTTGTCTGAAACTGGGATAACTTAAAAAACAGACAATAGTCCTACAGCATCTTAACTGCTCTCTCCCTGTGAGATCAAAGGTGGCGGAGAAGGACGAGGGTAGCCTTTCCCACCCTACCCGCCTCTCGCAGTGCTACCTTGAGGCAGATCAGGGAGTGTGACATGCAGCGGCTCAAAGGACACTGCTCCCAGAACTCTTCTATTAGAGGTACAGGGACACACATACACTCCTGGAAGAAGTAACTTTCCTTTCTTCTTCAAGTGCTGGTCCACTGGGTGTATTCCACTGTACACAGAGGAGGACAGAGCCAGGATGGCTGTTTGTACAACTTCTGCCCAGAGGATGTGTCAGCAGAGAAGGCATAGATCAAGGCAAAATATCTTATGGATCTGCAGATAAAACATCACTTAGTTGCCCTGCAAATATCAAGCAGGAATACCGCTTTACCATCTCCAAGTGATACCAGCGAAACACCTTCTGCCTTTGTAAACTGAGCCCAACTGATAACAAGAATAGGATCCAGCCAGAGATATACTTATAAATCCTCAGAGAATGTGACTTCACCTTAAACCAGTGCTCTCCAACCTTTTTATACCCAAGATCACTTTTTAAATGTCTGGGCAAGCCAGGATCTACCCCCTCCCTCTCCTGAGGCCCCATCCCTTCCTTTAGGTCCTGTCCACTCCATTTCCCCCACCCCCATCACTTGCTGTCACCAGCCCTTACTCACTTTCACTGGGTTGAGAATGAGAGATTTGGGTGTGGGAGGAGGAGGTGACGGGGATACTGGCTCAGGGAGGGGACTGCAGGTTGGAGACTGTTGGGGTGCTGAGCAAGCCTCAGGTGGCAGAGAAAACCCCTGAATGCAGGGCTTTGTATTTCCCCCCTCCACATTCTCTAGCATGCATGATGGCTGCCTGCCAGTCTGGAGGCCAAAGGGAAAAGCCTGTGTGGGTGGGTGCACGACAGGGCTTGGTGGAGTTTGCTTTACCCCAAGCCCTGTAATAGGGTGGTTGCTGCTGTTATCTAAATCCATTTGTGCTCTCAGCTGAGGCAGCACCTTCTCCTCAATGCTCACAGGTACCAGCTTATTAATCATTTGTTATAATCCTCCCTCCTGGACCTTCCTGCTGACTGCCTGGGGCAATCTGTGCAAGCAGCATCACTTCTCCTCCTGAAGCTGTGGAGGGCAGATGCAGAGAAATACCTTCTTGCTGGCCAGATCCACCACTTGCCAGAGCAGCTGGGCTAACTCTTTCATCAGCTCCCAAATTAGCTTCTGAAGCAGTGCAGCAGGAGGAAGAGAATTGATAGCAGGGCAACAAAGAATGGAAGGAAGCAACAAGCTAAGGGTAGGGGTGAAGGTAGCTACAACAAAAGGGATGCAAATTAAGAGACAGAGGGGCTGCATCTAGACTGGAATGATTTTGTGGAAATACTTTTAACTGAAAAGTTTTTCCGTTAAAAGTATTTCCACAAAAGAGCGTCTAGATTGGCAGGGATGCTTTTGTGCAAAAAGTGCTTTTGTGCAAAAGCATCTGTGCCCGGTACAGACGCGCTTTTGCGCAAGAAAGCTCCTATGGCCATTTTAGCCATCGGGCTTTCTTGCGCAAAAAATTAAGGTGCCTGTCTACACTGGCCCTCATGTGGAAGTATTCTTGCATAAGAGGGCTTATCCCTGAATGGGAGTGTCAAAGTATTTGCACAAAAGAAGCACTGAATTCTTACATTAGAATGTCAGTGCTCTTGGGCAAATT
This sequence comes from Pelodiscus sinensis, assembly GCF_049634645.1. Classification (NCBI taxonomy): domain Eukaryota; kingdom Metazoa; phylum Chordata; order Testudines; family Trionychidae; genus Pelodiscus; species Pelodiscus sinensis. Next base: position 15,135,239 of record NC_134723.1, read on the forward strand.
CAAGCGGCCAGTGTAGACAGCTGGCAAGTTTATGCGCAAAAGCAGTTGCTTTTGCGCAAAATCTTGCCAGTCTAGACTCACCCAGGGAGTAGAGGAGTAGCAGAAAATGAGAGAAAAGTGGGTGAGAGGCAGCAGGAGCCAGAGGAGCCAAGAAGGTCCAGCGGCCAAGAGGAAGGTGCAGCAGAAACCGAAGGCAGTGGGGTAGGAAAAACACTTCTAGAAAATGACAAAGTTGTCTAGGTGATCAGAACATCTTCTAATGCCCAGCTGGAACTGGGCTGTCAGTCCTTCACTCGCTCTGCATGGTCGTTGCAATGGCCCTTCTCCCTGCTGGAAAAATGTGAACAGCTCTGATAGTGCTTCATGACCACAAGAGTCCCAGTGCTCTTCTCTCCTGGGTCTCCATGAAAGGAGAAAGGACGGGTTCCTGGTTTGTCATGTTGAGGGAGGTGCAGGGTCCATCGTGCCTGCTGTGTATCCACCCCACTGCAGGAAAAAGAAACCCCAGCATGCACCACATTGTGAAGAAGCCCAAATCAATTCCATGGGGAAACTAGCTCTGCTGAAGCTTTGACAGGAACGGGGGAGGTTAGATGGAGAGTAGAGGAAGGAGGTGATGAAGAGCAGGTGAGGTGAGTTCTGGGAGTGAAAGGAAAGAAAGAGGGATCACGTGGAATAGGCATGGGACTGGGAGCAGAAGGGAGGCAAATGTACAGTTTGCCAATATACCTTATTTTCCTGATACACTGATGAAAACGCTGCTTGTGATGGTCCCACAGATAGCTCAACATCGTACAAAATGCATACAACTGCCAATGTAATAATGATTCCAGCTGCATGCTCTTCTTGCTGAACACCTCACAAAGCAACTGGATTTTCTTTGGGAAGGCACAGGCCCTCCCCCCCCCCCTCCCCGTCTGAAGTTACTGCAGCCTGGTCCCTGGTAGTTTCTTCCCACCCCACCTGCTGCTGCAGCTGGGAGCCTGGAGGGCTGTTGTGGGATTCCCGCTACCCATGTTGTCTGCTCTGGTTGGTTATGGAAAGGAAGCACCATTGACCCATTAGGCATTGCTGGAACTTGTTCTGTGCTGCAGCCACAGCTTCTGTCCGGGTCAGTTTTCTGCTGACTCCTCTTTAGGATCAGAGGAGGGAACTTAGAAGCAATTCAAAGCAAGGAGCACCCCACACCCTTCTCGAACCCTATCTGTCTCTTTAAGCACCTTTCAAAGAAAATGCAACAGATGTGAATGCCCTCAGCTCTGGAACTCTTCTGGTGCATGTGATTGCCACCAGAGAGCCACCTTCCAACAAAAGGTACAGAAACAAGCAAGTAGCTAGCAGTTGGAAAGGTGGGTGCATCAATCTAGAAAGGATCAAGTTGAGATTGCATGCAGGAAACAACTGTCTTAGTTGAGGAAAAGATGTTTAGCCCCATAAGAAAAGATACCACTAAGGGATTTATGAAAATAGAGCAGCCTCCCCCAATACCTGGGGTGAAACTCCAAAATAGCCACTGAATGAACTCTGATGAAAGAGAGGGTGAACACCTGCCCTTCAGAGGGAGTGGATAGTCCAGAATGAAGGGAATAGATGCCTGGGTTGGGGAGACCTAGTGCACTAGCATGAAAACCTCTTCCATTTAGCCAGGTAAGTGGCCTTGGTGGATGGCTTCCTACTGCCTATTTGTTAGACCTGGCAAAAGCATTGAAGTCCTGTGAAATGTAACCATGCCATGAGGTGCAGGTCGAGGTGCCATAGACACCCAGGGTATGTCTACACTACAGAGTTTTGTTGGAAAAATGACAGTTTTTCCAACAAAACTTGCGTAACATCCACACTGCAATTGCGTTCTTTAGCAAGTAAATCAAAAGAACAGAGGAGTTTTTTTTCTGGTATCGGTAATTCTCATTCTACGAGGAAAAAGCCTCTTTTGCAAAAAGGTGTGTGTGGACAGGGAAGAGGGGCTTTTTGCAGAAGCCTCCAGGAAAAAGCACAGATGCCCTGGTGGCCACGCCATACAAAATAATCACAACCCATAGTTCCTGTTTCCCAGCCCCTCTTAAACCTGGACAAGCCTTGGAGCAGGAAGCTGTCTTGAGGGCAGCACCCTGACCACACAGCTCTCCCTGCCATAGGCATTTGGAGCTTTCATATCTCAAGCCCATTGCAGCCCTCCCCCCCCAGCCCTCGCTGGGAGCAGCCCGAGGGGTACCAGGACCGACCCAGGGGGATGAAGAGGCATACTCCATCCTGGTCAGGCCCAGAGATCCAGTCCTTTCTTGAGCAGTGGGGTGAGGAGGAAACGTTACAGGATCCCCAGGCCAAACGTCACAATGCCAACATTTATGGCTGGATGGCCATGTCTCTGGTGGAATGCGGACACCCACCCTGGACCATGGAACAGGTCTGGAGTAAGGTGAAAGAGCTCTGTCAGGGATTTGTCTGGGCTACAGAACACAGCTTCCGCTCAGGGTCAGGACCCCACACCTGTGCCTATTAGCAGGGACTGCCCCAGATCCTGGGGGGTAGGGAAACTTCTTCCCCACCCACTCTGGTGGACTCCGGGGTCATCGTCCAGCCAGAGGTTGCCAGAGGAGGAGCAGGAGGGCCGTAGCAGCAGAGGAGGAGGAGACTGGCATCGTGACCCTCTCCCTCCAGTCGGTTCCTGTGAGCCAAGATGTCTGCCAGGCCTCCTTGGAAGCCTGGGAGCGATCTTCAGGTGAGTGGTCTCACTTTGTCATGCACACAGGGCGGGGGAGGTGGGTGCACAGGGGACGGGGGCGAGTGTCACTCGGGATATTTGGGCTGCACATTGTACTGTGGTCTGTGCATGTGCAGCCATGTGCTGCGTTAGCGTGAGGCATGTAGACGCAGCAGGCAGCCCTAGCACGCCTGGGATCCTGCTTCCAGACTCGGGAGGCCACACACGTTCTGCTGCGGGGCATGGGGGGCACCCCGACTGAAAGCAGGCTAGCCACAAGGGAGCAGGCACCACCCCACAGAGACCAAGGAGTGTCACACACAGCACATGGGCATGTCTTCACAAGCGAGGCAGCAGCTACTCCCACAGACAACCCAGTGAACCGCATCTGTATGTGCGGACCCCAGGGAGGCCCAGGCTGCTCCTAGCTCCTCTGCTGCCCATGAGGGGATCCCACTGTGGCCAGACACTTCCCTTGCCTGCTTGTCCGTGGGCTGAGGGAGGGAGGGTGGCTGGGGAGCAGGCAACACTGTCCTCTGGGCACATCGGGGCCCCTGTGAATCATGGACTGCTTTGCAGGCCACACATGGCCTTGCACCCAGGACATCCCCCTCCTCTGGGCTGCAGACTGTTAGTCACTGCTCACACAGGCAGGCACGGCCTCAGGGACGGTGCCTACAGGTCTGCATGGATGACTAACTGCCTCTCCCTCTTGTGTGTTCTCCATAGCCAGTCCAGCAGGGACAGAGCTGATCCACACCACCGCAGTCACCCACCAGAGCCTGAGGGACCCGAAGGTGCGCCAGGGTGCATGAGGACCTGATGCGGCAGTGTCCTTCGTGACATCCACCAGACCCTTGCACACAAGGTCCATGACGACCTGGAATGGCGGGACCACGTCTGGGATGAACTGATGCAGTGGTGTGATACCACGTGTGCCATCAGGTCTCCCAGATGGATGACCCTCTGCAGAAGGATGGAATTGATGGCCCTCACCACCTACAGAAGGAGACAAACACAGAAAACAGAGAATGAGAAAGGGGGTGCCGGAGCCCTTGGGAGGTGCCCGACCTGCTCCCCTTCCCTGCCCCCCACAAACACCCCTGGAGTCACCTCCTATGAGGCTGACCCCCCACCCCCAGCAGCAGGGCTGTGTGAGGGTGGGATGGCACAAGCCCCCAGGGACAGGGCTTCTTCCCCATCCCCGCTCCACCACACCCCAGTCCCCAGCCTCCTTTCTTATGCAAAACTCCTCCCTCCCCCACACCCTGCAGGGACTGCAGCCCAAGAACTCCTTACCTCCATGAGGAGGGCCCTGATGGTGTACTTCCCCATACTGAACTGGTTGCCCAACGACAGGTAGCTGTTGGACGTGGTGAGCTTCCAGAGGGCGATTGTGACCCGCTTCTCCAGGGGGGTGGCAGGCCACAGGTGGGTGTCGTGTCTCTGGAGGGCGGGGGTGAGCCAGCCACATAGCTCCAAAAAGGTGGTCTTTGGCATTCGGAAGTTTTGGAGCCACTGCTGGTCGTCCCATCGCTCCATGACCAGCTGGTCCCACCAGTCTGAACTGGTGTCGAGCCTCCAGAAACACCTCTCCACAGTGAAGTGCAGGTGCAGCGTGGAGCAGCTACAGTCATGGAGAGGGTCCCCAGAATAAGCTCGGGGTCCAGGTCATGCAGGATCAGGAAGGCAGCTGGCAGAACATACTGCCAAAACTGCAGCATGGCTGTGTGGGGTCATCGCATGCCCAGGGGCAGCTCTGAATCTATGGCACAAAAAAAGGCTGTGGAATCCAAAAAAGAACAGAGCACCCACAGCAGGCACTGCTAACGCTTTGCTGTCCCTCAAAGAGATAGGCAAGCATGCAGCAGAAACAGAGAAACAGCTGTCCAGGGGGTGTCACTTTAAGCACGTGTCTCTGCAAACCTCTCGCACCAGCACTTGGAAGCAACTGGTGCCTAAAGCCCTGGCTGAAGAGGTTCTGGGTGGCCTTTTATGTGAGAGTGTGTCTGATCAGTCTGGGTGCTTTCGCAAAAGTGCATCGCTTTTTGGATGTGCTCTTGTGTGTGGACGTGCTCTTTTGCAAGAAGTTTTTTCTGAAGATCTCTTCCAAAAAAAGCTTCTTGAGAAAGAAGCCTGCAGTCTAGACGTAGCCCCAGTGTCCTGTGTGATTAGGTCCAGGTATAGAGGGAGCTACAAGGGTGATTCCACCAACGGCAGACAGTGACGTGTACCAATGCTGGTGCAGCCAGGTTGGCTCCAGCACAATCACTTCAGCTCCCTCCTGCAGCTCTTGAGGATAACTCTGTGGGTCAGGTCAAATAGGGAAAGGCATACATCAGCTGGTCTTCCCAAAGCAGCATGAATGCAGCTGCTTGTGTCCCCAGATTGCAGTCCCAGAATGAGCAAAACAGGGCATTTTCTGTTGGACTCCTTTGGCAAACAGCTTGATCTGGGGATTCCCCAGCATTGGAAAATGAGAGTGTAGAATGTCATCCCTCACCAATCACTTGTGACTGAGAAAGGACTTGCTTAGGTGGTCTGACAGTACGTTCTAGACCCCTGGAAGATAAGAAGACTCAAGGTGTATGAAGTGGGCTATACAAAACTCCCAGAGGAGAAGAGCTTCCTGACAGCAGTGACGACCTCACACCACCCTGCTAGTTGATATAAAACATGGCAGTCATATTGTCTGTCAGAACCTGTCACACTGTAACTTTCCATAGTGGCATGAAAAGTCTAATAGGCCAAACGAACCACCCTGAGTTTCACATTGATGTGGAGAAAAATCTCATCATTTGACTCCTCAGGTCCAATGGACCCCACCTAAGGTCCGATGTTTCCATGACTAGTGTCATCTCTAGCTGAGGGAATGCAACCCGGGGGTCCACCCACAACAAGGTCTGGAGGACATTTGGAGGAATGGTCAGGACCCAATCTAGGCCGTCTAGACCTGGACACCAGACCGAGGAAATCCATGCCTGGAGGGGCCCGAACCTCAGTCTGGCATGTGCAACCATGTACATACAATGCTACCATGTGTCCAAGGAGGCTCAAGTAATGCCTGGCAGTGGTTATGGGACAACGGTGAAGTGACTTTATGAGCTGGCACACTGCCTGAACCCTGAGTCCAACAGGGAGACTCTCGCTTTCAAAGAATTCTATTCTTTGGGCAGTTACGAGCATGGACTTTTCCAGGTTGAGAAGAATACCCAAGAATACCCATCTGTCTATTGGAGTAGTCCCTCAGCAGCTAATTATCAGGGTACTGGTACACCTCTATTCTCCTCTTGTGGAGAAACACAGCCACCACCACCACTAGGCACTTTGTGAGCATGTGGGGGGTAGTGGAGAGCCTGAAGGGAAGCACCATGGAAAAAAAAGGTTACCTTCGTAACTGTGGTTCTTAGAGATGTGTTGTCATGTTCATTCCATGTAGGTGCGCACGTGCGCTGTGTGCAACATTGTTGGAAGTTTTTCCCGTAGCAGTACCCGTTGGGCCAGCAGAGGAGCCCCCTGGAGTGGTGCTGGTATATCAGCTAATATATACTCCTGTTTGCCCGCCCCCCACCCCCTTGGTTCCTTGTAACCAGACTACTCTGAAGAAGGGGAGATGGGAGAGATTTGGAATGGACATGAGCAACATATCTCAAAGAACAGTTACAAAGGTAAGTAACCACTTTTCTTCGAGTGATTGCTCATTGTGATGGGGTGAGGTTACAGATGACCGCTTGAGAGTGTTTCCTGGGGTGCTGACAAGGTCACTGACACTCGCCTTCCTGCTCTCTCTTGTCACTGCCTTGTCCTGCTGGGCCAGCTCCCTGGTCCCCCCCAGCCAAGGTACAGAGTGGAGACTCACAGCCCCCCAGAGAAGCAGTACAGACACTGAAGCTCTTCAGGTCCGGGGGAATGTAGTTTAGAGCCCAGCCTCCTGGGATATCACTCCCCAAATGGAATCAGAACCCTAAATGAATTATTTAGGTAAGCCTCCTTTGGCAATGAAAGGGGGAAATGCACACACTGATTGCTTCCTCAGGTAACAATCATTTACGCTGGGCTTGATAGTAAGTAAAAGTGATTTTATTAAATCCAAGCAGTAGGATTTAAGTGGTAATAAGAGAACAGGTAGAGCAGAGTAAGTTACAAACAAATAACAGAAAACACTTAGCTAATTCTAACACTAAATCCTCTGTACAAACTTATTTTCAACCCCCCCCAAAACTGTTCTTTTCCCAGCCAAGCCTTCCAACCAGGGAAATCTCCTCTTCCCCTGGGGTCTCTGGTTCACTCTCCTGGGTATGCCAGCTGAAGACAAAAGCTCCTATTGTTTTTAAAGATGTCCTTATTGCATAGGAAGTCACCAGGCCAGTTGGGGTGGACATGTGACTCCCCAGACCAACCACTACTAAGACTTAAAAGACAAAAGAGGTTGTTTAACAGCTGGTCATCAAGACATTGAGGGTAACACCCATGACGGCTTTCATTCACACATTTTAAAACCATAAAGCATTCCCTATTCTGTATGTCTAATTTTATACACAAGAATGACACCTACACCAAAATAAGATAAACAGATCAAGGCACGAAGATCGAGAGGTTACATGAAGTAAATTGCTTAAAGCACCTTTGAGTTATGTACATTTATGTCCATAAGTCCATTTCTTAGGGCCTGGTGTGTGTGTGTGTGCGCGTCATAGTCATGTTCATTCCATGTATGTGACTCCAAAGCAGAATCCCCAGGAGGTGGGATTGGAGTTTTAACTGAGCAGAGGACAGCCCGACCCAAGGCTACGTCCTACCTAGCTTGATTGGCCAATGAGTGGACTGAAGACCACGTGGCAGCCCTATAAATGTCCAGAATAGGGACCTGAGCCACAAAAGCAGTAGAGGAGGCCTGTTCCCTAGTGGAGTGAGCTGTAAAGGGAGGGGCTGGCACCCCAGCCAGACCATAACACTCCTTGATACAGGACGTGATCCATGAGAAGATACTCTGCGCAGAGACCAGCTGCCCCTTCAGCCATTCTGCAACTGCCACAGGTGTGGGGACTTACAAAAAGGCTTTGTTCTTTCCCAATAAAAGGCTAATGCTCTCCTAACATCCAGAGTGTATAAAGCCTGTTCCTTACCAGAGGCATGGGACTTGGGGTAAAACACTGGGAGAAAAATGTCTCCTGGAATTACGACACCACCTTTGGCAGGAAGGCGAGATGGGGGCGTTACTGAACCTTATCCTTGAAGAAAACTGTATAAGGGGGGGGGGTTCAAGGTGAAAGCCCTCAGTTGACGTACCCCTGGCCAACGTGATTGCCACAAAAACACCTCCTAGGAGAGGTGTAACAGTGAGCATATCAGCAGGGGCTCAAAAGGAGGCCCTGTGAGTTTGGACAGGACCAGGTTGAGATCCCACAGAGGGACTGACGGATGTGCAGATAAAGCCTGTTCAACCGCTTCAAAAACCTGTGTACCATGGGGTCTGCAAAGAGCCCAAGTGGAAAGAGTCTTGCCCCATAATCCCAAGTGGAAATAGCCACCAGATGCATCCTAATTGATGAGGATAGGCCAGTATCCTAAGGTCCAGTAGGTAATCCAGGACCAGTGGGACCTGGGCATACATAGGTGATGCACCTTCTTAGTTGCCCAGATAAAGAAGCACTTCCACTTAGCCAGCCAAGTGGTCCTTGTGGATGGCTTGTGGTCCTACTCCCCAGCAGGACCTCCTGCACTCACTCCGAGCACCGCAGTTCTGCTGCTGTCAACCATGGAGCTTCCACACCATTAGGTGCAGGGACCACAGATTCAGGTGGCGAAGCCTGCCAAAATCCTGCATTATCAGATCTGGGTCCAGTGGAAGAGCAATCAGCCTCTCACAGGACAAGCTCAGGAGGGACATAAACTAGTGCTGTCTGGGCTACACTGGTGCAATGAGTATCAGGGACATCCTAAACTCCCAAACCCACAGGATTACCTTGTGAACCAGCGGGAAGAGTGGAAATGCATGAAGCAGGCTCTTGGTTCAGGGAGTGATGAGTGAGTCTTCCAGGAATCCCCACCCCACCCCCTGAGGGAGCAGAACTTTGGGCACTTCCTGTTCTGCTGTATGGCAAACAAGTCCAGAAGGAGAAACCCCCATCTGTGGAAGATTGGAGAGCCACATCCCCTGAGAAACCGCTCGTGGGTGGAGGAGGACCTACTCAGCTGGTCTGCCAGAGTGTTCTGGGACCCCGGGAGATAGGAGGCAATCGGGTGAATATCTGTTCCAATGCATAGCTCCCAAAGCTGAAGGGCTTCCTCACACTGGGGAGGGGAATGGGCTCCACCCTGTCTACGTAGGAGACAGCTGACATGTTGTCAGACAGAATGAGAACCATTCTGCTCTGAGCCAGGGGGAAAAGGCCAGACAAGCGAGCTGGACTGCCCGCAACTACCTGATGTTGATATGCACGGAGAGGTCATCTCTCGACCACATATCTTGGGTCCACATGTCACCGAGATGAGTCTCCCAACTGGTGTCAGACGTGTCCATCACTAACTGAAGGATCGATAAAGGCCTGGAGAATGGGACTCCAGTGCAGACCACCTTCTCTTGTGTCCACCAATCCAGGGAATGGAGGACATCAGAGGGAACCATCACCACTTTGTCCCAAGGCTGGAAGGACGCGTTGTGAACCCGTGCCAGCCACTTCTGCAGCGAGCTCATGCGGAGCCCAACGTCCTGAATAATGTAGGTGCAGGTGGCCATAAGCCAAGTAGGCACATGAGGGTCCTGGCTATGGTCTTCGGAAACACTTGCATGTCCCAGAAGACCACCTTTATTGCCAGAAAACAGGACCTTAGGAGTGAGACTGTGGCTGACGTAGAGTCCAGGTGGGCACCCATGAGCTATAGTCTGGGTGGAGACCAGGGTTGACTTGGTCACATTCAGAAGGAGACCCAGCTCCTGAAAAAGGTCTCGTACTAGAATGATGTGGTCCAGCACCTGATCTGAAGATGGGCTTTGGAGAAGCCAATTTTCCAGCTAGGGGAACAACTGGATCCCCCACTTACTCAGGGCAGTGATGATGGCCATACACTTTGTAAACACTTGAGCAGCCACAGAAAGGCAAAATGGGAGGGCAGTAAACTGATAATGGTCCTGGCCCACCCACAGGCACCCCTGTGGTGCGGTGCAACAGAAATATGGAAGCAGGCATTTTTTAGATTGAGGGCAGCGCACCATTCTCAGGGAAGGGATGATGGATGCCAGTGTCACCATCTTGAACTTGGTTTTGATGATAAAGGCATTGAGTTTCCTGAGGTCTAGGATGGGTCGGAACCAACTTTAGCCTTGGGAACTACAAAATACCAGGAGTAGAAAACCCTGCCCAAGAACTCCTGGGGTACCACTTCAGCTGCTCCTAGGTTGAGGAGCTGTTATACCTCCTCCTGGAAATGTTTGTGAGAGGGGTCCCTCTATGAGACCTCCTTATCAGTCTGCAGGATAGAGGCCAGGGTTTTCCAGAGGGCCTTTGTGATTTTCGACAGTCTTGCTGATGGGTAAGGTCACTCTGATGGGGGGGATCTGGCTGCAAAAAGTCAACCACGGGGTCTGAATCCTCTGACATGTTTTGTATCTGAACTCCCAGACTCTGGGACAGGCAGCAGAGGTGCTCCTGATGGGAACTTGAGTCCATGGAGGGGAGGGACCCACCAAAGGCCTTGTCAGTAAAAGAGGATGAGGACCCTTTCATACCCACCGCCTCTGGGTTGCGGGCCTGCAAGAGGGTTACCATAAAGGGTTGAGCAGTGGTAGGCCTTCTCTCCGAAGCAGATCTTGGCAAGGCCTGTCCCAACTAAGGGGAGCGAGTCAATGAGGTCACTAAAGGTGGGACCCTGGGTCCTGAGACAACAGACTCTGGTGTAGAGGGGCCCACATCATGGCTCTGATGGTAGGCCCAGGGGGTCCAGAAAGGCCACTGCAGATGTGGTGGCCAGGACTGTGGCATGGCTAGGGCCATGGCTGCTGTTGCCGATGGTGCCGAGATTGTGCCAAGGTTCTGCGATAGGTGATGGGAGTAGGACCAGTGCCATGACCTCAACCTGGAGCCCCAGGATGACCAGCCTGATTCCATCTCTAAGTCGGTTGAGTACTCCAAGGTCGACCGCAACGGTGAGGTGGCAGTGACAGCTGGCAACCTCCCGCTTGGAGGTCGACTCCAGTAGACTTCATTGACTCCAGTTTTCCCCCAGTGCTGAGGAGGAAGAGGCAAAGTCGGCGGCGGTGCCGATCTGCCTGATGGAGAGGGGCTGGTGGCTAGGACAACTCTATTCCAAAGTAGGTGCCACGTGAAGACCCTCTGTTGGTGCTGACTTCGGTGCTGGTGCACAGGTCGGAGCTGTGGCTGGTGCCGAAACGGGGCAGTGCTGCTCCCGGCACCAGGGTTGTGGTAGGCGCTGCTGGGATAGGGCAATGAGGCTCTCTCACTTCCGGGGCCAGAGTGGCTAGATGCCAAGGTTGAAGGTTGGTGCTGTCTGGACTTGTACTCCTTGGGTGGGCCTGATGCAGAGGTCAGGGAAGAGGTCAGCTCAATCAAGTCTCTCATTGCATCAACAGTGTCAGGAGTACAGGGAGGTTCCCCGCTGGGCTGGAGTCTTCGTGCGGGCTAAAGTGGTGCTGACCTGACCACAATGGTTTGTGTACCGCACTCATCAGTGCCACATGCCCTGCTTGAAGATGCAATGCTAGGTCTCCTCTTCCTCTGGGGCACCTGGGACTGAGACTGGTGTTGAGGCGCTACGCGGCACCGTAGAGGCATATGAGCGGGTAGGTGCCTCCCGCACTTAAGGCGATGTGCTCTGGATGGACGGTTTTGGTTCAGATACTGATGCTGGGCACAGGGCCATTTCCATAAGGATGGTCTTCAAGAGAGACTCTTTCCCGCTTGGTATGTGGCTTGAAGCCCTCACAGATGTTACAAGCCTCAAATAGGTGCATTTTGCTGAGGTACTTGAGACAGGCTCCATGGGGGGGATCTCCCCACAGGGCATAGGCTTCTGGCACTTCTCACAAGGCTTGAAGCCCTGGAGCCCAGGCATGCCCTCCCAGACGCACCAGGGACTCCTAGTGAGCCCCATGACTGAATACTTCAACACTAAGCACAACACTTAACTATTAACTTAAATAAGAACAATGAACTAAGAAACTTTAAACTAGCTAGCTAAACAATGGGAGAGAACTGCTAAGAGGCACTTGCAGAGCAAGAGTAAAAGCACATTCCAACGACCATCACGAGCAGTAAGAAGGAACTGAGGGGATGGGAGGGCCAACAGAGGTATATATTAACTGATATACTGGCACCACTCCAAGGGTATGTCTACACTACCCCGCTAGTTCGAACTAGCGGGGTAATGTAGGCATACCGCACTTGCAAATGAAGCCCGGGATTTGAATTTCCCGGGCTTCATTTGCATAAGCGGGGAGCCGCCATTTTAAAATCCCCGCTGCTTCGAACCCCGTGCAGCGTGGCTACACGGGGCTCGAACTAGGTAGTTCGGACTAGGGTGCCTATTCTGAACTACCGGTACACCTCATTTCATGAGGAGTTCAAAATTCAAATCCCGGGCTTCATTTGCAAGTGCGGTATGCCTACATTACCCTCCTAGTTCGAACTAGGAGGGTAGTGTAGACATACCCCAAGAGACTTCTCTGCTGACCCAATGGGTACTGCTAAGGGAAAAACTTTCGACGACGCATGCACACAAGAACTGATTGAGTGCTGACTTACCACATATTAGAGAAAGCATCTGTGCAGCTGATAAACATCTGTTTCAGCCCCAATGTCAATAAGAATCTTAGCGAGGGTAAGAGTGGAACCCGCTCTGGTGGTGGAGTTGCTGCTGTTGCTGTGTGAAGGATTTACATTGCATGACAGGTATGTGCATCCCCAAGGAGCACATAGTGGCCCTGGTGTCTTTCAGACTATGAAGCCGAGAGTCGGTTTGTTTGGAGAACATTGAGCCATCAAATGGGAAGTCTTGGTACATTGCACCTCTGGAGGGAGACCTGCACATGACTATGCCTGTAGACAAGGACTGGGCCACTGAATCAGTCACATGCAAGGAGGGCCATTCCTACCACCACCATCTTTCCTCAACCAATGCTACAAAGTCTGTCGGAGAGGCCTCTGGCAGCTTTTGTGTGGCCTCCTAGCTGTTAAAATTACAGGGGTTGGGAGAGGGCAGAGAGTAATCTGGGCCTGATAGTATGCCCAGGAGGTCCAGAATGGCCATTGTGGCTGCCACTGCATTTGGCAGTCCACCGTGTGACTAGAGGTCCACTTGGTTCCTCTGGAGCAAATAGACTCACATTTGATTAGGGATGATGTTGAAGGTAAAGAACATGGAGAAGCTGAGAACCCAGTACCAAGGGCTGGTACTGAGATGAGGAAGAATGAGAGTCTCTTCCCAGTACCACTGCATGTTCTGGCTCCTGGTGAGGGGTCGAGGAGCAATGAAACTCCTATATCAGCACTGAGCATGCGTGGTGTGAATTCTTTGCCGGGGACAGGTGCTCTCCTTCTGGTGAAGAGGACCAATGTAGAGCATAATGCTGGCCAGCAACGACAAGCACCTGATCAGAATCGCAGGTTTGCCTGGTATAGTTTACATAAATCCGGTGGAAAAAATACATAAAGTTAGAGGAAGGAAACTCAAATAGGAAAGTAAGATTTAGCATTTTATATTGTTATCTGTTCTTATTCTTAAGAAAAATTTAAACCTATAGTAGCTTTTCCAAAATGTGCAGAAAACTGTTTTTGCAGAATCCAAACAAGAAAACTCAAAAGTATGTCAATTACTGTACATATTTAATGACAGTTTTAGTAAAAATGTCTTGTACATTCTCACCGCTAATCAGAGCTGCACAAATAACTGATCTTTTGGTTTCCTAGCTTATTGAAAAAATTAGAAAAAAATTGAATAGAAAAAATGAAAATAGTTTGATTTAAAAAAATGTCAGAACAAAACATTTTTTTTTTGGAGGGATGATGGAACTTGACCAAAACAATTTGTCGCCGTCAACACAAATTTGCTAAATGTCTTGGCTGATCTGACTGCATTTTTCAGTGAACACATTTCTGCCAAAAATTTCACCCAGCACTAGTGCTAAAACTACACAGTGAATACAATTAAACAATAAAAAGGGATAACTTATTTGAAAAACATTTGCTAGTTAATTGGCTTATCATAGACCAGATGATTAAAGGCATATACAAGCTAAAAAGAAAGATGAAATTAAATTATTAGGCACACTTTCAGTGAATGAGAACATTCCTAGAATCAGCCCAAATGAAAAACAAAGACTCTAGAAAACCTTGGAGTGCAAGAGATGCGTTTTATTGTATGCTCATTACAATGAGTAACACATTAAGAAATAATAATCCCACGTAACAGTGACAATCTTATTTTACAGCGTGTACATAATTTTTTACAGCCACATAAAACACTTATTTTTTCTAAGAGATTTCCCAATTTAGCTTTCTGAAGTTTAGAAATATAAAAAAAAATTTATTCTCAAGGAACTGATTCTCATCTGGTGCAAAAACAAAATATGATCATTATCTGAAACACAAAGCCACAATATAGCATGAGGTAAAGTTACAATTTATCATGTGAAGAGTTGTGTGCAAACATGAAGCAACTAAAAGTAAAAAAGTACACATTATATGCATAACATTTATGAGCAGGTTTTTCATTAAATAGCCCTAGACCAGCTTGTTATAGTAAGCGCCATTTGATTTGCAGCATGCTAACACAAAGCATTGTTTAAAGGGATGCATATTTTAAATGTATACACTGTAAACTGAAGATCCACCTCCAAACTCTAGTGGCAGCATATTTTTCAGGTTAAATACTGCATATATACTTTCTTGCAGACTGAAAATGCATGTTTATAGTATGGTAGAGATTTGTAAAGAATTGATTAAAAGGTGCACTTTTATACCTAGGTTGAAAATTTTATATTAGCAGGTAGGACTGTAATAGACATACCTGTTATAAACACTGACCTAAAGAACTTCTAAGTATTTTGCATTTTTATTCAAGAAAACTATTGTGACTTTTATAATACTCTTTTTAGGGAAGATCTTAAAGTAGTAGGAAAAAAGTGTCAAGACAAGACTAATAGCTGCATTCATTTTTTCCTTTAAAAAAAAAAAAATCAGATCCAAAGGTATTTGTCATGTGCCATACTGAACAACATTCAACTGCAGTTTCAGATAAAAAAGGGAAATTATATACATACATGTTTTAACCCTAGCACCAGAACACCACCGCTGAGCTTGTAACATAATGCAAAATTTTTAACATCACATCCTGCCATAAAATAGGTTAGCAGCTCTTGAAAGTTTTGTTTAAAAATTACTCACTGAACCTAAACTAATAAAGGAAACAAAAAGGTTTCCCAGTGAAATGTTAAAAAACAAACAAAAAAACAATGGGAGAAGCCCCCAAAGTTGACCAATTCTGGAATACGATTTCCAGGCACAATTTAAAAACATAATGACCAAGTGATTGACTTATATTCTTTTTAAAACGGAATAAGAAGTTAGAATTGGTTGCCTTGACGAAAAGTTTGTAAAAATAACCCCACATCTGAAAGGTTTTCATACTGGAGACAAATGCTGTTACTGATGAAATGGATAACACAATCAGCTTCATTTTTTGTAGCATAACAATGTATAATACTATTAAATAGAAGACATTCAGCAATCTTTCTCCAACCTTTCAGACATTCATCTTTCTGCATTCTATCGTGCCTTTTAGGTTCTGAGAAGCAACAATCATAGGACTATGAGATCCCTGTCAACCTTAATACTTTTAAGACTTTTAATACAAAGAATGTAAAGTTATGATTTAATATCAAGCTTTGAAACCAGGAGAAACAGTTCATGAGATTTTTTTCCCCAATTAGCATATCACCATTTTTAAATTGCTTCCTTCTCAACATTATATATTACATTATGGCCTCTTTGTGATGCCTCATTATGTGTTGATTTTTTTCTGATGGTCTACGGAATCCCTTTTTGCAGTATTCACACCTGTGTGGATAGTCTTTTGTGTGTATTGATATTACATGTCGTTTGAAGCCTGATGCATCCGTAGTGCTATATTCACAATACTGGCACTGATACACTTTTCTTCCACTGTGGGTCTTCATGTGCTTCTTAAGTTCATTTTGCTGCCTAAATCCTCTCTTGCACCTTTTGCATTTAAAAGGCAGGTCCTTGGTGTGAACTGAGAGGATATGCCCACTAAGAACAAAAGGATCTGAAGTTTTAAAGTCACAGTGCCTACACTGATGTATCTTTTTACCTTTGTGAGTTTCACTATGCTTTTTGAGCTCAGAGGGACGATGGAAGCCTTTTTCGCACACCTCACATTTGTGGGGAAAGTCCTTTGTGTGAACTGAAATAATGTGTCGTTTCAGGTCACTGGAGTTGGTGCTCTTATGGTCGCAATGTGGGCACTGATGAGTCTTATGTCCTTGAAATAACTCTGTGTGTTGCTGAAGTTCTTTTTCATCCGTGAATGCTTGGGGACAATGCTCACATTTAAAAGGTAAATCAGTTGCATGTTTGGTTTTTATGTGTGTTTTCAGATTGGACTGATCAGCACATCTGAAGACACAGTGCTGACACTGGTATGGCTTTTCACCTGTGTGGGTCCTCATATGCTTTTTAAGCTCAGATGGATGACGGAATCCTTTTCCACACTCAACACAAACATGGGGAAAGTTCTTGCTGTGAACTGCAAGCAGATGTCTATTGAGCAGTCCCTGTTCTGCAGTCTCATAATCACAGTATTTGCACTTGTGTAGTTTAGGCTCCTTGTCCCTCAGTATCAGCTTATTAGAACTTAATGGGCTTGCCTCTCTATATCTCCTTGTATATTCTGTAAACTCATGAGTTTTGTCAACTTTGTTTATAAGTTTATGGCTTTCCAGATGGTTGTGAAAACTTACTTTTTTGTTAGTTGTAAAGTCACAGTCAGTACACTGGTATTTCTTCTTAATCATATGATCTGGGTGGTTCTTCATATGCCTCTTCAGAAATCCTCTGGATTTAAATTTTTTCCCACATATGTGACAAGGGTAAACAGTTAAGGGCTGACCATCGGGACCTATTATAACAGCTGTTTTCAAACAAACAGAGAAAGTTATAAAGAAAACTTCTGAAAATACTGAATTAAAAAGAACTACTAAAAACATTTACTCAAACTTCACATATAGAACAAATAAGCTTACTAACTTAACACAGCCAAATCCCAGATATCTACAATTTTAAATACTATTAAAAAAACTGACAGAAGCAAATAATAAAATCACAATACTACCTTAATCCATGGGCACTGGTGGTACTTGTTACTAAATAGACCAAAAATAATGGACCTTCCTCCCATTCTCAATTGTGTACATCTCCTCTCCCATTTATGATCACATAACAACCCCACGATAACTACAGGAATTGTTTATGTGGATAAGTAATATTAGAAAAAAATGTAATGCAATTTTCCAGCTGGAAATTAAGTGAGTCAGCATGATGTGCCAATCAGCAATCTGTGGATCATCAGCAAACTCTTCAGGGACAACTGTTTTAAAACAGCTGCACAATATAATTCCAGTGCAGGTTTAAATTTTTAAAATAGTTTCCAGGAAAAGGATCTTTCCATAGTAAACCAATACAATAAACAATGAAAAATATTCTACCTGTTTGCCACTGCCTGGTTTCTCCCCTCCTCCTCTTCTTGGCTTTTTGTTTAAGCGCTCTATTTGTGTTAATGCTATCACAGATTTGCAGGTACTGTGCTGCATTACCATTTTTGTTTTCTAATCGTGTATCCAAGTTATTTCCTGAATACAAAGATCAGACACCATAAAAACTATGAGCAAATTTTTTTCTTTGGGACTAGATGACCAGAATCACAGGGGAGCAAAGTCACTTTACATTGCCTTCAAAACAATTGTTCATTGTAGAAAGGTTTAATATTTACAATAGTTATTGACAAGAATTGCTATCAATTTAGATTCATTCTGGATTTTTGTTTCCTCCACTCCCAAACTCTTCACATTTAGCTGATTATGCCTGTTCTTTCCTTCAACCTAATTGTCCTTTATACCTCAGTAGCCTTATTTTCCTTTTCCTAGTCACCCAAAAGCTACTAATGGACAATTCTGAGCACCTCTGTTGCATTTAGTATTATTCTTATTTCTACAATGTTTATAAACTGAAATACCTTGAGCAAATGTGTTTCAGGAGCATGGAACCCTTTCACAATGCCATCTGAATATTTGGTAGCATTCACAGATCAAGAATTTGTTAATATTCCATTAAATGAACCAGACAGTCATGAACTTCTTAGGGGAAAATCTGATATACAACTTTTTACCTCCCAAAAAATTATAAAAGCAAATGTAACTTTTGCTCTTGTATCAAATGTAAGTCCATGTTCTCACCTGCTGTTTGACAGTCTTCATATCTTCTGGGCAGCCTCCTTTCATCTCCTACGGAAAACAATATTTTCCTAATTCATAAACAGAAATTGTATTTGACAAATGATGGTTTGAAATTCCATGTGTGAGAAAACATCTAGCTAGTAAACTATTTACTGAAGAGTCCTCACTTTCCTGACCACTCTCTACAGAGATGCCAAACCAGACAATGAATATATTGTACTATATAATCTCTACATATTTGCTTTCATTGATTCTGGTAAACAAGACATAGTGCAAAATAACCAAGTTCAACAATTTTCTTTTGCCTATCAGCAAGTCCAAATATCTAACTTTCCTGTCAAGAACTTAGTGCCGGGGTGGACAAAAATTTTTGTTGGGGGGCCATGCTAAGATTTTGGAAAGTGGTCGAAGTCCTGAGATGGAGATTGGGTGAAGAAAGAAGTTTGGGGTAAGGGATTGGGATGCAGGAATACCTGTGAGTTCTGGGAGGAGTTTGGGTGACGGATGAAGTTGTGACCTGGGGCATGGGATTGATATGACCTAGAGCCGGGGAGGGGTGGGGGGGCGCAGGAGGGGAGAGAGATTTGTCACCTAGGCCAGGGGACGGGGGTGTAGGGCTTGGGTTGTGACCTAGGGCAGAAGGGGGTTTTGGTGCAGGAATCTGGGTTGTGACCTAGGGCAGAAGGGGGTTGTCACCTAGGGCAGAGGTACAGGGTTTGGGAGGGGGTATGGGCTCAGGAGGGGGGCAGAGGATTTGGGTTATGTGGTAGTTTGGGGATAGGAGTGGAAGGAGAGGTAAAGGGCTGGGGGAAGAGGCAGGGTCTGGCCAAGAGAGCACATTTCTTAGGCAGCTTCCCTGCCTGTCACACCTCTGCAGAGGCTGCTGGGGCCATGTGCATCTGTAAATAAGAACCCAAGGGGAGGGGAAAGTGGTGGCCAAAAACTGGCCAGTGGGATTGTGTTGGAGCGGGACCAGCCTTTCCCTGCTCCCTCTGGCTTACAGCTGAGAAACACAATAGGCTGGGCAGCCACTTTTCAGAGCAGCGTGCAGGGGCTATGGCAAGCAGGGAGTCTGCCTTAGGCTCCCTGCTGGGTCCATGGACTAGATCTGGTGGCTTGGCAGGCCGGATCTGGCCCACGGAGGGTATTTTCCCCAGACCTGACTTAGTGCTTTATTACTTTACCATGTCATAATACAGTGGTCATTCAGCACTTGCACGACAAATGACTAAATCTATGGGATGACAAGGGCTGCATCGTAATAGTATCCTAATATTTTCATTCTAGACTGAAAAAAGTTTTTTCTATGCTTCTGGTATTCTGTGGTTCAAACGCATATATATCTGCAACTAATGGGGTTATAAGTATATCTGTACAGGACTTTTCTGTCAGGTTATTTCCTGATAGAAATGCCCTTTTCACAACACAGATTTTTTTTGCAGAAAAATTTCATCTGGAAAAATTAGAAGGATGGTTCTTTTTGGCTGCCTGTGTGGAATTCTCACCTATTTCATTTTGTGCATGCAGAGATAATGTTAAATTAATAAGAGTTTTCCCAGCAAGTTGCTAACAAGCAGGAAAATTTAAACTATTGTTCTTTCAGTATGGGAATTTTTCTAAAAATCCCATCTCACAATTTTTTAAATTTGTTTTTAGCATTTTTGACTCTTCATCCTGATTCAGGATAGAAAAAAAAAAAATCAGAATTGCAAAGTTTTTCAACTGAAGGGTTTCCCCATTTTTCAGCCAATCCCAGTTAGAACTCTGTCCTTAAAAAACTGGCTCTCTCTTTCATGACTCAGATGATCTGAGAGGTTATTCCCTTAAATATGATATATTTATGAATTAACTAACGTACACACACACACACACACAGAATTTGCACCATTTAACTTCCTAGTAAAATGTTCCTGCTATTCAATTCCAGTTAAAGGGAAAGATGAAGATCAACTTCGTAAGACATATAAAACACATTCTTAAAAAAGTCACAATCGTTTTCTGCCAGAGGATGAAGACTCTGATTATGCAGACTAAGGGCTATGTCTACAACCATTGCTTATGTCAACATAACTTATGTCGCTCAGCAGTATGAATAAACCACGCCCTTGAGCGACACTGGTCACACCAACATAAGCAACAGTGTGGAGAGTACTATGTTAGTTGGGCAGTGTCTTCTGCAGACACAGCCGCCACTCCTTGTTGGCAGCTGATTAATTATGTTAATAGGAGAGTTCTCTTCTCTTGGCATAGAGTAGATATGCTAGAGATCTTACAGTGGTGCCACTGCAAACTCTCTAGTGCAGACATAGCGAAAAAGCGAGAAAAGAAGATGTCTGTATGACAAATTCTAAGCTTATTTTCTCAGACTCATTTTCCTTTTCTCAGATAAAACTTGTGTGAACCTTTCACCATCCAGCTTCATGTACTTTAAATAAAATTCCTTTAGCTTAAGTAAGATTCTATAATGCTTTGTAGCTGACTTCAAGACATACACAGAAAATTTGTATGCTGGATAATACCGGAACTGGAACCCAGGACAACAGTACAAAAACTTTACAAACTACTATGCCTTGTATAAAACCCAACACTAAACAAGATACTTATATTATGAGTTAAGAAAAATAGATATTAAAATAATTTAAGGACCACCTGGCAGGTTAGTGTACAAAATGTTAGAATCTGGGACTAGCATTCGTCTTCATTCCTCAATTAGCAGAGTGAGGGCATTCTGGGAAAAGTATGTACAGCTGCTGAAATATCACTGAGTGATTCCAGTGTCTGACTCTTGTAAATCAATGGCAGGCTCCAGAGGCAGCTGTTAATAAACTTCCTTGCACAGAGCAGAGAGATAGGAAATCACGTCCTAAAAGATGTAGGAGCTAAGTTTGGGGGAAAATAAGAGGGGATTCCCGGGGGGGAAAAAAAATCTAGCATCCTACCATAAGCAGCAGCCCAAGCAACAGGAACAAAAGTTTTATTCACACCAGAGTCTTCAAGTTGTGTGTCAGGAAGTGATGTTGCTTCCTCTTCACCTACTATGACCTCCATATAAACTTCATCTGCTATTTCAGCACAACCTACATTTGTGAAGGAAAGGTGGTGATTCTTCAATTAATTGTACTGTATGTTCAGCCTAAATTTTCCTTTGTTTATTTTCATATTATTTTGATTAGTAGTAATACCCACTGAACCATTCTTTTCCTTCCCCAATATACTTGTACAGGGTAATATTACGTTATACTAGACCAGAATTAGAAAAACCAAAGAGAAAGAGAAAGAGAGTGGTTCTTTCTACTATTCCAGAATAAGCACTGCTCTACTGAATAAAATTTAAAAAGTTATCTAGAATAGCATTAACATTCTAAACAATAAAACCATTTAAACGAAGTAAACAAGATTTTAGCAAGGCAGTTTGTTAGTCAAGCTGAAAAATCAGAAAGTTGCAAAAATCCACTATTTATTCATTCATTCATTAACTATAGAATTCAATGCAAATAATGAATTGCTTGTATAAAGTAGCCACAATATGTATTTAATATACATATACTTCATACAGTCTATAAGATACTCTATTGGTGGGAAAGGAAAGATGGGATTTTTACTATTTTAAATCTGAGAACCATCATTCAGAAACATTAAAAATGTCCGTTTAAAGAGTGAACAATATTATACATTAGGGATGTTAGTGTGTACTCAATGATTAACCGATAAGCCTGGGCTTATCTGTTAATCCTAGCAACTACATATACACCCCCACCCCCTTGATGCCCCTGTATCACAGAGCTGCACGCCTGTGATATGGGGGGGAGGGGGACAGGAGGCAGGAGCTGGTGGAGGGGGGAAGCCGGCTTAAAAGCCAGCTCTCCAGGAGCACCGAATCCCATGGAGGTAGTAGTGCGCAGGGAGGCTAGGTTAGGTAGAAGCCAATCCACAAGAGCTGGTTCCCCATGTGTATCAGCTCCCACTCTGCCCCGCTTGCGCTCTCAGATAGAGAGGCAGCAGTGGTGGAGGGAGGAAAGGCAGGCGGCTCAATGGGATCCGGTGCTCCTGGGGAGCCAGTTTTTAAAGCCAGTTCTCTCCCTCTAATCACCAGCTCCTGCCTGCCAGCCTCCCGCACTGCTGTCTCTGTGGGAGAGAGAAGGGGAAGGTGGCAGCCAGCTCCACTGGAGCTGGCACATGCGAGGAGCTGAGCAGATTGGCTCTGCGGAGCCACCTGCCCCCACCTTGCTGCCTCCCACAGAGACAGCGGAAGAGGAAAGATGGAAGCCAGGGCTTGGAGCCATGGAGCCACCTGCACCCCTTGCCCTACATTGCTGACACTGGAGGTAAGGGCAGGTGGGAGCTGGCACATGCAAGGAGCTGGCTTTCAAGCCAGCTCCCTGTCCATGTCGATTCCTATGGAGCCGCCTGTCCTCCGTGCTTCTGCCAGAGGCAGCAGGGGGAGGTGAGAGCCAGTGTTTGCCAAGAGCCGGCTTAAAAGTCAGCTCCCCACAAGCACTAGCTCCTGCCTACCCCCCTGCTACATGTAACTACTAAAATTCAAGAGGTTACATATTTACACAAAAACATGTTACTTAACATTCCTATTATGCATACTGTTTTAATTTCTGGTACCATTTTAAAAAATATATACTTATAATGTTTTGGGACTGAGTAATTTTCTGGTAAGCATTTTTAGTATATATATTAGTTAAAATTCTTACTAATATCTTCATCTTCCTGAGAAGAGTCCTTAACAGCCATGTAAACCATCTTCTCTCGCTGCATTCTGCCAACACCTCCCTGCTCAATTACGCCAGCAACAGAATGTCCATTGTGAAAGTCACTCTCTGTGACAATTTCTGTTCCTCCTTGAGAAAGAAAAACACAGTCTATGCAACCAAGATGATCTATAATATCATCTCATGAGAACCAAATTAGAAGAATGTCAGTATTTTCTGTTCTAGACAGACATTAAGATCCCAATTAAATGTCTAAAATCAGTGTGTTCTTGCCATAAGTGGCACACTATACAACTCTCCTTTCTTACCAATATCTTGAGAAAAAAATCAGTGCTGAACATTTGGGTGGTATTATAGGCAGCGCTCGCCGAACTGCGGCAAGCCCCGCTCGCCAGCCTCACTGTGCAGTGATCTGCGCATGCTGGTGGAGGGGGGTTGCAATCTTCCGGGTTGCAATCTGCTCGCCACGGGCAAGTAGATTGCATTATTTGTCAAGCCCTGATTATAGGCATAAACCTTGTCAGTTTTTGTACGCTAGTAGTGTTTTAAGTATGAGCAGAAATATTATACATCACATCATGATACAAGTCAATTGCAGGGCCATGTGTGTCACTGAATGCTGAGAGCCCAGGGAAGAGGGGTGAAAGGCTTCTCACAGTGTCCCCACCTCCAGTAGCTCCCACTTGCTGTTTACTGGCCAATAGCAGCTGCTGGTTTACAGAACACGCATCATGTGAAATGCCTTCCCCTCTCATCCCCGGGGCTCACAGCATTCAATTCAGAGCAGCAAACATAGGCCCTGCACTAAGGATGTTAAAATGCAGTTATCAAGCTAATCGTATAGTTGATACAATTTTTATCGACTATACGATTAGTTGATAGGACAGCTCTGCAGAGCCACAGTAGGGGTAGCTCCAGGAGCCGGCTCGAGCTGAGACTGAGAAGTCCTGGCTCGTGCCAGCCCTGGGAGCCATCTGCGCAACAGCTCTGCACTTTAAATATAATAAGAGCTGCCAGTCTCTTACTACATTTAAAATGCAGAGGTGCAGCAATCAGTGCGAGCTGGGACTGCTGGGCCCCAGCTTACACTGAGTCCAGCAGCCCCTGTTCCCAGCAGACAGCCCTGTCCACCGCAAACACGGGCTGCTTGGTGGCAGCAGCCCCTGTCCGCGGGGGGCCCCAGCAGACTCCGCTATCCTCCCCCGCTGCCTCTGATAGAAGCACCGGCTCCTGTTCCACCCTGCTTGCTGCCTCTTAAAGACGCAGCAAGGCATGGGGGCATCACAGGGAGCAGGGGACCAGTGCGGACTCAAGCCCCACGGGACTCTTGTACATTTCAAAGGCTAAAGCGGGAACAGTGCTTGAGTCCCAGCTTGTCCCATGCTCCCTGCAGTGCTTCAGCCTTTGAAATGCACAAGAGTCCCTCCCAAATCCTCTGTCCACCCTTAGGAACCCCTATCCCATGTAACCCAAACCTTCTGCACCTAAAGCCCTCCTCAGGTCACAAGCGCCTCCCAGACTTGAACCTCAATCTGCTGTCACAACCCAAATCCCTGCACTCACACACACCCAGCACTCCTGCCCCAGGTTACAGCCCTCCTCCCTGATCCTGCACTCCATCCTCCTACACTCCTCCCTCAGGCCAGAATCCTCTCTTGCACCCAATACTCCCTCCCAGACCTTGCACCTCAATCCCCTGTGCCAGGTCAAAATCAAAACTCCTGCATCCTTACTCCAGATCATAATCCTTTCCCAGACCCTGCACCCCAGTCCTCTGCCCCATGTCACAACCCCTTCCTTCACCCAAACTCCCTCCCAGATCTCACACCCCAATCCCTTACCCCAAGCTACCTACTGCACCCGACTTCTATTCCAGACCCCGCACTCCATCCATTAAACATAATGGAAGAATGTAGCCCTCAACCACTTATCAACTTCTTGGAGTGGGCCCCCGTCAAAAATTATTGCCCACCTCTGTTCTAAAGCTTCTGTTTTATGCCATGTTTTCAATACTGTGTTGGCAAAAAAAAAAAAAGAGACTTGACATTATTCCTTCTTCAAGGAAGAGTTAAATTGGGTTGTCATGACACCCCAACAAGCCATTTCAAAAATGTTACTTCACATACTGCAAAACATGCCACTTGGGGGGGATTTTATTAAACACAAAACTAGCAAAAGTTTTCTAACTAGAGAATCAATGAACAGAACATAAAAACTTACCTATTTCCACATCATCCTCAGCTTCAGCTTTAAATATATACACTTTTATAACTTCTGAACCAAACCCATCATCTTTAGAAACATCATCATGTGAAACCTCAGAGCTGATTTTTAAAGGTGTGCTTCCAATATGATCTAATTTTTCTCCAACATCATCCACTGTAAAAATAAAAAAGGAGAGAGAGGTTCACATACAAATTTTGTTAGGATTCAAGAAGTGATCTCTAGCAAGTTTTCCTCACATATTCAATATGTAAAATCCAGTCGAACTGCTATTATAAAAGCAGTTCTATAGATGGTTCTTTTTCCTTTTATATCTTAGTCTACATTAGTAAAGTCCAGTACTCTTGATCAGAACTTAGTAAATGAAGAATAAAACATGATTGTAAAATAAATCACACAGGAAGCAGCCTGATTAAATCATTAAAAAGTACATGGATAGTTATTCTATATTAAACTAGTAAGCCTAGTGGATCAAAGCATAAGTGGACCAAAAAGTAAAACGTAAGACTATCTAATATAAATTTTAAAAACAAACAAATCCAGAACCTGATATTTTAATTCTTCTGAGATTTTCTAAATGTTCTACTGCCCAAAATATCTATTACAAATAACCAGCAGCTGTTGTTGTTATCAAATGTGTTTCAGTCTGGCTGAGCTTTTGGGGTCAATTACTATCCTTGTAAGATTTTGTCTCTTGCTATTTGAGATAGTAATATTTGGTTTTATTTCTAATTATCTGCAGTTGACCTACTCTCATGTCTTTAACTAAAGGACTAAGTCACCTACTACTCAATCTTACTCAAAAATTATTTTTATCAATGCCATCACATAATTACACTCAAGCTACTACTAAGTGGAAAAGCAGAGCTGTTTTGATCAAGTAAATGTTCACATATATAGGGCTGATTTCATAGCAAGGGACTTTGAAAATACCTGATCAGAAAAGCACACAACAGCAAGCATTCTTATTACTCATGTACTTACAAGAACACTATCTACTTCCTTTACACATGGGCAGCATAAGATTAATGCAATACTGAATACCCACTGACGCCCCCAAATGAGGAATGAATTCCATACTTTAAAGTAAGCTGTATAATTCATTCCCCTGGTTTAAAAATATTTATATTATATTAGACATACAAAGATTGATTTTTTTTAGAGATGACAGTGGGTTATTTCTTTATGATTTGGCACAATCTACTCTGAAAGTCATTTTAATGATACCTACTCAACTGCAGCAGGTTTTTTTGGTGTCACAGATGAAACTTGTGAATCTCAGAAGTCTTTGAATGAGTCAGAACAATACTGGAGCTACTGAAAACAGAACTAAATAGACATAAAGCAGCTAATTTATTAACATTAAAAATCAACAAATACTAATGTATACTATTGCAAAATTAAATTTCTGTAACTTAATAAAGATTTAAAAAAGAAATTATGAAAGAATAGGAAGCTATTATATAATCTTTTGCATATTTCAATTAAAAAAAACACTGAGCTGTAAACTGTAAAGGAGTTTGTGAAGAAAACTTGGATCACTGAAAGTAATTTTAAGTTTTTCATCTTCTGGATGAGCTTAAACATTTCAGAGTTGTTTTTCATTTAATTTAAAGAATTTATGGCTGACTTTGCTTTATTTTGAAATCAGTAGGAGCAGGATCAAGATCAAGCCTTTATTTGTTAAAAATGTTCTGAATAAATGTATTGTATAACATTCACTGCTTCCCACCCAACATGTCCAATGTAAGAAGGAAATGAATACCAAAACCAGAAAAAACTAGAAAGGAATTTACAAATACCTTTGATTAACAAGTTGATCAGTTAACATTAATATCATATATTAAGCTGATATAGCGAGTACTATTGGAACATGCTAATGTCATCAGAATGGTGTTTCCAGAGATAAAACTAAATCTAACCATCCATATGCCTTTTAAAGGAAAGGAAGGAAGAGAGCTACAATCAATGTTGTTTGTAAACAAACTTTATACGACCACAGAAAACTTGGCCACGCCTATGATAAGTGAACATCCGGCTAACTAAAATCATGCTGGACCATGGATGTTGCTGGTCCAGAGCGTGCCGGACTAGAGAAGCTCAACATATATAAGAAACTGGCTGTACAGGAAAAGAAGGAAATTTACTAAAGAAAGAGCTGTTAAATATACAAAATAAAACAAAAGTATAAAAATGAATTTACATTAATGTAAGGAGCCACTTGTAACTATATTAGATGGGGAATTTTGAGGTAAATGTGATTTCAAGATGAAGTCTTTAAGAATCATCCAGTTTTATGTTTTTGTTTTGTTGTTTTTTTTTTAATTTACAGATTTTACACACAATTTAAATGGGACAAATGAACACGTCAATACTTTAAAGGTTGTTCAAAAGTAGAAGCCTCTTCCTTCTCCTCCTATCAGGAACAATGAAATAGTCAATTATTAAATAGTTCCAAAATATTCTACATATAGCGTGATGAAAGTGACCAAATATTATATAGTTAAAAGAATATAGTGTGATCAATGCCGATTGCTTTTTTGCTTTATCAAGGTGTAGTGCCAATGAAACAAAACTTAGTTAAAAATATTTTAAAAATACTTGATTGTAAAATATTTTAAAATAAATATATTCAGCAAGGAAAAAAAATGAAACTTTCATATAATGCATACTGGCATATATTTTATCTTATCACTTAATATACAACTTGTTTTAAACTATATCTGTTAAAAATTCTAAATCCCTGCTCTGGCAGGCAACATTATTGCAATAACTAATATATTAAAAGTATTTCTAAACCAACAGATATCCTCAGCCTGTTTCTGAAAGCACATTCAGCAGAAATTGAAATCAATAAGAATTTGCCCTAAACCATATATACCCTAGACTCTCTGAAAATCAAATTGCTTCTCTTTTAATAAGTGAAGTTGAAATGTACTCAAAATATTTAAACTGAATATAAGAAAATTTGTCAACTCCTGAAATAAATCTGCAACATAACAGATACATTTAGAAAAACTGGATGGTTTGAGGGAATGGTCATGGAAGATAGTTGTTTTCACTTCTCAAATGATACAACATATCTAGCTCAACATCAGAAGCAATTAAAAATTAACTATAAGTTCTGCCACCTACTTCACTAATTGATATGAAATAAGTTTGGCAATCTCAAATAATTTTGGTCTTTCAAAGGGGAAAAAAAAATCAATAGCACTACTTAATTTTTGTTCACAGTCTTATTAGAGAGATTGACCCAGAACTAAATTTCTAATTCCCAGAGGTTTCCTCTCTGAATGATGGCCAATGACCAGATGATTACTTGAACAACACCCACCCAAAATACTGTATGGATGTCTTCAGAGGATTCCAGTTGCATGAGAAACTAATCCAGTGTGTTTAGAAGTACTAAATTTACATTTTTTAAACTACTTGTTTTAAGTCAGGAATAAAAGTTTCTACACTGCAAAGTATGATAAAATAGCAGTAAACAAAACACACAAGTCTCTTGGCTTGGAGCTCTTCAATATAAACTTTAGATTCATGGGGTTCAACCACTTAGGAACTAGCCACACTCAACTGGCCAAATAGTCACATGTGGCTCATGGCTAGCGTGTTGGACATCACAGCTTAAGATAATGCTTCTTCCTCATTTAAAAAGAAAGAAAAAAAAAAAGGCTGCTTTAGAAACATATGCTGAATCTTCCTAAGATAATCACAAGAGGACCATTCAGCACACTTATAACTTAAATCTTACCTTTTTAAGTTGTTTTCAGGTGTGTGATGTCCAGATTCACTGTGGATTGCCAGCTCCCAATTCATGAGATACCTCAGCATGAACCATGCTGGTGATATCACACCCACCAAAGAAACTTATAGGGATGAAATCAGGACAATATAAGTCCCATTCTTTTACAATTTTGCAAAGTTTTCTAAAGTTTAGTGGTTACTTTATATACCGTGTGGTACAATATAGGAAATATATATTTAAAATATTTTAGCAAACTATGCAACACTGTATTGTAATATACTAAAAACGAGGTGGTGGTGGAACATTACCTTACCCCTAAAGGCCAGCTCCAGTGTAGTTCTTTGGTGGATATGAGGTCCCCGGCATAGTGCATAGAGGGCCAACACATAGACCAGAAGCTGGCAATCCGCTGTGCGTCTGAATATCGCAAACCTGAAAAACAAACAAAAGTATGTTTTAAGTTACAAGTGTGCCAATTGTTCCATTTATCCTGGTTATCTGGTATGTACAGTACAGATTAAAATCTCATTTTGTTTTAAGTAATCTAAAAGAAGATTACATAACTTCTACATTTCCTTTTTTTTTAATGAGTTAACGTGTTCCATTGGGCCATTTTTAGTCTCCATAAACTTATTTGACAAATCCAATATGCTATGGCTTGATTTAGAAGTGTATTAAGAATTGAGTTTGCAACCTTATGATTTTTACCTGGTATGCTCATGTTTCCTTAATTTAAGAAGTTAAATTCATCTACACAAAACAAAACTGATCCCAGTGACAAATTTCTAGTGAAAACTTTGACTATTACAAAGTTTTCTGTGCATATAAACCTCTGAGAAAAAAAGACTATACCTATTAATTTCTAGGTAACATTTACCCCTAAAATAAAGTTTTCCTTATAAATCTGTAGCATATCCAGAGGAGATACAAACTTAAAATGGTGAAAACTATATTAAAGTAGTATTAAATCTGCAACACAAACATACAAGACAAGCTAATTTTGAACTAAAGCTCCCTGGTTTCTGTTATAATGCACAGTATGCTGTACACTGCTAGGGGTTCCCACCCTGTGTTCTACAAGGGCACTTTGGTGGTGATCCATAAATACTAGCAGGCAATATGATGCAAGGATCTCCTTGTTTCAAGATGCTACACTTTGTTAAACAATTGCTGTTGCTGACAAAGAATGTTATGTGTCCATGAATCAGAGAGATGTCCATGCAATAATCTCTCTGGTCAGATGTGGCCCATGCTAAAAAGAAGTCTGACAACCCTGGTAATCTATCCTGGGGAAGCGAAGTTACTCACCTTGTGCAGTAACTGGAGTTCTTTGAGATTAGAGTCCATGGGGGTGCTCCATACTTGGTCTTAGTGCTGTCCAAGAGCCTGGACTGGAGATTCTTACACCAGTCCCATGTGGGCCACACATGATGGGTGCCACCGCCATGCATCATTGTCGAAACCGCGTGTGCGTGGCCCAAGCCTTCCAGTTCCTTTTCTATGTCAGGGGACACCATCTCTGAAGTAGAGGGGACTAGGGTGGGTAATGGAGCAACCACAGACTCATCTTGAAGAGCTCCAATTACTGCACAAGGTGACGAGGAGTCCTGTGGCACCTTATAGACTAACTGAAGTGTAGGAGCATAAGCATCTGACGAAGTGGGTCTTTGCCCACGAAAGCTTATGCTCCTACACTTCAGTTAGTCTATAAGGTGCCACAGGACTCCTCGTCGCTTTTGCAGATTCAGACTAACACGGCTACCCCTCTGATACTGCACAAGGTGAGTAACTTTGCTTCTTCCTTGAGAGATGTTCCTGTGGATACTCTATGGTTGGTGACTAATGAGCAGTTTCACCCTATGGTGTTAGGGGCTTTGGAGTGTGTCAGAATGGTGAAGAAAGCATTGCTCTGCACAAATGAGTATTGGCTCTGGGACCATATGTGAGGGTGTAACGGTTAATGAATGTATTCTAAGATGCCCATGTGGTACCTTGGCAAACATCTAATAGAGAGACATTATGTGAGTGTGCAACTGAAGTAAAGATCGATTTTGTAGAGTGCACTGTTAGGTGCAAGGAGGTTGAAATCCCTTACGTTCATAACACAATTGGATGCAGTCTGCGATCCATTTGGAGAGTCTTTGTTTAGAAATTGGAACACCTTTAGAATAGTCTGCTACAGATACAAAAAGATATGGAGTCTTTCTGAAGGCTTTGGTTCTGTCTTAATAAAAGGTAAGTGCCCATCTAACATCTAGTATATACATCACACTTTTTAATGTTTTAGTGTGTGGCTTAGGGGGAAAAAAAACCAGGGAGTGCTGTAATGTCTCCCACACAACGGGCAGAAGCAATGGCAATGAGGAAAGAGACCTTCATGGAGAGATGCAAGAACAAGCATGAGGTATGTGGTTTGAAAGGTGATGTTGTGAGGGTGTGCAAAACAAGCTTTAGGTCCCGTGGGATAACCAGGGGTCTTAGGTCAGGGTGGAGAATTTGGAGCTCTTTTAAGAATCATTTTGTGGCTGTATGGGCAAAGGCAGAGATATGGTCTGTCTTATAGCAGAACACTATTATTGCCACCAGATGTACTCATTCTGATCAGAAAGAGGTATCAGGGCTGCTTTGGCCAGGCGGAAGCTATTAGAATTATCCTGGCTTTATCTGTTCTGATGTTTTGCACCACTCTGAAGAGCAACTCGGGAAGCACAACAGAGGGCCTTGATCCAGGTGGGAAAAAAAGCATGCCTGAGACCCTTGTCCAATGCCTGGCCTCCTGCAAAAGCATGTGCAATTGGAGTTGTGGCAAGTTGCAAAGAGGACTATGGTCGGTTGTCCCCACCTCAGGAAAATGAGATGCAAAAAGGAGTTGTGGACTGCCACTCATGATATTAGGGGAAACATCTGCTCTGTGCCTTTGCAGTGATTTTGTGGGAACCTGATGTGTATGCCATGGAAATGTGGATACTGTGATGAATGCAGAAATTTCAGAGTTTTACAGTTTTGATGCATAGTGATTGGTATCTGGTTCCTCCCTGCCTGTTTATATAAAACATGCAGGCGATGTTGTCTTGTCATCACACACATACGCTGATCGTGGAGGAGAGGAAGAAAGTGGTGCCATGCATTGCTAACAGCACAAAGCTCTAGGAGATTGAAGTGTAAAGTTGCCTCTTGTTCTGACCATAATCTCTGAGCTGTGTGGCTTCGGAAGTATGCTCCCCATTCTATGCGGGAGGCATCAGTCGTTACTATATGTGAAGAGTTTGATGGTATAAATGGAATCCCTGAACATGAATTGGATGGTTGGATTTACCATAAGAGTGACTGTTTTATGGTTTGTGGTATAGCATGGTGGGTACTCATGGAGTGTCTGCAGGATTAGAATACAGTTGCAAACCATGCATATGAAAGCAGCGCATATGAAGGTGAGCATATGTCACCATGGAAGTGGATGCTGCCATGCATCCAAGGAGCTGTAGACATTCCAGGGCTGTGGTTTGCAGAGAGTAGTACAGTGTTCACTAGAGACTCTATGGTGTGGAATCTCTTGTCCAGGAGCAGCACTCAAGCTGCTGTAGAGTCTACATGTGCTCCAATAAATTGTAAGGTTTGTGTGGGCTGCAGAGTGGATTTTGCCCAGTTTATTTGTAGACATAGGCACTGAAAGCATTGAATTGTCTTTTGTGTACATAACATTCCTAATTTGTGGAGGTATGCTGTTATGACAGCTAGCACATTGGAGAAAACACAGTGAGCTGTGGAAAGCCTTAAGGGCAGGACCAGACAGATATTGGTAATGATCTATTCCCAATGTCAGCCTTAGGAACCTTCTTTGTGAGGGACGGATTAGGACATGAAAGAAAGCATGCTGGAGGTCAAGGGATGAAAACCTATCGCCCTGTTAACATGCCGAGATGATAGTGGTAAGTGTGACCATGTGAAATTGTTGTGTCTTCACAAATGTGTTGAGCCTGTGAAGACTGAGAATAGGCTGCCAGCCTCCATTTTTCTTTTGGATTAAAAAGAAGTGGGAGTAGACCCCTTTGTGCTGGGTAGGGAATGGGCTCCATTGCTCCTAGCTGTAGATATTCTACTCTTGGCATACTTGCATCTTGCAGAAAGAGTCCCTGAAAAGGGAAAGGGTGGGTGAATGGGTGGAGAGAAGAGGAGAGGAGAGGAGAGGAGAGGAGAGGAGAGGAGAGGAGAGGAGAGGAGAGGAGAGGAGAGGAGAGGAGAGGAGAGGAGAGGAGAGGAGAGGAAGGGATAAATATATCCAGAGAGAATAATGTCTAAAACCCATCTGTCTGAAGTTATGGAAGCCCATTGATCCTAGTATGGATGTAGGTGGTCCACGAATACTGAGAAGGTCCTGCATATTGGTATGATAGGTGGGAGATCTTTGTGGCCTTTGCTTGCTTTTTGGTCCCTGTTGGTTTGGTTAGTCAAAAGTTCTGGGCCATTGGTAAGGCTGATACCAATATTGTTTTCTTCTGGTTACCAGGCTGCATATCCTGAAGGGTGGAGTGTGGCACAAGTCCTTCATTGTGTGCAAGATTTCATTGAAGTTGGCGGTGAACAGTTTTTTTGCCATCAAACGGAAGATCTTCCACAGTAGACTGAATCTCTCTTGGAGATGTAGTAGAAGTAAACCAGGAGGCTCTCCACGATCACTGTGGTTGCAGTGGAACTTGCTGCACTGTCAGCTGCATTGAGTGTTCCCTGTACTGCTGTACAGATAATAGTCTGGCCCTCTGAAACTATGGCCTCATGACTATCCTCAGTAAAGTCCAGGAGTTTAGCTTAGTTCCTGTGGCTGTATTTGGCCAGAAGCTCAGAGTAATTTGAGATCCTGAACTAAAGGATGGAGGAGGGAGAGACTTTCTATCTGTAAAGATCTAATCTTTTGCTATCTCTGTCAACCAGGATATATTGCCTGTCGCACTGTTGTGCCACCTCTACCACAAGAGAATTTGGAACTGGGTGAGTAAATAAGAATTTGGAACCTTTGGATGGTACGTTGTACTTCCAATTGGCCCATTTACAAGTTGGAGGCATAGAAGCTGAGGGTCTGACATACTGTCTTGGCAGTATCCATGATAGCTGTGTTGATAGACAGCACTGTTTTGGAAGATGATGATGCTTGCAGGATGTCCATAACTTCATGCTGGGATAGGAGGGAAGGTTCTTTCATGGACTGATAACTAGTTAAAAGACAGGAAACAAAGCGTAGGAATAAACTGTAAATTTTCCGAATGGAGAGAGGTAACTAGTGGGGTCTCAAAGGGGGACTATCCTGGGACCAATCCTATTCAACTTATTTATAAATGATCTAGAGAAAGGGGCGAACAGTGAGGTGGCAAAATTTGCAGATGATACCAAACTGCTCAAGATAGTTAAGATCAAAGCAGACTGTGAAGAGCTTCAAAAAGATCTCACCAAACTAAGTGACTGGGCAACAAAATGGCAATTGGATTTTAATGTTGATAAATTAATGCACATTGGAAAAAATAATCCCAACTATACATACAATATGATAGGGACTAATTTAGTACAACTACTCAAGAGAGAGATC
Organism: Pelodiscus sinensis; assembly: GCF_049634645.1. Lineage (NCBI taxonomy): Eukaryota > Metazoa > Chordata > Testudines > Trionychidae > Pelodiscus > Pelodiscus sinensis. The sequence continues at coordinate 15,169,694 of NC_134723.1, forward strand.
TTGGAGTCAGTGTGGATAGTTCTCTGAAAACATCCGCTCAGTGTGCAGCAGCAGTGAAAAGAGCAAATAGAATGATAGGAATTATTAACAAAGGGATAGAGAATAAGACAGAAAATATCTTATTGCCTCTATATAAAACCATGGTATGCCCACATCTTGTATAGATGTGGTCACCTCATCTCAAATAAGATATGTTGGCATTGGAAAAGGTTCAGAAAAGGACAACAAAAATGATTAGGGGTTTGGAACAGATCCCCTATGATGAGAGATTAAAAAGACTTAGTCTCCTCTTCTCTAAGATAAAAAGTTCAAAGGGGGGATATGATAGAGGTATATAAAATCATGACTGGTATGGAAAAAGTGAATAAGGAAAAGTTATTTACTTATTCCCACAATGTAAGAACTAGGGGTAAGCAAATAAAATTAATAGGCCACAGGTTTAAAACAAACAACGTTTTTCTTCACTCAGCACACAGTCAGCCTGTGGAACTGCTTGCCAGAAGAAGTGATGAAGGCTAGGACTTTAACAGGGCTCAAAAAAGAGCTAGATAGATTCATGGAGATTAGGTCCATCAATGGATATTAGGCAGGATGGTTAGGAATGATGTCCCTAGCTTCTGATTCTCTGGAGGTGGATGACAGGGGAGGGATCACGTGAGGATTACCTGTTGTGTTCTCTCACTCTGGGGCATCTGGTATTGGCCACTGTTGGCAGACAGGATACTGGGCTGGATGGATCGTTGGTCTGACCCAGTATGGCCATTCTTATGTTTCGGACACCTCCTCTAGCGCTATTTTAATCTCTATTGCAATCCTCTTGAATTGATCCTGGAAGTGAGAAAAGTCATCAGACAGTGGAGATGGAGGTATTATGTCCTTGTCCGATGAAAAAGAGGTATTGGTTGGTGGGGTGGCATCCGGGGCTGGGACCTATGGGACCTGCGTCTCTGGTTCCTCCATGTTCTCTTGTTGCTGAATAGGAGCCTAAATGAGAGAGATGGTATGTGCTGTGTATAGGTTGTAATGTTTGCAGGAGCTTGCATATCTGCTATGTTGCCTCTTGTAGGATTCCCTATGGGCTCCACTGTGGCCATCATGCTGGATATGGCATAGGCAGAGGCAAGTAGGGATGGCCATACCCTAGTGGCATATCACTGTGTTAACGTTCATGGGGGGCAGATCTCATTTGTGGGGAATCAAAGTCTGGCGAGGAAGAGATGGTGAAAAGACAACCTCAATCCCATCATCTTCAACACTTGAGGAATGTGTCCGTTCCAGAGAGACATAATGTGGTGCTGATGGTCTAAGAGAGACATTAGTACTGAAGAGTGGAGATTGTGGTGTCAAGGCAACTGTAAAATCAGCATGACGCATAAATAGTGGTGGTGCCAATGGTAACTATGCTGATGTGTGCATCATTATGAGTTACACAGGTGTTGAGTGTGATGCCGGAGTCATTGGTGCCCTTGTACCAATGGCCTGCTTGGCAGTTGGTGCCAAGGTTGGGATAGATGCTGTTGTTTTGGTAGGAGTGGTTGGTACCGATGCTCTGGACAACTGGGAGTTTGGAGCTCTTATGCTTCGTGCCAATATGTTGGGTGCCGGTTGTAGCTGCACTATAGTCAGTGCTGGAGGTGCTGGGAGTGTCATAAGTCTCACATGAGATGTGTGTCACTGAGGTAGATCTTATAGGTGACCTTTTCTTAGTATTAGCGTCCCCATGCAGTATTGAGGAATGGCTCTTCTTTCATGAAGATTTTGAATTCGGAGAGGCCAGAGGCAAGGGAGCTGGAATAGACTGCTTGCCAGGATCCAAGGGTCGAAGAAAGGATTTTTCCATGAGCAGTAATTTCAGCTTCAAGTCCCTGTCTCTGGGAGCTCTGGCTTTCATTTTGGTGCAGGGAGACTCGTAGGCACCGTGTCCTGGCAGGATGAACAGTTTTTAAACCCAGGGGAGCCCAGCATTTTGGGTAGCTAAGAATTTTTTTTTAAACTAACAAGTAATTAACTAAGAACTAACAAATTTCGCTAAATTAACTGTAATAATAAATGAGGCTTCTTAATTCTTTCAGAGGGACTGTGGAGCTCTGTCTCAGGCCAGCACAGATGAGAAGGAACTGGAGGGCTTGGGCCACTCATGCACAGTTTCAACTCCATGGAGCTCAGTGGCAGTACCTTGCATGTGCAACCTGCGTGGGGCTGCTAGAAATAATCTCCAAACTAGATGCCAGGACAGCACCAAGACCAAGCGTGGAGCACCCATTGGGACCTCTCTCGAGGAAGAATCACAGCATACAATTACAATCCTGCCATATTTGTTGAATACTTAACTATACAGTGAAACATCTATACTATTCCAAGGTTTCAGATTCCTGGCTCACTAGACATATTTATCTGTCCCAGCATGACAGATTCAGATTCTGCACAAGTTTTCATTTTCTTTAAGGAAACAAAAAGGAACCACTATCTAGCCATAAAGACATGTTATCTTCAGAAGCATAACCATATCAGCACCATCTTAGAAAACCTGAAAAACAGCTTTGTAGGATAAATTCTGCAAGGCAATGAGAACTCTTGGCCCCAAGCAGTCAGCAATCAAAACATTTAAGTACATATTTAATTTTAAGGTTAATTTTAAAGTAATCATATACTTCATTGCACTAGAGGTGCACTGCTCAGCACATTACAGAATCAAGCCTCATGAGAGGCAAGAACTGTCCTAATGTATCCAAGTAAGACAATGACTTTAGAAGCCTAATAATGACACTTCAAAGACCAGATTTTCTTATAACTCAGGTTGCAGTTGTGTTTATTCCAATCATGATCTCCCTAAAACACAGTCACCACTACCATCAAGTTAAACTTATCTACCTTAGAAGGAATTCCAAAGATGACTTTACTTACAATTATAAGGATGCAGTTGGAAATATCGCAGTTACAGAACACAACTCATCATAAGTACTCTGTTAGAAAGGAGGAATTCTTTCAGTGAAAACAACTGAGCATTATAATGGTGTTCCTTTATTCACAAAACATACACAGGAATACCCCTGCTGTAGAAAGTTTCTATTTGCTGTCAGAACAGTTTCTTTTTGTTCTTGTTCAAAAATCCTCACTACCCGTTTAAATGACATGTTTAAAATGCCCTTGCAGGCAGCACATGACATTATATTAAGGACAGGCTGAAGAAAACTAACTCAGTCTCTCCCACAATTTTGCAAACTCTAAACACGTAATACTTTTAAAAATGTTTTGGAAAACAGCTATATAAAATGGTTACTGGACAATCAAAAGCTAGTCTGGCCTGGTCAAATGTCACTAGCAATTCAAAAAAGCTGCAAGCTTGCACTGATAAATACTATGTATATTAATTAACCTACATGGCAGTTCTGTGGGTGAAACAATACTAGATAGCCAATAGTCAACATCATTTAGTTGTAGAAAAAATTAAAAAAGATTTAACTAGTCTGTTATTTTCCCACAGTTGCTCTCACTTGGGCAGTTGTGCCCTAACTGCATTTGGCTAACAATCTATGTGTACTCCCTACACCGGTTTTCATTTTCAGCCACAGGTCAAAGGTTTCAGTTAATGAATGCACAACATTAAGTTTAGTTCAGACTAGGCAGTGGGACATAGGTACAGGTTGAACCTCCCAAATCTGGGACTCTCTGGTCTGGCAAAATCTACGGTCTGGCAGGGCCACAGATGTTGCTGGACCAAAGAGCCCCAGAGTAGAAGCAATGCAGGGGTTAGGGAGCCTTGGCTGGAATAGGTGGCATCTGGGGAGCCCCTCCTGGCCCTAGCCAGGGAACCCACTGCATTAGCAGAGCAAGTGACTGGGGAACCCCTGGCGTTAATAGAGCCAGCAGAGGATGGGAGCTCCTACCCCAGCTGGGGAACCCCCAGTGTCAGCTGGGCCATGTGACTGGGGAGTCCCAGCCCCAGCCCCAGCCAGGGAATCCCTGGTTGCAGCACGTGGCCCAGGCCAGGAGCCACTCAGTAGCAGTAGGGCTGGGATGACCAGGCAGTTGCTGCTGGGGAACCACTGGCTGACGTGGGGATGGCGAAGGTGGGCAGCTGGAATCCCTAGCGGCAGTGGGACGGGGTGGCCAGGTGGCCCTGGCTGAGGAACCCTGGTGCAGCAAGGTCAGCAGCAGCCGGGTGGCCCCTGCCAGGAACCCTGGGGAACACTCTGTGGCAGTGGGGCCAGCAGTATCCAAAGGTCCTAAGCCGGAGCCCAGGACTGATGCAGCCAGCAGGGAAGCAGTGACCTCCCCTGGTCCAGCAAACTCCAAACTCCATGGTTCAGGACAGCTCAGGTCCTGAGGGTGCCAGACCAGAGAGATCCAACTTGTAGTAGCCAAGAAGGTGAGAGATACAACTCCATGCTCTGCCCCTACTGCCAAGAGACAGGATTGGATGGCAGGGGCATTACCCCATTCTGTTCATTCTTCTGATACAGGTCACTATGAGAGGAGAGGATACTGGGCTAGGTGGACCACTGGCCTGATACAGTATGGCCATTCTTATAGTACGTTCTTTATGCTATTGCTGAAACTTGAAAAACACTATTTCCTGGAAAGAATTTGAATAATTTTATATATTTTTAAATTTACTTTGCTGCTGTAAAATGTAACTACAGTATATGTAGTATTTTACAATAATCCATTGTTCAGAAATGCCTGAAATTATACTTACACATATAATCTAACACTTGGTATCAAGGAATTAATTTGACGAGAAACTGTTCTTTCCAAGAATTTGGGTGCACAGGATAGAAAGATTTCAGTTTTAATAACCTCTCCCTACTGGACCATGTCTAGTTCAATAATCTCCTATTTATATCTACCTTTATTTCACTTACAAGATATCATTAAGTAGTCTTCAGATGTGCTCTTGCCATCATCATCATCTTCAGTTTTTATTGTAACCGTAGAACCAGGAACAGTACTGGCTGCTTGAATCACAGTTTCTGTATCTGAATTAGTTACAAGAACTTCTTCTGAAACCATTGTGGGCGAGTCAGGTCCTGACACAGAGTCTTGCACAACATGTTCCAAATGTCCATCAGGACCCGTAACAAGGTCAGCCACAAAAACCTGATCAGGAACTCTAACAGTTTCTGTTATTAGATCAGAAGTCAAAACATGATCACTGGTATCTAAATCTTCTTCAATAGCAACATCAGCTTCCAATACAGATTCAGGAACAATTACACCTTCTGTTACAACATCATTTTCAGTGATGATATCAGGTCCTTGGACAACTTCAGCAGCTAAACCATGATCAAGAGTTATCCCGTCATCTGCGACAACATCAGAAACTAGTACAGCTTCAGGAACTGATACAACAATATGGTCTCCATCAATGTGAGCAGTGCCAGCCATTCCAGCCACTATGAAACAATTGTAAATGAGGGAAAATATGTTAACATTTACACTACCGTATTACAGTACTGTAAGGTAGAGGCTATGCATTCCAACAAATGTCATTACATTTTACGTATCTCCATGTAAGGATGAACACGATTTTACAATATTCTTTGATATTAAATTTAAATGAAAAGGACAAAAATCTCCCAGACATTTATTTTAAAACAGGGGCATGGAAACTTTGTAAGGCCCCCGACTGAGAAGGCGAAAGACACTTCCCACACCCGAGTCTACGGAGGATGGTAGATTGTATGTGCTCTAGACCCATTAGGTTGGGGGGGGGCAGCAGGAACTGGAGTGCCAGCATGGCTCCCTGATGCTGGAGGGGAGTCCTGAGTCCCGGGGACTGGATCCAGTAAGATGTAGGCCAAATGTGGCACCCGAACCTTAAGTTGCCCACCCCTGCTTTAAAAGGAACATTAGTTTTAAACCTACCCTCCCTCCCCAATTTAGGTTTGATAAAATTGAGATTTAAAAGCCAAAGATCAGTAGTTGATTCCATTATATGTATTCTAAAACAAAATTAAATGATTTTTATATTATACTAGCAAACTGAACATTGTGTTACTTTGTTGGTGCAACAAAGCCAACAACAAAAGCTGACTAAAACAGCATGAAACTGTTTGACTTTGTTGTGACACAAGAGAAGAGTTTCTTTAAACATATCAAGAACTGGAGAGTTCAAACTGTGAAAAATATCACTTTACTTGCATATCAAATAATGCAGAGGCTTCAATTATTCACTGGTAAATATTAACAATTTTCTTTCTACAAAACATAGCAGACAGTGATCTGGGTTGCAAATGAAGCCATGTTAGAAATATCCAATTATCTGAAAGCTTAAGTAAAAGCAATAATCATGAAAAATGCACTTTTAAAATTAAAGTGGAAAAATATTTTCCATTTTGATTGTAACTGTAATTTATTTGGAACAATCACAGACTTATGCCATTAAAACTAGCTCTGCTTTTTTATTATAAATAATAAAAAAGCCCCTCTACTGATAGATGGCAGGGTTAGGCACCTGCAAGTCCAAGAAAGTCAAGACAGCCTACTGGCCCCTACCTCCCAAAACCAGAGGCTGAAGCAATTAATGTTTACCCTGTCTACATGAGAAAACAGCAGCAATTTATTTAAATTAGTTTAGAAACTCCTTTAGTTAAATCAATTAAACATCTTGCATAGACACATTTTAATTTAGGAGCTTCTTTAAACATAATTAATTGAAAAGATGCTTTTCCCATTTAGGAAAATTGTATTTGCTTTCCTCTCTACACACAGGTGTGTATGCAGGGGGAATACAAGATAGTAGCTGGTTGGCATGCCATAAAAATATATATCAGAAGGAACTCAAGCTACTACGCTTCAGGAGAGCCTAAGTGGTAATGTGGAACACCAAGATTTAAGCAATTTTTTTACAGATCACGGGCCATCCATAGTGGATAAAAGCCTTGTCTGTTCTACAAGGAGGACAAAGGATGGTAGAATGACAGGATTTAGCTTAATAGATCAAAACGAAACAGCAATTAAAAATATGAACAAACAGTAACTCCTCACTTAACACTGTAGTTACGTTCCATAAAAATGCTACTTTACGTGAAACAATGGTGAGTCCAATTTCCCAATAAGAATTAATGTAAATGTAGTGAAGCATTGGAATGGGTTACCTATGGAAGTAGTGGAGTCTCCATCCCTAGAGGTATTTAAGTCTCGGCTTGACAAAGCCCTGGCCGGGTTGATTTAGATGGGATTGGTCCTGCCTAGAGTGGGGGGCTGTACTTGATGACCTTCTGGGGTCTCTTCCAGTTCTATGATTCTATGATAAGGGGATGGTTGGATGAAATAACATGATCTTGGTAACTAATTGACCATTCATTATCAGTTGGAAATAGGTCAATGGAGGGATGATAGGAGTTGCTATAGGAAACTTTCTGGGTGTCTGGCTGGTGAGTCTTGCCCACATGCTCAGGGTTTAGCTGATCGCCATATTTGGGGTCGGGAAGGAATTTTCCTCCAGGGTAGATTGGCAGAGGCCCTGGAGGTTTTTTGCCTTCCTCTGTAGCATCGGGCACGGATCACAGCTGGAGGACTCTCTGCATGTTGGGGCCTTCAAAGTATTTGAAGGCTTCAATATCTGAGATATAGGTGAGAGGATTATTCTAAGAGGGGTGGGTGAGATTCTGTGGCCTGCACTGTGCAGGGGGTCAGACTAGATGATCATAATGGTCCCTTCTGACCTTAAAGTCTATGAGTCTATGAGGGGGAGTGAGGGGAGGACTAGAGAATTCTTTTTAGCAGACAAAAGACTGTGTGTGTACTGTATAAGTTTTAAACAATTGTATATAATTTAATACTATACACAGCAATGATAATTACAAGGCTTGGTTGAGATGGTGGAATCATGGGGTGGAATATTTCCCAGGGAAGGTCTTGCTACTAAATAATGAACTGAGCCCTCAAGGTTAACATGTGGTTAATGCAGCCTCACACTTTACAAGGCAGCATGGACTGAAGTAGGAGGGAGGAAACATAATAGATGCAAGGCAGTGGCTGCAAACACTTCCCTGCAGAAACTGAACATGATGATGAACCCATATGATTTTGCCAGAGGACACCACTCTCCTCTCTGGATTAAGGATGTTAAAATGTGGTTAACTGACTAGTCAACGGAATTTCCACTGACTAGTTGATAGGCACTTCCGTATTCCCACTTTGAAATGTACAAAAGCCCCCCATTTCAAAGGAGGAATGTGGAACTCCGTGTATAGCCTGGGACCAACGGGAAGTCCCGCTGACTCCAGACTGCACATAGGTGCCTGCTTTGCGGGGGCTCTTGTGCATTTCAAAGTCATGGAGCCTGGGGTCAGTGGAGGACTTCCCAGCTGACCCCAGCCTTCACTGCCCCTTTGAAATGCATGGAGATGGCATTTCAAAGAGGCAGTGGAGCCTGAGGTTAGCTGGGAACTCCCCAGCTGACCCAAGGTTCCCTGCAGCATTACTCCAGAACCCGGGATCAGCTGGGGATTCCCCAGCTAATCTCAGGTTCTGGAGTAATGCTGCAGGGAACCTTGGGTCAGCTGAGAGTCCCCAGCTGAACCCGGGCTCCGTTATAGCTGCCACTTTGAAACGCTGCCTGGGGGTTTCAAAGCAGCAGTGCTGCACATGTGCAGCACTGCCACTTTGAAGTACCCTTTCTTCCCCCAAACTATTATTGGATAGTCTAACTAGTCTTTAACATCTCCACTCTGGATAGTGCATTGTGCCAAAGATGTGTGAGAGTGAGAGACAGACAGAGATGCATATTTCCCCTTTAAGTATGCACCCCACATTGTATACACTGCCCTTTTAAGTAGACCATGTAGTTCAGACCTAGGAATCTTTATCTGTGTAACCTGCTTTGTGGAGATGGGGTACAGATGAGGGGTTTGATCAGAGGGACACCCTGACATTAGTGCAAACACATAGCAAGCAGCAGCTCCAAGGGAGAGGGCAGGAGCAGCAGAGCCGGGGGGGACGGGGAGAGAGAGAGAGGCAGTTGAACTGCAGCTGCCCAGCCACATTCCTTACAGGGAACTTAGGAAAGCTGATGGGGGGCTGCCAGTCCACCCAGGTTCCAAACCCCTCAAGAACAGGCTGCTTTTCCAGAAAATCCTGCAAATAATGGACAAAAGAAGGAGGCCAAATGATGTTATAAGAGAGTACTGCATAACTTTAAATGACCACGCGCTCTAATAAGAAGCAACATAACAATGTTAACCAGGACAACATTAAGTGAGGAGTTCCTGTACATACAAAAAAACCACCACACTGTTTTTCAAGATAGAGAGGGCGGTTCAACAAGATTTTTAAGGATTTCATACTGTAAGCTACTGAATGTCGACTGAATCAGTGAGGATTAAGGGCACTTACAAGTACAGAGGAGGCATTCAGAACTTTTACAAATTGCTCTTTAGTCTACTCACTGAAGTTCTACTTCACACAGAATTAACATTGCAATTGTTAAAATTGATGAAGATTTTTTCTACAGCAGCAACTAAAGTGTATACTCATAAAAGTGGAATTCAAATATGTATGCCTTGTTTCCTCTGTAGGGAACTTTGAAGACAAAATTAAATACATGTGAAATATTATTATAGACTGCTAAAGTCAACCTTCCATTAGCGTATGAGCTACAGTCAATGATACAGAAAATACGTTTTATTTAGAAGATCTCACCCACTTTAAGCATTAGTGTTTAAAAATAATATGTTTTACCAAAATCTTGCATAATCATAGTGTGAGGCATTTTGGACTCGTGTGTCTGCAATCCAAGGCTCCCACCACCTGGATCCATAGTCAGCTAAGCTCTTTCACAAATAGCTGTAAAAACAGAATTATACATTATATTAAAAGAGTTTTGTCTTAATGTCTGTTTAACTCTACTGGACTAAAATCTGATAGAAGACCATAAGTGCAGATGTGGAAATATATCCCTGAAAAAGTGAAGAAGAAAAAAAAAGATGCTACCTCACACAATTCAGTTTTACGAACCTGTATTAAATCTCAATCCTGAAAACACATCCATGAGTAATTTGATAAAGCCAAAAAGTATAAAATGAACAAAATTATGCAAGTGCAAGTATTTGCTGGACTAGACCAAGTTACAAAGTGTTATGATCTAGTATTGTTTAGCTTATCACATGCAAGAATTTACCTAGAATGTGGTAACAGCTCAGAGGGGTAGCAGTGTTAGTCTGTAGCTTTAAAAACAATGAGTAGTCCTGCAGTCCTGTTAAAGACTAACAACATTTATTAGCTTTCGTGGACAATACCCACCTCTTCAGATGAGATGAGCTTGAGTTCACTAGAATGTGCTACTGGAACATAACACTCAGAATACCAGACAGACATACTTTTACCTCAACAGGCAATACAATACTAATTTTAACACTGTTAGGAGTACAATCTACTATATAGATGCACAAACTTGCTCAAATGTTTGTTTGTTCAAGAATTACTCCTAAATTGTAAGAGCTATGATCACCAATTTGGTATGCAGCTTCATTTTATCATAACTTAAAGAAAGAACAGGGTATGTTCGTGTCAGGACAATGGGATGTCCATGGAACGTGATTGTTTCTCAAATAGAAGGGAAATGTTTATGATAGCAGGGACAGTTATATCCAGCACGATCACAAGGAAGTGATGATCGTGGCTAGACAGCATTGCCCCGGCAAGCAATGGTGGCGGCTGCCTTCACCCTCTGGCCTGACTCCTGCGCCCCACCCTCTCCCCTAAGCCTCCCACATCTCTCAACCTCCTGCCCCTACTCCTGCACACTCACCCCTGCCTGAACCCCCACCTCCTGCCCTGACTCCTGCACTCCTTGACACTACAAGCCCCTTGCCCTGAGCCCCCCACATCCTCAAGCCCCTGCCCTGACCCCTGCACTCACACCTCAAGCACGGTATCCTGAAAGATCTGAGCAACGCAGGGTAAATCTTCTAGTGTGAAAATATGCTCAAATTCTCTCCATAGTATGACTCATTAAAATGTCAAAAGCACTACTGACAATAGCAACAAATTCTGTGCCAGTATTACTTAATAACTAAGGACAGTTCCCTAGACATATAAAAACATATTAAACACACAAAAAACTGTCATGAACCAGTTTGGATTGCTACATGTACATGTACAACTTACCTACCCACAAAAATAAGCAAATCAAAGATATGCCACCTAACAAGTACACAAACAACCCACAAAGCATGTGCTTAAACATTATAACTGCAATACTCTACAGACCAACATCTTAACTCTGCCCCATTTTATCCTTCTGAATATAAATTTTTCCCGATTGCTTCCTTCCTTCCCCAACATTAGCATTTGTAGTCATTTAGGCTACGTCTACACTACATGCTTCTTACACAAGAAGCCTTTTGCGCAAGAGTTTTTTCACAAAAAATTATTGCGCAAGAGCACGTCCACACCTCAAAGCACATTACAAAAACCATGTGCCTTTGTGCAAGATAGCGTCCACACTGCATGGATGCTCTTGTGCAAGAAAGCTCTGATGGCCATTCACAGAATGGCCATCAGAGCACCTTTGCTTTTTCCCCACAGGGGTTTCTTGCACAAGAAGCCATCTGGAACATCCACACCTGCCTTTTTGTGCAATAGCTGTAGTGCAAAAAGGAGCTAAGCCTCATAAAAGGAGGTTTACCCATGCCAGAAAAAGCCCTTCCTTCTGCTGTTTTACTGTTCATTTACTTGCGCAAAAGTGCATTTGAGGTGTGGATGCTCTACGGGTTTTTGTGCAAAAACAGATTGTTTTGCACAAAAACCCTGCAGTGTAGACGTAGCCCTGGTGAAGAAGATTGTGATGAGAGAGGATAGTTTGGTAAAGGGTTGTGGTTGTAAAGGCAGTTAAAGGGAATGATGAAAACTGACATTTCAGGTGGGTACCTGGTTTAAGTTACCAGAGGATGGCTGTAGCATATTATAATTGTGGTAATAGTAAGGAGGAGACTTTGTGTGTCTTTGCTTTTGAGAATTTGCCAGGTAGTATGTGTGTGATTCACAAAAATGTTTACATATAACTTATGCAGGGATTTTTAGAAATTAAAGTTTAATTGGAATGCAGTTAGGAAAAAGTAGTGGGCAGACCTGTCAGGGTAGAAGTGCTGCTGATGGAAAACATTTCATCTGTCAGTAGCTAAATATTAACCCTTATGTAATAGGATAAAATCTGACAAAAGTGTAGCTCCTATGGATTTGTTTGTATAGCTTTGTTAGCTATAGGTATAAATCAAGTTTTGCACTAACTGACTTCCATCCACAGAGGCAGCAGCAGAGGTGTGTGTGTGTGGCTGGGGGGAAGACGGGGGGGGGGGGGGGAGAATAGAGAAGTGGGAGAAGAGGAAGGTGGGAGCCACTACACGCAGTAAGCCAGCTATCAAACGCAGCAGCGTGGGGGGTGGGGTTGGGAGGCAGGAATGGCTCCCCGCATGGACCAGCTCCTGGGGAGCCACCTGCTATCTGCATGTAATCTTGTAACTGCTGACATTTTCAGTGGTTACACAGTTACTTAAACTCATTTTAACAGCCCTAGCCTTAATGCTGCTGACCAAGAGCTGTGTGAGCCCAACCTCTCACCACACCCGGAGTGCCCACAACCCAGAGCCACCTCCTACACTACAAAACCTTCATCCCTGGGCCCACCCTAGAGTCCTCACCCTCTCCTTCACCCCAACCCATTGCCTTAAACTGCAGAACCCATGAGCATGGGCCATGTAGAGCCTGTTCTCCGCCACCATCAAATGGGAACTGCCCCAAATAACTGCTCCACACCCCAACCCCTGAGGCCCTAGCCCTGAGCCCCCTCATACATCCCGTATTCTAACTCAGAAACCCAAACTGAGCCAGCCCCACTGCCCTAGCTCCCTCCTAAATCTCCCACCTCAACACTGAGCCCCCTCCTGCACCCTAACTCCCACCCAGATCCTGCATTTCCACCTAAATCTGCCCAGAACCCACTTTTACACTCCAAACATCTCATCCCCAGCCTCAGTCCAGATCCCGCACTCTCAAAAACAGACCTAATGCCACCCAACCAGGAGCCCCCCTCTTAAAATCTCAACTCCTTAGCTCCACCTGCGCACATCATCTCCATATTGGTACACATAACAAAACTGATTCCATACATGGATATACAAAATTAGAAGGAAGACTGCTCCTGAGTGGCATAGGACTGGAAGAGACCTTGAGAGGTCATAAGAACAGAAGAATGGCCATCAAGGGTTAGACCAAAGGTCCATCCAGCCCAGTATTCTATTTGCTGACACTGGCCAATACCAGATGCCTCAGAGGGAGGGAACACAACAGGTATTCCTCATGTGATCCCTCGTCTGTCACCCACCTCCAGAGAAACAGAGGTTTGGGATACCATTCCTACCCATCCTGACTTATAGCCATTGATGGACCTAACCTCCAAGAATCTATCTAGGTCTTTTTTGAACCCTGTTACAGTCCTAGTCTTCACAACATCCTCTAGCAAGGAGTTCCACAGGTTGATTGTGCGCTGAGGAACAACTTCCTGTTGTTTGTTTTAAAGCTGCAGGCTATTAATTTTATTTGGTGACCCCTAGTTCTTATATTGTGGGAATAAGTAAATACATTTTCTTATGTTCTGTTCACTTTTTCTACACCAGTCATGATTTTATAGATCTCTATCAGTGTTTCTCAACGTTTTTTTGTAAAGTACCACCTTAAAAAAAATAAGTATTCCCAGTACCTACAGTTTTCAGAAACACAATTTTTTCTACCATTGCAACATATTTGTTTAAACAACTTAATCGTAGCCAGGTAGGCGATGAAATTTTTGGGTGTAAAAAGCACAAAAATAATGAAGTGCTGTAAAACTTAAAACAAAAATTCAGTTTTCTCCAAATTTCAGTTGTGTTGACATACCCCCCAGACTTCTCTCGAGTACCCCTAAGGGCACTTGTACCACTGATTGAGAAACATTGCTCTATCATCTCCCCCCCCGTCTCTTTTTTAAGATGAAAAGTCCAAATCTTTTTAATCTCTCTTCATATGGGACCCATTCCAAACTCCTAATCATTTTTGTTGCCCTTTTCTGAACCTTTTCCAATGCCAATACATCTTTTTTTTTTTTTTTTTTTTTTTTTTACACATCTGTATGCAGTATTCAAGATGTGGGCATACCATGGTTTCATATAGAGGCAATAAGATATTTTCTGTCTTATTCTCTATCCCTTTGTTAATGATTCCTAACATTCTATTTGCTCTTTTCACTGCCACTGCACACTGGGTGGATGTTTTCAGAGAACTATCCACAATGACTCCAAGATCTCTCTCTTGAGTAGTTGTACTAAATTAGTCCCCATCATATTGTATGTATAGTTGGGATTATTTTTTCCAATGTGCATTAATTTATCAACAGTGAAATTTTGTTGCCAAATCATTTAGTTTGGTGATCTTACTGAAGCACATAAAGCTCATAAAATTTTGAAGGTCATAAAGTTCGTCTCCTACATTCACAGAAGGACCAAGTACCACCTAGGCTAGAGGTCGGCAACATACAACATGCATGCCGTAAGTGGCATGTAAGATGATTCTGAGTGGCATGCAGCTGCCTCCTGATCTGGAAGCCATGCATGGCCAGGCTCTCCCCAGCATTGCTCCCGGGGGCCTGCAAGTCCCAGCACTGCTGCCCTACTGGTCTGTGCACTGGGGGCACAGGGATGTGGGGCAAGAGGTGGGGGGCGAAGGAGGATGTAGTGCACCCTTGAGGCTTCCAAGAGAGATTAATGAAACTGCTAAAATGTACATAGGACTACATGCAGATCGGAAATAGAAGTGAATTAAGTTAAATCTGGGCACACCACTTCTAAAAGTTGCTGACCCATGACCTAGACCATCCCTGACAGGTGTTTGTCTAACCTGCTCTTAAAAATCCCCCATAATGGAGATTCCACAACCAATTTAGGCAATTTATTTCAGGGGTTAAACACCCTGACAAGCAGGAAGTTTTTTCCTAACGTTCAACCTAAACCTTCCTTGCTGCAATTTAAGCCCATAGCTTCTTATCCTATCATCAGAGGTTAAGAAGAATAATTTTTCTCCCTTCTCCTTGTAACTACGAATGCAAAATCCTGCTTATTCAGTTAACCAGTTAAACATTACATTTAACCGATTAAATGGAATCCTGCAGGAGACAGAGGGGAGAGGAGGAGAGACATTTGAGACCTAATCAGCATGGAGTAGAGCAAAGAATTAGCTCCTGCTAATATATCTCACAATGATATTTGCTTTCTTTTGTTGTTGTTGCAAGTTTTACACTGTTGATTCCTTTCTGCAGTACTGTTAAATAGTCCCATTCTGTGTGTGCAACTGTGTTTCTTCCTAAGTGGAGCATGTTGCATTTGTCCTTTTTGAATTTCATCCTATTTACCTGACCATTTCAGATCATCATGAATTATAATACTGTCCTCCGAAGCACTTGGTATCCCCTCCCACCTTGGTATCATCCACAAACTTTGTAAGTGTACTCTCCAATATTTCCTCTAATTTTTTATCCATGTGTGGAAAAACTTTCATAATGTGCACCAATATGAAGGTGACATATCACATAACAAAAGTCATTTTGCATATCAACAGCATGTGCTAGCAGTGGCACCAAGGAATTGGGATGAAGAAGAGGGCTCATGATGGGGGTGCAGGATGAGGCCTCTGACTGGAAGTGAGGATTCTGGGGTGGAGGCCAGTGATGAGGGCTTCAGGTTGCCCCAGGGAGAAAAGGACAGTTGCTCTTTTTCTCATGGCAATAGCCTGGGGCTAGGCAAGAGGTGCCTCTCCACAGCTGCTGCAGCTCCAGAGGGCAGTTGGATGAAGGGGATCTGTCCCCATACCAGGGCAAATTCTGGATAGGTTTGATGGGGCCAGGTAATGGGTGCCTGTTCTGGGCTGCAGCAGATTTGAGCTGGGCACTATAGCCAGGAGTAAGGCACCCCTCTCTTCTTGTGACCCCAGAATAGAGCACTTGTTGCTGGGAAAGAGCTGACCCTCCCTGCTGACCCCAACCCAGAGCTACTACAGCCCAGCCCAGCTCAAAGTTGTCATGGAGAGAAGTGCTTTTGCCCCAGCAGCTCCATCCTGGGGCTGGGAGGCAGAGGCAGCACTCTGTGAGGCTTGTTAGGGAGCTGCACAAACACCTAGCTTAGAGGGAATTTTGGTACCTCTATTACCTACAGTTTTCAGACACACACAATTTTTTTCTACCATTGCAACACATTTATTTAAACAACTTAATCACAGCTGGGCGGGCAATGAAATTTTGGGGTGTTAAAAGCACAAAAATAATAAAGCGCTGTAAAACTTAAAGCAAAAGCAAAAATTCATTTTTCTCCAAATTTCAGTTGTGTTGACATACCCTCCTCCCCCAGAATTCTCTCCACAGGCAAGGGTACTCATACCACTAGCTGCGAAACACTGCTACAGATACACTACATCTACTGCTTCCCCCATCCACAAGCCTACCTACCCCATCAAAGAAAGCAAACAGGTTGGTTTGACATGACTTCTTCTTTACAAATCCATGCTGTTGCTTATCACTTTATAATCTAGATGGAGCAAATAATAAAAGAATCAGTTTGCAAACATTATCTTTTCTTGTACAAAAGTTAAGCTGATTGATCTGTAATTCTCTCAGCTGACCTTTTTTTTATAGATGAGCATTATATTTCCAGTCTTTTGTCAAAGTAATTTTTACTTTATTTCCCTATTTTAGCTTCTAATCCTACCCCATTTTCACCGGCATTCACTGTTTTAGGTGTCCAATTGCTACCAAAGTTCTTGGTGAAAACCAAAACAAAGATGCCATTAAGCACCTCTGCCATTTCCAGGCCTGTTATTGTTTTTCCCTCTTCATTGAGTAATGATCCTACTCTGTCCTTGGTCTTCCTCTTACTTCTAATGTAGTTGTAGAATATTTTGTTACCCTTCATGTTTCTAGCTAAGCTCAGTCATCCCAACTCCCTGTATAGATAGTGGTAGGATGATGAATGAATTCTTCCATCCACCTACCTACCGGTCAGGGAAGTAGATTACCTAGGCTATGTCTACACTATGTGTTTTGTCGGAAGAGGCAATGCAAATAAAGCGCTGATTAGCATTATTTGTGCTTCATTTGTATAATCTATTCTGATTCGTTTTTGCACAAGTGGTTTTTGCACAAAAACTTGCAGTGTGGACGTGTCTATTTTGTGCAAAACCTCCTTTTTTCCATAAGAATCTTGGACAAAAAGGGGTTTTTGTGCAAAACAGACATGTCCACACTGCATGTTTTTGTGCAAAAACAGATTGGAACAGATTATGCAAATAAAGCACGAGAAAATGCTAATCAGTGCTTCATTTGCATTGCCTCTTATGACAAAACACATAGCGTAAACCTAGCCCTACACAAAAAGGAGAATCCCTCCCACTAGCATATGTAGCATCTATACAGAAGCATGTTTTAAATGTAGACGGGACTTTAGGGCAATTATACATTACAAAATTAACTCAATTGAAGTCAAATAATTACTCCAGTTTTTCTTTTCCCCTCAGTCAGTGATGCATGTCCTAGCCAGAAGTGCTTCTGACTTAATTGTGGGGCACTGACAGTGAGACCCTGCTGCGTGCTCCAGCTGTGTGCTTCCCAGGGGGCTGACAGTCAACAGGCAGCATAAAATTGCCCTAGCAATATCAGCCTAAGCGCTATGCCTCTCATGGATGTGGAGGTTAAGTCAAATGTAGTACAAGCACCTGTCCCTGGACTGCTGTCCCAATCACTGTACCCTCCCCTGCACCATGTCTCTGAGCTGTCAGGGCTGCAATGTGGGATCTACCGGCTACCGTGCCACTTTTCTTGGTGTTGAAAGCCCTGTGGGGTGGAGGTGGAGGAAGGGGAATAGAGGCTTGGTTTAAAATAGCAACTCCAAGTGGCAAGGGAAAGCAGTGAGGTCAGGCTTGAGCTGGGAGAAGGAGAAGAGGGAGGAGACAGGCAGGATGCAGAGTGATGTGATGACATCACTCTGTCATCCTGCAGAAAAAACTTTTTTTTTTTTAAATGAGAGAGAGAGAGAGATATTCGAGTCTGTCCATGAGTCAAGAATTCCCTCTAAATGGTAAGAGGTAGGACCACCAGATTTGGTATGCAGCTTCCTCTTATCCTAACTTAAGCAAGGTCAAGGTTTGTGCCAGGAAAATTCTAAATCTACCCTATCTGCACTAGCATTCACTATATTAGGCATCCAGTCACTGCAGAGTGACCACAGGGGTCCACCACACCAGGAGGAGAGTGGCTAGCTGGGGGGCTCTCCATATTGCTGGCCATTGGTCCAGGTAAGTAGTCCCTTACCCCCAAAACCCTCCCACCAGTCCCTCAGCAGCGATACCAGATGGGGGAGCCCCACTGACCAGCAGGCCCAGTTGCCCCCCCTTAAGGAGCTGCTTGCTGTCCCATGCAACCCAGTGCTTCTCCTCCGAGAGGAGACGCTGTCGAAGCAGCAGCACCTTCACTGCCATAGGCAGCACCGGTAAGTCCTCCTTCCCCAACCACTCAGTCCCCAGCCTAAACCCCCCTGCCCTGAATTCTTCACTCCCCCTATCCTAAGCCCCCACACCCTACACAACTCTCAACCCACTGCACTGACTCCTGCACTTCTCACACCTCCCAGACTCTTGCTCTGAGCCCCACATCAAACCCCAAACCTGACTTCTGAACCCTCCTCCCACCGCCAGCCCCTTGTCCTGAATGACTCAAGCAAATATATTTTATTATATATGGGATGTAAAATCCTATTTAATCAGTTAACTGGTTAATTGTTACATTTAACCAGTTAACCAATCAAGCGGGATCCCAGGGGACTATATTACCCAACCCAGTCCCCATGGCTGCCAGCCCCGAAGGGCTGCCTGCTCCTGACCTGCAGCGTGGTGGGCCCAGCCAGACTTGAATAGCCCACAGCCCATGGGGGTGGCTGGCCCCTGGCCTGCAGCATAGTGGGCACAGACCAGCAATGCCCATCCAGCAGGGCTGCTGGCCCTGCAGAATGGCTGGCTCCCGATCTGGGCCCAGTAGAGGGCTGCTCCTGTGTGCCAGTTAACCATTCACATCCCTAATAAATATATATGAAATTTTTACAGAAACTAAAAAGATATTCATCTTGTCCCCTTTAATATTAAAGATAAGCTTAATAAGAATGCACCAGAATATGTAGTCCTTAAAACTGAACTCTATAGTACAGGAGTTCTCAAACTGGTGGTCACGACCTTTAGGGGTTCACAGCATTATTACATGGAGGGTCACAGTCATCCTCCACCACATAGATGCTCCCTTTACCTTGAGCATCTATAATAGTACTAACCATAAAAAATGTGTTTTTAATTCATATGGGGTGATTGCACTCAGTGTTGTTGTATGAAAAGAATCACCAATACAAAAGTTTGAGAACCACTATCTCATAGGCATTTTAAAATGTGTTTAAGTAACCACTTAACTGCTGAAAAATTCAGTGGTTACACATGAGGGTTAGGGTTGCAAGATGGTCTCTCAAAAATACCAAACATACGGGCTAAAAATTCGTTAAGCAAAAAACAAAAAAAACCCCAACCCACTACCAAGAGCCACCAAGCTGGGAACAAAGAGGGAGGCCTGCTACCTAAAGCAGAAAGAGGCAGACCCCCAGGGCAACACACGACCACTGGTAGGAAAGTGACTCACCCATAGCCAGGTCTCTGGGTGTCCCAGTAGGAAGAAGCAGAAATTCCACCCCAGTCAGTTTTGGCTGAGAGCCCATGGAAGGTGCCTAAATGCAACTACAAAGCACCTGCGGGCTTCTCTCCTGGACTACAGCACCACAACGTGCTTCAACAGCGCTCAGGAGCAGGGACAGGGCTTATCTTCCTCCCCAAGACCTCACTCCTTTTCAGACGCAATCAGCTGAGGACTCCCAGCACCGATTGTGCCTTGCCCCCCAGCCACTCCCCCTGCCCGGCTTCTGCACGCAGCCAGAGGCTCCCAGCACCAATCACTGACCTGCCTCCCAGCCTGGGACTCCCTCTGGTTGTGTGCAGAAGCCTGGCAGGGGCAGGGTGACTGACTGGGATTCCCAGCCACTCCCTCTGCCCCCACAAGGCTTTTGCACGCTACCACAAGCTCCCAGCACCGATCGTGGCCCCGCCTCCCAGCCACTCTCCCCACCCCCACCAGGATTCTGTCCAGGCCCAGCCGGAAAAACAGAAAATACCGGACATCGCACATGTCTGGTATTTTCTGAATTTTTTTTTTACCAGACAGAGGGTGCAAAAATCAGACTGTCCAGTAGAATAGCAGGCACCTGGCAACCTAAGTGAGGCTGCATTCGGCTCCCTGGGAACCCATGCGGGTGGGCAGCTGGATTTTAAGCCCACTCCCTGCATGTATCAGCTCCCTCCTGCTTCCCGCGCTGCTGCTTCTCAGAGGAAGCAGCATGGGAGGGGGGCAAACAACTCCCTGGGAGCCAGTGTGCACTGGGAGGCAGCTTTTAAATCAGCTCCCCCTATTTACTAGGAGCCTGCATTTTACTGTGAAGGTTAAATGGTTACACTATTTAATGGAAGGATAAATGGTTAACTGTGTACATGGTTACACTTTCACATCCCTACTGTCCAACACACATTCCAAACTCATTTTCCTTGTGTGCATTGTAGATATCTGCAACATGGCCACATATTAAGAAAATGTAAATGTAAACAAGAACTAATTTGTCTAGACAAAAAGCCTGCACAGGAAAGTCTAAACTAGAAACTAATCCACAGCTTACTATAAACTTTACCCAGCAAGGTGGAGTGCACTGTAAAATGAAAAAAAACAACAAATGGTCTGATAGCACTTTATAGAATAACAAAACACATAGATGGTATCATGAGCTTTCATGGGTACAGCCCACTTCTTCAGATGACCAGAGTTCTGAGTATAAAATGAGTATGTCTATTGGAACACAGTCTTAAGTAGAATATCAGCCTGCAAAATAGTCATGAAAATGTACCACAGATAGGTATGAAATCTCTCTTGCCTCTTTCATTTACCATAACAAAATTGAAAAAAAGATTATTGCCTATTCAAGTAAAATAAAATTGCTCACTCTAAGCAAAAACGTAATTTTAGTACTTCTAGGTCTCCAGAATATTTTAAACATATGACAAAGAAGTAATAAAACTTCAACCGTGACAGAACAGGTGTGAGACCTGAAAAACAGAAGGCCATCCACATATGCACAAAAGAAAGATGTGATAGAGTGTGTAAATACCAAGAGGACATAGAAGTGCTCACCCCAAAACAACAGAAAGGAGTGTGCATACTAAACACTGACAGAGCATATGCCAAGACACCACAGAGGTGTGTGTGTGTGTATGGGTGTGCGTGTGTTAACTACTGGCAGGGCCTGCGCATGAACACCACCAGGCCAGTCGTCAGCGTGTGGTCAGAGTACTGGCAAGCGCGCGTGCTTGCGAGTCCGAGGCGCCAGTGCGCGCGCTGGCTAGTGGCAGCGTATGAGACGACCGCAACACTGCAGCTCGGACGGGCCTGCGCGCGGAGGGCTGGCAGCACCCAGTGCCGCAATAGAGGGACAGCGCAGGGGGAGCCGCTGCACAGCTCTCGCTCGCCCCTGGATCCCGGCACGTTAAGAGCCCTGCGGCCCCAGCTTCCCTGGTATCCCGAGGCCGCACGGCTACGCGCAGGGCGCCAGCGCCCCCTGCCGTGCCTCTGCGGGAGGGGGAGGGGTGCGAGCGCCGCGCCGGGAAGACAAAGGCGCTCGTGATGAGTCAGGGCTGCAGCTCGGCGGGACTTCCTCAGGCGCGCTCCCCGGGCCCGTGCAGAGCCCTACTCTCCCGGGCCGCTAGGCCCGCTGCTCCTCTGCGGCGCCCAGAGGCCTGGAGCCCGGGCGGCTGCGGGACCGGAGCCGTCGCCCCTCAGCCCCCGTTCAGGGTGCAGCGAGAATAGCCAGGCAGAGCCCGTCCCGCGGCGCGCGCGAGCGAAACCTCTCGCGCCCCAACCGCCGACATCTTGTTTTCCGCCATTTTATGGCCGCCCAAGAGGCCCCTCGGCCGAGGGATCCAGGACCTGCGCCGGCCCAGCCTAGGAAGAGGCACCGGCGGGCGCAGCCCACAGGCCGAGAGCGGGGAGGTGGCGGGCGAGCCCGGCGGCGGCAGCAAAGCGCACAGGCCCAGGGGCGCGGCCTGCGCTAAGGCCTAGCCGCCTCCATTGTCCTACCCCCACCCCCGCGCCGCTGGTCCAGCGCTAGCACCTCGCTCACCTGTGCGGGTCCCTGCGCCGTACAGCGGGCTCGGGCCCGGCTGAGGGTCGGCGGGCCGCAGGGGCCTTGCATTCGGGGCCGCCAGGTCCGCGGCCTGCACCAATCACAGGCTGGGCTAGGAATCGGGGCGCGAGCGCGCGCGGCCTTCTCCCCCTCCCCCACCAGCCTCGCGTCACTGAGCGCCGGAGCGTGCCCCAGAGATGGGAGCATGCGCAGAACCGCCGCTGGGGTCGCTGCCCTTACTGTGCTCTCAAACGTGCCCTGAGAGCAAAGCGGGGCTGGGGGAGACACCCCAGTTGTGCGCGGCAACTGGAAGGCTGCATGCGACAGACTGTATTGCAATATGAAATAGTCAAAGGCTAGCGTAGCAATTTGTGCAAATATGTTTATGGGAAGGGGTGGGGAACCTCACACCCGGAGGGCCAGATGCGGCTCCTGGCTTTGTTGGATTCAGCCCCAGAGGCTCAGGACCCACCCCAGTACTGAGGAGTCCACACAGTGCTCCAGCGCCTCTGCTGCCCCACAGCTGGGCTGGAGCACACACAATCTAGCCTGGGCCCCACTAGGCTTTGGTGTGTGAGGGGAATGTGGTGGAGTGTCTTTCTGCTTCTCAGTTGGGGGCCATATTAGTGAGGGTTTTCTCCCCATGACTTGTGGATAGGTGTTTACTGAGGGAAGTAAAATCTTGTAGGTGGAGGGATTATCAGTGTTCATTTTTAGGTAGGTAGCTAATCTGAAATAGCCTTGGCCCATGGAGGAAATGGCATTTACTTGCTTAACCTGATAAACAACTGAAAATTGGGATATAGGGAGAGAGCTTACACTGAAGAACTGACATGTAACTGACCAAGAGAGAGAGACCCTGTGTTAAGCACCCTTGTCCCTATCCATGTGGAAGATAGTTTACCAGCAGGACTGCTGGGTGCTCAACTAACTCAGACACAATGACTTAAGCCTTGTCTACACTATAAAGTTTTGTTGCCCAAAACTGCCTTTTGGAAACTGGAGCATGCATGTACCAATGTGACACTTGTTGAGAAAAATACCCAGTTTCAGAGAAAAACAATCTTTCACACATACAACATACTTTTTTTCTTTTCCCCTCCCTTTATTGTTGACAAAAAGCTAGGACAGACTCCTTTTGCAGTTCCTTTTATCCACTGAAATGGCTTCTACCAGTATCCCACAATGACTGCTCTGATGACTCTGCTCAGTGTTTTGATCTCTATTGTCCTACAGGCATGTGGTCCTCTCCCCCTTTTAAGGCTCCTGAAAGTACCTGACAACTGAGTGTGCTGTTTCCTTTGGAGAACAAACAAAAAGCAAATAGTTGGAATGCCCCTGCACTGGTGCACAGCAGTAGGCAGACTGCTATGCTGCTTTGACATTTCTATGGATGGAGAGCTCACAGAGCTACTCATGATGCTGCTCCTGGCAGCTAAGGAGGCTGTGGGAATCCCAGAATGTGCAGTGATCAGCTCTGACTTGCTCACTGTGCATTGTTCACACTGTCAGTAATAGTGACCCCAATGTGGACATGATCTGTCAACATGTGTGAACACCTGGTGATCTTTATTTTGTGAACTTTGCATGTTGACACAAGTCTTGCAGACAAAACTTGGTAGTGTAGACAAGGCCTTAGTTCAGCACCTTTGTCTGTCAGGCACAGACAGTGATCACAATGAAATGTGAGAGGAAATTTCTGTCCAAATCCCCAACCTAGAAGAAGAGAATTAAGGGACTATCTATAGGTAGAGGGAGGGAATGACAGGTACACTTATCTCAAACTCTGATAATTTAAAAATACCTTATGATGATTAAGCTTAATACTATTTAAGACAAAAGTTACACCTACTTAACTAAAATCAGTTTTTAAGCCAATTTAGCTAAAATCAGTATATAAAGTGTGTTTAGACCAGCCTTCTGATGCAATGTGTGATTTTTCAGCTCAGGAAGGAAAAAAATTAATGAATTGTTTTAATTTGGGGAGGATTTAACTTTTGTAATGGTTTTAAGGTATGTAAAAGCTTGTCTTTATAAAAATATTTTAAACCAAATGTAAGTTTTTAATGTCTACTCAATCTTTTGTGACAAAATTAGCATTTTATTTTATTTTACAATTCAATAAAAATAAATGACAGAATAAATGGGCAACATTATATACTATGTTTTTTACCTTTCTGAATCAAAGAATAATAGAACTCGAAGGAACCTCGTGAGTTCATCATCAACGCCAGTCCCCTGTACTTGTGGCAGGACCAAGCACAATCTAGACCATCCTGGACAGGTGTTTGTCTAACCTGTTTTTAAAAAATTTCAATTTCCAAAAATGTCCACAACCTTCGTAGGCAATTTATTCCAGTGCTTAATCACTCTGAAAAGTAGTTTTTTCCTGCTGTCCAACCTACACTTTCCTTGCTGCAATTTAAGCCCATTGCTTCTTGTCCTGTCATAGAAATTAAAGAGAATAACTTTTTGCTCACTTCTGGATCTTAACATCTAAGTACAATGTAGGAGAACTCTTTAGTTCTGAAGTTGTTCTGACTGGTGAGGGTAGCTGTGGCGAGGTAGAATTACTGACCTTCACATACCCTACCTTACAAATGTTCCAGTCAACTAAGCTGAAGGCAAAGATCCCAGAAGAAAAGTCAATTCAAAGTGAGCAGCAAACAAGGTTTTCTTTTCAAAATAGAAAATGGCTAAATCTCCAAATTCTGAAGATATTTGAGCAGGAGAGAGAGTTCTGCAAGAAGATACCTTCAGAGGAACACAATTACAAAGTGATTACTTAATTCTGATAGAGATGCAGCCGTGTTAGTCTGGTGTAGCTGAAACAAAAGACAGAACTATGTAGCATTTTAAAGACTAACAAGATGGTTTATTAGGTGATGTTTAGTAGGTGGGCCAGACCTACTTCCTTAGATCAATATGTGGAAGAAAATCGGCAAAACCATATATACCAAAGTGATACAATAAAAAAAAAAAAGAACGCATGTGAAATTGACAAATTGAAATTTCGTTCATTTTTTTTATTGTATCACTTTGGTATATATGGGTTTGGCTATATGAAACTTTTTAGGGTTATGGAAATTTATATTTCTATTGCTTGGCCTAAATCTATGTGATATAGACTGCCAAATCTCCTTTATTATTATTATTTTTCCAAATACAAAAATATATCAAAAGCAAATCTCTTTGACTTGTTTCTACACATCCAAGAATAATGTTGACGCCTATTTTTCTCATAAGAGAAGGTGGGAGTATATTTTAATTTAATGTAATGGCTAGCAAAGATCTAACTGAAAGCAAAACTAAAACACTCTCTCAAGCTCTGTCTATAACCAAGATGTGCTCTTTAGGCATGCCTATACAACATATCGCTCTTGCTCTCAATAGTTTCTCAATAGTCTATGCAGATCTAAACAATATGATCCTCTCTTGTTCTTGTGAGTTTTGATCATGAGTGAGGGTACATCTACACAGCAAGGGTAAAGTCGAATTAAGCTACGCAACTTCTGCTACATCAATTGCGTAGCTTAAGTCGAAATTGCTTAACTCAGCTTTTAGTGCTATCTACACAGCAGGAAGTCAAAGAAAGAACACTCTTCCTTCAACTTCCCTTACTCCTTGTAAAATGAGGGTTACAGGAGTTGGAGTAAGAAGTCCTCCAGCTTGACATTATTTTGAAATAATGGCTTGTAGTATATACTGTTATTTTGGAATAACGTCAGTTATTCTGAAACAACACAGCTGTTTAGCTGTACCTTGGAAGTGTTAATGTTACACATGAAGCGATTACTTCAGGCTATCTGTAATCTCAGACAGGCATTGCAGCATTCAGTTCACATTAGGGAGGTTTCCTTCACTACCACAAAGGCAAGAGACTTTGGTTTCTTTTCAGTGGAATCTTAGATTCTATAGCATGAGATTGGAGCTACCGGGGAGAAAGATGCCATGAAATGATTTCAACTTCATTAACCAGTCTGCCCGAGAGGTAGGTGATGTGTAGAAGACTGTCCTTTATTGGCAGTCTGCTCCACCAACAAAAGCAGGAACAGTGAAACTGACACTTGTCCATCTGATGGCTCATGGAGCACAGAAGAGTGTGGGGAGAGGAGAAAACAATAGCAACAGGGGACATTGCCAACTAAAAGTGGAGAGGTGTCACAGGGACAGGAAAAGTTGCCAACCTCAAGGTCGCCCTTCTTTTTCTCCCTACAAGAAGCAATTCCTGTTTAGCTAAACTCTTTCAAATGAACAGGAAATGAAGTGAAGGGGTTCTAAATATGCTTCTGGCTTTGTTGCTCATCTAGTTGCAGGGAAATGCACACAAACTGGGCCATAACGGAAAACTGAGAGAACATATAGACAAGTGTATGCTGTTGAGAGAAAAACACTATACCTGTACAAAACAAATGTCAACATTTTAGTCTGAAGTTTATTTAATTACCTTATGATGTTACTGAGTTCATAAAACTAAGAATATGATTTATTATAGAGCGTAAAACAAAGGGCAGAAGTCACACTACTATATTTCATGGTGTATTTCATTTGTTATTATAAAGCAAATTACAAATAAAATCTCTATTTTAAAGAGAAAACTAAAGAGTTTTGAGTTGAACATTAAGGATTAAGGAGACTGACAATGTTAGGGACAGAGTACAAAAAAGGGGAGCACAATGGAACAGAAGATGATTCAGCTCCATAAATTAATGGATGTCTCGAGATCTGGCTGTATCTCAGGACACCTAGAAGCTCAGTGGCTCAATCTAATGCTTCCTTGTGATATCATGTATCTGGAACCATACTGCTATTATTTGCCTCCTTCATGTCTGTGCAGAAGCAACCTTAGGCTATGTCTAGACTGCAGAGCTTTTCCAGGAAACCAGAGGTATCCTGGAAAAGCTCTGCCACATCCAAGGAACGTGTCTGCTTTTTCGGAAGTTTCCAAAAAAGCGGACGTGTTCTTTCGGCATCCCTGTATTCCTCTCGGTGAGAGAAATATGGGATGTTCTGAAAGAGGACTGTTTTCTGAAATTTGGCCATGTGTAGATGGGCTAAATTTCGGAAAAGCCTCTTTCGGAAAAAAAGGGGGAAAGATACGCAGTTTGCATTTTGCATATCTTTTTCCGACTTTTCTCTGCAGTGTAGCCATAGAGAAAGAGCCAGAGAGAGGCAATGTCAATTGAAACAGTATTAACTTCTGAACAGATAGCTGTAGAGTCATGTTCCTCAAAAGTTTACCCTCTCTTTTCCCTCTGTCCAAATTACTATGGAGGTTTGACATCATTTTGAGTACAGGGAAACTCTGCCCAGGTTTCTGAAATTAGCAGTTTCATGTTAGCAGACAGAAGAATATTGCCCTGAGATTAAACTAGTGGTTAGATTATAGAAATATCTGTCCAGTGCTACAGATCAGGAGAAGATAGTGGATCCATAAAAAGGAACAAAGGGGAAGTTTATACAGAATTTTGTTGAACTTAATTCTTGCATTTACTGGAATCTCTAGCTAAATTTGCTTCTCTACACTCATGCAAAACTAACTGAAGTCACTGGGTTTGCATTGTATTAATAGATTTTAGCCTTCTAATTCTGTAAGTAGTCAGTATGTACAACATTAAAGATTTAGTTTACAATCCCAATTTGTAATTAGGTTTCTGTAAATTCTTGTGCTTTAAGGAAATGAGAAATGTGAAGAAGTCAGAGTATGGGAGCAACCATTTTACATGACACATTGTCACAAGGAACTTGTGTAATTTCAGAAAACAAAACCTTATGGGACTTAATGTTCCTCTCAATAGCATTAACTTCTGTTCCATGTCTTCAGTCCCATGTAGGGGAGTAGAAATATGCCTTATGATTAGAGCCGTGCAAATCTGTGGCTATCCGCTTTATTTCCGCTGATATCTGCATCTGTGAATGCAGATATCTGCAGCTCATTTTTGTGGATATGGATGTGGATAGAAATTTTGTATCTAGAATCCTGCAAATTTGCAGATATCCACTTTATATCCATGAGTATCTACATCTGCAGATGTCAATGTGGAAACCCATAGCTAATTTTTAGGGATACAGATGCGGATACAAATTTTGTATCTGCACAAGGCTTTATTTATGACACCATGGCGGTGGAAGAAACTCCACAAAGAAGACAGAGGGATGAAAAGCAACACTCAGATGCAAACCACCATCTCTCTTCCCCAATCTCCCTTAACTAGAAACAGTATTTCTTGTGGAACATTGGGCTGATTGGTCACCACGATTCCTCTCTCCTTCATGCGACTCTAGATCGTCCTCTCGGAGAAAGAATGTTGGATTTCTCATGGATTTTTGTGTTAACCTAGAAGCATCTTTTTCTTTCTTATGAGTTATTCTGTAGGAGGGAAGTGTGTAACCTTTCCCGTCATGCATGAACAAAATTCATTTAGTGAGCATAAAAAAATCTTGATGTTTTGACAGATATGCAACAGTTTGGGCTCTACTTAGATTTCCATCTGTGCACGCAAGTCTTCAGAAACAAAGTTAGGACTATTTCAATCAGATAGGAAACAAAAGAAGAACCTGAATTTTCAGAAACAACCTGAATTTTGTTTTACAATGAGTAATATTCCATATTTGTTCCCTTTCTTATAAAGCTTTCTTGTAGTTATATATATTTCTGCAAGCGTCCAATTTCATAAGGTCTTCCTGGTCTTCCTGAGTTTGGATTGGCCATTGGTTGAGCAACACTCTGAAACCTGTCAAATCTAGAAAATTCTGGTATGCCAGATTTCTGTAAAGAGACATAAGTGGAAATGTAAATAAAGGCAATTTAATATAACATTTCTTACTGTTTCCCCTCTTAAAACAGGCTGTTTATATTTATGTGTCAAATTAAGTTTCACTAAGTACATTTTAAGTAGTAGTTTCTGTATTTGTGAACACCATCCAGAGTTGTCTGGAGATAATTTTGATATAAATTACAAAAGATTTGGATTTTGTGTGCACTGGAGTTCAATCCATGTTATAGCTAATAGATGTATAGTATAATATAAAGGGCTTATCAGTATGAATTAGGACAGCCGTATTATTTATCACTGTAGAGGTCACTAGTAGGTTATCCCCCTCCCAAAAAAAAAGAGGTGTCGATTAAAACTTGCAAACTACATCATGTATTATTAACTATTTTTAGAAATGTTTTAAAGAATAATAAATGAAAAAGGTTTCCTTCGGTACTACGAGTCCTGCTATACAGACAGACGGAAGGGAAAGAGACAAAATCCAATTTTTAAAGCATCAAAAATGTTACTTAATTATGCTACTATGTATTCTGTGCAAATATTATAAAATTAAGAACTAATATTTAGATATCCTGGAAAATTTCAGGAATTGAAATAAGTGTAGTGTGTCCATGTGTATCCGGTATAATAGGAGGAGGAAGGCACAGCCTTCCCAAACTGCCCATCTGGCCCTGCCTACACTCTGCCCTCAGAAAGCCTACTGAAGGCATTCGGGGCGGGGGGAGGGGAGAGTGGTATTGCTGCCCCCAGCGCCTGCCCTTCTTGTGCTCAAGGGCCTAGGAGGCTGGGGTCACTGCCACTTGCCCTTCCCATGCTACGGGGACACTGGGGAAGCGTGCCACCCTTCACCGACCACCCATGGGTGCATCCCATTGGAAAGCTAAAAACTGCCTTTTCCAATGGTATATGACACCCTTTCTATCCTTTCAAAGCTCTGAGATATTGTGCCTTAAATCTGTAATTAGTCTGAGACTGAATTTTGCCTGTTGTTGACTTTGGGCCAGTGTAATCTTAGGGTGTGTCTAGACTACACGGCTCCGTCGACGGAGCCATGTAAAGTAGTTTACTTGACATATTCAATGAAGAGGCGATTTAAATAATCCCTGCTTCATTAAAATAAAAATTGCCGCCATGCTGTGCCGACAATCAGCTGATCCAACACAGCGCGGCAGTCTAGACGCAGCGCGGTTGACAAGGGAAGCCTTTGTCGACTGCGCCACATCTAGACTGCTGCACTGTGCCAGATCTCCTCTTCATTATTTTAATGAATAGGGAATTATTTCAATCCCCGCTTCATTGACTATGTCGAGTAAACTACTTTACATGGCTCTGTCGACGGAGCCGTGTAGTCTAGACACACCCTTAGAGAGGAAATTCAATACTTGGGGAAAGAAGAAAGCATTTGTCTGACAGTGGTTGGATTTCTTCCTTTTAAGTGTCTTTCTGGAGCTCTTCAAAAGCATGGAATGTTAGATTATATTCTGCTACAACAGGTTATTGGTAAAAACCTACCAAATTCATGATCCATTTTGGTCAATTTCATGGTCATAGGATTTTAAAATTCATGAATTTCATGGTTTCAAATATTTAAATTTGAAATTTCATGGTGGTGTAATTGTAAGAGTCCTGACCCTTGTAATTGTAAGAGTCGTGTAAGACCAAAGCAGACTGCAAAGAGGTTCAAAAAGCAATCAAAAAAGCAAATAGAACAGGGGTGGCCAACCCGTTCCAGATGAAGAGCCACAATCGTAGTGGAGACAACATGAAGAGCCAGGGCAAAGTTGTTGAGCAAAACCCCCCTCCTCCCACCAAAAAAGGACAGGGCCGTGAAGACCTGGGGAAAAGTTTTTGAGCAAAAAACCAAAACAAAATGCCGCACTGGGGGAAAATAGGTGCTCTTCACGCTGTCTCCACTGCTATTGTGGTTCACAAAAAAAGCATTGGGAAGGGGTGAGAGGTGCAAGCTCTAGGAGGGAATTTGGGTGCAGGACAGGGCCGGACGGAGGCATGGGCGAACCAGACAGCTGCCCAGGGTGCCAACCAATGAGGGGCGCCTGATGGCAGCTGTAAGGGGCGCGTGGTGTCCCTTACAGCTGCCATCAGGAGCCATGTGCCCGGCTCCTGCAGCGCTGGCCCCGCAGCACCAGCCAGCAGCGTCCTTCCCCCCACGGCTGCGGGCCCTGCACAGCCCGGCGCGCGCGCCAGCAGCGCTGGCCAGTCCAGGCTGGGCAGCACATGCACCGTGCACCTCGGGGGCGGACCCGCACACCCTGGGAGGTCGGGCCTGCGCCCCACGGATGGGGCCGTGCGGGCTTGGGCCAGCCCTGGTGCAGGAGGAAGTAGAGAAGAGGATGCTGGCTCAGGGAGGGGGCTCCAGGCTGGAGAACGTTGGGGTCAGGTAGAGGGTTGGGGTGCTGAGCAAGCCGTAGGCTTGTGGCTGTGAGAGTGCAGTAGTTTGGGCTGGGGTGCATGAGCAGCTCAAGGCAGGGAGGCTGGGAGTATGATGGGCACAGGACACAGATTTGCAGTGTGTGGATGGTGCAGGAGTGTTGTGGCAGAAGACTGGGGATTGGGGATGCAGGAGTTTGGGGATGTGAGAGGCTCAGGACAGGGGGTTCTAGTGTATGATAGGCTCAGATTTAGAGTCTGAGGGGGGTGCAGGAGTGTTATGATGCTGTGGCCAGATGGGGACTTGGCGCCAACTGGGGTCTTGTTGGCCAGGCTTCATTTTTAAATAAAATACGCCAAACACAAAATGTTTCAGCGTTGTCTTTATTTATAAGAGGGGCGGGGAACCTGTTTTAAGTTAGGGGTCACTGACCCACAGAAAAGTCAGTTGGGCCACACAAGTGAGATGCAAAAAAAACCCGCTCTAAAACCCACCAAGACTCACTAATGTGGCCCCAACTATGCTGGTGGGGGTAGCGGACAGGGTGCTGGGGCAGGGTACTCATGGGGGGTGGGGTCTGGCTAGGGGGAGGGGACAGAGACAGCTGGGGCCAGTACCTGGGGATCCCAGGTCTCAGGAAGCACGTGGACTGCTCTTCCCCTCCCCTAAACAGCTGGTGCGCTTCCTGAAATGCCCGGTCTGTCACTCCGCCTTCCCCCGTGCTGCCTGCCTGTGCAGAGTGTGTGTGTGTAGGAGTGCCAGGACTGCATTCCTGCTCCAACTTCTCAGGTAGAGCTGGCATGCTGTCCCAGGATTCCTACTCCCTTCCCCACTCCCCTGGGCCAGCAGGAAGCATGGGGAAAGTCCCCGCTGGTGCGACCGATCTGGCATGTCAGGAAGCATGCCAGCTGTTTAGGGGAGGGGAAGAGCAGCCTGCTCTAATCCAGTCCCTCTCCCCTTTTCCAAAGCCAGACGCAACCCCCCCCATCCAATCCCCTTCTCCCCAGAGCCAGGCACACACACCCCAACCCAATTCCTCTCTTCTCCCCTTTCCCAAAGCCGGGCACACACACACACACACACACACACACACACACACACACCCCAACCCAATTCCTCTCTCCTCCCCTTCCCCAAAGCCAGGGACACACACATCCCCCAACCCAATTCCTCTCTCCTCCCCTTTCCCAAAGCCAGGCGCACACACACACACACACCCCAACCCAATTCCTCTCTCCTCCCCTTCCCCAAAGCCAGGGACACACACATCCCTCAACCCACTTCCTCTCTCCTCCCCTTCCCCAAAGCCAGGCACACACACACCCCAACCCAATTCCTCTCTCCTCCCCTTCTCCAAAGCCAGGCACACACACACACCAACCCAATTCCTCTCTTCTCCCCTTTCCCAAAGCCGGGCACACACACACACACCCCAACCCAATTCCTCTCTCCTCCCCTTCCCCAAAGCCAGGCACACACACACACCCCAACCCAATTCTTCTCTCCTCCCCTTTCCCAAAGCCAGGCACACACACACACACACACACACACCCCAACCCAATTCCTCTCTCCTCCCCTTCCCCAAAGCCAGGCACACACACACACCCCAACCCAATTCCTCTCTCCTCCCCTTCCCCAAAGCCAGGCACACACACACACCAACCCAATTCCTCTCTCCTCCCCTTCCCCAAAGCCAGGCACACACACACACCCCAACCCAATTCCTCTCTCCTCCCCTTTCCCAAAGCCAGGCACACACACACACACACACCCCAACCCAATTCCTCTCTCCTCCCCTTCCCCAAAGCCAGGCACACACACACACCCCAACCCAATTCCTCTCTCCTCCCCTTCCCCAAAGCCAGGCACACACACACACCAACCCAATTCCTCTCTCCTCCCCTTCCCCAAAGCCAGGCACACACACACACCCCAACCCAATTCCTCTCTCCTCCCCTTCCCCAAAGCCAGGCACACACACACACACCAACCAAATCCCCCTCCCCTCGCTCTAACCTAATTCTTGGGTCCCGGAGCCACAGCCACGCTGCTACAGCCACGCGTCTCCCTCCAGGTGCTGGGGCACGAGTGCTGAGCAGCTGGCTTTGAGTATGAATGCAGCCGGAACACCATGCGCAACCCAATTCCCCTTCCCTTCCCCAGAAGGCCAGCACCGCCCCTCCCTGCTGTAACCCAATCCCCTCCCCCCCACCAACCTTATGCTTGGGTCCCATAGCCAGAGCCACTGCATCGCATCTGAGACACCATGCACACCTCTCCCCCCCCGTGATGTCCCTCCTATTATTCAGAGCCAGGCATCTTCCCCCCCCCCCCCAACCTTATGCCCTGGTCCCAAAGCTGCTGCCTGTGCTCAGTGGCCAACTGCTAGAATGTGCAAACTGGGACGCTGTGTGTGACCCGGCCTGCACGTGCAGAATATGACGCAGTGCGCTGGGGGCTGTGAGCGGAACGGCACGGGCCGTGAGCACTCATGCGGCTCATAGTGGCCCGGCTGTGAGAGTGGCTGACATGAGCGGTTCCGGGTTCCATCCCAGATCCGTCAGGAGCCACAATTTTTTTCCTCATGAGCCTCAGGTTGGCCACCTCTGAAATAGAATGTTTGGAGTCATTTAAAAAGGGATAGAGAATAAGACAGAAAATATCTTATTACTGTAGACTTCCAATAATCTGGAATCTATGGGACCTAGGTGGTGCCGGATTATCAGATATGCCGGACTATCAGGAGGTACTTATAAGCTGTTTATATATATACTGTATACATTATATACTGTATATAAAGTGTTCCTAGCCCTTATTGTACATACTGTATACAGTATACTGTAAGGTTTTAGTTTTTTTAAGCCTTTTTTACCCTTTTTGCTCAGTTCAGCTGCTGCTGTTGTTACCTTGTGACTCATTTTTTGCCAAAGCTCACTCACTAGGCTCTTGCCATTTTGATGCCGGACTATCAGGAGTGCCGGACTATTGGATGCCGGACTATTGGAGTCTTACTGTACCTCTATATAAAACCATGGTACGCCCACATCTTGAATACTGCATATAGATGTGGTTGCCTCATCTCAAAAAAGATATATTGGCATTGGAAAAGGTTCAGAGAGGGGCAACAAAAGTGATTAGGGGTTTGGAATGGGTCCCATATAAAGAGAGATTAAAAAGACTTGGATTTTTCATCTTAGAAAAGAGGAAACATAGGGGGGATACGATAGAGGTCTATAAAATCATGATTGGTGAGGAGAAAGTGAATAAGGAAAAGTTATTTACTTATTCCCACAATAAAAGAACTAGGGGTCACCTAATGAAATTAATAGGCAGCAGGTTTAAAACAAACAACAGGAAGTTTTTCTTCATTCAGTGCACAGTCAACCTGTGAAATTCCTTGCCAGAGGATGTGGTAAAGACTAGGACTGTAATAGGGTTTAAATAAGAGCTAGATAGATTCATAGAGGTTAGGTCCATCAATGGCTATTAGCCAGGATGGGTAGTAATGGTGTCCCTAGTCTCTGTTTCTCTGGAGGTGGGTGACAGCAGAGGGATCACATGAGGAATACCTGTTGTGATCCCTCCCTCTGGGGCAACTGGTATTGGCCACTGTCAGCAGACAGGATACTGGGCTGGATGGATCTTTGGTCTGACCCAGTATGGCCGTTCTTACGACCCAAAAGGGACTAATGTGTGGGTCACAAGGTTATTGTAGGGAGGTCATAGTACTGTCTCCCTAACTTCTGAATTGCTGCTGCTGATGTCACTATCTTCAGAGCTGGATGGTCAGAGGGCAGTAGCTGCTAGCTGGGAGCCCAGCTCTGAAGGTAGCGCCCCCACCAGCAGCAGCATAGAAGTAAGGATGGCATAGAACAGAATTGCCACCCTTACTTCTGTGCTGCTACCTTCAGAGTTGGTATGTCAGTCAGCAGCTGCTACTCTCCCTCTGATCTGCTATCATAGTTAGGCACCTGGACTGCAGTTACCATTTTTTGATCTCCCCAACTCTGAAGACAGCAGAGAAGGAAGGGTGACAATATCACAGTCCCCCTACAATAAGCTTGCACCCCTCCCCCACTCCAAGGGTACATCTACACTGCATCCCTAGTTCGGACTAGGGATGCAAATGGAGACGACCGAAGTAGTTAATGAAGCGGGGATTTAAATATTCCCGCGCTTCATTAACATGATCTCGCTGGTGCGCTAGTTCAAATCACAGCTCATTCGAACCAGGAAATGCACGCCGGGATGCGTTAGTTCGGACTAAAGCCCTTATCCGAACTAATGTTACTCCTCGTTTTTGAGGAGTAACGTTAGTTCGGACTAAGGGCTTTAGTCTGAACTAACGCGTCCCGGCACGCACTTCCTGGTTCGAATCAGCTGAGATTTGAACTAGCGTGCCGGCGAGATCATGTTAATGAAGCACGGGATATTTAAATCCCCGCTTCATTAACTACTTCTGTCGTCTCCATTTGAATCCCTAGTCCGAACTAGGGATGCAGTGTAGACGTACTCCAAGTTCCTTTTGTGTTGGGATCTTCAGTTTGAGAAATGCTGGTTTCCCCTGTGAAATCTATATACTTTAGGGTAAAAGTATAGAAAGGACCAGATTTCATGGTCCAGAACATGTTTTTCACAGCTGTGAATTTTGTAATTGTTGGACATTTCCTAAGCCATCTATTCAAAAGTCCAGGAGAAACCAATCTCTTTCAAAGTGCCACAATTTCACTTGATAACTTTGATAACATATGCAACATGGTTTCACAAAACCATGATATAGAATAGATCCTACTTCCCCAGTCAGGGTTAGGTAAATTAGTTCAGCACTCAGCTAGCAAGAACTGTTTTAAAATATGGTTTAAACTCTAGAGGAAAGGCAACTTATTTTTCATTCTTCTACCATTTCCCCCTTTTGCAATCAACTTTTGAACAACAAATTGCAGACAATACTTACATAGGAATACAGATTTATGAAAAAATTGACTTTATGGAATGTCTGAAACATTTTTGTATCTATAAAACAGATTCTATATAGGAATTACATGAAACTTATGCCTAAGGCCAGGTCTACACTAAAGGGGAAGGTCAAAT
The DNA here is from genome assembly GCF_049634645.1 of Pelodiscus sinensis. NCBI lineage: Eukaryota > Metazoa > Chordata > Testudines > Trionychidae > Pelodiscus > Pelodiscus sinensis. The sequence goes on from NC_134723.1 coordinate 15,206,227, forward strand.
CAAGATACGGAACTCCAGCTACATTAATTACATAGCTAGAGTCAACGTACCTTTTTTTGAGTTTCCCCGCTGTCCCCACAGCATGGGGTGTGGAAACCTTTTTGGGTCGTGGGCCACTGACCCACAGAAAAATCAGTTGGGCTACACACAAATGAGAAGTAAAAACAAAATAAAATAAAACAAAACAAAAAACTCCCAAACCTCACTGACATACTCCTCACATTCCTTTCATACACCAAAACAAGGGGAACCCAATCTAGTAGATTGTGTGCTCCAGGCCTGTGCGGGGGTAGAGTGCGGGGGCTGGATCCAGGCAAGCCAGGGGCTGCATTCAGCACCCAGGCCTTAGGTTCCCCACCACTGCCATAGCAGGAGGTCGACAGGACCAAATACTCGCATTGGCTTCCCTTACAGAAGCAGGAGTGCTGGCTACCAACAGAGCACTAAATTAAACTCTGGAAGATCGATTGAGGCAGCGTCAAGCTTCCGTTTAACAAAGACATGGCATAAATGAAAGAAAACCTCAGCATTCTAATTGGCCGAGTTAGCTTTCAGACTCCCCCCCCCCCTTTTTTTTTGCACTGATGATAACAAATTTCATAATATAGCAAAACAAATCTCTGATGTCCTTGATGATCAGATGGGAACACTTTTGGTTGGTGGCAACCCAGCTCCCTTTTATGTTATTAATTCTACTTTGTACCTACTCTAAAGGCCTCATCCTTGTTGGGATTTCTGTCAGATTTAACAATGCCACTCAGAGGTTCAAACATAAATTATACCTACATTATGAATATGTGGAATGTTTAGTGAAAAATGATTAGCTATCTGAGGTTTTCTGAATGTTTTATTATTCTTTTTTTTGTAATAAGTTTTTTAGAATCCTTACAGTAAACTCTTCCCCTTCTGATTCTGTTCTTTTTTGTAGAGCTCTGTGTGGATAAAAAATTGGTATCCACATTTGCAGTAGCAAAATTGATCCGTGGATGTCTGCATTCACATATATTGATGTGGATACCCACAGAAATAAAGCAGACGTCTGCAAATTTGCCGTGCTCTAGATACAAAATTTGTATCCACATCTGCATCTGTATCCACAAAAGCGAGCTATATACAGTAAAACTCCAAGGCTACGTCTACACTGGCCCCTTTTCCGGAAGGGGCATGTAAATTTCACTAGTCGTCGTAGGGAAATCCGCGGGGGATTTAAATATCCCCCGCGGCATTTAAATAAAAATGTCCGCCGCTTTTTTCCGGCTTTTAAAAAAGCCGGAAAAGAGCGTCTAGACTGGCCCCGATCCTCCGGAAAAAGTGCCCTTTTCCGGAGGGTCTTATTCCTACTTTGAAGAATACTTCCTTCAAAGTAGGAATAAGACCCTCCGGAAAAGGGCACTTTTTCCGGAGGATCGGGGCCAGTCTAGACGCTCTTTTCCGGCTTTTTTAAAAGCCGGAAAAAAGCGGCGGACATTTTTATTTAAATGTCGTGGGGGATATTTAAATCCCCCGCGGATTTCCCTACGACGACTAGTGAAATTTACATGCCCCTTCCGGAAAAGGGGCCAGTGTAGACGTAGCCCAATAGTCCGGCATCCAATAGTCGGCACTCCTGATAGTCCGGCATCAAAATGGCAAGAGCCTAGTGAGTGAGCTTCAGCAAAAAATGAGTCACAAGGTAACAGTGGCAGCAGCTGAACTGAGCAAAAAGGGTAAAAAAGGTTTAAAAAAACCAAAACATTACAGTATACTGTATACAGTAAGTACAATAAAAAGGGTTAAGAACACTTTATATACAGTATATAATGTATACAGTATATATATAACCAGTTTATAGTACCTCCTGATAGTCCAGCATATTTGATAATCCAGCACCACCTAGGTCCCATAGGTTCCGGATTATCAGAAGTCTACTGTACCTGCGAATATAAAGTGGATACCTGTAGATTTTCAGAGGTCTATTTTTTTGGTTGACTCTATTATGAAGAGCTATGTCTGTTTTACTTGCGTAGTATCTTCCATATGGAAAGACCCTAAATTGTTTGTACAAACAAATCACTTCACTATACTACTTAGCCAGACAGCCACAGGGCAGGCAGTGGGTGCTAGTTAGATTATTTATTGCTGAAGCACCTGAAATCCTTATATTGCTTTAAGTAATCATTCATAAATGATTTAGTAGTTAGAGCAAGGGAGCATGAATTATGGTTTACTCAGTTCTACAAATGGCTTTCTGTGTATTGGAAAAAAGATTTAAATTTCTCCGTGCCTTAGTTTACTTTTTTAGAGTATGTACAATAGCTAGCTTCTCAAGCATGCCATGAAGCTTTTGTGTTACTGTTTGTAAAGCACTCTGAAATCCTTGGATGGGAGGTGCTATGTAAGCATTAAATATTAGCAGCACTATTGTTATCATAGAATCATAGAATCCTAGGGCTGGAAGAGACCTCAGTAGGTCATCAAATCTAGCCCCCTGCCCAGGAGTGGACTGGCAATCAAAATAGGCCTGGAAACGGCCCTCGCCATGACATCACCCCTGCGTGTCCCAGAAGCCCCGCCCCCTTTCCCTGCAACACATCCGGAATGCAGCACAAGCGGCGGATCAGGTTCCATGCGCCGCATACAGAGGGGACACAGAACTGCTCGGAGTGCGGGACAACAGCGGCCCATCACAGGTGGATATGACAGCCGACTGGGAAATTCCCGGTATCCCACAGGGACAGTCTGCCCCTGCCCAAAGCAGGACCAACTCCATCTAAATCATCCCAGCCAGGACTTGTCAAGCTGAGACTTAAAAACCTCCCTAGATTCCACCACCTCCCTAGATAACCCATTCAAGTACTTCACAACCCTCCTAGGGAAATAGTTTTTCCTAATATCCAACCTAGACCCCCCTCCCCCCATTGCAACTTGAGACCATTGCTCCTTGTTCTGCCATCCATCACTACTGAGAACAGCCTCTCTCCATCCTCTCTGGAACCTCCCTTCAGGAAGTTGAAGGCTGCTATCAAGTCCCCCCTCACTCTTCTCTTCTGCAGATTAAATAAGCCCAAATCCCTCAACCTCTCCTCGCAGGTCATGTGCTCCAGCCCCCTAATCATTTTGGTTGCCCTCTGCTGGACCCTCTCCAATGCATCCACATCCTTTGTATAGTGGGGAGCCCAGAACTGGACACAATACTTCAGAGGTGGCCTAACCAATGCTGAATAAAGGGAAATAATAACTTCTCTAGTTCTGCTGGAAATGCTCCTTCTAATGCACTCTAATATACTATTAGCCTTCTTGGCTACAAGGGCACACTGGTGACTCATATCCAGCTTCTCATCCACTGTAACCCCCAGGTCCTTTCCTGCTGAACTTCTGTTTAGCCAGTTAGTCCCCAGCCTGTAACAGTGCTTGGGATTCTTCCATCCCAAGTGCAGGATTCTGCGCTTACCCTTGTTCTGCACTTGTTCTTGTTAGCTGTTTAACAGATGCATAACAACTCAACATTTTAGTATAGAAAGTGAAAGCGAACGTATACATTTGACTCTTCAAGGGAAATTTAGTTAAACAGTAAATAATAAATCAGTGTGGAAGTTGGTCCATGTACCATAGTTATACTAAAAGCTTTACGTCTACAGAACCCGTTTTAGGTTTGTACCTCACTATCAGATTTCAGCGTGACTCTGGAATCAATGTCACTACATGAATCCAGTTTTATAATGGTGTAACTCCAACCAAATCAATAAATTATGCTGACTCAGAATAATTATGACTCATTGGTGAATCAGGTGCACATAGCTTGTTAGGCATTTGTGTTTCACAATCAATTTTAAAAATCCCCCTCATTTTAGAGTATCAGCAACATGGAATTAGTGTAGAATGTTAATCGTTTCCATAGCAGCAGATGAATATTGCTTCATTGCTTTTAGTCTTCTAGATTCCCTATCAGAAGGCTGGATTGTTCAATCATTACTCACTTTATTACCTACTTCTCATATGATGAATAGTCCCACTGACTTCATCAATAGGTGAAATTTACCTATATGTAGAAGATTCACACAAGGATGAATGTCTTAAAATGAAGCTTGCACAATATAGCCAAAATTGAACAGCGGTATGAGATTTCCAAGATAAAACCCAGAAGTTAGAGATGTAAGCCTTTAACACAGAGAACATTTTTCAAATGAATGCAAGACTAGCCACATAAAATGTCTGACACCTTGTTCTCAAGTGTCAGTAGATTGTATAAGACACCTTTTATGTGTGCTTAAGATAGTTTATACATACAGGAAATTGCCTCCCAGGTAGAACTGGAGTGGGGCCATTCTCTTCATAATCCACATCAGGAAAATGACTGTTCTGGTTATGCTGATGAGATTGGAAGCCAAAATAACTATCTGCTGTTGGCACTGGTCTTCCTGATGGCTGATGTGGTATATAGCTATCAGAATAAAATGAAAAGAATTTAAACATATTTTCTGTGTCTATATCAACATTTGTGTGTATTGAATTAAAGCAATCACCATAATCTTTTTTATTTTTAGCATTTCATTTTATTCTTAGGCCCCATTCCTGCCAACACATAAGTATATAAGTACATTTATGGATGTAAGTAGTTCCCTTTGACGTAAACTCTTTGGAGCAGAGACCATCATTATGTGGTACCTATCACAATGAGGCTCCAATTTCAATTTTGGCCTGTGGATACTACTACCATAATATATATCGGGGTGGCCAAACTGAGCTGTAACTCTTTTACAGTTAAAGTGCTGCTCACAGAAACCTCCTGATCTCCCCTTCTTAACCTACCAGACTGCGATAGGTAGGGAAGCTTGGAGCTTGTGCCCTGTGGCGGGCTGGTAGCATAGGGGCTTCTGTGAGAGATGACTGGTGCCTACCGAGAGTGGGAGACATAGGCGCTGGCTTCCTCTGGGCCCCTGTGGTGTTCAACTCAGTGCTCTGCCCAAGACCCTGCCCCCACCTGACCCTTTTCCCAAAATCCCCATGTCCATCCTGCCTCTTCCCTCCCCTGCTTCACCCCAGGCCCTGCCCCCACTTCACACCTTCCCTTAAGTCATCACCCTTGCCCTGCCTTTTCCCTCCTCTACATCCCCATTCCTCCTGCTGGATGAGGGAAGAAGGGAGAGGAGTTGGTTGGTGAGGCTGCTAACAGTTGGAAAACAAAGAGGGGAAGAGCTAGCTGATTGTGAAAGCTAATTTTTTTTCCATGGATGCTTTAGTCCTGAAGCACCCATGGCGTTGGGGGGGGTCTATAGCGGGAGGCACAATGGCAGAGGCAAACTTCTGGAAGCTGCAGGGAGAGGCTGCTACTTTAGCTCCAAAGGGAGAGGCAGCAGAAGAAGTGGGCGCCAGGCACTGCACCGGCCCAGAAAGAGGACGGCTTCCTCTTGTGGAGGAGGAAGGGGCTGCAGGGGAGTATCCCTCCAGCGGCACACGTGCAGAACACCTCAGCACCAGCGGGAAGGAACGGCAGTGGCCCTAGGAGTGGATGGGCCTGTTGGGTAGCAGGGATGCTCCCGCGTCAGCGGGCACGCCCACAGTGGACACAGGTGCAAGGATGAAGGTGTGTGGGAGGCGGGATATTACAGGGAGAGAGGCTGAGGAAGAAGGGGAGAGGAAAGCTAAACTGTCAGATGGGCAGATGAGCAGTGCCTCATGAGGGCATGGGGGAAGGAAGAGACCCAGGGTAGGGCTGAGTGGACACCTGAGGGTTGGTGCGTTTAAGGGTAATGCCCCACCAACCAACCCGGGGAGGGATTTCCCCACCTTTAGGGCCCTGGGTCAGGACCTGGAGTGAGGGCGGGCCCAGGTTCCCCTTCCCTCATTGCGTGTTGCATTAGGGGGAGGTATTGGGCTCGTGCCGAGGTATTGGGGAGGTATTGGGGAGGTATTGGGCTTGGCCGATCTTACCGGGCAAGATGTATTGACCCAGGAATGTGTAGCGATCTATGTCAATAAACAGGGGACCACTGCGGACCTTAAAAGGGGCTCCTGACAGTCGTTGGGTAATATAGTGAGGTCAGCACGGGTGTGATGTAGCTCATGCCATCACACCCTACATCCCAATCCACAGCCAAAACCCCTGTACCTCCTCCTGCACCCCAGTCCTGTGGCCTATGTCTTAACGGCCTCCTTCATCCAAACTCCCTCCCAGATCCTACACACCCTCCTGCATCCCAATCCCTTACCCCAAGCTTCCTTCTGCACTCAACCTCCATCCCAGATCCTGTACCTCCTCTATTAATATCATGGAAGAGTGCAGCCCTTGACAATGTTCCAAAATCTTGGAGTGGCCTCCCATCAAACATTATTGCATACCCTTGGACAAGATGGACTAATGATTTGATGGCAGTTGCTACACCATTGATAAAATCATATAGTGATTTTAAGCCAAAGACCAAGTCTGGAGAGAAAACGAGGAAAGAAGATCCAACAGCATACCTGGAGCTTCCTACTTCACCTGGTTGGACAAAACTTTGGTTTTTCAGTTGAGCTTTTGGCATTTTAATATTATCTGTGGTCCAGTTATCCTGTATAAGAAAGATAAGAAGTGAAGGCTTTACCCAGCAAGAAAATTGCATTATATTCACGAAAGTAACTCATCAACACAGCTTGCTAGCATTTGATTTTAAAATGTTAGTGTTTACACTTGTATAGATTTATCAATTTATTTACCAATTATAAACTCCATTTTGGTGTATTTGTTGTGAGGATAGTATAATCACCCTTGCCACTATAAATACTTTCATATTATAATAGGTGTAAATTTAACATAAAGAATATGGAGCTCAATGGACATGATGCTCTTCTCCCACTAATATTATAGCAGTGAAACTCCACAGTTATCACTTACTCCCAATATACTCCCAATATAAATGAAAGACAAATACAACAAACAAATTGACTCCGATAGCAAGGGTCATTTAAACAGTTTTTTAAAAATTGTTTATCTTTTTCACTAAATATTTTAGGTGAGAGAAGGAAGAGAATGTTAGATAGAAGTCTAATATGTGCAAGTAACTGTAGACAAGTTGGAAGTTTTATATGCATATATTTTTGTTTTGCAGAGAGATCCTCTCCTAAAATGAGAATGACAAAATAGAGTGGCATTTTCATTCAGCAAAAAAGGAAGCAGGGAAGGTGCTGGAGCAGCCTCTCCCACCCAGAGATCCTCGGCACGTTTCAGCTAGATTCCCCGCCGAGGGAGTGGTGGACCATTCTGCCACTCACAGGGCCATTCACAAGGAGTAACGGTAGTTCGGAATAGGAACCTAGTCCGAACTACCTAGTTTGAGCCCCGTGTAGCCGCGCTGCACGGGGTTCGAAGCAGCAGGGATTTAAAAATGGCGGCTCCCCGCTTATGCTAATGAAGCCCGGGAAATTCAAATCCCGGGCTTCATTAGCAAGTGCAGTATGCATACATTACCCCGCTAGTTCGAACTAGCGGGGTAGTGTAGACATACCCGTAGCTCTTACATGAGTATCCATCTTTATTCGGACTGCACATGTGAGTAAGGGCTGCAGAAATGTACCCCTAATTTGTATCACTTATACTTTTCAGTTGTTTATTACTTCAGCAAGAAAAAATAAAGGTAGTACCAAATTCAACAATATCTATAAAAAATTAACCACCACCATCTACTGGTGAAACTAAAACTGTATCACATATACTTCTATTAAGTGATAAGATAAACGATTTTTTATTTAAAATATTTTACCAATGTATTTATCATAGCAGATATCTGCTTTCATTTCTCAGGAAATCCGATTTGCTGTTTGTAAATGACATTACTTGCATGCACAGGTCAAAGTAAAAGAAATGGAGACTAGGGAAATTAGAATGATTTCCTATTTCTTTGAGGAGTCATATTTCCCTTATCTCATACAATTAGGCTACATCTAGACTGGCATGATTTTCCGCAAATGCTTTTAATGGAAAAGTTTTCCGTTAAAAGCATTTTCGGAAAAGAGCGTCTAGATTGGCAAAAAAAGCACTTTTTGTGGAAAAGCGTCCGTGGCCAATCTAGACGCGCTTTTGCGCAAAAAAGCCCCGATCACCATTTTCGCGATCAGGGCTTTTTTGCGCAAAACAAATCTCAGCTGTATACACTGGCCCTTTTGCGCAAAAGTTTTGCACAAAAGGGACTTTTGCCCGAATGGGAGCAGCATAGTATTTCCGCAAAAAGCACTGATTTCTTACAGTAGGAAGTCAGTGCTTTTGCGGAAATTCAAGCGGCCAGTGTAGACCGGAAAAACTGGCCAGTCTAGACACAGCCTTAAAGTTTATATAGACATCTCTTCTTTATGGCACTGGCCAATACAAGTGGTGATCCCTGTTACTCAAAATACATGTCTGTTCAGAAAACAGAGTTGTGAGTCAGGAACAGGAAATTGGCATAGTAAGAATGGGCTAGTGAGCAGGGCATTATAGACTGACACACACAAGAGTTTACCTTCATAAACTTCACATCAAATAGGATAGATTAAGAGAGTATCTCAAGACCACAAAGAACATCTGTGACTGAGGTGGGAGTTAAAGTTAATTAAACATGATTTTGAGGTGTTTTGACACAATGATGGTGAATGACATATAAATATTTAGATACTATCCTGAAAGGAGATATCTCAGAATGAAGACAGAGCTCTTTTCTGGCTCCATCACTGACTGATAGTTTGACCTTGGGCCAGTTTTATGTTATTTCTGGGCTTCAGTACAGTTTAGCCAATGAAGAAAGAAGTTGCTGCACATTCACTTCAATGTGAATTTAGGATTTGACTCATCCTTGTTCCAAAGATAAAATCATGAAACTGGAAGCAGTTGTTTAAAGTATTCCAGCCTCAGTACTAATTTAGTGACATGCTGCATATTTTAATTACATTTTATATTATGAATTGTGATTTAAAATCTTCTTAGTCTGTAGGTACATATGTCCTATCATATGCTTGATTGCTCATCTGGAGAATGAAGTACAAAGAAACTGAAAATTACATTATGCATCACCATATTCTGCTGGCTAGTCAAAATCACTAATGCACTCCAAAGAAGTGTCTGTAGATGAGATGTCTCACAATATACATGGCAGGAGAAAGAAGGGCTACACTATTGCTGTGTTACACAGAGCTGAGCCCTTCACCTAGAATACATCGAAAAGCAAACAAAATGCAATTGGAAGAAAATGCTTACATTCATAGCTTATGTACAGCTTTAGTCCAAATATACTGTATCAAATTTTAAGGCATTATTTTACTATGGGCCATATCCTCAGCAAGTATACATTAATATAGCTTCATCAATTTCAAAGCAGTTAATGCTGAATACATCAGCTGAGAATCTGCCCTGATATATCTTCATTACAACAAAAAAAATGACCATAGAGCTTGAGCTGTTGTCTCTAGATACATATTTCAAGAGAAATTATATGGAACAAATCCTTGCAAGGTTTCCTTAAATGTACCCATCAAATCTGTGAACCTATCTATTTTGTAAATGCAAAATATAACATGTTTTTTTAAATTTGCAGGTAAACAATTTTACTTTGCATGTGTTGTAATGACAACGCAGGTGTGTGCCATATGCCCTTTGATGGAAATACTGGGACCAACACGATGGCAACACAGCATACAAATATCTTCGTGTTTGTTAGGAAAACAAAAAAGTAAAGTGAATTGGAAAGCAGACCATTTAGCAACCTGAGTTGACTCTAGTTAGAGGTCATCTTTGGGGTATACTGGCAGAGCATAGTATGGAAAGCAGCACGACTGATGTCCACGCAGTACCTGTTTCATAAATGAGCTGAGAACATCAGACTCCAAAGCTGCTTTTCACAAGCACTGTGTTCACACATACCATACACACTTGCCTGTATTCACTGTTCTTTTAATACTGGCTTATTTCCTCCTCTCATCTGCACTGATTGGATGCAAGGCAATATCAAGCACTGGGTGAATGAAGACAAACTGAGATTTTAATCCTTGATTGTTTAACATGCTGGCCTATAAAACATATAAGTACTATTCACCATTACATTGAAAACACATCTGATTTCCACTTGAAGTGGGAGGATGTCACACAACGTAGGTGGCGAATATTTCACTTTTACCTGAGACAATTGTGGATGAGAAACATATCTCGAGTTATCAGCCACCTCAGGAACAAACACAGGATTCTGCTGTGACTCAAGTTCTCTTTGTCTTGCCTGTTTCCTGAAGTTAAAAACAAAGCATGATGTGATGTATGTTCATGAACATGTTGTTTATGATGAAACGTAGGCCCCCTTCCTCATTTGTATACCAGTACAATATGAACTAAGAACACTGACTCTTTGTTACAATCCTCAGATGCATATTTATATATGAAAGTGATCATGAAATCTTGGACTATGTAGCACTTTAAAGACTAACAAGATGGTTTATTAGATGATGAGCTTTCGTGGGCCAGACCCACTTCCTCAGATCAAATAGTGGAAGAAAATAGTCACAACCATATATACCAAAGGATACAATTTAAAAAAATGAACACATATGAAAAGGACAAATCACATTTCAGAACAGAAGGGTGATGTGGGGGGGGGGGGGGGGGAGAAGGAAGGTGAATGCCTGTGAGTTAATGGTATTAGAGGTGATAATTGGGGAAGCTATCTTTGTAATGGGTAAGGTAGTTGGGGGTAGTTGGGGTCTTTGTTCAGCCCCCTGCGGAGAGTGTCAAATTTTAGCATGAATGCCAGTTCAGAGGATTCCCTTTCAAGTGCAGATTTGAAAGTCTTCTGAAGTAGGATGAAAGGGAATCCTCTGAACTGGCATTCATGCTAAAATTCGACACTCTCCGCAGGGGGCTGAACAAAGACCCCAACTACCCCCAACTACCTTACCCATTACAAAGATAGCTTCCCCAATTATCAACTCTAATACCATTAACTCACAGACATCTACCCTTCCCCACCTCTAATATCATTAACTCACAGGCATTCACCTTCCTTTCTGCCCTCCCCCTGCATCACTCTTCTGTTCTGAAATGTGATTTGTCCTTTTCATATGTGTTCATTTTTTTTAATTGTACCCTTTGGTATATATGGTTGTGACTATTTTCTTCCACTATTTGATCTGAGGAAGTGGGTCTGGCCCACGAAAGCTCATCATCTAATAAACCATCTTGTTAGCCTTTAAAGTGCTACATAGTCCTGTATTTTGTTTCAGCTACACCAGACTAACACGGCTACATTTCTATCACTATCATGAAATCTTAGCATTCATAATTCTAAGGAATGGTAGAAGTGCGAAAAGCAAAATAAAGACAATGAATTTCAGGAAGGCAGACTTTAGAAAACTCAAGAGCTAGTAGGTGAGATCCTATGGAAAGCAAGACTAAAAGAAAAAACAATTGAAGACAGTTGGCAGTTTTTCAAAGAGATATTATTAAGTGCCCAAGGGCAAACTATTCCATTGCATAGGAAAGACAGGGAGTATGGCATGAGGCTACTTTGGCTTAACCACGAGATCTTAAATTATCTAAAAATAAAAAAGGAGTGGTGTAAAAAGTGGAAGATAGGTCAAAATACAAAGGATGACAATAAGCATTTAACAAAGTATGTAGGGGCAAAATTAGAAAGATGAAAGCACAAAACGAGTTCAATCTCGCTAGAGACATAAAGGGTAACAAGAAAACATTCTACAAGTATATGAGAAACAAGAGAAAGACCCAAGATAGGGCTGGCTGATCGCTCAATGAACAGGAAGAAACAATAAAAGAAAATGTGGAAATAGTTCTTAATGACTTCTTTGTTTCGGTTTTCACCAAGAAGGTTGGTGGTGACTGAATGCCTAATATAGTGAATGCTAGTGAAAAATGGGTTATGTTTAGAAGTTAAAATAGGAAAAGAACAAGTAAAAATTACTTAGAAAAGTTAGTAGGCCCTGATGAAATGCATCCCAGAATATTCAAGGAGCTGATAGAGGAGGTATCTGAGCCATTAGCTATCATCTTTGAAAAGTAATGGAAGTCGGGCAAGATTCCAAAAGACTGGAAAAGGGCAAAAATAGAGTCCCTCTGGGGGAGGGAAATGAAGGCCTTGCTAAACTTGAGGTAACTATGGGTATGTCTACACTACCCTCCTAGTTCGAACTAGGAGGGTAATGTAGGCATACCGCACTTGCAAATGAAGCCAGGGATTTGAATTTCCCGGGCTTCATTTGCATAAGCGGGGAGCCGCCATTTTTAAAACCCCGCTGGTTCGAACCCCGTGCAGCGCGGCTACATGGGGCTCGAACTAGGTAGTTCGGACTAGGATTCCTATTCCGAACTACCGGTACACCTCTTAAAATCAGGAATAAGGGACCTTTCGGAAAAGGTTTTATTTTCCGAAAGATCCCCGTCTAGACTGGCGCTTTTTTCCGGCAAAGCCCCGAGCCGGAAAAAAGCGGCAGCCATGTTTATACTAATGAAGCGGGGGATATTTAAATCCCCCGCTTCATTTGCAATTCTGACTTGTCTCATCTGCATCCCTTTTCCAGAAAAGGGGTGCAGTGTAGACACAGCCTCTAGCTACAAGTCCTCTCAGTCCTACTTCTTGATCAGCCAATTGCTTCTTATTTACAACATCACCTAAAAATGAGAATAGATTTCTAAATATAGCTACAGCCATCAACCTAAAATTTAGGAATATGAAGTTCCTTCCAAAATCTGAGAAGGATGATATGTTGTCAACTGTCTTTAAAAAGCAACACACAGATGAAGAAACTATACAACCCAAAGCATCAAAAAAGAAAATCAAACTTCTATTGGTGGCATATGACTCAGATGATGAAAATGAATGTGTATTTCCACTACTTTTGATTGTTATCAAGCAGAACCTGTCATCAGCATGGAAACATGTCTCTGGAATAGTGGTCAACGTTTGAAGAGGTATACAAATATTTAGCATATCTGGAAGGTAAATACTTTGCAATACCAGCTACACTAGCGTCATTCAACTGCCTTTACTCTTTTGGAGGTGTTATCGCAAATAAGAAGCAGGCATTATCTCCCATAAACATAAACTTGTTTGTCTTAGTGTTTGACTGAACAAGAAGTAGGACTGAGTGGATTTATAGGCTCTTAAGTTTTACATTATTTTATTTTTGAGTACAGTTATTTAAAAATATTCCACATTTGTAAGTTGGGCTTTCATGATACAGAGATTGCACTACAGTACTTGGGTGAAGAGAACTAAAAAACGCTACCTTTTTCTTACAGTGCAAATATTTGTAATAAAATAATAGAAAGTGAGCATTGTACATTTTGTATTCTGTATTGTAATTGTAATTTAAATCAATATTTTTGAAAATGTAGAAAACATCCAAAAATAGTTCAATAAATAGTATTCCATCAATAACAAAGCGATTAAAATGTGATTAATTGCAATTAAAAAAATCTTGCGATTAATCACAATTAATTTAAATTACTAGAGGCTGCAAATAAAATTCAATTGCCAGGATTTTTTTTTTTGGCTTTACACTTCACACAAAGTTTGGATAACTCTTCCACACTGATCTTTTTAGTTGATTTGTAAAAAATTAGGCTCCTCTACTGAAGTCATTCAATGTATGCAGGAAATAAGGAGTTAATTATTTCTAGATTAATTTCTCTGATCAGAAAAAACATTTAATTATGTGAAATTATGTAGTTTTACATAATACTTACCTAGATCTTTTATCGCTTTTATTTGACTTGTTTTTACAGTAGTAAACACACTGTATAATTACACCAACCAGGAAAGCCAATGCTACTGCAGGAAGTACAGTTACTAAAATCAAGTCCAAAGTATTCCAGAGTTGTTCACATTTGTGACCCATGTACCAGTAATCTCCCCAGAGACCTCGGTAGTAAGGGCATCTGACAATAAAAAAAAATAGTGTTTCTTAAAGGAACATTCCTATTAAAATAAATTTTTCAGTAATTCAGAAAAAGAAAACATTTTATTCTGGCAGGGTATGTCTACACTACAAAGTTAGTTCGAACTAACGGACGTTAGTTCGAACTAACTTTAATAGGTGCTACACTAGCGCTCCGCTAGTTCGAATTTGAATCGAACTAGCGGAGCGCTTAGTTCGAACTAGGTAAACCTCATTTTACGAGGACTAACGCCTAGTTCGAACTAGCTAGTTCGAACTAAGGGCTGTGTAGCCCTTTAGTTCGAACTAGTGGGAGGCTAGCCCTCCCCAGGTTTCCCTGGTGGCCACTCTGGCCAACACCAGGGAAACTCTATGCCCCCCTCCCGGCCCCGGACCCCTTAAAGGGGCACGGGCTGGCTACGGTGCCCGTGCCAGGTGCAAGCCTGCCAGCACCCAGCTAGCAGACCCTGCACCTGGCACGGCACAGAGCCACCCACCCGATGCCCCCCAGCCCACCCCCTCTTGCCGGGACCAGGCTGGCGGCTCCCGGGAGCTTGCCCTGGACCGCAAGAGGCGGGCACCTTCCTGGGCTAGTGCGGACATCGTGGACCTCGTCCACGATCTCCGCACTAGGCACAGGAAAGTGGCCGTCTAGGGCAGGAGAGCTGCCAGCCTGGCCACCCAGGAGCAGGTGTGCATGAAAATCAAGGGGGTCCACTGAGACCCCCGACACTGAGCCCTGAGCTTACAATGGCCGTACTGGGTCAGACCAAAGGTCCATCTAGCCCAGTAGCCTGTCTGCCAACAGCGGCCAACCCTAGGGACCCTGGAGGGGATGGACCGAAGACAATGACCAAGCCATTTGTCTCATGCCATCCCTCTCCAGCCTTCCACAAACTTTGGGCAGGGACACCACTCCTACCCTCTGGCTAATAGGACTCCATGGACCCAACCTCCATGACTTGATCTCACGTCCCTTTAAACTCTGTTCTAGTTGTAGCCTTCACAGCCTCCTGCAGCAAGGAGTTCCACAGGTTAACTATTTGCTTTGTCAAGAACAACTTTCTCTTACTAGGTTGAAGCCTGCTACCCATTCCTTTCCTTTGGTGTCCTCTAGTCCTTCTTTATGGGAACTCAGGAAGAACTTTTCTGAATGCACCCTCTCCACCCAACCCCTGCTTTTAGAGACCTCTATCCTGTCCCCCCTCCGTCTCCTCTTTTCTAAGCTGAACAGTCCCAGTCTCTGTAGCCTCTCTTCATCTGGGACCTGTTCCCAACCCCTGATCATGTTAGTTGCCCTCCCCTCCCCCAGCCTTTCTCTTCCCCTCTCCCACCTCCTTTTCCCAGTCTCCCCCAGTTTTTTTTCAATAAAGACAGAGTCAATGTTGGAAGAAACGTTATCTTTATTTTGTACATCAATAAGAAGGGGGGCTAAGGAAGGGTAAGTGGAAGGAGGTGAGGGAGGAATGGGGTACGAGCCCCCGATGGGGAGGACTGGGCTGGCTCTGCGGGCTTCTGGGGGTGGAAGCTCTCCTGCAGCCCCCCAATTACTCCCTCTCCCCAGATGGCAGCCTGCGGCAAGTGCAGCCGGGCTGATGGCCGAGTGGTGTGATGTGCCCAGTGTGGGCACTCAGGGCACTCCAAGCCAGAACTTCTTTGCAAGCGGGGCACCCCTGAGAACTGTCTGTCCGGGGTGGGGGTCGGGACCCTTTAAGCGCAGCCCTCGGCTAGCCTGAGACAGCATCTCCATGCTCTAAGTCCTCCTTTTATGCCCTGCCGGCACTGCTTCCGGCCATCCTTAAGCCCTGTTCAGAGTCCACTCAATGTAGACTTGCTAGTTCGAACTAGCAAAACGCTAGTTCGAACTAGTTTTTAGTTCTAGATGCGTTAGTTCGAACTAGCTTAGTTCGAATTAACTAATTCGAACTAAGTTAGTTCGAACTAGCGCTGTAGTGTAGACGTACCCTTATTGAGTAAAGGTCATCAGGAATCCAGAGATCCATAACTTTTATGAAGCATTACCTATCTTAAATTTCATATCGCTATCACTGTCAGATCTGTGTACTTTCCATGTACAATCAATTGTAACAGCAAAGTCCCTAGTGGTCTTTATGGAGTCTTTGGCTCGTCTGCCTTCTCAGGGTAAAAACGCTGCTTGGGGTAGGGCGGCTTTTTACAATTTTTAAAATTAATTTACTTTTATTTTTAAAGCTTTTTTCTTGCAGGGTTTTATTTGCTACTTGCATTTTTTTTCAGTAGGAACTGTGTCAGTGTAATGACTGTCCTGCTTGTGGTTGTGCTTTTAAAGATTTTGCAGCATTTTCTAATGAGAGTCAGCCTCTGAATTTGCCTAATGCATCTGGAAGTTTGTTCCATAGTTGGATTCCCTCCACTGAGAATGCTTTGCTTATCCATACTTTTTAAAGTACATCTGTATTTTTCATTATAAATATCATTTTTCACCATATAGTATATTAGATGCAGTGTTGTTGCAGCCATGTTGGTCGCAAGCCATTAGAGAGACAAGGTGAGTGATGTTATATCTTTTGTAGCCCAAGGTCCAGTGTTAGGTGACCATATTTGAACTTTCAAAAGAGAGGACACCTGGTGCCTGTCAGTGCTGCTGTGGCGGTGGCTGCTCCATTTGCACAGGAGGCCGGGCTTGGGAGCCGGCAAACTCGTTGCCACACACACCAAGCTTGGGGCTCTGGCCACCGCCTTGCTGCTGCTGGGGCTGCTGCTGCCCCCACTGGCTCTTATGGTGCGAGGGGACACCACATGCCCGGGCTGCTGCGGAACCAGGAGGAGAGAGTGGGGGGCCAGGGAGGCTGCTGGCTGGGGCCCATCCTGGGGCATGAAGTTAAAGGCACCAAGGGGAGAAGTGGCATGGCTAGAAAAGGAACCCAGGAATCCTGCTTCCCTGAATCCCTTCCTTTCCCTTGCCCGCCTCACCAAGCACCAGCTCCCAGTCTTTACAGAGCTGAGGCTGGAATCCCCAAATCTAACCAACAGACCCGCTGCCCACCTACAGGAAAGGAAAGAAGCCAGAAGTTCTAACACCCAGTTCCTTGCTCTAACCCAGAACCAGCCACTACCCAACCCCCCCTTCTCTAACCCACCCCTCCCTCCAGAACCAGGCACCCCCAATCCCCCCTGCTCTAACCCATTGCCCCACCCCTCCCCCAGAGCCAGGCACCCCCAGCCCTCCTGCTCCAGAACCAGGGACATAACCTAGCAGAGTGGAGGGTAACATGGTGACTCCATGGGAGAAGCCATTCCCCCCACAATTGGATCTGCCCTGGATCTCACTGGAGCTGAGGCCACACTTTTCCTGCCAGGTGCTGTTTTTTAATACTCACTAAGAAAAAAAAAGCATCATATATTCTGGCTCAAGCTTGAAAAAAATTCTCCTTTGGATTGACATAAAACAAAATATATTTGAGACAATTATTAGCAAAAGAAAACTGAGAATTATAATGGCATATATAAAGTTTATGGATTACCAATATTAATAGCAATGTTAGAACCTGAATCTGATCCAAAAGAAGACAGGGGTTCACCTTCATGGATCACATTACAGGGTCATCATTTACTTTATAACAATAATATATTGTAGATGCCTCATTAACATAATACAACCAAAATACTTACTTGCAATAAGGTTTGCTGTCTTTACATCCGCAAGCAACATCATTTGGGCAGAAGCCTTCTGTATTATCCAAGCAATTATCAAAGTCAGCAATGCCAGCGCAATTGGCTGTAAATTAAAAGACAAAACACAACCAACACTTCAAATGTAAGGTAATGCAGATTAGCATGCTGTATATTTGCATCAGGAATTAAGAATTTAAATGAAATAAGCTTTAATGTAAAAATCTTCCCTCCCAGTGAATAAAAATTACTATTTGACAGTGTGGAATCACTTTGAAGTCTCATTATTTCCTCCTTTGAAACAGGAAGTCTTACCTCCACAAGTTATTTTATTCTGAATCTGTACCCTACCTTCTCATTCATTCTCCACTTGTCAGGAAATCATACCCGTCATAGGTAGGCATTATGATTTAATAGCTGAGAATTGCCATATTTAAATTTATCTCAACATGATGATTTAAACCTTGTTAGACACCAGAAATCATGAGGCCTGCAAAATCTGTCAGAGGATCAGATTTTTCCCTTTATTTCAGAATACTTTTAGCATACTAAATACTAAATTACAATAGCATACTAAATACATCTAAGTATAAAGCCAATGGCAGGAAGTGATGTCACAATGAGACTGGCTACTTCGTGTATGCAAAAGATTGCAGAAGTAATGGTGCCACATGGAGTCAACCCCATTGCCACACTGGTGCCTCCTCTTGGTCATTCTGGAGATTAGCCATAGACTTATCCCCAGGTCCATTGTCTACAGCCTGGCACTTTGTTTCTGTTCCAGCCCATGGCTCCTCTTTTTGAATAGCTTTCTGACTATTTCATCATCCAGGTTTCCTTCAGTATTTGTCCCTTCTGGAGGGGAGAGGAGGTATCTCTATCCAACAGTCTAGCCAATTCCCCCATGGTGAGTGGGGAAGGACCGAGGCCCACCTACTATTCTGGGCTCCAGCCCAGAGACCTGCAAATTGCAGCAGTGACGTAGTGAGGGTGTTACTCGCCCAGGGGGCCAAAGGAAAAACTGAGCTTAACTGCACAGCAGGGGCAGCAGTGGCTCCCGAGCCAGGGGCACTAGGCTCCTGGGCAGGCCTTTGAAGTGCCTGCTCCCGCCTCCCAGCCCTGCCTCAGCGGCTTGTCTGCATGGAGCAAGTGTCCCAGCAGCTAAATTGGCGCCTCTCCCTTAGCGTAGCACCCGGGGGCAACTGTCCCTCCTGCCCCCATCTCATTGTACCACTGAATAGCAGCCTCCTGCTGCTGTTCTGTAACATCTGTCAATGCTACTATATTTCCATGGGCAACTTCCCCATTCCCTCAGCACCTTCTTTGCCCTTGCCTCAGAGCACTCAGCTGCTCAGTCCCTCTCACACGTTCCTGGTGCCTGCTAGAAGCTGCTCTCTCCATGGTGCTTGGATCCCTCAGCTTCCAGGGACACAGTCCCTATTCCCTGGGATCCCAGCAGCAACTGACTCTATTCTGCAGCACCTTTTTATCTGAGCTTTCCAGACCTGATGCTCAGTTTGGCTGTATTTCATGCAGCATTACTAGGCCACTCGGAAGACTCATCTCCATGGCTACTACTAGGGTAGGGTAGTACTCCACAATCTACAGAGTGCACCAAATTTTGAAATAAATTGCTCTTCCGAAACGACCCTTAATCCTTGTGGAACAAGGTTTACAGGGATGTCAGAATAGCAAACCTATTATATTTTGAAATAATGGGTATGTTTCAAAGACATGGAATAGCTATTTTGGGATACCAGAAGTATTCTGCAACAGTGTAGCAGTGTGGACATACCTTGTCTTTAAGGTGCCACAGGATGATGTTTTTGCAGACTAACTAAGACTTGTAGTGAAGACAAACTCTGAGATTCTAGACTCCAGGGAGGCAATAAAAACATTTATCTCATTGCTTTAGGAGAATAAAGAGGAAATTAAGATAGAGGGATATAAGATATCATGGGGAGAGGCAAAAAGGGAGGTCCCTCATCAAAGTACAAGTCTTCCATCAGACCAGAAATTTATTACCAAAGATCTAATTTGGGAGCATTTAAATGACAAGTAGAAGATTTAATCTGTTTCTACAGCAAACTTATATTAGCTGACAGAGCACAAATAGAAGCAACTGCTAGAGAACAACAAAGAACAACAACGAAAGAAAGATTGTGTTTTAGAGATTCCATGAGAACATATTAAGGGAGTTAAACAAAACAAAACAAACCAAACCAAACTGATTTCAATTCCATTAGCATGTAGATAGATGTGGCTGGATTCCCTTTACAATCAAATATATGCTTAAGCAATTTGCTGGATTAGGTATCATAGTATTGAGCATCTTGTAGGACTCGGATCAACATCATTCCCTTAAGTACAAGATCTGTACCTAACTAAAATAGTAACTTCCTTTTGAGAGGCAGGATAATTAAATAGCATGGGTACGCCATTGCTTCCTTTAAGGGTAAAAGAAGCTTAGATCACAGCTGTCTTTACCAGGAAACTAAAAACTGTAGCTGCTTTATACCACTTGCTCTTTAGGAAGCAACTCATTAACATTTTGTACCAATAATGAATGGAAATAATTATTTTAATTAAAAATAATTGCCTGTTAAAGCGTTTCTTTCCAACACTCTACACATTAAAGGAACTCTAAAATGCACACATCACTTAGTTGCTCATTCTTAGTAAACTTTATAAATAAGATTGGTCAAGTTAAAATGATCTGATTCACAGGAAAAACAACAGCTCAATTGTAATGCACCTAACTGTACATTTTGTAAACAAGCAGAGAAACAGCAAGCAAAGTGGAGTAAGGCTATTTCTACATTACAGACCTTACAGTGACACAGATGTACTGCTGCCGCTGTAAGATCTCCTGGGTAGCCACTCTCCCACCAGCTTAATAAAACCAACCCTAACGAGCGGCAGTAGTTATTTCAGTGAGACAGCATCTCCTGCCAACATAGCATTGTTTGTGCCAGTTCTTCTATTGGTGAATTTTTTGTCAGTCGGGTGTGGTTTTTTCACACTCAGGATTGACAAAAGTTTTACCAACAAAAGGGTTATGGTAGGCATATTGTTAGGTAGTCTTATGTCTCACATACCTACTTTTTTAAATAGATTATCATCATCTTGGCATTAAAGAATTAAAAAAGCATAGAATGTCTAATAATAGCATATCCACATTGTTAGTTATTATAAAAGCATCTTTGCTTTTCCCCATTTCAACATCTTTTCTATCTACCACAAGAGAAAAATGTTGACCTTCGGGACAAAGTTTGAATAGGTAAAAAGGACTTTACTTTAAAACATAATTTTTCTGCACTGCAAACAAACCCAAGTATTTCTTACGTTCTGAAGCCTGTTCAGTCAGCAAAACACTCGACAGTAACACAATAAAAGGTAAGTAGATGAACTTGGACATTGTGAAGCCGTCACAGTAAGAGACGATTCAAAATCTTTTCCTAGATTTGTTAAACAGCTGTTAACAGTAACAGTTATTACTTCTGCTTTTGTCATAGCAGATCAAAGATCGTGGATTTTGAACTTGGTTTACAGCATCATACCCTGTAAATTACTAATTAACATGTCTCTAATAACTTACTAGCATTTTCTCTACATAAAAATCATCTATACTAAATATATGTATAAAAATCTCCACTACTAACTTCTTTCTTTCTGAACTCTTGTACTTATATATAAAAAATGGTATTAGTGGCAAAAGGGTAAAAGAGATTCAATATAAACACTTATTTGTTTAGCTTGGTTTTTTTTAATGCAGCCTTTCACAACAATTTAATTTTATGAAATACTGAGGGCTCCCTGTAGTTATGTATGTGAAATTTAATGGTCTGTGATATGCAGGAGGGCAGAGTAGATAATATAATGGTCCCTTCTGGCTTTCAGCACTATGTAATCTATGAAACTGACCCTTATTAATACATGAATATAAAGCATTTCATTAGTAAACATTTTAAAAATGAACAAAAACATGCATAATGACTATAGCAAAAAATCTTCCTTTCTCCTATTTAGCACAATTGCTGTGTAAGGCAAGATCTACATTATAGGGGTTTTTTTCAGAAAAAGTTACGCAAATGGCGCTTTGCAATTTGTATAGCTTTTTCCGATTGCTTTTCTGGAAGAGGCTTTTCCGCCATTTGGTGGAAAAGCCTCCTTTTTTGGAGGAGCCTTTATTCCTCATAGAATGAGGCATACAGGGCTCCCCAAAAGAGCACGTTTGCTCTTCCACAAAAAAAAGCAGAAGAGCAAACATATTCCTTGGATGCGGCAGA
This sequence comes from Pelodiscus sinensis, assembly GCF_049634645.1. NCBI lineage: Eukaryota > Metazoa > Chordata > Testudines > Trionychidae > Pelodiscus > Pelodiscus sinensis. Next base: position 15,228,033 of record NC_134723.1, read on the forward strand.
GTTTTTCCGGGATACTGGAGGTATTCCAGATAAACCCTGCAGTGTAGACATACTCTACGACAAGATGTTAGACCAGGACTGAATCCTGTTTATTGGAACACAGATTCTACAGCTGCACCGTATCTGTATCACTGTGTATTAACCAAGTCAAATGCAAACAGATGGAACAACAACTGTTTTATTTAACAAAATACTAAACTTAGAAAGCAAGCATAAAATCCTGTTGTCACACAAGATACCTGATGTGTGGACAGAACCCAAAATAGGAATAGTCTAAAAAGTCCAACTGCTGTCTCAATGTCCGGAGAAGAAAGGTAGGTGAATGTCTTCAGGCTGAGGAAAGGGAACAAGCAGAGATGGGACAGAGTTGCAGAGATCCAGGTAGGTGGACAGTCTTTTTGCTTCTGGTCTTCTTTCTTCCTTTCTTCTATACTTGACACGCTGTCCTGCATGTGCTATGCAGACTGGAGGACAAGATAGTACGTATGAATGTGTGTATGACTTGCCCTGCTGCAAACTCCTAACTAAAAACAAATCCAGTGAAACTGGATTTCTGCACCACAAAAGGCTGTTAGCAAACAGGCTAGCTTTCTGCTCCCGATGGCCTACTAAGCCAAACAGCCTGCTAGCTGTCACTCTAGCACCACTGGGTTGTGCCGATGACATACATACAGAGAGCCCTTAGGGGCGGGTGAACACCCCTTGTGAATTCCCTGGTTACTGGGCAGGCTAGAGTCATGTGACCCATTTTCCCCTCCTTTTCTCTTTCCCACCTTTCTTCTCCCCCTTCCCTCCCTCCTTTCTGACAGGAGATGGTGACCAGAAGATTTGCTGCCATCTTAAAAAGGAAATCAACATGGAGGATATACAAAAACAAAAAACAAAAAACACCTAGTGCCCCACCCCCAACATATCCCCTCCTTGGTAACCTGGTACCTTGGTACCATAGTTGCCACATTAATCTTTTCACAGGAGGAGGTGCATATCTGCTAAAATTAACTACACTCCTGATTTTCACCTTTATCCAACTAATTATTAAATCATGGCTATAATGATTACAAACTGAATAATTAAGATAATAACAAGCAGGTATAATAAGATGTATCATGAAATGCTCATCTCTGTAGGGCTGGCAAATAAAGATTCCCACCAATGGGCAAATTTAGAGGATTGGAGCACTCTTTTTAGGATTTTCTCAGTTTCAGTGGTGGAGTGATGCACCTTTGTCATTGTGGCACGTCCATGCTTTACAAGGTCCCGAATATGCCACTTCAATTATAGATGCTTCGCCTTTATTAAGGTTAGATGCCATTACTATATGCAACCAAGAAATCTCTCTCATTTGGAATTGGTTATAGCCAACAATCACTGTGTATGCATCAGAAGTACTTGTAATCAGTTCATTATTAATTTCTTTTACCCTATTGTTAATGATCCTCCCATTAATTTGTGCCTATGCTTTATGCTATTCCTGGAAGGTTATGATGTTTAAGCTTATTTCAGAGAAGTTGAATACCAAGGATAGAAGGCTCGCTTATGATTTATATGACCATATAGAACCCATGAATTTGGGACTAACCTGAAGCCAGCCTTGTTACTAACAGCCTTTTGTGGTGCAGAAATCCAGTTTCACAGCTGCAATGACTGCTAGCACAGGGTTTATTTGTTTTTAGTTAGGAATCTGCAGCAGGGCCAGTCATGCGCACATGCATATGTGTCATCTTGTCCTCCGGTCTCCACACCACACTCAGGACAGTGTTTCAAGTATAGAAGAAAGGAAGAAAGAAGACCATCATGCACTTTAGATCCCCCTTAACAATCACTGGACCTATATGGTTAACATATGGCTTTGGAATAACTTGTATCTGGATATGATGTTTGGACCCAAACACTCCTATCAAGGTCCAAACTCCTGAATCAGTACTCGCTATAGAAATATTGAACTGTCCACACAACTTGTTTTGGATATAGATGGTAGATATATAGATGCTGTGGTCCTGGGGCTTCATGGGACCATGACCAACCCTGCATATCCTGTCATGCAACTGTGGTTATATACCTGTGCCCCTCCCACCGGGGCAGTGAGGCCTAATGGCCAAAGTCTCTAGGAAATGTCCCTCTCACCAAGGCAGTGAGGCCTAGCAGCTGGAGTCTCTAATAAACAAGTGCTGGCCCCCCAGCTTGGGGACTGAGGAGATGGTAGGGGGAGCCGGGCCCTCCCCTGCTCCACTGGATCCCAGCCCAGTGCCTTATTAGCAGTGGCGGGGTCCACTGCTCTCTCAGCAGAGATCCCACCCACAATGTGCTGAGAGCCACAGGCTACAATATCTTGCCCTGGGCTACTTCCCACAAGTCTCTGTTGGCTTCCTTTCAGGGTCTTTCCTCCATATTCTCTGCTGCTGCATTGATGTCTCATTGGCTGGTTTCCAGAGCTGGTCCTCCTGATTGTTTGCCTGAAGGAGCTGCAGCTCCTTCCTCCTCAGCAGCCAGCCCATACTGAGCCTCTCCCCCGACTTTTATACCTGGGCTGCAGTCTGAGCAGATTCTCCTCATTAGTAGCAGTGGATATCACGATGGCATTGATATAGCTCAAGATGTGCTGCTTGCCTTCCATCAAGTTCACAACCTTGAAACTTGCTTATGGAAGATTGAGGGGGCATTGTGCAGTCCCTGGGGCACATGCGTGAAAGTGTATTGCTGTTGCTGATGTGTAAAAGCAAACTTGTGTCGCGATGAGGGGTGCAATGGGATGGAGAAGAATGCATTAGATAAATCTAATACACTGAAACACCTTGTTTTTGCTGCCATTGCTTCATTTAATTTTGCAACTACTGGGGCCATCGGAGGGGTGACTCTCTTCAGTTCCTATATTCGATGGTTAGGTGCCATGTCTTCCCATCAGATTTAAGGACTGGCCAAACTGGGGAGTTACATGTTGCTACTAATCCTTCTTGTTGAAGAAATATTGTGCTGGTATCTCCAATGCCTTCTTCATCTGCTGCTGGATATCTATATTGTCTCATAGGCCTGAGATCAGCAGCATCCAGTCTGACATCACAAGCTGTCTTCCCACATTGAAGCTTACTCTTGGCAAAGAGTTCCTGATGAGCCAAAGCCACCTGAGCTGCATCAGCTGGCCATTCTGGGATCTGATGCTTTTTGGGAGCCTTGATGGCTATCCTGTGAAAAGCTGGAATAATTTCACGCTGCTCATTACTGACATCCTGGATCAGCTGTCTGTTAGGCAAATTAACAGTCACCTTTAATCTTGACATTACATCGATTCCAAGGATGCCTTGTCCCTTTAAAGAGCAGAGACTGAAGGATACTTGGTGACTATGTTGTTGATGTAACAAATCACTGGCTCAGTGAAAAGGACTATTGATTCCCTTCCACTGAGCCCTCCCAATACTTGTTGTTTATAATTGGAATGTCTTTTGCTTCAGGATTGCTGTCTGTACAAATCAAAGATACTGTGGCACCAGTGTCAATTAACATTCTTTGACTAAAATGTCCAAACTCTTTCTTTATCAACACAGATATTGAGGGTCCTCTCCAGTCATTATTTTCAATTGGTGCCATAGAAGGGAAGGAAGGGGAGTTTGGCCCCATCATAGCAGGTTTGGAGGTTTGCCTTGAAGTTGCTTAGTTCTCTCATGCTGTGCCAGCTTCTGCAACAAATCTTCTGTAGGGAGGTAATCAATAGCTTCCCTGGTTTCATGTTGCAACATCCTTTTCCAAATTTCATTCCGGAAGGTTTTGTGCTCCTTCTAACCAATACAGCAGTTTCTCCTTCCTAAACTCCACTCTGGCCTCTCATGAGGGCATTGTATTTCAGAATAATATTAACCTATAATATTCTGATTAGGGTTATAAAATTGAATAAGGCCCTCATACATTTGCAGGGGGTTGATGGCATCTTCCACTTGCAAGTGCATGGGCAAAGCACTAAATTTCTCACTGGCCATACACTCCCGTATTAGGGCAGAAATGTCCTTTGTTCCCACCAATGGCAGGGCACGTGCGTTGGATGACCAATCCAAAGCTATCTCCCTATTCAGTGGACCAAGGGTCTTGCCCGCTGCTCGAGCTTGTTCAGGTGCATAGGACTTAAACTCTTGACGAGCTTCTGATGGTCTTGTAGACCCTGGGCCATAATTCAGCATTGTGGTGGTAGTTATAGGTGCCATAGGTAAGTTCTTAGTTACAGGAGGACTGGGCTCAGGAAGAGCAGTAGGCTGCTTTCCGTTCCCTGTTTCCCTGCTTTGATATTTTCTGTGGGACACAAGCAGCCCCTCCATCTCTGAATCAGTGGAGCTGGGGAACTGCTGGATTCATCAGAACCCTTGCGTAAGGGATCTCTGCAAGCTGCCCACAGAACCCCCTACTTTGTAGTGACTTAACCCTCAGCTTCCAGATCTCTTTCTGGCAGTCCAAGTGTTCTGCTTCTCCGGCCTGCCTAGACCTGACCTCTTTCATGAGCTCTCAGATTGTTGCCTGAGATTCTTCTTGTATAATGGCAGCTTGGCTAAGCTCTTTATCATGCTTTGCCAGAATATCTGACAGCTTGAAAGCTGTAAGTCTAAGGGTATATCTACACTACAGAGTTTTTTTCAGAAAAACAGTAGTTTAAAAAAAAATCATTTACATCCACATCACGATCTTTCAAAAAAAAAATCAAAAGAACAGAGGGGGTTTTCTGACATTGGTAAACCTCTTTTTATGAGGAAGAAGCCTTTTTCTGAAAGAGTTCTTTGGGAAAATAGCGTGTGTGGATGGAGAAGAGGGAGTTCTTTCTATAGAAGAGGAAAGAGGAAAAAGCACAGGTGCCCTGGTGGCCACTCGGCCCATGCTAATCACAGTTTACATGTGAGATAGCGTCCATTCAAGGTGGACGCTATCTTTCGAAAAAGCAGATCTCTTTTTTGATGTGCTTTGGCATTGTGGACGCTTTCTTTTGGAAGAAAGAAGCTTGAAGTCTAGACATAGCCTAAGCGGCTAACTTGGGCTAGACACCGGCCATTTTGGGCCTCCAGTCCCTCTACTTGACCCTTAATCTTCTCCATTTCAGCTTCCTTTTCCCTGATCACTTTCTTATAATTGAGCTATTGTACTTGTCTGGGATCCACAGAACTCATGGAGCTTCTTAGAGACAATGTACAACCCATAGACCAAAACCCTTTTTTCTGCTTCATGTTAGGAGCAGGCTTCCCCTGGATAAACCTGTCCCAGCACCTTATCAGGGTAGAGTATGCTTCACACTCCTTGAGCAGCCCTCCTGCCCAAGGATTCTTCCCTTTCCCAAATAATTCCACATAAACCACAAGGGAAGTTTTATTCTGTGCCATTAACCACCTGGCTTCTCCAATGGTATGGGTGCACAGGCTGGGCGGGAATCAACTAGCTGGAACATGAGAGCTAGCCCATTTCCTTTAAATAAAGTTACATGAAAATTCCACACCATTTCTAACATCCAAATGGGAGAATGTTTGGAAGCCACTGTTGACCTGACAACAGTGCCATATTAGAGCATTTATTCCTGAGTAAATGGCTTTTTGATCAATGGCCCCCGAGAATCACCTTAGTTTTATAGCAAACTGACATCAAAATGTCTTGATAGATGTAGGTCACAACACTCTGTCAATGTTCAAAATCCTTACAAAATGGAGTGTTTCAGCTGAAAGTCAACCAACTCCACTATCTTAATGAAAAATGCAGACTTTTTTGGTGCCATTGTATCAGGAAAGTAAGATACATGAATGTTTGGCATGCAAATGTTAATTATAAAAAGATATACTAAATACCAAAATCATCTGTTATAAGTTTTTGGGTTTGATATTTTGGATTTTTCTTTTTATCTTTGTTGGGGGAGGTGGCACCAGCTTTTTTTTTTCATGTCCTCCATGTTGATTTTCTCTTTAAGATGGCAGCAAATCTTCTGGTCACCATCTCCTGTGAGAAAGGAGTTGGGGGAGAGAGCAGGAAAGAAGAAAGGTGGGAAAGAGAAAAGGATGGGAAAATGGGTCCTGACTCTAATCTGCCCAGTAACCAGAGGGTTCACAAGGGGTGTTCACCTAAGAGCTCTCTGCGTGCATTTCATCTGCACAACCCAGCTGTGCTAGAGTGACAGCTAGCAGGCTGTTTGGCTTAGTAGGCCATCTGGGGCAGAAAGCTAGCCTGGTTGCTAACAGCCTTTTGTGTGGTGCAGCAATCCAGTTTCACAGCTGTAATGACTGCTAGCACAGGATTTATTTGTTTTTAGTTAGGACTCTGAAGCAGAGCCAGTCATACACACATGCATACATACCATCTTATCCTCCGGTCTGCACACCACATGCAGGACAGCGTGTTAAGTATAAAAGAATGGAAGAAAGAAGACCAGAAGCAAGACTGTCTACCTACCTGGATCTCTGCAACTCTGTCCCATCTCTGCTTGTTCCCTTTCCTCAGCCTGAAGACGTTCACCTACCTGTTTTCTCGGGACATCGAGACAGCAGTTGGACTGTTTAGACTATTCCTATTTTGGGTTCTGGCCTCATGCCAGGTATCTTTTTTGACAACTGGATTTTATGCTTGTTTTCTAAGTTTAGTATTTTGTTAACTAAAACAGTTGTTGTTCCATCTGTTTGCATTTGACTTGGTTAATACACAGTGATACAGATACGGTGCAGCTGTAGAATCTGTGTTCCAATAAGCAGGATTCTGTCCTGGTCTAAGAGTTTTGGCGACCAAGGCAGGACTCCTGGTATTAGTCAAGTCACTGTTTTAGTTTATTGTCCAGCTCTGTCAATTGCTAGCAGCCCAATGCACTGTGTGGGTGGGAAACGGCTGCTGAGGGTGCCAGAGCAGCAACTCTAGGCGGGTGTCCAAGTGTCCGTGCAAGCATTTCCTGGAAGAGTGGTAGTGAACCACCGACTGCCTGTCCAGTGGCAGCTGGGAGGAGTCCTTGGTCTGAGGTACAGAATCTTACCTCACTGATCTAGGAGGGGTGTGTAGTGGAAATGTGGAAGATGATTATGAGGTTGAGGAAATTAGGTGGTGTACCACAATCATTCCTTTTGTGCCTGCATTTTTTTACAGGCCTGGATGCCATTTGTGCTTTTTTCTTCTTATTATTCTTTTGTTATTCTCAAAGAGTGAGCTGTTTGCTCAAGATGGTACAGTGTAGGAATGCACTGTTGACTTTCAACAAGTTCTGGGACAGGTCCCAAGGCCATGCACCTGGTATGGGAGTGCAGGAAGCGTTTGGGTAGATCACATAGCTATCTTTGCTGAATGTTTCCCACCTGATAATGCTAATTCAACGATCTTGTTAGGTTCTCAAAACAAGAGGGATGATTACTGTAGATCTAAAAGTAGATAAGTGCCAGGGATATTCCTAACATTGGAACCTCGGTGTAGATGAAAGCCTCAGAGGGTGCTACGCATTGGCCACTGGGGTCAGTCCCCTGTCCTTCATCAGGGGGATCCCGGCAGCAGAAGGGACGTAGGCATTGCATTTTATTCTGAGATCTGCTTAGGCTTAATAAATATTGTACTTTCTTAATAAGTATTGCATTTTATTTTGAGGTTTGCTTAGGCTTAATAAGCATTGTATTATTTTCTAAGATTTTCTTCATTGTATTTTACTCTAATATTAAGCATTGTATTTTACCCTAATGTTTGCTTAGTAAAAAATAAGAACATAATATAAAAATGGTCATACTGGGACAAACCAAAGGTCCATCCAGCCAGTACCCTGTCTACTGACAGTGGCCAATGCCAGGTGTCCCACAGAGAGGGTATGTCTACACTACCACCCTAGTTCGAACTAGGGTGGTTAATGTAGGCAACCGGAGTTGCAAATGAGGCCCGGGATTTGAATTTCCCGGGCTTCATTTGCATGTTGCCGGGCACTGCCATTTTTAAATGTCCGCTAGTTCGGACTCTGTGCCCGCGGCTACACACGGCATGAACTAGGTAGTTCGGATTAGGCTTCCTATTCCGAGCTACCGGTACACCTCGTTCCATGAGGAGTAATGGTAGTTTGGAATAGGAAGCCTAGTCCGAACTACCTAGTTCGTGCCGCGTGTAGCCGCAGGCATGGAGTCCGAACTAGCGGACATTTAAAAATGGCGGCGACCGGCAACATGCAAATGAAGCCCGGGAAATTCAAATCCTGGGCTTTATTTGCAACTCCGGTTGCCTACATTAACCACCCTAGTTCGAACTAGGGTGGTAGTGTAGACATACCCAGAGTGAATCGAACAGGTAATGATCAAGCGATCTCTGTCCTGCCACCCATCTCCACCCTCTGACTAACAGAGGCTAGGGATACCATTCCTTACCCATACTGACCAATAGCTATTTATGGACTTAATCGCCATGAATTTATCTAGTTCTCTTTTAAACCCTGTTATAGCCCTAGCCTTCACAACCTCCTAAGGCAAGGAGTTCCGCAGATTGACTATGCACTGTGTGAAGAACTTCCTTTTATTTGTTTTAAACCTGCTGCCCATTAGTTTCATTTGGTGGCCTCCAGTTCTTATATTATGGGAACAAGTAAATAACGTTTTCTTATTCACTTTCTCCATACCACTCATGATTTTATATACCTCTATCATATTCCCCCTTAGTCTCCTCTTTTCCAAGCTGAAAAGTCCCAGTCTCTTTAATCTCTCCTCATATGGGATCTGTTCCAAACCCCTAATCATTTTAGTTGCCCTTCTCTGAACCTTTTCTAATGCCAGTATATCTTTTCTGAGATGGGGAGACCACATCTGTATGCAGTATTCAAGATATGGGCATACCATGGATTCATATAAAGGCAATAAGATATTCTCCGTCCTATTCTCTATCCCTTTTTTAATGATTCCTAACATCTTGTTTGCTTTTTTGACTGCTGCTGCATACTGCATGGACATCTCCAGAGAACTATCCAAGATGGCTTTCCTAATTAGTTGTAGCTAAATTAGTCCCCATCATATCATATGTATAGTTGGGGTTATTTTTTCCAATGTGCAGTACTTTACATTTATCCGCATTAAATTTGATTTGTCATTTTGTTGCCCAATCACTTAATTTTGTGAGATCTTTTTGAAGTTCTTCACAATCTGCTTTGGTCTTAACTACCTTGAGCAGTTTAGTATCGTCTGCAAACTTTGCCACCTCACTGTTTACCTCTTTCTCCAGATCATTTATGAATAAGTTGAATAGGATTGGTCCTAGGTCTCACTCTTGGGGGACACCACTAGTTACCCCTCTCCATTCTGAAAATTTACCATTTATTCCTACCCTTTGTTTCCTGTCTTTTAACCAGTTCTCAGTTCAATGAAAGGATCTTCCCTCTTATCCCATGACATCTTAATTTACATAAGAGTCTTTGGTGAGGGACCTTGTCAAAAGCTTTCTGGAAATCTAAGTACACTATATCTACTGGATCCCCCTTGTCCACATGTCTGTTGACCCCTTCAAAGAACTCTAATAGATTAGTAAAACATGATTTCCCTTTACAGAAACCATGTTGACTTTTGCCCAACAAATTATGTTGTTCTATGTATCTGACAATTTTATTCTTTACTATTGTTTCAATTAATTTGCCCGGTACTGATGTTAGACTTACAGGTCTGTTATTGCTGGGATCGCCTCTAGGGTCCTTTTTAAATATTGGCGTTATATTAGCTATCTTCCAGTCATTGGGTACAGAAGCTGATTTAAAGGATAGGTTACAAACCATAGTTAATAGTTCCGTAATTTCACATTTGAGTTCACATTGAGTTCACATGTGAGTGAATTCAAACCTCCTCTAATGACACTTCAATCTGTGACAAGTCCTCAGATTTGTCACCTACAAAGGATGGGTCAGGTTTGGGAATCTCCCTAACATCCTCAGCCGTGAAGACTGAAGCAAAGAATTAATTTAGTTTCTCTGCAATAACTTAATCGTCTTTAAGTGCTCCTTTTGTATTTCGATTGTCCAGGGGCCCCACTGGCTGTTTAGCAGGCTTCCTGCTTCTGATGTACTTAATAAAAATTTGTTATTAACTTTTGAGCCCAAATATTTAAGCCTTCACCCAATTTGTGTGCTTATTGCCTCCCAATCCTTTAAGGGAAGAACCATTAAATTAATGGAGATTGCCTATCTCCTAGAACTGGAAGGGACCTTGAAAGGTCATTTAGTCCAGTCCCCTGCCTTCAAAGCAGGACCAAGTACCACCCCTGACAAATTTTGCCCCCAATGGCCTCCATGAGGACTGAACTTACAACCCTAGATTTACCAGACCAATGCTCAAACCACTGAGCTATCCCTCCCCCATTAGTAAACCATTGTTTCTTGGCAATACAGGGTGGAACATGGGATAGTTGAGGTAGTAACTGGATACTGGAAGAGACCTTGAGAGGTTATCAAGTCCACTCCCCTGCCCTCACAGCAGGACCAAGTACCATCCCTGACAAATTTGGCCCAGATCCCTAAATGGCCCCCTCAAGGATTGAACTCATAACAGGTCAATGCTCAAACCACTGAGTTATACCGCCTTCCAAGCAGCATGGCTACGTCTAGACTGGCATGATTTTCCGGAAATGCTTTTAACGGAAAAGTTTTCCGTTAAAAGAATTTTCGGAAAAGAGCATCTAGATTGGCATGGATGCTTTTCCATAAAAGCACTTTTTGCGAAAAAGCATCCATGGCCAATCTAGATGCGCTTTTGTGCAAAAAAGCCCCGATCGCCATTTTTGCGATCGGGGCTTTTTTGCGCAAAACAAATCTCTGCTGTCTACACTGGCCCTCTTGCACAAAAGTTTTGCGCAAAAGGGACTTTTGCCCGAATGTGAGCAGCATAGTATTTCCGCAAAAAGCACTGATTTCTTATAGTAGGAAGTCAGTGCTTTTGCGGAAATTCAAGCGGCCAGTGTAGACAGCTGGCAAGTTTTTCTGGAAAAGCGGCTGATTTTCCGGAAAAACTGGCCAGTTTAGACACAGCCAATGAATACTGTAAGTGAGTGACCCATCTGGGGTAATAGAGTCCACCCTAGGCCATGGATCTGAGGAATCAGATCCAGAAGGTTTAAGGGCTGGGCCCAGATTATGGTGGATAGCAGCTTTGTGGGTCAGACAAGCTCAGATAAGCCGGGTCTTATCTGACATTGCAGAGAGAGCCCCGTTCTGCTTTAATAACCAGCTTCTGTCTGGATATTTCTCAGCCATTGCTGAGAGCTGTCAAGTATCACTGGTTCTTGTGTTCCTCTGGAGCACAGCAGAAAGCCGTGTGGTTCTCTTTGATGTAGTACCCAGTGGAAATACAGGTGGCTTCACTTTACTTTTTAAAACATACTCCTTCCAATCTTGGGTTGGGGAGTGTGGAGAGGAAAAGGAATGTCAGTTTGGGTGCCAGCACAACTTGGAGTAGCTCAAGGGTGCTTTCATATGTACATTGATGTAATGGTCCTTAAAGGACCCTTCTGGATGCCAAGTATTCCTGAAGTACAGTACCACTCTATCCATTCCTCTTTCTCCTGGCAATACCTTAGTTTGGTTACAAAACATGTTTACGACACATTCAAATTTCTGTTATGATTTCTATGGTTGATAATATTTGCACTTTGATTTTACCATCACTTTTCCCAAGGTGATTAAAATGAAACACCTACATCTTTCTTTTCTAATGCACATGCGTTGTCCAAGTTTATACATCTGCCATAGTATTTCTGAAGGGAGGTGTTTACAATTCCATGTTCTTTGTCCATTCCAGTATGACAAGCTGATAACCCTTATACTACAGTACAGCAATTTCCTCTGAACTTTGTTCTTTCTATGAATGAGGAAATAAACTTACATTTATTTCAGACTAAACTCTAACTTTATTCAAATAAGAATTTATAATTATATAATCACTCATGTACTTAAAGAGATTCTGTTTTCTGTGAATAAATAGGAACAAATTCTGGTCACTGTCACAACAATGTAGCTCGCACTTAAATATGTTAGCAAAGATCTTACACTTATAATATTCCTTTCATGCCACACAGGTTCACATAGCACTTACGCTGACATGCAATCTATAAAGAGGGAACATTTATTCAGACTAAGGGTACGTCTAGACGACAGGCTTTTGTCGACAGAAGTTTTGTCGACAGACACTGTCGACAAAACTTCTGTCGACAAAGAGCGTCTACACTACATTCAGTTCTGTCGACAAAGCAAGCTGCTTTGTCGACATGGCAGTGTAAACACAAAGGACAGTTTACATGCAATAACACCTTCTGTCAACAGAAACTCTGCCGACAGAAGGCGTTATGCCTCGTAAAATGAGGTTTACCAGCGTCGACAAAACTGCTGAGTTCTGTCGATGTTATGTCGACAGAACTCAGTAGTAGTGTAGACGCAGGTATAGTTTTGTCGACAAAAGTCCACTTTTGTCGACAAAACTCTGTAGTCTAAACACACCCTGAAATGCAGCCATAGCTTTAGCTGCAATCAAAGACACTATAGTGGTCTGACTGGATCACAAAACAAATTCAAATTGATTGGAAAACTTCTAGACTGTGTTTGTGTTCTAAATTTATGGAATTTAGTCTATGTAGAAAAAGAAAAATCTATAGTTTACAGGAAAAAATCAGCAGCTATTCAGAAATACAGTTACTTTGGCCACATGATATAATCTGCTATAACCGGGAAAGAGGAGTGAGAGAATTATCCTGACTTGGTAGAGACTCTTTGGTATGCTGAAAAATCTCTTGAAGGGCAAATTCCGTCAATTAAAAAAATTGTAGAGATGTACATGCTGCTGCAAACCAAAAAACTACATACATGGAAAGATGTATACTTGGTATGAATTAAAAAAGACAGGAAACTAATTAAGTTTGAGAAAAAGTTAATTGCTTCTTGTCAGTAAGGAAACATAGATGTTGGATTGTCTTATTGTCCATTTTCTCCCCCAACCTCCTGACTAGACACATTTGCCCCTTTCATACACATCCTCCTCTACTGAGCCCTGAGTTATCTTGCCAAGACTTTGGCTGCTCTCCCCTCATTGAATCCTAGAACTGGAAGGGACCTTGAAAGGTCATCAAGTCCAGTTCCCTGCCCTCACGGCAGGACCAAGCACCATCTAGACCATTCTTAATAGATGTCTATCCAACCTGCTCTTAAATATCTCCAGAGATGGAGATGGCACAACCTCTCTAGGAAATTTATTCCGGGGTTTAACCACCATGAGAGATTGTTTTTTCTGATGTCCAATCTAAACATCCCTTCCTGCAGTTTTAGCCCGTTGCTTCTTGTCCTATCCTCAGAGGCCAAGGAGAACAATTTTTCTCCCTCCTCCTTGTGATACCATTTTAGATACTTGAAAACTGCTATCATGTCCCCTCTCAGTCTTCTCTTTTCTAAACTAAACAATCTCAATTCTTTTAGTCTTCCCTCATAGGTCATGTCTTTTAGACCTTGAATCATTTTTGTTTCTCTTCTCTGGACCTTCACCAGTTTCTCCACATCTTCCTTGAAATGTGGTGCCCAGAACTGGACACAATACTCCAATTGAGGCCTAATCAGAGCAGAGTAGAGTGGAAGAATGACTTCTTGTGTCTATCTCACAATACTCCTCTTAATGCATCCCAGAATCATGTTTGCTTTTTTTTGAAACAGTATCGCACTGTTGACTCTTGTTTAACTTGTGGTCCACTATGACCCCTAGATCCCTTTCTGCAGTATTCCTTCCTAGACAATCACTTCACATTCTGTATGTGTGAAATGACTGTTCCTTCCTAAGTGGAGTCCTAAATCATCCTGTTTACCTCAGACCATTTCTCTGGTTTGTCCAGATCATTTTGAATTTTGACCCGATCCTCCAAAGTACTTGCAAACCCTCCCAGCTTGCTATCTGCCAACTTAATAAGAGTACTCTCTATGCCATCATCTAAATAAAGATATTGAACAGAACCAGCCCCCAAACAGACTCCTGTGAAACCCCACTTGTTATGCTCTTCCCGCATGATTGTGAACTGTTAATAACTACTCTCTGAGAATGGTTATCCAGCCAGTTATTCACATCTTATAGTAACCCCATCTGAGTTGTATTTCCCAAGTTTATTAATGAAATGGTTATGCAAAACTGTGTCAAATGGTTTACTAAAGTCTAGGTATACACATCCACTGCTTCTCCCTTATCCACAAGGCTTGATATCCTATCAAAGAAAGCTATCAGATTGGTTTGACATGATTTGTTCATTACAAATCCATGCTGGCTATTACCTATCACCTTATTTTCTTCCAGATGTTTGCAGATGGATTCCTTAATTACTTGCTCCATTATCTTTCCTGGCACAGAATTTAAACGGATTGGTCGGTAGTTTCCCAGGTTGTTCTTATTTCCCTTGTATAGATGGGCACTATATTTGCCCTTTTCCAGTCATCTAGACTTTCTCCTGACTTCCATGACTTTTTAAAGATGATAGCTAAAGGATCAGATACCTCCTCTATCAGCTCCTTGTGTATTCTAGGATGCATTTCATCAGGCCCTGGTGACTTGCAGACATCTAACTTTTCTAAGTGATTTTTAACTCGTTCTTTTTTTATTTTAACTTCTAAATCTAGTTCATTTCCACTAGCATTCACTATGTTAAGCATCCCATCACCAGCCATCTTCTTGGTGAAAACCGAAACAAGGAAGTCATTAAGCACCTCTGCCATTTCCAAGTTTCCTGTTATTGCTTATCTCTCTTCACTGAACAATGAGCCTACCCTGTTCTTGTTCTTCCTCTTGCTTCTAATACTTGTAACGTTTTCTTGTTACCCATTATGTTTCTAGCTAGGTTTAGCTCATTTTGTGTCTTTGCCTTTCTAATCTTGCCTTTGTAATCATATTTAATACTCCCAACATACTGGCATGTCTCTCAATTCACTTATATTTTGACATACTCCACCCCCTAACCCAAAGAAATTATAGGAGAGAACACTGGGGAAAACCCTCCCGTCTGCCCTTCTGGGCAGAGAATGTAGAGCTGGTAAAACAGAAAGCAATTGCTCTCCTCAAATCAACTGGGTTTAGTTCCCCTCCGTCTTTTTTTCTTCTTCTTTTTCCAGTCTCAGTGACTGATCTCAGTAATCCCAACAGGCTGCTATGCCCGAGACACAGGACATGTGTACATTGTGATGCTGTTTCCCATTGTGACTATCTATCTGCTTAGGGGCTGCTAGTTTAAAAGAAAGTAGTAGGTCACAAGGATAGTTAGGGGTAGGATGTAACTAAGGCAGAGACATGGAGTAGAGGCCAAATTACCACTTTAGTGAAGGAAAGAAAGGTGGAGGAGGCGAGGAGGAAGAAACATTTGTTTCTTCCCTGCCCCAAAGTGCTTTGGAAATGGTGAATGAGAAAGAACATCTCCCAGACGCTGGCCCAGCAGTGCTCCATCTCCCTCCCTGGAAGTAACCAGTCCTCTGCCTCTGGCTCCTGCTTTCCTCAGGTCAGGCCTTGGCGCTAGCGCCATGAGCTGTTTCCGAATTCGCCCGGCAGAACCCCAGGACTGTTCTGAAATCCTGCGCCTCATCAAAGTAAGAAAGGGACAGTGGAGTGTGCAGGCACATTTTTTTTCAGTCATTGTGTTTCCAAGTTTCCTTTTTCAAGATTACTGTTATTTCCCCTCATAGGCATAAATACCAGTGAGCATCTTTATTAGCAACTACTGTTAATATGCTAACGGATAAGGTGCATAAAACAAATTAGACAGGCTGGCTCATACTGCCACAGAAGTATGAGGTGTAAGTGTAACTCTTGTACACCTCTCTGATACCCTGTTCCCCAGTTTCCTTTTTCACTGCATCTGAGCCACATGGCCACCTTTCCCCTTCATGTCTCTCTGTCAAATTCTTTGAGATGGGGTCTTCTCTCTAAATACCTACCACACTGTTGGTGCTGTATAAATAATGAAATGATTTAAGAATAAAGAATATTAAGAAATTCAGTTCTCCCAGACATATAGGCTGTAGATAATGTGTGCTTTTGTTTATATAAAACTTTGTTGAAATGTTGGCCTGAAAATCTATTTCCTAAAAATACTTTTGATGATAGTTGGGCACAGCCTGATATAATACAAGTGAATCAAAATGTGATAATTTAGAAAAGCAAGGTAAGTGATGGCATAAACCTAGGTTATATTGTAAACATATTTTGGTTCCAACTGCTTTTTATGAGTATTTTAAATAAAATGTTCATCTTTTTAACTATGCAATCAATATTGTTAATTATGGGTATGGTATTTAAAATGATGCTGCATCTTAACTAGTCAATGAGAAATCAGAAAATAATTATGTAGCAGAAATATAGATATGGTGAAATGTGGATTCACTGTTAATTAATTAAGCACTATTATTATAGTTGATTATAAAAAGCACAGCAAACTAATATATTAGTGGTGCCCATCGTGAATCAAGTTCACAGAAAGGATTATGCCTAATCTCCTCATTTAAGTACTAATAGTCCTAAATGTATCATTTCATTTTATAATGTGAAGATAAATGCACTGTAACATTATAATATGCCTCTTTACTTAACTATTTTATATTAAATAAAGTTTTTAATCACTCATTGTATCATTCACATTCCTCCACTAAATTATATTTTCTGTAACTACCCTAGAGCCCTGAACCCTAAAGAATTCAGTTTGCTTTTATTCCTTATCTTTAAATTACTATTAGGACAGTGGTGGACAAAAATTTTATAGGGAGGGCCACTTCACCAATTTTGGTAGTGGTTCCTGGGCTAGCTCTGCCCCTGGAAGGCCTAGGCAGACGGGGCTGTTCTCTCTAGGCACCACATGCGAGGTGGTGGAGAAAAGGTGGAGGATACTTTGCATACTCTCTTACCCTCTTCCCCGCCATGCCAGGGGTGTGCGGAACCCAGACAAAACCATCAGCCATTTTAAACAGCTGGCAGTTCCCTCTAGTACCGCACGCACCTGGCAGGAGGACGAGACTTCACATGCACCCCCACACCCAAGCGCTGATTGGCCTGGAGGTGGCGGGAGGGGTGCATCAGGATGGGCCGCGGGCTGTATCAAATAGCTTGGCAAGTGGGGCTCACCAACAGTATCTTGCTCATCCCCGAAACAGGGAACATAAATCAAAAGTTCCACATGTGAGATTCAATAGTTAACAGTCTCCCAAGAAACTTCATCACTTGGCATTTTAAGATGCAGATTAAAAACCCTTTGGATGGAAAGAATTTCTTCGAGGATAGTCTATATGAGCCCCCCTGTGCTGTCAATGTCCCATGTTAATTCTGTGTGTGGAGGCAAAGTGACTCTCTGTCCCCTGCATACCACACAGACGAGCTCCATGACAGCTCTAAATTTTTCCAGAATAGAGCCTGGGCTTTGGGCATGCCTCTTGGATCCACATTTGCATGGATCAATAGACAGGACCAAATGCCAAGTGGCTTTGCACTGCAGATTGCACTGCAGCTCTGAATCTTCTTTTCCATCCTTCCTGCATTCTGCTCTCTTCCAGACCTGTTCTAAAGTTGCAGAGGGGCATCCACGTTAGTCTGTAACTAAAAAAACAACAATGGCTCTGAAGTACTTTAGAGACTAACCAAATATAGATAGATAGATAGATAGATAGATAGATAGATAGATAGATAGATAGATAGATAGATAGATAGATAGATAGATAGATAGATAGTATCATGAGCTTTCATGGGCACAATTGAGTGGGTTGTGCCCATGAAAGCTCATGATACTATCTATATCTTTTTTGGTTAGTCTCTAAGTCTACACAGCACCCTAAACTCGAAATTAGATATGTAATTTCCACTACATAAATTGTGTGTCTTATTTTGATTGAATTTCAAAATAGGCTATTTTGAAATTTGTCACATCAACACAGTGCCAAATTTCAAAATAACACTCTATTTCAAGACATCTCTTAACCCTTGTGGAACGAGGGTTCGCCAGGATGCCGAAATGGCGCACCCATTAGTTTAAAAAATATTTCAAAATAACAGGCAGCTTGTGTAGATTCGGGGTAGCTATTTTGGGATACCTCCAGTATTCTGAAATAGCTGTGCAGTGTAGACGTACCTTAAGGTGCTACAGGACCATTGTGGTTTTTTAAGTTCTTTTCCAGTACTGTTCTTTCATGGTTTAATCCTCTCTGCCTTCAGCTCCTTATATTTCTTACAAAAAATCCAAACCATAATTCTCCCTACAAGATAAGGTACTTGTTAACAAGAATGGGGGAGGTGAGAGAAATAAAACTATAATAATGGAGCTATCAGGACATAGAACCCCATGCTAAACTTTACTACTCACTCACACTACTTTTCATTATACCATGTTCCTTACAGTGGCAAGTCATGGTTGGTGCATTAAAAAGTGAGAGCATGCAAGACCCTCAACACCCTTTTTGTGCTCCTCTGGAGTCAATCATTATGGATAGCATAGATCTCTGTGGGAAAAGCTGAAGTGGGCACACAACCACATCCTGGTGCCTTCCATGACAGCTGAGTTGGCATACTGGGGATACGAAAGCTATTCCATTTAAAAAAACAGAGTAACTTCAAGTATAGTGTGTGCTACCCCAGAACCAGAGCAGCAGTCAGACAGAATTCTCAAAGTGACAACCACAGCACAATAGTCCAAATACAATCCCAACAATGTGGCCAGGGGTTCGGAGCTTCAATGGGGACCCTACTATTAATATCCCTATCAGGCCTTTAAAGAGATCCTCTTTTCTAGAAGTGATGTGTCCAAGACTTATATTGAAGAAAAAATACTGATCTTGTTCCCAAACTGGGGTCCTTCAGTTGCCATTTTAACTTTTTGAATGTATTACCTGCCTTCCCTTTCTAGTTTTTAACTGCATCTCACCTGCAAACTACATCATGGACCCACAAAACAATAAAGGGATAATAAAGTTAACATGATAGGAATGCTATAACAGTCCTCTGTGCAAGAAATATGCGCAGATTCTTGTAGGCTAACCTAATATGCTCCTACATCTGTCGGAACAGTATTGAGACTTTTATGGAGTCACCGCAAGTGCTATAGTAATATTTTCCACAGGTAATGTATTCATTACCTTCACAAATTATTCATTTCTTGATGGGCCAAGAGTCCAAGAAGAGAGTTCTAAAATTCAGGTCTTCTACAGGGGTAGCTAAAATACTGTCATCTTCTGAAGTTAATTTTCACTAACATGGCCTCAGGTTTCTGGAAGATACTGAGCCAGCTTTCGCAACAGCAATTTTTCATAATAATTTCTAGAGTGCTGCTGGTGTAACAAGATAGCATACTACAGCCTTCACAAAATACTTAGGAATGTTCTTTATAACAACAAACAAAAAGCAACTGTAGTTGGAGCAAATTAGTGGAAATTGGGTCCCCTATATTCTGTTTCTAGCTTTACTACAAGATTACTTCAAAACCATGGGAATTTAACAACTATTATCTGCTTCCATTTATCGGTCTCACAAAGGTTGTGAAGCATCGTTAGTCAAAGGGACATCATCAGCTTAAAAAAAAGTGCCATAAAATTTTTACCATCTACATACCATACAAGAGACATGGATAAAGTGAAACCTAAAGTTACTATAAAACTGACACAAAGTATTTTCTCTGTTTTTCCAGATAATATAGCGTCAGAACCACTATTTATATATCTAGTTCTCCTGGGTTTTTTTGTCCTTCAAATAAGGGAGATTTTGTTTAACAAAAATCAAACAAACAAGCAAACAAACAAAAGAAGGAATTGTAAAATCACAAAAAATTGAAAGGGGGATTTGGGATGGGATAATCTATGAAACTACTTCTCTTCTTAAAGTTGACTAGGTTTCAAGCTGACAGCCTTGAATGATAAAAAGTTTTGCTATTCTCTGATAAACAGGTACTATGTAAGTGTAAAAGTATTATTATGGCTAGATTGTGCTCAGTTTACAAGATAAAATATGTGCTGCAAGTTTTTCCAGTTTTCGTAATGACCTAGAACAGGGGTGTCCAAACTTTTTTCAAAGAGGGCCAGATTTGATGAAGTGAACATGCGTGAGGGCCGACCATTTTGCCTGACATTCTTTGAACCATTAAAATTAAATGCAAATTAACTATTTTATGCAAAGTTTATTGCAAACGGCATACTTTTTATTTCGTCACATGGATGACAAATCTAAACAGGTGTTAAATCACTCTGCCTTTCATATCTGAAGGCCAGATGAAAAAAAAATCCAGGAAGCTGAAATATATTTCAGGAACATTGTAAAGTACATTACATATTATTGGTAATAAAGGTTGTCTGTCAACTTTTAAGTTCAAAAAATATGAACAGGAACATAACACCAAGTATACATGTTGTGTCCAAATATATTTGTAACTGATTTAGACCAACTGATATTAACTGAGATTTTACAATGTATTCATCTCAATACATATGGATTCGTTGGGGGCCATAAAAGATAGATATTGCCAAATTACCTGTGGGGCCGTATTAAACCGGAACACGGGCCGCAATTGGCCCCCGGGCCGGACTTTGGACATGCCTGACCTAGAACATAGCAGGTACAGATAAACAATTTCTGCATACCTTACTTACAAAGCTCATTGCAGGACTGGGACCTAAGCTAACATTTTGCATCCAAGTCAAAGCTTAGAATAAACATCAATTTTTTGCATAGTACTGTGTAAAGATCACAACTAGTGACAAAACCTCAGACTCCAATTTTTTAATCCTACAGGAACTAGCTTCATATGAAAATATGCCAAATGCAGTAAAAATAACAGAAAAAGGTAAGATTTTAAGCTTGTATTTTTACTTTAAATAAACACTCCCACAGAAACCCTTACAATAAAAAGTAAAACATCAGAGATGTGAACACTAGAGTTACGAACTGACTGGTCAATCACACAGCTTATTTGGAATCAGGTAACAGAAGGGACCAAAAAATAGCAAATATAGTAATAAACAAACTGCTAAAAATAAAAGGAAAGTTTAAAAAAAGATTTGTCAAGATAAGAAAACTGTCCTGGACTTGTTGAGGTTTTTGTAACTCTGAGGTTCAACTGTATATAGAATAAGTATGTACTAGTATTTTTGAAAGGTTATGATTAATATTCCTGTTCGAGGCAACGTGTCATAGCAATTTTAGAGCATAGGACAGACAGAAAGAACTATTCCTAACTCTGGGAATCTAGGGATCATAGTGGGCCACAAGCAAAATATGAGTCAACAGTGTGATGCTGTTGCTAAAAAAGCAATCATGATTTGGGGATGCATTAGCAAGAGTCTTGAGAGCAGGATGCAAGAAGTCATTCTTCCGCTCTACTCTGCTCTGATTAGGCCTCAGTTGGAGTATTGTGTCTAGATCTGGACACCACATTTCAAGAAAGATGTGGAGAAATTGGAGAAGGTCCAGAAAAGAGCAGCAAAAATTATTCAAGGTTTAGAGAACATAACCTATGAAAGAAGACTGAAAGAACTGGGCTTGTTTAATTTGGAAAGGAGAAGACTGAGAGGGGACATGATTACGGTTTTCAAGTATCTAAAAGGGTGAAACAAGGAGGTGGGAAAAAAATGTTCTCCTTGGCCTCTGAGGATAAGACAAGAAGCAATGGACTTAAACTGCAGCAAGAGAGGTTTAGGTTGGACATTAGGAAGAACTTCTTGTCAGGGTGGTTAAACCCTGGAATACATTGCCTAGGGAGGTTGTAGAATCTCCATCTCTGGAGATATTTAAGTGCAGGTTGGGCAGACATCTATCAGGGATGGTCTAGGATGTACTGGGTCCTGCCGTGAGGGCAGGGGAATGGACTCAATGATCTCCCTTCCAGTTCTAGTGTTCTACGATTCTATGGCTTTAGAGGGCTGCTTTAAAGTACACTTTTCTAGCTAATTTTTTTACAACTAACTTTTATAAAAACACGTAAGTTATAATGACCCCTACTGGAATATTACTTTTTACGTTTTTAATAAACTGATAATATTAAAGCAGTGAGGAGTCCTGTGGCACCTTATAGAATAACTGAAGTGTAGGAGCATAAGCTTTCGTGCGCAAAGACTCACTTTGTCAGATGCATGTAGTGGAAATTTCCAGAGGCAGGTATAAATATGCAGGCCAGAATCAGGCTGGAGATGATGAGGTGGATCCAATTAAGGAGGATGAGGCCCACTTCTAGTAGCTGATCTGGAGGTGTGAATTCCAAGAGAGGAGAAGCTCTTTTGCAGATTCAGACTAACATGGCTACCCCTCTGATACTGATAATATTAGAGGCCTTTATACTTTAGGTTTTTTTAACCACCAAGGTTTTTAGTTTAATTGTTTACTTGTTTTTTAATTTTGATTAGCAGAAACAGTAGCTAGCTATGACCTTGCTTCTGAAAGTCTGTTTTAAAAGTAATCCTTAACTATGCTGTGTTATTTTATTAATTCAGTGTGGCTGAACGCACATAATATGGTTGCAATTAGATTAATTACATTCTGGGGTAAACATGCCATTCTAATCCAAGGCAACAGAGTGAATAAAAAAAATTACACCGAAATTAGCCTTACTGTGCACATTGCTTTGTCAGCAAAAAGCTTCTCCTGCTGAAATATCACACCAATTATCAGGGGTGATTTAATTATGTCACCAGGAGAGCTCTTTCTCATTGGCATAAGTGGTTACACAAAAAAACTTACAGTAGCTCAGCTACATTGATACAGCTGTGCCACTGTAATCTCTCTAGTATAGACATAACTTTAGAGTAGGCAAGTCTTCTCTATTCTGTAGCAGGGCCAGCCCGCGACATGCCAAGGGGTGAGGGTCTCAGTCTCCTCATTTGTTTAAGGAGAAAAACACTTACCTCATTTAAAAGCTGTAAGATCTTCAGTTGCAAGATACTTAAATAGTGCTGCATAAGTGTAAATTATTATTTCTTTCATGTACCTTTCTATTTGCAATTAGCTTTGTTTCCCCTGTCTGGGTCCATACTGAGCATGTACTCAGAGAACTGTAAATAAAAATGGAATACTAACTTTTAAAACACAAAAACTGAAGTTTTATTCTGTGTGACAAATTGAATTTCTTTATCTGTTGCAGCCTAGTTATTTCTAACCTTGATTATAGGAGAGGACAACTAAGCTACTGATCCTGTAGCCTTTACTTATGTGAGGAGTTCTTCTAAGTCAGCAGGAGTCCTCATGTAAGCAAGGACTGCAGGATCATTCCTCTCAACATACCCTACTTAACACAGGTTTAGAGAAATTTCTTCCAACTTAGTTGCTAATTGAAATCAATGGGGCTGCATCTAGATTGGCAAGATTTTGTGCAAAAGCAGTTGCTTTTGCGCAAAATCTTGCCGCCTGTCTACACTGGCTGCAAGTATTTGCGCAAGAACACTGACTTTGTACTGTACAAAATCAGTGGTTCTTGCGCAAATACTCTGACGCTCTCGCTCAGGGATAAGCCCTCTTGCGCAAGTATTCTTGCGCAAGAGGGCCAGTGTAGACAGCCAAGTTAATTTCTTGCGCAAGAAAGCCAGATAGCTAAAATGGCCATTGGAGCTTTCTTGCGCAAGAGAGCGTCTACACTGGCACAGATGCTTTTGCACAAAGCATTCCTCTCAACATGCCAGTATAGCAAATACTTTTAACGGAAAAACTTTTCCATTAAAAGTATTTGCGCAAAATCTTGTCAGTCTAGATGCAGCCTAGGTGAAGTAGTCAAACTACTTTTAAAGCTTGTTTCAGATGAAAAGTGAAGTGCAACATTTGAATTTTTTATTTAACACTTTACTGCTCTAAATATACAACCCAAAACCATGACCCTTTGTTTATTTTAAGTACTGTAGCAGCAGAGTAGGAACCTGATCCAAAGCCTACTGTAGTCAACAGAAAGAATCCTATTGCCTTGTGGAAGGGTTATGCAGTTCAGCTGTAAATGGACAGTCAAAACATACACATGATAAACTGTCAATAGCAGATACATTTTAGTATTTCCACACCCCCAAATATTGATATTTGAACATTTTCAATTTCACAACCTTTATTTAGCTTTATGCCTTTTCCCTCCATATTACTTAAAGATTATTGCAAATACAACCTAGTGCATTAATATCTTGATTCATGCTCCAAAATAACTTTTATTCTCACCCTACCATACTTATTTCTTTTCCCTCTTATTCCAGTCTACCCCTTTTGAATACTCTATGCATTCTTATGGAAAAGGCTGATGGCTGTAATTTTACAACCACCAATAGCTATTTCCAAGTACTCCCTCAGTAGGACAGCTACTTAATAAATAGTCTTATTTACTATTTTTAAGCCTGCCATTGGCATATATGTTTTAATTTTATTTTTAGATTTGCTTGAAGATGGCTTTGGAGAACATCCTTTCTACCACTGTCTAATAGCAGAGGTGCCAAAGGAGGGACAAGCAGGAAGTAAGCTAAACATACTTTATTTACTTATTATTAGTTATCTATTAATTACCTATTGTAATCCCTGATTACACAAAGAGTGACATAAGGGATAACAATACTGAGAAGGGTACAGTGCTCTCAATTTCCAATTTGGACTCATTAGCTGACCATAGCAAGGAAATGTCATAGATTTTTCTTTTAGATACTTTAACAAAAAGATCACTGCCATCAACAGATGGACAGAGATTGAATGATCTTCTCTATCTTAAAGGTGCTCCACTCGCGTCACAATTGAGGCACACTGGTGACATGCTGTGCATCCACAATGCACATTACACTTTGTCAGTTTTGGGAGATCGACAAGAGTGCCAGGCAGTGATACTAATTCTGTGGATGTGATCAAATGGCAATAGAGACTTGACTACTGTTAGTAATGCAAATACATTTCATCTGAAACCTGTTCCTTATGAAGAACTGCTTCACTCATTACCTCAAAAAAAAAAATTGCAAAATCTTTTGATAATGTTTTCTACTGATTATACCTTAGTACGGTGGTCTCCAACCTCTTAAAGCAGATCACTTTTTGCATTTAAGTGCAATCCAAGATCTACCTCAAACCCAAATACCCTTGCCCGGCCTCCTTTGTGCCCCTTCTCTGAGGCCCCATCCCTGCTCTCTCCATCCTCCCTCCTTCCCCTCATCCTCTCTCACTTTCACTAGGCTGGGACAGAGGGTTGGGGTGCTGGCTCTGGTCTTGGATTAAGGGATTTGGACTGTGAGAGGGACTCTGAGCTGAATTTGGGGCAGGCAGTTGAGGTGCTAGAGGGAATTCTAGGTGCAGGCTCTGGGAGGGTGTTTGGATGCAGGGGTGCTCAGGGTTAGGTCAGGGGTTTGGGGTGCAGGAGAGGGTTCATGACTGGGGTAGGGTTTCAGGATGTGGGCTCCGACTGGGCACCGCTTACCTCGTGGCTCCTGGTGCAGCAGGGCTAAGGCAGGCTCACCGCTGCCCTAGCCTTGCACCACTCCCAAAAGCAGCCAACAAACTCCATCCCAAGTCCTGTTGTGCCCCCCACCCTGTTCTGTGGAGATAGGATACAGAGTGGGAGGGGGCACCTTGACATTAGCATCCCTTCTCTCCCTCCTTTGCCCTGCACAGCAAGCAGGAGGCTCCCCGGGGAGTGGGGGAGGCAGCTCCAAGGCAAAAGGCAGGAGGTGCACAGCATTAGGAGGAGGGGCAGCTGAACTGCCAGCCCTTGGGAGCCTTTTGGCCAAACCAGTCAGGATCACCTGTCAGAGGCTCCAAGATCTACCAGTAGATCCCTAAGTACTGGTTGGTGACCACTGCCTTAGTGTTTATCAGCAGGTACGCAATGTTTCCTTCCTAGTACCTCCAGAAGTTACCTGTGTCTTCTTTGTGGAAAATATCCAGGACTTTTAAAATACTTTGCAGTTTGGAGCGCATGCCTTTCAATACTATTAAAGCAAATATTGGCTTTGTACTGCTTGGTCTGAAATCTATGTTGGTCGCATTTTAATATGGCTCAGTACACAGGACTTTTCACTGAGAGCTACCAGTGTTTACATCAAAAGTTTCCTTTAAAGGGCTGAAAAATAACTATAAACAATCTAAACAATCATATTGTTATTGTACTTTACATAGGAGAGTCAGTTATTTCACTTTTTTATGTTCACTCTTTTCAGGTAGTTGCACTGTAGGCTATGCTATGTATTATTTTACATATGATCCTTGGATTGGCAAGTTACTTTATCTGGAAGACTTCTATGTCATGGAACCTTATAGAGGTAAATAAACAAGGATACTTGTTAACATCCCTCATTCTTAACTAAACATATCAGATAATTACTTATTTACTATTTCAGTATGAATTAGCTTCTAGCATTTTCTTTCCTTATTTCTAGGTATATAATTCTGTAAATAAATACCCTGCAAGTCTCATAAGGGAAGAAAGCATGAATGTGTCTCCAAACATTGAAGCATTCAAATTGAACAATATTTGAACTCTAATTTTGAAACTTTAGAAGGTGGAGTTAATATTGTTTTCCAGTGTTAGAGAACTAAGTATATTTTATTTTCTAAGAATAATCATGTTTAATAGTAACTTTTAATGCCTTCAAATTTAATTAAAAGGATCAAGAGCTGGACCTGTAAATGAAGTAACATTGACACAATATATAAAATAATTAACTTTTTAAAAAACTTTCCCATGCTAGCTCTTTATTTCAAGTACTTCTGAAGGTGATAAAATAAATCACAATTATTTACAAATAAAAACATTTAATGTAAACAATTTCCAAAATTTCATAGTAGTACAAGTAATCACAAATGAAAAGACATTTTATGCAAAACACTGTAGTTTAAAAAGTATTATTTCACTGTAAATCAACATTTCCTTATGATCTAGTCATAACACACATAGCTTAGTTCAAAATATATTTGTTATACAAATTAAAAATGAAATAATACAAAATGTGTATTTTCTCTTTTCCAATGACATTATGTATTAGAAAAGTAATTATATTATCTTTCTATATAAAAGTTAATTTAATTTGAATTTCCAATTAAATATTTTAAATGTCCATCTACAACATCATTAAAATATATCTTGCCACGAAACATGTGAGTGTACTGATATTTTTAATGTTTGACCTATTAAACAGGATTGGGCATTGGTTCAGAAATGTTAAAGAGATTAAGCCAGGTATGTATCATTTAAAACAAAGTCTTACAAACATTGCATAATTTAAATGGTCATTTCCCTCATTTTATGACCTATGAGATTTTGATTGATAAATTCACTATACAGTATGATTAGTACATATGTTGAATTAATGTAACAAACATGGGGTATGTCTACACTACAATGTTAGTTCGAACTAACGGACGTTAGTTCGAACTAACATTCATAGCCGCTACACTAGCGCTCCGCTAGTTCGAATTTGAATCGAACTAGCGGAGCGCTTAGTTCGAACTAGGAAAACCTCATTTTACGAGGATTAAGCCTAGTTCGAACTTACTAGTTCGAATTAAGGGGTGTGTAGCCCCTTAATTCGAACTAGTGGGAGGCTAGCCCTCCCCAGCTTTCCCTGGTGGCCACTCTGGCCAACACCAGGGAAACTCTATGCCCCCCTCCCGGCCCCGGACCCCTTAAAGGGGCACGGACTGGCTACGGTGCCCGTGCCAGGTGCAAGCCTGCCAGCACCCAGCCAGCAGACCCTGCACCTGGCACGGCACAGAGCCACCCACCCGATGTCCCCCAGCCCACCCCCTCTTCCCGGGACCAGGCTGGCGGCTCCCGGGAGCTTGCCCGGGACCGCAAGAGGCAGGCACCTTCCTGGGCTAGTGCGGACATCGTGGACCTCGTCCACGATCTCCGCACTAGGCACAGGAAAGTGGCCGTCTAGGGCAAGAGAGCTGCCAGCCTGGCCACCCAGGACCAGGTGTGCATGAAAATCAAGGGGGTCCACTGAGACCCCCGACACTGAGCTTACAATGGCCGTCCTGGGTCAGACCAAAGGTCCATCTAGCCCAGTAGCCTGTCTGCCGACAGTGGCCAACCCTAGGGACCATGGAGGGGATGGACCGAAGACAGTGACCAAGCCATTTGGCTCGTGCCATCCCTCTCCAGCCTTCCATAAACTTTGGGCAGGGACACCACTCCTATCCCCTGGCTAAGACTACTCCATGGACCCAACCTCCATGACTTGATCTCACTTCCCTTTAAACTCTGTTCTAGTTGTAGCCTTCACAGCCTCCTGCAGCAAGGAGTTCCACAGGTTAACTATTTGCTTTGTCAAGAACAACTTTCTCTTACTAGGTTGAAGCCTGCTACCCATTCCTTTCCTTTGGTGTCCTCTAGTCCTTCTTTATGGGAACTCAGGAAGAACTTGTCTGAATGCACCCTCTCCACCCAACCCCGGCTTTTAGAGACCTCTATCCTGTCCCCGCTCCATCTCCTCTTTTCTAAGCTGAACAGTCCCAGTCTCTGTAGCCTCTCTTCATATGGGACCTGTTCCCAACCCCTGATCATGTTAGTTGCCCTCCCCTCTCCCAGCCTTTCTCTTCCCCTCTCCCACCTCCTTTTCCCAGTCTCCCCCAGTTTTGTTCAATAAAGACAGAGTCAATGTTGGAAGAAACGTTATCTTTATTTTGTACATCAATAAGAAGGGGGGCTAGGGAAGGGTAAGTGGAAGGAGGTGAGGGAGGAATGGGGTACGAGCCCCCGATGGGGAGGACTGGGCTGGCTCTGTGGGCTTCTGGGGGTGGAAGCTCTCCTGCAGCTCCCCGATTGCCCCCTCTCCCCAGATGGCAGCCTGCGGCAAGTGCAGCCGGGCTGATGGCCGAGTGGTGTGATGTGCCCAGTGTGGGTACTCCGGGCAATCCAAGCCAGGACTGGTTTTCAAGCGGGGCACCCCTTAGAACTGTCTGTCCGGGGTGGGGGTTGGGACCCTTTAAGCGCAGCCCTCGGCTAGCCTGAGACAGCATCTCCACTCTCTAAGTCCTCCTCTGATGCCCTGCCGGCACTGCTTCCGGCCATCCTTAAGCCCTGTTCAGAGTCCACTCAATGTGGACTTGCTAGTTCGAATTAGCAAAACGCTAATTCGAACTAGTTTTTAGTTCTAGACGCGTTAGTTCGAATTAGCTTAGTTCGAATTATCTAATTCGAACTAAGTTAGTTCGAATTAGCGCTGTAGTGTAGACGTACCCATGTAGATTTGTTTTCATATAGATTTCTTTCCCTGTCAGTGCAAATCTGATCCCAGCAAAATTTTATCAAGTGCTTTTTTTTTTGTTCGGTCCAGTGGTAAATGGATGTAGAAGTCCTAAAGTAGTAGGACTTCTACACTTTCTACAGGGAGATTTTCATCTTACTTAATAGACTCTCAGAGTTCAGTTAGGACAATCCTTATGATAGTTCGCTTAAGTTTCTCTGTGCTCAATTTCATATTGTTATATACCCTGTAGTCGCTCTTCAGGAACACACTAAATAATTCTTTGGATTTCAAACTTACTTTAAAAAAATTAGGGGAAAAATGTTGCTCTTTGCAAGCAGCAGAGTTTGTGTGATTATGCTGGAATACAAGAAGCCCTTCAAGGCATCTCTATTTATTGTGTTCCAAGGACTTAGGGTGCAGAACTAGAGAATACTTAGTCAGAGAATGTGCAGCCTTCATATTGCAGTAACAGGTGCAGATGCATTCCAAGGCTTATGTTGGGATATGTCTACACTATAGCTCGGAACAATCCTCCCAGCCTGGGTAGACATGCTTGTGCTAGTGGGACTTGCACTACTGTGCTAAAGGTAGCTATGTGAAAGTTGCAGTGTTGACAGAAACATGGGCTAGCCACCAGAGGTCAAATGACGAGCCTGAGCCTCCATCAGCACAGCAACACTATTTTTAGCACAGTAGCATGGACCCTGATAATACAAGTCTGTCTCTCCAGACTAAGAGGCTTGCTGCCAGCTGTTGTGTAAACATACCTTTCCAGTCACCATCCCTGGCCACCTGGCAATCTCACTCTGCCTATCACATATACTAGTATTTTGCAGCATTTTCAGGAATTGGACTATAGACTAGTTACATAGCCTTTCCCCCCTCAATTTAATTGTAATTTAAGTGTAGACAGGCAACATGAATTTCTTGCGCAAGAAACCCCTATGGCTAAAATGGCCATCAGAGCTTTCTTGCGCAAGAGAGCGTCTACACTCTTGCACAAAAGCACATGGCAGTGTGGACGCACTCTTGTGGAAGACCTTTTGCACAAGAACTCTTGCACAAAACAGTTCTTGCGCAAAAAGCCTACAGTGTAGACGTAGCCTAAGAGTGGATCTAATCTAGCACTACTGGCTTGTTGGCTCTTTGAATGTCACAATGCCAAAAGAGGACAAGGCATCTCTACACAGAATTTTGGCTCAAATTTATACTGTTTTCTTGAGTTCACCACTATATAATGTGCAAAAAGGGACTAGCTTGTTAAGAGGACATGAATTGCTCTGGCTTCTATTATGTGTGCAGTGGCCTTTTGCAATGGAACCACTGGCCCTTTTCATCGATGTTTCTATTTGTAGATAAGTATCCAAACCAGTACCGAGGAAATAATGCTTTGCAAGTAATCCAGCATGTTTACTTTTCAACAGATAGCAATCAAAACAAACTGTAGCTGCATGCATTTCCTTGTAGTCATTTGGAACAAGCCATCTATAGAGTACTATGTAAGACGTGGCGCTTTAGACCTTTCTACTGAAGAGGGCTGGCATCTCTTCAGATTTGACAAAGAGAATCTTCTCAGAATGGCATCTGAAGAATGAAAGAATTCCAAGAAGAATTCACCATTCCAAGATTTGTGAGAGATTAGATTATTAATCTGCAGTTTGTCCTTTCAGTTTTGCGCAATACAACTTCTGCTGATTACACACTATGGTTCTAGTTTGTTAGCATGATTAATCAAGTTTATGTAACCTCCCCGTTTTATGACCTGCAGCCTTTATTACTATTGGGCACTATTAGAGTTACTAGAGTTTCTTTCATAATTTGTTTTATAACTGGATGCTATGAAGAAGATCCCATGTTTTCTCACCTCCTCACATTTACAAATAGATTTATATGTTAATGTTCTTGTACTGTATGCACTGTATCACAAGCATATTTATATTTAAAGTAATCTTGCCTCCTACAAAAACAAGTCTTATTCTTTTCCATGATGTAACATTATTGGTATGATGAATGCTTGTGTCCTCATCTTTCAGCCAGTAGGTATTAGAATTTTTTATCTAGTTCTTCCTCATCTGAGGGTGCAAGAAGGCATTTCTTGTTAATGACCAATGTAGCTGGAGTACATGATCATCATCTAAGCTAGTCACTTGGTCTCAGACTGGGCCATTTGTGGTTGGCTTTCATATTGGCATTCCTGCATCACAAAGATCAAGGTGAGAACATTTTGTTTTTCTTGTGATGCTGATGCTACCATTAATGAATGATTAATGGCTCAAGCTACCAGGGATGGAAGGAGTAACAAAGGAGAATTTAAGGAGATGAACTAGGGTAAAGTGGCAAGAGGAGAAGATGACCATGAAGAGCCTATTAAGATGAGCAAACCTCTTGATGGTAGCCTCTTTAAAAACTGCTGAGGAAGGACCCCTATGGGAACATGCTGATCGAAAGCCTCTTCTACAAATGCAAATCCAGCAAATAGTTTCAAATAGGCAGAAGCATGGAAAAGGTCCTCACCTAAGCCCTCTCCTCCCCTCCCCAGGACATGGCCAGTTAGGAAACAGTGAGCTCAGAGCTTCTCTGGGATGAGGCCTAGACAGAAGCAAAAATGCTTCATGCATGTTTGGATCCTACAGAAAAATATATATTTAGACACCTCCTCATACTAGCCCTTTTGAATAGTATTAATAGACATGGATTTGGAGAGTATTTTAGATGAGGAAATTCATATCTCAAGCTCTAGGAAGGGCTACCACACTAAGGGTATGTCTACACTACATACCCTTAGTTAATTAGTTAATTCAAAATAAGCTAAATTGAAATAACGCATCTAGACACAAAATCTAATTCGAAATAGTGTTTTGTTATTTCGAAATAGCACGTCCACACTGACTGGACGCTGGATCACATTTAAGGGCAGCTGAAACTGGCATCAGGCAGTAGTTGCTTTGTGTGGCTGCTGTCTGAGGCTATCTGAGGCTCATGCTTAAAGGGACCCCCCCTGGACAGCCCGCTCTTATCTTTCCCGCTTGATTGCCTAATTCGCCGAGGGACACCAAAGTGTTTTCTCTCCACCTACTTTGGTCACTCTCATTTGGGACACCGCAGCACTCGGCACCATGGAGCCAGAGCCGCCCCTGGGCACTCTGGTGCTCATGTTAAATGTCTTGCTGCAAGGCTAGTAGCAATTGCTAGAGGCTGCTTGGCATCTTCTGCTGCAGGCCAGCCCCCTGGCCCTCCCCCTAACCTCCCTGGAGGCCCTGGAGGAACAGCACCCAGATGCCAGTGTGCCCCGCCGCATTGACACCAGCAGCGACTGGTGGGACCACATCATCCTGGAGTGCTGGGGAGACCAACAGTGCACCCAGAACTTCAGGAAGAAGAAGGACACCTTCCTGGAGCTCTGCGAGTGGCTCGCCTCTGCTCTGCGGCGACGGGACACACGCATGAGGCTCACCATTCCCCTCCACAAGTGGGTGGCCATCACCCTCTGGAAATTCTCCATGCCAGATAGCTACCGATCCGTGGGGAACCAGTTTGGCATGGGGAGATCCACCGTCGGAGCAGTGCTCATGCAGGTACGGCACTCACTGGCCACTGGGCCAGGAGTGGGGGCTGCAAGGAGGACATGGGATGCCCCAGAGAAAACAGGGGGGAGGGAGGTGGTGTAAGTGCCCTCCTCAGGAGGGTTCGGTCTGTCCCGGCCACGCTACAGACCGCCAGCGGTAGCCAGGATTGCAGCGGGGGTTGCTCCTGGGAGTGAAGCGCGGGGTAGTGGTGGGGAACGAACACTCCCAGCCACCCGGGCACCCCCAGTGACCCTCTGTTTTGTGTGTCTCTCTGCAGGTGGTGCAGGCCATCAACAGGGTGCTGCTCCGCAGAGTCATCCGCCTCGCCGACCTGGACACAGTCATCGAGGGGTTCGGTGACTTCAGCTTCCCCAACTGTAGGGGACAATCGATGGGACGCACATCCCCATCCATGCCCCGGATCACCAGGCCTCCCTCTTCATCAACAGGAAGGGGTACTTCTCTGTGATCCTGCAGGCTGTGTTTGACCACTGGGGCCAGTTCATGGACATCAATGAAGGCTAGTCCGGCAAGGCACACGACGTGCGGGTGTACCGCAACTCCTCTGTGTGCCAGAGGCTGCACGCCAGGACTTTCTTCCCCGACTGCCACATCAGGGTCAGGGACGTGGACATGCCAGTGTGCCTGCTGGGAGATGCAGCCTACCCCCTACAGCCCTGGCTGATGAAGCCTTACACGGGACACTTCAGCCCCTCCCGGCAGGCCTACAATGCCAGGCTCAGCAGGGCCAGCATTGTGGTCGAGGGGGCCTTTGGCTGACTGAAAGCACAATTTAGGTGCCTCCTCACCCACCTTGACCTCTCCCAGCACAATATTCCGCACGTGGGGCAGCATGCTATGTGCTGCATAATTTATGTGAGAGGAAGGGGGAGGCTTTCCTGCCAGCCTGGATGGCAGAGGCTGACAGCCTGGCTGGCCAGTATGCACAGCCCCGCATGGCTGCCAGCCGGGAGGCCCTTCGGGGGACAGTCTGCATCCGAGAAGCCCTGCGGGAAAGGTTCCAGGCGGTATCCTCTTGCACTAAAGATACCTCTGAGGGGGAGGGAACGCTAGTTGTTAGGAAGAGGAAGGTGTTAGTAGTGGGTGATTCGATCATTAGAAACATAGATAGTTGGGTTTGTGATGACCAGGAGAACCGTATGGTCACTTGCCTGCCTGGTGTGAAGGTTGCGGATCTATTGAGCCATATAGATACACTTATGTGTAGTCCTGGGGAGGAGCCAGTGGTCGTGGTACATGTAGGGAAGAGTAGGAGAGATGTCCCGGAGGCCAAATTTAGGTTGCTAGGAAAGAGACTGAAATCCAGGACCTCTATGGTGGCATTCTCGGAAATGCTTCCAGTTCCACGTGCAGGGCCAGGCAGGCAGGCAGGCAGAGCTTCAGAGTCTCAATGAGTGGATGAGACGATGGTGTAGGGAGGAGGGTTTTAGATTTATTAGGAACTGGGGACACTTTTGGAAGAGGGGGAGCCTATACAGGAAGGATGGGCTCCACCTAAACCAGGGTGGAACCAGACTGCTGGCACTAAACTTTAAAAAGACCGTAGAGTAGTTTTTAAACTAAGAGATGGGGGAAAGCCGATTGGTGCGGAGAAGCTCATAAATCGGATGGAGACTTCTCTTAGATCAGAATCCATTGATAGAGATTCTGTAGGCTGTAGTCAGAAAGAGAGGAGGGGAGAGGACAAAAAATGGGCCAGAGCAGACAAACAACTGCATATAAAGGAATCCAATACATCAGGGAAGGGCAGACGAATAAAAAGTGGCAATTTTTTAAAGTGCTTCTACACAAATGCTAGGAGTCTGACTAATAAGATGGGTGAACTAGAGTACCTCGTAATAAAGGAGGAGATTGACATAATAGGCATCACTGAAACCTGGTGGAATGAGGAAAATCTGTGGGACACAATACTACTAGGATATAAAATATATCAGAAGGATAGAGCAGGCCGTGTGGGTGGCGGAGTGGCACTGTATGTGAAAGATAATGTAGAATCAAATGAAATAAAAATCTTAAATGAATCAACATGTTCAACAGATTCACTATGTATACTAATTCCATGCTCCAATAATAAGAATTTAGCAGTAGGGATATATTATCAACCACCTGACCGGGACAGTGATACTGACATTGAAATGCTGAGCGAGATTAGAGAGGCTACCAAAATAAAAAACTCTATGATAATGGGGGATTTCAATTATCCCTATATTGACTGGGTACATGTCACCTCAGGAAGAGAAACAGAGATAAAATGTCTCAATGGCTTAAATGACTGCTTCTTGGAGCAGCTGGTACAGGAACTCACAGGGAGAGAGGCAATTCTCGATTTAGTCCTGAGTGGAGCACAGGATCAGGTCCAAGAGATAACCGTTACAGTACCGCCTGGGAATAGTGACCATAATATAATGACATTTAACATTTCTGTGGTGGGAAGGACACCTCAGCAGTCCAGCACTCTGGCATTTAATTTCAAAAAGGGGAACTATACAAAAATGAGGAGGTTAGTTAAACAGAAATTAAAAGGCACAATGATTAGAGCCAAATCCCTGCAAACTGCATGGAAACTTTTTAAAGACACCATAATATAGGCCCAACTTAAATGTATACCCCAAATTAAAAAACATAGCAAGAGACCTAAAAAAGAGTCACCGTGGCTTAACCACCATGTAAAAGAAGCAGTGAGGGACAAAAAGGCATATTCCAAGAAGTGGAAATCCAATCCTACTGAGATAAATAAAAAGGAACATAAACACTGTCAAATAAGTGTAAAAATGTAATAAGAAAAGGAAAAAAAGATTTTGAGGAACAGCTATCCAAAAAACTCAAAAAGAAATTGCAAAATGTTTTTTAAGTACATTAGAAGCAGGAAGCCTGCTAAAAAACCAGTGGGTCCCCTCGATGATCGAGATACAAAAGGAGCAATCAAGGATGATAAAGCCATTGCAGAGAAACTAAATTATTTCTTTGCTTCAGTCTTCATGGCTGAGGATGTTAGGGAGATTCCCAAATCTGCACCATCCTTTGTGGGTGATGAATCTGAGGAGCTTTCCTGGATTGAAGTGTCATTAGAAGAGGTTTTGGAACAAACAGAAAAACTTAACATTAACAAATCACCGGGATCGGATGGCATTCATCCAAGGGTTCTAAAAGAACTCAAATGGGAAATTGCAGAACTGTTAACTGAGGTTTGTAATCCATCCTTTAAATCGGCTTCCGTACCTACTGACTGGAAGTTAGCTAATGTGACACCAATATTTAAAAAGGGCTCTAGAGGTAATCTTGGCAATTACAGACTGGTAAGTCTAACGTCGGTACCGGGCAAATTACTCGAAACAATAGTAAAGAATAAAATTGTCAGGCACGTAAAAGAACATAATTTGTTGGACAAAAGTCAGCATGTTTTCTGTAAAGGGAAATCATGTCTTACTAGAGTTCTTTGAAGGGGTTAAAAAACATACAGACAAGGGGGATCCAGTAGATATAGTATACTTAGATTTTGAGAAAGGCTTTGACAAGGTCCCTCACCAAAGACTCTTGTGTAAATTACATTGTCATGGGATAAGAGGGAAGGTCCTTTCATGTATTGAGAACTGGTTAAAAGACAGGAAACAAAGGGTAGGAATAAATGGTAAATTTTCAGAATAGAGAGGGGTAACTAGTGGTGTCCCCCAAAGTTCAGTCCTGGGACCAATCCTGTTCAACTTATTCATAAATGATCTGGAGAAAGGGGTAAGCAGTGAGGTGGTAAAGTTTGCGGATGACACTAAACTGTTTAAGATAGCCAAGACAGAATCAGACTGTGAAGAACTTCAAAAAGATCTCACCAAACTGAGTGATTGGGCAACAAAATGGCAAATGAAATTTAACGTGGATAAGTGTAAAGTAATGCACATTGGAAAAAATAACCCCAGCTATACGTACAGTATGATGGGGGCTAATTTGTCTACGACAAGTCAGGAAAGAGATCTTGGAGTTATCGTGGATAGTTCTCTGAAAACACAGTGTGCAGCTGCAATCAAAAAGGTAAATAGGATGCTAGGAATTTTGGCCTTGGAAAGGGTTCAGAAAAGGGCAACTAAAATGATTAGGGGTTTGGAATGGGTCCCATATGAAGAGAGGATAAAGGAACTGGGACTTTTCAGTTTAGAAAAGAGGAGACTGAGGGGGGATATGATAGAGGTATATAAAATCATGAGTGGTGTGGAGAGGGCTGATAAAGAAAAGTTATTTATTAGTTCCCATAATAGAAGAACTAGAGGACACCAAATGAAATTAATGGGTAGCAGGTTTAAAACTAATAAAAGAAAGTTCTTCATACAGCATATAATCAACCTGTGGAACTCCTTGCCAGAGGATGCTGTGAAGGCTAGGACTATAACAGAGTTTAAAGAGAAGCTAGATAATTTCATGGAGGTTAGGTCCATAAAAGGCTATTAGCCAGGGGATAGAAATGGTGTCCCTGGCCTCTGTTTGTCAGAGGCTGCAGATGGATGACACAAGACAAATCGCTTGATCATTGTCTTCGGTCCACTCCCTCTGGAACACCTGGTGCTGGCCACTGCCAGCAGACAGGCTACTGGGCTAGATGGACCTTAGGTCTGATCCCGTACGGCCATTCTTATGTTCTTATACATGAGGGATCCAAGCTACAACTGCAAGTTTACCGACTCTCTGAGCCAAGAGAATGACAACCATAAATGCTACTTTCCTTATCAGAAGGACTATTCAGAATGGCAAAGATAATGTTCCAACAGGTCAAAGTAGATGATCTATGGAGAGCAGGAAAATACACACCCTGGACTTCAGAAGAGCAGACTTTGACTCCGTCAGAGAACTGATGGGCAGGATTCCCTGGGATGCTTACATGACGGGGAAAGGAGTCCAGGAGAGCTGGCAGTATTTTTAAAAAGCCTTAAAGGCACAGGAAGAAAACATCCTGCTGTGCAGAAAGAAAAGCAAATATGGTAGGCAAACAGATTGGCTTACCGGAGACATCCATGGTGAACTTAACACAAATAGGAAGCTTACAAGAAGTGGAAACTTGGACTGATGACTAGGGAGGAGTATAAACATATTGCTCAAGAATGCAGGGGAGCTATCAGGAAGGTGAAAGTGCAATTGGAATTGCAGCTGGCAAGGGATGTGAAGGGTAACAAGAAAGGTTTCTACAGGCATATTAGTAATAAGAGGGTGATCAGAGAGGGTGTGGGACCCTTACTGGGTGAGGGAGGTAACCTAGTGACAGATGATGTGGGGAAAGCTGAAGTGCTCAATGCTTTCTTTGCCTCTGTCTTCATGGACAAGGTCAGCTCCCAGACAAATGCACTAGGCAACACAGTATGGGAAGGAGGGGGACAGCCCTTGGTGAGGAAAGAACAAGTTAGGAACTATTTAGAGAAGCTAAACATACAGAAATCCAAGGGTACTGAGGGAGTTGGCAAATGTTATTGTGGAGCCTTTGGCCATTATCTTTGAAAACTCGTGGAGATTGGGAGAGATCCTGGATGATTGGAAAAAGGAAAATGTAGTGCCCATCTTTAAAAAAGGGAAGAAGGACAAACCAGGGAACTACAGGGAACTACAGACCAGTCAGCCTTACCTCAGTCCCTGGAAAAATCATGGAGGGGATCCTCAAGGAATCCATTATGAAGCACTTAGAAGAGGGGAAAGTGATCAGGAATAGTCAACGTTGATTCATGAAGGGCAAGTCGTGCCTGACCAATTTGATTAGCTTCTGTGATGAGGTAACTGGCTCTGTGGATTTAGAATGTCAGTGGATGTGATATACCTTGACTTTAGCAAAGCTTTTGCTACGGTCTCCCACAATATTCATACCAGCAAGTTAAGGAAGTATGGATTGGATAAAGAGATTGTAAGATGGATAGAAAGCTGGCTTGACTGTCGGGCCCAATGGGTAACGATCAACAGCTTGATGTCAGGTTGGCAGTCGGTTTCTAGCGGAGTGCCCCACGGATCGGTTCTTGGACCGGTTTCGTTCAACATCTTTATTAATGACCTGGATGAGGGGATGGATTGCACCCTCAGCAAGTTTGCAGATGACACTAAGCTACAGGGAGAGGTAGATACGCTGGGGGGCAGAGATAGGGAGAGATTAGAGGACTGGGCCACAAGAAATCTGATGAGGTTCAACAAGGAAAAGTGTAGAGTCCTGCACTTGAGACGCAAGAATTCCAAGCATTGTTACAGACTGGGGACCGAATGGCTAAGTAGCAGTTCAGCAGAAAAGGACCTGGGGATTACAATGGATGAGAAACTGGATATGAGTCAACAGTGTGCCCTTGTAGCCAAGAAGGCTAATGGCTTATTAGGGTGCATTAGGAGGAGCACTGCCAGCAGATCCAGAGAAGTGATTATTCCCCTTTATTCGGCTCTGGTGAGGCCACATCTGGAATATTGTGTCCAATTCTGGGCTCTCCACTATAGAAAGGATGTGGATGCATTGGAGAGGGTCCAGCGGAGGGCGACCAAAATGGTTAGGGAGCTGGAGTGCATGACCTATGAGGAGAGACTGAGGGATTTGGGTTTGTTTAGTCTACAGAAGAGAAGAGTGAAGGGGGATTTGATAGCAGCCTTCAACTTCCTGAAGGGACGTTCCAATGGGGATGGAAAAAGATCACAGTAGTGACGGATGGCAGAACAAGGAGCAATGGTCTCAACTTACAGTGGGGGAAGTCTATGTTGGATATTAGGAAAAACTATTTCACTAGGAGGGTGGTGAAGCACTGGAATGGGTTACCTCGGGAGGTGGTGGAATCGCCATCCCTAGAGGTTTTTAAGTCTCAGTTTGACAAAGCCCTGACTGGGTTGATTTAATTGGGATTGGTCCTGCCTTGGGCAGGGGGCTGGACTTGATGACCTCCTGAGGTCTCTTCCAGCTCTATGATTCTATGCGGGAATACACAGTGATCCAGGAAGATATCCTCTGGGCAGTGATAGGTAGCCCCTTCATCCCCTCTACTATTGCAAGAAACAATTGATTAAAGTTCTTGAATGGTTTAATATGTTCAAGGTAGAAGACTAAGGCATGCTTGACATCCAGGTGGTAGGTGAGGCTTAGGATGAAACACAGGATGGAAAATATCTTGCGACACATGAAAATAGGAAACCGCTTTCGTGAGGAATGAAGGATGGGGTCTTAACTGATAGTTATCTTTACAGGAAGATATACGCGGTATACATGGGTTCCAACAATAATGCTTATGGAAACTCATTTGGCCAAAGTGATGGCCGCAAAAAAAAAAAAAAAACAACTTTCATGGAGAAATACAACTAAGAACAAGTAGCTAATGGCTTGGAAACTGGAGCCATTAACTTTGACAATACCAGATTTAGATCCCACTGGGACACCAGGTCCCTCACATCAGGATATACCCTGTCCAACCCCTTAAGGAACCAGCCCACCAAGTGGTCCACAAATACCGAACAATTTCCCAATCCAGGGTGGAATGCCAATATTGTGGCCAGATGTACCTTAATGGAAGACACGGCCAACCCTTGTTGTTTCAAACCCACAAGGTACTCTAGAATGAGGGGAACTGAAGCCTGCAATGGTTGGGTACCCTGCTGCATGGCCCACAAGGCAAACATTTTCCACTTGGAAGCATACACGGCCTGTGTAGAAGGCTTCCTACTACCCGGCAACAATGCCCTCACTCTATCTGAGCACAGTTGCTCCAATGCGCTCAACTACGGAGCCTCCAGGACATCAGGTGTAAAGGCTGAAGGTTAGGGTGCAACAATGTGCTGTGGTTCTGGGACAACAAGTCCGGGAACAAGGGGAGGGGGATCAGAGGTGCCACTGAGAGCTGATGAAGCCTTGTATACCAATGTCATCTGGGCCAGGCCAATGCTATCAGAATGAGATCCACACTGTTCTCGTGAATCTCGATCAGCACCCTGTGAATTAAAGGGAAGGGGGAAATCATGTATAGGAGACCCCTGCTCCAGTTAATTTGGAAGGTGTCGTTGTCTTGAGAGCTGTTGCTGCTGCCCAGGTAGAAACAGAAGGCCCGGCACTTTCTGTTTCTCCTCATGGTGAAGAGGTTTAACCCGGAACGACCCCACCTCTGGAAAAGCCATTGCATAACCTCCCATCTGAGGGACCGGACCACTTATGAGTTTGAAAGGAGCGGCTGAGGTTGTCTGCCAGAGAGTTCTGAGACCCCGGCAGGTAAGATGCCAATAAGTGTATCTTGTTGCACACGCATAACTTCCACAGAGGCATCGCTTTGTTGCACAGGGGAGTAGAGTGAGCACCACCCTGTCTGTTGATGTAAAACACTGCGTGCCCATGCATACGGAGACACACTTGCCCCCGACTTTTCCCAAAAAGGCCACACAGGCCAATCACATTGCCCTGAGTTCTTTTACATTGATGAAGCAAAATACAGGACTATGTAGCACTTTAAAGACTAACAAGATGGCTTATTAGATGATGAGCTTTCGTGGGCCAGACTCACTTCCTCAGATCAAATAGTGGAAGAAAATAGTCACAACCATATATACCAAAGGATTCAATTAAAAATGTGTTCTTTTTTTTTTTTAATTGTATCCTTTGGTATATATGGTTGTGACTATTTTCTTCCACTATTTGATCTGAGGAAGTGGGTCTGGCCCAAGAAAGCTCATCATCTAATAAACCATCTTGTTAGTCTTTAAAGTGCTACATAGTCCTGTATTTTGCTTCAGCTACACCAGACTAACACGGCTACATTTCTATCACTATTTTACATTTATGCATATTTTGCCCACGACCAGATGCCCTCTTTCCTGAGACCGCTCAAATGCACGCCGCACCCCAAGTCCGAGGCATTGGTTACTAAAGTTAGGGTGGGCCAAGGGGAGAAGAACGGTTCAGAGGGTCCAGCCACCACTGAAGGACACCTATCACCCTAACACTGTCCAGATGGTGATGAGATGGCTTGTACACGCTGGCTAGTCACATATGTAGCAGATGGAGATGAAGCCTGGAGAAAGGAACAACGTGAGTACAAGAAGCCATGTTCCCTAACACCCTGAGGCAGGTCCTGGCTGTTGTAACAGGGAAGACCCCCCAGACCCTGAATCAGTCTGCACATGCCCGAAACAAGGCTTGGGGAAGGATGCCCTGGCTGCTAGGGAATCCAAACATGCCCCTATAGACTATGATGTAGGTGATGACAGGGTCAACTTCTGAAGGTTTTGTAAGAGGCCTAACTGGCTGAATGTTGTGGCTACCATTGCCACTACTCTGTAAAGACCCTTGGTTTGGTAGACAGGCTGAAAGACAACACCCTGAACTGATAGTGGGAACTACCCACATGAACTATGGCCACATGAAAATAATCGTCCTTCAGATCGAGGGCAGCATATCAGTATCCCGGATCCAACTAAGGGAAAATTGAGGCCAAAGATACAATATGGAATTTTTTTAGACCACACAGGTCTAATATGGGACGTAACCCACCCTTGGCTTTTGGGATAAGGAAATAATGGGAATAAAACCCTGTGCCCCTGAACAGTAGAGGAACCTCCTTTATTGCCCCATATATTGAGGAGTGTCTGCACCTCCTGTCACAGGAATTACTCATGAGAGGGGTCCCTGAAAAGGCACGGGGCAGGGGAATGGAAAGGCAGGGTAGCAAGAATTTGGATAGAATAGCCCATCTTTACCGTGCCTAGAACCCACCAGTCCAATGTGACTTGGGTCTAGGCACAGTAAACATGGGACAAGCGGTTCCCAAATATCGGGACAAGGTCCGAGAGGGAGAAAGGTACATTGCTCTTGGGTGCATCTTTAAAAGTTCTTCCTAGCCTGATGACTGCCTAGAAAACTGGGCCTGGTTATTAGTGCCCCCAGTCCCACTACTATTAACACTGGGGGGAGGGAGGGGAGGGGCAGGGTGACAGCAAGTTCGCCTGCTCCCCATTCTATTCTGGTCCTATTTCTGACAGGGAAGAGAGTATCTGGATTGCAGAGTTGGCTTGAAATGCCTTTGCTGAGTTGTAGGCATGTTAAAGTGCAAGGACTTTAACATAGCTTTTGGGTTCTTTAAATTAAGAAGCCTGAAATCTGTTTGTTCCGCAAACAAGCTGGATCCATCAAAAGGAAGGTCCTTTATCATATTCTGGACCTCGAGGGATTCCAGACACCTGAAGCCAAGAGATGCACCTCATATCTATGCCCACAGACGTAGACTGGACTGTCAAGTCCACAG
Organism: Pelodiscus sinensis; assembly: GCF_049634645.1. Classification (NCBI taxonomy): domain Eukaryota; kingdom Metazoa; phylum Chordata; order Testudines; family Trionychidae; genus Pelodiscus; species Pelodiscus sinensis. Next base: position 15,270,932 of record NC_134723.1, read on the forward strand.
TGTCGAAGGCTGCCAGGAGGGAGATATGGGAAATTACCCTTCCCTGCTCTACAAGGGCTGCAAACTCAGACCTAGAGTCCAGCTGGAGGAGTTCCTTAAATTTGCCCATGGTCACCCAAGTATAGTAATTGTAGTGAGCTAACTCTGCTTGTTGGTTAACCACCTTTAACTGGAGGCTACTGGTTGAGTAAAGTTTCCTCCCCAACACATCCAGCAAACGCGCTCTTTCAGAAGCCCGTGTATTCCTCATTCCACGAGGAAGAAGGGGGCTTTCAAAAGAGGTTTTTTTCTGAAATTTGGCCAAGTCTAGATGTGTCAAATTTCAGAAAAGCTTCTTCTGACAAAAGTATTGGAAAAAGATAGGCAAAATGCATTCCGGATTTTGCATATCTTTTTCTGATAGATCCTCACAGTCTAGATGTACCCTTAGAGGACTTGGAGTGGGGCCCCAGTGACCTTGCTGTTCCTTAGCATTAGCAACATCTACCACCAGGGTGCCTGGCTTCTGGTGAATATATAAATACTCGTACCCTTTGGACAGGGCAAAGTACCTACAATCAACTCCTTCAGAAGTTGAGGGGACAGAATCTGGAGTCTGCCAGAGGGTTTTCATGATGGAGGAAATTGTCTTGATAAAGGAAGAGCGACCTTGGATGGCCCCCTCGGTGACAAAATGTCCACCACAGGATCTGCATTCTTCAATGGTGTTCTTCTACTTGCAGACCCAAACTCTGAGCCGTGTACCTCAATAGCTCTTGATGTGGCCTCTTGTCCATAAGAGATAGCGATGTCACCGACCCTGCTACTGCCTCATCCGGTAACAACGAGGATGAGGGATCCTGCAGCTCCCCTTCTTTCTGCTCATCATCCGGTATCAGGACTGGAACTTAAGGTATATGCCTGTGGTCACTAGCATTGGAGTTCTGAGACATGGGCAGCACCTGGTGCCACTGATCCTCCCTGGAACGGGAAGCTAATGCCTGCCCTGACTTTGGGTTCAGTACCCAGTGGGACTCCACCAGTGCCCTGAACAGCCGCGTACCAGGTATCTGCAACCTTGACATTGTGTGCTGGGACAACCATACTCCAATAGCAGGGTCTCTCCCTAAGGCCGCTGAAGAAGTGCCTCTGCTGACAGAGGGCACTGAGAGGGACCTTAGACCCACCCGCTTGCATCTGGTGACAGGCCCAAGGAGTCCAGAAAGGCCATTGCAAGGCCAGCTCCTGCCTCCTCTCTGGTTGAACCTGTGTCGAATAGAGCCACCTCTTGGACCAGCGGCCCTTTGGTTCTGACTCCGATGAGGATATGGAATGCAGGGACCAAGGGAGAGCAGTATCGCGCCACACCGACGGCTTCTGTGATGGCGTGAGGTCACCAGAAGGATTCTGCCTTGTAGAGGAACCTTCCCGGGACTAGTGTCAAAGTGAATAGTCTCTGCTGAGTGAATGGCGTTGCCTGAGAGGACTCCACCTTGAACAGGAGCCCTCCCCGGAATGGTGCAGAGATTGTCGGTCCCGGCTCTGTGACCAGTGCCATCTGGGAGGACTCCGCCTTGTACAGGAGACCTCACCAGACCGGTGCCAAGGTTAATGGTATTGAGTTGGTAAACGGTCCTGAGATGAAAGCGACCTTCTTAACATGGGAAGCTTCCCTCTTGACTACAACAGGCCCAGTATTGGCGACAGTGCCAGAGGAGAGTCCCTTAGTAATACTGTTTGCTCAATCAGGTCCTGGGCATATATCATACATTTCAGGAACATGTCTACATCTCCCATTTGACTCTACCGGGACGGGGAGTTCACCTGCACCAGACTTGACCGGACCAGCAGAGGTGCCAGAGTCAACAGTGCTGCATGGATGGGCTGTTTCCAAGGGTGTTCTGACTCTGTACGAGACTTTTTATGCTTTTTAGCTTTTGAAATGAGGGACCAGCTCCTCTACCACCCAACTCTTTCCCTGCCATGAGCTTGCCTTCGGTGAACATTTAGTGCCAGGACTTCATGTGGAGCTGGCATGCTCTGCACTGATGACAGCGCACTGAGGCCGCTGAATCCCGTCCCACAGCCTGTGGTGCTGGATGAGCATCCAGGGAAGCCTCCATTAAGAGATTTGGGAGGCGAAACTCTGTCCCTTTGCATTCTTGAAGTAAAGGCCCTGCAGATCTTGCACTTATATGCTAAGTGGGCACTCCCAAGCACTTAAGACAGACGTCACGTAGATCACCCATAGGGATTACCATCCCTGCACTGTCTGCACCACTTGAAGCCAGGGAGCGGAGGCACGCCCTTCCTCACCCCACAACAAACATAACACTTACCTAACAACTACTTAACACTAGAAAGAACTATCTACAATACAAGCTAGGGAAGGCATACTTGCCTGAGGCACGGGCGGTAAGAAGGAAATAGAAGAGGGGGCGGTTGGCAGCCATACTGGCACCACTCTCGGAGGTCTCCTCTGCTGACCTCCAGTATCCTGCTAGGGTAAAATCTTCCCAGAAACTGTGCATGCACAAACCTAAACTGGAATGCACATGAGCAATCACTTGAAGAACCATCTGAAGATTTACCATATTCAGGTTTTAATGAAGTTTTAGAAATGTACAACTTTTTTTCCCTGAAAACACACAGAACTCAAGATTCTCTGTCTAAAACACTTTTGTAAGCATTATTTGATAGTTTCTTAATGAATCAGTGAATTCTAATCAGTACAGAATCTGGTTTGGCAAGAATCAAGTTCAGAAACTTCAATCATTACACACTAGTACTCTGTATCTTGGGCTCCAACAGGATATTGCTGAACTTCATTTTAGGATTCCTAATTTCTTTTAAAATATTCTTAGTTTACTTTAAAAAAAGGTTTGTAGAGAAAAGGCCAACATTAATCCTGTGCATTAGCCTCCTACTTTTCCATAATCAAAATAATTAAGACGTTAATTATGTAGAATCTAAATGCAGATTCTTTCCTCACAAACCAGTAATTTTATTAATGGTCAGCTTTTTGGTGTGTACCCCATGGTACCTGGAGATAGAAGAACATGACTTCCAGTGACACTAATTGACATCTTGTGTCAATTAACTCTGGGTATGCATGCTCCAGGACTAGGACTGGGCAAAATCTGTCCTGCCAAGCCACTGGATATGGTCCACTAATGCAGTAGGAGCCTCAGGAATGCTCCCTGTCTGCCCTACCCCCACATAACCACTCAGAAAAGCTTGTTGCGGAGCCCTATTTGTCTTTGAACTACTGCAAGCCCAGGAAAGGCAGCAGAGGTTTTCCATGCTGCCCTCACCCCAGCATAATCTTGCAATATAATCTTGCAGCTTCCACTGGTCAGTTTCCAATAGGAGCTGCCTGTTTTAAGAATAGACAGCATGCAAAGTACCTCTCCCCACCTGCTCTTGGTCTTGCAGAGGTTCACAGAAGCACATGGCCCCGCAGCTGATGTAGGGGCATGGAAGGTGGGGAGCCTGCCTGAGAAACTTGCTGGGCTGGTGGGGAGTCACCCAGATAAGTCACCTGCCTCTAGCACCCCAGCCCCTCCCTTCATCCAACCCTCTGTTTCCCTACTCCTGCTCCCTACCCCACCTAACCCAAACCTTCTGCCCCCTGCACACAATCCCCCCTCCCAGACCCTGCACCCCAATCTCCTGCCTCATGTCACAACACCCATCTGTCCTAGGTCACAATCCAAGTCCCTGCACCCCCTTGTGCACCACAATTCCCTGTTCCAGGTCACAATCCCCCTCCTGCCCAAGGTCACAACTCAAAACCCTGTATTCCAATCCTCTGCCCATTCACAACCCCGTCCTTCACCCAAACTCCCTCCCAGATCCCACAGCCTCTCCTGTACCCCAATGCCTTACCTCAAGCTCCTTTCTACACCCTACCTCCATCCCAGACCCGGCACATCCTCTGTTAATATTATGGAAGAGTGCAGCCCTTGACTACTTATCAAATTCTTGAAGTGGCCCCTCATCAAAAATTATTGCCCACCCCTGTTCAAGACAGACTATGAACTTTGGTTTTATGCCTAATAACCTCCACAACTTTTTATTTTTTTTAAATTAAGCCATAAGAGAACTTTTAGCCAACAGCATAACTGCCTGTTTTAACCTCTGTGTCAATAAAATGCTTAACTTTCCTGCCATAATTTGTTAATATTTTCTCCATTACCACAAACAGTACCAATAACTTGGATTAGAGTAGATGGAGCTGCAAATCAACTCAGCAAACATCAGTCCATGTTTTTAAAGGTTGACAGAAAACTAACATGTGGTCTAGCAGGGGCGCTTTGAAGACTAGCTCCAATTTTTCTTTTCAATTTAAATATTTTTAAATCAGGAATCTACTCACATACAGGCCAAAATTTATTTGCTATTCTCACTGTAAAAGAGATTAAAACAGTAGTGATTTTTGCAAAAGGAATTAGTTTATACAAATGTGAAACTGAGAGAGTACTAAAATCACAGTTGGTTTCTTTTATTTTATGAGTGCTCAGAGTAATAAGATATTTAAGCCAGTATACACGAAAAATGCTTTCCTTTGCCCATAATATTTCAGAAATGAAAGTGAGTGAGAAAGGGAACCACCATCACCAAAAGACGACCAGATTTTTATTTTACTGTCTTTGAAAACTAAAGGGCTGAAGGACAGAAATACATTTACGCTTTCAAACAGTCTCTCATATAGGTGATATATGTTTATTAATAATTTGACAGTGACAATCATGATATACCTCATTGCAGCACACAGAGAGAAATATAATGTTCCTGGTCAAACAGTTAATTACTGTTGAAGGAAAATAAAATATTTAATTGTTTATATGTAGGTAATAAACAAGGATAAAGTAGATTGAGTGTACATATTAGGATTTAAGAAAATACCTGATTAAATTATACCACAGTTGGTATAATCATACATTGCATAATCCTTCAGTTTTTCTTTGCTATTGTTAGTACTTCCCAATATTTGTAAATTGGTGCTTTAGCTTCTGGTACTGTACATATCCACATCTGCTGGGTTCGATTGGCCATGGTCCATAAGTTTGGGATCAAACTTAAATTTTGTTGTCTTCACTACATCTGTTAAAGATATTAAAATGAAATAAAATGATAATGGTGCAAATAAAAAAAAAACAAAAACCCCAAACACTTCAGAAGTTATACATATTGGTAGTGTGGAAATTAATTCATAATAAAGTGCATTTCAATAAAATTATATACACTACAGTTATACATTAAACATAAATGACATTGGTGGGAACATTTGAGGGGCATACAATTTTACTTTGCAGAAGCTGCACTTCCTCTTATTCCCCACTTCTTTGCCTCCTTTCCCAACTAGGTATTTGGCTGCATTTTCACACTCTTAGCTTTTCTGCGTTACTGCCCCAATCCCCTCCCTCCCCCAAACTCCCTCTTGTACCCGCACCCCACACCTTCTCCAGCCACTAAACTCCCTTCCAGACCCTGCACCCCACCTCCCACTCACATCCTGAACCCCATATCACTTGCTGGCAGCCCTGTCCCACACATTGAGCCCCACATTTTTGTACCCTCTTCAGAGCCTAAGGGGGTCCACAAAATCCACTAACTCTGGAACACCCGGAAATTAAATATAGCCTTTGGGAAGCTCTGAATCTCAGTCCTCCCTGTCTCTTCCCCTCACCCCGTGTAGTTGGAGTGCTAGAAGTGTGAGGTGTCTCAGTTGGGGGCCACATCAATGAGGGTTGGGGGTTTGAGGAGGAGTGTTTTTGCTTCTCACTTGTGTGGTCCCCAACTGATTTTTCTGTGGGTCAATGGCCCCAACCCAAAAAAGGTTCCTCATCCCGCCATAAATAAAGAAAACATTGAAACCTTTTATGCTGGACATAATGTTTTACTTTATTTAATATGAAGTTTGATCAACTAACATGAGAAAGTTAAAATGCTTAATCTGTTTAATAATTTAAATTAAACTATTCTCCTCAGCTGCAGCACTAGCAAAATGGCTCGGGTGTAATTATGTAATTAACAGTGAGTTTCCGTTAGCAAAGGGTAGTCTGTGGAAAGGTTTGGAGAGGGCAGGAACTCAAGAAAGGGATGGGGGTAGATCTTGGGATACTGGTCTTGGGTGCAAAAAGGTTGTAGATCACTGGTGTAGAGTATATAGGAAGTAAAATCCATCTTGCCCGTTGGAGCCAAAAGGATGTATGTTAGCTCCTGAAGGGACATAATGGCTTCCATCTGGAAATGTAGTGACAAATAGGAAAAACTTAATTTTACCTTTAAACTTCTATATGTATAGATGTTTAACATGAAAGGAAAAGTTGGGGCTGAGGAGACTGAACAAGTTATATATAAAGAGATCCAATAATTCCATAAACCAGTGTTTCCCAATTTTATTTGGCCACAGAACCCTTTTAAACTCGGAAGAATTTCAAGGAACCCCTACAGCCAGTTGGAAAATTTGTCAATCAAAAAAAGAAAAAAAAAAAGACTTGTGGGCTTTGGAAATGCAGAGTGGCAGCAGGGGAAAGGAGGTGTCTGAAAAACTGGCGGGAAACCAGAGCGCCTGCTCCTCTGTCTGTTTGGAAGGAGAGGGGAAGAGAGTGATGGAGTTCTTGCGGAACCCTTACTTTCGCTTCGCGGAACCCCGGGAAACACTGCCATAAACTAAAAAAGGAAAAATAAGGGAGAAAGGAGATTAAAAAAGGATTAATATGTTAAAAGTAGGGATGTGAATGACTAGTCGAGTAGTCGACTATCCAATAAACAAATACTTATCGGATAGTCAACACAGTAGTCAACTAGTCATTTCCCCCCCTTGATGTCTCTATCAGAAAGAGGGAGGGGGAGGGAGAGGAGGAGGTGTTTCAAAGTGGCAGCGCCACATGAAGCTCAGGATTAGCTGAGGACTCCCCAACAGTCCCATGCTCCTGGGGCTGTTTCTACACTTCAAAGGTGGAGGCACCCTATCGATTAGTCAATTAATCAAAATTTAACATCCCTAGTTAAAAGGTATACAAATGGGTTATTAACAAGGGATCTCCTGGTGCCAACTGACACAGGTTGCACAGAATTACAGGAATCTCCTAGTTCCAATCTCTATATAATTTATCAAAGCAAGTCAATGTAAAGTTTCTACTCAAAGCTTGTGTCATATTGACCACTGTCATCATTGTGGAATATACAGATAACCTGTAAGGAATTATGCATATATACACACAACTGAAAGCTATGCTCTGGGGTCTGCGAGTTGATTATCACCAAAGATGATAATTAAGTTTCATAATTAAGGCAGATAATTAAGGCAGAGATGTCTATTTACTTGTCTGGCTTTATAGGATCGAGTATTGTATACTTCACAACAAAAGCCTATTTACAATCTGATCAAAGGCTGAAAAGTCTCTATAGGAGATTCTAGTCAAGCAAAAACAAGCAGCAAGGACTGGCCTATTTACAAATGAAGACAACAGATCACTGGACATGACTTGGGGTGCAGAGGTACACCCTATTATGCTTCCCTGAGGCTTACAATGTTTTTTTACCATGAAAAAAGATCAAAACCAAATCTGTCTGAAAAATGCTGCAAAGATATTGGGGTGAGCTAAATATTAATTGTCAAGGAGGTGTTTTGTTAATTAAATATATGTTCTAGAACAGTGTTTCTGAACCAGTGGTACGAGTACCCTTAGGTGTACTCAAGAGAAGTCTGGGGGGCATGGAAAAAACTGAATTTTTATTTTAAGTTTTAAAGAGCTTTATTATTTTTGTACTTTTTACTGCCAAAATTTCATCGCCCACCCGGCTATGATTAAGATGTTTAAACAAATTTGTTGCAATGGTAGAAAAAAAATTGTCTGAAAATTGTAGGTACTGGGGGTACTTATAATTTTTTTTTAAAAGGGGTACTTTATAAAAAAAAAAAGTTGAGAAACACTGGTCTATAATGCATGTTAGGATTTTGTTTTATTTGTAACCATTTGTTCCCAATATTTCTACTTGCTATCACTTGAATCTTTGCTTTTGTTAAATAAACATCTTGCTTTACCATAAATATATATAAGTACTGTGTGTTAAGTGGAGCTGTGATACAGTTTAACTAGTAAGCTGGGGTTTACTTTTCCTTTGGGAGCAGAGGATCTGGGAATTCTGTTCATTGCATCATGGGATGGGCAATTCATGGAGAAGCTCAGAGGACTCAGAGGCTATAGGGTGCCTATTGTTAATCTGTAAGCGTATCTCTACACAGCAGGGCTTAACTCAAAATAGGCAAGGCAAACTAAGCTCCATCAATTGCGTAGCTTATTTCAAAATTGGGAGTGTCTATACAGCACTAATTTCGAAGGAGTACAATGAGAGTTACAGGAGTTGGAGTAAGAAGTCCTCCAGCTTGACAATATTTTGGCAATATTTCTAAATAAGTGCCTGCTGTGTAGATGTGGACTACGTTATTTTGAAATAATGCTAGTTATTTCAAAATAATGTTGCTGTGTAGCTGTACCCTAAAGGAAAAGTAGGCCCTGCCGAGTTCTGCAAAGCAGAACTTGTAGTGTGAAAGGCTGAAGCACAAAGTCACAGACCAGGCTTCTTCAGATACAGGAAGGGTGAGTCTACACTACACCTTAAGCTCGAAATAAGATACACAGTTTGAGCTACACAAATTGTGTATCTTATTTTGATTCTATTTCAAAATAGCATATTTTGAAATTTTGTGCATCTACACAGTGCCAAATTTCAAAATAATGCACTATTTTGAGACTATTTTGCATTATTATGGGATGACAAAATAGCGCACCCGTTATTTCAAAAAACATTTTGAAATAATGGGTGGCTTGTTAAGACTCAGGATAGCTATTTCGGGATACCACTGGTATCTCAAAATAGCTGCACAGTGTAGATGTACCCAAAATAATAGCAAAGTACCCATGAGGATAAAAACAAACAATAAAAATACACCTTAATAACAAGCCCCTAACATGATGTGTTTGATTTTATAAAATCAGATATGCATGCGTAAAGGTGACAAAAAATAGTGGAAGAACTAGATAAGGCCAAGACTACTTTACTTGATTACTAGGGAAATGATTGTTACTGACAGAAAGACATGATAATTTCACTTAAGTTTCGCTATATGGTTATAACTGTTAATTATGAGCACATTCAAAGATTTTTCTTTATTAGTATGCCATGCAATGGATCCCTTATTTATCACTAAAGATGAATAAAGTCCAACACAGTTAAGAATTGGTGAAAATGTAAATTGTGTTAGTGTGTGTGTGTGTGTGGGGGGGGGGGGGTTATTTGCTGGGTGCTGAGCTTGTGTTTGTCTGTTTGGTTTGTTTGAAGGAGGTTCTAAAAGGTTTGAAATCTAGATGCCTTTGTTAATTGGCTGAGCCTAAGTCAGGGGGAGGGGCTACCAGGGCTTGATAAGCCTGTGAGTCAGCTGCTCCTGGTTGCTAACAGGGAGTTTGGAGAGGGAGTTTAGAGGGGGAGGATAGAGGGTGCCAGGACTCTTGAACTTCTTTAAACCTAACTTTTATAATAATCTATATTCCAGACATTTAATAAGCTCAGTTTATACTTAAACATTCATAAAAAAATGGAGACAGAAGCCCAACAGCAGAGTGGGGGCTATCCTGTTTATTGTGTCAAGTGTAACATGTATGATTACCTGCTCTGTGGGCGGGTGGTGTATGTGTGCACCCGTTGCAAGGAGCTCTTGGCCCTCAGAGACCGAGTTCGGGCTTTGGAGGCCAGGGTGGCTGAACTGGCAGAGCTACGGGAGGTAGAGAGATATGTTGATGAGACTTTCCGGGACACTGTAGTACTGTCCCACCTCCAGTCTGAGAGCCCCAGTGCTCTTAAAGAGGATGAAAGTCTCAAGGGAACAGAGCGTTCAATAAGAACAGAGGGAAACCATTCCGCAGTTGGGACCCTCCTTCCAGATAATGTTGCGGAATTCTCTCGCGCTGAGGATACCCCTGAGGGGGAGGGAAGGCCAGCTGTTAGGAAGAGGCAGGTGTTAGTAGTGGGCGATTCAATCGTTAGGAACATAGATAGTTGGGTTTGTGATGACCGGGAGAACCGTATGGTCACTTGCCTGCCTGGTGCGAAGGTTGTGGATTTCTCGAGGCATCTAGATAGACTTATGTGTAGTGCTGGGGAGGAGCCGGTGGTCGTGGTACATGTAGGTACCAATGACATAGGGAAGGGTAGAAGAGATGTCCTGGAGGCCAAATTTCGGTTGCTACGAAAGAGACTGAAATCCAGGACCTCTATGGTTGCATTCTCAGAAATGCCTCCAGTTCCACGTGCAGGACCAGGCAGGCAGGCAGGCAGAACTTCAGAGTCTCAATGCGTGGATCAGACGATGATGTAGGGAAGAGGGGTTTGGATTTATTAGGAACTGGGGAAACTTTTGGGAGAGGGGGAGCCTATACAGGAAGGATGGGCTCCACCTAAACCAGGGTGGAACCAGACTGCTGGCACTAAACATTAAAAAGGCCATAGAGCAGTTTTTAAACTAAGAGATGGGGGAAAGCCGATTGGTGTGGAGATGCACGTAAATCGGATGGAGACTTCTCTTAAGAGCAGAATCCATTGATAGAGATTCTCTAAGCTGTAGTCAGAAAGAGAGGTGGGGAGAGGACAAACCATGGGCCAGAGCAGACAAACAAACGCATATAAAGGAATCCAATGCATCAGGGAAGGGCAGACAAATAAGTAGTGGCAAATTTCTAAAGTGCTTCTACACAAATGCTAGGAGTCTGACTAATAAGATGGGTGAACTAGAGTACCTCGTAATAAAGGAGGAGATTGACATAATAGACATCACTGAAACCTGGTGGAATGAGGAAAATCTGTGGGACACAATCATACTAGGATATAAAATATATCGAAAGGATAGAGCAGACCGTGTGGGTGGCAGAGTGGCACTGTATGTGAAAGATAATGTAGAATCAAATGAAATAAAAATATTAAATCAATCAACATGTTCAATAGAATCACTATGGATAGTAATTCCATGCTCCAATAAGAAGAAATTAGCAGTAGGGATATATTACCGACTACCTGACCAGGACAGGGATACTGACATTGAAATGCTGAGGGAGATTAGAGAGGCTACCAAAATAAAGAACTTTATAATAATGGGGGATTTTAATTACCCCCATATTGACTGGATACATGTCACCTTGGGAAGAGAAGCAGAGAGAAAATTTCTCAGGAACCCACAAGGGGAGAGGCAATTCTCAATTTAGTCCTGAATGGAGCGCAGGATCAGATCCAAGAGATAACCATTGCAGGACCGGCTGGGAACAGTGACCATAATATAATAACATTTAGCATTTCTGTGGTGGGATGAACACCTCAGCAGTCCAGCACTCTGGCATTTAATTTCAAAAAGGGGAATTAGGCAAAAATGAGGAGGTTAGTTAAACAGAAATTAAAAGGCACAATGACTAGAGCCAAATCCCTGCAAGCTGCATGGAAACTTTTTAAAGACACCATAATAGAGGCCCAACTTAAATGTATACCCCAAATTAAAAAACATAGCAAGAGACCTAAAAAAGAGTCACTATGGCTTAACTACCATGTAAAAGAAGCAGTGAGGGACAAAAAGGCATCTTTTAAGAAGTGGAAGTCCAATCCTAGTGCAATAAATAGAAAGGAACATAAACACTGTCAACTCAAGTGTAAAAATGTAATAAGAAAATAAAAAAAAAATTTTGAGGAACAGCTAGCCAAAAACTCTAAAAGACATAAAATGTTTTTTAAGTACATTAGAAGCAGGAAGCCTGCTAAAAAAACTGTGGTTCCCCTAGACGATCGAGATATAAAAGGATCAATCAAGGACGATAAAGCCATTGCGGAGAAACTAAATGATTTCTTTGCTTCAGTCTTCACGGCTGAGGACATTAGGGAGATTCCCATATCTGCACCGTCCTTTGTGGGTGATGAATCTGAGGAACTGTCCCAGACTGAAGTGTCATTAGAGGAGGTTTTGGAACAAGTAGAAAAATTTAATGTTAACAAATCTCCGGGACCGGATGGCATTCATCCAAGGGTTCTAAAAGAACTCTCATGGGAAATTGCTAAACTATTATCTGTGGTTTGTAACCTATCCTTTAAATCGGCTTCCGTACCTACTGACTGGAAGGTAGCCAACGTGACACCAATATTTAAAAAGGGCTCTTGAGGCGATCCTGGCAATTATAGATCGGTAAGTCTAACTTCAGTACCGGGCAAATTAGTCGAAACAATAAAATTGTGAGGCATGTAGAAGAACATAATTTGTTGGACAAAAGTCAACATGGTTTCTGTAAAGGGAAATCACGTCTTACTAATCTATTAGAGTTCTTTGAAGGCTTTAACAAACATGCAGACAAGGGGAATCCAGTAGATATAGTATAAATAGATTTTCAGAAAGCCTTTGACAAGGTCCCTCACCAAAGGCTCTTGTGTAAATTACATTGCTATAAGATAAGAGGGAAGGTCCTTTGCTGGATTGAGAACTGGTTAAAAGACAGGAAACAAAGGGTAGGAATAAATGGTAAATTTTCAGAATGGCGAGGGGTAACTAGTGGTGTCCCCCAAGGGTCAGCCCTGGGACGAATCCTTTTCAACTTATTCATAAATGATCTGGAGAAAGGGGTAAGCAGTGAGGTGGTAAAATTTGCGGATGATACCAAACTGTTTAGGATAGTCAAGACAGAAGCAGACTGTGAGGGACTTATGTGGATAAGTGTAAAGTAATGTACATCGGGAAAAATAAGCCCAACTATATGTACAGTTTGATGGGGGCTAATTTGGCTATGACAAATCAGGAAGAGATCTTGGCATTATCGTTGATAGTTCTCTGAAAACTTCCACACAGTGTGCAGCGGCGGTCAAAAAAGCAAATAGGATGCTAGGGTTATTAAGAAAGGGATAGAAAATAAGACACAGAATATCTTACTGCTCCTGTATAAAACTACGGTACGCCCACATCTTGAATACTGTGTACAGATGTGGTCTCCTCACCTCAAAAAAGATATTCTGGCCTTGGAAAGGGTTCAGAGAAGGACAACTAAAATGATTAGGGGTTTGGAACGGGAGAGGTTAAAGCGACTGGCGCTTTTCAGTTTAGAAAAGAGGAGACTGATGAGGGATATGATAGAGGTATATAAAATTATGAGTGGTGTGGAGAGGGCAGATAAAGAAAAGTTATTTATTAGTTCCCATAATAGAAGAACTAGAGGACACCAAATGAAATTAATGGGTAGCAGGTTTAAAACTAATAAAAGAAAGTTCTTCTTCACATAGCGTTTAGTCAACCTGTGGAACTCCTTGCCAGAGGAGGCTATGAAGGCTAGGACTATAACAGAGTTTAAAGAGAAGCTAGATCATTTCATGGAGGTTAGGTCCATAAAAGGCTATTAGCCAGGGGATAGAAATGGTGTCCCTGGCCTCTGTTTGTCAGAGGCTGCAGATGGATGGCACAAGACAAATCGTTTGATTAATGTCTTCGGTCCACCCTTTCTGGGGCACCTGGTGCTGGGCACTGTCGGCAGACAGGTTACTGGGCTAGATGGACCTTTGGTCTGACCCAGTACGGCCGTTCTTATGTTCTTATATGTAAGTTTTTCAATGCCTTATAATAGTATCTCTCAAACCTGTGACCCCTGGACCACTGGCTGATCACCTGGTGCTGGATCTCCTCGTTTCCAGGTGCTTTTACAGATACCTAGACATTTCACTACAAGATAGCCAGGGTATTTGTAAAAGGAACTGGAAACAAGACGACATATTAGTTGCCTTCACAGTTAAGCAGATGCTATATATGAGGAAACAGATGCCACCTTTAAGCAGTATTATCGTTTTACAAAAGCAAATGCTACTGTTTCCATAGAAGAGATGTGCAAGTGATATAAAGTAGCATCCATATGATTGAAAATGGGAAGAGAGGTGGTCCACAACACGTATTCTTTATTGAGCTGTGGGTCACAATTTGGAACCCCCTACCATCTCTTTGGGCTCTTGATATCACATATTGCATTCTATGGAGTTTACCATATTTTCTAAAGCTAAATTTGACAGCACAGGCCTGCTAGAGCTGCTCTTATTTAAAAAACAGAATAATTCACAGTTCACTGCAGTGATTTTCATACCTGAGATGACATTTGGCACTTTTAATTCTGCTGGCAAAGGCACAGGATTCTTTGAACTCTCAGTCTTCATTATAGGAGAATCTGTTATAGTAAGTGGTTTTGACTTAACCTCAGATTCAGGAGTTCTTTTATGAATCTCTGCACTTTTTTGATCTCTTACAGCTGGTTCCAGAACTTGTTGCAGGTGTGAATCAGGCTAAATTGCAAATGAATCAAGCAAATAAAATAGAACAATATTTACGTGTACAGTACACTTACATTGTTGATAAAAGAAATTACAAAAGAACTATCAACTTTTACTACATTATTTCCAGATATGCATTACGTGTGTACAAAGTTTTACATCAAAAACACAGAAATATGCCAGAAGAAATTAGTGTACCAGAAGTTGAATTTCCCTGGTCTGGTACCTTCAGGACCTGACTGTTCCCAAATCAGGGAATTTGCTGGGGAGATCAATGCCAACCCCTGTGGTCCCAGCCGCTGAGGTTCCAGGGCTCTACTCTCTGGGCATGCCTCTTCCGGCTACTGGCCCACCAAGTTTCCGAGGCTCCCCACCCAATACAGGGCCTCCCACACTTCTCTCCCCCCACAGGGCTCCACTCTCCCTAGTCCAGCAATGCTCCTGACACTAGACTACTCGTTTTTCCTCATAAGTGCTCCAGCCCCAGACATCCATGGGGTCACCTCTGATGCTGGGCCAGAGATATTGCCAGACTAAGGAAATCCAGAATACAGAAGTTACTTCATGTTAGAGTCAAATAATTGAAAATATTCTCTAATGATATTGTCTGAGTAACAATGGGCACCACAATAAAAAGATAGCAGATGCATTTCTAAATACTGTCCAGATACAGTAAAACTCCGATGGTCCAGCAGCTGACCATTGGAGCTGCTCTGCCCCCAGCTTCCCCGATTCAGCCGCTGCTAAAACTGACCAGTGGCTGAATCGGGGAAGCCGAGGGCAGAGCAGCTGGAGTGCCGCCGGGTAGGTCCCATAGCGCTGCCCCTCGGGGCTGCAGGACAAACCCGGCAGCACCCCAGCTGTTCCCGATTCAGCTGCTGCTGAAACTGACCGGCGGCTGACTCCAGGAAGCCCGAGGCAGAGCTGCTCTGCCCTGGCTTCCTGGAATCAGCCCCTGATCAGTTTCAGTAGCAGCTGACTTGGGTACACCTGGGACAGAGCAGCTGGGGTGCTGCCAGGTTGGTCCCCATAGCGCTGCCCCTCAGTGCTACTGGACCAACCCGGCAGCGCCCCAGCTGCTCTGTCTCAGGTGTCCCGATTCAGCTGCTTTTGAAACTGACCAGTGGCTGACTCTAGGAAGCCGGGGCAGCGCAGCTCTGCCTCGAGCTTCCTGGAGTCAGCCACTGATCAGTATCAGCAGCGGCTCACTTGGGGGCACCTGGGGTAGAGCAGCTGGGGGGCTGCCAGGTTGGTCTCGCAGCGCCGAGGGGCGGCGCTACCGGACCAACCTGGCAGCACTCTAGCTGCTCTGCTGCAGGCGTCCCCAATTCAGCCTTTGCTGAAACTGACCAGCAGCGGCTGAATCAGGGATGCCTGGGGCAGAGTCGGACTATCGGAAGGGGGGGCTATGAAGGGTCTGGGGTGGCGTCCCCCCCAACCCAGACCCCTCATAGGCCCCCCTTCCGATAGTCCGGCATAGCTGATAATCTGGCACCCCCTGGGTCCTAAAGGTGCCAGATTATCGGAAGTTTACTGTACAAGGAATCTGGATATACAGAAGCTTGTTTAATGGTTGATAAATAATACTATGATTTGACAGAGCATATTTCCATCCAAGACTCTCAAAAGGCTTTACAAAGAAAGGTACAGGTCATTATCTCCCTTTCAAATGGGGAAACAACAAGGTTAAAGCAATTCGTGGATTTACAGGATAACTGCCAGCCTTTCCAGTGTTATTGTGAAACTTGGAGTTTGAACTACAACTAGCCACTTATATGAGAATAACAAACCTGCAGATTATTCTTGATTAGTGATGAGCAACTATTTAGTTTAAGAAGCAACAGACTTTATTCAGCAAAACTCTGTCAGTTTATAATCCTTTTTACTATGTCAGTTTTCCTAATAGTTTCTCATTATTCAATTGAAATAAAATACTCCTCAGTCAGAATTTTGTTCATGATTCTCAATGGAAATAAAAACTGAGGATTAACAAAAATGTGAAAAATAATCAATGTTTTAATAAATAGGCTTTTTATCATTAGAGCTAATTAGGAATTTCCCATTGACATTATTTTGACAGATAATACAACTGACATTTTTCCCAGGACATTTTTATTTTTCCCAAAGTACTTTTTTGATCTTGCACCAAGAAAAATGAAATAAAACATTTGATTGCTGGCATAACCCAAAATGTTTTAGTACTTCATGAATGTTGTTATAATTTGAGCATCTTATGCCCTCACTTTCTCTTCCTGGCTTGGCTCTCTACAAACTACATTTCGCATAATGCAGTGTGGTCTTTTCCTCTGACTGAAACATGTGAGGCAGTAGCAGAAATGTAGTCTGGCAAAAGAGCGAGGTGCACTGTAGAAAATAGACCAAAACTGCACTTTTCTGCTCTCATAGGAAATTGGAGTTTCATGTTAAACTGACTGAAAATGTTTTGTTTTGATTAAAATGATTAAATGAAACATTTCACCATTTCTGAATCAACTTTTTTCCCCTCAAACTTTCAGTTTGTGAAAAATATTGCTTTCAACTTTTCATCCTAATTTAGAATTTTTTTCTTTTTTAAAATGTTGAAATATCAGCATTTCCCTCAGGCTAGAAATTCAAATTCTTGCTCAGCTCTAATTATTAGTTATAATTAATAACTAATTATTAGTTGTAATAATTAATGTTCAGATATACATCCATATTCTCATAAGATTTTTTAAATTGAGAATTGCCATTCAGTAGAATTCATGAATGCCTTGGAATCATCAACATCGATGTGAAATCTATATTTTGTATTCAGTAAAATGACATTTCTTTTTTTACATGTTTTAATTGCAATAAATTTGGTGTGTTCTAGCCAGCCACATTTTTCATAAGTGGCACTCAAGTTAGAGATGTCAAAAGAGGTGCCAGGGACTTATCCTGAAAACATTTATATGCATTCTTAACTATATTATCAGGAGTAGGCATACTGAAATCACTGAGACCACTCAGAGATAGCACAGTTAAGCATGTCTGTAAGTATTTGCAGGCCCATGGCCCGAATAAAGAAAATAAATTATAATCTTATGGTTGCATCTCCTGATCAGAAATGAGGCATGTTAAAAAGGCAGTGGAAGGAAGTTCATTCTGCTATTGCACATCCTGAATATGTTAAATGAATACACACAGCTCAAAGCCTATCAATCTGAGATTTGTCACAAACATGACATGCAAACAAACAAACCAACCCCACTTGGACTGTAAGCTCTTTGGGTTAGGGACTGTCTTTTAGTTCTCTGTTCACATAGCACTAGCACAATGGAGTCTGGGACTGGAATTCCTAAGTGCTACAATAATACAAAGAATAAATAACAAGAATAGCAATATAGTGCGAGGACCTTTGTGCCTTATAATATACTTCACAGTGGTATTAAATGGTATCAATAAATACACCTGTATCTTTTTGCTTAAATTTGCATTTCAAAAATAAATGAAAAGTATTGAACTAAATGACTAAATTCCTTAGAAAAACCAACCTTTAAAGCTTCTTTCTGTGTGAATAGCACTTCTTTCATAGAAGAGTTTTTTGTCCACAGTGATGCTATTGCTTCATATGTTCGATGGCTTGCAGCATATACTTTTTTCCCTGATACCTATTTTTAATTAGTTAAAATGTATTATTTTAAGAAGAAGCTTCACAAATGGTAAGAGTCACAGAACACTTCAAATAAAGCAAATGTTCCCTTGTATTAAACTGTACATTAGCTGAAATATTGGAAGACAGAAAATCTGCATTTCATAAACATAATATATCTCAGACCTCCCCTCACTTCCATTCTTATATTATAAATTGTGTTTAAACTGGTATTGTAAATCATCCATTTACACAAAATTGATTTGAAATTTAATCAGAATGGTTTGAATAAATGAATGCACTAAAGGCTGGAACTGCAAGAAAAGTCAGACATATATGCCACAAACCTGAAAGAAATACGTGACTCATTTTAAGTGGAGTCTTGCTTTATGCCCAGTTAAAACAAATCCCATGGTGAGGAAAGATACAACCAGGAAATAAAAAGAGCTGACTGAAATTAGCGAATATTGCTGTTTTTCTGCACAAAGGTCTGAATTTGTACATTATTATTCAGCTTTTAATTACTCAGACTATTACTGCAACATATATGGAGAGGCTCTGTAGCCAGGGAGGATTCTACTTCCTCACCCACAGAGAGCTATGCACAAAGATCTGGTACTATGGGTATGTATGTACTGTCCTGCAGTTTGAACTACAACAGCATATAATAGCAGTGCACACCAAAATGCTATGCTGAAACACACCCTAGAGATGTGAAGGACTGGTTGACTCTTCAATAAGCAAATGCTAATCGGATAGTGGACAGGATAGAGGCAGCAAGAGGAGGGGGAGAACAAAGGGGGTACTTCAAAGCTGCAGTGCTGCATGGAGCTCAGGGTCAGCGGGAGAGTCCCCAGCTGAACGCGGGCTTCAGCACTTTCACTTTTGAAGTGTAAGAATAGCCCTAGGGCTGTTACACTTCAAAGGCGAAGTTGCCCTATTGACTAATCGAATAGTTGATGCAAAAATGCATCAACTATTCGATTAGTCAATTACCCAATACTTAACATCCTTACCTTCCTGCTCCCTCCTTTGTGGTCACTGCAGGCACAAATCAAAAGGTTCCTCATTCACATGCACATCATCTTGTCTAAAGACAGATACATTTATGCAAACTAGGAACCTTTTAATTTACACATATAGCAGCCACACAAGGGAGTCACAGTGTAGCTCACTGGTGCATGCTATGTGAACTGCAGGGCAATGTAATTAAGCCTGTAAGAGTTTGCATGGGATTCAATATTTGGCTAGGCCACAGAGTACTATCAGGCTACGTCTACACTGGCCCCTCTTCCGGAAGGGGCATGTAAATTTCACTAGTCGTCGTAGGGAAATCCGCGGGGGATTTAAATATCCCCCGCGGCATTTAAATAAAAATGTCCGCCGCTTTTTTCTGGCTTTTAAAAAAGCCGGAAAAGAGCGTCTAGACTGGCCCCGATCCTCCGGAAAAAGTGCCCTTTTCCGGAGGGTCTTATTCCTACTTCAAAGTAAGAATAAGAGCCTCCGGAAAAGGGCACTTTTTCCGGAGGATCGGGGCCAGTCTAGACGCTCTTTTCCGGCTTTTTTAAAAGCCGGAAAAAAGCGGCGGACATTTTTATTTAAATACCGCGGGGGATATTTAAATCCCCCGCGGATTTCCCTACGACGACTAGTGAAATTTACATGCCCCTTCCGGAAGAGGGGCCAGTGTAGACGTAGCCTCACTGTTTGCCTCCTATTAATATGTACTTATGTGAATCCTGAAATGGAATTTTTACAATCATGAAGCAGGTGTTTACTGAACAGAATTACATGGAAGTAGTCACTCATTTATATAGCACTAGAAGATTTACCTGGCATTGCTCCAGTCCTTAACTCAATCAATTTTTGTTTTTCTTCATTTAAATCATTGCTCTGGGATGGGGCTGGAGATGAAGGGTTCAGGATGCATGCTGCCCTAAGGAGAGAGGACTACCCCAGCCCTCTCTTCCCACAGCAGTTTGGAGCCAAGTGAGAAGCACCTCTCTATGGCTACTGCAGCTCCAGCAGACACAGCTGGGGGGAGGGAGGGTATATGTACGGGTTAATCTGCTCCCTGCACTACCCAACCAGGATGAGGAATGGAGCAAACTGTGCACATTCCCATCGCTCCCTGCCAAAGGGGAACAGCAATATTCCTGTTTGGGAAGGAGGGGGTGCTGCAGCCCCACTACCTTCCCTAATGTGCACCTGGAGGGTGGGAGGCTCAAGGCTGGGACAGATAGGGAAGTAGGGCACACCACAGTAAGCCCCTTTCACCCATCTGGTGATTCGGTCTCTGTTCTGTATGGTTTTATGTTTCCCTATACGTATGGGGGATGGGAGGAAGAGCCTCAACTTGCTCCCACACACAACAAAACCTTTATTTTGCTTTATACCATACAGAGGAAGCTGTATACCATATTTGATGGTCCTAGCTCTTACAGTTTAGAAGGAGTTCTTGAACAGATGGACAGACATATCATAGATAAATGCTACTCTAATGTGGTGACTTCTTTGGGCAAATATGCTAGTTAAAAACACAGCTGTAGATTTCCACCAGTCATCCAAATAATTATTACATACGTTATTGGTAGGCTAACAGTTGGAATCAACTTGAAAAGTTTCTGTTAATTACAAGTAGTTAAAGGGAGTTAAATCCCACGAGTTTCTAACAGAAGAGTCTGCCTCACTTTACAGCTCACAACCTCACTATAATCAGACATAAGGGCAATGTTCAGCTTGTTTCAAGATTTCTAAGTATCGTTTATCAAAAGGCTTCAGTAAAGCCATTCTTGATATCTAGATTCTACTTGATCACAGAGGTAGGAGCTCTTGTACCTCAAGAATTTTGCGAAGAAAGAAAGATTTGAGAGTCTAAATACAGAAAATCGCCCAAGCAGCAAGGGCATTATAAAACTTTTTTAAATAGGAAAAATATTTTGTAGTTCAAGAACAATGTTCTTGATAATAATATTCTTAACCCTCTCAATCTAATGGTAATACAAAATAATCAGATACAACCACATCATATATGCAAAAATCTAAATATAGCACAATACATTTTCTACATGAGTAGCAAAAAATATTGTGATCAGTATTCTAATTAGCTAGCCAACAAGCAAACTTCAAGATTATAGTCACAAGAAAACAGTGAGGGGGAATTCCCTGTTTCACATAAATCCAGCAATGGATGCACTATAAAAGAAAAGAGCTTCAGAAATATCAACTGTGTATCAATTGGGCAACTTCTTGTATCATGTTAATTTACTGAAATGAGTTGCTATTAAATGAAATTTTCTGTTGATTAAAAATTTAGTTATATAGTATATAAAAATGAAATTCTCCACTATCAAAATAAGAATTAAATACGGAAAACAGAACTAATTTGGTCAAATAAATTCAACCATTTTATTTATTTCTGATGAACACGTAATCAACATACACATTATATATAAGCGGACACAATTATATCTCTGGAAATTAAATACTGCATATGAGTTGCAACGTTTCTGTCTCACTTAGCTTAAACATTGAAATACTGATACTGTCACACTATAAAAAAAAATTAAAACACTTACCTTCGTAATTACTACTGACTGAGCTGGGTAACAAACGGATACTGCTAAAGTGGCAAGCCCAAGTGGATAAGCAATTTTCTTAAATCTAGAACCTGTATAAGCCACACAAATAATTTAAACAGGAACTAGATACGAATGAAACATAGTACTGGATAGCTATATAATTTTAACCTCTGACTCTAGGCAACTACATAGATCAAAATCTAATGCAGATATGACTGGCACAGAGTTAGTTTCTATATTCCAATGGGCCAATTGATGTTTCATTAAAATTTACTGAAGTAAAAAAACGAAGCTACACCTTCAATTATTAAATATTACTAACATCTTCTTTATAAGTAGTCCAGTGTCCACTGTTTCTTATTAAATATTACTAAAATCTTCCTTATAAGTAGTCCAAATTCCACTGTTTATTAATGTTTTGTCTGCCATCACATTGCCCAACTCCCTCACTTTCTCAGATCTTTATGAATACTCCTACCCTTGTATTCTTGACTATTTTACATAATTTTTCAATATCTGTTAATTTTGCCACTTTACTGTTTTCCCCACCTTTTCCAAATCACTAAAGAATATATTAAACATTTGTCCTATTACGTATCATTGAGCAATCTGTTGTTAACACTAATCTCTTACTCCTATTCTTGGTTTACAGTCTCTTAGGGTACGTCTACACAGCAGCACTATTTCGGAATAACATTACAAGCTTTTATTTAGAAATAATATCAAGATGAAGGACTTCTTACTCTGACTCCAGGAACCCTCATTTCACGAGGAGTAAAGGAAGACGAAGGAAGAGCAGTCTTTCTTCGACTTCTTATTGTGTAGACAGTGCCAAAAAGCCAAAGTAAGCTATTTTGACTTCAGATATGCAATTGATGTAGCTGAAGTTATGCAATTTAATTTGACTTTAGCCCCTCTGTGTAGATGTACCCTTAGTTTCCAATCTATAATAGTTCTTTCATACCAAGATGACTTAAGTTTAATAGCCTAGTGACACAATTCGGGAAAGTTTTTTTGAAAGTCCAAATAAATTATATCTATTTGTTCACTTTTACCCACTATGTCGTTGACACTTAAAATCTACTGACAACAGAAAAAGAACAACATTTTCTTGAATAAACTATGCTGGTTTTTCTGTATCGCCTACTGATTGATGTCATATAACTTTATGTAAGTACTGTTTCAAGCATTTTACCAGGTACTGAAATAAAAATCATTTGCAAATAACATACCCAAACATCTGTTGTAAAAATAAGTATTTGCTACCCTTCAGTGTATAGTACACTATATTAATCAGTTTGCATATTTTTGCTAATAGCTTTACCATTTCAATTCACCCTTGGATAAACACTATTCAGTCCTGGTGATTTGTTGCGCTTTGAGGACTTTTTCATGTGAACCAAGGTCTAATTTATTAACTGCTTCTTGCACTTTTTCTTGAGACCCTTCAAATGCTGACAGTGGCTCATTGTTATTACCTATTGATTGTCATCTATCATGTTTCAAAAAATGCCTATTTTTTCCAAAGTTGCCTTTGATTGCTTTTAACCCCTGCATATTTGATTGCACTTTGAAATCCTTTCCTTATGTCTAGGATGTCAGTTCCCCAATTAGTCCTGTGGTACCTAATGCATTTAAATCCCTCCTTTTTATTGTACTGCCACAGTATCATCCAAACAGTGGGCTATGACATAGATTTGGGGCTGTTTACAAATCCAAGGAAATAAAGATAATTTACAAATGTGATGTTCCAGTCCTGCCCAGGTTCAATGTGTTTGTGGCTTTACCTAAAAATCCTATTGCTGTAAATTTCCAAAATCTAAATCATTACTTTTCCTGACATTTATTCTTATGAACATTTCAGAAGGAAATACTTGTAAACTCTACAGCAATGCAATTAAATATAAAACCTACAAAATTATTTTATAATTTAACAAAAATTAAGTCTGGGGATCTTGAATGTATATTTCATAATTTTATGAAAATTAAATCAAATAATTTTGAATAGATCAGTTCTGTTGAGCACCTCTATTGCTGTCTCAGAGCATCAATTCCCCAATATCTTACACACCTCCATTTTAGCATTTCATGTCATAGCTACCATCATTCTGGCCTAGGAGCACTGAGAGAGACTCTTCAGTGTCCTTTACAAATACTTTTGGATTGGCCAGGAGTATATCAAAAGGTTTAAGATGCTCTAGTTTTCATTGTGAGGTTTAATGGCTATCTAGATTTATATACCTTTCTTATGAACGTAGAAGCAATGATTATGATTATTTATACTGTGTAGTAATTTAAACTAATTATCAAATAAAAAATTACCAAAGAAAATTAAGACATTTCTGATGGCACAATAGGGTCCTATATTGCTAATAATAATTTTAATTATAGAATTAAATATAAAATTGTTATTTTAAAAACAGTAAATTAAACAAAGCTATAAAAGAAAAATGTCTGCTAGCAGCCCTTCTACATAATCTGAAATCTTGTGGGGTTTTTTGGAAATGTAACTGTTCACAAGTATTAAAAAGGTTTTTACCCAAAACTTAAGTCAAAATTGCAGAAAGCATAAAACAAAGTATTATTAAAGATATGTCACACAATTACTAATCTGACAGTGTTTGAAAACAAAACAAAACCAACCAACTAAACAAAAAAAAAAAAAAAAAAAAAAAAAAAAAAAAAAACATACCTCTTCTTGCCAGAACTAAGCCAGTAAGGCCTGAAATTGTAATTACAGCAACTTTTGGAAGAAATTCTGTAGGTGGATTCTTCAGATAAACATATGTAGCTTTAAAAAAAATATCAAAACAGCTATGGTATAATAACTGAAGATTAATCAAATGTCTTTTTTCCCCTTCATTTTAAGACAGAACAGTAAAGTCAAATCTGAATTCTGGGGGAGGCCCAATCTTACAATTGGACCCGCTTTTACAGACACCTGCATCCATGTCCAGCTCCACTGACTTATTTTGCAGGCATACACATGGGAGTCAGAACTGCATATCAGGATTCTAATGTATCATTCACAAAATATACATTTCACAAAGTTCACAATCATGCTCCTAAGACACCTTTTGGTATTTAGTAAAATGCTTGCTCAAAGCAAATGACAGGGTTTTAATTTTTCATTGTTATGTCAAAAATGTACTTTAATATTGATGAGAGGAGATACCACAAGGCTGATATTTCTTGATTTTAAAATAACAATAATGCTCCTATATAGCCTTTTTCATCAGTAGAGCTCAAAGTCTTTCATGATCTTTAATGTATTTATTCTTACGATGCCACATTTTTACAGAACTGAAGCACAGAGAGACTCGCCCAAGGTCACATAGGATGTCTGCAGAGGAGAAGGGAATTGAACTGGGCACACCCAAATCCTAGGCTAGGACCATAACAACTCAACCATCCTTTCTTTCTGTATATTTTTGGCTGTTAATTTCAGAAATGCATCTTTAATACAAAGAGTATTTTTATCTTCAATACCTGAATTAAGATCAAACTGTGAATTATAAATGAAAACTAAACTAAGGAAGCAAGGGAAAGGAATTATTTTCTCCAGCATAGCAGTTTGGTATGGAACAGCTATGTAGCCTCCTCTCTGGTATGGATTGCAAATAGGATTTGGACTGCCTATGCACCTATGTGAAAATTTAAGAATGTGGATCACCCCCCAACACAAACCATGCTTTGTTCTGCTAAGAGAAAACACTAGGGAGAAAAGTTCTGCAGGAGGATCTAGAGACTTTGTATGAGGTTTCTTGCTACATTCCTGTTTTGTTCCACCTTGCAGTACTGTCATGAAAGTTCTTTGATATTTAGCAGCTTCTGAACCTAAAGAGGGACAGGGTAACATATGGCTTCAAACGTCATCTAATATTAAAATAAAAGGAATTACAAGTTAGCTGAGTCATAATTACAAAGACAGCAGGAACTTCCTTTTTGTTTTCAAATAAGAGACTATAGTAAGTAACCTGAAGCCAGTTTCTAGAGAAGACTTCAAATGGCCTTTTGTATTAATAGTGTTTGCTCTAGTACAATACAAATATTTTTGACAGAATTTGCTGTTCTCCGGTATAAACCAGCTTTGCAACTTTCATAGCCAAACAATAAGCAAGAGGAGACTAGTTTTAAATTTTGACAATATGACTCACCTACCTTTTCCAAACTGTATTGAATCCATTATCCCATTTTTAATAAGGACATAGGCATCCTACACAAAAGAAAATGTAGGTAAAGTGAACTTTATTTTAAATTGAAGTCTTCAATGCCACAGATACAAAACTGACACACACTGGAGTACATACTTTTCAACTTTTGTCCAAGAGAATTGAGTAATTACATAACAAGTAAAAGAAACAGATCAGTCAAAAAGCTTTTAAAATGAAAAATGCAAATACATTTCTACTTCACTCCCAGTGTATAAAATGTATATTTAAATTATATGTGGATGGGGTGACAGATATTACAAACTCATGGAATATCTTTAGGGACCACATTGCATTAAGCAACTGAATGGTTTATATATCATTGTGAGCCAGTGAAAGCATATAACTTCAAGGCTGAAGGGCTGCTACAGCTCTTCCAGGAACTAGGAACTGTGTGTGTAAAGGGGGCATAAAGGTGAATCACTCACTTTATAAACACCTACAGAGCAATATGATTCATTGGAACGCGTTCACATACGTGTTCAAACTGGGTTTTCCAGAGACCAACAGAGAGAGTTTTAGGGATAAAAAGGCAGCATTCATACAGCCTCGGGGCTTTCTTTCTGTTCTACAGAACATACTGTCCTGTAGGGGCCCCAAGTCTTGTGGTAAGATCAGAAATAATTTGTCTTACAAGGGCTCCATAAGACTAAGGGGCAAAAACTGGTGTATTTAGTGTGTGTTTAAATCTATTTATTGTTTATTATGCTTTTACCTTACGAATAGACTTACTTGCTTAGAAAGAGCTGTATGGTAACTTGTGACTGCTGGCAATACCAAATTCATAGACCTGAGAGAGAAAACAACACCGACTGCTATGGGCAGATTGGCTTGCTGGAGGTATTGCAGTGTAAGGCAGGGAGATAGGTATCTTAAAACTCCCCAGTCAGAAAGGACTGGGACAAGGGTCCTTGCCCAGAGACAGCTGGAGACTTGACTAGGCACTCTTAGGCTACGTCTTCATTGCCAGTTCTTCTGGCAGAAAATATGCTAATGAGGAACTCATTAGCATAAGTCACAATCTCATTAGCATATTTTCTGCCGTTTTTTTTCACAAAGGGTTTTTGCGCAAAAAGAAGCACTGTGGATTTTTTTTTTCAAACCCCTCATTTTGCACAAGATTCTTGTGCCTCTCTGGAACAGGCATAAGAATCTTCCACAAACATCCACATTGCTTCTTTTTGCGCAAATACCCCTTGCACAAAAAGAAACAGCAGAAAATATGCTAATAAGATTGCAACTTATGCTAATTAGTCCCTCATTAGCATATTTTCTGCTGGAAGAACTGGCAGTGAAGATGTAGCCTTAGAGTGGACTATAGAGGGGGATATGGGGCAGTTTCCCATAAATCATGAGAGATAGTACCTTTTAAAATTTCTCCTTCTCTCACACACACAATCACTCTTGTATGCACTGGAAGTTTTTCCAAATTTCAACATAACATTCCTTGAAAAAAATGGTATAGTAATTTAAAAGAAATAATCGTGGAAGAAAAAATAAGAGCATAGAACTGTAAAAAGTTGTTCTTCATTGTATCTGAAATAGGTGATGTAATATTATTTAATAGAATATGTAAGTTTGGGAACACCCACAACAGGCCTTTCAGTAACAAAAAAGGAATAGCCATCAATAGTCAGACGGTCTAATTGCTCATCAACAACCAATCTGCTATCCCAGAGGCTTCTCTGAGAAGACACATCCACAATGGAGACCACTTGACCAATGGGGATCATCTGACTCCCATATCCCAGTGAGAATCTTTCAAGCAACCAGAAGTATAAAAGAAAGACAGTGACATCATCATTTGGCCTCTCCCCCATCCCAATTCAACATCTGGAAGAATGTCTGGAGGACAAAGACTTTGGAGTGCGGAAATTTGGTCTAAGACTGAAGGAGCCCTAGCCTGTGCATTGAGGAACTGAAATCTGCTTCTTCTATCTGTCAGGGAGAGAAAAACTATTTCAATTTAGCCCTTCACTCA
Organism: Pelodiscus sinensis; assembly: GCF_049634645.1. Lineage (NCBI taxonomy): Eukaryota > Metazoa > Chordata > Testudines > Trionychidae > Pelodiscus > Pelodiscus sinensis. Next base: position 15,298,637 of record NC_134723.1, read on the forward strand.
ACTGGACGTTTAGGATTTAGATGTGTTTTTACATTTTATTTTCTTAAGGTAATTACATCTGACCTTTATGATTACCAATTATAATCACTTACATTCTTTTTATGTAGTTGTTAAACATATTTTAATGTTTTATCTTAACAGAGTTTGTTAAACTTCTTGGGAAATCTCAGCTCAGGTTACAAAGACTGGTGCACGTCCACTTTCCTATCAAAAAGTGGTGAACTAAGTAGTCATGCTTCTGACTAGTGCAAGACAGTATAATTCTCGGATGCAAGACTGGGCATCTGGAGGAAATTTGTTGGAGCCTCCTTATTGATGGTTCATGAGTAGCTGGGAGATCATGCATGTTACATTTTTGATGTTTATGGATGTTTGTGTGAGTGCAGTGCCTATCAGAGACTTGTAGTTTGACATAAGCATCACAATGTGAGAAAGAACCCAGGCTGGTGGGACAGAAGGCTCAGTGGTCCGACAACACAGGTTGCGCTCTGAGGGCTCATCACAGTGCACACTCCCACAACAAATGGAATGAGGGAACCAATATAAAGTGTTATTGGCTTTTTACATGTTGGCATATATTGTACACAACTTGAAGGTAAGGAATGCTGTGGTTTCCGCAATGTGCTCAGCAAAACACCCTAGAGGTATGTCTACAGGAAGATTAGAAATTATGAAGGATTACATGGATTCACTGTGAGTTAGATCTGGTGTACACTAGGAACTACTGCCAGTATACTGATGTGATTATTTTTACTACATTTTTTATGCTGGCAAACCTCCTGTTGGAGATGTAGTTTATACCAGCAGAAGAGTGCTTCTGATGATACAGTTTATCCTAGCTCCCTAAGTAAAATAAACTATGCCAGCAAAAGTGTATTTTTGCCAAAATAATGTGTTTACACAGAATTCCTGGTAGTACAGAAGTCGTCCCCTACCCCCCAAAAAAACAAAAACAAAATAAAAAACCCAAGCAATATTTCTATACCATCAAAACCTTAAATGTACAGCTGGCCTGTAGTTTAGATCCAACTGTGGCCAGTATTATTCAAAAGATATTAAAATTGTGACAGTTTTTCAGAATCGTTATCCAAGATCAATTGGTCGTTTCAGTCAGTTGCTAAAGGACCAAGGTGCACTTTAGAAAACTACTGTCACCTTTGTGGAGAAACACATAAGTTCACTGACAATGTCATTTCTAGAAGCAGTTTCAAGATAGCATAGGGAAACTCTTAGGTTTTGTCTTCACTGCAAGTTCTTCCGGTAGAAAATATGCTAGAGGGGCTCATTAGCATAAGTCGAGATCTCATTAGCATATTTTCTGCCGTTTATTTTTGTGCAAGGGGTTTTTGCACAAAAAGAAGCAGTGTGGACTTTTTTGTGTGTGCAAAACCCCATTTTGCGCACCTCCGCCCCCGCGTCCACACTGCTTCTTTTTGCACAAAAAGAAATGGCAGAAAATATGCTAATGAGATATCAACTTATGCTAATGAGTCCCTCATTGGCATATTTTCTGCTGGAAGAACCTGCAGTGAAGATGAAGCCATACTGAGGTACCTTCCATTCTATAATTGCTATATAGAATAAGAAGGGACTTTAATTTCTAAGACTATGAATCTGATGTATTTCACACACTACACTGATGTATTTGAAATGCTTGCAGGTCATTCTTTAGCTGACAGAGTTATATACAGGGCTTGCCAAGCAGCGCAGTATTGCGCATTTCTGCGCATGGGCAGATCACTCTGTGCCGGCTCTTCCGGGTTGTAATCTACTCGCCATGGGCGAGTAGATTACATTATTTGTCGAGCCCTGTTTATATATATGATGCTTTGCTGCACAAGTGATTATTCCTTTTTGATCTAGTCTAAACTAAGGATGTTAAGTATCAGATAATTGACCAATCAAATAGTCAATGCATTTTGCATTGACTATTCGATTAGTCAATAGGGCACCTCAGCCTTTGAAGTGTAGCAACAGCCATAGGGCTGTTGCTACACTTCAAAGGTGAAAGTGCCACGTGGTGCCTGGAGTCACAGTGTTTCAAAGTGGCAGCGCCACATGGTGCCCATGGTCAGTGGAGGAGTCCCCAGCTGATCCCAGGCTCCGTGCGACACTGTTGCTTTGAAATGCTGCGAGGAGCCCTATGCTGAGCTCCCCGCAGCATTTCAAAGCGGTAGCAACACACGGAGCCCAGGGTCAGTGGGGGAGTCCCCAACTGATCCCGAGTTCCATGTGGTGCTGTCGCTTTGAAATGCCGCATGCAGCCAAGGGTCCCAGCTGGCCTCGAGTTGCACACAGTTTTTCAAAGTGGCAGTACCGCGTGGAGCCCAGGGTCTGGACCAGGCCTCAAGCAGCGCTTTAAAGTACTGCCTCTACTCCTCCCCCTTGCTGCCTCTATCTGACAGAGGTAGCGTGGGGTGGGAGGAAGTGACTAGTTGATTATCCTGTCGACTAGACTGTCACGTCACATCCCTAGTCTAAACAGTAGAAGCAAATCTCACATCTACATTAGGAAATTATTTTGAAATTACTAAATTTGAAATAACAACTTGAAATAACTAATTTGAAATAAGCTTATTCCCTGAGAAAAGCAAGAGTAAGATTTTGAAATAAACAGCCATTATTTTGAAATAACAGACTGGGTAATGTGAATGTTCCGCTCATTATTTTGAAATAACTCCCTAGTATAGACCAGGGCAAAGTGATTACAGAATGCCCTATTTTTAAGATAAAAGACAAGGCACACTGAACTTATATTAAAAGGAAGCATAGAAACATTTTGCTTTTACTTTACTTTTTTAAACATTCATAATAAGCACAATTAATAGATGATTAATAAAGGAAAATATGATGACGAATGTCAAAATAACAATGTTCGCCATTAAGAGTTATTATTTGTTAATAGTGATGATATAGTCAGAGCTGAGATACAACAATTTTGCTCTACACTTGAAATATTAAACATCTCTAATAACTGCATGGTATTTATTCCCAAATTACTACTTTGTTTTGGAAATCACTACATGTTTCAAGGATTCTAACAACATAACCTTTTCAGTCATTGTTTCTTAAATTACACAAAACAGTTCAATACTGACTGGCAGCCACAGAGAATTATTCAGGAGAGGTATGTGAAATCCAGTTGATCTTAAGTGTAAAGATGAGAATGACAAAGTGATAAATCAAATCAGAGTATCACCATTATAGTTTGTTATAATAACAAGCTATCTCCAGATTCCTTCCAAAAGAGTGAGGGGTTATTTTAGTACAAAAAAGCAATTTATAGTGACTGGTGACCCCTTCTCAAAAGGATACTCACCCTGAAATTTAGTCAATGTAAAATAAAAATAGTTTACATGTTATTTTCAGATACTACACTTTGCCTTAATAACTTCTACCATTTTTTGTATTTTATAAACAGGACTTCATTTTTGTAAATATTTTCTCTTCACTTTTGTTGTATGAAAGAGTCTCACAAACAAAAAGGAAAATTGACTATCTGGGGGATACTGTGAAGTTGGCTATACACAAAATATTTTCAAATTCATAAAGTAAAAAAACCCAAAAAGACACAGGAGATAGCCATGGTAGTCTGTATCTGCAAAAACAATAAGGAGTTCTGTGGCACCTTAGGGTACATCAACACAGCAGCGTTATTTTGGAATAACGGATATCATTTTAAAATAACAAAATGCATGGCTACGCAGCAAGCCATTATTTTGAAAAATGTTGCAATGGAGTACTTCTTACTTCAACTTCTATAACCCTCATTTCACAAGGAGTAAGGGAAATTGAAGGAAGAGCATTCTTCCTTTGACTTCCTGCTGTGTAGACAGTGCCAAAAGCCAAATTAAGCTATTTCGACTTCAGCTATGCAATTGATGTAGCTGAATTTGCATATTTTAATTTGACTTTTGTCTTGCAGTGTAGATATGCCGTAGAATTTGCAGATTTATTAGCACATAAGTTTTCATGGGTAAAACCCACTTCATCAGATAAATTGGAGTGGTGTTATTAGAATCATGGGTATATCTAAAAGGGCAACAAAAGAAAGAGAGTACTTGTGTCAACGAGGCTAATCAAATCAGTATTGAACCTTTTCCTTCTTAGGGAATATTGCATTTATACTTAGCATGAGGATAGAGTATGCATGAAAATGAAAGTCAAGGCAACCTTCTACATAAACTGTATGAATGTGCAAAAAAATTCTTAGTTGAAGAGGACAAGGCCAAAGATATGATAATAACACAGTCTTTAAACAGTGAGATTAACAAATGAACATATATGGAAAATTTGGTCCCATTTCTGTAAAGAATTATGCCTCAGTTAATATGTCTATTGAGCAAGGGTAGGATATCGACTTTATTTTTAAAAGTGATTTAGATTAAACAGACAAAAATTAAAATGCAACAGCACTGGAAAAGAACAGTATAGCTAACATATGTCACTCTTATTTTAATGAAGTTGTGATTTTGAATGCTTCCATTAGATCAGAAGGGGAACAATATATTTGGTGGGGGACCACTAAGATTTTGGGTAAGTGATCAAAGGCTGCACTTTTCTATGGAGGAGAAGTGGGATCTAGGATGGAGGCTGCGTACAGAAGGGCATATGGGGTAAGTGACTGGGGTGCAGGTGATGGTGTGGGGTCTGAGAGGATGTTTGGGTGAAGGAGCGGGGTGTGACCTGGGGAGGGGAATGGGGTGCAGCGTCTGGGAGGGTGCAGGAGAGGATTCTGGTCTGAGGGAGGGATGTAGAAGAAGTACAGGGTCTGGGAGGGAGCTGTGACCTTGGGAAGGGGGGTGCAAAGGGTGTGGATGGTAACCTGGGAGACAGCTTAGGGATGCCAGAAGCAAGCTCTGGCTGGGAGGCACTTATCTAAGCATCTCCCGGCCTGTTGCTCCCCCAAGGTAGGCTGAGGTCCCTGCAGCCCCAGACTGCTTGAAAATATAGGCTCCTCCCTCCACGTGACTCAACTCCAGGTGAGGGAAAAGGATTGCACTGCCCCCTGCTCCCAGGCCAATCTCTCAGCTCCAATTGTCTGGTTGTTTCCAACCAATTTGAGCTGAGAGATCGGCTGAAGTCAGTTTTTATTGGCCGGTTATTTCTGGCCAATAGGAGCTGAGGATTGAGCTAGGGGCAGGGAGATCACTCAAAGTTTCCCTCCTGCATGAACAGCAGACAAACATAGGGACTGCTCTTTAAACTGGGGCAGCTGCATGCTTGGGCATGCCAGCAAGGTGGTCCATGGGCCAGATCCAGTGGCTTGGAGTTCCGCAAGTGGAGATCCAAGTGGAGTTCCACAAGGGTCTGTTTTGGGACCTGTACTGTTCAATATCTTCATCAATGATGTAGATACTGGGATAGAGAGTACGCTTATTAAGTTTGCAGATGATACCAAACTAGGTGGGGTTGCAACTTCTTTGGAGGATAGGGACATAATTCAAAATGACCGTAGCAAGTTAGAGAAATGGTCAGAGGTAAAAAGGATGAAGTTTAATAAAGAGAAATGCAAAGTGCTCCACTTAGAAAGGAACAATCAGTTCCAAACATACGAGATGGGAAGCGACTGTCTAGGAAGAAGCATGACGGAAAGGGATCTAGGGGTCATAGTGGACCACAAGTTGAATATGAGTCAACAGTGTGATGCTGTTGCAAAAAAAGCAAATATGATTCTAGGTTGTATCAACAGGTGTGTTGTAAGCAAAACTCGTGAAGTCATTCTGCCGCTCTACTCTGCACTAGTTAGGCCTCAGCTGGAGTACTGTGTCCAGTTCTGGGCGCCATATTTCAAGAAAGATGTGGAGAAATTGGAAAGGGTACAGAGAAGAGCGACAAGAATGATTAAAGGTCTAGAGAACATGACCTATGAAGCCAGGCTTCATGAACTGGGCTTGTTTAGTTTGGAAAAAAGAAGATTAAGGGGGGACATGATAGCAGGTTTCAAATATCTAAAAGGGTGTCACAAGGAGGAAGGAGAAAATTTGTTCCTTTTGGTTTCTGAGGACAGGACAAGGAGTAATGGGCTTAAAGTGCAGCAAGGGAGGTTTAGATTGGACATTAGGAAAAAATTCCTAACTGTCAGGGTGGTCGAATATTGGAATAAATTGCCAAGGGAGGTGGTGGAATCTCCCTCTCTGGAGATATTTAAGAACAGGTTAGATAGACATCTGTCAGGGATGGTGTAGACAGAGCTTGGTCCTGCTTTGAGGGCGGGGGGCTGGACCCGATGACTTCTCGAGGTCCCTTCCAGTCCTATGATTCTATGATTCTATAATTGAAATGCAGTGATAAATAAAAAGTGACCTGTTAAGCACACTGCTGTTTGGTTTGGACTGCAGAGAAACAGAAAAGATCATCTCCCTTTACACACACCTTTCTTGGCTCTCTACTAAGCTCAGGACAGGAGTACCATTCATACTTGTCCCTTATACACCATGGTTATTTTGATTCAATGAAGTGCCCAACAAACTGGATGGAATAAGTATATTATTAAAGTACAGCATAAGTATTAAGTCAAGAATTCAAACACATTCAAGCATCAAACTATATTTCTTACCTTGCATCGCTCAACGTAACGACTAGTTTTGTTTCTCAATGTAGAAAACCCCACCTGCAAATGACCAGGCTCTTCTTCAATGTATCTAGATTTCAGAGGCGGCACACAATAAATGGGGAGCTGAAAAGAAAAAGAACCTATTCTATTGAGGTAGTTTTAGAAACCTACAGAAGTCATTAGATGCAAATAGTAAATTTTAGAAACAACTTTAAAAAAAATAGCAAATGGTCTTTCTTCCCATAAGAAAACAAAGCCTCCATACCATGTTATATCTATAAATTTACTTTACAGAACTGGTGCTGATTAATTAAATTCTTGGTGAGGAGAAGCATTATGTAAGTATTAATAATTAGCATTATTATAGAATATGATATAGTCACACACACTCCTACTTTAGAAAATAAAATGAAGGCAAGAATTGGAAAACAAGTCTTTTTAATATTAAACTCTATATAAACATGTGATATTACTTAAAATTTAACTTTACAGAAATAGTAAAATGCAAGTCTCATTAAATACTGTTGTGCTGAATTGTGGCTAGGTGTGTGCCTGACTTCTGGTTGATAATGTGAAGTGTCAGTATGAAAAAAACAGTGTATGTAGATCCAATAAATCTCACAGGTCCTGTATATATTTTAGGTGAATGACAGTACTTAAACCACACAACGGTTATAGAGAAACACTACTGTATTCTTGCATGTTCAAAAGTTTCAGAGGGATAGCTGTGTTAATCGGTAAGGCTGTGTCCAGACTCAGGGGTTTTTTCGGGAAAAGTAGCCTTTTTCCGAAAAAACTTCACCTGCGTCTAGACTGCAGCTGCGTTCTTTCGAAATTAAATCGAAAGAACGCGGCTTTTCTTTCGACGGCGGTAAACCTCATTTCACGAGGAAGAAAGCCTTCTTTCGAAAGTGCTTCTTTCGAAAGAAGGCATTCTTGTATGTAAATAGGGCTTCTTCGAAAGAGAGCATCCAGACTCACTGGGTGCTTTCTTTCGAAAAAGCGGCTTGCTCTTTCGAAAGTTCCGCGTGCAGTCTAGACGCTCTCTTTCGAAAGAGGCTTGCAGTCTAGAGCCTCTTTCGAAAGAGGCTTGCAGTCTAGACATAGCCTAAGGGTGCATCTACACAGCACAGTTATTTTGAAATAACAGCCATTATTTTGAAATAACAATGCAAGTGTTTACATAGCAATTCCATGTTTTTGAAATAATGGACATCTTATTCTGAAATCTGTAAGTCTCATTCCACGAGGTATAACGCTTATTCCGAAATAGCTATTTCAGAATAGTAGTAGTGTGGACACTCTACTGTTGTTATTTTGAAATAGCGCCTCCTCAGGGCCATTCAAAGCAATTACTCCCCAGTGCCTCCTGGAGCTCTAATTCGAGGTAGCACATCCACATTAGAAAAGCCTGCATTGGACTAATTTTGAGGCTTCCCAGTAGTAGATGGTATCATGAGCTTTCATGAGCAAGTGGGATGTGCCTACGAAACCTCATAATATATTTGTTAGTCTCTAAGGGTATGTCTACAATAGCTCGTTAATTCGAGCTAGGTAGGCAAATCAGTCAACCGGAGTTGCAAAGGAAGCCCGGGATTTAAATATCCCGGGCTTTATTTGCATGTTCCTGTCCGGCCGCCATTTTTAAATCCCCCTTAGTCCAGACTAACTGCCCGCGGCTACACACGGCAGTTTAAAGTTAATCCGAACGAAGTCCTTAGTTCAGATTAACTGTTACTCCTCATTCCACGATTGACCAGTAGATTGCGAGGCATTTGGGCACCCCTGAGAAGCCCCACTACCTACCTCTAGTGTAGTGCAGGCTTCCTGCGGGGTGGATGGAAGTCCTGTCTGAAGCCCGGAAGATCCCGGGGATTCCGGAAGTGCACGGGCTGCTCCCCTCCCACAGCTCTGTTGCATGCTGGGGGAGGGGGCGTCAGCCCTGGAGGAGGAGTGCGGCAGTTTCCCTGCGCTGCCGGCGTGGGAGGGCTGAGTCGAGTGCAGGGCTTTCCCTGGGCTGCGGGAGCAGGGGGTTGGCTCCGGGGTTTGGCCTGGGGCAGGCACCCGCGGGGGTTTGGCCGCGCTGCGGGAGGGTGAGGGGGGGATTGGCTTGGCCGCGTCGGGCCAGGCTGCAGGAGAGGGGGGGGTTGATTCCAGGGCAGGCGCCCACAGGGGTTTGGCCCTGCCATGGGAGAGGCGGTTTGGCCCCGGGGTAGACGCCTGCGGGGGTTTGGCTGTGCTGTGAGAGGCACGCGCCGGCTTCCCTCAGGGGCGTGGGCGGGGAGAATCCTGGGAGGAGGCGATAGCAGGGGACTCTCTGCCCCCAGTCTCCCTTGTTACCTCCCCTCTCTCCCCAGCCCCCTGTTCCCTCTTCCCCAGCCTCAGAAACCTGTCCCTATTGGCACCCTGTCCAAACAGGTTCCCTGCCCTTCTCATAAATAAAGACAATGCAGAAACTTTTTGTGTTTGACATAGTATTTTATTTGAAAATGAAGCCTGGCCAAAAAACCCCAACTGGGGCCAAGCCCCCATCTGGCCACAGCATCATGACACTCCTGCACTCCCCTTTCCCCCAGATCCTACATCTCAGCCTCATACACTGGAACCCCCTGCTCTGAACCCGTCACATACCCCAACCCAAATTCCTGAACCCTACATCCAGAAGTCTGGCTTACTTAGTATCCTAACCCTACATCTGACCCCAACACTGCCCGGCCTGGAACTCCCTCCCCAAGCCAGTGTTCCCTTATCCACTTCCTCCTGCATCCAGATTTCCTCCCAGAGCACGCACCTTTCACCCCTTCCTGCACCCAAATCCCTCATTCCCACCCCGGAGCCTACACATCCTGTCTCAAGCCAGTGAGGATACGTCTAGACTGCAGGAGTTTTTCAGGATTCCGGAGATATCCCAGAAAAACTCTTCTGCATCCAGGGATGTGTTTGTTCTTCCACTTCTTTTAGTGGAAGAGCAAACATGATCTTTCGGTCACCCCATAGTCCTCTTTCCACGAGGAATAAGGGGGCTTCCAAAAGAAGGGTTTTTTCTGACATTTGGTCAAGTCTAGACAGGCCAAATGTTGGAAAAACTTCTTCCTACAGAAGAATTGGGGGGGGGGGGGAGCAGCAATGTAAGGGCTGGGGATAGCAAGTGATGGAGAGGAGGTGAACAGAGAGGGCGGGGCTTCAAGGAAGGGGTGGGGCAGTAGATCTTGGCTTGTTCTGTCATTTAAAAAGTGATCTTGGGTGTAAAAAGGTTGGAGACCACTGTGTTAGACTGTGCAAACTGCATGTGCGCATTAACTGCTTCACCCTCCTGATAATTCACCATTAAACAGAAGCTTCACATATTTTGGGTGGAGTTCTGCAACAGGACCTGTTTAAGTACAAAGAGTTTGAAAGAGCAGATATTGGTTTAAGGGGCCAAGCAGATGGACAATTTCCAGCTCTCTGTAAGGAGTGCCACTGGACAGTATAACTAAAGTTCCCAAGTTTGGAGCAGTGGCTGGACTCTATTCAGACTCCAGGGACTTAAACAGAAGTTAGGGACCTAAAAACACAAAGAGGCTTGGATTCCCTCTCAGCAATCCTAGTGAGTGGCCAAGTGGAGTCATTCGGTACGAACTGTGATAACTGTATTCCCTCCAGCATGGGCTACACCCATAAATCTATATTAATTATTATTGTTATTATTATACTTCACAAATATTTATTCTGTAACTATCTATATTTTGATAATTTATAATAGCATATAAAGTAATGCTATAGTATTCCAAATCTTCTTCTAAATATTATTCTTTGTTTTCTCTATGATACAGTTTACAGTAAAAACTGATAAATGCATGAGACAAGAATCATACCTGATTTGGCTTCACCAAATGGGCTTTTGATTCTTCTTCTGTTGCAGCATATACATTAATAGATACAAATGCCAGACCAGCTGGGATAGCTGTTAGTTTTGCCATCTGTGGGGAGAGAGGAATGAGAGGTATGAAAGAGAGAGAAACAAGAATAATTATTTGTTAATTGGGAAACTATGCTTTCTCCTCTTCACTAAAATCCAGAGGTCATTTCAATAACACTATTGCCTGTGTGACTGATCTAACAACAGAACAAGTATGTCAAACAACTTTAAATTAAGAATCACGTTAAGAAAGTACCCTTCAAAATCGAATTCTATCAAGGCAAAAACATCAGAAACCTTGTTGATACCACAAAAGTACAAGAGATTCAGTGCATGAAAAGTGCAGAACACTATATTGGTATTGCTCTACTACTCGTGTTTTCTTTAGCAATTTTTATTCATCAGAACTGTATCTGAGATTCTGTCTGAGACTACACTATTATATCAACTGTGAGTTTCAGAGAGCAGCCATTAACGTTGTTTCCCACTGTCCATACCATAATGCTGTGTCTGAGTTAGGGATGTAAGCGACTAGCTGAGTTACTACCCGACTAGTCACTTCTTCCTCTCACTCGTACTGCCTCTATCAGAGGCAGCAAAGGGAAGGAGCAAGAACTGGTGCTGGGGGGGCTTGCTTAAAAGATGTCTCAGCTCACACCTAGTCCCAGATGCTGTGCCTCTGCCTTTTAAATGCAGTAAGAGATGCCAGGTTAGCTCCCAGGGCTGGGAGGTAACCCCGCTGTAGTTCTGCTGTTTGCCCTCTTATCGATTAATCGACTAGTCAATGGAAATTCCATCGACTACTCGATTAACTGATTAAAGGCAATTTACATCCTTAGTTTGAGTACCTCTATTTTATTTAACGAAATACTGACAGAATGGTTGGGTCTAACAAAATAAATAATAATACATCAGAAAGAGTATGTTTTGCAGTAGAATCTAGGCTATCACTCATGCCTTATTTAACTAGACACTGTATAAATAAAGACGAGGTGATACCAAAGAATACGTATTTTCCTCACCACAAAGGTTTTCTATTAAAAATAGTTCATAGCAATGTATATCAATAAATTCTGCTTCTTAAATCTTGGATTTTACTCGTGTTATAATACACACATATTTATTTATTTTAGTATTTTATAGAGACGGTATGTTTTATCTTTGGGTTCTATCTCAGATTTTGCCAACTACTGGCTGTGTGACGAGGACATAGCACTTGGGCTGAAACATATACTTTAAGCTGATTTTCATAGGTGTTGAACATCTACATCTTCACTGTAAGTCAATTAGAACTACAAGTGGTTACCACTTCAGAAAATCAGGCTCAGTGTGTCCAAACTAGATATCCAAAAGTCATTGTATGCTTTTGAAAACGTATGTCTTAATCTCTAATAATAATATTAATACTTGCTTATCACAGTTATGTTGGATGGCTTAAAAGGTTTAGATACATTTTAAACACTGGCTTATGTAGATTATAGTGCAGGGGTGGCCAACCAGATAGTGACGAAGAGCCAGAATAGCTCTGCATAGAGTGCGAAGTGCCACGTATTATATATTTATTTTGATAGATAGATAGATAGATAGATAGATAGATAGATAGAAGTACACAAAATATAAAAATAAATATAATAAAAATAACATTACAGGACATTTTGGACAACAACTAATAAAAAAGTCTCTAGTCACTTAAAAAAATTCACAACCAGTCCATAGATTTTCAGAAAAAAAAGGATCCCCACCATGAATTTTAAATTTAACACTACTGCCCAATTATGTCCTGTGAGTTTTTTAAAATTAAACTGAACTGAGAAGTAAATTAGCACAATTTGAAGTACCTATTTCACTACAGCTTGTTGATCTCTCTGGTATGGTTTCCTTTTTTTTTTTTTTTTTTTTTTAAACTTATGAAGATTATGGCTTTTTTATAATTCAGGTCTGTCCCAGACTGCAAATACGAGAGGTTCAAGAACAATAAGAGAGAGGCTCATATCTCAGAATAATTGCTTCAGCCTGGCAAATAATAGCCTTTGAATTTTCTTTAAAGAAACAGTGTAAACCAGGTACATGCTGATTCTTTTTTTGCCCTGGAATTTAAATATGACATCTGTGTTGGCTGCCTTATTCTGCATCCATGAAGACTTTGAATTTAAGGTGCTTCATCCCCCCCCTCCATACGCCACCGCTCTCCCAGAGCCAGGCACCCTCAGCTGCCCCGCCACTCGCTCTAACCCAATCTCCCTTCTTTCCCCCAAAACCAGGCACCCACAGCCCCCTGCTCTAACCCAATCTCCCTCCTCTCCCCCAGAGCCCAGCACCCCTAGCCACCCTTGCTCTAACCCAATGCCCTCGCTCTCCCCCACAGCCAGGCATCCCCAGCCCCTACCCCGCTCTAACCCAATGTCTGGGTCCCGGTGCCGCCGCCGCTACATGTTTCTCCCTTCAGGCACTGGGGCGCATGCGCAGAGTGGCCGGACATGAGCAGTCTGGGTGTGCACCTCAGAACTAGCAAGAGCCGCATTTCTTTAAGCAAAGAGCCACATACGGCTCGAGAGCTGCAAGTAGGCCACCCCTGTTATTAGGGTTGCCAGATGGTTTCAACAAAAATACCGGTCACACTTGACATTACATCACAATCTACATTACATCTTACTTAAAAAATACTGGGCATTTATATTTTCTCAATTTGTTTCCTGAACTGAAAGCTCAAATACTAGACAGTCTGGTTCAAAACCGGACACCTGGCAACCCTACCTGTTATAGTGGGTTGCTTGAATCTCCACTCCCAGCAGTCTGGTTGTGTTTAATGTAAAAGTAAAATATGGAAAGTGGCATAAGCAACTAGGTAAAATTTATTATTTTTGCAAATGTGGTTGAAATACAGTATCTTTTCATTTGAGCCTGGGAGCTAAAGATAAGGTGTTTACTGTTTTATAGTAAGAAAAAATGAATTACAAAAACGAATGTGCATATAGCATCTTGAGTACCTGTTCAAAAGTTTCAGAGGGGTAGTCTGTAACTGAAAAAAAAAACCTTTAAAAACAATTAATAGTCCTGCAGCGCCTTAGTGCAGCGTTTCTCAAGCTGTGGGGGTTGCAAGTAACTTAGAGGGGGGGTCGCAGCTGGATTCGGTTTTTCACTTGCGACCCCTTTCCCCCAGGCTGGATTCCAGGAGTGCGGCTCAGTTGCAGAAGGAGGCAAGGTGGCGGGAGAGTGATGCCGGCGCAGGAGCAGACGCGCGAGGGGCCAAGTGGGACACGGTTGCTGGGCAACCGAACACTTCCCGAGATGGGAGAGGGCGGGGTCCCTCAGGCAGCGGGCTGGGGGATTGGGTAGGGGCAGAGGACCTGGAGGTAAATAAAAGCACATGAAGGTCGGAGGAGGAAGCAGAGGAGAGGAGGGGGGGGAGGGAACCCCAAAGGGAATGAGGTATAAAGGAGAAAAGGATGGGGGGAAGGGCGCTGAGGTCTGCAAACGCCTTGAAGAAACCCCAGGAGGGCAAGGAGTCTGGTGAGAAGGGGGGAAGAAGCGACTCATGGCAGTGAGGGTGGTCACACAAATTCATTTAGCATTTTAGGGGGTCGTGGTATCACAAAGTTTGATAACCCCTGCCTTAGAGACTAACAAAAAATATAGATGGTATTATGAGCTATCATGAATATCTGTTTGCACACAATACCATTGGCTTAATTTATTTACTATCCTTTTCCATTTTTACTTTAGCATTTGTTTAATTTGATGTTCATCTTCACATGACTCTGTTGATATGTCTGGCTCAGTCAGCTTCTATACTTTGAAAAATCAGTACAAACAAGCAAGCAAGCAAATGCACGCAATCAATATACACACTCAAATATGAGTACAGTTCTACCAGTAGAAACCTACCTAATGCAAGAAATACTACACTGATCATAGTATAATGGACAGGAAAAAGTGTTCGGTATAAAAAAGTTTATATTGAACTTCTAGCTCAGCTGCTGGGGAGACTTCGCTTTATACTGCAGAGCTCATTACACTTATAACCTTGTAACCACTAGAATTTTTAGCGATTACATGGTTACCTTTTTTTTTTTAAATCTACTTTTTACATCCCTAGTTTGGAGCTCAAGACCTCTGGGCATGGGGAGCTCAGTGAAGATGGCATATTCAGAGATATTAGCTGAAAGCCTCTACAAAGTATATGCAAACAAACATTATCAGCAGTTTATAACTTGGCCACATCTGGATACATTTCCGTGGGGATAGAAATAAGTGCCTCTTACACCAAGGATTGGTCATTGCCAATTTCAAGCTCCTATTTCAAATCACAAAGATGAAAAAGCTATTCATAGAAATGGTTTGAAAAAAATAATTTTAATATGAGCATAGTTAGATATTTCCCCAACCACATTTTCTGTAATGGCAATTTTTTTGGATGAAACATGAACAAATAAAAACATCCACCTCAGGCAGAAAGAAAAAGCACGGAAAATTTGAGGGCCATTGGTTAAAGTTTTGTAACATTATAAGCAAATGAGAATGGGTGCTTGCATAGTAAGATGAAGGCTCAGAACATAAGCCCATGTATCACTGTCCTGGTGTGAGGACTTTGGTAACAGACAGCAAAGCTAAGCTGTTCACAGAAGTTAGCAAGAACAGAGCTGATATTACAGAAACACTCATACCTAAGAGATAATAAGCACAAGCAGTAAGCACATTCCAGAGGAATCATAACAGTACCAAAATGTTTCTTCATGGGGTGTTCTAACACACTCCCCCACAGATAACAGACATATTGAACCTGGTTCAGGACAGGGTAAAAAATGACAGCATGATACAATGATAGATAGTGATCAACGCCCCCATGTACAAGGTATGTGGCAACCTGATACATCTAAAACAGGCCGGGGCAAAATATGGCCCGTGGGCCACATCTGGCCTGCCAAGCCACCATATCTGGCCCGCATAGCCAGAGGGGTGCCCCAGGCAAGCTCCCCAGCTTGCTCGGCAGCCTTGTGCACCTGGCAGAAACGCAGCTGCAGGGCTGCATTTCTGTTTTAAAACTGAAGGGGAAGGAGGAAGTTTTAAGAGTCGCCCACCCCCCCAGCACATTCCCATTGGCCGGTTTCTAGTAGAAACCGGACAATGAGAGCTGCCTGTTGAATTAACAGGCAGCTAAGAAGAATCATGCCCCCTGTCCTGGGCTCAGTTATTCATGATGCACATGGCCCAGCAAGCAGGCTGGCTGGAATGTTTTAAGCTCTGCAGGCAAGCAGGAAAGTTTGGCAGCTGGCAAGTAAGTCTCTTGGCCATAGCCTGCTTCTGGCACCCCAGTCCTTTCCTGCCCCAACTGTCTGTCCCCCCCTCCCCCGCCACAACATATCCAAACCCTCTGTCCCCCTCTTGTACCCATACCCCCTTTCAGATTTGGAACCCCAATCTCCTGCCCCAGATCACAATTCCCTCCTACCCTAGGTCACATCCCAAACCCCTGCACTCTAGTCCCCTGCCCTAGGTTAGAACCACCTGCTTCATCCCAACTCCCTCCCAGACTTGTCTCCCTCCTGCACCCCAGTCCCTTACTTCAAGCTCCATTCCAGACCCCGTATCTCCATTAATATCATGGAAGAGTACGGCCCTCGACCAATTTCCAAAATCTTGGCGTGGCCCCCTGTCAAAAATTATTGCCCACCTCTGATCTCAAGTGATGTGAAACTTGGCTGTACCTATGTATAAAAATGTATCCAAGAGAGCAATCTTTGTCTGACTTAGGAGGCAATGGTGGATGATAAAATAGTCCAATTTTTGAATAGTACTAACAGCTCTAAATTGGATGCCTATTAAAGACAATTGTATAATGATTGGGATGTTAGCGTATAGTTGTGTAAATGATTAGCTGATAAGCCTCGGCTTCTCAGTTAATCCAAATAACTACACACACTTGGCAGCAAGAGGGTAAGGAGGCGGAAACCTCCCACCTGCCATCCTCTGCTCCTGCTTCTGATATGGAGGGAGTAGCATGGAGTTTCAGGGGGCTTCTCCAGGAGTGGGTCTGGGAGCAAACTGGCTGCTGGTCCCGCCCCAGGGACCATTGAATAATTGTGCAACTGCTAAGATTTTGTGCAGTTATACGATTATTAAATTAAACGATAGCTAACATCACTACTAATGATTCATAAAATGCTGATCATCACTTTACTAATTTAGTAATTATTAAGAATAATTAACTCATGACAAAAGAAAGAGAAACATCACACTTATGATACATTTAAAAGACATTATCATATCCACTGCTTTTGTTTGTCCTGTCTTGAGTCTAATAGTTAGGTCAAACACAGTAAAATAAAATGTATTAAGAAATTTTAAAGCATAGTTCATTTAAACAAAGAAAAACACAATTAAGATGCAAATGAGCAAGATATGCAAATGAGCCCTAGAGCTTTCATATTGTAGTAAAATTTAGTAAAGACTATGTGTGCTTCTTCCCCCTTCCATAACTTAAGCTTGAAACAGCACATATCATTTAGCTAATTGCGCATGTTTTAGAAGCTGTAGTAAAAAGGGGAACTAGCCGTTTAGACCCATTTCTCAAGGACTGGATTACACGTATTACTTGAGTTAGGGAAATTTGCTAATTGCTATTGCTTAAGTAAGCTATACTGGTGGTTGTTACTAAATGGAATAGAGTTGAAATATGCTAACCAATAACGCTGCAACACGAAGCTAAGGTAACAAATCAAGATGTGCCAAGTTAGATAAGAAAGTTAAAGAAAGTATAAAAAGGATGCTTAGCCAACGCTCAGGGTCGGCTCTGCTTTGAACATTGAGTTCCTTAGCCGTACCTTGGTTGCAACCAATAAACTTGCGTTGGACCCAGCCTGAAAGTGTGACTCTCTTCTTGGGGTAAATCAGACTAGCCTCCAAGGGGACGAAACCAGCAATTTATGCAACAATATTAAATGGGTTAAGTCAAACATTTTGTAGTGTCTTCTTCTAGGCAATTATTAAAGGCAAAAAGAAAACTTGATCACAAAGTCTTAGCACTTGCAGATTTTCTGAAAACACTACAGAGGCAAAGAAGCTCAAGGCCATACAAATCAAATGGGAATTTTGTTATTAACCAGGAGAATGACTTCAGAAAAGCAGAAAAGTGTCTGTATCTTTTACATCTATCTTTTTCTATTTCAAAGAACTTTCAAGAAATGCATTTGAAACTTTATTTTTTATTTAAACATATCCCTTGTTATAGAATCACATGAAATACTAGAGTAAGAATTCAGTTACTCAATACCTGCAATGCATTTTTGTGTGTGTGCGTGTTTACTACTAAGGATCTAATCCAACTCAATAAGTCAATGAAAATGTTACCACTGGCTTCAATGGACATCAAGTCAAGCTGTAAACGAAAAGCAGCAGCATCAGATATTGCTCATTAGAGACGTAAAATCCCATTTAATCAGTTAACCGCTTAAACGGGTTCTTGCAGGCAGGGGGCCCAGCTGTGCTGAAGCACCCTTAGCCCGTGGCATGGCACGGAGGGCTGCTCAGGGCTGCTCCAGCCTGTCCAGGCCTGCCACAGGGATGGGGGAGGAGAGCTGCTCAGGCCAGGCTCTCTGCACTGTTCAGTGGGTGGAGGGAGGCTCCAGCTGGGCCAGGCCCACTGCAGCACCCTGTGTAGGCAGGGAGCCCAGGCTGCTGGTTGACTGGTGACATCGCTATTGCTCACAACAAACAATTTTTAATAGTTCCTCAAGAGACACTGTATACACTATATTATGGAGATCAATCCACAATGAGTACGGATCCAAATTTCAGTAGAATTGTAGGTTATTCAAAGCCAGGGTTCCTGAGTTTCTTAGTGACTCTGGCATTCTGGACTGAAAGCTGGTCAATGAAAACAAAGTGTTTCTCTACAGTGTAGAATAGTGATAGAGATGTAGCCGTGTTAGTCTGGTGTAGCTGAAACAAAATACAGGACTATGTAGCACTTTAAAGACTAACAAGATGGTTTATTAGGTGATGAGCTTTCGTGGGCCAGACCCACTTCCTCAGATCAAATAGTGGAAGAAAGTAGTCACAACCGTATATACCAAAGGATACAATTAAAAAAATGAACAAATATGAAAAGGACAAATCACATTGCAGAATAGGAGGGGGATGCGGGGGGGGGGGGGGGGGGGGGGGAGGAAGGAAGGTAAGTGTCTGTGAATTGATGATATTAGAGGTAGGGAGAGTGGGATGTTTGTGAGTTAATGGTATTAGAGGTGATAATTGGGGAAACTATCTTGGTAATGGGTGAGATAGTTCAAGTGTTTGTTGAGTCCTTTTTGGAAAGTGTCGAATTTTAACATGAATGACAGTTCAGAGGATTCCCTTTCAAGTGCAGATGTAAAAGGTCTTTGTAGCAGAAAGCAGGTGATTAAGTCATTGAGAGAGTGTCCTTTCTGGTTAAAATGGCAAGAAACTGTTTTTTCTTTGTGATCTTGTCTGATATCTGTTTTGTGGGCATTAATTCCTGCGCATCCAGAAATATAATCTATGCTATCATGTGCCGAAAGTGTCCGTCTGCTATGTACATTGGACAAACGTCTCAGACACTTCGCCAAAGGATTAATGCCCACAAAACAGATATCAGACAAGATCACAAAGAAAAAACAGTTTCTTGCCATTTTAACCAGAAAGGACACTCTCTCAATGACTTAATCACCTGCATTCTGCTACAAAGACCTTTTGCATCTGCACTTGAAAGGGAATCCTCTGAACTGTCATTCATGTTAAAATTCGACACTTTCCAAAAAGGACTCAACAAACACTTGAACTATCTCACCCATTACCAAGATAGTTTCCCCAATTATCACCTCTAATACCATTAACTCACAAACATCCCACTCTCCCTACCTCTAATATCATCAATTCACAGACACTTACCTTCCTTCCTTTCCCCCCCCCCCCCGCATCCCCCTCCTATTCTGCAATGTGATTTGTCCTTTTCATATTTGTTCATTTTTTTAATTGTATCCTTTGGTATATACGGTTGTGACTACTTTCTTCCACTATTTGATCTGAGGAAGTGGGTCTGGCCCACGAAAGCTCATCACCTAATAAACCATCTTGTTAGTCTTTAAAGTGCTACATAGTCCTGTATTTTGTTTCTCTACAATGACACTCAACAAGTTGGCAAAATGAGACGTAACACTGTGCTTTCTTCCCTGGGGGCAGTGTGGATCCTTCATCTGGAGGCCTGTGGGAGGCCCTGGGAAAGGTATGTGGAGGGGAATCAGATCCTCCTCTTGGGGCGGAGTAGGTGATCCTGGGGAGGGTAATGCGTCCTGCCTATGGAGATGTGAGGTTCAGAGTTGGTGTGAGGTTGAGTCCTGCCCCCGATGCAATGGGAGGGAGAGATTAGGAGACAGGTCCTGTCTCTGGGCGGACTGGGGGGTGGAATTCCAGGGAATCAGGTCCCCATCCCAGGGGAGTCAGGGGAAGGCCATGGAGAGTAGATGGTTGTAGAGTGAGCTATCTGTACTCATTCCACAGCAATGGCTCCTGTTCCACACAGCGAGGCCTAGCCTCCTGCGCCAAGCATTGCAACCTGACACACAGGGTTGCAGCACTGCTCAACCTGTCTGGCCACTGCTTCCCACGGCTCCTGTTGGCTGGAGCCAGTAGGAGCTGCAAGGCTCCATGGCTGCTGAACCTGTAAATAAACGCACTAAAGCAGCCAGTTACCAGATTTCTCAAAGTGTTTTCATGGACCACATTGAGAAACACCGTTGTAATGTAGATCCTTCCAAAAAGCACCACTGAATAGTCACATAAGCAATAGGGATGTGACTGGGTAATCGGTTAACCAGTTACCTGGTAAGCATCACCAACAGCCTCCCACTTCCATCCAGTGCAAGGCTGCTGATTCCCAGCCCACAAGTCTGAGCAGGCTGGGAGCCGACAATCCTCTGCTCCTCTCCGCTCCTGCTATGCTTCCAGCCCCTGCCTCTGTCCTAGCCCCATCTAATCTGTTAACGGGTTAAACTCAACGTTTAACCGGTTAACTAAACAAACGGGATTTTACCTCCCTAGCACCTCAGATTCATATGCCAAATACTATCGACACAATACTACCCATCCCACACGGACTAACTATATTCAGGGCCTTTTTTGAAGAAAATGCACCTTCACTGAATTTTAGGTAACAAACCTGATTTTCAGCTCATTGACTCAACTTGTAAACACAGGCAAAAATAAGGGTGCAAGCAGGTGGGGAGTTGCACCAGGCCCCACCAGTTAAATCCCTAATAAGAGACTGATTTTTTTTAAATTTGAAAGTTAGTATGCAAGCTTTCATAGGGAACGCAATTATACTGATTTTCCCTAGTCATTTAATTAGCCTTTGGTTGAATGATGCAATATTAACTTAAAAAACAACAAATGGTCTGGTAGCACTTTATAGACTAACTAATGTAGATGGTATCATGAGCTTTCATGGGCACAGCCCACTTCTTCAGATGACGAAAACTCTGGTCATCTGAAGAAGTGGGCTGTGCCCACGAAAGCTCATAATACCATCTACATGTTTAGTCTATAAAGTGCTACCAGATCATTTGTTGTTTTTTAAGTTTATCCTGTACAGACTAACGCGGCTGCCCCCTGAAGATTCTGATGCAATATAAAGTATGCTGAGTTTAGGGATGTCAATACACATTTATTTTGGTACACGTGCTACACCAGTTACATATCCACATGGGAGCAGGCTCCCTGCAAGCACCAGTTCCTGCCTGCCATACTCCCACCCACACTGCAGCCTCTGATGCATAGGCAGCTGCGTGGGGGAGTGAGACGGAAGCATGCGGCTCAGGGGAAACCAGCACTTTAAGCCAGTTCCCACCTATCCCTCTCCACCCTGTGCTGCTGCCTCTGTATCATCTGGATCCCACCTCCCCAACCTGCACTGCTGCCTCTGATTCAGCAAGGGAGCAGGGTGGTGTAACTGTGAAGTTTAACAGATGAACCCAGGCTCATTGGTTAACCATTTACACATATACACTATTACATCCCTAGTTGAGTTTCAATTTTTCCCCCTTGTGGCTATGATCGAATTATTTGAGATGACTGTATCAACTGTTATTTTTAAAAGCTAACATTTAAAATTGGTGTGTATAAATGCCGTGTTAAATGTATTAACCAGAACATAAGGGAAGAGCCTCAATACCCTAGAGACATCAACATAAAGACACCTAGAAGCAGAGTCACGTTGTACAATATCAAGAAAAATGTGATTGAGCGACTCCAGAGACATAATCATGAATGAGCAGGACAAGTCTTCGACACGCCACGCCATACATCTGACAAGGTAACCGCAGCCTGCAGGGGCTGCAAGTGACACGAGGAGCGCGGACAGGGCCGATGAAGCGAGGCGACTGACTACAGTATCCCATGTCACTCCGTCTGGCAGAGCCCCACCGGGTCCGGGCCACGCGCCACCGGCCGACAGACTGGGGCCCGCTCCGCGGCCCCGTAAGAAGGCGTGTCCGGCTCTCAGCAGGGAAGTGCTGGGCTCGCGGGGTCTCCGGGCTCTGAGGGGGAGCTGAGGGCAAACAGGAGGATTTCACGCGCGGCGTTTCCAGGCCTGGCGGGGGCGGGGCGATCTGTTCTCCCCCCGTAGCGCGTCCCGGGAGCAGAACCGCTCCCTCAGCAGCTGGAGAGGGGACGAGCACTCACCTTAGCCGCCATGTTAATGACCCCTCCTATCGCGGCGCTCAGCGGCCAGTCCTTACGGCAAGCGCGGAGGCCCAACCGGCGCCCTTCTTTCGCGGAGCCTCTAGCGCTGGCGCTCAGCTCCTCGGCGTCAGGCGCGGGGCGGGATTAGAGACGCCGCTCGTGAGAGCCTCCCGGCCCGTTTGCAAAGCGCGCGGGGCTGCCGGCCGCGTTTCTTCTCCACAGACTGTCAGGGGCTTTGGCCTGGCGGTAGCCGGTCCGCTTCCGGGAGCCAGAGCGCCCGGGGTGGTTTTGTTCAGCATGGTTATTAATGACCTGGGTGCGGGGCTGGATTGCACCCGCAGCAAGTTCTCAGGGGACACGGAGCAGGGCGGGAGGTAGCTACGCTGGAGGGCAGGGATGGGGTCCGGAGTGACCTGGACAGGTTGGAGGTTTTGGCCAAAAGAATCTGATGAGGTTCCACAAGGACAAGTGCAGGGTCCTGCCCTTGGGGCTGGGGACCAACTGGCTAAACAGCAGTTGGGCAGAAAAGACCCGGGGGACTGTTTTGGATGAGACGCTGGATATGAGTCAGCAGTGTGCCCTGGTAGCCAAGAAGGCTAATGGCATATTAGGGTGCATTAGGAGGAGCATTGCCAGGAGATCCAGAGAGGTGATTATTCCCCTTTATTTGGCTCTGGTGAGGCCACATCTGGAGTATTGTGTCCTGTTCTGAATACAGCACACCCATTACAGCAAGGATGTGGACGCATTGGAGAGGCTCCAGCAGAAGGCAACAACAACGATTAAGGGGCTGGAATAATAATTTTGGAAAGGGGGGCCACTTTACAAATTTCAGAAGTGGCAACGGGCAGACCTGGAAAGGGTGGGACCTTTGGCAAAAGGGGCGAGGTTGAGAACTAGGCTACTGGGGATGGTGACTTTATTTTCTGAACCAGAACTTCATTTTAAATAAAGTAAAATATTGTGTCCAACACAAAAGGTTTCAATGTTTTCTTTATTTATGGGAACCCTTTTTGGGTCTGCGGTCACTGACCCACAAAAAATCAGTTGGGGACCACACAAGTGAGAAGCAAAATAACTCCTCCAAAATCCCCCAACGCTCACTGATGTGGCCCCAACTGAGACACCTCACTCATCTGGTGCCCTAACCTCATGGGGTGAGGGGAAGGAAAGGAAGAAACAGGTTCAGGGCTTCCCATAGATCCGATTTACTTTTCTGGGGTTCTGGAGTTAGTGGATTTTATACACCTCCTTAGGCTCTGGGGTAAGGACAAAAATGAAGGGTACTGTGTGTGAGACAGGGCTGCCACAACTAAGATAAGGATGGGGTGCAGGCTTTGGGAGGAAACGGGGGTGCAGAAGCAGGCTTGGAGTAGGGCGTCTGGCTGGGTAGAGGGAGCAGGAACAAGAGAGGGTGCAGTGTGTAGCCAGGAGAGAGTGTGCAAGAACAAGGGAGAATGTCCGAGCAAACTGGGGATGCTGTGTCTTGGGGGGAAGGGAAGTGACGGGATTGGAGTGGGGGTTCTGCACATGAGGGGAAACCTTATCTGGCTTTGTGCTCCCTTCTAGCAATGGTGGCAGCCATGCTGTCCTGGCTGCCCTGGAAGGAGGCCCTGCGGCCATGGCCATGAAGTCCCAGAGGCCAGAGACACTGCTGCCATTGCCACGCAACCCAGCGCTGGCCCCGAGGCACCACAGCTACAGGCCACCCCAGAGGCAGGAGGTATGCAGCAGCAGCCACATGACCACAAGGCATCACAGCCGGCTGCAAGGTACCGCAGCCACAGGCCACCCAGAGGCACCTCTGCCATGGCCACACGGCCTGGGTCCGGCCTCCAGGGCCAGCGGCCACAGGCTGCCCCAGAGATGCTGCGGTGCGGCTCCTTGCTCCCCTCCTCCTTGGGCCCTGTAATTAGGGGGCAGTGCCTATAATTGCCTCACAGGCCAGATCAAAGCCCAAGGCAGACCAGATCTAGCCCACTGAGAGGCTTTTGCCCACTCCTGCCTTATGAAGCTGAGGGATTTGGGCTTACTTAATCTATAGAAGAGAAGAGTGAGTGGAGTTTTGATGGCAACCTTTAACTACCCAAAATGATGTTCTAAAGAGGATGAGAGGCTGTTCTCAATAGTGACAGAGGATGTAACAAGGAGCAATGGTCTCAAGTTACAGTGGGAGAGGTCTAGGTTGGATATTAGGAAAAACTATTTTACTAGGAGGGTGGTAAAGCACTGGTATAGGTTCCCTAGGGAGGTGGTAGAATCTCCATCCTTAGAGGTTTTTAAGTCCCAGCTTGACAAAGCCCTGGCTGGAATGACTTATTTGGGATTGGTCCTCCTTTGGGCAGGGGGTTGGATTTTGTGACCTCCTGAGGTCTCTTCCAGCCATATGATTCTATGATTGCACCATCTTAGTTCCAATGTTCAAGGGGTCTGTAGCACATAGTATGGTTACTCACAAAATGAGATTGCCAAGGCCAGGGTGGTGACACTTAAAAATAGAGGAGGCCAGGCTGCTGCAATACTTTCCATCTGAGGTAAAGAAGCTAATGGGAAAATGAGAACTTCTTACGACCAGAACACCAGGCATGGGAAAGAAAAGATTCTCCATTTACCAAAGGTCTGTCCCCTCACCTGTGAAAGGGAAACATTTTTGAATAGCTTTACAAGTACATCCTGACCCTGAGACATGGCAGAATCTAGGTTTGGAAAGTGACAGGATTAATTAATATTGGTGTGTGTCTTCTCCCATTGAAATAGGAAACTTTAATCATTCATGTTTCTGGGAGCAACAGAGCTGGAAATATAATTCAACCTTCTGGGAAGGAATAGAGTAGAAAAAAACATTTCAGGCTTCTAAAAAGTGACGTGCTGCTATATTGTATCATTTCAAAGGAGGAGAGTTTTCTGAGGGATATTTAATGAACCAGAGAAAAAGAAAACTGGATCTTCCAGTCTGATCAATTTGCTTTTGTAGGGAGCCAGTCATATAAACCAACTAAGAAACCAACGGTGTATAATAACAACTGTGTATAAATCCTCAAATGGGGTAATATTGCTACAATGATTTGACTCCAATGTTCCCTCTAATTTTTTCCATACATGTGACAAATAACTTTTGTTACATGCACCAAAGCATGTGTGAATGTGCACCGCCAGTAGAAACACATACTGCTGGCTGTGGATGCTCATCAACTGGGTGGCATTTTACTCTTTTCTGGATGGCCACCTAGGTGCTCAGCTTACAGGGAACACTGCTTGACTCCTATGCCACTTGCTTTCCCAGCTGCTAGCATGAAGAGATTTAGGCAAAGCAATGCTTAGTGTTGCCACACCTAACTTTCAGGCCCCTTTAAAATCAATAATATTCACAAAGCCTGAGTTAGGGTTCCTACAGAATGAACAAAGGGAAATTATTACCCATGAATGGGATTCAGAAAAGCCCAAATGATAGGTCAGTTTGGGCAATCTGCAATTCGCAGGCTGCATGCAGTTCATCAGGATAAGCTGCTGGTGGGCCACCAGACAGGTTGTTTACCATGCGTCTTTAGGTATGGCCGCCTCAGCTCCCATTGGAAGCAATTTACCATTCCCAGCCAATGAAAGCTGCAGGAAGTGACCAGCAAGTCTCTGTGACCTGTGCTGCTTCCTGCAGCACCCATTGGCTGGGAATGATGAACAGTGACCAATGAAAGCTGCAGGTGGCTGTACTTGTGAATGCAATGTAAGCAACCTGTCTGGTTGCCTGCCAGTGGTGTGCCCTGATGAACTAAGTGTGACCTGCGGTTCACAGGTTGCTCACCATTGTGCTAGGGGGAGCCCTGCTTAAGATACACAATAGGAAATGCTAAGGGAAGAGTTTTGTTGTTGGCCCCACAGTCTCAGAGTGTTAGATCCCTCTGGCTATGTCTACACTACCAGGTTATTTCAAAATAAGTTATTTTGAAATAATAACTCATGAAATAACTATTGCAAAATAAGGTTATTCCTCTTCACAAGCAGGAGTTATTTCAAAATAGCAAGCCCGTTATTTCGAAATAACAGGCTTGGTAGTGTGGATGCTCTCCTTGTTGTTTTGAAATAACTCCCCTGTATAGACATGCCCTAATTCTGGGCTCAATGCATTGGCCAATCTCTATTTAGGATTCTCAGCTGTGAACCCAAAGTCAGGTGCCTAAGGTGTTTCTTGGAGTAAGCCATGGAGGAAGAAGACCTTTCTCATAACTTTTAGTCTGGTGGTTAGGGTACTTATCTGGGATGTGAAGACTTCTCACTTAATTTCCCTGCTCTGCCTCAGAGACAGAGAGAAAGAAGGGAGATGCTACATTTTGGGAGAGTACCATAACTACTGGGCTATGGGATGTTCTGACTCGGGGGAGACAGTGCCCTCAGTCTCTGCTGTGAAAACTATTCTGTTTTGGACAAATGAAGAATCATTGTAGTAGAGGGATGGGAACCTGGGTCATCCACCTGCTGGATGAGTGCTCTTAGCACAAGGCTACAGAGTATTTCTTATGCATCTGCCTTGTCAAACCTGTACTATACCATTCTAAACAGTATGCAGTAAACTTATAAAAATATTGTATGTAAATGAGAAAATGTTGAAATAATAGTTTTTTTATTAACTAATAAGAACAGATGATGAGGCTGATCATAAACTTGAAGCCAGGTGTGAGCATGTATGTAACTGTGAATACATTTTAGATACGTTTTATTTTTATTTTAACTTCTGTGCCAGAAAAGATAATGGAGCAAATAATTAAGGAATCTGTCTGCAAACATCTGAGAGATAATAAAGTGATAAGTAACAGCATGGATTTGTCAAGAACAAATCATGTCAAACCAACCTAATAGATTTCTTGTCTAGGATAACAAACCTTGTAGATAAGGGGAAGTGGTAAATGTGGAATATTTAGCCTTTATTAAAGAATAAACCCATGGTACACCAACATTTTTGAATACTTCATGCAGATGTGGTCATCTCATCTCAAAAAAGATATCTTGGCATTGGAAAAAGTTCATAAAAAGGCAACAAAAATTATTAGGGGCTTTGAACAGTTGTCATATGAAGACTTTTCAACTTAGAAAAGAGGAGACTAAAGGCGGATATGGTAGAGGTCTATAAAATCATGAGCAATGTGGAGAAAGTAAATAAGGAAAATATTTTTTCTCACTCCTGCAACACAATAATTAGCCATAATTAAATGATATTAATAGGTAGCAGATTTAAAACAAACAAAAGGAAGTATTTCTTCACTCAACACACAGTCAACCTGTGGAACTCCTTGCCAGAGGATGTTGTGAAGATTAGGACTTTATCAGGGTTCAAAAAGAACAAGATAAATTCATGGAGGTTAGGTCCCTC
Source organism: Pelodiscus sinensis (assembly GCF_049634645.1). Classification (NCBI taxonomy): domain Eukaryota; kingdom Metazoa; phylum Chordata; order Testudines; family Trionychidae; genus Pelodiscus; species Pelodiscus sinensis. The sequence goes on from NC_134723.1 coordinate 15,326,150, forward strand.
AGTAGCTATTAGCCAGGATGTGTAGGAATGGTGTCCCTAGCCTCTGTCAGAATCTGGGAATGGATGCCAGAGGAGACATCCCCTGATGAGTCCCTGTTCTGTTCACGGCTTCTGGAGCATCTGGCTTTGGCCACTGTTGGAAAACAGGACACGGAGCTAGATGAATCTTTGGTCTGACCCAGTATAGTAGTTCATATGTTCTTATGTACTTAATAACATGATCTTCTTATCAATGAATGAGGGAAAAACAATGTAGATGGGGCTACTATTAGGTGGGTGCATAATTGGAGGGAGTAGTTATCAATGGTTCACAGTTATGTTGGAAGGGCATAACAAGTAGGGTTTTTTTTTCAATTTTGAGACCTCTTCTGTTCAATACATTCATCAGTGATTTAGATCCTGGCATAGAGAATATGCTTATAAAGTTTGCAGATGATACCAAGCTGGGAGAGATTGCAAGTGCTTTGGAGGATAGGCTCATAATTCAACATGATCTGGACAAACTGGAGAAATAGTCTGAAGTGAATATGAGGAAGTTCAATAGAAACAAATGCAAAAACTACTCCATTTAGGGAAGAACAATCCGTTTCATACATACAAAATGGGAAGCGACTGTCTAGGAAGGAGTACTGCAGAAAGGGATCTAGGAGTCATAGTGCACCACAAGCTAAATATGAGTCAACAGTGTGATAATATTGCAAAAAATAAAACAAAACAAAAAAGCCCCCATCATTCTGGGATACATTAACAGGAGTGTTGTGAGCAAGATATAAGAAGAGGATGTTACTCATCTCAACAGTAACTGGCATTTTTCAAGATGAGTATTCCCATGGGTGCTCCATATTAGGTCGGTGCACCGCTGCTGAGCCATTGATTGGAGTTTTTAGAGCACTGTCCTTGTGACTGCGCATGCACGCATTTGCGGTAACACGCTCCTAAGTGGCAGGCATTGCATATGTGTGAGCCCCGCCCCCAGTTCCTTCTCACCCCAGAACAATGCCAGTGAGGAGTCCAGAATTCCAAAGTAGAAGGAGGAAGGGAGGGCAGTGGAGCACCCTCCTGTTGAAGGAGATTCTCATGAGAGTGGTCCCTGAAGAGGGATTGGGATGGGAAATAGAAAGAGGGTAGAGACATGAAGGGATAGCCTTTTTCAATTACCTGGAGTACCCATCCGTCAAAGGTTATATGCTGCCAGTTGTTAAAGAATAGTAGCAAATGGTGTGGAAAGAATTTGGCTTGCACAAGAAGCACAGGAATAGGTAAGAGACCCTCACAACCCTCAACCTGATGTTTAAATTTGCTTATTGGGTTGCTTTGACTGTTGAGAATTTGTAGAAGGAGGGTGTTGTCACTGGTGTCTGCCTCTACCCCTGTCCTGTTGATGTTGGTCTTATCTGTTGTAATGTTGAGTATTCAGAAGGTATTGAGGACCAGAGTAGGGCTAATACCTGTATTGTTTCCTTCTAGGTGCCGGGTTGTGAATCCCTAGAGAGTGGAGTGTTGCGCTGGAGTCCTTCATTGAGTGAAGAATTGTATTGGTATTGGTTGCAAACAGTTTCTGGCCGTCAAATGGAAGGTTTTCCACTATAGCTTGGATTTCTCTAGGAAATGGAGTGGAGTTAAACCATGAAGCTCTTCTCATCGCTATTGCTGTTGCTGTAGATTGTGCAATTGTATCAGCAGCATCTAATGCAGCCTGCAAGGCTGTTCTGGCAATCGTGTGACCCTCTGTTATCAGGGCTTTGAACTGATATCTTTTTGCCTCAGGAATGTCTGCAATAAAATCATTGAGCTTGGTGTAATTTCTGTAGTCATATTTACTCAATAGAGCAGCATAATTGGAGATACAAAATTGTAAGGTAGAAGATGTGTAAATTTCGTGTCCAAATAAATCAAGTCTCTTGCCATCACAGTCCAATGAGGTGGATTGGAATTGTTGCTGCTTACTTTTCTGGTGTGCAGTTTCCACCACCAAAGACTTAGGTACTGGGTGAATAAAAAGAAACTCAAAGCCCTTGGGTGGAATGTAATACTTTTTGTCTGCTCTCTTAGCGGTAGGGGTTGTTGATGCAGGAGTTTGCCACACCATCTTTGCAAGTTCCATTATTGCTGGATTAATTGGCAATGCTATTTTAGAAAATGTTACTGAGTGCAATATGTCCATTCATTCATGTTGGTTTTCGACGATCTCCTGAAGGGGAATGGTGAGGTAGTTTCAGTGCTGGATGTTATTACAGCTGATGAGGCAGGCAGCTTAAAGCCTGATGCCTCAGAGTGGAGTTTTGAGCGTCCCGCTTTGCTAGCTGTGCTGGCAGCTCCAGAGATGCCCAGAGCATCATAGGTGTTTAAAAGTGGTGCTGCAGCAGCCCTTGGCACCAATCGTGAGGGAGACAGCTGTTGTGGTGCCAGCGTCTTCTGGGGTAAAGATGAGGCTCACTTTTTGGCCTTTTTTGCTTCCATGTTTGTATTCACTGGCTGTTGATCCAGGTCTCAGTGAGTTTTCGAGTAACATTAGCTTGAGGCGCAGATCTCTGGCTCATTGCACCCTCAATTTCAGTTTTGCACAATGCGGACATTTTTGAGAAACGTGTGCCTCTCCGAAGCAGCAACATATTGTCTGTCAGAAACGGAGATAGGATTTTCGCAGGTGGAACAGTGCTAAAAACACGGCGAGCCAGGCAAGGTGCTGAATAACTGCCTAAGGTACAAATGCTTCAGAGGGGTAGCCGAGTTAGTCTGTAATATGAAAAACTTAAAAAACAACGAATATTCTAGTAGCACCTTAAAGACTAACAAAACATGTAGACAGTATCATGAGCTTTCGTTTCTTCAGATGACTGGAGTATTAGAAGTCCAGTCATCTGAAGAAGTGGGTTGTGCCCACGAAAGCTCATGATACTGTCTACATGTTTTGTTAGTCCTTAAGGTGCTACTCGGCTATTCGTTGTTTTTTAAGTTTTGCCTAACTACAGGAAGGGAAAAAAATTGACTCTAATGGAGAATTACTTATCTAAAACGTGAAATGAGTTAGGGAGCACTGCTGAGCTCTGACTCTGGCTGGTGGCAGCAGAGAAGGAATTGGGGGTGGGGAGACTTGCGCATGCACAATGCCTGCCACCTAGGACCGAACGACTGCAGACGCATGCTTGCGCAGCCCCACAGACACTTCTTTAAAATTTGTGATAAATGGCTTGGTGGTGGCACACTGACCTAATGTGAAGCACCCACAGGGACATCTCTCGCAAAGAAGTAATTCTTCCCCTTTACTCTGTGCTGATTAGGCCTCAATTGGAGTATTATGTCTGGTTCTGGGTATCACATTTCAAGAAAGATGTGGAGAAATTGGAGAAGTTCTAGAGAAGAGCAATAAAAATTATTAAAAGTCTAGAAAACATGATCTAGGAGGGAAGACTGAAAGAATTGGGCTTGTTTAGTTTAGAAAAGAGAACACGATAGCAGCCTTCATGTACTTAAAAGGGTGTTACAAGGAGGAGGGAGAGAATTATTCTTCTTAATGTTTGAAGATGGGACAAAAAGCAATGGGCTTAAACTGCAGCAAGGGTGGTTTAGGTTAGAACTTCCTAATTGTTAAGGTGGTTAAGCATTGGAATAAATTGTCTGGGGAGGTTGTGGAATCTCTATCATTGGAGATATTTAAGAGCAGGTTAGACAGACATCTGTTCGGGATGATCTAGATGGTGCTTGATCCTGCTATGAGGGCAGGGGACTAGACTTGATAAGAACATAAGAAAGAACATAAGAATGGCCATACTGGGTCAGACCAAAGGTCCATCCAGCCCAGTACTCTGTCTGCCGTCAGTGGCCAAAACCAGGTGTCCCAGAGGGAGTGAACTGAACAGGTACTGATCAAGCGATTTCTCTCCTGCCATCCATCTCCACCCTCTGACAAACAGAAGCTAGGGACACCATTCCTTACCCATACTGGCTAGTAGCCATTAATGGAGTTAATCTCCGTGAAGTTATCTAGTTCTCTTTTAAACCCTGTTATAGTCCTAGCCTTCACAACCTCCTCAGGCAAGGAGTTCCACAGATTGACTATGCACTGTGTGAAGAAGAACTTCCTTTTATTTGCTTTAAACTTGCTGCCCATTAGTTTCATTTGGTGGCCCCTAGGACTTATATTATGGGAACAAGTAAATAACTTTTCCTTATTCACTTTCTCCACACCACTCATGATTTTATATACCTCTAAAATATCCTCTCTCATCTCCTCTTTTCCAAGCTGATAAGTCCCAGTCTCTTTAATCTCTCCTCATATGGGATCTGTTCCAAACCCCTAATCATTTTAGTTGGCCTTCTCTGAATCTTTTCTAATGCCAGTATATCTTTTTTGAGATGAAGAGACCACGTCTGTATGCAGTATTCAAGATATGGGCGTACCATGGATTTATATAAGGGCAACAAGATATTCTTCCTTATCTCTTTTTTAATGATTCCTAACATCCTTTTCGCTTTTTTGACTGACGCTGCATACTGCGTGGACGTCTTCAGAGAACTATCCACGATGCCTCCGAGATCTCTTTCCTGATTAGTTGTAGCTAAATTAGCCCCCATCATATTTTATGTATAGGTGGGGTTATTTTTTCCAATGTGCATTACTTTACATTTATCCGCATTAAATTTCATTTGCCATTTTGTTGCCCAGTCACTTAGTTTGGTGAGATCTTTTTGAAGTTCTTCACAGTCTGCTTTGGTCTTAACTACTTTGAGCAGTTTAGTGTCATCTGCAAACTTTGCCTCTCTAGTGTTTACCCCTTTCTCCAGATCATTTATGAATAAGTTGAATAGGATTGGTCCTAGGACTGACCCTTGGGGGACACCACTAGTTACCCGTCTCCATTCTGAAAATTTACCATTTATTCCTACCCTTTGTTTCCTGTCTTTTAACCAGTTCTCAGTCCATGAAAGGATCGTCCCTCTTATCCCATGACATCTTAATTTACATAAGAGCCTTTGGTGAGGGACCTTGTCAAAAGCTTTCTGGAAATCTAAGTACACTATATCTACTGGATCCCCCTTGTCCATATGTTTGTTGACCCCTTCAGAGTACTCTAAGGGTATGTCTACACTACAAAATTAATTTGAACTAACAGCTGTTAGTTTGAATTAACTTTAATAGCGTCTATACATACAAACCGCTATTTCAAATTTAATTTGAAATAGTGGAGTGCTTAATCCGAACTTGGTAAACCTCATTCTATGAGGAATAATGCCTAATTCGAAATAAGTCCTGTGTAGACACTTATTTCAAATTAGGGGGCCTCCAGCCCTTCCCAGTTCCCCCGGTGGTCACTCTGGGCCAAACCAGGAAACCTCCTCTCCTCTCCCCCAGCCCCAGGGCCCTTAAAGGGGTAGACTCTGGCTAGACGGCACTTGCCAGAGCCAGGCCTGCCAGCCGTCTCTGCCCCTGACCCAGTGGCCCCATGATGAGCCAGACAGCCAGTGACAGCCAGCCGTTCCCCTCCCAGTCCCCCAGCACCCAGGGGCCAGCAGGGGCTGTACACAGCATGCGCCCTCCTGGACTAGTGCAGAGGTCATGGACCTCATTGAGGTTGGGGGTAGGCCCCCAATGTCCATAATCTCCGCACTAGGCGGAGGAACGCGGCTGTCTATGGCCACATAGCGGCCACCATGGCCCGAAAAGGACACAGGCACACCCAGAAGCAGGTGCGCCTGAAAGTCAAAGAACTGCGGCAGGCATACGCCAGGGCCATCAGGGGCGGTGCCACAGCAGGGGCGGCCACCTGCCCCTACTTCCCCACCCTTGACCAACTCCTGGGGGGGCGGGGTGGTCCATGCTAGCCCGGGAAGCAGCGAGCGGGGACCGGAGGGCCCTGACCCGGGTGCACCGGAGGGGCCACCTCCAGGTGTTCCAGCACCGGAGTTGGCAGCGTCGTCCAGGGAGACCATACTGGGTAAGTGCCAGCACTGTCCCCTGCCTGGGGGGGAGACAGGGAGGGAGACCAGGGACCGTGCGCATGGCCCATGCCTCCCACGGATCATGCAGGCACCTGTGCACATGCGAGCATGTGCCATGCCATCCTTGGGCAGGTGGCTCCAACTGCGTGACACCCAGGGGCTGTGGCCCAATAGGCACATGAGTGTGTGAAGAGACCTGGCACGCTCCCAACCCTGGGGTTGGACCCAGCAGGACGCTCTCCCTTCACACGCCCCCTCTACACAGAGGCAGGGGACATCTCCCCCCAGCCCCGGCCACACTATACACGGCACAGGGGCATTGGTGCAGTCTTGGAGCAGCTGCCAGTCCTGGGGAGAGCCAAACATCCTGACCATGGCCTCTGTGCAAGCACAGTGGCTCTGACGGTGCAGGGCATGGTCGCCCTCATGTCGCAGGGTGGGAGAGAGAGCTGGGCATCATCCACTGTGCCCCCAGGGAGAACTGACCACTTCTCTTCTTTCTCTACAGCTGCACCAGCTGCTTGTGCAGGGTGCACTACCCCGCCCAGGACATGGTCCCGCACCCACGGCCTGCTCCGGACCACCACTACGTGGCAGGAGTATTGGGACCAGCACCTGGGGGTCCTGCAAGCCCTGCACCGCACTGTCCAGGCCTGGATGCTGGAGGACCTGCAGCTCCACTGGGAGCAGCTTGCGGAGGACCGAACGAGGAACCGTCACCTGCAGGCCTGCAGGCCCTTCTGCAGATCATGGTGCCCTGTGCCAGTCCTGCGCCTACTTCCCCCCCAACTACTGTCCCTCCTCCCATTCCTGCCCCCCCTCCCACCTCCCACCTCTTCGTCCTCAACCTCCACACCCTCCTCCTCAATGTCCACACCCCCCACCTCAACCTCCGCACCCTCCTCCCCATCCCCCCCATCCCTCCTCGCTATGCTGGGAGGCAGTTGGCCCAGCGAAACCCTCACCCTGATCTCTGAGCTTCCCCTCTCCCTTCTTCTCCTTGCGTCCCCCGTCCAGCACCCTCCTCCCAGTTTTCCCCATCCCCTCTCCCACCCTCTCCCGCCTCCTTTCCCCTGTCTCCCCACAGTTTCATTCCCCCTCCCCAGTTGTGTTCAATAAAGAGAGTTGGTATTTTTGAAAATATGTGTATTTTATTTGACATCAGCAAGGGGGTGCTAAGGAAGGGTAAGTGGAAGGACGAGAGGGAGGAATTGGGCACAAGCCCCTGGTGGGGCAGACCGGGGAGACTGTTAGCGCTCCTCAGGGTGGAAGCTCTCCCACAGGGCCCCCTGGATCCTGACAGCCCCTCGATGGTCCTCCCAGATGGCAGCCTGCAGACAGAGCAGCCAGACTGCTGGCAACGTGTCCACGAGATGCAGCAGAGTCCCCGGGGGCAGGTCTGGTTCCATGTTGCAGAGTGCCGTGGTGCCCCGAGTGAGGGCAAGCAGAGCACTCCTAGACACAAATGCTTTGCTGTCTCTCAGTGAGGTAGACCAGCAATCAGAGAAACCTGAGAACTGTCTGTCCGAGATGGGGGGTCAGGTCCCTTAAAGCACAGACCTCGGCTAATCTGAGGCAGCAGCCCCACACACTAAATCCGATCCTGATGTCCAGCTGGCACTGGTTCCGGCCAGCCTTACCTTTGATTCAGGGTCCACTCAATGTGGACGCGCTATTTCGAATTAGAAAAACGCTATTTCGAATTAGTTTTTGTGTCTAGATGCATTATTTCGAATTAGCTTAATTCGAATTAACTAATTCGAAATAAGTTAATTCGAAATAACGCTGTAGTGTAGACATACCCTAATAGATTAGTAAGACATGATTTTCCTTTACAGAAACCATGTTGACTTTTGCCCAACAAATTATGTTCTTCTATGTGTCTGACAATTTTATTGTTTACTATTGGTTCGACTAATTTGCCCAGTACTGACGTTAGACTTACCGGACTTGATTACCTCTCCAGGTCCCTTTGATTTCTAGTGTTCTATGATTCTATGTATTATGACAACTAATCATGAGAAAAGTGCATTCAGTAGCTGTGGATATAACTAAAAACACTTGATGAAGTAAATTGCAGATTTGGGGCCACATTTTCCGCTCATTTATACCTGTGCCACCACACAGACTGTGCTACAGAGGCTTAACTTAAATTTGAGTCTGGTGTCTTGTGGAGACACAAGAATGTTGTACAGAATGTTGCATCAATACAAGTCTTCTCTAAGTCCTCTTCTTTTACTTCTTCCTCCACTTTCTCAAGTGCCTATGATTTTTCAGTGAAGTTTTTTGTACATAATTCTACCTTTGTAAGTTCAATTTTTACGATAAAGTGGTTTCACTATAGCATTTGTTTTATGTGAATTGAAAAATGCTATTTCTTTTGTTTTTTTTTCAGAGTAAATATTTGTAAGACTTTGAATTCTATGTTGTAATTAAAATCAATGTATTTGAAAATGTAAAAAAATTCAGAAAATATTTAAATGATACCTTATTTATTTGTGCAGTTACTCATAATTCATTTTTTGTAATGATGCTGTTAATCGTAATTCTTTTTTTCTGATAGTTTGACAGCTCTAATTGAGAAAGCAGCAAATTTCAGTGTTTTGTACTCTGCCAAATATACACGTAAGTCATGGTTTTTAAAGCTGTTATTGTGGTTTATGTACTCTGTTTTTCAGTGTGTTCCTTCTATCTAGTGAAATCTAGGCCCAATATAACTAAACAGAAGTTTTTGCCATTGACTTCAAAGGGGCCAGAATTTCACCCTTTATCTTTTATTAATGTTAATGGGTGCTAAGAAGTACTTCCTTTCCAATGGAGTTTATACTATTCCCTGCACTGCATTACAGGCAGCCCCTGATGCAGCTGACACCTCAGCAAGGGTATGTCTACACTGCATCCCTAGTTCGAACTAGGGATGCAAATGGAGACGACCGAAGTAGTTAATGAAGCGGGGATTTAAATATCCCGCGCTCCATTAACATGATCTCGCTGGCGCGCTAGTTCGAATCACGGCTGATTCGAACCAGGAAGTGCGCGCCGGGACGCGTTAGTTCGGACTAAAGCCCTTAGTCTGAACTAATGTTACTCCTCAAAAACTTCGGTTGTCTCCATTTGCATCCCTAGTTCGAACTAGGGATGCAGTGTAGACGTACCCCAAGATCCATTGCAACTGCAATAGTATTGAAAGCCTGCTGGTTTACCTCTACTACATTTCCAAGAGAGATTCAGTCTCTCATGGATGATCTACCATTCATACAAATTATGATTTTTTTAGACTGTTCTTCATTTTAAGAACAGCATTCTGTGTCCCATTAGCCTTTGAGATCTTCTAATTCTCATTGTTCAATCAGTGGCACTGCTTTGGGAGATTACTTCCTTCTCTCCCATATAATTTTGATTTAAAGTAATGTATCTAAGGAGTCTGTCTTTCCTTCTGAACTGGGTATAACCAAAAATCACTCCAATATTGACTGGGGTAACATGCTGTTTCTGCAATACAAATAGAAAATAACAATAAATAAATAACTAATAATGTGCTAATTTATCTTGTTCATGAAAGGAATCTGGTGTCATATGCTAACCAGGCCCAAAGTTCACAAGAAAGTGATTAATGGGAGGTGCAATTTTGTGTAAAATTGAAAATATGCTTTAGTATTCCCATATGCTTTTTAAGGCAGCAGTCCTAACATGCTTTTATTGCCTCTTGCCCTCATCACTCATACTTAAAAATTCTCTTTTCTCTTTATCCTTTAACAGTTGTAAGGGTTGATCCTGCAAACAACTTATAGTCATGGGTAACTTTACTTACCAGAATGGTCCTATTGTACTTAGTGCACTATTTTTATTCATAAATGTTTGCAGGATTAGGCCCTTAGATAACACCACAGTAAACATTAAGGTGTATTTTTCACATTTCAATTTTTTCTCTTCTGTTTTGTATCAGAGGCTACAGCGGGAGAGGGGAAGACGTGGCTGGGTGGGAGCCAGCCTATGTGGGGAGCTGACTCAAAAGGTAGCTCTCTGAGTGCACCAGCTCCCGTGGAGCCACTTCCCTCCACATGTAAACGTGTAACTTCTGGCATTTTCAGCGGTTACACATTTCTCTGAATAAATCCATTTTAATGTCCCTATTTTCTTTTGAATTTTTGGGTGCTGGTTCAAACCTCGAGATTTACAAATTAAATAAGAGAGTAGTATCTCTCACTTGAAAAGAATGGAAAAGCTGATTAAATTGAAATTACTTTGAGCAAAAAGATTTTAACAACCTTAGGATCCATATTAGCCACACAAAATTTCAGATAATAAAATTAAGTGGAGGGTATTGCTAAAAGAAATTAGGCTCAGTGCTATATCTGAATTCTGTACAAATCCTGAGACTTAGGTTGAGTAGCCTATTTTAAATACACTATAGGACAGAAAGATAAAAGAAGAAAGAAGCAGAAAATTAAGTGCAGAGAATTCAGTTTATTGAAGTCCAAATTTACAACTGAAATTTACAACTTATTTCCCCCAAAACAAAAGCTACTTTTGAATTTAGGAGGAATAAATGTCCTTTTCACAATGTACAGACTATATCTTTTAAATAAGTTAATATCTTTGAAAAAAGAGCAATATGTTCCTTTTTTAATGTTGCAGTGCAACTTACAACTTACACGTCTGTGCAATGTACCATGAGGTATATGCGCAGTGAGCAACACACAGTGAAAGTTTCCATTCATAAATAAATTCTCATTGTAGACACACAAAAAGATAACCAGTGATAGAAAAAAATGCAGCCAATTACAATAATTCACACAGAACTAATTTGAAAAGAAAAAAGAAAAATAAACTAACATTTGAGCCTATATAAACTAGTGGATCACCTCCCAACATAGGACAAGTATAAAATGAAGTATATTGTTGTGAAACTGAAGAAGTACTGTATTATCCAGGGGTTGAAATTTAGTTTTACCTGTATGAGTCCAGAGCAAATTAACTTTTTATCTCTGTAGCATCAGTGAGCTGAAGGACTTTACTACAGAATCTAAATGGCATCTACTCATAAAAGGGACCTTCAGATATAAACACAATGGCAATTATTATATTGCAGTCTAAAAAATCCATATAAAAACTGTAATACAATCCAGGCTTCTTCCATGGGTCAGATAGACCTTTTATTATCACCTCTGTTTTACTTCACAGCTAATTATGAAAACATACAGTAGGTGGGGCTAAAACATCTGTAATGTGAATATACTGTATTTGAAGCTTTGAATCTTCAACCTTTTCAGGATGGCTCCTACTAAAATACGTTTTTTCTCTTTCTGACAGAAAACATACATTTTCTTTTAGAAATAATCAACCACAACATAACTTTGTGATAAATAACAGTTCAGCCACTAATACGTATTTACATATTATCTGTAAACAAAGATGCCCACAAATCATGGAGTCTCCATGATTTTTATACAAGGCGTTATAGAATTTTTTGTTGTTGAAAACAGTCCTAGTGAAAGTTTGGTTTATAACCTCCTATTGCTACAGAAATAGTAAGAATGTTCATATTTACAAAAGAAAGACCATGGAGACTCCATAGAATTATTTGCTAATGATCCTAAGTTAGCAGGGTTTTCAAAATACACTTTGTGAGCTTGTTGAGATTTGATTAACAGTACAGGTTGAACACCAGCAGTATAATACTCTAGTGATTTGCTATTTCAACCCCTGAATATACAAACACATTATTACTACAGCCTACTTCACAGTTTATATGCAAGTAAAGTGCAAGCCATAGTACAAGGGTGTCATACATTTTCATACATTGAAGCATTATCTAAAAAGGCTCTCTATTTGTACAAGTCTTAATATCTACTTTAGTAAACTAGACAGAAGTCACCTATGGCCCAGCAATTAATGGTGTTACAAGGACTTTTTTTGTAGTTAATTCAGTGTCAGTGTCAAATGCAAAATGATCCTTAATATTAGTCTCCTCCTCTTATTGTCTCTCCTTTTCTCTTTCTAGTTCCATAGACTGAAATGCTTCAATTTCTTGGTAAAACAGAAGTCCTTACTGGATACTAAGCCTAATTTAGCATTTATAACTTGTCTTGCTGTTACTTTGACCAAAGAATAGGATTGATTGGTTAAGACATGTTTTGTAGTTGCTAGTGCCAAAATGCAAGAGAGAATCAAGATAATATGGAAGTTATTTACAAAATTCTGCCAGATTCATTTACAATAAGTAAAAACAGCTGTATTGAGACCCCACAAATGCCTGACACCAGATAATATTCTAGAAGTTTGGGGACAAAAGTTTATTGGTCATGTTCAGTCAAATAACATAGGCCTGGTCTACACTAAAGGGGAAAGTCAACTTAAGATAGGTGACTCCAGATACATTAATTATGTAGCTGGAGTCAAAGTATTTTAAATCGAGTTTTAGCACTGTCCAAACAGTGGGAAGCTGATGGGAGCACGTAATCCCCTCAACTTCCCTTACTCCTTGTGAGGAGCAGGACTATCAGTGCCAATGGGAACACCCTCTCAGTTCAAATTAGTGGGTCTTCACTAGACCCGCTAATTCAAAACCCAGAAGATCAACTGCATCAGCTTTGATCTTCTCTTTAGGGTAGACAAGCCCATAGTTTGCTACTATTTTATCTTTCATATAACATCAGCACTTAAATCAAGTACTGCATAAATAGTGGCTGTAATGTGCACTATACAGTACTCATCCATCACATTTAATGCATGCAGTGTGAGTACTATACATATTTTAATACAAATAAACAGTTCAATTTGTTTACTCTAGCCCTGGCCTATATTAAGAATCACTATATTTTTTTGAATATAGTAAATATGCCATCAGTATTTTTAATAAGGTGCATAGCATTTTCATTAACACCAGATTGCAATAGTTTATCCTTAGACCTTAGTCCATCCCGGGCTTTTCAGCACATTGGGCTACCCACATTTTCCATGCTTGCTTATCAGTTGCCAGGTGACCTATCAGGTATCTCAAAATCAAAAGGTAAAAATATTAATTTTAATCTTCCTTCCAAATATGGAAGTATGGCATAAATTGTAACATGTAGAAAATAAGTTTTCTTTTAAACAATGCTCCTTTAATCTGCTAGTTATATTAAGAATAGAGAATCAGATGCCTATATATTAATAAATAGAATTTATCATAATTAAAATACTTGTTCTGTTTAAAAGCAACTAAGGAAATAAAATCTTTTAAAAATCAAACATACAAATATTTCAGTTCAATAGCTGTTACGTAAATAGAATGAAATATAAAACAAATTTCTATTCACTAATAGATAACATGGCTGTGATTAGATTTAGACACTAAATGGTATGTATTATATCAACATCTTTGCAGGACCTAAGCTACAGTATATAAATTTATTTGGGTGGAAAAGGAGATAAAAGACAAAAGCAAAAAGAAATCTAGGACACCTATGAAAGCTTCTTTGCAACTGAGATTCAATGAGAAAAATCTGATAGACAGAAAAGCAAAAGCAGGCAGTTTAAAAAGATCTGTGTCAAAACTCCTCTCCCCACATAAAAGTAACAGTCCACAAAGAGTCTAAGGCCACAGCACAGCAATTAACCACAGCCTTAACTTGAAGCAAGTTCCATTATCTCCAGTGAGACTTTGTACGTGCTAAAAGTTAGGGTACATCTACACTGCAACACTATTTTGGAATACCAGAGTATCCCAAGATAGCTATCCCATGTCTTCACAGCAAGCCTGTTATTTCAGGCTCACTATTCCAACGTCCCTATAAACCTCATTCAACGACGAGTGAGGGACATTTCGGAATAGTACTTTATTTAGAAACAATGAAATAAGCTATTTCAAAATAGCATTGAAATAAGATACACAATTTACATAGCTCAAATTTTGGGTTATGGTGCAGTGTAGACCATACGGACCTGCTTAAATGTTTTGATTAGTCAGGACCAGAGTGCTCAACACTGTACATATTAGTCCTAGCTGAGTTAATATTGCCATGGCCATTATTGTCTAGTTTTGGCATTTCCCTCTTGTGGGTTCCCTGAACCCAGATGTCTACACTGCAGTTTTATAATCCTGTAGCCTGAGCCTCACAAGCCCAAGTAAGCTTACACATGCGAGCCACAGGTTTTTTTATTGCAGTATAGACATATCCCTTATGTCTTCCTTACAAATGCCTCGTTTCCATATTTTGAAAATTAAGCCAATTAAATGCCACTTTAGGAAGTTCTCCAATATTATGCTAACATTTGCATAGCATGAATTGTGTCCGGTTCTGGGGCCTCCTGGAATGAGGTTTAACAGATAATTTGAACTAGGGCTTTAATTCGAACTTCCGGGTACCTGCCGTGTGTAGACGCGGGCAGTTAGTCCGGACTTGTAAATTTCAAAAATGGCGATCGGCTGGGAAGATGCAAATCAAGAGCGGGATATTTAAATCCCAGGCTTGATTTGCAACTTCGAACTAGGGGGCTAGTGTAGACAGACCCTTAAAGTCCACAGTAAGACACCTATTGACTTCAGTGAAAGGTTGGTCAGAACTCAAAACTTCTGGAGAATAATTGGAGAACTTCCTAGGTAAAAGATATTCAAATAGTTCCTTTCCCCAAACTGCAATGCATAAGTGCATGCATACTTTGATCTAGAAAACTATAATTAAAGAGGAGAATTGGGCATAATTAAGTGTTTATCTAAAGTTCTCCAAAACTGAGACCTCCCTGCATCAATTGTATGGATGCTAAATCCTTGCCCGCTTCTGTTGTTATCCTCAAGTGCTCCTCTTTTTCTCTTATTATTTCTTTTTATTAAATAGAATGAGTTAAGGGACATTTTCATTTAAAAATGTGACAAAGAAAAAAATGTCTCTGGCCCTTTAGGACGTGCTCCTGAGATAGCTACCGAGTTACAGTAACTCCTCATTTAACATTATCTCAGTTAACGTTATTTTGTTGTTACATTGCTTATCTATTAGAGCACATGGTCTTTTAAAGTTATACAATGCTCCCTTATAACATCATTTGGTTGCCAGCTTTGTCCACTGCTTATGGATTTTCTGGAAAAGCAGCCTGTCCTTGTAGGGGTTTGGAACCAGGATGGGCTAGCAGCCCCTCACCAGCTGCTTTAAGTTCTCTGTAAGGTATGTGGCTGGGCAGCTGCAGTTCCCTTCCCCTCACTGCCATGCTACTCCTTGGAACAGCCCCCAGGAGTCTCCTGCTTGCTAGGTGTGTAGGGGTGAAGAGGGAGAGGGATGCTGATGTCAGGATGTCTTCCCCTGCCTTCCCACTGAGATCTCCGCTCCATACCCCTTCTCCTCAAAGCTACATAACTACAGAGTCCTGTACCTGGACTTCCTGATCTACTTACAAGGATAATGCACTTGAAATGTGGTCAGAATGCTTGAAGGGGCAATGCATATTTCTGCCTCTCATTCTTACACACACACATAAGGGCAGAAAGAGCAGTCGTCTTGGGGCACAGCAATGCAAAATGGTTAGGCAGTCTCAGCCACCAGTACAGTGGTGTTCTCTAGCCAGCACTAAGGGCTGGTAGGAGTTGGGATGCACGGCATGCTGTAGGCAGCTTTGAAGGTTGACTGTCCTGAGTGCCTGGCAAAGCCAGAGTTCCCCCTCCTTACACACACACACACACACACACACACACACACACACACACACACACACACATCCTTACACACACACACCTGTGCATCTCCGTCTTTCTCCTGGAGGAGAAATATTGGTAACAGTGAGGTTTTTTAGGGATATAGTTCAGAGTTCTAAGACTTCCACTTCTTCCTGTATTAGATTAAGGTGATAAATAACCTTACTGTGCACTTAAAGTATATGTCTACACAGCAGTGTTATTTCATAATAACTGACATTATTCCTGGAAGAGAAAGTAGTGCATTCTGGTGGGATAGTGCAGATTCATTGTCTTGTTCAGTTTCTGCAGGGAAGTGTTTGCAGCCACTGCCTTGCATTCTATTTTATTTCCTCCCTTCTGCCTTGTAAAGTGTGAGGCACATTAACAACATGTTAACGCCTGAGGATTCAGCTGAGTGCTAGTTCATCATTTATAGCATTCTCTGGGAAATATTCCATCCTCCGACTCCACCATCTCAGCCAAGCTTCACAATAATCATTGCTTTATATAGTATTAAATTGGTTTAAATTGTTTAAAACTTATACTGTATGGGTTAATCTAGACTGGCAAGATTTTGCCCAAAAGCGAATGCTTTTGGGCAAAAACTTGCCAGCTGTCTACACTGGCCGCGTGAATTTTTGCAAGAGCACTGACTTAGTAATGTACAAAATCAGTGCTTCTTGCACAAATACTTTCACGCTCCCACTCGGGAAAAAGCCCTCTTGCGCAAGAGGTCCAGTGTAGACAGGGAAGAATTGTTTTGCGCAAAAAAGCCCCGATGGCTAAAATGGTGATCGGGGCTTTCTTGCGCAAAATTGCTTCTAGATTGGCCACAGATGCTTTTGCACAAAAGCACTTTTTGCGCAAAAGCATCCGAGCCAATTTAGATGCACTTATGCGGAAATACTTTTAACGGAAAAACTTTTCCGTTAAAAGTATTTCCACAAAATCATGCCAGTATAGACGCAGCCTGCGTGTAAGTATTGCCTTTTCTTTGCCCTCAAAAAATGTCATTGGAATTGAACCCCACCTATTAACATTAATTATTATGGGGACACTGGATTCGCCTAACATTGTTTTGCTTAAAGTAGCATTTTTCAGGAACATAACCACAACATTAAGTGAGAAGTTACTATAGACATCGGGACAAAGAATTATATTTCAAGGAAAGGGAAGAATAACAATAATGAAAAAGAGGGTGACTGGTAAAAAGCATACAATCAGTTTCAAAAAGGACATCTAGCAACAAAAAAACATACTGAAGTTTGTGGAGTCACAGAAAAGCCATGCTGATTGACATCTTTAAAAATATTACTGGCAGAAAGTCTGAATAAAGGCTCAAAGTGTTTGGGTAACTTTGAAAGCATTTGAATCAATAAAATCCAAACACATTGTTCATGTGGTTGAAGATAATACGAACACAAAATTTATCTGAGTATTCAGGCAGGAATTCTGTTAAACTAATAAATATTATATATTGATTCCAGGCTTCATTTTTCTCCACCACTGGAGTCAAAGGAGAACTAATCCTGCCCTTACTCACGTGCAACCTTATTAATTTCAGCAGGACTGAATGGGATGTTAGAGCAAATTTGGACCAAGAAATTATGCCACTGATTTTAATGAAAAGCAATCTGGTCCACTGTTTATAAATAAAATCTTTGGATCACAACTTGCATTCCAATTGGCTTAAAGGACACAAAACCCAAAATAATTTGTGCTAATGCAGGTTTGTGCACCATTTGTATAACATATAACATCTACAACAGTATTTATAGCTAGATATTATATAATCTGGATTTATGTATGTATGTATATTTATTTGTTTGTTTGAGAAACACTATGGACTCCAATTTTGGGGCTGGCTAGGGACTGAGCCAACTATAAGCACAAGTTAGAACAGCCTCAGTGTGATTATACCACAGAGTCCATTGGAATGCTGTGTTCCATAGCTCTGCTTTTATGACACCATCACTGGGACCAAGATCTGGTGGAGAAGCTCTATCTACATTGTTTTCTTCCGAGATTCTGAGACTCTTCTATGCCAGGGTTGGGCAATCATTTTTGATAGGGTGCCCACTCCAATCATTAGGTAAGTAGTTGAGGTCTGCACCCTTCCCTGATATTAATGGAAGAGGTGCAAGGTCTGGAATGGAGGTTGGGTGCAGAAGGGAGCTTGGGGTAAGGGACTGGGATGCAGGAGGGGATGTGGGATCTGGGAGGGAGTTAGAGTGAAGTATAGGGCTATGTCCTGGGGAAGACAACTGGGGTGCAAGAGGGGATGCAGGAGTTTGGGTTGTGACCTAGGGCAGGAGGGGGTTGTGATGTGGCTGCAGGATCTGGGAGGGAATAAGGGTGCAGGGAGCTGTAGAGGGTTTGGGTTATGTGGGGTAGGTGGCGGGGGAGGGGGGAGGGGCAGAGGGTTGGGTGGAGGAAGTGGCTGCAGTGCTAGAGGCAGGTTCTGGCCAGGAGACTTACCTGGGCAACTCCCAGCCAGCAGCCCAGCAGGCTCCCAGCCTTCCATGTGCTTCTGTGAATAGCTGCGAGACTGAGGGGAAGTGGGGAGGAGTACTTCGCATGCTGCCTATTCTTCAAACAGGCAGCTCCGCCAATGGGAGCTGCAAGATTATGCTGCAAAATTATGCTGGAGTGGAGGCAATGTGCAAAGCTATTCAAAGACAAATAGGCCCTCCAGCCAGCTTTTCTAAGTGGTGTGTGTGTGTTGGGGGGGAGGGGGCAGAGCAGACAGGGAGTCTTCCTGAGGTTCCTGCTGCATCAGCAGGCTGGATTCAATGGCTTGGTGGGCTGTATTTTGCCCAGCTCTGTTCTACACCAAGATAAATCTCTAACAGCCTCTGTTAGTATAACCTTTTGGACTATCTTTCACTGCCTGAGAAGGCAAAATAGGCAGAAGCAAAGCCAAATATCTGACCTCATATGTTCAACAAGATTTCTGTATTGTCAGCCTAATAATTTATTTCATACAGTGGAAAAGATGGAAGCTATTTTTGAAATGTAAAATGGATAATTCACATTAAAAAACATGTTTTTGGTTCTAATTTAAAGACCTCCACATATAAATTTTCCTCAAAATGTTTTTGTAAACCTAAATACAGAAAGTCTTGCCTTATTTGGTTTAGAAAATTAAACTTGGCTTCTCCTGATATGAAACAGAAACTGTGAGTTACATATTGGTTGACAATTTATTAGCAAATTGGCCTTAACTGATTTTTTTTTATTGTACATAGTTCTGTATGCATGTTAAGTAAATATGTCAAAATTCTTCTGAAAATACTTTGTCTTTATTAACAGGTTAGTGATATTTGTAAAAGCTAAAAGAATAAAAATACTGTTTTAGACTTAGAACAGTTCGTCCTTGTTCTAGGAGCTAAACTTTGCTTTAAAAGTGTCTCCCAGTTTGTCTCAACCTAAGCTGTGGAAAACCTCTCTGAACTGTACAAAAAGGAAAAAAATAGTTTGTTTTTCTTGTTAACTCCTTTTTTTTTTGTATCCTGAATAACCAAAACACATTTTAGCTTCTTTGATGGAGATGGCTCTCCAGGAACAAAATATAAACTAATATTATTGAGATCTTCAAAATGAAAGACTCATACAAAGGAAAGCATTTTAAGAAAACATGATCAAAAGAAGTTGTGATCTCTTAGCTATGGGAAGGATTAGCTTTATGGCCCAGACTAATCTCAGCCACTCATTATCATTCAGAAATACATTTGATTATTTTTTAAAATTATACTAAACTCTCTGAGAAATGAAAGTTGTGATCCAGTCTCTTTAGTTGTGGTCCAGTCTCACAGTTGTTTATTTTTAGAGGCATATATCCTCTGAGAAAAAATATTATTTTTTATTTTAGTTTTATCCAATTAATATTTGAGGAAAAAGTGTGTAAGTTCACTTTATACTGTTTGCTGAAGACTTCATTTAGAATATGCTCCAGTCAAGTGCATTTTCTGGTCTTTGGGTTGCGATACAATGAATTCCCTCTTGAGTATTGTTTTAAAATCTTATTAGTCTTTTTAGTGCAAAAGCACAGACTGTGGTTTGGTTTGAAACATGGGTTTGAAACACAATACAAATGTTTAAATCTCAGTAAGAACACCAAAAACACAATCCATTTAATTCTGTGACCATCTATAGCTTTTTGTTAATGCATATCCAGTATGCAATACAATTTCAAAGTGGCTTTTCCACCTTACATCATTGCTTGTTTCAATACATAATACTCCTCCCACACCATATGGAGGACAGTAATAAAAAAATAGTGAGCTATCTATATCTATACCTCTAATATTTATAGGACTGATATGAACAAATGCTATAAAGATAAGAACTCTGTTTTCATGCTCTTTCTATTCAGTGGTGCACTAATTAAAATGTTCACATAGTAAATACATTCAGAATTGTGTTTACTATTTGCATGAATATCACAACTCTGATTTTGGTGACTGTGATGGCAAATTTTTCTCTATTCCCTGCACATTAATTATTGCCCCCCAATTCAGCAAAGCACTTAGGCACAGGATTAACTTTAAGTGCATGCTATCACTATTCAGCAGAGCACTTAGGGTGCGTCTACACTGTAGGGCTTAACTCGAAATAAGCTACACAAACTGAGCAACATCAATTGCATAGCTTATTTTGAAATAGCTTATTTCAAACTAGGGAGTGTCCACACAGCACTTAATTTGAAATAGAGCACTCTTCCTCTGACTTCCCTTACTCCTCGTACAATGAGGGTTACAGGAGTCGGAGTAAGAAGTCCTCCAGCTTGGCAGTATTTTGATACTATTTTGAAATAACTGCCTGCTGTGTAGATGCGGACTAAGTCATTTCGGAATAAAGCTAATTATTTTGAGATAAAGTTGCAGTGTTCATACCCTTAATTTTAATTTTGCTTCTCTGAAGTCAATGGGAATTTTGCAATTAACTTAAAACAGAAGCAGTATCATGCCTTCTTATCTCTATGCTTATAGGCCATTGGCCTCAACAGAACATAAAATGGACTTAATTGCTTTGTTGAATTAGAGATATGTATGTACTTATTTTGTATGTTCTATCCAAATGTAATTATAATTGTAGTGCAATGATTTCATGATTCAAGAGCTGGTGTGATGCAGAAAACTTAATCTAAATGTCAGTAATTCTCTTCTTATAATAATATAGCTATATCTTTGAATTATTTCAGGGTGAATTTTATTATCACTGTGTCCACTGTGGTTCAAATAAAAGCCAGTGTAATGGTGATAACAGAAAAATTAGTTTCAGGAGCATTCCTTTTTTTTAGGTACTGTATCATAAATTAATTAAACAAAAGGATGCTTTCTCACTTAATTCTTGTCTCTATAAAATACATAATTCATCTCCTTGAGCCATTGTTTACATTTCATATCACAAGGAATAATTTGAACTTTACAATTTGATTCCTTCTGTTACATTAGAACTGGGCAAATACTGCAAAACAATTTTTCAGCAAATATTTATTCAAATTTATATATGAAACTGCTTTGTTCTATTTGCTTTCTGAGAACAGTCTAATAAAGTGTTTACTAGCAGGAATGTTTGCAGAAATTTGAGTTTTAAGTGCACATTCAAGAATATTGATGGAAGCAGATTTTGTTTCCATAAATGCAAGTATTCATTCCAAAAACCTGATTCTTCAAGTTTCTAGGCAGGGAACAGAAATATACAATGTGATTTTAAGCAGCCAATCAAAACTAACTAATGCAGACTGAGTTTCAAATACTGAATTACATACTTGCAATTAATTTGTTCATGATCTATGGATGAAGAATAATATGGTGAATAATTTTGAACAATATAATTTTTTTACCCAGCACTCTATGACAGTCTGGTATACAAAAAATTGTTCAGTTCAAGATTATTTTACTTATTTTTCAGTCATGAAGCAGCAGATAAAAATATTTTAATAATTTTTGTGACGCACAGGTTTGTGGCACTAAACTCACAGTGGCATGATTATGAAAACTACAGTAGCTACCATCTTCAGACGCGTATTTTTTAACCATGAAATATTTCAAAGGTAGAAAAGTCAGTTCAAGTGACAGCATAAGTGAGCAACCAGCTTTATTCTACTTGTGTCTTAACCTCTTCTGTGCCACACTTGCATGCCTATGACCACTCCTTGTAAGCACATTCTTGTAAAAATAAGCACAACATCAAAGTGGCATAGACAGTATGCCCAGTGGGCCAAAGGAGAGTCTATTTGCTGGATATACACTATTTTAAGGCACACTAAAGTGGTTAAGTTTACTTTTTTATTACTCTGGTCTCCTCTAATTTCATAAAGATGGTAGCTATCACTGCTTGGAAAGGTTGGAAAAAATGTGCACCCCCAAAGATTTGCCAGTATATATATATATATATATATATATATATATATATATATATATATATATATATTTTCCTTCAAGAAGAACTCATGAAAAGGTGAATTTTAGGGTATTTTAAAAAATAAATATAAACTATCATGTTACCTTTTATATACATAGATATGTTTACATATAATATATATCTATATATATAAAATGGTTGTAAGAACTCATTACTATAAGCATAGCTTTAGTAGAGTCCTTAAATAAATATACTGGCATTTATTTCCGTTACACTTCTGCACTGCTCCTTTCTAATGCAGAATTTGACACGCATATCGGTCGATAATAGCAAATAAAATAATTCAGAACAGAATAATACTGTCTTATCATGCAATGTAGTAGGCATCCTGTGGCACTATTCTTTTACCCAAGTTATTTACAATACTGCTGAGTACGTTATTTACAAATATTACAGTGTTTGTCATATTGGATTTCTCACGGCACTCAGCAAGTGTTCATGATGCCGGTCCTGTCAGACATGTGTTTCAATGAATGAATGTGTGTGTGTCAGCAGTGGTGCTGGGGACGTAAGTTCAGAGGCTCCATTTTGAGGATTCAGAGCAGTGCTGTACTCACAAATGTCCAGAAAAAAATCATAGTTCTTTAGCTTCCACTCTTTGAACTTCTTTGATGTCAAGCTGGGATCATCCAGAAGATTGTTGATAGTTATCAGGTCCCCTTCCTTTGCCTGGCAAATAAAAACAAAACAAAAAACAAAACAAAACAAAAACCACAGCACATTTCAGAAATACAGTTTAAGAGACATTTTATACTTTGGCCTTTTACATGTCCTTGAGTGCTAACAAAAGGTGCTAGAGCAACTGCAGTGGACACTAAGGCCCTTTATCAATACACAGAACTGTTACAGCTCAGACAGTGCAATGCAATCTTCCCTATCTCCGTTGGCATGATTCCACAATGGCTTTCAGTGACAATCGCTAATTGTAAACGTGTCATAGATTAGATCTTTTTAACAATTCAGTCCTTGGCATCCTCCATGACACTGGTAACAACAGTGCTAAATACTGGCTGTGGTTGTGAGGTTCATAACTGTCTTCTTCTATATTCTGTTTCTCTCAGTACTGCCAAAGTTTTCTCACGACTTAATTCTCTATCTAAAATAGAAGTCCATAAACTGAAAATTTTAAGAAGCTACACTGTTAAAATTTCTTGTTCAATATAAACATTAATGGTAACAGCTTACTTTTAAAGTGCTCTTGAGAACTCTGATGTGATGAAGTTTTTCATTGATAACTGGATCATTGCACCTCTTTACAAAAGACTTCCGGAATTCTTGCTTGGTAGATGGACGCTGCTCTCCAAAGGCTGACAAGCTGGCTTGTTCCAAAGACTTGTATAACTCTTGTAGACCATCTGTACCTTCCCTGATTTCCTTTATGTTTTCTGAAAAAAATTACATTTTTTTTAACAACAATCCAGGCAACTTTGGTTGGAAGGATAATGAAAGATCCTGAAAAGTACAAGAATTCTGAAAGTTGCTTATGAAATAACCGCCAAATATCCTCTCCCAGTAAAAGAATTGATAAATCACAAAATTTTGTTCAACAATAAAGCTGAAATCAGAACATACATGAACGTTCTGAATCAAAATTATAGTGCGGTAACTAGTGCAATCTCCATATTTTCAGCTTTCTTGGAAATTATAATTCTGCCACTAATACACTCCTATAAAGCCTGATCATTCATCAGTGAGGTTAATATTAGAGCTCCTATTGAGGTCAATGGTGAATACTGGTACCAAAGTCCATTCAAAATCTTACCTTCTTCACAGAAACTATTTTGCTTTTTTATAAGAAGTTTCCCTTCAGGCTTCTCTTCTGATATGCCTGAAGACTTTACATGCCCTTTACTCCTGACATCTCTGTTTCGTGGAAGGCTTTGACTACGTTGCTTCTGGGGCCTATTATGAGAACTATATCCTCTTTGCCACTCCACCAAAGGGAAAGGTCCATCTCGTTCATGATTGTGACGTCTTTGGACTGGTAATGTTGCCTGTCTTCGCCTCTCTGGTGACATTCCAGGTCGGCCACTCACGTATTCTGGGTCAGGAGGAACTGTCTGAAGAAAATGGAGGCCAGAACTAGTTAAGGGGGTCTCTATCAGATCTTGCCATGAGCGCCTTTCTCGATATGGAGGTCTACATCCTGACGAGTGTGTACTTCCTGTGGCATCTTGTCGGGAATCCTCTGCAGAAGAATAGGAGTAAGTAGATTCACTTGAAAAGTGTCTACCATGTTTGGGTTCAGGGAATGGACTTGAAGAATTCACCTAAGAAGGAATGAAAATATCTGATTATAAAGACATAATTGTGACTATACATTGGCAAACAGTAAGAGATAGAGTTCAGTATATGATTAGTAAGCACAACATAGCTAACTTTATGTAATACTTTAATGTAAGCACTACATTTTTAACCACTCCCTATTCTTGTTTTGACACATTCTCTGCCCAAGAGCAACTCCTGCTGGAAAGGACAGGGTAGCACTGGTATAGGTTTTGCAAAGATGTACCCAGCTTACACACATTTCGGCAGTGTGTTGTGAGGAAGACATAGACGCCCCCAAAGGAAACCAGGAGTGGTTTTCCTTTCTTTTCAGAGGGTAGATATTCCAACCAAACAGGAAAAAAAAAGACATGTCAGCATCCAAGATGACATTTAAATTTTTGGGGACTGCTGATCTTATTCAAATTATTTTAAATTAAATTCTGCTTGGTTTTTGTATTCTTTTAATTTAAAAAAAGAGAAAGGCAAAAAAGTGGAAAAACAGAAAGGGAGGGGCTTAACCTGTATCCCGGTTGATAAAACAGCATCACATGGGTGAAAATCAGTCTGAACTTCACCCATGTGATGCTGTTGCCTCAGTCACTCTTTCTTTGGTTCTGGTTGTGTGAGGATCGTGTCATTCACGCTGAAGATAAATCTGAAAGAAAAATAGAGAACAGTCCTATCTGCACTTAGAAACAAAGGTCAGATATCACAGCCTACCCATGTACTGTATAGCAGCAATGCTTTTATCAGCTATCAGCGCCTGCCCATACACTGTACACAACTGTTATCAGCTATTTTTCTATTTGAAAACGCTTCTTAACACAAATACTACAAATGTATTTTACACAATGATATATTTTGAAAGAAGCTTGTATTTAAACATATGTTTCTTATATATAAAATATTTTTCTTCTGGATAATAGCTATTGTCTGAATACAATCTAAAAATCTTAATTTCCAGTAAATATCAAACACTGTAGACATAGTATAAACTCCCAGTTAATAGAGATGACCCAGGTATAATATATGTCTTCCTTTTGTACTGAATTTTTTTAAACAAGAAAAAAACATGGCTTGACGACACTAAACACAGCAGAGTAAGATGGCAGTAGCTTTTTCTTCCTTTGAGCATCCATTTTTTATTTTCAGAACATTCAGTCCTGCTCTTAACCATAGAAATGATAACATTCTCATAGTTTACAGCTGAGAATCACCTCCGTTCTACTCCTAGGCTGTGTCTAGACTGCATCCCTTTTACGGAAAAGGGATGCAAATTAGACACATCATCGCAATTGCAAATGAAGCGGGGATTTAAATCCCCCCCGCTTCATTTGCATTAACATGGCTGCCGCTTTTTCCGGCTCGGAGCTTTGCTGGAAAAAAGCGCCAGTCTAGACACGGATCTTTCGGAAAATAAAGTCTTTTCCGAAAGATCCCTTATACTTATTTTAAGAGGAATAAGGGATCTTTTGGAAAAGGCTTTATTTTCCGAAAGATCCGCGTCTAGGCTGGCGCTTTTTTCCGGCAAAGCTCCGAACCGAAAAAAGCGGCAGCCATGTTTATGCAAATGAAGTGGGGGGGATTTAAATCCCCGCTTCATTTGCAATTGAGATGTGTATAATTTGCATTCCTTTTACAGAAAAGGGATGCAGTCTAGACACAGCCCTAATGTTGTTAGATGCTGGAATGAAACAAACAAAATACCAATCAAAGCAGCATGGAAATGTATTTCTTGACCTTATGGAACATAAGAACGACCATACTGGGTCAGACCAACTGTCAGTCTAGCTCAGTATCCTGTCTGCTGACAGTGACCACCAATACCAGATGCCCCAGAGGGAGAGAACACAACAGGTAATCCTCATGTGATCCCTCCCTGTCACCCATTTCCAGACAAACAGGCTACAGACACCATTCCTACCATCCTAGCCAATAGCCATTGATGGACCTAATCTCTATGACTCTATCTAGCTCTTTTTTGAACCCTGTTAAAGTCCTAGTCTTCACTACATTCTCTGGCAAGGAGTTCCTGAGCATATAGAGCATATAATATTCATGACTTACTGAGAGTGTTCGGTGGTAGATATCACACAGTGTTGATGGGCCTTCTTGTTTCAGGGTTAGAGAGCCATCAATATCATCCTGGTCACTTTCACTCCAGTAATCTGGTAATAGAATGTTCTATGTTTCATTGAAATATTTGCTCATAAGATAGTATTGGCAATATTTTCAAAGCATGACTAACATACTTTTTCTCTAATATAGAGTGTCAAGTCCCATTCTGTGAAGTGTTTAAGGGCCAGATTTTCTAAAATAGTTAGGTGTCTTAAGACATGGACAGGTGCCCACTGGGAATTTCAAATAGCCTGAGCAGGTTATGCACCCAAGTTCCATTGATTTCACAGGGAGTTACATGTCAAATCCGCTCAGGCACTTTTAAAAATCCCAGGCTATGTCTAGACTGCACGCCTTTTTCAACAGAGGCTTTGTCAACAGATAGTGTCGACAAAGCCTCTGTCGAAAAAGAGCATCTAGACTATGATCAGTATTGTAAAAAAGCAATCTGCTTTTTCAAAAGAGAGTCTAGAAGCTCTCTTTCGTAAAAGCACAGTTTCCATGCATTAGCGCCTTTTTTCGAAAGAGTACATTCAAAAAAAGGCATTATTCCTTGTAAAATGAGGTTTACTGCTGTCGACAAAACTGCTGCATTCTGTCGACTTACTGTTGACAGAGCGCAGCGGTAGTGTAGACGCAGGTATAATTTTGTCGACAAAAGCCAACTTTTGTCAACAAAACCCTGTAGTCTAGACACACCTTCACTAGGTACCAATTTGCATCTGCAAGCACCTACGTACCTTTGAAAAGCTGGTCCAAAGACACTTATGGTACATCTACACTGCAAAAAATCCCCTGTAGCAGTGAGTCACAGAGCCTAGGTCACTTAACTTGGGTGCAGGGGTCTTGAACTACAGAGGTAAAAATAGCAGTGAAGGCATATGCACTTGGGGTGGAGCTGGGATCTGAGACACAACTGCTGTACCAGGTCTCAGAGCCCAAACTCCTGCATGAGCAGGAATGTCTATATTGTGAGATAGAGAAGCAAAAATTCCACAAGCCTGAGTCACTTGACCCTGGTCCTGAGACTTGTGGCCATGGGATTTCTTTTGCAGTGTAAGCATAACCTTAGGAACCTCAGATCCACTGACTTTCAGTGGGTATGTCTACACTACCCCGCTAGTTTGAACTAGCGGGGTAATGTAGGCATACCGCACTTGCAAATGAAGCCTGGGATTTGAATTTCCCGGGCTTCATTTGCATAAAATGGGCGCTGCCATTTTTAAATCCCTGCTCGTTCGAACCCCGTGCCGCGCGGCTACACGCGGCACGAACTAGGTAGTAACGGAGTAGTACGGTAGTTTGGACTAGGAAGCCTAGTCCGAACTACCTAGTTTGTGCTGCGTGTAGCCGCGCGGCACGGGGTTCGAACGAGCAGGGATTTAAAAATGGCGGCGTCCAGTTTATGCAAATGAAGCCCGGGAAATTCAAATCCCGGGCTTCATTTGCAAGTGCGGTATGCCTACATTACCCCGCTAGTTCGACCTAGCGGGGTAGTGTAGACATACCCAGTGAGACTTGGATCCTGAAGTGACTAGGTTACTTTTGAATATAGAACAGAGGCACTGAATCACATTTGAAATTTTTACCCCTAGACATATACACAAGCAAGTGTAAATGTTCCAAAAGTGTTTTTAAAAAGGCTGGCTTGAGTTTTTTTTTCTTTTAAAAAAGAAATGTATAATGAATGAGCCATATTTTGCACAGTTCAGTAGCTAGCTAGAGACATATTTCCTGGAGGGTTGAAAGTCACTTCGCTTTCAGCCCAGTGCCACAAAACTCACCCAAGGCACATACCAGTAGCTTATCAACTCTGACACTCTATATTTTATTTATAGTGGAATTCTCTTCTCTAATAGTAATAATCAGAAAGGAGTTCCATGTTTTTTCACACAAGACAAAAGCTCATTTGCAAACCACAAAATATTCAGGAAATCTAGACATTCTACTCTCCAGATGTTCTGGCCTGGGTATTTTATCATAGTCTGTAGGTGTAAAAAATTCTGTATCTGGACTGCATACTATTAAAAAAACAAGTACACCTTTTATCAGTTCACTTTTTACTGTACTATTTACTATTTTCTTTGTAAGTGAGTACATTCTCCTCATCCCCTCTGTGTGTGACCTGCTCTGCTGCATCATGGAGAAATGGGGGGCAGAGCTATTAACCCGTCTCTCTGTGGAGAACGAGGGAGTTAACTGTATTATTTTTTTGAACATCATATGCACTTGTGTCTCAGTTTATTCGCTTGATGTTATTGTGCCTAATTTTGGGGAGTTAACTCAAAGAAGGCTGTTGGGGGAGAGGGGGGACAAACAGGACATGAAACAAAGGCAAAAATAAGGAATATCAGAGAGGTAAGATGCTGTCAGAGAGCAAGTTTTATTCTTCTTAGATCTAACGTGGGATCAAATAGTATACTAAGCCACTAAAGTTCCCAGCCTAGGAAAGAAGGGGGACGGAGGGGAGGTTAGGCAGTTGTAGTGACTAGAGGTGAACCTCTGACAGGGAGAGACACACAGAGAATACTGCAAAGGCTGTCACATTGCTAGGCGTAGGGATGGCTGAACAGAGTGGATTTTACCAAAAACTTGCTAAGAAAGAACAAAGTGATATAAGAATGAGACACAGAGGCCTTTTGTTGTTTTATTCTTTTTACCATATATCTTTGGATGAATAAAAATATGTTTATTTTGATAAAACTTTTTAAGTCTCGTTAATCAGTTGTTGGTCTTTTAGGGAGTGTCTAAACTGTAGCGCTAGCTCGAAGTAAGCTACACAAATTGCATAACTTCTTTTGAGCTTATTTCTAGATAGCCTATTTTGAAATTTGGTGCCATCTACACAGTGCCAAATTTTGAAATACACCGCTATTCCGACTAGGGATGTAATAGTAAAATTGATTAACTGATTAACCGATAAGCAAAAGCTTATCGGTTAATGATATAGACTACATGCATTTCCCCCTCCCTCTTGCCCTGCCAGTACATTTTTTAGCAGGCTATCTAGCAGACTGGCTCAGTCCTAGCTTGTGACGGGTCGGGGACCTACCCCACCTGCAGCTCTGCATTTAAAGTGTATTAGGAGCTCAGTCCTACCTTATGCTGGGTCCGGGACATATCCCCATTTCAGCTCTGCATTTCAAGTGTATTAAGAGCCAGGTGGGCAGACAGTCCAGTTCATTTTTGACTTGCACCTGGTCAGACCTATCCTAGACAGGGACTGCTGTCACCCTGTGCTGCTGCCTCTTTCTCAGAAGCAGCAGCACAGGGTGACAGACAGCCAGTCCATGAGGGGGGCTGGTTTTTAAATTGGCTTCCCTCGTGGACCAGCTCCCACCTCGCACCCTGTGCTGCTGCCTTTGATACACTGGCTGCCAGCCCTACCTGGGGACTATTTAATAGTCGACTAACCAATACAATTTCAGGAAGTTACTTGACTATTCAATTAACTGATATTTAACATCCCTAATTCCAACAAGTCCCTTAAAGCCAGGACTAGCTGCTGTCAGCAAACTTTACAGGATTGCAGGAAACTTTGCCACACCCAGGATGAGCTAACACCTGGCTAACTAAAATGCCGGACCATGGATGTTGCTGAACCAGAATGCTGGACTAGAGAGGTTCAACCCGTAATTCTATTCATGCTTGTTTTCCTAAAGAGTACCTTAACAATGTTTTCTTTGCTTTTTCAAATTATCATTCTGAATTTCATTTCATCTTCAGTTTGCAAAGTTAAATATATGTTCTAAGGGTCACACATATCTATGAAAAACAGTTAAAATACTGCAAAAGCGGTGAGGAGTCCTGTGGCACCTTATAGACTAACTGAAGTGTAGGAGCATAAGCTTTCGTGGGCAAAGACCCACTTCATCAGATGCATGTAGTGGAAATTTCCAGAGGCAGGTATAAATATGCAGGCCAGAATCAGGCTGGAGATGACGAGGTGGATCCAATCAAGGAGGATGAGGCCCACTTCTAGTAGCTGATCTGGAGGTGTGAATTCCAAGAGAGGAGAAGCTGCTTTTGTAGTTAGCAAGCCATTCACAGTCCTTGTTTAATCCTGAGTTGATTGTGTCAAACTTGAAGATGAACTGTAGCTCAGCAGTTTCTCTTTGAAGTCTGGTCCTGAAGTTTTTTTGCTGCAGGATGGCTACCTTTAGATCTGCAATTGTGTGTCCAGGAAGATTGAAATGTTCCCCTACAGGTTTTTGTACGTTGCCATTCCTAATATCTGATTTGTGGCCATTGATTCTTTTACGTAGGGACTGTCCAGTTTGGCTGATGTATATAGCAGTGGGGCATTGTTGGCACATGATGGCATATATTACGTTAGTAGATGTGCAGGAGAATGAACCAGTGACAGTATGGCTGATCTGGTTAGGTCCTGTGATGGTGTTGTTGGTGTATATATGTGGGCAGAATTGACACCGAGGTTTGTTGTTGAAGATGAATTGTAGCTCAGCAGTTTCTCTTTGAAGTCTGGTCCTGAAGTTTTTTTTCTCCTCTCTTGAAATTCACACCTCCAGATCAGCTACTAGAAGTGGACCTCATCCTCCTTGATTGGATCCACCTCGTCATGTCCAGCTTTTTTCTGGCCTGCATATTTATACCTGTATCTGCGATTTATGTTCAAATCATGAGTTGAATCAGTTAACTAAAGCTTTCTTTTCTTTTCTTTTCTTTTCTTTTCTTTTCTTTTCTTTTCTTTTCTTTTCTTTTCTTTTCTTTTCTTTTCTTTTCTTTTCTTTTCTTTTCTTTTCTTTTCTTCAGACCTCTCCAATTCAATTTTGATTAAAATCACAGAAGTCTTACCTTCATCTGGCCGAATATCCTTGTCATCAGGAGTATAACCAATGGCTGCAAGACCCAGACGGTTCATCCATCTAATAAAAGATTAGACAAGGAAGAAGAATATTTGAAGAACTTATAAATGGTAAATGCTGTGGCTTACATTCTCTTGCAATGCAGAAAAAAAGGAGGAAAGAGAAGTGGTAGTCTAAAAACAGAATAGTTTTCAATCTGTGAAAAACCTGACTCATACTTTCATTAGTGTTATGATGTTACATGGAGGAGGCAACCATGGTTGTACAGAGTCCGAGGAACCATGGAAAAATCTGATCTCAATCCACAGCTCAGGGGCATCCATGTGGAGAATCAAACTCTCTGTACTTCTCTCTAGAACTCACTCTGTAGCAGCATAGCATGGTTAAGAGCCAAGATGCTAATGGTCTTCCTATTATATCATGGAAGTGGAGCAGCAAACTTAAAGCATATCAGCTAAAACTGTAAATAGCAGAATTAATTAATCCTGACTTTTCTACACATATTTTCATCAGATACTTGGGGAGCATGCTGTATAGAGCGGAAGCTTTCTAAGTTTGGCCCCCTTCAAGTGCGTACAAATATCTATTGAATCACAGTTACACAGCTTCTGTAGACAGCTTCTGTAGGCACACATAAATCATGAAAGAAAATTCTGTACATGTAGAATTTAAAACTAAAAATGTAAATGTGAATGTAGTTTATGATTGATTTGCGAAGTATTAGTCTAGACCAGTGTTTCTCAAAGTGGTCCAAAGACCCATTCTGAGAAAGCTGCTATCAGGTCCCTCCGGTCTGTTTACTTACCAGCTCCTCAGCTCCGCAGTTCACCATTTGCAGCCAAGGGAAGCCGCAGGAAGCAGCAGCATGGGTCATGCTGCTTCCTGCAGCTCCCATTGGCTGCAAACAGCGAACTGCAGCCAATGGGGGCCACGAGGCTCCATGGCTGCGGAGCTGGTAAGTAAACAAAACGGAGGGACCTGGTAGCAGCTTTCTCAGAATGGATCTGTGAACATACATACTACTAGAATCATGAAAGCAAATTTTCATCTCTGTTATCTTCTGTGATTATCCAGACAAAAATATACCCTGATAGCATCTACAGTAGTATAATCTATAAAGGCATATTTCCCTGACAGCATGCACATTTATTCTTTCATCCCTGAGCTGCTCCTTATTTGACAAGAGGATCTGGTATTTTCAAAACTAGACCATTAAATAATGTATATTTTGGTACTTATTCCCTATCTTCATAGAAAGACACTAATTTTGCATTATACAATGTATTTACTTGAACTGTACAAAAAGAAGAAAATGAACAACATTTGAGTGATACTTTATTGAAATAGAACTCTTCGGAAGGAAGTCTATCAAGAGTTATTCATTTCCTTTTGCCTGCATATAGAATGATCACGTTACATTGAATGAGTTAGCCAATTTTCAGCAACAATGAAACACAAAGATCACAATGGATAGAGAAAAAAGCCTTAATATGAACATCTGTTTTTTCTATGTCAAATTTCTCTTGAGAACTAAAAAGCATTCTCTCATTCACAAATATTAAAAATGTGTGTATAATAGAATTTGAGAGCAATCAAGCTGCAGCCTCAGATATTTCCTTAATAAACAATGACTTAACAGCTATCTAACAGATAGCAAATTCATTATACAGAGAGATTACATGCTTTTTGGAAGCAATTCTGCCCGTTTTAAAATGGTACAACTTGAACCTGATACAGTGAATCAATTCAGGTAAAAATTATTAGCTATGTGACAAGATCACATAAGAGACAAACATTCATAAACAACATGTGTTTTTTAATTATGTTGATTTTTTTTGCGAGATACATGAAAATAGTTTATTACACGTCTTTACTACTTGCATGAGAACAATATTCAACAGTAACTTTTTAACTAACTGAATTTGTGAGTATTCTGATAGTACAGAATATCAAAAGGGATATAAAATGAAGGAAAAGTCACTGCTACCATAAAAAAGAAAGCAATACAGAAGTGAAATAAAATGGCTAATGGTTTAAGCAGAGACTTGTGAGACAGAATGCTTTTGTTCTAATACTAGATCTGTTGCTGACTTACTATGAGGTCCCAGCAAGACACTTAAGTTAGCTGGATCAAAGCTTTCTCCAGTGCACAATGAAGACAATTACCAACTTGATTTTCAGGTTTATATAGTGTTGTATGAATTAATTTGTAGATCTGTGAAAAACTATTAAAATACTAAGTATTATTGTTACTAAATGAAAAAGTGGGCAATTTTGAATGACAAAACATACCATTTTTCACAAACATAAGGTTCCAATGTTAAAACAGACATCTATTATATGTGACTTGCCCTCCCAAATAACTGACTTCAGCAACATACAGGAAATCATTTTTAAATAACGAACAGTTCTTTAACGTTTTCTCCACTATAATACCCAGCAATGTAAGTTCATTTAAAAGAGCCATTTTATCATTTGTGTAATACTTGTTTTTTTTTGACAAAACGCATTGTCTGGCTGTTCTGAAAGAAGGACAGGAGACTTTTGATATGGGTTTAATCAGGCTGCAACTTTATTAGATGTTTGGCAGATAGCAGTGTACTATGCAGGTAGGGTTGCCAGGTATCTGGTTTTCTACCGGACAGTCCGGTATTTGCACCATCTGTCCAGTAGAAAAATTCAGAAAATAACGGACACGTGCAATGTCCGGTATTTTCTGAATTCCCGGCCAGGCACCTGACGGAAGCCTGGTGGGGGCGGGGGAGTGACTGGAAGGTGGGGCCACGATTGGCGCTGGGAGCCCTGTGGTTGCGCGCAAAAGCTGGCTGGGGTGGGGGCCGGGCCTGGCTTTTGCACACGACCAGAGGCTCCCAGCGCCAATCGCAGCCCCGCCTCCCAGCTGGGAGACTGGTTGCATGCAGAAGCCAGGCGGGGGGAGCAGTTCCTAGCCCCTCCGCCACCCCCGCCCAGCTTCTGCTCGCAATTAAAGGGAGTGCCTGCTGGGGACGCGGCCCAAAGGACTCCAGCTGTGGCCAGTAGCTGCAATTCCCCCCCCGCCAGCTCTGCTTCCCACCCCACCCACCTCCTGGCCAGCCCCGTCCCCCTCCCGGCTGGTTCTCCACCCCCGCCCCCATGATCAAGTGTGTCCGGTTTTTTGGCGGGGTCTACCTGGCAACCCTACATGCAGGTAACTCCATGTTTATTTTATAATTACCCAGGGAAGTTTTTACCAACTCCCCCTCATTTTGCCATCTAGGTTGCTCCAGCAAATTCTTTGCTAGGGCCTTACCATCCACCCCACACTTGTAAGAACATAGGAACGGCCATACTGGGTGACACCAAAGGTCCATCTAGCCCAGTATCCTGTCTTCCAACAGTGGCTAATGTCAGATGCCCCAGAGGGAGTGAATAGAACAGGGAATCATCAAGTGATCCCTCTTGTAGGAGGGTTAAGTTGGGCTATACGAATGGGGTTAGGAGTGGCTCCCTGCCATGCCAATCTTAGTAATCTCCAGTTGTCCTCTGTTTGTTCTTTTAATGAACACCTCTTTTAAAATCCGTTTCCAAGCCATTTATCTGGTCACTGTGTACCTTTTCTGTGAAGTACCTGCACTGTACATCTGTCACCAGGAGGCACCAGTAATTAGCTTGTCTGCCTCCTCCCCACAGCCAGCCTGGTTCCTAGCCATGTCCTAATGGCAAATTTTTAAGCCTTGGCCTGTGTAAAAAAGAAGGCTCAAGGCTCAACCCTTTAAAACACTGCATTTCCAGGTGATGAGTTAGTGACCATGCTGCCCCTTTTCGCACTAGTTTCCACCCCTCCCTGCAAATCCCCATTCACTTGACCAGCCAGCCAAATACTCCACCTCCTTCTCTGTTTAAAGATGCAGGGCAGTCATTATGTATTAAAGCACTCATTCTCTCACTGTTCTCCTGGCCCACTTCAGGAAAGTCACCAGCAGGCCCTCAACAGTTTGTTTACCTAAAGGCTCTGTAGCCACAGAGCCTCAGGGCTCCCATTCACACTGATTTGCTGTTTTCAGTCCAAGGGATCTGCAGAAAGCTGTGTGGCCCAGACCACCACTTCCAAGTGGAAATGGTGAACCAGAACTAATGGCAGCCACAAGGCCCCGTGACTAGGGCGTCTTTATGTAAACAAACTGGTGCAGAACCACTAGCAGCTTTCCCCAAACAGGCCCATGGGACAGTTTGAGAAGCACTGTATTAAAGTAACTGATATCACATTTCCCCTTATTCATAACTAATAATGTGTGTTTGTGATTTTAAAATTCAGTGTTCTTGAATCACCAAATTGCATATTATAATAGGAGACTGATTGTTAATATAAAGTTCTCACTTATATATGAGAAGTCTGTATGTTTCTTTTTACAAAAGTATTGGTATTATCCTTTAGAAAAAACAATATGATTTTTTGTCTTTAGTCACTTGGGGTATGTCTACACTACAAAGTTAGTTCAAACTAACGGACGTTAGTTCGAACTAACTTTCATAGGCGCTACACTAGCGCTCCGTTAGTTCAAATTTAATTCGAACTAACGGAGCGCTTAGTTCGAACTAGGTAATCCTCATTCCATGAGGATTAAGCCTAGTTCGAACTTACTAGTTCGAATTAAGGGCTGTGTAGACCCTTAATTCTAACTAGTGGGAGGCTAGCCCTCCCCAGGTTTCCCTGGTGGCCACTCTGGCCAACACCAGGGAAACTCGTATGTTCGAATTATCTTTGTAGTGTAGACATACCCTAATTTATTCCTTCCCCAGATGAACTGTCCAGGGCCACTCTGGCTATCTCCTGAAAAATACAGAGAGAAGCTTGTTGAATGTCTTCTGAGACTTGAAGATGGTGGGTTTCCAGCCTTTATATAATCTACGCAGGTGGTGTCAGAGAGAGGGCTTTGGATCTTTGACATGGGATGTAGTTCCAAGCACAAGGATTGTTAGGAAGAGAAGGGATCCACTTAACAAAGAGAGGGAAGATCATCTTCACAGGCAGGTTTGCAAACCTAGTGAGGAGGGCTTTAAATTAGGTTACTTGGGGGACAGTGACTTAAGCCCTGAGGTAAGTATACTAGGAAGAAACACAAGGAGGAAAGTGCAACAGAGAAGGACCTCCGATTTGTACTGGGAAAGAGGTTATGATAGAGGTCTATAAAATAATGACACGTGTGGAAAAAATGAATAAAGAAAAGTCATTTATTTATTCCCGCAATATAAGAACTAGGGGTCACCAAATGAAATTAATAGGAAGCAAGTTTAAAACAAACAAAAGGATGGTTTTTTTCACTCAGTGCATGGTCAACCTGTGGAACTCCTTGCCAGAGGATGTTTTGAAGACTTGGACTGTAATAGGGTTCAAAAAAGAGTTAGATAGATTATGGAAGTTAGGTCCATCAATGGCTATTAGCCAGGATGGGTAGGAATGGTGTCCCTAGCCTCTGTTTTTCTGGAAATGCATGACAGGAGAGGGATCACTTGATGATCCCAAAGTCTAAGACAGAGTCAGTAACATAGAGTCAATCACTGGCCCTTCAAGTTAGCGCCGGACAGCTCACCAGTCAGAGTCCGTAAATCACAGTCAAATGCTGGGCCATTAAGACAGAGCTGGATGGCCCAATGAGTGAAGTCACGGGCTAGGGCTGGAAGAGACCTCAGGAGGTCATCGAGTCTAGCCCCTACCAAAGCAGGACCAGTCCCAGCTAAATCATCCCAGCCAGGGCTTTGTCAATCTGGGTATGTCTACACTGCAATGTTAGTTCGAACTAATGGACGTTAGTTCGAACTAACATTCATAGCCACTACACTAGCGCTCCGCTAGTTCGAATTTGAATAGAACTAGCGGAGCGTTTAGTTCGAACTAGGAAAACCTCATTTTATGAGGATTAAGCCTAGTTCGAATTTACTAGTTCGAATTAAGGGGTGTGTAGCCCCTTAATTCGAACTAGTGGGAGGCTAGCCCTCCCCAGGTTTCCCTGGTGGCCACTCTGGCCAACACCAGGGAAACTCTATGCCCCCCTCCCGGCCCCGGAGCCCTTAAAGGGGCACGGGCTGGCTACGGTGCCCGTGCCAGGTGCAAGCCTGCCAGCACCCAGCCAGCAGACCCTGCACCTGGCACGGCACAGAGCCACCCACCCGATGTCCCCCAGCCCACCCCCTCTTCCCGGGACCAGGCTGGCGGCTCCCGGGAGCTTGCCCTGGACCGCAAGATGCGGGCACCTTCCTGGGCTAGTGCGGACATCGTGGACCTCGTCCACGATCTCCGCACTAGGCACAGGAAAGTGGCCAGCTAGGGCAGGAGAGCTGCCAGCCTGGCCACCCAGGAGCAGGTGTGCATGAAAATCAAGGGGGTCCACTGAGACCCCCGACCCTGAGCCCTGAGCTTACAATGGCCGTCCTGGGTCAGACCAAAGGTCCATCTAGCCCATTAGCCTGTCTGCCGACAGTGGCCAACCCTAGGGACCCTGGAGGGGATGGACCGAAGACAGTGACCAAGCCATTTGTCTCGTGCCATCCATCTCCAGCCTTCCACAAACTTTGGGCAGGGACACCATTTCTACCCCCTGACTAATACC
The DNA here is from genome assembly GCF_049634645.1 of Pelodiscus sinensis. Taxonomy (NCBI): domain Eukaryota; kingdom Metazoa; phylum Chordata; order Testudines; family Trionychidae; genus Pelodiscus; species Pelodiscus sinensis. The sequence continues at coordinate 15,363,967 of NC_134723.1, forward strand.
ACTCCATGGACCCAACCTCCATGACTAGATCTAACTTCTCTTTAAACTCTCTTCTAGTTCTAGCCTTCACAGCCTCCTGCAGAAAGGAGTTCCACAGGTTGACTCTTTGCTTTGTGAAGAACAACTTTCTCTTACTAGTTTGAAGCCTGCTACCCATTCCTTTCCTTTGGTGTCCTCTAGTCCTTCTTTATGGGAACTCATGAAGAACTTTTCTGAATGCACCCTCTCCACCCAACCCCTGCTTTTAGAGACCTCTATCCTGTCCCCGCTCCATCTCCTCTTTTCTAAGCTGAACAGTCCGAGTCTCTGTAGCCTCTCTTCATATGGGACCTGTTCCCAACCCCTGATCATGTTAGTTGCCCTCCCCTCTCCCAGCCTTTCTCTTCCCCTCTCCCACCTCCTTTTCCCAGTCTCCTCCAGTTTTGTTCAATAAAGACAGAGTCAATGTTGGAAGAAACATTATCTTTATTTTGTACATCAATAAGAAGGGGGGCTAGGGAAGGATAAGTGGAAGGGGGTGAGGGAGGAATGGGGTACGAGCCCCCGATGGGGAGGACTGGGCTGGCTCTGCGGGCTTCTGGGGGTGGAAGCTCTCCTGCAGCCCCCCGATTGCCCCCTCTCCCCAGATGGCAGCCTGCGGCAAGTGCAGCCGGGCTGATGGCCGAGTGGTGTGATGTGCCCAGTGTGGGCACTCAGGGCACTCCAAGCCGGGACTTCTTTGCAAGCGGGGCACCCCTGAGAACTGTCTGTCCGGGGTGGGGGTCGGGACCCTTTAAGCGCAGCCCTCGGCTAGCCTGAGACAGCATCTCCACTAAGTCCTCCTCTGATGCCCTGCCGGCACTGCTTCCGGCCATCCTTAAGCCCTGTTCAGGGTCCACTCAATGTGGACTTGCTAGTTCGAATTAGCAAAATGCTAATTCGAACTAGTTTTTAGTTCTAGATGCGTTAGTTCGAATTAGCTTAGTTCGAATTAACTAATTCGAACTAAGTTAGTTCGAATTAACGTTGTAGTGTAGACGTACCCTCTGAGACTTAAAAACCTCTAGGGATGGAGATTCTACCATCTTCCTAGGTAACCCATTCCAGTGCTTCACCACCCTCTTAGTGAAATAATTTTTCCTAATATCCAACCTAGATCTCCTGCACTGTAACTTGAGACTATTGCTCCTTGTTTTGCCATCCGTCACTACTGAGAACAGCCTCTCTCCATCCTCTCTGGAACAATCCCTCTAAAAAGTAACCAAAGTCAAAATGTCTTCTAGATACAGATTGCACCTTGCTAGACTGGGACTCTCTGGTCCGGCAACATCCATGGTATGGCTGGGCTGCCCAGGAGGATCCGGGGAGCCAGGCAGGTGGCTCAGCTGGGCTAGCCAGGGGACTGGGAAGCTCAGTGGGGTGGCAGGGTCAGGGAAGGAGACCAGAAATGACCTCCCTGGTTCCAACAGTGCCCAGACCAGGGAAGTTCAAACTGTATAATCCACACTGCTGGAGGTTCATCATCTCAAGTTCCAATCTGTCAACAAAATTTGACTGGATCCTGCACTTTTGGACACTGCACATTAACACTGACTTTGCTGTACATCTTCCCAGGATCACAGAAACATCTCTTGTAGATGAGGGAACCAGAGACAACAGAGCTATAAGAATTCACCTTGCCTGCCACATCTGGCTCTATTGGCTTTTTCAGCACAGAAAGACAAATCATGTAGAGGTGGTCAGTATAGCTGAGTGAGATGTAAAAAGGTTGCAGCGTATTTCTTCTGCTGTCTGGAGCACAAGAGATCCATTTTTTAAAATTTAAATTTGGTTTAGTTTTAATGGTGCCCCATGAAAGGAAATGCAGATAAAAGAAAAATAACAAAGTTGAAAAAGAAGAGCATAGTACGTATGATCCTTATGGCTCTCACATGCAGGGCCTTGAGAGTCCTTAAATCTTCTGGAGGAGACTGCTTGGCTCGATATAAGACCAGTGCTTTTGAGATACACTAATTCGGCAGCTGGTTATTCATTTTCTAAGTTAAGGGTCATAAAAAGACTGCAATGAATAGACTTGCTAACAAACAAAAGAAAATAATGAAGTAGAGATGAACAAAGGCATTTAATAAACAATTTATAGTAGGTCCACAATTATTCAGTCCTAAAGGAGATATTTGGATCAAGGGGAAATTGTACTGTATCATTTTGTAGCTTAAGGGAGAGTTCTGACAAAATCAATTAGTATAAGCTAGTTCTCTCTCTTGATTAAAAAAAAAAAGCTTAGTGATCTGAAGCTTTAATGTTGCTGGGATAAATCCTACCTTCAGGTTACAATGTAGTGTGAGAAAGTTGCTGACATACGGAGTTATCATTGCAAACTCATGGAGACAAACTAGCACAGACACTTTTAGAATAATCTTTTCTTCCTTTGGAGTTTGAACAAATCCCCTGACAACTATTAATTTGTCAACAGTGGACTGAATGACAAAAGTTATTGATGATGAAAAACAGTCCTCCATGTAGAAGTCAGTTCATATTTGGCTCCAGCTATACCAATAGCCATTGCCATCTGATAGCTGTTTTAGGCTACAGCTACACTGCACAGTTATTTCAGAATAAGCTATTCTAGAATAGTTATTCTGAAATAATTTATTTCGAAATAGCATGTCTACACTTCAGGGAAGCCTCAAAATTAGTCCAAGATAAGTTTCCCTAGCGTAGACATACTATCTCGATTTAGAGCCCCAGAAAGAATAACTTAGAATGGCTCTAGTGAGGGGCTATTTTGAAACAGTGGAATGTCTACACATGACTTATTTGGAAATAGCTATTTTGGAAAAGGCATTATTCTTCATGGAATGAAGTTTACAGAAGTCAGAATAAGCCATCCATTATTTCCAAATTATTTTGAAATAACGGAATTGCTGTGTAGATGCTTACATAGTTATTTTGGAATAATGGCCATTATTCTGAAATAATTTTGCTGTGTAGACACCACCCTTAGTGGCCCACAGTGAGTTAATAGTCTCAGTCCAGTTTAGATTTAGAGATAAAGGATCCATATATTCTGCACATATTACTTCAAGGGCACTCATGATGCTACATTAGTAATGTAAATCCATCCTCTCTGAATTTTATCATTTTCACTGGAGCATCAGATACAAGTTAAATGATCATAAAATAGAAAATTAAAAACCAAATAAAACATCAGAAAATTGTCATAAATATTACCATCACCATTGTAACTAATTGTCAGTCAGACCTTTAGGCATTTTTTCAAGGGGTGCTAATAAACTCTTCACATAATTCCATTATTTGAAGTAATTTTTTTTATGTTTCATAGTCACTTTATAGTCATGGAAGATTGTGACAATTTCCTTAGGACTGGAAGGAATGATGAGTGTATTTGACAGTGAATGCTAATGGTGCACTGTAAATACTGGTTATTATGTTTTAAGTACTGGAAGAAGTGCACAGATTGTGAGATGAGCACCCCTAGTTAGGTATGTTTTAACAATGGAAATAAGTAACTCTTTCAAATGGCATACTATCTAATGAGAAACAAAACTAATTTCAAAGAATTACTATATAGGAAGAAGGTGCAGTGTGGGGTATTCCTAACTATAATAACCCGTTTGAAATTTCCAGTTAGTACTTTTTATTAGCCAAGTTTAAAATATAATGAAGCTCTATGAAATAAACTTTCTGGTTATTAAATTTCTGACTCTCCCTCTAGTTTACTCATTATAAAAAGATGCTTTTTAACAAAATAGGCATGGGCAGTTGGTGCAGCTGGGGTTAGGAGAGGCAGGATAACCCTTTCCTTTAATCTCTTTGTCTGTTATTGTAGCTTCAAATTCTGGAATCCCTTTTGAAACATAATCCCACATATCACAGATCTGGTGTGAGGACTGAGGCCTAGGAACAATGGTCAAGACTTTGCTAATATAAAGTAAAGTTAACCTGTGAACAAGAAGCAGCTTTGAAGTAAATTCCAGAGGGGTGGTAACAGAACACCCTGTGACAAAACATCTTGGTACTAATGCACTCCCTACAAATAACAGAAATACGGACACAGCTTCAGGACAGGGTCTAAACTGATAGCATGATAGTGATCAACTCCTCCCACCCATGTATACGGTAATCAGTGGTAACTAGATAACGTCAGAAGGTGGCAACTTGATATGTCAGAATTGACATATAACTTGTTTGTACCTTGAAAAAACAACAAATAGCCCTGTGGCACCTTAGAGATTAACAAAAATATATGGAATCTTGAGCTTTCCTGAGTAAAACTCACTTCATCAGATGAACTGGAGTGGAAATAACAGAAATCAATATATATATAAAACCCATAAAAGCTCATGATTCTACATATTTTTGTTAGTCTCTAAGGTGTAGCGGAGGACTACATGTTGTTTTTAAAGTTAGGGTATGTCTACACAGCAAAGTTATTTCGAAATAACTATCCTAGCAGCTACACAGCCATTCTGTTATTTTGAAATTAAATCAGAATAGCAGAGCATATATTTTGAAATTGGTAAACCTCATTCCATGAGGAATAATGCCAATTTCGAAATTGCTATTTCAAAATAAGTGCTGTGTAGACACTTATTTCAAAATAGGGGGCCTCCAGCCTTCCCAAGGTGTGCTGGTGGCCACTTTGGCCTCAACCAAGAACACTCCTCTTCCTCACACACACCCCTCCCCCGGAGCCCTTAAAGGCTGCACCTGACCCAGTGGCCCCAAAACATGAGCCAGCAAGCCACTGGCGGCCAGCCCTCCACTGCTCTCCAGGAGCAGTCTGCCAGCTCCCAAGAGCCTGCCAGGGCCCCGGAGAAGGCGGGCGCCTTCCTGGTCCAGGGTGAAGATCATGGACCTTATTCAGGTTTGGGGGGATACCCCCAAAGTCCTTGATCTCCTCACTAGATGGAGGAATGCAGCCGTCTATGACAGGATAGCTGCCAGCCTGTCCACCAAAGGCTACATGTGAACCCAGGAGCAGGTTTGCATGAAAATCAAGTTGGTCCAGCAAGACCCCCAACCTGAGCTCTGAGCTTCCCCTCCCCCTTCTTCCCCTTGCTTCCCCCTTCCAGCTCCCTCCTCCCAGGTTTCCCCTTCCCTAGTCTCACCAGAGTTTCATCCTCCCCCCCCCCAGTTTTGTTAAATAAAGAGAATTTGTGTTCATGAAAATACGTATATTTTATTTGACATGAGGAAGGGGGGTTAGGGAGGAGTAAGTGGGAGGACGTGAGGGAGGAATGAGGTACAAGAAGCCCCCAGTGGGGCAGACCAGAGAGGCTCTTAGCGCTCCTCAGGGTGGAAGCTCTCCCGCAGGGCCTCCTGGATACTGACAGCCCCCCGATGGACCTCCCGGATGGCAGCCTGCAGAAAGTGCAGCCAGATTCACAGCAACATGTCCAAGAGAAGCACCAGAGTGCTGGCTCCATGTTGCAGAGTGTTGTGGTGTCCCGAGTGAGGGCAACCAGAGCACGCAGAGACAAAATGCTTTGCTGTCCCTCACTGAGGTAGGCAAGCAATCAGGGAAACCTGAGAACTGGCTGTCCGGCAGGGCGGGTGTAGGGGTCCCTTTAAGCCCAGGTCTCATATAGTCTCAAGCAGCAGCCACACAAAGTAACTCCTGACCTGATGCCCTGCTGGACCTGGTTCTGGCTGGCCTTAAATGCGATTCAGCATCCAAAAAGCTATTTTGAAATGCATTTTGTGTGTAGATGTGTTATTTTGAAATAAGCTATTTCAGAATCACTATTTCAAAATAATCTATTTCGAAATAACGCTGTAGTGTAGACATACCCTTACAGAATAACATGCCTACTTCTCTGAGATTGGTTGTGCCTATATATAAAAATGTATCCAAAGGGAATGGTCTTTGTCCAGTCAAGAGGGCAGAGTCTGAGCTTCATCCATTGTTACGGGCATACATTCTTAGTATTCTCGTAGAACAGGGATGGGAACCTCTGGCCCATAGGTCAGATCTGGCCCTCTAAACAATTTAATCCAGCCCTCGGGAGTGTCCAGTAGCAGTGAAATGCCATGGGGAGTCCCAGGGACTGCTTTAAAAACTTCCCCCAGCCTCCCCTGCAGCCTGGGTGGACGCTTCCCATTCCTCTCCTACATGCAGGAGACCTGGCCAGAGGGGACAGCACCATGTGCTGGAACTCCTGAGTAAACAGGAACTTGGTGTTTCTGTGCTTGCTGCCCCACTCCCCACTAGGCAGCTGAAAAGAGGCTGGAACTGTTAAAGAGGCATGCAGGGACTGGGAAGGAAAGGGGAGGGAGAAATTCATTCTAGAGTGAGAGGGAAGGGAAACCCCCGAGTTCCCTTCCTTGCATGGGGGAGGCCACAGTGGAGCCAGCTTCTCTCCCCTCATTTCTTCACTGCATAGGGTGGCCACATGCTGCCAGCAGTGCCCCCTTAACAGTTAAGGAGGAATGAGAGGAAGGAGGAATCCTTTGCAGGAGTGGGAGGGAAGGGAAACCCCCTCTCCAGCCCCTTCCTTGGATGGGGTGCTTTTAGGGAAGAACGGGGTGACTACAGCTGGGCCATCACACTAAAATTCTAAATAAAAAAATATATAAAAATATCACACTACATCAAGTGGTAGGGTTTTTTTGTTTGGTTGGTTTTTTTTGCTTCTCAGTTTTGTGCAGCCTCTGTCTGATATCTCTGTGGGTTAGCAGTCTCCAACCCAATCCTTGTATATGATTTTGTGGTCTTTTGGGTCTCTCTTGAAGAGAAACAACAAAAAAGTCCTACACTAACCTAAGTACTAAACAAACCAAAGGGAACAACTATTTACAAAAGTTTTTAAATTCACAAGTGCACAAGATTAGAAATATTGGCTATAGTTCTGTCTCATAGCCACAGATGGTAAGACGTAATAGGAGGATGTTGGCCCTACTCAACCCTTTATGCAGGTGAGAGGCATGAAGGCACTCAGCATGCAGGAGTGGTCCAGCAGACCCTGCTGACCAAAAGATTCTGCTCTTGATGCACGAGGCATATTAAAACCAAGAGTGGAATATACATAAACAATCACCTGTAGAAGAAACAAACATTTTCTGAGTACAAGAGATTCCTTCAACACCAATTACACAGTTGCTAAGAAAAGTAAGATGCTGGTTGTCTTCCTTCTTATTATAGAAATATATATTCCATATTATAAATTTCCTGGGAATCTCTCCTCCACTGCCTTAGAGAGACTTAAAGTGATAAGAGATTCTGCCCAGGTTCTCTTCTTTTTAAATGTTCATAGTAATGAAGGATAATTAGTCATCAAAGTATTATTTATACACCACAGTATAGGCGAGTAAAATGGTTTGTAGGCTGTATTCAACCCATTAGGTCATTATATTATGTAATATTGTAATCACCTGAAAAAATCAAATTGCATATAATCACAAAATGTAATTGTTTCACAAAGGAATATAACTAAAATAATTATAAAATACATCAAGGCTTTTTTCTGAAGCTTAGCTTATAGCCTATTATGTTGCTTTAGTGATTTCAAGACAACAATATAAATCAAGGAAATATTGCACTTTCTGCATATTTCTAAAGTGGCAGACAGTGAATCAGAATAAAGAGAATATCTGATCACCAGAAGGTTCTCAAAGCAACAGCAGCAACATACATACACAAGAAAGACAAAGATACATAATACCATTTAAAATAATTTATGTGATAGGAAATCTTACATGATGAATTTAACACAGTATATTTCTTATTTCAGTTTAATTAAAGATTCAAATTCTGCAACCCAAAGCTGTAAAATAATATGCGAGAATATATTGTAATAATATATGATTTGTAAAAAATGCACGTATGCTAGTAATTGTCAGATTTCTGAAACAGAAAGCCCCAGGCATCACACTAATTTTATAATTTCTTTTTTCATATACATATAGTGCACACAGATGATACCTTGTTTTCTAACATAACAGCAGCATCAGTCTTTCATTATAAATAATTACTTGCTAAACTCTATAAGGATAAAAAGTGGTACAAGCTTTATTTTTTCTATACTGTTTTAATAGATAAAAAGGCATATAGCTAACGCCTTCCCAGGCACTGATTTCTCATTTTGGCAGGGGGTACACAATTCACCTCCCCCCCCCCCGCTTTAGATCCCACTCTTCTACAGCCCTTCCCCAAACTCTGCCACACCTCTTCCCACCCCTGTGTCACCCCCAAGCACATCCTGTCTCTCTCTCTCTCCCAGAGCTTGAACTCACTCAAGAAGTACTGGGAGGGAGAGGGTGGAGTGCAGAGCTCACTGTGTAAGAGGTACGGCGGAAGGGAGCCAGAGCGGGAATCTTGGCACTGTTTTGTTTGTTTTAAATCTGCTGCCTATAAATTGAATTGCATCAGCTTCCTGTGTTATATTAGTGAAGGAATGAATAACATTTCCTTATTCTATTATTCTGTACTGTTCATGATTTTCTAGACCTCTAACATATCCCCCACCCTTTACTCATTTCTTTTCCAAGCTGAAAAATCCAAGTCTTGTTAATCTCTCCTCATATGGTGGCTGCTACTTACCCCTAATCATTTCTGTTGCCCTTTCTGTACCTTTTCCAAATCCAATATATTTTTAGATGGAGTGACCAGATCTGCATGCAGTATTCAAGATGTGGGCACACAATGACATTATTTAGAGGCAATATGGTATTTTGTCTTATCAGCTCTTCTTTTCCTAATGATTCCCAATATTCTGTTAGCTGTTTAGTTTTTAGACTGACACTGCACATTGAGCAGATGTTTTTAGGGAACTATCCATAAGGATTCCATGATTGGTAGGGGCTGTGATTGGCTGTGATTGGCAGGTGGAAACTGTTGGCTTCTAATTAAAGTTTGAATTCTAGAAGCCTCTGCTGATTGGCTGAGCCTTGGTAGGGGGAGGGGCTATCAGGCACTCCAGGGCTTTATAAGGCAGTGGGCAAGCCACCAAGGAGCTTGCGAACAGGTGAGTGCTAACGGGGCATTTAGAGAGGAAGTTTGGAAGGGGAGAGGGAAGGGCGTGAGGTTGTCTTGCCTTTCTTTTTAAATCCCTTCTCCAGGACAGCAGCGATGGATGGTGATGGGTCTGCTGTTGTTGTTACCTGCACAGCGTGTGCCATGTTTGTCTTCCTCCCAGAAGAAAGAACGGATTTCATCTGCACGAAGTGCAAGCTGGTTGACATCTTGGAAGAAAAAATTAGAGGACTGGAGGCCCAAGTGTCGACCCTATGCTCCATCAGAGAGGATGGCAGCATTAATACTTCAAGCATGGCAGGCAGAGGAGCCAGAGAGGGCAGTACGTGACCAAGAAGAGAACTGGCAGCATGTAACTTCTAGAAGGGGAAAAAGGCCAGCACAGGAATCCGATGCTATAGAGGTAAGTAATCACTTTCAAGCTCTCTCCACAGGCTCTGCAGTGCTGAAAGCTCTGGAAGGGACCTCACAAGGAAGAAACCAGAAGGGAACACCATCTACTGGAAGGCATGGGATATGTAGTCCTAGGGATGGGTGTTCCATGGCCACTACCCCCCAAAGAAAATGATGGGTGGTGGTGGTCTGGGACTCCCTACTAAAAGGGACTGAGCCATCCCTCTGCCGTCCAGACCTGGAATCTCGAGAGGTGTGCTGCTTACCAGGAGCTCGCATTCAGGATGTCACTGCGAAGCTTACCAAGCTGATCAAACCTTCGGATCGCTACCCCTTCCTGCTTCTCCATGTGGGAACTAATGATACGGCCAAGAATGACTTTGAGGGTGTTACTGTGGATTATGTAGCGCTGGGAAGAAGGATCCAAGAATTCGGAGCGCAAGTGGTGTTCTTGTCCATCCTTCCTGTTGAAGGGAAAGGACTGGGCAGGGATCGTCGAATCGAGGACGTAAATGCGTGGTTGCGCAGGTGGTGTCGCAGAGAGGGCTTTGGTTTCTTCGACCATGGGACTCCGTTCCGGGCACAAGGATTGTTAGGAAGAGATGGGATCCACCTAACGAAGAGAGGAAGGAGCATCTTTGCGGACAGGCTTGCAAACCTAGTGAGGAGGGATTTAAACTAGGTTTGTTGGGGGACGGTGACCAAAACCCTGAGGGGAGTGGGAAAGTCGGATACCGGGAAGAAATGCAGAGAGGAAGGAGCAAGAAAGGAGGACCCCTGTTTCGAATGGAGAAGATAGGGCGATCAACGGGTTACCTGGAGTGTTTGTACACTAATGCGAGAAGCCTGGGCAACAAACAGGAAGAACTGGAGGTCCTGGCCCAGTCCAAGAAATATGATTTAATTGGGATAACAGAGACTTGGTGGGTTGACTCGCATGACTGGAGCGCTGTCATGGAAGGGTATAGACTGTTCAAGAACAACAGGCAGGGGCGAAAAGGAGGAGGAGTTGCACTATATGTAAGAGAGCACTATGATTGCTCTGAACTCCAGTATAAAGATGGAGAAAAACCTGTTGAAAGTCTATGGGTTAAGTTTAAAGGAGCAAACAACAGCAGTGATGTTGTGGTTGGTGTCTGCTACAGGCCACCGAATCAGGTGGATGACGTTGATGAGGCTTTCTCTGGACAACTGAGCGAAGCTTCCAGATCGCAGGCCTTGGTTCTCGTGGAGGACTTTAATCACCCTGACATCTGTTGGGAAACCAATACGGCAGTACACAGGCAATCCAGGAAGTTTTTGGAGAATGTTGGGGATAACTTCTTGACACAAGTGCTGAAGGATCTGACTAGGGGCTGTGCGCAGCTTGACCTTCTGCTCAAAAACAGGGAGGAACTAAGGGTGTGTCTAGACTACATGCCTCCTTCGACGGAGGCATGTAGATTAGCCAGATCGGAAGAGGGAAATGAAGCCGCGATTAAAATAATCGCGGCTTCATTTAAATTTAAATGGCTGCCCCGATCTGCCGATCAGCTGTTTGTCGGCAGATCGGGGGAGTCTGGACGCGATGCCCCGACAAAGAAGCCTTTCTTCATCGACACAGGTAAGCCTCGTGAAACCAGGTTTACCTGTGTCGATGAAGAAAGGCTTCTTTGTCGGGGCATCGCGTCCAGACTCCCCCGATCTGCCGACAAACAGCTGATCGGCAGATCGGGGCAGCCATTTAAATTTAAATGAAGCCGCGATTATTTTAATCGCGGCTTCATTTCCCTCAACCGATCTGGCTAATCTACATGCCTCCGTCGAAGGAGGCATGTAGTCTAGACACACTCTAAGAGGGGAAGTTGAGGTGGGTGACAACCTGGGAAGCAGTGATCACGAGATGGTAGATTTCAGGATCCTGACCAAAGGAAGAAAAGAGAGTAGTAAAATACACACCTTGGACTTCAAAAAAGCAGATTCTGACTCCCTCAGAGATCTGATGGGCAGAATCCCCTGGGATGCTAACATGAAGGAGAAAGGAGTCCAGGACAGCTGGCAGTATTTTAAAGAATCCTTACTGAAGGCACAGAAAGAAACCATCCCGACACATAGCAAGAGAGGCAAACGTGGTAGGAGACCGGATTGGCTTACAGGGGAAATCCTTGGTGAACTTAAGCACAAAAAGGAAGCTTACAAAAAGTGGAAACTTGGACAAATGACCAGGGAGGAGTTTAAAGGTATAGCTCGAGAATGCCGGGGGGTTATCAGGAAGGCGAAAGCGCAAATGGAATTGCGACTGGTAAGGATGTGAAGGATAACAAGAAAGGTTTCTACAGGCATGTTAACAAGAAGAAGGTGATCAGAGAGGGTGTGCGGCCCCTAATGGATGAAGGAGGTAACCTAGTGACAGATGATGTAGGGAAAGCTGAAGTACTCAATGCTTTCTTTGCCTCTGTGTTCACGGACAAGGTCGGCTCCTGGACTTCTGCGCTAAGTGACGCAAGATGGGATGAAGATGGACAGACCATGGTGGGTAAAGAACAGGTTAGGAACTATATAGAAAAGTTAAACGTACATAAATCCATGGGTCCGGACTTAGTGCATCCGAGGGTACTGAGGGAGTTGGCAAATGTCATTGAGGAGCCTTTGGCTATTATCTTTGAAAAGTCGTGGAGATCAGGAGAAATCCCAGATGATTGGAAAAAGGCAAATGTAGTGCCCATCTTCAAAACAGGGAAGAAGGACGATCCAGGGAACTATAGGCCGGTCAGTCTTACCTCGGTTCCTGGAAAAATCATGGAAGGGATCCGTAAGGAATCCATGTTGAGGCACTTGGATGAGAGGAAAGTGATTAGGAATAGTCAGCATGGATTCACAAAGGGCAAGTCGTGCCTGACCAATCTGATTAACTTCTATGATGAGGTAACTGGCTCGGTGGACATGGGGAAGTCAGTGCATGTTATATACCTTGACTTTAGCAAGACTTTTGATACGGTCTCCCACAATATTCTTGCCAGCAAGTTAGGGGAATATGGATTGGATAAATAGACGGTAAGATGGATAGAAAGATGGCTAGAAGGCCGGGCCCAGCGGGTAGTGATCAACGGCTCAATGTCAGGATGGCGGTCGGTTTCTAGTGGAGTGCCCCAAGGTTCAGTTCTAGGACCGGTTTTGTTCAATATCTTTATTAATGGCCTGGATGAGGGGATGGATTCCACCCTCAGCAAGTTTGAGGATTACACTAAGCTGAGGGGAGAGGTAGATACGCTTAAGGGCAGAGAGAGGGTCCAGAGTGACTTAGACAAATTGGAGGATTGGGCCTAAAGAAATCTGATGAGGTTCAACAAGGACAAGTGTAGAGTCCTGCACTTGGGACGGAAGAATCCCAAGTATAGTTACAAGCTGGGGACCAACCAGTTAAGTAGTAGTTCTGCAGAAATGGACCTGGGGGTTACAGTGGATGAGAAGCTGGATATGAGTCAACAGTGTGCCCTTGTAGCCAAGAAGGCTAATGGCATATTAGGTTGTATTAAGAGGAGCATTGCCAGTAGATCCAGAGATGTCATTATTCCCCTTTATTCAGCTTTGGTGAGGCCACATCTGGAGTATTGTGTCCAGTTCTGGGCCCCCACTACAAAAAGGATGTGGACGCATTGGAGAGGGTCCAGCGGAGGGCAACCAAAATGATTAGGGGGCTGGAGCATATGACTTATGAGGAGAGGCTGAGGGACTTGGGGCTGTTTAGTCTGCAGAAGCGAAGAGTGAGGGGGGATTTGATAGCAGCCTTCAACTTCCTGAAAGAAGGTTCCAAAGAGGATGGAGAGAGGCTGTTCACAGTAGTGACAGATGGTAAAACAAGGAGCAATGGTCTCAAGTTGTGGTGGGAGAGGTCCAGGTTGGATATAAGGAGAAACTATTTCACTAGGAGGGTAGTGAAGCACTGGAATGGGTTACCTAGAGAAGTAGTGGAGTCTCCATCCCTAGAGGTGTTTAAGTCTCGGCTTGACAAAGCCCTGGCCAGGTTGATTTAGTGGAACTGGTCCTGCCTAGAGCAGGGGGCTGGACTTGATGGCCTTCTGAGGTCTCTTCCAGTTCTATGATTCTATGATTTCTTTCTTGAGTGGTAAAAAACTATTTTAAAGCCCGTCATTTTTGTATCTATAGTTAGGATTTTATTTTCCCATTTGCATTACTTTGCACTTATCAGTACTGAATTCCATTTGCCTTTGTGTTGCCCAGTCACCCAGTTTTATGAGATCCCTTTGTAGCTCTTTGCAGTCAGCTTTGGATTAGTCCCAGTTCACCCCTTTTTCAAGAACTTTTATGAGTTTAACAGCAACGATCCAAATGCAGATTTCTGCAGCACAACACTCATTCCTTCACTTTCCCCTCCCCCTCATAGTTTAAGTGGAGTACCAGGTAACGTTTTCATGATGGTCTAACAATCGTTCAATTACCTGAATAACCAGCCTTTTGTTATTTTTTATCACCCTGCCCCTTTCTCTTTTATAACACACTCCTTGCCCCAAGGACAAAGCTGTAAGCAGCCCAAACTGTTGCATTTAAATATTGCCTCAGGAGTCAGGGCATGGGCTTTAAGCAGACCTCAAGTATGAAATCTAGGGGTTGAGACTTGGCAGAGGGGCTACTGCCTCTCTAGCTCCCCATATATGGTGCCCTTGCTCTCCATGAGCAACTGGCTCCAGCCTGCCCCCCAACTGCTGCCTCTGATACAATGTGCGTGTGGGAGCATGTGGCTCTGTGGGAGCCGGTACGCACAGGGTGGTTGGCTTTTAAGCTGACCCCCCATGCGTACTGGTTCCCCATCCATATCAGCTCTTACCTGCTCCCCTGTGCTTCTGCTTCTGTATCAAAGGCAGCAATGCAGAGTGCCTGGGGGAGAGCCTGTTTAAAAGCCAGCTACCCGTGAGCACCAGCTCTCACCTCCCCCCCCCTACTGCTGCCTCTGATACAGGCTCATCGATTAACTGTTTAAATGTGTACACTAACACATCCCTAGTCTTCAACTATCTTCACTATTGGCATTTCAACATCTCCAATGTTAATTTTCTACTCTGGGAAGAAAGTTCCATCTTCCAGCTTTCTGAAGAGACAGGAATTCCTGAAGTACCTTTTTTGGTTTACATAATCTTTGGCAAGGTGGCCAGGTGACAATATAGGGATGTGCATTCCATATATTACCTCACTAGAGATAGGGAACCCCTTTGTAGGAAAGCCCTCCACTTTGTACTGCATGTTTCCCAGAGTTGCTACCCTTTGTAACAGTAGGGTATTGATTGCCTTGGCTGCTTGGATCATAGTAGATTTTCCCACTCCAAATGGATTTCCAACTGACTGGTAGCTGTCTGACATTTCAAGCTCCCACTGGGCTATTGCCACTCTCTTCTCAACTGTCAGAGTGGGTCTCATTCTGGTTTTGGTATGCTTCAGAGCTGGGTAAAGCAATTGGAAAACATCCATGAAAGTGGCCTAATGCATGTGAAAGATTTGCAGCCACTACTTATTGACCCATAGTTGCATAACTATAACATTCCCACAAGTCAGTGCTTGTTTCACAGCACCAGAACCGGCATTCCACTGTGTCAAGAGGATTGAATGTGGCCAGCATCTGTCAATTGTTCAACTCAAATGCTTTACACAAGAGTCTGTTCGTGGCCTCCTCGAATGTGTCCCCATTGCAGCAGGCCCAGGACAGGCTCTGAACATACTATAGTGTAAGGCATAAGATGTTTGCTATGATTGCCATAGCCCTTTGCTGATGAACAGGATCCATGCTTGCCATGCTATGGCCTCTGCACAGATATCCAAGGAAAAAAGGGGTGCAAAAAGATTGTTGCTGTTGCTTTCTAGCGGGGAGGGAAATGGAGGGGAGGGAAGAGATGGCATGTATCCAGAACCACCACTGCACTGTTTTGGTCTCAATGGACACTTTACATTCTGAGCCTAACCCAGAATGTAAAGGGGTGGCAGAAACTGTGGGATAGCTAACCAGAGTACATCACTATCAAAGTTGATGGTAGTCACCCTACTGGGAACGTATTATATCGCTTGAGCACAATGGGGACATGCACCTTTGACTTTACACAATTCGGTACTAAAAATCAACCTTAATAAATTTGACCTTATCTTGTAGGCTACGTCTACACTGGCCCCTTCTCCGGAAGAGGCATGCTAATTTCAAACTTTGGAATAGGGAAATCCGCGGGGGATTTAAATATCCCCCGCGGGATTTAAATAAACATGCCCGCCGCTTTTTTTCCAGCTTGGGGAAAAGCCGGAAAAAAGCGTCTAGACTGGCGCGATCCTCCGGAATAAAGCCCTTTTCCGGAGGATCTCTTATTCCTACCTGAAAGTAGAAGGGGAAGGGGCCAGTGTAGACGTAGCCATAGTGTACACAAGCCTTCAGAGGGGTTGTTTTTGTCCAGCCTAGGGGCCATGGGAAATTCCGCCACTGACTGAGCTGAGTCCATTGTCAGGGGTCACTCACATACTAATGGAACTGTAGATGTCTGATCCAGAGAGCTAGAGAGAGAGCTTCACTTGACAATCCCTTATTTGATTTTGTGGTCTTTGGGGGTTTTCTTAGAGTCTGCTGTACTGGCTATCTGTGCAGAACCAGCTGAACATACAAGAGGAGCACACGCATACAGCCAAACAGTTGTCATTAATGGACAGAATAAAATACTTGTCAGGACACCACACTGATGACTTCAGACCGCAAATATTACTAAATTAGCAACTGTGTAGCCAACAGCTTCTTATATTAGCACCTGCTAGATTGCTTTGCATTGTCTCACCCCAGCAACAAAATATCACAGAATTTCCAACAACTGTTACATATAACCTGAATTCCATTCTTTATCCAAGTGCAATATTATAACAAGTTTTCTTTACAGCAGCAATTTGTTAATATGTTTAAAGGCCAAAGACAATATAAATCAATTTGCTTAATTACAAACATTATTATAAAATGAGTCCTTTGAATTGACATTGAGGTGTATTGTATTTTATTTTAGGCAAATGTTCATCAAAAGGAGTAATATCCTCATGATTCAGGAATAAATGTGTGCCATTATAAAGGAGTTTTACAACTCAAAGGCAACATGGAATGAAACTACTGCTATGGCATTTATTAAGACTGTTAGGCTATGTCTAGATTGGCATGATTTTCCGCAAATGCTTTTAACGGAAAAGTTTTCTGTTAAAAGCATTTGCAGAAAAGAGCTAGATTGGCACGGACGCTTTTCCGCAAAAAAGCCCTGATCGCCATTTTCGCGATCGGGGCTTTTTTACACAAAACAAATCTGAGCTGTCTATACTGGCCCTTTTGTGTAAAAGCTTTGCGCAAAAGGACTTTTGCCTGAATGGGAGCAGCATAGTATTTCTGCAAAAAACACTGATTTCTTACAGTAGGAAGTCAGTGTTCTTGCGGAAATTCAAGCGGCCAGTGTAGACAGCTGGCAAGTTTTTCCGGAAAAGCGGCTGATTTTCCGGAAAAACTGGCCAGTCTAGATACAGCCATAATGTATAGAGCTGTCTGTGTCTACATAATATCCCAGACAACTTAGAGATCTTTTTAGACTCATTTTTTTCCTTCTGAAGAGCAAAGATGTTCTAGTTTTAACTTGGAAGTCCTTTTCACATCTAACTCTGATCTAGTTTAGATATTATCCTTTGTCAGGGTATGTAACAGAGATAGCAAGTGACTCAGATGAAATTAAAATGACAAGCGCTTGTTCTGATGGAAAAAATAAATTGCTTACTTTGGGGCTTTGATCACTTTCTAAATCATGCAGGGAAATGCTGTTAAATTTAATAGAGACTAGTGTGAGGTAATATCTTTTATTGGATGCATTTCTGTTGGTGAAAGAGACACGCTTTCAAGCTTTTACACAGAGCTCTTCTTCAGTTCTGCATAAGCTGGTTTCTCTAACAGAAGCTGGTCCAATAAAAGACATTATCTCACGCACCCTGTGTCTCTAATATCCAGAGACTAACATGGCTACAACAACACTGCATAAATTAAGGTTAATGGGAGTTACACAGATGCTCCAAGGGAACTATAAACCCATTGCCTTCCTAAGCATAAGCAAACTCACAGGAAAACTTCAACATGGGGTTTGAAAGACTGCTCATCTGGCAGAGCTCATATTGGCACGGAAGTGATTTCTGTTTAAGTTAATAGCATACATGTCAGTTATTTTATTGTTTTTTATGTTTTCTCTGCATTGCATTTATCTTAAGAACAAAATATGCTTAGAAAGAGCTGTGTGATAATTACATTACTCATCTCCAAAGAGAAGGCAAAACAAGGCTATACAGGCAGCCCATCTTTTCTGGGGATAGCACCAGAGTCAGATTAATTTTTCTGGGGTTTGGGGCTATTAGATTTTGTTGAACCCACTGGGCTCTGCAGTGAGGCCAAAACTTAGAGTGTCAGGGTATGTCTACACTACCCTGCTAGTTCGAACTAGGGTGGTAATGTAGGCATACCGCACTTGCAAATGAAGCCCGGGATTTGAATTTCCCGGGCTTCATTTGCATAAGCCGGCCGGCGCCATTTTTAAATGCCGGCTTGTTCGAACCCCGTGCCGCGCGTATCATGGAACGAGGCGTACAGATAGTGCGGAATGGCTTGCTAGTTCGAACTATCTAGCCCGTGCCGCATGTAGCCGCGCGGCACGGGGTTCGAACAAGCCGGCATTTAAAAATGGCGCCGGCCGGCTTATGCAAATGAAGCCCGGGAAATTCAAATCCCGGGCTTCATTTGCAAGTGTGGTATGCCTACATTACCACCCTAGTTCGAAGTAGCGGGGTAGTGTAGACATACCCTCAGTGTTTAGGAGACAGCTGGGCTGATACAGGACAGTGGGTGCAGTGCAGGATGGGGTGAAAGGAATATAAAAATAATCAGATTCAGAATAAAGTCAGGATATAATGATCTCATTGTTATTTTTATCTTTTGGTTTTGACAGCTGTGTAGGCTCCCCTCCTTACTGCAGTTTGAATTTGCCTGGAAACTTGGAAGCACAGAGGCTTGGTTTTTAAATTGTTAAATTGTAGACAAATGGCATATCATAAAAAGGCAGAGGGAATATATGTCAGAATTCAAATCTCGAGGGGATTGCTGGTGGTATGTCTAGTCAAGATCAGGAAATGCAATTATCTATGCTATACCTGTCAAGCAGCCACAATGAAAAACAAGGAGATGGTTTATTCCTCTTGTTTACATGGCTGCTTCTTCCACAGGGCCCAGAATTCTATGTGATCACAGGAAGAAGAGAAGGTTTTGACAGGTGTGCATTTGTCAAACATATACGTATGACTCTCAGGTCATGTCTTCACTAGACAAAAGATTGATGCTGCCATGATCCATCTTCCCAAGTTCGATTTAGTGAGTCTACTCTGTCTGCTAAATGAATGAGACTCTCCAAAGAGGATGCTGAATTTCTAAAACCTGCTTGGATTTCTTTATTCTTGGAGTGATGGGAAACTAAGCAAGCTTCATCAAGCTGCATCAAGCCTGACTGCAAAGGGGCATGCTGGAGCAGTCTTACTATGACAGATATACACAGAGGATAAAAACTAAATTACATCTTCCCTCTTCCCCTAGCTTTCCTCTCTGTCTATTTTCCTGAGACTTCTCCTGCCTCCTCATTTCCCCCCTTCACAGGGAAATACTCAGCTTCCTTTGCTTCCCCTCCCCACAAAATTCCCCTACCTTACCATGAGTTGGTTAAATACATATATATGGCTGTGTTCAAATAACTTTTGGAAAAATGGAAAATGTATATTGACCATATATTGTTAAATCATTACCAATATGTTGCTTAATATTGGTAATTCTGTATTGAAATATGTGCTTATATATGTCAAGACCAATGTAAGAGCAATTTTTTTTGTAAATTACCTAAACCAGCAATACATAACATCTTTCCCCCAAACAAACAGAAGCACGAGGCTCTTATATCCTATCTCCAATGAAGATGCATGCCTTGTTTAGCCAAGCTGTGAGCCCAGAAACCAATGAAACACTAAACATTCAAAAAACCGTTCTATGCAAGGAAAGGAGGGGGTGTCAATTGTCATGAGCTAGCCAAGAAGGCAGGCTGTAGAGGAAATTTAAGAACTTGGAACTTTCTCCTTCCAGATCCAGGGAACAGTAAACTTTAGGAAATGCCAGGCATGCAGATAGACTGGTTTATTGTTTTAAAGCAGTGGTCACCAACCAGTAAATCGGGATCTACTGGTAGATCTTGGAGCCTCTGACAGGTAATTCTGACTGGTTTGGCCAAGAGTCTATCAAACACAGCACTTCAGCTTCCCCTCCCCACACTGCTGCACATCTCCTGCCCTTTGCCTTGCAGCTGCCCCTCCCCCTGGGAGCCTCCTGCTTCTGGTAAAGAGCAGGGAAGGGAAAGGAGGGGGTGCTGTGGTCAGGATGCCCCCTCTCCCACCACGTATTCTATCTCCATAGAATGGAGAGGAGCACAACAGGGCCTGGGACATTTCCTGTCCACTTGTGAGAGTGGTGCAGGGCCAGGACAGGGGTGAACATGTCTTAGCCTGGGTGCCTTAGTGCACCACCACCCAGGAGCCACCTGTGTCCCGCTGGAGCCAGCTCCAATCCCCTGGCCCAGTCACAAATCCCCTCCTGCACCCCAAATCCATGCCCCAGGTTCAGCTCAGAGCCCCTCTCACACTCCAAATCCCTTAGCCCAAGACCAGAGCCTGTGCCCCTGCTTGGTGAAAGGGAGGGAGAATGAGGGAAGGAGGGAGAGAGGATGGGAGAACAGAGTGAGCAGTTGCAGAGCCTCAGAGAAGGGGCATGAAGGAAGCAGGGCAAGGGTATTTTGGTTTGAGGTAGATCCTGTATTGCACTTAAATTAAAAAAAACTGATCCTGTGCTTAAAAAGATCGGAGATCCCTGTTTTAAAAGTTTGTTTTCTCTTATGTTTTTTGGATCTAAATAACACTTTATTTTAAGAAGGCTGTTTGGTTATTGGATTCCACTGCCATATCTCATAGAGGGAACAACCTCAGGGTCTGAACTAAGTTAGACCTGCTGAATTTATCATGATTAGTACCACAACACTGCAGCCAAGGCCTTGTTTGAGGGAATGGGAGAACTGTATGATTTCACTCAAAGACTAGTGATGGAGAGAGACCTAAGAGGTGCATTCAAAGAATTCAGGAGTGATCAGAAGTGCAGTTAGTTGTGACAATAATCCACGGGTCAGCAATCTATGGCACATGGCCATTCAGGGTAATCCGCTGGCAGGCAGTGAGACATTTTGTTTATGTTGACTGTCCATAGGCACCAGAGGATAGAGCACAAGTTTAAATTAATTTGCAGAGTATTTAGGTGTAAGAAGGGAAAAATGTTAGATTATCATCAAAATGAGGTAATAATTTTCACAGTGCACAAGTTCTACTCTGATGAAAATTTGTTAAATCCAATAAAAATAAATAAAAGCTTTTTTTTATTTAAACAAATTCAGTAAGCATTTAATTGATCTTTATTTGGCCAAAGTTCTTGTTTCTTGTTTCTCTAAGCAGAATGTTTTAAATCTGCAGACTCATCTTAAATCCCCACAATAAAGACAAGTGTCCAAAACTCTCAAATAAAAACCTACAGTTAGATTTTAAAATATCAATTTCTGTAGATACTTTAATAAACCAAGAAGCTTCCGGGGGCAGCCAAGTTAGTCTGTACAGGATAAACTTAAAAAACAACAAATAGTCTCGTAGCACTTTATAGATTAACAAAACATGTAGAAGGTATCATGAGCTTTCGTGGGCCCAGCCTACTTCTTCAGATGACCGGAGTTTTGAGTTTAGGATGTACAGACCGAAAAAGGCATGATTTCCCTTTACAAAATCCATGTTGACTATTCCCCAACAAATTATGTTCATCTGTATATCTGACAAGAATGGTCTTTGCTATAGTTTCAATCAGTTTGTACTGAACTCAGGCTAACTGGCCTGTAATTGCCAGGATTACCTCTGGATCCCTTTTTAAAAATTGGCTTTATGTTAAATATCTTCCACACATTTTGGGTGCATCTACACAGCAGGGCTTAACTTGAAATAAGCTACGCAAATTGTGCTATGTCAATTGCATAGTTCATTTTTAAATAGCTTATTTCGAAATTAGGAGTGTCTACGCAGTACTTATTTTGAAATAGAGCACTCTTCCTCCAACTTTCCTTACTCCTTGTATAATGAGTGTAACAAGAGTCGGAGCAAGAAGTCCTCCAGCTTGACTTCTTTCTACAGAACTCCAGTATTTCTACATTATTTCAAAACTAGCCAATTAGCCTGTCATAAGATGGGATTTTCTCTCCGCCACGTCGGTCTTCTCTCCTGAGCCTCCGGTCTCTCAATCTCAGAATCTCCGGTCTCTCAATCTCAGAGCTCCAGAATAAAACAGGAGAAAAGCCTGTTGAGAGCGTTTTGGTTAAGTTTAGAGGTGGGAGTAACAGAGGTGGATGTCTGCTATAGATTACCACATCAGGTGGATGAAGTAGACAAGGCTTTCTTCAGACAACTAAAAGACACTTCCAGATCACAGACAAGGTTTCCTCTAAGCTGCATGCATCCCTGCAGCTGCTTAATAAGCCCCTCCCACACAGGAGCTCAGGGCACATGGAGCTAGCTGGCTGGTGGAGGGCCCATCTGCCTCTGCCACAGTAGCAGCTCCCTGCTGAGGACAGAGCAGTGAGGGTATGTCTACACTACCACCCTAGTTCGAACTAGGGTGGTTAATGTAGGCAACCGAAGTTGCAAATGAAGCTCGGGATTTAAATATCCCGGGCTTCATTTGCATCTTGCTGGGGGCCGCCATTTTTAAAGCCCCGGTAGTTCGGACTCCGTGGCCACGGCTACACACGGCACGGAGTAGGCAGTTCGAATTAGGCTTTCTAATTCGAACTACCGTTACTCCTCTTGCCCAAAGCAAGACCGATCCCAACTAAATTATCCCAGCCAGGGCTTTGTCAAGCTGAGACTTAAAAACCTCTAGGGATGGAGATTCCACCCCCTCCCTAGGTAACCCATTCCAGTGCTTCACCACCCTCCTAGTAAAATAGTTTTTCCTAATATCCAACCTAGACCTCCCCCTTATTCAAGTGAATAAATGCAGAATCTAGAATAAGAATTTCAAATAAAATTGCCAGTGAGAGCCCATGCTGACTGCCATTGACTAAAAGGGATGTGTTCTCCATGTTTTGGATATAGAAATCCCATTTTCATGTTTTTCAAACTAAAGGATCTTGAAGCTTATGGTCTGTTTCCATGGAAAACCCAATGGGATCTTATAAGTACTGCAAGAGAGGGTAGTGAAATATCTCTAAGATATTACTTCCTCCTATGTCATGGAAACCCCTTTGTTGATGGTAAAGGAATAGAGCTGATGGGTTAGGTATTTTCTGTGCACTGTCCTCAGGCTAGACCCTACCCTGCTCAAGAATACCCTCTAAGTCTGAAGAGTATGGGGAAGCATAGACTCAACTAATCTAGTTTTTGTCCATAGCTGTAATTTCAAAACTTGCATAATGGGGATGGAGATAGGGGCTAGCATATGATTCAATAACTCTAAGATGCAGTGACTGGGCCATTCATGATAATGGAACATCAGCTCTGAAGGCAGCTAAGTGTCAGATGAGTTACAAGTCCACATAGTTATCTATTTGATCTTAACTCTGGCTTGTGCCCTGAAGAGGATGCTATGATCCGGGAGTGACGCAGGTCCCCACTGACAATGGAGTTATTGGAGAAGCAGTGACAGAGAGAGCCAAAAGAGGAGGGTGCCCTGCTGATGGACCCAGATAATTTTCAGAGTAACTAGCTAGAGGTGAGATGGTAGTGAAGTGCAAGCCAACTATATTGAGTTGCAGTCTCTAATAAAAGACTAATTTTACCTATTATTACCCATATAGTAGTATATCATATATAATTGTTTTCTGTAATGAGAAATAATTATGGTAGGTCACATCCTCTTGTATAAGTGTTGCCAAAACAATGCTTTTCAATTACAACTATTATTTTGCAAGAGATTTCCAAACACTCCACTTTTCCCTGTGTTAGCTGGTATGCACAAAGAAGAGCACAGGAATAAGAGGTACTTGATTTCATTGTCAAGAAAACAATACGAAAATTACAGCAGTCAAGGAAACAACAGAAATCCCGATCCAAGCCCATTGTAGCTAATGGAAAGTCTGTCCTTGGGTATGTCTAAATTAGATCATAATTACAAATGAAGCCAGAATTTGAATTTCCAGCACTTCATTTGCATAATGGCGGCCACGTGTTCTTTCGAAAACAGGTATTTCGAAAGCAAAACAGCTTTTTAGATACAATTCTTTTGAAAAAAAACAACCCTTTTTAGAAAGATCCCGTATGCCTCAAAAAATGAGGTTTACAAGATCAATCGAAAAAGGGTTTTTTTCTGAAAGAACCGCGTCTAGACAGCGGTTTCACGTTCGAAATACTCGTTTTCAAAAGAACGCGCGGCAACCATTATGCAAATGAAGCACGGGAAATTCAAATCCCGGCTTCATTTGCAATTTCTATGTCTAATTTAGATCCGTCTTTCGAAAGAGGGATGTAGTCTAGACATAGCCCTTGAGTTCAGTTGAATTTGCCTTAGGCCCATAATGAGCACATTGTTTGGCCATACACTGTTAGCTCCCATTGCCCCCAGTTCTCACCCTCTTGACTGCACCTGGAGCCATGCTGCCTAGTATGCTTGGATCTTCTCTTCCCTCCCCACCTTGTTGGGTGCTGCTGCCTTGCCTACTGAGTGGAGAAAGGGCTTACAACATTTAGGGCTTGTACCTTTATAACCTTCCGCCCTTATGTGCCTGCCCACAAAGCTGGTTACTGCTTACCTTTGGCAGCAGTTTCTCACCTCCTTCTGCCCCCTCCCTCCCATAAAGCACTGCTGCCTTCTTTTAGCAAGCCTGGACAATGCTTCAGGTTCAGTGTGGTCATTGTAGCTAAGGGAAAGGCTGTCCTATTGGATCTGGATTAGACCGATAACACACACATTGTTTGGCCAAAAACGTTCTCCCTCTCCCTCTCTCCGATAAAATACAAACGATAAGTTGGAGGAATGCTGCTTCTGCTAGCATTCTCTGTACACTGTAACACAGTTACACTTAAAGTGAATAAGTACCATCAGTAGTCAACACAGAAAGTAAATAATTATCATCCTTCTCTTACCTTGAACACCTTTTAAAACTCCCAAGACAAAAAAGTCATGTATTTAATACAACCTGGACATACTGCAATAACTTACAGCACTCACTAGCTCCAATCTATCAACTGTAATATTCAAGTCCATTCTCACATTTCAAGATCAACGTGCAGACAGAGATTTTAACGTGTAGATACAATCACAAATAAATAAGACAGGAGATCTAATTAACACTTTAACTTAAATTATGTTAATTTCCTTCACAAAAAGTGCCATTTGACCTTTCAGATGGAGATTTTTATAGAAAATTAGAGTCAAACACACACACAATTTCAGTTGGATGACTTTGTTAAAAATTCATTAACAAAAGGAGATTTTGCAGAATGCTATTTATAAGAATGTGACCATTACAAAGGAAGTACAATGCCAGAAGATGTCACTATACTCTGAACATTTTCAGTGTGTGTAGAACATCAGGCAGGTCTCTGTAGGAGAGCACTCTTGTTAGTACTTGCCCATTGTAGACTATTAGCTATATGCGGGTGTAGTTTTATATTTATTTCATGTGATGTTTTAGCTTTGTAACTGACACACAATTTTGGCATGGGAGTGCTTTCATTTTTGTGGAAGCCAGACTCCTGGCTGGAGCTCACCTCTTTATTATCATTTTACAAGTCTTATGCTCTATTTACTAGTGTAAATAAAGGTTGCTGAATCTATAACACACACCATATATGATAACACACACACACACACTCAATATTCAATAGGGACCCTGACTTGTGAAGCTTTCAAATATTTTAAATGTCTTGCTCACTGCACTTAAAAATGTCTTTCTGTATATTCTATAATGATAAATATCCACATTATTAAAACAAATTTTATAGTCAACTAACCTATTTTAAAAAAGTGAGATGTTTCAGCTAGTCACGCATTTCCATATTATATATTATATATGTGCATACACACAATAAAAATTAAAGTTATTAACTTGTAAAAGGAGTTCTTTGAGTTAAGCCTCTGCATATTCACACTTATGGGAATGCATCACTTGGTGTAACATGGACAATATGGTCTTACTGTCTTCTCCAAGCAGTGCTCCAATAGAGCACCTCTGTGTCATATTCTGAGGGTGAGGCTACAAAAAAGGGCACAGAGCCCTCTATCGCATGGGTGGACAAATACCAGCTCACAGCTGGATCCAGTCCATCTGGTGGGCCCCCACACCACCGTATTTACGTACACCTCTGCAGGTATGGAGGATCGCGTCCCCAATGGCTGAAGATTGTTGTTCTGGACCAATGGAAGCCGCAATTGCCCATAACTGTGGAGGCACAGAAAAATATAGCAGCAGTGGCCCATCGGGGACAACCCATTTTATTGCCCTACCTTGCCCTACTGCCTCAGTTTCTTTTAATTGCAGCATCTTGCAGAAGAGATCCAATAGACACGGAGCTTCTTTCTTATCATAATAATTGTTAGTTCTTCAGTGTAATGTGTTGTTGTTAGAGTTAGCATTTACAGGTAAAGTTAGTATATGTTTAGTCTTTCAAAAAGGCGAATCTGAAGAAGTAGTAAACAGGTTTTGAAAGATTTTCTTCTTTTCTGGTAATTTCCCCTGCATTGGATGACTGGGTAAGATAGCCAAGCATGTGTCGGTGCAAGACATTATCCATCTAGATTGCAATATATTCTACATTTATGCCAAAAACATTCTAGGAGGAACTTTCAAGCACTATTACTTCAGGAGCCCCATAAGAACGGCCGTACTGGGTCAGACCAAAGGTCCATCAAGCCCAGTAGCCTGTCTGCCAACAGTGGCCAGCACCAGGTGCCCCAGAGAGGGTGGACCGAAGACAATGAGCAGCAATTTGTCTCCTGCCATCCTTCTCCAGCCTCTGACAAACAGAGGCCAGGGACACCATTTCTATCTCCCGGCTAATAGCCTTTTATGGACCTAACCTCCATGAAATTATCTAGCTTCTCTTTAAACTCTGTTATAGTCCTAGCCTTCACAGCCTCCTCTGGCAAGGAGTTCCACAGGTTGACTACACGCTGTGTGAAGAACTTTCTTTTATTAGTTTTAAACCTGCTACCCATTAATTTCATTTGGTGTCCTCTAGTTCTTCTATTATGGGAACTAATAAATAACTTTTCTTTCTTTGCCCTCTCCACACCACTCATGATTTTATATAGCTCTATCATATCCCCCCTCAGCCTCCTCTTTTCTAAACTGAAAAGTCCCAGTCGCTTTAACCTCTTTTCATATGGGACCCGTTCCAAACCCCTAATAATTTTAGTTACCCTTTTTGAACCCTTTCCAAGGCCAAAATATCTTTTTTGAGGTGAGGAGACCACATCTGTACACAGTATTCAAGATGTGGGCGTACCATAGTTTCATACAGGGGCAGAAAGATATTCTGTGTCTTATTTTCTATCCCTTTCTTAATAATTCCTAGCATCCTATTTGCCTTTTTGACTGCCGCTGCACACTGTGTGGAAGTTTTCAGAGAACTATCCATGATAACTCCGAGATCTCTTTCCTGATTTGTCATAGCCAAATTAGCCCCCATCATACTGTATGTATAGTTGAGGTTATTTTTCCTGATGTGCATTACTTTATACATACCCACATTAAATTTTATTTGCCATTTTATTGCCCAATCACTCAGTTTGGTGAGATCTTTTTGGAGTCCCTCACAGTCTGCTTCTGTCTTGACTATCCTAAACAGTTTGGTATCATCCACAAACTTTACCACCTCACTGCTTATCCCTTTCTCCAGATCATTTATGAATAAGTTGAAAAGGATTGGTCCCAGGACTGACCCTTGGGGGACACCACTAGTTACCCCCTTTCCATTTTGTCAAAGGCTTTCTGAAAATCTAAGTATATTATATCTACTGGATCCCCCTTCAAAGAACTCTAAGGGTATGTCTACACTACCCTCCTAATTCGAATTAGGAGGGTAATGTAGGCATACCGCACTTGCAAATGAAGCCCGGGATTTGAATTTCTCGGGCTTCATTTGCATGAAGCCGGCCGGTGCCATTTTTAAATGCCGGCAGTTCAAACCCCGTGCCGCGTGTAGTGCTCCACTAAGGACTAAATCGAGAATTGACTTTCCAGATCTGAGAAGTTGGAGCACAAAGGGAAAAGAACTATCTTGGTTCTACCTTCAGCACCAAAGTGCTTAGGAAGACTGTTGAATTGGTACTGGATTTATCTTCATATATGTTCTCATGGTCAGAGGCCAGAATTAGATTTGTTTAAGGTTTCTAAAGTGCTTGGAGCTCTTTCTTCAAAGGTATTGAGCAAGAATATGGTTAAGCCTTTGGATCAGTCAGTTATGATTCTGAGTAAAAAGCCACTGTTACCAGGGCCTGAACTCAGGCAATTAATGAAATCCATCTGATTTGTTTCTATCTTTCTTCTTTTCCTCTTGGGGGAATTCTGCACCGCAGTATGTACATAAGTAATAAACCCCACATATTTTAAAATTATTTGTGCAGAAAAAGCTTCTGCTGGAACATTGCTGCAGTTCTGCCTTTTGTCCACCAGACACTCAGAGTAGCAGGTCTCAGCCAGCTATGTAGAAGACCGAGCCTGCCTCCTTCACAGTGCCTGTTGGGTCAGATTGGGAGAAAGGGGCTACTGGCAGATAGACGGCAAAGGGCTGCTGTCATGTTTGTTTATCACACATGGGGCTCATAAGGGCTAGTGGGGAAAAAACAGATTGGAGTAGGAGTTGAATGGGAGTGGGAGCATAGAGACACATGGGAACAGCAGGAGGGGATGCAGGGTTACATGGGACATGGGGAGAGAGAGAGTGTATGAATGGGGGTGGAAGAATATGTGGACAGGGGTGCAAGGAAATATGTGGAAGGGGCAGATGTACCTGACTGAATGGGAAAAGCTAGGAATCAGCCAGGTTCTGCATGGAGGGAGCTTCCTAATAATCCTCCGCTCCCAAAGCTGCACCACACTTTTCCTACATATACCCAACAACCCTCCAAGTTCACACCACGGCTCCTTCCCAGCAATTATTTCCCTCTCCCTCAGCTCCTCTGGTATGCAGGCTTTGAACTGCTTCTGAGAGGTGTGGGAAATACGATTCTGTTTTGTAGTTTAAGTGAATTATTACTCAGAGTCCTGTATTAACATGCCTATAATGAATCTATTTGTCAAAAAGCCATTTCCTGGATCTTTTTTTTTTGTCTGTATTGTTACTGATATACTTGCTGACAGGTTTATTGAAATAAATGACAAAAATAATTGAAACTGGTATGATTATATTGTTATTTTGATAAAAATATGTAGAGTTCTGTAGGATTTGAAAATACTGTGTGTAGAATTTTTAATTTTCAGCACAGCATTTTTAATTTTTTGATGCAGAATTCTGTCAAAGGATCCTCTCCATGACAGACATCAGGATTGGGTCCATGAAGCAACCCCACTCTTGGACATGATCTTAAGGAAAGGTAGAAGGGAGACCAGCACAATTGAGGTAATGGATTTCAGGAAGGCAGATTTTGATAAGCTCAGAGAACTTGTAGGTAAGGTCCCATGGGAAGCAAGACTGAAGGGAAAAACAACTGAGGAGAGTTGGAAGTATTTCAAAGGGACGTTGTTAAGGGCCCAAAAGCAAACAATTCCGCTGTGTAGGAAAGATAGAAAATATGGCAAAAGACCAGCTTGGCTTAACAAGGAGATCATTTTTGCATGATCTCAAAATAAAAAAGGAGTCATATAAAAAATGGAAACTAGGACAAATAACAAAGGATGAATATAGGCAAGCAACACGGGAATGCAGGGGCAAGATTAGAAAGGCAAAGGCACAAAATGAGATCAAACTAGCTACAGGCATAAAGGGAAACAAGAAGACCTTTTATAAATACATTAGAAGCAAGAGGAAGACCAAGGACAGGGTAGGCCCACTGCTCAGTGAGGAGGGAGAAGCAGTAACAGGAAACTTGGAAATGGCGGAGATGCTCAATGACTTCTTTGTTTCGGTCTTCACCGAGAAGTCTGGAGGTGTGCCTAACGTAGTGAATACAAGCAGAGAGAGGGTAAGTTTAGAAGATAGGATACACAAAGAACAAGTTAAAAATCACTTAGGAAAGTTAGATGTCAGCAAGTCACCAGGTCCTGATGAAATGCATCCCAGGATACTCAAGGAGCTGATAGAGGAGGTATCTGAGCCTTTAGCTATGATCTTTGAAAAATCATGGCAGACAGGGGAGATTCCAGAAGACTGGAAAAGGGCAAATATTGTGCCCATCTATAAAAAGGGGAATAAGAACAACCCAGGAAACTACAGACCAGTCAGTTAACGTCTGTCCCAGGGAAGATAATGGAGCAGGTAATTAAGGAAATCATATGCAAACACTTGGAAGGTAATAAAGTGATAGGTAATAGCCAGCATGGGTTTGTGAAGAACAAGTCATGCCAAACTTATCTGATAGCTTTCTTTGATAGGATAACGAGCCTTGTGGATAAGGGAGAAGCGGTGGATGTCATATACCTAGACTTTAGTAAGGCATTTGATACGGTCTCGCATGATATTCTTATTGATAAACTAGGCAAATATAACTTAGATAGGGCCACGATAAGGTGGGTGCATAATTGGCTGGATAACCGTATTCAGAGAGCTGTTGTTAACGGTGCTAAATCCTGCTGGAAAGGGATAACAAGTAGAGTTCCGCAAGGGTCTGTTTTGGGACCCGTACTGTTCAATATCTTCATCAATGATGTAGATATTGGGATAGAGAGTATGCTTATTAAGTTTGCAGATGATACCAAACTGGGTGGGGTTGCAACTTCTTTGGAGGATAGGGACATAATTCAAAATGACCTTAGCAAGTTAGAGAAATGGTCAGAGGTAAACAGGATGAGGTTTAATAAAGAGAAATGCAAAGTGCTCCACTTAGGAAGGAACAATCAGTTCCATACATACAAGATGGGAAGCGACTGTCTAGGAAGGAGCATGGCGGAAAGGGATCTAGGGGTCATAGTGGACGACAAGTTGAATATGAGTCAACAGTGTGATGCTGTTGCAAAAAAAGCAAATATGATTCTAGGTTGTATCAACAGGTGTGTTGTAAGCAAAACTCGTGAAGTCATTCTGCTGTTCTACTCTGCACTAGTTAGGCCTCAGCTGGAGTACTGTGTCCAGTTCTGGGCGCCACATTTCAAGAAAGATGTGGAGAAATTGGAAAGGGTACAGAGAAGAGCAACAAGAATGATTAAAGGTCTAGAGAACATGACCTATGAAGCCAGGCTTCATGAACTGGGCTTGTTTAGTTTGGAAAAAAGAAGATTAAGGGGGGACATGATAGCGGTTTTCAAATATCTAAAAGGGTGTCACAAGGAGGAAGGAGAGAGGTTCCAATAATGTGTCTCTCAACTTTGAATCTTTTCTCAATCTTTTACTCCTCTTTAGAGATGCGGGTTAGGGGACATTCTAGCGATGTCTACACTGCAGCGCTATTTCAGGATACCAGAGGTATCTTTTGAGCGTGCCCATTATTTCAAAACATAATGGGCTCACTATTCTGACTTCCCTGTAAACCTCATTCCACAAGGAGTAAGGTATATTTTGGAATAGCGATTCACTTTGAAATAAATGCTGTGTAGACAGTGCCAAATTACAAAATAAGCTATTTCAAAATAAGATCAAATAAGATATGCAATTTTGGTAGCTCAAATTGTGTATCGTATTTTGACCTACGGTGCAGTGTATATGCACCCGGGCAAATCTTTCTGTCATTGACTCACAGATGATTAGAGCTGGAAGAGACCTCTGGAGATCATCTAGTCCAGCCCCCTGCTCAAAGCAGGACCAACTTCAACTAAATCATCCCAGCCAGGGCTTTTTCAGCCTTGCCTTAAAAACCTGTAAGCATGGAGATTCCACCTCCATAGGTAACCCATTTCAGTGCGTCACCACCCTCCTAGTGAAACAGTTTTTCCTAATGTGCAACCTATCAATTCAAAGTTATCCATTTTCTGGTTTGGATGTTTTCTTCTATAAGCTCTGTTACCTCTCCAAGATTGGATCCGCAACAGAAGAGGATCAGGACAGGTCTGCTCAACCTAGACATCTTAGGTTCCAATTACCTAGGTCATGGTTTATGGACTATTTGAATTTCCTTATCACATTGGCATGTTTCCAAGAGGGGTTGTTTTGGTAAGAATGGCAGCCTTGTACTCAATGGCTGTAGTGCTTCCATCTAGGAAATGTATGGGATCTCCCCAAAAAGACTGATAAGGAGCGGTCCCATTGGTAAGAATGAGACCATATCGATGCCTCTGGATTCTGTAGCTCTAGATTTGTCAGTTTGCTCCTGTTGTAATAGGTGATATTTATTAAAAGAAGATAACAAACATCAAAAGTTTAAGATTGAGACTGAATCACATTTGTCCCCAAATGAAAATGGACAGAGCCATGCACAAATACAGAATTGGTATCTACGTCTGCAAAGATGATCTGAGGCTATTTGAATGTGGATGCAGATACCCATGGATATAAAGCAGATATGTGCAAATTTGCAACATTCTAGACACAAAGTTTGTATTCAGAAAAATGAGCCAGAGATATGTGGGTGCAGATACTGGTGGATCCAAAGCAGATATTCGTGGATTTATAGGGCTCTAAAAAAGGAGGCATAACCTCTGTTTTCTCCCTCACAAGCTGCTTTCAAATTGTGAAAGCTGGTCTACTTTCAATATTAAAGTGACCTTTTTGCTGCTGTGGAGGAAGCATCTTGTGTTCGATATTTTGGGAACTCCTTCAAAAATAGGTTCTCTGCCTAATTTGGGTGCTTTTAAAAAACAGCCCATGAAAGCTATTTGGGCCAATCTAGCTTCTTGTCTACCCCTTTCTAAGCAAACTGATAAATGTATTACCAACTTCATATAAGGGATAAGAGGGAGAAGGTTCTACCAACTAGGTTGCATCAGATGGCACACTCCTATGAATGGGAATATGCAGAGGCCACTCAAAAAAGAACCAGGGGGAACATTGCATCCATACTTTCAAGGCAGGTAAAGTTATACAGCATTATTGATCTTATCCCAGTCTATGGATTTCAATGGAAGAGTCGGTATCTGTAATGTCCATGGCCCTAGTTTTCAAAGATGTGAATGTCTAAGTGTCTACACCCAATCTGGGCATGTGAATCCTTACTATTTGCAAACAAGCAAGGATTACACATGCACCTCTCACCCACCAGAAAATGTGATAACAGCTGTTGTGCATGCACCAGGTATATATACATTAAGGTTTGCCCACACAGAAGGCAAACTCACCTTTGAGAGTTTTGGTCAAAATATGCTGTTCAACATTGTTAAGTGTCAGCTGTAAAGATTAGGGAGGATAAAAGTGACATTGAGAACAATTATAAAATAGAATTTGTTGGGAGAAGCAATCACATTTGTTGATAAGTGATCTGAAATGCGTGGCTTTTAGAGCACAGGACAATTTTTTTATGAAATATGGACCTGTTGTATTGCCAGGAAAGGAGGGCCATATCAGATCAAAAAAGAGTGTGGGAAGACAGGGACCAGTAAATGTAGAGCCAGGGCAGAAACTGAAGCACTGAAAAATACTTATAGTAGTAAAAAGCCTAGGATTTTGCAACTCATGACTATGGCAATGAGATGGCTTAAACAGCATGCCACACAAGTAGCCTCCCAATAGAACAGACTAGGGAAGTAAAAGAAGCAACACAAGCAGCAGAGCACTGGAAAGCTCAAGCCCTGCTGACAGGGAAACAGGCAATCCAAACACATGATCTGCTTGAACAAGTAAGGAAAATAAGAGATTGGAAAAGGCTGTAGAAACCCTGCGAAAGCGAGAAGTGCCGTCCCTTGCTGCAAAGCAACAGGCTTAGGAAATTTTCACATTGATTGGACTCTGTCTTGCATTTAAGTTGTGATTACCATGGATGGAGTGGTCACTAGGGCACCTGTGCTTTTTCCTGGAGGCCTCTTCTTAAAAAAAAATTTTTTTTTTAAAATTTCCCCATCCACACATGCCTTTTTCTAAAAGAAGTCTTTCGGAAAAAGGCTTCTTCCTCGTAGAAAGAGGTTTACCGCTGTTGGAAAAATCCCTCCGTTCTTTCGACTTTCTGTCGAAAGAACGCAATTGCAGTGTCGACGTAAGTGTAGCTTTTTCCGGAAAAACGACCATTTAACCTAAGTTGCTCCTCACTCCCTTCCCCTTTCCCCCACCTCTTCTCCCTTTGACTCTCTCTCTGTTAAAAGTTAGTTTTTACAGAAACTTTCAAAATATAAAGGAATTAAACCAAAACAAGGAAAAAAATAGGTTAAAAACTTTACTTTGAATAAAACTAGTAAATTGATTATTTTAACCCTTCAAGAATGCAACAGCTGGAATTTACTCCCAGCTTTCCTGAAGATAAGGTTGCTAAGCAACAAACATGCAGATTCTGCTTCTAATCCTAACCACTGGCTAGAATTTGAAACATTTTTTTTTTATTTCTTATTTCTTTTCAATTCACCTGTAAAACAGAGTTTTAAAATAAAGCTTAATATATAGTAATGGACAATGCCATAAGTTACTAAATTAATACAACACATTTGACTAATATTAATAGAAACTTGTATAATTTTATTAAAAGTTTTAAATAAGGTAATAATTTGCTGATTTAAATGTTTAATCCTTTTTTTATTTTTCCATTTTTAAACATTTTTTTGTTTGTCTTATTTTGTTTAGTTATAAATGTAATTTTGGTGCCCTTTGTTTTTTAATTGTAAGTTATCCTATATGTCATATATGTTGTCTTTTGTTGTATGCTGTGAGCCACATAACTATTTGTTTTTATTATTTTTATTTTGTTGCAACAAAAGTCAATTTTTTACTTTTTTTTTTAAATGTGGTACCACACTATTAACTATTATGTTTGGGGTATAATCATGTTATGAATACCATTTCTTGCAAAGTTCAAAAATATTTTAATTATTACAAATATGTTTATATATATTTCTGCCACAATAAATAACACAATTTCCAACAACCCTTGCCCTGGTTTTCTTTTATTAATCAATTTTTAATTTTTAATTTTCTTAAAATTAATAAAGTAAGGGCAACCTCAACATTAAGGTTAAGGCAATATTAAAAAATGTCAGTTTTTGTATGGATTTTTATAAACTTGTTTTTACTTTTAAAGAATGGCATAGCAATACTGCATAAAGCACGACAAGGGCTACAGGGAAGTGGACCAAGGAATAAAGGAAGACAGAAGGAGGCTGCGCTAGAAGGTCTTTAGGTCAGGACCTAGAGTAGTGAGTGGACCTGACCCCCCTCTTTCTCCTGGCATTGTACTTTTCTACAAAGATCCAGAGGCTGGAGACAGGAGAACAGAGTGATGACAGGTAAGACACTGACCAGAAGGCTGTGCACACTGTGCTCTGAGCTAATTCCTAGCATGACCAGCAGGAGGCACTGTGGTAGTGAGTCTAACCTGCTACAAAGCTGGCATATTTTCTTTATATTGTGCTATTCCATATCCCAATAAAATTATTACAGTACTCCTATGAAGAATATAAGTAACTTACCTATTCATTTCTTCAAGGCAGTCGGTTGCAAAGTAAAAGCTCTTAATTTTGGGGTGGCATGCTTTGAAGGCACTGTAAAACAAATGAAGGAGAAAAATGTAGTTTTCCCTTCAAATAGTTTGGCTATAAAGATGTTATTCTCCTTTATTCATAAATGTACATGATGAAGTTGAAAAGTGCTCCTCATACTTGCTTGCTCTGAGATTCTTCAGCACTTTATAGAGCTACACATACACCTAAAATTTTCAATGTGAATTCAATGACAAAACACCATATTGTCTACAGCTGAAAACTTTTCAAATTGACCACTACTTAACTGACCTTTCAAGTCCTCATCTTCAAACAAAACTTGCACATTTTCAAAAGTTGAACCCGGGAGCTTAAATTCATAATTCTGGTAGACATTAAAACCCATGGACTTGAGAAAGACACTGGATTTGTGGCTTATTATAACAATCTGTAACACAGCAGTCACCCATATTTTCCTCTATGACTGCAAAGGTGTAATTGGCCACCTCACTGTGAATGGTCTTCTACAATATGCATTACTACTACTGATGAGTCCTGTGTGTGGAACTAAACAGCCTGTTCCACCTTCTATTGATCTGTGACACTGAGTACCCTTCCCAGACCTGAAAAATTGCTCTGTGTAAACTCGGATGTTTGTCTCTTTCACAAAAATAAGTTGGTTCAATAAAATACATTACCTCACCTATATTGTATAATACCGAGACCAATGTTGCTACAACAATACTGCAAAGAAGACCCTATAGCACCCAGAATAAATTTACCAATTCACTTCTGTTTTTAATCAGGGATTTTTCATTTACATTGAACTTGATGGTAACAACCGTATGGCTGTGTTTAGACTGCATCGCTTTTCCGTAAAAGGGATGCAAATTAGACACATCGCAATTGCAAATGAAGCGGGGATTTAAATCCCACCCGCTTCATTTGCATAAACATGGCTGCCGCTTTTTTCCGGCTCGCAGCTTTACTGGAAAAAAGCGCCAGTCTAGGCGCGTATCTTTCGGAAAATAAAGCCTTTTACGAAAGATCCCTTATTCCTTTTTTTAAGAGGAATAAGGGATCTTTCGGAAAAGGCTTTATTTTCCGAAAGATTCGCGTCTAGACTGGCGCTTTTTTCCGGCAAAGCTCCAAGCCGAAAAAAAGCAGCAGCCATTTTTATGCTAATGAAGTGGGGGAGATTTAAATCCCTGCTTAATTAGCAATTGCGATACGTCTAATTTGCATCCCTTTTATGAAAAACGGATGCAATCTAGACGTAGCATATTAGTCTTTGGGGATATAAGAAATAGAATTGCTTGGCTGACAAATGAACAAATACAAGGGAGCTCTCATTCACAGGATGCCACCCATTCCTTAGTTCAGAAACACCTTCTGAGAGTGAAACTAAAACCTGCCAAATCTCATGTGGTTTTGGCATTGGTAATTTGTTAGCTTTTGGTATATTTTGGTTTTTTTTTCTTGTAGTCACAACAGGTCCATGAATCCTTGGTGTAACTTCAAGAAAATCAGTGGAGTAACCTCAAGTGTGAATTTTATTTGATTTTTGGAGCTAGCATCAACTCTGTGGTCAAGGTGTTATCTTTCATGCACAACTTTTTCTCAGGTGAGTTTTCTTGTTGTGGTTATTGTATAGATAATTTATCATTACCTCAGTTTTGGAAGCAGCCTCTGGCTTGTGGCTCAGAATATGTATATATCTTTGCATCTATTGTGGCATTATTCCCTTAACTCCTGGAAAGACAGTCAGCCAACATTTTTCTGTTCTTTTACTAAAGAATTTATCTCAGGCCACTGCAGAACTACTGATAATATCCTGTAATGTGTAATCCTTCATTTCCTGAAAGGCTGTCATGTCAGAGCAGATATCTGCTATTCATGAATGAAATACCTTACTCTGTAGTTTTCGCTGGTAAAATTAATAAGATGAAGAGTTGTCCCCTGGAAAAAAAACCTGGAAGTGTACAAAAGGTGAAGATTCTCCAGGTGAGACTATGACTACAGAGAGAAAACTGTACTTTGCATGTTATCTATATGTTTGAGTTTACATACTTTGCCGGTAGGTTATGTATTTGCACATGGGATTTGAGAACAATTCGTCTTAGGGTATGTCTACACAGCAGGGGCTTAACTTGAAATAAGTTATGCAAATTGAACTATGTCAATTGCATAGCTTATTTTGAAATAGGGAGCATCTACACAGCACTTTATTTTGAAATAAAGCACTCTTCCTCCAACTTCCCTTATTCCTCATACAATGAGGGTTACAGGAGTCGGAGTAAGAAGTCCTCCAGCTTGACAGTATTTTGACACCCTTCTGAAATAACTGCCTGCTGTGTGGATGCGGACTAAGTTATTTTGGAATAGTGCTAGTTATTTTGAAATAGTATTGCAGTGTAGACGTACCCTATGGCACCATTATGGAAAGCACTGATTTTGAATTCAGTTAATGAGGACTCTTGTGAATCTTGTTTTGGAGTTCATATGCAATAAACTGAAAACAACATTTTGTTCAGGATAGCTATATAAGTTTCAGTGTGTTTTTCTTAACAATACTGCACCATATGTTACTCCATAAATTCCCCTTAAAATGCATGCCTCTCCATACACAAAAAAAGCATTTGGAGAGAAACTGTTACTTACTTCTCGCAACTGTTGTTCTTCAAGATGCATTGCTCATGTTCATTCCATGTACCAGGGTGGTCATTCCATGTGCACAGATCGTCAGAAGATTTTTCCCTCAGCAGTACCCATTGGGCCAGCAGGGGAGCCCCTTGGAGTGGTGCTATACACTCCTGCTGGCCATCCACCCCTTCTTGCTGGTCTTCTCCGATGAAGGGAAAGTGGGTGGGATTTGCAATGGACATGAGGTATGTTTAAAAAACAACAGTTACGAGAGGTAAGTAACAGTTTTCAATTCTTCAAGTGATTGTTCATATCCATTCCATGTAAGTGACTTCCAGAACCCTTGGAGATGGGGTCAGAGGTTTAACCTTCTACAGAATGGAGTACTGCCCTGCCAAGGACTGCATCATCCCTGGTTTGGTGCACTAAGGCATAATAATTAACAAAGGTGTGCACCGAGGACCAAGTGGCTACCCTACAGATGTCCTGGATAGGCACCTGAGCAACACAAGTGGTGGAAGTGGCCTGGGCCCTAGTAGAATGAGCCATCAAAGGCAGGACTAGTATCTCAGCTAGGTCATAACAAGCCTTAATGGAGGAGATGGTTCATGATGAGATACTGGGCTGAAACAGGGAAGCCTTTCACCCCGTCAGCTATTGCTATTAAGAGTGGAGGGGATTTGCAGAAGGTCTTTGTTCTATCTAAATAAAAATCTAAGGCACTCCTAACATCTAGAGTGTGTAGAGCTTGTTCCTTACTGGAAGCATGCGGTTTAGGGTAGCACACAGGCAGAAAAATGTCCTGAGAAACATGGAACTGGGACACCACCTTGAGCAAGAAAGCCGGGTGTGGGTAAAGCCTGACTTTATCTTTAAAAAAGATAGCATAAGACTTTATCGTTAAAGAAGATAGCATAAAGAAGATAGCGTCACCCTGCATATGGAAAATGAGAAGGGTGACGTTAGCTCTTAGGGACCATTCATGACCCAAAAAGGACCTGCTGAACTGGTCTTCCAGGGTGTTCTGGATCCCCTGAGAGGTATGAAACCGCCAGGTGGATACCCTGTTCTATGCAAAACTCCCAGAGAAGGAGGGCTTCCTGACACAGGGGAAGGAGGTGAGCACCACCCGGTTTGTTGATGTAAAACACTGTTGCCATATTGTCTGACAGGACCAGGACACCCCATTCCTCAACTGGAGAAGGAATGCCTAACATGAAAAGAATTGCCCTCAACTCTCTGACGTTTATATGAAGAGAGTCTGGGACCACATATCTTGTGTCCTTAGGCCCACTGTCGGATGCAACTGTCACTAGTTGGAGCAACAGTAGAGGTTGGCAGGATGGGATCCTGGCACAGATCACATTCTCCTGGAGCCATCAATGAAGGGAAGTTAGGACATCTGTTGGCACTGTCACTGCCATGTCCAGCAGATGGAAGGCCAGATGGTGAATCCGATCTAGTCACACCTTTGGAGAGTGGATGTACGTGTATTCTGCCATGAACTCAAAAAATTTCATACCATTTCTGGCTGTGGTCATCCAGGAGGCCTGCAGGCACAGGATGGATTCCTAGATGGCTAGGAACCAAGTTCTGGGCAGAAAGGCAGTGGCAACAGTAGAATCCAGCAGGGTGCCTTCAAACTCTATTGTCAGGGTGAGGACCAGGATGGATTTGGCCTCATGCAGGGGAAGATCCAGATCTAAGAAGACTGCCTGGATGAGGGATATATGCTCTAGTACCTGGATGGAAGAGGGTCCCCAAATCAGCCAATCATCCAGGAAGGGATAGACCTGAACTCTGTGCTTCTGGAGAAAAGAAGCTACCACCACCATGCATTTGGTGAAACCTGGGGTATCCATTTTTCACAATGATCCATTGTTATGGTCGACCAGGCCATGCCTTGACAGAAACCTGCCCCTGCTGGGTCTCTGCTTCTTCTGAGGCACAGGAGGCTGAGAGTGGTGCTGTGCTGCAGGGCACCACCGCACTGGAGATGAGTACGAATGTCCCAGACCCTCCTGTACCAAGGCCGGTGTGCTCTGGGTGGCTGGTGCTGCTTCAGTGGCCAGCACTGGGCAGAGAGCCACCTTCATTAGGAGGATCTTCAGCCAAGAGTGTCTCTCTCTTCCTTAGTACAGGGCTCGAAACTCCGGAAATTGTCCATAAGGTTGGCTTCTTCAAGACATTTTGGGAAGGCTTTGTGGGGGTCTCTACAGGTCATTGGCTTCAGGCTCTTGGCACAGGGCTTGAAGCCTTGGAGCCCGGGCATGTTCTGCATGAAGCATATGGGGACACAATCTCAAATGCCTAACTACACCACAAACTACTACTAACAACAACTAAGTAACACTAAAACTGAACGAGAACTGCTAAGGTGCACTTGCTAAGCAAGCGAGACATGTTCTAATGACCATCATGGGTGATAAGGAGGAACTGAGGGGGAGAGGGCCAACAGGGGTATATATGTGCTGGTACAGTGGTGCCACTCCAGAGGGCTTCCCTGCTGGCCCAATGGATACTGCTGAGGGAAAAATCTTCTGACGATCTGTGAATACGGCGTGTGCACACCTACATGGAATGAACATGAGTAATCACTTAAAGAAGCATCAGAGACTACAACTACTAGCTTAGAAACAGAAAAAGTTGATATTTTCTTTTAAAAACATTATCTTAGTTCTATTTTAATGGAAACTCAACTTTATATGGTGCTTGTGAAAGAAACAAGACTGACGGTGTTACAGACTGACACATTATGTACAGAACAGGAAAGCTGCTTGCATGCATCACTACAAATATGTCTTATATCTTGTCTGAAGGACCATAAAAACAGAATACTAAAACTGAAAGGGACCTCAAGAGGTCATCAAATCCAGTACCCTGCCCTCACAGCAGAACCAAGCACCTTCTAGATCACCTCTGAGAGATGTCTATCTAACTTGCTCTTAAATATCTCCAAAGATGCAGATTCCACAACCTCCCTAAGCAATTTATTCCAGTCTTTAACCACCCGGACAGGAAGCATTTCCTAAGGTATGTCTAGACTACATGGCTCCATCGACCGTGGATTATTTAAATCACCGCTTCATTTTCCTATGTCTAGTAAACTCATCTACATGGCTCCGTCAATGGAGCCATGTAGTCTAGACATACACCTAATGTCCAATCTAAACATCCCTTGTTGCAATAGAAGCCCATTGCTTCTTGTTCTATCATCAGAGGTCAAGGAGAACAATTTTTCTCCCTCCTCCTTGTAACACCCTTTCAGGTACTTGAAAGTTGCTATCATGTCCCCTCACAGTTTTCTCTTTTCCAAGCTAACCAAACCCAGTTCTTTTAGTCTCCCCTCATAGCTCATGTTTTCTAAACTTTTAATAATTTTTGTTGCTCTTCTCTGGACCCTCTCCAATTTCTCCACACCTTTCTTCAAATGTGATGCCCAGAACTGGACACAATACTCCAGTTGGGGCCTAATCAGTGCAGAGTACAGCAAAAGAATGACTTCTCGTGTCTTGCCCACAACACTCTGGCTAATGCATCCCAGAATCATGTTCACTGTTTTTGCAACAGC
The DNA here is from genome assembly GCF_049634645.1 of Pelodiscus sinensis. Classification (NCBI taxonomy): domain Eukaryota; kingdom Metazoa; phylum Chordata; order Testudines; family Trionychidae; genus Pelodiscus; species Pelodiscus sinensis. The sequence continues at coordinate 15,405,338 of NC_134723.1, forward strand.
GCGCGTAAAATGGATTGTTCCTTTCTAAGTTGAGTACTTTGTATTTGTCCTTATTAAATGCTATCCTATTAACCTCGGACCATTTCTCCTGTTTGTCCAGATCATTTCTGATTATGACTCTATCCTCCAAAGTACTTGCAACCCCTTCCAGCTTAATATCGTCTGCAAACTTTATAAGTGTACTCTCTATGCCATTATCTAAATCATTGATGAAGTTATTGAAGAAAAGCAGTCCCAAAACTGACCCCTAAGGAGCTCCACTTGTTATACCCTTCCAGCATGACTGTGAACCATTAATAACTACATTCTAACAACTGTTATCCAGCCAGTTATGCACCCACCTTATAGTAGCCTCATCTAGATTGCAGTTCCCTAATTTATTGATAAGAAGGTCGTGTAATATCACATCAAATGCTTTACTAGGTTTACCGTGCCCACTTCTTCCCCCTATCCACAAGGAGGATCCTATCAAAAAAAGTCCATGTTGGCTGTTACCTATCACCTTATTATCTTCCAGATATTTGTAGATGATTTCCTTAATTAACTGCTACATTATCTTTCCTGGCACAGAAGTTAAATCTCTTGAAGTGGGCTAGTAGTTCAGTATTCTTGAAGCAGCAGGCTAATCAGAGCACTAGCAGCCTATTAAGGCTTGCTGGGGCTTGTTCATAAGGCCTCGGGAGGGCAGTAGCCCAACATCTGAGAGTGAGAAGGTGCAGTGTGTGTGAGCTGAGGACTATGAGCAAGGCAGAGTGTCATGAAAGAGCAGGATTGATTTGCTTGGGAACCAGAGGAAAGGTACTGGGAGGAATTGTTTGAGGAAGCAGCCCAGTGAAGAAGCTGTCAGACTGGGAGTAAAAGAAACCTTTTCTGTTACTGCTGCTTTAGGGGTTCTTGGGCCAGAATCTGGAGTTGTAGGCAGGCCAGGGTCACCCCCCCCCTCCCCAGCCCTCCTGATGCTACTAAAGAGTCTGCTCCTGAAAGGGGAGACCAGGACTACAGAGGGTTTTTCACTCCAAACTATGGACTAGCCTATGATGAGTATGGCTCAATAGGATGTGACCCTTGTTTCTAGAAAAAGGAAGAGGCAGTGTAGAAAGTCACAGTGAGGCTATGTCTAGACTGCAGGCTTTTTTCGGAAGAAGCTTTTCCAAAAGAGATCTTCCAAAAAAACTTCTTCCGAAAGAGAGTGTCTACACAGCAAAAGCACATCAAAAAAGTGATTTGCTTTTTTGAAAGATAGTGTCCATAATGAATAGATGCTATCTCACATGTAAACTGTGATTACTATGGAGGGGGGCCACCAGAGCACCTGTGCTTTTTCCTCTTTCCTCTTCTTTCGAAAGAACTCCATCTTCCCCATCCACACACACCTTTTCTCTGAAAGAGCTCTTTCAGAAAAAGGCTTCTTCCTCATAGAATGAGGATTACCAATGGTGGAAAACCCCCTCTATTCTTTCATTTTTTTTGAAAGAATGCGATTGCAGTGTCGACATAAGTGAAGTTTTTCAGAAAAATGACCATTTTTCCAAAAAACCTCTTCAGTGTAGGCATGCAGCCTCTGAAGCAAACACTGTCCATGTGCCAAGCATAGTCAGAGCATTGCCACCTAATGTGCAGGAAAAGGCATGTGAAATTAATCAAGCTTAGCTGTGTTCTATACATTAAAAAATCCAGTAGTACAGCATATATGGTGAGACGTTTGAAACAAACAAAACCCCCAAGGGGATGAATTCATTTTATCATTGAAATAAACCAAGTTACACCAAAGAATAACTTGGCCCATTAGCATGAATGTATTTTGTACTATTAACTGACTACAAATGTTAACAAAAGCAAGGTAATCTGAATATACTTTAACAAAGAGGAAATCTCCTTCCCTTCTGTCCTATTCATAATCTGATTTTATAATATACAGTTTGAACCTCTATAGTCCAGAACTTTCTAGTCCAGAAATATCTGTTATCCAGAATGATTTTAGTTAGCCATATGTCTACTTTTCATGGGTGTGGCTAAGTTTCCTGGGGTCCCATAAAGATTTTTTATAGCCTTCAGTCCTGATTCTCAGTGTTCTGTGCTGTTATTTAGCTTAATTTACTCCTAAATGTCCTCTAACAGCCCAGTAAGTAATGGAATCATTGGTAATGCTGCTCGACAATATTGACCTCCCATGGTCTGGAAAATTCTCTGGTTTGGAACTGGTCAGGTCCTGACTAGGTGCTGGACTAGAGAGGTTCAACCTGTAATTAGATACCATATTTGTCATCTTCAAATATCTCCAATGTTATTTAATTGACAACAGGGAGGGGAAGATGCAGTAATACCATTTATGACAAATGTTGATGGTTCTAGATATATTTAGCCTCTTTTTAACATTTTCCCAGTATCAGTGTGGAAGTTGTTTGCACACGTGTACATTTTGCTGCAGCTATATTTATGTGGTGTTATCTTATTGGCAAATACATGTACTCAGTGCTTTTCTTGTAAAAAAAAAAAAAGGTGTCGATACTAGGGAAAAATAAAAAAAAGCACTGGGGGAAGGACGGGGGGAAGGGGAAGGAGGAAGGGGCGAAAGCTCGGGGACAAAATGCAGTCGTGGCCTCTTTAATTGCCATGTGTCCAGAGCAGGTTTCCATCTGGCATGTTGCGAGTGCTCCCAAGGCCGGCTAGGGGTTGTGCTGGAGAAAAAAAAGGGTGATGGTACCATCACAAAAAAAGCACTGCATGTACTCATTGTTGAACTTGTACTGTGGCTCATCATGTGTACTGTAGTGTATCTAGAAAAAGTTCCTTTAATAAATAGGATAAAAAGCCAAGCAACAATTACTACTGTTTACTATTACTTTCATAGGACGTTAGGTGTGGAAGAGACCTCAGGTCATCTAGCCCAGCCCGCTGCCCAAAGCAAAGGCAATCCCAACTAAATCAACCCAGCCAAGGCTTTTTCAAGCCGAGGCTTAAAAACCTCTAGGGATGGAGATTCCACCACCTCCCTAGGTAACACATTCCAGTACTTCACCACCCTCCTGGTGAAATAGTTTTTCCTAATATCCAACCTAGACCTTCCCAATTGCCACTTGAGACCATTGCTCCTCATTCTGTCATCTGCCACTACTGAGAACAGCCTGTCTCCATACTCTTTGCTGCTTGAACTCCATTGATTTAAATGGAATAACGCCTGCATAACTCTCATTAGGTTATAATTGGGCTGAATGGGAATTGTGAACATTGAGCACATTGTAAGACTGAGCCAATATAGTATACATAGATATACATCTTTTAAAAGAAGAACATAAGAATGACCATACTGGGTCAGACCAAAAGTCCATCTAGCCCAGCATCCTGCCTTCCAACAGTGACCAATGCCAGACGCCCCCGAAGGAGTGAACAGAACAGGTAATCATCATATGATCCCTTTCTGTCATCCATTTCCAGTCTCTGACCAACAGAGGCTACGGACACCATTCCCCAGTCCCACTGCCACTGCTCCTGGCCCCAATCGCTGGCCGCTCACAATGGCCCTGGCCACTGTCCGCACTTCCCAACCCTGTCACTGGCCACCGAACTCCTGGCTGGCCCTCGCTCCTCCTCTGGTCCAGCAAACTCCATGGTCCTGTCAGACCATAGAGGTTGCCGGACCAGAGTGTCCTGGACCAGAGAGGTCCTATCTGTACCAGTTGGGGAAATGATGGAAAAGTTAAAGCAAATAAGCAAAAAGGATACATTCTGTTGATATTGTAATCATTATAAATATTTGCAGTGTATTGAATTAACAGGAAAAATTCTGTTTAGCAAATGTAAACAGTAAATTACAAGCAACCCCTTGAAATGAATGGAATGTTCTTATGGTGTCCACTAGATGGCGGACATTAACAAATTATATGTATGTTAAAAATAAAGTTCCAGTGCAATGGCTTTTTGGTTGCCCTTTTTACTGGTAAGAAATTATACGTGGCCTGTGATCCTTCTGTTGGCTGCTTCAGTTTTTAATTTAATATTTTTAGTGGCAGGGGGCTTACCATCTACTGCTAGTGTGTGATTTATTAATCATTGGTTACACCTTTCACTTTCTTCCATGCCAAATGACTACCAGAATTCCTATACACCTTTGGCCAGATAGATGGGACTTGTGCGCCTCTCTATGGAGTCCTGATACCAAATGGATTTGTTTATATATATGTATATATATATAGTGGTGCACCAAAATCTACAATCAATGGTTCATTAAAATGAGGATAAAGCCACCACTTCACAGGGATGATATGGAGAAAAATTAATGTTTGCATTACCGGAAGAGGTAATATCTTGTATTGGACCAAGTATTGTTGTTATGAGAAAAGCTTTTGAGTTTCCAGTTAATTTGTCGAACCAGAGGATGTTGCCAGAGGAGATGATGAAGTCCAAGACTATAACAAGGGTCAAAAAAGAGCTAGATAAATTCATGGAGGATAGATCCATCAATGGCTATTAAACAGGATAAGAAGGAATGGTGTCCCTAGCCTCTGTTTGACAGAAGCTGGGAATGGGCAACAGGAAATGGATCAGTTCAGTTCTGTTCTGTTCATTCCCTCTGGGGCATCTGACACTGGCCACTACTGGAAGACAGGATACAGGGCTATATGGACCTTTAGTCTGACACAGTATGGCTGTTCTTATGTTCTTACACAGAGCTCTTCTTCAGGTTTGTGAAGCACTCAGATCAATGCCAGATTTATGCACAAGCTAAATAAGCTATAGTTTTTTAGCTATAATTATGAAGCACCTAATTTTTTTAAAAAAAATACTAGTTTTTAGTTGCATCCTCACCTATCTACCAGCATATATACAAATATAAAACTTTATAATTTCTATTTTCATTGTCCTTTCTGTTAGAATAATATCAATTTTTGGTCATACAATTGGGCCTCTTAAACTTGAAATAGTTTAGGCCCTCAGCATGTCTTAATCTAGGCCTGACTCAGATACCCTAGTAGCGAGCACCGTAGAGAAGCACACCAGGAAGTTAACTGTGTTCAGAGCAGGGGTTGAATAATTCAGAAGGGTATTTTTCATTCTGCGGCTTCAGGTTAGTGCAGCGCCAGAAGTCAGTATCTGGTAGTATCATGTTAAAACTCTCTTGGTATTAAAAGCCATTGGTGTGGCATCAAAGGTGTATATTTTTACTTATACAGGTGAATTTGAAATAGCATTTTTACTGTGCTGTTTCATTTTGAGATGTCAAGAATAGTCTGTCAATGAACTCCCATTACAAAAATAAATAAATAAATAACAATTGCCCAAACATGCAATTTTTGTGTACTCAAAATGCATATTGACTTGAACGGGCTGTTGGGTGCACAGGGAATATAAGATTAAGACCTATAATGTTTTAGCATTATTCTGATCAATAGTCATTCTTTACAGATGGATCCCCACTAATCCCAGCTCTTTCAAATAGTTTTATCAAAGTAGCAAAGTAGCAGTAGTACTTACCATGACGTAGCAGAATATTTAGATTTTTAAAGAATATTTAGAAACTTATACAGATTGAACCTTTCTAGTCTGAAATCCTCAGGACCTGACCAGTTCCAAATGAGAGAATTTTCTGGACCGGGGAGGTCAATATTGTCTAGCAGAATTACCAACACTTCCACTGCTTACTAGACTGTTAGAGGACATTTAGGGGTAAATAAGAGCAAAATAACAGCAGAGAACAATGAGAGCCAGGACTGGTGGCTATAAGCAAACTTTATGGGACTGTGGGAAACTTGGCCACAGCCATGAAAAGTGGACATCTGGCTAACCAAAATCACTCCAGATGACAGATGCTTTTGGATGGCAGACTCTGGATTAGAGAGGTTCAACCTGTAATTGAGTAACTGCTGATACTAACCTGACTATACCCAATGGCAAACTCCATGTTGTTTGTGAACATAGAAATATTTTTTTTATTAAACTGGGTGCAAAATGTGCAAAACAAATCTAATGTGCTTATATTTGGAAAAGAAACATGAATATATGAATGATACATACTGGACAAAGTAAATGGCTAATATATTAGCAACATATTATGTTTAAAATTAAATGTTAAATATTTACAGCTTACTTCTACCACCATTGAAGGCAATGGTCTTATTGATTTTGAGGGAAGCAGGCAGCCTTATGCATTTACCATTACATCATAAGTCCAGAATTGACAATGTCTTTGAAAAAAGAGCATTAAGCAAGTGATATTTGTGCTACCTCATATGAAGATTTAAACTACTTTGGTTTCTATTTGTATTTTGATATGTCTTCTTAATTTTTTTTTAATATTACGATGGGAATACTGCCTAAAATCAATGGAACAAATTGCAGCTCTGTTTTTGCTTCTGAGGCATTAATGAAACTATGAGATAAGTGACCAAGAAAAATGTGATCCTGATCCATATTCCTTGTCCTAATGAATACTACCATCAGTTTATTATGTGTCTGATCGTAGTAGTACAAAGTATTCTTCTAAGAGATTGTCATCATTTGAAGAGGCATGACAAACAATGCAGGACACTAAATTATAACTAGGGAAGCAATGAGCTCTCATCAACTCCCAAAGACAGAGAATTTTCAATATATTACAGAGTGCGTGGAAAAAAGTGATGGGACTAAATCAGGACTGCTCATGGATGTGTTAGTCTCAAACCACTAGAACTGTTGTGTTAATCCTGTTGTACTCAGCAGCTGTTAGTGGTTCCAATTACAGCACTGCTGTCCAGGTAGAATTTTCAAGTTCTGTCAATAAGTATTTAGCATTAATTATGCTACAAGGATGGATGCATTTATCATATGCCTCGTGCTTGCAGCACAAGCCTCTATTAGCTTCAGCCCATTAACCTTTGGAACATAAATACTAGAACAGCTGGGAATATCTTGCTCCCCTAAAATAGGGTGAAAAATAACCACTTTATTAGTGCTCTCTCTAAGTTAACAGGCGTAGTAAAAGCTATGAGTCTGCTCTGTCACACTAAGCACCACAAAAGGTAGTCCTGTCTTTAAAGACTAAACTGAATGTGAGTGTAGTGGGTCATTCTAACAGCTAGTAAGTAGTCAGGCACTGGCTCCACAGTACTTTCTGTGTTGGACAGTCTAGATGGGGTCCCATTCAGGTCATGTGCAAGGGGGGGGGCTCTCAATTCCTCCTGAGTGTTCCTTCCCCTCCTCCTAGGGTTCTGTTATGGGGACCCTGGTCCATCCACTTCACAAAAATTCAACCCAGGGCCCTAGAGAGGCCTTACAGTGTATGGACCACTTAATGATACACCCCAAGTGATACTATCCCCGGGGTTGCTTCCTGTAGGGCCATCTCCTTTGTTTGGGGCATGATTGCAGACTTAGAAATATCCACTTAATCTGCCAATGGATACATCTTATGCCAACAAGATCGATTTTAGGGTTTTCTGTATATCTTCCTTTTCCAGAGCTTTTTGCACTCTTACTACAAATTGCAGGTAAAGATAATCTGTCTGCTTTCACAAGTGCTCTACTTCACACAGAATCCTTACAAAGGAGGTCCTTTCAATTGTAGACTGGTTTTACTCATACTCACTGTTTCCTTCTGCATTCGATAGCTCTATCTATTCTGAACTCAGGTAAACTGATGAATCCTTCTGCTTTTTCATCCTATCACAAGAAAAGAAGAAGTGCAGGTTAAGATGAGTGAATTATTAACTCTATAGAGGTTTTGGGGGGTCTGTTTTACAGCTTAAGGCTACGTCTACACTGGCATGATTTTCCGAAAATGCTTTTAACAGAAAAGTTTTCCGTTAAAAGCATTTTCGGAAAAGCACGTCTAGATTGGCAGGATGCTTTTCTGCAAAAGCACTTTTTGCGGAAAAGCGTCCATGGCCAATCTAGACGCGCTTTTCTGCAAAAAAGCCCCGATGGCCATTTTCGGGGCTTTTTTGCGGAAAACAGTACTGGGCTGTCTACACTGGCCCTTTTGCGCAAAAGTCTTTCGGAAAAAGACTTTTGCCCGAACGGGAGTAGCATAGTATTTCCAGAAAAACACTGACGATGTTACATGAGATCGTCAGTGCTTTTCCGGAAATTCAAGCGGCCAGTGTAGACAGCTGGCAAGTTTTTCCGCAAAAGCAGATGATTTTGCGGAAAAACTTGCCAGTCTAGACACAGCCTAACAATAATTATATTGTGGATACCTTCCTTCCTATTCATAATCGTATGGACCACTTGCCTTCCTAATGATGATCAAAAACTTTACTGTAGCAATTGTTCAATTCAACAATTGTTTAGATTGAAAAGTAATATTTGGAAAGTTATTAATGTAATTTTCATTTAGTTAAATGTGATTTAACAGTGGAAGAAGACCAGCACAAGATCGGCCAGTTTTCTGTAGACCACCCTTAAGCTCTGTGAAGATCACTGATGTTTCATGTACCACATAGGCAGGGACATCAACATGCACATATACACACAACACAAGCAAACGCTCCAACTGTTTTCTTGTTATCCCAAACATAATCTAAGAAGACCCAATATTAAGCAGAACGAGAGGAACTGAAACAGGGGATAACTAATGCTGCTTATAAAATTGTCAGCATTAAAATATCAGAAATCAAATCAGGCCATGTAGAATAAAACAGGTGTTAGTTTAAGAAATGGAAGAAAAAACATGCATTTTGCTTATTTTTTTGTAAATTATTACACAACATTTCTGTTCCTATTAATGTAGCTTTACATGTTGGCATTGTGGCACTTCAGGAGGAATATGAAATGAAATTAAACACCATCATGAATGATGATTTGAAAATGACATATTGGCAGTCTCCATATTAATATCATAACAACTGAACCTCTGTATTTTTTAAAAAAAAGTCTTCATGCCTCAAATCAGCTGCTCTCCTGAGTCAGGATTTCACATCCGATTTAATTTTTAGAATATAGGGAGGAACTCATTCCAGGTGTAATAACTGACATTCATGGTTGATTTTCCCCACATTGTTGCTAGTAGGGCAAGATGACAGCAAAGATCTTCTGTTAATCTAATTAATAGCAAACGTGGAAAAGTACTGTTAATTTCTGACAACTGTAGTTCTTGAAGTATGCCATGTTGTTTTTGTGCTATTTTATTGTGTTAGACACATATGGATAGAAAACTTGAACAGAATCATTGCAGCTGAATTTTTTTCTAGCCAAACCCAAATATCACACTCACATCCAATCACATTCAAAATCCAAAAAACTCTGCCTCATTAACTATTAATTGGCAGCCTTAGCTTCCTTTATTTAAAAGATTGAAAAATTTAATTTTGGTTATTTTCTTTCAAGTATACTTACATTCTGATTTGTGTACCAGTACAGTGAAGAATCCTTCAGAATAAACCAATATTTTTTCCATTTCTGTGTAAAGTATCCTTTGGCATCTTTTTTCTTCCACAACCAGCCTTCACAATCTCCATGGCCCAAGTCTTTGCAGGAAATCCGCCTTCTGCTCCCACTAGTCAGAGAGCTCCCTGTAAATGGGAAGATAATATGAAAGACTGAGGGGTCTTTTAGCTATAAAAACAAATATAATAACTTACTTTTTAAAGCAAAATGCAGGACAATGTAGCACTTTAAAGACTAACAAGATGGTTTATTAGATGATGAGCTTTCGTGGGCCAGACCCACTTCCTCAGATCAAATAGTGGAAGAAAATAGTCACAACCATATACAACAAAGGATACAATTAAAAAAAATGAACACATATGAAAAGGACAAATCACATTTCAGAACAGGAGGAGGATGCGGGGGGGGGGGGGAAGAAGGAAGGTAAGTGTCTGTGAATTGATGATATTAGAGGTGGGGAGAGTGGGATGTTTGTGAGTTAATGGTATTAGAGGTGATAATTGGGGAAGCTATCTTGGTAATGGGTAAAATAGCTTGAGTGTTTGTTCATTCCTTTTTGGAGAGTGTCGAATTTTAACATGAATGACAGTTCAGAGGATTCCCTTTCAAGTGCAGATGTAAAAGGTCTTTGTAGCAGAATGCAGGTGGTTAAGTCATTGAGAGAGTGTCCTTTCTGGTTAAAATGGCAAGAAACTGTTTTTTCTTTGTGATTTTGTCCTTTGGCGAAGTGTCTGAGATGTTTGTCCAATGTACATAGCAGACGGACACTTTCGGCACATGATAGCATAGATTATATTTCTGGATGCGCAGGAATTAATGCCCACAAAACAGATATCAGACAAGATTACACGGCTACATTTTTATCACTATTTTACTTTTTAAAGTTAGTGATAATCCAAAACAGGAATCTCTCTAAATTGAAATCCTTCATATTTCAGATGTCAGCGTGGTTCAAACCCTGAACTCCTGAATCCGGACCCATCCTATGATTTTGATTTCCAGCTGTATGCAAAGATAGAAGAGGCCTGGTTTTCAATTCAGATTTGGATTGAATACAATCTTATTAGATTTTTTAATACCAAAGGAGTTCTGCCACACGGGCAGGGGCGGATATAGGGCAGGGCGAACGGGGCGGCCGCCCTGGGCCCCGCGCTTAAAAAAGCCCAGCGCATGTGCCGTGGCGCCACTGCGTGGCAAAGGGGGGGCCTCGCGGAATTATGCTGCCCAGGCCCCGCAAAACGGTCATCTGCCCCTGCACACGGGGTCAAATCTCATAAGAAAAGTTTGTGATATTTTGGCATCATCAATTCCAAACCAAAAATCTTGTCTTGATTTGGCATTTAAATGTCATAAAGTTAAATCTTGATCCAAATCTAAACAACACTTTTTCAATCAATTTTTATCTCTTAATTTAGGAGCCCTAAAATAGAACATAAGAATGGCCGTACTGGGTCAGACCAAAGGTCCATCTAGCCCAGTAGCCTGTCTGCCGACAGTGGCCAGCACCAGGTACCCCAGAGGGGGTGGACCGAAGACAATGATCAAGCGACTTGTCTCGTGCCTTCCATCTCCAACCTCTGACAAACAGAGGCCAGGGACACCATTGATGTCCTCTAGTTCTTCTATTATGGGAAGTAAACAACTTTTCTTTATTCACCCTTTCCACACCACTCATGATTTTATATACCTCTATCATATCCCCTCTTAGTCTCCTCTTTTCTAAACTGAAAAGTCTCAGTCGCTTTAGCCTCTCTTCATATGGGACATGTTCCAAACCCCTAAGTCAATAAGTCAAATAAGTCAAATTTTGGTAAGAAAGCTTATTTTCTAGAAAAAGGGAATTTCATTATTCTGTAAGAATATCTACAATATTTGAACTCTAAATTTAATTAATATTTTAGCTTCACTGATCTCAGTTGAAATGCACTGTAACATTTTCATTACTTCAACATATCCTGGTTGATAATCCTGAAATGTCACTTTGTCTTCCAGATATCACTACCAAACAGAATTTTTTCTTAATATTGTATATTTTTTCTTTAAAAGTCTATGGAAAGTTAATTCAAATATTAGATGGTTTACTGTGAAAAATCAAGTTTACAATAAATTGTATTTGTCTGACTGCTGTGAAGGAGAGCCAGAAGTTTAGATCATATTAAATTACAACTCTTTTCTTGATCGTATTCCATTGATCTTAACATTTTGTTATTTACAAAATAAGATATTGTATCTTAATCAGATTGAGAATACTATTAGTGTTTTGATTGAATAAAGGTGAAGTCTTCAGGCAGTGAGTTAAAACTGCAAACAGAATAAAAATGCCAGTTTGTATGTACTGTATATAAATTATACCAGATTATTTTAATTCCCCAAATATATTATAGAATAACAAAAGAAGTGCCTTTTAAGGCTGTTTTTTTTTGCGGAAGAGGATATTCAAATCGCATGCTCATTTGCATATCTTCTTCTGATTGTTTTTGTGGAAGAGGTTTTGCCGATAAAAAGCCCCGTGTAGATGGGGCCATTTGTTGGAAAACCTCTCTTTTTGCAAGATCCCATATTCCTCAAAAATCGAAGTTTACAGAATCTTGCGAAAAAAGGGGTTTTTCCGACAAATGACCCAGTCTTCACGGGGCTTTTTAACAGAAAAACCTCTTCCGCAAAAAGAGTTGGAAGAAGATATGTAAATGAGCACGCAATTTGCATATCCTCTTCTGAAAAAAACCCTCAATGTAGACATAGCCTAATTTATAACTTTTTATTAAACTGTTGTTTCCTTGATATTCTCAAATAGGTTTTATTGAAGAAGTAAGAAATGGCATAATATATGGCTTTTTTCCACTGAAGTAAAAAGAAATGTTCAAACTTCTTCAATGGGAGAACAGGTCCACAATACGGTTCACCTGAGTATTTACTAGCAAAAGATAGATGAAGGTATATGATATCTGGAAATACATGAATTAGGTGTGATCCTGATTTTGGACCTGTGCACATGGCCCATATACCTCACTTTGACATAATGAGGCCTTCATTTTCCAAATTCTGTATTTATTAATTCAAATGGCTTACCTTTGGACCATTTTTTGGTTTTTACCCTCAGAGAGGCGTAGTGGAAGGACTATAAGGAGAGAAAAAAATATGGATAAGCATGAGTACATACAATATTAAATCATGTTATCATGTTGATATACAGTAATTTCTTCATTAACTATTGTTTGTGCCTGTAATCTTTCTATCTCTGCCATTTCAAGTACGAAAAAATCTCAATTTTTAATAATCATGTTATAAAATATGGTCACAAAAAGTAATACAAATTGCAGTTATTAGGCAGCAGTAAAGTGATAGTAATTGGAGACACTGAGTAATCACTGTAATCTCCTTTGGTGCTTTGTTTTATAATAATAGGAGTCTAAAAACAAACACTAAACAAGCTGAGCAATGCAATGCTAAATTAATTAACTAACACCTTTATTTTCACAGAGCTACCTGGGGTATTTAGTCACATACCTCCCCATCAAGTCAACGGAAGGTCTGTGGCTGAATCCTTGTTCAGTAGTGATGAGGCAATTTTATAGGGTTTTCCACAGACATTACATAATAACAAAATCACATTTGTTCATTTTAAGAATAAATTAAATTGCTATACACAATCAATTCAAAGACAAATTTCTATCCCAAATCTTATACAGTTAATATGCAATTTCAGCTTTTGTGTAATGCCATATTAGTGGGCACTCATATACAAGTCCTTATATCCATGATTTGTAGTAGCAATAAAGTGTAACCCAAAATTTAGTGATAGAGCATCATTTTATTCTTAGGGCAGGAATAACTACTACTCTTTTGTGACTGCAGAATATACCACTAATTCTGAAAACAATGGAATTTTAAGTCATTTCTATACCTTCAAAAATGTAAGAATGATTTAACTGAGTGGGAAAGTTTTTTATGTATGAGAACGTCATGGGAGAAAGTGCACGCCAGCTTGAGAGAGAACCAGACTGCTGGTGATTGAAACTGTAATCACTGGCAGGCTACAGGCAAGAAGCCTGTGGCATCACAGGGCAGAGTATAGTAGAGTCATGTGATGAATGAAAGGCTGCCTTTTTCATCCATTTTGTCCTATCTGACACATGGCTTGTCAGCTCTCTGTCAGGGCCTGTTGCCTTTGCTATTTGCCTGTAAAGTGCCTAGCATATTAATGATATAATGGCTACAGCCAACACAAAGATGTACACAGTATTTCAGGTGTTTTAACACATTAAACATATCTAATGCTCCAGTAACTAGAAGAAGTTATTGTGATTAAGCAGCATCTTTTTTAAATAAGGAAATAGATCATAACCATAAGCAATAGATGCAATAATCTAAGCAAATCAGAGTGCAAGAAACTGTTTAGTTATTGAAACAACTGTACAGTGATCGTTTCCCCTTTTTGTACAATTCTCTGTGCTCTAATTGCCTCAAAGAGGTTGTTTTGTCTCATTCAGGCTATTTCTCAATAACAGTAATATGAGAACCAATACAGGGCGATACCCCTTCATGTTAATTGTGCAAGGATTTGCATAATCCCTCTGTGGTTATTTCTCAGTAACCACACTGCACTACTCTTTGTGCTGATTTGCTTCTATAATCTCTCTCTGCTCCTGTTCTCAGGACTTTAAGGTTCTTACCAACAAAATGACACTTTTTTAGCTTCTTATTTCCTTCACATAAAGCAGAAAAACATCACTACATCTATGAAAAAGAGAAACAAAGAAATCCACCCCTTTTAAAACAAAGAACACCACAAATGAAAAGAGAATGGGGCAGAAAAGATGTTTTCTAAACACTTTAAAATACCAAACCACCAAATCCTTTTGAATCATTACCCTACCTCAGGCTATGTTCTGCTCCCACTGAACTCAATGGGAATTTAGCTACTGAGTTCAGTGGGAATAGTTTTGAGTCTATTATCTTATTTCTATTCCCATATCACCCTTTAGGCCAGCAGGGCTCCTCTGATAGGTTTAGTTTGGTTTTGGAGCAAAGCATACTGCAATCTGAAGGCAACCAGCTTTGCTTGATAGGATACAATAAAAGAAAGTGAGGACCTAAAAATTAAAAACCAAACAAACTAAAAACTAATGAAGGCCGAAGGATGAGAAAAGAGATGGTAGAAAGAAGGACCCAGATATTAAGATGATCACAATATGCACGTCTACTCATGAATAATATTATAGTCGATACAGTAGCTCAGCCCTATTTATTTTAATAATAAATTCATTTAATGTCTCCACATTTTCATTTATAACATGTCTGTAGATATTTGAACTGATAATGCCTTATTTAATCTTTGAAATTGTTACAGTGCTAGATGACATTTTTGTAAATGTCCTCAAAAAATGAGGAGTAACATTAATTCGGACTAAGGGCTTTAGTCCAAACTAACGCATCCTGGCGCGCACTTCCTGGTTTGAATCAGCTGTGATTCGAACTAGCGCGCCGGCGAGATCATGTTAATGGAGCGCGGGATATTTAAATCCCCGCTTCATTAACTACTTCGATTGTCTCCATTTGCATCCCTAGTTCGAACTAGGGATGCAGTGTAGACATACCCTCAGACAGAGAACATTTAAAATTCACGTTTAGAGCCCATATTCATAACCTTACATATAAAAATCCTACAAGTATATGAATAGCGTACATAGAATCAGCAGGGCATAAGCTTTCATTAGATACCTCACTTGGCTCACTTTGCACAGAATTTGGGGCAACACACCACAGCGGGTGCAACAATGATCTTCCTGTTCACTTTAAAATCCTAAAACGTGACACAAGTAGAATACATCATGCAGATATTATCTAAGAACTACTAAATGCCTATATACATATGCAAACAGGCATCAGATTATACTCCATTCTTGTTTTCAATGTTGTCATCACAACCAATATGGGCTAAAAAAAGCTTTGTAGTCATAAACTGCAGAAAACATGAATCCCTAAATATTAGATCATAACAACAAACAAATGTAGGATGGCAATTTAATTTAGAATAACTGCTTATCATTTTGTATGTGCTAGATCACAGTGAAAAGCTTAAAATAATGCTCTAAATTGGCCATCTTATATTTTCATTTCCATACATCCAATTTAATTGAGTATTCTTAAATTTGTTGTAAAAATATTGGTTTTGGGTTGAAATTTTCATTGCTGAATTTTAGTTTTCATCAAATTTTTACTGTTCAATTATTTCTCCCTGAAAATTTACATTACATGAAAACTGACAGAACTCCAAATATAGGGATTGCCATTTCTTCTGTATTATCAAAATAGTATAAATGAGACATAGGAAGGGAGGACATTCTGCAAAAGTAGCATTTTTCTTGATAAACAGACCCTATAAAAGACCAGCAAATACCACAATAAATAAATCCCTATACTCTTCTTTTCATCAAAGATTCCCTTGACAGCCTAGCATGAAATGAAACAAAAATAGCAGAAAAGTTACTCAATAGTGCAAGACTGTGTGCAGATACATCAAATATTCTGAGTTAGCTCAGCACAAAGAAAAGATTAAATAGTAAATCCCAACAAGAATTGGCATTATTAGACTTTGGGCCACGAAGGGAAGCTGTAAATACAAATAGTTCTTTGTAGATATGAAATAACAATGAGAACCTGAAAAAATTGTGCCATTATGGAGTTACAAATAAGTGCAACTATTTTTACTACTTTCAAAATGTATCATTTTCTTAGTTAGCCAGGGGCTTGGGGACAAGGGCAATTGCAAGTTAGTGGTTAGTGCAGACGACTGGGCATAAGAGACCTTTTCTATATGTCTCAATTTATCCATCTGTAAAATCAGAATAATGCCTACTTGCTTTTGTACAGAGCTTTGAGCTTCTATGACAGAGCATGCTATAATAAGTGCATAAGCTAATTATTATTCATTGAAGAACATCTTTTTATGAGAAAGAGTTAAATGGTAAGTACAGATTATATAATTTACAATAATTCATTTTAAAGTATAACCCTTGTTAAATATGTTTAAACACTGCACAAGTATACCATATTATAGCAGCATCTGAAGACAGGATTCTGAATGCTAGAGAGCCTTAAGCAAGGCATAATTTTAAATGGCAGTGGTGAATGGAAGAGACTGTCTCAGGATCACCTTGGGCCAGCTCTTCAGGCCATTCTCCCAGCTAACAAGAGTACAATGTTTGACATGCTGAAGACAGAAAGAGTTGAGCTCTGAGACTGATAAGCCCCACAAATGTAATGAGTTTGAGGTCCCGCAAAGACTTAGTAAATTCTTGCCATTTTCTAGATGGGAGAACTCGAAAAGTATGTGGAGTGGTGTGGAAGATTGAAGAGAGAAAGGCCAGAAGTGTGTTACTGTGTTTTAAGATAACTATTGTTACAGGAGCAGGGAATTGGATGTTAAATCAGGAAAAGTGGCAAAGAATTAAACAATGTATTGTGGCCTATATGCCTTTATTTAAAGAGAGCAGTGACTTAGTGGTGCTGTGCAAAGGCACACTCTCTGGTGATGCTTTTTTTTTTTTGAATGGGGATGGATCAGGATGGAACAGGTTTTTCCCTCTACTGTCCCTCCTCTGTGGGCCATTGCAGGTGACTATCCCATGGCCTTTGCTCCTCTCTATCCCATTGTCAGGATCCAGAGCTAGGAGCACAAGGACTGCTGTTTATAGAAGCCTTTCACAACCTGTGACACAAGGTCCCTGGGTGGGTCAGAGATTGCAAGGAACAAATCTGTAATCTCAGCATCTGTAAATATGAGCTTTTACTGCATCAGTTAAAATATCTACATCTGTTATTTCAAAGTCTGAAGCAGAAACATAAATGTATAAGTGGCCTCGTCACTAGCAGAGTAGGCTGGGGGAGGGGAACGGGGCGGGGAGAGGTGGGAGGCGGGGATTAGAGAGCCACACTTTGTAGGCATAGATTACACAGTTTTGGCCAAAATGTACATTGATAAGACATGACATCTACAATAAATAAATGATATCCTTGGAACATTTTTAGAAATAGCTTGACTGCTTACAATTCCTTAAAAATTTAACCAGAACAGGTTGAGAAGCAGAGTAGTAGCTCCTTACAATAAGCTGGAGAATGCCTATAGAAAATTATTCATTATGCAAAATCTCTAGATCTGATTCAACAGAAAATATGATGAAAATGCAAGCAAAACAGATCAGAGGAAACAGAAGGGACTTGCAGTTTTAAAATATGAGTCAATCGGCCTCATTTTCCTTCTTCTGAGTACTGAACAGCATGTAAAATCACATTGGTCAAAAGAACACATAAAAAAGGGCATAAGCATAAATGCTCAGCAATGCATGCTTTGCTAATTTGCAAAACTCTAGATTCAAATTTTAAGATGCAAAGGAACCAAATAATCCCTTTTATACTACACAGAATAAGTAAACATTTAAAACTTGCAACTTCAAAATGACTCAGAGTGGCTATGGGAACCAGCTGGAAGATGAGAGAATGTACCGTGGTTGTCAGAATGTAGGGCCTCTTCTCTAACCACAGCATGAAATGTGGCATTAAAAGAGCAACACAAAACATGCGCTGACAACAGTCTGCATTTGTGAAGATCCGCTAGCGAGACAAACCTCAGCATAACCACAGAGAAGAGCATAATATTTAGCTGACACAAAAATGCCAAACTTAAGAGTTGCATCTATGTTTAAATAATATGACAGTGATCAGTGATTTAGACTAGCTAAAAATATTTAAGGAAACAAATACATTGAAGAAAATTTGATTGTATGCACCTTACCTCTACTCAGCCTCAAGAGTTTTTACCTTAATTCAATAACTGAAAGCATTGAAAACAGATCAGTTGGTGCTCCCACCTGCAGTGCACCTTTAGAGGAAGCCATATGTGCATTATAGTGCCATATTCCTGGGGAACAACAGTAGAAGTGTTTGTCGGCGGTGATGATATTTAAACTGAGGATGGAGTGAGGAAGAAGGAGGTGCAATGAGTTCTTTGTAGACTCTATAGAAGATACTGATGCACCCTCAAGAGAAGCTCTTTTCAGCATTACCTACCTTCCTTAGTTTGACTGGGGAGATAGAAAGCAGGTGGAAGTGACAACAGGAACGATCTGTCAATAATATAGGCTCATGCCTTAAGTGAGCAGAGGTTCTGTGGTCTAATTTCCTCAGTGCGGTAAGTAGTGGCAAGAATGGGCCTCTGGGCCAAGAAGATAGAATGAGAAAAAAAAGAGACCGTGCAAAGGGTCAACCCATCATTCCCACCCATCTCAAACAAATTCCACATGCAATAGTTTTTCTTCTAAGAACATGTACTTCAAAGATAGGCCTATAAATCACAGCGATTAGCTCTCATCCCATATTTGTGTGCTATCTCATTTACCGGAATGGATGTTTCATTACATGTACTAATAGCTTGTGCACAGCTATCACTACAGAAGGGAGTCTATATTGCTACTATAGTAACAATAGCACAGCTGCCTGCTGTAAGTGGGGACAGATCAAGACCGGTAAGTAGTGCTCCAGCAACCATCAGAGACCAGGCATATGACGCTGAGAGAGCTCCATATGGAGGAAGTTCAAGTGGCCTACCAGGTCTAGGAATCACAGCAACTACCTCACATCACATGTTTATCTACCATCTCAGATTAGAGGTTTCATGAAAGTGTTTGCTTCACATGTAAATTGAAGTGTTAATGTTCATTATGATGGTCACTATGGAACTCATCCTTACTATAGCCAAAAGAGAAAAATGATTTTTTGGTGTAGAGTATGATTTTTGTGCTACGGATGCAGGCCGTCCCTATGATTTATGGGGCCTATGCAATACTATTAAACCGATGCCTCTATGCTAATGGCAGCCCTAGGGAAATGAAGATTTTTTAGAGAGGCGATTTTATAATCTTCAACAAAGATACTAATGAAATGTGTTGGAGGGGTTTAAGCTGGGGCTGTAGATGATGACCAGTGGTGTTCTGTTATTTTCCTTTTTGGGCCTGTCTTGAAGAAGCAGATTCCTGGGTATTCGTCTGGCTCTGTTAATCTGTTTCTTCATTTCCCCAGGTTGGTATTTAAGTTTTAAGAATGCCTGATAGAGATCTTATAGATATTTGTCTCTGTCTGTGGGACTGGAGCAAATCCGGTTGAATTTTAGGGCCTGGCTATAAATATTTGATCATGTGATGTGTCCTGGATGGAAGCAAGAGGCATGTAGGTAAGAATAATGGTCAGAAGATTTCCAGTATTGGGTGGTGTTTATGTGGCCATCATTTAGTTGTACTGTAGTATCTAGGAAGTGGATCTCTTGTGTGGACTGATCCAGGCTAAGGTTGATGGTGGGGTGGAAATTGCTGAAATCCCCATGGAATTCTTCAAGGTTCTCCTTCTCTTGAGTCCATATGATGGAGATGTCATCAATGTAGCATAAGTAGAGGAAGGATGTTAGGGGATGAGAGCTGAGGAAAAGTCTGATTCTCTACTCCATGGCACCTATGTAGTTAATTACACTGCACAGTGGAAGACACATTATTATTTCAGAATTGTAATTTTTTTACTCACTAAGGTATTCATTCTTCATTAATGTACATTACTATATAAGACCTGAGGCCATGCAGAATCAGGCCCATCATAGTATAGATACTCCCCATCTTGGTTGTCTATATTGTTTACAGGATAAGAAAAATAATGTTGAACTGAAGATTAAACTCTAGAGTTCATTTTGTATGCAAGGAACTTAGAAGCGCGTTTAAAAACAGTGTAGCTCCCCTTTAGAAGATAGCTATAACAAACAATCAGCATTAGAGATGAAGGCCAATTCTAAGAATGTACATCAGGTCTCTTTATGTAATTATTCTTACTGTCATCTCAAAGCATCCAAGTAGTAACTACAGTTATAGCTGTTTGACTTATTCCCTTTCTATTCTTACTGATCCTTATCCATTAAAAGGTATTTGTAAACCAAGTTATATTGTTCAAGAATGCCTTCCTGTTTCTCTATTAAATTATTTAGCCTAAAACTACCAAACAGTAGATCCATTTGGGAGTATGACCATGTAGAAAGATTTTTTTTAAAGAGTGGTGTGCAGGCTTGCCGACAGTGGAAGACAAAGGAGGCTGTTGCCTTGGGGCCTGGCAATTCAAGGGGGATCAGTGTTCCTGGGCACCATTGCTGGTACAGGCTTTAACTACACTAAGATTTAAAAGGTGTGATGTCACATCAGCTTTAACCTGACCAGTTGACCTTGTCTTCACTTGAGCTTCAGAGGAGCTAGACGGAGCTAGATCAAGTTACCTAATGTAATCTAACACCACATAGTTAAACCCTATCCTAGTCAAACTACAATTGATTATACCAGCTGAAAATTTATACAGGAAGCCCTCCACATTCTCGGGGGATAAGTTATGGAGTCAGTTGTGAATTCTGAAATCCGCAATTATGGGCACACGTGGGGTGGTGTTCACGATAAAAAAAAACCCAAACCTACATTGTTTGAAATGAGCACTTTATCTTTAACTTCAAATCAGTAGACTTCCAAATAATTTCGAACACTATGATAATACTGTATAGTCTATAAATGACTTCAACTTGAAAACTGATCACTCAAAACATTTCTTTGAACTTGCTTCCTGCAAATCTTACTGCTTCTCTGGGACGTGGGGGATTACTTAGATGGGTTTGCAAAGGAATATTGTGATGGGAAGCTGTTTAGTCTTACTCTTTAACGCCTTTAAAATTTCCCAATATGGCATGAGTGCAGCTTTAACTTTCAGGCTCTGTTCCATTGAGGCACAATACTCAAAGGGCTCATTTACACTGGCCCCTTTTCCGGAAGGGGCATGTAAATTTCATGCGTCGTAGTAGGGAAATGCGCGGGGGATTTAAATATCCCCCGCGGCATTTAAATAAAAATGTCCGCCGCTTTTTTCCGGCTTTTAAAAAAGCCGGAAAAGAGCGTCTACACTGGCCCCGATCCTCCGGAAAAAGTGCCCTTTTCCGGAGGATCTTATTCCTACTTTGAAGTAGGAATAAGATCCTCCGGAAAAGGGCACTTTTTCCGGAGGATCGGGGCCAGTGTAGACGCTCTTTTCCGGCTTTTTTAAAAGCCGGAAAAAAGCGGCGGACATTTTTATTTAAATGCCGCGGGGGATATTTAAATCCCCCGCGCATTTCCCTACTACGACTCATGAAATTTACATGCCCCTTCCGGAAAAGGGGCCAGTGTAGACGAGCCCCCAGTGTTTCTAAATTTAAATTGGGGTTTTCTGTCTCATCTTCCCTTTCCACTTTGTCTTCACTATTTGTCATGAATACTGATAGGTTCTCATCAGTCAATTCCTCTGAATGTGACTCAATCAGTTTTTCAACCTCTAATTCCTCCATATTCTCAAAATGCTCCCCTCATATATTGTGGGCCATTCTGACAATCTTCTTGATCTCTTAATCGACAGGTAGGAGATCACTGATATCATTCCACAACTTCCTCCAACAAGTCTTGATGGTTGATGATTTTATTTCATCAGTTGACTCCTATATGTTAGTGGTGTGGTTAGCAATGTTGCGGTCCTTCCAGCACTTACTGAGATCATGTGTTTCATCAGCTTCCGCAGCATTATGAATCGGAGCGATGCCATGCCTGGTGAAATAGGCCTTAAAATAGCAGTCATATCTTGGTTGAAAGGCTGGATGAGGGAAGTTGTGTTAGGTGGCAGGAAAACCACTTCCATGTCGGGATGGGTAAATTGCAGAGTGCCTTGTGGGTAGCCTGGGGCACTGTCCAAAATGAGTAACACCATGAAGGGCAGCACTTTGGACCATAGATATTTTTCTACCTCATGGATGAAACAGTTGTGGAAACAGTCCAAAAATATATCAGCAGCAGCCCAAGCCCTTCTGTTTGACCTGCAAAAAACTGGCAAACTGGGCTTATTCTTTCCCTTTAATGCCCTTGGGATCAATGCATTCTAGAGCAATCCAGTTTCCCCATGTAGTCTCCTGCAGCATTAGTACAGAGAAGGGTTAGCCTGCCCTTTGCTGTCTGGAAGCCCAAAACTGCCCTTTCCTCTTTAGAAAGACATATTCTAGTGCGCATCCTTTTCCAAAATAAGGCAGTTTCATCTGCACTGAAAACTTGTTGCAGCACATAACCTTTTTTCTCAATAATTTTAAGAAACTGCAAGAGATGCCAAAATGGGTAGGAATGGTGTCCCTAGCCTCTGTTTGTCAGAGGCTGGAAATGGCTTCCAGGAGAGGGATACTTGATGATTCCCTGTTTCTGTTGGCAGACAGGATACTGGGCTAGATGGACCTTTGGTATGACCCAGTATGGCTGTTCTTATGAGAGAAAATTCTGTGCTGCTGTATGGTCTGCTGATGCTGATTCCTTCATTAACTTCACATTGTGTAAATGTGCCTCTTTTAAAATTTGTCAAATCACCCCTTGATTGACATGAATGATACTTCACTGTCATGACTACTGCCCTTGATGGATGCTTGGGCAAAATGCTTCCACAAGCTCAAAGCCTTTTCTTGAATTACAGCACCATTCATAGGTTCTCATTTCTGTGCCATGTCTTCAATCCAAATGCTTAATGCCTTTTCCATTTTTTCAGTGATGGAATCATGACTCACACATGACATCTTTGCACAAGCTGACACACCTGCAGAAACACTGTCCCTTATGTTTTTCTCCCTTTTTAAAAATGTAACACACAGTAGACTCGTTAATGCCTTAGGGTATGTCTATATAGCAAAGTTATTTTGAAATAACAGGCCTTATTTTGAAATAACTTTCCTAGCATCTTCACAGCCAAACTGCTATTTCAAAATAAATTCAAAAGAGTGGAGTGCTTATTTTGAATTTAGTAAACCTCATTCTACGAGGAATAACACCAAATTCGAAATAGCTATTTTGAAATAAGTGCTGTGTAGACACCTTTTTTGAAATAGGGGACTTTCAGCCTTCCCAGGGTGCCCTGGTGGCCACTCTGGCCTCAACCATGAACACTCCTCTCCCATCCCTCCTCCCCAGAGCCCTTAAAGGGGTAGACTCTGGACATAGTAACTGTGCCAGCTCCAAGCCTGCCAGCCCAGAACAAGCAGTCACTGCACCTGACCCAGTGGCCCCAAAACATGAGCCAGCAAGCCACGGGCAGCCAGCCCTCCACCACTCCCCAGGAGCAGTCTGTCAACTCCCAAGAGCCTGCCAGGGCCCGGAGAAGGCGGGCACCTTCCTGGTCCAGGGTGGAGATCATGGACCTTATTCAGGTTTTGGGGGGATGCCCCAATGTCCATGATCTCCACACTAGATGGAGAAACGTGGTTGTCTATGGCAGGATAGCTGCCGGCCTGGCTACCAAAGGCCACATGCAAACCCAGGAGCAGGTTTGCATGAAAATCAAGTTAGTCTGGTGAGACCCTCAACCTTGAGCCCTGAGCTTCCCCTCCCCCTTCTTCCCCTTGCTTCCCCCTTCCAGCTCCTTCCTCCCAGGTTTCTCCCTCCCTTTCCCACACTCTCTTCTCCCCTCTCTCACCTCCTTTCTCCAGTCTCACCAGAGTTTCATTCCTCCCCCCCCCAGTTTTGTTAAATTAAGAGAGTTTGTGTTCATGAAAATACATGTATTTTATTTTACATCAGGAAGGGGAGTTAGGGAGGGGTAAGTGGGAGGATGTGAGGGAGGAATGAGGCACAAGTCCCCAGTGGGGTAGATCAGGGAGGCTCTTAGTACTCCTCAGGGTGGAAGCTCTCCCAAGGGCCTCTTGGATACTGACAGCCTCCCAATGGACCTCCCGGATGGCAGCCTACAGAAAGTGCAGCCAGGCTCGCAGCAATGCATCCAAGAGAAGCACTTGAGTGCCCAGCGGCAGCTCTGGCTCCATGTTGCAGAGTGCTGTGGTGTCCCGAATGAGGGCAACCAGAGTATGCAGAGACAAAATGCTTTGCTATCCCTCATCGAGGTAGACAAGCAATCAGGGAAACCTGAGACCTGGCTGTCTGGGGAGGTCCCTTTAAGCACAGACCTCAGATAGCCTCAGGCAGCAGCCCCACACAGTAAGGGTATGTCTACACTACCCTCCTAGTTCAAACTAGGAGGGTAATGTAGGCATACCGCACTTGCAAATGAAGCCCGGGATTTGAATTTCCCGGGCTTCATTTGCATAAGCGGGGCTCCGCCATTTTTAAATCCCCGCTCGTTCGAACCCTGTGCTGCATAGCTACACGCGACACGAACTAGGTAGTTCAAACTAGGCTTCCTAGTTCGAACTACCATTACTCCTCATTCCACAAGGAGTAATGGTAGTTCGAACTAGGAAGCCTAGTTCAAACTACCTAGTTCATGCCGCGTGTAGCTACGCAGCACAGGGTTCGAACGAGCGGGGATTTAAAAATGGCGGAGCCCCGCTTATGCAAATGAAGCCCGGGAAATTCAAATCCCGGGCTTCATTTGCAAGTGCGGTATGCCTACATTACCCCGCTAGTTCGAACTAGCGGGGTAGTGTAGACATACCCTAAGTCCTGACCTGGTGCCCTGCTGGAATTGGTTCCAGCTAGCCTTAAATGCGATTCAGAGTCCACTCAGTGTGGGTGCGCTATTTCGAAATAGCAAAATGCTATTTCGAAATGCATTTTTTGTGTAGACGCGTTATTTCAACATATCTTATTTTGAAATAACTATTTCAAAATAAGATATGTTGAAATAACACTGTAGTGTAGACATACCCTTACATTCTAGCTATGAGCATTTGCAAGCTTATCCAATAATTTGACTTTCTGGCTTAAACTCATTTTCTTTTGTCCCTTCGTAGCTTCTTGACTATTGTCTGCATCACTAGCTTTTCTTTTTGGTGCCATAATTAAGGATAGGTGTTACTTTAGCAATCATATTTTTTTTACCAGAATGCAGCAAGACAGTGTCAGGTGAAACCATGAACGGCGAAATCGCTCAATCCCAATCACCCAATCTCTCAAGATGACAATTTCTCCCAACACCCTAATGTTCATTCATTGTTAATTACAGCCATAGGAATCTGAGGTTTTAGTCCAGACTCGTATGGTTTGTTGTTTTGCAGATCTGTAATCTGCATTTTTATGCACAAAAGCAAAATTATTTTCAATTTTAAAACTCATGTTCACATTTAACAAATGACTTAGCCCTATTTCAGAAGCCCCATATCAACCAATTCTTAGGTGTCTTTAAAAGTTTATTTCTTGTTTCAAAGCTTTAAGGGAACTTTAATCACCAAATCTACTTCCTTATATAATTTTCTACAAATGTTGATCTTAATTTGAACAGAATGCTAATTCAAGTAATATACAAAAAATGTGATAGGACACCAAGGCATTTTGTCCAGCGTATTTCAGTTCTGTTAATTAAATGTGTATAGTCGGTGCCTAACCAGAAGGAAATGAAAATTCACAGAAGTCTAGCAGATAAACGTATTCTGTTCTTAGATGTGTGGACACAACAGCCTTTGAGTGCAACAGGATTTCTGAATGTTGTATCTGAGGGCTGAATTCTGTCCAATGAAACCATCAGACAAAAATCAACAAAGAAAATGAAAGTAAGAAGATGCAAATCAGATAAAATTTTCTCTTATGAAGATATAATTCTTAAAGCCATATATTTACATGGATTAAAACTGAAGTGTTTTAAAAGACTACATGTGGTCTAGAAACTTTGCTCAGGTTGCTTCACTATTTTGTGCCATTGCATAGCACTATCATTACTTAAATTCAACCCTATTACCTGTTTATTACATTTAGGTAATTAATAAAGAAAATAAACCATGTAGGATTTGACTGTGAAGTTTTCCTGAGGTATGGGGCAGTATAACTACATTAACTCAGAGACTAGGAATTGAATTGTGATGCAGAGTAAAGTTTCCTCTTCTCCATTGCTCCTGGAGGAAGTAATTGGACACGGCTGTGCCAGCTGGTGTCCTGAGAGGAAGAGTTAGGTTTTTCACATCTTTTGCATGGGGCAGAAATGGGAAGCAGTGTTGTTGCAGAAGCTGCTCCCCACCCCTGCACAGTAAACTGCAAGACAGAGCAGCAGTGTAAGAGTCTGAGGGGTAATTTTTTTGGTTCCTTCATCCCTGACAGGACATACAGGGCAAGCCAGAACTTAGGCCTCTAGAAGGGAAGGGAAATATTTAAATATAAAAGTCCTGGAGCTGTTTAAAGATCAAATGCAGTGGAGATTTTTAGAACTAACAAGGACATGATAAAGTAAACCCCCTCCCAATATTCATGCATGCCTTTGAAAACATACAAGATCCCTTCTAGTGCCTAATCCACCACCTTTTAAGTTCATTTGAATTCACTTTCAATGCTTTGAGCTTTAAAGCATAGACTGGACAACTCTTTTATTAAAATATAGTATTGCCCTTAATTTCCTTAATACTTCAGAAACCTTGACTTCTCAAGTCTTTCATCAGGACAGACAGAAACTCAAAGTCTATAAGACACGAGTATCCTTTACATCAAAATATGCCAGTGGAATTTAGATTGTAAGCTCTTTAGGGCAGAGACTTTGTTCGGCGTCTGTACAGTGCCTAGCACAATGTGGACCATGACTGGGACTCTTAAACATTTTCATAATACAAATCAATAAATAATACATAATAATAATGAAATAGGATTGGTTGGAATATTTTTGTTTTTATTTTATTTACCTTCCTCATGGATGTGCTCCCTTGACGGTCACTGGCAGAACTAGCGTACCTGTGAGAGAAATAAAGAAGATATTATAGAAGAAAACAAATAGAAGCCAAATATAAATGACACATTTAGGCATTCCTAGCAATGATAAATGTATATCATGTAGCTACATTCCTGTTCAGCACTTTGAAAATACACCTAATATGTGCAGTTTATACAACTGTAGTATTCAAAATGAATCCTGATCCTTCTTCAACAGTCTGATTTACAAATGGACAAATTTGGTGTAAGAAAGTTTAATACCTTTGCAAGCCTTTGCCCTATCAATCTTCAAAGTTAATTAACTGAGGTCTAACTGATACTAATATTGACAAGACATATTTTTTAAATTATTTGAAAAGTGACTCTTTTCTCTGTGTTTTTAATGAGCCTTGTATGTTCTAGGTGGGTAAATTCTTTGTGGTATGCATCACCTTGATATCTGTATCATGTACAAATGAGACTTTATATGGCTAGAAGAGGGCCACACCAACTTCTGTAACCTTCAAGCTGAAAGAGGGCATCAGAAGATACAGTTGTTGGGCTGGTATGTAGGTAGAGTGATGCTGGAAGATGAGTTCATGCCAAGGCCCTAGGCTTGACTGAATACTTGCAAATACATAGCTGGAAACCTGTCTTGCTTACCTGTGTGTTAGCATTATCAAAATAGATATTAGATATTACATTGATAAGAATGTGTTTAGTGCTTAGATTTGATAAAATGCTTGTCTTAATCTCATTTAACACCTTTATAGTCCATGGTATAAAGTTTTATTGAGTATTTGCATTGTAAACCTCTCTTACTATGTAACTGACCAAAGAGGAAAAATCATTAATTAATTATCACCCTGTATACAAGATGATCTGTTCAAGGTAAATGAGGTAATAGTGTAGCACCAAAAATTCCTGTTGACTGCATTCCTAATTACATCCAAAAAAGACAGACATTACATGTGAACTGATCCCATCAGTTTGGTCTCTGGAGTGGACAGGATAAAAATCCGAGACAAGAAAAAACTTAATCTTTTTCATGCTGTCTGAACTGTAAGGGGAAAAGATTCTTAGACAAAAGCAAAAAGAGATTCCTGTGCTGCTTAACATGGGTTAGTCCTGAAAGACATTTTGAACTGACAGATTGCTGTAACCATCATCTTTTGAATCACAGACAAGCCCATTGTGTATATATCCTGGCTCATTTTAATGTACACATCATTCTTTTCACTAGTTAATAATCTTTTAGTTAGCGTACCACAGGATTGGCTACAAGCATTGTCTTTGGTGTGAGATCTAAAATACAAATTGATCTAGGGTTGCTGATCTTTGGGACTGAGAGCAACATGAGCATTTTATGGTCTTTGGTGTAAGTGATCATTTATCACATAGTCCAGTTTACTGGGCTGGTAAGATAGCCTGTAATGTCAAAAGGAGACTGTGACTCCATTATAAGGATATTGTAGTACCTTGGGGGTTCATATTTGTTATGGGGATGGTGAAATCTAATTCTAGAACAAGCCGTCTGTTAAAGGTGTCTGTCCTGCATTTTGACAGTTAGCCCTGAGGTTGGCACTCTGCATTATGAACTACTCCAGACAGCATGACAGGTAGATAGACCAAGGAACTTGTGAACAGGTGAGTGCTAACAGGGAGTTTAGAGAGAGAGTTCTCCAGGTAAAGAAGAAGCAGATACAGGACTCTTGAGGGAAGTGTATGTTGTTATTGGGGCTTTCTTACTGTGTGCTGAGCTTGTGTTTGTTCGTGTGTGGTGGTGGGTTTTTGTTGTTGTTTGTTTTTTGTTTTTGTTTTTTTCTCTGTTTTTGAGTGAGGCTTTAGAGAGGGAGATCTCCAGGTGGAGGAGAAGCAGATACAGGGCTCTTGAGGGAAGTGTGTGTTGTGTTTGGGGCTTTCTTGCTGTGTGCTGAGTTTGTGCTTGTGAGTGAGGGTTGGTGTGTGTTCTTTTTTTGTTTTTGTTTGTTTTTTTCCCCCTGTGTTTGTGAGTGAGGCTTTTTTTTTCCCCACTTCCCCTTTGCCCTCCCCCTCCCCTTGATGGAGTTTGTGCTGTGATTGGCTGTGATTGGTAGGTGCTGTCATTGGCTGTGATTGGCAGGTGGAAACTGTTGACTTCTAATTAAAGTTTGAATTCTAGAAGTCTCTGCTGATTGGCTGAGCCTTGGTAGGGGGAGGGACTTTCAGGCACTCCAGGGCTTTATAAGGCAGTGGGCAAGCGACCAAGGAGCTTGTGAACAGGCGAGTGCTAACAGGGAGTTTAGAGAGGGAGTTCTGAAGGGAAAAGGGACGGGCGTGAGGTTCTCTTGCCTTTCTTTTTAAATCCCTTCTCCAGGACAGCAGCGATGGATGGTAATGGGTCTGATGCTGTTACCTGCACAGTGTGTGCCATGTTTGTCTTCCTCCCAGAAGAAAGAACGGATTTCATCTGCACAAAGTGCAAGTTGGTCGACATTTTGGAAGAAAAAAATAGAGGACTGGAGGCCCAAGTGTCGACCCTACGATCGATCAGAGAGGATGAAGACTTCCTCGATAGAAGGCAGCATTTAATCCTTCAAGCACGGCAGGCAGAGGAGCCAGAGAGGGCAGTACTGGTGTGTCTAGACTACAGGGTTTTGTCGACAAAAGTGGACTACAGGGTTTTGTCGAAAAAACTATACCTGCGTCCACACTACCTCTGAGTTCTGTCAACATAACGTCGACAGAACTCAGCAGTTTTGTCGACGCTGGTAAACCTCATTTTACGAGGCATAACGCCTTCTGTCGACAGAGTTCTGTCGACAGAAGGTGTTATTGCATGTAAACTGTCCTTTGCATCTACACTGCCATGTCGACAAAGCAGCTTGCTTTGTCGACAGAACTGAATGTAGTGTAGACGTTCTTTGTCGACAGAAGCTTTGTTGACAGTATCTGTCGACAAAACTTCTGTTGACAAAACCCTGTAGTCTAGACGTACCCTACGTGACCAAGAAGAGAACTGGCAGCATGTAACTTCTAGAAGGAGAAAAAGGCCAACACGGGAATTCTCCAATGCTATAGAGGTAAGTAATCACTTTCAAGCTCTCTCCACAGGCTCTGCAGTGCTGAAAGCTTTGAAAGGGACCTCATAAGGAAGAAACCAGAAGGGAACACCATCTACTGGAAGGCATGGGATGCGTAGTCCTAGGGATGGAGGTTCCATGGCCACCACCCCCAAAAGAAAACGACGGGTTATGGTGGTCAGGGACTCCCTCCTAAGAGGGACTGAGCCATCCCTCTGCCGTCCAGATCTGGAATCTCGAGAGGTGTGCTGCTTACTGGGAGCTTGCTTTCAGGATGTCACTGAGAGGCTTACCAAGTTGCTCAAACCTTCAGATCGCTACCCCTTCCTGCTTCTCCACGTGGGAACTAATGATACGGCCAAGAATGACCTTGAGCGGGTTACTGCGGATTATGTAGCGCTGGGCAGAAGGATCCAAGAATTCAGAGCGCAAGTGGTATTCTCGTCCATCCTCCCTGTTGAAGGGAAAGGACTGGGCAGGGATCATCGAATGGAGGACGTAAATGCGTGGTTGTGCAGGTGGTATCGCAGAGAGGGCTTTGGTTTCTTCGACCATAGGACTCTGTTCCGAGCACAAGGATTGTTAGGAAGAGATGGGATCCACCTAACGAAGAGAGGAAGGAGCATCTTCGCGGGCAGGCTTGCAAACCTAGTGAGGAGGGCTTTAAACTAGGTTTGTCGGGGGACGGTGACCAAAACCCTGAGGGGAGTGGGAAAGTCGGATACCGGGAAGAAATGCAGAGAGGAAGGAGCAAGAAAGGAGAACCCCTGCTTCGAATGGAGAAGATAGTGCGATCAACTGGTTACCTGGAGTGTTTGTACACTAATGCGAGAAGCCTGGGCAACAAACAGGAAGAACTGGAGGCCCTGGCCCAGTCCAAGAAATATGATTTAATTGGGATAACAGAGACTTGGTGGGATGACTCGCATGACTGGAGCGCTGTCATGGAAGGGTATAGACTGTTCAGGAACAACAGGCAGGGGAGAAAAGGAGGAGGAGTTGCACTATATGTAAGAGAGCACTATGACTGCTCTGAACTCCAGTATAAAGAGGGAGAAAAACCTGTTGAGAGTCTATGGGTTAAGTTTAAAGGAGCAAACAACAGCAGTGATGTTGTGGTTGGTGTCTGCTACAGGCCACCGAATCAGGTGGATGAGATAGATGAGGCTTTCTTCGGACAACTGAGCGAAGCTTCCAGATCGCAGGCCCTGGTTCTAGTGGGGGACTTTAATCACCCTGACATTTGTTGGGAAACCAATATGGCAGTATACAGGCAATCCAGGAAGTTTTGGAGAATATTGGGGATAACTTCTT
Source organism: Pelodiscus sinensis (assembly GCF_049634645.1). Classification (NCBI taxonomy): domain Eukaryota; kingdom Metazoa; phylum Chordata; order Testudines; family Trionychidae; genus Pelodiscus; species Pelodiscus sinensis. The sequence continues at coordinate 15,436,767 of NC_134723.1, forward strand.
GACACAAGTGCTGAAGGATCCGACCAGGGGCCGTGCGCAGCTTGACCTTCTGCTCACAAACAGGGAGGAACTAACAGGGAAAGTGGAGGTGGGTGACAACCTGGGAAGCAGTGATCACGAGATGGTAGAATTCAGGATCCTGACCAAAGGAAGAAAAGAGAGTAGTAAAATACACACCTTGGACTTCAAAAAAGCAGATTTTGACTCCCTCAGAGATCTGATGGGCAGAATCCTCTGGGATGCTAACATGAAGGGGAAAGGAGTCCAGGACAGCTGGCAGTATTTTAAAGAAGCCTTATTGAAGGCACAGAAAGAAACCATCCCGACGCATAGCAAGAGAGGCAAACATGGTAGGAGACTGGACTGGCTTAAAGGGGAAATTCTTGGTGAACTTAAGCACAAAAAGGAAGCTTACAAAAAGTGGAAACTTGGACAAATGACCAGGGAGGAGTTTAAATGTATAGCTCAAGAATGCCGGGGGGATATCAGGAAGGTGAAAGCGCAAATGGAATTGTGACTGGCTAAGGATGTGAAGGATAACAAGAAAGGTTTCTACAGGCATGTTAACAAGAAGAAGGTGATCAGAAAGGGTGTACGGCCCCTAATGGATGAAGGAGGTAACCTAGTGAAAAGATGTGAGGAAAGCTGAAGTACTCAATGCTTTCTTTGCCTCTGTAGTCACAGACAAGGTCGGCTCCTGGACTTCTGCGCTAAGTGACGCAAGATGGGATGAAGCTGGACAGCCCTTGGTGGGTAAAGAACAGGTTAGGAACTATTTAGAAAAGCTAAATGTACACAAATCCATGGGTCTGGACTTAATGCATCCAAGGATACTGAAGGAGTTGGCAAATGTCATTGAGGAGTCTTTGGCTATTATCTTTGAAAAGTCGTGGAGATTGGGAGAAATCCCGGATGATTGGAAAAAGGCAAATGTAGTGCCCATCTTCAAAACAGGGAAGAAGGACGATCCAGGGAACTATAAGCCGGTCAGTCTTACCTCGGTTCCTGGAAAAATCATGGAAGGGATCTTTAAGGAATCCATTTTGAGGCACTTGGATGAGAGGAAAGTGATTTGGAATAGTCAGCATGGATTCACAAAGGGCAAGTCATGCCTGACCAATCTGATTAGCTTCTATGATGAGGTAACTGGCTCGGTGGACATGGGAACGTCAGTGGATGTGATATACCTTGACTTTAGCAAGGCTTTTGATACGGTCTCCCACAATACTCTTTCCAGCAAGTTAAGGGAATGTAGATTGGAAAAATGGACTGTAAGATGGATAGAAAGGTGGCTAGAAGGCCGGGCCCAGCGGGTAGTGATCAACGGCTCGATGTCAGGATGGCGGTCAGTTTCTAGCGGAGTGACCCAAGGTTCAGTTCTAGGACCGGTTTTGTTCAATATCTTTATTAATGACCTGGATGAGGGGATGGATTGCACCCTCAGCAAGTTTGTGGATGACACTAAGCTGGGGGGAGAGGTAGATATGCTTAAGGGCAGCGATAGGGTCCAGAGTGACTTAGACAAATTGGAGGATTGGGCCACAAGAAATCAGATGAGGTTCAACAAGAACAAGTGTAGAGTCCTGCACTTGGGACAGAAGTATGCCAAGCATAGTTAAAAGCTGGGGACCAACCAGTTAAGTAGTAGTTCTGCAGAAAAGGACCTGGGTGTTACAGTGTATGAGAAGCTGGATATGAATCAACAGTGTGCCCTTGTAGCCAAGAAGGCTAATGGCATATTAGGTTGCATTAAGAGGAGCATTGCCAGCAGATCCAGAGATGTCATTATTCCCCTTTATTCAGCTTTGGTGAGGCCACATCTGGAGTATGGTGTCCAGTTCTGGGCCCCCCACTACAAAAAGGATTTGGACACATTGGAGAGGGTCCAACAGAGGGTAACCAAAATGATTAGGGGATTAGGGGTTTAGCATATGACTTATGAGGAGAGGCTGAGGGACTTGGGTCTGTTTAGTCCTCAGAAGCAAAGAGTGAGGGGGTATTTGATAGCAGCCTTCAACTTCCTAAATGGAGGTTCCAAAGAAGATGGAGAGAGGCTGTTCTGAGTAGTGACAGATGGCAGAACAAGGAGCAATGGTCTCAAGTTGGGGTGGGAGAGGTCCAGGTTGGATATTAGGAAAAACTATTTCACTAGGAGGGTGGTGAAGCACTGGAATGGGTTACTTAGGGAAGTAGTGGCGTCTCCATCCCTAGAGGTGTTTAAGTCTCAGTTTGACAAAGCCCTGGCCAGGTTGAATTAGTTGGAATTGGTCCTGCCTAGAGCAGGGGGCTGGACTTGATGACCTTCTGAGGTCTCTTCCAGTGCTATGGTTCTATTATTCTATGAACATTTTTATTCACATAAAGCAGTATGTTCTCAGCCTTTTCAGGAAAAATACAGTATTAGCCATTGAAATTGTATGTTTTAATTTAAACATCATCTATGCATTATGGTGTGTTAGTCTGAAGATGTGTATTTAAATTGTGACTTGTATAAGTAATTTATTCAACACACTAAATTGTGTAAACTTGTCATTTTCGCCTGAATAATTATACAGCCACAAGAGGGATAATATGTGTTATACCTTGTGCCTTTGTTTTAGCAATATGTAAGGACACTTACATATACACTTCTACAAGTGACTGTTATGCCAAAACACTAATTTGGTTGGACTGGTAGGTTCCACTTTTTTCACTGAGAGGAGATCCTAAAGCTTTTCTCTCATTTTTATCATCTGTGTCAGACTTTGGAACACTGTTTCATGAGCCCTCACAATCTGTTGGACAGTTGATACTTCCCTAATGTGACATTCAGCAACTCTTCCCTCACATTACAGCTGCTAAAACACTGCTTAGTAGCACATATAATGACACAGATGGTGACTTTTCTGACCTTTTCGCTCTCAATCTTTCAGTCTGAGCTTTCCAGAGAATCATATTATCACACCAAGACCTGTAAAAAGCATTGATACATACCTAAAAAAGCATTGGGCATGCCTCTCACATTCCTGATAGAGAAATTGGCAATAATATGCAACAAACATCCCAGAGAGAGCAGAATAAGGAAGTCCATAGAGGGATGAACAATCTATAGATTCAGAAAATCCCAAATGTAGTCTCCCACTGATGTCTTAGCATTATATTTTTGGCTTGCAAACGTGGTATGCAATTGTCACATTTGCCCTCAGAAAGCAGTGATCATGGCAAGTTCTTCCAGACCCAGAAGCAACCTATGATAGGGAAACTGGGCACTCACTTTTAGATAGAAAATGAAAACTGAATTAACTACTGCAGCATAATCTTTATTTAGGGCCTGATTCCTGTTAATATTGACTTCACTGAGATTTTTGCTATTGCCTTTATTTTTCACAGGCTCTGTAGTACTATTTGCAGACAGCCTTTTGTAGAGTGCACCTTGGAGCCACACTACACTGCGGAAGCATCATGAGACTTTGCCTCTCAGGGAGCAGAATCTCTCTGGGGCTAGTGCACACACTGTACCATCCATTAATATGGCATCAGTTTGGGCATGTCTAGACTACATCCCTCGTCGGCAGAGGGATGCAGATTAGGCAGGCTGACATTGCAAATGAAGCGGGGATTTAATTTGCATTAAAATGGCCACCGTTTTTGCCGACTCAACACTTTGTCGGCAAAAAGAGGCAGTCTAGAGGGGGATCTGTCGAGAAAGAAAGCCATTTTCGACAGATCCCTTATGTCTCCTGCAAGGAGGTTTACAGGATCTGTTGAAAAAGACTTTCTTTCTCAACAGATCCCCCTCTAGACTGCCGCTTTTTGCCGACAAAGTGCTGACTTGGCAAAAATGGTGGCCATTTTATGCAAATTAAGTGTGGGATATTTAAATCCCCGCTTCATTTCCAATGTTGACCTGCCTAATCTGCATTCCTCTGCTGACAAAGGGATGCAGTCTAGATATACCCTTAGGGCTCGTCTACACTGGCCCCTTTTCCGAAAGGGGCATGCTAATTTCACAGGTCGTAATAGGGAAATCCGCGGGGGATTTAAATATCCCCCGCGGCATTTAAATAAAAATGTCCGCCGCTTTTTTCCGGCTTTTAGAAAAGCCGGAAAAGAGCGTCTACACTGGCCCCGATCCTCCGGAAAAAAGCCCTTTTCCGGAGGATCTCTTATTCCTACTTTGAAGTAGGAATAAGAGATCCTCCGGAAAAGGGCTTTTTTCCGGAGGATCGGGGCCAGTGTAGACGCTCTTTTCCGGCTTTTCTAAAAGCCGGAAAAAAGCGGCGGACATTTTTATTTAAATGCCGCGGGGGATATTTAAATCCCCCGCGGATTTCCCTATTACGACCTGTGAAATTAGCATGCCCCTTTCGGAAAAGGGGCCAGTGTAGACGTATTCTTAGTGTCCTGGTGCAGTGATATTTTTTGACAAGTCAGTGAAGACAGAGAGGAAGATCCCTGCTCACTGGGATTACTATTGCACTTGGCCCTGGTTCAAAAAAAGGGAGATTTCTTTCCAAACTCTCTCTGACATCTTGCATCTGCCCTCACACATGGGCACATCCAATCAGGCCCTATATATTCTTAGAAAACAGTTTGTCTTCCTGACCCCTTTAATATGTCACAAGAGTGTTTGCTGAGGGCAGGCACTCTTAACTATTTTCCTCCCTTTTTAAAATGATTCTTCCCTTACACCAAGAGGCAGCTGGCACAATGAAAAAAGAAACAGAAATCTAGCAAGCCCATTATTACAGACCATAAAGGCTCTGATTTTGTGGTCCCTCTTTACTAACCAAAACTTTTAAAACTTTTCGTACATGCTTAATTCCTTTTCATAGAATCATGATATCATAGAACCGTAGAGCTGGAAGAGACCTCAGAAGGTCATCAAGTCCAGCCCCCTGCTCTAGACAGGACCAGTCCCAACTAAATCAACCCAGCCAGGGCTTTGTCAAGCCGAGACTTAAACACCTCTAGGGATGGAGACTCCACTACTTCTCTAGGTAACCCATTCCAGTGCTTCACCACCCTCCTAGTGAAATAGTTTTTCCTAATATCCAACCTGGACCTCTCCCACCCCAACTTGAGACCATTGCTCCTTGTTCTGCCATCTGTCACTACTCAAAACAGCCTCTCTCCATCTTCTTTAGAACCTCCCTTTAGGAAGTTGAAGGCTGCTATCAAATCCCCCCTCACTCTTCGCTTCTGCAGACTAAACAGACCCAAGTCCCTCAGCCTCTCCTCATAAGTCATATGCTCCAGCCCCCTAATCATTTTGGTTGCCCTCCACTGGACCCTCTCCAATGCGTCCACATCCTTTTTGTAGTGGGAGGCCCAGAACTGGACACAATACTCCAGATGTGGCCTCACCAAAGCCGAATAAAGGGGAATAATGACATCTCTGGCTCTGCTGGCAATGCTCCTCTTAATGCAACCTAATATGCCATTAGCCTTCTTGGCTACAAGGCTAAACTGTTGACTCATATCCAGCTTCTCATCTACTGTAACCCCCAGGTCCTTTTCTGCAGAACTACAGTAAAACTCCGATGGTCCGGCATCTGATGGTCTGGCACTCCTGATGGTTAGGCACCATCAGGAACCCGGCAGTGCTCCGGGCAGCCGGACTATTGGAGCTGCCCTGCCCCCGGCTTCTCTGATTCAGCCGCTGCTAAAATTGACTAGTGGCTGAATCAGGGAAGCTGGGGGCAGAGCAGCTGGAGTGCTGCTGGGTAGGTCCCGTAGCGCTGCCCCTCAGGGCTGTGGGACCAACCCGGCAGCACCCCAACTGTCCCCGATTCAGCCGCTGCTGAAACTGACCAGCGGCTGACTCCAGGAAGCCCGAGGCAGAGCTATTCTGCCCTGGCTTCCTGGAATCAGCTCCTGATAAGTTTTAGCACCGGCTGACTTGGGGACACCTGGGACAGAGCAGCTGGGGTGCTGCCGGGTTGGTCTCGCAGCGCCAAGGGTTGGTGCTACCAGACCAATCCGGCTGCGCCCCAGCTTCTCTGTCCCAGGCATCTGGATTCAGCCGCTGTTGAAACTGACCAGCAGCTGACTCCAGGAAGCCCAGGGCAGAGCAACTCTGCCTCGGGCTTCCTGGAGTCAGCCGCTGATCAGTTTCAGCAGCGGCTGACTTGGGGACACCTGGGGTAGAGCAGCTGGGGTGCTGCCGTGTTGGTCCAGTAGCACCGAGGAGTGGCGCTGCGGGACCAACCCAGCAGCACCCCAGCTGCTCTGCCCCAGGCGTCCCCAAGAGCAGCTGGGGTGCTGCCGGGTTGGTCTCGCTGCGCCAAGGGTCGGTGCTACCGGACCAACTGGGCAGCAGTCCAGCTGCTCTGCTGCAGGTGTTCCCGATTCAGCTGCTGCTGAAACTGACCACCAGCGGCTGAATCAGGGACTCCTGGGGCAGAGCCGGACTATCGGAAGGGGGGGCTATGAGGGGCCTGGGGTGGCAGACAAGCAGCAGCAGGTTGGAATCCTTCTATATTACAAATTATTGTTAATTTTAACAGAAGTTGTAACTTGGGATGGATGAGACTAGGTGAAAGCATTGGTGGCTTCTGTACATTGTGTGATAGCCACAATTAGCTGTATAAATTCAGCAGTTTTGCTCTCCATCAAGTTGACAAAGACTGTTATTTTCATTAAAAATAAATGAAATGAAATAATATACAAATGGTAAAAAAAGTACTACAAAAATTGCAAAATGTTCTCTATTGTTTTCCTCTGGAAACAAATCTTGCAACAATTTAAATCAAATTCCCTAGAAATAACAACAAAAATTGCACTGCACTGAAAACTCTAATGCCACTTATCAATGCAAATGAAAATAGCTGAATTATAAATTTTGTATAGACCCATAGTCTTACAACAAAAACATTTACAAATTCTTGACTGTAGCACTGTTGCTGAGCATTGCTATATTATAGATAGCGTATGTGACTAAAGCAATGCAAGCTACTGCATAAGGTGCCTTATGTGAACAATTTGGTGTGCCACGTTGACATTACCTTATTTAGAAACAATGAAAAGGACTAATTGGTATTCACTATTAGTTAGAATCCTGACAAGAAGTTAGCCACAACAAACAAGCCAAATCATTGACAGAATTAGGATTTAAGCATGCTGTCAGTCACACATGCTTTACTGCTGGGGAGAGCATTGAATAGGAAACTGTCTGACATTAAAATATGCAATATTTAGTTGTCTGTGCCCTCAAATATTTATATATTCATCGGCATTTTAAATGGTCATGTTTTCATGCCTTTTTCAGAAAGAGTAGTTTCAGCTAGGTAATTATAGTTCCAGCCAAAGAACATTTAAATGCTTTTTCCCTAAGAATCCCTATCAGCAGCAGTATTTTAATGAAGCGCATAATCATAGAAGCTTATGGCAGATGGTATAAGTAGTTTTCTGATTTGATTAATTTAGCTGTTATGAGAAGACACATTTATCAGTTAGAACAAAATTATTTAAATATCCCCCGCTTTTTTGAAAGAGAGCACCCACGCAGTCTGGATGCTCTCTTCCGAAAAAGCACAGTTTGCATTACATAGCGCCTTTTTTCGAAAGAGCACTTTTGAAAAAAGGCGTTATTCCTCATGAAATGAGGAGTTCCACCGTCGAAAAGAAAGCTGCGTTCTTTCGATTTAATTTCGAAAGAACACGGCTGTAGTCTAGACGCAGGTGAAGTTTTTTCGAAAAAAGGCTACTTTTTTCGAAAAAAACTTGCAGTTTAGACACAGCCTAATAGAAATAGCTAGGCAGTAGTCAAAAGTGACATAGGCACAGTGATATGGAGTGGTAGTGAAATGTCCAGTATGGCCAATGCAGCTGCAGATGCAGAGATGCAAATTCTGTTCCTGCCTAATGCTTGCAGTTTGGAGGAACACTACAAATTATATGTGATATCAGAACTTTGGGCACTGCCTAACCACCATAAATTGGAGCCCACATAATTTTCTATTCCTAGCTCTTTCACTGATTAAAAATAATTTCTTTTCACAATCAGTGACAAAGAGGCATTCATTTTAACAACCATGATGAACACTTTCAAAAAGATATGTAGCAAGAATTCTACAAAAGTCCTGAAAATTTACCCAGGTACAAATATGTAGGTGAAGTTTCAAATTGTTTTTTTCTTTTCTTTTGGCAACTGTTCCTTAGTCACAAAACTACTGTAGCGCCCCCTCTCCACCTGGTTACCTTCTTTTAGAGCCAATCTCCTTTCAGGTTCGGATGGATAGGTCTGGGTTCTTCTGGATCCCGCCACCTACTCAATTTTATTCTTTCTGATTGATGTACTTGGCGGTGCCTCCACCCCCCTCACTCCTTCCTAGCAGGGTTGCCAGGGCAGCTTGGGAGGAAAATTCTAGCCCAGGATAATCCCCACGTATTTGTAAGATAGTTGGAGACTCCCAGAAAATAACACAAACACATACACTATAATAAACACAATTATATTAAACAGGAGACAATTATAACAGAACAGGGTAAAACATTATTTTTAGGGTCACCGGTGCCCTGCAACTGTGAAGTTAGTGTCCCGTTGGTACGCGTACTTTGTTGGGGCCCTTGATGACTGTTGACCACACAATCCTTCTCTGCAGAGGTTTAGCAGTGGGGCTGACTAGGTCCAGTACAGCCCAAAGGACTCACAAATGGGAGAAGGCAGCAAATCCCTCCACAGTTTAATAGGCTGCAGGTAATAAAATCCCCAAACAAATTCCCTGACTTACTAACTAAAAATTGGTGCACTCACACACTCCATGAATGAGCCTCAGGTTGAGAGATGACTCAGTCTCTGCAAAGGGGCTGCTCTCTTCTCACAGGGGTCCTCTTCAAGCAGGAACCAGGCTGCTTCGGTCCCAGAATTTCCCCTTACTGTGAAGGGGTGCAGGGCTCAAGATGCAGACCACACAACTGCACCAAAATTCAAAACTATAGCCTCCCAGGCCAGCCTCCAGACCCACACAGCAGGCAGCAGCCCTGAACTTGCTGCTAGAGCCCAGCTGACCATGCAGTGACTCTCTCACCCAGGGAGCTGGAGAGCCAACTCCGCCTGGCTGGGGAAGCCTCCCAGCAAACTCCACAACTGGGAATCAACAGTGGAGACATAAACCCAGCTGAGGGATCCTGCCTTCAGGTCCCTAGAGGCTAGCTCTCAGGGGGAACCCTGCCTGCAGGCCTGGGGCTTACTAGCTCCCACACACTCAGTCCTCCCCTTTTCCTGGCTGGCTCCAGACTCCCCTCAACAATCGTCTCTCCTTCCCCCTGGGAGGGGCATCTCACTCCCTGTGGGTTGCCGGGCAGACTCTGGCCCTGGTAGGGAGGGGGAGCCAAGGCAAACTCAGAGTGCCTCTCCCTGAGCTGCCAGCAGACAAAGCCCCGGGAATCCAAGCAATCTCCTTGGGGGTTACACTACTTATAGTGAATACAGCACTATCTTCTCTCAAGTCAGATTATTATGAGGCTTGAAAGTAGTTGGTAACTAAGAAGAGTCAACATCAAAGAGTAGAGATCCCTTTAAGAAAATCATACATTTTGGAAAGCAAACTGAAAGCATATCTATGTGTGGTTGAGGTACATAGAAATGGCAGAAGCTTGGCTACATAGGACATACATGTAGCTTACAAAGAAATCACATCTAAGTCAAATTGCAGAGACAACTTTCATACTAGGTAAAATTCACATGTTCTCAAGCAAAATATCCATAGATAAGCTGAAAAAAAATAGAAAACCAGAGCAAAGGTAAAAGGAAAATTATTTCTGATATTTAAACTTGATAAATTAACATGATTTTGACCCGTACTTGTATTAAAAGCAGCTGGGAATAGACAGAAGCAGAGAACAATCTTTAGTAGAAAGTCATATAGTAAAATTACATCCAGTTACACAGTATTACTTTTGAAGTAAATAGTTTAGAAAATAATTGTATAACTTTAAACAAAATGCCCTAAATTAATTTTCTACAAAATTAATCTTTTATTTTTACAGCAGTGAAATCCTGCATGTATTCACTATACTTAATAAAACTTTGGGAGGAGCAATAAAAGCTTCCCATATTATAGCTCACTAAAGTGCCTAATTTCTGCTTTGTAGAGATTGTTGTTCTGTCTACTACAAACTGGACAAAAACCACAGACTCATTTCTCCTAATCCTCCAAAAGCTCAGGCAATGGTGGTATCTTACAGTACAAGTTGCTATTTGAGCTTGAAATGTTTTCAATGTTCAGTACAGAAAGCCCCATAAAATATGGATCTGAAGCTATTCATAAAGAAAACCCCACTAATTCATTATATTTATTATAGTGCATTGCTACCAATTTATAGACAACACCAGTATCATCAATAATGGCAAGAGAGTTCTAGGAACAGTGTTTTTGTGGAATTCAAAAATAGCATTATGGGAGCACAGGCAAAGAAGAAGGATGGGGGAAGGAAGAGGTTAAATTTGAAGGGCAAGATAATAGGTCACACAAATAATTATGTCAAAAACAAGAGATAATGTAAAAAGTAAGTCTATAAGATATAAATATATTACTAGATAGGTCTTGTAAAATTGTGGTGCTTATTAGAATGATACACCCAAAACATTTGAATGTCACCAATTGCTAATAAATATATTGATACACCCAAAATCCAGGAGCTATCTTGCTGTCTTTAGATACAGACATTTTCATTTAAATGGAATTATATGTGGCTCTTCTACAAAAGAAGTGTGTAAACAGCTTCTATAAATACATAAGACACAAAGCTACTTAACTTCAGTTTTAGTTTTGCCTGAACTAAAGTGCACAATTGGATCAGCAGATTTTAATGCTGATTCTTTCAAAACTATTCTATCAAACACATCCTCTTTAATCCATGATATTGAACCAGTCAGTTCTATTGCTTTGTGAGCCAAAAGTTAGCACATCCCTGAGGCAGGTTAATGAAGGCTGCAGTAAACAGTCAGAAATACTTACGTATGTTGCTAACAGGATTAGCTCAAATTATTCCAGCTATCTGAGCTTTCACCTGTAAAACATCACCTACAGCTCAATTAGTAGTAGTTGGGATTTTTCAGATTTCTACAATATTGCAATATTTAATAGAAGAAAGATAAAATTCATGCTGAGTTGACCCAAATTGGTTTGTCATTTTCTCTTAATCATAAACAGCCAGGTGAATCTCTACAAACTTTTCACTTTCTAGTAGTGCCTTTCTAGCCATGTATCACTGGCACTTTTCCTTCATCTCAGAAAGAAGGAATATAGTTGAGGCCCATCAATGCTGTTACTTAATCAGCCAAAGAGATGTGATGCTGCAACCTCTGGAAATAAGTGCATTGCCTTGCAGTACACTGAATATGTAGGGAGTGAAATGATGCAGTATCTCTTAAAGTGGGCATGGGCTTGCTGTGGAAAACCGGTAGTGTACATGCACTGCTTTGTTTACCTAAAGGAGATGGCCTGGGCCGCCATTTCCCGTGGCTCCCATTGGCTGGAAATGGTGAATCGGAGCCAATGGGTGCCATAAGACCCCATGGCTATGGACCCTTTAGGTAAACAAAGTGGCACAGACTCCCCCCCCCCCCCGTCCCCAGTGGCTTTCCCAAAGCAGGTCTGCATCCCACTTTGAGAAATACTGAAATGATGTATCAGAAAATCATAAAGGAGTCTCATAAAGGAGGTAGTGCAGGGTTGTGCAGGAAATCCACAAAATTTTGTCCACTTGATAAGCTGAATTTGATTGTATAGCTGGAATAATCCAAAGGATAAGAATTAGAATTTACAGTTAATTAAAAAAAATATTCCCAGTTGTTGTGCTACATAGAAAACTCTGCAACTATCACACTTACTCAACCTTATTTGCACACCTTAAAAGATTCAAAAGACATGGAAGTACACCTGTGCTGATGAAAATTGTCCATTTGTCATAAGTGGCTGATACAAATGCATCTCCAAAAATTCCAGACCTCTTTGATAGACCTGCAAACACCCAAGCTCCCTCGATGTCAAAGACAAGTATATCCATTGTTATGTTGACTAACCCACATTTTCTATCTATTCAAAAAAGAAATCCTGCTTATAACAATTCCTTTAATAAGTTGAAATAATTTGTTAGTTCTGCATGTTCTAGATATCATGAAATGAATGCAACTGCCAATACAGAACCACCACATAACAGCTACATGAAGAGACATTTTATATTTGGTGCCATTCACAAAAATTCATACTCCACTCTGATTCTCCTTTGAGAACACAATTTCATTTTTCAACAGAGAAAAAATATATTTAAAAAAACACTGCCCCATAAATTATATTGTGGGCCAGCTCTTCATCTGGCATAATTAACTCATACATCACTCAGTTGAAATCCAAGGACTTACACTGACACAGCTGAGGACGTGTCCAAAATAAAATAAATATTCCTTGGTTGTGATTAATCTCTGAAGAAGTGGAACCTCACAGCTGATGTTCATACACACTAGGGAACAAATTTTAGTTCACCTAACATTTGTATTATCCTATTTCTCTGTGTATCATCTGTTCAAAGTAATAAAATCCATCATTAAGGAAAAATCACAATTGTGCCAGTGCAATCTAGCTCTCTTTCTAACTCCTAGTAAATCTGCTCTAATTTTGGCTTACTTATAGCGGATAGGCTGCGGTTAACAGATCTTGAAATAATGGCCATGAATTTGATCTAGAGGATAAGAACATTGCCTTGAGTATTGTGACATCACATCATTTCACAGGTATCTGTTTGACTAATTAAATAACAGAATTTGATGGGCCTCAGTCGTGTTCCATTTTTTTCTGAGATGAAGGTATAATCAGTGACACAAAGACATAAAGAGACTAATAAAAAGGAAAAAGTTTGAGAATCCTCTGGAATGTCGGTGATTAAAAGAAAATGACATTCTACTCAGCCTGATTTTAGCTTTCTTCTACTATTCTCCGTATATTACTGAAGTCTGAAAAAACATCTCTACAAATAATTTAGTTTTACCCCTTTATTTAGTATTTACTATATAGTTTGGGTGATAGTGGCAATGTAGCTTGTTGACATATATATTTGTATACTCTTTGGCTAGCTACTGCCTATTCCACTGGTAATGGATAGAAGTTTAAATGATTATTAGTTATAATTATTCTCAATGGTAATACAATTTTTCTGCATTGCATTGCACACAGACAAGATCTGTTTTCCATTAACTCTGGGCTCTTACTGGAGACTAATCCTTTCTTTTATTTTTTTAAATTATTTGACCAATGACCAAGATACAGAAGTATTTGCTGAAAGCTCCAGTTTGTAGTTTCTCTTATGAATGTCACAAGCAGGAAAAAAGAAGATTTTGCATTTGTCAGAAGCTGATACTGAGGGAGGTGACTAAATGCTATGTTGTTAGTTTTTTTAAGAGAGTGTTTTTTCAATGGTGATACTATAGTACTGGGGCAACTGTTGGGAGAGAGAGAATGGAAAATTAGCACTCAAAATTGAAAAGGTTTTAAGGACAATGTTGGTGAACAACTAATCTCGGCTACACAATTATTTGTTCTTAATGACAGATGCAATATATCTGGGTGTTATTGCAATAATTTCATATAGAAGCTGACAAGGTCCTAAATGAATTTAGGAAACTCAACACTTTTAAAAAATTTATTCAGTGACCATTTTAAACATTTTCCAGACTGGGCAGTGTTTAAGGCGTTCAAGTACTCATGCATAACTGGGCAATCATTTCACACCAGTCTCTGATAATAGAATTGGCTTTATAAAAAAATTAGTTTCATAAGAAGAGTCATAGCGTAATAGTAAGACATGGATGATTCAGAAAAAGACATGGATATTATTAGTTGACTGTAGTAAGGTTTTCATCTGAAAGAATTTGCATTTTTTGGCCACCACTGCTGCCTGGACATTTAAAGAATGAAAACATGATTGGAAAACTTCCTCAAATAATGGAGGTAAAATAAGACCGCAAAGTTTATCGTGGTCTAACCCAGGTTGTCTCTCAACCAAATGACCCTTCCCCTGCACTAAAACATTCTTCAGCACTCGTGTCTCACTTCCTGAGCTGCTAAGTGTAGTTTGGTCCCAGCTCAGGATTAAGATCCTTATACACTTGAACCTCCTTAATCCAGCATCCTTGGGAAATAAGTATGGAGGATTATGGAATTTTCCACACCATGGGTGTTCATATGTACTTTTTGTTTTAAAGGTGAAAATAAAAAACATTTTGCAAAGTACTGAATTTTTATTTGACATGTAACATAGAGGCTGCGTCTAGACTGGCATGATTTTGCAGAAATACTTTTAACAGAAAAGTTTTTCTGTTAAAAGTATTTCTGCAAAAGAGCGTCTAGATTGGCACAGATGCTTTTGCACAAAAGCATCCATGCCCAGTATAGACGTGCTTTTTTGCAAGAAAGCTCCGATGGCCATTTTAGCCATCAGGCTTTCTTGCGCAAAAAATTAAGGTGCCTGTCTACACTGGCCCTCTTGTGCAAGTATTCTTGTGCAAGAGGGCTTATCCCTGAGTGGGAGAATCAAAGTATTTGCGCAAGAAGCACTGAATTCTTACATTAGAACGTCAGTGCTCTTGCGCAAATTCAAGCGGCCAGTGTAGACAGCTGGCAAGTTTTTTCGCAAAAGCAACTGCTTTTGAGCAAAATCTTGCCAGTCTAGATGCACCCACACAGTAATATATACAAGGTCTGGGAAGGAAGGAGGGAGAGTGGGTGAGAAGCGCACTGGGGGTGGGAGTACGGGGTCAAGGAGGGTGCTTACCTCATGAGTTTACCTCATGCCCCGCTCCAGAGGCACACGTGATTCTGTGCCCCCTCCTGCTCTCAGGCACTGCCCTCACCATTATGGGAGTCAGGGGGAGGGGAGGAATGCCTCTGGAGAAGAACTTTACTACACTGCCATTCCCCAAGCTGCAGATGGGGAGAGGTGGCCGCAGCACACAGAGCTGCTTCCTCCTCTCCCTGCCAGGGTTTGAACCATAGATGTTACCGCATTAGGGACACATGTATTGTGGAGGCTCAAGTGTATTTACATTAATGAGAGAGGTTCAAATAGGTTATTAAGCACTTTGAGTTTTTCATTTCTCATGTAAACTTTGCTCTATTCATATGTGAAAATGACAAGGGATCTAATAGAAAGAGAAACCTAATGTTAAAAGGTTAATTTATTTGGGCTAGAAGTCACAAACAGGACTGGATTTAGAAGCAGGAGTCCCAGACAACTGCACTTGACTTGGGTGCTGTTTTTGTTTGCAACAAAAGAGAAAAGAGATTTTTTGAACTAAAATGTTTCAGGTATTCTGTAGGCGGATTAATTTTTCCTATCCTCCTAAAATGTTTTAGATCGGGGTGGGCAAATTCTGGCCCACAGGCCGGATCTGGTCTGCATGTGTTAGCCCTTAGAGGGCCCCCACACTGACATATTTACCTGTGCCCCTGCAGATACAGGGGATCACAGCTCCCATTGGACATGGATTGCCATTCCCGATCAATGGGAGCTGCGATTGTTAATACCTGCAGAGGTGCAGGTAAATATAATGGCAGAAGCCCACCAGGGCTAACTCTGATGAACCTCTGCCATTTTATTGTATAGAATCTTGTGGAAATTTGCAGACTTTTAGAACTACATTTTCCTCAAGCCATCTAGAATGTTGTCAGCCATGCCTTCATGGTTATTTAAGGGACAGGGCATTGGCACTCAGTCAGTGAGACATGAGAACTAAGTGAAGTGAGAATCCAGCTGAGATACTGTGAACCTGAGAAAGTGTAATTGTATTGTCTTCTATGACAGAAATAGATCATGAGTGCCAATCATACATCAAAATAATAAAATGGGGTACAAATGCAACAAAAATAAGATATTGAAAAATGTAACAAATGGAAGGGGAGGTAAAGATACTCCTCAACTGGTGAGTCATTTGGTCTTAGGCTGTGGTCAAAAGCACACCCTTAAATCATTTAAAACTGCTAAAAATATCTGAAAATGCACAGAAAATCAACACATTAATTTAAAACCTTCATTGCAGCTTATATTGCAGGTTTTCAACTTTTGACATTGAGCAAAATTGGTAGCAAGTTGCCTACAGCACTTGATATCAAATGTTTTTTTCTGCCTTACTGCCATCTATGATTGACTGCACCACTCATTCAAAAATGGTCAAGTGAAACCCATTACAGTATAGACAAAAGGGACCAAATTCACCACTGCTGTGACTCCGTTCATTTCAAATTCTATGATAAAAATAAATGTTTGTAATGAGAACATTTATAAAATTTTTAAAATAACGAGTAGTCCTGTGGCACCTTAGAGAGTTACAAAAATATATAGTATACTGAGCTTTTATGGGCAAAATCTGAAAAAAAAAATCTCAGTCTCTAAGGTGCCACAGGAGTACTTGTTTTTAAAGTTACAGACTAACATTGCTACCCCTCCGAAATGTATGGAAGTTTACTTCTTGTTCAGAGGAATATAAAACAGTGTGAAGAAACCGAGGAGAATGATGGTGGGGAGGGAGGGTTGAATCTCATAGTCTCTATGATCCAAATGAAAAAATGAATCATAAGTAACTTGCCACTATACTCTGCACAGAGCAGCGAAATGTTGCAGAAAAGCCCTAGCTAGGGAGCTAGGTGAAATGGTAGATCTGTGAGTAAGAAGGGATTTTTAGTGAGAAATCCCAATAGTTTTTATTGGTCTACGTAGAAATAACTGTTCCTCTGTGCCTACTATAATCCTACCAGGGTGATGTGGTTAGACAGGTAGTATGGCTTTACAGGACTCTTTGCCTACACTCTTTATAGGGATAGCATGGCTCTATGGACACATTGCTCACAGATCTCTAGGATCCACTGACACTGAAGATTTCCAATCCTATCTTCTCAATGGACATGCACATTTCTCCATCTTGAAAGAATTAGCCAGGAATTTCATTTTTATCCTCCCGTAGATTTTCTCCAGGGAGATTATTTTGTGGCTTCATATCTGCATCAGACTACTTGGCAGACAATTTCTATCAACAATCAGAGCTAGAAAAAAAAAGAGCATTCCAGGATGAACCACATGGAACTGCAACCCTCTTCCTTAGGCCTCAGCTTTTAATATACACATAATCAGTTTCAAAATTACACAAAATTTCAACAAAAGAGTCTGAG
This sequence comes from Pelodiscus sinensis, assembly GCF_049634645.1. NCBI lineage: Eukaryota > Metazoa > Chordata > Testudines > Trionychidae > Pelodiscus > Pelodiscus sinensis. The sequence continues at coordinate 15,453,911 of NC_134723.1, forward strand.
TACTTTTCCAGACCCATCTTGCCATGGGAAATCAGCAATTAAGGCTCACTTGACACTCTATTTACTTGAAGTTGTTTTCTTTAATGGATATATAGTGCACTATATTGTATATTGCACATAACAGGAGTATTTTTCAATATATTTGGGAACAGATTTTTTAATTTGCACCTACTCTGTTATATGTTAAGGTATAAATAATTTGTTGTAAAGGCCAGAATTCTGCTAAGAGAACTCCGTGGTCAGATCTCTATGACTGTTTAAAGCCCAAGTAAAGTCAACAGTGCTTTTGCAAAGAGCATAGATCTTATCATGCAGCCATCTTTGGAAGAACTGACCCATAATATATATAGCAGCTGGGAAGGTAGTTCTGAATATATTTAGGCTTGGACATGTCATCCGTAATAATTATAACTCAAGTTGGGAGTCAGTAAAGTTCTATGTCATCGAGGGTTTATTTTGTTTTAAAAACAATTGCTTTAACAACTATGTTAACAAAATGTAAGAGTGCCAAGACAAGCACTGAAAAGTTAGGAAATACTATTATAAAGGTTGCCTATGCAACCTTAAGTTGGCCACTTTGTGTGGATGCATTATAATACAGTATTTAATTACATGATCATACATGTTTTTTTTATCACAACTCCTGTTTCATTCAGTGAACAGTGCTCTGGAATGAATCAGGATTATGTAGTGAATAAGATTCATCACTGTCCCATTTGTTGCAGAAATTGGAAGACAATGAGGCAGAGGACTGCATGAGAGAAAGGACAGTGTCCAAATTAAGGAAGCTGAATGCCACCTTCAAGAACTGGAGTTTATCCTTGCCATAGAACTCCTATTTGATGCAAGCTTAACCATTAAGCCAAACAATTACACCATTTTAGACCTTAGTCCATCCCATGCTTTTCAGCACATTGAGCTACCCACATTCTCCATGCTTGCTAATCAACTGCCATGTAACCTAAGTCCTTCCATTTCAAATTAATTTTTTCTATGTTGTTGATAATTGTATGCTTCCAAGTTATTGTAGCTCTGCCCCTTTTTCTTGTTGGATTTTCTGGCTTCCAAATGAGAGCCATAATCTGTAGTCAGTTACGATCCATTCATAACATATGCCCTTGCCATTGGTGTCTTCTCTAACAAATTATTTGTGATAAAGAACTCACTGTTGCCATTTTTTCTGACTTCATTATTTCCCTAATAGCTTACTCCTAATTTTTACCAGAAGCACTTATGATTAAATTAATCTAATTTCTGAGCATCTGTTTTCTTAAATTGCCAGGTTGTCAGGTTGCAATGTCTATAACGATGGCTGAGTAGACGCTCAGTTTTATATGTAAGGATATGGTATTAAGGTTTCAAATGTTCTTAAGTTTATTGAAGGCTGTGTTCACTTTGCCAATCTTTATTTTTAATTCCTCAGCACATCTTGGCTTATTGCGCTTCCAAGGTATTTGAATTGATCTCCCCTCTCTAGCTCTTCATCATCAATTTTGATGTTTAAATCCATGTTTCCAGTTACTATGGGTTTACATTTCTTTACATTGAATTGCAGTCCTATCTTCTCTATCATTTCTTTAACTCCATTTGTACATACTTGAAGTCCCTCAGAATTTTCATGTAGAAGAGTGATGTCATCAGCAAAATCTAGACTGAATAATCTCAAGTGATTTTAAAACATATTAATTATTTTTATATCGATTATTTTTGGTTCTTTCTTTTATGAATGCCTAATGTGAGACAGGTGAGGCCAGCCTTGCAGAAGTGCTAAGTGCTCAAAACTGCACTCAAAGTTGACTTATAAGTGTGCTCTGAGCTTACAGAATGCTATAAAAAAACAGGCCCTAGGTGTCACTGGGTAGAAACTTAAAATTAGTGTATACTTTTGGCATTAATATTTCTGAGCCTCAGTGCTAAAGCTTGAAAACAAGAACAAGAATAGCACCAGATCTCACATGAGTTTTGTGAAAATAAATTCTTCAGTGTTTATTAGTGAAACATTTGGATACTATTGTGAAAGCACCATTGAAACACACACAAGAAAATTAATTTTCACACAAAGAATGAGACGAATAAAAAGAAATGCTGAATAATAATAGGCTGAGTGAGGCATTGTTTCTATGGAAAAATAGGATATGATCATGTTATTAAAGAGGTATCATAATGTATACGCAGAAGGGGTCCTCCATTAATGTTGCACGAACTACTTTAACTCTGGCATTTCCTAATGTTCATATATTTGACTTTGCAAACATAATGTTCTTTTATGTAGTTTATTAGATGTAACCTGTTATATGTTTTGTGCATAGCCAGTCTAACTGTAAATGAATAAAAGATAGTGTCACTATTATTTGTATTTCTCAGTATTCTATTTGACCAAATACAAACACTAAAAAACAATCTGAACAGTAATTGTTCACCCCTAGTATTTATTAAATGATACTAAGAAATGTTAGTTTACATATGTCTGCATAAATGGCTAGAATTTTAAAAATGTTGATGGAACAAAAATATTCAAGGAGGACTATTTTGCTGTTGATTTCCAAAAGTAGTACTACTAAACATTTATGTCACACTTTTTATTTTCAAAGTACTTTTGAAACATTATTCCTTCTAATAAGAAATGAAAAAAGTAAAGAAAGGGGAAGACATTTTCTCTTTAAACTTTGTATTACAGGTTTAATTTATTTTCATTTATATCTGATACTATTTTAATTTTTAAAAGTTCAAGAAATCTTTGCAGTCTAACATCTATATTCATACTTGCAGCTATCAGTTGAGGAAGCTGATATACTCACTGAGATCAATGTTTTTTCTCACTATAATCAGGAAATTACTTGAGTCTCTCAGAAAAATAAAACAAAACAATAAATGCAAGATGACAAAAAAGAAATTACCTTTCAGAATCTCCACCAATTGTCTCCCCTGCTCTCTGTAGAGAAGAACAAATAAAAGTATTTAGTATCTAGTTAAAAAAAAACTTCCTTGTGAGAGCAAAACCACCCTGTAGGAAAATGAGGTCACAGAAATAAACTGTAACAGCAGCTCAGTGACATTAACAGAAAGGAAACTGAAAACTTTAGTTACATTTCAACTGAAAGTGATTTCATAACAGAGATATAATGTTAAAAATCTGCATTTATAAAATAAATCTCATCTGATGATGTTATTGTAATGAAAGACAGTGTGCTTCAGGATTGAGAATTTATATTTTCTTCAGAATAGGGCATATACTATAATATTTGCATTTCAAATTAACTGAGTAAGTATTTTAAGGAAAAAGAGGAAACTCAATTTAACCTACTTTGCTGCACAGAAATTATCCAATATGAAGGTTTACATAAACATTTATATGCCCGAAGTAAGTGATCCAAGGATAAAAAAATAAAATCTTCTGCAAAATGTTTTGTTTATGAAGAACTTACACCAAGCTTTCTGAGGCGGAAATAGGGAGAAGTTTTCTCACCCATTAAGAAAGCAATAAAATAATTTATTCTCATGAAATCAACCAAGCAGCTTGAAACCACAAATATGTAAGTTCTAAAATTTTCATACAATTTATGTTTTTGGAAACACAAATAAATGTGTGTGGTTTTTTTTTAAATGAACTCTGAAAACATTTACAATTTACTAAAAGTAATAAATAATATTCCATTTAAGAGTCTAGGCATATGAAAATTTTCTTCCTCTGGTTTTCAAATGTAGTAAGATATGTATGTATCTTAACACAGGTGTATCTTAGATATGAAGTTATTTCTTTATGTCTGCTCTGGGTTCTATAGCCATAGCTGGCCCAATTCTGAACACCTGCTGTGGCTACTTTATGTGGCTCTGGAAACCCTGCTTTACCCATGCAGAAAGGGAACCCTCTACAAATGCATTGCAGGCATAGTGGCTGTCTTTGTCCCTGGCATATGGCAATTGCCTGACTCCAGGTCTTCTCAGCTAATGGAATGGCGTTTGGAGACAGAGGCAGACAGGCATGTATTAAAGAGTCTTCAGATTGCTGTAATCTAATATATAAAGGAGAATGTTTGTATGTTTGTGCTCTAATAACTTGTACACTATAAGACCTACTTCAACCAAACTTTCCATGGGATAACCTTTCTTCCAGGAGAAGGTTTTAAGGTACTTTTGGACCCAATTGGGCCTGATCTCAAACTGTAAAAATAAAAAATAACCAATCACACTACGCTTGGGGCAGCCCCGCCCACCCTAGGTCACTTGCCCGCTGCCTGTGGCCCCAAAGCGCCGTCCGGGACTCACCCCACCCTGACGCGCACAATGGCTTGGGCATCCATCCTGCCCCCCATGGCTATGGTTACCAGGTAGTCTAAACCCCCCCCCCCTCCGGGCACACTTGATTGGGGGAGTGGGAGAGGAGGAACTAGCCGGGAGGGGAGTGGAACTGGCCAGGAGGAAGGGGGGAGGGGTGGGAAGCAGGGCTGTTCGGGGGGGGAGCATTGGGGGCAGCGGGGCTGGCTGGGGGAGATCAGGGGAGGGACGGCCTGCAGGAGGCAGAGCTGGTCAGGGGAGGGAGGGCTGGGACAGCGGGGCTGGCCTGGCGAGATTGAGAGAGGGGTGGCCGGTAGGAAGCAGAGCTGGTCAGGATGGGGGGGAGATGTCGGGGGCAGCAGGGTTGGCCAGGGGAGATTGGGGGAGGGGAGCGGTCCGTGGGAGCGGGGCAGGCTGGAGGAGATTGGGAGGAGCAGGACTGGCCATCAGGAAGCAGAGTTAGTGTGGGGGAGGAAGCGAATCGGCTGGCAGGGAGCAGGACCAAGCAATGCCTGGTAACTCCAGCTAGTTTATCCTATAGACTAGGCTAATTCCATCAGCCATGGAATCTGGGGTCTACAAAAGTGACATTCAGCCAACTTTTCCCTACCACCCTGCGCTGTGCTGAGCACACTTTGGAGGCATCTTATAATCTGGGCCAATGCCTACTGAGCCTTCTATAAGAAGAGTGCTTTTGACATAGGAACCAGTGGTCATCCAATGAAATTACTAGGCAACAGGTTTAAAACAAACAAAAAGAAGTATTTTTTCATAGCAAACAGACAATCTTGGAACTCACCAGGGCTATTGTGAAGTGCAAAACAATAACTGGCACCAAAAAAGAATCAGGTAAGTTCCTGGGGAGTGGATTCATCAATGGCTATTATTTAAAATGGTCATGGATGCAATTCCATGGCATAGGCCTCCTTGAGCCTATGACTACCAGATTCTGCGACTGCATACTGAGGGTGGATCACTTTAATTACTGCCCACTTCTCTTCATTCCTTTGAACCTGGCATTGGTTCCTGCCAGAAGGCAAGATATTAGGCTGGATAGAGCAGTGTTATGACCCAGTATGGCCATTCTTATGCTTCCCTCCAAATCTCCTGCTGTGCAGGACAGCCAGATTATGACTTAATATAGCAAGAAGAGCCCCGTTCTGACCTCGGTTAAATTGGTGGGACACATGATAAAACTAGGCTCTTACATCTTTATTAACATCTTTGGGTCCAGCGTGACAGAGTGCTGGGAGCTAACAGGTGACCCAGCACTTTGATCCTAGAGAAGGTTGATTGGGGATACCCATCTAATTAGCTGATTAGGTCAGGAGGACTGATAAATCAATTAACCATCAGCTGGGGGTGAGGGGAGAATTGTGGGGCCCTAGGGCCAGGTGAGAGGGTGGCTTCCTACTCCTGGAAGGGTTGGGGCCTCAAGTGGGAGGAGAAGGGCAAGGACTAGTCTTGCCCCCTGCCAGACCTTCAATGCTGCCTGAAATGCGCTGAGGGGTTCTGGCGGCAATTTAAAGGACCTGAGGTTCTTGCTGCCGCTGCATGGGGCATGTTTCTGATGTCACTTACACAGTTTAAGTCAAATGGAATAATGTGAGTGTGACTGACGCAGAGACAGCTCTATATGATAATAATTCCTAATGATCTGCTTACATTCAAAAGTAGGCGAATGATTGGTATTGCCATGATTGGGATTGCCATTTGAGTTCCTGTGTCAATTTGATATTTAAAAATGGGATTTTAAAAATGGTCTTGTCTCTTCTACAAAGTTTTTGTACTGCTAAAATACATTTAATAGATTTATGGAAATAAATGATACCAGGTAAAATCTCCTTATCCAGGTGTTACTGGATTCACGCTGGGGGAGGGTGGGAGGGGGAAAAGGGGGGGATTGCACCAATTTAATTTTGTTTGTATCTTTAAACTGGTATAAAAAGTGAGTGTAAACCAGCCCAAAGAGAAATTATTTTTCTTGATGAGATCCATAATTACCCATTTAATTACATTAAGGCATTCCTTAGGTCTGATTCTCCAACTAATCTGCTGCTGCTTTGAATATGGAAGGATCCTACTAGGATTAATGGATTTAGTAAAAAAAATAAAAGAAATATGAAGTTAAACAAATGTGTCTAATTTATTTTTAATTTATCTGAACTAATAAAATATAACATAATTAAGATTACAATTGAAATTAAATTAAAAAATGAATGGTTCAATTAATCTGCCTTGTCAATTACTACACTCAATTAAATCAAGGAATAAGATGAACACAAGAATTACATTAACACTTTACTGGGAAGTTAAGGAAGAAGAGGAGTTTTCTAAAGACATAATGTGTCCTTTGACCTTATTTTAAGGAAGTCCAACTCTTAAAATTATTGTTATAGAATCTGGCTTTAGTGTCCACTTTAAACATACTGCCTATATTAGAATATTTAATTAGCTTATTTCTCTTCCCATCTTAATATGTCTGTAATTTTCTGAACTTACACAGATGCAGAAGTGACTGGGCAAACAGTACCATACAAAAACTCTTTCATCTTTTTTAGGCTTGATCTATACTTCAAAATTAGAGCAACCTGGCTGCATTGTTCAGGACAATGCAAATTTCATGCCCTATGCACTGGAGTTAAGTCAATTTAAGGAAGAAGGAAGAAAAGACTTAATATACTTGGATTACAGAGCAATAAAGCAATAGCTCTTTCAAATCCAGTGGTCTACGTTATTTTAATACTTCATTTGTTTGTTCCTATACAACATTACAGACAGTTTGTACTAAAACAAAATTTTTATGGTGAGTGCAAAACGGAGGAATAAAAAAATCCATTAACTGTAGTCATAAGATTTAATCATTCTAAAGTTTAAACAGTATTGAAGGCAGCACATACTAGCTAAGTTTAGAAATATCAATTACCCTCCTTGTGATTTAAATAATCTAAATTTATTAAGGCCAGATTCTCTACACCTTATTTAACTTGAGCAGTACTTACACACATGAGCGGTCCAAATGAATTAAATTAGACTACTCATGTTAGTACTTCTCAGTGTGGATAATAAATCATCATCATCATGATGATTTGTGACATTACATAATGTTACAATTTTAACTGACTAATGAAACACAGTATTTCAAATAACCTAACAGTAAATTTGCAATTCATATACTAACAGGTTTATGTTCAAGGGTCTATATACCTGCTAGACACACACAGCAAAATACCTTATTAGAGTTTCAACAAGTTGGAAATGAAAAGTGATGGAACTGTTGGAGTTGGACCAAGGCAGTGGGTAGGAATCTGTACAGTGAGGGTGCTAACATCCATTGACTCAAACTGTAAACTCTGTATAGTGCTGGGAAACCACTTCAATCCAGGAGGTGCTGCTGTACCCCCAGCATTTCTACTCCAGTACCTATGTTAGTGGGAACCCCCAACCTGGCACTCTGTGATAATAATGGAATTTATAACAATCTTCTAGGTTACAATCTTACTGCCAAGGGGGGGGGGGGGGGAGTGGGAATTTTTAAAGTAAAGATACAATATAATTTGAACCTCTGTGGTCTGTGAGTCTGTGCCCTGGCAACATCCATGGTCCAGAAGGATCACAGACGTTGCTGGGCCAGAGAGCTCCAGTCACAGAGATTGCCAGTGGCTGGGACCTCAGCCAGTCTGACAGCAGGCAGCCGGCATGGGCAGTGGCCTGGGCGCAGGGAGCCCAGGCAGTGGGTTGGCCAGCCAGAGCAGGGGTGGGAGATGAGTCCCACTGGCCAGGGACAGGGAGCCTCTGCAGCTGGGGGTTCAGAGCTGTTGTTGGCTGAGGGCAGAGAGTAAAGTTCTGCCAGTCAGAGGACTGGGAGACCTGATGGCTGAGAGCAGGGCTGTGGCCCAAAGTGGAGCCCCAGTGGGGCAGGGCATTGGATAGGCCAGCAGCCAGGAGGGGAGCCTTGGAAGATCCTGAGGCCTGATATTCCATGGCAAATTCCTTCTTCAAGTCTCAAGGTGCCAGACCAGAGATGTCCAAATGGTAGAGGTAAAATTAGAGCTCCTTGACCTGACTTCGTACCTGCTCCTGGGTCCGGATATGGCCCTGGATGGCCAGGCTATTGGTCATCTGGTCGTAGATGTTGGTGCTGTGCCATCTGGAGGGGAGCTCCTCAATGAGCACCTGGATCTCCACCCCAGACCAGGACAGTGCATGCCTCTTGCGGCGCCTGACAGTTTTCTGTTCCCTGGGATGGACAGAGGGCTCTCTGGGGGCTTGAAGGTCTGCCATGATGGCCAGACAACATGTAGTGTCAGCTGTAGTGTGGCTGCAGGCTCTGAGGGCTAGATTTCTGCCACAAGCCCTTTCCTCTGTGTTTGCAGCTTTAAGAGCTGCAGGGAAAGAGGAACTATAGAATCCTGAGGAGTGTGGATGGAGTGAGCAGCAGGGAGGCCCCTTATTTAGAAAAAACTCCCTGTGCTGCGTCCACACATGCCCTCTTCTGAAATAGCTATTTTGGAAGAGGCGTTATTCCTCATGCAATGAGGTTTAAAAAATGTCAGAAAAAGTTATCCGCTATTTCAATTTTCTTTCAAAATAATGCAATTGCTGTGCAGACGCTAGCATTGTTTTTCCAGAAAAATGGCTGTTATTTCAGAATAACGGTGCAGTGTAGACACCCCAAGAAGGTTGGTGCTGAATGGATGTATACAATAAAGAATGCTGGAGAAAATTAGGTTGGTTCAGGATTTAAAAATTGCAAAAGAACACGTTAAAATTATTTAGAAAAGTTAGATGTCTTCAAGTCACCAGGGTCAGATGACATGCATCCTAGAATACTCGAGGAGCTGATAGAGGAGGCGTCTGAGCTATTAGCCATCATTTCTGAAAAGTCATGGAAGATAGGAGAGATTCTAGATGATCTGGGGATTACAGTGGATGAGAAGCTGGATATGAGTCAACAGTGTGCCTTTGTAGCTAAGAAGGTGAATGGACTATTAGGTTGCAATAATAGGAGCATTGCCAGCAGATCTATAGAAGTGATTATTCCCCTTTATTTGGCTCTGGTGAGGCCACATCTGGAGTATTGCATCCAGTTCTAGGCCCCCCACTATAGAAAGGATGTGGACGCATTGGAGAGGGTCCAGCAGACGACAACCAAAATGATTAGGGGGCTGGGATTTGGGTTTGTTTAGTCTGCAGAAGAGAAGAGTGAGGGGGGATTTGATAGCAGCCTTCAACTTCCTGAAGGGAGGTTCCAAAGAGGATGGAGAGAGACTGTTTTCAGTAGTGACGGATGGCAGAACAAGGAACAATGGTCTCAAGTTACAGTGAAAGAAGTCTAGGTTGGATATTAGGAAAAACTATTTCACTAGGAGGGTGATGAAGTACTGGAATGGGTTACCTAGAGAGGTGTTGGAATCTCCATCTCTAGAGGTTTTTAAGTCTTAGCTTGACAAAGCTCTGGTGGGGATGATTTAGTTGGGATTGGTCCTGCTTTGGGCAAGGGGCTGGACTTGATGTCCTCCTGAGGTCTCTTCAGCCCTATGATTCTATGATTCTATGACTAGAAAAGGGCAAATATAGTGCCCACCTCAAAATAAGGGAAATAAGGACAATCTAGGAGACCACAGACCAGACAGCTTAATTTTTGGGCTAGGAAAGATAACTTACAATTAAGGAATTCATCTGCAAACATCTGAAAGATAATAAAATGACAGGGCAGAGTTAAGAACAAATCATGTCAAACCAAGCTAATATCTGTCTTTGATAGGATAACAAACTTTGTAGATAAAGGGAAAGTGGTAGACGTGGTACACCTAGACTTTAGGAAAGCATTTGATATAGTCTCTCATTATCTTCTTATGGATAAACTTGGGAAATATAACTAGAGGGGGCAACTATAAGGTGAGTGAATAACTGGTTGGATACCCATTATCAGAGGGTAGTTATCAATGGTTCACAGTCATGCTAGAAGGGCATAACAAGTGGGATTCAACAGGGATCTATTTTAGGATTGGTTCTGTTCAATATCTTCATCAATGATTTAGATAATGGCATAAGGAGTACACTTATAAAGTTTGAGGTTGACATCAGGCTGGGAGGGTGGCAAGTGCTTTGAAGGCTACTTCTATAATTCAAAATGATCTGGACAAACTGGAGAAATGATCTTAGGTAAATAGGATGAAATTCAATAAGCATAAATGCAAAGTACTCTACTTAGGAAAGAACAATCAGTTTCACATATAGAAAATGGGAAATGACCATCAACAAAAGGGATCTAGAGGTCACAGTGGACCACAAGCTAAATATGAATCAACAGTGTAACACTGTTCCAAAAAAGGAAACATCATTCTGGGATGCATTAACAGGAGTGTGATGAGCAAGATATAAAAAGTAATTCTTCTGCTTTACTCTGCACTGATTAGGCCTCACCTGGAGTACTGTGTCCAGTTTGGGTCAACACATTTCAAGAAAGATGTGAAGAAATTGGAGAATTCCAGAAAAGAGCAATAAAAATGATTAAAGGTCTAGAAAACATGAGTTATGCGGGAAGACAAAGAATTGGGTTTGCTAAGTTTGGAAAAGAGGAGACTGAGAGGGGGCATGATAGCCACTTCCAAGTACCTAAAAGGGTGTGTGACGGGGTATATCAACCCCACACTGAAGCTGATGGAGTTCAATTGGCCCAGCTGGCAGAGAGAGCCCCACAGACTTGCTGGGTATATGCTAACTGGAGAATGACTATAAAAGACTTTGGAGCAGCTCAGTTAGGGATGACTGCTGAAGGGGAAAGAGGTGCTGAGGGAGCCTCAGAGGAGGAAGGACAGCCAAACCAAGGAGTGGCAGCCAGGCCAAGAGTGGCTACCAGAAAAGCTGCAAATTGAGAGTGAGCATACAGAGAAGTCATCTACCAGGCATGGGTAGGAAGTAGCCTAGGGCAGGGAATTGCGGCAGGATTCCTCACTGAGTGAGCAGTGGACTGTGCCACGTCTAATAGGGCCCTGGGCTGGGACCTGGTGGAGAAGGAGAGCCCGGGTCCCCCTATCCCGTCTCTACATACCCCCGCACTGGGGGGAAGCTTTATCAATGCTTTGTTAACTAAGGCTGAAGGGCTGGATTACCCTGATTAGAGGGACTAAGTTATGGATTTAGGTTACAGGGCTGTAATACACTGACTAAAGGAGTTTATACATAGACTGAGGCCATTGGTACGTATTACCCTGAAAAGAGGGGACTCGTGTAGGTGGACTGAGGGCACTGGGCTGTATTTTAGACAAAGTTTTTCCAGACAAGGAACTTTCTTTTATTATTTATCTGTAAAATATCATGTTTATCTATGTAAGAAATAGATGATAAATAATATACTGTAAGCTTGTACTTCCTCCCTGTATGATCTTGTTTTAAATGTTGATGAAACATTAAGAAATGGAAATAAAAAATGAAATATTCTTGAGCCTGAGTTAGGAATGTGTTAATATTATGTCAAGAATCAAATATAGGTCCAGGCTACAGAGCTGTAAAAGTATATTTAAAAAAAAAAGGACCTCCAAAGTTCAAATATATCTTATGTATACACTTTCATGAAAGGTCATTCATTCTAGAGATGTCCAGGTAGGTTTTAAATATTCCAGACATATACTGCAAGCAGGGGTGGCCCATGATTACGTCACAGACATTGACGGCCGTGCAGGTGGGGGCACCGATCATGCCTTCCGCCTTCGGTGCCAACTACAGCAGCCGGCCTCAGGCCGCTCCTGATTGCACTCTGCCACTCTCTAGAATGATATCAATTTTATACTATCCCAATGGGTATATCTAGACTGCATTGCTTCTGTCGACAAAGAGCATCTAGACTGCATCCAATGCTGCATCCAAGGCATATGTCCACTTTTTCAAAAAACCATAAATCTCATTCTACAAAGCAGAAGGGATGTGTAGAAAGAGCAATTTTTCCCAAAATTTGGTGTCGGGAAGATGCTCCAAATTTTGGAAATGCCTCTTTTGAAAGTAAATCGGAAAAAGATATGCAAATTGCGTATCGCAATTTCTTATCTTTTTCTGAGTTAACTCTGCAGTCTAGACATAGCCGATGTTACCCTGATATAAGAATTTGTATACTATATCTATTAGAATTGGGTGACAGTCAGATTCATAAATCTTCTTTCCTGCCTGTTTACCTTAGTAACATTTGAAAGATTTATCTTGGGAGATATTTGAATTAAGGATGTTAAATAACAATTAATTTACTAGTTGAGTAGTCAATGAAATTTCCATCGACTAATCAACTAGTCATAGACACTTCTGCATTCCTCCTTTGAAATGTACAAGATCCCCCGCTGGGGTGCGTTTAAAAGTTGGAACTCTGCGAGCAGCCCAGGGCTAGTGGGAAGTCCCGCTGACTTCGGGCTCCATGCAGATGCTTCTGCTTTGCAGTGCACAGGATCTGAGGGTTCTTGTGCATTTCAAAGTTGAAGTGCCCGTGTGGAGCCTGGAGTCAACGGGACTTCCCACTGTCTCCAGGCTGCACGCAGGTGACAGCTCTGAAATATACAAGAGTCCCCAGTGGGGGCTGTTGTGCATATCAAAGGGGATGTTCCTGCATGAAGCCTGGGGCTCCATGTGGCACTACCACTTTGAAATGCTGACCCTGGGCTCTGTGCAGCATTTCTGTGGAACCCGGGATCAGCTGGGGACTCCTCTGCTGAACCCAGGCTTCGTGTGCTTTGAAATGCTACGGTGGCATTTCCAAGGGGCAGCGTCACATTGAACCTGGGGTCAGCTCTGTGAGTTGCTGCTGCTTTGAAACACTGAGGTGGAATTTCAAAAGAGTAGTGCTGCACAGTGCCCGGGATCAGCTGTGCGGCGCTTCCCCTTTGAAACGCAGCTGAGGCATTTCAAAACAGCAGCACACATGGATCCCAGTTCCATGCAATGCTGTCGCTTTGAAGTACCCTGTCTCCCCCCGACCTTTACTACCTCTATCTGATAGAGGCAGCAAGAGGGTGGTGGTGAAATCAACTAGTCGACTAGTCCTTGAGGGTATGTCTACATTAGTTCGTTAGTTCGAGCTAGGTAGGAAAATGAGGGCAAGCGGAGTTGTAAATGAAGCCCGGGATTTAAATATCCCAGGCTTCATTTGCATGTTCCCGGGCACCGCCATTTTTAAATCCCCCTTAGTCCGAACTAACTGCCCGCGGCTAGACGCGGCAGTTAAACATTAATTCGAACTAACTCCTTAGTTTGAATTAACTGCTACTCCTCATTCCATGAAGAGTAACAGTTAATTCGAACTAAGGAACACCTCTGAAAAAAGAGAGACATGATTACCTACAAGTACACAGTTTTAAATTTTCAGCCCTGAAGTCTGGCTTTTGGTTTCTCCACTTATAAAGTGAGGCCAAAAAACCTTAAAACAGTTATTAAAAACTGTTATTAAACTCTATTAATGTTTGTAGATTGGAGATTGTGCTTGGAGATTCTCAGATGAAAAATAAAGCAAGAGCAACAATGTTGCTAAATCCTCCAAAGAAGCAAAGTCATACGTAAATGTCTCTAGAAATTGCATGAGAAAAAAAAGAAATGCTTTAATCCTCTTGCACATCTATTTTCATTGATTGACACAAACACCTTTGAGAGAACAAGTGGGACAATTGCAATCAGTGAGTGTTACTGATACTCTTTCAACTGCACATTTTGCTTCAGATGTGATGGACTGACATTCAAAATATACTGTAGTGACAAATGTATCTGCATATTTTGCCAAGATGTTTCAAATATGCTGTTGCTATTCTGTGTAATTAATATACATCAGTTTGCATATTTGATTCATTGAATGTCTTTTTGATTTAAATGTTGCTATGGTAAATATGTATTTTTAATCAAACCAGAGTACATGCCAGTATTAAAACATCTGTGGTGCCATATAAATGACAAGCCAGTAAGCAACATTTTCATTTTATATCCTTTTGCCCCTCTTAACTGCCTAGCTATTTTACATTACATATTGTTCAGAGGGAAGGGTCTGTTTCACGTAGTTGCTCCATACAAAGCCAGTAATGCTGAAATCAAGGGCAGTCCCCTTTAAATAATATTTTATAGCAGATGAAAAGTACTTCTGTGATAACAACGTTGCACCTTTGGCCCAAGAATGAGGGAACTTTATTTTCTGAAATTAATGCATTCAGGCTTAGTAAAAGTGCATGAGCCACCCCTCAGCAAAAAATGCTATTATAAGTTTTTCATTTTAAAAAGTTGAATACCTTAAGTGACTTTCTCCCCCGATAAAGAACATTAAGGGCCATAGGCTGAAGTGCTACTAAAGAAAACTTATCTTAGAGGAATCTGTAGGAAGAGTAAAGCATTCATCTAAATTTTCCTGAAATATAATGTGCAAGATCATTCAGCAGCACAGTATCAGTTAAAAAGGTCACAATAAAATCCTCAAGAATAAATATCAGAATTTCTAGTTCAGTTAAAGTGTTATTAAAATATAAATGAACCAAACTGACGACCCTAGACTCACACTGGACAGCTAAAGCAATTTAGTAAAGAACTTTTAGAGACAGCCACATCATCATTCCAAACATGCTACTGCCAACTATGTATGATTTATTCAGATTAAAAGATTAAACCATGTTTTTCTCACATGCCTCTTCATTCTGGAGTTATTAATTTAAGACACTGAAAATTAAAAACTCATTCAGTCCATTTAAATGTTTCTTATGCGACATGATAACCAATGAAGCATTTTATCCCTGTAAGTGTTCCCAATGTACACAACACTGGATTTAGAAATAATGATAAAAAATTAAGAATGATAAAAAATAATGATAAAAAAAATAACGATAAAAAATTCAGCCTTGGTGAAACAAATCCCCCTGAAACAAACCATCTCTAATAATCAACTGCTATTTGAAGTGTGCTACTATCATAGCTACAGTGGAACACCTGGCTGTATGAAAGCAACATTTCCCTACCTGCAATATGTACAAATTTCTTATTTGTTTCAGTATTCATTTTACTTCTACTGCAATGAGGAGCTGATCACTCACTGACATTGATGACAACACTTCCACTGATGCCAGTAGCTACAGAATCAACACCTAAATATGAAATATACATCAAGCTTACAACATAAGCATCATTATGAAGTCTCTCTTTATATTGAGATAAGAATGTATTGTCATTTTGGTGAAGCACTGCTTTAAACTGTCAGGGTACCTCTAACACAGAAGAGGTAAAGTCAGAATAAGCTATGCAACTTGAACTATGTCATTTGTTTAGCTTAAGTCGAAATAGCTTATTTCAGCTTTTGGCACTGTCTACACAGCAGGAAGATGAAGTCCTTCAGCTTCCCTTACTCCTTGTGAAATGAGGGTTACAGGAGTAGGAGTAAGAAGTCCTCCATCTCAACATTATTTTGACATAAAGACTGGCAGTGTTTATGAGCACTATATTATTTCGGAATAATGTGAGTTATTCCAAAATAACCCTGCAGTGTAGACATAGCCTAAATGAGCAATCCATCTCAGTGCACACAAAATGATGGCACAATGAAGTGCTAGCCACACTGACCACCACAAAAAAACAAACATACAAATGGGTCCAAACTAGAACTCCTTAGAACTTTTGGAAAATTGAATCTGCATTGGAGCTTTGCATCTCAGGCTAAACTTTCAGAAATTCCTATACTCTTGATCACACTGGACTTTTAAGTAGAGGGGGCATATTTTAGGGGAGAGGAAATAGCTATTTACAGGTGGTGTGTGTGTGTGTGTGTGCGAGCAAAGCTTACAAGCTGCACCTTCTCTATCAGCTTCATGTAGCATGGACACTCAAATTTCTTTTCCCTTTTTTTC
Source organism: Pelodiscus sinensis (assembly GCF_049634645.1). Taxonomy (NCBI): domain Eukaryota; kingdom Metazoa; phylum Chordata; order Testudines; family Trionychidae; genus Pelodiscus; species Pelodiscus sinensis. Next base: position 15,470,041 of record NC_134723.1, read on the forward strand.
CCTGCTTTTCCCTTCTCTCCTTCTCCCCCATCTGTATTTATTTAGATACTGGACCTTTAATAACTCCATTCATCTGAAGAAGTGGGTTGTGCCCACAAAAGCGCATGATACCATCTACATGTTTTGTTAGTCTTTAAAGTGCTACCAGACTATTTGTTGTTTTTAGCAGAGTTGGGGATAGTCTCTCTCTCAAACTGTATGGAGATGGATCGGATGCCCAGGAGCATCTAGGTAAAACAGGGCTGGGCAGGGTAGTAGAGGCTGGGGGAGTAGTAGCCTGAGCTGACCCTAACCTTCCCCCTCCCCCCCTGCACCACCTTGCTAGTGGTAAGAGTTGCCAAATCAGACTGCAGAATGCCCCTGGAGCAACTGACTGACCACTGCAGTGCACCACTGAGGCAAGTGATTAGGCTGAGGCCTGCCAGGCCCAGGAGGGCAGGTGAGCAGCATCTAAGTATCAGGAAGCCACGCCAGGGGGCACAGGAGCTGGAAAAGGGCTAATTCCTAAACCACCAGCAGGAGGCACCAACGGGGTGAGTACCTGCCATGTTATACAATAAAACAGATTTTTTTCATGAAATCATATTGATTTTTATGAAAACTTCCCAGAAAATAATTTCTAAATAAAGAATGTATCCACTGGCCCAGATATGGTGGTAGTTGGTATGGCCAATGTTGTCCATACCAATGGGGTGAAGGAAGTACGTGGGTTGGCATGGCAGAATGCATTTCCTCTGACTAGGCAAGGAATGTTGGGAGGAAAATCTGCTGTCCTGCAGCCATGTATCAGGATCACTATAGGAAACGGATGGTGCCGGGGACCCTGGAAAATGGATAGAGCAAATGTTTGAAATTGAAATTGGCGAATACAGCACCGAATGTACTTCAGAGTCAGTATGTTGGGTGGCAAGTATCAGAGGGGTAGCCGTGTTAGTCTGAATTTGCAAAAGCGACGAGGAGTCCTGTGGCACCTTATAGACTAACTGAAGTGTAGGAGCATAAGCTTTCGTGGGCAAAGACCCACTTCGTAGGATGCATAAAATTTCCACTACATGCATCTGACGAAGTGGGTCTTTGCCCACGAAAGCTTATGCTCCTACACTTCAGTTAGTCTATAAGGTGCTACAGGACTCCTTGTCGCTTATGTTGGGTGGGTTGTCCCTGTGCCAAGGCTTGTTTGGACTCTTACGTGGTGACAGCTTGCTTGGTGCCAATGGTGGGGCTGTCAGTGTTGAGGGTTGCATCAGAGTCTGTGCCTCTAGTGGTGGCATATTGGCATGGGGTGGTCTCAGTGCAGTCTTCGGTGCCATATCAGGCAGTGGTGCAGTCCATGCCAGTGCCAAGGCTTTATGCATCGGTTCCATGGGAACGTTCATGTGCTGTTGGTTCCCATGCCAGAGCAGAGCCAGAGGTACTGGGTTTGTCAGCTGTGATGACTCTAGCCGAGCTCAGCACAGGAGGCAGAGATCCGGCTTGGGATATTCTTGCCTTTGCTTCTGCCAAGGAGGAGGCACGATTCTTGGTGGAGGCAGACAATTCCTGTCTAGTACCTTCCACCCAAAACATATATTGATGATAGCAGTTTAACAGAAGATACTCTGTGAAGAAGGTATTCCAAATGTAAATGTCAAGAAATTGAGAGATTTTCAGGAAGGCTATGGCAAAGCCAAGTAAAGAATTCTCTTTTCTTCGACTGTTGTGTCTTCCCCATAACATTTATCTTTCTTCCATTAGAATGGACTATGAAAGGGACTTTGTTTGACCACTAATTAAACAAACAAGCCAGTTACCTCATCATAGAAGCTAATCAGATTGGTTAGGCACGACTTGCTCTTCATGAATCCATGCTGACTATTCCTGATCACCTTCCCCTCTTCCAAGTGCTTCAAAATGGATTCCTGGAGGATCTCCTCCATGATTTTTCAAGCGACTGAGGTAAGACTGACCAGCCAATAGTTCCCTGGAACATCCTTCTTACCTTTCTTAAAGATGGGCACTATATTTGCCTTTTTCCAATCATCTGGGATCTCTCCCTATCTCCACGACTTTTCAAAGATAATGGCCAAAGGCTCCTCAATGGCAGTTGCCAACTCCCTCAGTGTCCTCAGATATATTAAGTCCAGACCCATGGATTTATGTAAATTTAGCTTTTTAAAATAGTTCCTAACCTGTTCCTTCCCCACCAAGGGCTGTCCCCCTTCGTCTCATATTATGTCACTTAGCGTATTAGTTTGGGAACTGACCTCGTCCGTGAAAACAGAGGCAAAGAAAGCATTTAGTACTTCAGCTTTCCCCACATCATCTGTCACTAGGTTACAGCCCTCATTTAGTAGAGGCCCCAAGCCCTCTCTGGTCACCTTCTTCTTGTTAACATGCCTGTAGAAACCTTTCTTGTTATCCTTCACATCCCTTGGGAGTTGCAATTCCAATTGTGCGTTCGCCTTCCTGATAACTCCCCTGCTTTCTCGAGCTAAATGTTTATACCACTCTCTAGTCATCTGTCCAAGTTTCCACTTTTTATAAGCTCCCTCTTTGTGCTTAACTTCATGAAGGATTTCCCCAGTAAGCCAATACGGTCTCCTACCATATTTGCTTCTCTTGCTACGCATTGGAATGGTTTCATTCTGTGCCTTCAATAAGGCTTCTTTAAAATACTGCCAGCTCTCCTGGGCTCCTTTTCCCGTCATATTAGCATTCCAGGGGATTCTGCCTATCAGGTCTCTGAGGGAGTGGAAGTCTGCTTTTCTGAAGTCCAAGGTGTGTATTTTACTACTCTCTTTTCTTCCTTTGGTCAGGATCCTGAAATCTACCATCTCATGATCACTGCTTCCCAGGTTGTCACCCACCTCTACTTCCCCTATTAGTTCCTCCCTGTTTGTGAGCAGCAGGTCAAGCTGTGCATGGCCCCTAGTTGGATCCTTCAGCACTTGTACCAAGAATGTATCCCTAACATTCTCCAAAAATTTCCTGGATTGTTTGTGTACTGCCGTATTGGTCTCACATCAGATGACAGGGTGATTAAAGTCCCCCATGAGAACCAGGGCCTGCAATCTGGAAAATTCTCTCAGTTGTCCAAAGAAAGCCTCATTTACCTCATCCATCTGATTCGGTGGCCTGTAGCAGACACCAACCACAACATTACTGCTGTTGCTTATAACTCTAAACTTGACCCATAGACTCTCAACAGGCTTTTATCTTTCTATATACTGGAGTTCCGAGCAATCATAATGCTCTCACATACAGTGCAACTCTTCCTTCTTTTCTCCCCTTCTTGTTCTTCCTGAACAATTTATACCCTTTCATGACCGTACTCCAGTCATACGAGTCATCCCACCACGTCTCTGCTATCCCAATCAAATCATAGTTCTTGGACTGGGCCAGGTTCTTCAATTCTTCCTGTTTGTTACCCAGGCTTCTCGCATTGGTGTACAAACACCATAGATAACCAGTTGATAGCTCTAACCTCTCCATTCGAATCAGGGGTCATCCTTTGTTGCTCGTTCTTCTTTGCATTTCTTCCCGGTATCCAACTTCCTCACTCCCCTCAATGTTTTGGTCACCGTCCCTCAGTAAACCTAGTTTAAAGCCCTCCTTACTAGGTTTGCAAGCCTGCCCATGAAGAAGCTCCTTCCTCTGTTTGTTAGGTGGATTCTATCTCTTCTTAACAATCCTTGTGCCCGGAACAGAGTCCCATGGGCAAAGAAACCAAAGCCCTCTCTGCGACACCACCTGCGCAACCACTCATTTCCTTCCACAATTCAACAATCCCTACCCAGTCCTTTCCCTTCAACAGGAAGGATGGACAAGAACACCACTTGCATGCCGAATTCTGTGATCCTTCTTCCCAACTCATTAGTTCCCACGTGGAGAAGGAGGAAGGGGTAGCGAAGGTTTGATCAGTTTTGTAAGACTCTCAGTCACATCCTGAATTCGAGTGCCCAGTAAGCAGCACACCTCTTGAGATTCCAGGTCCGGATGGCAGATGGATGGCTTAGACCCTCTTAGGAGGGAGTCCCTGATCACCACCACTCACCTTCTTCTTTTGGGTGGTGGTTGTGGAACCCCCATCCCCAGGACTATGCATCCCATGCCTTCCAGTAGAAGTAGTTCCCTTCCGATTACTTCCTTGTGAGGTCCCTTCCACCATTTTAGAGCCTGTGGAGAGAGCCTGAAAGTGATTACTTACCTCTGTAGGAATGGGGGATTCCTGTGCTGGCTTTTTTTTCCTTCTAGAAGTTACATGCTGCCAGTTCTTTTCCTCATCCTGTACTGCCCTCTCTGGCTGTCTTCTATCGAGGAAGTCTTCATCCTCTCTGATTGAGAGGAAGGTTGATACTAGGGCCTCCAGTCCTCTAATTTTTTCCTCCAAAATGGTGACCAGCTTGCACTTAGTACAGATGAAATTCTTTCTTTCTTCCGGGAGGAAGACAAACATGGCACATGATGTACAGGTAACAACAGCAGACCTATCACTATCCATACCTGCTGTCCTAAAAAAGGGTTTAAAGGAAAGGCAAGAGTTCCTCACATCCTTCCCATCTCTCTCTCTAAACTCCCTGCTTGCAATCACCTGTTCGCAAGCTCACTGGTTGCTGACTCACTACTTTATAAAGCCCTGGACTGTCTGATAATCCCTCCTCCTACCTAGGCTCAGCGAATCAGCAGAGAATTCTAGATTTCAAACTTTAATTAGAAGCCAACAGTTTCCAACTGACACTCACAGCACACACTCCATACGGTAGCGGGGGGAGGTGGGCAGGGGGAAAAAAAACCCCACACTCACAAACACAAACTCAGCACACAGCAAGAAAGCCCCAAACACAACACAAACACTAGAAGTCTAAAAAATAAAATGAGTGAGCTAGAGTGCCTCATATTAAAGAAGGATATTAATATAATAGGCATCACAGAAACTTGGTGGAACAAGGACAATCAATGGGACACAGTCATACCAGAGTACAAAATATACCAGAAGGACAGAACAGGTCATGCTGCTGGGGGAGTGACACAATTAGTGAAAGAAAATGTAGAATTAAATGAAGTAAGAATCTTAAATGAGTCTAAATGTTCCATAGAATCTCTATGGATAGTAATTCCATGCTCTAATAATAAGAATATAGCAGTAGAGATATATTATTGACCATCTGACCAGGACAGTGATAGTTACTATGAAATGCTATCAAAATAAAAAACTCAATAATAGTAGAGGACTTCAATTATCCCCATATCCCTCCTGCAATGAGGTGTAACAGTTAATCCGAACTAAGGATTTAGTTCGGATTAACTTCTGACTACCGCGTGTAGCCGCAGGCAGTCAGTTCTAACTAAGGGGATTTAAAAATGGCACCCGCCTGGTAACATGCAAATGAAGCCCGGGATACTTAATCCTGGGCTTCATTTGCAAGTTCGAATGCCTATATTAGGCACCCTAGTTCGAACTAGGGGGCTAGTGTAGACATACCCTCACATTTGTTCTCTTTCCTTCTCCCCAAAAATTAATTATGTGGGATTTGTTTGGGGTTTTATTTCATTTAAATTTAAATTTTTCTTCAGTTACAATTTAAGATATTATGTGTACCATTTAATATTCGTTTATATTAGCAAAAGCAAAGTCCAGGAGGTGCACCCTACACTTTGAGCCAAAGGTGATGAGGTTTGTGATGATCCTTATTTCCATTGTGAGTTTGTTCTATAATCTTGGACCAGCCCCAGAAAAACTCTGTGTCCTGCACAAGTAAAATTTGTCCTTGTGATAGACAAATTGTGGTGGGGTGAGTGTGTGTGTGTGTTTATGTGGTGGGGAAATGTGCCCGTGGAGCACAGCTGCCATCTTTGGACAAGGATATCATGGAGCTTTACTAATGAGGTAACCTCAATGCAGACTGCTGTATGCATGGAAGATAAGACAGAACACCTTGAATTTGACCATAAAATGTAAGACTGTGTTAAAAGAAGAGGACAGATATGATGTGCTCATGGTACGCTGAGTTATTAAGGAACTAGGCTTCCATGTTCTATAAAGGCATACATTTTTAACAGTGAGGGTAAATAATCATTGGAACAATTTACTAAGTATCACAGTGAATTCTCAATCACTGCCAATTCTTAAATAAAAAATGTTTTTCTATAAGTTCTGCTTTAGGAATTAATTTGGTGACATTCTATGTCTGGTGTTTCATATGAGACTAGACCACATGACCACAATGGTCCATTCTGGCTTTGAAATGTAGTAGTTGGAATTTTCTGAGGACAAATGGCTTCATGAGTAGGTAAATAGCATTGCTATAGTCCAGATGAGAGTGGATATACACTGAAGTTAGGTCATCTACATCTGCCAGGATGGAATTCAGTCTCCTGGCCTGCTATAGATGGACAGAATACATTACTTGCAGATGCACATCAGTGAAGAATGCAGCATTGAGGACTGGCGGGTGGGGTGGGGGAAGAGCAAGGATGGAGCATTCTCCGGGACAGTGGTAGAGTAGTGGCAGGAAAAAACAGGATGATGATGAGGAGGGACAGGAAAAAACAGGAGAGGGGTGGGGCTTTAGGGGAATGGGTAGAGTATGGATAGGGTCCAGGGCAGACCCAGAGACTGAGCATCCTCACTGGCACGTTTCAGCATGGATATATGTGGTTTAGACTCAGAGCTTTGATCAAATCCTCGTTAGATGCCCAATCCATTGTGGAGAGAATGAACTAAAATCAAGAAGTGAATGTAGGCATTTGGATTCACATGTCATGCAAAATCTCCCTAAACATGGGTGAGTAAAGTAGAATGTTAGTAAAGTAGAATGAGAGTTTTTACAGTGCTTAGATTCAAAAAGACAAATTTTTGCAATTATCATTTGAGAAATATTACGGCACTAAAATTTTTTGACAGTGCATCAAAGTTAGAAATGTTGGCATTTAAAAGAGTAATGTAATGGTCTGATTCTCTCTCTCTGAACAGAGTGGCATTAAGTCTTTTGCTTCAATGAGAGCAGAATTGAACCTTAATTGTTTAAAATGTATTTCAAGGTCATTCTTGCCTTAGAAAAGAATTCCACAAAAAAGCAAATTGCTATTTGTTTTATGGATGTACACAATTAAGCTTTAAATTCCTGAGTTTCTAACTGGCAGCTGAGTGAACCCATGATGTGTCCAATTTTAAAAAAATAATCCAGTTCCAAATAGGGTGATGAGATGTTCATATTTCAACTGGAACACTCAGTCAAAAAGGGACCCTGATTACTTCAGTGAGCACCATTGAGTAGGCTATTAAAAGTCTGGTTATTGACATTGTCAGGCTAAGGTAGGCTATTCTCCACCTGTATTGGCACTGTGCTGCACCATGAAAGTGACCATTAGGTCTGGCTCCTAGGCTGGGGGAAGTGGGGACCAGGAATCTCCATGCTGTGCCCCTGCTTCAAGCAGCAGCTCTGTACACCCATTGACAAGGAACTTGGATGGGAGCTGGGGGGATGGTGCCTGTGGGTGAGAGAAGAACATAGACCCTCCTATGCACCCCATGCCTAGAAGTCATACCTGCTGGTCACTTCCAGGGCAAAGCACAGAGCTACCCAAGACAGGCAGGGAGCTTGCCTTAGCTTTGTTGTTCTGCTAGCAAGGAGCCACATGAGGGTAAGCCCATGCACCAAACCCCTGCCTTGGTCCTGAGCTCCCATACCTCAAACCCCTCATAGTCAGCCCCACCCCAGAGCCCACATCCCCAGCCACACCCTTCTTGTCCCCATTCCCTGAACTCTTTTACCCTTGGCCCCACTCACATCCTACACCAGTGTTTAAAAATTAAATTAATGGAGATTGCCTATCTCCTAGAACTGGAAGGGACTTTGAAAGGTCATGGAGTCCAGTCCCCTGCCTTCACAGCAGGACCAAGTACCATCCCTGATGAATTTTTGCCCCAAATAGCCACTGCAGGGATTGAGCTCTCAATGTTGGGTTTAGTAGGCCAATGCTCAAACCACTGAGCTATCCCTCCCCCTTTTGCAACCTTTTTTTTTTATAAAGAATCCCCTTTAAAAAATTATAAGTACCCCCAGTACCTACAGTTTTCAGACACATACTTTTTTTCTACCATTGCAACACATTTGTTTAAACAACTTAATTATAGCCAGGTGGGCGATGGCATTTTTGGATGTAAAAAGTACAAAAATAATCAAGCACTGTAAAACTTAAAACAAAAATTCAGTTTTCTCCAAATTTCAGTTGTGTTGATGTACCCCTCTGCCACCCCTTCTCTCGAGTATCGCTAAGGGTACTCATACCACTGGTTGAGAAACACTGGTCTACACAAGTGCCATCACCCCCCTGCTACTCCCCAGCTCCCTGTGAAAGTGCATAAGGATGGGGGAGAGCAAGCCACCAAGGGAGTGGGAATATAGCGGAGTTCTCAGGGAATGGGTGGGGAAGGCTGGGGGTATGGTGTTTGGTTTTGTGCAATTAGAAAGTTGTCAACCCTAGTTCTAAATAATGAGTCAGATTCTGAGTTCACTTACATTAGTGTAAATCAAGAGTAACACTTCTGACTAAGTGTTGTACTTAGGGTTGCACTTATGTAGCTGAGATCTAAATTTCAAGGAACTACATCAGGGGTGAGGAACCTGTTTTGGTTGGGGGGTCATTGACCCACAGAAAAATCATTCAGGGGAGTGCTTCTCATTCAGTGCTTCTCACAAGTGAGAAGCAGAAAAAAAAAGTCACTGTGGCTTCTAATTGAGAAGCAGGAAGACTCTCCCCTCATTCCCCTCACACACCAGAGCCTGGGGGTCACAGGGCTGTAGCACCAGCGTGGGCTTCCCAATGCTGCGGGGGGCCCTGAGCCTCAGGGTCCAGATCCAGGCAAGCCAAAGGCTGCATCCAGTCCCCAGGCCTGAGGTTCCCCATCCCTGGACTACAAGATGATACTTCATAATTTTTTGTTCTGCCAACATGAGGGGTGTGTCTAGACTACAGGGTTTTGTCGACAAAACTATATCTGCGTCTACACTACCGCTGAGTTCTGTCGACATAATGTCGACATAATGTCGACGGCGGTAAACCTCATTCTACGAGGAATAACGCCTTTTTTCAACAGAGTTCTGTCGACAGTAGGCGTCATTGCATCTACACTGTCCTTTGGGTCTACACTCTCATGTCAACAAAGCGGCTTGCTTTGTCAACAGAACTGGATGCAGTCTAGACGCTCTTTGTCGACAGAGGCTTTGTTGACAGTATCTGTCGACAAAGCCTCTGTCGACAAAAGCCTGTAGTCTAGACGTACCCTAGGATAATTCCAACACTGGCATAATTCTTGTCCACGTTTTAATTACAAATACAAATCTACACATGTATTTGAAAATAGAATAAGGAGCCCAACTCTTATTTGAAGAGACTGGTCCAGAATCTGGAAAGATGATCAAGAAAGTGAGTTTGGAAGTGCAATTATTTCACTGTCTATTGCAAAGTGCATTCAGATATCTTGCATGCTAAATTTAGTCAAATGTACCTAATGAATTGCCGATAGGCCTGTAAATGTGTATATGTCATCCTCGTACCAAGTTCAGGTAAGATTAGAAAGTGGATAAAGATTTTCTTGGTAGGATAACAGCAGAAGAGAGTTCTACTATTTGGAATAAAGGGCTCACTGCTCAGCTAATTCATGGAACTAGAAACACTCTATTCTAGAAGTCTAAGATAGAGACTCGACCTGGGCTCTGATCCTGCTTTCACTAAAAGCAATCACAAAAATCCCATTGAGTTCAATGGTACAAAGTCTGCCCTTTGGAAAAACTAATAGCCATTCTTCAAAGAAAATAAGAAAACCATGATCTTCAGTGGTCAGACTATGGATTAAAGTAAATCACAAACATAGTCTTTCCTGTAGAAGGGCTTACTACATCTATCTTAGATAATTGCCTCTTGTACTTCATTGGTGCTTGATGTAATTTTATATATTTTGGATGCTGAATCAGGACTTATTCCCTTTGGTTTTGTTTGCTCAGCTTGTTTCCTCTGCTTTATTGAAAGTTAGTTTTATTTTTAAACATAACCAAGTAACTATGAAATCTTGTTGTTTGTCCTGCAAATATTGTCTCACACATAATATAAAATGTGTAGTTTATTGTAATCCCAATTTTTTGCATCTCTAATTGAAGCCACTTTCCTGTATTATAATGGGCAGGGGCAGAAATCACTTCAATTGTTGTAACTTACATTTTTGTTCTTAAGAGAGATCCTGATTTTTCTAAAAGATTGTTTTTAACATTGATGGTATAAACTAAATTATATCCGGTCACTTGAATTCTATCATCTAAAAGATGTTACATATGGATGTTACATATGATGATTGTGACTATCATAAGTATACCCTTGAATTTGTGTTATTTTTATAACTTTTTCTACCTTTTTTTAATTGGCTTCTAAATCTCTATCATTATATTTTTTGTGTAGTTTCAGAGAATTCTGAAATTATATTTCAATACCTGAATAGAGTATGCTGATTCAGTTGCTAAACATATAACAAAGGCCTCTGATTATGCATATGCACACACACACCCTAACATGTATGTATACAACTGTGCACTTAATTTTCAGGTACAATTATAGCAACAGCATACACAAATTTGATATTTTCACATCCTAATGACCAGTTAGAAATCTGGCTGCAGTCTTAGTAATTGTATGTCCAAATTATGTGAGCAACTGAACACATTTTTATTTGTGATCCTATATTTTGATATTTTGAAAATAAGAAATAAGTTCCTCTAGTGCTCCCTGTAGTATGAACTTGACCTATCTTTCCAAAGAGACCAGTCTGGGGTTCAGTGGCCACCAGGAAGCCTGTGACAGTACAGTTGCTTCATAAATCATGAGGATTCCAAACCATCTAAACTAATAGGAGTTTTGCTATTGACATTAAAGGTTATGGGACAAGGCTCTTGGTTGGTAGAGAGGCAGTAAGATTTTAATTATGAAAAGTTCTGCAAAACTCATAACTCATTAGATCACAATAAATGAACTGTTTCCTATTCTACATGTCCTGTTATTAACAACAGTCATTTACATCATGGAGTCTCACATAGCCCAGAGTCAAGAATCCCATCATATTGAATGCTGTATAAACACTATGCCCACAAAAGCTCATGATACATGTTTTGTTAATCTATAAAGTGCTACCAGACCATTTGTTGTTTTTTAAGTTTAACTTGTAAAAAAGACATCCTGCTCTGTGCTCTGACAACCTATGATTTAAAGCCTCATGACTGGTACAGCAGCTTGAGGCCTGATCTTCTCCTCACATCAAATTCACATCAGTGTCACTTTACTGACTTAAATTGATTTACTTCTGATTTACATTATTATAAGTAAGAGAAGATTAAGGCTTTACATTTTCTCTTTGAAAGCCTAGCAACTAGAGTTGCTTGTGCTCTAGTCAAAGCCTCTGAGAGTTCTAATCTGCCTAGTATAAGTGTAAATTATTAACATCCCTTACATTCAAGGGAAATCACAAGGATTTTTATGAAAAAATAAATGTCCATGCTAAGAAATAAAAAGTAACCCCACCATAAAATAAAGAGCTGAACCTTGGAGACGGCATGCAATATTTCATGGCCCATTCCCTGCTCACAAAGACTACAATTCTATGGAAATTAGAATTGTGCAAGCAAAACACACCTTCATATGCCATAATGACAATCTAGATATGTCATTGGTTTTAGATGCAGATGTAGATTTGCTACATGTTTATTTTAGTCACTATTCTGTTACATTTGGAGAATTCATACTCTACAAAAATACTTTTTTATTGCTTTGAAACCTATTTATTCTTTATCCTAAGCATTTTCTACACTAGACTTATCCTAAAGTGAAGCAGCAGCCTTGGTCCCAGAGGCTTTACATATCTCTCTAGTTCAGTAAGCTGATGCTTATCCCATCAAAGATACAACACTTGCACATTTTTTATGCTCAGCTAAAAATAAAAGCTGCCTTTGAGGTTTTTCTTCTACTCGCTCATGCAGAGGGAAAGGGGTGGAGACAGGAAGATACTTTCCCGCAAGCTGCATATATCTACAGTTCAAAGAGGCACTTAATTTCTATGCTAAAAAACAGAAATGTAGCAAAGAGCTAAGAACAGAAAAGGATAATTTCAAAATTCCTAACTGTAAGATACTTTATACATATTATGTTAGTGTACAGTACGTAACAGACTCACCAGACAGAAGCATCAAAAAAGAAATTTAATTTCTTTTGATTTTTAAAATGCACTCCATCCAGTTTTTGGAGTAAATGTACACTTACAGCATAGCAGTAATTTAGGATCAAAGACAAGCAAGCTAATCATTCTCAAACCCCCTACCTCCGTCACCAATCCCCACTCCAATTTTTTCTACTCAATCCACTAGCTCAGCCTTATTCCCCTACCTCTCAGGAAAAGCATGAAAGAACACATGGGATTCATGGTGTCATCATCATAATAAAATATAGCTTTCTTGAACCAAAGAAGGAAATACATTGCACAGCTATGGATCCCTCGCTGAGAAAACGCAGCTTCCAACTTGATCACACTTAAACTAGATATTATTTTGCCCAGATAATGACAATCATCACTGTCTCTCACAGGGATATAGATGGGATCAGAAGAAATCAGCACTCAACTCATTAAAAAAAAACTAAAGACATTTTGCTCTAATGGAGCAAATAAAATATCTCATACATCTGGTTTTGATTATATTATATTACTCATCAGAATTCCCACAAAATAATAAATGATTTTCTGGGCTAGAAAATTCTTGAAAATTTCCACATCTTTTCCATGTTTAAAATAATGTATTATTACCCTGCTTTAAGATGAATCAGGAGATTCCAAGTATCTGCTTTGTGGCTTGACATGGCATCTCTTACTTCTGGCAAAATATGCCCTCAAAAAGATTTCTAATCATCATTGTGAAAGACATGGTATGCATTGAGAACTTATACCATCTCGGTCTGGAAGGTCATTGCTAGACTTACATTGTCTTTTATCTCAGTTCACTGATTCTAATGTGCAAAGCCGTTGTGTTCAACATAACACTCTTTACACGTGTAGGTCTTCCCATAGCAGTTTTTGTGTTCTGCAACATCACATAATGTTACATGTTGCTATCTGCTATATTTTTTCATTGTTAGGAAAAGTTTGTATAGTATGTTGGCAACAAATAGATATCTCAAATAAATATGGATATGAAAAATGAAACAATCATTTAAAAAGCATTAAAGAAGTGAAAACCTATGCCTAACTAAATTGGTAGACTATATAATGAAAAATGCCTAAAACAACACAGAGAAAACAAGCAGGGTACTTCACAGAAAAGGTTAAATTTCATTTTACATTGAGTAAAAGCCTAGTTCAAACACTGATAATCAGAAACATTATTTTAAACAGATTTATGTGCATCTGAGGTCTGGAAACATGAGATTTTGCCTACCTTCTTCAGGGATCAATGATAAAGAATACATTCCCAAATAACAGATATGGCAGGCTGTGTGATTGTGGGAAGTGGGAACTGGCAAAATAACTTGCCACATGAATCACAGATCTCAGTTCTGTTCTTTAACATAATTGGAACAGATGAGAGACATGGTAGTATTAAAGCAAATTTAACAATGTGCCAGTGTTTTGTGGAATCCAGTCTATCAATAGAGTAAGTTATCAAAATAAATCCCTGCAAAGATTGAGGAAGAAAGGGAAAATAAAGTTTATTCACCCCTGCTGAAAACCATTATGTTTATGTTTAATTGAAAATCTAACATAAATTATCTGATTCTATGGAAGCCTAAAGACACTTTTATACTCATCATTTGAAATACCCTCTAGTATTTAGAGAATAGTCTGCATATTATTTCAATTTATAGTCCATAGAACCAAGCTATATGCTTTAGATATCTGGATGAGCCTAACATCATTGCCATATCAAAAAGGAACGGAGACAGCAGACACCATTGCCTTGTACCCTGGGGTTACATTGTTGGTTGTGACATGAGAGATTGAATGATAAAATAACCAAAACACTTTGGACCCAGATCCAACTTTCTGTAAGATATAAAACATATCTCACGCCACACTATCAAAAGACTTTTCTGCGTCTAAGGCAGTGGTTTTCAACTCGTTTCAGTCCATGGACCACCAGGCCAATCAAAAAATTTTCATGGACCATCTCCAGCACATGTAGCACAGGACAAATGACACAGCTACTGCTTAGTACGACGGCGGCAGCTACGCTGACGCTCAGAGCCTCAGACAGAAGTTACTGGCAACACAAGGAGGTTGCGTCCTAGGTGACGTTATGGATGACACTCCATGTGCTTGTGAACATGGCATAAAACAGTCTAATGGTGGCGCCTGCTCATGCCGTGTGACTTTGGACAATGTTCCTGGAGACCACCAAAAAATTCACCAGGGACCACCAGTGGTCAATGGACCACCAGTTGACAACCACAGATCCAAGGCTATTGTGACTTGTGATTTGGGCTACATATTTCAATTCTAAATCAACAAGTTACTGAAGAATTTTAAAACCAGGGCATCCGCTGACAAACTTGACTTCATTTGGGAGTATGACAGAATCTCAAAACCTTTCCAGTCTCATCATCAGAACTTTTGCCAATATTGTAATAGTTGATAGTGCTACTAACAAATGAACTTGGTCTGTAATTGGAATGTCATACATCTCTACCTGATAGGAATAACCAAAACTAGGACTTCACTCAGTGTAGGGGGAAGGGTGCTCTTTAGGAGTAACTCATTAAACACTGTGTCAGACAGGAAGTAAGTGTCTATGGAATTTGTCAGAATTATGCTCAGGGCTTTTCCCACTTTCATGTCTTAGCCACCACATTTAATTTATCCTCCACTGGAGATGCATCAAGATTTTGATACTTCACTGCAATAATTTGTAATTCCCAGGTATCACAATGGGGATATGGGGTTCTCCATATAATTTAATAAGACACCTCTGCACAGTTTCAGGGTCATCAAGTTTAGGTCTATACATATTCACAATGCTTAGTTAAGATCCATTTATAGTGACTTTAAGGATTAAAGATCTACCCTGATCATTTGTAATTGACTCAGAGGCTTATCATCAATATTTTACGGAAGAGGATGGCAACCCCTCTGGATGTGGATGAGAAGCAGCAAGACATTGCTATTTCTCACCCAGTCACATTCTAATTTAGCAGCCTTCTCTGAGGTCAAGTGTGTCTCCTGAAAAAGCTCTAACACCCACTTTTGCTTTCTTTCAAAGATTTTAGAATAATTAAATGTCCTGAAGATGAAATAAGACAGTAAAATTAATGAAAATATGGTATGAGTTTGGATCAAGTCAGATTCATGTTTGCTTTGTTGCAATGCATTTCCCAGGTTAACAATGCCTGATAAACAAGGGATATGCTCCTACAGGACTGAAAATAAGGAAAAATAAATAACCTCTGTTATTGTAGTAAACTGGCCAAAGCAGGTGACCTTCCATATGGGTGGTGGATGAAGCATCTGCTTCGGAGGCAGTAGCTTCCCCGCCTGCCTCTTTTGCCTGTGGCCACATCTATGCCTCATCTCTTCTCTAGTGTCTCCCTTCTCTCTTCCTGCTCCCTCCCCCCCCCACTCCTAGTCACCACATGTGTATCTCCTTCCAGCCAAATCCCTGAACTCAAGCAAATGATATTTATGGTGAATAAGAAGAAAACCTCCAATCTTCTGAGGTTTCTTTCTAAAGAAAATGGAGCATGTTTTCCACTGTATGCCAGATTATGTTTGTGAAGTCTGGACATACAGAAGGTGCCTAATTAAAAGCACAGAATTTGGGAAGAAAACATGGAGGTCAGACAACTTCCTGGAAATCTCAGATGGGGGAGAGAGGGCCTAATAAACCTGCTTTCAACACCAAGGCGTACCTCTTCCCTGAAATTTTACTTTCCCTTTCTCTTATCTATAAAAGTAATGAGTCACTTTGAAGGGACGCTTAAGTGATCACAGGAAAAGGAGAGGAGCAGAAACAGGCGAGGAGGAGGGAGCAGGTGCATGGCACGAGGGGGTAGGGACAGGAAACCCACCAGACACTAGCAAGTGGGGAGGAGGCTACAAACTGACCAGGGAGGCGACTGTTATAAGAGTGTGGGGAGAGAGAGCAAGAAGTGGAGAGTACCCAACAGCTATCTCTGCAGGGCTGGTTGGGCTAGGCAAATCCCTCCCCACCACTCCACTAGCACGGAGAAGGAGGACTATGGGGAAAGTCCATGGGGAGAGAACAAAGGGAGGAAAGAAAAACCCAGCAGTGGGCTCAGCAGGAACTGAGTTGGGAAAATGAAACCAAACCCACCACCACTCCACACATTACCAAGGTGGGGGAGGCTGAGCAGGGAGAAGGCAAGTGGAGCACTCAGAAGAGCGAGCAGCAGTTGGACTGGGGCAGTAAGGATGGGGGGAGAGGAGGAAACTTCACACAGATCAAACAGGGGAGGCTGAGCAGAGACAGGGCAAGGCAGGGAATTCTCTGTCTGGGGCCAACTGAGCAGGGCGAGGGCAAAGGAGGAGGGCTATAGATCAGTGGGCTATAGATCAGTCCCCTAACCACTTTCTAGAATACATGGGATATGGCGATTAGATAGACTTAAATATTCTAGCAACTAAGGAAAGTGATATTGCCCATGTTACAGAAAGTTTAACTATGGCACAGAAAGGATAAGTGGTTACCCGAGGCCATAAAGCAAGTCCTCAATTAAACTGGAAATAAAACTCAGAAGTGACTTTCAGTCCCATGCTTTGACAATGAGAGAGTTCTCTATTCTTTTGAAAAACAGGAAGTAAGAAATGAAGAGCCAGCACTTTTCCAATCATATGGAGCTGAACATATGACTATGTGAGTTCCTTGGCCCATCTTATTATTACAACACACATTATTAGAAGATTTACCCTCATTGCTCCAGTCCCTAACTCAAATAAGTTTTGTTTTTCTTCATTTAAATCATTATTCTAGAGAGGATGAAGGGTTCAATATGAGGAGAAGAAAGGACTATCCCAGCTCATTCTCATTCTAGCAACTTGGGACCAGGCGAGAAATGCCTGTCCGTGACTGCTGCAGCTGCAATGGGCACAGATGAGGGTGCGGTGCATATTCCCCAGCTGGGGGACAGACAGACACACAAACAGTCAAACTCTTTGAAATAAATAGTAGATTACTGTACCTTTCTCCACCTCTGTGCCCTACTGGCTCAAAGGGGCTATAGCAGATACGGTCCCCATCTCTGGTCCCTCGCTGCCCACTCCTGTGATCACTCTATAATATAACTCCTCCAAAATCTAACCTCTTTCCATTTTATGAGAAACTGTACCTCCTGCTCACTTTGGTTGCCAACCTCCCTCTCTCCGGGCGTAGTCAGCCCCAGGTCTCCCCATGGCCACTGGGGAGGGCCAGGCCAAGGCGTGGCAGCTCTGGTCTCCCCCTTCCTGCCCCCCAGCCACCGGGTAAGGTTGAGGCTGCACCAGTCCTGGTTCTCCCCCACCTGGCTAGCCCCTGCTCTTCTCCCCTCCCTAGTAGAGGCCAGCCCTGACTCTACCTCCCCAAATCCCTCGGCTGTGCCAGCCCTGGCTCTCCTCCACCCCCCAGCCACTGGGAAGGGCTGAGGCCGCACCAGCCCTGGCTCTACTCGCTCCTCCTCAGCCTCAGTGGCCCTGGGAGGAAGGTGCAGCACTTCAGGCCTGGCTCTTTCCCTCTAGCCACCACCTTGCCATGCCTGTCTCTCTCTCCCCAGCCACTGGGGGGTTAGGCCAAGGCTGCAGCAGGTCTGGCTCTCTCCCGCCAGATGCCGGGGGGGGGAGGGGTTATGCTGGGTTGAGAGTGCGGCAGGCCCAGCTCTTTACCCCATGGTTGCCAGGGGATTTGGCCGAGCCGAGGCCTTGCCAGGCCCAGTTCTCTCTCCCTAGGTGCTGGGGTGTTGTGCTGAGCTGAGACTGCTGCAGGCCCAGCTTGCCACCCCCTGGCTGTGAGGGAGTGGTGTGAGTTGAAGCCTCACCAGGCCCAGCTCTCTCTCCCTGGCTGCTGGGGGTTTGGGCTGGGCCAAGGCTAGGGTGTTTCAAGCCTGGCTTTCTCCTGCCGGCCGCCACCTCGCCATGCCCAGCTTTCCCCATGGCCACTGGAGGGTTGGGCTGGGCTGAGGCTGCAGCAGGCCTGGCTCTCTCACCCCGGCTACTTGGGGGCTGGGCCAAGACAAGGCTTTACCAGGCCCATCTCTCTCCCCACAGGCGCTGGGGGTTGGGCTAAGCTGAAGCCTTGAAAGGCCTCTCTCTCTCTCTCTTTCTCTTTCTGGCAACTGGGTGGTTGGACTGGGTTGAGGCCGCAGTGCAGCAGGCCCAGCTCTTTCTGCCTGTTGGTGTGTTTGGCAGGGCTGAAGCCTCGCCATGTCTGGTTCTCTCCCTTTAGCCACCAGGAGGTTGGGCCAGGCTGAGGCTGTGGTGTGACAAGCCTGGTTTCCCCCAAAGCACCAGCAAAGTGGGAGGACAGAGGCTGTGTGGCACCGCCCCCCTCCCAAGCACCATGGAGGTGGGAGGGAGGGAAGAAGAAGGCAGGATTCAGAGTGACGTGGTGATGTCACTGTTGTCCCACAGGAAAAGTTTTTTTTATATAGAGTGACAATCAAATTCCAGGCACGTCTCATTGAATTGTCACAACCAAACCTTTACATTGCTTTAAGTTATGATAAGAGGAAGCCGCATACCAAATGTGGTGGCCCTAGCTCTTATAATTTAGGAGGAGCTCTTGAACAAATGGACTCACAGATGGACAGACAGACAGACGCAAATTTTTAAAATATATAGTAAGAAGAAAGAAGAGACTATAAAATTCAGGATTCCCATTACACAAACAAGTTGTTTGGTGCAGCTGGGACATCCTAAATTGCATATGTAAAGACAAGAGTTAATTGCATATGTTTTTAGCTCTCACCATGTGTCATTAAAATGTACCATTTGTCAAACTGACTTTGGCAACTCCAGAAATAGTTTCACAGCTTTTAGTCCCTTCATCTATAAAAGCTCTGTGCTAATGGGCTCATATTAACTGATCTGCTCGGTCAGCAGACAGAAAACAAATTGGAAGTTAAGCAACCAGTGAAACAACGATAAGCCCTAAACTATTTAAATATTGTGATTGATTTAAAAATAACAAAGGTATCTCTGATGTACTGTTTACAGTGACTCTTGCTGAAAGGGAAGGTTACTCACCAGTGCAGTAGCAGTAACTGGAGTTCTTCGAGATGGTTGTCCCTGTGGGTGCTCCACCTTTACGTGAGTTCTCCACATTTAGGTGTGTCAGCACCATTGCACCTTTGATCAGAGATTTGTGATAGCAGTGCCCATGGCTGGCCATATGCGTGGAGTGCTGGCATTCATTTTGAAGAGGCTACTATGCATGTGCAGCTGGCCACCTCCTCAGTTCCTTTTCTGACCTGGATGTGCTCGAGTCTGAAGCAGAGAGGAGGAGGGTGGCTGGTGGAACACCCACAGGGACAACCATTTTGAAGAACTCCAGTTACTGCAAGGGTGAGTAACCTTCCCTTCTTCTTTGAGGAGTGTCCCCGTGGGTGCTCTACCTTTAGGTGATTATGAAGCAGTATTCGTAATAGGAGATGGGAGCTTCAGCAAGTGAGAGTCTGTGACCGAAAGTATTGTGAGGCTTTGGGAGGACCAGAAACAATTCATTTGCATATTCATCATTTGCTTAATGAATATGCAAATATGCAAATGCCTGTTACCAGTCCTCCAAAATCTCATGAATAGATTTACTGGTTCCCGTGTCAAAAAGTTTGGGAACCCCTGATGTAGATAGTATCATGAGCTTTTGTGGTAGGTGGTGGAAACCACTGTGAAGGCTGCCATTGTTGCATTTGTTGTTGAGGCGTAGGAGAGGATTGTTGCTTGATTGGACAGCATGTCCTCATCATCACTATACATTGGGGAAGCTGAAGTGGCTGGAGTAGATGAGAAAGTATACCTTGAGGTGTTTGGGGTACTGTTGGTGCCGAATAGAGGAGTCCCCGGTACCAAGTTTACAGAGAGCTTCACTGCCATTGTAAAGTGTGGTATCAGCAGGGGAGGGGGTAGTACTGCAGGCTGCGAGGTGTTAATTAGAATGCTGCTGCTTTGTGTGTGAGGTTGACACTGAGTGTTTTGGCAGTGCTAATGCTGCCACCTCAGGCAAAGCACTCGTGCTCGGTGTCGTTTGCTGGCAGTGTATATTCCTCACTGTGGTTGCTGCCAAGGATGTTTTAGCCGGTGTCAACGAGGAGGCTTTGCACTTCTCCTCTGTTGGTGCCTTAGCTGAGGTGTGTTCTCTGTGCTTGGGGACACAGTTCCTTCAATTGCTGGTCCTGCTTGTAGGTTGCTTGTCTGACCCCTTTTGTTCTTGGGGTGGGATTGCAGTGTTTTTATGGAGAAGACAGTTCCTTAGGAGAGAGTCAGTCCCAGAGGAATAATAGGACCTTTTCTTTGGGTGAGTATTATCCTGGTCCTTTGGACTCAATCCGATGGCATCTCTTCAACCCCATACCAGGTGATTTCTGTCTGGGAGGGGTAGATTGCTCAGGGTCAGAACCCAAAAGAGCCTTTTTCTCCAGCTGGAGCATTTTTAGTTGTAATTCTCTTGATCTTCTGGAGCAGGCTATCAACTTCTGACAATGAGGACAGTGTTCTGTGGGGTGCTCTTCCCCCAGACAGTGGACCCACTGTTTGTGTCCATCAGACTTAAATGGATAGCCTGCAGCCTGTACATTTTTGAATCTGGGTGAACCAGGTATTTCCCAGACTCCAGTCCAGTTTGCATGGAACTGCTATGTCCACATAACTTCTTCTCTAAAAAAAACTAATTATGCTAAGGCTTATCTACAGAAGCTCTTTTTTAAACTATCGCTAAAATCTAAGAGAAAGTTTAATGCGTATCAACTAGGAAAAGATTTCTGAGGTAATATCTATCTAAAACAACTGGCTAATTATATAACTTGTCAATGAGGTAAAGGGTGACAGCTGAGCCGGCGCAGTAGCCTCTTCACCAAAGCTGGCGCAGTAGCCTCTTCACAATGCATGGTGGACTGTCACAAATCTCCGATCAGAGGCACAGCGGCGCTGATGCATCTAAAGATGGAGCACCCACGTAAAGGTGGAGCATCCATAGGAACACTCCTCAAAGAATCTCTCAATTTCATTGTGTAGAATACAGTAGAGAAAATATCTGTCATAAAATTTTCAAATAGTAATAGAGAGGTAGCCGTGTTAGTCTGATCTTGCTAAAACAAAAGGAAAAACTATGTAGCACTTTAAAGACTAACATGATGGTTTAATAGGTAATGAACTTTCGTGGGCCAGACCCACTTCCTCAGATCATATTCTGGAAGAGAATTGGCATGACCATATATACCAAAGGAATACAGTGAAAAAAGTGACCACATTATTAAACTGACAAATCAGATTTAGTAAATACTGAGGCTATGTCTAGATTACATCCCTTTTTCGGAAAAGGGATGTAAATTAGACATATCGCAATTGCTAATGAAGTGGGGATTTAAATCCCCGCTTTTTTTTGGCACAGAGCTTTGTTGGAGAAAAGCCAGTCTAGACGCTGATCTTTTGAAAAATAAAACCTTTTCTGAAAGATCATTTATCCCTTATTTCAAGAGAACACAACAGAAGGTAATCAACAAAGATGCAGACAGCATTTACCTCTGAAAGTTGTAAACTTCTGTCTCTAGAAGGCAGAACATCAGGGAGAAAGTTACACTGATATAACATTGATTTACACTGCTGTATCAATCCTAGAACGTTTTTTCCCTTCCAGACATTTTCTTCAATAATTACCTCACATTCTGACAAGTTCTGTATATTGATATTACTGTTGATTCTTATGAGTAGACCTGAGCGCTATATCTAGTATGATTGACTCCCATGCTATTGTTTGTCTATAATTTCCTCAATTTCTTCCAGCCAATTCTACCTGACAGTTGACAAACTTTATCTTATCATATTATTAAAATTGTTGTAGCATTGAAGAACAAAGCACAGGCTACCATTTTTGATGCAGTCCTCATATCTGTTTTAAATGATTAAATATGTTTTCTGTTCAAAAGATATGCGAGCTTTGGAAATGTCAGATATGCTTTAAAATGCAAATCAAGATTTGTAAAGCTATAAACACCTTAAAAGGACTCTACCTTAGGTGGAATGAAACCAAAATGTAAGTCACAGCAAAATAATTTTGTTACCATTCTAAAAGTAAAAAAAAACTGTGAAAAAACAACCTTGCAGCCATGCCGCTGTAGCACTACACTACCTATGCTGATGGAAGAGGGTCTCTTTTAAGTGTAAATATTTTACTTCCCTGAGAGGTACTAGCTAACTGAATGGAAGAATTATTCCACCAACTTCTTGCTGTCTACCTTGGGGATTAGATCAGCTTAAGTATGTTACTCAGGGATGTCGGTTTTTTACACCTCTGCGCAATGTAGCTGGATTGCCATAGCAGAAATGAGGCTGCAGGGACCAAGCCCCAGGAATTCTTAGTTCTGCATGTCATAATATGACAGTGACTCAAACAGTAGAGTCTTGCCCACATGCTCAGGGTTTAGCTGATCGCCATATTTGGGGTCGGGAAGGAATTTTCCTCCAGGGTAGATTGGCAGAGGCTCTGGAGGTTTTTCGCCTTCCTCTGTAGCATGGAGCACAGATCACAGCTGGAGGATTCTCTTCATCTTGGGGTCTTCAAAGTATATGAAGGCTTCAATATCTGAGATATAGATGAGAGGATTATTCTAGGAGGGGGTGGGTGAGATTCTGTGGCCTGCATTGTGCAGGAGGTCAGACTAGATGATCATAATGGTCCCTTCTGACCTTAAAGTCTATGAGTCTATGAGTAGAAATATTATGATACTGAAAATGGACATTTTATTGTACTTAGAACAATCATTGTTTCAGGCCTTATAAGAATATACCTTGTAACCATCTAACAATATAGCTTGCTATATAGCGTTACAGGCCATTAATAATAATTTTATAAAGAGTGGATGTGTTTCCTTTCATCACAGTAATTGGTAAGATTATGTATGAAATACAGTTTATGTGACAGTGTGGCAGGATTATAAAATGATGTAGTCTCTTCAGATGTTATTTGTACCTGGTTTCAAGCAGTATCAATCACAGTCTTATACTGGGAAAAGTAAATTTATTCTCAGATTTCTATATCCATTGTTAAAGTGCCTTTTTATTATTTTAACCTGTGTAATTTAGGAAACCATGGCTTCCAACTGCAGTGCACAGTTGCTTCTAACCAACTGCTGAAAACATATTTCCTCAGTGTATTTTCTTATAGTATTGCCCTGCTTTGGTTTACTACAGAATATTTCTTACTATGGATGTAATGAAAATATGAATTTACAAAAGACCAAACTGTAAAGAGGCCAAAAAAGGAATAAAAGAAGCTCAGCTGGAATATGAAGACTTCCTAGTGGGCAGTAACTTCTAGTCAATCATTTAAAATGACTTGCTGTTAAGTGACAGCTTTTCTTTTCTTACATTATACGAGACCTGGAAGGTTTTATTAGCCTGCGTATGACTTTTTCCAATACATGCCTACTGAGATATTAAATAATAAAAATATATGTTCAAATAATAGGAGTCTAATATTAATCCCATAATGTGGTTGTCACTTTCCTAAACACTATGACTACGTCTAGACTGGCATGATTTTCCGCAAATGTTTTTAACGGAAAAGTTTTCCGTTAAAAGCATTTGCGGAAAAGAGCATCTAGATTGGCATGGACGCTTTTCTGCAAAAGCACTTTTTGCGGAAAAGCGTCCGTACCAATCTAGACGTGGTTTTGTGCAAGAAAGCTCTGATCGCCATTTTCGCCATCGGGGCTTTTTTGCGCAAAACAGTTTTTAGCTGACTACACTGGCCCTCTTGCACAAAAACATTTCCGGAAAAGGGCTTTTGCCCGAACGGGAATGTCAAAGCATTTGCGCAAGAAGCACTGATTTCGGACAGTAGAACGTCAGTGCTTTTGCACAAAATCAAGCGGCCAGTGTAGACAGCTGGCAAGTTTTTCCTCAAAAGCAAATGCTTTTGCGGAAAAACTTGCAAGTCTAGTCGCAGCCTATGAAAACAAGGAACTTCCTGGAATGAAATTCAGAACTCCTCCCTGCTCCAAAAAAATGACTTCTAATGTGACAAGCTTTTAGCTATAATTATGATTGGGCTGGTATTATGATAGATACATGGTTCTGATACCTCTGAGCAGATCACAGTAGTACAAATCCAAGCCTGCTAATACAAGACATTATATAAGATAGTTCTCTGTTTGAAAATATCTGGAATTTGTATCTAAGAATAAATGATTTAAGAACACAGCATATTTCAAGGGTCCTTACTGATTTAGCCTGGGTTGCTTTTTAAAGATTTCTATGGATTGCCAACCTTTCAAATAAGTCATCACTAATTAATGTTTTCCCTAGAAGTCAGGCACTACTGTAAATATTTTCCCTACTGTACTAAAGAGCAATACTGCTTACAGTACCAACCAGCTCCATGTCAGGGGTCTGGCAGGAAGAGAGAGACAAGAGTCATGTAATTTAAAGATTGTCAAAGACTGTGAAAAGAAGACTACATCGAATTACCACCACTACAGTAAGGCAGACGGACCACTACAGCATTGATTATAACAAGCCAAGTTTCTGAGCCATTCAATCTGAATTTAAAACTCCAAAAAAGTATCAAATTGTTTCTGGGATTCTGCTTTGGCCCATTATGTATACATCTGAGTAACTTGGATTTAATGTTATGTGCATGGTTTGGGTAAATAACTGGTAAATTAATACACTCAATTTACATGAAAGACCAAAATTACTTTAGAAAGGAAACTGGGGAGTCCTTATAAAAACAAAAAACAGGACTATGTAGCACTTTAAAGACTAACAAGATGGTTTATTAGGTGATGAGATTTCGTGGGCCAGACCCACTTCCTCAGATCAAATAGTGGAAGAAAATTGTCACAACCATATATACCAAAGGATACAATTAAAAAAATGAACACATATGAAAAGGACAAATCTAATTTCAGAAAAGAAGGGGGACGGGTGGGGGGGGGAGTAAATGTCTGTGAGCTAATGATATTAGAGGTGATAATTGGAGAAGCTATCTTTGTAATGGGTAAGATAATTAGAGTCTTTATTCAAACTTAAGTGTAAAGTGTCGAATTTAAGCATGAATGACAGTTCAGAGGTTTCTCTTTCAAGTGTAGTCTTAAAAGGCCTTTGAAGCAGGATGCAGGCAATCAAGTCATTGAGACAATGTCCTTGCTGGTTGAAATGGCAGGAAACTGTTTTTTCTTTGTGATCCTGTCTAATATCTGTTTTGTGGGCATTGATCCTTTGACTAAGTGTCTGAGATGTTTGTCCAATGTACATAGCAGACGGATGCTTTTGGTACATGATAGCATAAAGAAACACTCAAGAAAAGTTCAAAGGTGGGGGGGGGGTGACATAAATTTAAAGGAAGAAATTACTCACCTTGTGCAGTAACAATGTTTTTTTGAAATGTGTGTTCCTGAGGGTGCTCCACTCAGGTGTTGGTGAATCCTTGCACCAGTGAACAGAGATTTTTATCCCATCAGTACTTTCTTGTGCTGCACATGTGCAGCAGCTGTCTTGCACTGTTTTTGTCTGTTAGCTGTGCGTGTGGTGCAAGTCTCCCTCCATTTCTTTTCTACCAGAAATATTATAATTGACTCCAGAGTAGAGGGGAGGAAGGGAGGGTAGTGGAGCACCCACAGGGGCACACATCTCAAAGAACCATTGTTACTGCACAAGGTGAGCAACTTCTTCTTTTCCTTTGAGTATTGTCCCTGTAGGCGCTCCACTCAGGAGACTGAAAAGCAGTAGCCACAGTGGTGGCGGTGGGCCATTGGAGTCATCTGCTAGAAGAAGCAAGGATGATGTCACCCACAGATGTGGTAAGAACTGGTCCTTGCTGAAGTGCATAATGTTGTGTGAAAGTATGTGAGGAAGAGCATGTAGCTGGCCTGCAGATGTTGGCTAGTGGTACGTTGCATAAAAAGGCAATTGATGCAGCCATCACTTTGGTAGAATGGGCAGTGACTAGTTGCAGTGGCTCTGTTTCGAAGTCTGTAGCAAGTATTTATGCAACTTGATATCCATCTGGATATGTGTTGTGTGGAGACAGCTGTTTCCTTAGTAGGACTGGATGTGAATATAAAAAGTCTATTAGATTTTCTGAAAGACTTAGTCCTTCTTGTATTGAGGGTGTGTAATGTCACCTCCTTCGGGGAGTCATGTGGTTTGGGATGGTAAATGGGCTTGTTGATATGGAAGTCAGAAACTACCTAAAAACTGAGGTCTGAGGATAATCTTGTTCTTGATGAAAAGTGTATAGGGTGGACTTGACATGAGGGCTACAGTCTCACCTACCTATTGTGCAGATATGATAGTGACAATGAAGGATGCCTTCATGGCCATGTGTTGCATTGAGGCCATCGCTAAAAGTTCAAAAGATGGTCTTGTCAATGAGTCCAACACAAGGTTTAGATCCCATGATGGGACCAGTGGGCTTATGTGTGGACATGCTTTTGATAGGCTGGCTAAGAACCGCATGGTGATCAGGTGAGCGAACACCGAGACATCATTTACCAGGTCATAGAAGACCACGATAGCAGAGAGATGGACTCTTATGGAGCTGATGAAGAGCCCCGCATTGCTGAGGTCCATTAAATATTTGAATATGGTAAGTATTGAGGAGGTATGTGCTCATAGATGGCGCTGACTGCAACTTTCCTGAAACCTTTTCCATTTATTTTGATAGGTGTACCTCACAGAAGTGTGATGACTGCTGAGGAGAATCTGTTTCACTCTCTGGGAGCAGGTAAGTTTGTCATTCTGGAACCACAGAGAAACCAGGCTGTGAGCTACGGAGTCTGAGGGTTCAGATGGTATGTTTGTCCATTGGGTTGAGTTAGCAATGGGAAGTGATAGGAAGGGGAATGGGCTTGGTAATTGACATAAGGAAACTAATGCTGTCTCAACCAATATGGCACTATTAGGATGATCTTCACTCAGTCTGTCTGGATCTTGTGGATTACCCTGGAGATCAGGGGAATTGGGGTGAATGGAGCTCTCCATTGTATAGTGAAAGCATCTCCTGGGGAATATTTGCCCTGGCCTGCTCAGAAGCAGAAGTGGGGACATTTTTGGTGAAGAGGTCTATGCCTGGAAACCTCCACTGTTGAAAAATAGGATGATTTTGAGGCTGAACTCCCACTTATGCTGTTGAGAAAATTTTCTGATCAGTTCATCTGCTCTAGTATTCTGTTGACCTGGTATGTACATTGCAGTTGGTGTAATTTTGCTTTTCATGCACCAGTTCTAGAACCTGATTGCCTCGGCACATAGTGAGCGTGATCGAGCACCCCCATCTGTTAATATAATGCATTCATGGAGTGTTGTTCATGAGAAGACAAATGGTATGGCTTTGGATGAGTGGTAGGAAATGCAGGCAAGCATTGTGGACCACCTGGTATTCCAAAATATTGATGTGCAGTCTTGTGTCTTGGTATGACCATCTGCCCTGCACTGTGTGCTATCCGCAGTGAGCACCAAAGCCTAGAAAGGAAGCATCTGTACTGATTATCCGGGAGGGGTCTGGGCAATGGAAGGTCACTCTGGACAGAAGACAGTTGGCTAGTGGGCAGGTCCACCATTGCAGCAATGTCATCACTAACTTTGGGGGTAATCTGTTTGGTGAGGCTATGTCAGTTGGGAATATATATTGACACCAACCAGGTGTGTAGGCATCTCATGTGCAGACTCGTGAGGGATATCAAGAAGGTCATGGCCGCCATGTGCCGTAGGGCCTGTAGGTATGTGCAGACAGTTGTCACTGGGGCCTGTAGAATATTTTGTACAACGTCACACAGGGTCTGAAAATGGCTCAGAAGGAGAAATGCTCTGGCCACCATAGAATCCAGTGCTGCTCCAATTAATTCTATTCTCTGGGTGGGATCCAGAATAGATTTCTGTTTGTTTATTAAAAGACCCAGGTGAATAAAAATGTCTCAGGTAAGATCTGTCATGGTCATTGTGTGTTGTAGAGAAGACCCCTTGACCAAGCAATCATCAAGGTACAGGAATATGATAACTCCCCACTTTGTGGAAGGCTGTGACCAAGGTCTTCGAAAACATGCGTGGTGCTATCGACAGTCCAAAGGGGAAGACATGATACCTGTAATGTTCTTTGCCCACCGTGAACTGGAGGAACTTCCTCTTAGCCGGGTGTGTTGTTATATGAAAATATGCATCTTGGAGGTCAAGGGATGAGAACCAGTCCCCCATATCCAGTGCCAGAAGGATGGTTCCCAAAGTTACCATCTTGAACTTGTTGTTGTGTAAGAACTTGTTAAGTTTCCTGAGATCTGAGATCGGCCTGCATCCCCCTGTCTTTTTGAAAGTGAGGAAATAGTTGGAATAGAACCCTCTTCCATGAAACTCTGGTGGAACTCGCTCTATGTACCCTAGGAATAGTTTTTGAGTGTCTGCTTGTAGAAAGGGCTCATGAGAGGGGTTCCTTAAGAGGCATGGGGAAGGAAGGTGGGTAGGGAGCATAGGCATAAAGGGGATGGTGTTGCCAGTCCTTATAATCTTGAGGCTCCATAGTGATGAGAGCTTATTGGTGGTAAAAGGGTCTCAACTGATGGTGGAATGTGTGGATGGTATGCACTGGATCTAGAGGGTGGTTGTTCATGCTCTTGACCATACCTTCAAATGTGCTGCTTGGGTGCAGCAGATTGGGGTGTGGATGCTTGAGCATGTTGTGACCTTCTATTGGTCCGTTGTTTAGACCTGTTGTCAAATGGCCTCTGATGTTGCCTCTAGTAGGAGGTATTCCTAGATCTCTGGTATGGGGTGTATCTCCTCCTCTTATTGAGCGGCTTATACATTCTGAGTGTCCGAAGGGTTATGCGTGAATCTTTAATTGACTGGAGTACTTCATTGGTCTTCACTGCGAAAAGCTGAGCCCTGCCAAAAGGCAAGTCCTTCACTTTGGTTTGCAGTTCCCTGAGAACACCAGATGACTGCAGCCAAGAAGCCTGATGCATAACGATTGCCATTGTGGTTGATTGGGCTGCCGTATCTGCTATGTCCATTGACACTTGGAGTGCCAGGTGGGCAAAGAATTGGCCCTCTTTCATGATGGACTGTAGCTGAGGCCTCCTTTGTTCTGGCCAGCTGTTTAGTAGCTGGTATAATCATAATTAGCCAGGAGGGCCATATAATTCGAAATTCTCAACAGGAGTGTAGCTGATGAAAAATGTCAAGCCTTTTGTGCTCCTTGTCCTGGGGCATTGATTTGAACTGTGTTTAGCTGGGGGTGAGAAAAAAGAAAATTCATCTCCTTAGCTAGGATAAAGTATTTTCTATCAGCCCTACAGTTGGTGGGTAGTATAGAGGCTGGTGTTCGCCATATGGTTTCCGATGTCTTCATTTATGAGTAGTGCTGTCTTGGAGGATGTGTTGAGCTGTAGAATTCTTAGCAGCTTGTGCTGCTTTTCTTGCACCTCTTGTAGGGCTATGTCTTGTGACTGTGCTACCCTTTTGGATATTTGCTGAAATTATTTCAGATCCTTGGTTGGAGGAGAAGAGGAAGATGGAAATATCGCTTTGTTGGGGGACAACTAGGACTGCTGTAGTGGAGACTTACTATCTGAATCCGACTGATGTAAGTCATCATCTTCCCCTACAGGACCATCTGAGTCATGGCTGACGGTGAGGGTAGAGGATGAGTTGGAGACAATTGAGTAGTCTGTGGAGACTTTGCTGATGTTCTCATTGGGTAGCTACAGCTGACTAATAGGATCAGTGCTGATGTGATGGTTGAGAGTGATATTGGCCCTATAGTTCCTAGGGCGGTCACTGAGGTTGGTATTACTGAGGTGGATATGGCCATGCAGCTGATGGGCTGTTGCTCATGCATGGCATGGTTAGGCACTGCTAGGTTTAAACATCTCTAATTGCCAGCACAAGAGCACACTAATACCTGAGCGGAGCACCCACAGGGAAACCACTTGAAGGAGAAATGGGTTTCATCCTGGTGGATACAAATTCAATAAACTTTTTACAAATATTTTGACTAAGAAGTGTGAGGAAATAGATTGACTGTCAATATGAATATTAAAAGCTACTAACAATGCTAAATAGACCTTAAGTGAGTGGACAGGCAAACCCATAGTTTTTAAATGAAACAAATGTTTTACAGTGTAATGAACAGAAGTCAAGACTGGGATAACACCCTCATTGGACACCAATATAACATTTTGCCCACTTCAAGCTAACTTTTCTAGTGTACTGCTTCCTAGAATTAAAACATGTGTCACCTCAACAAAACAATAATTTTCTAAATCTGTCAAATTTCTATTGTTCAAACTATGATATGAAATCATTAGGGTTCTGGGTAAAAGAACCTTCCTTCCTGTTGAGAAATGAATTGATTTTCACTGGAAACAACCTGAATATTCCCTTGAATAGAATCACAGAATGCTAAAACTGAAGGGAACTTGAGAGGTTATCAAAACCAGTCCTCTGAGTTCATGGCAAATCAAGCAAAATCTAGATCGGGGTGGGCAATAATTTTTGAAGGGGGGCCCCTTCAATGATTTCTCAAGTGGTTGCAGGCCACCCTGGAAGGGGCGGGGCCTCAGCGGAAGGGCAGGGCCAGGAGACTTCACTGCCCACTATCTCTGATTGACCTAGTTGCAGGAAAGCATGTGAAGTGTTAGCCCCTGCCAGGGATATGCAGTGCCTAGAGAGAACTGCCAGCTGTTTTGAACAGCTGGCAATTCCCTCTGGTGCCGTGTGCCCCTGGTAGGACAAGGAGACTTTGTGCACTCCCCTGTCCCCAGGACATGACTGGCTGGGGAGGGGGACGCGACAAGACAGCCATGATCCAGGAGAGCCCTTTCAATTGCTGCTATTGAAAGGGCTCCTGGCTCCTGCTCGAGGAGTTGCAAGCCCTTTAATAGCAGCAATGAAAAGAGTTTGCGCCTGCCAGGCAGCTTCTACCACGTTGCTTGGCAGCTGCCCGGAAGACACAAGTCCTTTGAATTGCTTCTATTTAAAGGGCTCATGCCTTCCTGGAGGCCATCAGGCAAGGTGGTAACAGCCACCCAGCAGATGCGAGCCCATAAATAAAAGCAATTGAAAGGGCTTGTGCCTCCTGGGTTCTGCCACTAATGGATAGCCTGAGGGCCGCCAGGCTGGCACAAGACCTTTCAATTGCTGATATTTAAAGAAGACAGGAGCCCTTTAAATAAAAGCAATTGAAAGGGCTCACACCTCCCAGGCAATGCATTAGCAGCAGAGCCAGGAGCTGCCGCAGGCTGGATCAAAGTGCTTGGTGGGCTGTTTGTGGTGCGCTGACAGCCTTTTGCCCAGCCCTGATCTAGATCATCCCTGACATACGTTTGTCTAACGTGCTCTTAAAAATCTCCAGTGATGGAGATTCCACAATTTCCCTAGAAAATATATTCCAATGCTTCACCACCTTGATAGGAAGCTTTTCCTAATCTCCAATGTAAATCTCCCTTGCTGCAATTTAAGCCCACTGATTCTTGTCCTATCATAAGAGGTTAAAGAGAAAAAAATGTTCTCCCTCCTCCTTATAACACCCTTTTAGCTGTTTGAAAGCTGTTGCAATGTCCCCTCTCAGTCGTCTCTTTTCTTCAGTAAACAAATCCGACTCTTTGAACCATAACTGAATTAGAGGGAGGTGAACATGAAAATAAGAAAACCCTACTTAGGGAATCAGGTATAATTTGTCAGCCTGTTTGTAAATTGGATGAGATGAAAATGGATTGGAGATTGAGGCCCTGGATTTGACCCCAGCTGCCTCAGAGGGAGTTTATCTTGTGCTGGAGGGATGACAGCTCCCTTCTCTTTTTCCTTCTGACCTGCTATCCCCCCCTCTCCCTGCCTCCAAGTTGCCCCAGGGAGCGACCATCTGCTCAGCCATCAGCAGCATTTTGGCCATGGCCATAGAGACCCTGGGTGCTTCAAGTGGGCAGGAGTTCCCGTTGTTCCACATGACCCCTGGTGCTGGGACCTTTGATGCTGGGACCTCTGTGGCCCTGGGGCCTGGCGCTGGGGAGATTTTAACCTCCCCTACCATCACTACAGATCCTCTGCCCTGTGAGGAGGCACTTCATCCCGGTGCCTCTTCTGCCGAGGCTGCTGACCCTGTTTCCACTCTCAGCTCCTGTCCTACCCCTGTTCCCTGCTCAACCCTCCACCAACCAAATTTTCTACTCCTCCTCCTATTCCCCTTCCTCTAACTCCTTTTCCTAGTCCCCCTCCACCTTCTCCCTCTACTCCCCTTATTCCTCTTCCTCCTCTCTCTGTCCTCTTTCCTTCCCCTTACCCTAATGCTGCCACTCCTGGGTTGCCATGTTTAGTTCTGGCGTTGGCCCCGAGGAGGCAGTTTTCATTTCTCTCACTCCCATCATGTCTGGAACTGTTCTCCCTCTGTCACTGCCCCTACCATAATCGCAGCAGGGACTTCAGGGTCCCTGCTTTCCTATGTCAGTTGGTTATGGGGCCCATAGAATCATAGAATAATAGGACTGGAAGGGACCTCAAGAGGTCATCGAGTCCAGCCCCCCGCCCTCAAGGCAGGACCAAGCTCCGTCTACACCATCCCTGACAGATGTCTATCTAACCTGTTCTTAAATATCTCCAGAGAGGGAGATTCCACCACCTCCCTTGGCAATTTATTCCAATATTTGACCACCCTGACAGTTAGGAATTTTTTCCTAATGTCCAATCTAAACCTCCCTTGCTGCACTTTAAGCCCATTACTCCTTGTCCTGTCCTCAGAAACCAAGAGGAACAAATTTTCTCCTTCCTCCTTGTGACACCCTTTTAGATATTTGAAAACCGCTATCATGTCCCCCCTTAATCTTCTTTTTTCCAAACTAAACAAGCCCAGTTCATGAAGCCTGGCTTCATAGGTCATGTTCTCTAAACCTTTAATCATTCTTGTCGCTCTTCTCTGTACCCTTTCCAATTTCTCCACATCTTTCTTGAAATGTGGCGCCCAGAACTGGACACAGTACTCCAGCTGAGGCCTAACTAGTGCAGAGTAGAGCGGCAGAATGACTTCACGAGTTTTGCTTACAACACACCTGTTGATACAACCTAGAATCATATTTGCTTTTTTTGCAACAGCATCACACTGTTGACTCATATTCAACTTGTGGTCCACTATGACCCCTAGATCCCTTTCCGCCATGCTCCTTCCTAGACAGTCGCTTCCCATCTCGTATGTATGGAACTGATTGTTCCTTCCTAAGTGGAGCACTTTGCATTTCTCTTTATTAAACCTCATCCTGTTTACCTCTGACCATTTCTCTAACTTGCTAAGGTCATTTTGAATTATGTCCCTATCCTCCAAAGAAGTTGCAACCCCACCTAGTTTGGTATCATCTGCAAACTTAATAAGCGTACTCTCTATCCCAATATCTACATCATTGATGAAGATATTGAACAGTACGGGTCCCAAAACAGACCCTTGCGGAACTCCACTTGTTATCCCTTTCCAGCAGGATTTAGCACCGTTAACAACAACTCTCTGACTACGGTTATCCAGCCAATTATGCACCCACCTTATCGTGGCCCTATCTAAGTTATATTTGCCTAGTTTATCAATAAGAATATCATGCGAGACTGTATCAAATGCCTTACTAAAGTCTAGGTATATGACACCCACCGCTTCTCCCTTATCCACAAGGCTCGTTATCCTATCAAAGAAAGCTATCAGATTAGTTTGGCATGACTTGTTCTTCACAAACCCATGCTGGCTATTCCCTATCACTTTATTACCTTCCAAGTGTTTGCATAGGATTTCCTTAATTACCATACAGGGGTCTGGCCCAAAGACGTTTGAGGGCCTGAGGCCCCGACACCCGATATGCTGAAGGATGAGATGTGCTGTTTCTTGGAGGACATCCGTGGCTCCAAGAACAAAGTGGCTTTTGACATTCAGTGCTGAGGAGACTTCCATCTTGTCCTCCAGACAGTACGGGCCATTTTGCAGGGAAGGTAAAGGGACTGAGCAGTGGGAGGCTGCAGCCTTACCATCAGTCCTGCAGCTTCTGTGATGGCCTGCTTACATTTAGATATGGTCACAGTTTGCTGCGGGGCCCAATAGAGACTACCTGTACTCCTGCCAATGAGGATCTTCTCCAGACCTCTCAATGCCACCATTCATCCTTGCCACTCTGAACACCCGGGGCTGTAGGGTGGGTCTCCGGATCTGTAAGGTGCTCTCCTTCCTCTAGGAGATGCAGACCTCTCCAGCTGCTGAGGCTAGCTGGTGGCTGGAGTGGGGGGACAGGGTCTATTCAGCCATCTGTTGGCCCTGTTCATCCTGAACCTACAGCCCAAGGTGCCGGGGACTGCTGAGGTTGTGTAGGGTTGCCTACTGCACCTCTGGGTTTGGGTGGAGGGGCTGACATTAAATTTTGTTAACATCTATGCCCTGAAATCCAGTCCAGAGAAGCTCTGCTTCTTCCAGCAGTCGTCTGCATTCCTCAGCTCTCTGGATCCTCGTCAGTGCCTGGTCCTGGGTAGGGATTTCAATTGCTCCCTCAAGGTACGGGACCACATGGGGACTGAGCAGTGCCAGGCTGCTGCAGATGTTCTCAGGGATATAATAGACTAACACTCCCTGGTGGATGTCTGGCACAACCACAACCCAGACAAAGACACTGCATTCACTTTTGTCCGGGTGGAGGATCAATGATTGTTTCACTCCCAGTTAGACTGCATTTTTCTTTCTCATTGTTGTCTTTCTCTGGCCCACTCCTCCAGCATTCAGCCAGCCCTGTTCTTGGACCACCACTTGGTCCTTCGGCACAGTGGTGTTTGGATGTGAGGAAGGTGTACATGCAGCTCTTCTGCTGCAACGACTCCTGGGGGGCCAGCTCGTGAAGGGATGTGGTGATAGAGCAGTTGGAACAGGAAGTTTTAGAGCTAGAGAGGTATCTGGCCACCAGCCCCAGAGATCCATCCCTCTGTGGAACATACTGGGAGAAGTGAGAGGAACTCCGAGCCCTAGATGACCTTCGGGCCCGGGATGCCTTTGTTCATTTTTGCATCCATCTACTCCAGGAGCAGGATCATGGCTCCCACTTCTTTTACACCCTGGAGAAAAACAGGGGGGCTAAAAATGCATCATATGCCTTCTGGCAGAGGATGGCACCCCCCTCACAGATCTAGTGGAGATGTGTGAGAGGACTCGAGTCTTCTACACCTCCCTTTTCTCCCCAGATCCAACCAGATGTCTGCAAAATCCTCTGGAATGAACTCCCAACAGTTAGTGCGAGCGACAGGGACCGGCTAGACCTGCCTCTCTCTCTGGCCGAATTCTTGAAAGCCCTCTATCTCATGCTCACCAATAAGTCCCCGAGTTCTACCATGTGTTCTGGGGCATCCTCAGTCCAGACCTTGCCAGCATTTGGGCCGAGTCCTTGGAGAGTGGGGTCCTCCCTTTATCATGCAGGAGAGCCTAAGAAAGGAGGGGCCTGCAACTGTGGGGCCTATCTCCGCTCTGGTATCCGTTCATTCATCCAGGCAGAGTTCCACTGGGCAGCATCCACTGTCTCTCTCGAGATCTTCGGGGGGCAGTGGACACTGTTCGGGGTTCTTTGCTCGGTGTCCTTCTTTGGTTCCCTCATTTTGATCCTATGACCTCTATACCCATCCCTGTTTTCTCTTTATTTGTCCCCAGTAATCATTTGGCATTCTTGGCTCTGTGGACCCTCCCCATAGGCTGGTGGGTGGTCCTTTAGATGCTAATGTCCACCCACCTCCTGGAATCCAACAGGACTATTTTTTTTATAGCCTTCTGTTCTAACCCTGTCATATTACTTAAACATATGGTGGTCAATTTTTAACCTGTTAGAATATATTTTAAGATTACAATACATGTTCCAGTGGAAAACAAAAACATCGCTTTGAATTGCATATTCATGCATATAGACACTATTGTCTAAATTAAATGTCCTTTGTTTACCAAGACTAATGAAGTAGAAAAAGCTAAATCCAATGCAAAATAACTTAATTACGTTTCAGAGGCAACCATTTTGCCCAGTTTCAGTAAGCAAGATAATTTCTTTGTGATGACAAAATCAGTCTACTAATACTGATTCTGCTGGTGCATGCCAGAGTACTATACTGGGAATTTGATAAAGGAGGTAGAAGCAATGGAGTTAAGATTAAATTAAAATAAGACATATTAATGGAAATAGTGTTTGGGAAAATAATTTTACAAAACAAGTGCTAAGTACATAATAACTTCATTTTCAATGCTGCTTAACATAGGGCTAGATTTGTCTCCGGTTTATTTTCGATGATATCAGTGAGGTTCAATCAGGGATGAGTGTGATTCATTCTGGGTATGTATTAGTCTCTCTCAGACAAATTTAGAACAAAGGAGATTTTGTTTTTGCCTTAAATACTTAGGTTTTGCATAGT
This sequence comes from Pelodiscus sinensis, assembly GCF_049634645.1. NCBI lineage: Eukaryota > Metazoa > Chordata > Testudines > Trionychidae > Pelodiscus > Pelodiscus sinensis. Next base: position 15,506,633 of record NC_134723.1, read on the forward strand.
GGGCCAGCCATCTAGAATGGGCTTCTCTTTCCTTATATCGTAACAGAAAGACCCACCCATTTGTCTGTTACGCTTTTTAGGTTCTAGCCTCCTCCCATATAGAACAGCTTGCCAATAGGTAACTTTCTTTACATCTATATTAAGTAAGCAAATCACTCTGAAAAAAATAGCCACAATTTGAGCAATATCTATATGGCTGGGCTTCTACATTGTTTGCTAAGCTAGACTGGGCTATAAATTAGCAGTATCCTGTTCTTTCAGCACCATAATATAAGAACATGGAGATATTCAATTCATCTGAAGAAGTGGGTTGTGCCTACAAAAACTCGTGATACTATCTAAATGTTTTGTTAGTCTTTAAGGTTCTACAAGACTATTTGTTATTTAAAAGGGTGAGAAATTCAAAACAGGTAAAGGGAAACACTTTTTCACAATGTGTAATTGGACTATATAACTCATTGTCATATGAAGTCATTAAATACAGGAACTTAATACAATTCAAAAACAGACTGAGCATTCATATAAATATCAAGGATATTCATAATTAACAGAAACAACAGTGTTGTGGAAGGCATATTAAACTCCATGTTAAAAGGGGTGACCATAAGAGATAAGCAAGAGACCTATTATGGGTGGCAGTTTATCCTTTTTCTGCCTACTCTGAAGTCTGTATAGATTTCAAGTCTGATCCACGATGACAATTCACATGTTCCTTGTGCTTAAACTCCAGGGTGAAATCAAGACTCCATTTAAATTAATGTGAATTTCTCTATTAAATGTATTAGGACCAGGATTACAGCCCAAGATTTGAGAGAGAGCTTGTTTAAATGACTGAACCACTGGATCTCTGGATAGCATGTCTGAAATTTGGAGAAGTTCCAGAGGCATCCATCCAACAAGCTTAACAGTTCTGAATCTCACAACTGGAGTAGGCAATGGTTGTCACAGATCCTCTCACCAGTTTTTCCTTCATCAAAAGATAGAAAACACATACTTCAGGGGACACACCTCTCAATCCACCATGATTGAGAATGCTTCAGAAACTCAGAACATGGGGAGGCCCACCTTTTCAGATATTGCAAAGTACATTATTGGATTCATCTAGGCCAGTGTTCCTTAACCTTTTAAGACCGAGGAGCACCAAACAATATTTTTTTTTAATGAGGAACATCAAGGATATTGTTGAGAAGAAAAGAAAAAAAAAGTTTAGGGGAAAGTCATTGAGCAAAAATAAAAAAAAAAGGTCACCTGCCCCTTTAAGGGTGGCCATTTTGAATTCTGTTGTTCTCCGCAGCACACCTCTGACTGCCTCGCAGCACACCAGTGTGCCGCAGAACACAATTTATGAAACGCTGACCTAGGCTTTGTCTACACTGCAGGGTTTTCGTGCAAGAAGCTTTTTGCAGAAGAGATCTTCTGCAAAAACTTCTTGCGCAAAAGCACGTCCACACCTCAAAAGCACAACGCAAAAGCGATGTGCTTTTGCACAAGAGAGCATTCACACTGCATGGACACTCTTGTGCAAGAAAGTTCTGATTGCCAAAAGAGCACGTGTGCTTTTCCTGATAGGCTCTTTTTGCACAAGAAACCCCTGTAGAACGTCCACATACACCTTTTTGCGCAAAAAATCTTATGCAAAAAGGAGTTATTCCTCATAGAAAGAGGTATACCTACACCACAAAAAGCCCTCTGTTCTTCTGTTTTACTGTAAATTTTCTTACACAAAACTCCTGAGCTACATTTACACTGGCATGATTTTGCGCAAGAACTCTTTTGCAGAAGAGTTATTGTGCAAAAACTCTTCCAGGAGAGAGCATCTACACTGGCATGTGCCTTTGCGCAAGAGATGTGCTTTTGTGCAAGAGCATCCATGTCAGTGTAAATGCTCTCTTGCGCAAGAAAGCTCTGATGGCCATTTTAACCAGAGGGCTTTCTTGAGCAAGAAATTCATGTTGCCTGTCTACACTGGTCTCTTGCGCAAGAACAGTTGCACAAGAGGGCTTATTCCTGAGCGGGAGCATCATAGTCCTTGTGCAAGAAGCACTGATTTCATACATTAGAACGTCAGTGTTCTTGTGCAAGAACTCGTGGCCAGTGTAGACAGGCAGCAAGTTTTGGCACAAAAGCAGGTGCTTTTGCGCAAGATCGTGCCAATGTAGACACAACCCTGTAGTATAGACATAGCCCCAATGACTACAGGTGAAACTGAAGATCTCTTTTGGCATCAATTGTTCTGGGAGCAGAGTTTGGGATTTAGTCAATCCTCTTGGAAATGAAGAGATCCCACTAAGTAAGTCACGTGGTCCTTGTCTTCACTAGGATTAAAGATGTGTTTTAAACATGTGTTAACTGACAGAAATCAACTAAATGTGCTAAAATGTTAGTGAAGACAAAGCAATTTTTTTCATATGTTGATGGTTAAAGGAAACCCTATGTCCCCTTCTAGGTTTTACCTTTACCATCTAACCTGTCAAAACTACAATTCACTAACTGTAATCAAGATACAGGAGAATGTGACCTTCGATCGAGGTAGCTATTGTCAGAATCTTCCTCCCCTGGCTCCCCTTTGTCAGAATCTTTCATTGTGGCAGCAAGCTTTTTAGCAATGTAGGTATGGGAGGTACTACTGAGCCTGTAGAGATCTGTGCAGGGTACTCACCTATCTCTACCATATTCACTTAAGATGTGCCTCACTATCTGCACTGCCATTAATACCCATCTTAGCTAGGCAAGCAGTGTCTGCAGATTTTATGCTGCTGCAAATACTACCTATACTGAACAACTGTTCTCTGTATTTTGGACTGACATTTTTCATACAATCTAGATCAGTGTTTCTGAAAGTATTCCGCAGAATCACTCTCAGAAACATTTAACTGGCTGCCCCGGTTTGTTTATTTAGTGGCGCCACGGCCATGGAGCCTCACAGCTCCCATTGGCTCTGTTTCATCCTTTGTGGCCATCCTTTGTAGCGGGAAGTGGCCCGGCCCATGCCACTTCCCGCGGCTCCCCTTGGCTGCAAAGGACAAAATGGAGCCAATGGGAGCTGCAAGGCTCCGTGGCCATAGTGCCAGTAAATAAACCAGGGCGGTCAGTTAATGTGTTTCTGAGAGTGATTCCATGGAACACTTTCAGAAACACTGATCTAGATTGTATGAAAAATGTCAGCCCAAAATACAGAGAACAGTTGTTCAGTATAGGTAGTATATGTAGTATACTGATCTAGATGATTTTCAGATGAGCTTTGTACCTTATGATATGGATGTGAAAAAATGAACTGTGAAATCTTGCCATGCAACATGATACTGTAAGATATAAGATCATATTTCTGCTATGTCAATATTAATTCCAGTGGCTCTTAAGAAAAAAGAACTAAAACTTAAAAATTTGATGAACTTACGTGATAAAGTGGAACGGTGTTGCTTTCAGCTAGTGAGAAATTCAGGACATCTTGCTGCCCAGGTTCAAGCCTGACACTAACAGCAGATGTCAACATTGATGGGGTAATTGGATAGTTCAAGTTACTTGTGTTTTTGCCCTTTTTCCTTGACCTGCGGCCTGTGTCTCTTTTGTTGTCTTTCTGTGTCAAAGGCTCTTCTTGGATCACCAAGATCTTGTCATCACTCAAGTATCGAAGGAGTGAATTCTCCGAGTCAGTTGTTGGAGGAAGAAGAAAAGAAATATGAATAATACAAAACAAAAAGATATCAAATGTAATCAGGCTGCACTTTTATACTTAAGCACTCGAGCACACATCTGTGTGAAAATAAAGCTGCACCTTATAAAGGGTTACAGTGGGTGTTTCAATATGACATTTAAAATGGAGAACACAACGTACAGTTTTCTATTCATGGTAGTGTCTAGAGAGTGTTTTACTAAGACATGGGAAATGGAACATGGCTATTACCACAGTATTTCACAGCCCTTTAATCTATAGTATTTGCAGCTCTTGAGAAGAGCCGTCCTTATTAAGTCAGCGTTCACTGGCATACAGGGGGTCACATGAAGCTATGGTTCTTTATGGCATAGTAACTACAAGTGCACATGATTTGTTTCTTTTCCCCTGGAAACAGATGGAGTCAATAGTAATTGATTCTGCCATTAATGGGCTTTGTGCATTAAAACTGTGGAGCACTGAGATTCCTACTCTGATGATTTTTCTCAAAATATAAACCAGAGGTTCTCAAACATTTTGGCCTGTAGCTCACCCTGCTCAATGCAGTCCTTTCTGCAGACCACCAGCCAGCCACCGATGATGACACCTCCTGGCTGAAAGGTTGTGTGCAGGAGTGGGATGTAGGTGGGGGTCTTGGTGAGAAGGGGGTGCAAGAGGAGGGAGTGAGTGGAGGGTACTTACCTGGCTCCAGGCCTCTTACTGTTCCCAGGCACTACCCCCTGCTGCTCCCATTGGTCATGATTCTGGCCAATGGGAGCAGCAGGGAAAGCCTTCAGGTGAGCAGTTTATTGCACTTCCATTCCCCAGCCAGGGGGAGGGGAAGCAGCAGCACATGGAGCCATTTCCTTCACCCGCAATCTAGACTGGGTCCACAAAGCTCTCTTCCCCACTCCCCCTCTCCTCATGGTGCGAGAGGGGCATCAGGGCGGGAGTGCCAGCGCAAGCTGTCTGCTGCAGAAGAAGGGAAAGTCTTGAGTACATGGCCCACCTGCAACATGGGGACCACACTTTGAGAACCACTGCTGTAAAGCCTTAGCTCATGGCTCCACAATTCTGTAGCCCTGGCCTTTTCTTATTTTTTGGTTATGCAATTCAAGTTAACTCATTCAGTACATTTTAGTGTACAGCATAATATACACCCAGCAAAGAGAGCAGGTACTCTAATGAAAGCAAATGTGCCATCACTTAGCAATCAGGTTCTCTGATGACTCTTTTGCAGGTTTGAATAGGAGAGAAATCCAAAATCCTGCTTACTGGATTTCAGAATATTTGTCACGAAGACATTTGACTATAAAATTTCGAGACAGGTGTTTGGTAGAGCTGGTCAGAGGTTTTCTGATGGGAAGTTTTTTGGTTAGAAAATGCAGATAGGTTAAAAAAAGACACGTTTTGCAAAAAAACTTGTAAATTTTGATGAAAAAAAATTGTTTCAAAAGAACACTAGACAAAAAGGATTTTGATAAGATCAAGATATTTCAATTTTATGAAAGCAAAATGTTTCCATCCTAGTTCTTTCCTTAGTAAGTGTTTGAAACAAAGACCCTCCCAGTTAGAAAAAAATCATAATCAGGAAAAATGCTTCTTGGTCAATTATTGTTTTCTAGAAGTTTTTTAAAGCTACCTCTTTCAAATTAACTTTATCATGGGTTTCAAATGCAAGGCATAATTTCAAATATGCTTAAACTGTTGAGAATAACTCATAAAAATCAGTAGAGGAACTAGGAATAAAACCCAGATCATATGACTTCCAGTTCTGTTTGTTAGTTATAACACCATCCTTATCTGTATTTGGACTGATTAATAATGACTTTCAGCCAGCCATAGTCTTTGGGTCTGCACCAACACTGCATGTTTATTACTTATTACATTAAAAAGGAATTGCTTCAGGGAATCAGAATGAAAAGATACTGTCCAGGTAACAAGCATTGTGAATTCAGGGAAAGATTTTCAAAATGTGGTTGCCTAAATAGAAATAACTAAGGGCTTGATATATAGGAGTACCCAAGAAAATTAATCTCATTTAACTAAAGGTATGAATTTGAAGGGATTGGTTAATCTTATTAAACCCCATGTGAACTAAGGATGTAAAATCCCATTGAATCATTTAACTGGTTAAACGTGGAGCATGCTGACATGACTAATGGTTGGCTAATACACTTTTTTATCTAGTGATCTTTGAAAGGGACTAGATCAAAGTGCATTAAGAGTCCAGTAGGATCCACATGGATGGTTTATCTGTGTCAGGTTAGTGCAGCATAGATTCACATTCCAATTTGCTGTGAATTGTTTGCATAGACAAGCCCCTAGTCAATTCAGATTATCTTTCCTAGATGTCACCCTGTAGACAAGCCCTGAATTTATAGTTAAGATTGCTAAATACGAATCTGGTTTTCACATGGTGTGGAGCAACTGCAGTTCCATTTATTGTAAATTTTTCAGGCCAGGAACCTGTTTTTTGTTTTCTGTTCAGTGTGATTTAGGGGTAATAGCAAACATAAACAATAACTGTTCATGAATTATACTAAATTGGGAGGCTTTGTAAGCTGTGGCAAGGGGAAAACCTACACTAAAACACCACCAAACCAAACCAAGACAAAATGACAACACCAAACATGCAAAAGCACATGAAACTAGGAAAGTCGGAAATTAATATTTATCTGTTTATCTAGCCACCCCACTCATGCCTCTGTAGCTTTTTTATGGGCTGCTGAATGGTGCAATATCTATCCATAAAACATACCTTAGGTTTCTTTTTAATTAAGAAAATAATTTTATGTCCTTGTAAGAAAACCCACAATTTTAAATTATGAAATTATAAGGAGTAAAAAGTCTTGGAAACATAGACTACTTTCTAACACAAAAATAATTCATGAAACCATTAATTCCACAATGCCTATCTATCCTAATCACTATCTTTGATTCACTGCAACTGTAATATTTTATGTATATATCATTCTGTCTGGAAAATGCACTTTATATGCTAGCTACAAGTGGAAAACTTGCCCTGGTGCTTGCTCTAGAAGAAGACATAGAAACAATGACCAACAATTTTAATAATTTAATGAATGAGACAGCAATGGCCATCCTTGGGAAATTCCGTAAGAAGGTAAAACCTTGGGTCACAAATGAAATGCTGCAAATGTATGTCATTAGTAGAGAGATCAAGGGAGACAAGAATAGCTCTGAGGGAGCTGATAAATACAGAGTGGTTGGCAGAAAGATGAACAAAGAAATGAAGGTGGCCAAGAAGATATGGATCAAAAATAATGCTGTAAAATTGAAGTGTATCAGTAATAAAAATAGCAAACAAGCCTTCCATGTTATAAAAGATCTCATAAAGGAAAGATGGACCAAAGCCAACACAATTCAAGACAAAGGGAACAGCCTTACAAAAGAAAGGGACATAATCAATAGGTGGACAAAGTGATCTTTATAATCACCAGACAAAGGGAGATCCTAGTATCCTGGAGAGCTCAGATTCAACAGAGGAGGATGGCTTTCCAATGCTGTGTGAAAAACTGGAGACAGCTGTGAAATCATGAATAAAAAGGCTACAAGTATTGACAACATCCCAGCCAAACTGATGAAATGCCAAGAGGAAATAGTAATAGATGTACTCACCAAGATCTGCAGAAAGATCTAGCAGACCTGTGAATGGCTCTCCATGCGGACACATTCATTAATCATCACTCTGCATTTATGTCAAAATTACTGGACCATAAGCCTAATTAACCATTTCAGCAAAGTGATGTTGAAAGTCATATTGAAAAAACTGAAGCCACAAGCAGAGAATATCATTGCTGAAGAACAGGCTGGCTTTCATACTGGAAGAAGTGCCACAAAATAGACTTTCAACCTTTGTATTTTATGTGAGAAGTACTTACAATACTAGCAGGACATCTACCACATATTTGTTGACTTTAAGAAGGTGTTTGATAGAGTATGGCACAAATCTATCTGGCTAACCATGAAGAAGTACAATGTTTGTCATAAGCTTATTCTTACCATCAAACAACTGTATGCCAAGGCCGACAGAGCAGTTCTTCTCAATGGCACAACAGGAGAGTGGTTTTGCACCACTGGTGGAGTCCGAGAAGGCTGCTTTCTTTTGCCCACACTGTTCAACATCTAGTTGGAGCACATAATGACTGATGCCCTAGAAGATCACATATGCACAGTCAGCATGAGGTGGGGCACGAACAATCTCAAATTGGTTCACTGATGACACTAGCGGCCTGGCAGGTTACGAAGATGAACTTGCCAATGTTATGAAACGATTGGCTGAAACCTTAGAAAAATACGGCATGGAAATCAGTTCAGAGAATACCAAGCTGATGACAAACAAATGTGATGGAATTAGTTCACTCATCACTGTCAGGGGAAAAGAGCTAGAGACAGTGAAACAGTTTACGTCTTTGGGTGCAATCATCACTTACGAAGGATCAAAGGCAGAAAACTGGGCAAACAGCACCAACAATGGCAAAGTTAAAGCCAATTTGGAGGAAAAAGAACATCTCCTTGGAATCCAGACTGAAATTACTGCACGTGTTGTCATGTCCATTTTTCAGTATGCATGTTAGACATAGACCCTTACAGACGAACTTGGACAGAAAATCCAGGTAGTAGAGATGAAATTCTTCCATAAAATCCTGGGCATCTCCTACTTGGATAATATCACTAATGAAAGTCCACAACATCATCACCAGTTCACTGGATCATATGAAGACTTGCTGACAACCATGAAGAAGCACAAGTTGAAGTGGTATGGCCATGTAAGAAGATCACCTTGCCTATCCAAGATCATCCTCCAAAGCAGAGTACAAGGGAAGAGAAAAAAGAGGTAGACAGAAGAAGAGATGGATTAACAACGTAAGAGAGTTGACAGGAATGGACTTTGTGGAGACTCAAGTGCTGGAACACAATCATTGGGGTGGGACGATTGATTGCTCCTAAATTATGGTGCTCCAATGACCAATGTAGTTATGGGAGTGGTGATGATGATCACGATAATGACGACACGTGGTTATAAACTACTGGTAATATTTTATTTCAGAGAGCAACTCTTAAAATTATCAACTAGTTTGCTAACGAAGTAGATGAAAAAGCTAACACTAGCAGTGATTAGCAAAGAAAGAATATGTTACAATGGGCAATGTAAAATTCAGTTTGGTATTAATTTACAAACAGCAGATAAAATTGAACCAGAACAGGACTTAGTATGTATTTCCAGTCTCACGATAGTTAAAATAAAATAAAATAAATACTAACACATAACACATCTAGGAATTTTTCTTTAAGTAGGATGAAGTGAATGTTAGTATTTAGAGTGTGGGCTGGGGTTCAGGACAGGGGCACAGGAGGTGGTGAGGTCTCTAGGTGGTGCTTACATTGATGTCTTCCTGGAAGTAGCAACATTTCCCTCCCTCAGCTCCTATATGGAGGTGCAGGCAGATGGGTCCGTGTGCTAACTCTTGCTGCAAGCACTGCCCCTGCAGCTCCTACTGGACATGGTTTCCCCCCGTGTACCCACTCCACCTCTGAGGCCATCTCCCTTAACCTCCAAGATTTAGTTAGGAGCATAGTACAAGTCATAGACAGGTCATGGTTGTGATATTTTTTACTGGTTATGACCAGTCGATGACTTTTACTAAAAATTCCCAAGGCTAAAATATAGCCTTATACATGCACATAGATCCACTGAAGTCAAAGCTCTTCTCACATAAGTATTGGGTACTGATTTACCAACATTTCATTATTATTTTGAAATGAATATTGCTAGTATGAGTGTCCAAAGTAGAAAATTTTCATCTAAACTGTTTTTCAACACAGATGATCTTTTTTTCAACATGAAAGCATTTAGAAAATATGGTGATTTTGAGAAAATTTTGTTTAAAAACAAAGCATTTCAACCATGTTAAATTACCCTATTTAAATATGACTTTTTGGAACAAAATTAAATACTTGTATTTTTAAAAGTATAAAAAGATCAAAATAGAACTGGGACATTCTTCTCTGCTGAACACACAAGATGGGAGTAATGCTGATTCCACAGGTGAGTATGATCTTATCCATGCTCATGTTGCAGAGGGATGGGGGAGTAGTTGGCACAGGTCATACCCAGCCTTCCAGAGTAGCAGTTGCAGGACTAGGGCTATAATAACATTCAGGGCCACTACACAACTAGTCACCCACCACAATTGATGAGGAGGGAGGCGGAAAATATGGGACAATTTGTCCACTTTTAGGAAAAAGTTTGGATACCTGCAGGAGAGCTTAAAAAAGGGAATGGCCTGTTAAAAATGAGCTGTCTAGTCACCATACCACTAACAGTTATGAGAGATGAGGAACAGTTGGTGAGTTTTATCCACCACCTATCAAAGTTAAAGTGTGCCATACTTCCTTTATCTTTGGGTTCTATTTCTACCACTAGCCTTCTTCAAGGCCCAAGCTCAAATCCTTTTGTATTCAAAACACTCACTGAAATCAGTGGAAGCTTGACTACCAGTCTGAGCCTTGATGTTGCAGTAAAACTAGGTGTAAAATACAGATCAAAGTGGGCCCTAAATGAAACAGTTTGAATGTATAATGTGAGTATGGAATCATACTGAATGAACATATTTGAAAGTTTTATATACCATTAGCAATTATTTGAGATATTTAGTCACGTTGGCATTTGGAAGCATATTTCATTTTTATCTCTCTCCCTATATAAAAAAGTATTTCCTGCTAGATGACAGAATGACGTCATCATGCTCTCTGTTGGTGAGCATAGTGAGCTGGAGGCAGCCTATTTTGCAGCCAGAGAGTGGGGAGTAGGCAAGTGTAGCAAGCAGGGTGCAGCCCCTTAGTTACAATTAGAGAAAATAAAACTTTAGGAACACAGAAGTAACAGGAGAGCTAATACAGTGTTTCTCAATCAATGGTACGAGTACCTTTAGGGTTACTCAAGAGAAGTCTGGGGGGTACGTCAACGCAACAGAAATTTGGAGAAATCTGAATTTTTGTTTTAAGTTTTACAGCGCTTTATTATTTTTGTACTTTTTACACCCAAAATTTCATTGCCTGCCCGATTACAATTAAGTTGTTTAAACAAATGTGTTGCAATGATAAAGAAATTTTTGTGTGTCTGAAAAATGTAGGTACTCGGGGTACTTATATATATATTTTTAAAAAGGGGGTACCTTTTAAAAAAAGGTTGAGAAACATTGAGGGTATGTCTACACTAGCTCGTTAGTTCGAGATAGGTAGGAAAATGAGGGCAACCGAAGTTGCAAATGAAGCCCGGGATTTAAATATCCTGGGCTTCATTTGCATGTTCCCAGGCACTGCCATTTTTAAATCCCCCTTAGTCCTAACTAACTGCCCATGGCTAGATGCAGCAGTTAAACGTTAATTCAAACTAACTTCTTAGTTCGAAATAACTGTTACTCCTCATTCTACGAGGAGTAACAGTTAATTCGAACTAAGAAGTTAGTTCGAATTAACGTTTAACTGCCACGCCTAGCTGCGGGCAGTTAGTTCGGACTAAGGGAGATTGAAAAATGGCGGCTCCCGGGAACATGCAAATGAAGCCCAGGATATTTAAATCCCGGGCTTCATTTGCAACTCCGGTTGCCCTCATTTGCCTACCTAGCTCGAATTAATGAGTAGTGTAGATATACCTTGAGCTAGTAGACAGGCTCTTCTCCATTCTCCATGGTACTTGTGAGACCTAAAGCAGGTGTCTGGGGTACACATTTTCATCGTTCTTAAAGAACAGAGAGAAAAATCTTGGACCTCAGCAATGAAGAAGGTACTCACCTCGACTACCTCTTTTGTACATGTTTGGTTCTTTTGACTCCCCTATCCAGCTGAACTCTGTAGGCATAGAAACAGGCCTCAAGTCACCTGGAAACAATCAAAGAAGAACCAATTTAATTTTTGCAACTGATTAATAAAAGGTGGTTGTGTGATAAAATAATTAATGCCTGTAAACTGATTAGAAAAAATACCCATTAGTGTAATCATTTATTAGCATCCTTTTATTATTAAGCTTGCAGCTCCCTGATGCTTTTAAATATATAGGGTCAGATTCTGTTCTTTTTTATAGTGGTTTAAATGTAAACTCCACTGATTTCAGTGTAGTTATTCCTTATTATAAGTGAGATTAGAATTTTTATACATAGTGTCTCCTGAAGCAAATAGCAACAACTCAGCAAATAGATGATTTTGGATGGAAAACCAAAGCTTTCTGAAGCTAGCATGCTTTATAAAATTAGAAAGGTTACTGATTTACCCACAATTAAGTCAGGACTCTCAGGGCACGTCTACACAGCAGAGCTAAAGCCGAAATAATTACATAGCTTAAGTTAAATAGCTTATTTTGGCTTTTGGCGCTGTATACACAGCAGGAAATCCGAGGTAGAGCACTCTTCCTCTGACTTCCCTTAATCCTCATAAAATGAGGGTTACAGAAGCCAGAGTAAGAAGTCCTCCAGCTCGATATTATTTTGACATTATGTTGAAATATCTACTTGTAGTGTAGATGTGGATTGTTTCTTTGGAATAACGTTAAATTTGATATGCAGCTTCCTCTTATTCTAACTTAAAGCATAACATGGAAAGGGAGGGACACAATACTGAGAACGGCTACTGGGGGGCAGTGAGCCCACAGACGAGAGCTATCCTGCAGAGTGGTCACTGAGGGGCTGCCATACCACCAAGACGAGGAGTAATGGTAGTTCGAACTAGGAAGCCTCGTTCAAACTACCTAGTTCGTGCCCCGTGTAGCTGCGCTGCACGGGGTTCGAACCAGCGGGGTTTTAAAAATGGCGGCTCCCCGCTTATGCAAATGAAGCCTGGGAAATTCAAATCCCGGGCTTCATTTGCAAGTGTGGTATGCCTACATTACCCCGCTAGTTCGAACTAGCGGGGTAGTGTAGACATACCCTATGATAGTAAGGACATTAAACTAAGAATACTGACTGTGGGGAGAGGTGATCTTTTTTTACCTTGTCAGTGTAAATAGTCATCAGTGAACACACAAAATCACCTTTAAATTACAAGTTAAACCCTGTCTGAAATAGTCGTCCAAAAAAGATTTCCAAAATCCAATCATAGTCTAGTTTTATGGTCTGCTTGTTTCAAAACCAAGTTGTTTTCTGAAACATTAGACATTACCCAAATATCTTGTTCCTAAAATAATCACATATCTGAAAACACTGTACACCAAATCTTTTCTTGTTTCCAATTGCTCATTTCTTTAATTCTATAGTTCATTACTGAAAAAAGTACTTCTGGCATATAGCTACCGTACAGATGGATGAATGGAGTTTGTTATTTACTGATATGTAAAATATTGTCCCTGAGAGATCTATTTTAACTAAGCTAGTACTAATTCATAACATGACTACAACCATAAAATTATTTTTATAGGAAGATCTTTCAGAATAATCCAGTCCTATATTAATAGCTTGCTCCGTTTCTCTAATATTCCTAAACCATCTGTTTTAAAATAGATATGATATGCATAATTATAATAAAACACATTTTTACTACTGCTTATTTGGATTTCCCTGGCTTAGCTTAGCTTTTTCTAAATACCTTTGGTTTCAGTTTTATGTATAATGCCTTTCAACAGGCCTGCCAACGAGGGAGTAGTTGCCTTGGGACATTTGAATCTTCGCCAGAGCCCCAAGCAGACTGAGGGCTGCATGGGAGAGATATGGCACAGACGGGGGGGGAGGCTAGTCCAAGCCCTCAGCCTTCTGTCTGAGGACCCTCCCATTCTGGAGGCACAAAGCCACACACCCCACACACCTTGTCCAAGGGCCAGATGAGTTTGCTGGCCCCCCTGCCTTTCAACTGCATTAGGTACTGCATCTTAGAAGAACTGAAGAAGATTAGGAAGGCTGTCCATTACAATTATCTAAAAGGCTCCAAGTATGTTGAGATTGACTGCAAGTTTTGGATTTTATAGCAATTATCTGCGACAAAACCCAAGATCAATAAAAATTCTTTTGCAAAGATGAAAACTCATTCTAAGTGTAAACATTTAAAAAAAACATTCATTCTCTTCCAGGGTTTGCAACCTAAACAAAGCAGCACAATGCTAAGTACATAAGATACTGAAAGTAAAATGAACTAGAAACTGATTAATGATAATTATGAATGCAGCATCAACCTTGTGTGATAATGATTTCAGGGCTGACAATTATTCACAGTTAACTCACACAATTAAACTAAAAAAATATAATCACATAAGAGCATAAGAATGGCTATACTGGCTCAGACCTTTTGAGTCCATCTAGCTCAGTATCCTGTCTTCCTACAAAAGCCAATGCCAGATGCCCCAAAGAGAATGAACAGAACAGGTAATCATCAAGTGATCCCTCTCCAGACACCCATTCCCAGCCTCTGACAAACAGAGGCTAGGGACACCATTCCTACCCATCCTGGCTAATAAGCATTGATGGACCTAACCTCCATGAATTTATCTTATTCTTTTTTGATACTCTGTTAAAATCCTGGTCTTCATAATACCCTCTGGTAAGGAGTTACACAGGTTGTGCACTGCATGAAGAAATACTTCCTTTTGTTTGTTTTAAATCTGCTACCTATTAATTTCATCTGGTGACCCCTGGATCTTAGGTTATGGGAACAAGTAAATAACTTTTTTTTATTTACTTTCTCCATACCAATCTGATTTTATAGCCCTCTATCATATCCCCCCTTAGTCTCCTCTTTTCTAAGATGATAAGTCCCAGTCTTTTTAATCTCTCTTCATATGGCACCTGTTCCAAACCCCTAATCATTTTTGTTACTCTTTTCTGAACCTTTTCCAATGCCAAGATATCTTTTTTGAGATGTGGAGACCACATCTGTACACTGTATTCAAGATATGGGTGTACCATGGATTTATATAAAGGCAATAAGATATTCTCTGTCCTATTTTCTATACTTTTTCAAACGATTCCTAACATTTTGTTTGCTTTTTTGACTGCCGCTGCACATTGAGGGTACATTTACACTGCACGTTTTTTGCGCAAAATTATCGGTTTTTGTGCAAAAACCTGTGGAGCGTCCACAACTCAAATGCATTTTGCGCAAGGAAATCAAGAGTAAAATAGCAGAACAGAGGGCTTTTTCCACCGTAGGTAAACCTCCTTTTACAAGGCATAACTCCCTTTTGCGCAAGAGCTCCAGAAGGGTTTTTTGTGCAAGAAACCCCTATGGGAAAAAGCACAGGTGCTCTGATAGCCATTCTGTGAATGGCCATCAGAGCTTTCTTGTGCAAGAGTGTCCATGCAGTGTGGACACTCTCTTGCACAAAAGCACATCGCTTTTGCAATGTGCTTTGAGGTGTGGACGTGCTTTTGCAAAAGGAGTTTTTGCGCAAAAACTCTTGCACAAAAGGCTTCTTGCGCAAGAAGCATGTACTGTAGATGCAGCCCGAGTGGATGTTTTCAGAGAACTACCCACAATGACTCCAAGATCTCTCTCCTGAGTGGAAATAGCTAATTTAGTCCCCATCATTTTATATGTATAGTTGGGATTATGTTTTCCACTATGCATTACGTTGCATTTATCAACATTAAAATTCATCTGCTATCTTGTTGCCCAGGTTTTGTGAGATCCTTTTGAAGCTCTTCACAATCTGCTTTGGACATAACTATCTTGTGAAGGTTATTATCATCAGCACATTTTGCCACATCACTGTTTAACTCATTCTTCAGATTATTTATGAATATGCTGAATAGGATTGGTCCCAGTATGGAGCCCTGTGGGACACCTTTAATTACCTCCCTCCATTCTGAAAATGTACCATTTATTCCTACCCTTTGTTTCCTATCTCTTAACTAGTTATCAGTCCATGAGAGGATCTTCCCTCTTATCCCATGACAGCTTACTTTGCTAAAGAGCCTTTGGAGGAGGACTTTCTGGAAATCTAAGTACACTATATCCACTGGATCCCAGTACTTTGCTGTTATTTTCTGCTAGTGTTTTACATGGAGGCTGCACTAACATAGCGTACAACAAGTACATTAGGAAAGAAACAAAACAGAGAAGAACATCTCCGAGATGCATAGAGTAAACCTTATGCACCATTAAAGTTATTTCTCCTGCAGCAAAAATACTGTCAGGTAAAGTAGCACGTGCTTATGTTTACAAGGTGATAGATGTCACCTAAAAAATCATTAGCGGAAGGTTCCAGTGTTTTTGCAGTGTTGTAGAGAAATGAAAGTACATTGCACAGATTCCAATTCTGCTTTTAATAGTCTGCCAGAAACTATTTCTTACAGTATTCACCATAATTTCTTTAAAGAATAATTATGCTGGGAAATAGTGGTCAGAAAGCTGTAAGCAGAAGGGACATGCTTCTACTCGTGATTAATTCCTGACAGTAATAGTTGCAACTATTTAGAATTATTCCATGTGAAACAAAAGACTATCAAATTGAGCCCCAAACATTCCTATGGTCTGGTGACTGACTTCAGTGAGAAAAGTATACATGTATCAGAGGACAGAACCAGCCTCTGAGTCCTGGTCTACACTAGGGCTTTATTATTGACATTTTGAAATAACAAGTGGAGCGTCCACACTACCAAACACGTGTAGGATCCCTTTACTATAGGAGCCTCTGACTTTTACTGGGAGGATCCTTTGTGCTGCAGTCTAGCCCTGGAAACTACAACTCCCACGAGCCCTTGGGGAAAAGGATGGAAATTTGCTCTCTTCCAGGCAGTGTAGGGAGAGAGTTGGGGGACTCCAATTTGGAGAGAAGAGCCAGATTGCTAATGCAGAGCCTTTTCCAGTCAAGGAGCTGCTGCTGGAAGCTAGAGCTTGTTGCTGAGAGCCTACTCAGGCTTTGATCTAATAGGCTGCTTCAGGGGCTTTTGATGATTGTCCTTGAAGGGGAGAGACCCTGGCTGTGCTTGTGACTGATAAGCGCCTGGATAGAAGATACTGTGAGTAACTGTGGCTGTTTGGGAAAGTGCTGCCTGCACAGAGGACAAACTGACTCTGGATCTAAAGAGAGGCAAGTGATCTGCCCAGTGAACCAGAGATACTGGCATTTGGTGAGGCCTGCTCCAGTGTCAGGGGGCTTTTGCAGTTGTTGCTGCCTGGACTGACACACAGAGAACTTGTACAGTGCTGTCTCCACTCCAGCAGCAGATCTTCAAGCACAAGTAAGTATCTGGGACTCTGAGATCCAGAAGAGTGCACACTCTGGGGTGGGAGAAATGGTGGCAATGCAAATGCCATATAGAGAAGTTTCCTTTATTTCTGTGTACTTTGTTAATTGATTTTATTCATTTTTTAGTCTGTTAAACTCTGTTTCTTTAAATAGTTAAGTAAAGATGTGTTAATTCTAATTTAATCAATTAGATGTATATTATTTATAATTGTTGTTTGGAGTTAGATCCAGAATATTACTGGAATAAGTTTATTCCTGGAGGCTCCCAAGGCACACCAATAAGTGTGTACAGGGCAAGCCATGTGGAGGCACCGCCCTTGTATATTCCTTTAGAAGTAAGGGTTCCCCAACTATTCATCATCATCACTGGGATACTCAGTATCTCCTTTAATGTTAAAAACATCAGGCCCCCAGGCATACAGGTGAGTGTGGCCTGCTCCCAAGTAATCCAGAGAGTTACTCCCATTATTTCTAAATAACAGGCAGCTTATTTCAAAATAATAACTCTTGCTTTCCATGAGGAATAATGCTTATTTTGAAATAGTGGTAGTGTGGACGCTTCACTGCTGCTATTTTGAAATAACTACTCCCCACAGTCATTCAAAGGAATTACACCGCAGTGCTTCCCGGGGCTCTAAGTCAAAGTAGCAAGTCCACATTAAGGGAGCCTGTCTCAGACTAATTTTGAGGCTTCTCTGTAGTGTGGATATGCTATTTCAGGTGTTATTATTTCAAAATAATTTTCCAGTGTAGACATTCCCTGAGGGTATGTCTGCACTAGCCCCCTAGTTCGAACTAGGGTGGCTAATGTAGGCATTCAAACTTGCAAATGAAGCCCGGGATTTAAATATCCTGGGCTTCATTTGCATGTTCCCAGGCAGGAGCCATTTTTAAATGCCCTTAGTTTGAACTGACTGCCCGTGGCTACACGTGGCAGTCAGAAGTTAATCCGAACTAAATCCTTAGTTCGGATTAACTGTTACTCATCCTGCAACGAGATGTAACAGTTAATCCGAACTAAGGATTTAGTTCGGATTAACTTCTGACTGTCACGTGTAACCGCGGGCAGTCAGTACAAACTAAGGGCATTTTAAAATGGCGCCCGCCCGGGAACATGCAAATGAAGCCTGCGATATTTAAATCCTGGGCTTCATTTGCAAGTTTGAATGCCTACATTAGCCACCCTAGTTCGAACTAGGGGGCTAGTGTAGACATACCCTGAGGGAGTGCCTTGTCTGACAGAAAAGGTAAATCTTTTCATTGGGGACAATGACTGAGAAATGTCACTCCAACAAAAATAAAAATCAACATATTGCAAGTTACATATAAATATATATTTATATATATGCTCAGCTCATACCATGTTAAAGTTGTGTGACCCTCACAAGAAAATAACCTCTACAGCACTGAAAAGAAAAATACCACAAATGCAAGAGTTATATGGCTTCCAGTATGTTTCAATAATAGTATTCTAAAGTTCATTGAGCATCAGTGTTAATCTTTAATATGGACAAATGTATTTATAGCTCAGCAACATTTTTTCAGTGTATTATATACAATACTTTAGATCTTCATAAAATAAGAGTTTATTATTGTTACAATATCTTGCCATCAGATTTGGCACTGACCATCCTAGGATCTCAAATTGCATTGCAAACATTACCTAATTAATCCTCGCAATACGTGTTAAGGTACTAAGTAGCTGTACCCTTTTATATAATGTTAAATTAGGGATTTCATTTAATTTTGCAGCTAGTTTCATCTTCTAACAATGTCTTTTCAGGCAGTTCCATGATATTTAATAGCTCATATTTTTGCAGAGAGTAATTACTAGTTGGAAAATAATATAGTGTTAGTGATACAATTTGTTAATCTGGTCAATTTCTGAAGACCAAAGCAATCAAGCATACCATGAGTGGGTGTCTTTTCCCTTCTCCGAACTCCTGTGGTTCTGCCTCTCTCAAACTCAGAGCCCATTGGATGGCCCTCACCTTCGATTAATGTATAATACTTTCCACTTTCATGCTCCAGAAAGTAGCTGGGTGACTCAGAGCCTTTCATTCCAGACTTTCCATATTTGCTGATGTCGTGACAAGACACGATTCCAACTTCATCCCTAAAAATATTAACATAAAACAGTATACCAAAGAGATATGTTTTATAGTGTAAATATCTGTAATAAAATAATATAAAGTGAGCTCTACACACTTTGTATTCTGTGTTATAATGGAAGTCAATGTATTTGAAAACAGAAAAATATCCAAAAATATTTCATAAATTTCAATGGGGATTCTATTGTTCAACAGTCTGAATTAAACTGTGATTAATCATGATTATTATTTTTAATTGTGATTTATTTTTTGAGTTAATTGCATGAGTTAATCTCATCTGTAATATAAATTCCTGATGTGCTGCTCATCAAAGACTTTGTACTTAAACTTTAGACCCGACCAAGTTAAAAAGGCAACAAACCTCAACATTGTCACTCTGGAATAAGAATGGTTATTTATCCTACATTAACTGTTTCTCTAAGATGTTGCAGTCTGTGAGGATCCCACTTAAATATCTGCAGGTGTCTTGAACACTCAAGATCAAAATCTTTTGACTAGCAAGGTATGTTGTGGCCATACATGCAATGCATGGATCCTAAAGCTCATGCATGAGGACATAAAGGGTGCTTCGCAACTCAAAATAAGCTATGCAAATTGAGCTACACCAATTGCATAGCTTATTTCAAAATAGCTTATTTTGAAATAGGAAGTGTCTACATAGCACTTATTTTGAAACAGAGCACTCTTCCTCCAACTTCCCTTACTCCTTGTACAATGAGGGTTATAGGAGTCGGAGTAAGAAGTCCTCTAGCCTGACTATTTCAGCATTATTTTGAAATAATGTTGCGGTGTAGACATACCCAAAGAGTGGAGTGGTGCAACCCTTCTTTGGGTCCCTCACAATTCCCATGACAGCTTAGGATTCAGAAAGTGGGATGGAGGGGGAGGTTGTGGTATTCACACTGACAACATCTTGGATAACCATTGTTACTGTATGGTAAGTCATATTTCATCTTCTTCTTCAAATAATGTCAGTGTGTATACTACTATAGGAGATTGGCAAGTAGGGTCCCCTCTGGATGGATGGTGAGGAGTTACAGCTGCATCAGTCAAACAGATATTATATTACTGCCCTCCTGAACGTGGCATCTACCCTGAACTGTGGGGCATTCCCCATTATGGGGACACTGAGGAATATTTAGGGCAGGGCTACTCAGCACGTGGCCTGCAGGCTGCATGCGGCCTACGGCCCATTTGTTTGTGACCCACAGTGCAGTTTGGGTTTACACAGGTCTCAACATGCAGCCCACAGGTGGGATCCTTTGAACATGGCCTCCACTGGAAATAAGTTCCACAATGACAAGTCAATATAATGATCTTCTGTTGATACGCATTTTAGTAGTTAAATTTCTGGATGGACATTGCTCATTAAAAGTGATGTCATATGGGTGGAAATTGAGTAAATATTGCATTTTATTAATATCAGCAGGACTGACTTAAATGGGGCCCGCATGTTATGTAGTCTTGCCTTAATCTTTGTATTCATGCCCATGAGTGTGAAAGAAGCTATTTCCATATATTTGCATGTATATGCAACCACACTTAAGTTGCGGCCTTTGGCATGTGCTGTGAGTATTATTGTGGGCCCCGGGGCTTTCAAAGTTGAGTAGCCCTGATTTACAGGGTTCAGTGAGGTTCTGCTGATGTAAGCCAAAGGTCAGCAACATCTGGCATGTGTGCCATAAGTGACACGCAAGATGATTTTCAGTGGCATGCGCGGGCAGGGGAGTAAAGAAAGCCCCAAGCCTCATTGTATGATTGGTGAAAAAGTTGGAGCCACAAATGGCTCCACTCATGTGCATGCGCTCCCCCTCCAGCTGGAGGAACAAAGCAGAACACTGGTGCTCTGCCTGCACAGAATCAGGCCAATGGAGCAGGAGGAAGCCATGCCTAGGACAAGGATCCTGAGAGCAATGCGGGAGGCAAAAGCAGACCAGACACCATCTTTCCCATTAAGGACCTGCTGCTTCCATGTCTGTGTCCCCTGCTGCTCTGCCCCTGCCTCCCGTCGCCCACATGTGCTATGGAATCGCACCTGTTGGAGAGTCCCGTGGGGCTGCTGGAGTCCATCATCCAGGTGCTGGCAGGCTGCATCTTTGCCAGCCTGCCTGAAGCCATTGGCTTGACTCCGTGCACTCCTGGCAAGGCATGGCCTCTGTCACGTTGCTGAATTGGAGGGAAGCAGCCAGATTGCTGCTGCACCCCTAGGTGGGGGTGTTGGCCCCAGAAATTGGTATGGGGGGAGCCATGTGGGGTATTGAATGGGAGATTATTGTTTGTTGATCTTATGTACGCTATTTATGTGAGTGTATAATGTCTATGTGTGTAGGTAGGAATCTGTAATCTGTGTGGAAGCTGAATATTCCTGTGAATGTGGTTGAGCATTGCTATGGACAGGCTGAGTAGTGAAGCCCTATGGAACAATGGCCCTTGATGGCCCAAAGACACACCTAAAGCAGGAGGGCGGAGACCCAAGAGCTGCCAGCAGAGAGAGGCTGAGGACCAGGTGACCGGCTGGGACCAGAAGAGGCCAGGAAGGAGGTATAAAGAGGCCATGCGGTCGATGCCATTTTGTTCTCAGCTCAGCACTTCATCCCAGAGGCAGCACTGCAGGGATTGAAGAGCCCGGAAGACCTGTGAACCCATCCTGATCGTAGGATGTGCAATAAGAACTTTTAAACCAGCAGCTGTTCATCTCTGCTAGAGCCTGCATCGAGAACTGGGAGATTCGGTGCATGTAACGTACTGTACTTTAATAACCTTACTCTCATGCTTTTCTTTCTTGTAATAATAAACCTTTAGATATAGATTCTAAAGGATTGGCCCAGCGTGATTTGTGGGTAAGGTCCAGAGGGTAAATTGACCAGGGATCTGTGGCTGGTTTCTTGGAACCGGACAGAACTTGTTCGGGGTAGGTGGGATTGGGTGCTAGGACCCCCCACCTGTGTATAGGCCCGGGGACATCTGGGGCACGGATATTGCTGGGGTGTCAGAGGGGTTTTGCTCGGGAGGCTTCAGGCAGGCAGCTGAAGTGCTCTGTGGGACTGGTTTGTGGCCTGTGTGGAAAGGTCACCAGTCGGGGGCTGTAAGAAGCCCCGGATTCGAGCAATTCGCCCTGAGCGGACGCCCTCAGCTGTGCCCAGACACGGCCCGGTCCGTCACAGTGGCGTAGTCGGCAGGATCCACAGATCTTGGTCAATTGAGCTTTGGGATCAGGACCCCACGCTGTCTAAATTTGATTTTTGGTGTTGAGAGTTTGGTTGATTAAAGAGCCGCTGCGATGATCCCGGAATTATATGAGAGTCTGAGCAAAAGTGCTCTGAAGGATTTGTGCTTGGGGAGAGGCATTGCCTTTAGGAAAAGGGCCTCTAAACTAGATCTGGTAGTGTTGTTACTAACCAGAGATGTGGATGAAAAGGAGCAGAAGCAAGCCAAGGAGGCTGCTGAAGGAAGGCGGAAGGCAGATGAAGAAATTGCTAAGAGAAAGCAGGAGATGGACCGGGAACTTGAGATGACAAAAGCAGAACATGCAGAAAGAATGGCAGAGTATGCAGAGAGAAGGGCAGAGCATGCAAAGAAGATGGCCCTAGCCAAGGAGGAAAATGCTAGACTTGACCTCCAGCTTAAGAGACTAAATGAACAAGAGAGACTGTATTCTCCTGAAGGTTCAATGTATAACTCTGTGGGTATGCGGTGTGCTTATGATATGGCAGACGTATTTTACCCAGCTGATGTGAGAACCCAACCCCAAAGCATGTGTGAATGCAAACCTTTTGTGTTACCTGTAGCTAGCAGGGAGGTTTGGGAAGGGGGTGCATGTGGGTATGGAAAGTTTCTTGGAGCTGGTCAGTCTCCCTGTAACCAAGGGGAAAGTGTCTCTACATGTGTGCCTGTGGCGGATGGCTGTGTGTCTGTGCGGGGGGGGGGGGAAGGGCAGTGAGTCTGTGGGTGAGGGCCCGTCTGATGCCTCAGAAGTGAGGCTGGAATCAGAACCAGGGCAGGAAGAGCCCAGAAGTCAGGGAAATGTTTCTCTGGGGCAGTCTGGAGTGGCTGGCCAGAATGAAGTTTTAGTTGAGGAGTTGGTGGCTGGTGAGGTTTGTGGAATGGAACCTGCACAAGCTGAAATTGAGTCGTGTGAAGTGTGCGCAGGCTGGCAATTTGGCGGGTGGAAGTAGCAGTGGGGCAGTAAAGGAAGCTGTCTCAGTGGCTAGCTGTGTGCCTGAGATTAGCCAGGGGTGTGGGGACAAGGGAGAAACTGTCTCTGGTTGTCTGTCCGTGTGTGGGGAAGAGTTTCTTCCTTTGTCTGAGGAAGATGCCCCACAGCCTGTGAAGGCTGAGAGCAGTGTTGTTGTCCCAGAGTTGGGTCTGGATATGGCTAAGGCCCAGAAAGGGGGTGGCCCAAGGTGTGTGTCTGCTGGGGAGAGGGATGAGGTGACTCAGGTAGAGTCAGTCAGTGTTTTACCAGAACCCCAGAGACCAGACAGTGGTGACCCTGATATTGTGCCTAATGCTGCTGTGTTGCTGGCAGAGAGGGGAGCGACTCTGTGGGAGCAGGGAGACCCCTTAGCCCGGGCACAAGGAGAGAATGAGGGTGTGTTAACTCTGGTGCCTAATGATGGTGTGGACGTTTACAGCCATCTAGAGAGCTACACAGGGAGTGAAGATGCCTCTGACCCTGTCTCTTGTGAGTCTGTCTATGTGCCTGAGAGGGGATTATCTGTGAATCCACCTGAGGGGCCAAGAGATAACTCAGGGAGTAAGGGAAGTGCAGGAGGAAGTGGTTGGGGCTCAGCAGGGCAATGCTACTGCAGAGCCAGGGAAGGGTGAACTGCTGCTTAAGGAAGCTCATAGGGAGGAGAGTCCTGGCAGTGCTTGTAGCAAGCAGTTTGCAGTAACTGAGAGAGGTGACGATGCCTGGCTTGGAGAAGGCATTCAGGAGAAAGCTTTGCCTGTAAAAGGCAGCAGCTTGTTGTGTGAGGCACTTGTTGCAGTGCCTGACAGACAGAACTGGTCTGTTAGCAGTGACTCCACTGACTTGGGTTTAGGGAAACCCAGTGTGTATGGTGGTGGAGAAGTCTCAGAGGGACTGAGCGTTGTTCCAGATGAGGCAGGAACATCCAGAGAACTGGAGCAGGCTGCTAACCCAGTGACTGTGGGTGACCAGCTTGCTGGGAAGTCAGTGTGTGTGGGACAGGATTGTTCCCAGGTGAATGAGGAGAGTGGGAAGTTAGTGTCTCAGATTCAGGAGAAGGACTGGGTAGCTAAGTATGCAGAGCAGAACAGCTATGTGGTCACCCTCCCTAGGATGCAGGAGATGGCAATTAAGCTCCCATCTCTGGACACGGTGGACACTCATACTCAATCAGGGACGTTGATATCTGGTTCTATGTGGAAACAGAGGTTAGAGAGGGACAGAGGAGAGACTTGGGAGTCTACAGCTTACTGCTGTTACCCCACTGAGTGGGGGAAGGGGGAGAATTCCAGGGCCATTGTGAGCCAGGGAGTCACGCCCAGCCAGCCCATTGTCTTGGTCTGGCCAGAGGTTTCAGGCCTGGAGCCCAGAGGACAGGGGGGAGGGGCAGGACTTGCTTTGGCCAAGAAGATTTGCAGTTTAAACCTGAAGGGCCAAAACTGCAATGGTGTGGGGCCAGAGAAGGGGCCTGACGGAGAATTTCAGTATACACCTGATATAGGATTGTTCTTGTTACTGATGTTAATTCTTGTAACCAATGTATTATTGTGGCAGAGAATTGTAACGGTATACAGGGTGCATGAGCTTATGAAAATACCATGTAATCTGTCTGGAGATGTACCAAACGACAGACGGTATGTAAGGGGACATTGTGATGTTGCTATTTCGTGGTTAACACTTGTAACTGGTCTTGGAACTTCTTACAGGACAAAAAGGGTTCCAGCCAGAAGGTCCTGTGTAAGAAGGGAAACTGAGGCACACCACCATTTTGTTGGGGGAGGCCTGTGATGCCCTCAGTGATGTTACTGGCATCACTTCCTGCATCAATTTTGCGTTGGGGGTGTCACGTTGCTGAATTGGAGGGAAGCAGCCAGATCGCTGCTGCACCCCTAGGTGGGGGTGTTGGCCCCAGAAATTGGTATGGGGGGAGCCATGTGGAGTATTGAATGGGAGATTATTGTTTGTTGATCTTATGTACGCTATTTATGTGAGTGTATAATGTCTATGTGTGTAGGTAGGAATCTGTAATCTGTGTGGAAGCTGAATATTTCTGTGAATGTGGTTGAGCATTGCTATGGACAGGCTGAGTAGCGAAGCCCTGTGGAACAATGGCCCTTGATGGCCCAAAGACACACCTAAAGCAGGAGGGCGGAGACCCAAGAGCTGCCAGCAGAGAGAGGCTGAGGACCAGGTGACCGGCTGAGACCAGAAGAGGCCAGGAAGGAGGTATAAAGAGGCCATGCGGTCGATGCCATTTTGTTCTCAGCTCAGCACTTCATCCCAGAGGCAGCACTGCAGGGATTGAAGAGCCCGGAAGACCTGTGAACCCATCCTGATCGTAGGATGTGCAATAAGAACTTTTAAACCAGCAGCTATACATCTCTGCTAGAGCCTGCATCGAGAACTGGGAGATTCGGTGCATGTAACGTACTGTACTTTAATAACCTTACTCTCATGCTTTTCTTTCTTGTAATAATAAACCTTTAGATATAGATTCTAAAGGATTGGCCCAGCGTGATTTGTGGGTAAGGTCCAGAGGGTAAATTGACCAGGGATCTGTGGCTGGTTTCTTGGAACCGGACAGAACTTGTTCGGGGTAGGTGGGATTGGGTGCTAGGACCCCCCACCTGTGTATAGGCCTGGGCCATCTGGGGCATGGATATTGCTGGGGTTTCGGAGGGGTTTTGCTCGGGAGGCTTCAGGCAGGCAGCTGAAGCGCTCTGTGGGACTGGTTTGTGGCCTGTGTGGAAAGGTCACCAGTCGGGGGCTGTAAGAAGCCCCGGATTCGAGCAATTCGCCCTGAGCGGATGCCCTCAGCTGTGCCCAGACACGGCCCGGTCCGTCACAGCCTCCATTTCACACTTTAGCCCATGGGCCGCTAACTTATTTCATGTGTAGAGAAGCATGTTGTAGTAAATAAACCCTGTTACAGACAGACACTAGGGAAAAAAAGTAAGTGCTGCCCAGATCTTGCACCCCTGTCTCCCTGCTCTGTGACATGACCCTGTACTTTAACCCTGCTCCTGCAGAGTTTGATTTAGTGGGTCTAGTAAGGACCCACTAACTTGATTGCTGATGGTGCCCCCATCAACTCCTGTACTCCACAGCATCATGTGAACACTGTGGAAATTCGACTTAAGGTATGTTGACTCCAGCTACACTATTCTCGTAGTTGGAGTTGTGTATCTTAAGTCAGCTTTCTCCCTAAGTGTAGACCTAGCCTTGGAACGCATTAGTACTTTCTGAAGGTATTTTCTTTGGAGGGGAAAAGGAAGATTTACCTTTCCTGGTCCCCTGAAAACAAAATATGTGTAATCATACCAGCTGGCAATCCCTGCAAAGCCAGAAAGAATTATTCTGGTGGCCTCCTTAAAGATGATAGACAGTGATAGAGAGACTAATACATCACTTCTAGAAGTGCAGGCCTTCAAATATGATGTAAGTAGTCTCAAGGAAGTCAGTGAGACCTCTGATATAATTAAAAGTTATGCACCTGCTTAAGTGCTTTGCTGAATCAGGGTCTCAAACAGGTTTTCATGTCTAATTGTTTAAGTAGAAACAAAAGATCTTATGACATTTTTAAAAATAAGTCACTCAAAAGTTTGGTATCCATATTTGTACCTCTTAGTTCCACTGCACATTATCTGGCAATCCAAAATAGTGCTAGACTTTCATTGTTGCACAGAGGATGGGAGTTATTCAACACATAAGCCACTCATGTTACAGCTTTGTATTCTAATTCAATGCCTTGAACTATGTCTTGAAATATTTGATTTTGCGTAAAGTGGAAGGGAAGAATAAGTTATTTCAGTTTGTAGTATGAGGCAACTAACATATAAAATATTGCCTGAGTGTGCTCAGATTCATTGGGAGATTTACCTTGGGCTATAAAGTCCTGACATGGGAGAGAGGATGAAAATGTCCTGGAGAGCAGAGCTGTCAATTTTTGAGGACATGCCCATTGTGCTGGTTGGAGTTGTAGAGCTGCTTGTTGGGCTGGTTGGAATCACAGGCTGTAAAATAAAATCAAATAGAACAAAAGTAAAGCATCATCATTTCCATGCTGCATTTCAGCTGTGCTTTAACAAAACTTAACTCTGTTTTCCTAGTGAGGATCACCTTCTCTTGGATGCTCTCTTTTTTTAGATTAACCATAATTACAGCTTCTTGCAACAAGGGATATTTGTTGAATTTTCCCCAGCTTTTGTGAGTATTGTGAAAGGCAATGTAAGTTATTTATTGGAGAAGGCTGAACTATAGCAAACATATGTGTAATGGTGTTACAGATATATCATGGAAAGTATTAAAAATTGTAAAGCAATAAAGTATTATCTTTAAATTTCATAATAATAAATAGATTAGAGAACACTGGGGTTTTCTAAACCCATCTGATGCTAGACTGAAGCATAGTCTTATTAAAATGAAAGGAAAGCTGAACTGATCCTTTCCCTAGCAATTAGGGGGTCATAGCTGAGGTATAGAACAATGGACATTCTACTACTTCTGAAACTGGCCTGAGCCCTCCAGCTTTCATGAACATGCTACTGCTGTCAGGATCTCTTGGTTTGTGCAAGATCATGCCAGCAGAGCAGAATGGAATGCTCTTCAAAATGGCTGCCTCCATCTCACAAGGCATGATATCAACCAAAACCAAGTCCAATTTTATATCAGTCCTGGATAGGGGAGAAACTTGAGGGGAAAACAGGATTGTCCATGTTAGAACTGAAGGAATAGCCTGCCTATAACTAAATCAAGCAGACATTTCTGCACTTTCACTAGCTCTCCTCTCTATTTCTGTGGGAATACAATACCCGTACTTTTAATTTATAGCATTTATTCAATACTAAAAGATGAGTGGTTGCTCCAAAAGTTAGGATTTATCAATGGGAATGGACTTAATTGTATATAGAAGCTAGTAGTTTTCAAATATGTCAAGAAGGAATTCCTATAGTGTATCCCAGTCTTTAATTGTATTTAATTACAGTAAACTTCTGATAATCCGGCACCTTTAGGACCCAGGGGGTGCTGGATTATCAGATATGCCGGACTATTGGAAGGGGGGGCTATGACGGGACTTGGGTGGGGGGGATGCCACCCCAGACTCCTCATAGGCCCCCCTTCCGATAGTCCGGCTCTGCCCCAGGCATCCCCGATTCAGCCTCTGCTGGTCAGTTTCAGCAGCAGCTGAATCGGGAAAGCCGGGCGCAGAGCATCTCCAATTGTCCAGCTGCCCAGAGCACTTCCGGGTTCCTGATGGTGCCAAACCATCAGGAGTGCCAGAGCATTGGATGCCGGACCAATGGAGTTTTACTGTATATACTGTATAATACAGAGGCTAAATGAAAGAGTTCAAAACCATAGTATTGGGGAGGGGAAAAGAGACTTCTTACTACTCCCACTTCTCCTTTTAGAACATAACCATAGGATATGAAAATGGGATCTTTGGACCATGCACTCCAGATCCTGCTTATTCCTCAGCTGAAAGCATAACTTTTATTTGTGACACTGCAGCTTCTGTTAGCCGTGGGAACAGGGCCAGTGAGCAGTGGGAAAGTAGTCCTATTTGGGTTCCAGGAAGTTGGTGGGTGTAAACCCACACAGGACCCTCCCTCAGCCTTTGGGGAGGATCCACAAAGCCCATGAACTCAACCAGCTAAACAAAATTCTGCACAAAGGTCCCACACACAGCTGTGACATTATTCAGCTGATGTTGTGATGTATATCACTATTTGAAAAACCAAGCTAGATTTTTATGCACAATTTAAAAAGGTATAGGTTACTACCAGTTAGAGTAATCAGCAATGACTTGTCTTCTCACATCTGCCTTGTGAGCCACACACTGCAATAATCTTACTAACAGGGTGGCATGATTACAAGTAGTTAAAATAATCTAATCATGCTGAATTGATATATGTTAATATTCAATCCTTACATGACACCTGCAGTAGAAGCATGAAAGACTGCTCATTGATATTCTGTGAGTGTTGCTATAGATAATGAATTAATAAAAAGGAGGAAAGAAGGGCTGTGGAAAAGGTAAATATTATATAAATGAATTTTAAAGTATAAAAAGTTTTGGACATCTTTTAATCAAACAGTTTTAAGCTCCTACACAAAAGATATGCTTTTTCACTAGACCTGTGTTTTTCATAAATGCAATATAGTCTCAATAGACCACTGTATTTGTATTTAGGGCATGGATACATATATTAATTCAGGCAGGTTGTATAATTATTTATGCAGAAATCTCCAGTTTGAAGAGACACAAATGACTTTAAATAAATGCAAATACTTTTCTAGCAGACTAGAAGAAAAATCAAGTGGATCTAGGAATCAGATGGGGAACACCAGAGTTCTGTAGAGCCATGTATTTAAATCAAATACAGCTAAAAATTCCACCCTACATTAGTAAACAAAAGATCTCATAAACATTTCTCAAGAGCAGTAATTTCCTGCAGTGTTCTTAGCCAAAAATTCATCCCTTCCCCTTCAACTGCTGTGCAGCTTAAAGTACTGCAAACAGTACCAGATTTTACCTTTAGTATCCCACCATTATTTCAATAGCTCTGTTT
Organism: Pelodiscus sinensis; assembly: GCF_049634645.1. NCBI lineage: Eukaryota > Metazoa > Chordata > Testudines > Trionychidae > Pelodiscus > Pelodiscus sinensis. The sequence continues at coordinate 15,536,358 of NC_134723.1, forward strand.
GTACACACTATAACCAATAATGCTTTCAGGATTGCAAAGCATGTTACAATCCTTCAAGATGAAAAGTGATAAACAGGATCCTAATTTTCTGTGATCCACCAAAATTCTGATACAAACATAAAAATCTATGTTTTTCTATAGTTAATATGAAACACTGAACTCTAGTTACTCTAGCCACAATGTATATAGATATTAATTGAACACAATGTTTAAAATGATATACAGTAGAACCCCATTATCAGCATCTGCATTATTCAGCTCTTCCTACTAAATGAACTACCAGCCACCCAAGTCTGACACTGCCAGTTCTGGGGTTAGCTCCAGCCAGCCAGTGCTGACCGTGCGAACCACAGCTGCATACTGGAAAAGTGGTACTGGTAGTTCCAGTAAAATGTAATTAATAGTTAATGTTAGGAATGTGAATATCTAACTGGTTAACCTATAAGCATCACCCTTCCTCATGAGGGTGGGGTAGTTCCAGCCTGCCGTGATATGCCGCAGGCGGGGGACTCTCCAGCCTAGTTGGGCTGGAGCAGCTCTCCACCCACCTCCAGTGGGCCTGGCCTAGCTGAAGCTACCTCCCATGCTTTGGGTGAGGGGCACTCCAGCCCAGTTGGAACAGTCTCCACCAATGGCATGGGGGAGGGTTGCTCCCGCCTGGCCAGGACCCCCCCCCCCAACTCTGTTCAAGTACTTAACTGACTAAAGATAATGTTTAACCAGTTAACTGATTAAATGGGATTTTACATCCCTAGTTAATGTGCTTTTATTCTTTCACAAAATGGAAAAACTAATAATTCCCCGTTAAAATGTAAATTTTTATGTTTTTCAGTGACAAACTGATTTCTAGGATCCCTGGTTATAAATAAAATAGTTAATATTTATTTTCACTGCTTATCTATAGGAGTTATCAGGTTTTTCATGTCATAAAAAGAATTAACACAACAAGAACCAAACTTTTAGAGCTGATATTCTAGCTTTAGAAAACTTGAACTGTTTTTCAGGTGATATACATTTAATAATTATTGGTGGAGGAAGGAAGTCATCACATGTATACAGAGATTGTGGGGTTACTCTTGAATATTGATGGACAGCCAGTATCTTCTTGCTTCCACATCTCCAAAACACCATCTACAGATATAGAACCTGATTCTGATCTCACTTCGGTGTAAATCAGGAAAAACTCAACAGAAAACCAATGGGGTTATATTGGTTTAGAAGTTGTGCATGCAAGAGAAAAAGTCTTTCTTATAGGATATTGCTGTGCCACAAACACGTGGTGTAATTGCAGCTCATGTGGGTATGCCTGAGCTACCTTTGAGTTAGCTAGTAACAACAGTAGTGTAGTCATGGCAGCATGAGCATACTATAGTATGAGAATTTGCTTCTCAGTATTTGTTCCTATACAGTGAAAAAACCTACTGTATAGAAATTTAAATTACAAAAAACTTGGAAATAATTATAACCAAGGGGCTGTATCAAATTTAAAGTTTTGTCAGTTTAGTTATTTATACCTGGCCTGACGATGCATTATTAGATCCCCTATTAATCCTCACTTCTCCAGATTGAACATACCCGATTTTCTAATAGGTCAGGTTTTCTAAACCTTTTATCATTTTGTTGCTTTCCTTTGGACTCTCTCCAATTTATACACATCTTTCCTAAAGTGTGTACCCCAGCCCAGAATTGGTCACAATACCCCAGTTGAAGCCTCACCTGTACTGAATAGAGTGAAAAATCCCCCCCCCCCATGTCTTATTTACAATACTCATGTGACTATACCCCAGGATATTAGCTTTTTTTGCAACAATATCACGTTTTGACTTATATTCAATTTGTGATCCATTTTTCAGTAGCACTACCTCTTAGCCAATTATTCCCAATTATGTAGTTGTACCTTTTATTTTTCCTTCCTCGGTGTAATACTTCATACTTGTCTTTACTGAATTTAAATCTTTCTGATTTCAGAGCAGTTCTCCAAGTCATTTTGAATTCCAGCCCTGTTCTCTGAAGTGCTTCCAACACCTCCTAGTTTAATGTTTGCAAATTGTTTAAACGTACTTGCCGCTCCATTATGCAAGTCATTAATGAAAATATTGACTAGTACCAGACATGGGTGTGACCACTACAGAAGCCCATTAGACCCTCCCAGTTTTATAGAGAACCATTGATAACTGTTCTTTGAGTAGAGTCTATCTACCATTGTGCATCCATCCACCTTACACTAAGAGCACTGCAATGTAGGGAGAGCAGGAAGCTGGTAAATCTAGTAAAACCCAATAGTTGTCCAGATCCAAAACCTTGAGCATGATTATCCCTTATGTTTGGTGGGAATTATGACAATTTAGGGTGGGGTACGGAATCTCTGGTTTCTTCCCTGAGGGGAGTAAACATAACTCCTTCATGAGTAAATTAGCCAATGAAGAGGAGTGGAAGTGGCAAGTTTTCTGCAGGCCTGCCAAACAGGGATACAAATTGCCCAGGAGCTGGTGATTCAAAGGGGCTTGGGGCTCTGTCACAATAGCATTGGTGGTCGCTGAAGCCCTGGGCCCTTTAAATCTCTGCCAAAACACTGAGACAGAGCATCGAGCTGCGCACTCTGGGGAGAGCTAAGGGCAGGGTGGGGAATGCTTTGTGCTCCAAGCAGCCCTGCCCTTTCCACCCTCATCCCCACGCCTTCTCGAAGTGCAGAACTACCCCCTCCCCAACGTTGCCTAGAAGCCCACATAGGCTGTCGGCTCTGCTGGTTTTCTGTAATTTACTCATGAGGTCCCAACAGAAGGTAGCTTCATGTCTTCATACTTCCCCAACAGAAAAGCCATTTGACATTTTTGATCAATGATTCTTTCCCAGACAAATCATGGACCCCTTACTAGTTTGCTTCATGCTGGCAAAAAGATCTACAAAACTACCGTCTTTGAATATTCACTCTCCAATTTTGAAAAACAAGATTTTTGAAACTGGACTGAAATGGAATCGGTATGTTTTCATGCCATAACTAAAGCAAAAAGAAAAGAAGCAGCACAAATGGCAAGACCTAAATTAGATTTTGAAAATTCTGTCTGTTAAGGTATTAGTAACAGAAGTCAAACAAGGTTTTTTTAAATATTTTTTTTAACTTGACAGAATGAGTCTGAGTTTCTGAAACCTTTTGGAAAGTTCTTTGCAGTTTGTTTTAAAGAGAGTTTCTGCAGAGAGAATATAAATTATTTTGTTCTCCAAGGATTATGTTTAGAGTTTACTGGTACGTTTCATTTAAATAATCAAACAATTATTTCGGTACTTCATTAATATTTACTTTTTTCTTTGATTATTTTATTTACTTGCTGCATTTCATTGCATTCTCAGTGCTAACTAATCTAGGGACTGAATTCACATTTACATATAAAAAGGCATATACTTAATACTGCAGAAATTTAAAAAAGCAAATATTATAATTACCGTAATTTAGTGAATATAACCTGAGGATTATATTAATTTTTACAAACCCGGCACACACCCCTGCGGGATACACTCGGGTGTGGGGTATACATTTTTTTTACTTACCTGGTAGTGAGCACTTCCCTGCCCCTTTCCCTGTTGCACAGCCGCCAGCCTCCAGCCTCCAGGCGGGGGAGTGCTCATCCCCTGGTTCCTGTGCAGGATGAGTGCACCCCCTGCCCCTTCCTGCGGCTGTGCAGGAACCGGGGGATGAGCGCTCCCTCACCTAGAGGCTGGAGGCTGGTGGTTGTGCAGCGGGGGAAGGGGCAGGGGGACTGCTCCTCTCCCAGTTCCCGCGCAGGAACGGGAGATGACCGCTTCCCCACCCGAAGGCTGGAGGCACTCTCAGTGCAGCCGCAGGAAGGGGCACAGGAGTGCTCTCATTCCCCCGCCTGGAGGTTGTGCAGCTGCATGGGGGGAGGGGGGGGGTGATTGCTCCCCCACCAGGAGGTTGGCTAATTCCCCTCCCCCCGACCCGTAGAAGCCCCCACCCACACATAGTTTGAAACAAAGTCTTTTATACCCTGCAGGTTATACTCGTGCGTGGGGTATACAAGATTTATTTTACTCAAACTGCAAAAACTGCGGGGTATATTTGGGTGCCGGATATATTTGGGTGTGGGGTATATTTCCTAAATTACGGTATACCTGCTGTTTTTCAGTCATGTACTATTCCAATGTATATTAGCTTCATAGGAATGATTCAGCAATATTCATAAGGTGTTCTAATCCTTATTCTTTCTGTATTCTTTCTGTACAGTTATTTGTTACTTTTACAAATATGGGGCCCTAATCATATGAGTAGTCCCATTGACTTTGAATAGGTCTGCTTGGATGAGAGCTACACATAGAAATAAGGGTTTACAGAGTCAGACCCACTGATCTATGAAACCTCTGATCAAAAATTAGAAAAAGGCTTTCTGTAGAGGAAATATTAAGGTGTAAAGCTGCCTTTCTTGAGTGTCTTGCTAGTTACAAATGTTTAATAGGATGAAAGTTAAAACAGTGCTTCCTTTTCAACTCTCTTGTGTAGCAAATAAAATAACTGTTGGTTGATTGGACTTTAAGGACTGCTGAGGTGCCATGTGGTTTTCATCAAACACAAACTGGTCACTGTCCTTCAATAACTTTTATCACCACTCTTGAAACGCTGTGAATTAACAATAAACATAACTAGCTTAAGAGTTTACTTTAGTGTTAAACAAAAATGAGACCAAAAGATCATAGAATCATAGAGCTGGAAGAAACCTCAGAAGGCCATCAAGTCCAGCCCCCCTTCCCAAGGCAGGACCAATCCCAATTAAATCAACGCAGCCAGGACTTTGCCAAGCAAAGACTTAAACACCTCTTGGGATGGAGATTCCACCACCTCCCTAGGTAACCCATTCCAGTGCTTCACTACCCTCCTAGTGAAATAGATTTTCCTAATATCCAACCTAGACCTCTCCCACTGTAACTTGGGACCATTGCTCCTTGTTCTGCCATCTGTCACTACTGAGAACAGCCTTTCTCCAGACTGTTTGGAACTCCCTTCAGGAAGTTGAAGGCTGCTAGCAAATCCCCCCTCACTCTTCTCTTCTGCAGACTAAACAAACTCAAATCCCTTAGCCTCTCCTTGTAGCTCATATGCTCTAGCCCCCTAATCGTTTTAATTGCCCTCTGCTGGATCCTCTCCAATGCATCCACATTCTTCCTGTAATTGGGGGCCCAGAACTGGACACAATACTCCAGCGCTATGTCTGGACTGGCATGATTTTCCACAAATTCTTTTAACGGAAAAGTTTTCCATTAAAAGCATTTGCGGAAAAGAGTGTCTAGATTGGCATGGATGCTTTTCCACAAAAGCACTTTTGGCAAAAGCATCCGTGGCCAATCTAGACGCGCTTTTGTGCAAAAAAGCCGTGATCGGGGCTTTTTTGTGCAAAACAAATCTGAGCTGTCTACACTAGCCCTTTTCCACAAAAGGACTTTTGCCTGAACGGGGTCAGCATAGTATTTCCGCAAGAAGTACTGATTTCTTACATGAGATTGTCAGTGTTCTTGCGGAAATTCAAGCGGCCAGTGTAGACAGCTGGCAAGTTTTTCTGCAAAAGCAGTTGCTTTTGCAGAAAAACTTGCCAGTCTAGACACAGCCCAGATGTGGCCTCACCAGAGCCGAATAAAGAGGAATAATCACATATTTGGCTCTAATGGCAATGCTCCTCTTAATGCAACCTAATATGCCATTAGCCTTCTTGGCTACAAGGGCACACTGCTGACTCATATCCAGCTTCTCATCCTCTGTAATCCCCAGGTCCTTTTCTGCAGAACTGCTACTTAGCCTGTTCGTCTCCTGCCTGTAACAATGCTTGGGATTCTTCCTTCCCAAGTGCAGGACTCTACACTTATCCTTGTTGAACCTCATCAGATTTCTTGTGGCCCAATCCTCCAATTAGTCTTAGTCACTCTGGACTCTATCCATGCCCTCCAGTATATCTACCTCTCCCCCTAGTTTAATGTCATCCGCAAACTTGCTGAGGGTGCAATCCATCCCCGTATCCAGGTCATTAATAAAGATGTTGAACAAAATTGGTCCCAGAACTGAATGTTGGGGCACTCCGGTAGAAACCGACTGCCATCCTGACATCGAGCCGTTGATCACTACCTACTGGGCCCAACGTTCCAGTCAGCTTTCTATCCATCTTACCACCTATTCTATCCATCTTACCGTCCATTTATCCAATCTACATTTCCTTAACTTGCTGGCAAGATAAACCTAAAGAAATCAAATCCATCATTTCCCTACATTGGCACATACTAAATACATACACCCACATACATATACACCCACAGACTGAAATCTGTAGTTGAGACCACATCTTATTTTTGTTATGTGCAGTAATTAAAATTAATTCACTTAAGCTATATTTAACAATTCACCTAAGCCCACTCCAGCAGGGTGAGTGTTACAAGCATGCCAAAGGGAACCTGTGCAAGCTGGGCCAATCAGGATGAGGAGCAGTCAGCCAATCAGGGCCAGTCTGGACCCTTATAAAAGATGGCAGTGCTGAGTGAAGCTCACTCTTGTGCTGACCAGCAAGGGAGGAGGAGCTGGGTCTCAGAAGGGAAGGAAACTAATGGCACCTGGACAGAGAAGTGTTGGGCAGGCTCAGGGGAGCTGAAGAGAAGTTCTAATATGACATCTTCCAAACTGTGGACCTTGATACAAAGGGGCAAGAGTCACAGGGAAGTGGCCCAGAAAACACTGAGTGGAGTGAAGGACATCAGGACAAAGCTGCTGCCAGAAGGTCCCTTGGCAGGGACCCAGAGTAGTGGCCAGGTCTGGGTCCCCCCTTTCCCTCTTCCATTGCATCTGGTCATTCTGGGGTGTGGCCTATATAGATTGAAACTTGACTCTGAGGCAAGGAGCTAGACTATGGGTCTGCAGTTGGCCATGGTAGTGGGTATGATGACTGAGGACTTCTAATACCCCTTCAAAGGAAAGAGAATGGAGAGGTGGTCACTGTCAGAGGTCACCATGGTGAAGAGGACACCATGGTCTAGAGAGCAATGTGGGTCCAGAACTAGAGGCTGGAGACAGCAGAGCACCGACAGGCCAGAAGGCAACACACTCTATAAGCCAAGCTAATTTCTGGACTAATCAGTTAGAGGCATTGTAGTAGTGTGTCAGCCCTGCTACAATGATACATACGCATGATCCCTCACCAGTTTTCTACAGTTGGCATCAGAGCACACAGATTGTCTCATGATGAAGACAGTACTAGTGGAGGACTACTAGTGTTCTTACAAGTTGTATTAAACCTCACTGCTGTAGCCACTGATTGAAACTAGCTCCCGTCTTCTACCTCCACAGTTGAAGAAGTTATTACAAAGAAAGAATTTCTCCATCTGCATCATCATAAAATAGGGAGAGGTGGGAAGAGAAGAAGTTCATGATGGTCTCTGGAGAGGAAAAAAACCCCAAGCATCGGTGTTTAATGTAGTTATATCTTCTTTGGGTCATATTACCACTGCAAAATGCTGCTGTGCCTGAGTACTGCTCAGAATTGTTGTGTTATTAATTATTATTATTATTATTTATTATGATTTATATTAAAGCTCTGGCTAGATGCCTTACCTCAGATTGGATTAATTATATTAAGCTCTATACAAGCAAGTAAGAGACAGTCCATGTTTCTTTGATGCTATCAGGCCTCACTTTCCTCACTGTTTTGTTATGAATAATCATGTGGATTCTTTAGGCAAGAACACTGCCATTGTGTACAGCTCTAATGCACTATGGCACATGTAAATAGAAAATGTATAATTATGACTCCATCATAGTTATGATGAAATAACTAATACAATGTAAAATAAACCATTTGAATTTTAGATAACAGGATAAGTATGCATTGTTGACAGCTTTAAGAACATCATCTTCTGATTTTTTTCATTGACTAAAGCTGGTGTCATTGATGGAGGAAAATACTGATCTCCACGATGACTTTTTGACAATTTCCTTTCAGTATATCAATTCTTTAAACTCTTGCAAATTATTTTCAATCACGTATTGCTCTCTATAGCATCCCATTACAGCATCTCTGAGTGCTAGACATATTAGTATGCTGACAAAAACCCAGAACATAGAGAGGTCAAATGAATCAGCCACAGGCACAGAAAGAGGTAGAGCCAAGACTCAGGGAGTAGAGAATTTCCTGGCTCCAAAAGCCAGCATTCAGAGTATAAAAGCATCTCTCATGCTCAGAGGATGCTTCAGTGCAATAAAAGTGTAATGTCTACCATGTCCACCACCCATAAAGCAACAGTGAATTGGAAAATGAACAAGGGTTGGGGAGATTGAATCCTTTAATTAATGGACAAGGCATCACATGTTTGCTAATTCAGAACCTGAATTCATATAGAGACATAGCCATTTTTTTGGCCTATATGTAGGTGTATATAGCTACTGGATCTGTATAGTCATGAACCATATCCCCAAACCCTTTTATAGCAGATAGTACAGAATCTCCCTATGTGTCTGTTATAATAAATTGCAAAGGGATGCCCTGGGAACCTCCTGCAGTCCTGAAACAACTGTGGGAATAAGCTATAGGAAACTAGTATGATAAGGTTTCTCTACACAAAATAAACATTTATTAAAACCCAACTAACTAAAACAGAACTTGTGTGTTCAGGCCCATTGGTGGGTGGGAGGGCAAAGGGGGCAGTTGCCTTGGGGCTTGTCAATTCTGAGGGGCCTGGGGCTTCTGTCCACCCTCACTGCTACTGCAGCAGCAACCAGAGCCCCAGGCCTTTGAATGGCTGGGGTGGGAGGCACAGAGTGCTGACTGTTTCTGGCCCCAGACCTTCCACTCCAAGTCCCACCCCTTCCTGGAGCACCCCTGCCTTGCTCAGGGGCCTGCAAAGGCTTGGCTCTCCTTTGTGTGTGCAAAGGTTGCATTAAGAGTTGCATGAATCCAAAATAAACACATTTCATGTATGTAGGGCCCTTCTAAATTCACAGTCCATTTTGTTCAATTTCGTGGTCACAGGATTTTAAAAAGTCATGATTTCAGTTATTTAAATCTGAAATTTCACTGTGTTGTGATTGTAGAGGCTCCGACCCAAAAAGAAGTAAGAGGGAGGGAGCTCACAAGATTACTTTAGGGAGGGTTGCAATACTGATACCCTTACTTCTGCACTGGCTTCAGAGCAGGGCAGATGGTGAGCAGTGACTGCTGGTCAAGAGCCCAGCTCTGAACCAGAGCCACCTCTACCAGCAGCACAGAGGTAAGGATGGCATAGCCACCCTTACTTTTCTGCTGCTGCCTTCAGAGCTGGCCCCTCAGTCAGGAACCATCATTTTCTGGCCACCCAACTCTGAAGGCAGCACAGAACTAAGGGTGACAATACTGGCATACCACCCAAAATAACTTTGTGACCCTCTGCACTCCCTTTTGGGTCAGGATCCCCAGTTTGAGAAATGCAGGTTGCCCTTGTGAAATCTGTAGAGTGTAGGGTAAAAGCATACAAAAGACCAGATTTCACAATCTACGGGCATGAATTTGGTAGGGCCCTACATATATGTAAAAACCTACTGTGTGAAAATATGAAAATAGTATGTTAGGCACTCAGAAATTATAGTAATGGTGGACTCAGACAGAGAAAGCTACTTCACTGATTGATGAACTTACTAGTATGCAATGTTTAAAGTATATTTTATAAAAGTACAATTTGTCAAATGCTTAATCTATTTACAATAAAAGTTTTAAATTCAAGGCCTATGATTTCTCTGACTTTTTAAATTGATCACTATTCAACTGACTGAAAAATGCTTACACATTTTTACATAATTTATTTATTGCAGATGTACTGAAATAAATTAGACAACTAGACAAATTCACCCATCAAATATAAAGCAGTTAGCTCTTAAATAAAATACTAATTCAGTGAAGAGACTGAAAATTTGTATTGTACTGTGCTACTCAATGAAAATTCTCTGATACTTACCAAATACATAAGAACATGGCATAAATTATATATTATAAAGAGTACTTTTTAGGTAGTCCTTTTGACCTCATTCCACATGTGATCACAGAGCAATATCTTACACATTTGACTTTCCATTGGTCTCTGAGCGGTAGTGAATTTTTCTTCCTCCTCTTTTGTTGTACAGAGGTAACTGATGTAAAACAGAGCATAGATAGGTGGGTCATGGACTAGAGAATAAGTGGACAACCCACATTAGTGACTGGATCCCCAGAGACCACAGATCACTACAGAGCAGACCGAAAAAGCGCTGGGCCAATCCTATGACAAAATTCTTTGCCCAGAAATTGAATGAACTTGTTTAAAACAAAATGAAATGTTGTGCTTCATGGAGTGATGGATGAGGATGAGCCAGACAAAAATGACAGAGGTGACTTTTTAGTTGGCATTTCATGTTATCTAGCCCATTTGCAAGTGGTTAATATTTGAGACCCAGCTTCCAATCTTAATGTATTCACCTGCGATTTTCTTAGTGATTTCAATGGGAGCATGACTGTGATTAGAACATAAAATATAAAACTTTCAAATTAATAGAAGTTTAGATAAAAAAGGTTTTAATAGTTCTAAAATTTGTAGATGTTGAGACTTTAAACATAAATCATTCAAATGACATATGTGCCAATGCACTTAAGTTTATATAATTGTATTGCTCCAGTTATATAGGGCCAAAGCATACCAGTCTTATGAAATTACTTTCAGAAGTAAGGTACAAATAGGAATGCAGAGGAATGCAGAATAAGCACAAATAATATATTTTTCAGGAAAACAATAAGGGAAAGGTATGTAATTTTTATGCATATGGATATTGAAATTGTTTTCATTCTGAGCTATCATCTCCCCAAACAGATTAGAAGCTAATGATGTTTATCTTACTAAAGAGAATATGCCTGAATTTTTAGTGAACGTGAAGTTCTTGTTCTAGTCTTAGAAAGAAGAGGAACTCATTATGATTAATTGATTTAGTAGATTAATGAGGGTAAACCATATCAGAGATTAAAGTTCATATTCTATATAGGAACTCTAATTTGCTGATCTCTTGGATTTATAAATTATGGAGATAGAATGTTTATATATTCGGGAATAACACAACTAAATTATACACTTTTATTGATAAACAATGGGATGTCATGAACAGCAACTACAGATAAAGCCTTTCAGCCTCTTAGGCACAGGTAAAACTGTCTTCATGGCAATTCTGTGACAGAGAGAAACAGAAATAATCTAATTTAGAGTAAAATAAGAATGCGAAGTCACCCACTTTGAAAACCTTAATCTATGAGGTGAAAGATGACATTAGAGCTACCGACAACCCATGAGTTTAAAAAATGTTTCTCTCTATCTTTTGTATCAGCATCAAGCAGCAGGTTTACACCACTTGCAACCAGTAAAAGTGATAGCCAATTAGCTGTTCAGCTAAAGCCAACCTACCAATTACCACCACCTTCAACTCAAGTCTCTGGAAGTCTTTTCATTGACTTTAGTGAGTGTGAAATTGAGCTCTAGTAGGGCAATCTGACAGAAAGTCTAGTACAATTTAAAAAAAAAACTGTTTTCCTTTCTTTCTGACTAAAATGGGGTAAATGCACATATGTTTAATCAAATATTTCTGGGAGGAGATGTTCTGAGCTGGTGAGAATAAACATGTGTAGTAAATATTAATATCACAAGCCCCAAGCATTCAAAAATTTGAGCACGGCCCCCAAATCTTTAGACTATCTTAAAATCATAACTTTTAAAAAATATTAATAATAACATTGTTGTTTCTTCTTATTGGCCTTCATAGTTTCAGAGTGCTTAGAGTGTATTTGTTTCAAGTTTGCAAGCTTTTCTCTTCAAACATGAGGGCTACAAACTTACTTTTTTAATGTAAAAAGAGATTTTTCACCTAACCACATGCTTCCAGGAGCGTAGGCTTTAAAAAAGAAACAGTAATTGTGAGAGTCCCAAGAAAATCTTGAGAGCTGGTAACAGTCCAATATTCATCTTTCCACTGTGCACTGTGAAAAAAGGAATACCTGGGACAAGTGTGGGTAAATCCATGATGTTTTTTCATAATGTTTCATGATGAACATACAGATTTCTGTATTTCATTGCATAGCTTAAAAGGATTCCCAGAGATTGACAAATTTTGTGAGATTGACAAAAAGGGTCTGTGATGATTTGTGTATTACTGGGTGGGATGTGGTGGACTAGGCCCACGGGCCCCCTGCGGGAGGCCATGTGGTCCTTCCAGTCCCAGCCCCCAAAATGGACAGAAGACAGGTCCTCCAAGCTGCTTAGAGCACATGTGTATGAATCAGCCAATCAGCAGCCAGCAAGTCCATGTAAGAAGAGCTGCAAGGCCAGAAAAAGAACAGTTCCTTGCTAGAGTTGGAGGAAAACAGATGGTGCTTTGGACTGGCTCCAGGAACACCACCAGGAAAGATCCCTAGGTAAAGATGAAGAATGTGCTGGAGCCAGGGAGAAGTAGCACTTGGAATTAAAGCAATGCAGTTATTTAAAGGGACATTGCAGACAGCTGCTATCGACAGGGTCCCTGAGCTCAGACCCAGAGTAGTGGGTGGACCTGGGTGTCCCACAATTTGGCATTAGCAACTGGGGGGGAACTGGCCTGGACAGCGAGGCACTGTAGGAGATGGCAAGGGTCAGGAGGGAAGGACCTAAAGGAATTCAGCTGAAGAGCTGGGGCTAGAAAGGCCATGAGAGGACAAATGACATTGTCTGTGGGGAAGAAGCCCTGAGCACACCTCTATTCTGGAGTAGGGATACACAGAGAAAGATGTTACAGAGGGCACCGAGAGGGGCCCTTGTTGGACTTGTACTCTGGGAGGCATTTGCTTTATTTCACAAAGTCTACATCTACACTGCAGTGCTATATCAGGATACTGGAGGTATAGCTATTCCATGGCTTTTGAGTGTGCCTGTTATTTCAAAATATAAAGGGCTCGCTATTCCGATGAACCTGTAAACTTAATTCCACAAGAAGTAAGGGACATTTTGGAAATAACAATGGAATAAGAAACGCAATTTGCATAGCTCAGATTGCATAGCTTATTTTGAGCTATGGGTACAGTGTAGACCAGTGTTTCCCAATTGGTGCTCTGGGGAACCCTGGGGTTCCGCGGAGCAAAACGAGGGGTTCCGCGAGGAGCTGGCGCTCCCCCGCCCCCTCTGAAAGAGAGAGAGAGAGAGCCGGCTAGCCAGCAGAGGCATGGGTGGCGAGTTGTGTGGGCTCATGGAGCCCATGCTCTAGCAATATCTGGAGCTGGAGCTGGAGCTGGAGCGGGTCCTGACCCCCCCCCCCCGCACGCGTCCTCCCACCCGGCATCTCTCCCCTGTCCCCGTCCCCGGACCCGTCCCTGCCGTGCGCAACCTTCCCTGAGCTCCCCCTCGCTGGCTGCTGCTGCCCTGCGCAGCACGCTCAGACCAGTGGGTGGGGAGACGTCCGGACGTGATGTAACGTCACGGCCCAGGATTTTAAACTTGCTGGGCGCTGTGATGCGCCGCATGACTGAGTTGCGGGTTCGGAGTCCGGGGACAGAGCACAGACTCCGGCCCCGCAAAGTGGAAAGCAGAAGGTACGGGAGAGGGAAAGGGGAGGGGGAGGGGAAGAGGGAGGGGCTTGTGCAGAAGGACAGGGGAAAGGCTGGGAGAGGAAGGTGCTTGTGCGGAGGGGAAGGGGAAGGCACCAAAGGGACAGGGGTGGAGGAGAGACAAATGGCAGGGGGCCAAGCGCAGACAATGAGGAAAAGGGCAGGAGGAGAGGTGTTAGTGGAAGGGGGGACAGGGTGGTGCTGGGAGGGGAGAAGATAAGGGCATTGGGGGCAAGAGGGGTGAGGGGAGGTGCTGGGAGAAGGCTTGACAGAAGGGGTGGACATGAGGAAGGCTGGGATGGAGCAAGGCATGTGTGAGGGCACAGGGGCATGAGAGGAATGGGGGCAGAGGGTGGTGAGGGGTGGGCATCAGGGAAAAATGGAGCAAAGGGGGCGGGGGAAGTGAGGGAAGGGGGAGGCACAAGGAGGGTGCAGGGGTAAGAGAAGGTGCAGGTGCCAGGGGATTCTGGGGGTGAAGCAGAAGGGCAGACACCTGCAGTGGAGGGACCGCCATCAGAGGAGAGACGCAGGGCAGGTTTGTAGAGGGAGGTGTTAGAAGAGGGGATGAGGAGGGGTAGCTCACATGATCAGAGTGGGGCTACTGGAGGAGTGGGCACAGGGAGGAGAGAAGGGCTGGTGGAGGGGGGCAGGTTGCAGGAGGGCTGAGGACAGTGAGAAGAGCAGGAGTCAGGACAGCAGAGGAGGGTGAAGAGGGGGGCGGCAGCAGGCAGCAGGGGAGCTGACATGGCAGCAGAGGGAAAAGGTTGAGGTTTAAAAATATTTATTAATAACTTGGGTGGCACATCCAAACAAGCCACATGAACTCAATACTGGTGCACAACACAAAATTCATTTTGCTCATGTGAGGAAACTCTTAGGCTACGTCTACACTGGCCCCTTTTCCGGAAGGGGCATGTAAATTTCACTAGTCGTCGTAGGGAAATCCGCGGGGGATTTAAATATCCCCCGCGGCATTTAAATAAAAATGTCCACCGCTTTTTTCCGGCTTTTAAAAAAGCCGGAAAAGAGCGTCTAGACTGGCTCCGATCCTCCGGAAAAAGTGCCCTTTTCCGGAGGCTCTTATTCCTACCTTTTTAAAAGCCGGAAAAAAGCGGCGGACATTTTTATTTAAATGCCGCGGGGGATATTTAAATCCCCCGCGGATTTCCCTACGACGACTAGTGAAATTTACATGCCCCTTCCGGAAAAGGGGCCAGTGTAGACGTAGCCTTAGGCTATGTCTACACTGGTTGTTTCTTGTGCAAGAACACATCCACTCTTCCATGTGCGAGCTGTGCTTTTGCACAAGAGCATCTGTGACAGTGTGAACACTCTCTTGCCCAAGAAAGTGCCGATGGCCATTTTAGCCATAGGGCTTTCTTGCTCAAGAAATTCATGTTGCCTGTCTACACTGGCCTCTTGCGCAAGAATAGTTGCTCAAAAAGGCTTATTCCTGAGTAGGAGCATTGTAGTTCTTGCGGAAGAAGTCCTGATTTCATACATGAGAATGTTAGTGTACTTGCGCAAGAACACACGGCCAGTGTAGACAGGCAGCAAATTTTTGCGCAAGAGTGGCCACTTTGGCGCAAGATCATGCCAGTGTAGACACAGCCAAGGGGAGGGAGGAAGGCAGGGGCAGAGAATCAGTACTGGCTCAGCATGTCTACATGGTTTGGGGGAAGGTGCAGGGAAATTGATTTGAGCTGGGTTGCAGAGTGGGGAGGTCTGGGGAGCTGGGCTGGGCTGGGCTGTGGGATGAGGTGGGGTGGTGTGTGTGTGTGTGGAGCTCAGAGCTCAGTTTGACTGCAGGAGGAGGGAGGTGCCGGGAACCAGGGCTAGACTCAAGGGGAGAGAGGGAGGGACAGGGAATTGGCTCTTGGCTCAGCAGTTTTGTGGGGCTTGGAGGAGGTGCAGGCAAACTGGGCTCAGCTGTGCTGTGGGGGTGGCATTCAGGGAACCAGTGCAGGGCTCATCTGGGCTGAGGTGGATGGGGGAGGGCATACAGAACAGACGGGCTGCTCAGCTGGGTTGTGAGGGGCTGCAGGGAACTGGTGCTGCACTCCTTTGGATTGTGAGGGATGGTTTTGGGGGAAATGCAGGGAACCAGCAGGGGTGGGCAGCTTAGTTCAGTTGCAGGGGATAGAAGTGCAAAGAAGCCTAGTGGGGAAGCGGGGGGGGGGGGGGGGACCAGGAGCCCTGAAATGACCTCCCCTGGTCCAAAAATTCCTCATCTGGGACCAGTCAGGTCTAGAGGGTGCCAACTCCTACCCAAGTCCCCTCCTCGCACCCTCCCTTGTAGCCAGACACCCTACATCCAGCCTGCTTCTGCACCCTACCTACCACCCGGACCTTGTCCCCTTCCGCCCCCCAGCTCCCTCCCAGATCCTGCACCCCATCCCTATCCTGCTCCTTGGCAGCCCTGCCATCCACCCTAGCACCGCCCTGGCCCCAGCACCTTGCCTCACACCCCAAGACTCAGCACTGCCCTGGCCCTGGCCCCAGCACCCTGCCCTCCTTGCTAGCACCCAGCAGCACCCTGTTCCTTGTCCCAGCACCCTGCCAGTCACCCTAGGCCCAGCAGGACCATGTCCCTGACTCCAGCACCCTGCCACCTGAGCCAGCATCCTTTCACCCAGCAGCACCCTCTCCCCAGCACCAGCACCAGCACCCACTAGCACTCTGTCCCCTACCCCCACCAGCACATTTGGGACCACATTAGTGAGGCTTGGGGTTTTTTGGAAGAGCTTTTTGTTTTGTTTTTTTGCATCTCACTTGTGGCCCCAACTGACTTTTCTGACTTAAAACAGGTTCCTCACCCCTCTCATAAATAAAGACAATGCTAAAACCTTTTGAGTTTGACATAATATTTTATTTAAAAATGAAGCCAGGCCAACAAGCCCCCAATTGGGACCAAACTCCCATTTCACTGCAGCATCATAACACTCCTGCACCACCTGACCCCAAATTTGAGCCTATCATACACTGGAACCCCCTGTCCTGAGCCTCTTACATCCCCACACTCCTGCATCCCCACATCCTCAGTCTCCTGCCACAACATTCCTCCACCATCCACACATCACAAATCTGTGTCCTGAGCCCATCATACTCACAACCTTCTTGACCTGAGTCCCTCACATATCCAGCCCAAACTCCTGCACCCTCACATCCACAAGCCCTGGCTTGCTCAGCACCCCAACCTTCCACCTGAACCCAACACTCCCCAGCCTAGAGCCCCCTCCCTGAGTCAACAGCCCCTTATCCTGCATCCAAATTCCCTCCCAGAGCTTCTGCTTCTCACCTCTTCCCACACCCAAATCCCTCATTCCCACCCCGCACCTCACTCTCACTAGGTTGAGACAGGTATAAGGGCTGGGAATGGCAAGGGTACATCTACCCAGCAGTGTTATTTCGGAATAGCTATCAATAAGCAGTTATTTTGACATAACATTGAAATAATGTCAAGCTGGATGACTTCTTATTCTGACTCCTGTAACCCTCATTTTACAAGGAGTAAGGGAAGTCAGAGAAAGAGTGCTTTTTCTCAGACTTCCTGCTGTGTAGACAGTGACAAAAGCTGAAATAAGCTATTTCAACTTAAACTAAGCAATTGATGTAGCTGAAGTTGCGTAGCTTATTTCGGCTTTAGCTCTGCTGTATAGATGTGCCTTTAGAGACCAAAGAGGAGATGTGATCACTGTTGAGAATGAAAGATGAAAAGACAGAAGGGAGTACACACTTCTTTGGTTGTGACTAAGGGATGGGAAATATGGAAAAAGGGAGTTTATTCAAACTGGATTAAAAATTATTCACTTTTTCTGAATGATACAAACAAATTTCCAAACCTGCTTTGCACATCATAAAAGTGCAGAAACTTCTTAGTGAATCTTATACAATTTTAAAATTTAGAAATAGGCAGCCTTTTGTTTATTCAGGAAAATTGCCTTAAGAGTTTTTGTTTGCAATTTTTTGGTGTGTCAGTTTCTACTACATATGCCAATATTTTCTGAATAGCACTGACATTTCCAAATAATGGGAAACTATAATCATGTTGAAGGAAACCAAGCAGACAAGCATATCAGCCATTATGCTTTGTAACTGCTTATTTTTATATTGGCAAATTTCCACAGAACAAGAAAACATAAAGGTATTACTGGATCTTTAAATGAGCCATAATCTTTTTGGCCAAAAATGTGGAAAATATGGAAATAAATATACCATGTCAGAAATCCAAAGGGATTGGAATTCCCTCTTGAAAAGATTACAAAAGACTTGCTAGGATATGATGGAAATGTAGAAAAATGACTGGAAGGACTGTATTGCTTTTGCTGGAGACAGTAAGCAACTGAGTTGGAGTTGGTTTAGAATTGTTAGATATATTTAATATATTGTTGTTTGCAGCTGCCTCTTTTGACTCCTTTGCTCCCCAGTCAAACAAAGATATGGAGGAAAAACAATTAGCTTGATTGTACCAGAATGCTGATCCTTAAGCCATTAGAAAGTCCCAGCACTTTAACTAATTTTCGGTCTGTTGTCATTATGAACTGTCCTATAGTTATACCTGTAGCTTCTGTTTGGAAGAAATGGTCACTCTACTACTTTGGTCTTTAACAAAGGATACATTCACCATAAAACACTGTCGTTTCAACAGCCTTCTTACCTGAAGGGCCAAAGGCTTCCACCTCACATTCTTCAGAAGTGCAGGAGCAGAAACCAAGGTGTTTTGAGGACGTTTCTTCAAGGTTAAGATCACTCCATTTGGGTCTTCCCGCAATGCATTAACAAGGTTCTTTAACTGCCAGCCAACCTGAGAAGACAGCCCATAATGGAACTTTGAAAGATTTCCACTTAACTTACCGAAACATCGAGGAAGTTTTGTGTTAAACTGAAATAGTCTATTAAAATGGAACTGCATTACAGTCCATTCCTTGCAAATAGGAGAATCAATTATGAATTATATTTGATTTCTCTAGGACAAAAATGATGATGCTGAAGCTGGGTTGTTTTTTTTAGGTATTTTTGCTTATTTTTTATAATGGAGAGGAAATCTTATTCTATTCCTAGAGGTATAAAGTAACCAGCAGTTTTGGAAAATACTAATGTAATGCTATAATTTTTTTGTCTTCTAAACAAACTGATAATTTTAATGATCTTTGCCACTGAATTATTATTGTATTTCTCTTTAGGAAGAGCAATAATAGTCATTGAATAGTTACAAACTGTATCCTCTGTGTTTAAACAGAAGCGGTTTATTTTTTGGATGTGGCAGGGAGATAGGAGAAGGGATATCATTGGACAACCATAATGCAACTTCTTTAAGGGATTAATTAAAGATAGTATACTATTTGTTTGAATTACCAACAGTTCCACTGAAAGGAACTGAAGTTCTCAAATTATTATAAATGATAATTACAACACAAAGAAAAGT
Source organism: Pelodiscus sinensis (assembly GCF_049634645.1). Classification (NCBI taxonomy): domain Eukaryota; kingdom Metazoa; phylum Chordata; order Testudines; family Trionychidae; genus Pelodiscus; species Pelodiscus sinensis. The sequence continues at coordinate 15,555,384 of NC_134723.1, forward strand.
ATCGCTAACTCTGAAGGGGATTTCTCTTGCATCTCTCACTGAACAGTACGAGATTTTCAGGGTTTTTGTTATTTTGCATACATTTTTTTCTGATTTTACATTTAATTTTTTTTAAGTTAAAAAATGTAAGCTATACATTTTCAATTTATGTTTATGAATATATCTTCTATCATCCTGTAAAGCTAAAAGGTATTTTAAAAAGTTAAGTAATGTAAATGATGGCCTCAATGTACAAAAAAGTGTATGAAAGAATTTTTGAAATATTTATATGATGTTCACATAATTTTAGTAAATTTTATGCAGTAAAAGAAGTATGAATTCTGCCACAAATAAAGAACATTTTTTGTATTATCATTATATTGATATCCACTGGATGTTAGGAGGGTCTTCTTCATGAATTATCATAAAGGAGTGAAAGCCAAATATAGGGCTGTGGTTTCCGGTTCACATGCACAGTATAAGCTATTGTTTTTCCTCCAATACATTACAAAATGTAACAATATCTGAGGTACTGGGCACCTTTGCCTTCATGGCACTAATTTATATGACTGTCATTTATGCTAAAGGTTGCTACTTCACTGTAAATATTCCTTAAATATGAATTTCTGCTCATATGTTCTTAATGAATATCTAAGTATGTCTACACTTGCTCCCTAGTCCGACCTAGGGATGCAAATGTAGCATACCAAAGTTGCTAATGAAGCGCAGGATTTAAATACTCCTCATTGCACGAGGAGTAACAGTTAATCCGAAGGAAGGGGTTTCTTTCGGAATACTGCATCTACATACGACTAGTTAATTCGGACTAATGGCTTTTTAAAATGGTGACCGGACACGAATATGCTAATCAAGCACGGGATATTTAAATCCTGTGCTTCATTAGCAACTTCGGTATGCTACATTTGCATCCCTAGTTCGGACTAGGGAGCAAGTGTAGACATACCCTAACAGAGTAGATCATGAAAGAATGCTGCCTAAACATTAGAACATACAACTTATAATCAGGAAAGCAACATTTGGGTTCTATTCCCAGCTCTGACACCGACCAGCTTCTGTAAAGCTAATCAAGTGTGTTAGCTTCTCTGTGCTTTAGCTTCCCATCTGTAAAACAGCAATAAGAACACTTACCTACCTCAAGGAGGCATTATGGAACACCATGCATGTATGTTTGAGATGGTTGGCTAAAAGCTATTATAATACTCCACATTTACCATAGTGTGTTATGCTATCATTTTTGTTAGACAGTGTAAGCATTTTATAAGAAAATGAGATTCTGAGCATACTTTCTTCCCAGAAGGCTAAAAAACTCCAAATTCAATTGAGACTGTCAATTGTGTCATCTTTACTGTCAGTGTTATCATTCCCATGGTAGCCACTTGTGTTCCTCATCAAAACAATTCTGTGGAAACAATCTCTTTAAAAATCCTAAGGGGATTCTTCAGGGGAAGAGCTTGAGGAAAGTGTATCTGAACAACATAGCAGAAAACAGCAGAGACCTTCTGAAGAACAAGAACCAAGATAGTCAGGATATTTAAGGCCCAAGGAAATACACATGTAAGAGGAAAGACTCTTGTTGTGCAATGTTTTCATGTATTTGTACAGCAACACTGAAATAAAGAGAGAGCTTCAAGAATTCTCGAAAGTTTCCTTAGATAGCTTGAGTATTTTCTTAGAATAATTTATTCTGAAGGAAAATATTTGGCACACTCATCTCTTCTATGCTTTAAATTATTTTTACCTGCACAATGTTGTTCTCTAAACTTTGCTTCTCCTTATTTTACAAGGCAAGCAAAGCTCAAGTCTAGCATGGATCACCACATCACTTTACACACCTGAAAACTATTGTATGTTGATCACATCAGCATCCACATTTCAGTAAAAGGGGATTGGAGGAAAATAGGATTTTTTTGCCAAGTCTATAGCATCAACAATGCTGTCTCTTAAAATTACAATGCAGGCTATTCTTTGTTTTAATCAGTGGTTGAAAAAGTACCCAAAAAAGTTACTCGAGTAAAGTACTGCTTCTTTGAAAAAAATACCTGAGCAAAAGTATCGCATCTTTACTGTACTCAAGTATCCAGAAAGGAAAAAGTAGCCGTCCTATGGAAATATACGATTAACCATCCGAGTTATCAAGGGCACCATTATTTTTCACATATGTAGGTATGTGTGTGTGTGTATATATATATAGATACACACACACATATATACATACATACACATACATATAATGTGCATATATATATGCATATATGTATATGTATATATATATGCATACATACACATATATTATATACACACATATACTGTAAATTTATATTTCAAATCTGGAATTTAAATGTAGTCTTAGCCTACATTTACAAAGCTAAAGAATGACCAAATTAAATACAGGAGTCAAATTACAGAAATGTATTTATTTTGTCCACATTCACACGTGTGAATTTTTAGCATTTTAGCATTGTAATGATTCATTACAAAAATGTTTGTTCAACCTTAAAAGCAGTTGTTTTTCAAAATTATCAGAGTCAAACCTTGTTCTCCTAGGACAAAATATGAGTCCAGAAACACTGAAGAGGCAGCTGACGCAGGCAGAGGTGTGTTGGCCCTGATGGACACCTCCCTGATTGTAGGAAAGGACCGCAGCTGATCCATGGTGTCTGCTGAACAGGCTAAATACCATCAAGCTGCCTTGCAGTTTCATTTATGGAAGAGGACTTCATTGAAGCAAAGAAGTACTCTTCATCAGAAGAGCCATTCTGCTACTCAAGTGGGTCCAGTAGAATCTCCATCTGTTGTCTGATGTAGTGAAGCCCAGTACTGGAAAATAAATTAATGCGAACTAATATAAAAACTGAGGTTAGTTATGAAATTAAATAAATAACATTACAGAAAAATTGTGTTGCCAACTAATGAGCTATCAGATCTAGATGGCTCCTTTAAATCAATCCAAGGATAAACCTGCTTTCCCTCATAACATTTCACTGCAGAACTAAACATGTGACAAATGAATTAAACATATGCAAAATATTAGCTAGTAGGTAAAAAACATTCTCATCCCAAAACAACCAGTCACACTGAAACCTCTTTCTGTCAGCCTATTGCAACGATATTGCATGGGAGCCTGTATTGACAGGCTGTACTGCTTTAACATAGTCTCTTACCTTTTCTAATCACAGCATCATCCTTGGTCCAAGCAGTCCTAAACTTTGTCAGCAAGATGGCAGCTGAGATCAATTCTGGGTCCTCAAACATTGCACCGAACCCTTCTTAATGCCACACCAAAGTACATCTACAAGTAGCCTACAGAACTTGAAAGACATCGTGAGTGTTTGCAGTTTTGAATCCATCTGATATAACGTAGGAAGCAGCCATCCCATTTGTGCTCTGGTTTCTGCTTGGAGAATATTTAGTGCCTTCACCACAGGGCCCATGACCACGGTATATTCTGCCAAGAAGGCCAGCTCTCCTGCATCCAGCCTGTAGAATAGTTAATAGACATTGTTAATTAAGGTAAATACAGCACGATTACAAGGTTTTTTTAAACAAAAAGAAAAATAATAAAGCCAAGAACTGCTACTTACATGTTAAGTTTGTGTGCTGCAAACACATTTTTTATGGCCGTTTTTCCTTGTTCATTTCTCTCCACAGCCAGAAATGTAGAGTTCCATCTTGTCTGGTTTGGTCAAATTAACTGAAGTTTCCATTCTGCTTCCACCATTTCTGCTCCAATAGCTGAGTGTCAAGTCTTATTCCAAAGTGCTTGGCATTTGGCAAAAGTGGATCTGGTCAACTTTTTTGTAGGTGTCATTTGATTCAGCCTGTACAACATCTACAGATGAAACTAGGTTCAACAAGTGACAGGCACAATGGTGGTGTTTTGGTAGGTGGTAGTCAAGGCCGTTATCGGTGCCCAGGGGTGTGTCTACATGACACCCTAAACTCAAAATAAGATGCACAATTTGTGCTATGCAAACTGCGTATCTTATCTTGAATCTATTTTGAAATAGCTTATTTTGAAATCTGGCACATCTAGACAGTTCCAGATTTCAAAATAACACGCTATTTCTAGCAATCCCTTATCCCTCATGTAACGAGGTTTACTGGGATGGTAAAATAGCACACCCATTATTTTGAAAAAATATTTCAAAATAACAGGTGGCTTGCATAGACATGGGGTAGCTATTTCGGGATACTTCCGGTATCCTGAAATAGCCATGCAGTGTAGACATACCAAAGGACATCTGCAGTTTTGTGAAATTCAACTTCGTTTTCTTCATCATCATTATCAGTTTCTTCCTCTGGTTCCAAACTGCCTCCTTCAGTATTCTGGTGGTTAATTACTTAGAAAGCTTAGAAATTTGCCCATTACCTGTTGTTCTAATAAGCTTCTCTCTTTTTTGATATACAGAATGAATGTCATTTAGGGCACTGGCCAAAACATCAAAGGTGTATGAGCCTTTTAGATGCCTACATGCTAGTACAGCAGAATGTATCTTCAGACTGTTGGGAGCAATCCAGGGAGCTGTTACACCAATGAAGCTGCATTGCCTGGCTGCCCAGCAGTCTGTGGTGGCGGCAATGCATTGCATTTCACACATGGCATCAATCAAATTTCTCCGCATGCTTTAGACAGCATCAAAGATCTTGGTACGTAGAGTAGATCTTGATATGATGGTAGAGTTAGGCAGTAGATCATGAATAAAGTCTTTAAATGCTGGTAGCTCAACAAAGCTAAATTTCTGGAGGCCATCAACGATGTTCTTCATCACTGCCTTGTCCACTATGGCCTGTGATACACGCATAATGGTGCCATAGTATCAATCTTGAGCTGCTTGCTTGTGGAACCAGAAGTGTGGGCTGACTCCCTCTTTCTCTGTTGCATAATAGTAATAAACCTGATGTGTTTCTCCAGCTGATTTTGGGGTGTTTTCTCTGCAAATAAAATAAAATAAAATAAATTTTCACTTAAAATTTCAATTAATGACTTTTACTTACAGATTTAATGGCTAATTTAGCAATTAAATTAGTGAGTGAAGAACATGTTTGATACTAAGGGCATCAAAAAAGCAGTAGCTTTTGAAATCTGTGATATTAGCCGTGTTTTGTTCCAGATTTCTAGTAAAGAAAACAAAAGTTTTCCAAACTGTGTAACTAGCTACTTATATATGAAACATAAGTAATTAAAAAACAAGTCTAAGTTAGCAGTTTGTTGAGACACCGCAACTAAGAAGTCTTACATACGTGGTTAAATAAACTCCATACAACAAAGTACATTATACTATCCACATAAAGCTATCATCATAAACTAAACTGGACAGCTAAGGAAAAGAGAATTTTACATACCTCTACATGATTCTTTAAATTTGATAGCAAGTTGATGCCACTTCCATGGTCTTTGGTAACCAAAGAAGATATCAAAGGTATACTGAAGATCCTGTAACATCTTTCAATTAAAAAAGATCCTTAAGGTACGGCCGAGTGAACCATATTGCTGTCTGCCATTTTAAGTATAAAACCACAGCTGTTGATGAAGATGCTCCTTCTGGAAAACTGTAGATCAGGGGTTGGGAACCTTTTTATGGGTCGGGGGCCACTGATCTACTGAAAAATCAGTTGGGGCCACAAAAGTGGGCCCACCCCAACAAAAAAAAACCCCAAAATCCCAACCCTCACTGATGTGGCCCCCAACTGAGATACCTCACTCCCTTAGTGCTCCAGCCCTATGGCAGGGGGGAGGGAAGGGAGGGAAGGCAGGGTGGACCAAGCTTCAGGGATTCCCACAGGTCAGATTAACTCTTCTGGAGTCCCAGGGTTAGTAGATTTTGTGAGTCCTCTCCTCCCCTCCCCCCAGACTCTGGGGTGAGGCCAAAATGAGGAGTTCAGTGTGCAGGAGAGGGCTGCCAGAGAGTGGTATAGGGATGGGGGTGAGGGTGGGGTTCTGGGTGAGATGTAGGGTTATTGTTTATTTTTAAAAAAATAATAGACGCTGCATGACAATTGGATGCTTTTCGCATGCAGCTGTGCTTTAGTAAATCAGAATGCTGGCATGTGCAATTGTCAAGGGGTGATGAAAGGAGCGAGTAACTGAGAAATGGTAGTGGAGTAAAATGTACAATATTTTCTAAAAAAACTGCTTGAGTAAACATCAAAGTATCACAAAAATAAATTACTCGAGTCAAGTACAAATACCAAAAAATGTACTTGAGTAGTGTAATGAAGTATTTCTATTTAGTTACTTTCCACCTCTGGTTTTAATAATAATAAACTGAAGAGTTTATATTTCTCTTCTATGACACACCTCTTAAATGTTCTCTCAGCTTCAAGAGACACCTTGCTGTTTGCCTCTTAGTTCTTTATCTCTGCTGCACAAATTAATTTCTAAGCATTAAAGCAGTTCAGCATGACTACCTGTTCTTCTATCTCTCTAGAAAAAGCAGTAATTCTGTTTCTGAAACAATCTCTTAATTATTGTTGAGTTTATACACACACAAATGAACACACAAAATACAGAACATCCAAATGGTGCCTAATGATTGTGCCTAATGATTGTCGATAGAATAGGACAGAAGAGGTTTGCAGATGCATCTAGAAACTATGGTTAAGTTTCAAAGGGGATTTAGGTGGATGATGGAGAGAACAAGAGAGGGGGCTGAAGGGCGACCTCAAGACTTGAAGAAGCATGCTGAACAAGAGACCTGAGAGGGTAAATTGTTGGAAGAGGAAAGCAGTCAACTGAAACATTTGATTCTAGAAAAAAAGACAAAAGACGAGTCTAGCTAGTGAAGGAGAAGCAGAACTGGGAAACAGGTTCACTGAGTTGGAAAATGAAGGGGAAAGGAGGCAGTAATAGAAAATAGGAGAACAAAGATGAAGAGAAGAACCGGTAGTCCTCCAAGAAGAGGTGAAGACACAATAGAGATAGCTGCACTATGGAGCATAGAAGGATAGAGAATGAGTCTTAGTCCCAGTCCTTCCCATCCATAGGGGCATTCGTTGTATGACTCTGCCCACCCACCCGAAAGACAAAAGCTTTGCCACAGCAAGAGGTGGTAGAAACAGCTTGTTGTTGGCAGGAATGCTCTCCTGTTAACAGCACAAATCCTGCTTGTATGGGGTGGAAATATTTTGTTGGCAAAATTGCTGACAAACAGCATTTATGCCTCTCAACTTTAATTGACACAGTCATGTTATCAAAAGCTGTGTAGTGAAGATAAAGCCTAAATCTCATGCTATTCAAACTGAATATTGAGTTGGACATCTGAGTCTGTGATTGTTAGTCTATGCTTAAAAAATTCTGCAACCTGGGTAGAGGTGGCTTGCTTAGCAAGGAAACTTCTTATAGTGCTTTCCCCTCCTCTTCTCTAAGGCTATGTCTACACTACAGAGTTTTTTCAGAAAAACAGCCATTTTTTCCTAAAAGACTTCATTTACATCCACCCTGAAATCATGTTCTTTCGAAAAAATTTTTTAAAGAACAGAGGGATTTTTCCAACATTGTGGTAAACTCCTGTCTGAGAGGAAGAAGCCTTTTTCCGAAAGAGCTCTTTTGGAAAAATACATGGGTGGATGGGGAAGAGGAAGTTCTTTTGAAAGAAGAGAAAAGAGGAAAAAGCACAGGTGCCCTAGTGGCCACTCCATCCATAATAATCACAGCTTAAATGAGAGATAGCGTCCATTCAGTGTGGACGCTATCTTTCAAAAAAGTGGATTGCTTTTTCAATGCGCTTTGGAAGTGTGGACGCTCTCTTTCAGAAGAGGTTTTTTCCAGAAGATCTCTTCCAGAAAAGCTTCTTCCAAAAGAAACCAGCAGTCTAGACGTAGCCTAATAGCCACCTCCTTCCTGAACCTCAAAAACCATGAGTCTCCTCTTCTTACCATGTTGGTTATTTTCAGGGTATAGGTTCAGGGTCTTTTGCAAGTGACTTTGAGCTTGTGAGAGCAAGTGTGAGTAGAAAGGATCACTGTGAGAGGACCAAGTGTGTAGTGGAGCATTTCTTTTTGTGATTTCAGGTCAAACTTGAACCTTCCAAGTGATCTTTGGCCATTTCATTAACTTTCAACCCCTGTGAAGTAAACTACTGGGCTCGGTTTGAAAAAATATTTGTAGACAGAAGTCCTGAGAAAATTACATTTTAAAAATAATTATGAAGATGAGGATATTTTAAACATATTTTAAAATCCGATAATGTTCTTGATATCTGTGCAAACGAATTCCATATGAACTATTCTATCTCTGTGCATTGCCTAGAAATTGACAAAGGCTAGTTCTATTATCACTTGGCTATGTCATGAAAAACGAACCACTTTTGATTTTCATAGATGAGTATACTTTTATAATTCAGAAATCTCTGATTTCATCATCTCCTTAAAGAAGAATGATAAATAATTAACTTGTAACTGATAAATTATTTGCAGGAGAAATCTTAATGACAAAACCATTAAAACACTGAGAAAATATATTGAGGGCAATGTGTAATCATTACAAGCAGAATATGATGAAAAGCTCTTAGCAGCATGGACATTATAAACTGAAATTCTAAATATATCATTAGAAATCTAGCTAAGAAGTGTTCCTAGAGCAAGGTTTTGTCATTTTTAAAACCATTAGCCTTAAGTAACATTGTGTTGCTTCTATGGTGTAGTACCCTTTTAAAAAGACATCAATCCTACAGAGGAGATGTTGCTCCTTTAGGTTTTTTAAGGTGTACATTCAGTTAATTAGATTTAATAATACAGACTAAAGGTAATTCACATAATAATGAAAACTTACATTAAAATTATCCTAATAGAAAAGATAACACCAGGGAGGATGCTTAATAATGTGTCTGCATAAATGAGATCAGAGCTATTAGCACTACCACTGCTCTCATATCACCAAATACAGGGCAGAACATTATTGTATCGTCTTTGAACAGCATAATTGAGCCTTTGTTCAACTTGATCTATCTATAAATTATGACATTGTGAACCAGTGTTCTATATTTGTGCTCTTCCCATTTATAAAATGGATTCTGACTGAGTAGGGAATGACTACTCATTAAGCAAAAGTGGAGGTATTTTATTCACAGTCTCCATATTGTATTAAGAACCAGAAAACAAGATCCCCAAGTGAGCGGGTGTTTCTACTGAAATGCGTAACAGTGAAATCATTACAAATGTTAACATTTATATTTTCCCATTAGGATTAAGAGTTAACGGTTATAGCGAACACTCCATCCTTAATCACCATAGCACTGGTTGGGGATCTGCCCTTCCATGGCATCTTTATGTATGACAGAAATTATTACTTCACAAATGGGAGAAAATGGTGCCAAAATCAGGGAGCATTATTTGGGGGCCCAGTATAACTTTCACAGGCAATGCAGGGATCATGAAAGGTATACTGAGGAGGCAGCAGTGAGAACAGCTACCACTGATAACAACACCATGATTTTAATCCCTTTCTTCTTAGGTAACATGAGCCTTGCTGACTAAAAGTGGTCAAATAATCTTGTTCTTTTAATTAGAACATTTTCTACTTGTTTAAAAGTAAAAACATGGAAAAACCTACAAAAATATGGAGAAGCTATCCCAGTAATGGTAACAGCCAGACAAAGCTTTTAAGTTCTTTGATGGCTCTCATTTAAACTGTTCTGAATCAAATTCTATATATTCAGTGTGAATAATAATAGAGAAGAAGCTTAAAAGGCTAAATTATTCAGTGATTTGACTGTTACAGTAACAGAAGATGGTATGTGTGTGTGAGAAAGAGACATGGGATGAAAGTTCTTCAGCAAGCTGGCATAAGTGTCAAAAGAATGTAACTCTCAAAATAGCAGCTCTAAAAATACTGTTCCCTAGAATGCTAACATTTGTATCAGAGGAGGAACCATGTTAGTATCTGCAAAAACATAGAGGAGTCCTGTGGCACACTAAAGACGAATAGATTTATTTGGGCATATGCTTTCATGGGCCAAAATCCACCCACTAAAATGTGTGAAAATATGAAATTACTGTGATCAAAATAGTCAGAATGTTGTGCCACTTTTGTGCACCTAAAATCCCTCATTTTCATATTTAGCACTGGAGAAAATGGGAGAGATTTGTAAGAAACCTATTTGTTTCAAAATACCTGCTTGAATAACCAAATAGAATTGACACATTAATGTTCATGAATCTGTGTTCAGCTGGTTCTCTTTCTGCCTTTCCAATCTTTCTTTGAATGTCTCTTTCCTCTTCTCATTCTCTTTCTGTGGGAACCCATGTCCTCTCTTCTATACCATATCTCTGGAGGTGTAGGAGTGGTTAAGGACCATCAATTACTATATCTTACTTATCCCATGTCTTTTCACTCTCCTGCCATATATTTACTATTCTCTTTGGTGTCTCTTGTTGGATATCCAGCCACCAACTCAAAGTCACTATGATAAAACACAAATACTAATCTATTCCCACTTTCTTCCATTTGTACCACTGTCAATAACGTGGCCATTCTTAGTTTTCCCTTAGAATATGGATCTTAGAATACAGATGTCATGCATACTAATGACATCAATAATTATTATTATTACATATAGAAAAAGTCCCAAAGTCACTTATGAGCATCTCATGTCTCACCATACTAAAAGGGTTACTGGCTGTTTCAGGCACTTTGATGAGTCAGAGTTCCCCTTCAGCTCAAAATTCTTTAGGGAAGAATAGAATTATGAGTAATTCTGTTCAACATAGTTTCTTCTGTACAGAACAAATGGCATTAAGGCTCCACCTACCAATAAGCAGGGAAGCAAAAGGTTTGAGAGTTGGAACATTCCACATAAAAAGACCTGGTCAGACCCCTCCCTTAGCTACTTCCAAAGCAGAAATAAGGATAGACATAACAGAGAAAAAAAAGAATAAGCAGCATCCCTTCCGCAGATGGGAAAAATAGCAAGGAAGAGAAAAGGCAAAGAGGAAACCACAACAAACAGAATTCCTACAAGAAATTTCCCTTTGTTATACATCTCTCTCCTTTCTCTTCCTAGGAGTAAGCATTAAATACAAATGTCAAGGTAGCAAGCAGTACTTTAATATGTCATTTTTTATATCTTTCTACCAATTCAGGTAGCCTGAGCAAACAGCAGATCCCTTAGAGACTGAGATGGACATGTGCAGAGATGACCAGATTACACTTGTACAACTCAAAGACAGATGTCTGGTAGTACCATCTAGAAAGCAGTTGGCCTGCTCTTAGGCTATACAAATACATTAAAGCCCTCTAACAATGTTGTCTCCAAAACCAGAGTACACTTGTGGGTGTCTTCAAAACAGCCAAAGGAAGGGTGACTTGCTAATAATGGTATAACTTAAGTATGCAGTAATGACTCTGCATGTGAGTCTCCTAAGTCAGTATTGATGAGTCCTCAGCACCACACTCAATTAGGTAGAGATCAGGAAAATACTGAAGCACCAACCAATATGGTACATGGTGCTGAATCCTTGGCACCTAAATTAATCAGGTGGAAGAGACTTAAGAACCTGGGCTCTGTTTCAACAAGGCATACAAACATTTTGAAAAGCTAGTCTCAAAAGTTAATGCTGGACTTACCACACCAGACTTATTCAACTGGGCCTGAACAGCCACTGTTTCAGGATAGGTATATTAGGTGATCTTCCCATTCCTACAAGTCAGTCTCCATGCTGGATTTATACATTTATGACTGGGTTTAAAGAGCCTTCTTATCAGCAGTTGTGTGGCAACCACTCTGTTCTGTGCAGGTCCAGATGTTGCCCATTCTGGACAAGCATTTTTCTCCTTTCTGAAGTTAAGGAAAGACGAGTAACTGACCAAAAATCCCACCTGTTGAGAAATGAGTCAAGGACACTACACGCAATCTGAGCTTACTGCACTGTCATCTATTAAGGTGGAACTGAAGGGTAAGTATGGCCACTTCTATAACTGTAGAATTTCCCATGATGGAGGAGTGGGAGGGATTGGTGTATGATCCCAACTCATGCTTCTTGTCAACTGATTCCAGGCACCAGTGCCACAAGTGGGACCATGCATTGGTGACATTTTCAGAGAAGAACCTTTCCTGAAGTCTTGGCATTAAGACAAATAAAATATCTGAAAACTTGTAACAGCTAAAAATGTAAACACTTATTCAGAGGGCAAAAAGGAGATAAAACAATTAAAATGTAAGTTGGTGTTCACTGTGGGAATATGCTCCACAGCATGCTGGAGTTCACGGTTTACTTGAGAAAAATTGGAAGGTGGAGAAATAACTAAAGAACTTAATTCTCCAGTCCTCCTTTCAGAAACAACTATGAACAAAGTCACTTTCAGAAACAGGAATGTGAAACAAACCTGGCTTCCATAAGAACATGGAAAACTAAGAAATGTTTTGAAGACATTGCTGTTCCTAGGGAGGTCTTGGGCAACCCTCTGCCTTTGCTCCATCTCCATCCCACCCCCATTTCACTCCTTCCCCCTTATCTGACTATTGCTCTGCCCCCATTGCATCGCTTGCCTGAAATCACCTCCTTTGTGTGACATTAACATGGGGATTGCTTGGAGGCCTGGTATTTGGCAGCAACAGGGGTCCTCCCATAACATTTATCATGATGGCAGAAGTCAGAGTGACCCAGCAACACTCTCCACTCCATCCCACTGCCAATCTCCCAGGCTACTGTGCTCTACCTGTAGTCTGCATCCTCCCTCTTCACTAGCCTATCCAGACAGAGTTGGGCTGCTTCCTTTTGCACACTGCCTTCAGGCTAAGTATGTCCAGCAGAGGCAATAAGAGAGGGCTTCCTCAGCCTGCAAAGCATCATTAACCCTTTCCAGGCTGGTGTGCGGTAAGTATACCCTGTCACAGCCCTCAAAGGTCAAAATAGCAGAATCTTATACTTAGAATACTCTGACTTAAATACAAAATATTCTTTACAGAAGAGGCCCTGTTTATATATAAAAGAGCAGAACAAAGCCAATTCCTCCTGCCTTTAACATTTCCACATCAAAAGCTATGTATGGGACACAGTCAGCCCACTTAATTAGTCTCATTAACATGGATGCTACAATTGACAGGCACTTCTTCTGGAACATAAATAAGCTGCACCTGCAAACACAAAGGCTGCGTCTAGACTGGCAAGTTTTTCCGCAAAAGCGCTTGCTTTTGCGCAAAAACTTGCCAGCCGTCTACACTGGCCGCTTGATTTTGCACAAAAGCACTGACGTTCTAGTGTCCAAATTCAGTGCTTCTTGCACAAATGCTTTGACGTTCCCATTCAGGCAAAAGCCCTTTTCCAGAAATGTTTTTGTGCAAGAGGGCCAGTATAGACAGCTAAAAACTGTTTTGCACAAAAAAGCCCCGATGGTGAAAATGGCGATCGGGGCTTTCTTGCGCAAAACCGCATCTAGATTGGCACGGACACTTTTCCGTAAAAAGTGCTTTTGCAGAAAAGCGTCCATGCCAATCTAGACGCTCTTTTCCGCAAATGCTTTCAACGGAAAAACTTTTCTGTTAAAAGCATTTGCAGAAAATTATGCCAGTCTAGACGTAGCCAAAGAGTTTGGCAGGAGAGACAGAGAGAGGGAGCTTATTGGGAAATCCCTGATGTCTCCAGGTTGGACAAATAGCAAATGGTGGAAATAGTGCTGAGAGAGAAGTGGGCCCAGGGAAACCCACTTCCAGAAATCTGACTTTATGAATATGGGGATGGCCAGCATCAGGTCTATGAGATCTGGTGATAGTTAGATTCAGAGGACTTTCCTGAGCAGCCTTGGGGTTCAATGGCAGCTCTTAAAGCTGTGTCACCTATATCCTCTTTGCAAGAATTTTCCTTGTACCAGTGGGTGAGGGTAACCAAAGCCTTAGTCTTTTCCAATATGTCCTTATTTTTTTTTTCCTTCCTGTGGAACCTAGTAAGCAGCAGATAAAAGAGTTTAAAGGAAATAGCAGAAGAAGGAACCATACAGGAGGATTCTCTGTTTATTTGATGCTTCAGGGGATAGCTGAGTTAGTCTGTGAGGGTATGTCTACACTACAGCGCTAATTCGAACTAACTTAGTTCGAATTAGTTAATTCGAACTAAGCTAAATCGAACTAACGCATCCAGACTAAAAAACTAGTTTGAATTAGCGTTTTGCTAATTCGAACTAGCATGTCCACACAGAGTGGACCCTGAACCGGGGTTAAGGATGGCCGGAAGCAGTGCCGGCAGGGCATCACAGGAGGACTTAGAGCGTGGAGCTGCTGTCTCAGCTGTGCTTAAAGGGACCCGACCCCCACCCCAGACAGACAGTTCTCAGGGGTGCCCCACTTGCAAAGCAGTCCTGGCTTGGATTGCCCGGAGTACCCACACTGGGCACATCACAGCACTCGGTCATCAGACCGGCTTCACTTGCCGCAGGCTGCCATCTGGGGAGAGGGGGCAATTAGGGGGCTGCAGGAGAGGTTCCAGCCCCAGAAGCCCGCAGAGCCAGCCCAGTCCTCCCCATCGGGGGCTCGTACCCCATTCCTCCCTCACCTCCTTCCACTTACCCTTCCCTAGCCCCCCTTCCTGATGTACAAAATAAAGGACAATTGTGTTCAAAAATAGAATCTCTCTTTATTGAACAAAACTGGGGGAGACTGGAAAAAGGAGGTGGGAGAGGGGAAGAGAGAGGGTGGGAGAGGTAAGGGAAACTACAATGATGAGGGGTTTGGAACAGTTCCCATATGAAGAGAGGCTAAAGAGACTGGGACTTTTCAGCTTAGAAAAGAGGAGATGGAAGGGGGATATGATAGAGGTCTATAAAAGCACGAGTGGGGTGGAGAGGGTGCATACAGAAAAGTTCTTCATTAGTTACCGTAATAGAAGGACTAGAGGACACCAAAGGAAAGGAATGGGTAACAGGCTTCAAACTAACAACAGAAAGTTCTTCTTCACAAAGCAAATAGTCAACCTGTGGAACTCCTTGCTGCAGGAGGCTGTGAAGGCTACAACTAGAACAGAGTTTAAAGAGAAGTGAGATCAATTCATGGAGGTTGGGTCCATGGAGTGGTATTAGCCAGGGGGTAGGAGTGGTGTCCCTGCCCGAAGTTTGTGGAAGGCTGGAGAGAGATGGCACGAGACAAATGGCTTGGTCACCGTCTTTGGTCCATCCCCTCCAGGGTCCCTAGGGTTGGCCGCTGTCGGCAGACAGGCTACTGGGCTCGATGGACGTTTGGTCTGACCCCGTACGGCCATTCTAAGCTCAGGGCTCAGGGCTCAGGATCGGGGGTCTCAGTGGACCACCTTGATTTTCATGCAAACCTGCTCCTGGGTGGCCAGGCTGGCAGCTCTCCTGCCCTAGACGGCGGCTTTCCTGTGCCTAGTGCGGAGGTTGTGGACGAGGTCCACGATGTCTGCACTGGACCAGGCGGGTGCCCGCCTCTTGCGGTCCTAGGCAAGCTCCCGGTAGCCGACAGCCTGGTCCTGGGAAGAGGGGGAGGGCTGGGGGGCATTGGGTGGCTGGCTCGAGCCGTGCCAGGTGCAGGGTCTGCTGGCTGGGTGCTGTCAGGCTTGCAACTGGCACGGGCACCGTAGCCAGCCCGTGCCCCTTTAAGGGTTCCGGGGCTGGGAGGGGGGCAATAGAGTTTCCCTGGTGTTGGCCAGAGTGGCCACCAGGGAAAGCTGGGGAGGGCTAGCCTCCCACTAGTTCGAATTAAGGGGCTACACAGCCCTTAATTCGAACTAGTAAGTTCGAACTAGGCTTAGTCCTCGTACAATGAGGTTTACCTAGTTCGAACTAAGCGCTCCACTAGTTCGAATTAAGTTCGAACTAGTGTAGCGCCTATCAAAGTTAATTCGAACTAACGGACGTTAGTTCGAATTAACTTTGTAGTGTAGACATACCCTTACAGAAAAAAAAAACAGCAAGCAAATGGTCTGATAGCACTTTAAAGACTAACAAAACATATAGATGGTATCATGAGCTTTTGTGGGCACACGAAGAAGTGGGCTGTGCCCATGAAAGCTCATGATACCATCTACATGTTTTGTTAGTCTATAAAGTACTACCAGACCATTTGCTTGCTGTTTTTTTTCTGTTTATTTGATAGTAAAGAAGATAAATTGACACAAGAGCAATCTGACTAGTGCTCTAACTCATAAATCTTTTCCCTCTTTGCTTCTTAGAATGTGGAACTGTGATACCACCTGTCTTTACAGAGCATTGTCAAAAGTTGACATATCATAAGATTTTGTTCTTGTTATTTGAACTGGATTTTGAGCAGTAAGATTCATGTTTTCAAGTATTTCTTCACAACCAAGAGGGCTAGAAATTAACTTTAATTTTGAGTAGAAAATCTCATATAATATTATCTTATTATTACCTAGCTATTACAAAGTAATCAGATTATAATCAAATTAATTCAAGAGTTGGAGCTTTCAAGAAAATCACCAAATATAGCAATATAGTGATAAAACACTGTTTCCTGCCTCTTCTCAGGATGGTTGGTGATAGTGAGATGTACAGTCATATATGTGTACACCCTTCCATGGTTTCTCAGTTTGCAGCAGAGAGTAAAATTCACCATCTTAAGCAGTTTAATAATCCAAAATGATGCCATGTTGTCCCTCACACTAGCTCTCTTCCCTTTCCTCCACTTTACCTCCCTTTGACTTCCTTTCCTTTTTTTTAACCTTTCTTCCATTGACACCCAATACCCAAAATGAAGCTAAAGTCCTGTTAGATGGGCTAGTATGAAACAGCTTTGCAAATGGTGCAGTTCATTGCTACATTTGCAGTTTTATCTTTATTTTTAAACTGAACACTCATTAGGACTCAAACTGACAATTCATTAAACATACTTCATATTAATGTAATAAACGCCACATCAACAAACATTAAGTCTGACTTCATTATGTCAGGGCTTTTCCTACACTGAACTGTAATTTTAAGTATGCAATTTAAGAGTGCAATGAATATTAAGAGAGTGTTAACCTGCTGATCTTTCATTTGCACTGAATCTTTCATCCAAAAGAATCCCAAAGCCTTCACAAACAGCAACAAGGATCCCTATCAACCATGAAAACACAACTCTCTCAGGTGAAAACAGCAGTTGTTTAAAAATACATAGAGATTTAGAACAAAAAGCAAAGAATATCTTTTCAGCTGAAACTACAGGGAATGAATTTAAGTAGAAAGAATCTCTTTCCATATATATAAAAAAGGTTTTCCTGCTGGATGACAGAATGTTCCTGCTAGGCAACAGAATGATGTCATCACATCATTAGTGTCAACAGGCTTGCTCAGCAAAGCAAAAGTGGCCAGAGAGTGGGGGGTAGGTGAACATAATAATGAGAGGGCGCACCCCTCTAGTGATTCATTAATTTGGAATTAGGCTAAGACATGGGGTAAACACATCTAGGATATGTCTACACAGCATTACACACCTGTGGCTGAACCATGCCTGCTCACTTGGGCTCACAGGACTTGGATTGTAGAGTTGTTTCACTGCTGTGTAGACTTCCAGACTCAGCCTGAGATCTAGGACCTGCATAGAGGAGGGTCTCAGATCTTGGGCCCAAGTCTACACAACAGACAAGATCCCCAAGCTCTAGTAAGTGGACCTGAGCCAGTTGTGGGTTTGTCTTTGCTGTACAGGCAGTCCCCGGGTTACGTACAAGATAGGGACTGTAGGTTTGTTCTTAAGTTGAATTTGTATGTAAGTCGGAACTGGTACATATTGTAGGGGAAACGCTAGCCAAACATTTCTCCAGAGCTCAATTTTATTCTCCCACATCTCACTTCCCTCAGTCCTTTATTCTCAAGCTGAGGTGTCTGCTGAGAAAAGCCGCTCCACGTCTCCCTGGTCTGCTGGGGGGGGACGCTAGCTTCGCGTCTCCCTGGTCTGCTGAGGGGAAGCAGCTAGTGCGGGGTTGCCTCACCCCGTTTGTAAGTAGGGATCTGATGTAAGTCGGATCCATGTAACCCGGGGACTGCCTTTATATGCATACTATGCAATCTTCATGGAGCACAATAGTCAGAACCTTGCTATGGCATCTCACCCATTAGCACAGTGGTCTAACCTGTGTCTTAATTCAGATTAAGAGGCAAGAGTGTCACCTACTGAAAGATCATTGTCTCTCCCAGAAGCATTGGCTTTCTGAATCACAGCACAAGGTTACATGGTGTCAGACTATTTACTGTGTGCTTGTCTGTACAGACACTGAACGATAAACTGGTACAAATCTATAGTACACAAGCCTGCCATGCAGTAACTGATGATATGGACCCTGCTACCACTTACTAAAAATTACATAGTGCACTTTGATTTACTTCCATTTCAAGGCAGAGTGAATTTAAGTGTGCAGTAGCTGGGTCCACACATGCGGCCAGGTAGTGCGCTGCAGATTTACACTCAGAATCATAGAATCATAGGGCTGAAAGAGACTTCAGAAGGTAACTTCAGTTACTGTGCACTACTGTCCACACTGAAAAGATGTAAAAAATAAAAGAAGAGCCGAGCACTTCACAAAAATGGGTAGAACTACAAAACTAAGAATTCAAATGAAATATTCAAGACATGTATGCATGTTCAATTTCTATTCAGACTAGGGCTACGTCTAGACTGGCCACAAATTCCGGAAAAGGGATGCAAATCAGGTAAGTCAGCATAGGGAAATCCGCGGGGGATTTAAATATCCCTCGCAGATTTAAATAAACATATCCGCCGCTTTTTTTCCGGCTTCGGGAAAAGCCGGAAAAAAAGTGTCTAGACTGGCACGATCCTCCAGAATAAAGGTAGGAATAAGAGATCCTGAAGGTAGGAATAAGAGATCCTCCGGAAAAGGGCTTTATTCCGGAGGATCGCGCCAGTCTAGACGCTTTTTTTCCGGCTTTTCCCCAAGCCGGAAAAAAAGCGGCGGACATGTTTATTTAAATCCGCGGGGGATATTTAAATCCCCCGCGGATTTCCCTATGCTGACTTACCTGATTTGCGTCCCTTTTCCGGAATTTGTAGCCAGTCTAGACGTAGCCTAGGAGTTTAAAGGCCTTAAACACTGTGAGGGCTGGAGCACAGAGATGTGGTCTCAGGGTGGAGATGAGGTGTTTGGGTGGTGGGAAGGGCTCAGGGCTAGAGCGGAAGGTTGGGATTCAGGGGACTAAGGACTTTGGCTCAGGTAGGGCTAGGGACAAGGGATTTGGAATGTGGGAGGGGCTGGGGATCCTCTCCTGCTCTTGGCACAAACACATACTCACCCAAGAAGGAAGGAGTCCACTTAGAGACTCAGAGGTGCCTGGGGGCAGACTGCCATGCCCCTCCTCCCTCGGCAGATGCAGCAGCAAGGGAGTACAGTGTTGTTTGCTGTAGGCTTAAGAAGCTTTAAGGTGCTGATAGGATGAGGCAGCAAGTAGGGATTCTTGGGGGAAGCATGTGGGGACTGGCAGAGATGGCCCCAGGATGCTAAGATGTATAGGAGCAGCAGGTGGGGCTGGGAGAGAGATATGGCCCTGACATCGGCAGAGCCCAGACACTCATGGCCCATACAGTTTGCTGCCCATTCACAGAAGCTGCCTGTACTGGAAAAAATCCAATTTTACAGCATTTAAGCAAAAGGCATATTCAACACATCAACTCAGATAAAAGACCAACAAAGGAGTCTTTGCTTTCCTCTGCTGCAAAGCTAATATACCATGATTTACCTCAGTTGCACACTGATCATACTTAAAAAAGGAATTTGACCGTCTCCACAGAAAACTAGTTATACACTTTTGGCTCACAGCATGTTGTCGAGATAATGCAGGAGGCAGACAGAGCCAGGTTCAAGGAAATATGAGGCAGCTGGAGTGGGACCCCAGAGTTAAAGTTGAAATAAAGGGAGAATGTGGGAGAGGCAGAATCCTGGGACAAACTGGAAGGGAAAACATGGGGACCTGCAGATGACAAGAAATTATGAGGTGCATATAAAGAAAAAGTGAGTGGGTTAGAGAGATTAAGAAGGAGAAATAATAGTTATAAATGGAAAAGAGAGGATGACAATAATCAATCCCAGCAGAAGAACGGGCAGGTTGAAGCCCCCACCAAAGAGACAATGGGAAAGATTCACATTTTCATCCACAGGCCTGCCGCTGATGGGGGGAGTGTCAAAGGGGACAACTGTCCCAGGGCAGTAGTGGCAACTGCAGCCTGGGGCCCTTTAAATTGCTGCTGGAGCTCTTTGCAGCATGTTTTAGATTCCCAGGCAGCCCAGTCTGAACAGCACTGCGGAGGGACAGTGTTGGTATTCTGGTCTGGTTGCCTTAGTTCCGCCCCTTCTGACCGATGCTCCACCCCTTCCAGGAGTGTTGAGCTGTCCACCACATCATCTAGAGGCTCAGTGAGTCTGTCAACTTGCCTGTCCATGCTTGCTTAAATCAGTTTTGAAGAAGAGCTTTAGATTAAAAAATGAGAAGGCAGATAAATCCTATAATTTATTATTTTAATTGAGATGTTTAACACAATCTGCATTTTGTGTATTCAAATGTTATAACTTTTTAATGCTCGAGGATAGACAGAATGGCCTTCACATTTCAATTTTTATGGATTTTTCTGTTAAACTGACCAAAGCATCCAGTATTCAGTGGAATGCTCTGGACAGTCCTTTGCTTATTTAATTTTCTTTACTTATTGTTAAAACATATTTTTATCTTTAAAAGTTTTGGGTTTTTTCTGTACTGACATGTCTCTTTAAGATTATATCTCTAACTGGCATACAGCCCTGCTGAGAGGGTGGAGGCAAAGGAGACTGATGTCGCAGAGACCAGTGATTTAAAAGGGTCCAAAGCCCTTTAAATTGCTGCCAGAGCCTGAGGCAGTGTTGAAGGACCGGCTGAGGGAGACTAACCCCCCAGATCCACCCTTTCTGCCTAAGGCCCTGCCACTTTGTCGGGGTAGAGTCAGCTCTGCACCACCACTTTGCCCAGGGTACAGTTTGTTGGCCACTCTCCTGGGATATATTAACAATAAAATAATATCATACAATCATAGATGATTAGAAATGGAAGAGACCTCAGGAGTTCATGTAATTTCTAATCCTACCCCTTGCTTGAAGATCAGCCCAAATAAAACATCCCAGCCAGAGCTGTGTCAAGCCAGGACTTAAAAACCTCTGAGAATGGAGTTTCCACCATCTCCCTAGGTAACCCATTCCAGTATTTCACCACTCTCCTAGTGAAATAGTTTTTCCCAGTATCCAACCCAGAGCTCCCCCACTGCAACTTGAGAACAGCCTCTGTCCATCCTCTTTGGACCTTGTGATGGGGTGTACCAATCCCGCATTGGCCAGGGAGGGGTTAACCAGGCTTGCTAGGCCGAGAAGGCCCCTACCCTGCAGCTCTGCTGGGCATGTCCACTGGCAGACCCAGTATAAAGGCCAGAGGAGCAGCTCAGTTGGGGCTGGCCACTGGAGGGGAAGGAGCTCTTGCCAGAGTTCCTGTCAGAGCAACCGCCCCCGCTGGACCAACCGCAGCTGCTGCGCTGCCATAGCTGCTGCTGCAGCTGCTGTGCTAGCCATGGGCTGCACCTGCCACCACCGTACCAGCCGCCTCACTAATCGCACCCACCGCGCCAGTTGCAGCCACTGCCGCCGACACAGCAGCATTTGCCAGCACAGGTGGGGACTATTCTGGCCAGTGGACAGGGGTAGAAAGCAGCCCAGGGTGGGAAGCAGGAGGCACCCCAGCAGTCTCGGCATGCTTCAGGGAGAACTCCCCGCTGAGCCAGTGGTGGGCGCTATAGACTTGGCTGCTGGGCCATATTTACCCTGCAGACGGGGCCATTATAAACTTGGCCATTCGGCTTTACTTACCCCGCAGATGGGGGGTGGGCCGCTAGAGACTTGGCCACTGGGCCACACTACTCCACCGACCGGGTTGTAGTGACTAGGCTCCAAGCCATAACACACAACCTACAAGGGCTTTTGCCGGGGCTAGACTATGGGGTGAGCCACCATGCCTGGTTCCCCAGAGGGGAGACAGGCTACCCACCCCATGACAGACCTCCCACTTCAGGCAGATGAAGGCTGCTATCAAATTCTCCCTCATTCTTCTCTTCTGCAGACTAAATAAGCCCAAATCCTTCAGCCTCTCCTCATAAATCATGTGCCTCTAATCACTTTTATTGCCCTCTGCTGGACCCTTCAATTAGTCCACATCCTTTCTGGGGCTTGGGATTGGACATAATAGTGCAGATGTGACCTCACCAATGCTGACAAAAGGGAAATAATCACTTCCCTAAACTGGCTGGCAATGCTCTTACTAATTCATAGTTCTGAAGAAAAGGACCTGGATATGAGTCAACAATGTGCCTTTGTAGCTAAGAAGTCTAACACCATATTTATGTGCATTAGTAGGAGTATTGCTAGCAGATCTAGGGAAGTTGTCCCTAAAATTCTTGAAAATATTCCTGGATTGTCCATGCACTGCTGTATTGCTCTCCCAGCAATCATCTGGGTGACTGAAGTCCCTCATAAGAACCAGGTCATGTTATTTATCCCAAAATAGCAAGCACTATGGATGGTCTGGAAGAACTATTAATATAATATTATCTGAGTACATTGTGGCACAGTTAGCAATCCTAGCTCAGTGCCTCAGAGAGAGGTTTTGGCATGAGGGTTGAGAATGGTTTGAAATAAAAATGGCACAACAGTGGAATTTCTCAGCATTATTGGCAGAACTGATAATCCTGCTGTTAGCAGCAGAAAACAAAGCTGGCACGGGAGAAATTTGGAACATACAGTATAGATCTTTAGATATAGCTTTTAAGGTGTTCTATTAAAGTTTACTTAGCAAAAAAGATGAGTAGGAAAACAGCTATTGAATCTACATTCTTGCCTAAAGCATTATTTTCTTTCTTTGATCTTTATAATCGTATTACAGCAAATTCCTTGGTCAGATCAATAGGACATTGTAATCTCTCCCTATACACCCCAACTATTTCAGTTGTTGATGTATATGGATTACAGAGTCATGAAATTGAGGGCACAATTCAAAAAGGGGATTCAGTAATGTGCTTTTCTTACAAACATTTTTTTAAACACTCTTGATAAAACATTGAACAGTACAACAGCTGCTCTATCTTAAATTTTCCTTTTTTCTATATACTGCTGTTCTTATGAAGATAGTTCTAATATAGTAACCTCCCAGTTATTGTGAGGATTAATTAGCTAGTCTAGACAGTGTCTTGAACATAAAAGAACAAATGTAAGTGTTAATAAGTAAGGGTATATCTACACTAGCCCCCTAGATCGATATAGGGAGGCTAATAAGGGTGACCGAAATTGCAAATGAAGCACGGGATTTAAATATCCCGCGCTTGATTTGCATGTTCCCGACCGGTCGCCATTTCAGAAATTGACTAGCCCGAAGTAACTGCCCTCTTCTACATGCAGCAATGAAATGGGATTCCGAAATAAAGCCCTAACTCGAATTAGCTGGTATTCCTCCTGCAATGAGATTTACCAGCTAATTCGAGTTAGAGCTTTATTTTGGAATCCCGTTTCACTGCCGCGTGTAGACGTGAGCAGTTACTTTGGGCTAGTCAATTTCTAAAATTGCGACCGGCCAGGAACATGCAAATCAAGTGAAGGATATTTAAATCCCGTGCTTCATTTTCAATTTCAGTCGCCCTCATTAGCCTCCCTAGATCGATCTAGTGGGCTAGTGTAGATGTACCCTAATAGATTGTCTGCCTATGATTTTTAGACTATCTGGTCAAGAAAAACTACAATGGGCTTTGGCTTAAGAACCAACTGTACAACTGTGAACATATGGATAACAATGTCTTATTATAAAAGGGGTAATAGTGAAAAAAATTAAGATTAGATTTTACATAAAAAGTAAAAGAATATAAAGTGTATAAACTGCAAACGGATGTGCTAATATGGATCTTTGTGGCTACATGTAGTCTAACTTCACTGAAACTCCACACATTTGCAGAAGTTTGAGCTCTTAAAATAAGGAATAGGGGATCTTTCAGAAAAGGCTTTATTTTCCTCAAGATCCCTGTCTAGACTGGCACTTTTTTCTGGCAAAGCTCCGAGCCGGAAAAAAGTGGCAGCCATGTTTATGCAAATGAAGCGGGAGGGATTTAAATCCCCGCTTTATTTGCAATTGCGATGTGTTTAATTTGCATACCTTTTACGGAAAAGGGATGCAGTCTAGAGACAGCCTGGGTATTACAGGAGTCAGTGTAAGAAGTCCTCCAGCTCGTTCGACATTATTTCAAAATATCTGCCTGCTGTGTAGATTCGGACTAAGTTATTTCGAAATAATGTTGCTGTGCAGACATACCCTAAAAGGCAGTTGGCTTTTAGCTCATGCGGTAGAGGCACATGGCTTTTGCCCCTACAGTCCCAAGTTGAATTCCACTTGCTGACAGCCCAGGTCTGTCAGCTTTACACAAGTTTTTCAGTAACTTTTGATTTCAGCAGAATTACTTCTTATTAGACATGATCGGTTTTTTGTTAAAAAACCCCACATTTTACTGAAATATTTTTATTTTATTTCACAAAACATGTTTTTTTCCATTCTGTAACTTGTGATTGGTTCTCTGATATTTAGATAGTGACTGAAGTTTTGTCACATGTTCCCTGCTGTAAGGTGTTCCATATTCAGTTAAGTGTTATCAAGAATATTAGGGAAGCACATGACTGGTACAGCGGACTCATGTATTAGAGAGGGTGAATTGCTGTTCCATATGGAATGGTGCTTAGGGTTACACTAGGATACATTGTGTGGCTGGCCGGCTGCTTGTGGGTTCCCTCTTCAACCCCCGTCTTCGGAATAGATTTGCTGTTGGTGTTTGTTTCATTCACCATTGCAATTGACAGCTCTCTGGCTAGATTTTACAATCTGTGAGAGTACTGGTCTGACATTGTGGGTCTGACCTTATTCCAGGGGATGGGCTACTGGGTTTTTTGAGCCAGAAAAAGGAATTTAAAACTGGCCATGGAATACTACAGTTCTTTGGTGGAGTTTTCAATACACTTTGGCTGTGTCTACACTGGCATGGATTTCCGGAACTGCTTAAAACGGAATACTATTCCGTTTTCAGTTTTTCCAGAAAAGGAGCATCTACATTGGCAGGCTGCTTTTCCGGAAAAGCCCTTTTTCCGGAAAAGTGTCTGTGGCCAATGTAGATGCGTTTTTCCAGAAAAGAGCCCCGATTGCCATTTTCGCGATCGGGGCTTTTTTCCGGAAAAGACTACTGGGCTGTCTACACTGTCCCTTTTCCAGACCAGTGTTCCAGAATAAGGACTTATGCCCGAGCGGGAGCAGAATAGTTTTTCCGGAATAGCGGCTGATTTTGTACAGTAGACCATCGTTGCTTTTCCAGAAATTCAAGGGCCAGTGTAGACAGCTCGCAGCTTATTCCAGAAAAGCGGCTGATTTTCCGGAATAAGTGGCCCAGTGTAGACACAGCCCTCAAGTGTAGACTGGGATGACTTCTTGAGATGCTTGCAGCATTCCTCTGTACCACCCAGGTACTGATGTATCCTGAGGGTATGATGCCTGATTTCTGCCCCCTGGTAATAAGTTAAAGTTGCCCCATGCCTCTACCAATTCCCTCCTCCCCACCATGAATACAGAAGTCCAAATCTGTCTTCTTTACAACCACAGAGAATTGCTCTGAAATGATGGAGAACAGCCATTTCCCTCTGTTACCCCTTAGAGAAGAGACAGTGCAGCCACTTTTCCCCTGACATCACCTCTTCTGCATATCCTCCTGATCAATT
This sequence comes from Pelodiscus sinensis, assembly GCF_049634645.1. Classification (NCBI taxonomy): domain Eukaryota; kingdom Metazoa; phylum Chordata; order Testudines; family Trionychidae; genus Pelodiscus; species Pelodiscus sinensis. The sequence continues at coordinate 15,581,085 of NC_134723.1, forward strand.
CCAGTTCCATTGCTTTGAGAGGGTTTCCTTCCCCCCTTTTAAATGAAGAACTGGTCAGGAATTCTGCTTCAAAATAATTTTCCCATGAAAAAATGCCCCTTTTATAAAACAAAATTTTCAGCACAAAGGAAGGATCTTATTCATGGAAAGTTCTCTCATGTCACCATATTTTGCTTGAAAAACAGAATGTGAGTTTAAAAATTAGTAGCCAGTGTATCCAACCTTCCCTAAACTCTGAACAAATTCTTCGTTCTTTTACTTTAGGAAGAGCATTTTGTGCAATAAATTTGTTGTCAAACATATTAATAACTGCTTGTTAAAACACTTGTCTGTTTGCAAGCATTATTGTTTTGACCTAGATGCAAAACATTATATTCTTTGCATTTCATATTTTACTCAAAATTAGACCTGGGCCCAAGACAAAACTCATATCTAGGTCTGAACTTTCCCAAGTTTGAAGGCATTTGGCTATGGGATTTTGCTTTGGGTCTATCTTTATGCAAAAAAAGACATTCTTAATAAATAAGGGTACGTCTACACTACAGCGCTAATTCGAACTAACTTAGTTCGAATTAGTTAATTCGAACTAAGCTAATTCGAACTAGCGCGTCTAGAACTAAAAACTAGTTCGAATTAGCGTTTTGCTAATTCGAACTAGCGCGTCCACACTGATTGGACGCAGGGGGGCATTTAAGGGCAGCTGAAACCGGTTCTGGCAGGGCATCAGGTCAGTAGTTGCTTTGTGTGGCTGCTGTCTGAGGCTATCTCTGAGGCTCGAGCTTAAAGGGACCCCCCCCGGACCACCAGTTCTCAGCTTTTCCTGCTTGCTTGCCAACCTCGCTGAGGGACAGCAAAGCGTTGGTCTCTGTGCCCGTCTGTCTCGGTGCTTCCCTTCGGGGGGGCCGCCGCAGGTGGCAACATGGAGCCACAGCTCGCCCTGCACCTTCTGGTGCACTTTCTGGACTTGCTGCTGCAAGCCTGCCAGCAATGGCTCGAGGCTGCCTGGCACCACCTGGTGAACGTCAGCCCCCTGACTCTCTGCCTGGCCGCCCTGGGGGCCGTGGAGGAGCTGCGGCGGTGCCCCGGCACTGGTATGCCCCGCCGTGTCTGGCGTCTGGACACCAGCACAGACTGGTTGGACCGCATCGTCCTGGAGCGCTGGGACGACCGACAGTGGACCCAGAACTTCAGGATGAGGAGGGACACCTTCCTGGAGCTCTGCGAGTGGCTCGCCCCTGCCCTGCGCAGAAGGGACACTCGCATGAGGCCCGCCAACCCCTCCAGAAGCGGGTGGCCATCGCCCTATGGAAGCTCTCCACACCGGACAGCTACCGATCCATCAGGAACCAGTTCGGCGTGGGGAGATCCACCGTCGGAGCGGTGCTCATGCAGGTATGGCGCTCGTCGGCCACCGAGCCGAGGGGGAGGGGAGCTGCGAGGAGGGGATGGGCCGCCCCAGGGACAAAGGGGGGGGGCGGGAGGAGGCAAAAGCGCCCCGCACCGGAGGGGTCGGGCTGTCCCGGCCGTACTACACGCCGCCCGGGGGTTTGCAACCGGGAGTGGTGCGCGGGGCGCTGCCACGGCACGAACGCTCCCAGCCACCCAGGCGCCCCACTGATTGGCGCTTTGCTGTGTCTCTCTCCGCAGGTGGTCAAGGCCATCAACCGGGTGCTGCTCCGCAAGGTGGTCTACCTCGCCGACCCGGACGCCGTCATCCGGGGATTCGGCGTCCTCGGCTTCCCCAACTGCGGGGGGGCCATCGACAGGACGCACATCCCCATCCGTGCCCCGGAACACCAGGCGTCCCGTTACGTGAACCGCAAGGGGTACTTCTCCGTCATCCTGCAGGCCGTGTGTGACCACCGGGGACAGTTCACGGACATTAATGTGGGCTGGTCCGGCAAAGCACATGACACCCGGGTGTACCGCAACTCCTCCGTGTGCCAGCGGCTGCAGGCCGGGACCTTCTTCCCCGACCACCACATCAGGGTCGGGGACGTGGACATGCCCATGTGCCTGGTGGGGGATGCCGCCTACCCACTGCAGCCCTGGCTCATGAAGCCCTACACGGGGCACCTCAATCCCTCCCGCCAGGCCTTCAATGCCAGGCTGACCAGGGCCCGCATCGTGGTGGAGGGGGCCTTCGGGCGACTGAAAGCCCGCTTTCGATGCCTCCTCACCCGTCTGGACCTGGCCAAGCACAACATCCCTCCCGTGGTGGCAGCATGTTGTGTGCTCCGCAATTTGTGTGAGCGAAAGGGGGAGGCTTTCCTGCCAGCCTGGATGGCTGAGGCTGACCGCATGGCTGGACACTACGGTCAGCCCCGCACCGCCGCCATCCGGGAAGCCCAGCGGGGGGCCGTCCGGATCCGGGAAGCCCTGCGGGAGAGCTTCCTGGTGGAGGAGGAGGACTGACCTCTCCCTGCATGCCCCACTGGGGCCTTCTTCCACCCTACCCCCCTTCCCCTTTCCCCTCCCTACCTACTGTAAAATAAAGACACCTGTTTTTGAAACAAAAATGTCTGTTTATTTAACATAAGTGGGGTGGGCGGAGGGGGGGGGAGGGTGAGAGAGGGGAGCGGGAAACCTGGGACGAGGGAGCTGGAAGGGGAGGGAAGGGAGGAAGGGAAAGGAAAGCTCAGGGGTGGGAGTCCGGCTGCCTCTCCCGTCTTGCCACACTGCCGGTCCGGGGGCGTCGGTGGGAAATGGTTGTGGGGGGGGGGGCAGGAGGGACAGGGGGTGTGGAGGAAGCAGGAGCGGAAGCAGGAGCGGGGGCAGCGGGAGCAGGGGGAGCAGGAGGAGAAGGGGGAGCAGGGTGTGGAGGAAATGGGAAGCGGTCGAGCAGGCTCTGGAGGTGGCCTCGCAGGGCACGGCCCTGCTCCTCCAGGGCCTCCAGACTCCTCCGGCACAGCCTCAGGTCCTCCTGGACCCAGTGGTCCTGGGTGCGGAGCTGGTGGTCCATGAACCGGAGGTGCCGCCTTTGGTACTCCTCCTCGTTCCTGGCTCTCCTGCTTGCCCGGGCACAGGCAGCTGCTGCAGGCGGTGTGGTGCGCCCTGCAGGCCCAGGTGCTGCAGCTGTGGTGCAACAAGACCAGCGGTCAATTACCCCAGGGGCCCAGGTGTGTGAAACCCAGCTCCCCTCTGCAAGGCCAGGGCCCCTGCAGGATCCCCAGCTGCTGCTCCTTGGTGGGCCAGGCCCAGGCGCATGGTCCCGGGGCTCCCTCTTGCCCCAGCTCCCCGTACACATAAGGGGAACACGATGGTACTCACAGGTGGACACCTCCCCGGCCTCGGACGACACAGGCGAGCGGCTCTGTGGGGTGCCTCGGGGGTCCCGGGTCCTGGGCAGGCTGGCGGCAGGCTCCTGGCTCTCAGAGCCCTCCTCCTCCTCCTCCATCTCCAGGAGCGGGCCCTCTGCCCCGGGGTCAATCATGTCCCGGGGGGCAGGGATGGCATGAGCCCCCAGGAGGCAGTCCAGGGCATGGAAGTGGGGGCAGGCCTCCGGGTCAGCCCCTGGCTGGCAAGCCCGGGAGTAGGACTGCCGCAAGTCCTTAATTTTGCACTGGACCTGCTCCCGGCTGCGCTTGTGGCCCCTGGCGGCCAGGCTGGTAGCCATGCGGCCATAGACGGCCGCGTTCCTGTGGCTAGTGCAGAGATCGTGGTTCCTGTGGCTAGTGCGGAGATCGTGGACATTGGAGGCTTCCCCCCAAACCTCGATGAGGTCCACGATCTCCGCACTTGACCAAGCGGGCGCCCGCCTTTTGCGCCCCCGGGCAGGCTCCTGGGAGCCGCCAGGCTGGTCCTGGGGAGCAGTGGAGGGCTGGGTGTCGTCGGGTGGCTGGCTCATGTTGTGGCAGGTGCAGGGTCTGCTGGCTGGGTGCTGGCAGCCTTGCAACTGGCACAAACTGTGTAGCCAGCCCGTGGCCCTTTAAGGGCTCCGGGGCCGGGAGGGGGGCAATAGAGTTTCCCTGGTGTTGGCCAGAGTGGCCACCAGGGAAACCTGGGAAGCCTTAGCCTCCCACTAATTCGAATTAAGGGTCTACTCAGCCCTTAATTCGAACTAGCTACTTTGAACTAGGCTTAATCCTCGTAAAATGAGGTTTACCTAGTTCGAACTAAGCGCTCCGTTAGTTCGAATTAAGTTCGAACTAATGGAGCGCTACTGTAGCGCCTAGGAAAGTTAGTTCGAACTAACGTCCGTTAGTTCAAGCTAACTTTGTAGTGTAGACATACCCCAAGATAATAGTATGAAGGGTCAGACATTAGAACTCCTTTATTAACTATAATCTAAATCAATACATATAAAAATACTTCTAAGCTAGATAGTAGAAAATAGGACTTGTGAGCCTATTTCTGAAACAAGTTACAAGAAATCCAGTGAGGCAAGTTTACTTAGTTAAGTTCAGAGTTTAAAACTGCATGTTAAGTTCTCTTTTGTTAGTTTCTTGAGATTAAAAATGCATACTATGTTCTAAAATTCCTTTAACCATTATTTTGTGAATTAGTGAATTTAGTGGATTTATTACGAAAAGGAAGATGAATACATAGAGCTCAGTCTAATAACCAACAACCAATCAGAAAAAAGTAGTATGTTCCCTGAACTTTGACAGTCATGTTTCATTACATCATTGTATTCACTTATGGTCTGGTTATGCCGGGCCACACTGGCAGTTGGTGAACCTCTAATGGGAGCATGGTGCCAGATGGCACAGAATGAATGCTACTTTTGCATAATTCAGCACATCTTCATGATAAAGGATAGAAGGAAGATTTAAGAAACCTGCTTTGCATTCTGTAGCTAGGGTAGCTCTTTTCAAGCAAAACCAATTTAAATGAATTTAAGTTTTCAATATATCTCTTACTATGGACATAACAGACCAAATTTTCAGAGACAGCATTTTAAAAATGAAGTATGGTGCTAGTAAACATGAAACTGCATGCACTAATAAAAGTCCAGCTTTTTTATTATTTCCTTTTTTCCTGAGATTTTGGATCACACACTAAAAACAATGTGAAGCTAGTTAAATACAGTGCTGTACATCAAAATATTTTCAGATCAGGAAAAAGGTGGCATGCTCTAAATTGCACACCAACAGCCACCTTTTCTCATTATCAGCTGTACTCATTCTGAGTGCTACCTCATTTGTACTGTGAGAACAGTTCCTAACGGTACGTTTTATTTTCATTATGAGCAAAGAAGAAAATGAGCATCAGCTGAAAGTCTGCCCATTGGTAAAATAGGCATAATTATAATTGTATATTGATGGTTTATAAAGTATTAACTGTGTGTGAACTAGCACTCTGAGACAGGTGGCCACATCCTTCCCATAATCACAGGTCCTATTATTCAAAATATTTTCAGAAATATTCAGATTTAAAAGCTGCATACAATGGAAACAGATCTAAAGAGTCCACAGCAATGGACAGGGGAATCCCTGAGGGGACTGACAGCAAAAACAACATCACAGGTGCTGACATAGAGGAGACACGTCCACAAGGAAAACTCTCTTCAGGCATGGGTAGTAGTCATGGGTGCACTCAGGTCTGGGTAGGCAGGGAATAGCAGCAGTGGGAATGAACAGAAGCTGATGAGACATATTGGTAGATGGGCATGATCTGCATGAGTTCAGATGAAGTAGAACCTGCGAATGGGAATGGCTAACCTATACAGGTAGCAGCATCACAAGAGCAGGAACCAGACTGATTATTTTTCTAATTTAGTTTGTTGTTACAGACAGACTGACCAAAGCATTACATCCTGAACAAGCAGTAACACAGGATGCATTAGAAGAGAGTCTTTCTTCTGGAGTGGAATCTGATCATGAAGAATAGAAAAAAAATCCTCCAGTATCTGAGAGATTTAGCAAAGATCTCCAGGCACTCCAGTAGCCTGCTCTGCCAAAGAACAACTGAACAATAGCTCGAATATACAGAATACAGGAAAAACACAGAGAACATCCTATGATAATCAAAATGAGCCTCCAGTGCAATGCTGTGCCTACAGTAGCTAATGCAATCCATAGATGCATGAAAAAAGAAGTAAAACTGCTGCCACTGTGAAGAAGCCTGCTGCCACTGTGAAGAAGTCCAGAAACCATCTTACCCAGAAAATGCTTGATCTTCTTGCTAAACGGAGAGACATGGCAACCAAGGGCGATACCGGCCTGGAGTATAAACTCATCTGCAAAATGCTAAGGAGAAGGATGATAGAAGATTATGATCAGCATCACCTTGCAAAACAGCAAAAGGCAGCTGAAGAGAAAATGAGTTTGCCAAGAGTTCGGCGTGAAATCCAGCTAAGCTAAACTCTTCCAAACGCGTTTGTTGATGTAGAAAGTAGAAGAACAACAAACAGACATGAAATGGAACAAATTTGCCGGTGCTTTTATAGTGAACTATTATTGTCAGCAACAGAAGTAGAGCCATTGTACCTGAGCTCTGTCATTCCTGAATCTGATGTGCTCCATGAAGAAATGGCAGCAGCCCTTCAGAAGATTAAGTTGGGAAGAGTGTCAGGTTTAGATCAAGTATATGTAGAAGAATTTCGTGCGGGAGGTGATACACTCTTAAAAGCATGTAGTGAGGATTCTCAAGATACGTTAAAGAGGATAGAATTCCAGAAGATTAGAAGAGATTGTAAACTGTTATTCTGCTGAAAAAAAGGTGATCAAGACATTTGCAACTATCGACCCATCTGCCTGTTGCTTTCTTATCTCTATAAGGTCTTCATGAGAATGATCTATGCCCATATTGAGGGTGTCCTTCAGGAAAACATGAAATGGGAAAAAGGCAGGTTTTCGTAGGCGATTCTCCACAGTGGACCACATTTTTGTGATCACACAGATAACCAAAGGGTGTAGAGAGTACAAGATCCCACTATGGTTCTTGTTCACTGACTCTAAAAAAGCCTTTGGCTCAGTGAAACAAAACTCAGCTTTAAGTGCTCTCCTTTCACAAGGCATCTTCCCTGTGTTTGTTAGAATCCTACAAGATTCTCTGATGGATGCAACTATGGAAATCATACTTTTTGATGACCCCTTGATCATTGAAGTTAAGCAAGGAGTATAGTAGGGGGATGTTTGTTCACTGAAGTTGTTTGCCAATGTCCTGGAAAATGTCCTACGGAAGATCAAAGTGAAAGATGGATTCCTGATTGATGACAAGGTTCTTCAGGTGAGCTTTTTGACAGATGACATTGTCTTAATTGTGTCAAAACCTGAAACATTGCAAACTCTCCTTAATGCTATTGGTAAGAATTCAAAGGAGATTGGCTTGACCATCCACACTGGAAAAATTAAGTGGATGAAAAATACATAATATCCAGAGTACGTCATGCAGTTGGATGGACAGTCCATAGAGTTAGTGGATCAAGATGTTAGACAAGCATTGCAGATGAACAATGAGTTGGGTCTGGACTTGTTTTTCTGAAAAAACTTCACTTACGTCCACACTGCAATCATGTTCTTTTGAAAAAAAATCAAAAGAGCAGAGGGTTTTTTTTTTTGACATTGGTAAACCTCTTTTTACAAGGAAGAAGCCTTTTTTCAAAAGAGCTCTTTCGGGAAAAGGCATGTGTAGACAGGGAATAGGGAGTTCTTTCAAAAGAAGAGGAAAGAGGAAAAAGCACAGATGCCCTGATGGCCACTCTGTCCATAGTAATCACAGCTTAAATGTGAGCTAGCGTCCATTCAGTGTGGACGCTATCTTTCAAAAAAGCAGATTGCTTTTTTGATGCGCTTTGGAAGTATGGACGCTCTCTTTTGGAAGAAGTCTTTTTTGGAAGATCTCATCCAGAAAATCTTCTATGACATAAGCCTGCAGTCTAGATGTAGCCTGGGGGTAGGCAACCTTGGCTCTCCACACACCCCCTCCCCGCAGCCTCTGGGGAGAGCCAGACCAAGGTATGGCAGCCCTGGCCTTCCCCAGCTCTCTCCCCCCGGCCATGAGGCACCCCCCAGGCCAGGCCAGGCCAGGCCAGTCCAGTCCAGTCCAGTCCAGTCCAGTCCAGTCCAGTCCAGTCCAGTAATTTGTGTAGCTTTTTCTGATTGCTTTTCTAGATGGGGCCAAATAGTGGAAAAGCCTCCTCTTTCAGCGGAGCCCTTATTCCTCGTAGAACAAGGTATACAGAGCTCCCTAAAAGGGCAAGTTTGCTCTTCCGCAAAAAAAAGGAGAAGAGCAAAGGCATTTCCTGGACATGGCGGAGTTTTTCCGGGATACCTCTGGCATCACAAAAAAACCCACAGTGTAGACATACCCATATATACATACTACTAAGAAAATACACAGTCCTCCCTTATATAATGTATTCACAACAAAGTTATCAGTTCAAATGCAATTCTGTTACATAAGGAAGCTACAATTCACCATGTGACTTGCTCATGTTTGTATTAGTGAATATATTGATTATATAGGAATTTACTGAACGGTAAGCAAAAATTTTATTCTAGCTCACTCATGGAAATAACAGAAACTATAAGGACCATGCTGATTCATGCCAACTTAAGATATCTGAGCAAGTATTAAAGTTCTATATATGGCTTTGAAGTTCAGCAACACTCTAGTAAATACACTTTAGCAAATAGAATGTTTCTTTCTTCAAACCAGTCAAGGATAAAATTTCATTTACGTAGCAGTGATGTTGAAGCTTGCTCTAAACAGATAAAAATAAGCTTTTCTGAAGGTCATGTACCGGCTTTGTCATTTGCTTCTATGCAAGAAAGGAAACAAAGATTATTAAATTTAATACATACAGGTGTAACACCTTGAAATTAGGTCCCATTGTTTAAAAAAGAATAACCAAATCCTGGCTCTTTTACAATTATGTAATTAGATACTGAATGATGTTGAAACTGGTAGAAGTCTGCATGGTCATGGTACTTTAATTCAAAAGTTAGACTTCCTTTAAACAAATGCTAACTACATTGGCATATTAGGGTGTATTAGGAGGAGCATTTCCAGCAGATCTAGAGAATCCAGTGCCTTTATTCGGCACTGAATAGGCCACATCTGTAGTATTTTATCCAGTTCTGGGTCCCCCCCCCACCACCACCACAGAAAGAATATGGACTCATTAGAGAGGGTCCATTGGAGGGCAACCAAAATTATTTGGGGGCTGGAGCACATGACCTATGAGGAGAGGCTGAGGGATTTGGGTTTGTTTAGTTTGCAGAAGAGAAGACTGAGGGGGGATTTGATAGCAGCCTTTAACTACCCGAAGGAAGGTTCCAAAGAGGACAGAGAGGCTATTCTCAGTAATGAAAGATGGCATAATGAGGAGCAGTGTCTCAAATTACAGTGGGGGAGGTCTAGGTTAGATATTAGGAAAAACTATTTCACTTGGAGGGTGCTGAAGCACTGGAATGGGTTACCTAGGGAGTTGGTAGAATCTCCAACCCTAGAGGTTTTCAGATCCCAGATTGACAAAGCCCTTGCTAGGATGATTTACTTAGGGTTGGTCCTGCTTTGGGCCTGGGGTTAGACTCAAAGATTTCCTGAGGTCTTTTCAACCCTATGATTCTATGAGTCTATGATAAGTGGATAGAACTTGTAAGGACAAGTATGCTATTCAATATAAATGATGCAATTGTATGTTGCCCAGGCCAACAATGGAATTTGAACTCAGGATCTTCAATGTGTAATCTTATAGAAATCAAATGCTTAAAGGACATACAACATGGAGACCAATTTCTCTGCCTGGACTGATTCAGTGGCCAAAAGGAATTAGGTACAAAACTTGAATTGGGAGGGTGTCTGAAAATTAGGGACAGCACAAGAGGCCAAGAATGTCTCTTTGGGCTCTTTTGGATCTTTAATAAATTAGCTTCAAGAACCAAGATGCCATGGTCTCCCACACTGAGTGCTTCTCCCAGTATTTCCTTCTGTAGAAGAGGGGATGGACTCTACGGGTATGTCTAGACTACAGGGTTTTGTTGACAGAAGTTTTGTCGACAGATACTGTCAACAAAGCTTATGTCGACAAAGAGCGTCTAGACTACATCCAGTTCTGTCGACAAAGCAAGCCACTTTGTCGACATAACAGTGTGGACGCAAAGGACAGTGTAGATGCAATAATGCCTTCTATCGACAGAACTCTGTCAACAAAAGGTGTTATTCCTCGTAGAATGAGGTTTACATACGTAGACAAAACTGCTGAGTTTTGTCTACATTATGTCGACATAACTCAAAGGCAGTGTGGATGCAGGTATAGTTTTGTCGACAAAAGTCCACTTTTGTCGACAAAACCCTGTAGTCTAGACACACCCTACAATATGAAAAGGGAAAGTAGGTACATCAAAGTTAAGGGTTGTGCCTTCAAGCAAAATGTAGCTCTTAAAACCCTTACCCATGGAATATCCTCTCTCTCTTGTATTAAGATTTTCTTTTATATAGTTTTCCTGTGGGGGGGGGGGGGGGAGAAACTATAATTCCACTGCTATTTATATTACAGTTTAAGAAAAAAGGCATCTGTTATCTACACAACCAATATCAACTCATACTTACAAAACAACTTTTTTATAATATCGCAAACAAACAGCCTTGTAGATAAAATGTAAAGCTTATCTGACAAATCAGGCAATATTTTTGGCTAAAGACATAGGAAGATAATGTGTTGAGAACCTAAAAATGAAGCAAAAATGGCTCCATAAAGCTTCCACAGGCTGAGGGCTAACTGCAGCGGAAGGATTATATGAAAAACATCTGTGTATTTTAGTTTTCAACCATCTGTAGTAAGTAATCCCTTCAGATTCCTTGAAAGTTAAAATATCAACCAAATTAAGAAAAATATACAGCTGTGTAGCATAATGATTTAAGTGGCCATTAAACTGAACTAAATCAACAAGCAATAGCAGCAACCTATAAAATTTCAAGTAACAAGGCATGATACATGTTATGCAGTTTTACATTGACTTAAAAATAGCTCCAATAAAGTTACTGATTGTAGCAAAAAGTTTCAAGTTATACATAAATTCTGGCTGGATATTCAAGAAAAATTATTTTGCAGTTACATATTCAAGCACCACTGTTATAAACAACCCTACATTTGGGTATGTCTACACTGAAAAGTTAGTTCGAACTAACGGATGTTAGTTCGAACTAACTTTCCTAGGCGCTACATTAGCGGAGCGCTTAGTTCGAACTAGGTAAACCTCATTTTACGAGGATTAAGCCTAGTTCGAACTAGCTAGTTTGAATTAAGGGGTGTGTAGCCCCTTAATTCGAACTAGTGGGAGGCTAGCCCTCCCCAGCTTTCCCTGGTGGCCACTCTGGCCAACACCAGGGAAACTCTATGCCCCCCTCCTGGCCCCGGAGCCCTTAAAGGGGCACGGGCTGGCTACGGTGCCCATGCCAGGTGCAAGCCTGCCAGCACCCAGCCAGCAGACCCTGCACCTGGCACGGCACAGAGCCACCCACCTGATGTCCCCCAGCCCACCCCCTCTTCCCGGGACCAGGCTGGAGGCTCCCGGGAGCTTGCCCTGGACCGCAAGAGGCGGGCACATTCCTGGGCTAGTGCGGACATTGTGGACCTCGTCCATGATCTCCGCACTAGGCACAGGAAAGTGGCCGTCTAGGGTAGGAGAGCTGCCAGCCTGGCCACCCAGGAGCAGGTGTGCATGAAAATCAAGGTGGTCCAGTGAGACCCCCGACCCTGAGCTCTGAGCTTACAATGGCCATCCTGGGTCAGACCAAAGGTCCATCTAGCCCAGTAGCCTGTCTGCCAACAGCGGCCAACCCTAGGGACCCTGGAGGGGATGGACCGAAGATAGTGACCAAGCCATTTGTCTCGTGCCATCCCTCTCCAGCCTTCCACAAACCTTGGGCAGGGACACCACTCCTACCCCCTGGCTAAGACCACTCCATGGACCCAACCTCCATGACTTGATCTCACTTCCCTTTAAACTCTGTTCTAGTTCCAGCCTTCACAGCCTCCTGCAGCAAGGAGTTCCGCTGGTTAACTATTTGCTTTGTCAAGAACAACTTTCTCTTACTAGTTTGAAGCCTGCTACCCATTCCTTTCCTTTGGTGTCCTCTAGTCCTTCTTTATGGGAACTCAGGAAGAACTTTTCTGAATGCACCCTCTCCACCCAACCCCTGCTTTTAGAGACCTCTATCCTGTCCCCCCTCCGTCTCCTCTTTTCTAAGCTGAACAGTCCCAGTCTCTGTAGCCTCTCTTCATCTGGGACCTGTTCCCAACCCCTGATCATGTTAGTTGCCCTCCCCTCTCCCAGCCTTTCTCTTCCCCTCTCCCACCTCCTTTTCCCAGTCTCCCCCAGTTTTGTTCAATAAAGACAGAGTCAATGTTGGAAGAAACGTTATCTTTATTTTGTACATCAATAAGAAGGGGGGCTAGGGAAGGATAAGTGGAAGGGGGTGAGGGAGGAATGGGGTACGAGCCCCCGATGGGGAGGACTGGGCTGGCTCTGTGGGCTTCTGGGGGTGGAAGCTCTCCTGCAGCCCCCCGATTGCCCCCTCTCCCCAGATGGCAGCCCGCGGCAAGTGCAGCCGGTCTGATGGCCGAGTGGTGTGATGTGCCCAGTGTGGGTACTCCGGGCACTCCAAGCCAGAACTTCTTTGCAAGCGGGGCACCCCTTAGAACTGTGTGTCCGGGGTGGGGGTCGGGACCCTTTAAGTGCAGCCTTCGGCTAGCCTGAGACAGCATCTCCATGCTCTAAGTCCTCCTCTTATGCCCTGCCAGCACTGCTTCCGGCCATCCTTAAGCCCTGTTCAGAGTCCACTCAATGTGGACTTGCTAGTTCGAATTAGCAAAACACTAATTCGAACTAGTTTTTAGTTCTAGACGCGTTAGTTCGAATTAGCTTAGTTCGAATTAACTAATTTGAACTAAGTTAGTTCGAACTAGCGCTGTAGTGTAGACATACCCTTTGAGAGTTGAAGGGTAGAAATTGAAAATATTAGGAAGATTAGCTCTACATGCAAATAGGATACTGTTCATAGTCCTGGTTATAAACCTAATTGATAAGGAAATATCCCCTGTGTAATGAGTGGAGATAAGTAGAGCTCTGCATGGATACAAAATTTGTATCTGCATCTGTAAAAATCAGCAGCGGCGATTCACATCCATATCCACCAGTGAATATCTACAAATTTGCAGGGCTCTAGAAATAAGATGACCGTATGGAGGGACTAATTTACACTATGCTCTGCAGAAAGACCCTCAAGCTTGCCAAGTGCTCAGTCTACTGCAACCAACAAATCTAATCTCAGGAAACATCTGCTACATGCTGAATATTTCTGAAGTGGAACATAGAAAAATGACAAACTGGCTCAAACAAGTGGTCTATCTAATCCAGTCTCCTGTCTCTGATAGTAAGCCGTTTCAGAGAAAGCAGCTTAAACTTCATAATCAGCAATTATTGAATAACCTGTTGTCAAAGGATGACTAGCCACGTTAAGGAGAAAGTGAGCCAGACGTACTGTGCCGTGAATATTTAGCATAGTCCAGCCTAAGGAGGATCAGTTAATAGCTGAAGGGATTCCTGGGCATTATAAAAGTGCAATCTGAGTGATGTGCTCCAGGGAAAGGCGCTTTCCCCACAGTCTGAAGGTGAAAGATTTCTCCAGAAGAACCAGCATGCTCCCTTCCAGAGCCAGAAGAACCTAGTGCTCTTTCCCAGAGCCAGAAATCTCAGAAAAGGAAGAGGAATAGGGCCCAGAGGGTGCTCTGAAAAGGAGCCCTGGAAGACAGAAGTCCCATTTTGTGTGGGACTTGTTTATCAATTGGCAGAAGGATAACTCACATCTCCAGCACAGACTGGTGTCTGCAAAGCTGCAGAGACAAATCTTGGGCACGGACAGTGAGGCGGATGTCTCGGCCATTGAATGGTCTGCCAGCATACAACTGGGCACACAAAATGAAGAATTGCATATGTAACGAGATTTTCAGAACTTGCTCAGACAACTCCTAGTACCAAACAAAAGTCTGCTTGGGACTGCGCGTGGTGTTGGTCTAAAACCATCTACTATAAATCACAGATGTTATGAGACTGCTCCATATAATGCATCTTATCCTGGATAGCAGGGTCTTCATATAAAATCTTAAGTGGCGTTTTATTGTTCCAAATAGATTAGGTTATTAAAACACTTAAGAAAAAGTCCAACGTATTATAGTAAGGAAAGCTGATGAAAGGCAACTGATTAAATCTTTCCCAATGTATTAGGTAACTCAAGGAATGAGATTAGTTCTTTAGACCAACTTTAGCTCTATAATAATAGGTACTCATGGAAATCCAACTTTGGGCAACTGCAGAAAAAATGATATCAAAAGAGACATTGATGATACAATTTCTGGAATGACACTGTACACTAAACAACATAAGGAGATCTTACTCAAATCTCCCTATTTGGCCCTTATCACATTGGAACAGAAGTTGGATGTTATCCATATTTTGATAATTTGAACAGAAATTAAACTGGAACAAAAAATTGGTTGTGTAGGGAAACACAATGAGGGAACAACATACAAAAATCATTGCTCTTCAAGCTCAAACAAATCTGTTAATGAAGGGTAACAACCTCCAATTAGGAAGAAAACTACAAACAATTCCAATGCACAGTTAGTGAATTTTCCCAAAGACGGATGGTAAATTAATTAGTAAAATTACTCTTGAGCTGTTCAAACTATACTTGACGGAAGGCTTTGATATTTCTGCAGACTGCTTCCCATTTACTGAAATGAGCTGTTCTAATTAGGAATCTATGTATGGAACTTAATTAAGGACATACAACTGAGTTATTACAATGTTAAAATTGCCTAGTTACAACCACAAAAATTCAAGAAATGCAAAAAGTTAAGATACCAATAACAATGTTAATTTTTCTCCATTACACATCCTGTACATACTGCATTCAAGCCCAGACAAAAGCAACCCAGAAACCAAGGGTCACTATGACATCAGAGTCATTCTATGACTTTTTAATAAGAATAAAAAATAAACCTTAGCACTTACATAGCACTTTTTATTCTGTAGATTTAAGCAAACTTTACGAAAGTTCGAAAAACTGAATCTTTATTTTACTAATAGGGAACACAGAGGTGCAGTTACAGGCACTGGGTTATGCATCAAGTCAATGACAGAGGTGGGATAGTTAAATTAACTAGGCTATATTAGGCCATACACATGTGCTTGTCAACCTTTCAAATCCTGGAGCATATAGTTGTCTGATTCCAGTAGCCATTTGCATCACTAAGGCTATGTCTAGACTGCAGGCTTCTTTTAGAAGAAGCTTTTTTCAGAAGAGAGCTTCTGGAAAAACTTGTGAAAGAGAGCGTCCACATTGCAAAAGTGCATCGAAAAAGCAATCTGCTTTTTCGAAAGAGAGTGTCCACACTGAATGTCAAGTATCAGAGGGGTAGCCGTATTAGTCTGAATCTGCAAAAGCAGCGAGGAGTTCTGTGGCACCTTATAGACTAACTGAAGTGTTGGAGCACAAGCTTTCGTGGGCAAAGACCCACTTCGTCAGATGCATGTATTGGAAATATCCAGAGGCAGATATAAATATGCAGGCCAGAATCAGGCTAGAGATGACGAGATGGATCCAATCAGGGAGGATGAGGCCCACTTCTAGTAGCTGATCTGGAGGTGTGAATTCCAAAAGAGGAGAAGCTGCTTTTGTAGTTAGCAAGCCATTCACAGTCTTTGTTTAATCCAGAGTTGATTGTGTCAAACTTGAAGATGAACTGTAGCTCAGCAGTTTCTCTTTGAAGTCTGGTCCTGAAGTTTTTTTGCTGCAGGATGGCTACCTTTAGATCTGCAATTGTGTGTCCAGGGAGATTGAAATGTTCCCCTACAGGTTTTTGTACGTTGCCATTCCTAATATCTGATTTGTGTCCATTGATTCTTTTACGTAGGGACTGTCCAGTTTGGCCGATGTATATAGCAGTGGGGCATTGTTGGCACATGATGGCATATGTTACGTTAGTAGATGTGCAGGAGAATGAACCAGTGACAGTATGGCTGATCTGGTTAGGTCCTGTGATGGTGTTGCTGGTGTATATATGTGGGCAGAGTTGGCACCGAGGTTTGTTGCATGGATTGGTTCCTGAGTTAGAGTTATTATGGTGCTGTGTGTAGTTGCTGGTGAGAATATGCTTCAGGTTGGCGAGTTGTCTGTGGGCAAGGACTGACCTGCCTCCCAAGCCCTGTGAAAGTGAGGGATCATTGTCCAGGATGGGTTGTAGATCACTAATGATGCGCTGGAAAGGTTTTAGCTGAGGACTGTAGATGATGGCCAGTGGTGTTCTGTTGGTTTCTTTCTTTGGCTTTTCCCATAGCAGGAGGCTTCTGGGTATTTTTATACACTGAATGAATGCTCTCTCGCATGTAAGCTGTGACTGCTATGGACAGAATGGCCACCAGGGCACCTGTGCTTTTTCTTCTTTCCTCTTCTTCTGAAAGAACTGCTTCTTCCCTGTCCACATACGCCTTTTTGTGAAAGAGCTCTTTCTCAAAAAGGCTTTTTCTTCATACAATGAGGATTACCAATGCTGGAAAAACCCCTCTGTTCTTTTGATTTTCTTGCAGAAGAATGCAATTGCAATATGGATGATCCTCAAGTTTTACCAGAAAAATGGCTGTTTTTCTGACAAAATTCAGTAGTGTAGACATATAAACCCCTGGTAAGAATGAGGGAGTTATGTCTATTTTTATAAATCTCATAGAGACCACAGGTTATCTTCTTAATATTATCCTGCCTGACTGAAAGAAGTTAAATGTCTAAAGACTGTTAGAGAGAAAAATTAAACAGTGACAAATAAGCTACTACTATGAAGGATATCAAGGTTCCTTGAGGAAACTCTAGGGGAGCTATTAATTAGGTAATAGCCACCTGACTGGCTCTATCAGCCTAATAAGGTTTATTTTTCCCATGCCCAAAACTAGGATCAGAGGGGATACTAAAACCCTAAAATGGCAACTTAGGGAAAAATGGAGTTTGAATTGACAGCAATTGCTGGAGATGAGTCTCTGACAGGGACTCAAAGAATTTTATATGAGTTTTCTAGCTCTCCCAGTCCAAGAGTAGAACATCTGAGTTCAGTAGAATTCACCCAAAACTTGCAAAGAAAGAATAAAGTTTATATAAGAACCTGGTAAATAGACCTTTTGGTGATTTTTCCCAGTTCTCTGAATGAGTAAATAATCAAAGCTTTGTTTTGAAGAAGTTGAGTTATTTTTAAACAGCTGATGGTCACTGACCCCCGTGAAAGAGGTTATTCAGTATCTCACTTTTATTGTATTTCTGCATTTTGAATGTAAGTCATAGATCGTAAACAATTTAAACATTAATTTTATACAGCTGTAATAAATTAGTAGGTTTGTTTATTATGAAAACCAAAGTGTAAGAATTAGAATTGTTGCAATAAATATATTTATAGATAATATATTTTGGGATTTATATACATTTTAGAGAGTTTGTGCATCTGTCTGTCAGTGAGTCCATCCATCCAACTGTGAGTCTGTTTGTTCAATAACTCATCCTAAACCATAAGAGCTAGGGCCACCAAATTTGGTATGCAGTTTCCTCTTATCCTAACTTAAAGCAAAGGTTAGGGGTGCCAGGACAATGCAATATGCCTTGAATTCTATTGTTTTCCATAACATGCAAAGGGAGGGGGATGCTAGGAGGGACAGTTATGCTCCACATTGACCATGGGGGGCATTATACTGCAGATTGACCAAGGGGTGGGGGAAGCAATTGCACCAAGAAGAGAGTGGCTAGCTGGGGCCAAGGCTCTCCATGCTGTTAGCCACTGTCCCAGGTAAGTGGCCCCCCATTCCCAATCCTTCCTCCATAGGCCACAGAACCAGACAAGCTGCAGGCTAGAGCCTGACAGCACAGACCCCCATGTTCCCAGAGAAGCCTCCCGCTGTGCTGCATGGCCCTTGCCACCACAGATGGCCCCGGAGGCCCCTTCTCCAGATCTCCCTGGCCTGAATCCTTCATCCCCCCCTGCTATGAATATTCCCACACCTCCCATCCTCACCCTAAGCCCCCACACTCTGCCCTCAGCCATCCACATCCCCTAGGCTCTGCTCTGATTCCTGCACCACCACCCCTACCAGCTCCCTGCCCTATACAATCATTTAAATACATCATGTACACTTTCCTTTTCATTTCCAGATACTCACCCCACCCCCGCCATAAAATTACTATAAGTAAGGACTCGAGCAATGCTGGCTAGATCTGCCAAAACAGTAAGAGCTGGCTGGGGGCACCCTCCCCTGCCCACATCCAGGACTGCCCCAGCCCTGAACCTACCAGTCTCATGAGCCCATTAGAGAGAGTGGGGGGAGGTGGGTATGAAGCTCTTTTCTCCCCATATTCATATGGGAATGTTGTGGGTTGTTCCCCTTTATGAAGGAGCAAGGGGAAAGTGCACAGTCTGCTGCATTCCTCACTCTGGCTGGGGAGCTCAGGAGGCAGATGGAACGTGGACCTGCTCCAGCCAGCAGATTTGCACCCCTCCCCCAGCTGTCCGAGATGGAGCTGCAGTGGTCATGCAGAGGTGACCACTTAGATTTTCTTAGATTTTCAGAAAGCCTTTGACAAGGTCCCTCACCAAAGGCTCTTGTGTAAATTACATGGCCATGGGATAAGAGGGAAGGTCCTTTCATGGATTGAGAACTGGTTAAAAGACAGGAAACAAAGGGTAGGAATAAATGGTAAATTTTCAGAATGGAGAGGGGTAACTAGTGGTGTCCCCCAAGGGTCAGTCCTGGGACCAATCCTGTTCAACTTATTCATAAATGATCTGGAGAAAGGGGTAAGCAGAGAGGTGGTAAAGTTTGCAGATGATACCAAACTGTTTAGGATTGTCAAGACAGAAGCAGATTGTGAGGGACTCCAAAAAGATCTCACCAAACTGAGTGATTGGCCAAGAAAATGGCAAATGAAATTTAATGTGGATAAGTGTAAAGTAATGTACATTGGGAAAAATAACCCCAACTATACATACAGTATGATGGGGGCTAATTTGGCTATGACAAATCAGGAAAGAGATCTTGGAGTTATCATGGATAGTTCCCTGAAAACTTCCACACAGTGTGCAGCGGCAGTCAAAAAGGCAAATAGGATGCTAGGAATTATTAAGAAAGGGATAGAAAATAAGACACAGAATATCTTACTGACCCTGTATAAAACTATGGTACACCTACATCTTGAATGCTGTGTACAGATGTAGTCTCCTCACCTGAAAAAATATATTTTGGTCTTGGAAATGGTTCAGAAAAGGGAACTAAAATGATTAGGGGTTTGGAACGGGTCCCCTATGAAGAGAGATTAAAACAACTGGGACTTTTCAGTTTAGAAAAGAGGAGACTGAGGGGAGGTAATGATAGAAGTATATAAAATCATGAGTGGTATGGAGAGGGAGAATAAAGAAAAGTTATTTATTAGTTCCCATAATAGAAGAACTAGAGGACACCAAATTAAGTTAATGGGTAGCAGATTTAAAACTAAAAAAATAAAGTTATTCTTCACACAGCGTGTAGTCAACCTGTGGAACTCCTTGCCAGAAGAGTCTGTGAAGGCTAGGACTATAAGAGTATATCTACACTAGCTCATTAATTCAAGCTAGGTAGGCAAATCAGGCAACCGGAGTTGCAAATGAAGGCCGGGATTTAAATATCCCGGGCTTTATTTGCATATTCCCGTCCGACCACCATTTTTAAATCCCCCTTAGTTCGAATGGACTGCCTGCGGCTACACGTGGCAGTTTAAAGTTAATCTGAAATAAGTCCTTAGTTCCGATTAACCGTTACTCCTCATGGAATGTAACTCCGGTTGCCTGATTTGCCTACCTAGCTCGAATTGACGAGCTAGTGTAGACATACCCTAACAGAGTTTAAAGAGAAGCTAGATAATTTCATGGAGGTTAGGTCCATAAAAGGCTATTAGCCAGGGGATAGAAATGGTGTCCCTGGCCTCTGTTTGTCAGAGGCTGGAGAAGAATGGCAGAAGACAAATCACTTGATCATTGTCTTCGCTCCTCCCTCTCTGAGGCCCTGGTGCTGGCCACTATTGACAGACAGGCTACTGGGCTAGATGGACCTTTGGTCTGACCCAGTACGGCCATTCTTATGTTCTTATGTTCTAGATGTAGTTCGCACCTGACCCTGGAGCATCCTGCATACTTAAACCTTCATTCCAAGCCCCACCTAGACCAATGATTTAAAATGAAAATGTTACATGCTTCATTTATTTTCCAAAAAACAAAAATTAATTTAGGACCTGAACAAAGCCAGGTGAATTTAGTATTTATATCATTTGTATACGTACATCAAATATAGAAATATACCAATTTTCCTCAATATTTAGAGGAAAGGTTGATCAATAAATCAGACACAGCTTTCAAAATGTCTGGACAACTTATTTTTTCAACACTGGCTACCATAATGTAGATGCATAAATAATAATGTAGATTTCACAAAGCTAACCACTAAGTGGAATATTTTTCATAGTGCTAGGAATAGAACAAATTGACTTTGAAGTATCTACTAAGCACTCACCACAGTTTGATGGTTGACCTGGATCACCTCATCCCCTGCATGGATCTTCTTACACTGGTCAGCAGGAGACTAAAGGCAAGAGATTATTGTTAATTTGGCAACCATGAAGGACCAAGAACCAATAGTGAAAGGGCAATGGGCCTTGCCAAAGGAAAGTCTATTTTAATAACAATATTAACTTGTATTTATAAAGTATTGTTTTTCCATTCCAACCTACACTAGTGAGCATCTCTTTCACTTAGCCCTGGTGCACTCTACTGCCCACCTCCCATGCAATTGGTACAACTGTTCCTGCAAACATTTGTGCAAATAGTCCAATCTCCATTGGTGTAAGTGCAGCTGTATGGAAGGTTCAAGGCACCAGCAGGTGAGGTTGAGGTCTTCTGTTAAATAGATGCAATTGCCAAAAAATGTTGGAGAACACCAAAACGATAGCAATGAAAACAAAAGCAACTAGCCAAACAATCCACTGAAATTTGAGGTGTGCAGCTGTTATGAAACCTGAAATATCAGTAATTGTGCATCTTTAATTTGAGAAGGGTGATATGCTGTTAAAACTATCATTTTCTTCCAAAATAATTTTGAGAGTTTGACTATCTTCACTGATGGATGGTCATTTTCTTAATCCTATTTTAGAGCAGTCCATCTACTTCAGACAAGACCTTCAAGATGAAATAATAGCCTCCACCATAATTTTGGTTGTTTTGGCCTGGGCCAGATCTTTATTTAAATGTAAGCTAGGCAGTTTAAAATAAAGCAAATATAGATTTAAAGTGCTGGATTGGGCAGTGCAGTTCAGCGTCTGCTCAGATCTCATTGACTTCAGTGGGCTGAGTATGTGCATCAGTCCTTTGAGAAACAGGGAAGGACTTGAGCATTTGTGAAAGTGCTTTGCTGAGTCAGGGCCTTAACGAGAAACAAGATTAATGCTACTATTAAAATTAGACAAAAACTACAAAGAAAAACAGCATGTTGAATTTAATTCACAAGGCCTTAAACACATGAATAAAAAAGGGTTTGAGATGGGGGCTATTTCAGGAAGAGCCCTGATTATGAAAAGGAACATATTGTTGTGTTATCAATCTAGAAGTAAATCTAACCTTTTTTCCCACTTCCACAGAAAAACTAAGTAAACCTATTAAAAATACTAGGAATATCCTTGTTGAAATAATCTTTATAACAACTCAAAAAACTTCATTCAGAAAAGCATCTAGGACATGTGTAGCTGGAAACGTTTTAAACATTCTGTTTCTTGAAATGGCAAACACCTTTATGAAATGCATACTTACAAAGATGTGCACAATTAATGAAGCTCATAAATCATTGCTATGTAAACAGTAAAATGTTTAGAGATGAGATTCAAAACTCTTGTAATACTTTTATTAGAATATTAAACATTGGAATATTGTTAATTTCCTGTTAATCACCAAATGATTAGCACACGTATTCCCGGAGAGGAGATGGAAGTTAAATATTGGTAAATTAATTTGATTAAAAATTCTTAATATTGGTTAACTGGCCTGTTTTAATATAGCTCATTGAATGCAAACGGCTTCTTCAAAGTTACTTTAAACTAGGTTCGTTGAGGGACGGTGATAAAAGCCCTGAGGTAACTGAGGAGTGATAAGTGAGGAAGTCGGATACCGAGAAGGAACACAAGGAGGGACAAGCAACAAAGGAGGACCCCTGACTTGGATGGAAAAGGTAGGGCGATCAACTGGTTAACTAAGGTGTTCGTACACAAATGCAAGAAACCTGGGAAACAAGAAGAATTAGAAGCCCTAGCCCAGTCAAAGAACTACGATTTGATTGGAATAACAGAGACTTGGTGGGATGACTCGCATGATTGGAGCACAGTCATGGAAGGGTATAAACTGTTCAGGAAGAACAGGCAGGGGAGAAAAGGAGGAGGAGTTGCATTGTATGTAAGAGATCAGTATGATTGCTCGGAGCTTCAGTATTTAGAGGGAGAAAAGACTGTTGAGAGTCTATGGGTTAAGTTTAGAGGTGGAAACAACAGAGCTGATGTTGTAGTTGGTATCTGCTACAGACTGCCGGATCAGATGGATGAGGTAGACGAGGCTTTCTTCGGACAACTGAGAGAAGATTCCAGATCGCAGACCCTGGTTCTCATGGGTGACTTTAATCACCCTGACATCTGTTGGGAGACCAATACAGCAGTACACAGAAAATCCAGGAAGTTTTTGGAGAATATTGAGGATAACTTCTTGGTACAAGTACTGAAGGAACCGATCAGGGGCCATGCGCATCTTGACCTGCTGCTCATAAACAGGGAGGAACTAGTAGAGGAAGTAGAGGTGGGTGACAACCTGGGAAGCAGTGAGCACGGGATGGTAGATTTCAGGATCATGACAAAAGGAAGAAAAGAAAGTAGCAAAATATACACCCTGGACTTCAGAAAAGCAGACTTTGATTCCCTCAGGGTATGTCTACACTACAGAGCTATTCCGAATTAACTTAATTGAAATAGCATTTTGCTATTTTGAAATAGCATGTCCACACTGAGCGGACCCTGAACTGAAGTTAAGGCTGGCCAGAACCAGTGCTGGCAGTTGAGTCTAATGTCACTGAGAAATATAACAGGATCTCTCAGTAAAATTCTTGTGAACTAAACACACTAACTACAGCAGACATTGCATGATTTAAGTGGCATACTCAGCATATGGATTAAAAAAACCCTGCTCTTCATAGCCACTTATTCTGTGTAACTGCAGGGTATGGATGAACAAAAGGCATTTCTATTCATCAGTCAAGGGAGTTACAGGCATGAACAAATATTATGGTTGTTATTTTTGTAAAAACACTTGATATAATTTTCAGGAGTGAAGAATAATCATTTAAGGAAAGTATATTTTATAAAGATGTGTCAGACTGTGTTACTTCCTTTCTTGGTTGTGAATGTAAAAAATGATTTAAATAGGAAAACTAATGATCTGAAATTCCAGTCTTTCATACTTCCCCTCTGCAGCCAAATGCACAGCTGGCAAACCATAGTTAAACACAAACCAAAACAGGGAATATTTATGGAAACCTGTTGTTAAAATATTGATAGTATCCGATAATCTAAAACACTTTATAGTATTATTTGATTAAGGTCACAACTCCTGGAGGGAGATTTATGTAAATATTTCTTTTTTTACTAATGTAGAATGGGAACTGAGGTACCTTATTCTGCCTCTGACATTGGGCAATAATTTATTCTACGTAAGAAGTTGCTCAATGAGTTGGTAAGGGTGACAGAAAAAGGCAGTAATCTAATTTGCCCCCAAACCTGTATATCAAGTTGATAAAGGACAGAATCCCATGATTTCTAGTTGTACTAACTACTGGAGCACCAGCCTTCCCACTTTCTGATTGGTGAGGCAAAATGTAGACAGGAATTATTTACCCAACTATTCCCAGTTTTTCTATCTTGTTATGTTAAGAGTTTGGGGAGGAAACTTGCTTGATTTGCAGCATATAATGGGCACCTGCCATTCAGCCAAACTAAAGAAATAACTAAATGACTCTTTGTTTAAAGATAGCTAAAACCATAAAAACCCCCACCCAAAACACAGACTGTATGTAAGGCCACTCAGAGATCTGAACTGTATGGAAAGAAGGATTTGACTGAGGACTGAATGTAAAAGCGAGGGCAGAGGACTGATTTGACTGAAGCTGTAAGGATGAAAAGTAGGGACAGAAACACCACAAGAACCCACAGACTGAAGCAAAGTCCGAGGCATAGCCAGAAAAGCTCTAACAAAATGTTAGACACACAGCTTTTGGGTACATCACTGTTTGAAAAGAGTCTTGTGACTAATAGCAAAGAATTTGTCTTCTGCTATTTGATTCCTACTATGTTCAGGGAAATGAGATTTTATGTTCATTCTTATCAAATAAACAGGATTGTGTCAAATAAATACCCTGATTGCTTTATCAGTTTCTCCTCAGAATGGATGCTATCTGCTAAATGGTGCCTCTCAACCTTTTCCAGCTACTGTACTCCTTTCAGAAGACTGATTTGTCTTGCATACTCATATTTGTTTAGAAAAAACAGACAAAAATAGAATAGTGCCATAACACATTATTACTGAAAAGTCGTTTACTTTCTCATTTTTACCACATAATTATGGAATAAGTCAATTGGAATATAAATATCGTACTTACATTTCACTATGTACTATATGAAATTTTAGCTTGTACTGGCTTTGCAAATGTTTTTAAATGTAGCTTAGTGTAAAACTAGGCAAATATCTAAATGAGATTAAGTGCCCTTTGGAAGACTTCTGTGGATCCCCGGGGCATATGTACTCATGGTTGAGGAGCACTGTGCTAGACACTGAATTTTGACTAACTGGTCAAATAAAAAAGGGTAACAATATTATGTCTTCTTACTGGGTCACTCATAAGTGGTTTAATACTGTAGGTACAGTGTATTTCACCTCCATTTCTAGACCATAAAGTCCAATTGTTACATCCATAAGGAATAGGAGTAGGATGGGAAAGAGACAGAAATATTGTTCTCAATTTGTTAGAGTTCAATTAACATTAGCTGTAAAAGTTGATATTTGGCTGTTCCTTTCAGGTTCTTTTTCTGACTTTGAAAAAGCCAAGTTACTTATTCTCTTTTAAAATTAAATTGTGACTATGGGGTCAATTATCCCTTCAAAAGGGATGATAAATCAATTTTCCAAAACACTGGAAATAAAGATCTTTGAAGTTGCTTTATTTCATAACACACTTAGCAGAAACAAAGAAACAACTCTTAGTGGTGACCTACTTCCTTAGCTAGCAGCATAGCCCATTGCAAATTCGAAATTAGTCTCTAAAATATTTATGGTTTTTACTTGGGCTACTGATGATCTTGCTTTTCTTTTTAAAAGCATCTGCCTTCCCTTTAATGAAGTATTTTTAAAAAAATCCAGCTCCTGTTTCTTACTGTTAGAAGGAAATGTATATGTGATTTCTTTTGAATTCACTACAAAAGTTAGTTGTGGAACATGAAAGATATTGTGCAGCAGATTGAGCCATCTATAGCATTTCACTAAAAGGAAATGCATTGAGAAGCCATTTCAGTGGTTCACAGCTGAGACATGAAAAGGTAGATTCTTAAATATCTGAGCCAATATTCACAAACCAAATACTAAGTCATAAAGAATAAAGAAACATAAAAGAGCAGAATCACTGAGGAATTTTAACTGAGGGATTTTTTTTTTAAAATCAGTATGATACTTGACTAGAAGCCACTGATTTAAATGAGCATATTTAAAACAGTAAATAATATGTACAGATGTACTAAATCAACTGAAAATAAATCAGAGAAAGGAACTCAATCACTGCAATGGGAAAAATGTCAAATATCTTATGTGAATTAGGACGTTTGCCACATTAGGAGTATACACTGTATAGGCTTTGGGCCAAATTTCAGAAATGGTAAGTCTGATGATTTCATCTCACTAACACTAGCATCTGTCCTGTTTCTCCACTCACCCACCTTGACTGCATTGCGTGGTCTTACAAGTGCTAGCTCACAGATATGCATAGGCTGAAAATTCATCCATCACAGTAAGGGCTACACTGGGTTCAGGTGGCTGCCTGGCAGGCTTGCCGGGAAAATCCACAGCCACTGTACATATTGGAATAGAGTTTCATTCCAGTTGCATTGGCCAGTGAGGAGAGGTATTTCAAGGACGTTCCATGAGGGGCTATTGGGAGCATGGCTATGTATACGCCAATGTCTACTGATTCTGAGTATCACGGTCCCCATTTCATAATAGGGGATGCAGAAGTGACTGCAGAGAATTGCTGACTTACTCTGTTTACACACCAAGGTATGTATTATATCCCCCAAAATATCATATAGTTCTCTTATGCAAAGTCTGTTTACTCTGCCTTTTGAATGATGAAAAGCAAATTGGGCCTGGGATAAGTTTAATGGTCTATATTATAGCCACAAAGTCCTATATAGCTTGTATTTGTTTGGATTTCAACATCATTATTTGTATAACCATAGTGCCTATGAGCCCCACACCTGGACCAGGGCCACATTGTATGAGGTGCAACACAAGCACAGAACACAAAAAACAATCTCTATCCCAAAGAACTTGCTATTTAAGTGGATGACAAGAGACGAAGGATGGATACAGACAAACCAATGGGAGAAGTACAAGGGAACACTGAGAACTCTGGTCAGTATGTTAGGGTATGTCTACACTACCCTCCTAGTTCGAACTAGGAGGATAATGTAGGCATACCGCACTTGCAAATGAAGCCCGGGATTTGAATTTCCCGGGCTTCATTTGCATAAGCGGGGAGCCGCCATTTTTAAAACCCCGCTGGTTCGAACCCCGTGCAGCGCGGCTACATGGGGCTCGAACTACCTAGCCGTGCTGCATGGGGTTCGAACCAGCGGGGTTTTAAAAATGGCAGCTCCCTGCTTATGCAAATGAAGCCCGGGAAATTCAAATCCCGGGCTTCATTTGCAAGTGCGGTATGCCTACATTACCCCGCTAGTTCGAACTAGCGGGGTAGTGTAGACATACCCTTAGGCTCTGGCTTCTACACACCAGCAGCCCAGCTGTTGTCAAGCATTTGGTAGGCTTCATGATAAAGAAGAGTTTTAAAAATAGAATAATGAGTTAGTTTTGTGGATGATTAGGGAGAACTTCTTCCCAATGTGAGGGCCAGCATGGGAGAAAACATGAAAGTGTTTGATTTAAAGTGAGTGATGGAGGCTGACACTCTAGGCTGATCAGAGGTAGGAACCAACGTTGTGATATTGACATCAGCCTACTAATATCCAAATAGACCTGTTCTTGGCTATTTTCTTCATTGAAACTAACATGTGCTTCTACCATGACTTCCTTTTCTTTCCCTCCCAATTCCTACTTCCCTTATTTTCCATCTACCTCACTTTCCTTCACTCCCCTCATGACTATCCCTCACTATCCTCACTCTGTTACTGCCCCATCCCTTACTTTTCCTCTATTCAACTCTGTCATATTACTGGATTTTAAGTGGAGCAGCCAGATCACTGTTGTACCCGTGGGGGGGGGGGGGGGGAGAGAGAGGTATTTGCCCCAAAGTGTATACAAAGGGGGCCATGTGAGGTATCACACGAAAGTTTGTGTTCTACTGATTCTGTATATGCTATTCATGTACTTGTATAATATCTGTATGTGGAGTTATAAAAATGTACTGTGTAGGGATGCTGGAAAATCCTCTATCTGTGTCTGAGACATGGGCAAGGAATGCTCAGCCAATGGCTATGCTAATTAGCAAGGAGACAATGAAGTGCTAGGTGCCAGTACACACCTCAGGAATGTGACTGATACCTGCAAACCAGCCAGGGCCTAAGGGCTGCCAAGTATGGGACACAGGGATAGGTTGGTGGACCATGTGACCTTCTCTGGCCAGGAAGATGCCAGGGGAGATATATAAGTGCCATGTGGCACCCTCCATCTGGTCTTCAGTTTTGCTCCTGATCCTAAATGCAGCCTTGCAGGGAACAACGAGCCAGAAAAACTGTGGACCCATCCAGACATAGGATGTACACCAGAGACTTTTAAGATAGTAGTTCATAACATCTCTTCTAAGAGCCTGCATTGAGAACTGGGTGATTTGATGTATGTGATGTATTATCCTTAACAACCTTACTCTCATGCTTTTCTTTCTTGTAGTAATAAATCTTTAGATTTTAGATTCTAAAGGATTGGCCCAGAGTGATCTTGTGGGTAAGATCCAGAGTGTAAATCGATTGGGATCTGTGGCTGGTTTCTTGGGACTGGAAGTTCGGGGTAGGTGAGATTGGGTTCTAAAACCCCTCACCTGTTTGTTAGGCCGGGGGCTGGTTGGGGCACAGGAAGAGCTGGGATGTCAGAGGGGTTTTGCTCATGAGGCTTCTGGCTAGCCAGACCAGAGGCTGAAGTGCTCAGTGTGACTGGTTCGTGGCCTGTTTGGAAGGTCTCCAGTCTGGGGCTGTAAGGAGCCCTGAGTTTGAACAATTTGCCCTGAGCGGATGGACGCCGACAGCTGTGCCCAGACCCGGCCCGGTTCATCACAAACCCTTCCATCGCACTGTTGGTCCATGGGCATGAAAGGATAATGGACATGTCCTCAAATGCCTCCTGTATTACCAGATAAAGCCCCATTAGCCACTCTAGTTCACAATATTACATTATATTAAAAACAAAAGAAAACATTACTGTATTCATCATAGTATTACTCTTATGACTCTGTCACACTAACTCCTTCTGTGTCTCCATCAAAACTTTGTGTTTCCTGTGAGTTCTCATCTGAACCCCCCAGTTTCTGTATCCATCTTCTGTTCTTGCACACCAGTCTCTTTCCCCTTTTATGGACACAGAGGAGTAAGCTAGACTTTAGAGAGGTAGAGAACAAAGGGAAGTGAGAAGCTCATGGGGCTAAGAGGGGAAAAAGAGGAAATCGGAATCTTTAGAGCAGTGGTTCTCAAACATTTTGGCCCACGACCCACCTGGCTCAATGCACACCTTTCTGTGGACCACCAGTTGCTAATGGAAACTCCCTGTTAATTATATAATTATATCCAAGTCATTTTGCTAGTGCTGCAGCTAGGGAGAATGGCTTAATTTAACCAGTAAAAAAGAAAGTATTAAATTATTAAACAGATTTAACTTTCTCGTGTTAGTTTATCAGACTTTACTTTAAATAAAGTAAAATATTAATTTACTAGCCAATTAGCCCGCCATAAATTGGGATTTTCATGTCTCTCCTCCACCTTGGTCTTCTCTCCTGAGCCTCCGGTCTCTCTCTCGCTCCCTCCCTCCCTCCCTCTCTCTCCTCCTACTGCCTCCCCCTCTCTCTCAGCTCTCCTTTGCCTCCTGCCTCTCTCTTCATCTTTCTTTCTCTTCTGCCCCTCCTGCCTCTCACTCTCCCTTTTTCTTCACCTCCTCCTCCTGCCTCTCTCTCCCCTCCGTGTCTCCCCACTCCCCTTCTCCTACCCTTCCCTTCCCCTTCCACCACCGAGCTGCCATATGTGTGTGTGGGGGGGTGACGTATACGGCCAGGGGACAGGGCCATGTACGTCACCGACTCACCCTACCTTCCCCTCCCACCACAGGGGAGCCCAAACATCCCCTTGTGCTGCTGGCTCCCCCGGAGGCCCAGCTGAGGGGCACAGCACTCAGTTGAGCACCACAGTGGGAGGGGAAGAGGGGGCGGTGACGTATGTGACCTGCCCCCTGGCTGTGTACGTCATCGCTCCACCCCCTTCCCCTCCCTCCGTGGTGGCTCAGCTGAGTGTTGTGCACTCAGCTGGGCCGCTGCGGGGGAGGAGGGGCAGGGCGGTGATGTACACAGCCAGGGAGCGGGGCCGTGCGTGTGACTGTCCCTTCTTCCCCTCCCCTGTGGCGGCCCGGCTGAGGGGAGCAGCACTCAGCACCATGGCAAGAGAGGAAGGGGGGGCAGTGATGTACACGGACACACCCCCGGCCATATATGTCAATGCCCCACTCCCTTCCCCTCCCGCCGGGGCCCAGCTGAGCAGCGCAGCACTCAGCGGAGCGCCACGGGAGAAGCGAAAAGGGGGGCGGGGTGCTGATGTACATGGCCAGGGGGTGGGGCCATGTACATCAGCCTTAGGGTACGTCTACACTGCATCCCTAGTTCGGACTAGGGATGCAAATGGAGACGACTGAAGTAGTTAATGAAGCGGGGATTTAAATATCCCGCACTTCATTAACGTGATCTCGCCAGTGCGCTAATTCGAACCAGGAAGTGTGGAGTAACTCAAAAAATGAGGAGTAACGTTAGTTCGGACTAAGGGCTTTAGTCCGAACTAATGCGTCGCGGCATGCACTTCCTGTTTCGAATCAGCTGTGATTCAAACTAGCGCACTGGTGAGATCATGTTAATGAAGCACGGGATATTTAAATCCACCCTTCATTAACTACTTCAGTCGTCTCCATTTGCATCCCTAGTCCTAACTAGGGATGTAGTGTAGACGTACCCTTACAGACTCACAGACACTGGGCTACTATATATATGATGTCCAACACAAAAGGTTTTAATATTTTCTTTATTTATGGCAGGGGGTGGGGAACCTATTTTGGATCAGGGATCACTGACCCACAGAAAAATTAGTTGGGGACCACACAAGTGAGAAGCAAAAGAAAAACTCACCTCTAAAACCCCACAGGGAAGGGAGAACTGAGGTTCAGGCTGGATTTACTCTTCTGGGGCTTTAGGGTTAGTGGATTTTGTTGACACCACCCCCTAGGCTCTGTGGTGGGGACAAAAATGAGGGGTTCAGCATGTAGGAAAGGGCTGCCAGCAAGTGGGACAGGGGTTGGGATGCAGAATCTGAGTGGAAGGTGGGGTACAGGAGGGGTGAGGGTGCAAGGTGTGGGTGAGAGGTAGGATGCAGAAGCAGGCTGGGAGTAGAGTATCTGGTTGGGGGAGGGGGCAGGAGCAAAGGAAGGTGCAGTGTGGCCAAGAGGGAGGGTGCAGGAGTGGTTTGTGATGTGGGGTCTGGGCTTGGGGGGGGCAATTACTTGCTTTTGTGCCCCACGTCACTCCCAAGCATCACCAATAGGAGCAGAGTGGAAAGCCTTCAGGCAGCACGTCTGTGTGCCTGCTGTTTCCCCAGCTGACGGGGGAGGAGGGGTAGCGGCAGTGCACAGACCCACTTCTGGCTCCTCTTCTTCCTTGTGAGCCAGATCCAGTGGGGAGGCTCAGCCCCCCCCCTCCCCACACATACATTCAGAAAAGCCAGCTCTGGCAATCCAACCTTGCAGGGTGAGGGCAGGGCCAGGCTGGAGTGCCAGTGTGGGATCCCTTCTGTGGGGAGGGGGGAAGGGGAGTTGATCTTGAGCTGTGGACCACCTGGACTGCAGTTTGAGAACCACTGCTTTAGAGGGTTGGAAAAGGGGATCTTTCAGGGACAGAGAAAAGGAAAACTTTAGGGTTAGGGAAGAAGGACTTGTTCTAATTAAATCCTAAGAATTCTTGTTCATCAAGCAAAATGAAAAGAGCAAGCACAGAAAACTCGCACTCTAATTCCTCTCTTAGCCTGCAATCCTAAGTACAACCAGAGAGGATCCCAAATTATATGAACTTTCAGCTTCTTATTTCATTGTTCAAAATATTATGAGTTATTTCAGTTTTTTACACCTCAAAAATCACCTTGCTGTAAATAAGTTTCCTCCCATAGATCGTTGACAGTTATATTGTTATGTTTACTGGTATTAAAAAGATCATGTTGACCTTGTGTACTAAGAAGTACAGCTTTGTCATCTCTGCATAGGTAACTATATATGGTCCTCCTAAAACACTGAAAAATACTTCCTAACTGTTTTATGAACCAATCAAGGAAAACTGAAATCAGCCTGGTGCCATTAATTTCTTGATAGTACAATGGGATGCACATTGTGGTCTTACATAATGTAGAGAAGCAACTGTTGTGAACTAGATACATTTTCAGTCAAAATGTCCCTTTTAGGCACTGCATACACATTTTCCCTTTCTTGGCTCTTGATCTGAAAGAGCAGTTCTATACTGAAAAATAATGCCCTGAAAAAACTCCCTGTAGTATCAACATCTTCGTGTTCTTTTAAGTCTACCATCATCATCCTCATGGATTTGTCTCCTCAAACATTAAAAGCTAATGAAGAGAGTGAAAGATTATTGGTACCACTTCACAAAAGCCTGCACCTGAAGCTGCAATTCCCAGAGAGACAAAAATGTGTTTTGCACAAAGGTTAGTTTGCTCCTAAACTTCTCTTTCTTAAATGATGTGTCTTACTTGAAGATGAAGCATATCTGATATTTTCTCCCATCATTTTGGACTTGTATGGTAATCATTAGATAATTTACCAAGATATTTCACAACCTACAGCTCAGGTTGCTATATATATTGGTTTCTTCTACAACATTAATTAATAAATACAATTTTGATGCATCAAAGGTAAATCCTATGAAAAGTTCCAAACAAAATGTTTCTTACAACTCAGCGCAAAAGACTGAAATGAATGTAGCAGTTTAATAGCTATATTTATGAAAAAATAGAGTTTTTACAAATGGTGAAGGGGTATACAACATATTCCAACCCTTAGGAAAAGATTCATCATCATGGTTTACTGGGTGTTTCTTCTTTATGCAGAAGTTGAAACCTCAATTAAAAAGGCAGATCCAGTAAGGAGAGAGAAACCTGCCCCCCCAAAAAAGCAGTTGCAGAAATATTTTTTAAAAGGGGGGAGAGAAAGGTGGATAATCTACTCCAGCTGGATGAGTTTACTACTATATTTGGTCTGTTATTTGAAGACTGATGTATACAGTAATATTTGAAGAATGATGCAAACATAACCAAATCTTCTTCACTATCCATCCGTAATCTAGATGGAAGTTCACCATAAAATCTAAGCAGCTCCAGGGTCAAAGATTTTGACCCTGAATTTGCAGTGAGATTTGTGTAGGTAAAGATAACTGTCTGGGGAGATCTCCTAACAGAATTAAGGTTTAAAACAACACACATGGACATACACTACAATATATATCTGGAGACTTAAACTACTCACAAAATATAGTATTTAAAAAACTAACCTGTAGTAGTCTAATCAGAACACATGCAACTGAAAAAGAGAAGTTTTGTCTCTCAAAAGATTTCTTGGAAGCCAGAGCTACAATCCACTGAGAAAAGGAAGAAAAGCACTGGCTGATGTAGTAACCTCTAAATAAGTTATCAAAGCTGTCTTGAACATTTAAGTAGAATCCTAGGGTTGGAAGAGACCTCAGAAGGTCACCCAGTCCAACCCCCTACCCAAAGCAGGACAAACCCCAATTAAATTATTCCAGCCAGGATTTTGTCTACAAAAAGCCTCTAGGGATGGAGATTCCACCACCTCCCTCGGTAATCCATTCCAGTCTTCACCTCTCCTAGAGAAATAGGTTTTCCTACTATCCAACCTAGACCTCCCCCACTGTAACTTGAGACCATTGCTCCTTGTTCTGCCATCTGTCACTACTGAGAACAGCCTCTCTCCATTCTCTTTGGAATCTCCTTTCAGGAAGTTAAATGCTACTATCAATTCCCCCCCCCCCCCTTCTCTTCCGAAGACTAAATAAGGCCAAATCCCTCAGCATCTCTTCATACGTCATGTGCTCCAGCCCCCTAATCATTTTGGTTGCCCTCCGCTGGACCCTCTCCGATGCGTTTACAGGATCCACAGGCCTAATGAAGCAGCAAAATATGAAGTAATTTCTCACCTATGCTTCAGAATAATTAGAATTCAGATGAGAAGACAGACTTAGCCAGATAGAGGAAATACCTGTCTGTCTTCAGAACTACCTATTAATCAATCCATATAATTCTCTCTCTTTCAACTCCTTCAGGCTTTTTATCCCACTCCCCAGCCAATAAGTGATGTGTTTCCAGTTAGAGTAACTGGGCATCCTTCCATATAGCTCTTGATGATTTATCTATTCATTAGTTAGTGGCTTACAGGCACTCAGTTTGTTCCCCTCCCCCAAAAATCCCAGGTGTTTTGTAGATTTATCTGGTTCTTTGAAACAGGTTTTCCTTTCCCTTTCTAATTAAATCTTACATGGTATACATTCACTCTTGCTTTTCCCCGTAAAGGAAAACTAGCGGGGATAGCAGGGAACCAGGACTCTGCAACATTAAGTCTTAAGAATAATGAGAGACTACTTTACATTCATCTCCGTTCCCTTAGTGTTTGAATTCAAATGCCTGTGTTTGTGAACACCTTAGCATGTGGTTTTCATTCAGTATGAATTCTCATGACAGAAGGCTTTGTATTTATGTCATTTAGACTGACCTTGTAAGAAATAAGGGACCTTTTCAAGATACTACAGCAAGGATGGGCAAAAGCTACTCAGTGGCCTGGATCTGGCTCACCCAGGACTTTGATCCAGCCTGCCTGGCTGTTCAGGCCCTGCTCCCTAGTGCATTGCCTGGGAGCCATGGGGAAGGTGCGAGCCTTTAAAAAGAGGCAATTGAAAGGGCTCGCGTGGCTCCGGTTCCCAGGCAACGTGCTAGTGGCACCAGAGCTGTGAGCCTTTTTAACTGTTTCTCGCCCAAGCCCTTTAAATAGAAGCAGTTAAAAGGGTTTGCAGCTCCCGCCCCGCTGCTAGCATGTTGCCTGACAGGTGCGGGGAACATGTGAGCCCTTTTAATAGAAGAAATTGAAAGGAGTTGTGGCTCCAGCCCCATGCTAGCACATTGCCTGAGAGTAGGAGACATGCAAGCCCTTTCAATGGCTTCTATTTAAAGGGCTCGTACCTTCCCTGTGGTTGGCAGGCAACAGCCCCAGGGAAGGTTCAAGCCCTTTAAATAGAAGCAGTTGAAAGGGCTCGTGTGTCCCTGGCTCCCAGGCAATGCGCTAGCAGCAAGGCTGGAGTAGCAAGCCCTTTAAACAGCAGGAATTAAAAGGGCTTGCAGCTCCCGTCTCTGGCTAACATGCTGCCTGGGAGCCAACGGGGAGGTGCGAGCCCTTTCAACTCCTGCTATTTAAAGGCTCCGCCCCTTCCGCCCAAGGCTCCATCCCTTCCAGGATAGCCCATGACCACTTCACAAATTTTTGAAGTGGTCCCCACTCAAAAATTATTGCCCACCCTTGATCTACATGCACAGGCTATTGTGTGGCCCTCAGGCTGGGCAGGCCAAGTGGGGAGTGTGCAGCTACTCGCAGTCTGCCACCTGCCCCCTCATGTATATAAGGAAAGTTATGGAACTCACCTGAAGTGCCTTCCCCAGGTTAGTCCTAAGCCTGGGAGACATCCGGGGGGAGCGGACAGGCTCCAGAGTGAGGAGCAAGTCCTGGCTGGTGGGCCTGGTCACCTGGCTGGCCTCCTCCTCCTGGTCCACCACCCCACCCTCCTGGATGCTGATGCTGGGCTTGTTCTGGCCAGACTCCATAACGACGGGGGAGGGCGGGAGAGGTGACTGGCCCCCCTCCCAGGATGACATCCAGCTGGGCAAAGTAGTGGTAGCTTGGCGGTGCCACCTAGGAGCATCTGCTCTGCTCCCTGGCTTTGGGGTAGACCTGTGGACCTGGTCCAGCATCCGGTTATGACCTGTGTCAACCACTCTGGCAGCAATCCAGCAATAGACCTCTGCATTCCTGTTTCTGGTGTGGAGATCGTGTAGATTGGTCTCCTCCCCCAGACCTCGATGAGGTCTAGGATCTCTCCACCAGTCCAGACCAGCAGTCTCCTGTATCCCTGGCCAGTGGCAGCCGAGGGAGCAAAAGGAGTGCTGTCAGCCGTGGGAGCCTCTGGGGGAACATTGAGGTCCATCGTGGTTCCCTCACTGACTTCTCTCTCACACGTGGCTCTCAGTGCTCTCCAATGTGCAAGAAGCCCTTCTCCTGCTGCCTGGAGTTTTAAGCCCCGTAGGAGAAGGGGAGCAGTGGAGATGCCACGTGTGGCCAGAGCAGTCAGAACTGCAACTACGAGAGAGGTCTCTGGAGGCCAATTATTTTGAATTAGGAGCAGCAGAGTATCCACACTAATGCTATTTCGAAATAACTATTTCAAAATTAGCGTTATTCCCCGAGGAAAGCAGGAATACAGATTTTGAAATAACTAGCCTGTTATTTCAAAATAATGGGTTTAGTAGTGTGGATGCTCTGCTTATTAATTCATTCTAAGGGGGGGTTAATAACTTCCTAGTCTAGGCCAAGGCAGAAAGATGGTTCCCCACCATTAGTCATAATCATCAGTAATAATTCAAAAGGTCTATAATATTCATTAAGGTTTCATGGTTGAAAGCATGTGCCTTTTTGAAACCTTTAATTATAAATTATAAGTTAAGCAAGAGGCAGGAATTTGGAAGCTATATATTTTTCTTATTTCATCTTAATTAATAAGTGCCAGATTGTCATCCTCAGTCACATTCAATAGTACCTCGTTCAATGATTAGTTCCACTGACTTACACTGATGCATTTTTCAAAAGCATTAAGCTACACCTCTATGTAGCTTTATCTGAATTTGTCTAGTATTTGTGAGAATACAGTAAGATGAAATGTAATTAATTCATTACAATATGCCCTTTCACCTCTCCCATATCTTTACAGCAGTTGACGGAAAAAGGAAAAATACGAACGGTGCCTGAGAGCAAGTTTAACTTCATCTTCACCTAATCCAATTTAATCAGAAATTGTTTAATTCACAGCTTACTGCAGGTAAAATTTTCTTGGCAACTTTCTGTAAGCAATTATACAACAGTCTTCTTCACCCATAACATTTGTCATCTCATCACAGCTTTTTCCATGAGAGAGGTGAGGAATTTGTTTCCTTCATTCAATACAGAATCATCCAAGTTTGTTATTTCCTGCAGCCTTTCTCAAATAGTTCCGCTACTATCTTTCACTCTTTATCAGTCTTCAGTGGTGACTCTATAAATTGTATAAGATTTTTGGAGTCCCATGAATTTCAGTTTTCACATGTCTGCTCTTCTCACTCTACCTTCTCCCTAAACCATCTTATCATGATCTTCAAACCTGAATTACCTTGAGTAACTGGACAGCTTTTAATTAACGTATCTTTAAATGACTTTAATAATTCATTCTTATATGGGTTGAAACTCTCTAAACCAGGACTTTCTAGTCTGACAATGTCTGTGGTCTGGGAGGACTATGGTTGTTCCAGGACCAGAGAGTCCCGGTAGAGGGCTAGCATATGGGAGCCCTACAGGCTAGCAAGGAAGCAGAAGCCCAACATGTGGTAGTGAGTCTGCAAGGTAGGACAGACCAAAGCCTGGTGCACGGAGGCAGCGGGGCTGCCTGGCCTGGCAGCTGGGGCTGGATGCAGCAGCATTAGCCCAGTGCACAGACATGACAGAACTTTCCAACATGGCATTAGGATACTGCTGTGCAGAGGTGGTGTGGCTGCCCAATGGGGCAGCATATGGGCCTGGAAGAGGGGAGCCAGCTGGGAGGCTGGTGGTTGGGCCAGGGATGGGGGGTGGGCGGCAGTAGAATGGGGAGCAGAAATGACCTTTCCTGATCTGGCAAAATCCTTCACCCAGGACCGATCAGGTCCTGAGGGTACCGGACCTGGGAGGTCCAACCTGTACACTCTTTCTGTATGTCTATGGCAAGGAAACTATGGCTTCATCTTAACTACCTTGAATCATATTTTTCAAAAACAGAAATACTTCTTTCATGAATAAGGAATAAACAAATTGCATCTACCCTCTCTACCTATGTTCCACACAGACACAATTTAAGTAGTGGTATAAAATGACACCAAGTCTTGCCCTTTTTATCCTTTACCAACCCTAATCTAAACATCAACCAGTTTAATATTCTATTTTATCCTAAAGCCTTCTGCTCTATCTGTAACAATGCATCAGTACTTTCATAGCACTGCTTGTGTCCAAAACTGACCTGATTCCCTCCCTGCTGCAATTCCAATTCATGCCTTCATTTTCCTTTTTCCTTGATAAGATAACATACTCCTCAATGCCCTCACCTCTTCAAACTGCAGAATGTACAGTTTCTCATATGTACCAAAAGGTGGATTCTCATCTCCATCCTCAAACAACTGTACTATTGGGCTATGTCTACACTGGCACATTCTCATGCAAAAACTCTTTTGAGGAAGAGTTCTTCTGCAAAAACTCTTCCAGAAGAGAGCGTCTACACTGGCATGTGCTTTTGCGCAAGAGCATCCATGCCAGTGTAGATGCTGTTTTGCGCAAGAAAGCCTCTGATGGCCATTTTAACCATAGGGCTTTCTTGCGCAAGAAATTCATGTTGCCTGTCTACACTGGCCTCTTGCTCAAGAACAGTTGTGCAAAAGGGCTTATTCCTGAGTGGGAGCATCAGAATTCTGGCACAAGAAGCCCTGATTTCACACATTAGAACGTAAGTTTACTTGCGCAAGAACACGCAGCCAGTATAGACAGGCAGCAAGTTTTTGCACAAGAGCAGCCGCTTTTGCGCAAGATCATGCCAGTGTAGACACAGCCTTGCTGTATTGAGTTCAAAATTGCCTTCTTTTGTTTTTATTTTTCCCAAATATTTTTGTCTTTCAATTCCTTTCCAGTTCTCCTTTCTCACATAGTCCCTATTTCAATTTGCCCTTTACCACACGCTCTCCACTGTTAGTATGATAGATTTCCCTTAGCAGTGCCTCCCACTTCAGACCTTCTCCTAGTAGGTGTGTATCACTGACTACTTTTCAAATTTCTTCTTGAATCTTATCTTCCACATAGACATTGCCTATGTCTGTCAAATTTTCCTCTGGCCATAGGCCTGTTTGCATCAGTTTATTCTCTTATTCTAAGAGGGTATGTCTATACTACACCGTTATTTCAAAATACCTTATTTTGAAATAGTTATTTCGAAATAGCTTATTTTGAAATAACGCGTCTACAAACAAAATACATTTAGAAATAGATTTTTGCTCTTTTGAAATAGCACATCCACACTGAGTGGACGCTGAATCACATTTAAGGCTGGCTGGAACCAGGTCTGGCAGGGCATCAGGTCAGGAGTTACTTTGTGTGGCTGCTCCTGAGGCTATCAGAGGTCTGTGCTTAAAGGGACCCTCCCTCCCCCCGACAGCTGGTTCTCAGGTTTCCTTGCTTGCTTACCTACCTTGATGAGGGACAGCAAAGCATTTTGTCTCTGCGTGCTCTAGTTGCCCTCACTCGAGACACCACAGCACTCTGCAACATGGAGCCAGAGCTGTCCCTGGGCACTCTAGTGCCTCTCTTGGATACATTGCTGTGAGCCTGGCTGCCCTTTCTGCAGGCTGCCATCCGGGAGGTCCATTGGGGGGCTGTCAGTATCCAGGAGGCCCTGTGGGAGAGCTTCCACACTGAGGAGCACTAAGAGCCTCCTTGGTCTGCCCCACTGAGGGCTTGTGCCTCATTCCTCCCTCACATCCTTCCACTTACCCCTCCCTAATCCCCCTTTCTGATGTCAAATAAAATACATGTATTTTCATGAACACAAACTCTCTTTATTTAACAAAACTGCGGGGAGGGGAAAATGAAACTCTGGTGAGACTGGGGAAAGGAGGCAGGAGAGGGGAGAAGAGAGGGTGGGAGAGGGGAGGGGAAAACCTGGGCAGAGGGAGCTGGAGTGGGGAAGCAAGGGGAAGAAGGGGGAGGGAAAGCTCAGGGCTCAGAGTTCGGGGTCTTGCTGGACCAACCTGATTTTCATGCAAACCTGCTCCTGGGTTCACATGTGGCCTTTGGTGGCCAGGCTGCCAGCTATCCTACCATAGATGGCTGCATTCCTCTGTCTAGTGCAGAGATCATGGACATTGGGGGCATCCCCCCAAACCTGAATAAGGTCCATGATCTCCACTCTGGACCAGGAAGGCGTCCACCTTCTCTGGGCCCTGTCAGGCTCCTGGGAGCTGGCAGACTGCTCTGGGGAGTGGTGGAGGGCTGGCTGCCCGTGGATTGCTAGCTCATGTTTTGGGGCCACTGGGTTAGGGGCAGTGACTGCTGGCTCTGGGATGGCAGGCTTGGAGCCAGCACAGACACTGTGGCCAGACTCAGCCCCTTTAAGGACTCTGGGGAGCGGGGAGGGAGAGGAGTGTTCTTGGTTGAGGCTGGAGTGGCTACCGGGGCACCGTGGGAAGGCTGGTGGCCCCCTATTTCAATATAAGTGTCTACATAGAACTTATTTTGAAATAGCTATTTCGAATTTGGCATTATTCCTCACGGAATGAGGTTTAACAAATTCAAAATAAGTGCTCCGCTATTTTGAATTAATTTCGAAATAGCTGTTTGGCTGTGTAGATGCTAGTAAAGTTATTTTGAAATAACTTTGCTGTGTAGACATACTCTAGGACTTAAAATGTGTAGGTGTATACACACACACACACGCAATTATACTATTTTATTAGCTAATTATGTGAAGAGTTTGAGGTGCCCACCCTGCTGCCGGCAGCAAGGTGGGGGAGGCAGGAGCTGGTGCTGGGGGGAGCTGGTTTTAAAGCTGGTTCCCCACGGCTCCATCTCCATGGGACAGGGGACTGAGGAAGCAGATCCTCAGCAGTTCCAGAGCTGGCGCAAGCTAGGGCTGCTCAGTCCCAGATTGCACTGCCCCCAGGAGCTAGCCCTACTGCAGCTCTACACTTTAAATGTAGTAAAAGCCCTGTGACTCTTATTACATTTAAAATGCAAAGCCTCAGCGGCAGTAGTGAGCTCCCCCGCCCCCGATCAACTAGATCAACTAATCGAGTTGTCGATGGAAATTCCATTGATCACTTGATTAGCTAATTAACCATTACTTAACATCCTTAGTACAGCTTCTGAATCAATCCTAGCAAATGTAGCATGACATAAAGAGTGAAAGGTGTACTCATTTGCCTGACAACAACACATCCAAAAGTCTATGATGCTCATTTTTCTGCCATTGTTAATAAAGTCTGTTAACCTTTACAGATTAGGCGAGGTTGGCTAAGTTTAGTTCTAGCACTTTTTTATTATTCGTTCTGATTACACAAGGAAGCAAGAGAGTATTTAACAGAAAATTATTCACAATTGCATAGCACCACTGCAGAATGAGGGCTGACAAACAGCAACTGCTCTCATCTTTGAGTCTATCCAATTCATGTAATTGAAGGTGTTAGGTACTTTTCAGCATCCTTCATGGAAAATGTAAACTAAGCCTTTCTGTTGAGTCTGAGCCTGCACAACTATTATGAGTTGGACCCAGGACCACCAACAGTGGTAGTGGTGGTATAATAGGGCACCAAAGATTCAAAGGGGCCCAGAGCTCCCAGTCACTACCACCACTACTAGAGTCCCAGGCCCCTTTGAATTGCCACCTGAGTGCCACTCCACACAGCTCTGAGAGACTGGGGAGGGTGTGCTGCGGTTTGGATGGTGCCAAGGGTTGACTGCCCTTGGCCTGCCCCTTCTGCCCAAGGTCCTGCCCCTTTGGGGCACGGAGCCAGCCTTCCTCCTCACCTTACCTTGGGGTTCATGGTGGCTGTCATGTTGGGTAGATCAGAGCATACTTAATAGTGTATGATCACAGACAAACTGCCTGTAACAGGGCAGGGCTTCTTCCCAGCTATCATAGGAGCCACTGCCATGCCCACAGTTTCTTCTGGGGAGTTTTATTCTTAAACAAAAGCAAAGCAAACAAAAATAGTTTTTCAACTCATCCTGAGCTACAGTCCCCTGGCAACTTTTTCTCCTTTATCTCTCAGGCTATTGCCCCCTCCCCTCTCCATGGACTTTGCTTCTGTGCCTTGTTTCCTGAACACCGTCACCCTAGGTTTTCCTTCTGTAATACTATTTTATGAACAGTTGCTCTCAAGTTCTCACTGGCTCAACTCCTGGGGGACTCCAGCAATCTGCTGCTCCTGCTTTCTGCAGTACCTCCTAGGAACTCACTGAATGCTCTCCCAGAAAATCTAGAGACCCTGCGGCAGCTTCCTAGTAGATCAGTGATAGTCAGTCTCTTTCTCTCTCACTGCGTCTTTCTCTTCCTGAGACCCACATCCCCTTTTTAAAATCTAACTAGGATCAGCTGAGTAGGCACAGTGCACAAAAGCTGATCCCTCTTAAAGGGCCAGTGTCGACCTGTGACACTTGTTACATTTTAAATTTGACCTACTTAAAGTCCAGAAAAAGATATATTTTTGCCTGATCTTCATTATTATGAAAGAGATTCGTTTATCTTTTCTGAGTAGTTTTAAGAAATAACAGTCTATCATTTATCCTCAATTGGTGCAGAAGTAATTATGATATAATATAATGAATATAATACATTACTACTAAATACAGAGCAAAACACTTATATCAAGTTCTTAGCATGAAATATCTATATAAAATTAACAACATGTGCATAACTTCTACAAGAGAGAGCCAATGGAGAAATTAACTAATGGATAATGTAAAAAGCATACTAAATATTAACACGAAAAGTTTGTGACCCACTCCACTCTGCTGTAGCTAACTCTCTGGATACAGTAAAGAGGCATAAGGATCTTGTGTAAAAGAGGTTTTTTGCACAAAATGGAAGCAGCTACACTGCTTCTTTTTGCGCAAAACCCCTTGCGCAAAAAGAATCGGCAGAAAATATGCTAATAACAAAACGACTCATGCTAATGAGTCCCTCATTAGCATATCGTGTGCCACAAAAACTTGCCAAATAGCCAGCCATAGAAAGTGACAGTCCCTGCCTCAAAAGAGCTTGCAGTCCAAACGACAACTCATAATAGGTGGAACAGACAACAGTGGGTCAGGTTATAAAGCAGGAGAGAAACGGTTAATAAGCAGGATGCACACAATGATTCTCAGATATAATCAGGAGTGATAATTGTAACTCTCCACCTGCCAAGCCATTCCTGATGCACTATAGAAGAAGTAGGTTTTGAGGAGAGCCCTGAAGGAGGCTTAGGTTCTGGCTTTAGGAAGCTGACTGGGAATTTCTCTCATTTGTAAAGGACAGCATGAGAGAAAATGTGAAGGTGCTTGTAAAAGAAAGGAAGAATCAGATAATTGAAGTTGACATCATTAATGAAATGAAGCCGGTTGTCAATCATATGCTAATAGAAAGGATAGGATAAGAGAAGGAAAGTTAAATTATGGAGGGCATTGTAAGTTGGAGCAAAAAATTGTGTTTGATGTAGTGAAAGACAGAGAGGAGGTGGCAGAATGATGGACTAGGAAAATGATCTTAGCTGTCTGGTAAATGGACTTGAAAGGGGGAAGAATGTAGGCATTGA
Source organism: Pelodiscus sinensis (assembly GCF_049634645.1). NCBI lineage: Eukaryota > Metazoa > Chordata > Testudines > Trionychidae > Pelodiscus > Pelodiscus sinensis. The sequence goes on from NC_134723.1 coordinate 15,624,318, forward strand.
ACCAGAGAAGGAGATTACAATAGTCCGGATATGCGATGAGCAGAGATTCAATAGTCTCTCTCTCTCTCTCTCTCTCTCTCGGAATGCATCTGTCTTTGTTTCTGTCTGTGAATCTGTTTGTTCAAGAATTCCTCCTAAACAGTAAGAGCTAGGGCCACCAAATTTGGCATGCAGCTTCCTCTTACCATAACTTAAAGCAAGGACAGGGTCTGGTTGTGCCAAAACAACCAGAAGCCCCAGAAAAAGAACTGTTTTCCACAACATGCAGAGGAGAGGCTGCTATTCTGAGGGCTGTGACATGTGAGTGGCCACTGGGCAGCAAGCCACAGGGGAGTGCTCTCTTGAAGAGTGTCCACTGGGGGCAGCTGAGGGAGTGGCTAGCTGGGGTGGGGCTCTGTCATGTTGCCTGCTAGCACACTGGTAAATATTTTGCCTGCCCCAAACTTTTCCACTTCCAGCTGCATGCTTTATTAAGTGATTGTATCAGTTGGCTGTAGTTATTTTTGGTGGATACTCTGCTTTGCATCTGGTTTACCAGAAGATGCATTGGGCAGAGGCATCATCTACACCAGCTCTCTGTGGAGGCACTGGACTTGGGGGGCTGGGATTGGAAAGCACTTCCCGTGGCTGCAGTGGCGGGGGGGAGAGAAGTCACCACTGGCAGCTGAGAGGGTGAACACAGGTGGGGGCAGGAGAGGAGTTAATAGGGCCTGGGAGGGGTATCCTGGGAGGGGAGAGAACAGGCCCTGGGCCGGCTAGAGGGGTGGCCAGTGGGGATGGAGGAGAACAGGCCTGGGATGAGCTGGAGCAGTGGCCTGCAGAGGAGGAGAACAGGCCCTGGGTGGGCAGGGGAGCTGGGTGGGGGTGAGAACATGCCCCTGGCCCCCAGCTTCCTGCATCCCCAATCCCCAAGGCCCTGCCCTGAAGGGCCCAGGCAACTCTGGGTTAGTCTGCTAGTTATCAAGGGTAGGAATGGTGTCCCTAGCCTGTGTGTGTCAGAAGCTAGGTATGCGGAACATGGGAAGGATCCGACCAGTATGGCCATTTTTATGTTCTTAATATATTAAAACTCTATATTTTCTTTTGAAGAAACAATGCAGCTTAGTATTTGGACACATTTGGAAATGACCTAATATGCATTTCTAGACAGGCTTGAGACAATCCATAAAATATAGAATCAGAAGTTACAGAGTCAAAATTATATTTACTACATGATTTTCTGTCAACACGCTGAATAACAAATGGATAAAAAAAAATCCCTTGATTATGCATGGATACTGATCCAGAACAGGTGGAAAATCTCTTCAGTCAAGACATAGAATACAGACATTTTGACATGACAGATACTATGTAAGATTAATGATAACAATGAACAAAGTCATGTGGGAGAAATGTATTTCCTATGAACACAGACAGGTACTAGTGGGAAATTATGTGCCCAAGCTCATTAAGGAAGTGTGGTAGGATTTTAGTTATTTAAAGTCTTTGTTGCTTCTTCATATTTTTTTATTTCTAGCTGTCTGATGTTAATAGTTTTAAAATCAGAAACTAGACACTATTAATATGATTCACATCTTCTATTGAAAAAATACAATAGATTTTGCTTATTAATAGACTGTTGATTCTCAGCAAACAGTTGCTATTATTTGACATGCCTTCCCAGGCTGCAGTGCTCCAAACCTGCATACAGCTGGTGCTCAGCACATCCTAGCATTTCCTACCCTGGTTGTAGTACCAGAATAGTGCAGCTTGTGGGTTTTAGGGATATGAATATTTAACCGGTTAAGGGTGAAGCTTACTGCTTAGGGTGAACTAATGGGGGCTGGAGCAACTTCCTGCCTGTGTGTGGGGGGGTCCAATTAAATGTGTTTTTATATCCCTAGTGGGGCTGCAGCCAAGAAAAGAAGGACTGAGATGCACTAAGTCTAGGCCCTTGGTGATAAGACCGGGAACAACCCAGCGTCCCTGCTTTCTGTGGACAACGTTGGCAGCCAGGCTGTAATCTCCTCTCTGGTGCTGTTTTCTCCCAGCAGCACATGGGTTTGTGGTGCTACAGATAGGGAAGACATGCCAAGAAGCTATCAATATGTAGCAAGCTTGTTGCCAATATCCAAATCCCATTAACATTAACATTAACATGGAATGGGACTGGCTCCCAGCAAAACATTGTTATTAATTATAAGTTTCTAATATCAGGATTGCTATTAAGCAGCATTCACTATAGGTATGTATATATATATTACACAATAATGAAGATACTCACTAAATGAAAGCATTAACAAACAGTGGCATGATTTAAAGCAACTGTTAGTAATATGAAATATACTGTTCACTTATTGTGGACATAACTACAAAAGTCATAAACTGGTCTCATTGGAATAAAGCATCTTACATTTTCAGTAGTCCCGGTGATTACATGCAGCCCATCGTATGTTGACTTAATATACATCCCCTAAAGAAAAGGGAAGAGAAGGAATAATTAATATCTGTGGGTGGTTACTGATACAAAAATCATAGCTCATTTTAATACTACAATAAAACAATTAAAGATGTTTGCACAATAATGTTGTAAGAAGCAGGTAATTAAGGAAATTAAGGAGCAGGTAATTAAGGAAATCATATGCAAACACTTGGAAGGTAATAAAGTGATAGGGAATAGCCAGTATGGGTTTGTGAAGAACAAGTCATGCCAAACTAATCTGATAGCTTTCTTTGATAGGATAACGAGTCTTGTGGATAAGGGAGAAGTGGTGGATGTCATATACTTAGACTTTAGTAAGGCATTTGATATGGTCTCGCATGATATTCTTATTGATAAACTAGGCAAATATAACTTAGATAAGGCCACGATAAGGTGGGTGCATAATTGGCTGGATAACCGTAGTCAGAGAGTTGTTGTTAACGGTGCTAAATCCTGCTGGAAAGGGATAACAAGTGGAGTTCCGCAAGGGTCTGTTTTGGGACCCGTACTGTTCAATATCTTCATCAATGATGTAGATATTGGGATAGAGAGTACGCTTATTAAGTTTGCAGATGATACCAAACTGGGTGGGGTTGCAACTTCTTTGGAGGATAGGGACATAATTCAAAATGACCTTAGCAAGTTAGAGAAATGGTCAGAGGTAAACAGGATGAAGTTTAATAAAGAGAAATGCAAAGTGCTCCACTTAGGAAGGAACAATCAGTTCCATACACACAAGATGGGAAGCGACTGTCTAGGAAGGAGCATGGTGGAAAGGGATCTAGGGGTCATAGTGGACCACAAGTTGAATATGAGTCAACAGTGTGATGCTGTTGCAAAAAAAGCAAATATGATTCTAGGTTGTATCAACAGGTGTGTTGTAAGCAAAACTCGTGAAGTCATTCTGCCGCTCTACTCTGCACTAGTTAGGCCTCAGCTGGAGTACTGTGTCCAGTTCTGGGCGCCACATTTCAAGAAAGATGTGGAGAAATTGGAAAGGGTACAGAGAAGAGCGACAAGAATGATTAAAGGTCCAGAGAACATGACCTATGAAGCCAGGCTTCATGAACTGGGCTTGTTTAGTTTGGAAAAAAGAAGATTAAGGGGGGACATGATAGCAGTTCTCAAATATCTAAAAGGGTGTCACAAGGAGGAAGGAGAAAATTTGTTCCTCTTGGTTTCTGAGGACAGGACAAGGAGTAATGGGCTTAAAGTGCAGCAGGGGAGGTTTAGATTGGACATTAGGAAAAAATTCCTAACTGTCAAGGTGGTCAAATATTGGAATAAATTGCCAAGGGAGGTGGTGGAATCTCCCTCTCTGGAGATATTTAAGAACAGGTTAGATAGACATCTGTCAGGGATGGTGTAGACGGAGCTTGGTCCTGCCTTGAGGGCAGGGGGCTGGACTCGATGACCTCTCGAGGTCCCTTCCAGTCCTATGATTCTATGATTCTAAGAACACTTATTCTGAATTAAAGTCAATGGTATTTCAGCAGATTGAAACAAATTGTGGTTCAATCCAATTTTCAAAACAAAATTAAAATAAAAATGTATTTAGAGCCAATATAAAAAAAGTTTCCTGTTAATGTACCATCATTAAGTCCAACATCTACAGGTAACAAATCTTTTGGACAGCACTTAACAACTAACATGAAGCTGGACTTATTTTGGCATCTGAAGAGGTTTGTTACTTTACTAATCTCAGAAAAGAACTAAAGTTGTCAAAGGCCAAATAAAGAATAGAAACAGAGGTTTTAAACATAAATACCCTATATTTCAGATGTGTATTGATTTAGTAAAAAATAAATTAGCTAAGATGGGCTAGATGGACCTCTAATCTTACATAATATTGCCATTCTTATGTTCTTACATTCTTAGATAAAACCTAGTACATCAGTAACATTCAGCAACAAGCAGTCTTTCCTCTTACTAAAAGGGCCACAGTTCCACATACCACCCAAAGACATCATCTTTCATCTAATGCTGACAAGGTAGCAGTGCTCTGTTAAACCATCATCTTTTGAAGATTTCTGAAGTCCCTTCTGCTGTCCAAGCAGCAGCTAAAAGCCTCACAACTAAAAGAGGTAAAAAATGCCATCCTAAGAAAATAAATAAAATATAATAATAAATAAAGATCTGTAATACTTTAGCAAGAAATTTGATGTTACAATGTTGTTATGATGCCTCATAAGAGTTGCAAAACTGGGTGCTCCCAGACACCCTTGTTCTTCTGTATAAAGGAGGCTCCCTATTGGGACTATATCTCTCAAGGGGTATGTCTAGATTACATGCCTCTGCCAAAAGAGGCAAGTAAAATAGGCTACCTGACACAGTCAATGAAGCCAGGATTTAAATATCCCTGGCTTCATTAAAATTAAAATGGCCACCATGCTGTGCCGGTTCAGCTGATCATCAGCACAGCACGGCAGTCAAGACGCAGATCAGTCGACAAGGGAAGCCTTTGTTGACTGCTCCGTTATGCCTTGTGAAATGAGGTTTACAGGAGCGATTGACAAAGGCTTCCCTTGTCGACCGATCCGCGTCTTGACTGCCACGCTGTGCTGATGATCAGCTGAACCGGCACAGCGTGGTGGCCATTTTTATTTTAATGGAGCTGGGGATATGTAAATCCCAGCTTCATTGACTATGTCGGGTAGCCTATTTTACATGCCTCTGTCAGCAGAGGCATGTAGACATACCCAAGATGAATACTGGCCTTTTCTCTTGTTAAGGGGAAGCAGTGCACCATCGGAATCATAGGGCCAATGTACATCATAGAAAATTATGTCTGTCTTGGAAACCTGGCCCACAGAGAATATGAGGCACAACTAAAGGACAAGTCCCATGAGGCACTGCAGCAATATATGCAAATCGAAGTATTTTGGCTTGTTGGGTTATAGAATCATAGAATTATAGAATTATAGAGTTGGAAGAAACCTCAGGAAATCATCAAGTCCAACCCCCTGCCCAAAGCAGGACCAATCGCAACTAACTGATCCTAGTCAGGGCTCTGTCAAGCTGGGGCTTAAAAACCTCTAGGGATGGAGATTCTACCATCTCCTAAAGGTAATCCATTCCAGTGCTTCACCACCCTCCTAGTGAAATAGTTTTTCCTAATATCCAACCTAGACCTCCCCCAATGCAATTTGAGATCATTGCTTCTTGTTGTGTCATTTGTGACCACTTAGAACAGCCTCTCTCCATCCTTCAGGTAATTAATTGATGGCTGCTATCAACAGGTGATTGCTAACAGGGAGTTTTGAGAGGGAGTTCTCCAGGTGAAGGAGAAGCAGATACAGAACTCTTGAGGGAAGTGTGTTTTGTTATTGGGGCTTTCTTACTGTGTGCTGAGGTTGTGTTTGTTTGGTGTGTGGTGATGTTGGTTTTTATTTATTTTATTTATTTATTTATTTATTTATTTTTCTTTCCCTGTTTGAGTGAGGCTTTAGAGAGGGAGTTCTCCAGGTAGAGGAGAAGCAGATACAGGAGTCTTGAGGGAAGTGGGTGTTGTGTTTGGGGCTTTCTTGCTGTGTGCTGAACTTGTGTTTGTGAGTGAGGGTTGGTGTGTGTTCTTTTTTGTTTTTTGTTTATTTATTTATTTATTTCCCCCTGTGTTTGAGAGTGAGGCTTTTTTTCCCCCCACCTCCTCTCTGCCCTCCCCCTCCCCTTGATGGAGTTTGTGCTGTGATTGGCTGTGATTGGCAGGTGGAAACTGTTGGCTTCTAATTAAAGTTTGAATTCTAGAAGCCTCTGCTGATTGGCTGAGCCTTGGTAGGGGGAGGGGCTTTATAAGGCAGTGGGCAAGCGACCAAGGAGCTTGTGAACAGGTGATTGCTAACAGGGAGTTTTGAGAGGGAGTTCTCCAGGTAAAGAAGAAGCAGATACCCCTGTAAGCACGTGTCTCAGCAAGCAGCCACAGGAAGTGTCCGCACTCATGAGGCCCTCCCTGGGAGGCTTCTGGGGGCTTTAAATCCAATGTAGACTCCAATCAGTGTGGATGTGCTATTTTGAAATAATTCTGAGCTATTTCCATGCTGCCTTTTAGTGTGGACACACTATTTCAAAATTATTATTTTGGAAGTTATTATTTCAAAATAAGTTATTTCAAAGTAATTTCCTAATGTAGACATGCCCCGAGAGCCAGGGCTGGTGGCTGTAAACAAACTTTCTGGAAGGGTGGGAAACTTGGCCAAACCCACAATAAATGGACATCCAGCTAACTAAAATCATGCAAGACCATGGATGTTGCCGGACCAGAGAGTGCTGGACTAGAGAGGTTCAACCTGTATAGCATTCTTCACTTTCTGTCCTAAAAGTATATATTGTATCAGTGTGCCCAATAATTTCAACCTATGGATGATTGCATTTCTGTGATGGGTGAAGTGTTTCTTACTTATAACATTTTTTTAAAAAGCCTTTACTTAAATATGCTATTTGTTAATTCATACTTTCACTCTTCCTTACTAAAAACTACCACCCTATAATAATGTGAGGTGGCTGTGTATTTTAGGTAAATTACTGTTAGGGGAGATAATGAAATTGCACAACCAGGACTTGAATTCAGGTTTGAAGAAATGAAAATTTTTGTTAGTCTTCTCTGACCTCTATAAAATCACTACTAAGAACAATCCTGCTTATTGAAAATAGCTTTTTATTTAACTTCAAGTGGAAAAGAACCTACTCATGATACCAGCAGCAATTCACAGAAGCAAATTTCTTATATAATATAGTTTTGAAATGCAAATGAAAGCATTTTGTGATACTTTAAAACACTAACACAATTCTCTATGATGTACCATATGAAGAATTGCTTTTTATTTTTAAATTTAAAACAATGAGTTCTTCCAAATAACGTGTAAATATAGTTATTTATTTTATTTGGAAAGATACACATATCTGTCAGTCTGATCATCAGTGCATCCAAAAAGCAGCTCCATTTAAAATTATTACTTGGCAGTTTGAAAAATTTCCCCTAGGTAAAGGTGTGACCTGAAATACACAGAGATGTTGCTTTATCTAGGAGGTAAACAGTAAGTGCTTGATTAGAAGATAACGGTTTGTTCCTGAATTAAGCTACACAGAATATGGGGGCATGACAGGCCACTTACACTGAGACAAATACAATTTAAAAACTTGTATTTGGGGTACATGTAATAGGAGTTACATAGTAATTAAATGCAGTACTATTATTTTAAAGATACCTATGGTTTGTATTTGTAAAGCTTTGGTTAATATAATTGTACCTTTTCTTGATAATATTGCACCTTTTCTTGATAACAGAGTTCAGGTTTGGGTTTCTTAATTATTAAGTGGAAGGTGCTAAAAGAAAGACCTAAGCTAATAGCTATTAATGCTAACTTAATTCATTTATCTGTCTTAAAACTTAAAATTAAGACTAACAGACTACAATGCTTAGAGACTTAGGGTATATCTACACTACAGCACTAATTCGAACTAATTTAATTCAAATTAGTTAATTCGAACTAAGCTAATTCGAATTAGTGCATCTAGACTTAAAAACTAATTCAAATTAATGTTTTGCTAATTTGAACCAGCGTGTCCACGCTGATTGGACACTGGGTCGCATTTAAGGGCAGCTGAAACCGGTTCCGGCAGGGTATCAGGTCAGTAGTTGCTTTGTGTGGCTGCTGTCTGAGGATATCTGAGGCTCGTGCTTAAAGGGACTCCCCTGGACAGCTGGTTCTCAGCTTTTCCGCTTGCTTGCCTACCTCTCCGAGGGACAGCAAAGCGTTTTTCTCTCCGCCTGCCTGTGTCGGTGCTTCCCATTGGGGACGCTACCGCAGTTGGCACCATAGAGCCAGAGCTCACCCTGGGCATGCTGCTCCAGTTTTTGGACTTGATGCTGCAAGCCTGCCAGCAATGGGTGGAGGCTGCCATGCACCATCTGGTGCACGTCAGCCACCTGCCTCTCCCTCTGGCCTCCCCAGGAGTTATGGAGGAGCGGCAGCAGCGCCCGGATGCCAGCGTGCCCCGCCTCATCTGGCATCTGGACACCAGCAGCGACTGGTGGGATCGCATCATCCTGGAGCGCTGGGGAGACCAACAGTGGACCCAGAGCTTCAGGATGAAGAAGAACACCTTCCTGGAGCTCTGCGACTGGCTCACCCCTGCTCTGCAGTGATGGGACACTTACATGAGGCCCGCCATACCCCTTCAGAAGCATGTGGCTATTGCCCTGTGGAAGGTCTCCACGCCGGACAGCTACCGATCCGTCGGGAACCAGTTCGGAGTGGGGAGATCCATTGTCGGAGCAGTGCTCATGCAGGTATGTCACCCACTGGGCCGGGGGGGGAGGGGACTGCAAGGAGGGGATGGGCCGCCCCTGGGAAAATGAGGGGGGGAGGAGGCAAAAGTGCCCTGCATGGAAAGGTTCGGTCTGTCCCTGCCGTACTACACGCTGCCCGCGGGGGTTGCTTCCGGGAGTGGGGTGCAGGGCACTGCCAGGGAACGAACACTCCCAGCCACCCAGGTGCCCCAGTGATTCACGGTTTGCTGTGTCTCTCTGCAGGTGGTCAAGGCCATCAACCGGGTGCTGCTCCGCAGGGTAGTCTGCCTCACCGACCCAGATGCCGTCATCTGGGGGTTCAGCGCCCTTGGCTTCTCCAACTGCGGGGGGGCAATCGGTGGGATGCACATCCCCATCTGTGCCCCGGAACACCAGGCCTTCCAGTATATCAACCACAAGGGGTACTTCTCTTTCCTTCTGCAGGCCGTGTGTGACCACCGGGGCCAGTTTACAGACATTAATGTGGGCTGGTCCGGCAAAGCACATGACGCCAGGGTGTTCCGCAACTCCTCCGTGTGCCAGAGGCTGCAGGCCGGGACCTTCTTCCCCGACCGCCACATCAGGGTCGGGGATGTGGACATGCCCGTCTGCCTGGTGGGGGATGCAGCCTACACCCTACAGCCCTGGCTGATGAAGCCCTACATGGGGCACCTCAACCCCTCTCAGCAGGCCTTCAATGCCAGGCTCACCCAGGCCCGCATCGTGGTCGAGGGGGCCTTTCGCCGACTGAAAGCATGATTTAGGTGCCGCCTCACCTGCCTCGACCTCGCCGAGCACAATATCCCTCCCGTGGTGGCAGCATGTTGTGTGCTGTGCAATTTATGCGAATAGAAGGGGGAAGCTTTCCTCCCAGCCTGGATGGCTGAGGCTGACTGCATGGCTGGCCAGTACGTGCAGCCCCGCACTGCCACCGTCTGGGAAGACCAGCGGGAGGCCGTCCAGATCCGGAAAGCCCTGCGGGAGAGCTTCCAGGTGGAGGAGGAGGACTGAACTCTCCCTGCATGCCCCATTTGGGCCTTCTTCCACCCTCACCTCCTTACCCTTTCCCTTCCCTAACCCCCCTTCCTAATGTCAAATAAAGACACCTGTTTTGCCAACAAAAATCTCTTTTTATTTTACATAACTGGGGTGGGGGGAGGGAGGAATGAGGGTGGGAGATGGGACGGGGAAACCTGGGAGGAGGGAGCTGGAAGGGAGTGGAAGGGGAGGAAGGGAAGGGAAAGCTCAGGGTTGGGGGTCCTGCTGGCTCTCCCATCTCACAGCACTGCGGGTGCGGGGGCGCCGGGGGGAGTGGGTGTGGAGGGTGGGGCAGGAGGGACGGGGGGTGCAGAGGAAGCAGGAGGGGGAGCAGGGGTTGGAGGAGGAGTGAGGACCTGCTCCCGAGTCCACATGTGGCCTCTGGTGGCCAGGCTGTCAGCCATGCGGTTGTAGATGGCCACGTTCGTGTGGCTAGTGCAGAGATCATGGATGTTGGAGGACTCCCCCCAAAACTCGATGAGGTCCACAATCTCCGCACTAGACTAGGCGGATGCCCGCCTTTTGTGGCTCCGGGCAGGCTCATGTGAGCCGCCAGCCTGGTCCTGGGAAGAGGTGGAAGGCTGGGTGGCAGCAGGTGTCTGGCTAATGTCATGCCAGGTGCAGGGTCTTCTGGCTGGGTTCTGGGAGGCTTACAACTGGTACAAGCACTTTAAGGGCTCTGTGGCTGGGAGGGGGACAGAAGAGTTTCCCTGGTTGTGCTCAGAGTCGCCACCAGGGCAAGCTGGGAAGGGCTAGCCTCTAACTAGTTTGAATTAAGTGGCTACACAGCCCTTAATTTGAACTACTTAATTCGAACTAGGCGTTAGTCCTCATAGAATGAGGTTTACCTAGTTCGAAGTAAGCGCTCCGCTAGTTCGAATTAAGTTCGAACTAGTGCTTTGCATGTATAGATGCTATGAAAGTTAATTCAAACTAACGGCTGTTAGTTCGAATTAACTTTGTAGTGTAGACATACCCTTAGAAACTATATTAGAAAAACAAGCTTACCATTTCCTAATTTAAACAAATGCCTGGTCACCCTTTTTTATGGGGTTTAGGTGTTTGGGCCCTTCTACATTCCAACTTGTTTTTCTTACACATAAAAATGTTATGGCACACTTATTTCATAGGCTCCTAAGTTTGTATGTATTGATGACATATACATACATATTAATGACATTAGATCATTTTCACATATGATGGTTTTTCTGGTTATTTCGGTTCTTTCCTTTTGATGTACTTGTTAAGTTTGATGATGCAGACTTGGAAGTGCCTTATGCCATCCTCTCTATTTATTTATTTAGGTAGAAGGTCCCAGATTATGTTGACTTTATTGTCTGGGAGAAAAGTTCGAGACATAAATATGCTAATTTTGCTTTAGTGCAACATACAGGATGTGTCCTGTAGGTTCCTTGTGTTCCAGCCAAACTGCTTTAATAGAAACCTATGAAATAATTAAAAGATTATATATAATGTACATACAGTAGATAGATTGGTTAGCCCTATAGGCTATAGAAAAGATCTGTTCCAAGCATAAATATCTTGATACAGAAAGCTAGTTGTTCACAGTGGAGCCACAGTAGAGTATTTCAGTGACTATTTTGTAGCATTAACAGATCTGCATAAAATAAGAATTTAACAAAAAAGATAAAGGCAGCTTAGCATGCAAACTGGTAGCCAACTACTGGAGTGGTCTAAACAAATGAGCAGAATCACCTGCCTTGAGACTGTATGGGTCTCTCCTGATCACTCCTGTAGATAGGCCATGAACTTGGACCCATGTGGTATATGAGCAGCCTTCTCGTGCAAGCGATGCAGTCAGACAAGCTATCTGACCCTTAAGTCAGCCAATAAAAGGTCTACTGAGTGGTCTCAAATTGCTGTCAGTGTTTCTTTATCTAGTATGATCCCCTTCCCAATAATTCACTATTGCAATATAAAGTATCTTCTATATAGAGGCTTCGCAATTTTTTGGCATTGTAATTGTTGTGGTCTAGCTGCACTTTTGACCCCTTTCCAGTCTCTGAGTGCATGCCCCTCAAGTGTTAGGCCTCTAGCCTTCACCTGTCCTGAGGCCGGGGGGCTGAAAAGCCTGTGATTTGCCTGCTTTTAGACTAGGCCTTGGATTATAGCCTCAGCATCTACTCAACAGGTCTGACTGAGCTTGGCACATGTAAATCTTCCCTTAGGAAACTGAATTAACTAGAGGTCACAGTGACCAGGCAGCTTTCTGAAAGAAAAGTATTGTTTAATCTTAACAGTAGAAACAGAAAGGATTTTCAAACAATTAAACAATCTGCAGGAATGTGTATCTTCCTAACGCATATCCATCTGCTTCAAATGCCCTTCCAGAGGATGAGAGTTTCTATGTAGTCCAAGACTGGGCAAAATATGCAGGCTGGATCCAGTCCGCAAGAGCCTCAGCCTGATCCCTACCTGCTTGGCACTCAGGAAAGCCAGCTGAAGGGTCATGTATTTCTGTGACTGCTGAGAATCCGGGGGAAGGGGCAGAGGCTTCTCACACTGTTCCCACCCCCAATAACTCCCATTGGATAGTTTCCTGCCAATAACAGCTGCTTGTTTGTAGGACAGGTAGCATGTGAATTGCCCCTTCCCACTTATCGCCTGGGATCACAGTGTTTGCAGGAGCTTTGGAGGAGCTAAGGGAGGTAGGGTACGTCTACACTACAGCGCTAATTCAAACTAACTTAGTTCGAATTAGTTAATTCGAACTAAGCTAATTCGAACTAATGCGTCTAGAACTAAAAACTAGTTCGAATTAGCGTTTTGCTAATTCGAACTAGCATGTCCACATTAAGTGGATCCTGAACCGGGCTTAAGGATGGCCGGAAGCAGTGCCGGCAGGGCATCAGAGGAGGACTACTGGGCTAGATGGACCTTTGGTCTGACCCAGGACGGCCATTGTAAGCTCAGGGCTCAGGGTCGGGGGTCTCAGTGAACCCCCTTGATTTTCATACACACCTGCTCCTGGGTGGCCAGGCTGGCAGCTCTCCTGCCCTAGCCGGCCACTTTCCTGTGCCTAGTGCGAAGGTCATGGCCAAGGTCCACGATGTCCGCACTAACCCAGGCGGGTGCCTGCCTCTTGCGGTCCCGGGCAAGCTCCTGTGAACCGCCAGCCTGGTCCCGGGAAGAGGGGGAGGGCTGGGGGGCATTGGGTGGCTGGCTCGATCCGTGCCAGGTGCAGGGTCTGCTGGCTGGGTGCTGGCAGGCTTGCACCTGGCACGGGCACCGTAGCCAGCCCATGCCCCTTTAACGGGTCCGGGGCCGAGAGGGGGGCAGACGAGTTTCCCTGGTGTTGGCCGGAGTGGCCACCAGGGAAACCTGGGGAGGGCTAGCCTCCCACTAGTTCGAATTAAGGGGCTACACAGCCCTTAATTCGAACTAGTAAGTTCGAACTAGGCTTAATCCTTGTGGAATGAGGTTTACCTAGTTCGAACTAAGCGCTCCGTTAGTTCGAATTAAGTTCGAACTAACGGAGCGCTAGTGTAGCGCCTATGAAAGTTAGTTCGAACTAACATCCGTTAGTTCGAACTAACTTTGTAGTGTAGACATACCCGTAGAGAGCTATGTTGATGAGACTTTCCAGGACACTGTAGTACTGTCCCACCTCCAGTCTGAGCCACAGTGCTCTTACGGAGGATGAAAGTCTCAAGGGAACAGAGCATTCAATGGGAGCAGAGGGAAACCATTCCATAGCTGGGACCCTCCTCCCAGAGGATGTTGCGGTATCCTCTCACACTGAGGATACCTCTGAGGGGGAGGGAATGCCAGTTAGGAAGAGGCAGGTGTTAGTAGTGGGTGATTCGATCGTTAGAAACATAGATAGTTGGGTTTGTGATGACCGGGAGAACCGTATGTTCACTTGCCTGCCTGGTGCGAAGGTTGCGGATCTCTTGAGGCATCTAGACAGATTATGTGTAGTGCTGGGGAGGAGTCGGTGGTCGTGGTACATGTAGGTACCAATGACATAGGGAAGGGTAGGAGACATGTCCTGGAGGCCAAATTTAGGCTGCTAGGAAAGAGACTGAAATCCAGGATCTCTATGGTGGCATTCTCGGAAATGCTTCCAGTTCCACGTGCAGGGCCAGGTAGGCAGGCAGAGCTTCAGAGTCTCAATGCGTGGATGAGATGATGGTGTAGGGAAGAGGGATTTAGATTTATTAGGAACTGGGGACACTTTTGGGAGAGGGGGAGCCTATACAGGAAGGCCTAAACCAGGGTGGAACCAGACTGCTGGCACTAAACATTAAAAAGGCCGTAGAGCAGTTTTTAAACTAAGAGATGGGGGAAAGCCGATTGGTGCGGAGATGCACGTAAATCGGAAGGAGACTTCTCTTAGAGGAGAATCCCTGGATAGAGATTCTCTAAGCTGTAGTCAGAAAGAGAGGAGGGGAGAGGGCAAACCATGGGCCAGAGCAGACAAACAACCGCATACAAAGAAATCCAATGCATCAGGGAAGGGCAGACAAATAAGCAGTGGCAAATTTTTAAAGTGCTTGTACACAAATGCTAGGAGTCTGACTAATAAGATGGGTGAACTAGAGTACTTCGTATTAAATGAGGAGATTGACATAATAGGCATCACTGAAACCTGGTGGAATGAGGAAAATCTGTGGGACACAATCATATCGGGATATAAAATATATAGAAAGGATAGAGCAGGCCGGGTGGGTGGTGGAGTGGCACTGTATGTGAAAGATAATGTAAAATCAAACGAAATAAAAATATTAAGTGAATCAACATGTTCAATAGAATCGCTATGGATAGTAATTCCATGCTCCAATAATAAGAAATTAGCAGTAGGGATATATTACCGACCACCTGACCAGGACAGCGATACTGACATTGAAATGCTAAGGGAGATTAGAGAGGCTACCAAAATAAAGAACTCTATAATAATGGGGGATTTTAAATACCCCCATATTGACTGGATACATGTCACCTCAGGAAGAGAAGCAGAGATAAAATTTCTCAATGGCTTAAATGACTGCTTCTTGGAGCAGCTGATGCAGGAACCCACAAGGGGAGAGGCAATTCTCGATTTAGTCCTCAGTGGAGTGCAGGATCAGGTCTAGGATATAACCGTTACAGGACCGCTTGGGAATAGTGACCATAATATAATAACATTCAACATTCCTGTGGTGGGAAGAACACCTCAGCAGTCCAGCACCGTGGCATTTAATTTCAAAAAGGGGAATTACACAAAAATGAGAAGGTTAGTTAAACAGAAATTAAAAGGCACAGTTACTAGAGCCAAATCCCTGAAAGCTGCATGGAAACTTTTTAAAGACACCATAATAGAGGCCCAACTTAAATGTATACCCCAAATTAAAAAACATAGCAAGAGACCTAAACAAGAGTCACCATGGCTTAACCACCATGTAAAAGAAGCAGTGAGGGACAAAAAGGTATCTTTTAAGAAGTGGAAGTCCAATCCTAGTGAGATAAATAGAAAAGAACACTGTCAAATCAAGTGTAAAAATGTAATAAGAAAAGCAAAAAAAGATTTTGAGGAACAGCTAGCCAAAAACTCAAAAAGAAATAACAAAATGTTTTTAAGTACATTAGAAGCAGGAAGCCTGCTAAAAAACCTGTGGGTCCCCTAGATGATCGAGCTATAAAAGGAGCAATCAAGGACATAAAGCCATTGCAGAGAAACTAAATGTTTTCTTTGTTTCAAGTCTTCACGGCTGAGGACGTTGGGGAGATTCCTGAATCTGCACCGTCCTTTGTGGGTGATGAATCTGAGGAACTGTCCCGGATTGAAGTGTCATTAGAGGAGGTTTTGGAACAAATAGAAAAACTTAATGTTAACAAATCTCCGGGACCGGATGGCATTCATCCAAGGGTTCTAAAAGAACTCAAATGGGAAATTGCTGAGTTATTATCCGTGGTTTGTAACCTATCCTTTAAATCGGTTTCCGTACCTAATGACTGGAAGGTAGCCAATGTGACACCAATATTTAAAAAGGCGATCCTGGCAATTACAGACCGGTAAGTCTAACTTCAGTACCGGGCAAATTAGTAGAAACAGTAGTAAAGAATAAAATTGTGAAGCATGTAGAAGAACATAATTTGTTGGACAAAACTCAACATGATTTCTGTAAAGGGAAATCCTATCTTACTAATCTATTAGAGTTCTTTGAAGGGGTTAACAAACATGCGGACAAGGGGGATCCAGTAGATATAGTATACTTGGATTTTCAGAAAGCTTTTGACAAGGTCCCTCACCAAAGGCTCTTGTGTAAATTAAATGGCCATGGGATAAGAGGGAAGGTCCTTTCTTGGATTGAGAACTGGTTAAAAGAACGGAAACAAAGGGTAGGAATAAATGGTAAATTTTCCGATTGGAGAGGGGTAACTAGTGGTGTACCCCAAGGGTCAGTTCTGGGACCAATCCTTTTCAACTTATTCATAAATGATCTGGAGAAAGGGGTAAGCAGTGGGGTAGTAAAGTTTGAAGATGATACCAAACTGTTTAGGATTGTCAAGACAGAAGCAAACTGTGAGGGACTCCAAGAAGATCTCACCAAACTGAGTGATTGGGCAACAAAATGACAAATGATATTTAATGTGGATAAGTGTAAAGTAATGGACATCGTGAAAAATAACCGCAACTATGTGTACAGTATGATGGGGGCTAATTTGGCTACAACAAATCAGGAAAGAGATCTTGGAGTTATCATGGACAGTTCACTGAAAACTTCCACACAGTGTGCAGCGGCGGTCAAAAAGTCAAATAGGATGCTAGGAATTATTAGGAAAGGGATAGAAAATAAGACCCAGAATATCTTACTGCCCCTGTATAAAACTATGGTACGCCCACATATTGAATACTGTGTACAGATGTGGTCTCCTCACCTCAAAAAAGATATTTTGGCCTTGGAAAGGTTCAGAAAAGGGCAACTAAAATGATCAGTGGTTTGGAACGGGTCCCATATGATGAGAGGTTAAAGTGACTGGGACTTTTCAGTTTAGAAAAGAGGAGACTGAGGGGGGATATGATAGAGGTATATAAAATCATGAGTGGTGTGGAAAGGGCCGATAAAGAAAAGTTATTTATTAGTTCCCATAATAGAAGAACTAGAGGACACCAAATGAAATTAATGGGTAGCAGGTTTAAAACTAATAAAATAAAGTTCTTCTTCACACAGCGTGTAGTCAACCTTTGGAACTCCTTGCCAGAGGAGGCTGTGAAGGCTAGGACTATAATAGAGTTTAAAGAGAAGCTCGATAATTTCATGGAGGTTAGGTCCATAAAAGGCTATTATCCAGGTGATAAAATGGTGTCCTTGGCCTCTGTCTGTCAGAGGCTGGAGAGGGATGGCAGGAGACAAATCGCTTGATCATTGTCTTCGGTCCACCCTGTCTGGGGCACCTGGTGCTGGCCACTCTCGGCAGACAGGTTACTGGGCTAGATGGACCTTTGGTCTGACCCAGTACGGCCGTTCTTATGTTCTTATGTTCTTAAACATGGCCCTTGTAGCTGCTATGAGCAGTACAGAGCATGGAAGGCAGGGACCTTGGTTAAGGAACTTGCTGGGCTGCTGGCTAGGAGCTACCCAGTTAAAGTCTCCCAGCCAAAGCCTACCTCTAGCACCCCAGCCCTTCCCTCCCCTTTCTTTCCCCAACTCTCTGCCCCCCTTCTGTTGCCCTACCCCATGTAACTCAAAGCTTCTGCAATCCTGCTCCAGCCCCCATACATCTTCCTACACTCCCCTCCTACACTCCTCTTCAAGTCATAACCCCCTCCCAGACCTTGCATCCCAATCCACTATCCCTGGTCACAGCCCAAATCCCTGCCCCCCTCCTGCATTCATGCCCCAGGTTACAGTCCCCTCCTGTATTCCAGTTCACTGCCACACGTCACAATCCCCTCCTTTACCCAATCTCCCTGCCAGATCCCATACCCTAATCCCTTACCCCAAGCTCCCTTCTGCACCCATCCTCCACCCCAGACCCTGTACCTCCTCTGTTAATATAGTGGAAAATTCTTGAAGTGCTCTCCCTCCATCCCCCCATCAAAAATTATTGCCAATGTCTGGTGCATTAAATACTGTAGATTTTTACTTACCAAGCCCTCACTGGGCAGAATACTAGTAAGGTGAACTACTTCAAGATGTGCTGACTGAGACACCAGGGAGTCAGATGAGAGAGAGATAATGTGGTCACAGATTCCAGACAGAGTTTTACACTAGAAAAAGCAAACAAAGACAATCATAAGCACTTATGTTAAAGTAATAAACTGATGGTATTAAAAAACATTTCAAGTGCAATATTGTTTATCTTTCATCTATTTACATATATTTGATCAGCATTATATTTTAGTTCTTCCTCTTATGAGAACTCAAAGCTGAAGGTCTATATTTATCACAAAGCCAACTACAAGAAGGGCAAGGAAAATAAAAATACTATCAATGCCATAACTAGTGTTAATGAATCTATAGCACAACAGCTCAAAGCTAACTTCTTCTCAGATAATAATCTAAGAGTGTGCTTTTGAACTACATTATTCATTCAAGCTACCATCCCTAGCAAACATGTCTGATAAACTTGATTTTATGTGTTGCCATACGTGGCATTATTAAACACACTGAATTAAAGCAAAATATGCAAATATGTGCAAAACATGCAAATAGCAGTTACTTTTCTATTTTTTATCATAATTATTTTTGGCCAACAAATAAGTGTAATTTATCAAGCCATATATTTATTTAAGGTATAATTCCACAATACAAAAAATATAGTGAAGTCTTTTCTTCCCTAAAAACTACACTGACAGGTAAAATTCATGGGTCCTGCATTCTTTTCTCTAGTCTCATGAATCTCTAATGAAGATTTCATTCTAAATCATGTAAACAAAATAAGAATGATATACTGCCTTCCAATGAAGGATATGAAAGAACTTTTCAAATATGAAATAATCCTCACAGCACTCCAGTGAGGTGGGGAAGATGAGGGAAATGAGATAAAAAGATGAAGTTGTTTGTCCCAAGCCAAACAAAATGTCATCAGGAAACAGAACCCAAGGGAAATTTCCCAAATAAGGGATTTCTTCTCATGTTTTTTCATGTTTTCTAAATTTTTCTTTCAGCATACGTCTACGGTGCAGGGTTTTTCCAGGATACTGGAGGTATCCTGGAAAAACTGTGACGTGCCCAAGGAATGTGTTTACTCTTCTGCTTTTTTTTGTGAAAGAGCAAATACACTCTTTCAGGAAGCACTCGTTCTATGAGTTCCACCTCGTTCTATGAGGGATAAGGGCTCTGCCGAAAGAGGAGTTTTTTTCCCACCATTTGGACGCGTCTAGACTCAGCCAAATGGCGGAAAAGCCTCTTCTGGAAAAGCAATTGGAAAAAGCTATAGTGTAAACCTAGCCTCAGACATAGTGGCTGTGTCTAGACTGCATCCCTTTTCCGTAAAAGGGATGCAAATTAGACACATCACAATTGCAAATGAAACGGGGATTTAAATCCCCCCCGCTTCATTTGCATAAACATGGCTGCCGCTTTTTTTCTGGCGTGGAGCTTTGCCGGAAAAAAGCGCCAGTCTAGACGGGGATCTTTCGGAAAATAAAGCCTTTTCTGAAAGATCCCTTATTCCTTTTTTTAAGAGGAATCTTAAGAGGAATAAGGGATCTTTCGGAAAAGGCTTTATTTTCTGAAAGATCCCGGTCTAGACTGGCGCTTTTTTCCGGCAAAGCTCTGAGCTGGAAAAAAGCGGCAGCCATGTTTATGCAAATGAAGCGGGGGGGATTTAAATCCCCACTTCATTTGCAATTGTGATGTGTCTAATTTGCATCCCTTTTACGGAAAAGGGATGCAGTCTAGACACAGCCAGTATGTCTAAAAATGTGTACCTAATTTGCAGTCATTTATTTAGATGTAATTCAGAATATTCCTCTGGTGGGAATTCTGTTGTATGCTTATATTTTCTTTCCGGGACCACATTGTAATTTACATTAAAAGGTGGTGAAATCCCTAAAGGAAAGTTATTCGTCATGTGTTTTCAAATACAGGTTGAATTCTACTATCCTGTTTGATGCTGCATATTTAAGTAGAAGACGCAAAGTTGTTGCAGTGAACAACTCCATTTTCTAAATATATAAGCAATGTTCAAAAGCCCTTAATATGTATTCATTTAGAAACCAGGGTAAAGCTCTGGAGTACTGGATGTTGCATTTGGATCATCCATCTGAAATATGTGCAAAATCACATGTATGCATGAAGTTCCCTATTGACCATGCATTTGAGCCTCTAGCAAATTGTCACTGAAGAAGAAGCATTTTTAAGTTGGCTTTGGGTCAGGGCCTCAAAGAGGGAATATAGGCATTATTTACTCAACCAAACATTTGTAATATACGTTACACATTAAGGCTGTGTCTAGACTGGCATGATTTTCTGCAAATGCTTTTAACGGAAAAGTTTTTCCGTTAAAAGCATTTGCGGAAAAGAGCATCTAGATTGGCACGGACGCTTTTGCGCAAAAGCACTTTTTGCGGAAAAGCGTCCGTGCTAATCTAGATGCGGTTTTGAGCAAGAAAGCCCCGATCGCCATTTTCACCATCGGGGCTTTTTAGCGCAAAACACTTTTTAGCTGTCTACACTGGCCCTCTTGCACAAATACATTTGTGCAAGAGGGCTTTTTCCCGAATGGGAGCATCATAGTATTTGCGCAAGAACACTGACAATCTTTCATTAGATCGTCAGTGTTCTTGCACAAATTCAAGTGGCTAGTGTAGACAGTTGGCAAGTCTTTCTGCAAAAGCAAGTGCTTTTGCGGAAAAACTTGCCAGCCGGGACGCAGCCTAAATGTGTTCAGATAATTTTACATCTGTATATGTGGCTTGTTTATAGAATAAAAATAATCAAATCACTTCCCTTTCTTGAGATCTAAAAGTATGGCCATATGAGCCATGTGTCTATGTGACACCCTGACATGTCATTGCTGCAGTACCCCCGTTTGGAACTGAGGCCACTACTAGCCCTTAACATTTCCTTTTATGCCACATATGTAGACAGGATATTGGATGTAATTCTCATGAAATCTCTTGCATTGTTTTGAGATCTACATAAGATTTCCTCTTGACCACTACTTACTAGATTTTTTTCACTAAACAAATGTTAGAACTGAATACATGCTAGAAAAATGAGCTCAGAATCAATCAATGGAGAATTTAAACATTGGGAAAAATGTTAAAGAGCAATAAATAAAACAAGAAATACCTAGCCACTCTAAAGTAGCTCACCAGACATCAAAGAGGCCAGATGCCCATAATAAATGATGCAAAAGATGGGACTGAAAAGGATGGGACTTGTCATGTGAGAACACCCAGGAGATCACGAGAGAGCAAACAGTGCTCTGTCTGGCACTATCCATAATACAAACTGTACACACATCTGTTATGGCATGCTTTAGATAAAACAAGTAGAGATTACAGGCAAATAGAGAGGAACAAGATTTCTCAAGTTTGCTGCAATATTGTCATTTCTAAAGGGTCACCTTTCAAAACTACCTTACAAATAATATGTAAAACAAAAAAAGCAGTCATGTAGCACTTCAAAGACTAACAAGATAGTTTATTATCCTGGACCCCACAAAAGCTAATAAACTATCTTGCTAGTCTTTAAAGTGCTACATTACAGCTTTTTTTTGTTTTACCAAGATCAGACTAACACGGCTACCTCTATGTTACTATTACAAATAACAATAACCAATGATTCTATGTTCTTGTATCACATTATATCCAAGCATCACAAAACATCCACGAATGAGCCATTGTGATTGTGGAAAGTACTAACCCCATTTCAGAAAAAAACAACAAATGGTCTGGCAGTGTAACCCACACACCTAGGCTATGTCTACACTCACGGCTTCTTGCGCAAGTAATATGCAAATGAGGGTAAGCATGGAATATCACTGAACCTCATTTGAATACCTAATGAACCACCATTTTTTTCAGAAGAGGCTCTTGCGCAAGAAGGAGCGTCTACTTTGCCCCTTCTTGCGCAAGAAGAACCCTCTTGCGCAATGCTGTTCTTCTTGAAAAGTAATAGGTATTTGGTATCAGTATGTGTCTTGGTCTGGTATTAAAAATTGATACCCTGGCTTCTGTCCAGGTAATAGCATTTCCTTGAGCATTTACTTAAAGATGAGAAAACTTGGCCTTCAGGGTTATTCTATGCATGCAGGTCTCCAAGATGCTGCTCCAAAGTTCGTCTTCTGTAATCTTTCTTTTTCCATTATGCACTCACAACCAGCCATTGAACTGATCACGCCTTAGCATTTTAAAAGTTTCTCCCTCTCTTCTGTTTGTAAATATACCTCTCTTCCTCTCTGGGCTGCTTTCCAAAAATAAAAATAAAAGCACTTACACAACTTTGAAGTGCTGTTTTGAGGTTATTCCCTCTCCTTTTTCATGAGTACATTTTTATTTTTAAAGCACTTTCAGGTGAGCTTTTGGATTCCAAATTCCCTTCTCCCTTGTCTTAATTTTCTATTTTTCTTTGTATGAACAAGACAGAAGTGTAAGAAAGATGAAACAGAGCCACGATCCTCATTCCCACACACTCCATCCACCATATTGAGCCATGCAACAAACACAACGTGTAAAAAAATACCATGTGGGCAGGTTAAAAATCTGTAGCCAAGTAAATAAATTGAGTTTATCAAAACACAATCTGAATATGGTTGACTCAGTCCTCTTCCCTAATTCAGAGCACCCATGATTTTATGATTAGCATCTAAGCATAATGAGCTACACATTCAGTTCATATACGACTGATTTCATAGTTAGTTTATTTTGTTTTTGTTGGGGTGGGTTTCCAGCCCAAACTTTGCTTTGTGTTTCATTTTTAAATGAAGCAGAAAACTCCAAGAATTTCAGCTGACACCTTTGAGTTTTACTAAACTTCCACACCATTGGTAAAGAATGAAGTTTGCTTACTTCTCAGTCTGCTGGAGGTGTGTTTTTAAAACATAATATTTTGGGGGCTATACTTTCATCCAAGAAATCTAGTGAAGTAATAAAGTACAGCGATGAAGTTCAAATGGTCTGCAATCAACAGAAAACAGAATCTGAATATTTGAATATTTATGTGTATGTCACTATTTTTATATATATGATAATTCTGAGATATGGATCATGTCTTGTTTAAATACCAGAGAACTCCCATTTCATGTTTGTCCCAACTTCTCAAAAATTCCATATCAACTTTAGACTCAATCAACTCCTTGTTTACATTAATCAAATTAAAGAAAGCAAATGTCTCCATATAGAGACACAAATGCCTATGGTACGCAGCTTCTGTGCATGTATTATTGCATGATTTTACTCTAAAGAGTAATTGGGTAAGAATGTTATTCTCTTTCAAATGGGCCTACTCACTGTGGGTGAAATCTTAACCATTGACTTCATAAGTCCTGGATTACACCTGGGTGTATTAATTGGATTAATATGAAATATACTGATTTTAGTTTTTACTGTTTTTTCAGTTCTGTTAGCCCATGCCAACACAAACAGTATAGCCTGAGTTGGTTAAATTCCTTTTCACCTGAAATCAATAGAATTATTTAAAGTTCCAGGAAATTATGCCGAAGCAAATCCACTGATGGTCAGAGATGAACAGATATTACCAAAGACATAATTTGGTATGCAGAACCTTCATTACTAGTAATATGCTAAAAAAGAAAGACCCAGATCAGGATGGGCAAAAGGTGGCTAGCGGATCAGATGTGGCATGCCAAGCCACCGGATCTGGCCCACGGTCGCTTCACCAGCATGTTTACTAGAGAGCAGCTGCAGCCACTTTAAACAGCATACTGCTAGTTGCTATGCAGTCTGGGCAGGGAGGAGAAAGCTTCACATGCTGTCCCCACTCGCTAGCAAAATCCCTCAATTCCCTTTGGCCAGTTTCCAGCCAATAGGAGCTGAGAAATTTTGTTAAAGGCAGGGGAAGCAAATGAAGTCTCCTCACTCCCTCCCTGTGCTGGAGCAGAGGCATATGAAGCAGCCCATCCAGCATACAGACAGGGAGTCTGTCTGAGGTTCCTCTAGCACCCGAACTCCTCTCTCCCTCCACCTACCTGCCCCAGGCTACCACCCAATCCCTGGGAATACATATGATTCTTCTCGTTCACATTAAAAGTGGTTACCATCTCCTAATCCTTGCAAACAGAATGGGATATTGTGTTGCTGAGGTCCAAGCAGGAGCCTCCCCTTTAAAAGGCCGAATGCACACTTGATGACCATGCGGCACTTACTTAGAGTATGTCTACAGTACCCCCCTAGTTCGAACTAGGGGGGTAATGTATGCATACCGAACTTGCTAATGAAGCCCAGGATTTGAATTTCCCGGGCTTCATTAGCATAAAGCCGGCTCCGCCATTTTTAAAAGCCGGCTTGTTCGAAACCCGTGCCGCGCGGCTACACGCGGCATGGGCTAGATAGTTCGAACTATGTAGCCATTCCGATCTATCTGCACACATCGTTCCACTAGGGGGGTAGTGTAGACATACCCTCAGTCTGGCATTGAAGTGCTCATTGCTGGGGTCCAGGCTGCTCATGTAGGGTTTTATGAGCCAGGGGAGTAAGGGGTAAAGAGTTTTTCCCAGGATGCAAATGGGCGTGTCCACCTCCCTCACTCTGAGGCTGTGTCTACACTGGGCCACTTATTCTGGAAAAGCAGTCGCTTTTCCGGAATAAGCTACGAGCTGTCTACACTGGCCCCTTGAATTTCCGGAAAAGCAGTGACGATTTACTGTAAGAAATCAGCTGCTTTTCCGGAAAGACTATGCTGCTCCCGCTCGGGGAAAAGTCCTTTTTCCGGAAAACTGTTCCGGAAAAGGGCCAGTGTAGACAGCACAGTAGACTTTTCCTCAAAATAGCCCCGATCGCGAAAATGACAATCGGAGCTTTTTTCCGGAAAAGCGCGTCTACATTGGCCACGGACGCTTTTCTGGAAAAAGTGCTTTTCTGGAAAAGCATCCTGCTAATGTAGACGCTCTTTTTCCGGAAATACTTATAACGGAAAACTGTTCCGTTTTAAGCATTTCCGGAAAAAGGTGCCAGTGTAGACACAGCCTGATAGTGTAGTGGGGGGGAAGTGCAGGCATGCATCATTCAGAACAGGCAGCAGTTCTGGAAGATGCCGGTATCGTGCACCTTTCCAACCAGCCAATGCTGATGTCAGTGAAGTATCCCTTGTGACCCACAGAGGCCTGCAGCATCATCAAGAAGTGCCCCTTTCTGTTGATGAAATCTAAAGCATAGTGGTTAGGGGCCAGGATGGGGATGTGCATATCGTCTATGGTTCCCCCACAGGTGGGGAAGCCCATGGTGGCAAAGCTGTACACGATGCTGTCCACGTTACCCACAGTGACCACCCTCTGTACCAGCACCTGGTTAATGCCTGCACTACTTGTATGAGTATTTCCCTGACTGTGGATTTCCCCATGCTAAACAGGTTCCCGACATAGAGGTAGCTGTCCAGTGTGATGAGCTTGCACAGGGTGATGTCCACACACTTCTGCAGGGGGATGGTAGGTCTCATATGGGTTTCCTGATGCCTGAAGGCAGGGGAGAAGCACTCGCAGAGCTTGAGGAAGTTTTGCAACCACTGCTGGTCATATCATACTTGCAGGATGATGCAGTCCCACCAGTCCGAGCTCACCTTCTGACACGAGAAGTGGCATTCTGCAGTGTCCAGGGGATTGAGGGGCATGCAGAGCAGCAGGAGTGTCAGTATCTGGATGAGCAGGGTCTGCGGTCCACACTAGGGTTTGTTCTGCAGGTCCTGGTCCTCATCCTGCTGGAGCAACATGCAGGCAGTCTAGAAGTACTGCACCATAAGACACAGCACGAGACTGCTGAGCCTCGCACTGCTTTGCAGCAGCTCTGGCTCCATGCTGTAACGTGATGTGGCATTCGTAAGGGCAAGCAGAGCATGAGAAGGTGCATGTCCACTGTGTCCATTTTCTGTCCCATGAGAGAGGAGGCAGAGGAGAAGTGGCTTGTGAGACCCAGACATAGAGAGGATCCCCTGAAAGCATGCGTCACTGCTTGCCTGGCCAAGCAGCCAGAGGAAGTACCTGCCCTCCTGTTGCCCTCCCCAAAGTGCTTCTGGGGGCGCTAAGTCCGAGACAGGCTCCAGTCAATGCAGACGCACTATTTTGGAATAATCTAATTTTGATGCTTTCCCATAGTGGGGACATGCTATTTCGATGTTGTTAAATTAGGAGTTATTAAATTGGTTTTAGTAATTTCAAAATAATTTCCTAGTGTAGGTACGTTCTAAGGTGCTACAGGACTACTAGTTACATTTAGAGGCGCAATGAAACATGACTCTGCATGGGCAGTTGACAAAGCTTCCACTTGGGGAGGCAACAGCTTCCCAGCATAAACCCCACTTCCTTCCCAGCCCAGGTCCTATCCCCTTCCAACTGTCTCTCTCCTCTCATTCCTGAGCATCCTGTGTCCCTGCTCACTGCATGCTTAGTCCCTTTCAGCCAAATCCCTGAACCCCAGCAAATTATTTTTGAAAAAAAAAACCCCCACCCTCACTTTCCTGCAATTTCTTTCTCAACAAAATGGAGAAATGTTTTGTACCATGTGCCAGACATGCAGAAGGTACCTAATTAACAGCACTAAATCTGGGCAGATTGCTCCAGTATCACACAATGAGAGGAGTCATCATCCCATAAAGTCCCAAATTCAAATTCTCCTGTAATCCAGGAGCAGTGGCTACTGCATGAATAATGCAGAAAGATTTTGAAATTGTAAAAAACACTTTACAAAATTGCACTTCTCAGCACTTTCCATCTGATGACATCACAACACCTTAACTAAAAAACAATGAATTTACACAGACTTCTTGAGGCAGGCAAGTATTATTATTATCCTTTTTTTCAGATGGAGAAACTGAGGCATGGGATAATTAAGTTCCTTATACATTATTTTTTTTTAAATCAGTAGAAAAACTCCTCTTGAGACCAAGCCTAAAAATGAGGAGTTCAATGTCATACTGGAAGTCTGTTACAAGAAGGCCATTAAGAAAACCTCAGAGCTTCACATTTCTAGCAGAGTGGAGCACAGGCCACTGGCTGCATTGAGGTGGGGAGATCACCTGATACCCTAGCTTCCCCAGTACAAGAACTCGGCAGTGAGGCTGCACCTGAGCCTAACACAGTGTAAGGGCTGTCCCTGCCCCCCTGTGCCAGGCATACCTTATTCCCCCCACTCCTCATCCCTCCCACCAGCCTTTACCCCCTACATCCTCCCCCTCCCCTCCCATTCCCTCATTCCCCATTCCTTCCCTATGGCCTCTTCCCCCTCCCTCCTCACCCCTCTGCCTCATTCCCCATCCCTCCCCCCAGCCTTTTCCCCCTACCTCATCCCCCTCACTCCTCATCCCTCCCACCAGCCTTTCTCCCTACCCTCTCACCCCCCCCCCCCATTCCCTCATTCCCCATTCCTTCCCTATGGCCTCTTCCCCCACTTCCTCACCCACCTCTCCTCATTCCCTTCACTCCCCATTACTTCCCTGGGCCTCTTCCCCCAAACTCCACACCCTCAGACCTCTTCCCTCACCCCCCTCTCTTCATTCCCCTCACTCCGTATTCCTTCCCTACAGCCTATTCCCCCACCTCCTCACCCACCTCTCTCATTTCCCTCACTCCCCATTCCTTCCCCTGGCCTCTTCCCCCTACCTCATCACCCTCTCTCTCATTGCCCCCACGCCCCATTCCTCCCTCCAGACTTTTCCTCGACCTCCTAACCCTGCCTCCCTCAGGGTATGGCTACACTACAACGTTAATTCAAACTAACTTAGTTCGAATTAGTTAATTCGAACTAAGCTAATTCGAACTAACGGATCCAGACTAAAAAACTAGTTCGAATTAGCATTTTGCTAATTCGAACTAGCATGTCCACATTAAGTGGACCCTGAATCAGGGTAAAGGATGGCCGGAAGCAATGCCAGAAGGGCATCAGAGGAGGACTTGGAGCTTGGAGATGCTGTCTCAGGCTAGCCAAGGGCTGTGCTTAAAGGGTCCCGACCCCCACCCCGGACAGACAGTTCTCAGGGGTGCCCCGCTTGAAAAGCAGTCCTGGCTTGGATTGCATGGACTACCCACACTGGGCACATCACACCACTTGGCCATCAGACCGGCTGCACTTGCCGCAGGCTGCCATCTGGAGAGAGGGAGCAATCGGGGGGCTGCAGGAGAGCTTCCACACCCAGAAGCCCGCAGAGCCAGCCCAGTCCTCCCCATCAGGGGCTCGTGCCCCATTCCTCCCTCACCTCCTTCCACTTACCCTTCCCTAGCCCCTCTTCTTGATGTACAAAATAAAGGACAATTGTGTTCAAAAATGGAATCTCTCTTTATTGAACAAAACTGGGGGAGACTGGGAAAAGGAGGTGGGAGAGGGGAAGAGAGAGGCTGGGAGAGGGGAGGCCAACTAAAATGATGAGGGGTTGGGAACAGGTCCTATATGAAGAGAGGCTAAAGAGAGTGGGACTTTTCAGCTTAGAAAAGAGGAGACGGAGGGGGGACAGGATAGAGGTCTCTAAAAGCATAAGTGGGGTGGAGAGGGTGCATACAGAAAAGTTCTTCATTAGTTCCCATAAAGAAGGACTAGAGGACACCAAAGGAAAGGAATGGGTAGCAGGCTTCAAACTAGTAAGAGAAAGTTGTTCTTCACAAAGCAAAGAGTCAACCTGTGGAACTCCTTGCTGCAGGAGGCTGTGAAGGCTACAACTAGAACAGAGTTTAAAGGGAAGTGAGATCAAGTCATGGAGGCTGGGTCCATGGAGTGGTATTAGCCAGGGGGTAGGAGTGGTGTCCCTGCCCAAGGTTTGTGGAAGGCTGGAGAGGGATGGCACGAGACAAATGGCTTGGTCACTGTCTTCGGTCCATCCCCTCCAGGGTCCCTAGGGTTGGCCGCTGTCAGCAGACAGGCTACTGGGCTAGATGGACCTTTGGTCTGACCCAGGATGGCCATTGTAAGCTCAGGGCTCAGGGTCGGGGGTCTCAGTGGACCCCCTTGATTCTCTTGCACACCTGCTCCTGGGTGGCCAGGCTGGCAGTTCTCCTGCCCTAGACGGCTCTCCTGCCCTAGACGGTGCTGGCAGGCTTACCTGGCACGGGCACCGTAGCCAGCCCGTGCCCCTTTAAGAGGTCCGGGGCTGGGAGGGGGGCAGACGAGTTTCCCTGGTGTTGGCCAGAGTGGCCACCAGGGAAACCTGGGGAGGGCTAGCCTCCCACTAGTTCGAATTAAGGGGCTACACACCCCTTAATTTGAACTAGCTAGTTCGAACTAAGCTTAATCCTCGTAAAATGAGGTTTTCCTAGTTCAAACTTAGCGCTCCGTTAGTTCGAATTAAATTCGAACTAACGGAGCGCTAGTGTAGTGCCTATGAAAGTTAGTTCGAACTAACGTCCGTTAGTTCGAACTAACTTTGTAGTGTAGACGTACCCTCATTCCTCTCACTCCCCATTCCTTCCCCACTTCTTCCTCTCCCCCCCTCCTCATCCACACCCAACTCTAGTGCAGGGCACACAAAACAGGAAGCTTGTGGGGAGAGGACAAGAAGAGGAGGGGACTGGGCAGCTATCTCTACAGGGCTCATTGAGCCAGGCAACCCACCACCACCACTCCACACACTAGCAAGAGGGAGAGAGACTAGGGGAGAGCATGTGGGGAGAGGGCAAGGGGAAAAAAGTTCTCAGCAGCAGGCTCAATGGCAACTAGGCTGGGAAAGTGACACCAAATCCAATACCACTCCACACACTAGCAAAGGGAGGAGCCAACTGACAGGGAGAGTGCAAAGGAAAAGGGGGGGGGGTCACAAGGAAGAAGCCCACTTTGCCTACCCTGGGCCAAGGTGCAGGGAAAGGGAGCTGGATGGGGTGAGGGGCCAAGCAGGGAGGAGGCTGAGCAGAAGAAAAAAGCAGAGCAGGGCTAGAAATCCCCCCGGAGCCAGTGACATGAATGCAATTGCAGGCTGCCTTCTGACCATAGCTCCACAGGTGATTAATCAACCCCGCCCCGTCAGACAGCTAGCTCAGTGCATGGAGCCCTGAGCCTCTGCCTGGGCAGGGCTGAGGAATCACCTGTGAAGCTGGGCTGCCACGCAGCTTAGAGGGAACACTGCTTGTGGCTGTAATTGGAGTCTTGTGTCTGTGCCATGCAGGTTCAGGGGCAGGCTGCTGAGGAGGCTCCCTGCTGCTCTGCCTTCCCAGCTGCCCTGGAACCTGCCTGAGCCCCACTAACATTCCACAGCAACCCATGTGGCCATTGGAGTTAGGGAGGGGAGAGGTGGGGTCTGCACAGCCCCAGCTTTAGATAGACTGTGCCTCGTTTTGCCTTACAGACCAGACACCCATGACTCTACGCTTGGCAGGACTAGATTTTTATTGGGAAACGCTGATTTCATGACACACACAAATCGAGAAAAATATTTCCAGTGATAACTGAAATTTACAGATAGGCAAAGTAAGACAAATACTGCTTGAGAACTTACAAATATATGAATTAAGGATATATCTTTTGTATATTTTGATATAGTACAGACCAGGCACAAGGAGTGCAGGAGAGAGGTCTCTGTACCCTGTCCTCACCCTGGTAAGTCTTCTAGTGTATTAATAAACTAATAAAGTATATGGCTTTCAGTACCTCGACTATTTTGCTTGGAGGGATGTAGGAGGGGGCGCAGGGTCTGAGAGGGAGTTGTGACCTGGGAGAAGGGGGGAAAGAGGGTGCAGTGGTTATATCATTACCCCATCTCTCTTATTGGTATGATGACATTATAAATGATGATTGCAACTGTAATCCTTCTTGTGCAATGAATGAGGCAGGGGTTCTGTGAGAAAAATACTATGGACATAATAATGTAAAATGGCAATACGTGGTCCATCTAGCCCAGTATCCTGTCTCTGACAGTGGCCAGTGCCAGGTGCTTCTGAAAATTGGAAATGTAGGGACACTGGGAGCATATGGTTATGTCCTGGACCACCTTTGCTATTAACTTATAATGGATCTATGAACTTACCTAATGATTTTCTGAACTCATTAATATACATGAGCCCCCCGGTCCCCACCTCCCATCTGAGATCAAGTGTGTCCGGTATTTTTTTGAAGTCATCTGGTAACCCTGTACGTATCTCTGTCCCCTTCATCCCTTGCATTTCAGAAAAGCGGCTTCCTTCTTTTCCTCCACATTGATTTGGCAGCATCATGAGGAGCACTGAGGGCATGAGAGACTGATTCCCTGCCTTCAGTTCTTGTGCCTAATGCCACAATGGCCTCTGATAGCCAGGAAAAGCAATTTAATGCAGGGAAAGGCTTTCTCAGAGCCTGGAGCTCCAGGCTGACAGGTGGTCCCTTTAGAGAATTTTGTTGTTAAGCTCTAACAAGCCTCTATTGATCATGTGCCAACTGTGATTTTTTTTCTATAGACCTATAACTTGACTACATTTGGGAAGATTTAAAAAAACCAACAAAAGGTCCATCTCTGAAAGTAGGATGCTCTCTCAACAAAATTGCAACTCTCATGCAGAGGATATGTGCTTTAGCTTCTCAAATAGAGGTAAGGATTTTTTTTAAATGGACAAAATATAACCTGGATCTGTTCTCAAAAACAGTTGAAGCAAATCAGTGTGAGCCAAGCTCCTGGCATGGGCAATGTGGCTAAAGTTTGGAAAATTGGAAAGCTCTTACAACAGAAAGTGTTAGGTAATCCTTAACTACCAACTCCACCAACAATAAATAAAATACAATGAAATAAAAGAAAATAGTTCCTGTTTTAGCACTTTCAAAGAAACATGCCTGTCATATGAGTGGGAAAGGTATTCTCACAGATTAAAGTGGTTAGTATTTTTTTTAGTTAAGATCCCAAATAAAGAATAGCCAGAGAAATTGCTCTTGAAATTCTGAAAGTGATGAACAAAACAATACATATTTCTTATTTATATCTTAATTTTGTTTTCCCCCATGAGAACAGTTTTGAGTTTCCCCACGCCACATAGTGGACAGGGCCATGGTAAAGTGAGGATGGAGCCTCAGGGCAGAGCTGAACCTCGATCCAGATGCCAGGCCCACAAGAGGTTAATCTAAACTAAGAAAAAAATACTATAAAGCCCTTAAGCTAGGTCTACACTATGGACCTTATAGCAGCACAGCTGCACCATTGTAATGGCTTCTATGTGGTCACTCTATGCTGGTAGGAAAGAGTTGACCCACGAGCATAATTAAATCATTGGTAAGAGACACTTACACACTGGCAAGTTGCTGTCGACACTTACTCTCTTATTGGTGAAACTTATGTTCATCAGGGGTATTTTTTCACTTCCCTGAAAAAAAGCTTTCCCAACAAAGTCTTAGTTTATCCAAATCATTTTTCAGTTCTCATGCACTGCAATAACCTCATGCTGATAGTCCATTGTAACTTTGACTTTGACTTAAAAGCAGTGGGATTTTTGTTGAATGTTTTTCGTTGACAAAACAAATATTCATTGAATATAATATAATTTACTTTTTATTTCATTGCAAGATTTTTCTTTGTAGTTATAGATTAATTTTATAAGTTTTTTAAAAGGAAAAATGTAGCTAGAGAAATATAGTTATTAAATAATTTAATTTTTATTTAATTTATTGAAATACAAAACCAATTATAACTTATTTAAAACCTTAAAGGCTTTCAGTTTTTTAAATACACTTATGCTTATAGATAATTAAATAATGTATTTATATTTGCAGTCCAGGCAGAGCAGTGGGTTGTTTGATAAACTGGTTGGTTTTGCAGGGACATTTTGGTTAAACTACAATATGATTGACCTACCTCTTCATTCAGACATACTTACATTTATTTAAAATGGGCATTCCAAAGGACTTTCCTTTACAGCTATCTCTGCCTAATCCATAACAAAGGAAGGAGAAAATCTGTCTGACTGGATATTTTCATTCTGCATAGTTGGATGGGTCCATAAATTCAGTAGTGATCAGTTGTTCAGATTCCATACAGACTGTTACAAGAGGCAGAATCAGATATTTTGACTGACTTGGCTAACTCTCCACTGAAGAGCCCCTCCACAAAGTTGTTTCCACAACTGCTGTTGTATCTGAATGAAACACTCTTTCATATATTTAACAATAGCAGAAAATCTGCCCAACAACTAAAAAGCAGAATTTCCCAACCGAAATAACCTCGAAGGTTATCCATAAACTGTAAGAATATGGTTATCCACCATCTCTTCCTTAAAAACCCAAACAATATTATTGAGCAGCTACTGCACAGGAGAAAAAAAACATGGTGTGATGAATTTATGGACCCATTTTTCTATCCATAACAAATTTTGCTGGTGAAACACATTTTCTAATTCTCACTTCAGAGAATGGGTCCATAAATGTATTAGTGATGGGATTTTTGTAGCATTAACCCTGCCATAAAATCTCAATTATTGGATGGGCTGACAGTGAGCTACAGCTTGTAGAACTGACCTGCTGAAGTCTGCTTCACCCAACGGAAGACCCTCATTCTTGTAGAATTCTGTGACCATATATAGCAGTGTTAAGATTGCCACCCTGCAAAACTGTTCAATTGTGAACTGGACCCTATGGCCCATGAGGCTGCTTTTGGCCCATGAGGCTGTAAGTTTGAATGGTGGAGATTACTCCTTAACTTTACATTCCTTGGAAATTCCCTCTTGCACTGCCAACTTCTGCCCTCCCCCAGGGTATAGCTTTATATAAGAGTACTGGGAAGTTTTCTGTCCCCTAACCTAGTTGTGTATTAGAACAAATACAACAGAAGTTTTACTGAAGGACTGTTCTCTAAAGTAGATCTTAATTGACAAACTATTTCTTTCAGATGAACTGGATAACAGCAAAAATCAGGGAGTGACATCTTCTGGGATTAGTGGTAGAAAGAAATTATTTCAGGAGTGGATGAGGGGTGTGTCTACAGTACCACCATTTCATTATGGTTGGGGGGAACCCACAATTCTGAGGAAGGACAGAGAGAGTGCGTCTACACTGCACTGTTATTTTGAGATAACTAGTGTTATTTTGAAATCACAATGCAAGCGTCTACACAGCCATTCTGTAATTTTGAAATAATTTCTAAATAATGGACAGCTTATTCCGAAATCTGTAAACATCATTCTATGAAGAATAATGCCTCTTCCAAAATAGCTATTTCAAAATAAGGCCTGTGTAGACACTCCACTGCTGCTATTTGGAAATAGCCCCACACCAGGGCCATTCTAAGTCATACCTTCCCAATGGATCCTGGGGCTCTAAATCAAGATAGCATTAGGGAAGCCTGCCTCAGTAATTTTAAGGCTTCCCTACAGTATAGATGTGCCATTTTGAAATACAATATTTCAAAATAACTATTCCAGAATAGCTTATTTCAAAACAATCGTGCAGTGTAGACATTCCCAGAGAGGGCTCCCAACTCTGACACTCTTCACATAGGTGTTATGTTGCTAGAAACCTTATTTACCAGGAAATGTACTGACCTTCTGGAAAAGGATTAGAAAGGAGAACCTGAGCATACACATAATAGCAGAAAAGATCCCATAGAGCTATGTTGTGAATGGAAGGAGGGAGTTGGCAAATGTCATTCCAGAGCCTTTAGCCATTCTGGGTATGTCTACATTACCCTCCTAGTTCGAACTAGGAGGGTAATGTATCCATACCGCACTTGCTAATGAAGCCCGGGATTTGAATTTCCCGGGCTTCATTAGCATAAGCGGGGAGCCGCCATTTTTAAATCCCTGCTGCTTCGAACCCCGTGTAGGGCTCGAACTAGGTTTCATTTTAGCCAGGACATTTTTTTTGTTGGTTTTTGGGGGGGGGGGAGGCGGGGAGAGGATTTGTCAGGTGGTTTTAGTTACAATCTGCACTTTAATTATGGATCATTTGGAAAAGTATCCCATACTTCATAGCTTGGGTCAGTATGGATATAATAACTTGTTGATCTACAAATTGCACCTTAATTGACTCTGAAAAAGAAACCTAGCCCTTGAAAGTCAGGATAATTAATCCAGCAGCATTTCAGTATTTTGCACCATAATTTTAAATGGTCACAATTGTAGATCTTTATTATTACTATGAAGATATTTATTACTATGTAGTCTGTACATATTTTACCAGTAGTAAACATAATAAGTTAGCATCATATACATTTTAAAGATCATGTAAGATCGTGTAAATAAACACAAATTAAGACACAACTGAATTACAGAAAGTGACTTATGCATGTTTTACTCTCTTCGGGTATGTCTACACTACCCCGCTAGTTCGAACTAGCGGGGTAATGTATGCATACCGCACTTGCTAATGAAGCCCGGGATTTGAATTTCCCGGGCTTCATTAGCATAAGCGGGGAGCCGCCATTTTTAAATCCCCGCTGCTTCGAACCCCGTGCAGCACGGCTACACGGGGCTCGAACTAGGTAGTTCGGACTAGGATGCCTATTCCGAACTACCGGTACACCTCGTTTCACGAGGAGTAACGGTAGTTCGGAATAGGAACCTAGTCCGAACTACCTAGTTCGAGCCCCGTGTAGCCGCGCTGCACGGGGTTCGAAGCAGCGGGGATTTAAAAATGGCGGCTCCCCGCTTATGCTAATGAAGCCCGGGAAATTCAAATCCCGGGCTTCATTAGCAAGTGCGGTATGCATACATTACCCTGCTAGTTCGAACTAGCGGGGTAGTGTAGACATACCCTATCTCTGAAAACCCGTGGAGATCAGGAGAGATCCCAAATGATTGCAAAAAGGCAAATGCAGTGCCCATCTTTAAAAAAGGGAAGAAGGACAATCCAGGGAACTACAGACCGGTCAGCCTCACCTCAGTCCTCAGAAAAATCATGGAGGAGACCCTCAAGGAATCCATCTTGAAGCACTTGGAAGTGGGGAAAGTGATCAGGAATAGTCAACATGCATTCACCAAGGGCAAGTCATGCCTAACCAATCCAATTAGCTTCTATGATGAGGTAATTACCTCTGTCGACATGGGAAAGACAATGGATGTGATATACCTTGACTTTATGGTCTGGATAAGAGCAAAAAGCAGGGAGCAAAGCTTTTGATATGGTCTCCAACAATATTTTTGCCAGCAAGTTAAGGAAATGTTTATTGGATAAATGGTCGGTAAGCTGGATAGAATGGATGGTAAAATGGATAGAAATCTGACTGGAAGGTGGGGCCCAATGGATAGTAATCAACGACTCAATGTCACGCTGGCCGTCGGTTTCCAGCGGAGTGCCCCAAGGATCAATTCTAGGACTGGTTTTGTTCAACATCTTTATTAATGACCTGGACGAGGGGATGGATTGCACCTCAGCAAGTTGGCAGATGACACTAAACTAGGGGGAGAGGTAGATAAATTGAAGGGCAGGGATATGGTCCAGAATGACTTAGACAAATTGGAAGATTGGGCCACAAGAAATCTGATGAGGTTCAACAAGGACAAGTGTAGAGTCCTGCACTTGGGATGGAAGAATCCCAAGCATTGTTACAGGCTGGGGACCAACTGGCTAAGTAGCAGTTCTGCAGAAAAGGACCTGTGGATTACAGTGGATGAGAAGCTGGATATGAGTCAACAGTGTGTCCTTGTAGCCAAGAAGGCTAATGGCATATTAGGTTGCATTACAAGGAGCATTGCCAGCAGATCTAGAGAAGTGATTATTTCCCTTTATTTGGCTCTGGTGAGGCCACATTTGGACTATTGTGTCTAGTTCTGCCCCCCTTCCTGCTCCTCCTCATTATACAAAGGATGTGGATGCATTGGAGAGGGTCCAGCGGAGGGCAACCAAAATGATTTGGGGTGTGGAGCACATAACCTATGAGGAGAGACTATGAGGCGAGACCTATGACAGAGGGATTTGGGTTTGTTTAGCCTGCTGAAGAGAAGAGTGAGGGGGGATTTGATAGCAGCCTTCAACTTCCTGAAGGGAGGTTCCAAAGAGGCTGGAGAAAGGCTGTTCACAGTAGTGACAGATGGCAGAACAAGGAGCAATGGTCTCAAATTACAATGAGTTGGATATTAGGAAAAACAATTTTACTAGGAGAGTCATGAAGTACTCGATTGGGTTATCTAGCGAGGTGGTGGAATCTCCATCCCTAGAGGTTTTTAAGTCTTGGCTTGACAAAGCCCTGGCTGGGTTGATTTAGTTGGGACTGGTCCTGCCTTGGACAGGGGGCTGGACTTGACCTCCTGAGGTCTCTTTCAGCTCTATGATTAAAGCCAGAGGTGTTAGGATTGAAGTAATCTCTGAATAACCCGTCAGCTAGGTTGTGATGAAACAGATGAACCTCTGCTAGTAGGTCTAGAATGGATCGTACTATTGGTAGAAGGGTCACAGACATGCCTGAGGTCTGAAAACCAGGGATGTCTGCACCAGAGCTGAATAATCAGAATCTCTGTAGTTTGTTGCCTTCATAGCAATCTGATGGTGCATGGGGAAAAGAGCAAATGCATGTAGCAGAGATTTTGTCCATCAGTTCCCTTGGTAGATGATCTCTCCTCCTGGCATAGCAACTACTTGTCTTGATATTGTAGCTGGGTGCACAGAGATCCCTTGTTGGTTTCCCAAAGGTCTGGCGGAAGCATCATATCGCCCTTGTCTATGCTTTTACAGCTGAGCTAATCCTGTGTGGCAGTTTCTGTTTAATATGCATGGCTTGAATTGACATTGTTTCTCTTTATCCACCTGAAGAAGGATATAGCTTCCACTTGTAATCAGCTGCTCTGTGTGCTTCCCCATCCCATCTGCTTACATATGCTATGGCAGTCATGCTGGCTATGAATAAAGTATGTGTCTTGTGTTTAAGGTAGAGAGTGCCTAAAGGGCTAGCCAAATCACCCACAGTACCAAAAGGTTTATGGTGCAGTGAGATTCTGTTCATAACCATTGAACTTTTATATGTAGAGATGTGTGATCTCCACAGCCTTAAGGTGGGGTCTCAGCAATTATGCCAGGTGGATACTATCTATGAAACTTGCCAGATATAACGATCACTTGAGGAACATTTTATTGTGGTGTGAAGTCTGCAAAAGTGTTACAGCTGAAATTGCAAATGTGAAGAGTCAGTACCACAGTGATCTGAGATGAAATCTCAGAGGCACTTGGAAGAGAGGAAAGTGATGAGGAATAGTCAGCATGGATTCACAAAGGGCAAGTCATGCCTGACCAATCTGATTAGCTTCTATGATGAGGTAACTGGCTCTCCTGCCTCTCTCTCTGTCTCTCTTTTTCTCTTCTTCTCCCCCTCCTGCCTCTCACTCGGGGGACCGTGGAGCCCAAACAACCGCGCTTGCTCCCCCGCGGCGGCCCGGCTGAGCAGCGCAGAAGTCAGCTGAGCATCATGGCGGGAGGTGAAGGGGGGTGCGAAGGGGGATGGGGAGGTGACGTACGTGGCCAGGCCCCGCCCCTTGGCCATATACATCACCGCCCCACCCCCTTTCCCCTCTCACCAGTGTTCTCACTGTTGTTGT
This sequence comes from Pelodiscus sinensis, assembly GCF_049634645.1. Classification (NCBI taxonomy): domain Eukaryota; kingdom Metazoa; phylum Chordata; order Testudines; family Trionychidae; genus Pelodiscus; species Pelodiscus sinensis. The sequence continues at coordinate 15,662,627 of NC_134723.1, forward strand.
AGTGTAATGGTTACAGCCAGCATTTCAGCATTACAGAGTCACAGACTTTGGGCTAGTATATATATTTTAGATTATGGTCCTTTAAAGATGGCTTATTTTTAAAAAAAGGATATTGAAAACTTAAAATTTAATGTTTTAGATTAATACTTTTTAGTGATTCTACTTCTATTGCAATAACTCCTTCTTATAATAGGCACTGTACAGAATAGGATGACACAGTTCCTGACTCAAAAGTCTGCAGTAAAAAACCCTGATTCCTGCAAGTGTACATCATGAGATGAGGGTCAAAAAGGGAAAATGGCACAGTAAAGGTGTGGTAGGAGAGAGATATAATGAAATATCAGTTCAATTAAAAATCAGTTTTCATACACATATAAACACTATTCTCACTGTTGTTGTAGTGTAATGGTTACTATATCCAGGCCCGCTGACAGCAATTCCAGACCCCAGGAATGACACAGTCTGCCTGACATTTTGGTGGGGCTGTATATGTCCTGTTGGCGTCAGGCGAACTGCTGTTGGTTGCACTGCTGACATGTTCCCAGCCAGTGAGCAATAAATTGTATGTGCACCAAAGTATGTAGAGATGTGCACCACACATCTGTTGTATGCATTTTTTGAAAAGTTACCACAAAGATAATTGTCTAACCAGGACAGGTTAGGTATTTTAGAACACACTACTGAAGGAATTAAATTTACAGTGTAAGAGAAATAAAAATATGAAACGTATAGACAAGTCAAAACATTAAAATAACACATTTCAAAAGGATAAAATTACATAAAATATGTGTGCATTGCTGGAAGCACCAAGAAATAACAACAGCAATATTACATGTATGTGCTGGGAGGTGTGTGTGAAAGGGTATGTCTACACTACTGCACTAATTCAAACTAACTTAATTCGAATTAGTTAATTCGAACTAAGCTAATTTGAACTAGTGCATCTAGACCTAAAAACTAGTTCGAATTAGCATTTTGCTAATTCGAACTAGCATGTCCACATTGAGTGGACCCTGAACCGAGATTAAGGCTGGCCGGAAGCAGTGCCGGCAGGGCATCAGATTAGGACTTAGAGCGTGGAGCTGCTGTCTCAGGCTAGCCAAGGGCTTTGGTTAAAGGCCCCCACCCTGGACAGACAGTTCTCAGGGGTTCCCCGCTCGCTTGTCTAACTTGATGAGGGACAGCAAAGCAGTTCTGGCTTGGAGTGCCCTCAATGCCCACACTCGGCACATCACAGCACTCGGCCATCAGCCCGGCTGCACTTGCCGCAGGCTGCCATCCGGGGGGAGGTCAATCGGGGGGCTGCAGGAGAGCTTCCACCCCGAGGAGCCCACAGAGCCATCCCAGTCCTCCCCATTGGGGGCTCGTCCCCCATTCCTCCCTCACCTCCTTCCACTTACCTCTCCCTAGCCCCCCTTCCTGATGTACAAAATAAAGGACATGTGTGTTCAAAAATAGAAACTCTCTTTATTGAACAAAACTCAGGGAGACTGGGAAAAGGAGGTGGGAGAGGGGAAGAGAGAGGCTGGGAGAGGGGAGGGCAACTAAAATGATCAGGGGTTTGGAACAGGTCCCATATGAAGAGAGGCTAAAGAGACTGGGACTTCTCAGCTTAGAAAAGAGGAGACTGAGGGGGGATATGATAGAGATCTATAAAAGCATGAGTGGTGTGAAGAGGGTGCATAAAGAAAAGTTCTTCATTAGTTCCCATAATAGAAGGACTAGAGGACACCAAATGAAATGAATGGGTAGCAGGCTTCAAACTAATAACAAAAAGTTGTTCTTCACAAAGCAAATAGTCAACCTGTGGAACTCCGTGCTGCAGGAGGCTGTGAAGGCTAGAACTAGAACAGAGTTTAAAGAGAAGTTAGATAAATTCATGGAGGCTGGGTTCATGGAGTGGTATTAGCCAGGGGGTAGAAATGGTGTCCCCTGGCCTCTGTTTTGGAAGGCTGGAGATGGATGGCACGAGACAAATGGCTTGGTCATTGTCTTCGGTCCATCCCCTCTGGAGTAGCTGGTGTTGGCCGCTGTCGGCAGACAGGCTACTGGGCTAGATGGACCTTTGGTCTGACCCAGTACGGCCGTTCTAAGCTCAGGGCTCAGGGTCGGGGGTCTCACTGGACCACCTTGATTTTCATGCAAACCTGCTTCTCGGTGGCCAGGCTGGCAGCTATCCTGCCCTAGATAGCCACTTTCCTGAGCCTAGTGCGGAGATCGTGGATGAGGTCCACGATCTCCGCACTAGACCAGGCGGGTGTCCGCCTCTTGCGGGCCCGGGCAGGCTCCTGTGAGCCGCCAGCCTGGTCCCGGGAAGAGGCGGAGGGCTGGGTGGCAGCGGGTGGCTGGTTCGGGCTGTGCCAGGTGCAGGGTCTGCTGGCTGGGTGCTGGCAGGCTTGCACCTAGCACAGGCACCATAGTCAGCCCGTGCCCCTTTAAGGGCTCCAGGGCCGGGAGGCAGGCAGAAGAGTTTCCCTGGTGTTGGCCAGAGTGGCCACCAGGGAAAGCTGGGGGGGGCTAGCCTCCCACTAGTTCGAATTAAGTGGCTACACACCCCTTAATTCGAACTAGTTAATTCGAACTAGGCGTTAGTCCTCGTAGAATGAGGTTTACCTAGTTCGAATTAAGCGCTCCGCTAGTTCCAATTAAGTTCGAACTAGCGGTTTGTATATGTAGCGCCTATTAAAATTAATTCGAACTAACACCTGTTAGTTTGAATTAACTTTGTAGTGTAGACATACCCAAAGAGACTGTGTGAGAGAGACACACAGATAGACGGAACAGTGTGTGTGTGAGAGAGACAGACAGGACAGAGAGAGTGGGGGAGAGACTATGAGCTGGCTGCTGGTGAAATCAAGGAAGGCAAGCAGGCAGGCAGGCAGGCACTGGCGTAGCTTGCCTTAGACTGCACGCAGCAAGCTCCATTTGACTTGAGTCCTCCTGAATGATAGGGTCTATACCTTCTCTCCTTGGAAGAGATGGGGTATAGAAGCAGGGGGACACTTTGACAGCAGCACCACCCTCTGCACAGAAAGGATGAGGGTGCCTGGAGTAGCTGCTGTGGCCTGACCCAACTCCCAGGCTGCAGGCCTTATACAGGGCCTGAGCAACACTAGGGCTGCAAGGAGGCAGCCAAGGTAGGAGAAGATAGCAAGTCCACACATCCTTGCCAATGATGAAGCAGGGGCTACATGACGACTGGCAATGGGTCACAGAGACAAAGTGGTTATAGGGGGTTGGGTGCCCTGGGAGAGGAGGACCCCAGATTATGGGTGTACTGTCCTGGGGCAGTACCACAGGGGAAGTGGCATCATGAACTGGAAAGATAACGGGGCCTGAAGTAGAGCAGAAGAAGACAGATAACTGGGGGTGAGACACCAGCAAACAGGGGATGCTCCAGGGCTGAAAGAGCTAATTCCCAGATAGACCAATAGGAGTGACACAGTGATGAGTCTTGACCTGTAACAAGTACTAAGAAGGGGCTTTGCCTTGATTGTCTCTAGAGGTTTGTAGTCTGATGTCATTATTACTAGCTAATCATGGGTGAACCAATGGAATCAACCCACTCCAAACCCCACAGCCAGAAGCCATTTTTCTATTTGGGCATACCCCTGTTCATTCTGTGACAGAGCTCTGACTACTGCAATACGCTACCCCCTGCTCTTGCAGAAGAGCTACATTGAAGGTTTTCTCTGATGCACCACACTGGAATGTCAGTGGCTTCCCTGGCTGGTAATACTTCAGAACAATGGCATCCATTAGCATTTGCTTTAGCGTGTCAAATGTTTGCAGCTGGGGATCTGACTAGACCCTCTTAACAACTGGCCTTTTGAGTGGACAAATGAATTCCACTTCTGCATCCGGGTGTTACAGAACTTTGACAGAAAATAATACCAGTCCTGTGAAGGACTGTACCACTTTCGCATCCACTGGAGTTGGCATGTCTCTGACTGCTTTTGTCTTTTTGGGATCTGGTTGTAGTTCCACAGCTGTGAGAAGTCCAATGTACAGTCACCTCACAGTGATTGAATTTTCTGGGTTAAGTTTCACGTTCCTGTCCCTGCATTGCTGTAGAAGACCTTTAAGTTTTCAATTGTAGTTTCACTTGGCTTCTGTACCACTGCTCCCTTCACCTACAAAAATAATATCATCTGTAATTATTTTATTCCCTTGCAGCCCTTGGGTGAGTCTACTTTGGAACAGCTCCTACGCTGGATTTATGCCCACTGGCAAGTGCAACCATGTGTAGCAACCAAATGGTGTTACAAAGATTGCCAGCATGCTGGACTCTCTCTCCAGGGTTATGTGCCAAAACCCATTTTTCATATCACAGGCTGCAAAAAGTCTTACTTTGGCAAGTTCTTTCAAGATGTGTTTAACAGTGGGAAGTGCAAAGTGGCATCTTTTCAATGCCTGGTTCAGTGGCTTTGGGGCTATGCAAGTGCACAATTTGCCCGGTGGCTTCTTTATCATTATTGTGCTACTTACCCATGTTGTACAAGTGCTTTGTCACCCCTTAAGTGCTGGATTGCACAGTGCCACTGGAATTTTCCTTCATGGCAAGCACACAGATTGTACTGTGAAGTCTACTTCCAGGTGCAGTTTTCCCTTGTGACAATGGCCAACTTATTTCTCTTGTGACAATGGCCAACATTGTCTGTGGGAACTCCCTCTTTTGCTTCTTGCACAGCAACTAGAAAATTCTGATGCTGCACCTTCATGAAATCTTAGACTGCAATGACCACATTTCCCAAGTAGGTTCTGCAACGCTTACCACCCACCAACCCAAATTTCAATTGGTACTTACTGTTTTTTATTTCAATGCTGTGCATGGCTCTATGTAGTTAGTTGTTTCCAGACTAACTTCACTCATTCCCTGTTCCCTTGTTGTCCCCTCAAGAATAACCCATTCAGGGCATATGACCCAAGCTTCATTGATCATGACTGTGCGGGGCAGAGTGGCTGCCCATTGATGCAGAGGGTGGGCAAAGTCTGACCCCACTCTCTCACTGGACTGGAAATCAGGAGGCATGGCTAGGACTATCAAAAGCCAGCCCAGGAGCTCAGTCAGGCCCCAGCCATCAGAGGAAGCAGACGCCTGCCCAGTGCTCCCAGGCTGGGAGCCTGAGGACTGGCCCAGATCCCCACGCCTACCAAAGGCTGAGGACTGGCCTGGACTAGCAGACCTGCCAGAGACCCAGGTACCCACGAAGAGGGGAAATAGAAGTAGCCCAGTGATAGCCGACCACAGTTTGACTGAACCAGAGCTGGGATCAGTGTGTTGCAGTCTGGATCCCTGCTGACCCCGTAGCAGACCACTTTGCCGCTGTTAGGGCCCTGAGTTGGGACACATTGGATAGGTGGGCCCATGTCCCCCCTGCCACCCAATCCTTGAGCAGCAGTCTCCCCCCTCAGCCACTTCAGGCCAACTGTCTGTGTATCCTGGATCTCCGCCCAAGCAAGGAGACCTGGCTGTTTGCTTTGCTGCCCCACCCAGAACCAGGGCCCAGGCTATTGAACTCTGAAACTGTTTGCTTTGCTGCTCCACACTAAACGAGGGCCTGGGCTCCTGATGTCTGGAACTGTTTATTTGCCATCCTGGGCTACTGAACCTTGGGACTGTTTGTTTGCTGCCCTGTCCTGAACCAGGGCCTGGGCTACTGAACCTTGGGACTGTTTGTTTGCTGCCCTGTCCTGAACCAGGGCCTGGGCTACTGAACCTTGGGACTGTTTGTTTGCTGCCCTGTCCTGAACTAAAACCTGTACTTCTGTAACTGTTTGTTTGCTGTCCCACCCAGGGCTTGGGGCATTCTTTTGCTGGGACTGTTTGGTTGTCTTACTGCCTCACCCTGAACCAGGGCCTGGGCCATTGACTGTCAGTTTATTGTCCTGCCCTGAATCAAGGCCTGGGCCCCAACTATATTGAGCATTTGTTTACTGCCCTGCCCTGCATCCAGCCTTGTGACTGTTTGTCATATTGCCTGCCCTGTCCCAGGGACCAGGCCTCTCATTATATAGATTGGCTTATGGACTGCTGACCTGCCCTGACCATAGGCTCGAGACCCAGAACCCCAGTGACTACGGGGTCATAGGCAGAGTGGCTGCCCACCGACCTGGATGGGAAAGATCCCCTCTGTGAGCCCCAATGGGCTACAATGATATACCATCCTCCACATAGCTTTATTTTTGACAAACACAGTTACACACACAGTACTGAATCATGTGTCATAACAATGACACTCCACTTGAACTTCATTCACCAAACCATATGAGATTTATGTGACCCTCTGCATCCTGCAATGCCTGATGGTCATGACACTTCACATTAATTCCACTATGTAATCCATGAGCCTTGACTGATTGACACACCATGTCATCTGTCCTCAATACCATGATGCTCCTCACACATACTTCACCAAAAATGTTCAGCCTCATTTACCTCAAATTGGGACACATCGCTTGGGCCAGTTATCCCCACACAATTCTGGTGCACAATGCCTTCTTCAGTGATACACTTCCTAAACCCCATCTGCTCATTTTGCCCCATGGCCTGGTGTGTCCCCATGCCATCAGTCTCCTTTATGCCATGATGAATCACCATCCCCATTATGTTCCCCTCTGATATACCAACACAGTCCCTATGATGCACTCCCATGGCTGCCTGCCCAATTTATCACATGATGAACATCCCTTTTATATCCTGCAATGCATCTACCAAGCAATAGTCCACCAACCCCATATCACTCATAATCCCATGATTCTCCCCATACTTCTGTGCACAGTCTACAGCATAATCCTTGTCCAGCTATCATGAGAGTTAGTTTGCCCTTCCCAAGTGGTGACAAAGGAGTCAATGCATCCTTCCCAGGGGAGGGATGGTTGAGCTCCCTTTGAGAGATTCCTTCCCATCCCAGTGGACTACTCAGTGCAATCTCCTCTTTAGAAAAAGTCAATCACAGCCCTGCTTTTGAATTATCACATTACATCTTAATTTCCAGGTGGAGTGGTTTATTTCTGGTTATGTTACTGTGTCATTATTATTAGGTTTGTAATGAAAAGCTAGCTTCACAGTTAATTTAGGTGAGACTAGTGTCTTTACTCTGGTACAATATCATTCAGATTTAGGTCAGGCAAATGAAGAGTATCAAAACACTTTGTTGCGGCAGAGAATTGAGATAATTATTTAGCACGACTTTCACTAAGAACAGGGCAAACTTGAGCATTATCATTTAAAAAGGAATACAAAAATGTAGGCACTGGTTGGGGGGGGGGAGCATTTAACCATGTGCTCATTCCCCAGAGTCCAACAGAAGGGCAATGCTCACTAAAATTAATATTTGCACTTCAGCTCCTCTATGTATAACTATTCACCTGGAACAGATTATTAGAATTATGTACCATGTTCCTGTCTTATTTCTGAACAAAGTAATAAGCATGAATATTATAATTTGGTTTCATTTCATGGCTCATTCTTGCCACGCTGCTTGACTCATTCTTAGGACATATGCCTTTGCTTTTTTTTTTTTTTTTTTTTTTTTTTAAAGAAAGCTAGCTTAAAGGGAAAAAAATCTTATTTAATTAAAAACCTCTAAGCACACTTTATGGAAGTGTTCTGTAGAACTTCACTGAGATCAGAACAATTGGGGTTCATAGAAATTTAATATGAAATTACTTTTTAAAACCCATTGAATTTAACACGAGAATACATCTTTTCTATAAGAGATTTTAAACCTCCCTATAGAATTTAAATAAGAATTATCGCTCTACTATAGAGAATGTTATAAGTACATTTTTCCATGTTTTAAAAAAGTGTTACATGATACTAAATCTTATAGGAATTTTCCATACTGCATATCCAGCTATTTATACACTCAATACTTTTACAAGGAGCTATATACAGCAGGGGTATGGACATCTGCAGGCTAATAATTTACTCAAGAATGGACATTGTTCATAACTCTTAAATGTTTGTAACTCTGAACAAAATCTGATGGCTCATCTTTTAAAAATTTGCAGCTGAGCACTGAGTTAATACAGCATTAAAACTTTACCATGGAGAAGAAAAATGCTCTTTTCACTTTTTTTTGTAGTTTACGTTTGACATGGCACTGTACAGTTTTTTGTTTGTTTGTTTGTTTGTTTGTTTGTTTGTTTGTTTTTGGTCTTTGCTGCTGCCTGATTGCATACTTCTGACTACAAATGCAATATGTAGTTCACTGGTCAGTTCGTAATTCCGATGTTTGTAACTCTGAGGCTCTACTATACACCATTCTATAACCTGTGAACTATAATAATTATTTGCAAAAATGATTTACCAAAGTTAAGGTTGCCCAGTGCTGCCTTGTGTCCTTCCAGAATTTCAAGTGAACTTATACATAAGCCTCTGAAATCAGGAACCTTACAGTTAATGACAAAAATGTAAACTTCTGAAAATCAGAAAATACAAAGTTAAAGTACACATCAGTCTCACAAGGTAAACCTAACTCTGCCCTCTGGAGCTTGAAATAACCACTGAGAACAGTTCAGTAAGGGTGGCACCATATTTAGAAGACACAAGGCACAACTAAGAGAATGTGCCATTATTTGTACTATTTTGTTTTCCACAGATTTGAATTCCAGCATGTATCTTTAAGCACTCTAATTGTCATTGATGGTATTAGGTGCAGCTATACTGAATAATATAGTTACTAGCTGGAGCAGGTTGGCAGAACTGTCATTATGATATGAGGAGATATGTTTGTATACCTTAAAAGATCAAATATGCCTCATTTCAGCACTGAGTTCTGTATTTTGTGAAAGCAGAAGATTATATGTTTTCTTGCCAACAGGGTTTGTCCGCTTTAATTTAACTATTATGGATAGCAGTAGTAGTGAAGATACAGCAGAGGCTAACAATCTAAAGTTCCCATCAGGCTTGCACTGAGTGGCCAGCCAAGGCTGAAGTCTGTGTTACCATATCTCCACTCCTGTTGTTGCCCATGCTAGCTAGATTAAAGCTAGTATGTGTATGGCTATACATACAGGTGTACATGTATGCCTACACATGCTACAATTACTCCATTTCTGGTGTAAATGTACCTGTGAGTTGTAAACATAGTTCAAACCTGTATGTTGCCACCCTTACTGAACCATTCTCAGTGGTTATGTAGCGGCTGTATGTGAGGTAGTCAAAGGCTGGGCCTAACCACTGGGTGCTTGGGAATTGTTGAAACTGAGTTAGTGGGTGTGAATGGTATTTTTACTGTCTTTATTATGTACTTGCCACTTAGTTGTTGTTTAGTTTCATATGCTCACATCAAGAAAAGGCATTCCCCACTGGTATTCTTTGCCCAAACATACCTGCAGTTGTATTATGTTGCCTGGAGTCATTTGGCTCCTCCTTGATAGGATAGGGTCCTCCCTCTCCCTGTCAGATTTGAATCCTCCAAATTTCTCACCTCCCTTCACAGTAAGTTCAGTGTCAATATATGCTCTCTACTAGCTTACAAATTCTGTCTTGGCCCCACACATTGTTCCTTCCCTTTGGCTCATAAGCCTCCCTCCTTCCCTCTCACCTGAGTCACATTCTGTCATAACACCCACACCAGTTATACTGGCCAAAATGGGCTTCTATCACATGCTCTTCCACTTACAGGTTCTATTCTGTCCCCTCGTGCTGTCCTTTCCTGGTAATAGCCAAGTGGTTCAATACAGAATAAATAGACAAGAAGAACAATAAGTCTATGCTCACACTGCACTATAAGCTCAGAGTTTGAATTCAGACTAGCCCCACTTTCATCTACAAACAAATTGTGTTGAGCCAGGGTTTCAGAACCCCATGGTGGTGGGGGGTCCAAGTCTGAGACAAGCCAGAACCCACAGTTCAAGCCCGATTGTGTTGCAGTGTAGGCACTGCCCCATAACTTGAGCTATGGTAATACACGGGTGTGCAACATCCTCAGCTAGGATTCTAGATGTTACAGAGACAGACACCCCACTATCAAGCAAACTTGCTAAGAACCACCTCCTATAACTGATGATAAATTGGGGTGTCCCCACTCATCCTAGGTAATCCCAGATTTGTGGAAAGAGGCTCACTATCTGTTGGGGAAAGGAGGAAATGGTTCTAGCCATTGGACCGCTCCCCATCCCTGAGGTCAGTTCCTGCAGCCTCCGAAACCTCCTTCTCCAGTTCCTCATTACACCTTTGTACTTCACAAAGAGACTCTGTGGCTGCTCACAGCCCCCTCCTCACCCTTGGTCACAACCTCTGTGAGATACACAAGGGTTCCTGCACTACCCTCAGAATTGGGTTCCTGATCACTTTCAACCTTGAATGCTTTCACCTTATCCACTGGTTTGTCACAGACAACCCCTTAGGGGTGATCCCCAGGGTGCTGACAAGGCCACTCCCACCTCCTTTTTGCTCTCTGGGGCTTCTTGTTGCCCTGTCCTGCTGGGCCAGCACCCTGGTCTCCCTCAGCCAAGGGCACAGAGCTGAGAATAAGGGCCTCCCCTCCCCCGAGAAGCAATGTAGATACTGAATCTCTTCAGGTTCAAGGAAAATGCAGTTTGGGGCCCAGCTTCATGGGATACCATTCCTCAAATGGGATCAGAACCCCAAATGAATTATTTAAGTAAGTCCCCTTTGGCAATGAAAGAGGGAATGTACATACGGATTGCTCCCTCAGGTAATAATTATTTACATTGGGTTTGATAGAAAATAAAAGTGATTTTATTAAGTACAAGCAATAGGATTTAAGTGGTAATAAGTAAGAACAGGCAGAGCAAAGTAGATTACAAACTGAAAATAACAGAAAACGCTTAGCTACTGCTACACTAAAACTTCAGTACAAAGTTATTACAAACTTACTACAAACTCACCCTAAAACTTTCTTTCCCCACCAAGCCTTCCAAACCAGAGAGCTCTCTTTTTCCCTGGTAATGAAGCGTGGGATATTTAAATCCCTGCTTCATTAGCAATTTTGACGTGCCTAATCTACAACTTTCTGTTGACAGAGAGGTGTAGTCTAGATACAGCGGAAGATTGATAGGTTACATGAGGCAATTTTTCCAAAGCACCTTTCAGTTGTGCATATTTGTGTCCATAACTCCACTATATGGGGGCTCACAGCCTCCTCCTTACCCTTGGTCACACCCTCTGCGAGATACATAGGGGTTCCTGGTCCCACACTGGACCATGAACAAAGGCTACGGCGACCATGTTTTAGGATGCTGGTAGGAAGTCTGTGATATGGGTGGCTGGACTAAGGCCCACATCATGCAGTGTAGATGTCGGACCTTCTAGGAACCAAGGATCAACAATTCATAACCTGGATTTACAAATAAGTGTAGATGCTCTACCCTACTTGCCCTGGGCTTACCTTACAGTGTAGACATATCCTAGGAGGCTGTGCCACTGTCTGTGTTGTGTTCCACAGATTTGCATTCTAGCATTTATCTCAGGTGATTCTGGGGGCATGGGAGAACACCATGTATCTTAGGAACACCATGCTCAAACAACCCCAAATTTGGATCACTAATCTTACTCTATACCCTCTAGAATGCACTGCAATTTCCAGGACAACATAAGAAAGCACATTAATTTAGAATACTCAGAAACTCTTATATCGGGTACAAGCCACTTCTAGAAGACAAAATAATGGATTTAAACATGAGTGAGCAAATGCTAAACAAGAAAAATAAAATTTCTTGTAAATTAGGCCTAGGTGGTGGAAATGCAGCAGACATTATATAACCTATTTAAACACAGACTATGGGCTTCTCTGCATTTTTTTTCTATTTGCTCAAGCATCCATCTGAGGAGAGACAAAAGCAGCAAGAGCAATAATTTCTTCTGAGTAAGTATATTTGGAAGACACCTGCAGCTAGAATTGCAAATTGCAGGCAAAGAGAAACATATTTCAACCCTAGAAGATTTTAAAATTCCCTCTTCAGAAACGGGCTTGCAACAGTAAGCTCATTTCTAAGAAGTCTTTGCAAATTTCTGTTTCTAACTGCACATTAATGTTTTACTACATATTTAAATTCTGGCTGAAAGCAGCATATGTGAAAGAGGTTAAAAAAATCAGGCCCTTTGGTAGACCATGTTAAAAAATATCAGAACCTGTAAATCCTCTGAAAATGTCCCCTAACACATAGATGCAACTCTATCTCTGTGCCAGTACAATTTCTCTTTCCCTATATCTTGAGGAAAGACAGCACATGCATCCTTGCCTCCAATGCTCAAAGCATCATGTATCTTTAAAGGAGATGTACCCTCTTTAATCAGCAGACTTCCACACTGGTTGTGTAGCTCTTTCCTCAACCCCCTTCAGCCATTAAACTTGTTTGGATAGAATCTTTGGGGCATTCTAGCTGCCCACAGGCATGGTAACTGCAGGTAGAGAGCCAGTTTTGACAGACTATCTGCTGTACCTCCATGACATCATATTTAAATCTCCCATGCTCAGAAAACTTAGTTTGTGTTATCCTGCAGTGCAGTGTGAAACTTCTAAATGGATTTAATAGCAAAAATGAAGTATTGCTAATTAGTTCCAGGATCAAACTTTTTGAAACATTTAAAGGTTTGGATTTGATTTTCTTCAAAGAACAGGAAATGGTTCAGTCTGTTTCTTATCTACTCCTAACTAATCCAGCCAGTCCTAATTAATTTTAATTTGTTTCTATGTATACTTTTGCATGAAAAAGCATAAAATTAATGAGAAAAATTACATTTTCAAGCTAAGGTCATTATGTTATATAAAAATGTCCTGAGAGCAACCATTACCAAAAATGTTATATAAATGCTATTACCTTGTTATTTGCTAGACAGTTTTAAAAAAAATCAAGTTAACACTGTTGATTATCTCCAACCCTTTAAAATAGAAAATTTAAAATAGAACATTTAAACCATTCGACATGACTGGAAAGGAAAAAAAGGAGGCCAGACTATGTGTGACGATTAGAGAGAAAAGGACCAGGAAGAATTCCAGTCAGACAGAAATTTCCAATCCTTATTATGTCCTCAGTGTGGAAACTGCAGAAGATATCTCTGATGATCCAGCTCTTTGGAATAGAGAGACATGCAATACGCACCTGTGGATGACTAGTCAATCCAACCTATAAGAAAAAATCAATCATGTCCACAAAGAAATATAGACAAGATTTGTTGGAGATTCTATATCAAGAAGAAAGGGAAAACATTTTGCAAAAGTTGCAGACAACAGAACAATGTGCTGTCTTCCTGGAGCCAAGGCATAAGGCATGACTAAGACTGGACAGTTTTTTAAAGGTGGGCGGTGTGGGGGGAAGACAAGAATCTGCTGGTGATGGTGAATAGGGATACTGCTTCACAGGATATCTCACAGATTATAGATGAGTTCAGGGAACTTGGAAAGGTGCTGAAGGAGAACACTCAAGTGACCTTCCTCGAGATAATTGCTGTCCTGTGAGTGAAAGAAGACAGAAAATTCTGAAAGTGAACATTTGGTGAGGTAACCAGTGTTATGTGGAGGATTTTGGTTTTGTGAAACATTAGTCCACCTTCTGTGGGAACAGAAAAGCTTGAATGGTTTCCATCTCTGTAGCAAGTAATCCAATCTTCATGGAGAAAAGCAAGGTAGACTAGTTAGAAAGACATAAAGTTAACAACAAAAGGGGAAGAATGAAAAAAGAGTGGGCAAAATAGAAAGGGAATAGCATTCTATACCAAAAATGGCATTTCCTGTTTCCAAATTCCTGACAACTTGGAAACAGATGATGTTGAATGCTTATGGAACGATGTTTTGACAGATACAGAACAAGATGGAGCGTTAGTTGATGTCTGCTACACAGCACTAAATCATACAAGAGAATAAGCACCTACCTAGTATGTAGATTAAAAAAATATAAATTTCCTAACTCAAAAAGTGTTGTATCCCACTAAGAGGAATTTTATACTAGATCTGATCTTGACAGATAAAGAGGACACAAAACTAAAAATTAGTGGCAGCTTAGGTACCAGTGATTTGATTTCTCCTGTATCGTGCTAACAGAATATAGTCAAAACCATGATATATATGGTTGGTGCTTTAAAATGACCAATTTCACAAAGCTGAAAATAATTCTAAGCTAATCAATTGACAGAAGGGATATTACAAAAATGTGAATGACAATTGGGAATTTTCTCAGAACATGTTACTAGAGGCCTAAACGGACAAGATCCAATAACTGAGAAAGAAAGACAAACTGGTTAAAAAAACAAAACAAAACCTGGCTAACAGGGGAAGTGAAAGAAGCTAATTTTTTTTAATGGAAGAAAGAAGTTGATGGTAATTAATATAAATCAGAAGCTAGGAATAGTAGAAAGTTGACAATGGAAGCAAAATGACCCAAAGAGAAATCTATGGCCAGCAGAGTTAAGAACCATGGGAATGCTACTGTTTCATTACTAAATGAAATCATAGAACTGTCAGTAATAATGCAGAAAACAAAGAAAGTGTTCAGTAAATATTTCTGTTCTGTAATTGAGAAAAGTCAGATGATACGTTCATATATATTAAGGATGGAATACTTTCCTTTTCAACAGTTGCTAAAGAGGATGATTCACAGCACTCACTGATGAGAGACATTTTAAAATCAGTAGATCTAAATATCTTGCATCTGAGAATGTTAAAAGAACTACCCACAAAATGATGTGGACAATCAGTGCTGCTTTTCAATAAGTTTTGGAACACTGGGGAAGTTCTAGAGGACTGGGGAAAAAACCTAATTTGTGCCAATATTTAAAAAGTAAAAGTGGAAGAAGCTATATAATTATCAGCCTGACGCAGGTCCCAGGCAAAAATATGTGAATGACAGTTACAGGGCTCAATAAGGAATGAAAAGAAGATAATATTATCAATGTCAATCAACACAGATTTATGGAAAACAGGCCTTGTCATATTGATTTTTTTTCATAAGGGTACAAATTTAGCTGATAAATTTAATACTGTTGATATTATAAACTTAGACTTTTGTAAGGCATTTGATTTGTTAGCATGATATTTTGATGAAGAAAACAAAATGACACAAAGGTAAGAGTGACTCATTAAATTGAGTAACTAGCAGCTGACTATTAAATCTCCAAATGTAACTGTTAATAGCAAATCATCATTGACTGTTTCTAGTAGGTACCACAGGGATCAGTTCTTGTCCCTATTTGATAAAATTTGTATCAATTATCTGGAAAAAAAATTAAATCGTTACTGATAAAAGGCTTGATGGAGTGGTAAATACTAAAGATGACAGGTCACTGTTACAGAGCGATCTGGATGCGGGGTGCAAACAAACAATACACATTTTAATGCTCAAATGTAACATCATATTTCTTGAAACAAAAAATGACAGCCATATTATTGGCAAGGGCAGTCTACACTGGGAAATAGTGCCAGAAAAGGATTTCAGGATCCACATGAATCATCAGCTGAACATGAGCTGTGGCCACAAAAACTAATTTTATCCTTACGTGCATAAATAAAGGAATATCAAGTAGAGGGAGAGAGGTTAGATTACCACTGTACTTGGCACAGATGAAATGCTACTGGAATACTGTGTCCACAGTTTTAGTGCCCACAATTCAAGAAATATGTTGATAAATTGGAAATTCGCAGACTTTTGATGGTAGTGATGATCCCTTCTGACTGTAGTTTGACCTCCTGCACATTGCAGGCCACTGAACCTTGTCTGACAACTCCTGTAAATAGACCCTTAACCTCTGGTTAAGTAAGTGAAGACCTCACATCATGACTTAAAGACATTTAAATCTTCAAGTAACCCCTGGCTCATGCTGCAGAAAAAGGTGAAAAATATAGTTCAAACAAGCGTCACAAGAATAATTAGCAAGTGATGGAAAGCACATCTTTCAGTGATAGTTTTAAAGAGTTCAATCTGTCTAGTTTAACAAAAAGAAGATGAAGGGGTGAGATGGACACTCTCTGTAAGGATCTATTTGTGGGATATAAATTTGATAATAGAGGGCTCTTCAATCTAACAGACAAAAGTATAACAAGCTCCAAAGTCTGCAAGCAGAAGCTAGACAAATGCAGACAAGAATTAAGGTGCACATTTTAACAGTGAAGGTAACTACTGAAACAAATTTACCAAGGGTTGTGGAGGATTTTCCATTGATAGAAATTTTAAATCAGTATTGAATGTTTTTCTGAAAGATACAGTCTAGTTCAGGGAAGTCCTATGGCCTGGGTTATACAGGACATCAGATTAGATCATTATAATGATTCATTTCAGTATACAGCTAGAAATCACTTAGCTCCTAGTGACTAAGTATCATACGTTGCTATTTGCCACTGCCAAATTCTAAGGAAACTGATTTTCCTACACTAGATAAAATATGTACTGTAAGTCTTGAAAATGAAGACGTATGCAGCAGGAACATTAGGATTACTTACCACATGAAGAATTTTATTTTCTGTTTCATATACCGTGCAATCCTATAGTAAAGAAAAAAAGAACAGTGTGAGATTTAAAATCTTAGCCCTCCACAGATGACACTATTTTTTTTTTAAAAAAAGGAAAAAAACAATACTTTACATCGTTAGAATATGTCTCTTTCATTCACACACATGTATATAGTGAAGCCATTTCTCCAGGTTTTATGTGAATGTCTAAAGGTTATTCTATATAGACAATTCTCAGGGGTGCCCCGCTTGCAAAGCAGTCCTGGCTTGGATTGCTCGAAGTACCCACACTGGGCACATCACAGCACTCAGCCATCAGCCCGGCTGCACTTGCCGCAGGCTGCCATCTAGGGAGAGGAGGCAATTGGGGGGCTGCAGGACAGCTTCCACCCCCAGAAGCCCGCAGAGCCAGCCCAGTCCTCCCCATCGGGGGCGCGTACCCCATTCCTCCCTCACCTCCTTCCACTTACCCTTCCCTAGCCCCTTTTCTTGATGTACAAAATAAAGGACAATTGTGTTCACAAATGGAATCTGTCTTTATTGAACAAAACTGGGGGAGACTGGGAAAAGGAGGTGGGAGAGGGGAAGAGAGAGGCTGGGAGAGGGGAGGGCAACTAAAATGATCAGGGGTTGGGAACAGGTCCCATATGAAGAGAGGCTAAAGAGACTGGGATTTTTCAGCTTAGAAAAGAGGAGACGGAGGGGGGACAGGATAGAGGTCTCTAAAAGCAGGAGTTGGGTGGAGAGGGTGCATACAGAAAAGTTCTTCATTAGTTCCCATAAAGAAGGACTAGAGGACACCAAAGGAAAGGACTGGGTAGCAGGCTTCAAACTAGTAACAGAAAGTTGTTCTTCACAAAGCAAAGAGTCAACCTGTGGAACTCCTTGCTGCAGGAGGCTGTGAAGGCTAGAACTAGAACAGAGTTTAAAGGAAAGTGAGATCGAGTCATGGAGGTTGGGTCCATGGAGTGCTATTAGGCAGGGGGTAGGAGTGGTGTCCCTGCCCAAGGTTTGTGGAAGGCTGGAGAGAGATGGCACGAGACAAATGGCTTGGTCACTGTCTTCGGTCCATCCCCTCCAGGGTCCCTAGGATTGGCCGCTGTCAGCAGACAGGCTACTGGGCTAGATGGACCTTTGGTCAGACCCAGTACGGCCATTGTAAGTTCAGGGCTCAGGGTTGGGGGTCTCAGTGGACCACCTTGATTTTCATGCACACCTGCTCCTGGGTGGCCAGGCTGGCAGCTCTCCTGCCCTAGACGGCCACTTTCCTGTGCCTAGTGCAGAGGTCATGGACGAGGTCCACGATGTCCGCACTAGCCCAGGCGGGTGCCCGCCTCTTGCGGTCCCGGGCAAGGTCCCGGAAGCCGCCAGCCTGGTCCCAAGAAGAGGGGGAGGGCTGGGGGGCTTCGGGTGGGTGGCTCGATCCGTTCCAGGTGCAGGGTCTGCTGGCTGGGTGCTGGCAGGCTTGCACCCCTTTAAGGGGTCCGGGGCCGGGAGGGGGGCAGACGAGTTTCCCTGGTGTTGGCCAGAGTGGCCACCAGGGAAACCTGGGGAGGGCTAGCCTCCCACTAGTTCGAATTAAGGGGCTACACATCCCTTAATTCAAACTAGCTAGTTCGAACTAGGCTTAATCCTCATAAAATGAGGTTTTCCTAGTTCGAACTAAGCGCTCCGCTAGTTCGAATTAAATTCGAACTAGCGGAGCGCTAGTGTAGCGCCTATGAAAGTTAGTTCGAACTAATGTCCGTTAGTTCGAACTAACTTTGTAGTGTAGACATACCCTAGGAAACTTCACTTCAGTAATCATGTTAATCTTAGGGTTTGTCTACACTAGTTTGTTAGTGTAGGGTAATGAGGGCAACCGGAGTTGCAAATGAAGCCCGGGATTTAAATATTCCGGGCTTCATTTGCATTTTCTTGGGCGCCGCCATTTTTAAATGCCCCTTAGTCCGAACTAACTGCCCGCGGCTAGACGCGGCAGTTAAACGTTAATTTGAACTAACTCCTTAGGTCGAATTAGCTGTTATTCCTCATTCCACGAGGATAACAGTTAATTCAAACTAAGGAGTTAGTTCGAATTAACGTTTAACTGCCACGTTTAGCCGGGGGCAGTTAGTTCGGACTAAGGGGCATTTAAAAATGGCGGCGCCCGGGAACATGCAAATGAAGCCCGGGATATTTAAATCCCAGGCTTCATTTGCAACTCCGGTTGCCCTCATTACCCTACCTAGCTCGAATTAACGAGCTAGTATAGACATACCCTCAGGGATCTATTCTTTTTATATGAATATAGTTCTCATTTTTTATAATAGGGACAATGCACCTGTATTGGGGGAGAATAGACCATTAGTATAAATAGAGATATGTATATAGATATTCACTATTGTGTAAATGTTAGTAGTCATAGAGACCTAGACATGCATGGCCTACTCCTAAATTTCTCAATCTGGCAAAAAAGTTTTATATGATATTTTTTTGAGTGCAGACTATAGTGTTAGGTCCATAGGGAGTGATTACCCATTTTGTTTTTTATTACTGACATACTGGATAGCATCACTGAATGATGAGAAGACAAGGTGTATCAGGGATCAGACATATTTTAATGTCTTTTTTAAAAGTCTTGCTTTACCTTCACCAGATTACAGGTATCATAACTGACAACCAATGGTCTTCTGCTTTAAGCTCAAAAGCATTATATATCACAATGCAATATATCATGGCAAGTTGATATATTTTTGGACATTTGCATATGAAATAGCAGATATCACATTGCGAGTTATATTTACAGATTTCTGTGAAACAAAGCAGATGTTCATTATTTATATTAACATAGCACTTAGGAGCCCTGGCCTCATCACAGTCTAGGGCCATATTGTACGAGGCACTGTTTTAAATACCTCACCCCCCAAAAGAGATGACCCTGGCCCACAGGAACTTATAACCTAATTACACCAAAGGAACTCATACCATTGATACTATAGAAACTATATTTTAAAAAAACACATTACTTATAAGGTCAGTTTTTCAAAAAAAAAAAAAAATCCATACATTTTTTGCCCATGGTTTTGCGTAAACAAGGGTTGCTCAATATTTTTTCTTGGCAAGAACTATCCTTTAACAGAGAGATTGTCTCATGAATAGCTCTTCAGGATTTCAATTCAGGCTCAAACTAGCCCCACTTTCATCTATAAACAAATTGTGCACCCCCCACACCCATCTGAAACTACCCCAGCCTCAAGCCTCCCACTCTCCACATCCACTTTATGGAGGACAGAGGGGCTGAAGCTCTTTCCTCCCCCTCTTCCCCCCCCACTCCCCCGATTCATATGGAGACATTGCTGGCTGTTTCCCTTCTTCAAAGAGTGAGGGGAAAGTGCACAATTTACTGCATTCCTCACTATGGCAGGGTAACACGGGGGCAGATGAGCCATGCACTTTGCTCTTTCTCCCTGATAGTGACAGGAAAAGGAAGAGCAAGCAGTCCTGATATGAATCTCAGGGGAGCGGGCTTTGGCCCCATCCACCTTCTCCAACCCCCCCCCCCCCACACAAACACATACACATGTACACACATACACCTACCTAGAGCTTCTCTTCATCCGCAATCCTGACTCCTGCACTCCTAGCCCCACCGCCCTGAGCCCCTCCTTAATTACCTCAGCAATGCCAGGTAAATAGGTAGATTAATTAGATTACTTTTAAGGACTCTTTTTAAGGGCCTCTAATTTTATATTTATGATTCAATCACTTGCTCCAGGAAAAGACAAACCTAATGGTTCTTCCAAATCTAGCCTTCAGTCCTCTCTGGGGTTTGGGCACACATTTAGATGACACACTTATTCTACTTAGAAAATGTTGCTCTTGCAAGCCAAAAAAGTAGCACAACCATACTATTTTATGATAGGTAACATCCATTTTATTCTTTTAAAAAAAGAACATCTTTAATGCAAGCAACAATACACATGCAATTACATGCACCTGGATTTGCGATGCTCTTCATTTAGTAGAGAGTTCTATTCCTCTGTCATTTCCTTGCCAGCAGAGACATTATGGTTTACAAAGTGAGCAGGATTTGCCTATAAAATACTGACAACAGGAACAAATTTTCATATTTCTCATTGACAGATTTATTTTCTAATAGAATCGATGAATTCTCCATCATCTTATTTTAAGGCTGACCCTAACAAACTACTTGGTATTGCCTCTTAAATATGAAGTGGATAGGTAAGATGGGGACTGTTGGCTTTTTTCAGTGCAAAGGCAGCATAACAGCAAGTGCCCACAAAGACATAGGTACATTTTTTGGATGGATGGAAGATGCTTTCAGAATCAAAATGTTCCTGGTCAATGTGCAATTATATAGGAAAGGCTTGTCTAACTTCAGTACCGGACAAATTAGTTGAAACAATAGTAAAGAATAAAATTGTGAAGCATGTAGAAGAACATAATTTGTTGCACAAAAGTCAACATGGTTTCTGTAAAGGGAAATCCTGTCTTACTAATCTATTAGAGTTCTTTGAAGAGGTTAACAAACATGCAGACAAGGGAGATCCAGTAGATATAGTATACTTGGATTTTCAGAAAGCCTTTGACAAGGTCCCTCACCAAAGGCTCTTGTGTAAATTACATGGCCATGGGATAAGAGGGAAGATCCTTTTTTGGATTGAGAACTTGTTAAGAGACAGGAAACAAAGGGTAGGAATAAATGGTAAATTTTCAGATTGGAGAGGGGTAGCTAGTGGTGTCCCACCAAGGGTCAGTCCTGGGACCAATCCTTTTCAACTTATTCATAAGTGATCTGGAGAAAGGGGTAAGCAGTGTGGTAGTAAAGTTTGCAGATGATACCAAACTGTTTAGGATAGTCAAGACAGAAGCAGACTGTGAGGGACTCCAAGAAGATCTCACCAAACTGAGTGATTGGGCAACAAAATGGCAAATGAAATTTAATGTGGATAAGTGTAAAGTAATGCACATCGGGAAAAATAACCCCAACTGTATGTACAGTATGATGGGGGCTAATTTGGCTACGACAAATCAGGAAAGAGATCTTGGAGTTATCGTGGACAGTTCTCTGAAAAATTCCACACAGTGTGCAGCGGCAGTCAAAAAGGCAAATCGGATGCTAGGAATTATTAAGAAAGGGTTAGAAAATAAGACCCAGAATATCTTACAGCCCCTGTATAAAACTATGGTACGCCCACATCTTGAATACTGTGTACAGATGTGGTCTCCTCACCTCAAAAAAAATATTTTGGCCTTAGAAAGGGTTCAGAAAAGGGCAACTAAAATGATTAGGGGTTTGGAAAGGGTCCCATATGATGAGAGGTTAAAGCGACTGGGACTTTTCAGTTTAGAAAAGAGGAGACTGAGGGGGGATATGCTAGAGGTATATAAAATCATGAGTGGTGTGGAAAGGGCCGATAAAGAAAAGTTATTTATTAGCTCCATAAGTAGAAGAACTAGAGAACACCAAATGAAATTAATAGGTAGCAGGTTTAAAACTAATAAAAGAAAGTTCTTCTTCACACAGCGTGTAGTCAACCTGTGGAACTCCTTGCCAGAGGAGGCTGTGAAGGCTAGGACTATAATAGAGTTTAAAGAGAAGCTAGATAATTTCATGGAGGTTAGGTCCATAAAAGGCTATTAGCCAGGGGATAAAATGGTGTCCTTGGCCTCAGTTTGTCAGAGGCTGGAGAGGGATGGCAGGAGACAAATTGCTTGATCGTTGTCTTCGGTCCACCCTCTCTGGGGCACCTGGTGCAGGCCGCTGTCAGCAGACAGGATACTGGGCTGGATGGACCTTTGGTCTGACCCAGTATGGCTGTTCCTATGTTCTTATGTTGTGGTGCCTCTTCTCTGTGGCTGTGTCTAGACTGCAGGGTTTTTTCAAAAAAAGTAGCCTTTTTTCGAAAAAACTTAACCGAAATTAAATCGAAAGAATGCGGCTTTTCTTTCGATGGCGGTACTCCTCATTTCACGAGGAAGAACGCCTTTTTTCGAAAGTGCTCTTTCGAAAAAAGGTTTTCTTGAATGCAAACAGGGCTTTTTCGAAAGAGAGCATCCAGACTGCCTGGGTGCTCTCTTTTGAAAAAGCAGCTTGCTTTTTCGAAACTACTGCTTGCTGTCTAGACACTCTTTTTCAAAAGAGGCTTTTTCGAAAGTATCTTTCAAAAGAGCGTCTTTCGAAAGAGGCTTGCAGTCTAGACGTAGCCTGTGTGTCCTCTGCAAGGATCAGAAACAATTGTAGCCCCATCACTTGGGGCTCACAGAAAGGAGCAGGGTTCTCCTTCCTAACCTAGTGCAGCATGTGGCTCCATATTACTCACACAAAGGTCTGAATAGCACAATCTGGGTCTAAATCTACATTGGCAGTAGATTTTTAAATGTAAAAATGCATTCAGACTTCTTAGCTCATTTATCATAGCAAAGATAATGAAACTTGTCACACTTGGTCAAAGGGTACTGCTCCCTCAGCTCACACTTTGATTGAATTCCATTACAGGTGTTAAGTGTTTTTCACTAGATCAAGTACATGCTTTGATTTCTAAGAAAATACTTTGGGGAGAACATAAGCCCTAACTATAAAAAATTAAACATTGAATATTTGCAGATCAGATCAAATTATCCATCACCACAACAATGAAACAGTCCTGTCTTCATCTCTCTTTTCATGACAATATGCTTCAGTGTGACCAAATTTCAGCTCAACAGAGTTACATACTATATTAATAGCAGGCAGTTATGTGTTTCGCTTGTGAAGCTGAAGAAGTTGCTTTTAGATACTAATGTTGAACAGCATGGCACAAAGATAAATGGACACATGTACAAGACTCAGCATACCATTTTATAGCCTACTGATAAGAACAAGCAAAACATTTGGGGTCAGATAAGAATGTACAAGTTTCATACCAGTTTTTTCCCCTATAGTGTAATCAGACTAGTTCTGAAAATCTCACTTCATTAAGGTTCCCCAAAGGAGACACAAGTGATTGTGGAATGAAGATGGCATAGGTAACATTTAATTAATGCTTTCCTGGCCAAAAATTATAACAGATTCTTTTAGAGTATGGGTACATCTAGACTGCAGGCTTCTTTCGGAAGAAGCTTTTTCCAAAGAGATCTTCCGAAAAAACTTCAGAAAGAGCATCCACACTGCCAAAGTGCACTGAAAAAGTGATCTGCTTTTTCAAAAGATAGCATCCACACCAAGGCTATGTCTAGACTACAAGCCTCTTTCGAAAGAGGCTTTTTCAAAAGAATCTTTTGAAAACACCTCTTTTGAAAGACAGTGTCTAGACTACAAGCAGATTTTTCGAAAAACCGAGCCACTTTTTAAAAAAAAGACTCTAGACGCTATCTTTCGAAAAAGCACAGTTTGCATTCAATAGCGCCTTTTTTCAAAAGAGTACTTTAGAAAAAAAATGTTATTCCTGGTAAAATGAGGTTTACCACGATCGAAAAAACTGCCGTGTTCTTTCAATTTACTTTCGAAAGAATGTGGCTGCATTATAGATGCAGGTGAAGTTTTTTCGAAAAAAGGCTACTTTTTTTTAAAAAAACCCTGTAGTCTAGACACACCCTGAATGGACGCTATCTTGCATTTAAGCTTTCATTACTATGGATGGAGTGGCCACCAGGGCACTTGTGTTTTTTCCTCTTTCCTCTTCTTTCAAAAGAATTCCCTCTTCCACATCCACACACATCTTTTTCCGAAAGAGCTCTTTCAGAAAAGGTGTTCTTCCTCACAGAATGAGGTTTACCAGTGTTGGACAAACCCCTGCATTCTTTCAATTTTCCTTCAAAAGAATGCATTAGCAGTGTGGATGTAAGTGACATTTTTTTGGAAAAATGGCTGTTTTTCTGAATAGAACCCTGCAGTCTAGACACACTCTATCTTATAAGTTTAACAAAATCTGAGAAAGAAATAATTTTGCTACTACACACCTGAGGTACAGTAGGGATTCTTCAGAAGTTTGAAGTGGGAAGAAAAACATGAATACTTTGAATTACAGTGGATACTTTTTGTGGTATTGTATCAATTAATCGGTATGTTCTGGAGTCACAAAGGATGCATATGCCTAGATAGTTAGACTGAGTTTATGGCTGCTTTGCTTTGCTAGAGCAGCACAAAGCAGCTGGAATTCACTGGTGAATCAATAGCATTTTTCCAAATGTATATTACCTATATTTGCTTTAATAAATATTCAGTATGCGTGATGGAGTACACACCCACATATATGCTCATATCATACCACATCTCTGACTCACAAAGGTAATGATGTACCTTTAAAATATGTATATTAATGAACTTGCTAGATATGATGAGCAACATGAAACATGATTTTAAAATAATTTTACACATATGCCCTGCATACCTGAACAGTCTACTTTAAGATGTGCTTCTTTGTCACACTAAAATAATATCAATTTTTCATCTTTTAGAATAATGAATGTTTTAAATGAATATTTAAATGAATATTTAAATCAAACTTATTTGTGTGGGAGATCTACACAACTCTTTGTTAGTGTCCTTTTTCTGAAGAAAAATGTGTGCAGTTCCCAAGTTGTGGATTAATACAGTTTTTAATCCCCATTGAAAAATATGTTATTTTTCACGGCTCGTTCTGACATGCTGTGTAGAGTTCTGTGCTTTGGTAAACAGCTGTCATATTTTGTCAGATGGACAACAATATTTTATTGGTGGATTTTTATATAATCAGTTTAGTGGTAGCACACCCTTTCCATTTCTTTTCTTCATGGGAAAGTGATGTTTCGATACTGCTGCACCCCTTAAGGAGGACATGGAGCCTGAGCTCCCATCCCCTACGTGGTGTGAATGCAGTAAAAAGTCATGAATTTTACCCTGCCCTTTTTGGTTTTGGCTCGTGTTGCTAGTGAATGAAAAGATGACAACTAGACTGGTCCCTGCTCTGGGGTTACTCCCCTTCGGCAACTACATATGGGCCAGTGAAAAATCAGCCATTAAGTGCTTTGTTGTCCTTCAGGAGGAAAAGATACAATTATATGTCTAGTCTTTAGATCATAGTTTTTTAAAAATTGCTATATGCAACTGAGTCTTCTGAAAAGATAATAACTAGGTAACTTATGAGCATTCCCCACAAAATATCAATCTCATTCTTGTTAGAGACGTTGAATTAAGTTCAAGCTCTATGTTTCAATCAAAACAGTACAGAAATTTATTTTTCACCCACTACCTTCTAATAAAGATTTTATAGGGAAAAATGGATAAACCTTACCGCTAGTGGTGACATTGCTGGGTATAACAAGAGAAGTTACATTCTTATTTATGCCACTTGTAAATTATTTTAAAAGTTTGAGACCAAATATATATTTTTCAATATCCAATGTGCCTGAGGAAAATGCTTCCACTTGTTAGCAAAGTCATAAGCATTTTTATGCACAGTAAAAGTAAAGTAAGGATGTATTCACTGGCTCTTTGAACTTACTAACTTAACACATTATGACATCCTTTCACTACAGCAAAGGCTTTTGTGTGACTTTTGTGTGACAGTTATTCTGAGTCTATTTCAACTGTCACATAAAGACTTATTCCAAACAGTTACACCTGCCAAGAGCCCTGCCTCAAACACAATATTACCCATTAACATTCCCTTTTTTTCTTAAACTTTAGATGATATATTCTTCAGATTGAAATATCTGCACATTTTTTACAAACAAACAACCAGCGTGACACACTCACATGCTGTTAGTTTTGTATATGAATGTATGTTTTGACTGTATGTTTTGAGCCTGGCTTTATGGGACTGCAGAAACTGTAGATAACATGGAAAATAAAAATGCTGTCCATTTATAAGTGCAATAGCAAATACATATTTTAAGAAGAAAACTACCATTTTGCTTTGCATCTCAATCAGCATTTATGTAATTAACAATACCCTGTGAGAATTGTTTTGAATTGTGTGATTTGCACTTTTCAAAAAATGGCCTATTTGAAGCCTAAGAAACTGGACTATAAAGAATATGAAGACACTTACTAAAATTTCACCTTTGCCCATATTTGGGCAGAGTATAAATATTTCAAGAATTGCTATCCTGTCATGGTCTGTGCTTTACTAAATGTGCTTCTGGCTCTAACCTGAACCACGAATTGTGAACATAGAAGAAAGTGATTTTTTTTAATTTCAACCAAATTGTTGAAAACTACAAAAAAAGCTCACTCTGAATTCTGAGCACAAGTTTAGTTGAGCCATGCATTTAAACCCAACCATTGCATAGATGCATTTGGTTTGCATCTTTTCACTGATATTTCCTTTTGTGGGCCTCTTTTGCTGGAGGGAATCCCAGTACTTTTTGATAATTGAAAAGAGTTCAGTAGGACAATACCTATATCCAAGCATGCAAGGAACAGAAACTTTATAAATATAATTGCAATATTGCCAAGAATTATTAAATTCAAAATGAATTCTTCTTCACCACCTAGAACAAGCTGACAACTGCTGATGTATCGGTCTCCTTGTCTCAATATTGTCTCATAATTTGCTCCAATATATTGTCTGATCTGTAAACCCTATCACATCACCCTCCATTTACACACCTAAATGCCTTATTATAAGAATATCAGCTATTTTGGGAACAACAAACTGTTATTATGGACTTACACTTATAGTTTTTTGTTTTTTGATTTGTTGTTTCATTTCTGGGTTGCTCTCAGCCTTCCATGTCTCTGTCTTCTCAAGAAACTAACCTAGATGCCTCTGAAATTTACTTATACTGAAACTGATTTACATAGCATTAGAGCTGTGAGGGTAAATGTTCATTTAATAGAAAACTTTGCAATTTGGATTTGAAACAAAGGTAAGGAATTTCAATATTTCAAACAAAATACAAATTTTAAAAAGTTGTTTTGGGTTAATCAAATCTTTTGTACAGGTTGCACCTCTAAAATCTGGGATTCTCTGGTCTGGCAACATCTGTGGTCCGGCATGACCACAGATGTTTCAGGATCAGAGTCCCAGCAGGCTGCAGGGGGGTATGAGCCTGGGAGCTGGCACACAGCTCAGTTGGGCTGTGTGTGGCGGGGGGGGGGAGCTGATGCATGGCTTATCTGGGCTGTGAGGAGGTGTGCAGCTCAGCTGGGCTGCAGGAGGAGCAGGGAGCTGGTGCATGGCTTCAGCTATGCTGCAAGGGGAGCGAGGAAACTGGGAAGCAGCAGAAATGACCTCCCCTGGTCTGGAAAAATATCTCATCTGGGACCAGTCAGGTCCCAAAGCTGTCAGACCAGGGAAGTCCAAGCTGTAATATAAAAAGAATATGAAACAAAAAAACATTTGAAATGAAAAAAGTCGACAAGTCAACATTTAATATTTCAATTTAATTTAAATGTGATTTTTTTTAAAAAAAAACTGAAATAAAATGTTGTCAAAAATCATTATGTTCCCAGAGGAAGTTTGTTTTTGACAACCCCCCTCCCCCCCCCGTCATTTTCTAACTAAAGAATATTCCATGAAAATGTCTTGACCAGCTTGGATAAGAAATAATTTGTCCTAAATTCCTTATCAAGACCTAATATCTAGATAATATCCTATCACATAATAATATTCCACTTTTTATTATCAGAAACTTCCTTCCTCATCAGTGCCTTAACAAATTTTGAAATCTTCTACTGAGTTAGTGGTAGAAATGTAGCCGTGTTAGTCTGGTGCAGCTGAAACAAAAAACAGGACTGTGTAGCACTTTAAAGACTTTAGTCCTGTTTTTTGTTTCTATTGAGTTTGTTTGAAGTCTCCTCTTTTCCAATAACAAATAGCTTAAACCTCTTACTTCTCTTACTTATTGAGATTCTTGAGGCTTATGAAGCAGAGCAAAGAAATTATAGCACAAACATGTAAGATGGATATTAGCTACCTAGGCACCTGTTCAATTCTGGGCTATTCCAGGGACCATAGCAGCCCCCAGCCAAGTTTAGAGACAGCTAAGGAAGCCTGTCTAAGATTTGATTACTTTGGTACATCCACATTGCTCAGAGGTATGACAAATCTACGTCCCTAAGCAATATAGTCATACCAGTCCTAGCCCATCCCCACTCCCAACATAGACAGTATTGTCAATGGGAATGCTTCTCCTGATGAAATAGATACCGCCTCTCACAGGTGTGTCACCTTACTGAATTGGAGGGAAGTAGCCAGATCGCTGCTGCACCCCTAAGTGGGGGTGTTGGCCCCAGAAATTGGTATAAAAGGGAGCCATGTGGGGTATTGAATGGGAGCTTATTGTTTGTTGATCCTGTGTACACTATTTATGTGAGTATATAATGTCTGTGTGTGTAGATAGGAATCTGTGTGGAAGCTGAATATTTCTTGGAATGGGTTAAGCATTGCTATGGACAGGCTGAGTAGTGAAGCCCTGTAGAACAATGGCACTTGATGGGCCAAAGACACACCTAAAGCATGAGGGCGGAGACCTAAGAGCTGCCAGCAGAGAGAGGCTGAGGACCAGGTGACCGGCTGAGACCAGAAGAGGCCAGGAAGGGGGTATAAAGAGGCCATGTGGTCGATGCCATTTTGTTCTCAGCTCAGCACTTCATCCCAGAGGCAGCATTGCAGGGATCGAAGAGCCTGGAAGACCTGTGAACCCATCCTGATGATAGGATATGCAATAAGAACTTTTAAACCAGCAGCTGCAACACCTCTGCTAGAGCCTACATCGAGAACTGGGAGATTTGGTGCATGTAACGTACTGTACTTTAATAACCTTACTCTCATGCTTTTCTTTATTGTAATAATAAACCTTTAGATATATATTATAAAGGATTGGCCCAGCGTGATTTGTGGGTAAGGTCCAGAGGGTAAATTGACCAGGGATCTGTGGCTGGTTTCTTGGAACTGGACAGAACTTGTTCGGGGTAGGTGGGATTGGGTGCTAGGACCCCCCCACCTGTGTATGAGGCCCGAGGCCATCTGGGGCACGGATATTGCTGGGGTGTCAGAGGGGTTTGCTCGTGAAGCTTCAGGCAGGCAGCTGAAGCACTCTGTGAGACTGGTTTGTGGCCTATTTGGAGAGGTCACTAGTCAGGGGGGCTGTAAGGAGCCCCGGATTTGAGCAATTCGCCCTGAGCGGACACCCTCAGCTGTGCCCAGACACGGCCCGATCCGTCACAAGGTGTAATTATTAACTCAAGAAGAAAGCTCTCTCCTGTTGGCTTAGAGTGCGTTCACTAGATGCAGTACATCAGTACAGCTTCACCAATGTACATTTGTAGTGCAGATGTGCCTAAGTTACAACAGCCCCCCCGGACTTCCAAAAATTTCACCAATGCAGTATGCAGTGCCCAGGGCCAGCCCACAACATTTTGGCACCCGAGGCAGGGAGCTCAAATGACGATCCCATGCCACCTTTTCTCCTGCCTGCCTGTTATGTGTCTTGTGCCCTCCTTCCTACAACACAACACTCCAGCATCTCTATGCATCTAGAGCAGAGAGAATACAGATGCACCAGCAGCAGACACAATTTTCTACACTCTGGGTCCTAGTGGCACCCCTCCCCCCACAGTCTGGCACCTGAGGTGGCCACCTCAGTTTGCCTCATGGTAAGGCCAGACCTGGCTGTGCCCCCTCTGTCCCCACAAACACTGCAGCTGTGTCTACATTGGCACCCTTTTCCGTAAAAGGAATGCTAATGAGACAAGTCGGAATTGCAAATGCCGCAGGGGATTTAAATATCCCCCGCGGCATTTGCATGAACATGGCTGCCGCTTTTTTCCGGCTTGGGGCTTTGCCGGAGAAAAGCGCCAGTCTAGACGGGATCTTTCGGAAAATAAAGCCTTTTCCGGAAGATCCCTTGTTCCTGATTTTAAGAGGAATAAGGGATCTTCCGAAAAGGCTTTATTTTCCGAACGATCCCGTCTAGACTGGCGCTTTTCTCCGGCAAAGCCCGAGCTGGAAAAAAGCGGCAGCCATGTTCATGCAAATGCCGCGGGGGATATTTAAATCCCCCGCGGCATTTGCAATTCCGACTTGTCTCATTAGCATCCCTTTTCCGGAAAAGGGTGCCAATGTAGACACAGCCCTCTTGTATGGCTCATATCTGAGCTTGAAAAGGGAACCTCAGGAGGCAGTCTATTGTTGTCTTCCTCATTTCCTGTGCTGGGAATATCTTTCCTTGACTAGATCTGGGGCTTTTAGAGTCTCTTTACTCAGTTGCAGGACTTTTACTCAGTGTACAGCAAATTGAGTGAAAGTAAGAATCTCACCATTTATGCTTAAAGATATTGCATTATGGAGTTTGTTTTAGTGTATCAGCATTTGTTTTACAAAAATTGATTTCTCTATGGACACAGTCTTGGGGAGAAATTAGTTTCAGTACAAGAAAAAAGGTTAAAAGCAGAAGATGATAAGAACCAAAGAACTTAGGGACATAGAAGAATTTCTATTTGCACTTCATGGTTAAGTATGCCTTTGATGTTTTTTCTGTATTCATACTGGCTTTTTTCCCCCACAGCACAAAAAGTACTCAATTAGTGTGGCTGGCAATGTCTAAAGCATTTTTTCTTACTAGTTTAACATACTTCAAACAGAATACTCATTTTATTAAATACTGCCTCCCTTTA
This sequence comes from Pelodiscus sinensis, assembly GCF_049634645.1. Taxonomy (NCBI): domain Eukaryota; kingdom Metazoa; phylum Chordata; order Testudines; family Trionychidae; genus Pelodiscus; species Pelodiscus sinensis. The sequence continues at coordinate 15,693,629 of NC_134723.1, forward strand.
ACCCACCAAGCACCAAGACAACAAAATGATCAGAGCAAGGCTTATATTTGTACTCTATAGCTAATGTTCCCATCTAAACTATTCCTTTAATTTAGGTGTCAAATACAATGTAAGTATTATTCTGAGTAAACTTAATTATCTCAGGTCAAAGAATAAAGGACTCATATGTTTAGTAAATCTGAAATTTCTCTGTTTTGTAGAGTGTAATGAATTAATTTTAGATAAAAGAGTCTATGCTTATGTTGCTTACTGAAAAGTATGTTAACATCTATAACTTTTCTTTTTAATAGTTGTTAAGATAAATTTCAGAAGATATATGTATAAGGATTTTTTTCCGATATCTGCCTGGTTTAAATAATTATTTAAGAAAAAAACAACAAATGGTCTGGCAGCACTTTATAGACTACAAAACATGTAGACTCAATCAAGATATTGGCTGGCTAGGACACAACCTACTTCATAACCACTGAAGGTGCTAACAGCTCTGTGAGTGGTAGCCTTTCTGTCTTAGCATCTATCTATTTACTTTGATCTGCTTAGGTTTAAGTACAAATTCTCCAGATACTTAATGATGCTCTGTCTCACACACCCCTTCCTTTTTTAATTTTTCTCCCCCTTCTCCTTCCCCTCTCCTATTTATTTCGAGTTTTCATATCCCCTACTCATAATTCAGGTCATCTGAAGAAGTGGGCTGTGCCCACGAAAGCTCATGATACCATCTACATGTTTTGTTAGTCTATAAAGTGCTACCAGACCATTTGTTGTTTTTTTCTGTAACAGACTAACTCGGCAATCCCCTGAAGCTCCTAATTATTTAAGAGAATCTGGAGAATCACACTTAGACCTTATTTCAAAATAACAAGCAGAGCGTCCATATTACCAAGCCCGTTATTTCAAAATAAGACACTGGTTATTTCAAAATAATAACTCCTGCTTTCTTTGGGGAATAAGCTTAATTCAGAATAGTTATTTTGAGAGCTATTATTTTGAAATAAGTTATTTTGAAATAATTTCCTAGTGTAGACATGCCTTAGAATACTGTGCTCAATTATTTTCTTTTTGACATGTAGTATGCATTAGGGAAACTCAGTAAGCAAACTGTAAGGTTTAACACACATACTCTATTTATTTTGGAAATAAATCATTGCAAACTTGACATATTTATCCCTCCCCAAAAAACTGACTAGTGACACGTTTAAAGGTGGATGGGTTTTAATGTAGGGCTTTTATACCATAGAATACCCATCATTTAACTCTGTTTTATAAAATGGTAAAAATAACAAGAACTACAAAGTGGTAGTAGCAGTGTTACATATCCACATTTACACAAGATATCACCCACCTCTTGCATCATCCAGAATGTCCTTGACAGAGTACCCTAAGCCTTCACCATTCTAATTGAGTAAAATACTGAAGAATTAGATTTAGTCTTGAATCTATAAGTAGATGTGCTTAGAACAATTTTTTTAATCTCACAAAGTGATTATTAATGGGGATTTTTGAGCAAGTGGTGGGGTTTCTCACAAAGCACCACAGGGACTGATGCTCAGCCAAATACTATTCAGTTTTTTTCAATAACCTTGAAGAAATGTGCAATTATGGTGATAAAGTGTGTAGATGACATAACAATTGGATGAGTGATAAATAATGATAAGAACAGACAGCTGATAGAATGCTCCAGAGTAGACCCTTCACACGCTTGAAACAATCAAGTAGCATCCATTAAGAGAGCCAAAGGCAAGGTCATGCATCTCAGAACAAAGAATATGGGCTATATCCTGGAAAACAGTGACTCTAAAAAAGAATGTATGGCTTATTGATACGACTCCACCAAATTAATGGTAATGAAAAAATAAGTTGAGAACTGTGAAATCTGGTCTCCCTGAGGCTATGGCTACATTACAGAGTTTTTCCAGGAAACCTCTGGTATCGTAGAAAAACTCTGCCGCATCCAGGGAATGCGTCCATTTTTTAGATCAGTTTCCAAAAAAGTGGACGCATTCTTTCAAAAGCCCTGTATTCCTCATTTTATGAGGAATAAGGGCTTTTCTGAAAGAGGAGGTTTTTCTACATTTGGCCCCATGTAAATGCGCTAAATGTTGGAAAAGCCTCTTCCGAAAAAAGAATCGGAAAAAGGTACGCAAATTGCGGGTCACAATCTGCTCACCTTTTTCCAAAAGAAATATAGTGTAGTCATAGCCCCAGTGAAATATGGTCTTTTGCGTGCTATTTGCCTATACAGATTTCATGGAACAGACCATTGTTTCTCAAATTGAGGATCCTACCTAAAAAGGGAATTGCATGGAGGATTCAAGGTTACTTTACGGGGATTGTGATATTGCTGCCCTTACTTCTATACTGCCTTCAGAGTTGATCAGCTGGGAGGCCATGGCAAATGGCTAGGTGCCTAGCTCTGAAAGCAGCACCCTGCCAGCAGAACAGAAAAAAAGGCATAGCATGCCACAATACTTCTGCCTTCAGAGCTGAGCAGCCAGAGAGCGACAGTACCATATTATCACATCTTCATTTCTGCGCTGTTGGTAGTGGAGGTGGCTCTGCCTTCGGAGCTGGGGTCCCAGCCAGCAACCACTCCTCTCCAGCTACTCATCTCTGAAGCCAGCACTGCCATTCACAGCACAGCAGAAGTAAGGATAGCTGTACTGCAACACCCCCCACAATAACTTTGTGACAACCTCCCAACTCCTTTTTAGGTCAGAACCCCAACAATTAACACCATGAAATTTCAGATTTAAATAGCTGAAATCATCTTTCCCCTGCCCCCAGACCCTGATTGGCCTGGGGGCAAGAGGAACGCACAAAGTTTCCTCATGCCCTGCAAGAGGTGGGGTGCTTCTAAGCGTCGCACACTTCTTTCAGGACAGGGGCAGGGTGGGAGGAGACTTTTCACACTCCCTCCACCCCCAGGCCAATCAGGGTTTGGGGGAGGGGGAAGTGTGCAAAGTCTCCACCTGCCCTTCAAAGGGCTCAGCACTTAAAGTCAACTTCCAGCAGCTACTCAGTTGGCGGTTGACTCCCTTGCAGGATGGGAGCAGGGAGTGAGAGAGTTCACATGCTTCCCCCTCCCCAGGCCCTGATTGACCTGGGGGAAGCATAGGGGAGCACATGAAGTCTCCTCCCACTGCCAGAGGCACTGGTACCTAGAGGGAACTGTTAACTGTTCTGAACAGCTGGCAATTCTCAGAGGTGGGGGACACTTTACATGCTCCTCCCATCCCCACACTAATCAGGGTCTGTGGGTGGGGAAGCATGGGTGTTCTAGTCCCGTCCCATCTGCCTGAAGACCTGCCCCTTCCAGGGTGGCCCGAGGCAACTTAAAAATTTTCTCAAAAATTATTGCTCACCTTTGACTTAGACTTTTCTCTAGAGCAGGGGTCTTCAGTCTAGGGGTTCAGAGGAACATTTGGAACGGCACAGCTGAGGTCTGGACCAGAAGGGGTTGGGAAAGAGCACTGCCCAGCTCCACTCCTGGCCCAATTTGCCTGCTCCCTGCCTGGGAACCTGTTCTTGGATCCACTCCTGGCCCCAGTTGCAGCCCTAGCCTCAGCCCCATTACCCCCATCCACATCCCACTCTCCTGGAATCATGTTCCTACTCCTGGCTCTGGACAAGGAGGGCTGCCAACAGGGATAAGGAGAAGTGTGAGGTAAAGAGCATGGGGACAACTGCTCTAGAGCTTCAGTGTTTCTTGTTGCACTTGTATATCAAAAGGGTACCACTTATTTTCATATCAAAATACAATCTTTGAATTGCAAACATGCTTCCCATGGAATGAAGCACTGGAATGGGTTACCTAGGGAGGTGGTGGAATCTCCATCCCTAGAGGTGTTTAAGTCTCGGCTTGACAAAGCCCTGGGTGGGTTGATTTAGTTGGGATTGGTCCTGCCTTGGGCAGGGGGCTAGATTGATGACCTTCTGAGGTCTCTTCCAGCCCTATGATTCTGAGATTCTATGAAACAAGGCACAAAATCACAATCCACATGTTTTCTAAGCTTAAATAATGACTGCTGCTCTCCACTTCCAGAATGACTGTGGAACTCACCTTTTATACAAATAAGCTATCTTTTCTGTATCTATCTGTGACATTCTAGGTTATATCAACCAGGTACCAATAAATTTTATCTGTGTTTCTGAAAAGCTATTATATCACCCAGTCAGATGACTTCCTTGTGTGGTTTTATTTTTTAAAAAAAATCTCAATCTGTTCTTGCTTATTTAATAGATTTTAATGTTAAGGAAAGCCAATAGTGCATTTTTATTAAATAAATCTCAAAGATTAAGATAACATGAGGCCCTTTCTAAAATCTCTAGATTTCCATCAGAAATATACCCGTTCTGCAGATATTATTCAGTTTAGATTACACACTTCTGAACTGCTAGTCTCCAAGTGACAATCTCTTGCATTTGCCAGATCAGGACATTCATCTTCTAACTATATACAATTTTCTGCAGCTGCTTTGTCCTGTCCAACCAAGTATGGACAAAGTAAAGTCTCCATCCTCCTTTATTATCCATGCTCTCTGCTTGTTCTTGTGATACTGCATCAGTAATTATGAAGCTTTCACTTTCTATGAACATTCTTGGAATTTTAGTCTTGTTCACAGTAATACTTCAAATTGCAAATGACAGGGCCATGAATATCAATGAAGTAAATTGGCAGATTTTATTTACAATGACTTATAACACTAGCAGATTTACTGGGCTTTGCTCAGATCCTTAATTCAATTAAGGGGTTGGGGAATTTTTGGAAAATAAAAGGAAAATATACCTGCTTTATTTAAATGACTGTATTTTTTTCAAAAATAGGATATAGTGTTATTTTTATTAAGTTAATTTTTATTTTGGATTTCTTAAACAAGGGATTGTTAAAATTTGTCAGTTTAACTTTTTTAGTAATTATTTTTAAATGGGAATTCCATCGTGTATTTTTTCTTCATTCCTAAAAACACTTATTATTCACTATGGGTATGTCTAGACTACATGGCTCCATCGTCGGAGCAATGTAGATTTGTTTATTGGGCAAAGGGAAATGTAGCGGCGATTTAAATAATCACCACTTCATTTAAATTTAAATGGCTGCCGCGCTGAGCCGACAAACAGCTGTTTGTCGGCTCAGCGCGCTAGTCTGGACACTCCACGGTTGACATCAAAGCCCTTTGTCGACCGCCCCATTATTCCTCGTGGGATGAGGTTTACCAGGGAGGTCAACAAAGGGCTTTGATGTCGACCGCGGAGTGTCCAGACTAGCGTGCTGATCCAACAAACAGCTGATTAGCTCAGCGCGGCAGCCATGTAGTGTAGACATACCCTTACAGTTTAGGAGGAGTTCTTGGTGAAACAGACAAATGGGCAAACGCTCTAAAATATATAGTAGATATATTTCTACTTTATTTGTTCAATTCTCCTATGCATATACATTCAGTTCATCTTTGGCAACAATTAGCAGTGAGCCAGGGAATATTTTGTGTTAAATTCTAGACATTTTCTTATCAGAAATATATTGACTAATTTCAAGCACTTTGGAGAACAACAACAAAATTATTAGGGCCTGGGTGGCCATCAGACTGATTTATGATAAAAAACTTCAAGTCTAATATACATCACATTGGTAAGCAAGAACTAAATGCCAGGCAATGGTTGTGGGAAAAGGAAAGCACACAACGAAGAATCATATGCTGGAAATTGGGGGAGGCGGGAAATAGAATATGGTAGGGGAGGAAAGGGGTAAAATAAAGTGAGTAAGGATCAACTGTAGATATTGCAATAATTATCTTTTTTAAACTTTTTGGAAAGAAAACCCATTAACATCTTTGAAAGGAATTTAAAATATTAAAAAAAAATAATTCATAATAGTACTAAAAAATAATTACTGTGTTTGCAGCTGAGATATTACACATGCAGACCTCCTCCCATCAGCCTCCAAAAGGCACACAAATGCTCCTGATGAAGTGACAAATTTCTAACAGTTGTTTGGAATATTTTACAATTTCTTCACTTCCCCATTGCTGATTCAGGTATGGTACACAATAAACCCATTCTTACCTGTTGCACAATGGTTGTTAATTCCAGGCACAGTTGAACAATATTGTTTTTCAGCAGTGAATATTCTGTCACACTAACAAATGGAGACCTGCCAGAGAGGGACAACAAGTTTGTTGGAGACCTTATAAATCTCTGTGTTACTGGACTCTACCTGTTTTAATGTATATCTACAGTCAACAACACATTAAATAATGCATTTGAGAAGCTGCAATATTAATAATTTGACATGGTACAACACAGAATTATTCCAAAAGAAACTTCAAAAGTCAGTCAGATTTACACAGTCATTATAGCATATTAAAGAGAATTAAGACTTTTGTTCTATGTGAGCAAACTTGTACTGCAGCTGCCATATTGAACAGTACTGTCATCAACCTGTTTATTTTAGAGATAATTACAGCTTCTGAAATTGCTATTCTTACCTACTGGAACTGATGTTATACCAAAGAAGATATAATGCAAAAATGATAATAAACATATACACACACTATAATGATCTTATAGTTACATACTAACTGACAATTAGTAGCAATATTTTTTAACATTTCATCTAACATCACACCTAAAAGCTTCAATGCAAAGATCTCAGCATTCTTGCCATGCATTTTAAAGACACAGTAACATTAGGTCATTATAGTATTTTCTCTAAGTATTTCAATTTGAAATATTTGACAATATGTGACTTCATGCTGAACTTTTTGCTAGCAGGACAAACAGTTTTTAAAACAGACTGTTAAGGTTGGTAACTTTACTTTGATTAAACTAGACTGAACCAAGTCAGCAAATTTTTTGTGGTTTTTTTTTTGTATTGTACGCAAAATAAAGCATCTGACAAAACACCTCCCTTTTCTTTCTGATGGCTCTCAGAGCCCTTTAGAAGATATCTGTGGTAGAGGTAAACTCATCTCACAGTAATCATGCCATTACACTTCTGCAATACTGAACAACTTTTAGGAAGGGAAATTAATAATGTATGTATTTGAAATAATTGTAGGTAGTTAAAAGAAATTATCTGAAGTTGGATTTTGGGCAGGACACTAGAGTTAACATCCCTGTTTTTGAAGAAACCGCAATACCAAAGTGATGAATCAACTACGCAGGAGACTAGGGTTCTGCTCAACCCCCTTTCCACTTCAAATTCCTTTCCTTCTGGCCAGATAAGAGAAGGGGCTAGAAACTCCACAAAAAGACAGGGAACCATGAAGAACTGAGCACTTTGGGAAGCAGCAGGGACAGAAAAGCCAGATACAGAGTGAAACACTTGGTATTTGTGGACACAGCAGGCTGTGCAAAAAGAGGAACTTACGTAGTGGAATAGTGCATGACTGCAGGATGAACCTGACATGCTTCTAGAACCTAAGATGTTTGCTATGCCCCAACACTGAGCAGATATAATAATTATAGCAATCAAGTCCTCATTTTATAGATTATCTGAAAAATGGTACATACGGCTCTTTAAGGGCAAACTACAGCCTCAGCTCAGTAAAGTAAGATGGATAAGGACTGTTTACTGAGCCACTAACACAGCTTTTGGCAGGACATGGAGCCTGCAGGACTCCAACTCTCCTTGGAGTATCCAAGTTCTATCCAGCTCTAACCCCTTTGGCTTATAAAGATTGATGCAATTACATTCCAAGAGAGCCTGATTCCTGGCGTTCTGTCAGAGAATGTCATCAGGGTCATAAACTTTGTGAAGAATTTTCATGTTGTCCCTTTATATGCATAAGAGTTTCAGATTTCAAATGAAGCTTTCGGTTTTATAGATCACTTTTATAGATTTTATTTTCATAGATCAAGAGAAATGCAAGTATATACATAAAATAGTGTCCCACACATAAATCAATATTGTAACATAGTTCACGCAGAGAGTTACATTGTAAACTGATTCCTAATTCATCATAAGAAATCATAGCATTCTTTCACCAAGCAGTAACTGACACAACAAGAGTGACTAATGTATAAACTTGTCCCTTACTGTTAACAACAAATCAATGAGTAAGCACTGACTTTCCAGAGATAAGTGAGTGGTATAATTTCTTGTGTAAATTATCCAAGATAACAGATAACAGCAATTCAAACTTCCCTGCACTGCTATCTTAACTTGCTTCCACCCTGAATGGTCAGAACCACTCTTTGCTCTGGATATAGGGCAGTTCAGTTTCTTTTTTAATGTATATCACTGCCTCCCTTCTGAAATTTAAATGAACCTGCCATCTGTAGTGGCAATTTTTGTGGCATGTATGTTTATTCACTAGGAACAAAACTGAAATTGCTAATTTCACAGAAGTCATCATCAAGCTTAGCTGACCCAAAAGAGAGTCCAATATCTAATAGCCAGCCCCAGGCCTAGGGCTTTTCAACTTAGAATTCAAGTATTTACTAAAATGTACAGGGTAAAACCTATAATTATAATTCTAATTTTAGAAAAAGAGAAAAAGAAACAGAGCAGAAGAATTACTCCTCCTGGTAAGAATTAAAAAGCTCTAAATTACCTGTCCAGCCAGGCAAGCAAGTTCTTGGCAGCACCAATCAGGTCAACAACAGAGGTAAGAAAATCATTTGGCAGTCTTCTGGAGGCCCTGCCATCATAATGGCCACTCCTCCTTCTACCCGTTATAAAGTTCTGAAGATTTTTGGCTGAGGCATTCAACTTGTGAGAGAGCGTTCTCAGGTTTTCAGTCTCCAGACCATAATTCTGAAAGAAAAAAAGAACAGCTCACACAACATAATTTAAACAAACAGCCAAGATACAGAATACTGAGCCAAAACATTTGCAACCTGCTTTGATTCACTCAATTCTTGAACACAGCAAAGTCAGGGCAGGTCAGGAATTGATGAACTATCCCAATAGATCGTGAGTCTTTAATAGCTGACCTTTCAGAGCCCTTTCCTTCCAACCACTTCAGCAATGAGAATGATCAAAGCCCACAGTCTCTCTGCAAGGTAGGTAAGTAATAAACACATTATTTAAAGAGGTGGAAATAGAGGGTCAAAGGTGTTAAATGATTTTCTCTGGTTGCGTAAGTGACACTATAGCTGGTTAAACTGCTCAAGGCAAATAATCTGATGAATTCAGATCTTTTTTGTTGTAACTCAGTCATATTTGCATTCTTATAAGTTAATTTACTATTCAGAACTGTTAAACTGTTTATGTGAATAAATTTCAGAACTGCTCACATCAACAACTCATCATTTATAGTTTATGGTTTTTAAGCACAGGTTTGACAAACATCTGTCAGAGATGATCTAGATCGGGGTCAGCAATCTATGGCTCTTTTGCAGCTTGAGCTCAGCATCCCTTGCTCCCTGCCCCTCTCTTCACCGACTGATTTTTCAATGGGTCAGTGACCCCCAAGCCAAAAAGCTTCCCCACCCCTGACATTAATAAAGACAATGTTAAAACCTTATGTGTTCATGAAAAGGAAGCCTGGCCAACAAGCCCCCAGTTGGGGACCAACTGACCACAGCATCATAATATTCCTGCACCCTCCTACATCCCAAACCTGAGCCCATCATACACCTGAATCCCCTGCCCTGACCCCCTCATACTTGTACATCCCCAAACTCCTGCACCCCCACAGCCCCAATCCCCTGCTATAACATTCCTGCATCCCCACACACCCAACCCTGTGCCCTGAGACCACTATACACCCAAACTCCCTGACCTGAGCTCTTCATACACCCCAACCCAGTATCCTGTACCTGAACATCCCCAGCCCCCTGCCGTAAGATTGACAGAAGACAGCCTGAATGTGCACATGAAGCTGGATTTGACCAGTTAGGATGTAAACTTCAAAGAAATGTGCAAAAAGATGTAGCAGCAGAAGTCCCATTAAATAAAATCTGTGAGTGCAATGTTTCATTTATGCTATTATTAATCATGTCTATTATCAATAATATTAAGTTGTCATGCAAATGGGCATTCTTATATGGCTTTGTTGCCCACGTGTTCTGAATTTTGATGTAGTTTGGCTCTTTGGCTTGAAAAGATTACTGACCCTTGATCTAGATGGTAGTTGATCCTGCCATGAGTTTGTGGGACTGGACTTGAGGACTTCTTGTGGTTCTTTCCAGTTCTATGATTCTATGACTGGTCCTATGATTCTATGTGGCATTGTCATTCACTCAAAGGGAAGAGACCAACTTTTTAAATAGGAACACAGATGCTAATGAACAAATAGCCTCGATTGTATGTGACTAGAGACAAATGTACAAAAACAGCTATTTCTCAAACATTAGTAAGAACAGAAGCCTGTTTGTATGAATATTCATAGCTAAGTTAAAACCACAAAGAAGTCTAAACTGATCAGCCATGTGAAATTTGAACAAATGTTTGTGAACGCTATTTTCTAAGATTCAACTAGGTCTACTTGATGTCTCGGTCTTGATGTCCTAAGTCTTCCTCAGAAAGTTTGACTGTTAGAAGATGGATTTGAACTGCTGGGTGGCTTACAGTCTAAATGAAGATGACATATTTAATCTTAGTAATCAGCTTTCTGCAATATGCTCTGATTTAAAAAAAAGGAAAACTGAAAAGTTTGGGGACAAAATTAATTTTTACATTCAGATTTACCCTGAAAGAATGTCAAAATACACAACAACAGGATATGAATAAAAACTGAATAGCAAAATAGAAAATATTTGCAGTGTTAGTATAGCTGTGTTAGTCCCAGGATACGAGACAGAAAGCAGGTAACATATCTTGTATTGAACCATTTTCTGTTGGTGGAAGGCACAAGTTCCTGAGTTACACAGAGTTCGACTTCATGTCTGGGGAAGAATATCAGAGTGTTTGAACTAACTATAAGTTAAGACACACTATTAAGCATCAGGGGCAATGCATAATATAGTCACTTGAAGTGGGCATTGTTATGCATAATGGGTTTGAAGTTCATAGTAGAAAATATACATAAATATGAGGTACTAGTTCTATGCTGTAATAAAAGAACTTCAAGCACTGAGTCTCAGGGCCCAGGTCAAGTGACTCAAGATTGTGGAGCTGGGCTCTTGTGGCTAAAAATAGCAATATTTCATCTCACATCCCAGACTCCAAAAGTCAATCAACCTGGGGTCAGATTCTCTGTTTTGTTCTGTTTTTTAATTGAAGCTTAAGACATACCTCAGGTGTTTGATATGGAAAAACAGTTCTTTTCAGTCCCTTACAAATAAGCATTAAGCAGTAAATTTTTGACAATTTTATTTGCCTAATACATTTGGTGTGCCAAAATCCTTGTTAAAAGCAGGTTGTTTTATATTAGCTTGTCATCTGCCTAACATTTATAGCTACTCATTCATTCACTGAAATACAAAGGAGATATGCATCCCTCCCTTTTTCTAGTGCAGGTACAATAAGCAAGTGGCCCCATTGAAATGCTTATACAACAGTTAGTTAGGAAGACAGCTGTGGTTCTCCCTTTCAAAAGGAGCTTGATTTTGCCTATTCAGTAAACCAAATAAAGGTGCATAAACCAGTTCCTCCTGTTTTTATTTCAGAGTCCATATCGTCCTGTCCTTGAACTAACAGACGAAACACCATGCCTGACCATAACTCACTAAATAGAAAGTTTGGGAGGTTGCCAACTTTCTTTCACGAAAAGCCATTATTGCCATGGGATAAGAAAAGGAAACTGAAATAGGAAATTGAAACAGAAATGTATTGGCTTCTTTAAGTCAGTAAATTCTCAAGTGCTGAAAAATGTAGGCTTGATATTTGCTGCGCATTCGCATTTTAAATCCTCATTTATTACAGAAACAGATGCAAAGCTTTGGGTGAGGACTTGATTAAGAACCTTGTTTTTCATTTGCATGCAGAAGATATCAGAAATACCATGTGCCCTCACTATAATTAAGTTATATATTTGCATGGTAAAATAAACTATCCCCTTATAATTGATTGGTTTAATTTGGGAAAAAATCCTGCATTTTCTACTCATCTTTTCTTATCCCCCAAATGGTGCATGAGGAAGGTGAAAGCAAAACACAATTATGTTTCTTTTCTTGACATTTGAGTACGGAGCAGGATCATTTATAAAGAAAGGACACAGGCAAACTGAAAATATCACATCCCTCCACAAAACACTCATACAGAGAGCTGTATGAGTTCAAGGAGTTTGATCTAAAAAATAAAACTATAGTAAAACTCCAATAGTCCGGCATCCAATTGTACGGCACTCCTGATAGTCCGGCATCAAAATGGCAAGAGCCTAGTGAGTGAGCTTTGGCAAAAAATCAGTTACAAAGCAACAGCGGCAGCAGCTGAACTGAGTGAAAAGGGTAAAAAAGGGTTAAAAAAACTAACACATCACAGTATACTGTATACAGTATGTACAATAAAAAGGGTTAAGAACCCTTTATATACAGTATATAATGTATACAGTATATATATATATAAAACCATTTTATAGTACCTCCTGATAGTCCGGCATATCCAATAATCCGGCACCACTGAGGTCCCAAAGGTTCCGGATTATCGGAAGTCTACTGTATAATGAAAACAACTGGTTTAAAATTTTGGCTTGTACGACTCAAAGCCCAAAATACAGGGTACAAAGTCAAATATTGGTGCTCTTCTTACTGAGGATTTTAAATTTAAAGAGAGAAGTACCTTTGATTAATAGATACACTATAGAAAGAATAACTTTCTATTGCAAGAAGTAGAGAAGAAAAATCAGAAAAAGAAAATCTGGAAGAGGATTTTGCCTTAATAAATGGGACTGTCTAAGGAGGTGATATGGTCAGTAATATTAATATTAAACACTTGTATAGTTCTTTATATGAAAGCATCATATAAACAGTAACATCTGTTAATCTTCCCAATCCCCCACAAATTAAGAAAATCAATATTGCTATCCCTGCTTAAGAAATGGGGAAAGAGATACTGAAATGTTCTTGAGCAATTCACGGGTAACAACACAGTGACTCAGGGTAGAGTTAGGATGAGAGCTCAGGAATTCCCAGTTTCAAGTCCCACTGTTAGTTTAAAGAGAAGAAATGGCAGCAATGGTGAAGATAGTTTCATGTGGTGGAGATTAAATTAAATACAAGAGTAAGGTCAATGACTAAGGGGTTTAATCACAGAAGAGTTCTAGTAATGATAAGACATGGTAATGCTTATATTGTCTAGAGTTTATCAAAACTCAGAATTTCTCTTTAATGGAGAAAACTGACAGTTTGAATTTTTTGTCCCAAATCAGTAAAAAAATCTATATTTTCTTTTAAACACATTGGCTAAAAAAAATTGTTTTGGTGAAAATTTTGTTTTGAAGTTTTAAAAATTCATTGTGAATTTTTTAATGTAATTTTGAATAGGGATTTTCATGTTTATAATTTTGTTATTTCATGACATGTCATTAATAGTAGGAATAGTTTAATGCACAAAGTGGGTGAAATGCATTAACATATTTCATTTGTCAATGAAAAATTTCCTAAGAGGTCTAGTAGTGATACTTGTCCAATGAACTACTCTGACTGAGAATTCTATTCATTACAGAAACCACATGTAAAACTTTGGGGTTTAGTATTGGGTTTATCCTCCACAGTTTATTATTTTAGGTGCATGTGAGTATCATGCTACAATTCATTGTGAGATGTCCATTTCAAAGTTTCTTCATGCTCTCCAGTGGCTAGTGCTATTGGAAGTGGCTGTGGCAGCGTGGTGACAGGACTGAGTGATTCCAGGGTTTGTGCAGGTTTTTCATAGTATAGAAATAACAGGTGGCTGTTGTTAGATGTGTGACAACAGCACAGAATATGGATGGCCTATTAAAGCCTTACTTCATTAGTGTGTTATTTGCTTTTAAAGATGAATAACAGCACTTTCATGAAACAAATATTGAATACCTAACCTTTCAATGCCATTAACAACAAATATGGGTAACTGTAAAAATGGCACATATATTTAAAAAAAATTTCTTAAAAAACAGAAAAATCTTTTTTTTCTTTGAAAACCCCCATACTGAATTGTTGTGCAACTAGTTATATTGTTAAAATCTGGCTGAAAAAAGTACAGTGGAAAACTGCACAGTCTCCCATTCTTTATTGTATATTTCTTCAAATAAAGAAGTTGGTTTGCAAGCTACTATCCTGGGATTATTTTTAAATGCATTCTTTCAAAATTCATTCAATTACTTTATTTGTAGAAAGAGTAAATTGATCACAGAATAAAAATAAGTCTTGTGTTTGTATACTTAAAAAAGTAGAATGAGGCAAAAGGAAAGCCTAAAGATCTAATTTTAATGTATTTTTCAGAATAATCTCAATTGAATGTATCATGCTATATGTAAAATGATATTCAGAAATTTGGCAGAGTTTAATATGTCCTATAGAAAGGTAACAAGGATGTTGCTTATAAACATCCTTTCTCAAAAGACACGTTGACTGGGAATTCATAAGCTACTGCAACTTTTTCTTTTCTGTATATAGCGATATATTCTTTTTCAAAGCATCCTTTGAGATCTAACACAGTCAGTACATGTGGAAAAGAAAAAACTGTAAAGTACCTATCCATATTCTTCTATACTGTGACAATGCAAAAATACCTGTGTTGCAAAACAAAGTTAATTTAGTTTTATAGCAAGAAGAAATACGTTGCATTATTGGTTACTAACCTAAGAACAATGAAGTCACTTCCACAAAAATGTACTTAATGAAATAAAATAAATTTTATACACACACACAGAGAGAGAGAGAGAGAGAGAGAGAGAGAGAAATAAACGACATTTGTGATTGGTCTAGGGCAAAATTTTAGTTAAGCATTTTGTACTACATAATTACAAAGAAAGATTCAACAGATCCCAGCAGATTGACTTTTAATCCAAATAAAGTATTTAAGTGTTTGCTGATGCTGTCATGCAAGTAACGGACAGGAAAGCAAAGTTTGCATAATAAGAACTTATATGCATATTTGGCTTCTGCCATGTGTGATATTTTGAGCATATTATGGTTTTCCCTAAGCTGTGAGAAATTAAAGGGTAGTACAGGAGAGCTGATTGATGAGGTTAAGGGAAACAACATATTTCTGACTGAAAATCAAACATTTTTATCCATAATCATATAAAGAAGTTCATTATATTTAAAGTAGGAATTTAAATATTAAGCTAGCTTAACTTTTAGGATGTATTGCATTTGTGATGGGGTGGAGTAGACCCGATGTCTCTGCTGGAGGCCTTGCTGCACCCCGCCCCAGGGAGAAGAGCAGAAAATAGGTCCTCCAAGCAGAATTGAATGGCTGCTTCTGCTACAGCCGATCAGGGCCCAGCAGGTAGACATAAAAGAAGCTGCAAGCCTAGGGTCTGGCAGTTCCTTGCTGGAGCTTGACCTGGGCAGATCTATAAGGGCTGACTGGGAGGACAGAAGCCCTTAAGGGTATGTCTACACTATCGCTCCGTTAGTTCGAATTTAATTCGAACTAACGGAGCACTTACTTTGAACTAGGTAATCCTCATTCCACGAGGATTAAGCCTAGTTCGAATTTACTAGTTCGAATTAAGGGATGTGTAGACCCTTAATTCAAACTAGTGGGAGGCTAGCCCTTCCCAGCTTGCCCTGGTGGCCACTCTGGCCAACACCAGGGAAACTCTACTGCCACCCTCCCGGCCCCGGAGCCCTTAAAGGGCCACGGACTGGCTACACAGTTTGTGCCAGTTGAAAGGCTGCCAGCACCCGTGCCAGCACACCCAGCAGCTGACACCCCATGAGCCAGCCACCCGATGACACCCATCCCTCCCCCTCTTCCCGTGACCAGCCTGGCGGCTCCCAGGACCCTACCCGGGGCCACAAGAAGCGGGCGCCCGCGTGGTCTAGTGCGGAGATCGTGGACCTCATTGAGGTTTGGGGGGAAGCCTCCAATGTCCACGATATCCGCACTAGCCACAGGAACGCGGCAGTCTACGGCTGCATGGCTGCCAGCCTGGCCGCCAGGGGCCACCAGCACAGCCAGGAGTAGGTGCGCTGGAAAATCAAGGACCTGCGGCAGTCCTACTCCTGGGCCTGCCTGCCAGGGGCCGACCCGGAGGCCTGCCCCCACTTCCAGGCTCTGGACCACCTCCTGGGGGCTCATGCCGTCCCTGCCCCCTGGGACATGATAGACCCCGGGGCAGAGGGACCGCTCCCAGAGACGGAGGAGGAGGAGGAGCAGGAGCAGGAGGGCTCCGAGAGCCAGGAGCCTGCCGGCAGCCTGCCCAGGACCCGGGACCCCCGAGGCACCCAACAGAGCCGCTCACCTGTGTCATCCGAGGCCAGGGAGGCGTCCACCTGAGAGTACCATCATGTTCCCCTTATGTGTATTGGGGGCTGAGGCGAGAAGGAGCCCAGGACCATGAGCCTGGGCCTTGCCCACCACGGAGCAGCAACTGGGGATCCTGCAGGGGCCCTGGCCTTGCAGAGGGGAGCTGGGTTTCACACACCTGGGCCCCTGGGGTAATTGACCGCTGTTCTTGTTTCACCACAGCCGCAGCACCTCGGACTGCAGGGCGCACCACACCGCCTGCAGCAGCCGTCCGCGCCCGGGCCAGCAGGAGAGCCAGGAACCAGGAGGAGTACCAGAGGCGGCACCTCCAGTTCCTGGAGCAACAGCTCCATATCCAGGACCACTGGGTCCAGGAGGACCTGAGGCTGCGCCGGAGGAGCTTGGGGGCACTGGAGGAGCAGGGCTGTGCCCTGCGAGACCACCTCCAGAACCTGCTCGACCGCTTCCCAATTCCTCCTGCTCCCCCTGCTCCCCCTCCTCCTCCCTCTGCTCCCCCTGCTCCCCCTCCTGATCCCGCTCCTGCTTCCTCCACACCCCCTGTCCCTCCTGCCCCACCCTCCACAACCATTCCCCACCAATGCCCCTGGATCTGCAGTGTTGCGAGACAGGAGAGGCAGCCGGACCCCCACCCCTGAGCTTTCCTTTCCCTTCCTCCCTTCCCTCCCCTTCCAGCTCCCTCGTCCCAGGTTTCCCCCTCCCCTCTCCCACCCTCCTTCCTCCCTCCCCCCACCCCAGTTATGTTAAATAAAAAGACGTTTTTGTTTGAAAAACAGGTGTCTTTATTTGACAGTAGGTAGGAAGGGGAAAGCGGAAGGGGATAGGGTGGAAGAAGGCCCCAGTGGGGCATGCAGGGAGAGGTCAGTCCTCCTCCTCCACCAGGAAGCTCTCCCGCAAGGCTTCCCAGATCTGGACGGCCCCCCGCTGGGCTTCCCGGATGGCGGCGGTGCGGGGCTGACCATAGTGGCCAGCCATGCGGTCAGCCTCAGCCATCCAGGCTGCCAGGAAAGCCTCCCCCTTTCTCTCACATAAATTGTGGAGTGCACAAGATGCTGCCACCATGGGAGGGATGTTGTGCTCGGCCAGGTCCAGACGGGTGAGGAGGCATCGAAAGCGGGCTTTCAGTCACCCGAAGGCCCCCTCCACCACGATGCGGGCCCTGGTCAGCCTGGCATTGAAGGCCTGGCAGGAGGGATTGAGGTGCCCCGTGTAGGGCTTCATCAGCCACGGCTGCAGTGAGTAGGTGGCATCCCCCACCAGGCACACGGGCATGTCCACGTCCCCGACCCTGATGTGGTGGTCGGGGAAGAAGGTCCCGTCCTGCAGCCCCTGGCACACGGAGGAGTTGCGATACACCTGGGCGTCGTGTGCTTTGCCGGACCAGCCCACATTAATGTCCGTGAACTGTCCCCGGTGGTCACACATGGCCTGCAGGATCACGGAGATGTACCCCTTGCGGTTGACGTACCGGGAGGCCTGGTGTTCCGGGGCACGGATAGGGATGTGCGTCCCGTCGATGGCCCCCCCACAGTTGGGGAAGCCGAGGGCACCGAATCCCCGGATGACGGCGTCCGGGTTGGCGAGGCGGACCACCCTGCGGAGCAGTACCCGGTTGATGGCCTTGACCACCTGCGGAGAGAGACACAGCAAAGCGCCAATCAGTGGGGCGCCCGGGTGGCTGGGAGCATTCGTGCTCTGGCAGTGCCCCGCGCCCCACTCCCAGAAGCAACCCCCCTGGCGGCGTGTAGTACGGCTGGGACAGACCGACTCCTCCGGTGCGGGGCGCTTTCGCCTCCTCCCTCCCCCCTCTTTGTCCCTGGGGCAGCCCATCCCCTCCTTGCAGCTCACCTCCCCCCCGGAGCAGTGGCCGAGGAGTGCCATACCTGCATGAGCACCGCTCTGACGGTGGATCTCCCAACACCGAACTGGATCCCGACGGATCGGTAGCTGTCCGGCGTGGAGAGCTTCCAGAGGGTGATGGCCACCCGCTTCTGGAGGGGGATGGCGGGCCTCATGTGAGTGTCCCTTCTGCACAGAGCAGGGGCGAGCCACTTGCAGAGCTCCAGGAAGGTGTCCCTCCTCATCCTGAAGTTCTGGGTCCACTGTCGGTCCTCCCATCGCTCCAGGATGATGCGGTCCCACCAGTCGCTGCTGGTGTCCAGACGCCAGATGCGGCGGGGCACGCCGGTGCCGGGGCGCTGCCGCGGCTCTTCCACAGCCCCCAGGGCGGCCAGGTGGAGAGGCAGGAGGCTGACGTGAACCAGGAGGTGCCAGGCAGCCTCGAGCCATTGCTAGGAGGCTTGCAGCAGCAAGTCCAGAAAGTGCACCAGAAGGTGCAGGGCGAGCTCTGGCTCCATGTTGCCACCTGTGGCGGCGTCCCCAAAGGGAAGCACCAACACAGACGGGCGCAGAGATCAACACTTTGCTGTCCCTCGGCGAGGTTGGCAAGCAAGCATGAAAAGCTGAGAACCAGCTGTCCGGGGGGGGGGGCCCTTTAAGCACGAGCCTCAGATAGCCTCAGACAGCAGCCACACAAAGCAACTGCTGACCTGATGCCCTGCCAGAACCGGTTTCAGCCGCCCTTAAATGAGCCCCTGCGTCCAATCAGTGTGGACGCGCTAGTTCGAATTAACAAAACGCTAATTCGAACTAGTTTTTAGACCAGGACAGAACCTAGGTCCAGCAGCTGAAGACTAGCTGTTAACACACAACAACACCCTGCAGAACCCTGGAAATGGTACAGGAAGAACTTGACTGAGCAGCTGGGACCCAGAAAAGTAGGAGTGTCTGGGTCCCTCCCCCCAAACACTTCCAGCAGCCACAACAAGGAAGGGGGTTAAGAAGAAGCCTGATCCCCCCAGGCAACTGACCAGAAAGATTTCTGGGGTACCTGCACTCCCAGAGAACAGCCAGGCAGAGAAGCTGCAGACCTTGGCCATGAAGGGGTGCTCAAAAGAGTGAGAGCCTCTTCACAATATTTCATGTATGTATTTAAAGAATCATCATCATGTTATTTAGCTTATATAGTGAGACACTTCAAAGCAATTCTAAATAATAATTTTAAAATATTTAATTGTTCATCAGCTCTCATATTTCTTCTTGTGCTTATAGGGATTCTTTGTCATTTCTCTTCAAGGACTATCTAGAGAAAATATTCTCCTCTCACTGTTCAGAATATGCTCTCTTTTTATGAGAAAAAACAGCTGGTTGAACAAGGAGGACACTGTACCATAGGAGAGTAAAATTTAACAGAAACAAAACAATACCAAGATGTTTACTATAAAAATGTTTCTTCGGTAGCATCTTTCCATCTAGATACTTATATGGCATCCATCGTCATAGTATCTGGGGGTACATCTACACAGTACCTTAAACTCAAAATAAGATACACAATTTGCACTATGCAAATTATGTATCTTATTTCGATTGAATTTTGAAATAAGCTATTTCAAAATTTGGCACTGTGAAATATCCTGAGTGTCTTTAAAACAACAATGTATTTATTTTTAAAGCATTCCCATTTTACTGTGAACTTTTAAAAAAAACCTTTCTTCAATACACAGATATGGTCAAGATTGACTTCTGATCCCAATTTGAGATGGTAAAAATCTTCAAAATCTGTGCAGTATAGGAAACCAATTTCCTCCTTTTCTCAAATAAGAAACTGATCCTTTGTAAACAGCCCTAAAGTTGTCATTGTTATGTGTCTTAATTATGTGCATCAGCTCTTAACGTTTTTCAGAGTGTCTGATAATGATTGTACTACAGCTGAACACTAAAGTTAGCATGTCACTCCTTACATCAAGCAACTGACCATTAGCATCAAATGTAACCAACAGACTGTGTATAAAATGCTGAATGATCTAGGGTAGGTCTGCATGAGCCAAGCTGACGTAAATTGGGCTGAACACAAGAATAATTTATAAGGTTTTGAATTACTGTTACATGCATGCCATTTTTATGTAAAGGTATATCAGTTTTGGATGAAGTTAGACATTCTGTCTACCGATTCACAACAGCAGAATAATTATGCTACAGGATGAAACAAAATACAGGACTATGTAGCACTTTAAAGACTAACAAGATGGTTTATTAGGTGATGAGCTTTCGTGGGCCAGACCCACTTCCTCAGATCTGAGGAAGTGGATCTGGGCCACGAAAGCTCATCACCTAATAAACCATCTTGTTAGTCTTTAAAGTGCTGCATAGTCCTGTCTTTTGTTTCAGCTATGCCAGACTAACACGACTGCATCTCTATCACTATTCTATATGCTACAGGATGCACATCTCAAATCTGGGACTCTCTGGTCTGACAAAATCTGTGGTCTGGCAGGACCATGGATGTTAATGGACCAAAGAGCCCTGGAGGCCAGAAGCAGGAGCCAGCTGTGAGGCTGGAGGCTGGGGACCTCTGGTTGGGCTGGTGGCGTATAAGGCGACTGGGCGTATAAGACGACCCCCTAATTTTCTAGTTAAAAGATAGGTTTTCGTCTTATACTCGCCGTATAAGACTATCCCCCCTTAAGAGGCCAACCGGCAGTGCCCCAGTGCCCCTCTGCCTCCCCGGATTTGCTCCCGGTGTCCCTGGTCTGCTGGAGACGGTCCCCAGCAGACCAGTGGCACCGGGAGCAAAGCCGCAGCCATGGCGGGGTCCCGCGCCTCCCCGCCTTTGCCAGAGCAAAGCCTCAGAGGCGCGGGACCCCTCCGCCTCTCCGGCTTTGCTCCCGGTGTCCCTGGTCTGCTGGAGATGGTCCCCAGCAGACCAGGGGCACCGGGAGCAAAGCCGAAGCGGCGGCGGGGTGTCGCGCTTCTGAGGCTTTTCTCTGGCAAAGCCTCAGAAGCGCGGGACCCCACCACGGCTGCGGCTTTGCTCCTGGTGTCCCTGGTCTGCTGGAGACGGTCCCCAGCAGACCAGAGGCACCGGGAGCAAAGCCGCAGCAGCCGCGGGGTCCCGTGCCTCCCCGGCTTTGCCAGAGCAAAGCCTCAGAGGCGCGGGACCCCTCCGCCTCCCCGGCTTTGCTCCCGGTGTCCCTGGTCTGCTGGAGATGGTCCCCAGCAGACCAGGGGCACCGGGAGCAAAGCCGAAGCGGCGGCGGGGTGTCGCGCTTCTGAGGCTTTTCTCTGGCAAAGCCTCAGAAGCGCGGGACCCCACCACGGCTGCGGCTTTGCTCCTGGTGTCCCTGGTCTGCTGGAGACGGTCCCCAGCAGACCAGAGGCACCGGGAGCAAAGCCGCAGCAGCCGCGGGGTCCCGTGGCTCTGAGGCTTTGCCAGAGCAAAGCTTCAGAAGCGCGGCACCCCGCCGCCGCTTCGGCTTTGCTCCTGGTGCCTCTGGTCTGCTGGGGACTGTCTCCAGCAGACCAGGGACACCGGGAGCAAAGCCCCTGAGGACGCTGGCCGCGGGACAGCCGCGGCGGGTCTGGGCTGCCCCGCTGCCGGCTTCCCCCGTGGCTTTGCTCCGCGTCTTCCTGGTCTGCAGACCAGGGAGACGCGGAGCAGCTTTTCTCGCCCCGGAATACACGGGCGGCGGGACCACGAGGTCCCGCAGTCTGTGTCCTCCGGGGCGAAAAAAGCCCCGTTCATACCTGCAAGTCTGGGACTGCCTGTATACCCGGCGTATAAGACGACCCCCGATTTTTGGGGGATGTTTTTTAGCATAAAAAGTCGTCTTATACACCGGAAAATACGGTAAGAGCTATTTTTTAAAGTTTTAAATTCTCCCTCCCCTCTGCACAGAAACTTTCCCGCTGCAGCACGGCACTGGGCCACAGCCCCGCCAGGCTCCAGGACAAGGCAAGGAGCCAGCTGGGCCACCAGGCTGTAGCACCCTGGCTCACTGCCTGCCCAGTGCTCCTTCAGGCTGTGCGCAAGCTCAACTGGGCAGGGGGCCCCCGCAGCAGGCAAAGAGCCGGTGGCGCTGCTAGGCTGCATCACCCTGGCTCACTGCCTGCCCGGTCTCAGTGTGGGCAGCTGGGCAGGGGGCCCCGCGGCAGGTGCGAGTCCCTTCCTTCCTATATATACCTTAAAATCACGAGTATAATGGGGGTGCGCATTATAGATAAGAGTTTAGTTTATTCAAGAATTCTGATGTTTAAAAGGCAGGTGTGCATTATACATAGGTGCTCATTATACTTGAGTTTTACAGTAGTTTCTCCGCAATGACCTTAACGTCATTGAATGCTTCTTTTGCATCTCGATCATCCAGTGTCCCCACTGGTTGTTTAGCAAGATTCCTGATTCTGATATACTTAAAAAATATTTTGCTTTTACTTTTAGAGTCTTTGGCTAGCTGTTCTTCATATTCCTTTTTCATAGAATCATAGAATACTAGAACTAGAAGGAACTAAGCACCATCTAGATCATCTCTGACAGATATCTATCCAACCTAATCTTAAATATCTCCAATTATGGAGATTCCATAACCTCCTTAGGCAATTTATTCCAGAGTTTAACCACCCTGACAGTTAGGAATCTTTCCTAGTGTCCTACCCCTTTTGGCTTTCCTTATTATATTTTTACACTTAATTTGACAAAGTTTATGTTCCTTTCTATTTTCCTCACTAGGCTTTAATTTCCACTTTTAAAATAATGCCTTTTTATCTCACGCGGCTTCTTTTACTTGATTGTTAAGCCACGATGGGAACTTTTTTGGTTCTCTTTCTGTGTTTTTTAATTTGGGGTGTACACTTAAATTGGGCCTCTATTATGATGTCTTTGAAAATCCCCATGCAGCTTGCACGGATTTTACTTTTGGCACAGAATCTTTTCATTTCTGCTTAACTAACTGCCCCATTTTTGTGTAGTTTTCCTTTCTGAAATTAAATGCCAGTGTTGGGCTGCTGAGGTGTATTTTCCACCATAGGGATGTTAAATTGTATTACATTATGGACACTATTTCCAAGTAGTCCCATTGTATTTACCTTTTGGACCTAATCCTGTGCTCCACTTATCAAGAATTACCTCTCCCTTTGTGGGTTCCCGAACCAGCTGCTCCAAGAAGCAGTTATTTAAGGTGTCAAGAACTTCATTTCTGCATCCTGCCTTGAGATGACGTGTGTTCAGTCAATATGGGGATAGCTGAAATCCACCACTATTATTATTTTATTTTTATAGCTTCTCTAATTTCCCTTAACATTTCATAGTCACTATCACTATCTTGGTCAAGTGGTTGGTAATAGCTCTATTGCTATATTCTTATTAATTGTTTTAATTGACTAATGATTTTAATTACATATTCTGTGGTAAAAAAGTAATGAGTCAATTGAACCCAACATGACCTAATTTTCAGATGGCTTGATCACGGAAACCTGCCTCCACACAAGTTAACTTATTTTGAAGCAACTCTCTGGTTGAATTACAGTTATAATGACTTACAATATCATGAGAAATTATTGTGTTGTTAATATACTAACTCATACAATTTAGTTTATTCTAATCTTAAAATGCGATCAAGAATACACCAAATCCTCAACTACATCCATTAATAAATTCATTAAATATAACTCATAGGCTTGGCTCTTCATTAAAGAAAGAACAAGCATAGTTAGGACCCATCTCTATGTACATTGGTAAACCGAATTATTCTGTCTTGCTTTCTATTCAATCTTAAAGAACCTGGCAGTTAGTGTTTTGTAAACAGCTAACCATTCCCACTAATTAAAAAGCTTCCAGGTAAGACTAATAGCACAGGTTCAATTTCTCTAGTCAGGCATCCTCAGAACCTGACCGGTGCACAACTAGAGAATTTGCTGAACCAGGGGAAGTCAATATTGTCTAGCACACAATAATTTTTGAAAGAAGGCCACTTCTCAAATTTCAGAAGTGTCCACAGGCCGCCCTGTAAGGGGTGGAGCCTCGGGCAGAAGGGCAGGACCTCAGGCGGAAGGGGCGGACCAAGTGCTGTGAAAAGATGTCAATATGTTTTTATATGACCAAGTAATTAAAATGAAATAATAATTAACCACATACAACATTATCCAAAGATTATCATAGAAGGCAACACTTGTAAAATTTGTAACAACACTACCATTTTGAGAACACTTGTAACATGTGTAATAACTACAACACTAACACTAAACATAGGGCACTGAAAATTAATACTTAGTCCTGCCGTAAGTGTAGGGGACTAAACTAAATGATTTGAGGCTACTTCTAGATCTATGATTCCATTAAATAGTATCAAAGTCCCTGGTTTTCTTCCCACTCACTCTAACTATGGGAAGCTCAGGGGGTTTCCTGTACTGACTTAGTCTGTACAGGAAAAAACAACAAATGGTCTAGTAGCACTTTATAGACTAACAAAACATGTAGATGGTATCATGAACTTTCATGGGCACAGCCCACTTCTTCAGATGACCGAGTTTTGAGTTTAGGATGTACAGACCAAAAATAAATAGGAGATGGGGCCGGGGTGGAGGAAGAGGGAAGAGGGAGGAGACAGGGAGCAGAGGGTATGGAAAATCAAAGGGAAAAACAGGAAAGTAGAGCTGGGAGTCAGTAAGTATCTAAAAATTGGGTAGGTAAAACGAAGCAGATAAGAATCAAAGTCAATAAAGAGTATCTTCCTAACATACGAATCTACACAAAGAGCTGTTTGCACCTTCATTGAATGTTAGGTTGATAGTGTCCCAACCATCCTTCATCACGGTAGAGAATTGAATTTTCTGATGAATTCTAATTCCAATGCTTCTCTGTGTATCTGGCTAGTAGAATTGGTTTGTGACAAGACAGCCACTTGAAGATCTTTTAAACAGTGATTAGGAAGATTAAAGTGTTCCCTGACAGGTATCTGTATGTTCCCTTTACGTATATCTGATTTGTGTCCATTGATTCTTTCCTGCAGAGTTGGTCCAATATATATAGCAGTGGGGTATTGTTGGCATTTGATGGCATAGATCAAATTACTGGATGTGCAGTCAAATGAAAGGCCAGTCCTTTAACTAGAAACAGCTGTAAGGGCTCGCAGCTACCCTTGCCTCTAGTGCATTGCCGGGACTGTGATCCCTTTCAGCTGTTTCTAGTTAAAGGGCTGGTCCCCTTCCCCAACCCTGTCTGGCAACACATTGCCTAGCAGCCAGGGAACAGGAGAGCCCTTTAAATAGAAACAGCTGAGAGGGCTAGCAGCTCCCGTGCCTCTAGTGCCTTGCTAGGGAGTCAGAGACACCAGCCTTTTCAACTGTTTCTATTTGAAGGGCTTGGGCCTTTCCCTCCCCTGCTACCCAAGGCTGGGGAAGAAGTGAGCCCTTTAAATAGAAGCAATTAGAAGGGCTCCTACCCCTCTCTCCCACTCTGAGGCAACGAGCTGGGGGGCAGGGCCTGAAACTGCCTCGCGGGTCAGATCAAAGTCCTAGGAGGACCGGATCTGGCGCCCTGAGAGGCTTTTGCCTACCTCTGGTCTAGCAGCATTACCTACACTTCCACTGCTTACTGGGCACTTAGAAGACATTTAGGGTAAGTTAGAGCTAAATAACAGCACAGAACACTGAAAGCCAGGACTGGTGGTTGTAAACAAACATTATGGGACAATGAGAAACTTGGCCACACCCATGATAAGAGGACATCCAGCTAACTGAAATCATGCTGGACACAAATGTTGCCGGACCAGAGAGTGCCAAACTATAGGGCTGTGTCTACACTGCACCCCTTTTCCAGAAAAGGGATGCAGATTAGACAAGTCGGAATTGCAAATGCAGCAGGGGATTTAAATATCCCTGATTTTAAGAGGAATAAGGGACCTTTCGGAAAAGGCTTTATTTTCCGAAAGATCCCCGTCTAGACTGGCGCTTTTCTCCGGCAAAGCCCCGAGCCGGAAAAAAGCGGCAGCCATGTTCATGCAAATGCAGCGGGGGATATTTAAATCCCCCGCTGCATTTGCAATTCCGACTTGTCTAATCTGTATCCCTTTTCCGGAAAAGGGGTGCAGTGTAGACACAGCCTAGGGGTTTATAATATACTGAATATATTAATTGTTCCATGAACATTACATCACTTATGGCTATATTGGCACTGCTGAGATTGATGCCCCCCTAAGGACCATTGTTTTTCATCGACTTCTGTACTTAAGCTCCTTGACAAGAGTAAAGTAGAATTGGCAGGACAGCATCTCTCATGGTTGCTGCGAGATGTAGGCACTCCTGTAGGTTGACCTAAGTTATGTCAACTTCCGTTACATTAGCTACATAATTTAGGTGGATTTACAGCTGTAGTGTAGACCAGACAAGACGTTACTTGATTCTAAAATCTAAAATAAGTATTGGGCACGTACAGCCTGTACTATTAGCCTCATAGAGCACAGACACTTTAAATGACATGAGTTTTTTTCCTCTTTCCCCTCTCTTCCCTTTTTCTGCTTTATAATTCAACCTTTATGCCTCTTGCTCCATATTTGTCATCTGAAGAAGTGGGTTGTGCCCTCTAAAGCTTATGATATTATCTATATATTTGTATTAGTCTCTAAAGGTGCATCTACAGTGCACCGTAACTTGAAATAAGACACAATTTGAGCTACTCAGCACCAAATTTCAAAATAAAGCGCTATTCCAAAACATACTTTACTCCTCGTAGAATAAGGTTTACAGGGTTATAGGAATAGCAAGCCTGAAATAATGAGCTTGCTGTGACGACAGAGGATAGCTATTTGAGGATAATCCAGTATCCCAAAATAGCATTGTAGAGTAGACATACCCTTAGGTGCTACAAGACCATTAGTTTTTTTAAGTTTTTTGGGGAAATATAATTACCCTAAGCAGGCACTACAAATTATATTAAATCTGAGGACTTCAGAATTAGAACCACCCCTACAAAAGCGTGATTGCTTCATTGCTCCATTTTCTTTCTATTCTCTTCACAAAGTTGGAGATTTAACTCCCTCTTCATGGAAAGGCAGAACATTTAGAAAAAATTGTACTTTCATACTTCATTGCATGTAGCACTGAACTTTTAGGTGCTGCCAGCTTCCAAGCAAATTTGTTGTGATGAATTTAATAATATGGTTTACAATCTGCATTAATTGTACATTATTTCATATTCACTGAACAACCATAAGGCTGCAATAATCTATCTGCCAATCAAGCATTCAATTGGCTAATATCAGAGGATTGTGTTAATCTGCATCTGCAAAAATAATGAGGAGGCCTATGGCACCTTGAAGGTTAACAGATTTATTTGGGAATAATCTTTTGCAGGCAAAAACCTACTTCGTCAAATGCAACAAAGTGGGTTTTTACCCAGAAAGCTTATTTCAACTGGACAGTAGTTACTACAGGTTGTACCTTTAAAATCTGGGGTGATCACAGATGTGCCAGATCAGAGAGTCCTGGGTAGAGGCTGGGGAGCCGGACCGTAACTCAGTTGGGCTGGGAGGTGGGGTGGGAGCCAGCGCATGGCTCAGTTAGTCTGGGGAGGAGTCAGGAGCTGGCACGCAACTCAGCTGGGCTGCGGGGGGAAGCCAAGAAGGCTGGGGGGCTGGCAGTAGGGGTCTGAAATGATCTCCCTTGGTCAGGAAAAATCCCTCATCTGGGACCAGTTAGGTCCAGAGGGTGTCAGACCAGGGAGGTAACACTGAAAATTCATTTTAATAATTTTTCACTGTTGCTACTTTACTTTCTCTTTATATTTACAGGTATCCAACAAAAAGGATCAGTACCAAAGAAGAAAGAATATCTAAAGCATTGACATAATACTTCTTAGTTATATATGAATGAGTGAATCTGGACAGGAATCAACAGACACTAATCAAGTTTGAAGTCAGCAACAAAGAAAAATACAATGGAAGGCTTACAGCACTAAGCTGCATTACATTGATCTGCTAAAGTAATGTCAGCTATGGAACTCAATTCACTATTCATGAGTGCACATACACTTCAAACAGATCATCATCATACCTCAGAAACGGACACCTTGTTAACTGTAATTATAGCTCTGTACCCTGAGTGATGTTTCTGTCCTTTCTGGGCTTAATGATATTTTTGTATTGCACAGATGAATAACCACTCACATAAAATTTCATTTGCCAAAATGCAATTATCTAAACTAGTTGCCATAAAAAGTTTTACTATATTTGATATATTTCTGGCATATTCTTTTACATTCGCAGAGTAGTTAGCTGCAAGGTCCTGGAAACACAAAGTGGATAAATGATTCATGATTGGTCCTCTTTTAAACAAAAATAAGAAAAAAAAGTAGTACAAAGAGAACATTATTGGCCTCTGTTTAATTGTAACATATTGAAGAAAGAAAAATGAATATGCCATTTTAAATATTATATGTTGCACAACTATGGCATCAAGCATATTTATACAAAGGGTTAGATGCTATAACCTCAGATATTAATGAGGGGATTATGTCACAGTAAGAACTCCTAACAATGGCTGCTGCATCTGACCTGTTAGGTAAATGTGCTTTTCATTATAGAATAGCAACTCATACTATAATACACTTAAAGCCATAGCAAAAGCCAGGATGATCTAAACAAGGTCAGTTGACTTGTCTAGAATCATACCCCACAATTCTGATTAGAACCCAGGCATTTCAGAACAAACAACATTTTGTTAGATTCTCTCGAAAACACAGCCAGCAAGTTTTTGTTTTCATGTCTTTCAAAAAGTAAACAAAATTATAATTCCCCTCTGATAATGTTAATGCTTCTACTAATTTAAAAATATTGAAATATATGGCATGGGAATCTAAACATGGAAAACAAAGCACTGCTGTGCTCCATGTTGACCAGTATTTTTTCAAGCACTGACTACAATCTTTCACAGTCTTGTTTATGGAAAGCCTTTTGTAAATATCTTATTTCACTATTAATATGACCATAGAAAGCAAAGCAAACCACTGTAGCAGTATATCATCTACCCAGTAATGACATAGGACACCAAAACACTACTGGAATTTTTTCCTTTCTAGTCAGAGAGAAATAACAGAAAAGGGAAAGAGGTGCATTCCTTCCCCAGAACATACACATTCTAGTTAACACAGTAATTCCCAGACTTAATTACGGGTGTTAGCCCAGATTGGCTCACCAAACTCAGAGAAATTTCCTTAGGACATTCCAAGATACTTCCAAAATAGCAGCAAATAAAGCAGAGCGTCTTTGACCCAGGGGATGTGGGGCACAGCACAGATTTGCCCACTTGGCTCTTCTCTTCTCCACTCAGTGGCTCCTTTCCCAACAACAGCCTGAATTACTATGACGCATGATAATCTATACACATCCTCTCCCAAGAGCCTCAGACCTCAAGGGGGCCCCACCAACATCTCCTCTGAAGACACCAACCATCCCCCATTCCTCTTCTTATCTTCCCCCTCCCAGGTGGTAAGCCTCACACATTTAGGTCTTGAGTTCATGTCATTTCCGAGTCAGTCCCCAGCACTGAGAGAAGCCACTACGGTTCAGACAGCCAGTAGGTGAGGGCCTGCCCTGCAGCACACTCAGATTGGGACTCAGGTACCAACCACAACGCACTCCCAGCTGTCACATGTGCAGCTGTTAGTAAAAAGTTCACTGCATGAATGGCCACACAGGTACACTGTGAAAGAAGTGGGTAGGCCATGCCCCCATCAGCTCAGGGGCCTATGTTTTGATCTGTGGATCCAGGCCCAGCCTAGCATCTATCCCTGCGCTCAAGAGAATTTACGAGAAAAGAAATGTGAAACTCCACCACTGGAGAAGATTGAGGCAGGGGAGGATTTGGATAGGAGCAGGAGCTGGCCTTGATTGCCTTCTGTAGCTTCTTTTTTTAAATACGGCACACATCCCTGTCACACAGCATGAGGTGTGACCTGAAACACTATATTACATTTAAGAACAAAAGATAACGAAGAGTAGGATGAGGGTGCATGTGGTAGCATTGAGGCTGTTGATCCCATTAGACATTCATAATATTAAGTAAAGGTAGTGGTGCACAATCCTTGTCAGGCTCTGTGAAGGACTGGTATTAGTGAATGGGACATTGACAGTCTGGCCTGGAGATCTGCGCTGTATTCAGGAGCCAGAGTCTGATGCACAGCTGTGGGGTCAGGAGCCAGGTATGGAAGCTAAAATCAGGGCCAGGGTCAGAGAGGTAACAGGAGCTGAAGGTCAGTGCTGAAGTAATCTAAGGTTGAATCTGGAGTAGTCAGACACCAAGGCAACAGGGTTTACAGGCCAAGATGAGGCTCAGAGGAGGATTTAGCAACAGAGTAGAGTTGAAGTTGGGAACTGGAGACAAAGCTGAGAATTGAGAGGTAGCAGGTGGCACGGTTTGTATCATAACCAATCCAGAATCCACTTTGTTGCACATATAACTTCCTGTGTATCTTTCTGGATTAAATGGTGTAACTGGTCCAGTCAGAGGTTTGAGGTCCCTATTCAGGTTCCTGTGGTAGGTACCTTTAATGGAGAGTAAGGCCTTAAAGCTCCCAAATCTCCAACTATTTGTAGAGCCTTTGACTATTGCTGTGGATAAAACAGCAGACGATGAGCCGGAGTTCACAGCCTGAGGATCCTCACAGTTCCCTCCCTTATCCAAGGGAGAAGAGTCCATCTCCATCCCCTGAAACCTAGCAGTGGTTGTGAAAAGTCTCAGGACAAGCCATCAGTGCTCAGATCACTGTCACTCCAGAGGCCATGGTTTCCTGAATCCAAGACTGCAGAGATGGAACCTACTGCATCAGCAATTTCAGGTGAAACAGCTGATATTCCTAAGAAAAAAGAAGTCCTTCCACAAAGGTCTGAAAAATCATAATTCAGATATTAAAACAGTTTTTTCAGGAACTCCTCCCCCCCCATATATACGCAAAAGCATATGCAGAAGCTATAACACATACAGTCATTGCCTATGGATTAAATGCATTCTGCCTTTTAACTCCTGCTCTAGACACTGGTCTTGGATCAGCCTGTGTGGAGTTTTCAGTAGGGCTTTATCACATGGTCCTTCCCTACTCATTTAGGGTATGTCTACACTACCCCCCTAGTTCGAACTAGGGGGTTAGTGTAGACATACCCTTATATACATTTCTGCTACAGCGTTGCTTTAAAGCAGAAACACAGGACAAACATTTGCTATGATCTGCTATTACCTATCAGTGAGTGCAGGTAACACATATTTGTAATGGGAGTAACACCCATACTGAGATCCCACTGAGTTGACCAGGCTACATAACAGGATATAGTTTAAAGTGATGGATTGTGTTAGTCCACTTTATCTGTTCTTTTTAAAAGTGACTACTCTTCTTTGAGGTGACTTATCACTTTCATAACCTGTAAGTAGTGTAGGTTCTTCATGTTCACAATAACTTAAATGCATCAGTTTCATTTGGAAAAACTGTCAATCTCTGCTAATAGAATAACACTTGAAAAAAACTGTGTCTTAAAAAAGGACTACGAGACATTGGAAATCTTTAAATCTTTAAATTTTGTCACATATAATACAAAACAGAAATCCATTTGCCTTTCACTAGTTTGACTGAAATGTTCTCATCACATACACAATTTACATTCAACAATTAAAGGAATTAAAACAGACTCACATCCTTACTGTCTTTATATGTATGATATGTTAATGTTATCTGACCTGCAAAAGTGATAGTATTAAAAATAAAAAAAATTGAAGAATTTGGAAATGTTTCTTTTTTGAAAGCAAATTATTGTAAAACTGAAATTGTGGCAGTTGATATTCTGCAGGAAAAGTAAATTCATATAGACTAAAATTTTCAAAAGCTTACAACTTAGGCATGTAGGAATTTTTGTATTAATTTAGATGAAATATATAAGCCCAACGGTGTTAACATAACAAAATACTGTCCAACTTTAAACAGTGTTAAAGTTTGGAGTTCAATCTACCAAATCCTCAGCATGCTTAGTACCATGGCAATCATCATTAAACATCCTTTTTAAATGCTTTTATTAAAAACAAAATACTATAAAAATAAGTAAAATATTTAGCATGTCTTTCATATTAACAATATCCCTTGTTCCCTTTTCCTTTAGCTGAAAAAGATAAACACTTTGTATAGTAGTCTTAAATAGTATCAAAATAAAAATTGTACTTTTAAATAGTCAAAATGAGGTAGAGCTGTTGCTACTGAATGGAGAGAAGTATCAGAGGGGTAGCCGTGTTAGTCTGAATCTGCATAAACAATGAGAAGTCCTGTGGCCCCTTATAGACTAAGGGTATGTCTACACTATAAAGTTAGGATTTTTTGTGCAAAATGGAACTGTGTAGACAGCTCCTTTTTGTGAAAAAGCCTCTTGTGCAAAAATCAGGAGCTCATTAATTATGCAAATGAGGCTCTGCAATATTCCACTCTTTGCCTCATTTGCATATTTCTTGTGCAAAATGAGTGCAGTAGAGCCATAGCCTAGGAGGGTGGTGAAGCACTGAAATGAGTTACCTAGGCAGGTGGTAGAATCTTCATCCCTAGAGGTTTTTAAGTCCTGGCTTGACAAAGCCCTGACTGGGATGATTTAGTTATGATTAGTCCTGCTTTGGGCAGGGGGAGGTTGGACTCAATGAGCTCCTGAGGGGTCTTCCAGCCCTACGAGTCTATGATTCTATATACTATTCTTAGTCTCTAAGGTGCCACAGTACTACTCATTTTTAAAGTTGCAGACTAACATGGTACCCCTCTGAGACTGTCACATGCTTTTTACAGTTGAGCTTAAAAATGAAATAAATGTGTGGGTCAAGTTATCACAAGAGAGCCTAACTCTCCCTGGCTGTGTCTAGATTACATCCCTTTTCTCGAAAAAGGGATGTAAATTAGACACTTCGAAATTGCAAATGAAGCCAGGATTTAAATTTCCCATGCTTCATTTGCATAATGGCAGACGCGTTTTTTTTCCAAACAGGGCTTTTCAAAAGAAAAATGGCTGTTTAGATGGGGATCAACTGAAAATAAAACCCTTTTTCAAAAGATCTTGTACTCCTCATTTTTTCAGGAGTATAGGATCTTTCGAAAAAGGGTTTTATTTATTGATTAGATTTAAGATGGGGTGGATAATAAAATGGCAGCGGTTTGCCAGAGTTAGCCCCTGATAGGCCATCACCACTATATTTGCCTCTACCTTGGCAGATATGGACGATTACAGTGCCCATTGGCCACTGACCATCATTCCCAGTGGCCCGAGATATCGCTTCCAGCAGCTCCCATTGGCCGGGAATGGTGATCCATGGCCATTGGATGCTGCAATCACCTGTACCAGTAGAGGCATAGGTATATATAGTGGCGGCAGCACACCAAGGAAAAATGTATCCCGCCTGCAGGCCAGTATTTGCCCATTCCTGTTTTAAGTTAAGAAAGAAATACCTTTCCCAAGATTTTCAATGTTCACAATATTTACAAATCAAAGAATATGTCACCAAAGAAATGAAGAGGCTTTAAGGATATTTAGAAAATAAAAAAATACATTACTTCATATATTGGTTGAAATGAGTAAACTCAATTTATATAAAGCTTTTAAGAGTTTAATGCAAAATAATAGACCTTTATGAAGAAGAAATTGTGTACAGGATTGGAAACTGATATGGAGAACAAGTGCCTCATGTTCAATACGTGCTACTGCAAAAGTAATTATTGCAAATCACTACATCAACGTCACTTTACGCTGGTCAGATTAGAAAATGATTTATGGTAAAGGAAGAGATAGCTGTTAGAAGATGCTGGGTGCAAAGGGATTTCATTTAATTTGGCAGCCTTGTCTTAAAAATAGAAAAAAATCTGGAAGCAACTGTACAAAGAAATTAAAGATCTATTACTAACTTGTGGTCTATGTGAACTTTTAATAGGATCTTCCATTGTAAAAAAAACAACCCACCATGCTAAACATTAAGAACATTTATAACCTACTCATTAAGTGCAGCTAGCTGTATTGCAGATATTTTTTAGCTTTTTGTTTCCTTCACTTAGTTTACTTTTTCACTTACTTCCAATTCTCCTAATCCTCCTCCTTGGTAGACTGCTTATATTTTTTCGTATAGGCTGTCTTTAATGTCATAGAAATAGCAGCCTCCAATATCTTTTCACTGTCTTAGACTTTACATGCATAAATTTTAATTTCAGGCTATTTCAGATGCTAAAATAAAACCTGTTTTCCCTGTGCTGTTTATCTGTACACCATAAAATCCTATTCCCCAAGACACTGTGTATTCCTTTAATCTGCTTTTTAAAGTCAAATATTTTTATGTAACTGTCCCCACCAGGAGATAGGTTCATTAGCAATTTACATCTAATAAAGATTACAAGCCGTGCCCCAGATGCTCTTGACTTTCAAGCCTATGGATCATATTTGGCTCATTTCCAGTGATTAGGTCCAGAACAGGCCCTAACTATGAAGGTTTTCTTAGCCAGCTGTTATAAGGAAGCAATCCTACACCATCTGTAGGAACTGTCAGATTCCCCTAATTTGGAATGATAGCCAGGAAAAAAAACTGAATAATTAAAATAGCTCTTGGGTTTTTCAGCTCTATAAAATCTTCTTGTGATTTGTCTTTTCAGAATGGAGAAAGCACCAAAGCTGAGGCAATGGATCACCTCGTCACCTCTCACTGTATTTAATTTTAGCCAAAATGGTCTTAGCTATCCATGACGAAGTGCCACTATTATTTCTCCCTGCACAACTAAGCTCCCTCAAGCAATCTGTCTTTCACTTGTGCATTTATTCCCCCTAACCACTGTAACCCTAGTATTTTAAATGTTCTCATTTTCTTACATACAGATTCTATACTTAGCATATGATCACATGGACTATTCATAACGGTATCAAACAGATTTCCTCCTGCCTCTTCCCTCCATTTAATTTCTTCCAATGTTCCTTCTTTCCCTTATTTTCACCTTTCACCTTTACATGTGGGATTCTCACAAGTAGTCAGTGCCTATGTTACTGGATATTTTTAATTCAGATTTCTTTTAAAAGGAGAAATGTATTCCTTGATTGTATATATTAGTGATGATTTTCAGTTTTAAATCACACATAATTTAGGGTTTGGAAATGATATGCTATTATATTAAACAAGAAACAGATGACACAGAGAAGACCTACCAGAGCTTGATTTTCCCACGATCTCTCAGCTATTGTGATCATTTTAACTGTGTAAAGTGGATGTAAAATTCTATCAGAATGAGTATACAGAATTAGTGTAACAGACACTGCAAGGTACAAGACAGTAGAGAAACAGGTAAACTGCTTCCCTTTAAGTTACTTAAAACTTAGAGGCCAGACTTTAGTTGTCTTTGTGCAGGTGGACAAGTGTAGCATTCCTCATGGTTCTGCACAAGGACCAGCCATGGAGTAGATGAGAGAGAAGTCAACGTTCCCTACTAATTCCAGCCATTCAAAAGGAAGCATGGTGGGGTGCTGCCCAAACACCAGGGTGGGTGCATGCAGAGCATGTATAACTTTGCAATGTGAATTTCCAGGGAACTGCAAAAGTTCTGGCTGGGTGACTCATGTTGCCAAAGATGAGCTGAATCTATGAGGCACAATTTAGCCCTTAATAAGTCTTAGATAATTTTAGGTATTTTTGAATCTTTTCTGTTTAGTGTATTGAACAATCTGTCTGAATAGAGGGAGAATGGAGTAGCCCATTAATACATACTGCAGGCTATGGATCACATCACATAGCATGAGGACCACCACCTTTTAAGTAGATGGCCCCACTGAAATCAATGAAGAATTCCATCTTTCAAAAAAATCAATGGTTTACAATACAGCCAATGAACAGATGATATACAGAGCATAAATTGGAACTGATGTTTATTGATATATTGAATTTTAAGGCCACACTGTACTCTGCTACATTGCTATAAATTTGAAATAGCTATACTGAAGTCAGTGTATGCAGTGTTGTAGCAGTATCGGTCTCTGGATATTAGAGAGACAAGGTGGGTGAGGTAATATTTTTTATCGGACCAACTTCTAAACATGATACCTCACCCACCTTGTCTCATTCAAGCCAGTGTAGTAATTCAAAATATGCATAGATGTAACTGAGATCAGAGTCTGTCCTTCAGTGATTTCATGAATAATACATGAAATAGCAAGAATGTACAGGAGTACTCATAATTGATAAAGACAGTTTAATATAAAATGTGCATTTACAAAATTGTATGGGTATTTTAGGTTTGATTAGTTTTTCTCATTCTGTTTTTCTCTTTTCCAAAAGATTATGTATATTATGTTCTTAGTATTAAAACATTGTAAGATCCAATTATTAAAAAAACAATGGTACTGTTTACCTGTAAGTACAGTTCAATTTATAAATGACAGGAAGTTAACACTTGTAAGTATTTGAGCTTTATTTTCACTCTCCATAGCCATGCAATGTAGCATATTCAGAAAAATCATGTAATGCATTTATGTATGTGTCATAGGGGAGTTTTATTTTTTTAAAGATATATTGAAAGGTATACCTAGACATTTCAGATTAGGCTAGAACCATAAGAATACAAATTTTCCATTGTCCTGCAGCCATTATTGACATAGCTGTAGCTTTTAGCAGTTTGCCTTGACTTTAAATCCTAAACATATGACTGAAGTGGAAAATGTCATCCTATCCCTTTGCCAGCATGCTTCTCTGGAAGATTTAAAATCCTTGCCTATCTACATAAATATTTAGTTCAATCCCCAAATATCAGGCCAGATTATCGGCATGACAAAACAGCATAGTTCCCTATACTTCAATGGAACTCTTTTTATTTACATCTGCTGATTATATGATACAAACTTTCTAATTCCATTATTTTTTCCTGCTCACCTTATTATTTTATAAAGTACTATACAATAGTCTTCACTTCACATTCCTTCATTTTCTTCTTGTACTTTTTTATTTGACCTACTTCTTATTTATATAGTGCTAAATTCAAGTTGCAAAACGTAGTACCTGAAAATCTGATTCAGGCTGCTTTTAACAAAGTATCTTGAATGGTTGTTAACATGTTTTCCACTTCCAGGGAGAAAGGGTTCTGTCCCACATGTTATGCCTTTGCAGCTTTCAGATACCAGTGTCATGAAGGCAATATAAGAACCAATATAGCATAGCTGAAACAAAAAAACAGGACTATGTAGCACTTTAAAGACTAACAAGATGGTTTATTAGGTGATGATCTTTCATGGGCGAGACCCACTTCCTCAGATCAAATTGTGGAAGAAAATTGGCACGACCATATATACCAAAGTATACAATCAAAAAAAATGAACACATATGAAAAGGACAAATCAAATTTCAGAACAGAAGAGAGTTGAGAGGGGGGGAGGTAAATGTCTGTGAGCTAATGGTATTAGAGGTGATAATTGGGGAAGCTATCTTTGTAATGGATAAGGTAATTAGGGTCCTTGTTAAGACCTAGGTGTAAAGTGTCAAATTTAAGCATGAATGACAGTTCAGAGGATTCTTGATCAACACATATTCCTGCTCATCCAGAAATATAATTTATGCTACCATGTGCTGGCAATGTCCGTATGCTATGTACATTGGACAAACAACTCAGACAATTCGCCAAAGAATCAATGCACACAAAACAGATAAGAGGGTATGTCTACACTACAAAGTTAGTTCGAACTAACGGATGTTAGTTCGAACTAATGTTGATAGGCACTACACTAGCGCTCCGTTAGTTCGAACTTAATTCAAACTAACGGAGCGCTTAGTTCGAACTAGGTAAACCTCATTTTACGAGGATTAAGACTAGTTCGAACTAGCTAGTTCGAATTAAGGGCTGTGTAGAAACGCTAATTCGAACTAGTTTGTAGTTCTAGACGCGTTAGTTCGAATTAACTAATTCGAACTAAGTTAGTTCCAATTAGCGCTGTAGTGTAGACGTACCCTTAGACAGGATCACAAAGAAAAAACAGTTTCTTGCCATTTCAACCAGAAAGGGCATTGTCTCAACGACTTGATTACCTACATCCTGCTTCAAAGACCTTTTAACACAAAACTTGAAAGAGAATCCTCTAAACTGTCATTCATGCTTAAATTTGACACTTTACACCTAGGTCTTTACCTCCCCTCCTCAACTCCCTTCTGTTCTAAAATTTGATTTGTCCTTTTCATATGTGTTCATTTTTTTTTATTGTATCCTTTGGTATATATGGTCGTGCCAATTTTCTTCCACAATTTGATCTGAGGAAATGGGTCTGGCCCACGAAAGCTCATCACCTAATAAACTATCTTGTTAGTCTTTAAAGTGCTACATAGTCCTGTTTTTTGTTTCAGCTAGACCAGACTAACACGACTACATATCTATTACTATATAGCATAGCATAGCTTAAAATTTAAGAACAGCCATACTTGGTCAGACCAAAGGTCCATCTAGCCCACTATCCTGTCTTCCCACAGTGGCCAATGCCAGATGCCCCAAATGGAGTGAACAGAACAGGTAATCATCACATGATCCCTCTCCTGTCATCCATTTCCAGCCTCTGACAAACAGAGGCTAGGAACACCATTCCTACCCATCCTAGCTATTAGCCGTGATGGACCTAACCTCCATGAATGTTAATTCATAAAAATAAATGTGTGCACAGCTGTTCTACTGAAATAAAATGGAACCACAGAACAAAGAAGTGTGCATCTCCCATTGTAATGCTCTTTTAAGGCAAAAACATGTGACAATGTACATGTATTGTGTAACCATTAAGGCCCAAATCCTTGTATGGGGCTCCAGGAATGCAGACTACTATTATCCAGGCCTTATATGAATGATGGACTCATAGAACACTAGAACTGGAAGGGCCCTCGAGAGGTCATCGAGTCCAATCCCCTGCACTCATGGCAGGACCCAGTACCATCTAGACCATCCCTGATAGATGTCTATCTAATCTGCTCTTAAATATCTCCGGAGATAGAGATTCCACCACCTCCCTAGGCAACTTATTCCAGTATTTAACCACTCTGATGGGAAGTTTTTCCTAATGTCCAACCTAAACCTCCCATGCTGCAGTTTAAGTCCATTGCTTCTTGTCCTATCCTCAGATGTCAAGGAGAACAAATTTTCACCCTCCTCCTTGTGACACCCTTTTAGATACCTGAAAACTGCTATTATGTCCTCTCTCCGAGTATGTCTACACTACAGCACTAATTTGAACTAACTTAATTCGAATTAGTTAATTTGAAATAAGCTAATTCAAATTAGTGCATCTAGACCTAAAAACTAATTCGAATTAGCGTTTTGGTAATTTGAAAAAGCATGTCCACATTGAGTGGACCCTGAACTTAAGTTAAGGCTGGCCAGAACCAGTGCCAGCAGGGCATCAGGTTAGGACTTAGAGTGTGGAGCTGCTGCCTCAGGCTAGCCGAGGGCTGTGCTTAAAGAAACCCGACCTCCACCCTGGACAGACAGTTCTCAGGGTCCCCCGCTTGCTTGTCTAACTCGATGAGGGACAGCAAAGCTGTCCTGTCTTGGAGTGCCCTGAGTGCCCGCACTTGGGACACCAGAGCACTTGGCCACATGGAGCCAGAGCTGCCCCTGGGCACACCGGTGCATCTCGTGGGGTTGTTGCCACCAGCCCAGCTGCACTTGCTGCAGGCTGCCATCCAGAGGATCCATCGGGAAGCTGTCAGGATCTTCTTCACACAGCACATAGTCAACCTGTGGAACTCCTTGCCACAGGAGGCTGTGATGGCTAGAACTATAACAGAGTTTAAAGAGAAGTGAGATATATTCATGCAGTTTGGGTCCATGGAGTGCTATTAACCAGGGGGTAGGAATGGTGTCCCTGGCCTCTCTTTGTGGAAGGCTGGAAGTGGATGGCACAAGACAAATCACTTGGTCATTGTCTTTGGTCCATCTCCTTCGGGGTACCTGGTGTTGGCCGCTGTCAGCAGACAGGCTACTGGGCTAGATGGACCTTTGGTCTGACCCAGTACGGCCATTCTTATGTTCTTATGTTCTAAGCTCAGGGCTCAGGGTCGGGGGTCTCACTGGACCAACTTGATTTTCAAGCAAACCTTCTCCTGGGTTCGCATGTGGCCTTTGGTGGTCAGGCTGGCAGTTATCCTGCCCTGGACGGATGCATTCCTGTGCCTAGTGCGGAGGTCGTGGACGTTGGAGGCCTCCCTCCAAACCTCGATGAGGTCCACGATCTCCACACTAGACCAGGTGGGAACCCGCCTTTTGCGGCCCTGGGCAGGCTCCTGGGAGTAGGATGCTGGGAATAGGTGGAGGGCTGGGTGGTAGCGGATGGCTGGCTCATGCAATGCCAAGTGCAGGGTCTGCTGGCTGGGTGCTGGCAGGCTTGCAACTGGCACAAGCACTGCTGCCAGACCGTGCCCCTTTAAGGGCTCCGGGGCCGGGAGGGGGCAGAAGAGTTTCCCTGGTTTGGCCCAGAGTGGCCACCAGGGCAAGCTGGGAGGGGCTAGCCTCCAACTAGTTCAAATTAAGTGGCTACACAGCCCTTAATTCGAACTACTTAATTCGAACTAGGCGTTACTCCTCGTAGAATGAGGTTTACCTAGTTCAAATTAAGCGCTCCGCTAGTTCGATTTAAATTTGAACTAGCGGTTTGTATGTATAGCCACTATTAAAGTTAATTTGAACTAATGGCTGTTAGTTCGAATTAACTTTGTAGTGTAGACATACCCTCTGTCTTCTCCTTTCCAAACTAAACAAGCCCAATTCTTTCAATCTTCCTTGGTAGGTTATGTTCTCTAGACCTTTAATCATTCTTGTTGCTCTTCTCTGGACCTTCTCCAATTTCTCCACCAGAACTGGACACAGTACTCCAACTGAGGCCTAATCAGTGCACAGTAGAGTGCAAGATTGATTTCTTGTGTCTTACTCACAATACTCCTGTTAATGGATCCCAGAATCATGTTTGCTTTTTTGCAACGGTATTACACTGTTGACTCATAGGGCACGTCTAAACTACGGTTTTTGGGGGAAGGGGAATTTGCATATCTTCTTCCAATCTCACTTTTGAAAGAAGATCTTGTGAAAGTGAATGTAGTCTAGATGCATTTTTTGGGGAGAAAAAACCTTTTTTTTTTAAAAAAAAAAAAGTGTAAACCTCCTTTTTTAAGGAAAATTCTTCATAATCTAGACATAGCCATATTTAGCTTGTGGTCCACTGTGATTCCTAGATCCCTTTCTGCAGTACTCCTTCCCAGACAGTGGCTTCCCATTCTGTATGTGTGAAACTGATTGTTCCTTCCTAAGTGGAGAACTTTGCATTTGTCCTTATTAAACTTCATCCTATTTACCTCAGACCATTTCTTCAATTTGTCCAGACTATTTTGAAATATGACCCTATCCTCCAAGGCAGTTGCACCCCTTCCCAGCTTGGTATCATCTGCAAACTTAATAAGCATACTCTCTATGCCAATATCTAAATCGCTGATGAAGATATTGAACAGAATTGGTCTGAAAACAGACCCCTGTGAAACCCTACTTGTTATGCCCTTTCAGCAGGTTTGTGAGCTATTAATAACTACTCTTTGAGAATGGTTATCCAGCCAGTTATGCACCCACCTTATAGTAGTCCCATCTAAGTTGGATTTGCCTAGTTTATTGATAAGAATATCACACAGGACCGTATCAAATGCTTTACTAAAGTCTATGTATACCACATCCATCACTTTTCCCTTATCCACAAGATTCATTATCCTATCAAAGAAAGCTATCAGATTGGTTTGACATGATTTGTTCTTTACAAAACCATGCTGTCTGTTACCTATCACATTATTATCTTCCAGGTGTTTGCAAATGAATTCTTTAATTACTTATTCCATTATCTTCCCTGGCACAGAAGCTAAACTGACTGGTCTGTAGTTTCCTGGATTTTTCTTGTTTTCATTTTTATATAAGGGCACTATATTTGCCCTTTTCCAGTCTTCTGGAACCTCTCCTGTCTTCCATGATTT
This sequence comes from Pelodiscus sinensis, assembly GCF_049634645.1. Classification (NCBI taxonomy): domain Eukaryota; kingdom Metazoa; phylum Chordata; order Testudines; family Trionychidae; genus Pelodiscus; species Pelodiscus sinensis. The sequence goes on from NC_134723.1 coordinate 15,735,768, forward strand.
TTCAAGATGATAGCTAAAGGCTCGGAGTACATCTACACAAGCCCCCTAGTTTGAACTAGGGAGGCTAATGAAGGCGACCAAAATTGCAAATGAAGCGTGGGATTTAAATATCCCGTGCTTCATTAGCATGTTCCTGGGTGGTCGCCATTTTGGAAACTGACTAGCCCGGAATAACTGCCCGTGTCTACAAGTGGCAGTGAAACGGGAGTTCAAAGTAAACCCCTTAACATGAATTAGCAGTTAAACCTCATTCCACGAGGAGTAACAGCTAATTTGAGTTAGGGGTTTACTTCAAACTCCTGCTTCACTGCCACGTGTAGACGCCGGCAGTTATTCCGGGCTAGTCAGTTTCCAAAATGGCGACCGCCTGGGAACATGCTAATTTGCAATTTTGGTTGCCCTCATTAGCCTCCCTAATTCGAACTAGGGGGCTAGTGTAGACGTACCCTCAGATACCTCTTTTATCAGCTCCTTGAGTATTCTAGGATGCATTTCATCAGGCCTTGGTGACTTGCAGACATCTAAATTTACTAAGTGATTTTTAACTTGTTCTTTTTAAATTTTGTCTTCTAAACTTACCCCATTCTCACTAGCATTCCTTCATCATCAGACTTCTTGGTGAAGACTGAAACAAAGAAGTCATTAAGCATCTCTGTCATTTCCAAGTTACCTGTTACTGTTTCTCCCTCCTCACTGAGCAATGGGTCTACCCTGTCATTGGTCTTCCTCTTGCTCCTAATATATTTATAGAAAGTCTTCTCATTTCCCTTTATGTCTGTAGATAATTTGAGCTCATTTTGTGCCTTTGCCTTTCTAATCTTGTTCTGCATACCTGTATTGTTTGCTTATATTCATCCTTTTTAATTTATCCTAGTTTCCACTTTTCATATGACTCCTTTTTTATTATTAGATCATGCAAGATCTTCTGGTTAAGCCATGGCAGTCTTTTGCCATGCTTTCTATCTTTCCTATGCTGTGAAATAGCTTGCTTTTGGGCCCTTAATAATGTCCCTTTGAAAAACTGCCAACTCTCTTCAGTTGTTTTTCTCCATAGTCTTGCTTCCCATGGGACATTACCTACCAGCTCTCTGAGCTTACCAAAATCTGCCTTCCTGAAATGATTTCAAAACAGCCACCAGTGAGGCTAAGGACAGGTTCCCCAGCAGCTTCTCTTTGGATACATTTCCTTTTACCTATCCTTGAAAAGAAGATCTGACATTTTGTGTACGTAATGATTCTCACCAGAAGTTGCTAACCAAGATTTAATATGGACCTTTGGTACCAAAGTACAGAATTATTGCTTTATATACAGGAGTAGCTCTTTTAGTTGATAGCAGCAGTAGGCTCTTTTCCCCCCACTTGGACAACCCAACAGGGAGTAGAAGAACACATTTAGCCAGTGTGTTTACATATTAATATTTAGTTAGGAGCCCTGTAATTACCAGTTTTCCAATTCCACAGGCTGAGGGACATTAATGTTCCAAAAGATCCAATTAGGAATTTGTATCTGAGATTTGACTCTCCCTCACAATTTCATGTGGTATAGCAGGTGGCCTTTCATTCTTCCTATTGTTCCTTGAAACTACTTATCTGGTTCAGAAGTACTTCCCAAATAGGTGATAATGGAACAGGCCCAAACTCCTTCTGGTCCCAAAGGAGTTGTAAGATTTGGTTACTAAAAGAGTCTAATGTAATACAGTACACGATAATTTGCTTTATGTATAACTCTGAACACATGATGGGGTACATTTAGACTGCAAGGCTATTTTGGGATGCTAGAGGTATTGAGAAATAGGTAACCCATGTCCTGGGAATGCATCCACTAATTCGAAATAATTTTTGCAATAACAGACATGCTATTTTGGCATCTCTGTAAACCTTGTTCCATGAGGAATAAGGGATGTCTCAAAATAGTGTTTTATTTCGAAATTTGGTGCCATGTAGATGCACCAAATTTTGAAATAGCCTATTTCAAAATAAAATCAAAATAAGATATGTAGTGCAAATTGTGTATCTTCTTTCAATTTTAGAGTGCAGTCTAGATGTACCCCTAAATGCTACCTATTTGTTACTGTGGACTCATGTGCTTCATACAACAGTTGTACAACACTTTTAACTTTAAATCCATACCACACCTATGTCACAGTGCTAATATGGGAATAATATGGGAGAGTATTGCCACACTTTGCAGTTTGATCTTTATATGAAGGTGCCATGTTGCTTTTATATAAGTTCAGAAAGCAGATGCATAATAGCTAAAAAGCTAGCTTTATATTAAAGAAATGTTTGTGCAGACATTCCCATGGTGTTAACTTTTGTTGAGCACTGTACTATTAATTCTGATAGATGGCTTCACATAAGATTTGATGCTAGCCAATACAAAACTTTAGTCTTTAAAATATTAATTTTCAAGTCAAATTTTCAGAGACAACAGCAAAATGAGATGCACCTTATCTTACTCTAAAAGAGCTAAAGTTCACTATCATCTGGAAAGAGCAATTCTTCAATAAAAGATTCCAATGCCTTCACTGATTAACATCTTTTGTCTGCATGAAAGAGTCTGTATGAGAAACATCTAAGCTTTACTCCCAAGGGCAGGTTACAAGGTCCTGAATATATCTGCAAAGAAAATGTCAAATACAGCTTGGAGGGTGATGGCCCCCTTGTTTAATACAATTTGCAATACAGAAAAAATCATTTTTCAGTTTGCACACTCTTGCCTAATTGTATGTTAATGAAGTTGTCAGACAATGCTGTCTATCTGAACCAATCATTCACAATTTCTGAAAAGTGCCAATAACAAGGAAGGCATTTGGCAAGACAACAGAGACTATGTAAGCCTTTTCTATCATTCCCATAATATTCTTGAATGGCAAAATTCATATGAGTAGTTATTCATTATAATCAAAGATTGCCCCATAGCTCTGGAAGTACACAGATTCTGATTTTTCCAGGGATTGACTAAGACTATTTGTCAATATTTTGTTTGCAACAGTGAGAAATCAGATTTCTGGAAATTGCCTGTCATCTTTTGGTCCTTTTTGCTTGAGAATGGCACTTTTAATGTTGTATTACTGTTTATTGCTCCCAAACTTGTAGAATAATTAGGTTAGATAGTTTAATCATCATGCTACATTGATATTTTTAGCTCACAGCAGGTATTCTCTAAGACCAAGGAACCTTACAATTTTTAATGCTGCCATGCCTTATAACTTTAGGCATTTATATAGTACCTTTCCTTGCCGCATCTTGCATCAGGTATGTCATCTTTGAAGTGCAACATATAGCCACTTTTGATAAAAATAGAGAGATCATTGAAGAATCCTACTTTTTAGATGCTCATATCATAATTTTTTCCATTTTTCTAAGTGCTTAGTTTGAACTGGAAAAGTAAACCATCCATAATATACACATGGTCTTCTAAACACTTGTTTTATAAACTTGAGTATCTGAACTTGGGAACAGTTTTTACTATTTCCTTGAGTTACTAATAATTTAGATTCCTGATGCTATTACTTGGTTGAAAAGGTCACATATGGAATAGGACTACAAGAGTATATGCCTTATTCACGGACCAATATTGTTAAATAAACAAAAGTGCTTCCTGGAGAAGTTTGAGAGGGGTAGCCATATTAGTCCATAACTTTAAAAACAAGTAGGCCTGTGGTACTTTAGAGACTAACAAATATTTATAGTATTATGAGATTTCATGGGCAAAACCTACTTCTTCAGATGAGTTTGAGTGATGTGCTTAAGATGGAGAATTTTTCAAAAGTCAGCAAAAATTGCCCTTCTCTAACAATACGGATGTGTCTAGACTGCATCCCTTTTCCGTAAAAGGGATGCAAATTAGCACATCGCAATTGCAAATGAAGCGGGGATTTAAATCCCCCCTGCTTCATTTGCATAAACATGGCTGCCGCTTTTTTTCCGGCTCAGAGCTTTACCGGAAAAAAGCACCAGTCTAGATGCGGATCTTTCGGAAAATAAAGCCTTTTCCGAAAGATCCCTTATTCTTCTTAAAATAAGGAATAAGGGATCTTTCGGAAAAGGCTTTAATTTGTGAAAGATCCGCGTCTAGACTGGCGCTTTTTTCCGGCAAAGCTCCGAGCCGGAAAAAAGCGGCAGCCATGTTTATGCAAATGAAGCGGGGGGATTTAAATCCCCACTTCATTTGCAATTGCGATGTGTCTAATTTGCATCCCTTTTACAGAAAAGGGATGCAGTCTAGACACAGCCTACATGTACATCTTGTAATTTTTAATATTCATCCTTCATGCACCAAATGTTTTGAAAATATTTTATACAGAAACCACACTGGTTTGCATGCATTTTCAAAGCCTAGGATTAGTGATTCTGCTTATCTAAATTAAAATTCCTTTCAGATCATAAAGAGATTTTTGACTGTAAAAAAGAATGAGAGTATCAGATGATAAGAATTTACTTTTCCATGGGATTATTATCTGTAAAGTAATCCACACTAATTAAAACAAGTAATGTGCATAGTAATAATTCTTTGCTGTCCTCCACAGCAGTGGTGAAAATATTCCATGCAACAAGATATAGTACATATCTACTGTTGACCAATAAAATGTTAATTTATTTGATAATTTGAAGATCTTAGGCCACATCTTGACCAGTACAAATAAATCTCTGTAAGTATATGGGGCCAAATTCTGTCCTAATCTATACCCTGCTGTGCAGACCCATTGACAGTGATGGGAGGGAGAATAGTGAAGAAAGCCAGAGCAATACATTCTTGTATTTGCCCCACCCCCAAATCCTGCCTCCACCTCAGGTTTCCTGGATCTAACCATTCATTTAAACCCTCCCCAGACAATATATTTGTTCCTTTCTCTGATGCAGCCCATACCTCCTCCAACTTTCATCCCCTCCTCATCCATTGTGTCTGCCCACTGCAGTCCGATGGCAACAAACTCACAGTGAATGGATTCCCCTGTCCATGACTATTGACCGAGACAAGAGGAGAGTGTAGTTTACAGAAATTCTCTACCTTGCAGCATCTCTGTGTAGCAGTTAAAGAGTTTTATTTTCTTTGGCAACCTCTCCATGAAATTACATACAATATAATCATATTAACTAGAATGTATTAAAAAAAGAAAGAAGATGGAAATGAGAAGTGATTTGGGGCCACTTTCTGGCATGGGGCTTATTGGCTGGGGACCAGGTTGGGCTCACATAGCCAAGTGGGACCTTGAGTCTATTCCTGGACCCAAGAGTCAGAAAAAAACCCCATTCCTTAACTACTAAATCCACCAAGAAGTTGTGAGGGGAAGTCAAGCCATCCACTCCATTAGATTCCAGCTCAGGGCTCTTGAACTAGCTACACAGAGTCAGGATTCAACTCTAACAATGCCCTGAAACGTCTTCATACCTTCCCCTAGATATCCACAGGACTGAAAAGATTTAAAAAATATTTTAAATATTTTAAAAATTTCAGAGGCGTAGCCATGTTAGTCTGTAATTAGAAAAAAAAAACTTTAAAAAAGGCAAATAGTCCTGCGACACATTAAAGACAAACAAAAAACTGGTATCATGAGCTTTCATGGGCAGGGTGTGCCCACAAAAGCTCATGATACCATTTACATTATTGTTAGTCTTTAAGGTGCTGCAGGACTATTCGCTTTTTTTTTTACGTTTTAAACATTTTCATTTCTGTGGTTGAGGTAGGGATTGACTCTTTCCTGAAATGTACGACATGGCTGCCATTAAAGGACATTCATAATCTTAAGGTTAAAGAGTGATCCTCTCTGATTCTGAAAGTCTACTATTCAGCTTTATTCATTTTAAAATGTTTTCTGGTGACTGTGCATGTATACTGACAAATCCCCAGATGTGGCAATGTCACTTTGTTTCTTCACATCATGTTTCAGAAGGAGATGTTTCTGTGATAGGTCACACAAAGATTCAACAGATTTCCCCCCATTTGTCAGAAAAGAGTCAACAATATCCTTGAATTCAGTTAACAGAAAGCAACATTTCTGATCCCTCTTTACAGAGAAAATAGCTTTTAAAGGATTTAATGAATATTCTTACTGAAACTCATCCATGCAGCCATATTGTACTGTGGAAATATTAAAAGATTGATGCTTAACACTACACAAGCTTTGGAAGCCAAGTCTCCATTATACAGACAGAAATTAATATAAAACTTGAGCTTTGGGAGGAGATCCCCAGTGAGAACAGACTGTCATAGCTGCAGCCTCTAGAAGTTTGATCACCCAAATACCTAATACCATCAACCTGTCTCCAGCAGGAATTTGTAGTATTACCCAAGATTTAATATTCAGAATTTCAGTTTTCAATTGTGTATTTTGTTTTCCTTCATAACCCAAATATCATTTTGATTTTGATAAAACAGATTTTATTGAATTGAACACACCCTCCCTTTGTAACTCTAGAATTTAACAGTGAGAGAGTGTTGTAGAATTTTTTAAGTGGACAAACCTCAAAAGATGCAGTCAGATGAATAGTCAAAGTTTGGTGGTTTCTCCATTATTTATCAATCTTGTCTGAACTCCTTTTAGTTGAGAAATCAGGTAAAATCTAAGCTGAGAAATAACCTCTTGTGACTCCTTTTACTATTTCTGCTTAAAGCCAATGCTAGGAACCAGGTAGAAGAAAAATGAAAGTGCAGTAAGCTGCCTCAAACTGCAGGAACATTTTTTTGAAGCAGGAGTGGGAAAGCTAAAATTATATTGGAGACGAAACAACTAAAATGTCCCTCCTATCTCCCAGACTTAGAGGTGGGATGTCTAGGCCAGCTGGCAAAAGAAATCACTTGTCTTTTGTAAGGTGTACACACCACTCCCCACCCTGTGGGCATTCAGTGCTCTAGTGGTCTTGTAGAGCTGGGTCTCTGGCCTCTCTAGTGGGACACAAAGATGTAGCAAATCCTGTTGACCCCTGCACACTTCATGGGATTATTTATCAGCCTTTTCTTTAGCTCTGAGCACCATTTTACATAGGAAGAAAAGCTTCCCACTAAGAATTAGGGATGGGTCAGGTCTTTTGGGTTTAGCTTTGGGCATCATGCGTATTGCCTTTGGGACCAGGAAATAATTTTTCCTCACTACCTGATTGGCCTAGGCACTATGGCATTTCTGCCTTACTCTTACTCTTCAGGTTCTGATATGTAAGTTAGACAGTTAAGTTAACTTCCATCAAAACTTGGCTGGTGCACAGTGCAGGTAATCGATCTGTATCTGTCCAGTTACCTGATAGTGGAATTAGAAACATTAGAGGATAACATTTCCTGAAGAAGGTGGGCATGTGGCTGGAGCCCCTAATAACCTGTGCACCAGAGAGATAACTTTTTCTCTGATGAGGCAGGGTGGCAGGATCTCAGAAATGTTGCTGGAATGAAGCAGAACATAGTACAATAAGATTACCTGCAATGTACAAGTTATTGGTTCTCAGATATGTTGCTTAATGAAACTGCTGCCTAATTAAACCACACTCTTGATGTGTTGTCTTTTTTTTTCTGCAGTCTCAAAGGACAATTTCAAATCCCTTTATTAGAAGAGTTGGCAGTATATGCTATGCATGTCACCACATCACAGTCACATAGTTTTTGTTTAATAAAGTATCTGTACCTACCAGATTTCACTGCTTGTGGTGTTGTTTCCAAGTATTTTATATCAAGTATTGAAAAATACTATTTCTTTAGTTTCTTTCGTACAGTGCAAATATTTGTCACAAAATAATAATATGAAGTGGGCACTGTACTTCATTTTGGATTGTGTTGTAGTTGAAATCAGTATTTTGAAAATGTAGAAAACATCCACAAATATTTATGAATGGTATCCATTATTTATTAACAGCGCAATTAAAACTGCTATTAATCCTAATTCATTTTAAAAACCATTTGACAGCCCAAATTAAAATATTTTAATAGCACCACCCACCTACTGAATGGAGTGCAGTCTTTACTGTCACAAAAAATGTCAGTAAGATTTCTAGATGATTGTCCAAGATGACAGTGATTTTTCATGAGGCTATACATATTGAAAAAATTTGCATTGGCATACCTTGCTCCAGCTATACACCACCACCTCCATCCTTGATAAATACCTAAGTGGCACGTCTATCAAAAAAGCTGTTGCTGCTTTCTGTACATGAGGCACAACATACCTAAAAATTTGCAGTCTGAGCTACCAGACTATTCATCACATAGGAAACATCCCCCTCTTTTTAATTACTATTTATACTCTTTTGTATCCAAGTTCCTCTGCCTATAATCTCTTACCTGGACAACTTGAGATAACCTTTGATTTTTTTTAAGATTGGTGCCAGCACATTTAATTTTATCAGCTTGTAGGATGCACTTTAAGAGCAAAAAAGTACAGTATATTCTTGGCATCCAGACACCTTGGATAGGATATATGTAACAGTAACTTTTCACCAGCCAGAAAACAAATTTGCTTCCAAGCTTGAGTTTTCTGGGCAATACAACTGTGCTACTACAAAGCTAGTAAACTGATCACAAGATGTCAGTATTTAATATTTAGGTAACGTCTATGTTGATTTGTGCAAAAATGGTTTAAAAATAATTGTACGGTCTCTTCCCGACTTACGAACCGGTTATGGACCAAGCAATTGGTCGTAACTCGGATCGTTCGTAAGTCGGACCCCATTGAGTTATACGCGACTGTTCGTAACTCAGGGTCCGCCATTTATGACTGCTTTGGTCGTAACTGCGAACGGTCGTAAATCGACCGTTCACAACTTGGGGACCGGCTGTAAATAATCTTGCAGCCTAAATAACACTACATCTGAAATTTCTGTATTAGCTCCTTGAATGTTGGCAGGCATGTCTTACACATGCAAGAAATACATGGTTTACTGCACTAGCATAAAGTTCAGTGGAACTTGAGGACATATGGCATACAATCATAGGGCCATAAGGATGCCAGTACTGATCATGCATGGCATATGAATACGGCACTCAAGAAGCTAAAGGAAAAAGACTAAATGACAATTAATGGGAAAAAACTAAAAATAATTTTAAAATTTTCAGAAAATACACGGTTAATTCATTTCTACTTACAAAAGCTTCTGCAAAGAAATCCTGTTTTGAAGCACTAAGACAATATTTAAGTAAAGCAGTAATTGGAGGAGGTGTTGTATGTGATGCAGCCTTCATGACCTTCGGTTAGGAGACGAGATACATACACCTTTATTATTAATATGAATGTCCCCAAAAACAGTCTACTTACCAATGCACAAAGCAGATCAACTGCTTCTAAGATCAATTCTTGGTGTCCAATGCGAGTGACTCCCAGTTCTTCAAGTTCTTGATGAGTGATGTGCAGCAGCTGTTCTCCATTGATTTTTTCCTTTTCAAAATTTTTAATGTATTGCTGGAGGCAGTCATCAAGGCCTAGTTAAAAAAAAATGCATGTTCAGAGAATAATGGCCATGAATATCAAAACTGTAATTCAATGCACTATTTCCCTTTGGAGCTGAGACACACTACACTTTTGTGATTCTTAAGGATGAATGTGCTTTATGCCAATATGGTTTCTGTCAGCCAGTCATGCTTCCATTTTAATTTTTTTTGTTTTGATGTAGATACAACTGAAAAATATCTATCATGGGCTAATCAAAGGCACCATAACCAAAAATTAAAATTACAACCAAATTAAAAATTAAAGTCAGCAGCTACTCCTAACCAGAAAATGACTGACTAAAAAAAATTAAGCTCGGAAAGTATTCCTTTCCTTCATTAAACATTAGCTTTTATAGCATCCTTGTGAGTTAGGAAGATGAGCTATACAGCATGGCCTGAAGGTCAAATTATTTCTTTTCTAAATGGTAGGGAAACATTCTAAGCCTGCAGGCCCCTTATGAAGGGCATTTTGCCAGAAGTTCCTTCCCTTATGAACAGACCTCTATCTCAGTGCCACAGCTCACTGCTTCTCTCTCAGAATCACAGAGAGAGTCACAGTCTCATCCTGTGATATATGGATAAAAATCAACAATTTAAATTCTAATAGAAACCAATAATGACATCATAGTATTCAAAAATAGGGTTTGCCATTTCTATTACATTACTCCCAGAAGCATAATTTTCAAGTGTAATAATTCTATTAGAGACAGCATTTCACATTTGGAGACAATGCTATTTAAAAGTAGGCTTTCATAGATATTAACAGACTTAGTCAAAAGCAAAGCCAAATCAAACGCATAGCCTGGGATCTCTTTTCTAAGGCTCTTTAGGAGACCTTGCACTTGAATTGTCTTTCTGTTCCTATGCATTCTCAGCCTATATGGCAGTGTTGCTATCACTATGTTCAGATATGCTTTAAAGTTCAACAGATTGATTTACCAGGACTTGAGAAGCAACTCTTAAATGTTAAGGTCTCTACCAAAGACCTAGAATCTTTAATTAGACAAATATTTAAGAAAATATACGTGCCTAGAATTATATTTTCATTCCTAATTCAGAGTTCATCTAGCAAGAGGAATAGTACCCATTGTAAAGTAGTACCCATAGTATACTTAAGCCTAGATCAGCAAAAGCATAAATCCCTCTAAAAACTGTTTTACATCAATATATGCTTTAAATTTCAGGCAAGGATATATGTACTGCATATACAAAATGTCCAGAATATAAATCTTGAAACCTATTTCTTATATAGTGAAAGTTCAAGTATCAAAGTCGTCTCAAGAACTGAACTTAAAATATGGCCAGGTAGAATGGTACATGGACATTGGCCTACATTGCCTTTGGGTCATACAAATCTTTCCCTCTTGCTAAAGTTCATGAAACTGAATTTCAACCAGCAGAGTTTACCATAGATCTTTCCGTTAAACTGAGTGCTCGTCTTCTTCTGATGCCTTCCTCCTATAGTGGAAGAAGCAGTCAATATAAAAACTCCTCCTATAGTGGAAGAAGCAGTCAATATAAAAACTCAGCCCATATAGGCTGAGAATGCATAGGACACCCAAGGAAGATAAAGCATCCCTCTGTATTAACCTCTAGATCCAATAGACTCTACAGAAGCATGGTGTTACCAGCATAGGTGAACTAAGTAAATGATGGAAAAGCACTGACAAATCTGGGAGGACTATATGAAGGCGAGAAAATAAACATACATAAGTAATGTCTGAAAAAGCAAAGTAATGAATATGAATCATTATCTTGCATTGTAGAAATGCTTTAAACTTCCTTACTAAAGGTATGTTTACACTGCAACACTATTCCAAAGTAACTTAGTCCACGTCTACACAGCAAGCAGTTATTTCAAAATAGTGTGAAAATACTGTTAAGCTGGAGGACTTCTTATTCCGACTCTTGTAACCCTCATTGTATGAGGAATAAGGGAAGTCGGAGGAAGAGTGCTCTACTTCGAAATAAGAGCTGTGTAGACACTTCCTGTTTCGAAATAAGCCATGCAATTGGCATAGCTCAGTTTGCGTAGTTTATTTTGAGTTAAGCCCTGCAGTGTAGATGCACTCTAACACAACATAAAAGAAGCTACAGAAAGCTTCAGTTGCACAATGTACTCACGTAAAGGGATGCAAAACTAGAACTACCATGATATTGGTTATCTTTTTTTAGATGCTACTTTTTTCATAAACAACAAACTAATCTTTTCAGCAATTCAGGTTATTATAGAAATGAGAAAATGCAGCTTCTAATGTAATAACTTCATAATATCACTACTATATAAACAAAAATATGCTTTATGTACTATCTATCTTGCTAGATAATTACCAATACCAGAAGCCATTTGTGTATAAATTATAGACATTTAATGAGGGAATGAATTAATTATCTGGAAATACATAAGCAGTTTCTTTTACCAAATACGGGTTGAACCTCTCTAATCCAGCACCCTTGGAACCTGACTGGTGCCGAACTAGAAAATTTGCCAGACCACAGGATCTCAATATTCTCTAGCAGCATTACCAACACTTCCACTGCTTACTGGGCTCTTAGAAGACATTTAGGAGTACATTAGAGCTAAATAACAGCACAGAACACTGAGAGCCAAGGCTGGTAAATAAACTTTATGGGACCATTGGAAACTTGGCCACAACCTTGATAATTGGACTTCCAGATAACTTAAATCATGTCGGACCATGGATGTTGCTAGACCAGAGAGTGTCAGACTAGAGAAGTTCAACCAGTACAAAATAGAGTGTGTCACAAGAAGCAAGCCCACTCTCAAGAATGTAATCTCTGTTAAATGTCTCCTTGGAGAAGCATTGAAAAGAAACTGTGACAGTTGTAACCATTATTGTTTATTTTTTGCTTTATTTAATATTGCCTTTTCCTTTCTTTAACCAAGTAGTCATGGTTTACCACTGATTTTCTTTTCAATTGCAGTGTCCCTGTGGCAAAGACTCCCATGTGACTAAAATAGTGAGAGCCATGTTCCTAAACTGACACTAAGAGGGTATAACAGATTTGGGCTATCATTGCTTGTTTCTTTAGAATACAGAGATTTTTAGAATAAAAATACTAAACTCAAAACATACCTTTGTATCCATCATAGCCTAAGAGGAGAATTTCATTTCATTTCAGAGAGAGAGAGAGAGAAAGAGTGCCCTATGCCTAGGCCTAGTTTGTTGTTTCTTTGCTGAGTTAGGTCAGGACTCGGGGTGCTAATGATGTCCCTGTCAATAAAAAGGAAGGTCCTAAAATTATATATCATTTGTATAATGATCAAAATAAAATACCAAGTCAGGGCAGAACCAGCATTCAAATACAGAAAGGCTAAAATTAGTTTTAATGTTCCTTTCTAATCAAGAGCAGTTATAAAAGGGCAGATGTGGGTGTCAGTATTTTTTTTTAAAATCATCTTTAACCCTAACTGTAAACTCAACAGTTAGGTGATTTAAATGTATTGAATTTTTCCAAATATACATTAATTTTTAAAGCTTCATGTCAAAATTAATATCCATGAAAGGAAGTTATTCCAGGAAACTGACCTATATTTATCCACACAGCATATATAATGGCATATGTACTGGCAATACCCCCAAACCTGTAGCCAGTGGTAACAGAACAATATCTGAAGTGGAGCTGCTCTGCAGCACAGCCTTATTGCCCTGGTCTGCACTCCTCACTACCCCCGAGTGCTGGGGCCAGCAGCCAGAAATCCACACACAGGGCAGGCAGCCTGGTGGCCAGATGAGACCCTGCATGCAGGGCCTGACAGCAGAGCCCCTGGGAATGGGGCTGGCTGCTGACTGAGAGCCAGGGGCTGAGGCAACATGAGTTGGGGCTGGGATACCCAACACCTGAGGTTGCTACAGCACCCCCTACATGCCACGCCTGGGCCAATAGGCCTCAAACCTATCCTTAGTGAACTGCACCTGCACATTTCATGATTGGTCTTGTGGCATCTTTAACAAGAACACCAGACAGGACCAGTTGTTATGGATGTGTCTGTAATGACACTAGAATTAAGCATATCATTAATGATATGATACACTTGACAAACTTAGCTACCTCTTCTTCTCCTACATGTATGCCAGTAAATCACAGTCTTTGCATTAATTTTAAAAATTTCAATATTTTCTGAAATTTTAGCTACAATAGTAAGCTGTCACTAATCAAGTAATGCACATAGAATTACAGTCTCTGTGTATACACAGGTAAATGGATGGGAACACTTAGCCAATCAGATGGTAGCTTTCTTTAAAGCAGTTTTAGAAAGGTGATTATTCAGTTGAAGCTAGGTAGAAGAAAAGATGAGGGACTCAGATTACAGAGCAATCTGTCATAAAAGCAGCTTTATTATTGGTTTATGTTGTAGATCATGAAAAAACATTTTTTCCCGTGAGCTCAGGAACACAGTGAACCATTTGTTTGATTGTTTAGGACAGTGATTTTGCCTCCTGCAGAGTAAGCTGTAAGAGAAAACTAAGTCTAATTTCTTTGAAGGCAAAATCCACATATTTTCACATTTCTTTCTCTGCCTATAATCCTGCTTCCTGACGTGTGTTCTCGGGGCTGAAGATCACAAGGAGGAAATGTAGGGAAATGAGAGGGAAAGAAGATGTATAGTTTCTTTCAGTATAACAATGAAAAAAATATTAAAATGGGCTATGATGGCATCTTATCTAACGCTAGTTTAAGGAAGCAATACGCTTTCATATTATTTGTGTGTTTTCTGAAAATACTTCCTACTTTAGATTTTTGTTAAGATCTCTTATGAGTTGTTATGCTCATTCATGTTGTGATTTAATAGGGAAAATAAATTCAGTGTGATGTCACGACTGACCTGGCCTCTCTTGCTACTTTGTTCCATTACTTTTAGGCTGTGTCTACACTGGCATGAATTTCCGGAAATGCTTAAAACGGAATACTATTCCGTTTTCAGTTTTTCCGGAAGAGGAGCATCTACATTGGCAGGCTGCTTTTCCGGAAAAGCCCTTTTTCTGGAAAAGCGTCTGTGGCCAATGTAGACGCGCTTCACCGGAAAAGCGCCCCGATCGCCATTTTCGCGATCAGGGCTTTTTTCCGGAAAAGACTACTGGGCTGTCTACACTGGCCCTTTTCCGGAACAGTGTTCTGGAATAAGGACTTATGCCCGAGCGGGAGCAGAATAGTTTTTCCGGAATAGTGACTGATTTTGTACAGTAGAGCATCGTTGCTTTTCTGGAAATTCAAGGGCCAGTGTAGACAGCTCGCAGCTTATTCCGGAAAAGCGGCTGATTTTCTGGAATAAGTGGCCCAGTGTAGACACAGCCATAGTGTTTGCCTAGGGGAAAAATGGGAAGGCCAGCAAAGTTTCTTGTTTTTTATTGTGGATATAAATAATATTCCATACAAAAAACTAGTTTAAGAGAATATTCAGTTGCTCTCAAAAGTTAGGAAATGCCATGCGGTGGCTGGTGGCTTAAAAACAAGTTGGTTGCATATACACAGAAAAAGGGAAAGGCTCCTTATTGGCCCTAGCAATATCTTCATTGCAAATTGCAAGTGTCAGCTCCATACCTGAAAGATGTAAGGGCCTGACAGAGCCACCTGTTTTCCCATTAACTCCATCACAGAAATGGCTGAACTGTCTGTGGGGGGGATTTGTTGTTTGTTTTTTGCAAACAGTATTTGCTCTGTCCTATTGAACAAATGTGACACAGCATGATAAGGAAACTGTGTAACTAGTTGCACTAAATACGCCTTTATGTCAGGTACGATCTTCTGTTTTTATGACTCATAGTGCTCTGTAATAACTCCCCAGGGCATGGTTTGGAAGACATTTACTTAATGGTGCAAACAGTATGGCAGCTGACAATGGAAGAATACAAAAATTCACTGTCAAAGGACCAGGCTGTCTCATAACATGACAGTATGTAGTAAACACACACACAGAAGAATTCCATCTGGGTGGATCTCTGCTTTAACCATTCATGTGGGGATTAAAGTTTGAGTTGTTTTTTTTTCTATGCTGGAGTGATATGAATTTTCCTTAGCATGGCATCTTAAAATATATTAAGAATTCACTTATCAGTAATCTAGTGCTTTATTACTGTGGTAATCACTAGCTCCTCCAAATAATTATATATTACTGGGGAGGCAGTACTGAGAATAATAAAATAATAACGACAGGCTTGCACAGTGTATATTGAGAAAATAATTTGGTCTAAAGGGAGCCAAGCTGAAACAAAAAGGGGTTTTGTATGCTCACTGACGGCTACATTAGGCACCTATAGTGCTTTTATGTAATGATAATGAATCTTCTGAACAATTTTTATTAATACTCTTAACACCCTCTTTGTAGGGCGTAATAACCCTATTTTACATAGGAGTAAGCAATCATAAATGATTATCTTAAGGTCACATAGGAAGTCAGGTGCAGAGTTAAAAAGCCCACACATGCAATTCCTGACTCCTTTACTCTGACTCCAGACTGTGAGGGTACGTCTACACTGCATGTTTCTTTCGGAATGAGCTATTTCTGAAGAAAAACTCCAAAAATAGCTTATTTTGAAATAGTGCAACTGCACATCAAATGCCCATCAAAATAGCAAAGAGCTATTTTGAAATAGAGCGTCCACACTCATTGGACGCTGAATTGCATTTAAGGCCGCCCAGAAGCACTTCAGGGAGGGCAACAGGATGCAGTTACTTCCTGGAGCTGTTGCCTGAGGCTATCTGAGACTCATGCTTAAAGGGGCCCACCTCGAGGGACAGCAAAGCCATTACTCTGACTGCTGCGGTTGCCCTTGTGGACATCTCAGCACTCCTGCCGTGGAGCTGGAGCTGCCTCTGGGCGGTTGACGGCTCTTATACTGCATGTTGCACTTCCTGCGGCAGGTACTGCAGGCTGCCCTCATGGCCCTGCAGGAGAAGGACCCTAGCTCATTGCGGGGCACCTCCTCACCTCTCTCCAGGCACTGCTCATGTAGCTCGATGCCACCTTCCCTCCCATGCACAATGTGCACCGCCACTTCTGGCGACTGGACACCAGTTCCAGCAAGTGGGACCACATCATCATGGAGCGGTGGGGCGGCCAGCAGTGGCGCCAGAATTTCCAGTGGAGAAAGGACACCTTCTGGGAGCTGTGCGAGTGGCTCACCCCTGCCCTAAAGCAACAGGACACCCACATGAGACCTGCCACTCCCTCCAGAAGCAAGTAGCTATCGTCCTCTGGAAACTCGCCACACAGGACAGCCACCACTCCACAGGGGGATTGACTCTCTTGTGTTATTGTCCCAGAAGGGTGGTGAGCTGCTGGAATGGGGTTCCCTAGGGAGGGGGAGGTAGTAATGGAAGCCCCTTCCCAGGGAGGTTTTTCAATCCTTCCTTCCCAAAGCCCTGCCGGGGGATGGGGCAAGTCAAGGTTACTCCTGGTGTGTGGGGGGGAGGGAAGGGGTGTTTGGTTTGGGGAACTCCTGAGGGTCCTGGCAACCCTGTGATTCTCTGTGTGTCTCCTTCTATAGGTAACGAAGGCCATCAACACTTTCCTGCTGTACAGAGTCATCAACCTGGGTAACGTGGACTCCCTGGTAGCCAAGGGAAGGGGCTAGGGGGAAAAGACAGGGGGCAGGAGCAGGAGCAAGAGCAGCCACCAAGCAGTCGAGGATGGCAGTGCACATCCTCCTGCAGTCTCAGGTCCTAGGAGCACTTCAGGGCTTGCAGTGTGGTGAGATGTTCTCTCTGGAGGTCCTCATGGTACACGCCTCACAGCTGGTCCAGCTGTGTAGAACAAAGGGAAGGTCAATCATCCCGGTAGACATTGTGCATGAAGCCTGGCCCTCATCTCTGAGCTGAGACTGGAAGGTCTCGGGTCTGACAAAGGCGATGTGCTTAGAGCAAGGCCATGTGTAGCCTAGACAGCTGGCCCCTTCCTGCAGGCACACAGATGTCCAAGGGGGGAGTCTCACTACCTCCGCATCCTGGGGACAAGCAGGCATGGGAAGGTGCTGGCCAGACCAGGAGCCTGCGGGCAGGAGGGGGGCCAAGCGGAGTCTGGGCTTCCCTCCGTGCTGCACACACTCTGGATCCGGCAGTGGCGATGTCCCACGGTGAGAGGACAATATCCCTGCCTGCTGGAGGAGAGATGGGGAGGATGTTGGGAGGTTGTTAGAGGAAGGTGTGTGTGAACCGCTGACGCTCCTCCGCCTCACCACACTTTGCCCAGGAGTGGATGCTGAACTGTTCTCTGTGTGTGTCTCCATGTCCCCAGCCTCCTTCTAGTGGTGGCTTGTGGTGGGAGGGTGTCCCCCCGCGTCCGGAGGAAGACAGGCCTCTGCAGACACCCTGTGAGCAAGAGCACAAGGGTCCTCTGGTGCAGCCAGACCGGTGCTCCACATGCATCCATGCACACAGGTTGTGGTGTGATTCCCAGGCCAAGAAAGCTGCTTGCGGATCACGCAGATGCCTGCTGCCACCTTCCATCTCCACCCGTGTGTGTCTGGGGAAAGTAATGGCACTCACCTGATGGGCTTTCTCCGGCTTTGGATGCTGCCTAGGAGATATCCTGGGTGGGGGTACCGGTCCTAGGGTGAGCATGACCTCCTGTCTGGTAGGCATCGAAAAGCTGCTGGCCTCGTTCGGCTCCTCCTCTTCTTCTGCCTCCTCACTGGCTCTGCCCCCCAGGAAGATGACCATGGGCATCTCCATTCCTGAGTCCACAAGAAGGGACTCACCTGCCCCCTAAGATGTAGTGGGCAGGCCTGAGGTGCCACCCCAGTGCAGGAGCTGCGCTCCCTGGCCTTAGCATAGGCCTGCCTTAGTTCTTTAACTTTCCTGCACACATGCTCCTGGGTGCGCATGTGGCCCTTGGTGTCCAGGCTGCCAGCCATCCAGCTGTAGACATCTGCACTCCTGCACCTGGTGCAGAGACCACAGAGCTTTGCCTCCTCTCCCCAGACCTTAATGAGGTCCAGGATCTCTGCACCAGACCAGGAAAGCTCATGCCTCTCCCATCCTCAGGCAGAGTCCTGGGAGCTGGCTGCTGGTTCCCTTGCAGCTGTGGATGGCTCCGTGGGAGCAATAGGGTCGCTCTTGGTGGCTGCCAGTGCTGTGCAGGCTGCTGCTCTGTGGCTTATGGCTGTCAGGGCCTGCTGTGTGCCACAAGCCCTTGCCTCTGTGGTTGCGCCTTTAAAGCCTGCTGGGGAAGGGGGACTACAGAGTTCTGATGAGTGTGGACAGAGTGGCTAGCAAGGCACCTGTCAGATTTCCTGGAGGCCGCTTATTTCGAAATAATTCCAGCTGCCCTGTCTACACAGCATTATTCCTCATAAAATGAGGGTTACAGAATCCAGAATAAGATGCCCGTCATTTCGATATTATTTTGAAATAATAGGCTTGCTGTGTAGATACTCACATAGCTATTTTGGAATAATGTCCATTATTCCAAAATAACGCAGCTGTGTAGATGTACCCTGATAGGCCTGTATGTTTCTTAGAAGCAGGTCAAAATCAGTGAAGGGCATGGAATGGTTTAACTTTGCACGTCATCTTAAAGTTTGGCTCAGTGCCCATGTTGAGATATAGTACCATGTGCTGAAATCTGCTGCACTGTCTTCCTCTCTATTTTTAACTGAACAAAAAATAAGTTATTTATCTCCCTTGCACTTGGGCTACATGGTGTCCTTGACACAAAGAAGTGGAATCTGAGGGAAAAGAATTCTAGCTCAGCCATTTTCACTACTAATGGTGGGTATGACAGTTGTATGACAGATGGATGAGTGCCCCAGGAATAGAAATGGGAGGCTGAAAAGGGAAGGAGAGAAAGAAGCTAGTTCCAGCTCAGGCAACTGTGAATGCCTGAGCCATACACAAGTGATCAGGAAGAAAACTAATTAAAAAAAAAGGCCTGTTGTGATAATTTGGCCTCAGCTGTATGAAAGTGTCACAATAACCTACCACAATAAGTTTGATGGAAAAACCATCAAAGCAGATAGAAAGGTTATTTAGGAAAAGCAAAATCTTTTGGGAGAAAATTAACAAGAGACAAAGCTGTCTGTCAACAACTGCTACAGCGAGTTTCATCATTAAAGCCTGACCGAATGCTGCAATCAGACTGGTGGGTCAGCACCCTGATCACTGTTGCCTCAGTTTCCCCCAGTGATGACTAGCTGAATAATTAGCTAAATCAGAAGGAGAGTCTGGGGAGATAAGCAACTGATGAGCCCTCAGCTGAACAACCTGGTAGAAGTCAGGAAAGTTAAGATTAAAGAACTTCTTAGAGATGTAAGGGCTGAAAGATGTGGGAATTTGAAACTGTGATGTAGCATTGTTCTGGTGTAGATGGAAGGGTTAAAATAAAATGCAGTCTGAACATTAAAAAAGTGGGTCTGAGTAGTGTCTGGGGCATCAGGCTATGTCTGCACCACGGGGGGTTTTTTGGGATACCAGTGGTATCCCGGAAAAACTCTGCCGCGTCCAGGGAACGCATCTGCTCTTCCACTTTTTTTTTTGTGGTAGAGCAGACACCCTCTTTTGGAAGCCCTGTCTTCCTCCTCCCACAACGAAGAAGGGCTCTTCCAAAAGAGGAGGCTTTTCCAAAATTTGGCCCGGTGTAGATGGGCCAAATTTCAGAAAAGCCTCTTCCAAAAAAACTATCGGAAAAAGGTACACAAATTGCAGAGCACAGTTTGCGTACCTTTTTCTGATAGATCATTGTAGTGTAGACATAGCTTCAGAGATCTGGGGCACAGCATGACTGCCACACCCATTATTTCCTGTGACCTTATACTTGCATCTTCTTAATCCTTAGACCTGTCCTGCCCCAATAAAGCCAGAGGGACCCAGGTGACGTTGCCACTTCACTGGCTCCAGCTAAGTCTCAGACACCACCTGGAATGTCAGAGACAGGCATGGATGATTTTGTCTTTTTTCCTTCCCCACATTATTGCTTCTCTTTCCTAGACCACTCCTTTTGCCTTCTGTCTAAATAAAAGCTTGGTATAACCAGCAAAGACAATATTTTGTGACACTGCCGTAAGCCTGTGACTAGAGAGACAGCTAAAAGCAATGCTTTAAGCAGTTTGATGCTAGTATAAGTTTACCAGGTCTTGGAGTGATACAACCACGTGCTTTTGTAAAGCCACACACCTAGTAAGTTTGGTTCACTATCCCATGTAGTGACACTTAGGCCACTTACAGGGACAATGAATATGCTCTCCAGTGTTAGCTGGGAATCAGTTGGCTTTATAGTTCAGGCTGTAGAAACTCAGGCACCAAGCTCCAGAGGTCCCATGGGTCAGTTCTGCCTGTTGGTGCTACACTTTGCCTATATTTTTCCAGTAATGATTCTGCAAGTAAGCATCACTATGAGAGACAGATGCTACATTTCCTATTTTTGCTGTTCTTCTCTTTCTCATTTTGTATGGGTTTGTCTTGTTTTGCTGTCTAAGCAATGGGATGGGACTTCAACAGCAACAGCAGTAGCCCTGGCTCATCTCAATGAATTTCAGCAAGGACAGCTCTTACCATCAAAGCCCTGGTCTACACTAGGGAATTATTTCAAACTAGTAGGGGGCTGCACCCACTTCTTGCTACTCTTGCCAACTCTCCTCTCAGCTGGGGAGGGCCCAGGGCTGAGGCCTCAGCTCTTCCCCTCCCCCAACAATGGGCAGAGTCCCCTTATTTTGAAATAACAAGCAGAGCTTCCACACTACCAAGCCCGTGATTTCAAAATAAGGGGTTGGTTATTTCAAAATAATAACTCCTGCTTTTCCTGAGGAATAACACTTATTTTGAAATAGTTATTTCAGTAGTTATTATTTTGAAATACGTTATTTTGAAATAATTTCTGAGTGTAGACATGCCCGAGACTATCAAATGCCTTTCTTTCCTTCTAAAAACTCTCCAACTAATGGAAAAGAGAACAAGGCATGTTAAAATGAAACTCATAGATAACACTGCATTTAATATATTTTAAGTGTTCTTCCTTCTTTTCTGTATTTTTTTAAAAGGTTAAAAAGTATTTAGCATCTGTTTGCCACTGTACTAAGCAGGCTGAGATGTCTGCATACCAAACCTGGAACCTTCTTTAATGCTGGACATCTACAGGGTTGTGAACCTTTGATTCTTGGGGTCCTTTATTCTATCTGAGGATATGCCTACACTATAAGCACTAGGGCAGCAAAGCTGTGCCACTGTAGTTATGTTGTTGTGGTGTATATGCTTCAGGCCAGGTCTACACAAGGGGGCAAAGTCTAATTAAGGTACACAACTTAAGGCAGGACAAGGAGTAATGGGTTTAAAGTGCAGCAGGGGAGGTTTAGATTGGACATTAGGAAAAAATTCCTAACTGTCAGGATGGTCAAATATTGGAATAAATTGCCAAGGGAGGTGGTGGAATCTCTCTCTCTGGAGATATTTAAGAACAGGTTAGATAGACATCTGTCAGGGATGGTATAGACGGAGCTTGGTCCTGCCTTGAGGGCGGGGGGCTGGACTCAATGACCTCTCGAGGTCCCTTCCAGTCCTATTATTCTATGATTCTATGATTCTAACTCCAGCTACGTGAATAGTGCGGCATCCCCACTGTAGGGAGTTGATGGGAGAAACTCTCCTGTCAACTTCCCTTACTTCTTGGTGGAATAGTGGAGTCAACGGAAGTGTGAAATCTGGTCGAATTAACGGGTCTTTACTAGACCTGTTAAATCAGCCCCGGGAGATCAATCTACTGGTAAGTGGAGACAAGACCACAGTAACATAGACCACAGGTTTTCCATTGCACTGGTAAATCCACTTCCTCAAGAGGCAGTACCTCATTCTCTACAATGGGAGTTACATCAAGCTACCTATGTTGCAATTTTTTTTTAATGGCCCTGAGTGATATAGTTAAGTCAACTTAAGTTCCATGGATAAACCAGGCCTATATACAGTTGTCAGGTCACACAAATCAGGAAGGAAAGAACAGTTCCTTAAGATGGGGATACTGAAAAAAGTTACTTCAATTAAAAGCATAAGCTTTTGATGTCTCTAAGGAATGACTTCCAACAGATGGTAGAAGTAAAGCAAAATTAGAGAGGACCTCAGAGGGAAATGTGCATTGTAATGTGATGGCAATAACTCAGACTAGTATAAGCATGATGCCAGGTTTACAGAATAGTCATTTTTACACATACGGAATATTTTAAAAAAATTAAGTGCTTTAGGAAGTGATTTTCAAACATGACTTAGGCACTTAGACACCCAAGGCCCTTTTACTTTCATCTACATTTACTTTACTTTTGAAAACAGGACTCACTTCCCTAATCAATTAGGTGCTTTGAAAATTCTGTGCAGCATCTAGCAAATCTGGTTTATCTGCACTGAAGAGGCAAGTAAGAGACTGAGATTAGCTGTAATGAAGCTGATATGTTCCATTATATAGAGAGCTATGCAGATACAAAGTTTGTATTCACATCCACATCTGAAAAAATGATCCAGATGTTCATATCCAAGGATGCAAATACCTGCAAATATCAAGTAGACATCCACAAATTTGCAGGGTTTTAGATACAAAATTTGTATATGCAGCCATATCTGCAAAAATGAGCCTGGATATCTGTATCCACATCTGCAGATGTGGATACTTGCTGATATTAAGTGAATATTTTCAGTTTTGCAGGGATCTACCAATGAAAGAGAGAGAGGGATATTCTGGCCCAATAAATAATGCATTTAGAAATTTTATTTTACAGGATGCAGTACGTGAACTGTGCCAAACATAAGCCCATGCTCTGAAGACCTTGTAATCTAACAGCATATGTGTTATAATAAAAACAAACAGAACAATCATGGAATGTGTGTTTCAGCTGGAACACTTTAAATAGACACATTTATAAAGATTTTTTGAAAGCAGAAGGGGAAGGCACTTCAGTTATGTGAATAAGAAGCACATTCCCAGGCTATGGGGAAGCATGAAAATAGGTATGAACCAGGAATATGCATAGGAGTTGATGTGAGAAAAAAATGGAGTGAAAACAGGGAGCAGAACAGATTGCAGGAATTATGGGAAAAATATTAATGGGCATGGCACTAAAAAATTTTGAAAATGAAACTAGCCAATTAAAATGAACATTTTTAAAAATTATTTCTGCTTGCATTAAACAAAGGAGATGAAGGAACCAAATTTCTAAATCCTTCAAAGAAAAGCAAATTAATAACAAAATAAATTAGGAATTGTCTAAATAGGGACACTCTGAAACATTAACTGAAGGTATGAATTTAAAGTGGATTAATTAAATAATATTAAAACCCAGTGTGGATGCTCTTATTCAGAATTATAGTTGCCTTAAATCAGATTTCTTTTACTGTAAACCAAAATCAAATTAAGGCCACTTTAATACTGAATAAAAATATCCACAGGGGCTTAATGTGATTTAACTAATCCCACTTTAAATTCATACCTTTAACTAATTTGGATTAGCTTTCCTGAGGTGTCCTCTTGTTGACCAAAAGCCCTCAGGTTGTCTGCTAGGACACCAATGGAGATGGACTAAGAAATAACGGGTGGTGGTGGAAATGGAATCTAGAAAACAAAGTCCTAAGTAAAAGTATGAGAACACAGGAGGTGATTCTGCTGACAGAAAAGTGTCTATAAAATATGTTCTGTTATTAAAATGCATCTGTTCAGCATCTGTGCTTAAAGAAAGGGGCAGCTGCTTAATGGTTAATTGTGTTTACAGCTTCTGGGTTACCCAAGTCAGAACTGATACAAGGAAATATCTAAGTCCAGTCAGAGCACCCAAACAAAATGCAGCAGTGGGAGGAGAAAGCACCTCAATAATAAACACAATTTGCAGAACACAAAAGTCTACACAGCCATAAGCTTTATTTAACTAAAATAGCAAACCACTTAAATATTCAACCAATGCCACCTTTCTGCTGCAGTGAAAGGCTGACTTGCTCAATGGAACATTAAATATAGTGTCTATCTTTATTAAATCACCATAATTTTTGTGATTACAGTGTAAAATAAACCATCCTTTGTAACATGGAAACAGAGAAGATGGTTGCATTGTTATGTTAATTCTAAATCAGGGTGTTGTTTTAAAACCTTAAAGCTATGTCTACACTGCAGGCTGTTCTTGTGCAAAAGCTTGTGGAGTGTCTACACTGTACGTGTGTTCTTGTGCAAGTAAATTTACAGTAAGGTGTCGGAACAGAGGGTTTCTTGAGCAAGAGTTATTCCTGTCCCCACAAGGAATAAGCCCGCTTGCACAAGAGAGCTTGCACAAGAACGCAGTGTGGACGGGCAACAGGGATTTCTTGCGCAAGAAACTCTTAAAGCTAAAATGGCCATCAGAGCTTTCATGTACACTGCCATGGACACTCTTGCACAAAAGCACATAGCAGTGTGGAGGCACTCTTGTGCAAAATCTTTTGTGCAAAATAGTTCTTGCGCAAGAAGCCTGCAGTGTAGACATAGCCAAACTTTATTCTGAATGTATATGTTAAGATGATACAACACCACTAATCTACCAAAATGTGGAAGAAGTCAGAAGCATACAGAATAAGCATCAAGGGGAGCAGTGAAAAGGATGTTCAACAACCATAAAAAATGACTGTTTTGATTGTTCATTTGTTTTCATTTTAGGGTGAAATGTTATGCTAGTCTGAAAGCTAAGGATTCAATCATGCAAACCTATTACTATCAAAGTCAATAGAAAAAGTTTTCATTGACTCAAGGGAACCACAGTTTGATTAGAAATTTAGCCTCAAAATACATACCAAATATCCCTTTTACTGTAGCTTCTCAGACCAATAGTAAATTATGTTGCAATGTTAACACAGTATGGTGAATTCTGTGATGGCGTCAGCAATCCAAGAAGATTTAAAAGAGAAAAAAACTAAATTCAAACATATTTTAATTTGTTCCATGAAGGCAGTCCTTCATCTGGTTATTGGGGGAATTCAGCACATATTTCTGATTTTGTCCAAACTTTCATTTTGTTCTTGCACCCAATCTTAAACATGACCAGTGCCTAATAATGTCTGGCAACAGTGTTCAATGACTGAGAGTTAAATAAAGTGAAAACTGTTTTCCAATGAGAAGATATTTTCAATACATTTCAGGAAAGTATACTAGGGAACAATTGAATGTTCACATCCTTTTTTAAATATTCATGGTTCTCCCCTATTTAAATGTATAATTTTGATCAATCTTAAACTGACTTTGGTTTTAAATGGGATCAATGTTTTTTAAAAAAATCTAAAATATAGCTACCATGTGGAAAAAGGAGAGACTAATTGGCTAATATTTGAGTAGAAAGCAATAGGTTAGAAAATACTTTTTAAAAATACATTGTTATTAAGTGCACGCTTACAAAATTACAAATGCATGAACATTTGGCCTGATGTAAAGTCCATTGTGGTCAATGGAAAGACTTCCAATGGGCCTTAGATAAGGTCCACTGTGACAGTCTGTAAGTACTTATCTCCCAACAATAAAAACACTGAAAGTGTATTATTAAGCTACAATATTAAATGGTTTTAAGATTCATCAAATCAAAATAAGTTTTTCTCAAACCAAGAAAGGTCAAAAACAAATCTTCAATGAGGATTATGTCCATGCTAAACTTCATCTTTCGAACTTCTGATTTTTGGGCTTCAGGCCTCTTTGTAAACAAATCTGGCTTCTTAGCCCAGTCCTAGTCCCACCATAGAAAGTCCAAGTCTCCCCCACATTCTCAATCTCCCTTTCCAGCCAATCCCATTTCCCTCCCCAATCCTTAATCTGATCTATTTCCTCCTTCCCAGCCTTCTGTTTCCCTCACATGTTCATCATCCTACCTGACAACTAGAACCAGTACCCTCTCCACTGTCTTTGTCCAATCTCAGCCCTGGTCTACACTTATTTGGAAATAACAAGTGTAGTATTCACACTACCAAGCTGATTATTTCAAAATAAGGGGCTGCTTATTTTGAAATAATAGTTTCTGCTCTCCATGAGGAATAACACTTATTTTGAAATAGTTATTTAGAAATAGTGGTGGTACGGACACTCCACTGCTGCTATTTTGAAATAACTACTCCCCAGAGTCATTCAAAGTAATTGTTCCCCAGTGCTTCCTGAGACTCTAAGTCAAGGTAGCACATCCACGTTAAGGGAGTCTGCCTTAGACTAATTTTGAAGCTCCCTTGTAGTGTGGACACACAATTTCAAAATAGTTATTTCTGGAGTTATTATTTCATTTCAAAATAATTTCCTAGTGTAGACGTGCCCTTGGTGTCCTCTCCATCCTGGCTCCTTATCCCAGTCTCTTCGCTAGCCTCAGGTCTCCCTCTGGACCAAGAGATCAATATCCTCCTCCATCCCAGTCCACAGGTTCCTAATCCCTTGCACTGCCAACCCCAATCTTCACTGCCCATATCCCAGTTTCCTTCCCACTGCCTGTCACTAATCCCATCCCCAGGCTCCCTGTCCCAATCTACTTCCTCTATTCTCCCTCTATCCAGCTCTTGTCTTTTCTGTATTTGAATTGGCTTCCCCATCCATACTATCCATGCCCAGAAGAGGCATGGTTGGAACACAGTGAAACACAAACTCACTATTCTGAGTTCCAGTGCCCTGTCCTGGCTATGTCTGGCAAGGCCATGAGCAATTGAAAGCAGGGTTATAATGGAAAGTTTTGAGCAACTTTAATAAGAGGTAGTGTAACAGACCCCACCTTCAGTCTAACATTTGCTTTCAAATGTCTGATGTCAACTTCAGATTGACCTTTGTATATGTGTAAGAAATAGCTTTGTACAATTTCCTGTCACTTGTTAATAGGTAAGAGATTACCTGGCTTTATGTAAGTGAAAAAAGAAAGGGAAATGAATGAATCCTACCTTTTTTATAATCAAAATTACAAGAAGAAGAAATTATAGATATTTTGAATTGTCGAGTCATAATCAGTATTCCCTCTATGTTGTGGGGGCATCACAGCTTCACAGGTGATTAATCAGCCCCACCCTGTCCGAGGCTCAGGGCTCCTGTGAAGCTGTGCTGCTGTGCAACATAGAGGGGAAACTTATCGTGATGTATCATGAGATTAATGAATAGCATTTTCAGAAACTAGAGCCAGATCCAAAAGCTGGTTCTGGTGACACTTACTGGATGCATCCCATATCCTTTGCTGAATCCCATTTCAGAGCAATCTTAAGCTATAGTTTTGTGAGCAGTGCTGCTACGTTTGTACCAGCTGCATTTTCCATACAAATGATGAAGTACAAAAGAGGCTGCACTTCCCTTAGTGATAATAAAGGTCTTTAAATCTTTCATAAGCCACATTTGTTTCTCTTTGATAGAGATATAACAGCAGCCTGCAGCCAACATTTGTAACAAGTGAGGCTGAGGCATGAGTCAGCAGTGCTAGCTGATTTTAAAAGTAAGCACGTATCTAGATCCCATTTACTTGATTGCGTGCTTTCAAGTTCCAGGAGATACTGTGGCAGAGTTGAGACTGCTTTGGCACCGTGTCTCTGTCATTATGATATTTATTTTAAAGGGGCAAGGTTTCTGCCAGCTGTGAGGCAAGTACTTGTATCCTCACGCTGTGCCTGACTCAAAACACACACTGCTCTGTCTCTTCAGCAAGCCACATTGGGGAGCCCTTTAGCCCAGGACCCTGGGATGCAGCCTCTAAAGCCCCTGCATGCTGCATCCTAGGCCGACTCTGCCTGACTGGGGTGGGGAGGCAGCCCTCCCAGGCTGGAGCCATGTGCATTACCAATAGAAGCACCTGTTTCCCCCCAGGAAACAGTAGCTGTGCCAGTTAAGTATCCAAATCCCCTCCCCCTTTCCCCCTCTCAATTCCAGACCCCATTCCCCTGCCCCCAGCCTGCTTCTGCACTCTACCTCCTTGCTGAAACCCAGCACCCCCACCCCAATCCACTCAATTGCAGCCCTCTCCCACACTCTGAACCCTTCATTTTTAGTCCCATGCCAGAGCCTAGGGGCCCCCACAAAATCTACTAGCTCCAGGTCCCCAGAAGAGTTAATCTGGCCCTGCACTGCTCTATTCCATTGAACTGCCATTTCAAGATAACACTCCAAACACTGTTTCAGAAAGTAGATAGAAAACTTTCAAAAATTAAAAAAAGAAATCAGAAAGGTAAATGAAATGGAAATTGAACCACACCACAGAACTTGGATTCTGATTTCCCCAGAATTAATGGGTGTTTTTAATCCACTGTTTTAATTCAGGTTCAACACAAAATGTAGGCTCGCTAAAGAAAATCATGGGCCATGTTTACACTGTTATAAAAAGAGCAGATATCCCATATGATAATGTAAACAAAATTGACCGGATCAGAGGATGGTTGCACCTAGTTCCTGAGGATAGCAGAAGTGAAGTGTGGATTTCCGTGACAATGATGAACTCAGGTAAATGGGCTTTTTTCTCTTCTCTGAGCTGATCAGCACAGACCTTGATCCCTCTACCAGGATGCGGCAGTACCCATGGCATTACTGCCTGAGGTGAGAGAAGAACTACCAAAGCATTTTAAAAAGTCATATCTGAGTGTGAGGAAGAATTGTAAACTCTAAGTTGTGTCATGTCCCTCCCATCACTCCAAAACTGAGGGGAGGGTTCTAGATCACAACAGGCCTTGGGTCTACACCCAAATGACATCTCCATTTCAGAAGTGGAAGGCAGGAGATCCTTACTGGTCTATTCTTTCTTCTTAGCTGCCTGGTAGATATGGAGGGGGAGAATTCATTTGCTATAGGAGGTGGGAACCATTTCACGTGTCCTTATAAATAAGAGTTATCTTAGATGAAAGGTTACTAGTTTATTAACACAAACCACCACCCTCTCTTCCCCCTGCTCTTCCCTCTAAACAACTGAAGAATTCCATGGCTGTTTTATTAAAATAGAAAAATTACATTAAAACCTTTTTCTAAGGCACAAGATAGGTCTCATGGCTACTTCTCCTCTCCTGACCTCAGCCTGTCTCTCTGCACCACAATTCCAAAAGAAGGTTGCACCTCACTATGTGAAGCCTTGACTCTAGAAATTGCATTTTGGTGAGGTGCCTTCCAAGAATTAGGTCACTTACAAGTGATTAGGCACCAGCCTTCCCAGAAATATGCAGTGAAATATAGGTGAGATGCAAGTCATCTGTCCATACTTCAGTTCCAAGAAAAATGGCACCATGCCCTCTGGAAAGTAGGCAGTGGGTTTACAGAAACTCAGTGCGTTTTTCTGAGTCTTCGTGGGCTGTTTGCACCAAGACTCTGTGTTAATTTTAGGTGGGATTCAGCTGCTGAGGTGATCAGTCTTAATGCCACAGATGGTGGATTCCGCTCACCCCAGATCTACCCCAGGCAAGAACATATAGATGTCAAAAACTGAGGTTCCCCTTGTGCTGAACAAGATTGACTATTGCAACATCAGTCATCTCTGGGAGAAAATAAACCAGTACAGGATGGTCTAAACCCAGCTTACATTTTCTGTTAGCAGGTGAACAATCCAATAGTTGGCAAATTCTGCTGTGTGATAATAGGAACTGCTGACAGAGATACCCAAAAGCAACATCACTGTAAATGCTTTGATGCCACCAGCTACTTATCTTTGTATTGATTTTGCTGACAATTCCTACTCAAAATCCAAAAAGTCAGAAGGAGAATAAAAACCCAGCCTACATTCTTACAAAAAGTGAGGGTAATTTGCCCTTCTCTTATGTTTTACCACCTGCCACTCTGTCTAGGAGCTCATGTTAGGACATCTGTATGTCAACCTAACTGCCCAAGAAGGCCAGAAATTGCAAGTTTCTCCTCAGAAAGGGAAAGCAACAGTTCCTTAGATTTGCTTATACAGCTTCTGAGGCTATTAGTAATGTAATCTACTTGTACCACCGACAATATAGATGACACAAACTGCAGCTGTCATTTGACTGGTGAGTTAACTCAATTTATCTATCCTCAAGTTACTTACCTTGAGTTTACCTATCTAAAGTGAAAGCGGCCATGCCATGAAACAATACTTGAGCTGCTGTGTCAACATTGGCACAGCACTGACTTATATCTAACTCAGCAGTTTTCAAACTTTCTGGGCTCCGGAGCCCTTTCTATGCGTAAAAATTTATGCAGAGCCTCAGCAGTCCACTGACTGTATGTGTTGTACCTATCGATGTTTCCAGTTTGTCAACCTTATGGAGCCTCTCCAGATGTCTCTGCAGAGCACAGTTTGAGAAACACTGGTCTAACTCTAAGGACATGTCTACAATAAGAAATTATTTCAAAATAACTAAATTCGACATAATAACTCCTGGTTTAACAACATTGAAATAGTGTGTCCCCACTATGGCGAAATTAGTCAGAATTATTTTGAAATGGCTTGCCCACACTGATTGGAGCCTACCTCAGACTTAGAGCTGCCGGAAGCATTCAGGGGAGGGCAGAGACTTGCTATGGCTGCTTGGTCAGGCAAGCTGTAACTCATGCTTTCAGGAGCTCCTCTCTAAGGCTGCATCTCATGTGCCACTCCTCCTCTGCCTCCTCCTCGCAGGACACAAAAGGGATACAGTGTGTTCTGGTTGCCCTTGTGGATGTCACAGCACTCACATCATGGAGCCAGAGCTGCTGCAAAGCAGTGCTAGGCTTATAGGCATCATGCTGCACATCATGGCACAGTTCATCCAGACTTCCCGCATGCAGCTCCAGCAGGATGAGGACCAGCATGGACCGCAGGCCCTGATTACTCCAGTCCTGGAACTCCTGCTGCTCCGCATACCCCTCAATCCTCTGGACACTGTGGAATGCCACTTCTGAAGGCAGGAGACGAGTTTGAACTGGTGGGACTGCATCATCCTGCAGGTGTGGGACAACCAGCAGTGGCTGCAGAACTTCCACATGCAGAAGGCCACCTTCCTCGAGCTGTGTGAGTAACCTGCTCCTGCACTCAGCAAGAGGACATCCACATGCGACCTGCCATCCCCATGCAGAAGCACGTTTCCATTGCCCTGTGTACGCTCACCACCTCAGACAGCTACCGCTACATAAGGAACCAGTTCAGCATGGGGAAATCTATAGTCAGGACTGTGCTCCTGCAGGTAGTCAAGGCCATCAACCATATGCTGCTATGACCCTACGAAGGGTAGTCACTCTGGAGAATGTGGACAGCATTTGCCGATATGGGTTTCCCCTTCTGCGGGGGAGGAGGGAATACAGATGACACGTAAAACCCCATCTTGGCCTCTGTCCACCAGGCCTCGGACCACATAACAGGAAGGGGTCCTTCTCCATGGTGCGGTAGATCCTTGTGGATCACAAGGGACACTTCATCAGCATCAACATCAGCTGGTAGAGAAGGTGCACTATGCCCGCATCTTCTGGAACTCCTGCCTCTTCTGAAAGATGCACGCCAGCACTTTTTTTTCCCCGACTACACCATCAGAGTTAAGGAGGTGGACATGCCCATAGTGAACCTGGGTGACACAGCCTACCCTTTGCTCCCATTGCTCCTGAAACCCTACACAGGCAGCTTGGACCTCACCAAGGAGCACTTCAATGCCAAGCTGAGCATATGCCGCATGGTGATGGAGTGTGCGTTTGGCCACTTAATGGAGGAGGTTCAGGAGTCTCCTCACCCATTTTGACCTCACCCATCTTGACCATCTTTACCTTTGTGGTTGTGGCCTATTGTGTGCTGCACAATCTTTGTGAGAATTAGGGGGAGACTTTTCTGCCAGGGTAGAGGGTAGAGGCTGAATGGCTAGCCAGAGCATTTGAGCAGCTGAATATCAGCACCATCAGGAGAGCACATAAAGGGACTGTGCACATCAGGAAGGCCTTGAGCAAGAGTTTCATTCAAGGCCAGTTGTGAGATTCTCTCCTGTGTCTTTCCACAAGGGCCCCCTGCATTTCCTCTGTGTGCCTTTCTTCCACCGTCTCTCCCTTCCCCTGCCCTCCCTTCCCATCTTCCCCTTCCCCTCCTCTACAAAGTAAATAATAAAGCCTTCTTTTCTGAAACAACAGGACTGTTTATTGAGAGGATATATAACAGGGAAGGGACTGAGTAAAGAACCTGCAATAGGGCAGCATGGAGGAGAGCTCACGGCTGGGGCTGGGATTGACACCTGCCTCCAGGTGGTCAGGAGACTTCAGCTGCCCAAGAGATCCCACCACCTTGTCTTCTGGGTCTCTGCTGGCCCCTTGAGGACCAGGAAGGGAAGCCATTGCAGGGGGGGAGGGGCTGGTGGCCCTGTTCCATGTATGATGCCATGCACTCCATCATCATGCAGCTATGCCAGCTGGTCCCAGGTGGCCTTCATTGTTCCTGGTCAGC
Organism: Pelodiscus sinensis; assembly: GCF_049634645.1. Classification (NCBI taxonomy): domain Eukaryota; kingdom Metazoa; phylum Chordata; order Testudines; family Trionychidae; genus Pelodiscus; species Pelodiscus sinensis. The sequence goes on from NC_134723.1 coordinate 15,768,471, forward strand.
CCAGTTGATGGACTGCTCCTGGTGCTCCTCCTCAAGCCCATGGACAAGGCATTGCAGACAGGCCATCTGCTCCTGCATCAAGTACTTGTGGGTTCTTTTCCTCCTGCAGATCCCACAGAGTCAGGAAGGTGGCATGGGAGGTGGAAGATGCATCAAGCTTGCAGCTGGCCCAGCTGTGAAGAAAAGTTCCAAGGGCAGTCATCCCAGGAGACACAGTGTATAAAGCCTAGCCCTAATCTCTGAGCCAACACTGACGGCCTTGGTTCAGACAATGGTTATGCGCTTTGAGCAAGGCCGTATGTTGCTTAGACAGTGGGCACTTTCCAGTAGGGGCACAGTTGTCCCAGAGGAGCATTGTTATACCCACGGCCTGGGGCAGGCAGGCATGGAAAGGTACCAACCATGCCAGGAGCCTGTGGAAGGCAGGGGGGAATGGGACAGCCCTGCTCCTTCTGTGTCCTGCAGAGAGAGAACTTCTATCCCTGCCCGCTGGAGGATGGGGGGATCTTGAGAGAGGTGTGTGTGAGTGGCAGAGGCCGCTAGCCAGAGAGAGTACTACTGGGTTTCCCTCCTGTTTCTCCTCCCAGCAGGTTCCCATGCAGGGCATCAGTCTCCTCCACATTGCCGTGCTTGACAGGGAGCAGATGCTGCCTGAGAGGGGGCATGACCCTGTGCTGTGTGTGGCACTGCTGTTTGGTTCCATTACCCCAGATTCTTGACTCTTTAGTGGGATCTGGCTCCAGGGTGAGGAGCAGCTCCTGGCTGGCAGGCATGGTTGCCTGGCTGGCCTCCTCCTCGTAGTCATTGGCATGTCCTAACCAGACTCTATAACAACTGGGTGGTGGGAGGGAGGTGACCAGCCCCTTCCCAGGATTACATCTGGCTGGTTGAAGTAACAGCAACTGTATGGTGCCACCTCAGAGCATCCACTCTCCTCCCTGGTCTTTTGGTAGGTCTGCTGGAGCTCCTTAATCTTCATGTGGACCTGGTTGAGGGTACAATGTGGCCTTTTTTGACAAGGCTGGAGGTGATCTGACCGTAGACCTCCACAGTCGTCTTTCAGGTGCAGAGATCCTGGAGGTTGGTCCCCTCCCCGCAGACCTCGATGAGGTCTAGGATCTCTGCATCAGTCTAGGTTGGAACTCTCCTGCATCTCTGGTCAGCGGCAACTGAGGGAGCAGCAGGAGTGCTATCAGCCGTGGGAGGCTCTGAGGCAGTGTTGGGGTCTGTAAAGGCTCTTTCACTGGCTGATGTTTTGCATGTATGTCTCAGTGCTTTCCAACATTTGAGAAGCCCTTCTCCTGCTGTCTGGAGTTTTAAGCTCCACAGGAGAAGGGGAGCAGTGGAGATGCCAGGTGTGGCCAGAGCATTCAGAATTGCAGCTGCGACAGGCCTCTGGAGGCCAATTATTCTGAATTAGCAAAAGCGACACATCCCCACTAACGCTATTTGGAAATAATTATTATAAAATTAGCGTTATTCCCCAAAGAAAGATTTTGAAATAACCAGCCCATTCTTTTGAAATAACGTAGTGTGGATACTCCTCTTATTAATTCCATGAATGCATTATGGGACACTGATGTCATATACCCAGAACCACCTGCTGCACTGTTTTGGTCCCATTGGCATTGGGAGCATAACCCAGAATGCAAAGGAGCAGCAGGAACTTTGGGATAGCTACCCAAAGTGTATCACTGTCAAAGTCAAAGGTCATCACCCAACTAAACAACATCACCCCTGGGATACTCAGGATCTTCTTTTATGTTAAAAACATCAGGCACCCAGGCACACATGTGAGTTTGACCTGCATCTAAGTAACCCGGGGAGGAAAAAGGGGGTTACACACAAAATAATTTACAGCCGGTCCCCGAGTTATGAACGGTCGATTTACGACTGTTCAAATTTACAACTAAACCTCCCATCAAGCGATCGTAAAGGCAGTCCCCAAGTTATGTATGTGACCCGTGCTTACAAACAGTGTGGTTGCAATGTAACTCAATGGGGTCCGACTTATGAACATTTCGAATTACGGCCAAGTGTTTGGTCCATAACCCATTCGTAACTTGGGGACCGTCTGTATAAGAGGAGTAAGCAAAGAAAATGGTAAATATAGTCAAACTCAACAGTTTTCTTTCTAGAAGAGGAGAAAAGTTGGATCAATAAGAAGAGGAAGGAGGACCAGGCATGGTCGACTAAATGGCTCTTCCTATTCTTATCAATTGTTTCACATTGTCAGTTTTGCAAGTATTACCTCTAAATGAGCTGCTTCCATATTTGCTAAACATTTGTAGTTTTAGTTGCTACATGTTTGTAACAATTTTGTAATTTTTAGTAGATCAAAATAGGGATAACTTGAAAGTAAATACATTTAGCAAAATTAAGTAAGATGTTATTGACTGGCTGAGGCTTGATGAAAATGTATAGTGCCATTTGTGATTGGAACTACAGTAGGCTTCCAATAATCCGGAACCTTTGGAACCTAAATGATGCCAGATTATTGGATATGCTGGACTATTAGGAGGTACTATAAACTGGTTATATATATATATATATATAGTATATACTGTAAATAAAGTGTTTTTAATCCTTTTTATTGTAGCACAAGCACTGTCCACTGTCACACAATGCCAGTGGCAGACTGACTCAGTCCCATCCGGTTTTGCTTGGTTCAGCTGCTGCCACTGCTGCCTTGTGACTAGTTTTTTGCTGAAGCTCACTCACTAGGCTCCTGCCATTTTGATGCCGGACTATTGGGAATGCCATACAAATGGATGCCGGACTATTGGAGTTTTACTGTTATTTCCTCCCAATGATGGTTTGCACAGAATTTGAATGTAAAAATGGCTTCTTCAACCTCTCTAAAATCGAATCTAATAACTACTCCATCTTGGCCAGAAGTCAGTCATAAATGTCCTTTCTCCTTCATAGCCATATATACTGTTGTAGACATTGAAAACAACAACAGCTTTTACATACGCATCATGGTGACAAAGCTGTGAAGAAAATGTTTTCTGTAACAGAAGCTTCTAGTCCACAAATTAATATCCTCATGAACTGAAGTGAGTGTGAAATGGATTAGGTGGTTACTAAGATCTCCTATTAGTGGACACTGCAGACTTGAGATGTACTAAATAAGCAGGACTGCTTGGAGCAATTAATTACACCGCAGGCCCATGGCAAATTCAAGCAAAAGCAAGGCAACAGCATATGTAGCATATAGTAGTTAATTCTACAAACCACAGCAAAATTTCACACACTGCTTTTTCACTAAGAGGATTTAATGATGAGTTAGTTACAACTTGTCTCTTAATTATTATTAGTATTATTCAGAAATGGAAGCCTAGCACTTCTATGCTAAGAGGATTGTATAGGCAGAGTAGGTAACAGTTTGCATCTTCATTTTAGCCAGGACATTTTTTTTTGTTGGTTGGGGGGGGGGGGGTGGGGAGAGGATTTGTCAGGTGGTTTTAGTTACAATCTGCACTTTAATTATGGATCATTTGGAAAAGTATCCCATACTTCATAGCTTGGGTCAGTATGGATATAATAACTTGTTGATCTACAAATTGCACCTTAATTGACTCTGAAAAAGAAACCTAGCCCTTGAAAGTCAGGATAATTAATCCAGCAGCATTTCAGTATTTTGCACCATAATTTTAAATGGTCACAATTGTAGATCTTTATTATTACTATGAAGATATTTATTACTATGTAGTCTGTACATATTTTACCAGTAGTAAACATAATAAGCTAGCATCATATACATTTTAAAGATCATGTAAGATCGTGTAAATAAACACAAATTAAGACACAACTGAATTACAGAAAGTGACTTATGCATGTTTTACTCTCTTCTTTATGAAAACGAGTTAAAAGAATCTACCCAGGACTGGTTATGTCTATAGATAACAAATCCCTGCCTCTACCAGCTGAAGAGGTTTTAACTAATTTACAACATATAAAAGCACGGAGTTGCTGAGAATCAACTAACCATCAGGAGACTTCAGAATCAAAGTAGGGCGCTTCAAGGTCTCGCAGATAGCAGCCATACCAAAAGACTGACATTGAGTCATTTTTCTGGCCAGACCCTCTAAGAAATGAGCTGGGTTTTTGTCAGCTAAAGGATGTTCATTACATCCCACCCTATGACTTTTTCAAAGCTAGTTTATAATATGACTGTATAGGCGGTATTATTCATGTTCTCCTTTTGCGCTCACAATATATAAAGGACTGAGAATTTAATTATGTTATTTGCTTCTTACTATCAACTCCCAAATATAAATCAAGCCAGCTATCAGAAATTATGTTAAAAAGTAGATTATTGGTACAGTGAGTTTTTTAAATTAAAGTCTTAATAAATTTGGACTTGATCCTTGATCTTTTCACTCATGATAATAGGCCTTACTCAGTTTAGAAGCTTCATTGACTTCAATAAGGCTGATCGTATGAGCCAGAACTCTTCACATGGGGCTTCAGGCTACTTAGTGGTAAGCACTCTGGCCCTAATTCAGAAAACTTTTCAAGTACTTGTGCAATTTTAAGCATGTAAATAACCTCACTAATTTCAACAGGACTACTCACATAAGTAAAGTTAAGCACATATTTTAAGTGCTTTGATGGATCGGGGCAGAGTGCTTTTCAGCTTGCAAGATGGAGCCCACAATGAGTGAGATTTTGTAAACTGAGCCCTTGAGACTTAAGGACTGAAATTCAGGGCTCATTTAGACTATGTGGAAGATTCGAAAATGCAGGTTTTTTTTTGGCAACCCCCCCTTTTTTTGAAAAGCCATTTTTCCTCAAAAAATGAGGTTTACGCAGCTTTTCAAAAAAGGCGAGGGTTGCCAAAAAACCCATGTCTTTATTACTTTCACTTTTGAAAGTTCCGCTTTTGAAAGTGAGATCAGAAGAAGATATTCAAATTCCTGCAGAATTTGCATATCCTCTTTCGAATCTTCCGTGTAGTCTAGATGACACCTCAGACCTACGCAAAGGGACAGAAGAATGTCTACATGTCACTTCATTCCCATTTAAACTCTATTTTGAAGTTTTAAGAGGCATAAAAGCTTTTTGAGCTGGAGTAATTTCACCTATGACACTTATAGTGAAGGTACAAGAGTTATCTGTGCTGCTTTAATCAAATTAGGAAGATGGTTTGTTGATATTATCACAGCTTCTATCCATTCCTGTGATAAAATCACAGCGTAGGCAGCAATTTCTTTAACTCAAACAATATTGCCAGTCATTATTTTTTGCACACTATATATCACTGATCAGATTACAGCTGCTAAGCAAGTATTAATCATTTTAGGGCTATTCTTAGTCAAAGTGCCTCTGGGTATGTCTACACTACCCTCCTAATTCGAACTAGGAGGGTAATGTAGGCATACCGCACTTGCAAATGAAGCCCGGGATTTGAATTTCCCGGGCTTCATTTGCATGAAGCCGGCCGGCGCCATTTTTAAATGCCGGCAGTTCGAACCCCATGCCGCGCGGTTACACGTGGCACGGAGTAGCTAGTTCGTGGAATGAGGAGTACAGCTAGTTCGGATTAGGAAGCCTAATCCAAACTAGCTACTCCGTGCTGCGTGTAGCCACGCGGCACGGGGTTCGAACTGCCGGCATTTAAAAATGGCGCCGGCCAGCTTCATGCAAATGAAGCCCGGGAAATTCAAATCCCGGGCTTCATTTGCAAGTGCGGTATGCCTACATTACCCTCCTAGTTTGAATTAGGAGGGTAGTGTAGACATACCCTCATTGCTTGTATGTAACTCTCTTTGTTCCTGACAATTGTTCAATCCTGGGTTTTATTGTTTGTGTAAAGTATCAGAGGGGAAGCTGTGTTAGTCTGGATCTGCAAACGCGACAGAGTCCTGAAGCACTTTAGGGTATGTCTAGACTACAGGCTTTTGTCAACAGAGGCTTTGTCGACAGATACTGTCAACGAAGCCTCTGTCGACAAAGAGCGTCTAGACTGCATCAAGTTCTGTCGACAAAGCAAGCCGCTTTGTCGACATGAGAGTGTAGACACAAAGGACAGTGTAGATGCAATAACGCCTTCTGTCGACAGAGTTGTTGACAAAAGGTGTTATTCCTCATAGAATGAGGTTTACCACCGTTGACAAAACTGCCAAGATCTGCCGACGTTATGTCGACAGAACTCGGTCGCAGTGTAGATGCAGGTATAGTTATGTCGACAAAACTCCACGTTTGTCGCCAAAGCCCTGTAGACACACCCTTATAGACTAACAGATGTATTGGAACCTAAGCTTTCGTGGGCAAAGACCCACTTTGTCAGATGCATGTAGGGGACATTTCCAGAGGCAGGTATAAATATACAGGCAAGAATCAAGCTCGAGATAACGAGGTAAATTCAATCAGGGAGGATGAGGCCCACTTCTAGCAGCTGATCTGGAGGTAGGAACACCAAGAGAGGAGAAACTGCTTTTGTAATTGGCTAGCCATTCACAGTCATTGTTTGTGTAGTAGACCTTTTTTATATTGCACTTTAGGGTCTTTTTTTCAACAACATGGTAAAGGGAAATCCTGTCTTACTAATCTATTAGAGTTCTTTGAAGGGGTTAACAAACATGCGGACAAGGGGATCCAGTAGATATAGTATACTTAGATTTTCAGAAAGCCTTTGACAAGGTCTCTCACCAAAGGCTCTTCTGTAAATTACATGACCATGGGATAAGAGGGAAGATCCTTTCTTGGATTGAGAACTGGTTAAAAGACAGGAAACAAAGGGTAGGAATAAATGGTAAATTTTCAGAATGGAGAGGAGTAACTAGTGGTGTCCCCCAAGGGTCAGTCCTGGGACCAATCCTTTTCAACTTATTCATAAATGAACTGGAGAAAGGGGTAAGCAGTGATGTGGTAAAGTTTGCAGATGATACCAAACTATTTAGGATAGTCAAGACAGAAGCAGACTGTGAGGGACTCCAAGAAGATCTCACCAAACTGAGTGATTGGACAACAAAATAGCAAATGAAATTTAATGTGGATAAGTGTAAAGTAATGCACATTGGGAAAAATAACCCCAACTATACATACAGTATGATGGGGGCTAATTTGGCTACGACAAATCAGGAAAGAGATCTTGGAGTTATCGTGGACAGTTCTCTGAAAACTTCCACACAGTGTGCAGCGGCAGTCAAAAAGTCAAATAGGATGCTAGGAATTATTAAGAAAGGGATAGAAAATAAGACACAGAATATCTTACTGCCTCTGTATCTAGTGCATCTAGACCTAAAAACTAGTTTGAATTAGCATTTTGCTAATTCGAACTAGCATGTCCACATTGAGTGGACCCTGAACCGAGGTTAAGGATGGTCGGAAGCAGTGCCGGCAGGGCATCAGATTAGGATATAGAGCATGGAGCTGCTGTCTCAGGCTAGCAGAGGGCTGTGCTTAAAGGGACCCGACCCCTACCCCGGACAGACAGTTCTCAGGGGTTCCCTGCTCGCTTGTCTAACTCAATGAGGGACAGCAAAGCAGTCCTGGCTTGGAGTGCCCTGAGTGCCCACACTCGGCACATCACAGCACTCGGCCATCAGCCCAGCTGCACTTGCCGCCGGCTGCCATCCGGGGAACTGCAGGAGAGCTTCCACCCCGAGGAGCCCACAGAGCCACCCCAGTCCTCCCCATTGGGGGCTCGTACCCCATTCCTCCCTCACCTCCTTCCACTTACCCCTCCCTAGCCCCCCTTCCTGATGTACAAAATAAAGGACACGTGTGTTCAAAAATAGAAACTCTCTTTATTGAACAAAACTCAGGGGGTATGTCTACACTACCCTCCTAGTTCGAACTAGGAGGGTAATGTATGCATACCGCAGTTGCTAATGAAGCCTGGGATTTGAATTTCCCGGGCTTCATTAGCATAAGCGGGGAGCCGCCATTTTTAAATCCCCGCTGCTTCGAACCCCGTGTAGCACGGCTACACGGGGCTCGAACTAGGTAGTTCGGACTAGGGTGCCTATTCCGAACTACCGGTACACCTCGTTTCACGAGGAGTAACGGTAGTTCGGAATAGGCACCTAGTCCAAACTACCTAGTTCGAGCCCCGTGTAGCCGCGCTACACGGGGTTCGAAGCAGCGGGCATTTAAAAATGGCGGCTCCCCGCTTATGCTAATGAAGCCCGGGAAATTCAAATCCCGGGCTTCATTAGCAAGTGCGGTATGCATACATTACCCCGCTAGTTCGAATTAGCGGGGTAGTGTAGACATACCCAGGGAGACTGGGAAAGTGAGGTGAGAGAGGGGAAGAGAGAGGGTGGGAGAGGGGAGGAGGAAACCTGAGAGGAGGGAGCTGGAAGGGGGAAACCAGGGGAAGAAGGAGGAGGGGAAGTATCAAACAATGGTACGCCATATCTGTGTACAGATGTGATCTCCTCACCCCAGAAAAGATATTTTGGCCTTGGAAAAGGTTCCGAAAAGGGCAACTAAAATGATCAGGGGTTTGGAACAGGTCCCATATGAAGAGAGGCTAAAGAGACTGGGACCTCGAGGAGTACAGGTAGTTCGGAATAGGAAGCCTAGTCCGAACTACCTAGTTTGTGCCGCGTGTAGCCGCGGGGCACCGAGTCCGAACTAGTGGACATTTAAAAATGGTGGCACCCGGCAACATGCAAATGAAGCCTGGGAAATTCAAATCCCAGGCTTCATTTGCAACTCCGGTTGATTACATTACCACCCTAGTTCAAACTAGAGTGGTAGTGTAGACATACCCTAACAGACTTAAAAGAGAAATTAGATAAAGTCATGGAGGTTGGGTCCATGGAGTGGTATTAGCCAGGGGGTAGAAATGGTGTCCCTGGCCTCTGTTTGTGGAAGGCTTGAAATGGATGGCACGAGACAAATGGCTTGGTCATTGTCTTCGGTCCATCCCCTCCAGGGTGCCTAGTGTGGGCTGCTGTCAGCAGACAGGCTACTGGGGTAGATGGACCTTTGGTCTTACCCAGTATGGCCATTTTTACGTTTTTATGTTCTAAGCTCAGGGCTCAGGGTCGGGGGTCTCACTGGACCACCTTGATTTTCATGCAAACCTGCTGCTGGGTGGCCAGGCTGGCAGCTATCCTTCCTTAGACGGCCACTTTCCTGTGCCTAGTGCGGAGGTCGTGGATGAGGTCCACGATGTCCGCACTAGACCAGGCAGGCGCCCGCCTCTTGCGGCCCCGGGCAGGCTCCTGGGAGCCGCCAGCCTGGTCCCGGGAAGAGGTGGAGGGCTGGGTGCCAGCGGGTGCCTGGCTCGTGCCGTGCCAGGTGCAGGGTCTGCTGGCTGGGTGCTGGCAGGCTTGCACCTGGCACGGGCACCGTAGCCAGACCGTGTCCCTTTAAGGACTCCGAGGCCGGGAGGGGGGCAGAAGAGTTTCCCCGGTGGTGCCCAGAGTGGCCACCAGGGCAAGCTGGGGAGGGCTAGCCTCCCACTAGTTCGAATTAAGTGGCTACACAGCCCTTAATTCGAACTACTTAATTTGAACTAGGCGTTAGTCCTCGTAGAATGAGGTTTATCTAGTTCGAATTAAGCGCTCTGCTAGTTCGAATTAAGTTCAAACTAGCGGTTTGCCTGTGTAGCGCCTATCAAAGTTAATTCGAACTAACATTTGTTAGTTCGAATTAACTGTGTAGTGTAGACATTCCCTAGGGTGCCACAGGATTGTTCGTTGTTTTTACTATGTAATCAGGTTCCAAACACCTCCACGAGTTACATCACAGAAGATGGCACCCAAGGGAAGGGTTTTAAGCCACTTTCATTCCAGCCTGAGTCTGGGCTGCGTCTGGCATAACTGAGGAAGTCCAGAGGGCTGCTCTAAGTTAGAGAAGCCAGTGTGGTCAAGACAGAATGGTATTAGTGGTATGCACTGGAGCACTACTCCTACCCAGGGAATGTGGTTGTGGACCTCGCACAGGACTTGCACAATGGGAAAATGCTCCCTTGGCTACTAGCAGGCTGGTTTTGGCCACTATATAATGTCAGATCAAGACACTGGAGCCATAGAAGGAGCAGAATCCCTGCCACGGTGTGTTTTTATGAGGAACCCTTCACAAAGTCAAGGAGTTTTCTCCTACCAGGGTGAGTTTAAATCTTTTCCTTATACCTGTCACACAGTTGTGGGCTAGAGCCCTGCAGCAGGACTGGGACCCAGGTATCCCCTGGACTTACTGGAATGATAGCAGGATTGGGGAAAACATACTTCAATGTGGATAGGAGAGGGTGGGCAAAAGTTGTTGTGAATTGTGGGGGAAAATGTTTTAATAAAAAAATTAATAAATTTAAATAAGAGATAGAAAGATTTTACATCTACTGCAACAAGAGATAAAATTGTATGTTTTTCCAAGATTTGTTTTATTCTTTTAGTGGTAAAAACTGTATCTGAAATCCTTTTATATATCTACTAGATATCAGAGAGCGATTGTCTGTGAGCAAGTCTATTTGTCCGTGAGTCCATTTATTCAAGAACTCCTTCCAAACGGTAAAAGCTTAGGACCACCAAATTTGGTATAAAACTTCCATTTATTGTAACTGAAAGCAAGGTAAGGCTTTGGTTGTGCAGGAGGAGGGGGGAATGTATATAACAAAACAGAAAAGAGACAGAATGAGCAGGCAGGTTCCCTATCTGGGACTACCCCAACCTGGAGCTTCCCACCTCCCTGGCACACTTTAGGGAGGGCTGCAGCTCCCCTCCCCAATTAATATGGAAGCATTGCTGGCTGTTCCATTTTGTCAGGGAGCAAGGGGAAAGTGCACAGTTTGCTGCATTCCTCACTCTAGCACAGGGACAGTTGAACCTGAGCCTGCCCCAGCTGGGAAACATCCACCTCTCCCCCCAGCTGTGCCCGCTGGAGCTGCAGCAGCCACAGACAGGCACTTCTTATCTGTCCCCAAGCTCCTGCAGTTAGAGAGGGCTGGAGTAGTCCTCTCTCTTCAGGGAAGCCTGCATACTGAACCCCTCATTTCCAGCCTCACCCCAGAACAGTGATTCAAATGAAGAAAAACACATATAAATTGAGTTAAAGACCTAAGCAACACTAGTTAAATCTCCTAGTTTAAAAATCTACATTTATACACTCAATGTAGTTGATTTTTTTAATTTTAAAATATATGGGGGAATTTGTCTTTTTTTGTGTGGGATTTGCATGAAACAATGTGGGAGTGGACACTATGGGATGGAATGGGAGTGGGATTAAAAAAAATAGTTCTAGTGTGGACCTATTTTTTTCTGGCCCAGAAGCTCCACAGTAATCAAGTCTCAAAAATTCATTTGCAATCAGCTAGTAAAGCAAGAAAAATAAATGGTGTTTTCCATTTTGGCAGCGCTATTAACATCCATTCTACATCCCCTCCCCCCTTCACCTGGCATATAGAAACAATCACTAGAAGTAGCAAACCAAATACCTAAATAATGCGATCACAGCATATTCAGGGACACAAATATATCCATCTCCCTTGCCAAAGAAGACAATCCAAATCCTAATATTTGTCCAGAGATACCAATACTCAATGATAAGTGGGGCCCTACCAAATTCACGGTCATGAAAAACACATCACGGACCACGAGATCTGGTCTCCCACCATGAAATCTGGTCTTTTATGAGCTTTTATTCTCTACTGTTCATATTTCACAGCAGAAACCAGCACTTCTCAAATTGGGACTCCTGCCCCAAAAAGGAATTGGGGGGCTTACAGATTTATTTGAGGGGTTTTCCCTTACTTCTGCTCTGCCTTCAGGATGACTGGAGAGTGGCAGTTGCTGATCAAGGGTTTGGCTCTCAAGGCAGTAGAGCAAAAGTAAGATACCTATGTCCCAAAAAAGTAGATATACCAATCTTGCAGGAAAAGGGGTTTTTGCACAAAAAGAAAACGTCTATGCTCCTTGTTTTTGTGCAAAAACCCCAGCACAAAAACGGATCCGCAGAAAATATGCAACTGAGATCGCTACTCATGCAAATGAGTCCCTAATTAGCATATTTTTGCCCAGAAAACTCATAGTATAGATGTAGCCACTGATTTTCAGAATTATTGATGAATTTAGACATAGGCAAATTGTACCATTTTCAGCATCACATATATTGTTTTCACCAAATAAATAGTAAAAAAAAAATTTTTCAGGACATTTTTCACAGTGAAAAAAACCCTGGTGTATGTGTGCATAAACTGCCTTATTTACATATGAACAGATTTAGTGCTGGTGAGAAAATTCCAGACAATCATCCCTGAAGTCTTAAGTCTTCTATTTATCCACAAAATAGGCATAGCATGGCAGTAGGATCACAAGATCTTCTTCACTGCACTGCCAATGCAGTAATTCTGGTGCAGAGATGCCATTATGGGCATGATAGGCTAGTGTCAATCTCCATACAGCTCTTGGCCTCTGCTGAGACTACCTGTTTTTGTTAATTTTTTTAGAAAATGTTTGAAAACAAAAAGTTTAGATTTTATGTGGACATTTGTTTTTTTCCACAGATGATGCTGGGGCACAACCAACCAGAATTTTCCTAGGAAGGGGACTTAGAGCTCTGCCCCTCCTTTCATCCCTACACACACTTCTTGTTGCCCCCATGCCCTGACCCCCACTCTACTCACTCCACTCAGCTCCATACCCCTCCCAGAAAGAAAGAGAGAGAGAGAGAGAGAGAGAGAGAGTATCTGTATGTGTCTGTGTCTATGTCTGGGGGAGGGTGGCAGTCTGCATGTCAAAAGCCAAGAGGCCAACTTTCTGGTTTGAGTTCCATCCTAAAGAATTGTAATTGTGTCTTCTGAACATTGAGAGTAATTTAGCATTCTACCAATTTGAGCAGGAGACTGGGGATCAGGACTTCTGGGTTCATTTCTGTCTCTGACATTGATTTGCTGTGTAACCTTCCACAAATCACTCCTTCTGCCCTAACATTTTCCTACCCCATTTCCTAAACCATAACATTTGTATAATGATACTCATCTGTCTCACAGGAGTATTGTGAGGATTCAAGTGTTTAAAATGCTCTGAGGTCCTAGAATAAAAATATAGTATCCAGTATCCCCTTTGCGATAATTATTATGGTTATACAAGCAGATGCATTTTCAAAACAGAAGAAGCATATTAATAATGTTCAGTATGATGGTTTACAGTATGTTTCAAACCATTTATTTGAAAAAAAAATCCCAAATGGGGTTAATGAAGGTCAGTATTTATTCCAGATGCTTTGTTTTCCAAGTTTTGCTTAGCGGGCTGGCACAGGAAGTAACCTGTGATTCATTACTTAATTGCTGCCCCCAAAAGGGGCTACAATTGCATTTCATTTAAGTGAGCTGCTTTGGAGGTCAATTCTTGAAAAAATAAGTACAATGGAAGGAAACAGACTTTCCAGCTGCCCCTTTTTGTTGAATTCCATAAGACAACTTTCCTCCTTTGCTCTGATGCAAAACTGGCCTAAGTACTTTGGTGGGGATTCCCCTAGTATTGGGTAATGCTTCAGTGGTGTAGAACCAGCCATGAACCTTTCTCCCCTCTCTCATAGGGGCACAAATAGACAAGGGAACATGGACAGCCCTGGAACATGTGGTGCTCTGCCAAGCCCCAACTGCTGTAGCAGCACCATGCAGGCTGTTGTAGGTTGTCAAAAGTTACAGAAGACGTGAAGCTGCTCAGATATACATTGGAAACCAAGTCATGAATTGAGTGATCACAAACACTTCAGCCCTTAGTCCCTATGAGATCATGTGTCTCAAAATCTGACTCCAAGGATCAGGGCATGTATATTCTGCCTGGTCATTTGATACATGCTACTTACATATGCCTACTTACTGATATTCCAGAATATCTCATCACCCTCTGCTTTGAATGTTGTGGTAAACTGAGGCAGATAATGCCAATTGCAAAGTTCACTCTTGTGTTATAAACTGGATGCTTTACATTCAGAGACAAAGCCTGCCTAGAAGTGAGAAATGGATCTCCACCCAGGAAAGGTGATGGCAGAAGAAGGATAGCTCAGTGGTTTGAGCATTGGCCTACTAAACCTGGGGTTGTGAGTTCAATCCTTGTGGATGTGATTTGGGGCAAAAATTTTCAGGGATGGTACTTGGTCCTGCTGTGAAGGCAGGGGACTGGACTTGATGACCTCTCAAGGTCCCTTCCAGTTCTAAGAGAGAAGCAATCTCCATTAATTTCTTCTTTCTTTCTTCACATGGGTGCCTCAAGAGACAATGGAAGGGGAATACAGGTGCAGTTACCCTGAAAGTGTGATAATGTAATTTTAATCAATCCATCATGTGAATTCACTTGTTCATTTTTATGTTAAAATGTTTACAAGACAAGCTGAAATAAGCACTATTTTTTCAAATAAAGTCTTCTGACACCTTTTTAGTTTGCATATGTTTGTAATGAACATCAATGTAAGTAAGATGTGGAAAATTGCATTAATTAAATCATTTCTTTAATCTACATGGCATCTTTCATGCCAGAAATCCCAAAGTACTTTATTCATTGTATATTCACACTTTTTAGCACTCAAAAGCTCTCTCAACACTGCTCATTTTTCCATTCTCTTCTCTCCTCTTAGTCATTCTGTGCTCTTCATTCTACCAGCCTCTCTTGCTGCTGCCGCTGCTTTCTGCCTTTGCTCTCTTTTGTCAACTCCACTGTCTCTGTTTTCAAGTCTACCCTCTTCTGTCTGACTCCTTTATTCCACTCTCATACAAGGCTGTTCATCATTCTGCTCCCAACTACCAGTTGCTATCACCATTTCTATTGCTGTACTGCTGTGCTGAGTGCATGTAGAGAGCCTCATAACAAAACAAACTTGTTCCAATTTCCACTAATCCTCTTTTTTTCAAGGCTGCTCTATTCCCTTTTAAGCAATTTTAATTCCACTCTGCATGCATATGGTGTTTCTCCAAACAGATAATATGCTTGGTTAGTTCAAAATGCACCCTCTTCCCACTGTTTGGCTTTGTTAACAAGTTAATGGAACACAAACCTACTCTATCCTAGGCACGGTCAATAATTTTTAATAGGGGGCCACTTCAAGATTTTGGTAAGTGGTCAAGGGCTGCACTTCTGTGGAGGGGGTATGGGATGGAGGTTGGGTGCAGAAAGGAGTTTGTGGAAGGAGACTGGGGTGCAGGAGAGGGTATTGGGTCTGAGAGGAAGTATGGGTGAAGGAGGGGGTTGTGATCTGGGGCAGGGGCTTGAGGGGTAGGATGGGAGTATGGGTGCAGGAGAGAATTCTGGCCTGGGGGTAGGATATAGGAGGGAGTGCAGGGTTTCGGAGGGGGTTGTGACCTGGAAGAGGTGTTGCGGAGAGAGACAAGGGGGGGTGCTAGAGGCAGGCTCTGGCTGGGATGTGTTTACCTAGGCAGCTCCCAGCCAGCAGCCCTGTCTCTGCTCCCAAGTGGCCTCTCATCCTCACTCCTACCCTTCCCTCCCTGCGCATGAATGATGCAAGTGAGCTATTTGCAGTGCTACAGAAGTCCTGGGCGGGCACAGGAGGAGATGCTGAGCACAGGGCTCAGGCTTTTCCCCATGAGTGCTCCAGCTCTGGAGCACTGACAGATGTCAGATCACAGATGTTGCCGGAGGAGGAAAGTCCAGATTACAGAGGTCCAAACAATATCACATGTGCATATCCACCATCATTTATACTTAGCATAAAACTATACATTTGAGTGGCAACATCACTAGTGTATATTTATTGCTGACATGTTCCCCGTAGGTTAACACCAGTTATATGATTTTGCTAAAGAATGTGAAACACTTAATTTTTTATTTGACCTGTTAGATCTTTGAGATCAAAATCAAATCAGTAAAATACTTTTGTTACAACGCCATTTAGAAAAATGATGAGTGCTGATTTTAGGTTTCTTACCCCCTGGATCACTCAATCACCTTTATTCAGTTTCTCATTTTACAGAGAAAATAATGACTTAGATAATTACATTTGAGAGCTCTCTCATTTTCTGCTCACCAAGCTGCAATTCTGTTTCAAGACTGTCAGAAAGCTGCTGCCTGTTTTAACAACTAAGAGGTTTCTAAATACCACCAAATAAGTGCTACATTTTGTGTCAATCTTCAGTACTGTTGATTAGCAGGTTATTCTTTAAGATTTTCTTACCTATAGTTATATCATGAAGTGGAGTGGCATTATTTAGAAAGGCGCTCTGTGCAAGCAGCATGACTTTCTGACTGCAGTATTTGCTTCCCCAATTTCCATAATGACTATCCGGTTTCAGTTGTTTAGACCAGATTTAACAGGCTTCTATTGACTTTGGTATTTTAACTGTTAGTATGAGTTATGTACTAACTAAAGGGATGTTAGTACACATTACTAGTACAACATGGTGCCATAAACTATAGGAAATGGACTATTCAGTTTTCTGTGTCATCACATTGTACTAATGAATAATAATGCTTTCAGTATAACATAATTAATCACATGTTGTGCAACGAAAAATTGGAAGTAAAACTTCACTACTAAAACTTTAACTCTGATTAGGTAAAACAGCTCTAAAATCTCTATTTTCCAGGATTGGGTCTCAGAATCTAGGTGTCTCACACCATCCATCCATCCCCCCTCCCCTGCTCCCCTCCTCCCCCCGCTTCCAGATCTGAGGTCCTAGCATTCTTTTCCTTTCAATCTGCACATATTGTTCAGCAGTGAGATTATTAGAGCTGGCAGACAAATGGAAGGAGTTCCCCCACAGAACATTCCAACAAAAAAATAGCTGAAAATTGCTCAACAAAACTGAACATTTTGGTTTTCAGCCCCCACATTTTCAGTTTTTCTGATGAAAAAATATCTATGTTTTAGCTTAACACAGACAATTTCCACTAAAATTCCATCCAAAACCAGCTAAAAGAGAAAAATTTGGGCCATCCCTAGAGATCGAGCACATCAACAGATATTACCTGGAAAGCTGGTTCATGAAGTGTGAGTATGTCTATACCCCTGCTACACTCAGCAGCTTGGAGTTACTGAACTTGCAGAAGTGAGAGCACATCAGATCTTTAGCCAAAGGAAGCAACTTGTTAGATCAGCAGCACAACCCATGCTTGGATACCTAGATAAATGTTGCATATCTGCAGCACCCTAGGTACTCCCAACACTTACATAAAAACACACAGGATGGTAAAAGGACATTGCTAAGTCAATCACTCAAAAGTTAAAAAGATGCCAGAATTAAGGCTATTCATGCAAATATAATTCTTCTCTCTCAGGAGTATGCTTCATAATAGTGTTTAATTATATGTTCCAAAAATAAACAAAAATAATTAGTCTGAAACACAAACTCTGCATGCAAAATTTAAGCTGTAATGGTTAAAGTTTAGCACTGATGCAAGGAACTGAAAATCGGGTTTCATAATGGAAGTGTCGGGCAACCTTAAGTATAGGCAGCTCAATCATCTCTGTCTACACTAGACATTCCACCCCTATGAAAAGTATAGGGAACACCTAGGAATACTAGCAACTGTTACAAACTCTGGGGTAATGTTATTCAAATATCTAAGGCATTTTGAATGGTTTTAAAAAGGAAACACTGTACATAAATACTACATAATAAAAATTATAACCTTAAGCTTCATCCAAGTGGCATCTGATATCAAACCAATTGAATAGGTTAAGATCCAGTTACTAGAATACAAGTTCTCCACAAATTGAGAGTCATTTCAAACACATTACACACAAGATTCATCAAGGCAACACCCCTTTTCTTGAAATGTCCATAGAATGCACTGCCGAGAAGACCATCTGCTGTTGCCAAATATTATTTTATTTAACTTTGATTTACTCTTCTTCATATCTGTGGCAATTTGTGTGCACACCCTGAACAAAGTGAGTAATGTGGTGGCTATGGTTTTGCATTAGTACGAGTGGATCTTGCAAACTCAAAGGCTAAAGCTGTTGAGTTTGCAATTAACTGTGACTATAGGGTTTAGTGTTTGCATGGAAGCAAAGTGCTCAAGAATTTATGACTTGCAATTTGTATGCATAGTGGAACAACTCCAATGTTTGCAGAGTGCTATAAAACAAGAATCAGAGGGAATTACCAAGTGTTTTATATATAATTAGCTTTAATCATTTGAAGAAGAGGAAAGAAAAAGATGTCCTTTTACCAATGTGAGTTAAATATTAAATACATCTGATGCAGTTTTGGAAAAAGCCAAACAATTCAAAGTTGTAGATCTCTGAGCATTATACATGAAGAGGAAAATACAATATTCTCCACAAAACCATTATCGATCTGAATGCTGATTTATTTAAGTGGTATTGTTGGTGTTTCTCTACAAACAGAATTAGAGGTATGATGAAGATTCATAACTGCAGTGTTAAGAGATTACACACAGAGGAACTTCAGAAAGAATAATTTAATCTTCTTACTATATATTTTAGAAATGCATGTCTGTCTGTCCATCCGTGAGTCTGTTTGTTCAAGAACTCCTCCTAAACTGTAAGAGCTAGGGCCACCAAGTTTCGTATGCAGCTTCCTCTTATCACAAATTAAAGGTCAGGGTTTGGTTGTGCCAGCATAATGAGATGTGTATGGAGTTCAATTGTTTCTCATAACATTGAAAGGAAAGAGTCTGACAGGCGAGCTATACTGCAGAATGACCACAGGGGAGGGGGCAGCCAGGTCCCAGAGATGGGGACTGGGACAGCTATAACTCCATTGGGCCAGCAGGGACGTGCTGGAGAAAGAGACAGCTATCTACTAAATATTTCAGAGAGTTTGTCTGTTTATGTTTCTCTTTTTCTGCATGTCTGTCTGCCTCAGTTGGGGGATGTCATGACGAGCACCCAGTGACTAAGGGATTAATTTAGGTACCTAACAAAGATGTCAGCCATGGGGATTAGGGCAGTCACCTGGTCCTGAGAAGAGATGGAGGGCTGGGTGGCAGTGGGTGGCTGGCTCGTACCATGCCAGGTGCAGGGTCTGCTGGCTGGGTGCTGGCAGGCTTGCAACTGGCACGAGCTGGTAAAGATCATATAACGGCTATCATTAATGATGCATACATAGTTGTAAAGATATAGCATATACATTCAGAGGAGGATAGATAACAAGCAAATGAATTACAAACAGAAGATTATGATTGAACAAACCTAGTTTTTTTGAATATGTATGTTAGGCTAGGAACAGAAATACCTTAAAAGAGCATTTCCTTTTCTCAACTTCTCATCTTCTCTTGGTGATATGTTATAAAAATATTTTGTGGTTATTCACACCACTAAGGGGAAAAAGGCTAGTCATGCACTAGCTCCCCAAATGCCTCTGTCCTGAGATAAATTTAGCACTCATCTCTTTGAGAAGTTCAAAAGCCTTTGTTTGGCACAAAATACAGTTTTGTTCAGCATACCTTATGATTTGTAAGTGTGCCAGTTGCATGTAGATGCTTTCAAACTGCTACCGCACTTCAGAAAACCTTTTTATGATCAATATTTAATGTATCTGGACTCTTTTGGTTACATATGTGACTTAGTACTCTACCACACCAGAGTGATTTTATTTTTAAAAATACAAATAAATATTTCACATTAATTTTCTTCATAACTGATTTCTTGGTCATGTACTTCATAATAAACCCCCAAATAAAATCCAAAGCAAAAAAATTCACACACAAGGAAAATAAGATGATAGTAGTTAGTTACTAATGCAACATTTTATTGCTACAGCTGTGATTCTGTACCAGAGCTACTTTAGTAAAATCTCCATGCTGATTCAATCTGTAAGCAAACAAGGAATGTTTAGAAATCCGTTTCTAAGATTACATTTGAAGCAGTGCCACTAAATCAAGCCAAACAGTTAAAATTCTATAGTGCCATTAAAACACAAGCAAAGTAGCTAAAAAAATATCATGAAATTATCACATCCTCCCACATGTTGGAAAGTGTGTGGGAGGAACCTATTTAGAGATTATTCTGGAAAACCAAAACAAATAGAAAAACCTAAACAAACCCAACCCTGATGACAGCCATCCAGCACAAAAAAATGTGGAATCAGATCATGGGCAGTCAGTGATGGTAGGTCCGCCCCTTCTGCTGAGGCCCCGCCCTCTATGGGAGCCAAGCTGCCTCCTGCCCCCTTACCACGGGGAGGAGGCACGGTGAGCTGCACACAGCTCCCCACCACCACCAGGGGCAAGGGAGAAGGGTGGGCAGGCATGTGCCCCCTCCCGCCCCCCAGCCTCCCTGGCCCCTGAGCACAGGGAGGGAAGCAGGGTGCGAGGGTGGACACATGCTTCTTTCAACCTCCAGAGGAACACTCCACTCCCAGAATGCCTACAGTAGGTGTTCTGGTGGCGGAGTGTCAGTGAAGCTAGGCTGGCGGTTTGGGATGCAATGCTTTCCCCTGACTATAGTACCAGATGCCCATGAATCAATTTAAAAATGCCACAAAACACCAGACACCAGCACCCACTGTAAGGAAGATCCATGGCACTCTATCATCGTCCTATAAAGGACACCTCTAAATGGAGCAGAATTATCTGTGCTCTTCAAAGGACTTAACTTCTGTCCTACCACAGAAACCAGTGCTGTACTAACATGTTTAGAACTAAAATTTATTTTGCAAAATCTGCAATAAAGAAGACACCTCCTCCAAACACCATGTCCCCACTGACAGTCATAAGAAAAAAAGACTGACTGGACTCGCCCTCGGTGGATGAAATCACATCTTGATTGCTTCAGGGAGGGAGGGGGGAAAACAGTTGTGAAATCCTTACCAAATATCACATCAGCAACAATCATACCACTGTGGAGAGGCTAGTTATACACCCCCTGAAATCCACAACCAGATAACAACCAAGCCAGCAGACATGATAGCCCTCGACTGTGATGACTGTCAACAAAGCCAATGAACAACTGAAACCACCTACTATAAACAACTTAGAGAAGACCCCAAACCACAGTTCACACAGGAATCTAAGGAGGTCATCAAATCCTTCCCCAAGCAATTCCTAAAAGAATCCTAAACTTATGTCCACT
Organism: Pelodiscus sinensis; assembly: GCF_049634645.1. Classification (NCBI taxonomy): domain Eukaryota; kingdom Metazoa; phylum Chordata; order Testudines; family Trionychidae; genus Pelodiscus; species Pelodiscus sinensis. The sequence continues at coordinate 15,789,426 of NC_134723.1, forward strand.
AAGCCCACCCCAGGAACTACTATAAAGAATCATAAAACTGAAAGGAACATTGAGAAGTCATCAAGACCAGGGCCCTGTATTCATGGCAGGATCAAGCATCATCTAGATCAGGCATGTCCAAAGTCCGGCTCGCGGGCCAATTGCGGCCCATGTTCCGGTTTAATACGGCCCCATAGGTAATTTGGCAATATCTATCTTTTATGGCCCACAACGAATCCATATGTTGAGATGAATACATTGTAAAATCTCAGTTAATGTCAGTTGGTCTAAATCAGTTATAAATATATTTGGACACAACATGTATACTTGGTGTTATGTTCCTGTTCATATTTTTTGAACTTAAAAGTTGACAGACAACCTTCATTACCAATAATATGTAATGTACTTTACAATGTTCCTGACATATATTTCAGCTTCTTGGATTTTTTTTTCATCTGGCCTTCAGATATGAACGGCAGAGTGATTTAACACCTGTTTAAATTTGTCATCCATGTGACGAAATGAAAAGTATGCTGTTTGCAATAAACTTTGCATAAAATAGTTAATTTGCATTTAATTTTAATGGTTCAAAGAATGTTAGGCAAAATGGTCGGCCCTCACGCATGTTCACTTCATCAAATCTGGCCCTCTTTGAAAAAAGTTTGGACACCCCTGATCTAGATCATCCCTGACAGGTGCTTTTGTCTAACCTGCTCTAAAAACCTCCAATGATAGAGATTCTACAGCTTCCCTAGTCAATGTATTACAGTGCTTAACCAGGCTGGGGGGGGAGGGTCTCTGTCACAGGGAGGACATACTAAGCAGCTGGCTACTTCTGCCAGCAGACAGTGCTTCACCCCTGCTCCTAACCCACCCACCATCGTGCTGAAGAACTATTATGCTGCTCCAGCACTGAGATATGAGGAATCACACCCCTAAGGTGGAGAAGAAGAAGCCATGTACCCCCAAGGCTGGGAGGTCTTCAGCTTTCACTTCCAAGAGCTGTGTGGAACTATGATTACTGGGACTTGTGACTTTGTTTTGGGAATAAGCAGGGTGATCACTCTATAGGAGTTTGCTGAGAACAACAGAAGAGGGCATTGGAGGTATTTGTTGGGTAAAGTTTACTGGCACTGAAGATGAATGGGAGCTCTTAAAACCTACTGTTGATCTAGAATTCTGATGAGGATTCCTGAACTCTGAGGAAGGTTACACAGCTTGGAGTATACCCTTCCATATAGTGATACCACTATGATTCCTCATGTTGGATGTAGCCCTGTTTTCTTCTCCCTCTGTGTCCATCCACTGTTTTTCTTCATCCTTCTATAAATACAAACTTTAATTTCCTATATTCATTGTACCATTTTCAGAAAGCCATTGCTCCATATCTGCAGTATTAGTCCTCAATCTCACAGGAAATCTGCTCAACAACTCCCAAAGATGGGTATGGGATCTAAATTCATGGTTCTGCTACACAATAAAACCCATAGACTAAACAAAGACATTAGCTTTATGGCTTATTACAACAATTTGTAACCTACTAACTGTCCGTTGTCCTATAATTGCAGAGGTTTTAATTGCCAATTTCATTGTAAGTGGTTTCTTACAACATGTATTAACTCACAATGCTTAACAATCCTTCCCACCTTACACTTAGATTTGATTTCCTTATATAGAACTGAAAAGGAGCTCTGAAGTTTCATAGCTTGTCTCTTCCTCTAAGAATATGTTTACACTGTCCACGTAATAGTGTTGTGACTATGTGCACTGTAGTCACTCTTAATCGCTAGAATGAGCACTCTTTCAGCCTTGGTCTACGCTTGGAAGTTATTTCAAAATAACCTCCCTGACTTTGAAATAATAAGCAAAGTGTCCACCTTACCAAGACTGTTATTTCAAAATAACGGGCTGGTTATTTTGAAATCTGTACTTCTGCTTTTCTCAGAGAATAACGCTTATATGGAAATAGTGTTGGTGTGGATGCTCTGCTGCTGCTATTTCAAAATAACTACTCCAGGGTATGTCTACACTACTCCCCTAGTTCGAACTAGGGGGGTAATGTAGTCATTCGGAGTTGCAAATGAAGCCAGGGATTTGAATTTCCCGGGCTTCATTTGCATGATGCCGGCCGGCGCCATTTTTAAATGCCGGCTAGTTCGGACCCCATGCTGCGCGGCTACACACGGCATGAACTAGCTAGTTCAGATTAGGCTTCCTATTCCAAATGAGCTAGTCCATGCTGCGTGTAGCCGCGCGGCACGGAGTCCGAACTAGCCGGCATTTAAAAATGGCGCCGGCCGGCTTTATGCAAATGAAGCCTGGGAAATTCAAATCCCGGGCTTCATTTGCAACTCCGAATGACTACATTACCCCCCTAGTTTGAACTAGGGGGGTAGTGTAGACATACCCCCACAGAGTAAATCAAGTAAATACTCTCCAGTGCTTCCTGGGGCTCTAGGCTGAGGTAGCGCGTCCACAACAACAGAGCCTGTCTTCGACTAATTTCAAGGCTCCCCTGTAGTTTTGATTTTGACACACTATTTTGATTTTGTTATTTTGGAAGTTGTTATTTCTAATGTAGCTGGAATACTTGGAAGATCCATGACTTCATCAGTGCTGATAGTCTTGCTACCAATGAAGATCACAACTTTTTCATGCTGTCTTATCTTGTGTAGTTCTCGTCCATATCTTTCTGTGAATCCTCCATAAAGGATCCACCCAACATGCTGGAGGCCTTTCTCTTGTTCTTTTTACATCTTGTGGCTACCAATGGGCTGCGTCTAGACTGGTAAGTTTTTTCACAAAAGCAGCTGCTTTTGTGGAAAAACTTGCCAGCTGTCTACACTGGCCACTTGAATTACCGCAAGAACACTGACGATCTCATGTAAGATTGTCAGGGTTCTTGCGGAAATACTATGCTGCTCCCATTCAGTGCCTGTGCCAGCTGCAAACCTACCAGCCCAGAGCCAGAAGTCACTGCCCCGACCCAGTGGCCCCAAAACATGAGCCAGGAAGCCACTGGCAGCCAGCTCTCCACCACTCCCCAGAGCAGTCTGCTAGCTCCCAGGAGTCTACCAGGGCCCAGAGAAGGTGGGCGCCTTCCTGGTCCAAGGTGGCGATCATGGACCTTATTCAGGTTTGGGGAGAATGCCCTCAATGTCCATGATCTCCACACTAGATGGAGGAATGTGGCCATCTATGGCAGGATAGCTGCTAGCCTGGCCACCAAAGGCCACATGCGAACCCAGGAGTAGATTCACATGAAAATCAAGTTGGTCCGGTGAGACCCCCAACCCTGAGCCCTGAGTTTCCCCCCTTCTTTTTCACCTTGCTTCCCCCTTCCAGCTCCCTCCTCCCAGGTTTCCCCCTCCCCTCTCCCATCCTTTTTTTTCCTCTCTCCTGCCTCCTTTCCCCAGTATCACCAGAGTTTCATCTCCCCTCCCCCTTCAGTTTTGTTAAATAAAGTGTATTTGAAAATACACTCATGAAAATACGTGTATTTTATTTGACATCAGGAAGGGAGGTTAGGGAAGGGTAAGTGGAAGGACATGAGGGAGGAATGAGGCATAAGCCCCCAGTGGGGCAGACCAGGGAGGCTCTTAGAGCTCCTCAGGGTGGAAGCTCTCCCACAGGGCCTCCTGGATACTGACAGCCCCCCGATGGACCTCCCAGATGACAGCCTGCAGAAAGTGCAGCCAGGCTCACAGCAACGCGTTCAAGAGAAGCACACAAGTGCCCAGGGGCAGCTCTGGCTCCATGTTTCAGAATGATGTGGTGTCCCAAGTGAGGGCAACCAGAGCACGCAGAGACAAAATGCTTTGCTGTCCCTCAGGGTATGTCTACACTACCCCGCTAGTTCGAACTAGCAGGGTAATGTAGGCATACCGCACTTGCAAATGAAGCCCGGGATTTGAATTTCCCGGGCTTCATTTGCATAAGCGGGGAGCCGCCATTTTTAAAACCCCGCTGGTTCGAACCCCGTGCAGCGTGGCTACATGGGGCACGAACTAGGTAGTTCGAACTAGGCTTCCTAGTTCAAACTACCGTTACTCCTCATTTCACTCCTCATTTCACAATTCAAATCCCGGGCTTCATTTGCAAGTGCGGTATGCCTACATTACCCTCCTAGTTCGAACTAGGAGGGTAGTGTAGACATACCCTCATTGAGGTAGGCAAGCAAGCAGGGAAACCTGAGAACCAGCTGTCCGGAGGGGTCCCTTTAAGCACAGGCCTCAGATAGCCTCAGGCAGCAGCCATACAAAATAACTCCTGACCAGATGCCCTGCCGGACATGGTTTTGGCCAGCCTTCAATGTGATTCAGCATCCACTCAGTGTGGACGCACTATTTTGAAATAGCAAAATGCTTTTCTGAAATGCATTTTGTGTGTAGGCATGTTATTTCAAAATAACTAATTTCAAATTAACTATTTCAAAATTAGATATTTCGAAATAACGCTGTAGTGTAGACATACCCTCAGTCTCCCTACATGGCCAGCCCATCTCTTTTTTTCTGATCATACATAACTTGGATGATATCATTGGCACTGCTTCTTGCATTCAAATTGTTAACAGTAACATGCTGAAGCCTACTTACACCCACCATCTGTCTTTCCATTGCTCTTTGGGTAGGTTGCAGCTTTAATTCTTCTGTAAGCATCATGTTCCAGGTTTCACAGCCATACATCCCTTACTGGAAGGACAGTGATATTAGAGATGGGCTTTCACGTTGGTAGAAAGTTTGGCATCAACAAAAACACTGCACAGACTCCCAAAGGCAATCCAACCCAACCTCCTCCTCCTGCTCAACTCTAGGCCCAACTCACTGTCCATCTGTAACACTTGTCCAAGATACACAGATTGATCCACTAACTCAATGGACTGTCCATCCGGCTGCATAATGTTCTCCAGTGTGGATGGAGCTAATATCCTTCACGTTCTTACCGATGTAATTGAGGAGGGTTTGCAATGTTTTGGGTTTTGATGCAATTAGTATGATGTCATCTGTGAAAAGGAACATCTGAAGACCCTCACCATCAATCAGAAATCCAGCTTTCACTTTGATCTTCCACAGGATGTTTTCCAGAATGCTGGCAAACAACTTCGGAGAACAAATGTCCCCTGCTTTACTCCTCACTTAACTTCAATAATCAAGGGATCATCAAAAAGCGTGATTTCCATAATTGCGTCCATCATTGAATCTTGTATGATTCTAACATACACAGGGGAGACACCCAGCAAAAGGAGAGCACTGAAAGCTTCATTTTGTTCCACCGACTCAAAGGCTTTTTTTAAAGTCAATGAACAAGAAGCATAGTGGGATCTTGTTCACCTTTCACCCATCTGTGTGACCACAAAAATATGGTCCACTCTGGAAAAACCTCTACGAAAGCCTGCCTGTTCCCTTCTCAGGTTTTCTTCAAGAATACCCTTACTACAGCATAGATCATTCTGATAAAGATGAGAAAGCAGGCAAATGAGTTGGTAGTAGTGAATGTCTTCTCAATATGCAGAAGAACAGTTCACAATTACTTCCAGCCTTTTGGAATTCTCTCCTCTTTCACATATCTTGAGAATCTCTCACTAAGTGCTTTTAAGAATGTATCACCTCCTGCACAAAATTCTTCTACGTGTACTTTGTCTAAACCTGTCTCTCTTCCCAGCTTCATCTACTGAAGGGCTGCTGCACTTCTCCACGTAGCATATCAGGTTTGGGAATTACGGAGCCCAGGTACAATGACTCTGCTGCTGTTGCTGATGAAAATAGTTCACTATAAAAGCGCCAGCAAATTTGCCCCATTTCAAGTCTGTTTGTTGTTTTTTTATCTTCTTCATCAACAAATGTGCTTGGAAGAGTTTGGCTTAACTGGATTTTACACTGAGCTCTTCACAAACCCATTTTCTCCAACTGCCTTTTGCTGTTTTGCAAGGTGATACTGCTCATAATCTATCATCTTTTCTCCTCAATGTTTTGCAGACGAGTTTATACTCCAGGCTGGTATCTCCCTGGGCTGCCATCTCTCTCCATTTAGCAAGAAGAACAAGCGTTTGCTGGGTAAGACTGTTTCTGGACTTCTTAGGTTTCTTCACAGTGGCAGCAGTTTTACATTTATCAGCGTGATAGTAGTCAGAATCAATAGCTTTGGTTTCATCCATTTCCCATGACTCAGAGTTGACAGCATACTTAAATAGCAGAACTGTTGTACTCTTATGCAGTGCCTAACTTGCGCCTTTATCCTTTCATCCCATATGATGATTATTTTGACTCTTTTTTGCTATAACCAGTCTATGATCTGACTGTGTACAGATGGCCAATTCCTAAATGATAGTTATATCTGTAACCAGTTGCCTCTTGTCCATCAGGACATAATTGATTTAATTTCTTATTATATCATTTATTATTACATCATTAGGTGCTCCCCAAGGCCATTGCCTTCCAACCCTCTTTTTGAAGAAGTAGTTTATGATATAGGGATGTGAGGCTTCTGTGTGGTCAGCTAGCCCTTGATCTCTTTCATTTCTCATACTTGAGCCATATTGTCCGATGTAATTTTCTTGATCTTCCCCTATACCTACCTTAGCACTGAAGTCATCAAGCTCCATCGTGTATGATGTTCATCTGAAGAATCCTATCAAGTTCTTCATAGAACCTTTCCACTTCTTCATCTTCCACAGTGAATGTTGGTGCATAGGCTACAATTATTTTCATGGTGGCCTGTTTGCCTGCACTCATTGTGACCACTCTGAAATGAGATGATAAAATTATCCAACTCCCATGTCTTTTCCTTCTGCTGCTCCCAGAAGAATTTGTGATATATCCTTCCATTTTGCCACAACTTCCTTTTTTCCCCCTGGTTTCAGTTATGGCAAGAAGGTCAATGTGAATAGGATGCAATTCTTCCAGAAATGTATCAACTTGTTCATCACTTAAGGGATCACACATTAAGTGTGCCAACATATAAATGAATACAAATGGACGGTCTTAATACAATGAGACTCTTGGCGTCCTCTGCCCCCATATCCACCAATCTACCATCATCATTATCACTGCAGAAGTGAGGAGGAAGTGCACAGGACTGAAGGCCCTGCTGTATTATTATAGTGTTAATAGATGTTGTGACCAAATCATCACCTGGTAACTAACACCTCTGTACTTTTCTAGGCTGGTCCTTGGATGGTGGACACAGAGCCTGCCGTAAGGGCCATACTTGAAACTTCTCCAGCTTGGTAGAACCTGCTAGAGCTTATGCTCCAGAGCTTATGCCTTTGAGAGCCCACGGTCACCTCCACACCATGATGAGGCAATGGAATAGGATTTTGTGGAGGTCGAATTTAGGAAATTATGTTAAAATAACTAGTGTTGACATGCCCCCAGTGATTTAAAAAAGCTCACCCTGAATGAGCAATGGTAACTTAATTGGTGGAAACCCAGACCAGTAAAAGATATCTTACTCACTTTGTCTCTCTCAAAAATTCTCACCTCAATCTTATTTTACATTCCACTGATAAGGAAGAGGAGGCAATCGAACCAAATGTTGAACCTGGTAGAGAATGGAATTGGCACTTACTGCCATAGTAATTGGTTGCATTGAAAGACAGAGAGAGATGAAGCTATGACAGTGACTGCTCCTTTCAGAGTAAGATAATTTCAGAGTAATTTCAGAGTAAGATAACACTTCAGATAGTTGCACAGGCATCTCCAAGGGAAGCATTTTTTGTAGCAATAATAATATTGAGCCTTTCTGTGATTTATGTCCTTAAGAAAAGGAGAGGGTGCAACAAGCACTAGTGATCTGAATCAAAGAAAGGTAAATTCCTAATAAAAGGAAAGCACGATACAAATACAGCATCATCAGAAACTTACAAGTCCCACTTCAACAAAAAAGTAACCACATGGACAGAAAGAAGGGCCACTAGAGATATAATTCTAGGAGATACTGAGATATGGGTTCCTCAAATTGGGGAACAAAAATTTAAGTTTAGTGCAAGGGGGGGAAATAACTGTTTTGTGTTCTGTATCAGATTTATATCTATTCTGTATCAATTCCCTATGAAATCTATGCTATCTAACTTTATAACTGACCAATGAACCCTATCAAATGCTCAAAGGACTAAGATAAACTATCTATCTTAAGTACTTTCCATATTTTAGTCCTTTCGTCTTCATGGAAGACAACAGAACACAATTATGAGTCTCTGGCAGTATATAATTGTTGGGAAGAGCTCAACTGCTATTGGCACAGTCCCCAACAGCTAATCATTAACTGCACTTGCTGTGATCCATCTGCAAACATACATCAAAAGCCTTCCTACAGAATGGCTTCCATGAGGGAATTCAGTTATTTCCAAGCCAAGGCTGTGCAGCTTTTTTAATATCCCATGGCAGACACATGCTTAAATGGTTGGTGCTGTCAATAGCTCACAGTTGTCTGAAGCTGTTCTTTTATTGCATATGCCTTTCAGTGTTTATCTGATGCTTTCCTTTTGAATTGCTGCCAAAATCATTCATTGGCAGTATGTAACAATCCAATAATATGATAGCAACAGTGAGCCAAACTGTAGATTCGGTTTGAAGATTTGTAGAAAGCAAGCACATCTTCTTTGCAATGTATAATATTTCATTTTCTAGATTTTAGTGCCAATTCATCGTTAGGGAAAAGTAGTTTAAAGTACAACTGTTGAAAATGTCTAGAAATTCATCAATGCTGTCAAGTCTTATACTAACCTCATCTCATGTTTACTCCCACTCGCTGCTACCCAAACCTTGTTAACATATACAGACATATCAGATACCAGAAGGTAAAGTTAAACATAAGAATCTCCCACACAGATGCATACACCTGAGGGAAATGAAATTTTAAGACAGTCTTCCAATTTACAGGCCTTCCATTCAAAAATAGTAAAAGACGTGACATTCAAAACTAGCTCTGAAGATTTAGTTTTGTAGATCTCGAAATGTCTCTGGAATCAGTTATCACAGCCATCCCTTCCCCTCTGGCTCAGAAAAGTGTGCACTGATTTCCTACATCACCAGGGTCATGGATTACAGTAGGGGGAATTAGCAGAGTAAACATGGAGTCCTGGCCTTCGTAACAGGGCTCACTTCCATGGACAAATGGCCCTGAGCCCTTAGCAGGCTGTCCCTCATGCAGCCCCTCGGGCAGGGGGCAGTTCATCGCACAGCCCCACAGGAAGCACCAGTAGGTGCTGGCCACTTTGCCTGTGGTGGGGAGATATAAGGTTGCAGTGGTAGGGAAAAGCAGGCCAACCTGATTCCACTGTGTTCCAGCCCAGCCTAATAATGGCAAGTTGTCCCTCCACCTGGTCAGCAGAGATCCTCCCACAACCTGCTGACCAGCTGTTAAGCCACAACACCACCAATTAAATACCCATGACTCTTTCCTATCTGAGTTTCAGATCAGGTTTGTCTGGGTATTCGGTCACTGGGAGTCCTACCAGCTCCAGCTCCTCAGGTTCATCTGGGTATCTGGCTGACAGCAGTCCTGGCAGGTCCAACTCCTCCTTGGCTATGGACCTTTCCAGGTCCAGGGCACTGCCTGGCTCGGTATAAGGTTGGCAAGACACAGAGAGCAGGGCCCATCTGTCTGCTTCTGTGGATCAGCCCCAAGTGAGTTAGGCTCCCTGCTTTTTGTTCTTCCTGTCCCACTCCTCAACTTCTGGTGGGAGGGCCAGGCCCAGGTGGACTCTGCCCATGCTGGCCACAGAGAGTGGTTATACCCCTTCTGGCTCAAAATGAGGCCAGACCATCTCTCTACCATTTCCTTTGGCATTCCTAAAGAATGAGGGTGGAAAGCAGCTTCTCATATAGCTGCTCATTAAACCAAATTGTAGTAAAACTCAACTTACTCTTTGACAATGCTACTAAAGATGTTTTCTTGTGCTGAATAGTTATTTGCTTCAAAATTGTTTTCAGAAGACAATATAAATGAAAGAGTGGCAAAATGCAGTTTAAAAGAATACATAATCCTGATCTTAGCAAATTATTTCATGATCAATTCTGATGCTCTTTGCCACCATGGTTTCTCCTTTAGATTCTCCATGCCAGAACTTCCTAAATAGACGTAGATGCCCAAATGCTGAATTGATTTATCAGCAGATTAAATAAACTAGTTAGCAAAGTACAACTCTCAGCTACTCATTTTTCATCTGTTGATAACAACTGATTGCTGCAAGGCAAATCCAATAATAATTAATCTAGATGGCCTGCCATCTTTCCTTTGCATAATATTTAACAATGACCTCTACTCACAAATTTATTCTGTAATTAGATTCTTTTACATGACTCAGGTTACTCCCAGGTTCATCATTGTACTGTATCATCTTCTAAATGTTAATTTTTGTATTAAGAGTCATATCCCTGATCACAGTATATTCATGTACCACATCAAGTGATACTTCTCTGAAGGACAGAACAGCTCCTTGAAAAGCTTTATTTCCTGTCTAAACATGTGTCATTTCAAAAGAGTAGCTCAAATTATTTTACTAAGTCACAAACATGAAGAATAAGAAGGTATGCATCTCATTGTGTGCTGCCCTGGTATACAAATGTTTTCTTTATGTAATCAAAGGTCACTCACTTTAAATATAATCTCATTGCTATATGGGGTAAGAAGCTTCAGGAAAAAAGAGCCTGTATAGTCCTCTCACCTAAAACAGAGCAACAAGTATGTCTGTATGAAAACAAACATCCATGCCGCTAACATGAGTTCTGATCAGTCACTTTTAATGACACTAATGGGTCCTCATAGAGTAATGGCTCACAAGTCTTCTGCTGTTAGTGCTACTCGCAGCAGTTTTCGACTATCTGTCATTATAGCACATGCTGTGCACCTGCATTTTGGGAGAAGTTCTATTTTTCATTACTTCTCTTTTTATGTTGTGGTGGCTTAAGTTACTGACCTTAATTAGTATTTTTCACCTTCTTTTCTCTCACTAATCTTCAGTCCAGCATAGTCCACATTAGCATTACACAAGTACTATGGCTAATAATCAAGAGACAATAACTTACTTTGACCGGAAATATCTATCTTTGTCCCAAATTAATGCCAAAGCAATTTTTTAAATTGCACCAAAGCACCATAGTGTTTTTAAAATGTAAGCTTTCATTCTACTAGATTTGGGGAGGCAGCATGAGATCGTGTGGGGAGGAAAATTCTCTCTCCAGGAGGAATTTACTAACAATAAAATGATGCATTAAATGGTTTAAATAGAAATTTTGCCTGAATAGGAACTCCAGGGTTGGGCCTATAAAAAGTGTCTGGGTCCAAGAGGCAAATCATCAAGGAGATTTAAAACAAGATATTTCACTGTGCAGTAGAACTTTGTCAAACATTTATTGTGAGCAATTTTCCTTGAAAATGCTGGCATTTTCCCATCAAATAATTATTCACAAAGAAGCTTCTATCACCCAACCCGCTCTAATGTCCAAATATCCCATTGGAAAATATTAGGATATGTATATACACACACAACTATAAACGATTAGATAGGATTTTTGAAAGAATATACAAGTTTGTCAAGTAAGATCTTTTTGTGAATCCTATTGAGAGAAACAACTTGCATAAATGCAAGACAATTAAATATGTCCATCATTGAGATGGACTACAACTCTTAATGTCTGAGAGTGTCAATGAAGACAAGTTATGTGGAAAGCAACAATCCAGGTCCTGGCACTTTATGCCCTAAAATGATATGATCTTTGCATGTTTAACATTTCTCCATATCATTCTTGGACCAAAAGCTCTAACTCTCCCTCTATTTTGTGGGTCTGGCCCACTTAATAAAACATCTTGTTAGTCTTTAAAGTGCTGCATTGTCCTGTTTTTTGTTTCAGCTACACCAGACTAACACGGCTACATTTCTATCTCTATTCCACAAGAGATCAGAGCACTTATTCTCTGAACACTCATTGCTCTGAGCATTAAGAACCCAACATAACAGGGAGAAATTAATAAAAAAAATGGACATATTCAATTGTCTTGTATTATTGGTAAGACTGGTTTGAAAATCTTGAAGGATTAGGCTGTCTCAGGATATTACTAACATTTTTTGCTTTCTGTCAGGCTCAATACCTTGCAAGAACAAGTTTGTTTGGGGTTCACTCTCACTGCCTGAAGGTCCCAAGAAGTTCATGGACAGGCTGAAGATGAAATATGTATAATATTACTCTTTTATTTTTATACTATACCCTACAAAAATACTTTAAAGGCATGGTAAGTTTTCAGAGTCATACTGCAGGAATTCACAACTGGAGAGACAGTAATAAAATTGTAAGTTATGTTAAAATATTTGAAACAATGTTCATCAGGTTTGCAGCTGCAGGCAAATGATCGGTGCCGTCTTTATAACAATTAGAATGTGCTATCCATTTATGGGGCAACAAAGTACCACTGGAGCAACTAACATGAGCAAATGCCCCATATTCTTCCTGGAGCCTGCCCCCATTTTTGGTGGTCTGTTAGTACCTTTCTATAGGAGATCATAGGTGCTTTTGAAAATTTTATATACGTCTCACTGACTTTCTTAAATGCCTAAATCATGTCTGAAATGGCATTTAAGAGCCTAAATCAGTTGTGCACTTTTGAATATGGCACCCTCTGACATGTGTGAATATTTTCCAATGGAAGAATTTACATGATTGTATGTTGAGAGAGAGAGAGAGAGAGAGAGAGAGAGAGAGCAAGGGTATGTCTACACTACCCTCCTAGTTCGAAGTAGGAGGGTAATGTAGGCATACCGCACTTGCAAATGAAGCCCGGGATTTGAACTTCCCGGGCTTCATTTGCATAAGCGGGGAGCCGCCATTTTTAAAACCCCGCTGGTTCGAACCCTGTGCAGCGCGGCTACACGGGGCTCGAACTAGGTAGTTCGGACTAGGCTTCCTATTCCGAACTACCGGTACACCTCGTGGGAATGTTACATGTATCCCACTTTACTCCAGTGGCATCCAAGCTACTTGTTCCAACTGGAAATAGAGACAGTGTCAAGTACAGAATGACTACACAGTATAAACGTATCTAATTTGCTCATTTTACATATGCATTAGACTACTCTGCAATATTTTTCAACTTAGGTTAGAATTTTTAAAAAGTACTGATTTTCCACAGGACCCCAGTCATGCAGGGTATGTCTAGACTACATGCCTCTGTCAGCGGAGGCATGTAAAATAGTTTACCCAACATAGTCAATGAAGCCGGAATTTAAATATCCCCGGTTTCATTAAAATAAAAATGGCCACCGCGCTGTACCGGCTCAGCCGATTGTTGGCACAGAGCGGCAGTCAAGACGCAGATAGGTCGACAGGGGAAGCCTTTGTCGACCGCTCCTGTAAACCTCGTTTCATGAGGCATAAGGGAGCAGTCGACAAAGGCTTCCCCTGTCGACCAATCTGCGTCTTGACTGCTGCTCTGTGCCAACAATCGGCTGAGCCAGCACAGCGCAGTGCCCATTTTTATTTTAATGAAACCAGGGATTTTTAAATCTTGGCTTCATTGACTATGTCGGGTAGCCTATTTTACATGACTCCACCGACAGAGGCATGTAGTCTAGACATAGACGCAAATACTTATGTACATGAATAACTTTATGCATGTAAGTTCATTATGGAGGAGTTTGGGTAAAGTAACTCATGGGTAAGGATTTGTAGAATTCGGGCCTAAATATTTCAAGTTACATGTTAATGAGAAACTTTCAGTGTGTAAAAAGGAAGTTCCATAATTACTGGTATGGAAACACTTGAGTAATATGCATATTAATGGTATCACATAATGAGATGTTCAGCTTTCTAGAGAACACATAAGAATGTCTTGGGCACGTGTTGTGTATTAAAATCCATTCTAATAATGTACTTGTATACAAAAAAAAAACTTTGTAATTAGAATCACAGCTGGCGGCTGGCATAAATACAAGGGAGAAATGACAAATTGAAAAAAGAAATGCTACACAATGGAAAGTAAAAATCTCTGAAACTATCAGAAGAATAATAAATCTTCAGTTAATAAATGAGCCCAGTCTTTCAGTTGTCTCAGTTATGGAAACTATTATTAATGTGAGTAAAATCTTATTAAGAGGATTGTCTGTATTTTGCTATAAACTAAAACTAACTTGCGTGTTGTGAGGAAACTTCCAAAGTGTTCCATGCTCTACTTTCAGGCAGCAGCCTCCTGCTGACAGTTTTTACAAGTTGAATCCATCCACTACAGCAAAAGAGACTTCTGCTGGGCTTTTTTCACAAGGGGAGAAAAGAAATCACAAAAGCATACTCTCTTTATTTATGATTCACTCTCTTATCCCATTTGCACAATCTTCAGATCCATGGTTCAAAGCACAATGTTTGTCCCCACTACTTTGAGCACTGAAGATTTTTAATATAAGTATCTTTAAAAGATTTCTTCCTATTAGCTGCAAAATATTTTGATCCAAATTCAATAATCTTCAACAAACTCCCCAAACTCACCATTTCATATTATGACCATTTAGGAAGTATAATCACTTTTCCACTTCCGCAAAGACTTCACTCCAGTGCAAGCATTGAAGTAACCGTCTGTACAATACGGACAGTTTTAATACATAACAGCCTGTAGGTAATGATTTCTTTGTATAGATTTCTTTTCTTTTAATAGTACTACTAGGGGGCTATGCCAAGGCTGCTGCAGTGGCACGGGAACCCCGCCCCCATCTCTCTCCCCGACTGCTGGGATGGGGGGACAGACTGAGGCCGTGGTGCACCAGCCCTGGCTCTCTCCCACTGGCCGCTGGGGGAGCAGAGGGAAGGAGACAGGCCGAGGCTTACTCTTCCCAAGCACCGGGGAGGAAGGGAGGACACAAGCAGAGTGATATGATGATGTCACTCTGTTGTCCCACAGGAAAAAAACTTATATATATAGCGAGAGAGAGATTTTATTAAATATTAAGTTCAAATTTCACTGCTCTACTTTTATGATTAAAAGATTAAATGTTAATTGTTTTCATTGCAAGACTAAGAGAAACCATTATCATGATTTAAATTGTATAATCAGCACATGCACTCAGTCCTACAATTCAGTCTGAATCATTCCCTATACTGATTACTTAATTTCCAAAATAAAGCCAGGGGATTCCTATTGGAGTGATAACACTTTAGAGACATTATGAAAACTTCACCTCAAGGAAACTCTCTTATTAACAATGAAGAAAACTTTACTATTTTGTTGCAAATAGAATGTAATTACTGAATGAGATTATCAGTAAGGGTACGTCTACACAGCAACATTATTTCGAAATAACTAGCGTTATTTCGAAATAACTTAGTCCGTATCTACAGAGCAGGCAGTTATTTTGAAATAATGTTGAAATACTGTCAAGCTGGAGAACTTCTTACTAGGACTCCTGTAACCCTAATTGTAAAAGTAGTAAGGGAAAAGTGCTCTATTTCAAAATAAGTGCTGCGTACACTCCCAGTTTCAAAATAAGCTACGCAACTGACATAGCATAATTTGTGTAGCTTAGTTCGAGTTAAGCCCTGATGTGTAGATGCACCCTAGGAAATAAGTTACAGCTGTATGTTAGTTTAAATATGTTTTGAATCTATGTACTGCAATATATGACTCAACACCAGAGATGAAAAGGCTACCTCTTCACCACCTTCCAAACTCCTGAAGGTAAATAATACGTTGATAAAACCCTCAACAGGAGATGATATTCCTTCACTATCGGAAGCAGCCTGCCAAATTTATTGTCATGAAAAATGTCACAAATTGTAAAATCTGGTGTCCCCCTATGAAATCTGGGGGTTTTGTGTGTGTGTGCTTTTACCAAATGCAGACTTCACAGACAGGACCAGTGTTTCTCAAATTGGGGATCCTGACCAATGTTCCCTCTAATTTTTTTCCATCCATGTGCAGAATAAATTTTGTTACATGCACTGAGGCATGGGAAGATGTGTACCACCATTATAAACACGTTTCTGTCTGTGGGTACTTTGCTAATCAGTTGGGTGACATTTGACTCTGTCTTGGATGGCCGCCCAAGCACTCAGTTTACAGAGAATGCTGGACCTGACCCAAAAAGGAATTGTAGGGGAGTCATGATACTACCACCCTTGCTTCTGCACTGCCTTCAGAGCTGGGTGGCCAAAGTTTGGCAGTTTATGACCAGGTGCAGTATTCCCTGTAAGCTGAGCTCTTGGGCAGCCACTCAGAAGAGATTCAAAGGCTGAGCACCCACACAGGGCAGCACATCTGCACATGCTTTGGTGCACATAACATTAATTCCTCACATAGAATCATAAGAATACTAGAACAAAAAGGGACCTCAAGAGGTCAACAAGTCCAGTCCCCTGCCCTCATGACAGGACAAAGCAATATCTAGATTATCCCTGAGAGATGTCTATCTAGCCCAGGGGTGGGCAAAAGTCTCTCAGAGGGCCAGATCCGGCCCGCACAAGGCTTTGATCTGGCCCACGAGACAGTTCCAGGCCCAACCCCCTAGCACGTTGCCTGAGAGTCAGAGACATGTGAGCCCTTTGAACTGCTTCTATATAGCAGCCTCAGCTAGACAAAGCTGTATGGACTTGGGAAGATTATGGTCAAGGTGCTGGACAGCTCTGATGTATCAGTATACACCCAGCCCTACCTTTTTATGCTTTGTAAATGTGCATAATTGACTTGAAAGTGTTTTATTAGCCCATTCCCACAAAACATACAAAAAAATCCTGAGAAGTTAAAGACACAAATGTAAGATAACAGTAAGCAGATAAGCTTCCAGAAGTCTTATTTTTGTAACCACTACAGCCATCAAGTTATGTTAGACTGTAAGTACACTGTTCATTTTCATTTTGGGTAAAAGGAAAAGAGAAGCGCCAGATCATAGATTTTTGCTTCTTCAGTATTCCTAAGTCTGCCGTACTTCTCTATTATAACCAATCTACTTTACTGGTCCTCATACCACTTGGCTGGTTTTCTTTGTCAGCATTTAATTTAACTCTCGGTCACTAAAGTGAAATAAATGCTTCCATGTGCCATATCCTATGGTTGCAGCAATAAGAAATGAAATAAAATCCTTCTATCAAACAGGAGATACTGAACATTACATCACAGTAAATCTGACAATCAGGCATTACAATCCTTCTCAACAACAATTCACTTATTGCTTGCACTTAGTAAATAATAGCCCCATTACTGGTCCCTAGAGATTAGTAAGCAAGCTAAATTCCTGGTAAGTACCCCCTTTGCCCAAAAAAGAAACCCCCTCTGCAATTTTGTTTATGCAGTCATGGCTACAATTTCCAGTGAATATTTGCATGTACAGTACTTTGCTGAGATTAGGGCTCAAGTGCAGATCCAAACCTTGGTTGAAAATGGGATGGAATGGAGAGATTTTTCTGGATCCCATTTTGCTGCAATTATTTTGCTTGAGTAGATGCTGTAACACTGGTGGTGCCAAATATACGTGAATATTCTATAAACTATTTTTTCTTCCAATACCTAGAATTATTGTGTAATGTACCAGATTTGCTCCTTGAAATGCAATACTAATTTATGAGAACATATCTGTAATCAATTGAAAATATTAGAGACCCAGTGTAACTTGCTGACCTGTGTAAAGGAAGGGATTTGGTGGAGTTCATATCATCTGCATATGGGATTTACCTATGTGACTAAAATGAATTTTTCTTTTTTTAAAAAAGCACAGGATAGAACTAGAGCTTTTAGGATTCTGTGTGATGCTACTACAGGAGCTAATTTAATTGAGCTTTGGTGAACATCAAATTGCAGCAGAATGTAACACAGTTGTAATCTCCCTTTCACTCCCACCCAAGCCAAAACCTGCTTCAAAACTATTTGAAGTTTCAGTAAAACTTTTTTCAATGAAAATCAAAACCATAAAGATGGGTGCCAAAAAGATGTGCAATAGTTGAATGGTTTATGACTCTATTATGATGTACTGACCCCATTTATTGCTAATAATTGCTATATAAGCCACAGCACTTATACAGTGTATCATCAGATTAGCAATAAGAAGAATGCACATGTTCTGAAGTAGTTGTCTATTGGGTTACTGAAGTAGAAAGGTCATTTTGATGCAAGTGATGTATTGCTTAAGAGTAAAATGAAGACTCCGTTTCTAATTTAATCAGCAAAATCAGCAGTGACTCTGGTTTGAAAAGGGACATTTACAACAGTGATCAAATGGAATTCTTAGATATTATTTTAAGTTTCAGTTTTAGGAGATTCTTCTTTACAAGCTTAAATAAGTATCCATCAAAAGGAGCTACTATATGTGTGGTCATCAAAAGAACAGAATGATTATCCATTTAGCAGGATGATTGGATGTTCATTAAAATGATGAACCGTCTCTCTGAGCCACAAGCCAACTAAGATAGCATTATTCAGAATACTATCTGTTCGATATTTTAATGGTTCCAAATTTCAACACTTGAATGACTCTGAGTAGAATTAATTCTAGTTGATAATGGAGAGGTACCTACTGGTCCGTAGAACTATAGTACTTGACACATGGTGAATTTTTAAGTGGTCATGAAATGTTCACATTTTACATCAAGAAATTATGCAACAGATTTTTGTAAAGGAGGCATCTGTTGTGATAGGTTTGTATAAAACTGTCAGCTATGCACAGCGCTATTTAGTAACGTTAACATGTCACAGATTAGTCACCAAGACAGGAGCAAAGTCAGGGGAACTGACAGACACACTGGGCCCCTGGGCAAGGTGTGGGGGGAGCTCTACGCTCCTAGAAGAGGCAGGGCCACAGGCAGAAGGGACAAGGCCGGGGCAACCAGCCTCCAGCACGGCCTGCAGTGCGCTGACCCTCACCTCAATGCCAGCTCTCAACACCACCCAGAGCCCCTCCCCCAAGCCTAAGCGCCTCCCCCAGTGTACTGCCTGGGGCTCTGCCACTTGTTTAAAGGGCCCAAGGCTCCAGCTGCTGCCGCTGCTGCCACAGTAACTGTAGCAGTGGCTGGGAGCCCCGGGCCCTTTTGAATCACTGGCCCCAGGGCAGTTGCCCCTTTTTTTCTTCCCCTCTTCCCTCCCCTCCCTTTGGCAGCTCTGGGCAAAATGGAGACTAGCAATAGCAACTTAATTTAAAAAAATACAAAAAAGCCAGTTTCCAGCACTCCCTAAAGATGCACAGCAGGACTGTGTTCTTCACACAGTGCCACCTAGTGGCCAACTATTATATTGCTCTTTAAACTTTCCATTATAGCATGATTTAAAACAACAAAAAATACTAGTGATGCATTTCTTGGTTAAAATACTCAAAATCAGTTACTGTGATAAATAAAATGGTTTCTGGAAGTAGTCTGTATTAATTTCTTCTCTTAGTAGGACTCTTGAAAGTAATAGCAAGCTTTTATAGGCATAATTATAATTAGTACCCCCCACATAAGCATAAGGTAAAGTAATTTGTGTCATTAGTAAATAGAGAGTAAGAACTACATAGTTTTGTACCAGGAACACAAATCTCCTATTTAAGAACACATCTGTGTAAACAAGCAGGACAGCAGAAACTAATCCAATGCTTCTCTACCTAAAATTACCTAAAAAAAAAATAGCTAGCTGCACATATTTGATATACATAAAACATATTTGATGTTATATTTTATTTGACAATTGGTTTAAAAGTACTTTAGCTCTTCTAGAGTTGTATTTATATAATATAGCCCTGAGTAGCATACAAAATATGAGGTGATTTCACTGATTTGAAAATTTACTGCATGACAAATTATTATATGGAAATGCTTTTCAAATTTTTACTTGAAACAACTTAATTTCTATCAACTTTTAGAGTAAATATTTCCAGTTGTTTAGCACTGTAGCTCCAGTCCAGCTAAGCACATTTGCTGTAGGTGAGTAATCACCAATTCCTGCTAGATGAAGATCAGAACATTTTGCTGGTAGGCGCCCTTAATTCACTGAGCTAGATGTCATTTGTGGGTGATCCAGCAATGCAGAAGGAGTGCACAGGTGTCCTAAACCCATATTAGGTAATTAATATATAACCATGCATTGGAGAAAAAGAAAAAACATTTAAACAAGTCAATCCTTCTTGATCATTTCTATTGTTTATTGGAGATCCATCTAGCAGAGCAGATGAAGGATTTCACTATTACCATACTGCCTCTCACAAAATGTATGAAATATCAGGTCTTCTAAAAATATCCTACCCCTACTTTTAATAGAAAGGGTGTATATCAACTTGACAAGCAGCCTCTCTTTTGTACTGTTAGCAAACAATGTCTGTATATACTTCATTAACATATTTTTCTTTTCTTAGTGGCAGTCTGATCAATAATGGACCACTGCATTCTGCAGCTGCAGTATTTATGGTTGCATCCTTGTAACTAACTGTGTGCAAAGACAACTTCACAATTTTTTCTAGGATAAACAACCAAAAGATCAGCAGGAAGATGAAAGAGTGGTTATTATATTCAAACCAAATCAAGGATCAGTTCTGTATCTAAAAAAGCACAGAAAGGAGTAATATATAATACAATGAGGCACTTGGTAAATTATATATGATCTTCATTATGGAGGAAAACATTGTATATACATAATTGTATATAACTCTCTGAAGTATAATGCTTTATAGCTCATGAGTTAAAAGTAACGTCCAGCAAAACTCTACAGATTTGGGACATAAATGTCAGCAGATTTTGTCAAAATTGTCTGCATATGTCCGTTGGCCCTGCAACCATTTAGTAAAATGGCATATAAGGCTGCCATGAAAAATCAATTACACTGAAATCCTGTTTTGTGCCATTAAAAAAAACTGAAAAATTACACATGCTCTGCTGTCTGCTCCCCACCCCGATTTCTCAGTAGCATTGCAGAAAATTGAATTTCCAACTATAATTTCCCATTATTTCATTAGATCTGATCAGAATTATTTACTTACAGCTATTCAGATTACAAGTGTAGATTCTACAGTAAATGGACAATTTTTATTAGTACAATTATAAAACTGTCCATGGCCTTTATATCAGTCAGTATATTTTGTCCTCAATATACATATTTATATTTAGTCTCATAAGCAAACAATATAATTACATTTCAGGAAGGATATTTTGTTCATAGTCATTCAGCTTCATTGTTCTCAATTCTAACTGTAAAAGGTGGAGACAAACAGTAATCCAACTGTACATATTAATTTATAATAATTTTACTTTCTGAAAAATACAGTATTGCTGTGCTAACATTGCTGCATGAAACCAAGAAAGCTTTTCACGAAATCCAAGTTTCATAATTGTTCTAGCTTGTTTTGATTTTTAAACAACTAATTGATACCAGCAAAATTAAAATTTCTTCAATGTCCTATGCAAATTTAGTGCAGTGTGATATATGTTCATAAAAACAAACAGTATATTTTTACATTTTGTGAAAATTAAGAATTACAGTAAATGAGTCTGTAACTAGGCATTCAAAGATTAGTATGAAATATTTAAACTGATAAAAATATTGGATATCTTATTTCCAGAGCTATTAAGGTGATGTACTCAAAGTATTATTTTGTGAAGAGCAATTAGCATACTGTAGTATGCTAGCAATGTTTTCCAGAGAAGTATAATTGATTTATCTGAGACTGACGTTCCCTTGTGTTACAAATTTTACAGTAACAGAAATGTAACACTGTTCTCACTAGCAAAAAAAAATAAAATAAAAATTCCTACATTACATCCTAATAAATATAGATCCATACTATAGGCTCTGGAGTGGAGCACTGGTAATGTTGCTGTAACAGTCAGTCTTCAACCATAGTAACAGCAGTCAAGTGAAATAACTGGTGCATAGGAGGCCTGCAGCATCTTTCTATGCTTGGGTTAGAAAAGCAGTTGCATGGGGGCAGAAATCAATTTAGCTCAGGAATAAACAACCTTTCAGTACACGTACACAATATGGCTACTGAGACTTTTTTCACTTTTCATCTTCCAGGAATTTAGAGCAAAGACTAACATTTCTAGACTGTAGCACTGAAGAATACAGTGAAAAAAAATATCTGAAAAAATCTTTTCTGAAAAAATACAGACATTCAAGTTCAGCCAACATACTGCTGGGTTCAGCAAGCCATCTGCTCTGTGCTTCTAATTTGTACTGGGTAATTAAAAGGGCAGACATCACCATAAAATAATTTTAATATTGGTTTTTCAGCAAGAACACTTAATATTCCAGAAGTCCTGTTTTCATTATTGAAAGCCATCAATTTCCTCAGGATTTCTCTGGAAGTGACTTGCCTGAGAGCAAGGAGGGTGGAGGGAGAACTTTAGTGTTGGTGGCCCAGAAGGAAGGTTTTAATATGAGTATTATTCCTAGGCTGACAGATCTTTATATATTTTTTCATAAAATTTTATTTTGTGCCTTAAATTTTCGGTTGAAGTAAGTACATATTCATAAAGGTATTATCCCAGAATCTCTGAGACCTGAGGTTCAAGCAAAAATACACAGTCACTTTTAAGAGTCACCTCTGTAATGAATGGAGAAAAGTGAAATGTTGAATTAATATGGTTTCTTATTCCATTATAAATCCTATATTTAGACCTTGTTTGTCAAAGGGAGCAGGGGACTGGACTTGATGACCTCCTGAGGTCTCTTCCAGCTCTATGATTCTATGAAAGGGTCCACTAAGATTTATAAATATTTCACCTTCAACATATGTAGCAATCAATTTATGGGGTTATATTGAAGTCATGTAAAGTTTGCATTTTTACAACATTCATAAGAAAACATGGAACTCAACTGAGATTTTCAGTTTGTTCAAACCTCACATTCAAAGTAAAAATCATGGGGCAAATCCAAAGAAACCAATGAAAGATTTGCCTAGATGGGGTCATAGTGAAACTACCCACTTTTTTGCCTTGCAGTATAAAAAAAAAATCATAATATTTTCTCTTGCTTAAAACAGATACAAATTTTACTTACAGTGGACACTGTCCTGGTATTGTACTGACATGAGAAAAAGTGCATAACCCAAAGAAAGGAGAACCGAAATGTATATTTAGTAATGACTTTGTTTAGCATTGCTCTAAAGTCAAAGTAAATACCCAGGGTCCTACATATGGCAGCGCTAGATAATCTAGAGATATATTAATCACCAGATATCTTAAGGGTTTTTTCCTTTCTTAAAAAATACAAACATGACCCTTCAACAATTGGGAAACTTGTGAAAACTTATTGAAAATACTTTTTCAAAAAAATACTTGAATTCAATTTATTATAGAAAAATGTTTCTAAAAGAAAAAAAAGGTATATGGCCAATAAAAATGATGTTAGGAACTGCTTCACTGTCCAATCCCCTTCAAAAAATTTACAATCCTTTCCCCATGTTACCTTCACCAATAAAAACCTCAGGCCCAGGGGCGACATCCACCCTCAGCTTGCCCGGATCTGGCCCCCAAGGCTCAGGGCCCCCCTTCACCCCCACTGCATTGGAAAGCCTTCAGAACTGGAGCAAATAAAATCTAATAGCCTGGGCCCCCCTAGGCTCTGGACTGGGAGGGGAATGTGTGGAGTGTCTTTCTCCTCCACACTCAGGGGCCATGTCAATAGGGATTTGGGTAGTTTATTTTTGTCTTTCTTCTCCCTAGTGTGTAGCCACCAACTGATTTTTCTGTGGGTCAGCAGCCTCTGACCCACAAAAGATTCCCCATCCCTGCTGAAAATCTCAATTTGAAATCATTCTAGGTACATTTATAGCTGTCTATAAATATTTAAAAAAACACAGATAAAACAACAGTTATGCCATCTCTTGCAATACAGTCCTGCTCCAGACACACCTATGTTTAATCAAATACTTTTGTTTGCTTTGACATCCACTGCTCCCAGAATACTAACGCTACACTGCCTGGTACAAACAGAGGGAAAAAAATTGGAGCATGAATAACTCTTTTAGAATCAAAAAACCATTAAGACATCTCCATCATATAACCACTAGCAAATTTCAGAATACATATAGGTCAGCATCTGTCCTTCAGACATTCAATTCCTTATTTCACAAAGCTCCTCCGGGTACCAGTTAAAATATTTTAAAGTGAGTCTGTCAAATATGGATTGTTGCTGTATGCATCAAGCAGCAGAGGTACAGTTCTTCATACTCTGCTAAACTATCTGTCACTTGATAGTTCTGAGAGATCATTCAAAAGCAAAAGCAAATTTACACACAGACTGCAAGATTAGGACCCAAATTATTACTATGCAGGAATAAACTGATAACACCTTTTTGGTTACATATTGGTAACTGGGTGCACTCTGTCCTTGATGTATAAATGTGACGTTTATGCTTCTGTACATAACAGGATTAAATATTTTTAGCATCTGGAACCTAGTGAATAATTAAAATGTTGTTCTGCTCTTAAAAGTGACTCTGCAACGATAACATCATGGGGTTTCGTGTTTGCCGATTCCATACAAGTAAATGTATGTGTTTTTTCTTAATGTTAGGCCTGCAAACTCTGAATTGACACTATAACATATAATATTCTGATATACACTTGCAGGTATAACCTTCTGCCGAATCCAGTGCCAGCAGACTACAGAAGTGCTTTTTCCCCCACTAATTGTCTTTAGGCTGAGCTGGTAAGTATGGTAGGGATGATCAGTATTTGTCACCTCTGATTCTACAAAGGCTAATCTGTCATTGTTAATATCTGTGGAACTAATAATATCCATACTTATGGATTTTCAGTTTGTGAATGTTTTGATTCCCCCATTTCGTGTTTTACCTTTACCACCACAGTTCCTACTCCATTGAAGTGATGATGAAGTGAAGTGTGTGAGACACAAGAATTATGGATTTTATTGAGGAGGAGAAGATATGGCCCTTAAGATTTATTCACCTTTTTACTATATGAAAAGTCCTATTTTTTATTAAAATATTTAAAGGAACATACAGAATTTTATAGCAGGTATGAAAATACCCAATTCCATACGTTTGTTCAACTGTTCTCCACAAAGAATATAATTCCCTATTAAATTACATGGAATTGAAGAGTAATTTCTAAAGGATCCTACTAGTTTCTTCCATGTTAAATTCTACTTGACTTTTCTATAAAAGAACAAGTACTTTTCCTACCTTCCATTCTCTTTCACTTTCTCTGAATATGTAGGGCTCAGTTCTCATTCAGATATGTCGGTATGTATCTTTGAGACAGGATCTGATTTCATAAGCCCACCAGAGTCAATGGGAGTCTTTCCATTAATTTCGGTGTGCAACAGACCCTCCGCTACACTACTTGCTTTTATACACCTTTAGAGTTATTAATTTAAAACAGTTATTAATGTTTCTTTATAAAAGTGCCCAGTTACAAGACACAAAGCTGTCCTGTCCATAGGATGGTTTGAGGCAACTGCCCCAGGCCCTGTATTTTGAGGGGACCCTGCACTTTAGGGGACCTATTGGTGGCCACTTCAATCATCCTATAGACAGATCCCAAGGTGGCCTAGGGCATTATGGGGTGGCCTGTCACACTGTGACATCACCTGTTTTCTTTCCCCTCCCCATTCATCATGGTGGCAGGAGCCAGAGCAACCGCTACTGCAGAGAAGTAGAGCACAGAGGGCAGGCAGAGGGCAATGGGACGGAGCAGAGCAGGTTGCTCTGCTTCCTGCTACTGCAGAGAAGTAGAGCACAGAGGGCAGGCAGAGGGCAATGGGACGGAGCAGAGCAGGTTGCCAGGTCTCTGATCCATATTTGTCTCCATGCAAGTCACTAAGCAGTTTTCTGCTCTCCCTAAACTTCTTCCTGACTGCTTTCTTCTTGTCACATATAGAAAGTTTACTCTCTCTTTTTTTAACTACAAGATGTCATTTACAGATACTGGTGAATTATGTATAAGATTAAGCATTGAATAAACAGTTTAAATATATTGCAGAAAATAAGTTGCCAAACGCATGTCCCAGTTAAAAGCGTCTATTAAACAGTATCAATAGCACAATTTTATTTGAATTAAAATAAAACTAATATACTTTATACATTTTCCCCCCAGCATGAAAAAAGCAAACACAAATCTAAAGACAAAAGCTGGGTTATGATTCCAGCCAACAAAAGGGATTTAAACATACCAAGAGATGAAAAACATCCAAACCCCACAGAGATATGAATTATTTTCCTTCCAGGAAATCATATAATTTATATTGTAATTACAAATGTTGCAGTGTGTTAAATATGTAAATTTTATTCCATAATTGACACAAATCTTGCCTTGGGACAATTCCAAAAGATCTTTCTATTCTTTATCTAGCTCTCAGATAATATTTGTAATGTTCATTTTTTAAATATGACTGTAAACATGAAAGAAGCACCATGAGAAGCATAACAAGTAGGGTTCCGCAGGGATCAGTTTTGGGACCGGTTCTGTTCAATATCTTCATCAACGATTTAGATAATAGCATAGAGAGTATGCTTATAAAGTCTATGGATAATACCAACCTGCAAGGGTTTGCAAGTGCTTTGGAGGATAGGGTCATATTCAATATGATTTGGACAAACTGGAGAAATGGTCAGAGGTAAATAGGATGACGTTTAATAAGGACAAATGCAAAGTACTCCACTTAGGAAGGGACAATCCGTTTCACATACAGAATGGGAAGTGATTGTCTAGGAAGGAGTGCTGCAGAAAGGGATCTAGGGGTCATAGTGGACCATAAGCTAAATATGTCAGGTGTTGCAAAAAAGGAAACACAATTTTGGGATGCATTAATAGGAGTGTCATGAGCAAGACATGAAAAGTCATTCTTCCATTCTACTCTGCACTGATTAGGCTTCTGCTGGAGTATTGTGTCCTATTCTAGGCACCACATTTCAAGAAAGAAGTGGAGAAATTGGAGAGGGTCCAGAGAAGATCAACAAAAATGATTAAAGCACTAGAAAACATGACCTATGAGGGAAGACTGCAAGAATTGGGGTTTTTTAGTTTGGAAAAGAGAAGACTGAGAAGGGACATGATAGCAGTTTTCAAATACCTAAAAGAATGTTACAAGAAAGGGGGAGAAAGATTGTTCTCCTTGACCTCTGATGATAGGACAAGAAGGAATGGGCTTAAACTTCAGTAAGGCAGGTCGTGGAATCTCCATAATCGGAGATATTTAAGAACAGGCTAGATAAACATCTAACAGGGATGATCTAGATCAGTGGTCACCAACCAGTAGGTCGGGATCTACTGGTAGATCTTGGAGCCTCTGACAGGTGATCCTGTCTGGTATGTCTATCAAATTATCAAGTACTGTCACTTCACTTGCCCCTCCACCCACTGTCATGCTGCTCCTGCCCCCTGCCTTGGAGCTTCCCCCTTGGGAGGCTGTGCTGGGTGTGGGAGGAAAAGAGGGGGGCACTGATGTTAGGGTGTCCCTCCTTCCCCCGCTTCTGTACCCAATCTCCACACAAAGAGAAGGGGATTGAGAGAGCCTGACAATGCACATCTGTCACTCTCACACATTATATGTGGCTCTGCCATTCTCACAAACACACACTGTCCTTCACTCTCACCTCCTGACCCAACACATACATGAGGGGTTGTTGTTACTCCTTTTACTGCTTGCAAATTGTGTTATTTTTGGGTTTTGACTGATCTGTGCATTTCATAATTTTCATTTATCTCTTATGCTTAAATGTAATTTTTTTATAGTGAGTTCTAAAATGCCTAACCTGTCGTGGCTGGAGTCATTATCCCTATGGTAATTGCTAGTCCTGGAAGCGGCTGGCATGTCCCTGCAGCCCCTGAGAAAGGCAGAGCAGGAGGTCCCCACATGCTGTCCTTGCCTGCAGATGCCACTCTTACAGCTCCCATTGATCCATATTGGGGAAACGTAGCCAGTAGAAGCTGTGGGCTCAGTGCCTATAAATGAGGGGAAGCACATGGAGCCATTGCTGTACATGCCAGCTACTTTGAGGAATGGTGCAGGGCCAGGGCAGGAGTAAGCCTGCCTTATTTCCACTGTTCCACCACCCAGAAGCGATCTCTGTTAAACGATGCCCAACCAGAGCTTGCTTCCTGAACCTCTGTCTGACTCCTGAATCCCCTCCTCTACCCAACCTCCTGCCCAGACATGAGACTCAAATTCCTTCCCAGAGCTTGCACCCTGACACCCCTCCAGGACCCCAATCCTGCTAAGCCCGGAGCCCTTCCCTCATTCCAAACCCCTTGGGCCAAGACCTGAGCCTGCACCCCAATCGCCTACCCCAGTCTGGTGAAAGTGAGTGAGGATGGGGGAGGAAGGGGGATGAAGTGAGCAGGCCTTGGAGAAGGGGTAGAGCAGTGGCAGGGCCTCAGAGAAGAGACAGGAAGGAAATGGGGCAAGAGTATTTGGGCTTGAGGTGGTTCTTACATTGCACTTAAATTGAAAAAATGATTTTGTGGTTACAAAGGTTGGAGACCACTCATCTAGACAGTGCTTGTTCCTGCCGTAAGGGCAGGGGACTGGACTTTGTGACCACTGGCGGTCTCTCCCAGTTGTAGTATTCTATGATTTTATGATTCTCTGATTTTTCACCTCCATCACAATGAACCTTAACCAATACTAAAAAGGTAGCACAAGGTGCATGCTGCAAAGTTGATACCACACAAAGTTTCTGACATTGTACTACCTGATGGAAAAGAAGGAAGACAAAGTATTCCCATCTTTTAACTTACAGGAGGCTCTGAGGACCATGAGTGTCTAGATCAGGGGTAGGGAACCTCTTTTGGGTTGGGGGGCCCTGACCCACAGATAAATCAGTAGGGGGCCACACACAAGTGAGAAGCCGCAGAAAAATCCCTCACTGAGAAGGGGAAAGACAATCCCCACATTCCCCTCACACACCAGAGATTAATGGGGCCCACGCTAGTAGATTTTGTGTGCTCCAGTACCACAGTAGGCACAGGCTCCCCAATGATGAAGGGGGAGTCCTGACCTTGGGGGCCGGATCCTGGCAAGTCAGGGGCCACATCTGTCCCCCAGGTCTGAGGTTCCCCACCCCTCGTTTAGATGAAAGAAAGATAGTACTGATCTAAGGATGCTATTCAAGCTAATTTTCCAGTCTCCTAAGAGCATGAACATTATTTTTACATTAATGAGATCTCATGCGAAATATTTTTGTATGAGTGGAGAAAGCATAAGTCACTTGGGGGCTGGTAGTGGTGGTACTCAAATGTATTGGCTCTGTGTGACCGTGATTGAGTGGAATTGCCCTCTAGAGATTAGCTCATGGGAAAGTGGAACCTACTAGTTTTGTAAGGGAGTTCTTTAATTCAGGTGGTAGAGACCTGTGGTTTAACAACTAATGAATCAGGCATCTAGTCCTAATTCCCTTTATAGAAGCACACATGGATGATTGATATCATGATTTGTATCACATGGATTGATTGCAATATGCTACCTATTCCTTGTTTACAATCTCTAACTTTACTCACAATTCCAGAATAGCTGGATATTTTTAACTAAAATGATCCTTAGCAGTGTTTCTTGTAAGCTGTGCCTTTGTGAGGCAGATCAGGCGAGATTCAAATGCTGCCTACCTGATTACCAGCATGCCCATGGCTAGATTTTGTTTTTCCTTATGGTGCACATACAAATTATTCTACACATAGCTGGAAAGAATCCATATAAAGATGAAAAAGATTAGAGGACAACCATGATAGCTAAATATAGTTAAGATTGAGCTTTAACTTGGT
Source organism: Pelodiscus sinensis (assembly GCF_049634645.1). Lineage (NCBI taxonomy): Eukaryota > Metazoa > Chordata > Testudines > Trionychidae > Pelodiscus > Pelodiscus sinensis. The sequence goes on from NC_134723.1 coordinate 15,819,062, forward strand.
TTCATACTGCTTCAGGGTATGTCTACACTACCCCGCTAGTTCGAACTAGCGGGGTAATGTATGCATACCGCACTTGCTAATGAAGCCCGGGATTTGAATTTCCCGGGCTTCATTAGCATAAGCGGGGAGCCGCCATTTTTAAATCCCCGCTGCTTCGAACCCCGTGTAGCGCGGCTACACGGGGCTCGAACTAGGTAGTTCGGACTAGGGTCCTATTCCGAACTACCGGTACTCCTCGTGAAACGAGGTGTACCGGTAGTTCGGAATAGGCACCCTAGTCCGAACTACCTAGTTCGAGCCCCGTGTAGCCGCGCTACACGGGGTTCGAAGCAGCGGGGATTTAAAAATGGCGGCTCCCCGCTTATGCTAATGAAGCCCGGGAAATTCAAATCCCGGGCTTCATTAGCAAGTGCGGTATGCATACATTACCCCGCTAGTTCGAACTAGCGGGGTAGTGTAGACATACCCTCAGAGTTAGTACTTTATTGAGCCAAACAGGTCAGTTTCCACCTTTCTAAGGCTATTATTTCAAGCTGGATGGTTGCAAACTTAGTAAGATAGCACTGTATTGGGTCACATTTTGGAGATATTCATAGAAAAGCTTTTATTAAAAAATAATGCTTAAAATCTGCATAATTATTCTTATTTCAGCACAATCCCTGACTGAAAGGGATATTTCAAAACAAATGCTGACCATTCCTGAATATAACCCTTTGCAGAAACTATAGCCTAAGGCCTGGTTTGCCCAAAGCTTTTGAACTGGTGTGGCTATTTTGGTTAAGAGAGTAATTAATTTTTAATGAAACAGTTATGTAACCTATACACGTACTGGGTGTGGGTCACTGTTTTATGTAGTGGCTATTAGACCACTTCCAGGAGAAAGAATGAGAGAGCGAAAGCTTTTAGCTCAGGTTGAAGAGGCGTGTGCACTGAATCATAGAATCATAGAGCTGGAAGAGATCTCAGGAGGTCATCAAGCCCAGCCCCCTGCCCAAGGCAGGACCAATCCCAACTAAATCAATCCAGCCAGGGCTTTGTCAAGCCGAGACTTAAAAACCTCTAGGGATGAAGATTCTACCACCTCCCTAGGTAACCCATTCCAGTGCTTCACCACCCTCCTAGGCTACGTCTACATTGGCCCCTTCTCCGGAAGAGGCATGTTAATTTCCAACTTCAGAATAGGGAAATCCGCGGGGGATTTAAATATCCCCCGCGGGATTTAAATAAACATGGCCGCCTCTTTTTTTCCGGCTTGGGGAAAAGCCGGAAAAAAGCATCTACACTGGCGCGATCCTCCGGAATAAAGCCCTTTTCCAGAGGATCTCTTATTCCTTCAAAGTAGGAATAAGAGATCCTCCGGAAAAGGGCTTTATTCCGGAGGATCACGCCAGTCTAGATGCTTTTCTCCGGCTTTTCCCCAAGCCGGAAAAAAAGTGGTGGCCATGTTTATTTAAATCCCGCGGGAGATATTTAAATCCCCCACGGATTTCCCTATTCTGAAGTTGGAAATTAACATGCCTCTTCCGGAGAAGGGGCCAATGTAGACGTAGCCCTAGTGAAATAGTTTTTCCTAATTTCCAGCCTAGACCTTCCCCACTGAGGTCCAGAGGTCCCAGGTTTGGTTTTGCCTGTCAGTGTTTCAGTCATACTGGTCCAATTTTTAATGTGGGCAAAATAAAAGTGCTTGGACAGGCAGAAGTTTATTCTCCTTCTCATAGTAGAATATATAACAGTAAACGCATTTTATAGCACTATAAACTATACTAATACAAGATTCTTAATGCCACACTTCACTGGTTATGTTGCCTTAGTTATACGAGAATAGTTAAAGAGATACAAGTTTTGTGTATTGTAGATGATGCCTTACTGGAGCTGAATTCGCTATTAAATCAGCAATCTATGTGCACTGAAAACTGCTATTTAGTCAATATGTAAATTAGAGTTTCTGTTTGATCTTATTTTTCTCTTTTTTCCACTCAAGTCTCCTTTCAAGTGTTAGAGAAATCTCCTCCAGTCTAACATTAAAACACACTGACATCAATAAGACTGCAAGACTGCTAGCTTCTCTCAAGCAATGCCACCCCTTGATCTGTGAATAAATGTTCCAGTTTCAAGGCACATCACTGCTGTAAAACTATCCTTTTGAGTTTCAAAGAAGAGCTCCATGTCTCGTGCCCTCAGATCCAAAAACCTGTGTCGTTAGCGTGCGAGTCAGAAACTGAAACCATGGTTTGCAAGAAGACTTACAACCTATTTCCCCCCCTTTACTAATAAATTAATTGCAAAAAGCATAGCATTTTTAGAAGCTTATTAAGTGTTGTTCATGCATTTTTATTCTAAGCTTTTAAAATTCTATTGCAGTCAGGAGCCCTTGAAAATATGCATTAGGAATACAATTCTAGGGCAGTAATTCATAGATTTTGTTACCTCTATTTTATATCATCTGCTTTTAATTTTTGTTTTGTTTGATGACCCTACTGATAATTACTAAGAGCACTGATGATTTCCTACAAATGCTTCAGTATTTTCTTTTCTTGACCTCACTATGCACTTTTAGACTAGAAGTTTAATGTTCTACAAATTTCTTTATTAGTGTTCCTAATAAAGAAACTTTTCCGGAAAAGCGTCCGTGGCCAATGTAGACACGCTTTTCCAGAAAAAAGCCCCGATCGTCATTTTCGCAATCGGGGCTTTTTTGCAGAAAAAACTACTGTGCTGTCGACACTGGCCCTTTTCCGGAACAGTTTTTCTGGAAAAGGACTTTTGCCCGAACTGGAGCAGCATAGTTTTTCCAGAAAAACACTGACAATTTTACAGTAGATCGTCATTGCTTTTCCGGAAAAGCAAGCGGCCAGTGTAGACAGCTGGCAAGTTATTCCGGAAAAGCGGCTGCTTTTCTGGAATAAGTGGCCCAGTATAGACACAGCCTATATGTTTTATATTCTCCCCTTTGATAATTCCAGAACAGGGCTGCAAAAAAAAAACCCTCTCTCAGCTTGCAAGTTCATATTGTTTCACAGTCACCCACATACACTGAGTAACTTGTTGCCTTTTCACTATGTATATATTTATACTGTGACATGTGGTTCAAAAATATAATGCAGACTTACAACAAAGGGGACCTTCCCTTTGCCTAAACTCACTCTGAGCATATCTACATAGCAGGGCTAAAGCACAATTTGAGCTACGTCAATCACGTAGCTTAAGTCGAAATAGCTTATTTCAGCTTTTGGCGCAGTCTACACTGCAAGAAGTCTGAGTTAGAGCATTCTTCCTCCAACTTCCCTTACTCCCTATAAAATGAGGGTTACAGGAGTCAGAGTAAGAAGTCCTCCAGCTCAACATTATTCCGACAATATGTCGAAATAACAGCTTGCTGTGTAGTTGTAGACTATGTTATTTCAGAATAACATCAGTTATTCCAAAATAACACTTCCGTGTAGACATAGCCCCTGGGAGCTCCCTACTGAGTTACTGTTGCTGCTGGTTCCTCCCACTTATATATTCCCAATTACTTCATCAATAGTCCTGAGATTACCCGCAGGGGCTTACAACCTTCACCTCCCTCCCCTGCAAGAAAAAGTATGTATTAGCTTCAATTTGCTCTTCCCAGTGTTGCAGCAAATCCAGTGACCAATCATTGTCTTTTCTTAGGCTTAAAACAAACAAAAAGGAGTATTTCTGCACACAACACATGATTAACCCGTGGAACTCTTTGCCAGAGGATATTGTGAAGGCTAACACTATAACAAGGTTAAAAAAAGAAGTAGACTAGATCCATTAATGGCTAGTAGCATGGATGGGCAGGGAAGCTGAGAATGGGGCACAGGTGATAAATCACTGGATGACCTGTTGTATTCATCTTCAGTGGGGCACCCAGCATTGATCACTGTCAGAACACAGGATATTGGGGTAGATGGACCTTTGATGTTACCCAGTGTGGCTTTTCTTATGTTCTTAGATCAGCTGCTGGCAATTGAGTACCTCCAGTTTCAGAAGATAAATGTTGCTTATAATATTCCTTATAATTTTGCTCATGAAAATGCCCCATGAATTAACCCTGACTGAACCTCTGTGAATTTCTAACCCTCTTAAAACTAACTACTGCAGAGAACACATAGGCCAAAATGTCATAAGATGGGAGAAAGCATTAACATTCACACCTACATTTTGATAGGTAGCATATAAACATCTTTCATCCTACATTTTTCCAATTCTCAGGAAAAGCTCTTCTCTTACCCTGTTCTGAGCAATACAGTTGGTAAACAAATTCAAAAGGTAACGGAAGTTATTCAATCAAAAACAGGATTGATAATTGAAGTCCTGACTCAGTCTTATCTAAAAAGTCCTGATCAATGCCCCTGTAACACAATAGATACCAAATAACCACAGCGTACCACAGACAGGTTAGTTTGGTGGCATATTTCCTCTTGAGTCATTCCTGGCATCTGTACAAGGTCTGATTCAGCCCAGGAATATCCCTGTCATTTGCTGCAGTCACAGTAACGCACACTGCTATCTATTGATAGCTCACCTACTTTAAACAAACATGTTTTTGCAGAACATTGTTTTCTTTTATTCTGATAGCGGAATTAAAAAATAAAAAATTAAAGGGGAGAGAACAATTTGTAAACATCACCGGCTTTAAAACAAGAGCCCTTTTCCCACCATTGTGTCCTGGTAAGTGGCAGCATGCTGTGGCTCATCATCAGTCATATTTATCCAAGGTAAAGGTTTTAATTGAACTCTTAAACTATTGTCATAGATTTAGTTTCTAATGAACAGTCTCAATTTTCTCAAACCTTCAGTGACAACCCTTCTACATTTATCAACATTCACATGAGCTTGTCAGTGAAAAGTGATCATGAAATTTGTTCCATCCTGCCAGAAATCCAACTGGCTGGCAGCAATGGAGCCAAAAAAGCTTTTACCTCTCTGCAGAGACATTCATCACAAAAGTCTTAATTGAATTCAATGCATCTTAGATTTAAGAGACTATCGAAGGAGATGGGGGGAGGAATAGGTGGGTATACCCCTGATTGAGGACCACTGATCTACTCTATTACACACTGGCAGTTTCTAGACTTTACCAACCAAGACCACAGAGTCCTCCACCTCCTCCTGGAAGTGACTGATGCCAGGACCCCCAAACACTTGCTTCCCTTCATGAACCTCTGAATATTCTCCTTCAATGTCCCATGCCAACTCTTTAATCACCCAGTACCAAGCACCCTAACTCTGCCCCTTCCCTGAGGTCATGCTCCCTGCTCTACCCCTTCCTCAAGATCCTGCCCTCCACTCACAATATCCTCCCTCCCCTAGTGGCTGGCTCTCCCCACCCTCACTCAGGGTACATCTAAACTACATCCCTTTTTCAATAAAGGGATGTAAATTAGATGTATCAAAATTGTAAATGAAGCCGGGATTTGAATTTCCCATGATTCATTTACATAATGGTGGCCGTGGCTTTTTTTTGTGGTCAAGACAGGGATCATTCGACAGAAATGCCCCCTTTCAAAAGATCCTGTAACCCTCAAAAAATGAGGGCTTTTTATCGAAAAAGAGATGTAGTTTAGATGTACCCTCACTTGTACTGTGATCATAGAATTCCCTGCTTTACTAGTAGGTTCAACATTTTATTTACCCTGCTAGGAGTCTACCCCCAATTTTGAGTGTTTATGAGCCTGAATAGCTGCAGTAGGTGACTCTCCAGCAGGTGGGTGAATGGGAAGGGATAGCTAATCAGAAAGGATTTTCCTCAGATTACTCTGGGGAAGTCTTAGCCTCAGCAGGGGTATTATTTAACTAAACTACTACACTAGTTTATAGGTACCTTCTCTCCGTTTTATGGAGACAAATTATAAATTGGCCTTTTCTCTAAGTGCTGTGGTGAGCTGTGCCTTCAATATGCTTGCAAGTGGTTAGCAGCAGGAGGTACTGTCTCCCTGGATTCAACTGTGGTCCATGCAATCTGTGTTGTGACTGTACTGAAATAAAGGCCTATTGTTTGGGAAATCCTACCAGGGGTTCTGTGTCAGTTACCTTGATCTGTAAGGTACTGCACAAAATGAGACACACACACCACTTTTGCTAGTCTTATTAGCGATAGGTCTATTTATAGCCATATTAAAAGGAAATGTGTTCATGTGTCATTCTTTTAACCTTACAAAGCACAATATTTAGGAAGGGCTTTAAAAATATGGTAACATTTTGCCAGAAATGGGTTTATAATGATGTTTTGAAATGTTGTTAGAATGAAGGTATTTTTAACATTGTCACTCGCTTTGCATTAATGATCCTGATAGCTTTGAAGTGACTGTTCATCAGACCAGTCGTATGTGTGGAACATTTCATAGATAAGGCTACAATATATCTCTTTATTATATATTCTGCTATGTACAAAAGATTTATAGAGAAGATTATATTTACAATAAGTGAAGGTAACCAGAAATGGCATAGCAAAAAATGCAAATGTTTCAATTTTATTTTTTTTAAATAAAAGTTGTGTTACATTATTACAATTGATATTGAGTTATTTAGTAAGGGAATAATGAAGAAGAATCATGCTCTCACCATATATAAATGTCATAAATGTCATGCTATTTTTAAGCCTCATTTTACAGTCAAAGTGTTTTAAATGAGTTAATAATTTTGAACATACTTTAAAACCATTTGAAAGGACTCGTAACTATATGCCTGCTTTAAGTGTGTTTTCTATGTATAGTTGGGATTATTTTTTCAAATGTGCATTACTTTAAATTTATCAGCATTAAATTTAATTTGCCATTTTGTTCCCCAATCACTTAATTTTCTGAGATCCTTTTGAAGTTCTTCTTAAGTATCTTCATCAGTTTAGTATCATCTGCAAATGTTGCCACTTCACTGTTTATCCCTTTCTCCAGATCATTTATAAATAGGTTGAATACAATTGGACTCTTGGGAGACACCACTAGTTACCTCTCTCCATTCTGACAACTTACCATTTATTCCTATTGTTTGTTTCCTGTCTTTTAACCAGTTATCAATCTATGAGAAGATCTTCCCTCTTATCCCCTGACAACTTACTTTACTTAAGAGCATTTGGTAAGGGACCTTGTCAAAGACTTTCTGGAAATCTAAATACACAATGTCCACTGGAATCCCCTTGTCCACATGTTTGTTGACCCCCTCAAAAAACTCTAGTAGATTAGTAAAACATGATTTTCCTTCATAGAAACCATGTTGACTTTTCCCTAATAAATTATGTTCATCTATGTGTCTGACAATGTTATTCTTTACTATAGTTTCAAATAATTTGCCCAGCACTGATGCTAGACTTACTAGTCTGTTGGAGTATGTCTACACTACCCCCCTAGTTCGAACTAGGGGGGGTAATGTAGTCATACGGAGTTGCAAATGAAGCCCGGGATTTGAATTTCCCGGGCTCCATTTGCATGAAGCTGGCCGGCGCCATTTTTAAATGCCGGCTAGTTCGGACTCCGTGCCGCGTGTAGCCGCGCGGCACGGAGTCCGAACTAGCCGGCATTTAAAAATGGCGCCGGCCAGCTTCATGCAAATGAAGCCCGGGAAATTCAAATCCCGGGCTTCATTTGCAACTCCGTATGACTACATTACCCCCCCTCCCCCAGTTCGAACTAGTGTGGTAGTGTAGACATACCCTAATTGCCAGGATCACTTCTAGAGCCCTTTTTAAAATATTGGCATCACATTAGTTATCTTCCAGTCATTAGGTACAGAATCTGATTTAAAGGATAGATTATAACCCACAGTTAATAGTTTCACAATTTCACATTTGAGTTCTTTCAGAACTCTTGGGTGAATCCCATCTGGTCCCAGTGACTTGTTACTGTTAAGGTTATCAGTTTTTTCCGAAACCTTCTCTAATGACACTTCAATCTGGAACAATTCCTTAGATTTTTAACCTAAAAAGAATGGCTCATGTTTGGAAATCTCCCCAATATCCTCAGCAGTGAAGACCAAACCAAATAATTAATTTATTTTCTCCACAATGACCTTATCATCTTTAAGTGCTCCTTTAGCATCTCGATTGTCTAGTGGCACCACTGGATGTTTAACAGGCTTCCTACTTGTAATGGTGTTTTTGAAAAGTTTCCATGCAGCTTGCAGGGATTTTACATTTGGCACTGTACCTTTTCATTTCTGTTTAACTAACCTCCTCATTTTTGTGTAATTCCCCTTTCTAAAATTAAATGCCACAGCCCTTAGTTTAAAAACTGCTCTACAACCTTCTTAATGTTAAGTGCCAACAATCTGGTTCCATTTTGGTTTAGGTGGAGCTCATCCTTCTTGTATAGGCTCCTCCTTTCCCAGAAGTTTCCCCAGTTCCTAGTAAATCTAAATCCCTCCTCTCCACACCATCATCTCATCCACACATTGAGACTCTGAAGTTCTGCCTGCCTATCTGGCCCTGCACATGGAATTGGAAGTATTTCAGAGAATGCTACCAGAGAGGTCATGAATTTCAATCTCTTTCCTAGCTGCTTACATTTGGCCTCGAGAACCTCTCGCCTACCCTTCTCTATGCTATTGGTACCTACATGTACCACAACCAGTGGATCTTCCCCGGCACTACACATAAGTCTATCTAGATGTCTCAAGAGATTCACAACCTTCACCCCAAGCAAGCAAGTCACCTAACACCTGCCTTTTCCTAATGAGTGGGGTGGAATCTCCATCCCTAGAGGTGTTTAAGTCTCAGCTTGACAAAGCCCTAGCTGGATTGATTTAGTTGGGGTTGGTTCTGCCTTGGGCAGGGGGCTTGACTTGATCACTTCCAGCTTATGATTCTATGATAAGTAAAAAAAATGGGAAGGTAAAATATTACAGCACATATGTGTACTGAAGATGGGTGGACAGCATGGAGCAAATACAAATGCACATACAGCAGCCCTATTTGTAATAGAATGAACATCTAGCTTCTTGGTCTTGAGTTTGGGGAATGGTCCTGCTATTGTGGCGAACTTTCCTGGCTTCTACACTATCCCAGTGAAATGGACCAGCGAAAGGATCTGAGTCCCCGCTCCCACTTCTTTTACCCAAAGGCTTGCCTGATCCTGAGGGCTCCCCTTCCATTCTCCTGAGTAGCTGAGTCCTTGAAATCCCAACAAGGATGGTCCTAGGTTTTCTGGAGCTTACTCCCTGACCTTGTAGTCAGTTGGGGCAGGGGTTAGGGTGTCCCCACTCCAGGGTGCTCTTTTCATACTGGATGCTTTCTTGACCATTGCATACAGTTCAAAGCAAATATAATTTATTAAACAGCAACTGATTAAAAAGAAAAGAATAAGGAAAAATGAGGAAAGTTAAATGAGAACAGATAGTCCTGCTCTGTAGCACGGGGAAATCACAAACAGCAGTTTGCAGAGTGTACGGACAGTTCACTGTCTGTTCTTTCTCAGGCCCTGGCTGTGCTGCAGAGGGGGATGCAGGTTGGACACGCTTGCTCTGGCAGTGACCACACGACTTCAGGCTTTAGGTGGCAGGGCCCCGCTCCCAGTTGGGCTACGTCTAGACTGCAAGCCTCTTTCAAAAGAGGCTTTTTCGAAAAATACTTTCGAAAAAGCCTCTTTCGAAAAAGAGCGTCTAGATTGCAAGCAGTACTTTCGAAAAAGCAAGCCGCTTTTTCGAAAGAAAGCACCCAGGCAGTCTGGATGCTCTCTTTCGAAAAAGCCCTGTTTGCATTCAAGAACGCCTTTTTTCGAAAGAGCACTTTCGAAAAAAGGCATTCTTCCTCGTGAAATGAGGTTTTCCGCCATCGAAAGAAAAGCCGTGTTCTTTCGATTTAATTTCGAAAGAACGCGGCTGTAGTCTAGACGCAGGTGAAGTTTTTTCGAAAAAACCCTTGAGTCTGGACACAGCCTTGGAGTTACAAGCCCTCTCCAAGTCTGGCCTGCAGGGCCTGTTGGCTGGTGGTGTCTCCCTGCCCAGAGTTTCTTTTCCCCTTTTGCTGCTCCCAGCTGCTCACCACACCCAGCTGCAGACTGTGCTGCTTTGCCAGCCTCCATCTCCTTGTGTTGCTTCTCTGACCCCTTTGGCTCTCTGGTCGCTGCAGGTCTGCTTCTCACCACAGGGTCTGTGCTCCTTGGGCTGTGTGTGTGGCTCTGTCACTGCAGGACTGCCCCTCAGCACAGTTTGCACGCCTTAGGCTGTGTGTGTCTGGCTCAGACACTGCAGGTCTGCTTCTTAGCACAGGGTCTGTGCTCTGTGGGGTATATGGGCCTCTGGCTTTGACACTGCAGGTCTGTCTCTCAACACAGCTTGCTCTTCTTGATGCTCTTCTTAGCTCTCTCTCCTTTTCTCAGAGAGACCCAGAAAATCCCAGCTCACATGGAGGACGGGACCTGGCCTCCTAATTCCCTCATTGGCCTGTCCAACCTGTCATTCAGGCTGAGGTGGAGTGTTGGCCTCTTTCCATTGTCCCTGGGGTCTGTCAGCCTCAGGGCCCTGATTTCTCATGGACCCTTCCCCTTTTGGTACTGGGAGCTGGCCAACCAAAAACTCCCACTGAGTTTTAGTAAGGGGCTAGCAGTCCCCTTACATATTCAAATAGTGTTGCAGCATTACAACTACATTTTGTATAGGGGGTCGATGTGATTGCTGGGATAGCGGGCAAGATGGGGGGCCATCTCCATGTTCATGAAAGGGGGAAGGCCTCAGGCTGGGGGCAGCCAAGCCATAGTGCTGCCTGGAGTGTGCCATGCTACACCCCAAAAACCTCCGCAAGCAGTAGTTGCAGCAGCAGCTGGGAACACTGGGTGCTTTTGAATTTCCAGACCTCAGAGCAGTTGCCCCTTTGTCCTCCAACCTGTCAGCAGGCCTATGTGTATATATCTTAGTATCAACTCAAAAACTTACTGCTTTGGGAACACAAAATTATAAGGCTATATAGCAAGTTATTGATACAGGCATTATTATGAAATGAAATATTATCACTCCCATGCTATTGTAATTGGGCTATTATCTGTGTTATGCCTCTGAGCATGCCCAGTGTAAATTGGATTTGGAATTTTATAGGCGACTGAATAGCCACAGACTGATCTGAGTGCATACATTTAGTAAGTATTCAGACTGCCTGTCTCCTGAGTGCCTATTCAACATTTATACTGGGTCAGCAGTTACAGCAAACCAATGATGAAGTAGTTATTACTTCAAGTCAACTAACTTTGTAAAGAAACTTTGGAGAAAAAAATAATATAAATGTAAACAGCCAGTTTGACATTTTTCCCATTGACAAGAAAACCGCAGAGAAAGAACTTTAAGTTCAAGGTATGTGTGTGTGTGTGTGTTTCAAATTTTCTACTTTACGGCTGTGTCTAGACTGGCAAGTTTTTCCACAAAATCATCTGCTTTTGCGGAAAAACTTGCCAGCTGTCTACACTGGCCGCTTGAATTTCCACAAGAACACTGACGATCTCATGTAAGATCATCAGTGTTCTTGTGGAAATACTGTGCTGCTCCCGTTCGGGCAAAAGCCCTCTTGCACAAATCATTTGCGCAAAAGGGCCAGTGTAAACAGCACAGTACTGTTTTCCGCAAAAAAGTCCCGATCGCGAAAATGGTGATCAGGGCTTTTTTGCGGAAAACCACATCTAGATTGGCCATGGATGCTTTTCCTCAAAAAGTGCTTTTGCAGAAAAGCGCCCTGCCAATCTAGACGCGCTTTTCCAAAAATGCTTTTAACGGAAAACTTTTCCGTTAAAAGCATTTCCGGAAAATCATGCCAGTGTAGACGTAGCCTACTTGTATAGAAATAGAAATAAATCTGAGCCCAAATAGTTCATGAGGAAACAGCCAACTTGTAGAGATGCAAGATTTTCTAAAAAGTCATGTTAGAAAGAATATGCTATTTAAAAAGTCACATTAAATAAGACACTTTTAGGACTAAATTTGCTTCTTCTCCAAGGGTTCATAAATCCATCTCATAGCTGTGAATTACGGAACATATAACTTGGCCAATATTTTCAGCATGGCCTTAGCTGAGTCTCAGCTTTGTGGTCACAAATAATTATAAGTATAATTTTATGCCCTCAATTACTTGCAACTGAATAAAGAGAACAAATGTGAACTTCCTTGTCTTCTCCAAAACAAAAAGAAATAGTTTAATATTACAATCAACCTGAGTTAATTAAACTATCTGCACAGTGTATCAAGGCCAAAGTACCAGTATGTTCATAAAACACTTTTTTCACATTAGCAGAAACAAGCAAAGTTGTTCACTATTCTTTATTGAGAATAAAGAATTAGATTAGTAATTTTCTCTCTTCATCATTATCTCAGCCTTGCTGCACAAAGCTGTTGTAACCCAGATGGAATGATTCTTGTCACAATATTATGCCAGAGAGTTGCTCTCATTTAGTCATAAATTTAAAGTCATTATTGAGCAAATGAGATTGGTCTGTCTGTATGACGAATACCAATCTGTAGATAATTGCTCTTTTCATCAAAACAAATATAAAAAGCTTTCCATAGATCCACTTCTTTCTAGTAGATTTTTAATAGTGAAATCCAGAGTCTAATTTACGAAACAAATATATTTTAAAAAAATGGAAAGCAGCATTCAGATTACTTCAATATTTTATATTGCATTAATCTTCTTTCTCAAAGCCATCCATTTTTTCTAATGCTATCTCACATTATGTCACACTTAGCTTGTTACGTCTTCCTTAAATCTTTACCCTACTATTCATGAAGGAATGAGACAATGTATTTTTGTTATTAACTCTATTTTTGTACTTCACTAAAGCTCTGATTCTGCAAGATGTGCCACCTTGAGCCCCTCTGACTATAGATATCTACTTGTGTGGTACACAGTATAGGATTGGGGAGTTAGACTCCAATCCAGCAAAGCACGTAAGCATGTGCTGACAGCAAAATGACAGTCGCCTTATTGACATCAATAGGACTACCAACAAACTTAATATTATACATGCGCCAAAGTGCACTGCTAGATAGCTTAGATATGAAAACAGCAAGTGCCTTAAAATACACTAGCTCGGGATTTGGTCAACAGTCTCTTATTCGGGTCGATAGTGCTGTATATATTATTTGTTGTATTTATATTGTTGTATATATTATTATTGTATTTATTTGTTTGTTTGTTTATTCATTTAAAGTGCCCAGAGGCATTCTAAATTAATAGTGAAAATGTGTTTAATAGCTATGGTCCAGCTTCTGCCATACTTTTGAGCAAGTTGAGATAATCATGCCATCAGTTAATACTATTTTTCTACATTCTTACACCCAGCCATATGTGCAAAAGGAGCAAAAATTGGCTCTCAGAAGTAGAACAGTCTAATTCTAAAACATAGGATTGGCAAGAATCTTAAGAAGCTTTGCCTCAAAGTAGCTTGGCTCTAGAAACATGTTTCCAACGGCTTTGTGCACCCCCAGTACACAAATGGTACATTAATAATTCATTTGAATGCTCTAGCAAATTTAATTTTTTTAGGCATTCTATTTACTTCATAGAACTAAATGGCTCCATCTGACAGACTTTTAATCCTACAATTTTCCTTCAAATTTATTGGCTGTATTTTTCATCCATATTTCTATTAACTGTTTTATCAATATAAGTACAGATTAATCATTACCATTTTTAAAGGCAAGAAATCTCTAACTCATGCATGCAAAAAAGCTGAATTAGCAAAGTAGTAGATCAGACACATCAAGACCGGGTGCTTAGAAAAATGGCCACATTTTCTCAGGGGTATTCATATCTATATTTAGAACTGCAAGTTGTTAGAAGTTTGTAAATAGAAATGTGTATTTGTTTTTTAATATTAAATAACAGGGTGTTCAGAGCTTATGTATGGGCCCTCACTATTATTCCAAATGGAAAATAAAGAAATAGATTGATTAACCTAAGGTACCTCACTAATTCAGCATTCCCGTGTCTGTGTTCATGCCCCTTATTATTTTGAGTTTATGCATAAGTATCTCTATGGATTTCATAGCTTTAGAATAAGTTGATCATTTAAACTGAACAGACTTTTCTGACGTATTAACATTTACTGGCTTTACATCATTATAAGACCAAATATCTATTTTGTTAAGTTGGGCTCCAATCCTGCAGAAACTTACATGAGTGAATATTCCCATTGAAGTCCATGAAACTATTCCCCAGCATAAAATTACAATGAGTATTTGCAAGGTCACTTATGTCAATTCTGTTACACTGGTGCAAATGAGAAAAGAATCAGGCAATTTATTTTTGTATATAAGAATAATCTTCGCTCATAAAATTACAAATCAGCAATTCTTAAAAAATGTATAGTGCTGGAATATCAGATTTATTTTGAACTGGTTCACCATTCTGCTTTTATTCTCTAGTGCTTCCATAATGCTGCACTTTTCCAGGTACAATCTTCTAGTCCTAGTGTCCTGCATATGACTCTACTTGGGTTCCAATTCAACAAAATAGTTAAGCATGCGCTTAAGGACTTCATTGAATTTGGGCCTTGAGAAGCATATTGTTTGATATCTTTTGTTATACCACATCTGCTTCATAGTCTGTCTCTAACAACTGTAATAGTTTTGTTCCACTATATGTAGTAAAAGGTGATCCAGGAATATACAATAAAAATAATAAAATGTAATTATTTAGAGGTATATTTCTTGTGCAAGTCTACCACAAATTGTTTTTGCTTTCTCACATTTTGTTTCTGAGACATTACTGAAAGTTAGATGAGAAGGGATACCCATCTCTATTTTCATCAGCCAAGCTTCTCTTAAAAAAACTCAAAACCCTAAATACAAAATGGCATGGAAGTGCATCGCAATTCACTGTTAATTGGCCATGTTTTTCATCTTTCATTTGGTGAGGAAATCCCCATGCAAATAGCTTTCACCAAATGTTTCATTGATGCTATTTTAATTAAGAATATTTTGTCCCTAATTTGTTTTCTTCTAGGTTATGTAGCTGCTGGAAAACAGGTGCAAGACAAGTTAGCACTTGCCAGCTCTTGTTTGTTTGTGTAGGTTTGGGATTTTTTTAAGGTTTGGAAGCAAAACTGCATTTGTTTACAAGTTTGCTTAATGACAGCATTATAATATTTAGAGTTCTTAGCAATATAAAAGGCATAAAAAGCTTCAAGATGTCTTTTTTAAAACAGCTGAAAAAACATATTTTTTGCTTTCCCACATTTACAGAAGGCAATTTGGGATACAATGCTAAGCTTCATTATAAATCTGTGTTACACCTGCAAACAAGTAGATCCTACCTATTAGCTTTAATTCATGAGTGTTCAGAACATAGGCCGTGTCCAGACTCAGGGTTTTTTTCGGGAAAAGTAGCCTTTTCCCGAAAAAACTTCCCCTGCGTCCAGACTCAAGCCGCGTTCTTTCAAAATTATT
The DNA here is from genome assembly GCF_049634645.1 of Pelodiscus sinensis. Lineage (NCBI taxonomy): Eukaryota > Metazoa > Chordata > Testudines > Trionychidae > Pelodiscus > Pelodiscus sinensis. The sequence goes on from NC_134723.1 coordinate 15,834,431, forward strand.
TCGAAAGAACGCGGCTTTTCTTTCGATGGCGGTAAACCTCGTTTCACGAGGAAGAACGCCTTCCTTCGAAAGTTCCTCTTTCGAAGGAAGGCGTTCTTCAATGTAAAGAGGCCGTCTTCGAAAGAGAGCATCCAGACTCGCTGGGTGCTCTCTTTCGAAAAAGCGGATTTCTCTTTCGAAAGATCCGCCTGCAGTCTAGACGCGATCTTTTGAAAGAGGCTCTTTCGAAAGCATCTTTCGAAAGAGCCTCTTTCGAAAGAAGCCTGCAGTCTAGACATAGCCATAGATATACTAACATCTCCATTCAGTTGTGGAGTTTCCTAATCCTTTATTTGACTTCTCCATTAACTTAGTCTCTGACTTTTTGGCACGTTAAGGCCACTGCATCTAACTAGCCTTTGTTGTTAAGTTCCAGAGCCTAATCATCAACTTCATGTGTGGTTGTCTGAGAGCAAAATAAAGTATCTACAAACACCAGCTCACTAAGGAGCACTGTTAGAATGGAGTTCTAGCGAAAGCAGGGGGGTAGGTGGTGGGATTTGGGGTAGTGCAAGCTTCTTCTCTGGGAGTTTTTTCAGTCCTGTCCTCACAAAGCCCTGCTGGGAGATGGAGTAAGTGGGGGGGCATAGCTCCAGGTGTGTGGGGGGAGGGGAAAGGAGGAGAAAAGGTGGGGAATCTCGGGGACCTTCCTGTGATTCTCTGTTTGTTTGTCTTCTTCTACAAGTGGTGCAGACCATCAACACCATCTTGATGCGCAGGGTCATCAACCTCGGCAATGTGGACACTGGCTTTGCCGATATGGACTTCCTGAACTGTGGGGGGAGGGAGGGAACTACTGAAGGCACAAATGTCCCCATCCTGGCCCCCAACCACAGGCAGGCTCTGGTCAAGAAACTTACTAGTTTCATCACTCCCAGCCAGCAGCTCAGCACATTTCTCAGGAGCCTGCCCCACCCCTGCACAGGCTGCAGAGCCATGTGGTCTGTGAATAAGAGCCTCAGTGAAGAAAGGACTGGTGCTTCGCACTCTGCCTGTTATTGAAACAGGCTGCTTTCATTGGCCAGAAACCGGCCAATGGGATTGTGCTGAGGGCAAGAGTAGCCCTGAAGCACCACTCCTTCCTCCCCTCAGGCTCTTATGTGAAAATTAAATGGCCCCGCAGACACTTTTCTGGGTGGTGGGGGGGGGGAAGGGGCAAACAGTGGAGTCTGCCTGGGGGCTCCTTGCTGTGTCTGTGGCTGGATTGTTTTGCCCAGGCCTGGTGTAGCACCAGTGCGGTCTCCCGGCTGTGAAGAAATGGGGGGTAAGGGCTGGGTTTGAGCTTTAAAAGAGCCGTATCTGGCTCCCTAGTGAGCCATATTTGGCTCGTGAGACAGATTGCTGACCCCTGAACTAGAGGATCTTAAGTTCAAGAATGAGCAGCTGAGTGAAGAGCTCCAGTTCAGCAAGCAGGAAAAAGAGCATTTGCTCCATACAGTGTATGACTGTGAGACATAGTTAGAGACTCTGTATTTCTGTAGAGAGAAGAGAAGAGAACCCTGGTATATCATGGCACAGAAACAATATAAGTAATGACTTCCATAAAGAGGAATTTGGGAGAGGAAAGACTTTGCTGACATGAGGCAAATATGGGGTACAATGGAAGAGTGTCTTCTATAGAAATTCTACCCCTCTTCCATCAGGAAGGGCAAGAGTGTGACGAGGTGGACTAAGCCCCTGGCTGGAGGCCTTAGGATCCTGCCATACCCTGCCCAGAAAAGGCAGTAGAGGTCCTCCAAAGGGGCTAGAGTGGCCACAGAGGAAGCAGCTAATAGGAGCCCAGCAAGCCAGTGAAGAGCTGCTGGGCCAGAAGGAGGCAGTTCGTCTTGGGGGCTGAAGAAGCCAAGACTCGGCTGGATCACAAGAGGGTCACCATAGCAGTGAGTGCAGGCACATGCATTCAGCGAAGGGGGGATGTTCACAAGAGGTGAGTGCCACCCCATCACACCCTGTCTGTGTCAATCTACATCTCTTTCCCCTTCTTGTACAAATATCCTGTTTAGGCCTCTCTCCAGTTTGTTAAATTATTTACAAAGTGATGTGATAAAAGCAACATAATTATTACATTATAAATAGCATCTCAAATTATTGGGTAAAGTAGTAAAAAAGCAATTAAAAAATAAGGTGACTATGGCACTTGCATTTAAATCAAGCTAATCTGACCTTTAAATGTTTGACTAAAATCCAAAATTTGAGAATTAAAAGAGGGTTTATTCTGAGTAGGAACTTTTGACACACAAACTTGGTCAGGTATTTGATGACTAGCATAAATATGCACTTTAAAAATAAAATTAATATAATAGAGGTATAAATTTCAAGGCCAGAAGGGACCACTGCAATCATCTAGTCTGACCTCCAGTACAACACAGGACAAAGTAATTCCTAGAACATTGCTTTTAGAAAACTATCCAGTCTTGATTTAAAAACTATCAATGATGGAGAATCATAGACAAAGGTGTAGGACAGGGGTGGGCAAAAATTTTTGAAGTGGCCCTGGGCCGCCCCAGAAGGTGCAGGGCCAGAATGTTTCGTGGTTTCCCCACCCCCAGACCATAATTGTTCTGGGGATGGGGGAATCCTTTTGCCCCCCCTTCCCACTAGGCACCTATGCCCCTGGCAGGGCAGGAAGAGACTTCACACACTCTGATTGGCCTGCAGGGTAGGGGAAGAGCAGGAAGCATCCTCCTGCCCTATCCCTGCTCTGCCACTTCACAGTGCCACACGCTGCTGGCAGGGTGGGAGGAGACGTCACGCTTTCCCCCACCCCCAAGTCCTGATTGGTCAGGGGGCGGGGGAGCTGTGCAAAGCTTCCCTAGCCTTGCTTCTGCCCTGAACAAGCGTACAGCACATTAAAGTGCCGTGCGCTCCTCACAGGGCGGGGGAAGGAAGGAGCGGAGGAAACTTGGGGCTTGGGAGCAGGAGAGCACGTGATGTCTCCTCCTGCCCTGCCAGCAGCGTGCGGAGCTTCAACGCGCTACATGCTGCTCACAGGGCAGGAGGAAGCTTCGCACACTCTCCTGCCTTCAAGGCCCTAATTGGCCTGGGGGCGGGGGAGTGGCAGGGCCGCTTGGCAGGCTGAATCCAGCCTGCAGAGGCCCTTTTGCCCACCCCTAGTGTAGGGTGTGCTTCAGCACACTCAGTGACCCAGAGTAGCACCCAGGATCCTGGCCCCCAACACTGTTTGCTGGGGGTTTTGCTGCTGGCTCTCCCAGATGCTGGTCTTGCACACTAGGGGTTCTGCTGCTGCTTCCTTGTGCCAGGTTCCCAGCTGTCACCCTGCATGCCAGAGAGTTCTGCTGCTATTCCCGTATGCTGGAGCTTTGCTCCCAGCCTCAGCTGGGAGTATGCAGAGGTCAGGGGGCTCAGCACTAGCATATTTAAAAATGTTCTTGTGCCACTGTGGAGAATCCACTGTGATCCATGGCATACCGTTCCAGTGCTTAATTACCCTGATTGCTAAAAAATGTATGCCTTATTTCCATTGTTAATTTGTCTAGATTCAATTTTCAGCCACTGGAACATGTTACACCTTTCTTAGGTAGACTGAGGGGCTTCTTATAAGATACTTTTAGGCTGAAATCAAGTCGGCCCTTAACCTTCTCCTTGTTAAGTTAAATAAATTGAACTCTCTGAGTCTGTCACTCTAATGCATGTTTTTAAATCCTTTACTCATTCTTGTGGCTCTTTCTGAACTTTCTCCAAAATATCAACATCCTTCTGGAGTTGTCCACACCAGAGGAAGTCACAGCATTCCAGCAGTACTTGTACCAGCACCACATAAAGACACTTCTATGCATCCACAGTTTCTGTTAGTGCTTTTGGCCACAGAGTCATATCCGGAGCTCATGTTCAGCTGATGATCCACAATGACCCCAACTCTTTCAGAGTCACTATTTCCCAAGATTCAGCCTCCCATCCCCATTGCATAAGTATGGCCTACATTCTTTGCTCTTAGATGCAGACATTTACGTTTAACCCCATTAACATTTTTATCATATTGTTTTGCTTGTTCCCCAGCTTATCAAATGATTTAAAATGCTCTGTTTCAGGTAGTTACCACTCCCTGAACTTAAATGATCAGATAATGTGCTATGTTATTAACAACTGATATAGTATGAATACATGACACGGCTAGTATGACACTTATAAAATGCACTTCATGCACAGAGCACTGATCAAATTACTGATTGCTACTCATTACCTATGTTCTGAAACTAACAGCTGAGCCATTATGATGTGCCATCGCTGTTGCAAGTTGTGGCAATACGTATCTTAGTGGGGTGAATTTTAATAACCTGTGAAAGCTACCTCCTATAGGGTATGTCTAAACTACAAGGTTAGTACGAACTAATGGACGTTAGTTCGAACTAACTTTCATAGGCGCTGCACTAGCGCTCCGTTAGTTCGAATTTAATTCGAACTAACGGAGCGCTTAGTTTGAACTAGGTAATCCTCATTCCACGAGGATTAAGCCTAGTTTGAACTAGCTAGTTCGAATTAAGGGGTGTGTAGCCCCTTAATTCGAACTAGTGGGAGGCTAGCCCTCCCCAGGTTTCCCTGGTGGCCACTCTGGCCAACACCAGGGAAACTCTACTGCCCCCCTCCCGGCCCTGGACCCCTTAAAGGGGCACGGGCTGGCTACGGTGCCCATGCCAGGTGCAAGCCTGCCAGCACCCAGCCAGCAGACTCTGCACCTGGCACGGATCGAGCCACCCACCCGATGCCCCCCAGCCCTCCCCCTCTTCCCGGGACCAGGCTGGCGGCTCCCGGGAGCTTGCCCGGGACCGCAAGAGGCGGGCACCCGCCTGGCCTAGTGCAGACATCGTGGACCTCGTCCACGACCTCCACACTAGGCACAGGAAAGTGGCCGGCTAGGGCAGGAGAGCTGCCAGCCTGGCCACCCAGGAGCAGGTGTGGAAGAGAATCAAGGGGGTTCACTGAGATCCCCGACCCTGAGCTCTGAGCTTACAATGGCCTCCCTGGGTCAGACCAAAGGTCCATCTAGCCCAGTAGCCTGTCTGCCGACAGCAGCCAACCCTAAGGACCCTGGAGGGGATGGACCGAAGACAGTGACCAAGCCATTTGTCTCGTGCCATCCCTCTCCAGCCTTCCTAAACCTTGGGCAGGGACACCACTCCTACCCCCTGGCTAATACCACTCCATGGACCCAACCTCCATGACTTGATCTCACTTCCCTTTAAACTCTGTTCCAGTTCTAGCCTTCACAGCCTCCTGCAGCATGGAGTTCCACAGGTTGACTCTTTGCTTTGTGAAGAACAACTTTCTGTTACTAGTTTGAAGCCTGCTACCCATTCCTTTCCTTTGGTGTCCTCTAGTCCTTCTTTATGGGAACTAATGAAGAACTTTTCTGTATGCACCCTCTCCACCCAACTCCTGCTTTTAGAGACCTCTATCCTGTCCCCCCTCCATCTCCTCTTTTCTAAGCTGAGAAGTCCCAGTCTCTTTAGCCTCTCTTCATATGGGACCTGTTCCCAACCCCTGATCATTTTAGTTGCCCTCCCCTCTCCCAGCCTCTCTCTTCCCCTCTCCCACCTCCTTTTCCCAGTCTCCCCCAGTTTTGTTCAATAAAGACAGATTCCATTTTTTAACACAATTGTCCTTTATTTTGTACATCAAGAAGAGGGGCTAGGGAAGGGCAAGTGGAAGGAGGTGAGGGAGGAATGGGTCACGAGCCCCCGATGGGGAGGACTGGGCTGGCTCTGCAGGCTTCTGGGGGTGGAAGCTCTCCTGCAGCCCCCCAATTTCCCCCTCTCCCCAGATGGCAGCCTGCGGCAAGTGCAGCCGGGCTGATGGCCGAGTGCTGTGATGTGCACAGTGTGGGCACTCAGGGCACTCCAAGCCAGGACTGCTTTGCAAGCGGGGCACCCCTGAGAACTGTCTGTCCGGGGTGGGGGTCAGGACCCTTTAAGCACAGCCCTGGGCTAGCCTGAGACAGCATCTCCACGCTCTAAGTCCCTGCCGGCACTGCTTCCGGCCATCCTTAACCCCGCTTCAGGGTCCACTTAATGTGGACTTGCTAGTTCGAATTAGCAAAACGCTAAGTCGAACTAGTTTTTAGTTCTAGATGCGTTAGTTCGAATTAGCTTAGTTCGAATTAACTAAGTTAGTTCGAATTAGCGCTGTAGTGTAGACATACCCTAAAGGATGAAAGGCTGATTGAAGGGTCCAAATGAGGTTTAATAGCTGAATTTTGCTAAAATATGTGCAGAGCATTTATGGCAAGAAATGTTTCAAAACCCAGTATGGAATTTTTATTTTATTTTATTTATTTTTTGGTATCCTCCAAAGTGAATACAGCACAATGGGTCAGTTTTCTATTGAGCTCAAGACTTTTCATCAGAATGTTAACTGACACCACCTAGAATGCTGACAGAAAAGACCAATGTAGAGTCTATCAGCTTTACATTCTCCCTTGCTGCAGGTTTCCACAGTGACCACTGATACTTTATATAACTATAACTGCTGCCAGTAATAACTTTCACTTCTTAGGCAGTGGTTGAAGTAAATCTTTATGAGGGCAGATAAAAACTGACAATTGCCCTTTAATATCTGTTTAATTTTTAAATTAAATATTTTTCTTTAAAAAAAATCTATTTTAAATAGAAATTGTGAAGCCAAATTAAGCCTTAAACATATTATAATTATTTAAATGAAAATAACAAATGAAATTAAATGAAAATAATATTGAAGTAGCACTTACTGCTGTCATGGTTTTTAAAATGTCACCTCAACTGAACTGCTAAATCATTGTTTAAGTACCAGTGTTCCCTCTAATTTTTTATATCCATGTGCGAAATGAATTTTGTTATGTGTACTAATACAGAGGTGATGAGTGGACAGATGGGAATTTGGGGTTTGGAGTGTAGGAGAAGGCTCAGGTCTGGGACAGAGGGGCTACATCTTCACTGCAAGCTTTTTGCGGAAGAGATCTTCCACAAAAACTTCTTGCACAAAAGCGCGTCCACACTACAAAAGTGCATTGCAAAAGCGATGAGCTTTTGTGCAAGAGAGCATCCACACTGCATGCATGCTCTTGCTCAAGAAAGCTCTGATGGCCATTAACAGAATGGCCATCAGAGCACCTGTGCTTTTTCTGATAGGCTCTTCCTGGGCAAGAAACCTCTGTTGAGTGTCCACACGTGCCTTTTTGCGCAAGAACTATAGCACGGAGTTATTCGTCATAGAAAGAGGTATACCTACACTGCAAAAAGCCCTCTGTTCTACCCTTCTACTGTAAATTTTCTTGCGCAAAAACTCACTTGAGGTTTGGACATAGACGTAACCTTATAGTCTTGGCTTTTATCATCTGGCAAGGAGTTCCTTGTCAGGAACTCAGGTTGACTGCACATTGCGTGGAAAAATGATTTCTTTTTCTTTGTTTTAAACCTGCTGCTTGTTAATTTCATTTGGTGATTCATTTGTATTATGAGGAGTAAGTAAAAATTTCTGATCTACTTTCTGTCCACCAGTCATGATTTTATAGATCACTATTATAGCCTCCCTTAGTCATCTCTTTTCTAAGATGAAAAGTTCCAGTCTTATTAATATTTCCTCATATGGCAGCTGTTCCAACCCCTAATAATTTTTGTTGCCTTTTTACAATGTTTTTCCAATTTCAATCAATCTTTTGTAGACTGAGTCCTCATGGAATGCTGACAGAAAAAACCAATGAAGATTCTGTCAGCTTTACATTCTCCCTTGCTGCAGGTTTCCACACTGACCTCTGATACTTTTTTTATAAATATAACTTCTGCCAGTAATAACTTTCACTTCTTAGTAGTTGAAGTAAATCTTTATGAGGGTAGATAATTAAACCTGCTTCAGACTATGTTCAATTCTTCTCCATAGTGAGAACATGGAGGTTTGAATTTGTAAAATCAGATGACCAGAAGTCGAACTTAGTAACTTCAGACTAATCTCCTAGTGTAGACATGGCCTTAGATGCTTTTGGAAATTTTACCCCAGATGCTTACCTCCATGTAAATTAGTGTAGTTATATTGACTTTCAATGAGATTTAAGGCCCCTAAAATATTTAGGTGTTTTTAAAATGTGAGCTCTGGTTTTTAGTTTTCTGGATGATTAGTCAGATGACACTTTCGAAATAAATTATACAGCAAATACTTGTATTTAGTGGATCAATTATAGTTCTTAAATTAATTCCTGAATGTTACTTAGGACTAAGCTGGGAGTAGCCTCTCACTCTGTGTGCTCTAGAAATTGGCATTTCTAAGAAGCAATAGTTTAAAGTGCTGAAAAAATATTTTTCTAAATCATACCCTGATGAGACACTAAACCTGTCTCTATGTGGGCAGTTGTATCCTCCATTACTGCTTTAATAGATCTAGTGTCCTCTTTGATCTCCTTTAATATTGTGCACTTTATTACTTTTGCAATCCAGAAACCAATAATATGTAACATTACTGACATAATTGTAGATTTTGACTGTGCAGCCATATGTGCTCTTTTCCAGCAGAAATTTTATCTCTTTTAATACTATAAAATATTTTAGGTATATTGCTGCAGTCCCGACACTGTGGTGTGATCTGGCCTTGTATCATTTACAGCAAAGTCTGATAGTATCTCATAATTGCATTTCTGAAACACAGGAGATTGGCACAGTCAGCAGTGGATTTAGGGCAGGGCGAGCGGGGCGGCTGCCCCGGGCCCCGCACTTCCTGAGGCCCTGCGCATGCGCAGTGATGCCACGGCGCATGCGCCGTGACGCCATGGCGCATGCGCCGTGTCAAAGGCGGGGCCCCGCAAAATTTCACTGCCTGGGGCCCCGCGGTGCTGCCCTGGGCCTCACGGCACTCTCATCCGCCCCTGGGCACAGTAGATGCCACTGCCTGATATTCTGGTTTACCTGTTTTTGTTGTTAAGATTCTCATATAGGTACATATTACTTGCAGAGATGGTGTCGTAGCCATGTTGATCCCAGGATATTAGAGAGAGAATATGGGCCAAGTAACCTCTTTTATTGGACCAACATGTGTAGCTTGAAAATTTCTCTCTTTCACCAACAGAAGTTTGTCAAAGAAAAGAAACTACGTCACCCACCTTGTCTTTCTGATGCTGGCACATTGATATTAATTGTTTTTAAGTTTAGATGTGGCTCTTAGTATCACTGCTATCCCTAACAGAGGTATTTGTTTGAACCGAGTGTTCTTAATAACCTTACTTATTCCATTTTCTAGTTTAAGTACTTCCTCACAACTCTATTTAGTTTGTGTGACATGGGTATACGTTAGTTGAGTTGGAGTTAATCCCTTGGACTAGAAGCCTTTCAGAGAAAACTAAAATAAAAGCCCTGGACTGAAGTATTTTTCCTACTAATCTAAATTTAGGATTGGAGACCTCTTTTACATTTCCCTTTTCCATTGATTTCAGTATGTACAAAACCATGGGGCCATCCCTAGCACACACTAGAAGTCTGTAAGTGTCTCATGACAGAGCATATAGAGCAACTCAGAAAAAGACATTCTGTCTAGTCAGACTGGAACACAAGTCTTTATCTACGTTAGACATGTAGAGAACTGTGTTGCCCCCAAAACGTCCTTGGAAAACGGCCTATGCCTGGGGATTGTGGAGAAACTCCATTATTGTTTGTTGAATCTTCCTGTACATGAAGAGGTAAAGGTGTCTGAGGTAACATTGCTCTGCATAGTACTTGCTTGTGTATGCTTGCTCTTCTGAGGGGAACATTCCATCTTCTGGATGTGGGAGTGACAGGCGTAAATGTAAGAGTAATAGCAAATGATGATGATACCATCATCAAAGAGAGTGAGTAGTGACAAATCTACCCCACCTGGCCTGAAAACAAGCTTCTTGGGCCTTGAAAAGATTTTTAGTCATTGTGTTTTGCTGTTTAGTATTTTAGATATTTTTGAAATAGTGAATGAGTTTTAAAATAAACAGTTTAGTTATAAATGTGAACTGCAAGTCAAAGTACTTCTGGATGACCATGACTTTAACAGAGTTCAAAAAAGAACTGGATAAATTCATGGAGGTTAGGTCCATCAAAGGCTATCTGGTATTGGCCACTGTCAGAAGACAGGATACTGGACTAGACAGAGCTTTGGTCTGACCCAGTACTGCTGTTCTTATGTTATGTGTTTTTCACGTTCTCTCTTGCTACAGGCTGCTAGGATTCACATTTTTCTAATTTTAGAGCTAAGTAGAGTTTGTTTTCAAACATGAAGAATTAAGACCTATGCTATGTGGTTATGTTTTTCTCTTTGAAAAGAGGATCTGAAGACTAGGACAATATGTGTGGTTTTTTTTTAACCTGGCATAGTACATTCTGCCTGCATGAGCTTGAATTAGATTGTGATAATCATTTAGTGCTAGTTTATGTGAATATTCATTTGTCTCCCTGGAGGAAAATTATGTTGTTTGAAGAATCACAAAAAAAACCCAGATGCAGACTCTGACAACCATAATATATCTATTCCTGTGAATATTCTTTGGCATGAACGTAAAGCAAGGGAAGGCACCTCTAGTTTTTAAGACTGCAGGAAGAATGTCAGAACTGTCAGATGTTTTTATACTCAGTGATTCCTCTCTGTCCATCAGGTGATCTTTCAGTCAGCCCTCCAGGGAAGAACAAACATTTTATTCTAGACTATTTTTATTACACTAGTTTTGATGTTATTCACATGATTGTGGAAACCAGGGGTTAGTAGACAAAACAAATATAATCTCTTTTGCCACAGAATAATGCATCTGTGGGGATAAACTAAACATGACCCCAAGAATTGTCAAGACAAATTGATTGCGCAAGCACTATTGAAGTTTTTAAAGACCTAGTTTTCTAAGCTGGGGTTTTTAAAAGTGTTTCATCATTTTATACTTTCAATTTTAGATCTACATTATTTATGCTACCAGTGGTTCCTTTAAAAAGATTTTAAAGGTACAAGATTATTTAAAAAATAAGGTCATCTTCTGTCTGACTTCTTAGCAGTGAAAAGACCATCTGAGAAAGAGGTTGCAGAAGTAGAAATAAGCTGTAGCCATCTCCTTGTTGAAGGTGTCCTTCCCGGATGGCAGAAAACCTGGATGGGAATGTGTCAGACAAAATAATAATTCAGCTGCTCTTACCAATGTGGTGTCCTTGGTAGTCCTGTTTGCAACCAAAAACTGCTTTTAATTTCCCCAGCAAATAGCCTCAAATACAACATGCTCACCACCAGTGAGGTGATACCCTCTGGTGAAAAGAATAATTAGCTATTCTAGTGGGTAGAATTTACGTACTCAGTGAGCCTCATCTTGAGGTATTTCCAAAATCAAATGTAAAGCAAATGAGAAAAATTAGAAAAGCATAAGAGATAGAGGAATAAAAATATGTAATAATTTCAAAGCTTCTCAGTAGGTAAAATAATGAAAGTTTTGATGATGATTGGTAAGTATTTGCACATATTGGGCAGCTAAATTAAGTTTGGGAAGCAGAATATAACATATGTAGGTTGTTAGTCCTTCCAAATCTGAAGTCATTCTGTATCACAGATTATATAATAAGACTCTTATTGATAACAGAAAATCAAGAGCAATTCCTGGAAATGTATACTTGAACTTCATTTAAACTCGCTGAAAAAGAATTCTCTTTAAATAAGTCTTGTCCATTATAGACACTCTGAGGTCTGCCAATATGATGGACATTCTACGCAATTTCTCTTGGTGATGAAAAGAGGCAGACGGCTCTTGTCACCAAAAGTAGTCGATAGTTAATCACAACATTTTCTGCTTAGGGATTAGTTTTTATACAACTGACCTCCATATGGGTGTAAACCTGAAAGATGCTGATGACTTTTTGGCCTTATTATCCAATAAGACATGCAGGGGAAATGAAGCATATAATTGGTTCAAGTAAAAAAAGTGTAATACACACAAGAAATGGAGCTCTGGTATGCTGCGTCTTCACTGCCTTGTAAGCTCAAAATATAACCTGCATGTTCCCCTGAATTGCATTCACACACACAAATCTCTAGTTCAAATTGAGTGTGTTTTAAATTCAAGGTGGTTATCCCATGAAGAGGTTGTTGGTTGATGCTCCAGTGTTGATGACTCTTGAGTTAGTAGTGCAGTGGAAAGCAGATACTCTGTGCAGTGGAAGTGCAGTTTTGCATCATGAGAGCTCTCACTCGAGCTAAGTAATCTTAAGAGGAGTAAACTTTAGTATAAATAATTCAAGTTAACACAGCAGTGAAAATAAGACTTTAGGATGTATTGACATTATTACATGATTGCTGTATGCAAGACTAGCACAACAAGCATACAGGGGAAATGTCACAATGAAAGTGAGATGTGGCTAAAGGAGGCAGTAACAGAGGGTATGTCTACACTACAGCGCTAATTCGAACTAACTTAGTTCGAATTAGTTAATTCGAATTAAGCTAATTCGAACTAACACGTCTAGAACTAAAAACTAGTTCGAATTAGTGTTTTGCTAATTCGAACTAGCATGTCCACATTAAGTGGACCCTGAACCAGGCTTAAGGATGGCCAGAAGCAGTGCCGGCAGGGCATCAGAGGAGGACTTAGAGCGTGGAGATGCTGTCTCAGGCTAGCCGAGGGCTGTGCTTAAAGGGTCCCGACCCCCACCCCGGACAGACAGTTCTCAGGGGTGCCCCACTTGAAAACCAGTCCTGGCTTGGTGTGCCCGGAGTGCCCACACTGTGCACATCACAGCACTCGGCCATCAGCCTGGCTGCACTTGCCGCAGGCTGCCATCTGGGGAGAGGGGGCAATTAGGGGGCTGCAGGAGAGCTTCCACCCCCAGAAGCCCACAGAGCCAGCCCAGTCCTCCCCATCGGGGGTGCGTACCCCATTCCTCCCTCACCTCCTTCCACTTACCCTTCCCTAGCCCCTCTTCTTGATGTACAAAATAAAGGACAATTGTGTTCAAAAATGGAATCTGTCTTTATTGAACAAAACTGGGGGAGACTGGGAAAAGGAGGTGGGAGAGGGGAAGAGAGAGGCTGGGAGAGGGGAGGGCAACTAAAATGATCAGGGGTTGGGAACAGGTCCCATATGAAGAGAGGCTAAAGAGACTGGGACTTCTCAGCTTAGAAAAGAGGAGATGGAGGGGGGACAGGATAGAGGTCTCTAAAAGCAGGAGTTGGGTGGAGAGGGTGCATACAGAAAAGTTCTTCATTAGTTCCCATAAAGAAGGACTAGAGGACACCAAAGGAAAGGAATGGGTAGCAGGCTTCAAACTAGTAACAGAAAGTTGTTCTTCACAAAGCAAAAAGTCAACCTGTGGAACTCCTTGCTGCAGGAGGCTGTGAAGGCTACAACTAGAACAGAGTTTAAAGGGAAGTGAGATCAAGTCATGGAGGTTGGGTCCATGGAGTGGTATTAGCCAGGGGGTAGGAGTGCTGTCCCTGCCCAAAGTTTGTGGAAGGCTGGAGAGGGATGGCACGAGACAAATGGCTTGGTCACTGTCTCCGGTCCATCCCCTCCAGGGTCGCTAGGGTTGGCCACTGTCGGCAGAGAGGCTACTGGGCTAGATGGACCTTTTGTCTGACCCAGGACGGCCATTGTAAGCTCAGGGCTCAGGGTCGGGGGGTCTCAGTGGACCACCTTGATTTTCATGCACTCCTGCTTCTGGGTGGCCAGGCTGGCAGCTCTCCTGCCCTAGCCGGCCACCTTGCTGTGCCTAGTGCGGAGAACGTGGACGAGGTCCACGATGTCTGCACTAGCCCAGGCGGGTGCCCGCCTCTTGCAGTCCCGGGCAAGCTCCCGGGAGCCGCCAGCCTGGTCCCGGGAAGAGGGGGAGGGCTGGGGGGGCATCGGGTGGCTGGCTCGATCCGTGTCAGGTGCAGAGTCTGCTGGCTGGGTGCTGGCAGGCTTGCACCAGGCACGGGCACCGTAGCCAGCCCGTGCCCCTTTAAGGGGTCCGGGGCCGGGAGGGGGGCATAGAGTTTCCCTGGTGTTGGCCAGAGTGGCCACCAGGGAAACCTGGGAAGCCTTAGCCTCCCACTAGTTCGAATTAAGGGTCTACACAGCCCTTAATTCGAACTAGCTAGTTCGAACTAGGCTTAATCCTCGTAAAATGAGGTTTACCTAGTTCGAACTAAGCGCTCCGCTAGTTCGAATTAAATTCGAACTAGCAGAGCGCTAGTGTAGCGCCTATTAAAGTTAGTTCGAACTAACGTCCGTTAGTTCGAACTAACTCTGTAGTGTAGACATACCCAGAAAGAGTTTGTTTTTTGCCTAATGCTTACAAAAAGCGGAAACTTGGACAGATGACTAGGGAAGGGTATAAATATATAGCTCAAGAATGCAGGGGAGTTATCAGGAAGGCGCAATCGTAATTGCGACTCGCAAGGGATGTGAAGGATAACAAGAAAGGTTTCTACAGGCATGTTAGCAAGAAAAAAGTGATCAGAAAGGATGTGGGGCCCCTACTGGATGAAGGTGGTAACCTAGTGACAGATGATGTGGGAAAAGGTGAAGTACTTAATGCTTTCTTTGCCTCTGTCTTCACAGACAAGGTCAGCTCCCAGACTAATGCGCTAAGTGACGCAATATGGGACAAAGGTGGACAGTCCTTGGTGGGGAAAGAACAGGTTAGGAGCTATTTAAAAAAGCTAGCCATACACTAATCCATGGGCCCTGATTTAATACATCTGTAGAAGCTGTAGAAACCATTTTCATATTTAGCTAGAAGCCATCTTGTATATCAGAAACCATTTCAGCTTTTCTCTCAAGCACGTAGACCAGAGTGAACTTTCTGTCTCCTCGTGAGAAGAAGCCTATAGGATAGGCTATTGGTATGTGTTAATTAGGCTGGTTGGGACAGGAGATGTACTCCCTCGTACCTGTCCGCCATCTTGTTGATAAGGCTTTGTTTTTCCAAATTTAATTGAAGATTTCTGTAATTGGATGCCCTGACGTCAGACTGTTTGGCTAAGGGTATAAAGATACTAGGACTGATCGTATTAGCAGCTTTACTGGGCCCGGCTTTGCTGGGACCACGTTTGGCTCACTTTGCTTTACTGATCAATAAAGCAATCAGTTGTTAGCCGCCTAAACAGAGAGGAGCGTGTTTTTTTTGCTTCAACACATCCGAGAGTACTGAGGAAGTTGGTAAATGAGGAGCCTTTGGCCATTATCTTTGAAAAGTCATAGAGATCAGGAGAGATCTTGGATGATTCGAAAAAGGCAAATGTAGTGCCCATCTTTAAGAAAGGAAAGAAGGACGATCCAGGGAACTATAGGCCGGTCAGTCTTATCTCAGTCCCTGGAAAAATCATGGAGGGGATCCTCAAGGAATCCATTTTGAAGCACTTGAAAGAGGGGAAGGTTATCCCGAATAGTCAGCATGGATTCATGAAGGGCAAATCATGCCTGACCAATCTGATTAGCTTCTATGATGAGGTAACTGGCTCGGTGGATATGGGCAAGTCAGTGGATGTGATATACCTTGACTTTAGCAAGGCTTTTGATACGGTCTCCCACAATATTCTTGCCAGCAAGTTAAGGGAATGTGGATTGGATAAATGGACGGTCAGATGGATAGAAAGCTGGCTGGAAGGTCGGGCCCAGCGGGTAGTAATCAACGGCTTAATGTCAGGATGATGGTCGGTTTCTAGAGGAGTGACCCTAGATTCGGTTCTGGACCAGTTTTGTTCAACATCTTTATTAATGACCTGGATGAGGGGATAGATTGCACCCTCAGCAAGTTTGTGGATGACACTAAGGGTACGTCTAAACTACATGCCTCCATCGATGGAGGCATGTAGATTAGCCAGATCGGCAGAGGGAAATGAAGCTGCGATTAAAATAATCGCGGCTTCATTTAAATTTAAATGGCTGCCCCGCTCTGCCGATCAGCTGTTTGTCGGCAGATCGGGGCAGTCTGGATGCGCCGCGCCGACAAAGAAGCCTTTCTTGATCGGCACAGGTATGCCTCGTGAAACCAGGTTTACCTGTGCCGATCAAGAAAGGCTTCTTTGTCGGCGCGGCACGTCCAGACTGCCCCGATCTGCCGACAAACAGCTGATCGGCAGAGCGGGGCAGCCATTTAAATTTAAATGAAGCCGCGATTATTTTAATCGCGGCTTCATTTCCCTCTGCCGATCTGGCTAATCTACATGCCTCCGTTGACGGAGGCATGTAGTCTAGACACACCCTAAACTAGGGGGAGATGTAGACATGCTGGAGGGCAAAGATAGAGTCCAGAGTGACCTAGACCAATTGGAGGATTGGCCCATAAGAAATCTGATGAGGTTCAACAAGGATAAATGTAGAGTCCTGCATTTGGAACGGAAGAATCCCAAGCACTGTTACAGGTTGGCAACCAACTGGCTAAGTAGCAGTTCTGCAGAAAAGGACCTGGGAATTACAGTGAATGAGAAGCTGGATATGAGTCAACACCGTGCCCTTGTAGCCAAGAAGGCTAATGGATATTAGGTTGCATTAAGAGGAGCATTGCCAGTAGATCCAGAGATGTGATTATTCCTCTTTATTCGGCTCTGGTGAGGCCACATCTGGAGTATTGTGTCCAGTTCTGGGCCCCCAATTACAGGAAAGATGTGGATGCATTGGAGAGGGTCCAGCGGAAAGTGACCAAAATGATTAGGGGGCTAGAGCATATGACCTACAAGGAGAGGCTAATGGAGTTGGGTCTATTTAGTCTGCAGAAGAGAAGAGTGAGGGGGGATTTGATAGCCTTCTACTTCCTTAAGGAAGGTTCCAATTAGGCTGGAGAAAGGCTGTTCACAGTAGGGCTGGCAGAACAAGGAACAATGGTCTCAAGTTGTGGTGAGAGAGGTTCAGGTTGGATATTAGGAAAAATTATTTCACTAAGAGGGTGGTGAAGCACTGGAATGAGTTACCTAGGGAAGTAGTGGAGTCTTCATCCCTAGAGGTGGTTAAGTCTTGGCTTGACAAAGCCCTGGCTGTGTTGATTTAATTGGGATTGGTCCTGCCTTGGGTAGGGGGCTGGACTTGATGATCTTCTGAGGTCTCTTCCAGCTCTATGGTTCTATGATGCTATTCACTATCTCTAGGTGTGAGCATAGTGCAAGAAAGGGTATGTCTACACTACAAAGTTAGTTCGAACTAACTTTCCAAGGCGCTACACTAGCGCTCCGTTAGTTCGAACTTAATTCGAACTAACGGAGCGCTTAGTTCGAACTAGGTAAACCTCATTTTACGAGGATTAAGCCTAGTTCGAACTAGCTAGTTCGAATTAAGGGCTGTGTAGACCCTTAATTCGAACTAGTGGGAGGCTAAGGCATCCCAGGTTTCCCTGGTGGCCACTCTGGCCAACACCAGGGAAACTCTATTGCCCCCCTCCCGGCCCCGGAGCGCTTAAAGGGCCACGGGCTGGCTACACAGTTTGTGCCAGTTGCAAGGCTGCAAGCACCCGTGCCAGCAGACCCTGCACCTGCCACACCATGAGCCAGCCACCCGATGACACCCAGCCCTCCACTGCTCCCCAGGACCAGCCTGGCGGCTCCCAGGAGCCTGCCTGGGGGCGCAAAAGGCGGGCGCCCGCTTGGTCAAGTGCGGAGATCGTGGACCTCATCGAGGTTTGG
Organism: Pelodiscus sinensis; assembly: GCF_049634645.1. Lineage (NCBI taxonomy): Eukaryota > Metazoa > Chordata > Testudines > Trionychidae > Pelodiscus > Pelodiscus sinensis. The sequence goes on from NC_134723.1 coordinate 15,852,035, forward strand.
GGGGAAGCCTCCAATATCCACGATCTCCGCACTAGCCACAGAAACGTGGCCGTCTACGGCCGCATGGCTGACAGCCTGGCCGCCAGGGGCCACCAGCGCAGCTGGGAGCAGGTCCGGTACAAAATTAAGGACCTGCGGCAGTCCTACTCCCGGGTCTGCCAGCCAGGGGCCAACCCGGAGGCCTGCCCCCACTTCCACGCCCTGGACCGCCTCCTGGGGGCTCATGCCATCCCTGCCCCCCGGGACGTGATAGACCCCGGGGCAGAGGGCCAGCTCCTGGAGACGGAGGAGGAGGAGGAGCGCTCTGAGAGCCAGGAGCCTGCCGCCAGCCTGCCCAGGACCCAGGACCCCCGAGGCACCCCACAGAGCCGCTCGCCTGTGTCGTCCGAGGCCGGGGAGGCGTCCACCTGTGAGTACCATCGTGTTCCCCTTATGTGTACGGGGGGCTGGGGCGAGAGGGAGCCCCGGGACCGTGCGCCTGGGCCTTGCCCACCAAGGAGCAGCAGCTGGGGATCCTGCAGGGGCCCTGGCCTTGCAGAGGGGAGCTGGGTTTCACACACCTCGGCCCTTGGGGTAATTGACCGCTGGTCTTGTTGCACCACAGCTGCAGCACCTGGGCCTGCAGGGCGCACCACACCGCCTGCAGCAGCTGCCCATGCCCGGGCAAGCAAGAGAGCCAGGAATGAGGAGGAGTACCAAAGGCGGCACCTCCGGTTCATGGACCACCAGCTCCGCACCCAGGACCACTGGGTCCAGGAGGACCTGAGGCTGCGCCAGAGGAGTCTGGAGGCCCTGGAGGAGCAGGGCCGTGCCCTGCGAGGCCACCTCCAGAGCCTGCTCGACCGCTTCCCATTTCCTCCTCCCCCTGCTCCCCCTGCTCCCTCTGCTCCTCCTGCTCCCCCTGTTCCCCCTCCTGCTCCCGCTACTCCTGCTCCCCCTCCTGCTTCCGCTCCTGCTTCCTCCACACCCCCTGTCCCTCCTGCCCCCCCCTCCACAACCATTTCCCACCGACGCCCCCGGACCTGCAGTGTGGCGAGACGGGAGAGGCAGCCGGACTCCCACCACTGAGCTTTCCTTTCCCTTCCTCCCTTCCCTCCCCTTCTAGCTCCCTCGTCCCAGATTTCCCCCTCCCCTCTCCCACCCTCTCCCCTTCCTCCCCCCACCCCAGTTATGTTAAATAAAAAGACTTTTTGTTTGAAAAACAGGTGTCTTTATTTTACGGTACGTAGGGAGGGGAAAGGGGAAGGGGGGTAGGGTGGAAGAAGGCCCCAGTGGGGCATGCAAGGGAGATTTCAGTCCTCCTCTTCCACCAGGAAGCTCTCCCGCAGGGCTTCCCGGATCCGGACGGCCCCCCGCTGGGCTTCCCGGATGGCAGCGGTGCGGGGCTGACCGTAGTGTCCAGCCATGCGGTCAGCCTCAGCCATCCAGGCTGGCAGGAAAGCCTCCCCCTTCCGCTCACACAAATTGTGGAGCCCACAACATGCTGCCACCACAGGAGGGATGTTGTGCTCGGCGAGGTCGAGGCGGGTGAGGAGGCACCTAAATCGGGCTTTCAGTCACCCGAAGGCCCCCTCCACCACGATGTGGGCCCTGGTCAGCCTGGCATTGAAGGCCTGGCGGGAGGGATTGAGGTGCCCCGTGTAGGGCTTTATGATCCAGGGCTGCAGTGGGTAGGCGGCATCCCCCACCAGGCACACGGGCATGTCCACGTCCCCGACCCTGATGTGGCGGTCGGGGAAGAAGGTCCCGGCCTGCAGCCGCTGGCACACGGAGGAGTTTGGTACACCCGGGCGTCGTGTGCTTTGCTGGACCAGCCCACATTAATGTCCATGAACTGTCCCGAGTGGTCACACACGGCCTGCAGGATCACAGAGAAGTACCCCTTGCGGTTGACGTACCGGGACGCCTGGTGTTCCGGGGCACGGATGGGGATGTGCGTCCCGTCGATGGCCCCCCCGCAGTTGGGGAAGCCAAGGGCGCCAAAGCCCCGGATGACGGCGTCCGGGTCGGCGAGGCAGACCACCCTGCAGAGCAGCATCCGGTTGATGGCCTTGACCACCTGCGGAGAGAGACACAGCAAAGCGCCAATCAGTGGGGCGCCCAGGTGGCTGGGAGCGTTCGCCTCCTCCCGCCCTCCCTTTGTCCCTGGGGCGGCCCATCCCCTCCTCGCAGCCCTCCTCGCCCCCGGCTCAGTGGCCGACGAGTGCCATACCTGCATGAGCACCGCTCCGACGGTGGATCTCCCCATGCCGAACTGGTTCCCGACAGATCGGTAGCTGTCCGGCGTGGAGAGCTTCCATAGGGCGATGGCCACCCGCTTCTGGAGGGGGATGGCGGGCCTCATGCGAGTGTCCCTTCTGCGCAGGGCAGGGGCGAGCCACTCGCAGAGCTCCAGGAAGGTGTCCCTCTTCATCCTGAAGTTCTGGGTCCACTGTCGGTCCTCCCAGCGCTCCAGGACGATGCACCAGTCGGTGCTGGTGTCCAGACGCGGCGGGGCATGCCGGTGCCAGGGCGCCGCTGCGGCTCCTCCACGGCCCCCAGAGCGGCCAGGCGGAGAAGCAGGGGGCTGACGTGCACCAGGTGGTGCCAAGCAGCCTCGAGCCATTGCTGGCAGGCTTGCAGCAGCAAATCCAGAAAGTGCACCAGAAGGTGCAGGGCGAGCTGTGGCTCCATGTTGCCACCTGCGGCGGCCCCCCCGAAGGGAAGCACCGACACAGACGGGCACAGAGACCAACGCTTTGCTGTCCCTCGGCGAGGTTGGCAAGCAAGCAGGAAAAGCTGAGAACCAGCTGTCCGGGGGTGGTTCCTTTAAGCTCGAGCCTCAGATAGCCTCAGACAGCAGCCACACAAAGCAACTACTGACCTGATGCCCTGCCAGAACCGGTTTCAGCTGCCCTTAAATGCCCCCCTGCGTCCAATCAGTGTGGACGCGCTAGTTCGAATTAGCAAAACGCTAATTCGAACTAGTTTTTAGTTCTAGACGCGTTAGTTCGAATTAGCTTAGTTCGAATTAACTAATTAGTTAATTAAGTTAGTTCGAATTAGCGCTGTAGTGTAGACGTACCCAAAGATACAAAGAGGGCAATGTGTACATCTGGTCTTGACAAATGGCAAGGCTGTTTGGTAAAGACGACCCTAACTACTTAGAAAAGAAGTTTCCTTAAATTATTTTTTCACAGACAAACCAGAAGATAGAGTGCAATGAGGTTCACATGAAGTTTCCAACTGTCAGCCTGAAACAAGCTATGCTAGGAGATAGCCATAACCAACAAGGACATTCAGACTACAGTTTCTGGCAAATAGGGATGGTATTATTCCTGAGCAGTTTTTCATAAAGTAAACAACTAAAGGATAATTTAGAAATACCCATATACATTCTGAGCGTATATCTACACAGCAAGGCTAAAGTCGAATTAAGCTATTCAACTTTAGCTACATCTATTGCGTAGCATAATTCGAAATAGCTTACCTCAGCTTTATGCATTGTGTGCACAGCAGGATGTCGAAGGAAGAACACTCTTCCTTCAACTTCCCTCACTCATTGTAAAATGAGGGTTATAGGCATTGGAGTAAGAAGTCCAGCTTGACATTATTTTGAAGTAATAGCTTGGGGTATGTCTACAGTTGTCCCCTAGTTTGGACTAGGGAAGTAAATGAAGCATACCGAAGTTGCTAATGAAATGTGGGATTTAAATATCCCGCGCTTGATTAGCATATTTGCAGCAGGTCGGCATTTTAAAATGCCGGTTGCCCAATTTAACTTGCCGCGTGTAGACATGGTACTCTGAGCCAAAACCCTTCCCTCGAATTAACTGTTACTCCTCGTGCAATGAGGAGTGCAACTTCGATATGCTTCATTTGCCTCCCTAGTCTGAACTAGGGGGCAAGTGTAGACATACCCTTGTAGTGTAGATGCTCTCTTTGTTATTTCGGAATAACTGACATTATTTTGGAATAACACTGCTGTGTAGACATACCCTGAAAGTTGTCAAGGACAACAGTTGAAAAAATTGACCTTGTGTAAAATTAAGTAGTTTGGAGATACGTAGTTCCTTTAGTGTCTCCCTTTCTGTAATATGCCAAACTTTTAGGGATTGCTTATAGCTATAGGCAACATTTAACACTAATGCCCCTTGGATCAGACACTTTTTATGTAAGTATAAGAGAAATCTTTTGAATGGCGAAGTCCTGTGAGATAATAGACAATGAGAGATGAGGGCCTTAGATGAGCATGTATGTAAAAATAGTATACTTAATAATAGAATCAACTTTGTGTTATAATTTACGTTTGAATGCAGTAAAAGGTGAAATGGTACAGCAGCAGAGTTATAATTAATAAGTTCTGTGACATATATGCCAACCGGTATGATTTCATCCCATTTCTAATGATTAAAAGACAATATAACTCTCTTTAGTAATTACCTGACAAAGAGTAATATCTGTTTTATGTTTTGGGGGGAAAGGTAATGCATTTGACAAGTCTCTCCACTGGCACTGTAGACCCAATTTTATCGTGACCGTGCTGCGTATAATTTGAAGAGTACTACATTATTACTGTCAACAGCAAATTTCACGTAGCTGTTATAAGTACTTTGTACAACCAATATGCTTCTTTCATTCAGACACAATATTTCCATTAGAAGAAATACACATGCACCAAAAGGAGACTATGAAGTATTGATTCATTTCTGGGTATTGTCTGCCTACTTACTTTTCCTTTTATGATGGAATTTTGAAAAACCTGTAAATTCTGGGTTGGAAATACATACTATTTTTGCTATGTTTGAATTTGAATCATACACTCTGTATATTTGCCATATATATGAATTATTAGCATCAGGGAAGAAATGTAGCACAAAACTCTCAAATAAAATACCCTTCCTTCTTGCCATTCATGATTTTCTGTCAAGAACCTAGCTGCACAGGACAAAGAAGCCATATTGTACCACATAAGCCAGAAGAAACAGAAACAGAAAGAGAGATGATGGAAATTCCCATAAAAGCTATTCTGTGATTAAAGGTGTCATAAAGAAAAAGGAGAAGACACGCAGAGGATTGCCTGAAGTTCTCCTATGACTCATGGAAGTAGTCACACAAAAAGGCTAGACTATTGTAATCTTTGTGAAATGGCAATATTTTTCTTTTCAGTTTTCTTGTCACAAACAGAGAGAAAAAGGGAGGAATAAGAAATAAACAAAAACTGTACCTGCTTTCTTGGGTGTGAGTTCACAAAAATGACATCTAGATTTTTTTGGCAGCCATTTAGAGTAGAATTGGAAAAGGACCTGGCCTCACTAAATTTCATAGGTGAATTAAATACAAACTGTGTGAAAAGCAGAAACAAAGTGTGCAGGGAATACATGGGAAGCTAACTATGTATCTGCAGTGTAAATACACAGTATGTAAATGTTCTATTTTGAGAGATTTTTACAGTACAGAACTAGAAGGAAATAAAGCAGTGGATTTTACAATTAGAACATTAATATCGTAGAATCATAATAAATATCTTTGTACACAGAGTGGTACTAAAGTTATGGCCTTTCATTCTCATATTATAAATTACATATAGAGCTTATATATGACTGGGAAAATATAAAATATCCCTTTACACTATTTAATAATATACCACAAAAATATTCTATTAATTGCTACTGCATGCGTGCACACACAGTTCTAGTTCTAAAAATGCTAATTTGCTGTTTATGTACAACAGGCAATTATTTTCATCTCCTTGATGGAAATAGGTTATGTTAACTTTCTATTTAATTATATTTTCTGAGACCTCTGTTCTTTGACACTTGTTTTAACTTCATTATCTTAAAACCATTTTTGCAGTAAATTGTGAGATTCTCTTGAACTGCATCTTGCAAGCCACATCCAACTCTCATACAGTTAAAAGTGCGGCTCACAGAGCACCCCCTCCCCTGCATGCTTCCCATTCTCTGCCTACCAGACTGAAGAGTGGGGGGGGGGGGGGCGCGGAGGTGGAGCTTGGGGCTTCTGCCCTGCGGGGAGGGGAGGTAACAAAGATGAATGGTGCCTGCTGAAAGGAGGACACAGTTGAAAAGTTCAGTACCCCCCACATCTTGAGTCATGCCCCCAAGCACGTCCCACTTCTTGCATTCAGCCTCCCTGTAGCTCCCAGGTATTAGCTGTGTGTGGAGAGGCAACGGCAGACAGCTAAGAGCTACAGGGAGGGGCTGCTGCTTTATCTCAGCAGGGAGAGACAGCAGCAAAAGCATCAGCTACCCTGCAGCTCCAAGCTGGTTGTTGCTGCCTCTTCCCACTGCCACAGCTCCTAACTTGCCTGTTCCAGCACCTTCAGAGCAGGGATGGGGCCCAGTGGCACCATGAGACTGATCCAGCAAACCCTGGAAAAAATTGGGAAGAAAGGTTGTAACCCCAAGTGCCTCCCCCCATACCTTGTCTCTGGCAGCGCAAGGGGAAGTGAGGTCTCAGGTCTTCAGCCATTCCTCTTGAATTTCTGAAGATTGTGATATGTAACTCAGAGTCAATACATTTGGCCACCCCTGTCCCAACACAGCTGTTCTTTGCCTCTCTGGCTAAGGAGTTATGTTGCTCACATATGAGGATTTTCTAGATGGAGAAGGTTCAACATGTTTCTGAGAAGAAGTTTACCTTCAGAAGATGGAAGAATTAGAAGTCCTCTGGCTGGATTTGGTATCCTGTGATCCCTCATACTAATGTGTTACTTTGGAGAAATGATGGCCAGCTGGTTCTTCATTGTGTTGTGATTCTTTATACTGTGGTGTCTATGCTTACTTGACCATTTCTCCATATGCTGTAATGTGCTAAGTCATGTTCCTTTTATTTTGTATCTGTTTGGGCTTTGCATGTTATTGGTGAAAATCATCACCATTCTAAACACATGCATTTTTCAGGGTTACAAAATAAATCAGAAAGACCCTTCCCTGCTCCATTTCATTGAAGGCTGTGGTCTGGGGATCCCTCAACTTTTTGGGGGGGAGGAAGAAGTGTACTGACCCCCCCACACACATACATTGGGGTGGCCTTTTGTTCCCCACCAGTAGGTCAAGGGGAGCAGCACTTCCTCTCTTACCTGGCTTGAGGTCATTTACATTTGCATAGATCTTCAGGAAGAGGGGAGTGCATCGGAGATGTTGAGGAAATGCCCCCTTTTTTATTGGCATCAGTTTCTTTGTTATTTGCAGAGTGAATCTAACCATTCCTTCTTTCTGAAAGCTACTTTGTTTGCAGAAATGAAAGTGACCCACAGAGAGTTGCTTTGCACCTCCTATAGCCCCATTTTGTTTTGAGAACCCCACAGTTACGACACTGACATTTAAGATGCAAACATCTGAAAACGTGAAATTGACCAATGTTAAATCTCTCTGTCTGTGAAATTGACCACAATAGACCATGAATTTGGTAGGGCCCTAGCTATGAACAATCGTGTCAGCAGTCATAAACACAACTTTTTCTAAGCAAGTACATTTATTATTGGGTACAAGAATTACAGAGAAAACAGGCACATTTATTGTTTGTATCTGTGCTACCAGCTAACCATAGTTCACCCAAAAGTGCTAAGGGTCCCATTAAGCTAAAGTGCTTCAAACCCTTCTGCAAAAATTGGAGGACCATCCCCTCATTCAAACAGCATGTCTCCTCCATTTCCTGGATCTGAAAGAAGGCCCTGAGTCAATTTAAACTCAGACTATTTATCCAAAAGTCCTTCTTCCTCTGTTTGATCTATAGAGAATCCAATTTTAGCTAGTATATGCAAATCTCCCAGTAGTTAGTACCTGTCTTGGGAATAGGAGGGCTTATACTGTGACTGATTTGCCTTAATCGTTGCCCACTGTTTTTTAGTTACTGAAGGAACTGTGGTCGTCCTTCCCCATGTAGGGCAAAACACAATCATATATCAACTTAAAACAGTGCATCGGTTTGCATCTTATTTCGAAATGAATAGTCTGTTCAAACACAATGTTCTGGGATTGTCTGTCAGTTTGGCATTTGATATCCCTTTGGAAATCTTAGACCGATGTGATTTAAAAAAAAAGTTTAACATCAAAGATGGCTGCATGTATGTTGATCTAACAATGATACTTAGCACAGTGCTAGCATTTATGCTATGTAAATGTGGAAGAATCGCTGTTCAAGACAAGCTGTTACAAAGCAGTTAGTGATTTAATGAAAAGCAAAAAGATTGAAAGGGGTTTGCTAGAGCCTTGTGTGATGTGAATGTTAACAAGCCGTCTTGCGTCATCAGCATCCCTACTCTCCATCCTGCTCTCCTTCCCCTGCTCCAGACAGCCTGAAGCCAGGCATTTACATTCTAAAGAAAATCCTTTAACTAAATTTGTAATTATTCAAAACAGAATCAACGCAGCACAGTTAATCAGATTACTAGCTGAATTAAGTTCTGTCCACAGCTCCTGTGGTGTGGAGACTGGAGAAATGCAGCATATGCTGAAAATTCATTTGTATTTGGAAAATTGTTTCCATTTATAGACTTAACAGAAAAGCAGATTTTTGTGGTTTCTATATACAGATATTTGTGTCACCCACACACCTAGTGTGGTTCACTGTCCCATGTATAGAATCATAGAATCATAGAATAATAGGACTGGAAGGGACCTCAAGAGGTCATCGAGTCCAGCCCCCCCGCCCTCAAGGCAGGACCAAGCTCCGTCTACACCATCCCTGACAGATGTCTATCTAACTTGTTCTTAAATATCTCCAGAGAGGGAGATTCCACCACCTCCCTTGGCAATTTATTCCAATATTTGACCACCCTGACAGTTAGGAATTTTTTCCTAATGTCCAATCTAAACCTCCCCTGCTGCACTTTAAGCCCATTACTCCTTGTCCTGTCCTCAGAAACCAAGAGGAACAAATTTTCTCCTTCCTCCTTGTGACACCCTTTTAGATATTTGAAAACTACTATCATGTCCCCCCTTAATCTTCTTTTTTCCAAACTAAACAAGCCCAGTTCATGAAGCCTGGCTTCATAGGTCATGTTCTCTAAACCTTTAATCATTCTTGTCGCTCTTCTCTGTACCCTTTCCAATTTCTCCACATCTTTCTTGAAATGTGGCGCCCAGAACTGGACACAGTACTCCAGCTGAGGCCTAACGAGCGCAGAGTAGAGCGGCAGAATGACTTCACGAGTTTTGCTTAGAACACACCTGTTGATACAACTTAGAATCATATTTGCTTTTTTTGCAACAGCATCATACTGTTGACTCATATTCAACTTGTGGTCCACTATGACCCCTAGATCCCTTTCTGCCATGCTCCGTCCTAGACAGTTGCTTCCCATCTTGTATGTATGGAACTGATTGTTCCTTCCTAAGTGGAGCACTTTGCATAATGTAGTGGCATTTAGATCTCTTACAGTGAGAGATAAGAATGAGGGAGCTCTGCAACCTAAGTTGAATGCCAGCTGGCTTTATCGCTCAAGTTGTAGAGGCTCCTGCACTAAGCTCCTGAAGGCCTAAGTTTGAATCTGCCTGTGGGTGGTTATGTTTGGTATGTGTTTTCTAAATAATTAAGTACAAAAAAAGTCCTTTTAGGTGGGTTATTCTTACAAAAGGGAGTGAAAACAGCAGGCTTGGACTCAAGGGGCTTGATTTTTCTTAGATGAGAGTAAATCATGAGTAAGGTTGATATAAAGTATATATAGTTGTGAAAAAAATAATATCAAGTGAAAGGAAATCCGGCTCAAGGAATCTCTACCAGATCATTTCTTGTGGGGCAGGCAGGCACTGGATTACAGCCTTTGAAACCTACAGATAAGTACAGTGGTATTTTACCAGCAGGGTATCAGTAGAGGGTTTATTAGCTGTCTGGACGCAGCACAGAAAGTCCTTAGTTCACACATAAGAACATAAGTATGGCCGTACTGGGTCAGTCCAAAGGTCCACCATTTCAGTATCCTGTCTGCTGATAGTGGCCAATGCCAGGTGCCCTAGAGGGAGTGAACCGAATAAGTAATGATCAAGCGATCTCTCTCCTGCCATCCATCTCTACCCTCTGACAAATAGAGGCTAGGGACACCATTCCTTACCCATCCTGGCTAATGGACTTAATAGCCATTAATAGACTCGGATATCCTGAGATACACAGGAAGACGGGCTGATGGTTCAGAAGTCTGTACCTCAGCACAGCTTCCCAATTCTCCCATGGCAACATAACTTCTGCCTCAGTAAGGATATATCTACATAGCAGGGCTAATGCTGAATTAAGCTGTGCCACTTCAGCTACGTCAATTGTGTAGCTTAAGTCAAAATAGCTTAACTCCACTTTTGGCTCTGTCCACACAGCAGGAAGTCGAAGGAAAAACACTCTTTCTTTGACTTCCCTTCGTCCTCATGAAATGAGGGTTACAGGGGTCAGAGTCTGCATCTACACTACAAAGAAACGTTGCAAAAAGATTCGCAAATTGCAAACCACAATTTGTGTATATTTTTCCACTTTTCTTCTGAAAGAAGCTTTTCCGAGATTTGGCCCGTCTACATGGAGCCAAATGTCAGGGAAAAAAAACCCTCTTTCAGAACATCCCTTCTTCCTTGTAAAATGAGGTTTATAGGGATGCCAAAAAAAATCTGCTTTTCCAATTTTTTTTTTTCGGAAAAGCAGACACGTTCCTTGGATGTGGCAGAGCTTTTCTGGGATACCAGAGGTTATTATTTCAAAATAAAGGCTTGCAGTGTAGATGTGCACTATGTTATTCCGAAATAACGCTGCTGTGTAGACGTACCCTAAGTGTGCAGAATTCACTTAACCCTTTCCAAGCAAGATGGAAGTTTTTTAACAGGATGCAAGAATTCAGGCATACTCTGCCAGCCTGTTATTAGTTTATTCACTGAGGACCAGATACTGTGAGCCTTACTAAAACTGGGTACTATCTCACTATGCAAGTAGTTCCCATGATTCTGAATGGACTACTCAGAATATGATAGGGATTTGCGAACTGAATGATATAGTTATGCCATGGTGTGGGACTGAACGAGAATGACTTTCTTTAACTCTGAAGCACAAGGAATTAAAACTGCAATTTCCTTTCTCTAATGAGAGAGAAATTCTACTGTTTCAGAATGAGGTTACGGGTCAATTCTTCTCTTGACTACACAAGTGTACTGCAGAAAAATCTGTTGACATAAATGGAGTTTCTCTTGATTTACACTGATGGAAGTAGGAAAAGAATCAAGAGGTCTATATTATTAAAACTTTTTTCTGTATGGAGACCCTGTTACATAGATAAATATATACAGAGAGAGAGAGAGATTCTAGAATATGTTTGTTTAATATGTATGAATATTAATGAACTGATGATTTAACTTTACTAGGAGACTTTAGAAAATGGTTTGGTTTCCATTCTTTGTTGTCCTGTACCTCATTTTTTGTCAGTAGTAATGTTGAGTAGTGACTACTTCCTGAGCCTTTAAAATATGAAGTTGCATCTATTCTACTGTATATATGAGGTTGAATTCATTAATATTTACAAAGGACATTGAGATCTTCAGTTGGAAGTTGCTATATAATGTGAGAACAATCATTTATTATTCTGCAGACATCAATAGGCAATAACCATGTTCTTAAGAGCTTTGGCATATTAGACACATTTATTGTGAAAGGTTCATACAACTGATTAATTACCCTCAATCAGTCACATGCCCATAGTCAAATGAAGATTTCAGAAGCAAAAATCTATTATTTCTACTATCATATTTAGTGTAATACCCAGAAGTCTAACTTGGCTTTTCCATTTTAGGAGCTAAGATCCATTTTAGACTGTTGGGTTATTATAAGGAGGATCTAAAAGGCCCCTTATTTAGTAGTAATGCATTGAAAAGTGCTGGAAGCAATTTTTCCCTCTAAACCTAATTTGTAATATGAATATGTGATTATCTCAGACTCCTAGGAATAATTTTCATTCACCTCTATTTAGAGTAAGTAGATAAAAATGACAGACTAACATGGTCAGGCCACTTCTTCCTCCATATTTAGGTTTTATTAAAACAAGCTTAGCAAAAGCTTAGGTGAACACAGATGTTTCCTTTTTCCTTAATGCTAAGGGAATAGTTAGTTTGCATGTAAGCATTTATCTGTAGTACTTCCAGGCCTAACATTGCAGTTAAGCCCTCTTAAGTAGGAGAATTAAAACTGTTTAAGTGAAATGAAAAAACTAAACATGCACTATTGTTAGACTTAGGGTATGTCTACACTTCATTCCGCTCATTTTTTGAGGCGTAAGGGTTATTTTAAGGGAAGGGTTTTATCTCGAAATAACCCCGTTTTTTCTCTCGAAATAGTGCTATTTCAATATAGCGCCATAATGCAATATTTAAATCCCCACTTCATTTGCAATTTTGGGTGTCTGCATTTGCATTCCTCTCTCTTGAGAGGAATGAAGTGTAGACATACCCTTATACAATTAGGATAATTAGGACATTGGGAGCTGCAGTTCCTGCAACAGTTTCCTTTCTTTTCATTTACTTTACTCTGAACAGGTGAAGTTTATGCTTAAGCCTTCAAAATGCTCATGGGCCCCATGTAGGCCCTCTGCATATGGATAAAATTTCAACCCATGTGAGAAAAATGAACACCCTTGAACTTCACTCCACTTACATAGAATATATAATTATAAAGCATAACATGTGAACCCCATTATCAAGATCATACAGAAATAGTTGTTTTTTGAGTCCCCTGCAGCCAAGTGTACTGCCAAAGTGTAGATTTGATACATATTAAGGAAGGGATGCTGCATATGCATGAACCATAATTTTGACATGATTTTCCTATGGATAATGTCTCTACACATGCAGCAGATCATTCTCCAAAATTCTATATTACTGGTTAACTCTCTATTTCAGTTTGTAGGTCTTTTTCATATGTATGATATAAAATATGCGTATATATTTCTTATCTATTTTACTTAGTACAGACAGCTGACATTTTTAGGACAAGAAAGAAGACATTTATCTTAATATTTCCTTTTTGTTTTGTTTTCTGTTAATTCCACATTCTTGGTTTTTTATCATACTCTTCAACCTCCTCTAGATACAAATGAAGTGTCTGTTGAACCCATTTATACATGGGACTATAATTTCACGTCTGACATGATAGTAATATTAAATATTGACAGAAATAATTTATCTTCACACATTCTTTCCCATCCACATATCTCCATATCTCTTCAGTATGATATTTTAGTTTAAATCAATGAGCACTGGTGTTTTACTCAATTTCAGATTTCTAACTTACTGAGTGACCTGCTTAGGATAATTAGCATCTTTCTTATGCCGAACTGACAGCTACCTGAAAAACACCAGGCATTCCCAATGTCAATAATGCTATCCAGCCTAAGGCTTTTTTTCTATAAATTAATAGAATAAAAAAGGTCTGTAGCAAGTCAGATTTGTGGAATAAATTGTGAAAATGCTTTAGTTTTATAGAATCAAAGACCAAATCAGAACAGAAAAGAATGGATAATCTTTTGCCTTACCCAAGTATGGCAGTGTTAGGCAAAAAGCCATCAATCGTATTATTATTAGTTATCTATTTATTAGTACACAGTTGTTGCCCTGATCATGAGCACATGAGCACATAGACTGTGATGAGCACCAATGAGACATTCCATAATTCAATTCCATAAAGGGACTTAGATACTGGAATGCTCAGCATTGCAATTCCTAGCTATTAGGCACCGAGACACCTAGGAGAAACCACAAACCCTATGTTAGGTTTCCTATTCTATGCACAGAGAGAGAGAGAAAGAAAGAGAGAGAGAGAGAGAGCTGGGAATGCGACCCCTCAATGCCAGCACATTAGGTGGGGAGTCAACAAAGCTAGCCCATACCAGATGCAAGGAGCGAGGAGTGTCCTAAGCCCTGCCATTCTCGGGCTGGCATCCACATCAGGGAACCCTCTCTTGGAGTCAGGCGCATTATACATCTAAGTTGTTTCTTACAAGAAAGACAGTTGTGCATGCCTAAAACCACATACAACATCTGGGATGGGAAGGTGGAGACGATGGCCTCCCATCTAACCTTTAGCCCAGTGGCTAGGTGGCTCACTGAAGAGGTGGGAGATCCTGACTTCATTCCTGCCTCATGAGGAGAAGATATTTCAGAGGTTCCCCACATCTCTAGTAAGTGCTCTAACAGCTGGGCTATAGAGCCATTCCCACTTTCTTCTGATCAATATATGTGATTATTTAATACAACGTGTAGAATGGCTTCAACAAAACTGTCAGACATTCTCATCAGAATGGCCTATAGTCCAATGGCTAGAGACTCGCTGGAGAAGTGGAAGACCCATTTGCAAATACTTTCTCATCAGGCAACAAAAGGATTTGAAGAAGGGTCTCCCACATCCTGGGTGTGCACTCTATCCAACAGACTAAATTTTATATGGGAATCCTCTTCTGGCCATGTTATGTGTAGTTAAGCATGATTGACTGGGGACACATATGAGATGGGTGGGCCACCAGCTATGTTCACTGGAGCTGAGGATTGTATTAAGGCTTAGATGTCAGGTGTCCAAGCATCTGTCTGAAGCATCAGTGTGTATGCCCAGAGGCTGAAAATAGGTGTGCATAAAGTTAGGTGACAGGTGAGAAGGACTCAGTGGATCACAGTACTGTCTAAATCTAGGATTTGGCCACCAAAGCTCCTTGATGAATTGGGGTCCCTTGTAAGATCTTTTGAAAAATCTAAACAGATAAGATGAGAAATGAAACAGGAGAACTGAGTCACCCAAGCCCACACAACAGATTATTGAGAAATCTAGGAATAGATACCAGAAGTCTGGATTTCTACTCCAGTATCCTATCAGATAGACTGTCCTTCCACTTAATTACAAAATTGTTTCATTCATTAGCTAACTGCTAGTAAGTGTACCTCTGTAAGTGTGCGCATATCTGCTGTGGCTTGTGTGCCAACGGAAGCAGAGTCCAAAAGTATCAGTTCAGTGCTCACTAAATAGCATATAATCCTCCAAAGTAGGATTTGAAAGGCATTTGCCTCTCAGCAACTATGCCCCTACAGACTTTTTCCTAATTGACTATTTAAAAATATGTGCAATGCTAAATGTGATGAGCAATTTAACAGCACTGGTCATACAGTTACAGTGAAATGTGACATATAACAGTGAAGGCTGGGAACTTTCAGTGTACAGGCAGCTAATGTGACTTCATTTCCCGAAGGACTTAAGTGCTGTCATAAAATGATGGTTTTGTTGTATTTTTGTAACAATTAACTAATGTTCCCCAACCCATATGGTCATACCAGATGTCTCAACCTCTGCTAGCCTATTGAATTTGTCCCTTCGTATGGACCATTTTATAGTACTCAATAATAATTGAGACCTTTATTTTAATTTTAGCAATCAAAATCCTGACATAGCAGAATCTGATTAATAAATATACTCCAGATTTCCTTTTTATTTAGTGAGCTGTGTGTATAGAAATGTTTCCTTTTATCCCAAAGACATTATTTCCCCAACAAAGCTACTGTCAGAGACAGCCCTTCTCATTTCCTGAAGTATTCTCCATCTACTGTGGGATGGTAATGGTGATACAGTTATTGTGCAAGTGCCAGAAATGAAATGCTGATAATTTTCATGTAGTGCCAATTGTAGTAGTGTTTCTGTTACCAGTAGACATTTCCCCTGCATTTTACGCTGACTCCCTGTTCCTCTTTTCTATTTATTATTACTATCTATATAATCAGATCCCAAGAATGTCACTCCATGTCAGTCTGGCTATGTCTACACTGCATGGTTATTTAGGAATAAGCTATTCCAGAATAGTCATTCCGAAATAACTTATTTTGAAATAGCATATCTATACTGCAGGGAAGCCTCAAAATTAGTCTGAGGTAGGCTTCCCTAATATAGACGTGCTATCTCATTTTAGAGCCCCAGGAGGAATAATTTAGAATGGCCTTGGTGAGGGGCTATTTCGAAATAGTTGAAGTGGAGCATCTACACATGCCTTATTTCAAAATAGCTGTTTCAGAATAGGCATTATTCTTCGTAGAATGAGGTTTACAGACGTCAGAATAAGCCATCCATTATTTCAAAATTATTTCAAAATAATGGAATTGCTGTGTAGATGCTCTCATAGTTATTTTGGAATAATGGATGTTATTCTGAAATAACTTTGCTGTGTAGACACACCCTCTGAAGCCTAAAATTTCTGTTGAGTCAGTGTGAAGCGAGGGCAACAGTTTCAAGCAGAGCTGAGGCTCTTTCTGTTCAAGGTATCACCCAGTTCTGTCTTGGCTGGGCCTTGTGAGAATTAGATGGAATGTTGGAGTGCAGAAGGTTCTGTGGTAATTGGAATAGGACTGTTGATCAGAGAAAGTGTTAGTAACAGCTCCAGAGGGTAACAAAGAGGTGGTTGTGACTACAGCTGGGGACAGATCTGTGCACAAACTTAGGAAGACGTACAAACACCAATGTTGCTCACTACAAAACAGTGCATGGAAACAAAATTACTAACTTCTTCCTGGTTTGGCTGCCATTCTGTCCTGAGATACGAGAATATATTTACAAAAGAAAATAACTTAGCAGCCATCAGGATCCTAATAACAGATGTGCATTTACACAAACCTTTTCATTTTCTAGGATCTCAACATATTTTAAAACCTTGTAGAAAAAAAAATCTACACAAGAATACCTTTATCCTCAATTGAAAGGCAGCCAACTCTGGGCTGAAATGTGACAGCTGTTTAACAGGAGACAACACCACAATGCAGACTCTAAGAACAGGAGAGCAAACTAATTTTTCCAGCTGAGAAAGAAGTGAAAATTTAGGCCAGCACAAAGTGTAGGAATCTGATGAAAGCACAGATGTTAACATCATTATCTATTAAGAGTTTTTGCAAGCTATTTATAGCACCGTACTATTAGAATCATGATTTTAGGTCATTTAAATGAGACTGCCCTTTCAGCAACACAAACACTAAGCTGAGGAATTGGTTTAGTATGTATTCGGAGAGAAAACTGTCACCTACTGTATCATTAACACCACATTTTAAAGAACCTACAGCAATCACCATTATATTGACCCAAAGTTACCACTACAAGTAGGACCTCCAGCACATTCAGGTCCTGAGAGGTCAAAAACCATGGAGTTTGCTGGAACAGCAGAGGCCAAGGCTCCCTTCCTGGCTGTTGGCCCTGCACTCCTGTCTGGGGACAGAACTGTGCTCCCCACCTCGCTGGGGTTCCAGACACTGGTCCCACTCCTGACCACCAGCCCCAGTCGGGGGCTCTGCTCTCCACCACACTGACCCGCTGCTACCAGGGCTGTGCTCCCCTCCACCAGCCCAGCCCCTGAACCTGTCCTCCCAGACCACGGATGTTGCCGGACCAGAGAGTCCCAGATTTTAGAGGTTTAACCTGTACTTCAAGATTAATGCATTTCCTCTTTATTATATAAGACTTAAGCAAAACACTTAAACATTTCTATCTGTATATAAATGACTAGCACCTATTTCATATTTTTAAAACAAGGCCTTTTGCAATGATAGACCTTCCTGTTTAAATTTAATCATCAATTACATCTGCATTTATCCATAAGAGTGTTAGAAGAGGGATGTAAATTAGACACATCAAAAGTACAAATGAAGCCGGGATTTAAATATCCCATGCTTCATTTGCATAATGGCGGCCACCACTTTTTTTCAAAACAGGGCTTTTCGAAAAAAAAAAACCAGCGGTTTAGATGGGGCATTTTCGGCAGAAATGCCCCGTTTCAAAAGGTCCTATACACCTCAGTTTGGGTACGTATAGACTACAAGCCTCTTTCAAAAGAGGCTTTTTTGAAAAAATCTTTCAAAAAAGCCTCTTTCAAAAGAGAGCATCTAGACTGCAACCCCTTCTTTCGAAAAAGCAAGCCGCTTTTTTGAAAGAGAGCACCCAGGCAGTCTGGATGCTCTCTTTCGAAAAAGCACAGTTTGCCTCACATAGGGCCTTTTTTCAAAAGAGCACTTTTGAAAAAAGGTGTTCTTCCTCATAAAACGACGTTTTCCGTGGTCAAAAAAACTGCTTTGTTCTTTTGATTTACTTTCGAAAGAATGTGGCAGCAGTCTAGATGCAGGGGAAGTTTTTTCGAAAAAACACTTTTGTTTAGATACACCCTTTTTGAGGAGTATAGGGTCTTTCGAAACGGGGCATTTCTGTTGAAAATGCCCCATCTGAACTGCCGGTTTTTTTTTAAAAAAGCCCCATTTAAAAAAAAAGCGGCAGCCACCATTATGCAAATGAAGCGCGAGATATTTAAATCCCGGCTTCATTTGCACTTTCAATGTGTCTAATTTACATCCCACTGCCGACAGAGGGGTGTAGTTTAGACACACCCTAACTATTTTTTATTACTGCTTCTTCCTAAACCAGAATTCCTAGATTAGTTTGCATTGCTCATTGTAGCGTTCTGCCAGTCTAAAACAGTTTATTGATTTTTAGAACTGAATCAACTAGGAAAACAGAAATTTCATAGAGGCAGAACAGAAGATAAACTCTCCAAACAAGGGTACCTTTCATACAGTATGACACTTGTTTGGACATTCACTTGCTAGCAGGTTCCATAACAACAGCCATCATTAGATCACTTTATCATTCACATCAAAAGCAGAAAATCTATCACTGCACGGTTGCGCCGCATTGTAAATTCTCTCATCTCAAAGGCAAGATAATGCTTTGTACCTCCAGGTTTCTCCTAATTACAATGCTTGATCAGTTCTACCAGCTCATCTATGGCACACAGTCTGTAACATACATTATAACTTTTGAATAAAGACTGGTATACTATATATGCACTATTTTCACATATGCATAACTACCTACTCACTAGATTGATTAGCAGAGAATAAGTCCAGCTAATTGTATGCAAGCCTCAGTGTAGTGAGCTTGATCAAAGTGGCTCTAGAATTTTACATCACCATGGAAAATTTGATAACAGATTGTAGTAGTTTCCTGCTAGTTTATTGTGTAAGTGCTACTGACTATCATTCAGATTGCAGGCAAGATAGATGACATCGCATCTGTAATCTTTATAAGTACAATAGAAGTCAGAATGTCAGATAATGTGCATCTTTCAGGAATGACACAGACACAGATTGTCAATGCCCAGTGCATACTAAATGCACCTCAAAGATGGCCAGGTTCTGGTCTGAAATACAGACACACAACACTCAATGACTTCAACAGAAGTCAGATGAATTAGGGCAAAATCTGGCCTTATAAACTTGTGAATTAAGTTTACCAAATAAAATTACCTATAAGAAATAAACAGTGGTGCGCTATTACATTCAGGCTGAAACAAAATAAAGGAAGGTCACCTACAGCCTCCTCCTTATTTTTAGCATGTAACTTAGAAACCTGATTAGTTTGCAGCCTACAGAATTGGTATCTGCAGAGCTAGTTCTAATGTGTTTTTATAGAACCTACAGGATAACATAAGCCATTTATTATGCCATTCATCCTGGAAGAAATATGGCTCTCTCAGCTCAGAGTGTGTTAAATAATGCAAGAAAGAGAACAATTGGTTACAACAAATACCCGGATAGAGGGAGGCTGGGCACATCTTCTGTTTCTTGGGGAGAAACAATAGAATTTGATTTCATCCTGTAGATTCTAACTTTAATTTTTTTCAACCATATATCAAGGGGAGTTTCTGTTCTCACCTAACACCAGCAGCTCTAGTAGAATAACTCCTGATTTACACAGGTCTAAATGAAATCAAAATTGCATCTCAGATCTGGGATTTAAAACATTGATGCTGAAAAAGAATATTGACAGCAAGAACACTGATGCCAAAAGAGAAACACACATTTATTGCAGTCATTAATGACTAAAACCTGGGAAAATATAATGTATCAAACATGTCTTTTCATGGGGACTGTACCTTGATGTGGTGGTAATGTTCATATGCTCCAAAGATCCTGAGAACTATGTGTATCATTTTTTTTTAAATGTATGGAAATACAGTAAGTTAGCCCTTCTGAAAAATAGTGTGTCAATGTAATGGACTCTGTCTCCACAGGAATGATGAATCTTGATGTAAGCAATTAGGTCAAGGCTGAGAAGATATTTGCTAAAGCTAAAATAAACTATAAAAGTAGGTTCCTAACACATTAGAACAATGACTGAAATGACAAAAGCTTTACAGGAGATGAAAGAGATGCCTTGAAATTTTTGGAGTAAGCAGAAGTCAATGGGCCAGGACTTAATAAAAAGATATTCATAAATGAAAATAAAGTCATAACCATTTTGCTTCCTCAAATATGTTACCACTGAGAGGGAGTAGCATTAATTATGATTTTCAATGCTGAAAAACCACTTCAACTGAGAGTCAATTAACAGCCAACTGCTCTAAGCTAAGTTTCAAACATAATACACGAAAATGATAATTATACAGTGTTATGCACCAACAGACAACTCTGGTGATGAGATCAAAGATCAGTTCTACAACTGCCTACAAACTTAAGTTGACAATATTCCCTAATATGATGTTTTCTTATGTGGATGTAATGGAAGGACTTAGGACGGGGATGGCAACAGTGAAGTGGATAAAGCAATGGGCAAATGTGGCACTGGTTCCCAAAATCAGAACTGTGAAAGACTGTACGTTCATTGTGATTGGCTGGAACATCTTGAAGTGTTTTAGTATTCCAGGAAAAATAATTAACATTACCAAGACTTTAAGTGTGGAAACTGCACCATTGATATAAAGTAAACACAGATCACAATAGCTTCAGAGGGGTAGCCCCATTAGTCTGTAACAGAAAAAAAAACTTTAAAAACAAAAAATAGTCTAGTAGCACCTTAAAGACTAACAAAACTTGTGGATGTTATCATGAGCTTTCGTGGACAAAAACCCACTTCTTCAGATGACTGGAGTATTAGAAGTCCGGATCCAAGAATAAATAAGGGAAAACGGGGGGAGGAGGGAAAAAAGGAGCGGGGAAAGAGAGAGGCAGTGAGTAGATGGTTCAAATAGTTACAAGAGGCTGATAAGAACAATTAGCACCTCCACTGTTTGGTTGGTTGGTTAAACTAAATTTAGCCACTTCATCAGAGGAATTGGAGTGGAAGTTACAGAGGCAGGTCTATATATATTGTGTGGATGAGACCAACCTAGTCAGGATGGAAGTGGTTCATTCACAGCATTTGGTGTGGATTTGAATATCAAAAGATGGGAAGTTGCCTTTGTAGTGCTTTAACCAGTTTAGAGCTGTATTCAGTCATAACTTAATTGAACTGAACTAGCAAAGAACTCAAGGGCAGATGTCTCTCTTCCTGCAGCTCCCCTTGACTGCAAACAGCAAACTGCTGCCAAGGATACCACGGGGTTCTGTGGCTGTCGAGCCAATAAGTAAACAAACCAGAGCAGCCTGGTAGCAACTGTCTCAGAGTAGGTCCATGGACCACATTGAGAAACACTGCCCTCCAGGTTTATGTGTGTTACCTTTCCTGATTTGTATCCATTTATTCTTTGGTAAAGATTGTCTGGTTTGGTCAATACAAATGGCAGAGGGGCATTGCTGGAACTTGATGGCATATATTACATTAGAGGGTGTGCGCCCACATGGCCCCACAATACACCAACATTTTTATGCCTGGCCTAAAACAATTTTTCCTCACATCTCATCCCCTAGTACTCTTCCTTCATTTATGCTACATTGGTGACGTCTTCATCATATGGACCCATGGGAAGGGGACCCTTGAAGAATTCCACAGGGATTTCAACAATTTCCACCTCACTATCAAACTCAGCCTGAGCCAGTCCACACAAGAGATCCACTTTCTTGACACTATAGTACAAATAAATGATACTCACATAAACCCTACCCTATACCAGAAACTTATTGACTGCTATTCTTACCAACATACCTATAGCTTCCATCCAGCACACATCACACAATCAATTGTCTACAGCCAAGCCCTATGATACAATTGGATTTACACCAATCCCACAGACAGAGAAAATCACCTAAAAGATCTTTATCAGGCATCCTTAAAACTTTAATACCAACCGGGGAAAGTGAGGAAACAGATAGACAGAACCAGACCTGTACCCAGAAGACAACTACTTCAAGATAGGCCCAACAAAGAAATAACAGAATAACATTTTTACTAAGAACAACATAATGACATAAGAACAGCCATATTGAGTCAGAACAAAGGTCCATCTAATCCAGTATCCTGTCTGCTGACAGTGACCAATGCTAGATGCCCCAGCGGGAGTGAACAGAACAAGGAATCATCAAGTAATCCTCTCCTGTCAACCATTCCCGGACTCTGACAGAGGCTAGGGACATCATTTCCATCTATCCTGGCTCATAGACATTGGCTGACTAGCTCTTTCTTGAATCCCATTAAAGTCCTGGTCTTCACAACCTTCTCTGGCAAGGAGTTGCATAGGCTGATCATGCACTGTGTGTGAAGAAAAAATTCCTTTTGTTTGTTTTAAACCTGCAACCTATTAATTTCATTTGGTGACTTTTCCTTATTCACTTTTTCCACACCAATCATGATTTTATAGACTTTTATCATATCCCACCTTATCTCCTCTTTTCTAAGCTGAAAAGTCCTAGGGTGCCTCTAGACTGGCAAGATGTTGCGCATGCGCAAAATCTTGCCACCTGTCTACACTGGCCGTGAGTATTTGCGCAAGAACACTGACTTTGTACTGTACAAAATCAGTGGTTCTTGTGCAAGTACTCCAACGCTCCTGCTCAAGGATAAGCCCTCTTGTGCAAGTATTCTTGCGCAAGAGGGCCAATGTAGACAGCCAAGTTAATTTCTTGCGCGAGAAAGCCCGATGGCTAAAATGGCCATTGGAGCTTTCTTGCGCAGAGAGTATCTACACTGACACTGATGCTTTTGCACAAAAGCAAATCTTTTGCACAAAGGCACATGCCAGTATAGACACTCTCTTGCACAAATACTTTTAATGGAAAAACTTTTCCTTAAAAAGTATTTGCGCAAAATCATGCCGGTCTAGACGCAGCCTTAGTCTTTTTAATCTCTCTTCATATGGGCCTGTTCCAAACCGCTAACCATTTTTGTTACCCTTTTCTGAACCTTCTCCAATGCCAATATATCTTTTTTGAGATTAAGCAACCACATCTGTATTCAGTAGTATATATGTGGGCATACCATGAACTTATATAGAGGCAATAAGGTGTTCGCTGTCTTATTCTCTATCCCTTCTTTTAATTCTTCCTAACATTCTGTTTCCTTTTTTGACTGCCTCTGCACATTGAGTGGATGTTTTCAGAGAACATTCCACAATAACTCAAAGGTCTCTCTCGTGAGTAGTTGTATCTAAAGTAGTCTCCTTCATATTGTATGTATACTTGGGATTATTTTTTTCCAATGTGCATTACTTTTCATTTATCAGCATTAAATTTAATTTTCCATTTTGTTGCCGAATCACTTATTTTGGTGAGATTATTTTGAAGCTCTTCACAGTCTGCTTTGTTCTTAACTATCTTGAGCAGTTTAGTACTATCTGCAAATTCTTCCACCTCACCATTTACCCCTTTCTCCAGATCATTTATAAATAGGTTGAAAAGGATTTCTCTCAGTACAGACTCTTAGGGGAGACTACTAGTTACCTCTCTCCATTCTGAAAACTCACCATTTATTTCCTACCTTTTGTTTCCTGTCTTTTATCCAGTTATGACTCCATGAGAAGACCTTCCCTCTTATCTCATGACAACTTAATTTACTTAAGAGCCTTTGGTGAGGGACCTTATCAAAAGCTTTCTGGAAATCTTAGTCCATATATCCTCTGAATCCCCTTTGACTACATGTTTGCTAAACAACCAGTGGGCCCCTGGGTGATCTCTAGTAGATTAGTAAGACATGATTTCCCTTTACTGACACCATGTTGACTTTTCCCTAATAAATTATGTTTATCTATGTGTCTGACAATTTTATTCTTTACTATAGTTTCAACTAATTTGCCCAGTACCGACATTAGACTTTGTACACTGTACACTGTACACTGTCTGTAATTGCCAGGAACACCTCTAGTGCCCTTTTTAAATATTAGCATCACATTAGCTATCTTCCAGTCATTAGGTACGGAGTCTGACTTAAAGGACAGGTTACAACCCACAGTTAATAGTTTCACAATTTCACATTTGAGTTCTTTCAGAAATCTTGGGTGAATGCCATCTGGTCCCAATGACTTGTTACTGTTAAGTTTATCAGTTTGTTCCAAAACCTCCTCTAATGACACCTCAATCTGGAACAATTCCTCAGATTTGTCACCTAAAAAGATGGCTCATGTTTGGGAATCTTCCCAATATCCTCAGCAGTGAAGACCAAACCAAATAATGAATTTAGTTTCTCCACAATGACTTTATTGTCTTTGAGTGTTCCTTTGGCATCTCGATCATCCAGGGGCCCACTGGTTGTTTAGTAGGCTTACTGCTTCTGATGTACTTTAAAAACATTTTGCTATTACTTGGAATTTTTGGCTAGCTTTTCTTCAAACTAATTTTTGGCTTTTCTTATTGCATGTTTACACTTAATTTGACAGAGTTTATGTTCCTTTCTATTTTCCTTGCTAGGATTTGACTTCCACTTTTTAAACGATGCCTTTTTATCTCTCATTGCTTGTTTTACTTGGTTGTTAAGCCACGGTGGCCTCTTTTTTAGGTCTCTTACTGTGTTTTTTAATTTGGGATATACATTTTAGTTGGGCTTCTATTATGGTGTCTTTGAAAAGTTTCCAATGCAGCTTGCAGGGATTTTACTTTTGGCACTGTACCTTTTAATTTCTGTTTAATTAACCTCCTCATTTTTGTGTAGTCTCCCTTTTTGAAATTAAATGCCACATTGTTGGGCTATTAAAAAGACCCATGACTAAAACATAGCCTTTCTTACAGAGTTGATGTATCTGCCCATTAATGCCAAAACGTGCTTTGACAGCTTTACAGACTAAGTGTTGCTCGTTGTCATTCTTAGGTCAGCAGACCTTTTCTTTCCCAATGAGAAAGTACTTTTCAGCTTGCAGAATCATAGGAATGTAGGGCCAGAGAGACCTCAAGAAGTATCTAGTCCATCCCCTCCCATTGAGGTAGGATTAAATATAACTAGACCATTACTGATTGTTGTTTGTCTAACCTGTCCTTACAACCCTCCAGAAATGAGGATTCCACAACCTCTCTAGGTAACCTGTTCCAGCTTAATTATCCTTATAGTTAGAAAGTTTCCCCCAGTAGCTAACCTAAACCTCACTTGCTGCAAATCAATTAACTCTTGATCTACAGCTACTGAATATGGAAAACAATTGAACACTGTCCTCTTTTTGACAGTCTGTGACATATATGACATAAATCTCTAGGATAGAGATTTCTCCACCTCTCTACGTAACCCATTCCAGTGCTTTGGCACCTTCCTAGTAAAATTGTTTTTCCTAATATCCAACCTAAACTTCCCCTACTGTAACTTGAGACCATTGCGCCTCATTCTGTCATCTGTCATGACTGAGAACAGCCTGTCTCCATCCTCTTTGGAACCTCCCTTCAGGTAGTTAAAGGCTGCTATCAGATCCCCCCTTATTTTTCTCTTCTGGAGACTAAATAAGCTCAAATCCCTCAGCCTCTCCTCATGACTCATGTGCTCCAGCCTCCTAATCATTTTT
This sequence comes from Pelodiscus sinensis, assembly GCF_049634645.1. NCBI lineage: Eukaryota > Metazoa > Chordata > Testudines > Trionychidae > Pelodiscus > Pelodiscus sinensis. Next base: position 15,877,695 of record NC_134723.1, read on the forward strand.
GTTGCTCTCCATTGGACTTTTTTCTATGCGTCCACATCCTTTTTGTAGTGGGGGCGGAGAGGGGGAGGGGCAGAATTGAGCATAGTACTCCAGATATGGCCTCACCAATGCCAAATAAAGGGGAATAATAATTTCTCTAGATCTGCTGGCAATGCTCCTCCTAATGCACCCTAATATGCCATTAGCCTTCTTGGCTACAAGGGCACACTGTTGACTCATATTCAGCTTCTCATCGACTGTAACCTCCAGGTCTTTTCTGCCAAACTGCTGATTAGCCAGTTGGTCCTCATCCTGTAATGGTGATTGGCAATCTTCTGTCCCAAGTGTAGGACTCTGCACTTGTCTTGGTTTAAGCTCATCAGATTTCTTTTGCCCCAATACTCCAATTTGTCTAAGTCACTCTGAACCCTATCTCTATCCTCCAACATATCTACCTCTCCTCCTAACTTAATGTCATCTGTGAACTTGCTGAGGATTCAATCCATCCCGTCATTCAGGTAATAATAAAGATGTTGAACAAAACTGGCCCTAGAACTGACACTTGGGATGCTCTGCTTGATACCAGCCACCAACCAGACATAGAGCTGTTGATCACTACCCATTGAGCCCAACAATCTACCCAGCTTTCTAGCCACCTTACAGTTCATTTATCCAATCCATACTTCCTTATCTTGCTGACAAAAATACTGTGGGAGACCATAACAAAAGCTTTGTTAAAGTCATGGTATATCACATCCACTGACTCCTCCATGTCCACAGAGCCAGTTACCTTGTCATAGAAGGTAATCAGATTGGTCAGGCACGATTTGCCCTTGGTGAATCCATGTTGACTATTCCTGATCACTTTTCTCTCTTCCAGGTGCTTCAAAATGGATTCCCTGAGGATCCCCTCCATAATTTTTTCTGGGGACTGAGGTGAGGCTGACCAGTCTTGTGTGGATTGCTCTTCTTCCTTTTTTTTAAAGATGGGCACTACATTTGCCTTTTCCCAAACAAAACTGGACACAGTAATCCAGATCATTTTATTAATTAGTATGTAACTTTGGTATTTGTTGTTAATGTTACTAATTTCTCCTAGTTCTTTTGTATTATTGTGATTAGTATATTTTAATGTCTTCCCAGTGCATCTTACTCACTAGATTTTTTTCATGTTCCAACAATTGCTCTCTTGAAATATAACACCTATGAATTTCTGTAGTCAGTGACTCCATTCCTTACTATACAGAATTCAAGTAGGTTATGGTTTCAGGTTTCCCATTATTCTCACTTTCCCTATTAGTTCTCCTGATCAGTGAATAAAAAATCCAAGATGGTTTCTCCACTATGTACTAAGTACTATGTACTTTGTCATAAAGTTGTCTTGTAAATAATCAAGGAGTTTTTCAATATAGCCCAACTGAAAGCTGAGCAGGTAAAATTTCCTGACAGTGGCCTGTGACTTAGGGTACCCTGAAAATTAGCTCAGGAATGTTCAATTTCCACTCTCCTATGCTGGATTGTCCATCGAAGATCGTGTGATAGGGTCTGCCCACCCCCATCACGTGACTATGGCTGTTCCGATGTGTGGTTGCCACATTTGATTGGTCATTGGGCTCCCAGTCCGCTTGCTAGTCCATAACTCCCTTGCCCCATGCAGAACTCTCAGTCCTCCAGTAGTCTGCTCCACAGGGCTAACAGCCTACTAGTCACAATTAATAGATGTTCTTGACCCTAGAGTACTATGGCCTAATGGCCAGAGTCAGAGATGGTCCTTTAATTCAGGGTTGTAAGGCGTGATAGCCTGAACCAGTAAGTGCCCCTCGTTGCAGGGCAGTATGGCCTAATGGCCAGAGTCAATGAGTGCCTCTGGTTGCAGGGCAGTACGGCAGTGAGTCTGGGTTTTGCCCCTGGTAGGGGGACCCAGACCCATCCTGCTCCATGGGTCCCAACCCAGAGCCTTATGAGTGTAGGGGTTGCCTACTGCCCCTTCTTGGTGGGGACTCCGGCCGAAATGAGCCAAGGATACCTGGGTGGGAGGGGCAGCTCCTGCACCGTCCCTGGATCACTTCCTACTGGTCCCATCGGGGCATCGTCCCACGTAGCCATTGGGCCTCCTCTTTCCCCAGCGGTGGTTTCTCCTTGGACCTCCGTAGGAGTTGAACAGTCACTGACTCTTGGCCTTTCAGCTTCCTCTATCTGGACCATGTACTGTAACAGCGCTAGAGCTCCATCAAGGGAACCTTCCCCTTCGCTGGCCAGGCTAGACCGAGCTATTCCATGGCCTTTTATACTGCCCCAGCATTTGGAGCATGCCCAGTCTGCTTGAAGGGGCAGGACTTCCTCTGCCCAGAGGGTTTTCACCTTTCTAGTGCGGGGTCTGCCCACCCCATCACAGATGCGTATATATGTTTTTCCTGTTCTGTATTCTGTTGAGCCATATACCCGCTGACGCACATTCCCACAGGCAGCAAGTATTCATGACCTGGGTCTGTCAAAGTGTGAGATTGGGTCTCCCTGCTAGCTCCGCTTGCTACCCTAATGTATTCCCTCTCCTGTGCCACCCGGGTCCTGCATGCCACCTCTCTCCACAGCCCTAGGCCCTACTGGCCAGCCCCGCATGTTCCCCTCATGCAGTACAGCAGGGCTAGAGCAACTGCTGACACATCTGTGCAGCTCTTGGTTGGCATGGGAGTGTCTCAATGCAGAGTCCTGGGAGCAGCACACAGACACAAACATACACCAAGGCCACAGAGATGCATGTTCCAGCTGCTCTAGCCCTACTGCACTGCCAGTGATAGTGGCAGGGCCCCACAGTCTGTATTAAATTGCCCAAGGACAATAGGGGGGCAGGTGAATGCATGGGACTGGGTGGTGCATGCATAGCAGGCAGGCTACTTCCTCAGGAACCACTGCCAAATGGACATGGCCCGGGTAAGCTTGGCACCTTCCCCCTCCTCACCCCCACTGTATCTCCTCTCATACTCCACTCTCTTCTAGAGCTTCTATTTCTCCTCCAGCCTCCCTTCTGCCCCCAAACTCTCATACTCCTTCCTGTCCCCAAACTGCCTCCTGGAATCTGCGCTCCCACCCTATGCCCCGGACAAGAGCCTGCACACAAGCACCCAGACTCCATTCCAGAGCCTGTACCTCTCACCCTCGTGCCCCCAGACTCCCTCCCAAAGTCTATTGCCTCACTCCTCCTGCACCTAAGCTCCCTCCCAGAGCCTGTATCCCCTTCTGCATTCTAATCCCCTGGCCCAGCCTACAGCCTCCCTCCCAGAGCCTGCATCCCTCACCCACCCAAACTCCCTCCCAGAGCCTTAGGCAGGTGTGGGGGGGAGGGAGGATTTGAAGAGAGGGGGGTCTGGGCATTCTGGGAACCACCAAAGTTTCTGCAAACCTGCCAGCCCTTCACATTCCTGCCCATTCCAAGGGTGCACAAGTAGACACCATGAGTGAATGCTTAGCTCTGATTAAGTCAATGGCAAATCTCCTATAGTTTTCAGTGGGGCCAGATTTAGACTCCATGGAGTAGAAGTTAGACACAGTGATTTGTAGCAGTCACTTGGGCTATGCTACAAATATATTACAAAGTTGGCAAAGCTTCATAATGGGGGCTCTTGGAATTGAGAAGCAGGTGGTGGTTTCAGCCTACTCTAATGAATTTTGATGCTGTAGAAATAACAGTCCAGATGCAAATTTACTCATATAAAAATAATTTTCATTTAATCAGTCATTTGTGAGATACAGAACCATCAATGGTTTGCCAAGCACTAGAGCAAATCTTGCTGATAATGTCATTTAAAATGAATGAGTTTTGCAGGCTGCTAATACTTAATATGAACGTCTTTTTTATTTCAAACAAAATGTTTTGTGACAGCTAAGATATTTGCATCTGAAAGACAGATAGCAGGGCACAGAAGATGAACTTTGTGTTATTTAGATTGTATCCAGTGAATTTCATACTCAAGCGAATGTAAAGTTTGTGGTGGTAATAATTGTGATGCAAGGCAAGAGCCTGGTTAGAGAAGACTAAAGAGAAAGAAAAGAATCGTGTTACTCCTACTTACGTCTTTCCCTCTTTTCTGGCTCAATCTCAATGAATTTGCTTGCTCATCTCTCCTCATTTCTTACTTCTCTTTAGTTCATTTGGCAGTAACGGAGTGCTGCACATCTGCAAACCATTAGAGTACTCCACTCACCTGGAAACACAAGACTAGAGTACTAAACAAAGCAATGACTAGCCTATAAATTCATGCTCAAATCCCATTGGATCATGAAATAGAGGCAAGAAACAGATTGTCTAAAAAATATCTGAATAAGCAAGAGAGGACTAGGGAAGCAGAGGGGAGATATGCAGAGGATAATGAAGTGGGAGATAAGGGCATATTCCTGCTTCAAGTGGTAATTTTGGCAGGTCAGCTAGCATAATAATGGAGGCTGCAGGCTGATGGCCACTATTGCCCATTGGAGTTCACTTTTTTTACCGAAATAGAAAATGATTTTCTGTAGAAACGAAAAAGCTAGAGGGACAAATTCATCAGTATAATTTCAGTAATTTCAGATGAGTTACAGGGAAAATAGATTCTGCCCATGATTTGTACGTAGGAAAAAATTAAATCTTTTTTAGTTGTACAAGTGTAGAGAACACCACAGTGGATGCTACCTGCTTTTCTCTGTATCACTAGTATCACTAGCTTCTCTGTAATGGACACATACTACTACGTATGTCTGAATATATGTCTACACTAGTTCCCCTTGAAGCTGAAGTACTCTAAGGCCTGGTAGTCGGGGGCCAGGTTGGGGTGTATGTCCCATTTATGCCCCTCCCCCCGACACACACAGTTAGGGAAGCCCATGTCGACAAAGCCGCCCATGATGTTATCCATGTTGCCCAGCGTGATGACCCTCTATGGTAGGATTTGGTTGATGGCTTTAGCTACTTGTATGAGCACAGCGCTGACTGTGGATTTCCCCCCTGAACTAGTTCCCAACAGAGCAGTACCAGTCCAGCGTGGCAAGCTTCCAGAGGGGAATGGCCACATACTTCTGCATGGGGATGGTGGGTGTTAGTCAGGTATCTTGTTGCCTAAAGGCAGGGGTGAGCCACTCGCAGAGTTCAGGGAAGGTGGCCTTGGGCCTATGGAAGTTGTTCAAACACTACTGATTGTCCCATCCCTGCATGACAATGTAGTTCCACCAGTCTGAGCTTGTCTCCCTCTGCCAGAAGCAACATTCCACTGTGTCCATGTGATTGAGGGGCATGCACAGTAGCAGGAGTGCCAGGATTGGCTAAGCAGGGCCTGCAGGCCACACTGGTGTTCGTCCTCAATATCCTCATCTTGTTTGTAATGGAGCAACATGCGGGCACTGTTGACATACTGCACCATGAGGCTCAGCATAAGTGCCATGAGCAGGACACTGCTTTGCAGCAGCTCTGTCTCCATAGTCACAGTGATGTGGCATCCACATGGGAAACCAGAGCACAACAAGGCAGGGGCTCATTGCATCCCTTTTCTGTCCCACAATGGCGGAAGGAGTGGAGGCGTGCCTTGTGGGATGTGGATGTGAAGAGGAGCCCCTGTAAGCACCCCATCGGTGTTTTCTGGGCCAAGCAGACATTGGAAGTATCAGCCTTCCTGATGCCCTTCCCCGACTGATTCCTGGGGCTCTAAGTCTAAGGCAGGCTCCCTAAATGTGAACACGCTACTTTGGAACATATTTGATACTTGCTTGCAGTGGGGTCACGGTCCTCAACTTCTCAACATTGGGTGCCCAGAACTCAAACTTAGTAAATTTGAACTAATTGCATAGTGAAGACAATCCCTTAGGGTATGTCTACACTAGCCGCCTAGTTCGAACTAGGGTGGCTAATGTAGGCATTCGAAGTTGCAAATGAAGCCCGGGATTTAAATATCCTGGGTTTCATTTGCATGTTCCCAGGTGGGCACCATTTTTAAATCCCCTTAGTTCGAACTGACTGCCCGCAGCTACACGCGGCAGTCAGAAATTAATCCGGACTAAATCCTTAGTTTGGATTAACTGTTATACCTCATTGCAGTTCGAACTAAGGGGATTTTAAAATGGCGCCCACCCAGGAACATGCAAATGAAGCCCGGGATATTTAAATCCTGGGCTTCATTTACAAGTTCGAATGCCTACGTTAGCCACCCTAGTTCGAGCTAAGGGGCTAGCATAGACATATCCTTAGGGAGTTGCTTAGTCAGGAATAATTTTATTTTGGTACATCACTGTAGCATTTCACAAATACAGCTTTACAATTTGTCACACTCCCTTTATCCTGTGCTTTTGCACACCTGGAACAAAAAACAGTCTAAGACTTAATTAAAAACCTGAAACTACAGAAGAGATATTTAGTAACTGTGAACAGAATTGCAAGTCCCACTCCTGGATGCTCTGTAGGTCAAGTGTCATTAACAAGACTGGAGTGACAAAGATTGTTAGTACTATTTTTTATCTTTGATTTTTTTTTCTTTTTGTTAGGTCATAAGTGGTGTGATACTTCCCACCAAGATACCTAAGGCCAATTTCTAAGAGTGCTTCACTTTTACTCCCAAACTGGTACTGAAAAGCAGTGTTCATTGTTCACAACTATATCTTACACACAAGCACCCAAGGTCTACTATCACTGCGCCTATGTCTAGAATACGGTGATCTATTGGAAAAAGGTATGCAAATTCCGATAGTTTTTTCGGAAGAGGCTTTTCGGAAATTTGGCCCAAATACACAGGGCCAAATTTTGGAAAATCCTCCTCTTTCTGAAGAGCCCTTCTTCCTCATGGAAGGCGGAAGACATGGCTTTTGAAAGAGTGTCTGTTCTTCCACAAAAAAAAGCAGATGAGCAGACGTGTTACCTGGATGTGGCAGTGTTTTTCCAGGATGCCTCAGGTACCCCAGAAAAACCCCATAGTCTAGACATAGTCTGCGATTGCAGATTGATTAATTCTGTCAGTAGTAGGTACATGGATCTTTCATTTGGGTTAAGGCATTTGCCTTCCAAGCCACATGGTCCATACATTAAGAACCATAGTCTATGTATCTGAAAATGCTGCGAGGGTCCACTCCAGAATGGAGGCAGGTTCTCCGGGAGATCAAAGACAGTCAGAATTCCCTCACACTTCCCTATTTGACTATGGCTTTTCAGGCAAACACATTGGTACAAACGCCACTCAAAATGGAGTTCTGTAGAGCAACTTGTTTGTAATACTGACTTCCAACCCAAGTAACCAGAAATACTGTACTGTTTAACTATAAAAGCACCCACTTTCCCTTACACCTCCTCCTGTGAGAATCAGACTGTTATAAATCTATTCTAAAAATAAGTGTTAGGTGTTACATCTAGCTTCTGAATATTACTGTACTTGTGCCAATCTCATTCCTGCCAAAACAATCTCCCACCCAATTGTAAAGAAAGGAACCGAATCTGTAAGTGACTCAGAGTCATGGGTTAGAGGGGGAAGATAGTGTCTGCAACAGTATGCCTATGAAAGAATGCAAGTGTGATACTCTCACTCTCTGCCACTCTATTCGCCAGATAGTAGTGTATGCTACTGTGGATTCTTCTGTACTTCCTGGTCTATGAGCTGCCTTATTTATTGTGGTTTGCAAGGTTCAAGTTTGAATTCTGAACCCAATTACTTCACCTAAAGCAACAATAGGGAGAGGAGCAACAGGATGGGCTTTTAGGACTCTGCTAAACTATCCAAAGTGACCAAAATTGTAAGGGAGAAAATCGGTCATGTATAACATGAGTCAGGTGCAGAATAAGATTACAGAGCAAAAAACAAGGTATTTTTGAGATGCATGCTAATCATGGATCAGGCTGCCTATTCAGATATCTGTCCAGATTCCAGATAGATAGATAACCTACTAAAAGTGAGTAACATTTGGCAACTATTATTACAGGCATATTTCATCAACGCATATGCCTCTCGGAAAAGAATCATATTTTACTGTAAATAATTTGAATTAATGTTTTACAAAATGAGGAAATTTGAGAACTTAGCAGTAAATCTGCTAGTACTATTTAGGGAGCATTTAATTTGCTGATCTTCTTTGGAAAGGTATCAGTTTCTAGGTGCAAGTGCTATTTACAAGGTCCTAAAAAAATGGTGGCAGTGATATAGGCACAGAAATACCTTAATAACATGGAAAATTGCTCTGAATTTAAACATGGATGCTGCACGGAGAATGTACCCGTCAGTCTTGAATGAACTGCTTGTCACAACTCAGAGGGACAGACAGTGTAGAATGTGGCTGTGTATTCTAAGAAGGGGGACAGGGGAGGAGGGGATTCAGCCGACCAGCTGTTTTGCTGTCTCACTGGCTGCCTGCTGTTGTATAGACTTGAATTCAAAGTGATGCTTTTAATATTTAAAGCCTTGAATGTACTGGGGCTTAATTATCTTGTCAGTCTTCTGACCTACTCTCTACCATCTTGCCCTCCTAGATTAAAAGGAACAGGGCTTTTGGTCGCAGGGTTGATAGGAGTAGAATGGGTATATTGTTGCTCAGTGTCTGCAGAGAATGCCCTACCTTCTGATCTCAGAAAAGCTGTCATTTTAGCTTCTTATAACAAGACATTAAGACTTTATTTCTTAAAGCATTTAGCACAGTGTATTGATTTTGCTTTTGAATACTTTCTCTATGGTTTTGCTAGGTTTTAACTGGAATTTTAAGTATTCTCAATGCTATGTAATATCTATGTTTTCAATCTCCTTAGAAAAACACATTACAAAACCTCTCTGATATTCGGCCAATGACTTTTGGATATGCTAATAACCAAGAATTAAACAGAAAAATGTAGAGGGAGAATTAAGACACTAATGTTCCTCAGACCATGCCATACATTTTTATTCATCCTGAAAGGATAACTCACTTAACTGCACATCAAAAATTCTCTGGGGAAAACATTTCAAGACTTCTTTTCCCAAGGAGCTCAGGGTTGAAGTCCTGAATTTCCAGATTATAGCCTCAAGCTTTTATAAACCTAGAATGTTTTATATTTTCTCTTCCTCAGGCTGTTCCCACTATCATCCAACTATTTCAAAGTGGGTGACTTGCTGCAAAATGCCAATTCAATTTAAACTGCCACTGCAGTTGAGAATGTCCTTAGATACTTGTATTCTGGAAGGAAAGCCATGGAATCTCAAGCAGAAAATAGATCTGGTTTGGGCCTGGCTTTGTATTTATTAAGGATGAAGTCATTCATGTACAGACAGCCAGGGCAAGGCCTAATTTGATAGCTTAAGTGGTGCACAGTCTTGGCGCAGGCTCTTTGCCCAAGGCTGAATTTCACCTTAAACCCCACCTCCTTGTCACAATATAAAGTTCATAATCCTTTTTCCTTGGTGGGTGAAAATTGAGTTCTCAGTAGTCTTTCCCATAGTCACTACCACTTTCTACTACGAACTTAACTTTGTCCTTCAGACTTCTGCATCTCCTTTTCACTTCCTACTATTCGGCCTCCTAGTTCTGTCAATAGGAGGGTGAAGGGATTTCTACTGGAGGATGAACCTTGCCTTCATAGAATCAGAGAATACTAAGGTTGGAAGAGACCTCAGGAGGTCATTGAGTCCAGCCCCTGGCCCAAAACAGAACCAACCCCAACTAAATCATCCCAGGCAGAACATTGTCAAGCCGGGACTTAAAAACCTCTACAGATGGAGATTCCACCACCTCCCTAGATAACACATACCAGTACCTCACCATCATCCTAGTGAAATAGTTTTTCCCTGGTATCCAACTTAGACCTCCCCCACTGTAACTTGAAACCATTGCTCCTTATTCTGCCATCCGTCACTACTGAGAACAGCCTCTCTCCATCCTCTCTGAAACCTCCCTTCAGGAAATTGAAGCCTGCTATAAAATCCCCCCCACTCTTCTCTTCTGCAGACTAAACAAACCCAAATCCCTCAGCCTCTCCTCATAGGTCATGTGCTCAAGCCCCCTAATCATTTTGGTTTCCCTCTGCTGGATCCTCCCCAATGTGTCCATATCCTTTCTATAGCATGGGGCCCAGAATTGGATGCAATACTCCAGATGTGGCCTCACCAATGCTGAATAAAGGGAAATAATAACTCTAGATCTGCTGGCAATTCTCCTCCTAATGCACTCTAATATGCCATTAGCCTTCTTGGCTACAAGGGCACACTGTTGACTCATATCCAGCTTCTCATCCACTGTAATCCCCAGGTCCCTTTCTGCTGAGCTGTTACTTAGCCAGTCAGTTCCCAGACTGTATCAGTGCTTTGGATTCTTCTGTCCCTAGTGCAGGACTCTCATCAGATTTCTTTTGGCCCAATCCTCCAATTTGTCTAGGTCACTCTGGATCCTATCACAACAGATATTGCTTTTCTTTCATTAACTTACCTGCTTCTGAGGCTATGTCTAGACTCCAGAGTTTTGTCAGAAAAACGGCCATTTTTCTGACAAAACTTGAGTTACGTCCACACTGCAAGCACATTCTTTTGACAGTAAATTGAAAGAACAGAGGGTTTTTTGCACAATTGGTAATCCTCAATCTACAAAGAAGAAGCCTTTTTGTGAAAGAACTCTTTCGCAAACAGGCATGTATGGATGGGGAAGAGGGAGTTTTTTCAGAAGAAGAAGGAGGAGGAAAAAGCACAGGTGCCTTGGTAGCCATTCTGTCCATAGCAATCATTGCTTACATGTGAGATAGCATCCAGGCAGTCTTAAATGTTCTCTTTCACTTTTGCAGTGTGGACGCTCTCTTTCACAAGAAGTTTTTTCAGAAGATCTCTTCCGAAAAAAGTTTCTTATGCAAGAAGCCTGTAATCTAGACATAGGCTTATTTTCAGACAACTGTCAAAAACAGCTGTAAGTGTGTTGTAGGAAATGATCCTGCACTTGTAAAGGTCAATTTAGGTGGTCTGTGGGGTGCTTTATTACTATGATTAAAATTCCATGAAAGTATTATCGTACCCAGGATAAGTAGTCCCAATTTATATCAATATTTACTGGATAGGTAGGAGAACAATCTGTACTTTTCTGATTTTTCCATTCAGTAAACCATTTTTTTAAAAAGAAAATATTTGTGCTTTGATTCTATACACTGATACTCAGAAACTCTAGTTTAATTCTTCTACAAAGACCAAGGATTTAGAGAGGAGTTCCGATTACTCGTCATGTTCTTGTATTTATATTCACCAAGTTATGATTTCAATATAATATTGATATCTGTATAATATTGATTATATAATCAATATTATATATAATAATGATTTCTGATTGGTGTTTCTGACTGGCAAGAAAACATAGGTATCCTTAGCAACATTTAATGGATTGGTTATTTTAAAAAATTATTTCCAAAAAAGCAATTGTTTTCAGTTTTAAACTGAGAAGAGTCTGAAAGGAATTTTGGACAGTTCTGACTCAAATAGTGGAACCCAGTTATCCCAAAGTTTCTTTGGAAGCCAAAACAATGAGTTAATTGTTTCATTTTTGAAATTGGTAGGTCTGCAAGGGCAATGATGAGGCAATTATTTTAGTTTCTCCCTGAAAATCCAACACTAATTCTAAGAAAGTCTGCTTGTGGATGCACTCTCTTCTTTTCCAAATCTGTTTGTCTACAGGATGAATGGGGAGAACCCCACATTTTTGTAAATAGTAGGTACTCCAAGGTTATTCACTCAAGTTTCAGATTGTATTTCTTGAAGTAGAGTTCTTGAAATATGAGATGTAGGTGGTGAAAGCTAAGTATCATCCAGCTCAGTGCATGCAAGGCTGCTTTTCTGGCAGACGATACTATTTAGCAGAGAGCCTCCAATATGTTTTAAGATTTTACATATTGCATTTGGAAAATGTGGGAGACTTGCTGTTTCTGACATGTTGCTACAAGCAGGTAGTGATTTAATGAAAAGCAAAAAGGCTGAAAAGGGGTTTGCCAGATCCCTGTGTGATGTGAATGTTAACAAGCCCAGTCACGTCATCAGCATCCCTGCTCTTCACCCTCCCTCCCATCCTTTCTCTCTCTTTTATGAGCCAGCTTGAAATCAGGGAATTACATGCTAAGGAAAACCCTTCAGCTAAACATATAATTATTCTGAACAGGATCAATGCAGCTCAGTTAATCAGTTTACCAACTGAATTAATTTTTATTTGTTTCATGTCTGCATCTCCTGTGGAGAATAGAGAAATTCAAGATTTAAGGGAAAAAACGGTTGCATTTGTGAAATAGTATTTATATCTGAGCATTCATTATGAAAGGAGCCTCTACTGCAGGGTATTTTTGCAGACAAACATTACTTTCAATCAGCAGGATTTTGAATAACTGACTCCATGTGAAGTTATTTTTCAAGGTACACTTAAGAAATAAGTGATTTCCTATTTTAATTTCCAGCTGTTTAATAACATTCCATTCTCCTCAGAGCCCAAATTATTTGTGTGTTTGTTTTATGAAAACAGGGGATTGTTGTATTGAAGTTTCAATTTATTTGCACAATATGCCAATTGGATACCAAAATGTTTTAAAGAAACTAAAAATACAAACTTTAAAACCCAGGAAGTCTCAGAGCAGTTATTTTAAAATCTAGATAATAAACTTTTGTATGATATGTAAAATTTTTAAAAATTAAGCTGCCTAAATTTATAGTTGTAAGAGCAATAGAGATTGAGAAGTACAACTGGCAGATACCAAAACTGATTTCTGTACAGGATTAGTCTTTCACTATGCTATTTACATACATATGAAAATGGGGGGGGGGGTTAGTTTACAAATGCACTTTCAGTAAAATGTGGACTTAAATTCAAAACCTCACTGTGTAAATAGAGGTGCTGATTGTTAATACAATGCACTAGAAGCCTCCAAGTACTGTAGTTGTATTACAAGAACAAACATTAAGGTACACTTTTTCACCAAGTACTCATTTTAATATACTCAGTCTTCACATAACTATTATCAAAAAGAAGAAAAAATTAGTACAATTTTAAAAATAAAGTTGGTGTTTGATATATTTTACATTCTACAACGCTGGTAGAACATATTTCCCCCAAATTGTAAACATGGAATTTAAATAAAATGAGATAAAGAGCATCCTCTTATATTAATGTTTACATCCCACAAAGATATATTATTTCAATGAAAGTATTTACCTATAGTAAAAAAAGGATATACATCAGAATAAATAAAGCAATAGTAACTGTTAGAAAAAAGAAAATGAAATACATTTGAAATAAAGAAATGTGAATCAACAGTAAAAGAAAGAAATTTACTACAATTACCAGAAAATATTTTTTTCAAAATCCCATATATTAATCCTTTTAGAAAACACCTCTTTTTTAAAGCTACTACTTTGCCAATCTATTTCTGAATCCTCAAAGAATATTTGTATGCATTCTTAAGACAAATTCAATAATACAAAGCTGTCCAGTGTCCTCATTGCCAGTTCCAGAACAAGATTCAAAAATCAATTTCTCAACTCCTTCACAGCCTTCCTTGGGAGTCCACAATGTGAAATCCAGAGAGTCTGTTATTGAATCTGTTCCTAAGGAAGAATCCATGTATAAATAGAAGATTCCACCTTACTATAATTCTGTTCCTGAGAAACCATTAATGTATACCTTGTGGTAAGTAATGCTTTTTAAAGGGAAGGAAGAGAATGATTGCCCTTCTTGGGTTGGAATTCAGGACATGGATTATCTATTACAACAATATGACTTACAGTGAGATGCACTGTGGATGTACAAATGTCTTATACTATTCCATTCAATTTTGTAGCTTCCTCCTATGACCTCTTACATTACTCTGATGTTGCTAATCACACAGATTAGTTTGCAAAAGAAATTATTAGCTGATTTTTAAAAAAAGTTCCATAGCAGCAATAAAAGTTTCTTTTTTTAAAAAAGGCCTCTTACTGTGGTTACCTTACTGTGAAATTTGTTTTTGACTAACAGCCTTTAATATTTAACACTGTTGTATTCAGTATTGTTGTAGTCACATTGATCCCAGAATATTAGTGAGATAAGGTGTGTAAGGTAAATATCTTTTATTGGAACAACTTCTGTTGATGAGAAAGACCAGCTTTTGAAGTTCCACAGATCCTAGACCTAAAGAGGAGCTCTGTGTAAGCTTGAAAGCTTTTCTTTATCACTAATAGTAGTTGGACCAATAAAAAAAAGTATTGCTTCTCTCCTGTCTCTTTAATATTAAAGTTAACTGAGAACGTATTTGAAGGGCAAATGGGGTACATTTTTACGGGGCTGATTGCTGAACACTATGTTAAAATGCTTCAATTGTAATGTGTTTCTTTCAGTAGTTGAGGTTAAGATCCATCTTCAGAATACAGTAATTTTACTGCAAATATTAGAGGAAGGTGATTTTGTAACAGGAGTAGTTATGATGTAGTTTCATGGAACTGGGAATCAGGCTGCATTGTCTTTTTCTCCATGAAATGCACAGTATGGCGTACTAGTAATAATTCAATTCCTTATCTAAGTCCTTGTTGAAAATTATGACTTCTGATCCTTTTCAAATAAATATATTTAAGCAGGAAGTGCAGAATAAGTTACAATATAAATAGCTAGGTTGTTGTGTCAAGCTTTGGCATGTGAGTATTTTCAGAAGTAAATCATTCTGTATGGGTGATTTATACAGATAAGTTACAAAGCAAAGGAATGCCACTAATAGGGTACGTCTAGACTACAGGGTTTTGTCGACAGAAGTTTTGTCAACAGATACTGTCGACAAAGCTTCTGTCGACAAAGAGTGTCTAGACTACATTCAGTTCTGTCGACAAAGCAAGCTGCTTTGTCGACAAAACCCTGTAGTCTAGACACAAACCTACATGCAATAACACCTTCTGTCGACAGAACTCTGTCGACAGAAGGCGTTATGCCTCATAAAATGAGATTTACCAGAGTTGACAAAACTGCTGAGTTCTGTCAACATTATGTCTACAGAACTCAGCGGTAGTGTAGACGCAGGTATAGTTTTGTCGACAAAAGTCCACTTTTGTCGACAAAACTCTGTAGTCTAGACACACCCATAATCTGCAGCTTCATCCTAACTTGTGTATTAAAATCCATTTAGCAGAATAACTATCACTAGTTAAACTGTTCACAGCATACAAAACAATGTACAATGCAACGGTGACAATGATGAACTCAGTTGTAGTAAACTTAGGGATTTCCATCTGATTTTGAAGTAATTGTTACCATATTACATTGTCAGCTGTGATGCTCTATTCATTAGAATCTTTTTTCTTTGACTACAAGTGGCGTACACTAACAGCTGAAGCACATATTTGCACAGCGCAAATATTAAGATAAAATATGGTAGCATTATATACGTTTGATAATAATAGCTTCCTTTGTCTTCACGCATGCAGAACTCATATTACTAATGAAAAACCTTCAATTCTACACATATTTCAGTCATCAATACATTATTCTTATTTATATTTGAACTTAAAAACCAGGAAAATGTTACTTTATGTGATATGTGACGCGTAGTCTATATATAAAAATACTGGAAGATTTTTAAACAGCAGGTTTTAAAATATATAAAAAGTCCCCCATCAGAAAGGCAATTTAATCCTGAGGGACTACACGGTGAATATCTGAATAACACATTAAAAAAATTCTCCTGTTTGTATGTACTAAAACTATTTGCTCATTGTGGAAAAGTTGCTGATGTTACTATCATAGCCTGTTACCCGAGATGTAGTCAGATTATATCAAAAGTCTGAAGAGCTGTTGGAATAGGCTGAAATGCAGTAACAAGTATTATTTAAATATTACCAGTTGCATTACATTACAGACTAACTCATAATTTTAGATACTGTAACAGACTCTGCCACTTTTTAACCCTTTAAATACTGACGATGATATATATAATCAAATTCTTCTCCCCAGCACTGTCATATGATTTTAATTAATGTAATTGGACACAGCTATCAATCATATATCTGGTGCTTTCAAGAGCCATCCTTGGTGACCGCTTAGGATAATTAGCCTCTCAACTAGCGTGAGCTGAAGATGCTTGAGAAAAAAACCTACAAGCATTCCCATAGATGCCTTCTGCCTTACGATACTGTATGGTTGTGGGAAAAGTAAGGTGTTTACAACTGTAAGATAAGTGAGCACTTAGCCCAGTTTCAGTCAGTTAATTGTGAACATATATTTCACCATCATTATATCAAAGCCAGTCACACATTATAAATATAAAGGCTTTAAAGAAAACTACAGCCATCCAGTTTAATCCTGTAATATATTTGAAATCCCAGTGAAGAATACATACATCCACAGATACATTGCCAATTAAAAATTGCACCTATTTCCCTCACATAATGGCAAACCCTTTTACAACAGAAATTAGTTAGCTTTTTAAAGCAACACCACATTAGAAATTGTATAACTATGGTAATGTGTGTGCTATATAAATAACATTTTTTCCTATTCAAGAGAAATTTGAAATACTTATCATGAACAATTTTTCACTTTTCCATCCCAATCAATCTGTTCACAACAAAACAAAGCATCAACAAAGGAAAACATTTCACAGTTTATTTCTGTGTTTATGAAACTACAAATGTGCAGGGAAATCATAATTCCTGTCAAGTTATCTTGGTTGGGGAAACTCTTCTAAGCAGTGCACAGACAAGCAGCTCTTCTCATTTCCTCTTGCACTCTCCATATATGGTAAAGACTGCACTGTCCACGGTACTAGTGACTATCAGAGAAGCGTATGCTTTATACAAAATGTAGAGACACTAACAAGAGAAGCTGGGAAGCTGCACAAACCAGGACATAATAAAAGAATCAGAATTCCATAGTCCAGCACCTTGTCTTCTCTGTGTATCACCATAAAACTACACTCGAGTGCTGCATACATGCATAATCACTGCATGAAATCACCTGATAGGAGCAAAACAAAGCTAATCAAGGCATATTTAAAGATAACAAACATAATATCATTACATTGCAGTGCATAATGGAGTCTTACGGCACAAACATTTATAGTTATGTCTGCATTTATCCACAAATGCATTAGATCACTACTCAGTTCTCAACAGAGATTCCAACAGCATGTTTTGCAGCTTATATCAGGTCTGTGTTCAGTCATAGCTCTGAGAACTACTGTATCAAGCAGCATATGGATTTTTAGAACTAAACTAACTCTTGACAAAATAAAAAATACAGAAGTAGAAATGTAAATCTCATAGAGTCAAAGCACAGATAATAATTGTATTAACTGTAATAAATTATCATACCTTTCATCCAATCCACTACTTGCTTGGGCGTCCACTTGCTAATAGGTTCCATAACGAGAGCCATCATCAGATCACTTTATCATTCACACCAAAATGAGAAAAAGAACAGGGAAAAATCTATCAGAGCATGGCTAGGATGAAAGAGCTATAGGATTTTACAATGCAGTCCAAAGATGAGATGATGCTTTGTCCCTCCAGGTTTCTCCTGCACTGATTCAGTAATGTATAAAATTACACTGCTTGATCAGCTCTAGCACCTCCCCCACTGCACACAGCCTGCAACACAGAGGAGCACACTGAATCAGGAAATGGTGCAGTATGTATATACTTACTTACAAAAGCCTGTATCAAATGATCTACTTATTAAACTGATATAAAATTATAGTGCTTTGCAAGCAACTGAGCCTTGTGTTATTCCAGATTTACAGCTTTCTGGAGTTTGATTGCTATCAGCTATGGGATCTTCATTAGGGAAAATACTACTGGTGTAACTTGGTAACAGATTTTCTTGGCTCTATTTTAAATATGCTGACTGTTGTTCAAATTAAAGAGAAGATAGAAATACCATAGTATCGCTTGGCATCTGGCAAAATGCTGAGCATCTCCGTCTTTACAATACAAAATGTTGCTGGAATCTTATAGTATATAATCATGTAATTCAGAATGTCAAACACAGTAGAGGGAGTCTTACCAAGATAAAATTCACTATCTACAGAAACATCTTTTTTCTGGGAACATTCAAGGCCAGTACCCTTCCCTCCCTGAGTTTCTCCTTTCTATAATGAAGGAATCCCAGCCCACTGTGATGGGATCCATTCTTTTTTTTTTTTAAGCAATAATCCATTCTGATAAAAACAGCCAAGAGGTAGCACTGGAACTATCTGTTCTTTTTTTTTTTTTTTTAAGAGAGAGAGAATAATAGTAAATTGGTATCTTTTAAAATGGTAAAGTTAAAAGATTTCAGTCATAGATTCACCTCACTGAGGTGTGCCAAGTTGTGCTTCTCAGGCCCTTTGTATTTCATGTCCCACATCCATGTGGTCAAATGGGTGCATGTTCTTTTTTGTACTCTATCCTTCATGTCTAAGAGTTACAGCCACACTGTCTTGGAGGGGACTAGCTTAGGTTCCAGGAAGAGACAAAGAAAGGGATACCTCACCTCACCTCTAAGCTCCAGCCCTTTTCTCAAGAAATCTTTCATTTCTGACACCTTCAGCCACATTCAATCATCAAATTTCTACATTGTGTTCTTCATATAGCCTATGGGGACACATTCATTAATTCCACACAGCTGGCTACTGCTGCAAGCCAGAAAATCCCTGTAGGCTAGGAAACTGCAGTCCTTGCTTTAGTTAAAAAGACAGAGGTAAGACCTTCCCTGCTGGGTTCAGTGGGGGAGGGAGAGGGTGTCTTCCCTCATGGTCTGGAATCAGTCAAACAGGCCTATTGGGCAAAAGATTCCATCTCATCAGCATTTTTTATATCTCTTTATAAAGAAAGAACCAAAATAGGAACAGATGCAGAATGCTAGGACATCTTTAGCCCTTCTAAATTATTTTTTCTTTACCTGGAACAAGAAGCTTTATTAGCATAAGAAAAATGGTATTCTCACCCAAAATATTCCATCCCATATAGGGTCAGTCCATGTAGCCCAGTATCCTTTATCTGGTAGTGTCCAATGCAAAATGCTTCTGGCAGGTGGAGAATTGGGGACACAAAAAGCATGAGATTGCATCCCTGACCATCCTGGCTAATGGCTGTTGATATACCTATCATTATAGCTATTTTTTTAACTCAGCTACAGTTTTGGCCTTCACAATATCCTACGGCACTGAGTTCCACAGACTGACTGTGAGTACTTCATTTTGTTTGTTTTAAACCTGTTGCTTATTAATGTGAGCAGTTGATCCCAATTCCTATACTATGTGAAGGGATAAATAAGATTTTCTTCCTATTTATTTTCTCTACACAGTCCATGATTATACAATCCCCTATCATGCCCTCTTTCATCATCTCTTTTCTGAGCTGAACTATCCCAAGCTTTTTAAGCTCTCTCTATATGAAAAGATGTTCCATCCCCTAATCATTTTTGTTGCCCTTCTCTGCATCTTGTCCAATTTTACTTTACTTTTTTGAGAGGGGGTGACCAGAAATGCATGCAGTTTTCAAGGTATTGATATACCACGGATTTATATAGCTGTGTTATAATATTTTTTGTTTTATTATCTATTCTTGTCCTAATGGTTCCTGACATTGCTAGCTTTATTGACTGGCCCCTGCAAGTTCAGATTCATTCAGAGAAATAGTCATGATGACTGCAATATTACAGTGGTTATGTCTACACTGCAAGCTAAAGTCGAGTTAAGATAAGCAACTTCAGCTACATTAATCGCGTAGCTCAAGTCGAAGTACCTTAACTTGTTTTTTGGCACTGTCTGCACAGCAGGAAGTCAAAGGAAGAATACTCTTCCTTCAGCTTCCCTTACTCCTTGTGAAATGAGGGTTACATGAGTCCGAGTAAGAAGTCCTCCAGCTCGACATTATTTTAAAATAAAGGCTTGTAGTGGTACATCAGTAATTCCAAAATAACGCTGTTATGTAGATGTATCCTTCCTTGAGTAGTAACAGCTAATTTAGACCTCATCATTTTTATATATAATTGGGATTATATTTTTCAGCCTTGTTTTGAAGATAATGCCATTACCATTTTGTTGCCTAGTCACTGAGTTTAATGAGATTCTTTTCTAACTTTTGCAATTGGTTTTGGATATAACTATTAAATAAGTTTGTATAATCTGTGAATGTTGCCACCTATTCACTCTTTTCCAGATAATTTTTGAATATGTGTAACAACACTGGTCCCAGTATCCTTGGGGTACCCTACTGTTTACCTCTTTTCATTGTGAAAACTGACCATTTATTCCTACCCTTTGTTTCCTATCTTTAACCAGTTACTGATCCATAAGAGGACCTTCCTGCTTATTCTATAATGGCTTGCTTTGCTTAAGAGTCTTTGATCAGGGATCTTGTCAAATGTTTTCTGGAAGTCCAAGTAAACTGGGATTTGAGGCTCTTGTTATCATGTTTAGCTAAATGTCTGATATTTTTGTTTTTTACGATAGTTTCACCCAATGTGATTAGTCCTGAAGTCAGGCTTACCTACCTGAAGGCACTTCTGGTGCCTTTTTAAAAAATCATGTGCATGCCAGTCATGTGATACATAGGCCAATTTAAATGATAGGTTCCATATAACAGTTAATAGGTCTGTAATTCCATATTTCAGTTCCTTCAGAACTCTTGAGTGAATATTATCTGGTCATGATTTATTACTATTTCATTTACTAGTTTGTTCTAAAAGCCTCCTGTACTAATAGCTGAATCTTTAACTGTTCTTCTGATTTCTCAGTTTAAAAGAATGGCAAAGGTGTGTGGATCTCCCTCACATCTTCTGAGGTGAAGACCAATGTAAGGAATTCATTTAGCTTCTCTGTGATGGCCTTGTCATACTTGCATGCTCCTTTAGCATCTTGATTGTCTAGAGGTTCCATTAACTGTTTGGCAGACTTGCTGCATCTGATGTACTTTAAAAAATTGCTGTTAGGCTATGTTTTAGGCTATGTCTACACTGGAAAGATTTGGCAATTAAAGTGCTGTTGAATACAAAAGTCACCAAAAGTGAAAACCAGTCAAACCAGACGTTTCATGGCCACGTTGTTAGCATCCTGCCGACAGAAAGAGCAAGGCAATGTGGATAAGCGTGTCATCATGCACTGTTGTGGGAAACAAAGCTGTTCTGTGAACTCTACAGGCTGAGGAAAGCCAAAGCAGAACAGTAGTTTTTCCAGTCCTCCCCTTGCAGCAACAGCCTGCCTGCCACTGTGTTCCTAATAGGGCAGAACAGGAGTATTCCAATGATTTTCTCTTTGTTCCCCAAACAGAGCCACTCACTCAGCTGTCAGATACTTCCCAGAGCTTTGAAAGGGGAGGAGTGTATGCTGCAGGGCAGCAGAGATCACAAAACACTGAGCATAGCCATCAGAGCAGGCATTGTGTGATTCTGGACAAAACAAACAGCAGAGTGCACACTGGCTCTTTCTCAACAATAAAGGGAGGGGGAAAGAAAAAGTCTTTCACAGGGTAGAAGTTTTTTGTCACCAAACTGGGTGTTTTCCCAACAAAAGTTGCATTGAAGTATAAATGCTCTCTCTGTTTTGTCACCAAAAGGCAGGTTTTGGTGACAAAACATGCCCATGTAGACAAGGCCTTAGCTAGAGCTTTAAATTCTCTCCTGGCCTGCTTTACTATACTTTTACATTTGACTTGCCAGAATTTTTGCTCCCTTCCAAAAGGTTGTCACAAGGAGGAAGTAGAAAATTGTTCTCCTTGGCATCTGAGGATAGGACAAGAAGTAATGGGCTTAAACTTCAGCAAGGGAGGTTTAGGTTGGATATTAGGAAAAACTTCCTAACTGCCAGAGTTGATAAACACTAGAATAAGTAGCATAGGGAGGTTATGGAATCTCCATCTCTGGAGATATTTTAAGATCAGGTTAAATAGACATCTATCAGGGATGGTCTAGATGGTACTGGAGGTACATGAGGGCAAGGGACTGGACTCAATGACCTCTTGAGTTCCCTTCCAGTTCTAGTGTTCTATGATTCTATGATTCTGTTTTCCTCATTAAGACCTCCATTTTTTAAAGGATGCATTTTTTGCCTCTAACTGCCTCTTTTACTTGCCTAACTGGCAATGATAGTTTCTTTTTTCTTTTTTTTTTTTTTTTGTATTACTCATTTTTTTAATTTGGGGGGTATTCATTTAGTTCAGCATCCAGTTTGTTGATTTTTAAATAGTCTCCAAGCAGTTTGCAGCCATTTAACTAGCTTTCTAATTTTTGTATTTCTCCAGTTTTTTAAGTTAAATGCTTTTGGGTTGGGTTTCTTTAGCATTTTTCCCTTTACAAAGATGTAAAATTTAATTGCATTACGGTCTCTATAACTGTGCATTTCAGCTGTATTCACCTTCAAGACCCAGATCCCTTGCTCCACTTAGGACTAAATCAAGAATTGCTTCTTCCCTTGTGAATTCCAGGACAAGCTGCTCCAAGAAGCAGTCAATTAATGGTGTCTAGAAATTTTATCTTGCATCTCTTCCGGAGGTGACATACACTCAGTCAATGTGATGGTAATTGAAATCCCCCATTATTACTGCATTTTATACCTTTGCAGACTCTCTAATTTCCCTGAGCATTTCACAACCAGGGGGTCAGTAGTGTATTCCTATAGCTATACTTTTCTTATTCAAGCATGGGATTTCTCCCCATAGAGATGCTATAGAACATTTAATTCATTCATTTAAGATTTTTACTTTATTTGCCTTGATTTTTTCACTCATACTAGTGCAACCTGCTCTGTCATTCCTACGTATTTTGTACCCTAGTCTTACCATGACCCACTGATTATATTTGATTTACCAAGCTTTCTCTATGCCAATTATATCAATATCCTCATTCACTGCTAGGAATTCTAATTCACCTATATTAGTATTTAGACATCTATCATTTATATAAAAGCACCACTACATTTTGTCAATATGCAGTTGCTTGCCTTCATGTATTATATGTAAGTGGGACTCTTTTACATTTGTTTATTCCTCACTAACTCCTATCCATACTTTACCTTTTTTCCTATTCTTTTCATTAGACTATGGAGCACTCCCCTTGATAAATTCATCCCTAACGGATGCTTCCACCAAAACTGAGTGTTCCTCTGCACTAGTTAGCTTTCCCCCATCCTTAGTTTAAAACTCAACCAACAACCTTTTTAAATTTTACATGCCAACAAATTCCATTTTTGTTTAGATGGAGCCCATCTTTCTTATATATGCTTTTCCTTTCCTGAAAGGCTCACTAGTTCCTAATAAACCTAAACCCCTGCTCCCTGCACCATTTTCTCCATGAATTTACATCCTGAAGTTCTGCCTGTCTGCCTGACACTTACATGGAAATGGAAGCATTTCAGAGAATTTTACTATGGAGATCCAGAAATTTGTTATCTTGACTAGCACACAAAATTTGGCCTCCTCACTTTGCCTTTGTCACTGGTATCTACATGTACCATGACCACCAGCTCCTCCCTTGCAATGCACTTAAGTCTGTCTAGATATTTAGTGAGATCTGCAGGCTTCACACCCAGCAAGCAGAACCTTGTGGTTCTCCTGGTTGTCACAAACCTAGACGTCTATATTTCTAATAATTGAATTCCCCATTACAATTACTTGGCTCTTCCTAGTAACCTCAGTTCCACTCTCTGCGGGATAGCTTCGGTGCAAGAGGATGCCATGACATTATCTGAAAGGGGGACCCCAAGCATATGATAGCTTCTCTGCTTCGGCCTAATGATCTCCTTCCCCAAGACTTTCATCCTCCTTAACAGCACTGAATTCAAGTGGGACCACCCTATTGTGTTCCTGAAAGTCTTGTATATGTACCTCTGTCCCTTTATTCCTTCCAGTTAAGCCACTCTGGCTGCATGAGCCATACTGTGTCTCTGAGATGAAGAGCAGCTTGCACTGTGTGCTTTCATATGCCACCTACTCATGAAGTATGTAATCATACATGCTGCATTCAGTGCCATAAACTGGATCGCACTAACTCTGCTCCTGCACTCCTGCCTGCATTCTTTTTAAACTTGTAGGGGTTTGGTTTTGTTGTGGGGGGTGAGGATCCCACTGGAGCTATTTAACCAGACTGATGATCTAGCCCCTTTATCTTCCACCATGGGAAGAATATAGCTTTCCCGCCTTACTTTTCTGGGGAACTTCTTTAGGCCAATGGAATTGCCTATTTTTTTTCACGAATGGTCACCAGAGGGGGCACACCATTCTTAGTCCACTAAAGTGTTTTATTAGATCATTCTTTGCCACCCCCATTCAATTCTTTCTTCATTTTTTGAAGCAGTGGGATTGCTACTCTAGAATGTGTGCTGAGTGAATAGGATACATGTCTCTTTCAATAGAACCCACCCTTAAAGCAGGACCATTTTCACTGAGCACTATTTCAGTTTCCTCTATGGGTGCATCTAGACTGGCATGATTTTGCGCAAAAACTTGCTGCCTGTCTACACTGGCCGCGAGTATTTGTGCAAGAACACTGACTTTGTAATGTACAAAATCAGTTGTTCTTGCGGAAATACTCCAACGCTCCCGCTCAGGGATAAGCCCTCTTGCGCAAGTATTCTTGCAGAAGAGGGCCAGTGTAGACAGCCACGTACAGACAGCACATGCCAGTGTAGACAGCATATGCCAGTATAGAGGCTCTCTTGGGCAAATACTTTTAACTGAAAAACTTTTCCGTTAAAAGTATTTGCGCAAAATCATGCCAGTCTAGACACAGCCTGAGTTTTGCATGTCTACTTTCAGTATCACTGGTTCCATCTAGAAGGCTACTGACAGTGGGCAAAGATGTCAAACACATACTACTTGTCTGTGTGCTACCGAATTAGAATAAGCCAGCGGCATAAATGTTCCATTGTTATCACAGGCTGCTCCACTTTAAGACTAGGGTTGAATCCCTTTAAAGGTGGGGGGTTGTTTGTTTGTCTGTTTATTTGTTGTATGAATCAGTCACCATGTCTTGAATCATTTTTCAGTTTAAAAGCACTGTTGCCAAACTTGAGTTAACAAGATCGTGCTTGCGTACGAATGGTGTCTTCAGAAATAAGCTTTACTCACTCTTTCTTGGAAATCTCCCTGATTTCTTTTATGAGACAGATATGCTCCCAATGTCCTTTTATCTTACATTTCCTACACATGCTTCCACTGTCTGGGAGACATTGCTTGCCCTGTGTTCTTTGCCACACCTGACATATATTTCTTTCTAAGGACCTGCTGCTATTTTCCGGGGTGACTGACATTTCCATTAAGTCATATCGCTGTGCACCATCCGTTCCTATGCTCACTCAGACATCCTTGTAATTTTTCTGAAAGTGCCTTCTGTGAAACCCTCACTGTTAGATAATCTCATATGCCATCTTCCTTACTGATACCAAAATCACAATGTTCTGCTTGCTCATATAGAGCCTTTCTAAAGTATTCCACTGTTTCTCTGGGTTTCTGCAATCATTGATACAAACATGTCAATGTACTATATATTACAATTAAATGCTTAAGGACTTAAAGAGTAATGATATTGTTGTTGTTTGTGATAAGCTTCACTGTGGTTCAGAACCTGGTGAAGTGTTCCTTAAAGCTGCCTCCTGAGTTTATTCACACTGACATTCCTCTGGAAGGTGAACTTTGGCTTTTCTATGACTGTGCTGGTTCCAAAAGTCTTTGACGTTTGACACCATAACCTATGAAA
Organism: Pelodiscus sinensis; assembly: GCF_049634645.1. Taxonomy (NCBI): domain Eukaryota; kingdom Metazoa; phylum Chordata; order Testudines; family Trionychidae; genus Pelodiscus; species Pelodiscus sinensis. The sequence goes on from NC_134723.1 coordinate 15,903,285, forward strand.
GTGAAAAATGAAAACAAACAAGCTGCAGACTTGCTATATCACAAAAGTGACTCACTAGGCCTAACAGGTTTCAATAATGGATGCAGGTGAACATGGCTAAGCTACAAGTGTAACAAAGGCAAAGCCATTTCAGTAACCATGGTTAAAACTTGGTTGGCACATCTTTTAACACAGTTCTGACCTATTATATCATATCAGTGGTCCATTTAGTTAGGCCTCAGATGGAAGGCAGCTATCAGATGCATCAGAGGATGGTGTAAGAAGCCCTGAAAGGGGCAGTCACGTGTACTCAAGGTGGAAGAATCATTCACTTGTACCACTCAAGAAAGAACTTTATTAAAATGGGTGTAGCCCAAGGTCCAGTGTGCTTCAGCAGCAGTCCTGGGAACTACAAGTTGTGGACTACAAACTGCGGCATGTTGGGAGAATTTCCTGGTTCCTGCAGGGTCTCAGCAGGGACTGGACTGGAAGAAGATAGGCTGTGGCAGAGATGAGGGGCTGCTGAACAGTAATCCTATTCTGTGTTCTTTACAGAATAAAGCCTGTTCCTGGTGGTTTGTCTGACACACAACAAAGAACACACAAAGGAGTCTTGGGCCTAGTCTCCCACAATTGTGTAAAAAGTCACAAGGCTTCCCCTATGTTGAATAACCTCCTGCTGGGCTTGTGAACAGGAGGGGCTACATAAGGAAAGTGATATTATCCCTAAAGTTACTCTGCCTACTTTATTGCAAAGTTTCTTCCAAGAACCTTTCCCAAATCATTCTTGCACTGCTTCCTACTGCAGATTTAAAAGAAATAATACACCCTCTATTATCACTTTCCACTTCAAGGTTTCATATAGCAAACCAACAAAAAGAGATTAAGAAAATGCCTTTTTCACCTTAGTAATAGCTAGGTCATGTTTATGGGATATTTTACATAAGAACATAAGAATGGCCATACTGGGTCATACCATCTGGCCCAATATCTAGCCTTTTGACAGTGGCCATTGCCAGGTGTCCCAGAGGAAATGAACAGAACAGGTAATTATCAAGTGATCCATCCCCTATTGCAAATTCCCAGCTTCTGGCAAGCAGAGGCTATGGACAACAGCCCTGCCCATCTTGGCTAATAGCCATTACTGGAACTATCCTCCCTGAACTTTTTTAGTTCATTTTTTAATACTGTTATAGCCTTGGTCTTAACAACATCATCTGGCAAGGAGTTTCACAGGTTGACTGTACATTGTGTGAAAAAAATGCCTTTTTTTTGTTTTAAACATACTGTCTGTTCATTTCATTTTGACTCCTATCTTCGTGTTTTGAGGAATAAATAACACTTTTACTTTTTGCATACTAGTCATGATTTTTATTCACCTCATCATATCCACCCTTAGTCATCTCTTTTCTAAGATGAAAAATCCCAGTCTTATTCATCTCTCCTCATATGACAGCCATTCCATACTCCCTATCATTTTTGTTGCCCTTTTCTAAACCTTTTCCAATTCCAATATATCTTTTTTAAGACTTTTCAAGTAATTCCTGCATTGCAGCTTGAGTGGATTAAGGGATTTGAAACAGGGACTAAAAATATTGAGTGAATCACAAAGTTATTACTGATGACTGAGCAGAGGCCTATATGAAATGAGTTGATTTCAGATCACCATTGGCATCTTGATAGCAATCTCAGTGAAGAGGCCAAAGTGCACAGGCTAGGAGGACCAACAGACTTGCTGGACCCCTGAGCAAGATGCGGGGGAGGAGGGGCGGCCCCATAGTCCTGGAAGGGGCGAGGCCTCAGATGGAAGGCAGCCAGCCTTCAGCGCCACCCAAAAGTATTCTGTGCTAGTTCCCCCACCCCACTTACAGCCCTGATAACTGCCTGAAGCATTCTCCAAGCCTTTTAAAATCACCTGGGGCAACTGCCCTCTTTCCCCCTTCCTCCACCCCCCATCAGCGAGCCTAGCACTGGCCTGTCTAGAAGTTTCAGACCCTCTTATCTCTCCAGGGATGCTAGTAGATCCTTGGTTTGAGAACACTTGCATGTGTGATGTTATTAATGAAGGTCATATTTTTCTCAGTGTCTTCATGATCACACCTATAAGTAGTCAAATGTTCTTGTAGATTTCATGGCAGGCAATAACATTCCAATTAAAGATTAAGCTTGAATTCAGTTCAATAGTTAGTTAACATGACATCCACACTATTCATTTATATTTCTCATGTATTTCAACAGGTAGTAACTCTTCAGATAATTACTCTTCAGGAATTACCCCATATTTTATAAAATTCTATAAATGTATTCTATGCAAATATTAAGCACTTTGTTCCAAAGCTGTTATGACAACTATACAATGTTTGTTTAAGGTTCCATGTAATCAAGAATGCAATGTTTTAGTTTTGAAAATGTGTTATTTAATTATATACATCAAGACATTTTATAGTAAAGTATTTACTTAATCTACTAATGCAAATATAAAGCCAGGTGTTGTAAGAACATGACAGTACTGGCTCTCTGCTTTCTAATGCTTTCTTGTCGTGTGCCATTCATGATTGTAGCATCTGCTCTATCTTACATGGTGGTTTTTGGAAAGTGTTCTTTAAAAAACTCCAAATTATAGCTGACTTATTCCTTTGGGTCAGTCCTGACCTATTTTGTTCTATTCCTTACTCTGTACTTTACTGCAGTCTTTTTTCTGCTCCCTCATAACTCTTAAGGAGTAGAATGTGTCAGATCTGGAAGGATGGAAAGCTTTCAAAGCCACAAAACCTGTGCTATGAGGAAAGAAAATTCATGTTGCATTTTTGTGGCTTACCAGAGAATAGAACCCTTTAAGGATTTATAGCAGTGTCTACCTTACAAGATCAAAAGTCATAAGTCAGGTCCTCCAGAATCATGGGATTGACTCCCCTCCCGAAGTTTTTTAAGAAAGCAAATGTTTATTAGTCTGTCTTTTGTCTTTTTAAAGCCCTGTTTCTCTGTGTTAGTTATAATTTGAGTTGAAAAGTCAACCATTAATGCACACAAAAATGCGCCTCTCTCCCTGGCTATTCACATGGAGACTTCACTTAACCTTTCTTCTCATCTAAGGAAGGGAAAATGCCAACTACTTTTTATTATTCTCTTTACCTCGCAGCAGCACTTCTCACTTCTCAGCTTCATTATCTTGGACCCAGCAACCCCATTCCTGATTCCCCACTCCTCTGCCTTCCGCTGCCCCTGGAATTCTCCTCTTCCCAACTTTCAGATGAACTATTTCCCTGATTCCTGACTGCCTTGTCTCTTGCTGCCACAGGACCCTCTCTCTGCTCTAGGGCTGTACCTGAAGGCCAGGCTCTGTGTCAATACAGGTTTGTGTCCTCAGTCCTGAAGCTCTTACACAGAACTCTGTCCAGCCCTGGAAAACATAGATTTGGAGGAGCTTCCTGTATAATTGCAAGAGCTCCTCCTGCACACTTCAAGATCCCAGGATTCAAGCTTAGTTTCCAGTAATTGCAATACAGAGATGCTGCCTTCCCCTGAGTGTTAGGAAGTTACTTCTTTTCTCTACCATTGCTTTCAGGCTGGGGGACAGCTGCAATTTTATCCCCTCCATCTACCACCCCAATATGCTCCTGCCCCCCATTCCTCTGCAACTCCTAAATCTGCCTACCTGTATCCTCTTGTTCTCACCATCTATCTTTAAGGGAGTCTATGCCGCTCCTCACAGTCCCTGAGTCCTTTCTAGCTCACTGAACCATACAGTGACAGCCATTCGATTGCATGTCTACAATCTCACTGAAAACAGTGGGAGGCAGCAGCCAGTTTTATTAAAGTCAGCCTCTCTTCTACATGCAGATAGACTGTAGGGAAACAGGAGTCATCTTGCTAGCTTCAGCCCCACTGACATCAATGGTGGCCATTTTGAATAAGGGAAAATGTGTGAGTTGGTAGTCTTTCATAAGATATGGTCAAAATTAGGGATGTTAAGGACTAGTCGATTAGTTGACTAGTTGACTAGTCAATTCCCCCTCCCTTGCTGCCTCTATAAAATAGAGGCAGCACAGGTAGGAAAAAGGGGTACTTCAAAGCAGCATTCCAGCAGAGCTTGGGCTCAGCTAGGGATCTGACCCTGGTTCTGGGGAAACGCCATGCAGAAACTGGGCTCAGCTGGTGACACCCCAGCTGATTCCAGGCTCCCCGGGCATTTCAGCTGGGGACTCCCCAGCTGACTCCGTGTTCTGTGTGGAATTTCCCTTGAACCCAGGGTCAGCTGGGGAGTCCCCAGCTGACCCCAAGCTCTGGAGAAATACCGCATGGAGCCTGGAGTCAACTGAGTAGTCCCCAGCTGACCCTAGGCTCCACGGCTGCCCCTTTGAAATACGTGGAGGCAGAATTTCAAAGGGGCAGCCACCGCATATCTGATCCCCGTCTCAGCTGTGCGGCGCTGCTCCTTTAAAATGCTGCCTTGGCATTTCAAAGGGGAAGCACCATACAGCTGATCCGGGCATCAGCTGTGTGGCATCTGCCCCTTTGAAATGCCGCCTCCGCACATTTCAAAGGGGCAGCTGTGGAGCCCAGGGTCAGCTGGGGACTTCCCAACTGATTCTGGGCTCCGTGTGGCATTTCTCCAGAACCCAGGGTCAGCTAGCTGATCTTGGGTTCTAGAGAAATGCCATGCAGAACCGGGATCAGCTGGGGAGTCCCCTGCTGACCCTGAGCTCCATGGTTTTGAAATGCACAAGAGCACCCACTGGGAACTCTTATTCATTTCAAAGGAGTCAGCGGGACTTCCCATCAGAGTTCAGCATTCGTCCTTTGAAATATACAAGAGTCCCAGTGGGGGCTCTTGTACTTTTCAAAGGAGGAATGCGGAAGTGCCTATCAACTAGACAAGTAGTTGATGGAAATTCCATCGACGATTCGACTAGTTAATTAATCGCATTTTGACATCTTTAGTAAAAACACCTCCAAATCACTGGAGTTATGGGGAAATCATGTGAGCTGATGGAAGTGGGGTTAGCAGACATGCTTGTTTAATTTTTAAGCAAAATATTGTACCTTATGTCACCAGGAATTTACAAACAAAAAGTTAAAGACTGAACTATTGCTCCTTTTATGGAATCAGAGAAATGTAGGACTAGAAGGGACCTCGGTAGGCCTTCTAGATCAGTCACCTGCATTGAGGCAAGACCAAATACTATCTAGAACATTTTGACAGGTCTTTGTCTAACCTGCTCTTTAAAAACTCTAAGGATGGAGATTCCACAGCCTCCTTAAATAACTTGTTCCAGTATTTAACTATCATTATAATTAGAAGTTGTTAAATTTGTTTGAATTCTAATTCTGTTCTTCAAAATGCTTGCAACTCTTCCAAAATTGGTGTCATCCACAAAATTTGTAAGCATATTCTCTACTCCATTATTACAGTATTAATACTCCATTATTAAAGTAATTGAATAATACTAGATCCAGGGTAAACCCTTAATAATGCCACTGGCTATATTCTCCTAGTATGACAGTGAACCGTTGATAACAACTCTTTGAGCATGGTCTTCCAGCCCATTGTGGACTCAGCTTAGTAATTCCAAGGGGTATGTCTACACTACCAACCTAGTTCGAACTAGGGTGGTAGTGTAGACATACCCAAGGAGAGCACATTTTCCTAATTTGCTTCAGAAACTATCATGTGAACTGTCTCAAAGTCTTACTGTGATGGAGCAAGACAGCCCCGCACTAAATCCGCAGGGCCCAGCCAGGGTTACCTGGCTGCAGGGGCCCGTCTCCTGCTGCCCTACCGAGTATACCCAGGCTGCAGCTCAACTATAAAAGCCTGGGGAAGGCCTCAGTCTGGGCTAGCAGCTGGAGGAAGAAGAACTATGGAGGGAGCTCCTGACCCGCAGCGACCGGCAACCCCGATAGAAGCCTGCGGAGACACCGAGGCCAGTGGGGACATTACAGAGGCCACCTGCCGAGGAGACGTCACCACCATGAAGGCAGAGAGCTGGGCAAGTACAGGGGAAGGGACCCTAGCGAACCAGGTAGGAAGTGGCCCAGGGCAGGAGTGGGAGCCATCTCTCCCACCCCATGAACCTCAGTGTGTTTTGGCAGGACTTCCCCACCAAGAGGATGGCATGCCATCTTGCCACTCACAGGGCCCTGGGCCGGGACCTGGTGGAGTAGGGTGGGCCCATGTCCCCCTACCAGGGGTGCAGCCACACTATAACCCTGACCTGACAGGACAGGCCTTGCCTTGAAGGGCCATACTGAACAGTGTATATTGACTTGGGCCAGAGGTCCTGGCCTTAAAGGGCCATACTGAATGGTGCATAATGATGTAGGCTAGAGGGCCTGGCCTTTCAGAACTATATTGAACTGCGCATATTGAGGCTGCACTCATCGAGGCGGGGTCTCCCGCTGTCCACCAGAGGGGCCAAGAGGGAGCTCCCCACCACACATGGTGGAGAATGTGAGTATGATCCCTCCCCTGATACAAGGGGAAAAGTGAGGGGACAGACTTGCCCCAGAGAGAGGAAAAGGAGAAAAAAACAAAAAGCAAAAAACAAAAAAAAGAGAGAGAGAGAGAGACAAAGGGGTATCCCTGGGGTTGTTCATAATAATTACACTGCCAGGGACTCTGGAAATGGGGCAGCTTTGAAGGGGACAGCCCTTTCAGAACTGTAACTATGGGCATGTGCTGGTGGCCAGCCAAAGGGCACAGAGATTGGATGGGACCAAGACTGTGGTGCCCGTGCAGGTGAATGGAACCCCCACCACTGCCTTGGTATATTCAGGCTGCAGCCAAACCATTGTCCAGACTGGGGTGGTGGCTGGGTTCAACCAACCAGGACCCCCAGTACAGATGTGCATTCACAGGGATGTAAGATCCTACCCCACAGCCTGGTTGTGATTGGAAGACAGGCAGCATGGCTAGTGGTGGTGGCCCTAAAGTTACCCTACCAGGTGGTCCTTGGACAAGATTGGCCTGGGTTTGCTGAATTACTGCAGGAAAGGAGTGTTTTGATGGCAAATACTGTCTTGGCTTGACAGCTCACCGATCCCGGCTAGATAAGGCCGCCGAGGCTGATCCGGGGGAAGGGACCTCACAGGCCTCTACACCTATGAGACCAGCATCGAATACGAGTGGTACCCATACAAGTCCCCCACCGATCGAATTAGAGCTAGACGGTGATTTCCTAGAGGAGCAACAGAATGACCCTACACTTAGCCGAGCCTGGGAGCAAGCAGTGAGTTGCCCAGAAGGAGAGGAGCGGTCTCTAGGTCATCCCCATGGGCCCCACTTTGAGGTGCACCAAGACCTTCTTTACCGCCTAGTTTGAGACCCCCAGACTCAAGCTGAAATGTGTCAGCTGCTAGTCCTGCATCGGTTCCACTGAGGCCTGTTGCATCTAGCCCACGCTATCCCCTGGGCCGGCCACCTGGGCAGGGAGAAGATGCTGCATAGGGTGGCATGATGGTTCTTCTAGCCGGGCATCCATTACGAGGTACATGAATACTGCACATCTTGCCCTGAGTGCCCGAAAACGAGCACCACAAGTGTCCCCCGAACCACTCTGGTGCCGTTACCTGTAGTGGGGACCCCATTTGAGTGAATTGGCCTGGCTTTGGTGGGCCCTCTAGAAAGAAGCCAGATAGGGCATAAATATATTCTAATGGTAATAGACTATGCCACACAGTACCCAGAGGCAGTCCCGTTGCGAACGGCTACCTCCTGCATCATTGTGGATGAATTGTTAGAAATATTCTCCCAGATTGGGCTGCCCCGGGAGACCCTTACCGATCAGGGGAATGAATCTGAAGTCACAACTCATGAGTGAGCTGTGCCAGTTGCTGAATATTCACACCCTCAGGACCTCTGTCTACCACCTACAGACGGACAGGTTGATGGAACACTTCAACCTTACCTTGAACGTGATGCTGCGCAAATTCATGGAAGAAGACGCCCATCACTGGGATAAGATTCTGCCAGCATTGATGATTGCAGTGCGAGAGGTGCCCCAGGCCTCTATAGGGTTCTCGCCCTTCGAGCTTCTCTATGGACGCCATCCCCGAGGGATTCTAGACCTCATCGGGGAGACCTGGGAGGAGCAAGAGACTACATCCCGAGGCTGTGCAGTACATCCTGCGATTGTGGGACAGGCTTCGGGAGTTAGGCCCCTGGAGCAAGAAAATCTGCACCAAGCTCAGGTACTCCAGGCAGCTCAGTATAATCAGGGAGCCCGGACCCGGGCCTTCCAGCCAGGAGACCGGGGGGTTGCTGTTGCTCCCATCCTCAGAATCTAAGCTTCTAGAGAAATGGCAAGGGCCATTTGAGGTGGTGAGACAGGTGGGTCCGGTGGACTATGAAGTAGGACTGCCCAGCAGGAGGAGGGAGGTTCGGATATATTACTTGAACCTCCTCAAGGGGTGGAAGGAGTAGGAGTCGCTGATGATTACCCCCATTCCCTATGGAGCCGGAGTTAGGGCCGTCAGCGGAAGACACTCGTGTATTTTGACATCTGCCCGGATCTCAATCCAGAACAACAGGAGCAACATCGCCAGCTGCTGAACAACTTTCCCCAGGTCCTGTCGTCCAAGCCCAGCAAGACGAGCTTAATGTGCCATCACATCGCCACCCTCCCAAGGCAGAAGGTATGGGACCACCATCGCTTGCTCCCAAGGAAGCTATGGGACACAGTGCGGGAAGAACTTGACCAAATGACAGCAGCAGCAGTGCAGGAGCCAGCAAACAGAGCTGTAAACAGGGGAGTTTAAGTGGGAGTTTGTAAGGGAGTTTGAACAAAAAACAGGACTGTGTAGCACTTTAAAGACTAACATGATGGTTTAATAGGTGATGAGCTTTTGTGGGCCAGACCCACTTCCTCAGAGTTTGGATTGTGGGACTCGTTTAGGGTTTGTTTTTGCTGTAGGAGGGTGTTTTGGTTTGTTTTTGTTTTTGTGTTTGTGTTTGTGTTTGCCGGACTAACAGGATTTAGGTGAGAAGGCTGATTAACACAGAGATAGCAGTGGCCATAACCCAAGCAGTGGAGGACACAATGAAACTGAGTGGATGTGGCAGCTGTGGTATGTATATGATTCTGGAGGGGATACCTGAAAGGGGTTTTGTTTGTATGAAATGCCTCCTAATAGAACTGATGGAAGAAAAGATCCGAGGACTGGAGATGCTGGTGGAAACTCTGGTCGAGTTTAGAAGGGGGTTTGAGCAGATGATGGAGCAAAGGCATGAGGTGGATGAAGGGGAAAGCTTAGACATGCAGACTGAAGCAGGATCAAAGGCCTCTGAGGGGGGACTGCTGGGTGAAGAAAATGGAAAGCTGTCTGCCAGGTGCTAAGATAAGGGATGTGGAACTAAGATTGAAGAGGATCCTAAAGGGAGCGGGAAAGAATCCACTGATCATCCTTCATGTAGGAACAAAGCATGTGACTATGAGAACCAGGCAGAGGAAAAGATGGGCCAGTGAAGGAGAAATAGAGCTCAAGAACAGGTATGTGGAGTTGGAGAATGGAGAAGGGATACAGCAGGTGGTCAGTGAAGGTGGAAAGGCAAGGAAGAAGAGAAGAGTGGCTAGTCCCATACATAAAGGGGAAGAGACGATGGAGACCACCAATAATGAGCACCAGGAGGATACAGGATGGGTTGAAGAAGATTACAATGGAAGATAGGAATGGAAAGGACTTGCAGCCAGAGGAAACAAGGGATAGACTAGAGAATCGCACTGTCACCAGGAAAAGGCAGGTCTATGTGATTGTGGACTCCTTATTGAGAAGAATAGACAGGCCTGTAACCAGAGCTGATCCAGAGAACAGAAGGGTATGCTGTCTGCCAGGTGCTAAGATACGGGATGTGGAACTGAGGTTGAAGAGGATTATTAAGGGAGCAGGAAGGAATCCATTGATCATCCTTCATGTAGGAACAAATGATACGGCTAGATTCTCGCTGGAACGAATCAAGGGAGACTATGCTAGGCTGGGGAGGACGCTTAAGGAAATTGAGGCTCAGGTGATTTTCAGTGGGATTCTGCCTGTTCCTAGAGACGGGCAACAAAGGTGTGATAGGATTATGATGCTCAATAGGTGGCCCAGGCAGTGGTGCTATAAGGAGGGCTTTGGGATGTATGGCCACTGGGAGGCATTCACGGACAGAGGACTGTTCTCTCGGAATATACTTCACCTAAGTAGGGAAGGAAAAACATGTCTAGGATGGAGGCTGGCACAAGTGATTAAGAGAGCTTTAAACTAGGAATTTGGGGAAGACAGTTGGGAGATGTTCGGGTAATCTCTATGCTGGATTTTAGCATTGAGAGGGAGGAAAACGAAGTAAGAAAGGATATAGCTGGGGGTAGGAGAATGAACATAAGGAGGAAGGGCAGAGTGGATACTAGTCTAATAGATCATATTGGAGGTACAATGTCCATGCCAAATAGGGTAAAGAATGTGAGTGAGGTGAAACAGCAAAAATTAAGATGTTTGTACACCAATGCGAGGAGCCTAAGTAACAAAAATGGAGGAACTAGAGCTACTGGTCCAGGAAGTGAAACCAGATATTATAGGAATAACAGAAACATGGTGGAATACTAGGCATGACTGGAGTACAGGTATTGAAGGGTATGTGCTGTTTAGGAAAGACAGAAATAAAGGTAAAGGTGGTGGAGTAGCATTGTATATCAATGATGAGGTAGATTGCAAAGAATTAAAAAGTGAAGGAATGGAGAAGACAGAGTCTGTCTGGGCAAAAATCACATTGGGGAAGAAAACTATTAGATCCTTCCCTGGGATAGTGCCTGGGGTGTGCTATAGACCACCAGGATCTAATTTGGATATGGATAGAGACCTCTTTAATGTTTTTAAAGAAGTAAATACTAATGGAAACTGTGTAATCATGGGAGACTTCAACTTTCCAGATACAGACCGAAGAACAAATACTGGTAATAATAATAGTGCTCAGATTTTCCTAGATGTGATAGCTGATGAATTCCTTCATCAAGTAGTTGTTGAACCAACAAGGGGGAAAGCCATTTTAGATTTGGTTTTGGTGAGTAGTGAGGACCTCATAGAAGAAATGCTTGTAGGGGACAACCTTGGCTCAAGCGATCATGGGATAATTTAGTTCAAACTAAATGGAAGGATAAACAAAAATAAATCTGAGACTAGGGTTTTTGATTTCAAAAGGGCTAATTTTACTAAATTAAGGAAATTAGTTAGGGAAGTGGATTGGACTAAAGAATTTATGGATCTGAAAGTGGAGGAGGCCTGGGATTATTTTAAGTTAAAGTTGCAGAAGCTATCAGAAGCCTGTATCCCAAGAAAGAGGAAAAAATGTATAGGTAGGTGTTTTAGACCAAGTTGGATAAGCAAGAATCTCAGGGAGGTGATTAAGAAAAAGCAGAAAGGATATAAGGAGTGGAAGATGGGAGGGATCAGCAAAGAAAGCTACCTTATTGAGGTTTGAGCATGTAGGGACAAAGTGAGAGAGGCTAAAAGTCATGTTGAGTTGGACCTAGAAAAGGAAATTAAAACCAATAGTAAAAGGTTTTATAGCCATATAAATAGGAAGAAAAGAAAAAAAGAGGAAGTGGGACTGCTAATCACTGAGGATGGAATGGAGGTTAAGGATAATCTAGGCATGGCCCAATATCTAAACAAATACTTTGCTTCAGTATTTAATGAGGCTAATGAAGAACTTAGGGATAATGGCAACATAACAAATGGGAAAAAGGATATGGAGGTAGATATTACCAAATCCGAGGTAGAAGCCAAACTCGAACATCTTAATGGGAGTAAATCAGGGGGCCCAAATAATCTTCATCCAAGAATAGTAAATGAACTGGCACATGAAATTGCAAGTCCATTAGCAAAATTTTTTAATGAATCTCTAAACTCAGGGGTTGTACCATTTGACTGGAGAATTGCTAATATAATTCCTATTTTTAAGAAAGGGAAAAAAGGTGACCCGGGTAACTACAGGCTTGTTAGTTTGACACCTGCAGTATGCAAGGACTTGGAAAAAATTTTGAAGGAGAAAGTAGTTAGAGACATTGAGGTTAATGGCAATTGGGACAAATTACAACATGGTTTTACAAAAGGTAGATCGTGCCAAACCAACCCGATCTCCTTCTTTGAGAAAGTAACTGATTTGTTAGATAAAGGAAATGCAGTGGATCTAATCTACATCGATTTCAGTAAGGCATTTGATACAGTACCACATGGGGAATTATCGGTTAAATTGGAAAAGATGGGGATCAATCTGAAAATTGAGAGGTGGATAAGGAACTGGTTAAAGGGGAGACTACAGCGAGTCATACTGAAAGGTGAACTGTCAGGTTTGAGGGAGGTTACTAGCATAGAGTATGTCTACACTACAAAGTTAATTCGAACTAACAGACGTTAGTTCAAATTAACTTTGATAGGCGCTACACTAACAAACCGTTAGTTCGAACTTAATTCGAACTAGCGGAACGCTTAATTCGAACTAGGTAAACCTCATTCTACGAGGACTAATGCCTAGTTCGAATTAAGTAGTTCGAATTAAGGGCTGTGTATCCACTTAATTCGAACTAGTGGGAGGCTAGCCCTCCCCAGCTTTCCCTGGTGGCCACTTTGGGCACCACCAGGGAAACTCTTCTGCCCCCCTCCCGGCCCTGGAGTCCTTAAAGGGGCACGGGCTGGCTATGGTGCCTGTGCCAGGTGCAAGCCTGCCAGCACCCAGCCAGCAGACCCTGTACCTGGCACGGCTCAAGCCATCCACCCGCTGCCACCCAGCCCTCTGCCTCTTCCCGGGACCAGGCTGGCGGATCCCAGGAGCCTGCCCCGGTCCGCAAGAGGCGGGCGCCCGTCTGGTCTAGTGCAGACATCGTGGACCTCATCCATGACCTCCTCACTAGGCACAGGAAAGTGGCTGTCTAGGGCAGAATAGCTGCCAGACTGGCCACCCAGGAGCAGGTGAGCATGAAAATCAAGGTGGTCCAGTGAGACCCCCGACCCTGAGCCCTGAGTTTAGAATGGCTGTACTGGGTCAGACCAAAGGTCCATCTAGCCCAGTAGCCTGTCTGCCGACAGCGGCCAACACTAGGTACCCTGAAGGGGATGGACCGAAGATGGACCAAGCCATTTGTCTCGTGCCATCCATCTCCAGCCTTCCACAAACAGAGGCCAGGGACACCATTTCTACCCCCTGGCTAATAGCATTCCATGGACCCAACCTCCATCACTTTATCTCACTTCTCTTTAAACTCTGTTATAGTTCTAGCCTTCACATCTTCCTGCAGCAAGGAGTTCCACAGGTTGACTATTTGCTTTGTGAAGAAGAACTTTCTTTTATTAGGTTGAAGCCTGCTACCCATTCATTTCATTTGGTGTCCTCTAGTCCTTCTATTATGGGAACTAATGAAGAACTTTTCTTTATGCACCCTCTCCACACCACTCGTGCTTTTATAGACCTCTATCATATCCCCCCTCAGTCTCCTCTTTTCTAAGCTGAAAAGTCTCTTTAGCCTCTCTTCATATGGGGCCTGTTCCAAACCCCTGATCATTTTACTTGTCCTTACCTCTCCCACCCTCTCTCTTCCCCTCTTCCACCTCCTTTTCCCGAGTTTCGTTCAATAAAGAGAGTTTCTATTTTTGACCACACGTGTCCTTTATTTTGTACATCAGGAAGGGGGGCTAGGGAGGGGTAAGTGGAAGGAGGTGAGGGAGGAATGGGGTATGAGCCCCCGATGGGGAGGACTGGGGTGGCTCTGTGGGCTCCTCGGGGTGGAAGCTCTCCTGCAGTCCCCCGATTGACCCCCCTCCCTGGATGGCAGCCTGCAGCAAGTGCAGCCGGTCTGATGGCCGAGTGCTGTGATGTGCCGAGTGTGGGCACTCAGGGCACTCCAAGCCAGGACTGCTTTGCTGTCCCTCATCGAGTTAGACAAGCGAGCAGGGAACCCCTGAGAACTGTCTGTCCGGGGTGGGGGTCGGGTCCCTTTAAGCACAGCCCTCGGCTAGCCTGAGACAGCAGCTCCACGCTCTATATCCTAATCTGATGCCCTGCCAGCACTGCTTCCGGCCATCCTTAACCCCGGTTCAGGGTCCACTCAATGTGGACATGCTAGTTCGAATTAGCAAAATGCTAATTCGAACTAGTTTATAGGTCTAGATGCACTAGTTCGAATTAGCTTAGTTCGAATTAACTAATTCGAATTAAGTTAGTTCGAATTAATGCTGTAGTGTAGACATACCCTATAGTTCCTCATGGATCAGTTCTGGGACCATTATTATTTAATCTTTTTCTTACTGACCTCAGCAGTAAACGTGGGAGTGTGCCTATAAAGTTTGTGGATGACACAAAGTTGGGAGGTATTGCCAATTCAGAAAAAGATCGGGATATCATACAGGAAAATCTGGATGATCTTGTAAATTGGAGTAATAGTAATAGGATGAAATTTAATAGTGAGAAGTGTAAGGTTATGCATTTAGGGATTAATAACAAGAATTTTAATTATAAGCTGGGGATACATCAGTTGGAAGTAATGGAAGAGGAGAAGGACCTCGGAGTCCTGGTTGATCTCAGGATGACTACGAGCCGCCATTGTGACATGGCTGTGAAAAAAGCTAATACGGTCTTGGGATGCATTAGGCAAGGTATTTCCAGTAGAGATAAGGAGGTGTTAGTTCCATTATACAAGGCATTGGTGAGACCTCATTTGGAATACTGTGTGCAGTTCTGGTCTCCCATGTTTAAGAAGGATGAAATAAAACTGGAACAGGTACAAAGAAGGGCCACTAGGATGATCCAAGGAATGGAAAACCTGTCTTATGAAGGGAGACTCAAGGAAATTGGCTTGTTTACCTTAACCAAAAGAAGGCTGAAGGGAGACATGATTGCTCTCTTTAAATATATTAGAGGGATAAATGCCAGGGAGGGAGAGGAATTATTTAAGCTCAATGCTAATGTGGACACAAGAACAAATGGATATAAGCTGGCTATTAGGAAGCTTAGACTCGAAATTAGGTGAAGGTTTCTAACCATCAGAGGAGTGAAGTTCTGGAACAGCCTTCCAAGGGAAGTAGTGGGGGCAAAAGACCTATCTGGCTTCAAGATAAAGCTAGATGGGTTTATGAAGGGGATGGTTTGATGAGGTAACATGATCTTGGCAATTAATTGACCTTTCACTATCAGTGGTAAATAGGCTAATGGTGGGAAGATAGGAGTTCCTCTAGAGAACTTTTTTCTGGGTGTCTGGCTCGTGAGTCTTGCCCACATGCTTAGGGTTCAGCTGATCGCCATATTTGAGGTCGGGAAGGAATTTTCCTCCAGGGTAGATTGGCAGAGGCCCTGGAGGTTTTTCGCCTTCCTCTGTAGCATGGGGCACGGGTCATTAGCGGGAGGATTCTCTGCATCTTGGGGTCTTTGAACCATCATTTCAAGGACTTCAATATCTGAAATATAAGTGAGAGGATTATTCTAGCAGTGGGTGGGTAAGATTCTGTGGCCTGCATTGTGCAGGGGGTCAGACTAGATGATCAAAATGGTCCCTTCTGACCTTAAAGTCTATGAGTCTATAAATGATAGCTTTGGGGATAGTAGAAGAATCCCGGAGCAACTGGAGAAGTCCTATAGTCCTGGTGCCAAAGGCAGATGGGTCAGTCAGGTTCTGTGTGGAATTCAGAAAAGTAAACTCTATCTCCTGCTTCAACGCTTACCCGATGCCTCAAGTGGATGAACTTTTGGAATGATTAGGTCACTCTGGAGTCATATCCACTCTGGATTTAACCAAAGGCTACTGGAAGATTCCCAGCAATGGGGGTTCTGCCAACCCCTCTTCACTCGTCCTTGAAAAGAAATCTGCGTTAGTGTGGGCTTCTCCCGGCTGGTGCACTACCTAAAAAGCAGAAGGCTGTAGTGATAAGTACCAACGCATGATCTGCACATTCGAATCTTTCATGGCATGGAGCCATCTCAGTGGGGCATGGTCAGTTACTACGGTGAACTGGCTCCCTAGTAAGTAGTAACTGTGGGACTCTACAGCACATTTCACCGCCAGGGCCTCCTGTTCGATTGTGGAGTGCCTAGTCTCTCATGGGAATAGCTTACAGCTGAGATATAAAATGGGGTGTTCCTCACCCTCAACCACTTGAGATAAAACTGTCCCCAGTCCTGCTCGTGAGGCATCAGTATGAAAAATAAATGGCTCCTTGAAGTCCAGTTAAATGGTTCCCGGGCTAACTGTCCCTTCAAGGCCCGGAAGGCGGTTTCACACTCTGGGGTCCACTCGATCCAGCACACTCAAGGGTTCCTGGTGAAGTCTGTGAGGGGCACTGCAATATAAAACATTGGTAGTATCCCGTCAGCCCCAGGAATTGCCACACCTGTCTTTTTGTTGCGGGGGTAGGACTCTCCTGCAGTGCTTGAACTTTGTCCATTAAGAACTGGAGCTACCCCTTCCAGCCATATAGCCCAGATAGCTTACTTCTCAACGTCTCCAGTGGCACTTTTCTGGTTGTGAGGCTGGGTTCTGCTAAGGCTTGCAGCACCTGCATCAGGTGTTGAAGGTGTTCTGGCCAACTGTGTCTATAAATGACAATATTGTCAATATATGCTGCCATGTAATCATTACGTGGGCTTAGGATCTTGTTCATGAGCTGCTGAAAGGTGATTGCTGCCCCGTGAAGGCTGAATGGCATTGTCAGAAACTGGAAGAGTCCAAAAGGTGTTGGAAAGAGTCTTTTCTCTTGACACTGGCATCACCCCCTTAAGGGGGAGGGTGTGTGATGGGGCAAGGCAGCCCCACACTGAATCCGCAGGGCCCAGGTGTGGTGTAGTTTGTTTATAATGGCAACAACAGGAAGAAATGTCAAGCACAAGTATTTGGAGGACTACATCAAATTCGCCTTCACTTGTCAAGAAAAGGAAGGCGTGGATTTGCCACAATGTGTTATTTGTTTCAAAGTCTTGGGGAATGACTCAATGAAGTCGGCTAAGCCGAAACTCCATCTCGAAAAGTGTCACCCCAACTTGTTGCAAAAGGCTGAAGATTATTTTGAGCGGTGGTTATCAGGTCTGAAACAGCAGCACCTTGACTCAACAAGTGCATTCTACAATAAGACAAACAATGCAGGACATGCTTCCTACATTGTTGCATACAATTTGCACAGTCCAACAAGCCTCATACCATTGTAGAGCAACTTATGCTTCCCTGTGCAAAAGAGATGGTGCGGCTTGTTCTTGGCAAGGAAGCAGCAAGGAAGTTGAATGATATATCTGTCTCTAACAAAATAGTATTGAGAAGGATAAATGAGATATCAGGGAACATCAGTGAACAAGTTGTGGATGAAATAAAGAAGTCTGCATTGTTTGACATACAATTGGATGAATCAACTGACATTGCATTGTGCTCTCAGCTATTGGTGTTCGCACGATACATGGTTGAGAGAGACTTCAAAGATCAGTTTCTTTTTTTTTAAGACTCCTGATACCACCACAAAGGCTCAGGATGTGATGGAAATTGTTAACAATTTATTTGAAGTACATGGTCTGGATTGGGTAAATCTTGTGGGTGTCACCACTGATGATGCACTTGCCATGATGGGCTCAAGATCAGGCTTCCAAACACTGGTGAAACAGCACGCTCCAATGGTAACTAGAATTCATTGCTTCATTCATAGAGAAGCTTTGGCATCAAAAACATTGCCTGATCAACTGAACGCCATTTTCAAAGGGTTGGTGAAAGTGGTGAATCACATCAAATCATTGGCTCTGAACACCAGGCTGTTCAAAAGATTTTGCCTGGACATGGATTCCGACTTTGATGTGTTGCTGTTCTACACTTCTGTACAGTGGCTGTCAGCAGGGAATGTACTCAACAAAGTTTTTCAATTGAGAGAGGAGTTGGATTTATTTCTCCAGGCTCAAGGGAAAGAGGAATTCCGAAATGTGCTGACACAGTCAAATTTAGAACTTGCGTATCTTGTTGATATTTTTGGAATCTTGAACAAACTGAATCTTCAGCTGCAAGGAAAAGGTGCAAACCTGTTCTCTCACCAAAGCATCATCAAGGCTTTTCTTGACAAATTGGAACTTTGGATCGTAAGAGTCAAAGGCAATAATTTGGTTCAATTTCCATATGTGGATGCCATGCTTGGGGAAAAGGAAGCCATTCGGACTCAAATTCTCGATCATTTATGGAAGCTACGAGGCAAATTCCAATGATACTTTCCGGAGGTGGACAGGACAAGGAATGGATTATCTTTCATCAGGAATCCATTTACAACAGATGTTAATAGTGTTCCAAAGAATCTGCAGGAGGAATTCTTGGATCTGAAAAATGATTTTGTGGCTCAAGACATGTGCCAGTGGTCTACCATAGAGAAATTTTGGGCCAGCATGACCTGGAGTTACCCAAATCTGTCAGCGCACGCAGTCAGATTTCTTTTGCCATTTGCATCAACTTATATGTGTGAGACTGGATTTTCGTGTTTGTTGCACATTAAGTCCAAACAGAGGAATCGGCTTGCAGTGGAAAGCAATATTCATTGTGCGTTATCAGGTACCATTCAAAACATTGTAAAGCTTGTCAGTGAGAAAAGAATCCAAAAATCTGTTAGTAAGAAATACATTTTAAACCAAAATGTTCGCTGACTGCTCTTTTTTATCATGTCTCAAAAAGGAGGTGTTCCATGAAAATTTTTTGATTGGCCTGGTGGTCTGTGGACTGAAACGAATTGAGAACCACTGCACTAATCCATTAAATCTGTATAAAAAGGAAATTAAGTTTGTTTGGCATTATTTGTTATTGAGAAATCTTTGCTGTCTATTCTTATAAGTTGATTATCCTTTAGGTTCTTATAAATGGATTGTTTAATAATTTGTGCCATTATCCCTCCAAGTATCAAAGTTAGACTGTCCAGTCCCTAACTCCATGGGTCCTCTTTGTTCCCCATTCTAAAGATTGGTACTATATTTGCTCTTCTCTTGTTCTCTGGGACTTCACCTGTCCTCCATGAGTTCTGAAGGAAAATTACTAACTGTTCCAAGATTGCTTTTGTTACTTCCTTAAGTATTTCATATGGGTATGTCTACACTTGCCCCCTAGTTCGGACTAGGGAGGCAAATGAAGCATACTGAAGTTGCTAATGAAGCGCAAGATTTAAATATCCTGCCCTTGGTTAGCATATTCACAGCCAGTCACCATTTTAAAATGCTGATCGCCCAATTTAACTTGCTGCGTGTAGACGCAGTAGTCCGATCCAAAACCCTTCCGTCAAATTAACTGTTACTCCTCATTGCATGAGGGAAGGGTTTTGGATTGGACCACCCGTATTTGCTGTCCCTTGAGGAAGTAGGCAATAGAGAGGAGACTGAGCCATGGCTGTAGAGGGAAGCCCCTTTAAGCACAAGCCTCACATAGCCTCAGGCAGCAGCTCCATGATGTGTCCTGATGCCCTGACCAGAGTGCTTCCAATGGGCTTTAAATGTGATTCAGTGTCTAATCAATGCAAACGTGCTATTTGACATAATTCTTGATGGGGATTTGTAGTGTGGACACGCTATTTTGAAATAGATATTTCAAGAGTTATTATTTTTAAATAAGGGTATGTCTACACTACACAGTTAATTCGAACTAACAGCTGTTAGTTCGCATTAACTTCAATAGGGGCTACACATGCAAACCGTTTAATTCAAACTAGGTAAACCTCATTCTACAAGGAGTAATGCCTAGTTCGAATTAAGTAGTTCGAATTAAGGGCTGTGTAGTCACTTAATTCGAACTAGTTGGATGCTAGCCCTTCCCAGGTTGCCCTGGTGGCCACTCTGGGCCAAACAAGGGAAACTCTTCTGCCCCCCTTCTGGCCCTGGAGCCCTTAAAGTGGCACGGTCTGGCTACAGTGCTTGTGCCAGTTGCAAGCCTGCCAGCATCCAGCCAGCAGACCCTGCACCTGGCACGGGATGAGTCAGCCACCCACTGCCACCCAGCCCTCCACCTCTTCCCAGGATCAGGCTGGTGGCTCCCAGGAGCCTGCCCGGGGCTGCAAAAGTCGGGCGCCCACCTGGTCTAGTGCGGACATTTTGGACCTCACCGAGGTTTGGGAGGAGGCCTCCAATGTCCACGACCTCCACACTAGCCACAGGAATGTGGCCGTCTACAGCCGCAAGGCTGCCAGCCTGGCCACCAGAGGCCACATGTGGACCCAGGAGCAGGTCCGCTGCAAGATTAAAGACCTGCGGCAGGCATTCTCCAGGGCCTCCCAGCCAGGGGCCAACCCGGAGGCATGCCCTCATTATGAGGCCCTGGACCACATCCTGGGGGCTCACGCAGTCCATGCCCCCCGGGTGCTGATCGACCCCTGGGCAGAG
Organism: Pelodiscus sinensis; assembly: GCF_049634645.1. Lineage (NCBI taxonomy): Eukaryota > Metazoa > Chordata > Testudines > Trionychidae > Pelodiscus > Pelodiscus sinensis. The sequence goes on from NC_134723.1 coordinate 15,923,599, forward strand.
GGCCCCGTCCCTGACACGGAGGAGGAGGAGAAGGATGCCAAGAGCCAGGAGCCTTCAGAGAGCCTGCCCAGGACCCAGGACCCCCAAGGAATCCCACAGAGCGCATCGGCTGTGTCATCCGAGGCCGGGGAGGGCTCCACATGTGAGTGCCATCATGCTCCCCTTATGTGTATGGAAGGTGGAGAGGGAGCCCAGGGACCATGCACCTGGGCCTTGCCCACCATGGAGCAGCAGCTGGGTGTCATGCAGGGGCCCTGGCCTGTTCCCCACACGCCAACCTCGCCTTGCAGAGGGGAGCTGGGTTTCACTCACTGTGTCCCCATGGAGAACTGACCACTGCTCTTGTTTCACCATAGCCGTAGCACCTGAGACTTTAGGGCACACCACCCCGCCTGCAAGAGCCACCCACACCCCGGCCAGCAGGCACACCAGGAACCTGGAGGACTACCAGCGGCGGCACCTGTGGCTATGGAGCACCAGCTCCGCATCCAGGACCTGCGGCTGCAGCAGCGGAGCTTGGAGGTGCTGGAGAAGCAGGGCTGTGACCTCAGAGGTCACCTCCAGACCTTGGTGGACAGGTTCCTGCCCCCTCCTGGTCCAGCCCCTGTGGCTGCCCCAGCTCTCGCTCCTCCTCCCACCCCTGCTCCCCCTCCTGCTTCCTCCACACTCCCTGTCCCTCCTGCCCCACCCTCCACACCCACTTCCCCCCGATATCCCCGCACCCGCAGTGCTGCAAGATGGGAGAGCCAGCAGGACCCCTAACCCTGAGCTTTCCCTTCCCTTCCTCCCCTTCCTCCCCGTTCCAGCTCCCTCCTCCCAGGTTTCCCCCTCCCCTCTCCAACCTTCATTCCTCCCACCTCCCACCCCAGTTATGTACAATAAAGAGAGGGTTTTTTGGCAAAACAGGTCTTTTTATTTTACATTAGGACCCTTACATTAGGGTTAGGGAGGGGAAAGAGGAAGGAGGGGAGGGTGCAAGAAGGCCCCAGTGGGGCATGCAGGGAGAGTTCAGTCCTCCTCCACTTGGAAGCACTCCCACAGGACTTCCTGGATCTAGACGGCCCCCCATTGGGCCTCCTGGACGGCAGCGGTGCGGGGCTGTGTGTACTGGCCAGCCATGTGCTCAGCCTCAGCCATCGAGGCTGGCAGGAAAGCCCCCCCCCCTTCCTTTCACATACATTGTGCAGCAAACAACATGCTGCCACCGTGGGAGGGATATTGTGCTCAGCAAGGTTGAGGCAGGTGAGGAGGGCTTTCAGGTGTCCAAAGGCCCCCTCCACCATGATGCAGGCCCTGGTGAACCTGGCATTGAAAGCCTGCCGGAAGGGGTTGAGGTGCCGCATGTACGGCTTCATCAGCCAGGGCTGTAGGGGGTAGGCCGCATCCCGCACCAGGCAGACGGGCATGTCCACGTTCCCGACCCTGATGTAGCGGTCAGGAATGAAGGTCCTGGCGTGCAGCCTCTGGCACACGGAGGAATTCCGGAACACCCTGGCGTCATGTGCCTTGCCGAACCAGCCCACATTAATGTCCGTGAACTGGCCCTGGTGGTCAGACATGGCCTGTAGGAGGACAAAGAAGTACTCCTTGCAGTTGATGTACTGGGAGGCCTGGTGTTCCGGGGCATAGATAGGGATGTGCATCCCGTCGGCCCCCACATTTGGGGAAGCCAAGGGTGCTGAACCCCTGGATGACCGCGTCCGGCTCAGCGAGGCGGACCACCCTGCGGAGCAGCACCAAGTTGATGGCCTTGACCACCTGCAGAGAGACACACCAAACTGCGAATCACTGGGGCGCCTGGGAGTGTTCATTCCCTGGCACTGCCCCGTGCCCCACTCCCAGAAATAATCCCGTCTGCGATCCTGGCCACCGTGGGTGGTGTGTAGTATGGCTGGGACAGACCGAACCCTCCCGTGTGGAGCACTCTCACCTCCTCCCCCCCCTTTTCCCTAGGGCAGCCCATCCCCTCCTTGCAGCCCTCCTTTCTCCCTGGCTCAGTGGCCGGTGAGTGCCATACCTGCATGAGCATTGCTGCAATGGTGGATTTCCCAATGCAAAACTGGTTTCCGACGGATCAGCAGCTGTCTGGTGTCTCAGCCACTATGCCAGGAGGGGGTGGACAATGAAAGGAGGGGATGGGCTGCCCTAGGGAAAAGAGGGGGAGGTGGTGCACATGAGGGCCGCCATTCCCCTTCAGAAGTGTGTGGCCATCGCCCTCTGGAAGCTCTCCACACCAGATCCAATCCATGGGGAACCAGTTTGGTGTGGGGAGATCATGCAGGTATGGCAGTCTCAGCCACTATGCCAGGAGGGGGTGGGGAATGAAAGGAGGGGATGGGCTGCCCTAGGGAAAAGAGGGGAAGGTGGTGCAAGTCCCCTCCCCAGGACTAAGGACTGCCCCCGGTGGCCAGGATTGCCGGGGGGGGGGGGTTGCTCCTGGAGAGTGGGGGCACGGGGCAGTGGTGGGGAAGGAGCACGCTCAGCCACTCTGGCACCTCAGTGACTCTCGGTTTTGTGTGTCCCTCTGCAGGTGGTCAAGGCCATCAATAGAGTACTGCTCTGCAGAGGCATCTGCCTTGCCGATGTCGATGTGGTCATTGAAGGGTTTGGAGCTCTGGGCTTCCCCAACTGAAGGGGGTCTATTGATGGGACACACATCCTCTTGAGTGCCCCGGAACACCATGCCTCCCTCTATGTCAACCACAAGGGATACTTCTCCATTATCCTGCAGGCTGTGTATGACCACCAGGGTCGCTTTGTGGACATCAGTGTGGGCTGGTCCAGCAAAGTACATGATGCACGTGTGTATCGCAACTCCTCCATTTGCCAGAGGCTGCATGCTGGGACTGTCTTCCCTGACCACCACATCAGGGTCGGGAACGTGGACATGCCTGTATGGCTCATGAAGCCCTACATGGGACCCCAGGGTCAATGACCACCTGGGGGGCACGGACCATCCCGCCCCCAGGATATGGGCCAGGATTTCAAAATAGGGGCAGGTGTCTGCGTCTGCCCTTGTTTGGGAGCTGCCCCCTGTGTCCCTGACATATGCCTGCCACAGCTCCTTGGTTTTCATCCAAACCTGCTCCTGTGTTCAGATGTGGCCTTTAGTGGCCAGGCTGGCAGCAATGCAGCTGTAGACAGCCGCATTCCTCCATCTAGTGTGGAGATCATGGATGTTGCAGGCCTCCCACCAAACCTCAGTGAGGTGCCTGCCTTTTCCGGCCCCTGGCAGGCCCCTGGGAGCTGACAGACTGGTCCTGGGGAGCAGTGGAGGGTTGGCTGGCACTGGCTGCCTGGCTCATGCTGGGGCCACTGGGTCAGGTGCAGCAACTGCTAGCTCTGGACTGGCAGGCCTGGAGCTGGCACAGGCACTGTGGCCAGAGTCTACCCCTTTAAGGGCTCCGGGGAGAAGGGAAAGAGAGGAGTTTTCCTGGTCAGGGCCAGAGTGGCCAGCTGGGCATCCTGGGAAGGGCTGGAGGCCCCCTATTTCGAAATAAGCATCTAGATAGCGCTTATTTCGAAATAGCAAACCTCTTGGAATGAGGTTTACCAATTTCAAAATAAGCCCTCCGCTATTTTGAATTAATTTTGAAATAGCGGTTGGCTTGTGTCGACGCTAGTACAGTTATTTCGAAACAATGGCTGTTATTACGAAATAACTTCATTTTGTATACATACCCTAAGAGTTCTTTTCCGGTTGAATTCTCATTCAGTGAGGAAGTGGGAGCCCAAGCCAGAGAAAAGGAGAGGAGAGCACTCCCTCTGCTGTGAGCAGAAGGGAGAGCTTTGTTTCTGGATGCTCCACCCTCCTCACTTTAAACTGCAGCTTTGCCCAATACAATGTAGGTATTAATCTACTAGGAAGTGACCTGGAGCTGAAATTCATATATTTGTATAATTATGAGTCTTACAGAACTTACCGGCTAGGTACATGGAGATTTAGGAAGCCAGGATCATTGCTAGCCCCCAAGGCAGCAAAGCATGTGCACGCTTATTTTGAATAGCAGATGGTTGCCAAACTAGGTTAACATAATAAATCTGCAGAAAAGATTAACTCGTATACTCTAATTTGCCTGTAGGCCTACACATGGCGGTAAGGCTCTGATTTATAGTATCCAAAATTCCAGGACCAAATTGCAGGTGGCAGGGGAAATGAGAGTTATTAAAGTGCAGACTAGACTTCTTTCTGAAAGATACACTAGAACTCAGAAGAAGTTATGGGTTTGACGATGAGATTACTTCATGAAGGTCTATTGCCTGTGTTATGCAGGAGGGCAGACTAGATTAGTACTAACAAACTTCAACAGGACTTTATTTACCAAAAGTGAAACCTCTTTACAAAGCTGCTGCATCCCTCTGTTGCTCTCACTCAGTCCCGGCTAATCTTCTCCCTCCTCCTTCCTGATTCCTGTGTTTCCAGACTCCCAACAGCCAATGCTCCAAGTTCTAATAATTACAAGCAGCATCTAAAACACCACATTCCCTCCTCTCTTAAGAAGCGCTCTCAATTATAAAATAAACATTGTTGTTCTAACCACAGCAACAAATATGGAACAAGCCACTATACTGTTGACAGAAATATTACACTGAAAACACTGTAAATACTACATAACATAGTCTCTAGTCTGGACAGGTGGTCGTCTGGGTCTAACAGACCATTTCTCAAACCCCATTTCTAGTGCAATGTCTTGTTGTGTTGATACTAAGATGAAGTCATCCAACACGGACTAGGTGTTGGCATCATCTCTTGGTGCATTGGCAGGTGCAAGAGAAGAAGCATTCCATACATGCCCATCAGAAAGTTGATAGGTGCAAGGTCCCCTTTTCTTAATGATTTTAAGAGGAGATGTGAATTTATGGTCCCCTTTGTGTAGAATTCCAGGTTTTCTTATTCTAACGAGGAATCACACTCAAACTTTGGTTCCTTAGCACCCCGCTGTTTGTCTGTGAAAGCTTTATACTTTTCTTGGTTCTGTTCAACTATTTTTCTCAATGAGCTGGTCTCTAATCATCTCATCTGCCATATTCCCAAAGTCACACGTTACAATCAGATTCCTCAGAGAAGCAATATACTGCATTATAGTCTCCCCTGGTTTCTGCTCACGCTGGTAAAATCTGTAGTGATTAGCTACCATATTCACTTTTGGCACAAAAAAGTTCTTAATGCAGTGAGTGCAGTCTCATATTTATCATCTGCAAGGGGGAAAGTGTAAAATATACGCTGCCCTTCTGCTCCAAGGCAGTGGATTAGTAGAGCACATTTTCTTACTTCTGAAATCTCTGTAGCACTGATTGCAAGCAGATAAGTCTCAGACATATGAATCCAGGCAGTAAAAGCAATTGGAAGCTCACCTGGGTTTTGCAGAAAGGGTGCAGGTGGGTTCAGAGGCAGAAGATCCCACCCTTGTCACCAAAATGTTGTATCATGCAAGCAAGATACTAACAAACTTCAACAGGACTTTATTCACCAAAAATGAAATCTCTTCACAAAGCTGCTGCATCCTTCAATAGCTCTCACTGAACCCTGGCTAATCTTCTCCCCCCTCCTTCCTATTTCCTGGGTTTCCAGACTCCCAACAGCCTTCCAGTTCTAATAATTACAAGCAGCATCTAAAACACAACAGACCCACTCTGAGAGAGCTGCTACTGGGCCACTTCAGTTTGTTTACTTACCGATTCCACAGCCACAGAGCCTTGTGGCTCCCATTGGCTGCAGTTCACCATTTGCAGACAAGGGGACCCAAGGGAAGCAGCGGGTCACACCACTTCTTGCAGCTCCCCTTGGCTGCAAACAGCCAACCACAGCCAATGGCTATGGGGCTGGTAAGTAAACAAACTAGAGCAGCCCGGTAGCAGTTTCTCAGAGTATGTCTACAAGACAGTGTTATTTCAGGATACCAGAATATCCCAAAATAGCTATTCCATGTCTTCACAGCAAGCCCGTTATTTCGGACTTGCTTTTCCAATGTCCCTGTAAACCTCATTCTACAAGGAGTAAGGGATGTTTCGGAATAGCACTTTATTTTGAAATTTGGTGCTGTTTAGACAGCGCCAAATGACAAAATAAGCTATTTCAAAATAACATCAAAATGAATTACGCAATTTGCGTAGCTCAAATTGCATGTCTTATTTTGAGTTACAGTGAAGTATAGGTTCACAGACCACTTTGAGAAGCACTGGACTGGATAATCATAATGGCTCCTTCTGGCCTTAAAATCTGTGAATCTATGCTTTTTAAAATACTGAGTGACCATTGACTTTTTCTCCTCTATAGGAGAAGGTTTACAAAATTGTTATTAACAGCAGTTCCTGTTTATCATCAATTGCAGTACTCCTTTTTGAACAAAAAAACCTGCCATTTACCTTTGCAGTAAACAGATGGAAAGTATTAATCCCTTTGGTTTTGCACAGGATCTGCACATTTACCACACATGAATCATTTAACCTAGTCCCAGGACTTTGAGCATTTGCAATCAGTAAACTGTCTGCCTGTCACTAGATTTGATTAACCAATCTGATTACTTCAGAAAAGCCAACTGCAGTTATTAACTAGTGACAACATTAATAATGCTTCCAAACGATTAACAGGAAACTCCCTTGTTACTCCCAAGCAATCAAAATCTTAGTCATTTTCTTTCCTAAATAATGAGCATGGAGTTTGTTAGTCTGAAAATGGGGTTATTCTGGAAGGTGTTAATGGCTGCCAGAAGACATTACTTTGATCTATAGGCAATCATAGGCCCTGTTAAAGATGAGGGGGGTGCTAGTCACACTTCATTTAGGCTAAATGGAAAAAGCAATTATTCTCTTATGGAATTAGATAACTGAAACAATAGAAGCACTTCCCAGGACTGTAGGCCACATGGGAAGGCCTGAGCAAGAACTAACTCAGAGAGAATGAGAAGAGTTTATTTGGGGACCACTTACAAATGCAGGGGAGGGGGCCGTCATTGGTAGCAGCTTTGTTTGTCTATATGGGTGTGTTGGGGCAGAAAGTAACCAGAATGTCAAGAGACAGACATAGATGCAGTCGTGAGCATGGCTTGAAAGGGAGCACCAACAGAGCTTTTAAGGGGCAGGAATGGCTGAAAAGGCACATCTGGGAACAATAAGAAAAGAAACTGCTTGCTGTTGACTGTTCCTACTGTGTTCAGGGAAACAGGACTTTGAGTACCTTCCTTGTAAATAAATAGGACTGCATGAGAGATACTTGACTCCTATGATCAATTTTTCCTCCTAATGGAAACAACACAGCAAGACCCCCAAGACTGTCTACAGCATTTGGATCATGTGATAACATTAGGCACTACTTTTGACATTTAGGCTATGTCTAGACTGCCCCCTCTAGCATGAAAAAATATGCAAATGAGGGGAAACGTGGAATATTGCCGTGCCTCATTTGCATAATTAATGAGGCTCTGGTTTTGCGCAAAAAGGAGCCATCTACATGGCTTTTTGCACAAAACACTCCTCTTGCGCAGAGCCGTTCTTCCTCTTTTTTTCAGGAAGAATGGCTCTTGCGCAAAAGCCTCTTGCGCAAAAATGTAGCCTCATTAATTATGCAAATGAGGTATGGCGATATTCCACACTTTGCCTCATTTGCATATTTTTTGCGCAAGAGGGGGCAGTCTAGAAATAGCCTAAGGATAAAACTACTCTGAGGGCAAGAAACAAGTAGACCATAGTCCTGGCACTTAGGAAAGCACAAGGACATAGTCTGGCCCTTGATGGTTTTTTTTGCAGAAGTATTAAGAGAAAATGACATTCAGTTCTATAACAGTCAGTTTCAAAGCTTGGTAAAGTTTAGAGGCCCCAGCCCAGCCCCAGGCTCCTGACAAATCTAATTTCTCATCCATAAGGACATACTAAAACCAAAAGAATATATGAAAATGAGCACTTGAGACATTTATTTATTAACAATTAAGTCACTATATCAGTAGCATTTATATTAAAAATGCAACTTTAATTGTGAGTTTCTACTGCAAGCAAGACTCTTCATTTAAGGAATGCTTTTCTGGCTTTGTTGTGTGCAAATTCATTTATAATTGAAGAAAAATATAATTTGTGTGTGACATCACTGTTAATGTTAAGCATGCAAGCCCGTTCACATGCTCTCATCCCATTGTAGAACAATGTTAGTTCTTTACTTGTTTTAACACGTTGAATGTGCATTCACTTAAAGTCATTGATGCAGGGAGACTGACAAAAATACGTAATGCAATTGTGACATTAGGAAATACAGTCGGCAGGCCATGATCAAATATTTGTTGAAGCAGTTCTTTTGGCTTGGAGTCTGATTTAAAGTTTGTGGAATGTATACGTTTCAGGAAGACAATTTTGTCACAGAGATCTCTTAAAATTTCATTGTTGTACCTTTGTTGAAATTGTTCAGCCGCTAAATATAGATCTTCATCACTTAGCTCTCTAAACTCCCAAAGGAATCTAAAAAAGGTACAAATTTGTCACAGTGACTCAAATCGATGTGATTGATGGAAAACTCAGATGAAATGTCAATATCCCGTGCTACTGATTTGGACTCAGAAAGGATTGCGCCCCATTGATCATGAATCTTTTGAATATCTTTAAGAAGTCATTCAGTGTTATCCCTCTCAACATCTGATGTAGCATTGCATACTTCAGTTACAAGATTAGTTCCATAGATAATTTTTAGGAGCTTCCGCTATATGGACAATATTAAAATGCATTCAGATTTGGATGTATATTTCAGAATTGACTTAAGCTCAGTGCAAATCCATGCTATGAGAGTAAAAGATTCAAGCTCACTTAAAGCCTTTCTCATAGAGTCCAAATGCTGGACAACTGGTTTAACACTGTCAATTCACACTGACCATCTCGTTGTCGACATGCTGTAAAGGGAAACAGGCAGATGCAGTTCAGAATTTCCCACTTTTGAGGACTGCTACTGAAGAGGTTGTACAATAGATGGATTGTTCCAAAGTATGTGATTGCTTCCTTGCATGATTCAGTGTAATGAACACCAACAAGATTTAGAGTGTGGTTGCCACTGGAGAACATAGAGTTTAGATTTTGCTCAAGAAAGATTGCTTGTACTCCATTGTACTTCCCAGCCATATTGGATCCACTGTCATAGGCTTGGCCAATGCAGATTTGAAAATTTAATTTGAAGAGTTCCAGAATTTCTAATACATGAACAGTGATTTCTTTTCCAGTTTTTGTTTTTGTTTTGGTGAAATTATCAAACAAAATGAATCATCCTTCAAGTGAAACCTTTCAACTTCCTACAATTTTAACATATTGAACAAGCCAGGTTGTCTGTTCTTTATGAGAACTGTCTGGAGTTGCATCAATAATAATTGCGAAAGTACTTTGCATGTTGTATCACTTCAAGAATTGTTGTTTGCACAAATGTCCCACACAGCTCAATAAACTCATTTTGTATTCTGGTAAACAGATAATGGATTTGCATGCATTTTCCACTCTCCTGTGATTCACAAACACGCTGAACATGGCCTGATAAAAGTGGATCATACTTGCTAAGAAGCTCAAGTATACCAAGAAAGTTTCTGTAGAGTCACAGATACATTGACTGGAACCAAACAAAGCCAATCCCTTTTCAGAAAGAAAAAGAATGACATTCAATATGCGCTCAAGGAGTTTTTTCCAGTTATCAGTTTCAGTATTTATTCCACTCAGGAATAAGTTTTCAATTGAACTATCAGCTAGTGCTGCTCTACTAGCTGATTTCCATGTAACATAGAATACTTTATGTGATACTGGATTTTCATGTGCAGGTATTTGGTCTTTTAACTTCCTTCAACCTCATCTGATGCTCCAATCAGATGGCTCAGACAGTACTGATGCATTTGAAGTATTACTGTTAGAAATGAAACAGGGTACATAGTACAGAGCCTGCTTTTCCATGCTCCAGCAGAGCCAGTCTCTTGTGTAGATCTCTCCATTTGGAAGAGTTTTTGTCAGCAAACGAGTGGGAAAAGCATGATTTTCAGCATTTTTCAGTATTTTACTTGGAATCAGAAAACAACTAACTTTGAGAAACAACTGCATTTGAGTAACATTGTTCTTATCTAGAAGTCCAATATCAGGTTCTGATTCCATTGTTGTTACCCTATGTCCTGTGCTAGTCATAAGTTCTTGTTCTTGCTGCTCAGCATCTCCAAGGTCCTCATTTTCTGCCTGCACAATCTCTAAATCAAGCATACACTCTGCATTTATTGCTACTGTTGGCATTTCTGTGTCTTGATTAATGACCACCTCATTTTGAGGCAGTGGAATTGAAATGTTATTTGTGGACACAAAGTTTTCATCATCAGAACTGGAAGTGTCACTGTCAGTGTAGCCATCTAATGGCTGAGGAATCTTTTCTATGAGAAATGATCTTATTGGCTTTAAACTCTTAACTGCTGCTTTACTTTGTTGTTTTCGCCATCTCTTACTTGCACCACTTTAAAATCTTTGCTTAATTTTTATAAAGGTGTTCTTTTACAGTACAGTAGCACACAATAAATTAATTCACTTAAGGCTATTGGTTATACAAAATTTTAATTGTATATACTTCACAATGAATATTAAATAATAACAATTTAGGGTTGTTATTTACTATGGCCCTTATAGCTAAAGTCTTGAAATTTCATCTGCTAACATGTACCCATTATTAAATTTCTCTAATAAATGGTGCATTGTTATGAATATGAACATGGGGTGATTGCCAGATTAGATATAAAGTTTATTAAACAATTAGAATTAAAAATTTATTATCACAAAAAAAGCATTTAGGTGAATCAAAAACTGGACAAAGAGGTAGCTTACAGCTGAAATTAATATGGTTATTGTATACAAAGATACATAAGAAAAACAGGAATATGAAAATCTCTTGTGCAAAGATAAACATCTAATTTAAAGATTAAACTCACCATCAGACCAAGCAAAATTACTTTACAGAAACAGAATTAATTAAGACTTTCAAAACCTCTAAACTACGCCTCTTCTCCTGGCAGATCTTGTTTTCTGCCTACTTGCGTGCTTGGATATTCTTCCTAGTGACCATAAATATGAGGGTATGTCTACACTACAGAGTTTCGTTGGAAAAACGGCCATTTTTCTGACAAAACTTCAGGAACGTCCACTCTGCAATTGCATTCTTCTGCAAGAAAATTGAAAGAACAGAGTGGTTTTTCCAGCATTGGTAATCCTCATTTTACGAGGATGAAGCATTTTTGTGTAAGCTCTTTCGCAAAAAGGCATGTGTGGACGGGGAAGAGGGAGTTCTTTCGAAAGAAGAGAAAAGAGGAAAAAGCACAAGTGCCCTAGTGGCCATTCAGTCCATAGTAATCACAGCTTACTTGTGAGAAAGTATCCATTCAGTCTGGACTCTCTCTTTCAAAAAAGCAGATCACTTTTTCGATGCACTTTTGCAGTGTGGACGCTCTCTTTCAAAAGAAGTTTTTTCTGAAGATCTCTTCTGAAAAACACTTCTTCCGAAAGAAGCCTGTAGTCTAGATGTAGCCTGAGAGTGCTGACCGTATAAAGAAGGCAAGGTTCTGTAACAGGTATGCTAGTCAGACCTGGCCTTGCACTGACAGCCCTGTTACATGTCCAATACTAGCTTCTTAAGTCACTTAGTGACATTCTTTTTAATTTTATTCTCTATTCGTTTCTCCATAGAACCCAGATCTTTGGAACACAAAGGCTTTGGTGAGGAAGGAAATCTCTTGAAGTTTTTTTAGCTTGAAGAGCAGTAACAGCAGCAGTCACTTTTAGCTACAAAGGCTTTCTTCCCAGGGTTAGTTCTGTGACCAGGTGCTTCAATAAAGGGAAGACAAAGAAGAGTGAAGATAAGAAACTGATATTCATTTCGAGCTCTCAGTTACTCATGGCTGGGGGGAAGTAACAAAGGCTACCATATGTCTGCTGCATGGCAGAGCTATTTACTGACTCCAGTGACTACTCTTCACCATTTCCAACCTGTTCTCAAATACAGCTCAGTCACCATGTGGAATCTAAGCTCACTCCTACATAGGCTTTGGTTTGATTAGCAAAGAAATTAAAAATAAGGTCACATGTAGTTAAACTCAATCTGTCTCCCTGGGCTTGGTTCAAAGCAAGCTGCCTGCATTCCTCTTGCTCCTGGCTATTGAAGGGAGGTTCCTTGAGACTAAGGTTCTTCCAGTTTGACTGCTTAGTTGCTATTCCTGATCCCATCTCTGGCTAGGTCTACACAACAGAGTTTTTGTGCAAAAACAGTTGGTTTTGTGCAAAAGCTCACGGAGCATCCACGGCTCAAGCTCATTTTTGCGCAAGTAAAACGAAAGAACAGAGGGGTTTTCCAATGCAGGTATTCCTCATTCTACAAGGAATAACTCCTTTTTGTGAAAGAGTTCTTTTGCAAAAAGGTGTGTGTGGATGGGCAAGACGGGTTTTTGTGCAAGAAGATGGAAGAGGAAAAAGCACAGGTGCTCTGGTGGCTATTCTGTCCATAGCAATCACGATTTACTTGTGAGAGAGCATCCAGGCAGTCTGGACGCTCTCTTGTGCAAAAGCACATCACTTTTCCAATGTGCTTTTCAAGTGTGGACACTCTCTTGCGCAAGAAGTTTTTGCAGAAGATCTCTCCTTCACAAGAAGCCTGTAGCCTAGACATAGCCTCACTAAAAAATTACTGCCACCTTCCTTATTACTTGATAGGGTAATATGAGTCAGCAGAACCCACTTACTACTCACAAGCAGGATCACTGGCTGCTAGTTTAACGCACTCTCCTTCTCCTTTGTGTCATATGGATCAAGTTTAAGTTAAAAAAAAAATCACCAACATATTCCAAATATGCATTCTTTCCCTCGCTAAAGTCACCTAAAGCTTAGCCTGAGAGCCATTCTTTTTTTTATTTAAGCATGTAAGATATTCACTTAAGAATTTCTTACATTTTGTAGGAAAGGAAATGACCACACCTTTTTTCTTCTTTCTTTTAAGTCAGTTGAAAATGTTGGAAAAATGATTGAAATGGCTGTAATTTAATCTATCCATAAAAACTGTTAACATTCATCAGTGCCAACTATTATCTCTAAATTCATTCTCCATTGTATTTCTGGAATTGGGCATATACAACTACAATTGTTATGATTTTGGTCAGTATAAGTGCTGGCTTCAGTCCTTTCTGATGAGAAGCCAAGTTTTCCTAATTTATGTATCCTATTATGTGTCTTCTAATTAAAGTTATGGGAGCACTTGTAATACACCACAATTTCAGCATTTGTATTATCTACCAATTGCATCAGAGTGAAGCTTAGCATAGTCTTTTTCATCTCTCTTATATAAAGATTCTTATAATCAGCTTAAAAATCATTTGTTTCCAGTTTTGCCACTTTTTTGCCAGGCTACACATAAAAACAAGAGTGGAGAGAGTTGTGCAAAACTAAACTAAGGTGATCGTCTTTGCACTTTGTCTGCTCATTACATATCTTTAAAAAAATCAAATAAATTCAGACAGTTTTATCTGAAACTCCATATCATATGATTTTCCATATAAAAAGAATCCCACCAATTTTATTTTGAGCCATGGAAAATTGTCAGGTGTCTGGCGAAATTTGCAATATGCTAATATAATGCAGATTACTATATAAACTAATTTCTGCTACATCTTTTGATGCACATCCCCAGTAGGGGTATGTCTACACTGCCACCCTAGTTCGAACTAGGGTGGCTAATGTAGGCATTCGAACTTGCAAAAGAAGCCCGGGATTTAAATATCCCGGGCTTTATTTGCATGTTCCTGGGTGCCGCCATTTTTAAATGCCTCGTAGTTTGAACTCCCTGCCTCGTTCCACTAGGAGTAACGGTAGTTCGGAACAGGAAGCCTAATCCGAACTACCTAGTCCGTGCCATGTGTAGCTGTGGGCACAGAGTCCAAACTAGCGGACATTTAAAAATGGCAGCGCACGGCAATATGCAAATGAAGCCCGGGAAATTCAAATCCCGGGCTTCATTTGCAACTTCGGTTGCCTACATTAACCACCCTAGTTCGAACTAGGGTGGTAGTGTAGACATACCCTTAGACACTAACCTCCCCTCCTCAGCCCCACTCTGTTCTAAAATCTGATTTGTCAATTTTATATGTGTTCACTTTTTTTTTATTGTATCCCTTTGGTATATATAGTCATGCCAATTTTCTTCCACAATTTGATTTGAGGAAGTGGGTCTGGCCCACGAAAGCTCATCACCAAATAAACCATCTTGTTAGTCTTTAAAGTGCTACATAGTCCTGTCTTTTGTTTCAGCAAGACCAGACTAACACGGCTACACCTCTATTACTTTGCTAAGGATAGAGAGTGTGGAGAAGGAGCACTGACCCATCCTAACATGGGATGTACTCCTGAGACTTTTAAACTGGCAGTTTGTTACATCTCTGCTAAAAGCCTGCATCAAGATCTTGGTGATAGATGTATGAAATGTACTTTCTTTTAACAATCCTACTCTCAACTTTTTCTTCCTTTTATTAATAAACCTTTAGATTATAGATTCTAAAGGACTGGCGCAGCGTGCTCTTTAGGGTCAGATCTGAGGTATAGATTGGGGCTGGGGCTTATCCTTTAGGACTGGAAGAACCTGTTTGGATTTGGTGAGATTGATTTTCATAACCTCTGATCTGTATAAGGTGTGGTGATGGCTGTGGCACAGGTAAGGCTGGAGTGTCTAAGGGGACTTGCTTGTGCAACTTCCTGCTGGCCAGACTGGCAACTGGAGTGCTGTGTGGGACTGGCTTGGTGCCTTATAGAGGAGGACCTCAATCTTGGCCTGTAAGTAGCCCTAATTCTAAGCAACTTGCCAGGATTTGGTGGTGGTCCCAGACCCTTTGTTATATTACATATAGTCATGCAATATTTGTACAGCTCATGCTTCTGGAAATTGAAGAGTACTTCTCAGTAGTGGAGGCAGGATTGAGGCAGATGCCTTGTGCTGAGAGCTTCAGCAGCTGCATTCAGTTTTCCTGCACAATTTCTGGTGTGCATGGTTACAAGACATTTGGCCCACAGACATTAAACCTGAAGGGCCAGTCTGTGGATACATACACAATGGCTATGTCTACACTGGCATGATTTTCCAAAAATGCTTTTAACGGAAAAATTTTCCATTAAAAGCATTTTCGGAAAAGCACATCTAGATTGGCAGGATGCTTTTCCGCAAAAGCACTTTTTGCGGAAAAGTGTCCATGGCCAATCTAGATGCAATTTTCTGCAAAAAAGCCCCGATCGCCATTTTTGCCATCGGGGCTTTTTTGCGGAAAACAGTACTGTGCTGTTTACACTGGCCCTCTTGCACAAATGATTTGCGCAGGAGGGCTTTTGCCTGAACGGAAGCAGCACAGTCTTTCCGCAAGAACACTGACGATCTTACATGAGATTGTCAGTGTTCTTGAGGAAATTCAAATGGTCAGTGTAGACAGCTGGCAAGTTGGAAAAACTTGGAAAAAGCTGGAAAAACTTGCCAGTCTAGACACAGCCCCCATCTCCTTTTAATAGATAGGCCACTTCATCTCAAGGGACAGTCATCAAGAGGGAGAACAAGTAGTGTTGCTTCCAATACTGCTACTCTTTATTGGAGTTTTCTCACTGGTTGCGCAGAATTAATTTGTGGGGGTATGACAAATAGAGGCTGCTGAGGAGTGTCCTAAAGGCTTGACCCAATGGCCACTGAAGTCAATGGGATTCCTTTCTTTCACTTCGAGCCACTCGGTCAGACCTTAAATCAGCACATCCAGATGATGCTGGTGAGGGTGGGGCAAAAAGAGCCTATGCCTTTCCCCAGGTACTTGGGTGGGACAAATTCATCAGGGAACCACAGTGGCAAAAGAAGCAGAATGTGGGGCCACTGGCAGCTCCTCCAGTGTATTTGTATAACCCCCCAGCCCGTCCACACAGTTGCGATTCCTGTACAGCCCCACTTGAAGACAAGATTGGGGTGGGGCTGGGTGGTACAGCTGCACTCTAGGAGCTGCCAGCATGGGATCACATTCTGCTCCATTCACCACAGAGGTTCCAGAGAGTCCTCAGGCTCAGAAAGTGGTATCCAGCCCAGTGGAATAACAGAGACCCCCCCTCCCCTCAGGTAATGTGGGGAGAGGACAATGAGGAAGAGTACATAGGGGCATGGGATTGGGATTGGGGCAGGAATAGTCACATGGGGCAGTCACATGCCCCTCTTCTGTGGGTGCCTCCCTCTGTATTCCTCCCATGAGTTGCTAGCACATGGATGTTTTGATAATTTTGCTCCTCTACAACTTCCCACCTGCCACACTTTCCACCTCAAACTTTTAAACAAACCTTGTGGTGAAAACTATTGAGAACATTTATTAGAAGTCTAATAAAAATCTTTTGCATCAGCCTGAAAGCTTTAAATATATCAGCACAAATAGGGAAAATGCGAAGTACTACACTTAGGAAGAAATAATCAATGCACAAAATACCCCATGGGAAATTACTTTTGAAGAAGTGATACTGCAGAAAGAGGATTTGGGTTATAGTAGATCACAAATTAAATATGAATCAACAACTCGTTACTGTTTCAAAAAAGTGAACATCATTCTGGGATGTATTGTAAACAAGACATGAGTGAATTCTTCCCTCTACTCAGAACTAATAAGGCCTCAACTGGAGTATTGTGTGCAGATCTGGATACCGTACTTTAGGAAAGTTGTAGGCAAATTGGAGGAAGTTCAGAGGAGATCAACAAAAATGATCAATGTCTAGAAAACATGATCTTCAAAGAAAAACTGGAAAAATGGGATTGTTTAGTCTAGAGAAGAAAAAACAGGGTCTGGGATATAACACTCTTCAAGTACATAAAAGATTGTTATAAAGAGGAGGCTGATAAATTGCTTTCCTTATCCACTCAGGACTGGGAAAAGATCAATGGGTTGAAATTGTAGCAAAATGGTTAAGACATCGAGGAAAACTTCCCAACTGTCAGGGTAGTTAAGTACAAACACGAATTTCCTAGAGAAGTTGTGGAATCTCCATCATTGGAGATTTTTAGAACAGACTAGACAATATTTAAGTAATATTTATATCTAAGTTCAGTAGGTGATCTATTGAGGCCACTTGAAATCTTGGATGTCTATGATTCTATAAAAAAAATTGTGATCTTAAAGTCCCCAAAAGGAACTTTTTAATTAAAGATTAATTCCAAACCACCATTTTAGTATAAAGCAGATGAGTCCTGCTTCTTATTCAGAGGAAATTACTTGCATTATTAACATGTCTCCAATGTCCTATGGAGAAATACCTTCAAAGGTGATTAGCTGGAATTGTCCACTTGAAATTTGAAATTGACACAGAATACTACAATGTCAATTTTACTTGCACCATAATTAATATATATTGATAATGCTCTGTCCCTATCTTGTAGAATGTTATTAAAATATGCCACCTGCATTACTGCTTAAGAGCTCTTCTTAACTAACAACCAAGAGTTATTCTTTGCAGAGCTTGTCAGAAAAAAAGGTTTCAAAAATAGAGTACTGTGTCATGGTTAAATGGCACTCTCTAAAAATATCAGAACAGCAGACTTATTTCTCTGAGTCTTAATCATCTACAGCCCTACTCTGCCAGCACGTGTATACTACATTGCTCAGATTATCACATTATCTAAGAGTGTAAGCCACGGTACCTAGTTCCTTGATTTAAATAATTTGAAACTGGTCAACACATCTATTGTCAACACAAGAACAAGCAAGCGATATGTTGGTTTGCAAACAGCTGCATGTGCAAATACTGTGGATGTGGTTAAGAAGGGCCTTGGTTTATGTGGCCCATATTAATATCTACAGACCTTTCCTTCAGGCTAAGGAATACTAGGCTGGATCCCCTTGAAATAAATATTCATTTTATATGCAATGCACAGTATTTGGACTCAGGTAATCTGGGTTCAGTTCTACCTCTGCTATTCATTTCCTGTGTGACCTCGATGTCTCAGTTTGCCATTTGTAAGAGGGAGATAATAGTATTTCTTTTGTCTTGTTTTTTTAATTCTTCAAGGCAGGGACTTTCTTACTGAGGGTATGGTCAGAACATAATCTAATAGGAGCCCTGGGCACATCTGGGCCCTTAGGGACTAATGCTAATGCTAATGCTAATGCTAATACTAAATAATTTTAAAAGCCACAAAACATGTGGAGTTGATGTGAAATAACCTGAAGTACCCACTTCTTTTGGGGTGAGTTAGAGTACAACTTCTTCAGTGCTCCTAGTCCTTGCCATCCTGAAAAAAAAAGACCAGAAATAGCACTGCAATCTAGATTCCCTAGATAGCAGTGTAGAATGCAGCCATTAGGCACTAAGCTGTAGCCATTAGGCACATCCATAATTTAAACAAAATAAAGGCTGAATCCAGTCTTGCTTTCCTCAGACACCCAACGTGAAAAAGAGTGTTGGCTGGACAAGAAACATGGTTTTGGTGACATGTCATGACTTACAACTCTTTATTTTATTTTAAAATATTAGAGTGTTGGGGGAAGCAAATATAGCTGACAAACATTTTTTTAAATAACATAATGTTTATCAAGAAAGCAAGGGTCACTTTAATTTAAGCAACTAATTTAAACAATGCTGCTCTAGAATATTGTGATGATTCATAAGAAGACTTCAGCATAAAAAAATCAGTAATATGAAATGTACATTTCACATTTATGATATATCATGAAACTGTATTTGAAACTCAGTCCAGAAGCAGATAAAGGGTTCTTTGAAATATTCTCCATTGCAGCATCTTGAGTCAGGTAGACTGACCTCCACAAAGCCCTTCCTTGTCTTTGAAATCAGTGTCTCACCTGAAAGAAACATTCTGCCTTTAGAAATCCTCTGCTGTGTCCTGGGGTTTGGCATTCAGTTGAATGTTCTGGTAAGATATTTAAAGCTATAAACTTTTCAGCCAGCAGGACCATTTGTGTGAAAGTCAAGGGCATTATGTACACACTCTTTAGTAAGGTCCCCAGGACAACTGGAAAATATTCCCACATTGTGTTATTCCTTATATTAAGTAAACATTGAGGAAAAGGGTTCCCTTGGCAACCAAAGATAGTCCAATCAAAGTGTCCAATTTACAGAAGAACCTTGTCTTTGATGTCAAATCAGGGTTTTTAATCTTGCTTTGAGCCAGGGCAAGCTTGCAGACAGAGGCGTCTGAGTATGTAAGTGGCAAAGATGACATGAGTCAACCTATTATTGTAACTTATTACACATATGACTTCTCCTATAAATGCTTTCCTAGACAGGTCAAAATGTTAATTGTATTTTCTCTCATCTTATTTACTGTTGTCTTTACAAGTATTTCCCTTTGCATAATTTTACCAGCTGTAATGTATTTCTGCAAATATACTCACTCTGTTGGTCAATATATAGTCTTGCCATAACCTATTGTTAAAAAACTAGGCCAGATACAGGCCTGCTTTCATAAGGCTTCATAAAAAGGCTTCGGCATAAAAACTTAAGCAACTAATTTAAACAATGTTGCTTTAGAATATTGTGATGATTCATAAGAAGACTCAACATAAAATATCAGTAATGTGAAATGTGCATTTTGCATTTATGATATATCACGAAACTGTATTTGAAACTCAGGGTATGTCTAGACTGCAGGTGTCTTTCAGAAGAAGCTTTTCCAGAAGAGAACTTACAAAAAAAATTCCGAAAGAGAGCATCCACACTGCCAAAGTGTATCAAAAAAGAGATCTGCTTTTTCGAAAGATAGCATCCACACTGAATAGATGCTATCTTGCATTTAAGCTGCGATTACTATGGACGGAGTGGCCACTAAGGGTACGTCTAGACTACAGGGTTTTGTCGACAGAAGTTTTGTTGACAGATACTGTCGACAAAGCTTCTGACGACAAAGAGTGTCTAGACTACATTCAGTTCTGTCGACAAAGCAAGCTGCTTTGTCGACATAACAGTGTGGACGCAAAGGACAGTTTAGATGCAATAATGCCTTCTGTCAACAGAACTCTGTCGACAAAAGGCGTTATTCCTCGTAAAATGAGGTTTACCAGCGTCAACAAAACTGCTGAGTTCTGTCGACGTTATGTCGACAGAACTCAGCGGTAGTGTAGACGCAGGTTTAGTTTTGTCGACAAAAGTCCACTTTTGTCGACAAAACCCTGTAGTCTAGACACACCCAAAGGCACCTGTGCTTTTTCCTCTTTCCTCTTCTTTCTAAAGAACTCCCTTTTCCCCGTCCACACACGCTATTTTCCCAAAGAGCTCTTTTGGAAAAAGGCTTCTTCCTCATAGAAAGAGGTTTATCAATGTCAGAAAAACCCCTCTGTTCTCTTGATTTTTTTTCAAAAGAATGTGATGGCAGTGTGGACATAAATGAAGTCTTTTCAGAAAAACAGTAGTTTCTCTGAAAAATCTCTGCAGTGTAGACATAGAATCATAGAGCTGGAAGAGACCTCAGGAGGTCATCAAGTCCAGCCCCCTGCCCAAGGCAGGACCAATTCCAACTAAATCAACCCAACCAGGGCTTTCTCAAGCCGAGACTTAAACACCTCGACTACGTCTACACTGGCATGATTTTCCGAAAATGCTTTTAACGGAAAAGTTTTCCGTTAAAAGCATTTTCGGAAAAGCGTGTCTAGATTGGCAGGATGCTTTTCCACAAAAGCACTTTTTGCAGAAAGGCGTCCGTGGCCAATCTAGACACAGTTTTCCGCAAAAAAGCCCCAATCGCCATTTTCGCGATCGGGGCTTTTTTGCAGAAAACAGTACTGTGCTGTCTACACTGGCCCTTTTGCGCAAAAGTCTTTCAGAAAAAGACTTTGCTCGAACGGGAGCAGCATAGTATTTCTGGAAAAGCAATGACGATCTTACATGAGATCGTCAGTGCTTTTCCGGAAATTCAGTGTAGACAGCTGGCAAGTTTTTCTGCAGAAGCAGATGATTTTGCTGAAAAACTTGCCAGTCTAGACACTGCCCTCTAGGGATGGAGATTCCACCACCTCCCAAGGTAACCCATTCCAGTGCTTCACCACCCCCCTAGTGAAATAGTTTTTCCTAATATCCAACCTAGACCTCTCCCACTGTAACTTGAGACCATTGCTCCTCATTCTGCCATCCGTCATTAATGTGAACAGCCTTTCTCCATCCTCTTTGGAACCTCCCTTTAGGAAGTTGAAGGCTGCTATCAAATCCCCCTCCCCCCCCCCCCCCCCCACACACACACACTTCTCTTCTGCAGACTAAACAAGCCCAGATCCCTCAATCTCTTCTCATAGGTCATGCACTCCAGCCCCCTAATCATTTTGGTCACCTTCTGCTGGACCTTCATCCTTTCTATAGTTGGGGGTCCAGAACTGGACACAATACTCCTATGTGGCTTCACCAGAGCTGAATAAAGGAGAATAATCACTTCTCTGGATCTCCTGGCAATGCTCCTCCTAATGCACTCTATTATGTCATTAGCCTTCTTGGCTAGAAGGGCACACTGTTGACTCACATTCAGCTTCTCATCCACTATAATCCCCAGGTCCTTTTCTGCTGAACTGCTACTTAGCCATTCAATCCCCAGCCTGTAACAATCCTTGGGATTCTTCCGTACCAAGTGCAGGACTCTGCACTTGTACTTGTTGAACCTCATCAGATTTCTCTTGGCCCAATCCTCTAATCTGTCCAGATCACTCTGGACCCTATCTCTGCCCTCCAGCATATCTACCTCTCCCCCTAGCTTAGTGTCATCTGCAAACTTGCTGAGGGTGCAATCCATCCCCTCATCCAGGTCATTAATAAAGATGTTGAACAAAACTGGTCCCAGAACTGATCCTTGGGGCACTCTGCTAGAAACTGACCGCCAACCTGACATCGATCCATTGATCACTACCCATTGGGCCCAACAGTCTAGCCAGCTTTCAATCCATCTTACAGTCCATTTATCCAATCCATATTCCCTTACCTTGCTGGCAAGAATATTGTGGGAGACCGTATCAAAAGGTTTGCTAAAGTCAAGGTATATCACATCCACTGACTTGCCCATATCCACAGAGCCAGTTACCTCATCATAGAAGCTAATCAGATTGGTCAGGCACAACATGCCCTTTGTGAATCCATGTTGACTATTCCTGATCACTTTCCCCTCTTCCAAGTGCTTCAAAATGGATTCCTTGAGCATCCCCTCCATGATTTTTCCAGGGACTGAGGTAAGGCTGACTGGTCTGTAGTTCCCTGTATTGTCTTTCTTCCCCTTTTTAAAGATGGGCACTACATTTGCCTTTTTCGAATCATCCTGATCTCCCGACTTTTTCAAAGATAATGGCCAAAGTCTCTGCAATTACATTTGCCATCTCCCTCAGTACCCTCGGATGTATTAAATCAGGGCCCGTGGATTTGTGTATGTCTAACTTTTTTAAATAGTTCCTAACGTGTTCTTTCCCCGCCAAGGGCTTTCCACCCCTTTCCTATACTGTGTTGCCTAGTGCATATGTCTGGGAGCTGACCTTGTCCGTGAAGACAGAGGCAAAGAAAGCATTGAGTACTTCAGCTTTTCCCACATCATCTATCTCTAGGTTACCTCCCTCATCTAGTAAGGGACCCACTCCCTCTAATCACCCTCTTCTTGCTAACATGCCTGTAGAAACCTTTCTTGTTATCCTTCACATCCCTTGCCAGCTGCAATTCCAATTGCACTTTCACCTTCCTGATAGCTCTCCTGCATTCTTGAGCAATATATTTATACTCCTCCCTAGTCATCAGTCCAAGTTTCCACTTCTTGTAAGCTTCCTTTTTGTGTTCAAGCTCACCATGGATGTCCCCGGTAAGCCAATCTGGTCACCTACCATATTTGCTTTTCTTGCTGCACAGCAGGATGGTTTCTTCCTGTGCCTTTAATAAGGCTCCTTTAAAATATTTCCAGTTCTCCTGGACTCCTTTCCCCTTCACGTATGCATCCATGGGGATCCTGCCCATCAGTTCTCTGTGGGAGTCAAAGTCTGCTCTTCTGATGTCCGGGGTGTGTATTTTGCTACTCTCCTTTCTTTGGATATGTCTACACTGGCCCCCTAGTTCGAACCAGGGAGGCTAACGTAGGCATTCAAAGTTGCAAATGAAACCCAGGATTTAAATATCCTGGGCTTTATTTGCATGTGCTCGTCTGGTTGCCATTTTTAAATTCCACTAGTCTGAAGTAACTGCCCGCAGCTACACACGGCAGTGAAATGGTAATTAGAACTAATTCCTTTTGGAATGAGGTGTAACAGCTAAGGACTTTGTTCGAATTACCGTTTCACTGCCGCATGTAGCCGTGGGCAGTTCCTTCGGACTAGTGGAATTTAAAAATGGTGACCGGATGGGAACATTCAAATAAAGCCTGGGATATTTAAATCCTGGGCTTCATTTGCAATTTCGAATGCCTACATTAGCCTCCCTAGTTCGAATTAGGGGGGCAAGTGTAGACATACTCTTCCTTTGGTCAGGATCCTGAAATCTACATACCCTCAGCCCAGAAGCAGATAAAGGGTTCTTTGAAACATTCTCTATTGCAGCATCTTGAGTCAGGTAGACTGACCTCCACAAAGCTCTTGTCTTTGAAATCAGTGTCTCACCTGAAAGAAACATTCAGCCTTTAGAAATCCTCTGCTGTGTCCTGGGGAATTACATGAGGCCTGAATCTGGTCCATTGTGTCTGTAATACCTCAGTCTAGGAAGTCCTGAACACTAAACTCACTATTTCTGCAATGAGCAGAAGAAAGATTTCATAGGGTAGTCTGCCATGGAAGCCTATAATGCCAACTGGAATGACTCCTCCAACTGCTTAGAGAGAGACCTAATGGGCCTGTGAATGAATGGTGCTTGGCAAAGTAATCCTGACACTGTACCTTTTAAGGGACTTGGTGTTGCTAAGAGGACAAAGTGAGACTCCTCTCTCTCCTAATCAACTGGGAAGGAGATGGGAGAAGCGGACCAGCATGAAAGTTATTTCTTCCCTCACAGCAGACAGACACTAATAGGAGAAGGCTGGCCTGTTGAACCCTCCCCATTGGATGGCTAATTGGAAAGTATGTTCATCTGAGGGGAGATGTGAAAGCCTTGAAAAAGTATGTCTACACAGCAATAAAACACCCTCAGCTGCCCTGTGACAGCTGATTTGGGCTTGTGGAGCTATAAAATTGCAGTGTAGCTGTTCAGGCTTCAGCTGGAGCCCACACTTTGGGACTCTCCCCTCTCCTGCAGATTCAAACAGAGCTGTCTTTACCCATACCCTGAATACACAGTTCTGTAGGGCACCTGAAAATCTGGGGCATCACTACGTCTTAATGTTCACCCACCTGCCTTTTACTATCCTTGTTCTGTGGCTCTGCTTCCTCTGGAGAAAATCTGCCTGCCAGACCTTTTAGCAGAACATCAAACCTATAAAAGAGCCATTCTGAATTGAATGCTGTCCCTGGTGGTGCTCCATTTCAGATGCTGGTGCGTTTTCAGATGCTGGCAAGCAGAGATTTTTTCCTAGCTGTGCTGTGCCACGCCTTTCTTGTGCCGTTGATGTATGTTGACTGTGTGTGTGTGGCATGGCTCCTCAGTTCCTTCGCTACCATCCTCAGCAGTACATGGAGCTCTTTGCAGTTGCCCTTCTTCAACTGAAACATAAAAACAGAGTTTTACCACCGTTTTCTTCATCCAAGTTCGTATACCCGTCGCTGATTGTTTTTTCTACTTCAAAAAAAGTTTGTTTAAATTCTTGTTCCTGCCTGTTCTCCCCTTGTTTGACATGCTTGGTTCCCCAGGGTTCAAGAGCTGTGACTCCTGCAAAGACCTTATGCCTGTCTCTGACTGACGTTCTACCTGCATAAAATACTTAGGAGAGGGCCATTTGTCTCAAAAGTGCCCTCACTGTTCCAACCTGACAGCTAAGATGAGACATGATAGTGAAAATCACCTCTCTTCAGCCTCCTCGCAAGGGCCCTCTCTCTCCTGGAAAGGCCCTTGCTAGGGACAAATCATCTGCCTCTGTCAAAAATCTTTCCTCCTCTTCAGCAAACAAAGTGGCAACAAAGGCCAGAGCATTCCCGGCCAGCTCTCTACTCCCTGTGCTGTGCTTGGCTAGATTCAGCACAACCAACAAACCTGGAGCCTCTGACACTGTCCCAGCATGGGAACATATGTTGAACTTTTGTTCAACATCTTTATTAATGACTTGGATGAGGGGATGGATTGCACCCTCAGCAAGTTCACAGATGATACTAAGCTAGGGGAGAGATAGATATGTTGGAGGTTAGAGATAGGGTCCAGAGTGACCTAAACAAATTGGAGGATTAGGCCAAAAGAAATCTGATGAGGTTCAACAAGGACAAGAACAGAGTCCTGCACTTGGGAAGGAAGAATCCCAAGCACTGTTGGAGGCTGGGAACCAACAGGCTAAGTAGTAGTTCATGAGAAAAGGACCTGGGGATTACAGTAGATGAGAAGCTGGATATGAGTCAACAGTGTGCCCTTGTAGTCAAGAAGACTAATGGCATATTAGGGTGCATTAGGAGGAGCATTTCCAGCAGATCTCCAGAAGTTATTATTCCCCTTTATTCAGCATTGGTGAAGCCACATCTGGAGTACTGCATCCAGTTCTGGGTCCCCTACTATAGAAAGGATGTGGACGCATTGGAGAGGGTTCAGCGGAGGGCAACCACAATGATTAGGGGGCTGGAGCACATTACCTACGAGGGCAAGCTGAGGGATTTGGGCTTATTTAGTCTCCAGAAGAGAAGAGTGAGGGGGATTTCATAACAGCCTTCAACTGTCAATTAGGGCTGTCAATTACCATGAGTTAATGCCTGCGATTAACGCAGTCCAGGATTAACGTGTTCAATTTGTTAATAAGTTCATCGCAGGCCTTAATGCTGTGCTGCCCCTTTGAAGTGCTGCTGTGGCACATCAAAGGGGCAGCACAACACAGAGACCAGGATCATCTGGGGAGTCCCTAGCTGATCCCAGGCTCCGAGCATCATTTCCCCAGAATCTAGGGTCAGCTGGGGACTCTCTAGCGTACCTCAGGTTCTGCTGCCCTGAGGAGCCCAGGATAAGCTAGGAGCCCCCAGCTGACTGCAGGCTCCACGGCAGTTGCCCCTTTGAAAGGCCAGAGGCAACATTTTGAAGAGGCAGCCATGGAGCCCAGGATCAGCTGGAGACTCCAGCTGATCCTGGGCTCCATGTTGTGCTGCCCCTTTCATGTGCCACTGCAGTGCTTCAAAGTGGCAGCACTGCATGGAGCCTGGGGTCAGCTGGAGACTCTAGGGGTATGTCTACACTACAGCACTAATTCGAA
Organism: Pelodiscus sinensis; assembly: GCF_049634645.1. Taxonomy (NCBI): domain Eukaryota; kingdom Metazoa; phylum Chordata; order Testudines; family Trionychidae; genus Pelodiscus; species Pelodiscus sinensis. Next base: position 15,949,892 of record NC_134723.1, read on the forward strand.
CTAACTTAATTTGAATTAGTTAATTTAAACTAAGCTAATACAAATTAGTGCATCTAGACCTAAAAACTCATTCGAATTAGCGTTTTGATCATTCGAAATAGCATGTCCACATTGAGTGGACCCTGAACTGAAGTTAAGGCTCGCCGGAACCAGTGCCGGCAGGGCATCAGATTAGGACTTAGGGTATGTCTACACTACCCTCCTAGTTCGAACTAGGAGGGTAATGTAGGCATACTGCACTTGCAAATGAAGCCCGGGATTTGAATTTCCCGGGCTTCATTTGCATAAACTGGGCGCTGCCATTTTTAAATCCCTGCTCGTTCGAACCCCGTGCCGCGCGGCTACACGCGGCACGAACTAGGTAGTTCGGACTAGGCTTCCTAGTCCGAACTACCGTTACTCCTCGTGGAATGAGGAGTAACGGTAGTTCGGACTAGGAAGCCTAGTCCAAACTACCTAGTTCGTGCCGCGTGTAGGCGCGCGGCACGGGGTTCAAACGAGCAGGGATTTAAAAATGGCAGCGCCCAGTTTATGCAAATGAAGCCCGGGAAATTCAAATCCCGGGCTTCATTTGCAAGTGCGGTATGCCTACATTACCCCGCTAGTTCGAACTAGCGGGGTAGTGTAGACATACCCTTAGAGTGTGGGGCTGCTGCCTCAGGCAAGCCGAGGGCTGTGCTTAAAGGGACCTTACCCCTCCTCTCCGGACAGACAGTTCTCAGGGTTCCTCGCTTGCTTCTCTACCCAATGAGGGACAGCAAAGCAGTCCTGTCTTGGAGTGCCCTGAGTGCCCACACTCGGCACATCACAGCACTCTGCCATCAGCCCAGCTGCACTTGCCGCAGGATGCCATCCGGGGGGGTCAATCGGAGGGCTGTCAGGATCCAGGAGGCCCTGCAGGAGAGCTTCCACCCCGAGGAGCCCGCAGAGCCACCCCAGTCCTCCCCATTGGGGGCTCATGCCCCATTTCTCCCTCACTTCCTTCCACTTACCTCTCCCTAGCCCCCCTTCCTGATGTAAAAAATAAAGGACACGTGTGTTCAAAAATAAAAACTCTCTTTATTTAACAAAACTGGTGGGGGGGAGGATTAACCTCTGGGGAGACTGGGAAAAGGAGGTGGGAGAGGGGAAAAGAAAGGGTGGAAGAGAGAAGGGGGAAACCTGGGAGGAGGGAGCTGGAAGGGGGATGCCAGGGGAAGAAGGAGGAGGTGAAGTATACAACTATGGTACGCCATATCTTCAGTACTGTGTACAGATGTGGTCTCCTCACCTCAAAAAATATATTTTGGCCTTGGAAAGGGTTCAGAAAAGGGCAACTACAATGATTAGGGGTTTGGAACAGGGCCCATATGAAGAGAGGCTAAAGAGACTTTTCAGCTTAAAAAAGAGGAGACTGAGGGGGGATATGATAGAGGTCTATAAAAGCACTAGTGGGGTGGAGAGGGTGCATAAAGAAAAGTTCTTCATTAGTTCCCATAATAGAAGGACTAGAGGACACCAAATGAAATGAATGGACAGCAGGCTTAAAACTAATAAGCGAAAGTTCTTCTTCACACAGCTCATAGTCAACCTGTGGAACTCCTTGCTGCAGGAGGCTGTGAAGGCTAGAACTAGAACAGAGTTTAAAGAAAAGTTAGATAAATTCATGGAGGTTGGGTCCATGAAGTGCTATTAGCCAGAGGGTAGGAATGGTGTCCCTGGCCTCTGTTTGTGGAAGGCTGGAGATGGATGGCACGAGACAAATTGCTTGGTCGTTGTCTTCGGTCCATCCCCTCCAGGGTTCCTGGTGCTGGCCGCTGTTGGCAGACAGGCTACTGGGCCAGATGGACCTTTGGTCTCACCCAGTACGGCCATTCTTATGTTCTAAGCTCAGGCTCAGGGTCGGGGGTCTCACTGGACTAACTTGATTTTCATGCAAACCTGCTCCTGGGTTCAAATGTGGCATTTGGTGGCCTGTCTGGCAGCTATCCTGCTCTAGACGGACGCATTCCTGTGCCTAGTGCAGAAGTCATGGATGTTGGAGGCTTCCCCCCAAACTTCGATGAGGTCCACGTTCTCCGCACTAGACCAGGCGGGCACCCGCCTCTTATGGCCCCGAGCAGGCTCCTGTGAGCTGTCATCCTGGTCCTGGGAAGAGGCGGAGGGCTGGGTGGCAGCGGGTGGCTGGCTCATGCCGTGCCAGGTGCAGGGTCTGCTGGCTGGGTGCTGGCAGGCTTGAAACTGGCACAAGCACTGTAGCCAGACCGTGCCCCTTTAAGGGCTCCGGGGCCGGGAGGGGGGCAGAAAAGTTTCCCTGGTTTGGCCCAGAGTGGCCACCAGGGAAAGCTGGGGAGGCCTAGCCTCCCACTAGTTCGAATTAAGTGGCTCCACAGCCCTTAATTCGAACTACTTAATTCGAACTAGGCGTTAGTCCTCGTAGAATGAGGTTTACCTAGTTCGAATTAAGCGCTCTGCTAGTTCGAATTAAGTTCGAACTTGCGGTTTGCATGTATAGACGCTATGAAAGTTAATTCGAACTAATGGCTGTTATTTCGAATTAACTTTGTAGTGTAGACATATCCTAGCTGATCCCAGGCTCCATGTAGTGCTGCCCCATCAAAATGCTGTGGTGGCGTTTCAAAGGGGAGGCGCACATGATTAATCGCACTACTAATCATGATTAAATTTTTTAATCGCTTGACAGCCCTACTCAACATAGTACACAACTGCCTTCGAATACTCAGCCACATGGCTGCCTTAACTTATATAGTGAGGTTCACAAGACTTTACATGAGACTTTACATGAGATGCCTTCAAACATGGTTGGCCACTGTTTACACCCCCTGCAGGGACACATTACACAAGAAAATATCTCTCTCTTACCATGTCCTCTCAGCACTCCACTGGTAGACTGAACACTACAATATGCTACAAAGCGCCCCCTTCCCAACAACCTGTCCCAACATCTACTGTAACAATAGATGCCTCCTTTATGGGTTGAGGGGCACACCTATATACCCATACTACACAGGAGAAATGTTCTCCTCAAGAGACCAAACTCAATACCAATCTCCTGGAATTCAGGGTAGTGCATTATGCGGGCCAGTGCTACCTTCCCCACAGAACAAAATGATCCATATTTTCATGGACAATACAACATGCAAGTATTACATCAATTGTCAGGAAGGGGCTCGATCCAACTTGTGTACCAAGGAGGTCAAATGGTGGAACTGGTGCATTAACCATCACATCACCTTTATAGCAACCTACCTACCTGGAGCCCTGAACTTTACGGCAGATAGTCTCAGCCACATTTTTTCTGACCAACACGAAAGGGAGATAAGTACAGCTGCTCTCTACATTGTTTCTCGCAGGTAGGGTTATTTCAACATTTACCTCTTTACAACCCAGTGCAACTGCAAATGCCACCTTTTCTCTTCCAGAGCCAGCCTCAGGAAGGGATCCATTGGCTACACCTTCCTTCTACGATGGGAAGCACCACTTCTCTATGTATTCCCACCAATACCTCTCGTTCCACAATCATTCAGAAAATTCGTCAAGACCAAGCCCATGTCATACTGATAGTATCCTCATGGTCAAGACAGACTTTGTTTCCTTACCTCAACCTCAGCTGTCTTCAATCCAAACCTATTCCCACGATGTCACAATCTCCTTTCCCAACAGCATGGTCACACCCCCGCCCCCCACACACAGCAGCATGCACAGTTGTCGCAGGCCTGGATCTAACCCTGGAAGCCAGTGAGGCATGGGGGGGCCTGCTCACCCCACGTGGGATGAAGTAAGGCACAGCTAGTGCTGTGTGCATGCAGTGATCTGGGGCACTGCAGCCTGCTGAAGTGGGGAATGCAGCAGTGTGGGGAGCTGCTGTCCTGACCTCTCCTCAGTGGAATCCTACCCATGCTGCTCACCGCCCCAGTCCTGCTCCCAGAGCCCAGGGCCTCCCCTCCACCCATCCAGAGCAGAAGGGAAGGAGCAGGTGCGGTGGCTCCGGAGTCCTCTGGCAGCCGCAGTAAGTGCAGCCGCTGGGGTGGATGGGAGTCTCCATGGGGGCAGGTGAAACTCCGGGTGGTTGGACACCTCACTCCAGCTCCCCAAGAGCCTGGCAGTGGGGGAGCCCCCAAGAGCCCGCTGCTGGTACATAAGCCTGACTGGGAACCCTGCTCCTAGCACCTGTCCTCAAGCTGTCATCCCGCAGGGAAAAACATTTTAATTGGTAGAAAGTATAGAGTTTTACTTAGAAACTGTTCTCTTCCTGGCATGTTTTCTAGATCAAGTTTTTCAGTGCTCTTAATCCAGGGGTGGGTAAAAGGGTCTCCGTGGGCCGGATTTGGCCCGCCAAGCGGGTTGATCTGGCCCGCAGAGGCCCTGCTGCTCCCCTGTCCCCAGGCCAATTAGGACCTGGGGCGGGGGAGTGCCTGAAGCCTCCTCCCACCCTGCCGGGAGCACGTGGTGCTTTGAAGCTCCGCACTCTGCTCACAGGGAAGTGAGGGAGGAAGGGAAGCAGAGGAGGCTTTGCCCACTCCCCTGCCCCCAGGCCAATCAGGGCCAATCAGGGCCTGGGGGCAGGGGAACTGTGTGAAGCTTCCTTCATCCTGCCCCAGCCCTACAAGGAGCCCGTGGCACATCAAAGTACCACATGCTCCTCGCAGGGCAGAAGGAGGCTTCCCATGCTCCCACTCTCCCCCGCCACCAGGCCCTGATTGGCCTGAGGGTGGGGGAGTGCACCAAGCCTCCTTCAGGGCATGGGTGCCTAGTGGGAATAGGGAGCAAAGACGCTTCCCCACCCTCAGACCAATCATGGTCTAGGAGTGGGGTATCCCTGCCCCTTCCCGTTTAGACCCCGCCCTTTCAAAAAATTTTGAAGTGGCCCCCGGGTAAAAATTATTGCTCACCCCTGTCTTATTCCTACCATTTTAAAATGTAATGTAATTGACAGGTATAGATTTTTCAGTGTGTGGCCTCTCCTTGGCCAGAGAACATTGCACATGCATGTAAACGTTACTGGGGAGAGTTTTCAGGTGCTGTCTACACACTCTTTGAACATTAGCAGCAAACTATTTTACATGAAAAGTCTTCAGGAGTTTGTTCAGCCCGAGACCCACTGATATCATCATCACTAACATCCTGCAGAACTTGTTCTTCTGTTGGGAATGCCACAGAAGATTACCCCCAATAAATGCTTCGGATTTGGACAGCAGGTTTTACTTTTTGGACACTTGGAGCATTCAGTGTGTCAAACGTGTGTCCTGCATGCAGCCGTACAATCCAGCACATTTACAAAAAGGTTAAAAAAGTAACAAGTAACTGATTAGAGAAATGGTTTGTTTTAGTACTCTCTCCTCATTCCAGTTCAGCAATAGGGTTTATCACACACTTTGTTAATGTCAGGACAGTAGGCTCCTGCTGTTGTTGCTTCTGCTAACATTTCAGAGGCTGGAGCTGTGAAGGTAAAATGAATCTGGAAACAGCAGCACAAGGCTGAAGCAGTATTTGTCAAATGTAGACAAATGAGCTAGGTTACCAGAACTAAGGGCTTGTCTGCACAGTGAGGCAATAAAATCTGTGTGGTTGTGATTTCTAAAGCATACTAAGATGTTGTACATTAATTGGTCCATATAGACAATGGGGTGGGCAACCTGCGGGCTACATGTGGACCACCTGTGGCCTTTGCACCCTCCGTCTGCCCCCCACTCCCATGCACCAGAGGTGCATGGAGCACCAGAGCCCCGTGCTTCCTATTCCCAGAGCTGTTCAAATCAGCAAAACAGCTATTTGTGGCTGTTCAAGCTCTGGGAGGGAAGGGGAGGAGCGGGGACAAAGCATGAATTGGCAGATTCGTGGCACTCTGAAAATGCTGGGAGGGAGGGGGAGGAGCAGTTAAGTGCCAGGCTCCAGTATCCCAATGTACAAGAGGGGCATGGGGAAGGGGAGCAGAGAGGGGGTGCATGGACATGTGGCCTACTGAAATGAAGGAGGGGGCCACTCATGCAGCTCACTCACTGATCCTGGTTGCCCACAGCTTGTGTAGACCATATCCTGTCTTCCGACAGAGGCCAGTGCCACGTGCCCCAGAGAGAATGAACAGAACAGGTAATCGTCGACTGATCCCAACCCTGTCACCTCTTCACAGCTTCTAACGAACAGAGGCTAGGGACACCATCCCTGCCCATCCTGGCTAATAGCCATTGATGGACCTATCCTCTATGAATTTACCCTGTTCTTTATTGAACCCTGTTAAAGTCCTGGTCTTCACATCATCCTCTGGCAAGGAGTTCCACAGGTTGACTTTGTGTTGTGTAAAGAAATACTTCATTTTTTTGTTTTGTTTTATACCTGCTATTTCATTTGGTGACCCCTAGTTCTTGTGTTACAGGAACAAATACATAATTTTTCCTTATTTACTTTCTCCACGCCAGTCATGATTTTATAGATCTCTATGGGTATGTCTACACTACCCTCCTAGTTCGAACTAGGAGGGTAATGTATGCATACCGCACTTGCTAATGAAGCCCGGGATTTGAATTTCCCGGGCTTCATTAGCATAAGCGGGGAGCCGCCATTTTTAAATCCCCGCTGCTTCGAACCCCGTGTAGCGCGGCTACACGGGGCTCGAACTAGGTAGTTCGGACTAGGGTCCTATTCCGAACTACCGGTACTCCTCGTGAAACGAGGTGTACCGGTAGTTCGGAATAGGCACCCTAGTCCGAACTACCTAGTTCGAGCCCCGTGTAGCCGCGCTACACGGGGTTCGAAGCAGCGGGGATTTAAAAATGGCGGCTCCCCGCTTATGCTAATGAAGCCCGGGAAATTCAAATCCCGGGCTTCATTAGCAAGTGCGGTATGCATACATTACCCCGCTAGTTCGAACTAGCGGGGTAGTGTAGACATACCCTATCATATTCCCCCTTAAGTATCCTCTTTTCTAAGCTGAAAAGTCTTCCTTCTGCAGCCTGCATATTGAACCTTCATCCCCAGACCTACCCCAGAGTAATGATTTAAATGAAGCATGAACCTTTTTATATAATTTTTCAAAAAACAAAAATCCCGAACAGGTAAATCTTCTAGTTTAAAATATTGTAGGGGTCTGCAGATGAAAAAAGTTGAAAATCATTGCTTTATGGGAGAGGTTTCATAGCATGCTAATAACAAATTGTATTGAAAAGCCAAGGTTCCCAAAAAGGGAGGTGGTAGAATTATCATTCCTAGTGATTTCAGGGCAGAAGTAGGCAGTCATCTGTTAGGGATAAATGTTTTTATGCTTTAACCACATTTGTGCTATTGCCAAAATACAGGGGAAATGAGCTACATGATTCATTAAAGAACCCTTCCAAATTATGAATCTGAGACCAACTGACCTGAAAACATCAGAAATCACTGCAGCTGTGGACTGAAGAGAAAAAAAAATCTCTACATCAAAGCCATCTTAGCTGCCTTGCTCACAACTGTGTTCTCACAGGCATGTCTAGCATCAGATAATAGAAGAATTCTCAGTTATATTGGTCAGGAGCAGCCGATAAAACCACGCAAAGGCAACATATAAATAAGCACTATGTCCCCATCCCTGTTCTGTAAAGCACTTTAAGTCTTACTGATTTCAGAGCGACTTATGTACACGCTTGAGGGTTTGCTGAATAGGGGGTAATCATGTGCTTAAATGCTTTGCAGATCTGGGACCTACATGCTGAGCATGCCCACAATAATAAACAATCCATTAGATTTGGGAAGGAGTATTAATAAGTTTATTTATATAGAACCCAACATTGCCCAAGTCTTTCAGGGCTGACGGCTGATAGTGTGGGGGGTGCAGGAGTCAGGGCAGGGTCTTGGGGATGTCGAAGGGAAAGGTAGGAGGCCAGGGACATAAGGGGGTGAGAGACTAAGGGTTGGGGGATGAGGAGGGTCTCGGGGGGGGGGGTTCCTCCAGCCAACGGGGGCCTTTTCTCCTTCTCCCTATGGTCAACAGGGCTCCCTCTCTTCCTCTGGCCACCAGAGGCCTTCTGCCTCCTCCCAGGCTCCCAGCCACCAGGGGCCTTCTTTGTTTCCCTCCCCCCAGCCCCCCTGGCCACCAGGGGCCTTCTGTCTTTCACCAGATGCCATGGGTCTTTTCTCTCCTCTCATCATCCTCTAGCTGCCAGGGGTTTTCTGTCTCCCCCTAGGCAGTATGGCCATTCCCTCCCCTCCGGCACTGTGACCAAGGGCTGGGGAGAGGGCTTTGGCCAGGGGGCTACTTACCTGTCTGATGGTAGTTAAGATGGCAGAGGCCCAGCCCACTGGCCACTCTCTTGGTGGAAAGGCAGCTCCCAGTGGTCTCTGCAGTATAACTCTGCCCTATGGGCTCGCTGTCCCTAGTGACCACTCTCAGAATTGTGTCCCTCCCCTCTGTGCAACTCACTTTCCATGTTATAGAAAACAGTCCCATTCCCGGCACTTCCAGGATTCTTGGCACAACCAAATCCTGACCTTGCTTTAAGCAAGGATACGAGGTGATCCTAGCTCTTACTGCTTAGGAGGAGTTCTTGAACAAATGGACTTGCAGACACACAGACAGATGCACAAATCTTTATCCAGCAATGCTTGGGCCCTGAACTCAATTATTTTTTGTTTTTCATCATTTAAATCATTGCTTTGGGATGGGGATGGAGATGTGGGTATCAGTACTCAGGCTGCCACAGGGAGAGAAGATTACCCCAGCCCTCTCTCACCGCAGCAGCTTCAGGCCAAGTGAGAAGCACCTCTCTATGGCCACTGCAGCTCCAGAAGGCACAGCTGAGGAAGGGGTGTATAACCTCTGGCTGGGGTAGGTCCAGGTTCATCTGGCCTCTGCACTCCCAATCCAGAGGGAGGAATGAAGCAAACTGTGCACTTTCCCCTCACTCTAACAAAGGAGAGCAACCAGCAATGTTCTCATGCGAATCGGGGGAAGGTAGATTTAGCCCTTCCCTGCTGTCCATGAAGGGCACCTGTGGGGTGGGGAGCTCAAGGCTGGGAGAGGCATGGGTGGGAGGTGCACCCCTTGCCAGCTCCTTTCACCTGCCTGGTGATTCTCTATGGCTTTATGAGAAGTGATCCCATTCAGGGCACATCCCATTTTCCAAACCCTTATTTTGTTTAAGTTATGATAAGAAGAAGCTTATCACGAAGTGCAAGTCATGCCTGACTAACCTGATTGTCTTCTATGACAACATAACTAGCTCTGTGGATATGGGGAAGATGATGGACATGACATACCTTGACTTTAGCAAAGCTTTTGTTATGGTCTCTGTGGGAGAAAAATCAAATAACTCCAATTGTGTCTAAAGGGGGGACTGTGCAGGAAATCAAAACTCTCTAAAAGAAAACTGCTGTAAGGGTTAAAAAGTTTTCCAGGCCTCTCTCCCTGTAACAGAGAGAAATCAAATTAGCTCTAATCAAGACCCTTACAATGCCTATCTCAAGTTCATGGATACTCCTAGTCTGTCACAATTTGTCATGTAAACCCTTATCTTTGTCACAGTTTGCCTTGTAGACTTCTCCACTCCACATTCTCATGTGCCTTTGTTCTGTAAAACTTACTTCTAGCACTCCTGGGGTGAACAGAAGTCTCAGAGTACTTCTGCTGAGACTTTGATATGTTAAAGAAAAACAATCCACAACTGAACTGTCTAAGCATTCTGTATAAAGGATCCAAAAACCTGTAACTCAGGGCTACTTTTCACTCTTGGTGTGACAGCCTGCATGCATGCATCATAAAGTTTTTCCTTCTAGATTTCTCTCCTGCCTCACTGATTTGACCTCCGGCCTTGGACCCTTCTGGGGCTCTGTACCCCAGGGGAGCGAGATTTCCCCCTCATCTCCCACAATATTCTTGCCAGCAAGTTAAAGAAGTATGGATTGGATAGATGGACTATAAGGAGGAAAGAAAGCTGGCTAGATCGTTGAGCTCAATGAGTGTTTCATGGTTCGACATCTGGATGGTGGTCAGTATCAAGCAGAGTGTCCCAGAGGTCAGTTCTGGGGATGGTTTTGTTCAAGATCTTTATTAATGACCTGAATGAGGAGATAGATTGCACCCTCAGCGTATTTTAGATGACATTAAGCTAGAGGGAGAGGCAGACACAATGGATGGTAAGGATATGGTCCAGAGAGACCTAGACAAATTGAAGGATTGGGCCAAAAGAAATCTGATGAGGTTCAACAAGGACAAGTGCAGAGCCCTGTATTTGGGACGAAAGAATCCCAAGCACATCTATGGGCTGGGGACCGGCTGGCAAAGCAGCAGCTCTACAGAAGAGGACCTGGGGATTACAGTGGATGAGAAGCTGGATATGTGTCAAGTGTTCCCTTGTAGTCAAGGGAATGTACATAGGGGTGCATTATAGGAGCGTTGCCAGCAGATCTAGAGAAGTGATTATTCCCCTTTATTCAGCATTGGTGAGGTCACACCTGGAATATTGCATGCAATTCTGGGTCCCCATTATAGAACAGATTTGGACACATTGGAAATAGTCCAGTGAAGGGCAAAAAAAATTATTAGGGGGCTGGAGCACATGACTTACGAGAAGAAGCTGAGGGATTTAGGCTTATTTAGTCTCCAGAAGAGAAGAGTAAGGGGGGATTTGATAGTGTTACTTACACAAATTTTTCTATCCCTTCCACACTTTAGGGACACACACCTTTACCTAATTCCTAGGGCTCAAGGTGCAACCCTGTTAATTTAAACACCCATCCTTACCCAATTCCTAGGGCTCAGGGTGTAACTTCCTACGGGTCTGCAGGATCTTTTGCCACTGAAAGAGCCTTACACAGTAATATTCTTATTCTCTATTTATTGACAATTACCATGCAAGCCAAATACACATGCTTACCATACAGTGTCATACTCACCAGCGCTGATAAAGGTAGGCAGGCTTCCCATGTTGGCTAGGAAAGGCCAATCTCTTGGGATCCTAGTTGCTGCATGTGACAATCATGCAGAGGAGTTCTGGCAGCTCTGGTCTTAGGTAGTGCTTGGAGGTGAGTTCTTCTTCCAGGTCTTTCCTCCTTCTTGATGTCCCTTTCTTCCTTCCCTCTTTGTCTCCTTCTTGAACCCCAGTTTATATAGTAAAACTTGAGTCATGCTTAGCTATATTTGAACGAATTATTTTAGTATAGTTTTACTAACTAATCATAACATACTGTGACAGAATTACCTAACTAATCATACCCCACCACCTTATAATATATGGAGATATACCTATCTTGTAGAACTGGAAGGGACCTTGAGAGGTCATCAAGTCCAGTCCCCTGCCCTCATGGCAGGACCAAGTACCATCCCTGATAAATTTGCCCCAGATCCCTAAATGGCACCCTCAAGGATTGAGCTCATAACACAGAGTTTAGCAGGCCAATGCTCAAACCACTGAGCTCTCCCTCCCCTAGTACAGTTACACCTAGCAAAATTAATTATACAGCAGACAGAAACAGTTACAAACCAGGCAGAGATCACACAGACAAACAATACGAAAGTGAGGACAATAATCACAGAACGAGGATTCCACAACCTTAACTATTGATAAACAGTCTTTTGCCAGATGAAATGCTATTAAGCTAAGTTTTCTTGGTGTGACGGCGCGTTGGGGGTTCCCCGTCTCCTGCACCCCGAAATGGCACAAACAGACTGCACCAGCCAGTGGAATTGAGGGTGGTTTATTGCTCCTCCAGCACAGTGCAGCACAGATGTAATCTGGTCACAGGAACTGGGCTAGGATGCCTCAGGCCCCCTTGAGATGGGGGAGACTGGGCCCCTAAACTCCAGCCCCTTCTCCTAGGCTCTCCTCCATGCCCTCCGACAGCCAGCAACCAACTCCCTAACTTCCAGCCCTGCCCCCCAGCCAAGGCAGCATTCCACCTTCCTTTGTTCCTCTCCATGGGGGGTGTCTGGCCACTGGTTTGCATAGTGACTCATCCTGTTTTGCTGGGTCGTGGTACCCACGGCAGCCAGTGGGGGTTCCCCCAGAGCCAGCAGCATAGAAACCAGCCAGGTACCCCCACTACGTCACAGTTCTCCCCCCTCCGAGAGCGAACTGAGCAGGGTCACTCCGCTCGTGACCTAGGGAAGTTCGGGTCCTCTGCGTGGGAACCCGCCCTGGGGACATGGGTGCTCCCCTTGACTCGGGCCGGCCGTGGCGAGGCCCCACATGAATTGGCTTCCCTCTGTCCACTCGCCGCCCCGCTCCAGGGCGACTGGCGCAGGCCTGTCCTCGGGGGTCACACCCCCCCTTCCGCTGGCCTTGATCTCTGGCCAGGGTCTCTCGGGCCGGGGCCATGAGCCCAGCGAGCCTTCTCTGGACAGCCAGGGCGGCTTCCACCCCCGATGCTCCATCCAGGGAGGACTTCCCCTCCCATAACTCTCTCAGCAAGCCCAGAGGGTCCTCTATCTGGGGTAGAGACCCCCAAGCCGCTTTCCTCCTGTCTTGGGCCTTCCCGCCCCTCTGGCAGGAGTCACAGGACCGGCAGTACCGCTGCACGGCTGTAAAGATTCCCGGCCAATAGAAGTGCTGGAGCAGCCTCAGCCGGGTGCTCCGGATCCCCCGGTGGCCCCCAACGGGGGAATCGTGGGCCAAATACAGCAGCTTGAGGCGATACTTTCGGGGGACGACCAGCTGCCGCTCTACCCTCCATGCCCTCGCCTTCCTGGGGGGGAGCCACTCACGGAACAGGAGCCCACGCTCCCGCAGGAATCTCTCCTGGCCACCTCTCCCCCGGGGCTGAGCTGCATGGAGGCCAGCCTGGTCCCTCAGCCTCTGCAAGGAGGGGTCTGCCTGCACCTCAGCCTGGAATTCAGCTGCTGAGGCAGGGATCGGGACCTGTCCCCCACCTCTGCCTAGGTCCGGAGTCCCAGCCTGGCTGGACCCCGTGTCCACTGGGATGGGACCCTGAGGATGCTGCCAGGAGTCCTTCCCTGGACCCACGTTGTCAGCCCCCCGCTGGCTCTGGCTCCAGGTAGTGACTAGAGCCCGCTGGGATTCATGGGGCCATTCCTCTAGGTCATGCCCCATCGGCACCTCGGTGGGCAAGTGCGGGTGCACCCCCACTTCCTTGAGGCCTTCCTTCGCCCCCCATTTCAGATGCACCCGGGCTACAGGCACCTTAAACGGGGACCCATCTATGCCCTTCAGGGTCAGCTGCGCGTGGGGTAGTATCCGCTCCGGGGCCACTATGTCGGATCGGGCCAGAGTCACCTCCGCCCCCGTGTCCCAGAAGCCCGTCACCTTCCTACCATCCACCTCCAGGGGTATGAGGCACTCGCTCCGCAGGGGCCGTCCTGCCCCCACCCGGTACACGGAGAAATCCGCCTCCTGAGAATCAGACCTCCCAGGGGAGGTGCACTGAGCATCCTTCCCCTCTCTCTGAGCTGAGGTTTGCCTGCCAGCCCCTGCCTCTGGGGCAGCCTGCCCTTCCTCCCGCCCCAGCCAGTTAACCCTGGCAAGTCCCCGGTCCTGGGACCTGGTGCACTGAGCCCTCTTGTGGCCTTTTTGCCCACAGCGATGGCAAGTTAGGCTTTGGGCTGTCTCTGTCCAGGGCCTGGCTGGTTCTCTGGGGCGCAGACGACCTGTTCCTTGGTCTCGCCCCGTAGTTGACTCCCTCCGTCGCTCAGCCGAGATCCGGTCTCTGCGCGGTTCCCTCTCTCTCCGGGACTCCCGTTCACACCCGGACCGGCTCTCCGTGAACTCATCCGCCAGTCTCCCGGCCTCCTGGGGGTTCTCTGGTCTCCGGTCCTTGAGCCACAGCCTCAGTTTGGGTGGGCACGCTTCATAAAACTGCTCCATCATGACCAGCTTGAGCAGCTCCTCTGCGGTCTGGGCTCCGACTCCAGACACCCACTTGCGGCAGTATTGCGCCAGGCGGGAGGCCAGGTCCACATAGGTCTCCCGTGGCCCTTTCTGTACCCCCCGGAACTTCTTCCTGTACATCTCGGGGGTCAGCCCGAACTTGTGCAGCAGGGCCTCCTTGACTCGGTTGTAATCCCCTGGCTGTAGGTCCTCCAGCTGACTGAGCACTCCGGCCGCCTCCTGGTTCAGTGCGGGGATGAGCTCCTGCAGCCAGTCAGCTGGGGGGACCCGTTGCAGTCCACAGGCCCTCTCAAAGGCGCTGAGGAACCCGTCTATGTCACCCATGTCCTTCAGTTGGGCCACCACGAGCCTCTCCAAGCGTCTGGCAGTCCTGGGATCCTGGGGCCCATCCGCACTTGGCGCAGCCGGTGCCCCGCAGGTTCTCCGCTCTGCCATGGCCAGCTCATGCTGTCGCTGCCTCTCTCGATCCTGGCGCTCCTTCTCTCGGTCCTCTACTTCCAATTCCCTGATCCGCAGCTGGATCTCCAGCCGCCGTAGCTCCGCTGGGTTGGCCCCTGCCCTAGATGGGTTACGGCTTGCAGGCCTCCCGGGAGACGCTGTCTCATCTCTCCGTTGGGTTCCAGCGCTCCTCCCCCTCTCTGAGCCTGACACACTCTCAGGGGGGGTCTGGCTGCTTCCCCTGGGGACAAGATCCTGGCCCTGTGGCTGGTCATTATCTTCCAGCTGGGTAATCAGCTGGGCCTTGGTTGCTTTCTGCACAGGCAAGCCCCTCTCTCTGCACAGCCCCACCAGCTCTGCCTTCAAGAGTCGGGCGTAGGCCATCTGCCCGCTGGGCCCCTCGGTGCAGACTCACCAGTCTAGTGCTGCAGCGCCCCACAATTCCCAGGAACCGCTTCGCTCTGTCTCCAGCACGCCTGGCTCCAGGGCTCTTGCTTCTACTGCGCCTTGTCGCTTGCCGCTGGAAGCTCCATCCACGGGGTGCAGTGCATCCCACTCCTGACACCAGTGTGACGGCGCGTTGGGGGTTCCCCGTCTCCTGCACCCCGAAATGGCACAAACAGACTGCACCAGCCAGTGGAATTGAGGGTGGTTTATTGCTCCTCCAGCACAGTGCAGCACAGATGTAATCTGGTCACAGGAACTGGGCTAGGATGCCTCAGGCCCCCTTGAGATGGGGGAGACTGGGCCCCTAAACTCCAGCCCCTTCTCCTAGGCTCTCCTCCATGCCCTCCGACAGCCAGCAACCAACTCCCTAACTTCCAGCCCTGCCCCCCAGCCAAGGCAGCATTCCACCTTCCTTTGTTCCTCTCCATGGGGGGTGTCTGGCCACTGGTTTGCATAGTGACTCATCCTGTTTTGCTGGGTCGTGGTACCCACGGCAGCCAGTGGGGGTTCCCCCAGAGCCAGCAGCATAGAAACCAGCCAGGTACCCCCACTACGTCACACTTGGTATCTATTTCTTTATCTGGTGACAGTGGGTACCATTAGGATAGGATCTCCTTCTTAACAGCTGGGTGTGACACTATTTTAATGCAATTTAGATAGAATGTGAGTATGTGACTCCAGGATTTACAGCTAATTGCTGTTACTCCTCAGTCTGGCTGCAGAGGAAAGCTTTAGGCCTACCAATATGGCTACAGGCCTTCCAATATGGCTACAGAAAAACCATATTATTACACTAGCAGCCTTCAACTATCTACCTGAAGGGGGGTTCCAAAGAGTTTGGAGAGAGGCTGTTCACAGTAGTGACAGATGGCAGAACAAGGAGCGATGGTCTCAAGTTACAGTGGGAGAGGTCTTGGTTGGATATTAGGAAAAACTATTGCCTGAGGAAGGTGGTGAAGCACTAGGGTTACCTAGGGAGATGGTGGGATCACCTTCCCTAGAGGTTTTTAAGTCCCGATGTGATGGGGTGAAGCAACCCCACACTCGAACGGGGCCCTGTGAACCACGGGAAGCAGGGCAGAATGAGGAGGATCACCCCAGGACGGCAGCCAGAGAAGCTGCTCAGGGCCCAGGTGAAAGGCTGTCCGGGGCCAAAGGGGGATCAACGGCGCAAGCACGGTAAGCACAGGGGGTAAATCTGAAGGCAGGAGAAAGAGGCACTGAGTGATGACGTCACCCACTGGCATAGCGGCCCACTCGCGGGAGTCTTGCAGGGGTGGGCATGAATGGGCAGCAGGACATTCAAAAAGGGCGCACACCACCCTGGAAGGGGAAAGCCGGGCGGAGCACCAGAGGAGCAAGGAAGGTAGGCAGAGGAGGTGGGTAGGAAGTGGCCTAGGGTGGGGTCGTGGAGCCCGCGGATTGGCGTGTTTAGGGGAGACTCCGCCGTCAGTCAGGCAAGATATATGGATATCCCTACCTCAGGGCCCTGGGCCGGGACCCGGGAGTGAGGGAGGGCCACCCCTCACCCCAACTGTACTCCATTTGCTTGAGAATAGAAATGTTAGTGACGGAAGCTAAAAGAAACCCAGGTCTCAGAGTGTGACCTCTGACTGTGACACATACCAGTGCCCTTTAACAGTGATGTGTAACACCTGGCATCACAAGGCTCTGGCTGGGATGATTTAGTTGAGATTGGTCCAGAAGGGGGTTGGACTCAATGACCTTCTGAGGTCTCTTACAACCCTATGATTCTATGAAATTGTATACCAAATTTGGTGGTCCTAGCTTTTACCATTTAGAACTTGAATGAACAGACAGACACACAGACAGGCACATGCACTGACAGACAAAATTTCTCCAATATATAACAGATGATTACCATTGCTTAGAATTCTAAGGACCCCAATTCTTGGAAAAATCAGGATTTATATATTTGAAGGAAATTAATTATGCCTGCACATAATTGTGGGTACAAAATTAGAGACTGTGTTAAGCCCAAATTCAGAACTTTGTCCTTTATATTTATTTAACCTTTCACTTATATCTTTTTATTATTTCATTTTCAGCTTGTTCATCATCTCCCATCATATCTTTGTGTTCTGTATTTGTGATGCTTTTCATATTATTTTTTTAAAATTATAAATAGATGTACTTCCCTCAAATAATCTTGGAATACAATGGTACAATCAGGATTTGTGATTATTTTATTATGAAATATAATTACTGCAGCAGAATTTCAGTTTCACCAATATCTATTTATTCTCCTAATTACTTGTTTGAGTCTTGTCTAATCCCATAAAATTTTGTAGGGGTAAATCTGCTCTGTATCTTGTTACCAGTCACTTGAGCCACCTGTTCTCCCATGGCCTCCAATTTCTAAAACAAAATCTACTTCCAGTCAACCATTCATTGTATTTTAAATTGATACAATTTCAAACAGCATTTCTATCAAGACACAGATTTCAGAGGCACCCAACAGCAGGGAGAGACTGACAGTCCTTGTTTTTCTTACAGTTTAATGGTACCAAACATGTGTTCAACTTCCATGTCCAATTACTATGACTACAGGTGCAAATAGGAAAACAGAGTATATAAACAACTAATTATATATATTTGTGCTAAAGGATCAATTTGCGCCTGAATTTACAGAAAGTTTGCACATATTTTACGTATGCAATGGCACAACTAAACTATATGAAAATCCAGGTATTAAGTGACTCTACTTATATTGAAGAAGAGAATCAGCTTTTTGTGGGTCTTGACACAACTTTGAGAGCTTGAAATGATTAAACTACATTCCAATTAGCAATCATGGCAGAAGCTCAGTCATGCAGCATAAGTTAGCTGTCCTGATTCCACCTCCTCTGAACAATGGAGAAGAAATTAGGTCCTCAGCAAATATGGTGGAATGGGTGGGGAAAGAGAGATGATCTCAAGTAGATGTGATCCACATTGTGAGAGCTGTGTGAGGAAAGATAATTCCGTTTTGTGGAGGATCAACCCTACATATTCCAGCTTTGGAGGTTTTCAAACAAAGTATCTACTCTTCTGTAGGGAACACCACCCGGCAGCCTAACCATACAGTGCCTTCCTAGTGTCCATACTCTGCAGAAAATATATGTAGTATCTGCAATGACTATAAAGAAAAAGCATCCATGGGTGATGTGCATAAAATTATTTATTTCACCACTCTAATTAAATGTATTACACTACCCAACCAGTGTTCTCGAATTTCCAACAAGCTTTTTTTGGTACATGATACTAATACCTACTGAAAATAAATAGCACCATAAAACAGTGGTTATGGAGATAGTAGATTAGAATTGTGGTATTGTTACAGCCGCTTTCCCCTACCTCTACTCTCTGAGTGGAAAAACAACCTGAATTCAGCAGGCATGCATGGATATTGTTCCAGCATGGAGAGATCCCCAGGTTGTGAACAGCCTCAGCTGTATGCCACCCTTTTAGAGTCTTCCACATAGAGGAAATGGCCAGAGAGCTGCCACATTTCAGTCTCCCTTACCTACTGGATCAGTCCTTAGATCCAGAGGCAGATGCCTGTAATTTAGAAAATCTTGAAGCTGCTCAGTCATTCTAGAACAGGGGTTGGCAACCTTTCAGAAGTGGCGTGCCAAGATTTAACTTATTCACTTCTATTTATGGCTCTGCATGCCAGGAGGAGGAGGGGAAAGGGACAGGCTGGGTACGGTGACCATATTTTCTGAACCAGCTGCAGCTAGGGAGAACAGTTTAATTTAAATTATTAAACAGATTAAGCATTTTAACTTTCTCATTTTAGTTTCTCAAACTTCATTTTAAATAAAGTAAACTATTAATTTATGTTCAACACAAAAGGTTTCAATATTTTCTTTATTTATGGCAGGGGTTAGAACCTTTTTTGGGTCGGGGCCACTGACCCACAGAAAAATCAGTTGGGGACCACACAAGTGAGAAGCTAAAAACTCCTCCAAAAACTCCTAACCCTTACTGATGTGACCCCCAACTGAGACACCTCACTCCACTGGCACTCTGGCCTCATGGAGTGATGAGAAGGGACAGGGAGAACTGAGGTCCAGGGTTTCCCAAAAGGCCTGATTTACTTTTCTGGGGTTCTGTAGTTAGTGGATTTTATGGACCCCCTTAGGCTCTGGGATAGGGACAAAAATCAGGGGTTCAGTGTGTGAAACAGGGTGGGCTAGGGATGGGGTGAGGGAGGTGGGGTGGGGTGCACAAGGGGAAGAGGTTGCGAGGTATGAGTGGGAAGTAGGGTGCAGAAGCAGGCTAGGAGTAAGGTGTCTGGCTAGGTGGAGGGAGCAAAGGCAAGGGAGGTACAGTGTGTGGCCAGGATGGAGAGTGCAGGAGCCATGGGAGATGCAGGATCAGGGTGGGGTTATGTGTCTGGCCAGGGGGGAGAGTAACTGGCCAGGAGGGAGGATGCAGGAACCAGGGAGGGTGTCAGACCAAGCTGGGAGTGTGAGGTCTTCATGGGGGAGAGGAGTGAGTGAACAGGATTGGGTGTGGGTGTTTGGCCATGAGGGGGGAAACTTACCTGGCTTTGTGCTTGCAGCGGGGAAAATTCTAGACAGTGTGCTGTCATTCCCCAAGTGGGGTGGGAGCTCAGATGCCCTCCCCCACGCAGCAGGGAGCCCGCACAGCCATGAGGCTGTAGCACCAGCTCTGGCTTCCCACTCGAAGGGTGTGGGGGGTGGAGGTGAAGACAGCACCGACCTTCCCCGCCAAACCTGGGTTGAGGTGGAGAGTGGCAGTGCAAGTGGCTCCATGCGCTGGCACTCTCCCAACAGGGTGAGGAGGCGCGAGGGGAGAGAGAGTGGCAGCACATGGAAAGCATATGCCAAACCTGAGCATGCCCCACCTTGCAGCACCTAGCCAGGCTCCGAAACAGTACCTCCAAGGTGCCAAGGCCTGGGAGCGGCTCCACCGAGTTTTGCCTTGGATCTGGCTGCCCCCATCCAGCAGTGATGGCAGTGGCTGCAGTAACAACAAGCTGGAGAAGGAGGCAGTATGGCCAGAACAGGGCCCTGCACGACAGAGGCTGTCCTGTGGAGGGAGGGAGAGGGTTGCACAATGGGGGGGCAGGAGTGGCCGCAGAGGGTGGCGGTAGCTCACTGGGACTCAAAGAGTGCTCTGGACTCCGGAAACCACGTGCCATCGGAAGCTGCCCCAGCTACCCAGGGAGCCATCTATGTTCTCTGTGGGGGGGAGAGTTTAGGGAGGCCATTGCTGCTGCACCGCACTAGCATGAGCCTGTCCCAGCCAGGGGAAGGGAAATGGCAACACGCAGAGCCAGGGGGACTAGTGTTCTCTGTCCGCCGGATTCAGCGGGGAGGCTCTGGGCTAGCCCTCCCCCCTTACCATTTCATTGCACATGCTACTGAAAATCACTTATGACAGGTTGCTGACCCCAGTTCTAGAAGTTGATTCAGTCCTGTGAACTCTTGTATCAGGAAGCCTCAAAGAACCATCTTCCTCAGCTACAACTAGAGACGTTGTCCATACATTGTGTCTGGGGCCAAATTCAACAGTTTTATTTGCCTACTGGACTAACACTGTTACTGTTTTTCATTTGCTTATTTCAATGGCCTGTTTTATCTTAGTGAACAAAAACAAAGTGCTTTCTAAAATCTCAAAGGTTATTGTCTGGGTTTTTTAATGTTTGTTCTTGAACTACCCTGTATGTTGGGCTAGTAATTGCAGTGGATGGTCTGCTACCCAACTGCTATCAATGCTTCACTGTCCATCTTGTTCCCTGAGTTAGAGGTTAACTAGATATCAAAGTCAATGGAAACTGAAGCTTGGGGGTTTTCATATGCTCCAACAATTCACATTAATTATGAAGCCCAGACAATTACAGTAATGCAGGTGCTCCAAGGCAAATCCATCAAGCATGAGGCTTGCTGGGATGCATTTCTTGTTTGTTGTAATAGCTTCAGCTTTTGGATATTTATAGGAGGAGATTGATTGTACTTTCCCCCAAATTATGCCAAATAGATTATTTTCTCATTGTAAAACTCGAGATTCAGATCAGCTTCCTGCCACTCAACTATTTACACTCTGAGTTATCCAGTACCACTATATTTTCACTATTATGTCAGAAAGACATGACTAGAATATATAATTATGAGTGTTCCCTTTCCAAAGACCAACCAGTGTCCTTTTTATTCTGTTTATTTCAGTAATTGCAGAAGTCATCCAAGGTGAGTTGAGACACATTTATCAAGCATTTCATATGGATTTATGTATTACTACAGTGCCCTAAGAAAACTTTTGGATGATCAGTGGATTTGTGTGGGCTTCCTATCAGAAATTATTAAATGAAACTAACCACTAGGTCTGTTTTCCTAAATCCATGATCTCATTCCAAATTAATTATTGTGATTGAATGTACATAATTTACTCTGAGTCAAAATCTCTAAACATGGTATCTATGAATTCTGCATTTGAACAATTACACATGTGATTGTCAATATCAATATTCAGTGTCCACCTCAGCAGTTGACAATCCATTCTGTACTTGCAAATGTTTGTTCATGTGTTCATATGCAGTATGTGCATTAATCGTTCAGGGATTTATTTGGGCTCTATAAATAACAATGGAATGAATAAAGGATTTCATTGCATATTCATTATTGAAACTATAACATTGGACCGTGTATTGTTAGTTGTTCAGATTTTCAGGTAAGATAATAAACTGAGGCCATGTCTACACTATAGCTATGTCTACACTGCACCTCTCTTGCACAAAAGTCTATCCAAATGAAGTTTAGATTAGCATATTGCCATGCTTCATTTGCATAATTAATTAGGGGCCGTTTTTGTGCAAGAGGCTTTTGTGCAAAAAGGAGCTGTGTAGATGGCTCCTTTTTGCACAAAACCCCCCGCTTGTGCAAGAGCCATTCTTCCTCATTTTTTCAGGAAGAACAGCTCTTGCGCGAGAGGGGTTTTTTGCGCAAAAATGCCCCCTAATTAATTATGCAAATGAAGCATGGCAATATGCTAATCCATGCTTAATTTGCATAGGCTTTTGCACAAGAGAGGTGCAGTGTAGACGTAGCTTATGAGATAAGGTCGAAACTATTATGGTTGATTCTAGCCACCCAATTTTCCAAGTCAAAGGTCTGTGTCCTCGCTGCGGGGAAGAATCCAATATAGTCCCAAGTAGAGTGTCCCCATTTGGAAGCCTACTGTTGATTCAGAGAGCGATGCATGGTGAGTAGCTTTGCATTCTGGGCTATGCTCCCAGTGCCCACTGAGACCAAAGCTGTGCAGTGGGTAGTTATGGGTTTGTGCCATCAGCATCCCATAATGCACTCCTCTAGTCCCTCCCCCTTTGCTTGAGATCAATGGGAAGCAGTTTTCATGCCTAAAAGGTTTTCCCTGGAGATTCCAAGGCCCATATAGTCATTTGAGGTGCAAAACTCTGAACAAGGTGATGTTTTTAGCATATTATTATACAGGTTCAGCATCATGGTGGGTTTTTTCCAAAGAGGTCAAGCAGTGGAGGACATGTATCCAGAGCTGCAGGCTATGTGTTTCAACCTTAGAATAGACAGTTGAAACTCTTTCCCAGTTACCCATGTCATGGTGCTATTCTGGAATAGAGCTGCTGTATGAAGTAACAGGGACTCTCTACTGTCTGTAAGTCTTAAAAGGTGTAAAGGTACTTGAATTTCATCCAGAACTGAATTGACAGGCTGTGTGGAATATAGAGCACTGAGGTAACATCATCCTTTTGATCTGTCCTATCTAAAAGGCAGGCAACTACTTTCTGCACTAGATGAAGCTTTTAAGTGCATCAAAGTTAGTCTCAGATAGAGTACACTGGAGCGGGCATCACTTTAAGATAACAAAGGAATTGATGATGGTGGGTAGACCTGCATTTAGAAAAAACTGACCAAACAGAGATGAAAAGGTAATTTTCTTGATACTTGCACGATCTGAAATTTTAGAGAAAAGAGGCATCGAGGAGAAGCCCAGTACTGCTAAGTACTTTGAGAACAGACGAGTAAATGCCAACATTTGGAAAAAGAGATGTGGTCTTTGCCATTTCTTTAAAATTCTCTCTTTCCGGACCAAACCCTTCCAAGACAATGGACTCCATGACTTAATACATGTCTACTATATCTCTTTATGACTGAGACACAAGTAAGTAGAAACAATACCTAGGCACCTCAATCATTTATGTATTTATCCTCAAAACAGCCCTGTGAGAAAGGGAAGGGCTATTATCTCCATTTTACATATGGCTCAGAAAGGCTAAATGACTTGCCCAAGATTGCACAAGAAGTCTGTGGCAGAACAGGGAACTGAATCCAAATCCTAGACTAGTGCCTTAATCACTGGACAACCCTTGCTCTTTCTAGCTTCTCCTCTCATAATTGTGCTATAATAAATTAGAAAGTGTGTGGTTTGGATAGAGTAGAACAGGTAGTTCTCATATAAAAAGAGACACATTTTCTAGGATCACCTGAAGTGTCCAGGGCAATCACTACCACCAGCTTGCAACAGAAGAGAGTCCCATCCATACTCCAGCCTCTGGCTACTAGAAATTAAGGCAAGCAGCTCTGAGATCCCCCAACTCCAACCTTTCCTTATGCAGGTTAACAATGCAGACACTGGACTCCATTACACTGGATCCCTGGAATGAACTCATCTGCACCTTCTGTGGAAACTTGCACACCAGTCTCCTGGTTTCAACTCAGTTCATTACTCTCCTTCGCATAAGGAATTTAGATGTGTCTATAGTAAAACCAAACTGAAGATTATTTAACATAGTTTGAGATAGAGATTAAATTAAGGCACATATAAAAGTTTGGGACAAGGTTGTAAGTAAAATAAAAATGTAACACACAATCTGTAGTCAATACTTATAAACATGTTCTAGTCAGATAAGGTATTTCTCACCCAATTTCAGTTATTCCTTGAAGAAAGTGTCCAGCCCAGTTAACTGGAATCCCACTTTCTTGAGACAACACTGTTGGCAAAGAATCTCTACCTCTAAATGATCACAGCGTGGCCCACTGCTTATGCTCTTACACTTTGGTATTGTCTTTTAATCTGGGCCGAGGGAGCTGGGCTTCTCTTCAGAGAGCTCTCTTGGCCCTGATCTACACTAGGGGGTTATTTCGATATAACTCCCCTTATTTCAAAATAACAAGTGGCACTGCCACACTACCAACCCCGTTATTTCAAAATACCGGGCTGGTTATTTTGAGATAATAATTCCTGCTTGGCATGAGGAATAACACTTATTTTGAAACTATTATTTCCAAATAGCGGTAGTGTGGACACTCAGCTGCTGCTATTTCAAAATAATTGGCCTCCAGAAGCCTCTCACAACTGCACTTGTGGAGGCTCTGGCCACATCTGATAACTCCAGTGCTCCTCTTCTGCAGAGTTTAAACCTGCAGGCAGAAGAGAAAGAGCTTGTGGCACCAGGACAGCCTGCCAGCTTCGTGCCACACAGCATCTTCTGCTGGAACCATGGCCAACTCCAGTGCTCCCTCTGCACCCCCCATGGCTGCCAGCACTCCTGCAGCACCCTCTGATTCTCCTAGCCAGGGATGAAAGAGGGCACTGGCCTGGACTTGTGCAGAGATCCTGGACCTCATTGAGGTCAGGGGAAAGGAGACCAACTTCCAGTATCTCTGCACCAGAAGGAGGAATGCAGTCGTGTACAGCCATATGGCTGCCAGCCGGGCAGAGAAAGGACACATGAGGACCCTGGAACAGATCCACATGAAAATGAAAGAACTCCAGAAGGTCTACCCTAAGTTCACACTTTGGGGTGGCTCCTCACACCTGCTGCTTTTATGTGCAGCTGATGCCATCCTGAGAGGGGATCCAGTCACTCTGCCTCACCCCCTCTCTCGTCATTTTTTACTCTGGCCGGGTGTGACGGAGCGGGCCGCCTCCACCCCATGGACACAGGCCCCCCCCCGCACTAAACCCGCGGTCGCCCTGACATTCTTGGGAACGGTCCGAGGAGTGAGAGCGAATTGCCGCGCTTGCTCTGCCGCTGCCGCCCAGATGACTCACGGTGCTCAAGAAACATGGCCGGCAGGGGGGCGGGAACTGTGGGAAGGGGCAGAGCCAACCTGCGCCGCGACCGACGTCATCATGTCGGGACGCCGAGGCGGGATCTTTAAAAACCCCGTTGGGCCGGAGACGGAGAGGAGGCAGGAGGGACGGAGTGGGGAAAGAGCAGAGGAGCGAGACGCGAGGAGGAGGCAGGACCGGAGCGGGGGGAGGGCGCGATTCGAGTGGAGCAGGGAGAGGCGAGAGACAGGTTGACTGTGCACTGAGTAAAGAAAATATTCCTTTGGTTGGTTTAAAACCTGCTGCCCATTAATTTGTAGTTTTTATGTTGTTGAAATAAGTAAATAATTTTTCCTTATTCACTTTTTCCACACGTGTCATGATTTTAAAGACCTCTATCATATACCCCCCCCCCCCCAGCCTCCTCTTTTCTAAGCTGAAAAGTCCAAGTCGCTTCATATGGGACCCGTTCCAAACCCCTAATCATTTTTGTTGCCTTTTTCTGAACCTTTTCCAATGCCAGGATGCAGAATATGGAAGGAGGCTGAGCTGCCCCATTGCCCCCTCCCAGCCTCAGGCTCCTGGCCTGTCCAACACCTTCCCATGCCTGCTTGTCCCCAGGACGTGGGTAGTGAGGCTCCTCTGGGACATCCATGCTCCTGCAGGAAAGGCCCTGTTGTCTAAGCAACAGATGGCCTTGCTCGAAGCACATCATCATCATATCAACCAAGATCTTCAGTGTTGGCTTAGAAATTGGGGCCAGGCTTCTTGCACAGTGTCTCCTGGGATGACTTCCCTTATCACTTTTCTTCACAGCTAGGCCAGCTGTGAGCATGGCATGTCCACCACCTCTCACGCCATTTTCCCAACCCTGTGGAATCCACCAAAGAAAATGAAACATGGAAGACCAGCTGCAGGACGAGATGGCCTGCCTCTAGTTCCTCATCTGGGTGTTCAATGAGGAGTGCCAGGAGCAGGCTGCTGACCACAAGGTGTGCCAGAGTAACAGGGAGCAGCAGAAGGCCATGTGGGAGCAGTTGTCACATCAGCATGAGGCCATGTGCTCCTCCATAACATCTGTCATGGAACGCTTGGGCACGTGCATGGAGCAGGCCGCCAGCCACTTCCCCACCCCTGCTCCCCTGGCGTCTCCTCCTAGCCCCCACCCAGGAGCTGCAAACACATGGCAGTGTGACCTCTTGGGCAGCCAAAGCCTCCCAAGGTATCCGAGACAGGCCCCAGTTCCAGTTCCAGGCCCAGCCCTGAGCCTCTCCCTTCCTTCCTCCCCTATCCCCCATTCCAGGTTCTTTCCCCAGTCCCTCCCCTGTTCTAGATCCCCCAAATAAAAATAACAGAGTTGTGTTTTCAAAACAAAAAGGGTTTTTATTTGGTCTGTGAGGGAGGGGGAAAGGTGGGAAGGGAGGGGAGGGGTGGAGTAGGAAAGAAACACAGGGGCAATGCAGGGGCCCCTTGTGGAGAGGCCCAGGAGAGAGTCTCACAGGTGGCCTGGGCTGATACTCTTCCTCAAGGCCTCCTGGATGAGCACAGCCCCCTGATGTTCTCTCCTGATGGCACTGGCGTCCGGCTGCTCGTATGCCCTGGCCAGCCGATTAGCCGCTGCCCCCCACCCTGCCAGGAAAGTCTCTCCCTTGCTCTCACATACATTGTGGAACACACTGCAGGCCGCCACCACGTAGGAGATGTTTCATTTGCTGAGGTCCAGACAAGTGAGGAGACTCCCGATCCTCCCCTTTAAGCAGCCCAAAGCACACTTGACCACCACCTGTTGACCAAGGCATTGAAGTACTCCTTAGTGGGGTCCCGGCTGCCCATGTAGGGCTTCATTAGCCAGGGGAGAAAGGTAAGCTGCGCTGCCCAGGATGTGCATGGGCGTGATGGAGAGAGATCACTCTGGGCTGCAGAAAGAGAGAGAGATCACCCTGGCCTGCAGTGTGTGTGCGCGTGAGAGAGAGAGAGAGATGGTGGCCTGCAGTGTATATGTGAGAGAGCATAGTGGACTGCAGTGTGGCTGTGGGTGTGGATGTATGAACAAAATCATTTTACCAATCACTGTTTCCACTCACATATTTCATTAACCTCTTTTATGCACACTCATTGCACGACTGTTTTGAACTCCTTTGTATTTAAAAAAATTGCAGACCATATTTACAAAAACTCACACACACACCCTCAGAAATTCCTACATATGGGCCTGTGTTGAGTAAAAATATCTTGGAAGTCTATTATGAGTCCACTGTTAAATACATAATCAGAAAACAACTTTTCCACACCTCTCTGTGGACAAAATGTTCAAGGCAACCTCAAAAACTAAAGAAAGATTAGGTACTACTATTACTTCAAAATCCCATTTTATTTCCCATATGACCTTGGAGGTGCCTGAAGTCCAAGCTTTGGCAGATAAAGTTCTCAAGTACCTAAGTTTGTGGACCTGCATCCACCACACTCCAACCCTTTGTCCTGAGCCCCCCCACACTTAAATTTCACACAGGTATCCCCCCAGCTATAAGGCTACAAGGGGAGCAAGGTGTGATAGGACAGTACCTGTAAGAAATTTAAGTTACTTTCACCCTGCTTTTAAAACTGTTCATTTTAACAACCATTCATCCTCTTCACTCACTGCGGATCGTGCATGTTCAATTTTTATTTGATTGGTTGAGAAATCTTTCATGATGGTGTACTATTCTGTGACCCCTGACATTAAAAATGGTGAGGAGAAAGAGCAGAGATGATGAGTACTGAAATTTTCAAAAGGAGTGGACAGACTTCTACGCATCTGTAGATAGGTCTGGATCTCCACACTGCATCATTTGTAGTATGAGGCTGTCCTCAAGCAAAAAAAATGAATTTAGAACAGCATTTCATGACAAAACATGCAGCATTTGCCACAAAATACCCTGAGGGCAACACACGAAAAAAATCCTGCAAGGAGCTGCAGCAAAAAATGAACATTGGACAAAACAGCCTGCTGGCATGATCAAAAAAAGGTGGAAGCTTAAACTCTGCAAGTTTTGCGGGCTTATATGGCATCAAGAGGGGAAGCCTTTCACTGATGGGGATTATGTGAAGAGATATACACTAAAAATTGGTCATAAATTATTTGTTGAGTTTTACAACAAGGACAAAATATTACAGAAAATACAAGACATTATCAGCAAAAACAGGCCATGACAGAGCTGTGAAAATGGCCCATCAAACTGAAAAGAACAAATGCAAATGCTGAGTACAGCTACTTATTTCTTATTTTTCATTTGCTTTGGATGAGATAACCAACATATGTGATGTTAATCAGTTGTGTATTCTGGGATGATATATTTGTGGAAATGCTGTGCATGAAGAAACGACTGTGATATTACAAATGAAAAATCAAAAAAGGGGTGAAGATATGCTTAAACCTGTGATGGACTTTGTAAATGAGAAAAAAAATACCATTGATTAATCTTGGGTCTGGATGTACAGATGATATACTTAGCATGGTCAGCAAATACAGGGGATTCCTTACTCTTTTGTCAGAACAGCTGAACCGCCTGCTTTTGAACTTTCATTTCATTGTGCACCAGGAGGCACTTTTGTGCAATCCTGTGGACCTGAACTCAGAAATGTAATGGGATTGGTTATTTGCATTGTCAATTGGAATCTTGCCGGAGCCCTTAATCACCGTCAATTTCAGTCACTGCTTGAGGAAATAGATTTCGAATGCTCTGGTCTAATAATGCACAATGTTTGCTGGTTCTCATGGCATAGTTTTGTCTCATTTTGCTCCCTGCATTAAGGAAATTAAGTCATTTTTGGATATGAAGGGTATCAAACACCCGAGCTTTCAGACGGTGACTGCTTACTCAGATTTTACTATCTTGTTGACATTAATGGTCATTTGAATGAGTTGAACCTTAAACTACAAGGGCAAGGAAATACACTCCTGACCCTGCAGCAGGCAGTGTTTGGATTTGAGTCAAAATTGACTGTCCTCATCAAAGATATCGAGATGGGCAGACTGGCATGTTTTGAAAGATTATGAATGTTTCCTGATTATAGCAGAGAGAGAATCCAAATAACAGCCTTACTTTGCAGAAACTTGCTAGGTTTGTTTCTGAACTCCTGATGGCATTCAAGTCTTATTTTGTTGACTTTCACAAACTCAGTGCTCTGTTTAAGTTTATGATTTGTCCACATAATATGTTCATTGAAGAACTGGGTTTGACAGTCATTTCAGGTATCTCAGTTAGCAATTTGGAAATGGAAAAGGTAGATTTCAAGGAGCTGGATTCCTGGGTGGAAAAATTCGTCAAACTGAATTCTGATTTTGAATGCTTTGCTCGACAACATGCAGAACTGGCAAAACTGCACAAATGGACTTACAGAAGAAACCTGACTCTGAAAGATTGGAAAAAACTTCCTGTCACACACAACACCATGCAGAATGTCAGCTTGGCCTTACTTTCAATGTTTCGTTCCACTTATATATGTGAGCAGGCTTTCTCTCATTTGAATCACATCAAAGGTGCTTTGTGCTCAAGATTGACAAAAGACAGTCTGATTGCATGCATAAAGCTGAATTTGACCAGCTATAATGTAAACTTCAAAGAAATGTGCAAAACGAGGCAGCAGCAGAAATCTCATAAAATAGAGTATGCAAGTACAATGTTTAATTCATGCAACTGTTAATCATATAAATTATTAATAATATTACATTACATATTTTCAGTCATGTAAATGGGCATTCATACAGCTCTTTGTTGACCACTTGGTCTGAATTTTGATGTAGTTTGGCTCTTTGATTTGAAAAGGTTGCAGACACCTGTTCTAGGTGCTGAGTTAACTCTGGGACTCTTCTGCCTTAGGTGGTACGCTTTACTTCCAGCTTCCAAAAATAGCCTATATATTATGTAGCTCTAAAATTATTTTATGTACAAACCTCTCACAATAAGTGTGATAACCAACTAGCTCCTTGTTCTCAGCAGAGAACACGTGGTATTATCTCCTTCAGTGTAACATCAAGAAAATGGTCAGAAACTGAGTCACAATAAGGAATACAGTTAGTCACAAAGAACTTGTGTTTCCATGAAAGGCAGTACCAGGTGAGTAAATAGCATGAACAGTCATTTGGAGTAAGGCACTTAGCTCCTCTCAACAGCAACCCTGTAAATCTACTATATATTTGAGTTTGTCTGTGAGTCTGTCTCTCCATTCAAGAACTTCTAAATGGTAGGAGCTAGGACCACCAAATTCAGTATACAGCTTTCTCTTATTGTAACTTAAAGCAAGGGAGGAAAATGCTATGTATCTGAAATATGGATATTAGTGTATAGTCTTTTAAATGATTAACCAATAATACTGTGCTTATCAGTTAATCCAAACAACTACATGCACTCCCCACCTTGCTGCCTCTGTATCAGAGGCAGCAAGGCGTGGGTGGGAGCCAGTGCCCTTGAAGCACCAGATCCCGCAGAGCTGCAAGCTCCCCCTCCTCCACACTCATGCTGCTGCCTCTGTTGGCTTCCCACAGAGGCAGGGTGTGGGGGGGAGAGGTGGGACCTAGTGCTCAGGAGGAGCTGTCTTAAAAGCTGGCTCTCGACGAGCACCAGCTCTGTGGGAGCTGCCTGCCCCCCACTCCTGTGCTGCTTTCTCTGACTCAGAGGCAGCAGCAATGGGGAAGGTGGATGCCTAGGCTTGCTGCAGCCTGACGCTGCTCTGTGGAATTCCAGAGCAGCCTCTGTGCGCTGGGAGCTCGAGCCCCCCACAGACAGGACCGGCAGGGGGAAGCCGGTCTGCATTGGAAGCTGATTTTTAAACCAGCTCCCCTTGTGGACCAGCTCCATCTGCCACCCTGCACTGCTACCTCTCATAGGGTATGTCAACACTGCAAAGTTAATTCGAAATAACAGCTGTTATTTTGAATTAACTTCAATAGCATCTATACATGCAAACCGCTATTTCAAATTTAATTCGAAATAGCTGAACGCTTAATTCGAATTTGGTAAACCTCATTCTATGAGGAGTAATGCCAAATTCGAAATAGCTAATTCGAAATAAGGGCTGTGTAGACTCTTAATTCAAATTAGCTGGCCTCCAGCCCTTCCCACTCTGGCCCAAACCAGGAAAACTCCTCTCCTCCCACCCAGCCCCGGAGCCCTTAAAGGGGTAGACTCTGGCCAGATGGCATGTGCCAGAGCCAGACCTGCCAGCAGTCTCTGCCCCTGACCCAATGGCCCCATAATAAGCTAGGCAGCCAGTACCAGCCCCCTCCCCCCCAGCCTCCCAGTCCCCCAGCACCCAGGGACCAGTCAGGGGCCATAGACGGCATGCGCCCACCTGAACTGGTGTGGAGATCATGGACCTCATAGAGGTTTGTGGGGAGGCCTCCAATATTCATGATCTCCACACCAAGAGGAGAAACAGAAAGGCCACAGGCACACTCAGGAGCAGGCACGCCTGAAAATTAAAGACCTGTGTCAGGGGTTCACTAGGGCCACCAGGGGTGGTGCCGCAGCAGGGGATGACACCTGCTCCTACTTCCCCGACCACAACCACATCCTTGGGGGGCGAGACGGTCCATGGCACCTCGGGGGGCAGCGAGCCGGGACCAGAGGGCCCTGACCCAGGCATGGCAGAGAGGCCAGCACGGATGGTGCCATGCCAGCAAGCTGTCCTGGCACCGGAGTCAGCAGGGTTGTCAGGGGAGGCCACACCAGGTAAGTGCCATCACTGTCCCCTACCCGGGGAAGGGCGGGAAGGGAGACCAGGGACCGCACGCCTCCTACAGATCATGCAGCCATCTGTGCACATGCGGGCATGTGCCATGCTACCCTTGGGCAGGTGGCTCCAGCTTCATGCCACACAGGGGCTGTGGCCCGATAGCCACATGTGCGTGTCAAGAGACCTGACATGCTCCCGACCCAGCAGGATGCCATCCCTTCACACGCACCCTCTACATGGAGGCAGGGGACATCTCTACCCCTTGCACAAGGACTCTGACGTTCCCGCTCAGGAATAAGCCCTTTTGTGCAACTGTTCTTGCGCAAGAGGCCAGTGTAGACAGGCAACATGAATTGCTTGCACAAGAAAGCCCTATGGTTAAAATAGCCATTGGAGCTTTCTTGTGCAAGACAGCATCTACACTGGAAAGGATGCTTTTGTACAAAAGCACATGCCAGTGTAGACGCTTTCTTGCGCAACTACTTTAACACAAGAATTCTTGTGCTAAAGAGTTTTTGTGCAAGATCACACCAGTGTAGACGTAGCCCAGGGCTGCATTCCTCACGCTGGCTGGGGAGCACAGGAGGCAGACAGACCTGGACCTGCCCCAGCTGGGGGACATGCACCCCTTCCTAGCCTGTGCCTTCTGGAGCTGCAGTGGCCATGGACAAGTGCTTCTCACCTGGCCCCAAGCTGCTGGGGTAGTCCTCTCTCCGTGAGGCAGCCTGCAAACTAACCCCTTCCTCCCCAATTTCACTCCAGAAGAATAATTTACATGAAAAAATAAAAACATAATTAAGGACTCAAGCAATGTCAGGTAAATCTTCTAGTATTTACATATGCATTTTTGACCAAAGTAATAAGCTGAAGTTCAAAACAGAAATCATGAGAGCTTGTCCCAAAGCTTTTGTGATTTGTAGCTTCTACTCTCAATTCCCCTTCTCTTGTCTTCCTTCCCCACAGTCTATGCTTCTCAATTTGCTTTGTTACACTGTAAACATACCCTAGAGACTGTATATATTAAAAAACAATTAATTTTATTCTCCTTACCTTTCCCCTCTTTACACTTTTCTATTCCACTTATTTAATACAGACTTTTAAAGCTTCAGATCCATTATGATATTTTATACCTAGGCAAACTTCTACTACTGAGTAGAATTTTTTTGTGGCCACAAGTGTGCATATTACTTGTACAAATATATATTAAGTATATATATTTATTTCTGATTATTCAATACAAAGTATAGAAATAACAGCTGTGGACCTATTCTCAGGCCAGAATAGGAAAGGACTTTCGACATGTTTCAATCTGTATTTAAGGAACAGTATTTTATCAAAGAACATTGTATCTTCTTCTTGAAGGTGTAGTATGTAAGAGAGATTGTATCATTACAAAGTAAAAAGCCATTGTAATGTTTATACAATATGATACAATTTAAAAACCATTGTAGTTCCCCTGACCTCAGCTAATGAGGGGCTGACTATAGGAGCCTCTACCTGCTGAGCTAAAAGCCAGCTGGCTCCCAGCCCATGCTGTAGAGGTCTCTTGATCTTAACTGTTGCAGTGGTCTAGGTGCCACTTGCAGTACTCAGTAACCAAACTAGGTGTGTGGGTTACACCAGCTCCAAGCCTACCAGCCTAGAGCCAGCAATCACTGCCCCGACCCAGTGACCCCAAAACATGAGCCAGCAAGCCACTGGCAGCCAGCCCTTCACCACTCCCCAGGAGCAGTCTGCCAGCTCCCAGGAGCCTGCCAGAGCCCGGAGAAGGTGGGCGACTTCCTGGTCCACAGTGGAGATCATGGACCTTGTTCAGGTTTGGGGGGGGGGATGCCCCCAACATCCATAATCTCTGCACTAGACAGAGGAATGCAGCCGTCTATGGCAGGATAGATGCCAGTCTGGCCACCAAAGGCCACATGCGAACCCAGGAGCAGGTTTGCACGACAATCAAGTTGGTCCGGCGAGACCCCCCAGACTTGAGCCCTGAGCTTCCTCTCCCACTTCTTCCCCTTGATTCCCCCTTCCAGCTCCCTCCTCCCAGGAGTCTTTCCCCAGGCTTTCATAGCCCTGCTGCAGCCCGGGCATGCTCGGTAGGGCTGTGGGGGAGGGGCCTTTCCGAAAGATCCCTTATTCCTCTTAAAATAAGGAATAAGGGATCTTTCGGAAAAGGCTTTATTTTCCGAAAGATCTGCATCTAGACTGGCGCTTTTTTCTGACAAAGCTCCAAGCTGGAAAAAAGTGGCAGCCATTTTTATGCAAATGAAGCAGGGGGATTTAAATCACCGCTTCATTTGCAATTGCAATGTGTCTAATTTGCATCCCTTTTATGGAAAAGGGATACAGTCTAGACAAAGCCCTGTAGTATAACTAGTGTAGGAAGTCCTGTGCCCATTGAGTCTCAACAGGGACCTAGATCTCAAAGGGTGTCCTGAATCCCCCTAACTGGAGCCATGTCCACTGTGAGTGGGTGCGAGTTGACCAGAATGGGACTTAGACTAAACGGCATAGGCATGAGCAGCACATTTCATTAGGGTGTGCACCCAAAGAATTTTTTTAGAATGTACTCTTTGACTCCCATTAGCCACGCCTCTGGAGGTAACACTTTCAGGGCAATATGGACACATGACTCCTGCTCTTCTCACTGCCCTCAGCCTTCCTGAGAATTGTCCCCCTCCACCAGCCTTTCTCTCCCCTTGTGCCCACTCCTCCAGTAGCCCCACTCTGATCAGGTGAGCTACCCCTCCTCATCCCCTCTCCTAACACCTCCCTCTACACACCTGCCCTGCCTCTCTCCTCTGCTGCAGGTGTCTGCCCTTCTGCTTCACCACCCCCCTCGGGAATCCCCTGCACCCTCCCTTAGCCCTGCACCCTCCTAGTGCCTCCCCCGTCCCTCACTGCCTCTGCCCCCTTTGCCTTCTTTTTCTGAGGCCCACCCCCTCACCAGCCTCTGCCCCCTTGTGGCCTCACACGTGCCTTGCTCCATCCACACCTTCCTCATGCCCACCCCTTTTCCTCATTGTCTCCGCTTGGCCCCCTGGCATTTGTTTCTCTCCTACGCCCTGTCCCTTGGTGCCTTCCACTTTATTCTCCTGTCCTGCAGCCCTCTCCTCAGCACAAGCCCCTTCCTCTTTGACCCTTACCCCCTATGTTTCCCTCCTCTTCTGGTCTGTAACAGAGTTCTAGGGTCGCCCTGAGTATCACCCTTCTGGTGCTCCCCTACTGTCTTTCTTACGTTTCTCAGCCCCCTTTTGGGCCACAAACCCCCACCCCGTAGTCTATGGTTTCCAATGTTCTGGCAGTCCCCATCACTTGGTGCCTGCACCGGGTCCGACTCATAGGGTTGCCAGGTAGACCCTCCCCCCAAAAAACGGACACATTTGATCTTGGGTGGGGGGGAGGAGGAAGAGGGACTGGCTGGGGGGAATAGGGGATGGGAAGCAGCTCTGGAAGGGGCAGGGGCCAGCCGCGCTGCCCCCCAACCCCGACCCCAGCCCCCCTTCCTCTCCGAGGCCAGCTGTGCTGCCTCCAATGCCCCAGTGTTCTTAAGGAGGATGAAAGTCTCAAGGGAACAGAGCATTCAATGGGAGCAGAGGGAAATCATCCCGTAGTTGGGACCCTCCTCCCAGAGGATGTTGTGGTATCCTCTTGCACTGAGGATACCTCTGATGGTGAGGGAATGCCAGCTAGGAAGAGGCAGGTGTTAGTAGTGGGTGATTCGATCATTAGAAACATAGATAGTTGGGTTTGTGATGACCGGGAGAACCGTATGGTCACTTGCCTGCCTGGTGCGAAGGTTGCAGATCTCTCGAGGCATCTAGATAGACTTATGTGTAGTGCTGGGGAGGAGCCAGTGGTCGTGGTACATGTAGGTACCAATGATGTAGGGAAGGGTAGGAGAGATGTCCTGGAGGCCAAATTTAGGCTGCTAGGAAAGAGATTAAAATCCAGGACCTCTATGGTGGCGTTCTCAGAAATGCTTCCAGTTCCATGCGCAGGGCCAGATAGGCAGGCAGAGCTTCAGAGTCTCAATGCGTGGATGAGATGATGGTGTAGGGAAGAGGGGTTTAGATTTATTAGGAACTGGGGACACTTTTGGGAGAGGGGGAGCCTATACAGGAACGATGGGCTCCACCTAAACCAGGGTGGAACCAGACTGCTGGCACTAAACATTAATAAGGCCGTAGAGCAGTTTTTAAACTAAGAGATGGGGGAAAGCCGATTGGTGTGGAGATGCACGTAAATCGGAGAGAGACTTCTCATAGAGGAGAATCCGTTGATAGAGATTCTCTAAGCTGTAGTCGGAAAGAGAGGAGGGGAGAGGGCAAACCATTGGCCAGAGCAGACAAACAACTGCATACAAAGGAATCCAATGCATCAGGGAAGGGCAGACAAATAACCAGTGGCAAATTTTTAAAGTGCTTGTACACAAATGCTGGGAGTCTGACTAATAAGATGGGTGAACTAGAGTACCTCGTATTAAATGAGGAGATAGACATAATAGGCATCACTGAAACCTGGTGGAATGAGGAAAATCTGTGGGACACAATCATACTGGGATATAAAATATATAGTAAGGATAGAGCAGGCCGGGTGGGTGGCGGAGTGGCACTGTATGTGAAAGATAATGTAGAATCAAATGAAATAAAAATATTAAGTGAATCAACATGTTCCATAGAATCGCTATGGATAGAAATTCCATGCTCCAAAAATAAGAAATTAGCAGTAGGGATATATTACCGACCACCTGACCGGGACAGCGATACTGACATAGAAATGCTGAGGGAGATTACAGAGGCTACCAAAATAGATAACTCTATAATAATGGGGGATTTTAATTACCCCCATATTGACTGGATACATGTCACCTCAGGAAGAGAAGCGGAGATAAAATTTCTCAATGGCTTAAATGACTGCTTCTTGGAGCAGCTAGTGCAGGAACCCACAAGGGGAGAGGCAATTCTCGATTTAGTCCTGAGTGGAGTGCAGGATCAGGTCCAGGATATAACCGTTACAGGACCGCTTGGGAATAGTGACCATAATATAATAACATTCAACATTCCTGTGGTGGGAAGAACACCTCAGCAGTCCAGCACCCTGGCATTTAATTTCAAAAAGGGGAATTACACAAAAATGAGGCAGTTAGTTAAACAGAAATTAAAAGGCACAGTGACTAGAGCCAAATCCCTGAAAGCTGCATGGAAACTTTTTAAAGACACCATAATAGAGGCCCAACTTAAATGTATACCCCAAATTAAAAAACATAGCAAGAGACCTAAAAAAGAGTCACCATGGCTTAACCACCATGTAAAAGAAGCAGTGAGGGACAAAAAGGTATCTTTTAAGAAGTGGAAGTCCAATCCTAGTGAGATAAATAGAAAGGAACATAAACACTGTCAAATCAAGTGTAAAAATGTAATAAGAAAAGAAAAAAAAGATTTTGAGGAACAGCTAGCCAAAAACTCAAAAAGAAATAACAAAATGTTTTTTAAGTGCATTAGAAGCAGGAAGCCTGCTAAAAAACCTGTGGGTCCCCTAGATGATCGAGCTATAAAAGGAGCAATCAAGGACGATAAAGCCATTGTGGAGAAACTAAATGATTTCTTTGCTTCAGTCTTCACGGCTGAGGACGTTGGGGAGATTCCTGAATCTGCACCGTACTTTGTGGGTGATGAATCTGAGGAACTGTCCCGGATTGAAGTGTCATTAGAGGAGGTTTTGGAACAAATAGAAAAACTCAATGTTAACAAATCTCCGGGACCGGATGGCATTCATCCAAGGGTTCTAAAAGAACTTAAATGGGAAACTGCTGAGCTATTATCTGTGGTTTGTAACCTATCCTTTAAATCGGCTTTGATACCTAATGACTGGAAGGTAGCCAACGTGACACCAATATTTAAAAAGGGCTCTAGAGGCGATCCTGGCAATTACAGACCGGTAAGTCTAACTTCAGTACCGGGCAATTAGTCGAAACAATAGTAAAGAATAAAATTGTGAAGCATGTAGAAGAACATAATTTGTTGGACAAAAGTCAACATGGTTTCTGTAAAGGGAAATCCTGTCTTACTAATCTATTAGAGTTCTTTGAAGGGGTTAACAAACATGTGGACAAGGGGGATCCAGTAGATATATAGTATACTTGGATTTTTAGAAAGCCTTTGACAAGGTCCCTCACCAAAGGCTCTTGTGTAAATTACATGGCCATGGGATAAGAGGGAAGATCCTTTCTTGGATTGAGAACTGGTTAAAAGACAGGAAACAAAGGGTAGGAATAAATGGTAAATTTTCAGATTGGAGAGGGGTAACTAGTGGTGTACCCCAAGGGTCAGTCCTGGGACCAATCCTTTTCAACTTATTCATAAATGATCTGGAGAAAGGGGTAAGCAGTGAGGTAGTAAAGTTTGCAGATGATACCAAACTGTTTAGGATAGTCAAGACAGAAGCAGACTGTGAGGGACTCCAAGAAGATCTCACCAAACTGAGTGATTAGGCAACAAAATGGCAAATGAAATTTAATGTGGATAAGTGTAAAGTAATGCACATCGGGAAAAATAACCCCAACTATACGTACAGTATGATGGGGGCTAATTTGGCTACGACAAATCAGGAAAGAGATCTTGGAGTTATCGTGGACAGTTCTCTGAAAACTTCCACAGAGAGTGCAGCGGCAGTCAAAATGGCAAATAGGATGCTAGGAATTATTAGGAAAGGGATAGAAAATAAGACCCAGAACATCTTACTGCCCCTGTATAAAACTATGGTACACCCACATCTTGAATACTGTGTACAGATGTGGTCTCCTCACCTCAAAAAAGATATTTTGGCCTTGGAAAGGGTTCAGAAAAGGGCAACTAAAATGATTAGGGGTTTGGAACGGGTCCCATATGAGGAGAGGCTAAAGAGACTGGGACTTTTCAGTTTAGAAAAGAGGAGACTGAGGGGGGATATGATAGAGGTCTATAAAATCATGAGTGGTGTGGAGAGGGCTGATAAAGAAAAGTTATTTATTAGTTCCCATAATAGAAGAACTAGAGGACACCAAATGAAATTAATGGGTAGCAGGTTTAAAACTAATACAAGGAAGTTTTTCTTCACACAGCGTGTTGTCAACCTATGGAACTCCTTGCCAGAGGAGGCTGTGAAGGCTAGGACTATAATAGAGTTTAAAGAGAAGCTGGATAAATTCATGGAGGCTAGGTCCATAAAAGGCTATTAGCCAGGGGATAAAATGGTGTCCTTGGCCTCTGTTTGTCAGAGGCTGGAGAGGGATGGCAGGAGACAAATCGCTTGATCATTGTCTTTGGTCTACCCTCTCTGGGGCACCTGGTGCTGGCCACTGTCGGTAGACAGGATACTGGGCTAGATGGACCTTTGGTCTGATCCAGAACAGCCGTTCTTATGTTATGTTCAACCCCACCTCCTCCTCCCTCCCCGGGGCCAGCCGCACTGCCCCATACCCTGTCCCCCCCACCTCCCTGAGGCCAACCGCTCTTCCCCCGCCTCCCTCCCTCCCCAGGGCGAGCCGTGCTGCCCCCATCCACAGCCCCCATCTTCCCTCCCCGATGCCAGCTGCGCTGCCCCCAACCCTGACCTCTCCCTCCTTTCCTCCTCGAGGCCAGCTGTGCTGCCCCTGACCCTGGCCCCCCTGGGCCAGCCGCACTGCCCCCGATCCCCCTCCCCCAGGCCAGCCGCACTGCACCCAAACCCCTGCCCAGGGCACGCCCCCCGCCTTCCCGCCTGGGGTTTAAACTCACCTCAGTTGATGGGGTGGTCGGGTTACGTTGCTGCATCCCTGCCGCCTCTTTCCGTGAGGTCCTAAGACCCGCTGGTTTTGCCCGCGCATGTGCGGCAAACCTGGAGCGGCGTCCATTCCCCAGAGCGCCAAAGCAGCGCT
Organism: Pelodiscus sinensis; assembly: GCF_049634645.1. Lineage (NCBI taxonomy): Eukaryota > Metazoa > Chordata > Testudines > Trionychidae > Pelodiscus > Pelodiscus sinensis. The sequence continues at coordinate 15,989,255 of NC_134723.1, forward strand.
CCTTCACTCATGTCCTCTTTGAAACATTAGGGTGTGCTTGGGCACACCCGGCACACCCCGTGTGCACACCTATGCTAAACGGGCATAAGCATTTCCTGTTACTCTCATATGCATTGCTTTGCCTATGCTGTAGTAGATTTGTATTATTTTGTAGTAGCTGTGTAACCATCTGGCAGTATTAAGCCTGTAATAGTAGTGACGTAGTGAGATTAATAAAAGCAACTCTCTATCCCTAATCGACTCTATCTTGAATCGAATCCACAACCCTGTTGGGCCCTGCCCCTCTGACTTGACATACTGTATTTTTTTGCATCTGGGTTTAACAGGTTTAAAATGATCTTGTGTAAAGTTTTCCAAAATATTAAAACACAGAACAATCTTACGGCAACTGAAAGACCTTCCAACAATTCACAACAAAGCAAAATCTACAAATTTCTTTCTCCTGTGGGAGAAAAGTTATCTACTGGATAATTGTTCCATCTGCTTACACAAGAATATATGCAATAAGGATGTCAACATGTAGTCGGCTATAAGCTTAACCAATAAACCTAGGCTTATTGATTATGTCAGTGTTTCTCAACCAGTGGTACGAGTACCCTCAGGGGTACTCAAGAGAAGTCTGGGGGCTACATCACCACAACTGAAATTTGGAGAAAACTGCATTTTATGTTTTAAGTTTTACAGTGCTTTAATATTTGTGTACTTTTTCATCTGCCCGGCTACAATTAAGTTGTTTAAACAAGTGTGTTGCAATGGTAGGAAAAAAAAATGCTGTGTCTGAAAACTGTAGGCACTGGGGGTACATAAGATTTTTTTTTAAAAAGGGCACTTTATAAAAAGAGGTTGAGAAACATTGGACTCGGTTAATCTTGTTGACTACATGCATTTCTCCCCCGGCTTGCTGCCTCTTTATCAGAGGTAGCAAGTGGGGGAGGGGAGTAGGAGCCAGTGCCAGTGAGTCTAGACAAGGTTCTTTTGGAAAAAAAACTCTTTTATGAAAGAACCCTGAAAACCTCACTTTTCAGGAATAAGCGTTGTTTCGAAAAAGAACTGCATCTAGACTGCTTAAAAAAAAAGCTTTTTTGAAAAAGCGGTCAGATATGATTATGCAAATGAAGCGCAAAATTTATAAATGTGTGCTTCATTTGCATTTTCGATTTCCCTCATTTGCATTCCTCCTTTGAAAGAGGAACGTAGTCTAGACGCACCCTAAGATGCCACTGGACTATTCATTATTTTCTAGAAACGTACATTAAAATTGCAAGATCTTATACTGGTTTAAGGGACTCAATCGCAAATTAAAAAACTCTACATTTCTTATAAAATAATTCTGTATGGGTTGACCCCTTTTTAAATTTTGCTAGATGTTTAGCAGCTATGTAATAGTTGTTCATTTCAGACCCCACAGAAAAAGCAGCATGAGCTCAGGCCTACAGCCCTTGGTAGCAAAACTTTAATTAATTAAATGAATTTTGCCTGTGTAACACATACAGAATTGAACTCACTTTCAGATTCAGCTTTTCCCTTTTTGTATATATTTTAAATATTCTTAAAATGTATTTTAAGATTGTTTAATAGATAATTACAGCTTGCACAAAACTGGAATATTTTTCTCTCATACATCATATCTGAGTACTTAAAACTTTCATTCACTAAAAAGGAATTCTGAATGTGTATGATCTGCCTTTGTATAGTGTATTTAAAATTTGTAATAATGTGCAAAGTGTTAACCCTGAACAGTGACATCTACATTTATATAAATCAAAACGGCGTTTGTGAACTGACACACAATTCAAGATGGAAACCTGGGAGGCTCTTGCTGCCAAAATCACTATCTGCACTCGGCACATGGCTGTGCATGCTGCGCCATGATGCTGCACACAGCACGAAAGTCTGCACCCGGTTCTAGTCTTGCACACAACACCACGCCCTGCTTTGCACTGAGAACCATTGGAATTTTCCCGTCTTGAACTCTATAAAATCTAGAATCCTGAGAAGATCAGGTTGGCAGTTTTCTCACACCACCTTGGAGAAGAAGGAGTCGTGTCACAGAGGAGACCCAGTCTAACCTACCTGATTCTACTCCTGCCGCCCTCAGGGTGCTTCAGTCCACACTGTGGCGATAGCCCAGCATCATGAGCCTTAGCTACCTGATACCCGACCCTACATCATCAGGACCGAATGGAGCCTCCGGCATCAGCTGTGGAAAAGGCCCTCACGGTGTTTAGAATTGCTCTTCGGTTATCTTTCACAAACTGCATGTCTGTCCACTGTGCAAGCAGAGGCTAACATCACATCGAGCGTCTCCCTACTTAATGAAGGACGCCTCAGTGCTCCTCCCCTGACAGCTACCTTAGCTAAAAAAAAGGGTTGAAGGTCCTGAACATCAGCAGCCTTTGATGGTCAAGTATAACATTCTGTTGCTAGTTATATCGTTCCTATCCTTTTTATTTTCAGAGGGTGAGGGGCTGGGTTATTGATTCAGCGTTGTGTTATTGTTATTGGATCAATGCCCACAAAACAGATATCAGACAGGATCACAAAGAAAAAACAGTTTCTTGCCATTTCAACCAAAAAGGACATTGTCTCAACGACTTGATTACCTGCATCCTGCTTTAAAGACCTTTTAAAACTTCACTTAGAAGAGAATCCTCTGAACTGTCATTCATGCTTAAATTCAACACTTTACATTCAAATTTGAAGACACTAATTATCTTACCCATTACAAAGATAGCTTCCCCAATTATCACCTCTAATATCATTAGCTCACAGACATTTACTTCCCCCCCTTCCTCCCCTCCATCCTCCTTCTGTTCTGAAATTTGATTTGTCCTTTTCCTATGTGTTCATTTTTTTTATTTGTATCCTTTGGTATATATGGTTGTGACAATTTTCTTCCACTATTTGATCTGAGGAAGTGGGTCTGGCCCACGAAAGCTCATCACCTATTAAACCATCTTGTTAGTCTTTAAAGTGATACACAGTCCTGTGTTATTGTTACTTATTTGTTGTATATCAATATACCTTTTTGACATTTTAAAATCTGACACGTGTCCTCGGTTATTTTACGGGACTGAGGGAGAATCCGCCGGTGACAGATATGGTGGCTTCCAGGCCAGACCTCCTTCTGGGGAGGAGGCACTTTAATGGGGCACTTTAACATCAGATCAGAGCAGGCCCCATTAAAATTTCACTTATCAGTGCACCTTTGCTGGTAACAAAAGCTTGCATCTTACAATATTGAAGCACTTTACTGAATCCTTATTCCAACTGCCCTTCATATAAGATGTGCTTTCTTTGGCCCCATTACTGCAAAATGTTATGCCAAAGTACTCCAATTAAAGTTAATAGTACTACTCATGCGCATAAAGTGAAGTCCCCACATAAATCTTTTTAGGATAAGAGTCTCTGAATGTTAGGCGTGGAGGTAGGGAGCCTGTACGTGTCTGAATTTACACAAGCCCCTAATTCTGATTGGTGCCACTTTGATATAAACAGCAAATAACAATTTTCATGACATTCAGTGATTCCAAAGATATTTCCTTAGCACCAATCTCGCCAACAGAAGAGCTGGTATGATGTCTCATGCCTGCACATGGCCTTACTGGCTGTAGTGTGTTCCTTTCATTTCAATGGAACTTAGAGGAAGATGAGTGCCTTAAGGTATGTCTACACTACCCACCCTAGTTCGAACTAGGGTGGCAGTGTAGACATACCCATGGGCTATGTCTACACTCCTGGCTTCTTGTGCAAGTAATATACAAATGAGGCTAAGCGTGGAATATCGCCGAGCCCCATTTGCATACCTAATGAGCCACCATTTTTTTCAGAAGAGGCTCTTGCGCAAGAAGGAGCGTCTACACTGCCCCTTCTTGTGCAAGAAAAACCCTCTTGCGCAATGCTGTTCTTCTTGAAAAGTAATAGGTGTAACGGCAATATTACTTGTGCAAGAAGCCGCGAGTGTAGACATAGCCTTAGTGTCCTCAATGCTCAGGACTTCCCTTCTAAGCAATGAATAGCTGACGCTAGTGCGCCAGCCCCATGGGTGGGAGTGGAAGGGGGTACACAAAATCTACTAGGCCTTCCCCACAGGCTCTGGTGTGCAAGGGGGAATGTGAGGAGTGTCTTTCTCCTTCTCAGTCAGGAATCACAGCAATGACTGAGTGGGATGTTTTGTTTCTCACTTGTCTGTGACCCCCAACTGATTTTTCTGTGAGTCAGCAAGCCCCCACCCCTGGTTTACATAAATACAGCCACTTCAGGGATGGTGAAACAACACTTTCAACAACAGTTGGAACCAGGAAAACCAGGGTGGCTGAAAACAAAGAAACACCAAAGTTGTAAGAGAAGCCCCACAAGTCCTTTGATGCCCATATAAAGCAGATACGCCATTGATGTTGAGTCTCAACTGAAAAATACAAATTATTCCAGACTTGTCTCTCACAAGCAGAGAAAGGGGTCAAATACCCCTACTGCATGGGTGGGCAATAAAATGGCAGCAGTTCCCCCAGGGTTAGCCCTGGTGGGCCACTGTCACTATATTACCTGTGCCTCTGCAGGTACGGATGATTGCAGCTCTCATTGGCCTTGGACCACCATTCCCGGCCAATGGGAGTAGCGGAAAGTGGCACACACTGGGACACTGCTTCTCTCTAGGGATGTTAGCTATTGATTGATTGGCTAGTGGACTAACTGCATGAATTCTGCAGTTTGTTGACTATAGTCCCCAGGGGCGGGGCCGACAGCAAAGGCAATCCAGCCCCACTACTGGGGATCCCGCCAAGCAGGGTGCCAGACGGGAGATAGTCCGCGAGGGGATCCGGTTTAAAAATCAGCTCCCCTCGCAGACTGCTGCCCCAGGCTGCTGACTCTGATACCCAGAACAGCCTCTGTCCACACAGGGCCGGCCCGAACCCTTTTGGTGCCCTGGGCCCGGGCGCATGGCGCTGTCCCCGGGCGCATGCATAGGCCTGCCCATGGGGTGGGGGCCCGCCCTCCCAGGGCGCGCGGGCCCATACCCCGGGGTGCATGGTGCATGCGCGCGCTGACCAAGGCCGCTGACGCTCAGCCCCCGGGGCACTCGGCACATGTGCAGGCCGGTCACGGACCAGCCAGCACTGCTGGCACACACACGCCAGGCCGTGAAGGGCCCTGCAGCTGTGGGGGGAAGGGCGCAGCTGGCGAGCACCACGGGGCCAGCGCTGTGGGAGCTGGGCGCACGGCTCCTAATGGCAGCTGTAAGGCCCTTACAGCTGCCAGCAGGCATCCCTCATCGGTTGGCACCCTGGGCAGCTGCCTGGCTCGCCCTGTGTCCGCAGCTGGCACTGCTGTGACAAGAGTTTGCTTTGCTGCAGCTTCCACTGCTCCCCCCACGCTGGGTGGGCTGGGGGGCAGTGCAGCACTGTGTCACTGATGCTAGGGGGAACCGGCTTTGAAGTTGGCTCCCCCGCCCTCCCTGCTGAGGCAGCAACTGGGGGTGGGGAGAATGGGAGTAGTTGACTAGATTGATAAGCCTAGGCTTATTGGTTAATCAACTAGTCAACTACTCCTTCACATTCCTACTTCCAACTGCTCCCATTGGCTGAAAATGGTGATCCGCAGCCACTAAGAACTACAATCGCCTGTATCTGCAATGATGGAGGCAAATATAATGGTGGTGGCGGACCAGGGGCTAACTCTGGGGAACCATGTGGGTTTTGCCCACCCTTGGCCTGTGGAAGATAAGGTGACAGGGAAAGCCAAGTATTTCAGATCCCTGCTCCCCACCTATTATGGGGAACTCGCAGCCCCGAAGAGCCTGCATGCCATAGCTGCCCTGAGCACAGGCTGAGGAGGGCTAACAAGGGAGACACCACTGGCACTGCCAGGCTCCTGTTCCAAGCCCCCAGGGCTAACGACTCTGCTTAGGCGGCAGGTCCCGTGCACCCCCGGAGGCCCGGCCCCGCTCATGGGCAGGGATTTCCCTACACCCCTCCCCATGGGGCTCTACACCCCCATGAATTGCCCCAGCACCCCCCAGTTCTGTGAACTATGGTGCCATAGCCCAGCTTCGCCCTCACGGCCTCCCCCTCATTGGCCCTGCACCCCCCCCCCATTTCAATTCCTGGGGAGGCTCCTGCCAGGGGTGAGGCTTAGCCCCTGCCCGCCCGGCGGAGCGGCTCCCGGCCTGGGAAGGAGCGAAGGCGCCGCGGACGCAGGCAGGCACTGCCCGCCCTCCCACCCGCAGGTGCGCAGCTAGGCCGCGGGGCTGGTGCGGGGCACAGAGCGGCCCCCGTGCGCTGGGGAGGAGGCAGACTGCTCCATGCCTCCCTTCCACGCCCCGCCTCTTCCCGGCCTCGCGCTCCCATCCCGAGTCGGGTGGAGCTGTTCCCTGAAGGCGGTGCTCCCCCTCCCCTCCGCGCAGCTGTTCCCTGTACATTCTCCCCTCCCTCCTCAGGCGGGCTGTTCCCTGTACCAAACACTCCCCCTGGGCCGGAGGGGCGGGGGCAAGGACTGTCCCGGCCGGCGCTGATCTTAGGCTCCCATTGGCCGCTGTCTGTGCTGACGTCACGATCATGATGAGAATTAATGATCGGAGGCGCTGATTTCATTGTGTGACGCCGGGACCGACCCAGCTGAAACCGGCTGAATCCGGAGCCCCCCGGACCAACTCCGCCCGCCCCACAGAGCACGGTAAGTCCGGCGCTGTGCGCGGGGGGCGGGGTATGTATGTGAGTCACGAAAGAGGGAGCGAGAACAAACGCCGAGGCGCTCAGGCACGGCAGCCCGGCCTGGCTAGGGAAGATGCCCCTTGGCTGGGGGCCTACATGTGGGGGAGGGCGGCCGCTTGGGCTGGTGCTCGCCTAGCAAACTCAGGCACGCATGCGCCCTACGATTCGGCTGTTCTGCTGCGGCAGACGTTGGCTGGACCCGTCTGCCGTTGAGAAGGAAGTACGCATGCGCACGACCTATGCGTGCTCGTATGGGCTAATAGTTGGCGCATGCTCCGAGGCTGTGGGACAGGTTGCGCTCGGCTGTACTGACTGCGCATGCGTATTTTCAGTCCGTTTGAGTGATTTCTGACTTCTCCCAGTCGTAGAGCGTGGCGTTGATTGATGCTCCGGGCACGCGCACGTTACTTTGTGCCCTGGCTGGGCCATGGGCGCTTGCACAACGCGGGTGGCCAAACTATTGGAAAATTTTGCGCGTGCGCAGTGAGGCCTGGGCTACTCGTGAGAGCTGTTGGGCTCTGTTTTCTAGCTGCAGTCGCCTAGTGTCGGAGCAGCGCACGTGGGCAGGGGTTGGGAGCGTCTATTCTGGATCCCCTTTCCTGGCTCTGCTGTATAAACAGTCACTGCTGGTAGCACGTGGGAACCTAGGCAGTGGGTGAAACTGTGTACAAGGTCCGTGGGGCCATTCAGTGGGAGTAATGGGGGTGGGGCTCGAAGCTCGTTCTTGTTTCCAGGGCGAGGACGGGGGTTGAGGAGGGCGCAGTGTGCTCACTTGCGGGGTAAGAGAGAAGGCAGGAAGTTGGGCAGATAACAATGCTGTGACATTTTAGCCCTTGCGTGTCTGCTGTTGAAGAGATATGGTGGGTGACATGCAAGTCTCCTGGCCTGTGACTTGGGGTGGTGCTCCGTGCCTGTGGTGGCTTAGGAGCCTCACTATGTCATGGATAGAACACAAATAGCAATAAAGATAATTGCTTTATGCTGCCTTTCAGAAGCCAAAGACATATCGTGTTTAATGAGGCTCTTGATGGTGTAATGTGTTAAGAATATGCACAATCTACTTGTGCTGGTAAAATTCTCTGTAAATGAGCTGACCAATTCTGAGTACTGCATTTGATTCAGTAGGTGTACCCATGTGAAAAGTTATAGATCTACTCTGATTGTTGCAAGATGAAGGCCTAAATAAATACGTTTTGTCAGGAAAGGTTTACTTAAAAATATTTTGACTTACCTATTTTTAACAACACTTTGTTGCAGAAGCTAAATGTCAATCAATATTCTTTAGTGCTTCCAATGAAGATCCTGTTTTGTGGTTTTTAGCAGTTAGTTGCTGATGGAACACCCTCAGAGTCTTAAAATATTTACAGCTCTAGATTTCCATATGTTCCTTTCTATTATTTGCAAGAATTGCTAATTCTGCTGGTTCTTAGTTTATTGTATCAATTGCCCCTTTTCTTTTCACACAAATACCACTGTCTTGTGTAGTAAGTAAAGTAAGAATGGCCATATTAGATCAGACCAATGGCCCATCTTGCTCAATATCCTGACTTCGAACATGGGCCATTACAGGGTGTTGCAGAAGGAATGAACTGGAACAGGCCATTATCAAGTGACTCATCCCTTGTCACATACAGGCCCGTACGTGTGTGTGCAAGGTGCGAATGCATGCCCCCCCCATGATCACCCAATTAAGTCTGAGGGGCATTCTGCAGCTTGAGCTCAGTCTCCTTCTTCCCCCCCAAAGCAGAGAGCCTGTGCTGGCACTCCAGCCTTCCCCCCCCTCCTCTGCCCTTCCCCCCCAGGTTGAATTGCTAGTGTCAGCTTTCCACTGGGGATGGGAAGAGGTGGAGAGAAAGCCTTGCTGTGTGATTCAGCTCATGGGGAAGAAACCCTCTCCCTCCCCCAGCTGGGGGGAACAGTAGTACACCTATGTGCTGCCTGGAGGCTTTTCCTATTGCTCCCATTGGCCGGAATCCGACCAATGGGAGCAGCAGGAGGCCATGTCTGGGACTGGTGTGGCATGTGAAGGCAAGTAAGTGGCCTCCACCCCCCTCATGCCAAGACTCCCACACCTGCAGCCCACTCATATGCCCCCACCTCCTGCTGAGACCCATCCCCAGCCTACTCCTGCACCCTGGCTGGATATCCCACCCCAACCTACTCCTGCACTCTCCCCTGCTCCTGGCCAGACACCCTATCCCCAGCCTACTCCTGCACCCCACCACTCCCTGTCGCTCCTGCACCCTCTCTCCTGGCCATACACTGCACCTTCCCTTGCTCTTGTCTCCTGCCCTTACCCAGACACCTTACTCCCAGCCTGCTCTGGCACCCTATCTCCCATCCAAACTTTGCACCCTCATCTATTCCTGCACCCCATCTCCTGCCAAAACCTTGTACCTTCAACACCACCTACACCCAACCTTCTGCCCAGATCCTGCATCCCCATTCCTGTGGTAGAGATGTAATAGTATAATTGATTAACCAATAAGAAAAAGCCTATTGGTTAATGCTATAGACTACATGCATTTCTCCCCCCCCCCCCCCCCCGCCCCCCAAGTATATTTTTCAGCACCTGGCTAGCAGCTCAGCTCAGTCCCTGTTTGCGCTGGGTCAAGGACCTACCCCCCCATTGTGGCTCTGCATTTAAAGTGTGTTAGGAGCCAGGCAGCCCAGCTGACACTGGATCCGGAAGCTCAACCTCCCCCCATTTCACCCCGGTCAGAGGTTACTGTCACCCCACGCTGCTGTCTCTGTATCAGAAGCAACAGCGTGGAGTGACAGGCAGCCGATCCGTGAGGGGCACTGTTTTTTAAACTGACTCTCCTCGCAGACAAGCTCTCACCTGGCATCCCACGCTGCTGCCTCTGATACAGAGGCAGCATCCTGGAGTGGCAGGAGCCTCCTCTGGAGTGGGGCCAGAGCAAACTGGCTGCTGGCCTCACCCCCGGGCCTGTAGCATAGTCGAGTAATCAGTAAGAATTCATGAGGTTAATCAACTATTCAATTGGATGATATTTAACATCCCTACTTGCTGGCAACCTAGTCCTGCACCTTGAACCTTCCATATTTGTCCTAACCCGGGGGGCGGTCCACAAAATCCACTAACCCTGGAACCCCAGAAGAGTAAATCTGTGGTTGGTTCTGCTTTGGACAGGAGCTAGGGATGTTAGCGACTAGTGGACTACCCGATAAGCTTATGCTTACTACTAGCCTCCTGCGTCCCTCCTTGCTACCTCTATCAGGGTATGTCTACACTACAGAGGGTTTTTTTTGGGGGGGGGGAAACAGCCGTTTTTCCAAAAAAACTTCACTTGCGTTCACACTGCAATCACGTTCTTCTGAAAGAAAATCGAAGGAACAAAGAGGTTTTTCCAACATTGATAATCCTCATTCCGAAAAAGGCTTCTTCCCCATAGAAGGAGCTCTCTTGGAAAAAAATGTGTATGGATAGGGAAGAAGGTGCTCTTTCAAAAGAGGAGGAAAGAGGAAAAAGCACAGGTGCCCTGGTGGCCACTTGGTCCATAGAAATCACAGCTTATATGCGAGATAGCGTCCACAGTGAACGGATGCTGTCTTTCAAAAAAGCAGATCGCTTTTTCAATGCACTTTTGCAGTGTGGCTGCTCTCTTTTGGAAGAAGTTTTTCCAGAAGATCTCTTCTGGAAAAGCTTCTTCCGAAAGAAGCCTGCAGTCTAGACGTAGCTTGAGAAGCAGCAAGGTGGGGGGAACTGGGATAGAGGAGGCTGCTGCTCAGGATAGTTAAGACCAAAGTAGACTGTGAAGACTTCAAAAAAATCTCACCAAACAAAGTGATTGGGAAACAAAATGGCAAATAAAATTTTATGTTGATAAATGTAAAGTAATGCACATTGGGAAAAAATATTCCCAACTAACGTACAATATGATGGTGAATAATTTAGCTATAATTACTCGAGAGAGATCATGGAGTCCTTGTGGATAACTTTCTGAAAACATCCACTCAGTGTGCAGTGGTAGTCAAAAAAGCAAGCAGAATGTTAGGAATCATTAAAAAAGGGATAGAGAATAAGACAGAGACTAACTTATTGCCTCTATATAAAACCATGGTACACAGACATCTTGAATACTGCATGCAGTTGTGGTCGCCTCATCTTAAAAAAAAAAAAGGTATGTAAGCATTGGAAATGGTTCAAAAAAGGGCAACAAAAATTATTAGGGATTTGGAACAGGTTTCATATGAAGAGACATAAAAAAGATTAGGACTTTTCAGCTTAGAAAAGAGGAGACTAAGGGGGGCATATGATAAAGGTCTATAAAATCATGACTGATGTGGAAAAAGTGAATAAGGAAAAGTTATTATTCCTACAACATAAGAACTAGGGGTCTCCAAATGAAATTAATGGGAAGCAGGTTTTAAACCAAATATATATATTTACACAGTGTACAGTCAACCTGTGGAACTCCTTGCTAGAGAATGTTGTGAAGACCAGGACTTCTAAAAGAACTAGATAAATTCAAGAAGGCTAGGTCCATCAATGGTTATTAGCCAGGATGGATAGGAATGGTGTCCCTAGTCTCTGTTTGTCAAAGACTGAAAATGGATGACAGGAGAGGGATCACATGATGTTTACCTGTTCTGTTCACTCCCTCAGGGGTATCTGTTATTGGCCACATTTGGAAGACTAGGTGGACCTTTGGTCTGACCCAATATGGCCATACTTATGTTCTTACGTAAATTAAAGCGGTCTTTTGCCCGTATGCATATTTCTCCTGGCTTATTTGTGGACTTCTCAAATAAGAAGGTTAGAGCCTAAATAATAGTGTCTCAGACTTTTATGTACTTGTAGCAATTATCCAGCCATACAAACTGATTTATGCTTCTCAAAAGGAAATAAGTGAAATATAATATTGGGTAAACCATAAAGATCATAGAGAGAATTTTTCCATTGCAAACCTACTTGTGGAAGTTACTATTAGGCTGCGTCTAGACTGGCAAGATTTTGTGCTTAAGTGGCCACTTTTGCACAAAAACTTGCCAGCTGTCTACACTGGCCGCTTGAATTTGCGCAAAAGCACTGACGTTCTAATGTAAGAAATCAGTGCTTCTTGTGCAAATACTTTGACACTCCCGCTTGGGCAAAAGCCCTTTTGCGCAAATGCTTTTGCGCAAAAGGGCCAGTGTAGACGGGCAACTAAGACGTTTTGCGCAAAAACAAGCTAAATGGGGGGAGGGGGGGGGAAGCCCTATGGGCACTCTGAGGCTCCGTAGCCAGGATCAGCTTCCCGGACTTCCTGGTAATCTGATCCCTCTTAAAGCAGACGCAGGCTGCTGAGGTCACCAGGCAGGACCCTTCCTTGGACCTCCGGGCTGAGGTCTGCCACATGGCCCCTGCCGTCCTCAGCAGCCACCCTACAGCAGGATGGCAGCTCCAGGTGGGGATCAGCCATCTGCACTCCCAGTGCAGGAAGCCCCCCAGGGGCTGCAAACGAAGGGCCCCATCCTGGTCATTGGGGGAGCTGGACAGCCTGCTCGACCTCTAGCAGGAGGAGGAGGCCCTCCATAACACCCGCTCCCAGTGCCAAAAGGCAGACATCTTCGCCCGCATGGCCCAGGCGCTTGTCCAGCAGGAACATCCAGCCCGGACCTTCGAGCAAGTCCGGGCTAAAGTCAAGGAGCTGCGCCTGGGCTATGTGCGGGCCAGCGAGGGCCAGGGGTCAGGAGCAGACACCTGCCCTGACTATGACCGGCTCCACGCCATCCTGGGCCAGCCAGCCCCACAAGCCACAGAGGTCCCCATCGACAGCAGCATGCGCCCCCCTGTCACCAGGACCACTGAGGCGGGGGAAGGGGACAGCAGTGCGTCGGAGGATGAGGCCAGCACTGCCACCCAACAGGCCCCCTCCGGCAGCCCCGATGTCTCGGAGGCCAGGGAAGGATCCACCGGTGAGTGTTGCACTTTGCATTCACAAGGGCAGGGGGAGGGGGGAGCCAGGCGCCTGGAGGGGGAGGGGGAGAGCATGTCACTCAGGCCACGTGAGCTGCACTCTGTGTAGCATTAGGCAGTAAGCAGCACGTGCAACCACGTGCAGCCTGGTGACCAAGCGGCATGTGGCTGCAGCAGGCAGTTCCAGGGCATGCCTGGGACCGTGCTGCTCACGCACATCCGGCAGGACCAGGGGGGAAGGGTGGATGCTGCCTGGAACCAGCCAGGGCCCCAGGGACTCAGCCCAGAGCCCGCACCTCCGCAAGGGTGCAACATGCAGGACGGCAACACTGTCCCATGCCTGGCTGTGAGGCACAGCCAGCTGCTTCTGGGAAAACCTCAGCGTCACAGCCCTGTGAACGTGGCCCCCACTGAGCCCCTCGCCTGCTCCCGGTGCCTTGGCTGACTTCCCGAGGAAAGTCCCCACTGCGGCCACACATGTCCCTGGTTAAGTGTGGGAGGGATAGTGGGAGGGAGAGGGGGGAGGAGCACTCGGGCCACCCCTAGGGCTGCCTGAGTTTTGCTGCAAGGATGGGATACTCCCCAGTCACTCTCCTGGTTCCGTCCAGGAGATATCCCACACGATAGGGATCTGAGAGCCCAGACCACGTTTGCTAGATGTGCTCCCAGGCACTGTGTGGGGATTCATCTCGCTCCCTGTCAAACACCAGTGATTAGCCCAAAGCCTCACAGCCTCCATCAGCAGGGAGTTCCACAGGTTAACACAACACAAGCACCCTCCAACCCTCCACGGGGCCAGGACACAGACCGGTGGTTACAATACATGGAGGAGGACCCTACTCCAGGGGCTGTCCTCTTTGCAAACATACAACACGGAGAGCAGGGGGGGAACCGAGTGGGCCCAAGCCACACTACTATGGTGTCACCTGGGCTCAGGAGTGGGGTGGAGGGCATGTGGGGACAGTGGTCGGCCTGCCTGACTGACCCATCCTTTCTTCTCTTCCCTGCAACAGGACCAAGCACAAGCCGGGGACCCTCAAGTCCGGCAGCCGCAGCACCCCCAGCCGCCCAACTACTGAGGGAGCGGCTCCGTCACCGGGACCAGCTCCTTCGGCGCCACGTGCAGGCCGTCGAGCGCATCGAGGCTGCCATCACTCGGCGCGTGGAGGCAGACCTGCAGTAACGCCAGGAGGCCTGGGCCAGTGTGTGAGGATGGCCGACTCCATGGCATGGCCTTGCCCCACGCGCCTGCCATCCCTCCCCTACCACTGCTCCTGCTTCTTCCCCTCCTGTCCACCTCCCTGTATAGCCTGTCCCGATGCAGCCTGCCCCCCATGTCCAGGTCTGTCCCCGCAGGAGCGGTCGCAGGGGCCACCCTTCCCAAGAGTAGCTCCTCCCCCTCCCAGTTCAAGGTCTCCTCCCCCTTGTAAATAAAAAGATACAAGTTTTTCTGTTCTTCTTTGAGTAGTGTCCCCGTGGGTGCTTCTCTCTAGGTGAAGGGTCGCCCTGAGCTGCAGATCGGAGCTTTGTATAGCAGTTTCCCCTCTTGAGCCACGCATGGTGACTCAACCTCCTCCCTTTCAGTTCCTCTTTAACTGCCCTCGTCAGCGGACGGAGCAGCCAGGAGCTCCCTGTCAGACTGACTGACTACTTTCCCCTTAGTTATTTAGGCATAGTTAGCTTCCCCTGTTTTATCCAAGTTACTCTTTCCTTGTTTTTTATAAAAAAAGAAAAAAACAAAAAACAACTAGAAATAGGAAAAATAGACTTAATTAAATCCCCCCCTCAGGGGGCTTGAACTTACCTCAGACCGGGACTCCGGTAAACCGGCTTTCTCCTGCCTGTCAAAACAAGAAACACATAAAGACTTAAAAAAAGAAGAAGAAGAAGCAAAACCACATAAACTATAATAATATAGAAGATAAATATAATAATTTCAAGAGGGAGAGAGCCCGCAATGTCCGGCTCCTCAGGTTTTAAAAAGTGCGGTCAATGCCGGGACCCAATGCCGGCTTCAGATGGCCACTCGGACTGCATACGGTGTTTGGGGGAGACCCACTCTCCCCACAACTGTACCCGCTGCAATTCCCTGACGGCGAGAGCAAGAAAAGACCGTGAGCTCCGCCTCAGGATGATTTTATTTGAAAAAGCTCTACAGCCTGTGGGAGAACAATCTGCGCTGCGGCAAGAGCCTCCGTCGCCTTCCAAAAATGCCCCGAGACCAAGAGCCTCTCCATCCCGCTCTCTTCCTCTCCCAAACACAGAGGAGAGGCACACCAGGCTGGGAAGTCCCCTGCCACTAAGGCTTCGGGGCGATCCTCCCACTCCGCGCCGGCATCGGGGCGCTCAACAGCTGAGCGGCCCCAGGAGTGCTCTAAGCAGCTGGCACGGCATGAAAAGCCGGTGCCGCATCAAAGCGCTGTGCTGCTTCCAGCCCCGGCGCCGCTTCAAGCCTCTGCGGCGCCGAAAGCTACACCACGGCTTAAAGCTGCGGTGCCTCTTAAAGTCACGGCACCGCAGCAAAAGGATGGACAGCCTCTGAAGCCACTGGCACCAGCTGATGCTCCGCTGGTCCTCCCACAGCCAGACAAGCAGCCAGATGAGGCTGCTAGGGATCAGCCCCAACAAGAGACTGATCCATACAGCAGGCATCATTATCTGTGCCTGCCTTCTACTTCTTACTCTCCTGGGAGGTCTCCATCAAGGCAATCACCTCCCAGGTTGATATCACCGTTGTCTCTTCACGACGCTCCCCTTTCGGATGGTGACCACCGCACGGTCTATTCCTCGCGACATCCGTCATCTGGGAAGGCTCGCTTCCCACCATTATAGGGCTCCACCACAACATGGCCCATGGCACCCATACTGGCCTTACCCACCTCCAACTTATCCACCACAATGGGGACCATGGAACACTGGGAGCCATATGGACACTGCTCCCTACCTCGTTCCACTGCATCCCGGAGAAGTTTGCCTCGGCCACAACCCCTACCTCCAGCAAGTTTTTCGGAGGATGAGGTGGAACAAATCTCAGACAATGACTCACATACTCAGTCAGTAAACGTCACATACTCTGATGCCCTTGATGCACAACCAGAGGACGCCGTAGTACCATCAGACACTGGAATGATTGACGATCTAAAACAGTTTCAAGAACTATTCAAGAGAGTAGCGACAAGCCAGAATGTCTCCCTGCAAGAGGTGCAGAAGAAACAATACCAATTGTTAAAGAATCTACATCCGACACTACAGGGCAAGATTGCCCTACCCATAGACGAGGCAATCATGGAGACCTCAGAAGATCTGTGGAAGACGCCTGCATCCATCCAACCAACTAACAGGAAAATTGACAGAAATTACTTTGTCCTCTAAAAAGACAACGAGTTTCTCTTCACTCACCCACAACCTAACTCACTAGTCGTGGACTCAGCACAACAACGAGCGAAGCTTCCACAATCTAGGATGCGCAAAGCAGACAAGGACCACAAAAAGTTGGACTCCTTTGGCAAGAAAGTATATTCCTCTTCAACCCTACAACTCAGAATATCAAATTACTCTGCTCTCTTAGCAAGTCACAACTTTGACAACTACTCAAAACTGGGAGAACTAATGACGCATCTCACCGACTCCAAAAGACCCATCTTAAAATCAGTAGTTCATGAGGGCCATATGATCGCCCGCACCACTCTCCAAATGGCAATGGATGTAGCTGACACTGCAGCCCGAGTTACAGCTACAGCGGTGGTGAGGCGTAGAGCTTCTTGGCTCCAGTCATCTGGAGTTCCCCGCGAACTCCAGCCCAAAGTGTAGGACTTGCCATTTGACAAACAAAAGCTATTTGTAGCCACTACGGACGAAATGCTCCACAACAGCAAAAATTCTAAGTCCACACTTCGCATGCTACCCTATATAATTCATACAATCGATATCGGTATGGACAATACAATTGACCACAGAGGCCTTATGAAGACAACAGACCAAGACAGCGAGGTCCCAGAAGGCAACCCAACCAAGCCCGCCCGCTGGCTAACCAACCATCTAAGCAGCAAATTTGAACATTTGCTCGAGGGTCTGCAAGACCTCCCGTTCGATCTAGCACCTCAACATGGCCATCTATTCAACCACCGTTTGCGTGCCTTCCTCCCACAGTGGGAATCCATAACATCGGACCGCTGGGTCCTAGAGATAATTTGAGTTGGCTATGCCATCCCTTTTATTTCTATCCCTCGTCCCTTTTCATGGACCACTCTCACGAAACCCTTCTAAAACAAGAAGTCAATCGGCTCCTTGTCATTGGGGCTATAGAAAGGGTACCCCGAGAGTTCCACAGGAGAGGGTTTTACTCGAACTATTTCCTGACTGAGAAAAGAACAGGAGGTTGGAGACCACCCCTCCCACAGACGCTACCTACGCTTCACGTTGGGACTAGACCATTTCCAGTACAAGGTTCTTCCCTTTGTTCTCTCATCAGCTCCGAGGGTATTTTCGAAGGTACTGGCGGTCGTAACTGCATATCTCAGACAGCAGAACGTCATATTTCCCTATCTAGACAACTGCCTTCTAAAGGAATCTTCATACGCCGAAACCACCTCTATGATACATACGACCACAGCCCTCCTCAGTCATCTAGGCCTTCTAATCAACCAAGACAAATCAATTCTGCACCCGGTTAAAGATATAGTGTTCATTGGCGCATGCCTGGACTCAGTTACAGCCCGGGCATACCTACCTCAGCAACGCTTTGCAACTATGCAAGAAATTATAAATGGGATGCTCACAGTTCCTACCACCACAGTACTTACATGCCTCCAACTAATGGGACACATGGCTTCCACCACCTACGTAGTCCACCGTGCTCGTCTGCACTTTCGATGTTTTCAGCTCTGGATTGCAACCGTTTATATCCCATCACGACACCCTCGAAACAAAACGGTTGCTATCCCACCAGACGTGCTCGCATCCTTACGATGGTGGACAGTGCCAAACAATCTTCTGGCGGGGGTTCCGTTCCGACAAATCGAACCCATTATCCAAATCACCACAGATGCTTCCCTGCTCGGCTGGGGGGCTCATATAGAGGGTCACGAAGTTCAAGGCAGGTGGTCCCCAAACGAGACACTCTTACATATCAATCTCCTCAAATTGAGGGCAGTAAGGAATGCCTGTGCACACTTTGCCTCCGACATCACCAATCACACAGTCCGCATCCTAACGGACAACAGCTGCATGATGTTCTACATAAACAGACAGGGTGGAGCCCGCTTCCACTCTTTATGCGCGGCGGCTATTCGCCTGTGGAACGCATACATCCGCAACCAAGTCACCCTGATAGCATCCTACCTGCCCGGAGTGAACAATACCAAAGCGGACTCCCTCAGTCGAAACTTCACCTTAGACCACGAATGGGAGTTACATACGGAGGTGACAAACTCAATTTTCCACCAATGGGGATGGCTATTGATAGACCTCTTTGCTTCTACTCAGAACACCAAATGTCCCCAATTCTGCTCACATGTGGGACTTGGCAAACACTCTCTGGGGGATGCCTTCCTAATCAAATGGACAGCCCCCCTACACTACGCCTTTCCTCCCATACCGCTCATCCCAAGAGTTCTGCGCAAGATCCTGAGAGATGAAGCCCTAGTCATCCTGATTGCACCATCATGGTCTCGCCAAACCTGGTCTCCCCAAACCTGGTACCCATAACTTCACAGGCTAGCGGTCCACTCTCCCCACCCACTACCATACCGGATAGACCTACTATTTCAGGACGACGGCAGGATACTGCATCCACAACTCAATACCCTGCATCTTCACACATGGCTTCTCTCTGGTTCTCGGAGGTAGAAGAGCGCTGCTCCCAGCGAGTAAAAGACGTCCTCCTCCATAGCAGGAGACAGTCTACTCGAAAAACTTACCAACAGAAATGGACACGTTTCTGTCACTGGTGTCAGCGAGCCAAAGTGGAGCCCCGGGCCTCACCACTAAATACCATCCTAGACTACATTCTGGACCTTAAAGCATCAGGCCTGTCAATCTCCTCTCTAAGAGTACACCTCTCTGCAATAGCAGCATTTCATACCTTGGTGTACGGCTTCTCCATTTTTAACCATTTTATTACGAAGAGATTCCTCAAGGGACTCCAGAATGTGTACCCACCACATAAGGCCCCACCCCCTTTGTGGGACCTAAATCTTGTTTTGAACTGCCTCACCAGACCTCCTTTTGAGCTACTGGCAACAGTACCACTTCCTTTCCTTTTTATGAAAGTCTGTTTCCTCTTAGCCATCACCTCCGTCAGGAGAGTGAGCGAACTCAGAGCATTAATGTCAGAACCTCCTTACACAGTTTTCACAAAGGATACGGTCATACTTAGACCTCACCCCACGTTTTTGCCAAAGATCTATACAGAATTCCATCTCAATGAACCGATCGTATTACCTACCTTTTTCCCAAAACCGCATTCTTCACAGACAGATGCTAGCCTGCACACTTTGGACACCTGTAGGGCTCTGGCCTTCTTCCTAGAAGAACAAAACCATTTTTGTAAATCTGAAAGACTTTTTATCTCCATCGCTGAATGATCGAAAGGGACACCAATATCATCGCAACGAATCTCAAAGTGGATATCGACATGTATAATCAAATGCCAGTCTCTGGGCAATAGACCTCTACAACAGCCACCATGAGCGCACTCTACTCGAGCCACGGCTGCTTCTACAGCCTTTCTGGGCAACATCCCCTTAAGAGACATTTACCGGGCAGCAACATGGTCTTCAGACCATACTTTTGCTAAACACTACGCTATCCTTCCACAACTTAAGAGTGATTCAGCAGTTGCCACAGCAGTACTCTCTACCACTGCTAAACAATGACTCTTGCTCCTTCCAGCCTTACATTGAATACTGCTTTGTAGTCACCTACAGTGGAGCACCCACGGGGACACTACTCGAAGAAAAGGGAGTTACTCACCTCGTGCAGTAACGAGTGTTCTTCGAGATGTGGGTGCTCCACGACCCTCCCTATCTCCTCTCTGCTCCGAGTCAAAATTCTCGGGCGGAGATGAGGAACTGAAAAGGAGGGGGTTGAGTCACGCTCCTCAGGAGGTGGGAAGGGCTCGAGACGCCTCCTGGGTATGCGTGGGCTCAAAACGGGAAACTGCTGTACAAAGCTCCGATCTGTGGCTCAGGGCAATCCTTCACCTACAGTGGAGCACCCACAGTGACACACATCTCGAAGAACACTCGTTACTGCACAAGGTGAGTAACTCCCTTTTTCAAACCAAACTATGGTGGTGGTTATTGGGAGGGGAGGGTGAAGGGTAGGGGATGGGAGGGAGTTGTATGGGGAGACCGAGGCGACCCTACTATGGGGCCTATGCAAACATGTCCGTCAGGGCCTCCCAGATGCACACTCCATCCTGGAGCGCCTGGCAGATGGCAGCTGTGTGGGGTTGTTCATAAGTCTGTGCCTCAGCTGCCATCCATGCAGGGAGGAAGGCCTCCCCGCTCCGCTCCACAACGTTGTGGAGCACGCAGCACGTGGCCACTACCTCCGTTGCATTCCGCTCACCCATCTGGAGGCGGGTGAGCAAACAACGGAAGCGGGCTTTTAAGCGACCGAAGGCGCACTCCACTTGATTCCGGGCCCGGTTGTGCTGGTTGTTGAACTGGGCCCGGTTCTGGTTTGGCCGCCCCGTGTTTAGCCAGGGCAGCAGGGGGTAGGTTGCGTCCCCGATGATCCAGATGGGCATAGGCACATCCCCGACAGTCAACTCCCGCCGGGGGAAGTAGGTGCCCGCCTCCAGCCTGGGAAACAGTCCGGAATTGCGGAGGATGTGGGCGTCGTGTGCCCTGCTGGACCAGCCCGCATAGACGTCCAGGAAGCGGCCCCGGTGGTCCACGAGGGCCTGGAGAACAATCGAGCAGTACCCCTTCCTGTTCATGAAATGGGCTGCTCGATGCTCCGGGGCCCGGACGGCGATGTGGGTTGCATCCAGGGCTCCTCCGCAGTTGGGGAACCCGAGGGCAGCGGGCAGGCGGATCACTCTTGGGAGCAGGACATCGTTGATGGCGTGGACGACCTGCAGAAGGGTGCAGAGAAACACAGGGGAACACATCACATAAGGCAGGGGTGAGTGCGCTCCCTTCCCCCCCCCCCCCGTGATTCCCTCTGTCCTCGCGCGCACACACACACACACCAGGGTCCCCACGCCCCCCCACCAGCAGGCCTGTGCAAGGAAGGGACGGGCCAAATCCCTGGATGACCCAACCTGGAGTATTGGCTGCTCCTGGGCATGGAGTGCAGCACCCTCCCCCCACCCCACTCCTCCTGGGACTTATCTCCATGATGATGACACCAACGGTGGATCTGCCCACCCTGAATTGGTGTGCCGCCGATCTGTAGCTGTCCGGAGTGGCCAGCTTCCAAAGTGCGATGGGGACCCTCTTCTCGACAGGGATGGGTGCCTGCAGCCGGGCGGTGGCTCTCTGGAGCGCAGGGGCAAGCCAGGCACACAGCTCCAGGAACGTCCGCTTTCACATGCGGAAGTTCCGGAGCCATTGCTGGTCGCCCAATTGCCCCAGGACCAGCTGGTCCCACCAGCCCGTACTGGTGTCCAGTCTCCACAGTGGCCTCTCCACCCTGGGGTGGAGATGCCACAGGGACGCCATGGCCTCCCTGGTGAGGGAGTCCAAAGCAGTCTGTACCTCCTGGTCCTGGAACAGGAGAGCACCAGCTGCAGGCGCTCCAAAATGGCCGGCAGGGGCCAAAGCAGGCACATGGCCACCCCTGGCTCCATGGCAGACAAAACAAGGCAAAAGAAAAAAAAACAGGCAAAAGGACTAGGTGGCAAAAGGCAGTGGTGTCCAAAAGGCAGAGGGCAACCACCAAAACTGCTATGGCTGTCAGTCTCTTTGTCCTAAAGCATGCAGCAGGAGAGAAACGGCTGTCCAGGGAGATCCCTTTAAGCACGTATCTCAAAGGAGCTCCAGCCCCCGCCCCCTTTTGCCCTCTGAAAAATGGTTCTGGACTTCTGCTTTTGTGCAAAAGTGCATCATTATAACGATAACGCCGTGCCAATCTAGATGCACTTTTGCGCAAATACTTAACGGAAAAACTTTTCCGTTAAAAGTATTTGCGCAAAATCATGCCAGTCTAGACGTAGCCTCTGGGTATTCAGAAACATTAATGTTTTCTGCTGGAGAACTCGATTGCAGTGAGTTGAAGTTTTCTTCATTGTGGAGTAATGAAGTAGTGCCCAGTGTAATTGGGTTTGTTAATGTGTAGTCCTTTACATGATTAGCTGATAAGCCTGGGCTCAGTTGTTAATTCTAATGACTACGTGCTCCCTCCCTTTCCTGCATCTGTGTCAGAGGCAGGTGGAGTGGGAGCTGTTGCCAATGAAGAGCCTCAGTTTTCAGGGGCAGCAGCAGGGGGAGGCAGAAGCTAGCTTAAAAGCTGGTTCCCCTTGAGCACCTACTTCTACCTACCCCTTCTGCTTGTAAACATCTAACGGCTGAAAAATTCAGGGATTACATAATTACAAAAATAAATGTTTACTATATCCATAATATGAATGAATTCTAGAACATATATTGGAGACCAAAACAGTTACATTTTGTGAGGTAGTGGTATCAGCAAATATATTTTACATTCATTTTTTTTTTTCAGTTCTGTTTACTGATAGTACTTGGGAGCCTCTTTATTTTAGTGATAATTTTTTCCAGGACAATTATTGATTTACAAGTAAACCTGGATGTTTGGTTATGGAAAAAAAGCTAAGGTAGTAAAATTGCACTACAAATGATGTGCCACAGGAACTTATGGATTTTTATATTAAGTAAGTTGGCATATTTTACAGTAGCTGCTGGGCTAGTACAAATATGGTGTTTATTTACTAATAATTTATTTATTCAACATCAACATTATGCACATGCTTATTTTGGTGGCTTATTTTTAGAGGATTTTTCTTCTCTATTGTAGTAGTTTGAAACCCTTATTACTTTCACTAGCTGGTCATCTGAAGAAGTGGGATGTGCCCACGAAAGCTCATGATACCATCTACATGTTTTGTTAGTCTATAGAGTGCTACCAGACTGCTTGTTGTTTTTTAAGTTTGCTTAGTTTCACTTGGTCTGTTTAACATAACTATAGCATTTAAAAGAAAATATTTCTCATTTTTGTCAGTGCAGCTCAAGAAAGTTAATATAGTTGCATCAAATCTGGTAACTTTTATAAAGTTTAAAATTTTAAACAAGTACTTGAGGCTCTAGCTATGAGTTTCATTGCTATACTTCTGAAATGTGAATTAATCATTGACACAAATCCAGTGTGAAAAGCACCAGGGCTATGTCTACATTGGCATGATCTTGCCCAAATACTCTTTAATGCAAGAGTTCTTGCGTTAAAGTATTTGCACAAGAGAGTGTCTACACTGGCATGTGCCTTTGCACAAGAGATTTGCTTTTGCACAAGAAATTGATGTTACCTCTCTACACTGGCCTCTTGCGCAAGAACACTTGCGCAAGAGGACTTATCCCTGAGTGGGAGCGTCAGAGTATTTGCGCAAGAAGCACTGATTTCATATGGTAGAACATCAGTGATCTTGCTCAAGAACTCTCCGCCAGTGTAGACAGGCAGCAGGTAGACACAGCCCAGGAGTAAAACTGACTTCCAACTAAACTTATTTTAGTAGCTGGAAAAGAGATGTTGCTGGTTGCACCTTGGGTACTTGTAATTCTGCTTTAATAGTAGTTAACAACTGGCATACCTTGTATGACAGAATCTCAGGTCTTCCTACTGTTAATGCTGCAAATAGTATCCCTTTTTGGCAAAGTGGAAAACTTGATTTTTGCTTACTATTGAGTTCCTAAATTGAGACTAGCAAGATGGATACTATTTTTTAAAATCTCTTACTGTCTCACAAGACATTTGTTTTGTCATCTTTTTACGAACATAGACTCTAAACTTTCCTCATTCCTGGGTTTTGCTTTATTTGTAACTCAAAATACAAATACAACCAATTATAAACCTCAATTAAAGCTTTATCTCCAGTTTTTGTCTTTTTTTTTGTTTGTTTTTACCCTAGTACTTCAAAACATTTACAGCAAGATTGCAAGCTGTCTGGTGGCTAAAGGGTATTCCAGTGGTGCCCAGCAGTGCTGAGTGAAAATCAAGGAGCTGAGGTAGTCCTACCACAAAGCAAAGCAGATGAGCAGATGATCTGGTGTAGCTCCTCACACATGCTGCTACTGCATGCCATTTTGGGGCGGGGTCCCAGCCAGCTTCCCCAGTTTGACCGTGGAGTCTGGCGAAGAAACCTCTGGTGTCAGCATGGAGGACGATGTGGTGGCATAGGAAGAGGAGAAGGAAACTGGTCAGCCAGCAATTCCCTGAGAGCCAGGAGCTGTTCATGCTGCTAGGGCCAGACCCCTCCTCCCAGGCAAACACAGACT
Source organism: Pelodiscus sinensis (assembly GCF_049634645.1). Classification (NCBI taxonomy): domain Eukaryota; kingdom Metazoa; phylum Chordata; order Testudines; family Trionychidae; genus Pelodiscus; species Pelodiscus sinensis. The sequence goes on from NC_134723.1 coordinate 16,013,344, forward strand.
CCAGGGAGGGCACATCTATTGAGTTCACAAACTTTTTCTAACTACAAGTGGTTTAAGGCAATGGGGTGTGATGCGTGGTGTACTCTGTGCCTACATAGCACAGGGGGCACAGAACAGTTTGCTAATGTGTCTGCAGATGGAGTGGAAGTCTTGCCTGCACAGCTGCATAAAGCTCTCAGATAGGAGAGCTTCTCACATGGTTTTTGGGGAGACCTGCCTTATTCCATCCTCCATGGTAAGACACCTTTCCACACCAAGCCATAAGAACAGCTTCTGCCCTAGCTGGCCCCTTACCATGCCTGCCTGTCTCCAGATCGAGTGTGTCATGATGGTCCCTCCTCTGCACCTGCCTGCTTTAAAATAAACATTAGATGTTGCACGGAACACATCTCCATTGTCTTTATGGAGATCTTTGGTGTAGGCTAAGAGTTTAGGGGTATACTAAACACAACGGCTGCATCTACACTGGCAATCTTGCCGCCTGTTTACACTGGTGGGGAGTTCTTGTGCAAGAACACTGACGTTCTAATGTATGAAATCAGTACTTGCGCAAGAACTGTGATGCTCCCGCTCAGGAATAAGCCCTCTTGTGCAACTGTTCTTGCGCAAGAGGCCAGTGTAGACGGGCAATGTTAATTTCTTGTGCAAGAAAGCCTGATGGCTAAAATGGCCATTGGAGCTTTCTTGCGCAAGAGAGCGTCTACTGGCACGGATGCTCTTGCGCAAAAGCAAATCTCTTGTGCAAAGGCACATGTCAGTATAAACGCTCTCTTGCGCAAATACTTTTAACGGAAAAACTTTTCCGTTAAAAGTATTTGCGCAAAATCATGCCAGTGTAGACGCAGCCAATGTATCTCCTATAGCATCTGCCTTCGTAACTTTTCATTGCAGCTGGTACTGCAGCCAGCTCAGTGTATACTCCCCCTCTTCCAGCATCTTCCCTCCTGGCTCAGATCTGCAGGCAAAAGTAGACAAGGGAGGACATGTTCTGGGAACAGATGGCCTGCATGAACTCCCTTATGAAGGAGATGAGGGCAGAATTCCTGGACTGCATCATGGAATGCCAGGAAAGAAGAGCTACCAGGGAGCAGCAGGCAAGACAGCAGGAGACCATGTTTGCTTCCCTTACCCCTGTTATGGAGTGCCTGCCTTCATGCCTGATGAAGGGTTCCTCCCAGAACCCTGTCTTACCCAATGACAACCCTAGTATCCCCCCTCCTGTGCTTTTTCATTGTTCCACTCCCAGGGACTCAAAGGGTCGCTGGGGCTCCAGGACATGGGGAAGGAATTCAAGGGCAGCCATATCCTCTAGGACTTTGGGAAGCAAAAGGCAGTTTTACTCGTATTCCTGAGTCTTCTTCCCCACTTTGAGTTCCCACTTCTTTCCTTTTCCTGCTGTTTTCCCCAAATAAAAACTGTTCTTTGAACAATAGCCTCTTTATTGGTTGAACTGCAGGGGTGGGATGGGGGATTAAAGGCGAATACAGGGGCAGTTTAAGAGCCATGTGGAAGAGTCACGAAACTGGTCTTGCATAAAACTGTCCTTCTGGGCCTCTGACTTGCACTATCCCTTGCTGTACTCCTTGTGGCACTGGTGTCTGGCTGCTCAAACTCTCTGGCTAGGCACTCTGCCTTAGCATCTTACCCTGCCAGATAATCTTTGTGCGAGTAAGGAGAAAACTTATGGCGCATACAACAGGCAGCCACCACAAAAGGAATGTTGCCTTTGCTGAGGTCCAGCCTAGGCAGGAGACTCCTAAACCTACCTTTTAAACCTCCAAATGCACATTCAACCACCATTCTGCACCTGATCGGCCTGTTGTTGAACTGGTCTTTGCTGGGGTTCAAGCTACCCTTGTAAAACTTCATGAGCCACGGGAGCAAGGGATAGACTGGGTTGCCAAGGATCACAATAGGCATTTCCACCTCTCTGACCCTGATTTTTCTGTCCGGGGGGGGGGGGGGGGGAGTGCCACAGTACATCTTTTGGAAGAGGCAGGAGATCCTAAAGATGCAGGCATCATGCACCTTTCCCAACCGTCCCATGCTGATGTTGGTGAAACAGCCCTTGTGATTTACAAGCGTTTGCAGCACTATGGAGAAGTACCTTTTGCAGTTGATGTACCCTGTGGCAAGGTGATTGGGGGTCAAGATGGGGAGGTGTATTCCATCTGTTGAACCTCATTGCGGCAAAGCCATTCACTATGGTGTTCACTTTTCCCAGAGTCACAATCCTCAGTAACAGAATGTTATTGATCACCTTGGCTACGTGTATAACAGCCCCCACTGTAGATTTGCCCCATCCAGACTGGTAGGTGTCTGGTGTTACAAGCTTCCATAGGGTAATTGCCACATGCTTCTCCATAGTCATAGTGGGTCTCATTTGGGTATTCTGCTGCCTCAAGGCAGAGTAAGCTATTCATACAGTTCCAAGAAAGTGGTCTTGCACATTTGGAAGTTCTGCAGCCGCTGCTGATTGTCCCATCTCTGCATCCCATTCCGCAAAAAAGAGGCAGTATAGACGTAGTGATCGTGGACATGTGCTTTGGGTTTATTCAATAAACCTTAGATGCAAATTGTTCTAATAAAATAATGTTCATTTCTTCTCTTAGTGTTGGATCCTCTTTCCTTGGGCATCCAAAATCTCCATGAAAGTTAGTGAGTCAAAACATAACTCTTCTATATGGTTTGATTTCAAAATATCTGTGCTGTTATCTAATAATTTTCCTGACTGAATCTGGTGAATCTGTTTAGATAAGTGGATGGTAACCTATGGCCCATCAGGATTATCCTCTGATGAGTGTTTGCAGGCACATGACCCTTGGAGCTCCCATTGGCCACAGCTCACCATTCCCAGCCAATGGGAGTTGCACAGAGTACCATGGGATGTTCTTGTAGCTGCCTTTTGCAGCTCTCATTGGCCGGAAATGGTGAATTGTAGCCACTGGAAGCTGCAGGGGTCATGCCTCAATGTAAATAAACTGACTCGCTGCCCGCAAGCCCACGGAGTAGATTGATTTAAATCACCAAAAAAAATTGATTTAATTAAGTTACCTAAAAAGCTAAGGCTGTTCTTAAAGTATACTCAATTTTGGAATTAAACCCCATTGAACTCACTGGCAGTTATGTTTTTTGAGTAATCAAGTATAGAATGGGTTCCCTTGGAAGAGCTTAAGTTATGCTGAAGTAAAACAGGGAATAGACTTATGGTATCACCATTATCATCTGTGGCTATGATGTTCCAAAATAAGTCATGTATCCTCTTTCTATACATTTTTAGAGTGCATCTGTCTGTGTGTTTGTCTGCAAGCCTGTTTTTTCAAGAACACCTCCTAACTCTAGATTTCTCTTACTGCATTTTATACATGAGTGATAGATTCTAAATCTAACTAATTAAACAAGCTATAAGGATTAGCTAAGCTAAACTTTTTTTCACCTAACATCAAACACAGGAAATAGCTTGGGAATTTACTTGTCAAATCACAGTTACACCAAAAGGCAGAGAGAGAGTCTTGAAAAATGATGCATTGCAAAGGGAGTACTTTAGTTCTAGCTAGTTGATCTGCTCAGTTGTATTCACATCTTCATCCACATAATTTTCTCCCCATAGCAGGTTTCCTTATGATGTTTCATTTTTGCCCTACATCATCATCATCTTGTACTGCTTACACTTGGCACATTTTTCCTTTTTTACCCAGGGAACAATTTTCTTCAAAATATTCCCAGATAAGATCTCTCTTATGCCCACAAGCCATGGCAGCTTTTCTGTGGCAAATGTGTGGGGGAATATAAGAAGCTGTGTATGTGTGCGTGTGCTGAATGTCTTCCCCTTTTCTTTCCAGTCCACTCTACTGTTCCTTTCTATATTCCCTTTGTCCTTTCCTATGTATTGTTTCTGTGTCTTAAGACAATGTCTTAATTAACTCCTCTGCCGGGCTTGGTCCAGGCTCTCCACCACATAAGCACAGAACAAAAACAATTCTATCCATCTTGCATCTTTCTTTACACATGTTAGTTTTTAGCCTGCTGAAAAACTGAAATTAAAAGCCCAGAGCTTTCAAGAAGCAAGAGCTAGTAATTAGGCTGGACAGACTAGAACCACTAATTCATTTTCATGAGAAAATATAGTATGTTTATAATGAGATTTAATTGTAACTGTTACTTTAAATGAGATTTCATATTTTATTGATGATTTTAGAAAAATCAAAACATCCAATTTAAAAAATTTGATTTGAATAAATCTAGTCCTTTTAAATCCTTTTTTGGGTCCGCTCTTCAAGTGGGTTACCCTGATGGGTCATGTGCTTCCCACGGGTTGCCCACCCCTGGTTTAGATAGTAATCCTGAAAGCTATTGTTGAAGAAATAACAGAGTAAGAATCTCCCCCTCCCTATACACACACCTTGGAAAGCCTCCTGACTTATAACAAAGGGAGTATCTGTTAATTATCAAAAACTTTTGCGGAGGAAGGATTTGATCATTCAGTGGCTTTTTTTGAAAGGGGTCTGTTGCACGGATCTATTGAGATTTAGTATACATCTACCACATCTGTGTAGCAGCATAGTTGTTATTTTAAGCAAAGTATTTAAATAAGCTAACTTACATCTATGGAATTTCACACACAGCTATTAAACACCATAAAAACTGTGCACATGTTCAGTGCAGGTGAGAGATGTATTTGAAAGCCTTGATGGATGAAGTTCTCTCTCACTAGAGCACCTATATCAGAAGCAGGAACAAGCTGCCTACACACATTGGCTGCCAGCATTCTGCAGCACAGATACATTGGGCAAAAGGGAATTCTTTTAAGAGTAACAGCTAGTTCCAACTCCAGGTCCATTTTAGGGTTCTTCGTGAAATTTGCCAATAAATGAAAAGTGGTAGTGAGTTCTTAATGTGGGAATTGAAAGTGAGGCTTCTCCAAATTACTTTCCAAAAGGAGTCACTAACCATCCACTGGATAGGAATGACTTCAAATTCCTATCACGCTGAACTGGCTTGAAACTGGTGGCTGGCAGCTGAAATGAGCTGTAGCAATGTTCTGAGGCATCTGGTTCCCTAGTAAATGCTAATATTACACTTTTGAGAATGAGAGGCTTCCTGAAAGGTTGTTTCTTTGACTAAATATTTACCCTATGGCGGGGTGTGAGTGTGTGTGGGTGGTCACATAGGCAGGGTCTCCAACTGCACTCACAAGCAAAATCTCCCATTGTTTTTGCTGTTCTTCAGACAATTTCTATTAGGTTAAGTACTTGAAGAATAAAAACAAATATTAGCATAGCATCTTAATTCACTTCTAAAAGCAACATTCTGCAAGATAAAATTACTTAAACTATTTTAGAGTCCTTACAAACTTATATTTGTCACTCCCTTCAATATTCAGATCTATAGAGAGACCTCTTGCACATGCTTTATAAGATAAATTGTTAGGACATGCATGCTTTTAATATTTGTGTGAATCAGTATATAGTAAGAGATATCACATACTTTGTGAGTTATACAGTTGTTTGACATACAGTGGCATGTTGAGTTATCAGGGTTTTGTTTTCTGGCTCTGGGATCATATTCGGTTCTAGTCATGAGACAGTCAGCATAATCAAGTATAAAAGATCAATTTGGTTTTCACTGGAAAATTAACGTGGGCTCTTTATCACATTGGTTCCATTGATATCCAGGCAGCAGAAGATTCTTTGTACACATGGTCTAGTCCCCTGATAGGGACAAAGACCTACGGTCGGTCGGACACACACACACACACACGGACACACACACACACACACGATGAAGTTTAGGCCTGTCCTGTTAGACAACTGGGTTCTATATCTAGTGCTTTTTGTGGTGGCCTTATGAAAATTCGTATTACCTTATCTGTAAAATGGATGAATGATAGTTACTTCTCATATGAAATGGGTGTGAAGTTGTACTCATTGTTACAGGAGAGATGGCTTTCATAATCAGGGCCGGCTTTAGGAAGTGCAGGGCCCAGTTTGAACTGTTTTGGCCCTCCCTCCCCCCAGGATTTTTTGTTGAGCAAAAAAAACCCACACCACAAACCACAACCACACAAATATCACATCAGAAGTAGATCTGATCAAAATGTATATCTATTTTTTAAAAAAAAAATGCCATCCTTTTATTATGCAAAATTTTACACAAAACTAAATCAGTTGTAGGTCAAATATTTTGAGTTGCAAACTATCCAATTTTTTCAATAAAGTTTAAAGTTTGATTTTTAAAGTTACCAGAGAGCGTTGAAGTTTTCTGTTACATTGATTTACTTTTTAAATAGCAAAAATGGAGTCTGTTAAAGTGTCAGTTCTGTGGTCAAATTCTAGTCCTTAGTGATTTCAGCACCAATGATTTCACTAGGTAATATGGTACCTCACCACCATTGCCTCCTTTGAACTGCCCTTCAACACATTGCCTGCACGTTGAGTTCAAGGTCAGCCCCCTCACTATGCCACTGCCCCTCTCCTGCAGATCTATCATCTTATGCATGTGCAAGATCTGTGAGAGCTGTCCCATGACTCTGCAGTGAGTGTCTGTGGTGCCTGCTTCTGGGTGGTGTCTCAATGCTGCCACATTCACCTCCAAAGAGGGGGCTTCCCAAAGCAGGCCCTTGCTGCAGACCTCCAAGGCATCCACAGGTCTAGACTCCTTTCAATGGGCCCACTTCCCAGGGCTCATTGATCTTGGATCTGGCTTCCATCCCCTCTCCAACCATTGCAACTGCCCAGAGGTGCTCACTTTCCGCCTTATCCATTCCCACCTCATTCACCCCACAGGAACAGTCTCCACACCTCTCCCTCAGAGTCTACCACCCCAATGCAAAGCGGGGGAGTGCAAGGAAAGAGGCTGAGGCCCATCAACGGGACTGAAGCTGTCATGAGCAAGCCATGCCCGGGAGCCATTCTCCTGTCCATTGCTGGTGCAGTGTTGCTTCAGGCACGCTGAAATGCAGTCACCTCTAGGTTGGGCTGGATAGCTGTTTAACACCTGCACAAGGTTTCAGGAAGGGGGCAGTGCGGGCTGCCTTTCTGCAGAGCCCCCATCAGAACTACCATGCCCTCCTGGCTTAGAAAAAGAATAAACAGGAGGATTGGAAATTAACCCGCCCAGTCTCACCTCCCCTAGACAGGGAATGAGCCATCTACATTAGGCCCCAGCTGGAGTATCATGTCCAGTTCTGGGTTCCACATTTCAGGAAATGTGGAGAAACTGAAGAATGTTGAGAGAAGATCAACACAAATGAGAAAAGAACTAGAGAACATGAGATATGAGGCAAGGCTGAAGGAATTGGCCTTGTTTACCTTGGAAAAGAGAAGACCGAAAAGGGACATGAGAGCAGCTTTTAAGTATCTAAAAGATTATCATAAGGAGGAGGAAGAAAAATTGTTCTCCTTGGCCTCTGAGGTTAGGATGAGAAGCAGTGGGCTTAAATTGCAGCAAGGGGGGGTTTAGGTTGGACATTAGGAAAAACTTCCTGCCTGTCCGGGTGGCTAAAGACTGGAATAAATAGCCTAGGGAGATTGCGGAATCTCCATCACGGGAGATATTTAAGACCAGGTTAGACAGACACCTGTCAGGGATGAGCTAGGGCAACTCAACTTTGGAAGCCCCACACTGATACTTACAGAACATGCTGAGGGCCTCAACTTAAGCGTGGTTGCATATGCAAGCAAATATATACAGATAGCTTCTCTCACACTGACAGGCATGAATACAAAGATTAAGACTACACAACATACAGGCCCCATTTACATCAGTTCTGCTTATAGAAATAAAATGTAATATTTACCCGATTTCTGCCCATGTGACAGCACTTTTCATGAGCAATGACAGTCCAAGAATTTAACTACTAAAATGCATATCAACAGAAGATCATTACACCAACTACTTTTTTGTTTTGGCTCCTACTCGCCGGCCACGTGTTGATCCCCACATAAACCCAAACTGCACCGCGGGGTCGCAAACAAACTGGCCGTGGGCAGCATACCAAGTTATTAATATATATTTTTAAACCTTTTCTCTCTGCTGCCATGTCTCCTCTGCTTGCTCCATCATCTCCCCTGGTGCCTGCTGCCCCCCCAATGCCTCACCTTCCTCTGCTGTCCTGACTCCTGCCCTTCTCACTACCCTCAGCCCTCCTGCAACCTGCCCCCCTCCACCAACCCTTCCCTTGCCCCTGTGCCTACTTCTCCAGTAGCCTCACTCTCTGATCAAGTGAGCTAACCCTCCTCATCCCCTCTCCTAACGCCTCCCTCTACACACCTGCCCTGCCTCTCTCCTCCCATAGACTCATAGACTTTAAGGTCAGAAGGGACCATTATGATCATCTAGTCTGACCCCCTGCACAGTGCAGGCCACAGAATCTCAACCACCCCTCTTAGAATAATCCTCTCACCTATATCAAAGATATTGAAGCATTCAAATACTTTGAAGGACCCAACATGCAGAGAGTCCTTCAGCTGTGATCTGTGCCCAATGCTACAGAGGAAGGCGAAAAACCTCCAGGGCCTCTGCCAATCTACCCTGGAGGAAAATTCCTTCCCGACCCCAAATATGGCGATCAGCTAAACCCTGAGCATGTGGGCAAGACTCACCAGCCAGACACCCAGAAAGTTCCCTATAGCAACTCCTATCATCCCTCCATTGACCTATTTCCAACTGATAATGAATGGTCAATTAGTTACCAAGATCATGTTATTTCATCCAACCATCCCCTTATCATAGAATCATAGAACTGGAAGAGACCCCAGAAGGTCATCAAGTACAGCCCCCCACTCTAGGCAGGACCAATCCCATCTAAATAAACCCGGCCAGGGCTTTGTCAAGCCGAGACTTAAATACCTCTATGGATGGAGACTCCACTACTTCCCTAGGTAACCCATTCCAATGCTTCACTACCCTTCTAGTAAAATAGTTTTTCCTAATATCCAATCTGGACCTCTCCCACCACAACTTGAGACCATTGCTCCTTGTTCTGCCATCTGTCACTACTGAGAACAGCCTCTCTCCATCCTCTTTGGAACCTCCCTTCAGGAAGTTGAAGGCTGCTATCAAATCCCCCCTCACTCTTCGCTTCTGCAGACTAAACAGACCCAAGTCCCTCAGCCTCTCCTCGTAGGTCATATGCTCCAGCCCCCTAATCATTTTGGTTGCCCTCCGCTGGACCCTCTCCATTGCTTCCACATCCTTTTTGTAGTGGGGGGCCCAGAACTGGACACAATACTCCAGATGTGGCCTCACCAAAGCCGAATAAAGGGGAATAATGACATCTCTGGATCTGCTGGCAATGCTCCTCTTAATGCATCCTAATATGCCATTAGCCTTCTTGGCTACAAGGGCACACTGTTGACTCATATCCAGCTTCTCATCCACTGTAACCCTTTTCTGCAGAACTACAACTTAACTGGTTGGTGCTGGTCCCTTCCCTGCAGGTGTCTGCCCTTCTGCTTCACCCCAGAATCCCCTGTCACCTGCACCTTCCCTTAGCCCTGCACCCTCCTGGTGCTTCCCCCTTCCCTTACTGCCCCTGCCCCCTTTGTCTTCTTTTTTCCCTGAGGCCCACCCCCTCACCACTCTCTGCCCCATTCCCCTCCTGCCCCTCTGTGCCCTCACACATGACTTGCTCCCTCCCCATCTTTCTCATGCCCACCCCTTCTTTCAAGCCTTCTCCCAGCACCTCCCCTCCCCCTCCAGCCCCCAATGCCCTTCCCCTCTTCTCTCCTCTCCCAGCATCACCCTGTCCCCCCTCCCACTGACACCTCCCCTCCTGCCTTTTCCATCATTGTCTGCACTTGGCCCCCTGCCATTTGTGTCTTGGTGCCTTCCCCTTTCTTGCCCTTCCCCTCCCCACAAGCCCCTTCTCCTTCCCCTCCCCCTCCCTCACTGCACAAGCCCCCCAAACCACCTTCCCTTCCCCCTCCCCACAAGCCTCTTCCCCAGCCCCTCCCCCACTGCACAAGCCCCTTCCCTAACTTCTGCCTTCCACGTTGTGGGGCCGGAGTCTGCACTCAGGCCCCGCAGTCCGAACCTGGAGGCAGCCACGCGGCATGCCTCCGAGCAGTTTTAAAATCCCTGGCATGACGTGACGTCACGCCTGGGCCCTGCCCACCTGCAATGCCGCACATGGGCAGCAGCAGGCGGCGAGGGGGAGCCGCACAGAACCGCGCACGGGATGGGACGGGGACAGAGGTGGGGGGACGCGTGGGGGGGCTGGCAGGTGGGGGGTCCGGGGCCTGCTCCAGGCAGAGCTGGGGAAGAGACCCAGCTCCACATAGTGACGGAGCAGGGCCCCCGGCTCTGAATTGTAATGCCAGCCGGCACTTCCGGGTTCAGGGGCGCAGGGCCCCCTTAGGCGTGGGGCCTTATTCGACCGAATCGGCCTAAGGCCCTGTTCATAATCTCTTGTCTTATAGTTATGTACGTTCCTGTAGGCCGGGGTGGGCAAATATTGGCTTGCAGGCTGAATCCAGCCTGCTAGATTTAGCTCCTGCAGGCCCCCACCACTATATGTACCTGTACAATCACAAGTACTGGCAATTGAAAGTCCCTTGCAAGAGCATAAAGACCAGGACTTGAACAAGGTTAAAAAAAGAACTAGATAATTCATGGAGGTTAGGTCCATCAATACTTATTAGCCAGGATGGGTAGGAATGGTGTCCCTAGCCTCTGCTTGTCAGGGGCTGGAAATGGATGACAGGAGCGGGATCACTTGATAATTACAGGAGGCCTTCGACTTGCCATGCACCATCGTAAATGCAGGCCAAGGACATAAATCAGGGGGTTTTGGCCCCTTCAGCACTTACAAAAATCGTTGTAAGTGCGGGGAGTCGGAACTCAGGGGCTCGCAAGCCAGGGGCCTCCTGTACCTGTTCTGTTCACTCTGTCAGGGGCATCTGGCATTGGCCACTGTGGGAAGACAGGATACTGGGCTAGATGGATCTTTGATCTGACCCAGCATGGCTGTTCTTATGATTGGCTGGGAATGGCAATAGGAGCTGTGGCAAGTGGTGTCCCATTCTGCGCTACTTCCTGACACTCCCATTGGCTGAGAATGGCAATCTGTGGCCAATGGGAGCTGCGATTGTGGGTACTTGCAACCATCCAAGTAAATATAGCTCTGGCGGCCTTCCAGAGGCCAACCCTGGTGAATCACTGCTATATTATTGCCCAACTCTGCTATAGGCCAAGGATAATCAATAGACAGCCTATTTGCCATATCTGTACTTCTAGATATTTTAGAATGGACACTGAAATCTTTTCATTTACTTATAATTTTTTTATTATTTTCTCATGAGTCTGCACCTTAAGGCTACATCTACACCACAGTGCTATTTTGGGATACCAGAAGTATCCCGAAATAGCTATCTCACATCTTAACAGCAAGCCCGTTATTTCAAAATATAACGGGCTCAGTATTCCGACATACGTGTAACGCCTCGTGAAATGAGGTTAAGGGACATTTCAGAACAGTTGGTTATTTCGCAATTTACAAAATAAGCTATTTTGAAATAAGATTGAAACAAGATATGCAATTTGTGTATCTCAAATTGCGTATCTTATTTTGACCTATGGTGCAGTGTAGATGCACCCTTACTGCAGTTTGACCAAGCAATTTGGATCTTAAGTTATATATTTTAGGCTACAGAGTGTTGGGAGGTGTGATCTCTCTCTCTCTCTCTCTCTCCTTCTCCATCCATCCGAGGTGTGTGACATTTTCCCAGTTCTGCCTGGTGCATGATAGACCTCAGTGCAACATGCTTGACACTTGACAGGTCTGCTTGTGCAGTAAACAACATAACTTCTATTAGACAGACAATCTAAGCTATGCGATGGAAGGGGAGGTGATCTGGTGTAGACTAATCATCTTCACTTGGCACTATTAGAAGGAAAAGAATTAATCATCTAAATTTTGAAAGCCACATAAAAAATGTTTGTGAAAATTATCTCTTTCCCCCCATTATCAGCATTTGGAGGAAAATAAATTCTGTCATTAAAGCTCTGGTCTAGGAAATAGTAGAATTTTACCACAACTCCTAAACATTAATGATTTGTTACTATTGGTAGTGAAGCACCTTGCTGAGGTTTGACAGATTTCAGATCATAGTATAAAAAATTTCAAACATGTTGTTTTGTCACACATATTTAAAGAAAATAAATCTACAGGGTTTTTTTTAAGCCGGCTAGCTTGTAAGGGTAGAGTGATTTCACTTAAATGTAACAAATGTTTAATTTTGAAGAATTAGTTTGCTGAATATTGAGTTTGTTCTCTTGTTCTGGACTATCCAAGTCTAATATTCTGTTTTTGTTAAAACGAGCTGGATCTTTTCATACATGATGTTTATTTTACTCTAAATCTACAAGCAATTTAATTTTTTAGATGTTTTTAATTATACCAAAAATTATTGTAAGAACTTGTACCCTTAAAATATCCAACCAAACTGGGATTGATTTTTTTTCTAGTTTCCCGCAAGATGGACTTTTTTACTGTGTTCTGCACTTACTGAAAGTGTACAAATAATTGGTATGATCAGGTGCTCTTTGCTTCCTGAGGCACAATGTCAGCTACTTCCAAAACTATCATATGCTAGCTTATTGGTGCTGCCTTTTGTTTAAAGCCAAATAAAGAGCCCAGTCCTGAATTATGTGCCCTCAAAATTCCAACTAACTTCAACCAGAATTTTGAGTGCATAAGGGTAGAGGCCTAAAATGCTCATCCTTTGAGGTAACAACTTCATTTTGCTAGGCGTTAATCAGTTAAGATCTTTGATTTATTGTTAGGATTTAATAAAGATCTTAACTGGTTAACTCACTACAAAAGACAATTTCCTAGTCTTGGATATTCATATCTCTGCATCAAATGCTGTGAATGAGACACATCCATCCTGACTTCCTTAGCATCATTAACACTGGTCCCACAATTGACAGGTAACTTCTTTTGCTATTATGTACACCTTGGATTCTGTAATTTCCACTCCAACTCATTTGAAAAAGTGGATTTTACCCACAAAAGCTCATGACCTAATAACATTGTAAGTCTCTAAGGTGCCACAGGACTGCTCCTTGTTTTTAGTTACAGACTTACATGGCTACCCTTCTGAGACTGTGCGACAGCAATACACCATGATGCTGAAGTGTTGTAGTGTAGACACTTCCTATATTGACTAAAGGTTTTTTCAGTGTAGTTCATCTATCTCTCTAAGATGCAGTGGCTAGGTTGATGATGGAAGAATTCTTCCACTGATTTAACAGCATTTACAGTAAAAGTTAGCATGGCTAGATGGACCTAACTGCTGCATTCAGAATGTGGAATTTTTCACAGCTCCGTGTGACACATCTCTATGTGTAGACCAGGCCTTTACAGGCTTGGCTAAATGTCTGATGATTCTTCACTATCCCCAACATCACAATTTGTCTTTGCCGATACTTTTGTGCTCCTCTGTGGAGAATATATTGGTGTTTGTTACAAGAAACATTGGCATCTTCAGTGTGTCTTGTGTTAAAGGAAGACACTTCTCTAACTGAAATTAATTAGAGGTTTTTAGTTAGTATAAAAAGGTGACAGCTTTTTTGACTATATGATTTAAAAGCTCAGATTAAATCCCTGTCATAAAGGAAAACCACAAACAGTTTGTATCAAATTTTGAAAAATACATAAAAATATCAGTATGGATGAAATTATTTTAGGAAAAAAGTGAGATGTGTACACTGTAGTTTTATGATTGTTTGGATAACTGAGAACCTGTAATTTCTACAAGTATTAAAATATTTATTCCAACTTTCAGAGTATCTTCTTTTATTTTTAGATGAATCTGCGTTCTGTATTTACTGTAGAACAACAAAGGATATTACAGCGTTATTATGAAAATGGAATGACAAATCAAAGTAAAAATTGCTTTCAGCTCATATTACAGTGTGCACAAGAAACTAAGCTGGACTTCAGTGTAGTCAGGGTAAGTACTAAGGCCTTCCACACTTGAATTTACATAATTATTTAACAAGTACATTTTATTTACATACAATATCTGTAGGGGATAGAGTCATAACTTTATTTTATTTAAAAAGGCTTCAGCCTCCATCTGTAACATGCTCATTTTTTTTTTCCCTGAAAGAGGGCTGTTTATAGTCTGTATTTCTATGAACGCCTTTACATAGTTGAAGTATTAGTAGGGACTTGCATACTGTGCAAGCAGCAAAGGTCTCTTCAAGAATATTAAACTCCAAACCACATTTTCCTGTTGAAAACTATCATCTATCTATCCTCTTAGAGTGCGTCTGTCTGTCTATGAATATGTGACCAAAGTGGCAGAAGCAGACAAATAGCTACAGTAGGGAACTTTGGATGCTTTCTACAGTTTCTATTCTATACATTCATTCACCTGTGCTGATTGGCTGTTTTGCTCCAGATCCCTCACAGTCTCTTTGCCTCACTTTACTTGTAGTACTTAATCCTGGTCTTCCATCCCTCTTTCTTCTCCAATCCCCTTTACTTTGTTCCCTGCTATCCACTCTTCTTCAGTTTTCTGTCTGTTTAGCCATCACCTTCCTGACAAAAACTGTGCCACCAAAAATTGCGGAGTAATAGACCATTTGCAGAACAACATACCACTTGCTGTACTGGCATTTTGTAATCCCTGTCTTTTTAGATCTGGGGTGGGCAAACTTTTTTGAGTTTCCCCCAAAATCATTTGGGGTGCCACACATAAGTGAGAAGCAAAAAACCCCTCACTAACCTGGCCCCTAAGTGAGAAGGGGGGGGAACCCTCATAGATGTGGTTCCTAGCTGAGAAGCAGGAAAAAAGTCACTCATGCAACTGGAAGCACTAGGGCTCCCCTCCTGCTCCAGCCCTGCCGAGGGTGGAGGGGTAAAGAGAGACACTGCGATTCAGGGCTTCCCCCCAGGGCTGGATTAATTCTTCTGGAGGCCTATGACTAGTAGATTTTGTGGGGGCTCTGAGGGCCAAAAACGAGGGGTTCAGTGTGGAGAGGTGGTGGTGCAGAAGCGTGCCAAGAGTGTAGGATCTTAAAGGGGAGGCAGGGGATTGGGGTGCTAATATAATTTGAGATATTTAAGAGCAGGTTAGATAGTCATGTATCAGGGATAATCTAGATGGTGCTTTCTCCTGCCTCGAGGGCAGGAGACAGTATTTGATGACCTCCTGAGGTCCCTTCCGATTCTATGATTCTTAATCTGGTACAGTTCTGGGGTGGGGGGGCACAGATGGCAGTTCCTGGATATCGGGAGTGCTGGTAGGGGGAAAAAGCCTGTAGGCCTATGCGCTAACTTCTCTGTGCTCCTGTTTCCCAAGCAGGGAGAGAAGGGGAATGGCAAAACTGGCCACACAGTGGCTTTAGTGCAGGATCCTCGCTGCAGGTGAGGGTGGGGCAGGTAAGCTTCATGGGCTGAATCAAGGGAAGCTCAGGGCTGTTTACGGCCTTTAAGCCATAGATTTCCCATCCCTAGTTTAGATTGTCAGTCCTTTGGAGCAAAGACCATGTATTACTGTGTTCAGTGTTTAACACAGTGGTGCCTAGACCTCATTTGGAACAGAGATGCCACCAGAGTACTAGTAAACATTAATAATGGCATAGTCATACTTTAGACAGAAAATACATTAGTGTTTCTGGTATTAATCTCTGTAGGGAGTCTTGATTAGTTTTATGGGTTATTATTGCCATTTTGACAACTTCTTGCATTGGCTTGGGGATAAGTAAAGACTAATTTTGAGATTCTCTTTAATGACTTATTTTGGTTCATGATACTAGTTTAAAGCCAAACAAGATTTATGACAAAAGTAGATGATGTAATATGTTGTTTCTTTCAAAATTAGGACCTATATTGGTAGTCCTGGAAAGAATTCTTGAGGATTTTTTTCTTTGTTGGCATACTTCAGCAAAATGGATTTGAATGTTCCTAACATGGAAAGTTCAGAAATAGCTTATCTCTATAATAGTTGACATAATTGTAAAGTATATTACCAAAGCAGTTTTAGTTCAAGTCCCTAAATATGTTTTAAAATACCTGATTTGACAATGGAGCATTAATTTTGCTGAATGATGAGGTGACTTTTCTATTATTTCCAATGTGTGTTTTTTATATTTTACAATTTTTCTTTTGAAAATAATTTGACACAATTTCAATTTGAAAAGGTTATTCTCTGAATAGAAGTAAAAAAATGTTTCCTCACAAGATGCAATAACTCTTCAGATTTCCATTTCAAATTAATGCCTATGATTTTTGAGCAAATGGAGGAAAGAGATTAATTTGTTTTCTTCTGAAACTTGTGGCTAGTCATACTTAGGACTACTTGCTTCTGTTTCCCTTCCCCCCTCCCCTTTCTTTTTAAGAGAGCAGAACTAAAAACATTATATGAAGGAATATAAATCCTTACTCAAGCCAAGTACTTTGTACATAATTATTGAAGTCAATGAGATGAATTGACATTAAGCACATGATTTAAGCATGCAAGTGTTTTGCTGGATCAGGGCTACATATAATTAAAATAGTTAAATGTATGTTTTTACTGATCATTAGAACTCATAAATGAGACATCATTGATGTTATTTTGTATTTTGCATGATACGTACTAGTAGATGGATAATAATGCAGAAAGCTGCTCCCTTCTGTTAACATGAGGATCAGAATACTTTTGTATTGAGGAGAAATTTTCAGAACATTTCCGTAAATATGAAGTTAAAATATTGAAAAACCAAAAACAGCTATGTAGATGTATCAGAACATACGATGAAGTTGGCTTTTTTTTTAAGTATAGAAACCCAGAGTAAGCACAGAATAAAATCTCCCTATTCTGTGTAAAACTGAACACTTTGGTTTGCTGGATTTTAAGCTCTTCTTTCGGTTAACTGGTCACCATTTTGCTGCATACCAAAGATCAATGAAGCAGCACATCAAAAAAATTGCACTATATGCTCTTGTGCCCACTTAAAGTATGTCTGCACAACAAAATTATTTTGGAATAATGGCTGTTATTCCAAAATAACTATGTGAACATCTACACAGGCATTCTGTTATTTTGAAATAATTTCGAAATAATGGGTGGCTTATTCCGAAATTTGTAAACCTCATTCT
This sequence comes from Pelodiscus sinensis, assembly GCF_049634645.1. NCBI lineage: Eukaryota > Metazoa > Chordata > Testudines > Trionychidae > Pelodiscus > Pelodiscus sinensis. The sequence goes on from NC_134723.1 coordinate 16,030,439, forward strand.
ACAAAAAATAAAACCTCTTCCAAAATAGCTATTTCGAAATAAGGCATGTGTAGGCATTATGCTATTTTGAAATAGCCCCTCACCAGGGCCATTCTAAGTCATTCCCCCCCAATGCCTCCTGAGGCTCTAAATTGAGATAGGCTTCCCTAATGTAGACGTGCTGCCTCAGATTAAATTTGAGGCTTCCCTGCAGTCTAGATATGCTATTCCGGAATAGCTCATTCTGAAATAACTTTGCTGTGTAGACATATCCTCCGGGACTGATTCTGCACCCATACATGTCTAAGGAGTTTTATTACAATGTGACAAAATGTGAGTAGAAAGAAGCCCTTATTTTCTGTTGGTTCTTCACATGTCTCTCTCTCCTCTTTTTACTGAAGCATATAAATTAGCAGAAATTGACAGCTACAAATCTGTAATGTGCAACGTTAGAGTTTATGTACTCTTAAAATGTTAGTGATGCAGCTGCATCACTGCAGCTGTACCACTGTGGTGCTGCAGTTTTAGATGCTACCTATATGAGGAGAAAGGGTTCTCCCATTATCTTGATCAATGGAAGATTTCTTCTGTTGCCTATCACTCTGTACATGGGGACTTAGGGCGGCTTAATGCCACTGCTCAGGGGTGTGGATTTTTACATCTTGACCAACATAGTTAAATCAATCTAATTTTTCTAGTGTAGACTGGGTATTAATAGAGAGAGAGAGGATGGGTGAAATAGTATCTTTGATTGGACTAATTTCTTTTGGTGACAGAGATTAGCTTTTGAGCTACGCAGAGGCTTCTGGGTCTGGAAAAGGTTCTCAAAATGTAACAGCTAAAGAGAAGGTGGAACTGGTTGTTTTACATAAGTAGTTGATATGTTGTAAGAGACCATTCAATGTGGCCTGTCCAGTTAACATCTCTGCAGTCATAGGACAGAAAAAGGGAGTAGTGGGTTGCAGATTGTTTTAATAAGGCAGATAGATGTCTTTATTAAAAGTTATTTTCAGGTTTGAACAGAGTTAATAAATGTACATTCTCAGGCTCATCTTTCAATTTGGTTTTCAAGTTTCCTTTGAGGATGAGGCCTCCTAGGTCAGATATTGAAATTGATACTATGTTTTTGTCTTTCATAATTTTTGTGTGAGTTCATTCAAGAGCACAGTGATTGTCTCGTTTTTACCCACATAGTTAGTTATATTTGGAGCACATGTGATAGGCATGGTCAGGACCTTTTTCTACATTTTGATGGGAATTTGAGTTCATAATGTTGCTAGAATGTAAAAAAACCCAAACTCTTAATAAATATTCGGGTTTTGTGGCTTATTACTGCAATTAGTAACCCACTAACCCCCTTTTTCTTCCCCCCTATGACTTCCAAGATGTTAACAGGTCACTTTATCTTGAATAGTCACTTTAATAATACATATTAACTATTTACACTAAACAGTCATGTTCCACCTTCTGTTTAGCTCTGACCTGGAGTACCTTTCCCAGGCCTGAGAAAAAGTTCAGTATAGCTTAAAAGCTTGTCTTTTTTTAACTAACAGAAGTTGATCCAATAAAAGATATTCTCTAATACCCTGAGATGGACATGGCTACAACAACGTTACTAGCAACTTGATATGAAACTCGTATGATGAATTTACATATTCATAACTTTTTCATAGTGTAAAGGTTGTTTGTGTAGTACTGATATAATACCATACATGCTGCCATAGGTGCTGGCTTTCTAATGTTCTGGGAAGCAGGAATGTTAAAATGCGTTTATTTGTGTAAACGTATATCTGCAGAAATTTTCAGCAGATACATGTTTACACGCGGGGCCATGGCAGTAGCCGATGCTCGGGGGCACCAGCTCCCATTTCTCCCCCTCCCCACACTGCCTCTGTATCAGAGGCAAGGGGGGTGGTTGGCTTGGCGGGAGCTAGTACGGGTGGGGAGCCATCTTAAATGCCAGCTCCCTGAGTGTATCAACTCCTGACTGCCCTCCTCCTCTGGCAAGGGGAGGGAGAGAGGCAGATCTGTGGGAGCCAGTGTTCGGGGGGGAGGGGACAACTTTTAAACTGACTCCTGACGAGCACCAGATTTCCGCCCTCCTATAACTGAGAGGTTTAATTGATGAGCCCAGCCTCATCAGTTAACCATCTTCTTCACTACATGGTCACATCCCTACTGGGGAATGTCGCCCACCCACTCTCCTCTCCCCCTCCCCCCCGTGCCTCCTGCATGTCATGGAACAGTTGATCCACAGCAGATGGGAGGCACTGAGAGAAGAGGAAGGTACTGATGGGGGACTTCTGGTGGGTTCCTAGCACCCATCTTCCCCACTATCCCATGGGTGTTCCAGCTCTGTAGCACTCACAGCATCAATTCCTATGTATGCTGCTTCTAATAAGGTACTAGCAACACTATTGAAATGCTTACGTTAATGTTTCTCTCTCTGTTTCTTAAATACATTTTTATTCATTTGCTTCAGAGCAGATTTTTCTACTTGCTGTATTTTTTTTAAACCAGTAGTGGGTTTGTGGAACTTTTGTATAGAATCACTAAAGGCCTCTAGCTTGATCTCTTCTAAAGAAAGAAACTTAAAACAGCTCCACTATTTCAAATATCTTGTATATTATTCTAGAAATATCTGTATCAGGAAGTTACAGTCTCTGTTGAACCTGAACCCGATACTTTGTATTATTTGTTGTAATCAAATCAATTTCTCGCTAAGGGTATGTCTAGACTACAGGATTTTTTTAGAAAAAGTAGCCTTTTTTCGAAAAACTTCACCTGCATCTAGACTGCAGCCACGTTCTTTCGAAAGTAAATCAAAAGAACACAACAGTTTTTTCTATCGCGATAAACCTCATTTTACAAAGAATAACGCCTTTTTTCAAAAGTACTCTTTCAAAAAAAGGCGCTATTGAATGCAAACTGCTTTTTCAAAAGAAAGCGTCTAGACTCTTTCAAAAAAGCGGCTTGCTTTTTTTTGAAAAATCTGCTTGTAGTCTAGATGCTGTCTTTCAAAAGAGGCTTGTAGTCTAGACATAGCCTAAAAGCAGGTCTTGAGGCATATGATGTAAAAATGTTATTAAAAGGCTAACTTTTTAAAATACTTTTTGGACTAATTTTCAATCTAGTTCTTTAGATTCAGTCCCTTTCTGTTGAAAAACTCTTCCCTTGTCTTGAGATTCATTGGTACTTCATTGTGGACTACATATAAGAGAAGATAGTGTCTGTCGTATGGCAGTTCTGAAAACATCTCCTCAGTTAATGGATAGTAAAGATATTGATTTATACTGACTGTCTCAATACAGTTATTGGTTTCAGGTACACCTTATTGTCGTTGGATATAAAAGTTGAAATAGGGAAGGAGAAGGAATTAAGACAGCTATTGTATAGCGGGTTTTTTTAGACACTAAACAATGAAAGATAAAACAAAGCCCAAGTATATGGAGGAGAAAACCATGATCTGCTGCCACATTTATGCAAAGATAATTTTGGGAAAAGAAGAGGGGAGATGCAACAAATTGTATATTCTTTTCTGAGATGGGCCATTATTGGAAATCAGAACTTCAGGCATTTGGATAAAATGCAACCTGGATCCCTATCATCTGACTTTATTTTTGCATGATCGATAGAGGTCTCTTTCCCCTTGCCTCATAACTATGTTTCATTGTTAACCATTTCTAATATATGAGTAATTTAAATATTAATTGTCAAGACTTATATATGTGTTTGAAGTCTTAGCAGGATTGAAGCTCTGAATATTGAAAAAACTGACTTTGACTAACATTTTTATATATTAATATTTTATATCTGCAGACTTGGGTTGGCAATAAAAGAAGAAAGATGAGCAGCAAGAATGTTGCAGAATCGGGAGGTACACCACCAGGAACTGTTCCTAGCACCCCTCCAGTGCCTCCAGAAGTAGCCGTCAGAAATGTGGTAAACATTGCTCGATCCCAAAGCCAGCAGTCTTCTTGGACCACATCTAATAACAATGTAATAGTAACCGGTATATATAGTCCAGCTAGTTCATCCAGCAGACAGGGATCCACAAAACAGACTAACGTTTCAATGACTGAGATACATAAAAACTCTATTCAGAGACCACCTGGAAAAAGTGATACCGAATTTCAGCAGCAGCATATCCCTATAGTACGGCAAGCACCACATTGTAAAGGTGCTTCGCTGCTCCTGGGGGAAAAAACTATTATTTTGTCAAGACAAACAAGTGTCTTGAATTCTGCAAACTCCATATACAGTCATACTAAGAAAAATTATGGTGGTTCATCAGTCCAGACTGCAGAGTTGGTGTTACCTCAAAAGCCAATAATATGCCACAGGCCATGTAAAGCTGAACCCATGGGATGTCAGAGGTTACACAAACCAGAACATACAGCCCTTGTATCACACATCCCATCTGGACAAAGAGCTAATGTTCGAGACCCTTCTTGTAGCACACACAACTTGGAAATTCGTGAAGTTTTTTCTTTGGCAGTTACAGATCAACCTCAAAGAATTATGGGAGGAAATACAACACAGAAGCCTTGTTCCGTTGAAGGCAGTTGCCTGTCCATTGCAATGGAAACAGGAGATGCTGATGATGAATATGCTAGAGAAGAAGAGCTAGCATCTATGGGAGCACAAATTCAAAGTTATTCAAGATTCTGTGAAAATAGCAGTTCCCTTCGAGTAGAGAACCAAAGCACAGCTTTGTCTGGACCAGGCAGAAATGCAAGCTGCAGTTCACATATGGTGAATGCCAGGGACTTGGCTGACAATGTATTGTATCATAACCGAGACTACCGCTTGCCTCCACGGACCTCATTACATACACCCTCCAGTACACTGTATAGTAGTGCTAATACATCAAGAAGCAACTTTTCTCCTCATTTTGCATCTTCAAATCAACTGAGGCTGTCACAAAACCAAAACAACTACCAGGTAATTTGTACATTTATTTTTGCCTGTCAGATTTTCAAGACTTTCAAGGTCTTCTCCTGTGAAGGCTGAGAATGTAGAATAATATCTTGGTCCATTGATGAACGTTTACACTGTTCCTTGGCACTGTTTCAGGTTTCCTTCTACATACTGTGAGCTGAATCTGGCATATAGGGCAAATCATATCATTCGCTCCCTCCTTTTTGAGTGCACCATCCCCTGTCCTTGAAATGAAAGGTTTTGGATTCATTGTTAGAAATGGTAAGCATCAGTTCCTCCTTCCTCTCCCCCTTACCAAGTTTCCACCCATTTCTTTGCTTCATGGCTTTTTTTGGTGGGGAATGGAATCTCCCTCCAGCTCCTCAGGGTGTATGTAGGCAGACACTAGTAGCAAGGATATGAATCCTTCACCCTTGCAGTTTAGTTTGCACCACTTGTATTAGAGGAGATAAGAGGGTATCTCCAGGATCCAGATTGTATCTTGTGCCCATAAAATATCTTTATGGGGAAAAAAGGAGGAAAATATGAGTGCAGGTGACTGGGGGAGGGGAGGGGGAGGAGGAGGAGGTGGCTGAAGAAAAACCTATATCCAGCTGTGGTTGGAATATTGCAGACCATTCTGGAGTCACTTGTTGAAGGAAGAGAAACTGCAGGAAGTAGGGATGTCAATGAGTAGTCGATTAGACCAGCGGTTCCCAACTGCCAGTCTGCAGACCGGCACTGGGCCCAGCAGCTCTGGGAGCTGGGGCTAGGATACACCGCTCAGCACCTTTCCTCCCACAGGGCTGTAGGAGGAGGCGTGTCCTGCCCTGCCTCTCAACTAACCGGCTCCAGGCAGGGGCAGGGTCTCCTCCTGGATGCGCAAGAGTGGTTCGCTGTGCAGCAGGAGGGCCGTGTGGAGCGTGGCACAGCAGCCTTAGAGCATCTCTGACCTGGGCAACAGCGTGCAGCTGGGAGGCAACACAGGGCTAGGTGGGGGGGGGGGGGGTCGGGTCGGGACAGACACTGGGGGCTCTGGAGGCAGGGCTAATGCTGGGGAGTTGGGGTGTTGGGGTGGGGGTCTAAGAGTTGGCAGGCTGGCACAAGGGAACTCGGGGGGGTGAAGTTATAGTGGAGGATTCTGGGGGCAGGACTAGTACTGGGGAGCTCTCAGGGGTGGGAGGATCTAAGAGGTGGGGGTCTGACACTGGCGCTCTGGGGTGGAGAGCTGGCACTGGGGGATTCTGGGGACAGGGCTAGTAGTGGGGGGAACTATGAGGGCAGGGGTGGTACTGGGGGGCTCTGAGGATGGGGCTAATATTGGTGGCTGGCACTGGAGGGGGGGCTCTGGAAACAGGAGGTTGGGACTGTGGGGTCTGGTGGTAGGGCACAGGCACTTGGGATGGGGGCTGGCACTGGGGGGCTCTGAGAGCAGGATATTGGCACTGGGGACTCTGGGGTCAGGGACTGGAGGGTAGTGGGGGTCATATAGGGGTTAGGGCTGGCACTGGGGGGGCACAAATAGCCAGCTTCAACTGAGGCAGCCACCTGCCACGTTGCAACTGCTGAAGCTGAAACCAGTTCATGGCAGCTCTGGGGCTTTTGGCGGATTGGTAACATTTTATATTCATATCTGCATATTCATTATTTGAATAATGAATATGCACATAAAATGTTACTGGTCTACCGAAAGATTGTGAATGGGTTTTCTGGTCCACGGTATGAAAAAGTTCGGGAGCCACTGGACTAGACAATTAACTGATAAGCCAAGGCTTAATGGTTAATTTAGTCAACTACTTGTAACCCCTCCCACTCCTCACCCCGCTTCCTTGTTTCAGAGGCAGCACGGGGAAAGAGGAGGCATAAGCCAGTGCTGGGGAGAGCCATGTCAAAAGTTGGTTCCCCCCAGCACTGGCTCCATGGTGCTGTGTGCCCCCCTCTCTCCCCACTGCCTCTATCAGAGACAGCTGCACCTGGGAGAGCCAGGGGAGGCTGCCACTGGACCAGCCTCTGACCATGGCTAGCTCGGTCAGTTGTGCGCAGAGGCTGTTTTGTGGCAGCCGCCACCTCTGAGCTTCTGTCACCCCACCTGCTGCTTCTGTTTTTTAAAGTGGCTCCCCTCATGGCCTGGCTCCTGCCTGGCACTCCACATTGTTGCCTCTGATACAGAGGCAGCAGTGTGGGGTGTCAGGGAGCTTCCCAGGAGTGGGGCCAGATTACACTGGCTTACAGCCCTACCCCAGAACTACAGAATAATTGAGTAATCAATAGGAATTTATGTGGTTACTTGACTCTTCTGTTACCTGATATCTAACTTCCCTAGCAGGATGCATCAGAGTTGGTTTTGAAGTGGCAGAGCTGTTGTGCTTTTCAGCATAATGCCTGAGTTAAAATACTCTTTATATAATGATGAGGCGATAGCTTTGAGCATTGTCTCCTGACATGTCATTGGTTGCTGTTCTCCTTTTTTTCAGAGGAACTGTAGTCTCTGATTACTTCTGGGATGTCCTAGCTTTTAACACCTCCTAAATATTTTTCTTAGTAGTGTAGTTTAACTCTTCAAATAAGTGTCACTTTTCATCATAAGGTACTATCATTAGTGTTGCACTTCTGTTGCAGTCACAAGTTTTGAAGGCCCCTTATGCACTAGCATAAGCCCTCTCCATATTCTTTGTGACCTCTGTATTCGTGAGGGTTTACAGTTCCTATTGAATTTCTTTGCCATTTTGAGAGTACCTACTGTACTCTCTTATCCTTTTTCTCCCCTTAAAGGATACAGCTTTTCTGTTCTCTAGGGATGGTCAATTAGCACTTTATTCTTAAGTAAAAGCCCTTTGTTTAAATTAAATGGTTTTGTGAAAATGAAAAAAAGCCTGTAAAGTTATTTTTGACTAGTTGTGAGCTGTTAAGCGAGGCATAGGAAATAATTTTTATGGGAGGGCCACTCCATGAATTTGAAATGTGGCCAAGGGCTGCACACTTCTATATTAATGAAGGAGGTGCTGGGTAGGGATGTTAAATATTGGTTAATTGAATAGTCGATTAACCTCATGAATTCTTATCGATCACTCAACTATTCTGTAGTCCTCGGGGGTGCGGCTGGAGCCCTGCTCCCAAGGAACCCCTTGCCACTCCATGCTGCTGCCTCTGTATCAGAGGCAGCAGTGTGGGGTGGTAGGTAGGAGCTGGTCCAGGAGGAGAAACAGTTTGAAAAACAGCTTCCTTCATGGACCAGCTGCCTGTTGCCCTGCATTGCTGCCTCTGATAGAGGCAGCAGCTTGGGGTGGCATCAGCCCTGTCTGGGGGAGAGCTGCGCCGGAACTGAGTCGGGCTGCCTGCCTACCTGCTTTCTAAAACACTATAAATGCAGAGCCACAGCAGAGGTAGGTCCTGAACCTGGTGGAAGCTGGGACTGAGCTAGGCTGGTGGCCAGCCTGCTAAAAAATTTACTGGCTGGGGCTGGGAGTGAATGTGAGTAGTCTATAGCATTAACTGATAAGCTTTTTCTAATCAGTTAATCGACTACACCATTACACCCCCACTGCGGAGTGTGGGATGTAGGTTGGATGCAGAAAGGAGTTTGCAGTAAGGAATTGGGGGTGCAGGAGAGGATGTGGGGTCTGGGAGGGAATTGGGGTAAAGGAGGCTGATGTGACCTGGGTTAGGGGACTAGGGTGCAGAAGTTTTGAGTTGTGACCTTGGACAAGAGGAGGTTGTAACCTGAGGAAGGGGACTAGGGTACAGGAGAGGGCGGAGGGATTTGGGCTGTGACCAGCGTTCCCTCTAAACTAGCAGGAGCACAGACTCACAGGTGATTAGTGAGCCCCGCCTAGACAGTAAGCTCTGTGCACAGAGCCCTGAGCCTCTGACTGTTTTGGGCTGTTTTATCACCTGTGAAGCTGTGCTGCCACACAGCTTAGAGGGAACACTGGCTGTGACCTAGATCAGTAGGGGGTTGTGAGTTGGGGCAGGGAACTGGGATGCAGGAGGGGTGCTGGGGTTTGGGTTGTGACCTGGGGCAGGGTATGGGGTGCAGGATCTGGGAGGAGATAAGGGGGTAGAGGGTTTGGGTTATGTGGGGTAGGGGTGCCAGAGAGGGGGCAGACAGTTTGTGTTGTGATCTAGGATAGGAGGGGGCTGTGACCCAGGGCAGGGGACTGGGTACAGGATTTAGGAGGGAATAGCAGCGGGTTTGGGTTATGTGGGTAGGGAGGCAAAGGTTTGGGGTACCAGCGGTAGGCTCTGGCTGGGAGACTTACCTGCCTGACTCCCATCAAGCAGGCCCCTTGCCCCTGTACTAACTGCAGGGGCCATGTGGTTTTTGAACAGCTATGCGCCTGAGGGAAGGGACGAAAGGTGCTTCACAAGCTGTCAGTATATCAATGGGCAGCTGCCATTGGTTGAAACTGGCCAATGGGATTGTGCTGTGGGTGGGAGCAGCAAGTGAAGTCTTATAGCCATTCAAACAGAACCCGGTAGCAACTTCTCTCAGCAGCATGCAGGGGACAGGCAGGGAGGGAATCTCCCTGAGACTCCCTGCTGCATCCTGTGAGCCAGATCTGGCATCTTTGGGGGCTAGATTTGGCTCATGGAGGTAGGGCTGCCAGGTGTCTGGTATTGAACTGGACAGTTTGGTATTTTCACCTCCTGTCTGGTAAAAAATTTTCAGAAAACACAGGACACCTAAAATGTCTGGTATTTTCTGACTTTTTTTTTTATTATTATTTTTTTTCCCGGCCAGGAGGCGAATATCCCGGGCTGTCCAGCTCAGTATGGAGGTAGCCTGGCAACCCTAGTGTTTACTGGGTTCTGCTGGAGATCTGTCTGGCTCCGTGCAGTGAGGCAAGATGGCGGGCAGCCACCGGCAGCCTGTTAGGGCCAAAAAGCCTCAAAAGCAATTCTTAAAGGGGCCACATTGGTGTGGTGGGTTTTTGGGGGGTTTTTTTTGTGCTGAGCAACTCTCAAGGTCCTTTTTTTCTCTGTGTGATGTGTGTGTGTTTTATTTTTTATTTATTTATTTATTTATTTTTGTCAGAAACCATCTGGCAACTCTACATGAAAGGTATTTTGCTCAGGCTTGTGTTAAGCTGTACAGCTTGCACGTTTGCAGCTTTTAAGAATTGGTGACTTGAAACTTAGACACTGAAATATATTTTCTTGTTTTTCTTCTTTGTTGTTACAAACAAATGACATTCTTTGTTCAGTTCATGACATGGTGGCTGATTTTTGAGTGTGTCCCCATTAACAAACAAAATACAGGACTATGTAGCACTTTAAAGACTAACAAGATGGTTTATTAGATGATGAGCTTTCATGGGCCAGACCCACTTCCTCAGAACAAATAGTGGAAGAAAATAGTCACAACCATATATACCAAAGGATACAATTAAAAAAATGAACATATATGAAAAGGACAAATCACATTTCAGAACAGAATGGGGATGCTGGAGGAGAGGGGGAAAGGGAAATGTCTGTGAACTAATAGTATTAGAGGTGATAATTGGGGAAGCTATCTTTGTAATGGGTAAGATAGTTAGCGTCTTTGTTGAGACCGATGCGTAGAGTGTCGAATTTTAGCATGAATGACAGTTCAGAGGATTCCCTTTCAAGTGCAGATTTAAAAGGCTTCTGAAGCAGGATGCAGGTAATTAAGTCATTGAGACGGTGTCCTTTCTGGTTGAAATGGTAAGAAACTATTTTTTCTTTGTGATCCTGTCTAATATCTGTTTTTTGGGCATTGATCCTTTGGCGAAGTGTCTGAGACGTTTGTCCAATGTACAAAGGAGATGGACACTTTCGGCACATGATAGCATAAATTATATTTCTGGATGCGCAGGAATATGTATTCTTGATCTTATAACTCACTTGGTTAGGTCCAATAATGGAGAATATGTGGACAAAGCTGGCAACGGGGTTTGTTGCAAGGGAAGGTACCAGGGTTGGTATTAGTGTGGTATGTCCTGTGGTTGTTGGTAAGAATCATCTTGAGGTTAGGTGGTTGTCTATAGGAGACTATGGGTCTGTCTCCCAGAGCCTCTTGGAGTTTAGTATCCTGTTCCAGTATAGGCTGTCGTTTATTGATAATGTGTTGGACAGGTTTAAGTTGGGGGCTGTAGGTGATGACAAAGTGGTGTTCTGTTGTTGGTTTTCTTGGGTCTGTCTTGAAGTGGTTGGTTTCTAGGTATTCGTCTGGCTCTTTCAATTTGCTTTTTTATTTCTCCGGGTGGGTAGTTGAGGATTATAAATGCTTGGTAGAGATCCTGAAATTTCTGGTCTCTGTCAGTGGGATTAGAGCAGATGCGGCTGTAAGATCAAGAATACATATTCCTGCACATCCAGAAATATAATTTATGCTATCATGTGCCGAAAGTGTCCATCTCCTTTGTACATTGGACAAACGTCTCAGACACTTCGCCAAAGGATCAATGCCCACAAAACAGATATTAGACAGGATCACAAAGAAAAAATAGTTTCTTACCATTTCAACCAGAAAGGACACCGTCTCAATGACTTAATTACCTGCATCCTGCTTCAGAAGCCTTTTAAATCTGCACTTGAAAGGGAATCCTCTGAACTGTCATTCATGCTAAAATTTGACACTCTACACATCGGTCTCAACAAAGACGCTAACTATCTTACCCATTACAAAGATAGCTTCCCCAATTATCACCTCTAATACCATTAGCTCACAGACATTTACCTTCCTCCCTCCCCCCCCCCGCATACCCCTTCTGTTCTGAAATGTGATTTGTCCTTTTCATATGTGTTCATTTTTTTTTAATTGTATCCTTTGGTATATATGGTTGTGACTATTTTCTTCCACTATTTGATCTGAGGAAGTGGGTCTGGCCCATGAAAGCTCATCATCTAATAAACCATCTTGTTAGTCTTTAAAGTGCTACATAGTCTGGTGTAGCTGAAACAAAATACAGGACTAACACGGCTACATTTCTATCACTGTCCATTAACACTGATCTTGGGGAAACTAGTTGTCAAAGGTCTTCTATAACTTGGTAGGCAGTAGGCTAGTTGTTCACTTTAGAAGTTACAGTAAAAGCTTTTTATCTGGCATGCTGGGGGAATGAGGGCTGCCAGTAAATTGAAAATGCTGGTTAACTAAGAGGGAAGTGTTTGGGGTGTACTTGTGGGGGAGGTGTGTAGCAAGGGCATGGTAGGAGGCTGCAGGGCACAAGCTCTGGCAAGGGGATTGGGGCACAGGAGGGACTCAGGTTACTGGATAGAGGGGGACGGGTGCTTACCTCCAGCAGCCTCCCATAAGCAGCTCTGCATTCTTGTTGCTTCTGGTGGAGTCCTAGCCAGGTAGCTCTGCTGTAAGTGTGCACAGTACCTCTGTCTACAGTTGCCACCCCCACAGCTTCCATTGGCTGCAGTTCTTGACCAAAGGTCTGGGAACTGCAGAGTCAGCGCTCAAGAAAGGGGGACTGAAATGACATGCCTGCAGAGCCACTTGGTCACACCTTTGCCAGCAATAACAGGGATGGGAAGCTGCTTGTGTGGGCTGTTGGAGGTAAGTGCCTCGCCCAGCACCCTGTGCCTAAACCCCAATCTCAAGCCTCTTTTCAGCCCAAACTATCTCCCAGAGTGCACCCCATAGTGTCTCCTATGCCCTCACCGCCTGTTGGCCACGTACCAACCACATATTATAAACTGAACTTTCCTAGCAGATCAGAAATGCCAGTTTACTGAGCCTGCCATTGGTGAAGTGCTGGATAAAAGAGCTTTTACTTTAGCAAACCTATAATCTGCCTTCCCATAAAGTGCATCCCTATTATTATTTTATAGTCAGAAAGCTTGATTCAATCTACTGCACGAATAACTCATTTCTTCCTAATATTGCTTTAAGAAGACATCAGACAGCATCAGCCTATTTCAAAGGATTCTTTTGTTCCTGGAAAAGGGAGTCTTTCTGCTTCATCTGAATAATACAGCTTTGTACTAGTTACCAATGGTTCAGTATATTCTTTTTCTAAAATATATCCCCTAGGAATCTATTCCTTCCTACGGAGGAAGCCCTTTTGAATTAAAATGGCCTTGTTTTCCCTTTGTGTGCAGTGTAGTTGTAGCCATGTTGGTGCAAATATATTAAAGAAACATGGTGCATGAGGTAATATCTTTGGGACCAAACTTCTGTCGGTGAGCAAGACAAGGTTTTAAGCCACAGAAAATTCTTTTCAGGTCTGGGAAAGAAGCTAAACAATGCATTCTGTTGCTGTGAAGCTGCGAGTATCTTTCCCAGACCTGAAAAGAATTATCTGTGGCTCAAAACCTTTTCTCACTCACCAATAGAAGTTTGGGCCCAATAGAAGATATTACCTCATCCACTTTGTCTGATTTGTTTCACCTTTGGAAGATATTGAGACTTTCATGTTGCTGTACTGGTATGGCTCGCAGATTTGAGTGCCAGTCTCAGGTACTCAACAGTACTGGATGTTCTTGATCTCACACCAAAGATGATGATATAGTCAATCTTTCTAGTGAATTAACTAAAGATTTGTTAGCAAAGAAGTGAGAGTTTTTGAGATGTTAAAGCAGGTAAAATGCATACCAGGTGAATCAGAGTTTGTGGTCCAAATGATAGCAGAGTATCTGCTCAGAGCTGTCCTGTCCATAGGATGCTGGAAGCAGGGGGCCTGGTGCTGGAAGCAGGGGTCAGGCCTGCTATGCATTCACCAGCAGTGGCGGGTGCTGCAGGGAGTAGAAGAACCCAGCTGACTCTCCACTGCTATCACCCAGTGAGGTCATTCTGCTCCACCAGCACTGGGAAGCAGAGCAATCCAGCTCTAGCCTGCCCTGCTCCCCTGAGTGATGCAGCTGGAGCAGGTAAGTGGGAAGAGAGCATGGGGGAAGAGGGACAGATGGTAGTTGTGGGGTTGCAGGTGTAGTCCCAGTGGGCCGTGGGATGTTGAGGCCACTAAAGTGAAGGAAGGCCACTCATGATTGCCCTTTTTTGTATTACAGCCAAGGTTGTGATCTTTTGTTCATGAAGCAAGCCCACTATTGGTGTACTCTGTAGTAATTATCGTGTCCCTCCCTGTGTTCTTCTAATATACCAAGCTAGTTCTTTGGTCTTAGTCATAAACTGGAAACCTCCTGTTTATTTCTTCCTGTAGTTTGTATTGTCTCTGGTTGACTTTTGCACTCTTGATTAGCTGGTGAAGCAATAAAAGTCTGTTTAAATACAGTAAGGGCACGTCTCAACTACATTCCTCTTTCAAAAGAGGGATGTAAAAGAAGCAAATCGAAAGTGCAAATGAAGCGCGGATTTAAATATCCAGTGCTTCATTTGCATATTTGCATCCGAGTGCTTTTTCGAAAAAGGGTTTTTTGAAAGTGAAAGCATAGTCTAAACGGGGTTTTTTTAAAAAGAAAACATTTTTTGAATTAACCCGTAATCCTACAGGTTCTTTCGAAAAAATGGGTTTTTTTTGAAAGAACCCCGTTTAGACTACGCTTTCACTTTCAAAAAACCCTTTTTCGAAAAAGCGCTCGGACGCAAATATGCAAATGACGCATGGAATATTTAAATCCGCGCTTCATTTGCACTTTCGATTTGCCTCATTTACATTCCTCTTTTGAAAGAGGAAAGTAGTCTAGACATAGCCTAAGAGACAGGCAGAAAGGTTTATCTACCTATGAAGATAAACTGGCTCTGTTCAGGAAAGAGTTAACATGGTTAGCTCATTGGTTAATGTTCAGAAGCAGCAGCCTGGGGGGGGGGGCAGGTGAGAGTAGGTATGTGCAGGGAGCCAGCTTAAAAGCTTACTCCCTGCGTGCACTGGCTCCCAGGGAGATGTAGCTCCATGTGTAACTGATATTTTTAGCAGTTACATGGTTTCTTAATTACACTCATTTATAACATCTCTACTGATCATCTGTCTTGTATATCTGAACACAATTTTCAACATATACATAACTCCATACATATTACTACATACACACTTTTCAGTGATGATCAGTGTGAAAAAGGCTTTCAGCAGACACCTTTCATGACACTCTTTGAAAGAAGTATGTCGCTATCAGATCTAAGAGTTCCCACAACAAATGCAACCCTATACCTTCTGCCATTTGGCATTAACATAAGAAAGGCCATACTGAATCAGACCAAAGGCCCAGTATTCTATCTTCCTGGCATTGGCCACTGTCGGTGCCCTAGAGGGAGTGAATAGAACAGGGAATCATCACGTGATCCCGCTCTTGTCATCCATTTCCAGCCTCTGACAAGCAGAGGCTAGGGACACCATTCCTACCCATCCTGGCTCATAGCCATTGATGGAACTAACCTCCATGAATTTATCTAGTTCTTTTTTGAACCTTGCTAAAGTCCTGGTCTTCACAACATCCTCTGGCAAGGAGTTCCACAAATTGACTGTGTTGCGTGAAGTAGTGCTTCCTTTTGTTTGTTTTAAACCTGCTACTTATTTATTTCATTTGGTGACCCCATAGTACTTACGTTATGGGAACAAGTAAATAACTTTTTCTTATTCACTTCTTTCATACCAGTCATGATTTTATAGACCTCTATCATATCCCCCTTTATTCTCCTCTTTTTTAAGCTGAAAAGTCCCAGTCTTTTTAATCACTCTTCAAATGCGACCTGTTCCAAATCCCTAATCATTTTGTTGCCCTTTTCTGATACGTTTCCAATGCCAATATATCTTTTTTTTTTTTTAAGATGAGGCGACTACATCTGTATTCCGTAGACAGGATGTGGGTGTAACCACGGTTTAATAAAGTCAATAAGATGTTTGCTGTTTTATTCTCTATCCCTTTTTTAATTATTCCTAACTTTCTATTTTCTTTTTTGAGAGCCTCTGCACATTGAGCGTATATTTTTCAGAGAACTATCCACAATGAGTCAAGATCTCACTCAAGTAGTTATAGGTAAATTAGTCCCCATCATTTTGTATGTATAGTTGGGATGATTTTTCCAATGTGCATTACTTTTCATTTATCAACATTAAATTTCATTTACCATTTTGTTGCTCAGTCACTTAGTTTGGTGAGATCTTTTTGAAACTCTTCACAGTCTACTTTGGTCGTTACTATCTTGAGCAGTTTAGTATCATCTGCAAATTTTGCCACCTCACTGTTTACCCCTTTCTCCAGATCATTTATAAATAGGTTGAAAAGGATTGGTCCCAGTGCGTACCCTCGGAGGACACCGCTAGTTACCTCTCTCCATTCTGAAAATTTACCATTCCTACCCTTTGTTTCCTGTTTTGGTTTTTTTTGTTTTTTAAAACCAGTTATCAATCCATGAGAGAACCTTCCCTCTTATCCCATGACAACTTACTTAAGAGCCTTTGGTGAGGGACCGTGTCAAAGGTTTTCTGGAAATTTAAGTATACTATATCCACTGGATCCTCCTTGTCCACATGTTTGTTGACCCCTCCCCCGCAAAAGAACTCTAATACAGCATGATTTCCCTTTACAGAAACCATGTGTACTTTTCCTCAACAAATTATGTTCATCTGTGTGCATTCTTTACTGTAGTTTCAACTAATGTGCCCGGTACTGACATTAGACTTACCAGTCTGTAAATGCCAGGATCACCACTAGAGCCCTTTTAAAATATTGACGTCACGTTAGCTATCTTCCAGTTATTAGGTAAATAAGCTGATTTAAAGGATAGGTTACAAACCACAATTAATGGCTTTGCAATTTCACATTTGAGTTCTTTCAGAGCTCTTGAGTGAATGCCATCTGGTCCCAGTGACTTGTTAAGTTTATCAGTTTGTTCCAAAACCTCATTTAATGACACCTCAATCTGGGACAATTCCTCAGATTTGTCACCTAAAAAGAATGGCTCAGGTTTGAGAATCTCCCTGACATCCTCAGCCATGAAGACTGAAGCAAAGAATTAATTTAGTTTCTCCGCAATGGCCTTATCGCCCTTAAGTGCTCCTTTAGCACCACACTGACCTTATTGTCTTTGAGTGCTCCTTTAGCTAGAGGTTCCTGACTCAAAAGCAACCTGTCACTTTCTCAACTGGGTCTTCTAGGCCATTTACCACTTAATTTATTGTACCGCATAAGGAAAGTTATGTATTGATAATTGATATGGCAATTATGGGTTATATTTTCTACATTATTTTTAAAAAATGGTCCCACTTTTTTTATGAAGAATTTTGAATACATGAACATGCCAAAATTAATCTAGAATTACAGTAGCCTAAGAGATTTAGAAATTGCTAAAACCACCTGTAAGAGTGGTGCTTATTATTCTGGTAAAAAATTGTGGGGGCTTTTTGTTGTTTAACTTGATTTATCTCAAATAAGATAGTTCTTCATATATATCTATTTTTGTATTCGAATTTCCACATTTCTGATAGAGATGTAAGCAAGTAGTCGAGTAGTTGACTACTCGCTCCCCCCCCTTGCTGCCTCTGTTGACTACTTGCTCCCCCCCCCCTTCCTCCGACACTCTACAAAGGCAGCAGCACGGGGAGAGGAGGGAAGCAGGAGTTCTGAAATTCACTCTTCCTCCATACACAAACACATCTGTCCTGGGAGCAGGGCAGGAGAAGGGACTCCAAGCTGCATGCGGACAGAGGCTACTCCTCATCCCACGCAGCAGCCTCTCCATGGCGAGCCTGGGCAAGCACCAGCTCCCACCTTTCCACCCCCTATCTCCCATGCTGCTGCCTTTGTGGGAGGCAGCAGTGTCGGGGTGGGGGACAGGTGGCTCCACAGGAGCACTGGCTCCTGCTTCCCCTTCCCTCCCTGCTGCTTCTGATACAGAGGCAGCATGGGAGGGAGGGAATGTGTATTACCAAGAAGGTTAGCAGATGAGCCCAGGCTCATCGGTTAATCATATACTTGAGTACACGTTAACATCCCTAATGTTCACAAGTCTTAGAATATATGGAACTATGAAAAAGACAATGCGTGCGTGCATGCTACAGCCACAGAATGATATTAATTTTCCTGTTTCCCTCCCCTTATAGGGTGGTCAGGTGTCTGGGTTTCAACTGGAAAGTCCAGCTGAAAAGCAGACCTGATAGTGCCCAGTCAGATCTACTGACCAGACACCAAAAGTCCAGTTACTACGAGCTGACTTCTCCCTGTGTTGGGTAACTTTAGCTCCCAGTCTGGCTCTGTAGGCAAGTCCCTCCCTACCAAGGGGAAAGGAGAGGGGGAAAGCAGTAAACAAGGAGGGCGAGAGAAAGAGGAACAAATGAGGATGAGGCTTGGGAGAACGAGAGAAGGGCTCCCAGGGCAGATGTGTTTGTGTGTGAAGGAGGGGGAATTTCAGAACTCCTGCTGGAGTGTCCGGTTTTTAAACATTACAGATTTAGGCCTGTCTCTTTATGGTCCGAAATGAGAGGGTGTCCTGATCAAGCTAGAAGATGGCTGGCTAAACCGGATGTTTGAAGAATCTTGATGAGTATTTTTCTGTACAAAAGTGTCTTAGGTAGCAAGTGATAAAGTAATCTTTTAGGTTTGGAAGTTATAATTATATTTTTGGATACACATTTATTCAAAAATAGTAAATTATTTTAATTATGAATATAATGCAGAGAGGGAAGTATTAAGTTTACCATATTTTGAAATAGGTGTGTTAGGTCTGTGATGGCTTTCTTTTCTTTTTATTAAATGAATTGTTTGAGAGTATCATCAATGTCTCTTGTGCATAAAGGATGCTTATAGCAGAACCCAAAACCAGCATAGAATATTATTTCATACCCTGTAAGGCTGAGTTGGAGAGAGAAAGAAGTACACTTCAGCTTTATGTGTAAGCAAATGCTTCTTTGGAAGTGTGGGAATCAGTGTTTCCTGTAAGCTGTGTGCTTGTGTGGCCACTTGGGAGATATTCAAATGCTGCCCAGCTGATTAGCAGCGTGCCCACAGCTAGGTGTTTGTATCTACTGGTGGTGCACGTTTACATGTGCCTTGGTGCACATAAAAATCTATTCCTCACATAGAAAAAATATGCACATGGATGAAAAAAAATTACATGGAACATTGTGGGAATCTGTAGTGGTCAAGAGGCAAGCTCCACTGAAAGTGAAAATTTATTACTCTAAAATGCAAATTTCTGCTATTTACTAAAGTTTGATGCTGAAACCTAACTGTTTTGAATCTGGATTATTGATTAATGTCCCTGGAACATTACATAAAAACCGGTATGCATAACAGATACAACTGGAAGGTATGTTTTTGGCAGTGAGTGATTTTTATGCACTTGACCCATGAGCTGGATCCAGCCTGCTTGATGTATTGATCTGGCCTCCATGATGCTGAATTCAAGGTGTCATTTCAAATTTCTAGTCTTTCTAGTTGCACAGATACATCCACCTGAATGTGTTAGTGTAACTTTGGCTAAGTCTACACTGGCATTTAACAGTGTTGTAACTTTCTGGCTTAGGAATGTGAAAATAACACTTCCCCTCTTCCCCCCATCACAACTCTGAGTGCAACACTTTATAACATTGTAAAGCTCCAGCGTGAACTTGGCTACACAGAGCGCTGGGAGTGCTCTCTTCCCGTGCTCTGTGTCATGGCTACACTTTCAGGTTAAGGCACTGCTTTGGCTGTGCTTTAAACTTTTTAAGCATAGACAAAGTCTGCCTTACCCGGAAGCAATTGTTTTCTGAATTTTGACTTTCATTTGCATCTTGTTGAGGTATTATTTCTGAAACGTAACAATGGCATTTTAAAAACAAATGTTTAAAATAATTTGGGTATACAACTTTACCTAACTTGAAGTTACTCTGATTGTGCATTCAAAGTGGGTAATGGTACAACTACTAGTTCAATGGGCCCACCTTGAGAAAGCTGCCTAATGGACCACTTCGTTTTTGTTTTGTTTTTTAACTGAATGTTCCTGCAGTCATAAAGTCTTTCAGCTCCCGTGGGCTGCAGTTTGCCGTTTGCCACCAATGGGAGCTGCAAGGCTCTATGGCTACAGAGCCAGTAATTAAACTAGTTCAGTGTTTCTGCTAACAGGTAGCACTGGTTTATCATATATACAAAGAGCAGAAGTGACATTGATGAAAAGTTCTTTGCATCATTTTCTTTCCTGTTCTGTGCAACAGTAGCTTTATTAGAGTCCTAATTGTGCTCTAAGTTACACTGAGACATCTTCCACTACAGTAAATGAAAGATGCCTCCGTGTAACTGACTTGGAAAATTGGCCCTAAAATAGTAGTACAGGCAGTCCCCGGGTTACGTACAAGATAGAGACTGTAGGTTTGTTCTTAAGTTGAATTTGTATGTAAGTCGGAACTGGTACATATTGTAGGGGAAACTCTAGCCAAACATTTCTCCAGAGCTCAGTTTTATTCTCCCACACCTCACTTCCTTCAGTCCTTTATTCTCAAGCTGAGGTGTCTGCTGGGAAAAGACGCTCCGCGTCTCCCTGGTCTGCGGGGGGTGGGGGGCGCTAGCTTCGCGTCTCCCTGGTCTGCTGGGGGGAAGCAGCTAGTGCGGGGTTGCCTCACCCCGTTTGTAAGTAGGGATCCGATGTAAGTCGGATCCATGTAACCCGGGGACTGCCTGTAATTAACTAAGGCCTATATTCCACCCATAGTCTTTGTGCAGATTTCCCATTGGGACAATCCAAAGAGGTGCTAAACTCTGGTAACTCCATGATAGTAGTACTCAGGTCATTTTTATTAATGGGGGATTGGCTGGCTGTTGATTTAGGAGATTATTGTAATTTAGTAGATTTGGTCTACAGACTATAATAAAATGTATTTTAGCCAGTGCTACAGAATATACTTTATAGCCTTTCAGTAAGAGCTCTGTAAATGCATTGATTTCCATACCATTTAAAAACGTTGTTTTTAGGACTGGTGTTACTTACTATATAGTACAAAGTTAGTCCGGAAACTTCAGTTCAATAAGAGCAACTCTACTCACCTAGCTCATCAGGCCAGTCCCACAGTAGTCAGATTACGCACGTGAGTAACACAAATTGAATTTGTTCCCCTATGAAAATCTTGCAAGCATTTTCTTCTTCAGGAAAGAAGGGCATTTAGATCTGTACTTGTATTTATAGACTCTTACCTCAATGAACACACACTCTTTAAAGCTTGATTATTTTGCACAAGTCATGCAAAAGGTATCTACATAGTATTGTTTGCCATATCAGCAATCTGAGCATGTGCCTTATAGATTTTTTTCATTTGCTTCCTCAGATTTCAGGAAACCTTACTGTGCCTTGGATAACCGGGTGTTCCAGAAAAAGAGCAGTAAGTACATTTCACTTGAAGGAGCAAATGGGCTATATAAAGACATTGACAAAATGATTTTTTTTTAAAATGACCTCTAGAAAAATGTCAATTTGAGTATTTGGTAAAACAGAAACTTTTGTTTTTTTGTTTGTTCATAGTAGCCACCATCATAGCCTGTAAATGATACCCCATAAGCAACCATAGGGTATGACTACGCTACATAGGGATTTTTTGAAAAATAGTGTTTTTTCCAAAAAAACTTCAATTACATCCACACTGCAATCGTGTTCGTTCAAAAAAAAAAAAATTTGAAAGAATAGAGGGGTTTTTCCAACATTGGTAAACCTCTTTCTGCTATTTACTAAAGTTTGATGCTGAAACCTAACTGTTTTGAAGAGCTCTTTCAGAAAAAGGCCTGTGTGGACAGCAAAGAGAGGGTCCTTTCGCAAGAAGAGGAAAAAGCACAGGTGCCCTGGTGGTCATTCCGCCCATAGTAATCCAAGCTTACATGGGAGATAGCAACCATTCATTGTGGACACTATCTGTTGAAAAAGCAGAATGCTTTTTCGATGTGCTTTCGCAGTGTGGATGCTCTTTCGGAAGAAGTTGTTTCGGAAGATTTCTTCCAGAAAAGCTTCTTCCAAAAAAAGCCTGCAGTCTAGACATAGCCATACAGTATCTAGTGGTGTTTTAAAAGCCCAAGGGTAAAATCCTAGATCCCATCGTACCACCTTTATGCATGTAAGTAGTCCACACTATCTGTAGTACACAAATAGGGATTGTTTCCATGAGTAAAATGACTTCCAGACTGATGTGATTTGTGTTTAAAAAGTGAAACCAAAAAGGCTGATCATGACCCAAAAATTCAGAGAGGGAAAACTGAACTCATAAGACAACAAATCCTAGTTTATCAGTGCGCTTGATCCATCTATCTGTGTCTCTATTTAAAATATTTGAAGCAGGATTTAATCTAAAATTTGTCAGTTATCAGAGGTGTAGTTTTTATCCACATTTTAGTTATATATCCTTGCCCATTAACCAAAATCTTTCAAACTGGTGTTCTGAAGTGATAAGGAATTCCTAAATAAGTATAAAACTACTTCTATTCAGATTTTCAAACTCTTATTAAAAATATCTTCCAACTTAATGTGTATTTTCTAAAAATAATCACTGTCATAGTTGTGGTATAACAGTGGGAAATAGGGTTGCCAATTTTGGTTGGATGTATTCCTGGAGATTTCATCACATGACATAATCTTTAACTAAAGATTTTTAATTCTTGGAGACTCCAAGCTAGGGCTGTTAAAATACAGTTACATAATTAAATGCATAACAGCTGAATTTTTCAGTTATACGCTGTGAGGTGGGTGGAGACAGGTGGGAGCAGGCTTAAGCCTACTCCCTGTATGCACTGATGCCTGCCGTTCCCCCATACTCTGCTGCTGCCTCTATATCATAAGCAGCAGTGTGTGAGGGGGAGGTGGTTCCGTGGGGGGCAGTATACATGGAGTGCCAGCTTTTAAGTCGACTCTCTGTATGTATTGACTCCTCACTGTCTCTGTCAGAGGCAACAGTGCATGGGCAGGGGAGACTGTACTTAAGCTGGCATGTGCTGGGACCAGCTTCCATTCCCCCCCACCCCAACTGATACAGAGGCAGCAGTGGAGGGGGGGGGGACTTTCATTGCGGAGAAACTAAATGAATTCTTTGCTTCAGTCTTCACGGCTGAGGATGTTAGGGAGATTCCCAAACCTGACCCGTACTTTTAGGTGACAAATCTGGACTTGTCACAGATTGAAGTGACATTAGAGGAGGTTTGGGAATTAATTGATAAACTTAACAGTAAAAAGTCACCGGGACCAGATGGCATTCACCCAAGAGTTCTGAAAGAACTCAAATGTGAAATTGCGGAACTAACAACTATGGTTTGTAACCTATCCTTTAAATCAGCTTCTATACCCAGTGACTGGGAGATAGCTAATGTAACACCAATATTTAAAAAGGCTCTAGAGGGGATCCTGGCAATTACAGACTAGTAAGTCTAACATCAGTATCGGGCAAATTAGTTGAAACAATAGTAAAGAATAAAATTGTCAGACACATAGAAGAACATAATTTGTTGGGCAAAAGTCAACATGGTTTCTGTAAAGGGAAATCATGTCTTACTAATCTATTAGAGTTCTTTGAAGAGGTCAACAAACATGTGGCTAAGGGGGATCCAGTCGATATAGTGTACTTAGATTTCCAGAAAGCCTTTGACAAGCTCTCTCACCAAAGGCTGTTATGTAAATTAAGTTGTCATGGGATAAGAGGGAGGAGTCTTTCATGGACCGAGAACTGGTTAAAAGACAGGAAACAAAGGGTAGGAACAAATGGTAAATTTTCAGAATGGAGAGAGGTAATTAGTGGTGTTCCCCAAGGGTGAGTCCTAGGACCAATCCAATTCAACTTATTCATAAATGATCTGGAGGAAGGGGTAAACAGTGAGGTGGAGAAGTTTGCAGACAATACTACACTGCTCAAAGTAGTTAAGACCAAAGCAGACTGTGAAGAACTTCAAACAGATCTCACCAAACTAAGTGACTGGGCAACAAAATGGCAAATAAAATTTAATGTGGATAAGTGTAAAGTAATGCACATTGGAAAAAATAACCCCAACTATACATATAATTTGATGGGGGCTAATTGAGCTACAGCTAATCAGGAAAGAGATCGTGGAGTCATCATGGATAGTTCTCTGAAGACATCCACACAGTGTGCAGCGGCAGTCAAAAAAGCAAACAGGTTGTTAGGAATCATTGAAAAAGGGATAGAGAATAAGATGGAGAATATCTTATTGATCTTATATAAATCCATGGTATACCCACATCTTGAATACTGCGTGCAGATGTAGTCTCCTCATCTCAAAAAAGATTACATTAGAAAAGGTTCAGAGAAGGGCAGCTAAAATGATTAGGGGTTTGGAATGGGTCCCATATGAGGAGAGATTAAAGAGATTGGGACTTTTCAGCTTGGAAAAGAGGAGAGTAAGGGGGAGGGGGAATGGCAGGAGAGAGATCGCTTGAGCATTACCTGTTCGATTCACTCCCTCTGGGACACCTGGCATTGGCCACTGTTGGGAGACAGGGTACTGGGCTGGATGGACCTTTGGTCTAACCCAGTATGGCCATTCTTATGTTCTTATGTGTAACCATGCATGTTAACTGATGAGCCCAGACTCAAAGGTTAACTGTGTAAACGGTTACACTTTCACATCCCTACTCCTAGCCAGTCCTGATGAGGTTGGCAACCCTAAGGTTCTGAGTGTTAGAATGTATCAATTCAACTGTCAGTAAATCCTAGCTAGATATAAAAACACCTCTATTTAATACATCTAATATAACTTTTTATGCCATCACCAAACCATAGAAATAACTTTCTCAAGATCAAGATGAGAAATAGATATGCTTTAAACAGAGAAACCATGTAGTAAAACATCATAGTTTTTAAAATACAAAATAACTTTAAAATATCAAGCTCATAACATTTAATTTTGAGTCATTTCTCATAGCTTTGCTTGTATATTGTGTAATGCATCCTACACATAAAATTAATCTGGGCTTATGAATAAACATGTAAACTTTGAATTTCATATTTGAAAAATTATTAAAATTAAGGATGGAGGGGAGAGAAGGATTTTTGATATGGTAAGATTATGCTAGTTTTTGTTAACAATTCCTGCGATGGGCCATGCAAAACTTTTTGGCAAACTGCATACAGCAAGTCACATATGGCCTGATGTAAAATCCATTGAAGTCAACGGGAGTCTTTTTTTTTTTTTTTTTTATTGATTTCAATGGGCTTTGATCAAGCTTTGGTATTGCCAGTCATCCTCATTCTCAGCTGCTAAATTACATTAAAGATAACTAAAATTAATTAAATACTTGTGTGTATATATACACTTTTATGTAATTATTTACCGCAGGGGTTTTACATTGTCTTGCTTGGGGGATAGGAAGGCATAAAGCAATTCCTAGTAAGCTGCATTCCACACTATGGTAAAAGGTGGGAACTTCCCCTGATATGTAGAGTCATAGCTATGCTGACCATCTGTCCCAGATTTTTCCGGGATAGACCCCCCCCCCCCTTTTTTTTTTTAATTTCCTGTCCCAGTGTCCCCATGAAACTCTGAAATGTCCTGAAAAGCCCCTAGACTCCAAACGCAGCTAAAAGTGGCTGCATGCTGCTGTTTCTCCTCCCTCTCCCTCGGCTAGGGGAATAGGAGTCAAGGACACTTCCTGGAGGCTTTCCCTGCTGTTTGGGATCCAGCCAATAGGAGCAGCAGGAGGCAGTGACTGCTGGGAGCCTGCAAAAACAAGTAATTTGCAAGGGGAATACGAGGAACTGGCGTGGAGCTCAGCTGGGCTGCGAGGGTGGGGTGCAGGGAATCAGCATGTAGCTTGTCTGGGCTGGTGTGGGGAGGGGGGTCACAGGGAACCAGTGTGGGAGCCAGGGCAGGAGGGACCTAGGAAGCCCAGAAGCCCAGTGGTGGGGGAGAGCGGTTGGCAGCAGGGGGCCTGAAATGACCTCCCCTGGTTTGGAACAACTCCTTATCTGGGACCAATCAGGTCCCAAGGGTGCCAGATCAGGGCAGTCCAACTCCTACCCCCATTCCACACACTCAACCTCTCATTTTTGTCCCCACCCAGAACCTAAGGGGGTCCATAAAATCCACCAGACAAGTAAATCTGGTCTATGGGAAACCCTGAACCTCAGTCTTCCCTGTCCCTTCTCTTGCCCCATGGAGCGCCAGAGGAGTGAGGTGTCTGAGTTGGAGGTCAGCTCAGTGAGGGTTGGGGGTTTGGGGAGGAGTTTTGTTGTTTCTCACTTGTGTTGTTCCCAACTGATTTTTTCTGTATGTCAGTGTCCCCTGACTCAAAAAGGTTATACATCCCTGCCACAAATAAAGAATAGTGATAGAAATGTAGCCGTTTTAGTCTGGTGCAGCTGAAACAAAAAACAGGACTGTGTAGCACTTTAAAGACTAACAAGATGGTTTAATAGGTGATGAGCTTTCCTCTCCCCCTTCCCCCCTCTCCATCCCCCTTCTGTTCTGAAATTTGATTTGTCCTTTTCATATGTGTTCATTTTTTTATTTGTATCCTTTGGTATATATGGTTGTGACAATTTTCTTCCACTATCTGATCTGAGGAAGTGAGTCTGGCCCACGAAAGCTCATCACCTATTAAACTATCTTGTTAGTCTTTAAAGTGCTACACAGTCCTGTTTTTTGTTACAAAGAAAGAAAACATTCCAACCTTTTGTGTTGGACACTATTTAAAATGAAGTTTGATAGACTAACACGAGAAAGTTAAAATGCTTAATCTGTTCAATAATTTAAATTAAACCATTTTCCCTAGGTGCAGAACTAGCAAAATGGCTCAGGCGTAATTATGTAATTGATTATGCGTTTCCCTTAGTACCTGGTGGTCCACAGAAAGGTTTTACATTGAGCCAAGTGGTTCAAGGGCCAAAAAGCTTGAGAACCACTGAAACAGAGGCACCTCCTGGCACTCCCCCTAATAGACCACCTCAGGCTCCCTGCTGCTCCACAAGAGTCCACAGAGAAATCAGGTCTGTTACCACTGTGGTGAAATCATCATATCACTCTGGTGTGAATGATGGACAGACTCATTGTGAGCCTTCCTCATCCAAGCAGTTAAGATTAAAACAGCATGTTATGATGCCACCTGGAAACACTTGAGAGGCAGGATGTATATCGTCTTTCTACAAAAAGGGTTGTCATAACTTGTGTGTCTGGGTAAACAAGCCCTTTGTGAGCTCTATGAAGAGGTAAGATGTTTTGACTTCCAGTTTCAAGGAATTTGTTCTTCTGTGTTTGGGCTCCACGTTGCCTAGCCCTGAATGGAGTTAGCTGTGAAAACACATTTCTGAGTTATTCTGACACACAAAGTGAAACCTGTGCTAAAGACCCCACGTCCAGTGAGAGAAAGCGCTGCTGTCAGAAGAAGTCAATTCAATGTCCCTCCAATTTTTTTCAGAGATCACCTCTACCAGGCAGTGGGGCTTTTACTGACTGGTCCCTTATATTTTTGAAGGGTGACTAAATGTTAACTGGATCTTTTTGGGTAATGTCAACAGATTGCTTTGGGCCTAATCCTAGCTTAACATTTAAATTGGATCAGTCCCGTTGTAAGCAGGTTGGGAAGTAGTTCTATTTGGCAATTATATTATGTAAATAATACGTAGTAATAGGCATTGCCATCATGGTATTAACATGTACATTTCTCAGTAGCTTTACATATAAAATAGCCCAGCCCTCATATTGACTTATGTAGGAAATGTGCCTTTCAAGCAGTGGTGGTGAGGGTTAGTGACATGGTCTTTTCCACCCTGTAATTGTCCTGGGTAGTTCAGTATTGTCATTCTTGTTTTTGAAAATGGAGGACACTTGATAGTTTTGCAGTAATTTCAAAAAATGCAGTTGTAGTACATCTCATTAGGAATGTAAATTCCCATTAATCAGTTAACTGGTTAATGTTAGGTCACACTGGAGCTGCTGCCAGCTCCCAGCCCCCTCTGGAGCAGCCCCTGTCCACAGCAGGCTGGAGTCCCCATGGAGAGAGGGGACTACCTACCGGGCCCTCAGGTTGCCCACAGACAGGGGCTGCTCCAGATGAGAGAAACCCCTTTCTACAGCTAGCCCTCTGCTCCAGCCCCCTCTAATTACCAGTTAATTGGAACCGGTAAGAATCATCTGTGAAGAGGTCTAAGGAAGTTGTCCCACGTAATTGTGAGAAAGGTCTGTATAACTGCCAGGCCCTGAGTCAAATGGGGCTGCATCTACACTGCAAAGTAATAGGTCTCAGATCCTGGACCCCATCTTGAATTGAGGTTGGAAACCTATGCTGCAGTATCATGGCACCCTAGGTCTGGGGCCTGGGTTAATGCAGTTGCAGTATAGTTGCATGGGGAAGGGTCATATGGTGCCCAAACCTAACAATATTGGTAGAGGACAATGGGAGGAGTTTTTAGATGGGTCACATGATGCCCTTTACTTCCAATCATGTATCCATCTTGACCCTGGAAGTACTACCCCCAGGGGTGGGGCCTAAGAGGTAAGGGGCATGGCTATCTCCATTTTTGGTTCAGAAAATATGGTCACCGTAGTCATAGCTCATCTAGCATTTGGGACAATGAGCTATTTAGGGGGCATAATTTCATATAGCATGGAGGGAGAAGAAATGTCACAATTCATTCTAACCCTGTCTGGAAATAGTCTCTTGTATATAAATATACATAACTCGAAGATGCTTTAGAAAAAATGCCTCATGTAACCTATCAATTTTAATGTCACAATCTGCTGGATCTGTATACCTTATTTTGGTTTATGTATCATTTTTGTATTTAAAATTAGAAATATGGGGTATGGAGTGGTTTATGGTTTTAAATGTGCAAATGAAAGCCATAAGGGTGTTTTCAATGCTCTGGCAACTTTAATGACTAGGTGATCACTGAATGATCAACTTATTGGCCTATAAACAGCCTTGTTGTTCTTCCGGTAGTGTCCCCGTGGGTGCTCCACTATGGGTGTCGGGCTCATCCCAGCGCCGCAGATCAGAGATCTTTTAGCTGTTGTCTGATGGACCGCGCATGCGCGGCGGCCATCTTGCGGCTTTTTGCACCGTTTCCAGTCGCGTGGTCCAGCCCCGCCAGTTCCTCTTAACCGTCTTCGGGTATAGGCGGAGAAACAAAGGATTCTAGCCCCAAAAGAAGTCTATTGAAGCTGTAAAGGTATCAGCCCAGTCTGGAGCCAATCCTCAGTGTTCAGTTTAGCAGGTCTTAACTAGACCTGCTAAATTGAATGCCAGAAGATTGATCTCCAGCATGGCATGTGAAGAAATGGCCTTAGTTCAAATGAGCATGGCACCACTGCAAAACAACCTCAGCAAAGCACAAAGTGGTAGCATGAGCAACGCAGAGTAGCTGCATCATTATCAGGATTTAAGCTCTCTGGGCAAAGAGCCATTTACTAATCTGTATTTTGTACAGTGACTACAACAAGGAGGCCCCATTCTTGGTCAGTCAGCAGTTCTGTAATAGAATGATTAACAACTCATATTCCCTGATGGGCCAGACAGCACTTGAGCTGGAGATTTTTCTGCATGAATGGGTATCTGTTTATGGGCAGCACTTAAGTTATACGTCTATCTAAGGCTGCAGTGGAGATACGTCCTCAGTGTCCTGAGCTGACGCCAGTTGCATCTATACACATATATGCACAGATGTTTTTTAAAAAATAATAATTCTCTGAATGAAAACAAAACTGAAGTAGCTCTTCTCCTGCTTTCCTACTGCTAGAAGTTACACATAGTCTCTGGAATCCCTTTCCTCAAACACTGTAGTCGTATTCTATAAATGCGATGTCAGGATGGATTAGTTTTGTGTAATTGTCTCAGAAACAATTGTTTCCGGATGTACCACTGTGACTGTTGGAGCTACCATCCCTAGGGTTAAGCAGTGTAAGGTTGGTGGTGAGGTATGCCCAATAGAGGTGCTCAACTCTGACATTCACTTCCTATCTAATCACATGTTTTATTTGAGGGGAAAAAAATGGCTTGCAGAGTGAATTGGTTGGGATTTTTTTAAATTGCGATTTTTAAATCAAGTTACCAAAAAAGCAAAGACTGACTGTGCTTAGAGTGCATTTAATTTTGGAATAAACCCCATTGTACACACCAGCACTTCTGTTTTTTGAGAAAACAAGTACAGAATGGAATTCCCTTGGAAAAGCTGAGTTATGCTGAAGTAAAATAGTGAATAAATTTATGGCATCACCATTATGGTCTCTGGATATGATGTTCCAAAATAAGGGGTAAGTATTATGCAATATAAAATAAGAAAATGACATTTAATGTTGACTAACAACTCTAGATTTCTCTTATTGCACCTATCTGTATTGCAGCGATACATTCTGGACCTAGTTAACTAATTAAACAAGCCATAAGGATAAGCAAAGCTAAACTTTTTTTCCTAGTAACATCCAACATCGCAAACAACTTGGGAATGTACATGTCAAATCACACTCATTCAAAAAGGCATAGCATCTTGAAGAATGGTGCATTGCAAAGTGAATTATTTAAGTTGCTAAACTGTTAATCCACTCAGCCATATCCACCTCTTCATCTGCATCATTTTCTCCCAATAAGCAGGTTTCCTTATGATGTTTCATTCCTGCATCATCTTACACTGCTTATACTTTATACCTTTTCCTTTTTTACCTAGGGAATACATTTTTTCTGTATATTCCCAGATTGGGTCTCTCTTAGGCCCAGAAGCCATGGCAGTTTTTCTGTTGCAAAAGTTTGGGGGAATATAAGAAGCTTTGTGTGTGCTGAATAATGTCTTCCCTTTCTCTTTCCAGTCCACTCCACTGTTCCTATGCTGCCTCCATCCTTTCCTATGTATTGTTTCTCTGGCTTTAAGACAATGTCTTAACTAACTCTTCTGCTGTGCTTGGTCCAGGTCCACTACCACACAAGCACAGAACAAAAACAATTCTATCCAGCTTGCGTCTTTCTTTGCACATGTTACTTTTTAGTCTGCTGACAAATAGAAATTGAAAGTTCTTGGCTTTCAAAAAGCAAAATCTACTACAGTAAAACCTGTGTTATCTGGCATGCCCAGGGATTAGGTCGTGTCAGCTTTCTAAAAATTCCAGGTATTTGAGGGGGGGAAAGGGTGGGAGCTGTGCAGGGCCTACGTGGCGGGGGGGCTGGAACGGTGCAGGGGCCGGGAAGTGGCCTTCTGGGGGGGGGGGGCGGTCACAGGAGGGAGGCAGGATGCAGCCTGGTGAGGGGGGTGGAAGCCGGAGGCAAAGATGGGGGGTGGGGGAGCCGCAAAAGGGCTGACCTGGGGGGGGAGGGGCTGCTAGGGCAGCCATGAGCCACTGGGGTGCCAGACTGCAAGGAGCTGCAGGGGACTGACGTGCCAGGGAGTAGGCCAGGAAGCGCGAGAAAGGGGGGGCTGGGATGTCAGGAGCTGCGGGGGGGACGGGATGCAGCCTGGCGTCAGGTGGCCGGAGCGGCCGTTTGCCCCTCTCCCAGGTACATGCTGCATGCGCGTCTGGCAAGGGCAGAGGGAGCGTTTGAGGAGCAGCCTGGCTTAAAGCACGAGTTTCCCTTTTTTGTTTTTGTTTTGTTTTGTTTTTAATAAGTTTTTTTCCTGGCTTGGAAATTTGCCGGTTTCTAAAGTTTTCTGGCTAGTTAAGTGCCAGATAGCACAGGTTTTACTGTAATTAGTCTGGACAGAGTAGAGCTATTAATTCATTTTTATGAGAGTGTAAGTTTATGTATAGCATGTTTGTGATGAGATTTAATTGTAACTGTTACTATAAATGAGAAATTTAGTATTTTATTGGGGATTTAAAAAATCAGATTTAAATAAATATCCATTTTGTCTTTTATTTTTAAAAAATTATCAATTTATCTCTACCCTGGGGACTTGGGGCCCACAGAAAGATCTGTCTCCTGATAGGCAACTTCATCAGCGTAGAAAGCTGAGATGTTCTTTTATACTGTGTTTTTAGGGTTTTTTGGTATTCTTTAGTGGGATCAGAGAAGAGAAACCTTTAGAATCTGGTGTTGGTGAATTGTCTGGCAGCCTCCTGTTCATAATCTGTTCTGTTCATGGTGTCTACAGTGCCCCCTTTGTCAGCCTCTTTGATTATGATGTTGGAATTTTTCTGTAGCATTGCATTCTGCATGACTGAGGTTATATGTTGTTGTTTGCTGACTGTCAGCCCGTGAACATTTGCAGAAGCAATCAGTTTGACTTGTCTGTATGTCCTTGCTTTGACTTTCATTACTGCTATGTGTCGTCAGTCAGTCAAGGTCATCCCAATGAGTTCCTGACAAGTCCGCTAATCCGTCAGTGATGATAAACTTTTGGCTGTGTGCATGCGTGTGCTCCCCCATCTAAACGCATTAACCATGCACAATTAGTCAACACAACAGATTCCCACAGAGTACCCAGAGACCACAAATCAGATAAGGATTGAAAGCACCCAAGTAGGTTTATTGCCAAATGACAGACAATAATATTTGTCAGTGAACAGACTCACCTCTGTGCCACTACACCTGTGTGAGCCATGACAATACACCCAGCTATAAGCTCTGGATTATAGTGCCCTCCCATGGTCAGCTAATGATCACCCTTTGGGGTGCACTTTTATATACAGGTATAAACAAGTTACACATCACTCCTGACATATTAGGTTGCTACCCTCTGTTAGCTAGTTACCGCCCCTTAGCTCACACAAGCAGAGTTCAATTACTATCCATCGTGCTGTCAATTTAGACCCAGTCCTGAACCTGGGTTGTTAAGTATGTTATTTGTGGGGAATCATTTGGTACCAACGTGTTTCTTAAAGAAGTGTTCTGTTACAACCCCTCTGGAATGTGTTTTATGGTCTGCGCTTGGCACCTTTTGACGTTCTTTATGCTTGACCCTGCCTGTACTATTTCTCGTTAGCTAAGCCTCTTTCCTGCTTGCAGTTTCACTGAGCCAAAGTCTTGCTCACTAGATTTAAGGCCTGCTGATTTTGTTACAGACCCTCATCTTACTACATTAGGTACAGAACGAGGCTAATTTGTTTTACAGAAATTTGCATAATTTACATCAGTGTCAGAAACAGTGTAATAGTGAGATACTTTTAAAGTGACTGTAAATAGTCCTCCCATGTAGTCAAAGTACAGTATATTTTCAGCTGTAAAATAACTCTGCGACAGTGGTTTTCAAACTTTTTGGCCTATGGCCCACCCTGTTCAACACACACCTTTCTGTGGACCACCAGCCAATCACCCAGGATGACAAAATGCATTTTATTATTTCTAAATACCTTAAATACTATATTATTCATACTAGGCTACTAGAGCATAAAAATATAAATACACAGCTATAACATCGGGGGCATATATAACTTTTTAAAAAGGAAGTGCTATTAATCAAAGTCATTAAATAATGATTAAGCACTTCAACTTTATCATGTTGGTTTACCAAACTTTGTTTTAAATAAAGTAAAATATTAATTTATGTCCAAAACAAACAGTTCTTCTTCGAGTGGTCCCCGTGGGTGCTCCACTCCAGGTGTCGGGTCCCGTCCCGGCGCCGCTGGTCGGAAGTTTTCCATAGCCGTAGTTGGGCCGGACCGCGCATGCGCGAGCGGAGCGCGCGGCGTTCGCGCCTTTGCAACGGTCCGGCCCCCCCCCTTGTCAGTTCCTCTCAGCCGCCCGTGGTCGCTGGCGGAACGCCGTTTCTCTCCTCACAGGACCGTCTAAAAAAAAAAAAAAAAAAGAAAGACAAGAAAAAGAAAACAGACGAAGATAAAAGAATAGTAGTTAATTACAAAAAAAAAAAAAAAAAAAAAAAAAACAAAACAAGAAGAGGACGAGAGAGGGAGATTATGCCTGGCTCACCAGGTTTTAAGCGGTGCATACACTGCAAGGAGGCTATGCCTGCCTCTGACGGGCATGAAGCCTGTGTCAGATGCCTGGGAGAGTCGCATGTCCCGCAAAAATGCGCTCATTGCGCAAAGCTGACTCCCAGAGCGCGGAGAGAAAGAGATATGCGCTTAAAGCTCCTCCTCTGTGATAAAGCGCTACAGCCTTCTGAGCAACATCTATCAGGAGCGCCCGGAGGGCACGGTAACAGAGCAAAGTCTCCACCGGCAACGGGAACGCAAAAGAAAAGGGCTTCCCCTGCCCGCTCCCTCCCGCCCCCCTCATTGTCCCGTGTGTCTCAGGGACATAAACAGGGAGCCTCCGGGGCCGCGAGACAGCCGGAGAGATCAAATAAGCCGCAGGCGGCAACATCAAGCCGCACGTCATCGGCACCGGCTATACGTCCCGCTGAGAGCGCAATTGACACGCAGCGCTCGGCACTGCTCCAAGGGCTGGAGCCGCGGCAGTCTGCCCAGCCGCGAGTCAGAACGGCACCGCAAATGCCTGGACTGAGTCAGGGTAAGCCGGCACCGGGTCCGGCACCGGATGCAACCCTGCCACACGGCACCGCGGAGCTCAGTGAGCATAATAAACAGAGCGCCCCCCTCCGTGCCGACTCGGCACCGGCCGATCAGTTTGCAGCTGCAACGGCACCACAAGAACAGCTGCCTGGGGTGCCGGCTAGGGCAGTAACACAGCAGGACGAAGCAGTCCTGCTTAGTCCTCCCCCTGCCCATTCTTCTTTATCAGTGCAAGGGGGAGAGACTCCTTCTGTCTCTGCAGTCCCCACTAAGGCTGCTAAGAAATCTGTCACGAGGCATTCAATTTCACCCTCACTCGAGCCTTCAATCTCTCCCTCTCATTCACCAAGCATTACTCATCGCACATCTTCTCATCACCAAACAAGGTCCCCGCGATGCAGATCAAGGTCTCGTTATTCTGATCCTCACGGGCGATGTCATCGTTATTATAGGGAATCATCATATAGATCTCGTTCACCAAGTTATTCCCCCCCAAGATCCTATCATAGGAGGTATGCCAGTAGATACTCCTCCCGAAGGTCTTCGCCTGATCACCCTGATCATAGGGGCCATCGAGCATCCGAATATGAAAGGCATCACTATCGTCCTGGCCATTGTTGTTGTCATACCCCTCATGAATCGCGACAATTATCACCAATTAAGGACTGGAAGGGGGCGTCATCTCGACAGCACACCCACTCACCTTCAGCCCAGCTATCTGAGCCTGAGGAAGGGCAGATATCGGATGTGGACGATCAGCTGCACAATATGTCACAAAAAGATATGTCGTCATCCTACCCTGACGACGCACTGTTTGAAGGGGACCCATCTCCCCCAGACGACACAAAGGACTTTCAAGATCTGTTTAGGAGAGTGGCCCAATCTCAGGAGGTTCAGATATTGGACACTCCAACGAAACAATTCAAGCTCTGGAGGAACCTAAACCCTAAACAACAATCTAAGGTCGCCTTGCCTATGGACGAGGCTATCCTCCAATCAGCTGCGGAAATCTGGCGTACCCCGGCTTCGACTCTACCAACGTCAAAACCGGCAGAAAAGCGATATTTTATAGCGTCTAAAGATTCAGAATTTCTTTTCACTCACCCGCAACCAAACTCGCTGGTGGTCGACGCAGCTCTCCAAAGGGCTAAGAACCCGCAGCTGAAAAATGCGGGCATTGATAAGGAGGCGAAGAAACTGGATGCCTTTGGCCGTAAGGTTTACACATCAGCCACGTTGCTCCTTCGCATAGCGAATTACACAGCTCTCCTAGCCAATCATAGCTTTGATAGTATAACAAAGCTTACTGAGCTGTCTCAGAGATCATCAGAGGCAGACAGGGAGCTACTACGGTCTATTCTCAAGGAGGGCTATGCGTGTTCAAAGGCCAATCTTCAGATAGCTATGGATATAGCTGATACAGCGGCTCGGGGAGTAGCAACAGCGGTATCAATGAGGCGATCTTCTTGGCTCGCCACGGCCGCGGTACCTAAGGAGCTGCACTCCAAGGTAGAAGACCTCCCGTTCGATAAGATAAAATTGTTTGCGGAGAAAACAGATGAGATCCTTCATACTGGGAAGGACTCAAGAACAACGCTTCGCACGCTCGGCATGTACGCACCACCATTCCGTCGCCGGCGTTATTTCCCATACCAGAGACGGTATGACTATCAGTCGAGGAGACAGCAGAATCGCCCCTTCGACCAAGCGCGATCGAGACAGCGCCCCCAGCGGAGGCGTCCACCACCACCTAGAGTGACAGGCACGGCTGCCTCAAAGCAGCAAGTTTGACTCCCTGGTCGAGGGCAAGCGCACACTACCAATCAACCTGGACAAACCCATGTTCCACCACCGCTTACGACCTTACTACCACCAATGGGTCGAGATAACAACGGACAAATGGGTACTGGAAGTCATAAACAACGGCTTCACCATTCCTTTCACCTCCATCCCCCCCACCACCCCACCCTCCCCGTACCTGTTCAGGGACCCATCTCAGGAAAATCTCTTGCAACAGGAAGTTCATCGTCTCCTGGATATCGGAGCAATAGAGAGGGTCCCCGATCAGTTCAAGGGAAGAGGGTTTTATTCCAGATACTTTCTAACGGAAAAGAAAACGGGGGGTTGGAGGCCCATTCTCGATTTAAGAGGTTTGAATCGTTATCTTCGCAGACAGCGTTTCAAAATGGTGACCCTGAATTCCATAATACCGTCCCTCGATTTAAACGATTGGTTCGCTGCCCTCGATTTACAAGATGCGTATTTTCACATCACAATACATCCTGCGCACAGACGTTTTCTACGATTTATGATAGGCCACGATCACTTTCAATATCGCGTTCTACCGTTCGGGCTGGCGTCAGCGCCCAGAGCGTTTTCAAAGACCCTGGCCGTCGTAGCAGCTTATCTGCGTCGGTTACAGGTGATAATATATCCGTACCTGGACGACTGTTTAATAAAAGGTGCCACGCAGCGAGAAGCGTCACAAATGGTGGCGATGGTCGAACAAACTTTCGAATCACTCGGCCTCCTTCTCAACAAGCAGAAATCGACACTTATTCCAACTCAGTTTATAAGGTTTATAGGGATAAACCTAGACTCGCGCATGGCAAGAGCTTACTTACCGCAAGAAAGATTTCAAGCAATCAAGGATCTTGTCACTATACTCACTGGCAACATGACC
The DNA here is from genome assembly GCF_049634645.1 of Pelodiscus sinensis. NCBI lineage: Eukaryota > Metazoa > Chordata > Testudines > Trionychidae > Pelodiscus > Pelodiscus sinensis. Next base: position 16,067,241 of record NC_134723.1, read on the forward strand.
ATATCGGTACACAATTGCCTTCGTCTCCTCGGGCACATGGCAGCGGCCACAGCAGTAGTTCCTCATGCACGCCTCCACTTGAGGAGCCTTCAGCATTGGCTATCCACGGTTTACGTCCCCGTGAGGCACGACATTCAGAAGCTAGTGTGGTTACCTCCACATGTTCAGAGATCGCTGCAGTGGTGGACAGAAGCGAGAAACCTTCTCACGGGAGTTCCATTCCATCGACAGCAACCAACAGTGCAGATAACATCGGATGCCTCGCTCATAGGCTGGGGAGCCCATATGGACAACGAGCGAATACAGGGCAAATGGTCGCTCAACGAGAGACGTCTGCATATAAATCTGTTGGAACTTCGAGCAATCTTCTACGCATGCAAACACTTTCTTCCCCAGATCAGAGGGCTTACAGTAAGGATACTGACAGACAACGTAGCGGCGATGTATTATGTCAACAGACAAGGGGGAGCACGATCACGTTCCCTATGCGCCGAAGCAGTGCGGTGCTGGAATTGGTGCATACAGAACAACGTAAGCATAACAGCATCGTACTTACCTGGCACCGCCAATGTGATTGCAGACTCCCTCAGCAGACAGTTTCCCACGGATCACGAGTGGGAAGTAAGGACAGACATTCTATCTGCCATATTCCAGAGATGGGGTACTCCACTGGTAGACCTATTTGCAACATACGACAACAAGAAATGTCACCTATATTGCTCGAGAGCGGGGCTCGGCAAGAGCTCTCTCGGCGATGCGTTTCTGATCAGGTGGAAGAAAGCACTTCTGTATGCGTTTCCTCCCACGCCGCTTATCTCCAGAACACTAGAGAAAATCAGGTTAGAGGCAGCAACGGTCATTTTCCTAGCTCCAGCATGGCCCAGACAAGCCTGGTTTCCATTCTTACACAGGATGTCAATTCAACCACCTTACCTTCTTCCTCTCCATCAGGATCTCCTCACTCAGGAAGGGGGGACACTGTTACACCCCAGGCTGCAGTCGCTGCATCTGACGGCGTGGCTTCTTACTGGTTGAAAGGAGATGAAAATCTATGCTCCGAAGAGGTCAAGACAGTACTTCTTCACAGTAGAAAACAGTCTACACGGAATACCTACCTGGCAAAGTGGCGGAGATTTTCTGACTGGTGCATTCAGAACAATATACACCCCCTATCGTCTCCTCTACAGAACGTTTTGGACTACATCCTTGATTTACGAGAGTCAGGTCTTACGCTTTCGTCTTTAAGAGTGCATTTGGCAGCCATCAGTGCTTTTCATCAACCAGTAGGGGGTTCTGCGCTCTTCTCTCACGCAATTACAAAAAGGTTCTTGAAGGGACTTCAAAACTTATATCCGCCACGAAGCGCGCCCTCTCCTTCCTGGAATCTCGACTTAGTGCTGGATACCATTATGCACCCACCTTTTGAGCCCTTGGCATCGGTTTCGCTACATATTTTAACGATGAAAACAATCTTCCTGCTTGCAATTACATCGGCGAGACGGGTAGGGGAATTGGGGGCGCTGATGGCAAGCCCCCCCTTCACTGTTTTTTCCAAGGACACAGTAACGCTCCGATTACATCCGGACTTTATCCCCAAAGTTTGTTCTTCTTTCCATATCAATGAACCTATCGTCCTACCGACCTTTTATCCCAAACCTCATTCCTCCAGTAGAGACGCTCTGTTCCACACACTTGACTTCCGACGTGCACTGTCGTTCTACATAGACAGAACGCGCCAGTGGAGACGAACCGACAGGTTGTTGGTATCTTTGGCACCTAGATCGAAAGGCAAGGCACTTTCCACTCAACGCATTGCAAAATTAATCACACTCTGTATTATGGAATGTCATTCAATTAGAAACAAACCTCTTCCTTCATTACCTCGGGCTCACTCCACGAGAGCTGTAGCGACTTCCACTGCATTTGCAAGGGGAGTTCCCCTGGCGGATATTTGCCGTGCGGCTACTTGGGCTTCTAGTATAACTTTCGCACGGCATTATGCCATAACGAAGAGGTGGGCTTCAGACGCTGCAGTAGCCTCTGCGGTACTGTCCACGGTAGAAAATAATTGACCCGGAGCGCGTTCTGGGTTACTGCTTTGTACTCACCTGGAGTGGAGCACCCACGGGGACCACTCGAAGAAGAAGAAGAAGTTACTCACCCTGTGTAGTAACGATGGTTCTTCGAGATGTGTCCCCGTGGGTGCTCCACGCCCCACCCTCCTCCCCGCTCCGGGTCTCTCTGCTTTGTCTTTCAGGGACCGAGCGGTGAGAGGAACTGACAAGGGGGGGGGGCCGGACCGTTGCAAAGGCGCGAACGCCGCGCGCTCCGCTCGCGCATGCGCGGTCCGGCCCAACTACGGCTATGGAAAACTTCCGACCAGCGGCGCCGGGACGGGACCCGACACCTGGAGTGGAGCACCCACGGGGACACATCTCGAAGAACCATCGTTACTACACAGGGTGAGTAACTTCTTCTTTCAACATTGTCTTTATGTGTGGCAGGGGTGAGGAACGTTTTTTTGGTCGGTGGCCACAGAAAAATTAGTCAGGGGCTCCACAAAAGTGAGAAGCAAAAATAAACAACAAAAAAGGCCCAACTCTCACTGATGTGGCCCCTGACTGACACATCTCACTCGCCTCATGTACCAGTCTCAAGGGGGAAGGGGAGGAGGGAAGGAAGGACAGAGTTTGCGGGATTTTCTGAGGGCTCGGGGCTTGTAGATTTTGTGGACTCCCCCAGGCTCTGGGATGGTACCAGAGATTAGGGATTCAGTGTGTGGGAGGTGGCTGCTAAGGAGTGGGATAGAGATGAGAGTATAGGGTTTGGAGTGCGGGAGAGGGTAAGCATCAGGGGTCTGGGTGGGAGGTAGGATGCAGGAGTGGGCTGGGGGTGGGGATCTGGCCCAGAGTTTGGGAGCAGGAGTGGAATGGGGGGTCTGGACAGGAGGTGGTTTGCAGGATGGGGCTGCGAAGTCTGGGCGTAAGAGAGGGTGCAGGAGTGGGCTGTGTGGAAGGGGTAGGGATCTGAGCAGGAGGTGGGGTGCAGGTGAGGATGCAAGTAGGCTGGGGATGGATGAGATGGGATGGAGCATGCTGGGGGTTGGGCATCAGGGTGGGAGGTTGTGTACAGAAGAGGGCGTGGGAATGTGGGGTGGGAGAGTATAGGGTCTCGGCAGGAGGGGTGTGTGTGAGGAAGATGTGGGGTCTGGAGATGGGGGGTGTTTACCTGGCTCTGCACACTCCAAACTCCACTCACCCCCACTTTCCGCTGCTGCCAGGCACCACCCTTGCTGCTCCAATTGGCCACAGTTCTGGACAATGGAAACAGAGGGGAAAGCCTCCAAACAAGCTATTTCCTGCAGTACTGTTCCCCACAGCTGGTGGAGGGGGATTGGCAGCTCGCATAGCCTCTTCCTCCACCCCGTGAGCCAGATCCTGCCTGCGAGGCTTGGGGTTCCTTCCCTGCCCCAAAGCAGGAAGCTAGCACTGGCACTCCAGCCAAATGGGGTGTGTGGTGCAGGGCTAGAGCACCAGTGCAGGCTCCATGCTGGGGGCAGGGGTGAACCCCGATCCTGTGGCACACCTGCAAGATGGTGCTCCATAGATGACACTTTGAGAACCACTGCTGTAGTGACAGAGTGATGTCACTAAGAGCAACTGGAGAAACCCAGTGGGGTGCAGAATAGCTCAGCATAGCTCTTTAGAAATGCAGAATAAGACTTTGCTTTCATTTAAAAAAAAAAAAGCCCTGCTAGTGGAAAGAGCAATGAAGACCATTCCAAGTGAGCTCCCTCAAAATGGAATTTTTAATCTATTGTTTAAATTACTTTCAAAATAATTTTAGAAAATTCTTGTTCTCCTAAATTTTAAAAATCCTTTAAATAAGCTTTGAAATATATTTGTTTTTATTTATTTTTGCTTTATTTCATTTTAATTTACATAAAATGAAATCTTATATTGTAGATTAACTTGGCGTTTACTGGAACTAAAATGTGCTGATGTAGACCCATAAAATGTTAGCTTATGTATTAACTGTAAATCTGCTCTGGAAATATGAATCTGCCAAGACTGCTGTTTAATAGCCTTGGTTAATAGTTTTTCTATTAATTCATGTTACGTAGCTTGTATCAGTGCAATTGAAGATGCTTTGTAAACCATTTTAGACTGTTTTGCAGGCTTAGTAGTCTAATGGATGACAGCATTTTCTCATCTTTCACATAATTTTTCAGCTGCATAAGGCAAATGGTATTCTAATGAGATTTGAAAGAAGAGAGAATAATTTTTATTTGTCTGAACATATGGTATGAAAACAATATCTAAATTTTCTTTTGGGATTCAGAATATTCTAGGATATGGTTCTAAATAGTTGCATAGAGAAATTGGAGAAAAACAGAAGGTTGTACAATGTTAGGTATTTAGGGTGTACAATTGAATACTTCATTTGAAGTGGTATTTCTGGAAGCCTTTAAACTTATGGGTTGTCTTCATGTGGAATTGTTTCTCATTATTCAGGAACAGCCAATCAGAAACAAGTCTATTTGTGGACAAGCCCTCAGATTATCTCTAAGGAAAAATATAACCTTGCAATCAGAGACAAATATATCTATGTAACATCTATATGTAATATCTTTTTAGTTCATATATTCGAAACACTTGAAAGATAATATATTTGATTAACATCCAACACCTGATTCCTTCAGTCAAGGGCTAAGAAAGTTCACAGTTCGCAATTGTCCTCCAAAGACAGAGAAGAATTGATGCTACTCATTTGTGTTAGAACATTTTATTTAAAAGCTAACAAACTCTACTGCATTGTTTGTGCAAGGTTCTTTTACATGTCATTATAAATCACATTAAATAATCACAAAAAGGACACTTCCCATATGGGCGCACACACAATTGGTAGATCACCTTTAAAAAAAAATCTGTTACTGATTAAAAAATGAGGAAGGAAGGCACTGTCTCAACGACTTAATTACCTGCATCCTGCTTCAGAAGCCTTTTAAATCTGCACTTGAAAGGGAATCCTCTGAACTGTCATTCATGCTAAAATTCGACACTCTATGTGTGGGTCTCAACAAAGACCCTAGCTATCTTACCCATTACAAAGATAGCTTCCCCAATTATCACCTCTAATACCATTAGCTCACAGACATTTACCTTCCGCATCCCCTTCTGTTCTGAAATTTGATTTGTCCTTTTCATATGTGTTCATTTTTTTTAATTGTATCCTTTGGTATATATGGTTGTGACTATTTTCTTCCACTATTTGATCTGAGGAAGTGGGTCTGGCCCATGAAAGCTCATCATCTAGTAAACCATCTTGTTAGTCTTTGAAGTGCTACATAGTCCTGTATTTGGATTATGAATGTTAATGCTTCTATCGTTTGTGTATATTAACTGACAAGTTTATACATTTACATGCGGAGGACCTGAAGTGCAAAACATGACCTGGGTGTAGAGGTGAAAAATGTAGCTTCATCTGAACTGATTTTTTTTCTTATACTAGACACTTCATCAGTTTTTAAATTCCTATTTTCAGTGGAAGATACTGGAGTTGATTTTGAAGTAACTCCATACTTGCTTTCTTGCTTGCTTTTTAATCTAATGGCATTATGAGCAACTTCTGCTGGCTCATGGGAGCATGTGCTCCCAACACCATGGGTCAGCCAGCAGATGACAGGTGGGCCTGGTGCCCGCAGAAGGGGTCCAACTCCCCGCACTCACAGATAGCAGCCAGGGGAACAAAGCGAGCCGTGGCCACGGTGCTCCACTTCCCCCGTCACTGCCAGTGAGGGAGGGATGCCAGGCCCCTGCTAATATATCCCGCAATTATGTTTGCTTTTCCTCCTGAAACAGCTGTTTCCCATATTGTATGCGTGGAACAGATTGGTACTTCTTAAATGGAGTACTTTGCATTAGGGATGTGTCAGGTTAACCAATAACGAGTGATGCTTACTGGTTCCAGTTAACCACTGGGGACTAAAGCAGCTCCCTGCCCACCATGGGCATCCCTGCTGTGGGCATCCACAGCTGACCCAGGGAGACTGTGGGAAGGGCCTGCTATAACCTGCACAAGAGGACCCAACCACTGATCCACAAAAAGCTGGGTCCGAAGACAAGGCTTACACCTTTACCACTTCCAGGAAGCAAACCTCATTTTCATCAGACTGGGACTCTTGTAAATAGTTTCCCCAGTTGGATCTTCGACCATGGTGCCAATCTCTTCCAGATTCAGCACCATTGACAAGCTGGAAAACTCTGGCACTAGGGATGTTAGAAAGTGGGGGGTGGAGGGGTAGACAGGTAACTGCTGAGATTTTCAGTGGTTGCATGTTTACACCTGGGGCAGAGGTGGCTCAGCAAGAGCCGATGTGTGGGGGGCACAGCCAACTTTAAAGCTGGCTCCCACAGGCACTGGCTCCCATGGAGCTGCTGCCTCTGTATCCAAGGTAGCAATATGGTGGAGGGGCAGATGGCGCCCCAGGATCACCCCGATCACCAGCTCCCACCTGCTCTCCCCCGCCCTACCTGCACTGCTGCCTACGCTCAGTGGTTAACCATTTAAATGTGTACACTATCATATCCCTATCCGGCACTATCTCAGCACATGTTCTGATGGTACATAAAGAGACTACCTCAAAGCTAAGACACAGTGTCTCCACAATGGCACCAACAATGCAGGCACTGGATCCAATACTGAAGCCACCCTGTGTGGAGATGCTGCCACCACTGGCACCGGTGTTGGTGCAGGTCTTGGCACCATCAAATAGGGGGCAACTAACACAGACTACCACCACTAAAACTGCACCAAAGCAGACAGTGCTTAAACACCGACACTGTTCCTGCACCACACTGATACAAAGGTCCACTTGGTGCTGTAGTCACTGCTCCTTGGTACCAACTATTTTCCTGTTAGAATAGAACAGATGCCTCTGTTCTCTGCTGCCTCAGTAGCATATAGCGAGCTGAGGCAGGTGGACACAACAGCTGCTTCTCTTTAAGCTAGGACCAACAAAGCCCTCATATGTACCACCGACTCAACAATGGTACAGACAACTATGGCCATACCCGCCACCTCTGTACCCCTTGCTTTGGCTGCCATGGAATGTCTGGACCACATACAGATGCCATCCTAGAGTGTCATTCACTTCAGCAAGAGCATCAATTAGACCTCCCCATCTTCGGACCCAGGACACCATGTCAGAGAGAGGGGATGAAGAACCTCCTGAGGAAGAGTACCGGACCTGACAGTTACTGGGAACAGATCTCCTTTGAATAACTCCTCCTCCTCCTTACTCAATAAGGCAGTAATTCCACCAACATGAACACCAAGAAATGACCTGAAGCAATTTCAGGACTTCTTCTTAAGAGTGGCTATGGTACAGAAAATCAGTTTACAAGAAGTGGAAGAAAAAATCATAAACTTCTAAAAATCCTGCAGCCCTTACCCACCACAAAAATAATTCTACCAATGGAAGAGGCCATTATGGAACCAGCAGATACGATATGGCAGATGCCAGCATCGGCACCCCCACTAAAAAATGGGTCAATAGAATTTTTTTTGCCCTTGCCAAAGAAATGGACTTTTTATATTCTCCCCGTTCGCTGAACTCTTTGGTGACTGATGTGCTACACCACTAGGCAAAGCAAGTCTAGTTTCACTTGACACCACAAGACAAACATAAACATAATGTTCTGCTCAGCTGAAAAGTTAACACTTCAACCACTCTACAACCTAGGGTTCCCAGTTATTCTGCTCTCTTGGCTAATTACAATCATATGAATTACACCAAACTTCAAGAACTCTTGGAACATCTCCCAGAGCAGAAACACTGTAGCTCCCTCCACTGTGCAGGAGGGCCAAACAATACAATCCTTCAAGCTGCTATAGAGGTTGCTGACATGGCAGCCTGCACTACAGCAACAGCAGTGGTTATGTGCAGAGCCTCTTGGCATCAAGTCTCAGGTATCCTTAAAGATCTGCAAATGAGGGTAGAGGACCTCCTATCTTAAAAGATGCACTTCTTTCCCTCAAAAATGGATGAGGTCTTCCACACAATGAAGGACCTCCCAAGCCACGCTAAAAAACCTAGGCATTTATAAGTGGAAATGATACACCCCATACCAGAGACAGCAAGAGGCTCACAACCAACAACAATACAGGTCATGGGGTACAGATCACAGCTGGAGGATTCTCTGCATCTTGGGGTCTTCAAAGTATTTGAAGGCTTCAATATCTGAGATATACGTGAGAGGATTATTCTAGGAGGGGGTGGGTGAGATTCTGTGGCCTGCACTGTGCAGATGATCATAATGGTCCCTTCTGACCTTAAAGTCTATGAGGTCATTTGAATACTGGTCAAAGCAACGTCTTCAAAGACTTACAACAAAACATACACAGGCCAATCCTCCGCTTCAAAACAACAGTTTTGAAAATTAGTCAAGGGTCTGAACAACCTCTCCCCAGCACTGAGAATACAGCCATCTTTCATACACCCTTTTGGCCATTGCCTTTGCCTTTTTTTCCATGCATGAGTCAACATCACATTAGACCAGTCGGACTTAGAGATCGTCCAATCAGTATACTCTATCCCATTCACATCCATCTCTACCAACATTTCTCTACCTCTTCAGGGGCCCCTCTAAGGAGCGCATACTAACCTAGAGGTGTATCATCTGTTCCACATAGGAGCACTAGAACAAGTTCCAATACGCTACCAGGGAAAGGGTTTCTATTCCAAATATTTCCTCACCCAAAAGAAAACCAGGAGTTAGAGACCGATACTCAATCTCAGGAAATTCATATGGAATCACAAGTTCAAGATGGTCACTCTTGCTATTATTATTCTGGTACTAAAGTCTCAGAGGGGTAGCTGTGTTAGTCTGTAACTGAAAAAAACTTAAAAAATAACAAATGGTCCTTCAGCACCTTAGAAACTAAGAAAAAAATATAGATAGTATCATGAGTTTTCGTGGTCACAACCCACTTCTTCAGATGAATGGAACAGGGGGACCAGAGGTACTAATAAATAGCAGAAGAAGAAGGGATGAGGAGAGAAAGAGAAGGAAAAACATCTTGTCAATTAGAGAGTCTGTGCTAAATGAGACTAATAGAGTGCCCAATACTTAGCTTTTGATGTCATGAGAGTGTTAAATGTAGCAGCCCATCCAGTTCATGTCTTTGTTCAAACCTAGATTAAAGGTTTCAGATTTGGAAATGAGGGCAAGTTCCACAGCTCCTCTCTCCAGCTGGTTTTTGAAATTGCTTTGTAAGAGTTCAGTCACTTTTAGATATGTTAAGTGTCCGGACAAGTTAAAATGTTCCCCGACAGGTTTCTATGTTTTATCATTTTGAATATCTGATTTGTGTCCATTAATCCTTTGTTGTAGACACTGTCCAGTTTTAACTTGCACAGACACTGTAATTGACAAGATTTTTGTTCTTTTCTTTCCCTTCCCATCCCCTCTTTTTCTGCTGTGCCTCTGGACCCCTTGCTCTATTCATCTGAAGAAGTAGGCTGTGCCTATGAAAGCTCATGATACTATCTACATTTATTGTTAGTCTCTACAGTGCTGCAGGTCTGTCTTTCTTTCTTCTGGTACTAGACAGGGGAGACTGGTTCTCAGCCCTCAACCTACTAGAAGCATGATTCTGTATTACAATGCATCCAACACAGAGACGTTTCCTATGCTTCACAGTGGGCTCCAAACACTATCAATATGGCGTGCTGCTTTTCGGCCTACCTAAGGCACTAGAGTCTTTTTCAAGACCCTAGCAGTAAACACAGCACAACAAGGGGTAATAATATTCCCCTATCTTGATGGCTGCCTAATCAAGGGTACAATATACAAAGACACTAAACATGGTACAAATGACAATATCACTCTTACAGTGGTTAGGATGCATATCAATTTCTCAACCCCTAAACACATTCAAGTCTTAAAATTAATAGGGGCTCATCTAGTCTATATACAAGCCAAAGCTACACTCCCTCAACACAGATTCAATACACTCACTTACTTAATTACCGCAGTCCAGTTCAGTCCCATCACCACTACATACATCTGCCTCCAAATCCTCAGACACAGGGCAGCCACGACATATGTAGTGAAATGCACCAGACTATGCATGCACTGCCTCCAGGCCTGGCATACTACGGTATGTAACCCTGAATAAGAGTGTCACTTCCTCTCTTGCCTATGCTGGTGGAGAAAGGCACAAAATAATATGCAGGGTGTTCCTTTTCACCAGGACCTCCCATCTCACATTATAACTACAGATATTTTCCCTCCTCAGGTGGGGCACCCATCTCAGCCATTATACCATCCAAGGCAGATGGTCTCCGCAAGAAACTCAACTACACATCAATCTGTTAGAACTAAGGGCAGTTCACAATGTCTGCCAACATTTTCTACTGGTAAGTCAAGACTATATGAATTCGTGCAATGAATAACATAAACTGATAAGGAGGAATCTGATCACATTCCCTCTGCATGGAAACCCTGACGTTCTGGAACCGGTGCATTTGACACAACATTACACCTATAGCAGCATGCCTACCTAACATTTGGAACACCATGGCAAACGAGCTCAGTTGACACTTCTGCGAACAACACGAGTGGGAGATACATTCCACAGTCCTTCAGAAGATATCCCACAAGTGGGAAGTCCCTTATATGGATCTCTTCACAATAGGCATGAGTTGCAAATGCCACCAGTTGTGTTCCAGAGCAGGCTCCAACCTGGGATCCATTGGAAATGCTTTTCTTATCACATGGCCAATACATCTACCTACCTTCTTAGCCAACTCTCCACATACTTGATGGCAGATGAGCCCTTCCCTTTTACCTCAAGAGGTCCAAACCTTTCAATAAATTCCCCAGACTCTTTCTGTCTATCACTGTGGTTCGCTTTTCAAGTGCTATCTCATCCCCATGACTCTCCAAATGGATATCATTGTGTATACCTACTTGCTACATTATCCATGACAAATAATCACTACAGCAAATGATGGCACATTCCACCAGAGCTGTAGCACCTTCCACGGCATTCCTGAAGGATGTCCCATTAGAAGGCATATGCAGGCCAGCAACGTGGTCCTCTCAACATACCTTTGTGAAGCATTATGTGATCACAGCTGGTCCCATCCTTGTAGCTTTGGTAGGACTGGCTGTCCTCTCATCTATGACTCAGGAACAATTCCAAAGCCCACGTCCTCCAATTGGGCACATCTCTATACACACCTACAGTGGAGCATCCAGAGAGGGACACAGCCCAAAGAACCATCATTAGTGTACAAGGTGAGTAACTTTTTTCTAGCAGCAGCCATGCCTGTTCTTTAGTGTTCCTTGTGCGCCAAGCTGAAGGTATAAAGGGGTGGAGCTGACCTGCTCATCCTTCAGTTCCTTTCTTTAATCTATGGTCAGTCAGAAAATGCTTCATTCAGTGGGGATTGCAGTGACTGTGCAGTTTCTAGGTACTCCTTAAACAGTAGGAAACCTTCCACAAATGCTATGTACCTTAGTAAGTGGAAATATTTATCTGGGTAGACATGCCTACACTGCAGTTAAACACCTAGGCTGTGTCTAGACTGGCAAGTTTTTCCGGAAAATCATCTGCTTTTCTGGAAAAACTTGCCAGCTGTCTACACTGGCTGCTTGAATTTCCGGAAAAGCACTGACGATCTCCTGTAAAATCATCAGTGCTTTTCCGGAAATACTATGCTGCTCCCGTTCGGGCAAAAGTCTTTTTCCGAAAGACTTTTGCGCAAAAGGGCCAGTGTAGACAGCACAGTACTGTTTTCCGCAAAAAAGCCCCGATCGCGAAAATGGCGATCGGGGCTTTTTTGCAGAAAACCGCGTCTAGATTGGCCACGGACGCTTTTCCGCAAAAAGTGCTTTTGCGGAAAAGCATCCTGCCAATCTAGACGTGCTTTTCCGAAAATGCTTTTAACGGAAAACTTTTCCGTTAAAAGCATTTTCGGAAAATCATGCCAGTGTAGACGTAGCCCTAGGGTTCACCTATATCAGCTAACTCAGGATCACAGGGCTTGGGCTTTGGGCTGTAAAAATGCAGCACAAATGTTTTGGTTCCAAGCTAGAACCTGGGATTTACGACCCTGTCCTCTCATTAAATTACATTATATCCACACTGTAGTTTTATAGCCCATAGCCTAAGCCCTGTGAACCTGAGTCAACTAATGTGGGCTAGACCTGGGCATTTAATTGCAGTATAGATATCTATTGTGTATCCTATACAATCTACTATTCAAAAGATTGTGATTATTTCTTACACTTAAGAGTCAGGTTTAGTGTCAGCTCTTTGTAAAAATATACCTGGTTATGGTTTTGGAGTTCCACCCTCACATCATGGGACTGTGTTCTCCAACCCTGTGACCACTTTAATAGTTTCTTGAAGGCCTAAAAAGATTGTTCCCACCTATTAGGGACCCTACTCCATATTGGGATTTGAACTTACCATTATTACCCCTTATGGATTCCCTTTCAAACTGTTAATTACCCATTTGTAACACTTTTCTGTAAAGATGGACTGGCTGGTAGGAAGAAAGGGGGAAAATACATACTCTGGTGACTGTATAATTTTTTTACAAGAATTTTTTTTTTACATTGGGTCTCTACCTAGCTGTTTGTCTCCTACTCAAAATAAATAGGAAGGCATTATGTGACTGTATGACTTTACAAGTGAACCACAAGCTATATTGTTATGTACTATTTTTAAGATTGAGAGCATCATGTTTGTAGAAGAGCTCTTTGCACACTCAGCCTCTACAAGTATCAGAGGGGTAGCCGTGTTAGTCTGAATCTGCAAAAGCGACGAGGAGTCCTGTGGCACCTTATAGACTAACTGAAGTGTAGGAGCATAAGCTTTCGTGGGCAAAGACCCACTTCGTCAGATGCATGTAGTGGAAATTTCCAGAGGCAGGAATAAATATGCAGGCCAGGATCAGGCTGGAGATGACCAGGTGGTCATTGGTGATGATTGGATCCACCTGGTCATCTCCAGCCTGATCCTGGCCTGCATATTTATTCCTGCCTCTGGAAATTTCCACTACATGCATCTGACGAAGTGGGTCTTTGCCCACGAAAGCTTATGCTCCTACACTTCAGTTAGTCTATAAGGTGCCACAGGACTCCTCGTCGCTTCAGCCTCTACAGTATTTGTGGAAAATGTTCCTGTCATATATATCTGTATAGAATGGCAATGTGGTTTTCAGTCACCTTTACTGGACAATACAACCACGTCAAGGGAAGATCCTAACTTAAGAAAATAAGTTCTGCAGTGTCTCTTCCACTAAGACTTCTAGCACCTCCAGAAACTGCTTGAGTCACCTAGTGTAATGGTCATGTGCAGTTACTCAAAAAAGAGTTACTCACCTTCTTGTGCCTGTCACCAAGATTTCCACTAAGTTGAGTGGCAGCACAGCCTCTCAGCTGCTTAAATAGCCTTTCCCAGTCAAGCAGCTCCATGCACAGTGCCCCGAGCCCCTATCTGGACTGGACTGATTAAGCAGTTGCAGCGCTGTGCAGGGCAGCTTAGAGGGAACCTTGCCTGTCACCCTTGAGATATATTGCCTGTGTCCATTATCTGATCCATCCTCCTTCGGCAATCCAGCAGAATCTATCATCTAAGAGGCTGGTACAAAGGAATGTACAAAGGTACAGTGATGCTGGGGCAGCTGTGCTCTTCATATTCCCATCTTGGGTGCATGGAGAACACCAAGGTTCAAACCAGTGTTCCCTCTAATCTGCACAGAACAGTGAGCCTCTGACTGGGCGGGGCTAATTAGTCACCTGTGAAGCTGTGCTTCCACACAACCTAGAGGGAACACTGCTTCAAGCATGACTGCCGCTATGCATATTGTAAGGGAAAACCCTCTGGAATAGGTACTGTAATGGACACATGCAAAACACTGTGAATAACAACAATAATAGAAGGTTTTTTATTTATAAGTTTTGTAAATAAGTTGTGGAAATGCACAGAGAAGGAAGTGTGAACTAGTCAGACCAGAACAGCTGCACTGTGAAAACTTTTTCTTACCAGGAAAAGTTCCTGCCCATTTTATCTATAGTGTGGTCTTTTGTTTTCTGGTTGAAGAAATGTGAAGCAAGTGTTGCTTTATTTAGAATAACTGGATCATTTTTGCTAACATTTCCTTTAAAATTACAGAGACACACACATCCTGGAAAATTTCAGTCCCAAATGTGAAAATTTTAAAAAAACAAACTTGAGCCGTTGAGAACAGAAAAAGAGTGGAAACAGTTTTGTGTAATCTTTACCACAGCAGTTACTGCTACTCCAAATGTAAAGAAGTTTAGGCCTTGTCTACATTTACCAGGAGATCAACGCTGAGGGGCTCAATCTTCCGGGGGTAGATTTAGCAGGTCTAGTAAGACCCACTAAATCAACCACTGATCACATTCCCGTTGACTCTGGTACTCTACTGGATTAAGAAGAGTAAGGGGAGTCAACAGGAGAGTTTTTCCTGTCAATCCCTTGCAGTGGCGATGCTGTAGTAACATAAGCTCAGATACTTTGACTCCAGGTATGCTATTCACGTAGCTGGAGTTATGTACCTTAGTTCGACATTGTTTCCTAGTATAAACCTGGCCTTAGTGTTTGGTATGGGTGAAAGCTTTGGAAACACAAGTACAGGTATTAATCCAACAGCTATGATAAACATGACAGTGTTGCAAAATCTCTCCTCCATTCATTCTCACTCTGAGATGGATTTATATTGTACTACCCATTAAACCAGAGGTGGGGAACCTTAGGCCTGGGGGTCGGATGTGACCCCTGGCTTGCCTGGATCAGGCCCCCAAGGCACAGGGCTTTCCCCCTACCAACACTGGAGAGCCTGCTCTGGTACTCCAGCCCCCTGCTATGCCTCCAACAGGGCTGGAGCACAGGTGCCACAGTCAGTGGGGGAGGGCTTTTTTTTTTCTTTTGCTTCTCACTGGTGTGTGACCTCCCCCCCCACAAATGATTTTTTTTTTCTGTGGGTCAGTGGCCCTCAATCCAAAAAAAGTTTTCCCACCCCTGGCCTAGACCATGAAATCACATTTATGTGGGTCACCCCTGCTTTATAGGCTTCCTGTAACGGATAGCTGTATCTGGAGAATAGGCCCATAATTCTCTACTACAGTTCATGCTCAGAAGCAATCGTACACTGCAGTCCTTACTAATTGGTAAATTGAATACCCCATCCCATTCCCACCGTGAAAGTGTGTGTGTGGCAGGTGGAATTCATGGTATTTTTGAAACTGGAGTTATTTGTGATGGTTGTTCAACAGTAACTTCAGCATGTGGGAGAGGAGATCCTCCACTTAAAATACAGATATATCCAGGAGAGCACATTGCACTTAGCTGTTAGTTCTTGACTCCCCCAGAACTACATAAAACCTTATATGTTGGCAGCAGAGGAGCCTTTGCTGAGATTGGAATTTTCCTCCAAAATATATTCTGCCAGAGCTCCTGGAATCCAGGACAGGTCCCCTTGAAGGTTTCTTGCTACTTTAATGCTCATCCAGAACCTCCACATGGACCAGCCACAGTGTGACTCTGAACATACACAGAAAGTAGACAGACTTTCTGTTTTTAAGATCTTGTTCAGAACAACAACATACAGTAAATTGCATGGACTTAATTAATCTGTCTTGGAAGGAAGGAAGAAAGATTCAAGAGACTGCTGACAACTTGAAAAACTTAAAAAACAACAAATAGTCTGGTAGCACTTTAAAATCTAATAAAATATGGTATCAGAGCTTTCATGGTATCATGAGCTTTCATGGGCACAGCCCATCCACTTCTTCAGATGACCAGAGTGTTGGATGTCCAGAACCAAAATAAATGAGCCCAAAATAACTTGAGTTCAGAGTGTCTGTATTCCAAACTTGATCCTTACCTCTTTAAGGCCAACCTTCACCAGCTATTAAAATCTTTGGTAAATGAAATAACCAATCATTCATTTTCTGATATAGCAGTAAAACTAATCTGAAAAATTGTCAAAATAAATCAGTATTTAATGATGTACTTCTAAATATGAAACCTACATCTATCTCTGAATTGTGAAGCATATGTATTAAGGTTATGACTACCCACAAGAATGCACTTTTATGTAGAAAATCATGATTAAATCGAGTCTTCCTGATCAGTAACTTTTAAATCATGATTTAAATCAGCTCCACCCTACCACTTATCCAAGTTCATTTATTTAAAGTTGATGAAATTCACATTTACTGCCTCCGAAATTCTCTGTAATACACCATATTAAAAACTCCCACCCCACTAAAATGTTCATATCATTCTTTCACCCAAAATATATGCATTGTTATCCAGAATTACCTTGCTGTTCTTTAAAGACACAATCTACTTTGTTCTAATGTACAAATCAAATCTATATCTTGAGAAATGAAAGAGTTGCTTAAAGAAACAATTTTTAAAAGTTTCTATCAAGAGTCTATCATTCATTAATTTTGTCTCATTGTATTTGTCATGATAACAAGATGTCTTTTATAGAAGTTACTGCTTTCAAGAAATTTGAAATTCTTCTGAAACTTGATGAGTAATAGAAGCAAGACTATATTTATCTTAAATTAATGAAATTACTTAAATATCCTTTCTACCCCTAAGCTCCATCACTGAGACTCAGAGGAGAAAAACAAATACTTTAATAAAACACACTTTTATTATTACATGCAGATTGTGCATGTCAAAAGCCTACTAGTCTTATTTCAATGTACTTTCTGCTCATTATGACAAGCACATAATACAATCTATGTAGCACTTTAAAGACTAACAAGATGGTTTATTAGATGATGAGCTTTCGTGGCCCAGACTAACACGGCTACATTTCTATCATAATACAATCTGTCTGTGTTTTAATCCATTATTTAATTTTGATTTTAGGACACATACCCCTACTTGTTCTCTCACTTATCTTTAAACACTCCATAAATGATATTTAACTACAGTAATAGAAGCTACACCCGTTTCTTTATGAGAGGGATAGGTCAGCTTTTGGTTATAAGCATTATTCAAACCTATAAAGGTCAATTTTTACTTTATTTTATTCCAGAAGTCAGAATGTCCTTGCTTTTTAAGACGCTGGAGGCATACTGACCTATTAGTGGTATGCCATATTTGGTGCATTATTACCGACCCACAAAACCTAACATGTTTCAAGTGTTTGGATTAAACTATACATCCTTTATATGGGTGAAACTGTACATAGCAAGGGAATATTGGGAGTATTTTTAGTAGTTAATATTACATAGTACATACACTGAATTACATAATCATTCTAATCAGGACATTGTTTTTTCTAGAAAAGCATTTTGGTAATTCTATTTTATATTAATTTAGCGCTTCAGAGACTGAAGTTCTTTTAATGACTTAAGCATGTATTTTAAAAGTGAAAAAATAGTAGAAACTTATCATAAAAGGATAGATAACATTGTATCAATATATCTTAGCAATAATGTTTGTTCTATTAATTTTGATATGACCCCTTTTAAAATGCTTAATAGCTTTTAATTTGAAAATTATCTTCTGTTCATGCTTAGAAATCTTGGTTTCAAATTATATATATATATTTCCATGTTCCAGAAGGGTGGAACAGCTTACTTCTCCCCTCCCCAAGGAATAATATGCATAATAGAGTGAAGAGAAGGTAAACCGCTAAAGCAAAGAATACCTATGTTAATGTATGAGTAAAGTAAAATCAGATAAGGTGTAATTAAACAATGCTAGCATATATAAAACTTTCATTGGTTCTAAAAGCACTGGCAGAGGTGAATCCCAGAGAACTTGGTGCCAATCTACATTGAAAATTTGACTTTTTCAGGAAACCCAATATGGGAGAATTTAAAAACAGAAAAGTAAAGGAAATGGAAGGCTATGATAAGATTTTTTGTTTTGTAATTTCAAAGTACTTTGTGAACAAGGCAGTTTCACCTGAAAGCCTTTTAGTATTTTGTTCTAACTATAACTTCTTGTCTTAACAGTTACAAGACCGCACACAGTTTAGTGACCGAGATTTAGCCACGCTCAAGAAATACTGGGACAATGGCATGACCAGTCTGGGCTCAGTCTGCAGAGAAAAAATTGAAGCTGTTGCTGCAGAATTAAATGTTGATTGTGAAATAGTGCGGGTAAGAACTGAACAGTCTCCCTTATCTTGTTTCAGAACCAAAAATAGCATAGATTTTTAAAAAAACTTTTAAAACTGCTTGAGCTAGCCAGAAATAGATTTCACATATTAAATAATGAATGGACTGTTAGGCTGTACTCTTGCTCTTTCACCAGTCTATATATAGATAAGTCCTCTGGTGAGAGAGGTATTTTATTGATCAGCAGCAAGAGCAGCTCTACAAAACATTTGACATTCCATTTAGAGTGGAATTTATATAAGGTTTTAAATGAGTGAGAGTATCCCAGCAGATTGAAAAGAACTAGCAATTATGATGGGATTAAAATATAAAATACTGCTAGGGATAAGAGAATACTTCTGATGTAAAATCATCAAAAACATGTGAAAGAAATTGATCAAAATGGGGGAGGGAATACTTTTCAGGAACCAGGATCTGATGTGACAAGGGGGCAAAGGATATTCTGAAGGATGCTGGGGAATTTCCATGTAATAGTCCCTATAGTGATCAATAATTCCCTTAGGGAAGAAAAATGAACATAAGGTTGATGTGCTTCAGCCATGTAGTATAACGGAAGAAAATAGTAGACTAATACTAGACACCAGTACAGAGGAATGCAATTCTGGGGGCATTCCAAAAATATATGGATTTTAGGAGCTCTTCTAGCTTGAATTTGGAATCTGGATACTACACCAGAAGACAGAGCTGTAAAATTATCATCACTATGATGGTCACATATATATAGAGAGTGTATATAGATACATCATTCACATGGATTGGGAAAGTGATAATCTCTTCATTCAATACTAATGAAACTCTGTATAAGGTACAATCTACAATTCTGAGTCCTGACCTAATAGAAAGTTAGATGGAATTTAGAGCAGTTAGGGGATGAGAAGAGTGGAAAAAATGATGTAATTTGGATGTGTGATGACTAAGAGGGAGCACAGTTGGAACTGTTTACAAATATTGAACTAGTTTGCCAAAGCAAGTGGTGGAAGTTCTTTTGCCTGACTTGTTTCTGCCTGACTATATTGCAGGAAAGTATAGTGTAGGGAATAGTTTTTTATTAACAGGAGTATGGACATGACAGGTTACTTTGACCTTCACTTTTCATGATTCTGACAAGTAGATGTTACTCACAGATTTTGTTTTTTCATCTTGAGTCCAAGCTAACTATATGATGATAATTAATTTCTGTTAACTTATGTTTCATCTTTTTAAGAGCTATACTAAGCACCACGATAATGACAATATTTATTATCTAATTAAGGAGCATTTATAGTTACTTATAAACTACAATTGGGGCTGTACATGACATTTTCATCATATCAGAATCAAATGGAAATAAATACAAACATTTTAAAGTCATGATTCATTTGTTGTAATTATTGCATTTTTTAATTTGGGGCAAGATTAGAAAGGCAAAGGCACAAAATGAGTTCAGTGTAGCTAGACACATAAATGGTAACAAGAAGACATTCTACAAAGATATTAGAAGCAAGAAGAAGACCAAGGACAGGGTAGGCCCATTGTTTAGTAAAGAGGGAGAAACAATAACATTAAACTTGGAAATGGCAGAAGTGCTTAATGATTTCATTTCAGTTTTCACCAAGAAGATTGATGGTGACGGGATGTCTAACTTAATGAATGAGTGAAAATGGGGTAGGTTTAGAAGTTAAAAAAAAATTACTTAGAAAAGTTAGATGTCTTCAAGTCACCAGGGCCTGATGACATACATCCTAGAATACTCAAGGTGCTGATAGGGGTGAAAGCTGAGCCTTTAGCTATCATCTTTGAAACGTCATGGAAATTGGGAGAGATACCTGAAGACTGGAAAAGGGCAAATATAGTGCCCATCTATAAAAAGGGAAATAACAACAACCCAGGAAACTACAGACCAGTCAGTTTAACTTCTGTGCCAGGAAAGATAATGGAGCAAGTAATTAAGGAATTCATCTGTAAACATCTGGAAGATAATAAAGTGATAGGTAACAGCCAGCATGGATTTGTAAAGAACAGATCATGTCAAACCAATCTGATAGCTTTCTTTGATAGGATAACATATCTTGTGGATAAGGGAGAAGCGGTGGACATGGTATACCTAGATTTTAATAAAGCATTTGATATGGTCTCACATGACCTTCTTATCAATAAACTAGGGAAATACAACCTAGATGGGCTTAGTACAAGATGGGTGCATAACTGACTGGATAACCATTCTCAGAGTGTAGCTATTAACGGTTCACAGTCATGTTGGAAGGGCATAACAAGCAGGGTTCTGCAGGGGTCTGTTTTGGGATTGGTTCTGTTCAATATCTTCATCAGTGTTTTAAATGATGGTGTAGAGTACACCTATTAAGTTTGCAGATGATACCACGCTGAGAGAGGTTACAAGTGCTTTGGAAGATAGGGTCATAATTCAAAATGATCTGGATAAACTGGAGAAATGGTCTGAGGTAAATAGGATGAAGTTTAATAAGGACAAATGCAAAGTACTCCACTTAGGAAGGAACAATCCGTTTCACACATACAGAATGGGAAGTGATTGTCAAGGAAGGAGTACTTCAGAAGGGATCTAGGTGTTTTAGTAGACCACAAGGTAAATATGAGCCAACTGTGTGATACTAGGGCAAAAAAAAGCAAACATGATTCTGGGGTGCATTAAAAGGAATATTGTGAACAAGACACAAGAAGTCATTCTTCCACTCTACTCTGTACTGATTAGGCCTCAGTTGGAGAATTGTGTCCAGTTCTGGACACGACATTTCAAGAAAGATGTGGAGAAATTGGAGAAGATCCAGAGAAGAGCGACAAGAATGATTAAAGGTCTAGAAAAATTGAACTATGAGGGAATACTTAAAGAACTGGGCTTATTTAGTTTGGAAAGGAGAAGACTCAGAGGGAACACAATAGCAGCTTTCAAGTATCTAAAAGGGTGTTGCAAGGAGGGAGGAAAAATGTTCTTCTTGGCCTCTGATGATTGAACAAGAAGCAATGAGCTTAAATTGCAGCAAGGGAGGTTTAAGTCAGACCTTCCTAACTGTCAGGGTGGTTAAACACTGGAATAAATTGCTTAGGGTGGTTGTGGAATCTCAATCACTGGAGATATTTAAAAGCAGGTTGGATAGACATCTGTCAGGGATGGATCTAGATGGTGCTTGGTCCTGCCGTGAAGGCAAGGGACTGGACTTGATGATCTCTTGAGGTCTCTTCCAGTTCTAGTATTCTAGGATTTAAATGTTTTTTACCATTATGTGTCCAAAACATTTTTTATTTAATTTTATGTAAATTTACTTTAATCTCTTTGTGACCTAGGAGTAGGGTGACCATAGTTCCCTATGATAATATAGACACATGGTAAAATTACTCTGATTGCTGTTGAATTCACTTGAATATATCATACATTGAAATTAACATCATTAAAAAGAAACACTGAGTAACTGGATTCCTTGCAGTTACTTTCTTATCTTTATAGTTTTAGGGTTCAAACAAGTAGAGCTGACACACACATTTTCCCGTACGTTGCTCTTACATGGGAGGGGTGACTGACCCACCCTTTCTACCCAGCCCTCTCTGTCCTTTATGCCTGGCTGTGCTCCCAGGATGGACCTGCCTCTCCTGATACCTGGCACAACATCTTCCTAGGGCAACAAATGGGTGTGGGGAATGCAGGGTCATATGCTCCTCCCTTCTCCCCCCCCCTCCCAGATTTCAGCCAGGGTTCTCCCCAGAATGTGACCAGAAGAAGTGTTTCAGCATTGTGAAGGAGAGAAGGGATGGGAGCTGCCTGTGAGGAGCTGTGGATGGGGGGGGGGAAAGGTGATCTGGAGGATCTCATCTCTTTCCCATGCCTAGAGTTGCCAGATGGTTTAACCAAAAATACCAACCCCCCTCCCCCCCCCGCAAAAAAACCCCCACTCTTTAGGAAAAAAGGGGGGGGGAGACCAAAGTGGTTGGGGGGGGGGGGAGAAAGGATCTCGACAGTTAAACAAAAAATAAATAAATAAAACATCATGGCCCCTTCAAGGCCTTTAGATTTTTTTTGCTGGTGGCCATCTTGTTTTCTTACTCTGTGTGGGAAAAGAGCTCCCCTGCGGAACCAGGTACGTGGGGGGGGGGAGGGAAGGGCTCGGGGGGGCTGAAAGGGGGTCCAGGAGGAGTCCAGGGAGCCTAGGGTATTTTTCCCTTCTGTCTGGTTAAAAAAAAATCCAAAAATACCGGACATTTAGGTGTCCAGACGAGGCAAAAATACCGGACTGTCCGGGTCAATACCGGACACCTGGCAACCCTTCCCATGCCCCCATTCCAGTATGGCTGAAATCAGCTAGTCCCTTCCTTCCTACACAGTATCAAAGGCAATTAACATCCTCAGGCAGCTGCTGGCCACCAAGATAACCAGCTGCCTCCTGTTCCCTGGCTACAGTGTGTGCAGGAAGGGGTTAAGTCCTCAGGATGCATTGTGCACCAGCACTCAGGGAACCTGACTGCAGGGGCTTCAGTAAACCTAGCCAGAGAGGTGGCTCAGCAGAGGAGGTGACCATTAGGGATGGAGCAAGAGTCAGGGTCAGAGGTGTGGAGGGCTGAAGAGGGTGCTAAGCTGTTCAGAGTGTGAAACTGCTCCTGTTCTCCCCTCCTCCCTACTATGCTAGATCTTAGCAGAAGTTTCCCTATGCCAGAGTTGTGTGTGGCTTCAGCACATGCAGCATTTGGCTCTTCCTGGCTTGTGCCCCGCTCCAGAGGGTTTTGGGCTTTCCCAGGTTACTGGCCCAGCCAGAGACATTGGGGGGAGAAAGGAGCCTGCTATCTTGGCTCTTGGTGGGCTCAGTCCTCCAAGCAGGGGCTGGTTTTACAAACAGCCCTGAGAGTGGGAGATGCCCCACCAAGGAGCAGCAGCGAGGGTACGGGTGGGTTGAAGGGTCAAAGCAGGGTGAGGGCAATGAGAGGGAAAGCACAGAAAGGGCTGATTGTAGCAGAGGTGACCTGAACAAGCCACTGCCTGGCACTACTTGCCTACACTCACTAACCACTGCAGCCAGTGCCAGGAAGAAACAGGGCAGGGGACAGGGCTCTGCTGGTCAATAGCTGGGACACAGTAGGGCCTGCACTGACAGACCAGCAGAGAGAGCAGCCAGCCCCATCCCTGCATTTTTGCCCCACCACCAGCCTTGCACACCCACCCCTACCATCAGCCCCTGGACTCCCCCCCCCCGTTTTCCATGGGTGGGCAAGCAGGTGATGAGTAGAGATCCAGCCAGCAGCAGAACCCACCAGTACTGATGGATGTGGGGAAAGACAGAAAATATAGGACAATTTGCCAGGTTTTAAGACACCTGAAGAAGGCCTTAAATACAGGACTGTCCCTTTAAAATAGGACATCTGGCCACCTTTCCTAGGATGCACTCTCATGAATATAGATCAGAACTTTAATATAGGGAACTTGAGAGCTGAAAAATATAGTTTTGTACATTAATTCATTTTGGAAAAGTTAATAAGACAACTGTCTGCATTTAATAATGTTGGGAGTATTTTGAATCTGAAGGTGCTAGAAGAGAGATAGATAATACATAACACACTGGGATTTAGGCTACTTTCTCAAATATTTAGGTGTTTTATGCTGGTACAGGGAAATGATCAAATACTGAGAATGGTACTGCACTCTTTGGAGATAAGTAAATCCTTCAGTTCTACAAGTCACAATATGCTTCAGGATGCCTGAGAATTGAAGTCATTTGAGTACTGTATCAGTGCAGGGGTCTGGCTGTTTGATTTTTGCTTTCAGCATCAGGTCCTGTGTTTATCATTGAACATACTTTTCTTATAGAAATTGCTTAGTATATTTTACTACCATTTATGGCATTAGTAATTGGGCAGCAGTACACTGTGAAAGATGAGTCTGGATCAGAGACTTCTTGACTCACCCTTGTTCCTATATTGCCATGAAAAACATGTTAATTCCATCAGTAGTAATCACACTGATATCAGAGAAATTCCAAGACTCCACTTTGTATTTCTGACTTCCTTTTGAATAAGCTAGAGTCACTCCACCATTGGAATCTGCAGGTCTCATTATACTTCAAAGGCAGGAGAAAGTTTTAGTTGGCCAGCATAGAATTGGTGGAAAAAATAAAGTAAGCAAAACATCAGAAGGTGAAAACCTTGAGGTAAACAGCTGCAGGCTAAAAATAGAAGTGGCAGTGAGCAACAGGGATGTGAAAAGTTAACCGGTAAACAGCACCCTAAACAAGCTGAGACAAAAAAACAGGACTGTGTAGCACTTTAAAGACTAACAAGATGGTTTAATAGGCGATGAGCTTTCGTGGGCCAGACCCACTTCCTCAGATCAAATAGTGGAAGAAAATTGTCACAACCATATATACCAAAGGATACAAATAAAAAAATGAACACATATGAAAAGGACAAATCAAATTTCTCCACACAATCAGTTGTTGTTACAGTCTGCTTCCCCACCATCAAGCCTGGTCACCCATAACATCTGACAAGTGGGCATTGGAGATAATCATCAAAGGTTATTCCATTCCTTTCATCTCCTTCCCACCAGCACAACCCCCTTACCTGTCCCTCTTCACAGACCCTTCCCACGAGATTCTCCTACAACAGGAGAGAGACAAGCTACTTGCTATGAGACCAATAGAACCAGTTCCATCTCCCCACAGGGGAAAGGGATTTTATTCCTAATACTTTTTAACTTGCAAGAAAATAGGAGGTCGGGGACCCATCTTGGACCTGCATAGACTGAACTATATCTTAAAAAACCAGCACTTCATCTTTGCCAGTGTTACCATGATAATCTCATCGTTAGAGGAAAGGAAACGTGGGTGTCGTCCTTCAACCTACAAGATGCCTACTACTTTCACATGACAATCCATCCATTTCAGAGGAGGTTTCTCAAATTCAACCTAGAGAATGGCCATACTGAGTCACGTAAATGATCTAGAGAAAGGGGTAAACAGTGAGGTGGTAAAATTTGCAGATGATGCCAAACTGCTCAAGATAAACTTAAAAAACAACAAATGGTCTGGTAGCACTTTATAGACGAACAAAACATGTAGATGGTATCATGAGTTTTCGTGGGTACAGCCCACTTCTTCAGATGACCGGAGTGTTTAAATTTCTTATGTTAGTAAAGTTGCTGACACTTTGCATTAGAAGACCCTATTTTCAGTTTTTTATATTTTTGTGAAACTTTAACACCTTGGGCTCAAATTTTCCATGCTGGGTATCTTCAGGGTTATTATTGTTGTTTTTAATTTCAGCCAAAACATTTGCGCTGTTTCTGAGAATGAGGCAAGGAAAAACTATATTGTTTTGCGTATGTAAAAAGATTCTGGATTTTTTTGTTTTGTGTAACCTTTGGTACTTTGGTGCTTTAGCCACAACTCAAAATTTATCAGGGGATGTCCCTCTTGCATCTCTGTGAAAATCTGCCTGATTTTTGGCCAAATTATAAAACTTTGAAGAAAATTGCAATTTGCACATGTTCATTAGAAACTTCTTGATTATAGCTGCTAAAAATTTCTGAAGATTCAATCTTCACTGAGCATGCTACAGTGCTTCTCAGTTCCTTTTGCTGAACAGCCTCTGCACATGTCTTCCACATAGAGTACCTGAGCATAGTCCTTTCCCTAACAGTTCATGTATGTGATCAGACAGTGCCTGTGCAGTCCCAGAATTAGACTTGGACTGGGCATGGCAACTGATCCCAGAAATCTTGTCTCTTCTGTGCTTTCAGTGTCTCTCCCGATGGCCTGTTTTGAATACATAGGGAACAAAAAGCTAGACCAGTCGTTCTCAAACTACAGTCTGCAGACCACTAGTGGTCTGCGGCTGCATTCCAGGTGCGCTGTGGCTTGAATTCAGCCCCCCCGCCTTCCCTTTCCCCACAGCAGGGAGCCCACACTGGCACTCCAGCCTCATGCCCATCTCCCCTGCGAAGTTGGAGCGCAAGCGCTGGCTTCCCACTGGGGGAGGGGAGAAAAAGTCCTGAGCCTCCCCGCTGGATCCGGCTCTTGGGGAAGAAGTGGCTCCATGCACTGCTGCTCCTCCTCCCAGGGGAACAGAAGCACATAGACATGCTCCCTGGAAGCTTTCCCCACTGCTGCCATGGCCAAAATTGGGAACAGCAGGAGGCACCGTGCCTGGGAGCAATGAAGGGCATGAAAGCAAGTAAGTGCCCCACCTTCCCCTCATGCCCATACCCAGCCCACTCCTGCACCCTAGCCCCACCCTGCTCCTGTACCCTCCCTCCTGGCCACGCATTGCACCTTCCCTTGCTCTTGCCCCCTCCTCCCTGGCCAGACACCCTACTCCCTAGTCTGCTCTGGCACCCTACCTCCCATCCAGACCTCACGTCCTCACCTCCTCCTGCACCCCACCTCCTCCCCAGATCCTTCATCCCCATCCCTATCCCACTCACTGGCAGCTCTGTCCTGCACACTGAACCCCTCATTTTTGTCCCCACCGCAGAATCCACCAAAAAAATAAATCTAGCCTATGGGAAGCCATGAACCTCAGTCTTCCCTGAGTCTTCTCTTGCTCCATGGCGCACCAGAGGAATGAAGCGTCTCAGTTGGGGGCCACCTCAATGAGAGTTGGGGCTTTTGGGAGGAATTTTTTTTGTTTCTTGTGTTGTCCCCAACTGATTTTTTTTTTATTATTATTCTGTGCGCCAGTCAGGGGCAGTCCGTGGCTATAGGCAGACTCAGCCGCCGCCGCCTAGGGTGCTGCTACCCGGGTGCCCGATGATGTCATGGGGGCGCCCGGGGCGCCTACCGATGACGTCAGTCCATTGACGGCCCTGCAGGTGGGGGGGCGCCGATCGCATGCTCCGCCTGAGGCGCCAGCTGCCGCAGTCGGCCTCGGGCCGCTCCTGGCGCCAGTGGCCCTTGACCCAAAAGAGTTTGCCCACCTCTGCCAAAATAAAGAAAACATTGAAATCTTTTGTGTTGGACATAGATTAATATCTAACTTTATTTTAAATGAAGTTTGACAAACTAACATGAGAAAGGGGGTAGCCGAGTTAGTCTGTGCAGGATAAACTTAAAAAACAACAAATGTTGGAGGGGAAGAAAAGGAGTGCAGTGGATTGGAACTAGACATTTGGTTGAGACTGGAGGAATAAGAAACAGAGATTGGCTGGGTGTGGAAACGGAGGCTGAGAGTTGAAGGTGAAGGTGGGAGATGTTTGGCAAGGAGACTGGGACTAAGAACCAGTTTGAAAAGGAGCAGAGGTGAGGGGAGATTGGATGGGAGGAAAGACTGATATGGGCTGAGCAAAGAGACTTGGGACATGGAGATGGAGATTGGGGAAGGATTCTGAGGAGGTGACCAAAATCCGATACAGAGCCTGGGATGAAGACTGAATTTGAGAACCGATTTGGATGGAAGGGAAGAGATAAGATCAGGCAAGGAGCTACAGGCAATTTAGATTATGACATTTTTAATTCTGAATGCTTGAATTTTTTTTCAATGTTAATACTGTTCTTTTAATGTTTTTGTATGTAATTTAGGGGAAAGGATAAACCTGTCTTTTACCATGTATATTTTTAAGTGTAAATTTTTATCTGTTGACAGATGTGATGTCTTGGAATATGTGAAAGGAATGTAAGGCTATGTTGTCTGATTCTAAGTCACCTTTAAGGTTACTCGATTCTGAGGCTGCTTCAAGATCCAAAAATATTTTGGAATTACCTGAATGTTGCTCTTAACACACATAGACTCACTCATAGGACTGGAATGCACCTTAAGAGGTCATCTAGTCCAGTTCCCTGCACATATGGCAGGACTAAGTATTATCTAGACCAGTGGTATCCAACCTTTTTGTACACAAGATTAAGTGCAATCCAAGATCTACTTCAAACCCAGATATCCTTTCTCTGCCTCCTTTGTGCTCCTTTGCCCCGCCTCTCTGCGGCCCCGCCCCTGCTCACTCCATCCTCCTCCCTCCCAACACTCACTTTCACCAGGCTGGAGCAGTGGGTTGGGGTGCAAGCTCTTGTCTCAGGTTAAGGAATTTGAAGTGTGAGACAGGCTCTGAGCTGAGCTTGGGGCAGGCAGCTGGGGTACTGGAGAGGGTTCTAGGTATAGACTCTGGGAGGGTGTTTGAATGCACGGGGGCTCAGGACTAGAGCAGGGGCTTAGGGTACAGGAGATGGTTCATGACTTGGGTAGGGGTTCAGGATGTGGACTGCAGCTGGGCACTGCTTAGCTCAGGTGGCTCCTGGGTGATGGTGCAGTGGGGCTAAGGCAGGCACGCCCCTGCCCTGGCCCTACACCACTCCCCAAAACAGCCAGCAAACTTACTCTATCCCTAGTCCTGTGTGCCCCCTCTCTGCTCTGTGGAGACAGGATACAGGGTGGAAGAAGGGGGCACTTTGACATCAGCACCCATCCTTTCCCTTCCCTGCACAGCAAACAGGAGGCTTCTTGGCAAAGGGCCAGAGATGCACAGCAGTGGGAGGAGGAGCAGTTGAAGTGCCAGCACTTCAAAGCTATGTGGCCACACCATTCAAGATCACCTGTCAGAGGCTCCAAGATCTACCAGTAGATCCCAATCTACTGGTTGGTGACCACTGATCTAGACCACCAGTCTCAAACTCATGGTCCATGAGCTATCTGTGGCCCAAGCAATTCCACAATCCAGCCCACATGTAGCTGCTGGCACACGAGTCCCTGTAGCCTGGGAGGAGGAGAGTGTTTGTACCCTTCCCCCAAGTTGACACTGTGCTCCGCTCCCACCCAACCCTTTCCACTCCTACTCCACCTTCTCCCCTCATTGCACCTCTTCCCTCAAGGCCCCTTCTCTAAAGGACATTGCCTCAGGGATTACCAGAGGGCCTGGCAGAGGGTGGCAGAAGGATTCAGGCCCCCTATACTCACCACAGAGGTAGGAGCTGCAGGGAAGTGGAACTAAGCAGCAGCCTCTGCTCCACCGCCATCTTGCAGGCCAGCCCAGTCACTCCACTTCACTTCTGATGAGTGTGGGGAGGCGGACCCCAGCCTGCCCAGGGCACTATGAGCTTGAGTATGGTGGACCATCCTGTCCATAGTACAATTGGGGCAGCCACTGCGGGGCTAACAATGTGTGGGATTTAAGACGGCCACCTTGTGGATGGGACGGTTCTACACACACCTCCCCCGGGGCTACAGGGACTTATTGGCAGCATATTGCTTCGCTACTGATGGTGATGCCAGGTGATCCCTAGGAGAATTAAGTCACTGAGGGGCATCTAGCGGGGTCAGGGGACGCATGTGGGGTGGAGCATGCATGAACGCATGGCAACCTCTCCCACCCCCTCCAAGCCTGTGTAAAGGGTGTACCTACTGGCCTACTAGGAGGATATGAGGACTGGCACTGGTCTTAAGGCAAATTGAATTTGAGACCCCTGATAAAGACAATCCCTGACAGGTGTTTATCTAATCTCTTTAAAATCTTCAGTGATGGAGACTCCACAACTTCCCTAGGTAAATTAACTGACAACTCCTACAACTTATTCTTATAACAATGGAAAGCCAAAGCATAGTGGTGCTCTCACTCTGTAAACTTTTCTCTGGATATGTCCCCTTTGTAGGGAGGAATATGCTGTGGGAAATCCAAGGTGGGCCAGATCCATTAGGTTTGGGGCTGCTTTGTTCCATGTAGTAGAGTAGGGGGAACTGGACCAATGATCTAGCCTTCTCCCTGTCACAAGGAAATGTTCATTATGCTTGGTTTTAGGCCTGTAGTTTTGCTACTGTTTCTGATATCATCCCTTTGTATTTATCTTTACAAGACTTGGATTGGTAATCGAAGACGAAAATATCGCTTAATGGGGATTGAAGTACCTCCCCCAAGAGGCGGTCCTGCTGATTTCTGTGACCACCCGGAATCTGGTGCTAAATCAGCAGTTACTTCAGGAGAGGAAATTGCTACCGAAGTGGGAGATGATAATGATAGGAATGATGAAGTATCAATCTGCTTATCTGAAGGAAGTTCACAAGGTATTTGAAACTGAAATTGCTACTGTTAATTATATTTTGCATTTTTTGTGCTTTTCATTTCTCGTTGGTGTTAAGATTCAGAAGTGTCTGAAACAGTAGCTTTTTCTTGACTATGAAATGAGCAGCCTTCCGAAACTCAACCCAGCTGTTTAAAATTAGTCATTTGGAATTGTCCTTGTCAAGGTGGGAGAAGCACATTTTTGAGATTACATAGCTTTTATGCAAACTAATAAGAGGACCCATTCAGATCGCGCCAGTCTAGATGCTTTTTTTCCGGCTTTTCCCCAAGCTGGAAAAAAAGCGGCGGACATGTTTATTTAAATCCGCGGGGGATATTTAAATCCCCCGCGGATTTCCCTATCCTGACTTACCTGATTTGCATGGCTTTTCCGGAAATTGTGGCCAGTGTAGACGTAGCCTCAAGGTTTTGTGTTTGTTACCTGACAACAATATGATTCAGACTGATACAGTACCTTTCATTTCAATGCTAGCAAATGTTTGCCAAGAGCATTTTAAATTAGCAAAATATCCAAAAGATTAACTGGTAAAATGAATTAATTTAATGGAAGGGTAACATGGCATGGTGTATGCCAGCCTCACTTCTACGCTCCTTCTGGCTGTGAGGCTGTGGAGCCTGCTGGCAAAGATGGGGAACACTGCCCAGTGCAGTTTGTCCCCTAGCCAGGGACTATCCCCTGCAAACCCAGGTCCCATCTAGGGACTGCCCTCCAGCTCCTCCCGAGATTGCACCCCCCATCAGGGAATGCCCCTTCATCATCCAGCCTGTATATTCAGGATACACATGCCCCTCCCCCCTCACACACACACACTTGGCTGGCACATGTGCATGCCCTGTAGTGACAGGATGCTCTATCCAGTATGGAATGTCTTCCCCAGGGATGGTTCCCTCCTTCATCTAGTCCCCCACTCAACCCTTCAGTACTCAACCTTCTCCATCCAGGGACTGTGCCCTGGTATCTAGCCACCCCATCCAGAGACTGCCTACAACCACCAGTCCTCCTCCCCAAAGTCTGTCCCCCATACATCCTGAACCTTCCCACCCATGATCCTAGCCCTGTGCATTTCCCTCCTTGTGCCAGCTGGTTTCCTAGCTCTGCAACAGTTCAGCTGTCCAGCATGCCTTCCCCACCTGCCGCTGCAGCACTAGAGCCAGGGAGTTTGCTCCAGCTGAGGTTACTGGGATGATCCTGTGAGTTTACAGGGATGTTGAGCACCCTAGTTTTCTGCCAGTGTTGCTGGGCCCGGTCCTGGTAAGGGGAGGGGTTGATGCAAGGCCTAATCCCTCACTGCTTCATTTTTGCACACCCCTCTTGTTGGCTGTGTGCTTGGGACAGATGTGTGCTTTCACATTGCCCTAGTTACTGCCCTAAGGATATAAATTGGACTATAACTGTGTGCTGATTAGGCAGCAAGCAGCCCGTGGGTTGAGAACTACTGCCTCTAGATCAGTGTTTCTTAAGCTTTTTAAGACCAAGAAACACCAAACAATTTTTTTTTATGAGGAACACCAAGGATTTCTTGTTGAGCCCCCCAAAAAGAAGGTCGGGGAGAAAGTTATTGAGCAAAAAAAAAAAGGGGTTGCCTGCCCCTTTAAGGGCAGCCATTTTAAACTCTGTTGTTCTCCGTGGCACACCTCACAGCACACCAGTGTGCTGCGGAACACGGTTTAAGAAACACTGCTCTAGATGAAGTTGAGTTATGTCGCAGAACTAAAGTTACAACACAAAAAAACAGTCTAATCCAAACAAATATACAATATACTATGAAAAGCATCTTTAAACAGCCTGGCAATATGTGGAGAATTGCACAGCAGAGTCAGTACCCCTGGTCTAATTGGAAGGCACCTAAACTGTGTTTGCATGTGTGTGTGTGAGAGAGAACTTGTTTTCCCATCCCTACAGTTTCATGAGTTTGTCTAATTCCCATTTAACACTCAATCAAATCATTTGCTCTGTCTCACAGAATAGAATAACCAAGTCAGTCTTCTATGTCCCTTTTTTAAATTAAAACTCTGGGCCCTAACGCAGATAAACTGCTACCTTTGCACGTTTCACTGGCTTCAAAACTTGAAGTAATTGTTCTCCATGCTTCTTGATTAGAAGGGATCGATCAAGCCCTGGGCTCAATTAACTAAAAAGAAGTCTGTTTTAGTGCATACTGTTGAAGCTTTGTGTGCTACATATGATTTTGTCAATTTGTTTGAAGGGTAGAGAAGAAAAAATTAGGGAAATTGAGAACAGTTAGAAACAAACTTATGATGGCTTTGTCAAATTCAGCTGTAGAGTAAGATAATACAGAATTGGGTAAAAGTGATTGAAAGCCAAGTAAGATGCCAAAGTATGAGAAACCTAGACTTGCCTGAAGGAGAGAGAACTGGTCCAGTAGAATGCATGTTTGTTTCTTTAAAAGAAAAAAAGTGACTGTTGTGCAATTTAAAGTGAAGCATATCTTGGTATTAATTAAGTGAGGCCTTTTGAAGATCAGATCAGAGATGTAAGGGACTGAGCAATGAGAAGATGATTATAATAAAGCTTATGGAACTATAGCCGAACACAGGATTTCCTTAGGAACAAAAATGAAAGATTTTTATATTAAATATAAGGATTATTTTCCTACCTTCCACAAGCCAAAAAGTAGTTCATAGTAAAGGCATCCATTTTAATTTTCCAGGAAGGATTTATTAAGAATAAATTAACTATATTTTATTAAATTCTTCCCAAATCTGTGGAAAAGCTGCTGGACTAAATTGCAACTAAAACGTCAGATGTAGTAGTGGACATTGATTCTGATAACCCTTAAAACTGGAATCTGTTTTATGGTAAAATTATTATTATTTCAGTTTGATTTTTGCGTCACAGACATTATTTTTTTCCATTGACATTAAGTCTCCAGTCTCCCAACCTTATAATAAAGACTTTATGAGAGGCAAGAGAGTGGTTAATTATATCAGTGAGGGCTTAAAAAAGCCAACACTCCTAGAGAAGATAGAGTCCAGAATTATATGCAGCAGCTGTTTTGTTAAAGCTGTGTATTCACCCTTTTAACTTCTTTGGAAAATACAACCCTAGGTTTCAAAAGGAATTTCAAAGATCTGAAAAGAACTGCTCCTGGAGGAACTGTGCACCCAAATATGTAAAGTTCTGCATACAATATTTTCAAAATTCTCATATTTTATTTGTCAAAATAACACAATATAATCACACCAGTTTCAATTATTTTTGGTCATTTATTTCAGAATACTTGTCATCAAGTAGTCTGTAACAATGCAGACAAAAAGATTCAGGAAATGTTAGTCCACAGTAGGCATATTAATACTAGAGATGTTAAAATGCGAGAAACTGTGTTAAGGATGTTAAGTATCGAGTAAATGACTAGTTGTGGACTTGATACAATCCTCATTGTCCCCCGACAAAGTGGTGTTTCCGTCCTCCTCTTCCCTTCCAGCCGACGACGTTAAACACTTTCAGGAATTATTCAAAAGGATAGTGAAGTCACAAGGAATAGACCTACAGGAGGTGGAAGAAAAGCAGCACAAGCTGCTAAAAATTCTACAGTCCACCACGTCCTTCAAGATAGCCATAAACGTAGCCATCATGAAGCCATCAGAGAGCATATGGCAAACACCAACCTCTATTATATCCACAAACTGTAGGACCAATTGAAAATATTTTGTCCTGGCTAAGGGGATGGATTTTTCTTTTCTCTCACCCCAAGCCAAACTTAGGTGTAGATTCCATTCACCACTGCTCTAGACAACCGTAGTTCAAATTGATGCCTCAGGACAAGAAGGACAAAAGGCTCAATATTTTTGGGAGAAAAGTCTGTTCATCAGCTACACTCCTGTTTAAAATTTCTTTTTTTGGCTCTTCTGGCTAATTATGATTACTCTAATTACACCAGGCTATCAGAGCTGCTAAACGACCTGCCAGAACAAAAAAAGGCCTCGACTGCAGTCCATCATGAAAGAAGGCCAATCCATTGACTGCATGGTGCTCCAAGCATCGATGGATGTAGCAGATACTGCACTTCTTGGCTACAGTCATCTGGTGTTCCTAGGGAACTGAAAACCGAAGTGGGAGACTTTTGACAGGGCTCAGCTTGTTGCAGTGAAGACTGATGAAGTACTCCACTCAATGAAAGATTCGCACACAACCCTCTGGACACTTGGAATGTATTTGCTGCCCAATAAGAGGAGGAGATACAGCCCCTACTGGAGGCAACATCAGAAGCCATTTGACAACAGATTGAAACAATGGACCAGTAGAAGAAGGGCATAACATACCCAATGCATCCACGCTCCAGTCTGCTGCACCTGAGCAACAGATTTGAAGGTGTGGTTGAGGGCATAAGCAACCAACTTTGAGATCCGGTGCATACCATCCACACGTTCCACCATCGGTTGAGACCCTTTTACCACTAATGGGCTCTCCTCACGATGGACCAATGTGTCCTCAAGATTATAAGAACTGGCTACACTGTCCCCTTTATGTGTATGCCCCCTACCCACCCTCCTTCCCCATCCTTCTTAAGGGACCCTGTGGTGGTCCATAGCCACGAGTCACGCACACCCAGGTCCGAGCGGGTGACCTCGCTAGCCCGCTGCCACTAGGTGTGGCCTCTCCAGGTGCAAGCCACTCCCACCTGAGCCCAGGTGAGTGGCCCTGCGAGCCCACTGCCTAATAGTCCGTGTCGTGGCCTTTAAGGGCATGAGCCGCTCCCCCCCGAGTCCAGGCGGGTGGCCCTGCGAGCCCTCCGCCTAATAACTGAGGGTATGTCTACACTACCCTCCTATTTTGAAATAGGAGGGTAATGTAGGCATACCGCACTTGCAAATGAAGCCCGGGATTTGAATTTTCCGGGCTTCATTTGCATAAGCCGGGTGCCGCCATTTTTAAATCCCGGCTGGTTCGAACCCCGTGCCGCGCAGCTACACGCGGCACGAACTAGGTAGTTCGAACTAGGCTTCCTAGTTCAAACTACCGTTACTCCTCGTGGAATGAGGAGTAACGGTAGTTCGAACTAGGAAACCTAGTTCGAACTACTTAGTTCGTGCCGCGTGTAGCCGCGGACCAGCCGGGATTTAAAAATGGCGGTGCCCGGCTTATGCAAATGAAGCCCGGGAAATTCAAATCCCTGGCTTCATTTGCAATTGCAGTATGCCTACATTACCCTGCTAGTTCGAACTAGCGGGGTAGTGTAGACATACCCTGACAGTGGTCTCTAAGGGTATGTCTACACTAGCCCCCTAGTTCGAAGGAGGTGTACCGGTAGTTCAAATTAGAGATCCTAATTCGAACTACCTACTCTGTGCCACGTGTAGCCGGACTAAGGGACTTTTAAAAATGGCGGCGCCCAGGAAGATGCAAATGAAGCCCAGGATATTTAAATCCCGGGCTTCATTTGCAACTTCGAATGCCTACATTAGCCACCTTAGTTTGAACTAGGGGGCTAGTGTAGACATATCCTAAGAGCATTAGTCGCTCTCTCAAATAGTGCTTGCCCCTCTTGGGGCTTGAACTTCCCCCAACTTCCCCTTCGGGGCCTCGGCTTCCTCCGTGGGGCTCTGTGCCATTGTATTACCCAAAGACCACCCAGGTGAGGTGGGGAAGGGGGACCCGGGCCCTCCCTCTCCACCAGGTCCCAGCCCGGGGCCCTAAAGTGCAGGGTAGATGCTCCTCTGCATGGCTGGCAGGGCGCACCCCCGAAATGTGCCAACCTATGAGTGCCAGAACGGCCCTGCTCCGGGCTGCTTCCTTCCCCACCCTGCATCCACGGCGCCAGTGCCCTCAGCCAAGGGTCCTACCATGATTCCCAGTGTCCTTTCCTCCGTCTGAGTTCCCACGTCCGTCTGCAGTCCGCCTTGGCTGTCCTTTGCCGCCGGCCCGGTTACCCTGCTGTCTTCCCACTGCCCTCCAGAGGTGTAGCCTCCCCTTCCGGCCCACCGGTGGGTCCTTTTGAATCTTCCCCGCTGGGGCAGACGTCACCCAGAAGGCCCAGCGACTGGTATTACTTCCAGGACACGCCACCCCGCCTCCTGGTTCTGGCATGCACCGGGGCTCACACTTGCAGCGCTGCTTCCTTCCTCCCTTTTGGGACACGGTGGAGCCTCCGCCAGCCGTCTCACCGCTTCCTGTGGCGCTTCAGGAGCCAGCTTCAGTGTGGGTCACTTCCGACACATCACAGACCTCTTTTATGAGCCCCTTCTACAAGAAGAGGCTCAAACTACTCAGCTTAGGGGCCATAAAGCAAGTTCTGCCAGAGTTCCACAGAACTCTAAAAAGACAGGGGGACGTAGGCCGATCTTAGATCTCAGGAAGCTCAACAAATTTGCACGCAACAAGTTCAGGATGCTAACTTTCAGAACGAAGGGGACTGGTTTTCATCCCTTGATCTCCAAGATGCATATTTTCATATAATAATAATAATAATTAATAATACATCCCTTTCCCAGGAGGTTCCTCCAATTTGTGGTGGGCAAATAACATTACCAATGTCATGTCCTCCCCTTAAGACTATTGACACTACCACATGTGTTTTCCAAGATCTTAGCAGTAGTCACAGCCTTCCTCAGAAAGTAAATACAATTTTAACAACTATTCAGAGTTCAACACCTTTATCAAGGACAAACTCATGGCCAAGAAGCAGCAATTCAAAGTGGTCATTGCAGAAGGACACACGGTATCATGAACAGTTCTACAACCCGTTCTCGATGCTGTAGGTACCTTCTCCAGATCAATAGCAACTGCATTCGTTATGAGACGGGCCTCCTGGTCCAATTCTTTGCCATTTCCCCGTGAAATACAGGCAACCATGGAGGAGCTACTATTGTGCTGCTGCTACATGGACCTCAGACAAACCTTTGCCAGGCACCATTCACTTTCTCAGGGACCTTTCCTCCACCAGAGTGGCAAAGGCTGTTCTGTCTACTGCTTACTTACCTGATCTTAAGTCCCTACCTCCATAGGACACATTTCTTTGCAGTCACCTGCTGTGGAGCACCCACAGGAATGTCTCTCTTGAAGAAGAGGAGGTTAACAGTAACTGATGTTCTTTGAGATGACCATCCCTGGGGATGCTCCATTACTTTCCCCTCCCCTCTACTTCAGATACCTTTTTGTCAGGCTGGGTTTTGGGGTAGAGAAGGAACTGAGGGGAGGGTAGCTGCACATGCACAGTTGTCACGAGAGGAACCCGTGTGTCTTGCCTGCCACGCATGCACAGCTCCCCATGCTCTGCTGTGAAGAATCCAATCTGCAACACTGGGATGCACCAACAGCTGCTGTGGAGCACCCACAGAGACGCTCATCTTGAAGAACGTCAGTTACTGCTAAAAGTGAGTAACCTCCTCTTCTTCAAGATGTATGTCCCTGTGGGTGCTCCACTACCGTTCCTTCCTCCCCTCTACATTGGAGTCCATTATAGGATTTCCAGTAGAAAAGGGAGACTTCGCCACGCATGCAGCTAACAGACAAAAACATAAGATGGCTGCTGCGCAAGCGTGACGTGGGAAGGCACGGCTAGGCTAAAACTCTCTGATCACTGGCGTGAGGACACACCGACACCGGAGTGGATCACCCACAGGGACACACATCTCAAAGAACCATCGTTACTGCATAAGGTGAGTAACTTCTTTGCGGCTCTTCCTACATTTAAAAAGCAGAGCCGCAGCAGTCTGGACCTGGCATGAGCCAGGACCCACATTGCGCCTGTACCTTTTAAATGTAGTAAGAGACAGGTGGCTCTTCCTACATTTAAAAGACAGAGCCACAGCATCGCTGTGCCTTTACTTCTCCTTCCCCTTCCACCACAACAGAGATGGTTCTTGGTGGAACCGGCTTTTAAGCCAGTTCCCCCCAGCACTGGCTCCTGCTTCCTTCCCACTTGCTGCCTCTGATACAGAAACAGCAAGGGGGGAGGAGGTGGAATATGAGTTGTCGACTACCCAGTAAGTCGAGGCTTTTCGGGTAGTCAACTATTCAGCTATTCTTTTACATCACTAAACTGTGTGACCACTGACATTTTCAGTGGTTACACACACCTGCAGCATGGGGTAGCAACCAGCTCCCTGGGCACCAGTGGAGCCAGCACCAGCAGCAGTGGACTCCCTCTACCTGTTACATTCATCAGCAGTGGTGAGATATGCAGAACAAGGTGGCCCTGCTGCTTTGTTCCCCTGGCTGCTGCATTGCTCTATTTTCTGCCAGGCAGTGTGGGATGGTCCCGTCCCCTCCCCGAGTGCTGAGGTTGGGAGAGAAAGTGTGGGTGGGGCCAGGCCCCTGCTGCAGGCACCAGCCTTGCCCCCACCCACTAGTCTTTCCAGCTGCTGGCTGCCCCCTCCACCGATGGCAGTTGGGGACATGTATGACCCCTCATGTTTCCTTCCCACACGTCGTCCCTGCCCTGCAATCTGAAGAAGGTGCAGGCTTTTCTCTTTTTCTCAAACAAAAGACAGGACTAACAAGATGGTTTATTAGGTGATGAGCTTTCGTGGGCCAGACCCACTTCCTCAGATCAAATTGTGGAAGAAAATTGGCACGACCATATATACCAAGGGATACAATTAAAAAAAAAAGTGAACACATATACAATTGACAAATCAGATTTTAGAACAGAGGGGAGGTGAGGGGGGAGGTTAGTGTCTATGAGATAATGATATTAGGGGTGGTAACTGGGGAAGCTATCTTTGCTACATCTCTATTACTCTTTTTCTCACTGCTTGGGAGTGGCTGCTCTGTTCTAGCACCATAGCACCCTCTAGTGTGAAATATATGGAACTGCAGCAACTTTCTGGCAGAAGTCTTTCTTCTGAAAAAAAAAAGTGTTACATGTGTAACCCCTCCAGTTGGCTAGCCCAGTGTGAGGTTATTCAGCATAGGGGAAGCCTTGTGACTTCTTATACCACTGTGGGAGGCTAGGCCTGAGGCTGCTTGGTGTGCTCTGCATTGTGTGTGTGAGTGCACCTCAGATCAGACCCACTCCAACAAATCACCAGGTACAGGCTTTATTCTGTAAAAACCTAGAAGAGGAAAACAGTTCAGCAGCCCCTTCTCTAAGCATGCAGCCTGTGTGCTGCTTCTAGCACAGTCCTTGCTGAGACCCTGCTGTGGGCAGAGATTACAGCATACAACACAGCCCCCTTACAACATGTTCCAACTCCTACAGTAACTAAACCTCACAATAACCAAGTCCAGGTTCTCCCTTTGTGTCACAAACTCCTCTCAGGGTGCTCTATAGCCCTTTCTGGTCCTACCTGTAAAAACATAGAACAGGAAAACAGTTCAGCAGCCCCTTCTCTCAGCATGCAGCCTGTGTGCTGCTTCTAGCACAGTCCTTGCTGAGACCCTGCTGTGGGCAGAAGGCACATCCTGGCAGGAACCAGGAAATTCTCCCAACATGCTGCAGTTTGTAGTCCACAACTTGTAGTTCCCAGGGCTGCTGCTGAAACACACTGGACCTTGGGCTACACATGAATTATGCACATGAGCAGTGTCACAGAATTCCCCTCTCCCCAGCATAAAAGAACTAGCTAAGTAAGTGAAATAAGTGAAAAAAGGCTGGTGAAAGTTTCTGTTCTTTAAACGTGATGAAAAATGAAAATCAAAACGCAATGCAAAATTAAGTTATCTACTTTCTCAGTATCAGACAAGGAAGAATGTTGGGTTCACTAATAACATTAACATGTGGGTTAACTGGCCCATATGTCGATACACTATTAGCCATATCCACATAAGGTGTACATTGGTGCAGCTCTGAGATCAGTAAGCTGTAGCAATTGACACTAGTTGAAGAACTGGTTCTTCATATTGGAAATTGGATTCACTGGTCAATTTAAGGAATTGGCAACTATTGTCATGACAGGGCAAGTTACACTTTAGACCTTTTTTCAGTCCCTACTGTGTGCACCTTTCTAATGACAGCTTTTTCTTCCTTCACCCTTCTCTGAGTAGAACCACTTGGTCCCACCACTCTGAGACTGGGCTAAAGCCCCACTGCAGGTTCAGCTGTTTTTTCAGCACCTGCAAGAACTTCCTACAGAAGCCTGTGATAATCAGGCAATTCAAGTGATGCAAAACAGTTTCATCAAAGCAAAATATTAATTAGTAATCCAATGATACATAGATACACAAGTAAAACAACAGGTAAACTGGCAAATTAAATGTCCATCTGATAAACTGAGATAAATATCATATTTATGTCAAATAATACAGATGTCCCCTTTGTTTTCCATAATGACCCCGAGTAGGTGCTATAGAATTTTGTAGTTCCTGTGATTCGGGGCCCCCAGAGGATCTATGAGGCTTCCTGAACTGAAGTGGTTGCCTTCTACAGATCCATAGTTACTGGGAATGTATGTCTTTATAATTAGAGCAATATGAATTAACTGGGAATATAGAGATTGCCATACAGGTACAACCCAGAGCAATCAAATGAGTT
Source organism: Pelodiscus sinensis (assembly GCF_049634645.1). Classification (NCBI taxonomy): domain Eukaryota; kingdom Metazoa; phylum Chordata; order Testudines; family Trionychidae; genus Pelodiscus; species Pelodiscus sinensis. The sequence continues at coordinate 16,107,869 of NC_134723.1, forward strand.
GTTCTGTTTAAAAATAGTCAAAGTCAGATGCCACCAAGAAAGAGAAAAAATCCTGCTCAACCTTGGTATGTGATATAAAAACAGTTCGTATGATTTCTTTCTGATATTATGGAATTGCTAGAAATTGGCTTGTGCCTTGATGTGTGATTGATTGATACTCCTTCTAATTATGTTCTAAATATTATTGTTGCCGATATTTGTTCTTGTTTTATATTCGTGTCTAATCCTTTTCTGAAACATACCAAGATATTCCTTAATTAATATTCTGTGATAGTTGTACAGGTTAACTTATATGACCTATGTTTTTAACATACTCTGTTTGCAGATGATACCAAACTGCTCAAGATAGTTAAGACCAAAGCAGACTGTGAAGAGCTTCAAAAAGATCTCACCAAACTAAGTGATTGAGCACCAAAATGGCAAATGAAATTTAAAGTTGATAAATGTAAAGTAATGTACATAGGAAAAAATAATCCCAACTATACATACAGTATGATGGGGACTAATTTGGCTACAACTACTCAAGAGAGAGATCTTGGAGTCATTCTGGATAGGTCTCTGAAAACATCCACTCAGTGTGCAACGGCAGTGAAAAGAGCAAATAGAATGTTAGGAATCATTAACAAAGAGATAGAGAATAAGACAGAAAATATCTCATTGCCTCTATGTAAAACTATGGTACATCCACATCTTGAAAACTGTATACAAATGTGATTGCCTCATCTCAAAAAAGATATATTGGCATTGGAAAAGGTTCAGAAAAAGGCAACAAAAATGATTAGGGGTTTGGAATAGGTTCTATATGAAAAGAGATTAAAAAGACTTGGACTTTTCATCTTAGAAAAGAGACAACTAAAGGGGGATATGATAGAGGTGTATAAAATCATAAATGATGTGGAAAAAGTAAATAAGGAAAATGTATTTACTTATTCCCACAATATAAGGAATTAAATTAATAGGCAGCAAATTTTAAACCAACAAAAGGAAGTTTTTCTTCACAGTCAACCTCTGGAACTCCTTGCCTGAGGATATGGTAAAGGCTAGGACTTTAACAGGGTTCAAAAAAGAGCTAGATAGATGCATGGAGGTTAGGTCCATCAATGGCTATTAGCCAGGATGGGTAGGAATGATGTCCCTAGCCTCTGTCTGTCTGGAAATGGGTGAAAGGGAGGGATCATGTGAGGATTACCTGTTGTATTCCCTCCCTCTGGGGCATCTGGTATTGGCCACTGTTAGCAGACAGGCTACTGGCTCAGATGGATCATTGGTCTGACCCAGTATGGCCGTTCTTGTGTTCTGATGATGAAATTGGTTTAGTATAGTTACAAAACTAGAAATTGTTCCTTCTCTGATAGATGACATTTCCTGTGCTTAAATATGTAGCTTTGCTTATATAGTTTAATGAATTAGACCATTTGTCCTCAAACTTTAGCACTCCAAGGCTCTCCATTTTGAGTTAAAATTCTTTGGGGTCCCCTGTCCGCTTCTCTGAAGCCACATCTCTCATTCTCTCCAACCCCCCATCACTCAATTTCCCCCACTCCCACTCACTTTCACGGGGCTGGTGCAGGGACTTGGGGTAGGGAAAGAAGGTGAGGGCTCCAGTAGAAATATGAGCTCTGGGGTGGAGCTGGGAATGAGATGTTTGGGGTATGGGAAGGGACTCTGGACAGGGGCTTAAGGTGTGGGTAGGTGAGTTCTCCAGCTGGAGGATGGGCTCTGGGGTAGGGCCAGAGATGAGAAGTTTGGGGTACAGGAGAGGGCACTGGGCTGCACTAAGGACTTGGGGGGTACGAATCCAGGAGGGAGTTTGGGTGAAAGAGGAGACTCTGAGCTGAGGCAGGAGATTGAGGTGCAAGAGGGGATTCAGAGCGTGTGGTCCTGACGGCACTTACCACCACTCCCAGGAATTGGTCACCAGGTCCTTGCGGCCCCTAGGCATGAGGTGGGTGGCTCAGGAGGCACCACAGACTTTCCCCACAGCTTTCAATGGTTGCGGTTCCGAGCCAGTGGGAGTTGCAGAGCTGTCACTCAGGTGGTGGCAGTCCCTGCGTCTAGTTGCCACAAGGACCTGATAACTGCTTTCAGGAGTCACATGGAACTAGGACAGGTCAGGAGCCAGCCTTAGCCAGGGATGGGGAGGGGTTGATCAGTGGGACCCAGGGATCCCCTGGAGTTCCCTTGCAACCGCTCAGAGTTCAACAGACCTCAGTTTGAGAAATGTTAAGTTAGTCTCTTTCCCCTTTTCTATAGCATTTCCCAGCTGTAAAACACATGTGGGGATATAATAGTCCTTGTATTGTAGCATAAAACTTCAGATCAATATCTGTTGTAGCGGTTTCTCTGTCTGAAGTATTTCAATATTGTTGAAAATTACCACAGAGTCAGAAGAGATTATTTAATTGCATAAACTGATGCAACTGTTAGGGTATATCTACACTAGCTCATTAATTCGAGCTAGGTAGGAAAATCAGGCAACTGGAGTTGCAAATGAAGCCCGGGATTTAAATATCCTGGGCTTTATTTGCATGTTCCTGTCCAGCTGCCATTTTTAAATCCCCCTTAGTTAAAACGAACTGCCTGCAGCTACACGCGGCAGTTTAAAGTTAATCCGAACTAAGTCCTTAGTTCGGATTAACTGTTACTCTTCGTGGAATGAGTAGTAACAGTTAATCCAAACTAAGGATTTAGTTCGGATTAACTTTAAACTGCTGCGTGTAGCCGCGGGCAGTTCGTTCGAACTAAGGGGGATTTATAAATAGCGGCCGGACAGGAACATGCAAATAAAGCCCGGGATATTTAAATCCCGGGCTTCATTTGCAAGTTCAAATGCCTACATTAGCCACCCTAGTTCGAACTAGGGTGGCAGTGAAGACATACTCCCAGTCTTCATTGAATGGACCTTTTTGTTAATGGTAGCCTCAGTCAGGATTGTCAGTCCAGAGCCCTGCAGTCCGGGGCCAGCCCTGGAGGTGCTGCTGCTGCTGCGGCCACACAATCCCGGGCCAGCCCCAGCCTGAGTGGCCACGGTGAAGCAGCACCTCTAGGGCAGTCTGTTCCAGAGCTGCCTCCTCCCACCGCAGCCTACCCTACAGCGAGGAAGAGGGAGGGCTCTCCAGTGGCTGCGCAGGGGAGGAGGGGTGGAGCTGAGCTCCCTGCTATGTGCCGCTGAAAATTGGCTTGCATGCCATAAGCTGTATGTTGCCAACCACTGTTCTAAGATGACAGGAAAGAACTCTCCCATAAGCTTAATAACTCCACATATGTGAGAGGCAGTAGCTGTACGGGTGGGAGAAGCTCTCCCATTTCCTACACCAGCGCTTAGGGCGGTATAACTATATCCCTCAGGGATGTTGATTATTCACACCATTGAATGTCATCATTACTCCGAAATAATTCTGTAGTGTCAACCAAGGCTTAGTGGTCCCAGTGCACCAGCACCCAGTTGTATGCAGGCATGTGAGTGAGATAGCCAGACAGAGAAACCCACGCGTCTTCTTTGAGAGATGTCTAGGGATATAAGGGTATGTCTACACTACAAAGTTAATTCGAACTAACGGACGTTAGTTTGAACTAACTTTCATAGGCGCTACACTAGCGCTCCGCTAGTTCGAATTTAAATCGAACTAGCGGAGCGCTTAGTTCGAACTAGGAAAACCTCATTTTACGAGGATTAAGCCTAGTTCGAACTAGCTAGTTCGAATTAAGGGGTGTGTAGCCCCTTAATTCAAACTAGTGGGAGGCTAGCCCTCCCCAGCTTTCCCTGGTGGCCACTCTGGCCAACACCAGGGAAACTCGTCTGCCCCCCTCCCGGCCCCGTACCCCTTAAAGGGGCACGGGCTGGCTACGGTGCCCGTGCCAGGTGCAAGCCTGCCAGCACCCAGCCAGCAGACCCTGCACCTGGCACGGATCGAGCCACCCACCCGATGCCCCCCAGCCCTCCCCCTCTTCCCGGGACCAGGCTGGCGGCTCCCGGGAGCTTGCCCGGGACCGCAAGAGGAGGGGACCCGCCTGGGCTAGTGCAGACAAAATGGACCTCGTCCACGATCTCCGCACTAGGCACAGGAAAGTGGCCGTCCAGGGCAGGGAGAGCTGCCAGCCTGACCACCCAGGAGCAGGTGTGCAAGAGAATCAAGGGGGTCCACTGAGACCCCCGACCCTGAGCTCTGAGCTTACAATGGCCGTCCTGGGTCAGACCAAAGGTCCATCTAGCCCAGTAGCCTGTCTGCCGACAGCGGCCAACCCTAGGGACCCTGGAGGAGATGGACCGAAGACAGTGACCAAGCCATTTGTCTCGTGCCATCCCTCTCCAGCCTTCCACAAACCTTGGGCAGGGACACCACTCCTACCCCCTGGCTAATACCACTCCATGGACCCAACCTCCATGACTTGATCTCACTTCCCTTTAAACTCTGTTCTAGTTCTAGCCTTCACAGCCTCCTGCAGCAAGGAGTTCCACAGGTTGACTCTTTGCTTTGTGAAGAACAACTTTCTGTTACTAGTTTGAAGCCTGCTACCCATTCCTTTCCTTTGGTGTCCTCTAGTCCTTCTTTATGGGAACTAATGAAGAACTTTTCTGTATGCACCCTTTCCACCCAACTCCTGCTTTTAGAGACCTCTATCCTGTCCCCCCTCTGTCTCCTCTTTTCTAAGCTGAAAAGTCCCAGTCTCTTTAGCCTCTCTTCATATGGGACCTGTTCACAACCCCTGATCATTTTAGTTGCCCTCCCCTCTCCCAGCCTCTCTCTTCCCTTCTCCCACCTCCGGGAGGGGCTAGGGAAGGGTAAGTGGAAGGAGGTGAGGGAGGAATGGGGCATGAGCCCCCGATGGGAAGGACTGGGCTGGCTCTGCGGGCTTCTGGGGGTGGAAGCTCTCCTGCAGCCCCCCAATTGCCCCCTCTCCCCAGATGGCAGCCTGCGGCAAGTGCAGCCGGGCTGATGGCTGAGTGATGTGATGTGCCCAGTGTCGGTAGTCCAGGCAATCCAAGCCAGGACTGCTTTGCAAGCGGGGCACCTCTGAGAATTGTCTGTCCGGGGTGGGGGTCGGGACCCTTTAAGCACAGCCCTCGGCTAGCCTGAGACAGCATCTCCACGCTCTAAGTCCTCCTCTGATGCCCTGCCGGCACTGCTTCCGGCCATCCTTAAGACTGGTTCAGGGTCCACTTAATGTGGACATGCTAGTTCGAATTAGCAAAACGCTAATTCGAACTAGTTTTTTAGTCTGGATCCGTTAGTTCGAATTAGCTTAGTTTGAATTAACTAATTCGAACTAAGTTAGTTCGAATTAACATTGTAGTGTAGACATACCCTAAGTGAGTAGTCAAGTACTCGACTACCTAATAAGGCTAAATTTATTGGGTAGTCGAGTTGAGTATTGGACTACTAGCTCCAGCAGAAGCCCCTGTCCACAGGGGACTCAGCAGGGAGCTGGGCCCCCCGTGGACAAGAGCTGCTGCCATGAAGCAGTCCCTGTCTGTGGCCAGCTCAGGCTGCTGTGAACTTAGGCTGCTGGACCCAGTGAGAGCTAGGACCGAGCAGTCCTGGCTCTCACCAATCTTGGACCACTGTGCCTCTGCATTTTAAATGTAGTAAGAGATGCTGGGCCCAACGGCTCTTACTACATTTAAAATACCGAGGTGCAGTGCTCGCAGATCCAACAGGAGCCAGTACTGCTCAGTCCCTGGTTGCGCCGGCTCTGGGAGCTACCCCAGCTGTGGCTCTTCAGAATGGCCCCCCCCTTATCAACTAATCGTGTAGTTGATATAAATTGTATTGACTGTACAATTAGCCAAATAGCCGCTCTTAGACATGTTCCTGTGTGTACTCCACTGTAGGTGACATTGTGCCCCTGTGCCATTGATCAGAGGCTTTTAGAGCAATGTACTCATGGGTTGCGCAGGTGTGGTGCTTGGCTCATGGGTCTTTACATTGCGTATGTGTCCTGACATTGCGTATGTGCAATACCTCCCACTCCCAGTTCTTTCTCTACTGTCTCTGGGCAGAGACAGAGCTCCGAAGTGTTCCTTGGAGAGCAATTTGTATCTTATAGATAGATAAGTTTCTGATATTTCAGTTGTTCCTTCCCCTCTCCTCCAAAAAAACCTTTTCTGCTTAAAAAAACAGTTTATTTTTCTTCCCCCATTTTTTCCTATAGTTAAATAGGATACTTGGTTCACCACGTTTCAAGCATTGCATGTCTTATAAAGACACTATCCCTATTTCAGATGGACACTTGCAATGTGTCCACTTGGGAAAAACCATGTTCCCCAGAAATGTGCCTGAAGGCAAGGGCGTGAAAAGACAGGGACCTATGCTTAAAACTCATTCTTATGGAGAAGTTCCTTTGTCCTGCTTCAAACTCGGGGCCCAAACCCTACATGGCCCACTCAATGCCTCAACTGGCTGAGAACAAGAAAACTTCAAAAAAGCATGCATCTCTGTTCCCTCAGAAGGCTTCCCCAGCCTCCAGGTGATCTCCAAGCACTTCAGTGTCAGTTGTGCTAGCTACAACAAGGTTAAGCATCTATGACTTGCCTCGAGCAGCACTCACACTGTTAGCACTACTGGTGCACACTGCTCTGGTGTCGAGGTAGAAGGCTTGAAATTGTCTCCCTCCCTTTTAATGGCATTGTCCAACACTGAGAGTGCCACACCAACTACACTGTTACCGAAGGTGGCACCCAACACCAATACAGCATGGCAACACCAGCAGCGCGCTAATGACCTTTCCACTTCTGTCTATACCAGACAAGCCTGCGGTACTACCGACAGCTGCAGTACAGCACCCTTCGGCACTGTCCACACCAGCAGTGTAATTCATCCAGCACAGGGACTTACCAGTATCATCTAGTTTTAATCCACCATTTCTCAGCACCAGTCTTTCTCAGGGAACATTAACACTGTACTATCGCTTATCTTCTGCCCAATTTTCAAGTGAGAAAAAGGAGGACATCAAAGCAGTCTTTTCAACTCCGTATTCCCCTCCCACCAAACCACCAGTTAGTTCGGTACTATCACAATCGAGATCGTCATATGCAAGGCACTTTCCTCCATGGTCTGATCAACCATGGATGGGACTGCCTATGCCTTACCCAGGACACTGGCAATATTGGAGCCCATGGAGACTTTACTATAGACATCACTCCAGCAAACGCCATCATAATGTGGCATATGACACCAATCTCCACCTATAGAGGAGCAAAAGGAAACTACTTCCACACACACATAACCAGTGGCCTGGGATACCTTTCCAGAAACCAATTCATCTTCTTCACCAAATGAAGCCATCATGTTGCCCCCTCCTACAACAGTGGATGATTTTACCCATTTTCAGGACCTCCTCAAACGGATAATTGCTAAGCTCAATACTACCCTTCAAGAGGTTACAGAAAATCAGCATGAGCTTCCTGACATCCTGCAATTGGTAACATCTTCCAAGATCATCCTGCCAATTAACTCTGTGGTTATTGGCCCAGCCAAAACCACACGGCAAACACCTGCCACCATAATATGTACCTGCAAAAGAGCAGATAGAAAATATGTCCCATCCATATTTTCTTTTCACACATCCTGCTTCAAACTCCCTGTTTGTGGAAGCTGCTCATCAAATGAGCAAGCAGCAATGTTACTAGTCTACTCTTTCAGACCATGGCAGTAAGAGAGTAGACCTCTTTGGCTGAAAAGTTTGTTTCTTCCACCCTGCAATTTAGAATGGTTAATTATGCAGCCCTCCTTAGTAAATACAATCACGAAAAATTACTCCAAATTCGGCGACAAACACCAACACCTAAATGCAGACAGTACAGATATCAGCCATATCCCAGACCACAGTATCCCACATTACTCACTCTCTCCACCTCAATCACTTTAAACTATTCAGTCACCAACTATTCAATCGCCATCTCTTCACATTACATGACAATTGGCATGCAATCATCTAAGATAAATGGATGTAGCAAACAATATGATTTGGTTGCATCATCCCCTTCATAGCAATATTCCTAACCACCCAACCCATCCTTCTTCAGGGGCCTATTACTCTCATGACCTATTACTCCACTAAGAAGTCTAACATCTTCTCCAACTGGGGGCCATTGAACCCATTCCAACCGAATACAAAGGGAAAAGGTTCTGTTCTCATTATTTTCTCACAGAAAAGAAAAACAGGGGATGGTGCCCAATTCTTGATCTCAGAGCTCTCGACAAATATGTAAAAAAGCAGAAATTCAAAATAGTGACCCTCACAACCATTATCACAGCACAGGAGCAGTGAGATTGGTTTCCTTCCCTCAAGACACATTTCCATGTTTCCATACACCCAGCTCATAGATGTTTTCTCTGATTTGTCCTAGGTCACAATCACTACCAGTACAAAATCTTACCTTTTGGTCTCTCTGTGGCACCAAGAGTCTTTTCCGAAATCCTGGCGGTAGTGACTACACACTTCAGAAAGAAGAGCATCATTATTTTTCCCTTACATGGACAACTACTCTCTGAAAGCACATTGCATGCAGGACTTGCAACGAAGCACCCTTATCACCCTGATATATCTTCTTCCTTGGCCTACAAATAAACAAAATCAGCACTCATTGCCACACAACAGATACAATTCATAGGAGCTCACCACATTGCAATAACCATAACCGCGTCTCTCCCACTCAGATTCGGCAACATCAAAGCACTGGTAAACAAGCTGCAGGTCATTCCACAGGTGACTGCCCACAACTGTCTCCAACTACTCGGACACATGGCCACCTGCAAAGTGGTTGTCCCCATTGAATTTTCCCAAATGCATCCCTCTTTATGTAATACTTCCAGGGATGGTTGAATACAGTTTACAGGTTGAACATACACTCTCTCACCAAACTCCTTTCTTTCCCTCCTCTGGTCAAACACTCCCTCACATGGTGGACACTCACTTGCAGCCTTTGCTTAACAATCCCATTCACATGACAAGATGCCTCCGTGATTACCACCACAGACACCTCCCTTACTGGATGGGGAGCACACCTTGGGGACCATACTGCTCAAGATCTGTGGTACACCACCAATAGATTACTATGCATAAATGTACTTGAGTTCTGGACAATTATATACGCCTGCAGCCAGTTTCTTCCTCTCATGAACAACAAGCATGTCAGAGTCTACACCGATAATGTAGCCTCCATGTTCTATATCCGGGTTGGGGAACCTTTTTTGGGTCAGGAGCCATATCCCAAACCACAGTATCCCACATTACTCACTCTCTCTTCAGTGGAGCTAGGTAGAGCTAAGTGGAGCCCTGAATCTCAGGGACCGGATCCAGACAAGCCCGGAGCCACATCTGGGCCTTAGGTTCCCCACCTGTGCTCTATATGAACAGGCAAAGGGAGCTCAATCCCACACCCTCTGCACAGAATCCATGAGACTCCAGAATTGGTGTCTCCAGCACAAAATAACAATATCTGCCTTTCACTTTCTAGGGGTCCTCAATGCTACTGCAGATGCACACTGCAGATCTCTTCCTCAGGAGCATGAATGGGAGATAAATGACAATGTTATCAACCCAATATTTGATTTGTGCTGTTACCCCAAGATCGATCTTTTCGCCACTTAAAACAACAAGAAGTGCCCAGATTTCCGCTCCAGAGCCAGATAGGCAAACACTGTCTGGGGAATGCACTACTAATTAAATGGGATCATAGTCTCCTATACGCTTTCCCATCAATACCACTCGCCAGCAGAGTCTTGCAAAAAATACAAAAGCACAGACCTACAGTCACATTCATTGCCCCTTCATGGCCCTGGCAACCATGGTACCCCTTCCTCACCATGATGTTCAACTTTCCAGCACTCACTTTTCCATCTAACCACAATCTCCTGTCACAACTCAGAACATAAGCACAGCACTCCAGCCTTCACATGCTACTTCTCAAAGCTTGGTACCTCAGTGGTTCTCTGCTCAGGAACTAGATTGTTCACAAATTGTTCAAGCATTGTTACTCCATAACAGAGTTCAGACCACTTGCAAAACCTGCATGCAGAAATGGAAAAGATTCTCCCATTGGTGCTCTGACAGCTTCTGCATCCCTCCCAAGAGTCTTTGATTACCTTTTATATCTTAAAAAACAATGAATGGTGCTGCAACAACTTAGAGACTAACAAAAGTTGTAGATGGTATCATGATTTTTTTGTGAGCACAACCCACTTTTTCAGATGAATGGAGCTAAGAGGTCCAGGGTGCAAATAAATAGCAGAGAAAGAGAGGGAATTAGGGAGGAAAGTGAAGGAAAAAAATAGGGACAAAATTGTCAATTAGAGTGCCCATGCTAAATAAGGCTAATAGTGTGGGCTGTAAATACCCAGTACTTGGCTTTTTATGTCACTAGGGTGTGGAATGGCCCATCCAGGCCAGGTCTTTGTTCAAGGCTTGATTACAGGTGTCACATTTGTAAATGAAACCAAGTTCTGCAGCTTCTCGACAAAGGGGTGCAGACTGACAGAGGGTGCTATAGCTATCATGAACTGAACAGAAGTATGCCAGACAACTCTCCAACACCAGACTCTACAAGCTTCTCTCCTCTGATCCCACTAGATAAAAATAGATGATACTTCTATATTTGCACATTCAGTAACAAAGGGTATGTCTACACTACCACCCTAGTTCGAACTAGGGTGGTTAATGTAGGCATCCGAAGTTGCAAATGAAGCCCGGGATTTGAATTTCCCGGGCTTCATTTGCATCTTGCCAGGCGCCGCCATTTTTAAATCCCCGCTAGTTCAGACTCCGTGCCCGCGGCTACATGCGGCACGGATTAGGTAGATCGGATTAGGTTTCCTATTCCGAACTGCCGGTACACCTCGTTCCACGAGGAGTAACGGTAGTTCAGAATAGGAAGCCTAATCCAAACTACCTACTCCGTGCCATGTGTAACCGCGGGCATGGAGTCCCAACTAGCGGGGATTTAAAAATGGGGGCGCCTGGCAAGATGCAAATGAAGCCCGGGAAATTCAAATCCCGGGCTTCATTTGCAACTTCGGATGCCTACATTAACCACCCTAGTTCGAACTAGGGTGGTAGTGTAGACATACCCAAAGAGAATCCTCTATCCTGAGATTAAACAACCGGCTGAACCTTCCCCTCATTCTCAATTCTCTAACTTACCAATCTTTCAAACCAGTGGCAATCACCAGTTCCCCCTTGCATCTGTCAATGAAAACAATATCTCTAAATAGCTATTCCATCCACCAGACGAGTGGGGGAAATAGCAGCATTCATGCCAGGACTATCATACACAACATTATTTAAGGACAAAGCTTCCTTCCACACACATCCCAAATTCCTACCAAAAATGTATTCATCCTATCATAATAACCAAACCATCCACCTTCGGACTTTCTTTCCAGGACCACATACCAATGCATTTGAATCCACACTGTACATGCTTGACGTGTGCTGAACACTACGGTTCTCCACAGGACAAAGCCCTTTAGATTCTTTCCTAAATTATTCAGATCAGTAGCAGACCATAATAAATGCAAAACCATCTCTGTGCAGAGGCTTTCACACTGGATATTGGATGGCATCCGATTATGCTATTAGCACAACAAAGTCAACGCTCCTACCTCTGTTCAAGCATGCTCCATGAGAGCATTATCCACATCCATAGTGTTTCTATGTAAGGTTCAGATTACGGACATCTGCAGAACTGCCACATGGGGCTCTGAGCATACTTTTATAAAACACTATACGCTCACTCAAGGTCCACTCTTGTACATCAGCATAGATAAAGCTGATTTATCCACATTTTTTACTGGATTGGAAGTCCCTATCTCTTTAATACATACCGTTTTACAGTCACCGACAGTGGAACACCCACAGGGACATCTCTCACAGAAGAACATTTGAGAAGATTACTCACTTGTGCAGTAACATGTTCTTTGAGATGAGTGTCCCTGTGGTAGCTCTACTACCAACTCTTTTCACCTCTACATTAGTATTTTGGTGTGGTCTCTGTTATAGAGAAGGAACTGAGAAGAAATGTAATGTCAGGGTGCTAAAGTCTCATGAGCCAGGTACCGTGCCTGCACGGCTCATGATGACACTGTTCTAAAAGCCTCCAATTGATGGTGCACCAACATCTACATTGGAGGTGCACCAACATCTACATTGGAGCATCCACAGGGACACTCATCTCGAAGAACATCAGTTACTGCACCAGTGAGTAACCTCATACATATACTTCTAAACTTTTAGGCTGGGATTTTCAAAGCCTAAGGGAGTTTGACACTCAGTGGGTGTTGGGTGTCAAACTAGCTTCAAGTAGTGAGATGTTGTAGAAGATTAACTGACAGAAATAACTTCTAGCTTCTCAGGCAGAGATTGGTATAAATGTGATTTGAAATGTTTGTGTCAAACATTAATGGTATGCAGTCTTTTTAATTACTAATAAACTTTGTCTTCTAAGTCATAGAAGACATCATCACATAAATATATCTTAAAGGAAGTCCATGAAAAAGCATTAGGGTACTAAAGTTAAACTTCTGAGAGAGATATTAATAGTCTATTTATTTCTGCAGAAGAAACCAGTGAAGTTATTCAAAATGAAGAAATTGGTCACAAAGAAGAGGACCAAAATACATTATCTGCAGATAATGTGGTATGTACTTTTTCCATATCCTACCCATTTCACCTTCTTACTATACACACTGGCTGTGTCTAGACTGCATCCCTTTTCCGTAAAAGGGATGCAAATTAGACACATCGCAATTGCAAATGAAGCAGGGATTTAAATCCCCCCTGCTTCATTTGCATAAACATGGCTGCTGCTTTTTTCTGGCTCGGAGCTTTGCCGGAAAAAAGCACCAGTTTAGACGCGGATCTTTCGGAAAATAAAGCCTTTTCCAAAAGATCCCTTATTCCTCTTAAAATAAGGAACTGAAGGATCTTTCGGAAAAGGCTTTATTTTCCGAAAGATCCGCGTCTAGACTGGTACTTTTTTCTGGCAAAGCTCTGAGCTGGAAAAAAGCGGCAGCCATGTTTATGCAAATGAAGCGGGGGGATTTAAATCCCCACTTCATTTGCAACTGCCATGTGTCTAATTTACATCCCTTTTACGGAAAAGGGATGCAGTCTAGACACAGCCACTGTCTTCCAAAGACAGTGCTTCTAAGCTAGTGAAGATTTCAGTTTCATGTTCTGTTAAAAAGAACCCCTTTTTATAACTTGAACACTAAAAAAAAGTAGTTATTGATAGAATTGTGCATATTCAGGTGAAAAATTTAAAAATATTTCCATATAATTTAATGAGTAGAAATCTTGTGTTTTAGGAGGCTACTTAGCGAAAATGCATTACTATAATCTAGTCTCTCCTCTCCAAAGTCCTGAGTAAATCTTCCATTCTACTCTGCTCGGGAACATTATCACATATGGAAATGCTGAAAGAAAGTTTTGCTTCACTTAGTTTTGTTGTAATAGCAAGGCCTGAAACAAACTCAGGCTGGAATGGTTAGGCTCTGATTCTGCAAGGAACTTCTGAGTGGTTACAGAGCTCATCCCAGTATTTGGTAGCAGCTAGCCTGAGATGTTTTGTGAACCTTAGAGGCTAGATACTTCAGATACCATGGTATATGTGTAATGCATGACAGTATGAAGGTAAATTCCCCATTGAATAATTAAGTACAACTTTTCATTGACTACAGGTTGGACTTCCTTAGTCCAGCACCCTTGGGACCTAACCAGTTCCGAATGAGATCAGGGAAGATCAGTTCCAGCCCCTCTGCTGATGGACTCCAGGCTCTCCCAGGGTCCATCAGCAGACCCGGCTGGCTCTCTTCCAGGTTTCACATCCCCACCTGGCTCCACTACCAGCTCGGCCACTGGTCCATCTCCTCTCCTGGCCACTGGCTAGGGTTTACTGCTGGTTTGGCACCAGGCGGGGACCCCTGCTGCTCCAACCCCCCACCTCAGGGCTCCTCACTCCCAGCCAGGTATCACTGCCAGTCCAGCCCCAGCTGCCAGGCTCTGTGTGGTTGTCTGTGCTTCACTTCTGGTCTGGCCCCACTGCTGGGTTCCATGCTTCTGTTGCTGGCTCGGGAACTGGCCACTAGACTCCATGACCCAGTGCCAGACTCCTGGCTCTTTTCCAGCTATCTGCCCCTGATTCCACTTGCAGACACTGGATTCCTAGCCACTGGCAGTCTCTAGTCCAGAGTTCTCTGGTCTGGCAACATTTGTGGTCCTGCTGGATCATGGATATTACCAGACCAGAGAGTCAGACCAGAAAGGTTCAACCTATACTAGGATAGCATTATTTTTGCCATTGAAGTGCCAGTGCTGATGCCACTATTTTGGTCCATATGCTTTTTCTATTTTTTTATTTTTAATTCTGTCAAGTAGTAAGATGTTTATCTGGTTGTTTTTACCCAATACTGTGAAAAAATAGGGTTTTCAAACAATCTAATTAAGAATGTAAAAGCCTGTGTAAATCCTGTGTTTAAACATACATTCTTAGAATCACAATACAAAATTATCACTGCATTTCATGTTGAAAAATATTTATTTTGACAGTATATAGCACTTATGTGGCACTTTCCCATGTGTTACATTTTTGAGAAAAAACTCAGGGAGGTGAGTTGATACTGAAAGCGTGTTATGACAGAACAAAGTGTGCCATTTTTATAGTGCCCATGAAGTAGTTTTAATTTTATTCATATTTAAATTAGATTTCCAACAGATGGAATTAATATAAATCTGTTTATGATGGGAGCCTGGCTTTCTTTCCAATACATCAGAGAGAGAAACTGCAAACAGCTTCCTGAATCTATATATTTCTACTCTTTTTGGGAGGGTGAAGTAAGTGAAGAAAGTAATGGTGTTAGTGCCAATTTTGTTCTGTTATCTTAATCAGTATTTAATCTTGTGAAAAAGCAAAAAGTCACGTGACACCTTAAAGACTAGCAGATTTATTTGGACACAACATTTCATGGGTTAAAAATCACTTTGTCAGATAAGCTTATACCCAGATAAATTTACTAGTCTTTAAGGTGCTGCAGGATTCCTCATTGTTTTTGCAGATCCAGACTAACAGAGCTACTCCCTCTGAGATTTAATCTGTGAGATAAGGTATAAACTTAAGCAATTGTATTGCTGTTTAATAAAAATGGAGTGTTTAAATTGTTTTCAAGGCTATAAAATTAACAATCAGATTAAAAGGGAGTAGCTTACAGAATTTAGGGAGAATTTTTTAATTTTTATGGTTAAACGTAAATATCTTAGAATGTGTGAGATCTCCATAGTTGTCATGATTGAGTTTCTATTAGAAACCCTGCTTCTTCCCCAATCTGAATTTCATAAACAAAGGAATGTTGGCTTCAGGATTGATAGCTTAGAGTGCAAAGTTATTAAGATCAGTTTTGGGGGAAAAAGTTAAGTTCTTCGAGAGGTCCCTGTGGATGCTCCACACTGGGTCTTGTACCGTCCCAGCACCTGGATAGGAGATTTTGAAATAGTCTCTGTGGGGGCCACACATGCGCAGCACCAAGCGGTGCGTGCTTTCCAGTAGGCACTGCGCATGCACGGCCTACACCTTCCAGTTGCTTCTCAACCACCCTTGGCCTTAGACAGAGCTTCCCAGTTCCCTGTTTTTTCAACGATTCTATAATAGTTTAGATAGTTTATAGTTAGTTTCTTGTTATTCTAAACTGTTGGACTTTGCGGACGACATCCCTGAGGCAAAGAGACCCCAATCTATGTCCATTGTGGCTGAGGGACACATTATTTTTCGGGCAGCCCTCTATGCTGTGCTCGGTGCTGCAGACACAGTGGCTAGAACTACTGCCACTGCGGTTGTGAACCAGGTCATCCTGGTTCTCCCCTGCTACATTTCCACGAAATACAAGCCATCATTGAAGATTTGCCCTTTGACGGGCAAAAACTCTTTGCCAGCAAAATCAGTGGTGTCCTTAATACAATGTATGGATGCCCTATGCACCCAGGCTAACAGACATAGACAGTACCATTACCAATCTTATCAACAACCTCAGTACCCTTCTTACTTCAATCAATGCTCAGACTCCAATCCGAATAGGAACTGTCTTCAGCCCCAGAGACACCAAAAGTCATCAGGTTTGGCCCCTCAACTGCCATTGGCCAACAAGCAAATTTGAGGCTTTTGTCAAGGGCCTTAAAGACCTCCCAGAAGTTTCAATACTGCCAGTGACCACACACATGTTCCAAAACCCTCTCCACCAATTCTATCACCAGTGGGCCACTATCACCACAGACAGATGGGTGCTCAACATCATCCTATCGGGATACACCATTCCCTTCCTCTCCAAGCCTCCTACCCACCCTCCCATCCTGTCCTTCTTCAGGGACCCTTGTCACAAGACTTTGTTATGTCAAGAGCTGATACATTTTCTAGATCTCTGAAAAACGTCCCAGAAAAATGCAGGGGATCAGGTTTCTATTCCCGTTACTTCCTAACTCTAAAGTAGTCAGGGATATAGTGACCAACTGAGGTCTCCGCAGCCTCAACAGATTTGTCAAGACACAACACTTTCGCGTGGTCACTTATCCTGGTGTTGCAACAAAAGGGCTGGTATTCAGCCCTCGACCTGCAGGACGAATATTTCTATATTCTCATACACCCAGCTCACAGAAGGTTCTTAAGTCTCACGGTAGGCCCACATCACTACCAATATCGGGTCCTTCTGTTTGGCCCGTCTACATCCCCTTGAGTCATCTCCAAGGTGCTGCTGTGGCCATGGCACACCTTCACTCATTGGGAGTAATCATATTTCCTTTCCTCGGCAACTGCCTCCTCAAAGCCACATCACACTCCAAGGCAGTCCGTGTTATGGCAGCAACTATCCATTGTTTTCAAAAGCTGGGCCTTTGCATAAACTGGGAAAAGTCATCTTTCCACCTTTCCCAGACCATTCAATTAACTAGAGACTGTCTAAATTCCATAGTGGCAAGATCCTACCTGCCCCACAGATTCCTCGTCATCCAATCTCTAGCCACAACCCAGTACCTTTCTCCAAACACTACAGCCAAAGATTGCCTACAACTTCTAGGGCAGATGGCAGCTAAAACGTTTGTGGTATCGCATGCCCGATTGCACATGTGCTGCCTACGGATTTGATTTTCTGCTGTATACAAACCTCTAAAGCATTCCATGTCACTCCGGCTTACCATACCACATGAGGTAAAGACAAAGACGCCCTCCTATGTTGGACCAAGCCACCAATCTTTGCATGGGAGTCACATTCCTTCGATTGCCCTCTTCCCCCCTCCCCCCCACCCCACTGCATGATTACTACAGATGCTTCCCACTCTGGCTGGGGGGCCCTCTTTGAGACCAGACCACTCAAGGACTTTGGTCAACCCAGGAGATGAACTTCTCACATAAACCTGCTGGAACTACGTGCGGTACACAGTGCCTGCAGACATTTCCGGATCTCCATCACTGCCAAACCCATACATGTCCTTACAAACAACATTGCCTGTCTTTTCTGCATCAACAGTCAAGGGAGTCCCTACTCCCAGTGCCTATGCACCGAGGCCATAAAGTTGTGGAATTTTTTTGCATCAACCACAACATCCACCTTTCTGCAGTTCACATAGCAGGGTTCACCAATGTAATCATGGACACTCTCAGCAGACATTTTCCTCAGCATCACGAATGGGGGTTCTCAATTCCTTTGTACCTTCTGTTCTCCAGATGGGGTCACCTGTCGGCAGACTTGTTTACTACACCTCACAACACCAAACGCATACAGTTTTGCTCCAGAGCAGGCATCAGAAAGGGATCCATAGGAAATACAATCTCTATTACGCTTTTCCCCCAATACCTCTCCTTGGCAAAGTAGTCCACAAGATCAGGATAGATGGGGCCATAGTCATACTATTAGTATGGCCTCCTCATGGCAAAGACAACCTTGGTATCCCTTCCTGCTCAGGATATTAGTTCACTGGCCCATCATTCTTCTACTCCAGTGCAATCTCATTATGCTGGGCCAGACTACACAAACCAATCTGGACCTATGCAAACGACATCTAACAGCATGGCTCCTCCGTGGTTCTTCCAATCCGAACAAGGGCTTCCTGAGCAGATACACGCAATCCTTATTCACAGTCGTAAGGACTCCAAATGCTCCTACACATATAAATGGAAATGCTTTTCAGCATGGTGCACTTCCAAAGGACACAATCCTATATCAGTGCCCCTGTTGCTCATCTTGGACTGCCTCCTCATTCTGAAACAGTCATCGCTATTCTTCAGTTCCATTAAAGTACACCTAGCAGCCATTACGGCTTTCATCAAAAAATTGAGGGTTGGCCCATCCTTACTTACCCCACAATCAAGAGATTCCTTAAAGGGCTGCATCTCCTACATCCTGACGTCACACATATGATACCGTCCTGGGACCTGGGTCTGGTACTATGAGCTTTCACCAGGCCACCCTGTGAGCCTCTCGCATCTTGCTCTTCGGAATAGTTGTCCATGTTGATTGCTGGTTGCCCTAATATTGGCCTGCTACATCAGAGATATGGCGGCACTCATGGCCGACTCACCTTTCACGATACTCCACTCTGATAAGGTCACTCTCTGTACGCACCTCAAATACTTGCCTAAGGTGGCCTCATTTCATATAAATGAACCACTGAACTTTCCTGTATTCTTTCTGTAACTACATGCCAATGCATCTGAGGTTTCCATGCACACTCTCAATGTCAAGTATGCACTAGCTTTCTACTTGCAGAGAACTAAAGTTGTTAGGCAATCCCCTTGGCTCTTCTTAGCATTTAATGAATGGGTTAATGGGCAATCCATATCAAAACAGAGGTTGTCCAAATGGATCACTGACTGCATAAAGCTTTGCTATACCCTTAAGGGCCTACAACCACCTTTAACTTTGATGGCTCATTCCACTCATTCCATCATTCTTCTACCACTGTATACCAGTAGGGCCATATCCTCTACCTATGCAACGTCTCGCTTTCAGACATTTGCAAGGCAGCCACCCAGACGTCTCAACTACCTTTGCTAAGCATTACACACTCTCCTATGGGCATGATACCTCTGTGCGCTATGTGGTTCTATCATCGGCCTTCCTCAATACTCCAAAACCCTCACCTCCACATGCTTGCTAATCACCCAGCGTGGAGCATCCACAGAGACCTCTCGAAGAAATAGTGGAGGTTACTCATCTTGTGCAGTAACTGGAGTTCTTTGAGATGGTTCCCCATGGATGCGCCATAACTGCCCTCTTCCCCTCTGTTTTGGACCTATAAGGCCTCTGGGGAAGAGAAGGAACTGGAGGGCATGGGCCGTGTATGCATGTGCCTACCGGAAAGCACGTGCCAGTTGGCGCTGTGCATGTGTGGCCCCTGGAGGGACTGCTTCAAAATCTCTGATTGAGGCACTGGAATGGCACCAAGACCCAGTGTTGTGTATCCATGGGGGCACCATCTCAAGGAACTCCAGTTACTGCACAAGGTGAGTAACCTCCGCTTACTAGCCTCCTGATGAACCAATAGAGGCTCCTCGGAAGGCTGAAAATCCTATATAGGCTCTCAGCTGGCAGGCAATACAAGTTTAGCTTGTTGGAACTGATCCTGTTTCCTAAGATTTATTGTGGGAGGAGATGTTTGTCCACAAAGAATATACCAATACCTGCAGTAAATGTTAGAAGGCCCACAAAACCTACAAATGCTTATAAGAGATGGAGCACTGGAAGGGGCTACTATGATCAGAACTAGAATTTTCCTAATGCAGGTTTTTGCATGAAGGTAAGAGGAATACCTGTGTTTTTGTCTTAGAATATTTACAGAAAGGAGGATGTTCTTCCTCTTGGATGATGACCCTTCTCTTTGTGTCCATGTGTCTAGACTGTGAGTCTACATCTAGTCTGCAGGCTTCTTTCAGAAGAAGCTATTCTGGAAAAGATCTTCTGAAAAAACTTCTTCCAAAAGAGCACGTCCACACTGCCAAAGTGCATCAAAAAAGCTGTCTGCTTTTTCAAAAGACAGCATCCAGACTGAATGGGCACTATCTCGCATGTAAGCTGTGATTAATATGGGCGGAATGGCCACCAGGGTACCTGTGCTTTTCTTTCAATTTCTTTCGAAAGAACTTCCTATTCCCCGTCCCCACACACCGTTTTCCAAAAGAGCTCTTTCGAAAAAAGGCTTCTTCCTCATAGAATGAGGACTACCAATATCAGAAAAAACCCTCTGTTCTTTCAAATTTGGGGGGGGGAGGGGAAGAATACGATTGCAGTGTGGACGTAAGTGAAGTTTTTCAGAAAAAGGACCATTTTTCTGAAAAAACTCTGCAGTGTAGACATACCCTGAGTTTTACAGGTGGAGACAAATGTATTTTTCTTTTACAGTATATAGCTGAATTCTCTAATTTCCTACCACTAATTTCTCTGTTTCCACTGGTTCTGGAAGAAGAATTGAGTCCTGTCCCTGTCAGAGCATTATATTCAAAGAAGACAGAGTCAGTTTCTGGAGTTATCATATTATTGTCAAGGTCCTAAAACAGACTAGATGAGGAACTATTTTTAAAAAGAGAGAGATTTTATTACAAAAGGGCAAGAATTAAATTAGTAAAGACTTGCCAGTAGGACGGGGGGGGAGGGGGGCCCACTTCACAAATTTTGCCCCGGAGGGGGTGGAGCCTCAGGCAGAAGAAGCAGGGCCAGGACATTTCTTTGCTTCCCTGTCCCCAGGCCATGATTGGCCTGGGGGCGGAGAGAGCACATGAAGTCTCCTACCACCCTACAAGGAGCACACAGTGCTTAGAGTGAGTCGACAGCTGGTGGTTCACTCTAAGCACCGCACACCCCTTACAGGGCAGGGGAAGATACTTTGGGTATGTCTAGACTTCATGGCTCTGTCGCCAGAGCCATGTAGATTAGTTTACTAGACATACCCAAATGAAGCGGCGATTTAAATAATCGCCACTTCATTTAAATTAAAATGGCTGCCGCGCTGAGCCGATCAGCTGTTTGTCAGCTCAGCACCCTAGTCTGGATGCTCCACGGTCGACATCAAAGGCATTTGTGGACCGCCCCGGTAAACCTCATCCCACGAGGCATAACAGGACGGTCGACAAATGCCTTTGATATCGACCGCGGAGCATCCAGACTAGCGCGCTGAGCTGACAAACAGCTGATCGGCTCAGCGCGGCAGCCATTTTAATTTAAATGAAGCAGCGATTATTTAAATCGCCGCTTCATTTGGGTATGTCTAGTAAACTAATCTACATGGCTCTGGCAACAGAGCCATGTAGCCTAGACATACCCTTTGTGTGCTCCGCAATCCCCAGGCCCTAATTAGCCTAGAGGCAGGGGAGCGGCAGGGTGTGCCCACAGGTTGGATCAACCTGCTGGAGGGCTCAATCCAGCCCACGGAGGCTCTCTTGCCCATCCTGCAGTAGGAAATTTCCCAGGTGGCAGTCGTTCATCATGTCTGTCTTGCTTGGATGACATAACATCTCTCACAAAGAGTCTGTAGAAAACACACATTTTCCCTGTAAGGCCAGCTGTGCAGTCTAAAAGGAGATTCAGTATGCAATTTAATCAACAACAAAAAAAGGCAGCAGCTAGCTCCTCTACAGTATGTACAGTGAATCACCACAACAACAGTGTCCTAACTTTGTGTACGCTCCCTCAGGTAGTTTCCTCCCTGGAGTTTTGACTGGGAGCAGGATGCATGATCGCCATCTAATGGATATTCAGAAATTCAAAATAATTTTTAAACAGCAAAAGAAATTTATGTAGCCCTCTTCCTTCTAATATAATTTGAGAGGGTGCAAATATTGTTTCTTAGGTCTAATAGAATCATAGAGGCTAGTAAGCTAGAAATTCAGAAGTTTAGATTTTTGAATGAATACCTTCTACTTCTATTTCAGAAAATAGAAATTATAGATGATGAAGAAAGTGATATGATTAGTAATTCTGAAGTGGATCAGATGAGCTCTCTTTTGGATTATAAGGTAAGTGATTGAAATCTTGTAATACGCAGAAAGCTCAAGCAGGTTTTTTGCAGGGAAAGGTGTGGAAGAGTGGAAGCCTTTCTTCTAGCATTCAGGCTGTGATAGTAATTCCATCAGCTATATGTAGGTTCTTAGTGATTAGATCCTTGTTTCTGCAAAATGAAAGGAACTCCGAAAGAAGCAGCAGCAGCAGCATTGGTCCTGCAGAGCAGCTAAACTACTATGATTTTGGCAGTTTACAGTTTCCCTGGGTAACTCACACCAAGACAATTTATTTAGCATTTTTAAAATATACCATCTTTTTCATTTATTTTTAGGTGAAGTCTGTGTTTTCATCAAATACAAACATTCTTTGGGGATTTATTTTTTTAAAATATATAGCCTAATACTACTGGCATTAGTAGGCAACATTAACAACTGGAGATCGCTAATAAAGCAGGGAGGCCTGAGAAAGCAATGGCTTTAGTAATGTAGCCACCATATAACAACACTGCTGATCATTCTGGTTATAAATGACTATATAGAGTTGTCTTTGAAACAGTAACATGGGGGGGAAAAAAGCTGGATACCCAGGCATTCAGGATCTTCTACCAAAATTGTAAAGGTTTATACATTTAATTTTGCTCACATATGAGATGCTATGGTTTCGTTGTATACATAGTGTTTTCTGTGTGAAACTGACACATTTGTAATTATATATTATTTGTAAAATATATAGATTTTGTTAGACTAGGACCTGTTTTTAAAAGAATAAATTATTTTAAACAACAAAAAATAGACTATAAACTTTGGGGCACAAAAATGAATCTTCTGGGCATTGTGTTCCAGGGTAAGGACAATGGAGGATGAATATGGATGATGAATGACCTTTTCTTAATGTCACTTGTCACTGAACTGAATGGCTTCTTGTGACAGCATGCCCTACAGAACCTTGTTTGTTTTCATTGCGTTTTGACACAAACTATTCATCTTCATGGTTACATGTTCTCTGCATAAATATGTTTTAGCTTTTAGTTGACCAAAGCTCTGAGTAAATAGCTGACATGCAAGCTTTCATCAGTAATAAATCCCAGTAAGCTGATATTCTTACAAAAAATGTGGCTTAAAGAAAATACTCTATATTAAATGTATTTTTAGGACCAACTCTTCATCAAGCCTCTAAAATCAATGTTTGTTGATTTGCATTAGGGCTTGCATGACATATTCATGTTTAACTGTCCATTTGGTCCATGGAAAATGTGTTTTGTATACAAAAATAGCTACAGCAAACAAGAGTGGGTCTACTGAAGATTAATCCCTGATTGTTAGATATATTCTGGAAGTTGATGATAATTTAAACTTAACTGAAAAAACAGGTTTAATAAATGTGAAATGATTGCCAGTCTGTAACAAACCTATATGTGAAACTTTCATGTTCAGAACATAGTTTTATTAAGTCTGACAGGTTTTTTTTAAATAAAGTAAATTAATGCCTATTTTGCAAAACATTATACACACTTTTTGGGCAAAGTTTTCCAATGCCTTTTAACTAGACTTCTGAATTTGGAAATGCAATGATTTGTTATCATCAAAATCTGAAAGTTTTGGGGGGAATTGGCTTATATGCATCATTTCAGACCCAAACGATCTTGTGAATGTATGGACTTAAATTTAAAGGATTTTGAAATTTGGCTTTTTATATTGAATATATATTAAGGAAAAATTAAATCATGCTATCATGATTTCCTTAATTTGCTGTCAGAATTGTTGTACTTTATAATTCGTTCATTGTAAATTATGCACAAGGAGAAATGTACAAGACAGCTACAAATTTTGGTCTCAGTAAACTACAATTCCACTTTTCAAACACACACGTTCACAGAAGATGATGATGATTTTTCAAATTCATTTACCATTTGAACCGAATAACTAGGTTATACCCTCAAAAAGTATTGGATTAAAAAAGAGTCACTTTGAATTATGATTTGCATTTTATCCATCCAATAAGAAAAACGCCTCTGGTTGTTGAAATGTTTACTCTTATGCATTTTAGCTACATTTCTTTACCATAGCAAGGTTTAATATTTTTTCAAAGAGAATGTGTAATGAATCCTTAATTATAACTAGGGGGCTTTGCCCCCTGCTCACTATGCTCTCCAACTCCCTTCCCGGTCATGGAGGGCCCAGGGATAAGACCATGCTGGCTCTTGCCCATACCCCCTGCCGCCGGGAGGGTCCGAGGCCACTCCAGTTCTTTTCCCCCCTGCCCTAGGCCACTGGGGAGGGCTCAAACCAAGGCTACTCCAGCCAGGAGGCCGCCCTGGGTCTTGCCCCCCATATGCTCCTGGGTGATCCAGCTCTTGGTGGGCTGCCTCAGTCCCTTGCCACCCCAGCCCCTGCTCTTCCCCCCCCCCACCCTGGCCGCTATGGAGGGGGACTGGGGCAAGGTAGTGCCCGGCTCTCCCCCGCAGCCATTACGTCTCTCCTCCTGGCTTCTGGGGAGAGAGGAGGGGAGGACTGGGCTACAGGCCCTGGGAAGGGTCAGGCTGGGAGTGAGTGGGGCTTGGCTCCTATAGACGCAGAGTGACGTGATGATATCACTCTGTCGTCCCACAGGAAAAAATGTTTTATATGTAAAGAGATGATGATAATTTGCTATGTATTTTAGTGGCATGTTAACTCTAGCGTTTGAAAGAATTACTTTGAATCATCACTATTATGGCACCAGTATTCAAGCTTTCTGATGCTAATTATTAATTCTTTTATTTCTAAGTGCTGTATATTGTGAAGTTGTATACATATTTCTCCCAGGAGCTTAATGAACAGCATAAAGTGAAAGCACGTTTTATGTATGCCTGGATTATTATTAACTTTGCATTCCGAAATTCTTAGCTAGATAGTGAAGAAATGTGGGAAGAGAGAAAGATGGCTGTGAGATTTTTTGATGTTCTCAGTTCAGTTTCTAGCAGATGTAAATCTGTATCCCAAAAACCACTACCAAAAACTGACAATCACTTGGCAGTTGCAGCGGAAAGAAAATGTTAAATTGTCATAGAGACCAAATTACTGTGTCATCCCTAAAACTGAGTCTTCCAGAACGGAATTGAGGCACATGTGCTAAGGAAGGCTGGGGGCTATAGATGGGAGAAGTCCTGCACTAGCTGTGGTATAGTTTGTATATATCGTTTTCCTGTGGAAAATTTGTGTTCAGTGCCATCACTTGGACATCTTTTGCAGACACACCATTTTCTTCATCTTGAAAATGTAAACAGAACACAGGTCATTAACTATATATAATCTTCACATAACCTGATCTTTACAAAAGGAAATGCCTAAGGGAAATTATATTTTTATGTGCAAGAAATTAACTTAGAATATATACAGTGCAGTAAGTCTAGTAAAGTGTATGTGGGAATTTTGCTGAAGTATTTACTGAACCTGGAGTTAAATTTGAACTTTTAATTTAATAATTTTGCCATTTAAGTATTGTGCCTTGTAAATCCAGTAATACATGTTGTTCACTGCTTTTATAGAATGGCTGGAAAATGCCAAACTCATGCCCTTTGTTTATCCTCCAGGTTGACACCTTCAGTGGTTTCCCACACTCTTACCACTATGCCACAAATCTGAAATTAAGGGGCTATCTTGAGAGAAAGAGATGCTAGTGTACTGCTGTTTTGCTGGCCTGTCAATGAGGATGTCAGTTGTGGTGGTTTTTCTTTTCTGTTTGGATATTTGTAGTGCACCAATCACAGTGGTATCTGAGGTGACATCGATAGTAGAAACTGGGACTGGGAAACCACCAGCTCATTTCACATTAGCTATTTTAAGCAATCAGATGCTGTAAATTTCTAGCCACTACTTTCCTAGATAGGATTTCAATATCCAAGGAATATCTATTGGAGGCATAGAAGAGGGAGTTAACTGTTCAAAAGTTTAATTCCTGTATTGGCACTGGTGGCAGTAAATTGGCTGTGGATTGGTTTGCAATTATGAACAGGTCTTCTCCAATGATGGGCTAGGTTATTGGCTAAGGATGAGTACTCTTTGGTTTTTAAATGGGTTGCTGTCTCCTAACTGGTGCAGGAGCAGTTGAAGAAGAGGATTGTGTTGTAAGTCAGGGAGTTGGGCTGTAGGGGAAAAGAGTTTATAGATACTCCTCTAATTCTGCCTCTGCAAACAGTGAGAGACAAGGGGGAATGAGGTTATACCTGTGATTAGACCAATAAAAGGTATTACCTTATCCACCTCATCTCACTAATATCCTGTGAACAACACATCTACCACACTATCTGCAAACTATGAGCAAGCAAACAGTGACGGAAGAGAGGCATGCTTAAAGACCTCCACTCTGTGTAGTACCAGGTTGATCCCAGCTCTTTTGTTCCCAGCTCTTTGTAATGTACTGGGGCAGTTGGTAGATTGGTGCTGGGAGCAGCAACAGTGGATCCAGCATGTGGTTCAGTCACTGCTGTAGTAAGCAGTGACTGCCTCAGTCCCAGCCTCAGAAAATTAACAAGCAGGTAAGCTTGGGTAGGCCTTTGAAACAGTTTTATTTCCATTCTCCAAACAAACCAGATGACCTTGATTTCATCACTATTTACAGTGAGGATTTTGAGGATGGTTATTGAGTTGATCCTTTCGGGTCCAGACTTAGCTGATTCTTTCCATAAACGGTATGTTTCTAGGTGCCCTGGAGTTAGGAAATTTTAGAGATTTTTCTCTCACCTTTTTCCATTTCTAGCTCCCCACTGTGGAGTAGAGCCTACTTGCTGTCTTTGTTGGGGAGAGAGAGCCAGAAACTTCTTTTAAGGTGATATCTGAGATACCCGTCTCTGGGGCCAAAAGACAGAACTTATTAAAAGAGCTGTTGAGGTATACAGTAATTTCCTTAGAATGCTTTTTTGTAGTAGGATTGCCATTATGCATGGAGTTTATTTGCAAAATGACTCAGCTTCCTGGAGGTCTTGGTGCTTTGAACATTGTTGATTGCATGTGCCAAATAAATAAATGGAGTTTATATAGGATCCGAAGAAATGGTTTGGCCTGTACATTTATTAGGCATTATAGGCCTATTGTGACATCATTCACAGTCAGTTAGAATGCCTCTCTTGTGTTCATTTCTAAAGTCTCATAAAACATGCCTTGTTCTGTCTTAATGCCCAATTATCAAAATCAGGTCAGACAGTGCGAACCCTGAGGAATTTTTCCACAATACTTTCATGGGGAATTTTTACCTTCTAGAATTATTTGGCTTCACTGTACTTTATTTTGATCATAATAGTAAGAAAATCATTGTTACTAATTTTTATTTAAATATAGGTACATTTAATGTCATAATTTTATCCAGTACTAATTATTATTTGCAGAATTATATTCATTTTTCTCCTCAGAATGAAGAAGTTAGGTTCATTGAAAATGAATTGGAGAATCACAAACAGAAATATTTTGAGCTACAGACATTCACTAGGAGCTTGATACTTGCTATCAAATCAGATGATAAAGAACAGCAGCAGGTAAGTCAAAGAAGTAGGCAACAAGTATGTCAGACTTTTTTTTGTCTTGTCATTTTCATAGTTATTTATATTATGGTAGTGCTTACAGGCCCCAACCCAGATGGTGATCAGCATGATATGGACACACAGGACTTGTCTAAACTGCATTTTAACACTCATGGGACTCTGCAAGAGGTAGGATCCCAGAGCCCAGGTGCTAATATGAGACCAAATATCTACACTGCAATTTTACAGCTTCACAAACCAAGCCAGCTGACATAGTCCAGCTACAAGGCTGTCTCTACATTGTCACCCTTTTCCGGAAAAGGGATGCTAATGAGACACTTCGGAATTGCAAATGCCGCGGGGGATTTAAATATCCCCCACGGCATTTGCATGAACATGGCTGCCGCTTTTTTCCGGCTCGGGGCTTTGCTGGAGAAAAGCGCCAGTCTAGCCGGGATCTTTTGGAAAATAAAGCCTTTTCCGGAAGATCCCTTATTCCTCTTAAAATCAGGAATAAGTGATCTTCCGGAAAAGGCTTTAATTTCTGAAAGATCCCGTCTAGACTGGTGCTTTTCTCCGGCAAAGCCCCGAGCTGGAAAAAAGCGGCAGCCATGTTCATGCAAATGCCGTGGGGGATATTTAAATCCCCCGCGGCATTTGCAATTCCGAAGTGTCTCATTACATTGGCACCCTTTTCCGGAAAAGGGATGCTAGACACAGCCCCCGTGTTTAATTGCAGTGTAGACAACCGCACAGTAAGACCATCCCTGCAGCAGAGATCTTGTAGTGTGAACAGACAATACAGATAAAGGATAAGAGAGCAAAAGTATTATCTTCACTTTCCAAAGGGGGAACTGAGGCCCAGACCAATAAGTGACTTGCCTAATGTTACATAAGAAGTCTGTGGCCGAGCCAGGAATAAAAACTAGATCTCCTCAGTTCCTGCCACTGCCTTAGTTTGCTCCAAGGAATCATTTTTGTACAGTGTCAAGTAGCTTTTGTATTTCAAAAATACTTGTTTGATTTTCATCTTAAACTCGTGGGCTACGTCTACACTGGCCCCTTTTCCGGAAGGGGCATGTTAATTTCAGCGATCGTAATAGGGAAATCCGCGGGGGATTTAAATATCCCCCGCGGCATTTAAATAAAAATGTCCGCCGCTTTTTTCCGGCTTTTAGAAGCTTTTAAAAGCCTACTTCGAAGTAGGAATAAGATCCTCCGGAAAAGGGCGCTTTTTCCGGAGGATCGGGGCCAGTGTAGACGCTCTTTTCCGGCTTTTCTAAAAGCCGGAAAAAAGCGGCGGACATTTTTATTTAAATGCCGCGGGGGATATTTAAATCCCCCGCGGATTTCCCTATTACGATCGCTGAAATTAACATGCCCCTTCTGGAAAAGGGGCCAGTGTAGACGTAGCCGTGTAGTCTCCAGGAGTGTCAATGCAAACTTATACCAACTGAGGTTCTGGTATTCTGTGGCAAAGCATAATGTGATAGTGGGATTTCTTTTAGTCAGTCATAAAATCATTACAGTATCATTTTCCTCCTCAGTGTATTAGGTGGAGCTGTGTCCCTAGTCTAGCAAAATATTGTAATATATTACTTCATTTTAAGCACATGCTTTGTTACTTTGTTGGATCAGAGCTTGTGTACACAGGTTGAATATTGATTCAGAGGTGTATTTATGATTGTTCAGCTTTCACAAACTATAAGTTGTGGAGGATCTTTCACTTACAGTAAATGAATACTGCTGCACACAAAAAATTCAAATCCCTACTATCTCGTCTTGTTGCACTATTTATGTTAAACATTGTGCAGCATTTTTAAGCTAAATTTATACATTCTCATATTGATTTCCTTTGAAGTAACAATGCTTCTTGTTTCTTATAGTATTTTATTTGAGTGGGCACATCTGACAGTGTATAATAAAATTTAATTCAGAGTGCTAGAGATGTCATAAACTGTGAAACTGAAACATCAGTTACAGAAAACTACTAATGATATACATATGGCCCAGTTCCATATCCCTTACTTACATAATGTAGGATCAGATCGGTCGAGATGGTCTTATATATTCCCTTTTTATATATTCATCATAATATAGTAATTCATTGTCCTATTTGAAAAATTTAAATCTTGAGGTAATTTTCTATTAAAATAAATAATCACATTTTTCAAATGAATGTTTAACATACTATAATACTAGAAATAAGATTGGACATCAATCTGCTTTTAAAGTCAATGCAATTCAGTACAGTTCTTTTCAGAAGGATGCAAAAATCTGAACGTATATTAAAAGAGAATTACTGTATATAAATGTTTTAAACCTGTTACCCTTATATTTACATTTGTGTCAAACTTGCAATCAGGAAAAAAAAAGGATCAACCCAAATGCTTTCTGGAAATTAAATATATGGGGTAAAATTTTCATAAACTCTGATTTAGGAGCTTAAGTCCAAATGAATTTCAAGTTCAGCCTCTTTTGAGAATGGGACTTGTGAGCCTAACTTACTTCAGAACTTTTGAAGATTTGAAAACCATGAAATCTTAAAACTCAACACACTTACATTAGTTAATTTAAATCTGCAACCACAGTAACTTAGAAGCTGTGATAAGGAGTAAGTGATCTTAGGGGTGATCTTAAAAACAAAATACGCTTGCAAAAAAAAGATTGCTAAAATAAAATTTTAATCCTAAAGTATTATCTTTTAATTTCCAACTTGATTTCACATTTGTGAAATGTGCCAGATTGACCCTTCTTATAATTGATGTGAATGTACTCACAAAACAGGAATAGCGCAAACAATAGCAACTGGCCTCTACACTGCTCTGTAAATGTGTGTCTACCTTCTTCAGGAGGAATCATCTGTACATGTTTGCTTTTCTTTAGAGACTGCCAACAAGGATGCCAAGAATCAATGATCATGAGGATACCTATTCACTAGGGATGTCAACATGTAGTTGACTGAATGATTAACTGATAAGCCTGGGCTTATTGGTTAAACCTGTCGACTACATGCATCTCCCCCTCCTCCCCTCCTCTCCCCCCCAGTCCCTCCCCCCCCCCCCCCCCCCGCTTTGCTGCCTCTGTATCTAGTGTCCCTACTATTCACTAGGAACTACAGTAAGGCCACCACTTTATTTTATGTAAAAACAGCAAGCATTTGTCAAATGGTGGTAACAATTAGTCACTACTATTCAAGGATAGAATTGAACCAGCAATCTACTAAGGCTTCATCTGGAGTTGTCCAAGTCTCAGAAAAAAAACACCTGTCTGTGTGAATTTTTAGACTGCAAGTCCAACAAGGAGAGGGGTTGTTACTTCTGTGTTTGTATAGACCCTAACACAATAAGCCCAAATCCCAATTGGAGCCTTTCAGTGCTAATTTGATATAAATCCTGACAAAAATAAGTGTATCTTACATTTATCTTACATAAGCCTAACTGTCAGTATCTCTTAATTATAGCTTCTGCTTCTGCCACACCTAGAAAGTGCAGAGCCAACCTGTTTATTTGTTACAGCATATAAGCCAAAGAACAGATCTAATTTCATGAAAGCATTGTAGAAATCCTTCAATATACATACGGGTTGAACCTTTCTAGTCCGGCACCCTTGAAACCTGACTGGTGCCAAACCAGAGAATTTGCTGGACCATATTTGCTGGTCAATATTGTCTAACAGCATTACCAACACTTCCACTGCTTACTGAGCTCTTAGAAGATATTTAGGGGTGAATTAGATTTAAATAATAGCACAGAACACTGAGAGCTAGGGCTGGGGACTGTAAATAAACTTCATGGGACCACAAGAAACTTAACCACACCCATGATTAGGGGACATCTGGCTAACTAAAATCATGCCAGACCACAGATGTTGCTGGATTAGAGAGGTTCATCCTTTAGTTTTATTTTCTTTTGTTGGCAAAGTGTATGGCTGTATTATTTATAACTGAAACAGTTAGCAAGTTTGCATCTGTATTGTAATGTGTAATTATCCTAAAAATGTCTTCAGTAGGTAAAAAAAATACAGTGGCTAAGCTTTTTAGTTTGTCCTTCAATGTATTCACTCTAAGGTACAAAGAAAATGTAAAATAAATATATGCCATACAAACTAGAAAAAGGTAATTGTTAATAGAAGAACTGCAACAAGTGATGAACAAACATTAAATTATTAATTTTTCCTTCTCTGCTACTGGTGGCGGGAGGTTGACTTTTGGATAGCCTCCTATGTATGCATCTGAGGATACAGTAGTGTCTATTTTTAAATACGGTAGTTTGCCATCGCTTATTATGTCTTCATTCTAGACCTGAGTTACAACCATTTTCCTCTGTGGTTGCAAGCAGTAAGCTTGTTATCTGGCAGTAGTAGTAATTGCATCATTTATGGACAACATTCTGTTTCTCCTTTAATATTAGGAATTTTACCATTATTGGTACTACACAAGTATTTGAATAGTTAACATGGAACTTGAAAAATGTGTCCAAATACTAATTGTAAAAAAAGTATTGTTTTTTATACATAGGCACTGCTGTCAGATTTACCTCCTGAATTAGAAGAAATGGATTTCAATCATGCATCTCCAGAGCCTGATGATACCTCATTCAGCTTGTCATCTTTATCAGAGAAAAATGCCTCAGACAGTTTATGATCTTTGGAGAAAAAAATACAAAAATACAACATTTAGACTGCCTAACAGGTGTGCATTTCAAGATAATGGCATTTTGTTATTGAATATTATTCAGTCAACAGAAACCCTAAACTAAGCAGACCTTGCTGAAGAATGAATGTGATATGATATGACCACAACTTTCAGTGACAGGAAATATGGAACTTTGTTTTTGACCAGTGAGAAAGTTATATGGGAAAAGGTTTTAATTTTTATCATCACATCCTTGATTAGGGTAATTTATAATTTTCCAAAAAAATTCTTGCTTTGTAGCAAAATCTATCCTGAGCAGGGAACTAAAAATGGAAAATAAATGTGCAGTTATACAGCCAGGTAGCATTTCAATGTTGCTTGTCATGTAAGACTAGCCAGTCCTGTTTATTGTGACCATTGCCTTTTCCCCTGCCCCTTCTTACTCAGGTAGGTGGATGGAAAATTGAGAATCCAGATTGAAAAATGAGCTTCCTATGAGCTGAGTTGTCCTTAGACCTTGAAAAAGTCTGAATTAAGAGATTAAATTAAGGTGCTTCTTGGTACATAAGTACAAATTGTTGAGTGTCCCATTATCGCATACAAATGTCTGAAAAACACTTGAAAGATGAAAATGAATAGTTTTTAAATAGCTCCTCCAATAAAGTACTAATGTATAGAAGCAGATCTAAATGCTGTAAACCATTAGGCTTTTACTGAAAACTCTTGATTGCTGGAGAAGTAATGATGGGATGAGAGGATAAAGTTACATCAGTATTTAGATTTTTTTTCCGTCATGGTGATGTTTTTATTTCACTTCATTTTATAAAACCTGAACAGTAAAGGCTCTGTTCATGAAGATTCAGGAATCAGCTAAATGAATTTTCTATAAACTATATTCCACTACATTGCAACAGTGGTGTAAGCCAAGGACAGTTATCATTCCATTCCCTCCTTGCACAAAGCCGTTTTGGACTACATCTATACTGCAGCCTTTTGTCGGCAGAGACAATGCAAATGAAGCGCTCGTTAGCATTTGCCGCGCTGTCATTTGCATAGCTCTGCCTATGCTTTTTGCGGAAGCTTTTTGCGCAAAAACAAGCAGTGTAGACGGGGCCGTTTTGTACAATAAATTCCTTTTGTGCAAGATCCCTTATGCCTCAAAAAAGGAGGTATACAGGATCTTGTGCAAAAGGAGATCTTTGCGCAAAACGGCCCCGTCTACTCTGCTTGTTTTTGCACAAAAACCTCTTCCGCAAAAAGCTGAAGTTTCCAAATTTATAGCTCTCCCAACTATCTGCTAATTTACCTTAGTGCTCATTCATCCTAAATCTCACATCTCATTAAAACAATACATTCATGCTGACACATTCAGGTTCAATGTGGTACACAGTACTGTGTCCTACAGCTAGAATTTGTTAATTTTTAGTCTGAATATGCACAAACTGTCCTCACTAAAATTTTAGGTCATACCAACTTGAGAGTTAGATTCTTTCAACCTTATGCTGAGTAGTACCTTACTCTGTAATCCCACAGAAATTAAAGAGATTTACTGTAGAATAGGGGTAAGGGTTGAACGATCTCTGGTCTTTGTAAATAAAAACAGTCTTAAGCATCCAAAAAGAGGAAAATCCGTGCAGAGTTTGCACCCTCTGTCCAGCTTCTCTCTTGAACTGAATTCCTGTTTCCATGTGTGAAACTGCTCTCAGGATTTTTTGTGAGGGACAGATCTGCTCTATCATAAATATGGTATTAATGTATTGACTTCTTTCCAGCCCTAAATATGACGTACTGTGAGAAAGGATCACTATACTGTATTTAAATACTTTATACATTTAATTCACAGCACTATACATCCTGAGACAAGAGGCATAATTTATTATAGGTTTTTCTGCTCTGGATTATCAACTGTACTATAGATAGAAAGATACTGCAATTGACAATAAAACCTCATATTTTCAGCAAGCTTTATTGAAGAAATTTAAAATGTGGTATGTCTTGCCCTTGTGCTCCACAATTTGGATCTTAATTCTCTCTTAGTTCTCTTTGACATGGAATGACAAAAGGCAACATGATTTTAATGCTATTTCTTAATTTCATGTCTGTGAATCTTTTGCAATTTCACCTTTTACACTGGTAGCCAAATGGAATTATATCACTGCAATTAATAATTTTTTATTGTTCCGACTTGCTTTTTTCTTGACATGACATCTGATTTAGTTTGATTGGATGAACTGTGCCAAAAACGAACCTTTACTCAATGAATTAGAATCCTGGTTAATTATATATACCTTAAAATCCTAGGCTGGAGTTCTGTACCCAATTCTGTATCCAGTTCCCTTTGTGCAAAATATGCTTTGCCTCTTTCTGCATTGTAGGATAACAAAGCATTTAGAATAAAATAGTCATGCTTTTCAATCCAGAAACAAATCAGCAACAACGTAGGCTGATCAAGAAGGAAGATTGAATCTGAAGGATAAACTAGCAATAAGGTGCTATTTTTTTAGGGAGCAATGAAAGTATGTCTGATGCTAGTCAACTTGCTATATGTTGGGAAAGTTGTACCACTTGAGATACTGCTTGTCTTCATGTCCTGAAAATGCCTCCTGTATTGACTATAGTGCTAACAGGAATGAGTAGTAATAAATATTTCCAATCAGTACATTAAGCAGGTATGGTTTTAAATACACCTGGAGAACAGAGCTGTTAAGAAAGCTTCCCTTCCCTTAAGTGGTCACTTTTAATATTAAAGTCCAATGCTATTCTCAAAAGTACCTTTTGTGTGACCAAAGTCAGTAGTAAAATTATAAGAAAAACAAGAGCTTTGCAGCTCCTTGAAGACAAAGTGTGGAACAACATAAGGAGATAAGCCAAAAACATAATGTGCCAATTTAAATTGGGAAGTTCATCTCGCCTACCCACCAAACGAAGAGATAGTATAGCTGTCAAATAACAATGCAGTTATATAAACAAAACTATGTAGCCAGAGTATATGTGATGAAAATCTCACTGTGGAATTTACTGCTGCAAAGTGGTCACCTCTCTAGTAGCAGAACTGTACTATTGTTACCATATTACTAAGGATTAAATTTAAAAATTAGCTGGATGGCATTGCCTTTCCCATTAGCTCCTAGCCACAGCAGATTCTCATTCTCAGGATTCTGATGGCATAAAGAAAAGAATTAATGCACCTGAATGTAAAATTAAGCAGAACATCTGAAAAATCAAGATTTAGTTAACTGATAATATTACAACCAAAAGCTTAGCTTATTGTACTTTACTACCTCCCGTTCCACTGCCCACAGCCATCAGAATCAACCAGTTATATGATAAGCTAGTTTGTTTATAGAGGGTCTGCCATCTTGGAAGCATTCTTTCAATTTTAATACAAGGTTTTGCTTTCTCTGTATGAAAATGCAAGAGTTCATGAGTTAATCAATTAACACATTTCTGGTCAAAGTCAGAAAATAGCTTGAACAAAATCTCTGGCCAGATTCTCATCAGAAGACAGCTATGCCACCTTTTGGCATCTGATTTGTTCAGCCAATTAATATTTTATCACACTGTCTGACCAAATTTTGCAGCCTTAAAAAAAGCTATGGGTAAAAAACTAAATTGTACCGAGAGACTGGAACAGCCTTTGGCAGGTGGCACTGTACCACTTTTCACCAAAGTAGAATCCAGTTTTACTCAAATCAGAGTCTGTTTCCCTGTGAGCAAAAATGGTGAACTTTCTGCTCAGAAGGCGGTAAGAATTTTTAAAAAGCAATTTAACAAAACAGCAAATTTCTAATCAAGAAAAGAGACTTCAAAGAATGTTTCTTTAAGGAGAATTCTTCCTGGTTACTTCTGTGGTAATATTAAGCATTTTCACTGTATCATTGAGTTAAGTGAATAAGTCCTTTAAAATCCTGTGTTACATTTTACACGTACTACCTCTGAAACATAACACCACCTTAAGACCACAACAAAAAGTAATGTGAACTGTTTTGTTTTTAAACTTTGTAATGGGCAATAACTTCCTGTAGACATTTTCCTTCAACTTTTAATCATTTCAGTTGTTCGGAGTTTTTTTGTATTTGAGATTTAGGCTTTTTAATTTTCTTTAGTTTTCACTTCATTTTTTTTCTTTTCCAAGTTACGCAAATTTTTGATAAGGAAGAACAGTGTATGATGGCATGACGGCTAGGAGCAAATATATCTAATTGTTGGTTACAGGACCCTGGGGCTATGGCTACACTGCGGGGGTTTTCTGGGATACCTCCAGAAAAACCCTGCCGCGTCCAGGGAACGTGCTCTTCCTCCCTTTTTTTTTTTTTACAGAAGAGCAAATGCGCTTTTTTGAGGAGCTCTTTATTCCTCATTCTGCAATCTAGATGGGGCCAAATAGCGGAAAAGCTTCTTCCAGAAAAGCTATTGGAAAAAGCTATGCAAATTGCAGAGTGCAATTTGTATAGCTTTTTCCGATAGAAGACTGTAGTCTAGACCTAGCCTGGATGTGAAGGCTGAGGGTTACTATAGAAAATTCTTTTCCATGTGTCTGGCTGGTGGGTCTTGCCCACATGCTCAGGGTCTAACAGATAGCCATATTTGGGGTCAGGAAGGAATTTTCCCTAGGGTCAGATTGGCACAGATCCTGAGGGCTTTTTTTGCCTTCCTCTGTAGAAGCATGGGTCTCTTTCAGGTTTCAGTTAGTGTAAATGGTGGATCCCTAACTGCAAGTCTTTAAATAATGAACTTCAGTAACTCAGCCAGAGGTTAGGGGTCTATGACAGAAGTGGGAGGGTGAGAATCTGTGGATTACAATGTGTAGGACTGGGGTGAGCAATAATTTTTAATGCGGGGGGACACCAAGATTTTGGTAAGTGGTCAAGAGCCACACTTCAATGGAGGGGGTGCGGGAAAGCTTGGGGTAGGAGACTTGAAGTGCGGGGTGTGAGAGAAAGTTTAGGTGAAGGAGCAGGTTGTGATCTGGGGCAGGAGCTTGGGATGTAGGGTCTGGGAAGGGGTATGGGTGGAGGAGAGGATTCTGGCCCGGGGAGTGTGGAAGGAGGTGCAGAGCCTGGGAGGAAGTTGTGACCGGGGCAAAGAAGGTGCTGAGGGTTTGGGTGGTGACCTGGGGCAGGGAAATGGAGTGCAAGATTGGGGAGGGGAGTTGGATGCAAGGAAGGATTCTGGCATAGGCGTGCACACGGGTTGTGCTGGGTGTGCCCAGGCACACCCTAATGTCTCGGACCGGCTAACCTGAGCCATTTTTGTGCCCTAGACCCCACGTGGACCGGCAGCACTGCGCGGCCCAGCAGGGGAATGCCCCTCCCCACACGGCGCCGTGCTCTTGATGCTCCCGGGAGCACCCTGGCCCGGCAGCACAGCGCAGCGCCCTTCAGGCACCCAGGGGCACCCCAGCACAGTGCCCTTGAGGTGCCTGAGCACGCCGGCGCCCCTGCCCAGCCCGACAGCACAGTGCGGCGCCCTTGAAGCACCCGGGAGTGCTCCCGCCTGGCCCAGCCCAGCTCAGCAGCACAGCCTGGAGGCGCCCTCACCCATCCCGGTATCACCACGTGGCGCCCGGCCCTTCAGCACTGCGCGGCGCCCTGGCAACGCCCCCGCCTATCCTGACAGCACCGCGTGGTGCCCCGCCCTACAGCACTGTGCAGTGCCCTGGGGATGCCCCCGCCCGGCCCTGCAGCACTATACAGTGCCCCGGGGGTGCCCCTCCCCAGTCCTGCAGCTTGGGCTGGCTCTGACTCCAGCCCTGCAAGCTGTAAGGCAGAAGCTGAAGGCAAGGGGGGGGGAATAAGAGGAAGGGGTGGGAGAGGAAGGGGCTTTTGCGGTGGGGGAGGGTGGGGAAGGAAGAAAGGGGAAGGGGTGGAAGAGGAAGGGGCTTTTGCGGTGGGGGAGGGTGGGGAAGGAAGAAAGGGGAAGGGGTGGAAGGGGCTTGTATGGAGGGGGAGGGGGAAGAAAGGTAAAGGCACCACAGGGACAGAGTAGAGGAGACACAAATGCTAGGGGGGAAGTGGAGACAATGAGGAAAAGGGCAGGAGGGGAGGTGTCAGTGGGAGGGGGGACAGGGTGATGCAGGAAGAGGAGAGGGGAAAGGCATTGGGGATTGGAGGAGGAGGTGCTGGGAGAAGGCTTGACAGAAGGGGTAGGCATGAGGAAGGTGGGGTTGGAGCAAGTCATGTGTAAGGGCACAGGGGCATGAGGGTGGTGAGGGGTGGGCATCAGGGAAAAAAGGGTAAAGGGGGGCAGGGGCAGTGAGGGAAGGGGGAAGCACCAGGAGGGTGCAGGAGTAAGGGAAGGTGCAGGTGCCAGGGGATTCTGGGGAGTGAAGCAGAAGGGCAGACAGCTGCAGGGGAGGGACCAGCACCAGAGGAGAGAGGCGAGGTAGGTGTTAGATGAAGGGATGAGGAAGGGTAGCTCACATGATCAGAGTGGGGCTACTGGAGGAGTGGGCATGGGGGAGAAAAGGGCTGGTGGAGGGGGGGCAGGTCTCAGGAAGGCTGAGGGCAGTGAGAAGGGCAGGAGTCAGCAGAGGAGGGTGAGGGGTTGGGGGCAGCAGGCACCAGGGGAGTTGATGGAGCAAGGGGAGGAGCCATGGCAGCAGAGGAGAAAGGTAGATATTTATTAATAACTTGGGTGCTACAATGGCACATCCAAACAAGCCACATGAATTCGGTACTGGTTCACCACTTTTCCACCCCCACATTAATGTCATACTCATTGGATTAATGCAATTGCAGGATAGTTGCATGGGGGAGGGGTTGGTGGGAGCCAAACTAATCCCTATTGTTAGGAGGATGGTGGGAAAAGTCCTTGGGTCGGGCATCACATAACACTTTTGGTCATGTGCCCATCTTGCTCGGAGAGGGTTACCTCCAGGGGCATGTCTAATGGGAGTCAGGGGTGTGGTTAACAGGGGTCAGCGGTGTGGCTAATGGGGGGGTCAAAGTGCATTTAAAAAAATTCTTTGGGTGCACACCCTAATGAAATGTGCTGCACACGCCTATGGATTCTGGCCTGGGGGAGGGATGTGGGAGAGGGGTGCAGTATCTGGGAGGGAGTAGTGACCTGGAGGAGGTGTTGCAGGAAGAGACGGGGTGGGATGCCAGAGGCAGGCTCTGGCTGGGAGATGCTTACTTAGGCAGCTTCCAGCCAGCAGCCCTGCAGAAACCTGATGCAGGCTCTCTGCCTGTCTGCTGCCATCCCAGCCTGGTCAAAATGGCTATCCGCTCCATGTGGCTCTGCTTCAGATTGGAGGGGTGGAGGTAGGGAGGAGTCTTTGCACGCTGCCTCCACCCCTAGCAAAATTTCTCAGCTCCTTTTGGCTGGAATCTAGTGAAGCTTCCCCTCCCTCCCCAGCATCCAGAGCAGGGAGCAGCCAGCTGTTTAAAGTGGTGTGAGCTGCTCTGTGCCTAAGAGTTCAGGTGAGGTGGCTGCAGACCAGATCCAGCAGCTTAGCAGGCTGGATTCAGCCCAGAGGCCACATCCTGCCCACATCTGGTCTACAATATGGGGAAGAAAATATGGCATGTGTATATTAGGGTCAGTGGAAATGTTACCACCTTCTGGGTTAAGGTACTAGGCTGATAGATAGCTGTGATGCTTGGTGCAGATTGCAGTAAGCAGATATTGTACTTAGCTCTATCAGTGCCAAAGGACTAAAGTGACATTTTCTAACATTAATTAATTTCTGTGATAGAGAGCATCCAAGTGATGAATTGCAGCTATATACTGGAAAGAGTTAAGATTTAAAAACTAGTGGGTACATTACTATGTGAAATGAAACTATTCTGTCTTTAGCTTTTGTTTGCATTTACACTTTTCTGCAGAGAGAGAGACTATTTTTTATTTGCATGCAATAAAGAGTCAAATTCTAGTCTTAGAATAATCAGTTGCAAAGCTCTCGTTAATTTTAAGTGAACCAGGATCTGGCCCAACTGCAGACCAAATTGCCTATAAAAGTTTCACATAAAAAAGAAAAGTGCCCTTATAATTTCCCACCAATGTATGAAATAGTTTGCAGATAGTTTGAGATGTGTTAGGTGGGGAGGCGGAGGGAGAGTGAGGTACAAAGAAACATGTCAGTTGAATCAACAAAATTAACACACTTTTTAAAAACTATTTTGGTTTTCATAGATATTAACTAAATGCAAAACATCTCTTAACTAGAAATTTTGGCTTTTTGATGGTGGAAGCGCTTAAATGTTATTAAATGAAAGGTATAAATTATGGAAACTCCATTGAAAATGTTTTATGATGAACTGTAATCTATAATAGAAATGAAATACAGTGTTTATTATATATATATAGTTTGTGTGGATGTAGACACATAGTGATATAAAACACTAAGTTAAATGTGATTCACTCACATTAGCACTATCAAAGGCATTTTCACTTGAGGAAATTCCAAATGCAGTACTTGTAAAGTAGATATAAGTTGTAACAGGTAACTTAACACATAATATTTGTTGTTACTTATGTTGAAGACATACTTTGCGATTAAATTGAACACATTTATATAAATATTTATTATAGTTTATCTTTAATAATTCAGTATAATGCTGCTAGATTTAGACTTAAAACTACCTTGAAAAGCCCAGAATAATACTACACCTAAGTAATCTCAGCACACCAAATGTGCTAAACTCATGAAGACTTTAAACATTCTTCTGCCAAGACAAAGACCACTTTAGTTGTGCTAAAGTTTGAAAAAAGGTGAATTTACTGAGAGTTTAAATGTTACTGTATAAACTGGTATGCTATTCTAATTTGCCGGCAGAGTGTTAAGGTAACTCATTCTCTTTAACTTAATAAGATGTCCTTTTGAGCCCATTTGGCAAGTTTTGTAAATTTAGTATAATACAGAATTTCTCTGTGAAAATCAATATTTATATTGCATTTTTATTATATGTATCAGTATGTGTAGCAAGAAGATTTACAGATCTTGAACTTGAGTACCTCTATTAGGATCCAGGATATATGATCGTGATTTATTTGAAAGATGGATGCCAAGTGAAATATTCCATCTCCTTTTATTGATCTTGTCTATGTGTATATATAAGGGTATTTATAATCTTATGTTAACAAAGCTCATCATGAAAAATGGTTATTTCCTTCTTTAGAAGCCCAGCTATTTTTATATAAAATGTTGGTCTCTGCCTTAACTTTTGTGAAAAATTGTGCCATAGAATATTCTAACTTAACAGATAGTTTACAGAACTTGCTTTGACTTATCTTTGGTTCACATTTAAGTAAACTGTGACCAATTTTATGTAGTTATTGAATAGTTAAATTAATCTTTTTTTGCGTAAAATTGTTTTTATTTATTTATCCTATATATCTGCATCAAGGGTTTTTTCTCAAAAAAAATTTTTTTTCATTTAAAGCTTTGGAATCTGTCCTCATATGTGCGCTTTTGTTAGTTCAAGAAATAACAACTTTTTTATTAGTTTATCATATATGGTTTGGCAAAACCTTTAAGAAATTGAGTCAATGGTTATAAAAAAAATCTATATTGACCCAATTGGTCAGAGTAAAGGGCTATTTACCTTTGGTAAATTTGTCTACTAGACTCAAGGATATTTTTCTAAGTCGATCGGGTTCGGGAGTTTGGAAAAATGAAATAAAGGTTAACTAATTCATTTTCCTATAGAAAATTCTCAGTTTCTATATTTGTAATGATTATTAGCCTGTAAAAGTCAGTACAACCAGATGTTTAAAACTAGACATTGCATTCTTGTGTCCCCAAACCCTCTTCTTTAAGTCAGTGAAAATGTTGTATGCACAAGGCATGCAGGATCAGGGCCTTATTGAACCACTATGAGGAGGAGAGGCATGTTGTAGGGTTGATGTCTTACTAATGAGTTTGTTCATTGCTAATATGGAAATAACCACCTGGATTACAAAGACCTGATAATTTTGCAAATTAAGATATAAAAAAAAATTCCTTTTCAGCACAATAAGCAGTTAGCATCAAGGAGTATACAGGGGCCATAACTAAATAACATCTTCACATTTTGAAGCATCATGTTAAAGAAATACTAATTTTTAACAGCTCACAGACCCAATAAATAAAGTATTGCCTTATAGTATCTGGTAGACATGCATTCATCATTGTCCTCTGCATTCTTACAGCTCAGACTGGTTAAGTTTTATAGAGGAGATTCTTTAGTTTAACCTGTAGGAACTGCAATTTTACATCCCCAAGATAAATAGTTTCCTGATTTATCAACTTCAGAGAGAGCTTATCTTCACAGCATCAGTAGGACAACTACTGAAATAACAGCTACTGCCACAGCAGGATATTCCAGAGGACAAATAAGAACTAAAGGATACATGACAGGCCCGAGTCTGACAGTTTAGGTCTAGGAGGACAGGGGAAGAGTTTGCTGGAGCCATGATCTGAAATAAAGACCATATTCAAAAGGTCAGGATATTCTACATAAAAAATGTAAAGTTAGAAAATCAAATTCCCTTTGATGGAATAGTCCAGAATTAATCTCTCTAATTTTTCAGTACTCGGGTCAAACTATTGCAATGTATAAGTAATATCAAAGCACAAAACTTAAACCTTCTCAGTTGCTTTTCTCTTTGTAACATACCCTTTGAGAGTGGTGTGGATTTACTAGCAAGGGCCCTACTGTCCTGCAGTCAGATCTCTGGGAAACAGAATGGCAGGGAGAGAGCCTAAATA
Organism: Pelodiscus sinensis; assembly: GCF_049634645.1. NCBI lineage: Eukaryota > Metazoa > Chordata > Testudines > Trionychidae > Pelodiscus > Pelodiscus sinensis. Next base: position 16,150,666 of record NC_134723.1, read on the forward strand.
TGCCTGTCCACATTAAGGGTTTAATAGAAAAGTTCCTTCTATTCAACGTAAGTTTTTTATTGTTTGAATTTTTTTAATTTTATTTACAATTAATTCAAACCGGGTCCTCCATTTCAAATCCACAAAAATGTCAGTCTCACACACACGTAAAATAAGTTTAAATTATTAGAGGTCTTGGGATGATTCAATCAATAAATAATTTAATCTTAATGAAAGCTCTCTTCCTATTGGGTTTGTAGAAAAGTCTATTAAAATGGTTCAGTAGCTCAGCTGAAGGTACCCCTGAGAGCTGGAGTTAAGTACAGATACTTGAATTCATGTATGTGTTTATTGAATTTACCATATGGTCTAACTGGAAATATGTGTGTCTGGTTTCTGCACTGAAGACAACCTAGATGCTGTTCTTTTGAAAGTAGTATGCTTCACTGCAAAACCCTGATTATTGCTAGCGTACAACTGTGTTGCCAACTAACTTTAATAATAAAAGTTAAATTCATGCAAATTCATGTGCTGTTTAATATTAAACAATCTATTGCAATCTTAGATTTCAAAAATAAACCATACTGTTGATTACTTAAAATTGATGTTTTCTAAGTACAAGTTGAAATTCTCTTAACTAGGATTCTCTCGTCTGGCAATATCCATGGTCCGGCATGGATGCTGCAGCACCAGAGAGTCCTGGTAGAAGGCCAGCAACAAGGATCCTTGTGGAGACAGCAGGGCAGTAGGCTGCCTGCAGTGAGTTGACGGTGTGTGGCAGCAGGGCTGCCCAGCAGGGTTGGCTGACCTAGCATGTGGCTTCCCTGTGGAGCTGGGAGCTGCAGTAGTTCAGTGGGGCAGGGAGCTGCAGTATGCCGCTGTCCTGTGGACCCCAGAGCTCCAGGGCAACGTGCGCAGCTATTCTGTGGGTCTCAGAACTCCAGGGTGGCACACATGGCTTCCCAGCAGGTCCCAGAGTGCCAGGGCGGCAGGCAGCTGCTCAACAGGTCCTGGAGCCCCAGCATGGGACTGCACAGCTGATCCCGAAGCCCCAGCATAGGGCTACCTGACAGGTCCTGGAGCCAAGGCAGTGATTGCTGCCCAGTGAGGATGACAGGGCAGAGAGGCCAGTAGGAGGTATGGAGCTGGCCAGGAGGCCAGCAGCCAAGCCAGCAGGGCAGGTGGCAGTGATCCAAAATTACCTCTCATGGTTCAGCAAAATCCCTCATCTGGGACCAGTCAGGTCCTGAGGGTGCCAGACCAGAGAGGTCAAACCTGTAGTGAATAAATTGTAAAGTGTAATACTTAAAGAGAAAAATCAACCAAGCAGTAGGGTGCAGTGGAATGTATTTGGCTGAACAATGGACTTTTTGATACGAATGGTGCATGGTGAGGGACATAACCCAGTTTTATATAGTGAGAGATTTAGAGTAAATGAAACTAAGACTCTTTTCTTTTGCTTAGTTATAGTTTGGCAGTAAATATCTTTGTAAAATACATATTCTGAGGTGATGTGTTTTTAAGAAGCTGGGGTATAGTTTGTAAGAGACTACAGCATGTTGGGAGAGGAGGAGAAGCTAGATTCACTGTCAGTGTATTGATGCATACTTTTCATGTAAAGTTTTAATTTTTACCAATATAGCATTTAATTTGCCTTAAAATATCCAGGAGATGTAAAGATTTTAATTTTCATCAACAGTGTTCTAGAAAGTTACTAAAATGTGGGTGGGTGTGTGTTGTTTAGATATCCATCTGTTGCTAGACTAATGTATATATAACACACACACTCTATTTCAGTACTGCCTAAGGGAAATGTGTGCCTGTTAAGTACTCCCAAGTAGGAAGTGCAGCATGTAAAAAATATGAAAGGCAATTGGTCCAATTCATTCCTAGTGCAACTCCACTTGAACCCATTGTCTTGTGTCTTCGTATTTTAAATTAGGTTTCCTATGTTCAATCTTCTTTCTGTTTTAGAAGCCATTTCTATTTTTTCCAAAATACTTTGATTTTAAAAAATTCCTCCAGACTTTCCCTAAATGCATTTTAATGTTGACCTTTTATTGTATTTTAAAATAAATATAAAAATGTTCAAGTGTCATTTCTATGATCAGCGCCTGCCCACCAGGCATTTTGATGGGAAGGACCAGTTCCTGAGAAAATTTCTTATAAATAGAAAAATGGAATCTAATGTGGTTCTCTTAAGACAGGAGTTCTATATTGCTGGTTTTTCACTCTGTATAAGCACAAATGGATTAAATTCAGGTTAGGGCAGAGAGCCAGCACTGGCCTATGTGCTCCTTAAGTTCTACTCAAACTGTACAATTCATCATCAGCTATATAATTCAGCATCATCAAGACAACGAAATTGTAGACTGAATATAAAACAATAAAACAAATGGACAAATCTCTGCATCACCTAGAACTGTGGTTCTCAACTGGTGGTCAATGGACCACTGCTGGTCCATGGTGACTTTTTCAGTGGTCCACAGGAACATTGTCCAAAGTCACACAGCATGAGCAGGTGCCACCGTTAGGCTGTTTTACACCATGTTCACAAGCATGCGGCATGTCATCCATAGTATCACCTAGGATGCAACCACATTGTGTTGCCAGTAACTTCTGTCTGAGGCTCTGAGCATCAGTGTAGCTGCCGCTGTCATGCTGAGTGGTTTCTGTGTCGTTCGTCCTGTGCTACATGTGCTGGAGTTGGTCCATGAAAATTTTTTGATTGGCCTGGTGGTCCATGGACTGAAACGAGTTGAGAAGCACTGACCTAGAAGAATATGTGACTAGGCAATAATTTGAAGGCTGAAAGAATAATATGAAATTGAGTAGCAAGACTTTCTTCTGAATTATTATGGCTAATGACACTGGAGATGGCACCCTGCCAATGAAGCATAGGTAAGAATCTGCTCATGGGGCAATCAAGTTGGACTATTCTCTAACTTCCATCTTTTTGGTATTTAACTGGATGTAATTATTCATTATCAAACTTTTATCCATACCAAACAAGACCAATATTGAGATACAGTAAGTACATTTAACTAAAATCTGCCATTTACTTATAATTGACCTAAACATGGAAATCTGCACTAGTTTCCATTCTGAAAACTGACCATTTATTCCTGCCCTTTGTTTCCTGTCTTTTAACCAGTTATCAGTCTATGAGAGGATCTTCCCACTTATCCCATGACAACTTACTTTGCTTAAGAGCTTTTGGTGATGGATCTTGTTAAAGTCTTTCTGGAAATCTAAGTACACTCTATCTACTGGATCCCCCTCATCCACATACTTGTTGACCCTCTCAAAAAACTCTAATAGATTAGTAAGACACAATTGCTCTTTACACAAACCATGTTGACTTTCCCCAACAAAATATTTTCATCTAATTTGGTACAGATGTTAGACTTACTAGTCTGTAATTGCCAGAATCACCTCTAGAGCCCTTTTTAAATATTGGCCTCACATTAGCATTTACATTACCTATTTTCCAATCATTTTGTACAGAAGATGATTTATAGGATACATTAACCATAGTTAATAGTTCCACGATTTCACATTTGAGTTCTTTCAAAACTGTTGTGTGAATGCCATCTTGTCCAAGTGACTTGTTACTGTTTAGTTTATCAATTTGTTCCAAAACCTCCTCTCAGGACAATCTGGGACAATTCCTCAGATTTGTTCTCTAAAAAGAATGGCTCATGTTTGGGAATCTCCCTAACATCCACAGCCATGAAAGACTGAAGCAAATAATGTATTTAATTTCTCCTCAATGACCTTATTCTCTTGAAGTGCTTCTTTAGTATCTCGATCATCCAGTGGCCCCACTGGTTGTTTAATAGGCTTCCTGCTATTGATGTACTTTAAAAAATTGCTATTACTTTTTGAGTTTTTGGCTAGCTGTTTTTCAAACTCCTTTTTGGCTTTTCTTATTATATTTTACACTTAATTTGACAGAGTTTATGCTCCTTTCTATTTTCTCAACTAGGATTTAACTTCCACATTTTAAACAATGCTTTTTTTATCATTCACTGCTTCTTTTACTTGGTTGTTAAGCCACAGTGGCACTTTTTTTTTTTTTTTTTTTTTTTTTTTTGAGTGGGGTTCTCTTACTGGTTTTTTTTTTTTTTTTTTTAAATGTGGGGTATACATTTAAATTGGGCCTCTACTATGGTGTCTTTGAAAAGTTTCCATGCAGCTTGCAGGGATTTTACTTTTGGCATTTACCTTTTCATTTCTGTTTAACTACCCCCCTCATTTTTGTGTAGTTTCCCTTTCTGAAATTAAATACAACAGTCTTGGGCTGCAGTAGCATTTTTCCCTCCACAGGGATGTTAAATTTTATTACGTTATGGTCACTATTTCCATGCGATCCAGTTATATTTACTTTTTGGACCAGATCCTTTGTTTCACCTAAATCAAGAATCGTCTCTCCTTTTATGGATTCCAGAACCAGCTGCTCCAAGAAGCAGTCATTTAAGGTGTCAAAAAACTTTATCTCTACATCCCGTCCTGAGGTGACATGTACCCAGTCAATATGGGGATAGTTGAAATTCCCTATTATTATTGAGGGTTTTTTTTATAGCTTCTCTAATCTCCCTTAGTATTTCAGAGTTAATATCACTATTCTGGTCAGGTGGTTGGTAATATATCCCTACTGCTATATTCTTATTATTAGAGCATGGAATTTCTATCCATAGTGATTTTGTGGAGTTCATTTAAGATTTTTACTTCATTTAATTTTAAATTTTCTTTCATATATATTGCCACTGCCCCCCTCCCCCCCCCCCAGCATGACGTGTTCCATCCTTCCAATATATTTTCTATCTGATATGACTGTGTCCCATTGATGGTCCTTATTCCACCAAGTTTCTGTGATGCTTGTTATTTCAATATCCTCCTTTAACATGAGGCACTGAAGTTTGTCCATCTTATTAGACTTCTAGCATTTGTGTATAAGCAGTTTAAAAATGTGACACTATTTAACTGTCTTCCATTTCCTGATGTGATTGAATGGCACTCTTTTTTTTATTTGACTGTTTCTTATCTGATCTTACCCATATTTTATAATCTTCCATTCTCTTCTCCTTACTAGAACATAGAGAATCTCTATTAATAGACCCACCCCAAGAGATGTCTCTGATCAATTCATGTGCTCCTCCATACCTGTCAGCTATCCCCCAGCCCTCAGTTTAAAAACTACTCTACGACCTCTTTAATGTTAAGTGGCAACCATCTAGTTCCATTTTGGTTTAGGTGGAGCCCATCCTTCCTGAATAGGCTCCCCCTTTCCCAAAATTTTCCCCGGTTCCTAATACATCTAAACCTCTCCTCCTTATACCATCGTCTCATCCACACAGTGAGACCCTGCAATTCTGCCTGCCTACCTGGCCCAGCATGTGGAACTGGAAGGATTTCAGAGAATGCTACCATTGTGGTCCTGGATTTCAATCTTTCCTATCAGCCTAAATTTGCTTCCAAGACCTCTCTCCTACCTTTGCCTATGTCATTGATATCTACATGTACCACACCCAACAGCTCCTCCCCAGCACTACAGGTAACCCCCAACTTACGACTGCCCAACCAACAACCCCCCACATTTATGGCTGCCTGCTCGGGGAGCTGCGGAGCCACCTATCACCCAGCACAGCCTCCAGCTTTCTCTGGGTGCCGTTCAAGCTATGGGGCTGCCTACTGCCCAGCACAGCCCCCAGCTTGTTCAGGGCGCTGTTCGTGCTGCAACGTGGGGTGTCCAGCACAGTCCCTGGCCAGCTCTGGCCGCCTTTCGCACCACTGGCTCCAGGAGACTACAACTCCCAGGAGGCAAAGCAGGCCAGGAACGGAACCTGCATTCATAACATTACCCCTATGGGCAATAAGGATTCAACTTATGATGGCCCAATTTACGACAGTTCTCCAGGAACCAAATAAATCATAAGTACGGTGGTTACCTATATTCTTAAGTTATCCAGATGTCTCAAGATCCTCAGCCTTCACAACAAGCAGGCAAGTCACCATATGGTTCTCTGAGTTATTGCAAATCCAGCTGTCTATGTTTTTAATGATCTAATCCCCCATTACTAACACATGCCTTTTCCTAATAACTGGAGTTCCCTCTCCTGGATATGTATCCTCAGTGTGAGAGGAGACCATAACATCCTCTGGAAGGAGGGTCCCAACTATGGGATCATTTCCCTCTGCTCCAGTTGAATGTTCTCCTTCCCTGAGCCTTTTATTCTCCTTGACAGCACAGGGGCTGTCTGATAGGAGGTGGGACCATTCTGTGGTGTTCTGGAAAGCCTCATCTATGTATCTCTCTGCCTCTCTTAGCTCCTCCAATTCAGCCACGCTGGCTTCCGAAGTCCATACATGGACTCTGAGGGTCAGGAGCTCCTTGCACTGAATGCACACATATGCTACCTGTCCATAGGGCAGGTAATTGTACATGCTTCATTGGGTGCAATAAACAGGATAACCCCCACATTGTTGCTGGGCTACTACTTGTATTCTCTCCTACAATTAATAAGATTCTTGATAGGGTTATTATTTAAATCTGGTAGTTTGGGATTTAGTTTAGTTTAAAAGAAGTTTTAAAGAATGCCAAGCACATCAAGCCCCTTTCAAACTCCCCATGTAAACTCCCCCAAGAAACTCTGTTAGCTGCTCCTGGTTGCTAGCTCCCTGGTCACTGAGGAGTGGGCTTTATATAGCCCTAGCCTTCCAGATAGCCCTGCCCCTGGTTAAGGCTTGATGAATGTACCTTCTTTCCTCCAGCATAGCTCCAAACTTGGATTGCATGAACATGAAATTGAAGACTTGAGAACAGCTTTAATAGCATTCACCTGTAAGGAACCATGCCAGAGAATAGTGACATTATACTGCATTAATGTTTGTAAAAGCACTTTGAAGATTAAATGTACTAAATGTAGGCCAACTATTATTGTTTTAGTAATATCGGTTTCTTACCTTCAAAATTCAGATGAACCTGATTCTTCCACACAGCAGAATCAGCCTCTGTCTGCTTTTGTAAGTGCCTTTCTGTTCAAAGTGCTGTGCAAAGTACTGAGCTAAACTTCTGTGGTTTTGTCTACTTTCAATAGTCACTTAGGGTATGTCTACACTACAAAGTTAGTTCGAACTAACGGATGTTAGTTCGAACTAATTTTCATAGGCGCTACACTAGCGCTCTGTTAGTTCGAATTTAATTCGAACTAACGGAGCGCTTAGTTCGAACTAGGTAATCTTCGTTCCACGAGGATTAAGCCTACTTCGAATTTACTAGTTCGAATTAAGGGCTGTGTAGACCCTTAATTCAAACTAGTGGGAGGCTAGCCCTCCCCAGGTTTCCCTGGTGGCCACTCTGGCCAACACCAGGGAAACTCTACTGCCCCCCTCCCGGCCCCGGCCCCCTTAAAGGGGCACGGGCTGGCTACGGTGCCCGTGCCAGGTGCAAGCCTGCCAGCACCCAGCCAACAGACCCTGCACCTGGCGCGGCTCGAGCCAGCCACCCGCTGCCCCCCCAGCTCTCCCCCTCTTCCTGGGACCAGGCTGGCGGCTCACGGGAGCTTGCCCGGGACCGCAAGAGGCGGGCACCCACCTGGGCTAGTGTGGACATCGTGGACCTTGTCCATGACCTCCCCACTAGGCACAGGAAAGTGGCCATCTAGGGCAGGAGAGCTGCCAGCCTGGCCACCCAGGAGGAGGTGTGCATGAAAATCAAGGTGGTCCACTGAGACGCCCGACCCTGAGCCCTGAGCTTACAATGACCGTCCTGGGTCAGACCAAAGGTCCATCTAGCCCAGTAACCTGTCTGCCGACAGTGGCCAACCCTAGGGACCCTGGAGGGGATGGACCGAAGACAGTGACCAAGCCATTTGTCTCGTGCCATCCCTCTCCAGCCTTCATCAAACCTTGGGCAGGGACACCATTCCTACCCCCTGGCTAATACCACTCCATGGACCCAACCTCCATGACTTGATCTCACTTCCCTTTATACTCTGTTCAAGTTCTAGCCTTCACAGCCTCCTGCAGCAAGGAGTTCCACAGGTTGACTCTTTGCTTTGTGAAGAACAACTTTCTGTTACTAGTTTGAAGCCTGCTACCCTTTCCTTTCCTTTGGTGTCCTCTAGTCCTTCTTTATGGGAACTAATGAAGAACTTTTCTGTATGCACCCTCTCCACCCCACTCCTGCTTTTAGAGACCTCTATCCTGTCCCCCTTCCGTCTCCTCTTTTCTAAGCTGAAAAGTCCTTGTCTCTTTAGCCTCTCTTCATATGGGACCTGTTCCCAACCCCTGATCATTTTAGTTGCCCTCCCCTCTCCCAGCCTCTCTCTTCTCCTCTCCCACCTCCTTTTCCCGGTCTCCCCCAGTTTTGTTCAATAAAGACAAGATTCCATTTTTTAACACAATTGTCCTTTATTTTGTACATCAAGAAGAGGGGCTAGGGAAGGGTAAGTGGAAGGAGGTGAGGGAGGAATGGGGCACGAGCCCCCGATGGGGAGGACTGGGCTGGCTCTGCAGGCTTCTGGGGGTGGAAGCTCTCCTGCAGCCCCCCAATTGCTCCCTCTCCCCAGATGGCAGCCTGCGGCAAGTGCAGCCAGGCTGATGGCCGAGTGCTGTGATGTGCCCAGTGTGGGTACTCCGGGCAATCCAAGCCAGGACTTTGCAAGCGGGGCACCCCTGAGAACTGTCTGTCCGGGGTGGGGGTCGGGTCCCTTTAAGCACAGCCCTCGGCTAGCCTGAGACAGCATCTCCACGCTCTAAGTCCTCCTCTGATGCCCTGCCGGCACTGCTTCCGGCCATCCTTAAGCCACTTAATGTGGACATGCTAGTTCGAATTAGCAAAACGCTAATTCGAACTAGTTTTTTAGTCTGGATCCATGAGTTCGAATTAGCTTAGTTCGAATTAACTAATTCGAACTAAGTTAGTTCGAATTAATGTTGTAGTGTAGACGTACCCTAATGGAGGAACAAGAACTCACTCAATGATACATTTTATGGAGTCTCCAATATTAGTTTTTGTTGAAGCTCTCCTGCAGGGCCTCCTGGATACTGACACCCCCCCCCCCCCCATGGACCTCCCAGATGGCAGCTTGCAGAAAGTGCAGCCATGCTCTCAGCAACGCGTCCAAGAGAAGCACCAGCGTGCCCTGGGGCAGCTCTGGCTCCATGTTGCAGAGTGCTGTGGTGTCCTGAGTGAGGGCAACCAGAGCACGCAGAGACAAAATGCTTTGCTGTCCCTCATCGAGGTAGGCAAGCAAGCAGGGAAAGCTGAGAACCGGCTGTCCAGGGGGCGTCCCTTTAAGCACAGGCCTGAAATAGCCTCAGGCAGCAGCCACACAAAGTAACTCCTGACCTGATGCCCTGCCAGACCTGGTTCCATCTGGCCTTAAATGCGATTCAGCATCCACTCAGTGTGGACACACTATTTCAAAATAGCAAAATGCTATTTCAAAACGCATTTTGTGTTTAGATGCGTTATTTCAAAATAACTTATTTCGAAATAAGATATTTCAAAATAACGCTGTAGTGTAGACATACCCTAAGGCAGTGGTTCCCAACTGCTGATCTGCAGACTGGTGCAGGGCTGAAAACCATTGGCTGTCAGGCTGCAGCATGCTGCCAGGCCACACCCATGGGGCTGGGGTATATCCCTGGCGCATGGCCAGTCTGGAGGGGTCGTTACACCTGAGAGCCTCCTAGGATTTCAATAAGGCCCATAAGTGGGGCCTCCCAAGCTTCACAAGCTCCCCCACAAGCAGCAAACTGGTCTACTGTGTCCCCCACACACACCCCCCGCAAGGAGCATGGACTGGACTTGCCTCGCATCACTATTCGATGTGGGAGGCTCCCAACCTCCCACTCCACCTATCAGGTTGCAGAGATGAGTCCATCGCAGCCGCTGTCATCAATATGTTCGCAGTTTAAAACAGCCTTCTGCTATGGGCTTCTGTTTCATGTCACACCATGTCCCTACTGGTGTCCTGCATCTGTGAGATTGACATTGCTCACAGGAGCCAATCAGGCAGCCTCAGTGCTCCCATCAGCACATGCGTGCCAAAATTCAAGCAAGCAGAAGGGTGCAGGGAGCGGAGCAGCCAGGAGGATTCTAGAACCCAGGGCTAATCATCTGCCTGGCTTGCCTGCCCGCACCCCTTGCGCCTGCGGCCAGCAGCATCCAACCAGGCTTGGCAGGTGAGAGGCGGTGGAAGCAGCTGGTCTGGGAGGAAGGGAGGAGAGAGCACTGACCTTCAGTCCCCAGCAGAAGGTCACAACTGGTTCTGTCCTGGTTTCTCTCTGGTGGGGTGGGGAGAGGGCTCAGTGGCCGCACCTTGAGGAGCAGACATCCCTCCCAGCAGGGGCCTCTAGGATTATGAAGGCCTCCCTCATTGGGTGCTCCTTCCTTTGGTGGCCCCAGAAGGGCCTTGTTCAGTACTGTAGGTGGGACTGGTCTGATGCTAATTTGGGAGCAAAGGGTCCCACATACTGCACAAGCCTTCCCAACACTCCTTCCCAACAACACGTGGGGGATGAGGAAGGAAATCAGTCAATTTAACCTAGTTACTGAGTTACAACACACCCAGTTCTGCCTCTATCCCCAATAACGGCCTTTGCAAGCCTGTTCCTAGTAATGTTTCCCTGTTTCCCTTTTTCAGGGTGACATGAACCACGAAGGGTAGGGATTGTGCCCAGCTTTACAAAGTTACGCTGTGGAAGTCGCTATAAACATAGCTCTGATATGTGCACCAAAAGAGAGACATTTCTCTCTAATCTCAGTTTGAGTGATCTGAAAGTCCCATTTCCAAAAATAGCAAACAGTACTGGGATATTTTTGGTAAATTTAACCATTGTAAATACTGTTGAGTCTGGTTTTATCTACATTTTTGCTATTAATTCCTCTATATCTTAGTCTTAAAATTGTATTAAAATAATTGTCACATTTTGCTCTGGATACAGATGATAGTCTGCAAGCTACTCCAACAGCACTGCCCTTTAACCTTTTCTTTTCTTTTCTTTTCTTTTCTTCAAAATACTTTAGTCTTGTCTTTCTCCTGCCTCGCCATTAGACTTGTCATTTTTTGCATGATGAGAAGCCCAATTTAGTCCACAGTATGATTTCTATTTGAATGCCAAGAGGCATACTGAATAAGTTCATGTAATCAAGGGAGTCTTGTGCCCCAGCCCCTGAGCTGCCGCATAGCAGCCGGCTTCAGCTCCAGCATATTTTATTTCAAATGTGCAAATATTACCAATCCACCAGGAGTTTGTGAGTGTATTTGTCGGTCTGCAGTATAAAATAGGTTGGAAACCACTGCTTTAAGGTGCTACCGGATCACTCGTTTTACTTATTTTAAAGTTACAAACTAACATGGCTGCCCCCCTGAGACTATATAATTTTGTACAGAAGCTGCCGCTTCTATTGTATTATTTCTTTCTGTGGCTTTAAATTGATGGCTACTTCAAAATGAGAGCAGCTTCAGTTAAATGCAATTACTTTCCTCTGTGATTTATATGGTTAAGGTAAATGATTATGGGTTATAGAGGGGCTTGTAACTCAGAGGAGAAGGGCTCGCTGGTATCAGTGAATGAGTTTCAGCTGGCCTGTCTAATTCAACATAGTCCAACTCACTATGGTCATAATCTGTATCTAAAACAGTGATCTGTATCTAAAACATAATCTGTATCTAAAACTATCAAGGCTGTTACCCATTCTGGCACTTCGGGCACATCTACACAGCAGGGCTAAAGCCAAAATAAGATACACAACTTGAGCTACATCAATTGTGTAGCTTAAGTCAAAATAGCTTATTTCAGCTTTTGGTGCTATCTACGCAGCAGGAAGTTTGAGGAAGAGCACTCTTCCTCCAACTTCCCTTGCTCCTTGTAAAATGAGGGTCACAGGAGTAAGAAGTCCTCCAGTTCGACATTATGTCAAAATAACTGCTTGTAGTGTATTATCGTCAGTTATTCCAAAACAACACTGCTGTGTAGACGTACAAAAGGTGGAGGCCCACAAGAGACTTTAGTGGCAGGGTATTTTAAAGTCTTCAACTTAAAAAACTCCCCAAGATCACAGATTCCACCATCCAAATGAAAAAATCCCTTTTGAGAACCCAGGAAGAAGCACTTAAATATCTTCCTGTGGGGTATCCTCAAGCTCTTTAAATATTGGTGTCACATTAGCTATCTTCCAATTATTAGGCACGAAAGCTTATTTAAAGGATAGGTTACAAACCACAGTTAATAGTTCTGCAATTTCCTATTTGAGTTCCTTCAGAACTCTTGGGTGAATGCCATCCAGTCCCAGTGACTTGTTATTGTTAAATTTATCAATTTATTCCAAAACCTCTTCTAATGATACCTCAATCTGGGACAATTCCTCAGATTTGACATCTAATAAGAATGGCTCAGGTTTGGGAATTTCCCTGATATCCTCAGCCATGAAGACTGAAGCAAAGAATTCATTTAGCTTCTCCGCTATGACTTTATCATCTTTGAGGGCTTCTTTAACCATTGTTGGAGGAGTCTGGAGCCAGCCAGGGCAAGAGGAGGACTGGCTGTGTGGGAGCTAGTAAGCCCCAGGCCTGCATGAAGGGTTCTCCCCTAGGAACTGGCCTCTAGGGAACTGACGGCAGGATCCCTCAGCTGGGTTTTATTTCTCCACTGTTGGTTCCCAGTTTGTGGAGTTTGCTGGGAGGCTTCCCCAGCCAGGCTGAGTTGGCTCTCCAGCTCCCTGGGTGAGACCAGTCACCGCATGGTCAGCTCGGTTCTGTCTGCTGGTTCGGAGCTGCTGCCAGCTCTGTGTGGGTCTGAATGCTGGGCTAGGAGATTACAGTTTGAATTTTGGTGCAGTTGTGTGGCCTGCACCTTGAGCCCTGCACCCCTTCGCGGTGAGGGGAAATTCTGGGACTGAAGCAGCCTGACTCCTGCCTGAGGAGGATCCCTGCCAGACGAGACCAGCCCCTCTGCAGTGACTGAGTCATCTCTGAACCTGAGGCTCATTCCTGGAGTGTGTGAGTGCACCATCTTTTAGTTCTTCTTCGAGTAGTGTCCCCTTGGGTGCTCCACTCTAGGTGAAGGGTCGCCCTGAGCCGCAGATGGGAGCTTTGTACAGCAGTTTCCCCCGTTGAGCCACTCGAGCCCTTCCTGCCTCCTGAAGTGCACGGCTCAACCCCCTCCCTTTCAGTTCCTCTTTAATCACCCTCGACAGGAGCAAACAGGAGCTTCCTGTCAGACTCTCTGACTACTCTCCCTCTAGCTAGTTTAGGCATAGTTGTTTCCCCTGTTGTATTCCAAGTTAGCCTTTCCTTGTTTCTTTCTCCCCCCCCCCCCCCAAAAAACCCAACAACAACTAGTAATAGGAAGGATAGACTTAACAAAATCCCCCCTCAGGGGGCTTGAACCCGCTTCAAACCCGGACTCCGATGAATCAGCGTTCTCCCGGCTGTTCAACACAGGAAAGAAAGAAAAGAGATTAAAAACAACAACGCCACACAGAGACAGACGACAACAACAATAACAGCCAATAAATAAATAAATAAATAAATAGAACAAGCTCAAGGAGGAGAGAACCGGCCATGTCCAGCTCCTCAGGCTTTAAAAAATGCGATCAATGCCGGGATCCTATGCCGGCTTCAGATGGCCATTCAAAGTGCATTCACTGTTTGGGGGAAACTCACTCTCCCCACAGCTGCACTCATTGCAATTCACTCACAGCGAGAGCCAGAAACGACCGAGAGCTCCGCCTGAGAATGATTCTATGCAAAAAGGCTTTACAGCCCATTGGGGAACAGGCGACAGCATGACAAGAGCCCCCCCCACCCCAACCCACCCCACCCCACCCCACCCCACTCCACCCTCCAGGAGTGAGCCAAGAGTCAGAGCCTCACCATCCCGCTGCCTTCCAGCCTCTTCCTCTCCAAAACACAGAGGAGAGGCACACCACAGTGGGAGGACCCCTGACACAAAGGCTTCAGGGTGATCCTCTCACTCCGCACCAGCATTGGGGCGTGCTACAGCTGAGCGGCCCTGGGAGCACTCCAGGCAGCCGGCACGGCAAGAAAAGCCGGCACCATTTCAAACCGCAGTGCCGCTTCAAACCATGGCGCCACTTCCAGCCCGGTGCCTCTTCAAGCCTCAGCAGCACCGAAAGCCCCAGCACAGCTTAAAGCTGCAGCACCGATTAAAGCCACGGCACCGCAGCAAAACAAGGTCCAGCCTGCTAAGCAGCCGGCACCAGCTACAGCTAAGCAGCATGATGCTGCACTGATGCTGCCAGCACAGCCAGACAAGCAGCCAGATGAGGCTGCTAGGGATCAGCCCCAGCAGGAAACTGACTCACACAGCAGGCATCACTATCTGTGCCTGCCTTCTATGTCTTACTCCCCTGGGAGGTCTCCATCAAGGCAATCCCCTCCCAGGTCTATGTCACCTTTATCCTTTCAAGACGCTTCTCTTCCTGAGGATGACTGTCACACGGTCTATTCCTCACGACATGCATCACGTAGGAAGTCTCGCTCCCATCATTAGAGGGCTCCACCTCAACAGAGCCCATGGCATCCATACTGGCCTTACCCACCCCCATCTTATCCATCGCAATGGGGACAATGGGAACCATACGGACGCCGCTCCCCAGCTCGCTCCACTCCATCCTGGAGAAGCTTGCCTTGGCCACAGCCCCTACCTCCAGCAAGTCTTTCGGAGGAAGAGGCGGAACGAATCTCAGACAATGAATCAGACATTCATTCAATAAATGTCACATACTCTGATGCCGTCAATGCACAACCAGAGGACGCCGTAGTACCATCAGACTCTGGAGCAATTGACGATCTAAAACAGTTCCAGGAACTATTCAAGAGAGTAGCGACAAGCCAGAACGTCTCCCTGCAAGAGGTGCAGAAGAAACAATACCAATTGCTAAAAAAATCTACATCCTACACTACATAGCAAGATTGCCTTGCCCATAGACGAGGCAATAATGGAGACCTCGGAAGACCTGTGGAAAACACCCACATCCATTCAACCAACTAATAAGAAAATAAACAGAAAGTACTTTGTCCCCTCAAGAGACAAGGACTTTCTCTTCATGCACCCACAACCTAATTCATTAGTTGTAGACTCAGCACAACAACGTGCAAACCTCCCACAATACAGGACGGGCAGCACAGACAAAGACCACAAAAAGTTGGACTCCTTTGGCAAGAAAGTATACTCCTCTTCCACCCTACAACTCAGAGTATCGAATTACTCCGCTCTCTTAGCAAATCATGACTTTGACAATTACTTGAAACTGGGAGAACTGATGCCACATCTCCCTGAGTCCAAAAGATCCATCTTGAAAGCAATAGTTCATGAGGGCCATATAATCGCCCACACCGCTCTCCAAACCGCAATGGATGTTGCTGACACCGCAGCCCGAGTTATAGCTATAGCAGTGGTGATGCGTAGAGCTTCTTGGCTCCAGTCTTCTGGAGTTCCCCGTGAACTCCAGCCCACAGTGGAGGACTTGCTATTTGACAAGCAAAATCTATTTGCAGCTACTACAGATGAAATGCTCCATAACAGCAAAAATTCTAAGTCCACACTTCACACATTGGACATGTACACGTTGCCTTACAAATGCAGATGATACACCCCATATAACTCAGACAACCAATATCGATACAGGCAATACAATCAACCACAGAGGCCCTATGAGGACACCAGACCAAGACAACGAGGTTCCAGAAGGCACCCCAGCCAGGCCCACCTACCAACTACCCAACAATCTAAGCAACAAATTTGAAGATTTGGTCGAGGGCCTTCAACATCTCTCTTACGATCTAGCACCAGTTCAACATGGCCATCTATTTACCCCACATTTGCGGCCATTCCTTCCACAATGGGAATCCATAACATCGGACCTCTGGGTTCTAGAGATAATTCGAGTGGGCTGTACCATCCCATTTACCTCTATCTCCCCCCCCCCCCAATGTTCCCCCTATCCCATCCCTCTTCAGGGACCACTCTCACAAAACCCTTCCAAAACAAGAGATCGATCAACTCCTCGTCATTGGAGCTATAGAAAGGGTACCTTGAGAGTTCCACGGGAGAGGGTTTTACTCAAACTGTTTCTTAACCGAGAAATGAACAGGGGCTTGGAGACCTATATTGGACCTCCGCAAACTGAACAAGTTTCTCAAGAAACAGCATTTCAAGATGGTCACTCTCTCCGCAGTCATTCCTGCGCTCGATCAAGGGGACTGGTTCGCAGCCCTCGACTTCCAAGATGCCTATTTCCATATAACCATCCACCCCTCCTACAGACCCTTTGCGCTCAGACCAGACTACTTCCAGTACAAGGTTCTGTCTTTCGGTCTCTCATCAGCTCCGAGTGTATTTTCGAAAGTACTGGTAGTCGTAGCTGCATATCTCAGATGGCAGAATGTCATCATATTCCCCTATCTGGATGACTGCCTTCTAAAGGGATCCTCGTATGCCGAAACCACTTCTTTGATACATACGACCACGGCCCTCCTCAGTTGTCTAGGCCTTCTAATCAACAAAGACAAATCAACTTTGCACCCGGTTAAAGATATAGTGTTCATTGGTGCACGCCTGGACTCAGTTACAGCCTGAGCATACCTACCTCAGCAACGTTTTGCAACTATACGGGAAATTATAAGCGGGATGCTCACAATTCCTACCATCATAGTACTTACATGCCTCTGATTAATGGGACACATGGCTTCCACCACCTACGTAGTCCACCATGCTCGCCTGCACTTTCGGTGCTTTCAGCTCTGGGTGACAACCGTTTACATCCCATCACGACACCCTCGAAACAAAAGGGTTACTATCCCACCAAATGTGCTCGCATCCTTATGATGGTGGACAGTGCCAAACAATCTTCTGGCGAGGGTTCCATTCCAACAAATCGAACCCACTATCCAAATCACCACAGATGCTTCCCTGCTCGTCTGGGGGGCACATATAGACGGTCGCAAAGTTCAAAGCAGGTGGTCCCCAAATGAGACACTCTTACACATCAATCTCCTCAAATTGAGGGCAGTAAGGAATGCCTGTGCACACTTTGCCTCTGACATCGTCAGTCATACAGTCCGCATCCTAACGGACAACATCTGCACGATGTTCTAAATAAACAGACAGGGCGGAGCCCGCTTCTGCTCCTTATGCGTGGCAGCTATTTGCCTGTGGAATTCGTGCATCTGCAACCAAGTCACCCTTATAGCATCCTACCTGCCCGGGGTGAACAACACCAAAGCGGACTCCCTCAGTGGAAACTTCACCTTAGACCACGAATGGGAGTTACATACGGAGGAGACAAACTCAATTTTCCATCAGTGGGGATGGCCATCTATAGACCTCTTTGCTTCTACCCAGAACACCAAATGTCCTCAATTCTGCTCACGTGCAGGACTTGGCAAACACTCTCTGGCAAACGCCTTCCTAATCAAATGGACATCCCCCCTACACTACGCCTTTCCCCACATACCGCTCATCCCAAGAGTTCTACGCAAGATCCTGAGAGATGAAGCCCTAGTCATCCTGATTGCCCCATCATGGTCTCTCCAAACCTGGTACCCATTCCTTCACAGGCTAACGGTCCAGCCTCCCCATCCACTACCATACCGGATTGACCTACTATCTCAGGATGATGGCAGGATATTTCATCCACAACTCCGTACCCTGCATCTTCAGGCATGGCTTCTCTCTGGTTCTCAGAGATAGAAGGTCGCTGTTCCCAGCGAGTAAAACACATCCTCCTCTATAGCAGGAGGTAGTCTACTCGGAAAACTTACCAGCAGAAATGGCCATGATTCTGTCACTGGTGTCAGCGAGCCAAAGTGGAGACCCATGTCTCCCCACTGAATACCATCCTAGACTACATTCTGGACCTTAAACCATCAGGACTGTCAATCTCCTCTCCAAGGCTGTGTCTACATTGGCACCCCTTTCCGGAAAAGGGATGCTAATGTAGACTTCGGAATTGCAAATTCCGCGGGGGATTTAAATATCTCCCGCAGCATTTGCATTTACATGGCTGCCGCTTTTTTCTGGCTTGGGGATAAGCTGGAGAAAAGCGCCAGTCTAGACGTGATTCTCCGGAAAATAAGCCCTTTTGAAATAAGCCCTTGAAAGTAGGAATAAAAGGAACTTGAAAGTAGGAATAAGAGATCCTCCGGAAAAGGGCTTATTTTCCGGAGAATCACATCTAGACTGGCGCTTTTCAAGTTCCTTTTATTCCTACTTTCAAGCGCCAGTCTAGACATGATTCTATGGAAAATAAGCCCTTTTCTGGAGGATCTCTTATTCCTACTTTCAAGTAGGAATAAGAGATCCTCTGGAAAAGGGCTTATTTTCCGGAGAATCACGTCTAGACTGGCGCTTTTCTCCGGCTTATCCCCAAGCCAGAAAAAAGCGGCAGCCATGTAAATGCAAATGCCGCGGGGGATATTTAAATCCCCCGCGGAATTTGCAATTCCGAAGTCTACATTAGCATCCCTTTTCCGGAAAGGGGTGCCAATGTAGACACTGCCTAAGTGTACACCTCTCTGCAATAACTGCATTTCATACCTCAGTGGACGGCTTCACCATTTTTAACCATCCTATCACGAAGAGATTCCTCAAGGGACTCCAGAATGTGTATCCACCATATAAGGCCCCACCCCCCTTGTGGGACCTAAATCTTGTTTTGAACTACCTCACCAGACCTCCTTTTGAGCCATTGGTAACAGTACCACTTCCCTTCCTTTTTTTGAAACTCTGTTTCCTCTTAGCCATCACCTCCGTCAGGAGGGTGAGCGAACTCAGAGCATTAATGTCTGAACCTCCTTACAGTTTTCATGAAGGATAGGGTCATACTTAGACCCCACCCGACGTTTTTGCTGAAGGCCTGTATAGGATTTCATCTCAACGAACCGATCGTATTACTTACCTTTTTCCCAAAACCGTATTCTTCACAGACAGATGCCAGCCTGCATGCTCTGGACATCCGGAGGGCTCTGGCCTTCTTCCTAGAAAGAACAAAACCATTTTGTAAATCTGAAAGACTTTTTATCTCCATCACTGAACAATCCAAAGGGACACCAATATCATCGCAACGAATCTCAGTGTGGATATCAACATGCATAATTAAGTGCCACTCTCTGGGCAATAGACCACTACAGCGCCCACCATGAGCGCATTCCACCCGAGCCACGACTGCTTCTACAGCCTTTCTGAGCAACGTCCCCTTAAGAGATATTTGCCAGGCAGCAACATGGTCTTCAGACCATACCTTTGCTAAACATTACACTATCCTTCCACAACTCAAGAATGATTCAGCAGTTGCCACAGCAATGCTCTCTACCAGTGCCAAACACTGACACCGGCTCCCTCCAGCCAGATATCGAATATTGCTTTGTAGTCACCTAGAGTGGAGCACCCATGGGGACACTACTCGAAGAAAAGGGAGTTACTCACCTCATGCAGTAACGAGTGTTCTTCGAGATGTGTGTCCCTGTGGGTGCTCCACGACCCTCCCTGCCTCTGCTCGGAGTCAAAATTACTCGGGCAGAGACGAGGAACTGAAAGAGAGGGAGTTGAGCCACGGACTTCAGGAGGCGGGAAGGGCTCACGGTGCATCCTGGGCATGTGTGGCTCAACGGGGGAAACTGCTGTACAAAGCTTCGATCTGTGGCTCAGGGCGACCCTTTACCTAGAGTGGAGCACCCACGGGGGGACACATCTCGAAGAACACTCGTTACTGCACAAGGAGAGTAACTCCCTTTTATTAAGTCAGGGAACTTGTTTGGGGATTTTATAACCTGCTGCATATTAAACCTGTGGAGGGATTTACACCCTTTTCCCACTTGTGAGTCCTTTGGACTGTACTGGAGCTAGTCAGCCCCACTGCTAAACCACTGCAGAGAAGAATTTTGTGGTAAAAAATCATCAAGGACCCCAACAAAGTACGCGTATCAACGGGACACTAACCTTACAGTTGCTGGGCACCGGTGGATCTAAAGATAGTGTTTTACCCTGTTATGTTATATTTGTCTCCTGTTTAATATAATTGTGTTTATTATAGTGTATGTGTTTGTGTTATTTTCTGGGAGTCTCCAACTATTTTGCAAATACGTGGGGATTACCCTGGGTTAGAATTCTCCTCCCAAGCTGCCCTGGTGATCCTGCCAGGAAGGAGTGAGGGTGGTAGAGGCACCGCCAAATAACTCCATCAGAAAAAATAAAGTTGAGTGTGTGGCGGGATCGAATAAGAACCCAGACCTATCTATCACAAGCTGTAAGCAGATTGGCCTTAAAAAAGGTAACCAGGTGGAGAGGGGGCGCTACATGATTCTACATTTTTCTTTCACGTATAGTGCTACTCCCCCACCAACATGACCTCTTCTGTCCTTCTGATATATTTTGTACCCTAGTATGACTGTGTCCCATTGATTGTCCTCATTCCACCAAGTTTCCGTGATGCCTATTATTATCAATATCCTCCTTTAATATGAGGCACTCTAGTTCACCCATCATCTTATTTAGACTTCTAGGCTATGTCTAGACTGCAGGCTTCTTTCGAAAGCATCTTTCGAAAGAGCCTCTTTCGAAAGATCGCGTCTAGACTGCAGGCGGATCTTTCGAAAGAGAAATCCGCTTTTTCGAAAGAGAGCACCCAGCGAGTCTGGATGCTCTCTTTCGAAGACGGCCTCTTTACATTGAAGAACGCCTTCTTTCGAAAGAGGAGCTTTCGAAAGACGGCGTTCTTCCTCGTGAAATGAGGTTTACCGCCATCGAAAGAAAAGCTGCGTTCTTTCAAAATTATTTCGAAAGAACGCGGCTTGAGTCTGGACGCAGGGGAAGTTCTTTCGAAAAAAGGCTACTTTTTTCGAAAGAACCCCTGAGTCTGGACACGGCCCTAGTGTTTGTGTATAAACACTTAAAAAAATTGTCACTATTTATCTGTCTGCCATTTCCTGATATGTTCGACTCTTTTTCATTTGATTGTGTCTCATTTTATCTGACCCACACTCCCATCCTCTCCTCCTGACTAAAACATAGAGCATCTCTATTAATAGAACCTCCCCTAATAGATGTCTCTATCCGATCCATGTGCTTCTCTGCACCTGTTGACTTTCCCCCAATCCTTAGTTTAAAAAGTGCTCTATAACCTTTTTAATGTTAAGTGCCAGCAATCTGGTTCCATTTTGGTTTAGGTGGAGTCCATCCTTCCTGTATAGGCTCCCACTATCCCAAAAGGTTCCCTAGTTCCTAATCTAAACCCCTCCTCTCTACACCATTGTCTCACCCACGCATTGAGACTCTGAAGTTCTGCCTGCCTACCTGGCCCTGGAAGCATTTCAGAGAACACTACCATAGAGGTCCAGGATTTCAATCTCTTTCCTAGCAGCCTAAATTTGGCCTCCAGAACCTCTCTCCTGTGCTTCCCTATTTCATTGGTACCTACATGTACCACAACCATCGGCTCCTCCCCAGCACTACACATAAAAATATCTAGATGTCTCGAGAGATCTGCAACCTTCTCCCCAGGCAGGCAAGTCACCAATCTGTTCTCCCAGTCATCACAAACCCAGCTGTCTATGTTTTTAACAATCTAATCCCCCATTACTAACACCTGCCTTTTCCTAACAACTTGAGTTCCCTCCCCCGGAGATGTATCCCCAGTGCGAGAGGAGACCATAACATCCTCTGGAAGGAGGGTCCCAACTGTGGGATCATTTCCCTCTGCTCCAGTTGTTCTCCTTTCCTGAGCCTTTCATTCTCCTTGACGGCACAGGAGCTCTCTGACCAGAGGTGGGACAGTTCTACCAGAAAGCCTCATCTACGTACCTCTTGGCCTCTGATTCAGCCACCTTAGCCTCCAAAGCTCATATGCGGACTCTGAGGCTTCGTCTTTACTGTGAGTTCTTCCAGCAGAAAATATGCTAATGAGGTGCTCATTAGCATAAATCACACTCTAATTAGCATATTTTCTGCCATTTCTTTTTGTGCAAGGGGTTTTTGCGCAAAAAGAAGCTGCGTGGATGGAGGTTTTTTGCGCAAAAACCCTGTTTTGTGCAAAATCCTTATGCCTGTCCTGGACAGGCATAAAGATCTTGCACAAAACTGAGGTTTTGCAAAGAAAAGAAACCCATTCATATGGCTTCTTTTTCACAAAAACCCCTTGCACAAAAAGAAATAAGAGAAAATATGCTAATGAGATTGCACCTCATGCAAATTAGTTGCTCATTAGCATATTTTTTAATGAGAAAACTCATAGTGTAGATGTAGCGTGAGGGCCAGGATCTCCTTGCACCGAATGCACACATATGCCATGTGCCCATAGGGCAGGTAATCATACATGCTACATTGAATGCAATAAATGGGATAGTCCCCTCTCTGCTGCTGGGCTTCTGCCTGCATTTTCTCCTACAGCTATTTAGGTTATGGATAGGGTTTTTATTTAAATCAGGAAGTTTTGTTTTTAGTTTAGTTTAAAAGTTTTTAAAAATGGCAAGAGCACCTCATCCTCTTCCAACTCCCCTTCAGAACTCCCTGTTAGCTGCCCCTGTTCACAAAGCTCCCTGGTCACTTACTCACAGGCTTTATAAAACTCTGGCCTTCCTGCATTTCATTTGCTGGTTCAGAGCTTTGCAGGAATAGATTCCTCTCCCCACGCTTTGATGAGGCCCAAGAACTCCTGTATACTCCATGTTGGTGCTCATCTGCGCCCCTGGGAACTGGAGCTTCTGGGACTTGAACTCATGGTACTTTTGGCCATATGTGCTGCTCAGATGTGCTTCCTTTCACTGAGGAAGGACACACAATGCTGGACACACAAGAAATAAAATTTAAACTTTCCCAAGACTTTCCTGTTCACCTGGAGAGCACTAGAGTCACAAGTTCTGGCCAGAGCAGTCACACCGTGGCACTGTGGGTGGCCTCCCAGAGGCTAAGAACATTGACTTTCACAATGCTGTGTCTACACTACCTGAAAGAAAGCCGTGCAAGGTTGAATTTAGCATTACTCCTCGTGAAAAGCAGAAGTACAGAAATGGATTTTAGCACCCCTTAATGTCAATGGAATGAGTTTGGTAATGTGGGCTCATTGTTTAGAAAATCGACCTTATGCAGCTAAAGTTGACCTAAACTTGTGTAGACCAAGCCTTAGAGCAGGATCTATTCATTTTTTTAAATTGCCAAATTGCATTGTGAGGGTATGTCTACACAACAAAGTTAATTCGAACTAATGGATGTTAGTTCGAATTAATTTTGATAGGCGCTACACTAGCGCTCCGCTAGTTCGAACTTAATTTGAACTAGCGGAGCGCTTAATTCGAACTAGGTAAACCTCATTTTACGAGGACTAATGCCTAGTTCGAACTTACTAGTTCGAATTAAGGGCTGTGTAGCCCCTTAATTCGAACTAGTGGGAGGCTAGCCCTCCCCAGGTTTCCCTGGTGGCCACTCTGGCCAACACCAGGGAAACTCTATTGCCCTCCTCCCGGCCCTGGACCCCTTAAAGGGGCACGGGCTGGCTACGGTGCCCGTGCCAGGTGCAAGCCTGCCAGCACCCAGCCAGCAGACCCTGCACCTGGCACGGCTCGAGCCAGCCACCCGCTGCCCCCCAGCCCTCCCCCTCTTCCCGGGACCAGGCTAGCGGCTCCCAGGAACTTGCCCGGGACCGCAAGAGGCGGGCACCCGCCTGGTCCAGTGCAGACATCGTGGACCTGGTCCACGACCTCCGCACTAGGCACAGGAAAGCGGCCGTCTAGGGCAGGAGAGCTGCCAGCCTGGCCACCCAGGAGCAGGTTTGCATGAAAATCAAGGTGGTCCACTGAGACCCCCGACCCTGAGCCCTGAGCTTAGAATGGCCGTCCTGGGTCAGACCAAAGGTCCATCTAGCCCAGTAGCCTGTCTGCCGACAGCGGCCAACCCTAGGGACTCTGGAGGGGATGGACCAAAGACATTAACCAAGCCATTTGTCTCGTGCCATCCCTCTCCAGCCTTCCACAAACTTCGGGCAGGGACACCACTCCTACCCACTGGCTAATACCACTCCATGGACACAACCTCCATGAATTGATCTCACTTCTCTTTAAACTCTGTTCTAGTTCTAGCCTTCACAGCCTCCTGCAGCAAGGAGTTCCACAGGTTGACTATTTGCTTTGTGAAGAAGAACTTTCTTTTATTAGTTTGAAGCCTGCTACCCATTCCTTTCCTTTGGTGTCCTCTAGTCCTTCTGTCATGGGAACTAATGAAGAACTTTTCTGTATGCACCCTCCCACCCCACTCGTGCTTTTATAGACCTCTATCATATCCCCCCTCCATCTCCTCTTTTCTAAGCTGAAAAGTCCCAGTCTCTTTAGTTTCTCTTCATATGGGACCTGTTCCAAACCCCTCATCATTGTAGTTGCCGTCCCCTCTCCCACCCTCTCTCTTCCCCTCTCCCACCTCCTTTTCCTAGTCTCCCCCAGTTTTGTTCAATAGAGAGATTCTATTTTTGACCACACGTTTTCTTTATTTTGTACATCAGGAAGGGGGGCTAGGGAACGGTAAGTGGAAGGAGGTGAGGGAGGAATGGGGTACGAGCCCCCGATGGGGAGGACTGGGCTGGCTCTGCGGGCTTCTGGGGGTGGAACCTCTCCTGCAGCCCCCCAATTGCCCCGTCTCCCCAGATGGCAGCCTGCGGCAAGTGCAGCCGGTCTGATGGCCGAGTTCTGTGATGTGCCCAGTGTGGGTACTCAGGGCACTCCAAGCCAGGACTGCTTTGCAAGTGGGACACCCCTGAGAACTGTCTGTCTGGGGTGGGGGTCGGGTCCTTTTAAGCACAGCCCTCGGCTAGCCTGAGACAGCAGCTCCACGCTCTAAGTCCTACTCTGATGCCCTGCCGGCACTGCTTCCGGCCATCCTTAACCTCTGTTCAGGGTTCACTCAATGTGGACATGCTAGTTCGAATTAGCAAAACGCTAATTCGAACTAGTTTTTAGGTCTAGCTGCGCTAATTCGAATTAGCTTAGTTCGAATTAACTAATTCGAACTAAGTTAGTTCGAATTAGCGCTGTAGTGTAGACATACCCTTAGTTACTGTGAGGTTTCTTTCATCTCCTATTTAAGACACGCTCCTCCCCCACATTCCCAATTTACTCTTCTTTATAATAAGATGGATTATTTAAAGAATGTTCTATTTTTCTGTTTTTTCTGTTAATTTATTTGTAATGGTTTCATACATGTATATTTAACATCTTTCTTAAAACAAAAGCCCTTTTGTTTTAACTATAGTAATTTCCTGTAATTTAATTGTTAGAGTATAATAGGTTAAAATATAGACTCTTTTTGGTTCAAGAAAATGTTATATTTTTGCTTCTGAAAGGTCAACTCACTTCTCTCTGATTTGTCCCACATCCTTCAGAAAAAGAGCCTTGCCAGATGTAGAACTGTGGCAGCAGATTAGACTTGTCCAAATTAGATATATTAACCCTCAGTGAACATTAGAGAGTGAAAGATATAGGCACATTTCAATACTTTTCTGAATGGAGAAAAGATTTTTTTCAATCATCTGATATCAAAAACTAGATTATAGTATAGGAAATTAGTCAGCAATGGTCTAATTAGTATTAGCTGCAATGTAGTCAGTTTGGGTTCTATTAATAAGTTACAAAGCAAATTTAACATTTGATATTTTCAATGGAACCAGACTGTTTCCACATTGGATGAAAGCATATGCATACTGACTTGCATAACAAAGGAATAACAAACAAACATTACAGCATTGACTGTAAATCTCTAAATGTTAAGCCGAAGAAGGGTGATGCATTTTAATGTTCATGGAATACTTTATACACATTTGTAAGTGACTTTATGCAGACATAGAATGGGAAATATGTATTGTGCACTATGGACCACATTCAGTCCTGGCATATGTGGGCACAACTGCACTCTCTTCGGGAGGGGCAGTTGTGCCATTTTACAGCATGGCTGCACTTAGACCCAAATTTCTTTTTCTGTGTAATTTGGTCTCTTCATAAAAAAGACTAGACATTAGCAACTGACTATTAATTGATTTAGGGCATGTCTACACTAGGACACTATTTCAAAATAACTTATTTTGAATTATTAACTCCCAAAATAATTGTTTTGAAATAGTGTGTCCACTATTAGTCTGAGGCAAACGGAAGACTCAAAATTAGTCTGAGGCAAACTCCCTGAAGATGGATGCACTACCTGGACTTAGGGTGCAGTGGAGTTGCACCCTATTTTGAGATAATTAGGGTATGTCTACATGCGACAGAGGCATGTAGATTAGACTACCTGGCATAGGAAAATGAAGCCGCTTCATTTAAATTTACATGGCTGCTGCGCTGAGCCGATCAGCTGTTTGTCGGCTCAGCGCGATAGTCTGGACGTGAAGAGATAGTCTGGATAGTTCAGTGAAGAGAGTTTCTATTTTTGAACACACGTGTCCTTTATTTTGTACATCAGGAAGTGGGGCTAGGGAGGGGTAAGTGGAAGGAGTTGAGGGAGGAATGGGGTACGAGCCCCCGATGGGGAGGTCTGGGCTGTTCTGCGGGCTCCTTGGGATGGAAGCTCTCCTGAAGCCCCTTGATTGACCCCCCTCCCCTCCGGATGGCAGCCTGCGGCAAGTGCAGCTGGGATGATGGCCGAGTGCTGTGATGTGCCAAGTGTGGGCACTCAGGGCACTCCAAGCCAGTACTGCTTTGCAAGCGGGGAACCCCTGAGAACTGTCTGTCCGGGGTGGGGGTCAGGTCCCTTTAAGCACAGCCCTCAGCTAGCCTGAGACAGCAGCTCCACGCTCTAAGTCCTGTGCACTTCTCTATTTCCCATTGAATTATTTATGTTGCTCCCTCACAATGTTTATTGGTAAGGAGATTTTATTTTTTAATTTGGGTCTGATACCATTTAAGTTAAATCCAAGCCATTTGCTTAGTATAAGATTCAGTAAATGACTAAAAGCATTTTTCTCACTTATCAACCTTTTCAGGAACTGATCAGTTTAGAAGAAAGTGCTTTTAGGATACATTTGATTAAAGTCTCAAGGGATATAAATGAACACTAGAAAAAAACCTCATTAACTGTACCCCAAGTATTTCTTAATTTAAAATCTGCCATTAATTAATTTTTGATCATGTACCAGTAGCCAATAACATGGCACTCAAAAATCACTGTAAGCAAGACACAATCAGCTGTGTTTTGTAGTGGAGCCAACCTCACTAACCATATAATACACCCAGAATCATAGAAATGTAGGGATGGAAGCAGTGTCCAGCCTCTTGTCCAGCGGTAGGGTCAAGTAAACCTAGACCATCCCTGATAGGTGTTCGTCTAACCTGTTCTTAAAATCCATATAATTAAGATTTTTTTCCTAATATCTAACCCAAATCTCCATTGCTGCAAATTAAACCCATGATTTCCTGTCTTCCTTTTAGTGGACATAAAGAACATAAAGACATAAAGGATCACTATCCTTTTTGTAATAGCCCTTTAATATATTTGAAGATCATTACGAGATAACCGTTCATCCTTCTTTTTTGTGACTAAACATACCTTTTTTCCTCCTTCCCCCCCCCCCCCACTTTTAAGCTTTTTCATAGGCCAAATTTTCTAAACTTTTTATCATTTTTTTGTTGCTCTCCTATGGACTCTGTCCAATTTGTCTACATCTTTCCTCACCTGTGTTACCCAGTACTCCAGTGGAGACCTCCAGTGCTAAGTAGAGCAGGACAATTCCCTTTCATGTCTTGCCTATGACACTGCTGCTAAAACAATCTAAAATGGTTCATAGCATTTAAGGACAGAAGGAATTATTAGCCTTCTTTACAACTGCATCACATTGACTAATATTCAGTTTGTGATCTGCTACAATCTCCAGATCCTCTTCAGCAGTATTATGATCAGTTCTCCATTCTGTAACTTGTGCATTTGATTTTTTTCCTTCTTAAATGAAGATCTTTGTATTTGTCTTTATAGAATTTCATCTTGTTGATTTAAGCCCAAATTTCTAATTTGTCAAGATCATTTTGAGTTCCAATCTGGTCCCTAAAGTGCTTGCAACCCCTTCCAGTCTGGCCTCATCCACAATTTTTATAGCCTTCCAAGTCAATAATGAAAATATTGAATAGTGCCAGATGCAGGCTTGACCCCTGTTAGGCCCCATTAGCTATGTCTTCTGAGCTTGACAATGAACCACTGATAATTACTTGCTGAGTACAGTCTTTCAGCTAGTTCTGCATGCACCTCTAATATAATTGCTAACAGTTCTCAGATGCCTTAAGTATGCTAGGATGAATTTCACTAGTTTCTGTTTACTTGCATACATCAAACATGCCTTTTAAATATTCTTTAACCTGCTTTCCCAATTTTGGCTTGCATCCTCCCTTTTTTCTTGTTAAATATCAACCTTTCTATTGTTTGCAGTGTTGTTGTAGCCAGGATAGGAGAGACAAAGTGGGTGAGGTAATAGCTTTTATCAGACAAACTTCCACTGGTAAAAGAGGCAAGCTTGCAGACTCCACCAAACTCAGGCTCTGAATTTAGCTCTTAGACTATCTCTAGATTGTAGGCTTCTTTCAGAAGAAGGTTTTCCGGCAGAAATTTTCTGAAAAATCTTCTTCCGAAAATGTGTGTCTACACAGCAAAAGTGCATTGAAAAAGCGATCTGCTTTTTCGAAAGAGAGCATCCATTCTGAGTACACCCTATTTCGCATGTAAGCTGTGATTACTATGGATGGAGTGGCCACCAGGGCACCTGTGCTTCTTCCTTTTTCTTCTTCTTTCTAAAGAACTCCCTCTTCCCCATCCACACATGCCTTTTTGCTAAAAAGCTCTTTCAGAAAAAGGCTTCTTCCTCATAGAAGGAGTTTTACCAATGTTGGAAAAACCCTTTGTTCTTTCTATTTTTTTTTTTTTGAAAGAACACAATTGCAGTGTGAATGTAAGTGAAGTTTTTCTGAAAAAACTCTGCAATATAGACATACCCTTTGAGGGTAATACTAAGGCAGGGGTGATTGGTGCTTATTGGGAAAGTGAATGCAGGAAGGGCCACTTAAAGGTTAAAGGGGGGACATATGGGGGCACCCCATTTAGCAATTAAAATTTTATTGGGTTTGTAAGAGGGTGGTGTGTCTCCTGAGTGCACCTGTGAGTCACTGATGGGCTAATGCTTGCACCAGGTGGCTACTGAAGGAGTGTTACCAAACTACACATTGCCTCTGGAGGAGCTGAGAACAAGACATCTGTGTACAACAACCATTATGAAAGTCTTAGAGCTAGGAACTGTCTAAAGAAATCCAGTTTCTGAATGTCAGGAAAGGCAGAGCAGTAAGCGGAGTTGGGGAAAACATCAGAGGAAGTGCACCCTTACTTGTAGCCTTGTCAAAGATAATTGGCTGAATGGGCATGGAATCTGACCTAACCTCTGCCTTACATCCCAGTCATCCCAAGTTAGGCATAAAGCATTTTGACAAGGATCTGTGTATGACATTTGTTGAATTGCTGAGCTTGTTCTGTGGACTCGAAGATTTTAATTAAAAACCTGCGATATATATCAGCAGCGCATTCTACTCACCCCTCTTGAATAGGTGGTAGGAAGCAAGCATTGTCTTATGTTTCTAACAAGAATGTCTTAGGCCGTCAGCAACTTTAGGGAAAATATCCCCACATGTAAAATGGAAGCTGTCTTCCCCCATTATCTTCTCTAAGCTTCTCTTCTGTGTGGTTTTAATTGCACTGACAGATTCATCAGAAGCTAAACTTATCATTGGCTAATCTTTCATTTCTTTGACTATCTGCCTGAGGATGTTGTTATTAGTCAATGTAATTCTCTAACAGGCTGAGTAACACATGCAATGCAACAGATGTAATGCATGAAAATCCTTAATACTCGGATCCCACTTACTCCCTCCAAAACACAGGTAAAGAAAGTTCCTTTCACTAACTTTGGCCAGTCAGCATAGACAGGAATGATGTTTCAGGGCTAGTCTACAGAAGAAGCACCATGCAGCTGCAGCTGCACCTCTGTAGTTGTCTGGTGAAGATGCTCTGTATCAGTGGGAGAGAGCTCTCCTGTCAGCATAATTACTGCACTTCAGTAAGAGACATAAACTATGTTGGCAAGAGAGCATCTTCCCACCAACACAGAGCTGGCATAGACAGCGCGTAGGTTGCTGTTACTTGTGTTATTCAGGCAATGGCTTTTTCACACCCCTGAGCAAGGTACGGTATATTATCATAAGAGTAATGTAGCCCTGCTCTCAGTCAGAGGCTGAATCCTTTATTTCCCATCAGAACAATGATTGCTGCACTTAGCCTCATCTCTGATGCAGTTCTTCTATCCCACAACCCAGCTGGGAGCTGAATGTCTAGTTCTGTGCAGTGTTTTGTAGCTGCATTAGGATATTCATCAAACTAACCATGTTGAAAGCTGCCCTAATATCTCACTGAAGAAATCATCTCTGTGCCCTTGCTACCTAAAATGTCCTAAAATGAATGGAGATGATTTGTTTTCCTTGTTGTATGAAGAGATAATCATAAATTAAAAATCAGTTTTGCATGCTTGCTTTTGGTTTTGTTCAGCTTAATTCTTGTCTCTTGCCTTAATAATGATTTGTGTTTATACTTTTCAGATTTTTTTCTGCTCCATCATTTTCAAGTTATCTCTGTTATTATCCTGTACCTGACCCATTCTCTGTCACTTCTTTCTCACACTTTCTTTTCTTCCCCATTTCGTTCTACTATTTGCCTGCTAATTACCAGCAGCTACCAGTTAGGAACACAGCTTTTAAATGATGCAATAATGTGGCATTTGCTGTTTGGAAACTGGTGACTCCTGCTTACTATTGGTCTGTTGCAAACTAATTTGCAGGGCAATAAATCACAGTCTGCTGTGGAGGACTGTGACTGAGAAATGTGTATGACATAGTGGCTGGCTCTGCAGACTTCTGTGGGGGCCGATAGATAGCACACATATTCCAATCCACCTTGCCACTGAGCACATCCACAGGAAGGGATACTTCCTGATGGTGCTGCAGGCACTTGTGGATGACCAGGGGTATGTCTACACTTGCTCCGTAGTTCGAACTAGGGACGCAAATGTATCCGACCAAAATTGCTAATGAAGCGGGGATTTAAATATCCTGTGCTTCATTAGCTTAATCTTGCCCGCGTGATATTCTGCTCGCCAGCTGATTTGAACCAGGAAGTGTGTACTGGGATGCGTTAGTTCGAATCAAACCCCTTGGTTCGAACTAACGTTGCTCCTCAAAAAATGAGGAGTTCAAAGCAGCTGGCGAGCAGACAAGTGCGTGGGCGTGATTATGCTCATGAAGCGCGTGATATTTAAATCCCTGCTTCATTAGCAATTTCGATTGGCTACATTTGCATCCCTAATTCGAACTAGGGAGCAAGTGTAGACGTACCCATGAGTGTTTCTCAGACATCAGCATATGATGGTCTGGAAAGGTGCATGCTGCACACATCTTCAAGAACACTGCTCTGTACGGGAGCTGCAGGGACCACCAGGTTACAGTAGCGATGTGGAAATGCCCACTGTGATCCTAGGAGACCCAGCTTACTCCTTACTCCTTACTCATGAACCATACGTGGGACAGCAGTAACAAGCAATGGAACTGGCTGAGCAGGTGCTGCATGGGAGACTGAAGAAAAGGTGGAGGTGTCTCTATGGCAGGCTGGGCCTCACTGAGGACAATATTCCCATGGCTATTGCAGTTTGTTGCACTTTGCATAATGTGTATGTAAATAAGAGGGAATTGTTTGTTCAGGGGTGGACCAGTGAGGCACAGCGCTTGGCTGCAGAGTTTGAGCGACCACATGCTAGAGCTCTCAGAGGTGCTCAAAGGGCTGCTGTCAACATCAGGGGCTTTGAGGGATGCACTTTGAAAATGAGGGGCAGTGACATAAACCTCTTTAACAATTGTTTCTACATCCCCTCCCCCCCTTCAATGCAACACATAATTGGTAACATGCCTTTAATACCTGCACCTGGGATGAGTGTGACTGGTGTGTCACAGTGATAGGCAACAAATAAAAGCACCGAATCATTCTGATAGTGCCTTCATTCACTAGAAAGAAGAGCTCTGAAACACACAGCAGCCTCCCCCACCAGCATGGCAAGGGCGGTGCTGGCAAAGAGTCACAGATCACCATTGTGTGTAGGTCCAGGCATTGTAATCACAGTTGGGAGGGAGACAGGGGATGGGAAAACGTGGACTCCTGGAGGGGGGAAAGGAATGTGAGGGCATGAGAGGAGGAGTTTGCTGCATAGGGAATTCTGAATCTGCGACAGGGGCAGGGGAGGGAACCCGTGTTAGCTTGTTGTGCTGCTTCACCAAGCACGTTAGGCTCTCGGTCTGTTTCTCCGTGACCCTGATCACGTGTTCTGTGGCCTGCTGGCGAAGGCCTGCTTGTTCCTGAGATTCCTCAGCTCCCTTTCCAAGGACTGTTCCCAACATCTGCACTCACTCGATGACTGATTTAGCACCTCGTGAACCAAACCCTATCTATTTCAGGGAGGGTGTCACCTCATCTGTAGCAAGTGTTCAGAGGCAGTGCACAACAGGGCTGCCCAGGTCTCTTCTATTAGACACAAAGTACAGAGACTGTTAACATCGAGTCCCACATTGTAACATTTCACTTCTACAAGCCCCTGTCCTGCCATTTTCACTGTCCTGCTGACCCTCGAAAGGAACGCCTCTCACTAAGCACCTGAATCCCGGGGAAGGACATGAAGGGAGTGGTGTAATCTATGCATCTGGACAGCATAAACAGCAGCCACGACTAGAAAATCCCCTTTGCAGTAACAACCATAGTCCTAATTATGTCCCACTTCTCTACTGGCAGGTAACCTTGTGGTGGTAACATCTCCTTGTTCAGAGTAAGCAAGGAAACAAGGGCACAGCTTCTCCAGGCTTGTGGCTTTTCCCCTGCTCCTTGTAGCCCACCTGTGTTTTGCTTTGGTTTCTGCACAAGTGATTAATGAATGGTACCAGAAAATCTCCTACAAAGCAAAGCAGCACGGCCATTGAATCTTAAGCAGAAAATTCTACAAATACTCCCCCAAAAGTGTCTACAGCCTCTTTCTGAAAGATTCCATTCAGACCCCGGCCAGTAGCAGCATGCTGTTCGGCCATATGGGTTAACTACACAGCAACACGTGTCCTTCACAGAAACTCAGCCAGCCTCCCACTTTTCCATGGCCTTAGTACTGCACTCCACAAGCCACGGCCACTTACGCTGCATCTCAGCCCCCTTTCCTGGTCCCTAGCAAGTGTCTGGTCAGACTGGCTCTGTCTGTCAGCAGTGGAGAACAGTTCCCAGCTGTGAGACACAATCAGCGACCCCAGGAGGAGCCCCTGGTCCTTGTCTGCCTTGACCTCTTTATCTACAATTTCATCCTCTGGGTTAGGTCCTCTGTACTGACGTTGTGCCCTCCTAAATATCCATAGGACTGTTAGCCATAGAGGTAGGTTCTCCTCCATGGATAGCATCCAGCTCCTTGTAGAAATGACAGGTCTTTGGCCAAGCACCAGAGTGTAGGTTTCTATCACCGGCCTTAGGATAGGGTTGCCAGAGGTTTTTAATCTTCACTCTGTACTGCACCGTGTCCCCCTAATATCCCTTTTCACTCCAGGCTCAAGAAATATGCCCGTACATGTCTTAATTCTTACAGGTCACTCGCGGCTGGGACTGGACAGACTCCTCTCTCCCTGCACTGATCAGATCCAACAGTTCAAGTGGGGGGAGTGTTCAGTGCGATGGGCAGAGATGGGCACCTGGGAAGATGCCATAAGACCAATGCATGCTGAGCCAGCACGTGCGGGAGAGGGGCGGAGGTTTCAGGTGCTCAGGCAGCAGGAAAAGGTCACCTGGATGCAGAGCAGCAGCGTTCAAACTGCTCATCAAAGCAGCTGATTGGGAATTGTGGGCCACTTCCTGG
The DNA here is from genome assembly GCF_049634645.1 of Pelodiscus sinensis. Taxonomy (NCBI): domain Eukaryota; kingdom Metazoa; phylum Chordata; order Testudines; family Trionychidae; genus Pelodiscus; species Pelodiscus sinensis. The sequence goes on from NC_134723.1 coordinate 16,184,603, forward strand.
AGGCCAGAATCCTGGATGCCTCAAGGCATCTACACAGTATGTTTTTTGACTACACAGAGAAGGGGAAAGATAAAAGTCCCTTGTGGACAGGGGTCAGCAACCTTTTCAAACCAAAGAGCCAAACGACATCAAAATTCAGAACAGGTGGTCAACAAAGAGTCGTATAAAAATGCCCATTTGCATGACTGAAAATATACAACTTAATATTATTGATAATTGACATGATTAATAATAGCATAAATGAAACATTGCACTCAGACTTTATTTAATGGGACTACTACTGCTGCTGGAGGTGCAGTTTGTGGATGTGGGGGTGCAGGAGTTAGGGTTGGGTTGTATGAGGGGCTCAGGGCAGGGGGCTGGGGTGTATAGGAGGTGCAGGAGACAGGGTAGGATGCTGGGGGTGGGAAATAGAGTATGTGGAGGGAAGACAGGGGCCAAACTAGTTTGCCTGGCTGGGGCTGGCCTGCTGCACCCAGGCAGCAGTGGCTGGACAAGTGGCCAGGCCAGGATTGCTGCAGACAGATCATGGCCTCCCCTCCTACCACTGCCACAGTACGAGGGGCCCTCAACAGTCCTTCCTGCAGCCAGATGTGGGCCAGACCGTGAGCCTGCCCCAGGATTGGGACTGGGGACAGGACACTGTGGCCCAATGGGGGCTGGGCCAATTGGGGCCTTGTTGGCCAGGCTTCATTTTAAATAAATTAAAATCAGCGACCCCACCCCCATCTCCCACCCCCAGGCTCTGGAATGGGGCCAAAAATGAGGGGTTAAGTGTGCTGGACAAGGCTGCCAGTGAGGGCTAGAACTAGGGATGAAGATGCAGGGTATGGGTAGGAAGTGGGATGCAGGAAGGGTTGAGGTTGCAAGGTCTGTGTGGGAGGTAGAGTACAGGAGCAGGCTGGGTGTAGGTTGTAGGGGCAAGAGCAAGGAAGGGTGCAGAGTCTGACGAGGAGGGAGTCTGCAGGAGAAGGCTGTAGGTAGGGTGTTTGGCTAAGGGGGAGGATGCAGGAGCAGACTTGGGGTAGGTGTCTGGCCGGGGGGGGGAGGAGCCAGGCAGGGGCAGGAGCAGGATGGGTGTGTGGAGTCTCAGTGGAGAGGGTGAATAAGGGGTGTATGTGGGTCTGGGCATGAGGGGAAGGGGGGCATTCACTTGCTTTCACAACCGATACTGCTCCCAGGCATGGCTTCCCACTCCTCTTATTGGCTGGATTTTGGCCAACTGGAGCAGCGGGAAAAGCCTCTAGGAAGTGCGTCCACATGCTGCTGTTCCCTGAGCTGGGGGAAGGGAAGCAGCAAGGCGCAGCTGTTTCCGGCTCCAGCTTCTTCCCCGAAAGCTGGATCCAGTGGGGACGCACAGTGCTTTTTCTCCCCTCATTGCAGGAAGATGGTACTAGCACTCCAGTCTTGAGGCTACCTCTTCAGGCAAGGGAACTCCAGTTAGTAGGAAGAGACAGGTAGTAGTAGTGGGGAGTTCGATCATTAGAAAGATAGACCGCTGGGTTTGCAATGACCACGAGAACCACATGGTGACGTGCCTGCTTGGTGCAAAGGGTCAGGATCTCTCGAGACAAATAGATCTATGTGTAGTGCTGGGGGGGAGACAGTGGTCATGGTACATGTAGGCAGGGGTGCCATTTCAGATTGGGAGAGTGTCTTGTGCGTGCTGTGATGGGGGCAGAGAGTGAATTTATGGGGGATGGACTGAGGACAGGGGCTTCACCAATGTTACTGAACATGCTCAGTAACCAAGCACCAAATGGAGAGAGAAGGAACCAACCCTATCCACCTTCTTCTCCTCCCTCCCCCCCCACACACATCATCTCTGTCCAGGGGCTACTAAGGCATTGGAAAACTCTGCTTTTTTTAGCAGACAACTTAGCAGTTATCTGACAGGAGTACTGTATCTAATTCCTATATAAAATAAAGGAAATTAAATAAATATTAGACCCACTCAGCTCTAACACTAACATAATCTGACATCTTGTGGCAAGTTACTTAATTTTAATATATATTCTTACTTTGCTACTAACTGTGGAGACAGACTCTGTCAGAACTTCCAGGCTCACGCTCAGTTTAAAGTTTAAAGGCTACATGCGGCAGTTTAAAGTTAATCCGAACTAAGTCCTTAGTTCGGATTAACTGTTACTCCGGAGTTACGAGTTTAACTGTTACGAGGTTTGGATTAACTGTTATGAAGAGTAACAGTTAATCTGAACTAAAGACTTAGTTCGGATTAACTTTAAACTGCCGCATGTAGCCACGGGCAGTTCGTTCGGACTAAGGGGGATTTAAAAATGGCGGCCGGATGGGAACATGCAAATAAAGCCCGGGATATTTAAATCCCAGGCTTCATTTGCAACCCCGGTTCCCTGATTTGCCTACCTAGCTCAAATTAACGAGCTAGTGTAGACATACCCCCAAGCTATTCCAGAAGATATCTTCTGGAACAGCTTATTTCGAAATAGAGCATCTACATACAAAAAATGCAGTGAAATAGGGATTTGCTATTTTGAAATAGAGTGTCCACATTGATTGGATGCTCTCTCGCATTTAAGACCACCCGGAATTAGTTCAGGCAGGATATTAGGTCAGCAGTTGTTTCCTGGAACTGCTGCCTGAAGTGATCTGAGATGTGTGCTTAAGGGGACCCCCCTGTACAGCCCTTTCTCAGGTTCTTCTGCTTGCCTACCTCTCCGAGGAACAGCAAAGCATTTCCACTGTGAACTTTGGTTTCCCTGCTTTTGGACACCACAGCACATCCTGCAATGGAGCCGGAGCTGCCTCTGGGCATGCAACAGCCCCTCACTGTTGTGCTGCAGTTTCTGCAGACTGCCCTCCAGGCCCTGCAGGAACATGACCCCGAGCTGCTTGAAGAGACCCTCAGCATGTGTATGCGAGCACAGCTCTTTCAGATGCGCCCCACTGTGGAGCATCACTTCTGGCGGCTGGACACCAGTTCTAACTGCTGGAACTAGCTTGTCATGGAGCGGTGGGACGACCGGCAGTGGCTCCAGAACTTCCGAATGAGGAAGAAGACCTTCATGGAGCTGTATGCCTGGCTTGCCCCTGCCCTCACTTGATGGGACACACAGATAAGACCCACCATGCCCCTGGAGAAGTAGGTTGCTATCACGCTCTGGAAGCTCGCCACACCCAACAGTTACTGATCTGTTGGGAACCAGTTTGGCATGGGGAAGTCAACCATCGGGGCCCTCTTCATGCAGGTATGGTGCTCTTGGGCTGCAGTCCCTGGGAGGAGGAAGAGTACTGGAAAGGGGGACCCTAAGTAAAGAGGGGAGTTGGGGGTGCTGAGGGTGGGGTAGAAGTGGTGGGGGGAAACCCCTGTCCCTGGGTGGTTCTGCAGTCCCACCCTCACACAGCCTAGGGTGACTCCTAGGGGTTAGTGGGAGGAAAGTGGGGGGAGAGTTTGGGGACCTCCCATGGACTCTGGCACCCCTGTGATTCTCTGTTTTGTTTGTTTGTTTGCTTGTTTGTCTCCTGCAGGTGGTGAGGGCCATCAATACAGTCCTGCTGTGCAGGGTCATCCACCTCAGCGACATGGACCCCCATGGATTCCCCAACTGTGTGTGGGGAGAGGCTATTGATGGCACCCACATCCCCATCTGGGCCCCGACCACTGGGCTCTTCCTTACATGCTTCCCACTCCCCCCCCCCCCACACACACACAGCCCGGGGATGAGCAGACATGGGAAATTGCCAGCCACACTGGGATACAATGGGTGGGAGGGAGGTCTCAAGCTCCCTGGCCTTCAATCGGTCATGCACCCACACCAGCTATGGCAGTGGCGGCATCCCAAGGGGAGAGACCTTGTATCTCTGGCCACTGGGGAAGAGGGGTGAGGGTGTAGGCGTGTGTCCTTCTCCCCAGCCTCCTTCCAGCAGTGGCTCATGATTGGGAGGGTGTCCCCCCAACCAGGGGTCAGAAGTGTGGCCAGCCTCCCTAGAGCCTGTGAGCAGGAGCCCAGGGGTCAGAGGCGTAGCAAAGAGGGGGTGGGGAGGAAGTTGCCCCCGGGCGCTACGCTAAGGGGGTGCTGGGCTCAGGTGGGACCAGAGTGACGTTTCTCTGGCCCACATGATGCTTTGAGCAGAAACCCGGGACTTGGAGCTGGCTACATGCGGCCTCCTTCTACACACTGTGAGTGGAGGCAGCCAAGCTAGGTGGGAGGAGCAGCAGTGACTTAAAATATAAGATTTCCTATCCTTACCCCAACCCGTTCCTCTGGTGCTTGGCTCTGCAGGGGGGGGAGGAGGAGGATTTGATGGGAAGGGGGCACTCCCGGCACTGGGGATGCATTGGGATGGGGGGGGCGCTGTGGGAAGCTGGCTCAGGGGGAGGGGTGAGTGTACTGGGACGGGAGGTACTGGGGGAGCCTGGCTCTGGGGCAGGGGTGAGTGCATTGGGATGGGGTGTGCTGGGGGGACCTGGCTCTGGGGCAGGGGTGTTTGTGTTGTACATAAAGTACTACATGAGATCTTTTCAGGCAGAAATGCCACATTTATTGGTAATACACGCATATAGCAGTCAACACTTATCATATGCATATAATACAGTACACACATACACCAGGTTTTGTTTTTACCAATAGTTGTTCCACCTAACTGCACTGGTCAGATGAGTTAGGTGGGGGAGGACTGGAGCTCGATCAATGTTCCCATGTTGACTGCAAGATGCCTTAGATGTATAGTGTCTTCCCCCTCATGCAGAGAGTCATCATATGCATATGCAGTTATTCATCTATGGCACCTTCTTCTGGGTCTTGTCTTTATGCTGCCCCATTCACCTTCAAAGAGGGAGCTTCCAAAAGCAGGTGTGTGCTGCTTAATCCCAAGGCATTCATAGGTCCAGTCTTCTTTCAATGAGCCCACTTCACAGGTCCCATTGTTCTTATTGTTCTTGAATCTGGCTTCCACCTTTCTCTAACCATTGCAAGTGCCCAGAGATGCTTTTCTTTCATGCCTTATCCATTCACACCTCATTCACTCAACAGGACAATCAATTTAGCAAAAGGGGGTACAAAGTCTACAAGATATGAGGTTTCTATGTAAAAAGGCTTAATACAAAGTTTCTATGTTCTATAAAAGTATACAAAGAGTCTATAAAAGGACTTAATACAACAAACTAAATACTTATTACAATGCTTAAAAGGACTTCATACAAATTAAAATAAAAACATTTCTATGAGCAAATGATTAATACAGAGATTAATGAGGTTTACCTACAGTTGCATTGGTATTGAGGGGGCTTGGGTGCCTGCTCTGGGGAAAGGCTGGTTGCATTGAAATGGGAAGGGGTGGGGTGCCTGGCTCTGGGGCAGGAGTGAGTGCATTGGGATTGTGAGTACTGAAGGACCTGGCTGAAAGCGGGGGAGGGGGTGAATGCATTGCGGTTACTTATAATTTTTTTAAAATAAAAGATACTTTATAATAAAAGGAACAACTTAAATCATAATTATTTATTATTATAGATTATGTTTTAGGTATATTTTATAATTTTTCAGGTCTTGTTTTAATATAATACAATAATCTTATACATAAAATTGTTATTTACTCATATAAAATAATTTTTAATTTAAATATAAATTTAAGTTACTTTGTATATGATACATAACTTGTTTTGTTGAAATAAAAACAAGTATAGATCATGGTCAATCAAATAGAACACGCTTCTGTGAAAATTTCAGATACAGGCAGTCCCCGGGTTACGTACAAGATAGGGACTGTAGGTTTGTTCTTAAGTTGAATCTGTATGTAAGTCGGAACTGGCGTCCAGATTCAGACACTGCTGAAACTGACCGCCAGTTCTGACTTACATACAGAATCAACTTAAGAACCCCAAGCGTCCCCAAGTCAGCTGCTGCTGAAACTGATCAGCAGCTGATTCCAGGAAGCCCGGGGCAGAGCAACTCTGCCTCGGGCTTCCTGTAGTCAGCGCTGGTCAGTTTCAGCAGCGGCTAAATCAGGACGCCTGGGGCAGAGCAGCTGGGGTGCTGCTAGGTTGCTCCAGTAGCGCCGCTCCTCGCTCCTTGGCGCTACTGGACCAACCCAGCAGCACCCCAGCTGCTCTGCCTCAGGCGTCCTGATTCAGCCGCTGCTGAAACTGACCAGCAGCGGCTGAATCAGGACCAGAGCAGCTGGGGTGCTCCTGGTTTGGACCAGTAGCGCCCAGAGCGGCACTGCGGGGCCAACCGGCAGCACCCCAGCTGCACTGCCACAGGTGTCCGGAGAAAAGCCTAGTCTGCTGGGGGGGGGGGCGTACTAGCTGCGCCCCCCCCACCCCAGCAGACCAGGAAGACACGGGCGGTGGACCGAAACGCACCACGGTACCGCCGCCTGGGTCCTCCGCGGCTTTGCTCCCAGTCTCCCTGGTCTGCTGGAGACCAGCAGACCAGGGAGACGAGGACGCCGGCAGCGGGACAGCCGCAGGGCGTCTGGGCTGTCCCGCTGCCGGCTTCCCCTGAGGCTTTGCAAAGCCTCGGGGAAGCCGGCAGTGGAGCAGTCCAGGCACGCCTGGGCTGCCTCGCTGCCCAAGCCCCCCCGTAGCTTTGCAAAGCCGCGGGGGGCTCGGGCAGCGAGGCAGCCCAGGCACGCCTGGACTGCTCCACTGCCGGCTTCCCCGCGGCTTTGCAAAGCTGCGGGGGGGCTCGGGCAGCGAGGCAGCCGAGGCGCGCCTGGACTGCTCCGCTGCCGGCTTCCCCGCGGCTTTGCAAAGCCGCGGGTGGGGGGGGGCTCGGGCAGCCCAGGCGCCCCTGGGCTGCCCGAGCCCCTCCGCGGCTTTGCTCTGCGTCTTCCTGGTCTGCAGACCAGGGAGATGCAGAGAAAGCCCCAGAGTACACGGGCGGCAGGACCGCGAGGTCCCGCAGTCCGTGTACTCTGGGGCAGCCCCGTTCGTATCTGCGGATCCGACATAAGTCAGATCCGCGTAAGTCGGGGACTGCCTGTACTTTGTAAGTTTGAGATTTTGCATAAACATATAATTATTCATGCAATTGCAAAAAAATGACATACATTTATTTATATAAAATTAATATAAATTTTGTGATTTTATTTGGGAATAAATAAATAAAAACCAAAACATTAACAAAATATCCTCCTTCTCTCCCCCAGAGCCAGGCATTTCCATACCCCCATTCTAACCCCATCCCTCTTCGCTCCCCCAGAGCATCCCCTCCCACTCTAGCTTACTACTTCAAGTGCTTATAAGAAAGTGAGGGCAATTCTCGTGTTGTGTATTACATTTATTTAAAAGTATTTCTGAGTGTTATTTTAACAGGTAAGTTAATCTCTTACATTCATAATTAGGACATAGTTTATCGCTGAGCGATAGTATGAAAAACATCTAGGTTAGCTATTAAGTAACTCAACAGTTAGGAAGCATTACAGATTGCTTAAAATAAATTTGATATATTCAGTCATTTTTTACCTTTTATTCATTAAAGAAATGAGTTTGCTATAACTGGTTTTAAATGCTTGATTGAAATATAGTGATGAAATTCATATTTATAGAATCATAGAATCATAGGACTGGAAGGGACCTCGAGAGGTCATCGAGTCCAGCCCCCTGCCCTCAAGACAGGACCAAGCTCAGTCTACACCATCCCTGACAGATGTCTATCTAACCTGTTCTTAAATATCTCCAGAGAGGGAGATTCCACCACCTCCCTTGGCAATTTATTCCAATATTTGACCACCCTGACAGTTAGGAATTTTTTCCTAATGTCCAGTCCAAACCTCCCCTGCTGCACTTTAAGCCCATTACTCCTTGTCCTGTCCTCAGAAACCAAGAGGAACAAATTTTCTCCTTCCTCCTTGTGACACCCTTTTAGATATTTGAAAACCGCTATCATGTCCCCCCTTAATCTTCTCTTTTCCAAACTAAACAAGCCCAGTTCATGAAGCCTGGCTTCATAGGTCATGTTCTCTAGCCCTTTAATCATTCTTGTCGCTCTTCTCTGTACCCTTTCCAATTTCTCCACATCTTTCTTGAAATGTGGCGCCCAGAACTGGACACAGTACTCCAGCTGAGGCCTAACTAGTGCAGAGTAGAGCGGCAGAATGACTTCACGAGTTTTGCTTACAACACACCTGTTGATACAACCTAGAATCATATTTGCTTTTTTTGCAACAGCATCACACTGTTGACTCATATTCAACTTGTGGTCCACTATGACCCCTAGATCCCTTTCCGCCATGCTCCTTCCTAGACAGTCGCTTCCCATCTTGTGTGTATGGAACTGATTGTTCCTTCCTAAGTGGAGCACTTTGCATTTCTCTTTATTAAACCTCATCCTCTTTACCTCTGACCATTTCTCTAACTTGCTAAGGTCATTTTGAATTATGTCCCTATCCTCCAATGAAGTTGCAACCCCACCCAGTTTGGTATCATCTGCAAACTTAATAAGAGTACTCTCTATCCCAATATCTACATCATTGATGAAGATATTGAACAGTACGGGTCCCAAAACAGACCCTTGTGGAACTCCACTTGTTATCTATCCCTTTCCAGCAGGATTTAGCACCGTTAACAACAACTCTGACTATGATTATCCAGCCAATTATGCACCCACCTTATCGTGGCCCTATCTAAGTTATATTTGCCTAGTTTATCAATAAGAATATCATGCGAGACCGTATCAAATGCCTTACTAAAGTCTAGGTATATGACATCCACCGCTTCTCCCTTATCCACAAGGCTCGTTATCCTATCAAAGAAAGCTATCAGATTAGTTTGGCATGACTTGTTCTTCACAAACCCATGCTGGCTATTCCCTATCACTTTATTACCTTCCAAGTGTTTGCATATGATTTCCTTAATTACCTGCTCCATTATCTTCCCTGGGACGGATGTTAAACTGACCGGTCTCTAGTTTCCTGGGTTGTTCTTATTCCCCTTTTTATAGATGGGCACAATATTTGCCCTTTTCCAGTCTTCTGGAATCTCCCCTGTCTGCCATGATTTTTCAAAAATCATAGCTAAAGGCTCAGATACCTCCTCTATCAGCTCCTTGAGTATCCTGGGATGCATTTCATCAGGACCTGGTGACTTGCTGACATCTAACTTTCCTAAGTGATTTTTAACTTGTTCTTTGTGTATCCTATCTTCTAAACTTACCCTCTCTCTGCTTGTATTCACTACGTTAGGCACACCTCCAGACTTCTTGGTGAAGACCGAAACAAAGAAGTCATTGAGCATCTCCGCCATTTCCAAGTTTCCTGTTACTGCTTCTCCCTCCTCACTGAGCAGTGGGCCTACCCTGTCCTTGGTCTTCCTCTTGCTTCTAATGTATTTATAAAAGGTCTTCTTGTTTCCCTTTATGCCTGTAGCTAGTTTGATCTCATTTTGTGCCTTTGCCTTTCTAATCTTGCCCCTGCATTCCCGTGTTGCTTGCCTATATTCATCCTTTGTTATTTGTCCTAGTTTCCATTTTTTATATGACTCCTTTTTTATTTTGAGATCATGCAAGATCTCCTTGTTAAGCCAAGCTGGTCTTTTGCCATATTTTCTATCTTTCCTACACAGCGGAATTGTTTGCTTTTGGGCCCTTAACAACGTCCCTTTGAAATACTTCCAACTCTCCTCAGTTGTTTTTCCCTTCAGTCTTGCTTCCCATGGGACCTTACCTACAAGTTCTCTGAGCTTATCAAAATCTGCCTTCCTGAAATCCATTACCTCAATTGTGCTGTCTCCCTTCTACCTTTCCTTAAGATCATGAACTCTATTATTTCATGATCACTGTCCCCCATACTGTCTTCCACTTTCAAGTTCTCAACTAGTTCCTCCCTATTTGTTAAAATCAAATCCAGAACAGCTTCTCCTCTAGTAGCTTTTTCAACCTTCTGAAACAGAAAGTTGTCTCCAATGCAGTCCAGAAACTTATTGGATAGCCTGTGCCCCGCTGTGTTAGTTTCCCAACATATGTCTGGATAGTTAAAGTCCCCCATCACCACCAAATCTTGGGCTTTGGATAGTTTTGTTAATTGTTTAAAAAAGGCCTCATTCACCTCTTCCACCTGGCTAGGTGGCCTGTAGTAGACTCCTAGCATGACATCACCCTCATTTTTTACCCCTTTTAGCTTAACCCAGAGACTCTCTACACAGCTGTCTCCTACGTTCATCTCCACTTCAGTCCAAGTGTGTACATTTTTAATATACAAGGCAACCCCTCCTCCCTTTTTTCCCTGTCTGTCCTTCCTGAGCAAGCTGTACCCTTCCATACCAACATTCCAATCGTGCGTCCCATCCCACCAGGTTTCTGTAATACCAATGATATCATAGTTGTATTTATTTGTTAGCAATTCCAGTTCTTCCTGCTTATTACCCATACTTCTCGCATTTGTATATAGGCATCTAAGATACTGATTTGATCTTGCCTCCCTGTTGTGCCCTGACCCTCCTTTCTCCTTGCCATTATAGGCCGTAGTCCCCCCCATTTCCAACCCATCTCCCAGTGCCACACATTCAGCACTTACCTGTGGGCTTTGCTCACCTGTCCCCGTCGAACCTAGTTTAAAGCCCTCCTTACAAGGTTAGCCAGTCTGTGTCCAAACAAGGCCTTCCATCTCCTGGAAAGGTGAACTCCATCTCTGCCAAGCAGTCCTTCCTGGAAGAGCACTCCGTGGTCAAGAAAGCCGAAGCCCTCCTGGCGACACCATCCTCGCAGCCAGGCATTCACCTCCAGGATGCATATTTAGGTTGTATAACATTTATTTCTCTTGTGTTTTATAATGCTTACATATATTAAGAATTTGTCCTTTTTTATGTAAAAAACGTGAACCTAATGAGACGAGGATATGAACAAATTAAAGAGAAAAAATGATTTAACAGAATGTAAACCCTCAAAATTTTATAATTTATATTCGTCTGTAGTTAGTAAAATAAGTAATTCATTAAACAATGGATTTTTTACAGTGGTGTAGTGAGGAGAGCGCGGGGGGGAGGGGTTGCCCCCAGGTCCCAAGCTAGTGGGGAGCTAATTTAGTGTCCCTCCACTCCCTGTTATCCCTCTGCTTGCCTGCTCCTCCTCTGCCCACCACTGCCGGCTGGAGCCACCTCCTTCCCGCCTCTTTGCCCCCAGCCTGACCCTTCTCCACCTCTGTCAAAGGGTTAGTGCATGTGGGGCCTGGCCCAAACTGGAGAGAGTGGGGTAAGATGTGGTACAAGCTCTCCCCCTCCCCCAGGGTCCAGCTCCGCCATGCGTCGGGGCACACAGCAGCAGCGGGGGAGGGGCACAAATTTTGCCATCACTCCCGGACGCATAACACCCTTGCTACGCCTCTGCCAGGGATGCTCCGGTGCTGCCTCCTGGGGCTGCGTGGTGCAGACAGGTGCACAGACTGCAGCACAATGGCCAGGCCAAGAAGGCCGAGTGACGATCGCACAACCACCTCTCGGAATCTGCCATCCCCACCCTGTGTGTGTGAGAAAACTAAGAGTACTCACCTGATGATCCTTATCTGGCCTTGGAGGATGCCTGGGACACATCCAGGCCATAGGGTACCAGCTACAGGGAGATGGTGGTCACCGTGCTGGCTTCATCCTCCTTTGCCTTGGCTGGTACCCCCGGGTGGGCAACAACAGGCATCTCCAGCCTTGCCAGGGTCTGCCATGATGGCCAGATGTCAGGCACTAGTAGCTATGATGTGGCTGGAGTCTGTGAGGGCCAGCTTCCTGCCACAAGCCCTTTCCTCTGCATCTGCAGCTTTAAGAGCTGCAGGGGAGAGGAACTACTGAGTCCTGAGGAGTGTAGAAAGAGTGGCCAGGAGGGCACCTCTGGGATTTCCTTTTTCTGAAAAAGCTCCCTCTGCTGCACCCACACATGCCCTTTTCTGGAATAGCTATTTTGGAAGAGACATTATTCCTCATGGAATGAGGTTTACCAATGTCAGAAAAAACCCTCTGTTATTTTGATTTTCTTTCGAAATAACACAGTTGCTGTGTAGATGCACCCATATTGACTGGGCACATGTCACCTCGGGACAGAGTGCAGAGATGAAGTTTCTTGTCACCTTAAATGACTGCTTCTTGGAGTAGGTAGTTCTGGAACACAGAAGAGGAGAGACAGATCTTGAATGAGTCATATTTGGAGCACAGGATCTGACCCAGAGCTGAATATAGCTGGACCACGTGGAAATAGTGACCATAATATAATACATTTAACATCCCTGTGGTGGGAAAAACACCACAACAACCCATCACTGTCTCATTTAATTGCATAAAAAGAGACTACACTAAGTTGGCTAAACAGAAATTAAAAGGTTGATCAAAATGCTACAAGAGCACTCAAGGAAGATAAGGTCATTGTAGAGAAACTAAATGAATTCCTTACATTAGTGTTCATGGCTGAGGATGTGAGAGAGATTCCCAGACCTCAGCCCTTTTTATAAGTGACAAATCTGACAAACTGTCCCAGACAGAGGTGTCATTAGAGGTATTTTTGGAACAAACTGATAAATTAAACAGTAATAAGTCACTAGGACTTGATGGTATTCACCCAAGAGTTCTGAAAGAACTCAAATATAAAATTTAGGAACTACTAAATGTGGTTTATAACCTATCCTTAAATCAGCTTTAAAACAAACAAAGGAAGTACTTCATACAACATACAGTCAATCTGTGGAACTCCTTGCCAGAGGATGTCATGAAGGGCAAGACTATAAGGCTGTGTCTACACTGGCAAGTTATTCCGGAAAATCAGCCACTTTTCCGGAAAAACTTCCCAGCTGTCTTCACTGGCCGCTTGAATTTCCGGAAAAGCACTGACGATTTAATGTAAAATCATCAGTGCTTTTCTGGAAAAACTATGCTGCTCCTGTTCGGGCAAAAGTCTTTTTCCGGAAAACGTTCCAGAAAAGGGCCAGTGTAGTTAGCACAGTAGTGTTTTCTGCAAAAAAGCCCCAATCGCGAAAATGACGATTGGGGCTTTTTTTGTGGAAAAGTGCGTCTAGATTGGTCACGGATGCTTTTCCGGAAAAAGTGCTTTTCTGGAAAAGTGTCCTGCCAATCTAGATGCGCTTTTCCGAAATTGCTTTTAACGGAAAACTTTTCCGTTAAAAGCATTTCCGGAAAATCATGTCAGTGTAGACGTAGCCTAAAAGAGTTAAAAAAAAAAGAGCTACATACATTCTATGACAATTAATGATGGGCAGAGATAGTATCCCACATCTCTGTTTGTCAGAAGCTGGGAATGGGTGACAGGGAATGGATCACTTGATGACTACCTGTCCTGTTCATTCCCTTTGCAGCACCTGGCATTGGCCACTGTCAGAATACACAGTACTGGACTAGATGGACCTTTGGTTGGACCCAGTATGGCCCTACTGATGTTCTTACATAGAACTCAGATGTATCTGCCCCTGATGTAACTCACTGGACCCCCTCTTCCTTCCCAGAGCTGAGATGGAACCCAGATGTTCTGATGGGCTCTCTCTCTCTCTCTCTCTAACACAGTAAGAATATTTATTAAAATTTTAAATCTTCCAGTGTCCCTTAATTGACTTGCTATAAGATGTCAGAACACGTTATTATTAGAGCTGAGTGGGTCTAATACTTGTCTTTTATGTAATAATTAGATACAGGGCTCTTGTCAGCTAACTGCTAAATTATCTGCCAGAAAACTAGAGTTTTCAAGTGCCTAAATTGTCCCTGGAATCATGGTTAAAGTTGCCCTCTCCTTCCCCCATCTGACCACTTGTCTATGAATATATAGTTTGAGGGAGGAGTGGTTGTGAGGTGTTCATGTTGTGCAGTGCTTTGGACAGGCCTGGCTCCCAGAACAGTGCCAAATCTTCTCACCCTCTCACAGACCCCAGCCCAAGAGGGACAAGCTGAAATAGCAATGTCATTTTTACTGTTTTCAGTTGTACCTTGAGCTCTGAGGACACAGCAACATGAGACCAATGGAGACAGTGGCAGACTTACAGTTACTGGGAACCATAGGCGTGCGCAGCACATTTCATTAGGGTGTGCACCCAAAGAATTTTTAAAAAGTGTACTTTGACCCCCATCAGCCACACCCCTGACCCTGTTAACCACGCCCCTGACCCCCATTGGCCGCACCTCTGGAGGTAACACTTCCTGGGCAAGATGGACACATGACCAAAAGGTGTTATGTGACACCCTCCTCCCCAAGGACTTTTCCCACTATCCTCCTACCAATAGGGATTAGTTTGCCCCCCCTCCCCAAAGCTCCTCATGCAACTATCCTGTAGTTGCATTACCCCAATGTGTGTGACATTAACTCAGGGGCAGAGAGGCTGGGGGAAGTGTTCCCGCTAAGAGTTTCCTCCCATGAGCAGAATGAATTTTGTGTTGTGCACCAGTACTGAGTTCATGTGACTTGTTTGGATGTGTCACTGTGGCACCCAAGTTATTAATAAATATCTCATAAACCTCTACCTTTTCCCTCTGCTGCCATGTCTCCTCCCCTTGCTCCATCAGCTCCACTGGTGCCTGCTGCCCCCAACCCCTCACCCTCCTCTGCTGTCCTGACTCCTGCCCTTCTCACTGCCCTCAGCCTTCCTGAGACCTGCCCCCCTCCACTAGCTTTTCTCTCCCCCCTGTGCCCACTCCTCCAGTAGCCCCATTCTGATCATGTGAGCTATCCCTCCTCATCCCCTCTCCTAACACCTCCCTCTACACACCTGCCCTGCCTCTCTCCTCTGGTGCTGGTACCTCCCCTGTAGGTGTCTGCCCTTCTGCTTCACCCCCAGAATCCCTTGGCACCTGCACCTTCCCTTAGCCCTGCACCCTCCTGGTCCTTCCCCCTTCCCTTACTGCCCCTGCTCCCTTTTTCCCTGATGCCCACCCCCTCACCACCCTCTGCCCCCATTCCCCTCATGCCCTGTGCTCTCACACATGCCTTGCTCCATCCCTGCCTTCCTCATGCTCACCCCTTCTTTCAAGCCTTCTCCCAGCACCTCCCCCTCCCCCCTCTAACCCTCAATGCCCTTCCCCTCTCCTCTCCCAGCATCACCCTGTCCCCCCTCCCACTGACACCTCGCCTCCTGCCCTTTTCCGCATTGTCTCCACTTGGCCCCCTGGCATTTGTCTCTCCTCCACCCTGTCCCTTGGTGCCTCTCCCTTTCTTCTCCTGACCTACCCCCCTCCCCTCAGCACAAGCCCCTTCCTCTCCCACCCCTTTCTCTTATTTTCCCCCCTCCCACCCCATTCCCTTCCCTTCGGTTTCTGCCTTCCAATTCGTGGGGCTGGAGTCAGAGCTGGCCCAAGCTACAGAGCAGCCAGGCCCTAGCCGGGGCACCCCGAGGTGCTGCCATGCCAGGTGGGGGTGTCCCTGGGGTGCCGCATGGTGCTGCCGGGCTGGGGGAGGCACCTCAGGAGGGTTGTGCAGTGCTGCTGGCTGGGGGGGGGGCCTCAGAGAGGGCTGCGCGGTGCTGCCGGGCCGGGCAAGGGCGCCTCAGGGGGGCTGTGCAGTGCTGCTGGGCTGGGGGAGGGGCACCTTAGGGGTGCCACGTGGTGCTGCCAGGTTGGGGGGGCCTCAGGTGGGCCGCACAGTGCTGCTGGGCCGGACAGGGGCACCTCAGGGTGCATAAGGTGTGGTGCTGCGGGGTCCGGAGCGCAAAAATGGCTCAGGCTAGCCGGCTTTTATAGTCGGGCCTCAGCTGCTTGTGGAGCTGGGCCGCATGGTTTGAAAGTCCCGAGCTGTGACGTCACGCCACGGCTGGGCCTCTCCCCTCTCACCTGTTGCCCAGCGTTTCAGCATGCTGTGCATGTACTCTCTCTGCCCCACAGTGCCCCGTAGATGGCTGTGGGGAATTTAAAGTGAGGATTTGCAGTGCCCTGTCACAAATCCCTCTCCTCCTCCAGCAGCCGCTAGCGGGCCGGAGACATTAAGGTGTGCCTGGGCACACCCGGCACACCCTGGGTGTGTCTAGACTACATGCCTCCTTCGACGGAGGCATGTAGATTAGCCAGATCGGAAGAGGGAAATGAAGCCGCGATTAAAATAATCGCGGCTTCATTTAAATTTAAATGGCTGCCCCGATCTGCCGATCAGCTGTTTGTCGGCAGATCGGGGGAGTCTGGACGCGATGCCCCGACAAAGAAGCCTTTCTTCATCGACACAGGTAAACCTCGTGAAACCAGGCTTACCTGTGTCGATGAAGAAAGGCTTCTTTGTCGGGGCATCGCGTCCAGACTCCCCCGATCTGCCGACAAACAGCTGATCGGCAGATTGGGGCAGCCATTTAAATTTAAATGAAGCCGCGATTATTTTAATCGCGGCTTCATTTCCCTCTTCCGATCTGGCTAATCTACATGCCTCCGTCGAAGGAGGCATGTAGTCTAGACACACCCCCTGTGTGCACGCCTATGCTGGGAACCTGTGCGCAGCTTCATTTCCCACCCCCACAGGACCCTGCCAAGAAAACAATCTCTCTTAGGGCCCCTCCCCCATACTTCATTCTTTTTTTCCCTCCTCCTCCTCTGTTATAAGTAATAGGAAGTAAATGACTAAAATGAGGTATTATGATTGGTGTGGGGGAAGGGAATGCAGGGGTTGGGATCTGGGAGAGAGTGTGGGTGTGGGTGCCTACTCTGGGGTGGGCCAGAGGGTTGAGGTGCACAAGGGACTGTGGGGGTCAGGCTCTGGGCTGTGGGTGTGGGAGAATGGAGAGCTCTGAGGCGAGTGTGGGGATTGAGTGCAGATTCTGGGTAGGGACAGGAGATTGAGGTATGGGAAGGGTGAGACGTGTGTGCTCTGGGAGGTGAGTGCTGGGCTGGGGCCAAGGGTTGGGGTGTGGGAAGAAGTCAGAGGGCAGCACTTACCTCTGGTGATGCAGCTCCCAGAGTGACCAGCACAATGGCAGCAGCTCCTAGGTGGGGAGGCAGGAAATCACCGGGTGTTGCTGCCTGCCGTGCTGCCCCCACAGCTCCCATTGGCCACAGTTCCCGACCAATGGGAGCTGCGGAGTCAGCATCTGGGGCAGGGGTAATGTGGAAAGATAGCCCCTCCCCAGGACATTCCAGCTGCTTCCAGGAGTTGCACAGCATGGAGGAAGGGAGATAGAGCAAGCAGGGAGCTTCCTTAGCCCTGTGGCACTGCTGCTGGCATATTTCTATGCATCCCTTGGGGAGGGCGGCAGCAGCTCTGCTAGAGGGGTGTCAACATGTGGGGCCACCTCCCCCTTGCCTGGGGAGCACTGAGATGAGTCAGCAGCTGACTGCCTCCAGGATCAGCATTGGACGACTGACCATAACATGCAGGCAGCCTGTCTGAATC
Source organism: Pelodiscus sinensis (assembly GCF_049634645.1). Lineage (NCBI taxonomy): Eukaryota > Metazoa > Chordata > Testudines > Trionychidae > Pelodiscus > Pelodiscus sinensis. Next base: position 16,201,861 of record NC_134723.1, read on the forward strand.
TTCTGCACAGCTGCATTTTGGGGACACCCCTGTTGTTGGGGGCCATTGCACAGTGTATTTAGTGGTACCTCTGCTCCTGACCTTTAATATTTTCCCCTTTGTTGTGTCCATCACAAAGATTGTAGGAAATGATAAGATTTTTGCTGTGTAAAACTTAGAAATGAAAAATAATCTTTTCTGAAACTGCTTTTTCTGATAAGCTGATGTTTTGTTAGAAGAGAAATCCCCAAACTTTTAAGCTTCAAAATCCTAACCAACCAAAAACCATCAATATTTCAGTTTTGGTTTTTGAAAGTTAACCCCCTTTCAAGGTTTGGTTAATTTTGTTTTTCCAATTTTTATTTTTTAATTTAAAAACTTTCTCTAAATATTTCCAGTAACATTTTCATTTTTTTTAAAGGCTGGTTTTAGTGGAAAAAATGTTTTGACAGAAAAATTCCAAACAGTCCTAGTCCTTTTGTCATCTGTTGCTCTTTTCTCCTCTTTAGTAATGAGCCTTCATCAACTACTCCTTGAGTTCATTGTAAAAACACTTACACCCATCGTCTCGGGGAACAGGAGAGTGGAGAAAGGTCACATTCTGAAACTTGCTTGAACCAACTCTTCTGCATTTGGAGGTTCATAAAAATAAAAATGCTGTGTTATTATTTGGGGCTGGGGCCATTTATATCACCTGCCTGGCTTTGAAGGGAGCTGGTATTTTCTGGGTGGAATGGAAATGAGTATAAACTCTAGCTTGCAAAATAATAGGTCACTCCTCTTCAAGCTGACCTTCCTCTGTGACTGGAAATTCTAGATTTCCTCTATTGTTCCCATGTGAATCAAACAAACTAAACAAGCTTTCTTCCACTGCTGACTCTTCATTCCCTTAGTGTCACTAAAAAAGCAATGACATGCCACAGTGCACATGTGACACAAGCAGGATCAGGTTTCTGCCTCTGTTGTTTTCTTTCACCATGTCTGTTTCCCTATTTTTCCTTACCATCTCTTCAGTGATGTATAAGTTTTAAATACCTCAAGCTCCCCTAAAACAGTCTAGGTTTACTCAGCCCTGACAGTGATTGAGAGGACAGGAGCAATGTACCACAATGAAGAGGAAATGTGGCCTTAGGCTCTACAACTGATCCAGCTGTTGGGGAAGTGTGAGTCTGATGTTACGTCTGCAATGGAGCTGGTTCTCACGGAGGCAGAAACACGTTTGCCAACTTTGATAGAGCTAGCAGGCTACAAACAGAAGTGTAACCATGGCAGGGCAAGTGTCGGGTAGGGGCTAGCCATCCCAATTACAATCCTGTCTGAAACTCTAGGAATGTATTCAGGAAGCTAACCCCTTCTGTCACTCACCTTGCCCTGATACACTGCTATTTGTATAGCACTAGCCTGACTAGAGCTAGCATGACTTTGTCTCTTGAGCCAGAAATTACATTTGTACAGAAATTATACGAATGTATCCTTGGTGTCCAGTGCACATTCCAGCATGGGTAACATGCTACATTTTAAACTGGATAAGGTACTCTTCACTTCTCATTCTACAACCTGATTCAGAAATTCATTCAAATATGTATTTAACTTTAAACATGTGCTGAAGGCCTATTTAACTCAATGAAGTTAAGCACATGTTTAAGGGCATTCCTGAATGAGGCTCCTAAATTGTTGTTGCATTGTGTGCTATTAAAATTTGAGATCCTGCAGAATGAATGATCCTATATAAATATAAGACATTGTCTATTAATATTCTTACTGCTTTGTTCTCTTGCTTTCTCTCAGTCGTTACATTTTTTTAAAGAGAATTTTAGCAAAGTCAGTTGAGCTATTTTTATTTTGTGTCAACTTGGAAGAAGAGTCCCTTTAAAAAAGGTTGCCTTTTTGTACCCAGAAAAGTTAAAGAAGTTTAGTTCTTTACTCACACTTGATTTGAACTTAAGCCTTAGTGAGAGCATTTGACATGTCTGAGGAAAGATGGTACACAAATAAGAAGTCAGACATAAACAAAGATGATGACAACTGTACTGCACATATTAATAGTTTATTAGCGCCAAGAACTTATAGTATGTTGTTCCAAAATCCGTCCTATGTTTATCAAAACATTATAAAATTGTGTTCTATAAATAACGTTTCTTTGTCCCTGAATCCTTGTTACTGGTGTCAGCTTTCACTGCAGAGCTGTAACAGTAAATGAGAGAGATGACTCCATCAGTATAGGATATGAGCTGGAATCAGTCTCTGTACAGTGCTGTAAGTGCTGTGGCACACCAAATCCTGTTAGATCCTTGGTAGCATGCCAAGTGTGCAATGCGCTCTGAGGTGGACTCTGGCCTCCAGACCCCTGTCGTTGCCTGACCAAAGGTCACGGCAGAGTAGGAGCATGAGGACCAGGGCCAGCCAGAGGAGGAGGAGGAGATGGACACCATCACCCTGTCCCTGGTGCCTGTGAGACAGGACATTTCCCAGGCCTTGTCGGATGCCGGGGAGGGATCTTCAGGTGAGTGGTCTTAGTTTGTCACACACACAGGGCGGGGGAAGCTGGCGACAGGGGGCAGGGTGCGAGTGTCACTTGGGCTGCGTGGGCTGGACGTTGTGCTGTGGTCCGCACATGTGGAACCACATGCAGCGTTAGTGTGCAGCACGCAGATGCAGCAGGCAGCCCCTGAGCATGGGTGGTATCCTGCTGCCAGGCTCAGGGGAGACCATAGGCAGGGCCCCTCACACAAGGGGGGGCCTTCCCACAAAGAGGGGGGCCCTCCCAGCACCTGCAACAGCTGGAAGCAGGCTAACCACAAGGGTGCAGGCATGACCCCAAACACACCGAGGCGTGCTGCACACAGCATGCGGGCATGCCTGTACGGGTGAGGCACCACCTGCTCCCTCAGGCAGCGCTGCAAGGTGCAGGTGTGTGTGTGGACACCAGGGAGGGCCAGGCTGTTCCTAGCTCCTCTGATGCCCATGAGGGGAGCCCATTGCAGCCGGACATTTCCCTTGCCTGCCTGTCAGTGGACTGGGAGGGGGGGAGTGGGCAGCATGGTCCCCTGGGCATCTTGGGGCCCTTGTGAGGCATGACCTGCTGTGCAGGCCACACATGGCCTTACTCACAGGACATCCCCCTCCTCTGCCCCGAGAACTGTTGGTCGCTGCTCACAGAGGGCATGGCCTCAGGGACACTGTCTGCATGGATGACTGACCACCTCTCCCCCTTTGTGTTCTCCACAGCCGGGACTGAAGGGCAAGCCATGCCACCACAGCCAGATGCCAGCCTGGGGGACCCAAAAGTGCACTAGGGGCCAGGAAGACTTCATGCGCCAGCATGTCAGCATCCTGTGTGACATGCAGCAGATCCTGGCACAGAAGGTCTGTGGGAACTCAGAGTGGCAGAACTATGCACAGGACCAATTCATGCAGTGGTGTGATAGTATATGTGCCATCATGTCGTGCATGATGGCACAACTGCTTGCTGTCGTTGCTCCTGGCTTCCACCCTCCTGTCCCCCCTGCTATGCCCATTCCCCCTCCACCTGCCCCCCATGCCATCCCTGACTCTGCTCCAGCCCCCCCTCCTGCCCACCCACCTGTGGTCTCCAGACCCAGCCAACCCCAACTGTGATGAGGTTCCTGCACCTGAAGTGGCACATCTAGCCACTCCCCTCCCCCTCCAGATTATGAGCCCCCTTCCCCCGTCCACCTTTTTTGAACGTAAGATAAATACAGACTTTGTTTTGTTTAAAACCAAACAGGTGTCTTTATTCTGAGGTCAGGGAAGGGGCAAAAGGAGGGGTTGTTTTGGGGAAGGGATAGAGCTGCAAGCCAGAAGCCCCAGTGGGGAGGCTCTGGGGACAGTTACTGGGGTGCTTGAGAGAACCTCTCCCTCAGGGTCTCCCAGATGTGTACCCCAGCCTGATGGAACTATTGGATGGCAGCTGTCCTCAGATGCTGGAAGGCTCACCCCCTTGTGACAATCATCATCTCCCCACCCTGGGAGGAAGGCCTCCCCCTTCGTCTCCACAATGCTGTGGAGGACACAACATGCCACGACCACCTTGGGGATGTTGTGCTCCCCCACATCAAGGCAGGTCAGCAGACACCTGAACTGTGCCTTGATGTGGCTGAAGGCGCACTCCACCTGGATCCAGGCCCTGTTCAGGTGGGCATTAAATTAGTCCCTTCTGGTGTCCAAGTGTCTTGTATATGGCATCATGAGCCACGGCATCAGGGGTAGGCCACGTTCCCCACGATGCACAATGGCATCTGCATGTCCCCAACAGCAAAGTCCCGGCAGGGCAAGAATGTGCCCGCCTCCAGCTTTCTGTACAGACTAGAGTTCCGGAACACATGGGCATCATGTGCCCTGCCCGACCACTCAACAAAAATGTCCATGAACTGTCCAGGGTTGACCAGGGCCTGCAGCACCATAGAAAAGTAGCCCTTCCTATTAATATACTGGGATGCTTGATGTTCTGGTGCTCAAATTGGTATGTGGGTCCCATCGATGGCTCCAGCAGTTTAGGAATCCCAGGGCAGCAAATCCAGCCACGATCAGGACCAGGTCTCCCAGGTGGATGACCCTCCACAGCAGGATCAAGTTGATGGCCCTCACCACTTTCAGAAGGAGACAAACAAACACAAAAACCAGAGAATTAGAGAGGGAGTGCCTGAGCCGTTGGGAGGTGCCCGCCTCTCTCCCCTCCCCCCCAAACACCACAGGAACCACCACCCCCCCACCCCAGCAGCAAGGCTGTGTGAAGGCAGGAAGGCACAACTCCCAGGGGACGGGGCTTCCCCCACCCCCACTGAACCCCCCACAACTCCCAAACCCCCTTTCCAAAGAGACCCCCTTTTCCAGGACTCCCCCTCCCCCATAGAGACTGCAGCCCCAGAGTGCCTTACCTCCATGAGGGCCCAGACGGTAGACTTCCCCATGCCAAACTGGATGCCCACCAAGGGGTAGCTGACGGGGGTGGTGAGCTTCCAGAGTGTGATTGCTACCCACTTCTCCAGGGGAATGGCGGGCCACAGGTGGGTGTTTTATCTCCAGAGGGCAGGGGCAAGCCAGGCACACAGCTCCAAATAGGTGGCCTTCCACATGCAAAAATTATGGAGCCTCTGCTGGTTGTCCCACCGCTCCATGACTAGCTGGTCCCACCAGTCTAAACTGGTGTTGAGCCTCCAGAAACGCCTCTCCACAGTGGGTTGTGGTTGCCAGAGTGCAGCTCCCACACCCAGGGAGAGAGTCCCCAGAATGAGCTTGGGTCGAGCTTGGTCAGGACCAGGAAGTCAGTTGGCACAAAGTGCTGTAAAAACTGCAGCATGGCTGTGTGGGGCCATCGCATGACCGGTGCAGCTCCAGCTCCATGGCACCAAGAGAAAAGCTGTGGCATCCAAAAAAGCTGGGCAAGCACAGCAGGCCCTGCGAGAGCTTTGCTGTCTCTCGAAGAGGTAGGCAAACACGCAGCAGAAGCAGAGAAATGGCTGTCCAGGGGGTCCCTTTAAGCTCATGTCTCTACAAGGCTCCGGCAACAGCACTTGGAAGCAACTGGTGACATCAAGCCCTGCCTGAAGTGGTTCCAGGTGCCTTTTTATGTGAGAGAGCATCCAATCAGTCTGGACGCTCTTTCGAAAAAGATCACTATTTTGATGCGCTTTTGTGCGTGGACGCTCTCTTTCGGAAGATTTTTCGGAAGATCTCTTCTATAAAAAGCTTCTTCCGAAAGAAGCCTGCAGTCTAGACATAGCCTGAGTCTCCCATGACAGGCCATTGGGACTGCTTATGTTACCACATATCCCCCAGGTATAGAAGACACCTTATCTCTCACAATTCAAAGGCAAAAAACAGGACTATGTAGCACTTTAAAGACTAACAAGATGCTTTATTAGGTGATGAGCTTTCATGGTCTGGCCCACGAAAGCTCATCACCTAATAAACCATCTTGTTAGTTTTTAAAGTGCTACATAGCCCTGTATTTTGTTTCAGCTAGACTAGACTAACACAGCTACATCTCTATTACAATTCAAAGGCAGACAGTGGGCTATTCCCAGGCTGCCTGCCCAGCCTGATAAGGATGTGAGGGGGGTGCAAGTAACAAGTGAGAAAGGATTAGTAGATAAAGAAGAAGGCATGTGAGGGCAAAGGCTAAGTGGAAAGAGAATGTATATTGAAGAATAGAAAACAGAAACTGTCTACTGTGATGTGTTCATGCAATGCCTAGCACAATTCTTGGTTAACCCTTAGGCACTAGTAATACACTTGAATGATAACAAAATTATTATTAGGTACAAAATAAGGAAAAAGAAATACTGAGAAGGAGGAGGTGATCAAAATCAGTATCAGAAGAAGGGCAAAGAATCCCGTAAGACTCAGAACAAAAGATAAAAACAAATAAAACCTCCAAAACAACTTATAAATTATTCCCTTTCTGACCAAGCTCATTAACTATTTTCAAACATCTAGGGTGACTGTAAGAACTCTTTTACTGTATAATATTGACCGTGCCATCATAAGCAAAAGCCCCTTAACAATGGGCATTATTTGCTATAATGGGAAACAAGTGACGTGCTCAGTGAATGGAGCAGACCCACATTCCCATCTGTGTTGTAAACTGATTTTAGGAATTCTACCCAATATTCAGCATTATTTTTTAATCTCCTTCTTTACAGTTCTCTCCCAATAGTCTTAATTCTGCCAAATATTCAGTTCAACAATCATTTTTCTTAGTGATCTATACTCTCTTAGGGTATGTCTACACTGCAGCATTATTTCGAATTAACTTATTTCGAATTAGTTAATTCGAAATAAGCTAATTCGAAATAATGCATCTAGACCCAAAAACTAATTCAAAATAGCATTTTGCTATTTTGAAATAGCACATCCACACTGATTGGATGCTGGATCGTATTTAAGGGCAGCTGAAACCAGTTCCAGCAGGGCATCGGGTGAGTAGTTGCTTTGTGTGGCTGCTGTCTGAGGCTATCTGAGGCTCATGCTTAAAGGGACCCCCCTAGACAGCCGGTTCTCAGCTTTCCCGCTTGCTTGCCTACCTCACCGAGGGACAGCAAAGTGTTTTCCTCTCTGCCTGCTTCAGTCGCTCTCCTTTGGGACATCGCTACAGTCAGCATCATGGAGCCAGAGCCGCCCCTGGGCACTCTGGTGCTCATGCTGAACGTGTTGCAGCAAGCCTGGCAGCAATTGCTAGAAGCTGCCTGGTACCTTCTGCTGCAGGCCAGCCCCCTGGCCCTCTCCCTGCCCCCCCTGGGGGCCTTGGAGGAGCAGCACCCAGACGCCAGCGTGTCCCACCGCATCTGGCGTCTGGACACCAGCAGCAATGGGTGGGACCACATTGTCTTAGAGAGCTGGGGAGACCAACAATGGACCCAGAACTTCAGGAAGAAGAAGGACACCTTCCTGGAGCTCTGCAAGTGGCTCGCCCCTGCTCTGCGGTGACAGGTCACACGCATGAGGTCCGCCATCCCCCTCCTCAAGCAGGTGGCCATCACCCTCTGGAAGCTCTCCACGCCGGACAGCTACCGATCCGTCGGGAACCACTTCGGCGTGGGGAGATCTACCGTCGGAATGGTGCTTATGCAGGTATGGCACTCACTGGCCACTGGGCCAGGACAGGGGGCTGCAAGGAGGACATGGGCTGCCCCAAGGAAAACGGGGGAGAGGTGGTGTAAGTGCCCTCCCCAGAAGGGGTCAGTTTGTCCCATCCACGCTACAGACCGCCCGCAGTGGCCAGGATTGCAGCGGGGGTTGCTCCTGGGAGTGGGGCATGGGGCAGTGGCGGGGAAACAACACTCCCAGCCACCCGGGTACCCCAGTGACCCTCGGTTTTGTGTGTCTCTCTGCAGCTGGTCAAAGCCATCAACAGAGTGCTGCTCCACAGAGTCATCCACCTCTGGACAACCTGGACGCGGTCATCCAGGGGTTCAGTGCCCCGGGCTTCCCCAACTGTGGAGGGGGGAGGCAATCGACGGGACGCACATCCCCCCCATCCGTGCCCTGGACCACCAGGCCTCAGTCTTCATCAACAGGAAGGGGTACTTCTCTGTGATCCTGCAGGCCATGTCTGACCACTGGGGCCAGTTCACAGACATCAATGTGGGCTAGTCCAGCAAGGCACACGACACGCGGGTGTACCGCAACTCCTCCATGTGCCAGAGGCTGCACAGCGGGACCTTCTTCTCCGACCACCACATCAGGGTCAGGGACGTGGACATGCCAGTGTGCCTGCTGGGGGATGTGGCCTACCCCCTACAGCCCTGGCTCATGAAGCCCTACATGGGACACTTCAGCCCCTCCCAGCAGGCCTTCAATGCCAGGCTCAGCAGGGCCCGCATCATGGTTGAGGGGGCCTTCGGCCGACTGAAAGCACGATTTAGGTGACTCCTCACCCGCCTCAACCTCTCCCAGCACAATATTCCGCATGTGGTGGCAGCATGCTGTGTGTTCCACAATTTGTGCGAGAGGAAGGGGGAGGCTTTCCTGCCAGGCTGGATGGCAGAGGCTGACACCATGGCTGGCCAATACGCACAGCCCCGCATGGCTGCCAGCCGGGAGGCCCTTCGGGGGGCTGTCCACATCCGGGAAGCCCTGTGGGAGAGCTTCCAGGTGGACGAGGACTGAAGTCCCCCTGGAGTGCCCCACTGGGGCCTGGAGCCTTACATTCCTCCCTCGCCTCCTTCCCCTTTCCCCTCCCTAGCCCCCCTTCCTGATCTACAATAAAAACACCTGTGTTGCCACAAAACAATGTCTTTATTTCACATAACTGGGGTGGGGGGAGGGTAGGAATGAGGGCGGGAGAGAGGAGGGGGGAAACCTGGGAGGAGGGAGCTGGAAGGGGGAGGCAAGGGGATGAAGGGGGAGGGGAAGCTCAGGGTTGAGGGTCTTGCTGGCTCTCCCATCTTACAGCACTGCGGGTGCGGGGGTGTCGGAAGGGAATTGGGTGTGGGGGGTGGGGCAGGAGGGACAGGGGGTGCGGAAGAAGCGGGAGGGGGAACAGAGGTAGGAGGAGGAGCGATATCTGGGGCGGCCGCAGGGGCTGGAGCAGCAGGAGGCAGCAATCGGTCCGCCAGGGCCTGCAGGTGCTCGCAAAGGGCACAGCCCTGCTCCCGGAGCTCCCTCAGGCTCTCCTGCCGCAACTGCAGGTCCTCTTGCACCCGCTGCTCCTGGCTGTGGACCTGCCATTCCTGCAGGTGCAGCTGCTGCCTCTGAAACTCCTCTTGGCCGCGGGTGCCACTGCTGGCCCGGGTGCGGGTGGAAGGTCCAGGCGGGGTGGTGCGTCCTGCACTCACAGGTGCTGTGGCTGTGGTGAAACAAGAGAAGTGGTCAGTTCTCCCTGGGGACACAGTGAGTGAAACCCAGCCCCCCTCTGCATGGCGAGGACGGCAGGTCTCCACACCATCATGTCCTGCTATCCCCAGGAGTGTGAGCTGGCCCAGGACTGCACCCGAGGCCCTGTGTTGCCTATAGTGTGTAGGGGGGAGGGGAGATGTGCCCTGCCTCTGTATAGAGGGGGCGTCTGGAGGGAGGGCAGTGTGCAGTGTCTCTCCCCAGGGTAAGGTCCCTGGGCTCCCTCTCCTCCCCTCCCCGGGCCTGCATAAGGGGACCGTGATGTCACTCACATGTGGAGGCCTCCCTGGCCTCAGATGAGGCTGCTGATGGGCTTTCTGGGATGGCTCGGGGTTCCTGGGTGCAGGGCAGGCTCCCTGCAGGCTCCTGGCTGCCGTCGTCCTCCTCCTCCTCTTCCCCTGTGTCAGGGGCAGGGCCCTCTGCCCCAGGGTCAGTGACGACCAGGGGGTCATGGACTGTCTGACCCCCCAGGATGTGGTCTAGGGCCGTACTAGGGCAGGCCTCCAGGTCAGTCCCTGGTTGGGAGGCCCTGGCATAGGCCTGCCACATTTCTTTTATTTTGCTGCGCACCTGCTCCTGGCTGCGCATGTGGCCTCTGGTGGCCAGGCTGGCAGCCATGCAGCTGTAGACGGCCGCATTCCTGTGCCTAGTGCAGAGATCGTGGGCATTGGAGGCCTCCCCCCAAATCTCAATGAGGCCCACGATCGCCGCACTTGACCAGGAAGGCGCTTGCCTTTAGAGGCCCCTGGCAGGCTCCTGGGAGCCACCAGCCTGGTCCTGGGGAGCCGTGGAGGGCTGGGTGGCAGCGGGTGGCTGGCTCATCCTGTACCAGGTGCAGGGTCTGCTGGCTGGGTGCTTGCAGGCTGGCAACTGGCACAGGCACTGTGGCCAGAGTCTGCCCCTTTAAGGGGTCCCGGGCTGGAGGGGGAGCAGACAAGTTCTCCTGGTTGTGCCCAGAGTGGCCACCAGGGTTCCCTGGGAAGGCTGGAGGCTAATTTGAAATGAGTGTCTACACAGCACTTATTTCGAATTAGCTATTTCGAATTAGGCGTTATTCTTCGTAGAATGAGGTTTTCCTAATTCGAAATAAGGGCTCCGCTATTTCGAATTAATTTCGAACTAGCGGTTTGTATGTGTAGACAGCTATTACAGTTAATTTGAAATAACGTCAGCTATTTTGAATTAACTCTGTAGTGTAGATATACCCTTAGCTATGTAATCACACCTGTGGCCCTGTTTTAACATGCCAGCACACTACTGTATTCACAGAGCAGTTTGAATGGTAAATCTATGAGTACTGTTGTGAACAAAAGGCTCGGTTTGCTTTGACTCATGGGGTCATGTGCCTTATTTATGTAGAAAGGACAAATCAGTGGTTATTTAGAAAAGTTTCACAAATCATGATATAAACAATGATTTGTCCAATAATACACCCTAAAATTTGATCCTCGCCCCATTTTAACACTCTTTAAAAAAATTCATTCGTCTAGGGTTTGTTCATGTAAGATCCTGTGTGCTTCTGTGAGCTGCAGCACACCCTCCATTTTTACTGACCTCAGTGAGTGTTGCACACACTCACTCCTTGCAGGATTAACCCCCCTTTCAGAGAGCAGAAACAACATATAATTTATTTTGCAGAGCGCTGGTTGCTTCATCACACTGACTTCTCTGGGAGTACATAGAAAAAGTGAATGTTATCAGAAAATAGGGGTTGGTCCACACACAATTTGCTAAATTTACACCATTATTATTTGTAATAAAGAGTTCATTCAACTCTGTATATATTGTGGGAATTAAACACATGGTCTCTCTTTAAATCTCATACAGTTTTGGCTTGAGCACCAATCCACTGAAATAAAAATCATTTACTTTAGCTGCTTGGTCAAAGCCCCAAGGCTTCTTGGTGTAGCTTTCCTTCACATGGGAGACAATAAGTGCTGGGCTTCAAGCCTGCGTGGCAGTGAAAGATTGCTGACGTCATTGATTGCATGCGCCTGTCACGGCAAAGCAATACCTTGAATTGGTGTGTAATTGATTTGTGCATCTGGACGCTATTAGAATACAACTGACTTTCCCAGCTAGCACATCAGCCAAATGGCTAAAATCATAACCCTGACAGCACATTACATGTATAAATGTCTGATTATTTAATGTAGCTACACACTCTGGTTTCTTTGTGCATTCCAAATGCATACACGGAAAGGAAAGGGTGTGCATGTGCCCTGCATGTAATCCAAATGAGCTTCTGATGATTCATTGGGTGACACTTTTCCCTCTGAGTCAGTGCTGAATCAATATCTGAATGTGGTATTAGAGGTTACTGTATTGAATGAAGTACTGGCTTGGAGAACATTTAAAATCAAAGGCCTGAATACTTGTGGTCATTAACAAGCCCTTAGACTCTTTCACAAGAGAATCAGTATTGTGACCAAATTCCAGCACCGGCATTGCAATCCACCTGCAGTTTCGATTCCTTGTCATTTCCTCACCTGAAATAGTGTGTTGCCATGTTTCACTTAGGGGTGGCTGACTCCATCTGATCAATAAGGGAAGGACGTCCAGTATGGGAACACTCCCCACAGAGGGAGTAGGAAATGCTGTAAGGTTCTCCTGGAAACGAAGGGGTTTTCCAATACCACCTTGTTGGGTGGTAGGAATGAGATTGCTCCCTCTCACCTCTGAGGTGTTACTATGGTTCTTGTAGACAGAGCACAGAGAAAACTTTGTGGAGATTTTTCCTCTCCAGCTTTTCTGATTCACACAAGGAAGGTGGCTTCCAGATCCACTGTTAATGGGGGGTGGGAAGGTCAGGAGTCTTGGAGATGTGCTGAGAAAACATCCAGCATGGGGAAGAGCAGTGATGCTCAGGATTACTGCAGTGATCCGCAAGGGAAGATATGGATCAGTATTACTAATCATGGAGCCACACATCTATTTTCATCTTCTGTCTCATAAAGCACGAAAGACAGGATTTAGTGCATTTAGCATATTATATACTAAAAAATCAAATAGATACATTCTAAGCACAAATAATTACTAGTACTAAAAGCAAAATACTTCTGATTATAGGAGGAAATTCAAATGCAACTGTCTCAAAAATGTTTTGATTGAGAGGAAACTCCGAGTGCTTGTCTACACGAATATTTAGTTCGCACCAAGCTGCACTAATCTTGTATGCACTAACTGTCTGTATGGATACTGTGGAGCTGCATTTACAGTTTCTTAGAGCACTTTGCTCTACCTTGCTTTGAAATCAGAATAGATCAAATTTAGTTCTTTAGCCAAGACTCAGATAATGTTGGCTTGTATGTTAGTTATGTACTTGCATCTTTGAAAATGGTAGATTTTTGTCCACTAATTTGTTTGTGCTAGTAATATATCTGTCAAATAGACATTTAACTATTGGATACTTATAAAGAAGGTGTTTAAAGGATATTCAACCTATTGATGTCTTTCTACAAGTAAGACAATAACATTCACCTTCATAGCAGAAATAGTCCATGGAAATACTATGTTGCTAATTTTAAAAGGAGATGTTTGGATTTTAATCAGTACATGCATCAGTAAGTGATTCAACTAAGCTTCAGCTACCACACAGCTTTGAGCACCAAGGCATTACTCATATGTGCATTACCATTTTCTCTACTGCAGCAATAGATCTTCCCATCTACCTGAATGCTAAGAATACGGCTTCAAAGCATACTTTAAAAACCAGAAACGAAGCGGCTCATGACAAGGTTTGGGCAACTGTTCATTTAAATACAAATGTTAAATAAGGACAAAGAAAATTCTTTTAAACCATGTACTACACAGTCTATATTCTCAGAATACCTACACAGGCTCAGACCTTCTTGTGTAATTAGCCCACATTTTGCCTCTTGCAACTTAGAAAGCAGAAACTGTATCATCAATAGACACAAGTCCAAAAAGATAGTAATCTCTGAACTTCAACCTTAGACTTTCTCATATTTATCAATGAAAAATCAAGTGTGAGGATGGAGCAGAAGAGTATAATCATTAAAACAGAGACTGTGGCATATATCTGTGCCTCATTAGTCACTAGGGGCTAGGTCCTGAGCTCCTATTTTTATTTTTTTTATGGTGGCCCTGCTCAGTCTCATTTCCATTAACTTCATTGGCACTTCTGCCTTAGAATGGATTGAGTAACAGCTTTAGCATGAGGTCCTGGAAATCTCAAGCAGTAATTTCTAAAGCAGCGGTGGGCAATCATTTTTGACCTATCACCATCCATAACTGCCTTCCTTCTGAGTGATTCTTCAATTGTTATTAAATGCCTCCTTGAAGGGCAGGAGTGTAGTGAAAAGATTTAAAGAATGGCGAGTGTATCTCACCCCCTTCCCACTCCCCTTCCTAACTCCCTGTTAACAGCCCCTGTTTGCAAGCTCCCTGGTCGCTGACTCACTCCTTTATAAAACCCTGGATTGCCTCATAGCCCCTCCCCCGATTAAGGCTCAACCAGTGAGCAGAGGCTTCTAGATTTCAAACCCTGATTAGAAGCTCACAGCTTCCACCTGCCAGCGACAGCACACACTCCGTGGATGGGGGCAGGAGGGAGGGAAAGAAGAAAAAAACCCAAACAGCCAAACACAAGCTCAGCACACAGCAAGAAAACCCCAAACACAAACACACACTACAGACAGCCACTTCCCTCAATGGTCCTGTATTAGCTTCCTCCTTTATCTGGAGAACTCACTCTCTAAACTCCCTGTTAACAGCTCCTGTTTGCAAGCTCCATGCTTGGCCTTCTCAGCATGGGTATTGCACAACAGCCTGTGCACATGGTTCACGAGCCCAGGGTGCTCAGCCCCATGCTGCTCTCACATAGGAACCACTCACTCCTTCTCACAAAGTTCCTGGAGAGGCCCGCCTTTCTCCAGACTCTGTGATGGAACACCTTCCCATGACAGGCCACCACTAAGGAGGCTGGGGTCATAGAAACACACTGCAGTGCCACACACGGCACAGGCTCATGCCTGCCCTTGGGCAACATCTGCTCCCCTGCATGGGAACCTGTCGGGGGGAGGAAGAGAAGGGGACCCCAGAGGTAGCACTCTCTCCTCTGCCACTCATACACACCTCCTCCAACAACCCCCCCACTTCCAGTGGGTAGGGATAGAAGTTCTCTCTCTGCAGGATGCCACCAGTGCTGGAGCCACTCCGTCCCTCTCTCCTGCCCACAGGTTCCTGGCCTGGCTAGCACTTTCCTATGCCTGCAGATTGAGCAAGGCAATCTGTTGCCTAGATAGTGGCACTTTCCAGCAGGGACATGGATGTCCCAGGGCAGCCTCACTACATGGTGGTAGTGAGGCTGCCCTGGGACATCCATGTCCCTGCTAGAAAGTACTACTATCTAGGCAACAGATTGCCTTGCTCAAAGCAGATTGCCATTGTCTGAACTGAGACCTCAGTGTTGGCTCACAGATTCGGGCTAGGCTTCATGCACAGTGTCTCCTGAGGTGACTGCCCTTGTTACTTTTCTTCACTATTGGGTCAGCTGCAAGCATGGCACATCCACCACCTTCCGTGCTATCAGCATGACTCCACGAGAGCCACAGGCAGAAGTGAATCCACGAGGACCTGCTGCGGGAGCACATGGACTGCCTTCGTTCCCTCATCTGTAGCTTTGATGAGGAGCACCAGAAGTGGGCTGCTGACTACGAGGAACGTCGGGCTGACTGGGAGCTGAGGAAGACCATGTGGGAGCAGTGTCACACCAGCACAAGGCCGTGTGCTCTTCAATTACATCTGTTATTGAGCAAATGGCTGCGTGTATGGAGTGGGCCACCAGCCACCTCCCCTAGCCCCCAAATTTCCTGCCCAACTCCTTGCACATGCTCCCCCAACTCCCTATACCTGCACCTGCACCCAGCCTTGCACCTGCACCCGTCCCCTAGCTTCTCTTCCTAGCCCTCCCAGGGGGCCGCCGGGGCCCCCGAACATGTGGCAGTGGGACCTCCTGGGCAGCCAAGGCCTCCCGAGGTTCCCTAGTCAGCTGCAAGTCCCAGCCCCATTCCTAAGGCCCTCTCTCCACTTCTTTCCCCCTCCCTCCTCCCAGCTTCTTTCCCCAGCCCCTTCCCTGTTGTATAACCCTCAAATAAAAAATGGAAGTTATTTTTTCAAAACAAAAAGATTTGTTATTAGGTCTGCAGGGGTGGGGGAAGGTGGGAAAGGAGGGCAGGAGAAGAGAGAGGTGATGGAGGAAAGACACACAGGGGCAATGCAGAGGCCCCTTTTGGAGAGGCCCAGGGAAAGTCTCACAGGTGGCCTTGGCTGAAACTCTCCCTCAGGGCCTCCCAGATGAGCACAGCCCCCTGATGTGCTCTCCTGATGGCACTGGCATCTGGCTGCTCAATGCCCTGGGCAGCCTATCAGCTTCTTTCCTGCACCCTGGCAGGAAAGTCTCCCCCTTGCTCTCACAGATGTTGTGGAGAACACAGCAGGCTGCCATCACATAGGGGATGTTCCTATCGCTGAGATCCAGGTGGGTGAGGAGACTTCTGAACCTCCCCTTTAGGCAGCTGAAGGCACACTCCATCACCATGTGGCACTTGCTGACCCTGGCATTGAAATTAGGGATGTAAGTGAGTAGTCATGTATTCAAGTACCTGATAAGGCTAAGCTTATTGGGTAGTCGAGTTGTGTACTTGACTACTCCCTTCCTCCCCTCCCTTGCTGCCTCTATATGAGGCGAGTTCCCCCAAGTCGGTCCCCCCCCAGCACTGCCTCCACAGTGCCACCTGTTCCTCTTACCCCTCCAGCTACCTCTGCTGGTGGCTTTTACTTCATTTAACATGCGGAGCTGCAGTGGTACAGAGCCAGCGCAAGCCAGAACTGCTCAGTCCTGGTTTATGCAGCCCCAGGAGCTCCCCCTGCTGCCACTCTGCAGAGCAGCCCCCCCTTATCAACTAATGGTGTAGTTGATATAGATTGTATTGCCTACACGATTAGCCAAATAACCACTCTTTAACATCCTTAATTGAAATGCTCCTTGGTGGGGTCTAGGTTGCCCATGTAGATTTTCATAGGGGAGAAAAGGGTAGGCTGCATTGCCCAGGATGCACATGGGCATGTCAATGTCCCTGAACCAGGGAAAAAAGTGCTGGCATGCATCCTCTGGAAAGGCTTCTGTTCTGGAATACGTGGGCATCGTGCGCTTTCCCTGACCAACCAAAGTAAATGTCCATGAACCATCCCTTGTGGTCCATGAGGGCCTGCAGCACCATCAAAAAGTACCCCTTCCTGTTTTTGTAGCTGGAGGCATGGTGGTCGGGGGCCAGGATGGGGATGTGAGTGCCATCTATGGCCTGCCCGCATTTGGGGAAGCCCATGACAGCAAACCCAGCGATGATGAGGTCGAAATTCCTCAGGGTGGATGATCCTCTGCAGCAGAATGGTGTTGATGGCCTTGACCACCCCTCGGTATCCCATTCCAGTGCTTCACCACCCTCCTAGTAAAACAATCAAACCTGCATGAGCACAGCCCAATTATGGATTTCCCAACACTGAATTGGTACCTGACACAATGGTAGCTGTCTGGTGTAGCAAGCTTCCCCAGGGCAATGGCGATGCACTTCTGGAGGGGAATGGTGGGTCTCATCTGGGTGTCCTGTTGCCTGAGGGCAGGGGCGAGTCACTCACAGAGCTCTAGGAAGGTGGCCTTCTGCATGCGGAAGTTCTGCATCCACTGCTGGTCATCCCATTGCTGCATGATGTTGCGGTCCCACCAGTTGGAACTGGTCTTTTGTCACCAGAAGTAGCATTCCACGGTGTGCAGAGGACGGAGGGGAATTTGGTGTATCAGGAGCACCAGGACCTGGGTGAAGAAGTCCTCTGGTTTAGGCTGGTCATTGTGGTCCTGAATCACAACACGGGCAGCGTGAATAAACTGCATCATGAGGTGCAGCACGAGACCCGTGAGCCTGACACTGCTCTGCAGCAGCTCCAGCTCCACGTAGTCAGTACTGTGGCATCCACAAAGGCAACCAGAGCACGTGGTATGAGTTTGGTGTCCCACATGGGAGGAGGGCAGTGGAGAAGTGACATGTGAGACGCGGCCGTAGAGAGAAGCCCCTTTAAGCATGAGTCTCAGTTAGCCTCAGCAAGCAGTTACAGGAAGTGGCTATTCTCCTGGTGCCCTCTCCTGAGTGCTTCCAGGGGTTTTAAATGCAATGCAGGCTCCAGTCAGTGTTGTTTTTAAGTTTATTTCAAAATAGTTATTTTGGGAGATATTATTTGGAAATAACTTACTTCGAAATAACTTCCTAGTGTAGACATGCCCTTTGAAATCCTGAGGAATTCTTCCCATTTCTCAGCTATCTTAATAATTTGGGGGCCTACAGGTTTCAAGATTTCAGTTAGTATGTTGTCTTTGCCTCGTCAGCTCTCCTTTCAAGTCACATATGATTTGATCAAAGGACTAAAGATTAAAATGAGATAAAAAATTAAAGCACAGGAAAAGAGAATCATGGGGAAGAAGTGATGCAGAGTAGGTTCATAAACTCTGTGCTGATCCGCACACAGATGAGAAGTAATTTTTACATTAATGGAATGCCCTGTCCTAATTCATGCCTTATATGACTGCTTCTTGGTTTTGATTTTGCTACGTAGATTCCTAAATTACTGTACACTCTCTTACTCTCTGCTATTGTTCTTTACAGTGCAGCTGTTCAGTAACTGGAGACTTTTCTCCTTGTGATATATGCAATTCCCATTGCTATCAAAGGGCACGTCTACACTAGAAGCTTCCAGATTGAAGGCCCTGATTCTCGTGGGGGAATTTAATCACCCTGACATCTGTTGGAAGACCAATACGGCAGTACACAGGCAATCCAGGAAGTTTTTGGAGAATGTTGGGGATAACTTCTTGGCACAAGTTCTGAAGGATCCGACTAGGGGCCGTGCACAGCTTGACCTTCTGCTCACAAACAGGGAGGAACTAATAGGGGAAGTAGAGGTGGGTGACAACCTCAGAAGCAGTGATCATGAGATGGTAGATTTCAGGATCCTGACCAAAGGAAGAAAAGAGAGTAGTAAAATACACACCTTGGACTTCAGAAAAGCAGACTTCCACTCCCTCAGGGTATGTCTACACTACCCCCCTAGTTCGAACTAGGGGGGGTAATGTAGTCATATAGAGTTGCAAATGAAGCCCGGGATTTGAATTTCCCGGGCTTCATTTGCATAAAGCCGGCCGGCGCCATTTTTAAATGCCGGCTAGGTCGGACCCCGTGCCGTGTGGCTACACGTGGCATGGACTAGCTAGTTCGGATTAGGCTTCCTAATCCGAACTAGCTGTACACCTTGTTCCACGACCTAGCCGGCATTTAAAAATGGCGCCGGCCGGCTTTATGCAAATGAAGCCCGGGAAATTCAAATCCCGGGCTTCATTTGCAACTCTGTATGACTACATTACCCCCCCTAGTTCGAACTAGGGGGGTAGTGTAGACATACCCTCAGAGACCTGATGGGCAGAATCCCCTGGGATGCTTACATGAAGAGGAAAGGAGTCCAGGACAGCTGGCAGTATTTTAAAGAAGCCTTATTGAAGGCACAGAAAGAAACCATCCCAATGTGCAGCAAGAAAGGCAAACATGGTAGGAGACCGGCTTGGCTTACAGGGGAAATCCTTGGTGAACTTAAGCACAAAAGGGGAGCTTACAAAAAGTGGAATGGGTTACCTAGGGATGTGGTGGAATCTCCATCCCTAGAGGTGTTTACGTCTTGGCTTGACAAAGCCCTGGCTGAGTTGATTTAGTTGGAATTGGTCCTGCTTGGGCAGGGGGCTGGACTTGATGACCTCCTGAGGTCTCTTCCAGCTCTATGATTCTATGATTCTAAGGAGCATGCAGCCCCTTGCAACTTGTCGACTGCCCCCACGTGTGTACAGGGAAAGTGATGGAATTCACCTGAAGTACCTTAGCCAGGAGTGTCTGAGCCCTGGGAGACATCCTGGAATGGGGGGACCGGCTCCAGGTTAAGGATCAGATCTTGGCTGGCAGGCATGGTATCCTAGCTAGCTTACTCCTCGTCTTCCTTCACATCCTCACTCTTGTGGAGGCTGACTCCATTTATTTCGTGGCCAGAGTCAACAATGACGGGGCAGGGATAACTACCTCCTCCCTGCCAGGATGGCTTCCAGCTGCTCATGAAAGCAGCAGGTATGAAAAGCTGCCCCAGAATGGAAACTTTGCTCCCTGACCTTGGTGCAGGACTGCTGGAGCTCCTTGATTTTCATTCGCAACTGGTCCTGGGTCCTGCTGTCCCCCTTCTTGGCCAGGCTGACAGCTATCCGGCCATAGACCTCAGCATTGTGCCTCTTAATGCGGGAATCCTGAATGTTCATCTCCTCCTCCAGACCTCGATGAGATCCAGGATCTCCGCATCTCTCCAGGCTGGTGCCCTCCTTTGCCCCTGGCCAGGGGCATTAGAGGTTGCTGTGAGTGTGCTGGCACCTGTGGAACACAAAGGGAGCGCTGGGGTCAGCCATGACTTCACTAAAGGGTCCTGTGTGGCCCGGGGCTAGCAGGGCTCTCCTGGTGCCACAAGCCCTTTCCCTTCTGCCTGCAGCTTTAAAGTCTGCAGTAGAGGAGGAGCACTGGAGTTATCAGATGTGTGGCCAGATGGGCCAGAAGTGCAGCTGCCAAGAGGCCTCTGGAGGCTAATTATTTAGAAATAACAGCAGCTGAATATCCACACTACCACTATTTCAAAACAACAATTTCAAAATAGGTGTTATTCTTCATGACAGGGAGGCGTTATTATTTCAACATAACAAGTCTGTCATTTTGAAATAACGTGCTTGGTAGTGTGGATGCTCCACTTGTTATTTTGAAATAAGGGGTGTTATTTTAGAAGAATTCACTAGTGTAGACCAGGGCTAAGATGCAATCATAGCTACCCTATACAAAAATAAAGGCAACAAGTCTGATAGTGGCAAGTATCCCTGTATCTGTTTGCTACCTGCAGGCAATAAAATCCTTACTTCTATTTTGCTCAGTTAGCTTGTCAAAACAGTATCAGAGAGGTTTCTATCAACACTCATAAACATGTTTTTCATTGAGACAGATTCAGAAAAAATGCATTGAACAAATCATGGAACCATATGCTTTCATCGATTAAAAACCCTCCAAAAAAACCCAAACATTCAACACTGTGATCAGAACTGGCCTCTGGAAAATTCTGTAAAAGTTTGGCTTCCCCACAAGGTTTATAACTGCATGTCCAGTCTACAAAGACATGTCTGGTAAAACACTCTCAGGTGGGGGCCTTTCTAAATAATTCCTCATAGCTAATGGGTTGAAGCCCAGCAATGTGTTGGCATTGGTCCACACGAAAGTCGTTGAAGAACTCATATGTGAAACCCCTTTTGTGAATGACTGTGCTCCTCTCAGACTATGTCTAGACTACACCTCTCTGCTGACAGAGAGATGTAGATTAGGCACGTTGAAATTGCTAATGAAGCAGGGATTTAAATATCCAGTACTTCATTAGCATAAACATGGCCACTGCTTTTTTTTTTTTAAATGGAGCTTTTTTGGAAAAAAATAGCAGTCTAGACGGGGATCTGTCGAAAAATAAACCCTTTTTCGAAAGATCCTGTAAACCTCATTTTTTGAGAAATACAGGATCTTTTGAAAAAGGGTTTATTTTTTGACAGATCCCCATCTAGACTGCCGTTTTTTTCCGAAAAATCTCCATTTCTAAAAAAAGCGGTGGCCATGTATATGCTAATGAAGCGCAGGATATTTAAATCCCTGCTTCAATAGCAATTTCGACGTACCTAATCTACATCTCTCTGTTGGCAGAGAGGTGTAGTCTAGACACAGCCTCAGAGTGAAAGTGACCCACAGCTTAGCCTTGAGAGGTTCCCCAAGGCGATGAATAGGTTTGTCTTATCTTCAGCCTGGACAAAACTGAAGTCTTTTTCCAAACAGCCCTCTCAACCACTGCTACTGAACAAAACATCACCATTACAAAATTAAAGAGTGTCAAATCACTTTACACATCTTGATGATAGCACTCAGATGATGGTTCACTAGATCAAGAAATATCTAACTGAATATGAAAGGCAAGCCAGTCTTCTGGAAGACTTCACTATGGGATACTCAACTAGCATACTATTAAACTGTCAATGAAACTGATAATATACAATGTAGCAGCAATAAGATCCCAATTATACAGGTGTGAAACATGGATATTTTATCACAGACAAGATTTGGCAGCTTGAAAAATTACATCTGCACTATCTTCACACTATTTTGAAGTTCCAATAGGATGACAAAATGTCAAAAACTAACATCCCTGAAAAAGTAAACACAATCAGCATCAAGGCAATGACTATCAATGCCCAGCTTAGATGGACAGGTCATGTTCTCAGACTGGGCAATAACAGATTCCTAAGAAAAGTCCTCTGCAGTGAGCTAAAATGCACGAAGGGTAGTCAATGTAAATGCTTCAAAGATGTCCTTACACAGACTTTCAATTCCTTTGCCATAAATATTGATAACTTCAAAGACACAGCCAAAGTCAGACCTGAATGGAGAGCAACTCTCAGTTAAGTTTGCAAACACTTTGCACAAGACAGGTGCAAAACACTAATTTAAAAAGGGTCAAGTGTCATGACAGGTCTTTAGTGGGAGCCTACACATTCCCATGTGACATCTGTTTGTGATCTACATACTTGCAAATCAGACTATATAGCCACAAAAGAACACTAGAAATGCCATGACATAATAATTGATTATGGGGATAGCCATACTCTTGCCCTGTATGTTTATTTTATGTGTAAAAATTCACATTAAAAAAAGTGAAAAGAAGTTGGGGTGATTAATCTGTTATCCGTCATGACTAAGATGAAGAGATTTTAGCAAGACACTTTTACTGAAATAGAAACCTTCCAAACAAGAAATGTCAATCACATGAGATTTACTAACATTCCTGATAGCAATGACTTACTTATGATCCTACCCCATTAATATTATTAGGAATTCTGGCATTGATTTAACAGGAAACAGGATCATATCCTTAGGCCTTAATTCAGGAAAAGAGCTTAAACATGTCCTTAACTTTAAGTGTATGCTTAATTTTTATTGGTCCCAGTGGGGCATAACTACACACATACAGTAATGCATGTGCCTAAATGCTTTCCTGATTATGGATACTTTGCTGAATTGTGACCTTAAGGAAGATTCTTGATACTAATTAGCAGTTAAGAAGTCAGAACATGAGGAACGGACTGACTGGCCATAAAACAATGATATCACTGGGAAGAAAATTGACAAAAGGAAGAAATGTGATGTGCATTCCAAATAAATAAATGATGGATCAAGGTGTAGCCCAGTTTAGACAGAAGACAAGGTGGTTTGAAAGTATCTTGAATTTTGATACTGAAGAAGAAATAGTAAATGATTCAAGTTATGGTGAAAGCTATGTAATAGTATTGGATGGAAGAGACAAGTTGCCTTCTGTTTCTCAAGGAGTGGGTGTTCTCCAAGTCTAAAGTAAGTACTCTAATCATTATCTGAAAAATGGCAAGTACATCAATTAAGACACTTTCTTGAACGTAGCTAATTTAGGTTTTGAAAAATTGTTTCGGTGGCAAGTATGATTTGATCCCACTCTTTCAGCTGCCTTTGTTTTATCAGAAGGTAAGTGTATATATATTTTTGTTTAACAGTCCAGGGCACCTTATAAAAACAGTAATTGTTAACAGTTTACATATCTTTGTCAGTGCCCAAAATGATAAAGGATCAAGGAAATACGGCAGTTTCCTTGGAGAACTTTCTTTTAAAAGAGAGCTCACATAAGAACATGTTGTTTCATCATGATAAATTTTTCTCCTACTGAGCGCAATTCCTACACACCAAGAACCTTCTCTGCTCAATGTTCTGAAAGGGCAATTCATAAAGAAGTCTTCATATCTATAAAAGGATTACATATCTGTTCAGTAATTGTTATTCCTCAAGATATGTTGAATATGTCCATTCAGTGGTAGGTATCTGTTCTCCAGAGCCAGAGAACTTTTGCCACCATCTGAAAGTACAAATAGGCAGAGATGCTTTGACTGCAATTGGAAGTGTGCTCTTTAGAGGACAAGCAGGAGCGTGGGGCCACCTAGTGGAGGACACTAACTCATTTGGGGTGGGGAGGGCCAGTTTCTCCTGGCCTTGGGTCAGAAGGAGTGAGGTGGTTCCTCTGGCCCCGAGGGCGGGAGCGGGGAGGACTAGCTCTTCAGCTGCTGGGGGAGAGCAAGCTCTTCTGGCCCCACAGTTGCCAAGGGAGAGGGGGAGAGCCAGCTCCTTTGACCATGGGAGCACACAAAATGCCCCCCCCCCCCCCGCCTATGAAGTGGCCACATTTTTATTAGGCTGTGTCTACACTGCACCCCTTTTCTGGAAAAGGGATGCAGATTAGACACTTTGGAATAGGCAAATCCGCGGGGGATTTAAATATCCCCCGCGGCATTTGCATTAACATGGCTGCCGCTTTTTTCCGGCTTGGGGATAAGCCGGAGAAAAGCGCCAGTCTAGACGTGATTCTCTGGAAAATAAACCCTTTTCCGGAGGATCTCCTATTCCTACTTGAAAGTAGGAATAAAAGATCCTCCAGAAAAGGGTTTATTTTCCAGAGAATCATGTCCAGACTGGCGCTTTTCTCCGGCTTATCCCCAAGCCGGAAAAAAGCAGCAGCCATATTAATGCAAATACCGCAGGGGATATTTAAATCCCCCGCAGATTTGCCTATTCCAAAGTGTCTAATCTGCATCCCTTTTCCGGAAAAGGGGTGCAGTGTAGACACAGCCTTACTGTGCACACTCCTGACTCCAAAGCACTCACAGAAGAAAAAACTGATACCTGTTCAGTAACGTTTCTTTGAGATGTGTTGCACATGTGCATTCCACTTTAGCTAACTCGTAAGGGGTCTCATATGGAGACAGGATTAGAGTTTGTGTAAACAAGGCCTCTAGTACTTCTCTTCTAAATTTAGCATCATCCCTAGTGTCCTGGGAGACTGCATAACAAGTGCTGAATGTACAAACCAAAGACCAGGTGACAACTCTGCAAATGTCAGCAATAGGAACATGATCCAGGAAACCTGCTGAAGGTGCTTGTGCCCTTGTAGGATGCACTTAAACTCTGAGGTAGAGGATCCTAAGAAATGTCATAGCACAATCTAATGAAGGAGGAGATCCAGGAAAGTATCATTTGAAAGGTGACAGGCTTTCCCTTCATTCTATCAGAAAAAGAAAAGACAAATAGTTGAAGGAATAATGAAAATGCCTTAGTCCTGTCCCGATATAATGCTGACACCGTGAGTGTCCAAAATATTTTTCCTCATCTTTGTGAGCGTGAGTGTTGTAAAAAAGGTTAGCAAGTGTGTAAACTAAGTTATGTGGAAATTATAAATTACCTTGGCAAGAAATTTGGGGTGCAGACACGAACCAACTTTACATAAGAACATAAGAATGGCAGTACTGGGTCAGACCAAAGGTCCATCTAGCCCAGTATCCTGTCTGCTGACAGTGGCCAGCACCAGGTGCCCCAGAGAGGGTGGACTGAAGACAATGATCAAGCGATTTGTCTCCTGCCATCCCTCTCCAGCCTCTGACAAACAGAGGCCAAGGACACTATTTTATCCCCTGGCTAATAGCCTTTTATGGACCTAACCTCCATGAAATTATCTAGCTTCTCTTTAAACTCTATTATAGTCCCAACCTTCCCAGCCTCCTCTGGCAAGGAGTTCCACAGGTTGACTACGCGCTGTGTGAAGAAGAACTTCCTTTTATTAGTTTTAAACCTGCTCCCCATTAATTTCATTTGGTGTCCTCTAGACTTTTCAACTTTGTCCTTGTAAAAACCACAAGGGGAGAGTAACAGAGTTGTTTGCCATCTTAGCATTCCCTTGGGGCCAGAAATAACTCTGCAGCACGCTGCCTCTTCCCCTTTTCAAGGGAATGTTTCCAATTTATTCAATCCTTATATGCTGGCCCTCCAAACACCTGCCCTAGTTCAGTTCTCTCCCCTTTTAGGTAGGGAGTCATCAGCCCTTCTTTGCAGAAATTGGGGTTCCACTTCAATGTCTCTTTTCTTTTGCTCTTCTCAAGCTGCAAGTAAATGCTTATGTAAGCAGGGTCTGAACCACTGCTTCCAAAGCAGCCAGCTGGAAGGGGAAAGTTCTGGGTGTTGTTATGCTCACTCAGTTGTTTAGCCCTGCAAGATAATCAACTGTTGATATGTAAATACAGCTCATGCTGGAATGGGAAAGAGATGCTAGGTGTGGTTATATAAGTCCAGTACAGCCAGTGCTATAGGCCTGATGGACGGTCAATTGTTAGAATGGAATGTTGTGTATTGTAACTAATTTGGCTGTTGTGGGGTCACAAATCATGTTAACCCTCAATGTAGGAATTGTAAAATATGACCACCAGTGCTCGCAGGAAAGACACTGTCATTGTAAAGAGTCTCAGATGGACAAGCCTCCCTCTTCCACACTCCAGTGGACTGGATGGGGTGGGGAAGAGGAAAGGAGCTTGAACTAGCAGGCTACATGCTCTCCAGGTGTGAGCTGTAACACTGGTTAAACCTATCTCCCCCTCTCCCAGTTCTAGGGATAGACCTAAAACAGACTCCATAAGAAGTCTCTTTATTATTTTTAAATATTATTCCAGTGTAAGCTGGAATCTTTTGGCAAGCCTAGGCAGTGGCCAAGAGCTGAAATCAATGAGAAACTGACAAAGAGCTGAAATCTCTAGGTTTGGCCCACAGACAGACCCATTGCGGAAGCAGCAGCAGGTGGTAAAGCAGGGTGGCTGGCAGGAGCAGACATCTAGCAGGGTAGCTGGAGGGGGTAATTGGCGGGAGCGGACGGTCAGCAGGGCAGCTGGCAGGAGCAAGTGGCTGACAGGCAGCCTACTGGTAGCCGGTGGGAGCAGCAGTGAGTGGCAAATGGAGAGAGTGAAATGTGTCCTAACCCTCCCAAGGGTGAGGGATGAGCTCTGAAAATCACCTCTGAGCTCTGGTCTGCCCTGACCAAGGGTAGCAACTGTGAATGGGGTTCAGAGAAAGGTTGGGCATGTGAATGGGACACTTACCTTGCTTGACTTGTGAGCCTGAGAGACAAAGGACATTGCTCAACCCACTTGAACTGGGAAGTTTACTCGTGGTTTGGTTATGAACTCTGTTTGTGGTGTTTTCCCAAGTTAATGCCATGTTACCTCTCTCCGGGTATGTCAACACTACAGCACTAATTCGAACTAACTTAATTCGAATTAGTTAATTCGAACTAAGCTCATTCGAACTAGTGCATCTAGACCTAAAAACTAGTTTGAATTAGCATTTTGCTAATTCGAACTAGCATGTCCACATTGAGTGGACCCTGAACGGAGGTTAAGGATGGCCGGAAGCAGTGCCGGCAGGGCATCAGATTAAGACTTAGAGTGTGAAGCTGCTGTCTCAGGCTAGCCGAGGGCTGTGCGTAAAGGGACCCAACCCCCTCCCCGGACAGACAGTTCTCAGGGGTTCCCCGCTCGCTTGTCTAACTTGATGAGGGACAGCAAAGCAGTCCTGGCTTGGAGTGCCCTGAATGCCCACACTCGGCACATCACAGCACTCGGCCATCAGCTCGGCTGCACTTGCCACTGGCTGCCATCTGGGGGGGAGGTCAATCGGGGGGCTGCAGGAGAGCTTCCACCCTGAGGAGCCTGCAGAGCCACCCCAGTCCTCCCCATCGGGGGCTCGTACCCCATTCCTCCCTCACCTCCTTCCACTTACCCTTCCCTAGCCCCCCTTCCTGATGTACAAAATAAAGGACACGTGTTTAAAAATAGAAGCGCTCTTTATTTAACAAAACTCGGGGTGGGGGGGATTAACCTCTGGGGAGATTGGGAAAAGGAGGTGGGAGAGGGGACGAGAGAGGGTGGGAGAGGGGAGGGCAACTAAAATGATCAGGGGTTTGGAACAGGTCCCATATGAAGAGAGGCTAAAGAGACTTGGACTTTTCAGCTTAGAAAAGAGGAGACGGAGGGGGGACAGGATAGAGGTCTCTAAAAGCAGGAGTTGGGTGGAGAGGGTGCATACAGAAAAGTTCTTCATTAGTTCCCATAAAGAAGGACTAGAGGACACCAAAGGAAAGGAATGGGTAGCAGGCTTCAAACTAATAACAAAAAGTTCTTCTTCACAAAGCAAATAGTCAACCTGTGGAACTCCTTGCTGCAGGAGGCTGTGAAGGCTAGAACTAGAACAGAGTTTAAAGAGAAGTTAGATAAATTCATGGAGGTTGGGTCCATGGAGTGGTATTAGCCAGGGGGTAGAAATGGTGTCCCTGGCCTCTGTTTGTGGAAAGCTGGAGATGGATGGCACGAGACAAATGGCTTGGTCATTGTCTTCAGTCCATCCCCTCCAGGGTACCTAGTGTTGGCTGCTGTTGGCAGACAGGCTACTGGGCTAGATGGATCTTTGGTCTGACCCAGTACAGCCATTCTTATGTTCGTATGTTCTAAGCTCAGGGCTCAGGGTCGGGGGTTTCACTGGACCACCCTGATTTTCATGGAAACCTGCTCCTGGGTGGCCAGGCTGGCAACTATCCTGCCCTAGACGGCTACTTTCCTGTGTCTAGTGTGGAGGTCATGGATGAGGTCCACGATCTCCGCACTAGACCAGGTGGGAGCCTGCCTCTTGCGGACCTGGGCAGGCTCCAGGGAGACGCCAGCCTGCTCCCGGGAAGAGGCGGAGGGCTGGGTGGCAGCGGGTGGCTGGCTCGTGCCATGCCAGGTGCAGGGTCTGCTGGCTGGGTGCTGGCAGGCTTGCACCTGGCACGTGCACCGTAGCCAGACCATGCCCCTTTAAGGGCTCCAGGGATGGGAGGGGGACAGACAAGTTTCCCTGGTGGTGCCCAGAGTGGCCACCAAGGCACGCTGGGGAGGGCTAGCCTCCCACTAGTTCAAATTAAGTGGCCACACAGCCCTTAATTCGAACTACTTAATTCGAACTAGGCGTTAGTCCTCGTAGAATGAGGTTTACACGCTCTAAGTTTAAGCGCTCTAAGTTTGAACTAGCGGTTTGCCTGTGTAGCACCTATCAAAGTTAATTCGAACTAACGGCTGTTAGTTCTAATTAACTTTGTAGTGTAGACATACCCTCTCTCTGTCATTAAAAGTTTCTTTTCTTCGCTCAGACTCTGTGCTTGCAAGTGGGGAAGCATTGCCTCCCAGAGGAACCCGGGGGGCAGGGGGGTGTGAATTTCTCAGGCTACTGGGTGGGGGCTTGAGCCAATTCTGTGTGGGATGGATGAAAAGGAACACCTACATATTGAACCTGGCCTTGGATGCTGCTGGTGCTACCTGGCAGAAGGGTTACACTTATGTAGTCATTGGGCCAGAAACAGATTCAGAATGGCTCTGTTGCCTGGTGGGGAAGGCATCTGCCTGGGAGGCTGGAATCCCAGGTTGTGGTGTGCTTGCTCCAATGACTCTTTTATAATTTATCCACAGTGGAACACCTTCAACAGGAGAGACTGGGGGAGCCTGATCTATGAATATCTTTTAGCTCAGTGGCTAGAGCCCTGCTCAAATTCTTTCTTCCCATTAAGCAGGAGGGAGAACTGAACCTTGATCTGCCACAATCTATATGAGTGCTTTAATCAGTGGGCTAAAAATTAGAAGGTGGGTAGTAGTATTACGCAGTATGATTTAATACATCCTGATAGCAATTGTGGGAAAGCTTTATTAAAGAAGAGAATCTTGCAAAATGTTCTCAAGGCAGTCAGATTCTGGATTTGCTTTATCTCCTGGGGAATGTTATGCCACAGTTGAAATCTCTTCAAGCTTTTTCTGTTTTCATGTTTCATCCTCAGATACATTTTACATGTTTCATCCTCAGTTACATTGTCAGATACATTTTCCCGGAGAAGGGAAGTTGTCTTGGTATGTCATGGATGAAGATGTGATCCTGGTGTAGTTGCATCTTCAGACTTGATGGCTTTGCATATTAGGAGCAAAGACTTGAACTGACACTGACAGTAGACTGCAGCCAGTGTTGAAATCAGATCACAAGGGCAATATGCTCACAGAACTGGAACCATTTTGCACAAACTGGAGCCTCTATTAGGGTTGCCAGATGGTTTCAACAAAAATACCGGACACACTTGACATTACATCACAATCTACATCACATCTTATTTAGAAAATACCGGACATTTATATTTTCTCAATTCGTTTCCTGAACCTAAAGCTCAAATACTGGACTGTCCGGTTCAAAACCGGACATCTGGCAACCCTAGCCTCTATACTACTTCGATTTTAAGACCTAAAGACAGCAAGCTGCTATAATCATTTCTTTAGGTAACAAATGCATGAATCAGAGACCGTGAGACAGTTCCTGTTCCCTAATGTTACCTACTAGTCTAAGCTTAGTGAGGAGTCAAACAGGACCTTGAGGCTTCACATCACTTTGAATTATTTAAAAACAGATTTTAGCTGAACTAATGCAACTTTTGTGTAAGGACTCAGAAAGACAACTCTGCACAGGTTTTACATCCATTCATACACAGTTCATGGTTAGAAAATGTTTTATTGTTTTCAGCATCTGTAAGGGAACTTACTTAAAAAAAACCCTTGGCATTTGCAGAATCTAAATCTTTCAAGTGGGCCAAATCCAGCCTATACACTTGGGGCTGTGTCTAGACTGGCATGATTTTTCACAAATACTTTTAACGGAAAAGTTTTTCCGTTAAAAGTATTTGCGCAAGAGAGCGTCTATACTGGCATGTGCCTTTGTGCAAAAGATTTGCTTTTGCGCAAAAGCATCCGTGCCCAGTGTAGACACTCTCTTGCACAAGAAAGCTCCGATGGCCATTTTAGCCATCAGGAGTTCTTGCACAAGATATTAACCTGTAGAATAGTGATAGAAATGTAGCCGTGTTAGTCTGGGGTAGTTGAAGCAAAATGCAGGACAATGTAGCACTTTAAAGACTAACAAGATGGTTTATTAGATGATGAGCTTTCGTGGGCCAGACCCACTTCCTCAGATCAAATAGTGGAAGAAAGTAGTCACAACCATATATACCAAAGGATACAATTAAAAAAAATGAACAAATATGAAAAGGACAAATCACATTGCAGAACAGAAGGGGGATGCGGGGGGGTGGGAAGGGGGAGGAAGGAAGGTAAGTGTCTGTGAATTGCTGAATTCACAGACACTTACCTTCCTTCCTCCCCCTTCCCACCCCCCCGCATCCCCCTTCTGTTCTGCAATGTGATTTGTCCTTTTCATATTTGTTCATTTTTTTTAATTGTATCCTTTGGTATATATGGTTGTGACTACTTTCTTCCACTATTTGATCTGAGGAAGTGGGTCTGGCCCACGAAAGCTCATCATCTAATAAACCATCTTGTTAGTCTTTAAAGTGCTACATTGTCCTGCATTTTGCTTCAAGATATTAACCTGTCTGTCTACACTGGCCCTCTTGTGCAGCCTGGTCCCGGGAAGAGGCGGAGGGCTGGGTGGCAGCGGGTGGCTGGCTCGAGCCATGCCAGGTGCAGGTTCTGCTGGCTGGGTGCTGGCAGGCTTGCATCTGGCATAGGCACCGTAGCCAGCCCGTGCCCCTTTAAGGGCTCTAGGGCCGGGAGGGGGGTGGAAGAGTTTTCCTGGTGGTGCCCAGAGTGGCCACCAGGGAAAGCTGGGGAGGGCTAGCCTCCCACTAGTTCGAATTAAGTGGCTACACAGCCCTTAATTCGAACTAGTTAATTTGAACTAGGCGTTAGTCCTCGTAGAATGAGGTTTACCTAGTTCGAATTAAGTTCACCGCTAGTTCGAATTAAGTTCGAACTAGCAGTTTGCATGTGTAGCGCCTATCAAAGTTAATTCGAACTAACGTCTGTTAGTTCGAATTAACTTTGTAGTGTAGACATACCCTTGAGTAGTTGCGAACTGCCTGCCTGGTAGACACACTCACGCATCATGAGCACATCTACCAGCCAGGCAGTTCACAGCTACGGACTGATACACCTAATAATAATAAAACTTACCTAATTAGAAAATACTGGACATTTTATAAGTCTGGTATTTTCTCAATTTGTTTCCTGGACAGAACCTCAAATACCGGACTGTCTGGTACAAAACTGGACACCTGGCAGCCCTAGCCCTCCTTGCATCTTTCCTTTAGCCAGATAACCTACCCCCAATCTGCTTCAGGAAACCCATGCGGCCCCGGGTCCCCCAAGCCCTGGCACAGGCTGGGGAGGATGCAGCTGAGTGAAACACTGAAAATTTATTCATTTTTAATTTTTTTATATGCATTTATATTTTTGGGCTGCAAAAAACAGTAATGGAAAAAAAATGGGTTCCAACTAAAGTAAAAAGTTTGGGAAACCCTGGTCTAGCCAGCTTTCTATCCATCTTACAGTCCATTTATCCAATCCATATTCCCTTAACTTGCTGGCAAGAATATTGTGGGTGACCGTATCAAAAGCTTTGCTAAAGCTGGCACTGGGGGCTTTGGGAGGACCAGAAACATCTTATTTGAATATTCATAATTTGCTTAATGATATGTAAATATTCAAATGATTGTTACCAGTCCTCCAAAAGCTGGATTTACTGGTCCCCGTGTCAAAAAGTTTGGGATTCCCTTCCCTAAGCCACTCTCAAAAGCAGTCTATGTGTAATCAAATCTCATTGTTCAAAAATATGCAAATTATACTGAAAATTTGTTTGACTTTGCTATCTGAACTCCATTAAGGTATTCAATGCATACCAGTCATTTCAAAGCTACCAGCTTCCAAATATTTTTAATAACATTAACTTTACATTTTTGTCTATCAGTAGCTGACAGAAAATATCAGCTAAAATTTTGATGCTGACACGAGACATGTTTTTATTTCATCCATAACAGATGGGATTTGCATCAAACTAAGGCTCCATTATGCATAAATGTTAACATGGGAACACAGGAATTACATACTAGATCAAACCAGTGGTCTATCTAGTCCTGCATTTCATCTTCAATCATGAACCCTGAAACATTCGGTTTAATATTGCTTTTTAATTTTGTTAGCATTAGCATTTATAACTCTGGGTTTTTTTAATCTCTATATGAATGTCCAATCTTTTTTAGTCTTGCAGAGTATTTTGCCTTAATGACACCTCATAACAATGAAATCCACAATTTAATTATTCATTGTTTGTAAAGACTATTTCCTTTTATTTGTTTTGACTTTGTTTTGACTTTTTTATTTCATTCAATAACTTCTTAGTCATTTTTTATGAAAAAGGGAAAAGCAAAGCTCCTGATTTCTACACCATTCATTCTTCACATATATCATGTCCTACCTTATTCATCTTGTTTCCAAGGTTAATTAGTAATTTTTGCAATCTCTTTTCACATGAAAGTTTTGCCATAACCCTAATAATTTTCCATTGCTCTTTTCAGAACCCTGTCTAATTCTGCAATATTCTATGCCATTGAATATGTATCTGTAACTTGCCACCCTTTCAGGAAGTAGGAACTGCCTCAACAGCTTTCAAAATAAATGACTGGAATGCAGGCTGAAGGGGCAAATTTTGCTGAGGGCTCAAATATCACCAGCAAAAAAAAAAAAAAAGTTTCACTTCCATCCTTCTGATGTAAATTAATAGCAGCACAGTGGTACTTCTTTGCCTATGTATTTAACCACACAAAAGAGGTCTGGTCTTTTGGCTTTCTGTGGATGCACAGCAAAAACATTAATAATGTCTGTGTGCAAACAGAGGCGTAAGAGTAGGAAGCACCCCGGGTGTGAACTAAAGGCACAAAAACTTGGCAGTGTCTCCTGGCTACAGCTGTTTATAGAATCTCTGAAGTTTATTTCCTGTCCTGTCATCTGACCACTCTAAAACATCCACAGCACTACTGCAAGCCAACAAGGATTTTTTTTAACTGAGAGCTCCCTGAGTAGCCTTTAATATAATAGAAGCAGTTATATATTTTGAATCAAAATGAGTTATCCATAAATATTCAAATATAGTGTAGAACATGTTTACTTTGGGACCTAAATATTTTGCAACTATACTTTTGAACTACATTTTCTGCAGAAAAAATTGTTTCTGGGCACAAATGGTTAGTTTCAGGCCAAAACATTTTTTGGTCTTCTATGACTGAGTTGTAAACCTTTAAAAATATGTTTATAATGGAAACGCTGACAAGATAACTGGATATTGTTATAATGTCATGTTCACAATATCCAATTACCTTTTGTAGTAGCACAACCCAGTTATAATGATGATGGCTAGTTCTGAGAGACATGCTGCAAGGAATACAGCACCACAACACCTTATTGTGTGCAATTAATAAAAAGAAATAAGAAAGGCAGAGTAGTTCTGAACCATGTAATGTTATTTACTTGCTTCCTGATTCCTACTAACTGTGTACAATATTATTTAGTGATCAACAACTGTCTCTTGTTGCAAGGGTGCTTTCTGATTTTGTATTATGCTCCTTTGTGAAAGGTTTAAATAAGTCTAAAAAGTTCTCAGAATATTTTTGTCTTAGGTAATAATTTCCAAACACATTCTTAACCATGTGCAATGAATCATATATATATATATATATATATCCTTCTAAGATCAAATAATGATGTAGGAAAAAATTAAAAATCCTTTCACTTAGAGAATCTGAGACAATTTATCTGGCAAATAGCAAATTAACTACAGTGCAAACTCCTTCAGAATTGGAAACAATGCAATGTTCTTTCTCATTACGTACTTGGAAATGGAGGAATAAATCTCTTGGTGCTTGTAACCAAGGTGAAACAGATGCCTTCTCATAAATACACATTCATAATGCTTTTATGCAGTTTCTGGCTCTAATAGTTGTAAGACCCCCACAGGGTCTTACTTTTCTCTTGCAGTTTCTGGACCTGAGTATATTTTTCCTTATTCCCCTTCAATAAATGTAACAAGTGAATCACTATTTTTGCTGTCATTTGAACAAGTGATACAGAAGGTGTTTACTGCAAATATGAAAGGATCTCTACAAACCAGTGTAGCACTGGTAACTCAGCTACCTCCCGCCTACCGATGCTTCTTGTAGGTGAGATGAAATCACCACAATGGTCCCTTCCGACCTTGGGCTCTATGAGTCTAGTCATGACTTACTACCCGAGAAATTCAAAGTTGTGCATATGCGGTTTAACTGCAGGGCAGGATCGGGCCCGGCACCCCCGAGGGCCCGTTGCTTCCGGCAGGGGAGCAGAGGGAAGCAGTTGACTCTACAAAACAACCCCCGCGACCGGCCGGCGGCTGCAGCACGGTACCCGCCACGAGGCAGGACTGCACCCCCGGGGCAAGGGTACGGTCGGACCGGCAAGGGGCGCCCCGCAAGCACAGCGAGAGGCTGTCAGCACGGACCACGCAGCGGGCATCCCGCCCCCCGACGGGCGGAAGCCGGGCTGGAGCCGGGTCCCCGCTCCCGCTAGCCAGGAGGGAAGGGGGCAGGGCGGCCCGGCTCCCACCGCGCGCAGCCCCAGGGGACGCAGCACAGGACGTGCATCACACCCACGCCATGGCTCACGTCATCCCCCGCCTCCCCCGCACGGCTCGCTCCACGTGCGCCTCCCATCCCCCACTGCCCATGCCGGGGATTCTCCAGTCCGGCCTGACGTCATTCCCATGCTGCATCGGCGCCGCCCCCTCTCCGGCCGCCATGTTGGGGGTGGGGGCGCGGTGCGCGCAGAGCCGAGCCGCCCCCGCCGGCCGGCCGCCGCAGTAGCAGAGCCAGTTCCTGCGCCGCCGTCGCGCTCTATGGGCCGGCGGAGGGGGCCAGCGGGCTCGGCAGCGCGCTGCCCCTGAGGCCGCCGGAGCAGTAGCCGCCGCGGAGCCGGGACATGAGCAGCGGTTGCGAGCGGCAGCGGCTCCCCGGCTAGCGGGCGCGGGGTCATGGTACCGTTCGCCCCGCTGGAGGACGCGGAGGAGCCGGAGCCTTGCCACAAAATGGAGCTGTGCGTGAGCGGCGGCGAGGTCAGTGCGGGGCCGCTCGGCGGGGGTTGGGAGCCGCGCAGTGGGGATCGGGACGCCGGGCGGGCACCTGCTGCCTCTGTCCGCTCCCACGCGTGGGTCTAGCTGCTGGGGGGGAGGGGCGGCGGAGCCGAGAGCCTGGAGTTGCCCGAGTCTAGCAGCCCCCATTTGCCCCCGAGAACCCACCCGGCCCCCACCCACCCCGAGGCAGTTCCCATTTGCCCCTGCTCTGAGACTCCGCCCTCACCTGCGCCCCTCCTCCCCCACCACACACCTCTCAGCGAGCCCACTAGTTCCATCCTGATCCGGTGCCAGAAATCTCTCCCTACTCCAAGAATCGCTCCTCATCCCAATCGTGCCTAGCCCAAAGAATGTCCACTCCTGTCTGTCCACATCTCCTCCCCCCAACTCACTGCACCCCCACCAAGAGACTGTCGGCCCCTACCTGCTCCCCTGAGAGCCTTCCTGATCTTCCCTGCTAGAGCCTGCTGTTCCCAGTCAAAGTCTATCAGTCTTCCCTCAGAATCCTTCTTGCACACTCCCTTTAGTCTCTCGGAGAGCCTACTTGCAACTCATTCGGATGCTGTCCCAGCCCATGTATCTCTCTCCCCTTGGTCCAGCTGCCATTCTCTGAAGACTGCCTGTCCCATGCTGGTCTTGCCTTTCCCAGCTGCTGTCCCCCTAAGAGTCTATCTGCCTTCACCCCTAGATCTGGCTGTGACTGTTTCCCTTATACTTCTGGCCCCCCAGAGATAACATCTCACCTCAATCCTGCTGCCTGAAACAACCCAGCCAAGTCCCTCTTGTCCCTTATCCCAGTTCTCCTACCCCCAGACATCCTCTAATGTCCATCTCTTCTTCATCTTAATTCTATTGCCTTCTGCCATACCGCCTAAAACCATGGTGTCCAACTAGTTCTGAAGCAAACTAGCCACACTCAACCAACCATATAGCCACATGTGCTAGTGGCTAGTGTGTTGGACACCACGGACCTAGAACCTACTGAGTCCTCATCCTGATGCTGCCATCCTTAGCCAAACCTACATCTCAGCTACAGTCTGTTTGAACCTACTTACCGTAAGTTACCTCTGCGGTCATTACCCTGAACCCTCCATTTCTGAGTCCTCAAAGTGCCCACCAACACATCCCTTAAACTACTACCCGGAGGCCTGTCATTTCCTAAACCACCACCTTGAACTCTTTCCATCTCCTTCAGTTAACTGTCACCTCCTTATACCTAGAACTCTCTTGGTTACTTTTTCTAGGCTCAGCGGGAGTGACAAGTCTCTTCTTTCATGTATTTATGCTACCTGTAACTTGTGCAAAGTTATAGCAGTGTTAGCTTCTCTTCAGATGAATTAATGGTCATTGAGTGAGAGATGTTAATTTGGTGTGGTGCAGAGTTCTGTGTGTATTTAATTCAACAATTGCCACGCTACAGGTTGGACCTCCCTGGGCTACGCCCCCCCCCGGACCAGAATGGTTCTGGATGAGGGATTTTTCTGGAATAAGGGAGGTCATTTCAGGCCTCCCACCTCAGGTCTCTTCACCCGTTTCCTGGCTCTCCCTGCAACCCAGATGAGCCGTGCACTGGCTCCTGGTACTCTCCCGCAGCACAGCTGAGCTGCGCACTCTTCCTGCCACCCTACCCCAGCAGCCTAGCTCAGCTGTGCATGCTGGCTCCTGACGCTGTCCCGCAGCACAACTGAGCTGTGCACACTTCCTGCCCTGCCCTCCCCTAGCAGCCCAACTGAGCCCTGCGCAGGCTCCCGGGCCCCCACCCTCTTGCAGCGTGCCGGGACTTTCTGGCCCTGGGATATCCATGGACATGCCAGATCATGGATGTTGCCAAACCAGATAATCCTGGATTTTAGAAGTGCAGCCTGTATTAGCTTGTGGTGGAGAAAATGTTGATTGGTATTGGGCTTTCTATAAGGTATCCTGATAATTTAAATACTCTTGCTGTTACCATTTTGTTAGAAATTTATTTGGGCTGTTCTGATGGCACAATTTTACTTATTAGCCTGTATTTTTGTGTCAGCATTCTGGCAGGTGCTACTATCACATTTCTCATTAAAAAACCATATAGTACATACCAATTAGTGATTTATGGGGAAATCTGAGGTGAAGTAAGTAGTTTCACAGAAAAATCAAATAAGCTCTTGCTAGAGGAATTGAAATATTTCCTCTTAAACAGGAGCCAGGCCAGAAGGGAGCACAAAATGTGTTTGAGCTGCACTGTGAAATCTTTAAATTTATTTTAGTATTGTATCTTGTAGTATGTGACAGCTCAGTGTTATTAATTTTATACACTTAAATGTGAAATATCAGAAGTGTATTGGGGCCTGGATTTTCCAAAGTTGTCAGGTAATGCAGTTGAACTGAATGATATATGTCAGAGGGATTGATTTAATGTTGAAGAAAATTTATATGTTGAAAATGTTTTCTAAGTAAAGCTTCTAACAGCAGGCCTAACTCACTACATATGCTTCAGAGGGGTAGCTGTGTTAGTCTGTAACTGGAAAAACTTAAAAAACAACGAATTGTGTAGCAGTGCCTTAAAGACTAACAAAACATAAAGATGGTATCATGAGCTTTTGGGAGCACAGCAGGCTGTTCTTAGTGAGACTGTATGTGTGGATGTACTACTAACATTCATAAAATAGGCCTTGGATATTAGTTTGGAGAGAATGTGGAACTATTTCATTTCTGGGACTTTGCATAAATGGTATTATCTGATAATTCACATTTATACTTGAAAAGGTATGTGTCAGCCAACGGTCAGGGCAGTGAGTGGGGTGTGTGTGTTATACACCCGAGACTTCAACTGCTGAGACTGGGGTCCCTTGCAGCGGGCAACCTGGAGGAGGTTGACGGGCGCCCCAATTCTGCCAACCGACGGTCAGGGCAGTGAGTGGTGTGTGTGTGTGTGTGTGTGTGTGTGTGTGTGTGTGTGTGTGTGTGTGTGTGTGCGCCGACGGTCAGGGCAGTGAGTGGTGTGTGTGTGTGTGTGTGTGTGCGCACGCGTGTGTGCGCGTGCTATACACCCGAGACTTCAACTGCTGAGACCGGGATCCCTTGCAACGGGCAACCTGGAGGAGGTTGATGGGTGCCCCAATAAGTTTACAGGGAGAGCTTATAACACCTCAGATTTTAGCTTCTAGAATCCAAGATTCCTTCCCAGCGGGCAGCCTTAGGGAAAGACTGAGAGATGCCCCAATGGATCTGTCACCTGGGAGTGACACACATCCAAACGCCCAAGCTCTCCCTATACCTGTCCCTTATGACTTGCTGAAGTTCTTTTAAATTGTGCTTGGTTCTGTTACAGCAACTGAAGGAGTCAGGTTAAAGCTTAAACAGTTACTATTTTATTGTTACAGGGTAAACTTGTTAAATGCTACTACTGTGTTACAGATAACACAGTCACTACAAAGGACAGGACAGAAATTACACTAATAAGTCACTAATAACTACCATGAAACCCTTTTGGTTCTCTGAGCTCTTATTAAATGCATGCAAAATAGACACCTAGCAGGTATATATTCTCTTTCCTGCGTTCCAGACTTGGCGTGACCAGCGTCTTTCTCTCAATCTCTCGGGAAGAAGTAGGGCGAGGTTGGGCGTCCCACAGACCTCGGGAGACAATCAATACCTGCCAGCAGGTATAGATGATTGGAGCTCAAATGGGGTGGGCTACTAAACCCTCTTTATACCCCTTGGGTCACATAGGCTTCTTCCTGGTCTCAAGTGGCCAATTAGGAAAAATGGCTTTGAATGCCAAGTTTCCCACGAAGGGTGCAAAGCATAATTCACACCTGGGAAAATGCAGACAATGGGCACCTCTGGTATGTGATGGGCGAAGATTCCTCTTCTGGGACAGTGCAGGCATGTCAGTTACTGATACTAGCCATCAGGGCTCCGGGAGGCTCCGGGTCATCAGCTAGCCCATTTACTGTCTGGTTTCTGTTTATGGTAGAGTCAGGGACAGGCAGCACACCTGCGTTCCCAGGGCATCAAAGGCTGACTGCCTTTCTCTTTCTCTCGGGGGGGGGAGCAGGGGAACAAGATGGGGTTCATGTCTGGCTACAGTATGATACTTTATTTTGGCAAGAAAACCAGAGGGAGCCTTTACAGATGGCCCCCGACTTGTGATGCGATCGGTTCCTGGGGAAGCGCCACAAGTTGGGGGCATCGTAACTCAAACCCACATTTGTGATAGGTGCCATGTGCAGTCGTAAATGTGGGCCGAGGATGTAAGTCGGGGGGTTTTGGCCCCTTCCTCACTTGCAACCATTTTTGTAAGTGCGGGGGGTCGCAACTCGGGCTCTTGTAACTTGTGGGTTTCCTGTAACTCAATTGTATTTTATTCTTTCTCTGTTAGTTGTGTCTCTACAGAGTAGTGTTTCTAAGCATTGTAATTACCATACATAGCTGTACAAATGCTTAAATATTGTTGTGATTTTCAATACTTAATCATGGTCTATGTATCTTTAGTAATTTAGAAAATACTGTTATGATAACTACAATGGATGTCTAGATAAACACATTCCATTACCTGCTGCATAAAGATTGTTTCCACTAGTTTGTTAAAATAATAATTGCATCTCAAGCAGTATATCTTTCTTATTCTTCATGATAGCATGTACATTTTTCATGCTATCATTCATGTGTCTTCAACTAATACTATAATGTCAATATGTTTAAGAAAAGTGAAATTTGGATGTTATAGATAACATTACATAAACTTGCAAATCTTGTACATTCACTTGGTGTAGTCTCTTACAATTTGACAAATATTGCTGGGTTTTTTAAGTAGACATTCTTTGACTGTGTTCCTGTGTTCAGTTTTAGTTTTCTACAAACATTCTAGCACAGTGGTTTTTTTAACCTGTGGGACGTGTACCCTTAGGGCAGTGTTTCCCAAATGGGGTTCCACGGAACCCCACGGTTCTGTGAAGTGAAAATAAGGGTTCCGTGAGAAAATTCCATTACAATCACGTTTTATGGTTTTTAAAAATTAATCATTAATATTTAATGCATATTCGTTTTTGAGCTTTATTATTTGTGCACATTAAATGTGATTATTGTTTTTAAATATGTGCCATTAAACTAAATGTTGATCTCATGACCTTGTTTAGCATTTGTTTATTACTATCTTCCAGAGTTGTTGACTCGAGTCCCACGGCTTGAACTGAGTCCTACTTAATTCACCTAGGTGACTCTACTTGAAACGACTCGGGTTCATTGTTTGTGACTTGAGACTCGACTTGAGACTTGCTAATTTTGTGAAATCGACTTGGTGAAAAAATTGTCTGAAAATGCTGATATTGATGGCTTGTACAAAAGTGACTTGAAATTTTTTTAAATTAAGACTTGAGACTCGACTTGGGACTTGAACTGTAGTGACTTGAGACTCGACTTGGACTTGACAATGATGACTTGAAGACAACACTGCTATCTTTACTTTTTTGTGGTCTATTTTTTCAGCTCCATCTATAAGGGTATTTCTACACTACTCCATATACAAGGGTAGTTTGAACTAGGGTGGCTAATGTAGGCATTTGAACTTGCGAATGAAGCCCAGGATTTAAATATCCTGGGCTTTATTTGCATGTTCCCGGGCGCCGCCATTTTTAAATGCCCCGTAGTTCAAACTACCTGCCCGCGGCTACACGCGGCATGACCTAGGTAGTTCGAATTAAAGCTCCTAATTCGAACTACTGTTACTCCTCATTGCAATGAGGAGTAACAGTAGTTCGAATTAGGAGCTTTAATTCGAACTACCTAGTCCGTGTAGCCATGGGCAGGTAGTTCAAACTACGGGGCATTTAAAAATGGCGGCTTCATTCGCAAGTTCAAATGCCTACATTAGCCACCCTAGTTTGAACTAGGATAGCA
Source organism: Pelodiscus sinensis (assembly GCF_049634645.1). NCBI lineage: Eukaryota > Metazoa > Chordata > Testudines > Trionychidae > Pelodiscus > Pelodiscus sinensis. Next base: position 16,243,098 of record NC_134723.1, read on the forward strand.
GTGTAGACATACCCTAAGACTGTTGTTAGGGGTTCCACAAAATTCTTTCAAGTTTAAAAGGGTTCCGTGGCCAAATAAAATTGGGAAACACTGCCTTAGGGGTACGTGTGAGAAGTCTGGGGGGAGGTACGTCAACAATTGCCTGTCAAATTGAATGTTCAAGCCCGGACGTTGACAGCTGCTCTGCGCAGGCGCTCCAGCGCCTGGAGGCAAAAGTGTGTGGCTGCAGCGGCGGCGACAGCTCTGGTGAGACCCAGGCATTGGGTTGAGGGAGGAGGGCTGGGGGTTCCTGGCTCTGCCTCAGGAGTGTAACGAGGGAGGTTGGGGGGGCAGTTGCCCCTGGGCGCCATGCTAGGTTCCAGGGTGTGGAGGGCAGGGTGGGGGCTGGCCGGCTACTGCCCCATATGGTGCCGGCGGTGCCCCCGGCAAGCTCCCCGTGCCCCTCTATCAAGCGTATGGTTTGGGACAGCCACCGGCCCCTGCCCACTACACCTAAGTGCTACTCTCACCGCTCATTGGAGCAGGGCTGAGCGGCTCAATGGAACAGCAGGTGCAAGACGGGGCCAGGGACCCCAGCTCCAGGTGGCATGGGGGAAACAACCTGCAAAGCACTACCCACCCCGGGGACTAGTTCCTCAAGGACCTGGAGCCCCTACCCATATGCAGAGCCCCTCTGTGCACCCAACTGCTCCGCTCCTTACCTGCAGATGTCTCTGGGTCACTGTCAGGATTCCAGTTTGTGTCCCCAAGCTTGGGCTAGTTTGAGGTATGCAAAATTTTGGGTAACCAAGTTTTGAATACATGCAGCATTTTTGGTCTGATAGTATTGTGCCCATATCAGTTACTGTTGCTAGATAATTTAAATTTTTAGTGTAAATACATATCAGTCTGTGGGAGGGAAAGGACATTGGGTTAGAGCAGGGGTATGGGGGCGCCTGTCTCTGGGGGAGGGAAAGGGCATTTTGAGTGTGTGAACATTGTAAGTACTTAGGGGTACTCTTTTTAATATTCCCCGCTCCCCTCCCCCCACACAAAGGGGTACTTTATAAAAAAGGTTGAGAAACTGTTTGAGCGCATAAGACAGGTTTTAGTCTAAGTGCTCATACTGATTACAGCAGGGCTACACTGTGCTAAAGTGGTCTGCTGCGTTGGAACTAAACAGAAAGAAATGTGAAATTGGTAGTGAACCTTGTTAGAAAACTGATTCCAAGAGTTACACTCTTGAAACCAATGTTCCATATGACCGATGTCCATCCAAAACAACTCAGGTTTCTGATTCTGAATATTGATAATGAACTGTTTATACAGTTGAAAGACTGGTAACTATAAGAAGTGAGTCAGTGAATAATTTTTGTAAAGAATAAACTTGAGAAATCATAAATGTCTTATGGTTAATCACAAATAGTAAGACTAATGAATTGTTATGAATTCACGCGGCTGTCTATTGGATTATTTTTGGATGAATTGTAATTTAAGATCAGAAGTTTGTTAAAACCAAATTGTGTTTTCTTAAGTCTTTTATTTTATGCTCTTCATGCATGTAAAACATAAAAGGACTTTTCCTTGTAGCTGCATTTTTGTAAACTAAAATGAAAATATTTTCCATTTTGCAATATACTGTTGTATATGTATTAGATCTCACATATACAGTAGTATTTTTAAGTTCCTTTTAGAAAGTCTCTATTTACTCAGTTACTGTGTTTAAGGTAGTTTAAACAAAAAACAGGACTATGTAGCACTTTAAAGACTAACAAGATGGCTTATTAGGTGATGAGCTTGTACCAAAGGATACAATTAAAAAAATGAACACACATGAAAAGGACAAATCAAATTTCAGAACAGAAGGGGGTTGTTTATTAGGTGATGAGCTTTCGTGGGCCAGACCCACTTCCTCAGATCAAACTGTGGAAGAAAATAGGCATGACCATATATATATACCATATATATGGTCATGCCTATTTTCTTCCACAGTTTGATCTGAGGAAGTGGGTCTGGCCCACGAAAGCTCATCACCTAATAAACCATCTTGTTAGTCTTTAAAGTGCTACATAGTCCTGTTTTTTGTTTCAGCTAGACTAGACTAACATAGCTACACCTCTATTACCAAGCTAGTTTATTTTGAGTTACAGCTTTTCATACTTGTAGGCTTTGTCTAGACTGGCAAGATTTTGCGCAAAAGCCACCCTGCAGGCCCCCTCGAGCAGTCCTGATGTCTCCTGTGCATCCTCAGAGGAGCTCCTGCCCCCGCCCCCAGAAAGGGCTGGTGCCCTTTTGCCCTGTTCAAAATGGTTCCGGGCTTCTGCTTTTGCGCAAAAGCGTGCTGCCAATGTAGACGCGGTTTTGCGCAAAAGCGCATCGTTATAACGATAACTCCGTGCCAATCTAGACGAGCTTTTGCACAAATACTTTTAACAGAAAAATCTTTTTCGTTAAAAGTATTTGTGGAAAATCATGCCAATCTAGACGTAGCTGTAGGATTTAAATCTTTGTTCATACTGCCTCATGCCACTTCCTATTTACGATTTAGGGTCTGTGACCATGGACTTAATGGAATTAGAAGGAGTTATTAATTATTTTTTTTCAATAGTGTATATTTTGCAGGACATTGCACTTACTCTAGTATCAATTTTTGAATATTAACCTTAAACTATCTTTGTGGATGTACTTGTGGACTACATTTATGTCTTGTCTTAAGGTAGGTAATTATTTTATTATTTTAAACTGACAATCTAGGTGGGGAAAATAAAATATTTAATATGTGAAGTATTGTTTCAAGGTGTAAAAGCATCTTCTAAGTAATTAGAAATAAGTTTTCCCTATGGATAAATTATTTTGCAATTACCTACTTCATAACTTTTCTGCACTTTTCCTTTCTGGTCTCAACTGGTGGTGTGATTCTTGTGTTACTATGACAAAAATGAAAAGTCACTTAGTATTCACTGACATTGTTTCCTATAAACTTCCCTTTTTTTAATGAGTGACTTAAGAATCTTAAGGATCTCTATCAAGTAGTTTTGGCTTCAAATGTATGGTAAATGAAATATTTTTGCAACCACCACTATACACAAATGTTTTAATGATATTAAATAGATAAAATCATACTTTTGGTTATAATAGCAGTATACTATGTGGAAACTTGAAAGTGACAAGATACTCTTTAAAGTGTTTTGTTGGCCATGTCCTTTTTAATAGCTCTACAAATGTAATCTCTCTCCCATTGTGAGAACATTAATGGAACTTTGAGAATTTGGCCCTGATCCTACAGTTTGATCTGTTTGGCCAAGTTCCCATCGAAGCTAGTGAAGCTCCATGTGAATGCAAGGATCTGCTTGCACAGATATAATTGTAAAATTGGAGCCAGGTTCTCCGTTTGATTCATGCCTTCCTGATTTGACTTGTTGGTCCACTTCAACTACGTGTCTTTTCCATTCATTTTTGTTGGGTCTACAACCAATTTAGGAGGAATCTGAATGGGAGGTTGTACCCTGTAGTTGCTTCTTTATGACATACAAAAGGCTTGAAAGGTGGTCTTCTAACTTTCCTGTTTTTTTAACCTTAGAAATAGTATGAATATCTAGGTTGAATTAGCCCGTAGTATGGGAGAGCTCTTTATGTGCACATTGTGAACTTTTTGAAGGTCTTACTGAAAGAGGCTTGGTGTCAAATTTTGACCAAAACCAAACCAAAAATAAGCTGCTTTTTATCAAAGTGTGTATTGAGGAGATTTACTTACATGTGGAACAACAAACATATTAAATAAAAATAACTTTTTCTTTCCTATTCCATTTCACATGTTATCTTGATATCACTTCCTTTGTCCCTTGGAAAAACTTTCTATGTTTGAACTTATAGTTAAAAAAAAAAAAAAAGTGGACATTATTGTGAGGGGAGAGGTAGGAAGTCTTTCTAATCTTATTTATACATCTTAAAGAAAGGGAAAAAGGACAGAACACAACTTTTTCAGGGAACTTTTATAGTGGCTGTAGAATCTATGGTCATTTTTTCTTTCATGATAAGTCACAAGTGAATTTCATCATTACTCATACCAAAAGCTGCTTCTATTTTTAAAGGTTAATTACATCTGTAGGATGCCTTTTATTTTTTGTGTGTATTTCCATAGAGAAATGCTGCAAGATAACCCTAGGAAATCTATTTCACTCTGCATTTCTAATAATCTTTTAAAGCATTATTAATAAATGTTTGTTTTATACTGAAACAGACTAAAACAAGTTTTATTTTTAAGAAATCCATTTAAAAACTCAGAAATCCTGCTGAGTATGAGCCCCTTCTGGTCAAGGGTCCATTCCAAATATAGCTGAGGATCTAAAGTTCCTGTAAGATTAGAAGATGCCTTGAACTTTTTGCCATTCAGCAAATAGTTTTGGTTGTTTAAAGTAGCAAACTTATCACAGTCACTAATAGCTAGAGCAATTTAATCAAAACGAATATCGTACCTTATACCCACAGATGCATTTAGAACCTCAGAGCTAATTGTAAAGACAATTCTGTTTTATCTACAAGGGCAAGAATTCCTTGTAGCTCGCGCGCGGGTGCGTGCGCGCACACACACACACACACAACTGTAAGTCTTCAAGAAATTGTGTGGGTTGGATCTTTTAGATGTGAAGTTTTTTTGAATAATTCTATCCTTTCGAACAATTAGTGGATTCTGAGGAAGGCAGCCAGATACATATAGAAGACAAAAGAATTCTAGCACCAAAAAACATAAATAAGCTTGTTTGTTTACAACATACATTCAGTTTTCAAGGCAAATCTTTAAAATGCCATTAAAATCAATAATTTCCTTGTACTAATTGCCTTTTTGTGTTTTGCCAGAAATCTTGTAGCACTTAACATTTTATTTTGAAAAGAGTAAGGGGAAACTGAAAATTTCTATTTGTGTTTGAAAATGTCACACGAGTTAAAATACAAAGAGCTAAATTTTATATTAATGAACCTTTAATCAAATAAAGGTAGTAATGTGCAAAATTAGAATGAATATTAGATGACTTCAAAATCCTGTGTCTTAATTGGGTTTGTCACATCTGTTAGTCTCTTCAGTTAACATGTATTAGTTTTGTAAATTATTTTGTCCATTCTCTGTGCTTTTTGAAGAATGGATAAGTTGGTTAAAAACCATAAATTCATTGGTTAAAATCCATAGGAAAATAAATGATTGGCATAAGTAGGCCCAGAAATTAAATGACTCGGGCATAGCAGAAGTGATATTTGTCTAGGATAATGCCATTAGTTTTGAAGAAGACAAATATTGTTATGTGTATGAGTTAAGCCTTATACTTTTGTTGTGGTGCCACATCTGTGCATATTTTTTTTCCCTATGATAATTGTTTGAAACAAGTATCTGTTACTCTGTTTTTGGATGCTGTCTCTAATACAGGTTGAACCTCTCTAAATCGTAACTTTTGGGTCTGGCAACTTTTGGATGTTCTAGGACCAGAGTCCAGGTGAAAGGCTGGTGGCTGGAAGCCCTGAGGGCCATCAGGGTTGCAGGCTGCCTGGAACAGCCAGGAAGCCTGGGGGCAGGGAGGGGAGTGTGTGGTGATAGGGGGCCAGAAATTATCTTTCCTGGTCTGGCAAAATCCCTCCTCTGGGACTGGTCAGGTTCTGGGAGGGTGGGACCAGGTAGATCCAAACTATACATCCGTTTAAATATGTTCTTTTCATAGTCTCTGAAATACTGAACCACATAAAGTATATGCTATTGGCTGAGTATCTAGATACTAGGCATACAACTAATATGAATATTGTCAGTCTGGGAGAGTGTTTGGCTAAAAGTTTACAAGACTTATAACCTGTCTTGAAAGATGTAAGAATTGAGAAGTAATAATATATTACTTGTGACTTGAAGTGTAGAGCTCTGCAAATCTTACCTATTTCACTTATTCCTCAAGTATTCACATCTGCAGAAGGGGATGTGGATATCTGTAACTCATTTTTTATTATGCAAATACAGACACGGATACAAAATTTTGTATCCTCAACAGAATCCTGCGGTGTGAGTGTTCAGGTACCAGAATGTTGGCAAACTGTGAAACTGAGCTAAGAGAACAGATTTTAAAAAAAATCTAAGAACACAAATACATTTAACAGTATCTGAAAATTTGTGCAGCCATACCGTAATAATAATGGGCATTAATGTTTTTGTTCACTACTTTTGAAATTAAGGTAGCTTATCTTGGGATTGTTTTTTATGGGATATGAACCTCTGAAAAGTCCAGTGCTGGTCTTCTCAGTTAAATGACTCAAAAATACTCCACCGTTATAGATTGCAAGAAATTTTGCCTCAGTTCTAGCTGAAGGAATATTACATGCTTGTTATCCCAGTTAAGTATTACCAACTATTTACATATTTAAACCTCTTCATTAGGTTAAGGAACAAGTTAAACACATTCCCATCAATTGTATGTTACCTATTTCATTATCTATCCTCCATTTTCCAATAATGTCAGGAAACAAAATCTATCCAGATGCTAACCTCCCTCTCTTCTGCATTTCCATTATGGACCACAGTTTCTTTCAGTACAGGCAGTCCCCGACTTACGCGGATCCGACTTATGTCCCGCCACCCGTGTACTCCCGGGCAAGAAAAGCTGCTCTGCGTCTCCCTGGGCTGCCCCCCTGCCGGCAAAGCCGCGGGGGGGGGGGGGGGGGCTCGCGCAGCGGAGCCCCTCCGCACCTTTACAAAGCCGCGGGGGAAGCCGGCAGGGGGGCAGCCCAGGCGGGCTGCGGCTGTCCCGCTGCCGGCATCCTCAGAGGCTTTGCTCCCTGTCTCCCTGGTCTGCTGGTCTGCAGCTGACTAGGGAGACTGGGAGCAAAGCCGCGGAGGACCCGGGCGGCGGACCGAGGTGCGTCTCGGTACGCCGCCCGTGTCTTCCTGGTCTGCTGGGGGGGGGGGGAATGCGCAGCTAGTACACCCTCCCTCCCCAGCAGACTAGGCTTTTCTACGTCGCCTGTGGCAGAGCAGCTGGGGCCCCTGGTTGCTCTGCCCCAGGCTTCCTGGAATCAGCCGCTGATCAGTTTCAGCAGCAGCTGACTTGGGGACGCTTGGGGTTCTTAAGTTGATTCTGTATGTAAGTTGGAACTGGCGGTCAGTTTCAGCAGCGGCTGAATCTGGACACCAGTTCCGACTTACATACAGATTCAACTTAAGAACAAACCTATAGTCCCTATCTTGTACGTAACCCGGGGACTGCCTGTACATTAAATACTGTTTCTGCAAACTCCTATCTTTCCATCATCAAATTGATAGTATATTTTGCAATTTAAATTGAGCCAGTTTTGAGGATGGAAAGAGTTTTACTAGTAAACTGAGTTAATTGTGAAATTTATTCAGTCCTGGATATTGACTAGCTAAACTGGGTATTTTTTTTTTGGGTATTAAAGACTTTTTAATTTTATTTTTAAAAATAAATATGCATAATCACAAACATCTGTGCCTTCAGTAAAATCACAATTTATTCAGGGTCCCAGTTGTAACTGGTATGGGACATGTATACAGAGGGATCAAGTATCAGAGGGATAGCTGTGTTCGTGTGTATTTGTAAAAATCATGAGCATTTCTATGGCACCCTAAAGACTAACAGATTTGTTTGGGCATAAGCTTTCATGGGAAAAGACCCACTTCGTTAGATCTGAAGAAGTGGGACTGCCCCACAAAAGCTCATCACCTAATCAGACTAACAAGATAGTTTATCTTGGTAAACCAAAGGAAAACAAATATGTAGCACTTTAAAGACTAACACGGCTGCCTCTCTATTACTTTGTTAGATCTGTTAGTCTTTAAGGTGCCACAGAACTCCTTGTTGAATTTATCATGTAGCTGTCCCAATTTAGTTAAAACTTACAGTGTGGAAGGGACTAGCGATGTAAGCGACTAGTTGGTTAGTCGACTCGTTGCTCTCCCCCCCCCCCCCCACTGCCTCTAGCAGAGGCAGCACTGGGCGGAGCAGGAGCCCTCTTAAAGTCGCTTTCCTCCAGCACCGTCTCTGCAGGGGAGGCAGGGAGGTAGTGGGGACCAGGCATGAGTCGGGAATCAGCTGATTTCTGGCTCAGACCTAGCCCTGGACACTGCGCCTCTGCTTTTGAAATGTATTGAGAGCGTGCTGGTTCTTAATATATTTAAAAATCAGAAGTGCAGTGGGGGGGACCTGGCATGAGCTGGTACAACTGATTCCTGGCTCAGGCAGGGTTCCCCCTGTTGTTCACAAGCCTTTTAAATACATTAAAGGCTGGTGTGCAGTGTGGGGGACCCTGCGCAAGCTGGGAAATCAGTTGTCCTGGCTTGAGCTGGGTCCCTCCTGCTGCGCTTTGGCCTTTTAAATGTATTAGTGGACAGGCTTTTATACATTTAAAAGGCAGAACTGTGGGGGGGGGGGGGAGGCGGGGATGTTAGCTGCTGGGCCGGGTTGGGCCGGTAGCCAGCTTAAAAGCTGGCTCCCATCATGCACTGACTCCTGGGGAGCTGGCTGCCACCGGCTGCTGCTTCTGTATCAGAGAATAGGGTGGTAGGTGGGAGCTGGTACACACTGGGAGCTGGTTTAAAAACCCACATCTGGTGTGCACTGGCTTCTGGGAAGCTGGCTGCCGTCCTGCCTGCGCTGCAGGCTCTGTAGTATAAAGCTTATGTTGAAGAGCCCATAGTGCACCTGGCTCCCCAGGAGTGTGTCTGGGAGCTAGCTCCCAGTGTACCCTGGCTGCCAGTCCCACTACTGGGGAGCAGGCTGCACTGTGGGCTCTGTAGTATACACTTTATACTTCAGAGTCTTCAGTGTGAAACTGCTAACGTTTTTTTTTAACAGTTACCTAATTAACTGCTTGTTAACGTCCCTGCTTACAACTGAGGAAGTCTTTGGTCTTGGACTAGTCAAGGCTTTAATCCATTTGTTTGGCATGATGAGATCCCATCCATACTTCATACAGGTGAATTGGCTCGGGTCACTTTGTAACATGTCTAACTTAGTCGTATGTGTGGTATACAAAGGACTTAAAATGTTAACATCATGTAGCTACTTTAAACTGCTGGGAGTGACAGCCCAATCTTCCCTCCCTACATAAGGTCCTTGTTACTGTAGTGTTGAGCATCAGTGTTCCTTGCAAGCTGAGTGCTTGGCTGGCCAGCCAACCAGGAGTGGTTCAAATGCTGCCCAGCCTATTAGCAGAGTGCTCATTGTGTCCACAGCAAGAGCATGTGTTTTTACTGGTGGTATACATGCACATGTACCTTGATGCATGTAAAAAAATGTATTCTGCATATGGATGGAAAAATTAGAAGGAACGTTGTTGAACTGCTCTGAATCACACGTGTTTATCTATTAGACATGAAATGAGGGGAAGAACTCTTGTCCCCATTTTTATAGGTGGAGCACTGAAGAAGAGACACTAAATGACTTGCCCATAGTTGCACAGTCCTGATGGAGTAGAAGATTTAATCAGTCCCAGGTTGGTATCTTAGCTACTGGACTTATCTATCCTCAAGTTATTTCAGATGTTCTGTTCAAGATTAGGATTATAGATGTTAATGTCTGCTGAAATACACGGTTAACCCATGTATCAGAGGCATTGGGGAGTGCGGGAGGCAGGAACTGCCTGCCACCCCATGTGCTGCCTTGGCAGCAGCGTGGGGGAGGAGGGACAGGCGGGAGCTGAGATATAGAGGGAGCTTTCAAACTGGCACCCCCCACATACTGGCTACCACCTAGCCAACTGCTTCTCCCTCCCCCCCATGTTGTTGTCTCTGTTAGAAGCAGCAGTGTGGGGGAGGGACAGGCAGGAGCCTGTGTGCGTGGAAAGTGCGCTGAAAATCAGCTCCCTGCAAGCAAAGACTCATGCGGAGCTGCCTCTGATACAGAGGCAGAAGCTAGAGTGGGAGGTGGGGTGAGAATTGGGAACCGGCTTTAAAGCTGGCTCCCTGTGAGCAACAGCTCCAGCTCCCGCTGCCTCCTCCCCTCCCCTGCATGTAAACATGTAAGCATTGAAAAATGTTTACACATACATGCATTTTAACATCTCTAGTTAGGGTTTGATTCCTTTTGTGGTGCCCTCCATAATTAATTTCCTTATTTAGTCACTTACTATTAGAGCTGGTTATGAATTTTTTGTCTTGGTGAAAAGTGTTGATTTTTTTGGAAAGAAAACTTTTTTTGGAAATACATTAGAGCAGTGATTACCAACCAGTAGATTGGGATCTACTGGTAGATCTTGGAACCTTTGAGAGGTGATCCTGAGAGGCTTGGCCAGGTGGCCCTCAATTGCTGGCAGTTCATCTGCCCCTCTCAGTGCTGCTCCTGTTCTCTGCCTTGGAGATGCTCCCCACCCCTGGGAGCCTCCTGCTTGCTATGCAGTGCACAGGAAGAAGGGGGGTGCTGATGTCAGGGTGCCCGTCCGCTCACCCTGCACCCCATTTCCACAGAGCAGAGGTGGGTCAGGGATGGAGGGAATTTGCTGGTTGCTGTTGAGAGTGGTGCAGGGCCAGGGTCAGGATGAGCCTGCCTTAGCTCCCTGCACTACCACCCAGAAGCCACCTGTGGTAAGCGGTTCCCAGCTGGAGCCTGCATTCTGAACCCCAGCCCAGTCCTGAACCCTCCTGCACCTTAAAACTCTGCCCTAGCCCTGAATCCCCCTGCACCTAAACTCTCTCCCAAGCCTGCACAATGAACCCCCTCCTGTACATCAACTCCCTGCCCCAGGCTCAGCTCAGAACTCCTCCCACACTCCAAATCCTTTAGCCCAAGATCAGTGTCTTCATCTCCCACCCCCACACACCAACCCTTGCCCCCAGCCTGATAAATGGGAGTGAGGATGGGAGAGGAAGGGAGGATGGAGAGAGCAGGAGTGGGACCTTGGAGAAGGGGCAGGAAAGAGGTGGGGCAAGGTTGTTTGGGTTTGAGGTAGATCCTAGATTGCACTTAAATTAAAGTGATCTCATGCTTAAAAAAGTTGGAGACCCCTAGTTAGTTAAATATTTTATATCTCTAATGCAGTGATGTTAGATAGTGGGTAATAGAGTAGTTGATAAACCACATGAATTCTTCGCTCCAGCCCCACTCCCGGGGAGCTCCCTGTCACCTTGTGCTGCTGCTTCTTTATCAGAGGCAGCAGCGTGGGGTGCCAGGCGAGAACTGGTCTGCAAGGGATCCATTTTAAAAACCAGCTCCCCTCGCGGATCAGCCTGCAGCCTCTGATACAGTGGCAGCAGTGTGGGGTTGCAGCAGCCCCTGTCCTCTATCAGAGGCAGCAGCACAGGGATAGGGTTGGGGGCAGGTGGCTCTGGTGCTCGTGGGGAGCCAACTTAAAGCCCGCTCCCCACTGGCACCAGCTACTGCTTCTCCCTCTCCCCTTGCAACCTCTGATACAGTAGCCGGGAGTGGAGGGGAGGAGGGGGGAATGCGTGTAGTTGACAGGATAAAATGTTAATTGTGTAATTGTCCATACCTTGACATTGTTACATTTGGACTAAAAGAAGATTTTTATAGTCAATGGTTAAGCAGAACAGGATTTGAACTAGGGTTTCCCACATACAGGCAGTCCCCGGGTTACATGGATCCGACTTACATCGGATCCCTACTTACAAACGGGGTGAGGCAACCCCGCACTAGCTGCTTCCCCCCAGCAGACCAGGGAGACATGAAGCTAGCGCCCCCTTCTCCCCCCAGCAGACCAGGGAGACGCGGAGCGGCTTTTCTCAGCAGACACCTCAGCTTGAGAATAAAGGACTGAGGGGAGTGAGGTGTGGGAGAATAAAACTGAGCTCTGGAGAAATGATTGGCTAGAGTTTCCCCTACAGTATGTACCAGTTCCGACTTACATACAAATTCAACTTAAGAACAAACCTACAGTCCCTATCTTGTACGTAACCTGGGGACTGCCTGTACTATGAGAATGACCTAGTCACTGGACTGATGGTTGTTCTGGGGTGCTTCCGGGGGTTTTTTGATCTACAAATTTTGAAAGGTCTGTTTTTGTTCCACATCTGAATGAAAACAAATGTCAACATTTCAATGTTTTGATAAATGGTATTCCTGTTCATAGCCAGTCCTACTTAACAGAATCATGTGGGAGTTACGTTATACCTATATCCCCTTCTGGAAGGATGCAAAACCTTTACTATAAAATAGGTAGTGTTTGCAGTTTAGGTAATCAGATCAGTGATGACTTTTCAGGCAGGGGTACAGATAATAAGGACAAATCACTGTAATATAAAAGAAAACTCTAGTAGCTGAAATAAACTTCTTGGTAGTTAGGGGGGGGGGGAGTACTCTGTGTGTTGTACAGAAATGTGTAATTTTCCAAACAAATCTCAGGAACTCTGACTTAATTGGCAAGATTGTTGTCTTTAGAATCTTGCTAATGTGTCAAGTTTTGCACAAACATTATTTAATAAGATATGGAGGCATGTTTTTCTGATATACTTTTGTTTTGAAAAATCTTTTGAAAAACCTGGTGTTTCAAAAAAAATGCATTTTATTTAAAACATAAAGGACTGGATTGTCCTAGGGATGTGAAGGACTAGTCAACTATCCGATAAGTAAATGCTTATAGGATAGTTGACAGGCTAGTCGATGAGTTGCTTTCCCCTCCCCCTTGCTGCCTCTATCAGAAAAAGGCAGCATGGGGGGGGGGGAGGGGGAGAGGAAGAGGAGGAATACTTCAAAGCAGCAGTGCCACATGGAGCCTGGGGCCAGACCCTGGGCTCTATGCAGCGCTGCCACTTTGAAATCCCCAGCTGGCCCCAGGCTCCACGCGACTATCCCCAGGCTGCAAGCAGTATTTCAAAGTGGCAGTGCCATGTAGAGCCCAGGATCAGTGCTGCCACTGGGAAATGCCGTGAGGACCCTAACGCTGGGCGCCCCACAGCATTTCAAAGCGGTAGTGCCACATGGAGCCCAGATCAGCAGGAGAGTCCTCAGCTAACCCCTTTGCCTTTGAAGTGTAGCAGTACCTCTAGGGCTGTTGCTACACTTCAGAGGCGGAGCTGCCCTATTGACTAATTGAATAGTCGATTAGTTAATTGATATTTAACATCCCTATTCGATTAGTTAATTGATATTTAACATCCCTGGATTGTCCTGTGTCCCTTTGAGAGAATGTTAGGGAAGCTGTAAATACAAAGTAATAGCATGGGCAGGAGTATTACAAGAGTGAAGATCATCTTCATGGAAGTATAGTGTTTTTCTTTTATTCTTTAATTCTGTTGGATAGTCAAAATGAGGAATTTTAAATGGCAGTGTAATCCAACTAGTTTCTGATCTTTGAGAATTGCGTTCTCTTGCGGTTTGAAATTGTTGTCAGCCACTTAGTGTTAAGGATGTTAAAAAGCAATTATTTGGCTAATTGTGTATTTGATACAGTTTGTATCAACTACACGATTAGTTGATAAGGGGGGCTGCTCTGCAGAGCTGCAGTGCAGGTGGCTTTGGGAGCTGGTGTGAGCCAGGACTGAGCAGTCCTGGCTGGTGCTGGCTCTGGGACTGGCGAGAGCTGGGACTACTTAGTTCCTGCTTGTGCTGGGTCTAGCAGCCCCATCTCATGGTGACCAGGGCTGGCTGCGAACAGGGACGTTTCACAGTAGCAGCCCCTGTCCCAGAGAGGGGAGGGGGGAACTCAGCTCCCTGCTGGGACCCCTGCAAACAGGGGTTGCTGCTGGAGCAGTCTTCCCTCTCTCTCCCCTTCCCTCCCTTCACCCTCCCCCCGCTGCCTCTATCAGAGCTGGGGGAAGGGAACAGGTGGCACCGCAGAGATGGTGCTTGTGGGAAGTGGTTTTAAAGTGGTTCCCCCCCAGCACCAGGTCCTGTGTCCCCAGCTTCCGCCCCCCTCCCCCCCCGCCCATTGCTGCCTCTTATACAGATGGCAACAAGAGGGGGAAAGAGGGTAGTCGAGTACTTTACTGGTAAGCTTAGCCTTATCGGATAATTGAGTACTCGACTACTCACATCCCTATTTAATGTGCCCCACTTGTCCTTTTCTGTTCTTCTAGCTAAAACCTACAGGCATATTAAAGCAAAACAAACTTACTGAACAAGCAGATGACACACCTTTAGTGGCATTAAAAAATCATTCTAGTAGTTGTATGGGGTCTGTAATGACATTCAGAATTTCCCTTTTTGCAGGTATTTTGGAGTAGAGGCTGTTGTGTTGTATGTATATTTTACTCCAGAAGACATATTTCAACCTGTTGACTTAAACCCTACTTAGCCAAAAGACTTGATTTCAAGGAAAGGAAAAAAAAAATTAATGTATTCTCACAAACAAATGCAGTGAACTCCCAAACCAGTCACGAGATCTGCTGAAGCAGTATATTTAAATTAGAAAGACTTTAACTTCATACTGACAGGAAGTTTGGCATTGAAAGGTTGGTTGACTTGACAGTGCTGTTCATCCAAAGAGTAAGTTTGGATCATTAGTGTTGTCTGGGGTTATATATATATATATGATATGATTTTGGTCTGGTCTTTTTGTATGCAGGGATTTCTTTTAAACTGTATTAATTGGTAACCTTGAGAGTCTTTTTAAGTGTATACAAGTTGAAGAAAATTAGTGCTGAAATTAGTTTTTGAGGTGTTGGTTTAATATTTTTAGCCCTTTAATGATTACAGATAAGTTAAATACTGGAAAGCTGAGTGATTCCAGTCTCTCATTCTGATGGCACTTGCTGGTTCTCACTAGCTACGTTTTCTAGTTCGCATAATTATTTTTTTCTGAAGATAAATTGCACCCAAGGATCTAGATGTACTAAACTTATTTTTGTGGTTTTCTAAATAGATACATTTGTATTTACTTAGTGGGCTAGAATAATTCTTTCATACCTTAGCTATTTTCATAGTGTTGGATTGTTATATACAATGATAGTTCAGTGGATAGCTACTTGACAGAAATTACATTTTTCAACAGAAATTATCTGAAAAGCCAGAATTCAAATTAGTATTTTTGTTTTTCTTCAAGGGTGGGCGTTAAGTGTTTTATGTATCACATATGTAAGGCAACGGATAATGCTGAATATTACACTTTTGCTAAATGTAATTCATTCAGCTGAATATTAAAAATCTAGTAACTCATTCATCATTATTTTGACTTTCGGAAGGTTTATGTGCCCTTTTTAAAAACTACTGGATAGTGGTTTGCGGAATGATGGTATTTGAGGATGTTAGAAGAATGTTAGCAACATTTTAGTCTTTAGTTTTTCAATTATGAGTAATGTGGATTGAAAGCTTCTCTGATAAACATTAGAGCTACACTTTATTTTAAAAGTGCACATTGCAGGTGAGTCAATTTTTGGTGAGCCATATGCTTATTTTTCAGAAGTCTGTGTATTCAGCCACGTTGCCAGAGTTCAGTGGGTGAAACTTAGTTCAGTAGCAACAATCCGGGATGTATATGTATATGTACAGGCAGTTCCCGGGTTATGTCAGTCTGACTTAAGTCGGACCCCTAGTTACGAACTGGGGGGGAGGGCGCAGCTAGTGCGGGGTGCTTCCCCCATTGTCGCCGCCTCCATTGGTGTGGGGGGCGCTTCCCCCCAGCAGACTAGGGAGACGCGGAGCGGCTTTTCTCGCCGCGGAGGACGCAGACAGCGGGACCACCGAGACGCACCGCGGTCCCGCCGCCCGTGTCCTCCGCGGCGAGAAAAGCCGCTCCACATCTCCCTGGTCTGCTGGGGGGGGGGGGGACGGGGGGGGAGGTGCAGCTAGTGCCCACCCCCCCCCAGCAGACCAGGCTTTTCTCGCCAATGCCAGGGGTAGAGCAGCTGGGGGGCTGCCAGGTTGGTCCCACAGCGCCAAGGTGCGGCGCTACCAGACCAACCCAGCAGCACTCCAGCTGCTGTGCCCCAGGCGTGTCCAATTCAGCCGCTGCTGGTCAGTTTCAACAGCGGCTGAATCTAGACGCCAGTTCCGACTTACATGCAAATTCAACTTAAGAACAAACCTATGGTCCCTATCTTGTACGTAACCCGGGGATTGCCTGTATATGTATAGAGAGAGAAAATATATTTAACAGGAAACTGCTAATTAAGGTAACTTGATAATTTACCATTAAATCAAATAATCTGCTGTATAATAAGTTGATAGGAATGTAAAAAATTGGTATGCAGAGTGTATGGAAAGCTCACCGAACAAACATTATGAGTTTTTTTGGGGAAAAAAATTTAGGTGTTCACCAAAGTTTTCATACCTACTTGCCTGGAAATCTGGTCACTAAAATGTAGGTGCTTAAATACAGATTCAGGAGTTTAATCTTAGATAACAAGCTTTGAAATTTGGCTACACTGTTGGGTCCGAAGGCCCTATTGAACCTCCATTTATCAATAACAAGATCAGTAATCCATTAGTTGCAGGGATGGCTTGTGTACAAAATGTTGTCTAAAAAGGAAAAGTCTTTACTGGATCGAATAATATTTACCTCTCTATTTAAAATCTCTAAAACATGAAGTTTGTTGATTCAGGCCTTTTACTTTCCAGTCAAGATTGATAATAACACCTGATGTTTTCAGTAGCCTCTCCAGAACAGTATAGTGTGGAGAAGCTTCTGTCTATTTACTGTACTTTCATTGTGGATAAACAGGGCTCATTTTTCATAGTCATTGTTATGGCAGTTTTCATGAACATGAAATTTACTTAAGTACAGTAATAAAATAGTGATAAATTTGGCAAATCTCAAGTGACAGAATGCATGAGAGAAGTTGTACAACGTGTATGTGTATGAGCACAGCTCCAGGTAGCATGTTGACTTCCCCTCTTAAATTTCTCGCTTAAGTCTTGAGGAAGTGGAGTTTGTGCATATTGTTAGGAAGAGGGAACAGAACTGACTAGCATCTGATTAACCAGTGACTAAATAAAGATTTGTTTAATGAAAAAACAAACAAACCGTCTAATTCTGATAAAAAGATATTTAAAGTACAAAAGAGGGAAGTGTGTGAAGTTAACCAAAACCTGAAGTTTTGCTATAAACAGCATCTTGAGGATATTAAAAACAACCCAAAAGCAAGGCTATTACCACTTCTTTTTTATGGGTTGCATCTTGCTAACCAGACTTTAGATTTAGCTTGCATTAAATTTCACTGATTCAAGAATTAAACTTCTAAAAAATCACAACAGTGGTGGAAATGATATAAACATACTAATTTTTCTCTTGGTATTTTAAATAGGCCAAAAATTTAAAATCTGGCTTGTATTGAGTTGTGTAACCTAGTTTATTTCCTTAACATTCATTTCCAGAAACAAAATATTAACGTATGTTTTTCATAATTATTTAAAAAATATTTTCCTACAGAATGTGTGTGCCACATGAGGGTGGAGATGGTGTGATAATTACTAGTTTTTTAATTGCATAGTAATTACTGTAGGAAAATGAATAATTGGCCTCGCCCTTTTCACCAGGTTTTTCCGGATTTGAAATTAATACATTGCATGTTGAAGCAGAGCATATCTTTTTCTTTTTGTGTTTTTTGACTTTCAGCTGTTAAGCAAATTTTAGTTATTTGTTAGTGAGAGGAAAAAGCTTAACTACAAGACATCCACGTTTCTAATTTTATAAATTAAATTGATTTAGTATGTTAACTTAATGTATTTTTGGTTGGTTGAGAAGCTGAAAAACTGAATCTTGCAGGCTTGGTAATTTAATTAAACTAGGTTCATTTTCTTCCAAATTGATACTATTGAATTTATGCAATATTGCTTCTATTTTTCCTTTTACATACTAGTTTCTAGAAATGATCTGTTCAGACCGATTTCCTTTTCTATGCCATCTATAATTCTCTACTTGCAATTTTTTAAAATCATGTTGACCTCCACTAAAAATGGTTGTACAGGTTGAACCTTCCTGCTCTGGCACCCTCAGGACCTGACTGGTCCTAGATAAGCAATTTTGCTGAACAAAGGGAGGTCATATCTGACCCCCTTACTTCTGGTCCTCCAACCCTGGGCTGGTCACCAGCTTCCTGGCTGGCTCCTCCTGTTCTTCTGGCCTTGCTGCTCTGCCAGTCCCCCCATCCCCTTGTTTGCTGTACCAGGCAGCCCAGTTCCAGCTCAGCTCTAAGCGCTGGTCTCCTGGCTCTGGCAAGAAGCCCAGCCACCAGCCCTCCACTGGGATTCTCTTGTTCTGGAACATCTGTGGACCTGCCAGACCACCTATGTTGCTAGACTAGGGAGTCTCGGTTTACAGCGGTTCAACCTGTACTTCACCAAGTTTGAGAGATACTCTATTTGCCAAGCTAGAGAAAATAATGGAATTTTCAAAATTATTTTAAGGAAATATAGTTAAGGAATTTCAATATATATTTCAAAATATTCTCGTACACAAAGAATTTAAACTTGAATTTAATTTCTTGATAAATATTTCCATGTTTTCTTAGAGATCTGTTCATAGTCTTTACTCATTGAAACTCTAAAATAGCTCATTGGAAAAGTACAGTTTCTTAAACTGTATATGGCAGATATTTCCCAGAATCATAGAAGCAATGACTCATTTATCTTGTGGTCCCCTAGATGACCCCTAGATGCCGTTGTGCAGTATTCCTTCCTAGACAGTCACTTCCCGTTCTGTATGTGTGAAGGGGAATGCTCTGTATACAGTCTGACATGAGTGTTATGTAGACTTCTGTTTTAAATTAATCCTTGGTCAATCAGCACAACATCCTAAAATTTACAAAGCAGTAGGTTAAATGAATATGCACTGCAAGTTACTCTTCGTCGTCTGACCTATGTTTAAAATTGCAGTTGCCAGTCCAACAAGAAACCAACTTTCATTTGTGCTTGCTTTATAATATTAATCAGATTAGCAGTGAATGTGCTTCTGTTGAAATTGTGTTGTAATGCTAGTCTAACTTGCTCCCCTCTCTCTCATATTGCTGATGGTTAATCTTTTTTCCCTTTCCAGCTGAATGGTCTTAAAATGGTGGATGAACCCATGGAAGAAGGAGAACCATATTCTTATAATGTAAGTATATTTTGATGAATGTAGTATTGGATGCCTATGGCTTGCATAGAGCCAGAGGAGAAGTCTTTTTAATAAATGTACCCACTTTTAGGAGTTGTGCGCCTTGGTTTATGAGCCACAAAGCAAGCAATATAAACAATTGGAGATGACTGAATGAGGCTTCCTTCTACTTGGAGGCCAGGTCAAAACCCAACCTCATTTCTAATCTTTTATTTCTGGGGGAGGGGGTAATATCAACTGTTGATTTTGCTGTAAAGATATAATGGAGCAAAGAGATTAATTCTGATTTTTCTCATTAAAAAACACACACACACACACACACACACACACACACACACCCCAAGCGAAAAAAGTAGGTCTGCATCCCATTCTTGACTTTCGAAAGTTGATTAAACATTTCAGAAAGATGAAGTTTAATGGATTTTTTTTTCTGGAAACCATTATTCCTTCTCCATTTTAGCAGATTGGATTATGGCCCTCTGTTTAATCATTCCTTCTTCCAGGCATTCTCTTGATCAAGTCAAGAAAAAGTATACATCTTACTTCCCAATGTTGATCAGGAGAATGCATAGGATGTGTATCAGATTTAAAGCGAGCAATAGCCATTTCTGTTGCTTTCTGCTCTCCATGAAGTTGTTTAGTTAATATCTGATGATAGTGACTGACCATCCTTATCTTAAGAAATGCATAACCTTGCCAAGCTGATTGCCTCATAAAATCTCCGTCAAGGTGGTATATTCTCTTTTCAGTTTGTTGGGACTGAAGAGGAAAAGTCCCATACTGAGCTTGACTCTGCTATTGAATATGTATAGGTGCAATTCTGGAAGATTCACTGAGTGAATTGCTTGGCCACAAGCATGAAAGCTGAATGTCTGGTGTTTTATTTCAAAGCAAGTATCTGATGTTTGATAGATGCTTTTTTTAATTGGGGACAGGGCTCGTTCACAATTATTTCTCTGTGCCTCATTGCTTTTCAAGATTTGGAGGAAGATTCTCAGCTCCTTCTGTAAATTAGGATTCTTATATGAGTCTAAAGTTGGGGTGCCACAAAATTGGCAGTCTATCACTTCAAAAAAAATCTTGGCCTGTTTTTTTTTATTGGGCTGTTTGGCTGCTAGCTAAGAATTCTTAAAATTTTCTGTTAAACTTCCTAAACCCACTTAATTTAAATATTAGATTCATGTAGCCTATGTTTTGAGTCAATTTAGTGTGAGTTGTAAGGGAGAAAACTTGTCAAACTTCAGGGCATGAGGGCACTGATTAGGATTAGGGAAGAACTTTGTCTTACTCTATACTACATTAAAAAAAAGATTCATACTAAAAGAGGTCTTAAACTCCAGTTCCCTGCCTTCACGGCAGGACCAAGCACCATCTAGATAGATCATACCTGATAGATGTCTATCCAACCTGCTTTTAAATAACTCCGGTGATGGAGATTCCACAACCTCCTTAGGCAATTTATTCCAGTGTTTAAACATCCTGACAGTTAGGAAGCTTTTCCTAATGTCCAACCTAAATCTCCTTTGTTGCATTTAAAGCCATTGCTTCTTGTCCTATTATTAGAGACCAAGGAGAACATTTTTTTTCTTTTTCCTCCTTGTAACACTCTTTTAGATACTTGAAAACAGCTATCCTGTCCCCTCTCAGTCTTGTCTCTTCTAAACTAAACAATCCCAGTTCTTTCAGTCTTCCGTAATAAGTCATGTTTTCTAGACCTTTAGTAATTTTTGTTGCTCTTCTCTGGATCTTCTGCAATTTCTCCACAGCTTTCTTGAAATGTGATGCCCAGAACTGGACACAATACTCCAACTGAGGTGATCAGTGAAGTGGTGATCAATACCCTCTGAAACATTACATGCTAGAACAGGGTTTCTCAACTTTTGTGGATTGTTTGATAGATAAAGTGGGGGAAGTAATATCTTTAATTAGACCAGAGTGTGTTTGTGAGAGATGGTTTGGTCAGTTTATAGCTGGTGTTCCCTTTAATTTTTAATGTTCATATTGGTACATGTATCTTGTGTGTACCAATGTGGAGATATCACATCAATATGAGGATATGACACACACATCCATATTGGTGCACTTAACAAAATTCATTCCTCACACGGATGATCTGTGACGAGGTGAGACCGAAGCATTTGGAATGGGGATGCAGGGCTGGGACAGAGAGTTGAAGTGCAGGGGTGGAGGCTGTGACTTGGCATGTGAGATCAGGGCTGGGGCTGAGGTGTTTTGGGTACAAGCTTTTGCGGGAAAGAGTGCTGACCTCCAGTCTTCTCTCATTACAGCAGCTGCTGGCCAGGTGAAATGTGGCCCTCTGCTGTCAGGGCAGATCCAGTGAGACTTAGTGGGATGGAGGAGGGGCGCCTCTTTCCTGGCTGCCGCAGTCCTGTGCTCCTGGGGATGGCAGAGTGAAAACTTTGAGAAAGTGCCTCTCGTCTGGCCACAGAAGCTCACTGCTAGCCAAAGCTCCCTCTCACCTGTTCTCAGCCCTAGGGCCGGGGGGGAAGAGGGTGGCAGAGGTAGAAGCGCATCTCCCCCGGCTGCGATAGCTGCATGCAGGAAGCCCTGAGCACCTGCATGGCTGTGCAGCTTAAAGTCAACTTTGGTTATGACAGACCTTATGCTGGGTGACAGAGCTTAGTGCATTACTGTTTTGACTTCAGTCCCCCTTTCACTGTTGTTGTTTTGGTAGTTTGGCTATATGGCTTCTGAAGTGTTCTATAAGAGAAAATACTAAGTAGTGTAATCTACCTATTTAAATAAAAAATATAGTCATTTTGACCTTTCTGTGAAAATAGCTTTTTTAGATATACTGTACTGATGACAGATCCTTCCCACATTTTGCCAAGTTACAGCTCCAAAACATGTTTAATATTGATACTTTCTATGCTGAATGGATATTAGAATCAATCTCAAACTAAGTAATTCTCCACAGTAAAAAGCTTAAATTTATAATGGGAAAAGTTGTTTCTCAGCAAATATCCGAATCTTCTGGATAGGCTCCTGAAGAAGAGGTATCAAATAGAATATTTACCATGTGTTGCTCAGGTCCGTAACTCAATTAACTTTTGTTTTTTGGAAAATGAAAATTTATTAGACTCTAACTTGGTAAAAATCTGTGCCGTATGGTAAATGGAAATACTTTACTTGAACTGAAGGAATCTCGCAGAGCTTGCTAGATTTGATTGTGAGGTGCTTGGCGCCACACACCCCTAACGCTGTAATTAAATTATTGGGTGACAAGCCAAAACTGATAGTGGTCATGCTGTAGGTGCTGGATAACCTCCAGTTTAAGCAGCTGAAATTAACTACCTCTTTTGCAAGCAAGTGAGTCAGTGAGGCTTGGCACACGCTAAGCCTGGAAATGGATGTTGTTGCCCTGGTAGCAAAGTGCAAAAGCATTTACCCAGTATTGTAATCCAGGGAAACTAGACCAGGAATAAAAAAGAAACTGTTTAAATATATTTTTACTGCTCAAGTTGAATGAATGTAACAAGAATGTTAAAAAGTAGCATTTAGAAATGTTCTGTTATAGTATCATGTTTGTTGGGGAAATACTGTAATTTGACTGACCCATTGGGGAAAAATATTAAAATGAAAAACTTTTTTTTTATGATGAGGGTCAGATTATGTGGAATTATAATTGAGAAAAGTATTTGCAAAGGGCAAGTTAGTGGTGCAAGCCAGAGTGTGAATCTAGAGCACACCGTCTTCCTGCAAGCTTACTCACCGAAACTGCTCCCAAAAGTCAAAGTGCACTACAGAACTTGTAGCGTCTGATAGGAGCATCTGCATGGCAACTAGTGATTCAAACTTTGGCTTTCCATGCGCTGACCATGTAGATATGCCCAGAGCCAAATACACTGCAAATGTACCGCACTTTGGTAGCTGCTTCACCCAATTGAAATTTATAAAAGCATTATTGGAACTTACATAAATGTTTTATGCACACAAGTAAAACTGAGCATTATGTTTTTTGACATTTATTTTTTGATGCAGGTGTTGCGGAGGTCTGTGCATGCTGCAAAGGTGCCAAGTTGCAACACTCTAATAGTAGTTAACTAAATAGCATACCAAATATAAAATAACCTGCTTTTTAAAATAAATGTTTTACCTTTATGAAGGGCATCTTTATATCAATTTATTCTTTATTTTCATCGACAATCGCATGAAAAACAAAAATTTCTTCTCCATTCCCATTTAATAACTGTCAGTTTCCACAGCAACCAATTGTGATGTCAGAGGATAATGATTCAAGGTGGGTGATAAACATAAGAGCAGATGAATTCTTAAGAAATCTGTTTTATGCAAATTTTCTAAGTATTAAGGAACAAAAATGAAGATAGTGATGTTGAAATAGAAAGGTTTCTCAGTAAAATGTTTCTGTCTTTAATATGAAGCATCAACAGCTATTTAAGACTTCATTAGGCAGTTGAATTTATAACTAAGGAAATTCTTGCTGTCACCAGGCAACTTGAATACTAGTATTTCTTAAAGACAAAGTTATGCTATGACTACACTAGCACTTCTGCTGGTATAATTTATGTTGTTCAAGGGTGTGAAAAAAATACTTATTTGAGTGACATAAGTTATGCTGACTAGAAGTGCTTGCTAGTTGACGGGAGACACTTTCCAGGCAACACTGGGAGTGGTTTAATTATTTAATTATTCAGTGGGAGAGTACTTTCTTGTCAGCCGGGAGTGGCTTCATGAGCAATCTTATAGCGACACAGCTTCATTGATACATCTGTGCCACTGTAAGCTTGCTAATGTAGATGTAACCTTGAATTCCTAATGTATGTAGAATGAAAACCAGTTGGAAAGGTGTGTTGGTTCTTGTATTGGGTGGAATGAGGCCTGAATGTAAGAACTTCCCTACATTTTTGCACCATGGGGGTTCAACTGCTATTTCCAAAGGTGATTCATGATCGGTCTTGGGAGGGGCTTCCACCAAAATTTTAATTGCAAAATGGGGTGTCTTTTATGCTACCTCCCTGTCCCAATGTATGGCCCTCTCTGCACCCCTTGTCCTGCAGTCACCTGTGGTTGTTTCCCTGTGCTGATAGAACCGGAATTCTTTTTAAAATGAAGTGGTTTTGCCACTGCTGCCAGCATAACACACCGAAGAATATGGAAGAGAAGGCTAGAGAAATATAGTAAGTTATGCTTTTCTTCGTTAGCTCAACAGGTGAAAAGAAAAGAATTGAGCACTGATTCTTCTGTGGGAAAGTTTCTCCTATTAAAATGGCCTCAGACTTTGTATATTAATATTTCCTATGCGGAAATGCTAAGCAGTATAGCTGATGCAGTAGAGCAGTTCCATTTTGTGGTAACTTTTGAGGGCTGATGTGGTGTAGTGGAGGTGCTGTCTGCTCTGTAACCCAGGGTCTCCCTGCCTTGTGATGTGTGATTCCCACTGACTCACCCACATGTTGTGATGTGGTATCAGTACCTTGCTGGTTGCTGTGCTTGGGCGGTGGGCTGTGGATGACCCCTACTGGTCTCTGCCCGGGAGCGCTGCCCAGGAGGTGGGCTGCCTAAGTCATGTAGACACAGACCCAACAAGTCAGACGAATTGGAACTAAGGAAGTCAGTATTCGGGGGAAGGGGAGTTGCTGGTGGAGAAACATGAAGGGAACAGCCGGGGCTGAGGGGCTAGGAGTGATGGATCCCTAACCCAAGGAGTCTGAGTTCCCACACTTGTTCCCATACTTAAATTTTCCAACTGTTTGCGGGCAATGAAGATGCCATCTCAGCTGTTCAGAAAACTTGAGTAGCTTTGACTACCCTGTTCACTTCTGTAAAAGGGGAAAAGAGGTGCTGTCACACAACTGTGAGTGGGTGATGATGGTTCTTCTCTAAAATTTATTTATTTTTCTTTTTGTATCCCTCTTTCTCTTCTGTTACTCTCTGCAAGCTGGAAGATTCTTGTACCCAGACAATTGCAGCATATTGGTGATTTACATTGGGAAGAGATCTTTCAATTCACTTATTTCATACATCATGTATCATAGTTATTCTGTGCATGAAATCTTGCTTAATGGTGAAAGAAATAAAATGAAGTCATCTGGTCTTGATTTCGTGACATTCAGAGATGGACAATCTATCAATTTCTTTGTTTAATATTTGCAGCATACTTACTAGACCAATTCCAATGGTTGTTGTCAGCTCCAGGAGAAGCAGAATTAAGCTGTGTTCTGGGGTGGCACGTATACTACATTTTCTAGCTTTGAGATTTAAGTTTAGCTGCCTCTCTTATTCTGGAAGGGTACAAGAAACTAGCAGACAACCATACCTCTGAATTAATGAAGTCTATGTACATTTAATCTAATTCAAGGAAGAATTATCTTGTTATAGAAGATATAGTTAATGTTACAGTTGTAGTTTCAGGAATTGAAGGAGAAAATTAACCTGTTTGCTTGGGCATAGAGTTTAATGAGTTAATGTTTAATCTTGGGTTTTGTTGTCACAGAAGCCTGCACACTGTTTTTACTCCTGCCTGTTAATTTGAGTAGAAAGACCCTCTGGCTGTGAATGTGGCTATCAGGGTTCCAGAAAACACCACCACCTTCGTGCTATTTCTGTCAAAGGAGAGGATTTTGGTGGGATGCCTTGAATCATAGAATAATAGGACTGGAAGGGACCTCGAGAGGTCGAGTCCAGCCCTCCGCCCTCAACGCAGGACCAAGCTCCGTCTACACCATCCCTGACAGATGTCTGTCTAACCTGTTCTTAAATATCTCCAGAGAGGGAGATTCCACCACCTCCCTTGGCAATTTATTCCAATATTTGACCACCCTGACAGTTAGGAATTTTTTCCTAATGTCCAATCTAAACCTCCCCTGCTGCACTTTAAGCCCATTACTCCTTGTCCTGTCCTCAGAAACCAAGAGGAACAAATTTTCTCCTTCCTCCTTGTGACACCCTTTTAGATATTTGAAAACCGCTATCATGTCCCCCCTTAATCTTCTTTTTTCCAAACTAAACAAGCCCAGTTCATGAAGCCTGGCTTCATAGGTCATGTTCTCTAAACCTTTAATCATTCTTGTCGCTCTTCTCTGTACCCTTTCCAATTTCTCCACATCTTTCTTGAAATGTGGCGCCCAGAACTGGACACAGTACTCCAGCTGAGGCCTAACTAGTGCAGAGTAGAGCGGCAGAATGACTTCACGAGTTTAGCTTACAACACACCTGTTGATACAACCTAGAATCATATTTGCTTTTTTTGCAACAGCATCACACTGTTGACTCATATTCAACTTGTGGTCCACTATGACCCCTAGATCCCTTTCCGCCATGCTCCTTCCTAGACAGTCGCGTCCCATCTTGTATGTATGGAACTAATTGTTCCTTCCTAAGTGGAGCACTTTGCATTTCTCTTTATTAAACCTCATCCTCTTTACCTCTGACCATTTCTCTAACTTGCTAAGGTCATTTTGAATTATGTCCCTATCCTCCAAAGAAGTTGCAACCCTACCCAGTTTGGTATCATCTGCAAATTTAAGTGTACTCTCTATCCCAATATCTACATCATTGATGAAGATATTGAACAGTACGGGTCCCAAAACAGACCCTTGCGGAACTCCACTTGTTATCCCTTTCCAGCAGGATTTAGCACCATTAACAACAACTCTCTGACTGCGGTTATCCAGCCAATTATGCACCCACCTTATCGTGGCCCTATCTAAGTTATATTTGCCTAGTTTATCAATAAGAATATCATGCGAGACCGTATCAAATGCCTTACTAAAGTCTAGGTATACGACATCCACCGCTTCTCCCTTATCCACAAGGCTCATTATCCTATCAAAGAAAGCTATCAGATTAGTTTGGCATGACTTGTTCTTCACAAACCCATGCTGGCTATTCCCTATCACTTTATTACCTTCCAAGTGTTTGCATATGATTTCCTTAATTACCTGCTCCATTATCTTCCCTGGGACGGACGTTAAACTGACCGGTCTCTAGTTTCCTGGGTTGTTCTTATTCCCCTTTTTATAGATGGGCACAATATTTGCCCTTTTCCAGTCTTCTGGAATCTCCCCTGTCTGCCATGATTTTTCAAAAATCATAGCTAAAGGCTCAGATACCTCCTCTATCAGCTCCTTGAGTATCCTGGGATGCATTTCATCAGGACCTGGTGACTTGCTGACATCTAACTTTCCTAAGTGATTTTTAACTTGTTCTTTGTGTATCCTATCTTCTAAACTTACCCTCTCTCTGCTTGTATTCACTACGTTAGGCACACCTCCAGACTTCTCGGTGAAGACCGAAACAAAAAAGTCATTGAGCATCTCCGCCATTTCCAAGTTTCCTGTTACTGCTTCTCCCTCCTCACTGAGCAGTGGGCCTACCCTGTCCTTGGTCTTCCTCTTGCTTCTAATGTATTTAGAAAAGGTCTTCTTGTTTCCCTTTATGCCTGTAGCTAGTTTGATCTCATTTTGTGCCTTTGCCTTTCTAATCTTGCCCCTGCATTCCCGTGTTGCTTGCCTATATTCATCCTTTGTTATTTGTCCTAGTTTCCATTTTTTATATGACTCCTTTTTTATTTTGAGATCATGCAAGATCTCCTTGTTAAGCCAAGCTGGTCTTTTGCCATATTTTCTATCTTTCCTACACAGCGGAATTGTTTGCTTTTGGGCCCTTAACAACGTCCCTTTGAAATACTTCCAACTCTCCTCAGTTGTTTTTCCCTTCAGTCTTGCTTCCCATGGGACCTTACCTACAAGTTCTCTGAGCTTATCAAAATCTGCCTTCCTGAAATCCATTACCTCAATTGTGCTGGTCTCCCTTCTACCTTTCCTTAAGATCATGAACTCTATTTCATGATCACTGTCCCCTATACTGTCTTCCACTTTCAAGTTCTCAACTAGTTCCTCCCTATTTGTTAAAACCAAATCCAGAACAACTTGAGTCAAGACCTTAGGGGGAGAGACTGTTCTTTTCCAGGTTACTCTCAGGATCAGCAGAACTTTCACAGATTTATCTGAGGTTTTTCCATATCTGTTGTTGCCTTAAGCATCTCTTTAGATCTGACATTAGAAGCTTTCATCCATGTTCCTAAGCAGTAGCTTTCTCTTTTCCTCAAAGTAGCCATAGTAAAAATGTGATGTCAGAAAATCAGTCCTCCCACATGGGGCAGGGCTATTTTCCCCCTTCTTGTCCTCCTGTATCTGAGCCGTAACACCATAGTGCATGCATCAAGTTTGTTATCTTCCCTCTAGATCTAGCTTGAGCATAGAAAACAGTAATATGGAGGTATTGAGTAGAATTGGGCACCTCTAGCTTGAAGGTAGTGAGTCCAATGCTAGATTCATTAGAGTCTATTCACTTCTGCTTGCTGTGCTCAAGAAATGAATCAACATTTTTTCTTGTTACATCTGATCTCCTCTAGCCTCAAATTTTTCAAGGCACAAATGACCTTTCCTATTATTGTGGTAGACCCAAGCACTTAACTTGATTTAAAGGATGCTTATTTTATATTCTGTGTGGCTTACCAGAAGTTTCTCATTTGCCTTGGGTTAAATATGTCTGCAATACATCATCTCGTTTGGTTTAACCTTGGCTCCCAGGGTTTTCTGAATAGTGGCTGCTTTCATACTGCACACACAGATTTCTGTACTGTTAACTGCACTGCTTATAAAATAAGGTGCCATCCCTGTAAAAAGCAATTAGGGTAGTTGAAGACCCCATCTAATCTCCTACCCTACCTCAGCTCAGGTTTGTATTACACTTTGAAAAGAATGAATCAATCACAGCAAATCTTGATCTTTCTGTGAACAGTTTTACATATCACAGTGGTGGCCTTTCCATTGGATGAAGAATTTTTTAGGTTTTGTTTGACGATTCATATCCTGTTGACAGTTGCCAAGAATATGCACATCCTCATATTACTTAGGTCAGTAACCTCATTTTTGTTTATTCCTACTCTTGCTTTTACTCTCAGCTAACTTAAAAGGATGAAGGAATTATCAGTAAATTTTCATTAACAATATTTCAGCCAAGGTCAAGCATACATTTCATCCCCAAATGATTTTGAGAGAGCTAAAAAAACTGAAGCCAGGGGTTTAGAATGGAAGTGTCATCTCATTCTAGAATATCTCTATTGTGATACTGTAATTCTTTTCATCTGAGAACTTGTAATGGTTGCAATCTATCATCTACTTACAAACCTCCAATAAAAGTATTATCTTAGTGGAGAGGAATCTGGTGAGGAAACAGACTTTAGGTTCAAGATTCCTAAATGAGAATATATATAAACAGTAACAAAAACAATTTTTTAAAATTATGAAAAATAACACAAATACCCTTTCAACAATATATGCAAAATACAAGAAGTATTTGTAATGTGTACATCTTGTGAGAGAGAACTGTTTCAATACTTTTCAATGCTGTATTGATTTTCCCCCTCATTTTTTTTTAAACAGGATGAAGGAAACGTGAAAGAAATTCCTATTACCCACCATGTGAAAGAAGGGTGTGAGAAAGCAGATCCTGCACAATTTGAATTACTTAAGGTTCTTGGTCAGGGATCATTTGGAAAGGTAAGATATAAACTTCCCTTTTCTAACTCTCTACTTCTAATAGAGATCTACTTAGTCCTACTTGTTAACATTAATGAATGTCTCCGTTAAAGTTGCTTTTATAGCTTCTGAATCCTCCTAAATGCTGAATATCTTTCTCTTTTGTTGTAGAGCTTAGTGTCCCAGGATACTGATGGATTCCATAGGCCTTTGTGCATTAGTACTCTGCCTGTGACGTGCATATCTCACTTTGATCAACACATTGTTTATCCTTAGCATTAGAAACACAATCCTGCTGTACTCCTGTGGGCAAAACTCTCATTAAAGTGAAGATAAACTTAAAAAAACCCAAACAGTCTTGTAGCACTTTAAAGACTAACAGAACATGTAGATCCGTGGTCACCAACAGGTCGATTGCAATCGACTGGTCGATCACGAGGTGTCCTGTCCGCCCCGCCCCCATTTCCCTCCCACCCTCGAGAAGCCCCACTACCTACCTCAAGTGAAAATGGAGGTAGTGTAGGCTTCCCAGGGATGGACAGAAGCTGAGGTGCAGGCGCGCGTGCTGGGGGCTTCCCTGTGCGGGGTCGTCCCCGGGGCAGGCGCACGTGCGCACACGCAGGCCTTCCCTGCGCCGCGGGGGGAGTCGGCCCCAGGGCAGGCACGTGCTGGTTTCCTGGGAATCCTGAGAGGAGGTAGATACTGGGGACTCTCTGCCTCCACTGGCACCCCACTCCCCAGCCACAGAACTCTGTCCCTACTCTCCTGTCCCCACTCCCCGAACTCTGTCCCCACTCCCCTGTCCCCAGCCACAGAACTCTGTCTCCACTCCCCTGTCCCCACTAGCCGAACTCTGTCCCCACTCCCCTGTCTCCAGCCACAGAACTCTGTCCCCACTCTCCTGTCCCCAGCCACAGAACTCTGTTCCTATTCCTGTCTCCACTGGCACTCTGTCCCCTGCTGCAGAACCCTGTCCTCTGCCCTCCCAGCACCCTGTTCCCTCTCCCCTGCCCCCAGCCACAGAACTCTGTCCCCACAAAATGTATAATTATAAATGCTTCATTTTAGATCTAAATAGAATGAATAAAAACCAGACCATTTATTTCATAACTATAAACACGTGATTTTAACTTTATACATCGCACAATTTAAAAATAAACTGTTTATCAGAGTGTGTAAGTAAGGACGGGGGATAGCAAATGATGGACAGGAGGAGAATAGAGAGGGCGGGGCTTCAAGAAAGGGGTGGGGCTTCAAGAAAGGGGTGGGGTGGTAGATCTTCGCCTGTTCGGAGATTTAAAAAGTGATCTTGGGTGTAAAAAGGTTGGAGACCACTGATGTAGATGGTATCATGAGCTTTTGTGGGCACAGCCCATTTCTTCAGATGACCCTTCAAAAGTGGGCTGTGCCTACAAAAGCTCATGATACCATCTGCATGTTTTATTAGTCTTTAAAGTGCTACCAGTCTATTTGTTGTTTTAAGTTTATCCTGTACAGACTAATTCAGCTACTCCCTGAAGCTTATTAAAGTGAAGGGTAGTTTTCCTATAAGTAACAGGACTGCAGTGTTGGGTGCAGAATAATACAGAAACGTTTTTAATCCTAATGAAACTCTCAACAGTTTGAGAATGTCAGAGAAGGGGGAGACAGATTTTAGAGGCCTATCCTGTGAAAACTACCCCTTCAGAGGGGTAGCTGAGTTAGTTTTTAAGGTGCTGCAAGACTATTCATTGTTTTATATGTTTTTCCAGTTACAGACTAACAAAACATAGATGGTATCATGAGCTTTCGTGGGCACAACCCACTTCTTCAGATGAATAGAGTTCTTAAAAGTCCAGTTTCTAAATAGGGGGGATGGGGGAGAAGAAAGAAGGGGGGAAAAAGGAAAGAAATAGTCAATTACAGTGTCCATGCTACATGAAGCTGATAGAGAAGGTGCAAATTGTTCTTAAGTACTCATTGTTTCACTTTTATATCATTAGGATGTGGAAGTTAATGGGGGCATCCAGCCAATGTCTTTATTCATACCTTTTGATAGGAATCAAACTTGTCAATGAAGTTAAGTTCTAAGACAGGCATGTCAAACTCGAAGCCTATTGAGGGCCACACAAACAAAAACTGATAGCTTTCAGGGCCACCAATGTACTTCTATCGGAAAGTCTTAATTATTTATTATAGATTATGTTTTAGGTATGTTGTATAATTTTTTTCAGGTCTTGTTTGAATATAATACAATAATTTGATATGTAAAATTTATTTTTATAATTTTTAAATATAAAATGTAAAGTACTTAATTATTTTTATGATACATGACTTGTTTTGTTGAAATACAAACAAATATAGACTAAAACAATAAGGGAGAGTCTCATAGTTCAGAGTAATTGCTTCAGCCTGGCAAACAGTAGCCTTTGAATTTTTTTTAAAGAAACACAGGGTAAACCAGGTACATGCTGATTCTTTTTTTGCCTTGGAATTTAAATATGACATCTATATTGGCTGCCTTATTCTGCATCCATACCCTCCTCCCCTGCCTGCTCTAAATGTCTGTTTGTTCCCAGAAGGATTACCAAAACGAATCAAGTGGCTTGCAAAGCTGGCCTTTATGCTATCCTTAGGATTTCTTAAACTTTGCACTTTCAAAGGTACATGTAATATTCTTACACAGATAATCCATGCAAGACTAACAAGTTAATTGCCCTTTGGCTGGCTGATGTACAAGTGCATATTTATTAGCAATATTGTCTGGTTCTTCTTAGATATAAAACTGGATAGTTTCCTTTTCCTTTTTATCTTTAAAGCAGATGTTGTTTGAGCCAAATGGGTATCCTTCAGAAACTGGAAATCCCTCCCAAGTTAAGTCTATAGAGCAGAAAATGAAATGATAGGTAAAATGTAAGATAGATATCAGGTGTACAAAGTAGGAATTGATGAGCAAACAGCCAAAACATGACAAAAGAAATGGATAAAAGGAAACTTTTTTTTTTTTTTACCCAACTCATCTGTGGAACTCACTGCCATTAAAAAGCAGTCAGGTGAAAAGTTTGTAAAATTTTTAAAAGGATGAATGCTTATTGATAATGAAAACATCTAAAATACCATAGGTAGGATAAAAACAGATTAAAACCTACTCATGTTTCAGGCCAGCCACAAACTGATGGGAGTGAAGAAGAAACATTTCCTATCGGGAGATAACTGTCCACTATAGTTTCTTGTGGACATGTGCGAGCACACTCACACCCCATCCTATGACACATCTTGTGTTGGCCATTTTTTCTACAATACTGGACTAGACTAGAGGGTCCCATTGGCTGATTTGGCAATGCCTACATTCCAAGGAAATCATATGAAAAATATTAACACAGTACAGTTAGATATTTAAAACTCAGGACATATGAAAATTAAACTGGGAACCACAAATCAGCCCCGTGTGTGTGTGTGTGTGTGTGTGTGTGTGTGTGTGTGTATATTACAGTACTCATGATTCCGTTCCATTTGGTGGGAAAAAACTGTATGCTATATTATTTGAGAAACAGTATGTGACACCATGCAATTAACACTGAATTGTATGCTTGTACAAGGGGAAGAGCTAAAGGGCAGTGGTCCAATGCCTCCCCCCTGCCTGAGAGCCAGGATCCCCACGCCCCCCTAATCTAATGCCTCACTCCTCTCCCCAGAGCGGGGCACCCCCAACCTAATGTATTCCCTCTCCCCCAGAACCAGGCACCCCTCAGTCATCCCCAATCTAATGCCTCCCTCCTCCCCTAGAGCCAGGCACTGGGTCCCGGATGCCTGGGTCCCGGAGCTGCCGTCGCCATGTCGCTGCCACGCACTTCTCCCTAAGGTGCTGGGGTGGTGTGAGTATAGTGGCCAACTGTGAGCAGGCGCTTGATGCCTGTGCAGAGCGGCCTGGCTGGCTGTGATCTGCACTCAGATGATTCCCTCTTTATTTAGAAACTGGACTTTTAATAATTCCATTCATCTGAAGAAGTGGGTTGTGCTCATGAAAGCTCAGGATACCATCTACGTGTTTTGTTAAGTCTTTATTGTACTGTGAGATTATTTGTTTTTAAAGTTTTTCCTGTGAAAATTAGTTTGTTTTGAGGAAGATATTCTGTCTTGCAAATTCTTGTGTGGAGGTGTCAGAATTAGAAAACGTAAACCTTGTGTCCAGTAGTCCCATGAACCACAAAACAACTGTTTCTTGTCCTTTAAACATTTTTACCTTTTTTGTTGATATAACTCAGTCTAATTAGGACCAGTATTATCCCTCCAGTCTTCCTGTTGTCCGTGCTGAGATCAGTTGTCAGTTTCTTGCATAAGAGATGTATAGTCAGCTTTGTTTACTTAGCATAAGAGGAGGATAAAAATCTTGTGGAAGGGTAGGTAGTATTACTTGATACTTGTGGTAAGTTTAGTTTAATCTTTTCCACACTTACTGTCTCTGAATGTGGAGTACATATTTTCTCACAAGTGGGAGACAGAAAAGGTCTTTTATCTACTCAGTCTCTGCTAATATAGGATTATTCCCTGTTGTGCATTTACTAATGCTTTGTCCAGTCTAACTTTAATTGATCTGTTCATTGAGATTTTTCCAAGGAAAGTACTTTACAGCCTAATAGATCTGTCAGTAAGCTTCCTCTGAACTTCAGCATAAATGATCCCTTCTTTTATTCTGTAACTCCTAATTACACCCTTTCTATGATTGTAAAAACACCCTTTTTATATATGTGTGGCCTGCCATATGTACCACCTGATTTGTTGTTCTTTTCTCCTAACTCAGTTTCTCCAGACATCTAAGTGTTTTTTATTCAATGTATTTTATACCTACCTGTGTGGGGCTTAGGGGAAGGTATAGGTTGAACCTCTCTGAACTGGGACTCTCTGGTGCAGCAACATCTGTGGTCCTGTGGCCGCAGGAGTGTGCTGAGCTGGCCCCAGGGCGACCAGAGCACCAGCGGACTGCAGAGGGGCAGTGATCTACCGTCAGGGGTCAGGAGCCCCAGTGGCGGGCTCCTGCTCAGCCACTGGCAGGGCCAGGAGCCCCAGTGATAGGGCTGGAAGCCATGGCAGTAGGATTGAGTGCTGTTGCAGCAGGGCAGGGAACCTGACATCGCAGCAGATTGCTGGCAGGCCCAGGGGGGACTTCTAGGGCAGCAGGCCGGCAGCAAGGAGGAATCCGCAAGGAGGCCAGTGTCTGAACCAGGAGGAGCCAGGCTGGGAGGCAGGCTCATGGGCTGGGAGTTGGCAGGCTCACGTGGGGTGGCAGCACTGAGGGCAGAAAGCCCCTGCACAGAGCCAGAAGCAACCAAGCAGCAATCTTCTCTCCCCCCCGCCCCTCCTCACCGCTCCAGCCATTACCACTTTGACCTTACACGAGGCTGACAACTCCTAGCCTGTGTGGGCTTGAACAGCTCCTCCTGCCAGCCCTTGTTTAATTAGTTAACTGGTTAAACATTAAGTTTAACCGTTTAACTGATTAAATGGGATTTTTGCATCTCTAATTCAAACTAAATCACTGTTTACAAATAACAATTTTAGCAATAATTTGAAATATTAAATATTTTTTGGGTCAGGTTTTTCTTGTGAGGAAAATAATTGGTCCTGATGCTGGGCAGCTTTATGCAATGAAAGTGTTGAAAAAAGCTTCTCTAAAAGGTAAGTGTGTTTTTTCTTTTATAAAGATCTTGGAAAATATTTTTGTTACTTCATGTGTTGGTCAGTATTGTAAATATTTCTACATTAAATAGCCTTCTGTCTTAAATTAGCTGTTCCTTCTGTGAAATCATCATCCTTTCTTTGGCATTAGTTTTTTATTGAACTTTTTGAGGTGTTACTTATTAATGCCTATTAATAATTATTTCAAACCTGTCCAGCCAGATTACTTTATTTTTTTTTGTGCATTAACTTTCTGTATGTCCATTTAGAATTTTTGTTGTTACAGCAAGAGAATTATAGTATTCCTGTATTTTCCATGGTTCTTCTTTGATCAAAATTGTTCCTTTGTCCAATTTTGAGTCAACCTGGGTTTATTTTGGAAGGCAAAGACAGACACCTCACTGGACTCTATTCCACTTTGGATTAGGTTTGGCCATTAAGTTACACTGGTTGAAAATCCAAAATATGGTTTTAATACACAAAAACAACCATAAGGGGCAAAGTTCAGAAGTTGCAGTTAATTGAAATTCCTTCTCCCCAAAAAACAAGCAACCCAGTTTTCCCCCGCTTTTTTGCAATTCTTGAACTGAAACTTGCTTGGTCACTTAAACATAGCAGGATTTGTTGCAGAATTTAGAAGGATAAAATATATGGCGGTAGGAGGGGAAAAATAAAATAAATGAAAATAAAAGCAGTGATTTAAAGGAGAAATAAAGATGATTTTGTATTTCTCTGGATATTTAGAATTTACTGTCTGTTCCTTCCTACCCTACCTTCAACTTTACTGAAATAGAGTTATTTAATATTATTCTGATTTTTTTTTTCAGTACGAGATAGAGTTCGTACAAAGATGGAGAGAGATATATTAGTAGAAGTAAATCATCCATTTATCGTCAAACTGCACTATGGTTGGTATTTTTGTTTTATTGCCTATATATTTTGGCAGGTTTAATGTGTTAAGAAACAAATGACTAATGCCCTTTAATAGTGGGAGTGCATTTGATCTAATCTTATTCTGCCTTATTTATGTTAAATTATTGTAACCAAGTACAGATGATGTGAAAGCCAGGCATAGATGACTAGAAATTACTACCTTCCAGTATGTATTAACTAAGGACAGTAAGGGGAAAAAAAAAGTTTCTTGCCATGATGATGCTTTACCTACAGAAAGTGACATTAATAGATGAATATCAATCCAGCCTTTCTGAAGCATTAACCTACACAGAGTTAAATAAACCAGTATTTTATGCCTTTGAGAGGTTTGAATATACACAGTTATGTAAGCATACCTTTTATAATTACTGAGCTTATCTCAGTTTTCACTATTCTAGTCTACATTTCATGTTGTCTCAGAGCATGTGCCCGGTCCACTCTGTGTAGATGGCCTGTGCCTGTACTATAGAGGCTTGTCATTTAGGCCTTGTGTGTCAGTTTTCTTCTGCACAATATGAATACATCTTGAATGTAATCTTCTCAGGGATATATTTCTCATAAGTATAAGCTTATTGTGCCAGTGTAGTTCAGATCAGGATAGTGCTTTTTCCAAGAGGCTAAAGAGTTCATTAAATAAAACATGCACATGATCAATTTAGCATACTTAAAACAATTCCTAAGCACTTAATCAAGAAATCGTAGTTCTTCGAATGATTGCTCATGTACATTCCACGTAGGTGTGCATGCATCATCGGAAGCTTTTTCCCTTAACAGTACCTGTTGGGCAACAGGGCAGTCCCCTAGAGTGGCACTGCTATATCAGCTGATATATATATTCCTGCTGGCCCTCCACCCCCTCAGTTCCTTCTTACCCCTCTTGAAGTTGCAAGTGCATCTTAGCAGTTCTTCTAGTTGATTCAGTAGTAGTTAAATAGTTCTCAGTTCATTGTTCTTATCTAATGTTTTATTAGCTGTTAGGTATTGTTCTTAGTTTTAAGTACTCAGGCACAGGGCTTCCCCCATGCTCCCTGACCCCACTTTCAATCCCTGTGGAAAGTGCCCATAGCTTATGCCCTCACACAGCCTGTCTTAAGTGCCTGGGAGAGGCCCAGTTGTCTGAGCCCTGTAAGAGCTGCAAGGCCTTCAAGCTGTGTACCAAGCGGGAAAGTGAGTCTCACTTGAAGATTATCTTGATGGAAGTGGCCTTACATCTGGCACCGGCATCTGATTCAGCACCGGCAACCCAGAGTGCAGTGGCATTGGTACGTGAGGCACCTAGCCACTCTTGCACTTCCCCGGCATTGTGCAGGCCTCGACACAGGTTGCAGTATCCCATGCCTCAGAAGAAGAGAAGACCTAGCAGGGGCAGGTCTCTCTTGAGGTATGTGCCTTCCATGCACACTCAAGTGGGGCATGACACCAGGACCTTCATGGTTGGATCGGCTCTGCTCAAGTCTGTGCCTTGATGCCAGCATGGTTGGGTCTTTCCAGAACCCTCCATTCCTGATACTTTTGAGGCAGCAAGAGAGCCCCGAACCACGTACTGGACCCAGCCAAGAAACGAGCATCTAGACAGTACTGTCCTGTGGCCTTGGCACCCAGCGCTCTGGCCCCAGATGCTAGAGGGTCCCATTGTCCTGTGCAGTGCTGATAACCTCATCCCCGGTTCAGGGTGCAACACTGGCTCCACCCTCGGCACTGTGACCATAGCCCCTGCAGCAGACTGCAGCACCAGATGCAGTAGCAGTGGCCTCAGCCTACCCCGGTGCCAGTGTTACAGTAGCATTGGCCATCTCAGGTGCAGGCTCTGACCCAGTGGCCTTTTTGGACCCCCTGGGCCTACCATCAGAACCGGGGGATGGGCCCATCCAGACCAGAGTTGGTCTTCTCAGGGCCAAGGGCTCTCCCCCTCCCCAACGTCCCCGGAGCATCACCAGGAAAAGGGGGCCTCCCACCACTCAGCCCGTTACTGTGGCCTCTTCTGTGGTTTCACAAGCCCCCTTGCCAGCTTTGGATCCAGAGGTGGTGGGCATGAAGAGGTCCTTGTCGTCCTCACCTGATGAGGCACTTGCCGGCTCTTTCCCATCTGTGGACTAGAAGTCCCATGAGGGACTTCTTTGCTAACTGGCTCAGAGTTTGGTAGTCCAGGCGGAGAGGATGTCGGAGGATTCGGACCCTATGGTCAACATCCTGCAGGCCAACACCCCTACCAGAGTGTCCCTGCTGATTAATAAGATTGTAAACAAGATCACATAGACACTCTGGCAGACCCTGGCCTCTATCCGGCCGACAGATGAAGTATTTTGTTCCACGGGGAGGAACAAAGTTTTTTTTTTTTTCCTTACCTGCCTCCAGGATCCCTGGTTGCTCAGGCAGTGAACCAGAGGGAGAAGCAGGGCCAGCCAGGCACCACTCCCAATAGCAGGGATGCTGAGCAAATGGACCTTTTGGGCAGAAAGGCCTATGTGTTTGGGGGTCTTCAACTTACTGAACCATCAGGTTCTGCTGAGTCGCTATTCCTAGAACACCTGGTCGAACATGGGCAAGTTTGCCGAGCTAGTCCTAGGGAATCTCGGCCAGAATTTGGAACCCTAAATGGAAAAGGGCAGGGTGGTCTCCCCGGGCGGCCCTGCAAGCTGCCCTGGACACGGCTGGTACAGCTGCCTGTGCTATGGCCATGGGACTGGTTCTGCATTGCAGCTCTTGGCTGCTGGTGTCTGGAATGCCCGCCGAACTCCAGAACGCTATTTAAGACCTTCTGTTTGAGGGTTCATCCCTCTTCTCCAAACAGACCGACCAACACCTGCATGCTCCTGGGCTACCTTGAAGTACCTGGGAATTCATACCCTGGTTAATCAACGGCATTCCCTTTCGGACAGGAATGCCCTTTGGCCCTCTTAGAAGGGCACCTGCCCCAATTTCTCCTGCTGCATAGGGAGAAATGGCAATGGGGGGAACAGCAGATGATAGTCTCGCCCAGCCCTGGACCATGGCCAGGACCCATCCAGCAAGCCCCCACGTCCTCGTCGAGAGTTTTGAAGGTATGCTCGAGGACATCTTATCAGCCACACCTTTTCCGTTCAGGGATCGCTTATTCCCTTTCTGCCTGGCCTGGGAATCCATTACTTTGAACTGTTGGGTCTTGGAAATGGTAGAGGGTAGTTATACCACCCCCTTCCTTTGACCCCTCTTGCCCCATCCATTTTCAGTGACCCCTTTCATGAGCATCTCCTTCTGGAGGAGGTCTAGCAGCTCTTATCCCTGGGGGCACCCGAAGCAGTTGACCAGCATTTCCAGGACAAGGGTTTCTACTCCTGATACTTCCTGGTCTCCCAAGGCCAAGGGAGGGTTTTGGCCTATCCTAGAATTCAGGGAACTCATAAAAGAACTATTCCTTTATCATCACAGCCAAATTCAGATGGCTACTCTGGCGTCTATCATTCCCTCCCTACATCAGAGTCTGGTACACTGCCCTCGATCTAAAATATGCCTATTTCCATATTTCCATTGCACTGCACCACGGGTGATTCCTTCACTTTATGGTGTGCCAGGACCACTATCCGTTTATAGCCCTTCCTTTTGGCCTTTCTGTGGCCCCTCAAGTGTTCATGATGTGTATGGCCATTGTGGCCACTGCACTGAGAGGGGGGTGTCCAGGAATTTCCCTACATGGCTGACTGGCTCCTTCAGGGCTCTTCGCTGGATTAGCTGCTAGCCCATATCACTCTAGTGCAAGACCTTTTTTGCAAGCTGGGGTGCTCCTGAACATGGCCAAGTTGACCCTAGTTCCCACCCAGGTCATAGAGTTTGTGGGGGCCCACCTGGACTCAGAGTTGGACAAGGCCTCCCTTCCTAGATCCCGCTTCATGGTGATCAAAGTGGCCATCCAAAGCATGCGGGAGTTTCCGATGACCATGGCCAGGTCTTGCATGTGCCTCCTGGGACTGATGGCTGCATGCATCTTCGTCATTCAACTCACCAGGCTTTGCAAGCACCCTCTGCAGATGTGGCTTGCACAAGTTCACAATCCATCCCTGCACCCTTGGGACAGAGTGGTGACCATTCCTCCCAATGTCATGTTCTCTCTGGACTGATAGACTCAGTAGGAGATCGTCTGAGCCAGAATCCCGTTCTCCAGACCTCTGCCAATCCTCAGGTTAGTGACGGACGCATCCAACACCAGCTGGGGGATGCACGTTGGAGATATGCAGATTCAAGGTATGTGGTCAAGGGATAACCTCTCCCTGCATATCAGTGTCAGGGAGCTCCGGGCAGTCCGCCTCACCAGTGCAGCCTTTCTCTGTTGGCTCCAGGCACAATGGTCCTTATGTTCTCTGACAATACGTCAGCAGTCATCTATATCCATAGGCAGGGCAGGGCCCACTCCTCTCCCCTGTGTTGGGAAGCCCTTCAGCTCTGGGAGCTATGCATCGGGGCAGATATTCAACCGATTGCCTTCTGTCTCCCAGGGTGTGACGGCGCGTTGGGGGTCCCCCGTCTCCTGCACCCCGAAATGGCACAAACAGACTGCACCAGCTGGTGGAATAGAGGAAGTTTATTGCCTCTCCAGGATACAGCACAGATGTAATCTGGTCACAGAGCTGGGCTAGGATGCCTCAGGCCCCCTTGAGATGGGGGGAGACTGGGCCCCTAAAATCCAGCCCCTTTCCCTAGTCTGTCTCCTCCATGCTCGCAGACACCAACTAAACTCACCCTCTTCCAGCCCTGCCCCCCAGCCAGGGCAGCCTCCACCTTCCTTTGTTCCTCTCCATGGGGGGTGTTTGGTTCAACAAGTTTGGCATTACCTTTGCATAGTGAGGTTTTCCCTGCTGGGTCTTGCTCCAGACAGCAGGGATCACCACAGCCCAGCAAGTACCCCCACTACGTCACAGTTCTCCCCCCTCTGCGAGTGAACTGATCAGGGTCACTCTGCTCGTGACCTAGGGAAGTTCTGGCCCCTCGCCACGGGACAGCGCGTCGGCGATGATGTTGGCGCTCCCCTTGACGTGGATCACTTCCATGTCGTAGTCCTGCAGGAGGAGGCTCCACCGCAGCAGCTTGGCGTTGGTCCCCTTCATCTGGTGCAGCCAGGTCAGGGGGCAGTGGTCGGTGTACACCATGAAACGCCGGCCAAACAGGTATGGCTGCAGCTTTTGCAGGGCCCACACCATGGCCAGGCATTCCCTCTCTACGGTCGCGTAGCTCCGCTCCCGGGGCAGCAGCTTCCTGCTCAGGTACACGATGGGGTGACGTTCCCCTTTCTTGTCCGCCTGCATCAGCACCGCCACCAGCCCGGTGTCCGAGGCGTCCGTAAACACGATAAAGGGCTTGTCAAAGTCCGGGTTTACCAACACTGGAGCCTTGGCCAGGGCTTCCTTCAGTGCACAGAGAGCCCTCTGGCACTGCTCCGTCCAGACTACCCTGTCTGGCCTCCCCTTCCTGCACAGCTCTCTGATCGGGGCAGCGATGGAGCTGAAGTTGGGCACAAACCTCCGGTAGTACCCTGCCATCCCAATGAAGGCCTGGACCTGCTTCTTGGTCTGAGGCACAGGCCAGTCTCGGATGGCTCCCACTTTGGCCGGCTCTGGCTTCAAGCAGCCGCTTCCCACCTTATGGCCCAGGTAGGACACTTCGGCCATTCCAACCTTGCACTTCCCAGCCTTTAGGGTCAGCCCACCCTCCCTCAGCTGATCCAGTACCTGGCTGACCTGGGCCACGTGTTCCTCCCAGGACTGGCTGAAGATGCAGATGTCATCTATGTACGCTAGGGCACAGTTCTCCATTCCCCGCAGCAGCTGGTCCACCAGGTGCTGGAAGGTGGCCGGCACCCCTTTGAGGCCGAAGGGCAGGACTAGGAACTCATAGAGCCCCAGCGGCGTGATGAAAGCCAATTTCAATCTGGCCTCCTGGTCTAGCGGCACCTGCCAGTAGCCCTTGGTGAGGTCCAGGGTGGTGAGGTAGTGAGCTCCCCCCAGCTTGTCCAGGAGCTCGTCGGGCCTTGGCATCGGGTAGGCGTCGGACACCGTGATGGCGTTGAGCTTCCGGTAGTCCACGCAGAACCGGATTGACCCGTCCTTCTTCGGGACCAGCACCACGGGCGAGGCCCAGGGGCTGGAGGACGGCTGGATCACCCCCAGGGCCAACATGTCCTGGACCTCTCTCTCCAGGTCCTGGGCTGTCTTCCCCGTGACTCTGAAAGAGGAGCAGCGCACCGGGGGGTGAGTGCCCGTCTGCACCCGGTGGACAGCCAGGTTGGTGAGACCAGGCTTGTCGGAGAACAGCTGCTGGCGCAGCACCTCTCGGATCTCGGCCTGCTGGGCCGGGGTGAGCTGGTCCGAGAGGGAAATTGACTCCAGCGAAGAGTCCTCTCCGGTCCCAGGGAACAGGCCCACCAGGGGATCCTCCCCCTGCTCCTCCCACGGCTTACACACGGCCAGCACCAAGTTCTCCCTGTCCCAGTACGGCTTCATCATGTTAACATGATACACCCGCTGGCCGCGCGTCCGGCCCGTCAGCTCCACCACATAGTTCACCTCGTTCAGCTGCTTAACCACCTTGAAGGGGCCGTCCCAGGCGGCTTGCAGCTTGTTCTTCCGCACGGGGATCAGGACCATCACCTGGTCCCCGGTAGCGTAGGCACGGTGCCCGTGCATTGCGGTCGTACCAGACCTTCTGCTTCCTCTGGGCCCTGCTCAGGTTCTCTCTGGCCAGGCCCATGAGCTCGGCAAGTCTTTCCCGGAATGTCAGGACGTATTCCACGACCGGCTCACCCTCTGGGGAGACCTTCCCCTCCCACTCGTCTTTCAGTAAGTCCAGGGGGCCCCTCACTCGCCTCCCATATAACAGCTCGAACGGCGAGAACCCCGTGGACTCCTGGGGCACTTCCCTGTATGCAAACAGCAGGTGGGGTAGGTACTTGTCCCAGTCCTGCGGGTGTGTGTGCATAAAGGTCCGTAGCATCTGCTTCAGAGTCCCATTGAACCTCTCCATCAGCCCGTTGGTCTGGGGGTGATACGCCGAGGCCCAGGTGTGTTGCACCCCACTCTTCTCCCACAAGCACCGGAGCAGGGCCGACATGAAGTTGGATCCCTGGTCCGTAAGAACCTCCTGGGGAAACCCCACCCTGCTGAAAATGGTCAGCAGGGCATCTGCCACCGTGTCTGCCTCGATAGAGGGCAGGGCCACGGCCTCGGGGTAGCGGGTAGCAAAGTCCACCACCACCAGGATGTATTTCTTCCCTGTCCGGGTCGCTCTGTTGAAGGGCCCCACAATATCCTTCGCCACCTTCTGGAAAGGCTCCTCTATGATGGGCAGGGGTCTCAATGCAGCTTTCCTCCTGTCTTGGGCCTTCCCCACTCGTTGGCAGGAGTCGCAGGACCAGCAGTACCGCTGTACAGCTGCAAACATCCCTGGCCAGTAGAAGTTTTGGAGCAGCCTCAGCCGCGTACGCCGGATCCCCTGGTGTCCCGAGAACGGGATGTCATGGGCCAGGTGTAGCAGCTTCCGGCGATACCTTTGGGGAAGCACCAGCTGCCGCTGAAGCCCCCACTTCCCTACCGTCCCGGGGGAAAGCCAGTCCTGGTACAGAAATCCCCTCTCTCACCGGAACTTCTCCTGGCAATCTCCTCCTAGGGGTTGAGCTGCACCCAGGTCAGCCCGGTCCCTCAGGGCCTGCAGGGAGGGATCCGCCCGCACCTCCGCCTGGAATTCAGCGGCTGGGGCTGGGACAGGGCTGTGGTTTCCCCCCACTGCCTAGGTCCAACTCTAGGTCTGCTGGGACGGGGCCCTGGGCCCCCTGTTGGGGAACCTCCTCGAGTTCCGGGCCGCCAGCCCCTCGCTTGCTCTGGCTACGGGTGGTGACCAGCGTCCTGTGGGGTCCGTCTGGCCACTCCTCTAGGTCACTCCCCATCAGCACGTCGGTGGGCAAGTGCGGGTGCACCCCCACTTCCTTGGAGCCCTCCTTGGCCTCCCATTTCAGATGCACCCTGGCTACGGGTACCTTAAAGGGGGTGCCGCCTATGCCCCTCAGTGTCAGCTGAGTGTCGGGTAGCATATGGTCTGGGGCCACTATGTTGGGTCGGGCCAGTGTCACCTCTGCCCCCGTGTCCCAGAAACCCGTCACCTTCCTGCCATCCACCTCCCAGGGGTATGAGGCAGTCCCTTCGCAGGGGCCGCCCTGTCCCCACCCGGTGCACAGATAAATCTGTCTCCCGAGTGTCAGACCTCCCAGGGGAGGGGCACTGAGCATCCTTCCCCCCTCCCCGAGCGGAGGTTTGCCTGCCAGCCCCTGCCTCTGGGGCAGCCTGCCCTTCCTCCCGCCCCAGCCAGTTAACCCTGGAAAGTCCCAGGTCATGGGACCTGTTCTTGTGCCTGGTGCATTGAGCCCTCTTGTGGCCTCGTTGCCCACAGCGATGGCAAGTTAGGTTCTGTGGGCCCATTCGGGTCGGCTGTGCCCGGGCCATGGCTGGTTTTCTGGGGTATCGGTGACTGGTCCTGGTCCCTGGGGCTCGCTTCGGAGGTGTGTCTCTCCGTTGCTCAGCCGAGAACCAGTCTCTGCGCGATTCTCTATCTCTCCGGGACTCCCGTTCACACCCGGACCGGCTCTCCGTGAACTCATCCGCCAGTCTCCCGGCCTCCTGGGGGTTCTCTGGTCTCTGGTCCTTGAGCCACAGCCTCAGTTTGGGTGGGCACGCTTCATAGAACTGCTCCATCATGACCAGCTGGAGTAGCTCCTCTGGGGTCTGGGCTCTGACTCCAGACACCCACTTGCGGCAGTATTGCGCCAGGCGGGAGGCCAGGTCCACATAGGTCTCCCGTGGCCCTTTCTGCACCCCCTGGAACCTCTTCCTGTACATCTCGGGGGTCAGCCCGAACTTGTGCAGCAGGGCCTCCTTGACTCGGTTGTAATCCCCTGGCTGTA
The DNA here is from genome assembly GCF_049634645.1 of Pelodiscus sinensis. Lineage (NCBI taxonomy): Eukaryota > Metazoa > Chordata > Testudines > Trionychidae > Pelodiscus > Pelodiscus sinensis. Next base: position 16,288,080 of record NC_134723.1, read on the forward strand.
GGTCCTCCAGCTGACTGAGCACTCCGGCCGCCTCCTGGTTCAGTGCGGGGATGAGCTCCTGCAGCCAATCAGCTGGGGGGACCTGCTGCAGTCCACAGGCCCTCTCAAAGGCACCGAGGAACCCGTCTATGTCGCCCATGTCTTTCAATTGGGCCACCACGAGCCTCTCCAAGCGTCTGGCAGTCCTGGGACCCTGGAACCCATCCGCACTTGGCGCAGCCGGTGCCCCACCTGTTCTCCGCTCTGCCATGGCGAGCTCATGCTGTCGCTGCCTCTCTCGGTCCTGGCGGTCCCTTTCTCGGTCCTCTGCTTCCAATTCGTTTATCCGCAGCTGGATCTCCAGCCGCCGCAGCTCCGCTGGCCTGGTCCCTGCCCTAGATGGGCTACGGTTTGCAGGCCTCCCAGGAGACGCTGTCTCATCTCTCCGGTGGGTTCCAGCGCTCCTCCCCCTCTCTGAGCCTGACACACTCTCGGGGGGGGTCTGGCTGCTTCCCCTGGGGACAAGATCCTGGCCCTGTGGCTGGTCATTCTCTTCCAGCTGGGCAATCAGCTGGGCCTTGGTTGCTCTCCGCACAGGCAAGCCCCTCTCTCTGCACAGCCCCACCAGCTCTGCTTTCAAGAGTCGGGCGTAGGCCATCTGCCCGCTGGGCCCCTCGGTGCAGACTCACCAGTCTAGTGCTGCAGCGTCCCACGATTCCCAGGAACCGCTTTGCTCTGTCTCCAGCACGCCTGGCTCCAGGGCTCTTGCTTCTACAGCGCCTTGTCGCTCGCCGCTGGCAGCTCCATCCACGGGGTGCAGTGCATCCCACTTCTGACACCAGTGTGACGGCGCGTTGGGGGTCCTCCGTCTCCTGCACCCCGAAATGGCACAAACAGACTGCACCAGCCGGTGGAATAGAGGAAGTTTATTGCCTCTCCAGGATACAGCACAGCACAGATGTAATCTGGTCACAGAGCTGGGCTAGGATGCCTCAGGCCCCCTTGAGATGGGGGGAGACTGGGCCCCTAAAATCCAGCCCCTTTCCCTAGTCTGTCTCCTCCATGCTCGCAGACACCAACTAAACTCACCCTCTTCCAGCCCTGCCCCCCAGCCAGGGCAGCCTCCACCTTCCTTTGTTCCTCTCCATGGGGGGTGTCTGGTTCAACAAGTTTGGCATTACCTTTGCATAGTGAGGTTTTCCCTGCTGGGTCTTGCTCCAGACAGCAGGGGTCACCACAGCCCAGCAAGTACCCCCACTACGTCACACAGGGTCCCAGAACATTCTGGTGGATCAGCTGAACAGGTCCTTTGCCAGATACAAGTGGTCCCTCAGAGGGGACATGGCGCTCCAAGTCTTCTGCAAGTGGGGCTTTCTCCTTCTGGACTTGTTTGTTTCGAGGCAGAACAGGAAGTCCCCTTTCTGTTCCCTCATGGGGCTGGGGCGCATTCCCTGGGAGATACACTCCTTACCCCCTGGCCTGAGGTATTCTTTATGCCTTCCCGTCTTTCTCGCTGGTCCACAAGGTATTCCTGTGGGTTTAGGAACTCGGAGCATCCCTGATCCTCATTGTGCCAGCATGGCCAAGACAGCACTGGTCCTGTGAGAGACCAATTGCCCTCCCGTTGGTCCTGGACCTTATCACAAACCTGCAGTCCCTGCACCTAATGGCATGGAAACTCCATGGCTAACAGCGGCAGAGCTGCTCAGAGAGGGTGCAGGAGGTCTTACTTGGAAGTAGGAAACCTTCCACTAGAGCACCTGACGTGGCCAAGTGGAAGCGCTTCTCTATCTGGGCTGTCCAGGAATGGGTATTACTCATGGAGGTCCAGATCCTGGTCGTCCTGGACTGTCTCCTGGATCTTAAATTACAGGTGTCATCCTCCTCCTCAGTGAGGGTACACCTGGTGGCCATCTCCACTTTCCACCCAGGCTCCCGGGGCAAAACCCTCTTTGCGGATCCCATGGTACACAGGCTCCTGAAAGAGTTGGACAGACTTTATGCGCATGTTCATCAGCCTATCCCACAATGGGATCTTGACCTGGTCCTGTCCAAGCACCTGAGGGCCTCCTTTCAAGCCCCTGGTGACATGTTCGCTGCTGCACCTTTCTTGGAAGATGTCTTTCCTGGTGGCTATCATGTCAGCCAGCTGTGTGTCCGAGCTGAGGGCCCTCACCTTGGACCCTCTGTACACAGTTTTCTTTAAGGATAAAGTCAGATTACTCCCCCATCCTGCCTTCCTTCTGAAGGTGGTATCTCATTTTCGTGTCTCCAGGGTATTTTCCTCCTAGTTTTTTTTTTTTTATCCCAAGCCCCATGCTTCGGGTAAGGAACAAGTGTACCACACTTTAGATGTTAGGAGAGCGCTTTAGCCTTCTATTTGGAAAGAACAAAGCCATTCCGTAAGTACACAGTTGCTACAAAGAGCTGTGGGGAGAGTCTGCAGGGACAGCCTGTCTCTGCACAGAGGATCTCTTCATGGATCACGTCCTGTATCAAGGAGTGTTACGGGCTGGCTGGGGTGCCAGCCCTTCCCCTCAAAGCCCACTCCACAAGGGCTCAGGCCTCCTCTATAGCATTCATGGTCTTCTCTCAACACTTTCGCCAATCATTATGTACTGGGTCATCAGGCAAGGGAGCCTGAGGAGGATCAGCCCTGGGGAGGGTTGTCCTCCGATTGGTTGAAGGTTAAAATTTGATTTCACCTCCTTGGGTTTCTGCTTTTGAGTCACCTATATGGAATGGCTTAAACAATAAAGAGTCTAGTAGCACCTTAAAGACTAACAACATTTGTAGATGGTATCATGAGCTTTCATGGGCAAAACCCACTTCTTCAGATGACCGGAGTATTAAAAACTCTCTCCTCCCCTCCCCCCCCCCCCCCCATCATAGAATCATAGAACTGGAAGAGACCTCAGAAGGTCATCAAGTCCAGCCCCCTGCTCTAGGCAGGACCAATTCCAACTAAATCAACCCAGCCAGGGCTTTGTCAAGCCGAGACTTAAACACTTCTAGGGATGGAGACTCCACTACTTCCCTAGGTAACCCATTCCAGTGCTTCACCACCCTCCTAGTGAAATAGTTTTTCCTAATATCCAACCTGGACCTCTCCCACCACAACCATGGCTCCTTGTTCTACCATCTGTCACTACTGAGAACAGCCTCTCTCCATCCTCTTTGGACCCTCCCTTCAGGAAGTTGAAGGCTGCTATCAAATCCCCCCTCACTCTTCGCTTCTGCAGACTAAACAGACCCAAGTCCCTCAGCCTCTCCTCATAAGTCGTATGCTCCAGACCCCTAATCATTTTGGTTGCCCTCCGCTGGACCCTCTCCAATGCGTCCACATCCTTTTTGTAGTGGGGGGCCCAGAACTGGACACAATACTCCAGATGCGGCCTCACCAAAGTCGAATAAAAGGGAATGATGACATCTCTGGATCTGCTGGCAATGCTCCTCTTAATGCAACCTAATATGCCATTAGCCTTCTTGGCTACAAGGGCACACTGTTGACTCATATCTAGCTTTACTTCCAACTAGTTTTATTTATAGGAAAGGACACGATCAACTTGAAATCCACCCAATTTAAAATAAATTAAGCCTGGTTTCAGCTACTATACTTGCCCCAGTAGATTTTTATAGTACAAGTTGAACCTCTTTAATCCAGCACCCTCAAGACCTGACCAGTGCAAAACCAGAGAATTTGCCAAACCATTGGAGGTCATATTATCTAGCAGTATTACCAACACTTCCATTGCTTACTGGGCTCTTAGAAAGCATTTAGGTGTAACTTCCAGCTAAATAACACAGAATGCTGAGTACCAGGACTGGTGGCTGTAAACATACTTTGTAGGACTGTGGGAAATTTGGCCACAATCATAAGAGGACATCTGACTAACTGAAATCATGCGGGACTACAAATGTTGCTGGACAGAGTGCTGGAGAGGTTTTCTCACTTAAAATATTTTTCTCCCTTGTTGCTGTACCAGACAAAAGTGGAAGTTGACTGACTTTATGGGAGAAAACTGAATCTGACTCTGCAACAAATGGGGAGGAGGAATCTTTTAGCTTTTATATTTCATTTATGGTAACCTTTTAAAAACCAACTGTAGGTAAAAAGCTTTTTACCAGAAGTTAAAAAAGAATGTCCTTTTAAAATGTGATTGGCATGACCTGTTTTAAATGTATTGCAAAGGTCAAAATGTAATTACTTAACTTTCAGTGCAAGGGGTTGGAGTAAGAAGCTCTGTGTGCTTCTCCCATTCCCTATATGTATATATGAGCAAGTCACACAGAATTTGATCCCTTGCTCATTTTTCAATACTGTGTCTTTGTCATGGGGTCCGCTTACTGCTAGTGGCTCCCTCTCTTGGCAGTCCTAGGGATTAGTTCTGCCTTCCTCTGGTGGTGGTGTCCTTATCAGTCACCCTTTTTCACTTTGTAGGCCCCTCTGGCTACAGGAACTGCAGCCTCCTGGACACTTGCTGCTTAATTGGTTGGTTGGGGTCCTCTTGGCCTAATTCAGCCTTCTCAGAGCCCAGTATGAGGAATACACTCAATTATAGCCCTATAACATAAACCACTAATATTAAGCTCCCCAAAGACTTCCCATGGATTTAGCTTTTCAGTTTTTAAAGCCAGCACTTTGCAGCAATTTTAGGTACAATAATATTAATCTCATACAAAAACAGACTAGCACAGTCTGGGGTATGGAGGTACATGGATGACCTGTTTAAATGATTAATCTTTTAAATTTTCATATTGTTATGTTGGGTCCTAACAACTTGTGAACAAATTTTATTATTGTGGAACCTTAATTGCCATATCAATAATTCAGAATATAATTGGGGTACAAATATTAGGGGTCTCCTTGTGCATAGCAAAGATGCAATAGAGTAGCGGTTCTTCTGTGAGATCTTTTCTCAAATACATGAATATAGTACATTTTGGTTCAGTATTCATGTAGTTCACAAATTTCAGTGGTTTATATGAAACTGGCATGCCTAATTGAATTACTTCAGTTCAGGTGTGATTAGACTTTGAAGTTAGTTTAGCTGCCTCTGAGATCTTTTGAATCATATAAGTATTTAGATTGGAAATTTTTTCCAAATTCAGAAAACTAAATACTAATGAGTCAAAAGATCTAGGAATTTTTTCTCCAATTTTAGAGAAATCACAATCCTGGTTGATAGCTCACCATTGTTTGGGGGTGAGGAGTCTTAATAGTGCTTCTTGGTTAATTTGTGAAATTACATGTGGACTAGAATGGTATTTCTAAAATGTCAAGCTAATAAATATTTTTCAAAACTTTTCTATACAAATTCTAGATGTTGAATTAAATTTTTGAAGAAGGAACTGTGCTCTACTTTAGTAAAGTTGTAAAAAAGCATTATAAAAAAGTTGTAAAAAAGCCTGTGTTGTCTAATTTCGACATTGTCACATAAAATTATCCATTAAGTTTTGTGTTTTTAAAATCAGCCTTTCAGACTGAAGGGAAGCTATATTTAATATTGGATTTTCTCAGGGGAGGAGATGTGTTCACACGATTATCCAAAGAGGTAAGTACTGACATTTTAACCAAATACAATAGTGTAAAAAGTCAAAGATGCGCAGAAATTAAATCTGGAAAATGTCATCCTTATTTAACCCACTACCAATATCAGATTGTTCCTTATTTCTTTTTTCTCTAATTTTTCTCCCATTCATTATTAGGAACACAGTTGAACTGTCATTCTGTCTCTTGGGACAATGTTCCATAGCTTAAGAAAGCTCCATTTCAGACTTCTAATAATTGACCTAAATTCCTTTTATGTACCTTCCCGTACCAAATTCTCTAAAATGGTCTTGTTACATAGAGAACTAATTGAGGTAGATCAGGTTTATAAGATATATAACAGAAGCATGATTAGACTTTGAAGTTAGTTTAGCTGCCTCTGAGATCTTTTGAATCATATTAGTATTTAATTTGGAAAATTTTTCCTAATTCAGAAAACTAAATACTAATATGAGTCAAAAGATCTAGGATTTTTTTCTCCAATTTGCGAGAAATCTTAACCCTGGTTGATAGCTCACCATTGTTTGGGGGTAAGGAGTCTTAATAGTGTTTCTTGGTTAATTTGTGAAATTACATGTGGACTAGAATGGTATTTCTAATATGTCAAGCTAATAAATATTTTTCAAAACTTTTCTATAAAAATTCTAGATGTTGAATTAAATTTTTGAAGATACCTTCATAATTAGAGTTTAGTACTTTATAGATTTCACAAGTGTATTTCTCATTTTGGAACTGCTTCCATAAGATTGAAACATTCCTCTTGATCATGTCTAATAGAAGACATTACTAGTGGACAAACTAGCTGACTGACTGACTTTGATAAGGAATACATTGTCAGTAGTTGTTTCAAATTAGCATCCTTTATCTTTAAGAACCAATGAACTAGATTTTCTCAGTGAATCTGTTTCCCTAAAGTCAAGTTACATATTGGGGCTAGGTCAGGAAATAAAGTGAGCTTAACTAGTATATGCCCTAAAATTACATTAAACTCTTTTTATTAGCTTGCAATAGTATTGCACAACAAAACTCAACAGAAATACCCTGTGGCTGTGCTATAAAAATATTGATAGTTGTCTATTTCTAAGAGTAAGCAGTTATAAGAATAAATGTAGCATAAAGCAGGAAAGTGCTCAATCTCTACTTCCATTTGATCTGGGATGTCTCCTTTAAGAAATCCCAGTATAATAGGAAACTAGGGGGTTGTGCCTCCTACTTGCTGTGCTCACCCTCCCCACCCCCCCACCCCTGTTGTGGAGGGGTAGGCAACCCCAGCTCTCCCCCTAGCCACCAGGGAGGACTGGGCTTTGGCTGTGCCACCAGGGCCCCTTTGCCTTCTTCCTCGCCAATGATCCAGGGGGGCTGGAAGCGGCCCCCTCCCCACACCCTGGCACTCTCTCAAGGTCAGGGTTGGGGCCAAGCCAGCCTTGCCCTGGTCCCCCTCCTTGACAGCCAGGGGAAGGAAAGAGCCAGGATGGGGGTGGAAGGAGCTGGAGGTGGAAGGAAGCAGGAGGGAAGAGCAGGAGTGGGTGGGGCATGAGCCCAGGAAGATCTTGGAGCTGAGGGTGGGGGTGGGGAAGAGCCAGGGCCGGTGGGGCCTCGAACCCTCCCAGGAGAGCAGAGCCTCAGGCGTTGCTCAACCCTCCAGCAGCCGGGGGAGAGAACCAGGCCAGCTTCGACCCAGCCCAACCCTGGCGAATGGAGGGAGAGAACTGGGCTAGCCTCAGCCTGGCCCAACCCCCTGGTGGCCAGTGGGGTGAGGGTAGAGCTGGGGTTGGTCTGGCCTTGGGCAGACCTGGCAGCCAGAGGGAGAGAGTTGGGGTAGGGTAGGGCTGCCATGACTTGGCCTGGCCTTCCCTGGTGGCCAGGGGGGCCGGAGGACAGCTGGGAAAGCCTCCCCCCCAGAGAGGAGGCTTGGCGAACATAGCGAGCAGGAGGCAGTGCCTCCTAGTTACTTTTAATTTTGTAAGAGCTGGGTTGTGAGGAAGTCTATTAAATAACTTTCAGGTTTAGATCTACAGAAAAATTTGTGGTTGACAGTTTGTTTATTCTTGCATATCACCTGTATTTAGTGAAACTGCCTCTTGAATTTATAATACATAGTAGTTATGAGAAAAAATTTAGGAAAGCAGAAGAACTGTCTGTTTTTTAGATTGCAGTATTAGAAACTGACAAGATCTGAAGGTAAATCTATACAGTTCTTATTAGGTTATGTTTACAGAGGAAGATGTGAAATTCTACCTCGCAGAACTGGCCCTTGCTTTGGATCATCTACACAGCTTGGGGATCGTATACAGGGATCTGAAGCCAGAAAAGTAAAGTAAAATATATTTTATCCACTATATCTGTATTGTTTGTTTCTTTGCATTTTTATTATACATATTTAGAATGATATAAAAGTAGAATAAAAGATTTTTTATAAGATATCCATATTGGATTTAGTGGTTAAATATATGCATTTATTGAAATATAATGTGCAAATTTATTAAATTAGAATTTTGGAAAGTTGGTTGATTTTTTTGCTTTATTATATTTAAAATGCTTTATATAAATATTCCTGTTATGTGTATTGGTGAATGTGAATTTTAATTTTCAGCATTTTGCTTGATGAAGCAGGACATATCAAGTTAACAGGTAGGTAAAATTTAATAGTATAGCTCTTAAATATTTTAATAAAATATTATATAGCCAGACTGTTTTTATATCGGCTTGTGGTTTTGTTTGCTTAAGGCATTTTAGTGTAGAGTTGCATAATTTCTTGTATGACAATCTCATATGCCAGTACTTACGTTTTTAAAATAAATTATATAGCCTCGGATTGTTTTATCTGATCTCCATTAGCAGACTATCAAGCCTATGCAGAATCTCATTGAAATTAGTGTGACTCCACATGAATGTAATCTGCCCTCATGGGTTACACAGAAAGATTGGAGCCATGATATTTGTATTACACCTACCACCAAAAAATAAAAAGAACCGCCACAAAGGTTAATTTCTGTTGGTAAAGTGGTTAAACATGTTTATAAAATAGACATTGAAAGCTAATTCATTTTTAAAAATAAGATAAATTCAGATGATATTTCATCAATAACAAAAATCACTGTTCAGGTTGAAGTGACTTATATACAGGTTGATTAATAAATTGTCTGTATCTGAAAATCAGCAGATAATGTGAGCAAAACTAAAATGCCAATAATGCTGACTCAGTCAAGAAAGGAAAGAAAAAGATTTAGTACAGACTACATGATTGCTAAAATAGAAAATGTTCTTTACAAAAACATAAAATGGGAGTTCAGAAATTATAGTGTAATGAGCTTAAAAACAAAGATGCAGAAAAATTCTTACCCCAAAAAAGTGGTGCTTGAAAATAAAGCTTGCCAACAAGACTCACAACACCTTGTACTTATGTAAATTAGTTTATTTATAAATTATATTACAACAAGAAAATAATATTGCCACTGATAACATAAAGACCATTTTATATTATTCTGGATAAATATTAACAACCAATAGAACCACCTTGCCAGGTTAAAGATTCATTATATATTGTATTAAATGGATGAGAGTTTAAATACATACAATAGTTTTTCCTGTAACCTTTTATTCTTTCCTAAATTGCAGAATTACTGGATATTCCTTATTTAAAAGCGCTACAGGATATGGTTTTTGCTTCACACTTGCTTTAGACTCTTAGGAAACATCAGGGATTTGAATCCCTATTCAGTATTATTGATTTCTGGATACCAATCTCTCAGACTTCTTCAGCTCTGAGCACTTCTCTCTTTTGCTTTCTGTTTCTCTTACTTGAAATGCCAAAAATAAAAATTGAGGCATTTAATTTAGATTAAGTCCTTTTTCCTGACCATATTCAAACACCTTTGCCATTTGGGGCTTTCACACTTCAGAGACTAGTGGAAGTAGGATCAAAAGGGTGGAAGTGGTAAGAAATAAAGACTACAAGATTATATTTTTTCACAGGATACATCAGTACTTTAAATTTAGTGTTAATTGGGTTCCAAGGGAAAGAAAAGTCTCCAAAGAATTACAAGAGCTTTTTCCTATCAGCATTCAGAAGCTGCTTATAAAGAAGCTTTTTGAGTTAAAAATACTTATAAAATTCCATTTTCCATTTTACAATGGAAAAGAAAACTGAAATATGTACTTGATATCTGACTTTGGCAAGTTTGTGTGTATCTAGAGTAGAAAAGGAGAGAAGGTGAGTGAGCTGATATCTTGCAAGCTGAGCAAGCTTGATGTGATAGTTGTGACAGTTGGGTCTGGGACTCTAAATGGAACTAAATGCCAACTTCCGAAATAAATATTTTTACAACAGCATATGGAGCATATGTAATTAGCTGGTTCTGTCCTTCTATCCGCACATAAGAGGAAGTACAGCAAAGAGCAACATTGCTTTCAAATTTCAATATGCTCCTGTGTGTTCACATATTAGAAGAAACCAGGTGTCTTTTCATGTAGGTGTGCATTGTCTGGGTATACTGAAAGAAGGGCAGAGGATATTTGATATGGATTTTAATCAGGCCACAAGATTTCTGAGAGTGCCCATCAGATAGTGTACAGTGCAGACAAATCCATGTTTATTCAAATAATTACCCAGGGCTTTCCATTTCTAGCCAACCCATATCTTGGACTTTACTTTCTACCACCCTCGTAAGAGGATTAATGTAGGCTCTGATATTGCGCTTTTTTTTGGCTCCCTGACGTACCAATCAGGAGTCCTCAACCCTCCTTCCCCCTTTCTGTTCCTTTATCCAGCAACTTCTTTAAATCCTTTACCAGGCCTTTTACCTGGTCACTGGATGCCTGCCTTATGGAGTACCTGCACTGGGCATCTGCTCCAACAATCTATTATATATCGAGTTTGTCTGTGAGTGAGTGAGTCTGTTTGTTCAAGGACTCTTCCCAAATGGTATGAGCTAGGGGCTGCCAAATTTGGTATTTATCTTCCTCTTATCATAACTAAAAGCAAGTTAAGGGTTTAGTTGTGTGGAGGAGGGTGAAGCTCTTTTCCCCCCTTCCACCATGTGTATATGCATAACCATATAGAAAGCAGACAAAATCACCAGGCAAATAAAAGGGGCTGGCTAGGGGCATGTCCCCAGTACAGTATTGCCCCAGCCCTGAGCATCCTAACGCCCAGGTGTCTTTTAGGGAAATTGGGGAGGGGGGAACGCAGCTGCCCCACCATACATTCATATAGGAACATTGCTGACTGTTCCCTTTTGTCAGGGAGCGAGGGGAAAATGCAAAGTTTGCTCCATTCCTAAATCTGGCTGGGGAGGGCACGGGGCAGACAAACCTATACTTGCCTCAGCTGGGGGACATGCACCCCTCCCCCAGCTTGCTGGAGCTGTGGCAGCCATGCAGAGGTGCTCCTCACCTGGCCCCAAGCTGCTGCAGTGAGGGGCCTGTGATAGGCTGTGTACTGAACCCCTCATTCCCAACCCCACCCCAGAACAATGATTTATGTGAAGCAAAACCAAAAATTGAGTAAGGTCACAAGTAATACTGGGTGAATCTTCTAGTTACAAAACAAGTTGCAGCATATAGCTCACCCCCAGCCTCTTTGTACCAGAAGAGATGCTCCCTGACACCTGCTGATAGGAAGGCAAAAAACCAAACCCTCACTTCACGAAAGCCTATCTGGTGGTGTGGGGAAAAATTCCTTCCCAGCCTCTCTTGAAAAGGAGTAACTAACCCAACCTGATATTTGCCTCCAAGAAGGAAAGGAGGAGGATGGGTGTTGCCAACAAGGAGGTTTTCCCAGCCTGGGGCTTGTACTTTTATGCCCTTCAGACCTCTGATTCCTGTGGGGATAAGTCAGTGCCACAACACTTATCACCATCTACCTTTTGCAGCAGTTTCTGACTTCATTTCCCTGCCATAAAGCATAACCTTCAGCCAAAGTTTGCTCTACTTTAATTGCAGTGCAGTCATTTTCATGCTTTTATTAGATTGTTTTGAGCCTTATATTCTTTCAACATTTAGATGCACTAAATCTTTTAGATAAGTCAGACACACTACTTCTGTCTCAAAGGGGTAGCTGTGTTAGTCTGTAAGGGTACATCTACACAACAGGGCAAAAGTTGAATTAAGATATGCGACTTCAGCTACATCGGATAAGTTTGAAATAGCTTAATTTGGCTTTTGGCACTGTCTCAACAGCAGGAAGTTGAAGGACGAACACTCTTCCTTTGACTTCCCTTACTCCTTGTGGAATGAAGGCTACAGGAGTCAGAGTAAGAAGTCCTCCATTTTAACATTATTTAAAATAAATGTCTCACTTGCTGTGGGCAGACACATTTTGTTACTTCAAAATAACTGCAGTTATTCCAAAATAACTCTGCTGTATAGATGTACCCTAACTGAAAAAACTTAAAAAAAACAACAAATGGTCCTGCAGCACCTTAGAGACTACAGTTTTTGTGAGTCTCTAAGGTGCTACAGGACCATTTGTTTACGTTTTTACACTACAGGCAGTCCCCGGGTTACGTACAAGATAGGGACTGTAGGTTTCTTCTTAAGTTGAATCTGTATGTAAGTCGGAACTGGCGTCCAGATTCAGCCGCTGCTGAAACTGATCAGTTTCAACAGCGGCTGAATCTGGACGCCAGTTCTGACTTACATACAGATTCAACTTAAGAACCCCAGGCATCCCCAAGTCAGCTGCTGCTGAAACTGATCAGCGGCTGATTCCAGGAAGCCTGGGGCAGGGGCTTCCTGTAGTCAGCCACTGGTCAGTTTCAGCAGCGGCTGACTTGGGGACGCCTGGGGCAGAGCAGCTGGGGTGCTGCTGGGTTGGTCCAGTAGCGCCGCCGCTCCTCGGCGCTACTGGACCAACCCAGCAGCACCCTAGCTGCTCTGCCCCAGGCGTCCTGATTCAGCCGCTGCTGAAACTGACCAGCAGTGGCTGAATCAGGACGGCTGGGGCAGAGCAGCTGGGGTGCTGCCCGGTTAGTCCCGTAGCACCCAGAGCGGCGCTACGGGACCAACTGGCAGCGCCCCAGCTGCTGTACCACAGGTGTCCGGAGCAAAGACGCGCCGTGGCTGTCCTGCTGCCCTCGGGCTCCGTGGCTTTGCTCTGCTTTGCTCCCCATCCCCCTGGTCTGCAGACCAGGGGGACGGGGAGCAAAGCGGCGGAACACGCGGGCAGCGGACAGCCCAGACGCGTCTGGGCTGTCAGCTGACCGCGCACTCCGCGGCTTGGCTCTGCTTTGCCCCGTCCCCCTGGTCTGCGGACCAGGGGAACGGGGAGGGGGTGGTGGTGGCGCAGAGCAAAGCAGAGCCAAGCCGCGGAGCACGTGGGTAGCGGACAGCCCTGTCCGCTGCCCGCGTGTTGCGCCGCTTTGCTTCCCCCCCCCCCTCCCGGTCTGCTGGAGACCAGGGAGAGGAAGGGCCCCGTTTGTAACTGCGGATCCGACATAAGTCGGATCCGCGTAACTCGGGGACTGCCTGTAGTTCTGGTTGCCTGCTTAAAAGCCTGTAGGGCTAGATTTCAGGAGAGATCAGCAACTCATTATTTTAATGATAAATGAATGAAAAGCTGTTTTTGAGGCTAAATCATACCATGTTTCCTAGAGAGCCTGGATACTTTTAACACTTAAATGAGTTCTGAACTCTTCTGAAAATCTGGCCACTGCGGTTGTTCTTTTTTATGGAAAAGGTTTCTTTTCTCAGGAAGCTCACTCTGCAATTGGGCTAACATCAAGAATCACAGATAAAATTAGTGGTGATGATACAAACTAGGAAAAAAGTATCTTTTGTGGAGATGATCTTTTTGTACCTCTACTCATTTTTAACTATCTTTATTAATCAACTTATGACACTGTCTGCAGGAGACATATGATCTGCCTCAAACAGGAAGAGGCCTCATCTACACTAGGAATATAATGTGGTATAGCTGCATCTCTCAGGGGTGTGAATCCTTACATTTGAGAGACTTAGCTATACTGACTTGAATACTGCATATAGATGTGGTCGTCTCATCTCAAAAAATATATATTGGCATTGGAAAAGGTTCAGAAAAGGGCAACAAAAATCTTTAGGGGTTTGGAATGGGTCCCATAAGAAGAGAAATTAAAAAGATTTTGACTTTTCAGGTTAGAAAAGAGGAGACTAAGCGGGTATATGATAGAGGCCTATAAAATTATGACTGGCGTGGAAAAAATGAATAAGGAAAAGTTATTCCCACAATATAACTAGGAATCACCAAATTAAATTAATAGACAGCAGGTTTAAAACAAACAAAAGGAAGTTTTTCTTACTTCTACTACTATACTATAGTAAGGATGTGGACGCATTGGAGTGGATCCAGCGGAGGGCAACCAAAATGATTAGAGGGCTGGAGCACATTACCTATGTGGAGAGAGAGAGGGATTTGAGGCTGGAGAAAGGCTATCCTTTGGTATATATGGCTGTGACTATTTTCTTCCACTATTTGATCTGAGGAAGTGGGTCTGGCCCACGAAAGCTCATCATCTAATAAACCATCTTGTTAGTCTTTAAAGTGCTACATAGTCCTGTATTTTGTTTCAGCTACACCAGACTAACACGGCTACATTTCTATCACTATTCATGGTAGTGAGGGATGGCAGAACAAGGATCAATGGTCTCAAGTTACAGTGGGGGAGGTCTAGGTTGGATATTAGGAAAAAAATATTTCACTAAGAGCGTGGTGAAATACTGGAATGGGTTACCTAGGGAGGTGGTGGAATCTCCATCCCTAGAGATTTTTAAGTCTCGGCTTGACAAATCCCTGGCTGTATTGATTTAGTTGGGATTGGTCCTGCCTTGGGCAGGGGGCTGGACTTGTTGACCTCCTGAGGTCTCTTCCAGCTCTTTGATTCTATGATCGTTCTTGTCAGCATAGGTAGTGTTTACATTGTAATGCTGCAGTGGTGTAGTTGTACCTTTGTAGTACAGGCAGTCCCCGGGTTACATGGATCCGACTTACATCGGATCCCTACTTACAAACGGAGTGAGGCAACCCCGCACTAGCTGCTTTCCCCCGCAGACCAGGGAGACACGGAGCGGCTTTTCTCAGCAGACACCTCAGCTTGAGAATAAAGGACTGAGGGAAGTGAGGTGTGGGAGAATAAAACTGAGCTCTGGAGAAATGTTTGACTAGAGTTTCCCCTACAATATGTACCAGTTTCGACTTACATACAAATTCAACTTAAGAACAAACCTACAGTCCCTATCTTGTACGTAACCCGGGGACTGCCTGTATTTTAAGTGTAGACATATTCTGATTTTACAAAAGCTTCTTTCTGTAATTTAAGGCTATCTGCCCCAGCAGTTATTTTGGGAAAACTCTTGCAGGTGCACAGCTGTATTGTTCAGCTGTGCTGCTGTAAGCTTGTAAGTGTAGACATGGCTTCAGTGCATGTTTTCTGTGATGAAACATTCTTGAGAGAATCCTTTAAAGCAAGCAGCAAGCTCTCAGCAAATAAGAAAAATAAAAGCATACCCTTTTCATAATTTTAAGGTTTTAAATACCTAATTGTATGTGTACTAAGCAACAATAATGGTTGCTGAGACTTTCAGTTCGCTTTCAAATTTTCCTGGCACTCTAAAATAGATTGAGTAATATATTATTAAACTGTTGTTCTCCAGTAAGCTTTAGAATAATGGTTCTTCATTCATAAACAGTCTTTCAATGTTTGAAGCCAAAATATGAAAAGATTGTTTAGAATATTGTTTTTAAAGTTCTTTACTAGATATATCTTTGTAATGCTGTTGTTGTAGACTTCGGACTCAGCAAAGAATCAGTAGATCAAGAAAAGAAGGCCTACTCTTTCTGTGGTACTGTAGAATACATGGCACCTGAAGTAGTAAACAGGCGAGGCCACAACCAGAGTGCTGATTGGTGGTCATTTGGTGTTCTCATGGTACTGTATAATTAATTGCATAATGTTGTTTCCAGTCAAATACTTTGCATGCCTCTCCAGAGTAATTTTAAATTTATTTAGAATAAACTTGCTCAAACTGAATTAGAACTTCTTTAGATTAAGAAGAAGCAGGTAACTGGATTACTACTAAAGAAACAATAGTTTGGAAATAAATTGAATCTTGACATGTTTAGACCATCAGGAAATACATACCTTTAAGAATTATTAACATGTGATTTTGAACAATTTTATTCAATCACTTTAGGTTGTTGTTAGTCTTTGATTTAAATGTTTCTTTGACACTTTGCTTCTTAGCTAAAAAGAAAATACAAAACAAAAAACCCCTGAATTTGGCAAAGCATTCATTTAATAATGTTTGACGATAAGTCCGTTGAAGTAACAGCATGGAAAAGTGGAATACACCAGTAATGTATGCCAGAGTTGACAGGAAATTGTTATATCATTAGCATTTGTACTGAGGAGGAAAAATCAAGGCAAACAAACTTTTTGGCTGCTTTTTTTGTGGTCTAGCAGTATATAGCTTCAGGCAGAAATCAATTTAACTTCTCAGATAGCTTTTGAATTGTGATCCATGATCCTCCATTGATCAGTACAGCCCTCCAGGATGCGTTGCCATCTTTTTATCCCATGTACAGGAAATATTGATTGTTGTGTAGTTTGCCTTTGAAAAGAAAATGAGAACTTTTTTGATATTTTTAAAGTTAAAATTAATATGCATTTGCTAATCGCCTTGAAGAATTCTCAGATCTTTGTGTGTGTACTCCAAGTGCAATACCATGTTAATTAAAATCTTGTAAGAGTACTTTAAAAAAAAAAACTTGATGTTGATTAAATGTTTGTGCTTTTCAGTTTGAAATGCTTACTGGTACACTACCATTTCAAGGTAAAGATCGAAATGAAACTATGAATATGATACTGAAGTAAGTATTTTTCTTTTAATAGAATTATTTTTGTTTTTGGAAAATAACAGAAAATGTAGATATACTGTAGTTTGTGTATTGTAATTTGCTCTCTTTCAGGCCCCCCAGAAGGGGACTTGAGCAGAACGGGTGGGGTTGGAGGCTACAGAGTGTGAAGGAGAGAGAGAGAGAGAGACTCTGTGTGTGAGACAGACTGTGACATAGATTGTGTTTGTGTGGCCCAGATATGGGAGAGTGTGTGGCACAGACTTGCTGTGTGAGACAGTGACACAGTGCATGTGCGGGCAAGCATCTGAGAGAAGGCACATGCTGTCTCTTTAAGATAGGGAAAACTGTCCTGCTCTGTTGTCTCCCCCTCCCCTGCTCTGCTGAGATGGGGTATGGGCGGGGGGAGAGAGAGAGAGCTCACATGCACAAGCACTGAAATCATAGAAACAGGGCACTGCCTCTTAAACAGGCACCCCTCTGAGTCACTTACTATCCATGCTTTACATTGGAACACCTCTGCTGTGTGTCCCCAGCTCTGCAGAGATGGGGTATAGGGCCAGGGGACACCCTGACTTTACCACTCGCCCCTCCCCCTGTTCTGCATAGGTGCAGGATGGAGCAAGGTGGGGAGAGGGGCATCTGAACATAAGCTGCTAGCTATAAGTATGCACACGCTGCTAATCACCTGGGCGGGATGGAGAGAAATGCTTGGCAGGCTGTATTTGGCCCCATGGCCTGATTTTACCCACCCCTGATTAAAACTGTTAGCATAAATTTATGTGCTTGTGTAAAGTTAGTACTCTGGTCGAGCAACATCCCTGGTCTGGCAGGACCACAGATGTCTCAATGGAGGGCTGGTGGCTGGGAGCCCTGCAGTGGTGCTAGAACCCAGTAGCGAGGCTGCGAAACCAGGAGCCCACCAGTAGGGCTGATGCCTGGTGCTGATGCTGAGGGGGTTGTGGTACGGGAAGCAGCAGGGCTGGAGCCAAGCAGTGTAACTGCTTCGCGAGACTGGGAGTCAGCTGGGCCACCCGGCAGCACAACCAGGAGCCTGGCAGAAGCCTAAGCGGGGCATGTCGCCCGATGGCACAACTGTACCGCAGCAAGGAGGGCTGCCTCGCGGGGATGGAGCCAGGCAGTGGGCTGTGCATGCTGGTTGCGGTGCTGCCACAGTGGGGTCAGGAGCCCTGCTTGCGGAGAAGCTGGCAGCAGAGGGAAGCTGGCTGGGAGGCTGGCAGCGATTCCGTGGCTCGGGGGTGGAGGTGGCAGGCGGTGAGGGCAGTGATGAGGTGAGCCCAGAAATGACCTTCCCTGGTCCAGCAAAATCCCTCATCCAGGACTAGTCAGATCCCAAAGAGGTACAACCAGTATTAAAAATAGGTATAGTAAAGCACACTAGAGACTTCATTTACCAAGCACCTGTCTATATGCTGGTTGTCTGATGTTGCAACATCGCTTATTTTAAAATGTAAAAGAATCTCTTTTATATAGATTGTTTATGCGCTATACTCTCTGTGCGTATGCACACTTCCTGAATAGAATAGATTCAACTATGTTGTAATAAGTGAGACAAGATTATAGTTGTGACTGTAAATGAGTCCTAGCTGTACACTATTGCCATTGTTTAAATGAAGGAGAGAGAGTGTACTGCTTTTGTGAGTGGTCAGAGAAGGGTTCTCTGCAGCTTAAATGGTAAGTCTTGTGCAGGGCTGGGCAAACTATGGTCCACGGGCCAGAGCTGGCCCACAGGAACCTCAGCTGGCTCCTTGCCTGCCCCACCCCTGCTCAGCACTCGGAAAAGCCAGCTGCAGGGCCATGTGGGCATCTTTGATTCTGAGAGCCTGGTGAGAGATTTCTCATGCTGCCCCATGTCTAGTAGTTCCCTTTGGCCGGTTTCCAGCCAGTAGCAGCTGCCTGTTTGTTGGACAGGCAGCATGCGAAGTGCTTCCCCCCCCCCCCCCCCCCCCCATCTCCCAGGCTCACAGTGTTGAGTTCAGAGTGGCAAACCTACTCTGAGCACGTACAGAGGTGAGGAAGGCAGGGGCCCTGACTAAGGAACCTGCTGTGTAACTGACTCTGAGCTGTCCAGGTAAGGTCTCCCAGCCAGAGCCCCTGGCACCCTAACCTCTCCCTCCCCTAGTCCTCTGCCCCCATCCTGCACCCCACTCCATGTAACCCAAACTTTCTGCACTCCTGTTCCAGCCCCTATATACTTTTCCAGACCATGCACCCCCTCCTGCATGCCTGACCCAGGTCAGAACTCCCTCCGAAATCCTGTATTCTCTCCTCTTATGGACTCTTCCCTTAGGCCAGCATACTCTCCTGCAACCATACTCCTTCCCAGATCCTGCATCCCAAATCCCTGCACCCATATTCCAGGTCCCAGTCCCCTACCAGATTGTGCACCCCCACTCCTGAATCCCAGTCTCATGCCCCAGGTCACAATCTCCTCTTTCACACAAACTCTCCCCATCCCTTACTCCAACCTTCCTTCTGCACCCAACCTCCACCATTAATATAATGGAAGAGTGCGGCTCTCAACTACTTACCAAAATCTTGGAGTGTCCCCCTATCAAAAATTATTGCCCACCCTTGGTTTTTTGGGACTTTCTGAGGTGGGGTTTTGTCCTGGATGCATGGTAGAAGGGAGTGCCTGTGGTTAATGTATAACAGCATTGATGCAGAAGACTGAATACTTAACTACCTTTTTCAAGATTTGTAGCATAATGAATGTGTGTGTAGCATAATGTTACAATTCTGATAAATTCCAGGCTGAATTTGATGCTTTGATTATTAAGATTATTGTTCAAATCACTTAAGTTGTTTAAAATTAGTAATTGTGCTTACAAAATCTCAGTGAAGTTGACCCATTTGGCCTTATCTAACAACTTTAATGATCTAATTCTTGAGACTTTTTCTGGGTGGAGGAAAAAACAGGTGACATGAAGGTACATTCCAGTGCTGGGCAGAGAAACAAACAGGTGACTTATGTAGTTGGGGGGGGGGGGGGGTGTTGTTCATTCCAGTGTTGGCTATTTCCAAGTGCCTTCCAAAGTTGGTTCTGATAGGAAAAGATGAATGCTTTCTTTTTGTCATATTTTAGCATGTTTGGATAGATTTATGTATACTTGAACTCTAACTTTAAGTGCTTTATGCATGTTTAGTTTGAAGCCACTTATTTGTTTGAAAGCACTACACCTGCCTATGTGTTTTTTCTACAAATAAACTAGTAGCTTTTTTAATATTAAATTTGAAATCTTGTTCATAGAATTTCACTGCCTTTGTGACATTAATTGACAGATCTGATGATAGTGTTTTACCTTCAGTAAATAAGCCCAACTAGAGCACTTTTAGCAAAATATGCTCTTTTTTTTTTAGTCATAATTTCCCTGTTCTCTTTCTCCAGAGCAAAACTTGGAATGCCACAATTCCTTAGCCCTGAAGCTCAAAGCCTTCTAAGGATGTTGTTTAAAAGGAATCCATCAAATAGATTAGGTAACATGCTCTTGTTTTGGTTGGTTCTTTTGGCCCATCTACAATGTAATTTATGAGCAATTTAATTGTGAAGTGAAACTTAATTGAATAGCCATATTAGTTCTTGGTTATTTAACAGATTTAATTTTCTCATATTTCTACAAGTTTTCAGTATGATTGTTTAAGTTTGGCTCACCTGAGCAAACGATAGAGGAAGGTAGACTGAAAATGAGTTCCTTGGACCAGTTGTTCACCTAGATTTTGGGTGCAGCATTCTGTAGAGTTCCAATTCAATATCTCCTTTTAAGCAGCTGCCAATAAAGCTGCCATGCTGCCTATAAAGGGAGCTTTGGAGTACATGAACTTTTGCTAACTGGATACACCAAATAAATTGGATTTGCAGGAATTAGAACCAGTTTATCCTCCTCTTAGTCACCTAAAGACTTTGCACTCTGAATCTGTATTCTAATCAATTTTAATATGATGTACATCATAGCCGTAGTGTTTTACTAAACTTTATCACATATTACGGGGCTACTCAACACGCGGCCCATTTGTTTGCTGCCTGTAGTGCGATTTGGGTTTATGTGGGGCTCAACACGCGGCCCGTGGGTGGGAGCCAAAACAAAAAAGTAGTCAATAGAATGGTCTTCTGTTGATATGCTTTTTAGTAGTTAAATTCCTGGACTGTCATTGCTCATTAAAAGTGCTGTCATATGGGTGGAAATGGGGTAAATATTGCATTTTATTAATATCAGCACAACTGACTTAAATGGGGCCTGTGTGTTGAGTAGTCTTGCCTTAATCTTTGTATTCATGCCCATCAGTGTGAAAAAAGCTGTTTGCATACATTTGCATGTATATGCAACTATAATTAAGTTTCAGCCCTTGGCATGTACTTTGAGTATCTTTGTGGCCCCCAGCGCTTCCAGAGTCGAGTAGCCCTGACATTTTATGTTGGATTCGCTCAGCAATGAAGCCCATTTTGCAAGTCTTAAAAATGTCAGCAGTAAGGATGTTAAGAGGTGGGTAATTCACTAATCGTGTTGTCAATAAAAATTGTATTGACTACACAATTAGTTGATAAGGAAAGGCTTCCTCAGTCCAGGAGCTACCCCTGCTGTGGCTCTGCCACTTAAATGTAGTAAGAACTGGATATGCAGGCAGCATGGCTTCTTCTACATTTAAACTACAGAGGTGCAGTGGGGGTAAGTTGCGAACAGGAGCTTCTGCCAGAGTAGCCTCTGCAAAGGCCAATCCGGGCCGCCGCGAACAGGGATTGCTTCGCAGCAGCAGCCTCTGCTTGCGGCAAACCTGGGCTAGCTGCGGGCAGAAACCGCTTTGCGGCAGCCTCCCCTGTCTCCCCAAGGCAGCAGCGTGGGGTGGGGTGGGGGAAGTAGCATCATGGAGACGATGCTGGGGGGAACCAGCTTTTAAGCCGACTCCCACTAGTAGTGGCTGCTGCTTCTGTTACGGAGGCAGCAAGGGGGTGGAGGCGAGTGGTCAGCTTGACTACTCGACTACTCACTTACATCCTTAGTCAGCAGGCCATCATTCAAGGGAAAAAAAGGAGTCTTTCTATTACCTCTCTCAGCATGACTGTCTGTGGCTTAATATAGCATCCCATTTTACTGTTTTTGCCGGCAGCCCCTTCTCCATAGGTACACGGAACAGTGACTTATTAGACCATCCATATGGCTGTTATCCTGAACTAAGGTGCCAAAAAAATCAAGCAGCTGATGGGGGGGGGGGGGGCGGGGAACATATTCCCCAGCCATCGTCTCCAGCTATTTGTTAGAAGGTTTAATATTTGATTAATTAGTGTCTTGCAGGGCGGTACTCCTGATTCTTTGTAAACTGATACATGTGAAGTTGCCCTTTGAGGAGAGTTTCTTTATATACCCAAAAGAAGTAAACAAGAAACAAGCCCATTTTTTTCCTTTTTCTAAGTTCCTTTTAAATGTGATCGTTTTCTTCAACTATTGTGACTCCTCCCACCTATACTTCAGTCTGTTCTTTGTCAAATAGCTTTCTTGTTTGTAAGTCCTAAACCTAGGCAGTACTCCATGCAATTTTCCAAGAAACCAAGTGTTTAACTTTTAGTGCAATATTGTTTTACACTGAAGCTGGTTTTGATTTACTCACTTTTGTTCCCTATAATTACAGGAGCAGGTTCAGATGGAGTTGAAGAAATCAAGAGACATCCTTTTTTTTCAACAGTTGATTGGAATGTAAGTAGAAAACAGGTCTATAATTGAAAGCCATTTCTAGTTTTGCTACAGTGTTTTGCAACATATCTAAATTGCAGGATAATTTAAACAGGCTATACTAGACAAGTAAGACTTCTGATTGTTTGTTCTGAGACTATTTCTCTTCACTGACGTACATTTTAATAGTGATTAGAATTGCAACATTCTAATCCTAAAATACCAAATTAAATGCCTTCAAAATGACTTAGAGGGGGGAGAGATACAGAAATTCATTCTTTGTGTCTGTCAGCGTAGAGCCCCCTATAGATGCTCATGTGCAAGAGATTGGATTTGTTTGAATGCAGTATTTGTCAGACTTGTGCATGCATTCTGTGCCTCCTTGTTCTCACGTGTAAAGCTCTAAAAGGCAGTGTGGTCATAGTTAGGGATGTGGAAGTGTAAATGGTTAACCAATGAGCTTGGTCCTCATCAGAGGCAGCAGGGTGGGGATGAGGGGGACAGGTGGGGACCAGTGCTCCCGGGGAGCGTACGTATTGGTTCCCAGGAAGGAGTTGCCTGCTTCCCCCTCTCTCTTCACACTACTACCTCAAATATAGAGGCAGCAGCATGTGGAGGAAGCAGGCTGGAGCTGGCTTTTAAGATGGCTTTCCATGAACGCTGTCTTCCACAGATCCACCTGCCCCCTCCCCTTGCAATGCTGCTCCCATGAGCATTGGTTCCCGTCTCTCTCCTCTTCGGCATGGGGCTGGGGGAAGGGGCGGGGCAGGAGGAGGGGAGGCAGCTCCTTGGGAGCCTGTTTGCACGGGAAGCTGTCTTAAAAGCCTGCCCCCCACATGCACTGACTGCCTCGTGTGTAAACGTGTAACCATTGAAAATGTCAGCAGTCACATGTTTACCAGGGTAAACACGTTTTAACATCCCTAGTCATAATTCTCTTTGTTCCCTATTACTGTTTATGGCAGTAAGGGCTGAATCCAGTGGGTGTCCATCCCACTACATCCACTGAATGTCAAATTCATCCTTTTCCCAGCTAATTTAGTGAGGGAAATTGATCTTCGCACTTCTTATCCCATTTTCTTTAATTTGGATATTTCATTAAAAAAAGATTCCCCCGTCCACCTCTTACAGCATGGGGAGGTGCTTCACACCAATACAGAGTCTAGTCATGGCTCAGTTCCCACCTGCCTTAGCATGGCCTTTTATCCACTTGCTGACTGACTTAGTGCCTTTTTTGCCTAGTCCTAGAGGAGAGCCATATCCCAGACAATGTTCTGGTCAGTGTGCTGATTGCGTCCCTCCAAGTCCTACAAATCCAGAGGCACACAGCTCTAGTTACATCTGCTTGACCAGGATTCTTCAAACCTAGAAGAAACAATTACCATCTGGATGGAGTGTCGAAGCTGCACTGACTATCTTCCCATCATGTAGGAATTGAGTTGATATAGAAAGGCGAGAAAGAGGACATTGTTGAAATTGGAGCTAGCAACTTCTGCATTGCTGCTTACATGCATGCATTGCTGAAAAAAGAGAAGCTGAGACATAACTTCATATAGAGCATAAATGCATCTCCAAACAATACTTGGAGCAATCCCATGAGGACATAAGCCATCGCTTCTCCAAGAATGAAGCCTCTGTTCTCCCATCTTGGTAGGAGCAGCATAAGGTGCAGGAACCCCAATACTTGTGTTAATGCCCACAACCAAACCAGGACATAGCTCCTAAGTGTTCCTTGTTCCTGAATGTTGACTGATACCTTCCCTGACCCTATTCAGAGGGCTTATTTATAGAGTTTGCCACAAAGGTGTGTGTCCTTGTTACTTTATTTAGAAGCTATAGAAGAGGTATTCTAGGAATACAGGGGAAAAGGCTTCTACTCAGAATATTTCCTTATCCTGAAGAAGAGAAGGGGTCTTTGTCATATTCTACACTTAAGGAGACTGAGCAAATACCTACAGTGCTGCCTCATATTCAGGATGCTGACTCATCCTGAATGAGTCATTTGTCATTTCATTCCTGCAGTTTCTGGCTCTCAACTTGCAGGACTTATACTTTCACATAGCCATCAATCTGGCCCATAGTAAATAGGGGTATGTCTACACTAGAAAGTTAGTTCGAACTAACGGACGTTAGTTCGAACTAACTTTCCTATGCGCTACACTAGCGCTCCGCTAGTTCGAATTTGAATCGAACTAGCGGAGCGCTTAGTTCGAACTAGGTAAACCTCATTTTACGAGGACTAACGCCTAGTTCGAACTAGCTAGTTCGAACTAAGGGCTGTGTAGCCCTTTAGTTCGAACTAGTGGGAGGCTAGCCCTCCCCAGGTTTCCCTGGTGGCCACTCTGGCCAACACCAGGGAAACTCTATGCCCCCCTCCCGGCCCCGGACCCCTTAAAGGGGCACGGGCTGGCTACGGTGCCCGTGCCAGGTGCAAGCCTGCCAGCACCCAGCTAGCAGACCCTGCACCTGGCACGGCACAGAGCCACCCACCCGATGCCCCCCAGCCCACCCCCTCTTGCCGGGACCAGGCTGGCGGCTCCCGGGAGTTTGCCCTGGACCGCAAGAGGCGGGCACCTTCCTGGGCTAGTGCGGACATCGTGGACCTCGTCCACGATCTCCGCACTAGGCACAGGAAAGTGGCCGTCTAGGGCAGGAGAGCTGCCAGCCTGGCCACCCAGGAGCAGGTGTGCATGAAAATCAAGGGGGTCCACTGAGACCCCCGACACTGAGCCCTGAGCTTACAATGGCCGTACTGGGTCAGACCAAAGGTCCATCTAGCCCAGTAGCCTGTCTGCCAACAGCGGCCAACCCTAGGGACCCTGGAGGGGATGGACCGAAGACAATGACCAAGCCATTTGTCTCGTGCCATCCCTCTCCAGCCTTCCACAAACTTTGGGCAGGGACACCACTCCTACCCTCTGGCTAATAGGACTCCATGGACCCAACCTCCATCACTTTATCTCACTTCCCTTTAAACTCTGTTCTAGTTGTAGCCTTCACAGCCTCCTGCAGCAAGGAGTTCCACAGGTTAACTATTTGCTTTGTCAAGAACAACTTTCTCTTACTAGTTTCAAGCCTGCTACCCATTCCTTTCCTTTGGTGTCCTCTAGTCCTTCTTTATGGGAACTCAGGAAGAACTTTTCTGAATGCACCCTCTCCACCCAACCCCTGCTTTTAGAGACCTCTATCCTGTCCCCCCTCCGTCTCCTCTTTTCTAAGCTGAACAGTCCCAGTCTCTGTAGCCTCTCTTCATCTGGGACCTGTTCCCAACCCCTGATCATGTTAGTTGCCCTCCCCTCTCCCAGCCTTTCTCTTCCCCTCTCCCACCTCCTTTTCCCAGTCTCCCCCAGTTTTTTTCAATAAAGACAGAGTCAATGTTGGAAGAAACGTTATCTTTATTTTGTACATCAATAAGAAGGGGGGCTAGGGAAGGGCAAGTGGAAGGAGGTGAGGGAGGAATGGGGTACGAGCCCCCGATGGGGAGGACTGGGCTGGCTCTGCGGGCTTCTGGGGGTGGAAGCTCTCCTGCAGCCCCCCAATTACTCCCTCTCCCCAGATGGCAGCCTGCGGCAAGTGCAGCCGGGCTGATGGCCGAGTGGTGTGATGTGCCCAGTGTGGGCACTCAGGGCACTCCAAGCCAGAACTTCTTTGCAAGCGGGGCACCCCTTAGAACTGTGTGTCCGGGGTGGGGGTCGGGACCCTTTAAGCGCAGCCCTCGGCTAGCCTGAGACAGTATCTCCATGCTCTAAGTCCTCCTTTTATGCCCTGCCGGCACTGCTTCCGGCCATCATTAAGCCCTGTTCAGAGTCCACTCAATGTGGACTTACTAGTTCGAACTAGCAAAACGCTAGTTCGAACTAGTTTTTAGTTCTAGATGCGTTAGTTCGAACTAGCTTAGTTCGAATTAACTAATTCGAACTAAGTTAGTTCGAACTAGCGCTGTAGTGTAGACGTACCCTAGCTGAGTGGTCTAAAACATTGTCAGTACCAAGTGTTGGATCTAGTTAAGCATCTGCTCTTGGTCACTTATGCTGTGGGAGTTTATCTCACTGTATCACTGGTGCTTTCCACATCTGAAGTTAGAACTATCCAGGCACTCCCCTGGCTGTGTGGTCTCTGAATACATAGTTGGTGTATAGAGCCTATGTTTAGCAT
Organism: Pelodiscus sinensis; assembly: GCF_049634645.1. Lineage (NCBI taxonomy): Eukaryota > Metazoa > Chordata > Testudines > Trionychidae > Pelodiscus > Pelodiscus sinensis. Next base: position 16,314,280 of record NC_134723.1, read on the forward strand.
ACTCTCCTGAGCTAAGATCTCCTGGTGCAATTGCTTCACCTCTGGGACCAGTGCTAATATCTTAATCTCTCCTGTAGCTTAAACACCCTTCCAGAACTCCAGGCACATGAATGTTCTGAGTACATAAATTATCTGTTAAGGGGACATGTTAGGTATAAAACAACACAGTGGCAGACAGACCTTGCACAAAATTCTAAACAACCACTACTCCATCTTTAATAACACAAGACTTGCTAGAGGGAACAAGCTAAAGATAGAGGGAACTATCCACAGACCATCTGAATAAAGTTCATTGACCACACTGATCTATACAAAAATAAGAAACACTTTTCCCTGACTTGGGTTCCTTGTCACTCTCCTGTACTTTTTGAGAATGGGTCTTGACTCCTCTGGAGGTATCTGGGTAATCTTCTGTTCCGGCTCATTGATTTGCTTCTTAACCAGAGAGCCCCTCTCAGACCAGGTCACCTTGCTTTGACTTGGTTAGTCTACAAGTTAGCCCCCCCCGCTATGAAAGCACACCCATCTTCTGTTGACCCACCCAGTTTCTGTGGTATTTAAAGACTAGCATCAGCACCTTGATTTCTTTGTCCTGTATTTTCCAATTACCAGGTTCCTTGAGAAATGTTTCTCTTGGGCTCAAGTTAACAGTCACTGAGTTCTAATGACCCTCTTTAAAGTGTACCTGGTTTGCAAGTGATGTGATACACCACTTGTCAGCAAAGGTGGAATCCACATACCCCGCAGTTTTCACAGTAACAATTTCATAACGTCATCCAGAATTTCATTAAGTTCAACACACATTCCTCAAATTTTCACACAAAGTACTGCCATTTGTCTCTGAAAGTTAGTTTGTGGCAGTGAGAATTTTCACAAAATGATTGGTGGTGATAGTGTCATTCGCATTTACTCTTATCTGGAAATAAAGGGTAAAGAGACAGGTCTCAGTAGAAGAAAGGTGGCTAATCAAGAACATGCTGTTTCCCTGTTTGGGCCTTCTAGCGAAGAATGGAAAATCTTTTAGAGGAGTGTTAAGAGAAGCTAGGATCAACTCTGTATAAGACTCTGTACATTTTTAGGTCAAAATCCTGTTTTGCAAGCACTGCTTTTGAGAGAAGTCAAATGTGACAGTATAAGTCTGCTTCTCAGACTTTACCTGAGGCCCTTACAGCTTTGGTTCAGGAGCGTTGTGCCTTCTGCAAAACAGCAGATGGACAGACAAGGAAGTCACTGTGCCACTTCATGCACTTGTAGACTTGTGGAACCTAAAACATGTAATCATGAGAGGAATATTGTTCACATTCCTTTCCTCAAAAAAAAAAAAAATGTAATCATGAATGTGTTATGGATAGGTTGGAGAACCCACCTGGATGACATGCAAATGCAAGGCACCTGGTTTCCAGAAAATATGGGACTTGATATAAGTCCTGGAACTCAGAGTTGTCAGGTTAGCTTTTATGGCATTCCTACCTGTCCTTTGAGATTTCATAGTGCAGATTCTGACTGACAGCACATCTACAATCCACTGCATGTGCAAGCAGGATGAGTAGTTTATTGCTTTCCTGCTGGCAGTCATCAGACTCTGGACACAATGCTACCAACATAACTGACGGTTCTTCACCTTTCAGGAGTTAACAGTGATTTGTTGGCTTCTTGAGGAAACAAATCATAACCAGTCAGTAGAATCCTCTGCAAAGATCCATTGTTAAGAAGATATTCCATTGTTACGGAAAGGCATCGGTAGAACTGTTGTGCAACCAGGGACTATGTCAAGTGTCAGAATTTCTGCTCCACAGGAGACATGTGCCAGGGCATGTAGTCAGATGTGTTCTTTCTGCATTGAAATCCAGATCTCTTTTTCTCCTGATGTTTGGGGTGAAGTCCAAAATAAAGATCTTATCTTTTCCTGTTAGTTGAGGCAGTTTTGGTTAACAGACATGCTACAAATGTCAGCTTGTCTCTCTCTCTATTTTTGGATGGACTTGGCCACCTCAAAGGTCAGGACATTTCAACACAAATAATATTTAAATCGATAATGCGGTATGTCTCTCTGTATTACCAGTGGTTGGTGCAGCTCTTCTGCTGAACGTCAAGCCTCATTTGCTTATCCTTTTCCTGCTTCAGAAATGTACCAGTGTCCAAAGGTTTGCGAAGTGGCAGTGCAAAGTAACCTGCAGATTCTGGCAAACACTATACCTTAGACTTAGCTGCAAGAGCAGATGCGAAGTTTGGAAGAACAGTGCTACAAGGTGTGTTTGCACTGACAGAAGGGATTTTTCTTTTGAGGTATGAACAGAACCTCCTCAAATGAGGTTAGCGAAAACAACAGAAGCCTTGTTCCATTGGCACAGTTGCATTTACTCCTTGATTCTGCCAATTCAGAAAGGATCGGGATATCATACAGGAAGATCTGGATGATCTTGTAAATTGGAGTGATAGCAGTAGGATGAAATTTAATAGTGAGAAGTGTAAAGTTATGCATTTAGGGATTAATAACAAGAATTTTAGTTATAAGCTGGGGACACATCAGTTGGAAGTAATGGAGGAGGAGAAGGACCTCGGAGTACTGGTTGATTATAGGATGACTATGAGCCATCACTGTGACATGGCTGTGAAAAAGGCTAATACGGTCTTGGGATGTATTAGGAAAGGTATTTCCAGTAGGGATAAGGAGGTGTTAGTGCCATTATACAAGGCATTGGTGAGACCCTATTTGGAATATTGTGTGCAGTTCCGGTGTCCCATGTTTAAGAAGGATGAATTCAAACTGGAACAGGTACAAAGAAGGGCCACTAGGATGATCCGAGGAATGGAAAACGTGTCTTATGAAAGGAGACTCAAGGAGTTTGGCTTGTTTACCTTAACCAAAAGAAGGCTGAGGGGAGATATGATTGCACTTTTTAAATATATTAGAGGGATAAATACCAGGGAGGGAGAGGAATTATTTAAGCTTAATACCAATGTGGACACAAGAACAAATGGATATAAGCTGGCTAGTAGGAAGTTTAGACTTGAGATTAGACGAAGGTTTCTAACCATTAGAGGAGTGAGGTTCTGGAACAGCCTTCCAAGGGAAGTAGTGGGGGCAAAAGATCTATCTGGTTTCAAGATTAAACTAGATGGGTTTATGAAGGAGATGGTTTGGTGAGATAACATGATCTTGGTAACTAATTGACCATTATCAGTGGGAAATAGGTCAATGGAGGGATGATAGGAGTTACTATAGAGACCTTTCTGGCGTCTGGCTGATGAGTCTTGCCCACATGCTCAGGGTTTAGCTGATTGCCATATTTGGAGTTAGGAAGGAATTTTCCTCCAGGGTAGATTGGCAGAGGCCCTGGAGGTTTTTCGCCTTCCTCTGTAGCATGGGGTACAGATCACAGCTGGAGGATTCTCTGCATCTTGGGGTCTTCAAAGTATTTGAAGGCTTCAATATCTGAGATATAGGTGAAAGGATTATTCTAGGAGGGGTGGGTGAGATTCTGTGGCCTGCACTGTGCAGGGGGTCAGACTAGATGATCATAATGGTCCCTTCTGACCTTAAAGTCTATGAGTCTATGAGATCTGTTGTAGTATTTCATCCCCCAGCTCACATTGCTGTGGTGATATAACTTTGAAGTACAGGCAGTCCCCGGGTTACATGGATCCGACTTACATCGGATCCCTACTTACAAACAGGGTGAGGCAACCCCGCACTAGCTGCTTCCCCCCAGCAGACCAGGGAGACGCAGAGCGGCTTTTCTCAGCAGACACCTCAGCTTGAGAATAAAGGACTGAGGGAAGTGAGGTGTGGGAGAATAAAACTGAGCTCTGGAGAAATGTTTGGCTAGAGTTTCCCCTACAATATGTACCAGTTTCGACTTACATACAAATTCAACTTAAGAACAAACCTACATCCCTATCTTGTACGTAACCTGGGGACTGCCTGTATAGACGAGTCATTCTATATTCTACTGGTGCTGCCGGAACTCTTCATTCTCACCATCTTGGTGGGGAAGAGGGAGATGCTTCATGCCAGTCACCCACAGAGAATCCACACTGACAACAAAGCCAAAAATGAACTCTTTTGTAGCTGGTTCTTTGAGATGCTGTCACTGTGAATTCTACAACCCACGTTTTATCTGAGCTGTGGGTATCCTCAGATAATGCTAGCCTCAGATTGAAAGGAAATTGAGGGGAAGTTGCAGATGTAGTGCTCTTTGTGCCCTAATAGTGAGGAGTGGGGTGCCTATAAGACCCTGTCTGACCAAGTGGATACAGCTATTCAAAAAACTTGTGCTCATGAGGAGTGCATGCATCTAAATTGGGCTGTACACTATTAATATCTAAGAACCACAATTATAAGTACCTGTTCTTTAATGAGCTTTGTGAAAATGTCATTTACAAAAATCTTTTTTCATCAATATCAATATTAGAAGGGGAATGGATGGGAGAGGAAATGAGGGTAGGAAATCATTTATAGCAGTGGACAATTACGCCTCTACCCTTGTGGCAGGCTGTCCTTTATGCTGTGGTTTCAGTCCTGTTTGCCTTGTTAGAATGGTGCAGACTCCACAACATGCTCTCTTGTCAGTAATACTTCTTGTTGGTGGTCAGTTTAGCCTAACCAATCAAAGCCTTGTGGATAAGGGGGAAGCAGTACATGAGATATATCTTTAGTAAAGCTTGACATTCTCATAAATAAACTAGGGAAATGCAACCTAGAGGGAGCTACTGCAAAATGGGGGCAAAACTGGTTGGCAAACCACTCCCAGAGCAGTTATCAGTGGTTCCCAGTCTTGCTAGAAAAACATAATGAGCAAGGTCCTGCAGGAATCAGTTCTGGGTCCAATTGTGTTCAGTATCTTCATCAGTAATTTAGATGACAGCAAAGAGTACACTTATAAAGTTTGTGAATGATACCAAGCTGGGAGGGTTTACACGTGCTGTGGAGGATAGGATTAAGACTCAGTGTTCTGGAGAAATGGTGTGAAGTAACTAGCATGACACTAAATAAGGATACATGCAAAGTAGTCCATTTAGGAAGGAACAAACAGTCGCACATTTACAAAATGAAGTACTGTGGAAAGGGATCTGGGGGTCATAGTTGACCACAAGCTAAATGAGTCAACAATGTAACACTGTTACAGAAAGCATGGACAAATTGAAGAGAGTGCAGGGAAGACCAACAAAAATGATTAAAGATCTAGAGAACATTAACTGTGAGGCAAGATTGAAAGAAAAGTTTGTTTATTCTGGAAAAGAGAAGACACGGGAGGAGGGGTCAGGTAGAAGAAATATAACAGCTTTGAAGTACCTAAAAGGGTGTTTCAAGGAAGGGGGTGCGGGGAATTGTTCTTCACCTCTGAGGATAGAACAAGAAGTAAGGGTCTTAAATTGCAGCAAGGGAGGTTTATATTGAAGATCAGGAAAAAGTTCCTGTCAGAGTAGTTAAGCTCTCAAATAAATTGGCTAGGGATGTTGTGGAATCTTCATCACTGGAGGTTAAGAACAGGTTAGACAAACTCCCTGACAGGGAAAATCTAGATAATGCTTATTCCTGCCATGAGTGCAAGGGACTGATTTGATGACCTCTCAAAGTTCCTTCCAGTCCTATGATTCTATAACCAAAAGTCCCCAAAGCGTGTACATTTATCATCCCAGTGCATACAATCCTTAACTTCTCACCATTTAATCCATCAAAAGTTCATATACCACATCTGGTGTCATCTTTGGTCTTCTCCTATCCTTTTGCCATGACAGCCCTTTGAGCTGGACCACAGCCCAGCTCTTCTCAGGCAGCATTTAATCCTTCAGGCGCAGCAGGCTGAAGAGCCAGTCAGGGCAGTACAGGACAAGGAAGAAAACTGGCAGCATGTAACCTCTAAAAGAAGAAGAAGGCCAACTCAGGTATCCCCCATTCCCATAGAGGCAAGTAACCACTATCAGGCTCTCTCCACAAGCACTGCAGTGGAGAATGCTTTGGCAGGGATCTCTCAGGGAAGAAATCCAAAGGGAACACCAACTACCGAAAGGCATGGAATGTGTAGTCCTAGGGATGGGGGTTCCAGGACCCTCCCCCCCCCCAAAAGAAGATGACGTGTGGTGGTGGTCGGGGACTCCCTCCTACGAGGGACTGAGTCATCCATCTACCGTCCAGACCTGCAATTTCGAGAAGTGTGATGCTTACCAGGAGCTCACATTCAGGATGTGACCAAGAGACTTCCAAAAGTGATTAAACCTTCGGGTTGCTACCCCTTCTTGCTTCTCCATGTAGCAACTAACAATACAGCCAAGAATGACCTTGACCGGGTCACAGCAGATTATATAGCGCTAGGAAGAAGGATCAAGGAATTTGAAGCGCAAGTGGTGTTCTTGTCAGTCCTTCCAGTTGAAGGAAAAGGTCTGGGTAGGGATCATCGAATTGAGGAAGTAAATGCATGGTTGTGCAGGTGATGTCGAAGAGAGGGCTTTGGTTTCTTCGACCATGGGACTCTGTTCCGGGCACAAGGATTGTTAGGAAGAAACGGCATCCACCTAACCAAAAGAAAAAAGAGCATCTTCGCGGGCAGGCTTGCAAACCTAGTGAGGAGGGCTTTAAACTAGGTGAGTGAGGAAGTCGGACACCAGGAAGAATCACGAGGAACGAGCCACAAAGGGGGACCCCTGATTCAGATGGAGAAGGTAGAGTGATTAATTGGTTATCTAAGGTGTTTGTACACAAATGCGAGAAGCCTGGGAAACAAACAGGAAGAATTAGAAGCCCTGCCCAGTCAAAGAACTGTGATTGGATTTGAATAACGGAGACTTGGTGGGATGACTCGTGTGACTGGAGCACTGCCATGGAAGGGTGTAAACTTTTCTCCCCTTCCTGTTCTTCCTGAACAGGAGGAGGAGTTGCATTGTATGTAAAAGAGTAGTATGATTGCTCGGAGCTCCAGTATTTAGAGGAAGAAAAGACTGTTGAGAGTCTATGGGTTAAGTTTAGAGGTGGAAGCAACAGGGGTAATGTTGTGGTTATCTGCTATAGACTGCTGGATCAAGTGGATGAGGTAGATGAGGCTTTCTTTGGACAACTGAGAGAAGCTTCCAAATTGCAGGCCCTGGTTCTCATGGGGGACTTTAATCACCCTGACATCTGTTGGGAGAACAATACAGCAGTACACAGACAATCCAGGAAGTTTTTGGAGAATGTTGGGGATAACTTCTTGGTACAAGTGCTGAAGGAACCGACTAGGGGCCATGCGCAGCTTGACCAGCTACTCACAAATAGGGAGCAACTAGTAAAGGAAGTAGAGGTGGTGACAACCTGGGAAGCAGTGAACATGAGATGGTAGATTTCAGGATCCTGACCAAATGAAGAAAGGAGAGTAGCAAAATACAGATCCTGGACTTCAGAAAAGCAGACTTTGACTCCCTCAGAGAACTGATGAGCAGGATTCCCTGGGATGCTTACATGAAGGGGAAAGGAGTCCAGGAGAGCTGGTAGTATTTTAAAGAAGTCTTATTAAAGGCACAGGAAGAAACCATCCCAATGCGCATCAAGAAAAGCAAATATGGTAGGTGACTAGATTGGCTTACCGGGGACATTCTTGGTGAGCTTAAACACAGAAAGGAAGCTTACAAGAAGTAGAAACTTGGACTGGTGACTAAGGAGGAGTATAAATATATTGCTTGAGAATGCAGGGGAGTTATCAGGAAGGCGAAAGCGCAATGGGAATTACAGCTAGCAAGAGATGTGAAGGATAACAAGAAAGGTTTCTGCAGGCAAGTGAGCAATAAGAGGGTGATCAGAGAGGGTGTGGGGCCCCTACAGGATGAAGGAGGTAACCTAGTGACAGATGATGTGAGGAAAGCTGAAGTACTCAATGCTTTCCTTGCCTCTGTCGTCACAGACAAGGTAAGCTCCCAGACAAATGCATTAGGCAACGCAGTATGGGAAGGAGGTGGACAGTCCTTGGTGGGGAAAGAACAAATTAGAAACTATTTAGAAAAGCTAAAAATTCACAAATCTGTGGGCCTGGATTTAATGTATCCGAGGGTACTGAGGGAGCTGTCAAATGTCTTTGCGGAGCCTTTGGCCATTATCTTTGAAAACTTGTGGAGATCGGGAGATATCCCGGATGATTTGAAAAAGGCAAATGTAATGCCCATCTTTAAAAAATGGAAGAAGGACAATCCAGGGAACTACAGACCAGTCAGCCTTACGTCAGTCCCCAGAGAAGTCATGGAGGGGATCCTCAAGGAATCCATTTTGAAGCACTTGGAAGAAGGGAAAGTGACCAGGAATAGTCAACATGGATTCACAAAGGGCAAGTCGTGCCTGACCAATCTGATTAACTTCTGTGATGAGGTAACTGGCTCTGTGGATATGGGCAAGTCAGTGAACATAAGAACGGCCGTACTGGGTCAGACCAAAGGTCTATCTAGCCCAGTATCCTGTCTACTGACAGTGGCCAGCACCAGGGCCCCAGAGAGGGTGGACCGAAGACAACGATCAAGCGATTTGTCTCCTGCCATCCCTCTCCAGCCTCTAACAGACAGAGGCCAAGGATACCATTTTATCCCCTGGCTAATAGCCTTTTATGGACCTAACCTCCATGAAATTATCTAGCTTCTCTTTAAACTCTATTATAGTCCTAGCCTTCACAGCCTCCTCTGGCAAGGAGTTCCACAGTTTGACTACACGCTGTGTGAAGAAGAACTTTCTTTTATTAGTTTTAAACCTGCTCCCCATTAATTTCATTTGGTGTCCTCTAGTTCTTCTATTTAGGGAACTAATACATAACTTTTCTTTATCGGCCCTCTCCACACCACTCTTGATTTTATATACCTTTATCATATCCCCCCTCAGTCTCCTCTTTTCTAAACTGAAAAGTCCCAGTCGCTTTAACCTCTCCTCATATGGGACCCGTTCCAAACCCCTAATCATTTTAGTTGCCCTTTTCTGAACCCTTTCCAAGGCCAAAATATCTTTTTTGAGGTGAGGAGACCACATCTGTACACAGTATTCAAGATGTGGGCGTACCATAGTTTTATACAGGGGCAGTAAGATATTTTGGGTCTTATTTTCTATCCCTTTCCTAATAATTCCTAGCATCCTATTTGCCTTTTTGACCGCCGCTGCACACTGTGTGGAAGTTTTCAGAAAACTGTCCACAATAACTCCAAGATCTCTTTCCTGATTTGTCATAGCCAAATTACCCCCCATCATACTGTACATATAGTTGGGGTTATTTTTCCCGATGTGCATTACTTTACACTTATTCACATTAAATTTCATTTGCCATTTTGTTGCCCAATCACTCAGTTTGGTGAGATCTTCTTGGAGTCCCTCACAATCTGCTTCTGTCTTGCTATCCTAAACAGTTTGGTATCATCCGCAGACTTTACTACCTCACTGCTTACCCCTTTCTCCAGATCATTTATGAATAAGTTGAAAAGGATCGGTTCCAGGACTGACCCTTGGGGTACACCACTAGTTACCCCTCTCCAATCTGAAAATTTACCATTTATTCCTACCCTTTGTTTCCTGTCTTTTAACCAGTTCTCAGTCCAAGAAAGGACCTTCCCTCTTATCCCATGGCCATGTAATTTACAGAAGAGCCTTTGGTGAGGGACCTTGTCAAAGGCTTTCTGAAAATCCAAGTATACTATATCTACTGGATCCCCCTTGTCCGCATGTTTGTTAACCCCTTCAAAGAACTCTAACAGATTAGTAAGACAGGATTTCCCTTTACAGAAACCATGTTGACTTTTGTCCAACAAATTATGTTCTTCTACATGCTTCACAATTTTATTCTTTACTATTGTTTTGACTAATTGCCCGGTACTGAAGTTAGACTTACCGGTCTGTAATTGCCAGGATCGCCTCTACAGCCCTTTTTAAATATTGGTGTCACGTTGGCTACCTTCCAGTCATTAGGTACGGAAGCTGATTTAAAGGATAGGTTACAAACCACAGATAATAGCTCAGCAATTTCCCATTTGACTTTTTAGAACCCTTGGATGAATGCCATCCGGTCCCGGAGATTTGTTAACATTAAGTTTTTCTATTTGTTCCAAAAACCTCCTCTAATGACACTTCAATCCGGGACAGTTCCTCAGATTCATCACCCACAAAGGACGGTGCAGATTCAGGAATCTCCCCAACGTCCTCAGCCGTGAAGACTGAAGCAAAGAAATCATTTAGTTTTTCTGCAATGGCTTTATTGTCCTTGATTGCTCCTTTTATAGCTCTATCATCTTGGGGACCCACAGGTTTTTTAGCAGGCTTCCTGCTTCTAATGTACTTAAAAAACATTGTTATTTCTTTTTGAGTTTTTGGCTAGCTGTTCCTCAATCTTTTTTTGCTTTTCTTATTACATTTTTACACTTGATTTGACAGTGTTTATGTTCTTTTCTATTTATCTCACTAGGCTTGGACTTCCACTTCTTAAAATATACCTTTTTGTCCCTCACTGCTTCTTTTACATGGTGGTTAAGCCACGGTGACTGTTTTTTAGGTCTCTTGCTATGTTTTTTAATTTGGGGTATACGTTTAAGTTGGGCCTCTATTATGGTGTCTTTAAAAAGTTTCCATGCAGCTTTCAGGGATTTGGCTCTAGTCACTGTGCCTTTTAATTTCTGTTTAACTAACCTTCTCATTTTTGTGTAATTCCCCTTTTTGAAATTAAATGCCAGGGTGCTGGACTGCTGAGGTGTTCTTCCCACCACAGGAATGTTGAATGTTGTTATATTATGGTCACTATTCCCAAGCGGTCCTGTAACGGTTATATCCTGGACCTGATCCTGCGCTCCACTCAGGACTAAATCGAGAATTGCCTCTCCCCTTGTGGATGTGATATACCTTGACTTTAGCAAGGCTTTTGATACGGTCTCCCACAATATTCTTGCCAGCAAGTTAAGGGAATATGGATTGGATAAATGGACTGTAAGATGGCTAGAAAGCTGGCTTAGACTGTAGGGCGCAACGGGTAGTGATCAACGGCTTGATGTCAGGTTGGCAGTTGGTTTCTAGCGGAGTGCCCAAGGATCTGTTCTTGGATCAGTTTTGTTCAGCACGTTTATTAATGATCTGGATGAGGGGATGGATTGCATCCTAAGCAAGTTTTCGGATGACACTAAGCTAAGGGGAGAGGTAGATACACTGCAGGGTAGGGAGAGGGTCCAGAGTGACCTGGACAGATTAGGGGATTGGGCCAAAAGAAATCTGATGAGGTTCAACAAGGACACATGTAGAGTTCTGCACCTGAGACGGAAGAATCCCAAGCATTGTTACAGGATGGGGACCAACTGGGTAAGTAGCAGTTTTGCAGAAAAAGACCTGGGGATTACAGTGGATGAGAAGCTGGATATGAGTCAACAGTGTGCCCTTGTAGCCAAGAAGGCTAATGGCATATTAGGGTGCATTAGGAGGAGCATTGCCAGCAGATCTAGAGAAGTGATTATTTCCCTTTATTTGGGTCTGGTGAGGCCACATCTGGAATATTGTGTCCAGTTCTGGGGCCTCCACTATAGAAAGGATTTGGACACATTGGAGAGGGCCAAGCGGAGGGCGACAAAAAGTATTAGGGGGATGGAGTGCATGAGCTATGAAGAGAGACTGAGGATTTTGGATTTGTTTAGTCTGCAGAAGAGAAGAGCGATGGGGGATTTGATAGCAGCCTTCAGCTTCCTGAAGGGAGGTTCCAAAGAGGATGAAGAAAAGTTGTTCACAGTAGTGATGGATGGCAGAACACGGAGCAGTGGTCTTAAGTTACAGTGGGAGAGGTCTAGATTGGATATTAGGAAAAACTATTTCACTAGGAGGGTGGTGAAGCACTGGAATGGGTTACCTGGGGAGGTGGTAGAATCTCCATCCCTAGAGGTTTTTAAGTCTCGGCTTGACAAAGCCCTGGCTGTGTTGATTAAGTTGGGATTGGTCCTGCTTGGGCAGGGGGCTGGACTTGATGATCTCCTGAGATCTCTTCCAGCTCTATGATTCTGTTTCCCCTCCCTTGCCCTATTACAAAATGGGGGCAATCATTCTCATTAAAACAGTGTCCCTTGGTCCCCCTATTCTGTGATCAATCTAAAACGGCAGTAGGTAGGCCCTTCCACATGGTTCTCAACATTCAGGTCACTGGTTTCAGCTTTGCAACTTGGAAGTGTCAGAGTAAACCCTTCTGTTGATCCTTTGCTTCAGTCTTCTGTGGCTTTCAGCTCTGACTGTCTGGCTTGGAAGTAGGAATGTGAATGGTTTATTGCTAAGCATCACCCTTTGTGGGTGATGCTTACCGGTTACCGTTAACCAATGGAGGCTGTGGCTGGAGCGGTGCTTGCTGCGGGCAAGGGGCTGCTCCAACCCAGCTGCTCCAGCCATCTGTCCGCTATTTAATTTGTTTAACTGGTTAATTAAAGAGGATTTTACATTTGTACTTGTATGTCAGCTAAGCTCAGAACCATTACTCCATCCTTATTTTTGTTGATTTGGTAGCCATGCGCTTTTTAAAATTTTGGCTTCTGTGACTGTCCTCTCCTGTTCTCCTCCCACACTTCCCCCTTTGGTCTGTGCAAAGTAGACGTCTCCATCTTCCTGACACATTCTTGTTGATGTCTAGGTATCAGACCATCTCAACATGTCTAAAACAGAGCTTTTAATTTCTGCCGCCAAAACCCTCTCTGCTGCCTTCCTTCTTGATTATTGTGGACACTGCCACCATTCTGCCTGTCTCTGACCCAAAACATAAGTATTCTCTGCAATTTAGACTGAAGTCCTCACAGCTAGGCTTTTTCTAATTCTTGACTGATTCTTTCTGCATAACATTTCTAAAATATAGCCTTTTAAATCAGTATTCAGTTTTTTTTCTAAAAGATAAAGTTTAGATCAAAGAAGAATTAATGCGTGGAAGTCCTAATGGCTTCTTGTACTGGAACTGAGACTAAATGATCACAATAACCCCTTCTGGCCTTATCTGTGAATTCTTCCAGTCCATCCACACAGCTAAACTCTCAGCTCACATCTCAATTCATTACAACATCCTTTTCCTTTGTCTTCAAAAATACAATCTTGCCCTTCTTATATTTATTCAGAATGCTCTTGCAAAAACCATTTTCCTAGCCTGATAAATTGATTCATTCCTCACCTCATGCCTTTCTGCATCCCTCTGTTGCCTCCCTTTTCTCTGTGCCATCGATCATAAGTTGCTTGTCTTCACTTTTTCAAGTTCTTTCATAGGCTCTCTTAACTCTGCTCATCTGTATCAAGATGGCAACTGCCATCTCCAGTTGGCCCATGAGGCCATCCTCCATTGTCCACTTATTAAACTTTTCAGTCTAGCTCCTTTGTCCTGCCTCCCTTGCTTCCCTTCATGCTTGGAAGGAGTATCCTTGAACCACAAAATGTTATCATCCTTCAAATCCCTCCTTAAAACTCTCCTTTTCTGTGATGCCTAAAAAATCTTAACTGTCAGCCATTGTGCTGAGGCCACCCGTGTACCATGCTGACGAGTTTTGTGTCTTTTTTTCTGTACTCACCTGTGTCTGGCAGGTGGGATAGGAATATAAATATTAATAGAAGAAAATCCAATTTGTACATGCCTAATGGTAGGATGATATATTGATACACTAGGAAGAAGATTTCTCTCTAAGGATCTGATCTCTCTAAACAAGCAGTGTCTAGAGCACCTTTCAACCTGTGGTCTGCAGACACCAATTTCCAAAGGGATCCATATTCAGAATTTTTCCAGGGTTTTCAAATAAAAAGATAGGAAGTCACAGAGAGAATTGCACTTTTACCTCATTACTTTTTTTTTTATAGTGTGTACTTCATGTATTGGATACCATTTTGTGTAAAATCAGTTCTGGTTTGGGAATGGTTATTTTTACTTTCTGTTTCATGGATTGTTCTTGATGAGCTATGCATATTTTCCCTAGCCTTGAGTGACTTCTCTTCAGTGGATTTTTTTTGTACACAAGGACGGGGAACAGTAGAAGTCTGGTGATTGTCAGGGAGTACCACGTATCCAGCCCCTATAATCCACTGAAATTTAGACTTTGACCATAAAAGGATAAAAGCAGAGACTTTTTTCTTCACAAACTCTGAATAGGGCTAAGGAACAAGGTTCCTTCGAAGCTGTGTGGCTGTGCAGCTACCTAATAAGTCCTGTACAGGGGCTCAAGGCTGCAGCACACTGAATGTGTCTCTTCTCCTGGCTGCAGCATCTTTGTGGTGGGGCTGGAGGAGCATGTCTTTTCCCCTGGTCACAGCAGAGAGCTGTTGCAGTTGGGGGTGAGGATGCTCATCCAGTCCCAGCAGCAAGGCTGAATTAAAAAAGGGGCTCTAAGGGCTGTAGCCCAGGGCCCCTGGCTGAGGGGGTCCTCTTATGACAAGGCACTGGTCTGCAGCCTGTAAAGTCCCTGTGTTTTGGGGCTGCCCTTCCTGAGGTGGGGGCAGGCACCCCCATGCGTTGCTGTTCCTTCCCTCAGTTGGAGCTGTCTCTCCAAGTGCTGGGAATCTCTGTCCCCACAGCTCCTATTGGCGGGGAAGTGCAGCCAATGGGAGTGGTGGAGGGCAGGGCCTGACGGTGAGCACAGAGCAGCATGGAGTCACCTATATTCTCCTACCCGCCAAATACCCTGCACCAGTTCTGAGTGCCCTCCAGCACCCTAGCTCCCTCTTAGACACCACCTCCCCAACCCTGAGCCCGCTCCTGCACTCTAACTTGTGCCAAGACACCACATGCTCTTCCCAATCTCCTCGCCTGAATCTGCTTCCGCATTCCAAACCCTTTTGCTCCCTGGAATCCCCTCCACACTAAACACCTTATCCCCAGCCTCATCCCAAAGCCTGCACCCCCAACTAGAGCCCTCATCTTTTCACTCCTGAGGCCTCTCCTACACTTGGTATCCCTTGGCATCACACACCTGTCAGATCTTACACGTGCAGAACGAATTTTTTTGTTTACACCAATATGGAGGTGATGTGTCATCTATTGTCTCCATATTGGTACACGTAATTCATTCTGTACATGGACATCATAATTAGAGGGAGCACTGCTGTGGAATATTTGTTTGGGGTAATGCTTTACCATTGCACCACTCATTAGGACAGAAGAGGAGCTGCAGTGCCTCACTGTTCACTATCAAATACTCTCATACCCTAAGGCAGGGAAAAAAAGAAAAAGGTTAAGCAGAATCTTCTGCCCCAGGGATCTGTAATGGGGGAAAGTATGAGAGAGCTCCTCTCTCAGCCTCCTCCTGCCATTGGAGAGTGTTTCTTGGTAAGGCACATGCAGGAGGAGTAGGTGGGGCAGGCTTTGATATATTCTTGGGGCTTTCTGACACTCTTTCTTGCTAATACTGTTCAAATCAGGAGAGCAGAAAAATCTGAACAAGTCTTAAGAAAAAAAAAGAGCGATACATGTTTGTTCTGTGCCTGCTGTTTTGAAGTGCGCTCTTTCAGAAAACTACATCTTTTGGAAATAGATGAAAAACATTCTAGTTGCATTTCTTTGATTTTTTTAACAGAACATATATATCTGTATACTCATTCTGAATTTTAGTTAAACTTCTTTTGTTGTTTTCCTGTTACAGAAACTGTTCAGAAGAGAAATTCAGCCCCCATTTAAACCTGCTTCTGGTAAACCAGAAGATACTTTCTGTTTTGATCCAGAATTCACAGCAAAAACCCCAAAAGGTAATGTGCCTGTTTAGAAATGAGTCAATATGATGAACTGATTCTGTAGGAGGCTTACATTACATTGTTGTTTGGTGCCTGGGGGCCAGAGCTATAAAATTAGAACCATTGATCTTGGGAGTTTGCACAAACATGAAAGGCAGATTATATACTAACTATAGTAAAATCAGCTGTGGCATTAGTGTCATTTAGTGGATGGAAAAGTGTTTTTAACCTCTTGTGTCTCAATTTTATGCCTTTCTCCATTGCTTCTGTTCCTGTTTTAGCCTGTGGTTGGTTTTTTTATGTCCATTTTCTCTAGAGGTAGATTGACTTGAAATTGTAGAAGGGGGCCTGAAATCCAAATCTCCCTCCTCTCTCCTGAGTGCGTCATAGTTTCCTCCATCAAGCTGCATTTCTTTATTTCACTGCACACCCCAAAGAGGAGCATTCTTAGGCAGTGAATTGTCTTCTCCCATTCATCTTCTACCTGCTGGCGAGAGAAACTGCAGAGAAAACATGTTTTGTCTTAGAGGAGAAGGCAAAGTGTCTTCATGTCTAAGATGTGAGGAAATTGAACGGCAATGCATTTCTTTTAAACCATTTTAACCAATATATGTTAGAGGATAAGAGATGCCAGACAGTTATGGAGTGAAAAAACCGTTGTTGTTGAAGTAATCCGTATCCAGGTAATGGGATTGTATCTACTAGTGGACATTTGAGATTCCTGCTAAAATTATTAGTGTTGTTGTGATTAATGTTCATAATTATGTGCTAGTTTAAAAATTAGCATTGTATTATAATGAATTAGAGGGGTTCATGCTCATGAATATCTTGAACCTGGCTGTGTATAGATCAGGAAGACAGCAGTACAATATTTTATTTGGTTTCACATCAAAAGAGATTATTTTCCTAAATGTACGAGCTAGGAACCATTTTTATATTAAAAACTTGGAGTCTGTGCCCTTCATTGGGACTCTAACACAGCTAATGGAGCAGATTCCTTCTAGGTCTGAGTCTTAGATGTTGCTTGTAAATTTAGATGTTTTAATACATAGTTCTTCATGTCTTATCAAAAATCTATTAAGTCAAAAATTAAGTGAAGATGACTGTAATATTCTAGTCCTTTTAGTGAATGTTTTTGAGTATATTTCAGGATCACTATCTTCTATAGCTGGCAATAATTTGGCTCAGTTAAGTTTTTGTCCAATACATGTAAGTGAAAGTAAGTAAAAACTAGATTAGAGAGAGCAGGGATTTTTCCTTGTCAGGATTGAGGTGCATTGATAAAACTGGATGTGTGGTGAAGTTAACACATTATCATACATTAATGTTTTGCCTGACTTGAGCTGTCAGATGAATTTGAGTACTTCTAGAAGTCATCTTTCAAATATCATTCAGAAATTGCCACACATTGATATGTTCAGTCCCTCAGTTAATCATTATCGTTCAACAAATAGTGTGTTCATTTAAGAGTCCGATTTATCAGTCTCCTTGTGACTCTTTCATCCTGACTTTAAAACCAGCTATCTGGCTTGTTGGCCACATGAGGTGGTATTAGTAGTTTGTAATCCAACTTAATTGCTGAGTTTACATATATGAATGAAAATACTTCTAGGACAAATTGAGCTTTATTTGTGCATTGTCTAAACACAGTGAAGTTAGAGTTGCACATTGTGCATTGGGAAGTCCTTGGCTTTTGTGAATTTGAAACCTATCACTATGTTCTTCAGGCATTATCTCCCAAGATCCTTGTACTTCTGCCATTCCTGTATCAATGATGCTTCAGTTGAAGCTTCTTTGCATCACCCTTTTTAGCTCCTCATATCTGAGCTTACAACTATGAATGAAATAGTACATCAGTCTTTAGTTCTTCTTTCTGACTAGTCATGGATAGATTTTTTTTTTTTTTTTTGGTGTGGCAGCCAAATAGATGAAATTGCATGTATTCTAGTTTCTGCAACATCTTGAAGTCTTATAGTTAAACAATAAAAAGCATGCTTCGTCCTTTAGCATGTGATACTGTTAAAATAAGCAAAAGTGAGAATTTAAGTAAAAGATGATGTATTGGCGTACTGCTTCATCTTATAATTCAGAACTAATTTTGCTTGTATTTACTGTAAAATACTTTTGAGAACATATGGTACACACAGAGAATGACTTAGTTTGAACATACTGTAGTACAATAATACTCTTCAGATTCTAATAAAGCATGTGTGTTTAACAATTAGATTCTCCAGGAGTTCCACCAAGTGCTAATGCACATCAGCTGTTCAAAGGATTTAGCTTTGTTGCAACTACTGCTATAGAAGATCATAAAATCTCACCCCTCACCAATATATTGCCAATAGTACAGGTAATATTTATTTTTCTTGGTATATTTATTTATTTACGGAAATGCTCAAAGCTGACATGGGTATTAATAATTAACCTTCATTTTCCTGTTGGAAATACTCTGTCAGCAGAGCAGCTGCAAAACCTGTGTGTGTGTGTGTGTGTGTGTGTGTGTGTGTGTGTGTGTGTGTGTAAATAAAACATGCAGCAATTTAAGCTAATTTAGTGTCAAAAATCAAGTTGAATGTCTTTTTAAATGCACATTTCAAAAGGAGAAAACTTCAAACAAAGAAAATATGTTCTGCTTGAGAAAGTAAAAATTATGTTTTGATTAAATACAATTCATTGTTTTAAAATTCAGTTTATATTTATTTAAAGCAACTTCATGGAAACAGTGCACAGTTCACTGATGTGTATGAGCTGAAGGAGGATATTGGAGTTGGCTCCTATTCTGTTTGCAAACGATGTGTGCATATAGCTACCAACATGGAGTTTGCTGTCAAGGTACTTGGTGTAAATTCTCTTTTGGTATCTGAATTCTTACTTGGCAGTTGAGTAATGTATCTTTTTTCATCTACTAGTAAGTACAGTTGTCATTTCCTTTCAGAGGGAAGGTTATCAAACATTGGGAAAAGACTCATGAAGAAATGTATCAATTGAAACAAATCTGTTGGCTTTGAGATTACTTCAATTATCAAATATTTAGACAGACTGAAAAAGCATATTGTTAAATGTTCACTTTTCCTTTTTTTCTTGCCCTTGCAATAAGGGTGCATCTGCACTGCACCCATAGCTCAAAATAATCTATACAATTTCAGCTAGGCAAATTGCATCGTTTATTTCGAGTCAATTTCAAAATAGCTTATTTCAAAATTTGGTGCTGTCTACATAGCACTTATTTTGAAATAAATTGTTATTCCAGAATGCTCCTTAACATCTCATGGAATGAGGTTACAAGGATGTCGGAATAGTGAGCTCATTGCATTTCAAAATAACGGTTGCACTCAAAAGAATAGCACTGCAGTGTAGGTAAGATCAATGGGCTCTGTAGGTGAGTAGGAAAGAAGTAAAAATATTTAGGATAGTGTGATAAATTCACTTAAAATCTTTCTATTACCTCAGTTTTCAATATGTGCCCTAAGTTGCTTTGTAGCTATTAAAATCAAGCTCACTACTCCTACGGATGAATCATGAAAGTAAAGGGCAATAATGCATGACTTTTATAGTCAAAACTGCTATCTTGCTCAGTTTGAAAATCTTGTAGCTTTTGCAGTCTCTTATCCAAAATCTAGTATAGTCATCCATTTTGCCTTTACATTGAGACCATTTCCACTGTTTATTTCACAGATAATTGACAAAAGTAAGAGAGATCCCTCAGAAGAAATTGAGATTTTGATGCGCTATGGACAACACCCGAATATTATTACTTTAAAAGATGTATGTACTCTTTTTAAATTTTACAATTCTTACCTTAAAGCAGTCAAAGAGTAAAGAAAATGATAGGCTTTACAGGTGAAGCAAAGAATTCTTCACTTTTTTAAGAGTTAATCTCCACTCTCCCTTCCATATGAAATTCAGATCTTGTTTTTCATGTTTCTACTGGAAGATTGTATAGACAGACAGTTAGTAGAATTATGATACTATTAATTATTTAATGGAACTTGTATATATGACAGGAGATGGGATTTTTAGATACTATAAATTATTTGGTTTTTGTTTAACTCAAAATGCCTAACAAGCACTTAAAGATCTACTTTTAAAAGACTCAGCACTCATACCATCATACACTTTAAATTAATAGCTCAGTAAGCTCCTACTGTAGTGCTCTTGTTTTCCAAAGAATTCTATAGCAGAAATCTTAAAAAGGACCAAGTATTCCTGCTATTACTAAGGATTAAAAATAAATTCATAAATAGAACAGAAACCAAATTCATTTGGGCATTCATCATTTGCTATTAAGAAGCAAAGTGCACCATGCTCCTATTTCAATAGGTGGTGTATTGATGGCGTAGATTGGGACAACACCAGTTGA
Source organism: Pelodiscus sinensis (assembly GCF_049634645.1). Taxonomy (NCBI): domain Eukaryota; kingdom Metazoa; phylum Chordata; order Testudines; family Trionychidae; genus Pelodiscus; species Pelodiscus sinensis. The sequence goes on from NC_134723.1 coordinate 16,334,283, forward strand.
TCAAGGGAGGAGAACATGTGGTAGTGGGATGCAGGGTTCTTCACGTTCAGAATCACTAGCTGCCCTAAAATGGCTAACTCCAGCTATAATTGACATGTTTTACTAGTACATTGGGGAACTTACTTGGTTTTTAAAATAAGAGTCCTACAGTTTTAATATATACATCTTTCTAAGTCCGATACTGCAAGCTTGTTTTTGCCGTCGTTACTTCTACTGAACACATAACATGTGGATGACTTAAAGTAGAAATAAACTGCTTACGTGACCGTATACAAAATGCTATAATTCAAAATCACATCTGTAAAGGATAGGGAGAATCAAAATGCTTCTTCGCAGGGCATCTCAGGTTCATAGATGGAAAAAATGAATTCCACAGTCATCATTTAATGACCTACTACTGCCACATGACAATGAGATGAATGTGCTTTATTAATCCTCATGCCACAAGGCATGAATTTTCAGTTGAAAATTCCATATTCATATACACTTAGAAGATTGAGAGGACTTTTTTGTTTATCCTTAAAAATACTTAAACTGTATTTTATTGTGAATTATTCAGATGAGTATGCATTTGTTTTTAAACTTCTGCAGGTGTATGATGATGGCAGATGTATTTACTTGGTTACTGAATTGATGAAGGGAGGAGAGCTGCTTGATCGGATTCTCCGACAAAAGTATTTCTCGGAACGAGAGGCTAGTGCTGTATTGTATACTATAACTAAAACAGTTGACTACCTTCATTGTCAAGGAGTAAGTAATATATATTACAACATGATTATTAATTACAATGCATTATGTTAATGCTTAATGACTTCTTTGTTTCGGTCTTTAATAGGAAGTTTAATGATGAAGGGATGCCTAACATAGTGAATGCTAGTGGAAATGGGGTAGCTTTGGAAGATAAAATAAAGTTAAAAATTACTTAGAAAATTTAGATGTCTGCAAGTCGCCGGGGCCTGCTGAAATGCATCCTAGAATTTTCAAGGAGCTGATAGAAGTCGTATCTGAGCCTTTAGCTATCATCTTTGAAAAGTCATGGAAGTCGGGAGAGATTCCAGAAGACTGGAAAAGGGCAAATATAGTGCCCATCTATGAAAAGGGAAATAAGAACAACCCAGAAAACTACTGACCAGTCAGTTTAACGTCTGTGCCAGAAAAGATAATGAAGCAGATAATTAGGAATTCCTCTGCAAACACTTGGAAGATAATAAGGTGATAGGTAACAGCCAGCATGGAATTGTAAAGAACAAATCATGTCAAACCAATCTGATAGCTTTCTTTGATAGGATAACAAGTCTTGTGGATGAGGGAGAAGCGGTGAATGTGGTATACCTAGACTTTAGGAAGGCATTTGATACTTTCTCTCATGACCTTCCTATCAATAGACTAGGCAAATCCAACTTAGATGGGGCTACTATAAGGTAGGTGCATAACTGGCCAGATAACTACTCTCTGAGAATGGTTATTAACGGTTCACAGTCATGCTGGAAGGGCATAACAAGTGGGGTTCCACTGGGGTCTGTTTTGGGACCAAAAACAGTTTGGGGACCAAAACAGTTTCAGCCCATTGATCGTGTGGCGTTCCTGGTCCTCATTTCCCCTCACCCCCAAGAAGCTCCACTACCTACCTCCAGTGGCAATGGAGGGTAGTGGCTGCTTCCCACTGGGTGGACAGAAGTCCTGAGCTGTGTGTCACTTCTGGGGATTCTGGAAATGCGCTGGCTGCTTCCTTGCCCCAGCTCTGTGGCGTGCCGGGAGCTTACTGGGGTAGTCCCCAGAGGTGTGCTCTGGGACTTCCCTTCTCTGCAGCAGGACGGGAGGGAGTCAGCCCTGGAGGGTGCATGCACGGGGGCTTCCCTGCTCTGCGGGAGGCTCACGCCGGCCCTGGAGAACTTGTGTGATGGGGCTTCCTTGCTCCGTGGGAGGAGGGGTTGGCTCCGGAGGGGGCACGTGCATGGGCTTCTGTACTCCATGGGAAGCACGCGTCAGCCCCGCAGGAGGCGTGCGACAGGGCTTCCCTCCTCTGTGTGTGTGGGGGGGGGGGGAGGGGGGAGGGAGTCCATCCTGGGAGGAGGCGGGTGCAAGGGACTCTGTCTCCTGCTCTCCCTCCCCCCCGACACCCTGTCCTCTTTCCCCCACTGTCACCCTGCCCCAGCACCCACTAGCACCTTTCCCCAGTACCATGTCCCCTGCTCCACAGTTGGGGCAACATTAGTGAAGCTTGGCGGGTTTTGGAGAAGTTATTTTTTTACATCTCACTTATGTAACCCCAACTGACTTTTCTGTGGGTCAGTGATCCCTGACTCAAAACAGGTTCCCCGCCCTTCTCATAAATAAAGACAATGCAGAAACTTTTTCTGTTTGACATAGTATTTTATTTAAAAATGAAGCCTGGCCAACAAACCCCCATTTGGCCACAGCATCATAACACTCCTGCACCCCTCTTTCCCCCAAACCCTAGATCTGAGCCTATCATACATTGGAACCCCTTGCCTTGAGCCCCTCTCATACCCCAACCCAAATTCCTACACCCTCACACCCGCAAGCCCGTGGCTTGCTTAGTACCCCAACCCTCCATCTGACCCCATCACTGCCCAGCCTGGAGTCCCCTCCCCGAGCTAGCATCCTCTTCTTCACCTCTTCCTTCATCCAGATTTCCTCCCAGAGCTTGCACCTCTCACCCCTTCCCACCCCCAAATCCCTCATTCCCACCCCAGAGCCTACACATCCTGTCTCAACGTAGCGAGAGTACAGCTAGACTGCAGGAGTTTTTCAGGATACCAGAGATATCCCAAGAAAAAACTCTTCTGCATCCAGGGATGCGTTTGCTCTTCACTAAGAAAAAGAGAAGAACAAACATGCTCTTTTGGTAACCCCTGTATTCCTCTTTCCATGATGAATAAGGGGGCTTACAAAAGAAGGGGTTTTTATGACATTTGGTCCAGTCTAGACAGGCCAAATGTTGGAAAAACCTCTTCCTACAGAAGAATTTAAAAAAAAAGAAAGCAGCAGTATAAGAGTTGGGGATAGCAAGTGATGGAGAGGAGGAGAATAGAGAGGGTGGGGCTTCAAGGAAGGGGTGGGGTCTTGGCTTGTTCTGTCATTTAAAAAGTGATCTTGGGTGTACAAAGGTTGGAGACCACTGGCATAGAGAGTATGCTTATTAAGTTTGCAGATGATACCAAGCTGGGAGAGGTTGCAACTGCCTTGCAGGATAAGGTCATAATTCAAAATGATCTGGACAAACTGGAGAAATGATCTGAGGTAAACAGGATGAAGTTTAATAAGGACAAATGCAAAGTACTCCACTTAGGAAGGAACAATCCATTTCACACATACAGAATGGGAAGTGACTGTCTAGAAAGGAGTACTGCAGAAAGAGATCTAGGGATCATAGAGTACCACAAGCTAAATATGAGTCAACAATGTGACACTTGCAAAAAAAAGCAAACATGATTCTGGGTTGCTTTAAAAGGAGTGTTGTGAACAAGATACAAGAAGTCATTTTTCTGCTCTACCCTGCACTGATTAGGCCTCAATTAGAGTATTGTGTTCAGTTCTGGGCACCACATTTTAAGAAAGATGTGGAGAAATTGGACAAGAAGAGAAGAGGAAAAAAAAGATTAAAGGTCTAGAAAACATCAACCAAGAGGGAAGGCTGAAGGGTGTCAGGGAAGGAGGGCGGGGAATTGTTCTCCTTGGCCTCTGATGATAGAACAAGAAGCAATGGGCTTAAACTGCAGCAAAAGAAGTTTAGGTTGGACATTAGGAAAATCTTCCTAACTGTCAGGGTAGTTAAACAGTTGCGGGAACCTCTATCACTGGAGATATTTAAGCGCAGGTTAGACAGACATTTATCAAGGATGATCTAGATGGTTTTTGGTACTGCCGTGAGGGCGGGGAACTGGATTTGATCTCTCAAAGTCCCTTCTAGTTTTAGTATTCTATAAATATAAATACGATCACATTTTCTTTGTGTCTTACAAATTTTCGTTCGCTTAGTGCATGAACACCTTCTAAAGAGAGAGTTAAGACTTCCTTTGCACACAATATAATTCAAATTTTATGCATAATTTATAAAAATGTCTAGATTACATAACCTTTAATTATCCTGCATTTCCACGGAGAGTGGGAAGTGGAGTATTTTTCTATATTTCATATTAAGATTTCAGTTTTGACTCATGCAGTTAGACAAAAATCTTTTTGCTGTTCTCATGTAAAGCTACAATAAAAAAATTATTCTAACATGAAACATTGAATTTCTGTAAGATAATTATGTAAAATAAAGTAGTACTTAAACCACTGAAACCTAAGTTCTGTATGTAAATTTTCCAACCAAATATTTTATTGTGAACTTCAAGTATTATGTGAACTTCAGGAATACAAACAGTTTACTCAGGTACTTTGTGTAAAATTGATTTGCATTATTAGAACTTTCCAACTGGAAATATCAATTGGGTTATATCACAGCCATAATCTGATTAATGATGAAATAATGCTTATTCCCCTGAAGATGATGATTGTGCATCACATGGCAGAAAGTGGGCATTTTGTGGAAGTCTGATTTCATTTTTTTCTGAATTATACACATCTGTATAATCAACAGCAGTATAAATTAAAACATATTAATACAAAGCGACTATCAACTCAGAATAAAATGTAGCCAGATTTTAACTATACTATTAAATTTATTCACCTGAAATGTCCTAGTTTCTTAGTTTGTTGTCGTCTTTTAATCCTGTAATACTGGCACAGGTTGGACCTCTCTGGGCCGGCACCTTTGGGACCTGAGCTGTCCTGAACCAGGAAGTTTGCCAGACCAGAGGAGGTCAGAGCTCCTCTTCTGGTTGCCTGATTCTGGGCTCCTCTCCTTAGAGCTCCCTGCTCTGACCTCTCTAATGGTGGCCTGGCAGGTGCTCCTCACACTGCTGCCCACAGGCTGCCTCAAGTCCCTCGGGGTTCCCAACTGGGACCATCTAGCCACTGCAGCCCCGTTGCCGCAGCGTGTTCCCCAAGGTAGCATGGAAGAGGCCACACAGCTACCCTACCCCCTCTGCTAGGGCTAGCCCTGTTGCAGCCTACGATTCCCTGGGGTTCCCAAGCAGGGCCACCTGCTTCTGCCAGCCCTGGTTCAGCCAGGGCATTCTTGGCTGGCGCTGCCCAGTCACTCCAGCCCCGCTGCCACCAGGGTTTCCTCCTGCTGCTGGAGGTTCCCCAGCAGGGTCTCCCATCACCATCAGCCCCTTTGCAGCTGAGGCTTCCGCACCTGGGGGCTCCTCAGCTGGAACCAGGACTCCCCAGCTACCTGGTCCAGCTGAAGCTGAGGATTCCTCTGCAGGGGCTTCCCAACCACTCCTGTCCCTGTTGATGTTGGGGATTCCCTGGTCAGGTCGGGCTCCCCAGCTGCTGTCTGGCACAGATGCTGTTGGTCCAGTTTGAGCTTCCCAGCTCCCACATTTTCTCCTACTGCCACCTTCAGTGCTTTTTGGTCAAGCAACATCCGTGGCCCTTCTGCACTATAGATGTTGCTGGACCAGAGAGTCCCGGATTTGGGAAGTTCAATCTATAGTCCCTTCATCTTCATATGTATGTTTGAATATATAATAATAATACATTGCAATTTTAATAGCATATTAAATATTTTAAGCACATGTTTAGTACTAGAAATGTTTTTATTCCAGAGGGTTTTTTAAATTTTACAGTTACTAGCAGGAATATTTAGTAGTAAGAGTTCATCCATAGGTGTATGTTATAAAAATCATCTTGCAAAGTGACTTTTAAAAGTCCAAAAATCTAGTTGAGTGCACTAGCATTTCTTTTTTTGGAGATGTCTAGATCACAGATGAGCTTGGTTATCTTAGTCTTACCCAAAATGTTCACATGCAACCATGGAACCTTGTTAAAATTCACGTAAAGGTTGAGGTATATCACCAGTTATATAAGGACTCTGTCATAGTACCTCTCTCTCTCTCAGCCCTTATTTCTGAATATTCTTCTTGATTTATGAATTCTGAGCATGAGCAAAAACTACTTACATCAGTAATTGTTGCAAGATTGACCTGTATAGGTGGGGTGCTATCTCTCGAAATATCCAACACCCGAACAGTAAAGACAAAGTGAACACTAATATCCTCTTATCAAGTAATGCAATCGTTAATGTACAAATGCTCACATTTTTTTGAAGTTCTGAATTGAACACAAGCTGCAGCATGAGATTAAGGCGAGAGATTTTGAGTCCATATAGACAAACCTACATTTAGTAACTAACATAGGCGTCCTGCTATTTAGAGTAGCTTTTGCTACAGGCTGCACTTTTGATAAAATGAAAGCCCGTTTACGAGTTCTGTTTTTTGTAGTAAATACATTTTTCTAAATCTTAAAGGATGAGATAATATGCTAAAGAGTAACTACTAAATTATTGCATACAATAATACCATTTCTAATACAATACCATATGTGTGAGGGCAATGAACAAAACAAGAAGAGGATCTTTTTATGTTGTGGAAAATACTGGTAACTTTTTCAAAATCCATTTCAATCCTATGCTCTTTCTCTTACTGTATCTGGAAGATTGTCACTTTATTACAAGGATTGCTAGCATCATCATAGAAGGAATATATTATCCAATATAGGAGATATATCTTTTGGAGCAATTAAAACAATAACTTTATGCCAGTGGTTATGCAGTTTCATTCAAACATTTTCCCCAGATTTTAGCCCAGTTAACAAGGGTCAGGAAAGAGAACTTTAGAAAAGTTGCTCTTTCATTTGTCCTTTCATATATTTTAAAATGAGTTTAATTTAATTGTAGTCACATAATAACCTTTTAACGTTATGAATTTAAACAGTATTTAAAATAGAAAAAAATATATCATAATAAATAATCAGTTAACATTGTAGTTACAATCCTGCTACTTGGGTGAATTGATTAACCCTTGTAGCTTTTGATGTGGAGGTTTTATTTCTCAGGTGGGGGGTCAATAAAGAGAAAATTGCATCTGAATCATAATTTAAGACCTCCCATGTAATGTTTTTTAAAAAAAAATGAATTTCTGCAGGTACATAATATGTTATTTAATTATATGGATCCATATTGTGCTATCTTCATAAAACTGTTAAAGTTAGGAAGTTGTATATTTTGGCAAATGTTATCAGTGTAGGAGATACCATTTGTTGTTTTACTCTTATAACATATAATTTCTAAGTATTTTGAAGCCTCTTCATTTTTTTTAAAGGTAGTGCATAGAGACCTTAAACCGAGTAATATTTTATATATGGATGACTCAAGTAATGCTGACTCTATCAGGATTTGTGATTTTGGATTTGCAAAACAACTTCGTGGAGAGAATGGACTTCTTTTAACCCCTTGCTACACTGCCAACTTTGTAGCACCAGAGGTATTTTCAGCCATTTAATATATTGATTTTATTTGTACTGTTCTGACTCATGAAGAAACCATGTTCTGTCATCATATGGGCATGTTTTTCATGCCTTTTAGTAGAAAAATGTTTCATTATTTGGACTAGTTTCCCCTAAATTTAGCTATAAATGTCATTCATGCTCTGTAAATAAGTTTTCACAATGGCTTTTATTTAACACAGATAATATGTTCTCTTCCAAATGAAATCATGCTTTTAAATTCCAAAGGAATTTGTCTCAAATTTGTTTCCTAGTTTAATGAGCTAAAATTAACTAGACATTCTCTCCTTGTTTTATAACCAACATTTAGATCCTTTTTTGTCCTACGAGATACTGGTTTGATATTGTCTATGTTGTGGGCTAATTTGTGAACTCCTTTCTTTCTTTCTTTTAGTATTAATTGCAATTTGCCAAAACCTTTAGAAGTTATTGTTTCCCTGAAATGGCTTTTACACTTTTAAAAAGGAAACGTCCTGTCTTGACAATGTTCTAGTTATGTTTCCAGAGTGGTGATCTTGAATATTGCCGCACTATGTCTTAAAAGGATTGGTTCCAAATAAATTCAAGAGACTAAAATTTCCTCTTGATATCTTCCCAATTACAACTTCAGTATTTTTATCTTTCTTGTAAATATTTGTGAAGCATTTAAAGTACTTGTCTTTCCCCCCTCATTTTCTGCATTTGTTTTTTTAGAGACAGTGTTGCTTGTATTGTACATGTTAAGACTGCATGACTGAGCCAAGAGCATCTAGTACCACAGTGGCATTTTAAAGAGAACACTGTCTTTTAGAGAATGAAAAATGTTACAGTAGAAGAAATGTAAAACATTTTCCTTTTATATCTGTCCCTAAAGCTCACTGGGATACAGTACTGCAGATCTTAATTGTGACATTTTTTACATTGGAGTTTTCCATGATTAAGGACAGTAGAATTATGTTTTTGTGTTTCCAGTATAATACGGTCAACATATTTGTGCTGATGATCTCAAGGAATGACTCAGACCTAATAAAATGGTGGCAGTGGCCCTAGTAGGAAAACACAAGAATGTTTTCAAAACATTTATATTTGTGTATTTGCCATTTTTCTGTTTTATTTGCTCTTAAGCAATAATGTTAGGATTGACTTGCCCTCTACTGTAGTGTTCTACATGCAGCAAATAAAACTTTAATGGGTCTTTATTTTATAGGTTCTCATGAGACAGGGATATGATGCTGCTTGTGACATCTGGAGCTTAGGAGTACTCCTTTACACAATGCTTGCAGGGTAAGATTTTTTCCACCTTTCAGGTGTCATTTTTCCTTGAATTATTAGTATTTTGTGTATACGCACACTGTGCTATGCCAGCTGCCTTGAGATTGACTAGACATGATGAAGAATTGAGAAATTCTGGATTTTATTATCACTTTGAAGGAAAAATCTCCTTTTTTTTCCCCCTACATGAAACAAACTTTGTACAGTATCAGGCATTGTGGCATGCTGAATAGCAGTCTTCAGATACCTGGGTTGCAATCCATATCATTTTAATAGAATTCTTTCATTATTCAATAGTGTTTTTCATATATTAACATTTAAAATAACTTATAGAAATTCTCAATCTAGAATCAATTAGTTGCTATCAATGTAATTATGCTCCTGTCTGAAAAATTGTACCAACTATTGTTGTAACTAGTATCCAAGATAACTATAACTAGTCTGTATAGCTAGTTAGCCTGGTCTGTATCTTTTTATATAGGAAAGGACAGCTGTTGTTTTTTAAAATGCAAAATACTAAATTTGGCAGTGATATCTAGGGTCACATACATAACTGTTTTTCTGATCAGAAAGTGTCTGATGTCCCTTTAAGGATTTTCATGTTGATACAAAAATCATATATTACAGGGGTGTCGGTCATTACCTTAGATCAGGCGTATGCAAGTAACACCCCGCTGGCCTCATCAAATTGGCCAGCATTAGCCCCTGACAGGCCCCCACTCTGCCATATTTACCTGTATCTCCACAGGTATGGGATATCACAGCTCAGGTTGGCTGCAGATCACTAATCCGGACCAATGGGAGCTGAGATCACCCATACCTGTAGAGGTGCAGGTAAACATAGTTGCAGTGGCCCACCAGGAACAAATCCTGGAGAACCACCACCATTTTATTGCCCACCCCTGCCTTAGATGGATTTTGAACTCTTAAGTCATAACATTCTGGATAAAATGAATTTTTACTTGCTCTTTTTAGCAGCATCCAAATGTAAAAACTTCAACAGAAATTGTATCCTTTTCATATCAAATAAGAAATTAAGTTTGAGATTTAAAGGAAGGCTTTCAGAAAATAATGGTCCTAAAGATTAAGGATATAATACAGCAGGTAGTTGACTAAATTTTAGCAGCAAATTCTGATTTATAGATTCATATCATTTCTTTGAATTAGTATCCATACATATTTTTACTTAATTCATTAATGTGAATTTAAAAAAGATAAATGTTTATATTGTGACCCTACTGACAATGTGGGTAATTAATATTTTTAGAAATTGTGAAGTCATATCCTATTTAGCACACATTTTATCTAGCTTCAGCCTTAGAAGTTTTGCAGATCAGGCTTTCTTACTGTCTTTTAATGTCTGCCTTGTAGAAAGTGAAAGGTTAACCCTTTAATCTGGTTCTGGACAGGGGGCTGCTTTTTAACCCCATGGGGGAGGAGGGTTGCCGCAGACCAAGGGCTGTTCCAGCTGTTTGTAGCAGGCACAAGTGCCCTCAGATATGGGCTTCCCTGGCATCCAGAGCAGCCTCTGTCCGCAGTGGCGAGGTGGGGTTGCTCCAGCTCAGCCTCAGCCCCTCTCGTGCCCCCTTTCATTAGTGTTTAAGTGGTTAACCAATAATGTATAACTGGTTAACTAATTAAACAATAATTTACATCCCTACTGTCTTGCATGTAAGGGTACGTCTAGACTACATGCCTCTGGCGACAGAGGCATGTAGATTAGGCTACCGGACATAGTAAAATGAAGCGGCGATTTAAATAATCGCCGCTTCATTTAAATTTACATGGCTGCCGCGCTGAGCCGACAAACAGCTGATCTGGATCATTAGTGACACTAACTTTCAAGAATGAACAGAGAAAAGCTTTGACATGTTGTCATAACATTCCTGGACAAAAGTCCCCACCGTATTTTACTGAAATTTGAGATGCGTAAATTTTGTACATGCGTTTAGAGTATAAATTGGTGGTCAGAGCTTTAATGCCCAGTGACTTCTATTGGCACAAATAAAATGCTGTAGCTCCCATTTGCTTCTTTAACTTGTATTTGTGGTCCTGGTACAGGTTGAACCTCTCTCTTCCGAGACTCTCTGGTCCAGTAACATCCATGGTCTGGCAGGACCCCAGATGTTGAGAGCAGCTGGGAGCTGATCCCGTCTGGTCTTCAGCAGCCTGCAGGGGCAGTGACCTGGGGTTGGAAAGACCCAGGGAGAGCTGCCAGCTGCTTCCAATGTTCCCCAGCCCCGAGTAGTGGCAGCTGCTCCTGGGGCTCCCTGTCCCTCACATTCTCTGGGCTACAAAAAGAACTTACTAGGCTACCTACATGTGATTTATAATTATTAATTTTATTTTTTCTGTGTGCTGAACAGTTGGATTAATGGTTAATAAAGGATTTGATTTTGCACGCAGAGACTATTACAACTTTCTAAAAGGTTCTGAAAAATATTTTTCTGTAATTTGAAATGAGAGCCTCCCAAATTTGTTACAGAAAAACCACATTAAGAATTTTCTAGAGTCTTATAAACAGTCTCAGTCACTTTTGAGAGGGGGGGTGAGGAACATTGTTTTGTCCTTCATAAATGGTGTAGATATATTTGTGGATACCATTAAGTGACTTCACTCAGATTTATTGGTTACTTCATTACCATTCAGTTAAAGTGTCGTGACCTTACATGAGGATATTTGTAGTCATTTCTATTTGGGAAACATTTCGATTTAATTGATGAGCTCTCTATGATAAGAATGTATAGCCTGCCAGCTATTGACCTTTAGCTGCTATGAGTCTTTGATCCACACTTAGTTTGATCCACTGAATAAGCCACTAAAATGAGTAAAAATAAGTTTTTAAAGATTTCAGATATTTACTAAAAATACATGAAAATGTAAGCACATAATATAATTGTAGCACCACAGCAGTGTTTCATAAGTATCTAGACAGAATAACACTGCTTTTTTAAGATTTGCTAACATCATGTTTCTTTATAGATTTCATATGTACATAATCCTTTCTTTGCTTGTAATTTTTTTAAATAGCTATACTCCTTTTGCCAATGGTCCCAATGATACTCCTGAGGAAATCCTATTACGAATAGGCAGTGGAAAATTCTCTTTAAGTGGAGGCAACTGGGACACTGTTTCAGATGCAGCAAAGGTGTAAATATATTTTATCTTCTATAGTAGCATCTAGGATACAAGCAAATATATTAAATTTGATCAGTTGACTGGTATAACTTAACTCTTAGCCATTATATTTTGGTATTTTGTCTATATGGAATCAGCTGTGTATTTTATGATTGTTTGATCTTTGATGGTGTGGGCAAATACTGGCCTGTAGGCTGCGTTTGGTCTGCCAGGGTTAGCCCCTCATGGGCCCTCACACTACTGTATTAACCTACTCCTCTGCAAGTATGGGGATCATAGCTCCCGTTGGCTGTAGATCATCATTCCTGGCCAATGAGAGCTGTGATCGCCCATACCTGCAGAGATGCTGGTAAATACAACATCAGTAGCCCACCAGGGGCTAACCCTGATGAACTGCTGCCATTTTATTGCCCACCCCGTGCTAAGACTATAGCAAGAACTGCATTAACAAGGGCAGAATATTTTACAGTGCTTCAGAAAGCCCACATTTAAAACTTTTAAGTGCAGTGTACGAGAGGAAATGCAATGGTTTGAGAACTGTTCTACAACTTCTGTTTTTGAAGACTTTTTGCAGTCTTTGGAGGACAAGGATAACAATATCATAATTCGGGGCTATAGTCTGAGTTGTATTTCCTAAGGCCCCGGCTGATGTGGGATGATTATTGTGAGACAAATTAAATCTGGTTCTTGTTGAGTTGCGGCTACTTGATTCTTGCTTGACACTATCATGGATTCCAAATGTTTTATTGTATTAAACTACAAAATGAGAAATGTTAAACCAAGATTGCTACACAGGATGCTTTTGCTGAAAAGGCTGATGAAAAGCCAATTTCAGCAGAGAAATAAGGTTTTTTTAATTGATTTTTAAAATTCACCCTAGCCTTAGAACATAAGAATGGCCATACTGAGTCAGACCAAAGGTCCATCTAGCCCAGTATCCTGTCTGCCGACAGTGGCCAATGCCAGATGCCCTAGAGGGAGTGAACAGAACAGGTATTCATGAAGTGATCCCTCTCCTGTCATCCATTTCCAGCCCGACAGAGGCTATCAACACCATTCTTACCCATTTTGGTTAATAAGTATTGATGGACCTAACTTCCATGAATTTGTATAGTTCTTTTTTGATCCCTGTTAAAGTCCTGGTCTTTAATACATCCTCTGGCAAGGAGTTCCACAGGTTGTCTGTGCTCTGCTACCTATTAATTTCATTTGGTGATCCCTAGTTCTTACGTTATGGGAATAATGTCACCTTCTAGTTTACAGAAGGTATTCCTGACTCTGTCAATATGGACACTAACTACTACTTACTACTAAGCTGTGTTCCATGGTATTTGCAATTTCGCAGGATGCTTTCTAGATATAACTTATAAACTGTAAGTTAAGCAATGTTTAAAAAGAATTGAGTGCTTTAAAGGATTAGTTGTACATGTATTTGAATTTCCTCATAATCTATCTTCAGGACATTGAGCAAAAAAATTTGAGTATTTTTAAAGTAGTTCCCTAAAATTAACCATCACCAAGCCTGTCAGTCAACTGACATAATTGCAGCTCAGGTTTCAGACTCAGACTTGTAAATGTGACTGTTCAGTTTCTTTGAAGAGTTATATTTTCCAATAAAAAGTTGGGAAGACTGCATCTGATAGTAACCAAGGCTGTGTCCAGACAGGTTTTTTCAAAAAAAAGTAGCCTTTTTTCGAAAAAACTTCACCTGCATCTAGACTGCCGCTTTTCTTTCGACAGCGGTAAATCTCATTTCACGAGGAAGAACGCCTTTTTTCGAAAGTGGTCTTTCGAAAAAAGGCGTTCTTGAATGCCAACAGGGCTTTTTAGAAAGAGAGCATCCAGACTCACTTGCTGCTTTATTTCGAAAAAGCGGCTTGCTTTTTCGAAAGTACTGCTTGCAGTCTAGATGCTCTTTTTCGAAAAAGCCTCTTTTGAAAGAGGCTTGCAGTCTAGACATAGCCCAATAGAAAAACCAAGAGGAAAATACTCCAAGATAAATTAAAAACTTTGTTTCTTGTAAGTCCATAAAGGTTCATAAAAAGTAATATAGTTTTGTATGGCAATTCACATTTGACTCAAACAATGTGTGCATTTAGGTCTTGCTTGCCTTCTGGATTTTAACTAGAAAATTAAAATAGAATAATAGAATACTGCAGATGGAATTTGTCTCTTGCATGTTTCTGGTTTGGAGCAGACATTCTACTGCAGTGTTTACATCTCCTCTGTTTCCCATTGTGCTAGTGGGTGAAAATCAACAGTAGGAACTACAGTAATCTATTTTTAATCTCCTAGCTATGTGGATAGCAAAAGTAATCACACAGTTTCAGGTAAAAAGTAGACTATCTTGTAAATCTTCCATTCTTAATAAATTAAAATGGAGATAGTGTAATAGTTATAAGTAATCTGACTCTTTAGTAGGTTAATAGACTTTAAAGCTAGAAAGAGACCATTATTGAGTTAATCTTTCTTAATTTAAGTGGTAGCATTTCCCCCATAATGCCCACATCAAGCCCATAGCTCATAGCATATCTTTATCTAGATTAAAGACTATTCCATTAGCTCATTATCCTCACTTAGTACAAATATGACTGGAGGTTGAAGATAGACAAACTCAGATTAGAAATAAATGTTATTTTACATGAGAATAAAACAGTCAAATACAATACACAAGTATAAGTATACTATGTCAACATGGTTACCTTTATCAATCCAATTTATAATTTAATCAAAAATTATATCAAATTTGTTTGACACCATTTCCCATCAAATATTGCTGACTGGCACTAATATTCCACTATGTTATTCTTTAATGAATGCTCCTTTATTAGCCTGTCCCTGATTTTTTGCAAGGATCAGTGTTGTCCTATAATTATCCAAGTCATTAAGTTTACTCTTAAATTTTGACACAACATTAGCCTTTTCCCAGACATCTGGAACTTTCTTAGTAATTCAGGACTTATTAAAAACCAACATCAGTGGTTGAGAGATATCTTTGGACAGTTCTTTTAAAACTCAGGTAAAAATTATGTTTTAGAATATTGAACTATAGTAGCAGTTTAACATTACCCTAGTTACTGCTGGAAAAGAAAAATATTTAATCACTGAGAGGTGTGAAAGCATCATACAGCATCTTTTGTTCTTGATATATATATTTTTAAATGCCTTATATTGTCCTTACTCCTATTGGCCAGTAATCCTTCTTTGTTGTTTTCCTTCCACCTATTAATGTCTTAATTAATCTGTTCCCTGGTGAACATTGCAATTATGTATTAATTTAAAGTAGCTCTTTCCTAATACTCAAAACAAAGAAAAGCCAAATGTACATTTCTGGTCGATTTCATTCTTCAAATTGATACCTTGAGGTAGAAGTACTTCAGAGGCGAATATCACAATGCATATTTGAATTTTAGATTTGCAGCTGATAGTCCACAACATTATATAGTAGAAATAAGGCACATCTGCCAGTAGAAAAAAAAATGCATGCTAGGAAAATGGGTTGCTTATTCTAGATTAGTACTAGCTATTTCTGCCTTTGTTTTTAAAGATGACTGGATTTATAAGCAAATATGGAAATTCTTGTGAGGCTTTATTTAGAATGAAAGCTCACTCTGTTAAAAGACTTCATAGTAGCTGCATATACTGTCACACATTGTATTCAGACATTTGAAGTCTCAAGATACAGAATGCCCCACTTCAGCTGTTGATTTTCTTGTTTAGTGTCTCTTATTAGATCCTTCCAGACGTATTACATTTTTTTTAACATGTTAGTTATTAATACTAGCTTTCCAGCACTTTATATTGGGATGTAACAACTATATCTGTATTTTTTTATTTTAATCTAGGACTTGCTGTCCCATATGCTTCATGTAGATCCACATCAACGATATACAGCAGAGCAAGTATTAAAACACTCGTGGATAGCCTGTAGGGACCAGTTGCCTCATTATCAACTAAACAGACAAGATGCACCACATCTAGTTAAGGTAAAACGAGTCTTCCATGTCAATACTTGTGAGAATAACATTTGAGAGAAGCAGCAACCTTTTTGTGACTCTACTAATAATCAGCCTAAATTCCAAAACTGTGGAACCGGCCACTTTCAGAGCTAAACACTGAACACCTTTCTTAGAATTACAGTTCTGACTTAACAAAATGCACCTACTCACTCCTACACATGTGAACAAAATATTGACAGACAAATCAAGGTTTTTTTTCTTAGGGACTGAGAGAAAAGACTGTTGATGTTCTTTCTGTTTTTAAATACTAGAGTAATAAGGGCAATATGTGTACCCAGATGGAGAATTTGGCCAGTTTCTAAGGAGATGTCCATACTTCAAGCTGGAATTTACACTTCCAGCGTGAAAAGAAATGCCTTGTGTTAGCTTTGATCAAGCCAGTGTGTTAAAAATAGTGTAGTTATGGCAATATGAGGGCTAAGAGCTAACACTCTGAATATATGTACCTAGCATCTCAGACAGGATTGGTTAGCCCCTTCTAGTGCTTCTGCTGCCGCAGCTAGGTTCCTATTTTTAGTATGTTAGCTTAATTGGAACTAGTGAAGGTATGTCTCCTCAAGCTGGAATGTACATCGCTAACTTGAAATGTATCCTAAGCATCCGTATATAGACAAATTACGTTTCATAGCCTATGATCAATATTTTCTTCCAGTGTGCTTTTATTGGGCATACTTAAATAAAATAGTGGGTGTTGTTGCAAATGTTCAGATGTTTCCTAGAAACAATTAAAATTCAAAAATTAGAACAGAATTATGTAACTTTTGTTCTATTTACTGAGATTATTTAAATATAATCTGTAAGATATAGAATATGTTCTTTTGAAAGTGCAAAAATAAAAATGAGTCTAAATTCTGGACTGATATGTCCGAGTGTAGTTCCTCCAACTTCAGAGGCATGTAGATTGCCCGCCTGGAGACCCAAGTTCAAGAGCAAGGGCCTACTTGTTAATTCTTCTTCGTATAGTGTCCCTATGGGTGCTCTACTGTAGGGGAGGGGGGGGTGTGCTGCTGCATCTCTAATCAGAGCTTTTTGGTAGCAGTGTCCATTGAGTCCGCTCATGTGCTCTTCCTCCCTGGAGAGCTGCCTCAAGGCTATAAAGTCCCTCAGATCTCAACTGCTTTTGGCCTCACAGGGGAGAGCAGTTGTCAGTTGCTTATCTGTATTGTTAGCATAATTAGTAGCTCTTTTTGTTTCTTTTGTTCTCTCAATAGTGTTTCCTTTTTTCCTCCCTTGAGATTAAAGGGAAAAAATTATGTAGCACTTTAAAGACTAACAAAGATGATTTATTAGGTGATGAGCTTTCTTGGAGCAGACCCACTTCTGGTCTGCCCCAGAAAAGCTCATCACCTAATAAACTATCTTGTTAGTCTTTAAAGTGTGCTACAGAATATTTTTTTCTTTTGGTTTATCAAGATCAGACTAACACCGCTACCTCTCTGTTACTTGAGATTAAACCCCCTCCCGCCCCCAACTTTGCTGCTTATCCTATCTGGGGACATCTCCCCTCCTCTAGTTACCCTTCGCCCCTCCCTGCTCTGGTAAAAGAAAAGAACCGAAAAAGAAGAGTAAAGATGAACTCTTTGCTTCTTTCCACATTGCTAGAGATTGATTTGCCCCAGTCTCTCCTCCCTCCAACACGGGGGTATTCTTAGCTCCAGGCTCTGAGAGGTGCCTCTCCTGTAAGCAGTTTCTACAGCAGCCAGACATTCTCACTGGGTCAGACTCACAACTAAAATGGCAGTCTCCTGGGAACTGGGAGCTGAAGCTTCAAAGTCCCCCTTAGGAAGAAGGCATTTCAGTCTTCAGGAGACTCCTGATGGATTATCCCCAGAGCCTTTAACTTCATCAAAGGGTAGAGTGCTTAAAAATCCACAGCAGGCTCTTCCTGTAAAGGCTTGTAAAAACAAACTCCCTGTGATTGGCAGCCAGAGGGGGCTTCTCACAACACAGGCTGCATATCACCTGAGAAGTAAGGGCCGTCAATCTCTGAGGCAATGTTAGAGACAGCATGGTAATTGTGTTTCTTTAACAGAGTGGCACAGTGAAAGCATTGGTACCAGGTATGACAGAACTCCCATCTAGGGAGTGCTCTGCACCTTCCTAAGCATTGGTACTGACAGTGTACCATGAAAACACCTCTACAGTACCAAGTGAGCCCATAACACATGAGTTCTGGTATCCTGGAGTCCTGTGGCGTGGGTACCCAGGGAAAGGAAGTTACTGTACCAACTCTAAAAGTGCAGCATGGACAACTTTCGGTACCTTGGTCAAGAAAGTTCTTATCTAGGGAGTGCTCTGCATCAAATCAACCATTGTTGCTGATCAATAGACATTTGGTGCATCCTTCACAGCATACTCATCCTATCTATCTATCTGCCGGGGTACAGAATATGACAGCCAACAATCTGTCAGAATTTGTCATGACCCCAAATGGAAACTGAACTCAGAGGTGCTTTTACCCTCTAGGTAACCCTGTTTTACAGATCTCGTTGCTACTTACTGGAACCAAAAATGTCCTTATTACTGCCCTAGGCCTGGCCTGGAGAAACATTCATGGGGGCCCTCATCTTCCCATGGCATGGGAACCTTTTGTATGCCTTTTCCCAGTTTTCTATTTAAGGCCCGATTGAAAATTCAGCTAAACAAAGAGTTATTCTGGTTTGCACTTTTTGGCCAAGATAAATCTGACTCACTTATCTGACACAGATGATTCTATGCCCTTCTGCTCTACCTTGGCTGATTCCTCACTTGATCTCTCAAAACAAAGGCCTGCTCCTGTACCCCAACCTTCAAGTCCTTTACCTGCAGGTGTGGCGCTGTCTTAGTTCCAAAACTTAAGAGGCAGAATTTGCTGAGCTAAAAGACGTGTTGCTAGACAGCCATGGTTGACTACTTAACATACATACCCACAAAATGAAAACTATTCCAAGCTGTTAATCTAAACATATAAACCCAATCTCATCTTCCCTTCCTCTGATTTTACTCTACATTTTAGACCTCAAGCAGTCAGACCTCTCTCAGCTCCATTAAGGTACATCTTGCAGTGAAAACAGCCTTCCAAGACCAGGTAGACAAATACTCAGTGTTTGCTCACTTGCTGATGTGTAGATTCCTTAAGGGCATAGTCATCTGTGTCAGATAAGGAATCTCTTCATAAGTGTGACACCACCTGCTCCTGTTTGGAATCTTAACCTAGTTCCGGGCTTTGACTAGACCTCCCTTTGAGTTCCTGGCAACTTGTTCCCTTGTCCATGTGTACATGAAGATACATGTATGAGAGACGGTCGCTTCGTTTTTTTAAAGAGACATTAACTCTAAGACCATATCTCAAGTTTCTCCCTACTGTCTCTGCATTTTCTATATGAATCAACCGATTAATTTCCCTGTTTTTTTTTTCCCCCAAAACCCACTCTACGGAATTGTCCCCCTGTTGTCACACACGTTATGTGTTATAAAAAAACACTGGTATTCTACTTGCAGAAGAGTAAGGGCATTAGGAAATCCCCTAAATACTTCCTTTTATCCACAGAAAGATCTTAAAGCTCTGAAATATGGGCTCAAAGACTATCCAAATGGGTCTCTGGTTGCATTAATCATTATCAAGGACACAGCGTGCTTCCAGCCAGAGTCCATATGCACTCCACGAAGTCAGTTTCTGCCTTGGTCACATTCCTTACAGATATTCCTATCTCAGTAATCTGTAGAGCAGAGACTTGGGTCTCTGTCCCCCACACTCAGAATATTGTGATCATTGAAGATTCAGTCCCCCATGCCATCTTTGATTCCATAGTACTCTATGTAGTAACAGACTCCACTCCGAAATTCCTAATTGGAGTCACCTACAGTGAAGCACCCATAGGGACACTACTCAAAGAGGAACTTACTCATCTTGTGCAGTAACAGTGGTTCTTCGTTCCTATGAGTACTCCTCAACCCAACCTCCCCTCACATGGGCTGTGTCTACACTGCACCCCTTTTCCGAAAAAGGGATGCAGATGAGACAAGTCGGAATTGCAAATGAAGCGGGGATTTAAATATCCCCCGCTTCATTTGTATAAACATGGCTGCCGCTTTTTTCTGACTCGGGGCTTTGCCGGAAAACAGCACCTGTCTAGACGGGGATCTTTCGGAAAATAAAGCCTTTTCCGAAAGGTCCCTTATTCCTCTTAAAATCAGGAATAAGGGACCTTTCGGAAAAGGCTTTATTTTCCGAAAGATCCCCGTCTAGACAGGTGCTGTTTTCCGGCAAAGCACTGAGCTGGAAAAAAGCGGAAGCCATGTTTATACAAATGAAGCGGAAAAGGGGTGCAGTGTAGACACAGCCATGGAGTTCTACAAGTGAGAGGCTTTTGCCCTCGAAGTGCTAGATAGCCTCGAGGGAGCGAGAGATGGCCTCATCATACACTGCTACCAAAAATCTGAATAGGGGCTCAAGGGCATACATACACTTAAAGTAAAGCACCTAGAGGGACACGTCTCAAAGAACCATTGTTAATGTACAAGGTGAGTAACTTCCTCTTACAGGAATGTTGCATTTGTATGACAGTACTGTTTCCCCAGTCCTCCTTTCTGAGATCTTAATAAGTAACGTTAACACTGGTCTGAAGGGCTCTGTCCATCCAGCTTAGTGTTAAGTTGGCTACTAGTGCCTCATTTGCATAGAGGAAATTTAATAGAAAGTGAAATAAATGTTATTGGGAAGAATGAACAGACCTCAAGTCTGTGAAGAATCCATTCCAGAAGCCGTGAGGGACCCAGTCATAAATATTACCTATCCCTTTATAAATTATCAATACAAACTTTTACAAAATTAATTCTGCTTTAACATAAGCTTTCTATGTTCCTTTTCAGGGGTTCATAAAGAATTTAATATTTATCATTCAATGCTTTTGTTTTCATATAACTTTTACAATCTTTGTGTATTTCCTTGTTCTCCAGGGGGCTATGGCTGCCACATATTCTGCACTGAATCACAAGACATTTCAGCCAGTCTTAGAGCCTGTCGCAGCTTCAAGTTTAGCTCAACGACGGAGCATGAAAAAGCTAACTTCAACAGACTTATAGATCCACTGGGGCATCTTTAGCCAAACTAGAGCAAAGGAAAATCCAATAAGTGTCTCTATATCTGCCTGACCTGTGATCGAAAGGCATATATGGTTTCCTGCTACACTACTTGAATTCTGTAAAAGTCCTTTTTTTAAAAGAAAAAAAATCCACATGTTCAGGGGGATTCTCACTGTGTTGTTTTACAGGCGGTGTTCATCTTTATTTAAGTTAAACATCAGGGTACATCACAAAGCTCATAAGGAATTTCTGTACATGGTCCTTTTAGAGATTTGTTGCAGATATTCTTTACATACTGTATAGTTTTGCTGTGTTCATAAATAAATGGTTTAGGGGACCATTATCAATAAGAAAGTTGTGTGTTAAAAATGTCAGTGTCAGTATTTTTACCATCAGCCCCATTTTTAAAAGATCAACAAGTTCTTATTTAAATTACTTTGTAATTGGGCGCTTAGCAATGGACTCCATTTAACTCACTGATACCAGACGATAAGACTGACCCTCTTATTGTGCCAGTGCAAAATGCATTAGTGCTAATATGGGAGACCTACACTTGCCTGGTGTCAAGAATTGAGAAGGTTTGTGTACAAATATTAAAAAATGGTGTGCACCTGAGAGATTACACTTGGTCTATAAAATTTAAAATAGTCACTTGTGGACTTAGCAACTGGATAACAAGTGACCTTGTTTAGGGAATGGGTGTATCTGATGTTGGTATGTATTTCTATCTGAAGTTAAAAGCTTTTGGAAACACCCCCTACATTGAACATAAAAGATCTTATTGTGTTCTGTACTGAGCTATGAAAATGATTATATTTATAAGTCATTAAGAGTGAGAGACTGAATAGTATTGATACTACTATAGATAATACGACATTTCCGAGTAGTTCATATGCTTTACTTATTTATCCTTCTGTCACTTGACTGAATTATGCCTCTCTCTGTTCCATGAAGAATAGGACTTTACCACTGCCTTCCATCTTAGACAGTCTGTTGCTGCTATCTTAGCTCTTCCCATATAATTTTGATAGCTTTCTATATTGGTGTTTCCATGTTATCCTTGGCCTATCTTGTTTCCTCTTGCCTTGGGAATTCCATGCAACTCCTGTCTTACGTTGTTTGGGTTTTTCCTCCATGTAGCCATCTTTTATTCATTTTTGTTCCATAATTTCCTGGCCCTTGTTTTATCATCCCTGAGAGTTGTATTTTTTCCCTGGTCTTCCGATATAGAGAATTTGTTGAAGGCAATTGTTTAATGAAAACGATAGTAAGGTCTTAAATCTCCAAGCGTCAGTACCATTTAAAACTGACTTGACAAAATTGTTCACTATTCAAAATTTCATTCGGAGGGCAAGATTACTCTTTCTTCAAGTCAGCATTAGTTATGAAGGCATGTCTAGTTTTTGCAATTCTGTCTTTAATGTCTGTTTTACCTGTTGTACTTGATATGTGAAATATTGGAACTAGTCTGTCAGGCCCAGAAAGTGTTGTCGATGTTGTTTTTTGTGTTACTTTTGAACCTTACTGATTGTGTATAGGCTCAAAGATCATTTGTTTCAGCTTGCATGTCTCTGGGTATGAGATAGCAAGTTGATGTCATCTGTATTTGAGATCTTCTAATTTGTGTGAAAGTCCATTGTATGCTGCTTGATTGTTTTGTGGTCTTTCTCATTACTCAATGCACTACCAGTATAAAGATCATGGGTGTCATAAGGCATCCTTGTCTGCTGCTGGTAATAATCTCAAATGGCTTAGCTCTTTGTTACGTATTACTTGGCAAGTCATATTTTTGTAGAAGCTCTGTGTGATCACAGATTTCTGAGGGATTTCATAGCGGCCATAGCAACTTTCATAAAGCTGCTCTAGCCGCTATGTCAAAGGCTGTCCCTTAGTACATGGCTCTCCTGCTGTATGTGGATTATATTGCTGTTTCTTTGAGTTTTTCTGTTGAAGAGCAGTATGTTCAATGTTAGCTTATCCTATATTGTTAGGTAAACTGATATTTCATTGTAGCATATTTGCCACATGGTTTTTAATAGTTTTATTTATTTAAATATATGTAAGTGTTCCTATCTACATCCCTTTACACGTGTACAAATATTAGAAAAGATAAATGCAGAGACTCATGACCCTTTGAAAAACTTTGAATAACTACAGGGGAAGCCTGAGGAAAAAATGTAAGCCTTCTAGTGTGCCCTTAAGTCAGTAGGTACAGGTCTTTGACCAAAGAGGGAGGAATAGGTTCCACAATTGTGGACGTCACTGGTGCCATCTCTCTCTGTTTGAACCTAGGCATTTAGCTAAGTGCCTCAGCTGATCTGAACTACTTTGGTATATCAGTGAGAGTATCTAGATCTGCCAGGTAGGTCCCAAATCATTGTAGGTTTCTAAATTTTCTAAATTAAAATCAATACTTTGAATTGTGCCTAGGGGTGAACCAGAAATTAGTGTAGTCTGTAGTGATTGTGATCAAATACATCATTTTATGAAGCTTCAGACACTACTACATAGTTCTAATATAGTAGCATAATGAACATTTTAAATATTAGGAAAGTTAACTAGTGACCTACAGCTAAATTTGAACATACTGAGATTCATTATGACTAAAACTCAATTGTTGTCCTGACTTATCTATCATTGAATTTTTGATCTCATAACATTTTTATAGCAAATGACAAAATGTTAATCCAGAGGGTGGGTGGGGGGACTTTGCACACTGGGATGGTACATTGGTGTGAGGCCTTTCAGGGGAGGAGTTCTGGAATAACAAAAGTTAGCAGTAACACATTCTAAAATGTGGAGGGGACTTTTTGTTGATACATAGGAAGTCATTGGGAGTACTATAGGTATGCTGCTAGTTACTTTTTATTGTGCAAGAGGTAGGAATTTTCTTACTGAACAATTAAGTGTTTTAAGTTAGGATGCTTGTAGGTATGGGATTGAATGAATATGAAGAATGTGTATACTAGTTTATCATGCAAGTCATGCCTACTACTCAATTTATTGGGTATAATACATCTTGGAAACATTAGGGCCTGTTTGTACCTAATTTGAGGTGCCTGTTTTGAAATGCTTAAAAGATAAGAAAGCACGTAGCTGCCATATGGAAAACATACTACTCAGAAATAATTCTGCATCTTACATGCATCTTGCATTTTTATTATTATAGTCCTTTGCTTGCAAGTAAGTACACTTCTGCATATTTCCTACCTAATAGTGTATTTTCATTTGTAATGTTAAATTACTTTTATCAAAATTGAGATCACAAAAGATCAGACTCTGGATGGAGATAGAGAAAAAGCATATTTAAAAACAAGGATCCAGAAATAATGCAGATTTTAATGTTGGTAATAAAAATGTGTGTGTGGGGGGGAGGGGGAACATCTAAGATGCTAAGCTTAATTGTCTTCAATTTTTTTCCTCAAAGTGGCAACTGGTCTTTTTTTGGCTTTATTCATGAGTGATTTAGTCTCCATTGCATTGGTGTTTTCATTTAATTTGTTCAGAACCACCATGCAATAAGCATTTTATAAGAATTATGTACTAAATCAGTAATAAGCAGACCAAAATATTTAGCATGCAATGGTATCTTTCTGGTGTGAAGGATAGAGTTATAAAGAGGAAAATGTGCAGACATATACTGATTGGTGAACACGGAATTTAGAACACTTTGTAAGTCAGTCCTGTGGTTTAGATAAGAACATCTATAAGCTCTACTGCAAGTGGCACTTCTATGACAAAAATATTTCCCTGGTTGCACCATTACAGGAATAACCTTTTCATAGAGACGAGCTGTGTAGACAATATCTTAGTTATATTTGACATAAATATCAGGCATACATGGCATGTCTGTTTCCACTTTCTTGGGAAGAATGCACCCTTATCTTAACTAGTGCAAACAAAATCCTGTCTAGGTACTTACATTTCATTGTGTCAGCAGTCTTTCCGTATCTGTGGGTATTGCTGGAATCCAAAATAAAGTTTCATCTTTTTATTTGCAGTGTTTCAAGACAATGCTGTTTGGGGGGTTGAGCTGATTTTTCTCACTTTAAAGGAAAATGTCAGTTTTGCAGAATTTAAAAGGAATTTAAAAGAATGTAAAAGGGTGTACAACATGAATTCATGAGTACTTTGTTTAAAAATGAAGATAATTAGTTATTTGAGTCTGTTAGAAGGGGCTATTGAAAAGTTTTAATTTGGGTCACATACATATAGCTACCACACAATCAAAGATTATAGACTGGTTAGCATTTTATTGTGGGTTCTGGCTTAAAAATAAGAGACCATAATGTAGTGAATTTTTTACTTTAATCCTTAAGTCCTTTTAAATACAGAATGGAGAACTACTTCTATATAGGGATTTCTGTAGTGCTAATTACCATCCTATATAATATGATCCAACATATATCAAATATCATTTTCCAGTAAGAAGCCTGCCAACACACAGTCTCAGTAGTATTTTTGTAATAAAAGCCTTTGTTTTCAAATAGATATTCACGCAGAGCCTGATCAGCATCCACTGAAGTGGCAAGACTCCTTTTGACTTCAGTGTGAACAGCAGCAGATCTATATATAGTAAAAGGTGTCATGTCTCTTGCGTGGTGAGATTGTTTCAGTGAAGCACTGATTGTTTGTAAAATGTGAAACTCTTCAATGTGCTCCTGATCCCATTACTCAGAAGTTGTGGTGGTACCAACAGTAGATTTTGCAGAATCAGATATCTTAGGGAGGAGCTTTCAGCGTGGGCAGATTTGTCTTAAGACAACATGTCTTGGTTATTGGGATCTGTTACAGAATACAGGATTATGTGTTTCCCTTGTGCTCAAAGGGAGAGCATTCCTTTGGCCACACACAATTGTGGCCAAAATACTGGTACCACTGCTCTATAGCTTAAATGTTCTGCTTAGTGAGCGCTTGCAGAGAACTCATCTCAAACATCTCATGGATATGAAAATGAAAGCAAATTCTACACCAGTCAGCTTTTACCTTTAGACTTCTAGTTACGGAGCTGAATTATCCTTACCCTTGTCTTTTTAGCATTGAAAAAATTTATTAAAACAAACTTATGCACTCACTGTATATTGTAAGAGTTGAAAAAAATAAATGAACTGAAACATTCAATAATTAATACTATTTCTAGCAAATTGTAAGAGGTATTTTAACAAACAGTAGAAACGTAATTCATTGTATGCATATCTGTTCATCAGTGCATTGCAACAGGTTGCTATAACATCAGAGCACTTAATTTAATTTTTTTTCTGGATGTTGCAATTGGAGGCGGGGGGGCGGAGAGCCTGGAAAGATTAAGACTTAATTGCATAAATTTACCAGCATTGTGGTGATTATCCACTCTTAGTCAACAGAATGCAGCTAAAATAACCACTCAAACAGGGTTACATGCACTACAATGACAATTAACATTCTTTAGTCCCAGCCAAAAATGAAGGCATGCATGTGTTTAAAAATATTTTTGAAGTTATTTTTAGTGTGTTTAACCTCCTGTTTTGTTTGATTGTAGTGGTAAAGTTAGAGGGTGAGAGGGAAATCCTTTAGTCACAATACCACAGGAACAATATATTTGACAGAATAGTTGATCCACAATGACTTATTTAAAGCATTCATACATGTTACCAAGTGTGTGTATATAGAGAAGACAAACATTGTACTTTGTTATATACCACACTTTATTAGCAACTGTTCAATTAAGTGCACTCTGAATATAAACTGTTCTTATTTCTAGCGTATCTTAATATTTGCTCCCAAACGATAATATTTTCCTGACTGTTGATGAACCTGCATGTTTGTGTGAATATGAATAATATGGAAATTAAATTGAGGAAATGCAGCTATATGGCTAAAACTGAATAGTAGAGTAACTAGCCTTTAAAAAAACCTTTTATAATACAAATCCTTGTTTCTATGAGGGTTTTTTCTGTGTAAGGAAAGCAAATCCATTCCTTAAAATAAGTTTTGAAAGCTGTAGGTAGAGGATCTTAAAACTATAATTGGCAAATATTCTTAAGTATGTTTCAGAAATAATCCTTCAGACATTAATTTAACCTGTTTTTGTTAGGATACTGAAAAAATTCCTTTTCAGGGCAAATTGTTCTTATAATATGTATGTTGCATTAGGGTTATGACCATTTTGCTAACTATTGCATTGCATTGTTACAGTTTCCCAAGCACTTTGGCATTCTTGCACTGATACTCTGTTTATAGCTAAAGCTGTTTCGGCATGCAACTGGGCATAAATCTCACTATATGAAAGGGCATTAAAGCTAAAACAAAGTGTGCAATTCAATTATATGCTATATGAGGTACTTCAAAGAGGAACTATACAAAAGGTCCCCATTGTCAGATATTGTAACTATCATTTCCTTCTCTAAACATATTGTGGATTTTGTATCATATTGTATTTATTTCATTTTTTAAAAGATGTTTTCTTTAAAGCTCTGTATATATTGACATTAAAGTTTGCCTTGTACTACATTCTTCTCCTTGTAAGGCTGAATCCAGTAGTGCATTATACAGCATGTATTTTTTCTTTTGCACTATGCTGCTAAATATTACTCTCACGTTGAATTACAACATGCCAAAGATGACTTAGAAATTGTATTTATTTTCATTAAAAGATTATGCATAATTATAAAGGGACGGATTTAAATAGCTGGCAGTTCATTGGGTACTAAAAAAATGTGTACATTTATATTTTATAACTGACCAAATGTGATCATATGTGATTCAGAAACTTTCACAGCCCATTTTTAATTTTAAAAAAGTGAGCCAACTTTCATAAAACAATCTATGCTGTGACTTGCACTGTTTATTGAGCCTGCCTTGCTATATATTTCAAGCACAAATCAAGGGCCCGTCGTTGTATATTTGTAATCACAGCACAGTGTTTTAATGTGTATATTAAACACTTTAAAAACATAGTTACACAACAGATCTGAGTGAAATGTGAACTTATGGTGGGATAAGCCCTCATTTCACTTGGTTTTGGTATTTTTATTGTGAGTTTCCTGGTAGTTCAAGAAATCCTTTTAATACTCTACAGCAAAGATACTCAATTGTCAAGGCCAAGATGTCTGGGTCTAGACTCCAGAGAAAATCATTTAAAAAATAATAATTAAATAGATATGGAGGGCCATTCACAAGTGTTTGGGTGGTCCAAATTTGTTGCACAGAGCACCTATTGACTACCTCTGCTCTGACTAACTTTCTCCCAAAGGCTTTGATCCTCTAAATTCTCATGGACATACTTAATTCAGGCATGAGAAACCCTGCTGAAACTAGTGGGATCTAGTCAAGTGTGAAAGTTAATTATGGAAATCATTGTTTGCCAGATGAAGATCTTAGAGCTCAAATAGCAATCCATGCTTATTTTAAACTGATTACCAATGCAATCTCTTTGAACAATTTGCCTGGCTCATAGATGAGAGGGCCATTATTGCAGTAGCAATTACAGTTAAAATATTCACATAGTAATGGATATGTTGAATACCACAGTGTACAGTATTTCACATCAAATTAAGAATATTTAAATATTTGACTTGTGTGCAATGTAGTTGTAGCCATGTCAGTTCCTTGATATTAGAGATACAAGGTGGGTGAGGTTCTGTCTCTCACTACACCGTCTTGTATTGTTGAGAGCCACACAGAGATCTGCTTCAGTTCTGGGAACGGTACTCTGAGCATCATTGTTAAATGCAAGGTGGACTAGATGATAGCTTAAGTAGTTTTGTAAGGAAAGCAAGAGTGGCCTGTTAACATTGCTGCAAGCTGTAGGAAATAGAGGAGGTTAGGCTTTTTCTATGGTGGTATTTTTGTTGATCAGATTTGTGTTCCTTTTCACTCCCCCAGACCAGCATATGTTTCACCCACAAAAGTGGACAGTGCTATATTGACAGAGGTGGTTTAATTCTGTAGGCAGCTGAGTCCTCTCCCGCCAGCAAAGAGTGGCTACATAGTTCTTACAGCAGCACAGTTATATTCCTATAGCTGTGTTATTGTAAAGACCATAGTGTAACCTTATTGCAGTTGTTTTCAAACTTCTTAGGCTTTGTCCTTTTTCAAATAATGTAGCTTACTTCATATCCTCATCTGAGATACCAGAGGCAGCGTGGGGGACTATGCCGGTGCATGCAGTAGCAACGATTTGTATAATGAGGGCGCTGAAAAACATTTGAGCATAAGTAAATGTTGCATATGATGGAAATCACTTTTAAGTCAATGGTGCTGCTGCCATTTGCCCCAAAGATTGCAGCTTTCTGTTTAGGAACAGCCTCTAGCGGTTTTCAAACTGGGATGTGCTCCTCAAGGGGGCTATCAAGGCTGTTCCCTGCTCTAGCACTCCAAGTACAGGAGAAGAGGACCCGCAAAGGTCCAAAAAAAAAAACCAAACTTTGCCTCTACAGACACTGGTTACAAAAACTTTACCCCAGAATCACAATACACAGATTTTGTGGAATCGCTGCCACCATCAAGTGATTTCTATTCCTAAAAAACTAGGGGTGAACACCTGAACTCACCCCCATGGGTACTCCAAACTCTCTTGCTCTAAAAGAGCTTTAAAAAAAAGAGGAAAACAAGCTGCAGTCTCTGGTAGCTGACCCTTCAGTCTGAGGCATGCAGATACACAGACAGGCAGACCTTCTGGAACATAAGATTCAAATAATCACCTTAAAAGTGATTTTTTTAAAATTACAAAATAAAAGAAACTTGATAAAACATACTCGGTTGCTGGATATTACTTAGTGTGGGTACCTTGCTGGTTGCTAGGCTTGGGTTGTGAGTGACCTCCACTGGCTGCTGGCTGCAGCACGGCCCAGCAGGGCAGGGGATGAGTCATTATGCAAGGGTGCTTCAAACCTGTCTGACCAGTGATCTCCCAGGGAGCGGAACAATGGGAAGAAGGGGAGTGGAGCTCTGGCTGGGGGCAGGGCTGGAAGTGAGTGTTTTAGTTTCTGTCTGGGAGCATGAAGGAGACAGCCTAGGAAAAGGGGCTGGAATTTAGGGGCCCAGTCTCCCCCATCTCAAGGGGGGCTGAGGCATCCTAGGCCTGCCCTGGAACCAGATTACATCTGTGCTGTGCTGTATCCTGGAGAAGCAATAAACACCCTCTATTCTACTGGCTGGTGGAGTCTGTCCGTACCATTACGGGGGTGCAGGAGACGGGAAAACCCCAAGGCGTCGTCACACAGAGCAACTAAGGAAAACAAAACAGAGAAAAGTCTCTGGGCACAATGTTAGATGGTAAATGGGGAAGGGAGGAATAGATTCTCACAGAACAGTTCAAACCACAAAATAAAAATTACCTTGAACAGGCCTAGATTTTTTGACACTTCTTCCAATTTTCTCTTAGAATCATAGAACCGGAAGAGACCTCAGAAGGTCATCAAGTCCAGCCCCCTGCTCTAGGCAGGACCAATTCCAACCGAATCAACCCAGCCAGAGCTTTGTCAAGCCGAGACTTAAACACCTCTAGGGATGGAGACTCCACTACTTCCCTAGGTAACCCATTCCAGTGCTTCACCACTCTCCTAGTGAAATAGTTTTTCCTAATATCCAACCTGGACCTCTCCCATCACAATTTGAGACCATTGCTCCTTGTTCTGCCATCTGTCACTACTGAGAACAGCCTCTCTCCATTCTCTTTGGACCCTCCCTTCAGTAAGTTGAAGGCTTCTATCAAATCCCTCTTCGCTTCTGCAGACTAAACAGACCCAAGTCCCTCAGCCTCTCCTCATAAGTCATATGCTCCAGCCCCCTAATCATTTTGGTTGCCTTCCTCTGGACCCTCTCCAATGCGTCCACATCCTTTTTGTAGTGGGGGGCCCAGAACTGGACACAATACTCCAGATGTGGCCTCACCAAAGTCGAATAAAGGGGAATAATGACATCTCTGGATCTGCTGGCAATGTTCCTCTTAATGCAACCTAATATTCCATTAGCCTTCTTGGCTACAAGGGCATGCTGTTGACTCATATCCAGCTTCTCATCCACTGTAACCCCAGGTTCTTTTCTGCAGAACTACTACTTAACTGGTTGGTCCCCAGCTTGTAACTATGCTTGGGATTCTTTGTTCAGTCCACTCTGAATTCCTTGGAGACATGGTAGTCCTGTGTGTGTTTAAATCATTCTGTGTGTTTCAACAACTGGTTTTTCTCTCCCACACAAAGGAAGCTGGCAAGGCATCTATATCCAATTCAAATTTCATCCCCCGGCCAGCACCTTTGCTAGCTACCTGAGTTTAACCCCTTACTCACCCAGTGCAGGTCAGCACTCCTGTCCATTACAGCAACACCAGATGGCTCAAGCCAGTCTGCGTAGCAGGGCTTGCAGAGGGAGCGCCACCTTCAACTCACTCACCTGAGCAGGCCACCCAACCTGTGGATTTGGGGGAGGAGGCACATAGGCAGGTCCCATATATTTTTTAAAATATTCCAGACCCCTGCGAATGCTAATATACATGATTTTGTTGTATAAAAGTCCCTTTTTGCCAGCTCGGACACCTTTTGGCAACCAAATTTCAGTTTGACATATCAGTGATTGATTATAAGATGAAACAATAACAATTTCTGCTGATTTTAGTTTCTCTAGCACAGTTGTGATTGCTGCAAGTCAGTGTGTTCGAGTGAGTGCTGCCAGGTTCCCAAAAATTGGACAGGGAAGAGATGTTTCTTCCCATTCCCTCTAGCACATGGCACTAAGTGACGACAGGTAACGTACATATTCCCCCCAAAGTGCCTATACAGCTGCCAGCCTACTGCCCTGAAAAACCTTCCCACTACCCCTGGTGCTGGGTTTTCTGAGGGGCACCGTGTCCAAGAATGCAATGGTTTTGGATTGCGGTGATATTCCCTAGTACCTCATTCTCCAAGCATATCTAAGTATTTCTTCAGTCACTGCCAAGAAGGGCAATGGTTTAACCAATGCTGAGAGAAAGATGCTGCTCCCAGACCCTATTCTAATGCTTCTGTCTTGTTCCCACTAAGGGCTCAACTTAGCTCTGCTTTCACTGGATTGTGGTTCCCAAGAGACACTTGCAAGGCATGGTCTTCCTTTGCTGGAGGGAGAAAGGGCCTTTCTCACTTAATATATTTGCAGAGCTCACTAGTGTGATTTGATTGGCCTGTTCACCACCTACACACTTGGTAAGATCTCAGTACAGCTTCCAGATACCTTAGAGGTGGTTGCTGAAGAAGCAGCTTCCTCAGGCTGGCCCCCATAATAGTGAGGGCAGACTCCTCCAGCTGATGATCAGTCACAGGAACATATAGGGCCCCATTTTAGTTCAAGGTGAAAAGTCTAGCTGTATTCCCATCGGCCTCATTACCTCCTGAGGGTGCTTCTTACCATCACCTTTTACCAGGCCACTTCCCCACTACTTCTCTAAGTTCTCCCTTTTCCCTGGAGGCCAGGACTTATAAAATTAATAATGGAATACCCTGATAAATCTCAGACCATACATACATTTAAATTCTGCTCTCCTCAGGCTTGACCAGTTACTATTCAAATTGCCCGTACATACTTAAATGCTGCCTTTCAGGTCTCTTTCCCAGGGAGTTCCTGCACTTTTATCAGGGCTCACCATCAGCACCTGCTCCATCTTATTGGCTGCTCTTGGTTAGTCCTGGCCTTTTATCAGACTTCCCTACTCCAGAGAGAGTCCCTGGGCCTTCCTCCTTGGCTCTGAGTTCTCCAATGCCAAGAGAGGGATTAGATCTCCTTCCCTTTCTCTGCTGAAGCTCGTTCTGCTCCACCCAACCTGCCTTTAAAGCAGTGGTCACCAACCAGTAGTTTGGTATCTACTGGCAGGTCCTGGAGCCTGATAGGTGATCCTGACTGTATTGGTCAGGAGACTATCAAGTGCTGGCACTTTAGGTGCCCTTTCCCTACTGCCATAATTCTCCTGTGCCTGGAGCAGAGGAAGGGGGATCTGATTTCAGGGCATCCATTTTCCCCCAACCCTGTACACCATGTCCGCAGAGGGGTGGGACATGATGGTGGCTTAACAACCAAGTAAAAGAAGCAATGAGGGATAAAAAGGCATCTTTTAAACAGTGGAAGTCAAATCATAGTGAGGAAAATAGAGAAGAGCATAAACTCAATGTAACACTATCAAATTGAATGTAAAAATATAATAAGAATAGCCAAAAAAGATTTTGAAAAACAGCTGTTCTAAAAGTCAAAAAGTAATACTAAAATGTTTAAGTACATCAGAAGCAGGTAGCCTGCTAAACAACCAGTGGGGCCCTTGAACAATCGATATGCTAAAGGAGCGCTCAAAGATGATAGTCATTGCAGAGAAGCTAAATGAATTCTTTGCTTCAGTCCTCAGGGCTGAGGATATTGGGGAGATCCCCAAACCTAAGCCATTCTTGTTAGGTGACAAATCTGACGAATTGTCCCAGACTGAGGTGTCATTAGAGGAGGTTTTGGAATAAATTGATAAACTTAACAGTAAGAAGTCACCGGGGCCAGATGGCATTCACCCAAGAGTTATGAAAGAACTTAAATGTGAAATTGCAAAACTATTAACTGTGGTTTATAACCTGTCCTTTAAATCCGGTTCTGTACCCAATGACTGGAAGATGGCTAATGTGACGCTAATGTTTTAAAGGGGCTCTAGAGGAGAGCCTGGCAATTATAGACCGGTAAGTCTAATGTCAGTACTGGGCAAATTAGTTGAAACTATAGTAAAGAATACAATTGTCAGACACATAAATGAACATAATTTGAGGGAAAGTCAACATGGTTTCTGTAAAGGGAAATCATGCTGTGCTAATCTACTAGAGTTCTTTGAGGGAGTCAACAAACATGTGGATGGGGTATCCAGTGGATATAGTATACTTAGATTTCCAGAAAGCCTTTGACAAGGTCCCTCACCAAAGGCTCTTAAGTAAAGTAAGTTGTCATGAATAACAGTGAAGTTCCTTTCATGGATTGATAACTAGTTAAAAGACAGGAAACAAAGAGTAGGAATAAATGATCAGTTTTCAGAGTGGAGAGAGGTAACTAGTGGGGTCTCCCAATGAGTCTGTCCTGGGACCAATCTTATTCAACTTATTTATAAATGATCTAGAGAAATTGTGGAAGAAAACATTGTCCTCAGAGTCATTGTGGATAGTTCTCTGAAAACATCTACTCAGTGTATAGTGGCAGTCAAAAAAGCAAACAATGTTAGGAATCATTAAAAAAGGGATAGAGATTAAGACAATATCTTATTGCCTCTCTATAATATCATGATGTCTGGAATAGTGAGTACAGATGTGGTGGCCTCATTTCAAAAAAGATATACTGGCATTGGAAAAGGTTCAGAAAAGGGCAACAAAAATGATTAGGGGTTTGGAACGGGTCCCATATGAAAAGAGATTAAAAAGACTTGGACTTTTCACCTTAGAAAAGAGGAGACTAAGGGGGGATATGATAGAAGTCTAAACAATCATGACTGATTTGAAAAAAGTGAATAAGGGAAAGTTATTTACTTATTCCCACAATATAAGAACTAGGGGGTCACCAAATGAAATTAATAAGCAGCAGATTTAAAACAAACAAAAGGAAAGGGTTTTTTTTGTTTTTTTTTTTTTTTTTTGCTCAGCATAGAGTCAAGCTGTGGAACTCCTTGCCAGAGGATGTTGTGAAGACTAGGGGTACATTTACACTTGCTCCCTAGTTTGAACTAGGGATGCAAATGTAGCTGACGGAAATTGCTAATGAAGCGTGGGATATTTAAATCTCCGCTTCATTAGCAATTTCAGTCGGCGACATTTGCATCCCTTGTTCGAACTAGGGAGCAAGTGTAGACATACCCTAGGGTTCAAAAAAGAGCTAGATAGCCATTGATGGACCTAACCTCCATGAATCTATTATTCAGGATGGGTAGGAATAGTATCTCTAGCCTCTGTTTGTCTGGAAATGGATAACAGGAGAGGTATCACACGATGACTACTTGTTGTGTTCCCTCTCTCTAGGGCATCTAGTATTGGCTGCTGTCAGAAGAGAGGATACTGGGCTAGATGGACCTTTGGTCTGACCCACTATGGCCATTCTTGTGTTCTTGTGTCTTGGGATAAAGGGAGCTTGCTGGCAGCTACTCCTATGTTTGAACATGCTTTGCATTCTTAAAGGAGCAGTGTGACTGTCACACACTGTGTGTGTGTCTCACTCAGAAACATACACACTTCCACACTCATGTTCTGATCCAACATACACTTGTGGTGGTGGTGTTATTATTTTAAGTTCTTTTGAAGTGTGTTGTTAGGTTTTTGATTGGTCTGTGCATTTCATAGTTTTTACTTCTCCTATGCTTTACATCTAATTCTTTGAGTAGTGAGTTCTAAAATGCCTACTCTGTCCTGGCTGGAGTCATTATCCCTCAGGTAATTTTTTAAAATATAATATCTAGGGTTTTGGTTTCTACTGCACATTGCCTTGGTATTGGTGAACGTAACAAAATTCATTCCATCTAATTGTTTCCCATGCACATGAGGAACAGTGGCCTGGAGTCTCCTCTAATTAGGTATGATCTCCTGGAGGCTCGTGCAGCTAAATCAGGAGATCAGCTGCTAACAGTGCAGAGGGGCTAAGGCAGTCCCTGTGGGGGTCTCCAAATGGGGAAGGTGGGGGTCTCCAAATGCTGCCTTTGCCTGCAGGCACCATCCTTTCAACTCCCATTGTCTGGGAATGGGGAATTACAGCTAATGGGAGGCGTGGAGGCAGTGCCTGCAGAGAGGGGGACAGTGGAGCCACCTGCCCCTCTCCCTCAGGAGACACTGGTGGACATGCTGGAAACTTTTGGGAGTGGTGTCTGCTTTAGTCCCACTGCATTACCACCCAAGAGCTGCCTGAGATAAGTGGTTTCCTGTAGGAGCCCGTATCCTGAGCCCTGTCCAACCCTGACCCCCCCCCCCCATATGCCCAGCCTCGTGAAAGTGAGGAGGGAGAAGAAGTATGGACGGGGCAGATGACCATTTTGTGAGGCACCGGGCAGCATAACTCCCCGGGGCCCCCCTTTGCCACAGCGCATGCGTGGGGCTTTTTTAAGTGCGGGGCCCGGGGCGGCCACCCCTTTCGCCCTGCCCTATATCCGCTCCTGAGTATGGATGTGCTGAGCAGAGCAGGGCCTAGGAGTAGGGATGGGGCAGAAGTGGGGTCTCGGAGAAGAGGTGGGGAAGGAGACTGGGCAAAAGCGTGTTTGGGTTTGAGGTAGATCCTGAACTGCATTTGAATTAGAAAAGTGATCTTGTGCATACAAAGTCTGGAGACCTCTGCTTTAAAGCAACCACCCAGGTCCTTCCGCAGCTGAAAGTCTGGCCCCCCCCTCCAGTTTCAGCCAGCCGGCACGATTACCTTCTGAGGCCCATTAACCTATTCATTGCCCGTGTGTGCTTAACATCCCTCTAGTTTGTGGATCATGAGTATTCAAGCAGGAACAACTTAGAATTCTCCCCATCCTATGCCACCTACAGCATTGCAGCTCTGAGCTCCTGATGCTCAAATACCAGAAAAAGCCACTACTGCTCTAGTTCTCGCCTCCATAGGCAAGGATTACTTATAAGCAATCCAATAAAAATCTAAGTTGATCTACATAAGGTCGCTTTGTTCTCCACAGTGAACTTTAATTGCATGATGTCAGGGTTATTTTTTTTTGACATATCAAGCAGACACCCATTAATGCAAACACCCAGGACAGAATTTAAACAATGTTGGCCAAAGTGACAGTTGACAAGAATGCTCCATTCTTTAGACAGGAATGATCGTTACATCTTTTATTTTGCAGTACCCTGAAATACCCAGATGAGCTTTCTGAAATGTAGCAGCCCTTCTCCTTAGGATGTTCATTTGGCAATTGTCGTGCTCTCCCAAGTGATACTTGCTGGGCTGCTCACCTTCTATGCTGTTGTCATGAGGGGACTTGTGGCTGGCTACTTATCCGTTCCAAGGCCAGAAGGGGCCATTGTGATGATCTGGTATGATCTCCTATATAGCACAGAGCATAAGACTTCCCTGAATTAATTCTTCTTTGGACTAGAATGAATCAAGACTTGATTTTAAAGTTACTAGTGGTAGAGAATCTACCACAATCTTTGGTAACTTGTTCCAATGCTGAATTACCGTGATTTGTTTATATATGTCTTATTTCCAGTCTGAATGTATCTAGTTTCAACTTTGACACCGAGTCTTGTTACTACTAACTTGAGCAGCCTATTATCAAATATCAAATAGGAATCAATAAACTACGATCAAGGATGGTCTATATTCTTTGTTCCTAGGTATATACATTTATCTGCCTATGTTAAAATGATGTATTTGTGCCCTGCTTTTCAAATCATCTGCTTTTCTCTGTATCAGCAACATGTACCCATCAATCTTTAACTCTTCCCCAATTTTTGTGTCACCTACAAACTTTTTGTGGTGATTTTTGTTTTCTTCCAGGTCATTGATAAAAATGGTAAATAGTATAGGGCCAAGAACCATTTACTGCAGGACTGTAACAAACCTGGTCAATAATGATTTCCTATTTACAATTAGACATTTAATCCATTCAGTATGTGCCATTTGGTTTAATATCATAGGTTTTAATAAAAATATGTGGTACCAGGTCAAATGCCCAAATGTTATCAACACTTTATCAGCCAAACTTTTGTAATATCAAAAAAGGCTACTGAGGTAGTTTTGATAGGCCCTATTTTCTATAAGCCCAGGGTGGTTATTTTAGCATTATGTAATTATATTACCCTCCTTTTATATGAGTCCCTACCATCTACTCCTTTTGCTCAGGGTCTGTATCAGGCTGTCATGCCTATAGCTGAGTCATCCCATTTACTGTTTTTAAATATTAGTTCCCAAATCCTTATTTATGAGCCTGAGAGCACCTGTCTCCCAGGCTCCTGTCCCTGAGCCTTCAGGGGGCAGAGATTAACTTCAAGAACAAGTACTATTCTCAAGAATATAACACAGTTGTGAGTAGAGAGACACAAACTCTGTTTAATATTGGGGATATACTGAGGATGGAGGTGGACATACAAACCCCAGAAAAGGTATGATTTGTGCACTTCCCAATGTACAGATTATCCCAAGTAGGTTCAGTCCCAGCCCCTAGTCCTAAATGGTACTTTCCAATTCTAGTAGTGGTCACTGCTAGTTGGGCTCAGTGAGAACTTGGAGAGGTGTTGGTCCTGGTCTTGGCTGTATAGTGGCTGCCATTGTTCCTAGCTACTTAAATAGGTTGTTCTGGTTTTTGAGGTCTCTGAAACCTACACACAGGACATATACATGGGCCATGCAATAATCTGATACTGGCTATACAGCTGATCAGGGCACAAGCTACACAAGGGGCAGACACAGCTCTACCAATGCTTCTCTGTTTGAAACTGCACCCCATTCTTTCTGAACCTCACCTGATGGATTTTTGCAGAACAGATATGAACAAACATCCTTTGGGGAGCAGAATGAACCCACGTGATGCACTTTCACTAGATTCACTATATTTGTGCATGTGTGGTAAACTAATGCTAGTGGATTGTCTGAGTTTGATAGCCTCGGTGACCAAGGCCTCCTGGCCACAGAACTGGATCTGGGGTAGGGGGTAGCAAAATACAGCCTTCCATCCTGTCCATTCACTCGTTAACATTGTTCTGGTGTCCAGTGGTTACAGTGCACCAGGTCACCGTCCCTGGAAATGAAGTGTATCACAAGCAAGTTTGGGGTGCTGAGGGGTGCAAGTTTTTATTAGCAGCTGAGGGAAAATTCCCTTAGAGTGACTTGCTTCTCCTGACTTGAGGGACTGCAACTAATCATGGTTGTAGTAGGAAGCCAGCAAAGCCCTTTCCTGTCCTTTCAGGAACCAACACTCTCTTCTCACTGAAAGTGATGTTGGAAGGGAACAGAAAGACCTCTGACAGCTCAGGGTGGCTCCACTCTTCCTTTCTCCCTTTCCACTCCCTCTGTGCAACACCCAGCCTGAGAATGGGGAAAGGATCACTGATGTAGCCCCTGTCCAGCCTGTGGGGGAGGGAGATGAAGCCTAGCAGCTGCAAGAGGAGCAGAGGTGAGTGAGAATGGAAAGGACAGAATTGATATGGGGCTGAGGAGCAGGATAGATTTGGAGGTTGTGGCAGAATTGCTGAGCTAAGACAGACCCATGCTCCACACGTGCGCACACTTTTCAGGCCACTTTAAGCTCTGCTGATGCCCCACTTACAGGAAATGGCTGGTAAACTAAATTTCATTATGCCCACAAATAGTCTGCATGTGACTCTGATGTGGATAGTGTTCACTAAACACTGGTCTGAGTCTATCAACCCATTTTGTATAGGCTATAGCTCTCACAATAACATTGGGGTTCTGTTAATCCTACAAGGATTTGACCCTGCAACCGAGACCTGAAAGACCCCTTGTAATTTAATCTGCTCAAATCTGAAGCATGGATTTTAACTACAGAAATCAAGTTCATTTACCACTTGGCAGCCAGAGCCATGTTGCCAGAGAATGCTGGCAAAGGGCACTCTTGCTTCACCTCTAAAACTGTTAGCAAGCCTCCTCCTTGACTGCTCTCCCATCGTACTTCTCCTTTTGCCCATTAGATGTCGCCATTACCTAAATTAAACATATGATACTACCGAAGTGGTGGTACACAGCATGAGTAGAAAAGATATGCTTCATTTACTAGAGTGAAAACTCAGGCAGTTAACCTTACCCTGGAGTAATCAGACTGCGATTTTACAAACCGTTTTATTTAATAGTTACTTATTAAAATCTATTTAATGAAAGTCAGATTAGAATTAAAGGTTAAATACTGATAGGGAGGATTTGAAATTAAAAATTTTTATTCCATATTTACCCCCTAACGATTTTGTGGACAAACTTTTATGTCTATAATCATGGCAAAGCATGCTGTTGGGACATAGCTGTGAAGCGTTGAACATACCAAGCAAATTGCTTTTTGTCAGCCTCCATGAATTATCACAGTGGATCTCTTGTGTGTTTCCTGATTTTCATCATTTCTCTCTTTCTGTAGGTCATCTTCCTAGCACTTTTCACTGATTTCTCTGTATCTCATTTGTCCTTCATAGGGCAATTAATGTCTAGCTGCTTCTTCAGCCTGTGCTTTAGGAAAGGTTGCCAGAGCAGTATGTGTCATCTAGACAGAAGGCTTCTTCCTATAGCATGGAACCTTTTGTGGTTCTAAGCAGTGGTCCCCAATGCGGTGCCCACCGGGCCATTTATGTGTGCCCGCGGAGCAAACTGGGCTGGCCCCACCCCCGGGTGTGCGGCACATGCTGGTGCTGGCCCCGGGCGCGTGGCGCATGCTTGGCTCTGCCCCCAGGCACGTGGCCTGTGAGCGGCCCTGCCCCCAGGCGCCCGGCAGCCCCAAAACATTGGAGACTACTTATAGATATATGGAAGAATGAGTCCATATTTCCATTTCTAGTATGTTTGTGTGATTCCTCTTTATTTTAAACATGCTTCTAGGATATAATATCAATCTAGCGTAAGCCCAGAAAATCAGGAGGCCAGCTGATTTGTCATGGATATTTCAATTACCATAGCTATTTTTTTCAAGAGATGTCCCTGTGGGTGCTCCACTGTAGGTGTCAATGTGCCCCTGTGCCATTGCATCGTGCAGGTGAGGTGCCTGGTTCATACACCTTCAGTGCTTTGATATTGCACATGTGTGCCTTCCCCACTAGATCCTGCTTTACCATTCCCAGGTAAAGCTCTGTGTTCTTCAGATCAAAATCTCTTCTCCTTCGTTACCTATTTTAGTTGGATAAGTAGTTACCTCTTAGTTAAGTTGCTGGTTTTTTCTCCCCAGTTCTTTTAAAAAAAAATTCTCTCACTCGCTTTTTCCCTCACTATGGCACTATGCTTGGTTCACGGGATTTTAGCACTGCACAATGTGTAAGGCAAGATACCTGAGGGTTTGGTACAAGTACTGTGGGGTGGATGTTGTGCAGAGGCAAAAAAGTTAATCACCATTAATAACACACATTCTTTAACTAATTTCCCCACTCATCAAACTGAAAACAAACCCTGTAGCAATCTTGTTAAATTTTCATGCATCTCATAAAAATGAACATATTTTTAGCTGGCCAAAATAATTAATTTAAATAGACTGGAAATAGCAGTCAGTGATGGAATATACCACCTGAAGGGCACATTGTGGAATATTAGTTACATAATTGAAAGTTCCTAGCAAACTACTAACAAAGGCAATATAAACTTGATTTCAAATTGATTAATGCAAATAAATACGGTAAATGCTACAGGCCAAATTAATGTTTCAAAATTCTTCAACATTTATTACTGCACTTAATTTTATTTCTTAAACATATTTTGAACTATAGGCAGACAAGAATTTAATTTTTAAGGTTGCTTAATGAGTTATAAAGCATATTTCAAATAAGTGAATATGTAATAAATGCCAAAAGTGATTAATTTTCTGAAATGTAGACAGTTTTTTGTTATATTTTATTCAAAATTTGCCCTATACTTTAAGTAAAAGAAAAGAGTAAAGTGGCTCAACTGAAGTTTGATTTATTTATTAAATCTCGAATTGTTTCCCCATTCTACTGAAATCTTTGGTTGAGAGATTAGAAATAGTCCCTTCTTGTTGCTGTGTTAGGGTTAAGCAACACTTTATTGTAAATCTATTTACTGTGCATGAACTACTGCCTGTTCCTGAGGCTTAGAAGAAAAATACTTAGCCCTCAACCAGATGTCATTCACATAGGTGTGAATCAGGAGTAAGTCCATTGACATTGGTGGAGAAGCAGCTATGACAGTGAGCAAAGAATCAAATGCTACCTTGATACTGCATGCTGTGTACTGTATATATAGACTCTAATTTTAGTTACACTAATTGAAAATCCTATTTCAAGACCTCAAATTGGAATGTCTTTCTGAGTCAAATCAAATTCCTAGTCTGATTCTGTGTTGTCTTCTGCACTCTTGAAAAAGACCCCTCAGCTTGGCTCATGATGGTCTTACAGCTGGCAATAGATGATGAATTACTGGCAATCTCTATGAATAATTAAATGGCAATGGAAGTCTTAGATCCTAATCCTGCAAGTACTAGCTCACAGGCAGCCTTCTGCACATGCACAGATCTCCATATATTTCAAGAAGGCTCCAGATGGGTGCAACAGGACCAAGTCTGTAGTGTGCTTCATTGGTGTGAGGGGAGGTATGCTCATTTAGTTTAACTTTTCGTCTGGTCCTATGTCTAAAGGCTGTGTCTACCCTGGAAAGATTTGCAACAAAAGTGCTGTTGACAGTCATAAGTCACCAAAAAGAACCTCACCAAATCATGTTTACAGTGCCACCCTCTGTCAACATATGGCCACATTGTTAGGTCCCCCATCAACAGAAAAAGCAAAGCAATGTGGGTATGCATCCCATAGTGCTTAGCATCACCTTCAGTTGCTAGGCACTGTGGAAGTGTGCAACGTAGCACAAGGCCTTTGGAAAACGTCCCATCCTGTCAGCCACCTCTACTTCCCAGTCCTCCCAGGGCTTGCGGCTTACGTTTGCCACTTGAATGCACATTGCAGCATCTGCGGTGAGAAATCATGGATCCTATAGTTCTCTCCAATGTTGTGTTCAGTTTGCTCAGGACATTGCACATTGCTGCAGAACTACTTGTGCACTTGATAGCAGAAGACTCAGATGTGGACGACAATGTGAGTGACAGGGACAGCAGTGAAGTGGCGTTGCATTGGGCTGTCACAAGTCACCTGTGCACCATAGACCATCACTTTTGGGCGAGGGAAACCTACACTGAGTGGTGCGATCACATTGTCATGCAGGTGTGGGATGAAGGCAAATGGTTACAGAACTTTCAGATCAAACTTTGCGTAAAGCAACCTTCCTAGAGCTGTGCGCTGAGCTGGCCCCTTAACTGCAGCGCAAGGACACCCAAAGGAGAGCTGCTTTCTTGGTAGAGAAGTGTGTGGCCATTGCTTTGTGGCAGCTGGTGACTCCCTATTGCTACCATTTAGTTGCAAATCAGTTGGGAGCAGGAAAAACTACCATCAGGCCACAGTTCTGCAAGTGTGCAGGGCACTAAATCACATTTTGCTGTATAGGACTGTGACTCTGGGAAATGTGGATGACCTAGTGGCTGGCTTTGCAGAAATGGGCTTTCCGCACTGTGGTGGGGCAATCGATGGCACACGCATTCCCATTATTACAACACACCACTTTATAGACTCATAGACTTGAAGGTCAGAAGGGACCATTATGATCATCTAGTCTCACCCCCTGCACAACGCAGGCCACAGAATCTCACCCATCCACTGCTAGAATAATCCTTTCACCTATATCTCAGATTTGAAGTCCTTGAAAGGATGGTTCAAAGACCCCAAGATGCAGAGAATCCTCCTGCAAATGACCCGTGCCCCATGCTACAGAGGAAGGTGAAAAGCCTCCAGGGCCTCTGCCAATATACCCTGGAGGAAAATTCCTTCCCGACCCCAAATATGGCAATCAGCTGAACCCTGAGCATGTGGGCAAGGTTCACCAACCAGACACCCAGAAAAAAGTTCTCTATAGCAACTCCTATCTTCCCACCATTGGCCTATTTACCACTGATAGTGAAAGGTCAATTAATTGCCAAGATCATGTTACCTCATCAAACCATCCCCTTCATAAACCCATCTAGCTTTATCTTGAACCCAGATAGGTCTTTTGCCCCCACTACTTCCCTTGGAAGGCTGTTCCAGAACTTCACTCCTCTGATGGTTAGAAACCTTTGCCTAATTTAGAGTCTAAACTTCCAAATAGCCAGCTTATATCCATTTGTTCTTGTGTCCACCTTGGTACTGAGCTTAAATAATTCCTCTCCCTCCCTGGCATTTATCCCTCTAATATATTTAAAGAGAGCAATCATGTCTCCCTTCAGCCTTCTTTTGGTTAAGGTAAACAAGCCAAGTTCCTTGAGTCTCCTTTCATAAGACAGGTTTTCCATTCCTCGGATCA
This sequence comes from Pelodiscus sinensis, assembly GCF_049634645.1. Classification (NCBI taxonomy): domain Eukaryota; kingdom Metazoa; phylum Chordata; order Testudines; family Trionychidae; genus Pelodiscus; species Pelodiscus sinensis. The sequence continues at coordinate 16,378,160 of NC_134723.1, forward strand.
TCCTAGTGGCCCTTTTTTGTACCTGCTCCAGTTTGAATTCATCCTTCTTAAACATGGGAGACCGGAACTGCACACAATATTCCAAATGAGGTCTCAGCAATGCCTTATATAATGGCACTAACACCTCCTTATCCCTACTGGAAATACCTCGCCTAATGCATCCCAAGACCGTATTAGCCTTTTTCACAGCCATGTCACAATGGTGGCTCATAGTCATCCTGTGATCAACCAGGACTCCGAGGTCCTTCTCCTCTTCCGTTTCTTCCAGCGGAAGCTTATAACTAAAATTCTTGTTATTAATCCCTAAATGCATAACCTTACACATTATAATCCTATCACACCTTTGTTGCCCCTCTCTAGGAACAGGCTGAAAATCGCTGATGTCAAACCAACATTTCTCTTCCAAAAGAGGAATATAAATGAGCCCGATCGAAAATGCAAATGAAGCATGATTTTACAAATCTCATGCTTCATTTGCATAATCACATGAGAGTGCTTTTTTGAAAAAAGGTTTTTCGAAAAAGAAACTGCAGTCTAGATGGGGTTCTTTTGGAGGGGAAAAAATCTTTTTCAAAAGAACCCATATTCCTGAAAAAATGAGCAAACCTTTAATGATGGTATCATGCAGGTCACGTTTTCCTTGGCTTCTTGAGCTCAGACAGGGAGTGTCAGGGCAATGAGTTAATTTAAGAAATAGATGTCTGGTGTGATCAGGACTCCTTGATTACTTTTACCACTTTTAGGGAAACAATGTGTGGCATCAATTTCAGTATACTCTGTTATTGGGAGAACTAGAAAACTGGGTAGGTGCCTTCTGCAGATCTCATCCGTAATGAGATCTGCACATGGGAATGAACCTACCCATACCTTCCTGTTTTGCTCTGGCTGTCTGTAGTTGTTCAGGGTGGTGTTTCTAACATTTAAAACCCTCTCAATGGATAATTGCACTGAGCTTCTGACACCTTATAGCTTATCCGAAGGTCAGAGAAGCATAGCTCCTGTCTTTGTTTTTAATCTCTGAATGTGTGTCATGCACATACTTTTGAAAGTGTCCTGGAGTTGATTATATTGTGATTCCTTTTAATTATGTCATCTGTTTTTATCCTATTAATGTTTTACCAGTTAAAGCGTTTTAACTCTCTTCTGGTCTTCATATATTCGTTGTTTAAAATAACCTACATGTAAACTATTTTTTTGCAAAAAGGAGTCACTTCTTTATAGTGTATAATAAAAGTTAGAATATGGGAGTGTGAAGTAAACGTCTTTGCTTTATAAAACTACCAGAGAAAATTTCCTAGGGTATGTCTACACAGCAGCGTTATTTTGGAATAACACATGACTTCTGTAAATTTCATTGTATGAGGATTAAGGGAAGTCAGAGAAAGAGTGCTCTATTTGGAAATAAGTGCTGTGTAGACATGCCCAAATTCAAACTAAGCTATTTCAACTTTAGCTATTCAATTAGAATAGTTCAAGCTACATAGCTTATTTTGAGTTTAGCCCTGCTGTGTAGACGTACCACTACGGTTCTTACTAGGATGACAACATACACCACATTATAGGGCAAAAACAAGAGATGATAGCAGTGCATGAAGGCTTTATCAAAGAAGTGGGATTTAAGGAGGAGAAGGGTGTTATACTAACAGCATCAAGCTTACCAACTAAAGTGAATTAATTAATATTTATCACTGTTATAATTTGAAAGAACTGCAGTCCCTGTAAAGATCAAACCAAATACCACTTAGCCCAAGCATTCAGTTTCATTGTGGCATATAGGCTATTGAATAAGCAGATGTTTAGTAGGAAAGAAGGAGCAGAAAAGCTCCAAGTGTTGCTTAAAACTCTGTATTTTAGAAAATGCACAAGAGTTGCTTAATTAGTCTTATCAAGAAATTTCAAAACTGAAATTCAGAGCAATTTTTTAATTTACGCACCTGGCAGGTAGGAGCAATTCAACCTCTCTGGCTGTCCTGGGAAATGCAGTTATTGAAATATTTGTCTTCAGGAGGTGTCATCCATAATTTATTTTGACTGAAAACTCTGCTCTTCCATGGGAAGAGGCAGCTTGGGGAAGCTAGTTTTGTCACTGAAGTGAACTGCTTAGGAAACTTACTGTTTGGCTTTTGCCTAATATAAGTCTTATATAGTAGCAGTGTTAGTTTGATTCTGCAAAAACAACTAGGAGTCCTGTGGCACCTTAGAGACTAACAGATTTATTAGGAGACAGGCCTTTGTGGATAAAACCTACTTCATTTAATTGGAGTAGAAGTTACAGAAGCAGTGTGTGTGTGTGTGTGTGTGTGACAAATAATTTCTCTTTTTATATATTAAGTGTAGGACTAGTGTTAATGAGGCTAATCAAGTCAGGGTGGATGTGGCTCATTCACAGCAGTTGATGGGGAGATGTGAATATTGCAAGAGGGGAAAATTGCCTTTGTAATGTGTTAACTAGTTTAAATCTTTATTCAATCCTAATTTGATTTATTGAATTTGCTAATAAAATGCAGTTCAGATGTCTCTCTTTGTAATCTGGTTTTGAACTTTTCTGGTGAAAGGATACCAACTTTTAAATCCATTACTGAATGTCCAGCGAGGTTAAAGTGTCCCCCTACACGTACAGGTTTATGTGTGTTACCATTCCTGATGTCTGATTAGTGTCCATTTTAGAAAAGTTGGACATACACAAATCCATGGCGCTGTATCTAATGCATTTGAGAGTGCTCAGAGAATTGGCCGATGTGATTGCAGAGCTGTTGGCCATTATCTTTGAAAACTGATGGTGATTGAGAGAGGTCCTAGATGATTGGAAAAAGGCAAATGTAGTGCCCATCTTTAAGAAAGGGAAGAAGGACAATCCAGGGTACTACAGACCAGTCAGCCTCACCTCAGTCCCCCAAAAAATCATGGAGGGGATCATCAAGGAATCCATTTTGAAGCACTTGGAAGAGAGGAAAGTGATCTGAAACAGTCAACATGGATTCACCAAGGGCCAGTCATGCCTGACCAACCTGATTGCCTTCTATGATGAGGTAAGTGGCTCTGTGGACATGGAGAAGGCGTTGGATGTGATATACTTTGACTTCAGCAAAGCTTTTGATACGGTTTCCTACAGCATTCTTGCCAGAAAGTTAAGGAAATATGGATTGGATAAATGGGCTGTAAGGTGGATAGGAAGCTGGCTAGATGATCAGGCTCAACAGTAAATGGCTTGATGTCTGGTTAGCAGTTGGTATCAAGTGGAGTGCCCCAAGGATCGGTGCTAGGGCCAGTTTTGTTCAACATCTTAATTAATGACCTGGATGAGGGGATGGATTGCACCCTCAGCAGGTTTGCAGATGACACTAAGTTAGGGGAGAGGTAGATATGATGGAGGATAAGGAAAGGGTCCAGAGTGACCTAGACAGATTAGAGGATTGGGACAAAAAAATCTGAGGTTCATCAAGAAGTGCAGAGTTGTGCACTTGAAACAGAAGACTCGCAAGCACTGCTACAGGCTGGGGACCAATCGAAAGCATGTGGATGCATTTGAGAGAGTCCTATGAAGGGCAAGCAAAATGATTAGGGAGGTAGAGCACATGACCTGTGAGGAGAGGCTGAGGGATTTGCGTTTATTTAAGTCTATAGAAGAGAAGAGTAAAGGGGGATTTGATAGCAGCCTTTAACTACCTGAAGGGGAGTTCCAAAGGGGATGGAGAGACTGTTCTCAGTAGTGACAGATATAATGAGGAACAATGGTCTCATAAAATACTAGAACTAGAAGGGACCTTGACAGGTCGTCAAGTCCAGTGTCCTGCCCTCAGTGCAGGGCCAAGCACCATCTTAGATCATCCCTGACAGGTGTCTGTCTAACCTGCTCTTAAATATCTCCAGTCAGGGAGATTCCACAGCCTCCCGAGTCAATTTATTCCAGTGTTTAACCACCCTGACAGTTAGAAAGGTTTTCCTAATGTCCAGCCTAAATCTCCCTTGCTGCAGTTTAAGCCCTTTGCTGGTTATCATCAGAGGCTTAGGAGAACAATTTTTCTTCCTTCTCCTTGTAACAGTAGTAGATACTTGAAAACTCCTATCGTGTCCCCTCTGTTTTTTCTTTTCCAAACTAAACAAACCCAGTTCTTTCAGCCTTCCCTCTTGGCTCATGTTTCCTTGAACCTTTAATCATTTTTGTTGCTCTTCTATAGACTCCAATTTCTCCACATCTTTCTTGAAATGTGGTGCCCAGAACTGGACACAATACTCCAATTGAGGCCTAATCAGTGCAGAGTAGAGAGGAAGAATCACTTCTTGTGTCTTGCTCACAACACTCCAGTTAATGCATCCCAGAATCATGTTTGCTGTTTTTTGCAAGTGTCACATTGTTGACTCATATATAGGTTGTGGTCCTCTATGACCCCTGGATCCCTTTCTTCAGTACTCCTTCCTAGACAGTTGCTGCCCATTCTATATGTGATTATTCCTTCCTAAGTAGAATACTTTGCATTTGTCCTTTATTAAACTTCATCCTATTTACGTCTACCATTTCTCCAGTTTGTCCAGATTGTTTTGAATTATGAACCTATCCTTTATAGTACTTACAGATTGTTTTGAATTATGAACCTATCCTTTATAGTACTTACAGCCCCTCCCAGCTTGGTATCATTTGCAAACTTAATAAGCATATTCTCTATGCCAATATCTACCTTGTTGATGAAGATATTGAACAGAATTGATCCCCACACTGACTGTTTCCAGCATGACTCACTTGTTATGCCCTTCCATTATGAGTAGAGTAGGACTGTCAAACACTTAAAAAATTGCTATTAATCATGAATAAAACATGGTTGTGAATTGTCAGTTTTAATTGCACCATTAAACAATACAGGCAGTCCCCGGGTTACGTACAAGATAGGGACTGTAGGTTTGTTCTTAAGTTGAATCTGTATGTAAGTCGGAACTGGCGTTCAGATTCAGCCGCTGCTGAAACTGATCAGATTCAACTTAAGAACCCCAGGCATCCCCAAGTCAGCTGCTGCTGAAACCGATCAGTGGCTGATTCCAGGAAGCCCGGGGCAGGGGCTTCCTGTAGTCAGCCACTGGTCAGTTTCAGCAGCGGCTGACTTGGGGACGCCTGGGGCAGAGCAGCTGGGGTGCTGCTGGGTTGGTCCAATAGCGCCGCAGCTCCTCGGCGCTACTGGACCAACTCAGCAGCACCCAAGCTGCTCTGCCCCAGGCGTCCTGATTCAGCCGCTGCTGAAACTGACCAGCAGTGGCCGAATCAGGACGCCTGGGGCAGAGCAGCTGGGGTGCTGCCGGGTTGGTCCAGTAGCGCCCAGAGCGGCGCTACGGGACCAACTGGCAGCGCCCCAGCTGCTGTACCACAGGTGTCAGGAGCAAAGCTGCGGAGCACGGGGGCAGCGGGACAGCCCAGACGCGCCGTGGCTGTCCTGCTGCCCTCGGGCTCCGTGGCTTTGCTCTGCTTTGCCCCCTGTCCTCCTGGTCTGCAGACCAGAGGGACGGAGGGGGGGGGGGGACAAAGCAGAGCCAAGCCGCGGAGCGCGTGGGCAGTGGACAACCCTGTCCGCTGCCCGCGTGTTCCGCCGCTTTGCTTCCTCTCCCTGGTCTGCTGGAGACCAGGGAGAGGAAGGGTCCCGTTCGTAACTGCGGATCCGACATAAGTCGGATCCGCGTAACACGGGGACTGCTTGTAATAAAATACCAATTGAAATGTAGAAATTTTGAATAATTTTCTGCATTTTCAAATATATTGATTTCATTTACAACACCAAATGCAAAGTGTCTAGTGCTCAGTTTCTATTTTTGATTACACATTTTCACTATAAAAATAACAAAAAATCTGTTTTTCAATTCTCCTCTCAAGTATCATTGTGCTCTCTTTATCATGAAAGGGAAACCTATAAATGTAGAACAATTTATTTTAAAAGTGCACTCAAAAAAACCATGTTAAACTTAAGAGCCTACAAGTTGAAGCATGAAGGCTTATAAACTCATTTAGTATATCTGGCGCATAAATACCAACACAAGCTACAACAGTGCCATGTGAGCATCTGTTCTCACTTTCAGATGATGTTGCAAGTAGAAAACAGGCATTGTTATCTCTGTTAAATGTAAATTAACTTGTTTCTCTGTGACTGAACAAGAAGTAGGACTGTGTGGACTTGTATGAGGTTAATTGTGCTTCTGGGTGTTGTGATGTTCTATTAATTGGGAGCGAACTTGTTTGTGCTTTGGGGGCTATTGAGTATATTTAAGGCCTTGGAGTATTTTTGGCACTCAAGTAATTGTTTTGCTTGGATTCTCCCCCAAAAGTGTCTGGGTTCCAATCTGAATTAAACTGGAATTTGGTTACTAACCACCATTCCCAGTTGGATACATGAGACCAGGACTAAAACACCTGTAAACCCAAATTAAAATCCTGAGTTAACTATGCAGTCAAGGCATATCCCAAGACTGTGGCTTTAGGTAGGTTAGGTTATAGCAGCATCAATATTTATCATACCTGTTTTCCAAATGGGTTAGAAAAAGAGGGATCTGCTATGGGTGATTTTGTTGTTAAAACAAATACAGATGCAAGTACTGAAATGGAGACAGTTGAAATCACTGCCTAGAGAAATAGTGCTAGGGAAAAGACAGCAGGTGTTCCAATAGGCATGGAATTTTTTCTTCACTCCCCCTGAGTTGGTCATTTTGATGACAAACACATTTTTTTAAAGCAATCTAGTAGAAAAACTGCTAAATTCCCAGCCTCTTCCCCATTATTTTAAAAAGAACAAATGGTGAGCAGAAAAATAGTTGCATTTAGAAAGGACAAAGGGAGACATGTTTCAAGGTCTGATCAAGCAAACCTGTCATGATCATTTATCTTCTCGTTTGCTGTGTTGTGGCTTGTGTAGGAATGGAACTGAACTGTAGTTTAGCTGCCATGAATCATGTCCACAAGAGCAGTAAACATGAAGCTACTTCTTACAGAAAGGCAAAGAGGAATCCTATATTTCATCTCTTCACTCCATCATTCTTACTTAAGCCTGGCTAACACCAAGTAGGGCTAGTCCTGCAAAGGACAGAGCATCCTCCAACTTCCACTGACTTCGACAGGGGTTGAAAGACATTCAACACCTCCCAGGCTTTGGCCCTGAGAGGGTCTTGCAGCTTCATGTAGACACCTTTGATCTGATTTGAGTGGAGAGCGTGGAACACATTCAATTTGACATGCTCCATCTCTCTATAAAACTGATTCGCTTTTTAATTGAAACTGCACTAATCTGAATAGTTTGAGTGCACTCATCTGAATACTATTTTAAAACAATACATTTCTCCTGTACCTCATCTTTCCTTCACTGTGTAACCCAGAGGCATGGAGAAGGCAGGGTGAAGTCTACTCTACAGCCTAAACTAAGTGCCAGTTGACTTTTATTTCATGCAGTAGAGGCACATGAGGTTCAATTCCTTCTGCCAATGACCTGGGTCTGTTGACTTTACAATTGCAACAGTTCAGGCAAATCCAAATAATCAAATTATCTCTATAAATCAGTGGCAAACAGTGGTTTTGTGTGCGACATAATTATATTCATGACAGAGTTTATTTAGAAAGAACCGTTTCTTGCTACCAATCTGTATGTGCTATCCACAGGCACACAGGCTGCTGACACTGGAAAAGGTTTCTTTCTTTAGAAGAGTTTTTGGACCCATTTTGCTCCAGGCTGTGGAATAATAAGACACACAAAACAGAACAAGGGAAAAAGACTTTAGAGGTTAAAATGATGTCAGGGTTCCTCTTCGAATGATCTTATGAGACTCAGAGGTTAGGTTCAGGCTCCTCTGCATGGACTACACCACTGGCTCTCACTTCTTTCATACTGGGGAGCCCCCACCATCAGGACATTGTCACATCTCATACCAATATGAGAGGGGCTGGGTGGTCACAGCCTTTCTGCTGCCTCTTTTGCAACCTTCTGTATGTTGCAGATCTCCAGATAGAAAATCCATATACCAGACTAATTATAATCTGGGACTGTAGCTTTCACTGGCTTCTGTAGCCAGCTGTGAGAGAGCTGTGAGGATTGGTGGCCAGTTGCCTACTTTTATCACTTACTGCTTTTCACACCCAGAGATATTTTTCCTAATCAGGAGCTGAATGAAGGTGCTGAAAAGAGATACACATGACTGAACTCTGAGGCAACAATGAAATTATCCTGGGATTTGATGATCCATTTGGTCAAGCAAAGTCAGATAATTTTATTGTGCTTGAAAACCAATATTAGGCTAAATTAAAACAATGAAGCATTAGGAATGATCAAACAGCATCATACAAAGGCATTTGGAGTTATGTATTTTAGTGTTGTCTACTTTACTCAACTTTCCAGAGAATGCAGGTAGCCTCTGCTGTTAAGAAATCCACAGAATTGTCTTTTCTCTATTCCCCACCCTTAACTGGAGGCTGGAGGATCTTTTAAAATTCAGTCATTTCTGCTGAAAGCCAGGAAGAGAATAGCTGCCTTGCTATAAGAAAATCACCGGAAGGTGAAATGAAAAAGGAACAATAACCAGAGATTAGCCTGACAGAACAGTACTGCATCCTGAAAATGTGTAAGAGTTTTTCCTTTTTATTTTGTTGAGTAGCCTATATTGTTCTGTCTGGTATCTTATGACCACTTGAACCTTACTTTTTCTACATTATAAAATCACTTTTATTTATTAATAAACCCAGTGTAAATAATTGTTACCTGGAGGAGCCATGTATACCTTTCTTTCCCTGAGAAGGAGGAAGGCGGGGGGAGAACAACATGTGCATACCCTGCATAGAACTTTATACAGAATACAATGGTTTTATCTAGGGCGCAGGTCCCATTGAGGCTGTGCATTTAGGGGCTGAGGCAGGTCCCTTTGCTGAGCTGATCTCAGTGTCTGCATCATACCTCAGAGAGCTGAGGTCATATCTCTGAGTCAGCGCTGGAGGAGGCTTGAGGCTCTGGCTCAGTAAGACAGAGTTGAGGGGCACAATGAGGGTGGGAAAGTGGCTCAGTGATACCACACACCAAGGAGGTCCCAGTGACTGAACCCATCACATGCCCTTGGAAGGGGATGCTTTTAAAGTTTTAGTTGGGATTGGTCCTGCTTTGGGCAGGAAGCTGGACTTGATCACCACCTGGGGTCTCTTCCAGCCCTGTGATTCTATGATACTACACTTCTGAGTCACAGCAGAGATAAGCTTACCAGTGGTGCAGATCTCAACACTGCTTTCTTTTGCAGAGATGCCCCAGGAGTCAGTGTAGATGTAGCTCTGTTTAAGTTAATCGTTTCTCCAGGACTTCTCATAGCAGCTCCAGATGGGTCACTAATACTGAGGTTTGCTTGGTTGTCAGTGGCTGATTTGACAGAGGGGGTAAACAACAAAACAGTGGCTTGTCTTGCTTTGGGAAGCACTGTTTGACAAGTTGCTGGATGTGGGGCTATGACTTCCACAGACAAAGGTGAATTGCTGGTGTTCACTAGAGTTGACGTTCCCTTAGAGGTAGCCTGAGTAGTTGAAGAGGAAGCTATGAGAGCTGGAGGTGACTTGGTTTCATTGGCCATTGAAGGAAATGTTGAAACGGAAACAGCTTTAGAAGCCAAAATGGGAGATGGCTTTCTAGTTCTGGAAAGTAAACGTAATTTAAAAAACGCTTTGCGTGACTTTAATGGGCTGGTGGTGGGAATTTCAGGAAGTGCTGGAGCCAGGGCCTTGGATGAAGACTCTGGTGGTGGGGTGAAAAGTAATGGTGATGAAGATTTAGAGTTTATCTTAGCAAGTGGAAAATTTGATTTATCCTGTTTCTTGGAAATTATTAAATCACTTTCCTTAGAGGTAGCTGAAGAGGAAACTACAATGCCTGGGGGTGATTTGGTTTCATTGCTTTTTGTGGGAGATGTTGAAACAGCAACTGCACTGGTAACCAAAGTAGGAGATGGCTTTTTCCTTTTAAGGAGTGAAAATATTCTAAAAAATCCTTTGTGTGACTTTGCTGGCCCTGGGGAGGGCTCCATGATGGGTCCTGGCATTGGCTCCTGGGAAAGTTGCGGGGAGGTTCCCAATATTGGTTCCTGGGGAGACCCAGAGGAGATAGGGCCTTCGGAAAGGTCCTCGGTGGGCTCTTCAGGAGCTGACTTTGATGCATTTGAAAATTGAAATGCTGAGGGTTCGGAGGTTACTTCAAAGGGTAGGGACTCCAGTTTATCCTGTTTCTGAAAGATAATTGGTTTTCACATTAATAATGATTTTATTTCTTTCCAAGAGATGGCAGCTGGGAGAATGTAGGGCTAACCCATCACACACCTCACACAGTACCTTATAAGAGGCAAACGTAAGTGTACATTTTCCACTATTTTGTCCGTTTTAGTTTTAACTGTCCCAAACTATAGGGGTTTCCATCACTCCCCTTGAAAAACTATTTCACAGATCTAATATCTTGGTATCGGGACATTTTCCTGATATTCAGCCTTACATTTTTCTTTTATTAATGTTTATGCCATAAATTCTAGCTTTACCTCTTTTTGTACCTGAGAGTTTATGCTATTCAGCTAGACTTTTACTATGTTTCCCATTAGCCAGGGATGTTTGTTCTGTACATAGAATCATAGAATCATAGGACTGGAAGGGACCTCAAGAGGTCATCGAGTCCAGCCCCCCGCCCTCAAGGTCACATGGAAAAAGGTATCTCAGCTTACATGGAAAAAGGGTTGCCAATTTTGGTTGGATGTATTCTTGGAGGTTTGAGCCCACAACATAATCTTTAATTAAAGATTAATCTTTAATTTGTGGTGACTTTGGGACAGTCCTGGAGGTCTGGGAAGCCTATATCGAAAGTATCCACAATCGTAAAGTCATAGAAATGTAGACATTAGAAGGGCCTTCCTTAACTCTCATGGATAGGTTATATAGGCCTAGTTCAGGGTACTTCTTCTATGGCTTCATACAAATTAACCAGCAGTAGGTGGGAGAGTCTGCTATAGAATGATTTATAGGGTGACTGTCAGATACCTGATATCAGCAGGAGGTGTAATTGGAACATATGATTATAATTATATCATTTGGTTCCATGTATAATATAAGACACTGCATTTAAATCAGGAGAATTATATGGCAATTTTAAACACTTACAGTAACTTTGTTTCTTTGTAAATCTGAAGGCTTTGACCTTGCCTTTATACCTGGTCGTGGTGGTTTTGGAAAGTCCAGAGAAAAACTAAGTGTATTCCATGAGCTTTGTATTAAGTTATAACTTCCAACATCTGAAATTTAGATGGAAGAAAAATATAAATTGGTCAAGAAAGAAGTAGAAATTCCATGCATATGAATTTAAAAAGTATTTTAAAAACACCAGTGTTTAAAAAAAAGAAAAGAAAAGAAGACAATTCAAATGCTACCTACTAAGAGAAAATAGCTTCACAAAAATTCACCTTTTGTATTTGCTAAATCCTTTGTATTAGTTAATGTATTGCACATATGGCAATATTATAAATAAATATTAGCGATGTTAAGCAAATATTGTTGTGATTAACCATGTAATTAAGCACATGGTTTAATAATGGAATAACATTTAATTAAATATTTTTTAGATGTTTTCTACATTTCAAATATATTGATAAATATCACAACACAGAATACAAAGTGTCGAGTGCTCACTTTTTTGGGGGGCACAAATATTTGCAGTGCAACCCCTCCAGAGAAATAGCATTTTTTAAATTTCTCTCATACAAGTACTGTAGTTCAATCTCATTCTCATGAAAGCTGAACTTGAAAATGTAGAATTACGTACTAAAAATCAAAAATAAAGCAATGTAAAACTCTAGAGTCTACAAATCCACTATGTTACACTTCTCGTTCAGGCAATTGCTCAGGCAAATACGTTTGTTTATATTTGCAGGAGATAATATTGCCCACTTCCTGTTTAGAGTCTTACCAGAAATTGACAACAGGCATTCACATGGCACAGCTGTTGCCAGTCACAAGGTATTTACATGCCAAATAGGCTAAAGATTCATATGTCCCTTAATTCTTCAATCACCCTGCCAGAGGACATGTGGCCATGTGGATGATGGCTTCTGCTCAATAATCATCCAAAGCAGAGCATGTTCATGTTCATCATCTGTGTCAGATGGCACCAGAAGAAGGCTGATACTCTTTTTTCATAGTTCAGTTCTGTAGTATCTGCATCACAATATTGCTCTTTTAAGAAAAAGAGCTTTTAAGATAAAAGTAATTTCCACATTTTGTCCCTCTCAAATTTTGGAAGGCACTTCAGATTCTTAACTATAGCCCTTGACCCAAGGTTTATCAGAAATTTCACACTGGTACTTTCTTTGTGTTTTGTCAAATCTTCAATCTTAAAAAAACACTTTGTGTTATTAAAATGAACATGTGTTGGGTCATGGCAGAATGTAGGCAAAACAGAGCGGATATACAATTCTCTCCCAAGGAGTTCAGTTACAAATTTAATTAATGCATTTTTTTTTAACAAGCATTGCTGGCATGGAAGCATGTCCTCTAGAATGGAGGCTGAAGCATGAAGAGGCATACGAATGTTTAGCATATCTGGCACATAAATACCTTACAATGCCAGCTACAAAAGTGCCTTCCAAATGTCACTTTCAGGCGACAATGTGAACAAGAAGCAGGCAGCATCATCTCCCATAAATGTAAACAAATCTATTTGTCTTGGCAACTGGCTGAACAAGAATTAGGTTCTAAAGTTTTACATTGTCTTGTTTTGAGTGCAGTTATGTAACAAAAAATCTACACTTGTTGCACTTTCAGGATAAAGAGATTGCCCTACTTGTATGACATGAACTCAAATACTATTTCTTTTATCATTTTAAAATTGCAAGTATTTGTAATAAAAAAAACTTTAAAAAAGAGAGCATTATACCCTTCACATTCTGTGATGAATTGAAATCAATATACTTGAAAATATAGAAAAACACCCAAAACTAATTCATAAATTTCAATTGGTTTTCTGTTGTTTAATAGTGTGATTAAAACTGATTAATCATAATGCATTTTTTAAAATCATGATTAATTTTTGAGTTAATCACGAGTAAATATCAATTTTTATAAATGTAAATATAAATAATAAATGTAATTGAAATATAATATAAATAAAAATAATAAATATAAAAGCCTTTAATGACATACAATTAACTTGATGGTCACATTTTTGTCTAGCAGGGCTTTGCCATGCCTAATACAAGGAACAACTTGTCTACACACACGTGTTACACTACTTCACCTATCCAGATAGAAAGCAGTATAATACAGTATCTTATGTCCTTCATGTGGACATAGTTATGCCAGTATAAAAGTGCTTACCCAGTGTATTTCCATACAGAAAGGAGAATAAGTTGTATATGGATATAAGGTATCTTTATATCAATATACTGCATTCATTGTATATTGAGATTGTATATGAATAAAACCGCCCAAACCTCTACGTAAAAAAGCTTTATATTGGTAAAATACATAGACAACATCTAAAAGTTCGTGGGAAAGAATTGTTTATTTCTATTGATTAACTTGTTTACTTGTATGTTCCACAGCTTTCTGTGTGCCATCAATTTGTCTTTTACGGATGGTTTGTTTCCTTTGTATCTCATGCACTGGATTGGTGACAGCCATTTCCTGCACTGGTCTGTCAGAGCTCAACTGCACTGTCATCTCTGAGGCTGGCAAGAACATGTTTTCCAGTAACAGCAGCAGAGCTCTGGGTGTCCTTTTGTTTTCCTCTAGTAATTTCCTCACTTTAATCCTTCCTCCATTCAATTGATTTTCTGCTAACTCTTATCACATACTTTCACCATATTTTCCAGATGCTCAGATTAAAACAATATCTGTGGGAACAATTTGGTACTATAGTATTTTGATGGACTAGTGTGTGCCTAGGATGGAAGAGGCTAACTGATCACTAGGAATTTATGCAAGTCAGATCTTGTTCAATCCACGCTCATGTGATAATTTTTAAATTCTGGGCAATAACATTTCCTTCCCACAAGTTTTATTCCTACTGGTGAATAATGGATTATTCGTCTATCTTTTCTTAAAAGTTAGTTCTCTCTATCTCTCTCATTCATTTTTAAAAAATCAAATTAGAAAAGTACTCATCATGGCAAGTAGTTTTAATTACTGACCATGCTGATTACAACATTGCCAACCTCAACATAACCTTCTGCACTGCTTCTGCTTCTTGTATTAGTCTCCTCTGTTCATAAGTCCATTTATTGGCTCAGGCCTTGTGTATACTTACTTATAACTGTGAGACTCAATCTCCCGGGGGGTCAATTTAGTAGGTGTAGTAGCGACCTATTAAATCGACTGCTGATTTGCACTCATATTGGCTCTGGTGCACCACCAGAGTGAGAAGAATAAGGGGATGCTGTGGTAAGTCAAACTAAGGTATGTTGGCTCCAGCTGCTCTATTCAGGTAACTGGAGTTGAGTATGTTAGTTTTGACATTGTCCTCTAGTGTAGGTCTGGCCTCAGTCTCAGATTAGCTTCATGGACTATTCTCAGGGAGTGGGACAGAGCTCTTTGTAGGTCTCATGTGGAAGTTAAAACCTCATACTCCATCTATTTACTTTGGATTCATGAAGGGCTACGATCAGCCTGCTGGAACGAGAACCTGTGCTTCAGACTCAGAATATTGCAATCCTCAGACCCAGCACTACATGTTGCTGAATGTCTCCTCTGAGACAGACATTCAGCAACTAGCAGGAGTAGGTATTTAGGTCACCAAGCCATTTCCTCTGGCAACCGACTGCAGATGAAATGAGTGTAAACCACCCCACCCTCAGCCACACTCTTACCTGGAACATACTTTTCATACAGTGCCAGTCTTGCATTTTGTCTGAAAAAGAAAGGAAAAACTGAGCTGGAAAAATGTTCTCCCTGCACTATGTCTACTTCCTTAATGTCTAGCAGTCTGAGCCACATGCAGTTGGAAATGGAAACTATGGCTATATGACTAGACTATTACAATTGCATCCACAAGTACAGTTTTATCTAGCTTCTGCTGAATTTTTCCCCTTTAAATTATATTTCAGTTCACCACTGATGGCAGTAACCAGAATATAGGCCAGATGGAGTTTAATCTAGAGCTTGGAGAAAGCTATTTGGGGTGAAAATGATCCTTGTTTTAGTGCTGCTGGGCTTAAGGCAAGCAGAATAGAGGAAAAAAAGGAGAAGTGCTCATTTGGTTGAGGATCAATGTTTGTATTTGTGCTTTTTTTAAGCCATGGTATGAATATTATGTTTGCTAGGTTACAGCACCCTCATCAAATGTAAATAAAAACCAGGCCACAGTGTTTGTTTTTACAATGTGTATAGTCGTACTGGACTACAAGTGGAGCCTCTATAGTCTGGCACTATCTGGTTCAGCAACATATGTGGTCTGGCATGATTTTAGTCTGCTTATCTTGGGTGTGGCCAAGTTTCTCATTGTCCCATAAAGTTTGTTTACAGCTACCAGTCCTGGCACTGTGTTCTGTGCTATTATTTAGCTCTAATTTACCCCCTACATGTCTTCTAAGAGCCTGGTAAGCCATGGAAATGTTGGTAATACTGATAGACAATAATGACCTCTCATGGTTGGGCAAATTCTTTGGTTTGGCAGTGGTTAGGTCCCCAGGGTGCTGAACTAGAGAGGTTAAAAATGTAGTAAAAACATAAACAGCTGTAATTGGCTCAGACCAGAGGTCCATCTAGCCCAGGGTCCTGTCTTCCAACAGTGGCCAAAGCCACTATAGGATCCAAAATATTAAGTATGTGAGCAGCAGCATCTATAGTGGGGGAGTCAGAGTGATCCAGGAGTTAGGATGCTAGCATGGGAGTTGGGAGATCCAGGTTCAGTTTCCTAACCAGTCACAGGCTTCCTGTGTGACTTTGAGCAGGCCACTTACTAAAGTTTCTTTCTCATAGTTCACCCTCTTAAAATCGGGACATTTGGGGAGATAATTGTTAGATGCTCAGATACGACAATGTCCATAAATTCTGAAGTCCATACCTAGGCAAGACAGTGGGTGAGAGCTGCATGACCTTGTTATCGGACACACTTTTGACTGTGGTCAATGGCAACATTTCCACTGACTACTGGGAAGAGGTGTGGACCCCATGCCCTTTGAATGTGCACAGAGTTTGCCAGAGTTTGAGTATGTTCACTGAAGTTTGAATTTTGTGTGCTGATCCTACATTTCTTGCATACCTAAAGTCCAATTGAGTTTAGTGGGATTTTTGGTTCTGTGTGTATTGGGTCATTTTAAACAACTTGCCCTTCAGTTTCTTCCTCTGCAGTATGTTGTTATCTTTACTGGCCTCTGGATAATATAATGGACAGGCATGCTGTCATTTTGTTGTTCTGATTTAATTCTTCATGCTTTCTGTTACTCCCTCCTTCACTGGCATGCCTTCTTGCTAAGAAGCAAAAAGCTGATATGGAAATATAAATTAGCCTTGTTCTGAGTGCAGAACATAGCTGGGTTAGACAGCAGTTTTTCTACTCTTTTAAAAAAAGAGAAAATTAAGTCAACCTAACTTAGGTCGGCATACAGCTACCATAATAGTGACATCACTTGTACATGTCTACACTTTATTCTTTTTGTGGGATGTGCACATCTTCACCAGGTGCACTTGTATCAATTGTTCTGTCAGAGTGGCACATTGTGGGACATCTTCTTAATGCCAGTAGCTGTTGATGTAAGCAATACCGTGTCTACGCCATAAGCGGACCTGGGCCAGATGCAGTTCTCCAAGGTTAACCGCTGGTGCTCTGCTGCTGCTTTATTTACCTGCACATCTACAGATACAGATGTTTGCAGCTCCTTTTGGCTGTGGGATCACAGTTCCTCACCAATGGGAGCTGTGGGAAGCTAACCCTGGTAAACGGCTTCCATCTTATTGCCCACTCCTGGTCTACATTGATACTGTATTGACCTAATTATGTAAACATTGGCTCTACAACTACCATGGAGATGGAGTTATTAAGCTGATGTAGCAGGACAGTTGCATCAACAGGAACAAAATTTTAGAATAGACTATTATTTTATCTGCCTTCCGTCGACCTAACTCTGTAGTGTTGTCCAAGCCTAGGAAAATCATGGACCCGTCACAGATCTGCATGGTGACATAATTTTTATAGCTCTTCACAGCTACAGCCACAGCAGGATGAGCTGATTTGGCTAAAGACTGTCCATCTTTGTCCAACACAGATAATGGAGAGGTGTGCCAGGCTTTGAAATGAAAGAATTGTATGTGAGATGTTTTTCCTCATGGGAAAAAATTCAACATATCACTATAATTATTAGAGGGGTAGCCGTGTTAGTCTGAATCTGCAAAAGCGACGAAGAGTCCTGTGGCACCTTATAGACTAACTGAAGTGTAGGAGCATAAGCTTTCGTGGGCAAAGACCCACTTCGTCAGATGCATGTAGTGGAAATTTCCAGAGGCAGGAATAAATATGCAGGCCAGGATCAGGCTGGAGATGACCAGGTGGATCCAATCAAGGAGGATGAGGCCCACTTCTAGCAGCTGATCTGGAGGTGTGAATTCCAAGAGAATAGAAGCTGCTTTTGTAGTTAGCAAGCCATTCACAGTCCTCCTTGATTAGATCCACCTGGTCATCTCCAGCCTGATCCTGGCCTGCATATTTATTCCTGCCTCTGGAAATTTCCACTACATGCATCTGACGAAGTGGGTCTTTGCCCACGAAAGCTTATGCTCCTACACTTCAGTTAGTCTATAAGGTGCCACAGGACTCTTCGTCGCTTTTACTATAATTATTAGGCTTTTAGCAGCCTTTTTTGCTGTGTTTCTTACATCTTAGAGTGGGGTGGGCAAAATGGCCTCCACAGGTCCAGCTTGAGGGGGTTCTGCCACTCCCTTACCCCAAGGCCAATCAGGGCCTAGGGACAGGGGAGCATGAGGCACTTAGAAGCAACTCTGGTGGTTGACCTTAAGTGCTGAGCACTGGAGGGCAGGGAGTGAAAGACTTCGTGCTCCCCCTGCCCCCAGACCCTGAAGTACATGAAGTCTCCTCCTACCATGCAAGGGGCTCTGAGTCAACCACCAGCTGCCTCTCAGCTGACGGGTGACTCTAAGCGCGGTGCTCGCTTTCAGGGTGGGGGCAGACTTTGTGTGATCTTTCTGCCCCCAGGTTCTGATTGACCTGGGGGCAAGGGAGGAGTGCACGAAGTCTCCTCCCATTGCCAGGGGCATGGGCGCCTAGAGGAAACTGCCAGCTATTCAGAACAGCTGGTGGTTCTCTTGGGTGGGGGTGGGGGGCAAAGACTTCACATGCTCCTTCTTCCACAGACCTGTGGGAAGGGAAGTGCAGAAGTGTCCTGGCCCTGCCCCTTCCACCTGAGGCCCTGTCCCTTCCAAGACAGCCCGGGGCCACTTCAGAAATTTTTGATGTGGCTTCTGGTCAAAAAGTATTGCCCACCCTTGCCTTAGAGAGTATAATATGGAGAGTATATTGGCTAGATATTCCAATTAACTTGTGATAAACAAAACAGTCAATGTAGTTTTTCCCGATGCAAGGGGAGAGATGGAGGTGAGTACAGTTGCTTGCTATATTTCTGTAGTACTCATGTCAGTGTATTTTTAATACAAAAGATCCAAACCTTCCTACTGGTCTGCATTAGAGAGGCTGGGGGAGTAAGGCATAGTTACTGTACCTTGAAGAAGGGATTTTCTAGCCCCTTAGCTAGTTAGAATATATGGGATGCATCTATATTATAATAAAAAACCTGCATTGCCAAGTCTCAGAGCCTGGATCAACTGACTGTGGCTTGTGGGGCCAAAAATAGCAGTGCAGACATTTGAACTCAGGCAGACATCTGAGACCTACTCCTCCGTAAATGGAGTTTCAGAGCCTGGGCTACAGTCTGAGCATGAATGTCTACACTGCAATTCTTGGCCATGTGAGCCCAAACTCAAGTCACGTGACCTAGGCCAAGAGTCTTTGATTACAGTACTGCTGACATACTGTATGTGGCTAGCGTTAACACATGCTAACTGGCTCGACTTAATCCCTGCTCACTCTTGGTGACATTCATGCCCGGGGCCAGCTCAAGGTTTAGGTATCATAAAGTATCTGGCCTAGCAAGGGTAGTGTGGTGCCAGTCATAAAGCTGGCAATCCCCACTCTGAATGGCTGGTTGGCTTAAGCACCCCGACCCTTTTGGTTTGCTTTTAGTATCTCAATATGTACCTAAAAATCATATGAACCTGCACTGACTTGTTTGTCAAAATCAGGAAAGCCTGTATAGATTAGTATCGTTGTGAGGCAAGTCTAATCTTCTTGTTGTGGGTTGGGTGTAACTGTTGCCTTTCATTTAGGATGAATATAAAGAAGAAACTGAAATATCAGCAGTCTCCAAACATAAAACACAGGCTTGTCTCCATGGCCAAAACAAATATTACTCAGAAATGTGAATGACCTGGACAGACATTCTTCCTGGACATTGTTTTTTGGGTTGGAGGTGGGTGTGGAAGAGGCAAAACAGACTGAGGATCTGTCTACACTGCATCATCATGAGGACTATGGGGATGTGAATTGCAGAATATATCAAAATATTGGACTCTAACTGTCCTTCAGTCATGAATTAAAAGGTACCTAGTACCAGAAAATACTTGACTCAATCATCAATTTCTTTTTCTAAATGGAACAACTTAGAAGACCCCAAATAATGGTTAACTGCTTGGATCAAAAGGGGTAAGTAACATCAGAGTAATTTCTTCTTGCCATTTTCAACACACGTTTTAAATGTGTTTTATCTAAAATCTCTGACTTTATGTGAGGAAAAACACCTCAAAAATCCCAGACATTAATCCTGAATCAAGACAAGTTTCATCACTCGGACATTTTTGTCTCAACCTAATATTCACAAGAACTTACTCTCGTGCTGTGGCCATATCCCCTGTAGCTGGATCTTATGGTGTTAGACTGTTAAAGCTTGGCAGATGACATCATAAAGAGAGTGAGAATATTATTAAAGGGAAATGCAGACAAATCATTCATGCAATGAGTAGTCCAATTCGGAGAGTTAGTTAGAAGTAAATAACTGATAGATGAACTTTTCTAAATGAATTCCAGTTTGTATTCATGTATCCTTGAAAATACTGCACTCTTTGCTCCGTAACTTTCACTTCATTATGGAATTTGAATTATTGTATTCAAAGTATATTAAAATGAAGGTTTTTTTTTTAAAATATGGCACTTTATGAGTGTGAAATATTTTATTTAGATTTTTTAAAAGCACAGATTATGAAATAGACTATTAATTTCTGTCCAACTGTCTTAATGGAAGATCTCAGAGGTTTTCATTAATTTGGAGAAACTAAATGGGCAATGGAGAACATCTCATTGTAATTATTTCTATTAAGAATGGCATGATACTAGAATCTCTTTGCCATGGGATAGATCAAACAGCTCTCCATACTGACAGTGTGTACCCTGATATTGATTTTCTTTGTACACTGGACTGAAATCATCAGAAGTGTTGAATAGTTGCCCAACAGACAGCTGAGAAATGTTTTTGAATGAACATATGCAATAGTGAAAATCTACTGCAAGTACATAAGTCTTTTTTCTGTCAAGACATTGGTCCCAAATTTCAGAAAAGGCCAAGTTTAGTTAAGGTGTGCCATTCATAGATTTGTGGGGAATGATATAATTTATTCATGCATCAGCAAATTACACTTTCTGAAAATGAATGTGTTAAAAATGAGAGGTGACAGTTTTAAGATAATTTATTAGTTAATTAACTGCACAAAACCTGTAGTTACTCGTTTGGTTTAGTAAGGTGGCCTGCAAAACAAACAAATGGTATTGTGCCCTTTTTAGTTTATTTCACAATCTAGAGGAGATCTTGAAAGGATTTAGGGTTTTTTAATTACAGAATTGTAATGAAGGACAGTTTTTTCCCCTTCCCTTGTCAAGAGAGCTAGAAAAGGAGCTTTCTCTGCTCTCAGTTTTAGAGGTTGTGAATATCTTTTCCCTCAAGTATTTTTTCAAAGTGTTTTGTCAGGTGTTTTAGTAGGGAACAAAAATGAGCTACTTTCAGAGGTTTAAGTCTGACCCAAGCCCTTTCTCCTGTTGCTCAGGCTCCATTCACTTGTATCTTATCAGGCAAGAGCTCCAATGAGTCACCAAGGAAAGATAAAGAAGGCAAAATCTAAACGTACAGTCTGCAACCATTGCCTTGAAGGTAATTCCAGTTTAACCCTGGTGGAGGCACCGCCAAATAAATCCATGAATGAGCCTCAGGTTGAGAGATGACTCAGTCACTGCAGAGGGGCTGGTCTCTTCTGGCAGGGATCCTCTTCAGGCAGGAACCAGGCTGCTTCAGTCCCAGAATTTCCCCTCACTGCGAAGGGGTGCAGGGCTCAAGTTGCAGGCCACACAACTGCACCAAAATTCAAACTATAATCTCCTAGCCCAGCATTCAGACCCACACAGCAGGCAGCAGCCCTGAACTCGCCATTAGAGCAGAGCTGACCATGCGGTGACTGGTCTCACCCAGGGAGCTGGAGAGCCAACTCAGCCTGGCTGGGGAAGCCTCCCAGCAAACTCCACAAACTGGGAATCAACAGTGGATACATAAAACCCAGCTGAGGGATCCTGCCGTCAGGTCCCTAGAGGCCAGTTCTCAGGGGAAACCCTGCATGCAGGCCTGGGGCTTACTAGCTCCCACACACTCAGTCCTCCCCTTGCCCTGCTGGCTCCAGTTTTAAACTGAAAGCTCTTTGGATTTGGGCCTGCCTTCAGCTGTGTTTGGTTACAGCTGGTCAAGCAATGTAAGTGGAACAGCTTTCCACTGAAAAGTGCACTTTTGTTGAAATCAAAGCATTTTGTGGTACGCTGATTTTAACAAAACATGTGAAGGTGGGGTAAAAGTCAATTTCATTTGAACTTTTTAATTGCATTGTAGAATGTCTAATAGTCCTGAATTGATTTTTTTTTTAATTTTCATTGTGTGGGTAATTTGAAAATGCTGACTTTTCATTCCAGATCAGAATGAAAAATAATAAAAATATTGGAGTACTCTGCTGGACAGAAATGCCAGTTCCTGACTTGCTCCAGTTGGGGAAGAACCTAGCATAATTTGAACACCACCATTGTCTAAATAATGAATTCAAGCTCATCCAATTTATAATGTAAAAACCAAGCAAAAATGCACCTAAAAGCCCTTCTGAAAAGACCTTTCTTTTGACATCATAATGAAGAAAAAAAGTACTAACAAGTTTTTTCCATTGCAGGTAATCTTTTCAGGATACAGATAAAGGGTGTGTGTATGGGGGAGAATAGAAAACACCTAGTGACTCTTACAGGATTGAAAGAATAATGATTTCAAAAGAGAAAATGTAATCTATGGAGCTGTTTTACCGTATAGCAATTCAAGGTTAGATTTTCTTTCATGAAAGCTTGAGATTTCATGAGACATTCAACTGTCACTGCTTAATTAAAGCAAAGTGAATGAATTTTGTGCTGCTCAGTTTGCTGATAGTTAAGGAAAAAAGTCCCTTTCTATCCACTGTGGATCAGACACAATCTATGGTTGTAGTCCTCCAACTCCTCTACATACAAAACTCCCAGTGTAGACAGTTAAAATAGGACTAATAAGGTCAGTCATTTCTGAACCTCCTGAAGGAGGCTGCAATGATTCTGAAAGATGGCTGGTAACAGCATTTTTCATTTCAATGTTTGTTACAAATGTTAACA
The DNA here is from genome assembly GCF_049634645.1 of Pelodiscus sinensis. Taxonomy (NCBI): domain Eukaryota; kingdom Metazoa; phylum Chordata; order Testudines; family Trionychidae; genus Pelodiscus; species Pelodiscus sinensis. The sequence goes on from NC_134723.1 coordinate 16,400,902, forward strand.
ACTGACAACATCATAATTTGCCTTTTGCAGAAATCTGGGGATGTTCTTATATCATTCATGCATTAAAATGTTACACTTTTTGATAATGAACCACATAATAGTGGTTCCAAATGAGGTGTATGGTTGACCAGTCAGTTTTGTAATGCTGAGGTTCTACTGTATTTACTTTTTAGTTCACTTCTTTTTCTACCCCCAGCTCCATATAATCTGACTCCAAAAGGTTTATCTTCTCATTTTCTTCAAAGACAATCTACCCCTCTTGCAACTAGTTTCTATGTGAGATCATAATGAAAGTCACAATTTCCAATGTTCTGTTGAATGAAGTCTAATACTGAAGTGGGAAAACATACTACATGCAGTCCACCACAAATTGTGTTCAGGGAGATAGTTATATTAGATTTACACTAAAATTCTTCTATTCAACGAATCTTACTATTAATGAAGGGATATTTGAGATCCATTTTCCTCTAGTGTTGTGTTCCCAAAATTCCCATTGTCAAGTATATGTACATTTACAAGGGAGTGCAAATCTCAGACCTGTCCTAGTTCTATAACCACTGAGGTTGTAAACAGGAATTTATGCACCTATGTGCTGGTTTTAACATCCAAACATTGGATTTGGACATCCTGTCGTGTCCACCTATGGAAATTGGGCTCCAATAACACATTTCTTCAGCGGAGGTGAAATGAAGGCATTAAATAATAACTAACTCATGCTAGTAACAATGATGTCTTCCACACAAAATATCTTTTGAGATAGAAATACTGTTATCTCCCAGTGAGTTTTTGTTTGTCTATTTAGAGTATAAGATCTTTTGGGAACAAGGACTCTGTGTCCTCTTCTGTGGCTTGTACAGCTTCCTATACAATGCTAGTGCTTAACAAATAATGTGACATAAAACTACCACAAGGAAAAGAATTTGTCAGCTTCTTTATATCACAACTAAATGGGGTCTTGTCAGAGTTCCACAGCAGGTAACATTGCAGAAGAACAGTGCTTAGAAAATAGCAACCAAGCAGGGTGCACAATGAAGTTAATGTTCCTCAGAGTCACCACTTGGATTTTGGGTTTATTGTCCACGCTGAAGCAGAGTCCAATGCAGCCTAAATGAGTGAAGTGTGCCTGCACTGCTGAGAGTCTTGCTCACAGTAACTGTTCCTCATTGGTGAAGAGTGGGCCTGGCACAGGCACAGGCATTGCCAGCAGCCCACCAATTCGCATAAAACGTTTTCTCACATTTTTATGTTGATCATTCTTTTCCAGGTCATCAGCATTCACTTCTTGATGTGTCCCTCCATCAGTTGCAACAGGCTTAAATTACCAGAGAGAAAAGCCTATTAGGAATATAGTACATATAATCACACTTGAGAGGCACCCACTGTTGTTAATTCAATAATCATAGGCATAAATCACAGGCTTAATATACAAGTGGTTAATCCCATCTCTCTCTCTCTCTCACACACACACACACACACACACACACACACACACACACACACACACCCCCCATGGGCAAAGAAATATCAAAATATACCCAGAATTGAATGCATATGACGATACCTACATGCGCTCTTGGAAGTCCTTCGTATGCTGTCTTTATTTATTTATTTATGTTAAGGACTATATATATATTAACCTGAACCCTGTGATTACAGTAGAAATGCCATACAGCAGGGTTTCATTGACCTTTATGTGAAATATCTGATCAGCATTAGCTAGTTTCCAGGGTTTTACTGTGCCAGCTTGAATGGGTAGTTCTAAGACTTAGCTGGGAATTATAAAAGTAGTTAGTGCACCTGACCTAGCTCTTGCAAAATTGTTATGATTATTTACCAGGCACAAAAGAATCACACACTTTTAATGCGAATTGAAAAAAATGCCATAGTTTAGTCAGTCAAAAAGGGTTAATTGCTACAAGATAGGTAGAGTTTTGCAAGGCTACAACAAAAGCAGCTGAATTACAATTAGTATATACATGTACAACTGCAGTAAGAACCTGTTGATAACCCCAATGTCTGAACTTAGACAACCATTTTCAAACATCTCTAGGATTTCCTGTATGCTTTTGTTCACTGTTAGGTTAAACCTGACGTGTTCTAAGAAATCATCTTCTGTTGACCTCTTCAGTTGTTTAAGACAATTTTTACTGTTATTGACATCGTTTTTTCCATCGGTGAGAACACTTAACAGCATTTCTGCATATTTGTAATGAAATATAATGGCTTTCAAATAACTACTAAGTCTTCTACAAAGTTACACATTCTACAAGGCATTTTTGGTGTTTCTTAGCTTCTATGGGGCTCATGTGTTCTCTATGTGCCATGGGCACCGGGAGCAGGAGGAAGTGTGTGTCCTGCACACGCTGCTTGTGCTACAAGCACAGCCCAGAAAGCAGGAAGCCTGCTCAAGGCTCCTGCTCGGCTGCAGACTGGATCTGGCCCAAGGGCTGTATTTACATTCAAAGACTCAGATTTTCAAAGGTTTTAAATCTTAACAGTCCAGTTTGACACCTGAAAGGAGTATGATTTTTCAGGAAGAAATGCTCTCTGAAAACCAGAAGTTTGATCTTCAATTTTAAAAGCTTACAATGTCGCTTAAAATGGCCACAATTGTGTCTGCATTTCATTGGGTTTCTAATTTGCTATAGAAATAAAGGGAAAACAACCAACAAAATTTCTTTCCCTATACTTACTCCATAGTTTAGTTGTCAGATGCTTACCTTTTTGCTGATAAAAAATGGGTACCACTTTGTTTGTGGTCTTTGTTTAGGACGTGTAGGCTTTGTGAAGAGAAGATTGGTCTTGATGAGTGATTTTGGAGGCAGTTCACCAAAAACTGAATCTAGGACTAAAAGCCAGTAACAAATTCATTAGGCAATTAACAAATTAATGTTTCTGTTACCATCAGACAGAACTTACAACCAAGTTTTCAGCTCAAGGTGATCACCACAGGAGAAATGGTCGTGCAGTGTTGTTGAAATGAAGAGACTGACAAACCTATAATTATATTGGCAGTTTCTGAAAACATTGCCAGGTTTGTGCTTCAGAAGATTATTGAACTGATGAGTGGGGTAAGTCTCACTGTGGAGTGAGGAGGCAAGAGGTGCAATTTTTTAAAATCTGTTTGTTAAAAGTAACCAACCAAACAACTTTTCTTCCTTAGTTCCATTCCTATTTGAGGCACCCAATCATGGTGTGGCAGCATCTCTGGCACAAGAGTTCAGAAGTGTGAACTAATAAGGGTCGTGTATGCACTCTTTATGCCTGCAGACCTGCCTATTTGGCATAAACGGGTTGCTATATGGCCTATTTCATCCTCAGTCACCTTCTAACACAATTTGACAGTGGAACATTGTGTCCCATTTAGTCAGTCATTGAGGTTGGCTATTGATTATTAGTCTTGTTATTTGGTTATTTAGTTTAGATACGTAGTTTAAAACAAAAATAAAGAAATTAAAAAGCAACAAAATGTTCATTTCTTTTCCTTCCTTTTCTTTCTTCAGTGAGGCTAGTCAGTTACCATCCTGCAGGAAAGTCATTCCCTTTACCGATGGATACGATCCTTGGCTTTTTTGTTTCAGGGATTCTCGTGTGGTCTCAAAGTGTGCCGTCTGCAGTGCTTTTAAGAAGTACACTCAGATCCAGAGGACGTAGACTAACTCTTTTTTCATGGAAAAATCTCTGAAACTTGAACTCCCTCCTACACTTCCACCACAACTTGAACACCCAATTCACCAAACTCTCGAACACTCCCACAGCAACCTCAATTTCCTGAGCATCAGGGTCAGTTTCAGCAATGGATCTCTATAACTAAATACAATAAACCCATGGATCACCACACCTACCTTCATAGATCCAGTAATCCCCTCAAACACTCCAAGAAATCTGTTATCTACCACCAGGCATTCAGCCACCATTGAAAATGAGCATAAGAAAATGTTCAGGGTACAAACCTTAACATATTTAGAACTGCCTTCACCAAACCAGGACACATCACCATACAGAGAGATCACATTTTGGAATGAGCCATCCAAATACACTCAGGAGAACCTTTTTCAATACAGAAAATAAATACATTTCAGTTCCACAATCCTAGTTGTCAACTGCCTCTTCACATTGGAACCAATATGAGATATCCTTAAACAATTACAAACTATGCTTGATATAGACCATGTCCTGAAAGAAATCTTACCTGCATTTCCCAAACTCAGCAACCTCATAATCAGAAGCCAGTTTCTTAACAACTGTCTTGTGAAACCCGCAATTATACTCTTGAGAGAGCTCACATGGAAAAATGCTTAAAGACAAAATCAGCACATCACTTGATGGTGAACGTTCTTCATAAAATTATCACTTTATAGCTGCATGGTGCTCATCCTCAAAGGAAACCTGGACAACTTCTTCAAAAGATGACCTTGGGGAACTTACACCCTTAACTTTATACATACTACAAATCATCGTTTTAATGCACTTATTGGATTTATGACTCATGTGAACAAGCTGTAGCCCGCTAATCTCTTTTTCTTTTTTTGTCCTATGACTGAAGAGTGTTAACAGGCTACTTAACCTTATGCTAAACCAGTGGTGGGCAAAATATGGCCCAACGGGCTGGATCTTTCCCACAAAGCCACAAGAAACTGGCCAATGGGAGCTGCCCAGCCCAAGTTTGCAGTGCTGCAGGCACCATGCAAAGAACCCCTCTGGGCACCTCATCCCCAGAGCTGGCTGCTTTGTTTGGTATGCAGGGGTATGGAAAGCAGGGAGCCTGCTTCAGGGTTCCACTGGGCTGCTGGCTGGGAGCTGCCTGAAGTAAGCATCTCCTGGCCAGAGTCTGCACCTGGAACCTCAACCCCTTCCCCCTGCATCTCTGTCCCAGGTCACAGCCCAACTTCTCTCCACCTCTGTTCCTGCACCGATACTCCCTCTCAATCCCCTTCTCCTAACGACAACCCAAATCCCTGCACTACTACCCCAGGTCTCAATCCCCTCCCAGATCCTGCACCCACTCCTGCATCCCTTCTCCAGGTCACAATCATCTCTTGCACCCATTTCTTCCACTCCAGTCCCCTACCACAAACTCCCTTCACACCCAACCTCCCTCCCAGACCCCACGCTGCCTTCATTAATAATATGGAAAAATGCAGCCCCTGACCACTTACCAAACACTTTTAATACCCACCCCTCCCCAATCAAAAATTATTGCACATCTCTGTGCTAAACAATCTGCATTTAGCTCTAATGCTCTAAGTACCTGTCCTAGATCTGAGGAAGAGCTCTGTGTAGTTCAAAAGCTTGTCCTTCTCATCAATAGACATTTGTCCATCAAAGATATCACCTCACTTACCTTGTCCTCTCTAGAAGACCCAAGTCAGACTCTGACCTACCTGACCTAATGTTGGGAGCTCTTGTGACGCAGAGCTCTTTACTCCCCTAAGAAGAACAAAACCTTCCAAGCTCAACTGTTGGAGTAGTCAGGCACTCCTGCTGCTCTCCGAATCAAGGCTACTCAGACAACTCTTCAGCTGTGATCTCAGCCTTTCATCCTCCTTTCCAAGCTTCTTTGGAATTTCTCATGCAACTCATTTCTTAAAGGTACATATCCATGGATTAGGGAAATACCACAAATACCACCTTCTTGGGACTTTCTTCACTTATGGAGCCTCCTTTTGAACCTCTGGCTTCTTGCTCCCTCCCTCATTTATCAATTAGTGGCATTTCTGATGCCACACACTTTAGCATATAGGCTGAGTCTATACTACAAGCGTCTTCTGCAAGCAGAAATGCAAATAATGCTCATTTGCATATGTCACACTCATTTGCCTTTCCTCTTCGGATCCCTTTTGCAAAAAAAGAGCTGTGTAGATGGCTCCTTTTTGTACAAAAAACCCTTTTTGAGCAAGAGCCATTTTTTCTCAAAAAAATGAGTATATAAAGATTTCTTACATCAATAATTTCTGCCACCAAGCTAGGTAACTCTTTACTCCTACCAGGGCCCAAGCTACTTTGGCAGCATGCTTCAGCAGAGTCCAATCATTGGTGCTCCACAAAATGTCCATGTGGTCCTCAGTATGCACATTGAGCAACCATTTACCACTAGTGTGACATCTAGAGTAGATGCCAAACTTAGAAGATCAAGTCGGCAGTCCATGTTCAAATTGACTCTTAGCTGAACTCTTATGCAAGAACTTCTGAACTCTTATACAAGATGTGCGGCTGCATCATAAATGGGATCCAGGTGGACCAAAGATGTCAAAGAACAACATTTACAAGGTTTGTACTTGCATGTTTTATAGAACATCTAATCTTAACTACTTAGGATACAGACTATAGTGTTCTATCCTGCTGTCTTCACACAAGCAAAACCTTCTTTGATTTCATGGGGAAATTTACAGCAGAATAGTGAATACTTGGAAAATTCAGTTTATTTGCTAGCATTTCCTTTTTCTAACATTACATTTTAGCTTAGACTGTGATAAGTGAACAGCTTAATAGATTTCATACATGCTTTCTCAGCCATTTCTTGGTGAACAGATGGCTTTTCAGAAGGATCAAACTTGGTTGCAGAATGTGCAGTATCAGATCTATCAAAACATTTATCTCTTTCACCAGAATCACTGTCTTCATTCATTTTTAACATCATTCCTTCAGGAAGGATTTCTTCATCCAAGTCAGTTTCATACAGTTCATCATTGTGTCTGGAAAAGAACAGTGTGTGACTAAAGTCTTTAGTTTGAAATGATTGTTACATTTTCTTAGAAAAGGCCTTATTACTGAAAAATCTCGAATACTTCCCTTTTCAGTAGATTCGCTAAACACTGGCATGGTTCTGATTTGAAATGCATATAGTATCTGACGGAATGAAATTGAGTCTGCTTAGGAATTTTTATCACAGAAGTTCATTATAGAAACCAAGAGAAGAAGTGGGAACATTTTAGGGCCTGATCCAAAGGCCATGGAAGTACATAACGATGCTTGGCTTATAATTTCAATATTAAAATTGCCATTAGGGGTCTGAGACTTCCTGGTCTATGTGCAGGTGCATAATAAAAGAGAAGGTGTACAGGGCCTCCACTTCCACCCTCTTGTATGGGCAGAATCTGACCCTCCAGACTCCCTTAAATGCTTGGGAAGAGAATGGCACTAATGCTCTGAGCACTGAATCCACCAGTTAGTGCAGTTGGCTGGCTGCGTGCAGGGGGAGAGTAAGCTGTTCCTTACAAAGGGTTGTATTAATGACTGTGCAACCACTGCCAGCCTGGGAGTGATAGGAAGAAGTCTGCCTGCTTAAGATTACATGCCTACTGGTGGTTTCACTGGGATGGGATAGCTTTGTGTGACTATGCTTAAATGGCACAGATGAGCCCTAAATGATTAAATAATAAGATGGTTCATCCAGTTTCCAGTTCTTTGGGGGGGAACGAGGGGAAGTGTTGAGCGTGGTAACATTGGAGAATTGAAAGTGAGTCTGTTAGATAAGGGAGTTAGTGTATAGGTGGGAATGAGCTAATTCTTGGCAAATGGTATTGTGTGGGGTGGGAATGTTGCCTTAACTTGCAATTTCCTTGTTTTTTAGTATGTGCATAGTTATAAGGGAAATACACTTGAGAAACGTCGGCTCTGACGTGAGGTTTTTTTGTATTTGAATATATAATTCTAGAAATTTTCCTTGAGAATGCACCATGGAATTTCATTAAATTTTGGCGAGATATATCCTGCTCTAACCCTACCCTTCCCATTGACTTCAATGGAATTTGAAATAGTAGAATGGAATTTATGGGTCTATCTGATTAGGGACATTTCATGGTTCTAATCTATGTTTTAATTAACCTTGTGCAGCACTCACATAATGGGCCATTTGTAAGCATATGTACTTCTAATGAATACACACCATATATTTTTCTATTGAAATATTCATAACTTCTTGAGAGATAATGAATACATCATGTGCACGTTATCTTTTGCCATGTTCCCTAGTAGCAAAGAGTGAAACTTTAATCTGCAAATGAAAACACTAATAAATAAAGTGTTTCTTAATTTAATATGAAAAAGGAAAATATTTCTTGTTCGTACTTACTTTTCTGGGTTCTCCATTTATTCATATGTTTCTTCCTGGCCGATAGCCTAGTATCTAGTGACATACATGTCAAGTTTTAAAAAATGTAGGCAGTTTATCTGACGCGTGCAACATTATTACATCACCATATGATGACACAGTGCTTTTTTATGATGTTATGAGCACCTTTTCTGATAACATTTTTTCCCCCAATTTGAGATGGCGGCTTATGATGATTCAGATGCTGCCTACCATCTCTCTGGGCACAGAAGAAGAACCTGAGCAAAATCAAAGTGCTATAATTCCATTGTGACAGGTGTGGGGTGTGAGCTAATGCATAGAGAGAGAGTCCAGAGATAATCCATATCCCAGTGATTTCCCACCTTTTTTATACCGTAGACTGGCAAACTTATTCAAAAACTTTTGGTGGACCAATATAGAAACATTTTATTTGTATATGCATCATGGTAATTAATTTTAAGAGGTTATATATTGATTTATATTGCGTCTGTATGCACAATACATGCCATTGTAACAGATTTTTTTTAAACTATTATTCCCTCACAAAGTATTCACTTTCCACCTTAAAAATTCATACATAACACATCACTCGCAACCCAAAGTATTTTCTTTCCACCACTGTTAAAAATCATGCACAAGGTATCACTAGCTACTAGTCTAGCTAAACAGCATGAAAATGTATGACTTACTGATAAGATCACATCAGTGGGATCATTCAGGTTTTTTGCCTGACACAAGCTAGTTATACTGAGTAGTTGCATTTTGATATAATTAATGGTACGGATCATGTAATGCAAAACATTGAGAAGTTCGGGACAAAGTTTTTGGCTTGCCAAAATGTCACAATGAATTCACCCAGTGGGTAGACTCACATTCACTTCTTTTACCCTGGTTGTGAAATCAGAAAGCCATCCAGTAATCAAGATAGTGCCATCAGTACAAACTCTAACACAATTGAGTTGAGCCTGCCTGAAAAGTAACTGTCCAAAACACTGAAGATTTCTGCTCCTGTTGTGGTGGTAGGCCAGGGAAGTGCACACAGTAAATCTTCTTGCAAGTCATCTTAAAAATATAATGTACATACACTAACAGCATTGCCTTGTTTTCAATATCTGTTGACTCATCCATCTGAATTGAAAACCACGGAGATCCATTCATCCTCTCCGGCTACTTCTCCTGGATATCCTCAGCTATTTCGTCAATCCTCCTGGTAACAGTGTTTTTGGAAAGAGGAACTTGTCAAGTTCCTGTCAAGAGGAACTTGTCCTTTCAAGCTGCTGTTTTCCCCCAAACAGCTCATGGCAGATATCTTGTGCAGCAGGAAGAATCAGCTCTTCACCAATTGTAAAAGGCTTTTTAGCTTTGGCAATTCAGTGAATTACTAGAAATGACAACTTCAAAGCAGCCATGTTTGAGGGCACAAACATGGTATTGCAAAATAATTGTTTTTGTCCTTCAGATTAGCTTTTTTCTGTTCAAAGAAAGTTTTTCTTTGAGAGCAGGATGTTTAGACTCTAAGGGTTTGTCTAGACTATGCTGAAGTTTCGAAAGAGGGAATTTGCATATCTTCTTCCTATCTCAGTTTTTTCGGCAATCCCCCCTTTTTCAAAAAGCCATGTAAACCTCATCCCGCTTTCAAAAGTGAGATTGGAAGTCCTCTTTCAAAACGTCAGCATAGTCTAGACATAGCCTAGTGCCAAATTAGCTTTGAAAGTTTCATTGCTTCATTGAACAGTGTTTTAGCACATATAACACTCAACGCTTTTGGAGCCTGTGAATTGCCACATGAAATAAAACCATACTTGTGATTGAATGTTTCTTTTCTTTGTTTTTTCTCATTTTCATGGCATTGTATATCCTCTACATTGTACACAGTCTACAATGTTCTCCTCTTTATCCTTCGGAGTGTCATTGTCTTTTTTGCAGAAACACTTTCTAAAAAAGTCATCCATGGAAGTTTGCTTGATCAACTCTTAGCTGTTGTATTCAATGGAAGTGACTAGACACAGTTACCGCTGTCCAATTTAAAGTGCTAATAGCACAGTCATTGGCTAAGTGACGACATTCTTGGTGAGCCAATCATCAAGGCATAGGCGTGGCCTAGTATTGTGCTGTGGCCCGGCACTGGTCCATGGCCCAGTGGTTGGGGACCGCTGCCATATCCTTTGCATTCTATGTTGCTCTTCTCCTCTTCTGTGAGCCCTACATAGCATTATGGAAGGGGCTCTAGGACTTTTGGCAAAGCAGGCTGGGAGTGTACAGTGAGCCTGCCACTTTGCAGATCCATTGGCTAATTGCTGTTCCTCTATATGGGTATGTCTACACTACAATGTTAGTTTGAACTAACGGACGTTAGTTCGAACTAACATTCATAGGCGCTACACTAGCGCTCCGCTAGTTCGAATTTAAATCCAACTAGCGGAGCGCTTAGTTCGAACTAGGAAAACCTCATTTTACGAGGATTAAGCCTAGTTCGAACTTACTAGTTCGAATTAAGGGGTGTGTAGCCCCTTAATTCGAACTACTGGGAGGCTAGCCCTCCCCAGCTTTCCCTGGTGGCCACTCTGGCCAACACCAGGGAAACTCTATTGCCCCCCTCCCGGCCCCGGACCCCTTAAAGGGGCACGGGCTGGCTACGGTGCCCATGCCAGGTGCAAGCCTGCCAGCACCCAGCCAGCAGACCCTGCACCTGGCACAGCACAGAGCCACCCACCCGATGTCCCCCAGCCCACCCCCTGTTCCCGGGACCAGGCTGGCGGCTCCCGGGAGCTTGCCCGGGACCGCAAGAGGTGGGCACCTTCCTGGGCTAGTGCAGACATGTGGACTTCGTCCACGATCTCTGCACTAGGCACAGGAAAGTGGCCATCTAGGGCAGGAGAGCTGCCAGCCTGGCCACCCAGGAGCAGGTGTGTATGAAAATCAAGGTGGTCCACTGATACCCCCGACCCTGAGCCCTGAGCTTACAATGGCCGTCCTGGGTCAGACCAAAGGTCCATCTAGCCCAGTAGCCTGTCTGCCGACAGCGGCCGACCCTAGGGACCCTGGAGGGGATGGACTGAAGACAGTGACCAAGCCATTTGTCTCGTGCCATCCCTCTCCAGCCTTCCACAAACTTTGGGCAGGGACACCACTCCTACCCCCTGGCTAAGACTACTCCATGGACCCAACCTCCATGACTTGATCTCACTTCCCTTTAAACTCTGTTCTAGTTCCAGCCTTCACAGCCTCCTGCAGCAAGGAGTTCCACAGGTTAACTATTTGCTTTGTGAAGAAAAACAACTTTCTGTTACTAGTTTGAAGCCTGTTACCCATTCCTTTCCTTTGGTGTCCTCTAGTCCTCCTTTATGGGAACTCATGAAGAACTTTTCTGAATGCACCCTCTCCACGCAACCCCTGCTTTTAGAGACCTCTATCCTGTCCCCGCTCCATCTCCTCTTTTCTAAGCTGAACAGTCCCAGTCTCTGTAGCCTCTCTTCATCTGGGACCTGTTCCCAACCCCTGATCATGTTAGTTGCCCTCCCCTCTCCCAGCCTTTCTCTTCCCCTCTCCCACCTCCTTTTCCGAGTCTCCCCCAGTTTTGTTCAATAAAGACAGAATCAATGTTGGAAGAAACGTTATCTTTATTTTGTACATCAGGAAGGGGGGCTAGGGAAGGGTAAGTGGAAGGAGGTGAGGGAGGAATGGGGTACGAGCCCCCGATGGGGAGGACTGGGCTGGCTCTGCAGACTTCTGGGGGTGGAAGCTCTCCTGCAGCCCCCCAATTGCCCCCTCTCCCCAGATGGCAGCCTGCGGCAAGTGCAGCTGGGCTGATGGCCGAGTGTTGTGATGTGCCCAGTGTGGGCACTCCGGGGACTCCAAGCCAGGACTGGTTTTCAAGCGGGGCACCCCTGAGAACTGTCTGTCCAGGGTGGGGGTCGGGTCCCTTTAAGCGCAGCCCTCAGCTAGCCTGAGACAGCATCTCCACGCTCTAAGTCCTCCTCTGATGCCCTGCCGGCACTGCTTCCGGCCATCCTTAAGCCTGGTTCAGGGTCCACTCAATGTGGACATGCTAGTTTGAATTAGCAAAACGCTAATTCGAACTAGTTTTTAGTTCTAGATGCGTTAGTTCGAATTAGCTTAGTTCGAATTAACTAATTCGAACTAAGTTAGTTCGAACTAACTCTGTAGTGTAGACATACCCTATGTGCTTAATTTAGAGGCAGCGAATACTGCTGCTAGCAACTGTGTGACAGTGGAATGACTACTGAGCTGCTCCTCACTGATCTGGAGGGAGTCTTTCCCTTTAGTCTAGCAGCCCTTCTGTTCATCTGTGCAAAGCCTGTTTACTCTCATTTTTTGTGCCGCTGACCAATAGAAACAGTATTTTATGATGAACTTTTCCATAAAGGCTTTGTAACCCTGCATCAGCAAGGCAAAAATACTGAGAGCTCTTGGAAACAATCGTATAAAATAACATTATTCTGTTGCGTACTGTACCTTCCCTGATTGTTTTGCTTTTATTGTAAACTTTGTACCTGGTGAATACAAAGTGGTTATAGAATGCTGAGCATGAATGGAAACTTCCACCTGTCTCTGTGGTTCACTTTTTATCAGTATCTTAGTCATGTGTACCGTGACTGACTGCATGTGTGGATCTGATAACTTAATAGGCCTTTTTTTATTCTGAGTTTTATGATAAAGGACCATAACTGTGCAGTTCTGGTTGTTTTCTAGGATGCCTTTTTTCATTTAGCATCTAAGTGGGCAACAGTGATAAGGCTTTGTACATGTAGACAGTATATCTGGTGAAGGATGCTGTCAGCTCAGAGTTGGTGCTCTGAATAATTGTAAAAACAATTTTAAGGATCCTGCTGTAAAACAAATAGAGATGTTTACAATAAAACAAGAAGAGACCTCTAAAGGAAATAATATTTTAAATACTACAATCCCAGACTATGCTAACACACTAATTAGCTGATTTTCATTGTACAATGCAATAAGCTAACATTATCCTTGAAAAATAAATTAGATTTGAATATTTTTGTTAAATCTTAAATATTAGTAACATAGGAATGCAAATACATTTTAAATATACAATTTTAAACTGTATGTGTCCCATTAAATTTTGTATGCAATTGCTTGAGGCTATAAATTATCTATTAAGTCTATGGGAATTTGAACATTTGATTTAAAATCATTAAGTGATTATCATAATCAGAGTCCATTGATAATAATAGTTGTCATTAGTATTCCAGGGAGCAAAAGGGGAGCACTGGGTACACGGTTAGTATAATTCACAATAGATACATTTGTATAATTAAGAATATTCAAGAAACATTGGTTAGAGTTATAATATAGGAGATTAACCATATACATATGTTTAGATCCAAACCCATCAATATTTTCCTCTCACAAGGAATCAGATCACGCAGGGGACCACCTCATGATATCTCATGAGACTTTTGAGGGAACGTCCAATAGCCATTGCTTTATTGTCTCTCCATATGAAGTTTTAAGTGGAGAGATTTAAGTGAAAACTCTGAACTGGGCTGTGGGAAAATTCCAATGTAACCCTACTTAGTTTTTCTCTTAAAAAAAATCAAGAGTTGGGCCTCCCTTAAGTCATGAGACGGACTTGAAAAATCATAAGATTTTTTTTAAATTAGAGGTTTTAGTGTGCCTTCTGCTTTCTGAGCCTTTAGGTTGCAGACAGCCCATGTTTTCATGCTTTTCTTCACAACCATGAGGACTAGATTTGTTAAACTGGAATTATCACTTAATCACAGGATTCCAAGAGTTGGGGCTTGAAAATAAACAATACCTTGAGATGTGTCATATATAGGCATGACAGTTGGCAACACTGGCGATACCTCCCCAGTGAGTTCAAACCTCCTGGTCTAGCTTCCAGCTCTGAAAAGAAACTAGGGAGCTGTCACTCACTAGAAAAAAATAATTGCTATGTTGCCATGGAAATGCTGAGTAGATAGCTCAAGGTTCTGCTGCTTCCAGCTGGAACCCTTTGGCATCACATAACTCCCTCTCCTACTCACAGAACACTGGAGCCACTACTTGTCTAGCTGAGGTGGTAATGTGGACTAGATGTTGTTGGCAACCTGTGTCAGAAATGAGGGTGGGACTGAGAAGTGATCTCAGATCTCCTCCTTGATGTTATACAACACAAGACTGTGGAGAGGCCACTGAGCTAAACCAAGTTCCAGACTGCTAATCTGACCATGGTGTGATACGTGCATGATGTGGACAGATATTTGTGTGATGGGGCTGAAGTCCCCCCTCCCCCTTTTCAGGTTTACTGATTTGTTTCTGGCTTTTGTTATTTTGACCGTTGCAAGTATTTCAGGGAGCAAAGTTCAGGATGACTTAGGCAGTGTAAATGAAGTGGTGTGATCATGTGATGAGGATTATATGGCAGTGGGAAATAGCTGAAATTTCTTACTTGTTAATTTTATACTTTTTAATGTTTGGGGTTTTTCTACAAAGTGGTGAAGTTTCTGTTTGAGTGTAATATGTTTTTCTTGGGGATATTAGGTGGCTTCATTGAAATAGTCTTTCACAGTCAACTCATTCCAATGAAGATTTTTTCCCCTCTTGGAATGTATACTTGTATGGTAAATATTTATTTAGCTAATTAAGGCATTAGAGTAAATCACTGCAATTTTCCTTTAAATTAGTAAGATTTTGATAATGCACATTTGGTCTTCCTTGTTGGAGTTCTTGCTTCAAAGACCCACTCTTCACCTTGAGGGTTTCAAAGAGATCATGTGAGTTAGAGACTTTCCTTCCTTCAAAGAGTTTGCACCGCTCAAGAGTTCACTCTTCAGCAGTGGGGAAAGTAACTTAAATTTCTTACAGCTACCGTACTATTTTAACTCCTTAGGGGGAGGGCGTGTATCTTAGGAGGCATTTTTTTCAATTACTTTCTACTGTAAATTGTGCACCTGACACAGACTAATTTAGTAAGGGTGGGAGAGGTTGTCCTAATAGTTTTCTATTCCATGTATAAACATGCTTTACTTCAACAAGAAGATCCACATTTACCATCCATTTGAGTGAGGCCCAGACAGTACGGTTACTTCGCATCAGACTAGAAGTGAACCTTTTCCACCTGACAAGAAGTAAAAACTGAACCCTGAAGGATTTGTAATGTAATGTAAAATATATGTAATGAAAGCAGTAACTCTGATTTTCTGTTATCAATGCAGATTTATTCCCTTTGGAGTGGGTGTGGTGTGGGAAGGCATAGGGCAGAGGGCTGGTAGTGAGTGGTGAGCTGCAAGAGTCAAGGAGGGCTGGGAGCTAGGGAGGGTGGGGGAAGAGCAGATGGCTGAGGGTGTGGGTGAGTGGCAGGAGTGGGAGATGGGAATGTGGGGGAAGGGCAGGAGGCAGGGGATGTGTGGGCAAAGTCCCAGGAGTCAGGGCAAGGGGCTGGAGGTGAGGGAGGCTGGTGGTATGGAGGGAGCCCTGCAGTTGGGTTACTTACCTTACTTACTGCCACAAGGGAATGTGGTCTATCGGTGTGGGCACTGCTGCAGGGAAACTGGCAGCAGTGTGACACCCTCTGGCTTTTTCCCAGGGGCCTCTGGCAACAGTGCACGCCAGGGACTGCACATACACTGCCCAGAGCACAGCTCTCCTACAGTGCCCAGCAGCCAGCCTCTTCAATCTGCCTGCAGTGCTGCTGACTCACCAGACTGTGCGCATCGCCATCGCCAGCCTGCAGGAGCCCAGCGGGGAGAATGGCACATCCCTGCCACTCTTCACACAGTGCTTTTTAAAGAGTGCACCCTGGAAGTCCCAGATGGCTTTTTAAAGAGCACACTCCAGTCCCCTGTAGCTGGCTCTTTAAACAGCCCACCCTCTGGCTTTTTAAAGAGTGTGCTCTGGGTGGTTCTTACTGGAGTGCAGCTGGCTCTGGCCAGAGCTGTGCACTGAGGTTGTACCCCCTTCCTTTCACATCTGCTCTTCAGAAAATGTGTATATCTGAAGAGATATCTTCTCAAATCTCCTGTAGTTAGGGGATGTCCCCATCAAATAACCACAGATTTCCCCTTTCAAGCATTTATCTGCTTCATTACTTGTTGTCATTAATAAGGAAAACACAAAACTGCCTTGTACACTTACAGTAATTCTGGTGGCACTTCAAATTTTATGTTTAAGTATGTAATTAAGATTGGCTATGGCAGAAATTGTGGGGAATTAAATACCAATTGATTGTTATATACAAAACATATAAAGGGATTTTGATGGAACCAACAAAGCAACTAGTTTACAGGTATTACAAATTGTACAGTTAAGGAAACACATCCACATAGGTAAGAAATCGTTTGTCTTAACTGCTGAAAATCCAAGTCCTTTAGCTTGTTTTAAATTCAGGTCATCCGGCTGCACATACTGAAGGGACTTGGGTTTTTTGCCCATACTATCAATAACCTCCTTGTATGGGGAATGTGAAAATAATCCTTGGATAATTCCATCATTTTACATTGAAAAAGTATATTTAAAATGCTATATTTGGTGGGAAAGAACACACTACTTCCTATAGATTATCCAGCCATTTGGTTGTTTAGGCCAAGGGCCAAATAGAACAAATAGCCATTTCATAATTAAAACACATTAATAACTGAATAACACATCACTCTTTAACTTGGCGCTATTAAGCTGTTTGGTAGTATTGGGACTTCTTGAAAAAAGAATGAATTAACCTCTGAAATCCCGACAGACTTTGCTAATACAAAAGCAGAATATTGAAAACAATACTTTGTCCTTAGCACCATTCAGCAAAAGATCTAAAAGCATTTGCAAAAGTGAGCAATGAGTATGATAAGCCCCATTTTACACATGGTGAAACTAAAGGTGCTAAGAGTCGAATGCTGAAATTCAGGTGTAGCTGCTTATTTGGCATGTGTCTATTTTAAGTGTCCAGCTTGACAGCTCTTAATGGGCAGTTTTGAAAATGTAGGTCTCTACGATGTCATAATGAATCTACTGGCAGACTCACTTTAACGAGACCCATTCTCACAGACTTTTCTAAGTATTTTTTGAGTTGGTCACTTGACACTTTTATCTAGCGCCTTAACAAAGATGAGGACAATCAAATTTATCTTACTATGAGCAATGACGCATTTTAGAATGGCCTAGATTTTAAGTTCTCTGGAACTTCCAGAAGTTCTCATATTTTACAAAATAAAGCTAATGTTCTAAAAATTGGAAAGCATCATTCTAGTATACAAGATAATTCCTAATACAACTTTAAAAGTTTTTAAAAATGGGTATTAGTGGGTTTTTTTTAATATTGTGATAGCACTCTGGGCATGGAAAAAGTCCCCACTATGCTCTAGTCCTATACATAGAACAACAAGATGGGCTCTATCTTAAAGAGCTTATATAATTTCTTATTCCATAAAATAGAAACCCTTGGAAATTAGTTTCCCTGGCTATGCAGATCTTTCAAAGCTTGATAGCTTCCTCTTTAGAATGATAGTTTGCATTTCTTCAGCACCTTCAATCAAAATATTTCAAAGTATTTCACTAGTATTAATTAACTTTAGACTCTCTCCACCCCTGGGAAATACATACATATTATTTCAGTTTTACAGATGACAAAGTGAAGCCCAAAAGACAAAGAAGCTTGTTCCAGATCCTGCAGCAGGTCATTGCTAGAGTCAGGATTACACACAAACAGGCTATGTGTAGCCCCTGGCACTAACTTTTGAGGTGTCCACACTGGCAAGGTAGCTCCTCAGTGCGCTCTAGGTACACCACTTTGGTGGGAAGTATAGAGCTTGCTGCACTCTAGATACAGAGCTGGAGTGCCAGTATGGACACAGTGGCATAGTATTCCATCATGACTGGCCACCAGCATCCTTCCCACAATGCCTGATCTGGCAGCTCTGGTCATCTGAAACTCTATTGCCCTGTTCTCAGGTGACTAACCCTCAAAGGCCCCCTTTGCATTCTTTATGAAATGTGAAAGTCCCCTTCCTGTTTATTTGGTGCCTCTCTCCAGCTGGCCATGCTTGCTCTACATACCAGAAGACCCCCTGCTTCAAGACATGCCGACGTGCTGTACCTCAGTGTTTGGGGAGAGGAGGCTGTCCAGTTCCAGTTACACTCCAGCCATAGGAATTATGATGCCCACAGGCACATCAAGATGTATGACCAAAAGGGGCCATGACAGGGATGCACTGCAGTACATGTCGAAGTGAAGTAGCTGTGAAATGCCTAGCACAAGGCGCAGGAAGCAAATCACCACTCTGGTGTTGCATCCATGACCTGCAGGTTCTACAAAGAGCTAGGTGATGTACTTGGAAGTGTCCCCCACCTCCACTCTGAATTCCCCCATGGATATCTCAGGGGGCATCCACTAGTGGACCAAGGCAGGAGGAGGGAGTTGTGGTTGAGTGTGTTGAGGGGTAGGGGGATCAGGAGCCAGAGGAGGATACAGCACCCTCAGATGCTTGTAGTCAGGAGCTGTTTTGTCCCTCGGATGTGGCAAGCCACTCACAGCACATGGAGGTGGTGGATGATGTGCCTGGTAAGAGGGTTGGATCCCAGGATGTGCTCAAGCAACTTCCTAGGAGCAGGTAAGTTACAGAAAGGAGGCTTTTTGGTTCTGTGTGATGCTACTACTAGCACAGGGGCAGTTAGACCATTGATGCAATCTTTTACATCTTGGTAATCTCCCTCAAATCTTTCCCCTTCCCAGAGGGTGAAGTTCCTGTACGTTATGTACAATTGCTCTGGGACAGTCAGGCAGTGCTAAGCATGTAAAATGAAGTGGTCCAAAGGGGTTCGGACCGCGCTATGTCTAATGTTAACAATGGACCCTCTGTGTGGCATGTTGGAATTGTGCCTTAATAGAGCCAACGTTGGAATGCTGGTCTGAAGTCCTAACACCTGCTGAGCCTCTGAAAAGGAACAGGAAGTGCCCAAGAGAGCCTAGAGAGGAATTTGAGACACATCCTGAGTCATCTTGCTGCTGAACACAAAAAATTGAAGGCGTGGAGGGTCAGCAACTGTAGGAAATGTAAGGAGAGCATGGAGCAGCTCCTAAACACTATGGAGCAGTAAACAGACACACTGCAGGTGCTCCTGTGCACCCGCCCTCCCCACTGCACTCCGTGTCACAACTCTTTTCCATGCATCTCCCCTCCCCCCTCAGCAACCATGCATGACAAGAAGTTTTACTGACTTTTAGCATCAAATTGCTGCTTCAAAGCATACCTGCCCTATGCTCCTCTTATACCCCGGGTCTTGAGCTGTTTAAACTCAACTTCCAGGCGCTGAGCCTCAGCGGTCCAACCCTGAGTGAAACTTTCACCACCCCGTCACACATTATAGAGGGTAAAGCACAAAGCAATAACCATAGGGATGTTATCAGTCATATCCAGCTTCCTGCATAAACACCACCAGCGGGCTTTCCAACAGCCAAAAGCACAGTCAGTCATTCTGCACCTGTTCAGTCTGTTATTGAATCACTCGTTGCTGCTGTCAAGGCTCCTTGTGTATGGCTTCATTAGATATGGCATTAAGGGGTAGGCAGGGACTGATACGGTTGTTAAAGGATATCAATGATAATGCGGAGGCAGTGGTGAGAACGTGTGGAGAGTTGGGAAGTTGGTTTAGAATAAATAGAGGTATGAGACAAGGAGATCCGATATCGCTGAGTATCTTCTTCACACACCTAGAGAGCGATGGACAAGATCAAGGAAGAGGTAGAAGGGATATCGGTGCATGGGATGAGAATTCACAACCTGAGGTTTGCGGATGATATAGTTATTATAGAGGAAGATGAAGAGAAGCTAGCAAGAACTGTGCATGTACTAAATGAGAAAGGGAAGCGGTATGAACTGATTATGAATATCGATAAAACGAAGACAATGGTATTTCAGGATAAGGAAATAGGAAGGAAGATCAGTGTAGATGGGATCGAACTAGAGAATGTAGAGAAGTTCATGTATTTGGGGAGCAACAGGAGGTATGATCTAGACTAAGAAGGAAATAGCTACTAGAACAGTGAAAGCAAGAGTGAGGCAATGGATAAGATCTGGAAAAGTAAAGCGAGTAGCTTAGGAATGAAGCTGCGCGTCTTGAAAACGTGTATTTAGTAGCATGTTATACAGATGTGAGACATGGGTGATAAGAAAATATTCAAAGAGTAGGATATTGGCATTTGATAGGAGTTGTTATAGAAAGATCCTGATAATAGGATGAATGCAGAAGGTCACCAACTAGGACTTATAGAGGAAGATACAGACAAAAGAGAACCTACTGAAGAAGGTTATACAATGGAAGTTACAGCTATTCGGGTATATCTGCAGAATGAACAATGAGCGAAAAGTTAAGACCCTGGTATTTGGCATAATGGATAGTCTGAAAAGGAGAGGCGGACCCCACAGAGAATGGATAGATGATATAGTAGATTGGTGCAGAGCTAGTCTACAGAAACTAAGCCACTCCACGCTGGACAGGGAAAGATAGAAGGAAATAGTGAGGGAGGCATTGGACATCAATGGGAGTTGAGCCCATAGTTGATGATGATGGACTCCAAGAATCACACTGGGTATTTCCCCTTCCTCTATATAGTGATCTTCTGCTCCAGGAAGAAAGTCCCACTTTACAGGTTCCTGAAGAGGTCTGTCAAAAGATGTGTGCATCATGCACCTTTCTGGACCAGCCAGTGTTAATGGCCATGAAATGCTCACAGTGATCCACAAGTACCTGCAGAACCATGGAGCAATGCCCCTTTTGGTTAATGTATTCAGAGGCTAGGTGGTCTGGTGCCAGAATTAGAATGTGTGTACCATCTACTGCCCCACCACAGGTGGGGAAGCCCCTCCAAGCAAAGCTATCCACAATTTCATGCATGTTGCTTAGTCGTGGTCTTTCAGAGCAGGATGTGATTGATGGTCTAGCACATTTCCATCAGCACAAGTACAATGGTCAACTTTCCCACTCCAACCTGATTGATGACTTAGCAAAAGCTGTTTGGAGTAGCCAGCTTCCATAGTGCAATCACCATGTGCATCTTCGCTGGCAGGGCAGCTCTCATTCATGTGTCCTTGCACTGCAGGGTGGGGATAAGCTCTGCAGTGTCCCATAGAAGTGGCTGTCATCTGAAAGTTCTGCAGTCACTGCTTGTCATCCCAGGCTTGCGTGATAATGGGATTCCATCACTCAGTGCTTGTTTCCTGAGCCCAAAAGTGGTGTTCCACTGTGGTCAGCACCTATGAAAATGCCACTAGTAATCTTGTGTCATATGAATGCTGCATGGACTCATCATCATCGCTTTGCAGCTTCAGGAGTAGCTCAACTGATGCAGAGCATGCATCACAGAAGCTATTGAAAGATGGTGCCAAATATGGACAGAAGCTCAGGGGCTGTAGGGATGTAAAGCAATGCATGATGGGTGTTGGGACAGGACCCAGGATGCTGGATGCCTACCCTCTGCCTTCTCATAAACCTCAGCAGCAGAAAAGGAAGAGGTGCTCTCTGAGAGAACTGCCCAGAATGCACTGTTCTAAAAGCAGCAGCAAGTGCCACAAGTGTGCTCACACTACTGTGCTGGTGGCTGACAGTGTGGACATCCAACAACATTTTTGCTGCTGAGTCCCATGAGCAGCACTGTAACTGCCAGTGCTTTCCATCTGCTATCGTAGACATGGCCACAGTCATTTCTCGCTGCTATTTCCATCTTTTAATGAGTAGAAATATTCCCATCAATTGCCAGGGCTCCATTAGTTCTTTTGTCTTCTCCTGTTGGTTCCTGTGATATCAACCTTCTGCTTCCAGGCCTTGTGTCTTCCTCTGTCTCCCATCCAGTCCCGGCTTTTCTTTCGTTCTAGAGTTCTTTGCTTCAAACACTTCCTTCCACCCACTCCATTCCCCTTCCTTTTTGTCCTGAGACTTTGACTTGTAGGATCTCAGCACTTCAGTAACATTAAGAGGAGATGAGTTATGAGAAGAGGGAACTTTCGAAACATTGAGTTCTTCAGTCCATGAAGCTGGTAGAGCTCAAGACTTATTTTGACATGCTCCCCCATCTGTAATGGCACTGCGTCACTTGCATGGCGGTGGTATGGTTGACACAGGTGCATGATACCCAGGTTGCAAATACTAAGGAATGTAAAAACTTAAACAAATAGTCTTTAAGGTGCTGCAAGACTAACTCGACTACTCTTCTGAAATTTAGTGAGTTAATCAGTCCTCTTGCTGAAGGAACGAGGCTTGTCGCTGTCATTACACCAACTTTAACACCATGTTAGTGACCTTCATACCATTATTAACAATTTTATATTATGTTAGCAAATTGTTCAAAGAGCACCGTCTGGTTGCATTCTGAAGGTTATTAATGTGATATGGAAATCTTATTGTATTCTGATTTCATACTTTATTAGCAATAAAGAAAGCAATAAAAAGTCGGATTTTTTTTTTTTTTTTTTTTTTTTTGCTGGGGGAATTCCTCAAGAGACTGGCTCTACAGCAGCAGTCTCTCACATTGGGAAGCTCAATTTCTCAGTTATTAATTATTAAACTGTATTTAATTGCTATAAATGCGAAGAATAATTTTTTAATGTTGAGTTTAGTGACCTATAAATACATGGTATTAACTATGAAGTATGAAACAGTTACTTAATGTGAATAAAAGCCAACTCTATGGCGACTTACATGTGGGGATCATAATGGTCAAATTCATTTTTGCTATTGAGACACTAAAGTCTTCCAGTATTACAGTACCAACTTTGGTGTAGGATACAGTGAAGGATACAGATGACTCCAGTGGCTGACTTAAGAAGGAACTCCTCTCACATTGCTGTCCCTGTAACTTTTCTTGTTCATAGCTTTTGTTTTTCTAGAGGAAAACTTCCAGCAACCTGCTGGCTGTTTTCATCAACTTTCTAATGCATTCAGATGCTCAATCAGGTAAAACAATATGTTGAAAACTTGTTAATGCAAGGCAGCTTTCATATTTGTGTGTTCCTAAACTTTTATTCCCCAAGGAAAATATAATATAGTTACGTGTCTAAAGGGATATGTAAAAAATGTTTCCAGTGACTTAAAAGCAAAAAATTATGAAATATTGTTCTTGCCAATTAAAAATATCCCTTAGAAATGAAGACACAAAAGACAATAAAGACGTGCTAGATAGATTATCCTTATACAAGGGCAAACTATAGTACAATATTAGAAGATGTATTTTTAAAAAAATTAGTTGCTGTTTCAAACAAACATTCACACAATACAAGTTTAAAAGGAAGGCACTAGACATTTGGCATCAAGATTGGATTATGAGAAGTTACAAATATTGGTTTAAACAGTTCCCCAGTTACATAACATACATAAGCAGCATTGTTCCAGCTTAAGGTAGGTGAGCTAAATATCAGTGAATAAGTCCTCTTGGATACGCCACCCATAGATAATAGAATGTCACAATCAGTGGCAGTGATACCACACCTAATTTGAGTCAAAAGAATGAAAAATGATATTTATCCATCAATAAAACAAGGTTCCATGTTGTTGTAGTTTTTTGGCACTAAACTAGCTCTTGATGATGACTTCCGCTTTGGTAACATTTGACAGATCACTACTGTCTCTTATGAATGTTTTGAGCTATAAAAATACTCAGGTTCAATATATTAAGGAAAATGCTCACCTTTTCCCCTCAATGTCCTGACAGGACATTAAAAATCATTTGTATTAATCACCCTATGATGACAACATATAGTGCAGTAAGGGTGGAATTAACATTTGTTTTCTCACCTTTGGGGAATAGTATTGGAAATAACATACAGAGAACTTTGTATTTTCAAATAATTTCAAGACCATTAGTATTAACTAAGTTGCTCGTGTGATTCCAAATGACTTTTACATTCTATGGTGTCTGTCAGCCTGGGACTTCAGACCTCTTTATAGGCAACAATCAAATCTATGAGACAAGCAAGAGATAACACATTTTTATATATTGTGATGAAGCTCCTCCTCAGCCTTGGTTAGGTCCCATGCTTTCAGGTGAAACGTTTGCCTTGAAGGCTCACAACAGCTGTCAGTTTGGGCACTTTCTCTAGGGCACCAGCTTTCCATTTGTTGAGCTGCTCTCATCATTGGCCAGCATGGGGAAAAGAGGGGGAACTAAACTCCATATTAGAACTGTGGCCCCTTTAAATGCTACACATCTTGACAAACCCCTTTTGCAAAGCCAGTTCTTTTCTAATGCTGAAGTGAGGAGGGCAGACTCAGACCCACCCTCTATCCCAAGTTCCAACCCAGGGACCCTGTGAAAACAGTTATGTACAAATGTCTCCAATAACAGTAGTGTGACAGCTACATTCCCCTGGGCCATTTCCCCATGGCTTTCCCAAGCACCTTCCCTACTACCACAGGTTCTTCCTCC
Source organism: Pelodiscus sinensis (assembly GCF_049634645.1). Lineage (NCBI taxonomy): Eukaryota > Metazoa > Chordata > Testudines > Trionychidae > Pelodiscus > Pelodiscus sinensis. The sequence continues at coordinate 16,425,363 of NC_134723.1, forward strand.
TGTTACCCACATGCACTTTCTCCTCCCAGACTTTCCACACACTTTTTCTTCTCCGCTCCTTCCTCGCACACTGAGCTAGCCCAAGGGGAGCCTTTTTAAACCAGTCTGGACTGGTTCTTAATTGGCCTCCAGGTGTTCTGGTTAGTCTGGTTCACTTGAGACTCAAAGCCTCCTAATTGGCCCCTGGTGTTTTAATTGGCCAGAGTGCTCTCAGATTCTTGCAGGTTGGTTATGGATTAGCCTTTCTTAGTTTACCCTGGGAACAGAGACCTATTTAATCTGGGTCTAATATATTTCACTTCTGTAGTCCTCTGGTCTGACTGTCTCAACATGTATGTATTATTGTAGATCAGGTTCTTAGACTTCTCTTTACTGGCCACAAAAGACATAGGGGCAGGTCCTTGCTAGCTGTAAATTGTCATACCTCCATTGACTTCAAGGGAGTTCTCGTGGTTTTTAGGTGCTGAATATCTATCTATTGGGCCTGATTTTGATGTCTCATATATTTTATATTTGTTTTTCTAAGAGATGGTCCTGGTACTTGTTAGGGACAGGATACTAGACTTGATTGTCCATTGGTTGAACCAATATTATATCTATGTGACTTGGGTTAACTCTGTTAAAGCCAATGAAGTAAAACCCATTTTATATGAGCAGAATCGGGTCTGTGACCCCCAACCAGGTTTTAAAATTGGTTCAGGCTAAGGTTGGGTTAAAACAGTTTGGCCAGCAAATTTTTTTGTTTTTTATTTTGATCCAGTTTGAAACTATTTAAAACTGGTTAGAGTGACATAGTAGTAGCTCCAATGTAGAAAAAACATTCAAGTTCAGACTAGAGTCAAGAACCAAACTTTGTGTTCTCATTTTGGTCTCTGGCCATTTATATTAGACCCACAAGCATGCAATGTTACAGTAGGTCCCCATTTCCAAGTACACATTCAAAAGAAATTTAAAAGCTGATTCACTAGCTCTTTAATGATTGAAGGAAAGTTAATGATCTGCAATATTCCGAAGAATGGAGTGAAAATCTCAGCAGAATTTTCTGACATGTTCTTCAGATTTGTGTGAAACAGCAGTTAACTAAGCAAACAAATCAAATCAAAACAAAACAAAAAACCCTGAACCAAAGCAAATAAAATCCCAACAACCTGGGTTCTAATTCAATTTTGTTCCACTCATCTGAAAAAGTGGGTTGTGCCCAGAAAAGCTCACAATACTATATATATGTATTTTTTGTTAGTCTCTAAGGTGCTATAGGACCACTCTTTTTGTTTTTTACATTTTTTTTTTCAGTTAGACTAACGTGGCTATCCCTCTGAGACAAGGAAAAATTAGGACAATGAGGAATGTTGCCTGAGCAAGAACCAAGTGAAAACCAAGTATGATCCTCAAAATCTGACCTCAATGTTTTTTCTTCTCTTTAAATAAAGTCAAGGATCTGTCTTAAGATTGTTCTGTACCTTGTGTATTCATTTAAGGTGTGTGTAGACTACAGGGTTTTTTCCGAAAAAAGTGACCTTTTTTAAAAAAAAAAAAAAAGTCCCTGAGTCTAGACTGCTGCCACGTTCTTTTAAAATTAAATTGAAAAAAGTGGTGGTTTTTTCGACTATGGTAAACCTCATTTTACGAGGAAGAACACCTTTTTCCGAAAGTGCTCTTTCGAAAAAGGCATTCTTGAATGCAAACAGGGCTTTTTCGAAAGAGAGCATCCAGACTGCCTGGGTGCTCTCTTTTGAAAAAGCGGCCCGCTTTTTCGAAAGAAGTGGTTGCAGTTAAGATGCTCTCTTTCGAAAGAGACTTTTTCAAAAAATTCTTTCGAAAAAACCTCTTTCAAAAAAGGCATGTAGTCTAGACATAGCCTTGCATCAGTGCAAATGTGAATCTCAAATGCTTTCCTTTTACTTCTGTCTTTTACTGATGCAAATAACTAAGCAAGGGGGAAAGTAATGATGAAGCAGGCCCCAAATGTTTATCCTGTAGTGTTGCTTTGGGTGCTGCAGATGGCAGTCTTACACTGCTTTTGCCACTCAGCATTAGACAGTATCACTGAAAATCAGAACTCAAAAGGAGCCTCTTGTATTAATGGTAAAATCATAATCATTCTGGAAGGAATATGTCTAAACATCACATTATCATTGCTTCTTTTGCTTCTGGTGTATTCATTTCATTACTAATGGCACAACCGCTAATTGCTTATAAATTAAATATGATATCATTGAGCAAATTCTGGTTTGTCGCACTGGTGTGAAGTTGGAGTGATGTATTGTGCTGAATTCTTTGGTGCTCTACCTGAACTCCCTTCTGCACCCAACTTCTGTCCCACACTATTCATCTCCTCCATTAATATCATGGAAGAGTGCTTACCATTGAATTAAATCTGCCATTTTTGCCCATCTGCTCAGTTTTGTGAGATCCATTTGTAATTCTTCACAGTGTGCTTTGGACTTAACAATCTTCAGTAATTTTGTATTGTCTGGAAGTTTTGCTGCCTCATTCTTACCCCTTTTCCCAGATCATATATTAATCATATTTGATCACAAGTAGTCCCAGTACAGACTTTGGGGTGGCACTGCTATTTCTCTCACCAGTCAGAAAACTGGCCAGCTATTACTAACCTTTGTTTCCTGTCTTTTAACTAGTTATTGATCCATGAGAGGATGTTCCCTATGAACCCATGACCACTTACTTTGGTGAGGGACCTGGTCAAAGACTTTCTGAAAGTTCAAATACACTTTATTCACAAGATCACCCCTGACTCCTTCAAATAATTGTACATTGGTGAGGCATGGTTTCCTTTCACAAAAGCCATCTTGATTCTTCCCCAGCATATCATGTTCATGTGCCTGATAATTCTGTTCTTTACTATACTGAAGATAGGCTTTCTGGTCTGTAATTGCCAGGGAAGCTTTCTGATCTGAAGTCTTTTAAAATAATTGGTATCACATTAACTATCCTCCTGTTATCTGGTACAGAAGTTTCTATGAACAATAGGTTACATCTCACGGTCAGTAGTTTGGCAAATTCCTATTTCTGTTCCTTTGGGTCTCTTGGGTGAATTCCATTTGGTCCTGGTGACTTTCTACAGTTTAATTTATTGATTTGTCCCCAAACCACTTTTGTTAACACCTCAACTGGGGAGAGGTCCTCAGATTTGTTACCTAAAAATAATGGCTCAGGTTTGGGAATCTCGCTTCTGCAGAGAGTTCATTTAGCTTCTCCATAATGGCTTTGTCTTCCTGGAATGCTCCTGTAGCACCTCAGTCACATTCTGGGGTTCTACAGTCCTCGAGGCAGGGGAAGTGAAGCAATGGACACAGCATCCTGCAGCACTCCACTAGCCATTTCCTAAAGGGGTCTCTCCTCTTGACTGTGGTAGTGGGAAGCAGAACGGGGGTAGGATCCCTTGGATAATGCAGGGCTTGGGGGAACAAGAGGGGAGCAGGCTGGGGCTGGGGAAGGAGGTGAAGCAGAGTGACTCAGCTGGGAGATGGCAAGCAGAGCGAGAGAGGCTGCTTCATGTGTTTCTCCACTTTGTGGGCTCCCACTGTTGCGTTGCAGTGAGTACTGGGAGGCCTGGCCCCTACTACTGCCCCACACCGGCTATCACCCCAGAAATCTCCCAGGCCACTCTCTGCCCTGTGAGTTCCCAAGATGATTGGAGCAGTTGTCATTTGCCCTCCTAAAGTGCAGGGCCCTGGGTGGAAAACCCAACAGGATGTCTGCCCCTCACCACCCCAGGCTGGGGTCAAATCTAGAATTGTCAACTCTCCTGGTCAGGAGACCCCTGCCACAAATGGCATCTGTCTGAGTGAGCTGGCAACCTAGCCACAGCTGTGTGGGCTGGTGGTGGGACCCTGAGTGCCCTAGACCCTGGTGACAGCAGGCAGTGGGACCCCAGAGGGTGATAGATCAGCTGTGGGGCTGGCCTCTGGGCGTGGGGAAGCCAGGTGCAAAACCTTGGAATGCTGCAGCACTCTCCCCACCCCACCCCCACCTACATCCTCTTACTTTCCATGCTTACGATCAGGAAGCAATAAAGCAAAAAGGGGGCACATGTATGATTAGCTTACTGGGCTGAAGGAAAACATTAGTACATGATGGTGTGTTTGTAGTATTATTGGCTTTGAGACATTTTTAGTTCCCAGTTAAAATCTGGAACATCACATACCTACAGATGAGGCAGAGGTTTACTGAGCTACAAAAGGAATGTTATTGACAAGAACAAGGGGCATGATTCATTCTACAGGCTTAATATTGATCTTAGCACATTATTTTTTGAAAAAGCTACTCAAGGTAGGATCCTGTGGACCAGGCTATATTTCCTCCTAAATAGCCCACTTCAACAAGCTTTCCTGCTCTGGGCACATCTCCAAATCAGACAATATCTTGCATTCTGGGGGGTGGATCATCAAAGGAGTCTCGTGAGACTCTTTAAAAAGGGACAGGAGCTTGGGACGGATACTGCAAAATGTTGGCAAATATACAAACTAAATATGCTTCAATCTTAAATGATTGTAAAATATTATTAGTATTCCTAATGTGCAGTTAAAAAAATTGGCCAGTGTTCACAAAGAAAAATGTTATCCTTCCTAGCCTCTGAAAAATAATTCTTCAAAATTGCCTATTTGTGAAGATTCCCATTTGCTAGCTAATCATTGTATAAAAACTGTATTTTGTTTTGGAAATATCACAATATAGATTCAGAGCAAAAATCATCTAATTATTCTCTAGTTTGTCAACTGTTTACAACTCTCTTCCCAAACCGGATAAACTTTCAGGTAGGAGAGGATAAATCATTACTATCTGAAGGCTGTTCAGTAGCCTATGTAAAAGGAGCTGGTGTTCAGTCCAATTTGTACTAGATAATGGTCAACATAATAAAAGCTGTCCTCATGTTGAACTAATTAAGGCTCTTGCTGGCAGAAACCTGAAATACCTTCTGACCAGCTACAGGTGCTTATTCCAGGTCCCTGGTGAAGAATGTTTGCACTCAGTTAGTCTGTGCTATACTTCTCTGCAGATGCTCTTTGTTCTGTAGGAGTATTTAGGACTCACTTCAGAATCCATCTTTCCAGTAACAGATTGTCATGAAGTGGAATGTTGAACACACAAAAGGCTTCCTTCTCCCTTTTTAATATTATTAGTCGCCTATTTGGGAATTTTATCCAGTTCAGAAATTAAAAAGGGTAAAGCAAGAAGAGAGAGACAAATCTAAACAAGAAAGGAATTTGAACAAATGAAATAATATTAACAAAATAAATGTAAACCAGTTAATAGACAGCTATTCTCTCTACACTCCCTAAAATTGACATAGTAACCCAATGTCCCCCTCATTCAACTAGCAGCCAACGAGTACATGGGATGTTACAATCCTTTTGATTGCAGGTGGGAAGTGATGACTTGTAATGACATCTTAGGAGGTGCTGGGGTTTGTACAGCCAACATCACAATATAGTTAGATGGGTTGGGTAGGTTTCCTTGCCAACTAGTCATCTTAGGCCCAGATTTTACTTTCTCCTCTTCTCCCCTCTTGGATGGCTGTCTTTATACAGGAGCAGCTAAGGGCAGACCAGAGACATCTGCAGATGGGCAGCTGAGTTGAGGTGATGAATGCAGCCACAGACACTGCCAAATGAAGCAAATAAATGTTCCAGACTGGCTAAGGACAAACCCTGTCTCTGATGGAGTATGGGCTATTGTCAGCCTATGGCAGCAGATCAAAAGGGAGCATTTCTCAGTCCCATTGCTGGCCTACTGGGGAGGGAACAGCTTGCAGATTGTGCATTACTTTGAGTAGGATTTGCTGGACAACCCCTCGGTGGAAAAGAGGTGCGACACTATGAAGCAAAACCGAAAACCAGTTAATTGAGCCCCAGCTGAGACACAAATGCCAAATTTCACTCTGCCTTACCCCTTGTTTTTTAATCTTTAATTTTTAACTAGCCCATAGAAGGTGGACTGTGATTTTGATCCCTGTGGCTCATCTGGCAGAGTGAAGCAGCACCACATTGCAGGTTCCCATCACTCTCAATGCTTAAAGACAGAGGCCTGTTCCTTAATATAGGAAACTGATTTTTTTAATTTAAAAAAGGAGCTTGGAAGATATAAAGGGCACATAAGAAAAGTATTGGGGAATGAGCTCTCTTATCTCCAGTTCTGTTCCTTTCCTCTGTTGTTCAATGTATCATATGAATACAATCTAGTGTTCTATTACGTAATTCGAAGACAATGTATTTTCATTGCATCATCCATTTTCCCCTCTCCTATTTTCTCCTAATCTGTTCCTGACAATACAGCATATCTGAATAGCTATAGGTGTAAAGCAGTCTGATTTTTTTATTTTATTTTATCTAATCTAATTTATCTAGATGTTTATTCCTTAACACATTACCATAATTCTTAGTAAATCTTGATGACTGGTCTAGATTCATATATAATAAAAGTCATTAGTAAGCAGCAGCCAAGAGGCAGGATGCAGAGAGAGAGAGAGTATTTCTTAAGAGTCACAGGCATGCTTCTGTGTATTATGTGCTCTACATTTATACGCTGCTTAGTGATTGAAAGATGCAAATGATTTGGGAAAAATCTTTTTTCACAAACTAAAGGAGCACCAAGGACTAGTTATGTATTCAGTAATTATTTCTCAGCACTGTCAGATTAACTTTAGTTGGAAATAGATTAGCTGTGAGCTCTCAAGACCAGGTCTACACCAGGACTTTATTTTGAAATAAGTCCCTCCAACGTTGATTTTGTAAGTGGAGCATCTATGTTAGCAAGCCTGTTAATTTGAAATAAAGGGCCACAGAATTCAAAATCTGGACTCCTGCTTTTCCTCAGAAGTAATGCTAATTTCAAAATGGTATATAAAAAAAACGGTAATGTGGATGCTCCAGTGCTGCCATTTTGAAATAATTACTCCCCCAAGTAATTCAAAGTACTCCCCAGTGCTTCCTGGGGCTGCCTCGGACTAATTTTGAGGCTTCCCTGTAGTGTGGAAATGCTAGTTCAAACTTTTTTAAATCAGGAGTTAAGTCGTATTTACTAATTTTGAAAAGGTTTCCTAGACATGGCCATAGAGTTGTGGAGAGCAATCTTAATATATTGCTGAAGGAGTAAAAACTGAAGTAGGTAGAAATAAACAGTAAAACAAAATGTTGACTTCAAGTATAATATCAGTTTCAAATGTTTTAGAATTAGTCAGGGAGTATCTACACATCATCCTAAGCTTGAAATAAGATACTCAATTTGCTAATTTCGAATCTATTTCAAATAGCTTATTTTGAAATTTGGCATGTCTACACAGTGCCAATGTTGAAATAACATGCTATTTTGAGCTATCCCTTAACCCCGTGCAACGAGGTTTACCGGGATGGTGAAATAGCACGGCAGTTATTTTGAAACATATTTTGAAATAACGGGTGGCTTGTGTAGATGCAGTGTAGCTATTTCGGGATACCTTTGGTATCCTGAATTAGCCATGCAGTGTAGACGTACCCTCAGTCTTTTGACAAATGTAAACATGCCAATACCACCAAACCTTTGCAAATTTGGAAAGGACATAGACTGACTCAAGAAAAGGGGCATGAACACAACAAAAGGTTTTGTTTTTTTAATTTAAGGGGGAAAGAGTTTTAGAGAATATTTCTGGTCTTACATTTGGTACATCTAATGAAGTCTTCACTCATCCGGCAATGCATTGTGCTAGCTGGACTCTGCAGATGATTGTGCCTTTTATTGTGATAGTCACTGGGAATGGGACTCAGGACTGGATCCTCAAATATATTTCAATGACAAACTCCCACTGATTTCCCACAGATTTTCACACATCACAAGGATAACAAAAAGCACATTCCTGAGACACACAGTTCACCCCTTCCTGAATTCCAACTGCCTGTCCCAAAGCACAGGAGCAATAGAGTTTTTCAAAGAAATGATTACCCATTTTTTTAACATGGGCAAAAAAAAAAAAAAATATTTCAGTCACGTTCTTTAAAATGACTTAACTGTTTGTTGTTGTTGTTGTTATGATTGTTGGAGTTTTTTTCCCTGAAATTTTTCAGAACAATTCATCTTGAGGAGATTCCCAGCATGGAAAATTTCAGCTCTAAAACTTATCATTTGGCATAGTTTATAAGCAATGGCAAACAAGGTCTTATAATAAGAAATGGGGGTTGACAGACTTGCTGATCCACTGGGCAAGATGTGTGTGGGGTCCCAGTTCTGTGCACCTGGAAAGGGCAAGCCTTAGGCAGAATGGGTGGGACTGGGGGCAACTAGATCTCAGCGCTGCCCAGAGTGTGCTGCCCCCTCCCAGGCAGCCCTCAGCACCCCCCACAATGTGCTGTGCAGTGCTCTAGTGGTGATTTAAAGGGCCTGGGGCTCTAGCTGCTGTGGCTGCTGCAGTGGCAGCTAAAAACCTTGAATTTCTGCGTCTCCCTTCCCCCACTAGTGGGCCTGAAAGGAAGTGCTGGGTCACCTTAAAATAGCTCAGCCTACATTTTGAAACTATTTTTTGCTCAGGCCTTTAGCTAAATTGTGGAGGGGAGAAGCCCTAATAGCTCAGAAAAGCATTACTTAAAAAACCCTACAGGAGCAACTCTTCAATCATTTCAACTTTCCACAGTTTGTTGAGAAAAAATCAGAGTGAACAATAAAAGGTGGTTCTGTGTGATGCATATATGGTGCATATGTTATTCCTTGCCTGAGTATTCGGTTCCATGTCAATGTCACCATGGCAGGGCTATAAGCCCTGGTCCACACTAGGACTTTATATCAAAATAACCTCCTTCCAAGGTCAAATTTAAAGTGGTGCATCCACTCTACCAAGCCTATTATTTTGAAAAAATGGGCCATGGAATTCGAACTCTGTACTCCTGTTTTTCATCAGGAGTAATGGTAATTCCAGAATAGTTATTTCAAAATAACAGTAGTTTGGATGCTCCAATGCCACAGTAATTTGAACTAATTACTTCCCTGTGCTTCCTGGGGCTCGAAGTCCAAGGTAGCAGATCCACATTAATGGAGCCTTCCTCAGACTAATTTTGAGGCTTCCCTGTAGTGTGGACATGCTGTTTCAAATTTGTTAAATTAGGAATTAAGTCAAATTTAGTAATTTCGAAATAATTTCCAAGTGTAGACATGGCCTAAGAGCATAAGAGCCTAAGAGCATGCATTTCAAGATAAAAATACTGAGGCCAGGCCATGAGTTGGTCACCCTGTCTTAAATCCCCTCTGATTTACATTAGCTTTATTCCACTGTAACTCTGCTGACTTGTGTGACTATTGTAAGGCTATGTCTACATGGCATCCCTCTTGTGCAAAAGCCTATGCAAATGAAGCTCGGATTAGCATATTACCAGGCTTCATCTGCATAATAAATTAGGGGCCGTTTTTGCACAAGAGGCTTTTGCACCAAAAGGAGCGGTCTACACAGATCCTTTTTGCACAAAAAAACCCCTCTTGTGCAAGAGCCATTCTTCCTGAAAAAATGAGGAAGAATGGCTCTTGTGCAAGAGCCGTTTTTTGCACAGAAAGGAGCTGTGTAGACGGCTCCTTTTTGCGCAAAAGCCTTTTGAGCAAAAACAACCCCTAATTAGGCAAATGAAGTGCAATATGCTAATCTGCGCTTCATTTGCATAGGCTTTTGCGCAAGAGGGATACAATGTAGATGTAGCCTAATTTACACCAGTGTGAGTGAGATGAGAAGTAGGCCCTTGAGTATGGGGACAGCAGGCAGCATAAATTGTGGTTAATTAGTCTTGGAGCTACAGAATCTTTCATTGTCGAGCAGCTTCAATAAACAATTCTTTTTCTTTTTCTTACAAATGTACCCTGTTTCTTCTCTGCTATTGGCGACATGCTGATCACAGCCCAAATCGGGAGCACCAGAGGTTTTTGAACAGACCCTGACACCATTTTATATGCCTGTGATTGTTATAGGGGGAGGAGGAGTTATTATTTTTAGTGTCTGGATCATGACTATATCTTGACCAAAAAATTTTGACATTGATGAAAAATATTTGACTATCTCCTGGTCTGTGGCCTAGTCCCAAGAACTGAGAGTTTGTATTTTATTTTAAAACTGGTGCTTTGAGGACTTCATTGCTCACAGACTGGGTAGGGATCATGGCTTTGCATCTCAGTGTGGTGTAGAGTGTTACCCTTCTCCCACGGAGGGCATGTCTACACTAGGGAGTTATTTAAAATAACTCCTCTTATTTTGAAACAACAAAGTGAGCATCCATACCACCAAGTCCGTTATTTTTTAATTATTTCAAAATAACGGACTTGTTGTTTCAAAATATTAACCCCTCATTCTATGAGGGATAATACCTATTGTGGGAGGGCATTGCCCTGTACTGGCCCTTTAAGGGGCTGAGACTTGGAGTCAGAAGGAAGCCCAGCTGAGGCAGCTAATGAAGGCCCAGCAGGAGGCCATATAGAGCAGCTCCTGGGAGGAGGAGTGGGAGCTACCTACCTGCAATGAGAGATGCTTTGGTTTAGTAAACCCAGACTACCCAGCCTGAGGCTCTAGGGGCTGCAAAGAGGCAGTCATGGAGGGCGGGGCTCGCATGGAAGCAGCCCTAAAAGGCCGGGCTGCAAGGAGGCAGCCACAGTTTGCAAGGAAGCAGCTGCGGTAGGCTAGGGGAGTTTGAGCCAGGGAAGCCCCGGACCATAAGTCCACAAGGCAGGGTTGCAGGAGGCAACCGGGCAGGCAGAGTGGGAGAAGAACTGGGGGTCCTAGGGAGTAGGAAGGACCCCGGAGGAGGAGCGGAAGAAGAACAATGATTTCCCCCTCCCTCACCCCCGGAAGGGGGAGTGGACCAAGTCCGGGGTGGTCACTGCCGGAGGGCAGTGACCAGAAGAGAACACCTCACCCAAAGGGGGTGCGTTGGCGTCGGAGCAGCCAGTTACTTCCCCACAAGCCACCCTGAGGGAAGAAGCCGTGCGGAAAGTGAGTGAACCCACTACACTATTTTGAAACTGCTATTTCGAAATAGGATTAGTGTGGATGCTCAGCTGTTATTTCAAAATAACTGCACCCAGAGTAATTCAGACTAGTTACTCCCTATTGCTTCCTGGGGCTCTAAGTTGAGGTAGGGATCCTGCTTTGGACTAATTTTGAGGCTTTCCTGTAGTGTGGATGAACTATTTCAAAATGGTTATTTTGGGAGTTATTATTTCATGATAACTTATTTTGGAATATCCTGGTAGTGTAGACATAGCCTCAGGGGTTTTGCCATTAATTTCAATGGGATCGGAATTGGTTCTCCAGTTACTCTTCTGTGATTTTGCTGGTAGGTTATAGAACCCCTATCAATCTCTATGCCACTTGCTATTAAAGTGCATTTTCCATGGCATTTAGTGTATAAATAGATATTCCTCCTTTGCCTTGGTGCTATGTACACATTCTTCTCTGAACAATTCCCTCCTCTAATTATCTCCTTTATGAAACAATTGGCATATGAATTAACACCTACAAAGGATTTTTATAACTGCTTCATTTCTTCCCATCATAACACCTTCCCACCATTGCTGAGTAACCAGAGCCCAGATCCTTGGAGTTTTTTAGGGGTCTCTCTCCCATTAGAATCACAATAAAACTAGTTCCCAATATGACATGAGTGTCTTTTCCTCTGTACCTTTTGGGCCCACCTTAGAAAAACAGCCATACAAAGGCAGGTGTAACATCAACAGGTGGAACTGAACCTGGGACCTCTGGAGCTTAGTGCGTGAGCCTCTAAAGCTTGAGCTAAAAACCAGCTGACTTCTCAGCTAAAGCCGTAAAGTAATTCTTTCTCTCTGAAAGTGGTTTAAGTGTCACTGCGTGGGACAGTGAGCCACACCTAATATGTGTGTGGGTTACACAGGCACAGAGTGGAACTTTCTCTATTAGGATGTGTCTATACAATACCTTAAACTTGAAATAAGATATGCAATTTGCACTATGCAAATTGAGTATCTTATCTCAAATCTTTCAGAATAGCTTATTTTGAAATTTTGCGCATCTACACAGTGCCAAATTATGAAATAATGTGCTATTTTGAGCCATCCCATGTCCCTTGTGCAACGAGGTTTACTGGGATGGTGAAATAGTGCACCTATTATTTCAAAAAATATTTTTAAATAACAGGTGGCTTGTGTGGATGCATGGTAGCTATTTTGAGATAACTCTGGTACCCTCAGATGCGCCCACTGAGTCCCTCTTCCCAGACAGAGCTAATTAGCACATGGTAATGCATGAACACATCAGCTCTTTTTAAATCCTGTACCCAGGTAATGCGTCGAGCAATCCCTGTCTTGACTGCGTTTTTTTCCGTAAAGTGGCTTTTCGAAAAAAAAGCTGTGGCTGCCATTATGTAAATGAAGCACAGGAAATTCAAATCCCAGCTTCATTTACAATTTCGATATGTCTAATTTATATCTGTTTATCGAAAAAGGGATGTAGTTTAGATGTACCCTTACTGCTGTTTTCTGCTTTTCATAAAATACACTTCTGCATTTTGCACCCACATTCCACAACTTCTTGAGAACAAAACGGAATAACTGTAGTGCAGCAACACTGCACTCTGGCAGTATGTTCTGTATGTTCCTTAATACAGTCAATTGCTCTTTCAAAGGTAACGCATATTTTATATAGTTTGCGTCGCACTCTTGCATAGCTTATACATCAGTTCCAAAAAAACACACACTATTGCTGCATAGTTTTGTTATTCCTTATTGTAAAAATTTGGAGACCATTGTAAGCTGGTCTCTAAGGGTGCATCTACAATGCACTCTAGGCTCAAAATAAGATACGCAATTTGCACTATGCAAATTGCGTATCTTATTTTGATTCTTTTTTAAAATAGGCTATTTTAAAATTTGGCGCATCTACCCAGCACCAAATTTCAAAATAAAACACTGTTTCAAGACATCCCTTATCCTTTGTGCTATGAGGTTTATAGGGATGCCGAAATAGCATGTCCACTATATTTCGCAATAGTGGACGTGTTCAAAAGATACCTCTGGTATCCCGAATTAGCATTACAGGGTAGACGTGCCCTAACAGAAGTAAAAGAAGAGGACAATATACATAAGTATGAACAAACTAGATACTCAAGACTGTTTGCCATTTCATTAGAATTTAATATAGAAGCATGCAGTGAGAGAGTTTTAATTAATTGCATTTTTTGAATTCTAATTAAACCTACATAGAGCAACTAGTACAAAACTATATTGACTTCAAAGGCACTGTGATGGCTTACACAAAGTAAGGATCTGACCCACCATGTTTTAAAACTAAGCAACATTAATGATCTTGTGACTATTCTTCACAGTGATGTGAGAATTGAATGCTGGGGGATGAAGTTCAGTCTGTCCAACAGGTTATGCTTTGTGTTGTCTTTTATCTTTCTGGCTAGATTATTCTTAAAGGAATTTTTCAGTCAGCAGCAGCAGTGGAATGAGGCCATGTATTATTAAATGCTACTGACTTGTCCTTTAGCTTATAGGAAATGCTTGTAAAAACTGTCTAATCACTCACTGCTGTATTTTGGACATCACGTTGATATACACATCAAAAGGGATTTTCCTTCTGAAAAGGCAGTACTTTGCACTTGATAATAATTTAGCTATAATTAATGTAAATAAGCAGTCAAATTACTTAATAGTTACAATACATAAAATACAAGGTATTTTTGTGACTTACAATCAAAAACCATTTAACTCTACTTAAGTCTTCTTGCTGGAAGTCTTTTTTTTTAACCATCTTACACATGTATTTGGCAGCATGAGATGAGACAATCAGATAAACTTCCTTTGATTGTAACAGATTCTGTGGAGATGCAACTTACAGCAAAGTCTCTGGATCTGTAGCTTTAAGTTTTTCTGCAGTTTTTCTGTCTACCAAGTAGTTTAGCTTCTTGTCATGCTATGTTTCTGTCAACCTCCATTGGACTGATCGAAAGTCCTGTCTGCCCTAAAAAAATAGCATTGGATATTATCAAACTCTCATTGGCTGTATACAGAGAGACCCAATGTATCTATGTCTAGGCCTATAGTAAACAGCTATATATAAACTGAACCCTGAATAAAGAAGTAGAAATTAGAATTAGGCTCCACATTAAATTGTTTGGGTTTGGTCTGGATTTTTTGGGGAAAATCAGATACAGGCAGTCCCCGGGTTACACGGATCCGACTTACATCGGATCCCTACTTACAAACGGAGTGAGGCAACCATGCACTAGCTGCGCCCCCCCAGCAGACCAGGGAGACGCGAAGCTAGCGCCCCTCCTCCCCCAGCAGACCAGGGAGACGCGGAGCGGCTTTTCTCAGCAGACACCTCAGCTTGAGAATAAAGAACTGAAGGAAGTGAGGTGTGGGAGAATAAAACTGAGCTCTGGAGAAATGTTTGGCTAGAGTTTCCCCTACAATATGTACCAGTTCCGACTTACATACAAATTCAACTTAAGAACAAACCTACAGTCCCTATCTTGTACATAACCCGGGGACTGCCTGTACCAAATTTCAGGGGTGGATATTAACCACAACCATAGTTCGGGAATTATATGAATTAGGTATTCTGGGACAGTCCATTTTTATTATACACTATAAAGCAAAAATGAGTGTCTATTTATTCTCTAATGTAAAAATTTTACTTGGGCTATGTCTACAGTGCCACTTGACTGTACTGCATCATTCTGGCTCAGGGTTGTAAAAAAGCACCCTCCCAAGCACAGCAAGTTAAAGCGCCAGTGTAAAGGGGCTGTTAGCTATTCATAGAGATGGTTTACATGAAGTGCTGGACGATCTCGTTCCTAGCACTCCTGCCATGGTCACACTTCCACTTTAATGCACCACGGCAGCAGCACTGCCATGGCAGCACTATGATTTTAGAAGAGTAGCCAAAGACTTAGGAGTTTTAGTCAGTCTCACATGTGGGCCTGGCACTGTAGACACATAATGAGATTTGACATTTTAGATGATCTGTTGGCCTTTTCTGGCCTTAAACTTGATGACTCTTTCTGCCCTGAGGAGCCTACAATCTCCAGTAAAGTTGGCAGAAAACTCTCCTACCCACTTTCTTCTCCATGAACTTGCCGTTCTGGAATAATGGCGTGCAGGGGTGTCTGCTGAGAAATTGACTCCTAGCAGTATTGGTTCATGCATGTGGATTAAGGACAGAGGAGACTCCCCAGTTGAGAGACCCAGAGTCCATACAATAGGATGGAGATAATGGAGGGATGGGAAGAAACTGGAACAGGATCCCTGCCATGGGTAGGGGGGACACAGGGACTGGGATTCCTCTCCCTCAAAAGAAATATCTGAACAGGCATCACCTGTGTGTGGGAGATTTTCAAAGATTCAAATGGCAGCTGCTTCTAATCCCATTTGACTTCAATGATTTGAGAGATGGGGAGTTCTTTGCTAGATTTGTAGACCTGCCATCTATTTGCCTTGGGGAGATTATGTGGATTACTGTATTGATAGCCAGATCTAGTAAAATAATAGTATATGATATGCACCTGATACACTTTGTAAACTGAAAAAAACCATAGCCATAAAATTAGTCTATAGCTTAATTTTACCATATCACAAATTATCTTTGAGAGGGCAAAGTTCTGTGCCTCTAGGGAGAAGTCCATTGTTTCCATTTCAAATGATCTTAAATAAGCCTTCTTTTTCTTCCTAGAGGCTGATCAATCCCTTCTCAAGTTAACTTCAAGCCGATTGAGTGTGTGTATAGCATTTGAATAGCTTTTTATTGAAGTCATTATACAATTTTTCCAGGTTGTAATTTCTTTATAAAAATAAATGAGTGAAAAGTAATAGCTCTACAAATAAGAACACAACATACTGGTGTTCAATCTTTAACCTAACAACTGCTTTTGAAACCCCCGAAAAAACACTTACCTTTTAGCATTTTTGAGCTTCAGAAACAAGCCTTTATCTTCACCATGACAGTAGCAAAACTCCTTTGTGAAAAGATTTTGTCCTTTTGGAAACAAAATAACTTTTATAATTTCATGCATATTTGACATGGCATTTAGGGGAACTCCACATATAAAGGAGTTTGTAATGATTAATCACATTTATTCACATAACTTTACTAAATCTTAACAAAGGTATACAGGTTGGTTTCACTATTAACAGCAACAATAATAATTGTGTCTCTTAGAGGCTGTCAAATAAAAAGCATCTTTTGTACAAGTCATCGCAATATAAACAGAATGCACAGGCAGGCGCTACCTTTTATACCAATTGGTAAACAATCTTTGTTAAGCTCGTCTTGATAGTCTTACTTTGTTGCCACATTTTAATTACTCATCCTGTCTGTTTATATTCCATTGCATTCTGCTGAAGATACAAGCTTTAAAAATCATTGGTATTTAGGAAAATCCAAAGCTGGGGTGATGCATGCTCAGGTGCTAATTTATTTACATCAATTAATTTCAGGCCCCTGATGTAAACCAATTAGTATTCAACACTTAATGGAGTCATTATCTGTCAGATTAGCTTTTAGAAATGCTTGTCACTACTACAGGACCAGGCAGCAGAACTTTGCTAATAAAACTAGCAGAATTAATGGAGTGAACAGCATAGATAATGACTTAATGTGGAACATACAGTATAGAAAAGAGACTGATCAACTGTCTCCAAGAAATGAAGATATCACTGCGGCAGCTACTTTAGTCCAAAAAAGGGCTTAGACAATGCTATTCAAACAGAGAAGTTGTGTCATAACTAATTTTCAACCTATGCGTGCACGCATGCGCGCGCACACACACAGACACTTGTCCTTTCCACCGTGACACAGTACGTGAATAAAAACTCCACTTTGTGCCAACTCACTGTAAATGGAAGATGTTAATTCCAGAGGAATTAGGATTACTAAAAATGAGAAAATTCCAGCTACTGTGCTGCTGGTTGGACATTATTTCCAAACAATGTTGTGCATAACCTTTGTTGATGGGATCTAATTTGTAATGACACACTTTTTGCCTATTTTCAGGGGTGTGAAACAATGGAGAATAAATTTTATGTCACAGAAAACATCCAGGAAATTAAAATTCTGCATATGAACAATACAAGCATATCACTTTCAGTATTCTGAGGATGAGAAATTTCTGCATAAATCCACAAACAATAATAACCCTTTGCAGAGAAATATCAGTAATATATAAGCTTTTCTCATGACCACATTTGCATATTATATGGGTTTTTTTCTTTTTCAGAACTCAGACAAAACTTAGCAAGCTTTCTACTTATAATTTGGGTTAGTTTGATTGAACATCTTAATGTCAATGAGTAAAACATTGTATATGAGTAAATGTTATGTATAAAATTCATCCTTATGCAGAGGACAGGCACAATGCATATACATCACAGAAATCTCATGCAAGCCTTCCAGATGAGACATAAATAACTCAAAAGAAGACAATGGCTGGTGGTGGTCGGGGACTCCCTCCTAAGAGGGACTGAACCATCCATCTGCTGACTGGACCTGGAATCTTGAGAGGTGTGCTGCTTACTGGGAGCTTGAATTCAGGATGTGACTGACAGGCTTACAAAACTGATCAAACCATCCGATCACTACCCCTTCTTGTTTCTCCATGTGGGAACTAACGATACAGCCAAGAATGACCTTGAGCAGATTACTGCAGATTATGTAGCACTGGGAAGAAGGATCAAAGTATTTGGAGCTCAAGTGGTCTTCTCATCCAACCTCCCTGTTGAAGGGAAAGGACTGAGCATGGATCATCGAATTGGGGAAGTAAACGTGTGGTTGCGTAGGTGGTGTCGGAGAGAGGGCTTTGGTTTCTTTGACCATGGGATTCTGTTCTGGGCACAAGGATTGTTAGGAAGAGATGGGATCCACCTAACAAAGAGAGGAAGGAGCATTTTCGCGGGCAGGCTTGCAAACCTAGTGAGGAGGGCTTTAAACTAGATTTGTTGGGGGACGGTGACCAAAACCCTGAGGCGAGTGGGAAAGTCAGATACCAGGAAGAAATGCAAAGAGGAACAAGCAACAAAGGAGGATCCCTGATTCGAATGGAGAAGGTAGGGCGATCAACTGGTTATCTGAGGTGTTTGTACACCAACGCAAGAAGCCTGGGCAACAAACAGGAAGAATTGGAGGCCCTGGCCTAGTCCAAGAAATATGATTTAATTGGGATAACAGAGACTTGGTGGGATGACTCGCATGACTGGAGCACTGTCATGGAAGGGTATAAACAGTTCAGGAAGAACAGGTGGGGGAGAAAAGGAGGAGGAGTTGCACTATATGTAGGAGAGCACTATGATTGCTTGGAACTCCAGTATATAGGGGGAGAAAAGCCTGTTGAGAGTCTATGGGTTAAGTTTAGAGGTGCAAACAGCAGCAGTGATGTTGTGGTTGATGTCTACTACAGGCCACCGAATCAGGTGGATGAGGTAGATGAGGCTTTCTTCGGCCAACTGAGAGAAGCTTCCAGATTGCAGACCCTGGTTCTTGTGAGGGACTTTAATCACCTTGACATCTGTTGGGAGACCAATACAGCAGTACACAGGCAATCCAGGAAGTTTTTGGAAAATGTTGGGGATAACTTCTTGGTACAAGTGCTGAAGGATCTGACCGGGGGCTGTGCACAGCTTGACCTTCTGCTCACAAACAGGGAGGAATTAATAGGGGAAGCTGAGGTGGGTGACAACCTCGGAAACAGTGATTGTGAGATGGTAGATTTCAGGATCCTGACCAAAGGAAGAAAGGAGAGTAGTAAAATACACACCCTGGACTTCAGAAAAGCAGACTCAGAGACCTGATGGGCAGAATCCCTGGGATGCTTACATGAAGGGGAAAAGAGTCCAGGAGAGCTGGTAGTATTTTAAAGAAGCCTTATTGAAGGCACAGAAAGAAATCATCCCGATGTGTAGCAAGAGAAGCAAACATGGTAGGAGACCAGATTGGCTTACAGGGAAAATCCTTGGTGAACTTAAGCATAAAAGGGGAGCTTACAAAAAGTGGAAACTTGGACAAATGACTAGGGAGAGCTATAAATGTATAGCTCGAGAATGCCGGGGGATTATCAGGAAGACGAAAGCGCAAATGGAATTGCGACTGGCTAAGGATGTGAAGGATAACAAGAAAGGTTTCTACAGGAATGTTAACAAGAAGAAGGTGATCAGAGAGGGTGTGCGGCCCCTAATGGATGAAGGAGGTAACCTAGTGACAGATGATGTGGGGAAAGCTGAAGTACTCAATGCTTTCTTTGCCTGTCTTCACGGACAAGGTCAGGTCCCAGACTAATGCACTAGGCAACGCAGTATGGGAAGGAGGTGGACAGTGCTTGGTGGAGAAAGAACAAGTTAGGAACTATTTAGAAAAGCTAAACATTCACAAATCCATGGGCCTGGATTTAATGTATCTGAAGGTACTGAGGGAGCTGTCAAATGTCTTTGCGGAGCCTTTGGCCATTATCTTTGAAAACTTTTGGAGATCGGGAGATATCCCGGATGATTTGAAAAAGGAAAATGTAGTGCCCATCTTTAAAAAAGGGAAGAAGGACAATCCAGGGAACTACAGACCAGTCAGCCTTACCTCAGTCCCTGGAAAAATCATGGAGGGGATCCTCAAGGAATCCATTTTGAAGCACTTGGAAGAAGGGAAAGTGATCAGGAATAGTCAACATGGATTCACAAAGGGCAAGTTGTACCTGACCAATTTGATTAGCTTCTATGATGAGGTAACTGGCTCTGTGGATATGGGCAAGTCAGTGGATGTGATATACCTTGACTTTAGCAAGGCTTTTGATACGGTCTCCCACAATATTTTTGCCAGCAAGTTACGGGAATGTGGATTGGATAAATGGATGGTAAGATGGATAGAAAGGTGGCTAGAAGGCCGGGCCTAGCAGGTAGTGATCAACGGCTCGATGTCAGGATGGCAGATGGTTTCTAGCAGAGTGCCCCAAGGTTTGGTTCTAGGACTGGTTAGGTTCAATATCTTCGTTAATGACCAGGGTGAGGGGATGGATTGCACCCTCAGCAAGTTTGCAGTTGACACTAAGCTAGGGGAGAGGTAGATACACTTGAGGGCAGAGATAGGGTCCAGAGTGACTTAGACAAATTGGAGGATTGGGCCACAAGAAATCTGATGACATTCAACAAAGACAAGTGCACAGTCGTGCACTTGGGACGGAAGAATCCCAAGCATTGTTACAGGCTGGGGACCAAATGGCTAAGTAGTAGTTCTACAGAAAAGGGCCTGGGGATTACAGTGGATGACAAGCTAGTTATGAGTCAACAGTGTGCCCTTGTAGCCAAGAAGGTTAATGTCATATTAGGGTGCATTAGGAGGAGCATTGCTAGCAGATCCAGTGATGTGATTATTCCCCTTTATTCAGCTCTGGTGAGGCCACATCTGGAGTATTGTGTCCAGTTCTGGGCCCCCCACTACAAAAAGGATGTGGGCGCATTGGAGAGGGTCCAGTGGAGGGCAACCAAAATGATTAGGGGGCTGGAGCATATGACCTACGAGAAGAGGCTGAGGGAATTGGGTCAGTTTAGTCTGCAGAAGTGAAGAGTGAGGGGGGATTTGATAGCAGCCTTCAACTTCTTGAAGGGAGGTTCCAGAGAGGATGGAGAGAAGCTGTTCTCACTGGTGACAGATGGCAGAACAAGGAGCAATGGTCTCAAGTTACAGTGGGGGCGTTCTAGGTTGGATATTAAGAAAAACTATTTCACTAGAAGGGTGGTGAAGTACTGGAATGGGTTATCTAGGGAGGTGGTAGAATCTCCATCCCTAGAGGTTTTTAATTCTCAGCTTGACAAAGCCCTGGCTGGGTTGATTTAGTTGGGATTGGTCCTGCCTTTGGCAGGGGACTGGACTTGATGACCTTCTGAGGTCTCTTCCAGCTCTATGGTTCTATGATTCTATAAATGAGGCTTAAGTTATGTCCAGATATTGTGCAGGGCCTCTGTATCAGCATGAATTTCAGCCCAAGTGAGAATTAGAACACACACACTGTGGGGGCTCAGTCATGCATTGCCAAGGGATTGGACTAAATGACCAAGTGAGGTTTTTTCCATCTATAATTTCTATTATTATGTATGATGGAAAATCTTGGAAAATATTGGTCTGTGGTGCCTGGCTAGATGCATATTTATGTTATTAATACTACGTATATTTGGGAGATTTTCCCCACCATAAACACTTGTGCACTGAGACAGGAACATAATCCTACAGAACTCCTTTTGACTTCCTGACTCATAGCCACCAGCTAAATTGACCAATCTTTCACTTTCATTAATGTTAAACTTCTTGAAATACTTAAACAAGAAAAGAAAGACAGAAGTAGCTGTGGACTCTTTGTAAGGTGAGTCTTTGTAAACCTTAGCCACTTCACATTTAGCACAGTCCTACTCCAGTTTCTCTTTGGGGACCACAAGCTCCTACTCAGTGCCCAATTTCCAGTTTCATTTCACCCCCTTTACATATCTCCAATAGAACTGAATCCTGGGGGGACGGGATCTCAATTTAATTGGGGAGAGTTTCCCATGTAGTGCAGACTTGGCAGAGTGACTCTCTGCTACCTTCCTCTTCCACTTTGTAGTGCCAATTTAGAGTCAAATTCCAGGGAGGGGTAGCATGCCCTGATCATTGCTTTACCACGGCTATTCTTGGAGGTCACAACAGTTCCGATGGGGTTATTGTAGCCAAGCATATATTAGACCAGTTTTGAGCCTGCTCTACATTAAACTAGGGGGCCAATCAGGCCAAGAATGTACAAAAGCATAAAGTGGCTAAAAGCTACCTTTGACCCACCCACATTGTTCCAGTATTAAGCAGAACATAAACAAAACTCAGAATAAGGGCATTTATTTCTATCTTTTCTCCAATCTGTGCAGTTCACTTAAATATTCATTTCCCTGGAAGCCTGGAAAAAGCCCATGTTCTGAGTGTGACAGTGTTATGGCTGTGAGCAGCACTAGTAAATTATAAATTTGTGCTAAAATGTAATCACTAGTAATTTGTGCCAAGGGCAACAGGAGCAACTGACCAAACAACAGAGGGGTAGCCATGTTTGTCTGTTTCAGGAGAAACAATTAGGAGTCCTTGGCACCTTAAAGACTAACAAATTAGTTATATAATTTGGGGCTCCTAAGTTTATTTGGGCATAAGCTTTTGTGGGCTGGAATCTACTTTATCAGATGCATGGAGTGGAAACTTCAGATTGGAAGGTACATATACGCATGCAAAGGTTTTAGTGATACACTGCTAAGCAGTGGACCAGTTCAATCAAGGTGGATGTGATCCACTCCCAACATTGGATCAGAAAGTGTGAATAATATAAGTGGGAAAATTACTTTTGTAGTGAGCTATCTTACATCTGACAAAGTGGGTTCCAGCCCACAGAAGCTTATTCTCAAATAAATTTGTTAGTCTTTTAGTTACCACAGGACTCCTCATTGTTTTTGGTAAAACAAAACCTCGTATTCAAAGGGTGTTCAATAAGGCATCACAAAAATACAAAACTGATCCATTTCAAACTTAAGTTCCTAAATCTGAATTTTTGCTACTAAGTTAGTCACCTGATTTTTGCTCTGAGCACTTGCATCTTCATTAGCACATCCAAAAATCAGACTAGCTAGGTGCTGAAATACAAAATAATGACTAGAACTTATGTTTACCCTTTCTCCTGATTTAGCAACAAAAGGGCATTCAATGAGGCTGAAAGACAATACATATAAAAGTGACAAAAGAAAACCCTGAAATGATAGATCATTAACCTGTGGGGCTCACTGCTGCAATGGATTCACAATAGAATTGGACATTTATGTGCCATGTCATGAGAACATTCTCAGTTACACTAGGTAAGCTAGTTTTTAAGTAGCCCTCTGATTTCTGGGCATATGCTATTTACTTCCTAATAGAGGCTGGAGGAAGGAAACTTCCCTCATGAGCAGGTTATTTCTTGTATGTCCACTGTGCCTATTTCTGGACTCTTTCTCTGAAACATCTGCTACTTGCAACTCTCAGAGTCAGGTAACTGGGAGGAGAATTTAGGGCATGTCTACACTAGGAAATTATTTCAAAATATTTTGAAATAACTCCCAAAATAACTATTCCGAAATAGCATGTCCACATTACAGGGAAGCCTCAAAATTAGTCCAAGGTAGGCTCTCTGAACATGAATGCGCTACCTCAACTTAGAGCCTCAGGAAGTACTGGGGAGTAATTACTTGGAATGATTCTGGGGAGTACTTATTTTGAAATAGCAGCAGTGGAGCATCCACACTGCCACTATTTCAAAATAACTATTTTGAAATTAGCATTATTCCTCATGGAAAGCAGGAGTAATTATTTCGAAATAACCAGCCCCTTATTTCAAAATAACTTTGGTAGTGTGGGTGCCCTGCTTGTTATTTCAAAATTAGGAGAGTTATTTTGAAATAACTCCCTAGTGTAGACCAGGGCTTACTTACCTAGATCTATCCAGACTAATATGTTTTACTCTTCCCATAATTAACCTGGAGATCAAAAGGCTGCTGACTAATTTAAAAAAAGTTGGTCTGGCAGCAATGTTCCCTCCAATCTTTTCCATCCATGTGCAGAATACATTTTATGTGCACCAAAGCATGTGCAAATGTGCACCACCAGTAGAAACAAAAAATCTAGCTGAGCTCTCTGCTAATTGATTGGGCAGCATTTGAATCTCTCCTGAATAGCTGCAGGCAGAAAGGAAGGGTATTTGGGTTGAACTGAGAGTTGCTGGCCAGGCTGTGTCAGTGAAAAGGCTGACCATCTCATAACGACACTGAGACAGAGGAAGAAGACAGCAAGCAGTTCTCCCAACTCTAAGACGGGGAATAAGCCAGAGCCCCTGAGCTGTGGATAGAAAGTTTAAACTTAGGTCAGGAAATACAGGTGTAGAATTCTGTTCTATTCATTGACTTCTCGAAGTGCTGTGTAATCTCTTGGACAAAATAAATCAGGCTTTATTCAGAAGTCAGTTTCTCTATTACTGGAAGCATATACTGTTACAGGCTCCCCAACAGGAGCTCTAGCAGGATCCAGCCCCACTTGGATGTGCTGGATTGGTATCAGAGTTAGTATCCAGGGGCTGTCACCCATGTCCAGGAATGAGTGGGGGACTTGTGGAATTGCACCCCAGGAGAAATGAAAGTCCTGTGCGGGGTACATACACTTGAGTATGGCTCCACTGCAATTAGACACTATGGCTATATTTACACAGCTTCCCTGTTCTGCAAAAGCCTATTCCAATGAAGTGCAGATTAGCATATTGCCTCATTTATTTGCATAATTAATTAGGAGCCATTTTTGTGCAAGAGGTTTTTGCGCAAAAAGGCACAGTTTACATAGCACCTTTATGCACAAAACCTCCCTCTTGTGCAAGAGTCGTTCTTCCTCATTTTTTCAGGAAGAATGATTCTTGTGCAAGAGGGGATTTTGCGCAAAAATGGCCCTTAATTAATTATGCAAATGAAGCGCAGCAATATGCTAATCCATGCTTAATTTGCATATGCTTTTGTGGAAGAGGGAAGCTGTGTAGATGTAGCCAAAGGCTCACCCAAGCCAGCTGGCTCAAGCTCACAGGGCCTGGGCTAAGGGGCTGTTTCATTGTGGTGTAGATGTTGAGCTTGGCCTGGAGCCCAGGCTCTAGGACCCTGTGAGATAGGAGGGATTCCAGAGTTCAGGCTGAAACTTGTCTCCACCATAGTTAAACAGCCCAGTAGCCCCATCCCTGCAAGCCTGGGCTGACCACGGGGGCCTATTGCGGTGCAGACATGCCCATAGGGAGACCCTGAGAAGGAACAGTGGTGAAACTGGGCTGGTAATTATGACAATATTTCTGTATTATTTTTCTATCACCTTCTTAAAGCAAAATATTTATTTACCATTGCTCAGATTTTGGGCTTGAATAGTCTCTTGTTCCCGGTCATTTAACTATACTACGGTTCTTAGTAAGTTACATTATTTAATTTCCTAATTGTTGTTAGAGTTCCCTCCTTGAAATATAATATCTGTCATTACCTCTAGGCCTGATCCACCCATCCCAGGGAGACTGTCACACTTAGCTATGGTTACAGCTTGCCTGTGCTTTCAGACCCAGCTCTTGTGTGTTCTTCATAGTGGTGCTGTTCTAAATCTGCAGGGTTCATTTCCATTGACTTTGTCCACCCCCTGCAGGTTTGCAAGAAATTTCAGGTTAAATTTCAGTTCAAAAATTCAAGAAGAACCCTCCATCGCCAACATCAATATCCCCTTGAAGTCCCTTGCCATAACAACCTCGTCTACTTTACTTCATTATTATTCCCCTCCAGGGATGTTATGGTGGGAAAATGGGCCAAGTGGATGTTGTTTTCTGCCTCCCACCACCTCCAACTCTTGGAGGCGGTTGAGGTAAGAGATGCATCTTGCTCTTTCCTTGTCATACCTGTATAGCAAGAAACCTGGAGCAAAGTTTGGCGTTTTGATTACTCTGTGATAGAAATATTAGTGACTGAGGCATAAGAGGCTTTTCCAATAGTTGCTAGGTAAAACCCAGTTGCGAGGGGTCCTGAAGGAGAGAAGCTTAGCTCCACTAAGTTAGGGAGAAAGGTAGATACGCTGGAGGGCAGGGATAGGGTCCAGAGTGACTTAGACAAATTGGAGGATTGGGCCAACTGAAATCTGATGAGGTTCAAGAAGGACAAGTGTAGAGTCTTGCATTTGAGATGGAAGAATCCCAAGCATTGTTACAGGCTGGGGACCAAATGGCTAAGTAGCAGTTCAACAGAAAAGTATCCGGGGATTACAGTGGACAAGAAGCTGGATATGAGTCAACAGTGTGCCCTTGTTGCCAAGAAGGCTAATGGCATATTAGGTTGCATTAAGAGGAGCATTGCCAGCAGATCCAGTGATGTGATTATTCCCCTTTATTCAGCTCTGGTGAGGCCACATCTGGAGTATTGTGCCCAATTCTTGGTCCCCAACTACAGGAAGGATGTGGACACATTGGAGAGGGTCCAGTGGAGTGCGACCAAAATGATTAGGGGGCTGGAGCATATGACCTACAAGGAGAGGGTGAGGGATTTGGGTTTTAGTCTGCAGAAGCGAAGAGTGAGGGGGGATTTGATAGCAGCCTTCAACTTCCTGAAGGGAGATTCCAAAGAGAGAATTATATGGGATGCCACCTATGTTCATCCCATACAAACATACAAAGAGGATGGAGAAAGGCTGTTAACAGTAGTGACAGATTGCAGAACAAGGAGCAATGGTCTCAAGTTACGGTGGGGGAGGTCTAGGTTGGATATTAAAAAAAACTATTTCACTAGGAGGGTGGTGAAGCACTGGAATGGGTTACCTAGGGAGGTGGTAGAATCTCCATCCCTAGAGGTTTTTAATTCTCAACTTGACAAATCCTTGGCTGGGTTGATTTAGTTGGGATTGGTCCTGCCTTTGACAGGGGACTGGACTTGATGACCTTCTGAGGTCTCTTCCAGCTCTATGATTCTATGACACCCAAAAGAAAATTATGGTGAGAAGAGCATGAACAGCTGGCCAACACCAAGTTGATGCCAAAGGAAAAAGAGGTGAAACTTTGAGGCTTTTTTAGAGGTGGAATATTGATTTGCTCATGGGGAGATGGGAGGCTCTCAGCAGGAGGAACTGGCCTAAAACATCACTTGGGTTGATGGACTTTTTTCACACATCTCAGCTACATTTGCGTTGAAGGAAGGAAACCTAAACCAAGGCTAATTTTGAGCAAGTTTTATAATGGCTATTCTTATAGCTCTCTATATCCTCTCCTCTTGTGTATTCCAGAGTGAGCTGTCTTAACATACAATTGCTTCTGGGATCAAGAATTTGTTTCTGCCAGGCATGTGGAAATGTTATATAAAAGACCTGCCAGTTTTTGTTTAACTGAAATCACCTGTGATGATTGTACAGTTCTAGTAGCTTTTTTTCGCCTCCCAGGTGAGTCTCAATTGTCTGCATTTGCCACCATTGTTCTGATCTGGAGGCTTGGTGCTTCAACCTCATTGTTATGTTGTTGTCTATGTACAGAGTGGGGATTTCATCCACCTGGATTTTGCTTGGTAGAGAGCTTCAACAGAGATGTTCTCCAGAGACAGTCTGCAGCACACCTTTTGGGATAGTACTCCCCTCTCTCATGTAGATGGCTTATTGCTGATATTGTGATTTTACATTGTCAAAGCACAGTATAAAAATGTACTAATTAATTTACAAATATTTAAGAATTAGTGCTAACTATTGGAAAAGTTGGTCCAGTGGACTGATAGTCCGGAGAGAAGAGTTCCATGGACTCTATGCATGTCTCTGGCTCTGACTTGTTTAACTTCTGTCTGTTTCTATCTGTAAATGAGGATAATGTTTCATTACTGTATCCTTTTGCAGTGGTCAACTACTTTGTACGTGTTAGTTTAGGGGTGGTGAGGCCTGCATTCTTTCCCTTCTTTTCCCTTTTCCCTATATCTGGTGAGCCAGAAGCAAGTCTTTGGGAACATACGCCACTTAATATGAAGCATTGTTGCCAGTATAGTAAGAACAAGTATGAGATAAGGGTAAAGGGCAAGAGCGCATAAACAATTCTGTTTACCCTAACGTACTGATCACGTAAACAGGGCCAAAGAATAAGAAGATCCAGATCAGAACCAGATCGATAACTAACAGCTAAGCCCTACATCAATCAGCATGTAATGAGTAAGCCCTGGAAATTTCCAAACTGCCAAACAAGGCAGGAAAACTGTATTTAAGGCTGCCTCAGAGCCTAACAAATCAGACTTCACTGATGGGCTTTGGGTACTGGTGCCTTGGAAGCTGAGACAACCTCCCACTTCGTCCACAGCCTACCCAGAGTCCCAGGTTTGTGGGAAGGGATGCAAGATATGCCACTTCTTTTGTTATGTTCTTCCATTTATGGGGCACAGCTGTTAGCTGTCAAGAAGTAAACTACTTGTGTTTGACAGATACCTGTGTGGCATCCTTTGTACTTTGGGAACCCAGTGTCGGACCTGAGACTTACTCTTGCTGACTACACCTTTCCATAGTGCTTCAAGATCTACAGATGCACAATGGTACAGAAGAGCTAGGATTTATTTTGAGTAAAAAATGACTCCTCACAACAGCTTTATGGGAAAGGCAGGAGCATTTAATATTTCCCAGATTCCACTGGGGATATTGACACAGAGAAGTGGAGACATTCCCTGACCCACAGAGTAAGACAATGGCCAGATACAGAAGAAAGAAAAAGTGCTAGTATCTTTTTTTTAATTTTTTTTTTTTTTTGTGCTCAGTTCCTGCAACCTAACTTATCTTTCTCATGCCTGGAAAGAATTATGTGGGATGCTACCAATGTTCATCCCACAGTCTCTGAAGATACCTAGATCTCTTTGCAGCACCCAGCATCCCAACATTTAGCTTCCCCTCACTGCTGTAGAAGCATTTGTAGTTCTTATTTATGTGCCCCCATTTTATGTACTTCTTTTAGATCAAAGTGCTTCTTCTGTCCCCTGCTGCAAGTGCAATCATTATTAGGCCCGATTGCTTATAACTAGGACCCTCAACTATACAGGCCTTTGAATACCAGTTTTAGTTTTTTCTTTTATATAATTGGTCTCTATGAGACAACAATAGACACTCCCATTAGTTAAATGAATTTTCACACAAATTGAACAAACAAAAATAGATTCTCTTCAGTTTTCCCTTCACCATGCAGTGTTGCCACACTTGTTAAATGAATAACACTTGGGCTATGTCTACACTATGACTTTTTCCGCAAGAGGCAATGCAAATGAAGCATGGATTAGCATTTTCTCATGCTTCATTTGCATACTCTCTTTCGTTCCATTTTTGCTCTAGGGGTTTTTGCACTAAAACAGGCAGTGTGGCCGTGGCCGAGGCCGTTTTGCATAAAAAACCCTTTTTCCTCAAGATCCTTATGCCTGTCCCAGAGAGGTATAAGGATCTTGTGGAAAAAGGGGGTTTTGCACAAAACGGCCACGACCACACTGCCTGTTTTAGCGCAAAAACCCCTAGAGCAAAAATGGAACGAAAGAGAGTATGCAAATGAAGCATGAGAAAATGCTAATCCATGCTTCATTTGCATTGCCTCTTGCAGAAGAAGTCATAGTGTAGACAAAGCCAAAGTTAATTAATCTTTCATTTGCACTCCTATCTAGGTGTGGATCAGTGAGGTCAGCATTATGGTAGAGCTTGGAATTGTGGAGGATTCTGGCAGAGAGCTTTTTCCTTATCTAAACATCTCTTCAGTCACCTTTTCAAGCACAAGCCTTGAAAGGGATCTCCTTATCTTACAGCGTATGACAAAGGTTCTCCCCTTCCAAGCTACAGCAGGAGTGTGATCCTGTTATTTGTTTAACAAGAAAAAAGAGGCGAGTTGTGTCTGAGAGTCTGGCGTCCCCTGTCCTTAAAGAAAAGCAGTTGTTCTTTTCATCCGGTAACTGACGATCTGCCCGGTTTTTCTTTTCACAGGGTACAAACTGTCAAAAATGTCCTGTATGGCTGTAAAACAAACCATGAAAAAGTTTAATGAATCTATTGTAAGCAAGTCAAAATGGCAAAATTATCTGGAATTTCTTTCCCTTTCCCTTGTGTAAATGTCTAGGGAGTGTGAGTGTTACCTGGCTCAGTGACCTGGATTTGTTGAGAGGATTTCTGATTATTTGAAATGTGTGGATTCTGTAAAAACTGACTATTAAAATAAAAGTGTATGCATTCAGAATGCATTGAATTCCTAATTTTTCAGCCCAGATTAACATTTTTCATACAAATGCTCTTATTTTTAAATGCTGACATTTTTCAGTAAATAATGAACAAAACCTGCTGTCACATTATATATCTGTGAAGCTAGTACTTGTCTGGTGGGTGGAAATGATTATTGTTCTTTTTAGCATTTCCCAATTCTGTCCTATTTCCCTTGTATGGCCAGTAGGGGGTGCTATTGGAATATTGTGTGTGAGCTCTTCCTTGACGCTTCTACCTATTGCATAAGGAAATCAAAACAGTTCTTCTGTTTTTATATTAGCACTTGCATTTTCTTGTTTGCATTGTGAGTAATAAAAGTTGAATTCTAAATACACGTTAATAGCATTCCTCTCCAACAATATATAAAGCAACTGGTAGAATGTCCAAATTCTCCCCTGCAGTAACTCTAATTTGGAAATAGCTATGATTAGAAAAGAGCCAAGTCTAATCAGTTGTGGTATGCATGGGAAAAAGTTCAGGATAAGTTATAAGTATTAAAAAAAAATCCCATAGCTGTTTGTGCTTGCAATGTGTAGGATCACATCAGCATTTTGGACCATAGTCCCCCAAGGGGGAAAACAGAGAAATGTGGAGCTGATGCAGAGTGGGGAGAGGAATGAAACAAGTTGACTGAAAATGAAGGGAAAAGACAAAGGCAAAAACCTCTTACCTGTGACTGAGTCCTACTTCTGGGAAAGGTTTGGTTCTGTCTTGGTTATATCCCTATTGCCTGTGATTTCACCACAACTTGCAGTCTGAGGACGTCAGACCTGGTCAGCATACAGAGGGGCAGACGACCCAGGAGACTGCCTAAGATGCTGCAAGTCGTCATCTGGAATTCAGTAGGTAGCATGCTTGCCTCTGCTAGTACTGATTCAATGACCCAGCATAATGCTAGAGGTCACTATCCTGCCAGAAGGGTGAGTAATAAAATAGAGGCTTTGACCACTTGTCATTAAAAATCCTGTGATACTTTTCACAATAGAAGTGTTTCCCCAAGTGTCCTAGCCAAATTTCAGCATGGCATTCTGTTTATCTTTGCAGTGTAAACTGGAGATGGCATTTACTTTAAGGCTGCCTCCATATTGGCAAGATTTTGCGCAAATACTCTTTAACGCAAGAGTTTTTGCATTAGAGTATGAGAGTAAGAGAGCGTCTACACTGGCATGTACCTTTGCACAAAAGATGTGCTTTTGCACAAGAGTGTCCGTGCCAGTGTATACGGTCTCTTGCGCAAGAAAGCTCAGATGGCCATTTTAAACATTGGGCTTTCTTGAGCAAGAAATTGATGTTGCCGGTCTACACTGGCCTCTTGCGCAAGAACAGTTGCACAAGAGGGCTTATCCCTGAGCGGGAGCGTCGGAGTATTTGCACAAGAAGCCCTGATTTTATACATTAAAACGTCAGTATTCTTGCGCAAGTACTCGCAGCCAGTGTAGACAAGAGGCAAGATTTTGCACAAAAGCAGCCGGTTTTGCTCAAAATCTTGCCAATATAGACGTAGCCTGACAGTTTAGGACAGGAAGCTAAGTAGTGTTGCTTTGGCTTTTCAAATAGCTGATATGTTCTAATCCAATTAGAGCTGAATTTCAATAGAAGATGGAATGATTTATATAAAAGTTTGCAAAGGACTTTGGGAAGAAAGTTGCTAAATAATAAATGTAAAATAATATTATTTCATATATTTGTTGTGTCTGAAGTCACCAGTAGCAAAATGAAAGCAGTAGGTGCCTGCATTTCTTTATAAAATATCTGTTTTATCTGTACTAAACACAAATATGGCTTTGAACAGTTTTGATTCATAGCCTTTTTCTTTTCCTAGATTCTCCTCCCATTGTCCTTAAATTAGCTGGCTCATGAAGCATTTGACCTATGCTGCAGATGGCTAGAAAATAATAATAATAAATAATTAATAAATAGCTGTAAGCTCAATACACAGAAGATGGGAGAGTCTATTAAAGCTCTCAGCTTGAGAGCTTGGGCCTGGAGCTCAAACTGCATGGTTTTAGTTATAGAAGTCCCTGGTTCAATCACCAGTGGCGGCCAAGATGGCAGCTATTACGTAAGCAGGGGCTCTGACAAGTTTCTCTCATCTACAGGAAGGGAAAGAGAAGCACAAGCTGGTTGGCTCATTTGCTAATCGTCATTCAGTGCAGCTCAGTGGCAGGACCAGGCTTAGAACCCACATCTCTGTACTCGCAAGCCTAGCAACTGCATTACACTGCCTCTGCCAGGTGTGGAGAGAAATGCTCCTGTGTCTGCAGTGCTGGCTGTAATGCCAGCTGGTGTCACAGACAGGGAGAGAATTGTGATTGTCCAAGTGAAGGGACAGAAACTGCTTGCTGCTGTTCATCTGTGGGATTGTCTTTCTTGATTGACAACAGGCAGTGTACAGGAAGGGATGTGCTACGAGTAGCAGCCAATCCAGGTTTTACATTTACCAGAAGCGCTTGTGTTATTTTTTAAAATGGCAAATAATCACAGACGTACCTCTGGCATTATAAACTTGTGGGTGGGGGGCAGAGAGAATTTCCCAAATCCTGTCAGGCTTTAGGTAATTTGATTCATTTCAATCAACTGCTTAAAGAATAAAGAGGTGCTGTCTCTCTTTTCGGACCAATTCATCCTTTATACTGCTCTGAGTGAGGAGAATTTTTTCTATGGTTTTGTTTTTTGAGTAGCAGCTTCCTCCTAAACTGTGCCAACCACAAAGGCTGACTTAGCAGATGTCGAATGACTCCAATTAATCCTGCCAATTACAGTGAAGGCAGCAAAACGTAACTATTGATTGGGAGGGGACATGTGACTGCCCCGTGCATTACCTCTGGATCTAAACCAAAGGTTTATAAACTGTGGCGCCCCTAAAGGGTGTGGAGGAGTGATGCCAGCTGGCAAGGGCCACCCCCGCAGGGTGGAGATCAGGGCAAAAGCTCCACTTCCACCCCTGACTCACTGGCTTGGATACAATTGCTAAATGGAAAGCAGGGAAAGCCCTTCTGCAGTGTGCAGGGAGCAGTTTCCCCTGGAGAGAGCCCTGCTACAGGAATGGGAGAGCAGACTGGCCCCTGGGTGGGAATAGGCACAGGGTGATCTGCAAAGCAGGCAGCAGGAAGCACTGGGACTGGAGTTAGGTGGAGAAGCAACCCATATAGCAGTGGGGCAGAGGCAGGGGGCTCAGCCTCCAGCAGGCTGACCTGCTTCTTCCTCCCTCCCTGTGCTTCATGGACAAAAGATGAATGCTGCTGCCAGGAGGAGTCACTGCCTCCTTACTGTTACCTGAGACCTTGCCCACCCTTACTGCCGTATGGGGCAGAGTCTGCAGCAGCCTCTCTGGACGGGCCCCTCCCCAACCTTTAGCTGTCTCTCAGTGGAAGACAGAAATATGAGGCGGGGGCATGTGTGATCTCATGTGCCCTCCCTACACTCGCCTCTGCACCAAAAGTTTAAAAAATGTCTGGAATCTAGGTCTTTCGTGATTTCATACATGCCTGAATTAGAGAGGGGCCCAAGTTGCAGAAACAGATTTAAACTTCCTTCGAAATCAGGGCTGAGAATCCAGCTTCTAGGTGTGGTCTATTATGCAAAGAGCTTCCAGGTGTAAAATTGGTGTGCCTGGGCCTGGAGTTTTGATTCAGGTTCTGCTGGAAACTAACCATTACTACTTTGCTCAATGATATGTATACACCTAAACTAAGCTAATCAATTCACCGTGTAATGCACTGCTTTCAAAGTCTGGAAGGGCTGTTGCATGCACAAGAGCCCGCAGTTGCTGGGAGATGTATGCCCTGGGTGAGCGCTGGAGACAGAGGGTCTTTGGTGTCACCCTTTGCTATGTGCTTCAGATACCCATTCTATATCTCCCAACAGTTCCATGCTCAGGTTTGTGTTAATCCTTACATGGAACACTGCTGCCTGTGCAGCTTGTGATAAAGCAGTGAAATTAAATCATTGCTCTGTGTGTTCAAGATACAGTACAGTATGTAAACTATATTATAATAAAACTCCACCCCATAATGGTCCTAAACAAGAAGAATTGCCACAAACCTCTATCCCTTGTCTACCATGGCGTTGCTTGAGCTATAAATAAGAGCAAAATTTATTAAAAGGGATAATCTTAACTACAATTCTTATGTTTTGTAAACTTAACCATAAGTTCTTCAGAGCAAGGACTGTGTATTTGTGCAGCGCCTAGTAAAATAGTGTCTCAGTCCTGCTTTGGACAGGATAAATAATCTCTCATATTAATTAATTCTGATTTTTCATGAGTTTACATGGCTTTGAGATTGTTTATATTGCTGACCTGATCTAACTGAAAACTGTTTCATCTACCTGACCCCAGCCTTAACACTGAATTCCTTTAGCAAAAGCTAGTATGAGCACAAATCTGCACAGCCCTTGAATGATTAAAATAACACCTCTGAATTTCCACATATAGTGATCAAAGACTGTAGCTTAATAGAGAAATTTCCTATTTTGTATTCTACCTGCTGTAAGTTCAACTTATTTTAAGGCTGATTTAAAAAAAATCAGTCACTAGCTAGCACAAAGAAAATGCCTAGTAGCTTCCCAAATATCTTGTCCTTCAACTTCTGCTCCTGAATTTAAGACAGTCTCCATTCCTTGCCACCCTTCCTCCATGCCTATCTCACCTGGATAAAAAACAATACAGCTTCTCTTCTGCCCTGCTGCTGTTCTTTCTCCCACATGGCCCTGTCTCCTTTCAGCTTCCTACTTCTCCCACATTCACTCAGTCTGGAGTTTCACCCTAAGCTTGTCCCTGTCTTCTTGCTGCTTCAATTGTCTGCTTACAGACTGGTCCTGTAAACAAGCATGCAAGAGAAATGTTCATGTCCAGTTAAGCAGGGAATGATTTTCCATCCGTGCTACTCTAAATTAATTCTTATCATTTTTTTAAAGCAAAGCAAGAACCTGCTCTAAAACATCTCACTTGCAACCATGCTAGAAATGCTTAGTGAGCTATTTAAATAGACATATTAACACTCCCTTCCAATTTAGAGCTCCCACATATTTATTGATGAGCCCAAGGACTACAGCCATGTTACCTCTAATTATGTCTTGTTGACTAGCTAAACTTGGCCATTTAAACAGTTCCCCTAGAGATGTGCTGGAGGGAAGTCTCAGACACCTGGAGTCTCCCAATTAAAACTGTGTTGCCAAACTGAAAGAAGGGTTTGGCTGATTACTCTGCCCCAGGGAAGTCTAAACTCCTAGTCTCTCAAAATGCTGCCAAATTTCCCCTGCTGGATAGGTCTTATTTTTGGGTTTGTGCAATTTTTTTGAATCTTTTTTGTTTGCCTTAGTGCAATCCAACCCATTAAAAACTGTCAGGTGAGTATTTTCCAAACTTGTCCTGGGAGAAAACAAAGAATTCTCCAACCATTGCAAATGACACTGCAGTCTATGTTCAAAGGACCTGATGCCTTGTACTAGGCTTCTTTATGCCACTTTGGCAGCATAAAGGATCATTGAGTGAATGTGTCCATCTCCTCATGTCTCCCATTAGTTTATAACCGGCATCAGGGCTCTATGCTATGTCTGCACTCAGCCCTCTGTGTGTGGGACAGGACGGGAAGGAGACAGGGATCATGGAGGTGGAGGGCAGAGAATGGTCTAAGATATGACTAGAATGCATTGGTTTAAGAATGTTCTCTGGTTGCTCTAACTGGAAGCCCATCTGACTCAAATATGGGACGAGACAAAGTAGTATAACACTGCCTTTTGCCTCTCCCTATTCCCATACCTAAAAATATATGCTGCACACACCCATCTTTGCTCCTTTGCTTCTTAAGGATAATATCTCCAGCCAAGTGCACATTTATAACTGATTGTTTGCTGCATGATATTTCTTTCTTCTTGGCATCTCGCCACTGATTTACCCATTTCAAAGGTGGTTGCTTTCGCTGACTGCATCTTTACAAAGCTGAATTGTTCCTTTTCTGTTTTTTTCCTTTTTTTAAAAAAATATTAAAAGACTTTTGAATCAAATATTACTTATGGAGAATATGTTTGTCTTTGGAGCATTTATTCTTCTTTATTAACTGAGTAAGTTGATTTTACAACTATTGTAAATATAAATAAAGCTCTCTGTTGAGCATCTGATTTCCAATACACCAGATAAGAAATATTTCAAATACAATATATTTACACTATACAAATGTTGCCTGTGTCTTGCCTGATATATTTATAGTCATTTCACCCACAAACAATTTATCATTCATAATTAATATTCATTTCAGACATTTAATTACCAGTATTACCGAGGGGGGAATAGATCAGTTTCCCAGTATTAAATAATTTTTGCCAATTTGTACTGCTCTGCTTGCTGCTTTGCAGATTTCCCAGTTGCTTCATCTCTTCTGCATCCACAGTCAGACACTGGGGGAATTGGAGCAGCTCAAAATCAATAGATCAGCAGCGAGAGCGAGCAGTAATATGTGAACTTGCTGTGGAACCAGGCATTTCACATGGAAGATCTATGAGACTTGATATATTCAATCATATTTTCCCTTGATACACTTTCCCACTGAAACACCAGGTATTTGCACAAATATATTATTAACAAACATTGCATAGATGTTAAATGCTATTAGGGAAGTACCTTCCCCTCACCATAATCTTGT
This sequence comes from Pelodiscus sinensis, assembly GCF_049634645.1. NCBI lineage: Eukaryota > Metazoa > Chordata > Testudines > Trionychidae > Pelodiscus > Pelodiscus sinensis. The sequence continues at coordinate 16,461,756 of NC_134723.1, forward strand.
CCAGTCAAACTGACACCTGCATGTTAATATCACATTGCATGCTCTTTATCATACTGCTTTATAATACCATCTCACAGCAAGTCAGTATTGTTTTACATTAGAGCAATAATCTCCAAACAGAATGATACAAGTCAGTGGTCAATTCAACTCCAAATCTGAAACCAAGAACAGTTGCTTTTTTGGGGGGAGGGAGAGATTGTACTTTCCTTTAACAAGAACTGAAAAGTATTCCTGCTTGAAGAGTTTGTTTCTATTTAAAAATATACCTTAATGAAATTTTAGAAGATGGTTTGTCTTTAACGAGGAAGTAATTACATTTCAGAAAGTGAATTCAGTGATGATGGATTTGCTGGGTTGATAGTATGGGAAACCAAAGGCCTGTAAAACGGGAACCTGTGTGTGCTTCTGAAGGCAGAAAACTATTATTCTGAGAAGTTAGTGTGTGATACTGACACTGTCTTACTCAGCAGATCAGTTTAGGGGGTTTATTTGGTGCCATATCTGGTGTAAGAGACCAAAAAACCAACCAGACATCATTTGCTGCTTTTAACTCCAGCTGCACCATAGAGCCAGCAGTGCTTCAGCAGAAGCAAATCTGTCAGGTGCTGAGTTTGACTCTTTGCACCTCAGCATTGCCAGCTCTGGCAATTCTGGCTGGTGCTGGAGTCTGCTCTGGCAACATGGCCAGAAGCACCAACCCTCTTAAGTATTTCAGTTCTTTGTTTGTCTTCCCCTATCACCTCCCTCCTGGCGCAACTCAGGATGTCTCTGTTCCCTCCCCTCTTGAGCAATATGGAGAGGATGTCAAATCTGCTCTTTCCCCTCTCCCTTGCAACACCAGGAAGGGCAGGGAGAGGTGAAGAGGCTCTGGAGCCACTGTTTTCCCCCAGCTTGTGAAGGGGTTATGGACCCTGGTGCAAGCCTTTTTCCCACCCCAGGCCTGGGAGACAGGGTAAGGAATTTCAAGAGTAGCAGAGGTGAGGCTGCATGGGTGTGGAACTACAGTGGGGAAGGGCAAGGCAGAGCAAAACCACTGAGGAGTGGGAGAGGGCCATAACTGAAGAAGGGGCAGGGTGGCAGAACTGGTATGACAGCGTAGTTAGGAGGCTAGAGGCCAGAATGAATGGCTGGGAAGGGAACAGGCAACCGTGGGGTGAGAGCTTCTGCAGAGGATGCACAATCACCACGACCAGTACATGTGTGTGTGGGAGTGGGCAATGCTCAGTGCGACTCTCTGTGCTGGGAAATGGGCAGGGGGAGTTCACCTCTCATGAGTCAGACCAAAAAACACTGATGCACCTGTTTGTCCCAGTTGCCTGCCTCCTTGGACAGAGCAGCCAATCAGAGCTGCTTCAGCCCTTTTTCTTTCCCCCTAAGCCAGCAGCCCTGGTGTAATCTCACATCTCTAGCAGGGCTGCAAGGACTGTGTACCATTTTCTGCAATTTCCCTTTCAGATGCTCGGGGGCTACTATGGGGCCAGAATGGAAGATAACTACAGTGTCTTCTCTACCTTCCCTCCAGGTGGCTTGAAGCTGGCAGAAGAAAAAGGAGGAGGCAGAGGGTGCCCACTTTCCTCAGTTGCTGTGTCCAGATGATTGGAAAAGGTGAGGAATTAATGGGAATAGTCTGAAGGGTGGGACAAGATTGGACAGGGGAAGGAGAGAGGCTGGTGGCAGGGGAAGGGAGGCACAGGGACACCATCATTGGCAGCACTAGGGAGGCTCACGTAAGATCCCCAAGGGTATGTCTACATTGCACGGCTATCCCGAAATAGCTACCCCACATCTACACAAGCTGCCCGTTATTTCAAAATATTTTTCAAAATAATGGGCACACTATTTCGCCATCCCGATAAACCTTATTGCATGAGGGTTAAGGGATGGCTCGAAATGGTGCGTTATTTTGAAACTTTGTGCTGTGTAGATGTGCAAAATTTCAAAATAAGCTATTTCAAAATAGATTTTATATAAGATACGCAATTTGCATAGAGCAAATTGAGTATCTTATGCATGTAGAGTTCTGTGTAGATGCACCCTAAGTCTTTTACCCAAACCTAACATGCACCTTCCAGCTACACTTTCACCTGGCTCTGCTAAATTCCATGTGGCCCCTCCTACTGAGAAATCACCCCCATTATATTCCCCTAACCCCTTCAAGCCTTCTCCCCCATTCTGGCTATGTCTACACAGCAACATTATTTCGCAATAAGTAGGTTATTTCGAAATAACATAGTCTGCATTTATGCAGTTGGCAGTTATTTTGACATAATGTCGAAATACTGTCAAGCTGGAGGACTTCTTACTCTGACTCCTGTAACGCTCGTATGAGGAGTAAGGGAAGTCGAAGGAAGAGTGCTCTATTTTGTGATAAATGCTCTGTAGACAGCACCAAAACTTGAAATAAGCTATTTCGAAATACTCTACGCAACTGACGTAGCTCAATTTGCGTAGCTTATTTTGAGTTAAGCCCTGCTGTGTAGATGTTCCCTGAGAGAGGTGCACGGCATTATTGTCTGCCTGTCCCTCCCCAGGTTCCATTGTTGTAGGGGTCTCTGGGAGAGATCATCTTGGATGTGAAATGTCACACGTAGAGCCGAGACACACAGAACTTGGGTCCAATGCTGAGGAGACCTGCATTTAATTTGTTTCTCAGTACTTCAGCACAGCTTGAGGAATCACAACAATATATAGGGTGTATGAGAGTGATGAGGTTAACGTTCCTTTTAAATTTTGTAGTGCTTTATTTGTAAAAGTCTGCTTTTCATAACATGTTTGTGAAATGAAATACACAGCTTCTCCAGTGGCCTATTTAAGACATTTCACTCTTCTTATTTAATTAAATAATCCTTTCTGTCCTGTTGTTTTTCAGTGACTAGATGTCTCACTTAGTCCCATCTGGATACAGCATAGTATTTAAATTTCAATATATAGTTTTAAAGATAAGCAGAATTGATTTTCTTTTCATGGCTATGTTACATCTTTTAATCTTTTGACAAGTATAATATGTGATGCATATGGTTCTTTATACTCTGTAGAAACAAATATGAGTTCATGCTAATATAATAAATATAAATTTCTATCAATGTTTCTATAATAACATGAAGTTTTCAGTGGTTTATATCTGCCATTTTAAATTATGCCCTCTTTACAAGACTAAAAAGTTGTCAGACCATAAGTAGTTGTAAAAATAAAAATTGAGTAATTTTCTAGTTATTTGATAAATATATAATTTATTTTAATGTTGACCTTTTTTCCTGTTTTGCAAATTTTCTGTGAACTGAAAGTTTGTGGAGGAATTTGTTAGGAATTGTTCAAAGAATATTTTTGTGAAAATATTTTAGCCAATAACTTGTAGGTGAACCATTTGCTTCAGTTGTTTCTTAAGTTATTTGTAGTGGATATGAGTGATCACACAAATCACATGGTGGTTATTTCCACTAGTTCATTGAAAGATTTCAACTTTCATAAAGAGAAGGGAAATCCAATTGATTTTAGGAGAGTTACAACATGCTTACTTAGAGTGTCAGTTTCCATGCAAACACATTCAGATGAGTATTCATGATAATTTAATTTATGCAAACATTCTTGTGAACAAAACTCACTCATGTGAATATTTGAGATAAACAAATAAAAAGGGTTATGGGTTTTGCTGAAGAAAATTTGTGCTTTTAATCTAATGAGTGTTTATGCACACTGTTACAATATTTCACTCACTTTTGTCTCAGAGGATCAGAACTATGACATTTAGTGCATTTTAGGATTTTTTTTCTCTGCAGAGTAATCAGAAAAAAAAGCACTAGATATCACTTATTGTTGACTTTTTTCTTAATATTGTATATTCTGTACATTTTTTCAACATTATTGCTCCATAGAATCTGAAACTGCAAGGTTAAAGTACCTTCAGAGAATGAATGTTGGCTCTTTGGTTAAAAATGAATACTGCAGATGTAGGAAAGATAATATTTGGAACTCAGTCTACAGCTGACTGGAGACTCTAGCTGTTTGGGAAGCAAAGTTTTGCTCTCTTTGTAATAAAACAGAAATATAAAAATAATTCAAAATATGATAATAAGAAAGCAGATCAAATTCTCTTTCAGCCCCTTGTTCTGGAAAAAAGCAGCTTCCGTATGTGCATGCCCTTCCACTGAACTTGGAAAGTTTAAACCCTGACAATTGGTCTCAGTAAATCTTAACATCCACAGTGAGAGAGACAGAGTGAGACAATTAAGTAACTGGATTCCAGATCAGGTAGTGCATTAGAGATTGTAATTAACACATTGAACAGCACTAGGAAATGAGTAGGTAGCCCCTGCAGATAATGGAGAGCTATTATTGTATGTTCGTAACAGCTTGCCCAATTTAAATGATGAACACTAGTGCAAAATCTGCATACAGTAGCCCTACACTACACTGCAATAATCCAGTCTTCAAGTTAAGAAGGAATGGCCAACTATAGTGAGTTCTGTATCAGAGAGGGATGTTTGGAGGCTCCTAGCCAATTATATGTGGAAAAAAGGCCTTGTGTGCCACACTGTCACCAGAGAATCCAGAAGCAGCAATGGATCCAACATGACTCAAAGACAAGAGTCAGACACACACTTCAAATAAATACATGGATAAAACACTTCATGCTTGAAGGGATAAGCCAAATATGAAATGGGCTAGAAAGACACATTCTTCATAGAAGGTCATTCTCGTACCATCTTCTGAACCATCTGGTTTTGGGAACTATTGTAAACAATAGATGGAGCACTGGTCTGTTAGAGCCACTTCTTAGCTGACAGCCAATGTTCTCGGAGTAAATTGACTTGTGTAAATTCTATGTTTTGGTGATTTAAATCTAAATCTTGGTGTAGTGTATCCTTTGCCCTTGCTGTTAGATGTTCGCTCTGTATGATATTGAGATGTTTTCTGCCTTTGCTTGGGAAAGGAAGGGATGAAGATAAAGGTTTTTTATTCCCCCCCTCCCCCCCACCACCACACCCCTTAGCTATGAGTAACACTTTACAATTCAAGGGGTGTTGGCACAGTAACGCCCCAGTGACCTCTTGCTAACACCCAGTCTATACCGATCCTTTCCAGTGCTGCTTCATGCATGCACATAGGCCATGGTGATTCTTTCCTGGCTCTCCAACCTGTTCCTTGTGCCACCCTAGAGTTCTCTTCCTGGTCCTCTCACTATCTTGCCAACTTCCCATCTTCTCACCTGTCCATTTCTAATGAACTTTCTGGCTCTTCTCATCATTTTCAGCCCTGACACCTTTCCCCCATGCTCCCTGATTTTCCCACAATTGTCATGCTTCTTTGGGATACTGGTACTGTCCACTTTAGAATGGACTAATGCCACCCCCCGGTCCTCTTTGACACTCCATTGGTACTTTGTGCAAGTCTCAATCACCTTTGCCACCTCTTTGTCAGTTGCAACTGACAAAGTGAGCTCCAGCCCATGAAAGCTTATGACCTAATAAATGTGATAGACTCTAAGGTGCCACAGGACTCCTTGTTGTTTTTTCTGAAACAGACTAACTCTCTGAAATTAACGACTAGTCCTGTGGTACCTTAGAGGCTAACAAAAATACACATAGTATCATGAGCTTTTGTTGGCAAAACCCATTTCATCAGATTTTATTACAGAAAAAGAAGGGGGAAAAAATAGGTACCTAGCAAATTCTGTGGTAAATTCTGGGTTCCTGTCATTTCCATTTGCTCATCTGATGAAGTGGGTTTTGCCCACAAAACCTCATGATACTATATGTATTTCTATTAGTCCCTAAGGTGCCACAGGACTACTCATTGTTTTTTTAAAGTTACAGACTAACACGTCTACCCTTCCAAATCTCTGAAATTAGTTAATCTGATGAGGAAATACATCTAGGTCAGTGATGGTTCTCAAAAGGAGTAGTTTAATTTCTGTACTTGCATGTCTATTAAGGTAGAAGCAGTTCAACAACTAGTTTTAGAAACAAAATAATCCATATTTTCAGAGAAGGATGTTAAAAATGCTGAGCGATAAGGATGCAAATGGGTTTGTTTCAACATATCTAAAGCTGTTCAGTTTGTAAAGGACTAAGAGGAAATGTTAAAGAAGTATGTAAAATATTGTAGAAAAGGTCAACTTTCTGCATACTTATCCTGTTTTATTAATACAAGAACAAAAGCCTCCCCCACAAAACTTGCAATTATCTCTGATTTTTAATTTCTACGAATTATCAAGAGTCATATCGGTTTTTATTTTTCTCTTTCAAAAATGATGGGTTAGCTCTGTGGCACCTCTGGTGAAACCACTATGTCACCTTTAACCTCTAGGGCTCATTCAGTGCATGACTGGGGGTGTGGCTCTGTTTTTAGAGCACACAAAGCTATTCAAAGCAGGTAGGAATGCTAATGGCTTCTCATGGCATTTGGACCACAGCAAGCTCCTTCCTGTCTCATAGCCAGCTGCTTGCACATAAGCTGCCTCCTTTGCTGAGTTTCTGGGCATCTATCTTTCATTTGTATTATAGTTTTATACTGCTGCCTTTTACTGTAGTATCTGATCACCTTGTATGTAAATCAATAACCAATAGCAAAGTCCCTAGTAGACTTTCTGGAGTCCCCTTAGGTGTCAATGAAAGGGGGGAATGGATGGGTAATACAGTGGCATTATTGTTTTTGTTTGGGGAGGAGGAGGGCTGGGCAGCCATATAGGGATGTTATTGATTAAACCTGTTTTAGCAGAATAAGTGTTGTGTCTAAAAGAGAAATCAAGGTTTTCTGAGCATGACTGAAACAGGTTAAATTTGGCAAGGGAAAAAATTTCATTGGCCCTCAGAAAAACACCAGTCAGCTCAGGATACCCATTGAAATATAAAGGTAACTTATTTAAAACAGGAAATACTTTTCTACCCAACATATAATTAATCAATAGAAGTCACTATCATACCAATCAGTGAAGGAAATAGTTTGGTGAGATTTGAAAGAGATTGTGGGAACACTAGCTGGGATCCTGTAGCCTTCAGATGTTTATCTGCCAATATTAGGGCATAAACTGATTTCCAGTTAGAGAGAAGCAAGAAATTTCTGTTTACCATTTAAGTTTCATGATTTTCTATGAAGCATCCAGTATTGATCGGTGCTGGAAACTTGATAGTGTATTATAAGAACCACAAAATGTTTCAACATGGCCATTCCTATGTGATAACATAGATTTGTTCTACCAGCAGGTTAGGTTTTGTACCACTTATCCATTCCTTTTACTACTATTGTCAAAGAGTGACTTAATATTCTGATGGTTTTGTATTCTTATTGCAAATTTTGCCTTTGGAATGGATTCATGTTTTGCCATTTTCTGTTCTTGTTACAATGTTTGTTATGCGAATGAGATATCATAATTTTAATGCCCAGGATAGTCTATGAAATACTATAAACGCTTAATAGACTCATAAACACAGACTTTAACCTTTTTAATATTCTGTATTCTGATAGGCTACCCGTTCCACTTCATCCCTACAGGTTACCAAGGTTGTAAACAAGAAGAATGGAAATGGCTAGTGAATCAAACAGCAGAAATACTGAAAAGGTCAAAGTGGTCTAGTTTACTATTATTTTCCTTGGAATAAATGAAGCAATACAATTCTGATACCACATTCTTGTGACTTAGATTGTGGCAAGAAAAATGGGACAACATAAATCTATTCTTAAGACAATTATTAGAATGTGGAGAGAAACTAGAACATACTTAACTTGTTATCCTTTTCCAGTGTTATCATGGTTCTAGGTTTCTGTGCCTCCCTTTCATGGCTTGTCATGGACAGAACATGCACAAGAAGCAGAGCTGCAGTTTCTGAGTAAATACTTAATTTTTGGTTATAAAAAGGGAATACTTCTCCCAGATGTTGTCTTAGTACTAAAATCATTAATCAGCATCCTTTTATTCTACATAGGTATATCATATAAAATATCCAAGTATTTTTCAGTCAAATATTTTTTTTAAATTATGTAGTGGAAACATACACAATGAATTTGGGCCCCAGGTGGACTCTAAATTGAAATAAACTGAAATGGGTGCACAGTATGGCAAATAGACAAAATACCATATGTACCAGCCAATACATACCTTTGTTTTCAATCATATGTGAAGACTAAGGTACTATAACAGGCACTGTTTTATTAAATTGGCTTTGAATTGCTACTCATGCTATTTTTGTCCAAAGAACAATTTCTGAAACTGGCTAATATTACCCCTGTTTAGGAAAGAAAAGGCACTCATGCAGCAGATCAAGAAGTGAATTTGCTAGTGAACTCTCTTTGGAAATAAGGGGGAGCATGGTCGGTAGACTGAGGGGAACAGAAGAAACAAACAATTCATCTCTGGTTTACTGTATGGTGAGTTTAATCTCTATATCTCTAAATACAAACAAAACTATACTGTATGATATGGGATAACAGGGAGCACAAGAAGATGAAAACACCATTTGGTTTGTGTGTCAACAATAAATGAAAAATGGCAAATATTAAACATTCTTGAGTTATTGTAAACTTATGTCACTTACTGCACATCTTGTTTTACCAATGTATATTTAAAGAAATAGTCTCTCTTTCATACCTGCCCATGCAACCTGATTCTAGTCTGAACATCACCTGTAGTTTCAGTTTTTGCACTCAAAACCTAAGGACAACTCTTTTCTAATTTCAGTACCAATGTGATTGAAATAATTGCTGATTGTACAAGATATCTACCATTTTACAATGAAAACTCAAAACAAAAAAAACCCCACCCCATATTCAAGTTTGTGGCATCCTACTCCTGATAATTCTTTGAACCTGAATCCTTATTCTAAACCTGCTCCAGATAACAAATACCACAACCTCAACCCATCTTGCGAGCAATGTGGTTATCTCATATTAATGCTGATAAAACCTTTAGCGAGGGAACAAACCAGGGTGTTATCCAAAGTATGTATTTTTATACAAACCAATTTTATTACATTATACAATAATTTCATCACATTTCACTAAAGATCCCTTCTACTTATTGCCAAGTGGGTTCTGTGCTATTTGCCTGGCTGTCAAAGATGGAGTTAACTACTATATTCTTTGAACATCCAAAACTCCCACTGAAGTTACTAGGACTTTTGGGAGTCAATATAATACAGGATTTGGACCCTATATGTACATGTTATCTTGCATGCTTGTTTATTTTGACTAATATTACCCATTATGGGGTTTTTCTACTCTGTTTAAAGGTATATCAATGGTAAGGGCTAGACTGCAATTTTGATCAAGCAGAATTCCCATTGGTTAAAATTGTGCTTTCCTTTATAGAGATGTCCAATAATATTTTATAGGAATTAAATAGGCTTTCATTCCCTATAAAAGTCTATAGACATTTAGAACCTTTCTGTAGGTTTAGTGATCCACAAGAAATTTAAAAATCCACTTCAACAAGACACATTTCTGTCAAAAATAGATCAAAATAGCAAACGTATTTATAAAGTTTGAATGATGCAAATGGAAAGATGAATAATATAAATGTGAAGTTTTTAGTAGTTAGCAATGGTGTTATAAGATCACTTAATTCTCAACAGGATTCTGAGATACTGAACTATGATTTATTTTAATTTTACTTTGTTGAAGTACTGTACCAGAACAAAAATACCACACAGTAAGATCCATTGGTTTTCCACAGTAATTGCACAATTTCTGTTTTGGAGTATGATTCCCAACATCTGCTGGTGGGCTTTCAATCTGGTTTAATTAGATCACAAGTTTCTAGATTTAGATGTGTAATAGAGACTGATCCTTTAATCCAGACAGAACTACAAGACCTTCCACACTGCTCATATTACTTGCTGTTTGTCCTACATCTGAAATGGGAGGGTAGTTAAGAGTTAAGATTTAGTTATTTATCCTTCCATATTTTATGGTCCATGGGATCTATGGGAGGGATGAAAGGGTGCTATTTTAAAGGCCAATGGTAAATATGAAAAACAAAACTTCCTGTTTTGGGACTAAAGGAAAAATAATTGTCCGATCTAAAATAGCAGAAATTGTACATTGGATAAATATTATTTGTTCTTGGGATGCAGAAGTCAAAGACTTGCATCATTAAGAAAACAATCTAATGGCAAAATAATAGTGACATTTTTGTCTCATAATAGTAATAAACAATGTCTCATAGTAGTAATGAACAATAATAAAAGCTGCTGTTTCTAGACTGACACTTATTTTTTGAAATATTTTTGAGCATTTCAAAATGTACTTTCACACAGCTCAGCTTTTAAGTGCTGTTTTCATGCTGCTGTGTCCTGTCACTTTCTGATGCACAATATACCAGGAATAGTACAGGACTCCAGGGCTAGAAGCATGGAGCGTAAGAAGGGGTCAGCATGAACAAAATGTATCAATAGCTTCTTAGTTGGTTGTTGACCGGCTTTAAACAACAGTAAATATTCCTCCTTTATTTTCTACCTCTTTTCAAAAGATTGACAATTTTAAGCAGGAGTCTGATTTTGCAAACAATGTACTGTCGTAGTGCTTACTGTCAATGGGGCAAGGTAGATTGAAAGCATTATGCCTAGCAGTGAGTGAGTGAGTGAAGGATTAGGTCTCACCTATGCAGAGTTCCATTGAAATAAAGTCCTGATGCATACAGGTGTGGTGTGCATGCATAGATCTCTTTGCAAGTTCTATTTATTTAGGTTCTGGTACCATGCACATTGCAGCTGTATCTAGCCATCTAAATTTGTAGTTTTATTTGCATTACTCACCCTATTTTCAAGGGGCTTAAAATTTGACTGAACAATCAGTCTTGGCTGAAATTTGACATGTAAAATTGCATATTAGGTGCAAACCTCTCATTATTATTCCTTTTTAGCATGCTAAAACAAAAGTTTATTTAGTTTGGCCATTTCCATATTTTACAAGTTTTTAAAAATGAGGCTTGTTGCTTAAAGAATGGTTTTGATTTAGGAATTATTTGGGCCACAGTAAGGACTAATTGGTTTTGATATTTAAAAAAATAAAATGAAAAACAGCTGAGAGATGGTGGTTTAAAAATTGGCTGTTACACATTTAAAGTAAATTTTATCCTGCAATCACTCCTAAGGATTTTAACTACAGCTATCACATATCCTAAAAATGTAATTACTGAGCAGCCTTTCTGATCTGTTGAGTACATAATACTTGAGAGAAAGGGAAAACCCACAAATGTTACAATCCTTCATACATATTTGCAGAAACTTTATGGAAACAAGTAGTTCAAAGCTCATTCACATGCACAAAGGTTATGTGTATATATTTTTATAGGATGAGAGCCTTTGCATCTGATCCTGCAAACATGCACATTAATTACTCATAGTGGCATTTAATTGCACTAAATTAAATGGGCTGCTCACAACTTACCAGTGTGTGCTGCAGGATCAGACTCAGCAAATAAAACTACAAATGGCCATCAGCTCCTATTACTATGCTTTTCTTGCCCTGCAGTGTGATGTGTTAAACATATCACACATGCTGCCTTTCTTTTGTGGATCTACTACTGATATCAGTGGCATTTTTGCTACATGAATCCAGGGCATAATATGTCATATGATTTCAGCCTGCTCCAGTTGAACCTGTGGCATCATTTCTATTAACCTTCCCTCCCCCCCCAAAAAAAATCTTACAAATGTTTGTGAACAAAAGGTTTTAAAGGTTCTTGTTTTTACTCGCTGTACCTTCAGCATTAGTTGGGCATCCTATTCATGCTTGTGTGTAGGAAAGTACACTTGGGTTTGGGTTTTTTTTCAGAAGGCATTAGCTCCTCCATTCCATTTGGAACTTAATGGAAGTTGTGGGTGCCAGCCCCTCTGAAAATCAGGATTGGGCTGTATTCTAATAGAGGAGAGGACAGTGATCTGTATTTAACATTAGGTGGCACAAAAGAGTTGCATTTTGCTCAGAGGGATACTAAATTAGAGAAGGAAGGTTGTACAGAATTTTTATTTTCTTTGTGAATTTTTCCTGTTTATGCCCCCTATATATAATGGTCTATAAAACACTTTTGCGTACATTTTATTTTATTCTTTTCGTGTATCCATTTTGCTTATTAACATCGTCTTTAGATGTATGGACAATTAAAAAAAAGCCCTCAATCATGCAATAATCAAATACACACAATAGCCAAATCGGAGCCAATTCCAGCTGGAACATGCCCCACCGAACCAAGCTTACCCCACAAGGCTCTTAACTGTGGTAGTCATTATAATCACTGAAAGTATTTATTGATCTCAAAGGCTTTTCTTAAGAATCCTTGGGGTATTTAAAATATATATACCAGTATGTGTTTATGCCTAACTTAGTACACAGGTTACTTTGTGTACATTTTTCATATTTTCTTTTATTGTGTGTATATGGTTAAATGTATGGGTCACAGCCCTGAAATACTTGCCAACATGAGTGCATTTGTGAATAGCCAGCTTTAAGTAACTAGGAATACTCCTATAGGTTACTCAGGCAGGTAAGTGTTTGTAGGAGGCTTATGATTTGATGAAGAGTCTGATCTTGAAGTCATTACTCAGCAATATGGCTACTATCTTTTCATATGGGACTTTGGCCTAATGCATGCAGACTGACCACTTTAAAAGCAAGGGGAGTTTTGTCATTGACTTCAGTGGGAACAGGATCAGGCCTCAAAACTGGCCTTTCATGCATTGTCAGCAGTTAAAAAAAATTCTAAATATATTCCCATAATTGGAAAGAAGAAAAATGTGCCTATTGTCTACATTCTAAGTCCTTTTTTTTTTAATAAATTCAGGATTTTCTGTGTATAGCTGGAGTGGAGTCAGGGTAGCAGCAGCCGCCTAAGATAAGAACAAATGGAAATCTATGAATACAAAATACTTTCCAAGAACAGTGCTTGGTTTATTAAAGACAAACACAGCTCCCTCCTAGCTAGCTCTACTAGTCTCTTTTAAAGGGCTTGTCTGAGGAGGTATTTCTCTCTCTTCCCCTCCACTCCCAGCTTTAATTGTATATAGGGCTGTCTGGTATTTTTTTTCTTCCAGCTTAGGCTAAAAGACTGCATATGAAATTGTACTAGCAATTCACTTAGGCTTTGTTTGCTGTGGTCTAGCCATTCCTTCCTTCCTTCCTCTCCCGGGTACCTATTCTGCTACTATTGCTCTAATCCCATGATGAAGATGTAGCTTTCCAGCTCCCCATTCCATCTGATTAACTGTTGTTCTTTTCCAACGCTCCACTTTTTGTTCACATGGGACAGAGCCCCAGTACTATGGACCTGAAGTAATCTGAATCCAAAGCTGCCTCTCTGGCAAGGGCCATCTGTAGAGGTGCAAAGTCCCAGGCATCTCTTTCCCTTGATTTCTAGGGGAAATAGGGAGGGTGGGAACCTGGAGCTGTGGCAAGAAATATGTAACAAAAGAAACTTTATTCATGCTATTTCCTACTGTTCTTCAAGGGGAGGGGAATAGATTCATCACCTTCCTTCCAGCAGAATAGTTATGATTTTATAAAAATCAGTTCAATGTCTGGATGAAATGAATTTAAGAAAGAGCCTCCACTCACATAATTGATCCCTGATTTACCGGCAACCAAATGCTACAATGATATTTATTATAAACCTAACCACCGATCAGCCTTTCGACTTGGATGTGTCCAAGCTGCACGTACAATAGGCAGGTGCAGTGTGTGTCGTGTGTACATGCAGTTGTGTAAAGTGTGTCTGCCTAACGCATAATAGTCTGTAGCCACAGTATTAATTCAGGGTACAATGGCACCGCGCTAGACGATCAGAAAATGTCTGTTGATATGGGAAAAGATCCCCGTTTAACATGATTACGTTCGGTTCCTCTTTCCAGCCACACGCCTACTTCACAGCTACAGAATCCGACGCCATCCCTTCCCAAATGTGAACAGACCTCAAGTGCAATGCCAAGGTTGTCTACCTGGTGGGGGGAGGATAAGGAGGGCGTAAGGCGGCAAGAAAACAGGTGAAATATTTTTCCAGAGGTGTCAGTTTCTTCCGCTTGGGCATCCATCCACGTGCCGCTCGCTACCGCGACCTCTTCCCTAGGACTAGGAGAAAGACCAGACCACAGCGCGCTGGTGTTTCAAACATAAACAAATGCCTCAAGCCGCAACCCGAGTCCAGAAACGCGCTGCCTCGCCACCCTACAGCGCTAGCCTCGCTGCGCGCTGCAGCAGGAGCAAAGCGGCGCCTCCCTATTGCAGCCTAACCCAACCGCGCACTGCCCCGCCGGTCAGCGGCCCTGCGGAGAGCCCCGCGCTCCTCCGGCCGGCCACTGCCGCGACAGACCGAGCCAGACCTTCCCGAAAGGAGATTGGGGGGGGGGGGGGGTGGCTTCTAGAAACCCGCTGAGCTGGGTGCAGGGGGATGCTAATAGGTTTGTGCCTATGGCCTGGGGCCTCTGCTCGGCTTTTCAGGGACTCTCATCCGAGACGCTGGAGACCCTGAAATACCGGGATCGCTATTAAACCCCACATAAAAAAAATAAATCATCATAATAAATAGGGCCTCAAATGAGCCGAAGGCACCGGCCGGAGCTAGGGTTTATTGTAATTGTCCCAGTTCATACAGCACGCAAGTAACGCGACGTTTTTTGTAAAAATGTTTATTTAAACCTTTTTTTCCTTTTACAACAATAAAATATTGCGTCCATATAAACCCCTTGACTAAAACTGGTCGACGATCAAACATTACAGCGAATTGTGTATTTTTACACCCATTTCGGCTTTTTGAAACCATTTTTTTTAAACATAACGCGGAATTTATTGAAAATAAATAATCGTTGGCAACGGCAATAGGCAATTTTGAATAAAATAGTTGAAAAAGCAACCTTTAATGAAAAATAGCGTTTATTATACATCAGTTACTAAATGAATAAACTAAATGATCTGTCTTTAAATTAATAACTTCAAAAAACGTTTAATATACAAAACTGTACAGGTATAAAGTTGGCAGAAATAGTCAGGTCCTCAGTGTCGAGATTTTAGCGCGTACTGAAAAATACTTGAAAAATAGAAATGGTAAAATAAAAATCTTAATGCTTGGGGGCGGGGAGCTGGGAGCGCACTAATGCAATTTGCCAATTTAGCTGCAGTTTCAAAGGATGCAAAAGCAGGGGCAACATGGGCCTTCCGTGCTAGCTACCAATAGGTTCCGCTCCCCTCCCAGAGCCCAGCAAAAACCGGGGAGGTAGGGACGGCTTGCCTTTAGGTAGTATGGATTTGAGTGTGGGTCTCCAGATAGCGATCTGTGTGAGCGCGTACATAAATAACACTATATTTTATACACACGCACACAACCACCCCAGAGTACCCCACGTCTATGGAGACACAATATAAAGTATGACTGGATAAATATTTGTGTTCTGTGTGTGTTTATAATATGTTATTTACCATGGGGTGTGCATAGAGAGATATACACATACGTCTGTATACACTCCCACATATATAGTATGTATATACATATTTACACACATACATACTACATATCTGTGGACACACACACACAGTACAGCTCTATAGAAGGTCGGGAAGAAGGGAAGGAGACTGCAAAGCTCCTTCATATACCAGAAAAAATGGTTACGCTCTTTAGCATTTGTATTCGCTTGCCTTTTTATTTATTTTTATTTGTTTTTTTTAATAAAAAGCTTTTCAACAAATCTAGCATTTCCCCGTGAGACGAAAATAAGCTCAGCATGAATCAAATGCGGGCATTTCCCCGAAATTCATCTAGACACCTCAGAATTCCTCTTTAATATTGAAACAAAAATACAGAGAAACTGATTTCTGAAGCCAAAGCGCAGAATTAGAAAGGTGTTTTACTACAGACCTTCGCAGCCTGCCGCTGGTCAGAAACCCAACACATCTTCAGAAAGAAAGGAAGGGACACGTCTTATTTGCAATGCTTAATTTCAGATCTCTTTGCCCCCCTCCTCCCTAAAGGGGGGGAGCAGGGAATAGTGTTTTCCCCCTTTCCAGAATTACAATTTGACCATTCCGTGGAAGGGAAAGCTCCAACAAATCCGTCTGGTATTCTTCATACTGTGGAAGGGGGCAGTCAGCTGTGTGTTCCAGTCAAAGGAGGCACAACTTCCTGTCTTTGGGGTGCAGAAAGGGCCCCTCCTCTAGTATTGAAATTGGGGAAGGAAGAAGAGAAAAGGAAACGATCCCTTCTCTCCACTACCGTAGCAGAGATGTGCCCAATACACGATTGGGGAGGGGGGAGCGGGGGAAAGGAATAATGACTGATCTATTCGGTACAAATTATGCCACAAATATTGTGTACAGTTTGTAGTAAAACACCTCAGACATTTAAAAAACGCTATATAAGTCTTTAAAAATGCAAAACTAGTCTATTGTAAAACAGATTCACCTGAAATACAGCTGATATAACCAAGGCGCTGGAAGGTTATTCATAGGCACACATCTGTCTTTATTTTTTTTCTTCCTAGTGGAGACCGAAAACAAACCTTGTTTGATAGTAAACAATATGTACTGATCAGCGAAAAGGTTTGAGAGAAAATATTGCCTAGGCGGAAGAGCAGGAAGCCCCATGCTCTAAGTCTTCGATTATTTGTGTATTTTTTTTGTTTCCTCTTTAAGCATAAGTTAAACCCCTCTTAGAAAATCCGCGCTGTTCCCAGTCCTGTCTGCGAGCCGAGCCCTATAGTCAAAGATCATGGCAGGATGTGTCTGTTTTCACGTTATGAGAATAAACCTCATGCTGCTGCTGCTCCCCTGGCGGAGTCATTCTTTTCTCTTTTTGTCTTCTGTTACAAAACCAGACACGCACCACTTCTTTCTCTAGCTGCAGGCTGTCTGCCAAGGAGGAGATCTCTTGGGCTGCCGGTTTGGGACATTTAAGAAAATGAGTTTCCAACACCCCTTTGACACTCACCTCTATCGAGGTTCTCTTCTTTCGTTTCCTGCCTTGGGCTGCTATTTTATCAATGCTGGTCGGGCTGCCCGTGGAAGAATCTGCCTCCTCCAGCCACTTGTTTAGCAGCGGTTTCAGTTTGCACATGTTCTTAAAGCTGAGCTGCAGCGCTTCGAACCTGCAGATAGTGGTCTGGGAGAAGACATTGCCATAGAGAGTCCCCAGCGCGAGCCCCACGTCTGCCTGAGTGAATCCCAACTTGATCCGCCTTTGTTTGAACTGCTTTGCAAACTGTTCCAACTCGTCGGATGTCGGCGTCTCCTCGTCCGAGTGATCCTGACAGTGGTGGGAGCCGATATCCCCGTGGTCGGCGCTGTCCCTCAGCACCGGGTGCAAGCTTTGGGTAGTGGCGGAGGCTGGAGGTGGTGTAAGCCCCCCATGGTCCAACATGCCACTGACTGTGAAGCCAGGCTGGGAGTAGACATTAATAGGCTGCCCGCTGGAGGTTATCGATGAGTTATGGGCAGGACTGGCTCCCCACGCGTTGGGATGATTTGTATGGGGCGAGTGGTGAGACACATGAGGCGACCTGTGATGGATGATTGCGCCAAGCTGGAGGTCTTCTCTTCCTGGCTTCACGTCTTGCTGGTCGAGAGGGCTCGTGGCTAGCGTGGAGGACCAGGGAGTCCCATCGCTGAGGCTGGTCACCCAGTGGTGTCCGAGGGGATGCCCATTGCTAGGAACGCCCTGTAAGTAATCACTTTGGAGAAGTTTCTGAGGGTTTCGGAAAGGGCTCCCTTGCTGCATGCCCGCAGAGTCTGCATGGACTAAGGAGCTGGAACTGAGAATGCTGTAGGGATTAGAGGCAGCTGTGGCCATGGCTGGTGTAGATCCCCTACTAGTTATAATGTGGCAAAGGGAGCAGCTTCAGCCTTTGACATCTACCAGGCAAGGGAGCCAAATCAGCAACCACGGAGTTATTGGCAGCTCTGCTGGCCAATGGCAACATTTCGTCTGCCGGGAAGCCGTGGCTGCGCCAATGAGGGGTGAAGAGGCAGGTCGCTCAGTCCAAATTAGGTTTGTGAAACCCAGGAGTTAAAGTGAGTCTGAAGCAGGAAGTGAATCAATCTTTAGGCTCCATTGGTTGCTGCTGGCTGGCTGTCCACGGTTCATTTGTTTAACTCTTTCTTCCCTGCATGCCAAGATTTGTGTCTAAGATCTCACGAGAGGGGAGGGGGCAGGCTGGGCACGGTTTAAATTTGTAGTAATTAATTCCAGGTACAGCAAAAACCAGAGGTTAAATGCCAGCACCCAAGACTGACAATCTGTCCTTAGCACCGTTCATACGGACTCCCCAGTCGGTCCAGCATCGCAAAGGCACTCTGGAGGTAATTGTGAGATGATAAACGATGGCTTTGTATAAACAAAAACATCCCTCCAAACAAACAAAACACCCAATCTCCCTTCCCCCCCCCCACCAGACAGCTAGAAGCCGCCTGCTCTAAACCTTTACACTTAAGTTACATATCCTGTAATCAGGAAAATTAATGAATATGCCTAGCCCTATAAATAGGATTTAATACAGTCTAAGAGGAATATTTGCTAGAGGGCATATCTTTATTACAAATTTAATTTTTATGTTGTTGTTTGTTAACCAATAGTTAAGGTCTTCCCTGATTCAATTACAAATCTTACCAGCTATTACTATCTCTCAGTTATTCTCAAATTTACCTCCCCGGTTTTCTGGTCAACTGGAATTCATGCTTTTATGCCTATTAAATGTCATTTCATATCAGCAGTTCGACAACTTCTAAACCCCACAGCCAGCAGGCTCTCCTTCTAGGGCGACACTTCTCAAGACTCCAGAATATGTGCAATATATTTCCTCTTTCCGGATAATTTAGTTCACTGGGATACGTTTTGCCCCTTTAGAAAATAAAAGGGTACTTTGCAATATTTGCTTAAATAAATTATAGTGATTTCTCTTCTCCATCAAAGTTTGAAATAGAAAGGAAATTAATGAGGTGTATCTTCACTAAACACTACCCTAGGTATATGGGTTTTTTGTTGCTCTGTGCAAGAAAGAAATGGCAAAAATATTTTGGTGACCAGACAAAACAACGAGAGTCTAATGGGAACTGCTAAATTTTCTCTCAAATTTAATTTCAAATAATCTGTAAATTAGGATGTGGGGCATTGTGTTTCATGCTTCCTTTTCAAATGTTCTGCTAAGGAATAGAGTTAGACAAATCAGGATATTTCAGATTTGTTGTAGCGCTCAAGCAGAGAAAATTAAACGCCTAATACCTTAGAAAATCTCTGAAGTTAAAAAATGACCTTTCCTTGCATAATTTTGGAGGTAACCTAGCTGCGTAATTATATTTGCACTTACAGAAGGCAGCATCAGAGTTCCCTTATTGGTTTGAAATTCCATTAAATATATTGCAAGAGCTCCTAGGTTAAGCTTGATTTAAATTTGCATACATTTTCATATATTTAGCAGAAATAAAAGAAGGCTTGCAGCTACCAGAAAGTCATTAAGGCATTAGTTTCTCTGAGAAGACAGATCTGGAGAAAAATCAAGAAAATGAATGTAGATATATATATATATAAACAAGGTGAGCTTTCCTCTGATTCCTTTATAGCTAAGCAGCATCAGCTTCCTTGTTGCAATAGTAATAATAATAATTAATACTAATTTCTCATCGAAGCCTAACCCAGCACAGCTGCTATTTGTAAATGTGAATGCAATTATGGAAAAGATGCGTGTGGTGAGCTGTTTGAAATAAATTTCGATATTTCTAAAAAGTAAGTGATGGCGAAAGATGCTCATTTCCTCTGTTTTCCATCGAATTGGGAATGTGGTTTTGCAGAAAGGGTAACGTCATTCTTGTATTGCTGGTGCTCCGAATTCAGTCGCTTGGAACCTAGGCATTTATTTTAGGTAGTTGTATATCTGGGGGCCATTTTTGCAGCGAAGGGGGGTCACTGCCCCTGTAGATAGTGGGTGGCTTGCTCCCCCGCTTCAATCCAAAATAGAACTTCGGGAAAGTTTTCAGGTGCAAGGGAGGTGGCTCTCTTGGAAAGTCGTTGGAAAGCGTGTCGTGGAGGGTCAGTTTCGGGGTCGGAAGATGAAAAATGTCTCTGCAAAAGAGAATGGGAGTCCCTTTGCCCGTGTAAAAGCGACGTTTCTGACGGCAAAATTCCTAGTCAGACTGCAGCCATGCAGACTGCAGCTGATTTCAGATGCTAGGTACGGAAGCATATGAAGCCAGATTACAGAAGACTTTTAAAATAAATATTACCGATGCCCGATGCCTGGGGAGAGGGAACCTAAGACGCTATTATAAATGTAACTAAATTATTTAAAATTAATTTGCACTCTAGATTCTAAAATAATTTCCCCAGTCTCTCTTCTCTTGAAAATGAATGTTCAGATCAGTCGCTTAATTAAAGTAGAGCCTTTAACGGGGAAATAAAATCCTGAATATCGGATTTTAATATTTTTTGAATGTAACTAGGCCAGACCCCAGCTCCATAACGCTGAGCTCCTGATCTCGCCTATAGGAAAATATGCTTTATTTTAGAGTCTTTTTATCTGCATATAGTTAAATCTTCTTGCTGTTCTAACTAATCTGCTGGAGAGGGTTTCTTTAGCTCTTTCCTGTCAGTCTAACTTCCCAAGTGTAACAGATGCCGCTCTCAAGCGGTCCTTTCTGCTGCTTTTCTTTATTCAGCCTCGCATATTTCTCCCCATGATCTGGGTTTCCATAGAGAGAGGAATAAAAGCGGGACCATGGCCACAAATCCCCTGTCCCATACAGAATAAAAGAGCCTTATTCAATAGACGACCCCGTCTGGACATGGGAGAAAAATAAGTACATGCAAAGCTACTGTTGCAAGAATTTGTAACTTATTTTTCATAGACTGAGACCCATTAAAAGTAAAAAAAAGTTTCTGGGTCTGGATTCTGCTCTTCTGCAGTTTGACTCAAGATGCCTTTGCACGCCAAAGAGCTGTGCTTACCCGACACATAACTAGATTTAACATATATTTTTTCTGCTAAATCTCTGGCATGAATAAGATCACAATAGCTCAAGGAGCCTGCCGTCTTTGGAAAGCTAGAAGTCCATTGAAGTAGAGGAGCTGTAATTGTGTCGAGTCCACACACTTTCCAAAGTAAAAGGCGGGACAGCTGAGTGTCTCAGGTCACCTCGGTACAAGGCACAAACTTTCTTGCTCGTTGTTATTGGGCTGACGGCGGGACCAGACACCAAGACGTTAAATCAAAGTCCGCCGGGCGAGTGGGGTTGCAACTCCTTGTTCTTGTGTGCACTTTCCAGACATGGGCAGCGCGGTGGGCGAGGGGAGGAATCGCTCAGTAAAGCCAGGGACACACGGATTTCCCGTTAAGAAGCTGTTACTGTAAAACTGTGTGTGTGTGTGTGTGTGTGTGCGCGCGCGCTAGCTATGTCTATAGACACACGATGTATATAGTATAATTCGCTGACAGGAGCCATCCAAGGAGTAGCGAGGCTGGGTTTATTATCCTTGCAGATGTGATTGTATTATATCTGAGAGATGTTGCCATTATTCATCTGCAGAGGGAAGAGGGTCTAGAAGGGGGCTCGTTTTGAGTGTGGTTAATACAGCATGAAGCTCCGGGCAGTTCGCTGCGGCTCAAAGCCGTGACCCCTTCACCTTCAGCACAAGTTCACTTTAGAGACAGTTCGAGTTGGATTGGATTTGGTGGGAACACGTTTACTTTTCAAAACAGAATCAGTCCTGCCGGGGTCTGGGGGATGGGAGGGACCCGTCAACTGTTTCTTATAGCCGGAGTGAAGTTTTTCATTGTGTACATGGCGACTCTGAGGTTAGCGCTGAACTAAGCTACCCATCAGCTCCCCAGCTGAAAGCAGGCTACTGTACCTCCAGAGTTAGCGTTCTAAAAACCCCGCCGGCAGGGGGGAAGGTAAGGAGGAAAAGGAGAATTTATAGAGTATTACCAGAAATTAGCCAATACCGACACAAGCCCAATTAGTTCCCTTTTGGGGTCTCTGTTGGCTGTTCCTGAACGTGAGTAAATGCTATGCTGGGAGGGAGACACAACACACTGGGATCTCAGCACCGCAACCAGGCGAAGGACAGACACTGCAAATTAAAATATGCCTAATGTAAGTTTTAATGCAATCCCCTCACCTCCCCCCCCCCCAAAAAAATCTCCGAGACCACGAGCCCTCCAGTACTGGCCCCGGCACGGATGGAGCATTGTTATGGTGTGGGTTGGCTCTGCATTATGGACACAGGCTGGGGAGGGACAATAAAGCAACTCACTGGCAGAGAAAATCACAAGGTAAAGAACCTTTGTATTTTAACCGCTGCATTCTCCAGATCGGCTCTGCTCGAGTCACCTGTTATTTTCACATGTCCATTGTGAATGTCTGAAAATGTGCTTGCCGGCAAACAGAGGAAGTGTTCGTTTGGGCACCGTCCCGAATTGTTCCGCTGACTGTGATTACAGGCTTTGGTTAATTTGTAGCAGGTATTGTAGCTAACACTTGGTTAATTTGCCATGTAGCTGTAATCATTATTCTGGGGAATGTCTCTAGAGGACACATTTTGCACTGGAACCTGGCTTACCTTTTATTAAGGTCAGAGCATTTAAACATCCGGGTTGTTGTTCTTAATCCAGAAATGTGGATGGTAAAAAAAGACCCAGATATTTTTTCAGGCTAAAAATCCTAAAATGTTCGCGAGGCTCCGGTACACAGTACTGTGAAGTGGGCGGGTCAGATTCCCAGGGTCTGTAAGTCAGTTATTGAACTCTAGACCAGTTTTTAAGGTCACGTAAAGAATTGCACAGCGATGATTTAAGGACACGTAGAGCTGGACACGCAGAGCTGCAAGCAATTGCAGTCCCCTTCCCCTCTACGTATTCACTTTTCTCATACTGTGATTCAGCTAGAGATGAGTGTGATGTGGTGGTTTCATTGAGAATTTTTTAAACCTGTGTTCACGCATCTTCCAAATCTGTGTAAATCGGCAGTATCGATTTTTTTTAGCAATGAAATGTGGAGGTAATTATTATCAACTGCACTTAACAGAAACTACTTCGGCCTCAAAATAAAAAGCCACTTTGTGCATATTTTTAAATAATTAACATTTAATTCCTTTATGTACAGATTTCTGTTCAGGAATGTTTTAAACAAAATGGATTGGATCTGAAAATACTCTAAATGGTACACTATTTAACCGCTGTCGACTAATGGGACATCGAAGACAAATAGCTTCTTTTCCTCGGATGACAAATACCTGTATTGTTGTTTATTAGCTCGTCGAATAATTTCAGTTTGATTTTTTTTGACTGTGCATTTCCCCAGTTTGATCATTCCACGTGCACAGAGTCAATTGAAGTGATGATCCGGAGACCTGTATGTCTCTTGCACTTTGGAAGTACTTCGTCATTCTGAGGACTAGATACATTAATTGTCCAGCTGATATTTTTTTCTGTGAGAGGAAATGTGTATGGTCCAATCGGAAGTGTATTCATTATTTCATGTGCGTTGGCGCAATCAACCCAGATATGAGAACTGAGCTTTCAGACCCCCATGAAGTACCTTAGATAAAAAACATCTCTTAAGTGCTTCCACAAGATGAGTGTGTTGATTTTTAATTTTCAAAAGTGTAGAGGGATGAGACGTTGCTTGGCCATCTTAGACATTTCTCTACAGCTGAACAGTGTAGGCTTGTCCTGTGCAGTTGAATGTTTAGTAGCAATCTGGATTGCTGCTTTGTGGCTGTTGTGTTTGGGACGCGCAGGGAACAGTCTCAACCCGCTTTTAGCTCGGCACGTTGCAATGACTCGGCGGAGAGGAAAGAGACGCGGGACCCAGACAGCGGTTTCATACCAGTGGCAAAGGAGAAGGTGTCAGGGAAGTGCCCGGCTCTCTTACTGGAGTCAGAGCTGGGTGTGTTTCCGGGGGAAAGGCCCGCACGGTACAGAAGGTGGAATCAGATAATTTGGGGGCCTCCCTTAGCTGGATTTTGTGACAGAGCCTGGGCCCGCCCCACAACCCACAAGGCGAGGAGACCGGGGGCAAAAGGAAGATGAAAACTCTAGGCTTGTGGTGCAGCTACTGGGAGAAGGGCCGTGTCAGTGTGTATGGGGGGGGGGGGCGGGGGGAGGAGGGAGGGAGGGAGCTGCTGGGTTGCGCCTGGTGCCTGCAGCGCCCGGCTGCGGTAGCACAAGCCAGGAACTGGCCGCGCGTCCTTCTACCAGCCCCACAGGCAGGAGCGGCCGCTGCGTGTCACCGTCCCCAGCAGGACCTAGAGCCGCCTCTCGGCTCAGGGCTCCTCTCCCGCCCCGCTGCCCCGAGAAAGGCCGCCGCTGCCCGAGCGCTGCCCTCTCCGCGCAGCCGGCGCAGACGCGAGAGAAAGGGCAGCAGCCTCCCGCAAACGCTGGTGGGGATGGGGAAGCCCTGGCGCAGCGTGTCCGCCTTTCCCATGGAGAGCGCGGCCACGAACAGGTTAATCCTGGTCCCGTCCAGGGCCGCAGTGTCCAGCCTTTGAATTTAACCTGCCTAATCTTCATGAAAGGAGCAATTTTCCCTCCGTGAACAACAAAGGGCGTCAATAAAGAGCCGCGCCGCTGCAAACAGAACTTGTTTGCGGTTGCAATCTAGCGCAGCGCTGCCCCGAAATGCTAATCTAGCCAGACTCCAGCCAACTGCAGAGAGACTTCGCTTTCCAGATTCCCAGTCTCTGTCACATCCTCTGGGCTTTTATTTGCCACTGAACTCTGATTAAATCCAATCAAGATTTCATTGCGCTCCCCTTTTAAGTAAGAACCGGAGCGCCGAGCGATACACTCCTGTACATGGGGGCTATAGAGATGGGGCATATTGATCTCTCTAGTCTTTGCTTTCCACTATCTCTTCATCGAGCTAATCGATCAAAGATCGCGCACGTAGAGGAGTGAATATGTGGGTGTACAGGACAACATCTAGGACAGGGGTATCTCTTCAATTCCCTCTAACACACTACAAAGGGAAGTTGGATTTAATAAACATTCGGAAACAAAGTCACCCGGGCACAAGCCAAGCCATCTGAATGATAAACTAGAAGCCAAAGGGTAAATAGCAGCGCAGAAGAATGAATAGACACGAGGTGGAAAAATTCACTCCCTTCGCTGCCGAGGTTTCTAAATGTTCCTTATGTTGAAAATAAAAATGTCTACACCCCGGAGTGGAAGAGAAAGGAGGCGAATAAACACGAGCCCAGACAAGACTCTGTCAGCATCATAGCTGGGAACTGGATCTTCAAAGGCCTTTCGCGCAAGCAGTGAAATATAGCTCGGTCTCTGTACTAATTGCATCGAACACACTGGCACGTTGGAAACAGTTGGCACCAAGAGTTTCTCTCCGCCCCCTAAATATGAAGAAATGCCCAGTTCCGACGGCCCCCCTTCTAGTCACCCCCGTTCGGATTCGGGGCTGCAGAGCGGTTAGGCTTTTCTTGGGAGTTTAAACCGGCAAGAACTGACCGTGCCCTCTGAAAACGTGTCATAGAATTACTGGCCTCGTCGATTCTGTTTGTCTTGGGCTTCAGATATTTTAACGAGCGGTCCTGGAGGTGGGGGCTGTGAGAGGGGGATCATGCCATCTGACCTCTACTGGACACTGCCCTGTTCCATGTTTTAGAACCTTAGCTGCGTACATTAAAAATATTAGTGATACGGAAGCTCACTTGGAGGTTTTGAAGTAATCCAATGAAGTTTGGGATTTATAGATGGGAAAACTACACGAGCAGATTGATAGGCCTTAAATATTCATGTGCCAATAAGATAAGTTATCTGAGTTATAATAATCGGACGCTAGGAAACCAGCACCAGCTCTGCGATGCGCACACCAGGTTACTCTCTGGCCAACGTCACCAGTGAACTGTGCCTGTGAAATCCAGTCCAGCTAGTCCCTTTCCAGCTTGTCACAGAGGAGAGCGCCACAAACCAGTCGTGCTACCCTGGGGCACCACATTTTAAGATCAGTGTGTCGGTTCGCTCCCTTTGCAAACTGTTTAGAAATCACTAGTAGTGGCTAAGTAAATTGCAAGTAAACTTAGTGAATTAGGATGATTCTCTATCCGTTTAATTTATGTTTTATAGTTAGTTTAGCCTTCTGATTTGATTGCCTTAGTAATGTGAATTGCCTACAGCTGCTGATGATACAGCTTTAATTCTGTTTTAAAGGTCATGTAAACATGTGCCTGTAGCATGAGGAATGCAAATTCAATTCCCTTTTAATGCTTCCTTACATTCACTTCACAGCCCTCACCTAGAAAATTAGAAGGATTTAATATCAAACTGTTTAATGTTATGATTTCATTAAAATCCTCTACTCTCCCTTTTCAGGCAAAGGCAACCAAGTTTGCCTGCGCCCGGCGCTGAGTTGCTTACCACGAGCCCCGTGCAACACCAACCACACTTACAGCTAGAAAGCCACATATTGACTAAGATCAATACACCTTTCAGTTCCTTTATTAATAATGACTCCACTTCGTTTTCAGCCTTGTTTAGCTGTAAGTAATCGGCATAGCCACGGAATGAGAGACCCCTGCAACGCTGCAGATTATTGTCACAGAGGCGCCAGTGGATTTTACAGGTGTACATTTATTGTGCGCCCCTGCACAGTTGTTTGCTTCTAGACTATCGCACAGGAAGTTTAGTCTCGAGAAGAATAAATGTAACAAAACCATCTGATATAAGATGACTCGGACTTAACAGTGGGGTACCCAGCCTTTCCAAATTCGTCTGCCGAGAAGCTGTGTAAGGTTCCCAAGGTGCTGGCTTACATATAAAATGGATGTTTCTTGATAGACTTTTTCAAATTAATTTTTAAGCACAGCGAACCCCCGAGTTCAGGCATCAGGGCTTCATCGTACTGTATTGAAAACTTTCTCACAGGGGTTTTAATTTTATTTTTCTTTCTTTCTAAAAGGATTTAGGCGGTGTCTGCAAAGAGAGACCAAGTAACTAGTGGAAATGATGCGGGGCTATAAAAGTAGACTATCTGGGGAGCATCGTGGGGGAGAGAAGGAAGAAGGGAACAACCTGTTTTTGCTTTAAAAAAGTGGGGGAAGCTTTTTCCTCCCACATCATCTTTACAGAAGAATATTGCTCTGGCTTTGTGGCATCTGCTTGCCAAGAAATATTAAGACCGGAGGACTCCATCCATTATTAACTCCTTTTTAACTGACTCATGCCAATTTTCTTCCGGCTAAAGCGTTGGTAAAATTCAGCTCAAACGCCAGCTCCACCGTAGCTTTTTATTCCAATACATTGTTTTGTTCAAGACTTGAGCCTTAAGAGAAGACCCACAGAATGTCTAGAACGCAGGACCCTGCCGTGTGTCTCTGGAAAGGAAATTTGGGAAGGGATCAATCCCCAAGGGGGATGGTCTTTTAGTACTTTGTCCCTTCCTCAATGTAATAGCCAACCTGCTAAGTTTTGGAGAGTGAGCGGCTTTCGTGCACAAGCCGGGCGGATTCTTACTAGCTACGTTGTAAACATGCCATGATAAACTATGACGGGTGATAGGTTGAGTAGCATCATTTAACTAGCTTAAATGCCAAAAGTCTGAGTGTGTCCGCTTGACTCTCATGTCTGGGATTTCTCTCTTATAAATGACCAGGAGAAACAAGGGAAATCAACACGTTGATTCCACAGACGAACAAGCTCAGGCTTTTCGAAGTTAATGTTGATACTTTCTTGATGTTGCCGAAGTATCCACAGGCTGCAACCCGCCATACGGTACCAGGAACAGAGGGAGCCAAATTCCACTCTGTTACACTGGTCTGAATCCGGACTGGCTCCGCTAGAGCCCCCGGAGTTGCTCCGAATTTACTTCGGGGAAATTGCGAGCAGAGCATAAAGTCTCACCTTTGCGTTGTCCGGCTCCCATGACGCAACCTTAGTGCCGTTTGTTTGGGGTTCGTTTGTTTTAAAATAGATCAGAATGCAAGTGCCAGTGATCTGCCACGGGCCTTTCCCACGAAAAGAAAAGCTTCCCCTTCCCCCGAGCCGCCTGCTCCAAGATTTCCCTAAAGCAGCAGAACGGATTCCTCCCCTACCCGGTCTAGCTTCTCCAGTGCCAGGTGCGCTCAGGGCGCAGGTTAGAGCCGCATTCCCCTGGGGGCCCAACACCATCCGGATCAGGTTGCGGGGCGGGAGTTCCACGTGTGACTCGAGTCCCCTCGCGTCCCTCCCAAGCCCCATGACAATAAACACAGTCAGCCAGGAGAGCTGGATTGAAACGACACAGAGCGCTCTCGGCAGCATGATTATCACCAGACTGCTGCCTGTGTGCAATTGATGTCACATGACTCCGCAGCTAGGTGTCGATTTCAATGTAGGTACCTATTTGCCTTTGATGGGGTATCAGTTCCATTACACTGTCAGAAAGACAGGCAGATACCAATCCCCTTTGGAAATTAGACATTTCACGAATGCTCAATGTGCGCCAGACAAGAACACTGCTTGTGTGTGGAGCTGATGGGACTCAGGGAAACACTTGACCTTAAGTAGCAAGAGTAAATGTTTGGTAAAAGTGCAAAAGAAAACAACCTTTCAGTGTGTGGGGTCACACTCCTTAGGGGGATGCTGATGTCCAAACTCAGGATAACTTATTGTGACTTATTTTAAACAAATTGGAAATTACCTGTAGTCCTTAAAAAAAATCACCAAACAAACCAACCCTGACTGCCCTTTATGGCATTAAACCTTTACTCATCTGTTATTAAATCCCCTTCCAGTTGGCTTTGACAATTTTACATTAATCTGCAGTTCCCACATAGATAATGTCAGTACTTCCTGTCTCTCTCTCCACCAGAATGAATGATTTTCAAAAAACCTTAATTCTTGTAGTAACATTAATTGGTGATTCTATTAATGTTGCACACCTCATTATATAGTTTCAAACACAAAGAGGTTTAAATTACTTTATTAAATTAAAAACAACATAGAAAATCACCTGTGGTACTCTCATTCTAGCACACTATAGAGTGAGGGATTCTTTGAAAAACTCTATTAATAAAAAAGTTCAGAAATTCATAGATTGCAAAGCCGGAAGAGACCGTTGTGATCCTCCAGTCGGGCCTTCTGAATAACACAGACTGTAGAACTTCCTCAAAATAATTCCCAGAAAAGATTGTTTAGAAAAACACCCAATCTTGATTTACCTAATACCAGTGGCATTCAAATAATTTAGAGCAGCATACCTTTTTAGAAACATTGAACCACACTCATGCACTTCCTTATATGTTCTTGTATGTTTCACTGCGTGTTTTTCTTCCTTATCTTTTTTATATCTGAAGTTCTATCCCCCCTCCCCACGTATTTGATCATTTTTTCAAATCCCTTGGCTGAACCAATCTCTTTTTATGCAGAGGATAAAAAGAGAAGAACTTCAAAGTAGGTTCAGGTAATTAACAGCTGAGGGGAATATAATCTAAACCATAGGCCTTGCTTTGCACCCAGGTCTGCTTTCAGAGCCAGCCGGCAAGGGAGTGCCTATTCCCTATTGCCTCCAAATCTGCTTCCTCTGAACAGCTTTGCCAGGCCTCCAGTTATCACATCTGCATTTCAAACACCATGTCTCTGGCATTAATTATTAATTAGCCTACAGTCACCCCTGAGGATTTAAGTTCCAGCCTGCACATACTTATTCATTGACCTCTATCTTAGTTTTTGTTGGAAAAAACCCACTAGAATGCTTAATAATTTCCTTTCTCTCAGTTCTAGTTTCATGGAGGGGAAACAGTATATTTTCATAGATGGAAAATCACAAGGTTGTCTAGCAATTTGTTTAGAGTAAAATGCTATGTCAAGGGTTTGAGCAAACCCTTTCAAAAGATTTAGACTCTTTTAGAGAGAATTTTGTGTATGTGTTTTTGCCTTTAACAAATGAATTTATGGATTTCCTAGAACTGAGATATGGCGAGATTAGCTCCACGTGGAGTATCCCTATGGAGTGTTTTACAAAAGTAAAACTGAATATAATTATTGGATAATTCATTTATGTGATCATTCAAACTATGACTTATCTGAAGACTCTGGGGTTAGACTACATCATTGACACCACAAAGTATGAAAATAATGTTGCAAAGCACTCTAATCTTTCATCATTAAAATATAAATTTCATCATTAGACATACATTGTAAAAATTCTAACTTGTAATTATTCAGTTCAATTTTTCAATTAGTTTGGAATTTCATTTTATGTTGAAATAGCAACTACATTTCTCACCTCTTCTTTCTTGACCATTGTGTATTTTGACATCAAACTGCCAATTTTAAGAATGCAAAACCATCAGCTAGGAAACTGGGTATACGATTAGAATATTATCAATTTAGAAATATTGAGTGAAATTGCAAGTGATTGCTATAGTCAGGGTGTATTGTGTACTGCACATATTCTTTTGTTAATACATTTTAATATTACAGCTTGCAAACAAACTGAATAAGACCTATATTTAATCCTTCTTGTAATTATGCACAAATAAACTTTCTTAACTATTGCCATACTGTATCATTTTTATATACTGTACTATTTCAAACTCTTTTTGACATGTAAAAAATTTCCACTATGTCCTAAAGTCATACAAGGTCATACTAGTTAACTTGTCAGTCTAGAATTGATTTTTGAAATCACTTAGTCTCAGCATAATATTTTTTTAAATTTATTTTTAGTAAACTATATAGCACATATATATGAGCTCGAGGCACAGTTAGCCTATGTCAATAAAGAAGAGATACAATTTTTGAAACTACAGATAAAATACTCCTTACCATGACTTTGCGTTACAAAACTATGACCTTCAGTGAAGTTTTGGGCCCAATTTGATATTCTTTAGTCAGGGAACTCTCCCCTTGACTATAATGAGAATTTTGCTTGAATAAAGGAATTCAGGATTTGATCTATGATGTGGCCTTTTGTTAATTAACTCATATATTGCAAACTGGTCTGAAAGCATTCAAAATTAATGTCTCAGATTTAGTTCAGAGAAGAATGTTATATACTAAGAGAAATTTCAAAATAAATCGAAGCTTAGTGCTAAAGATGGGACCAGATCTGAATTAAGTAATTATGTACAACGGATCGTCTGTTGACTTCTCCAACAATAAACAGGGAAACTAATCTGGATGTATGGCTAAAATCAGGTGGTTTTTTTACATATACCCTAGCATCTTCATGTTTGAGAGACTTAGATATTAAGCCTGTCTGTAGTGTGGATATTAATTAGGAACAAGAATTGATTTTTTTGTAAGGAAATAGAGTGGCAAAAATTATGGAAAACAAATTACAAGACAAGGTGGGCGAGGTAATATTTTTTACTGGATCAATTTTTGTTAGTGAGAGATACCAGTGTTCAAGCTCTGAATAAGCTCGAATGCTTGTCTCTCTCACTAACTGGAGTTGGTTCAATAGAGGATATCACCTCACTCTCTAATATGCTGGGACTGACACACCTACAGCAAATTACAAAGCAGTCGGTTTTAGAGTAGCATCTCCACATTATTTTAAGATGAATAAATTCTATTGGACCCCAGAGAGGTTTTGAAGACTAAGTATTAAGGATTCTGAGTTGTTGTGGTGCTACTTTGACACACCCTAGCTACTGTGACTTTGTTTTGATCATGCCCTAAAGTAGTTGACTTTTGCAGAATGACCTTTGATTAAATACAATATATCATGTAAGGTGGGCTTTGACACAATACCACCTCTGTGTACTTGGAAACACACTGAATTTGAATGTGTTGGGTGGGTGGGTGGGTGTCACAAAATGCAATAAAATTAACTAAAATATTCCCATGAAAGCAATCTTTAAATACTCAAAGGAGGTCACTCTTCTGTTATTAGAATAGACTGCAGTTTTCACATATAAGTGGTTGACATTACAGTACATGGACAGAGACAACATTGCGGAGTTCCATTGTATTAGAGACCCTTTTCTAGTTAACACAAAACTAAATACAAGTTACATGAGTCCATCCTCTTTCTCACCTTGTTATCTTCCCTTTAGCTCCTATAGACTGGCTGAATTGTATCCCACACAGTGCTGTGAGTGGGGGAAGCAAAAGTTAATCAAAGTTGTGTGAAATTTTGAAGGAAAAAGGGCAAGAAATTATCAGAAAATATTCTCTCAACTTTTTGCCAATTTTTGTCCAGCTCTAGGGGAAATAGACTATATCCCCCAAGACCCAAGAACTCTCATCACCAGGGCCAATTACCTCAGCTTTGGGGGATGTCACTGGGTATGAAAGATTGTGTTACTCTTGTTACCAGTGATGAATTTCTGTAAGACATCCATTTGATTTTTTAAATATATTTGCACTTTGATACTTTTATTTAAAGCACAAATGTTTTACCGAACTGCTACTACTTAACCCTTGGCTTCTCTAGAATCCCAT
The DNA here is from genome assembly GCF_049634645.1 of Pelodiscus sinensis. Lineage (NCBI taxonomy): Eukaryota > Metazoa > Chordata > Testudines > Trionychidae > Pelodiscus > Pelodiscus sinensis. The sequence goes on from NC_134723.1 coordinate 16,494,101, forward strand.
TTTATCTGGGTTCCAATTCTATCTTTTACTTATTTTTTGAAAGTACAAATGTTTGCAGCAATTTTACAGTAAAAACTGGTCTCCATCTGGGACTGACCTATGATCACAATATATATTTTGTATATTCAGCTTTGTACCTGGCTGATTATATTTTGTTTAAAAGGTCATATGGTTACTCCTGGTGTAAAATTATTTGCACAATAATTATAATTAAGGTTCTATTACTTTCTTGGGCATTTAAAGTGCCTAGAAGAGCTATCTATTAATGAAAGCTCTGCAGTAGCTGCTGCATTCTAGGAATCTTTTCCAGCTGTGCATCAAACATTAGGTGTAAAAAGCTGTATACAAAGACGGCAGGTGATACAGTGTATCACCATAGATAATAAATATGCAGAATATTGGTTTAGATGCCAATGGATTCTTATTGGATTATGAATAGTAAACCGGGCCAGACCCTTAGCTGGTATAAATCAGTGTTATTTAGAAGGGAGCAATGCTTATGTATACCAGTTGAGGATCTGGCCCTCAGGGTTAGTCTATTCTGTTCTAAGAAAAAGATTCCAGAAAGGATATTAGAATTACTTTACATTATGTCTGAATTAATCTATAGCCATATAAAAACAAACTTTACCTTCTGATCAAACTGGTGTGGTAATGAGGCTAGCTGAACTCCAACCTACAAGTCATGCACTCTGTATAAGTGCTATTAATGCATGTACAGAGGTCATCAGTAAGAAATCAACAATGGGTGGTAAATAAGATATTAGAGATATTTCTAATTCTTTGTGATAAATGTTGGATTCTTGGTGGTGACCAACATTTGATACGCAAGCTTCAGAAGGCTAGCTGAGTTAGTCTGTAGCAGGAAAAACTTAAAAAACAACAAATAGACTAGTAGCACCTTAAAGATGAACAAAACATGTAGATGGTATGAATGAGCTTTCATGGGTGCAACTTGCTTCTTCAGATGACACTTATTTGATACACAGTTAGTCAACATGTTTTAACAAGTGGTATGTAGGATGGTTTTTATCCAGGTGATTCTAGCCAGATATTAATATCTTAGTTTGAATATTCCAATTATCTGAGGGTACGTCTACACCGAACACTTATTATGAAATAAGCTGTTCAAGAAAAAAATACTCCAAAGTAGCTTATTTTGAAATAGAAAGTCTACTTTACAGGGAAGCCTCAAAATTAGTCTGAGGCAGGCTTCCCTAATGTGGACATGCTACCTCAATTTAGAGCCCCAGGAGGCACTAGAGAGTAATTACTTTGAATGACCCTGGGGAGGAACTATTTTGAAATAGCAGCAGTGGAGTGTCCACACCACTGCTATTCCGAAATAGCTATTTTGGAATAGGCTTTATTCCTCATGGAATGAGGTTTACAGAAGTAGGAATAAGCCATCCTTTATTTTGAATTTATTTCGAAATAACAGAATTGCTGTGTAGATGCTGGCATTGTTATTTCGAAATAACATCTGTTATTCCAAAATAATAGTGCAATGTAGGACCTGAGCAAGGTCCTACTACAGTTCTGCTCACAGGGTAATTTTGAGATTTCTTGGTATTTCTTTTGTTTTGAGTTTGAAATTTCTAAAAGTGAGCTGCTTCTGGGATTGCACCATTTGGTTAAAAAAAAAGCCATTTGAACATTGCTAAAGCAGCATTAATGTGTTCCCATGTTCTGGCTGGCAGTGGACCAGCATACAACCTCCCTGCTAGTGACAAGAATAGTCTGAGAATTCCATAATTGTTACTGCCAGGAAGTGGATATGCACAAATATATGAACCGTGCCTCTTGATCCTGAGGCCCTGCCCTGGACCCGTCCTTGCACAGCCCCTGTAGTGAAGAGCTTATTGAGCAAGGTTGTGGGAACCAGAAACGGCTGTTTCTGCCTCTTTCCCCAGCATTTTTTCCTGATGTGGGCCTGTGTATAACTGGCAGCCAGAATCTGGCCTATAATTTGCAAACTTATTTGAAAACTCTTTCCATTCTTTTTGTGCATTTGTTCTCTACAATTGTAGCCTTTTATCCACACATAAATCAATTAGGTGTTCTACTTATTGGTTTTTGGCTGTTGTTTTGGGTATGTATGCAATTAATTAATTGGGCCAGATCTGTAGCTAGTATTAACTACAGCGTCTTTGACTTCCTTGGAGGTAGGACAGCTTACACCAACTAAGAAATGATCCTACTGTGATTGGGGATATGTTCTCTGGGAATAAATTCATCATATCCATCATGTGACAGATACAATTTAAAATTTCTTTTACATACAAATAAAATACGGAATACAACTGCAGGAGGAATATGAAATGTCTTTTGAAAATATTTGCTTATTATTAATTTATTTATTGTTATTGTTACTATTATCATTACTATTATTAAAACTCTGTGTGTGTTTGTGTTTTGTAGTCATCAGAGTTTATACCCATCCAAATTATGTGTACTTCTCAAAGATAATTGTCTTTGTCATTATGGAGTTAATTGAATTTCTGTACTAATAAAAAACTGCCATATACAAAGTCTCTTGAGATTAATCTATACATTTTACTTAATGAAAAAAGTACGATTATTTGGAATATTTGCTGTAAATAAATACATGTGAGTGAGGGGGAAGTAACAAAATAATCACCCAAAATATGCAGCGTTGCTCTTCCAAAGAACATGAGGTGCCATGGTAAAACCAAAGAGCTCCCACACTGCTCCTGTTTTGCATTCTTAAGAATATACAGGGTGCAATTAGGTAATTTGGAAATTGGCGAGACTTGTTAAAGAAGCTTTCTGGCCTCATCACTTGTCACTCATATATTAAAAGTGCACTGAGAGATACACTGCTGGATGTGGGAGTGTTAAATGGATGTCAGCAAGTTTCTTCTAACAGTTTAATATCATGAAAATGTGATATCATGGAGTTAAATTTTGTTTATATCATTTGACCTTTAATGGTATCTTTCATATCCCTTTTGTAATACATTAGGAGTTACAGTGCCACCATAGACCAAACTCAGATTTTACTTACAATTTACTTTCCTCATGATTCACAGGGTGTAATATAGCATAGAATTTGGCCCTGTGTTCCCAGTATCTTGCTCTTTCATATTTTCAACTGATTTACTCTGCAGTTTCTTGATTCACTAGGAATAAGAATTCTCAATTCACCCACAATCTCTAACAATGGAGAAAAAGTTATGCATCTGAAAATGAGAAAATAAACAACATATCATAATGCCGATTTCTTGTTTTTCCAACTCCCAGGCTTCCAGCTATAGTGTATGGACAAAGGCACAACATGAAGGCCAGAGTTGCTTTACCTGTTAGATGTTCTGTCTTACTTTTTTTCTTTCCTATGTAAAAAAATACTTTCCTATCAGGACAATTTCTTTCCAGGTATATTTACTGCAAAAGGCAAGAAAAGTTGATGAACATTTAAAAAACAATGAGATCTGAAAAAAATCCTCATCTGTCAGTTAACTTAGTAATGACCTGACACCATAGTAAATCCAGGCTACGTCTAGACTGCCGCTTTTTATTGGAAAAAGATAGGGAAATTATGCTCCGCAATTTGTGTACCTTTTTCCAATAGTTTTGTTGGAAGAGGCTTTTCTGAAATTTGGCCCATCTACACTGGGCTAAATTTCAGAAAAACCTCCTCTTTTGGAAGATCTCTTCTTCCTCACGGAAGGAGAAAGACAGGGCTTCCAAAATGGTGCATCTGCTCTTCTGCAAAAAAAAAAATAAAATAAAATAAAAAAAAAAAGGTAGAAGAGCAGACATGTTCCCTGGACATGGCAGAGTTTTTCCAGGATACCCCTGGAAAAACTCCGTGGTCTAGACGTAGCCCCAGTTTTCATATTCCCTTTCCAAATGATCATGGACTACAGTTTCATTGTTTTCTTGTGAAAGTCGTAGCAGAATGTTTCTTTTAAATATTATATTTTCATGTACTGAAGGGAGGGGCTTGATTTGTACAATACAAAATATTGATAATTGTAATTAGATCTGGATCCCTCAATTTCACATTATTTCTCTACAAAAAGAAATAGCTGCAAAGTTTACAGTTTATATTGTAACACTGTATTATATTGCGCATTATTGCTATGTGAGTTTGTCATTTAACTCTTCCTCCCCAAACAAAAACAATCACCTCCTCAATACACACAACAACTTGGTGGTTTTATTTATGTTGTTTCCTAGTTTCTCACAATACTTGCTCCCCTCCCCCAGCAGTTACACTACAAAGCTTGTTGTACAGGGACTCCATTAATCCTACATTTCCTAGATGGTATCTAAGGCACAGTGGGTTTCCACAGAAATTAATTTGTCCTGACAACAGGCCTAAAGATTGGAGTCCAGGGATCACTTGGCAAATTCCCTTTAAACTGAGCACAATAATAAACAGAAAGCTGATAACGACAGTTCTAAAAGACCACACAGAGAAAGGACCCAGAATAGACTTGCTCTGTGTATATCTGTGAATACCTCTGATAACTAGCATACAGAAGCTTTATGTTTGATAGGAAAACAAGCATGCTGATTTATGCATGTTTTGACATTACAGCAATAAGCATAACTCAATCTAGAAATATAAATGTCTAGCTGTTTTAGGGTATATAATAATTTAATAAAAATAAAATACCAAATAGGAAACCGTAACAAACTGTTCAAATTTGCATTTTAACTTAACAATTGTATGCCTAGGTTTATATAATTTTCTGTACTTTGATGTGGCTCAAATTATGTCAGAGTATTCTGGTGTCTAAATATTTTAAGATCATAAATAACTGACAGTATTCCATTTTGTAAAGAATGAGTCCAGAATTACAATTACCTATAGTTTATTACAAATATATTTTCTTTACAACCCTTTGTAAATGTGTTGACTTTTGCAGTTGGTTTGAATTGTCCTTCTGTGCAATAAGTCCTTGTAAGGGTAAGGACAGCTTAAAAGACATTGCTGGGTTTTTTTTTTATTCCTCTAGTGCATGTCATGGAGCTATTGTTTTTCCAAAGTTTAGGTTTATAAAATAGAATTTAAGTTGCATGTTGAAATATATACTTATATTGTAAATGAACGAACGTTCATTGGATAATGTAGCTTATGTAAGAGGTAAGAACGTTTCAGCATTCCATTATTTGTAATAGAGAGTCTTGGAGCTTTAAGGATGTTTGTAATTTATAATGCATCAATAAACTGATCCCAGGTAAATGTATGAAAAACTATCATAATATTATGAATTGGTAGAGTAGTGAGGTAAAATATACGCCGCTTAACTTTTTTATTGCTCAGGCATAGGATGTTAAATGTAGAAAGCTAGAGAAAATGGATTTTGGTTCCTGAAAAAACATTTTGAAAGGAGTCTAATTTTGCTTTTAATGACCAAAATACATTATGAAATAACACCCTCTCAGTGCACAAAAAGAATATGAAACTATATTAAAGGTAGGGAACTAGTATGCTTGACAGGTATGGTTATACATCTAAATTGCATGAGTCATGTATGATTACTTTTAATGCCTCAGATATTTTCTTCAAGATGGAAATTATTTAATATACTTTTCCATGATATTCTCAAATTCTCAATCATTACACACCATATATTTCCCACTATTTTTTTTTCAAGTAAAAATATGCATGTGCTTGAGATAAGCAGAAGTATTAAAGTTGCAAATCTACAAAGTATGGAGAAAACAGATGCAAGGTAACTGACCCAATGTTCCAGCATGAAGTGATAGCTCCAAATGAAGGGTCACGTTGTGGTTGTTTCTATAACACTACGTAAGGCTGGATGGCAGGCTGCCAGTGCCTGTGTAGTTAAGGGTTTGGAATGCAGGCTGCCCTTGGCATTTGAGATGCTGGGAATTTATATATAAAAGTTCTGTCTTACATGTTCTTCCAGAACAGATAGTGGGGTTGAGTCTTCTTTTGTTATAGGCAGTGACAAAACTACCATTGACTTAAATTGGGGGCAAGATCAGGCCCAATATTTAGGTGCTGAACTAACTGAAGAGATGGGATATGTTATACTCCTCATGTGCATTGTACATGACATCTCTTCCTTGACAAAAAAAAAAAAAAAAACCAAAAAAAAAAAAAACAAGCTTGCTCTCATTATTGGCTTTAAATTAGTTTGTACACTAGGAATTAATTAATTACATACTTTTAAAATTAAATTCAGAATAAGTCCAATTTATATTGGTCACACTTAAAGAACTCTATTGTTCTGAAATACAGAAGATTTGAAAACAACTATTTTTAATGCTTTCAGGCTCCTCTTTCTTGTTTCTGATGCAAGACCAAATTGACTGGCTATGCCTTTTAGTTCATAGTTCTGTAACAGAGCAAAAATAAATCCCTCTTATATCAAAATCATTCCATGCCTTTCAATATACAAGGTATGAGGTATTTGGAATTTGGATCACATCATCCAATGTTTTTCTGCAGCAAACAGTTCTATAGCATGCTTGCTTTCAACATTTGATTTGAAGGACTGTGTATTATTTGGTGTTCTTATGAGATAAACAATAAACTTTTGAATATGTTTTTCTATTTGAATAAAAGCCTATGGATGCTTCACCCTGCATCCTGAAGCCTGATTTCCCCTGGGACTCATTATCATGCAGCTCACATTGTCAGTCACCTACACTGTTGAACTTGCTATCACATAACCTTCAAAACGTTACTAGTTATTATGTGTCATAGGGCAGATTTATGATAAACTAACTTTGAAACAATAATGAATTTTTGTTCTGTTCTGTTTCTGGTAACATTTCTGGTAATGTCTTTGGATTTAATTTTTAAACAACACATTACATTTTTATTTTATTCTGTCTTATAGAAGAGTCTCCTCCCTGTGTGAAATATTTCCCTCCCTAAACATGGTTTATGATTATATGAGCATTGCCTAGAAAGAATGAAAATGAGAATAGTTGTCTTTAAGCTACCAAACTGGTTCATCATGACTTAAATCTATCCTTTGTGATTAAACTTTCAGAACTCTCTAACTTGCTGAAAGTTGAAGGGACTTAATCCTTATTCCAGCATTAGTGGACCAGGATTCTGAATACAAGGAGAAAGTTTATGGGCACATGTGAAAGAAACATCTTAGTATCATTCATGATTCCAGTGTCTGGGGATTTTGGCTGAGAATTTAGTTTAGTTGTGACATCTGTCAATAGTATCATTATCTTAAGACCATTTAAGCATGTTTTACCATGTTCCAGAGCCTATAAGTCTGTATTTAGGTATCTTAGTAAGTGACCTGATTTTCAAAAGTGTTGGGCCCACTGTAGCTCCTATAGTATTGGGTCAGTGCTTACTCAGTATTTTGAAATTATAGTCATTGGTATTATTTCCTGCTGTGAGAGCTTAAAACAGGTAAGAAATTCATACTGATAATCACTGTATAACCACCTAGTAGGAACTTAGTATGGAAAATACCCTCAAAGAAGATGTGCAGTACAAAATAGTCTGGGGCAAAAGCCATTAGCGTGATTAATTTGGCTACAAATCAGCTGGACTCAAGGGAGCTACAATGATTTATAACTAATGAGGATTGGGCCCATAATGTCTGTACAGGATTTGCACCTCCTATGAAGGGAAAAGAACAATGGTGTAAATCTAAAACATTTTGAAAAACATATTGATTTGGCATGTTGCCCAGATCTACCAGAGACAACTACGTGGATCAGTGATGGGCAACCTAGGTTAGTGAGTGGGCCGCATGAGTGGCCTTCCTTCATCTCATCACCAGGACAGTCTTCCAGGATAGGGAAGTTTTGCTAGCTAGAGTTAGCTAGGGTAGCTTTTGTACCTAGAATCCTCAGGGTGTGCTGATTGCACTGTAGCAGTGCTTTGAATGGATGCAGAGGGAGCACACAACTCTTACAGTCATTGTTGTGCACAATTAGCACGCACCTCACTTCATGTGTCCTGGCTTTATGTGTGTGTGTGACATTAATAATACCTGTAGGGAAAAAAATGATAAATGGATGGACACCAGCAGAATCTGGCAACCCTGCATGTGGGCAATGGTAAACAAAATGTCTGATGGGTCACACAAAGAACCCTGATGGGTTGCATGTAGGTCATGGGCTGTAGGTTGCCCATCACTGGCATTGCAGAATGCTTCCAGGAAGATGGCATGGTGGAGTTTAGGGTTAAGGGTTGGTTTCATCACCCTGGACAAAATCACTTGCTATCTTGGCTGAGGACTCTTGCTGTGATTTCAGTTCTCCAAGAGCACTAGAAGCAAAAGTTTCATACCACTCTATTAATATGTAGGTAGCAATTCAGGAGGTAATGCATCTCTGAAATATAACTTGGAAATGCATTTTTAGTAACTGAAATTAAGCATGTCTACGCCAGCTAAAGGGGGAGGATGGCGATTAGAATACTCTTCTTACCCCATGTTGTTTGCTATCTCAAATACCCCCAAAGTATTTTCTACCTCAGGTACTACCCCAAATTAAAAGATCTACAAATACCTCTGCATAGATGGACATTTTTAGGCAGAAATATAAGGCATTCAGAAATACTTAAGACCAGATCCTGCAAACGCTTATTTACATGCGTCTGATCTTGTTTCCCAGGTCAGTCAATGGAACTCTTCATGTGCATAAGGACTATTTGGATGCATACAGAGCGGCAGGATTTAGCCTTCGATCTTGGGCAATTCACCCCAATAAATGGTTGTCAGAGTATTTTTTTCATCGGGGCATAACTCATTTCTACAGCTATCTGCATCAGAATAGTAATATAAAGTCTGACAAAGACCACTCTCTTCTCCAAACCTTGTGCAAAATCAACAATTATTATGAATGACATTCCCTTTTAGATTAATATTATCGTCTAAGGTTCTTATATAACATTCCTTATTCACACAAGATTTCCACTAGTATAGTGCTAACCTCTAATTTAAGGAAAATAAATTTAATGAACATTTTTAAATTAGTTTTTAAAAATCTGAGAAGTAAGATGTCTGAGGAGAATACGGTACACACAACAAAACGCTTTTTCCAAATCATTGGGATTTATTATATAATTTTTGGCAGGCCTGTTATTACATCATGTGGCTACATCACTTCACTTTCTGAACCATAACATGACGAGAAATTATCAAAATAAAAATGCTAAAACACAGGGCATTTTAAAATTCCTGTATTTTGAAAATTGTTCTAAAATTGTAAACAGTTTATATTTCTTTAAAAAAAATGCTTAATTCTTTCTTTTGGATGGCGCTATTAGAAAATCTAAGTAAAGAGTTTTACATCTGCCCTGCTGGCAGATTGCCTGAAAATTGGGAGAAACGACCAATCCGAACATCTCTAATGTAGGTTAGCCCATATCTGCTTTTAAATACTTTTTATTCGTAAGCACTAAAAATGTTAACTACGTGACTACTCTTCAGTTCTTGTAATTAATATAACTCAGTTGAATTCAACAGAGTTCATTTATAGTAGCTGAGGATTTGCCTCTTTTTTACTTCATTTCCTAAATTTTCTCTCTTACTGTACTTTCATGAACCTACATCAAAGCAATGCAATCAGTAATATACCTAATAATACAATCCTGTGGATTATTTGATAGTTCAGACTTCAGTAACATATAATCCAAATAATTTGAATATTTCAATTAAAAGTAACATTTACCCTATACAAAATAGGGTTAAGTTGGACTTCTGTGGTCCCATTGCTCTTGCTCTGCAGAAGGATGATTTCTACCCCAAGTTAGCAGTTTGATATTCTGACATATATCACATTCTATATTTTTATGAAACAAGAGTTGGGTTGAACAAGTGAGTAAAAAAGCTGACCAGAAAGTCAACAGAAAGAGAATCGGTAACTTTTTTTCCCAATTTTAAATGCATTTTAATGCTCTAGACAGGGAGAAATGGGAGTGCTGGTTTTTAAGACCTGGATACACTGTTGCCTTCAGGGCACAGATGTGATTTGGGAGCAGTGTGAAGTAACATAGGATGTATGACATCTTATATAAGGTCTGGAAATATGGAAGATTTAAGCAGGTTTTTACTATATCCATTTTCATTTCTATGCTTAATGTGAAGTGTGTATATTACAGAACCATTAAAGGTGGTGTGAACATTTGCAGATTGCTCAGGCCCTAAATGGAATGCAGGGAGGTGCTGTGCAGACTTCTATACGATCTCTTACATTTGGGGATTCAGAACAGAGCAGTTGGTAGGAAGAAACCATGGCCTGGAACTCAGTGTCACATCAGGTGCTTCCCAAAACAAATAAGTTAAAGTCAGGGTGTGCCATGAAATATCCCTGCTATTGCTTTGCCATATGAGGAAGGAAGTGTGGCAAAGCAAAAAGTGGGAAGAAACAGGCATCCATCTCTGTGGCATGCTCTAGTGCAGGGCTACTCAACACGTGGCCCACGGTGTGGCTTGGGTTTACGCGGGGCTCAACTTGCAGCCTGTGAGTGAGATCCTTTGAACATGACCTCCACTGGGAACATTGACTCCACAATGACGAGTCAATATAATGGTCTTCTGTTGATACGTGTTTTAGTAGTTAAATTCCTAGGCTGTCATTGCTCATTAAAAGTGTTGTTATATAGGTGGAAATTGGGTAAATGTTGCATTTTATTAATATCAGAAGAAGAGACTTAAATGGGGCCTACATGTTGTGTAGTCTTGCCTTAATCTTTCTGTTCATGCCCATCAGTGTGAAAGAAGCTATTTGCATATATATTTGCATGTATATGCAACCACACTTAAGTTGTGGTCCTCGGCATGTGCTGTGAGTATCATTGTGGCCCCTGGGGCTTCCAAAGTTGAGTAGCAGAAAATGTGCAGGGGCCAGTCAATGACAGCTGGGTAAAGGGTTGGGAGATACCCACTCAGGGAAATCACTTGGACAAATGCTATTCTCATTGACACTGATTTAACTCTGAGAGACCACAGGATTATTCCAGATTTACACTTGTGTGATTGTGATCAGAATGTTGTGCATCTGGTTTGAGCTCCATAGGACGTGGGCCTTCTGTTTTGTTATATCCACACATCTGATCATTTTGCCCTGCTATTGGCCACAGGTAATAGGGTAGACATTGGGAGATCTGCAATTCTTTTTCCACACAAAGGATTCTCTTCTATTCACCATTTACATAGGGACTCAGATCACGGCCCATGGTTTTGTCAAATGTATCTCATGCCTGCTGCTCCAGTCATGAGCAAAAGCTGCCTAGTTGTGGCAAACAAACTGTGTTGTTTTTGTGCATTGTTGAACCTCAAGTATTGCTCTAAGTTGCTGAAATATATTAGATGGAGAAAACAGCCCCTGGGCTGCTATAAACTATGCTGTCATAGTCACAAAGGGCTATTATGCCATTTGGGGAATCACTGGAGCACAGCCTGTAGTAGAGGCCAAGAAGAAAAAGTGGGAGGAGGGGTTTATGTGGACTGGAGCAAAGGGACTACAGCATAGTGGAGAATCTGGCTCATAATATACAGCCTATATATACGTAGGTGTTATGATTTATCAGTCCACAAATAGCCTGAATTACTGGTACCTGAAATATCAGTCGTGTAGTGTTTCATGCATAATTCAGGTACTGTATTATACCCGTGCTATATCTCAGATACTACCTGGTGGGGTAACCTGTGTAAATGTTAACTCCCAAATAGAAACAACTGTTTCTAAACTGTTCAGCTCAGAAGGATTGGGGCTTTGCTTTCCTGTAATCCAGATCCATTCTAGAATTTTATCTTGTATTTCAGTGTAATTCTGCAGCTTTATTTCTCTGTACAACCCACTGATAAATCATTTAGGATCATTCCTTTTTAAGAACAGTAAAAGTGTCACATTAGCTGACTCCTGAAATGATTGCTTGTCTTGTTATAGATATCTGTTGACCTGCTCCTTTAAAGTTATAAGTCTGCAACTAACTGCTCTCTTAAGCCAATCTACTTCCTTTGCTAAATGAAATTGTCCCTTTAGCCCTTTTTCAGAGCTGACTTTTCAACAATAACATTAGAAACATTGTGCTCAGTTCTTTCCTCTAACACCTTGCCCAGAGCTAACTTGCAGCTTCACTCTGTCAGCTGTAAGATATAGATATACTGTTGTCTTAATTACTCATATTTCTCCTGCTGCTCATAATTCTGCTTGTACCACCAAAGAGCTCTTCAGAGAGCTTTACTGCTTCCTTTTCCCTTTCTTTGGGGGTTTAAAGGTTGTCAGATATATAAATGATCCTTGTTGTACAGCCTTGGCTATGACAGCATCCTTTGTGGTAGGGGGATGGGAGAACTTAATAAGAGTGCTTCTGGATAGGAGCTGTATGGCAGAAAAGAACACATACCACCTTGCATAATAGAGCACCAGACACTGCCTGTGGCAAATCCAGTCTCTAATGGGTATCTTATCTATCTAGTCAATCCCTTTTAAATTTTAGAAGCTGATTGTCAGTGGTAAATGGTTATTTGATTCTCACTCCTTATCACTGGTTATTTATTGGCAATTTATTTCCTACTGTATCCAATCTGCTAATGTACTTCTGATTAAAAAATACTGCTAGAGGAGGAGCAGAAAGTCCAAAAAAGCCCTGTGCAGGTGCTCGTACACTTAATCTTTTGCAGTTCCAGTTTCCTCTTTATCGATATATACCATTGTTTCTGTTATCTATGTTAATTAACTACTTAATTCTTCTGCTATTGCTGGTTGAAAACTCTTTAGTTGATCAACAACATGACATCCCGGTTTCATAGTCAAAGGTTCAAATAAGTTTTGTCAGCGCAGTGAGATATCTAGGACTGAATATTCTTGACTTCAGTCCTTCATTTCCAGTTACTTGAAATGAGCTCTGAGAATTGTGTCGTTTAGACTATAACAGTTTAACTCCAGTCACAGTTGAAGTTGTTTGAGGTGATGCAGGGCTTAGCACCAGGTCAGATATCTGTTTTCTGCTCAAGCTGGACCTGTACCCCTTTTGGGGTTCTTTCCCAATTCAGTTGTGATCATGTCAGGAAAGTATATCTTGGTAATCATTATAGCAGGGATAGTCCATACATGGACTGTGGGCCAAATCTGGACTTCTAGGCACTTTTGAACAAATCCTGAAATCTTTTTATTTACTTATTATCATTATTGGTTTTTGGCTTTTAAAATGATTTTCTCTGGAATTTGTACCTTGACTATACCTTGAGCAAGAAATCTGGCTCTAGCTAAACATAATTGACTCCCCTTCGCCCTCCTGCATACAGTGTCAGGGATATGACAAACAATAACACAAGGAATTACCATAGAATCTTCCTTGTTTTAAAAAGCATTAAATAAAGGTCCACAGTGTACAGATAACAGACTGCAGTAGGTTCATGGCCAGACGCATCAACTAGCACAGGTGTGACTAAAGAGATTGTTAGAAGAGCTAAATGGAAGTAGATGACAGAGCTCAATAAGAAGTATTGGAACTAAAAAGCAGCTCTCTGTTGTAAGGAGTAATTGTGTGGTCTGAGGGGAAAAAAGCCTCCTTACATTAGCACAATCTTCAACCAGAGGAAAAGGGACAAGAATCTTGTAGCAAGAAAGGAAACAACAGTAGGGAGGAGAAAGGCCATTAAGAGGAAGGATAGTGGTGATAGCCGTCAAATCGGCGATACTGGTAGCAGAATGATCGTGCCCAGTTGGAAAAAAAACATGGATGCAACCAAGCAGCAATAGTTAAGAGGTTTGTACCCTAATGCAAAGAGCCTGAGTTAACAAAACGGAGGACCTAGAACTACTATTGCGAGAAGTGAAACTAGATATTATAGTGATAACAGAAGCATGGTAAAATAACTAGTCATTACTGGAATACAGCCATTCAAGGGCATGTGCTATTCAGAAAAGACAAAAGTGAAGGCAAAAATAGTGATTAACATCGTATATTAATGACGAGATAGATGGTAAAGAAATTAGAAGTAATGGAATGAACAAGACAGAATTTGTTTGGACCAAAATCGCTTTGGAGAAGAAAGCAATTAGTTTCCCCTTGTATAGTGCTTGGGATGTAGTACAGATCACCTGGAACCAACATGGATATGGATAGAGATCTCTTTAATGTTTTTATTGAAATAAATACTACTGGGAGATTATGGGAGATTTAAACTCATCCCAGATATAGATTAGAGGATGAGTGCCACTAATAATAGTAGGATCCAGATTTTCCAGGAAGTGATAACTGAAGGTATGTCTTCACAGAAAGGCTGAATCCGAAATAAGCTACGCAACTTGAGCTACGTCAATTGTGTAGCTTAAATCGAAATAGCTTATTTTGGCTTTTGGCACTGTCTACAAAGCATAAGTACAAAGAAAGAGCACTCTTTCTCTGACTTCCCTTAATTCTCATAAAGTGAGGGTTACAAGAGTAGGAGTAAGAAGTCCTCCGTCTGGAAATTATTTTGACATTATGTCAAAATAACTGCTTGTGTGTAGATCCAGACTGTTATTTCAGAATAATATTAGTTATTCTGAAATAACGCTGCTGTGTAGACATACCCTGACAGATTTCTTCACCAAATAGTTTCTGAACAAACAAGAGGATACCATGTTAGGTTTGGTAATGGTGAGTAGTGGGGACCTCATAGAAGAACTCTCTATCGGGAACAACCTTCGTTCAGGTGATCGTGAGCTAATTCAGTTTAAACTAAATAGAAGGACAAAAACAAATAGATCTGTAACAAGGATCCTTGATTTCAAAAGAGCTAACTAAAAAAAAAAAAAAAAAAGGGAAATAGTGAATTGGACGGGATTCAAGAACTAAGGGCTAACTGAATTCTGCATGCCAAGAATAAGAGTATTTTGTAGGGGAGGGTGGCAGGCCAAGCTAGATAAGAAACTATCACAAATGAAACACTAATGGAAAGTCTAAAATCTACGAAGAATGGAAGAGTGGAGAGATCAGCAAGGAAAGATACTTCTTAGAAGGATACATTGGGAAATGCTAAAAACCAAACAGAGTTGGACCTTGCAAAGGGAAGTAAAGCCAACAGTAAAAGATCCAATAGCCATATAAATAAAAAGAAAACAGGAAAAGAAGTGGGACCGTTTGGCACTGACGATGGGATGGAAATTAAAGATTATCTAGGCATAACCCAACACTTAAACAAATACTTTGCCTAAATTTTAATGAGGCTAATGAAGAACTTTGGGGTAGGGGTATGGTGGTTAAGGGCAATTAAGATATAGAGGCAGAAATTAACATATCTGAGGTGAAAGTCAAATTCGGAAAGCTTAACTGGACTAATTTGGGGGGGAAGGGGAAAGAGCTCAGATAATCTCCATCCAAGAATATTAAAGGAATTGGTATTTGGAATTGCAAGTCCAATAGCAAGGGTTTTTAATGAGTCTGTACACTCAGGGTCATAACCTATGACTAGAGAAGTGCTAATATAGTTCCTATTTTTAAGAAGGGGGGCAAATGATCCAGGAAACTACAGGCCTATCAGTGTGACCTCAGTTGTATACAAGGTCTTGGAACAAATTTTGAAAGAGAAAATTGTTAAGGGCAAAGAGGTGAATGGTAATTGGGATTAAAATACCACAAGGTGTTACAAAAGATAAATTGTCCAAACCAACCTGATCTCCTCTTGGAGAAGGTAACTGAGTTTTTAGGCAAAGGGAATGCAGAAGATCTAATCTACTTGGATTTCAAGAAGGCATTTGATACAATTCCACATGGGGAACTTTTAGTGAAATCGGATATGGTCAGGATCAATATAAGAATTGAAAAGTGGATAAAGAACTGGTTAAAGCGGACACTAGATCTGTACAAATACTTCAGAGGCATAAGTTACTGAAGAGAATTCTTTCTCGTATATGTGCCTGGTGGGTCTTGCCCCCATATTCTGCATCTAACTGATCTCCATATTTGGGGTTGGAAAGTAATTTTCCTCTACGTCAGGTTGGCAGAGGATCTACAGTTTTGTTTTTGTTTTTTTGCCTTCCTCTGCAGCAAGGGGTCTGGGTCATTTGAAGATTTATACTACTGCAAATGATCAGTTGTGTATCTTAAAGTCTCTGCACCCTGATTTGAGATCTTTAGTAACTCAGCCAGAGGCTGGGGTCTATTTCAGGACTGCGTGAGTGAGGTTTTGTGACCTGCAATGTGCAGGAGGAGCTAGAGGATCACAATGCGTTCTTCTGACCTTTAAAGTCTATGAACATTTTTAATAAGGAAAATCAGAACAATGAGTAATCACAATATAAGTGGTAGTGAGAAGAAGGACTCATAATTTATGATTCGCAGGACTACTGAAAATACATAAGAAAAATATTAGTTATTTTCTGCCAGAGCTAACTCAGATTATTAGGAGCTTCAAGGGGTAGCCGAGTTAGTCTGTCAGGGTATGTCTACACTAAAGCATTATTTCGAATTAACTTAATTAGAATAGTTAATTCGAATTAAGCTAAATTGAAATAACGCCTCTATACACAAAAACTATTTTGAAATAGTGTTTTGCTATTACAAAATAGCATGTTCACACTGAGTGGACCTGAACCAAAGTTAAGACTGGCTGGAACCAGTGCTGGCAGGGCACCAGGTTAGGACTTAGTGTGTGGGGCTGCTGCCTGAGGCTAATTAAGCCCTGTGCTTAAAGGGATCCTACCCCCACCCCAGACAGACAGTTCTCAGGGTTCCCTGCTTGCTTGTCTACCTTGATGAGGGACAGCAAAGCAGTCCTGTCTTGGAGTGCCCTGAGTGCCTGAACTTGGGACACCACAGCACTTGGCCACATGGAGCCAGAGCTACCCCATGGCACGCCGGTGCATCTCGTGGGGTCATTGCCATCAGCCCGGCTGCACTTGCTGCAGGCTGCCATCCGGGTTGTCCATCAGGGGGCTGTCAGGATCAAGGAGGCCCTGCGGGACAGCGTCCATCCCGACGAGCCCTCATAGCCTCCCCAGTCCTCCCCACTGGGGGCTCGTGCCCCATTCCTCCCTTACGTCCTTCCACTTCTCGCTCCCTAGCCCCCCTTCCTGATGTCAAATAAAAGATACGTATGTTCAAAAATAGAAACTGGGTTTATTGAACAAAACTGGGCGGGGGGGGGGGATGAACCTCTGGGGAGACTGGGAAAAGGAGGTGGGAGAGGGGAAGAGAGAGGGTGGGAGAGGGGAGGGGGAAACCTGGGAGGAGGGAGCTGCAAGGGGGAAGCAAGGAGAAGAAGGGGGAGGGGAAGCTCAGGGTCGGGGGTCTTGCCGGACCAACTTGGCTTTCATGCTAATCTGCTCCTGGGTTCGCATGTGGCTTTTGGTGGCCAGGCTGGCAGCTATCCTGCCATAGACGGCCACGTTCCTCCATATAGTGCGGAGATCATGGACGTTTGGGGCATCCCCCCCCAAACCTGAATAACGTCCATGATCTCCACCCTGGACCAGGAAGGTGCCCGCCTTCTACAGCCCCTGTCAGGCTCCTGGGAGCTGGCAGACTGCTCCTGGGGAGCAGTGGAATGCTGGCTGCCAGTGGCTTGCTGGTTTATGTTTTGGGGCCACTGGGTCAGGGGCTCTGGTGGCCACAGCTGGCTCTGGGCTGGAAGGCTTGGAGCTGGCACAGGCACTGTGGCCAGGGTCTACCCCTTTAATGGCTCTGGAGCTGGAGGAAAGGAGAGTAAGTTTTCCTGGTTATGCCCAGAGTGGCCACCAGGGCTCCCTGGGAAGGGCTGGAGGCCTCCTATTTCCAATTAAGTATCTATACAGCACTTAATTCGAAATAGCTATTTCGAATTTGGTGTTACTCCTCGTAGAATGAGGTTTACCAAATTTGAATTAAGGGCTGCACTATTTCGAATTAAATTCAAAAGAGCGGTTTGCATGTATAGACACTATTAAAGTTAATTCGAAATAACGGCTGTTATTTCTAATTAACTTTGCAGTGTAGATATACCCTCTCAGAAAAACACAGCAAGCAAATGGTCTGGTAGCACTTTATAGACTAACAAAACGTGTAGATGGTATCATGAGCTTTCGTGTGCCCATGAAAGCTCATGATACCATCTACATGTTTTGTTAGTCTATAAAGTGCTACCAGACCATTTGCTTGCTGTTTTTTTTTTCAGATTATTAAGTGTAGGATAGTCATGTTGATAGTAATAGATCTCAGAGCGAAGGAATGCCATCTGAACAATACAATGCAAGTGCATACTTAGGACTAGCCATACAAAAGTGAAATGAATACTGATGAATTCTGGGAAAACATTTTCTTTGCTGCAGACAGTACATAATTAAATAATTAAATAAGGCCAGGCAAGGAAATATGCATTTTGATATGGACAGCTTCTGAACTGGATTGTTCATAGTAATAATAATGTGCATTTACTGGTATATGATTGTCTTCCTTTGGAGAATCTCAGAATGCTTTATAAACGTGGTTGAAACAAGCTAAGTATTTAAATGCTATTACACTCATTTTACAGATGAGTAAATGGAGGTACACCAATGTATAGCTATTTTTTTTTCAAACAAGGCTTTGGGTGCCACAACTTTTGTGTGACACTCTTGAGATACCAAGGCTTTGACGTTCTGAGATGCTGAGTCACAACTGAAGTATTTTTTAAAGAAGTTCACACTTATGGAAGCAATTGATTAAAATGTTATTCCTATGTTTAATATATGAAATGGAAGTGAGTTTTTGTATTTTCAGGTAACTTGAGAACACTGCTTTTTACAACAAAGAACAGATTGTTGAAAAAGGGGTTATTTCAATAAAGGAATTTCTTATGCCTTTTTTTTCTGTTGAAATCCAAGGACATTTTGTGACATTGCATATCATATTATTTTTAAGCATCACTTCTGCCTGGGTACTCTATGGTAATACAATAAAAACATTCAGGTCCTGATCCCATTAGAATACATGCACATATTCTTAATTTTATGCACATGAATGTTCCCATCAACTTCAATGGGAGTATGCATGAGAGCAAAGTTAAGCATGTGCATTTTTGCAGGATCAGGACCTTAAATAGCCATTGCAATAAAAAGTCAAATGATAAGAAAAAGTACAGGGAGTTTATACAGTAAAGGGTAAAAGATAATATATGAGACACAGTTTAATGCACTCATATAATGCACTGATATAATGCGCTCATATAATATATGAGAGCAGGACTGATGGTTTAATGCAATGGTGGGCAACTTGTGGCCTGCAAGACACGTGCAGCCCATCAAGTTCATCTACTGGTAGGGCCCGAGACATTTTGATGATGCTGACCATCTGCAGGCATTCCCACAGCTCCCATAGACTAGGAATGGCGAACCGTTGCCATTGGGTGCTGCGAGGGAAGGGGAAGGAGAAGGGGGACATGCCTGCAGATGGCCAATGTCAGCAAATGCCTCATGGCATGCCAGACAATTGCCAGGATGGGCCACAGGTTGCTCACCATTAGTCTAATGGATAAAACACTGGCCTGGGACTCAGGAGACCCATGTTCAGTTCTCTGCTTTCCAGCCATTCTGTGTGACCTTGAGCAAGCCACTTAGTTCAATCTGTCCCTCAGTTTCCCTTCTGTAAAACTTGAAAAGTATTTCCCTACCTTATAAGCAGTGGGGCTTTTTGTGATGGTACGGCCTGGTACACAGTACCAGCACCTCCAGATGCAGTACCGGCACTTCCAGTCAGAGCTCAACAACTTTTCCCCTGGAGTACTGGCCCCTCTTTTTTTTGTAAACAAAAAAAGCACTGTTACAATGGTGTTGGGAAAGTAAAAGCCAGTCATATTTATGAGGCTGTAGTACTAAGGACAATGTAAGTACCTAAATCAATAAGAAAATGATCAAACAAAATGATGGGGGGAAGAGCCTTAGATGTTGTTTAAATAATGAGTGGAATGATGTAAAAGAGAGCACATTCTGCGCTTTATGATCTGCCACAACATGGGTGCCTAAGATGAGATCCCCAAAAGGCAAGTGTTGTCTAAATGCAGATGTTAAGTCTGTGCTGTTACACTACATATATTATTGTAAAATATAATCTAATACTAAAAATGAGATTTTAATAGCTAAAAATACCTCTTCCCTCAAACAAACTTTTTTCAGGGGTTTATATCGTATTTTGCTCAGTTTGCCTGGGTGGTTAACCTGCAGGGAATTCATTTATCTATTAAAAATAACTGTTTACTATGTATAGTCGCTTTAAAACATATAAATGTTGGGCAATGTCATCCAAAGCAACTGAGCAGGGAGCTCTGTAAGGCTGACCACAGGAAGGTACTTCATGTATGGGAATACAGAGCTGGGCGGAGATACAGCCTTGGGATTTCCAGGGCAGAAAACCCAATCTGCAGAGACATCTCTGCAGAGGGCTGGCCTACCAATGCTGGGTTTAGGGTTCCTCTTCTCCCTTGACAGCATGGCTCTCCATGCATATTTCTTGCACACTCCCCCATCAATTTGACCTTTGAAGCCATTATGGTCATATGTTACAGAATGAGTATACCTACTTAAATATGCACAAAACAGACATACTCAAGTTGTTAAAATTGGAGCAGTGTGTATGTTGGTGGAGGAATGTCCCTTGGTTTAAATATATATAAGCAGGATCTGAAGGAATTTCAACTAACTGTGATGGGAGAGAAACCTGGATGTATCTCTAAATACAGTTTGCTCTTGCTCTGCTTAGATTTGTTTGATATTCAATGGATGGAGTGTTTTTTGTTCATTGTAATCAACTTAATTTGTGATCTATATCAGCTATGGCTGCATTAAATGCAGGGATAGCTAAAATATGATTACCAATGTTTGTAATTTTGTGGGACTACAGACAAGTAGGACTATAATAAATTGTTTCACAAGAAAGGGCTCCCAGCTAGCAGAAAAAATCTTGCAAATGCTTGACTTTTAGAGATCTATGAGAAGTAAGGGGTAAGGGAAGGTTATTCTGATCAGGATCTATACGGCATCCCCTGGACTGGTTTGACCTGTTCCCCCTACAGTTCAAAGAACAGAACTAAAGAGGCAACATTAGGTGCCTCTTTTCTTACGTTAATTATATTGGCGTTGAGTTTCTTCTACCCTGCTTGCTAAGAGTTTGAAATGACTGGGAGCTGAAATCATTTGAGACTGATGGCCAGAAGTCACAGCCAAGAAGTGGGTGGCAGGGGGTGGTGACCGAGAGCCAATAAGGCGAGAGATGTGATGAGTGGCCATCAAGGAAGCAGCAGAGAGGCATAATGAGCAGCAGCTGAGAGGTGCAACAAGCAGCCAGCAGGGCGGCTGCAGAGAGCAGTGAGCAGGCAGATGGTGAATGACCAGCAGAGTGAGTAAGATGCCTCTTTTCCTCCCCCCAGCTAAGATGGGAAGTGAAGTCTGCAGATGTGCCTCTGAACTCTGGGTTTTCCCTGATCAAGGACAGTGACTGTGAGTGGAGTGCAGAGAAGGCCTGGGCATGTGAAGGGGACATTTAGGGTATGTCTACACAGAGGCGTTATTTCGGGATATGTCCAGTATCCTGAAATAATGTTTTCCACATCTTAGCAACAAGCCCGTTATTTCAAAATATATTCAAAATAACAGGCTTACTATTCCAACGGCCTGGCAAACCTTGTTCCATGAAGATTAAGGGACTTGTTGGAATGATGGTCTATTTCAAAATTTGGCACTGTGTACACAGTACCAAATTTTGTAATTGACTATCTCGAAATAAGCTACGCAATTTGCATAGCTCGAATTGAGTAGCTTATTTCGAGCTACGCAGTGCTGTAGAGACGTACACTTACATGGATGGACTTAAGAACCTGAGGGGAAAAGGACACTGCCCATCTTACTTGAGGTGGGACTTTTACTCATGGTTTTTGTTTAAGAACCCTGTTTGTGGCATTTCCCCAAATTAATGTCAGGTTAGTTTCCTCTATTTTATTAAGTTTCTTTTCTATGCTCAGACTCTCTGCCTATGAGTGGGGAAGCAGTGCCTCTCAGAGGCCCCCCAGGGATGGTGTGTGATTTCCCCAAATTATTGGATTAGGGCTTAAACCAGTTCTGTGTTGGATGGATGGAGGGGAACCCCTAGATATTGAACCTGGCCCTGGCTGCTGCTGGCTTCACCTGACAGAAGGGTTATATATTATCTATTAATTAAACAATCACCATTACGTGGCTGAGAGATACTTTAGAGTTACTTGGTCAACGTCTTTTCTCTACTTCTTCAACAACACCGTTGGGGTATAAGGGAGAATCAAAATCCTTTGTCAATTACATCTCTATAGCCCATACCTATGTTCAGCCTTTCCATACATGTATACAACAAAACCGAGTCATTTTCCTGGGTTAAATCAGGACTGAAAATATTCAAAGTGATAAGGTCTAAGGTTCCATAGCAACATTCAGAGCAATTTCACTGAAATTAGTCAAGGCGGATGTAATATTAATGGGGGGCAATGAAAGCTGGGTGTGTTAGGACTGAGAAGGGTCTTGGTTTATATTTGTTTAATCAGACATTGTCCTCTTCTCCTTTTGATTTTCTCTTGTTAGGATGTGCCACATGCACTCGGATTTTCTCTCTTGATGAATAAAACAGCTCAAGGAGTTTAGCTGAGATTGGCTTCCACTTCAAGAAAGATTGCTTCTTGCTGACTGAATTATAATTTAAAAAAATGGAAACTGTTCATTAAGAAGCGTATACTTTAACTCCTTATATCTATCTCTATCTGATAAATGAAATCCTGAAAAATAGAAGTCAATAGAAAATTCTCCATGGACTTTAGTAGGGGCAGAATTTTGCTCTGGTGACCCACTATCAATATTGCACCATCAATAATATTATTAATAGCCCACTCATGTGTATAGCCCAAATCCACTAAATGGATAATCCAAATTATTAAAATTATTTCATCACGATACTAAGCCTACAGTTGGATCCAGTAGAGTTTTATTGACTTCAGTAAAGTTTCTCTTGGGTGGAGATAGAATTGTAGGGTAAGATCCTTGTTAGCAAAGTTTGTTGTGTTAGCATGTTGTGGTATTTCACATTTGTTGAAGCAATTGCTTTGTGGCAGAAGTGAATAAATAAACACAGAGTCAATTCACACAAACTGACTATGACATATGCATAGTAGGTCATTTTATGTACACATCATGTATAAAATCATGTTCGATTACTCCTCAAGATTAAGCCATGAGAAACCTTTGATTTTGGTTTGGCTTGGAAATTCCAGCTTTATGCTGTATGTTTCCAGAGAACATTCCGATTAGGCTTCTTGCTGTGTCCCCTTTGGGAAAGACAAGGTGAGTGAGGTAATGTAGTTTATTAGACTAGATTCTGTCGGTGGATGAAACGAGCTGATAAGCTCCATTGAACTCTTTCTCCAGTTATTTACAAGTTTCAAAAATTTCTCCTGGCAGCAATCACTTTCTCATGGGTACAAGTATCAGCTCATGTTAATATACTGTAGCTCAGTCATTACTAACATGACGCACTTTCAAATCTGTTACCAACCGACTGATAGGCCGAAATCTAGAAAAGCCCTTGGTCCATGTATCATGATAAGCACAGAAGTGGTCCAACTTTAGTCAGTATGTTCACCCTTTTACAATGCTACTGATCCTTAGGAAAAAAAGCATAAAGACAACACTTAGTTTTGAAGTCAATACAATTATTTGTTCTTAAAGTTACCCACATGCTCAGATATATTGCTGGATCAAGATCTTAGTGCATGAGCTGAAAGGCTGAACCATGACTGATCAGTTGTCTGACAAATGAAAGCAATGGACAGGGAACTTCTCCTCAGCTTCCACACTGTGTCACATTAGATGCATTTCTGATTTTATATTAGTGATGGGGGTTGTTTTCTTTTTGCCCATTTTCTAATTTTCTAAGGATTTATTTTATATTATAAATAGGCAAACACATTAGCTAAAGCCAGATAGCATCTTCTGACCAGCTTTGCCAGTAAATCACTGAGCTATGTAATTGAGTTTGTGTAAAATTATGCATTGTAACCCTGGGAATAAATAAAATAGAAAAAATAGATTTTTTTCAGCGCACAGTTTCTTTTGATTCTTCTTTTGCCCTCCAACTTGATCATGTTTGTCCTTATTTCAGAATTCAAATAAAAAACTCCCAAACAAGTTCAATAGAACTGGTGAAATTTAACTGACACTGGTAATAATGTCTGATTTGGCTTTTAGGTTGAGCAAAAGACAATACCTGAATTTATGGTTAACTATTCATTTTACACTAGGAAGATGATGGCTTTCAGACACACACAATCTCATTCAGACAGATTGGGTACAAGATTTCAACCAACATAAGGAGAACAGGTGAGAACCTTTAAGTGTGAGGCTTAAATAATAAGTATTTTGGTGGTCAGGAAAATATTTCTGCACTAAAACAATAGCCCTTAAAGCTCTTAATAAAATCTTCCCAAAGACTTCTTATAAATTAAGTGGAAGTACAAACGTATTCATCAAATGGGCAGGCATATTTGCAGATAGGCACTAAATTAGTAACATGTCTTCACAAATAATTATAGCAGTGTTAAATAGCAGGCTTGATTTGGTTTAATTTAATTCAGCAATTCCTATTATCTTCATAGGTATGTTTGCAAAGAAAATCTTCTGACCCTGACCTGTATTTTCCAGTTGTTTACTCAGGATTTTGTTGTTGCTGATTTCCTAGCTATTTATAGCCCATTGATGGGTTAAAGCTTCCTAACAGCATGACCAACAGATGTAGCACAGAGATGACAACTGGAAGTTTCAGTGCTCTTTTGTTACCTGAGCACTGACTGACGGTTGAGATGTTGGAAGTCTGAATGTCAAAGGGCACCAGAAGGCTTATTTGGGAGCCCAAATCTACTTGGGAAAGGGGGAGAAAAAGCTTTTCACTTACCTTCAAGTAGAAGTGAAATGAGCTGTTTGCTGGAATTTTATACTCTAGAAAAGAGGCCCCTTATATGTACTGAGGAATTTAATGGAATTTCCTCATTAACGTTTGGATGAAAACCAAGCTTTGAAAGTACATATATTTAATGTTTGGAGATCTGGTGCTTTAATCTGACAGTGAAACTAGTTATTGATAGGTACAGAGAAATTTGAGTTAAGAACAAAACTAGCCAATCTGTGTGTTTACAGAAAGTTTTCTCCATTGACCTTGTTTAAACTTTCAGTTGATGTGAGAGCTTGGAGATTATTTTTTCCCTTTATGTCAGAAAAATGATTCACCAGCTGTATGGCATAAAATTAAAACAATTATTGAAAGTGTTTCAAATCTGTCACCCTGAGTTAACTTTTAACATTTGTATTTGAAGAAGAACAGCAAAATTATTTTGTATCTTGCTTAGGAAACTGCTCATGACTTGAGAATGGACATTACTACATTGCCAATGAAAATAATGGGAATTTATCTAGAGTTGTTCAGTTAACTGTTTTTATTGGAAATTAATTTTAATATCTTGGTGGTATCTACAGACTCCAGAGTACTATGTTCCCAGTGTGCAGTCAGATACATCTTCCGCTTAATAGACACAGAACTCAGAAGAAAAAAACATTTATAGAAGGAGGTAAAGTGAGGTGTGCCAGGATAACTGAGTCATACAAATAATAAGTCTATATTCCACAGATTATCCATTGTGCCCATTTAAAAAGTTTCAGGGATTGCTATTCAGAAAAGAAAGAAATAAGAAAAAAATTCCAGTATAATATTTCTAGAAAGAAAAGTTACTTTGGAACCCAGAACAACGGAAACTTACAAAAAAATCAAATTTTTATTTTGAAATATCTTTTTTCCATAGCTCATTGTTTCTTTAATGCTCCAGTAAGTGACTTTAGAAATCTTATAATTCAGGGAGTCTGTGAAACAAGATTTTATTCTTACAACAAACTTCTTGGTAATTGTTTATTTTCATCCTTTAACAATAGCCCTTAAACCTTTAACATTATTACAAATCAATATCCATTATTAGTTTAAAGGGAATCATTCAAATTGGATAGCATTGGTGAACAGTATAAATTATGAGCGATGTACTTAACAGGTAAGTACATGGGATCAAAATATATTATATATATTATATGTGTAACCCAGATGTTAACTGGAGAAATATTTATGAAAGAAATCCTATTCCATTAAAGACTTGTGAGAAATAAAAGGAGTATTATTTTACAAGAAAGCACAGAGTATGCTGAAGAAATAGCAAAAGTGCTATTTACAAGTGCAAAAGGTGTAGTGTTTTTTTCCCTAACAGCTCAGTTCCTGGCTGCAGAATATTTAAACAAGTTGGAGGTGTCCATTCAGAAGCAACTACGGCCTTACGGCTGCACTGATCATTCATTTTTTTTCCAGGCATACATGTGTTTTATTTATATATTCTTTTGGCTACCTTTTAATCTTACTGCTCCTTCCCCTCAGTATTTAGGTTTGGTTTGATCTGGAATTGTGTATCTCTGAGATGAAAGTGAAAAGTGATAACTGGCAGTGCAGAAAATACTGGTTAGTGAATTTTCAAAGCAAGTGTAATTGCTGAGGGCTTGTGCAATGACCTATTTTTCGAAAGTAAGTGTACAAACCTGCATGCATATGTTTGCATGCCTCAATTGCACAGATGTAAATGTTACTTGAGAGCACATGCACTTATCTATATACGCATACACCTAATACATATCTAATGTACACGCAAGTGCAGTGAATTCTTCTACACATGGGCCTTTGAAAATCTGGACTAATATTGATTAGTTAACAGAACAAAAATATCTGTGATGATAGCTTCAAATAATGATGTTTTCCCATAATAAGTTTTAAAAAATGACCAACACTACTTGTACAAATATTTTCAAGTGATTAAAGACAATGTAATCTCTTCTTGTTTTGTACTTTTCTGTGGACATTTTTGACTATGCATAGGGTATTATAAAGAAATTCATAAATATGGACAAAATAATATACAAATATTAATCTGTATATTTGTTTCAGCACAACCTCAATTTGACATTGCATTTTGCCAGGTGGACCAAAGAGTAATATATTAGTTTTGAATGTTTATGATCTTGTATTATAAAGACTCTGCAACAGACTGTTCCAAATCAATTGTCAAAGTGATGAGGGATTAACAACTCTGGTACCTTTTACATAGCTGCAGACTTAGTAAGGGCACCTTTCAAGATCAACTGCCCTATTTCATTATTGCAAGTTATATTTAAAATACTTTTTGGAGGCTTTAAAAAAACAAATTAGTTTTTAGAAGAGCTGAGTGAGTAACTCATAATGTGAATTTTGTCTTCTGTTTGGAGGATGTTTTTGAAATTATTTGGTAAACATTTGTATGATCTTCAGTGACTGTAGCTTGCTATTCAAAATCTAAAATTCAACCTATATTGCTTAGTTGTGACACATACAAGACACATAGTATTGTTTCTTTTCCCCGACAAGTTGAGAGCAACTCCTATATTAGATTTCTGGGGTGAATGTTTGTGGACGGCAAATTTAAAAATCCCTTTCCACAAATATGGAAGTTTATAATTAGTTTTCTCTCTCTCACACACACACATACAAAAAAGAAGGTAGTAAAAATCCAGTGGTCTGAAAGTAGTTGGGAAGTAAACATAAGGAGACATAAATGTTGCCAAACCATAGTCATTTTAAAGTACTAATGAATATTTCCAGAGATTTCCAGAGAATATTTCCAGAGATGTCCAGCCCTAGTTTCTTTTATTTGGTCAAACATCTATTTTCAGAAAAGACTACCAAGTTCAGGTTATAAATGTAAGGGAAGTGTAAAGGAGAACTGTTGGTGACTCTGACAGCTTCCGAACTCTGACAACTTTACTGAATAGTTTTAGCTCTCCAAACAGTGGTGGCTTGGACCTCAATTATATTTCATAATAATTACATAAATTCAATGACAATTGTCTTCTTCTGATAAGACCTCAATTTCTTCATCCCTCAGCCAATGACTTTGAGTCATCAATGGGATATCCATTTGTATGCAATGGGGCTCTGAGTAATTGTGTGGACTATGTCTCTTTTTATATATGTATATGATTTTGGCTTGCCTCTCGGTGCAGAGAAAACACACAACATATTTTTCAGCAAAATGCACATGCATAATCTCAAGAGCCATGCATCCCATTTAACTGTCATTTCCTTTGATTAACCTTCACCTGACCTCACTCCCTAAGGCAATTTCATTTCCTTTTGCCCCTACATTTAAATACTGCACTCTATCAGGTAAGTACATCTGTCATTGAAGAGCTGGCTATTTTATGAGTGCTCACCATAAATGTTTGTTACAGAAAACTGTATGCAGAATCTTTCACTGTTGAGAAGAGTTTAAGCCAATGCAGACAGGTCTGTCATGAGCAGTTATGGGCATTCTTTAGAAATACATGCACTCTTGACAAAGAAACTGCACAAATATAGTTTATGTATTGAAACCCCTGCATGATAGTACTGTGCAGATGTGTGGTTTTGTTCATAGAGTTTCAGGCTAGAAGAGTCCATTATTACAATTGGTTGGGCATTTTCCATTTACATTTTTTTTTTGGTCAGAAAAGTCTGATTAATTGAAAATGGAAATTGGTCACAGCTCAGTTTTGATGAAATTGCTGATTTAAAATAAATAAATAATTTTTTAAACTTTGTTAAAGCATTCTGTTTCAACATTTTTACATTAAAAGTTTTGATTTTTGCTTAAAATGGCATTTCATGTCCGATTTTTACTTTACGATACATTACCAGAACTTTGATTGCTGTATAATACTTGTACACCATAGTCAAGCCACACCTTAATCTTGTTTTTAACAAACTAGCTAGATCAAGCTCTGTAGTATCTCATCATCAGACCTGTTTGCCAGTTCTTGAATCATTTTTATAGCTGCTTTTGTGGACCTTTTCCAGTTTTTCAATATTTTAATATCATTTAGTTTTAGATGGCCAGCTTCAAGCATTTGCCAATATCAATTATGCGAAAATCTCAAGATACCTCCCAAAATGATGGGATTAGCTTAAAATAATTTATTATTTGTTTGTATTGTGGTAGCATCTACAAATTCCAGTAATGGAGTAAGGTCCCACTGTGCTAGGTGCTGTACACACAGAGAACATAGAGATGATTTCCAACTCAAAGAGTTTACATTCCAATTGCTGTCTGTTTTATGAGTTTTTAGTTAATATTTGCCAGCTATTCTCTGCAGCCATGGGGGCTAACCACTTTCATTTTTAGAAAATGAAAGCTGAGATTCTCTCAGCTTGTGGATCTAGAGCCTTTCCCTTACCCCCTAACCAGTGTAACAATATTTATGGTAAAATCATAAGAGTTGACAATTCAGAGACTCACCATTGATTTAAATTCTGTTTAGATCAGAGACTTAAAGACAGTTTTTTTTCTTTTGCTTAAAAATAGCTGTTTAAAAATGTCATGTAATAATGTCTATTTGGTTTTATTGTAGGCTTCATAAAATCTAAATTTTGGGCCAAACTTTATCAGATATTGAGACTTTAAAGGTTTTGCAAACAATTTTCTAGACGAAATATTTCTATGAAAAGCTCTGTAAAAACAGGCTGTTCTTTAATGACAGAGATGTACTTACCTGGCAGACTGAAGAATTAAATGTAAGAACAAAAAGAAACTGAAATTGCCTTAGGGATTGAGGTCAGGTGAAGGTTAATCAAAGGAAATGACAGTAAAATGGCACTCATGACTCTTGGTACATTTTTAATCATTTCCCTCTCTCTCTCATTCAGACCCACACACAGAGTTTGTAACTTTTGACCAATGTATACAGGTAAAAAAGGATTCGATTTTTGCCTTGGGTTTTTACACAGGAACTACTTGTTGGATTTCTGCAGCAGTTTGATTTTTAAAACTTGTATAGAATGCTTAAAATTTGTATGGGGAGCAGAGGAGAGAATAAGGAAGAATATTAAGAAAAGATTATTTTAATAATAATATATCACTGTATACTCTGCCTCTGATACGTGGCAATATGAAAGATTTCCAGAAATGGGAAAATGAACACCTTGATTAAACTAAATAACACAATGCATGTGCCAGTTTGGAGTTAAGATAGAGAAACGGACCTGTTGTCATAAGAATGTTTTTATTCTGTTCCAGTTCTATGATAACCTATGAATAATTACTCTGTTTTAAAATACAATGAATATTTTAAAATGATTTCTACTCTCCGCCCCCAAAACAAAAAATTCCCACACAACTGATTAAATGGTGAAGGACGCTTTTGTCCCATTATATTGGGTGTCAACCATTTTGTGATTGATTGACTGATTGATTGATTAATTTTTTTGTGTGGAACTTGTTTTCAAATTTTTGAATTGTCATTTTATGTTAGTCACCTTAAGGAACTTACAAACAGTATGAAACAAATGAGGGCACTTTTATGTAAGTTATCGTTGCCTAAGGCATCTCTATATAAAATGAGAGCAATGTGTTTTTCTTCAGGTATGTTTATATAATATCCCCTTTCCCCTGTACAATAATGCAAGGATTTTTTAAGGATATAGTCAAACAAACAAACAAACAAACAAACAAACAAACAAAAAAACCCTTCAAGCTGTGGTAGTTTGACTGCAGCAAACATGTTTTCCCCTCTACTTGGACAGTATGCTGAAATTGTTGGGAGTTGAGTCTGCTCAGTATTTTGTGGAATTAGGCCTTCTAAGAGTGATGGGTGATATAAAGCTAAAATGTTACTGTAAAACATTGTTATCACCCCAGTGAGTTCTAGAATAAGTGATGTTTTATCCATCTGCTGTATCCACATCTGAGAAAAAGTCTGGAAATGGTTTTCCTTGTATTGCCATGCTGTATATCTACATGATTGGTACTGGTTATGTGGCATTTTCCTGCTAGTTCCCACATACTGAATTCTTTCACATGCATGCCATATGTGATGTTTGACACTGAGCTGTAGAGGGTAGGAAAACAATGTCTGTGAGCAATGCAGTGAAAGGATGTGCTAGGCTAGGTGATAATAGTAAACAGTAGCACTGGTCAAAACTGAATCATGTATCTGAACCCCATAAATGATACTCACTTCCAATCTACCTTTGATTTTGAATTTTTGAAAAACCAACACCAACATCACTTTCCTCAATCTCTCTTGTGCAAGGGAAAAGAAATTAGTAGCCAAGTCATGGGGACTGAAACTGAGTACCTAATCTATTTAACTAACTAACTACTTCATTAATTAATTAAGTTAATTTAGTAATAAGACCTGATCCTGTAAAGACTTAAATAGGTGAGTAACTCAGTACAAGGCTCTTTGTGATATCCTATGTTATAATAATATAGATAGTGTTATACAGTGGAAGCTTCAAAGGTACTCACTAATGGAACGGAGTCAGGTCTGTGCTGAGAAGTTATGAAAATCCCACCAGCAGCATCTCTCTCTTGTAAAACTTTTCTGGATTTTTTTTCTTTTTTTGCTTCCATAAAATGTTGCCTCAAGAATTATTGAGGAGCCTTTGATAAAAGAGGAATAATCAGGGTAAAATGTGCTTGGCAAAATTTTAAATGAAGAACATCTCAGGTCAAGGGTGGGCAATAATTTTTGATAGGGGGAGGAGGTACTCCAAGAATTAGAAAAGTGATCAGGGGCTTCACTCTTCCATGATATTAATGGAGGAGATGCAGGATCTGGGATGGAGACTGGGTGCAGAAGGGAGCTTGGGGTAAAGGATTGGGGTGCAGAAAAGAGTGTAGGGTCTGGAAGGGAGTTTGGGTGAAAGAGGCAGCTGTGACCTGGAGCACTGGACTGGGATGTAGGGGGTTGGGTTGTGACCTAGGGCAGAGCATTGGGGTACAGGAGGGAGTACATGGGATTGGGGTGCAGGGCATTTGGGTTGTTAGGGCAGAAGGGGATTGTGATCTGGGGCAGGGGATTGGAGTGCAGGAGGGGACAGAAATGGGGGGCAGGAGAAGGGAGCAGCTGGGATGTCAGTGGCAGGCTCTTGCCAAGAGATTTACCAGTCAGCAGCCCAGCAGTTTCTCAGGCAGGCAGTCAAGGAGCCTGCCCCGCCCAAAGGAGAGGGCGTGTGGTGCTTCATGGCTGCCTGCTATTCAAACAGGCAACTCCCATTGGCCAGTTTCTAGCAGAAACTGGCCAATGGGATTGTGCTGGTGGTGCCAGCAGCACGTGAAGCTTTCTCCCTCTCCTCTGGGGCTCAGAGTTTTAAATGGGAAATAACCCCGCAACTGCATTTCTGAGCTTTGTGGGGTCAGGCAAAGCAAGTTGGGAAGCTGCCTGGGGCTCTCCGCAGCATCTGCAGGCTGGATCCGGTGGCTTGGCAGTTCGGATCTGGCCCCAGGGTGGTATTTTGCCATGGCCTGTCTCAGATGAAGACTCAGAATTAAACAATGACAACTAGGAAACAACCTGGAGTCTGTCAGAATATGTTTCCTTGCAAAGAGCAATACTGCCACAAAACCTTTTTTTGGAAAGTTACACATAACTAAATTGTATTGCTATTAAACCCTTCCAAGAGGAAATATTTCTATAAATATCCAACCTACTGTCCTTCCAGACACTGACCTATTTATATACAGAAAGCTTTCAATTATCAATAACATTCTCTTCTAAGTTAGGGCTGTTAATTAATTGCAATTTAACTCATGCGATTAACTCAAAAAAAATCATGATGAATTGCACTGTTACACAATAAAATACCAATAGAAATGTATTAAATATTTGGATGTTTTTCTACATTTTAAAATATATTTATTTTTACTACCTCACAGAATATGAAGTGTACAGTGTTCACTTTATTATTTTTGATTACAAATATTTGGACTATGAAAATAATAGACAAAAGAAATAGTATTTTTCAGTTCACCTTCTATCTGTACTGTAGTACTGCAATCTCTTTATCATGAAACTGCAAATGACAAATGCATCTTTTGTTGTTGTTGATACATAACTGCACTTAAAATCAAAACAATGCAAAATATTAACACCTACAAGTCCACTCAGTTCTACTTCTTATTCAGCTAGTCACCAAAACAAACATGTTTGTTTACATTTACAGGAGATAATTGTGTCCGCTTCTAAATTACAATGTTACCTGAAAGTGAGAACAGAAGCACATCACATGTTAGGTGGCATTGCAAAGTATTTATGTGCCAGATATGCTAAACATTTTCATGTCCTTTTATGCTTTGGCCACCATTCCAGACGATATGCTGACGATGCTAATTAAAAATAATGCATTAATAAAAATTGTGACTGAACTTCTTAGAGGAGAATTGTACGTTTCCTGTTCTGTTTACTTGCATTATGCTATGTTATAGCAGTTTCGGATGAAGACCCAGTACTTGTTCATTTTAAGAACACTTTCACAGCAGACTTGACAAAATGCAAAGAAGGTATGAATATGAGGTTTCTAAAGGAAGCTACAGCAGTCAGTCCAGGGTTTAAGAACCTGAAGTGCTGTCCAAAATCTGAAAGGGACAAGATGTGGAGCATATTTTCAGATGTCTTAAAAGAACAACGCTGTGAAGCAGAAACTAAAGAACCAGAACCATCAAAAAAGAAAATCCACTTTCTGCTGGTGGCATCTGACTCAGGCGATGAAAATGAACATCATGGACACGTGTCATCTGAATGGTGCTTGAAGCATGAAGGGACATATGAATCTTTAGCACATCTGTCTGATAGGTATCTAGTGATGCTGGCTACAGCAATGCCATGTGAACACCTGTTCTCATTTTCAGGTGACACTGCAAACAAGAAAAGGGCAGCATTATCTCCTGCAAATTGTTACCAAACTTGTTTTGTCTGAGTGATTGGCTGAGCAGGAAATGGGCTGGAGTGGACTTGTAGGCTCTAAATTTTACAGTGTTATAATTTTGAATGCAGTTTTTTTTTTGTATACATTATGCATTTGTAAGTTCAACTTTTATGGCACAGAGATTGCACTACTGTGCTTGTATTAGGTGAATTAAAAATACTAGGTCTTTAGTTCTTTACAGTGCAAATATTTTAATAAAAATAAATAGAAAGGGAACTGAATACTTTGTATTCTATGTTGTAATGGAAATCAATATATTTGAAAATGTAAAAAAACCCCTCAAAATATTTGAATGAATGGTATTTGTTT
Organism: Pelodiscus sinensis; assembly: GCF_049634645.1. Taxonomy (NCBI): domain Eukaryota; kingdom Metazoa; phylum Chordata; order Testudines; family Trionychidae; genus Pelodiscus; species Pelodiscus sinensis. The sequence goes on from NC_134723.1 coordinate 16,528,152, forward strand.
ATTATTTAACTGAGTTATTAATCATGATTAATTTTCTTAATCATGCGATTAATAGCGATCAATTTTTAAAATTGCCCGACAGCCCTACTTCTAAGTCTTGTGGGATGGTATCAAGTGCATTCTTACCACATGTCTTTTGATGTTTGTTTTAAAAAATTACAGCATTTTCATAGTCTCTCATTTCTTCTTCAATGGTTACGCAGGATTTGACTGGAAAAAGTACCGAAGCTTGGATGCTTAATGAAAGAAACTCTGACTGAAGATTCTGTAGTTTCTAATGAAACCTTGTGAATGTTTTAATACGAATATATGTAATTACCATGTAAGATGTCCTGAGATGCCTCACTGGCTAACCGATGCAAAGAGAGGGATGGGAGACTGGAAGGGACTATAGACTTGATACTACAATCTGAACTATGCAACGGGAATCCTTAACTTGTGCAAAGCTCCATTCAGTGACAAGGGACTCTGTGCTGGTGAGTCCTTAGAACTGTCTGGTGGAGCACTGAAGCCAATTGAGCTCTGCACAAGTATAAGGGTTTCCTTTCATGCTTCAGATTGCAGGTTCAAGGCCTATTCTTAGGAAAAGAGCTTTTTCATGTGATTCAGATTTATTCTCTTTACTCATGTTGCAGAATTGTTGTGGTGGTGGTGCCGGGGTGTGTGTGGTGGGTGGGATGGGCTAGGATATAACTTTATGGGGGAAATATAACCACTAGCAGCATCCCCTGTAGGCAAAAGCCAGGTTCTTGTGTTGAGTAAAAACAGTCTTTGTGTAATATAATGGATGGAAGAAGCCAAAGGTTAAATTATACTTGCTGACCCACATTGTTGCTGGCACAGTTTTACTTACAATATGGGATTAACAGTTTCCCTGATGGAGGAAGTTTGTGGACAAAAAAGCTCATTTGAGCAGCTGAGTAATATACAGTAATATACAAAATAACAGACTAGCAGGGCGCTCAGGACATATTTTCAATTTTTTCCTATTTTGTTTGTATTTTGGAAGGAAATATAAGAAAGTGTTAATTATGAATTATTAATTAATGTATTAATTTATTAATTTATTTGTCTGGAAATTTGGAAAGGCTGGAGGCTTTGAGAAATATAAACCAGAGCCTGGTAGCAATATTATAAGCAATGCCACACATGGAGATGAAACTAGACAGAGGAGGTCTAGGAAAGAAGAGAGAAATGGCTCTGACCACCATCGCCACCAAAACAGCAATAACTGCGGCTTTATTTAATTTCCAGGTGGCAAGGTCACATGCTGAATTAGCAGGTGCACATCTGAAAGTCAGTGATATTGATAGATTCTCCTCTCAGTGAGCAACTTCAACACTGATCTTTGTGAATCAGCTTTAGTCCAGTTTGTGTAACTACCATCTCCCAAGACTAAAAGAGGAAGATACCACAATTTAATGATACCATAACTGACTGGTGATCAAAATAAAAACCTTGGAATCTTAGCTCCCAATGTCTGCTTTTCTGTAACTGTGGGGTGTGAGCTGGCACTCATGGGGGAATTATTAACTTGATGTTTTTGGTAATCTAGATGTGTCATAAATTGATTTGATCAATGCCTATAGTAAAATAAAGTTAATCCAACAGCTATTGTAGTTTGTTAGCTCAAATTAATTGATATGTTTGGTTGTTTGATAATCTGCTGAAGTAAATCAGTCACCTCAGTTCAGTTTACAGCATTTGTTGGCAGTGAATGTACCTGGCTGAATGGAGGTTTCTTTGGACCTCTCATGAAGTTCAACAAGGACAAATGCAAAGTCCTGCACTTGAGATGGAGGAATCCCAAGTACTGCTACAGGGTGGGGACCAAATGTCTAAGGAGCAGTGCAGCAGAAAAGGACTTGGGGATTACAGTGGATGAGAAGCTGGATGTGAGTCAACAGTGTGCCCTTGAAACCAAGAAGGCTAGGAGGAGCACTGCAAGCAGATCTAGAGAAGTGATTATTTCACTTTATTCAGTGCTGGTGAGGCCCCAACTGGAGTATTGCATACAGATCTGAGTCCTCTACTACAGAAAGGATGTGGCTGCATTAGGGTATGTCTACACTACCACCCTAGTTCGAACTAGGATGGTAATGTAGTCAACCGGAGTTGCAAATGAAGCCTGGGATTTGAATTTCCCGGGCTTCATTTGCATGTTGCCGGGCGCCGCCATTTTTAAATGTCCGCTAGTTTGGACTCCATGCCCCGCGGCTACACGCGGCATGGACTAGGTAGTTTGGAATAGGAAGCCTAGTCCGAACTACCGAGTTCGTGCTGCGTGTAGCCGCGGGGCACGGAGTCCGAACTAGCGGACATTTAAAAATGGCGGCGCCCGGCAACATGCAAATGAAGCCCGGGAAATTCAAATCCCGGGCTTCATTTGCAACTCCGGTTGACTACATTACCACCCTAGTTCGAACTAGGGTGGTAGTGTAGACTTACTCTTACAGAAGATCCAGTGGAGGGCAACCAAAATTATTAGGGGCTAGAGCACATGACCCATGAAAAGAGGCTGAGGGAATTGGGCTTATTTAGTCTGCAGAAGAGAAGAGTGAGGGGAAATTTCATAGCAGTTTTTAATTACCTGAAGGGAGGTTCCAAAGAGGATGGAGAGAAGCTGTTCTCAGTAGCGTCAGATGGCAGAATGAGGAACAATGGTCTCAAGTTGCAGTGGGGGAGGTATAGGTTAGATATTAGGAAGAACTATTTCACTGGGAGGGTGGTGAAGCCTGGAATGGGTTACGTAGGGAGGTGTTAGAATCTCCATCCCTAGAGGTTTTTAAGTCCCGGCTTGACAAAGCCCTGGCTGGGTTGATTTAGTTGGGATTGGTCCTGCTTTGGCCATGGGGCTGGACTCAATGACCTTCTGAGGTCTCTTCCAGCCCTAGGATTCTATGATTCTATGAACTTTGTTATTCCATAGAAGTTGAAACAATGAGTCATAGGTGGGAGACCACTCCTGAAGTTGGGAGCCTTATATCAAATAGAGCTGGTATGGTCACCCTTTTTCAGATCATTTCTAATTGTGGATGAAATTAATTTGTAATGCAATACATCCCTAACCTGGGACTAATTTCTTTTGTGAGCTTTTGAACTGGAAAACCAGCTCACCAGCTTACTGCCTCAGATTCTACATTGCAGAACTGACTGTGCAGAAGGGTGGATAATAACTCGAATATAGCTAAAAAATGAACATTAACAATAATGGCATTTTTATGGTGTTAATTTAGAAATATGAGTATTGCAGGATAGGCTGGCAATAGAAGCCTTCATGTTCTGTGCTGTTGTCCTTATTGGGGTCATCAGAAGTTCAGGAATGTAATATCAGCCTGGACAGCCCTGGGCAACTTTGGGCCATTTAGTGTGCCTACCTGTGGGTACTGGGTTAGAAAATGTGTCAGCATGTTTCCTTGGCTTCTGCTCAAAGTACTAATTCTGTGAGTAAAGGTAGAATCCATTCCTGCCACTCAATGTTCAATTAACTGGCATCTGCTGTACCAATGGAAAGGTAACTATTGGGAGAGAAGCTAGCAACAGGGAAATCTGAGATAATGGGCAACTTCATGATATCTTTTACAAAAGACTTCTGCCTTTTGTGTCTTTAAGGATTTTTATTGCACATGAACATTAATTTTATTTGATATATGAATGTTGGTTTCTCCTTTAAGGAGTGGTATTTACAAAAACAGTATTTTTTCAATTAGTATTTCATAAAATACTACAGTTAATTTATTGAGTTCTATCTTTCACAGACACGTTTTCTTCATTGTGCACTTCCACATTCCTGCTATTTCCATTTTATCTTCCTCAAATACATCACTGCTTCATTGCTTTCAAAGAAGACTATATATTTGTATATGGGGGGGGAGGGTAATTCTCAGAATGTGCTCTATTTTTTCCATTTTCAATTGTTGTGGATATTAGCACCTACTTGGGTATGACACACCAACCCAGCTACTTGTCAAGGAGTTCTCATTTCCATTGTAACTACCTTGGATGTGGTCTTCTATAAGTAGCATTTAACTACTGGATTAGCCTTCATCAGAAATGCTTCCTTTTGTTGTTCTCTGATTGTGGAAGAGTGGATTTCAGTTCTCTATTATGTATAATAACTCTAAGAATCTAATGGCAAAATAATTGAACATTTGACCTACCAAGAAATTCCTGCACTTTATTAGGCTAGTAGATGGAACAATAGTTTCTAACAGGATTATGGGACCATAATACTGTACTGCATATCAATAGGAGTTTTCAGAATGTAGATAGTATGTGGCCCAAGCTGTTTATTTTAGCCCGTGTAATTTCACTGAGTTTCACTACATCATAAGCAAGTGATCAGCAGTTCCAGTAGGCCTTTTTGAATAGGAAGAGAATACAGTACTTGCATGAACCTTTAGATCATTTAATAGTTCTAATTGGAATTTATTTTCTACCCAGAAAGTGTCTGATGAGTACAAATGAGCTGATAGTAGAGTGACTGAAAATTGGCAATTCACTAAAAGCTGACAAAAGTGTTTCAGGAGACTATCTTCTCCCGTGAGCTGAGTCAGAGTTCCTTATTCACATGTGCCTGAGCCACTCCTAGTAAAACAAACTTTAAAAGAATTTCTGAAAGTGGGGAAGGATCGAAGACTGATTTTGTAAGCAACTGTGAGAGAGAAAGAGACATTGATTTAACAGGACTTCCCATTGAGATATTGAGAGGATTCTCATTCTTTCTGTATTTGGGAGAAATTAAACCAGCTGCCCATGTTAAACTGAAATGATAACTAGTCTTTTTATTACTAAAATCACTTGTGTATATTTTAAATGAAAAATAAGCTACATTGGTGTTTTCAGTGTGCATGTGGGAGGGAAGGACTACACAATAGGCTTTTCAGATACTTAAATCTGCCTCTGAGAACATTCCCTATTACTCCTGATAAAACTCTTACTTCTAGTAAAGGCATAGGATGGATTAAATTCTCAGTCTCAATTTTCCCTATTCCTTTGGCATACAGCTAGAATAAGGACAGATCACTTGAATTACTTTAGCCTCTGGAAACACAAGGCCAAAGCTATACATTTGGTTTTTATCACACTTTGTTTTGGTTTTTTGGCTTCTGGTTACAGAATGAAGCAGACGTTTTTTAAGAAACTAAATGATCAATTCTCTATTTACAGAATGCAAATAAAAATTAGTAAAGTTTCTACATTTCTGCTGCAGCTATCTTTTTGAAAATAGAGCTGAAAAGGAATATGTTCCTACAAAATCTTATTTTGCCTCAACTTAAGTTTGAAGTATAAAATATTTGACAATTAATACTCGTGTGTACCTTTTGAAATAACTGACCTTTTGGGAGCTGACAGCACTATGAGATTAGCCTTTGTATGCTACTCTGGGTCTTTAACTCTCTGCCTTGTGGATCTAAGTTCAGTGGATACAGATCTAAAACTTGATTTCCTCAGTATAGCTACATTAGCATTCAGCTGTGGGTATGTAAGATAATAGTATTAAAAGCAACCTTCCATCCTGTTGTCATGGATGCAGCACAGCCCAATACTGGTAGCAGTACACCACTAGTCTTTGTACAATCTCATTTTTATCTACCAATTTTAATTTAATTACACCAGAAATTCTTAACTGCATATAAAATGTGATTTTATTTTCTGTTTTAGACATTACAATGTAAGAATTGAGCAGCAAATGTTCTTTGTCCAATGCTCATTTTTTTTGTATTCCAAATATCTGTCAGTATTAGTTATGAGACTGTGTGAAATAAGTAGGCATGAAAGATGCCTGCTTTTATGACAGAATGAGTGGTTTCATGAATTTTAAAGGAGCGCATTTGTATTTTTTCTTCTTGAACTACATGAGGCTACTCACAAATAAGTGACAGAAGATAATTGTTTGAGGAATTATGATGCCTTTCAAGATTTTGTAGGATATTACTACTTTCATAATCTTTCAGTTATCAGGTGATAATCCTGATTTATTTATGTATATAATTTGGAAATTAAAGTACTGCCATTCTGTCAACATAGGTACATGTTTTCTCAGGATAGCTCAAACTCCTGCTCACAAAAAAAATGAATATACTATTTTTGTCAGTTACTAAAGAAATACAACCTTACTGGAGAACAGCCAGGTATTATTCCAGACCACATGAGACAATATGGAAATGTACATATTACTCTGTCAACATTTTAGGATTTCTGAAGAGCTAATTTCAATATGTGATAACACTAAAACATGTCACTAAGTATGTATGTACTCCTGCTTATTAAGATTTAAATGAATGCATTGCTAACCCTAATTTCAGTGGGGTTTTGTGTGAGTAAAGATTTAAGGCCTTTATTTGTGAAAGAAAATCTCTTTAGTTGTGATTACAAGGACAGATTCTCAGCTGATGGGAACTGATGTTGCTCCATTTGATCAATATTTATACCAAAACTGAAGTCAATTGAGCAATACTATTTTATACTAGTTCAGTTTGTGGTCTGTGATTTTAAATATATTTTTCTGTTTTGGTAGTTGAATGTTACAGTAGCCTATTTTATCAAAGATCTCTTTGACCTGTCTTTAAAATTGTTGTTAAAATCAAAACTAACAATATCCTTAGAATGGAAAAAAAACAACCCATATTGCCTCTGTCATTAATTACTTTATACTGTTACAAGGTTGTGTGTAGCAACCTAGCATCGTATGACAATTTATCTTAAACAAATCAATCACACTTCTAAATAGTTTTGCATTTATTGTAAAATTATCTTTTTATAATTAAAGAAGAGCTAAATTAGCCTTCTATAGATTGAACTTTTTTCTATTTTAATCATGATAGATTCATGTTCTTCTTTTTGTAGTTTCCAGCTATGTCCCACCCATTAATAATAAGATATTGTTTTCTAATAGCAATATCTTAGTACATTTGTACATAAAGGCTGATTATAATATCTTTATTTTGACTGAAAACCTCTAAATTCTATGCACACCCATAATTAAACTCCTATGCAGGCACATGCATCAGTCAGGCACGAACATTATGGAGTGAAAATTAAAGAAGCAAAACATCAGAGTGTCTACTGTATGTGCCTGCTGTTAGACACTCAAGCGTAGAGAACAGGATACACCTCTATGGATGGATAGGTTTCCTTATTAAAAAAACACAGTAGGACTCACAGTAGGGGTACATACTAAAACAAGGCTTTGTAGTAATTTCCTTGAAAGAAATTTCCCAAGATAGCAACTTGAAAAGCTTTTAATCTTATGACTGGCTATATAGTGAGTTTGACTGTAGGTGGTATAAAAAAGGCCATTAGATTATAGCTGATCTGGTAGAGTTGGTCCAAAATCTTGTCCCTTTTTTCCAACACAAGAAAGAAAATAATTTTAGCTCATGAAACTGCAGTAGAGTATGTCTATGAAAGTGCTGGTATCTTTGAAAGCTTTAGAATATTTTTTTAAATAATTTTTTCTTTTGAATTAAAAATGCTATTAAACGGACACAATGCATTTACCGGGTGGAATAACAGACCTCCCTGGCATATTTGTTGCATTTGTGATGTTGGGATCTTTCATCTGATGAACCAAATGTTTCGTCAGGTGAATATTGAAAACAATGTTTCATCTTTTTTATTTTTAACTCCGATTTTTTCAGATGTTGTTGCATGTTGATGTTACAGTGTCCTTTTGCAATGTAATTTCTCGTATTCTGCTTGAACGGAACTCTGAAAATACTTCCCATAAACACTTGTGATCTCAAAGGGCTACTATTTGATATCCCATCATGCAGTGGCATTGTACGTTAGAGTGTATTAGCAATGTTCTCATTAACTTGTCTCATTTATGTTTTCTATTGAACATAATTATTAAACCTCAAAACATTTTGAAAATTTCCTATACAAATATTTTGGAATGCTGTTGAGCATTTTGTAGCCAATTGATGGAAGTTGGCCCATGGTAATCTTACATCCCTGAAAGCTAGAGGATTGTCTTCTATGCCTTATAGAACAGTGTCTCTATTTATCTGTAAAGTGCCAGATCCTGTAGTCCTTTATCCCATTAGCTCCAGTGAAAGAACTGTAGAATTTGGCCCAAAGTGGGTGGGTTTTTTTCCCCGTTAGAATAATATGATGGTTTTAGTTACAGTGCCACGTGAAAGACAAGCTTAGGTCCTGTCCTCACAAAGTGATGAGTACCTCCTGGTTAGTGCTGACCACTCTCAAGTTAACTGAAATCATTTCCCATTCGATGCCTTGTGGACTTGAACCAGAGTTGAAGAATATTAAACATCTTGTGAGCCACCAAAAATTAACAACAGGGAACAAACCTGCTTGATAATCTGTTTCACATTGAAATAATTAAATATAATTGTTGTTGCATAGAAATTTGTCTTTAAACATTAACCCTGACTTCTCAAGGAAAAACTGGCTTATTAAACAAAGGTTTTCAAAAATATTTTTCCAGTTATGCTAACTCAGATATTGGGAGAGTTTTTACATTAACGTTCATCTGTTTCAGCACCTTAGAAAGCAGGAATGTAGAGCTTTTATGTAGTGCTTATTTATGTGAGTAGTTCCATTTATTTTCAATGGGACTACTTGTAGGATTAAGGGTTTCAGGATCTGGGCCTTAAGAAGTGAAACATCAGTATTCTCCTAGCCTCTGGAATCTGCATTAGTAATTACTGGAATGCATCCTTCCAGTTTACATAATGTGATTTTACATAATGATGCCAAAAAATAACACAATTATTTGTTATGGGGCATTAGAATGTTTGAAAAAAGGTTAAATGTACATGAGAGTGGGACTGTTGCTGTTAAAATACTAGATATGACGATAGTACCTTTTTGTTAATTGTGGGAAAGTAAAGATAGAAATAGAGATGGGCATTTGGAAATGTTTGTTTTCATTATATCATTGGTAGAAACTTATATGTCAAACCAACATTATACAGTTTTATCATGATGCACTAAAATAATTGAATTTCACCCCTTTTGTTTGATCAAAATTTGGGAAATCCAATGGGGAGAAGTCCTGGATTTCTTTTAATTTGATCATTTTTCTAATCAATTTATTACTGCACTATTTATTTAAGTAGAGCAAAAAAGTGTCTAAAGTGACAGGATTATGCTTTTGAAGTTAAGACCACTTTTTATCTGTTTGATGTTGTTTGAACTGTCTAGAATTGTTTGTGGGATTTTATTTTTTATATTTTGAAAAAGCAGTTCTTTCGGTGTGCCTGCCTATAAACATAGGGAATGCAGATAATTTTTCCCAGCCATCATGGTTTAGGATTCCAAAATTCCCCTTCCTTAGGAATAGTTTGGTGGTATTTACATATTTTCATTTTGAATTCAGTAGTTATTAAATGGAAATTATTGAGATTCTGAAAAGTTTTCTGATTTCAAATAATGCCATGTGTGTAAACCTACAGCAAGAAAACAAAGTTCAGTGGATAGGACTTGTGAAATATTTTTACTATTTGTGTTCTAAAACTCACCTTTGCATTTGTAGATCTTACATTTGGAGCTTGGTCATTTTATACCTGTTGATAATTTGATCCTGGGCTTGATCCTGACCTCCTTAATCACTCAATGGGAATTTGCTGGACTAAGAAATGTAGATTTAGACATCTGTTTTCTCTCCTTAATGTTTAATAATGCATTGATTCAGAGCCCAATTCTGCAAGGTGTTGAGTACCCTCTGCACACTGAAATATAAATTATGGCAGAGGGCACTCAGCACTTTTTAAAATTGTTCACATTATTAGATAAAATTTTAAATAATTTTGCATTCACAATATATTTGACACATTATGAAAAGGCATATACAATTCTTATTTTAAAACAGAAACACAAGGAATAGTCATTAGGAGGTGTAACAATTATCATAAAGCTGATTGTACTTTATGTATTACATATTTGTGCACTCTTGCTGGCTATTAAAGGCTCATTAAAAAATTAAAGTTTACAATTAAAATTTATGATATTTTCCAATGAAATAGCATGTTAACACCTTTCTTTAATCACTATGTAACTGTCAGGAGAAAGGACAATTCATGTAGTATATGCATATATTATAAAAATTATAAGATATAATGTTATTTGTTTTATATTCAGTTTTCTGAAGGAATTCCTGCAGGGAAATGGTTAATCTATTTTTAACTAAAGCTTACTTTTGTAATCTATCCAGTGCTTAGAGTTCTGTCATTGATCTATGATTTATGTGATTTAAACCACCTCTTGGCTGTAACATTGGTTGCTATCCAGGTTGCTGAGCTGAATACTAATTACAAGATCAAATTTATGCTGTTGGGCTAAGCAGTTGAAGGAGCTTTCCATGCAGGATTCTCTTAAACCATTGAGGGAGCCTTAGTGGATTTTATTTTGGGGAAAATGCAAGAGGAAATGTTGAGGAAAAGAGAAACAATGTTACAGAAAAAATGTAGAATGTCCTTTGAAAGCTGTATTTTAAGTGCACTAAAGCAATACACAGAACTAATAGATATAGATCTGCAGTCTGAAGATGAGAATATATATATCTATATATCTATATATCTATATCTATATCTATATATCTATATCTATATCTATATCTATCTATATCTATATCTATATCTATATCTATATCTATATCTATATCTATATATATATATATATATATGCATGTATTTACAGCAGAACCAAACAATTTCACACTAATGGTTGGGAAACCCACTGAGGAGCACCAAATAGTAGGAGTGACCAAACAAGTGCATAATATTGGGGATAATTAATCCCGAAATGTATTTTGTGCCTTTATTTATATTATTTCATAGTATACTAGTAAATGCACGGTAGTATGCCACTCCAGCTCTCTCCTGTAACATCTTTGCTGAGGAATGGTCTGAGACCACCAATTTTATAGAGAGTATTATGAGTTTTATGGAAGAATGAGTAAGGCTCTTGAGTTTGTATGTGCGTTATTACCTTGGTAGTGGTATCTGGGAAGGAAGAGCTTGTTGAAAAATTTCAACAGAACAGTTTTCCACTGGAAAATGCAGTTTCACCATAATTGAAATGTTTTGCAGAAATGTGTTGACTTTGGCATTTTTTGACAGAAAACCAACCTAATGAATTGGTTTTTACTTTCTCATTTTGATAATGTGAGTGTTTAATTTCATTTTATGTTGACTTCTATATTTTAAATATTGTGTAGACTTCTACAATTTAAATATTTATTTTAAATTTACATTTGTGTTATATTCTTGAGATATTAACTCAAGGAGGGGTTCAAGGATAGTACTGGGCCCAGCTAGTCCCACCCCTCCAGCCCTGCAGAGCGTGCTGCAACTTAGACAGAGTTGAAAAGGGAGTAATCCATCTTGGGAGGCTAGAGAGGAGGTCAGATTATCCCAAAAGCTCCTGTCAACAGGGACCAGAGTTGCCCTTCTGAAGTACCGGATGTATGCAGAGCCCAGTTGGGGCTGATAGTTTGGTTTTCATTTCTTTACTATTTTTCCTTATCTAGGACCAAAAGCAGAGAGAAGCAGTGGTAGTAAGTGACCTGAGGATGGCATCTCTGAGGGTCCCCCCAGAAGTCAAATGTTGCTGGCTCTTCCAGGGCCCTAGGTCAGAGCCTGGTGGAATGGGTGTTCCAGGCTCCCCTACAATAGAGTGGACATTAACCGGTAGTCCTCCCTGTGTACTGAGAACCCTATTACAGGGACATTGTGGGGTTTTGTGTCTCTTAGTGATATTTTTGCCTTCTGTTTCAGTCTGGGATGCAGATTGTTTGCTATTTTCATCTCACCAAGTGAATGCTCTACGATTGCAACGTCCTTGGGCAACTGATTCATCTCAGTCCCTCCTATTCTGTATCTGGGGCACACAATGGATTAGTCTCTCAAGGGCTGTTGTACTTTAATCTAATCCAGGATACTAGGCTCAATGCAGAGATAACTGGTGCAGGTCTTGCTGGCCTGTATTGTACAAGAGGCCAAATTATCTAGATCGGGGTGGACAATAAGAGAATTGCTGTTCCTGGCTAATGGAAGCTGCGGCAAGCTGTCTTTCACGCTATGTCTAGACTGCAGGATTCTTTCGGAAGAACCTTTTTTCGGAAGAAATCTTCCAAAAAAAACCCCTTCTTTCAAAAGAGAGGATCCACACACAAAAGCGCATCAAAAGAGTGATCTGCTTTTTCGAAAGAAAGCATCCACACTGAATGGATGCTATCTTGCATGTAAGCTGTGATTACTATGGACAGAGTGGCCACCCTGGCACCTGTGCTTTTCCCTCTTTCCTCTTCTTTTGAAAGAACTCCCTCTTCCCCTTCCACACACACCTTTTTCTGAAAGAGATCTTCGGAAAAAGGCTTTTTCCTCATAAAAAGAGGATTACCAATGCCGGAAAAACCCCCTCTGTTCTTTCGATTTCCTTTTGGAAGAATGCGATTGCAGTGTGGACGTAACTCAGGTTTTGTTGGAAAAAGTCTGTTTTTCTGACAAAACTCTGAAGTGTAGACATATCCTCAGTCTGTACCACTTTTGCAGCTCCCATTGGCCAATGGGAGCTATGATCAGCTGTACCTGCAGACTTGCAGGTAAATAAAGCATCTGGCGGCCCGCTAGGAACTAACCTTGGTAAATAGTGTACGGCCTGTGGGCCACTTATGTCCTGCCCCTGATCTAGATGATCTGCTAGTCCCTTCTGGCCTTGAATTGTATGAGTCTACAAAGATGGCTCGAAATAGAAAATTTTCAGAATTCTGTTTTACCAAAAAACTGCAACTTTTCATTCCAATTTGGTCATTATTTCATTCCAAATGTGGTCATTATTGGAATTTCCTGAGGAATGGAAATTCTGTTTTTCGGCCTATTGTATGATTTGAATTTTTTTTAAACCTTCAAACACTGGATCTCAGAGCCACTCAGAGATGCTGAGGCATAATCCTAGCAAAAATGGATGAGGGAACAAAGGGGAGGTGGCATAGTCAACAGTGCTTGATGAAATGGAGTCCCAGATACTCTGGAATTATCACATTTGTAGAATAAGTTGTTTTGTATGTTTGTATAAGGAGATAGCATGCATGGAGGGATATGAAGGAAGAGAAATGACACTTCTGACTACACTCTTCCTGTTGAAACCTACATGTTAAATAAGGTGGGAAAGTTGGGTTTTTACTTGTGCAGTTTGTTTTAGCAATGCCTTTATCTCACAATAAGATTACAACAGCAGCATATGCTCTCATGAATCTGAGGCTCTGTTATTGTGATTTTGTGTCCATAATGGCCCACCAGTGCTTGCAGCTTATTGGAAATGAAGCAGCCCATTTTCAAACTGACTAGACATATTTTAATTAGATTATGTCCACCTTGTGTTCTTCAGTGGCTGTACACAAGGTAGGGGGGTGACTTTAGATTAGCATTGACTACATGGGAGACCTATGTCTTGAGCCTTCACCTGCTGAATATATGTGCTCATGTACCATCCATGTTCCACTGTTAAGGGTTACAGCATCATGCCTAAAATCAGCAGCCTATCACACTTTGGCTGCGGGAGAGCTCAATGGAGTAGAGCTTAATTTAAATCAGTGTCTTTACATTCCTGCTCACTTTAAAAAAATGGCAAGAGCTTTTCCCCAGGGTGTTTTTAGAATGACCACATTGGCCTTTCTTCCCCCCTTTCCTAAGGAGGAGCCCCACATTCATTTTTTAATTCCCATTCTTGGATTATTTACGATATATTTGGTTTGGTTTGGTTTGGTTTGACAAAATCTTGAGTGTGTTTGTATGTGCATGCTTATATTTTACATTAGAAATAAATACTATAATATGCATACACCGATATAAAATATACCTGCATATGTGAATACATGTGTACAACAGAATTTGGGTGTGTTTCTTTTGTACCAATGTTTCAAATGAGCCACAAGTCACAATTCCATTCTGCAGAAGCAATTCACTGTGGGCAATTATTCTAATATTTCAGTGTCTAAGGGTACGTCTAAACTACATGGCTCCGTCGACGGAGCCATGTAGATTTGTTGTTTTGGCAAAGGCAAATGAAGCCGCGATTTAAATGATCGCGGCTTCATTTACATTTACATGGCTGCCGCGCTGAGCCGACAAACAGCTGATCAGCTGTTTGTCTGCTCAGCACGCTAGTCTGGATGCTCCCCTGCCGACATCAAAGCCCTTTGTCGGCAGCCCCGGTAAACCTCATCCCATGAGGAATAATTGGGCTGCCAACAAAGGGCTTTGATGTCGGCAGGGGAGTGTCCAGACTAGTGCGCTGAGCGGACAAACAGCTGATCAGCTGTTTGTCGGCTCAGCGCAGCAGCCATGTAAATGTAAATGAAGCCGCGATCATTTAAATCGCGGCTTCATTTGCCTTTGCCTATGTGTCTAATCTACATGCCTCTGACGACAGAGGCATGTAGTCTAGACACAGCCTAAGTGACTGATTTGTGGGTGCATGTGGATAAATATCTAATGCTAGCATTTGCAGCCACAATGAATTTCTGGCTCAACCTTGTACCTACAAAATGGAAGCATTTTTTTTTAAGAATCAGGTCCTAGATAAACCCATGCACATTCAAGAAACTACAAATCTCAGCTATAATTTTTATAAGACCATCTTATTTACTTTAACCCATAACAAACACTACATTCTTATCTTGAATGTGTGACACCTGCTTTTTCACGGCTTATGAAAGAAAATTATTTGCACTGGCAACAGTTTGGTTTATCTTGAATAAAAAAAAATAACTAAAACAACAAAAGTGAAAAGGGTATTTAGTTAATCATTGCCTCACTCTGAAAGACTTTATTTGAAAGAATTTTTTTGACCAAAACCTCATTAAACTTGCAGAATAGTTTAATACTTCTTCCTCAACCAGTACTGTTCATTACAGTGGGTCCAGCATATTTCAGAAGGCACGCAAAAAAAAAAAAAAAAAAAAAAACCACCCAACCCAAACAAAACAAAAACCAAATGAAAAACAAGGACTGGGGGAATACAACTTCTTCTGTGCATGAAATCTTTGTCCTTCAAATCCTACCATCAGCTATTCTTAGCCCACACTCATCCATGATCACTTGTGAACCCTTTCTTGCTACAGAGGTGGGTTGGTGCCAAAGTAAGAAATCCAACAGCTTCAAATTCATCCGCCACTACACGCAAATGCACAAGGATACCTGCCCCCTCACTCCTGGTGCTCCTGCCAGGTCACCCTTCTTCTTTCCCGTGCAAAACAATTTAGTGGTTAGCATTTTTAACTATTTCACTGCTGATTAGAGCAAATCGGTAAGAAGGGTGATCACATTAGGAAGATCTATACAATTTGCTTTGAATATTCTGGTGCCGAAGGTGAGTGATACCACTTATTTTCCTGTATGATCCATGGAGCTAACAAGCTAGAAGGGAGAAATTGATTGCAGGGAATCATCCAAGCATCGCTAAGAGGAAGCCAACTCTACAGAGGCTAGCATGGTATCCAAAGCATGGTATCCAAAGTTTAATGAGAGGGAGCCAAGCCAAAATAGCTTAGCAGAGCTTCAGTACTCCACTAAAGAGGAGTTAAGCCCACTGAAGAGGAGTTAAGTCTAGTAGAACAGGCAAGGTATTTGATGGGATGAACACAAACCTGACAAGTCCAAAGAGCATTCATGATCACATTTTGAACATCTGTATAACCTACTGTGTTAATATCTTGTTTTGGCTTCTCAAGTGGGAGGAGCTCCATTTGTGGGTGGAGTCTGGCAAAGTGCCAATGTACTTTTGTCCACATTTTGATTATTGGCAGAAGTTATTGAGGAAATATCAGGGGAACTTCACTCCCTTCCTCCTTGACAAAGGGTGTAGCTGGTGCTGCAGGCACTATCTTCATACTGGCAGTTTGCATCTCTTGGCACAGGTTCCATTTAGCTGATTCTGTTGCATCTTTGAAGTGGCCCATCCTAGGAGTGCTACATGTCATCATAGATCTTGCCTCAGCTGGCTTTTCTGCTCATCAAGCTATTTGTGCACTATTAGAACTTTTCTTGTACGCAACAAGGGCCTGACTCTAACTTATACTAAGGCTTCTTTATAATACTCTGGCAACATAAAGGGGCACTGAATAGGATGGAAGTGTATATATGCATTGGACTTGTTAGGCACTTACACTGATATATTTTTAATGGAAAATGAGTTTTTGATTAAATTGAATGTTTTCATATTTTTTCATTAGAATGTCAATGTTTGTAGAAAATTATGGGGGGAATGTCAATACACCTGAAAAATTCTGATGGTAAATGTTGTTGTTGTTGTTGTTGTTTTCAGTGAAATATTTTTGCAGGAAAAATAAACATTTGACAGCTGGCTCTAATATATAAAATAAACATTTGACAGCTGGCTCTAATATCTATCTGTCTGTCTATCTATCTATATAGATATAGATATAGATATATAGCTGAGGAGCTGGATGACATGATCCTAAAGCACTTAATGTTTTGAAAGCCATTATGGCCAGCAATAACTCACCTATGTGTCTTGTCTTAGTTGAGTACTCCAAATAAAGTTTTATTACATTATTGTTAAAGGCAGATCTCAATGACTGGTGAAAGGGGTTCAGTCAAGGGAAAGGGGATGTGTTCAGGGCAAATCTTGGCTGCAAGAACAACTTGAGATTGGCTTGATGTAGAATACAGGAGGATCAGAACAGTTCAACAGGGCTTACAGCCCATTTTGCACATCATCTTCTGATTTGTCTGTCATAGTCCTGGACCACGTGGCAGGATCTGACGCAAATATTTTATGTGATTCCTTCCTTTCTCTAAAATTCTAGCACAATTTCCTTATACCCCTAGCCATGAGACCATGTTCTCAAACATAGCTATCTTCATGCAGCCCTAAACGTAGTTGCAGAGCCTTGCAGAACTTCAGGTTATCAGTAGAAACAGCTGTAGTCTATGTGCTACAGAATAATAGCCAGATGGAATAGTCCCTTAGGGTTTTCAAACTCATGGCTTTAGAGACTAGCAGACAGGAAACCGTGTTTCAGAAAACACTGCTGGGAAAACCGCCCCTCTCACTTTAGCAATGACCTTGCAGACTAAGTTCAAATGACCTAGTAATGAGTGCATTTATTTTAATGTACCTCTTGCTATTAGGGTCTCATGCCCCTGCAGCTTTTTGAAATGTTGGATCTGATGGAAAAGAAGGTAAAACCCAACCCTCACTGAATTATTGTCATATGGTAAGAATAATATACTGGAGTTCTCTCTCCTGCTCTTGGGACAAGGGACCTTCAGCTTCTCAGCTGATTCTCATAATTCATTCCATCATCCTTGATAAATAAAGGTGCTTGCTAACCCCACAAACATAAAGCTGTCTGAAGAGGGAAGGGTATGAAGTTTAACTCAGATTGCTGAGCAACTAATCAATAGGAAAAAGGAAGTCACTCATAACAGAAGCAAAACAAAGCAACAAACAGGCAAACAAGCAAAAACAGCCCCACCCACGGGAACCCAGTTACTAACCAAAGGTTCTTCCTTGAATTTAAGCACTCAGCCTAGCAAATGAAAACTAGAGAGGAATAAAAACATTAAGCAACAGTAGAATTTTGGTGTTTGCTCTAAATGGTCTTGAAAATGCTATTTTATTTTCTTGCACAAAGAGTCTATGGCATGATGTAATATAATTCCTATAATACAAATGAAAATTAATGTCTAGAACTAATCATTTTGATGAACGTGAGCACATAAAAGTGTATACATATTTGTTGACTGACGGTGTGTCTAGACCACGGGTTTTTTTTTGAAAAAAGTGGCCTTTTTTTAAAAAAAAAAACTTCCCCTGCGTCTTGACTGCTGCTGCGTTCTGTGGAAAGTAAATCGAAAGAATGCAGCAGTTTTTTCAACTGTGGAAAATCTCGTTTTATGAGGAATAACGCCTTTTTTCTAAAGTGCTCTTTCCAAAAAAGGTGCTATGTAATGCAAACTGTGTTTTTTTGAAAGAGAGCATCCAGACTGCCTGGGTGCTCTCTTTCGAAAAAGTGGCTTGCTTTTTCGAAAGTACTGATTGCAGTCTAGATGCTTTTTTTCGAAAGAGGTTTGAAGTCTAGATGTACCCTGAGTGACATCACAGAGATGATGAATGATGATGGATCAGCACTCATCTGAACATGGATAAAACAACTGCAGCACAAAAGTTATTTCTGGAATGTGCTTGAAGTTCAAGAAAATATTGTCTGTTGCAGATTGTGATAACAATGATAAATGTTTGTTTATATTAAAGTGAAGTGTTATTTATCTGACTTCTGACATCTTTGGTTTAAAAAGCCAGTCAGGTCTTTAAAAAAAAAGAGAAAAGAACATCTTGGTTTACCTAGAAAAGTCTATGCTACACTGGTCGTACAAGCAAAATACCCACCCATCGCAGGAACACATGTAATGTCTGACACCTGGCTGTATTACTACTTGTGTGGGGCTTGTTCCAAACAAACCAGCATCCCAGATCTGAAGAACTTGTGATGGGGGGATGCCCTAATGATGCTGCGTGACCATGTGGTAACTAATATTGATACATGTCACCTCCCTGTGTACTTCAGTGTGCAGAGCATCTGCACTAGCCAATATCAAAATGAGAATGAATAAGGTGACTTTTTCTCTTTATTTTCTTATTGGAAACATTGTAACAATATTAGTATCTGAGCAGCCTGTTAAATGTTAAAATAGAACAATTCTGAATGTATCCTGGATAATTTAAGAACTGTAATTACACTCAGTTTTTAGAGTTTAGGATGACAATGATCATGGCTGGATATAGTGTTTGAACAAACAGCAACCACAGGAAACTCTATGTCTATGTCTAGTCTGCAGACTTCTTTTGGAAGAAGCTTTTCCAGAAGAGATCTTCCAAAAAAACTTCTGCTGAAAGAGAGTGTCCACACTGCCAAAGCGCATAGAAAAAGTGATCTGCTTTTCCGAAAGATTAGTGTGCACACTGAGTGACTCTATCTCGCATTTAAGCTGTGATTACTGTGGATGGAGTGGCCACCAGGGCACCTGTGCTTTTTCCTCTTTCCTCTTCTTTCGAAAGAACTCCCTCTTCCCCTCCCACACACGCCTTTCTTTTGGAAAAAGGCTTCCTTGTAGAAAGAGGTTTACTAATGTCGGAAAAACCCTTTTGTTCTCTTGATTTTTTTTTTCTGAAAGAACACGATTACAGTATGGACATAAGTGAACTCAGTAGTGTAGACATAGCCTATGTCATTGTCTAGAACAGTGGTTCCCACACTTTTCGGCATCATGCCCCCTTTTTAATTTTTGAGAAACCCTCACTCCCCTCCCCCCCGCAAAATAGCAGCAAAACTTGTTGAGAATAACAACAACACCGGAACTGACCAGGGCTGAAAAACAAAAATAGCAGCAAAACTTTGGAGGGGGAATTGACAGGGGAGGGGGCTGGGTTGCCTCGTGCCCCCAGAATTTCTTAACCCCCCCCCCCAGTTTGGGAACCCATGGGCTAGAACATCCCAATCTTGTCAGGAGGCTGGATTAGGTTTTGAGTTCAGCAGAGCTATGGCAATTTGCACGGATGTGCCACCCAGTGTTCAGATAGCTCATTGTTGGTACTCTGGATTGTGAGGTCAATTTTTTTTGGTTGAGAATCCATTGATCCTGTAAGATGAGTTATATCCCCCAAATTTAGATAATTCCATATATTTTCCAATTACTTTAAATCAACAGCAACAAAACCCATCTAGAAATTTGAAGAACGTTGCTTGTAGAACATGCTATCTTTTGTCTCTTTGAACTTTTTTCATTAAGTACATTTTCATGAAAACAGGAACTTTGAATATTGAAAGCTCACCTGCTTCATTGTTTGTAAACTGTTCATCCCATTCAGAGGTTAAAATTCTTGGGCTTTGGTACAAATGTTATTATTTATGACTTTCTTTACGTGAATTTGGAGACAAGCAAGACTATTTGGTTGTTCTAAAGCTAACTCAGAGAAGCTGAGCAACTGTTGACTTAAATCAGTTTCTTAGTAACACTGGGAAAATGTATTGCATCTCCATTCCTTTGGCTGGGTGCTAAAATCTTTTATCCTCCCACCTCCTTTAAGCTCAAAATCAGTTATTTCCCCACTCAGCACCAACTTGTAATTATTCCCATTGACATGCTTTTCCTTCAAAAGCACAGATTATTGGACATACAGGGGAAAAAGAGGGAAAGTGAATAATCTGAAGTAGAATACTAACATGGCAAGACTAGACACCATGGTCAATACTAACATGGCAAGACTAGACACCATGGTCAATATTACATGCTTTAAATTTAATTAAAAAGAACTTTGATTAAGTTACCTGGAGATTTTATATATTGCCAAAGTTTCTCTTTCTCAGCCTAGTAAGATGTCAGGTAGGGTTCCATCAGCCTGAAAGAATCACGTCTTTTATTCTCCAGAAAAAACTTACAAAACAACAAATAGTCTGATAGCAATTTAAAGACTAACAACATATATAGATGGTATCATGAGCTTTGGTGGGCACAGCACACTTCTTCAGATGACTGTAGTGTTGAATGTTCAGTTAAATGAGCCTCTGATTTGGTGGCTGATGTGGTTGTCTCCATTGATGAATTCGCTTGTATAGATATGTGGGCAGTGTTGGCACCGGGGCTGATTGCAGGGCTGGGTTCCTGGATGCTTATGATGTAGCTGTGTAGCATGGTTGCTGGAAATAATTTATTTCAGGTTGAGGGGTTGTCTGTAAGCAAGAATAGGCTTATTCTCTGCCAGTGCTAACTGTGCCCACATATCTATACAAGCGAATTCATCACTGGAGCCAATCACATCAGCCACCAAATCAGAGGCTCATTTAACTGCACATCCACTAATGTGATCTATGCCAACAAATGCCAGCAATGCCCCCACTGCAATATACATTGGGCAAACTGGACAGTCCCTATGGCAAGTAATTAATGGACACAAATCAGATATTCGTAAAGGGAACATACAGAAATCTGTTGATGAACACTTTAATCTACCTGGACACTCATTAAGAGATCTCAAAGTTGCTGTTTTGTTACAGACTAATTCTACAAGCCAAATATACAGAGAAGGATTGGAACTACAGTTCATTCACAAATGTAATTCTCATGCTAATGGTTTAAATAGAGATACTGGATGGCTGGGACATTATCAACCAACCAAACAATGAAGGTGCCAATGGTTCTTTGTGTCTGTGAGAATCTGGTTTTAGTTCTCGTCCTCTCTATCACTAACTAATGGTTCTTATCTTCCTCTTTTAACTATCTAGTTTTTAGGTGCTAATAGACTATCTGTTGTTTTCTAGTTTTTCTAGTTACGGTTTTCTCTTTGATACTTATCTGCCCTCTACCTCTTTCTGTTCCCCCTCCCCATTTTTTTCTTCTTTCCCCCCTCCCCCACTCATTTATTTTGGTTCTGGACATCCAACACTCCGGTCATCTGAGGAAGTGGGCTGTGCCCACTCATGATACCATCTACATATTTTGTTAGTGTTTGAAGTGCTACCAGACTATTTGTTGTTTTTTAAGTTTAAGTTTTTCCTGATACAGACTAACTCAGCTACCCCTCTGAAGCTCTTATTCTCCTGTCAGGTGTCAAGCTTATAAAGCTCAACCCTGATTTAAGTCAGCGGGCAAAGTACTTACAGACTTCATTGGTGCAAGGTCAGGCCCATAGTCATATGAAGCCTTATGAGTTCAGTTTTCAATAGCATGTTGTAGATTACCTCATCCTTTAGTTCAGGCATCAATTGCATTTCAAAGTTCTGGTATATTTGATTGGGTTCAATATTTTCATTCTTTGCACATATAAAATTGTTTAACTGTTTTTTACAATTTATGTGAGTGCATATCATATCAATGTATGTCATGGGCTTTTCCCCCATTTCAGAACTTTCTGTACAGGTTTAAAGGATGGTCCTTCAACTGAATACAAAATCTTGTGCCTAAAAATTAATTATGCACGCCATGAAATTTATCTGTAACATTATTGCATCTTTCAGAGTTCTCTTCCCTTTTTCTTTTTTTTTCTATCTGAGCCCATTTCTGCATTGAAGCATTGGGATAGTATGTTGAAGGGATACTGCCAACTTAAAATGTGGACAATTACAGAAAATGATTGAGTAACCTGCCAAATTTTGCACATACCATATACAGTAATTTTCTTATTTTCATTATCATGTCTTTCTTTCCCCTATTACCTTGTGAAACTGCTGTTCAGTGGCAAATTGTGCAACCGATGATACAGAAAGGGCTATCAAATACACAAGTGAACAAACAGGATTTTTTTCTTTCTTTTCTCTTTCATTTATAGTAATCGTTAAGTGTTATATCTCTGAATTTTTAAAAGTCCTACTATTGATCCGAGAGTAATTTTTGTGTAAGGTTGTTTTTAAATGTTTTAATGTACACTTCACCGTAGGTATT
Organism: Pelodiscus sinensis; assembly: GCF_049634645.1. Lineage (NCBI taxonomy): Eukaryota > Metazoa > Chordata > Testudines > Trionychidae > Pelodiscus > Pelodiscus sinensis. The sequence continues at coordinate 16,550,585 of NC_134723.1, forward strand.
TTTTTAAATTACAATTTATATTAACAATGAGAAGTCCTGTGGCACCTTATAGACTAAAAGATTTATTGGAGCATAAGCTTTCATGAACAACAACAACAAAAAAAATATGCATCTGATAAAGTGGATCTCTGCCCACGAAAGCTTATGCTCCAATAAATCTTTTAGTCTGTAAGGTGCCACAGGACTTCTCATTGCTTATGCAGATTCAGATTCACATGGCTACTCCTCTGATAATTTATATTAAGGTTCCCTTTATAGAGAATTGATACATGATTAATTGATGTTCTATGCATGTTCCACACATGTAGTATGTAATATAAATGGCTATCAGCACAGCAGTAGAAGGGGTTATAGAAAGTTATAAGCAGTCTACTAACCTGTTGGAGTCTAACAACTGATTAATCATTTATGAGATCGCATATTAATATTGCATTAAGCCTTTTAAAACTATTTATAAATGGAAGCTAAATATAAAGCATGACTGGCTTTTTCTCTGATTTTTGGCTGCATGCACACTGAAAAGTTGAATGTGCTGCTCTCATAGATATCTTTCATCTCAAATGGCAAGACATTGCTAATTGGTCAGGTAAACCTTGTTCATATCTATACACCAATGAAGGCTGCCTGTTGCGAAGAAAATCATTTTGATCAGATAGCAGGACCCTTTTCTTCCATCCATATCTATCTGCCAGAGAAGGGTGCTCAGTGTGGTGAGAATCAATTATACTAGCATGTCATTGCTACATCTGTGCTTTCTTTTGTCATCTTGCTGAATGACATAGTTCATCTCATGATTGTCAGTCTCATTCTCTAGTTTGATGACAGAAGTGTGAGCATAATAAGGAACAAACTTTTCTGTGTTCTAATACTTTTCCTTGTTTCATGCACAAATGGGAATTGGCCAATGGGAGGTGGAGTGGTGGTGCCTATGGGTGAGAGAGGCATGCAGAGCTGCTTTCATGTCTACACCAAGAAGCTAAACCTGTTGCTGGCCACTTTTGGGGTGCAGTGCAGTCTTCAGTGCCTACAAAGGCAGGAAGTCTTACTTAACACTCCTGCTGCTCTGCTGACTAATTTGGCTAATTCTAGACTATGTTTTATCTAGAATGCATTTGCTCTTCCATTTTATTTCGTGGAAGAGCAAACAAGCTCTTTTGGGGAGCACTGTATACTTCGTTTCCTGAGACATAAGAGTTCTGCCGAAAGAGGAGGCTTTTCTGCCATTTGGCCCCATCTAGACAGGGCCAAATGGTGGAAAATCCTTTTCCAGAAAAGTTATCAGAAAAAGTTATGCAAATTGCGGAGCGCAATTTGTGTAGTTTTTTCTGATGAAGCCCCATAGTCTAGACCTAGCCCTGCAGGAGTTGTAGGAGTTAAGTCTACATCCTGAATCAGCCCTGATCCCCTCAAACTTGGAGCCTGTTTCTGCTTCTCAAACTCCTCATCCTCTGCCCCACTTCACAGCCCCCATTCTAGTAAAAAGATATAATTACGCTGGGTTGCAGGCATCACCAAGTTCCTTCATGTAGGTTGTGAGAAAAAAAGTTTGAAAACCACTGGCTTAATCCACCCAAGAGGAAAACTAACAATAGGTTTCTAGTTACAGACAAATTCTACCCTATAAACAACTCAGTGACTACCTTTTGTGTTCAGGTGTCAGATCTGTATAATTAGGTAGAGACTAGTAGACTCTGGCCCAGCCCCTGGCCTTGGCCAGTGAACCAGTGGATGTGACATTAAGTGTGGACTGAATATTAATCTGTAATAGCTGGATCTATTATGTTGATTGGTTATTTATTACTGAAAAAACCCTATTGTGATACAAAAAGTTGATGACTGAAGTTAAACTATGGCTGGTTGAACTAAACAGCTTCATTCATTCTAGTGGCCTCTTTCCGAGATGGCAGAATACTTAGTGCCTGAGATCTTAGTGCTAGACTCTCAAATATATTCTTGCCAAAATGAATCCAAGGCACCATATATGGTGATTCATTCTGCTTTGTCCTTTTTTTCACATGCAAAATGAATGAGAATCTCTAAAATGTGCTCTGAATTACACGTTGTACGTGCTTGTGCTATTTTGATCGTTCTCCAGCAAGACAATGTGGTAGGCCACAAGTGGAACTCTCATGTAACCAGCCACTGTTTAGTTATTACTTACTCAGTGATGACTATTCTCATCAGAATGTTGCCTTTTCTGCTGGCCTGGAATAAGAACTACATTGCTACATTGCAGTAGTGCAATCACATGTCTGGTCCACAGAAAATGAACAGAGCTCCTTGAAAACCAGCAGGCTATACTGTATATGCAAACTTCCTCGATTTCATTAACATTTTGTTAATGAAATAGTGCTTTGTCAAAGAGTCTTGAAAATTTAAAGGGGTATTTAAGCTTCTTCTATGAGTCAATACCTTGTAATGTCAACATCCCCACCAGCAGATAATTCAGAGATGTCACACAAAGCATATTTTATACCATTTACAGTCTAGCAAAACAGCTTAGTGTTTACGTTATTTAATCCAGCTTTAAAAATCTTTTGTTCTGAAAAAGATGTAAATCTGTCTTGCTAGTATTTACTGATACAGAGCTGATGTAATTACCGTGTCTCTGTTGCCTCCAGCAGAGAAGCAAAGAATTACAGCATGTGAGGATCTTGCCCAGAATAGGTTTATAAAGAATTTCTTGACACCAAACTTTTCAGCAATATAATGGTGAATGACACATTTCCTGCAAGTGACAAGATGGCCTTTAACGTGAAATAAATAGTCTGAATCATTAAAGGACAGCACAGAAACAAATGATAGAAATTATACAAAGATATATTTGACTCATAGAATCATAGAATACTACAACTGGAAGGGACCTTGAGAGGTCATCAAGTTCCATGCCCTGAACTCATGGCAGGACCATCTAGATTGTTCCTGACAGTTGATTGTCTAACCTGCCCTTAAAAATCTCGAATGATGGAGATTCCACAACCCCCCTAGCCAATTTATTCCAGTGCTTAATTTCCCTGACAAGAAGTTTTTCCTAATGTCCAGGGTTTGACTATCGTGGCGATAACCACTCGCCAGCCCTGCACCGCGCATGTGCGAGACTCACCCTGCACATGTGCGGACCGCCAGTGAATGGAGCGACCGGCTGAAATCTACTCAGCACGGGCGAGTAGATAAGAGTATTTGTCGAGCCCTGCTAATGTCCAATCTAAACCTCCCTTTCTACAATTTAAACCCTTTGCTTCTTGTCTCAGCCTCAGAGGTTAAGGAGAATAATTTTTCTCTCTAATCCTTGTAATAACCTTTTGGGCGCTTGAAAGCGCTAATCATGTCCCTTCTCAGTCTTTTCTTTTCCAGACTAAACAAACCCAATTCTTTCAATCTTCGCTCTAGACCTTTAATAATTTTTTTGTACTTCTCTGAACCTCCTCCAATTTCTCCATATCTTTCATGAAATTTGGTTCCCAGAACTAGACACAATACCCCAGTTGAGGCCTAATCAGTGGAAAATAGAACAGAATTACTTCCTGTGTCTTGCTTACAATACTTTTTGTAATGCATCCCAGAATTACGTTTTCTTTTTTTGCAACAACATGACATTGTTGACTCTTATTTAGCTTGTGGTCCATTCTGACCCCTAGCTCCCTTTCTAAAGTACTCCTACAGTTACTTCCAATGTTGTATGTATGAAATTGATTGTTCATTCCAAAGTGGAGTACTTTGTATTTGTTTTTATTGAATTTCATCCTATTTATCTCAGATCATTTCTCTAATTTGTTCAGATAATTTTGAATTATAATCCTATCCCCCAAAGCGTTTGCAACCCCTCCCAGCTTGGTATCATCAGCAAACTTTTAAGTGCACTCTATGCCATTTATCTAAATCATTGATGAAGATATTGAACAAAACTGGTCCCAAACCTGATCCCTGGGGAACCCCACGTGTTATGCCCTTGCAGCATGACTGTGAAGCATTGACAACTACTCTCTGAGGTTATGTCTACACTACAGCGCTAATTCGAACTAACGCATCTAGAACTAAAAACTAGTTGGAATTAGCGTTTTGCTAATTCAAACTAGCGCATCCACACTGATTGGACGCTGGGGCGCATTTAAGGGCAGCTGAAACCGGTTCTGGCAGGGCATCAGGTCAGTAATTGCTTTGTGTGGCTGCTGTCTGAGGCTATCTGAGGCTCGTGCTTAAAGGGACCCCCCTGGACGGCCGGTTCTCAGGTTTTCCGCTTGCTTGCCTACCTCGCCGAGGCAAAGCGTTTTTCTCTGCGCCCGTCTGTGTCAGTGTTTCCCTCCAGGGACGCCGCCGCAGGTGGCAACATGGAGCCAGAACTCACCCTGCACTTTCTGGTGCAGTTTATGGACTTGCTGCTGCAAGCCTGCCAGCAATGGCTGGAGGCTGCCTGGTTCTACCTGGTGCACGTCAGCCCCCTGCCTCTCCGCCTGGCCACCCTGGGGGCCATGGAGCAGCTGCGGCAGCGCCCGGGCGCCAGTGTGCCCCGCCGCATCTGGCGTCTGGACACCAGCAGCGACTGGTGGGACCGCATCATCCTGGAGCACTGGGGAGACCAACAGTGGACCCAGAACTTCAGGATGAAGAGGAACACCTTCCTGGAGCTCAGTGAGTGGCTCGCCTCTGCTCTGCGCAGAAGGGACACTCACATGAGGCCCACCATCCCACTCCAGAAGTGTGTGGCCATCGCCCTCTGGAAGCTCTCCATGCTGGACAGCTACCGATCCTTCAGGAACCAGTTCGGCATGGGGAGATCCACCGTCAGAGCGGTGCTCATGCAGGTACGGCACTCGCTGGCCACTGGGCCGGTGGCAAGGGGGGCTGCAAGGAGGGGTTGGGCTGCCCCAGGGAAAACGGGGGGACGGAGGGGAGAGGCAAAAGTGCCCCGCACCGGAGGGGCCGGTCTCTCCCGGCCGTACTACACGCCGCCCGGGGGGGTTGCTCCCAGGAGTGGGGCACGGGGCACTGCCAGGGCACGAGCACTCCCAGCCACCCGGGCGCCCCACTGATTTGTGCTTTGCTATGTCTCTGCAGGTGGTCAAGGCCATTAATCGGGTGCTGCTCCGCAGGGTGGTCCACCTCGCCGACCCGGACGCCGTCATCCGGGGGTTCGGCGCCCTCGGCTTCCCCAACTGCTGGGGGGCTATCGACGGGATGCACATCCCCATACGTGCCCCGGAACACCAGGCCTCCCACTATGTCAACTGCAAGGGGTACTTCTCCGTCCTCCTGCAGGCCGTGTGTGACCACCGGGGACAGTTCACGGACATTAATGTGGGCTGGTCCGGCAAGGCACATGATGCCAGGGTGTACCGGAACTCCTCCGTGTGCCAGAGGCTGCACGCCGGGACCTTCTTCCCCGACCGCCACATCAGGGTCGGGGACGTGGACATGCCCGTGTGCCTGGTGGGGGATGCGGCCTATCCCCTACAGCCCTGGCTCATGAAGCCCTACACGGGGCACCTCAACCCCTCCTGCCAGGCCTTTGAAGGGGCCTTCGGGTGACTGAAAGCCTGATTTAGGTGCCTCCTCACCCGCCTCGATCTCGCCGAGCACAACATCCCTCCCGTGGTGGCAGCATGTTGTGTGCTGCACAATTTGTGTGAGAGGATGGGGGGGAGGCTTTCCTGCCAGCCTAGATGGCTGAGGCTGACTGCATGGCTGGTCAGTACGCTCAGCCCCGCACCGCCGCCATCCAGGAAGCCCAGTGGGGGGCCGTCCGGATCCGGGAAGCCCTGCGGGAGAGCTTCCAGGTGGAGGAGGAGGACTGAACTCTCTCTGCATGCTGCACTGGGGCCTTCTTCCACCCTCCCCACTTCCCCTTTTCCCTCCCTAACCTTCCTTCCTAATGTCAAATAAAGACACCTGTTTTGGCAAAAAAAACCTCTCTTTATTTTACATAACTGGGGTGGGGAGAGGGAGGAGTGAGGGTGAGAAAGGGGAGGGGGAAACCTGGGAGGAGGGAGCTGGAAGGGGGTGGAAGAGGAGGAAGGAAAGGGAAAGCTCAGGGTTGGGGGTCTGGCTGGCTCTCCCGTCTCGCAACACTGCGGGTGTGGGGGCCTCAGGGGGGAATGAGTGTGGAGGGTGGGGCAGGAGGGACGGGGGTGCAGCGGAAGCGGGAGAGGGAGCAGGAGCAGCAGAGGGAGCAGGGGCAGCAGGGGTGGGAGGAGGAGCGAGAGCTGGGGCAGCCGCAGGAGCCAGAGCAGGAGGAGGCAGGAACCGGTCCACCAGGGTCTGGAGGTGGCCTCTGAGGCCATGGCCCTGCTCCTCCAGTGCATCCACACTCTGCTGGTGCAGCCGAAGGTCCTCCCGGACCCAGTGCTCCTGGTTGCGGAGCAGCTGCTCCATGAACCGGAGGTGCCGCCACTGGTAGTCCTCCTCATTCCTGGCACGCCTGCTGGCCCGGGCGCGGGTGGCTGTTGCAGGTGGGGTGGTGCGCCCTGCAGTCCCAGGTGCTGCGGCTGTGGTGAAACAAGAGCAGCAGTCAGTTCTTCCTGAGGACAAGGTGGGTGAAACCCAGCCCCCCTCTGCAAGGCCAAGGCCCCTGCATGATACCCAGCTGCTGCTCCATGGTGGGCAAGGCCCAGGCGCACGGTCCCATGGCTCCCTCTCCCCCCCCCCCCCGTACACATAAAGGGAGCGTGATGGTACTCACAGGTGGAGGCCTCCCCGGCCTTGGACGACACAGGAGATGTTGTCTGTGGGATTCCTTGGGGGTCCTGGGTCCTGGGCAGGCTCCCGGCAGGCTCCTGGCTTGCGGCGTCCTCCGGCTCCACCTCCTCGGTGTTCAGGACGGGTTCCTCTGCCCCGGGGTCGATGACCACCCGGGGGGCATGGACGGCATGAGCCCCCAGGATGCGGTCCAGGGCCTGAAAGTGGGGGCAGGCCTCCTGGTCAGCCCCTGGCAGGCAGGCCCGGGAGTAGGACTGCCGCAGGTCCTTTATTTTACAGCGGACCTGCTCCCGGGTCCGCTGGTGGCCTCTGGCAGCCAGGCTGTCAGCCATGCGGCTGTAGACAGCCACGTTCCTGTGACTAGTGCGGAGATCGTGGACATTGGAGGCTTCCCCCCAAACCTCGATGAGGTCCACGATCTCTGCACTAGACCAAGCGGGCGCCTGCCTCTTGCGGAAAAGGACATGAAATGATTTTCTTCACACTTTGATTGACTGCAAAATATTTTTCTATGGTTATTTATTAGCTGGTATATATCTATTTCAATTTTAGATTCCCTGGACACAATCGATAATTGATGTACAATTCTTGTAAAGAGTATTTTTGTGCTTCTATGGTAAAGGCCTGTATTTCATTCACATTCAAGAATCTTTAACAAATAGGTAAGAAGACAACATGACAACAGAAAATGTCATAGACTTGCTGAAGGTCCCCAGCAGGAAAGAGTATCAACTCTACATAGACAATGTAAGTAAGGGGAAAATAGATCTAATGCCTTATTAGAGTTGGTGATCCAGGTACATTGAGTATCTTAGTTTTTTTGCACTAGAGGATGCTTTCTGGCTTCATTGCACACAGCAGGAAGAAAAATAGTGTATTTCTCATCATTTGCAGTTTTATGTTGTTTTGCAACCTAAGAACCACATGGGGTGTAAACGGATAGCTCTTTTCTAAGGAGGCATCAGAAGGCTTGCAATCTCATTGCTTAGAGTGAGAACAAAATATGAATAGAAATCTATCTGTTGGGTGCAAACTAGAATAACTTGATACAGTGTGGTGTGTCCCAGTAGTATTAAAAAAATCACATGATAATTATACAGCTTTCATGAAATATAAACTATATCTGATAGCAAGTGAACCAGTATATGGTAACAAAGTATATGCAGTGCCTACAGGGCATATTCAGATATGCTGGAAGAAGGACAAGAGGCACCGAATATGGTTTGATTAGGCTGCAACTTTATTTCTAAATGTCTGGGAGGATCCTGTGGATGAAAGTGTACAGTGCAGATATTTATATATACCTGGTGGGGCTGTCAGCCCTCCCATTTTACCCCATCTTGGTTTCCAGCCAACCTGCTGCTAGGCCTTGCCCCACTCCCCACTCACATGAGGTTTAAAGGGGGGATTGTAAAGGAGGTGGTGATTGACTCGCTGCTGTACCAGTCATAGGAACCTCAACTCCCTAGCTCCAGTTTCTGCTCCTTAAAATCCATTATCAATCCATTTAATGTGATCATGATTACTTTCCTGTGGAATACCTGCATTGGACACCTGCAAGTTGCAACATCACAGCCAATCTCCCTTTTTGTGTCTGCCCCAACAAAGCCCCCAAACCACAGTGGCAAAGATGAACAATTCTCACCTCGATTTGGCCAATGTGATGATGAGAGGGAAAAAATCCTTCCCAGTTTCCCCCATGAAAGGGGAGATTACTGTAAAGCACACAGTGGATCATGATGAACCTAGCAGTTCACAACTTTGCTGGATGCAAAGGTGGGAGCTGCTCTGCCTGGTACAGATAAAAGCTCTTCTTTCACCTGTGTAAACAGTCCCAGGTCTCATCTTGTCACCTGGTGGGGGAAATGCGTCAGTGTCCACACTTGGGCCTAGTATAGAGCTGACACTGCTCTGGCTTTCTAGCCCTTAAAGAGGATCACATCTTCCATAAAACCTGATAGTGGTACCAATGACTTAATATGTGGTGAGGTCATTACAGTTCTGCTAAACAGTTGGAAGTGTCCCACAAGTCCTAGGATATTTAATAAGTCAATTTAAAGCCATAATAAATATTCAATTCTAGAGGAAAATGAAAATTTGATAGAACCAAAGTTACATATGAAGAGGAAAAGGCCAAGCTGCATCCCAGCCCACTTTAAAAAACCCACCATTGAATCTGAAATGCCATAGTCAGCATTGAAGTAAAGTCTATGGCAGATGACTTACAAATGTTAATTGTAGAGAAAAAAAAGTATACCACACAAAGTATAATTCAACTCTGTTGGTACATTGTCATTCTGGCAATGAGTATACCAAAGTATGTTTCAGATTTAAATTAAACGGTTGCAAGTAAGCATTAAATAACAACAGAGACAGAGGGAAATATAGAGTGATAGGGAAGCAAGAAAAAGATACTGTATATTTTAAAATGTGTTTTTATATGAGCAATTGAGAACTGAGAAGAAATGTCTAACATCACTTTTGATTTACTCTGTGTTTGAAAACAGGTTTATAATGACTGAAAGGCTACTGTACTAAGCTTACAGATACATACACCCAAACCCAGGAGATGTTTACTTCACCTTTTCTTTCAAACGTTTTGGTTAAAGTACTTGTTATTAAAACACTGAACTGGAAATCAGAAGATCTGATTTTGAATTCTGATTTTGCCACAGACTTTCTTATATGCGCTTGAGCAAATAGTGTAGGCCTTGCTTACACAAATAAGTTGCACTGGTTTAACTTATATTATGTATAAACCAATTTAGTTAAATTAATGCAAATACCTGGGTAGACACTCTAATTTCAGGTTTGTTTGGTTTAGCTTAAATCCATATCCTATTGGCTTAAGCTAAATTAATATAAACCAGGTTTATATTGTTTTAAGAGTATCCACAGAGTCTTGTGTATTGGTTAACTAATTTGATATTAAATCATACCTATGGTTACATTGGGGTGAATATGCATGAAGACAAATCCTCAGTCTCTATATTTCTCATTTCCCCATGTATAAAATGAAGCTAACTATAATTTTTTACCTCTGAATTACTGTCTTTATCAATTTAGATTGTAAAATTGTGGGACAGAAACTCTCTCTTACGGTATGTCTACACAGCAACATTATTTCGGAATACACTACAAGCCTTTATTTCGAAATAATGGCAAGCTGGAGAACTTCTTACTCCAACTCATGGCAACCCTTATTTCATGAGGAGTAAGGGAAGTCAAAGGAAGAGTGTTTTTCCTTCGACTTCCTGCTGTGTAGACAGCACCAAAAGCCAAATTAAGCTATATCGACTTAGTTGACATAGCTGAAGTTGTGTAGCCGAATTCAACTTTAGCCCTGCTGTGTAGACGTACCCTTATTGTGATAGTACAGCATCCAATACCAGAGACCCCTGATCTAAATAATGGGCTCCCGATAATACTATAATACAAATAGTAATAATAATTTAGGAACTATATGGAATATTTCTTCAATGTGTCATATTTTAAAATCAATTCTGTGCTTTAACTCAAAGCTGAAATAACTTATCAAAAATCTATGGATTTCATGTACTCTTTCATACAGTTTTCTTAAAATTAAACCCCATTGCCTCATTCAATGTAATTTGAACAACAGAGCTGTGAAGTTCTCCAGCATACCTAAAACATTTACATTCATACCAAGTGGATATTTTTGGGAAGAGGATCAGCTGTCTGGAGCCCATTATGTCTCCTACCATTTGTATATATTTTTTGCAATGCTGGTTATGTGCCTGTGTGTGAGGGGAAGAAAGAGAACATTGCTTAGAGGCTTTGGTCATCACAGTGTATAACTCTCCCTTATTTCTAGTTGGAGTCTTCTGAATATCAGGTTCCGCTGCAGCTAGGAGCAGTGACCTTTTTAGGTTTTGATTCTGCTCTTCTCTGACAGATACAGGACTGAGACTTTGAAAGGGAACCCCCTCCTGTTCCATGTAAAACTCTTTGAATTGCCCCATCTATGCTTCTGAGGCTCCCCACTCATATGCCAGATACTTTGAAGATGAATACTCCATCATAAGGAAAACATGAAACAAACCTCACTCCCTTATGTCAGGGAGTACTGTAGAGATCTCAAAGCTGTTCTGTATGATGGTTGCTCTTTGGTGGGTGGGAGAACACAGGCAGGTTCAGCAGCCTGTCAAAGCATCAGAAAAAAAATTCACACCAGGACTAAATGTTGGGTGTGTGTTAGCTGAAGAAAATGGATTTGCAATACCTAGAATATTCAAGTACAGCAATACCCAATTCAAGTGAACTTTGGTGTGAAATTGGTTTAACTAGCAGCATTTATAATTTCTTCTCTTATTTATTGCAAAAGTTGTCTCACTCTTTAGGAACGTTGCACCAAATTTGCCCTTTCTGCCAAGGGTCTAGATGAACCTTTCACAGCACGTACCATGGCAGAGATTTTTTTTGGGGGGGGGGAAGGGGCTCAAATTTGGATGACTACACAGAGTTATGTACCCAAGTCCACTCTCAGCCTTAGTTGCCAAGTGCAACAGCTGTTTGAGATGGGACTGGACTGCTGAGTAACCATTTATATGTTGATCCTCCACATAGGAGGATTCAGTTATAGGGCTGGAGTAGATGACTGCAGAACAGCTCAACTGCCATTCCTTGCCTTGTTATCTGGACTATTTTCCTCTGTCCCCATGGAAATCCTCAACAGCCAGCCCAGCATGCTACAGCCAGGATTTTCTTTAATATTTTTAGTGCATCATTTATATTCTGAAGCAGGGAAGAGCCATTGAGTCTGAGGAGTTTGGAACTATGAAAGGGACATGAAGTCTATCTAATCTTTCCATCTCTGTGTATTTGCATGGTGCTCGTCATCAGAGTATCTGACTACGTTGTTAAAATCTGATAGTTAATTTCTTGTGGCCCAGGTGAGTGGTGAGCCACTGCCAAGTCATCATTGCCATCTGGTGATTGTTACAGGGCATGTGTGGAATGAATGGGTAGTTACATAATGAAAAAGTGATTGTCATGAACATGTTGTTTAAATTAATTCTGCTTTATCCAGAGGCAATGGCTAGTGATGGAACTGAGTGCAGGAACAGAAGGAGAGGAGAAACAGAGAGAGACACAAAATAAAAATATATCTTGCTTTGTGGAAAGTGATGTTAGCTTTCTTCAGCTAATCTGGCAATTTTTATGTGTAACTTTCCCTTTGTTCACACAACTTCTAAGTTTAAGGTAATTTCATCAGTCAAAACCAAACTTGCGTAGAATAGAGACAGCAAGCAAGCCAGGGATTGTATTTTACTTCTAAATCAGAAACAAAACAATTGGAATTAGGGCATGTATTTCTGCTTTCTCTAGCTTGATTAAATGAGCTTCAATAATACAAAAACATTGACATTTTAAAGTAAATGTTAATTTTTGACATGATGGATATGCGTCAAGTGACTATTAAAATAAACAAAATGAGTGACTCCATTCCCACCTGTCCCAGAAAAGTATCACTTTTCCGTTAAATCATAGAAAGAATACAATCATGCCTATCTTACTCTAAGTATCTACCTGTCCGTCAGTCTACTGAGGAATATAGATAGTTGGAATTTTGGTATTTTGTTTTCTCTGGGATGTTTTGACTTTCTTCACTGAGTCCTTTTCAGTTTTATTTGTGCCAGGATCTGGTGGTTTTAAAATTTACTAATTCTGGTGGAGATGTCTGAGTGTGAAGAAGAGGCAGTATTTTGATTTGTTGTGCAAGTCATGTATTGGTATCACTCTATTTATCTTTTCTAGTTGAAATATCTCAGTTGTTACTAGCTATATTTAGCAAGTGAACTCTCTCTCCTCTATCTGTTATTTTCTATCTGTGTCTGGCTTCAAGGGCTGGTGGCACACACTACAGTGGATAAATGCAAGAAAATCTAATAATGTCTTTCTAGTACAAACATTTATCTAGTAATATGTTTTATTTTTACTGTTAAAGCAAGTATATAATCTCTGCTCCATTGTTATAATTGGATTTAGAAGTGTATTTGTGCAGTTTCATTACATCTCTAGCATTTTGTAGATTTACTCAAGAGTATTTAATACTCTCATAATTTCTACTTGAAAGTATTTTTTCCAGTGTGTGTTCACTTTTTGCCCTGGATACATATTACACTGATTTCCCACTGAAAGCTCAAGAGGGCTAGGTTTACACTACAGGGTTTTTGCACAAAAACCCGCAGAACGTCCACACCTCAAGAATGTTTTTGTGCAAAAAAAAATACAGAAAATCGACAGGACAGAGGGTTTTTGCCAGTAGAGTTATTCCTCTCCCCACGAGGAATAACTCCCTTTTGTGCAAGAGTTCTTTTGCAAAAAGGTGCGTGTGGACGCTCCGCAGGGGTTTCTTGTGCAAAAACAGCCTATCACAAAAAGCACAGGCGCTCTGATGGCCATTCTATGAATGGCAATCCGAACTTTCTTGTGCGAGAGTGTCCATGCAGTGTGGACATTCTCTTGCTCAAAAGCACATCACTTTTGTGATTCGCTTTTGAGGTGTAGACACGCTTTTGTGCAAGTAGTTTTTGCAGAAGATCTCTTCCGCAAAAAGCTTCTTGCGCAAAAACCCTGCAGTGTAGACAAAGCCAAGTAGAACATATCGTGGGGCATTTTTCTCCACTGAATATGTAGTTGAGGATATACACTGTTTCTGTAGACAAGGCCTGATCCAGCTTGCACTGAAATTACTAGTCTTCTTTCTGTTGACTTCATGGGTCAGGCTAATAGGTTGTAAATTGCACACAGTATTGTAATATTTTCTGTATGTAACGTAAGAATCATTTTATCATTGAAGACACTGTATAACAACACCCAGTGAAGGTAGATAAAGAATAGCTAATAGTTTCCAGTTTTTCAGGTTTGATAAATTTATAGATATGTTTATGAAACTTTAATATTTTCTAGCTATGAAGTCAGGTCTCTGTACTGGTTTTTGACATATTGATTTTAACCAGCTCTTCTTGATAAATAGCAGAACAAGAAACTTCTAGTGAGTCTCTGTTACAGAGATTAAAGTGATGAATATTTCATGATTCCTATAAACAGATTATGGACATACAGCATATCCTGCTAAGCTACAACTGATAGAAAAATGGGGAAATGTTTATGAAAATGGCACCTTCTTAATTGTAAAATTGAAAAAGTAGAAAATTTTGGATTAGCATAAGGGTAAATTAATTCACCTTTACAATAAGCTATGATTGTAAGCAATCCTCTTTCTCCCATGCACTCAAAACTAGAAAATCTTTCAATTTTAGTGGAATTGTCATCAGATTACATTTCTATCTATTGACATATACAATATGTAGGGATTGCCAGTATTTTTCTTAATTTTGCAGTCACTGGATATCAATTACTCATTTGATATTAAATTAGTTTTAACTATCATGATTTACTTTTTAAGACATTATTTTTCCCTTCTGCAGGGCTGCCACTGTACTGATTAATGCTTTGCTGTTTTAGTGCAGTATATCTTCCCTTTAGGGGATTATTGATTACTGGAAAATCTCTAGCCTATCATGTTAGTGGAAGGTTACTGAGAGAGTGATGTGGGATCCGCCGTAATTGCTACTTAAGATTATGGGTGTCCTTGACGTCTAGTGTCCAGGTTTTAGATATGGGGTATTAGCATGGAGATGATGGTTTTGGGATCTATGGTTGAAGAGCTCATTGTGTGTTAGCTACATACACAGGTAGAGTGCCCATACTGGTTTGTTAGGTATATCAGTGATAGCAATATCACTATTTCCAAAGTTTTTCTGATTCAACCAACTGAGTGAGATGAAAGAAGATGGAAATTATGTTGGAAAATAGGGACTGCTATACTCGATCAGTCCAAGATTCCACCTAATCTTGGCTTCACAACATTTGGCATTTTTTCAATGACCTGCAAGAAAACATAAACTTATCACTGATAAAGTTTGCAGATGAAACAAAAATTGGGGGACTGATAAATAATGAAAAGGAGAGATCACCCTAGCTAATCAATTGCTTATTTTCCATGTCCGTTATTACCCCAAAGTCCAGGTTTCTCTTAGTGGTTAGTTGTGTTCTACACCTCATTCGTTTTGGACTTTTTTTCCTTCAGATTAGTCCACTAAGTATTAATCGAGAAACCTAAACCCTTCAGTGCCTAACTCCAACTTGTTCCAAAAACCTTTCAATACATGCTTGCCCTGTCACTGCCTTTCTTTTAGGACTGTCTCAGTCAGCTCACAAATGATGACTGTGTTTGGGGAAAGAATCTGAAGGGAACAGGTTAGTGCAGTAAGTGTGATGTCTATTAAGGATACCCAGCCTTTGAGGGAGATTTTCAATGACACAAATAGTAGGTCCCCAACTTCCATTGAAAGTCAATTAGGTGCCTAACTCCTTTAAAAATCTGTGCTGTTGTCAATAAGGGTCAGCCTCAGAGTTGTGCTGGATTCAGCATTACTTCTGGAATCTCAAATGTCAGTTCTGGCACATAGTGCTGCTAAAGGTCTATGGCTGCCCCAGGGACTTTCCTTTCTGATATTGACTTTGCATCAGCATGTGATGGATCATCATACTTTTGTATCCTGATTTATATTAATAAAATGAGCTCTATCTAGTATTATTATCCTTGAAAACAGAGAGCTGGAACAAGCCACTATGTTGTGCCTCTCTTAAATTGCCAATGCTCTATGCTGTGCTTTAGCTATGTGTTCACGCTCCAAGGTGTTATCTGTGATCTGGAAAGCCTGGCATGGCCCGGGACCTCTAACATAAAAAAATGCCCCCGTGACTGTAGCCCACTGCAGGACTTACAATTGACACTGGTTGCATTCACTGCCATTGCCTACATTTTAAATTGTTTGTGACCTGCAGCACAACACTCTTTTAGGATTTTGTTGAGTTTCAAGGCACAGCATAAGATGTAATTGTTTGCTGATGCTTTTCACTACAAGTAGGTGAGCCAAATAATTTATGATGGGAATTTAAGTCATTCCTGTAATGTACAGAGTATTTTGTTATTGAACTTTCACTAAATATAGACTTTTCAAATTAATTTTGTAAATAATTTCTTTAAGATGTAATGTAAAAGTGCCCAGATGCTGATATAAATGTCTAAATAAATGCAAGTTTTGCTGAAGATGTGTATTTAATTAGCATTAAAATTGTATTCATGCATCAAGGGGATATGCCTCATGAAAGGTGAAATTTTGCTTTTGGAAGCATATGTGCAACTTCTGCTGAAGTTTTGTCAGAAATTAAGTACTATTTTGCCACTTTAAACATATGGAGACAGCACTACATTTTTTTTAGAAATAACTCTGTGAATTAATTGCAAATTATTTATTAATGAAACAAATATTTAGCTGTCACATGGACCAAACAATCACATACACGTAATGATTTTTTTGAAAAAACATTTTAGTGTTTGTTTGATCCTCATGGCATTAGAAGCAGAAGAAAAGGAAAAAAAAGTATTTTGTGCCTGATTGGAAACTTGAAATGTCCGCACAATATCAGAAAAGAAGCATAAAATACCAAACGGCTGTAAAACTGGCAAAGAGATTGAAGAAACAGGAGAGTGCTGATGAGTCTGAGATAACCAAGAATGACTATGCAATAAAATATAAAACCTTTTGTTAGCATGATGCTGAGATTTCCAAGGGAAGTCATTTCAGATAAAAAAAAAAATCAGGAAGTGAAGGTTTTTATAGCAATGTTGACTCAGCCACACCCTGCACTCTGACAAAAGGATATGAATAGTAATAGAGAGGTAGCCGTGTTAGTCTGATCTTGCTAAAACAAAAGTTAAAGGAACATTTATAAAGCTCTTACGGTGTTGCAAACACAAAGGCTACAGCTACATTGTAGCCTTCTTCCGGAAGGCAAATGAAGCGTGGTGTGCAATATCGCCGTACTTCATTTGCATAATTAATTACAAGCCGCTTTTGCACAAGAGGCTTTTGTGCAAAAAGGAACTGTGTAAAAACCCTGTCTTGCTCAAGAGCCATTCTTCCTAATTTTTTCAGGAAGAACGGCTCTTGTGCAAGAGGTAGTTTTGTGCAAAAAGGAACCGTCTACACAGCTCCTTTTTGTGCAAAAGCCTCTTGCGCAAAAGCGGCTGCCAATTGACTATGCAAATGAAGCATGGCAATATTCCACGCCATGCTCCATTGGCATAAGCTTTTCTGGAAGAAGGCTACAGTATAGCCATAGCCAAAATGTTCTAAAACTGCAAAAGATTACTGGAGGATAGGGTCATAATTCAAATCTGGACAAACCAGAAAAATGGTCTGAGGAAATAAGGATGAAGTTCAATAAGACAAATGCAAAGTACTCCACTTAAGGAGGAACAATCATTTGCATGCATACAAAATGGGAAATGACTGTCTAGAAAGGAGTACTGCAGAAAGGGATCTAAAGGTCATAGTGGACCACAAGCTAAATATGAGTAAAAAGAGGCAACACTGTTAAAAAAAATCCCCAAGCCCCTCTGCCCCCCAAAACCCACAAACATCATTTTGGGATGCATTAACAGAAGTTTTGTGAGCAAGACAAGAAGTCATTCTTCTGCTCTGCTCTATGCATTGATGAGGCCTCAGCTGGATATTGTGTCCAGTTCTGGGTACCACATTTCAGGAAAGATGTGCAGAAATTGGAAACAGTCTAGAGAAGAGCAGCAAAAATGATTACAGGTCTAGAAAACATAACATGTGAGGGAAGACTGAATGAACTGGATTTGTTTAGTCTGGAAAAGAGAAAACTGAGAGGAGACATAACAGACTTCAAATACCTAAAATGATGTTACAAGGAGAACGGAGAAAAATTATTCTCCTTAACCTCTGATGATAGGAAAAGAAACAATGTGCTTAAATTGTAGCAAGGGAGATTTAGGTTGGACATTAGGAAAAACTTCCTAAATGTCAGGGTGGTTAAACACTGGAATAAATTGCCTATTGGGGTTGGGAAATCTCCATCACTGCAGATATTTAAGAGCAGGATAGATAAACATCTAGCAGGGATGACCTAGATCGTGCTTGGTCCTGCTGTGGGGGCAGGGGACTGGACTTGACCTCTCAAGGTTCCTTCTAGTTCTAGTATTATATGATTATTAATATTTAAAAAATAATAAGAAAAATAAATGCAGCCAATTTCCAATGTTATTTTTTCCACCAGATTCCTTCCATTTCTGGACTCAGTCTTTGACAAAACCACTCTAACTCTGAACTTAAATACATAAAAATACTCAGTGTGGAGCCTTGGTTTTTATCCCATTTAAGTGGTTGAAGATTGGTGAGCTTAATGGAGCCCTACAGGGTGACTATAGTGAACCCAGTGAGACTTTCTCCTCAGAACTGGCAGACAGTAGGCTGAAGCTCAGCATTTTTTAACAGGTAGTTCGATTTAGACGCTTTAACTCGAAATACCAGGTTCCTGCCGCGTGTAGACGCAGGTAGTTAGACTCGACTTGTAAATTTCAAAAAATGGCGACCGGCCGGGAAGACGCAAATCAAGCCCGGGATATTTAAATCCCGAGCTTGATTTGCAACTTCGAATGCCTACATTAGCCTCTGTTACCAAATTTGCCCAATACTCTGGGGTATGCTCATTTATCAGGGTTACCCTTATGGGACTGAGGGAAGGTTAACAGTTCTATCAGTGTGCTGTTGGTGCTTACTTGGGCTCTCATATGGAGCTGAATTCTCCCTGCTGCCAATTCCCCCTCCCACTGGAGCTCTCCTGCAGGAACTAGGTTCCTCAGGATGGGGTTCTTCCCACCTTAGCAACACACACAGACACTCACACCCACTAATCAGAGCACCTCTGAGAGGACTGGGTACTCAGCACTCACAAGCTGACCCCCTCATATGTCCCTGGACTCAGCTGGCTGGGTTTCACAGCAATGCCACACTGCACCCTCATGTGCCTTTGGACTCCGTGGGCTGGATTAAACAGCACTTTAAGCTGCCATCCTCATAAGCCCCCAGGTTCAGCACCCCCTATCCCCACTTTCACACCACAGTCATTCACTGGTAAACCACACGATGAGCAAACCCCACAGGATTTTGGGCACTACAGGGATCTTTTGCTTGGGTACAAGAAGCGTTGTTGCAGAGCGAATGGGGAAGCCAAAACAACACCCCTTAAGGAAGAGTGAGCAAAAGAGAAAGAAAGAGAGAGAAGCAACCAGCTTAACAATGAAAGTGATTTATTTCTGAGTAGTGAATAGATATCAAACAGTTACAATATTAAATCTAACAATTACAATATTAAATCTAAATTGAAGCTGATTACAAATGTTAGGTAACCATATAACAGTTTACACAGGGCAGGGTCAGGAGGCTATGCTTAGAGAGATAGTTGAGAGGGAGAGAAAGAGAGAGAGAGAGAGACCTCACCACTCCACGGAGCTTGCACTGATCGGGGTTCCCAGATGATGATGGTAGCCGGGGGTCCAGAGGGCAGGAGAAAAGCAGGACAGAGCCCCCAGCACGATCAGACAGGAGATGAAGAAGTCTCAATGGAACTGATGCAGTTTAAGTCCAGGTATCAGAACAGTTTTCTTGGGACAAGGATAGGAGTTTTTATAGGGATAGTTCAAAGAGAAAGAGGAGAGACAATAGAGACTGATCACCCCTGGTTATGGGTGATGTTCCTTGAAGGAGCTCACAATGCAACTAGGCAGTTTCAGTATTTTGGATGTCAATAGGATCGTTACTAGAATTGGTCTGATAATGACTAATTTGGGTGTGAGCAGGCCTAGGTTCATTAGCATCTGGAGCAGGGATTTCCCATCAGGCAGTGCTTCTCTGCTTTCGGTATCCCATAGTTCAGTGCGGTTCCTGCCTTGGAAGAGCTGCTCTCCATTCTGTATGCTAATGAGATGTCCCTCTGTTCCATCTTTAATGCAAATGAGGCTGGGGTGTTTCCTTAATTGTATCACCCTTGTCTGAAGCAGTTTAGGTGTGTCTTCCCCGGCCTTTTCATTGCTTTGTCTTTGATTCTAGCAGAGGCCTGAGGGAGGGGAATGGTTTTCCATGAGTGTCACTCCCTGACTCCCCAAGAGCACAAGGCTGACAGGTGACCATGTTCTGGTTCCCCAATAATCACAGAGCTGGTGGGTAACACCTCCCTAGTCCAAACTAGGGGGCTATTGTAGACATACTCTAGGAAATCAGAAACATGGTAGAATATGCATAAGGCTGGTTTACCTGAATTTGGAAGTTACAACACTTTTGCTGTTGCTACTCAATTATTTACTATCCTGTATGTGCATATTTGCATGGGATGTTTTAAGAGGAGTCTCTGAGGTGAAACTCCTGCAGTTTACTCAGAGCTAACACTGGAATATCCATTGTCACATCACAGCTAAGCAAAGTTAAAATGAAGATTTCCATTGATGGAGTGCTAGTGCACACACTGTGCTGGCAATCTTGTGTGACTGAGATGTGAAAAAGAAACTTAGTAAATGGAAACAGTGATCTTCATGGTAAGTCTAATTTCTTGAGAAATATGAGTTGCTAGGTTTAAAATTGTACTTATATCTATCATACTTTATATAACTTTATAAATATCCAGAGTGATATGAAATTAGCTCAACCCCATAAGCACGATTCCAAATTTTCCATAAAATGAAAATTGCAGACTTGATTTCAAGAGAACAACATAATATAAAATAACAACTTAATATAAAATAAGTTTTATGTCCTCTTGAAGGCAATTGTTCACAAAATCACCAGGTGAAATAGAATAAACTCGCATGAGTATGTTCAAGATGAGTATTCTGGATTGTAGGATAGGAAGTAAGTTGCTAGGAAGGAGGCATAATTCTCTTGAAGTGCTGAGGGGAGCCCGTGCCGGTGGAAGGGGAGAATTGTGCATAAGCACATGCTGACTGCTCCCATGAGGCCCACTGAAGCTCCACTGTGGTGATTTGGAGAGAAAGAGTGGGTAGGAAGCCATTTGTGCATCTCTGAATTCCCCCTTTCCCTCAAACTTATAGAACAGCATGGGTCAGGAATACAGCTTGAAGTTCTATTACTTTGTACTGTTCACTCTTCCTGGAGGGGTTTATGGGACAGACATAGTCAGTGAGCCTTTGGAAGTATGACTCAAAGCTCTCCGAGCCTGTGGAATGGGGCAATGGAGGGAAGCGAAGGGATATTAATGAAAGTGACCCCTGTCTCAGAGATTTTGAGGGTTTTAATAATGAAGGGAATTAAAACTTCTACTCCTTCCATGGTGGTGGCAATGGAGAAATGGGAAGGAAATGCATTTGACATTCATTTGACAAGGCAGCTTGGGTGAAAGTGATCATGAAATAATAGAGTTCACAAATCTAAGGAAGGGTAGAAGGGAGAACAGCAAAATAGAGACAATGGATTTCAGGAAGGTGGATTTTAGTAAGCTCAGAGAGCTGATAGGTAAGGTCCCATGGGAATCAAGACTGAGGGAAAAAACAGCTGAGGAGAATTGGCAGTTTTTCAAAGGGACATTATTAAGGGCCCAAAAGCATGCTATTCCATTGTGTCAGAAAGATAGAAAATATGGCAAAAGACCGCCTTGGCTTAACCACGAGATTGTGCATGATCTAAAAATAAAAAAGGAGTCCTATAAAAAATGGAAAGTAGGACAAATAACAAAGGATGATTATAGGCAAACAACACAGGAATGCAAGGGCAAGATTAGAAAGGCAAAGGCACAAAATGAGCTCAAACTAGCTACGGGAATAAAGGAAAACAAGAAACTTTTTATAAATACATTAGAAGCAAGAGGAAGACCAAGGACAGGGTAGACTCACTGGTCAGTGAGGAGGGAGAAACAGTAACAGGAAACTTGGAAATGGCAGAGATGCTTAATGACTTCTTTGTTTTGGTCTTCACCAAAAAGTCTGAAGGAATGCCTAACATAGTGAATGCTAGTAGGAAGGGGGTAGGTTTAGAAGATAAAATAAAAAAGAACAAGTTAAAAATCACCTAGAAAAGTTAGATGCCTGCAAGTCACCAGGGCCTGATGAAATGCATCCTAGAATACTCAAGGAGTTAATAGAGGAGGTATCTGAGCTTCTAGCTAGCATCTTTGGAAAATCATGGGAGACAGGAGAGATTCCAGAAGACTGGAAAAGGGCAAATATAGTGCCCATTTATAAAAAGGGAAATAAGAACAACCCAGGAAACTACAGACCAGTTAGTTTAACTTCTGTGCCAGGGAAGATAATGGGGCAAGTAATTAAAGAAATCATCTGTAAACATTTGGAAGGTGGCAAGATGATAGGGAACAGCCAGCATGGATTTGTAAAGAACAAATCATGTCAAACCAATCTGATAGCTTTCTTTGATAGGATAACAAGTCTTGTGGATAAGGGAGAAGCGGTGGATGTGGGATACCTAGACTTTAGTAAGGCGTTTGATACGGTCTTACATGATATTCTTATCAATAAACTAAGCAAATACAACTTAGATGGGACTACTTTAAGGTGGGTGCATAAGTGGTTGGATAACCATACTAAGGGTATGTCTACACTACCCCGCTAGTTCGAACTAGCTGGGGTAATGTAGTCATCCGCAGTTGCAAATGAAGCCCGGGATTTGAATTTCCCGGGCTTCATTTGCATGAAGCCGGCCGGCGCCATTTTTAAATGCCGGCTAGTTCGGACCCCGTGCCGCGCGGCTACACGTGGCATGGACTAGCTAGTTCAGATTAGGCTTCTAATCCGAACTAGCTGTACACCTCGTTCCATGAGGAGTACAGCTAGTTCGGATTAGAAGCCTAATCCGAACTAGCTAGTCCATGCCGCGTGTAGCCGCGCGGCACGGGGTCCGAACTAGCTGGCATTTAAAAATGGTGCCGGCCGGCTTCATGCAAATGAAGCCCGGGAAATTCAAATCCCGGGCTTCATTTGCAACTGCGGATGACTACATTACCCCCTCTAGTTTGAACTAGCGGGGTAGTGTAGACATACCCTTAGAGAGTAGTTATTAATGGTTCACAATCCTGCTGGAAAGGCATAACAAGTGGGATTCCGCTGGGGTCTGTTTTGGGACCGGCTCTGTTCAATATCTTCATCAATGATTTAGATATTGACATAGACAGTACGCTTATTAAGTTTGCAGATAATACCAAGCTAGGAGGGGTTGTGACTTATCTGGAGGATAGGGTTAAAATTCAAAATGATCTGGACAAACTGGAGAAATGGTCTGAGGTAAACAGGATGAAGTTTAATAAAGACAAATGCAAATGCTCCACTTAGGAAGGAACAATCAGTTTCACACATACAGAATGGGAAGCGACTGTCTAGAAAGGAGTACGGCAGAAAGGGATCTAGGGGTTATAGTGGACCACAAGCTGAATATGAGTCAGCAGTGTGATGCTGTTGCAAAAAAAGCAAACATGATTCTGGGATGCATTAACAGGTGTGTTGTGATCAAGACACGAGAAGTCATTCTTCCGCTCTACTCTGAGCTAGTTAGGCCTCCATTGAAGTATTGTGTCCAGCTCTGGGCACCGCATTTTAAGAAAGGTATGGAGAAATTGAAGAGGGTCCAGAGAAGAGCAACAAGAATGATTAAAGGTCTAGAGAACATGACCTATGAAGGAAGGCTGAAAGAATTGGGTTTGTTTAGTTTAGAAAAGAGAAGTTTGAGGGGGGACATGATAGCAGTTTTCAGGTATCTAAAAGGGTGTCATAAGGAGGAGGGAGAAAACTTGTTCATCTTGGCCTCTGAGGATAGAACAAGAAGCAACGGGCTTAAACTGCAGCAAGGGAAGTTTAGGTTGGACATTAGGAAAAAGTTCCTAACTGTCAGGGTAGTCAAACACTGGAATAAATTGCCCAGGGAGGTTGTGGAATCTCCATCCGTGGAGTTATTTAAGAGTAGGTTAGATAAATGTCTATCAGGGATGGTCTAGACAGTATTTGGTCCTGCCATGAGGGCAGGGGACTGGACTCGATGACCTCTCAAGGTCCCTTCCAGTCCTAGTATTCTATGATTCATAGAACTTCCTCTAACTTGAGCAGGTTAATCCTATTTGGGAGACAGTGGGACACCCTGTATTCCCTTCAGGATAAGGTTTGTCATAAATTAGGTGCAGACAAACAGTGGCACAACTAAAACTGGTGATGCACATATAAATAAATGAGGGTGTATCTACACAGCAGTGTTATTTCAGAATAATGGACGTTATTCCGAAATAACAGTGTAAGCGTGTACACAGCAATTCCATTATTTCAAAATAAATTCGAAATAATGGACGGTGTATTCCAACTTCTGTAAACCTCATTCCATAAGGAATAATGCATCTTCCAAAATTGCTATTTCAAAATAGCTGTAGTGTGCATGCTCCACTGCTGCTATTTAGAAATAGTTCCTCCTCAGGGCCATTCAGAGTAATTATTCCCTAGTGCTTCCTGGGGCTCTAAATTAAGATAGTGTGCCCACATTACCGGAGCCTGCCTTGGACTAATTTTAACGCTTTCCAGTAGTGTAGATGCACTAATTTGAATAATAAGCTATTTCGGAATATTTCTTCTGAAATTGCTTATTCTGAAATAAGTGTGCAGTGTAGATGTACTGAAAGAATAAAACCAGTTTCTGCTAGTGTTAAGAGTAGTTGCAATTAAAGCAAGTGAAAATAATTAATTCCTAATTAGTGTTGTATTCAGATATGGAAATATGCAACTGAGGCTACATCTAGACTACAGAGCTTTTCTGGGATACCAAAGGTATCCCGGAAAAGCTCTGCTACGTCCAAGGAACACGTCTATTTTTCTGAAAAAAATTGCGGAAAAGGAGACACTTTTTTCAGCATCCTTATAAACATCATTTTATGAGGAAGAAGGGATGTTCTGAAAGAGGATTTTTTCCCAAGATTTGTCCTCATGTAGATGGACCAAATGTCAGAAAAGCCTCTTTTGGAAGAAAAGCGAAAAAAGATACGCAAATTGTGGTTTGCAATTTGCGTATCTTTTCCTGATTTTTCTTTGTAGGGTAGACACAGTCTGATTGTAGCAGCACAAGGAATTTTACAGATGATAAAATTAATTTCCTGAGTCCTTTTAATAGTTTTAAAAGACATTCTATTCTGATAAATTACAAAGTAACATTCTTAGATCTAATGGAATGTTTATTTAGTCATAACTGGCAATTGATACATTTTGAGCTGGAGCTACAGTACCTGGGTTGTGATGAAATCATAATTTTAGAGGTGAGGGTTTTTTTTTTAATAGAACAATGAAGATATTACATAACTCATTCTTTTTAAGACTCCTGTTTTCATCTTTAGCTGTAAATGTACTTAGTAAGCATACATGCTTTATATATACATGTACCAAGTACCTTTAGCATTCATTGAAGCTTGTACTGAAAAAGAAATGATCTGTAAGTAAAGTTTAGAGATAAATATGTTTAAAATATGTTTCCTCAGTATTTAAAGGAGGATTTACATGCGCCAAAAACATTCTCTTACATCATACTTAAAATTCACTCACCTGTCCTGTGCTGTTCATAGTTTGCCTTATCTCTCATGTCAATTAAACATGTTTAAACAGGATTTGGATCCCCTAGCCAATCTTCTCTTTCATTTTTAATCCTGTGTTGAAGCATGAATATGAAATCAATGCTATCCCAATAGTATTCCTTACAACACACTTTGATATCACATATCCAGGGATTATAACTTTTAATTCAGGTTCAAACACACACACACAGACACATACACACACATGGCTGAATTGACAGATATTTTGTAAATGTCTAGTGCTATAGCAAGGGGAGTAGGAATAATGAAATCCAAACTAAAATTCCTTCATTTGCATCCTATTGAAGTCAATGGGAGTCAATGTAACTGTGTAGCTGGGCCCTAATGGACACACCCTTCTCCCATTCAAATCAGTTGCAAAGCTCCCACTGACTTCAATAGGAGCAGTATTCAATAAACGATCTTTTTACCAAGTTTGTTCCACTGTGAGAATAATCCTTCTAGTATTTTTTAAAATGGAATATCATGAGGAGATAAGAACCGGAGACTACATTTTTAGCGTATGAACCCTCACTAGCATGTGCTTGAGTTGCCAAGTTAAATCCACATGTACTGAACTAAAAATCAGAAGTTTCAGGGGGTAGCCGAGTTAGTCTGTACAGGATAAACTTAAAAACAACAAATGGTCTGGTAGCACTTTATAGACTAACAAAACATGTGGATGGTATCATGAGCTCTATGAAGTGCTACCAGACCATTTGTTGTGAACTAAAAATGACACTCAGGGTGTCTTGATGTGTACCACAAAGTTTTATCTATGTAATTCTTTGTGCTCAGAAAATGAGGTCACATTAGTACAGTTGCAACATAAATAGATGTATGTCAAAGAAGACAAATTTTCATATTTTCTTTTGGTGTTTGTAAGAATTCTCTAAAAGTTGTTAAATTCTTTCCTCTGTACTTAGACACTTTGCTAAAAGTTTATTTTTCATATACACCCTGCATAGTTTATTGTACAACTACTACTTAGTTCACGGCTCATTCCCCTTGATAGCCCCTCCATAAAAACTACTTTGGGTATAGATTCCTCCAAGTCAATGCTTTTGTGGCTGCTGAACATATGTTTTAAATCCTCATGATAACTCTTGTAAAAGTTTTGTTTTTAAAAAGCCACTGGACAGTGGCAGTGGCTAACTTTTCAAACTCCATTTCTTGACATTTTTAAATTAAATGTAAAATGTGGTTATAAAACTATCCTAAAACAGAGTACCCTTGATGATGTTTCTGAGGCACACTAACTGAGGTCACAGAAATTATTCTTTTAATTTCCTAATAATACTTGCTCTGCTTTAAGGAAAATGAATAAATACACTTAACTCCTACTTCCTTTGGTATAGAAATCCCACCCTGTCCAGTGTATGATGATTGTAAATCTTAGAAGTTCAGAAGATGTCATGCATCTAGAACTATTCCATTTTTTTTACTGGTTTGGATAATGGAATAGAGTATGCATATAAAATTTGCAGATGTCACCAGCCTGGGAAAGATTGTGAGCATTTTGGACATCAGGATTAGAGTTCAGACAACCTTGACATATTAGAAAATTGGTCTGAAATTAACAAGATGAAATTAAGTGAAGACAAGTGCAAAGTGGTACACTTATGGAGAATAACTGACTAGGTAGTACCATTGCTGAACAGATCTGGGGGTTATAGCAGATCACAAATAAATTATGAGTTAACAATGAGATGAGGTTGTGAAAAAGCTTAATACCATTCTGAGGTCTAAGAATGTATGACAAAATGAATCATCTTGCTCTACTCACCATTGGGGTCCAAATCTGGACACCACACTGTAGGAAAGATGTGGACAAACAGGAGAAAGTCCAGAAACAAGCAAAAATCTGTAAACTCATTCTATGAGGAATAACACCTATTCCAAAATAGCAATTTCAAAATAAGGCATTTATAGATGCACCACTGCTGCTATTTCAAAATAGCCCCTTACCAGGGTCATTCTAAGATATTCCTCCCCAATGCCTCCTGGGGCTCTAAATTGAGATAGGCTTACCTAATGTAGACGTGCTGCCTTGGAATAATTTTGAGGCTTCCATGCACTGTAGGTGTGCTATTTAGAAATAAGCTATTTCAGAATAACTATTCCAGAATAGCTTATTTTGAAATAAGTGTGCAGTATAGACATACCCATACTTAATGTTATGGGCCTATGCACAATGACCAGCGAGACTGACAGACCACACTAAGATATAACACAATACAATATATGTAATGAAGAGTTGTGAGCATTTGAGGAAAAGCCAGGAAGACTTGGGTTTTAGGGAATGATTTGGTGGACGAGAAAGGATAGAGGGTGAATGCACCAGGCAGGAGTGAGGACATAATGTAGAGTGAGAAAGGCAGCAGTAATGAGAGGGGAGTAAGAGGAGTGTAAAATGGAAGGGAGGGGAAAGAAAACAGAGTGTATAGTTGAGGTTGAGATTATGTTGATCCTTGTAGGATATTTAGATTATATTAACCTTTTAGCTGAAGGTGAGGAACTGAACTTTAATGGGGAAGGACAATCAGTCAGTGAATGTATCTGAGAAGCAGGAAATACATGGTAAAAAGTGAAAGGGGGAAGATGACTTTCAAAGTGGTATTTTGGATAGACTATATGATATAGGAAAGCAGGAAGTCGGAAGGAAGAAGGTTACAGTAATCAAAGTGACTAATGTGTGGGCCAAGGCTTAGCAGTGGGAGAAGTTGAAGAAAGGGGTGGATTTAGTGAAGAAGGAGAAAAACAGTTCATCTTCCAAGATCCTCTGTGCCATAAAAATAGAGTGACAAGTAAAAGATTATATCAAAAAACTCCAAATGAAGATATATTAACATGTTTGCTTGAGTGTGTTTGTGTCTCTGGATATGTCTACACTGCAGAGCTTTTGTGCAAAAATGGCTGTTTTTGCGCAAATACTTGCAGAGCGTCCACGCTACAAGTGCATTTTTGCACAAGTAAATTTACAGTAAATCGGAAGAAGAGAGGGCTTTTTGCGCAAGAGGTATTCCTCTTTCTATGAGGAATGAGCCTTTTTGTGCAAGAGCTCTTGTGCAAAAAAGTGTGTGTGGTTGGCAAATGGGTTTCCTGCACAAAAACAACCTATCAAAAGAACTACGGGAGCCTTGGTAGCCATTCTGTTAATGGCAATCAGAGCTTTCTTGCTCAACAGCGTCCATGTAGTGTGGACACGTTCTTGCGCAATAAGTTTTTGTGCTTCCGCAAAAAGCTTCTTGAGCAAGAAGCCTGCAGTATAGACGTACCCTCAGTGTGGTTCACATGTATGTACTTGTATCCTTTTTCCTGAAGAGCGGTCTCTTCTGAAATTAAAGAATCAGTCTAACAAATAGAAACTCTTTCTAGTTCATAAATAAATTATGGTACAGTTTATATTGGGTAATATAGAAAAAATTAAAATAATGTCCTTTATAGAATAAAGATAATTTTACGTCAATAAGCTTAGTAGAACAAATCTTCTTACAAATATGTTGTAAGAAAGAATCCAACAAAATAGATCTATGCCATTCTTTCCATGGTAAATATGAAACAAATTATGTAGTGTAATAAGAGAGCGATGGACATGATCAAGGAAGAGGCAGAAGGGATATTGGTGCATGGGATGAGAATTAACAACTTGAGGTTCGTGGATGATATAGTTATCATCAAGGAAGGTGAAGAAAAGCTAGCGAGAACGGTACAGGTGCTAAATGAAGAAGGGAAGCGGTATGGACTGATTATGAATATCGATAAAATGAAGACAATGGTATTTGGAGATAAGGAAATAGGAAGGAAGATCAGTGTAGATGGGATCGAACTAGACCACATAGAGAAGTTCATGTATTTGGGGAGCGACATGACATATGATTTAAACTGTAAGAAGGAAATAGCGACTAGAATAGCAAAAGCAAGAGTGAGTTTGAAGGCAATGGATAAGATCTGGAAAAGTAAAGTGATTAGCTTAGGAATGAAGCTGAGCATCTTGAAAACATGCGTATTTAGCAGCATGTTGTATGGGGTGAGACATGGGTGATAACGAAAGATTCGAGGAGAAGGATATTGGCATTCAAGAGGAGTTGTTATAGAAAGATCCTGAGAATAGGATGGATGCAGAAGGTCACCAACGAGGAATTATATAGGAAGATACAGCCAGAAGAGACCCTACTGCAGAATGAAAGTTACAGCTATTCGGGCATATCTGCAGAATGAACGATGAGCGAAAAGTTAAGGCCCTGGTATTCGGCATAATGGATGGTCCAAGCAAGAGAGGCAGACCCCACAGAGAATGGATAGATGATATAGTAGATTGGTGCGGAGCTAGTCTACAGAAACTAAGCCACTCTGCACTGGACAGGGAAAGATGGAAGGAAATAGTGAGGGAGGCATTGGACACCAACAGGCATTGAGCCCATGGTCGTTGTTGATGATGATGAATAATGGTGGTGATTAAGACACTGATCAGTTTTTCATGTGAAAGTACAGAATTTTAATTCTCGATAATATGATGCACTGCACATGGGCAGAGTCCTGTTGGAGTCAGTGTAACCATCTACCCATGTGCAGTACATTGAAAGATCAAGACCTTAAATATTTTGACTGAAAACTCTTAGAAACAGGCACTATTTCTTGTATTATGTTTGTGCACTGGTCATCACTGTGGGACACTGATCACTAACTGGGCCGCTTGATGTTAACATTACAAATAATAATAAAAAATAACAATATATTAATATTAAGTATTATTACTCATTTATTATTTTTAAAAATATTTCATCATTGGTGGTATCTGAATGTGATCCATTTCTAGTCAGATGTAGAAGCTACAGTACAATTATATGGCTAAAAGTTCCTAAGCATCAGAAATAATCAGTCAAAAGTTGTAAAGAAAATCAAGCTGAACACTGAGAAAAATTCAAAAAGATAAAAAAAGATTTCATTTTGGTAGTTCACTGTTTTTGCAGTTTGGCAGCTGTCAACATCTCAAAATATCATCTCACCCAAACTGTTGAAAGAAAGAAACCCTTTGATTTTTCCCTTGAGACTCTGAAGCTGAAAATGGACTCTTTGTAGTCTCAGCCTCATTTCAGACAGTTTTTTTTTTAACATTCTTGCTGGCAGGAACAAGTAATTCATAAGTGGAGCCTCTGTTAATTAAATATGTTTTATCATTTTAACTCCCCTTTTAAAATGAAAAACAGAAAGTAAATCTCTAACATTTTCTTCTTTATTACAAATCTTCAGAGATTAAACATCACATTTCTTGCATCATTAATAATGCAAATTAGTTTTTGTTTGGAGCTCTCATAAGTTTATAATTAGAAGTAAATATTTAATGCACATATCAGCAAATCAAATCATATATGGAAGTATTGTATTGTCTAGTTATTGGAAGTTAATGTAGAAAGATTGCAAGTACTGTAGTTTTTGTTTATTTAACCTTTCTCGGGATTGCATTTCTTTCACCAGAATGCTCTGTAACTTGTCATTAAACACTATTATATTCCTTTAGTATCTGTTTTTCTATCTTTACAGTAGCCATAGCATTAGGCATTTTCATAACGTTATTAAGTAAGGGTTAAGCGTATAGGTTAAGCATTTATCATGCTTATGGTTAAAAAAGTTCTTTAACTACATTTTGGTTTTGATTATTGGCAGGAAAGCCAGATAATTCTTTACAATAATATCTAGAAATTTGTTGATTTTGCATCAGTTTTTCTTACTTTGCTCTAAGAAGAAACAGATTGCCAAGAAAGATTAAACTTTGGTGATTAGTATAGATCTTCCTGTAATTCCTTATGCAGGTAAGTGTAAGACAGTAATGAGAATTCCTGACTTATTTACTTACTAGCACAGGGATATGCTGTAATTCACGGATGGATGGTATAATGTTGTGTCCAGCCCTTTGTTTACTTGGGCACTTTCTCTTTGAACATTTTGTATCCCTTCAAAAGGATACTTCTGTTGCAGAGTAATAGTTCAGCGCTGGATTGTATACAAGATAAGGTCACTTGTGGAAGTGCTCACCCAAAACTTTTAGAAGTTCAACAGGATGAATGAAGCCTTATTGCCATATGATCATTGGGCGCACAAACATTTGCTGTGCCCATGGGCGCCCATCAATTTCTAATGATGCGACAGATCTGGAAATTCAGTTGTTGCTATTGTGTGTTCTACAACGTTTGATGGAACTATTTTATTTATCAGACTGAATTATACAATTATAATGCAGTTATACAGTTTAACTCAGACTTGATATGTTATTGTTTTGAGTTAATAATAAGTATAATCTCACTGCTATATCAATCGGGGTGGGTCCTCACACCACACACAGACACGCTCGAACTCTGCAAGCCAAACACAACCACTCTACAGTGACATCTGTGCTTTCTATCACGACTCAATTTATTTTTATTGCAGGGATAACATAACAAAAATAATAAGTGTTATGTTATCTTGTGCATGAAATCTGATAGTGAAAAAAGACACAAGAAAAAGCGTTTTCCCATGATAAAAAATTTAAATAGATCCATTTATCAATGTGACAGAGAGAGCTGATTTGATCCGGGAGTTAAAACATTTGAAATTTGAGTGAGGTATTTTAAAGAAAGTAGAGAATGTGCTACAGATATGCTGATTTTTTTTTTTTGTAGAATATTAAACTAAAATAAAAGATATTGACAAAGCAAAACATTGTTTATATCTTCCAATCTAGTTGATTCTGGAGAGTATTAAACACTTTATTTCCTCTTTTGTGGGAACCCCTTTTTTTTCTTGTGGCTTTTGCTATTCCATGCCAACAAATTCACTTTTATACAAGACCTTAATATTCAGATAACTTATGCTGACCAGCACAATGTAGAAACGGGACTGAGTGCATTGTTTGCTCACATAATAAATGAGAGTAGGGTAGTTTTAGCTGTTGAATTGTTCATATTGGACCTTAGGGTCCTAGTTAGAAGGGGCAGAGGACTCAAGTATCTCAGAAGCAAGCAAGCAAGGAAGAATTGCTTTTTTCGAGTGTGTCCCTTTCCTCAGGTGGCAGTGGGAGGATTTCCATGCCGGGGATATGTAGGCTTTAGAAGGAGAAGGATAAATTGGGAGGATGGAGTCTGTGAGCAGCTGTTCTTCAGGACAAGCTCTCCTTAAACATCAGCAAGTTTTGGAGTGGGAAAACACATGGTAGTTAATGCTGCTTGCATAAAGCAGCCTAACTCTCTTCTGCAACTTCGATTTTTCTCAGAGGGGCAAGTTTGCAGCTGTAGGGGAGAAAGCCAAACAGCTGCATTTCCCCAGGGGAATAGTGAGGCTGGGCAGCAGTGCAGAGGGGAATATATATATATACCCTCTTTACAAATGACCTAAGCAACAAGGTGCTGCAACCTGATTTTCCCCTAGCTCCTCAGACTGCACGTGGTCACAGGCCATACTCCTTTATGCAGCTTTTGTTTTTGTCTTGAAATGTTCACAGAGTTTGGACTATTTTCCTTCGTGTAGATTTTCCCCAAAAAGGAACATATAGGACATTACTACTTATCGTCCACAGTATGTGCACATATATACTGGCTTTTCCAGCAAATAGCCTACCAGTTTGGAGGAAGGGGAAAACATTCCAAACAGAGTCTTATCTGGCCCTCGCTTTTCCTGCTGTGACAATACCTAGGGTATTTGCAGGCCCCCTCTAAGGGGAAATTATGCTGTGCAGTCACACATCTCCCCAACCAAAATAACTGGGTTACTTCTATACCTTTTTAGTCTGATTTACTCCCTTTCATGCTGTTGAGTTGATTATAGGGCCCACAGGCAAGGAAAGATAACGTCGCTGTCAATGTGAGTAATGTGCAAGTATGAGGAGTGGGAACAGACCACAAGCCAAAGTAAGGAAAGAACATGTTAAAAAATATTTAGGTAAATTGGATGTATTCAAGTTGGCAGGACTCATTTTAGGGTGCCTAAGGAACTAGCTGCCCTAATCTCATAACTCTTAGCAATTATCTTTGAGAGCTCATGAAGGATTGGTGAGGTCCGAGCCTGGAGAAGAGCAAACATAGTACTTTTTTTTTAAATTGGGGGACAAAGAGGACCTGGGGAATTATAGTTCAGTGAGCCTAACTTCAACACCTGAATAGATACTGGAACAAATTATTAGACAGCTTGTAAGCACCGAGAAGATGATGTGAGTATAACGAATAGCCGGCATGGATTAGCCAAAAACAAATCACAGTAAACTAGACTAATTTCCTTCTCTTACAGGGTAACTAGCCTACTGGGAAAGAGGAAGTGTTGTACATGACATACCTCAATTTTAGTAAGACTCTTGACCCAGTTCCACATGATATTCTCATAAGCAAACTAGAAAAAAGTGGTCTAGATTAAATTACTATAAAAGTGGGTGCAAAATTAATTATAAGTCCATATTCAATGTAGTAATCAATGGTATGCTATGAAACTGTGGGATGAGAAGGTCGACATATCTAGTGGAGGCCTATAAGGGTCTGTCTGGGGTCTAGTACTGTTTAATATTTTCATGAACAACTTGGATAATAGAATGGAGACCATGTTTTTAAGATGTATGGATGACATCAAGTTGAGAATAGTTGCAAGATTTGTCTAAGATACGATTAGGAAAAACTTTCTAAGTATCAGGATTGTTAAACACTGGGGCTACGTCTACACTGCAGAGTTTTTGTCAAAAATGGCTGTTTTTGTGCAAAAACTTGCAGAGCATCCACAATACAAGCACATTCTTGTGCAAGAAAAAGTACAGTAAATTGTAAGAAGACGGGGCTTTTTGCACAGAGTTATTCCTCTTTCTATGAGGAATAAGCCTTTTTGCTCAAGAGCTCTTGCGCAAAAAGGCATGTGTGGATAGGAACCATTGCTAAAATGGCCATCAGAGCTTTCTTGCGCAAGAGAGCATCCACACTGTCGTGGACGCTCTTGAGCAAAAGCACATCACTTGCCCAAGAAGCCTGCAGTGTAAATGTAGCCTGGGATATTTCCAATAGGCCGGATCAGCTGGCATCTCAAGGTGTCTTCCAACCCAGAGGGCCCGATTTGATACTTCTGTGGCCCATGTCGACTTAGGAAGACTATGGAGAAACATAACTAGAATTATCCATTTTGCCTTTAAACACTCTGACACATGTCTCTGTCTAAGTATTTATCTCACTCTCATTACCATGGAATCTGAATACATGTTGAACCTCTCTAGTCCGGCACTCTCCAGATCTGACTGGTGCCAAACCAGAGAATTTGCCAAACCACAGGAGGTGAGTATTGTCTAGCAGCATTACCAACACTTCCACTGCTTATCGGGGTCTCAGAAGACATTTAGAGGTAAATTAGAACTAAATAACAGCACAGAACATGGAGAACCAGGACTGGTGTCTGTAAACAAACTTAATGGGTCCATGGGAAACTTGGCTACATCCTTGATAAGTGGACATCCATCTTACTAAAATTATTCCAGACCACGGATGTTGCCAGACCAGAGAGTGCTTGATTAAAGAGGTTCAACCTGTACCTTTCAATCTAGATATCATACCTCAGGTGAAATCTGACCCTGGGCAATGTGGAGGTGGGACCTCAGCTCCGGGCCTGCTGGAGGGGGCAGAGCCTCAGGCAGAAGGGGTGCAGATAGGTTCATCCAGCTCTCAGTGTTGCTGGATAGTACCATGCCTCCTCCAAGCAGCTTTCAGCAGTGCCTGAATAGTGCTGCTCAGGGCTCTGGTGGCATTTTAAAGGGCCCAGACCCTGGCTGCTTCTGCTGCCACTGTAGCGACAGTGGTGGCCTGGAGCTCTGGCCCTTTTAAATCACTAGGCCCCAAGGCAGCTGCCCCCTTTCTCGCCTGTAAGCAGCTCTGATCATATCTCCTAATTCATAGGGTACAATAGTGAAAAAATGTTCAAAGCAGATTTGCTGTAATATGATATTTTCAATTTCATAAGCCCTGATCCAGCAAAGCACTTAAGCATATGTATCATTTTATACATGTATGTAATCCCATTGAAGTAAATGGACTACTCACATACTTAAAATCACATATGTGCTTAAGTGCCTTGCTAGTTCAGGGTCATAAAGAGTTGGTGTTTAGACTGTGTATACTCTTTTAGAGACAGTTTGGTGCTAATTATTAAACTCTTATTATATTTTATATTACAGCAGGACCTAAAAGCTCCAGCCAAAAATGGTCCTCCACTAATACATGTATAATAAAAGACAGTCACTGCCCTAAAAAAGATTACAGAAAAATAGGCAGGACAGACAATAGGTGGAAGGAGAAACAGAGGCACAGCTGTGTGTGCAGTAACTAACTCAAGGTCACACAGATCAGTGACAGAGTCAGTAATGGAAAGCAGGTTTCCAGTATGGTTGCCATCCCTCCAGGATTGACCTTGAGTCTCCAGGAATTAACGATTCATTTTTAATAAAAGATGAAATCTCCAGGAATAAATCCAACCAAAACATCAACCCTAAGTTTCTAGTACCCTAACAATTAGACCACACTGCCTCTCTTTTTGTTTTCTGATTCCAAAATTAAGTCTTAATTTAAAATTGACTCTTGATATGAAAAGGTGACTGACAATTACAATAAAAATAAAAGTAAATTGTCAGGCCCAATTCAAATTGTGTTCTCTCAGCATCTTTGCAATCTGTCCAAATATGGGAGGAAAGACAAAGAACTCTGATTTCTCTTTAAAAATGTGGGCATACATTGGCCTAGATTTAAATTAGAATGATTTGCTTGTATTGTATGTAAAGTCAATCTTTGCAAATAACCCATGTCCACTAGGGCATGTGTATTTTGGGTCTTGTATAGTTTTGGTGTCTGCTAAATACAATGAAATTTGATAGCACACAGAAATACTCACATGGAATGTCACATTTTTTGTATGTACTTCTCAGATATCCATAAAAGAGTTTACACATTTCTAATTACTCATTCAAAAAGAGACTCTACAGCACTTTTAAAAGAGAGCCAATTTTTTCCCTGTGTGTTCTGTTTTTACAGCTTGCGGAAAGCTTATTTAATGAAAGTTAAAGTAAGCAGTGAAAGTCATTTCTGAGAAAAGACTGACAGATATGAAACCCCTTTTCACACTTCAGAAGAGGTGGAGATAGTAGACATAAAACCTTACAACTGAATAATACTCTATTCATCTTAAGCTATAGACTTATTAGTGGCTGAACCATGCTATGCATTTTAAGGAGGCAAAGAAAAGTATTTTAAATTATTAAATCCATGTTTCATAGTTGTTATGTAAACTGTGTGAAAATGAAAAGGTCGGGGAATGTCAATGAGAAAAGTGCCTGTATATTTCCATATAGAATTGACAATTCTTTTAAATTATTTGCTGGTAACATTTGGAACTGAGTTAGTTGGATGGTTAGCTGAATGATGTATGAATAACATACTCTGTTGTTAGAGAGCATTCCTCTGGAAACAGGAGTATGAATCTTAGGTAGGCAAAAGAAGAAGCAGTGCATATCAGGTAAGATATTAGCCTTAAGAAAAGAGAGCTGGTTCATCTTGTCTATCCCAAGTCCTCTAAATGCTATGAAGAGACCTAAAAGATTTGCTTTAATATGCAAACAAGG
Organism: Pelodiscus sinensis; assembly: GCF_049634645.1. Taxonomy (NCBI): domain Eukaryota; kingdom Metazoa; phylum Chordata; order Testudines; family Trionychidae; genus Pelodiscus; species Pelodiscus sinensis. The sequence goes on from NC_134723.1 coordinate 16,587,408, forward strand.
TATCAGTTACAAAAATCTTGGTGAAAACAGCAAGAGTACAGCTAAATTATGAAACTTAGAGGTTAACAAGAAATTGCAACTCTGGTTAGCATAAATGTGTATGCCTCTTGCAGATAATAATAAGCAGTCAAGTGTGCGTCTTTTAAATATTGTGAGGCACCAAGATGCTATGGCAATTGTTGCTATATACAAATGCTTATATCAGTGAATAAATAAGCAAACAAAACAAAGTGAATTAAAGAATCTAAATGCTAAACTCTCTGCATTCTCTTGCCATTGCAGATTTTTCTTTATGCAGTTAGGTCTAGCTAATTACACAGAAATGAACTGGAAAAGGTATTAATCCTTTTGTATAGCGCTTTGTCCATAAGCACCAGACCCTATTCCTATTGAAGGTTTGCCATTGATTTCAATGGGAGAAGAGTAGGGCTGCTTATCTTCCCAATCAACGAGAGATCATTCATCCAAACTGTGGTAGACCTCCGTATAACAGGCATGGTGAAGAAAAGTGACCAAGCCATTGTAGTTTACATGAAAATGCAAATATTTATTTTTTTTATTCACTTTTATGTGACCCTAATACAACCAATCTCATAAAGCTCACTCTTGCACCAGATTAAAGTGGAGCCTTCATAGCATGTTGTAGTTGTTCATAAATCACAGTGACAGTTTGTTACTGTTCACATTCTGATTTTTATGTTAAAGGTTTCAGTCATTAAAATGCACAGTGTTTTAGTCCTCGACAAATTATGCTGCATGGTTCTTTTGTATATATTGCATTTGTAGAAAATAGTATGTGTGCAGTATGCTGTTTGAAAGCTGATACACATGGTACCATTAACTAATATATTAACGAGCACTTTAGCTACATGCTATCTAATATACAAGAAATTCTCTTGAGTATTCACACAATGTAGCAAAAGTACTTATCACACCAGTTTGTGAATTCCCAATGTTTACCTTAGATGTCTACTTCATCTCAATTCAAGATATTCTGAATTGTGAATGTTTAGATTTCAGGTACAGATCTCAATGACATGGAAAGTGCCTTGATTTATCAAACTCTGTAGACTCACAGCCTTGCTTGTATTATGAACAATTCCAAAATCTTATTCAGCTTGCTCTGCTGTTCCAAATGCATCCACTGATCCTGCATTCAAATAGTTAATTTGTACTATGTTCTGTTAAAGAAAAGGAAAACTGTCACCCTGTCATTTTAGAGTCTGACACTAAGCTTGTCAAAAGAGACAGCTGTTAAACTGAATTACTGTTGACATGCAGAGAAATGGCCCTTGCCAGATGTAAAGGACATCTGCAGCAATGAAGTGGTACAGGGTGGGTTTTAAAATGTGGTCATACTGGTATTTGAATAGAATGTCTATGGCATTAAAACATGGTCTTGACTCAGTTTAAGGCAACAAACCAGTGCCAGTGAGAATCACAAAGAAGTACTGATCTGTTGCTATATCCATAACTTATGCATAAATATGAAAACAGTGCAGTTTTTAAGCTATTAAGCTCTTATCTTGTATCCAGGAGGATGTGGGTTTAAAACACAGCAGGAAATATTTTATATTTCAGGTCTTTGAATATATGGATAGGTGAGGTATAAATTCGTAAGGTGGATTATACAGAGAATGAATAGGAATAAGTCCTCTTGTCTTCTTGCTAACAACTGTTCAGACAGGAATTGCAAGAGGCATTAAGCTCATGAAGAGTGTACTGGATATGTCTAGCCAACGTCTAAGATAAGGCTCCTTCCATATATATGTGTATGGAGAGGTTCGGGGGAAGTTGTCTTTGTAGAGAAAAGCAAATAAATGGAAATAACTATATGGGGAAGCCTGTACAATTTTGTCTGAATATTTTAAGAAGATCCGCACAAGAAAAAAGTTAGGATACCAAATTCATTTTGTAAAAAAGCAGATATATTATGAATATTTTATGATTTCATGATTGAACTAGCTGTGGGGAATTATGCACATCATATAAATCTGTGGTTCTTTGATTTGCATTAATTTAGGGCAGAAAGAAGACTGTTTGGGAAAAATGCATCAGTTAAGCAATTTCGCTAAATGTAGAAAAAATTAAATGTTGCAAGCTAACATTTACATTCATTATGAAATAAAATTGATGTTTGAAGCTTAAAAAAATGGAGGCCAAGCATTATCTGAATATGTTAACAGATCATATCTTGATGATTTATTTATATCTTTAGTGGTGGCAGAAACCAAAGAGTTTGCCATCTGCAAGGAAGAAGAAAAAACAACATTTCTAAACCAGATGGGAAAGGAGGAGAGGGAATTGCCTTCTTCCAGAAAAAAACTTATGTTAGGGAGGAAAACTCCTCAGAGTGGGTTGTGTGGGAGGAGACAGGTTTGGTTTTGTCATGGAAGAAGCAGAGAATTCTGTCCCCAAACTTCATAAGTTCCCATATACTTTGAAGGAACAGGGCTATCCACACAGTGTGAAAGCCTGTAACCTCAAGACATCCACATCACATGCTGTCTATGCTACACTGGCATTTTTTTCAGAGGGGTAGCTGTGTTAGTCTGTGTAAGCAAAAACACAGAAGTGTCTTGTGGCAGTTTGAAGAGTAGCAAATTCATTTGGGCATAAACTATTGTGGGCTAGAGTCCACTTCTCAGATGCATAAAGTGAAAACTTCAGTTTGGTAGGGCTATATACACATACAAAGAAGGGAGTGTTGCATTAGTATGTGGAGGACCTGAGCTAATGAGGCCAATTCAATCAGGGTGGATGTGGCCCACTCCCAACAGCTGATGAGAAGGTGAGAAAGCCAAAAAGGGGGGGGGGCGGATAATAATTACTTTCTATAAAAACAACAAGGAGTATGGTGACATCTAAAGACTAACAAATTTATTAGGGGACTAGAGAATAAGCTTTTGGAAGCTACAATTCACTTCCTAGGAAGGAAGGAAGAGGTGTGTGTATGTGACAACAGTGCTAATTAAAACAGAATGGATGTAGCTCATCAAGAGTGGTGATCAAGTCATCTGTTGAAGTTCGTTTTACCTAAGAAAGGTCATGACCTAATACATTTGTTTTTAAGGGCTTGTCTACACTGGGGAGTTATTTCAGAATAATCTCCTATTTCAAAATAACAAGGTGGGCATCCACACTACCAAGCCTGTTATTTTGCATTAATGGGCTTGTTATTTCAAAATAATAACTCCTGGTTGTGAAGAGGAATAAACTTATTTCAAAATAGTTATTTTGGGAGTTACTATTTCAAAATAACTTATTTTGAAATAATCTGGTAGCGTAGACAAAGCCTAAGGTACCGCAGGATGGCTCCTTGTTTTTCAAGCTAAAAATTAACATATCTACCCCTCCAAACCTTTTTTGTGGTGAGAAGGTAAGAGTATCTGAAAGGGAAATTACCTATTGTAATGTGAGACCCACTCCATATGTTTATTTAGATCTTAGATCGGGTGTCAAATTTGCAGATCAGCAAATTCCAGATCAGCAGCTTTTCTCCAAGTTTGTTTTTGAAGTTTTTCTCCTAGTTTGTTTTTGAAGTTTTTCTGTCTGAGAATGGAAGAAAGCTAGCCACTCCTAGTCTCTGTTCAAATCCAGTCTGATAGTGTCAGGTTTGCATATGATTTCCAGCTCTGCAGTTTCACACTGCGCTCTGTTTTGAGGGTTTTTTTGGTTCAAGTGTGGCAACTTTCAAGTCTGTTATTGAGTGTCCAGGGAGGTTGAAAACTTCTACTGGTTTTTGAATATTACTGTTGATGTCTGATTTGTGCCCATTTATTCTTTTGTGTAGAGGTAGTTCAGTCTGGCCAAGGTACGTGGCAGAGGGGCATTGCTGGCACGTGATGGCATATATCACATTAATAGATGTGTAAGGAAATGAGTCCCTTATGGTATGGCTGATATGGTTAAGGTCTGATGGTGTCACTTGGGTAGATATCTGGACAATGGGGTTGGTTCATGGGTTAGTGTTTCTGTAGTGTGGTGAGTAGTTGGAGGTGAACATTTGCTTCTGGTTGGGGGACTGTCTGTAAGCAAAGACTGACCCATCTCCCAAGTTCTGTGAGAATAAGGAAGTTAACATGTAGGATAGGTTGTAGATCCCTGATGATGTGCTGAGCTGAAGAGGTTTGAGCTGGAAACTATAGGTAATAGCCAGGGCATTCTGTTACTTTCTTTGTTGAGTCTGTCCTATAGCAGGTGACTTCTGGGTACCCACCTGGCTCTATCAATCTGTTTCTTTACTTCCCCAGGTGGATACTGTAGTTTTAAGAACACTTGATCAAGATCCTCTAGGTGTGTGCCTCTCTCTGAGGGATTAGAGCAAATGCAGTTGTATCAGCATAGAATCATAGGGCTGGAGGAGACCTCAGGAGGTCATCGAGTCCAGCCCCCTGCCCCACAAGGCAGGATCAACCCCAACTAAATCATCCCAGCCAGGGCTTTGTCAAGCCAGGACTTAAAAACCTCTAGGGATGGAGATTTCACCACCTCCCTAGGTAACCCATTCCAGTGCTTCACTCCCCCCCTTCCTAGTGACATAGTTTTTCCTAATATCCAACCTGGACCTCTCCCACCGCAACTTGAGACCATTGCTCCTTGTTCTGCCAACTGTCACTACTGAGAACAGCCTCTCTGTCCTCTTTGGAAAGCCCCTTGAGGAAGTTGAGGGCTGCTGTCAAACAGGGCTGGCCTTACCATGAGGGGAACTGAGGCAGCCGCCTCAGGTGCCAGACTGTGAGGGGGTGCCACTAAGACCCAGAGTGTAGAAAATTGTGTCTGCTGCTGGTGCATAAGTATTCTCTCTGCTCTAGATGCACAATACCATAAGAGCAGTAGAACAGGAAGAAGGCAGAATTGAGACCTTTCAATGTTTTGGCCCAAGCGAGAGGGTATGGGGGCGTCATTTGAGCTCCCCGCCTCAGGTGCCATCCTGTTGTGGGCTGGCCCTGCTGTCAAATCTCCCCTCACTCTTCTCTTCTATAGACTAAAGAAACCCATACCCTCAGCCTCTACTCGTAGGTCATGTGCTCCAGCACCCTAATCATTTTATTGCCCTCCACTGGACTTCTTCAGTGTGTCCACACCCTTTCTGTAATGGGGGCCCCAGAACTGGACACAATATTCCAGACGTCCACCAGTAATGATTAAAGGTGCATAATCACTTCTCTAGGGCTGCTGGCAATGCTCCTCGTCATATACCCTATTATGCCATTAGCCTTCTTGGCTACAAGGGCACACTGTTGACTTAAATCCAGCTTCCTATCCACTGCAATCACCAGGTCTTTGTTTTCTGAATGATTTCTTAGCCAGTCAGTTTCCAGCCTGTAGCAGTGGTTGGCGTAGTGAGGAGGATTTACTGTCAAGGCGTTCAGAAAGGTCGATGATGATAATCAGAAGGCTGCTTGCATGTGTGCTCAATGATGTGGGTCCAATGACCACAGTAGTCCCTGACAGGGCCCTCAAAGACCACAAATCAGATACGGTATGTCTACACTGCCACCCTAGTTGGAACTAGGGTGGCTAATGTAGGCATTCGAAGTTGCAAATGAAGCCCGGGATTTAAATATCCCGGGCTTCATTTGCATCTTGCCGGGCGCCGCCATTTTTAAATCACCGTTAGTGCGGACTCCGTGCCCGCGGCTACACGCGGCACGGAGTAGGTAGTTCGAATTAGGCTCTCTAATTTGAACTACCGGTACACCTCGTTCCATGAGGAGTAATGGTAGTTCGAATTAGAGAGCCTAATTCGAACTACCTACTCCGTGCCTCGTGTTGCCACGGGCACGGAGTCCGCACTAACGGGGATTTAAAAATGGCAGCGCCCAGCAAGATGCAAATGAAGCCCGGGATATTTAAATCCCGGGCTTCATTTGCAACTTCGAATGCCTACATTAGCCACCCTAGTTCGAACTAGTGTGGCAGTGTAGACATACCCATAACGACCAAAGGTGCCCGGCCAGGATTATTGTTAAATGAAGTACAGTAATAGTTGTCAGTAGACTCTGCCAAATCGCTACACACATGTAGTTACAACAGTGGCCTCAGCACAACCAGTGGGAAACTTCCACTGCTCCCCTGCTGGACAAAGACAGTCCCCCCAAGATACCACTTTATATACAGGTACACACAAGTTACATAGGTTGCCACCCTCTGACATTATCAGGTTACCACCCTCTGATGCTTCTTAGATGCCACCCACCACCCTGTACCTCGCAATTTGATTAGAACATCTCTATCCATCATGTCATTTTAGACCCTTTCCTGAACCTGGGTCAGTATCTGTAGGGAGTGGGTACCAAGGTCTTTTTTAATGAACTAGTGGTACCATGTGCTTTTAACTTATGACCAGTACCAATTACTGTTCCACACCTGGGCCTATTACTATCTAGTGTTTTACACTCTCAGTCCTGTTTGTGCCAAGTTCTCTGAGCAGGGGCCTGCCTCTTGCTCACAGCTTAGCTTTGCTTTATGTTAGCCAGGTTTTATCTGTTGTTAGCTGGGCTTCAGGCCGCACACCAGGCCTGTGCTACTTGGGCTTTGGTTTTAGGTCTTTGTCTTATTACACTTCAGATTCTTCCATCCCAAATACAGGACTCTGCCTTTATCCTTGTTGAACCTTATCTTATGGATTAGCTGTAGACAATGGCTCATGTGATGTGTTTTGGATGAAAGCTGGAAGCATTTAAGTAAATATAGTAGAGTCACAGGGTAGGCCCCCTGTCGTGGGATAAACCCCTCCCCCAATGGGATTAGTCCCAAAGTTCACCTCCCTTTATCATGGCAAATACAGCCCCTCTGGGCCTAGTCATAAACACACTCTGGCCTAGAGGCCTAAGTCACCGGTGAGCTTTCCCCGGCTGTTAGAGAGCCAAGCATCAGTTGGTTGGGAGGTAGGAGTACCTGGGCCCTTTCGCTCTACCGGGTCCCAACCCAGGGCCCTGTTGGCAATGGAGACTGTGCTGCCAGCTCAGCGGGGACTCCACCCGAAATGTGCTGAGCTCCCAGAAGAATAACCCACTACCCTGGACCACTTCCTACTGTCTCAGGTATGTAGTTCAGTCCTCGGAGTGTTGCTTGGTGAACCCAAACCTTGTGGCTGCCCTCCCCCTTGATTGGGGTGGTCTCTGGGGCAGTGGCTGAAGCGGCAGTGGTGGGGAGCTGCTCAGGGGAGGTTGTGGTAGTGGAGGCTCCTTCCAGTGTTGCTGCTCCTGGGGTGGCTACAGCTGGGCCAGCTGCTGCCAGGGTTGCTGTTCTGAGGGCGGCTGCAACAACCAGGATAGCTCAGGAGTTCTGGCCTGAGCTCCCTCCCTGCTTGCAGTTCCCCCTAACTGAGCTGTACCCAGGCCTTTTATACAGTCCCCCCACCAGGAGCATGCCCAATTGGTTAAAAGGCTGGTGCTTCCTCCGCCCACAGGCCTTTCACCCCTTCCCTCTAGTGTGGGATATATCCACCCCATTACAAGCAATCAATTGATTTCTGGGATAAGGTGGTGTTTATGTGATCATCACTTACCTGCACTGGACTGTCCAGAAAGTGGATCTCTTTTATGTACTGGTCCAGCGGAGGTTAATAGTGGGGTGGAATTTTTTGAAATTCCCATGGAATTCTTCGAGGGTTTCCTCCCCATGAGTCCAGATGATGATATCATCAGTGTAGCACAAGTAGAGGAAGGGCACTTAGAGGCAAGAGCTGAGGAATTGTTGTAAGTCTGTAAAAAAGTTGGCATACTCGGGGGCCATGCAGTTACCCATAGAGATGTTGCTGAATTAAAGATATATATCATCTCCAAATCTGAAATGATTGTGGGTGAGAGCAACGTCACGAAGTTCAGCCGCCAGCTGTGCCATGACATCATTGGGGATTTTGTTCCTGATTGCTTGAAATCCATTTTTGTGTGGAATGTTGGTGTAGAGAGCTCCTACATCCACAGTGGCCAGGATGGTGTTTTCAATTGTAGTTTCCTCATGATGTCAGTGGTGTCTTGAAGATTGCTAGGAGTGCTGATAGTGTAAGGCCTGAGGAGAGAGTCCCAGACATTTGTTCAGTCTACAATCTCCAGTCTAGGAAATGCTTACCCCAGCATTTCCCAAAGTGTGGTCCGCGGCCCAGAACCGGTCCTTAGAAAAATTATTGAGCACAATCCTATTAATTTGTGTGATGCGGTATCAGCACCCAGCACTGCTGAGCGCTGTGGAACAGTCCTCTTGAGAGAGAGCCTGCCGCTGTGGCGTCTCTGCCGGGCATGCTCCCAGGTAGCGGGGCTAGATCCGGTGGGCACTAGGACCCAGGGAAAAGGCTGGGTGCCGTGCGCACTGACGCAAAATGCTCGGCACCAGATGCAGTGGGGGAGCAGGCGCCGGCCAATAAAGTGGCCAGGATTGGGGCCAGGAGGAGGGGCAGAACAACCCGCTGGACAGTTTGGGCCGCAACACAATTTATGTGCATATTCATCAGTTGCTTCATGAATATGCAAATATGCAAATAAATGTTGCTGGTCTTCCAAAACCTTGTAAATAGGTTTACTGGTCCTCGGTATCAAAAAGATTGGGAACCACTGGCTTATCCCTTTCAGCATTTTGGGGGGGGTTGTCCCTTGGCAAAAATGGCTGTCAGGACAGATGCTTCTGGTCAGCTTGGGTTGCGTTACCAGTCCTCCCCAGTTATCAGCTGGATTCTCTGATTGCTTGGGGAAGGGAGACCAAATGCTCCCTGTTAGAGTTCCTCACCTTTCCCCTCCTTTAGCAGTGCTGCCGTCTCTTTGTCAGTGTCTCTCACTCTAACCTTATCAGTTGTAACTCCTCTCCGCCTCCCTCCAAGCTCCTCTTCCACTCTCCTCCTCCCCCTCTCCCACCAGGAAGGCTTTTAAAGAGGGCCCAAAATCAGCTCAGCTGGCCCTTATTTTCTTTAGCTTTCTATCCTGCCCTATCACAATATCCAGCCAGTCCTGCTGTAAGAGTGTCAGTGCCTGAGATGATAGGCTATCCAGGATTTCCAGGTTTATGGGGAGTAGATACAATGCTCTTAGTTGGGTCTCTAGGAGGGTGTCTGGGTAGATTTGTTTCTGTGCTTCTTCTGGGAGTTTCTTGAGTAGATGTAGTTTCTTTTGGTACTTCTCAGTGGGATTAGAGGATAGTGGCCTACAGAATGCAGTGTTGGAGAGTTGCCTGGCAGCGTTCCATTTGTAATCCGACCTATTCATGATGACTAAAAGAACCTCCATGGTCAGCCTCTTTAGTTATAATGACTGAGTTGTTTCTGAGGCTGTAGATGGCATTGAGTTCTGCACAGGGGAGGTAATGGGGCAAGGGATTCTGGTTGTCCACAATTTTAGCCATGTCGGCGGAAGCACTCTATGTAGAAGTCCAGTCTATTGTTTTGACTGTCAGGAGGAGTCCACTCAGAATCCTTCTTCTACTACATTGGCACTGTTGTCTGACACCATAATGTCAGAAGAGAGCAGATCTGGTCAGTTAGTCTGTTCTGATGGTCTGCATTATTGGCTGTGTGTGATTAATTGGAGTACATACAAGCAACGAGGTACATTTGTGGATACCGCTGTTGTCAAAACTGATTCAGGGCCACTCAGATGTGCAGGTGGTGGTGTTCTCAGTAAATCTGTATGGCCATAGTTAGTTGAATCATGACGGGGACTCTTTTGTAAATGGTGAAAAATAGGAAAGCAAAAAATGTGTGACTGCCATCTTGGAATTGCACATTTCAACAGAGGTCTTCTTCCTTCAAGTGTGAGAAGGGCAATAAATAAAGGGCCAACATTTTAGCTACCATGACATTAAACGAAGGTGTCAGGGAAGTTGTGATAGTACTTACTGTCTTTTCTATGGTCTCCCTGGTCATGCTTTTTCCCATGTCTTGATCCCTCTCCTTTTCAGTGACAGTTGTGGTATTAACAATTGGGGGCCTTTTTATAGTACAATACACTGTAATTGTGGGGTCATTAATATATGTAAAACCTTTCCATTGGGCCAGCATTGATACCCACTACTGCTTACCAATGCTTCAAGAGCATGCAAATGAAGATTGACATCCTAGCTACCTCTCTGATGTATGATGCAAACCTCATACTTGACAACTTTGGCATTGAATCTAAATAGCCACAGTCCCATGAAGATCAGTTTCTGTCTCTACATAAGAAATATCTCCCTACTGTAGGTACTGATGATGCTGATGAAACATTACCCTGAACTATGCCTTCCAGAGCAGGGACTCTGACTAGGGCAATTGCCTAAGGGAAGGGGTTCTCCAAAGCTGAGTGTGGACCCCATGTTAATAGATGAATTGTCTCACAGACCATTTAATCTACTGGCCATCAAATAATTTCCCTCTGGAAATTATTGCTCACCTGGAAAAACTCTGCTCAATCGTGTGACCAGTAGCCAGAAGTGCCTCAGGAATTATCCATAGCCCATAATTTGGGAACAGGTAGTCTCAGGGAGACATAAGAAGGACTAACATTAGAGAAATCACCAGGCCTGCTACTCCCTGTGGTTCTGGCTTCTGTGCTGCAATTCCCAACATTTCACACAACATGAGCACTTGTGTCAGCAAATTGTCTGTGACCATATTGAGGTTAGTCTATTTTTCTCCCTCCTGGATGCTGAAATTTCTCCCAAACTTTTATGCCCTAAATCATCTCCTCTAAGGCTGCTCAAAGGTTTTTGAAGGGCCTGAGGCATGTTATTTTGAGCATTTATTTTCACCACATGTAGAACAAAATCTTAAACCTCTTTTTCACTGAAGATGGTTTTATACTTTAGCAAAAACAGATTGAGGTTTAAAAGTTCATTCTTTATTAACTAGACTTTGCTATAGCTCTTTGGTGTATGAGCTGTATTTTGCAAGATTCACTTGTTATAGAAGCATAACTTTTCTTCCTTGCATTAATCCCATCAAATTGTGTCTGCTCTATCTATTGTTCTGTGTCATATTCTCTATCACTCTACATCAGTGGTTCTTAAACATTTTGGCCCATGGTCCACTCTATTCAGAAAAGGGCAACAAAAACGTGTAGGGGTTTGGAATGGGTCCCATATGACGAGAGATTAAAAAGACTTGGACTTTTCAGCTTAGAAAAGAGAAGAGTAAAGGGAGGATATGATAGAGGTCTATAAAATCAAGACTGGTATGGAAAAAGTGAATAAGGAAAAGTTATTTACTTATTCCCACAATATAAGAAGTAGGGGTCACCAAATGAAATTAATAGGCAGCAGGTTTAAAACAAACAAAAGGAAGTTTTTCTTCACTCAGTGCACAATCAACCTGTGGAACTCCTTGCCAGAGGATGCTGTGAAGGCTAGAACATTAACAGGGTTCAAAAAAGAGCTAGATAGATTCCTGGAGGTTAGGTCCATCAATTGCTATTAGCCAGGATGGGTAGGAATGGTGTCCCTAGCCTCTGTTTCTCTGGAGGTGGGTAACGGGAGGGATCACATGAGGATTACCTGTTGTGATCCATCTGTCTGGGGCATCTGGTATTGGCCACTGTCAGCAGACAGTTTACTGTGCTAGATGGATCTTTAGTCTGATCCAGTATGGCCGCTCTTACGTTCTGATGTAATACAGACCTAGCAGCCAACCACCATATATGGGATGACAAAATGGGTGCAGGAGAGGGTGGAGATGCGGGGTCAGATCAGGAGGTAAGGTGCATGAGCCGGGTGGGGGGAAGGGGGTCTTGCTTGGAGGGCGCGTACAGGAGCGGGGTAGAGGTGGGGGGTCAGAGAGGGAGTGTGCATGAGCAGTGTAGGAGTGGAAATGCCGGGGAGTGAGCCCCAAGCCCATGGACCACCTGCAAGGTGGTTGCAGACCTCTAGTGGTCCACAGACAACACTTTGAGAGCCACTGCTCTCCATTCAAATATGTGTTTCTTTATGTCACCTTCTTGGACCAGGTTCTCTGACTTTTCTTTTCAGTCATGAGCTGCTGGATCTTGTTACCCACATAGAAGACCACACTACATCAACCTCCATTTCTTCATTTTTTCATTTATCGGTGTAAGTTTGAGCGTGTAGTTATAACTACAGAATAATTACTAACCCTGTACAATTAAGAATCATGTTCAAAATCTAGAAAAATGTATACAATTATATTATCAGATGACAATTTTCTCCTTGTTAGTAGCTATAATGTAATGAAGTTTTAAGTGTGTGTATAAATGACTCTCATTAATATTATTAGTTCATTAATGCTTCTGGTGGAAAAATATATAGCTCCTATTCCACCTTTAAGAATGCATTTCAAGACTTTGATTGACACCAAAATAAAACAGCTAAATCTCAAATTATAAAAAGCAATTTAAATGTTGCAATAAGTAAACGTATTTGCAAGTCAATGCAAGAAGCATTTGTATCTATACTTAGTGAAGTATATACATTTTAAAAAAATCTTCAGAACACGATATTTTAACAAGACACACAAGGAAGCAGAAGATGCATATAAATGCAGCCTCTTCCTCTGAGTATCCTCAGCACGTGCATTAGGTGCAGCCAACCAAGTAAATCAGAAGAAAAAAATTCAGCTGTGTGCATTCCATCATGTAATCAATCCCAGAGTGAAACTTGAAATTCAGAGTGTATCACAAAAATGGACTTGGAATCTTGACTGATATCCATATAGAGCAAAAAAAATTCAGTCTGATCCTGGATTGTAGGCACATGATGTAGCTCAGGAAGATGTGGGGTACAGAGGTGAGTTTGAGCTACATTTATGCCATCTTGCTATGGGGGCCATTCAGCATCCAGGAAGTCCCTATAATAAATTACATTACCCTTGGAGCTGGTTTACTTTATGCCATTATGTCATCCTATCAACTGAGAACTCCCTGCACTGATGGATGAGATAGAAGCTGTAATGGGCTGGTTTATTCAGAATCTTGCTCATAATCCTGAAGGTTGCCAGTGTAGGTCTCATTCACTTGCCCACTGGAACATCACCTCCCGTGTGATCAGACGTGGTGCTGACTGCATGACTCTTATGTGTGCAGATGGTCACAAAAACTGATGTGCCTTTGTCACAAGCCCTCCTGCATCAATCAAGAATTCCACTATGAAGGGCAGGAACCTCTGCTAGCTGGATTTGTAGCTGCTTTGTGCTATAGGATTTGTGCAAAGGACCATTTTACTCTCAATGTCCATTATGAGACCAGTTTCACACTCTCAATTTTCTGTTGACTCATTGCATGTTTACCAAGAAAACTGAAAATGCAAAAATTTTAAAAAATACAGCTAGAATTGGGTGATTAATAGGAAAAAAACAATTGAATAATTTACTTGAAAAGATATTGCCATATTCATTGTCCAAATGAGTCTCTCTCTATATATATTCCATTCAACTATATACCTAGGTGAATAACAAAAAAGTCAATTGTGAAATAATGTACTCAAAATATTGCAAAACATGTTGAAGAAATTATTAGATGACTCTTATTCAACCCCTTTAAATACAGAGGGATAGTTTAGATCTCAGTAACTCTCAGTCTGTACTGGAGTAACTCTGTTGACTCCATCAGAGTGACTCCTGATTTATACAAGTGAGTAAAAGCAGAATCAATCTCATTATATCCAACTTTTACTTCTACTGCATTATACAGTTAGAATTACAATATTATGTGTCATGTAGGTTAGTGACTTGAAGGGCATATATACATGTGCTTGTTGGTCGTAGGATGTGACACCATTCTGCTACTGAAACACACAGGCAAGGTGATAAGCCATATTCAAAATGTACTTTTCATTTCACTGATATGCATGTCTCATGTCACAAACTGCTGTAATCCATTGCACATGCAGGATATGCCTTTTCTGTTTTGTTGTATTGGTTTAGTCATGCTAGTGGAAAGAACAAAACCTCACCCATTTGGTACAGAACTCTAATACTTTAAAGAAAGTTACCAGTGTATATGAGGGTATTTGTGGGCATGTGTGTAAACATACACTGCCCCTACTCATATAAATATGTCACCTAAGTCTCTATTTCTCATTATCTCCAAACTGAGAAATTATTTCTACCTTTTGAAATTTCAGATTGCTCATTGGAAAGTAATGGGACAGATCTTCCCCTGGTGTACACTGGCCTCTTGCCATTATCCTTCACAAAGCTGTGCTGACTTACACCAGCTGGGATCTGCCCCCAAAGGTATCAGTCTGCCATTTAATAACACAAACAGTATGTGAACGAGATTATATTGGTCACATGAAAATTCTGTGTATTGGTTTCTTGTAATCCATTTCCTTAAGAGCCCAGTGTGCTCCAAGGAGTGCAGCGGATCCTGAATCCAACATTCTGAATGAGACTGTCTAATAAAGCAGGTGGCTATGCAAAATCATACACAGCCTGGTGGCTCCAAAATAACCAAATGGATGTGTAGTAAGGATGTGAATATTTAACCAGTTAAACCTTAACGGGTGAGGCTTACTAGTTAAGGTTAACTGGTGGGGGCTGGAGCAACTCCTCACTGGCAGTAGGCAAGAAGCTGCCTCTAGGCCCACAGGGGGCCCACTGCAGATGGAGCTGCTCTGGCTGGGACAGTGGAGTAGCCTTGTCTGTGGTGGGGAGTGTGCGTCACAGGCAGGGGCTGCTCTGGCCCAGCTGGTGCAGTCCCTGCCTGTGACAGGTGTGTAGGGGGGTGTCTCTCCAGCCTAGTGGCGACCAGTGGGGCTGCTCCAGTCAGATTGAAGCAGCCCCCCACCCATCTCCCTTTAACTGGTTAACCAGTTAACCAATTGAATGGGATTTTACATCCCTCATGTGTAGTCCTACATAACTGCAAGCTCTTCTGTCTAAAATCATCAATAACAAACTCAGTTTTCTGTGTAAGGTCAATAGTTTAAACATATATTATTATTTGATGAGCACCATCAATGTGCTTGGTGCTCCACTGTACATGCCCATAGCATAGAGGAAGATGGGGGTCCTGCCCTTAGGAGGTTATAGACTAAAATAGCACCATTCACACTAGCTCTGAGTGAATAATTATCCAGAGTAATTTACCTCATGAATTCAGCCTCTTTCTCTGCTTGGAGACAACGTGATTTCTTTGAATGTTATCAATGCAATGGAACGTGTAAAGATACAAGATTTTTATTGTAAAGATACTCGGTAAGATTTTTGTGTCAATGTTTTCCCACTCTGAAGAATGAATGTGTGAATTTGATATTCATTATACGAGATGTATTAGGTAGTTGGTCAGTTAAGTGGTGTGCAGTCTCCATGAGAACTTGGAGTGTGTTTTTATGGCTGGTCCCTCTGCAAGGTCATGAAGTAATAAAAAGTTTCTTTATGCACCTTTCATTCCTCTTGCCCTCACTGGGGGCCAGTGCCACCTGGCACTTCATTGATTGGACTTGGTGGACCAAGATCTCCAGTGATATGCATCCTGTGCAATCCCCTTAAGTTAAAAGGAGGTCTGTGGAGGGCACATCAGTGCAGAAACTGGCCCCATATTTCATCTTAATGGGATATTTCAATGTTTTTCTTGTTTTTCTTTGTCACTTGTTCATTAGAAATGAATGTGGCATTGCAAAAAGCCAGGTAACATCTCTAGCTGCATCGCATGTCAACAAAAGATTTTAAAAGTCAGTTTTATGGGTGCATCCTGCTTCTCTGAACATCAATCTGGGCATGTCCACACTAGGAAATTATTTCAAAATAACCTATTTTGAAATAATAATTCCCAAAATAAGAGTTATTATTTTGAAATAAGCTTATTCTCCAAGGAAAGCAGGAGATATTATTTGAAAATAACCAGACCTTTATTTCGAAATAATGGGCTTGGTAGTGTGAACGCTCTGCTTGTTATTTTGAAATAAGAGACATGGGCTCTTTTTGGGATTTAATAGTAAGCATGATTTATCCATTCACATTGCTTTTCTCTCATCTTAGAATTACTGGCCATGTGTCTTATAACATTGACAGACCTATACCACTAAATACCAATTTTCTAAAAGTTAAATGGAAGAGTCATATATTACCTATGTTTTATTACATAAATTAGCTAAAATATCAGCTTCATGTGGGACATTGTCTCTATGGTCCCTTATTGATTTAGCTTTTTTACAGTTGAACGATTCATGTTTTATATAAGCTATGAGTACAGGTAAAGATCAAGAAAGAAAGCTGTAGATTTCTGACATACTATGATTAGACTAGCTACAGTAACTGATTTACAGGTATGGGTATCCCCTGGGAAAGTCTTTCAACCAGATGACCAACATACCCTGCTTTTTGTTTATTTATCTTACTACTTAATACTTCTTACAACTCCTTTGATATGGAATAACTTATCCCATACAACACCTTTTGCACTAACCAAAGTTCTATTGCATTGATAACATTGCAGGAAGAATTAATTAAATGAAAAGAACTTCAGAAGAATTTTCTACTTTTGATTACTTCTGACCCAGATATTTAGTATTTCCTGAGTCCATACATGTGACAGGAAAGGTTTTTTTACCTCGACAGGCAAGGAGTTCAGCTGGTTTAAACTGTAACAATATTTCTTATTCACACAACATTCAGTTCCTTTATCATCAATATCCACAGGAAATAATAATCTCTTTATACATCACATTTCTCTGAGCTCCACAAGATTCTTGTTATGATTTCTTTCCAGCTGCTTTTCTCATCCTCATGAAAGAATTGCATGTGAAGTGTTGCTGCTTACCCATCAGTAATTCTAACAATTATGGACTGAGACCCACTGGTAATTCCAACTCTGACAGGTTTTGATAAGGATTTTATATAGTTCTGATGCTCTAAAATATTGTTTCATCCATGAAGGTCTTGAACTTTAAGTTGGGGGACTCCAACACAACCATATTTTCCAGACCTAGGAATAGAAAGAGGTTAATTATGTGGAACATCCGGTCTTTGCATTTATAGAACTGCAGAGAACCAGTTCAACACCCTTGCTTTATCTCGCTCTGGAGCAATTTGATACTGTTATGTTTGTAAAAGTGATGTCTGCCAATCAGACTGCTGTTCAGAAAGCAAGCAATTTGATAAAATGGGAAAAGCCATGAAGTGCCAGATATATTTCTTTCCCAAACATCTTTCTGGAGATGTATTAATACAATACATAAAGCACAAATGGGCCAAAATCTGAGGAGACATTTCTAAAATGCCTCCAAGTACAAGTTGGCAACACATTTCATTTTGGTTTTAATGCAATACAGAAAAAAAAAGAATAAGTGAAGAGAGGAAAGGAATCCGTGGCTCTGCTTCCAGGACAGCAAGAACTATAGTCATTGTACCAAAACAGAGCAGACAATAAATATCAAGGAGCTGTGAAGTGTGATATTATAGATCAGAGGTTTTCCAAATCACTAGCGACCTGTGGGGATCTGGCACGTCACATGCTACTGGTTCCTCCTTGCTTCCAACTGTAAAATTTCATTAAAAGCAGCTAAAATAGATTAATTTCTTACAACTGTTTTTGCGTATAAGCAATTGTTGTAATTGGTACAGGGACATTATGCTATGTGGTGTATTGGGTGTGAGGTGATGCTTGAGGTCCACGTGTAACCCTTCTGCCAGGTGGAGCCAGCAGCAGCCAGGGCCAGGTTCAATAACAAGGGGTTCCTCTCCATTCATCCAACAAAGAACTGGCTTTAGCCACACCCCGTAACCTTGGAAATTCACACATTACCCCTAGGTAACCACTTGCAAGCATGGAGTCTGAGCTTAGAAAAGAAACTTTTAACAAAAGGAAAGGAAATAACTTGGCATTAATTTGGGAAAATACCACAAACAGGTTCATAAACATAAACAAGTAAGTTGGGCAGCCTCCTTTTCCTCTCAGGTTCTTAAGTCCAGCAATGTAAATGTTCCCTTCACATTCCCAACTCTTCTCTGTACCCCACCCACAGTTGCTGCCCTTGGGTAGGGCAGACAGAGTTCAGAGGGGCATCCACAGTGTTCACTTCCCATCTTCAGTGTGGGGAGGTAAAGAAGCATCTTACTCATTGCACTGGTCACCTCATCATCTGCCTGTTCACTGCTCTCTGCTCCCACCTTGCTGGCCATTCATCTCATCTCTCTGCCACCTCTCTGCTGGTCATTCATTATGCCTCTCTGAAGCTGCCCTGCTGGCCACTTGTCAGAATGCCATCATTCTGCTGATCGCTTGTCGCACCTCTCCACTGCCACCTTGTTAGCCACACATCACATATATCCATCACCACCCTCTTGACTCTCACTCCCCCTCATTGGCTCCCTATCCTCACTTCTTGGCTGTGACTTCTGCCCATCAGTCTCAAAGGATTTCAACTTTAGCAAGTAGGCTAGAAGAAACACAGCTCCAGCACCATTAATGTAAGAAAAGAGGCACCTAATGATGCCTATTTAGTTCTGTTCTTTAAACAGTGGTGGAGAGGGGAGAAAACAGGTCAAACCAGTCCAGGCAGGCGAAGCCAAAAAGCTCTCTGTCCAGAATAGCTTTCCCTTACCCCTCACAGAACTCTGAAAGTCAAACCCCTGCATTTGCAAGATTCTTTATGCTAACTGTGAGCTCTTTCATTTGGAACAATTTATTACAGTCCTACTTTTCTGTATTCCCACAAAATTGCAAACATTGGCAATCATACTGTAACTCTCCCTGCATTTAATACAAACATGGCTGGTGTTGGGGCACAAACTAAATTGATTACAATGAGCAAAATATCACTCCACCTGCTCAATAGATAACAAATCGAAGCAAAACAAAGGTAACCTTTATTTACATTGACACACCCAAGGTTTCTCTCCCATTCCAGCTATCTGTAATGGAAGTGTGACCCACACACCTAGGCTGTGTCTACATTGGCACCCTTTTCCAGAAAAGGGATGCTAATGTGATAAGTTGGAATTGC
This sequence comes from Pelodiscus sinensis, assembly GCF_049634645.1. Lineage (NCBI taxonomy): Eukaryota > Metazoa > Chordata > Testudines > Trionychidae > Pelodiscus > Pelodiscus sinensis. The sequence continues at coordinate 16,606,275 of NC_134723.1, forward strand.
AAATGCCCGGGGGATTTAAATATCCCCCGCGGCATTTGCATTATCATGGCTGCTGCTTTTTTCCGGCTCGGGGCTTTGCCGGAGAAAAGCGCCAGTCTAGACGGGATCTTTCGGAAAATAAAGTCTTTTCCGGAAGATCCCTTATTCCTGATTTTAAGAGGAATAAGGGATCTTCCGGAAAAGGCTTTATTTTCCGAAAGATCCCGTCTGGATTGGCTCTTTTCTCCGGCAAAGCCCCGAGCCGGAAAAAAGCGGCAGCCATGTTCATGCAAATGCCGCGGGGGATATTTAAATCCCCCGCGACATTTGCAATTCCAACTTGTCTCATTAGCATCCCTTTTCCGGAAAAGGGTGCCAATGTAGACACAGCCCTAGTACTGCAAGTGGCACTTAGATCACTGCAACAGTTAAGATCAAGAGACCTCTACAGGATGGGCTGGGAGGCAGCTGGCTTTTAGCTAAGAGGGCAGAGGCTCCTATAGTCAGCTTCTGAGGTCCCAGGTTCAAATCTTCCCTTCGGGGTATTACAGAAGCATTCCTTCAGATCCTGCTTACATATACTATAGAAAAGATGAGGTTCACACTAGCACCTGTGAACCCCTGATATAGATGGTCCGTGCTTTAAAGTCCAATTCAAAATAAGAGGAATATCATTGCCATTCTAAACCTGGGAATTCTTGTCATTTGTCATGTAGTCCAGTGATTCATTTGCATTGCACATTTGGCTTCGACTTTAATTTTTCTCATGTCAGCCTTTGTAAAATGATGGGTCCTAATGGGTGCTTTTGAAAATCAGATGCCTAAAGATGATGCCTGAATGTGGCACATAATATGGCATAAATATTGCTTTAAGTTTCTAAATTTAGGCTCCATTTTTGGAAATTTTGCCCTAATATTATAGTAAGTACCTTGAAGACCCTAGGGAAAAATCAGCATTTAGTGTTATCCCTACTTTGGAGTACTGCTATTAGAGGGAACTTATTCCTGCAAAAGAAATTATGATTTGATCCAAAAATGGTTGTTTTATGAAATGGGGCATCAGATATGCTTTCATACTGTAAAAATATTACAGATACTGTAGTTTAATAATTTTAAAAACAAACAAAAACAGTATTCTGAACCTAAAAGGTCATCAATAAATGGTAGACACCAATAAGTGGGAAAGTAGAAAAATGTCAGTGGAAAAATGTGTATTGTGTTGAATGGGAGCAAGACAGGAACCCAATCACATAAAACTTAAGGATCATATTCAGACATGATTTTAACATGCCAACAGAGAAAAAAGAACAAAAAGATCAAGAGACTTTTGGAAAATTGTTTGAAATTGGCAGAGTAAAATATAATTTTTATCCCCAGGCAAACTAAGGACATGGTCCTGCCCTTTGAAGTCAGTGAATCATTATGCCATTGATTGATGCTGGAGTAAGATTGGCCCTTATAAAAGAGTCAGAATCAAAGCATTTCAAAATATCTTGCAATACTTAGAAGAAATGACAAATGGAGATTGCAGGAAAGATGGAGAAAGGAACAAGCAAAGAGAGACTGACAAAAGACCATTTCCCCCCCTGCTGATTGGTAAATCATGTAAAGTGTGATGAGCTGAAGAATGTCAACTTTTAAAGAAAAATTGGTGACACTGAAGATGAAGGGCAGTGACCTCCGAAACACACAAGCCCTGGATGATGCACAGGTTGTTTAAAGCAGTCATCACTGGGCTTGCAACTGGACCACATGGGAGTGAACAGCAAAGCCACCACAGCAAGACAGCAGAGATATTTGATACGTTTAGGTAGGAAAAACAAAAACAAAAAACCAAGAGGCACAAGAGAGGCAGTCTCATCAGTAACCCAGATGCATAATATGTATGATATTAAAGGTCAGTACCAATACCTTGATTTCACCTGGAAACCTGTAGGTGACCAGTGAGGAAGAGTTAGCATCAGTTTCTGAACCATCTCAAGTAGAACCGTTTATTGCAATAGTCTCAGACCAAGGTGAGAAAGGCCTGGATAAGTATAGCATGCTGCAGACCCAAAATGAGAGATTTATTCCATATACCTTGCTAAGTGCAGATGGAGAAATATACTCTTCAATACAGCTACTCTCTGGACATCTAGGAGTAGCCATTGGTCTAATTCAGCTTCTCTCATCCAGGACTCCTTGGTCCAGCAACGTCCATGGTCCAGCATTATTGGGGATCCTGTGGGTGCTCCTGGGTTGGAGCACTCATGGAGAAAAACAGTGCAGCAGGACTACGGATATTGCCAGACCAGAGTGCCAGGCTGGTGGCTGAGGGGGGAGCCCCAGGGCCGGGGGTTCTTGGCTGGGGTCGGAGCTCAGCAATTGGGGCTGGGGGGCAGAGTCTGGCGGCTGGGAGTGGATCCCAGAAAGTGGAGTTCAACAGCAGAGTGGCCAGTATTGACTTCCCCTGGTCTGGCAAACTCCCTGGTTCAGGTCCGGAGGGTACCAGACCAGGGCAGTCCAACCGGTATAGACCCCTGTGCTATGAACCTGATTGACCAATACTGACACTATATGCTGAGAATAACTTGGGTTTTTTTGTGGTATTTTGCAAGAGGGCCTGTGTGGAAGAACTTTGCATGCTAAGGAAGCATTTGCTGAGATGTGCGTACCTGGTGGAGGCAGCCAAGCAGCACAAAGTATATTTAGAGAGAGCTGAAGCTGAGCCTCAACAGCAGCATATTGTGCTTGCAGATCATCATGTACAAGGAATAAATTACAGTTGAGTTTGTCAACTAATTTGGTAGAGGTATGAATTCTTTATCTATTAATCAATGTAGAGATGCATTGAAGCAGCTATAAACCATTCATCTCACTTTAGTTTCTTGTTTCAGTTTAATTAGAGATGGCCTGAATTGATTGGAAAAATGTGAGGTATCTCTGAATTATAGAGGTGTCAAATGGAGTCTCATTGGCTTTGTGAGATCCCGGAAATAGCAGGTCAAGTAGCCTGGACTCTTTTCCAAAACTAATACTCATAAAAACCTCGAAGGGCCCAGAGAGAAACCTTCTAATGGCTCACGAAATATGTTAGTTTGCTGTGGAATATAGAGTGAATAAATATGGCCCTCTCGTAGTGGTCCATTTGTGGGGCAAGCAGGCAGCCGATGTTATGTGTTTGGTTGAGTTGGTATGGATGTATGGTAAGTATTATACACCAAGCCCTCCTCCTAAAATAACGTCTCCAAGCAAGTTCTTCAAAACAGGGAGGAGAGTTGTAACCTCCAAACAATCACAAAAGTCTCTCACACCTCTCGAAGCTTTTGATATGGTTTGAGGGGTGATCAAAGGTTTCAGATAGGGAAAAACAAAAGGTTCAACATTTGTGTTTGGCTTGACAGTCATACCAAACTTCAGATGCTTAGCAAAACTGTTTGAACCTCTATGTTCTGTGTAGAAAGGCTAAAAATCAAGTATGTTGTTGGTTCCAGGTGTAAGTACTCGGTGGACAGTTTTTCTGTGGCATTTGACTAGGTCTGATTCCATTCCCAGTGTGGAAACAAGTGAAGAAAATGTATATCCACACATTTCAGAAAATCATAAGAGGTTTGGCTTGATTTTAGCTTGTATCTAAAAATGGGGAGAGGGCTTGGGATTGGAGTTAAAGGTGAGATTGGGAACCCATCAGTCACACCAATATATACAATGTGCTTTGACTCTGGTCCTTAATATGAACTGGTTCACTCCTCTGTTGTCTCTACATCGTCTTTTCTTGTTAATCAGTTTCTCTGCCACTAATTACTAGGTATTTGTATAAAGGATGGAGGACAATTACAGTCTTCAGGAAACTGATATTTTTTCACTTTTTAGCATGATCCTGACTCTGTATCCACTAAAATGTTGGTATAATTATCATTGACTTTAACAGGAACAGTGGTAGGCTGATATCAAACATTTTTAAAGATCCCATGCAGAATGTTTTATTTTTTCCCTGTTAAGCAGAATTTTGAAGGGGTTATAAATATAGGTATAACAATTGTACACAGATACTGTAATTCATATTCCGTAATTTATACAAAGCTTCAGTGGGTCATTTTGATTACTTCTTATTTTAACCAGAGAAATTACAATATAATATTTGAAAGAATAAAATGATAAATATTAGCTGCTTTACTTGCTGCAGCTAGGTGTTCTCTCAATAAAACATCAACAGCGCACAAGAGATCATATACTGAAACTCATATACCAGTGTCACCAAAATATTATGGGTAAATGTGGGTCTCTAATCCATTCCATAAAGATAATTATTGAATTGCTAGTATCCCATATTTTTTATTTGCATGTACAGTTTTCAAGTTTTTTCATTGGTAGATTTTGACAGTGTTCGTATATCCTAGTTTTGAGATGTCTGGCTCTGAGATTTGTGAAAATATTTTTTTAAAAACAAGCATTTTGGAGGTACCTGTCTAGCTCTCAGAATCATAGAATATGAGGGTTGGAAGAGACCTCAGGAGGTCAAATAGTCCATCCCCCTGCAGCTGCTCAATCCAGGACCAAATTCAACATGTTCTCTCTCAGTGGACAGGTGCCCATGGCATAAAAACCATGATCCCATTTGGTACCCCCTTGGCAATGTATGTAAAAAAGCTGGAATTTGTGAGACAAAGAAACAACACAATGCTCTTATTTCAAAAGTTGTTCTCTCCGGCTGCATCTAGACTGGCATGATTTTGCGGAAATACTTTTAACAGAAAAGTTTTTGCGCAAAATCTTGCCAGTCTAGATGCACCCTCCATGGCTATGCAGGAGCATACAAGTGAGATCAGGTGAAGGGACTTGCAAGGCTGCTGCCTTTGCTGTTCCCAATCTGTAGCTAGGTAGAGGACTTCCACTTTCAGGATAATTTAGTCTGATATCCTTTAACCAGCATTAATAAAGCTTGCTGCAAAGCTCATCTTTCCATACACACTTCCAAAATAGTCATGGATTGATGGATGAAGGCCTCAGTGGGTTTGTGGTGAGGTTGCTGGGATGAGTTGGTTTTGATGGCTTGCAGAGGCCACTAATTAATAATACAGTAGTTTCAAATGCAGTTTTAAAATGTTTGACTAGGTGTTTGTACAATGCAAAGTGCTTAGAACTCAGGGCAGGCACTGTAACAGTCAAAATAAATAACATTCACACACAAATATAAGTCACTCATTATATTTTATCATCTATATCTGCAGAGAGGGCCAGCACACTGTGGCGAACCATGTCAGTCTGATGCATGGTGCCGTGTGTGCACTAAGCACTTGCCTGTGCTATAGTCTCTCCTAGTGCCCTCTTGTGATGGCATAATTCCATGCTGCTTCCTCCACAGGGCTGTGGATTAAAAGACATGAGCCCAATGTAATGTGAAAACTTCTACTGAAACATCTGATGTCACAAGGAAAGTGTCTTGATAGCTATTTAAAAAATTCTGACCAATTTTGCCAGATATAAGCGGTGATGAGGAAATGTGATAGCAAGTTGTATAGCATAGATCAGATTTTCCTTTGGCAAATTCTTTGCTCTTATTGTCACACAAAATGTTATTAGAAGTTGCCTCAGTTAGGTCTTTTTAATGTATTCATATTGCTTACATAAGGCATTTTAGTAGGAATATTTTCACTGCAGCAAATACCATAAACACTTTCTACACTACAGTATCTTATACTGCCACCAGAATTGGTTCTTCTGATGGTTCATTTCTTTTATGCTGAAAATTCGGGACCAATTCAGCTTGGTTTTATGCATCATTAGAGATTTACAATTACTTTGCTATAGTTTCTTTCTGGAAGCCTATCTCTCATGGTTAATGCTATGGATGTCCTGTTGTGTAGAGGCTGGTGTTAGCTACCTTATAGCAATAAAGTGTTTGAGAAGGATTTAGAATTATGAGTGGCAAAATTCCCCATGCAGTGACTATAATACTGTTATCCCTTGCTGAGCTTGGGTTGAAATATTTCTTCATCTGTTCAAATTAGGAAAAAATGTTGCTTCTTTAAGAGGTTTTGAGGCATTTGCATATCATTTTTGCTGAATTACTGCAAGTGGAGATGAGAAAATTTTAAAAAATTCCATTTGGGTTTCCTGATACTTAAAGTACAATGTGGTTGTATTAGAATATGATAAACAGGAAGCCTGCCTCACTTTTGACCCAACCAGTTTGAAAGCAGGTAATGATTAGGACCTAATATTGTTTGACTTTACTTATGTTGCTAAATTTCATAAAAAAACCTGTTAATCTAGCATGAAGTTAGAAAAAAAAGCCATGCTGAATGTATTGCAGGGCAGTGTTTTGGAAGACTATGGAAGGTTGTATGGTGTCTTTTAACCTATGGTTATAACCCAGTAATCTTTCTTCTTTTACATAGAAGAACTTGGATCCCTAAGAGAATGAATAGAGCTGATTTACAAGAGTCTGATACGTGCTGCTCATGTAAGTGTGTATCTTTTGAGTATCCTTTAATTAAACCATTTTGGAAAAAAGCTGAAAAAAGGCACGGCGCCTTTCTGATTAAATAATTCCATCAATTATTGCTGTGTCTTTACTTGATGGAACATATTTATACATCATATACCTTATATGAATATGATGTATACATATATTTCATAGCTAAACATGCCAGAATCCTCTGAGTTCAATGGTTGGATGGTTTACAGAGTCTGATTCTTAATGAAATAAATGTTATTTCATTCCTGCCCTTTTATTTCTAGTTCTGCATAGTCACTGTATTTGCTTTTACCTTGCAATACTATATCATTTATTACCTACATTTTTGCTTATTTTTTTCCCGCTGTCTTAAAATATTTGCTAACTATTTGGGTTCCTTTGTGTAGAGGTACAGAATCAGCCAACAGAAAGAATGTGCCTGTTCATCTCTAAACATATGACATATTAGGAAACCATAGGAAAATATTCTGATAAGATAACAGTGGAAGTCTTTTATGAACAGTGTTTCCAGTGAAGTGTGTCTCCAAAAGGCCTAAGTTCCCATGAAGTTATAAATGTCTATAAATAGGCAATTCCTGTGTAAGTTTTATAGTAACCAGAGATTATTTTTTCATGTTCATTTCCAAATCTACCTTGTTCACCTCCTATTTTGGTAATACACCAATTGCCCTAATACTATGAAAAACATTGTTATGTGATAACCTTTGAATTGCCAAATGCTGAATCAAATTGAAACCTGAAGTAAATAGGTGCAACTCCCATAAAAGTCTCTGGGAGAAATGCACCCACAAATCTTCCAACATGGGGATCATTGTGTGGCTCTTCAGTTGAAAGCCAACTTCTCATAGTTTGGGGAAGGTAGTTGGTAGAAGTTCTAATGAAGCCCATTGGCTTCTGTTCAAAAATAGGGAGGGCATATAGACCTTATTTTATCTTCTAGATGCCATTCTACATTGGACTAGTAGTTCCCACTCTCTCACCCACACAATTAGTGTTGTTGGATCTGTTGTGGGCATTGTGCTAGTTGCCTCTGGGGACTGGGAAGGAATTTTGTGGGCACAGTGCTAGTTTCATCTCTGTCAGGTGGGGACATGGTGGGTACAACAAGGGAGGTAAGGTCCAAGTTGTCTCAGCTTGGCAGTGGCGGTGCAATGCAGGTGCAATATAGAGCAGATAATTGTTCAATAGGGATCTGTTCCCTGATAAACCAGATAGGAAGTGAATTATGGGGAAGCTGGGGGAAGTGGCTGATGCTTTTAATGTGCCCCATCCCTTAACCATCATACTCTGGGTGATGGTATCCCAACAATGCTCTGCCACTTGGTGTGGGAGGAGTAGGGGGTTGACAGCAGCCCTCCATCAGGTGGAGTGTATTATTGAATGAAAGAATGACCTGCATTGTATGAGTTATTGCTGGATAATTCAGAGGAAAGGTAAGTTGATAAGATTGTGGCCAGTTAAAGCACATCTCTTGCATCATCTTTCTTCTTTCATGTCCAGGACACTTCATTAGTGGGATAAAGAGGACTATAAGTGACAGTTATAGTATCAGTTTACACCATCTTGTTTTGACTGGCTCTCAGTCAAATGTAATATATTAGTGATCACAGGAGTACATTTTGAGAACATTTTATTTTGCTGTTTGAGATGGAGCAGCTTACAAGTGGCTAGTAAATTAAATACTCTTTGTCTTGGCTACAGAGATTTCTGAAGCATTGTGAAGTGCCCCTCCCTTTGCACCTTTGGCGAATGCATGAGAGGGGATACTGAATAGGTGGACCACTGGTCTGATACAGTATGGCAGTTGCTATGTATCAGTCCTCCACATGTCAATATACAATATGAATTAATACAGTATAATGTACAAATGTACAAGGAGTCAAAAATGCCTCTTATAATACAGTTATGTCCATTCTAGAACAGCACAAAAATCAGCACTTGAGACTGCTTGGCTTTAATTGGGCAGTTCCAGGAAGGCAAGGTCCAGAGTGTTTTCCACATCACATAATTCAAGAGAAAAATTACAATTCCAATTACAATTGCAGCCATTTTTGGCCTTGAGAAACCTATGTTAATATTTATTATTATGTGATTGACCTATGATTTCTTCAACATTTACATTAGCAACCTAGGATATTCATAGTAACATCCTTTAAATCATGTAAGCAGAAGTCAACGGTGCACAGTGAAATCACATACTGCCATTTATTTATTTAGCTAGTACAATCTTTCTTGACAAGACAACCATATGAAATGCATCATCTCATTTCCATAGAGTCTCTAGAGGACATCAAGCACATATAATCATATAATACATTTTCTATAATCTCACAAAATGAGTCAATTCAATCCTAGGTACAAACAATAAAATAAAGCCAGTCTTTCAATACCAGCATTGACTGACATCATCTGTACATGCCAGGAACATACTGACTTAGCTCTTTAACAACAGGTATCACCTTTACACATTTTTTGAAGGAATTCTGAGAGAAAAAAATGGGGAAATTAATTTTCTTTATCCTCTTTCCTAATTTTGGAACTTTGATTTTAAAGAAATTGAAATTGAAATCAGTTTCTACAGTTTTATAGGAATTTAAGATAGAAATCTTTGATCTCTTTATGGGGTTTTCTTGAATGATATGAAAATAGTATGCAAAAAATCCTTTTATTGCCTGGTCATTTAAGTTAATATGAGTTGCTCATTTATATCCAAAGGTAGAATCTGTTGCCTCTATTGCCATTTTCCAAACATGCTCCCTGCCAATGACTGAAGGATACTGAATTAATAGTTCTAGTTTTCAGTAAATATGCTCTTCTGATAATCTTTATTAATAGATAAGTACTGCCTGAAAGTCTGGGATGTTGATCCTTTCGACATGATCCAGGGAAAGTGCATATTTATGGGGTGTAGAGCAGCGTGATGGTTGTATTTGAAAATCAGAGCATCACTTCTGCCCACTGATAATAATTAACAGTAATATTCCTAGTACTCAACTTGTTTCATCCAGCAGCACTGTATTTAGTCTGACACAGTAGGTACCACCTTCTGTAAAATACTATAATTCTTATTAACTCGAAAAGAGCTTTTGTGTCTCTAGATTTTTATTAGTGTTTTTAGTCAGGAGAGGGAGGATATAAACGTGGGTCTTTGTTGCTTAGTATAAATATTTTTCACAGATTAGCATCCAGGCAAGCTGACAGTGGCAGCATATAGAAATGAAGATGGTGAGGGGATATGGCACTTGAATATACAGGTGAGGATGCAAGATGAGTCTAGAGCTTGTCACATGACTTCAAAGATTGTAAAATGACTTGGATTTATCTTCTGGGTGAAGGTGGAAAATGTTTCACATATCACATTGCTGTGGATTTGTGGGAAATTTTCAGTCTTCCAGCTGGATTAATAGCATACCTCCCATTTGTGACCCCTCCAACTGAGTTTTTCCCACCGGAGGCCTCAATAGTGTGTCTGTTAGAATCACCTGAGAAAATTTGTCCAATCTGAAAATAAGGACACATAAATGTGGCTCTAGAGCTGATTCTCTTTTGTCATTATTTTGTTTGGGTTAGATTTAAAATGTGCACTGTGAGGCTGCGTCTACACTGGGCCACTTATTCTGGAAAATCAGCCGCTTTTCTGGAATAAGCTGCGAGCTGTCTACACTGGCCTTTGAATTTCCGGAAAAGCAACGATGCTCTACTGTACAAAATCAGCCGCTATTCCGGAAAAGCTACGCTGCTCCCGCTCGGGCATAAGTCCTTATTCCAGAACACTGTTCCGGAAAAGGGCCAGTGTAGACAGCCCAGTAGTCTTTTCTGGAAAAAAGCCCCGATCGCGAAAATGACGATCGGGGCTCTTTTCCGGAAAAGCGCGTCTACATTGGCCACAGATGCTTTTCCGGAAAAAGGGCTTTTCCGGAAAAGCAGCCTGCCAATGTAGACACTCTTTTTCCGGAAATACTTATAACGAAAACTATTCTGTTTAAGCATTTCCGGAAATTCATGCCAGTGTAGACACAGCCTGAATGTTTGTAAACGTAAGGTTCACTTTCATGAGGGGCATGAATATTAAATGGACCATCCCACTAAGTCAATATATAGTAAGTGGCATGGCTAAATCCTTCTATTTAGTTAGTTTGATTTATAAAATACATTTTAAAAGTGTCCACCCTGAGTTATTACTTGAAATTACAGAACTCTTGCAAATCCAAGTGGCTTTACCTGTAAATTTAAAAACAGCAGTTTTCAAAGAAGTCAGAAAAATAGACTTTCCAAAAGAAATGTTTAGTTGCAAAATTAGTTTTACAGATAGAAATAATTGTACCAAGGTGCAGCTGGCTGTGAGACTGTCTCCAGTTGTCTGTGAATGTTACGTTACCACCTCCTCATATCAAAACAATGAGCATAATACAGTAAAAGCTGTGTCATCTTGCACTTTATCAACCAGAAACCTATATTAACCAGCATTTCTCATACCTCCTAATACAAATCTTCAATCTAGTAACTGGGACTTGTATACTGACCAGGAGGTCTTGCAATTGCACATTCTGCACTTTACTTTTATGTAAAAGAGACGGAAGACAAGTAATCAAGCTGAAATCAGGGAATTATTCAAAATCTTCTAGGGTGTGTCATAGGGTCATTACAGATTCAGCCCAATTTCCTATAACATCTTCATCTATAAATGATAAGTGATGTGGATAATGATGACCTTGAGATACTGCAAGATCCTGAAGTGCTTTTTGAATCATCAAAGAAAAATTAAATTATGTTCAGTGTTTAGTGATCTGGGTGTACAATGCCATACACTGTCCATACTGATAGGTAGTGTCATAAGAGAACAAGCTGTACAGAAAACTTTACCTGTATATACTTACAGTCTCCAAGAAAACAACCACTCTGCAAAGTGGTATTATTACTGGATTGGTGAGTTCCTGTATACTGTTTTATACATTATTCATTTTATCATATTCTTATTAATTGAAATTGGTATTCCACTGCTAAGTACAACTCTTAGATAACCAGAACGTTTCATTGACCGCCATCCCCCCCATTCCCTCAACATGCCGAATAACAAAGCTTTTACTATATATTTTGTGCTTTGCTTCCAAATTGCCCCTAGATTTTGTAAAACCTCTTGGAAAAGGCAGGCTTTCAATCCTTGCTCCTCTGTGCTTTCTCTTCTCAGCTTCTTTGCATACTCTGCTATTGTCTTATTTTCCCTCTTTTTTTACTTTTAATAATATCATTTAGAGCATTACAAAATTATCTTTTAACTGTAAATTCAGAGCTCTTACACAACTTAATTTTTTTTTAAAGCTTAAAAATGTTGTAAACTAAAACCAGAAAGAACTTTACAGCAGTCTGTAACAGCCAAATGTCCTGACATTTGTTGCCTGAAAACAACTGTCAGTGAACCTAAAAAGTTAACTGGACTCTGGCAGCTTGTTGGCATCTGTGAAACCTACTGCCCAGAAGTATACCGAAGAGGAAGAGAAGAAAGGGATGAGAAAATAAAAACCCCCGACCAGTATCCAGACAAGAGTTCTTGTCATTGTTCTTGCATTGGTCCTTTAGCCCAGATCATCAGCTAAAGGTATACATTGTCACAGATCCATTGTCTTCACTTGAGATAGGAGACGGTACATCAGCTGACAATCTCCCCCTTAGGTACATCCATGCTACAGAGAAGATGAAAGATGCCAGTCAATTTTCCAGGGTTCGAATTAGTGGGTCTAGTGAAGACACACTAATTCAAACTGAGTGGGACACTCTGGTCGATGCCGGTAGTCCTGCTTCCATGAGGAGGAAGGGAAGTCGAAGAAAGAGTGTTCTCCCTTCAACTTCCTGTAGTGTTGACAGTGCCAAAAGTCATAAGAACATAAGAACGGCCATACTAGGTCAGACCAAAATCCATCCAGCCTAGTATCCTGTCTTCTGACAGTACAGTAGTCAATGCCAGATGCCCCAGAGGGAGTGAACAGGAAATCATTATGTGATCCCTTTCCTGTCATCCATTTCCAGCCTCTGACAAACAGAGGTTAGTGATACCATTCCTACCCATCCTGGCTAATAGCCATTGATGGACCGAACCTCCATGAATTTATCTAATTCTTTTTTGAACCCTGTTAAAGATCTGTCTTTACAACATCATCTATCAAGGAGTTCCATGGGTTGACTGTGTACCGTGTGGAAAAAAAAAATCTTTTGTTTGTTTTAAACCAGCTACCTATTAATTTAATTTGGTGACCCTTGGTTATTATATTATGGGAACAAGTAAATAATTTTTCCTTCTTCACTTTTTCCACATCAGTCATGATTTTATAGACCTCTATCATATCCCCCCTTAGTCTCCTCTTTTCTAAGCTGAAAAGTCCAAGTCTTTTTAATCTCTCTTCATATAGGACCTGTACAAAACTCTTATAATTCTTGTTGCCTTTTTCTGAATCTTTTCCAATGCCAATATATCTTTTTTGAGATGAAGTGACCACATCCGTACACAGTTTTCAAAATGTGGGCGTACCATGGTTGTATATAGAGGCAATAAGATATTCTCTGTCTTATTCTTTATCCCTTTTTAAATGATTCCTAACATTGGGTGTGTCTAGACTACAGGGTTTTGTTGACAAAAGTGGGGTTTTGTCGACAAAACTATAACTGCATCTACACTGCCGCTGAGTTCTGTTGACATAATCAAGAATAGCTTCTCCCCTTATGGGTTCCAGAACCAGCTGCTCCAAGAAGCAGTCATTTAAGGTATCAAGAAATCCCAGAATATTACTGAGCATTTTATTTTGATTGGCTCTCTAATCTCCCTTAGCATTTCATAGTTATTATCACTATCTTGTGGTGGTTGACAATACATACTGCGGTATTCGTATTATTAGAGCATGGAATTACTATCCATAGAGATTCTATGGAATATTTTGGTTCATTTAAGATTTTTACTTCATTTGATTCTACATTTTCTTTCACGTATAGTTCCACTCCCCCACAGGTACGACAGGTACTGTCCTTCTGACATATTTTGTACCCTGGTATGACTGCATCCCATTGATTGTCCTGATTCCACCAAGTTTCAATGATGCCTATTATATCAATATACTCCTTTAATACGAGGCACTCTAATTCACTCATCTTATTTAGACTTCTAGTGTTTGTGTATAAGCACCCAAGTTAAGTTTCTTCGACTTCAGTTACTCAATTAACATAGCTGAAGTTGCATATCTTAATTCGACCTTGTCCCATAGTGTGGACATGCCCTTAGTGTTTTCTTTCTTTCATTCAACATTATCTATAAACCCAGAGTTGCTTTACTATCCAAATGAAAGCCCTAGTCCTAGTAGCACTGATTATCATACTCTGTGCTAAGAAGTTGTGCTTTCTAAAATTGCCACAATAGGAACAGGTTTTATTCTAGTTACATTTACATTTTTGTTTTATATTTGCAACAATAGCAAAAAAACAAAACAAAACAAAACAAAACAAAACAAAACAGGATACAAACCTTTGCCAGCAGCAAATCCCTGAAACTGGGACCACATGAAAACCAATAATGAATTATATCTACATTTATGTCATTCATTTTGAACCACTGATGGAAGTTTTAATTTTTGATGTTTTTGATGTTTTTTCACATGGGAGAAACATGAAGCAAGGATGTATCTAAGAGGAACAGCAATATTACTGTTTATTGCCAGGTGTTCAGACGCAATGGCAGTGCATATAATGTAGGCAGAAAAGTGTAGGGATGGAATAGGATAATAAGTGACAACCTTTTCTTGTTATTTCAGTTGATGGAACTGTCATCCCTAAGCATGTTGTTGTAAACAGAAAAGGCCAATATATAAACCCTCTGGAAGTAAATGGAAAAACTCCCACTAACTCCTGGTGAGGTCCCTAATGAATGTTCTTCATTCATACAATTTACTCGAACAGAAGGTCAATGCATAGAAACTATAGCAAGTGTAGGATTGAACCATCTTGTGTTTGGCAAAGATTCAGTCACTTTGTAGGGGAGGCATATTTAATGCTTTGTATTTGTGTCATGGAGGAGTGCAAGTCCTCTGTTGTCCCCTCATCAGTGATCCCTCAATACAGAGCTAAAAGGTATTTTGCCATTTTAGAATTAAATATTCAATTAGTCTTAACATGGGAAGTTGATGGTTGTACTCTCCAAACAGGGACTGCTTTCTTTCCTTGTACCATTCTCCAATATGCTGCATGTTTCTGCATTGGATTCTAGATACTGCCTGTATATCGTGGTGCACTTAATTTATTAATTTTGCTCTCTGACATTGGAAAGTGGATGGGAAATTTTTGAAACACTGTATTTGTTTAATGGGTAATTAATTTTCAAGCTTTGTGTAGTTTCATATGTTTTCATAGAAGAAATGAGAAACAGGTAAAGTTATGGCTGAGTCAAAATTTAAATTCTTATGTCTTTGGCAGCTTTCAAGCTTATCATGCCAAATACCCTTCTTTCCACATCAGCCTACACTTTGAACACAGAGGGCTTCATTCAAGCTCTGCTTGGGCACAGTGGAGAGAAGATGTCAGGGAGTTGGTTGTGACCAAGTGTCAGGTATCTGGTCCTGCAGTTATGCTGGAAGAGATTTCTCCCTTAACAATCTTTGGTCACTTTAGGTTCACTTTGAGACACATAGATGAAGTAGGTTTTTTCCAAATTTGCAAGGAATCTGATCCAGAAAACATAAACACTGCTCTCATACTGACACTATATTTTCTGATACTCTGAAACTTAAACTCTGTACTTATTTCCTTGGGCTCTTTATCCTCTCTTCTTGGGACTATAGAAGTAATTTTCCTGTATCAAATCAGGATAAGCAGAAATCACTGCTAAAGAAACAAAACATGAGATTGGTCATGCAGAAAAACAGGAAGATGCCTGTAAGCTACCAGAAAACTTCAAAAATGTTTCTAATTGCAAAAGAGTATTTTAAAATGTAATTTTACTTTTGTAGCTCTAGATGGGTAGTATAACAAGAGCAGCAGGTGGTGATGCTGTCATAAGGATTCAGCAAACCATCCCTAAGCATGTGCTGATTTAAGCACGTGCTGAAATCCAGCTGACTTCATGGGATTTAAGCAGGTATGCTTTGTTGAGCTGGGGCCATAATAAACTATCTGCCCTGCTTGAGGTTTTCATGCTAGTATTCCCTTTTGAGATCTAAAGCAACTGAACTTTTCCAAATGTTTCTGGCTATCACCAGTTAACATGTACCAGTGCATAACCTTTACATTTTTAATTCTGACTGCCCTCCCACCATTTCTTCTCCCCACCCACCTTCTCTGCTCCACTTTCTGGGTATGTCTACACATCAAAGTTAATTCGAAATAACAGCCATTATTTCAAATTAACTTTAATAGCATCCATACAGGCAAACTGCTATGTCAAAATAAATTCGAAATCGTGGGGCGCTTAATTTGAATTAGTTAAACCTCATTCTATGAGGAATAATGCCAAATTCGAAATAGCTAATTCAAAATAAGCGCTATGTAGATGCTTATTTCAAAATAGGGGGCCTCCAGCCCTTCCCAGGGAGCTCTGGTGGCCACTCTGGGCCAAACCAGGAAAACCCCTCTCTGCTTCCCCAGCCCTGGAGCCCTTAAATGGGTAGACTCTGGCCACACTGCATGTGCCAGCTACCTGCCAGCAAACACAGAGCCAGCAGTCACTGATCCTACCCAGTGGTCCCAATATGAGCCAGGCAGCCAGATCCAGCCAGCCCTCCACCACCCAGTTCCCCAGCTCTCAGGAGCCAGCTAGGGGCCGAAGAAGGTGGGTGCCATCCTGGACTAGTGCGAAGATCATGGACCTCATTGAGGTTTGGGGGAGGCCTCTAGCATCTATGATCTCTACACTAGATGGAGGAATGTGGCCATCTACAGCCGTGTCAGCAGACAGGAGGGGCTACCCCGCCTGGGGTCTGTCAGTCCACTCTCTGCCTATGGCCCCACCAGGCCAAGTACCCTCTCTGTGCTCCCCGTTACCCGCGTCGTTGACAGTCTGATGACGCTGTCATCCCAAAGTCCTCTGCCTCCCGTCTGACTTTTGGCTAGTTGGCAGGGGAAGGTAGGGGGGCTCGGGCCTGCCTTCACTCCAAGCCCGTACCCAGGGCTCTGAGGACTGGGACCGGGGTCCCAATTCCAGTTGGTGGGGGTTCCACTCCACAACGCACCAACCCCCCAGGTTGCTACCCTGCCCTGGGTTGCTTCCTACCTCCCTTGCTCTCATGCTGAGACTCAGGCTAGCCCCTCCGGTCTCCTCCCGGCGACCACTTCCGGCGGCGGTGCCTCTTTTGAACATCCCGCAGCTGGTGCATCCAATGTGGGGGGGGGGGGGGGCACATCAGCGTCCTTGACTCCTCCCCCTCTCCCATTCCCTGCTGGCCCTTGCCCGGGCCGGCATTGCTGACAAGCCCAGGCATGCACGGTCTTGGCTGTGGCCGGGACGCCCTCGCCGCTTCTTCCCCTTCCCCTTGGGTCCCACTGGGCTCCATCGGGGAGTGTAGGGCTGCCTCTGTCAGCCCCCCGTCTACGGCGGAGCAGGCAGAGCACCGCTGGGGGTGGCGCGGAGTGGCCACTTCTCCCCAGTATGCCGCGGACGGTGTGGAAGCAGTGGTGGGCGGCGGAGCGGCCCCGTCACAAGCCGCATAGATACCACCATGGCTACAAAAGGCCACATGAGCGCCCAAGAACAGGTGTGCATGAAAATTAAAGAACTGCAGCAGGGATATGCCAGGGCCACCTGGGGCAGCTCCCCAACAAGGGCACACACCTGCCCCTATTTTGAGGCCCTGGACCTCATCCTAGGGGGTGGGACAGTCCATGCCAGCCCAGGGGGCAGTGAGCCAGGAGCAGAGGGCCCTGACCAGGGTGCAGAAGAGGAACTGCCATGGAGGGTGCCACAGAGGGTGCAATGCCGGCTGGACCCCCTGAGCTGTCCCAGCAGCGGAGTCACCAGGGTTGTCCGGGGAGGCCACACCATGTAAGTGCCATCACTGTTCCTTTTCCGGAGGGAATGGGGAGGGAGACCAGGGACCACGCATGTGGGCCTTGCTTACCACGGGTCACGCAGCAACCTGTGCATGTGCAAGCACGTGCCCTGCCACCCCTGGGCAGGTGGCTCCAGCTGCGTGCCACACAGAGACTGTGGCCTGATAGCCGCACACGTGTGTGCAGAGACCTGACATGCTCCTGACCCCAGGGAGGGACACAGCAGGACGCCCTCCCTTCACAAGCCCCCTCTATACAGAGGCATGGGACATCTTCCCCCCCACCTCAGCCACACTATTCACAACACAGGGGCCTGGGTGCCGTCTGGGGGCAGCTACCACTCCCGGGGATAGCCGGACAATCTGACCATGGCCTCTGTGCAAGCACATCGGCTCTGATGGTGCAGGGAATGGTCATCCTCACCTTGAAGAGGGGGGCTGGGCTTCACCAACTGTATCCCCAGGGAGAACTGACAACTCCTCTTCTTTCTCCACAGCCGCACCAGCTGCACGTGCAGGGCGCACCACCCCATCCGAGACATCCTCCCACACGAGGGCTCCACAGGAGGACCAGCCAAATGCTGCAGGGATACCGAGAGCAGCACCTGGGGGCACTGCAAGCCCTGCACCACACCGTTGATCACTGGGTGGAACTAGATTTGGAGCTCTGGTAGGAACAGTTCACCCAGGGTCGTGCCATCTGTGCCCATCTGCAGACCCTGGTGCAGAGCATGCTGCCTCATGCCACTCCAGCACCTGCTGCCTCCCCAGCTCCCATTCCTCCTCCCACTCCTTCTCCCCCTCCTGCCTCTCTCTCCTCAACCTCCACACCCTCCTCCTCAATCTCCACACCCCCTACCTCAACCGCCACATCCTCCTCTCCGTTCCCTTGGGGAGACCGAAGCCCCCGTACCCACGGTGCTGGGAGACAGTTGGCCTGGCAAGACCCCCCATCTCAGAGCCCTGAGCTTCCCCTCCACCTTCTTCTCCTTGCTTCCCCCTTCCTGCTCCCTCCTCCTAGTCTTCCCCCTCCCCTCTCCCACCCTCTCTCTTCCTTTCCCCATTCTCCCCAGAGTTTCATCCCTCCCTCCCCAGTTTTGTTAAATAAACAGAGTTTATATTTTTGAAAATACATGTATTTTATTTGACATCAGGAAGGGGGGCTAGGGAGGGATAAGTGGAAGGATGTGAGGGTGGAATAAGGCACAAGGCCCCAGTGGGGCATGCCAGGGAGACTTCAGTCCTGTTCCATGTGGAAGCTCTCCCGCAGGGCCTCCTGGATATGGACAGCCCCCCGATGGGCCTCTCAGCTGGCAGCCGTGCGGGGCTGTGCATACAGGCCAGCCAAGTGGTTGATCTCTGCCATCCAGCCTGGCAGGAAATATTCCCCCTTCTGTTCACACAAATTGTGCAGCACACAGCACGCTGCCACCATGTGTGGAATATTACTCTCGGAGAGGTCGAGGCGGGTGAGGAGGCATCAAAATCGGGCCTTCAGCCAGCCAAAGGCCCCCTCCACCACAGTATGGGCCCTGCTGAGCCTGGCATTAAAGGTCTTCTGGGAGAGGTTGAGGTGTCCTGTGTAGGGCTTCATGAGCCAGGGCTGTAGCAGGTAGGCCCCATTCCCCAGCAGGCACACAGGCATGTCCATGTCCCCAACCCTGATGTGGCAGTCAGGGAAGAAGGTCCCGACGTGCAGCCTCTGGCACACGGAGGAGTTGCGGTACACCCATGCTTCATGTGCTTTGCAGACCAGCCCATATTGATGTCCAGGAAGTGGCCCAGGTGGTCAGACACGGCCTGAAGGATGACCAAGAAGTATCCCTTCTTGTTAATGTAGAGGGAGGCCTGGTGTTCCAGGGCATGGATGGGGATGTGCAACCTGTCGATTGCCTGCCTATCCCCCCACCCTTTATCCCCCCCTGCCCCCGCAGCTGGGGAAGCCCAGGGCACCAAAGCCCTCGATGACCTCATCCAAATCCGTGAGGCAGATGACTCTGCAGAGCAGCACTCTATTGATGACCTTGACCACCTGCAGAGAGACACAGAAAACCAAGAGTCACTGGGGTCCCAGGGTGGCTGAGAGTGTTCCTTCCCCACCACTGCCCCGCTCCCCAGGAGCAACCCCTCCCCCCCTGAAATCCTGGCCACCATGGGAAGTCTGTAGTGCAGCTGGGACAGAACAAACCCTCCCATAGAGGGGACTTGAATCCCCTCCCCCCTTTTCCCTGGGGCAGCCCATCTACTCCTGCATCCCCCTCCCCCGTCCTGGCACAATGGCCGGAGACTGCCATACCTGGATGAGCACTGCTCTGACGGTGGATTTCCGCACGCCGAACTGGTTGCCAACAGATTGGTAGCTATCCAGCGTGGAGAGCTTCCAGAGGGTGATGACCACACACTTGAGGAGGGGAATGGCAGTCCTTATGTGCTGTCCTGTTGCCGCAGAGCAGGGGCAAGCCACTGACAGAGCTCGAGGAATGTGTCCTCCTTCATCTTGCAGTTCTGGGTCCACTGTTGGTCTCCCCAGCACTCCAGGACGATGTGGTCCCACAAGTCGCTGCTGGTGTCCAGGTGCCAGATGCAGCGGGACCCACTGGCATCCAGGCACTGATACTCCATGGCCCCCAGGGGGGTCATGAAGAGGACCTGGGGGTTGGGCTGCCGCAGATGGTGCCAGGCAGTCTCCAGCACTTGCTGCCCGGCTTGCAGCAAAACATCCAAAAGAAGCACCAAAGTGCAGAGGGGTGGCTCTGGCTCCATACTGCTGAGTGCTGTCGTGTCCCGAGTGAGGGCAACCAAGCAAGCAGAGAGAAAAATGCTTTGCTGTCCCTCAGCAAGATAGGCAAGCAAGCAGGGAAAGCTGTGAACTGGCTGTCCGGGGGTTCCTTTAAGCACAAGCCTCAGATAGCCTAAGACAGCAGCCACACAAAGCAACTGCTGACTTGATGCCCTGACGGAACCGGTTTCAGCTGGCCTTAAATGCGATTCAGCATCCAGTCAGTGTGGCTGCACTATTTTGATTTAGCAAAAAGCTATTTCGAATTGCATTTTGTGTATAGACGCGTTATTTCAAAATAACTTATTTCAAATTAACTATTTCAAATTAAGATATTTCAGAATAACGCTGTAGTATAGATGCTGTGATGAACATACCTGGCCCATCCAAAACGAATCTGTTAACTTTGGACATCATCAATTATTTTTCCGAATGTTGCTACTCTGAAGCATCAAGGTGAATGTGTTGTTAGATAATCTGACTGTATTCTTTCCAACCCAATTTATGGCTATGTTGGTGACATAATTGGCTAAAAATGTACTGTACATATGATAAAAGCAATCTGAATTATACTGCTAGTGTAAAGTGTTCAGCATTTTATAGGAAATTATAAACTTTCTATTGGTATTTAAAAATATTGTTTAGAATTTTATCAACAATCTTCTCCCTTATATAGGATTCTGTAGGATGGTTTAAACATAACAAATATCTAATTGTTTTTTATAGTCAATGGGGCCTTTTTAGAGTAGCTTCTATAAAACCCTATGGTTTCATTTCTGTACAATTCTATAAGATTTTTTCCATGAAGACACAATTCAAAATTACAACAAAATCCAAATGTTGTTATGAGTATAGTAATGGAAGAGGCAACAATGATAAAGGACTAGTAAAAGTAATGAAGTAGAGAAAAAAATGTGGGGACATAATATAAAAATCAGGAAAGTAGGAATAAAATGAATCTATGAGAACTACTTATTACAAGGGGCAAAGTGAGCCTTTACTTCTGCCCTTGTAAGCCTCACTGGTGTCAATGGAAATCCTGCATGAATTTGAAGGTAGATATTGGCCCCATGGAATGAGTTCCCAGGGAAGTCAATTGAAACAAAGTTCTATATTCTGCTATCATTTGGTACTCAGGACTTTCACTGAGGTCAGTGGTCATTAGAATGGCATCACTAAAAGGAAAGGCTCAAACAATGTAAAAGGGTTTAAGAGACACTTATCTTTCTTCCTTTTGAGTTGAGAGGATGATGAAAAAGAAAAGCAGGTCAGATGGATTAAGAATACGAAAAAGGCAGATATTTTGGACAAGAGAGCATTCTAAAATGTCTTGGGTACTGAAAAGCAAAGCAAATGCACCATGGGCAGATCTGGTAGCAGCAAACACATTGCTCAGTGGACCTCTCTAAGAATTAAGATTTTGCAAGGCAAGGGGGAAAGGGGACAGAGTAGACAGAATCAGACAAATAATGCTTGAATGCTATCAAAATAGAACAATTGCACAACCCAGCAATCTCCTGTTGTAGCAACTAACCAACAAAACCAAGTCACAGCGGGTGGCCCTCTAATATTGCTTTTATAAGAGAAACAAGGTGGGTGAAGCAATATCTTGGACCAACTTTGGTTAGTGAAAGAGATATGTTTGAAAGCTCACCTCTTTCACCAGCTCATATTCTGGAACCAGCACAGCTATACCAACATTATGTAAAAGAATTTTATACACACACAAGCAATAACCCACATTTCAGCAGAATAATGGTAACTAGAAGGAAATGAAGAGTGAAATGATGAATTTCTTGAGTCTACTTTGAGCTGCTATTGAGTAGGAATCATGAGGTGAAATTACAGGTTTGTGAGATTGTGCTGTTGGAAGACATGGAATCCATGATAACTCAGGGCCAGATTCTGCCACTTTTACTCATGTTGTTTCTCTGCAAGTAGTCCCATTCATATCCCTCAGCTAAAATAGCTGCCTGTCCCTATGTATCCCTGCTGATCTCTTTCCTTGCCCAGTCACCTTTGTGCCATTTAAGGGTAGATGAACTAAATTAGAAACAGAATCCTACTGAATAGACTAAATTTTAAACACCCTTGTCATTTTACTTCTATTTGCACATATGCCAGTCCTCACACAAAGTTTTCTGTCTCCATAGTTTGATGGAGATGTAGGATGCAGGAATGCACCTGTCAGTCACTGAGTTCAGCCCTTAGAAAACCATGACAGAACGTTCTGCCTGCAGTTTAAGTTTATTAAGCTAACAGTTAAGTAGCAAAACATGCAAAGCTTAGGGAAGGACTTGTTTTGAAAAAAACATTCATTGGTAATTGTTCTTGCTTATTACAATTAATTGCAGGCACTGCCCCTATCATTAAAACTTATATTTAAAAATGAAATATAATCTCAAATGTACTTTTCATTTGCTGGCCATTCCCCCAAATGACAGACAAGTTTCAGAAAGGGGAACTGTAGATAAGTAAGGCAATGTCTATGCTACAAGGGTATTTAGAAATAAGTTATTTTGGAATAATAACTCCTGAAATAACTATTTTGAGGCTTCCCACACTACAGGGAAGCCTCAAAATTAGTCCAAGGCAGGCTCCCCTAATGTGGATGCACTACCTTGATTTAGTGCTCCAGGAAGCAATGGGGTGTAATTACTTTGAATGGCCCTGGGGAGGAGCCATTTTGAAATAGCAGAAGAGGAGCATCCACATCCCCGCTAGTTCAAAACAGCATATTCAAAATAGGCATGATTCCTCACAAAATGAGGGTTTATTATTCCGAAATAAGAAGCCTCTTATTTCGAAATCATTTTGAAATAATAGGCTTTCTATGTGAATGCTCATCTTGTATTTTCAAAATAATTTGAGTTATTTTGAAATAATTCTGTAGTGTAGATGCACCCCAAGAGTTTGCCCTGTTGTTGTCCCCCAGCTCTGTGTGTAGAAAGGAAGAAACCTACAGGATTCATGTGGCAGATAAGAGACAAAGCCAGATTGCATATGAGTTGGCATGACATAGTAGAGACTTGCACACCTTTCTATATGAAGTACAGGTGCTGAAGAGTCTGGGAACATGTGGATTTTACAGTTTCAGTGCCGCGAACACATAGTAGGGCCTGTTTTCCAGCCAAACGGGAACTAATATTTTGTATTATTTCTGATTCATGAGTTATATTTGGTCTGAACATGGAAGCAGAGCTAAAGGGGGAGCATGATATTGCCTGCAGCATTCGACTGAGGTTATTCCACAAAACATTTGTCAGAGTGCCAAGGGGAGTGATGAAAGAGGAACAGCCTGGGACATATCAGCCATAGCAGGTTCACTCACATCACCAGCCATTCTTCAGCATCTACAGTTAGAAGTAGAGATATAAAGGGGGCTGGGTAAGCACTGATTTGTGCTAAAGCAATCTGGCTAGAAAGCTGGAAATGAAGAGCAATAGTATTCCTTCCAATTCTCACAGGATCCCACCACCACAGGCAACACCATTTACTGGTGCACTAACATAAGAGCACATTATGCTGCATGATCCATCCTCTCAGATGCTCCTGTCTCTGAGATTGAGATAATTTGCGTTAGCAATACAATAATTAAGAGAAGCAGAGAAGTGGTGCCAGTGTCCAACTTTTGCCAGAGCACATTTAGAGTAAGAAAATATATTAGGATTTGTGATGGGTTTTATTGACATTTAGTATGTTTTCCATTTTTCTTTAGAAAAGTTCTACGGTGTCCTTTTAGGGTAGCATCCAATGAAAATGGAGTGTTCACAGCTACAGAAGGAGGTAAATAGCAGAGGCTTCTGACATGGTTGATCTGCTGCTGTCACCAAACAGGAAGAGGTTACAGTGAAACCATTGATCAAACATCAGCCTTATGTTTTATGGGAGCTCAAGAAACTAACCATCGAACTTTTTGGACACAAATCAAGAAATGGAGACCATATAGAAATTATCTAAAAATGACCAACTGAAGAGACCAGAAAGAAAAGTCTGAGGAAGCTGACAAAAATGATTTCATGACGTTCAGGTAAAAATGTTTGTTAGTTCTTTCCAGTCATTTCTCAGCTTAAATATTCATTTTAGCAATACTTATAAAATTGATATTTTAGTGCTAAAAACCTGTAAGATTTTAAATTGTGCTTATTTTCAAATCAAATTTCAAAATTTTTCTTAAAAATTATTAAAAAGATGTTAGTTTTTTATTGCAATGTCCTGATGATAGAATGTATCAGGTAAGTTGTCACAGACAATAATGGCATGAGACTAACATGATGGTACTGTTTGTGATGTGGATTGTTAACCACCAGCAATTGAACTAATAACACCAATGCACTTCATATAGGCCACAGGACTGCTTAATGTGTATTAGGGGCAAAATCCTGGCCTCCCAATGAAGTCAATGGAACCAGGATTTCACCATCAGTTAGCAGTCAGACTATCAATACTGAGATGGAAAACATTGAAATCAATGATATTAAGATGAAAAAACTCCTAATTTAATACCCAAACCTATCACTAACCCAGCTTCCCAAATTTTACTTATTGATGGAAATAATCAGTGAGAATTACACTTGTTTATCTACTCTATTTTCTTTGTAAATGTATACATTATACTTGAATAGCTTGTTTCCCAAAAGAAAGATCTAAATATTTGTCAAAAGAGACAAGTCATCTGAAGAAGACATTGGTGTGATGTTATGTTCTAAATGTGATTTGTGTTATAAATAAATTTGCATAAAAATATCTATCCCTGGATGTCATAGTTCTAGTTTATCTTTAATTCAGATGCTCAAGAAATGTAAATTATTTTTACAGCTAAATAAAAGCTATACAAAGCTGCCAGGAAAGAATAATGAGACACACATTGTGTCATGGAGTTATGATAAATCCACCAGCACCATGGTTACAGTCAAAATGTAAGGCCCCCCAGCAACAAGGGAATATGAACACATATAGATTTCTCTGACTAGCTTTAGCAAACTAATCTTAACTGGGGAAGCATGTCACACATGATATTAGGTCAGCAGCAGAAAATATTTACCCAAATGCTAGACAGTCCCCCAATATGCAGAGTAACTGCTGGTATTTATACAAAGCTTTTATTATGAAATAAGTGTCAGTGTGTTCTGGGCTTTGGTGTGTGTGTGTGTGTCTGTGTCTGTGTGTGTGTTTGCATGTGTGCATGCGCGTACACACTCGCTTGTGTGTTTATTAGAGAGAGAAATAATGATATCAGTATTCTTGTAGCATGGTAAGGTTTGCAATTGCTATTGGTGAGAATACTGATGTTAGGATAAAAAAGCATATGAAATATGAAGCGATCCTCAGGGTGGCACCAATGACATGCTTTTATTTTATTTTCTTTACTAGTGTGCCTCCATCTAGCTTCTTCACAGGCAAACAGCTCACAGTGAGAAAATCTAGCTGCATCTTCTTCAGCAGTGGAGGTGTCATGGTACTAAAAATGTACCTTGCAAAAAATGCAATTGCTTTGGATTGTGTCCTGTACTCCCATACACCTGTGTCAATCCAAAGTAACTTCAGTGGAATCACTCTGGATGGATGCTGGTATAGCTGAGATTAGAATTCGGACCGTCCTCTAAGGAAACGTTAAAGTCTGTCTATATTTACAGAGACAGAAATAGAAATGTGACATCGAGACCTGCTGGTGATTCACTACTCTGTGAGAACCATTCTTGCCAGGCCTGATGTATTCACTACACTTAATATACCATTGTCATGATATGTACCGCAAAAGAGTCGTGTATTATGCCATTGGAACACTAATAAATCACTGATCATTACTATCCTTGTGTGATGGATGTATGGTCAAATACAAAGGATTATTCAGATGAGCTGGAATTATGATTAAAATGTGTTGAAACCATGCATGTGGGTTGACATACCATTTTTTCTGCCTCCTTAAATGTCTCCCTCAAATAAATTGAGCAAGGTGTGACCAAAGACAAAGAAGAACATATTTGTATTTAGATATCTAAATTTATATTGGTAATATGTCCAATTTTGATTTCAAACTGGTTCTTTATAATATAGAATCCTATTGTTTAATTTTGAATTAGTTTTCTGTAAATATTACACTAAAGAAATGAGTACTAGAAATAGTCATTAAAATCTGGAGATGGCTAGATAATTATGGGGAAAGGGAACCTAAGGAACTTCAGCTGATATAAATTGAAACATACACGTGTCCAGATAAAAAGCATGGTGAATAGACAAAACACCCTTACTAGTTTAACAGTCATAGGAGGTAAACTGCATGGATGTGAAAAAAGAGGGCAGAATTAGCTCCAGACACTCCATTTCCAGGATTCCGTGTAATTGCGCAAGGGTGCAGATAGGATTGTTTATTCCCTGAGCTGTGCTATGCCAGCATTGCCTCTGGCTGAGTTTCCCAACAGGTAAAACTTCTTGTTGAATGTGGTAATCTCTAGCAAACAAGTACCCTCAGTTGTCCTTTTGTTAACAGGACAAAAACAAAACAAAACAAAACCCAACGACTCTTCCCTGTTCTCTGTCTATAGTGTACAGTGCTACAGTTAAGCTGCTTCAAAAATTGTGGATCCTGCAGAGCCCAAGAAATAGGAGCACCTGAAAAGTCTTTGCAAAAGAAGTACACAAAATAGGGTCTGGCTAGTTAGCGCAGTCACAATGCTTCTGAGAGCAATATATTTGCATGGGATGCTTGGGAGAAAGTGGTCACACTACATTTCTGTCTCCCAGTAGTTTTTGAAATCACATATTTTCTTTGAAGCTATGGCAGCACATATACAACACCTTGCTCTTGCTGCTTGCTGTATTGTTTCTAATATTGCAAGTGACCGCATTGTGATCAATTCCCTAGTCTGTACTCTCTTTATGGCCTTCTCGCTACCTATGCAGTATCTTCCCATTGCAGTTGTTCCTCAGTTTTGAAGAGCCTTTTACGTCTGGTCCATAGCTCTCATCTAAGTCAATGGCTGTACTACCTACCTCCATCTCTTGCTTTCAGACACTCATTTTACTGGTGAAAAATCAGTGATGTATATAAGCAGTGACAAACTAAAACATGAAGGGGAAAAAAAGGAGAGGTAGAGTGTGTGCAACCCAGCATAAAAATACATTTATCTTCTTGTTGATCTTGGAGCACTCTGAGGTTGCAAGTCAGGCTTGGAACCCGTTGTGTTAGGCACTGTCCATATAGATATGATAGCACAGGGGTCACCCTAAAAAATTAATTGTATCCACATTCACACACGTGATGTGAAGGTTATTAGGAGAAAACTTACTGCATGTTTTCATACCATTCTTCCAAAAAGAGTTTTTGAATTGCCATGTATTTGGTAGGTGCAAAGCTGCTGCAATTTTTCCTTCTCCTGACTTTTTTCCATTTTGATTAAACAGTGGAAAATAGAAGCCAGACTCTTACTTTCAGATCACATTAATGGCCAGTTTCTAAAAATTACATGAACAGAGATGAATCCTGGAGGATGTTGAGATTCTTGTGGGGTACTAAGTATTCTCAGCTTCCATTGATTTCTGTAGGGGTGCATCTACATAGCACCCTAAACTTGAAATAACATATGCAATTTGCACTATGCAAATTGCATATGTTATTTTGATTCTATTTTGAAATATCTTATCTTCAAATTTGGAACCTCTACACAGTGCCAAATTTTGAAATAACACACTAATTTGAGACCTCCCTTAACCCTCGGGGAACGAGGGTTACAGGGATACAGAAATAGTGCACCTGTTATTTCAAAAAACATTTCAGAATAATGGGTGGCTTGTTAAGACATGGGATAGCTATTTTGGGATACCTGAGGCGCAGTGTTGACATACCCTAGGAGTTGAGGGACCAGGATTAAGCTCGGGAGCCCCAATTTAGTAAAGCATGTAAAGCAGTTGTTACTTTTGAATAGGGGTTACACATGTATTGAAAGTTGAGCTTATGCTTAAGTGCTTTGCAGAAGAGGGTCATCAAGCACATGTGGCAGTAATCCCATTGAGTCCAATGGAGCACTATCTTTTTAAAGTTTGCTCTTAAGCTCTTCACTAGGGGTATGTCTAGACTGCATCCCTTTGTCGGCAGAGGGATGCAGATTAGGCATGCCAACACTGCAAATGAGGCAGGGATTTAAATATCCCGCACCTAAGTTGCATAAAAATGGCCACTACTTTTGCCAACTCAGCACTTTGTCAGCAAAAAGAGGCAGTCTAGAGGGGGATCTGTCGAGAAAGAAAGACTTTTTCGACAGATCCTGTAAACCTCCTTGAAAGAGGCATAAGGTTCTAGACCCTAGGCTGGGTCTAGAATGCACATCTCCAGTGTATGTGAAACATCCTTTGCTCTGCTTATTTTGTAAAGTACCCAGGCATCAAGAGCTCAGTTGTGGTCTTTGGAGAGGATCCCACCCCTCACTTTTCATTTTAAATGTGCAAATTGTCACTTGTAATAATATTTAGCTATCTAGTTATCAAAGTCATCATGGCACTGAAAAATTTAAGAGCAATAAACCTCTTGGTTTTTAAATATTTTATATTTACAATGGCCAACCATTTAAAAAAAGAATCAAATGATGCTGTTTAGAAACATTGAAAAGAGAAGTATCACTCTCAGCTGACGGCTCGTATGACAAGGTACTGTTCAGAGTGAATTTTTATGCTTGAGTAATAACCCTTGAAAAATGGGGACCCTAATGCAAAAGCTGACACAGCTTTAACCAAAGCAGCTCTAGTAAGTGCTGCTATAATTATTTGCTCATTAATTACAAATTTTGCAACACGCGAGAGTAACACAAATTGGAAAATAGGAATAATTATCAGTAATAAAGCCACAGAAGCTGGACACATTGAAAGTATCTTCCTCTTTAAATTTAATAATAGCAAGACAGCTAGGAAATTAATAAGAAATACATAATTGAAAATTAACCTTGCAAATCTGCTTTTAATAAACCATGGTGCTCTTGCATTACAATAATTTTACAGAGCCCTTCATTTGCATTTGAAGTGCTATCCCAGGTAATACTTTATGTGTTGAGAAAGTCTTATATGTGTTTGGGTTTTCAGATAAAATACAGAGTGTGCACTTTAACATAGTTAAAGCTTTTGGACCATGGTTTAATGTTTACTCTGTGTTCTGAATGCCTTAGGAAATGTATTTTTATAACCAGAATGACTGGAAGCCAAAAGTACAAAGGCGATCTTGTGCCTGCCAGTATGCCTGAAAGCTATGTTGTTGTGGGAGTGAATGCTGCTTTCATCCTCAGTTTGCTTTACATTTAAGTTAATCTTTCAGATTTAGTGATTAGACATATTGCACTCTTTTGATGGAAATTCTGTAGATATGGGATTTGATGATTTAGGGCGTGTCTTCACTATAGCGTTAACCTGGGTCTGGGAATCTGTGTTAGCCAAGCTCAGCTGTGAGCATCTGCACTTCTGACTCACATCCAAGTCATACCCAAGTAACCATGTCTACACTGGCACTGCATTAAACTGGGTTAGGCACTAGGACTTCTGGGGGCATAGCTGGAGTTCTTTGAGCTGCTCTATAATATAAGCCTCTGCACCCCAATCAGCCTGCTGGGATGAGACTCTCTGAAATGGCATCAAGCACTGTGCAGAGTATCCATGTATCAGGCTGCATGGAATATAGGGTTTAAGTACTGACGTGGTGTTTATAGGTAACTTCTTGTGCCGAAGAAGACAATAGAAAGAAGGGCTGAAGAATATGGCTCAGTCAGAATTGTGGGGAGGTATTGAGAACTATCAGTGCCCATGTTAAATAACTGAGATTTCTTGTATGGCAAAGTCGGTGGTTAGTGGCTCAAATTAAAATGGAGCCTGAGCTCTTCCCCACTCCCACCACCACACAAACTGTTTCAAAGCATGTCTGAACCTGGGGCAAGGGGTTCTTGTGTTTGGAAGAGGGTGGGATGAAGCGCTTCCATACAGGTGAGAGCACAAGTTAATTCTGAAGTGAATGTGCAGTGAGTCAGTGGTAAGTAGCTGTGGCGGGGTAGCCCCGCCCCTCCCGGAGGCCGCCGGGGCGCCGCGGCCGCAGGGGAAAGGAGCACTCCCCGGCACGGTGTGCATAGCCGTCCACTCCCCCCGAGCGGGGGGGCCAGCGCACCGTCTGGGTGACAAGCCGGGGCCGGCCGACGGTGCGGAGAGGGGGTGAGGAAAGGAGGTCGCAGAAGTGACGTCATGGGGAGGCTGCCCGCGTGTTCCGCCGCTTTGCTCCCCGTCCCCCTGGTCTGCAGACCAGGGAGATGGGGAGCAAAGCAGAGCAAAGCCGCGGAGCCCAAGGGCAGCAGGACAGCCATGGCGCATCTGGGCTGTCCCGCTGCCCCCGTGCTCCGTGGCTTTGCTCTGGACGCCTGTGGTACAGCAGCTGGGGCACTGCCGGTTGGTCCCGTAGCGCCGCTCTGGGCGCTACTGGACCAACCCGGCAGCACCCCAGCTGCTCTGCCCCAGGCGTCCTGATTCAGCCACTGCTGGTCAGTTTCAGCAGCGGCTGAATCAGGACGCCTGGGGCAGAGCAGCTTGGGTGCTGCTGGGTTGGTCCAGTAGCGCCGAGGAGCGGCGGCGCTACTGGACCAACCCAGCAGCACCCCAGCTGCTCTGCCCCAGGCATCCCCAAGTCAGCCGCTGCTGAAACTGACCAGTGGCTGACTACAGGAAGCCCCTGCCCCGGGCTTCCTGGAATCAGCCGCTGATCAGTTTCAGCAGCAGCTGACTTGGGGATGCCTGGGGTTCTTAAGTTGAATCTGTATGTAAGTCAGAACTGGCGTCCAGATTCAGCCGCTGTTGAAACTGATCAGTTTCAGCAGTGGCTGAATCTGGATGCCAGTTCCGACTTACATACAGATTCAACTTAAGAACAAACCTACAGTCCCTATCTTGTACGTAACCCGGGGACTGCCTGTACATTCAAAACATGTTTTCTTCACAGTTCTAAGCACCACCACTGACTGCATGTAAAATGTTGGCTTCATTGTCCAAAACCACAAATCCTAGGGAAAAGGCCATTCAGGGTCAGTGATTCAGCTGTTCGTCTGTTCATTTTATGTAACTGGGTAGCAGCAATGTGCTTTCTGTCCAAAGCCAGCAATAGCGGGAATACCTGCCTCTGAAAAGTCTGGATCCCCTATTAGAACAGAGGAAAGAAAGAAACCTAGAAGACAATCGCTGTCATATAGTCTTTGATTTGAACTCTTGTCCATTTATCTGCCACGTACATTTGCTTGATACTGCATATGACTTAAGGTCCTTGTCATTTCTTTCCACAATATTCTGCATATTTCAGTGACTTCTTCAGTGCAGACATGTTTTTGCATTGGCCTGTGGTACAAGGGAGCTGCTCTAACTGCAACAATAATAGCATTATCGTCCACCAGAGGCACTCAGAGTTCTTGAAGAAGATGAGTAAACTACAACTAAGATTAGCCCTGTGGGGTGGCTACCTAGAGAGCTGTGAAAAACTCAACACTTGCAGTTCACAGGAGCATGGAACAAGTTTGAATTTTGGTTGCCCGAGAACTGCTGCTGTGAGGTACAAAACAACAGTTTGTCAGGGAATTCTGAGCCCATAAAACTGGAGAGTTGGCAATGTTTAGTTAGCACTCTGACAGATTTCCTGCAATTAGGTACCTTAAAAATGGGACAACTCTCGGAAAACCTGGTTATCTTACTGTGTAATTACTCCCAAAACATCTCTCCGAGGGTATGTCTACACTACAAAGTTAGTTCGAACTAATGGACGTTAGTTCGAACTAACTTTCATAGGCGCTACACTAGCACTCCGTTAGTTCGAATTTAATTTGAACTAGTGGAGCGCTTAGTTCGAACTAGGAAAACCTCATTTTACGAGGATTAAGCCTAGTTAGAACTAGCTAGTTTGAATTAAGGGGTGTGTAGCCCCTTAATTCGAACTAGTGGGAGGCTAGCCCTCCCCAGCTTTCCCTGGTGGACACTCTGGCCAACACCAGGGAAACTCGTCTGCCCCCCTCCTGGCCCCGGACCCCTTAAAGGGGCACGGGCTGGCTACGGTGCCCGTGCCAGGTGCAAGACTGCCAGCACCCAGCCAGCAGACCCTGCACCTGGCACGGATCGAGCCACCCACCCGATGCCACCCAGCCCTCCCCCTCTTCCACCAGGCAGCCACCAGGCTGGTGGCTCCCGGGAGCTTGCCCGGGACCGCAAGAGGCGGGCACCCGCCTGGGCTAGTGCGGACATCGTGGACCTCGTCCACGACCTCCGCACTAGACACAGGAAAGTGGCCAGCTAGGGCAGGAGAGCTGCCAGCCTGGTCACCCAGGAGCAGGTGTGCATGAAAATCAAGGTGGTCCACTGAGACCCCCGACCCTGAGCCCTGAGCTTACAATGGCCGTACTGGGTCAGACCAAAGGTCCATCTAGCCCAGTAGCCTGTTTGCTGACAGCAGCCAACCCTAGGGACTCTGGAGGGGATGGACCGAAGACAGTGACCAAGCCATTTGTCTCGTGCCATCCCTCTCCAGCCTTCCACAAACCTTGGGCAGGGACACTACTCCTACTCCCTGGCTAATAGCACTCCATGGACCCAACCTCCATGACTTGATCTCACTTCCCTTTAAACTCTGTTCCAGTTCTAGCCTTCACAGCCTCCTGCAGCAAGGAGTTCCACAGGTTGACTCTTTGCTTTGTGAAGAACAACTTTCTGTTACTAGTTTGAAGCCTGCTACCCATTCCTTTCCTTTGGTGTCCTCTAGTCCTTCTTTATGGGAACTAATGAAGAACTTTTCTGTATGCACCCTCTCCACCCCACTCATGCTTTTAGAGACCTCTATCCTGTGTCCCCTCCATCTCCTCTTTTCTAAGCTGAAAAGTCTCAGTCTCTTTAGCCTCTCTTCATAAGGGACCTGTTTCCAACCCCTGATCATTTTAGTTGCCCTCCCCTCTCTCACCCTCTCTCTTCCCCTCTCCCACCTCCTTTTCCCAGTCTCCCCCAGTTTTGTTCAATAAAGACAGATTCCATTTTTAAACACAATTGCCCTTTATTGCCCCCTCTCCCCAGATGGCAGCCTGCGGCAAGTGCAGCCGGGCTGATGGCCGAGTGCTGTGATGTGCCCAGTGTGGGTACTTCGGGCAATCCGAGCCAGGACTGCTTTGCAAGCGGGGCACTCCTGAGAACTGTCTGTCCGGGGTGGGGTTCGGGACCCTTTAAGCACAGCCCTCGGCTAGCCTGAGACAGCATCTCCACGCTCTAAGTCCTCCTCTGATGCCCTGCCGGCACTGCTTCCGGCCATCCTTAACCCCGGTTCAGGGTCCACTTAATGTGGACATGCTAGTTCGAATTAGCAAAACGCTAATTCAAACTAGTTTTTTAGTCTGGATCCGTTCGTTCGAATTAGCTTAGTTCGAATTAACGTTGTAGTGTAGACGTTCCCTGAGAGTTGAATCTCAAAGTGAAAGATATCCATCGCTGCCAGCTTGATCCTAGTTTAGAACCAATGTAATCCACACACCTACTGGGTGAGGTTCACTGTCCCATGTAGTGGCACTTAAAGCACTTACACGGTGAAAGAATGAGTTTACACTATGACCTTAGCCTATCTCTCAGCTAAAGCCATAGAGGAAACTCATTCTTTTCCTCTGTAAGTGGTCGAAGTGCCACTACATTGGACAGTGAACCACACTCAGTAGGTATGTGGGTTACACCAAAACTATTCAACACCATAAATCTCTCCCTCATCCCTCCACCCCAAGTGGGATGGGGGTACTTCTGCATGAAGCTCAATCTGGGTTCATCTCCCTCCATTCAACTGTGCCTAGTTTGGGCATTTCCTGAAATCTCAAACTAGATGAATTTCACTTGGTATGGAGGGTTTTGTTATGAAATTTTGTAGACCAAAATGGATGAGTCTTGGGCAGGGTGTGAACACTGAAGCAGGGAGTATCAAAACCTGCTCATTAACAGCCTGGGGTTATCAGACACTCAGGTGCTGACCTTCAGCTGGTTGCACAGGCCTCGCTGGCCATTAAAAGCAGTAACCTTCCCATGGATTTTGGCAGGGAGCTCTGCTGAAGGTTGGCTGCGGTCGGCACTCTGCCATAGAATCATAGAATCATAGCATAATAGGACTGGAAGGGACCTCGAGAGGTCATCGAGTCCAGCCCCCCGCCCTCAAGGCAGGATCAAGCTCCGTCTACACCATCCCTGACAGATGTCTATCTAACCTGTTCTTAAATATCTCCAGAGAGGGAGATTCCACCACCTCCCTTGGCAATTTATTCCAATATTTGACCACCCTGACAGTTAGGAATTTTTTCCTAATGTCCAATCTAAACCTCCCCTGCTGCACTTTAAGCCCATTACTCCTTGTCCTGTCCTCAGAAACCAAGAGGAACAAATTTTCGCCTTCCTCCTTGTGACACCCTTTTAGATATTTGAAAACCGCTATCATGTCCCCCCTTAATCTTCTTTTTTCCAAACTAAACAAGCCCAGTTCATGAAGCCTGGCTTCATAGGTCATGTTCTCTAGACCTTTAATCATTCTTGTCGCTCTTCTCTGTACCCTTTCCAATTTCTCCACATCTTTCTTGAAATGTGGCGCCCAGAACTGGACACAGTACTCCAGCTGAGGCCTAACTAGTGCAGAATAGAGCGGCAGAATGACTTCACGAGTTTTGCTTACAACACACCTGTTGATACAACCTAGAATCATATTTGCTTTTTTTGTAACAGCATCACACTGTTGACTCATATTCAACTTGTGGTCCACTATGACCCCTAGATCCCTTTCCGCCATGCTCCTTCCTAGACAGTCGCTTCCCATCTTGTATGTATGGAACTGATTGTTCCTTCCTAAGTGGAGCACTTTGCATTTCTCTTTATTAAACCTCATCCTGTTTACCTCTGACCATTTCTCTAACTTGCTAAGGTCATTTTGAATTATGTCCCTATCCTCCAAAGAAGTCGCAACCCCACCCAGTTTGGTATCATCTGCAAACTTAATAAGAGTACTCTCTATCCCAATATCTACATCATTGATGAAGATATTGAACAGTACGGGTCCCAAAACAGACCCTTGAGGAACTCCACTTGTTATCCCTTTCCAGCAGGATTTAGAACCGTTAACAACAACTCTCTGACTACGGTTATCCAGCCAATTATGCACCCACCTTATCGTGGCCCTATCTAAGTTATATTTGCCTAGTTTATCAATAAGAATATCATGCGAGACCGTATCAAATGCCTTACTAAAGTCTAGGTATATGACATCCACCGCTTCTCCCTTATCCACAAGGCTCGTTATCTTATCAAAGAAAGCTATCAGATTAGTTTGGCATGACTTGTTCTTCACAAACCCATGCTGGCTATTCCCTATCACTTTATTACTTTCCAAGTGTTTGCATACGATTTCCTTAATTACCTGCTCCATTATCTTCCCTGGGACAGACGTTAAACTGACCGGTCTATAATTTCCTGGGTTGTTCTTATTCCCCTTTTTATAGATGGGCACAATATTTGCCCTTTTCCAGTCTTCTGGAATCTCCCCTGTCTGCCATGATTTTTCAAAGATCATAGCTAAAGGCTCAGATACCTCCTCTATCAGCTCCTTGAGTATCCTGGGATGCATTTCATCAGGACCTGGTGACTTGCTGACATCTAACTTTCCTAAGTGATTTTTAACTTGTTCTTTGTGTATCCTATCTTCTAAACTTACCCTCTCTCTGCTTGTATTCACTACGTTAGGCACACCTCCAGACTTCTCGGTGAAGACCAAAACAAAGAAGTCATTGAGCATCTCCGCCATTTCCAAGTTCCCTGTTACTGCTTCTCCCTCCTCGCTAAGCAGTGGGCCTACCCTGTCCTTGGTCTTCCTCTTGCTTTTAATGTATTTATAAAAGGTCTTCTTGTTTCCCTTTATGCCATAGTAGGTCTGTTGACAAGAACTGCTTGAGTTGTGCGTGTGCAATCAGCACCACTGGGGGAAGAGTTTTCCCTGCAGTCAGAAGCCAGGAAAATATAATCAGAGCTGTGTGCCAAGGGCAGCAGAGGGGCTGATTGCCAAATGCTAAGAAGCAACTGTTCAGGGAGGGCAGGGAGGTGGCAGAACCATGGCTCCAGCCTCCCCACTTCCTGTGCTGCACCCTGAAATGAAGCACCACAGAATATACCTGCCTCTGCTGAAACAGGGGGCCTGCAAGAGGAATTATCCCTTTGTGGGGCACAAAGCATCCCAGTGCTCCTTGTAGGAAAAATGTCTGCTCACAACCTGGCTACGTCTAGACTGGCATGATTTTCCGCAAATGCTTTTAACAGAAAAGTTTTCAGTTAAAAGCATTTGCGGAAAAGAGCGTCTAGATTGGCAATAGACACTTTTCCGCAAAAGCGCTTTTGCACAAAAGCATCCGTGGCCAATCTCGATGCGCTTTTATGCAAGAAAGCCCCGATCACCATTTTTGCGATAGGGGCTTTTTTGTGCAAAACAAACCTGAGCTGTCTACACTGGCCCTTTTGCGCAAAAGCTTTTGCGCAAAAGGACTTTTGCCCGAATGGGAGCATCATAGTATTTCTGCAAGAAGCACTGATTTCTTACATGAGATCGTCAGTGTTCTTGCGGAAATTCAAGTGGCCAGTGTAGACAGCTGGCAAGTTTTTCTGCAAAAGCAGCTGCCAGTCTAAACACAGCCCCCCTGTTTAAGGAGCCAGGAATAAATGTTCCCTACAAGACAAAGAAATGGCGAGGTAGGTTTCGCCATTCATACTCCAGTTGTGTAGACCCTGCCTCTTTGAGTAGCCCCAATGATTTCAGTGGAGGTCCCTACAAAGTTATGAACTAGTCAGTGTGCCAGGGCAACATAACCTAATCCTACATCTGACCTTGCTATTTTAGAGTCACAATCTGACGTCTTTTCTGACCTACAAAGGGACTGGGACTATTGGTGGTGCAAGATACTATTCAGTATGAGCAAAGGTATCAAAATGTGGCCAGGAGGATCAGAGGTGCCACACTTCCACAATCCCACTTGGCTTCAAACATGTCCATGACACTTCTTGTCTTTTTCACTGTAATATGTGAACAATTTTAAACTGCCATCTAAAGTCATTGAGATGCATTTTTAAAACACTAATAAGCTACTGATCATTCAAACTGATGTAGGATTTAAAAATGTTAATACCATTAATTGATCAAAGCTAATTCCCAAAAATGGGAATTCCTATGTTCCTACATTTACTATTGTAGCCAAGTATAAATAGTGATATCATGGAGTCTGGCCTCTGCCAAGCTGAGTTGCACTACAGGAATGGCAATGGACTTATTTAAGCATGAGGG
The DNA here is from genome assembly GCF_049634645.1 of Pelodiscus sinensis. Taxonomy (NCBI): domain Eukaryota; kingdom Metazoa; phylum Chordata; order Testudines; family Trionychidae; genus Pelodiscus; species Pelodiscus sinensis. Next base: position 16,643,840 of record NC_134723.1, read on the forward strand.
TTTCATTTAATACTGTGTGAGAATGCAAATTGTGGAATCATTGTAGAACAGATTCCGGTACAGAAAAACTTTGCAATTAAAGGAAATGTTTGTGACTGACATACTTACGGCATACACCAAAATTTCTTAAGGCATGTGGAAATCCTTTTAGAAAGAAAAACTAACCTGGAATACCTTTTATGAAACAAATGACTTGAACACCTTCAACAGTTTTCCAATATACAGCCTCTGAAAACCACCAGGATGGCGTGGAGAGAAAATGGAAATGTTTAGGGTCCTGAACCCATAAAAGCATTGTCCTTATAATAATAATAATAATCATAATAAAAATCCATTGAGGACTATGAGTTCTAAATATAGGAACTACCAGCAATAATTTTAGCTACTGAGTTGCTTTATAATAATGATGTCAAGCTAGCTTCAGTCCAGGCCCATCTACTTAGTGTAAGGCACAGCAGAATGCTCTGTTGTTCCTGATGTTCTGTTTGCTTTTAATGGGTTTTGGGGTGGGGGTGATGGGAAAAGGGGATGCCGTTTTCTTGCCCTATGAAGATACATTAAAACTGTAGTGAGGCATTGACTATAACACAGTTCCCTGCATTCCCTTGAGAGCTGCAACATGGAAATCTGTTCCTATGCAGAGCAGGAACCACTGATAAGAGATACCATAGAGCACACTTGGAGCTAGAGTGTCCTGGGGAAACAGACCCCATGGGATTTGGAACTGAAATCTCCAAATGAACCAGGAAAGGATGAGGGCACCTTACATCTGAAAATGTAGCCTCAATATTTTTTTCATACCAAAATGGCCTTTGTCAGCATGAGGAACTAGTAATATCTTTGAAGTATTTAAGGTACAACACCACAAGCAAATGCTTTAACCAATAAAAGTATCTTTGGTGCGGTTGATGGAGTAGAAAGGAGGATTGTACATCAAAGATTTTAAAATGTCCAACTTATATAAACAAAAATGTAACTGCTTAGGTTTGTTTTCAATCAAAAGTGGATTTCCAAAGTCCCTTAGTTCTATTAGATAATTTTATGATATTTCCATCGTAGTTAGTTTAAGTTATTAGAATCTAGCCTTTGTAGAATGATGGAAAACCAGTACACTGATCTCTTCCCATCCCCTAAATGCAATGGGAATAAATATAATAGAAGGATCTGTAATTCAAGCAAAGCAAGAACTATTAACAGAGTGTTTAAATTAGCAAGGTTTGAAGATTTTACTTGGTGTTTATTTGTTTAAAAAGTGTATTTTACTTTGTTTTTAGATGCTCTTCATTGTGTTCTTCATACTTACTACACATGGAACGAGATTTTTCATATTACAGTAATATCTCTGATGCTGTTCCAAAAATCAACTTGAAACCATGAGATTCCAGTAAGTGATTTCTCCCTCTGGTGGCTGCAGATAGGAAATACAAAACTTAAAAGACAGGTCATGTTTCTTAAGCATAAAAGTACATATAAGGTAAAAGTAATTATAGCTGTTTCCAATTTAAAAGAAAAATCATTTGATATTTTAAGTGTTATTTTTATAGTAATATCTGAATTTTTTTCTGGGTTTCTTTAGTTATTGAGATACAAAACTGAGGTATGTAGATTTGGAAAACTAGTCAACACAAATGCAAATTAATTCAATTTACTATGGTGGGTGTCTATTGAAAGAGAAGTAGCAGTGTTTGATGAAAGAGAATTATAGAATGTTTAATATTTCCTCTCATTTGATTTGGCAGGAGTGAGAATAAGAGGCTTATTGTTTATCCCCAATTTCAAGATCTTCTGGTACTGACATATCTACATTGTTTAAATACAGTGCCACCAACATAAGTTTTAGTAACTATGCTAATCTCAGCCTTACACTGCTAGGGAAGTGTACTTGAGAATAATTGCCTGCTAGTGCTCCACATGCACTTTCATAAGGAATAGTGAGTACTTTCTGTAGCGTTAAGTGAATATATAAGGAGAAGAGTGAAGGGAAGACATGGGTGATCTATGAAAAACATGAGATATTGTGGTTCATTTAAATTATATTTTGGGTTTAAACAAAAAAATAATTCTGTGAATCTTTTTCCTATAATTAGCCTCTTTCAAATGTGATTGAATTACCAACCCCCTCTTTTTTTCTTAGCTAAAAGGAAAAGTGTGCTTTGTGTGAAGACTTGCAGAATCTGAGCCCCTTCTCCCTTTCAAACCCAGTAATGGTTGGGTCAAACAACAATAATGGAGTTGGCTCAAAGTAAGGTGAAATGAGTTCACATGCTCCTCTCTGTCAGCCAAACTTAGATTGGCACAAGCAACATAAGTCTTCAGTTTGAGTTGCACTTTCTTATGACAAGCTGAATTTGTTTTATTCCCTCTTCTCTTCCAGCACTTTCAGTGAAACAACGCTGGCACATTTCCTCTCTATCTAGCATACAGAATTTGACAAATGAGGAGAAATGAGAAAACACCTACCAGTGTTTCACAGATGAAAAGAGAGAAGTCCTTTTTTGCATTGGGGATGAATTGATCATAATTTTTGTTATTCTTGTAAGTTTCATACTGAGGTGTAAGAAAGGAAGCTATTGGACTCAGTGAGATTATTCTATTCCTCCTTCTTAAACACTACCGTGAACTAAATTGTAACCTAATATCACATAATCATCTATGAAATAAATGCACAGCTCCATGGAGATGCCTGAGCATGGGAAATTCATTAAGAAAAAACAACCAAACAATATAATAACTAGTTAGAACTGAAGGATTATACCATCACACTTTATGTCTCTCCACATATTCCAGCAGTGGCAAGGAAAAATTTGTTTGAATACTCCTGTCTAGTGCTATGCAAAACTGTCCAGTTTCATTTTGTATATTTTCAGTTCTAGGCCCTTCTCAGATGAAAGGGGCCTTGTCAAGAAATTTTGGCTCAGGGAGGAGAAAAAGAGAGAGATTCCAGCTGTGAAGTTTGGATCCTCATTTGGATTCCAGACCCCTCCTTCAAAGGTTGTGTTTTTTTCAGATCCAGGATATCATCAGTGCAGGGCTACCTCTTCCTCTAAGTAAACTTTCACTTTCATCAAAAAGAAATGATGCGAGCCAAAATTAACTCAAGTGTGGGGAGGAGGTTTCTTCAGAGCTCTCCACTGCTGCAGGATGATGTGTTTGAGTGGAAATAGAATGCCAGACTTCTCTGAAAAAAATTTTTAAGAGTGAGAAGAGAAATTGTTAGCTACAAGAAATTAAATTAAAAGCAAATGATTTTGTCATGACCTCTTCTGATAATCTGTCCGTCTCAAGTGTGAAACTTGTGTGCACAGGAGGTGTAGGAACCTGGGCCATGAATTTAGAGTTTGTTTACAAAAGAGACCAGGATGACCATAAACTTTAGTGACTGTGGAGCAAAATGCAAATTCCCATGTGGGAATTTTCATTATCATTAAAATCAAGTTTATGATTTGGAGTTTCTTGGGTTATTTTTAGTGTTCTTTTTTTAACATAGCTCTCATTAGCTCTGTCATGCACCAAAAATCATTATTACTCTTTGGTTGTTTTCATTTGACTTTTGTTTTTTTATTACCTTTTTAGTGTTTGTGTTTTCAAACTTTTCTCTGCAACTGTGGATGCTAACTGCTTAATTTTTAAATTAAAGTTGAAATTCTCATGTACTCACATGATTCCAGTTCTTGAAGATTTAAGAGAAACATCAAATATTGTGAAATGTGCAATCAAATTGCAATATTTAGCAACACTACACCATTGGTACTTACCCCTTTGCCAAAGATTTTGGCACAGCATCACTTTTGCCATTTTAAAGGAATTTTAGTATAAATTCTATTTTGTCCTAAAACTTTCTGAAGTTCTTCTTACTGTAGTTCTTTCTGAATTCCTGACTCACTTTAAACCTTAATACCACAATCTAATTCATGAAAGTAGATTCCTATGCCTGCATGGAGTTTCACCGCTATCTATGGGGGTCTCTTTGGCCATAGGAGCCCAGTTCCATCAATCAGACTGCAGGATGGTATATTGTATAATGGTGTTCTATTCCAGGTTCAATTATAAATTATAAATAATAAGTACATTACATTGTTAGACCTTGCCATAATAATTCTTCAGCTAATAAATCATTCTTCCTTTCCTCTAAAAAGTCCTGTCAATTGCTTTGCTGGCCTCTTGTTGTTTATGTACAGCACCTGAAAATTCTGTTATAATTTCATTTTATCCTCTTCTAAATGTTTCCTTTCATTCTGTGTTTTTTCTTTTCTTATCACTTTTTATGCTCTCTTAATTTCAGTATGCATCATTCCTATCCTGCTCTGTATTTGATGTTTTATAACCCATCCTCTTTCTCACCCTTGATTACTTTTACATTTCTCTGTTCCTTCACACTTTAAAAAATTCCCTTGCAATTATTACTAGATGGCATGCATATTGCTAGATGGCATGCATAACCCTTCGGCATACATTAATTTATCTTTGAACACTTTCTATTTCCCCTTTGTGTCCTTTTCCTCTACTGCTGTATCCTGTTCAATTTCACCCTGCACTTCCTGCGCTCTTCCAAATTTTGCTCTGCTGAAATCCAATCTTCTTGTTTTCTCAGTTTCCTAGTTGAACATTAATCCCAAAGAAATCCTTAACTAGATTTCAGGCCTAGTTGTTTAGATGGTTCTCTCCCACTTCTGAATCACTAGTTATAACACAATTATTCCATAAATCTAAATCTAGAATTATATCCTATTAAGTTATATGCAAAAGCCACAAATTTGTTGCTCTTTTTTCTTCTTCACAGTTTTAGTATCTCATTATGACCCTGGGCCTGTCCCAGAAAAGCACTTAAGCATGTGCTTAACATCAAACACATGAACAGTCCATGAATCATTGTGTGGGGAATAGGTCTCTTCAGTGCAGAGACACTTTGGTCCCCCCTTTCATGTTGTATAGATTGCAGGAAAGAATAGTTTGGAAGAGGCACCAGGAAGATAGTCTGTGTGTACAAGGCAAGAATGCTAGCTGCAGTTGTGGCAACTCTGAGAACACACCTTTGAATATAGAACAATTGTTGTTTTAGAATCATGGAGTCCTCACTTGTTCATTACCCAGCATGCAGCTCATGAAACATATAATTAGTGATCTGCAGGCTTTCCTTTACATGTATATGATGATTTTTTATTGTCCGAGTCCTTTAAAAATTCTTAAATCATCTATCACCGTCTGCATTGTGCAGACCCAAGTCAAAGTAACCATACCCTAGAGTCCCTAGAGCACCCACCACGCCAAATAATATGGCAGTCCCAATGACTGGAGTCAGCAACATGGAGGAGTCAGCTATGGAAGGATTTCTCTGGCTTGTGCTTTCACTCTAGTGGCAGGAAGCTGACAGAGTATCTGTGCGGTGGTGGTGGACATTCTGGCAGCATTTACTGTTCCACCACAGGCTCCTGATGGATTTCCTGATGGAGCTGCAGGAGGAGGACGCATCATAGACTACATTGGCAGATGCTGTTCAGTATGGCTGATGCCTCCTACACAGACTGCTGCTTTTGGTGCAGGGCCACATGCACAGAGTGGAGCAACCACCTCATCATGCAGAACTGCAATTGTGAGCAATGGGTCCTGAACTTTCATGTGAAGAAGGCTACATTTCTGGAGCTTTGTGAGATACTTGCTCCCACTAGCCAGCCTAAGAGATGCTACAGAAGTCCAGAATCGGCTTGCTATAATGTCTGCAAGCTGGCTGCCCCTGACTGCTACAGTTCTTTTACCAACAAGTTTGAGGTTGGAAAGTTGACTTTGAGTGATGTGCTGCTGGAGGTTTTTGAGGCAATTAGATGTGTGGTTTACCCCAATATGGCAGGCATTAAAGATATTCCTGAAGTAATTGCTGGCTTTGTGAGAATGAGAGTTTGTCGCTGTGGCAAGAGCATTGATGTGACACATGTGCCCATAGTTTGTCCTCCTCAAGGAGCACCTGAACACATAAACTCCATTGTGATGCAGGAAGTAGTGGAGCACAGAGGCAGATTTATGAATGGCAATGTGGGCTGTCTAGGAAAAGTTCACCATGCCAGAATTTTTGTCATATGGGAGTCTGTATTCATAGATAGGCTGAGACACTATTGTACCCACAATGATTTTGACATAGTGTCATAGGCCCCCACAACATTCTGGGGGATCTTGTGTACCTCCTGTTGACTGAGGGTACGTCTAGACTACCGCGTTTTGTCGACGGAAGTTTTGTCGACAGATACTGTCGACAAAACTTCCATCGACAAAGAGCGTCCAGACACATGGAGTTCTGTCGACAAAGCAAGCCGCTTTGTCGACAGAACTCCGTAGTCTGGACGCAGTGTTACAGGCAATAACACCTTCTGTCGACAGAACTCTGTCGACAGAAGGTGTTTTGCCTCGTAAAATGAGGTATACCAGCGTCGACAAAACCGCGGAGTTCTGTCGACGTTATGTCGACAGAACTCCGCGGTAGTGTAGACGCTGGTATTGTTTTGTCGACAAAAGTCCACTTTTGTCGACAAAACTAGGTAGTCTAGACACACCCTTAGCTTATGAAACTGTACCCTGATTTCAGAGGTCATGGCAAAAAAGGCTTAATTTTACACTCTTGGCAGGTGTACCATGTTTGTTGAATCCCCTTTTGGCAGATGTGTCTACAATCTCATCTAGATCATAGTGTCACCAATTATGTCCACATTGTTGTGGCTTGCTGTACTTTTCACAAACTTTGTGAAGCCAGGCGTGAACCCTTGCCCCCTGAAAGAACCTGTGACAGCGCGGGGGGTTGCTGGATTCAATACCTCATCCACAAAGTGCAGTTACCACTGCAGGAGCTGACTGTACCAAGCAGCAGAAAACAGATACTTTATGTTTTCACAATGTGGACTCACAGGGCATGCCTACACTGCACACTCATTTTGGAATAAGCTATTTTGGAGGAAATACTCCAAAATAGTGTGTCTACACAGCTCAGTGCTATTTTGATGGGCATTTGCTATTTCAAAATAGAGCGTGCACACTTACTGGACACTGAATCGCACATAAGGCCACCCGGAAGCTCTTCAGGTAGGGCATCAGGACAGCAGTCACTTCCTGGAGCTGCTGCCTGAGGCTGTCTGAGGCTTGAGCTTAAAGGGACCCGCTGTACAGTGGTGTCTCAAGCTCGTCTCCTTTGCCTAACTCCTTGAGGGACAGCAAAGCCTTTTCTTTGCCTGCTGTGGTTGCCCTTGTGGACACCCCAGCACTCCTGCCTCTGAGCAGTCGACGGCTCTTATATGTCTTCTTGCACCTCTTGCTGCAGTTTCTGTGGGTTGCCTTCATGTCCCTGCAGGAACAGGACCCCGCTGCTCCTTATGGGACAATTCCTCACCTCTCTCTGAGTGTTGCTCATGTAGCTCGACTCCAGCCATCCTTCCCTGCACAACATGCACTGCCACTTCTGGAGACTGGACACCAGCTCCGACTGGTGGGACCGGATCATCCTTGAGTGGTGGGACAACCAGAAGTTACTCCAGAATTTCCGTATGTGGAAGGACACCTTTCTGCACCTATGTGAATATCTCGCCCCTGCCCTCCAGTTATTGGACACCCATATGACACCTGCCATCTCCCTCCAGAAGGGGGTAGCCATCGTCCTCTGGAAGCTCGCCATGCTGGACAGCTACCGATCCATTGGAAATCAGTTTGGCATGGGGATATCGAGTAATTGGGCCATGCTCTTGCAGGTATGGTGCTCTGATGCTATTGTCCAAGGAGTGTGGTGAACTGCTGGAATGGGGTTCCCTAGAGATGGAAGGAGAGGGGGTGAAAGCCCCCTGCCTGGGAAGTTTTTCAGTCCCGCCTTCACAAAGCCATTAGGAGGGATGAGGCAAGTTGGGGTTCCTCCTGGTGTGTGTGTGGGAAAGGCGAGAGGTTGGGCTCAGAGGCCTCCTGAGGTTCCTAGCAACCCTGTGATTCTCTGCTTGTTTGTCTTCTTCTACAGGTGGTGAGGGCCATCAACAGTGTCTTGCAGTGCAGAGTCATCAACCTGGGTGACGTGGACCCCATCATCTCTGGCTTTGCCACCATGGGCTTCCCCAACTGCAGGGGGAGGTGAGGCTACTGATGGCACCCACATCCCCATCTGGGTTCCTGATCACCAGGCATCTGAATATAATAACCAGAAGTGGTACTTTTCCTGCAGGCCCTCACTGACCACCGCAGCCAGTTCACAGACTTCTACATCGTGTGGTCGGGGAAGGCACAAGACACAAGTGAAATTCCAGCCTCTTTCAAAAGCTGCACACTGGCATCTTTTTCCCTGACTGCACCATCAGGGTTGGGGATGTGGATATGCCGATCTATATTGTTGGGGATGCAGCCTACTCTCTGCTCCCTGGCTAATGAATCCCTACACTGGACACCTGGACCAAAGCAAGGGATGCTTCAATGCCAGGCTCAGCAGGGCCCGTATCGTTGAGGGTGTGTGCCTTCGGAAGTCTCAAGGGGAGGTTCCGTTGTCTCCTCACCCTGTTGGATCTTGGTGAGCAGAACATCCCCCAGGTGGCGGCAGTGTGTTGTGTCCTTCACAATATTTGTGAAAGCAAGGGGGGGACAATCCTGCCAGGGTAGGTGGCAGAGGTCAAACGGATTGGCATAGCCTTTGAGCAGCCATGCATGGCTGGTATCTAGCAGGGCTATCAGGGGGCTGGGTGTATCTGTGAGGCCCTGAGGGAGAGTTTTGCACAAGGACCTCAGTGACATTCCCCACTGGGCCTCCCTACAAGATGCCCACATGTTGCCCCTCTTTGCCTTTCCTCCCATACCCCTCCCTTCCCCTGCCCTCTCTTCCACCTTCCCTCTCCCCCTCACCTCCCCTGCAGCGACAATAGACTACACTTTTTATTTTGGAACAAGGAACAAGAAGAGATCTTCCAGAAAAACTTTTGGAAGAGGGCATCCATACTGCAAAAGCGCATCGAAAAAGCAATCTGCTTTTTTGAAAGATAGTGTACATTCAGTGTGGATGCTATCTCACATATCGGCTGTGATTAGTATGGATGGAGCAGCCACCAGGGCACCTGTGCTTTTTCCTCTTTCCTCTTCTTTAGAAAGAACTCCCTCTTCCCTGTTTTCTTCCTCATAGAATGAGGCTCATCAGTGTCAGAACCCCTCCCCCTCATTCTTTCGATTTTCTTTCAGAAGAACATAATTTCAGTGTGGACGTAATTGAAGGGTTTTTTTTTGAAAAATTGAGGTTTTTTCCGAAAAAAACTCTGTAGTGTAGACATACCCCAAGATCCTGAAGGGAAACCTACACTGTATGCAGCTGAATATTCAAATACATATAAACGTCTATATTCTGTGTATTCCCAATCCAGGAATACCCATGGTATGGAGGAGTAAGTGACTCTGTGTGCTTCCACTCCCCCTCTCCTCCAGCTGGAAGAACGGCAACATGAAAAGCCACTTCCCTTGAGGCTTTTCCTCATCGCTCCCATAACAGCAGGAGGCGGTGCCTGGGAGGAGCAGGGAGCCACGTACGCCCCAGGAAGCGAGGCAGCAGATAAGCACCCCAAGCCCACCCCCTCATTCCCAGACCTCGCAGTGTGTTTCCTGGCCCAGGAAAATCTTCAATCCAGCATAATCTATTTCTCAGGATTGCCATATTAAAGAGATTCAAGTGTAGTGAGCACATTTCTGAGTGGAGTGGACTAATCCATGAGGGCCTAGAAAATACAACTTTCTCTGCAATGTAACTGACTATCTGGAGTTCCTGTTTCAGGAAAAGTTTGCACCAATCAGCATTCAGAACTACGTCAGAATCCAGAAGGGAATTAACATGATACCGGCTTAGCTCAGACGTGACTTTCCAACATTGCTGAACGCAAACACACTGAAAACTGCAGCTGTACTCCACCTCAGCATGGATTTGCCTCTAACTGACATAGACTGGATTTAGAAAAAGAAGACTGTTTCCCAAACACACACACTCAGGCAGTGATTATTAACTATTTACAGGTAGTGACACAGATCCAGTAGGTGTGATTACAGAATTGCAAATTTCCAAACAATGAAAATAACCTGTTACAACTGTTTATGAACATTTGAAGTTCCAAGTTGCCATTTTGAACTCCACTTCATCGGGTAGGAAGGGGGGAGGGGAGGGACACCCAGCTCTCTTGTGATACAATCCATCAATACTGGCCAGACACCAGTAGCTGGGGCTTACAATTTTTGCATGGTTTCTTACAGCGGAAATCCTTCCTATTACTGTAATAATACATTTACTGGGTTCCAGGGCAGCTTCTGTCCCCACCAGGTTCTCTGTAAGCAGTGAGTTGTTCTTCAGACAGGGGGCTGAAATCAGACATGTCTTCTGAGCAGACACCAAGAATTTGCTGTTGATCCTGATCAACAACTTCCTCTGGGATTAGTTTCATTGCTTCATGCTCCTGACTGAGGGCCTGCTACTGGCTCCCATCAGTCCCCATGCTGGGTTCAGGGCTAGTAGGGCACCATCCTAGCTCATGGGTCATCATGAAGTTCAACTAACTCTGCGCTGGTCACCGAGCCCAGGACCCAGTCAAAGTCATCATAAAATGGGTGTGTCATTGGCAAGTTGCCCAAGGCACAGTTTAGTCCCTGGTTTTCTGGTATTGCCTCTTCAGCCTCTTAATACACTTCCTACATTTTGATCACTTGCCAAGAAATCTGCAGAGCTGTCAGCTTTTTAGCTGTCTGCTGGTATGCGAGGTCATTCCTGGTGTGCTTTTTTTACTGGCCTTGTAGCAGAGATTCACTGAAAACTGGCTGAGCTCCTCTGATTAGCAAGCACCTCTCTTGCAAAAAGCTTGATCAGTTCACTCCTTGATAGTGTGCACCCAGATAACTCATCAAAAGTTAATGGGTTAACAGTGACCTGCTGCTATTTGCAGGGGTGGGATGGCTTCCCTTTTCAGTAGAGTGGTTTGCAGATTGTTGAGATACAGAACTCTAAGAAAGCTGTCCTGTGGAATTGTGGGATACATCTGACTGACTCCCAGGGTATGTCTACACTACCACCCTAGTTCGAACTAGGGTGGTTAATGTAGGCAACCGAAGTTGCAAATGAATCCTGGGATTTAAATATCCCGGGCTTCATTTGCATCTTGCCAGGTGCCGCCATTTTTAAAGCCCGGGTAGTTCGGACTACGTGCCCGCGGCTACACGCGGCACAGAGTAGGTAGTTTGGATTAGGCTCTCTAATCCGAATTAACGTTACTCCTCGTCCCATTTCAAAGAACGGTAGTGTAATGGTAGTTCGGATTAGAGAGCCTAATCCAAACTACCTATTCCGTGCCGCGTGTAGCCGCGGGCACGTAGTCCGAACTACCCGGGCTTTAAAAATGGCGGCGCCCGGCAAGATGCAAATGAAGCCCGGGATATTTAAATCCCGGGCTTCATTTGCAAATTCGGTTGCCTACATTAACCACCCTAGTTCGAACTAGGGTGGTAGTGTAGACATACCCCCAGAACCCAAGTCAAGTGAGGCTGCATCTACACTGCAAAGCAATAGAGCTCACATCCTGTGTCATAGCCTAACTTGCGCTTGGACCCTCCAACCGTGTACGATTCTGGAACCCTGGATCTGAGCTCTGGGTTAGCACAATTGCAGTATAGATGCAAAGAGGGTTAGGTTGGAGACCTGGCTCCAGTAAGTGTAGGCATACCCTGAGGCTAGTCTACCCAGCAGTGTTATTTTGGAATAACATCGGTTATTCTGAAATAACATAGTGTGCATCTACACAGCAAGCCCATTTTTTCAAAATAAATTTGAAATAACAGGCTTCTTTAATTTCTGTAAACCTCATTTCATGAAGAGTAAGGGAAGTCAGGGGAAAAGTGCTCTATTTCAAGATAACTGTTGTGTAGACAGTGCCAAAAGTCGAAATAAGCTATTTCAACTTAAGCTACACAATTAGCATAGCTCAATTTGCATAGCTTATTTCTAATTTAGCCTTGCTGTGTAGATGTGCCCTGAAAGACAAAAGTCAAAACCAAAGAACCAAAAGCCGGAACAACTTTTGTTTTTTGTTTAATAAACATTTTGAGGAAAAATCAACCCAGATGAACTTTGTTCAGTTTTTGCTTCATTTGAAAACAGTTTTCACTTTTAAAATACTATCTAATTGCAAATGTTCATTCCAGCTCCAGTCACAGTCAATGTTCATGTTGTAGTTGGGACTGAATAATTTGTTTCCTCCAGTGCCCTTCAAGAAGTACAGAAACAGAACTGTGTGTCTTTTCTTTATTTGATAAGATCTTAGTTACGATCAATAATATTGTGCATTAAAGCTTTTTAGCACAAAACATCCTTTCCCTTTCAGTGCTTTTATGATGATTTAGTTGAATGGGTTTATATTTTTAAAAATCATATGAGATCTTTGCCAAACTGCTGGCTAAAAGTGTGACATGACATATTAGTATTTTCTTCACTGGAGGAATTAGCACTCTCACCAATGGCTATTGGCTGTGTGTCTTCTGGTCATTAGCCAGCTTAGCCAGAGTATGCTGAGATCTGAAATCAGTAACTTGACACTGTTAAAATATTCCCAGTTTTGGCTGCACTCTTGTGCGATTTCAATCCAGACCACCTTGTGTCATTTAATTCAGTAGGATTTCCAATTCCGACCACCATGTGTCATTTTAATTAGAAGATAAGAACAGGCAATTCAAAGCAGAGTCTGAGAGAAGATTGGAGAGGCACTCTATATATCTCTGTGTATAAGGTCCTCTAAACAATAGCACAAAAGCTATAATTGGAAAAAAGATTAAATAGTAAATGAAAACAAGCTTTGAGGGCAAGTTTTATGAAAAGACTGAGCAGATCATAGAAAGTAAAGTTATTTTCATTCCCAGTAAATCATAATTAGTCATTATAAATTTAAGGAAATAAATATGATTGTATCTGCAATTTTCATTTGACTGGTATTAAAAATTTCCCAATTTAAGTATGTATATTTCCTAAAGGTCCTAATTGCCCCAAAGGGATGGCAAGCTTCTTCATAAGGTTTTAGAGTATAGAAGGTAACCTCTATTATTATAATTAGTTTGTTCATTATTTGTACTGATGCAAACACTGACTGCACCTGTTATGCTAGGTGCTGTACAAATGCAGACAAAAAGAGGTCCCACTGCCCAATGAGCTTACAGTCAAATAGACCTTGAAAGGTATTTGTGTTGGAACCTGTTCCAGTGCCACCATGTACATTGTATGAAATAAACTTAATGGCCAAGATTTTCAAAGAAATCCAGTGATTTTCGGGGCCTCAGTGTTTGTGTGTCAGCATGAGATTCATTAAATGGGGCTGATTTTCAAAAGGTACATGCACCAAAGTTTTGGAATATGAGTTCCCACTGAAAATCTTGGGGCTCAGCACTTTGTAAAATATTAGGGCCAGTAGGATTGGGGCACCCCCCTGAATTTACCCATCTGTATCTTAACACATGCAACTAACCCAAAGTGAGATGAGAAGTCAATGCAATTAAGATACTAAGAAGAATTTTAGATATCTCAGTGATTATCAGTTAAAGAAGAAAGGGGCTGCTGACAGTGAAGAGAGAAAAAGCAGTGCTGATCATTTTGAATACACTTTTCTTTGCAGACTTAGTTCTGCACTCCTGACTCAGGCAAAATCCCATTGGGTTAATGAGGAGCATTAATATCAACCAGAAAAGGATCAATGGGAACATAAGTGGAGTCAGGTGTGCAGTGCAAGGACCGCCAGTATGGGAATATCACAACCCTCTAGAGATAGAACAGCTTTCCAAATGCCAATAGAGAGATTTGGCTTCTGCAGTTTGGCTTTTATTCTGAGCACAATATTATTTAACAGACAGTCTTTAAAAAAAAAGCCACAAAAATAGGGGAAGAAAGAGAAAAAGTGACTGCAGCTTAAAACGTTGCAAACTGCCCATGTAGGCGTCAAGTGCAGTAGCAACAAACAGGAGATATGCATAGATAATTGTTTTTATCAGACTATCTGGAAGAAATGCAAGAGACTTTAGAAGCAATAACAGCCTGACAGTCTGATTCTTCAGAGTAAAAACTTGACTTATCACAACTGTATCATGAAATTCTGGAGCTCCTTTATAAATGGCTGATGATACACCCAGTTTACTGGCTTTCAATAAGTAGTATTATAATGACATATTTTTTGCTATTTTGTTGCCATTTTACAATTATGGACAATCTTCATGCTGCATGCATGCAATCTGGTCATTACTAAATTATCAAAGACACAAGTGGTTTTTTTTTTCTTATTGACAACAGTTGGCTTGAATAATCGGTACACTTGCTGGCATTCCAGCAGTGAGAACTGGAGGAATGGACTGGTGAATCAGGCTCCGTTTGGACTGCTAGGAGCAGCAGAGCAGTGAAGACTTCAAGTTAATGCCTTTGAGTGCCAATCTGCTCCCCTGTCTATAAGAGGCAGTTTATGAAGAGAGGATCAGGGAGTAGCCAGCAGAACATTGGGGAGGGTACATTGCACTCCCCGAGACCAGATGCATTGAGAGAATGGGGAGGTAGCTGAGGGGATGGAGATAGAAGGAGCACTGGGTTTCCACAGCTGCATGTTGACCTTTTTAAGCCCTTGTTGAACATGCAGATCAAGTAGCCAGCCCAGCAAGTTGTGAGGTGTCTGATGACTAATTGTTTATCTCCATCCTGTTGCAGTCCTCCTTAATGGGGTGCAATTTTGAGTTTTTTTTTATTTAAAATTTTACAAGAAGAATTTCTTAGGGCTTAGAAAGCGTCTTGATGCAAAAGCCCCTCTGAATATTCCAGGACCCAAGATCAGCATGAAAAAGGGTTTCACAAAGCCAATTTCCTGATGCCTAGGCTAGTTAAGTGTGAAGTCAAGAGCTATGCATTTCCACTGTATCTGAAGCACTGAGGTTTGTGACTGTGAGACATTTTGCAAAGAAACCACTCTTAATTAGGTTGTACATTTGAATATAACTTTTATTTTACATTCAAATCATCTCAGATGATAAGAAAGGAATGTGACTTCAACCTTTTTCTCCAATAATATGTGACAGTTACCAAGATGCAGCAGCCCCTGCTACGAGGCATACAGTGGAACTGCAAAGTTATACATGAGGGAAATAGCGCAATTAATCTGAAAGTTATTCCAGCACTGCATTCTGTAGGTGGTATGACAGGCTACAGTCTGCATAAAGAAGCAGTAATTTCTTTAGTGGAAACTCCCACAAGAAAGAAGTGAAAGTAGTTCTGGTTTTGTTCAGCCTTTAAGTTTTTTATGTCAGAGAATGTCTGAAAAGATCTCAGGTGTCATAGAAAGGTATTTTCTCTCAGGTTGGGTACTTAATGTTGTAACATTCCTCCCCTCAGGAAATTAATAGCTAGATAGTGTGAAAATATGTAGTGAATTAGACAGGGATTAGGATCCAGGAGTAAAAGTCTGAAACTGTGGCCTAATCTAGTATTTTAAATTGAGCCAGTGAGTTGCTGCATCAGCTTCAGGCATGTCAATTCACAGCCTTCCCAAAACTGTCATTTTGTTTTGCATTTCTTAGTGGCTGTATTCTGCCAAGTTCCAAGTCAATCTTAGACTTGGAATAGACTCTGTTCTCTAGCCCTGCTTGTGTTAAACCTCTATGCTAACTATTGGAGCACTGCCAAGATTGACCATTGAGGTTATAAGATGCTTTTAAATTGTAACCTGCTGCTTTCTTTCTTCCATTAGCTCCTCTTCCCAGCCCAGGAAAGGATTGGCTACTTGGGAAACAGAGATTCAAATGTTCTTTGGCATTTCTGTGGATTTGTTTCTTGACGTGATAAGCCATATTGCATTGTGCTGACTAGTCTTTGTTTAGACTGGCAAGTTTTTCCGCATAAGCAGCTGCTTTTGTGGAAAAACTTGCCAGCTGTCTACACTGGACACTTCAATTTCCGCAAGAACACTGACTACCTACTGTCTGAAATCAGTGCTTCTTGCAGAAATACTATGCTGCTCCTGTTCGGGCAAAGCTTTTGCGCAAAAGGGCCACTGTAGACAGCTCAGATTTGTTTTGCGCAAAAAAGCCCCGATCGCGAAAATGGCGATCGGGGCTTTTTTTGCAGAAAAGCGCGTCTAGATTGGCACGGATGCTTTTCCGCATAAAGTGCTTTTGCGGAAAAGCGTCCGTGCCAATCTAGACGCTCTTTTCCGCAAATGCTTTTAACGGAAAACTTTTCCGTTAAAAGCATTTGCGGAAAATCATACCAGTCTAGACGTAGCCTCCCTGTCTCTCTCTCAACAACACAAACATTAAGATGTTTTATTTGCTTTTCACCTACGAAATCTAAGCTGGTCTTTTCGCTATGATAACCTAAAAACTCAATATCTGAAAGTCTTATTCTGAGCAGAAGCAATTGCAAAGATTTGCATTTTCCATATATTAAAAGATGGGTGACTTGTAGGAAAGAAATTCGGGGGGGAAGAGGACAGGGTGCATGTGATAGTAATAGCAGGCATCAGAATATTGACTGAGACCAGATCAAGTTTTCTTCTTGAGAGAGACTTGTGAACATAATCAATTAAAGAAGGAATCTGATTTGCTTGCAATTGTTTTTCTGTCTAT
The DNA here is from genome assembly GCF_049634645.1 of Pelodiscus sinensis. NCBI lineage: Eukaryota > Metazoa > Chordata > Testudines > Trionychidae > Pelodiscus > Pelodiscus sinensis. Next base: position 16,660,448 of record NC_134723.1, read on the forward strand.
ATGAATGATGTATGGGTATATTGGAAGAATTTACTCTTTTCTAAAATAACAGATTTACCAGTTGATTTATGGGGTTTTTTGTTTTGTTTTTGTTGTTCTCTCTATAGGTGAGAAAAAGGTTAATTTGCTTGAGGAAATCATGTCTGTGCCAGAGAAGGTCAACTTGCTCCATCATCATGTACTGCCGTCTGATGCTGGCCTGAACCCTCACAACTTGGCTGAATGGAATAATTAGACATTTTGGTTTTTTTTAGCATACTGCCTGCAAATTTCTGTTTTCTCCAAAGGCATTTACACCATTGCCGGAAAGGAAGGACTGTGTGACTCATTTCAGTTACTTGAATACTGTCTCACCTAGTTCAACATCAATAGCCTCATCTTGTTCTGAACTACATTACATTTCTGATTATTGATTGTTGCATTCTAAAACTAGGAATTGAATCCTAAATTGTGCCTTCTCCAATCCTGAGCCTGGGCCAAAACAACCCCTGGTGCAGCACAAAATAGTTGCTTTCAGTTGCTGTGGCTAGCACAGTCCCTAGGAGCTATTCTGCTGGCCGATGATGCTCCAAACTCACCACTCCTGCTCTTGTCATGACACACCCAAAAAAGAAGACTGAATACATGAAACTCAGAATGTATACATTCTGAAGCGCACCTCTCAGGACCTGCCCCCTTGTGATTTGATGGTATTAGAAATAGCAAATGATCAAGTGAAGAAGTACGATGGTGTAACGTGGGAGCCCAGTCCTGCTCCCCGTTGTCTCAGGTTCCCCGGTAAGCCTCCGGGTGCCGGTCCTCCGCTGCGGCGGGGTAGGGGAGTCCGGGCCCACCCTCTCTCCCGGACCCCAGCCCAGGGCCCTAAGGACAGGCGAGTGGCCACCGGCTCCGCTGGGGCGGTGCTTGTCCGAAGCACCCCGGCCCGCCGGGCTCGCCTGCCCTGGGCTGCTTCCTACCCCCTCTCAATTACCCCGAGGCCCCCTCACCGACTCGTGCTACCCTCGCCCCCCCTTTTGTGTTGTGTCCCTCTCTTCTTCCTCCTTCGCTCTTTCCTCCGTCTCGTCCTCTCATGCCCCGTTCCTCTCCGCCCTCCTCCGTTCTCCTTCCGTCCCCCCTCTCTTGCTCCCCCGGGCCTGTTTTTAAAAACCGCGCCGACGTCCGGCCCTGATGACGTCAGGCACCGCGTCGGTAGGCTCCTCCCCCGCCATGCGTCGTTGCTCCGCCGTCAGCCCAGCCCCCGCCGTGCCGCCCGTCAGCTGGGCCGCGGCGGCGGAGCAGGCCCTGCAACTCGGCCCCGCTCCCCGGGTGGTGCCCAGGAGGGTCAGGGCAACCGCGGGTTTAGTGCGGGGCGGGCCGACGTCAGGGGGACGGGGGCGGCGCGTCCCGTCACAGATGGTCAGAGAAGAACGGAGACATTCCAAATGACACACTAACAGCAAAAGCTCTAGATTTAGTCTGTAGTCTAGATTTAGAAATAAGACCATGGCATCAAATGCAAATCGTAGTAACATAATGAGCCAGCTCCCATTAGCCTTACTCATAACTTCAATGGGATTATCTGTACAGAATAAGACCAGGAGGATTTGATCCAAAAAAGATTTTGTGACACACTGGTGGAATCAATTGCACGATAATAGCACTTTATAAAGAATTGCTTTTCCAACAGAACATGTTTATGTTAAATGTCACAGAAGCGGTAGGAATATTGAATGTATCTGTTAAGCTACATGTCTGTTATGCACCTAGCACCCATGGTATCTGAACACAGCAACATGATTTAGAACACTGGCAAATTGAAAGACTGTTTTCTCCATCTTTTACTTGTATGCTCTTTGGAGGTGTTCTTCACTTTTCCATCCTATATATTTATGTATTTGTCTTTCCCCATGTCTATCTGTGTTCATAGACCATGACCATCCTATGACTTCTGAGCATCAATTTTGTATTTTATTCTATCTTCAGGAATGAGAGAGAATATAGGCTGCCCTTGGAATGTTACAGAGGAAAAGTTACTGGAAAGTGAGGTGATCAAATAGCGTAACAACATTTTTTTGAGTTAATTACATTTTTCAATTTTGTGTTGAGGTTAAAAGCTGGTGTTACCTAGGCATATTATATATATCCTGCCCATATTCATTGTATTGACTATTTTAGTCATTTCATTATTGCTACGCAGCATTAAATTATGGCATTAGCGATATAACTATTATGTTCTGTTCCTCTTGTCAGGTGAGCACTTGGGGGTAAATTATTTGATAATAATAATTTACTTGGAGATAAAGCTCCAATCCTTCTAACCCTTACTTGTATGCTTAGCCGTAAACTTGAACAGGGTGGGTAAACTTTCATGATAAACTTGCATGAATAAATTACTCGCATGAATATGCAGGATTGGTACCAAAGAATCTGTCTTATGAACTACATTTCTAAAAGTTTTCTGGTAAAATGTGAGATATGATATAACATCCATAAACAACAATGTCCAGTCCAGTTATGTAAATTCATTCCTTAAGTGCAACTCATTCAAATAAGATGTTCAAGAGTATATTAGAATCATAGAACTGGAAGAGACCTCAGAAGGTCATCAAGTCCAGCCCCCTGCTCTAGGCAGGACCAATTCCAACTAAATCAACCCGGCCAGGGCTTTGTCAAGCCGAGACTTAAACACCTCTAGGGATGGAGACTCCACTACTTCCCTAGGTAACCCATTCCAGTGCTTCACCACCCTCCTAGTAAAATAGTTTTTCCTAATATCCAACCTGGACCTCTCCCACCACAACTTGAGACCATTGCTCCTTGTTCTGCCATCTGTCACTACTGAGAACAGCCTCTCTCCATCCTCTTTGGAACCTCCCTTCAGGAAGTTGAAGGCTGCTATCAAATCCCCCCTCACTCTTCGCTTCTGCAGACTAAACAGACCCAAGTCCCTCAGCCTCTCCTCATGTGTCATATGCTCCAGCCCCCTAATCATTTTGGTTGCCCTCCGCTGGACCCTCTCCAATGCGTCCACATCCTTTTTGCAGTGGGGGGCCCAGAACTGGACACAATACTCCAGATGCGGCCTCACCAAAGCTGAATAAAGGGGAATGATGACATCTCTGGATCTGCTGGCAATGCTCCTCTTAATGCAACCTAAAATGCCATTAGCCTTCTTGGCTACAAGGGCACACTGTTGTCTCATATCTAGCTTCTCATCCACTGTAGCCCCCAGGTCCTTTTCTGCAGAACTACTACTTAACCGGTTGGTCCCCAGCTTGTAACTATGCTTGGGATTCTTTCATCCCAAGTGCAGGACTCTACACTTGTCCTTGTTGAACCTCATCAGATTTCTTGTGGCCCAATCCTCCAATTTGTCTAAGTCATTCTGTACCCTATCTCTGCCCTTAAGTGTATCTACCTCTCCCCCCAGTTTAGTGTCACCTGCAAACTTGCTGAGGGTGCAATCCATCCCCTCATCCAGATCATTAATAAAGATATTGAACAAAACTAGTCCTAGAACTGAACCTTGGGGCACTCCGCTAGAAACCGACCGCCATCCTGACATCTAGCCATTGATCACTACCCGCTGGGCCCGGCCTTCTAGCCATCTTTCTATACATCTTACCGTCTATTTATCCAATCCACAATCCCTTAACTTGCTGGCAAGAATATTGTGGGAGACCGTATCAAAAGCCTTGCTAAAGTCAAGGTATATAACATCCACTGACTTCCCCATGTCCACCGAGCCAGTTACCTCATCATAGAAGCTAATCAGATTGGTCAGGCATGACCAATTAGAACAGTTAAAACGTAAGGGAGATTCTAATATTCATATTACAATCCACTAACATCTTGGGTGCAGTTCATGCAAGCAAACTTATTCAGGGTAGAACTTAAGCACATTCTAGGATTTAAGTACATACTTAAGTGTTTTACTGAATCAGGGCCTAGATGTACTAAAGAAGAGTGAACTTTTCCATCAGGGGGCACAAAGCATTGCATATTAAAAGGAAATTCATAAATGTGGGGCTCATAAACTGTCAGGACTACTGTATTTTCTTATTGCCCTGAGTGATTAATACACACAATCCCATTAAGATCAATGGGATAACTGTATATTGATATATCTGTATATAAGCTGGAAGGGATACTTGCCAATACTCAGAGAGGTCGCTGCAGCTCCATTGTATTTCAGCATTAACGTAATTTTTGGAGGTGGTGAGTGATTTCTGCTGCATTGTAGCTTGAGGACTAGAAATGCTGCTAATTGACCTCTAGCATGAAAAGGCCCTCCTATGGTATGCATGCTTTCAACCATGAGTAGGGAGCAGGTCTAAAGGACTAGCTCCAACCTTGGCCTGCCCATAAGCCTGAGACCCCAGTCCATGCAGTAACTTTGGATTTCTCTTGTCACACTGTGGCAATGCTTTCAAATACAAAGAGTTAATCAAAACCATAGTTTTTACAAGAATATTTTTGTTCTTTGACTTTTTTCTTAGGGTGTGTCTAGACTACATGCCTCCTTCGACGGAGGCATGTAGATTAGCCAGATCGGAAGAGGGAAATGAAGCCGCGATTAAAATAATCGCGGCTTCATTTAAATTTAAATGGCTGCCCCGATCTGCCGATCAGCTGTTTGTCGGCAGATCGGGGGAGTCTGGACGCGATGCCCCGACAAAGAAGCCTTTCTTCATCGACACAGGTAAACCTGGTTTCACGAGGCTTACCTGTGTCGATGAAGAAAGGCTTCTTTGTCGGGGCATCGCGTCCAGACTCCCCCGATCTGCCGACAAACAGCTGATCGGCAGATCGGGGCAGCCATTTAAATTTAAATGAAGCCGCGATTATTTTAATTGCGGCTTCATTTCCCTCTTCCGATCTCGCTAATCTACATGCCTCCGTCGAAGGAGGCATGTAGTCTAGACACACCCTTAGTCTAGGTCTAATTTACTGGTCTGGCTCTTTTATGTGGTGTGCTGGTTGACACCAATAAAATACTTCACCAAACCTTTGCTTTGTTGCTGCCTTTTTGTTGCCACTTACATATTTCAATGGAAAGTTTTGAAATAAAAGCTTTATTTATAAACAGGAGACTTCTAGAAAACCAATGGCATTCTCTGGAGAGAGTTAAAAGAGATTTTTTCAGGCTTGCTGATGAGCATGACATAGTGACACCAATACCAATCCCACTTATACCAGCGCAAGTGTAAGGCTACATCTAGAATGCAGCTATTTTCTGGGATATCAGAGGTATCCCAGAAAAGCTATGCCGTATCTAAAGAATGCATTCACTTTTCAAAAAAAAAAAAAATCGGAAAAGTGGACACGCTCTTTCACCATCTCTGTAAACCTAGTTTGACGAGGAAGAAGGGATGTGTTGAAAGAGGAGTTTGTTCTGAAATTTGGTGTCATCTAGACACGCCAATTTTCGGAAAAGCCTCTTTTGAAAGAAAAGCGCAAAAAATATGCAAATTGCAAACCACAATTTGTATATCTTTTCCCGACTTTTCTTTGTAGTGTAGACATAGCCTAACTCCATTAAATTCAGTGGAATTACACAATGCTCTATATTAGAGGGACACCCAGGTCCCTAAGTAAGTGTATAAGGCATCGTTCCTGATCCCACCCAAGTCCTCCCACCATTTGCTTTTGGAGCTGGCTGAGGGCACTGCCACTGATGCTGCCTTATTTTACCCTCAGCTTGGGCAGAGAAGAAGAGGACTGTAAACTGGTTCATTCCTCGGAGTCCACTAACGGCTGATCTGACCACAGAAGGCTAAGCCTGGGTAGCCGCCATCCAGGCCGGTGGCCCTTTTTATTACGCAAGATCGCGTTTACACCCGAGCCGGATCGGCCTGCCGGCGGAGTAGGGGGGTTCGGGCCCGCCCCCTCTCCGAACCCCGGCCCAGGGCCCTAGAGGCAGGGACCCGCGGTCCCTCCCTAGCGGATGGGGGAATGCCCCAAAACACACCCGCTCACGGGCTCCACGACCCTGCCCTGGGCCGCTTCCTACTGCACCAGGCCTCCCGGCCCACTTCGCGTGACCTCTCCTGCCTCACCTCTCCCTCCGTTTCTCCTCCCCTTGCTCCGTCCACCGTCCTCCCTTGTGCCGTGCCCGCCCCGAGTTTAAATCCCCCGCCGGCTCCTTTCCCCCTCTGCGTCACTTCCCGAGCGACGCCTCCCGGCCACCCTTCCCCCGTGACGTCATCCCCCTGCGCCTCCCCGGCCCCTCCCTCTAGGGCCCTGCTGGGCGGCGCCTGCTGCCTCCCGACGCTCCCCGCGCCGGCTGCCGGCGCGTTCCGGGAGTCCCCCGCGGCGGGCTGGGCCGTGTTCTCCGCCCCCCCGTGTGGCTGCTCGGCGCCTCCCGGCGCGCTCTCCGTGCGGGGCGCGAGTGCCCCGTCACCCCGCTCGGTGCCTCCCGGCGCATTCTCCGTGCGGGGCGCGAGTGCCCCGTCATCTCGCTCGGCGTCTCCCGGCAAGCTCCCAGTGCGGGGCCCACGTGCCCCGTCACACCACTCCCCCCTCAGCTCATTGCTTATACTCGCCCCCTCCCCTGCGGCTCCCTCCGACCTTCTCGATAGGCAGTCCGCGTTCTGATGGGCACTCCCCGGTCGATGCACGATTTTGAACTTGTATGGCTGCAGACTCAGGTACCACCGAAGTATTCTTGGGTTGGTGTCCTTCATGGTATTGAGCCATTTCAGAGGAGCGTGGTCCGTTACCAGGGTAAAGCAGGCCCCTGCAAGAAAGTATCGTAGAGCATCTACCGCCCACTTAATAGCTAGTGCCTCTTTCTCGATAGTGGCATATCCCTTCTCTCTGTCGAAGAGTTTCCGGCTTAGATACAGTATCGGGTGCTCGGCCCCCCCTATCTCCTGCGTTAATACGGCCCCTAACCCCGTTTCCGACGCGTCAGTTTGGAGGGTAAAGGGTTTTGCAAAGTCAGGTTGGGCGAGCACCGGCGCCTGAGTCAGTCTCTCTTTTAGGGCCTGAAAAGCCCTCTGACATTGTTCTGTCCATTGGACTCTCTGAGGCTTCCCTTTGCGGGTCAAGTCCGTTAGCGGGGTGGCTAACGATGCAAAGTGTGCCACGAATCGGCGATAATACCCTGCCAACCCCAGAAACTGTCTTACTTGTCTTTTTGTGGTGGGGATAGGGTAGTCCCGTACTGCTTGAATTTTATCTACCAGGGGCCTCACCGTCCCCCGACCCACCGTGTACCCCAGATACGTCACCTCCTTCTTCCCAAACTGGCATTTCTTGGGATTGGCCGTGAGGCCAGCTTGTCTCAGGGCCTCCAGGACTGCTGCCACGTGTCCTAGATGTTGCTCCCACGTCTCGCTGAATACTATGATGTCATCAATATACGCGGCCGCGTAGGGCTGGTGTTCTCTCAAGACCCGGTTCATGAGGCGTTGGAAAGTCACGGCTGCCCCATGCAGGCCGAACGGCATGGTCCGGAACTGGTAAAGGCCGAAGGGGGTCGAGAAGGCTGTCTTTTCTCGGGCCGCTGGCGACAGCGGGATCTGCCAGTAGCCTTTTGTTAAGTCGATCGTGGAGAGATACCGGGCCTTCCCCAGCTGGTCCAGCAGCTCATCGATGCGAGGCATCGGGTATGCATCGAACTGAGAGATCGCATTCACCTTCCGGAAGTCAATACAAAATCGGAGGGCCCCCTCTGCCTTGGGAACCAGCACAATCGAGCTCCGCCACCCGCTGTGCGACTCCTCGATTACCCCCCAGTCCAGCATATCCCCCAGTTCCTTTTTTACGACGTCCCACATCTTACGAGGGAGGGGTCTCACCTGGTCCAATACTCGCTTCCCTGGTTCGGTGACGATCTCATGCTGGGCCAGATGCGTCCGTCCCGGTCTGCTCGTCAGCACCTCCCGATGTCTCTCTAGTAAGTCCCGGAGCTCCTGTCGTTGTTGTTCCGTGAGTTCGGCCCCAAGCGTGGCTTCCTTGACTGTCACCTCCGGGTCTCCCCATGGTCCGAATTCCACATCCTTCATCTGTGTCTCTACCAGGAAGGCTTCCCGGGGCACCCACCGCTTCAACAGGTTAATGTGGTAGATCTGGGTAGCCCGCCGAGGCCCATCCAGCTGGATCTCATAGTCCACCTCCCCAACCTTCCTTAACACCCTGAAGGGCCCCTGCCAGCGTGCCAGTAACTTGGACTCTCTGTCTGGTAAGAGGAGCAACACCTGGTCACCTGGCGCGAACTCTCGGACCTGGGCTCTTTGGTTATATTGCTGGCACTGCCCTTCCTGGGCTTTCTGTAAGTTCTCCCGTGCCCAACCGGCCAGGGAGCCTAGTCTCTGCTGGGGCTGTGTTACGTAGTGGACCACCCCCAGGGCCGGGGTAACCTGAGCTTCCCATCCTTCCCTCACTAAGTCGAGGACCCCCCGGGGCTTCCGCCCATAAAGCAGTTCAAAAGGCGAGTAACCCACCGAGGCCTGTGGCACCTCCCGGATGGCGAACATCAGAGCAGGGAGTAGCTTATCCCACCCCCGGGGTTCCTCCTGTACAAATTTCCTAAGCATACCTTTCAATGTCCTATTGAACCTCTCCACAAGGCCATCAGTTTGGGGGTGGTAGACAGAGGTGCGGATCTTGCGGATTCGTAGGAACTTACACAACTCGGTCATCACCCTCGCCGTCAGGTTAGTGCCTTGGTCTGTCAGTAGCTCTTTCGGCAGGCCTACCCTTGAAAACACCTTGACCAGTTCCTCCGCTATCACGTTAGCGGTGGCCTTCCGCAGCGGGATAGCCTCGGGGTAGCGGGTCGCGTAGTCCACGATTACCAAGATGTAGACATGCCCTCTCCCCGACTTATCCAAGGGCCCCACCAAATCCATGGCTATCCGTTCGAATGGGACGCCCACGATGGGTAGGGGAACGAGCGGGGCGGGGGCCACTTTCTTGCTAGAGGTCCTTTGGCATTGGGGACAAGACATGCAGAAATTCTTGACCTCTTGGTATACCCCGGGCCAGTAAAACCGCTGCAAGATTCGCTGCTGGGTCTTCTCGCTGCCCAGGTGTCCCGCCCAAGGGTGATTGTGCGCTAGCTCCAGTACCTTCCATCGGTATGGGCGTGGCACTAGTAATTGTGGGTTTTCCTGTCCGTCCGCCCCCACCGCCACTCGGTAGAGTCGCTCTCCCCGTACCTCAAATCGTGGTCCCAGCTGCTGCCGTCCTTCTCCCTCTGGCGCTTCCTCTGCTTCCGCCCGCACCTGGGTCCACGCTGTCTGGAGCGTCGGGTCTTCCCTCTGGTGTGTCAGGAAGTCCCCCTCTTCCACCTCCAGGCGTAGCGGGGGGTTCGGCCCCCCGGCCTCAGGTTCCCCTGAGGTGGGGACCTCTTCCCCTTGGGCTGCCAGAACGGGTTTCTCTTGTCCCGGCCCCGGGCCCTCGTGACCCGTCCCCCATTCCTTTAGCAGGGCGGCCAGCCCGGGCCAGTTTCTCCCTAGCAGCGCTGGGTAGGGGAGTTTGGGGGATATAGCTGCCTGGCAGCGCGCCCGGATCTGCCCATCATCGATCCATACGTGGGCGGTAAGGTACGGATGTACGTCCCCGTGCACGCACCTCATCCAGATCTGGGGCCCCCGGGTCTGGGAACCGGGGACTAGGTCCTCCCGCACCATGGTTTGGCCGCATCCCGAGTCCACCACCGCCCTTACCCGCTTCCCATTCAGGCTTATCCACCTGGTTACCTGGGCTCTTGACGACGTGGTCCCGGCCGCCCCGTCCCGCCGTCTCTGCCAGAAGGTACAATCCATCAAGGGGCAATCTTTTTTGAAGTGCCCCTCCTCGCCACACTGGAAGCAGGCTCCTCTCGGGCTAGGGTCTGCCCTCGGGCTGGGTGTCCCGGGATCCCCGCTCGCTCCTCCTCGGCGGGTTCCAGACTGGGGCCAGTTTTCGCTCTACCCCCGGGCCCCACGATGGTCTGCGGGCCGGTGGGTCTGCCCGGTGTGAGGTGTCCGCCCCTCCGCTACTGGCCGGGCTGCGTCGCGGCCCCGAGGGAGTGGGAGGGGGGTGCCTTCCCCCCGTTTCCTCCGCTGCCGAAAAGCGCTCCATGAGCGTGACCGCTTCTTCCAGCGACTCCGGCCAGTGCCGGCGAACCCATTTTTGCCCCTCAGCGGGCAGGATCCGGAGGTACTGTTCCAACACCACTTGTTCCGCTACCTGCAGCCCGGACTTGTTGGCGGGTTCCAGCCATCGCATGCCCGCTTCCCTAACCCGCTGCCCCAGCGCCCGCGGGCGCTCCTTCGGGTCATAGCGGGTATCTCGGAATCGTTGTCGGTACGTCTCCGGGGATATGCCTAGCTGGTCCAACACGGCCTCCTTAACCTTGTAGTAACACAAAGCGTCCTTGTCGGCCATACTTCTATAGGCCAACTGGGCCGGACCTGTTAGGAAGGGGGCTAGCAAGGTGGCCCAGTGCTCCTGCGGCCACTTCGCGGCGGTAGCCACCCGCTCAAAGGTGACCAAAAATGCTTCTGGATCATCTTCGGGTCCCAGCTTCGTCAATCGCAGCGGCAGCTGGGCGCCCGGGATGGCGCCACCTTCCCCGTCTCCTGGGGGGCCCGGCTCTGCTCCCGGCGCGGTTCCTCGGGCCGTCACCCCTTCTCTGATTTCTTTCAGCATTTGCCGCTGCTGGTCCTGGAATTGGGTCATCATATCCCGCAACACTTGATTCTGGTGCTGCTGTTGCTGCTTCTGGTTGTCCACCAGCCATTCTATAATCTTGTTAACCTCCATCCTGCATTCGGGGGGGGGGGGGGTCAATTGTAATACGCGGGCGGTCAACACCTGCTTCTCTCCCTACCAACCCCCAAACGGACCAGTAGTCCTACTTCCCTTATTTTATGCCCACCACCCTTTTTTTTTTTTTTTTTTTTTGTGTGTGTGTTACCCTACTTCCTAGAGCCCCTTCTCACTCCCGGGGCCCAGGGACCCCTGCCCACATTCTCCACCACGTGTAAACTGGTTCATTCCTCAGAGTCCACTAACGGCTGATCTGACCACAGAAGGCTAAGCCTGGGTAGCCGCCATCCAGGCCGGTGGCCCTTTTTATTACGCAAGATCGCGTTTACACCCGAGCCGGATCGGCCTGCCGGCGGAGTAGGGGGGTTCGGGCCCGCCCCCTCTCCGAACCCCGGCCCAGGGCCCTAGAGGCAGGGACCCGCGGTCCCTCCCTAGCGGATGGGGGAATGCCCCAAAACACACCCGCTCACGGGCTCCACGACCCTGCCCTGGGCCGCTTCCTACTCCACCAGGCCTCCCGGCCCACTTCGCGTGACCTCTCCTGCCTCACCTCTTCCTCCGTTTCTCCTCCCCTTGCTCCGTCCACCGTCCTCCCTTGTGCCGTGCCCGCCCCGAGTTTAAATCCCCCGCCGGCTCCTTTCCCCCTCTGCGTCACTTCCCGAGCGACGCCTCCCGGCCACCCTTCCCCCGTGACGTCATCCCCCTGCGCCTCCCCGGCCCCTCCCTCTAGGGCCCTGCTGGGCGGCGCCTGCTGCCTCCCGACGCTCCCCGCGCCGGCTGCCGGCGCGTTCCGGGAGTCCCCCGCGGCGGGCTGAGCCGTGTTCTCCGCCCCCCCGTGTGGCTGCTCGGCGCCTCCCGGCGCGCTCTCTGTGCGGGGCGCGAGTGCCCCATCACCCCGCTCGGCGCCTCCCGGCGCATTCTCCGTGCGGGGCGCGAGTGCCCCGTCATCTCGCTCGGCGTCTCCCGGCAAGCTCCCAGTGCGGGGCCCGCGTGCCCCGTCACAAGGACCTTAATTAGTCCTGCTTAATTAGTGCTCAGTCCAAGGTGATGGGATAAAGAGGTACACCTTCCTGCTGCCCCTCCCCTTTCCAGGTGGAAACGGGCCCCTTTTAATACGACAGCTATTGGAGTTCCTTCCTTACCCCCTGCCCAGGGAGACTTGGTGACAAGTCCTTGTTGCTGCTACCCCCTTCTCCAAGTCCTGATGGAGAAATGAAGCAGTCCAGGCTCTTGCTCATACTTTTGCCACAACGGGGTATGTTTGTGGCTCAGTAGCTGGGTGAAATAGATGGATGGTGAGCTCTAGATGGTGAACTCTGTAGAGTGGGCTAGAACTAACTGGGCAGTTCTGGGGTGGCAGGACTCGGGGTGGTGAGGGGGTAGGGAGTGGAATTCTATTATTAACAGGGAGGTCTGACTGTGCTTAACATCAGAATGGATTGTGAAGGCAGTTAGTTGAGGGGGAATCAATGGGTGCATGGGGGAACAAAATTAATGGTGGACTGTATGTGTGGGAGCCACATGTGGAATTAGCCAAGAAATATGTGAGCTAATGACTTAATTGAGTGGGCCTAAGTGTGTGTGTAGGGGGAACGGGAGGGGGGCACAAAAATTCAGTCCATTATGATTTATTCATATTTACAGAAGATAAATGTGCTCTTTTTTATGTTGGACTATATTGGCAAGTATGTCACTCAAAAGTACAAGGAAGCAAGTCTCCCAATTAATCTTTTTCAAATTTCTGGTTGGGAGATTTGACAAAATTGACTTTGTTTCAGATTGGGTTTAGACAAATTGGCATTTTTCTGCAAAAAATGACTTGCTGCAAAATTCCCTCACTGTTATACATACTGTGCATTGTTTAGTATGAATAAGCAAGCAACAGTTACCACATCTATTTCTTCTTTCTTCCTCAGTTTCATACTTTTTTTAACCAAATGCTCAGAATTTAAAATTAAAGATTAGTTTACATCAGTTATAATCAGCACTTCATAGGCCAGAATAGGCCCAATTGTATTCTCTGGACTGGGATTTCACTGTGTTCTGAAAGCTGTAGTCAACTTTCTTTATAGATTAGCAAAACCACATTCAGGACATACCAGACCTGATAAGATATAAGTCCAGAGTAATTCCAATGAAATAAATAAAATAGCCAAAGCATAGAACTGGTCTAATGAACTGGAGCCATTGTTCCCTTGCAGCCAGTAGAAGTATGTATATATATTTTTAAAAACTGAGATAGCAACCATTTTTACAGAAATATTTGACAGAATTATTTTTAAAGATTTTCTTTTTGAAAGCCACGCTAGTAAAGCACTTCTGGTAAATTGGCTTGAAAGTGTTTATTGTAGAAATTGTTGCTTAAAGTTGAATTTATTGCTCCAGAAATGGTCAGGACAGAAAACCATGGAAACTAAAGAGTGGTGTTGCTTATTCACAAAACAGGGATAGGCCATGCAGTTTCCTTCACTCTCTCCCAGTATGCCTCAGTCCTCACTCAGGCCTGGTTTGCACTACTCGGGAAGGTCGAAGTAAGATACACAACTCCAGCTATGTAAATTATGTAGCTGGAGTCAACGTATCTGGCTTAATATGATTTACACTTGGATACAAGAATACTTACACACAAGAATGCTATTAAATATGCTTTTACTAACACCATCATTAGTGAAACAAATTTGATTAGTTTATAGTACTGATCTTGTGATGTTAGCTAAGATCCCCCAAGAAAATCAAGAGAGGTTTGAATTTTCCATTAAGTTGTCACTAAATAAATTTAAATCTGAGCGCTTTTATTTCTGTATGTCACAGTAGTGTCTTAGAATATCCTGCATAAAACCTGCAATAATAGCAAAGTTTATTGGACTTAATGGAATCTCTGGTTCATCTCTCTCTTTTCAAGGTAAAAACTGTGTGGCATGGGGATTTTTATTTTTGTGTGGCTAGATAGTGAGTCACAGGTTATTTTGGCTGGGGCGGGGGGCTAGGGGCTGAGTTAGTGAAGGCAGAAGAGGTGTCAATACTACTAATGTTGTTCTTGTTTTGATAGAAAGGCTCTTTCCAAGTGCCAGTTATGTGCTAGCAGGAACACACATGGAAACAGCCTGCCAAGGAAATAAGAGTAGAGTGAATTCTAATTTTACCAGTGCAAAGGTACGTTCTTCAAATCCCATACAAGCATATACAACACTGACTATAAAAGGGTGAAGGAGAATACTTGAGTAACAGCTTGAGTGAGGAGTTCACAATGTGGCTGAAGGTGATAGATCACTTAGAATGATTCAACATACGCAGACTGATTAAAAGATTTCAGGCCACTCTCCTCCTTTACTCAAGCAAAAGGCCCAATTCCCATTATTATTTGTCTTTTCAGGAAGACAGAAATAATTATTATGAGATGAAGATGGGAATTCCTCTTCAAAGATGTTTATTCATCAAGAGAACAATTAATGACAACTCACTAATGGAGGCAACATTTTATTTTCTAGTTTCAGTGGTATGTGTGGGCCCAGGCTTCTGAGTGCCTTGATGCTTCCTCCCAAGCCGCAATTACTTTGGCAAGGAATGACTGTGCTATAGGGACCATCCCTTCCTCAGGCAAGTGGATTCCCAGCCAAGAATGTGTTTTCAGGCTTTTGGCATTGAGGTAATGCATGAGTACCACTGGGTAGTAGAAACTACTGATTGTTTCCAGCAAAGGAATGGCTGTTGTCTAATTAATTACCATTGATGGAAAAAAGGAAACCAAGTATTTTGATTCCTGAGAACAGCAGATGTATTAGAGATGTTAATCATGCAAATATAGCTGAGCAAAGGGAAAAAAATAACAAGGAAATAAGATAATTTTTATTCTCTCTCACTCTAGTTTTCTAGTTATAGGGCTAAATTCTCACTCTTTGTACTAAACTCCTGTTGCTACAAGGTGGATCAAGTTACTTTTCAAATAGATAAACATTATAGCTTTCGTTCTCTTCTGCTCTGTGTTATTATTTACACCGGTCCAAAATGAGTGTTGGATATACATAAAATGCTACCAACATTAATTTGGCAGTGTTTTTCTACCTACTTTATATTTATTGTGCACAGTTATAAATGACTTCTCAGAACATAAGATATTCAGGCCCATGGCTTTTAAAATGAAGCTAGTTTGTTTTTAAAATAGTTACAGTCTAAGGCTAAAATTTTCAAAAGGACTAAGTCAATAGGACATCAGTACTTAGATCTCTTGGACCCACTGAAAATCCCAGTCTGAATGTGTTACATCTTATGACTCAGAAAAGAATATGGCTAACGATGAAGTTAGTAACTTTAATAAGATGTAATATGTTTTGAAAGGGAGAAGAGGAGGTGCCGACAAATCAGTCATGAACATACAGCTCTCTTGCTAATTTGTCATCTGTATTTTACATGATTTTATTACATTTTAAAAGGAGTAACACAGGCTATATCTACACTGCATGTTTATTTAAAAATAACTCAGGTTATTTTGAAAAAATAGAGTGCGCATCTACACAGCAAGCCCATTATTTTGAAATTATTTCAAAATAACAGGCTTCTTACTCCAACTTCTGTAACCCACATTTCATGAGGAGTAAGGGAAGTCGAAGGAAGAGTGTTCTTCTTTCGACTTCCTGCTGTGTAGACAGCACCAAAAGTCAAATTAAGGTACTTCGACCTTAGCTACGCAATTAATGAAGCTGAAGTTTTGAATCTTAATTCGACTTTAGCCCGCAGTGTAGATGTGCCCCCAAAGACAGAACTTGCATTCATTGCATCACTCAGATACTAGGAAACATCCCAAGTCAGCTTGTAACCTGAAAACCAATTGTGTTGTCCTAGCTTATTTATTTCTAGGCCCTCTCTTTTTTGATGCTGCTGAATGTAACTGACATGGGAGGCTGAGGTAAGAGCCCGAGATCAGGAATGGACCTGGGACTCTCTTCCTTTATCACAACAAAGTGTTGCCATATTATAAAGGAGACAATCTTTGGTGCCCACAAGATGGTTATTGGATTTAGTGTTCACATGATTCCCCCTGCTGAGGAATTCTTTCAAAGCACAGGGAAATGCCTTGATGGATGATGGGTTTCCCGGTTATATTTCTATCTGGAGTCAGACAACAGATGTCCAATGTTAGAATATGTGTAACTGAGAAATATGAAAGAGAGGTAGAACTTAGAAAATGAAAGGAAAAACACAGCAATTAAATTCATGTAACTCATAATGGAATTGGAATTTCATGGATGTGTTCACTGAACTTCTCTGTAACTTTATTACAAATTCCCTTTCTTGGGCTTTCTTGCAGAATAAAAAATAGAATACTTTGGTTTAATCAGTTTTTCCATTATAAACTTATTTTTTTTACCATATTTTGGAGCTATAGAAAAGCAGCAGCCAAAAAGTGAGAATTTAAAAATAAAATAAAATGTGTAAGAAGTTAGTCCACCGTGTGCGTGGTCTAGAGCATTATAGAAACGATCAGAGAGAGCTCAGTGTTTTAACTATGAAAACTTGCTACTGAGCTTATTCAGTGGTTGACATTTTTAAATATTTTAAGGCACACTTTGACATTGTCATAGCAAGGGATGCAGCTCATGAAATTACAATGTTAATTACACTATTAAGTGTCATTAGCAAAATATAGCTGAATTCTGATGGCAAAATATTAGTACAAATCTAGGAAGGTCAAAAACCAGAGTTAAATGTAAGCAGCATTAGTGCAAGTAAGTTGAGACGATGTTACACTCTCATAGGAAACACAGTTCAGGTAATTTATGTGCTAGGTAACCAATGAACCCATTGTGACTAAGGGTAAGGATGAAGGGATTACAAGATGCATTTTAGAGCCAGAAACAGCAGATGTTCCGACAATGCCACTGGGAGGTCATGCAGAGCCACAGCCAGGGAGCAATGAAGAGAATAGACACCACAGGAAGTACTGTCCAAGAGAGTCAGAGTGACGGTACCCTGCAGAACTCTCTGACTGGCCCGCCATCCAATTTAACCTTGATGTGTGTCCAAGGACATTGTCAGGGCAATAATACAGACTTGGGGCTTGCTGTGACTCTAGGCATCACCTTGCCTTCAATCCTAGTCTGAGTTCTGCCTGGTACTTCCTTTGATTTCTAGCTTGACTCTGACCTTGATTCCAGCCACGCCTGACTTTGACACTAACTTTTACTAACTAAACCAGGTGCTAATGATTCCTCTGATCCCTGCTTATTAACTGCCATCTCTAACAAATGGGCTCCAGCTTAGCCTGACTGACTACTAGACCAGGCAACCTACATCCTAGGCCCTTACAATAAGTCTTCTATGGTAGGGCTCTTCCTCAATATCCAGTGATCACAGTGATCCAGTGATATTGATCACTGGAAAATATGTATGTTACCAAGGTGATCAAAATATTGCGACACCATTTTGTGCATCACCCATGCTATCGTTCTGAAGTGCTCTGCAAGATATGCAGGGTTTCCAGAGCAGTTTATGGATATGGGATGTGATTTTTTTAAAGCACCTATATGACAGGGATGCACAAGTCCCACTGATTTTTGAAAATCTGCCCCATTCTCCTTGGACATCCTCCACATCATTCTCTTCTTTGCCACCAGAAATGGCAGATTACTACAGTGTCTAGAGGTGCAGTACCCAGGAGATTGCACGGCTACCAACGGAGGAGGATATTTTCAAAGAAATTAAGGAGAATTAGGCAGCCAGCTCCCATTGACTCCCCTTTTGTTCCTTTTTGAAATTCTCCCTTTTGTAAATAAAGAGGGAATACATTCATATTTTGCTATGTGCATGCTGTATGAAATACACTGGATTCTCGCCCAAACAATGTACATGCTATGCCTATTCTGTGTCTAGTCTCCAGGGCTGTTGGTTTAGAAGTATTGTTTTAGAAGCATGGAGCATGCTGAACCAGAGGCTTGGCTGGTGTAAATTAGTGCAGGTCCTTTGAAATCAATGGAGCTACACCAATGTACATCAGCTGAGGGCCTGACCTAGAGTCCTCCAAGATACTGATCACTCTGACCTTTTCCAGGAAAGTATTTCACTTTAAGCCTATGAATAGTCCTATTGACTTCAGTGAGACTACTCACATCCTTTGCTGCCATAGGTCTCAACGATCAGCACCTAGCAGGGCAGAGTTCATAGTGCGTTGTGTAAATAACCCATTATTTTTGTTTAGGTTGTTAAAGGATTTTTGGAAATGTGTAATGTTCATTAGTGAGATCAATACAGATTTGAAACCATTTGACCGTACACCTTCAATGCAGCTATGAGTAGCGGAGACTTTCTAACATTGGAACATCCTCATTACCAGTGGTCATGCTAACTATGTGGTGTTACCATATATTTGTCATTCTTGCATTTACTTCAATGGAAGAAATATTAAGCCCAACCTTAGGCTATCTCTTTCATAAAGTATGTTTCCTGGGTAGCATGTTGTGGCCAATTTTATTCAAGGACAATCTGGCTCTCTGTTTAGAGTTTGATTCAAAAACAAAATATTCCTGAACAATTGGAGGCCATCCAAACGGCCCTTTCCCCACATTTTGAAGGTACATTTTTAACACACACTGATATGAGATTCATTGAAAACCTCATGCTAAATTACTGGGAAGTCACTGTTATTTTCATGACTGTACCTCAAATTTCAGAGAGATTGCCATGTTAGTCTGTGTCTGCAAAAACAACAAGGAGTCTTGTGGTGCCTTTAAGACGATGAGATTTATTTGAGCATAAAAAGGGCTCTACCAAACTCACAGCCCTGCAAAAGGCATTATGGACCGTGCAATCTGGTGTCCTCCCATGAAATCTGGCCTTTCGTGTGCTTTTACCCTGTACTATACAGATTTCACAGGGGAGACCAGAATTTCTTAAATTGGCAGTCCTGACCCAAAAGGTTATTTTAGGAGGGTCATGGTATGGCCATTCTTACTTCTTCACTGCCTTCAGAGCTGGGCAAGTGGAAAGCAGTGGTTGTAAAGTTGGCCAAAACCCGGCTTTGAAGGCAACATCCTGCTAGTAGCAGTGCAGAAGTTAAGGGTGGTAATACCATATCCAGGGTGTCATTACTTCTGTACTGCTGGTTTCAGAGCTGGGTGGCCAGAGAGTAGATGCTGCTGACTAAGGACCCAGCTCTGCAAACAGCAGCGTAGAAGTAACGGTCCCAATACCTCACCATGTCATCCTTACATCTGTGCTGCTGCTGGCAGTAGCTCTGCCTTCAGAGCTCCATTCCTACCCAGCAGTTGCCGTTCTCCAGCTACCCAGCTCTGAAGACAATGCTGCTAACAGCAACTGTGCAGAAGTAAGGGTAGCAATACTGCATCCCCCATACAATAACTTTGTTACCCCCATGATATCTTTTTGTCAGGACCCCTAAAATTACAACACCATGACATTTCAAATTTAAATACCTGAAATCATGAATTTTCCCATTTTTAAAATCTTGTGACTGTGAAACTGACTAAAATGGACTGTGAATTTGATAGGCCTAGGCATAAGCTTTTGTGGGTAAAAACCACTTCATCAGATGCAACTAAGTGTTTTTACCCACAAAAACTTATGCCAAAATAAATCTGTTAGTCTTTAAGGTGCCATTGTTCTTACTGTACCTCAAGTTTGCCAAAGTAGTTGAGCTCTTCTCTATCTTCAAAGTAATTTGTGGTACATATTTTCACTTTATGTCTATAGAAGGCTACCAGATGACCCAGAGGAAGTATCGTTTTATCCTAGTTATGACAGTGGCCTACAATCTTTCATTTGCCTGCGTATGTTAAAATATTCAAAGTGATCTATCACCTTCGGCCAGATTGTGAACCCATTACTCATGGTCTTACTGGAGTAGTCTCCTTAATTCTAATGGGACTACTCAGGCATTAGTAATTAGTCACTATCACGAGGAAGGGGTTTACAGTCTGACACTGTGTAGATAAGCACTGTTTTTTCCTCTCTCTAACTTTTAGGATTGTCCAGTAACTATGACATTGGAACTCTAAATCACTGGCTAGAAATTTCTAACTTGAATTTGTCGGTTTATGTACTTTTCTTCTGGACTACAGCTTCTTCCCAACTTACGAACTGGTTACAGACCAAGCAATTGGTTGTACTCGGTTTGTTCATAAGTCAGACCCCATTGACTTACACGCGACCGCGCTGTTCGTAAGCGTGGATCGTGTTTGTAACTCGGGGTCCGCCATTTATAACAGCTTTGGTCGTAACTGCGAACAGTCGTAAGTCGACCATTTGCAACTCAGGGACCAGCTGTATAGTGTGACAACAAAGATTTCTACATACTGTATAAACAGAAATGTCTGAGCAGGGATCAAATTTCCAGTATGAGTTGTTGGGTTGGGGGGTGGGGGTGGAGGCAGCATAACTTGCTAGTTGCAAAAGCACATTGAATGTATTTGATTGTGAAAATGCAAATATAAGAAAAATATAGAGATCACTGGGTGAAATCTGGAAAATATGCCTAACACCAATAGGTCAAGTGAAGCATCATTTTGAAAAATAGCAATATAAGAATAAATCTTCCTTGGCCTAAAATGGCTTCATATTTTAAGAAAACCAGACAGAAAACTAAACACAATTTCACCCAACAGGAAATGGTAATGCAGCCATAAGGAATATCAAAGTACATAAATTTGTTACTATTAAAACCAACACATGACAACATCGGCCAAGGGCAAAACTGAAATCTTAACTTAGAAATTCTATGAGTTTGTAATTGCTAAAAACTTAAGATGGAGAAAGATAGTAACAGAAATGCTAAACTCACATTTGCTTAGCCTTCTTGGGCCTCTAGCCCAAAATGTACCAGTAATAGCTACCAGCTATGTAACTTTCTTCCTTGTCAAGACACATTTTTCAGATCAGTTGAAATAATAGTTCTCCCTTTCAATAAAATCTGGAGTGTCTTAATGAATAATGGTCAAAATATATTTTTGTCCTTCTAATTTTGCTTATAAACTCTCAAAAATATAAATGATGCATTCCACAAATTTTGTTATTTTATAATTTTAAAAATCAAATTACTCACTATTAATGTAAGTAATGAATTATGGAAATGAAAAAGGAAGCAAAATGCCAAATGTACATTTCTGAATGTCTGTTTTTATCCCAGGATACTGTGCTTTGTTTTAATAAATTCAGCTTTTTGTTTATTTAATACATCTGTTTATCTATTTAAATAATCACAGGTATCTCTGCCAACTGGCCCTCCCAACTGCAAACTGTCCCAGGATATGTTGGCGATACTAGTATAGAAAAATAACATACGTTTTAAAACTTCTCTTTTATAAAAGTGTTTTTATCATATATTTAACCTATAGATATTTATTTTTTTGTTTTTACTGTGTAGCACGTACTTGACTACAAAGTATATCACAATAAATTTGCACAGCCCTTTGTACTCCAAAGGCATAAGCTTCATCCACAGCTAAAGCATGTTTTCAAGTTAATTGAAAAGTCACTATATCTGCACAAAATTATTCCAGTCTCATTCTCACTTTGCTGATTTAAAATTACAAGTTGTCTTATTGTTGCAGAGAATGGGCTACAAGAATATTCTGAAGGCAGAATCAGCCAGTAAATACATAATTAAATTTCTAACCTGCATACAAGAAAGTTTATACATTGTACCCTACAATAAAGTACAATATCCCTAAAGTATCTGAAAAACTATTAACCGTGTGTAATAAATATATTATTTGAATCTGCCTGTTAGCCTTTTGTAGCTTAATTCTGAGCTAATATAACAAAAGCTCACAATTCAAACATCACAGTTTATATGGCACTATAGTGCTGACTGAATTACATGCTCTGTGAGAAATTATCCTGGAATTTATTTTGTGATAATCACTATCGAAACTATTGTTAATCAGAAACTAATTTCCACATGCTACTAGGCACTACTTCTCATTATAACAACTGTTCTTTTATAAAAAAAATTACTAGGGGCTGGTGAATTGATTCAGATCTCCTGTAAAGCACTGATAATTAGTACCAACACTATTAGCTTAACTTGTGTATTTACTTTTACATTTATTCAACCTTAAGTGCTTTAAAACATAGTTCTTGATTCTGGAACATATCTGATACTGTGACTGCTAAATCCATATTTAGACACTCATACAGTAAAGCATTGATCCTCTCACACCCTGATGGCTCTTAATCTACATTAGACAACTTTTAGATCATTAACAGTGGGGCCACTTCTCAGAACTTTTCTCAATGAGGCTTTTAAATAATTTTGGTATAAAATTAATTATAACCCACATCATGGCCAAAGACTGAACCCATAGTGAAGTTATAAGATTTGCCTTTTCTGAATTAACTTCCCCTTCTGGAAAAAAATAATATTACATATGAAAAATAGAAGCAATTTCCTGGAAAGATTAAATCAAAAGGTTCAAATAAATTCTTTAAAAACTCTCACATTCAAACTCAGCTTATCAGTATAATATAGTTGTGTGTGTGTGTGTGTGTGTGTGCATGCACATGCACAAGCATGCACACACTCGTAAACTTGTTAAAATTACCCTGAATCAGTTTATAGTCACATTAAAGAGTCTAGAATTTATTAGTATCCTCCCTTTTAAAAGATAGTACTAAATCTAGCTCTCATTCACCAGGATAAGGAACACTTAAGTACATGATGTTAACTTCTATAAAGTTTTCTAGTACATCCAAAAAGCATTCTTGATCATTTGCAACTATATTCCTAAATTGTATGTATAGCTGCTAAT
Source organism: Pelodiscus sinensis (assembly GCF_049634645.1). Lineage (NCBI taxonomy): Eukaryota > Metazoa > Chordata > Testudines > Trionychidae > Pelodiscus > Pelodiscus sinensis. The sequence continues at coordinate 16,682,950 of NC_134723.1, forward strand.
TTTTTAAAAAATTTATAATTATTTGCAAGTTACACGTGATTCTCAATAATTTCTATTTATTATAATCAAGACAAAAAAACTGCTGTTGGGAGTTAAAGCTGCTTTAGCAACTAAGACATGACTCAAAACTGTAAAAGACAGGGAACAAATTATCACAAGGCATATAAATGACACATTGTTAACACTTCATTTAATTAAATATACCTTAAAAAAATTAAGAGCATTTAATGCACATTAGAGGTAAACTGATTTTAAGACAGTGAGCCTTTACTTTGGCTTGTGATGAATCATTTAAAAACTTACTGTGACATCTACTCAGTATATACAAATTTATACAAAAATATAATATTGTTGCAAATATTTTTCTTTGTAGTCCTAGTTCAGTGGAACATATGGGGTGTATGTAATGCAATCATGTTTTCATTATGAATTTATTATTGTAAATTATTAAGGTTGAGATTGCCAAAGGACGGAACCTAAGGATTTGTCAACATTGCCCCACAGTTTGGCCTATGCAGGAGTTGAATCATATATGAAAGGGCTGCACTGTAGTTTCCCTTGAGGGGGTATGTCTATACTGCATTCCTCTTTTGAGAGAGGAATGCAAATGCAGCCGAGTAAAATTGCAAATGAAGCACGGATTTGAATTTCCCATGCTTCATTTGCATAATCGCATCTGTCTGCTATTTCGAAATATCCTATTTTGAGATAAAAAATGCCGTGTAGACACGGTTATTTTGAAAGAAACCCCTTCTTTCAAAAAAACCCTTAAATCTCAGTAAGGGTTATTTTGAAACCCATGTTAAGCACATTATCTGGAGTAGTTCCTAGGATTTATCCAGATGGCGAAAAAAATCTGGAAGAGCTAGTACAGTGTAGAATAGCTATTCTACACTAGCTCCTGGAGTGGACACTCTTATGCTGCATTGACTAGGTGATGTGAGTTAATCCATGAGTTAGTACATAATTATTATTATGCTTTAAACTAGCTATTTTGCAGTAACTTCTCTGTGAATTCCCAATATTGACAGGACTTTAGACTGAGTCCTCTCTTGGTGTATGTTTTATCCATCTAAATAATATAAATCACCCAAATATATTCACAGCTATGCCCTCTGCTGGAAAAGTAAGAGGACATCTTTGGGAATCTTTGGAAAGTGTTTTATGCCTGAGCATTATGACTATAGGTCCTCACTGTATCATAATTGGTGAACTGGGGTCAGAGAGGTTCTCATGTTCCTTGAAGGGTCTATTATTGGGGGGACATCAATGGGACAGGGAATGTGGGAGGGAGACAGCCTGGAAGAACTCTAGCCCCATGAACGGAGCTGTCCACATGGCCTCCTTTGCAGAAGTGCTGAGTAACTATAGTGTTTAACATAAGCGGCAGGTAGTAGCAGCTGCTCACCATTTTGAAAAATGTGGCTATTAGCTCCCATACAGATTATATGGGTGCTATTAAAAAGTTACTACATGGAAAAGTAGCCATGGGTATACTCCTCAGCACTTCATAGAGACAGAAGTTCACCCAAACACATGATATTGACAGTAGTTAAGCAGTTCCTTTCCGCCTTCCCCCCCGCCACGGTCTTGGTGGGAGAGGTGATGGTATGTTTATCACAACAGTGAGGAAATAAATGGTAGCCATTACTAAGGTGCATAATTCAGCAATTACAGTTATTTGTTTTTCTGACACCTTCTGCAAACAATTATCAAAAAAATCAAATATAATTTGATTCTTTTTTTGCACTGATACTGCACGTTGACAAAGCAAATAAAAGGGGGGGAGTGCAATCCTGTGTAATAAAGAAAACAGCAGCAAACTATTAATGCTCTTTGAAAAGAGTAGTTTTAACAAAGTAAGCAAGAATCATTTTCTTTGGTTGAGTGTTGATTCCCCAGTGTGCTCTCAGTAAGTAATTAGAATGGCCCAGTGAATGTCAGCATCAGCTTGTTTATTCTCATTATTTTATCATTTTAAAAACCCTCTAGGTGATGAGACATGCAGTATAGAACATAATTACCATTATTAGCATACTAATTGGACACAAAAATAGGCCAACTACAAGGTAGCCAACTGAATAATTTCACATTAATCAAACACCATAGTGAATAAGCCTATTGTTAAATTGACAGCTACCATAATTGGCAATATTTTCCCATGAAATATCAGAATTTCCTTGTAACATCTCTCTGATGCTATATAATTTAGTAATTTCCTATATTCCCATCTTTAAATTTATACACCTAGTTCAAGTTCAAGGAAACATCATGATAAGAATACTAGTCTATTAACAAGTGGACTAAATATATAAAGACCCGCTTGTTAGCATTCAGCAACAGATGTGTGTGATAAGGAAACAAAAGAGCTACCAATTTAGTTACTTGTTGCTTCAGCATTCCATTCAGCACTAAATACCTATAAAGACTCATGATAAAATTTTATTTAAAATCCTTCATATTGAAGTCTAATTCTCTGTCAAGGAACATTAGAAAATTGGAAAGACAGAAAAAAATACGGTCTGCAAATTTCATGATATTGGACAATTTTTAGGAGTCGGCTAATTCATTTTTAATCATGTATTTGTCATGGTGCTATACCAGTCTTCCTTAAATGCAGAATAGAAGGCTGGAAGCTCCCCATTAGACAGAATTCCTAAAATGCTCCATCAGTACCAACCAAGAATGGAAAACTTCTGACCCAGCTACTCTCTGAAAGCCAATGGGGAGTGGGAGAGGAAAGAGGAGCAGAAAACACAAAGGGAAGCAGAGAGAAGGATGTTATATGGGAAAAATATAGTGTTAGAACATTAGGATGAACATGGATGAGGGGAATAGAAGCAGACAGTGAAACAAGAGGAACAGAATAAAAAAGAAGGAATGAAAATAAAGAGGGGATGAAAGAAACTGTTAGAAAGAAAATAAGAGGGTAAAATGAGAAACAAGGAAAGCAATGCAGTTTTGGAAGGCTACAAAACAATATTTGCTTAAATTAATAACAATAGACAACAATATTATGGAAACTAACATGCTCTCCCCAAAAGGCTTTCAAATATGTGAAGACTGGAAAGAAAGCAGGCAAGGCAATAATATTGCTGCACATTTAAATTAGTTTCCATTTATTTCAGTTAAATAAAAACATGTTTAAAGGATTTCATGAAAACTCCATTGTGTTTTACTCTCCTCACAATTTTTGCCATGTAAAATGTGGCTTTTCATGCATAAATGGTCACAGAGGCTGCAACATGTACATTGACATTAGACTTTAACATTTCCTTCAGACCAGGTACAAACTAGGGATGTGAAAAGACTAGTCAACAGGATAGTTGACTAGTCACTTCCCACTTGCAACCCCCTTGCTGCCTCTATCTGATAGATGCAGCGGGGGGAGGAGGGGAAAAGGGTGTACTTCAAAGCGGCAGTGCTGCATGAAGCTGTTCAGTGAGGCACTGGCACTTTGAATGCCATGGGGAGCCCGACGTCAGGCTCCCCGCAGTCATTTTAAAGCGGCAGTTCCTCATGAAGCCCGGGATCAGTGGGAAAGTCCCCAGCTGACCCTGGGCATTGGCGCTTTTGCCTTTGAAGTGTAACAACAGCCCTAGGGCTGTTGTTACACTTCAAAGGTGGAGGCGCCTATCAACAATCGAATCGTTGATGCAAAAATGCATCGACTATTCGATTAGTCAATTACCTGATGCTTAACATCCTTAGTACAAACACTAGAACAGGGCTCAGCAACCTTTTCAAACCAAAGAGCCAAACCACATCAAAATTCAGAACAAGTGGTCAACAAAGAGCCTGTATAAGAACGTCCATTTGCATGAGTAATTAATATTATTGATAATTTTCATGGTGTTTAAAAATAACACAATGAAACATTGTACTCACAGACTATATGTAATAAGACTTCTGCTGCTGCTGGGGATGCAGTTTGTGGATGTGGGGGTGCAGAAGTCAGGGTTGGAGTTTACAGGGGCTCAGGGCAGGGGGATGGGGTGTGAGGGAGGTGCAAGAGGCAGGGCAGGGAACTGGAGGTAGGAAGTAGAATTTGTGGCGGGGTCCTGGGGCTAGATTACCTTACCTGGCTGGGGCTGGGCTGCTGCACTTGGGCAGCAGTGGCTGGAAGAGGGTCCAGACCAGGATTGCCACAGCTGGATCATGGCCTCCCCTCATACCCATGCATGGCAGGAGAGGGGGGCCTCTGCCAGCCCTTCCTGCGGCCAAATGGGGCTGGTCCCCAATTGGGGTCTCGTTGGCCAGGCAGCCATGGCCAGAGCACAATCCGGGCCACCATGACCGGTACTTACAGGGGCGCACTCCCTTATTTTCACTTCTTGTTAAAGGTGAAATTGACATAAAAAGACCATCCTGACTTTACGAGGCCTTGTTTTAGGTGTGGCCCCTTAACTGTCTCTTACAATGGTCTTTAATGAAAGGTGTATTTACACATCAGTCTGAAGAAGTTTTTAACTTAGCCCATAATGAGGTTTCAGCCAAAGCATAAAGATAGAAAGACCCATCAGCATGGGTTGCTAATATGGCTAGGACTTTGGATCTTTAACCCTAAAACACAGATCTCTACCTCTTGAGCTTTATACAAATCACATTCCTTCTGTTAGCTAGTATTAGTAGTAGGCTTTTGTACTCTGTGTGGTACTGGGTGAATCCATGGCAAACTCACCAGTGCATTACAGAAGGATATGATGTGATCGGTAGCAAGGCAGGTTTTCTTGTCAAATCATTATTTTCTATAAATCATGCTAGATGTTCATCCATAGCTATTGAAGCTCTTTACAGGGACCTCATTATGCCCATGAGGAATCTGAGTCAGAAAATAGTGAAATGAGTTGCCTCATCTCACATACCAGAACAAGGAATAGCAACTAGACCACCTTATTGCACTTGGTCAGGCAGAATCATCTCCAAAAGTCTTCCAGGGATTTCCACACACAAAGAAAACTAGAAAGAAGTGGGTCTGGCCCACGAAAGCTCATCATCTAATAAACCATCTTGTTAGTCTTTAAAGTGCTACATTGTCCTGCATTTTGCTTCAGCTACCCCAGACTAACACGGCTACATTTCTATCTCTCTTAACACATTTGAAAGTAGTTTTAAAGCAGAAGGCTTGACTTGGGAGACTTGGGATGAAACAGACTAACCAGATATTGCATTGCTATAGGAAATATTAGTTTTGTAAAATGTATGCTCATGTTTCCCGGAATTAGTAGTACAGACCAAGAAAAACAATCTCAAACAGCACTTCTTCTTCTGTCATGTTTGCTGTTCCACGCTAACTCCAATTTTAGTCTTTGTAATCTTGTAGGCTGGGCAGCATTCTCTACCATGATTGATGGTCAGTTCACCCAACATGTGCCTCGTCTTCTCATATATATTAGTTCCAGCATCCAAGCTATTGCAAAAATATTGAGAAGAACTGTATTGATATACAAACTAGATCCAAATTAGATATAACCTTGCATATAATTCAGTACATTGTAGTTATAAAACAATAGCATAAGTTATGGACATACTCTAACAGCAGAATTTGTTGTTTTCTTGCTTCTGAAAGTGAATGAATAATGAAAACAAATAAAATCAATGGAGCTATACTCATTTACAGCATCTGAGGAATTGGCTTCATGTAACTTATATAATCACAACAATTGAGCCATAGAGGGAACCTCTAGGAAATGTAGTTGTTGAATACATTTGAATAACTAGTGCATTCAAGGAAATCCCAATCTTTCCTCAATAGAAAAAAAATAAATTTATCAACTTGTTCCCTGGGAACTATTTGCTCAGCTCCACAATGTACTGTATCAGAGATGTTTCTGAAGAGTAAAGATTTTCTTTTCTTTTCCAGAATGACTCAAGTAGAAATGCACATTGCAGCCATAAAGAGAGGTTAATGTATGAATTATATTTACCCTTTTTACTCAACGCTGCTGCTCCCTATAGAGTAATAGCGGTGAGATTCATTCTGGTGTCGCCAGAAGTAAAACTGGAATAGAAGTACATGAATAATTTGAATAATGTGAATGTTTATTTTCTTATCAGTCATTCTCATAAATACTACTCTACTTTGCACCGAGCAGGTACTTTCCACTTATTGTTCTCAAAGGTGAGTAATTTTCTTCCCATTTTGCAGATGGAGAAACTTAGGAACAAAGGTATTAAGTGGGCATGCCGTCTTGCTGACTTGGGAGAAGTGCTCAGGTCCCCAAGAAGTGTCATCCATGAAGTTTGGATTCAAAGGGGTCTAGATGAGAATGGTGTGATCTAAATGTGTATGTCTTACATTTAAGGTGCTGAAAGGAGGAGAAAGGATCTCAGGGCAAGTCTTCATTACAAAAGCTGCATGGATATCATCTTAATTGTTCCATCTCTGTGAGAGAGGCAGTAGCTATGTTGGCTGGAGCTCTCCTAGGGTAAGTCTAGACTACATGGCTCCGTCGACGGAGCCATGTAGATTTGTTTGTTCGGCAAAGGGAAATAAAGCCGTGATTTAAATAATTGTGGCTTCATTTAAATTTAAATGGCTGCCCCGCTCTGCCGATCAGCTGTTTGTCGGCAGATTGGGGCAGTCTGGACGCTCCCCTGTCGACATGAAAGCCCTTTATCAACCTCCCCAGTAAATCTCATCCTACAAGACATAACGGGGAGGTCAATAAAGGGCTTTCAGGTCGGTGCGGGAGCGTCCAGACTAGCGCGCTGACTACAAACAGCTGATCAGCTGTTTGTCGGCTCAGCGCGGCAGCCATTTAAATTTAAATGAAGCTGCGATTATTTAAATCGCGGCTTCATTTCCCTTTGCTGATCAGCCTAATCTACATGGCTCCATCGATGGAGCCATGTAGTTTAGACACACCCCTACTGACATAGCACTGTCTACGTAGGTTCTAAGGTCACTGTAAATATGCTGCCTAGAAGTTGTGATGTAGTTATACTAAAGGAAGTGTGTAGTGTAGACCTGGACTCAGTAAATATATTCACTCTTTCTCTTCATTTTGTGATAAAGAAATAAAGAGAATGCAAATAAGCTACTGATCCTGCATCCCAATATCCTTTTCTCACTTGTTTTGCTCAACTCCTTCTCCTCAAATACACTTATTAATAAAAATAAATGTATTGGTATTAATCTGTATGCTGATGTTTTAATTTTAATGAAGCAGAGGAGATTTACATATAATTGTGGCATGGAAAGAAGCTATTGTTCAATAACAGAGTAATTATTAACTCCAGTCTAATAGAGAGTAGAACTTGAATTTCATACCTTCTTTTATGGGCTTTTTTTCTATGTGAGTCGTTTTTAAATGAATTTAGTCTGTAGAATTTGTATATTTGGTTTCAAGGATCTAAAATCTCAGTGAACTTTATTTCTTCAGAATGTAGATTAGCCTTTAATGAGATAAATGAGTAGTGTTGGTACTTGACTGGTCAAAATTGTAAATGTGTTGTTGCATTTCCTATTTACCCTGTGGCATTAGGATTTCTTTGTATTACTACTAATGTGTTTGCATTCTATTAGCCTTCTATAAAATTTATGATCAGAAAGATATTGCACAAACAATACACGGAATAGAGTTCTCAGCATTATTTTTAAAATAAAGCAGCTCCAAAAAATAATCTAAAGGGAAAAAAGAAATGGCACAAAAGGGTATTAAGATTGTTTAAAATACGGGGCAAATAAGGTATTGAAAATGTCTAAGCAGTAAGCAGTTGAAATCAGATTAATAAAAACAATACATTTGCCAACTCTAAAAGACTTGCAAATTTCCATAACATGTCAGCGATAGCAGAAATTAATATTGCTCCTTATGGTGATAGTAGGGGGAATTACAAATTATCTGAATAGCAAAGAACTATGGGTACATCTACACAGCAGGACAAAAGTCGAATTAAGCAACACAACTTCAGTTACATCAATTGTGTAGTTAAAGTTGAAATAGCTTAATTTGGCTTTTGGCACTGTCTACACAGCAGGAATTTGAAGGAAGAGCACTCTTCCTTCAACTTCCCTTACTCCTGGTGAAATGAGGGTTATCATGAGTCAGAGTAAGAAGTCCTCCAGCTTGACATTATTTCAAAATAAAGGCTTATCATGTTGAGTTGCACTATGTATTCCGAAATAACACTGCTGTGTAGACGTACCCTATGAGAATAGTCTTGATTAGCCTAAAGGAGGGGTGGGAGGAAGCAACACACAGGTTCCTGAATGTTGGAGCTGCAGGTAAGTTAACAAGGGATAATAAACTGACCAGCTGTGAGTTTTGAAAGATTCTGAAATGACCAGTTCTGTTCTAATTCTTGGACTGTCTCATCATCATAGTATCTGAGCAACTTCCAGTTGTGCATTAAGCACTATGACTAACATCTGCCGTGTGTGGATTGTTCTTGCTTTCATTCTACTCTTGGGGGTAGGATAAGGAAACTGTATTCAGTACAGCATTGTGGCTTGGTAAATTATTTATTGCTTTTTTGGTTTTTATTATTTTATTAGGTATGTGCTACTTTGTGTTTATATTGGAGAAAGCAGGTTGAAGGTACACTCCTTGCAGTTGGATGGAAGATGGTGAAGTCTGTGATGGTACTTAGTTCTCATGGAAGCTGATTCCACAGTCCTAGACCAAGCCCCCTCAAGAAAGCTCTATCTCCTGAGGTTTATCTAGTTCGAATTAAGTGCTCCACTAGTTTGATTTAAGTTCGAACTGGCGGTTTGCATGTATAGATGCTATAAAAGGATGAAATGGAGCCAATGGGAGCCACAAGGCTCTGTGGTCATGGCACCGGTACATAAATAAACCGGAGCGGCCAGTTAAAGTGTTTCTCAAAGTGATTCTGTGGAACACTTTTAGAAACACTGATCTATAGGAAAGGAAACAGTGGTTGGGCATCATTATAAAAAGGATAACAAAGGATGAGAAAGATAGCTCTGAGCAGAGAGGTCCAATGTCAGCCAGAAGCAGGGACTGGTTAACATTAAATCAATGGTAAAAACAGAGGGACAGATTTTGGGGTATGTTATTGGCCATTGGTGCTTTTTCAGTGGTGACAAGTGGCTCAAAACTGACTTAGCCAGTTTCCAAAGGAATACCCACACAAGGAAAATCCCTGAGGCCTGGTCTACACTAAAGGGTACTGTCGACTTAAGATATGCGACTTTAGCTATGTTAATTACATAGCTGGAGTCAAAGTATCTTAAATCACATTTTGGCGGCATCCACACAGTGGAAGGTCGACGGGAGCACACGCTCCCATCTACTTCCACTGCTCCTCTTAAGCAGCAGGCCTAGCGGACCCGACAGGAGTGCCCTCTCAGTTCAAATTGGCAGGTCTTCACCAGGGTTCTCTCTAAGGTGCACGCCTGCATGGGCGCGCACCAAAAATTTCAGTCCCACCCACTTCCTCAGCAGAAGCTGTGGCTCCAGCTTCTATTTTTAGTACCATGGTCCTGGCCTCAGAGCCCCAGCAGCCACCATACAGCTGCAGCCCTAGCTGCTCCCGGGGGCAGGGACGTATGGTGGGTGGCTGCCCCACCCAAGAGCAGCTGGGTAACCACCACGTGGCCCACGTAGCAACTGCCGGAGATGGAGCCTGAGTGGCTGCACACCCAGCTGCAGACCCAGCACACGGGGCAACCATGCCCCAGGGAACAGCTGGGGCATAGATCAGAATTACAGAAAGGACAAGTGTAAAGTACTACAGGCAACAAAGAAAAGACAAATGCACAAAATGAGAATTTCACACACACGCGCACATACACTGAGAGTGCATCTGTACAGCAGCGTCTACACTAAAGGGTAGTGTCGACTTAAGATACGCGACTCTAGCTATGTTAATTACATAGCTGGAGCTACATAGCTGGAAATGAGCTACATCAGTTGTGTAGCTTATTTCAAAATAGCTTATTTCAAAATTGGGAGCTTCTACACAGCACTTATTTCAAAATAGAGCACTCCTCCAACTTTCCTTACTGTTCATAAAATGAGGGTTACGGTAGATTTCGGAATAAGAAATCTTCCATCTTGACAGTATTTTGACATTATATCGTAATAACTGCCTGCTGTATAGACACAGACTGTTATTTTGAAATAACACTAGTTATTTCAAAATAATGTTTGAACCCTGGAAGATTGACTGCAGCAGTGTCAATCTTCTCCTTAGTCTAGACAAGTGCCAAGAAACACAGAGCTGCTGCAGTGATTCTATACCAACCCTTCTCCTGGTCCTCCACAGAGTGGGTCTGGCTAGGATCAACATGCCACTGCACTCTCTCTGTCATTGCACTCCACAGCTGCTAGAATGGCTTCTTCAGGCCTTAGCTAGCCAGGCATGATCCATAATGAGCTTGAAGGCTGCTCTAACTTCTACAAGCTGGCCATGGTTGAAAGCCAACTCTACCTTTACTCTCTTCAGCCAGATCAGAGAATTTGGGCCACAGAATACGGTTTTTTTACAAGTCAAATGAAGTAGATTAGAAGTTGAGAAGAGACGGAAAGGATATGAAACTAACTACAAGCACTTAATATTTTATACAGATGTGGGCTAATTTCTGCTTTTTGTCACACTGCTATAAACATGAAGTAACTCCACTTGAATTAGTGATTTTCCCTGAATTTATATTGTTTTTGCTGTCTAGCATTTACCACTCTCCCTCCAAACATTATGGATCTCTATGCACCATTTCAGCATTTTCCATCCATGTATTCCATTTTATGCTCTTACTTACATCCCCTCCTCTGTAAAGAGCAAACTCTACCATGCCTTTTCCTTTCTTTAACAGACAGTTACTCTGATTTCACAAATCTCTTGTTTAACAATCTGTCCTTCCATCCCTAAGTATCATCGTATTGCCAGATAAAACTGTTATTGTTCTTATTATATGAAAGATGAAATGGATATATATAAAATACAGAGACAGTCCCATTGTTCTTAGAGTCCATTTTAATGTAATGAAGTTCCACTCTTAATATTCTGTGATCTTCAATGTCCTTTACAAGTAACTTTTTATAAATTAATCTATAATAATCTAATTCAAGTTGCTTAAAATGGATAACTATACTCCAATTATGATATTGGGAAGGGCTTTTACATAATATGAGCTTTTATATAGATGGTTAACACTCATACTGCAGTTTACAACATACTGTATGAATCACTAATTAAATGACTAAGTAGCAATAATGGAAATGGAACTATCAATACAGAGGAGATATCAATGATGTAAGGCATTAATAAAACTTTATGATACCATTTAATCTTTTTTTATAGGTACTCCATTACATCAGTAAGAAGAACAGGCAAGAAAACAAAAAAGTAAGCTGTGGATCTTAAAGGAGGAAGGAGGTGAAAACTAAAACCTGTCTTTCATCTTTACCTTTTCAAGGAAACAGACTGTAGACAAGATGAGTGGGATAGAGCACCCATTTTTGTAAACGGACTTAGCATTTTTTCCTGTTACATCAGTTGTATAATTCATTGTAAAATGTGTCCTCAATGGCTCTGAGGGTAAATGCAGTTTTAAAAACTGGCATTTTATGGAATATGTCAAGGGCAGAATAAATAATATCTTCAAAAAAGGATATAAGTTTAGTAACATACTGACCAGAAAAGGAACAGATAAACTGTTGTGTTCCAGCTGTTGGCTAACCGAGAGGACTAGCAGAGTAAATATATAAACATTTATATTGGAAGTAAAAACTGTTAACAAAGGTATTTTATTTTTAAGCCAAAACACAAACTTGGCTTTCACTGCTGTCCAAGGACCATTCTAGCCATCTCAGCTTCTATCCTGACAGGACATTTACTCTGTGTTCTTTGGACAGCTTCCAGTGTCCCCCGCAGGAAAGCAATCTGCCAATTTGCATATCAAAGTAAAGGAATAAGCCAACCTCAATAGACTTCTAAGGGGAAGTGAAAGTATATGGGAATTTTAGTTTTAACAACTCTCAAAAAAAATTAAAACCACCTCCATGCGTTCCATGCAAAAATCATTTGAAATGCTTTTACAGCACATTTAAACAGAAACAAGAATTTAACACTTCACATTCTCTTTGATATCACAAGTATAGCAGTGTTTTAATAAGCAATCAGAGGGAAGATATCTAGATCATTTCTGCATGCACCATTTTGGAAATTATTGCAGAAGACATCCTTTCATAGTTCTCAAATAGTACTTCAATAGCCAATCAAGCATTTTGTGTTCTGTGATGGTGAGATGACATGATATTTAATTCATACTTTTTAGTCTTGAGCATTTCTTGTAGCTTAATTCAGGGCATCTGATACCATGTGTATTGGAGATCCTTGCTATGAACATCTGGGATAGAATTAGCATTGAACTCCACCCTAACTAAATGCCCGTCAATGCCCAGTTGCAGGGGAAAACAGAGCAGATGGGACTTGCTTTGTAGATTCTAAAAAAATAAAATAATAGAATAATAGAAAAGCAGGGCTGGAAAGGACCAGAAGAGGTTATCTAGACCACCGCTACCCCATGTTGATTAGGAATCTCTCTATGAATTCTTGTAAAACTATAAATTGAATATGAATGTGCAATAAAAGTCTCTCTTCAATACTCTCTAGAGAACCAAGAAGTAATCTTTTTTTGTGAAAAGAAATTTATTTTTCTTCTTGCTCATCAAATATTGCCCTTGACAACCTTCCACTATAACCATAGAGAACTCTTTGATAGCCATGATTTTGGAAATTTAACAAATGAATCCAAATCAGTGTGACGACAGAGGCATGTAGTCTAGACACAGCCTGAGACTCATCCCAGGCAAAGTCAATGGGAAGTTTTGAGGTCAATGAGTAAGAACATCATTGAGTTTTGGCCAACTGATTCCAAGCTTGCCATAGCTCATACCTGTACTATCTAACAGCCTTAGGCTTATGTAAACAAAATAGTGACAGGCAAATACATTAAAGCAGGAAATTATATCAAAAGTAAGGTCAAAGGGGAAACAACTCAGATCATGCTTCCACAAGACCTAAGATGACACCCTGTGGGGTTGTTATGCAATTTCCCTCATAATAACTCTCATTTCTACTGGCTAAGTGAAGTAAGATGTGGATGTGTTGATCATTGAAGCATCAAAACTGTGTCATTGCTAGAGACAAAGTTCCACATGTGCTCAATGAAGGGTAATGGCTATCATGATGCTGAACATTTCTTATGACTTGCCAGTTCTCCTGAAGTTACCATCAGTTGTAAGCAAAGTTACCAAACATTTGTCAAAACTATAGCTGACTAAGATAGCAACAGCTTTTACAACCTGAACTCCCAGCAGGTTTTATTTGTTTTCGTTTTTGTTCCAGACAACATGACTCTCTTTAGGGCGCAAGCATTTCAGGTAAAGAATATAACAGGAGATCACAGTTTTGCCAGAGAAACTCATCTTTGCTTGATTAAACTCTTAGGGGCAGATCCTCAGCTGGCTCTGGCATAACTCCATTGGCTTCAGTAAAGACACACTGATTTAAACCAGCTGATGAGCTGAAAATATGGCCTTCAGTCCGCATAAAGTTTTGTTTTAAACAGTATCACTTGGTTGCATTACTATGAAGGATCGTTCATTCTTCCCTTTTCTCTTATATGGGCTAGGATTTTTTCCAGCAGGTTCTCACTAAGGGGGGAATTCATGTAGAAACCAGGTTCAACTGGGACCAAAAAGTGGTTGGTGCTTTATTTTTTAATCTTGAGTTGCTTGGCTATACTAGCAATGAGGGTTTGCAACGTTGCATTTTACACACTGCATTTTCCTTTTCAACAGTCCCAGCACATTCAGTGTTGTCTCCTTTCGGTTTAAAAGATGCTATGTTTATTTTTATTTCTAGGTTTAATACTCAAAGTTTTCATATATAACTCTACTTCCATAGAACAATAAGTTAGGAGAAATTTTAAGCTTTATTATTATTGCTGTTATTTGTATTGTGCCAACACCTAGCAGTCCCAGTCATGGACTTGAATGCCATGATACTAGATGCTGTATAAACACAGAACCAAAAGAGGGTCCCTACATCAAAGAGCTAAATCATCTTTGAACATTTCCGTTCTTCACACTCTCTCCAACACAGCATTGGTTGTTTTCTTTATTGTTAATGGTAAAAATAACTTTTGAAATGGTCTCTATTCTCTCTCTCTTGTTATCCCAAAAGTATTTTCATTCCAATTTGTCTCTCTCAAAAATGTCTAGTTTTCTTACAAGAATAATTCAGGTCAGGTCACTCAGCACTATAGAGCTATTTCTGAGGTAAATGGACTCCTACTGACTTCAGTAAGCTTTAGATCAGGCCCTTAGGCCTGATTTCGGAACAATTCCAGATAAAGGTGAAAAATGTTTTGAGAAGTTATGTTTCTACCTTTTCCCTGTCAGAGTGAGTCTTCAGTCTCTTCCTTGGCTGAATCAAGTTTCTCCATGTTAGGTTTTCCTCATGTACCCTTTCTTTGCTACTAGAATTCCTTTCATTAGGCTGAAGGCTTTTTATCTTTTTGGTTCCCTGTGACAGGATGAGATTGCCCCACCAGGACGGAACCAATTCACCCTGCACTCAACCTGCGGCCGTGTACACACTGCTTGGGGGTAAGCAGTGAGGATGGGAAGCAGCCCAGGGCGGGGCGTTATAGGATTCACCGACGGGATGCTGAGTTACAGGATGATGATTTTGCGGGGCCCAGGGCAGCACAATTTTGCGGGGCCCCCCCCTTTGACATGGCGCATGCGCGATGGCACCATGGTGCATGCACGGTGGCACCACGGTGCATGCGCGGGGCTTCTTGAAGTGTGGGGCCTGGGGCGGCTGCCCTGCTCGCTGTGCCCTATATCTGCCCCTGGTGGATGCTATACTTGGAGCCAAGGGACTGGACATTTTTGGAGAAGCGGCCCTCCCCGCTCCTATTTTTGTAGGGGAAACTGCGGGACCCCGGAGGGGAGGGAGGGAAAAGGGGCATTAGGCTACACTTGTACATTCCCCTATAGGGATGTATTCACTTTATTTGGTTCTGGGAAATTTAGGGAGCCAGACCAGCCTAATGCAACATCCAGTGCATTTCTTTCTCCCAAATCTATGTTTCTCACTACTTAATCAGGACTTTTGTAATTGCTTGTGACTCCTGTCTTAACACAGATATTTTCAGAATTCAAACTATGTCCAGTACCCCAAAACTATGGGGTGCAGTGATTTTAGGCCTATGAAGCCCCTTTATTTCTCAGTATTCTAGTGAATTCGGTCTTAAGCTTCTTCTTCCTCCATGATTGCCTTCCTTCTGATCTCAGCTGGGCGCCAGACCCCCTTTTTGTTCCTCTTTCTCTCATGCAGCTTGTGGTGGTAGGTAAGGAAATTCCTCACTCTTGAGGTATGCAGAATTAGGCCCTTGATGGATCTGAATATTGTTCATTTCTTTTATTCCATGTAGATTCAACTTGCTGCACCATTTCTTCACATTAAATTACTCCATAAAACAATGGCACTTCAGGATATGTTATTCTCCTTAGTATAAAAGCATTTAACACAAATCCCCTCTTCCTAACACTGTTTACTTTGTTGTGATTGAATCATATTCTCAATTCATCACTCAGGGTATGTCTAGACTACATGCCTCTGCCAACAAAGGCATGTAAAATAGTCTACCCGACGTAGTCAATGAAGCGGGGATTTAAATATCCCCGGCTTTATTAAAATAAAAATGGCCGCTACATTGTGCCAGCTCAGCTGATCGTCGGCACAGCATACAAGTCAAGAAGCGGATCAGTTGACAGGGGAAGCCTTGCCATCCGCTCCCTTATGCCTCGTGAAATGAGGTTTATAGGAGTGGTCGACAAAGGCTTCTCTTGTCGACTAATCAGCGTCTTGATTCGTGCACTGTGCCGACGATCAGCTAAGCCGACGCAGCGTGGCGGTCATTTTTATTTTAATGAAGCTGGGGATATTTAAATCCCCGCTTCATTGACTATGTCAGGTAGCCTATTTTACATGACTTTGGGTATGTCTACACTACAGCGCTAATTCGAACTAACTTAGTTCGAATTAGTAAATTCGAACTAAGCTAATTCGAACTAACGCGTCCAGAACTAAAAACTAGTTTGAATTAGCGTTTTGCTAATTCGAACTAGCATGTCCACATTAAGTGGACCCTGAACAGGGCTTAAGGATGGCCGGAAGCAGTGCCGGCAGGGCATCAGAGGAGGACTTAGAGCGTGGAGATGCTGTCTCAGGCTAGCTGAGGGCTGCGCTTAAAGGGTCCCGACCCCCACCCCGGACAAACAGTTCTCAGGGGTGCCCCGCTTGCAAAGCAGTCCTGGCTTGGAGTGCCCAGAGTGCCCACACTGGGCACATCACAGCACTCGGCCATCAGCCCGGCTGCACTTGCCGCAGGCTGCCATCTGGGGAAAGGGGGCAATTGGGGGGCTGCAGGAGAGCTTCCACCCCCAGAAGCCCGCAGAGCCATCCCAGTCCTCCCCATCGGGGGCTCGTACCCCATTCCTTCCTCACCTCCTTCCACTTACCCTGCCCTAGCCCCTTTTCTTGATGTACAAAATAAAGGACAATTGTGTTCAAAAATGGAATCTCTCTTTATTGAACAAAACTGGGGGAGACTGGGTAAAGGAGGTGGGAGAGGGGAAGAGAGAGGCTGGGAGAGGGGAGGGCAACTAAAATGATCAGGGGTTGAGAACAGGTCCCATATGAAGAGAGGCTAAAGAGACTGGGACTTTTCAGCTTAGAAAAGAGGAGACAGAGGGGGGACAGGATAGAGGTCTCTAAAAGCAGGAGTTGGGTGGAGAGGGTGCATACAGAAAAGTTCTTCATTAGTTCCCATAAAGAAGGACTAGAGGACACCAAAGGAAAGGAATGGGTAGCAGGCTTCAAACTAGTAACAGAAAGTTGTTCTTCACAAAGCAAAGAGTCAACCTGTGGAACTCCTTGCTGCAGGAGGCTGTGAAGGCTACAACTAGAACAGAGTTTAAAGGGAAGTGAGATCAAGTCATGGAGGTTGGGTCCATGGAGTGGTATTAGCCAGGGGGTAGGAGTGGTATCCCTGCCCAAGGTTTGTGGAAGGCTGGAGAGGGATGGCACGAGACAAATGGCTTTGTCACTGTCTTCGGTCCATCCCCTCCAGGGTCCCTAGGGTTGGCCGCTGTCGGTCGACAGGCTACTGGGCTAGATGGACCTTTGGTCTGATCCAGGACAGCCATTGTAAGCTCAGGGCTCAGGGTCGGGGGTCTCAGTGGACCCCCTAGATTTTCATGCACACCTGCTCCTGGGTGACCAGGCTGGCAGCTCTCCTGCCCTAGCTGGCCACTTTCCTGTGCCTAGTGCGGAGATCGTGGACGAGGTCCACGATGTCTGCACTAGCCCAGGCGGGTGCCCGCCCCTTGCGGTCCCGGGCAAGCTCCCGGGAGCCGCCAGCCTGGTCCCAGGAAGAGGGGGAGGGCTGGGTGGCATCGGGTGGGTGGCTCGATCCGTGCCAGGTACAGGGTCTGCTGGCTGGGTGCTGGCACGCTTGCACCTGGCACGGGCACCGTAGCCAGCCCGTGCCCCTTTAAGGGCTCCGGGGCTGGGAGGGGGCAGACGAGTTTCCCTGGTGTTGGCCAGAGTGGCCACCAGGGTAACCTGGGGAGGGCTAGCCTCCCACTAGTTCGAATTAAGGGTCTACACAGCCCTTAATTCAAACTAGTAAGTTCGAACTAGGCTTAATCCTCGTGGAATGAGGATTACCTAATTCGAACTAAGCTCTCCGTTAGTTCGAATTAAATTCGAACTAACGGAGCGCTAGTGTAGCGCCTATGAAAGTTAGTTCAAACTAACGGATGTTAGTTCGAAGTAACTTTGTAGTGTAGACATACCCTTTGTCCACAGAGGCATGTAATCTAGACGTACCCTCAGAGTCAGGAACCTTATGAGGCACATTCGGCCTATAAACAAAGAGTGATTCAGTTTGCTACTACCTAGCCATGAGCTCTATTTTTTCAGAGCACAGCCCCTGAAAGTTTCACAGAAGGGAAAGGTGAGATACAGCTATTGCCAACAAATACATTCAGTGAATGATACTAAGGATGACCATGTGAGTGGCACAAGGTGTGCAAAACTATTCATGTTAAATGTGGCATTACATGAAATCCTTCATAAAGTAAATCCACCATCATATGCATATTTTTACCAGCACAAAGAAATCTCCACAACAACTGGTTCATTTGGAAGCTTATAAAATTTCATGTAGCTAATGGAGTTTGTGCTGTCCCCAGATAGCTGCCATTCTAACCTCTCCTCCCTGCCTGAGATGCCCAGATACCTTTGAAGATCTGGGCATTTGTGACTGTATAAATTACTAGTGTTACTGAGGAAGGATCACTAAGGTGTACGCCGAGGGCAAATTAAGCATGTTGAGAGTTAGATGCTGGAGTCTGCAGTAGAAGAAGGCCTTCTGTGATTTTCTTGTTTTATTTCTATAAAATGTCAACAAGGCTTAACTCGGTCAGTTTTGCATAGCCTGCAAAAATATTGCACTCAGCCTAACTGGCTCTTTGCCCATCTCTGCATCTGCAAAGTATGTTCATCTTTATGATTCTGAGGCATCCACAATTAAGTATATTAAGAGGGCTCATCCTTTCAGTAATTAGCAACTCTGCCTACATCATGGCTAATGGGGAAAAACAAAAGGACTTGAATTTTTGCTTCTGCTCCTAGAAAGTAGAGAATGTCTTTTGAAAATATTTGTTCATGAGTATTTTGAGGCTATTGACAGCTGGGCCATACATGATGGTTAGAAGAACTAATAAGTAAAAAACTTATGTACAAGGGCATCCAAAGGACATACTTTGGGCATTACTATACCATAGTATTTAGAAATGATACAGGGCCTGAATTCTGCTAAAGAAAGTCTGATAAAATCAATATGGCCGTTGTTGGACTATCTGAATGGAAAGAGACAATAGTCCTGTATACAGACCAGCTGATGTGGTAGGGGACAAAGGGGATCTGGTAATTCAAAAGGACCCAGGACTCCTGGCCACTGACTGCAGGAAAGGTGTCTGCTGGAGCTCTGGGCACTGTAAATCACTGCTGGAGCACCATGCGGCACACTCCTGGTAGCAATCAGGGCTAGCACCACCCCAGAGCCCACAACCCCAGCCCAGAGCACATACCCCTCCCACACTCCACACCCCTTGAACCCATTCCTCACCCCAAACTAGTTATGCCTAGCCCCATCCCAGAGCCCACACCCCCTTCCAGAACTCTCACTTCCTCTCATACCCTAGACTCCTGCCCCATTCCAGTGACAGTGAGCAAGTGTGGATGAGAGTGAATGACAGAAGGAAGGTCTATGAAAGAAGAGGGGCAAGACCTTGGAGAAAGAGCAAGGCAGGGGGAGATCTCTGGGCAAAGATACTTGGTTTGTCCTATTTGAAAGTAAGCAGCCCTAAACTTCTCATTTTTCTTATATTCATGAGAATGAAAAATATTTTGTGGACTCAGATTTTTCACTGGTTTCTGTGAAAACAAAATCTTTTTGTATTGTTTTGAGAATCCTAAACATTCATTTCAGTTATGCGGTAATGTGGGTGGAAAGGACTCTAGCATACTGGTTCAACTTCTCACAGCATATATGTGTTTTGTGGGGTAGGGGGGGGTGGGGTGGAGAAGTGTAGAGTTCTAGGTGCAGATAATTGAAGGCATTTAGATGTGTAGCTCCCAGTTCAGCACCTGAACTTTTGAGGATCCAGACCACAGTTCCTATTCAGAAAGGTGGAGAGAAGCAGGAGATGAGTGAAATGCCTTGGTGTTAGGGGTAGGCAAAAACTTTCCATCCAAAAAGATTTTTGAAGAAAAATTGAGTCTTTTTTTTTGGGGGGGGGGGGGGGGGGAGGTTATTGGCATTTGCTTTCTGTGGCAAATATAGACTTTTCTTTGAAAAAACTATACTCTTCCCTTCTAAATTGAAAACTTTCTGGCTCCAAACTGAAAAAAAAAAAATCCAGCTAAAATGTTCAGGTTTTTGACAAAGCAGAGAAAATTTCTGCATGAAAAGAAGCCATACAGCAACTAGTTTTACTTGAAAAACAGTGACAGTTTTGGGGGAGTTCTATCTGTGCACAATTTATGAATACAGTTTCATAGCAGTAACCTTCACTTTGGGATGAAATTCCAAGGGGTAGTGATACAGGGTTCACAGCGGAGACTCTTTAAACTTTGATAATCTTTTATTTAAATAAAAACACCCTTGGACTAAGAAGGTAGCCAATCCAAGAAAACCAGTCTGCTCATGTAGCTGGTAATTAAGCAATGGAGCATCTAATGAAGCATCTCAAAAATTTTAGAGAGAAGGAAAGACAGAGACTCCATGATCTCACCTAAAAGCAATATCCAGGATGGAAGGGCGAGAAGAAGTCTATCAAGAAAACACTGATCCACAGTGAGGAAATGGGTGGAGGGTGAGAAAACTGAAGCTGGGATGGTAAATGGATGTTCTATTGTTTTGTCTAGGTCTGTATATTTCTTGTGCTATCTAAAGTGAAGAATAATTACTTTACTATCCCTTTTGCATATAGTATGTACTTCAGGTATCACCTGAGTCAGGACCACAAAGTTGGAGCTTGGGGAAGTATGTTCATAAGCAATTGGATGTTCTGAAGTGTTAGCACTGGTCCTGAGGGCCCAAGGTAGTTGGACTGTGGGGGTCTCAGACCTCAGATGCAGGTGCTAGGCAAAGACCAGTACCCTGAGAGCTTGCCAAAGCTAGAGACAGTGCTTGGATTCTGCTTGGCCTCAGGAAGCTTAAAAGCACACAGGTATGAAATGTGATTGTCCAATAGGAGGAGTTCCCCAGGTCAGTGATAAGTGCTGTAGATTGATCACTGTTTTCATTGCATTCTGTGGAGCTCTAGGGTTAAAGCAGAGCAGAATTTGACTTTTTATAAGACAATAATTCCAGTGTTCACCAGATTTTTGGTGTTAATTCTCCTCTTGAAGCATGGGTCAAGCACTGTGGCCCACACCTACACTCTCATTTTAAGCATGATAGTGCTTGTGGAGACTGAAGGTGGGTTGAGGTTGTATTGTGACCAGAGAAGTTTTCCAGCCATGCATTTACTAATGCAGGCATGTAAAACTGTTTGTTGTTATAAAATTCTCTTGGGGGTAGGGAATGTAGAGTTCTAAAGGGTTGAAATGTACTGATTAAACAGATGTTTTGGCATGTTGCTTTACTCCTGGAATTGGATCAGAAATCCTCTGGCCTCGGTGGAATGAGTGAAATATCCAAAGATTTTATGGGGTACCCAAAACATGTTTTCTTAACTCTTATTGTGTGGGTAGCTTCTAATAATTTCCCTTAATTAGCATAAAAGGAAACAGGGGACCAATGCGTGCAGTCCTTTGTCCCAAAGACAAAACTGTCATTGGCTTCAAGAGTTTGGCCAGAGTAAAAATTTGGCACAGAACATCTATTGCCTCTCCCAGGATACAAGAGAGATGGGTCTGGCTCTGACTGCAGGAAGACAGACTAACAGTAGGAATAGTCAAGCTTGCCTATGAGGCTAGGCCTGAAATCTGTTACATTGATATTTATCTTATAAAAAAAAAATCAAACGCCAGGAAAAGACTGAGTTTGCTGAGAGTTGGGGAGAGGTGGATTTTTTGTGCTGATGATAAGGTGTTGGGACCTGTGGTGTGCAGACACAGCCAGCCAGAGTGGAAAGAGAGTGCAGTAATTAGTACACTAGCCCAGGATGTGGGATGCCTGCATTCAATTCCCTGCTCTGACATAGTCTTCCTGAGAAACCCTGGGCATGTCCCTTGACTTCTGTGTGCCTTACTTCCCCCTCAGTAAAATGGGATTATTGTATTTTTCAGCCTCTTAGAGGTATTGTGAAGATCAATACATTAAAATTGTGGGGTTCTCAGTTTTATTTTATCTTATATAAAATATGGCAAATCCCTGTAGCGGTGTACGTTGAGAGTATATATATATATGTGTGTGTGTGTGCTGCAGTCCTGTGTTGAGACTGCTGTGGAAATTGTCTGCTCTTTGCCAACAAACATTCTCCTTTTGGTGATTTTTGCAGTCTGTTTTGATTGACTATTGAACATATGTACTTTCAACAGAACCCTTCAAGGCATTTCTGCATCTGACTGAAAGACAAAGAGCCCAAAGGAGGGAAATCAAACATGTATCAGAGGAAAGAGGAAAAGCAGGTTCAGAGCAGCTAAGGAACAGCCTATAATCAGAAAAGTCTAGTCACCTTCCTCCTGTGGCAAGTACATTTTACTGTCTCCTAATAAATCAGCTACATGAACTGTGCAAATATCAACTGTGTGTGCGTACCCTACAAATAATGAGAAAAGAGTAAGAGCCTGATCCTGCAAAACTTCACTCACATTAGCCAAAATTGTTCATAGAGTTTTTCCCCACAAAATATATTCCTAGCAATTTTTTGCCTTGGTGTTTTTGCTTGGTATCTGCATATTTAAATTTCTGCATGGTGGAATCTAATGTTGCAGCTACCTGTTACAACATGATTATATTGAATAATCTATCAATGCGCCAAAAATATTTATATAGAGAATGAGTTAAAATATAAGTGGTTTGAATGAAGAGTCTATTAGCAGAACGTAGTGCTGTGTGTGTAATTGGCTGGCTTAGTGATCACATTTCCTTCTAGTGGCCGACTTGAGCAACCTAAAGCCCGCTACTTACTGCTAAATGAGTTCTCTGTTAGCTCAAATGGTAGATGCCTGTGCTGTTCATGCTGAATGTCCCATTTGGGTAAGATTTTAAATGAATTATGACATGACTGGGACTACATGTGCTTATGTGCTCAAGTGCTTTGTATGTGGGCATTAGCTGGTATTGTGTCTTTCTCTTACGGGAAAAAAAATTCAGCAAAAAATTTCAAATCTGGGTCTGAAGAATTAAAGATTCCTTAATTCATATCAAGATACTTACATAGAAGATATTAAAGTGTCGGACTTTAGGCAGTGGGATTAGAAAATTTTGGCCAAAATCTAGATAACCTTTTGAACAATAAGAAACCATTTCTTACAAGGAAGAATTTAATTATGTGCATGACACTAGTAATTTCTATTAAGATTAGTCATTTCTATTATGCCTGCTTTGCGATCTCTGTATGTTAAGAAGGTGATTCTCATTTGAAAATAATTCCAGCGTTTTTTCCCATTGGCAAGGTTGAAAGGGATTGATCAAAACGAAACCTTTTTTCAAATGAATACACATAAAACAATCTCAGCCAGTAAACAGGGTGACATGGGGAATATATTCCTATTTAAAATTCTTCTCATTTGTTCTTCTCATTAAATGTTTATTATATACTGATAGTGTACCCTTAAAATGTGAATGCCAATAGTTGCTAAAAACTCTAGTGGGTTTTTAATTTTAGAAATGTAATGATCTGTAACAAAAGCTTTTAAAAAGACCCTTTGTCATGTCAAAATAAAATATCGCTTTTTTCACTTCTGAAATCTATTCTGTTGTCTACCAGTTAAATTGTCCACACAATTGTTATTATTAATTTAAGTAATGAATGATTGAAATGTTAAAGGGAGAAAAAAAGCTGAATCCACTTTTTTTAGTCTGAGCTTGGGTAAGTAATTGTAGCTTTTATTCATTTATTTAATATATCTTAGATTGGTATCTGTGGAAGTCATAGCAGGTTACCTCTGCCAAGTTCCAACATGCAAGTGCTGTAGAATTTACTACAGTAAATTGCAGGCATGCTTCATGTATCCTTAATTTATTTTGAGAGATCCCATCTTTTATCTATAGAATCCTGCTCTCTCAGCAGGATGAATTTCTCTGTGAGAAAGTAAATTTGTTCTAATGTGGCAGAAGTCCCAGCATGCAGTGCTTATAATTATCAATTCTGATGTATCACACAAATGGTTGAAATAGTTAAGTCAGCCTTTAGTATAATTCATAATTATTCCTGGTCAATAGTCTCCAAATAGAAACTTTCATACCACTTATTTCATTTTATGGAAAGAAGAGGGCTCATTGCTTTTTGCCAAAATTCAGATCTGCTGTTCACTACTGCAAAAAATTCACGTTTGCTAATCTTGTAGAATGCTTTTATTTTTTCCTTTTACAGTTTTTTTCAAAAACCTTTGTTTTCCAATCTGATGCTAGCAGGGGTGTGCATTTCTAGAATCCTAGTATTGCCTGGTGACTTAGCAAGTTAAATGCTCTTGATATTTAAAGGATGGCAATAATCCATCTGTATCAGTACATGCTCCTCAGCTTTCTAAACTTTGCAACGGACTAAAAAAAGTAAGCTTCAAGCACATGTCTGCTGTAATAAAACTAATAAAAAATAATAGCAGCAACATTACATAGGACAAATGCTATGTATCTGCTTGTGAAACAGTTAATCTTTGTTAGTGGTGTGAATGCTCAATATGGAACAAGATTCTATATCGTCACTTATGTTTCCACATATATTTCTACTTCATCCATCTAGCAAAGTGGTCTCCAGCCCATGAAAGCTTATGCCCAAATAAGTTTGTTAGTCTTCAAGGTACTACAGGACTCCTCATTTTATTGTCACTGAAAAGATTCTAACAAATATAATAAATGAAAGATTTATTTTTAATAAAAAAAATAGGATGCACTGTGGTAAAAGGAATTGTGATTAACTAAGCTTGACAGACTATATATTTAGGTGCTTTAGTGAAGTAATATCCCAAGAGAAAGGTATATGGTTTGAGAATTGTCACCGCCATGTATCCAAGTAAACTACAGAGAAGAAACTCTTGATTTTACTTTGAATGTCCCTTCATAATTGTTTATCAATGCTAGAATTTTGTTCCCATTAATGTTAATGGGAATCTCTCCCATTTTATTGGGAGAGAAAAAGGATCCCGAAGACTGTTCTAGGATACGCTGATATTGGTCTAGAAGATTTTTCAATTAATGCAGTATTATTTTTACCTAAAATAATTATTGATTACTTTCATCTCAAGAAAATATTAGCATGTTGTTAGATAGTAAACATATGTTTTGAAGACTGATGTATTGGAAACTAGAATCTGCCCAAAAGCTTATATGTTCCAGGAAATGTTTATTGTCACTATTGTAATTTCAATACAATTTGGCTTGGTACTTGGTTGTACATACATAGCCAGTCTAGATTACTCCTGGCATGAGCTGGAGTCTGCTAGCTATGCTTTCATGAGAGTCTCAATTCACTATGGTTATCTAGTTAGACAGTTTAAAACACAAACCTCCCTGTGTACCAAGTGGAATTTTAGAGGGTACCAGCAAGAGTTACCCGGCATTGCTTGGGAAAGTGGAGGAACAAAATTTAGAAAAACAGAAGTCCATTATTGTTTTTTGAATGGTAGAAAAGTTGCACTGAGTTCTATAGGGATTAAAATAGAAAAAAGTATAAAACAACCAATTTTACATGTTATCATCAAAAACCTTATTGTAAACTATATTTTTGTTTCATTATTCTTAAAAAAATGTACAAATTTTTTTCCACTTCCAACTCTTGAACATGCAACATAGCATTGTCCATGTGAAAAAGCAAGATGTCTCCAAATCAATTCCAGCTACTTTAAGTGATGTCCTTGAGCTTTGTCAGTATACATTGTTGAACTATAAGTTGACGGTTGATATAACTGAGGTGAGGAGCCTGAGGGGAGGGAGGGGGAAGGGAGCTGAGTGAGGGGAGGGAGGGGGAAGGGCGCCCAAGCCCGCTCTCCACTTCCTTGTCCCTCCACCAGCCTTAGTGAGTGACTGGCCCCTCCACTTCCCCTGGGAAGCCGCTTCTCCCCACACTGTCAAGCTCCATGCAGCCCCAGGGAGAGGCGTTGGTCTCTCATCTCTTCCCTCCCACAGTACCTTAAAACCTTCTCCTGAATAAAAGGTTATCCCATGGAAAGTTTGGTTGCGGTAGCTCTTATAGTGTCCAAGTTATTAGCGCACAAACATACGAACATTCTCCTTTATATATTAGATGTGTTTATTATTTGTTTAGATTTTTGCTGAATGCTGAAAAGATCGGTGATTTTGCTTTATAAGGGATTATCTGTAGGTCTTGATTAGTGCTCATCAGGAACAGCATTTTGCCAGCAAATGCTAATTCATCAAACCTGACTTGTTTTATGGAACAATATTGGATTTCACAAACCACAGAGAGGATTCTGATGGAACCCTCTGCTTTCCTGCCATCCAGGTGCTTTTGTTAACTATGAAATGATTGTGTAGCTCTATGTGTGCATATGTAAACAAATGTTTTTCAGTTTAGTTTGTCTTGTAAATGAACTGTCTGTATAGATCAGTATTTAAAAAATAATTATGCTCAATTATTCGTGCAATAATTAGCGTGAATAATTCTTGTTTCACATCTTGTTCATGAGCAGTTCATTGGTAGCATTCAATATTCTAAACTCATGTTGTTTGGATTGGAGACAGAGGTCACATGCTATATTTCTGTTCCCTGGTTGGATGCATTTATCCCTTTGAATTAGAGTTTCATTGTAAGTACTCGTGTTTTCTAATTCAAAATTCATTTTTGGCAATGTTCTCTTGACTTCTGTTTTTTCATTGAATATTCCTGCCATGAAGTAATTTGCTAGAATATTCAGAGAATGAAAAGAAAAGAGAAGAAGAAAGTGAAACAGCAGTTACTTTTTGCTCTGCAGCCACCCCGCTTCACACTTCTACGGCAGTTTGTCCCCAAAGATTTCAAAGCATATGGCAGACAATATATGATCTAAGCTCCTGAGGAAAAAGACAAGTAACTGTGTGTGTGTGCGGGCATGACAGAGAAAGAGAGAATCATTTGGCTAGCATGACATTGTGACAGACAGCATGGCCTGATTAGAGGTTTTGTGACACAGTCTCTCCCTGAGCTCCCCAGTGAATACAGGTTACATGAACTTTCTCCATCTGCTGCTCTTGACATGCTGTTAGGCCTAGTGTGAAAGAAGGCCCTGCCTTCTCCCTGCCCTCTTTCTAGTGTCCTGCACACAGAGAAGCAGCTCTTCTGCTCCCACAAGGGCAAAGACTACAACTGTGGAAGCTGAGCTATTCCTATCCATGCAATGGATCAGAGCCACTGCCCCAGGTCCTGCGCTTTTGGGGGCCCTGGATGGGACTCCAGGATTACCTACATCTGGGTCTAGTGTGGTGTCAGCAGAGGTTGACACCCCCATCCCTATACTCACTGCAGTGTTAGGAGCCAGAGCAAACCAGAAGCACTTGACTCCTCAGCAGTGGCAAGAGTCAAAGTGCCCAGGCCCCAGGGTGCTCCACTTTCTGCCACTGCAAAGAAATGGGGCACAGTGGGCCAGAAGGGGGACATGACAGAGCAGAGCAGGCTGCTGGGATGCTCCTGCTCATAATGCCCAGGTAGTACTGACCTGTGCTGCTACCATGCCGACCTTGGTCCCAGGTAATCCTGGGGCCCCATCCATCGGTTGGGACAGCCCTCGGGCTGGTCCTTGGAGACTGCAGAAAGGAAGGGAGGGTCCTTGCAGTCCCTTTCCTGCCCAGATGTGTAAGAGTATTTAGAGTTTGAAGCCACCAGCAACACAGCCCTGACTCTGTCCCCTGCTATAACCATTAGGTATTATTACCTACCAGGCTTTGAGAAGCATGTGCCTATTTCCTCTAAGTTCAGAATGGAACAGCAAAACAGGGTGCATTTTCATAGAAAAATCTTTCCACTGTTATAAGTCAAATCAACGGCCTTGCTGTAAGCATTCAAAGTAGAGAAACAAAATAGTAATGTAAATAGTTGAATTTATCTGAGACTTAAATAACCCACAATTCATGAAAAGACACTTCGATATGCATTTTGAGGGAATCTTAAGAAGAGTTTATATGTTTATAGTAACATTTGATCTTCTATTATGCATTCTCATTACTTCACAAGGATTCATTGGCTGACAGTCATCTATATGTATGAATGGGTGCTGACTGTACTCTTTCAATAACATCAGTATTTACTCTGATTGCCATATTGAAGATAAATACCTCATTTTACCATTAAATGGGTCTAAATGACACAGTTTTGCAACAAGATACAATGGTGATAATATACTTGTATGTAGTAATGCTGTAATTTATTGGACAACTAATCTTTAATAATAAACATAATATATGTTGTTTTTCCTTAAGGTAGTATTGCACCTCTACTTGGTATTGATACTTGATATGTAGTTTGAATGTTAGGTTTTGTCAATTTTTGTTTTCTATTCAACTTCTACATTTTATAAAAAAATTAAACAGTAAAAACTTCATATTAAACACACTTTTTTTTACATCTACTCAGCTGTTAAAATATGGCACTGTCCATGCTACATTTCTCTTTTAATTTTGTTTCCCTTTTATCTTTTTTTTATTTACTGCTGAGAGAAGATGCTTTAAATGGTGCCTTCCCCGTTCTCTGAGCTACTGTTATGGATGGTGGGTGTCTTTAAGAGAGGGATCTGAGACAAACTTCAGCTTTATTTGTCTCTTACCTGGAGGAGAATGCTAAGTGCCACTGAGAGACTAAAAAGTTCATTCTCTCTAGCAAGGTTGCTCTTCCAGATGAGCATTAAAAGATAGCTTTAAGCCATTCACAATTATGACCTTGACTAGGAAAATGTAAGTTAATAAGGCTTCAACAAATTATGGCCTTTTTGGTCGATTTGCCTAGTGAACTGTTAATTGTAAAACTGAAAGACATTATGTTCAGCTTTCTCTATCACATCTTTTGTGTTTTAACAGTGACACTTCATTGAGTGCAATTAACAAAGCCTAGGAGATTTATTAACACACTTCTTCATGGCCAATGATCCATTCCACTTAAGACATAACACTGTAAAATGCACATTATCTCCTTTTGGCACTTACAATAATGCTTCATGAACTAGGAAGGCATATGTTAAAGCAGATAAAATAGCATTATTAGCTGACAAATCTTACAATTTATTAGACAGTTAATTTATCAGCTTAAAAGACACTTAAAACAGCTGTGCATTTAATGTCTTTTTAATGTATCCAGTAAAACTTGCATAATTGCCTGTAGTGCAATTTATTTTTAGCTATGTTGCAAAATGTCTGCGTTTACTGTTTACATCTTCTTTAATTTTTCCTGCAAGGCTCATCTCATCTAGGCACAAGCCCTAACAATGAGGGCAAATGATCAGATGATAAGACTTCTTGTACAAATGGCTACCCATGAATAAACTATTCAAAAGTGCATGCTGAGCTGGACCACCGAGTTTTAGCATTTTATCTCTACCCCAGGGCAAAAGAGAGGGGGAAAAACAGGGGTGCCTCATACAGCACAGTAGTCATGGACTGCCAAACACGACACATCAGAGACTGACAATGTCTGCCTTTACTGGCATTAGCATTTGGAGCCCATTCTGAGCCACATGTCTGGGGTGTAAACTAACAAGGCTCCAAGACTACATTAGCAGAGGTGTTTCATTTTATAATTAAGGTAACTGCTCCCTGTAGATCAATTGTATCAGACATAAGTACTATCCATGAAGAAAGTGTTGGAGAGGATACAAATTTAATGACTCTGATGCATAAATTGCCTGTGTTTGTTTATTGCTCTCTAATTTAATGGAACCTTTGTTAAATGTTTCTGACTTTTTTTCTTTTTGAAACAGGCTCATAGTAATGATTTCTGTGGGACTGAAGGGTGCTTATTATGAAAATAAAAAGTCAAACATAGCAGTTTTCATTAATTAAATGTCAGATTAGTTTTCATCTTTTATAAATGCTGTATATAATCCATTTACAGCTAGAGACCAGGTCTGCAGATGAAACCCTGTGTTATCCAAGTGTTAAAAAGGGACATTTTCCCCTCCCTCGTGCAGAAATCAGACCTGGATGTGAACTTTGAAGATTTGGCCTGTTTTAATAGCTTACGGGAAAGAAGAGGGTAGTCAATTTACCAGAAATAAAAGGATGGTTTTAGATAAAATATAAACCACCCCTTCTCTGAAATGACTCCTCTTTTTTGGCACCTGAACTTTTCTGAGGTTCTGTATTTTTCCCTAGATCTTTGTTGTTGTGATAGAGATAGGAAGTGAAAGTGAAGAGCTTTTCTGTACTATTTCTGACCTGACCAGAAGGCAGCTGTGCCAGCCTGCTTGTGATTAAACTTGTTCGCTTAAGATTTCCAGCCTAGCTTTCCAGAATCTTGAGCCCTCAACAAGCAACCAAATTACTGTGTTTTTATCCAAACCAAAACCCAAGTTTGAGTCCTTTTGAGATCCCCTTCTGGAGAGAAACCTATTTGTTTTGAATTCTTAACACAGTTATTAATCCAGAACTCTTGGTTAAGATCAATATTTAAAAAAGAATAAATCTTCTGCATGCTCAGTATTTGATTCCTAGTCATCCTGAAAGTTACCAGCAATAACTTCTCCCTCCACCATAAGTCACTTCTGCTAGTTGGCAATCTGGCAACATGACACATTAATTATCCCACTGAATGCATATGAAAAGAATGGATGAATCACTGGTGTAAAGAATAATACTGGCACTTACATACCTATGTTCATTAAAACAAAGTTTTATCTATTACATTTTTAATTAAACCTAAACATATAATAGTGCATTATTCATGCAGAGATAGTCATCTAATGAGAACTGCTTTACAGTTTGATTAGTGCAGCATTGTTGACTATTTTATTGTTGTACAGTAAATTGTTGGAGAGTTGTCTTTGTCCCAATTACAGTTTAATTTTGATTAGTTCCATTTTCTTGTTGGTAGTAACCAAACTACCACTGCATGAATCTCAAATGAAGTTACTGGGCTTTTTATGGGCGTCTCTGAATGTTTGTTTTTTTGGTGTTTTGTTAAAACTACGCTCCTTTCGGTTCTCTTCCCTGTGCTGAGAAGAAGCTTTCTTTTTATATTCTTACAATGTGCCGTTAAAATATAAATTCTTAATGTTAAGAAAATGGAAATTAAAGCTAGAAAAGAAACCAGAGAGAAGTTTTGCTGCTTATTTCTACTAGTGTAAGCAATGCCACGGGGGAAACAGTTTCTTTGGATTTAAACCAGGATCTTGTAGCAAAGGGCAGTTTGTCCCTAAAATATTTGACATTCAACAACTCTACTACATTATTAATCTCTTATTTCATAGGCAAATCATATTCCATTTTCTGAGCAGATTGAAATACTCTCCTATAACATTAGCACCTTTCTTTAAACCAAATGAATTCTTGTTAAAAAAAAGTTTTCAAATGTGGGAAAATGATCATCTAGTCCAAAGTGATGGGGAATTGGAGAGAATGTGCTTGCTAATCTGGTATGTGTTCCTCCTCTCTGTAAATAATAACAATATTCTGTGATCGCGAATCTTAAAAAACAGGAGATATTCAAAACTAAGAGTCTGAGTGGCTGTTTATTATCAAAGTGCTGAGCAGCCAACAAACTGCCATTCAACCTTACATTCACTGCTGGCTGCTGTATACTGCTGAAAATCAGGCCACTTATTTAGGGATCTAATTATGGACTGAGAAGTCCAACTGTCACAGCCCATTAGAAGAACTTTATATTTCAGGACTCAATTTACATGCAATGGCTTGTTTCCATCTAGCAAACTGCCAGTATATGTGTATGTCGGGGAAGGGGGAGGGGACACATATGTTTTCCATAAACTCAGAATTCTCTCCAGTCTTATGTACCCAAAGCCACCTCTGATGTGGATAGCTGGGAATACAGATTCTGCAGTAGGTTGAACTTCTCTGCAGAAAGCTTATTCCAATAGAGAACATAAAGAACTCCCTTCATTCCAGAAGCTGTTGAGCAGTTCAGGGGGAGGGACAGCTTCTATAACTAAGTCCCCTTCTTCCAGTCCTCCACAGCTCCCAATTCCTTAGTCTACCTGCCTTTCTCAGGGAGACTCATGCTGTTTACAGGAGTTTTGTGTCCTGTGGATACTGTTAAAAACCAGTTTAAGAACAAGTACTTAAAATGGAAGAGCTGTTTACCCCACATCTTCAAGAGGTGGCAGGGAGAGGGGCTGGCCCTCGAAAGCTGGGTTTCATTGGAAGTGCCTGTTTTTCTCATAAAAATATTCTGAAGAACATAAAATCTTTTGAATGGTAGAATGACCTGGAAGAATAGTACATTAATATGTACAGAGTTTACAATACTCTCTCCCAGACAAGCCATAAATGGCTTGCAGGTAACACTGAGTGGATACAGAATTGAAGGAAAAATGGGATATTGTTTTTAAACACACTGGCTCAAAAGTGTAGAAAAGGGAAGAGATAATTCACATAAGGTGAAAGGTTTTAAGATGTATGTAATCTCTGCTATTTCTGTGAATTACTGAGAGAAGGAGCATTTGCCACATACAATATATGGGATAGTGATAATCTGTTCCATAAGGATTGTTCACCATTGGGATCATTAACATTTTAAATGTAAGTGACTGTGCTGCAGATCTCTTTTCTTTGATTCTCTGCTGTCTATTTCCATGCTTCTGAGTTGGTTACTTAGGAAGTTACTCTACGGAGCCTGATGAAGGATGAGCTGCAAGCCAGAGGTCAGTTTTTCTGCCTTTTGATAATATTTTATTTAAGATTATTATTAGAAAAGTATTTTCACTCTTTAATTTCAAAGTCACTCTGAAGCTATTGTGTCATTGGCTCTGCCAATCAGAATACACTGCTGGGGAATTGTTATTTATTTTTAAATAATAGTTTGCATTCGTATTTAAGAAATAAAATACATTGCAGATGTTCCTATTGGCTGTAGCTTCTAGGAAGAACATATGCAGGGATCATAGAATCATAGAATACTAGAACTAGAAGGGACTGCCCTTATGGCAGAACCAAGCACTGACTAGATAATCCATGATAGATGTCTGTCTAATTTTCTCTAAAATATCTCCAGTGATGGAGATTCCACAACTTCCCTAGGCAATTTATTCCAATATTAACCAGCCTGACAGTTAGGAAGTTTTTCCTAATGTTCAGCCTAAACCTCCCTTGCTTCAATTTAAGCCCATTGCTTCTTGTCCTATCATCAGAGGCCAAGGAGAACAATTCCCCCCACCCCTCCCTGTGACATCCTTTTAGATACATGGAAACTGCTATCATGTTCCCTCTCAGCCTTCGCTTTTTCAAACTAAACAAGCCCAATTCCTTCAGACTTGCCTTATAGCTCATGTTTTCTAGACTTTTAATCATTCCTGTTGCTCTTCTCTGGACCTTCTCCAATTTCTCCACATCTTTCTTGAAATGTGGTGCCCAGAACTGGACACAACCCCCCAATTGAGGCCTAATCAGTGCAGAGTAGAGTGGAAGAATGACTTCTTGTGTCTTGCTCACAACACTCCTGTTAATGCATCTCAGAATTATGTTTTCTTTTTTTACAACTGTTGACTCATATTTAGTTTGTGGTCCACTATGACCCTTAGATCCCTTTCAGCCGTACTCCTTCCTGGACTGTCACTTCCCATTCTGTATGTGTGAAACTGACTGTTCCTTCCTAAGTGGAGTACTTTGCATTTGTCCTTATTAAACTTCAGTTCATCCTATTTACCTCAGACCATTCTCCAGTTTGTCCAGATCATTTTGAATTATGACCCTATCCTCCAAAACACTTTCAACTCCTCCCAGCTTCATATCATCTGCAAAAGAGATACCATTCAAAAGAGATATAGTAGTGTGGACAATTTGTCCATCTCTATTAACTGTTACTGATGTAAGTTTTCAACAAGCAGACTTATAAGAGATACATGATATTGGAAAGCCAACTGGAGGCAGGGACATGTATGTAGGAGGGCCATTCAAAAGCATTCATCATTTGGCCTAACTGTTTTTACTGAAGGCAAACTTTAAAAAACTTCCCATTGACTTCACTGGGAACAGATCCCGGTGAAGATCCCATCCTAAGTCCCAAGTTCATAGTACAATATAGCTAGCTAGCTAAATATTACAGGAGGAATTGTAAGCCACCCTCTGAAATACTGGATGTCCTCTGTATACTTTTGGACCTTTTTTGCACTGTTCTGTGCATTTAACCTGCCTTTATAAAATATGACCCTGCAGTTAAACCAGTTCTCAGATAACATTGTTTTTGCCCTCTATCAGATGCCAGATGTTTGTGATGAAGAGGAAATTAATGGCCTAAATAATAACTATACTGGAGAACAACAGCCATGGTCTGAATGCTCTGTTAGGTCCTCTTCCTACTGAAGTTAAAATCAGGCCACATTTCTGTTGGTTCTTGGTTCGGGTAAAATGGCGGGAGTCCCAGAGGCTTAAGGCCAAATACCCAGTGAAAACACCGAATGATGGCAAGACAACAAGTTTTAACAAAGAAGGAATGATTTATTAAACTGAACAACTTAAAATGAGCAATTACCCAATATTTGCCACAAAACAATTGAACCACAACAATTTTTAAAACTCTATCAGCTAAGTCAAATATATACACATTTCAAAAACTGTTTCTTTAAACACACTGACAATAGCCAAGGTAAAAGTTATAACTGAGCAATATATTTTCCAACCTGTCTCTTTTAAACCACTTAACAAACAGTGAGGGTAAATTAAATACTTATGAACTCAGCAACAACAACACAAAGATATACAAGGAACTGACGCAAGCTCGAGATTGGTACACCCCTTTTGAGATTGGTACACCCCTTCTGAGATGGGTACACCCCTTCTGAGATGGGTACACCCCTTTTTAAATTCGGTGGGTGGGAGTCGGCCTTTGGGTGATCAGTCCTAAGCCAGACTCAGATTCTGTCTTCCAGTATTCAGTTCTCCCTGGGTATGTCTACACTACCCTCCTAGTTCGAACTAGGAGGGTAATGTAGGCATACCGCACTTGCAAATGAAGCCCGGGATTTGAATTTCCCAGGCTTCATTTGCATAAGCAGGGAGCCGCCATTTTTAAATCCCCGCTGGTTCGAACCCCGTGCAGCGCGGCTACACGGGGCTCGAACTAGGTAGTGAAACGAGGTGTACCGGTAGCTCGGAATAGGCACCCTAGTCCGAACTACCTAGTTCGAGCCCCGTGTAGCCGCGCTGCACGGGGTTCGAACCAGCGGGAATTAAAAAATGGCAGCTCCCCGCTTATGCGAATGAAGCCCGGGAAATTCAAATCCCGGGCTTCATTTGCAAGTGCGGTATGCCTACATTACCCCGCTAGTTCGAACTAGGAGGGTAGTGTAGACATACCCCCTGAGCTTAGGGCTCAGGGGTTTTTATGTTATTGCCTATTACCATATTTGGTATTGTTTGTGCTCTGGGGGTGGCACGGGTGTGGTCAGGGTGCGGTGTGATGCCCATATATGGTATTGAGTGCTGGACTCTGGCAAACTCCATTTTATTGGCAGATAAGCCTTGTTGCTATCCTTGTGACTTGGTGAGGTTGCTGAGGTAGATCTCCCAAGGCCTGGCCAAGAGAACCCATACCTGACAATTTCAAATTCCTGATCAGGTTAGCTTATGTCCTGGGGAAACAATCACAGACATATTAGTAAATAGCAAGGAATGACAGTTAGTCTAAGGGATTAAAGGGTGCTGATATTTTGCTGTCTGATACATTGCATGTTATGGAGTGTGAGAGTAAGCTGTTAAAAATAAAGCATCTCACTTTTGTCCAGTTTCAGATCCAGGGTTTCTCGCTTTCTTTAAATATCTCTACTCTCTGGCTGTCTCTGCCAATAGAGCTACTGTCTAGTCTTGAGGGTTAGAGGGAGAGGGAGCCCAGATGACAATGAACAAACGCTAGAAGATCAGATAAATGAGGAACAAAAGCATATCTTTAATACCACACTAGTAATTTCATCACTAAAAGTAATGAAGTCATGAGAACCAATTCAAACCAGCCCTACGGTCATTTTATATGTTGAAATAGCCATGTGGAAGAGGTGTTTTACCAGAAACTTGACTACAAAGCCTTCACTTGTTTCCCTGCAAATATTTTTTAAAGCAATTGTAAATTCTCAAAGAAAGATCTTCCAAAACATTTAAGACATTATTGCCTTGAGAAGAAATGCTTTGTTTTAGATCTTATGCTCTTTCAGCTAGTTTGAAGCAGTACACTTAGGTCCGTCCCCAGTGAAATACAGCAATGATTTAGACATTAACTAGAATGGCAGTCAATACTCTGTTCTAAATCACACCTGAATACACACCCAACACTTCCTCTTTTGTCCTTGATCCAGTATTGCACCTGAATCCATGCCTCTAAAACTGCCAGCCTGATGGAATCTTATGCATTCCAACACATTTTCATCATTATTACCCAGTGCATGGAGACATGGCATAAACTAGTGCCAATTTAAGCAGAGAATCAGCTTTGAGGTCATACAGTTGATTACCCAAGCGATTACTCTGCTTCCTTTATTACAGAGCATCTGTATTTTAGCTCTCATAGCAGTAGTTCTGTCTCACTTTGGAATTAAATTACTATAGGCCAGGTACATGTAGTAGATTTAATTCACAGCATGAAGGAATAAATTTGTTATTGCAAGAGTGACACTACACATAGAGTCAAATGGATGGGAAAGAGGCGATTCTAAATATTATTCCTCCCCTAATACTCCAAGCACCTTTAGGTAATGTACACCCTAAAAAGGCAGAGGGTGTATATTGCCAAACCTGGCATATACAGACATAAAAAGGATATATTTCCAGAGCTATATGGATATTGTCCTGAATTCCCAGAACAGATGGACAAAGTTCTGTTTTTTATCTATCAAGCTGACGGTCAATGGACATCTAACATAGAGAGATTTTAGATTCACAATATGCATTCAAAGTAAAACAAAAAATTAATGTGACTTTTGATTTAGAGCTCCTGGAAGAAAATCAGAAACACTGGATAGAACAAACAGGAGCATGCAGCTTTTCCCTTCTGTGAATAAGCAAACCAAATCATGAAGTAAGAGTTCTTCTTTGAGTGATGTCCCCGTGGGTGCTCCACATTAGGTGCTGGGCTTGCCCCGGCGCTGCAAGACGGAGATCTTTAAAGCCGTAGTCAGCTGGAATGCGCATGCGCGGGGAGGGGCGTCTCACGGTGTTCGCGCTCTCCCGTGCTGCGCGATCCGGTCTCACGGCCATGCGGCATGTATACGATGTCTCGGCGAGAGCCATGTTTCACAAAAATGCACACATTGCTCCAAGCTCACGGCAAGGGCCCGCCCAGACCGCGAAATGAGACTCTGTATGATTTTATTTGATAAGGCCCTTCAACTGCCTGTGCCAGCCTACCCAACTCAGGACGCGCACCAGCCTCGGAGAAACGGAGCGCCTCCTCTCCATCAAGGGCTCCCCCTAAGAGACCCAGACCGTCGCTGAGTAGATCTCTCCCTCTAACATCTCAGGGCAGAGCTACTCAGAGATCTAAGTCTGATACAGCAGTTTCAAGCGCTCGTCCCGCTTCAAAACCGCCTAAAATAGTGTCCTTAGCATCCCGTCATGCCACTGACACTTCTCCAGTGCGAAAAGCTCTCTTGGCACCGAAGCTGTCGGCACCGGCTATTTCACCGGCACCGAGGCAACCCTCGGTACCGTTATGAGTTGCATCTACTTCATCGTCCTCTTCAAGGGACTTGATAACTCTGGCGCAGGAGCAACTGACACCGAGCTCCGTGCAGGACCGTTCTCTACCTTCACGAGCTCAAGATGAGACTCCAGCACCGGTGCCACACTCTCAGGACCGACAACCTACGGCACCGACTCAGGACACGCCGGCACCGACTCAAATCCAATCGGCGCCAGCTTCCACGTGCCCGGCGCGTGATTCCCATGCCGAGAAACATCGCTTGGCACCAGTCTCAGCACCGACGCATACGGCACCAGCCTTGGCACCAGAACGCACAGCTACCAAAGCACATACTAAGACACATCACATCCATAGCCCCTCTCCGGCCTCTCCAGTGCCTGTATTCTCGCCTGCTCCATCTCCATCTCCTCCTTCTCCATCAAGCAGGAAATCACCACAGCAATCTACGAGGTACTCCTCATCAGACAGACTGCCATCTCCCTTTTTGACGCCTCCTACACATCATCGAGGTTCCTCCTGCTATTTTTCAGCCTCACCTTCACCATTACAGCACAGATCATACTCCCCTTCTCCATCTATTCAATCGAGAAGGTCTTCTTCACACTATGACTAAACCATCGTTATACTCGCTCCCCATCCCGCTCTTCCTATTATTACCGGGACAGTTACCACCATTCCCGTTATCACAGAGATCCATTGCCTCACTACCGCATTAGTCATTACTCACCTAGATCACCTCCACGTTCGATAACAGTTTGCTCTTCTTCCAGACATTCTCCTTCTATTCCACCTGCCGGCCAAGCCTTGCCATCCACTAGGAGTTTCACGAGGAGTAATGGTAGTTCGAACTAGGAAGCCTAGTTCGAACTACCTAGTTCGTGCCCCGTGTAGCCGCGCTGCACGGGGTTCAAACCAGTGGGGTTTTAAAAATGGCGGCTCCCCGCTTATGCAAATGAAGCCCGGGAAATTCAAATCCCGGGCTTCATTTGCAAGTGCGGTATGCCTACATTACCCTCCTAGTTCGAACTAGGAGGGTAGTGTAGACATACCCAAAGCGACAATCTACTCTCCGGCACACCTTTCCAGTACCCATCACTGCGCATCCACATCACCACCGATGCCTCTCTCATTGGCTGGGGTGCTCACATGGGCCGTGCAAGGTCGCTGGTCTCCACAGGAATTGCTTTTACACATAAACCTTCTCGAGCTGAGGGCCGTTGCCAACGCTTGCAGACACTTCCGTACACACGTCCGCAATTCCACCATGGCTGTTTTCATGGACAACGTAGACACCATGTTCTATATCAACTGTCAAGGGGGTGCACGATCCTGTTCTCTTTGTGTGGAAGCAACCCAGCTATGGAATTGGTGCATTGCCAATGACATCACACTCGTGGCCTCCTACTTACCTGGCGTCAACAACACGATGGCCGATTCCCTCAGCAGGAATTTTGCGACACAACACGAGTGGGAGATCGATTGCCATGTACTTCACTATGTATTTTGCCGCTGGGGATTTCCTCAAATAGACCTTTTTGCCACGGCCGCCAACAGGAAGTATCACCGCTTCTGTTGCAGGGCATGCCTAGGGCACCACTCGCTAGGGGACGCCTTTCTACTGGACTGGAATGGTCCCCTCATGTACGCTTTTCCTCCATCCCACTTATCTTCAGAGTCCTCCAGAAGATCAAGTCCTACAAAGTCTCGGTCATCCTCATAGCACCCGAATGGCCTCACCAGCATTGGTACCCGATTCTGTTGCGCCTCGCATAATATCCACCATATCGGCTACCATTAATGGACAACCTCCTAACACAGAGGCGAGGTTCCCTCCTTCATCCCCAACCACACATGCAGCCTGGTATCTAGTTGTCTGAATGCTTTGGAAGCCCTCTGCTCTGATAGTGTTCAGAAGGTTCTTATACATAGCAGAAAACAAAACACACAAGTCACTTACCTGTCAAAATGGCGTCGCTTCACTTCGTGGTGTTCTGTCTGCAACCTTGATCCTCAAATTGTCCCATTCCCTCTCATCTTGGACTATATGATGTATCTACAAGAAAACAGACTGGCTTTAGCGTCTTTAAGGATCCATCTCGCAGCACTAACTGCATTTAGACAGCCAATAGGGGGAACCTCGCTCTTCGCTCACCCTCTGACGAAGCGATTTCTTAAAGGTTTAATGAATCTAAACCCTCCTGTACATTCCTCCATCGTGGAGACGTCGTGGAATTTGGACTTGTTACTCTCCACTTTGACTACACGACCATTCGAACCTCTGGCTACCATACCTCTCCAGACCCTCACCCAGAAGCTGGTTTTCCTGATCGCCATCACATCGGTGTGCCGAGTGAGCGAGATCTTTGCACTCATGCGTCGTCTCCATGCACTGTCTTCAACAAGGATAGTGTTATCCTGAGACACCACCCGGCCTTCATCCCTAAGGTCTGCTCACAATTCCATCTTATTGAACCTATAGTTCTACCAGCATTTTACCCGAAACCTCATGCATCTCCTCTCGAGGCCACCCTTCACATCTTAGACGTATGCAGGGCCTTAGCATTTTACTTGCAGCACACAAGGCCCTTTCGTAAGACCGATAGGTTATTAGTCTCCCTAGCAGAATGATCCAAAAGACATCCCATCTCGTCCCAGAACATTTCTAAGCTAATTGTGTCCTGTATATCACAGTGCTATACTCTACATAATGTTCCCTTGCCTCAATGCCTTAGAGCCCATTCCACTAGGGCAGTAGCCACCTCTACTGCATTCCTTAAATGTGTCCCCCTTGCCGATATTTGTAGGGCAGCCACCTGGTCGACTTTTGATACATTTGCTAAGCACTATGCCATTTACTCCAGATGGTCCTCAGATACTTCTGTGGCTACCGCAGTGCTTTCCCCCTTACATACACAGTGACTTCCAAATCTCACCTCCTTCGGGTGGGTACTGCTTCTCAGTCACCTAATGTGGAGCACCCACGGGGACATCACTCGAAGAAGAAAGTGAAGTTACTCACCTTCGTGCAGTAACTGTCATTCTTTGAGATGTGTGTCCCCGTGGGTGCTCCACTACCCACCCGGCCTCCTCGCTTTGGAGTCTGTTCTTTTTTGCAGATCCTGAGATGGCTCTGAGGAACTGGTTGAGACCAGATCGCGCAGCGCGGGAGAGCGCAAACACCGCGAGACACCCCTCCTCGCGCATGCGTGTTCCAGCTGACTACGGCTTTAAAGATCTCCATCTTGCGGTGCCGGGGCAAGCACAGCGTGGAGCACCCACGGGAACACACATCTCGAAGAACGACAGTTACTGAACGAAGGTGAGTAACTTCACTGACTGTAAATTACCTTTTCAGTTTCTAGTAACTGTTCTCCCCCCAGTATCCCTGGTGTAGAGGATTCCTATGCGTGTGAGTGAGAAACTGTTCTCTGGGGTTATTCGTTGTCCCCTAAGGGGCAGTGGATATCTGCTTGGATATCCATTTTTGGGTTCATACTGTATAATGTATGGAATATGTTACTGTCCGGTAGCTTTTTCACCAGGCATATATAAACCCTACTACTGGTAAAAGCCTATGGGAGAGTCTCCTCTAAAAGCCTTTTGAACCAGATGGTCTGAACTCTATCCCCAACATTGCATGAATGGTTGAGTTGCTGAAACGTTCATGAGGACAAGATTGTACTACAGGGGCTTAAAGGAAGCAGCATTTTCTGATTCTGTGCCTGCACCCCTTCCTATGGGGTGCAGTGGGAATTCCAGTGGGAATTACTTATCTAGTAACAGCAAGAGTCTCCTGGGAGGAGCCCAAAAGAACCATATCAGGGGCTTTTCCTTTGGAGGACTGAAGGTTCCCACTTCACTATGAATGTTCAGGAGCAACCTCCTTCCCTGGTTCATGCACCCCAGCTCCTCCCATCTAAAGGGTTAATCATTTAGAAATTTCTACAGGTCATCTTTAAAAAACGTCTGTGACATTCCCTCCTATGTGTTTCTCCAGGGAGAAATACTAGTTCTAGATCTAGTTGCATTTCTCTTTCCTTGACTATGGGTAAGATTATTCCCTCAATTGTTTATTAAACCAGATTGTTAAGCTATCTCTAACTGTGAGAAATAATA
Source organism: Pelodiscus sinensis (assembly GCF_049634645.1). Classification (NCBI taxonomy): domain Eukaryota; kingdom Metazoa; phylum Chordata; order Testudines; family Trionychidae; genus Pelodiscus; species Pelodiscus sinensis. The sequence continues at coordinate 16,724,580 of NC_134723.1, forward strand.
AAATTAAAGATTTAATACAGACTGAAAGAACTTAGGCTGTAGAGCTCATTTGTTCTTATCACTTGCTGTAAGTGGTCTAAGTGCCACTACAAGGGACAGTAAACCACACTAGGGCTACGTCTATACTGCACCCTTCTTCCACAAAAGCTTATGCAAATGAAGTGCAGAGTAGAATATTGCCGCGCTTCATTTGCGTAATTAATTAGGATTGGTTTTGTGCAAGAGGCTTTTGCACAAAAAGGAACTGGGTAGATGGCTCCTTTTTGCACAAAAACCCCCTCTTGCGCAAGAGCCGTTCTTCCTCATTTTTTCAGGAACAACATCTCTTGTGCAAAAATGGCCCTTAATTAATTATGCAAATGAAGTGCAGCGATATTCTACTCCGTGCTTCATTTGCATAAGCTTTTGCGGAAGAAGGGTGCAGTATAGACGTAGTCTAGGTGTGTGGATTATAGACACTCCACTTATTTTGAAATAAAGGGGTCTATTTTTAAATAAATCCCTAGTATAGACCAGGGCTAAGTGACAACTTGTCATTAGTTTTATATTCATATGATGAAATTTCACACCATACTTTGATATCCAAGTGGGCAAGATCCCGCCTAGTAAATTAGTTACTATCTTAGTAAAATAGTTTTTCCTAATATCCAATAAACCCCCCCTACACAAACACACACACAAATAACAAAAATAACATAGCTGGAGTCAACGTACAGTAAGCCTAATTTTTCCGGCAGCCCCACAGTGGTCAATGGGATAAACTCTCCTGTTGACGTCTCTTACTCCTCACAGCTGCAAGGAGTTCTAGACTTGATGTGGGGGCATCTCAGCATTTGATTTAGCAGATTCTTACTAGACTCACTAAATTGAACACCCAGAAAATCGACCTTCGCAGGATTGAGCCTCTGTTTAGCATAGATATGGTCTAAGTAGTGTTGATTAAGAGTATTTACCGGGGAGCTGACAGAATTTCCAGGTCCCTGGGAAAGGTGGGGAACAGCTCCATGCTCTCTGAGAAGATAGGGCCTCTGTCTGAAGGAGCAATTAGCCCTCAGTGCCCCCCAGAGTGCACCATACTGCGCTCTCTTCCCAGCCCTCAGAGGTGACTAGAGTACATGGAATGGTTCTTTGGTGTTGATTTAAAGGCCCCAGCCACTGCTGTGGTAGTGGTGGTGGCCAGGAACCCCAGACCCTTTTGAATTGTTGGGCCCCAAGGCAACTTCCCCCTTTGACGGAGACTAAATTAACTGTTACCATGCATGAGAGCATCCCCACAATGTGTATCATCGGCCAAAAAAAATCAAACAGATTTTTAGGAATCATTAAGAAAGGATAGAGACTAACTCAAAAAATATTTTATTAATTCTCTATAAATCCATGGTATGCCCACATCTTGAATATTGCAGGTACATGTGATCATGTCATCTCAAAAAAGATATCTTCGCATGGGAAAAAGTTCAGAGAAGGACAACAGAAATTATTAGGGGAATGGAACAGCTCCCATATGAGGAGTAATAAATAAGACTGGGACTTTTCAGCTTAGAAAAGATACAGCTGAGAGAGTATATAGGTCTATAAAATCATGACTGGTGTGGTGTGACTCCTTCCCATAAACACAAGAACCAGGGGTCACCAAATGAAATTAATAGCTAGCAGGCTTAAAATAAACAAAAGGAAGTATTTATTCACAGAATGCACAGTCAACCTGTGAAACTCCTTGCCACTCCTTGTGAAGCCCAATACTATAACAGAGTTCAAAAAGTGATAGAAATGTAGCCGTGTTAGAAAATAGTCACAACCATATATACCAAAGGATACAATTAAAAAAAATGTCCTTTTCATATGTGTTCACCTTTTTTTTAATTGTATCCTTTGGTATATATGGTTGTGACTATTTTCTTCCACTATTTGATCTGAGGAAGTGGGTCTGGCTCACAAAAGCTCATCATCTAATAAACCATCTTGTTAATCTTTAAAGTGCTACATAGTCCTGTATTTTGTTTCAGAGTTCAAAAAGAGCTAGATAAATTGATGGTGGTTATTAGCCAGGATGGCAGGAATGGTGCCCCTAGCATCTGTTTGTCAGAAGCTGGGAATGGGTGACAGAAGATGGATCACTTGATGACTACCTGTTCTGTTCATTCCCTGCAGCACCTAGCATTGACTATTGTTAGAAGACAGGATACTGGGCTAGATGGACATTTGGTCTGACCCAGCATTGTCATTCTTATGTTACAAGGTTGAATAATAAGAGTAAAGAAGTAGGAAGATACTACCATTCCCCAAACCAGTATGGGGACAGTGATTGTGAAATGCTCAGGGAGAGTAGAGAGGCTACAAGAATATGAAACTCATTAACAGTGGAAGATTTCAAGTGTCCTCATATTGCCTGTGCATATGTCATCTCAGAAAAGGATGGAGAGAGAAAAATGTCTAGACTCCATTAATGGCAGTTCTTGGAGCCACTCATCCTGGAACCTACAAGGGGAGAGCCATCTCTTGATTTAGTCCTAACTGGCGCACAGGATCAAGTTCAGGAAATGAATAAACCTGAACCTCTTGGTAATAAGAAAAATAATAAAAATTAAATTTATCATCCCTGTAGGAAGGAAAGAAACCTACCCCAGAAGCATTTAACTTCATAAAGGAAAACTACAAAAAAATGAGGAGGCTAATTAAATGGAAATTAAAAAGAATAGCCGCAAGAGTGAAATGACTGCAAACAGCATGGATAGCTAAACAAAACCACCGTAATAGTGGCTCAAACTACATGTATACCCCAACTAAAAAAACCAATAAGGGGATAAAAAAGCCAGCATGTCTAAACAAAAATTAAAAGAGACAGAGACAAAAGATACCCTTTAAAAATGGAACATCAAATCCTACTGATGAAAATAGAAAGGAACATGAACTCTTGCAAGTCAAGTGTAAAAGTGTAATTTAGCAGGCCAAAAAAGAGAATGTGAAAGCAGCTAGCAAAAGATACCAACTAATAACAATATATATACAGGAAGTCTGTCAAAACAACTGGGGGAAAGGCTCTTTGTCTGATTTATGTGCTACAGGTGCATTTCAGGAAGACAAAGCCATTGCAGACAAACTAAATGAAATCTTTGCATTGGTCTTCACTGCAGAGGATGTGAGAGAGATTCCCTCACCTGATCCATTATTTTTATGTGATGAATCTGAGGAACTGCTCAAGACTGAGGTGTCAGTAGAGGAGGTTTGGGAATAAATTGATAAATTAAACAGTAACAAGACACCAGAACCAGCTCATATTCACCCATGAACATGGCTTTTGTAAAAGGAAATCATGCTTCACTGATGTATTAGAATTATTTTATGGCATCTACAAACATGTGGACAAGGGTGATCCAGTGGATAGTGTACTTGGAATATGAGAATGTTTTTGATGAGGTCCCTCACCAAAAGCTTTTAAGCAAAACAAGGAGTAATAGAATAAGAGAGAAGGTCTCAGTAAATGGTTAAAAGATAGGAAACAGACCGTAGGAATAAATGCTCAGTTTTCACAGTTGGGAAAGTTAAATATTGGTGTCCCCAATACAAAGATCTGTATTGGAATCAGTGTTGTTCAACAAATTCATAAATGATCTGGAAAAAGGTAAGTAGAAAGGTGGCAAAATTTGTCAATGATACACAATTACTCAAAATTATTCAAATCAAACTGCAAAGAGTTCCAAGTGGATCTGTGATGAATGGGAAGGGTAATACCTTTTCTGAACATTCTGGCCATTGAGTTAACTAAAGTCTTTTCACAGTGGTTAACTCTTGAAACTTAACCTTAATTGTCTTGCTTGCAAGGACTGAAACCATACCCAGTGCGTCCTAGAGAGTCCCCAGGAATGCTAAGGAATCAGGAAGTGAGTTGGCAGGAAGACAGGCAATCTAGTGGAAACTGAGGTTTTTTAGTTGGAAGCTGTGACCTTCTTGTCCATGTCTGTGTGTGACCAGAGCAGAGCTGGGAGACCTGAATTGAGCCAGGGAACAAGTTATGGAATAGCCAATGGCATCCATGTCTAGGGAAGGACTAAACCTTGGAACAACAGATATGTGAGTAGAACAAGAAATGTTTAGTCAGATGTAATCATGGTTAGATGTAATCAGAGTGCTATTTTCTTTGTTTTGGGGTTTGTTGGACTTCTCTATCCTGAGCACATATATCTGCCCCCTTGCACTGTAATTTCCAAACTGAATCCTAAGGAAGCAATTTTCTCTGTTTTAATCCTTTTTAAAGTTGCTCTTTAACATCTAGCAACCAAACAATGTTTCACCAAATGTCTTTTGTCTGTTTTGTTAATCACCCTTTTAAGATCATGATCTCATTCCTGTGACCAAGAAGGCAGAAGTTTCTATGTGCAGATACCCAAGATTGCAAAGCCAGTTATTAAGAGAAATTACAGTTTTTCAAGTTCTCTTCAGAGGGAGGGTAAAAGAGCTTGAGGGAACGCCACAGGAAGAAATTCCCAAATGTGCTTTCCTGGGTTCACAAAGCAGTTTTTGCATTTGGGTGGTGGCAGCAATACCAATTAAAGGCCAGAGCATCTGTGACCTTGGGGAATTTTAAAACAAGCCTTTAGTGGTGTGGTATTTTTAAAGTCTCTTGTAGGCCCCCACCTTCTACACTTGAATACCAGAAAGGGGGAACAGCCATAACAGGCTCTCATTAAATTAGAGCAACAAAGTGACATTTGAACTTCAGTGTTGATTAATGCAAAGTCATGCACATTGGAACATATAATCCCAACTATAAATATAAAATGATGGGATCTAAATTAGCTATTGCCACTCATAAAAGAGGTTTTGGAGTCATTTTGGCTAGTTATCTGGAAACATTTACTCCATGTGCAGTGGCAGTCAAAAACTTAACCATGTTAGGAACCATTAGGAAAGGCAGAGATAATAAGACAGGAAATATCATAATTCTATTATATACATCCATGCTATGCCTGTATCTTGAATGCTGCCTATAGTTCTGGTCTCCCCAGAACTAAAAAGTTCAGAGAATGGCAATAAAAATGATTAAAGCTATAGAACAGGTTCCAGATGAGGAGGAATTAATAAGACTGAAGCTATTCAAAGTGCAAATGAGAAGACTGAGGTGAGATATGACAGAGGCCTATACAATCATAAATGGTATGGAGAAAGTGACTAGGGAATTGTTATTTACCCCTTTCAATAACACATGAGTCACTTGTCCTCCAATGAAATTAATAGTCAGCAACTTAAAACAAACATAAGGAAGTACTTATTCACACAATGCATGGTAAACCTACGGAACTCATTGCCACCAGATGTTGTGCAGGCCAAAAGTGTAACTGGGTTCAGAAAAGATTTAGCTAAGTTCATGGAAGCTAGGGAATTGCCACTAGTTAAGATAATCACAGACACAACCCCATGCTCTGGATATCCCAAAACATCTGTCGGACAAAAAGCTGAGATTGGACAAAAGGGAATGGAACTTGAAAAATTGCCCTGTTCTCGTCACTCCCTCTGAAGAATCTGGCATTGGCTGTCATAGTCAGAAGACAGAATACTGAAGTAGATTGTCTGACCCAGTACAGGCAGTCCCCGGGTTACATGGATCCGACTTACATCGGATCCCTACTTACAAACGGGGTGAGGCAACCCCACACTAGCTGCTTTCCCCCAGCAGACCAGGGAGACGCGAAGCTAGCGCCCCTCTCTCTCCCCCCCCCCCCCCCAGCAGACCAGGGAGACGCGGAGCGGCTTTTCTCAGCAGACACCTCAGCTTGAGAATAAAGGACTGAGGGAAGTGAGGTGTGGAAGAATAAAACTGAGCTCTGGAGAAATGTTTGGCTAGAGTTTCCCCTACAATATGTACCAGTTCCGACTTACATACAAATTCAACTTAAGAACAAACCTACAGTCCCTATCTTGTACATAACCTGGGGACTGCCTGTATGACTATTCTTACGCTCAAAATGGAAGCAAAATTTCAGTGGCACACAAATCACATTTTCATGTTAAATTCTATGAGCAAAACTATTGCTTAATTGTAATTTATAAAGGTGGATAGAAATAAATGTCTTTACTAGTATGAGAAAAGTATTAGACACATGCACATATAAGATTTCAATGTATATAATGTACATTTACATTTTTGTTTAAAAACACAACAATTTCAAGAGTTCTGCCTGAGTAAAGGATTTCATTGTTTTATATAATAGGAAAAGTAGTAGGGCAATTCTGCAAAGATTTGGTCGACTGAAAATCAGAAGAAGAAAAAGAGGTCTGCCTCCTATGGAGAGAAAATATTTTTATGCACCAGGTCAATGATCTGCAAACAAAACAAAAAAATCTAAGTAGGTTTAGACACATTAGACCATAACCTCCTATGAAGACACTTCAGACGTTTGGGTCAATGATCTAAGTCATCAAGTTGCTTACATGCAGCCGTACACATGGTAATGGCTCTGCTGAGCGTTCAAGGACTATTGAGTAAGCTATAGAATGCTTTTGAAAAGGCTTGCAATGAACTTTATTTCACAAACTTGCCATCAAGAAGATATGACAATCCATGGAGTGAAATTATGGCTGGTATTTGTCTTTTCTTGATACCATCCACTTGAAAAACTCAAGCGTGTTATAGAAATTGAGAATTTAAGCTATAATGTAGGTCCTTATTCATGTTCTTGTAGCTGTCCTCTGACCCCCATTTGGTACAATCAGCACCAGTGTGTCAGCCCAGATTTTCAGACCATTTAATCATTTGCCTCTACCTCACCCCTTGTTTGTTTCCGTCTCTACACTAACAAGGCTGCTTCTAAAATGTTATTGAATGGTTATTGAATCACCCTTAACAGTGATAAAATGGTTCTAAAAATGAAAACTGACTGAACACAAGTTCAGCCTTTGAACTGCAATGCCGTCGGCACATTTCTCTCTTCCAAATGCAAGTCTTTATCTTTGCCCCAAAACAATAATTTTACGAGAATAAACATACAGATATAGCAGGGGGAAGCCTTCCCAATGGGTAGAAGTATCAGCAAAATATAAGGAAGTGTTCTCAGTAATACACTCTGGGCCCAAAATCACTGTAAAGTCCACTAGCTCCATTTTCGTCCCTCCTCACCTGCCCCCAAACATCTTCCATGTCTATGGGTGAGCTTCACCAGTATTCTGCAACTGCTCTCTGATAAAGCAAGGCAATGCTAAATCTGACTTGGCCAGCCTGTTTAATGAGGTTTGAGCCAGCCTTACATTAGCAGAGTGGTACAAAGCAGTGAGAATATACAGTTGAAGCTGGCCCTATGGAAGTCATTATGTTAATTATTCACTAATTAGAGTCTCATAATGTGCCTGTCCTGTAGCCTGTTTGAAAGGGATGGTTGAAAGAAATACACAAGCACAACACCTTGACTTTCCCTGGCCAGGGTTCTCCTAGCTATACAGAGCTCTTCCTAATCTTGATTTTATCCTCTTCCCCCTTTGGACTAAGCTTCTATGGCTGTCCAACTAGCCTCTCAAAATAGGAGGAAAAGGATACTGACTCCTTATACCTTCTCATATTTTCCAGGGCATTGCTGCTGGTCCACCAGGAAGGAGACAACAACAAAAAAAGCAGTACCCCTTAATGGTCCTGTTGGAAACTGCACATCTCCTTTTGAGCTTGTTCACTGAACAAAATAGACTTGTATGTTCTTTTAAATGTGTTTCTAGAATGACTATCACCTTTCTCCACATAAGCACCAGAACTGAAAACAAGGTATTGTTTTTTCACAGCCCTACTCTTGCAAATTGTGATCAGTGTTTCACCATTCCTCCAAATTACAGAAATTGTGCACTTTTTCCAAATTTGTTTGATTCTGGATGGATACGTTATAATTAAATTTATAGACTGTCCCTTTCTTTCCCGTTTTAAATCTGATGTAATGTTTTCCTTTTGGAAGTTTGTAAGCTACTGTGATGCATAAGGAGGGGGTAGGTGAGATTCTGTGGCCTGCACTGTGCAAGGGGTCAGACTAGATTATCCCTTCTGACCTTAAAGTCTATGAGTCTATAAAGGAGAGGTGTCTACACCTACTGAGGAAAATGATGAATATATGTCTAACTGTAACACAAATACTGTAGAAAATTTCATTAATGTGTAAATCCCATAGAACTGCCCCAAGATTTTCTTTTTATATATCAGGCATTTAATGAACACAATAGCCTATGGCAAGTTAAATATCAAATAATTCTTTAAAGTACTAAGTGACATTTATAAGCAGGATAACTGGTATCTAACTAGCTAAAGTTCTCTTAATAAATGCATAGACATTCTTTATAATTGCAAAGTATTAATTACAGTAGCATATTTCCAGTGATTTATTGTATTTGTCAATGTTTTCATTATAAACCTCCACGTGTGACACATCTCAAAGGTGCAGAATGGTCCTGTAACAATAGTTATTCCCTGTCAAGCAGCAAACAGTAATTCAAAAATATTTTCCCAGGAGAGAAAAAAAAGGGCAAGGAGACATGAAACCCGCCCAAGAAGTATGGCATTGGCTCCACAGCATGCTTCCCCTCCTCTTTAAGCCCATAGTAGCCTCTCAATATGGGCATCACAGGGCCAAGGATCTGAAGATTAGGGCAAGGGTGCTGGATGTGAGGGAGGATGAAGAGCACATATTGCATATCATGTTCCCATGAAGAAATCCATTCTGTGGTGCACGCTGCCCTGGGGCACAACCATGCCTCCTGACCTCTTAAAGGTCTTGAATTGTCTGAAAACTGCTCTCCTCTAAGATTTTCTAGGTGTTCCCTTCTCTCATAGATTTTTTAAGGGGCATGGGAGAGAAATAGGGCACTTAGCCTTTTTTTTTAATGACTTACTAATTCTCAGGTTTCAGGAGCATTCCAGGTTTCTTCATACACCCAAGGTATTGAGCTTACATTGATTTTGTAAAAAATTGTTAAGTGAAGTTGTTAAGCCTCTTCCTAGGACCTACAGGGACCCCCTCTCACATCCCTCTCTCCCTGTCCTAACACTGAGCCCCTCCAACATTCTGAACCTCTCATCCCTGGGCCCACCCAGAACTCACCCCCCCCCCAGATGGACCCCTCATACTTCACCTGCACCCCAACCCCTGCCCCAGAGCTGAACCCTCCTGCCCCCAAGCCACTCCTCCCCATCTATACCCCAAAGCCTGCACCCTTAGCTAGAGCCCTCACCCCACCTTGCACCCCAACCCTCTGCCCTAGGTTGGTGAAAATGAGGGAAGGGGATGGAATGAGGGGGTTGGGCCTCAGAAAAGGGGCAGAGTGGGGGTGGGGCCTTAGGAAAAGAATGGTGAAGGGGCAGGACAAAGGTTTTGAGTTTTTGTGTCATTAGTAAAATTGGCACCCACAGAGCTCAGACACTGCTATAGTCAGCAGCCTCTTACTTAGTTGCAAAAGAGGGACAGGCTGTTTGAATGTCCCCCTTTGCAATATACAGCTGCCATATTTAGCTCACCCTCTTGCATCTAACTAAACTTCCCAGTAGTCTGAGGTGAGGAAGGAAAAGGTGACATCACACTTTAAGCAGAAGTCCTGTTGTTGGGCTTGCCGGTGGAAGGCATATACCACCTTTTGGGAGGGCAGGTAGTGAGGCATAGACATTGCTGTTGACATGGAGCAGGCCAGCATGGTCACAGGGACTCATCCCTCAAGGACTGGAAGAGAAGGGAATTGAAAAAAGGGAAGCCTGGTTGGAGAAACCCCCTTTACCCAAATCACATGGAGCAGCACCCATTCCCTCACCCATGGCAGTAGTGAAATACCAGGTTTAGTCAGGGTCCACAGTGGGCATGTGGGAGAGGTGTGGGGGGGAAGGGGGACACTAGGAAAGAAATTTTCCCTAATGGCCAGATTATCCAAGGCAGAATGGGATTTTTTCACTTTCTGCACAGTGGGTTTGGGGTGAACAGGGAACAAAAGTTAGACTGTGATGTCACAACTCATTATGTAAGTATAGGGTGAATGTCTAGGGCAGAACGATCAGAAAATTGGTTTTGTAAAGGACTTAAAGGAGGTGTTTGTTAAAGGAGCGGAAATCAGAGTTTGGGGAACCTATGACTGGCATGGTAGGGAGCCAATACCTGTCCTTTATAGTCCACCTTGACCTTCATTCGAGGGGCAAGGATAGTAAGTGGATTGGCTGGAGTCCAGAATGGAAAAGGGAGAAGTTGGCTGAAGGAAGCCCCCTTGGTAGACATTGAAATGCTCATGGAGTTACTTGAATTGAACATGTTTATCTGCCAAACCACTAATAAAAAACTGTGGGCTAATTAAACTTTAATGCGGTGTCTTCTGTCCTTCTTCTGGGACAACCACACAAAAGGTTCATTCTATTTTGTTGTATGTCACAACTTTAGTGCTGTTTCTAAAGTGGATTTTGCATTCAGTGATACGTTTCTCCCTCCCACTCCAATAAGGTAATTGCATAACAACTAGATTAATATCGCTTCATACTTATTAAACTCAATAAGTGGCCCTGTGCAAACAATTGCTATTTAATTAACATATTATCATCCTACTAAATTTTAATTACTGTTCATTAAAAAAACCTCATGTGTTAACATTCACATTAATGTGGATTTGTTTCTTTGTAAATGTACTTTAACTTTAGGTTGGAATAGACTGCAAAGCAATCAAGATTGTTTAGGGCTTAAAGTAGCAGTATCTTTCACAGTAGTTTATACGGTATTGCAATATAATATATAATCATAGAATAATAGAACTGGAAGTAACTTCAAGAGATCATTAAATCCCATCCCCTGCATTCATAGAAGGGACAAGCACAATCTAGACTACTGTGTCAGGTGTTTTTCTAACCTGCTCTTAAAAATCTCCAATGATGGTGATTCCACAACATCCCTAGGCAATTTATTTCTGTGCTTAACCACCCTGACAGTGAGGAAATTTTTCCAACCTCAGCCTCTCTTGCTGCAATTTAAATCCATTGCTTCTTATCCTATCAGAGGTTAAGAAGAATATTTTTCCTCCTTCTTCCTTGTAATAACTGTTTAGGTACTTGAAAACTGTTATCATATCCCCTTTCAGGGTACGTCTACACTGCACAGGATACCAGAGGTATCCCGAAATAGCAACCCTGCATCTACACAAGCCACCAGTTAATTTAAAGTATTTTTGAAATAATGGGCATGCTATTTCAGCATCCTGGTCACCGTCATTCCATGACGGTTAAGGGATGTATCAAAAATAGCATGTTATTTCCATATTTGGTGCTGTGTAGATGCACCAAATTCCAAAATAAGCTATTTCTAAGTAGATTTGAAATAAGATACACAATTTGCATATCTCAAATTGCGTGTCTTATTTCAAGTTCAGGGTGCTGTGTAGACACACCCACAGTCTTTTCCAAACTTAACAAATCCTATTCTTTCAGTCTTCCCTCATAGATCACGTTTTATAAACTTTTAATCATTTTTGTTGCTCTTCTCTGGACCTTCCCCAATTTCTCCATATCTTTTCTGAAATGTGGTGCCTAGAACTGGACACAATCCTTCAGTTCACATTTTTCAAACTTGGGTTATGGGGCCATGAGGGTAAGCCACTGGCAGGCCTACACCACTTTGTATACTTTGTCCATAGCCACAGACCCACGCAGCTCCCCTTTCCTGAAAATGGCGAAATGCAGCCAATGGGAATGGTGAGGCTCTGTAGCTATGGACATGTTAAGTAAAGAAAGTGGCATGAGCCCACCAGCAGCTTACCCTAGTGGCCCTGCACCCCAAGTCTGCAAAACGCTGCTGTGTTTGGGACCTAATCAATGCAGAGCAGAGTGGAAGAATTATTTCTTGTGTCTTATTCACAACACTTCTGTTAATACATCCCAGAATGATGTTTACTTTTTTTTTGCAACAGTGTTATGAATTAATACACTAATTACAAATACAAATGCTATCCAGCACAGCAAAAATAGTGTTGTACCAGCACTTGGAACAGATTTAACTTACCATATATTTAAAAACTTCTTTTCAAACAAACCTTAACTCAGAAATCCAATTCACCAGAAAATAGTATTAAGTAGCCATGATTTAGATCATTTTTAAGAACCAGAGGAATTTAAAGCTACTTAAAGACAATGGACAAATGTATTAAAATCTCTATATTTACTTGTGTTTGACACTGCTCTTCCACTGATCATCATTTTCCCTTGTGACAATTGTCTGTTTTCTTGCCCTCATTTGTGAGTCATTTAATTACCCCTCAGATACATCATTATTTTCTGTTGGAGGAAAAGACCCATGATAAGCAGGTTGTCAATTCCTGCAGCAAAGTGAAATGAGCATGCTTTCACAAGTGAAAGCAACTGCACTTTATTGGTCTTGCAATTTATTGGTCTGTGATCGTCTAAGAGAAATGAGACCATTCTATATGTAAAGGTGCAAGTTTGGGGTCAGAAGGTTGAAGGTTGTGCAGGTGAGTAAAGGTTGGTGGCTCCAGGCTATCTTTGCTCTTTAATTCAAGCATTTTTGACAGTACCTTAGTCCTTAGCTGTGTCTCCCACAATGATGTGTGGGTCAATGAGATGCAAATACCATCCCTGAAGACCTGTTGCTGGGATTTTGGAGCCTAACAAGTATGATGTGCACTAAACAGTCTGGGTAGACCATCTCATCTGCCCTATCTGGGTATGTCTACACTAGCCCCCTAGTTCAAACTAGGGAGGCTAATGAGGGTGACCGAAATTGCAAATGAAGTGCGGGATTTAAATATTCCACGCTTCATTAGCATGTTCCCGGGTGGTTGCCATTTTGGAAATTGACTAGCCTGGAATAACTGCCCACATCTACACGCGGCAGTGAAACAGGAGTTAGAAGTAAAGCCCTAACTCGAATTAGCTGTTATTCCTCCTGGAATGAGGTCTAATAGCTAACTCGAATGAAGGGCTTTACTTCGAACTCCCATTTCACTGCCATGTGTAGATGTGGGCAGTTATTCCGGGCTAGTCAATTTCCAAAATGGTGACCGCCCGGGAACATGCTAATGAAGCGCGGGATGTTTAAATCCCGCACTTCATTTGCAATTTTGGTCTCCCTCATTAGCCTCTCTTGTTCGAACTAGGGGGCTAGTATAGACATACCCTATGACTCCTCCATCTGGCAGAAATATCACTGTACTCAAATAGCTGTGAAAGGCACATTAAAGCCAGGATGAGGGTAAACTTATGTTTCTTTATTTTCCAGTTTTGCTGAAATGAGGCAGAATTCCAGGGCCGAACCACCAGGGCAGATATTACCCCTTGATTTGTAAGCAGGACACCCATATTCCTTTGTAGAACAGTGAAGCACTGGTATTTCTGCACAGGCCAAACACCTTTCCTTCAAGAATACATCTACAACAATCCACCTAAGTTCAGGCAGCATTCTCAAAGCTTCTCCATATATCTCAGTTCCTCCCCCACCCATGCCATATTATTGCAGGATCTTCAAACTGGTCACTTTGGGTCTGACTACACAACAAAGTTATTTTGAAATAACAGCCGTTATTTCGAAATAATTTTCCAAGCGTCTACACAGCCAAACCTCTATTTTGAAATTAATTCAAAATAGCGGAGCGCTTATTTCGAATTTGGTAAACCTCATTCTACGAGGAATAACGTCAAAATCGAAATAGCTATTTTGAAATAAGCGCTGTGTAGATGCTTATTTCAAAATAGGGGGCCTCCAGCCCTTCCCAGGGTGCCTTGGTAGCCACTCTGGACACAACCAGGAAAACTCTTTTTCTCCTTCCCCCACCCAGCCCCAGAGCCTTTAAAGCGGTAGACTCTGTTTGGTCACAGGGCCTGTGCCAGCTCTAGACCTGCCAGCCCAGAGCCCGCAGGCACTGTCTCTGACCCAGCTGCCAGCTTGAGTGAGCTGGCCAGTGCCAGCCAGCCCTCCACCGCTCCCCAGGAACAGTCTGGCAGCTCCCAGGAGCCTGCCAAGGGCTGCAAAAGGCAGGCGCCTTCCTGGTCCACTGCGGAGATCATGAACCTCATTGAGGTTTGGGGGGAATCCTCCAACATCCATGATCTCCTCACTAGATGCAGGAATGTGGCCATCTACAGACGGATGGCTGACAGCCTGGCCACCAAAGGCCACATGCGCAACCAGGAGCAGGTGCACATGAAAATAAAGGAGCTGCAGCAGGCCTATCCCAGGGCCACAGAGGGCAGCTCCCAACCAGGGGCAGACACAGACCCCTTCCTCTATTATGATGCCCTGGACCGCATCCTGGGGGGGGCCAAATGGTCCTTGGCCCCCAGTTGGTCATCAACTCTGGGGCAGAGGGCCCTGACCAGGACACAGAGAAGAACGATGGCCAGGAGTTTCGGGAGCCTGGCGGGACCGTGGCACTCACCCAGGACCCCCAAGCCATCACAGCAGCCACAGCACCGCTGTCTTATGAGGCCAGGGAGGCCCCAACGTGAGTGCCATCACTGTCCCCTTATGTGGGGTGGCAGGAGTGGGGGGGCGAGAGGGAGCCCAGGGTGTGGGCCTTGCTGACCACGGAGCAGGTTGGTGCCCTGGCCTGGTACCCACATGCATGTATGTATGAAGGCACATGACATGCTCCTGATCCTGGGGAGGGACACTGCACAATGCCTTCCCTCCAGAAGCCCCCTCTATGCATCCCCCATCCACACTATATACAGCACAGGGGCATGTGTGCAGTCCCAGGCCAGCTCACACTCCCGGGATAGCAGGACACGATGTTGCGGAGACCTGCCGTCCTCGCCATGCAGAGGGGGGCTGGGCTTCACCCACTGTGTCCCCAAGGAGAACTGACCACTTCTCTTGTTTCTCCACAGCTGCACCAGCTGCGAGTGCAGGGTATACCACCCCACCCAGGACATTCTCCTGCACCCGGGCCAGCAGGCTAACCCGGAACCATGAGAAGTTCCAGAGGCCGCACCTGGTGTTACTGTGAAGGCAGGTCAGCAGCCAGGAGCACTGGGTGCAAGAAGACCTCAGCCGCGGCAGGAGAGCTTGAGGGAGCTGCTTGACTAGGGCTGTGCCATCCGTGACCACCTGAAGACCCTGGTACAGAGATTGGTGCCTGCCGCTGCTCCCCCGTGGCTGTCCCATCTATCACTCCTCCTCCCACTCCTGCTCTCCCTCCCGCTTCTTCCTCCCCATCCTCCCACCCACCCAACCCTCCATACCCACTCCTCCCCGGAGATGCCAAGGCCCCTGCACCCGCAGTGCTGGGAGACAGGTGAGCCGGAAAGACCCCAAACCCTGAGCTTCTCCTTCCCCTTCCTCCCCTTGCCTCCCCCTTCCAGCTCCCTCCTCCCATGTTTCCCCCTCCCCTCTCCCACCCTCATCCCCTCTCCCCCAGTTTTGTTCAATAAAGAGAGTTTGTTTTTGGCAACATGTGTTTTTATTTGATATCAGGAAGGGGGGTTAGGGAGGACGTGAGGGTGGAATAAGTCACAAGGCCCCAGTGGGGTATACCAGGAAGGCTTCACTCCTCCTCCATCAGGAAGCTCTCCTGCAGGGCCTCCCAGATACCGACAGCCCCCTGATGGGCCTCCCAGCTGGCAGCCATGCAGGGCTGCGCATACAGGCCAGCCAAATGGTTGGCCTCTGCCATCCAGGCTGGCAAGAAAATCTCCTCCTTCCGCTCACAGAAATTGTGCAGCACACAGCATGCCACCACCACGTGCAAAATATTCCACTCGGAGAGGTCCAGGCGAGTGAGGAGGCATCTAAATTGGGCATTCAGCCAGCCGAAGGCATCATCCACCACAATACAGGCCTTGCCAAGCCTGGCATTAAAGACCTGTTGGTAGGGGTTGAAGTGTCCCGTGTAGGGCTTCATGACACAGGGTTGTAGTGGGTTGACCACATCCCCCACCAGGCACACAGGCATGTCCACATCTCTGACCCTGATGTGGTGGTTGGGGACGAAGGTCCTGGCATGCAGCCTCCGGAGGAGGAGTTGTGGTAAACTCATGTGTCGTGTGCTTTGCCAGACCAGCCTACGTTAATGTCATAGAACCATAGAGCTGGAAGAGACCTCAAAAGGTCATCGAGTCCAGCCCCCTGCTCTAGGCAGGACCAATCCCAACTAAATCAACCCAGCCAGGGCTTTGTCAAGCCAAGATTTAAACATATCTAGGGATGGAGACTCCACTACTTCCCTAGGTAACCCATTCCAGTGCTTCACCACCCTCCTAGTGAAATAGTTTTTCCTAATATCCAACCTGGACCTCTCCCACCACAACTTGAGACCATTGTTCCTTGTTCTACCATCTGTCACTACTGAGAACAGCCTCTCTCCATCCTCTTTGGAAGCTCTCTTCAGGAAGTTGAAGGCTGCTATCAAATCCCGCCTCGCTCTTTGCTTCTGCAGACTAAACAATCCCAACTCCTTCAGCCTCTCCTCATAAGTCATATGCTCCAGCCCCCTAATCATTTTGGTTGCCCTCCGCTGGACCCTCTCCAATGTGTCCACATCCTTTTTGTAGTGGGGGGGCCAGAACTGGACACAATACTCCAGATGTGGCCTCACCAGAGCCGAATAAAGGGGAATGACATCTCTGGATCTACTGGCAATGCTCCTCTTAATGCAACCTAACATGCCATTAGTCTTGTTGGCTACAAGGGCACATTGTTGACTCATCCAGCTTCTCATCCACTGTAACCTCCAGGTCCTTTTCTGCAGAACTACTACTTAAGTGGTTGGTCCCCGGCTTGTAACGATGCTTGGGATTCTTCCGTCCCAAGTGCAGGACTCTGCGCTTGTCCTTGTTGAACCTCATCAGATTTCTTGTGTCCCAATCCTCCAATTTGTCTAAGACACTCTGGACCCTATCTCTGCCCTCAAGCGTATCTACCTCTCCCCCTAGCTTAGTGTCATCCACAAACTTGCTGAGGGTGCAATCCATCCCCTCATCCAGATCATTAATAAAGATATTGAACAAAACTGGTCCTAGAACCGAACCTTGGGGCACTCCGCTAGAAACCGAACGCCATCCTGACATTGAGCCATTGATTACTACCCGCTGGGCCCGGCATTCTAGCCATCTTTCTATCCATCTTACAGTCCATTTATCCAATCCACATTCCCTTAACTTGCTGGCAAGAATATTGTGGGAGACGGTATCAAAAGCCTTGCTAAAGTCAAGGTATATCACATCCACTGACTTTCCCATGTCCACCGAGCCAGTTACCTCATCATAGAAGATAATCAGATTGGTCAGGCACGACTTTCCCTTTGTGAATCCATGCTGACTATTCCTAATCTCTTTCCTCTCTTCCAAGTGTCTCAAAATGGATTCCTTAAGCATCCCTTCCATGATTTTTCCAGGAACCGAGGTAAGGCTGATCGGCCTATAGTTCCCTAGATCATCCTTCTTCCCTTTTCTGAAGATGGGCACTACATTTGCCTTTTTCCAGTCATCCGGGATTTCTCCCAATCTCCATGACTCTTCAAAGATAATGGCCAAAGGCTCCTCAATGACATTTGCCAACTCCCTCAGTACCCTCAGATGCATTAAGTCCGGACCCATGGATTTGTGTACATTTAGCTTTTCTAAATAGTTCCTAACCTGTTCTTTACCCACCAAGGGCTGTCCATCTTCATCCCATCTTGCGTCACTTAGCGCATTAGTCTGGGAGCCCACCTTGTCCGTGAATACAGAGGCCTTCAATAAGGCTTCTTTAAAATACTGCCAGCTATCCTAGACTCCTTTCCCCTTCATGTTAGCATCCCAGGGGATTCTGCCCATCAGGTCTCTGAGGGAGTCAAAATCTGCTTATCTGAAGTCCAAGGTGTGTATTTTACTACTCTCTTTTCTTCCTTTGGTCAGGATCCTGAAATCTACCATCTCATGATCACTGCTTCCCAGGTTGTCACCCACCTCTACTTCCCCTATTAATTCCTCCCTGTTTGTGAGCAGAAGGTCAAGCTGCGCACGGCTCCTGGTCGGATCCTTCAGCACTTGTGCCAAGACATTATCCTCAACATTCTCCAAACTTCCTGGATTGCCTGTGTAGTGCCGTACTGGTTTCCCAACAGATGTCAGGGTGATTAAAGTCCCCCACGAGAACCAGGGCCTGTAGAATGCCCAAGAAGTATCCCTTAAGGTTTATGTACAGGGTGGCCTGGTGTTCCTGGGCAGGGATGGGGATGTGCATCCTGTCAATTGCCCCCCCCCCCCCCGCAGTTGGGGAAGTCCAGGCCGCCAAACCCCTCGATCACTGAGTCCAAATCAGTGAGTTGGATGACTCTGTGGAGCAGCACTCTATTGATGGCCTTGACCACGTCCTGCAGAGGGACACACAAAACCAAGAGTCACTGGGGTCCCAGGGTGGCCGAGAGTGCTCCTTCTCCACCACTGCCCTGCGCCCCCACTCCCCAGAAGCAAACCCCCCTGCAATCCTGGCCACCGCGGACAGTCTGTAGTACGGCTGGGACAGAACAAACCCTCTCATGGAGGGACTTGCACCACCTCCCTGCCTTTTCCCTAGGGCAGCCCATCCCCTGCTTGCACCAACTTCCCCCCCCCCCTTTGGCCTCCTGGCACAGTGGCTGGAGATTGCCATACTTGCATGAGCACTGCTCCGATGGTGGATTTCCACATGCCAAACTGGTTTCCCACCGATCGGTAGCTATCCAGCTTGGAGAGCTTCCAGAGGGCGATGGCCACACACTTGTGGAGAGGAATGGTGGGCCTCATGTGCATGTGCTGTCGCCGCAGAGCAGGGGCGAGCCACTCACAGAGCTCGAGGAAGGTGTCATTCTTCATCCTGAAGTTCTGGGTCCACTGTTGGTCTCCCCAGTGCTCCAGGATGATGTGGTCCCACCAGTTGCTGCTGGTGTCCAGATGCCAGATGCAGCAGGGCACTCTGGAGTCCAGGAGCTGCTGCTGCTCCTCCACGTCCCCCAGGGGGTTCCGGAAGAAGGCCTGGGGATGGGCCGCAGCAGATGCTGCCAGGCAGTCTCTAGCAATTGCTTCCAGGCTTGCAGCAAGACATCCAAAATGAGCACCAGAGTGCCCAGGGGCAGCTCTGACTCCATGGTGCCGCATGCTGTTGTGTCCCGAGTCAGGGCAACCAAAGCAAGCAGAGACAAAAATGCTTTGCTGTCCCTCAGCGAGGTAGGCAAGCAAGCAGGGAAATCTGAGAACTGGCTGTCAAGGGGGGGTCCCTTTCAGCACAAGCCTCAGATAGCCTCAGGCAGCAGACACACAAAGCAGCTATTGACCTGATGCCCTTCTAGACCCAGTTTCAGCTGGCCTTAAATGCGATTCAGTATCCAATCAGTGTGGACGCGCTATTTCAAAATAGCAAAATGCTATTTTGAAATGCATTTTGTGTGTAGATGCGTTATTTGGAAATAGCTTATTTTAAATTAACTATTTTGAAATAAGATATTTTGAAATAATGCTGTAGTGTAGATGTACCCTTTTAGATCATGGCTGATTGCTCCCATTTCTTTTCTAAGTTTATTGTGAACAGCCAAATTTCAATCCAGGTTCATGGTAAAATTATCTTCTTCCAAAAGCGAATCAAATAAGAAAGAAGCTTAATAATCGTTGTAGCATAGAAAGAACTTTATCTGTAATGGTTTGGGACTTTTCCAGGAACTGCAGTTCCTTTTCTGTCTCTTTCTGAATCATCATTCAAAAAAGTTCTTGTAATTGCATTACAGTAGTTAAATTGACTGCAACCGGGGAATTTTCCTAGACAGGCCAGTAATTGTGTGACCAAATCCCAGAAACTCCTGTAAAGACGTTATTGCCTGTCAGTGATATATCTAAAGGAAAGCCAATATGTTATATAGGTCCATTACTTTTCTAATAGATAATGGTGACATCGAATGATATTAAATCAATTCTTTTCACCATATGAAACTTTATTGGCTAACTGTTCTTCTAGAATCTGATCCAAAGGCCACTGAAATCAATGGAAAGACTCCCATTGACTTTCATAACCTTTGGATCAGTCCTTAGAGCTTGATACTGCAATGTACTCAACAGTTTGGGTCTGATCCTGCAAATCTCTTAAAGCTAAGAGCAGGTTTAAGCCAAGAATTGTCCCTCTGAAGTCTGTCCTCCAGCCCAATTTAAGATGGTTATATTTGAATGATAAAATACATTTAAAAACTGTGGTGGGGTGAAGTAACCCCGCTCCTGCCACGAGCCAGAAGAGGTGCGGGAGGTGAAAGACGCAGGCACTCACCTGGAGCAAAAAGCGGCGGGGACGGCTTTGAAAACCCTGAGCGGGGAAGAGGGAGGGGCCGCACAGGAAGCACGGGACCTGAACGAGGATGCGGCGTTGGGGAATCACGTCACACGCCAGTGCAGTATGATGTCAGGCCAGGGCCAGGTCACTTACGTGGGGCAGAGGCCAGATGCAGGGAGGAGAGTGATGTCACCCGCCAAGTACGGGGACAACCATAAAATGGGGGGAGTCCAGGAAGAAAGGGAGTAAGAGGATGGAAGAAGAAGCAAGAGGGGAGGAAGTTGATGGTAGAGACATGAAAGGGGCATCCTATCCCTCTGGATAAGGACTCGGACGGTGGAGGTAGGAAGTGGCCCAGGGCTGGGTCGCATAGCCCGCGAGCAGACGTGTTTAGGGGCAACACCCCCGTTTGCTAGATCAGAAAGCCCTGTTCTCTGTATTAAAGCCCTGGGCCAGGGTCCGGGAGAGTAGGTGGGCCCGGACCCCCCCCTTCTCCACCGTCGCAAGGCCATTGTTGAGGGCGCAGCCGGAACAGTTATCTGGTACACGGGGTGGCCCAATTGGGTTGGGACGCCGAAATAGGCTGTAATAGGGACGAGGAAACACAAAACTCAATCAAAAGGGTGACGTTCGAATAAGCTACGAGTGTGGACTCGTTACAAAAACATTTAAGGGAAATTAATGTATTGGTAAATATAACTATTTAAACAGCTGCAGGGACAGTTGATTTTGACTCAGTGAGGGTGTGTCTACACTATGGGGAAAAGTTGAATTAAGATACACAACTTCAGCTACATTAATTGTGTAGCTGAAGTTGAAATAGCTTAACTCGGCTTTTGGTGCTGTCTGCACTACAGGACGTTTCCCTTACTACTTGTGAAAGCAGGGTTACCAGCACTGACTGGAGTGCCCCTCTAACTTCGAATTAGCTGTCTTACCTAGACAGCTAATTCGAACCCTAGAAGCTTGACAGCAGCAGCTTTGATCTTCTTCTGTAGTGTAGATGTACCCTGAGAGACAGATTTAAGCTAAGAGATGGGAAAAATGTGTACTTCTCAAGCCCTGCATGTTCCTGTGATGTAATAAAAACAATCTTGCATTATTGTTATAGATGTTTTGAATGAATTATAAAGAAACACATAATTAACTGGCATGGCCTTCGTTGTGCTTACCTACATCACGTGTTGGATTTTATTATCCGTATTCACTAAAATATTTTAGCTAAAAGAATTTATGTATCAAATAATATTAAATTACAACATTAATTGCTTATAGGATATAGCTAGTACCCAGGAGGCTAATTTGTTTGCATTAGCTGGACGGGTCAACTGCTTCAAACATGCAGATTATAGAACTACTGGTAGATTGCATTACACCATTTAAATAAATAGTAGCAATTTGTCAATGTCATCTTTAGCTTCAACATTTTTCTTTTAAACCTCAGGAAATAGTAGTTCCAATTAAATTGACCTTTTCATTCTGAATATTGTTGTTATTACTAGATAATGCTCTGAAGACTTTTAGCAAGTAAAAAATAGCAATAAAAACACTTCTGAAGTAATGTTGCATTTACAGATGAACTTTCCAGTCACACTGCCATTCTTAATAAGTAAAAGAACCAAATTTAGTAGCCCTGTAAATTTGACAAAGCAGCTATAAAGATATGTCAGCAGTAGATTAAAACACACAATTGCTGTCTGTCAATGTTTAGTTCTTTTTCCTTTCTTTTGATTTTAGAAAGCTATTCTACATTCTTGGTGTTTTGTAAAGCTTAAACCCCACAAAATGCATAAGACAGTATAATGAAAAATAAAACAGATGAACAGTAGTATAAATTGCTGAGACAACATCTAAAAACAGATAATAAAATATTACCCTCAGGCTACCCCTGCACATTGCTCAAAGTATCCCCAACCTACACACCTGAGTACAGTAAAGTTATATTACTTACACTGCAAAGCAAACCAAGCCTGATATAACTGAAGTCAATGTTTAAACTCCCATAACTTCAGATGAAGTGAGATGAAGTCTAAGGATGTCTAAGCAGCACTCACAAACCCATGGCTAGCCCATGCCAGCTGATTCAGACTCACAGAGTTTGGGTGAAGAAGCTGGTTAACTGCAGTGTAGATTTTCGGGCTCAGGTGAT
Organism: Pelodiscus sinensis; assembly: GCF_049634645.1. Taxonomy (NCBI): domain Eukaryota; kingdom Metazoa; phylum Chordata; order Testudines; family Trionychidae; genus Pelodiscus; species Pelodiscus sinensis. The sequence goes on from NC_134723.1 coordinate 16,746,939, forward strand.
ATCCTCGGTGCCCAAGCCCTGTGAAGTGGGAAGGCACCTGAGCAGCCTGAGCTTGCACATGTATATTGCAATTAAACAGCCCTTTAGCCCAAGGCCCCTGTGAGCCTGTCACCTGGCCTGGATAACTGCAGATTTTTAAATTCAGTGAGCGCACTCTAAAAGTCTGGGGTAAAAAACAAAAACTTGACAAAACTGAAACTAGTGAGTAAGACAATCATAAGTGAATCCTTAACTCATCATGTTGTGCATAGGATTTTTACCATGCACATCAAGCACACGTGCCTGCATGCACTACTGTCCTTATCTGATCAGTATTTTACTGTTTAGGATTTTCTAATCATCTGATGTCCTTCCATGAACATTAGTATTTAGGCCTGTAGCCACCACGGTAGTACATCAGAAGTGTTTTGGTGGTGCTTTTATAGCCAAATCTTTCCAGTGGAAGATGCGTCCTACCTAGTGACTGCTATGCCAAGCCCCTCCCAGTCCCTGGAGCAAAGGATGTGGCCTGGGGAAAGAGAACATAACTATAATGCCCCATTGGTGCTCCTATAGCCTGCCATGTCTCAGCTGCAGGAATAATTGCAAACCCCTGGTTCAGGAGAGTATCAAAGGAATTTAAAGCCCATTGGTTTCAGATCTGCTTCTTGTCTCATGGGAGTGATGTTTGACTGGATATGAAGGTTAGGACCACAGAGCAAACTCTCTTCCCCTTTCAGCTGCCTCTGGCAAAACCCTTTAAAAATACAAGTACCTCCTAGCTCAGACATGAATTTGAATCACTCCTACAGAGTGGCAAGAGAAGCAATGATAGCCTGAGAAAAAAATTCAGCAAGGAATTGAGCACAGTTATCGTTGATTGGCTTTTCTCATCTTCTCTGTTGGAAGTTGGAAGCTACATGTTTTTAATGTATTCCCATTGGGACATGAGTGGACATGTCTTGCTTGCTTGTCGTTCTTATTCTGCTGCTACATCTGAGGCTGCATCTGCAGACTTTGCATGAGCTCAGCATCTTGACTGGTGTCTTTCAGGTTGCTATATCACACAACAAGCGACACTAAAAATGTAAATTAGCCAATTTTTTATGCTTCCCTTTGTCACACCTTCTGTTCAGGTCCTGCCTTTCTTCAGGAGTGTTAGGAGCATCCAGTAAAGCTTTTCACACTTCAACAGCTTGTGTAAAGGTAAAAGATCATGAATTTTATATATACTGTTAATAGGGGCGGCTTCAGTGCGCTGCTGTTTAACCGCATCCCCTCCAAATCCAAGGGTGCCTGAGCAGTGCTGTGACCTCATGTGTAGAACCCTGCAAATCCATGGATTTCTGCTTTGTATCCACAGGAATCTGCATCTGCCCACATAGGTGCAGATATCTGTTGCTCATGTTTGTGGTTACACATTTTTTATCAAGAATCATGCAAATTCGTAGATACCTGCTTTATATCTATGGGTAGCTGCATCTGGATGTCCATATCAGTGGAGCATTTTGGCAGATGCAAATGTGGATACCAATTTTGTATCCATGCAAGGCTCTATCGGTGTGATAGGTTACAACACCCAGAGTAAGGAGCAAGGTTCAGCCTGTGGGATATCAGCCACCACTGCAAATTAGTTTGCGACAGGCTTGCTCTTAAGCCCCCTTTTTGGTCCCATAAGGCTTCCTGCAGCTCCAGGCCAGGATTAGAGTTGTGGTACTGGGGTGGAGAGTATTGCTGCAGGTATTTATTGCAATAATATACATCAGAATTTGGTTTTTACTAGTAGGCTACGTCTACACTGGCATGAATTTCCGAAAATGCTTTTAACGGAAAAGTTTTCCATTAAAAGCATTTTCGGAAAAGTGCGTCTAGATTGGCAGGATGCTCTTCCGCAAAAGCACTTTTTGCGGAAAAGCGTCCGTGGCCAATCTAGACGCAGTTTTCCGCAAAAAAGCCCCGATCGCCTTTTTCACGATCGGGGCTTTTTTGCGGAAAACAGTACTGTGCTGTCTACACTGGCCCTTTTGCGCAAAAGTCTTTCAGAAAAAGATTTTTGCCCAAACGGAAGCAGCATAGTTTTTCTGGAAAAGCACTGATGATTTTACATGAGATCGTCAGTGCTTTTCTGGAAATTCAAGCGGCCAGTGTAGACAGCTGGCAAGTTTTTCCGCAAAAGCAGATGATTTTCCGGAAAAACTTGCCAGTCTAGACATAGCCGTAGAGTATCATAATAATCATCCTCTCTTTTTATTTAGTTTTAATTTTGTTTCATATTGTAGTTATGGTCTAGTTTAGTATGGTTAGGGCCCTTCATTTTCAATATTTAATTTTCCTAGAGGAATTCCTCTAATACAGTGTTTCCCAAATGGTGTTCCGTTGAACCCCGGGGTTCCGCGAAGTGACAAATAGGGTTCTGTGAGAAAATGCCATTACAATAACATTTTATGATTTAAAAAAATTATTAATATTTAAGCATTTATGAATTGTATTGAAAACAATTTTCGTTTGTGTTTGCCATGATGAGTGTCCCTGTGTAATGCCAGCTTAGCCAGAGAGTGGGGACGATGATATCACTACTCAGCGCTACACGCGCAGTCAGTCAATGGTGCAGTCACCTGTTATATACCACCGTAAATCCCCATACTCTCTCTCAGGGAGTGTGGATCATGTGAATGACTGAATATGAATATACTAGCACCGCATCAGACAGAGTCTACTTTCTCAGTTCCATATAGAAGACTGTTCTTAGGGGTTCAGCAAAATTATTGCAAGTTTAAAAGGGTTCCGTGGCCAAATAAAATTAGGAAACACTGCTCTAACAGCAAAAACTGGTGAAAATGGGTGGAAAAAATTATTCATAATTTTCTGGGTAAATATTGAGGTTTCATTTGGTGGACAGAAGGACACGGGGATAAGTATTCAGTAGATTAATGTTTTGATTAATGGAATTGAATTAGTTTGCTGCAGAACTAAGACAGAACTCAAAACACAGTGGTGCCTCTGAGTTTAGGAAAACAATGCATCTCTAATCCTCAAATAAAACTTTGCATTTGAATGAACAGTGTACTGTTGTAGCCTATAAATATATACATTTAATAATTGGACCACACCATTTTCAGTGCATACACTTCATCCTTTTCTCTTTTTTTAAAAAACTTTTGAATAACTCCTTGGCTGCATCTAGACTGGCAAGTTTTTCCACAAAAGCGCCTGCTTTTGCGGAAAAACTTGCCAGCTGTCTACACTGGCCGCTTGAATTTGCGTAAGAGCACTGACGATCTAATGTAAGATTGTCAGTGTTCTTCCGCAAATACTATGCTGCTCCCGTTCAAGAAAAACCCTTTTGCGCAAATGTATTTGCGCAAGAGGGCCAGTGTAGACAGCTAAAAACTGTTTTGTGCAAAAAAGCCCCGATGGCGAAAATGGTGATCAGGGCTTTTTTGCGCAAAACCGCGTCTAGATTGGCACGGACGCTTTTCTGCAAAAAGTGCTTTTGCGCAAAAGCATCCGTGCCAATCTAGATGCTCTTTTCCGCAAATGCTTTTAATGGAAAAACTTTTCCGTTAAAAGCATTTGCGGAAAATCATGCCAGTCTAGATGTAGACCTTGTGTTTCACAATGTATTCTGATGTGGATTTTTGTTTTCTTCCCATTTTAGTGTATCAGATTTTTAAATTGTTATCCGCTAATAGCTTGAAACATGTATGTGATAGGCATGAGATTCATCAGTATGTTCAGATGCACACACACTTCAGAGCTTTGCATACATGCCTATTTGTTTACTGTGTGTATCTTCTAAACTAATACATAGACTTACTTCAACAGACAGCTTTGTATATACACACAGGCTGATGTATTATCATAAAACAGATGGCTCATGCAATTTATTGTATTTTCCTAATAAAAAAGTTACTTTTGTATATTTGAATAATACACAAGTAGGGTGAAAATCAGAATAAAAGTGAATAATACTTTTTGCAAAATCTGGTATTTTTTGTAAAAATCCATTTAAATTAAAAATGAAAGGGTTAAAATATAGTATACCCACTGAATATGGAGACTGCCAATTAATATCTAAAAGTAGCTTTTTTGTGATCTTAACATGTAAAAGTAGAGTGCTCAATTGCTGAACCAATGATAAATTTACAGCTTAGAAGCACTGAAGGTTTCATTTTATTACACTGAGCATTCTGTATACATAATTCAATAATAAGTGTCTGAAACAAGGCCATGAACCAAAAACATTTACTTCAATCATTTCACATGAAAGAAAAATGCTTAAAGTCTTGAAGAGATAAAGCAGGGGTGGCTCAGGGATCTCCCCAGCATTGGAGAGTACAAGCTGGTGCTCCAGCTCCCCATCTCTCCACCACAGGGCTGGAGCAGACAAAATCTACCAGGCTGGACCCTCATAGGCTCTCGTGTGTGAAGGGAATGTGGGGAGTGTGTTTCCCTTTCTCAGTTGGGGGGCCACAGGTGCTTCTCACTTGTGTGCAGCTCCCGACTGATTTTTCTGTGAGTAAGCAGACCGCAATCCAAAAAAGGTTTCCCACCCCTGAGCTAAAGATCTCTGGAAAGCTTGTCATCTAAAACCGAACAAGACAGGTCAGCAGGCATCAAAACAAAAGCACTGCTTTCCCCTAGTTTAATGTATAATCATTCATATAGTCATTTCTGGAGACATATATTCTAAACTAATCAAATTATGATGTCATTAAGATGAGTAGCCCATCTTTGGTATTGATCTGACATCTATAATAGCCATATAGATTAAGCTTGAACAGAATTATATTGTTTGGCTTGATTTGTATTTATTTATATATTGAAATATTCTGATCCTTGGCTTTAAACCACTTTTCCACACCCCTGATCTGGAAAATGATCTCCAATGGGCCTATCCATGGGCACAAGTTGGAGCTGTGTAAAGGCTGCTCTAACCTGTCACCTGCCAATGATACAAGGCACTAATATGCAATGAGGGACTTCTGGGGTGGGGAGACAGATGAAGGGAAGAATCACTGTCACCAACAAAATTTTAAAATGTTGTCTTAGAATTATACAGCACTTCTCCCATAGAGGTCCCCTAGATCATACATATGATAGATCAAGGGGAAATGTCCTATGATTTCAACTTCCCTAAGCTAAAATATACTGGGCCAGATCTTTGGCTAATGTAACTGCTCAGAGCTCTATCAACTACAGATGAGGATCTGGTCCTTTATCTGTAGTTAAGACACCTGCAGGTTTTCTTGAAGAATTCCACTGGGGCTGGGGCACAGGAGATAAAAAACAAAACTTCTATCCCAATATATTGCACCAAAGTGAGTGGACAAAGCATTTGTGACTATTGTCAGTGAGCTGCATCATAAACAACTGAATCAAGATTAGAGGTCATATGTAACAAAAAAACTACTCCAGGATTTATTTGAAGAATTTCCACTTGCCCACCATTGCTGTGAGACTTAATATTGAGACTGATGTAAAACCTATCATAGTCTTCTGGTATTTTATTTTCTATATGCATCAAGTAGTGAGTTCATGAGAACTTGACCTTTTCAGCCACAATCAACATTGGGAAGCTTCAGTTGTTTCCACATGCATTATTACAGCAATGATAGTATTTTTATTTGCTCCTGGCTTTTAAGATTAAATAGAACTTTGCCTTCTTTGCAATTAATAACCTTAAGAGCTTTTTTTCATGAAAGTAACATAAATTTGTTTTTTATTTCTTTTACAAGGTAGCAGTCATGGATTGATTCATTGAATGAGGGAGAGGATTCAGGACTCCAACAGAATCAAGCTTCACAACAATCTGTATCTTTGCAAGATAGCTACCATTTCTTTGTCCTGGTAGTCAGTATTAGATTCTAGTGGAAGCTAGATTTAGTTCAGCTATCAACTGAACAATTTCAGTCAAGTATTCCAGAACAGCTCTGACAGATTATCAATGTCCTAGAGCTTATGTATTTGCTATGGTGGAATTTCCTTTTAGCCCTGAATTTCTCTCTTCATTAACACATGAAGTTTCTGGACTTGGATCTCCGATAAGCTGACTTCAACACTCCATTGATTTTGATGGAAATAGGTTTGATTTACACTGGGATACAGTAGCACAGCATTGGGCCCTATGCATACTGCCATAGTTTCATGCTCGTTCTCTAACCCTTTATAATTAACTGGCCACAAAACAAAAATTCATATTGCAAGAGAGAATATGTCTATCTCAGATTAATATCCGTAATATTTTATGTTCTCCAAAAATAATTTGGGGATAGTTTTGGAAGTTCCATAGTGATCAGCTCTCTAGAGTGTATTCTGTTTTATTAAGTATAGATAGTTTAAGACTGGAATTGAGTTGTAATTTAAATTTAATGCTAAATAGAAATTAGCAAGATGGAGTCACTAAACTAAATAAATAGAAACTTACCATTCATTTTTCATGTATGAATCTATGCCATATTTTTTAATGCTAGGATTAATGAGGAGACTCCATTTCTGTAGTCTCCTCACACCCAAATAAAATGCACAATTATCTGTCATATATTGTACCAGTTTCTGGAAACACATGGATTTATCGGTTCATTGTTTTTATGTCTAACATTAAATACTGTGGTCCTTACTCGGGCAAAACTGTGATCAGTGGCTTTGTCTACAGATGGACTGAGTAAGCAATCTGAGATTTGATCCTAAGTTCCTACATAATTCCATATAATGTTAATGTCTGTTAATATTAAAAACACTGATACATAAAACAAACATTTACAGACAGACAAAATCATGAATAGATTAAAATTTTGCTTTAATTTTCTTTATGTTTTTCTTTACCTAGGACAGAGATAGGGAACCTTTCTTGGGTCAAGGGCCACTGACCTGCAGAAAAATTGGAGTCACACACAAGTGAGAAGCAGGGGGACTGGAGCACCAGAGCAGGCTTCTCAATGCTGGAGGGGGGGACCCTGAGCCTCGGGGGCCAGAATCAGGCAAGCCGGGGACCACATATGGCTCCCAGAGCTTAGGTTCCCCACCTCTGATCTAGGAGATAAATACCTCCCAGGTTACATCAAATTCTTCAGTTTTTTCTCTACTCCAATACATAAACTGCTCAAAGGAAGAAATTTCTTCCATATCCAGGTCCTGATTTTAAATCTAGGACAAAAGAGCCTTCCTCATCTTCTGAGTATTTATAGTATGCTCTGCACAGTCATATTGAAGTGCCTCTAAAGATCAATCTGCTTATATTACTTTATACAGGTTCATTCCATCGATATTATCAAACAGATAGACACTTGTTTACCATGATTCCATAGCTCAGTTGAGCTCCAGAGGTGATAAATTGTGTGTATGTATGCAGGAGAATTTGGGAGGGTTTGAGTTTCTCCCTGGGTTTCTCCCATGAGTGCTGATAGAACATGAATGTTATAAGGCAGAACTAAGGTCTATAGGGAGACCTGGTTAGGAATAGTTGCCTTAGGAAAGCAGTCTCTGACACACTTTAGGAATGTCTGCACTGCAAAGAAAAAGCCACCACATCAAATCTTGAGCCTGGGCCCCAGATTAAGTAAGAATATCTACACTGCTATTTTTAGCCTGCAGTGTCAGCACTATGCACCCAAGTCAACTGACCCACACTTTGAGACTCTGTTACAAAGGTTTTTCTTTGAAGTGTAGACATATCCTTTATAAGAATATAGTGCTCTTCCGATGAGTCATAGTAGGAACAAATGCTAAAACCCTGCATTAAGTTGGAGGAATGTTATTGCTGAGTCATGCTAGCATATACAAGATAGGGACTGTAGGTTTGTTCTTAAGTTGAATTTGTACGTAAATTGGAACTGGCGTCCAGATTCAGCCGCTGCTGAAACTGACCAGCGGCTGACTACAGGAAGCCCGAGGCAGAGTTTCCCTGGTCTGCTGGGGGGAGGGGGGCGCAGCTAGTGCGCCGTTCCCCCCCCCCCCCCAGCAGACCAGGCTTTTCTCGCCGACGCCTGTGGTAGAGCAGCTGGGGTGCTGCCGGGTTGGTCCAATAGCGCCGAGGAGCGGCGCTGCGGGACCAACCCGGCAGCCCCCCAGCTGCTCTACCACAGGCATTGGCGAGAAAAGCCTGGTCTGCTGGGAGGGGGGCGCACTAGCTGTGCCCCCCCCAGCAGACCAGGGAGACGCAGGCGGCGGGATCGCCGAGACGCGCCGCAGTCCCGCCGCCCGCATCCTCCGTGGCTTTGCTCCGCGTCTCCCTGGTCTGCTGGGGGGCCCCCTCAGCAGACCAGGGAGACGCGGAGCGGCTTTTCTCGCTGCAGAGGACGCGGGCGGCGGGACTGCAGTGCGTCTGGGGGGTCCTGCCACCTGCATCCTCCGGGGTGAGAAAAGCCCCGTTCGTAAATACGGATCCGATATAAGTCGGATCCGCATAACCCAGGGACTTCCTGTAGTCCCAACTACAGTCCAACCTATACATGAGACTCTACATTTCCACATAAACACATCATAAACGCTCTGATTTTTCACTAATGAGACAGATTTTGGGAGTGGGTTTGTACATTAATGTAGGGTTTGTGACCTCTGAGCATGGAATATAAACTAAGTTTGTTCATAACACTTACTAGAATTTTGTCTATGCCAATCCCAATGTTGCTCAGATATAATTACATAAATATATACATATACAAACACATAATATAGATAACTATAGTGGTGCACAAACATGGGTTGCCCTCTGGACTTTCTGTCGAAAAATCAGGCCCCAGTTGTTAAATCTATTAGACTAACATTATTTAATTCATAATCTTGTACCTTTCTATGATTAAAGTGATTGCCATGCCTTATTTCTGAATTTCCTGGCTATGTTGGCTTCCGTTACTGTTCTTCATCTGTATGTAAATATATTGTAGGTTATATTTAACATTTACATTGATTTTGTAAAGAGTGTGTCTATAAACCTCATCCTCCACGCTGATACAAAAGCATAGTTACTCTAATAATGGCCTTTGAATGCTGCCCATTATACTTGGACATTGAAAGTGTTTACTGTGAATACGCATTAAGTTTTTAATTAGAGATCAGATTTGTTTTCCTTGATGTGGCTCTTACAATAAATCATTCTAATCCAAAATAAATAAAAAGATGTAGATTTTATAATAAATTGTCTTGTAAATTCATTGATGTTTAGAAGAGCAATTGCTATTGTAGAAAAATGGTTACTTTTGAGTTTCTCCACTTTGGCCCTCAAGAGGGAAAAAAACCCTCTATTCACTGTGTATAAAACCTTTTGCACTTTGACATAAGTCCTTCCAGCAGAATCCCTTTTTTATTGAAACAAACTTAAACCATATTTCATTTCACAGAAGCAAAATGTGCTGAACATGTGGTTTTTAAAATAGAAGCATGTGCATCAACTGTTCTACAAGAAGATACTTTCTGTGAGAAGTCCCCTGGGAAGGTCCATTACTGAAAGCCAGTGAGTACAGGAAAAGAGTGCAACAGTATTAGATCAAGCTTTACTAAGTTGGATGTTCCAGGCTGTTGAAGAAGTGATATTTAATATGCAGACTATGGGGCTCCTGTTGAGTGCCCTGTTTGGTAACCCGGATCAGGATGCTTGTTTAGTGGATAAAAGTGTAACTTTAGAAATTGGCAGGAACTTTCTGTGCTTGGCCACCTGTATTCTCAGCCAGATATGGTGTAAGGAGTCTCAGACAAGCACACTCTTCAAAGTTTGTTCTGTTTCACTTCCTTACAACTGCCAGGTTCAAAAGAACCATTTTAAAAAAATCCACCAGTCTTCGTTCAAAGATGCATTTATTACACTAGTTGGTCTTTCTGATACTTTGTCGTCTCATTACTAAAATAATACTTAACTCTTTCTCCCTTTATTCTTTCCCTTGTATTGCTGTGAAAACATAGCCATGAGGAAGGGTCTATCCATTTTATTTTCAAGAATGGCATAGTACAGTAAGTACTTACATAAACAGGAACTTTTGTTAGAAATTTTTTTATTTCAATGATAATAATACTTGGATAAAACTATATATTTTCATAACAGTCTGCACAGTCAATCAGCATGAAGTACTGGCACTTCTGGAACACAAGTCTCTGAGCTTTACAAAAGACTGGACTGAAAATTTTGACTTAAGAATATAAGATCTTCCTAAATCTCATTATACCCAAGTCCATTCAAAACCATCTGGGGCCCAAAGTTGTGAGAGTCTTGTGAATTTATAACCATATAGATCTAGCAACATCCCCTTGGCCATTCTGTTGGATTCGTAGATTTACCACTAATCCAAACACTGTGAGCAAAATTATGTCTTTACATCTGCAGTGCAGAACCCTGAAAATTATAGTAAGTTAAATGTTTGAAGTGTTGACAGCAGCTCCCAAGCTTCAGGCAGGATCTGCTGGCATTCTGCCATCATACCAAAAGTGCAGCTCCTCAGATCCACATGTCCGCTGCACTTGTGATGGCAGGTCCCCAGCAGAGCATGTGGTATAGCAAATAAAGGGAGTATTTAGCAAAATGTCACATGCTACTGTCCATTGCCATCATAAAGTCAAATTAGTCACATGCTACCCTTTGTAATAGGTGGATCCAAAAGCAGTTTAGTTCATATAAAATGCAGTTAGCATTGGAATGATGAATCTATGTTATTAAATTGCCTCAGTGTATAGTCAGTGGAGAATTATCTAGCTCTATGTAGTTCGGGGTATATTTCAGCTAAACTTAAAATCCAGTGGAAAAACTTTTTCTTTGCATTGAATTTTTTTATTTAGCTGAAATAACGCCCTTTTCTTAACAGGCAGCCATGTGATCTTTCTGGAAAGGTTTGCATCCCTGTCAGAAGTTAATGATTACACTAAACCCATAAACATGTTTTCTTCATTTCTGAAAGAATATTGATGGCATTCTTCATTTATTTTACATATTACATGAGATAAATAAACAATATAATTTTTGTAGCTATAACTACCTGGGGACTGGAATGTGGGCCCTGTGGAGCGTAACAGAGAAGCTTCTATCCATTGAGCTAGAAGCCAGCTGGCTCAGCCTCTATGCTGTAGAGGTCTTGTTCTTGTCTGTTTCTGTGGTCTAGGTGCCACTGTGTGGGACAGTGAACCACACTAACACTACGGGCTTTATTTTCCGAAAGATCCCCGTCTAGACTGGCGCTTTTTTCCGGCAAAGCCCCAAGCCGGAAAAAAGCGGCAGCCATGTTTATACAAATGAAGCGGGGGATATTTAAATCCCCGCTTCATTTGCAATAATGATGTGTCTAATCTGCATCCCTTTTCCGGAAAAGGGGTGCAGTGTAGACACAGCCAGTGTCTCTAGTGAATACTGTTCTTTTAAATTTTCTTCAGAGCTGGGCCAGCTGTGAACTTGGCTCTTCCTCCACCTCCCACACCATCTGCACGACTCCGCAGAATCCACAGGAGGAAACGCACCTGTGAGAACCTGATGTGCAAGCAGATGGCCTGCATGCAGGGGCTTGAGGAAGAGTGCCAGGAGCAGGATGCCAACAAGGAGGAGTGCCAGGCTGGCTGGGAAGAGTGCTGAGCTGACCAGGAACAACGGAAGGCCGCCTGGAAGCAACTGGCCAACCACATGATGCTATGTGCTCCACCATCAGTTCCATGATGGAGCACATGGCATCATGCATGAAGCAGGCTACCAACCACCTGCTCCCCTATAGCTTCCCCTCATAGCTCCTGCAGGGGCCACCAGGGCCCCAGAACATGGGGCGGTGGGATCTCTCAGGCAGCTGAAGCCTCCTGACCACCCGGAGGTGGATGCCAGTCCCAGACCTATCCCTTAGACCCTTCACCCCTCCCTACCTTTCCCATTTCAGGCTCTTTCCCCCGTCTATCCCCTGTTCTATGACCTCCTGTTGTTTCAAGAAACATGTATTTATTATTTGATCTGCCAGGGAAAGGAGAGGTGGGGGAGGAAAGACACACATAGGGAATGCAGGGCCCCCTTGTAGAGAGGCATGGGGAAGAATCTCACAACTGTCCTTGCATGAAACTCTCCCTCAAGGCCTCCCTGAAGAGCACAGCCCTTTGATGTGCTCTCTTGATGGCGCTGGTGTCCAGATGTTGGTGAAACGCCTCTTGTGATCCATGAGGGCCTGCAGCACCACAGAGATGTAGCCCTTCCTGTTGATGTAATCTAAGGAACTGTGGTCGGGGCCAGGATGGGGATGTGCATGCTGTCTATGGTAATGTTCCCTCTAAGATTTTCCAATTATGAGCGAAATGAGTTTGGCTTGTGCACAAATATTGAGGCTGCTGCATTGGTTTGGATGTGTGCCACTGTGGCACCCAATCTATTAACACAGACATGTTCCCAGCTGCCAGAGCAGAACTCCGCCCCCCCCCCCCCCTCCCACACACACACACCATGTGGCAGGTCCTGATTCTGGCCCCAGCTGCCAGAACAGGCCCCAACCCCCACCGCCACATGGTAGCCTCAGCCACTGGAGCAGGCCTCTCTCCCTCCCTCCTGCCATGTGTCCACAGCAGGTCCCAGCCCTCACCCCAGTGGCTCACTCACTATGCTGTCCCAGCTGGCCCCACCCACCAGAGCAGCTACCTGTGGCATACGTGCTATTGCACAGCTCTCTAGAGGAAGTGGGTAGGGGAATAATTTTTTTGTGCATGGCCATGCAGGTGCACACCTTAGTGGGAACTATGGTCTAGGCCCTCTCCACAGTTGGGGAAGCCCAATGGTGGCAAGCTGTCCATGATGCTGTCTACGTTGCCCAGAGTGACTACCCTCTGTAGCATCACCTGGTTGAGTGCTTTGGCTTCCTGTGGGAGCATGGCCCTGACTGTAGATATCTTTATGCCAAACTGTTTCCTGACAGAGCAGTAGCTGTCCGGCGTGATGAGCTTCCAGAGTGCAATGGTGATGCACTTCTGCACATGGATGGCGGGTCGCATGTCGGTGTCCTGTCGAGCCATTCGCAGAGCTTGAGGAAGGTGGCCTTCTGCATGTGAAAGTTCTGCAGCCACTGCTGGTCAGCACATGGCCTGCGTGAGGAGGGCCGCTAGTCCATTCTGAGGTTCATCCTGCAGGTTCTGGTCCTCGTCCCGCTTGAGCAACATGTGGGCAGTCTGGACGTACTGCACCATGAGGCACAGCATGAGATCAGTGAGCCTAGCACTTCTTCACAGCGGCTCTGGCTGTATGGTGTGAGTGCTGTGGCATTTGCAAGGGCAACTAGAACACACTGTATCCTTTTTGTCTCCGATGAGAGAAGAGGCAGTGGAGGAGTGGTGTGTGAGACACAGATGTAGAGAGGAGACCCTGAAAGCACACGTCACAGCTTGCCTGGACACGCAGCCACAGGAAATATCCGGCCTTCTGGTGTCCTCCCTAGAGTGCTTCCAGGGGCTCTAAGTCCAAGACAGGCTCCAATCAGTGTAGACATGCTATTTCAGAATCATTTTAACTAATTCCAATGCTTCCCTGTAGTGGGCACACGCTATTTCGATTTTGTTAAATTGGGAGTTGTTATATCGATTTTAGTTTTTCAAAATAATTTCCTAGTGTAGACATTCCCTTAAAGCCCTATACTTCTATAGTTCTAGGATACTTCTGAATCATGTAAATGGAATTTCAGAAGATGGCCTTTAGTATGGAAAACATTGCCAATATAACACTACCACTTGAAAACACACTTTTAGCTTTACTGGCATGCCACATACCAGGATGTGTTATATTTTATACTGTAAATATATATAAAATAGATGGCAGCGTATAGTGTAAATGTTTTTAGAGGCATTAGGTGACTATGTTACTCACATGAGGCAAAGACAGAAATAAAATATGCACATTGTCCCAGGAACTTTTATATACACCTCTTTACCATTAACTTTGATCAGTCCACATACTGTTCAAAAATGTTGTTTTATAAATTTTTGTGGAATTTCTCAAAAAAGCGTGATCTATATTCTCTAACTTGTGAATCCAGCTTGTAGTAGAACTTTGAGTCTGTGCTGCCCCTGCAGGGAGAGAAAATTATCACTAATAATTTTTAGAAATGTATAAATGGCTAAATGGCATATTTATGAATTTCAAAGTTGAGAGTTTTTTTTAAGTGCCATGTCTCAATAACTTTAAGGGGTAGAAACAAATACCTTTCTTTGTTCTAGTGGAAAAATAGGAATCTCTCTTGACAGTTCAAACTGTTTTTTCCATCTGTGAGTGCTGCTAAAATTTAATACAAGTCCAGGAGTGCATATTATCTATCCTACATCTCCCAAGTGTAATTTGGGGTGACAAATATTCAATACTTCTGTTGCAAATAATCTTTAATAAATGTTTGCTGCTGGAAACTGTTTAGACTGAGATTAGGAAATCTAGATATGCTGGTGAAGATAGGTTAGTGGGTACAATTCAGGCAAAGTTGCATGATTAATGCAATGAGTAACAAGTTACTGTACATAGGTATCACCATTTCTTAAAAGGTGTGGATAGGTGGGTGGTGTATTGGATGCTGGGAAGGTGAAATCACAGTTCAAATGTTCGCTTTTCAGGTGGATGCATCCCAAAGAAACATTACCAATTTACTGTCAAACTCACATGTTTTTACATTTCACTTATGTTACAAAATTGCTGTTTGAGAAATGTTTTAGTTTTGTTTTGTTTTTACTAATTAATGGAACAATGTTATGTGCCCATTCCTTGGTGAGTTCCAATATGTGGGCCTCAGAGAGAGGAAAATTAACAAATAAATCCAAAACTCATCTAAACGTTATCTCAATTTTTAGCTCATGTTTCCAATCTTGATGATAAAATATTCAACCTTAAGCTTGTAATTGATGTTGGATTCCATATTGCCTGTCTGGCACCTGACACCACAATTCTGGGAAAAACTCCATATTCAGAGGAATGATGAAAATGTTTCCTAGACAAAATGATTTTTAAATGGTTCTTCTTTGATGTTGCTCAGGAATTTGGAATGTTGGTAAGAGGGAGATGGCCAAGTGAACACAATAAATGCTGTTTTTCTTTTAGCATAACATTCTTTGTGATAAAGAAGTAAATGGCCAGATTTAAAAGGCAACACTGCCCATTCTGCAGAAATTCCTGGACTTAAATATGTTTGTCTGAGCTATCTGGACTGTGAAATTTTAGTTGAAGTTCAGTTTTTCCTCACATAGGACAAAAGCATCATATTTGGAAAGAAGAAAAATGTTTTGTTTTGTTTTTTTTCCTTATGGACTATATTGCTGGTATTGTTTACAGGTAGTTATCCATACAATGGGAGCTGGTGCACATATGAGTTTTAACACCTTTGTGATTTAATTCTTAGGTTGCCATGGCGTGACTTTTCAAATTCAAACAAATGAAAAACATCAGGAAGCCGAGTGAAATGGCTTTATTTTCTCAACGCATCGAGGCCCAAATATGGAATACAATATTCAAAATAAAAACAAAGTCATGCAAAAAACTTGGAATCTGGAGATTTCTTCCTGTAATGTATTTAACATTTTCTTCTGACTTACTTCATCATTTTTCTTATGGAAATTGATAATACTAAAATAAAATGGAGATAATGCCAAATTAGCATAAATTGTATCAAACCTAACCAGGTTAGACCTAAGCATGTGTGTAATCTAGACACTTAAATATTTCAGTTGCATAATGGGACTTCCTGTCTCCATAAACATGTGCTTAAGATCCTTGGTCTGTCTTCTTTTGGGACAACGAGGAGGACGTGAATTTGATGATGTACGTGGTTCCTGCCCATGCTGCCCCCATTTCAAATGGTGTTCCCTCTTGCCCTCCAATTCAGCTAGTAGTGGCTGTGGCTACCTGAAGGCTCCACTGCTCCTGCTGTCCCATGGCCCCAGAAGGCCCTCACAGTTGCTGCTTCTCTACTGGCAGCTCCAGGGTCTTGGCTCTTCTCTCTCTTTCCAAGGAGCAAACTTCAGACTCCTTTTCCAAAAAGCTGGCCACAAGGAATAAACACTTGTATTTGACTAGCCAAAAGCAGGAGCAGGGAGGGGGCTAGGAGACTGAGCTTGGGCATTTTCATATGTGGGAATAAGGGAGGGATGAGCAGTGAGAGCCCAGAAGCTCAGTTAGCGCTGTCTCCTCTCCCCCACTGTGACAATGCTGTTGACTGAGCCTGCCCGTCACTCCCTCCTCCCCTGTCAATCCCGGCAGATTTCTTCCTTTCCACCCAGACTTTTCTGCAGCATGGAGTGCTGGAGCTTCAGCCCACCTGCTCCCTGTCATGGAATTTCTGGACAACATAGTGTGGTGAGAAAGAGAGCCTGAAAGAAGCATATTGCAGTCTATACCCGCGAGGGCCCTACTTGTCGGTCGTCCCATCGATCTTTTCCCCTATTCATTTAACAAGTGTTTTCCTCACTGATCTTTCATTATTTCCTTTCTTCATTATTTTCCATTCTTTTTATTTCTCCATTATATATTCCAACAATATTGCTTAATATGTGTCCCAGACATTTATTTTCTGGTTACTAAATGCATATATTTCTGCGGGGGAGGGGGAAGGGGGGACCAATGGAATTACCCAGATGCTTTTGGATAATTTAGAGGAACTTGGGCAGGACAGGTACTTAAGTGTTTTTTTTTTAAACAGATTAATTAAAATTAATCACCAATATACATATTTCAGTATCCACTTTATCACATAAATAAACTCCAGATGAAAGAACCATCACAACCATGCCATGAAAATATTCAAGCCTACCTTGTCTGAGTAACACAGGGGGCACAGAAAAGAACAAACTAGTTATACATGCACAGAAAGTAGCAGGCTGAAAGTAATTGTGTATTCAGTTTTAATGGAGCTGAATCTCCTGCTGAGATTTCAATATCTGACAGCATTGCTTTCATTGCCCCAAATGCCCAACCTTTTTCTAATGTTTGACCTTGGGTATGATTATATTCCTCTATGTATCTCATGTGATGCAAAACCATTTGCCTGTATCAGTCATCTCTCACTGTCAATCCTGTTACCACTTACAGCAGAAGAAAACTAGCCTGATGCAACTAACTGCAGTTAAAATTAGGTTTAATAGATGTTTCTTTCTAACTTTTTTTTATTGATGAGGAAGAAAAGCATCTCTGATATCTATTATCAAAGTGACATACAATACAAGAATAAAGGTACCCACTTAAGCTCTATTACATTTCATTATCTCTCATTGTCTTACTTCCTTCATATGAGTACCGTGACCTACCGAATAAAGGCATTGAGCTATGCTAATTTCCATTATTGATTACTTTCATTCCCTTTGAAATAGAGAGCTTAGTCATTCAAGTGGAAACTCACTTCATCTGAACTATGCTGGCCCTGAGAGTGGCCACCCCAACATATTAACTTACAATGTGGGGTTGCTGTAAGTGCTCTGTTCAGTTTTGATAGTGGATTTAAGAGAGAAGATTCATCAGAGGAATGGCTTCCTGGAGGGCTTGGCTACTCTGCATCGCCGTTGCTCCTCTAGAAATAATGACATTGAGTTGAATGGAATTTACACTGAGCAGCACTGTAGATCTCTCGAATGGCTTTGTTTGGTTTGTTTGTTTGTTTGTTTGTTTTCGTTCTGTATTTTTTACAGGAGAAGGTTATTGGCCCTCTGCCAACCAGGTGGACTAGTAGACTACTTCTAGTCTGGTTCCTGCCCTTTAACCTGTCTGGCATAGGTGACCATACCAGGATTAATACTTCTCTCAGCATAGCTCTCAGGGTCATGGGGGAACACAAGCCTTCTCACCACATTAAGGCACAGCCCATGGAGAAAATTACAACAACCGATAGGCAGGGTTCAAACATAAGAAATCATGCACAGGTCAAATAACCCTACTTAACACAACTGCCGACAGAACGGCAGATAGAATTTAATAGATTTCCAACATTCCTTGGACAGAGGGGATAGAACAGTCTAATAGAAGTTGCTATGCTGCTGTGGCATTCCCTAGAAATTTGTGATCATTCAGAGTTTTTATGAAAATATGATGTCAAGTAATATATAACAGTAAACTGATCAAGTCATTCAAGATTACTATGGGCTTCAGACAAGGATTGCTTATGTCACCCATGATCTTTCTTTGGGTAGGGGATTGGTTAATGAGAGAGATCACAGAACAACTAACAGGTATACAATAGACTTTCACACAGAAGTTAGGTGACCTTGAGTTTGAAGACATCAATTTGCTGTACCATACCCACAGAGACATGCAAACCAAAACAAATTATCTCTGGGCTCATGGACAGTTACTAAGGTTGAAAATCAGCATCAAGAAAACTAAAGCTTTGAGGTTAACACACAACAGGAAATACCAATAACACTTTCTGAACAGACACAGAAGGGCTATGTCTAGACTGCAAGCTTCTTTCGAAAGAGGCTCTTTCGAAAGATACTTTCGAAAGAGCCTCTTTCGAAAGAGAGCGTCTAGACTGCACGTTGAACTTTCAAAAAAGCGGCTTGCTTTTTCGAAAGAAAGCATCCAGTGAGTCTGGATGCTCTCTTTCGAAGAAGCCCTATTTACATTGAAGAACGCCTTCTTTCGAAAGAGGAACTTTCGAAAGAAGGCGTTCTTCCTCGTGAAATGAAGTTTACCGCCATCGAAAGAAAAGCCGCGTTCTTTCGATTTAATTTTGAAAGAACGCGGCTTGAGTCTGGACGCAGGTGAGGTTTTTTCGAAAAAAGGCTACTTTTTTCGAAAAAACCCCTGAGTCTGGACACAGCCAAGAGGTGCAACACTTCATGTATTTTGGCAACAGAGTAAACAAATCAGATGAAGACATTAAAGCCTGAATAGCAAAAGACAAACACACCTTCATAACTCTGAAGTCAATTTGGAGACACAGATTTGTCCTCCAAACTAAAATTTGACTATTTAACAACATTGTAAATTCTGTTTTATTCTAAGATACTCAAACTTAGAGGTTTAATGAGCTCTTACTATTTAAATTCAGAGTCTTCATTACAGCTGTGTAAGACAAATCATTGACATCAGAGTCCTAAAACATATCACAAGAAGAATTTGGGAGGAGGACAAAACAAACTATCAAGGCAGAAAACTGTGGAACAACAATGGTGATGACTAGGACACTCTGGGAGGAATGACCCAAAAAGCATAACAAAACAGACATTGCACTGGAATCCTTAGGACAAGCGACAATAAGGCAGAGTAAGGCCAACATGGAAATGTACAACATTGACACTAAAATTCCGCAGAATGACATGGGAAGAAACCAGCTGCAACAAGAGACAGTCAAAGATGGAGGGCTGTGCTGAAGGCCCTTGTGTGGAATAGAGAGGCATAAGTTAAAGTCAGACAGGAATGACAGTGCCAAAATTTTCATCCAACATTTCAATGCCTGCTGCTTTCTCCTGTTTTATATCTTACAGTTCTCCATACTGCGGCTGCAACTGTATCACTGAAAAAATTTAGTCAGCATTTCTGACAGTTTCTTCACAAATGTGACTTTCTTCTGGTTAGTCAGTGTGCCCTTTTCCAAAGGTCTAAAAGTGTTGTTGCAACTAGTGTTGATCTAACAGTGGATCCTGCATCATTAGCACAATACATTCTAGCAACCTCAATCAAGAATCATGGCTGTATTGTGCAAAACAATGTACAAATAACAGACAATTTTCTGCCCCTAAGGTCCACAATCTAAGAGTCAGATGGGGTACAAGAGGTGGATGAAACACATAAATGAAGTGGTAGTAGTGGGTTTGGGGATGAAATCACAATAAAAGTAACAGGTTTAACAGAAAAGCAGATGCCTGCTTGTTGTTAGGCATCATAACAGAGGTAGGCTTTAAAAGAGGTTACAGTACTGATTAGGAGGCAGCATGGTGAAAGTACAGAGGTTCAATACTTTCACTGTGATGCTCACAGCTGTATCTGTGTTACAGGCACCAGGGACTGTTGCCCTATAATGAAAGAATCCCAAAGTAGCATCCTACTTAGATCTTTGTGGGTTCAAAAACATATTTCCATAAAAATATAGGAGTGTAGTGTACAATTCACTTTTCCAATTAAGATGTATTTAACATACAGTAGGAAATGGTCACACTAATCTAGGATATGCACATTTGAAAAGAAACATGCAGCATGTTGCTTTCCACTCTGGTCACAGAGTTTTCCTTGTGTCGAGGTTTTCTTTCTTTTTTTTTTCCTGCTTTGCTTGTATTTGCTTATATCTGGAATGCACACAAGGCTACTAGAGCTCTTTAAGAATACATAGCCTAACCGCCAGGAGATGTAATTTATTCTATTTTCTTCCAGTGCACTGAATGCAACAGAGGCAAATTGCAACCACTATGCAAATTGCAACCACTATGCTTTACTCAGTTTATAAAAAAAGAGTACTATTTAGACATAAGTCAAATTGAAACTATGCAAACAGTCTTACTAGGATAGGAGTGTTTAAAATTTGGTTTAAGAATATAAGCAGTAACATTAATACATTAGTGCATATAACATTACAAAAAAAGTGTAGTTTAAACACAAATGAAGAGTAAACAGTAGAAGCTAGAGAACAGATAAAGTAGCAAGATGTTAATTTCATCCTCATGATTAAATGTAAAGATACAGTGAGATCTAAAAAGGCACTGTGTAAACAAATGAGTTTGGAGGTGTAGCTTGGTCCTTTTCTTAATTGCTTTGTCTGGATTACAAGGGCAGGGGGCTTTATCAGTCTCCATGTCAATGCAAAGTAGAATGCTAACAGCCATGTAGCTAATTATATACAAGCAATGTGGGTGTTAGCTATTTAGGATTTACCACTGTCTGTTGATCTATAATTAATATGAAATTCTCTCCATGTAAACTCAGAGAGGAATCCTAAATCTATCTGGTATAATATTCTGATGATTAGGTTACAATAACATAATTCCTAACTACTTAGGTCTATTCCATAAATCCTTTTAAAGTACTTATTCCTCTTATAGATTTCCTTAGATTCTGCTTTTCCAAAATGCTTGTATAATGTTGCCTACAGCACTGGATTGACAAGTAATAACCTTTGCTCTGTGGAAATGTCTGCATGCTCAGAGTGCCACCTCTCACCTAGTTAAAAATGAAACATATGCTAATCAGAACAGAGTGAATAATTTATTCCGATGAATTAGCCTCCCCCCCTTTGTAAATTGTCCATGTGCAACTTACAGCTTTCTCAGATGTATTCGTTATTCAGACTTACACACTGAATAATTTAGGTCTGAAGTTTCTTCACACACTAATAATGTGAACACTGAAAACACAAGCTGCATTGGTTAGTTTTGATTGAATATATAGGTCACATGGTATAGTTTTGTTCTCTGACTCAGGCTGCAGTCCAATTGCTAACTCACTTTCTAGGTAGTGGAAAACTGAAGTGTTTTCAGGGTTTATTTATTTGAGTGAATATTAGTGAATACTTTTAAGGTAGCTCCTTTAAAGATGCATTGGTTGGAACCTGGTCTGAAGCACCTGGGAGAGCTGATGTTCCCACAGAACTACTGGGAGTTCATGCAAAGCCATAGTCAGGGAGTACTATGAAGAGTTGATGCCAGTACATCAGTACCCTCCAGCCCTTTGCATGGCTAAGCACCCTATTTAATGTTTGCAGCTATACAGAATTAGGCCTGTTGTGTCCCAGACTTTGCTGTGTCTCTCCTCTGGTGTCAGATCCCAGCTGACTCTGGGCTGGTACAATCTCAGACTCTGGCCTGACCCGGACCCTGATTTATGTTCCTGATTCTAGCCTGGTACTCCCTCTGGTCTCTCACATCAGCCTGACTCCGACCTTGACTCTTGCTTGCTGAATCTGGTTCTTGCAATTCCTCCAAATCCTTCTCAGTGACTCCTGTCCCTGACATGCAGACCACAGCCCAGATGTGACTGCGAGGCCAGACTGCCTAAGCCTCACTCCCTTATGTCTACTTACCTCTAATTCTACTATTTCAGCCACGTATCTACTGAACAAGCAGGCATATATAGGCCCAACCCAATGTTGGGTTCTGTTAGCATTGACCCCTGCACTAATGAAGCATCCAACTGAGGTATAAATAAGGGCTTGTCCACAGAAACAGTTATGTTGTGGCAATCCAGGATATGAATCCACCCCCACTAGCCAGCAACACACTGACTTTTCACGTGGGCTCTTCTGATGTGTATTAACAGTTCATTAGCACAGTTTGATCTAGTACCATTTCAAAGTAAGTATTTATATAGACAAGCCCTGAGACTATATAAATGCAGGGAGCAGTTCTAGGGGATCTTAATGAATGCATACTGGCTGAGGACCCACAGACAAGATAGGTGGGCAGTGCCAACACTGAGAATACCACTGAGGCTTTGGCAAGAGACAGGCATCTGGGCACTGGTTTATGGCAGCAGTACATGGGTCCCGCAGCAGAAACTTAGGTACCTATGTGGTTTATACAGCAAAAATTTAGGCATTTTGGAAATTTAAGCAGAAGCTGAGAAGGGATTTAGGAACATAAGTCCTTTTGTGAATCTGACCTATTTGTATCGTTAATGAAAACTGTCAAGTATGGATTTTATTTTAAATATTTACTTTCAGCAAATTTGAATACACACATTCAGAAAGTAAATATAAATCTTATACATACATTTGAATAATCATTTAAAATTTGAATGACTTTTAAAAAAATCACTATTTGTTCAGCAGCAACTGTTCGTAACTGGAACTGCAATTGCTGCTTTCTCACTCGTATTAACATTAGTGGGAGAAAATTGCTGTACTTTTTGTGTCAAGAAATGGAAACGTTTGCTGGCCATATCTAAATATACTTGCAGCTATGCTACATGATAGGTAACTCTTAAATGCAGGCCCATATAAAATAAATGACATTGGTGAAACCCTCCAGTTTTACATATACACTGGTATTCTGCAAATTTCTACAAAGAATTTTGCTTCACTGCAGTGCATGCGGCTTTGTCTTATTTACGAAGGTATCTACATAATTTTAATTCAGTCCTGACAGGCTTTAACAGGCTGGCAGATTTTAAACATTTCTTATTATAATCAACACAAACTACTAGTTGAGACTATTCAATAACATAACACTGACAGACGGAAACCAATGACCCTCAATAATAACAGATACAGTCTCATTGTATACAGTTATATTAGGACATGATTGTATTCTCTTGAGTTATGACTCAGATTGATTGCAATATTTTTTTCTTTTTTAAAAAAAAAGAATGCTTATTAACATTAATACAGGCTCTACACTAAATTCCAAAACTTTCTGTAATGAAAATTAAAGAGTAAATGGTATCTATACCTGAGAAAAAGAAATGTTAAATAATATTTTCATGTTGCCGAGTGTTTAGTCAACAAAGGATAATTTCTATTAAGCGCATATCCGATCAAGAATCCAGATCCTCAGAAAGTATTGACATTCAGTGGCATCACTGATTTTAATGGAGATATGCAATTTGAGGATCTATCCCAGTGTGCAATAAACTGTCAGTAGGTGTACTGCAGTTTCAGGGTCAGTATTGCAGCCTTCTAAAATGAAAGTTTTTCCAGAGTAGGGAGTTCAGCTTTGAATACACAGTGGTGGAAGTTCCAATGAGCTGAAAGGTGGGATTTTCAGAAGAGTATAAGTGACTTAAAAACCCCCCAAACTCAATGACTTTTAATAGGACTCATACTTTCAGTACCACTTAAAATACCAGACAGTCATCAAAATCTAATAGAGAGGTAGCCGTGTTAGTCTGATCTTGCTAAAACAAAAGGAAAAACTATGTAGCACTTTGAAGACTAACAAGATGGTTTAATAGGTGATGAGCTTTCATGGGCCAGACCCACTTTCTCAGATCATATTCTGGAAGAGAATTGGCATGACCAAAGGAATTCCTTTTGTTTTAGCAAGATCTAATGTCTCTATTGAGAGGACGTCACTGCATGAATACTCTAACACCAACAAAAAGATGGCTCACTCCCCCAAAGATTTTACAGGATAAGAGATGACTGAGAGATACACGCAGATGGGAAGGTACAAGGAAATAATTATACAAAATTGGTCAGCATAAAAGGCTATGGGGTCAGCAGAGCAGCAGCCTCACCATCGACAAGTTTTTTTGAAGGCATTATGGCAAAGGAGCGTTTCAAGGATGGGTCTGGAGGAGGAAAAGGAGTTATTTTTTCAGTTGGCTTTGGGGAGCTCCTTCCAAATGAGAGGGGCAGTATGGGGACAGGGAAGTACAAATGTGTTTTTTTGAAAATTTAACAAGCAGGCAATGGAGGCTGGCATCATGAGCCAGTCAAAGGCAGGAGCTGACATTTTGACAATGAATGAGATTTGATGGGCAGCTTTTGTAGGGAAGGAGGAACCAGTGGAAGGTTGCAAAAAGGGACATGGTGAAAGTGACTGGCTAGGAAAATGATCTTTGCAGAAGCATTCTGAACGGATCTGAGTGGGTCAAGACTGCATTTGCCAAAGAGGGCTGTTGCAATAATCAAGATGTGAGATGAGAGCCTGGACAAGAGCTTTATCTATGTGGGTAGATAAGAACGGCTCTGTCTTAGAGATATTATGCAGAAAGAATCTACAAGACTTGGACAAACCCTGGATGTGAGAACTCAGGTCTAAGTCAAAGATGATATCCAAGTTATGGGTCTGAGTGACAGGCAGGATGATAGTGTTATCCACAGTGGTGGAGACAGGAGGTAACAGGGAGAGTTTGTTTGTGTGCTGGGAGAGGGGCGGATATTAAGAGCTTTGTTTAGCCATGTTGATATTTAGCTGACAGCTAGACATCCACAAGGAGATGTCAGAGGCAGGCTGAGATTTTAGTTTGGACAGAGGAGACAGGTCTGCAGCAGAAAGCCATCAGCATGGGGCTCTCCAAACCTCAGAGTATGGTAGGGCACTTGAAATTTTTCAGCAATGGGAGCACAGGCAGGAGTAGAAAAGCCTTGTGCAGCTCCTCACAATATTTTGGCTAGGTACAAGGCAATTCATGGGTGAGCTCCTTCGGGATTCCTAGAGGAATCAATGGTGCAGACTAAACCTAGTGGGAATATGGGCTGGCACTGAATACGTGATGGTGGGAGGTGAGTTACTGTGTTAACTACCAAGAAATATTCAGAATCCCTAGGTTATTCTGAGGTACCTAAGAGAAGACACAATTAACAGGTTTTCAGGGGGTGACTATTGTTTGGGTGAGTGTGTGAGTTCAATGATATCTCTCTCACACACACATTCTAGACCTTGCTGCAATTTCATAACATGCTCTAAATATGCTTTGCAACAGTATGCACCTTGCAGTTGTTTTTAACTCAGAGCTGTGTGTCTGAAAACTCCATGCACGCTGTTCCGTGCCTTCGCATAAATATTCGCTCTTACCTCTGAAGTTTTCCTCATCTCCTACGACAGTGCTAGGGGTCAGACACACAAAGGTGCTGTCCCCTGATTGCAGCAAACACCGCCATGTGTTGTATGTTTGATGAATTAAAAGGATGCTGCCAACTTAATTACACTGTAACCCTTCAATAAAGGAAGGGCAGAGCTGATTAACTAGTGAATAATTGGGGGCTGATTGATGGCTTTCTCCCTCACTGCTAAAGGCTGTATATATAATTATTTTGCCTGTGGGCCTAATTTTGCCACTGTTAGCTTCCACTTTTGTCATCAGCTGTAATTTATGGATGGGGCCTGAAGCCTTAAAAAAGGCTAGAAAATGAAATAGCCCTGAATCCCCAGATATGTCACCTGCAAATGGCCAGCAGGCAGCCTCTAACATCAACATTTGCAGCCATTTAGCAGCACTAACACCTCATGTTTTGCAGGAAAATAATATTCTCATATGTCAACAACTATCATCATATAGATTTTTTTCTGACATGTAATAATGTTGCATCATCCACATCAATGATTTAATATATGTTTTAAATGCAAGATCAATTTATTGTAACTGAAGAGAAAATTCTTTTAGCAAGGTACTTAAAAAAAATCCTGGCAAATGAAGACCAAAATATCCCCACTGCTATTGTCAGGCTGGCTGCAGCACTAGTGCATGTAATGCACACCCAAATAATATTTGAAGACTAACAAATTTGTTGTTTTTTTTTTTTTAATGCAGCATCTTTTTTCAGTAGTAATCTGAATAGAGTTTTCAACTGTGAAATCTTCAGTAGGGGGATGAAAAAACAATGATGTTGCTGATCACTAGTAATATCCTCCCTTCTCTGCTGAAACTCTGGGCCAGATCCCCAGCTTCATTTCACTTGCTGGACGTGTGCTGCCAGGATCACATCCTTCACATTATAATTTAAAATATGTTCTCATAGTTTGCCAGGAAAACAGACATTTGCCATCCGTACAGCAAAATAATTGCAATAGGAAATCCGTTTTGAAGGACTGAATTACTCTAGTAGCAAAGAACAGAGATGCTCAAAATAAGAGAGGCAATATTGGGAATATAAACCATTCTGATTATAGCTGCTCTGCTAGCCAACTCTAAGGAATACTGTCTATTTTATATTCCAGGAAGAATTGTTCAATAAAGTAATAACAACTTATATCCATGGTTTTTATAGATCATATTTAAACATTGCAGAGGGAAAGCTTCTAATTTATAAGCCTAGATATACAAATCCTATCTCTCAAATGTCTTCTGTTGTTTTGTCCTCACAGAGACCTCCCTTGCCTATGAATCACATAAAGATTTGAAGAACCTTTCACTCAAAACTCAGTAGTGTGCCAGTGGGCACTGGCCAGGAAAAAAAAGATTGATATTTGCCCTCTCTTCTTATCTGCACTTGATTTATAAGTCAGCATGAGTATGCAAGAGAAATAAAGGCAAAGACCTTGATGCCTCCCTGTGGAGAATATGCACCATTTGGATTGAAGGCATGAAAGAGGAGAAATTAATGGTAAGCTGTTCATCTGTCACTACTGCCAGCCTGATGGTTTTGCAGCAAAGGAGAGGACTCGATGACATGCCCTCCAGTCAAGGGCATGACTGCCCGCTGTTCTCATATTATAAACACAGTGCTTTGAGTTTCTAAGGGATTTACATTTAAATTATACTGTACTTTGGGTAGGCAAATCTTTACACAGGTTTATTTTCTTGAGGTATTAATATGTAGGATTTTGCTGGCTTTCAGTAAAAGAAAAATAAAAGTTAAATTTCCCTATTTGATAAAAAATATGTAGCATATCCTTAAAATGTCTCCATAGTTTGAAGCAGTGTGTTATAATGTAATGAGATTTAAACTTATATATGCATTGAAGAGTTAGGCACATGCATAAACTGATAAGCTTTAGTTATTCCACACTGTGGCACACAGGGAAAGATTAAAAAGTTCAAAGTCTGAGCTGACTTTGTCTAATAAAAGTGGCCTATGCCAACACTGCTGCTATCAATAGTGATGTTAGGGGACACAACTGGTAGGATAAAAAAAACCCACAGCATTTTTATATTGTGCTAAAGGATGAGAAGAATGTACCTCCTGGTAAATTAAGAGCTTTATGTGGGTTGAAGTGCTTTATGTGAAAAAAGATCCTGTGCATTGACAGAAGAAATTAAAGCCCTGGACCATCAAAACATTTAAGCATGTGCTTTAAGAGTACAAGTAGACTTATTGACATCAATGGGATTAAGTACATGTATAAAGTTAAGCATGTGCTTAAATGTTTTGCTGGATGGGGTCTCAGCTCTTAAATTTTAATTGGGAGGTTTTATAATACTTACATATTTTACTAATATTTAATAACTGAGGCTACAACAGGCAGTAGGAGTGAGATTCTCACCCCAACTAGTCTTTCCATACTGTGTACCAGGGCTGGAGCTGCATAAAGGAGTTCTAAAAGCACAGGTCGAGTTTGGGGCAGGGGACAGTTTGCAGAATTTGCCCCTGTTGTCCTGACTGGAACTGCTCTCCCTCCCTTCCTCCCCAAATATGAAAGACAAACTTTGTTTATGTTGGTATTACAGTCACTTAGAAGCATGAAAAATCTACATCCCTAAGTGACATAGTTATACCGACCCAACCTCCTGCCCCAGTGCAGTCAGTGTTAGGACAATGGGAGATCTTCTTCTGTCAAGACAGCTACCATCTCTTGGGAAGGTGGGCTAACTACACTGATGGGAGAGGCTTGTGCATTGGTGTAGATGTATTTTCATTAAAGCACTACAGTGGGGCAGCGGGATACAGGCAGTTAAGTGTAAACCTGCCTCCCACTTTCATTTACAAAAGAAAGCAAGTTTCTAGTTCTTCTGCTTGTGGAGCAAAGCTTAATTATAGGATGTGAATGCATTCTAAAAGCTCAACCAGAAGGTAAATAAAAAAAACCCTAATCTTGATTTCAGAGAGTTAGCCATCTTAGTCTGTACCTCTAAGAACGAGTAGGGTATGTCTACACAGCAAAGTTATTTTGAAATAACAGCCCTTATTTCGAAGTAACTTTCCTAGCATCTACACAGCCAAACAGCTATTTTGAAATTAATAGCGGAGCGCTTATTTCAAATTTGGTAAACCTCATTCTACGAGGAATAACGCCAAATTTGAAATAGCTATTTTGAAATAAATGCTGTGTAGACATTTATTTTTAAATAGGGGGCCTCCAGCCTTCCGAGGGTGCCCTGGTGGCCACTCCAGCCTCAACCAAGAACACTCCTCTCTTTCCCCGCTCTGCTCAGAGCCCTTCAAGAGGAAGACTCTGGCCACAGTGCCTGTGCCAGCTCCAAGTCTGCCAGCCCAGAGCCAGCAGTCACTGCCTCTGACCCAGTGGCCCCAAAACATAAACCAGCAATCCACTGGCAGCCAACCCCCCACCTCTCCCCAGGAGCAGTCTGCCAGCTCCCAGGAGTCTATCAGGGCCCGGAGAAGGTGGGTGCCTTCCTGGTCCAGGGTGGAGATCATGGACCTTATTCAGGTTAGGTGGGGACACCCCTAACGTCCATGATCTCTGCACTAGATGGAGGAATGCAGCCATCTATGGCAGGATACCTGCCAGCCTGGCCACCAAAGGTCACATGTGAACCCAGGAGCAGGTTTACATGAAAATCAAGTTGTTCAAGAGAGACCCCCCCCCAACCCTGAGCCCTGAGCTTCCCCTCCCCTTCTTCCCCTTGCTTCCCCCTTCCAGCTCCCTCCTCCCAGGTTTCCCCTTCACCTCTCCCACCCTCTCTTCTTCCCTCTCCCATCTCCTTTCCCCAGTCTCACCAGAGTTTCATTCCCTCCCCCCCACTTTTGTTAAATAAAGAAAGTTTGTGTTCATGAAAATACATGTTTTTTATTTTATGTTAGGGAGGGGTAAGTGGAAGGATGTGAGGGAGGAATGAGGCACAAGCCCCCAGTGGGGCAGACCAAGGAGGCTCTTAGTGTTTTTTAGGGTGGAAGCTCTCCCACAGGGCCTCCTGGATACTGACAGCCCCCCAATGGACCTTCCAAATGGCAGCCTGCAGAAAGTGCAGCCAGGCTCACAGCAACGTGTCCAAGAGAAGCACGAGAGTGCCCAGGGGCAGCTCTGGCTCCATGTTGCAGAGTGCTGTTGTGTCCCGAGTGAGAGCAACAAGAGCACGCAGAGACGAAATGCTTTGCTGTCCCTCATCGAGGTAAACAAGCAAGCAGGGAAAGCTGAGAACTGGTTGTCTCAGGTGGTCCCTTTAAGCACAGGCCTCAGGAAGCAGCCCCACACAGTAAGTCCTGACCTGGTGCCCTGCCGGAACTGGTTCCGGCCAGCCTTAAATGCGATTCAGAGTCCACTCAGTGTGGGCATGCTATTTCAAAATAGCAAAATGCTATTTTGAAATGTATTTTGTATGTAGACGCTTTATTTCAAAATAAGCTATTCTGAAATAACACTGTAGTGTAGACATACCCTTAGAGACTAACAAATATATATATATAATTTCATGAGCAAAACCCACTTCTTCAGATGAGCTGTAAAGGGATAATAGAAACCCAGAATTTATAACAGAAAATGAAGGGGAAAGGGGAAGGTACCTATCAATTGTAGGACCAGTGCTAATGAGGCTAAGTAAGTAGGTTGGAAGTTTTCCATACTTAGCTTTAGACGTAAAAATGAGGTGCTAAATGCAAGGAAGGCTGGCTTTTATAATGCAACATCCATTTAATGTCTTTGTTCAAGCTCAGGGAAATAGTGTCAAATTTGCAGATGAATGTCAATTCTGTTCTCTCTTTCTGTAATTGGCTGGTCAAATTCCTTTGTAGAATAATGACTACTTTTAAATCTATTAATGAGTGCCCAGGCAGGTTAAATGGTTCTCCTCCAGGTTTATGTATGTTACCATTTCTGATGTCTGACTTGTGTCCATTTATCCTTTCTCATAGAGACTGTCCAGTTTGAACAATATACGTGGCAGAGGGGAATTGCTGACTTTTGATGGCTTATAGCACATTAGAGCTAAGTATGGGACATGTCTAGCCCACTTAACTAGCCTCATTAGCACCTGCCCTACAATGACAGGTATCTTCTCCCCCTCCCCTTTCTTTTTCTGGATTTCTGTAAGTCCTCTCCAGCTCATCTAATGAAGTGTGTTTTGCCCACTAAAGCACATGATACTATGCATATTTTTCTTAGTCATTAAGGTGCCACAGGATTACTCATTTCTAATCTTGATTTATTTGTTTATTTTTAAATACCATGATTTTAAAGTTAATCTGGTGATCTGGGGAGTCTGATTTGTGGCTTTTTATCTGCCAACATTGACAGTACTGTAGTCCCACAGATTAAAACTCTTCCCATTAGTAAACCCTACACTCAACAATGTTCACTTAGTGTGTCTCAGAGTTATCAATTTGCACACCACTGCTCAGAGGTACAGATTATTTATAAGCCCTATAAAGACCAACCAGATAGGTTGGGTACGACGAAGGAGCCGGGTTCTTGTCACTCCAGACTGATGTCTATAATCTTAGCAGGACGGGAACCCGGCTCCTTCCTCACACCCGACCTATCTGGCTACTAGGTCGGGCTGAACAACAGATGGGTAACTTTTCCATCCGCAGGGCATATGAGTGTGTGTGTGTGTGTATGTGTGTGTGTAAATGCACATGCTACTTTGTTATATTATCAATAAATGTGGCGTGTTGACTTATCCCCCTGAAAACGGGAAGATATCTCAATGTCAGAATTGTGCATTTTTCTGTTCTGCATGTCAAACAGTTGTGGACATGCTCCATAGATATTT
Source organism: Pelodiscus sinensis (assembly GCF_049634645.1). Taxonomy (NCBI): domain Eukaryota; kingdom Metazoa; phylum Chordata; order Testudines; family Trionychidae; genus Pelodiscus; species Pelodiscus sinensis. Next base: position 16,778,080 of record NC_134723.1, read on the forward strand.
GCACTAAGCATGTTCCACCACCTCATAGTTTCCATGTGCTTCAGTGGGGTATGTATATGCCATCCCCACACACTGAACGAGCACGCTCCAGTTCAATGTATTTTTTTACTGTACACTAATAATAATGTTTCATTTTTTCCTCAGCAACTTTCTTATGGTGCTCTCATGATAACATATTAGTTTTGTACAAAGATTAATGAACTTAGTTTCACAATACCTTTCTAAAGTGAGGCAGTAGCATTATCCCCATATGGTTATTTTACACATGGGAAGCTAAGGGAGATTAAAGTCTGAATTGTAATAATGAATTTTGGATGCTCAATTTGGGATATCTAGGGCTTGATGTTTCACTATATAGTATGTTGTATGTTCAGAGCAGACATCTCAGCCCTGAACTACACTAGGGAGTTATTTTGAAATAACTCTCCTTATTTCAAAATAACAAGCAGAGCATCCACTCAACCATGCTCATTATTTTGAAATAATGGGCTGGTTATTTGAAAATAATAACTCCTGCTTTCCACAAGCAAGAAGGCTTATTTCGAAATAGTTATTTCAAAATAGTGTTAGGGTATGTCTACACTACAAAGTTAGTTCGAACTATCGGATGTTAGTTCGAACTAACTTTCATAGGTGCTACACTAGTGCTCCTTTAGTTCGAATTTAATTCGAACTAACGGAGCGCTTAGTTCGAACTAGGTAATCCTCATTCCACGAGGATTAAGCCTAGTTCAAACTAGCTAGTTCGATTTAAGGGGTGTGTAGCCCCTTAATTTGAACTAGTGGGAGGCTAGCCCTCCCCAGGTTTCCCTGGTGGCCACTCTGGCCAACACCAGGGAAACTCTATGCCCCCCTCCCAGCCCCGGACCCCTTAAAGGGGCACGGGCTGGCTATGGTGCCCGTGCCAGGTGCAAGTCTGCCAGCACCCAGCCAGCAGACCCTGCACCTGGCACGGATCGAGCCACCCACCCGATGCCCCCCAGCCCTCGCCCTCTTCCCGGGACCAGGCTGGCGGCTCCCGGGAGCATGCCCGGGACCGCAAGAGGCGGGCACCCGCCTAGGCTAGTGCGGACATCGTGGACCTCGTCCACGACCTCCGCACTAGGCACAGGAAAGTGGCCGTCTAGGGCAGGAGAGCTGCCAGCCTGGCCACCCAGGAGCAGGTGTGCATGAAAATCCTGAGACCCCCGACCCTGAGCCCTGAGCTTACAATGGCCGTCCTGGGTCAGACCAAAGGTCCATCTAGCCCAGTAGCCTGTCTGCTGACAGCGGCCAACCCTAGGGACCCTGGAGGGGATGGACCGAAGACAGTGACCAAGCCATTTGTCTCTTGCCATCCCTCTCCAGCCTTCCACAAACCTTGGGTAGGGACACTACTCCTACTCCCTGGCTAATAGCACTCCATGGACCCAACCTCCATGACTTGATCTCACTTCCCTTTAAACTCTGTTCTAGTTGTAGCCTTCACAGCCTCCTGCAGCAAGGAGTTCCACAGGTTGACTATTTGCTTTGTGAAGAAGAACTTTCTGTTACTACTTTGAAGCCTGCTACCCATTCCTTTCCTTTGGTGTCCTCTAGTCTTTCTTTATGGGAACAAATGAAGAACTTTTCTGTATGCACCCTCTCCACCCAACTCCTGATTTTAGAGACCTCTATCCTGTCCTGCCTCCGTCTCCTCTTTTCTAAGCTGAAAAGTCCCAGTCTCTTTAGCCTCTCTTCATATGGGACCTGTTCCCAACCCCTGATCATTTTAGTTGCCCTCCCCTCTCCCACCCTCTCTCTTCCCCTCTCCCACCTCCTTTTCCCAGTCTCCCCCCAGTTTTGTTCAATAAAGACAGATTCCATTTTTGAACACAACTGTCCTTTATTTTGTACATAAAGAAGAGGGGCTAGGGAAGGGTAAGTGGAAGGAGGTGAGGGAGGAATGGGGTACGAGCCCCCGATGGGGAGGACTGGGCTAGCTCTGCGGGCTTCTGGGAGTGGAAGCTCTCCTGCAGCCCCCCAATTGCCTCCTCTCCCCAGATGGCAGCCTGTGGCAAGTGCAGTCGGTCTGATGGCCGAGTGATGTGATGTGCCCAGTGTGGGTACTCCGGGCAATCCAAGCCAGGACTGCTTTGCAAGCGGGACACCTCTGAGAACTGTCTGTCCGGGTTGGGGGTCGGGACCCTTTAAGCACAGCCTTCGGCTAGCCTGAGAAAGCATCTCCACGCTCTAAGTCCTCATCTGATGCCCTGCTGGCACTGCTTCCGGCCATCCTTAAGCCTGGTTCAGGGTCCACTTAACGTGGACATACTAGTTCAAATTAGCAAAATGCTAATTCGAACTAGTTTTTTAGTCTGGATCTGTTAGTTCAAATTAGCTTAGTTCGAATTAACTAATTCGAACTAAGTTAGTTCGAATTAATGTTGTAGTGTAGACATACCCTTAGTGAGAATGCTCCACTGTTGCTATTTCAAAATAACTACACCCCAGAGTCATTCAGAATAATTACTCACCAGTGCTTCCTGGGGCTCTAAGTTGAGGTAGCATGTCCACATTAAGGGAGCCTGCCTCAGACTAATTTTGAGGCTTCCCTGTAGTGTGGATACACTGTTTCAAAATAACTATTTTGGGAGTTATTATTTCAAAATAAGTTATTTCAAAATAATTTTCTAGTATAGACATACCCTCATTGTCCTCAGCTGAAATTATAAATAGAGCGGGGGGGGGGGGGGGAGGGAAAGGAGGGGAATTGGCTAAAAACGTTTTCACTGAAAGATTCAGATTCAAGCTGACCAAAATATTTCATGTATTTGTGTCAAATGTGCTAATTTGTTTCAATTGAAAAAACTGACAGCAACAAATGACTCCAAGAAACTGACATATTTTATTCTGACATTTTTAAATTGATTGTTTTGACTTTTCTATTTGAAATTACTTTTTCATTTCAAATTTTACTTCAATTTTATTGGGGGGAAATTATTTCAATTGTGAACAAAAACTTCATTTTCTCAAAACAATTTATATTTTTTATTTTCACCAGTGAACCAAAAGATCAGTTATTAGTAGAGCTCTAGTTGTGATTACTCAGCACTTTCACAAATGAGACCCCTGCTGTCTCAAGTTAAGGATTCAGAAAATGAGGTACACATAGTGGGCATTTCTGAAAATGTTAAGAGACTTGTCTAGCATCACACAGGAAATCTGTGACAGAGGCAGGGTTAGAATCTAACTGCCTTAGGCACAAGACCATCCTTGTTTCCCCCCATTCTTAACTTTTGATCTCACTCCTGATCCTGTTTTCTCTTTTCTTGTCCCCAGAAATCAGTAGTAATCTGGGCTCAATTGTTTTGCCCCCTTAGCTGCAAGGCAGACTATTAATTTTTGGCAGACTTGCATCTACTTGCTCCAGTACTACTAATAGTACATACCCTCCAACTTATAGTCATGACAGACGACAGTCTAATTATACCACCCGGATTCATTCCCAGAGCACTGTCTGTCCCACAGATTAAATGAGGCTGGGATTCCCTAGAAAAAGTACTATGTAATAATGTAATTAAAGATGGTATCATAATGCATATCCACAGGGGGGACAAATGAAAGTTGCACAGGAAACCTTAATTCTGGCATTTCCTAGCCTTTGAGTGCTTAAGTTTGCAATCTTATGTCTGAAGTTTTGCTGAGGGAGTGTATGTTATAAATGGACCTATCAATGTTAAAATAAATGTTGAGCCCTCCATTCACTGGAATTATTCTGCATGAAATAGCTTGTGAATTTAGAACCCACCGTCCACTATTTTAGCAGAGTATCAATGGGTGGGAAATGGAAAGTAAAACAGCAACTGGTATAAAGTATGTTCTTGTACTAAAACTGAAACATTGGTTTAAATTCAAATTGGGTGAAAGCCAGCACAGTTCCTGAGAGCTGAATGAAGTTGCTAGTGTGAATTTAGCTCATTGGGAATAAGCATGGATACTGATATTAGACTGGGTAGCTATTTGAAGGCTGTGGACATGAAAACCTTGCTGTCAAAGGAGTTATAAGAATATCCAGATTCTGTTAAATACATTTTGGTTCATAGAACAATGTCCTCTGTGGTCTTAAATGAAAGCCAGGATCATTAATATGATTGTGAAATCCAGGTACAGATACTGGGTACAGAGCTATGCATGTACACTGAAAATATGCTCTTAGATTCTGTATCAGCACAAAGTTGGAGAAACAGGTTTCCAGTCAGACTAAAAATGTTTACACAGTGGAGATATATTTTTACATACAAAGTCAACATGGAAGAGATGGAAAAAAAGTGATGTGAGGTTATACTACATGAGTACAGACAATGAACCTTGGGGATATAAGTAGAAGGCAAGGAAGAGATCTCCTTGTCCTGCACCTAGTAGGTAAACAGGCAACCAAATCAGCTCTAAATCGAAACAAATCTCTTCCAATAAATTAATGAAAATGTATCCACTTACCTTTATAAGCAGGGAGACTTATATAAAAGAATCATCAAATAATAGTTTGCTTATGTTTCATAGGGAGTTCTGACTAGCATCATTTTCAATCATCATCACCACCTGCCTGAGTATAGGAACCTGAGTTTATCATTATTAAACCATCCAATCTTGGAAGCATATATTACAGAAGGCCAGCTCTGCTCTCATAGGCCTGATCTACACGTTAAGATACACAACTACAGCTACGTTAATTATGTAGTTGGAGTTGACATATCTTAAATTGAGTTTCTACACTGTCCACATGGCGGGAGGTCAATGGGAGCAAATGCTCCTGTCGGCTTCCCTTACTCCTCATGAGGAGCAGGAGTATCAGCGTCAATCTTCTGTGTAGTGACGAGATGGCTACAGAGTTTAACCATTTACTTCAGTGGGAACAGGATGGTGCTCACCATGTACAATGCACAATTTCACAGCTAATTACAAAAGGACTTGTTAATATTTTCTATAATTATTTTTCCATATCCGGACTGCATTGTATAATGTGTAGCAGCTTATTTTAGTATCACTTCACCTGGGCACTTGATTAAAATTTATTAAATAAATTCATTTTTAATTTTTTAATCTCCTAAAAATGATTATAAATGACCTTTGATAAAGAGTTAACAGAGAATATGTCAGGAAACAGCTCAGAAATGAAAGATTAAAAGCAAACAGTCTAGAAAGGTGTTTAATTTCAGTTTTCTTTGTGATATAAGAAATCTGTAGATTTTAAAGCCATCACGCCATAGTTACTTTTATCAGTAGAGCTCTTTTGTTTTGTTCTGCCAACTAATTCTTTTGATGACAATGAGTCCACAGTTTTCCAGTGACTGATTTCGATTTGCATGTTATTGTCAGTCTTTTATATTTTATCATATCTCCACTTTGGTTTTTATGCAGATCCTCACATCAAAACGCAAGGGCAGCTTCAGCTAAACAGCTGGCTGGATTTGCATGAAAATGGACTGCCCTTTCTCATTTGTTTGTTCTTTGGAAATTACAGTAGGTGAGTATCTGACTCAAAATTTCCAAACAAATAAAGATAAAACTTCACAGATATTAAATTGTGGAGCATTAAACTGTGTCATTTTACATATTAAAAGAAAAGAATTAGATTGTATTAGACTGTTGAGCTGACTAGTGAGAAACAATGCAAATGCCTGAAAATGAAAGATACAAAAGAAACATAGCAACTTCTGAAAGTCAAACCATTTCCTTTTTTAAAATTCAAATAATAAATAATGGCATAAGTATTTTCCCACAAACTTACAGCATTTTTGTGAGTAGAAAATCATAATCTGGTTTAAGCAGTCATATATTTAATGACATTAAAATGTCTTCTATACTCTGACCCATACAGGACCAACCCCTGAGCTTGGCATCTGCTTACTTCACAACTCTGATTGTGATATATCCAGAATCATGGTGAAAATGAGACCAAAAGGAGATGACACTGAAATGCCACAATTGTTTTACACAGATATGCAGAAAGGTGGACATAAAGGCCTCTAAACATGGTTTGGGAATGGAGTCTTTCATTCATCAGAAACTTGCGCAGCCTTCCTATTTGCTTCTGGGTCTAGTTCAAGGTGTGTTCACTTGATCTTAATCCTGGCAACCCACAGACCACTTTTCTCCCTCTGTACAACCACAGCAGATGGATTGTCTGAACCAGCAGTTTCAAGATTTAAAAATCTGTGGTCATCAGATGGATATTCTTTGAATTTGCTCTGCCATTAACCTGAAAGTTGTGTCATAAAGGACTTTTTTTATCTCAAGGGTTGAGTAGACAGAGAAATGTTGCTTAAATTGAATATCTTCAGCTGGTGTGAATCAGCATATCTCCATTGTTGAGCTACGCAAATTTACACCAGTTCAGGACCTGACACATTACGTAGGTCTGATTAACGATAGAGCTCCTAAATTTTGTAGCAAGTGTTATTTGTATTTTAAATAAATGTATTTTAAAATACATTTTACATTGACTTCTTACAGTAGCTTCCTATATAAATCCATGTACATAGACAACAGTAATTATAATTGTTGTGTTCCTAGTTTCAACTATTGTAATGACCATTTAACATTTATTGTCATGTATTGGGAACCATCATTTTAATCAAACCATCAAGACACAGGGTCCCCTCCCCTAGAAACATGCTGTTCCAGGGTTAGATTAAGGCTCTCCTCCCCACTGCAATGTTAAGTAGCAATGGAGGTGTACCACACCAGTGGTGGTATCTGATCTAAGAATTCTAACTGCAGAGAAGAGAAGGAAGACTCAGGGAGTGAAGGGATTAATCCATCATCTCTGAAGCACCAAATATTTTGGAAGGGGGCATAGTCATTGACAAATCTGTTCCACACATACTTACCTCCCTTTGTATTGTCTGCTGTGGCTCCTTCAACTTGTTTTTGGCACTGGGATTCTAAAAGCCCCCTGTGCAGGTGCAGCCTAACCCCCATCTTGAACTTGCCATGGAAAGCAGGCTCTAGGTTAGGCTTGATAATGTCAAAGTCACAAAGATATCCCTTTGTGCCCATCTGCCTGAGGGCAGGGGGGGAATAGCTGTTATCTATTACTTTTGCTTATTTTATTGAAAGAAGCATATCAGGGAGGTTGTATGTGGTATGGCTCTTACATTAATATTTAGCACATGCAACCATCACAATCTAGTTTTCCTCACAGTATGGCAAACTAATGATCTCAATAAACTCTGGCCCTCTAAGTAGTTGGATTAATTGCATTTGTTTATATGACAGTGTTGTGTTTTTTAAACCTTTCGTAATACTGAGAGGACATCTTAAATTTCAACCAAGAAAAACAAATGTGGCTCTTTTATGTAAATATTTTGCATCTCAGTAGGTTTCATGTAAAACTCCTGTACATAGTTACTGTGTATTATTGATAACATGGAACTGGACTTGGTAGATTTTAATGTCTTATTTCATGTTTATAGGGAACATTTTGAAGCAGCAATTAAAATAATTAAGGAGGGTGAAAAAAATCTTTAGCATGCAACAAAGATTTCTGCAGAATGTTAATTTCTGTCAAATAAGTGAATATATGCACAGATGCCTCCTGACAGAGGCTGTGATTTCTGAGTGCTTTGCATGCCAAATAACTTGTTTACCCCCTCAATGTTTGCCAAGTTTACTGTCAATTTACAAATAATTTCCATTTTGCTGTTTATTCTGCTGCCTTTTGATGGATATGTCTTCCAGACTTTTATCTTGCATGTAGACAAACTAATTAATATTTTCCCTTCAGGCAAATATTTTTTCTTAGATCTAAATGTGGGTTAGATTCTTCTTCGTTCCATATGCTTTGTTCTGTCAATCATTTCTGTTCTGCGTTACTAAAAATGTACCTCAGTGCATGTCATTTCTCGTGTTTTACAGATCAATTTCACCTACATATATATGTGTATGTATGTGTGAGTGTGTTTAGAGAGAGAGTTGGCATATTAAAGAACAAATACCAATTTAAAATAACATCAGATTTGGGATTTAAGCCTTTAATATCTAGTACATTCCTTCTTGCTAGTTGCTACAGTGTCCTTAGTTTGACCTCATTGTTCCTAGGCATTGTTGTACATGTGGCACATAAGACGTACCACTGAGACACACTAATCTAAGGTCTCATATACCTCAATATCTAGGTATTTTGAAAGATATTCAATATATACCTTTTAAAAATATTCAGGTTGTAAAGCATAAATGTAGATTTAACTACAGAAAAAAATCCCACAATTTATATAGGTTCCATGAAACCTTTAACAGACTATAAGAGAGCGTGATTGTTTTGGTTGTTCATTTAAAGTATTATACCTGTTTTATATAATAACCCTGTATATTGACTGCATGTCAGAAAGAAAGAAAGAAAGAAAGAAAGAAAGAAAGAAAGAAAGAAAGAAAGAAAGAAAGAAAGAAAGAAAGAAAGAAAGAAAGAAAGAAAGAAAGAAAAATGTTAATTAGGTGTGAGCCTAGTGAGTACATTTTCAAAATTTATTACAATCATAGACATGTCTATAGAAAATAACTGTGTACCATGCTACTCAGTTTACAGAATGTTTGGAATTGTCTATGGGTGTGTCTAGACTACATGCCTCCTTCGACGGAGGCATGTAGATTAGCCAGATCGGAAGAGGGAAATGAAGCCGCGATTAAAATAATCGCGGCTTCATTTAAATTTAAATGGCTGCCCCGATCTGCCGATCAGCTGTTTGTCGGCAGATCGGGGGAGTCTGGACGCGATGCCCCGACAAAGAAGCCTTTCTTCATCGACACAGGTAAACCTGGTTTCACGAGGCTTACCTGTGTCGATGAAGAAAGGCTTCTTTGTCGGGGCATCGCGTCCAGACTCCCCCGATCTGCCGACAAACAGCTGATCGGCAGATCGGGGCAGCCATTTAAATTTAAATGAAGCCGCGATTATTTTAATCGCGGCTTCATTTCCCTCTTCCGATCTGGCTAATCTACATGCCTCCGTCGAAGGAGGCATGTAGTCTAGACACACCCTATATCTGGAAATATTGTAGTGGTTGCTCCATTCACTGCAGTATAAAGAATGTAAATCTGGCTTCACTTCTTCTAACTTTTTTTATAAGTTACAATCAGTTTGGTGGCCAAATCCTAAGGTCCTTAGGTTTTGTGTACTGATTCTGTGTATGCTTATCTTTATGCATAAGAGTGACTGATTGGCTTTGCAGGATTGGGATAGTGTGACTGAGACTTTGTGGGAATTGAGGCAAAACTCCCAAGGTCAATGGGAGTTTTGCCAAAATAAGAAATGAGCAAGGATTACATTGTTTTGTCCATGGTTCTCTTTTAATTTATTAATATAATTTTCTGTGTTTCTGCTGTATTTTTGAGCAGATAAACCTTTGGAGCAAAAGACATTTAAAAGTTAAATTCTATTTACCTCTCCCATCCCAAAATCATGTACAGAAAGTTTGGAGTAGTAAAAATGAATAACTCCCAAATCTAGTACTGTTTCAAATACCTGAAATGAAGTTGAACCACTTTAGTTACCAGGTGAGTACTTGTCTACCACTGTCAGTTTTTTTGGCAAAATAGTGGCATTTTGAAAATGATAAATTCACTGTTCAGTGATAGTATAAACTCATAATACCACAGTGCCACAAACTATAAATGGGATGTCCGTACAGAAAATCACCCGCTATTAGAAACCTGCCCGACACTACAAGAAAAATAATCCACTGATAAGCAGAAAATCCATACCAAGCTGCTTCTGACTAATAGTATCTGAGATCTATAACAAAGGTACAGATTGTTTAGAACTATTCAAGCATGTCAGCAATACCCAAGAGTTGCATGATTAGAACTCAGAAAGAAGAGTTGAGGTAGCGACTCAGGTATCCCTTGGGTTCCCTCTGGTAAAGTTTTGTGGACTCTCAGCTCTCTCCCTTTCATTTGCGGTTATACTGATAAATAATGTTTTACGTTTGATAACTGCTGTGGACTTAAAGGGACATATTTTTAAAATGTGGCCTTTTTTTGTGTAAAACTTTGCATATTTTAGGCCTTTCCCATTTGTGTGCATACTTGAGGACATTTACATTGGAGCCCAGTACATCGGAGGAGAAAGAATAGCAGCGCAAGGAGCTGCTTCTTCTCCCCCCTGCCAGAAAGGGCTAGCCCAGAACTCAAGAGTTTTAGGGGCTGCAGCCCAGGGCCTCAGGCTAAGGAAATCCCTTAGCCCGGGATCCTGAGCTGCAGCCACTAAAGCACCTTTCTTAATCCAGCCCTGACCACAGAATATTAGTCTTTTTCACAATCACATTACACTGTTGACTCATAGTCAATTTGTGATCTACAATAGGCACCAAATGCTTTTCATCGTGCTACCACTTTTGCCAGGTATTCAGCATATTGTAGCTGTGCACTTGATTTTTTTTCTTTCTAAGTAGTATACTTGGCATTTGTCTTTACTGAATTTTACCTTGTTGAATACAGACCAGTTCTCCCATTAGAATCCAAAACAACCTTAACAAAGTGCTTCCACTCTCTCCCAGGTTGGTGTTGTGCAAATTTTATAAGCCTATTCCTCATTTTACTATCCAAGTCATTAATGAAAATGTTGAATATTACTAAACTAGGACTGACCTCTGCAGGACCCCACTAAATATGCCCTCCCAGCTTTCACTGAATCATTCTTGACTACTCTTTGAGTGGGGTCTTTAAACCAATTGTGTACCCTCCTTCAAGTAATTTAATCTAGACCATATTTCCCTAACTAATTATGATAACATTATGTAGGACAGTGTCCAAAGCCTTACTAAAATCAAAATACATCACATACACTGTTCTCCCCCGACCCCTCAATCTTGTAGACCAGTAACACTGTCAAAGGACATCAGGTTAGTTTGGGATTATTTATTCTTGACAAATCCATACTGGCTAGTCCTTATAACCCTGCTATCCTCCAGGTGCTCACAACCTGATAAATATTTGGTTCCCATATCTTTCTACGTATTCCTTCCCCTTTGTTGTTAATATTAAGTGTGTTGGGTTACCATAAATATTTTTAGAGAATCAAAATGGGAATTAAACATCTCAACTTTCTTGATGTTATCAATTATTAGTACTCCTCTGATAAGTAGACAACTTACACTTCCCTTCATTTTTCTCTTGTTCCTAGTATATTCAAAAACCACTTATTGTCTCTTATGTTCCTTATTAGATGTAACTGATTTTGTTCCTCAGCCTTTCTGAAATTTTCCTGTGTACTTGTGCTATTCTTTTGTATTGCTCGTTAGCAGTTTGTCTATATTTCCATTTTTGTATGATTTCTATTTGATCTTTCAGGTCATTTAGGGTGCATCTACACAGCAGGGCTTAACTTGAAATAAGCTACACAAATTGAGCTACGTCAATTACGCAGCTTATTTTTCAATAGCTTCTTTCGAAATTGGGAGCATCTACACAGCACTTATTTCGAAATAGAGCACTCTTCCTCCGACTTTCCTTACTTCTTGTACAATGAGGGTTACAGGAGTCATAGTAAGAAGTCCTCCAGCTTGACAGTATTTTGACATTATTTTGAAATAACTGCCTGCTGTACAGACGTGGACTAAGTTATTTCAAAATAATGTTGCTGAGTAGACGTACCCTAAAGAACTCCAGATGGAGCAATATTGCCTCTTATCATTATTCCCACATTTCCAGGGCATCAGGATCATTTAATATTGTCTCCTTGAGAAACTGCCAGCTCACCAGAACTCCTATTCCTTTAGATATTCTTCCCATGAGACATTACTTGCCAGTTCTCTGAGACTGTTAGTCTTTTTTTAAGCCCACTGTCCTTATTTTGTTGCTTTCACTCATTCCTTTCCTTAGAATCATGAGATCTATCACTTTCTGATCACTTTCACTCCAGCTGTCTCCTAGCTTCAGATTTACTACCAAATCCTCCTTACTGGACAGTATCAAGTATAAAATGGCTGTCCCTGGGTTACTTCCTCCACTTTCTGGAACAAAAAGTTGTCCCCAATACATTCCCAAAACTCATTGAATATTTTGTGTTTCCCATATTACTTTTTGAACAGATGTCTGGGTAATTAAAGTCTGTAGTAGATTCCTACAATGACATCAGTTTTCCCTTTTATCTTTACCCAGAGATTCTCAATGGTCTGTCTCCTGCCTCCTTCTGGACCTCAGGATAAGTGTATATATTCTCAGGCTGTGTCTACACTGGCATGAATTTCCGGAAATGCTTAAAACAGAATAGTTTTCGTTATAAGTATTTCCGGAAAAAGAGCGTCTACATTGGCAGGCTGCTTTTCCGGAAAAGCCCTTTTTCCAGAAAAGCATCTGTGGCCAATGTAGACGCGCTTTTCCGGAAAAGAGCCCCGATCGTCATTTTCGCGATCGGGGCTTTTTTCCGGAAAAGACTACTGGGCTGTCTACACTGGCCCTTTTCCGGAACAGTGTTCCGGAATAAGGACTTATGCCCGAGCGGGAGCAGCGTAGCTTTTCCGGAAAAGCGGCTGATTTTCCAGAATAAGTGGCCCAGTGTAGACACAGCCATAGTTTTTAAATTCTGTCCTTCCCAAACAAGCTATACTCCCCCCCCCATACCAATATTACAGTCATGATGCTTATCCCCTAAGTCTATATAATGAGAATTTAGTCATAATTTATATACTGATACTTATAGTTCTTCCCATTTATTCCTTTTAGATGTCCTTACATTTGTCCACAGATATCTAAAATGTTGATCAGACTCCCTCACAGATTTCCCTCTTATTCATGGAAGTCACAGTAATAAAGATGTGCAAGAAATATACACATCAGAGACCAATTTGAAGCTCTTTGAACATATCTTACAGGGGGCTCCTTTGATTGTACTGGCAACTTATGCCATTAGAAAACTGCATTCAAAATGCTAACTCTTCTCTATGCAGTGATATTATCTAAAAAAGTCACATTGTTTCTTTTCTAGCTGGAAAATGTCATACTTTATAACAGAATGCGGGGCATACCTGATACATCTGAATCTTGATCCGGCTGGTTCTCCTGCTGGCAATCAGACCCAGGCGAATGCATTTTGGATGTAACAAAGTCCTCACAGATTTCAGGAACTTCCCACATGAGATATAGTCTTTTAATTATTTAACTTACTTGAAATATTTAGAAGAATTGTGATTTCATCAGTGTGGATTATCTCACCACCAATGCAGATCACAACTTTTCCACACCATCCTGTCTTGCACGGTTCCTGTCCATGTCTTTCTGTGAATCCTCCATAAAGGATCCATACAACATGCTAGAGGCCTTCCTCCTATTCTTTTTGTGTCTCTTGGCTACCAATGGAGTATACTCACCATCCATCTGTTGTCTTTCATTATCACTAGATGGCCAGCCCACCTCCTTTTCCAGTCATACATAACCTGGATGATATCGCTGATACCGCTTCTTGTGCGCAAATCGTCGATAGTAACATGCTGAAGCCTACTTACACACACCATGTATCTTTCCATTGCTCTTTGGATGGTTTTCAGCTTTGATTCTTCTGTAAGCGTTGTATTCCAGTATCAGAAGGGTAGCCATGTTAGTCTGAATCTGCAAAAGCGGCGAGGAGTCCTGTGGCACTTTATAGACTAACTGAAGTGTAGGAGCATAAGCTTTTCGTGGGCAAAGACCCACTTCGTCAGATGCAAGACAGTCTTGCTCCTTAGTCTATAAGGTGCCACAGGACTCCTCGCCGCAGTCATACATCATTACTGGGAGGATACTGCTGTTAAAGAAATGGGCTTTCATGTCAATGGAAAGTTTGGAATCAGCAAAAACACTGCATATTCCCAAAGGCCATACAACCCACCTTCCTCCTCCTGCCCAACTCTGGGCCCAACTTATTGTCCACCTGCAACGCTTGTCCAAGATATACATATTGATCCACCAGCTCAATGGACTGTCCATCCCGCTGTATGACATACTCTGAATAATATGTGGGTTTTTTTCATCCACTTTGTTTTTCCATTGTGGATGGTCAGGCCAATCTCCTTCATGTTCTTACTGATGTCACTGAGGAGGATTTGGGTTTTGACGCAATTTGAATGATTCATCTGTGTGAAAAGGAGCATCTGAAGAACCACACCATCAATTAGAAATCCTCCACAGGACATCTTCTAGAATGCTGGCAAACAACTTCGGTAAACAAACATCCCCTTGCTTTACACCTTGCCTAATTTCAATGATCAAGGGATCATCAAAAAGCGTGATTTCTGTAGTTGTGTCCATCATGGAGTCTTGTATGATTCTAACATAGACAGGGGAAACACCCTGCAAAAGGAGAGTGTTTAGAGCTCCATTTTGTTCCACCAAGTCAAAGGCTTTTTTTAAAGTCAATGAACAACAAGCATAGTGGGATCTTGTACTCTCCACACCTTTTGGTCATCTGTGTGACCAAAAAAGTGTGGTCCACCATGAAGAATCTCCTATGAAAGCCTGCCTATTCCCTTCTCATGTTTTCCTCAAGGACACCTTCAATATGGGCATAGATCATTCTCATAAAGACTTTATAAAGATGAGAAAGGAGGCAGATAGGTTAATAGTTGCAAATATCTTCTCGATTGTCTTTTTTTCACAGGAAAACAATTTGTGATCTCTTCCAATCTTTCAGAATTCTCCTCTCTTTCACCTATCTTGAGAATCTCTCACTGGCTACGTCTACACTGGCCCCTTTTCCGAAAGGGGCATGTTAATTTCACAGGTCGTAATAGGGAAATCCGCGGGGGATTTAAATATCCCCCACGGCATTTAAATAAAAATGTCCGCCGCTTTTTTCCGGCTTTTAGAAAAGCCGGAAAAGAGCGTCTATACTGGCCCCGATCCTCCGGAAAAAAAGCCCTTTTCCGGAGGATCTTATTCCTACTTCAAAGGAATAAGATCTTTGAAGTAGGAATAAGATCCTCCGGAAAAGGTCTTTTTTTCCGGAGGATCGGGGCCAATGTAGACGCTCTTTTCCGGCTTTTCTAAAAGCCGGAAAAAAGCAGCGGACATTTTTATTTAAATGCCGCGGGGGATATTTAAATCCCCCGCGGATTTCCCTATTACGACCTGTGAAATTAACATGCCCCTTTCGGAAAAGGGGCCAGTGTAGACGAGCCCACTATGTGTATCAATTCCCACAGAAAATTATTCTACATGAACTTGGTCTAAAGCTGCCAGTCTTCCGAAGGGCCGCTGCCACTTCTTCGCAGACCACATCAGGTTCAGGAAAGGCAAAGCCCAGATACAATGGTTAATAAAAATAGTTCACTGTAAAAGCACCAGCAAATACGTTCCATTTCATGTCTGTTTGTCATTCTACTACCGTCTTCATCAACAAATGCGCTTGGAAGAGTTTGGCTTAGCTGGATTTCATACCAAGCTCTTTGCATATTTGTTTTCTCTTCAACTGCCTTTTGCTGTTTTGCAAGGAAATACATTTCAGAATCATCTCATAATCTTATTTAACTATCAGCATTATTTTTCTGTCCAGGATCAGTCATTAAATTTTGTATTGGTAGCATTTCTTAGTATGCCTCATGGCCATATGTTTCTCATGGGTCAAGAGTTCAATAACCTCCAGACATATTGACTCAGCATTATTTTTATTCTGGTACCAATGGTAGCCATATCTTCTTACATTATGTCAGAGGATAAAATATAAAATGGATATTTTAAGACACTGACATCACGATGGACACATGATCTTATTGTAAACAAGAAGCTCACTGGTTTGCAGGGTAAATGGTCATATCAACTGAATAGCATCTACAGACCCACATGGGCACTAAATCTGCAAATAAAACAGAGCTGCTTGGTCTGAAAAGTTCTCTGACCCATTCCACTATATTTTTCATTCATGGCCCTCATCCAAAGTTAATTTAAGTCAATGGAAAAATTGCTTCTAGATCAAGCCCTAAAAGATCACTATGATGAGCACCTATTATTGGATAATTATTCATATTTATGAAGTCAGAGGTGACCAGGACCAACATAGGATCACAACAAGGTAAATTTTAAACACTGCAACTCCTGGTACATCAGCATTCCAACCATCATTTTCCTGAATAATATCATGGGTTTTGTGTACTGTAGCATGATGTGCAATTAAATATTTATTCCCCAAAACAAGGCCAAATATGAGGAATTGTGTTGCTCCAACTTTGCTGGAATTTACTTTTGCAGCTAATCACTTGTAGGCTGTAGGCTCAATTCTGGACTGATTTACATATCATTGAAATTAATGTACTAAATGCATCCCTTCTCTAACTCCTCTTTCTTCACAGAGCTTTCACCAGGTATGAATTAGACTCATTGATTTCACAAGGGCTATTCATTATGATGCAAACAAGCTCTTTCCCAGGCTATAAACATGATTACCTGTGGTGTCTGGAACACATACATATAAGAATCATTGGTCTCAAATGGAAGTTCTAGTTCTTGAAGTATCATCTAAGAAAACAATAGCAGCCCGAGAAAAGCCGTTATTCAGCATGGTATTTTGCATAATTTGGTGCCAAGCAAAAACCAATAGATATTAAGTGGCTTTACAGATGATGTCAGAGTGTTGTTTGTCCACTGCATGCTATTGATTATGAGTTTTACTCTAGCACCATTCATTTCATTATGGAAACCAAGTCTAAACAAAGCTGCAGACTTTGGGGGGATGATCACTAGGTTTGGGTCACAGAAGCATGACATCTTCAAGGTGGAGAACATATTTTCATGTGCCCAGTTCCACTCAGTTTATACTACTATAACAAAGTATAATTTGGCAGATCCCATTTTTTTCCATATACAGATCCAGCATCATTCTTTCCTGACAGGTCTTGCAGCTCTCTCTTCTCTCTTTATCTTTCGGATTTCTAGCCCAGCCTTCCTGCATTCTCCTCTGTCCTCTCTCATAATTCAAACCCTCTGATGCCTTTTCCATCCCTCTCAAAAACTCCCCTGCTTGTAAACCCTTGAAAGCTGCCAGGCCATCCAGCTGCTCTTAAGCATTTTCTGATAATCTGCAATCCTTCTGACCTCACAATACTCTTCCCTTCCCTCCACTTCAACAGCCTCCTCAGCTGTTTTCCCCTTGTCCTAGCCAACATTCCCCTGTCCCTAGTAGCCTTCTTCATTGCTTCTCAGAATCATTCACAGTGTCTTGCAAAAGTCCATATAAAGATCCCCCAAGGGACCTCAGACTTCAGATGGTACAGCTAACGTGCACAATGTCTAATGCAGAGGACTGTAGGGCCTTCTGTAGATATGGTTGAACTTATTCAATCAATTGTTAGCACCTACTTTTGTAAAGTTGAAGGTGCATGTCCCCATAGTGTGCAACAGTTTCCTGTAGTGCATCCCCAGTAGGGTGGCTACTGTTGACTTTGACAGTGATGCACTGTGGGTAGCTATCCCACAGTTCCTGTTGCCTCTTTGCATTCTAGGTTAGGCTCCCAAAGCCTGATGGGACCAAAATGGTGCAGTGGGTGGTTCTGGGTACATGTCATCAGTGTCCCATAATGATCTTATCTCCTCCCCACCCCACTGCTTGAAAGCAACAGCAATCAATATTTTTGCACACTATGTTCCCTGGTTATCTGAGATTATATAAATTCAATATTGTTCTTAATAAGATATACCATGCAGTTCCCAACTGAGTGAAGTATACATCTTAAATGACAAAATATTTTCATTTAATGTGCGCTAGTTTCCTGATTCATATACTTTCTCTTAAGTCCTGTTTTTGTTCAGCATTTCAAAATACTCTGTGCTTTCAAAATGTAATCACATCTTATTAGATTCTACCCAACCATGTTTGGCTGAATGGGAATGTTAATGCCAGCTCTTGGTATCTTTATGCTAAAATTTGATTTATTGAGCAAGTGGCACATAATCTGCGGGGGGAATACCTACCGATAACACCTTGAGATGATTAATTGTGTTTACAATGCATTTCTGTAATTATTTACAAGAACATTTATGCATGAGTTGCTGCCCTGGTTCAAAAGAATAACTCATCAGATTGTCAAGCTTTCTACTCTTGAGTATTCTAGTTAATTGCTATCTCTGCTAGTTGGGTCTCATAAAACCTTCCTCCACAGAGCTGAAGGCAGAATTTTTGGATCTTAGTTTTACATGCAAAGATAATCCTCTAGCAATGGGAATGTCAGTTTCCCCATGCAAGTGGGAAAGCCAAAATAGTTTCGGGAACATAAAACATACAATAGATTGATTTGATGTCACCAAAGGAGCTTTCTGGTGTCATCAGGTATAGCATTTTTAATGAGCTAAAATGACAATGTACTAACAAAACCTATGTCATACACTGCAATTAATGTTATTGTTACCAAATAACGTTAATTTCCTACATTTAAAATAGAGGAAATAAATCCCTTGTTATAATTGTTTGTATTTTTGTACTGCATTTTCATTTTTAAGCTAGTTATCAAATGGGAGTATAGTTTGAGTAATGTGTTCCTCACAACCATCTGTGCTTATTACCAAGCTAGTAATAATTGTTTAATTCAACCTTTTGGAATTAATTTGCCCTTACATAGTCTCACACATAGACATATTGCACAACCTGGTGTGTTTGTTTGTTTGTTTGTTGTTCAGTTGCTAATTTTGAGATTTAGTTATTTCATAACTGAGTTTACTGTAGTATAGAATTAATATCCTGCCAGTAAGTAGTTGACAATGTCTAATAATTCCTGGGTTTATTTCTGTTCCAATCCACAATCATAATTATACATTTCTTCTGGTGATATTTTGTAGTATAAATCCTTCTTTGCAATTTTTTTCTTGTTGACAGTACATTGGTCAGAATGCTAGAGAAATGAACCTATTTGCTAGTTTAATTAAAGATTCCAGTAAAATCCTTAAGGTTTGCCTGGGAAGGAGCAGATTTACTTGCTGCCTTTATGCACATTGTGGGATTTAAACATTTTGAGAATTGCTTTGGAGATTTTTCCCAGGAGATAAAGGAATGGATTAAGTGAAGTAGTTTCTGACTATAATTGGTCTGGTTTAGACACTTAAAAATAACTTTAAGGAATAAAAAAAACACAAAACAAGTTTTGAAGTAGGGATTTAACATTTTTTCCTGGCTGTGTTTATTTCAGCTTTGGTGTCTCATTGTGAACTATCAAAGTATACACACAAGGTAGTTTATATGTACTCTAGCTGCTCTGAAAAGTGATCCAGGCAAAGAGGACAGATGTCTGACAGAGAAGAAACAAAAGGCCTAAATCTGAAAAAAAACAGTAGGGGAACAAGGAAGGGAGACAAGTTAAAAAAGGTTTTCAATCTTTTGATGAGTTATTTGTTCTTTTCAAATAAACTAAGCCGTATGTGATTGTAAACTTTCCCAATTTTTTGACCACCCCTTAATAAGCTGAGATATTCCAAAGAAAAGGCTCATACCACCTGTTGCTTAGGTGTTTCTGGCACAGTACCTTTGTTGTTGGCATATTTGTGCTGCTCCTTTCAGTTGGTAAATTCAATCAGTAATACACATGGGGCATTACAGAAAAGCTGTTCTGTGTATTTTCTAAACAAACAAATGGGATCTTCTTTTTGCCTCCCTTTGTTTTAGGATATGTGGCCAGCCAGTTGCAAGGAATTGCAGCCAAACAATTCATGTCAGATTCATTTAACAAGACAGAGGTAGTTTTGGCACAAATCAAAACCATTAGGCTACGTCTAGACTGGCCCCTTCTTCGGAAGAGGCATGCTAATTTAGAACTTTGGAATAGGGAAATCTTGCAAGTAGGAATAAGAGATCCTCTGGAAAAGGGCTTTATTCCAGAGGATCGCGCCAGTCTGGACGCTCTTTTCTGGCTTTTCCCCAAGCCGGAAAAAAAGCGGCGGCCATGTTTATTTAAATCCCGCAGGGGATATTTAAATCCCCCGTGGATTTCCCTATTCCAAAGTTCGAAATTAGCATGCCTCTTCCGAAGAAGGGGCCAGTCTAGACATAGCCGTTGTCTCCAAGACCAGACCTAACCCCATAACCTCCTAATGCTGTCAGCTCTTAATGTGCAGTTTATAGGGGAATCCAAGGGTAAGCATTATCTAATGTTTCATAAAAATGTAGTAGGCACCTATTTAGCACTGCCCAGCTCTTGGATAAAGAGCTGGGCAGTGCTACATTTTTGCTCACAAATATACCCAATAATACCATAAATGAAGTGTCATCAGCAATAATAAAAACTGGACTCTAATCAAAGAAAATCTCTCTCTATATATCTATCATCTAACATAGGGGTGAGCAAGATATGCCCTGCAGGCCAGATCCAGCACACAAAGCCTTTTCATCTGGCCCGCTGCCCCTGAGGCACAGAACTGCCACTCAAAGCAGCTAGCTGCTCCCTGTGACTGTCTATGCTGTGGGGGGCAAAGTGGGGAGGCTTCACATTCTGTCCCCACCCCTAGCTAAATCTCTCAGCTCCTATTGGCTGGAAACTAGAAGCCTCCCCTCCACAGCACAGACAGCCTGAAAGTGTTGCTACCTGGGAGCTGCTTAGGTAAGCACCTCCCAGCCGGAGTCTGCCTCTGGCACCCTATCCCCTTCTATTCCCCAACTCCCTCCCAGACCCTTCACTCCCCACACAAAAATTATTTTTGTCTAGAAGTTGCTGGGCTAGGACGTTGGTTTCTCTGGTCCATAATTATAAAGGTATTTAGGCAGATTTCCCTAGTGGGAATTATAGAAATTCCTAAGCAAATTTTGTGGCTAAGCACATGATTGTGGGAGTTAGTTATCTAAACACTTTAGATACTTTCATCAATCTCACTATTCATACCTTTGGATGCCTAAATACATCTGTAAATCTGACCTTTTGTGTTTTCCACAATCTCTTTAAGAAAGCTTCTGAATGGACAGAAAAGGGGGAAAGAATAAAAGCTAGAATGATCTGTATTCTGAATCAGAACCTTGATGACCTGTGGCAAACTTTTTTGTCTTCCAAACACCATCCTCCCAGAACAATCATTTTCAACAACTAGATGGTGCAGTACTTTTCCAACTGGCATTTAAATTTCCAGGTGTTTCAAGAACATGTTAAGGAAAGCTGTGTGCAGACAGGTATTTCATATAACATACAAAGAGGTAATTCAATTTTACAAATGATTTAGCTATTCTAAAGATTTTGTTTTATTCTTGTGAGAAACAAAAAAATTCCTGTGAGAAAGAAAAAAATGCAAAAGAGGATGTAGCCACTGCTCTAGGACAGTCTGCCTGGCTGGCTGTCCAGAGCAATAAATCCTGAAAGTCCTGTAGTTCTCTGGGTTCATGGGCAGTCTGCATGATTGGCTGCCCTGGTGTTGCAGAATCTGTGCTGCTGAGTAGCTGGGTAGGTGAGGTGTCAAGAAATCAAATACATTTCTCATGGAAAACTGTATGGTGGGGAGGGATCTATTGGAACTCAATGAAATGGAGACACCTACGTTAAACGTTCCAATGTCACTGATCTGGTAAATTCTGACACAACAAAGTTTCATCTGAATTTTTCCAATCAACTCTGTGATAAGGCTATTGAGTGGAATCATTCTCTCACACACATAACAAAAAACTTAGACAAACTGATGCCATAGTACAAAGACCATTAGGATTTAAGTGGACTTGTTCCAGTTTATACCAGATTTGAATTGAACCCATAATTGTCCATTTTATTATTTTTAGCTGTGTACTGTACATTTTTAATTTTATAAAAGTGCCTAGAGCATGTATATTAAATCAAGGCTTAAATAAATGAATCTGTTTGAGCAGTGATAACAATTTTAATACGAGATCCCACAATTAAAACCATATTTGAAGAAGTCATGTTAAAATGTGCTGAAATGTTCTTGAAGGAATGCCACATGTTGCCGGGGGCAATAAAGAAACATTTGCATATAAAATTCTACATAAGCACACACAAAATATACACATATGCAAGCAGAATGAGTGTGTGAGTGATACAACAGTGAGGATTATTGGCAAGTGTTAATTGAATTTAAAGTTTATCTCTTGGTCTTGGGTCCTATATTCAAACATGGATATATCAATCTCTATAACTCCAGAACAGTAAAAATGGATATGTATTCCATACATTTCAAAGATTGTAGGAGTTATTTATATGTAGCACTTGATAATTATTTCCAGCAGAATTTTATAACTCAGTACAGCTGATTTGCTGGTTTAAAATATTCCACTGTGAAATAAATATAAATTCCCTTAATCATACTGTATTCATTTTCATATAAAACACTGAGAAGGAAATACTGCAACACTGAGAAGGAAAATTTCAAAAATATGAAATTTGCAGTCTCTATCTATGATATCTCACTTTTATACATATATCTGTCTGAAGCCTTCTGTGTTTTTGTCCATTTAATAGCTATATATTTCTGATTTTATATGAGTCTGTTTGTCTGTCTAAAAATCTTTTGCAAAAATGCCTCCACAAAATCTCCATGGACAGTACACAAGATCATCAAAAACACAAGCCTATACAGATATAATTCTGGAATAAGAGTACTCTGTTTCTGGTTTGGAAATATGATAAAGCAGTCCACTAATTAATGGACTTTAGATCAGGTCCCCAAAGTTAATGGGGAAACTCTCACTAAATTCATGGGTTTTGAATCAAGTTATACATGAAAAGTTTGACTAATCTCTCAAAATTAGAAAAAGTATGGCAAAACTGCAGAGTCAAGAGCATAAACTGCCATGCTGCTACAGATGGTTGATGTTTTACTGTTCAAAACTTCAAGGCTTTTTTTCTAAAATAATTTTTGTATATCTTTTCTCAAAATGTTTTAGGTGTTTTCTTTGGTTTTTTTTCCAAAAAGAGGGCAAGAGTGAAAACCAATCATCCATTTTACCACTGAAAATTGAGTTGAGTGGAAGGACAGAGATACTTACCATTTTTCAACCAGCTTTTAAAAACTGTGAGTGAACTCTGAAATAATAAATCATTTTTGAAGCTTCTTTCTGAATACAGACAGTCCCCGGGTTACGTACAAGATAGGGACTGTAGGTTTGTTCTTAAGTTGAATCTGTATGTAAGTCGGAACTGGCGTCCAGATTCAGCCGCTGCTGAAACTGACCTCCAGTTCTGACTTACATGCAGATTCAACTTAAGGTCCCCAAGTCAGCTGCTGCTGAAACTGATCAGCAGCTGATTCCAGGAAGCCCAGAGCAACTGTGCCTCGGGCTTCCTGTAGTCAGCGCTGGTCAGTTTCAGCAGCGGCTGACTTGGGGACGCCTGGGGCAGAGCAACTGGGGTGCTGCTGGGTTGCTCCAGTAGTGCCGCTCCTCGGCGCTACTGGACCAACCCAGCAGCACTCCAGCTGCTCTGCCCCAGGCATCCTGATTCAGCCGCTGCTGAAACTGACCAGCAGCGGCTGAATCAGGACGCCTGGGGCAGAGCAGCTGGGGTGCTGCCGGGTTGGTCCAGTAGTGCCCAGAGCGGCGCTGCGGGACCAACCGGCAGCGCCCCAGCTGCTCTGCCCCAGGGTCCACAACAAAAGCCTGGTCTGCTGGGGGGGGGCACACTAGCTGCGCCTCCCCCCCCAGAAGACCAGGGACACGGGGAGCAAAGCCGCAGCGGCAGGGTGCCACGCCTCTGAGGCTTTGCTCTGGCGTGGGACCCGCCGCCGCTGCGGCTTTGCTCCCGGTGCCCCTGGTCTGCTGGAGACGGTCCCCAGCAGACCAGGGGCACCGGGAGCAGCTTTTCTCGCCCGGGAGGTCGAGGTGGCGGACTGCTGCCTGCGAGCTCTGGGGTGAGAAAGCCCCGTTCGTAAGTGCGGATCCGACATAAGTCGAATCCGTGTAAGTCGGGGACTGCCTGTAGTTCTGAGTTGTGCAATCAAGTTCTCTCTTACGTCAGTAGCTACAACAATTATTCTAGTAATCGTATGAACAGAGTTAACTTATATAGAAGTCAAGGATGTAATCCTGAAAGATGACAGTACTTGTGATTCCCATAGAGAAATATGATTTTTTTTAGATAAATGATAATATGAGGTGTTGTTTCACAGGCTCAGATATTTGAATTCTCTGTTCTGCATTTATTGGAACAACACGTTTACATCCATTCTGGCAAGGGAAATTAGGTAGTACTCACATTCAGTAGCTTCTTCCTTTCATGGTAAAGTTATTTGAATCACTAGCAAATAATTTTTTTTATTTTAATCTAGCTAATAATGGACACTTGTCTACATGATACAACTATGTCACCATTTCCCCCCAAATAAAGTGAAAACTAATAACAGAAGAAAAAGTAAATGGTATCAGTCAAGCTCTCCTGTTACCTACTTATATTATGTCCTCTCCGAGTGACATCACGGTGTAACTTAAACTACAAATTCACAATTCAAAGTCAATTGATAACAGTAAAGCCCCCGAGGCCTAGAAGCCAGCTACATGGTGGGCTTAGGATCTCTAGGCTCACCCTCAGCAGCTCCAATCAACTTGTGCTCCACTCCTCATGACCCACTGTGAACATAGCCTATGGGAAATACCTCAAGAGGTTTCACAGGCAGAGCCCTCATGGCTCCTGGTTGGCTCCCGCCCTATATAAACACAATGGAAATGTCCAGGATACAGTACAGATTTCCTCTAGCTGCCCTGACCATTCCTGTTCTCAAACTCCTGGCTTGACCAAGGTTCCCTCTAAGCTGTGTGGCAACATAGCCCCACAGCTGTTTAATCAGCCATGTCCAGCCAGGGCTTCATGGCTCCACGCATGGAGCTACCTAACTGGACAGGGCTGATTAAGCAGCTGCAGGGCTGTGCTGCCACACAGAATAGAGGGAACCTTGGCTTTGACCATGGTTTGCTTTGAACTTCACCTCCTGACCTGGACTCTGACTCACTCTGACCCGTATTATGACTACAAACTCTATGCCTCTCATTTGCCCCTGTTCTTGTCCTTAATCCTGACTATCCTTGTTAGGATCTTGACTCCCACTGATTTCAAGGAGTTTTGGGTTAGGTCCCAATTGCCTACATCTGTGTGTGAAAAAAGGAAGTGAGTGTTGGACTGGTCTGTACTAAATATACAAGATGAGCTAGTGCTAATTTATATCTGATGAGTAGCATGATGTTCTCTCTTCAGTCATTTGATGTATCTATGCTGACTGCAAAATAGCAATTGCTATATGCTGTACTGGATATTTACACATGGGTTTGGCAGACATATAAACCCAGGGCTTAGAAGAAAAAGGGTACTTCTGCAGTAGTGCTGTCAAAAAAACATGGCCCTCAAGCTGCAGGTTTCACAATACAAAGAGCAGTCAGCAGAAATGAATTTATGTTGACAGTATTGTTTGATCTAAATTTCAAAGGGAAAATTGAAACCATGCTTGGGGTGCAAGGAGGGTCTGTAAACAAAATAATCCACACCATGTCATCTTCCTCCAAATCTTCTTTTCTTACTGCCATGTGAGATTGTGAAGCAGTTCAGTAAATTAGACAACTCAGTAAAATGAGCTCGTTCACTCATTTAAAATATGAATGAGTTTCTTAGTGGGAGGAGAGAAGGAAAAACAATTTGAAATCAGGGTCTGTTGTCAGCCTATCTATTGTCTAAAGTGGGAGGCCCAATATCATGCTAATCCTCGCTTGTAGGAAGCAATAGAGGAGTGTGGGATGTGAATTCTTCAGAGCTAATGGTAAAGAGATGGAATAATTCTCTGTGACACAGCAGCGAAATACATGCAAATTAACAAAACTATAAAAGCATAGGAAGAAAAAAATGCCAGCTGTCACTGGTCAGGGATGCAGGCAAGCTCCAGCCTGGATTGGTGTGGAGATCCTGGACCTGATCGAGGTCTATGGGGAGGAGGCAACCTCCAGGAAAAGGAATGCCAAAGTCTACAGCTGGATCACCACCAGCCTGGCCACAAAGGGCACACCACAGGCACTCGACCAGTCCCGATGAAAATAAGAGCTCCAATAGGCCTACCACAAAGTCAGGGAGCAGAGCGGATGCTCCAGGCAGCACCACACAGCTATAACTACTACAAGCAGCTGGATGCCATCTGGGAGGGGGGCGGGTCACATCCCTCAGTGTCATCATCGAGTCTGGCCAGGACAAGCTTGGTGTCAGCCTCCAGGAGGGTGGGGTGGCAGACAACAACAACGACAATGAGGAGGAGGGGGCCAGCCAGGTTACCGTGCCTGCCGGCCAGGAGCTGCTCTTCACCCTGGAGCCGGTCCCCTCTTCCCAGGATGTCTCCCATGCTTCGGAAGAACCCAGGTAGAGCATTTCAGATGAGTTCTATAATTATCCCTATATTCATGTGGGGACAGACAATAGGCTGTGAGGGGCCTACTCTTTTCTCAGCCTGCTCAGCCTGGGGGTCAAACAACAGCATGTGCATGTGGGTGCACATGCAGTGACAGGCCTGAGCACTCAGCCCCATGACACTCTCTCACAAGAACCCCTTGCTCCTTCTCACAAGTTTCCTGGGGAGGCCTGCCTTACTCCAGCCTCCATGATGGGACACCTTCCCACGACAAGCCACCACTAGTCTTAGCTCCTGGAACCAAAGAGCAGTTCTACATATGGCATAGGGTCATGCCCACATACCATCAGCATTTACTCCCAATCAAGCGCGGTGATGCAGAGGAGACTGATCTCATGCATGGGAACCTGCCAGGGGTGGGACAAGGAGGGTAATCTAGTAGCACTCTCTCAGCCAAGCGGCATCTGCTACTCACACACACCTCCCCCAACACCAACACCCCTCCTGTGGGCAGGGACAGAAGTTCTCTCTTTGCAGGATGCTGCCAGTACCGGAGCTGGAGTGTGCAGGACACAGTAGGAAGCCGAGCTGCCCCATCTCCCTCCTGTCCCTGAACCGTGGGCATTGCAATGCTCCCCTGGGACATCTGTGCCCTTGCAGGAAAGTGCCCACTTTCTAGGCAACATATGGCCTTGCTCGAAGCACATCACCATAGTCTGAACTGAGACCTTTGGAATCGGCACAGAGATTAGGGCGAGGCTTCATACACAATGTCTCCTGGGATGACTGTCCCTGTAACTTTTCTTCACAGCTGGGCCAGCTGTGAGCTTGGCATTTCCCCCACCTCCCATGTCATCTACCTGACTCCACAGGATCTTCAGAAGAAACGCACTCAGGAGTCCCTGATGTGTGCACAGATGGCCTGTCTAAAATCCCTCATCCAGGGGCTCTAGGACAAGTGTCAGGAGTGGGCTGCCAAACAAGAGGAGCTTTGGGCTGATCAGTTGGTGCACTGGGCCAACTGGGCGCAAAGTAAGTCCATCTGGGAACAGCTGGCACACCAGAATGATGCCTTGTGCTCCTCCCTCACCTCAATGACAGAGCACATGGTGTTGGGCGTGGAGCAGGCCACCAGCCATCTCCCCCCTCCCTCCATCGCTTCCCCTCCAAGGCTCCCAGGGACCACATGGCACCAGAACATGGGGTGGTAGGACCTTTCGGGCAGCCAAAGCCTCCCAATCACCCAGAGATAGGCACCATTCTTAGCTCCATCCTTGAGCTCCCCTCACCGTTCCCCATTCCAGTTTCTTCACCCCCTCCCCTGTTCTATGCTCCCTCAATAAACAGTCCTGTTTTTGCAACAAATGTGTCTTTATTATTTTCTCTGCAGGGGAGTGGGAAGGTGGGAATGCAGGGCAGGAGAAGGGAGAGGTGGGGGATGAAAGGCACACAGAAGGAATTCAAAGGGCCCCTTGTGGAAAGGCACAGGGGAGAGTTCACAACTGGCCTTGTACAAAACTCTCCCTCAAGGCTGCTCTGTTGAACACAGCCCTTTGACGTGCTCACTGAATGGTCCTGGTGTCTGACTGCTTAAATTCCCTGGCCAGCCATTCAGCCTCAGCCCCGTACCCTGGCAGAGAAGTCTGCTCCTTTCTCTCACATAGATTGTGGAGCACATAGAAGGCTACCACCACAAAGGGGCTGTTGTGATCTCTGAGGTCCAGATGGGTGAGGAGGCTCCTGAACCTCTTTAAATGACTGAATGCATATTCAACCACCATGCGGCACCTCCTCAGCCTGGTGGTGAAGTGCTCCTTGCTGGGGTTCAGGCTGCCTGTGTAGGGCTTCATGAGCCAGGGGAACAAGAGGTAGGCTGCGTCACCCAGGATCACTATGGGCATATCCAACTCCCTGACTCCGATGGTGCAGTCAGGGGGAAAAGTGCCAGCGTGCATCTTTCAGAAGAGGCTGGAGTTCCAAAAGATGCGCCTTACCTGACCATCCAACACTGATGTCCATGAAGCATCCCATGAGGGCCTGCAGCACCCTGGAGAAGTACCCCTTTCTGTTGATGAAGTCCGAGGCACAGTGATCAGGGGCTTGGATGGGGATACGCGTGCCTTCTTTGCCCCCCTCAGTTGGGGAAGCCCATGGCAGCAATGCCCTCAATGATGCTTCCCAGAGTGACAACCCTCCATAGCAGCACATGGTTGATGGTCTTCGCTACTTTTATGAGCACGGCCTTGACTGTGGATTTCCCTGCACTGAACTGGTTCCTGACAGCAGTAGCAGTCTGGTGTGGTGATCTTCCACAGGGCAATGGCCACACGCGTCTGCATCGGGATGGCAGGTCACATGTGGGTGACCTATCACCTGAGGGCAGGGGCGAGCCACTCACAGAGCTCAAGGAAGGCGGCCTTCTGCATGTGGAAGTTCTGCAGCCACTGCTGGTCATCCTATTCCTGCAAGACGATCAGTCCCAGCAGTCCGAGCTCGTCTCCTGCTGCCAGAAGCAGCATTCCACAGTGTACAGGCAATTGAGGGGCATGAGCAGAAGCAGAAGCATCGGGAACTGGGGGGGCAGGGACTGCGAGCCACACTGGGGTTCATCCTGCAGGTTCTGGTCCTTGTCCTGCTGGAGCAACATGCGGGCAGTCTGGGACTCCTGTGCCATGAGGCACAGCACGATGCCCACAAGCCTTGCACTGCTTTGCAGCAGCTCTGGCTCCATATTGTGAGTGCCATGGCATCTGCAAGGGCAACCAGAGCACAAGAAGGCACGTGCCCACTGTATCCATTTTGTGTCCCACAAGGGGGGGAGGAAGAAGAGGAGAGGCGTGTGAGATGCGGCCGTAGAGAGGAGCCTCTGAAAACACGTACTGCAGCTTGTCTGACCAAGTAGCCACAGGAAGTATCCACACTCCAGGTGCCCTCCTGAGAGTGCTTCTGGGTGCTCTAAGTCCAAGGCAGGCTCCAGTCAATGTGGACGCACTATTTCAGAATAATTCTAACTAATTTTGGTGCTTCTCCATAGTGGGGACCACTATTTCTATTTTGTTTAATCAGGAGTAGTTTAGTCAATTTCAGTAATTTTGAAATAATTTCCTGGTGTAGCTATGCCCTACATGGGTTGCAGCAGTAAGGTGGGGTTTGAACTAGAGCAGTTTCCTCCATGAAGTTTACACTGCCCTGTAACCTCCAGGGCAGGTTACACTAATGCAGTGTGTCTACATTAAGTGTATGTAACATCTAACTACACTGTTGTAGTTACAGCAACACAAATCTTTCATCTAGATGAGCCTTAATTCACTTCACAGAGCATAAAGAAAAATTGTCTTTAAACTGGTTCACCACTTTTTTATTTGTAAGTTTGCCCATTGTGGAAATACCTGAAAATAGCAGGAAAATAAATATAATGGTTTCACTTTCTGGTTGATAAGTGGAATTTTTTCAAAGAAGCAAGTTCATTTATTTGTTTCAGCCACCTGCTATGTCTTGCCTTTAGCTTGTAAACTCATTGGGATGCCATTTACTGTGTTTGTACAGCATTCTGCAGAGCGGGGCCCCAAACTGGCTGAGACCTCCAGGTGCTACCACAGGATAAATGATAAAACTGAATCCAAAAACAACTGCAGTTTATGGCATGCTTTTGTCACTAATTGAAATTACTAGCCTGTTCCTAGTTTGTAAATTATTTTACTGCTACTTCGATATATAAGCTTGAATGAGGGTAGGTCTCTGCACTCAGATTCAATCTAATCCCTCCTTGCTCAGATGGATGTAAGGCTGGCATGCTCTATAAAGAGTAAAACGACATGCAAATTGGAATTTCCATCCTCTAGAAAATTCCTCTACTGTATTTCAACATTTATTTCTGCCCCAAATTGGGATGAAAAGTTGAAATATTAATTTTTTTCACAGAATATAAAAGTTCAGGAAAAAAATCCCTCAGGAAATGTCAACACATATTGGTTGGAATTCCTGACTCTAGACATTTTCTTTCACCACCTTGAATGGAATGAAATATTTTGTTTCAAGATGATGTGACATTAAACTAAGAGTTTCAGCTATAGTCAGAGGAGAGACCATAATACATCCTACCTGGCCTGGCCCATAAGGAAGAATGGGGCCTGAGGCACCTAAGCTACAATTCCCCTGGCAAGATAAGTTGATGCAATTTACTGTTAAATAAAATAAAATAAAATAAAATAAAATAAAATAACCAAACACTTCAATTTCTCACTGGGAAGATCAAAATAAAAAATGTTGGTGAAATCAAGATTTTCCCTCAGAAAAATTTGGGTTTTACATATATTGAATTTTCTATGGAAAAACATTTTCGTAGAAAATTCTCAACCAGCTCTAATAAAGAGCACTAGCACTCCTGAATGACAGCTAGTTGCTCTTTGGCAGAACGTGTACTTGTGCTAAAACAGTTTATTAATAGCACCTCATCAAAATTAGCAACATTTAAATAACTAAAACTGACAAAGTTTTGTCAGCTCAAACAGCATGCATGAGAAAACATGCGGTTGATATTGTGACAGTTATTGAAAGGCTGCAATCAGTATCAATGACAAAGGGATACAATGATGTTACTTGTGTTGCAATATGTCTAGTAACGTGAAGGTTTCTGTATCATGTTGAAAGGGGAGGGGAGAACTACAATTGAACTTACCCTTCAATCTCTTTTGCCATGAGTCCTTATCACCTGCCATGGGTTCCCTATACCTCCAGTCTGCTAGCGTTCTGTCCCTACATCCCTGTAAAGCTATACTGATCAATGTGGGCATGTCTACACAGGGGAGTTATTTCGAAATAACAAGGCAAGCATCCACACTACCAAGCCTGTTATTTCGAAATAATGGGCTTGTTATTTCAAAATAGTAACTTGTGCTTGTGAAGCGGAATAAGCTTATTTTGAAATAATAACTTATTTCAAAATAACCTAATAGTCTAGACATAGTCAGTAAGACTAATTAAGGATGCAGAGGATTTTTTTTAATTCATTTCCCTAATGCTTTATTCCGTTAACTAAGGAGGCTGTTGGTCAATATATCATTGGTTGCAAGCTCCAAAATGGAAGAAACACAGTTGGACTTTGCAGGGTACTACCAATTGATTAATACAGGGCAGTGACACTAAATCCTGGTCTGAGACTGGAAGAATCATGCGCTTCCCCCAGAGACAGGGAAGGACAAGAGGCCTAACTCAAGAGTATGTGAAGTCAGGTGGATCAGAAAGGGGAGCAGAGGTCTGCAAGGCTTGTAACCAGAATAGCTTCCCTAACAGTAACATAGACCCTAAAGAGGAGGACCTGCATGCGAGTTAAATACTTTCAAGAGTTCACTGTTGGTTTTTAATGCAGTATGGTGCCTTATATAGACTCCCAGCACCCAAAATTGAGTGAAATCCTGGCCCCATTGAAATCAGTGGCAAAACCCCCGTTGATTTCAGAGACTCCAGGATTTCACTTTTAATTTCAAATGATGGAGAATCAAACCTTCCAATTGCTCATCTTATTACTGAGTCTTTGTGCTGGAAAGTCACCTCTGGGTTGTTTATATTCAGCTTATATCAGCTGAGCACAACATACAGAAATTACAAAACCATGCTGTGTATTCAATGACTTCTTATAATTGTAAAGCCTAGCTGATCACCTTGGCCTTATTGAAGACACTGGCTGGCTTCAGCACAATGCACTCAGCTGTTTGAAATTCATGCCACTGTCCAAATAACTTACCTGTCAGTACAGCAGAGATGGACTAGACAGAATAGACATTACCTCCCCTGAAACACAACAGGAATAAAGAGATGTTTTAAGACTAACTGGAGGCTACTTTTGTTTTTTTCACTGTAGGCAAAGAATATTGCACTTACAAAATCGCCACTCTCTATTTTTCATATTTATAGACTTTAGATTCTTGTATCTATTCCGTCATTGCACTGAGTAAGGCTACTTGAATGCATAATGCTCTAGACATGCCTTAGTGTTTGCTGGTTGAGGCCATAGTGTGACTTGCATCCAGCTGCTGCTATCGGGGCCATTTACTCTGGTGGCTATCATGGTTCAGGATGATAATTATAATTATTATATTGCAGTAAGACTTTGAAGCCTCATTCAGGTCAGGCCTACCCACTGTGGTAGGCATGATCCAAATATATAGTAAATTACAGTTTCTGACCCAATAAGTCTAAAATCCATAATGTAATCTGTTGTAAAATGGTATTTAATGTTTGTACACTATGACACCACTGAGAGCATTTCCTAAGCTTTAAGAGTCTAATAAAGATGAATGCACAGGCAAAGGGCCTTCCTTGTACGGCTCCTGGTTCATGTGTAAACCCTCATTCAGTTTTGCCATACTGGGACAAGGATGAGGGCTCCAGCTGGGGGTGCAAACTCCTGGATGGAGTCAGAAATTAGGAGTTTGAGGTTAGGGAGGGGGCTCTAAGCTTGGGCAGGAAGTTGGAGGGGGGCTTGAGGAATCTGGCTGGGGCTGGGGTCTGCGGGGTGAGTCTGAGGATGAAGGTTTTGTGGTACAGAGGAGGGCTGCAGGCTGTGGCAGAGGGAGTTAACCTTTGCTGGAAGAATTTATTGCAGGTTAGACAAACATCTGTCAGGGATGAGCTAGATAATACTTAGTCCTGCCATGAGTGTCAGGGACTGGCCTAAACAACCTGTCAGGATCCCTTCCAGTCCTATGATTCTATTATTCTTGTCTGATGAGCCTTGGAACTGGCATAATCTTTGATTTTGAAATGCAAAGAACCATTAGGCCTTGTTTGCACTTGTGGCAGTATATAGGGCAGTGGTCACCAACCAGTAGATCGGAATCTACCGGTGGATCTTGGAGCCTCTGACACGTTTGGCCAGGAAACTATCAAGTGCTGTCACTTCAGTTACCTCTCCACCCACTGTCATGCTATTCCTACCCTCTGCTTTGGAGCTGCCCCCCTGGGAGCCTCCTGCTTGCTGTGCAGAGTGTAGGAGGGAGGAAAAGGGGGGCACTGATGGCAGGGTGTCCCTCCTCCCCCCATTTCTGTACCTTGTCTCCACAGAGAGAGAAGGGGTAGAGGGAGCTTGGCAATGCAAATCTGTCACACACACTGGGGGTATGTCTACACTACCCCCCTAGTTCGAACTAGGGGGGTAATGTATGCATACCGAACTTGCTAATGAAGCCCGGGATTTGAATTTCCCGGGCTTCATTAGCATAAAGCCGGCTCCGCCATTTTTAAAAGCCGGCTTGTTCGAACCCCATGCCGCGCGACTACACGCGGCACAGGCTAGATAGTTTGAACTATGTAGCCATTCCGATCTATCTGTACGCCTCTCTGTCTTATTCTCTATCTCTTTTTTAATGATTCCTAATATTCTGTTTGTTTGCTTGCTTGCTTGTTTGTTTGTTTTTTGAATGCAGCTGTACACTGAGGCTACGTCTACACTGCAGGTTTCTTGTGCAAGAAGCTTTTTGCAGAAAAGATCTTCCACAAAAACTTCTTGCACAAGAGCGTGTCCATGCTACAAAAACACATCACAAAAGCGATGCGCTTTTGCACAAGAGAGCGTCCAGACTGCATGGATGCCCTTTTGAAAGAAAGTTCTGATAGCTAGTCACAGAATAGCCACTAGAGCACTTGTGCTTTTTCAATTGGCTTTTTATGCAAAAACACCATGTTGCCCATCCATACACACCTTTTTGCACAAGAACTCTTGCGCTAAAAGGAGTTATTCCTTGTAGAAAGAGGAATACCTATACCACAAAGACTCCTCTGTTCTTTTGATTTACTGTAAGTTTACTTGTGCAAAAACTTGCTTTAGGTGTGGACATTCCACAGGTTTTAGCGCAAAAACAGCTGTTTTTGTGCAAAAACCCTGTAGTGTAGACGTAGCTTGAGTGGATGTTTTCAGAGAACTATCCACAATGACTACAAGATCTCTCTCTTGAGTAATTGCATCTAAATTAGTCCCCATTATATTGTATGTATATTTGGGAGCCATTGCTATACATGCCAACTGCTTTCAGGAGTGGTGCAGGGCCAGAGTAAGCCCACCTAAATTCCACTGCTCCACCACCCAGAAGCCATCTCAGTTTAACGGTGCTCAGCCAGAGCCTTCTTCCTGAACCTCTGTCCCAGCCCTGAACCTCCTCCTACACCCAACCTCCTGCCCCTGATGTGAATCCCCCTGCACCCAAACTCCTTCCCAGAGTTTGCACCCTGAAACCCCTTCTGGACCCCAATCTCCTGCCCTGGGCTAAGCCCGGATTCTCTCCTGCAATCCAAACTCCTTTGACCCAAGACCAAAGCCTGCACCCCAACCTTCTACCCCAGCCTGGTTAAAGTGAGTGAGAATGGGGGACCAGGCCCAGTTGAAGGGTTTGTAGGCCCAAGGCAAGACACTGGGAGTGGGGCCCTAGGCCCGGCCAGTGGATGGTGAATTCTCAGCAGTGTGGGGCCCTGAAATCATGGGGTGGGCCCAAGGCAGGACCCTGGATGCAGGGCTTTGGGCCAGACTGGTGGATGGTGAATACTCAGCGGTGCAGAGCCCTGAAAGTGCGGGGCCTAAGGCATTTGCCTTGCTTGCCTTGGCCTAGGCTGGGCCTGTGGGGGATCAATGGGGATGCAGTGAGCAGGGTGAGGCCTCAGAGAAGCGGGGGAAGGAAGCCTGGCAAAGGTATTTGCGTGTGAGGTAGATCTTACATTGCACTTACATTGAAAAAGTGATCTTGTGGTTAAAAAGGTTGGCGACCACTGGTATAGGGTATGTATAACTACCTGCTGCAGTGAAAAACTTCCTGTGGCATGTAGTTACATACATCACTGAAAGACACATGGAGCTGCAGGAGCCATTCCCTGCTGCCAGAGCCGTTGTCTATGGCAGGGAAAGGAAGGCTCAGGCAGCAGAACACCACATTGTTAAAAATAGCAGTGTAGATGTGGGAGGTTCTGCATGGGTGGGTAGAGAACTACACCCTTAGGTTCTGAAAGGTCTTTATTAGTATAAGCTGTGCCTCCCCTTCAACACTGCTATTTATTCCCGTGCTGGGTGGGACATGCAATGTACATACTCTACACAGCTCCCTAAGTGTAGACATAGCCATTGAGTATGTGAAGTGTAACAACGTGGAGGGGTAAACATAGGGTGGAAAGGTGGTGATTGAAGCACAAGCTCGAGACAGGTGTAGTCTGTTCAATTCCAGCTCTAACACACACTTATGTGATTTTGGACCTGTCACTTAAACCTTCAATGCCTCATCTCTGAAGCTGAAACCATAAGAGAGATGCTGTGAGGCTTTACTCAGTGACATTTGCAGGGTGCTTTGAGAATCGTGAGGGGTGTATTTAAATATCTTTGTATCGTTACTGAATATCAGTAACCACTTTAGCAAAATGAAATGCACTGGCAGACCAAGTCCTACATTCAAAGATAACAGGGGTAAAGATCTCAGTGAATCTAACTGAAATCACCCCTCAGAGGGGACTCAGAACCCCTCAGATCTGATTCCGAAGCCTCAAACCTTGAGCGTCCTTTAACTAGTCAATTATAGGAATGATCAACACTTACACAATAAAATAATTTAGAAAAACAGGGATGAATTTTTTTTTTTGAAGAAATGGTCTGATTTGGAACATTCACAGGGACTGAAGAGTGTGCAGCATTTTTAAGAAAAGGCGTATCAGACGCAAAGAACCTTGTGATATCAGAGACACCTTTTAAAGCTCCATTTAATATGAAATAGGATCTTTATCATTGTTCTCTTTGTGGCCTGATGAAATCTGAATATTCGGGTGGAGAGATGCACATGTGCTAGTTAACATTTTTTTCTGAAGCATATTTGTTAGTCCTATTAAAATCTGAAATCTTATCCAGATGAGAGCAACAAAACGGATAAAACTACATTAGAGAGACAAGTTGGGTGAGGAATGAGACTGACACAGACTCTGGAAGGACTGCCTCTATTTCTATTGATAGAACTGCCCATTCCACTCACTCTTGTCCATGTAGGAGGCATGAATAGGAAAGATGGACTAGGCTTCGGGCATCCCTATGGCCCAGCAATCCCAGATGCCAGAATGGCCTTTTGGGGTTTTATGCAGCAAGTACAACCAAGAACAGCCCTTCTGATGCTTTAATTTTTTCCACAGGGAATGACCTGGTGCTAATCAGCCCAAGATTTTGGGAGCACAAATGAGGTTTAAGTTGCACTATGTTTTCTTTGGTTACATCACAGGCTCTGTGTTTTAGACTTTAGCCCCAATTCAGCCAGACTTCTAGTGTACTCTATATGTTATTTAGGTCAAGACACCTACATCCATACTAGACACTTACAACAGTGGCAATTGGACATGAGTATACTTTATTGGTGCCAAAGAGTCTGAAAAATCAAGCAATTAACATGAGTTCCTAAATATCAAAATAGATGTTTAATTTTGAACACCCTCACATCCATATTCTTCACTTCAGTTTCTTCATTTCTAAAGTGAGCATACATAATGCCTGTCTCATAGAAATGGACATGCAGCTTTTTTATATCTTTGAATGGAAGGTGCTTTAGAAGCGCAAATTATAATAATTTGACAGTGGCTGCACACCATATTCTCTTTGTTTATGTAAAATAATTGTGTTTAGCAGTGATTCTTTCTTCCCCTCAGTCTGCCCTCTCAGCCTGGTTATTGTTTTGTTAACTAGCAAATATTACCTCAGATACCTGTGTTACACATAAAGACCACTTTATTATATGATAGTGCCATTTCTGATCTATCTCATGGTGTTGCATAGGTTTAGTTGAGCTACATAGGGATACTCTATTGGAGACAAAATCCATCACACAGTTAAAAGAACAATTATGTTCTTTTGAATTTATTCCTTTGGCCTCATCTCCTTTTCTGTCAATAAATTTTTTTCTGTCCTGTTACAGCAGCACTGCTGAGGGAAAATAAGAGCTTGGTGCAATCCCAAGTAATCAGTTTCATGTTCAGATACAAATGACACAAAACTGATTTGTGTATGGTGTTGGCGTGTGGGAGGGACCCAAGTGAGCTGTAAACCAACTTAGCAGCAAAGGCTGGATAGCAATCTCTCTAGGATAGGATATAATAAATCCTGTATCTTGGCAGGAGGTCAGACCTTGTTGCCCGTGCTAATCCTATGGTTCTATGATTCTAGATCATTCAGTCTATCTTGCTAGGGCAAGATTGTTTCCTGCTGCATATCTATTAGTGCTTTTTAAGTCTGCTTTTAATTGTCTTGTGATTAAACTTTCCGTACATTCCAAGATCTCACTTGTTTGGGAGGTTTTTTCCTTACATTCTTCAGATATTTTTCCTTTCTGAATTTAATTCCATTGTTTGTAATTTTATCTCCTTTTTCTATCTGAAATCATCATTCACCCTTCTTTGGATTTTATGCTAGTGTTTCAAGTATTTATAATATCTACTTTTATCACTTAGATAATTAGTGCATACTTAACTAATTTGTTTTTTTCCTCAGAAATCAATACTCCAGTGCCCAAATTATGTTTTCTGGTAAACTTCCTACCATTTCTCAGTATTTTTCTGACAATTAGGTCCCCAAAACTAAACAATATATTCCAGGTGCTGTTTTATCAGATCTTTACAGAGACGGATTATTACCTCCCTACTTTGTGACATGGTCCTTCTGTGTAAGCAGACGAAAGATGTTTTCTCTTTTGTTGCCGTATTGCATTGCTAATTTACCATGTGCGATTTATTAGCTTTAATTTCTTTGAACATTACAGCTTTTTAGTAATGTTTCAATCAATTCCCGATAAGAAATTGAATAAACAATCAAACCAATTTTCAAATATTTTAAGAGGGCATGTTGTGAAATTTTCTCTACACACACTCCATGATGTTGCTGTCCTCATCAATATGTTTCTAGTACCTCTACTCAGACCCACAAGTTGTTCACACCTGTAGCACACACAAAGAGGGAATCTTCATAGTTGACTAGCTCTGCAGCTCTTCCTTCAGCAACACCTCTGTGCTGAACAAAGTAACAACACTTTGAATGTGTGACCTTCTGCTATTAAATGGCGAGAAAGAATACAGTAATCCTCCCACAGAGAGACAAGAGTAGGTGATTCACAGAAGCCTACTAGGGAGAATCAAGATGAGATTTTTAAATATTCTTTATGAACATCTGAACCCTGTGACCTTTAAGTGCTTTCTGGTTAGTGTGCCAAATTACAACCCTCCTGAAGTACCAATTCTTAGGGTACGTCTAGACTACAGGGTTTTGTCGACAGAAGTTTTGTTGACAGTTACTGTCGACAAAGCTTCTGTCAACAAAGAGCGTCTAGACTACATTCAGTTCTGTCGACAAAGCAAGCTGCTTTGTCAACAAAACTCTGTAGTCTAGACACAACCCTACATGCAATAACACCTTCTGTCGACAGAATTCTGTCGACAGAAGGCGTTATGCCTCGTAAAATGAGGTTTACCAGCATCGACAAAACTGCTGAGTTCTGTCGATGTTAAGTTGACAGAACTCAGCAGTAGTGTAGACGCAGGTATAGTTTTGTTGACAAAAGTCCACCTTTGTCGACAAAACTCTGTAGTCTAGACACACCCTTAGTGTGACCTGAACAGTGTGTATGCACAACCAGACCATCACAGCTACACTTCTTTTCTGTTTTTCGTCTCTGGTCCAGGTCTGTTCCCTTCACTGTTTTTAAACAAGTATCCAGAGTATCAACAGTCTGAGCTTTACAGCATTAATCTGAAAGATGATGAAATCTTACACTATAATGTGAAAGAAACTATTTGCTGTTTCCTGATACAAAGCCCTTTCAGATAAGTGGGAGTCTAACCACTGATTTCAGGAGGTTTGGATCAGTTTCAAAAAGAGCGAAGACTTGTTTCAAACAATGACACTTGAACAGGGATGTAAACCTATTAACCAAACTCTCCTGAACATTTCATTTTTAGTATCTAATTTATCAGTATACATAGTACCTTGCTGCTTAAAGTAGTATAGATAACAACTTCATAACGGAAGACCCTATAAGGATAATGAATGATTGTTGTCATACCTAATACTTATTGTTAATGTGTATTAAAATGTTATAAATGCAGCTAATTTATTTAATGTCAGTTGAAATACCTGGGGAAGTCCTATGAGTGCTGGCTCTAATAGTCTGCCAGAAGACTCCTGTCAGGTAAAAGAGAGATAATGTCCTGAATGCAAGAAACAGCACTAAGACCATATAGGGCATCTAGACTCTGTAGTGGAATGTGGTGGCATGGTCTTAGAAGATACTTAGTGAAGGGAATATAAGAGGCAGAAAGTCTAATGCTACCTAACAAAAACCTGGCAAATCTCTAGCATTTTTAAAATTCAATACTGGTGGTTACTTACCAGTTACTAAACTCTAATTCAGAATTTCCACCAGTTTTAGTTTTTCAC
Organism: Pelodiscus sinensis; assembly: GCF_049634645.1. NCBI lineage: Eukaryota > Metazoa > Chordata > Testudines > Trionychidae > Pelodiscus > Pelodiscus sinensis. The sequence goes on from NC_134723.1 coordinate 16,817,732, forward strand.
ATCAGAATCCAGATTGACAGCAGAACCAGAATTCGAAGTCAGTGTTGTCTTGATATATCGGAAACATTATTTCCCTATAAAGTAGCAACTTGTCTTCAATCAGCAAAACTACAAGGGTCCAAATTAGAGCAACAGAGTCTAAACTTCCAATTTATGTCTTCTCTAACGACATTTTATCTGCCATGTATAAGATGAAATATTCTTATTGATCGTCTTTTAATATGATTTAAATTCTATAAAGAGCACAGGAATTTGATGAAGAGGTTACTTTTCTAAAAGTCTGATTCAGCTATGTTTGTTTGATCATCTTGATGGCTGTACAGACACGTACCAGCATGGTAACAAACACGATTATTCTTTAACCTTTTAAAGTTGTCTACTTCTGTTTTCCTTTTATTTCAGTTGTGTTGGTTTGTTTAATGTTTGTTTATGGTTATTCTGTAGATTTGTGGTGTTATTAAATTTGTATATGGAGATTTGATTTTTGCATATGTGACTATATTTTGGAAATGATCACTAAAAATTCCTATTAAAACCAAATTCCATCAATTTTTAATTCATTTTTATTTGAAGAAATTATCATTTAAATGCTTAAATATTAAATTATGTAAGAGCAAGGAATTTCCCTTTAGGAATGACACAACCCCGCTGAAACAATTGCCTTTGGAAAATGAATTGACTTCAAAGTCATATGAACTGTACTTACCAAATTGTTCTCTGTTCAGTTAGTCTGTTTTCCAGCCCTACTGATTTTACTTAAAAGCTCATATAGCATTGATCAGGTGAAAATTCATGATTAATTATGGGTCTGTCTTTCCTTTGGCTTCTCAGGCCCCAAATAAATTGTTGCAATCAATGTAAATTCTACAGTTTTCCCTAATTGCCTATATCAATTTTGTTTGACTTGTTTGTAACTTGCAAAAGAACTTGTGGGACCAAAACTTTACATCCCAGGATATATATTACCCTACCGTGGATAGCCTCACATAAGAAATTATGCAAATCCAAAGATCTGGTTTTGAATGGTCAGCTGTTTTGTATAGAGTACTTCTATTGCCTTCCCATTCCGAGTTGTCTTTCTATCTTTGCTCTACTCCATTGTGTTCTGTTCTGTTTGTGGAAACTGCCAAGTGAAACTTACTCTGACAAGGTAGTTGCTGGTGCACAAAAAACCCAGATTTCATCAATAGATGTGTGCGAAATGTTTGCAACTAATCCCTTTACCACATGAAAATTGGTCTGGTTTGGGGTTCTACCACATGCTTGAAATGTAGCAGGAACAGTGAAAAAGGGGTTGTAGACATTTAGAGGAAACATGGGCTCACTATCAAATGAACAAGGGCCTAGGTTCGACCAAAATTGGGCACCTCCATGGCTAAAACCACCCAATAATTAGTTTTTGAGGGTTTCTACATGAAATAAGGTGAAAATCGACAACTGCAAATGTGCTTTACTTGGAGCTTCAGGGATAGTCAGAGATAATACTAAAAAAGGGGGATCCTCAGTGGGTTGAGGAGCTGTGGGAAAGGCCGTTTGTACAGGGGGTAACTAAAGAAGGCAAGAAAGTTGTGCTATGTGAGCTGAATCAGCTGCGGGCCATTGACCTTTAATGTAGGGAGGCTATTTTCTGTGGCCCTGCACAAAGCCTGGGCCTGCTCTCATTTCAGGTACAGTTGAGGTGCTAATCAATATTGAATGCAGAATGTAATCAGATAATCAAGTAATAAATAACAGAATTAAACGATTGCGAGTCAGCAACAAACTGGATTATTATAATTTCAGAGAGACAAACCTACCTACAAGAAAAACAATATAAGCGTCTATATTTTTCAGTCAAAAAAAATTAGAATATCTAGAAGTTCATAAACATTTTAAGTTAGGTTGCCATGTCAACTCTCAGTAATGATTATATATCCCCAAATCTCAGAGATTTTTAAAGGATTGTAATATGTCATTGGTAAATGTGATTTTAATATATAATTAAGAGCCAACTATTATGGCAAGTGGCTAATCAGACATCTATTATGCAGTTCTGGATGATGTGTCAGCTAAACCAGCTAAGATAGGTGTGACTGAATATCATGATGAGCAAACTCTTAATTCTTACAGTATAAGGCAGACCTAAAGTCAAACACATTGTAGATGGTCACATGTTTTTCTAGGTCAAACAATCCAGAAAGTAAGCTGTTGTTAAAAGTTATACAAGGACCTAGAAAATACATGTTGATTATTAACTGCCCCTAATCAGTATAGCTAACGGAGTTATTGCGTATCATTTCAAAATATTGATGAGTGCTGTAAAATTAGATTTCATGTACTGAGTTCCTTCAGCTTTAAATATGTCATTTTGGTTCAAATCTTGGTGATACTTTGCAAGAATATGGTTTTATGGTTAAAGGTATTTTCTGGAATGTACAATGGCTATGTTGAGATGTTCTCACCACTAAAGTTTTATGTGTATACCCGAGATTTGGCTGTGTTAGAATAAGATGAATGTTGATGGATAAGTGTACCAGTACCCTATCGTTAAATAAAGGTTTAGATATAAAAGCACCTTCTTTATCTCTAGCTCACTAAATATGGTATGTGAATTCTCTTCAGGAAGGAAAAAAAGAGTTGGACCACTGGATTTCTCATTCTATGGGCAAGATTATTTCTAGCTCTATATGCCTGGGCAACAGAGTGAAGGGCACATTTTGTGCAGGCTCCCTATACCATAGGTTGTGAGTGGAGAAGATTAAGACTACAAAGCTGCTACTCTCCTGCTCTTGCAGAGATGGGGGTAGGGGAGAGGAAGACAGTTCTGCCAGTTACATGATGGGCTGTAAGCTGCCCTAGGCATACACCTGGCACAATTTGCTTCCTTCTCACAGCAACAGGGAGATCAAGAGGAAAATTGACTCTGAATTAATCTGCTTCCCATGTTGTGCTGGAGCAGGACATATATGTGCTGCCCCTGGCTCAAATCAGATTACAAGTGACAACTGAGCCCAATGGCTGCGTCTATAGTGGCAAGATTTTGTGCTTTTTGCGCAAAATCTTGCCGCCTGTCTTCACTGGCCACAAGTATTTGCGCAAGAACATTGATGTTCTACTGTATGAAATCAGTGCTTCTTGCGCAAATACTCTGATGCTCCCACTCAGGGATAAGTCCTCTTGCGCAAGTGTTCTTGCGTAAGAGGCCAGTGTAGACAGGTAACATCAATTTCTTGCGCAAGAAAGCCCGATGGCTAAAATGGCCATCGGAGCTTTCTTGCTCAAAAGAGCGTCTACACTGTCACGGATGCTTTTGCACAAAAGCAAATCTTTTGCACAAAGGCACATGCCAGTATAGATGCTCTCTTGCGCAAATACTTTTAACGGAAAAACTTTTCTATTAAAAGTATTTGCACAAAATCATGCCAGTGTAGACGCAGCCTAAGAGTTTCGCTTATAAAGACTAAACTGATGTCAATCTGATCAAACTGGTTTTTATCCTACCTCCAAGTAAATAAATGCTGCTAATTTATTTGTTTTCCTGATCTATGAAAAAATCGAATCAACCTTTTTAAGATTTACTATGTGACTTTTTTAAACTGTAACAGTCTTTATCACACAGGCACTTTTATATTTTCTGTGCTTTTTTTCCCCCCTGTGTTCGTACATTTTCAAACCAATCATTTTGTGAATTATTTCCCGACATTATATCTTCCTCTTTTTTTTCCCAAAGACTCCATTTACATTAGTTGGAGAACAGTGCTGCTTACAAGAATGTGAAAATAGGTTTCATTTAATTAATGATCTGGAAATAGGGAGACATTACATAGTAAATGAGGTTTATGTATGATAATGTTGGATTTGTCATGTAAAAGATTGCTTCCTTTCAGATCCCTGAAAGGACTAAATTTTGCTTTTGTACAGCTTGTACAATGCTAATAAAAAGAGAACACTCTATGGAAAGTATAACAATAAATGAAATCTATAATTCTAACGAGCAGAAAGAGATGATGTTATTTTAATATACATGTAGATCAGAGCTAGAAAAAAAGCTTTGAAAACCAAGGGTCTCAATCATGGTTTTTCTACAGATTCCACATATAGGGCAGTACATTAGTCCAGTAATTCATGTAGTGTACATAGCATGCTTCCCAGTGCAGTCATGCTGGTAGGCGCATTTGGGTGTGATCCAAGGCTTCCCACATTCCTCACCTCCTACTTGTCCACTAGCACTCACATGTAACTAGGTCCAGCCCAGTTTACTTCCCCCACAGAGTAGCCATAAAGAAACGATGTCCCATCCCCGCATCTCCGGCATAGGCAGTTACCTCAGTATGGGTAGGTAGGGAGGGTAAGGAAGGCAGAGAGTATAGCCCAGACCCTTGTCTGTCCTCAGGAAGGAAGAGATTGAGAGGAAATGGTCTAAACTGAAGAAGTTTTATCCATGTTCTTTCCATTGAGGCAAAAATATGGAAAGCAAATTTTTTAAAAATGCTGTCTTTATCTCTATGTCTAACTAGTCATTGTCAAATCTTGTGATTTTTATCAGAAATCTAATATTTTGTTGTTTTTCCTGAAAGACCCACTTGTTGGATACAAAAGATTGCATGAGAATTTCACCTTTGGGTTTTAAAAAATCAATTTCTCACCCTTATGTTTGCAGAGGCATGCTCGAGAATGCAGTCTGAATGCATCACAAAAGCCCAGATACCAAAAACCAAATAAAAGTAAGCTAAAATTGTTTTTAAAGAAATCTCATGATTTTAATCAATACGGCTATCTACCTCTCTGGGGGTATGTCTACACTGTAAGTTCGAACTAGGGTGGCAGTGTAGACATACCCTGGGTATTTTATGTTTCTCATCACCATGGTATTTGCACACATTCCAAAATTACAAAGAGTTTATGCAAACAGATTTTAGTTCTGTCTTCCTGCAAGCCTCTAGGCCCTGGACATTTATTTTGTATGCCCAGCATGGCTCCATCTACAGTCCAAGGACAATGATTGAAACCGTATCAGCACGATCCTGCCACATCTGAAAAGCGACACAACGGGACTGACTGTATCAATGGCTGTGCAGAGCAGTATGAGTGTGGCTTTTGATGCCCAAGAAGAGTTCATGCACCACTGTACCAACTTTGTCCCTTTTCCTGAACTGAATCCTGATTGTATTTAGATGGAGTTTTAGTTGACCCTTGAGGAATTTCTCAGTCTGGAAGGCTAGATACAGGGTCTAAGCTGGAGAAATTTGTAGCATCAGGTATTGAAATGGGCAGCATAATGGTGGTGTGATATCAGCATAGTAGATTTCCCTCCTCAGAAAAGATACTGATCTCAGTTAATAGGGATGCCAGGCCCAGGAGCCCCAGATTCTTTTCCTGCTCAGGAACGATGGATCAGACAGAGGATAACATGGTTTTCCTGCAGTCCTTCTAGCACTTCCTGTTCTATGAGGGAAGGTATTTAGAGAATGAGGCTACTGTGTTGTTGCATTAGGGATCAGTTGTGTTACTCCTTGTATTACAAGAGAATATCTTGGATGCAGGTGATTTCTAATTCTAGTTCTGCCGAGTGGGAAGGATTGAGTAAAGGCATTCTCTGATAACAAAGCAATTTATAATTGAATGTAGCTCAGTGGACTATAACTAGGTGGAAAAGGGGTGGGGATTCTTGGCTTCCTGCATGGCCACTCCATGCCTCGTGAAACCAGGTTTACCTGTGCCGATCAAGAAAGGCTTCTTTGTCGGCGCGGCGCGTCCAGACTGCCCCGATCTACCGACAAACAGCTGATCGGCAGAGCGGGGCAGCCATTTAAATTTAAATGAAGCCGCGATTATTTTAATCATGGCTTCATTTCCCTCTGCCGATCTGGCTAATCTACATGCCTCCGTCGATGGAGGCATGTAGTCTAGACACACCCGTAGTTTGGTGAGATCTTTTTGAAACTCTTCACAGTCTGCTTTGGTCTTAACTATCTTGAGCAGTTTAGTATCATCTGCAAATTTTGTCACCTCTCTGTTTACTCCTTTCTCCAGATCATTTATAAATAAGTAGAATAGGATTGGTCCCAGGACAGACCTTTGGGGGACACCACTAGTTACTTCTCTCCATTCTGAAAACTTACCATTTTTCCTGCCCTTGTTTCCTGTCTTTTAACCAGTTATCAGTCCATAAGAGTACTTTCCTTCATATCCCATGACAACTTACTTTACTTTAGAGCCTTTGTTGAGGGAACTTGTCAAAGGCTTTCTGGAAACCTACATATACCATATCCACTGGATCTCCCTTGTCCACATGTTTGTTGACCCCTCAAAGAACTCTAGTAGATCAGTAAGCCATGATTTCCCTTTACAGAAACTTTTGTTGACTTTTCCCAACAAATTACAGTATGTTCATCTATATGTCTGACAATTTTATTCTTTACTATAAATTCAACTAATTTGACTGGTACTGACGTTAGAGTTACCAGTCTGGAATTGCCAGGATTACCTCTAGAGCCCCTTTTAAATATTGGCATCACATTAGCTATCTTCCAGGCATTAGGTACAAAAGCTGATTTAAAGAATAGGTTACAAACCACAGTTAATAGTTCCGCAATTTCACATTTGAGTTCTTTCAGAACTCTTGGGTGAATGCCAACTGGTCCTGGTGAATTGTTACTGTTATGTTTATCTATTTGTTACAAAACCTCCTCTAATGACACCTCAATCTGGAACAATTCCTCAGATTTGTCACCTAAAAAGAGTGGCTCATATTTGGGAATCTCCCTAACATCCTCAGCTGTAAAGACTGAATCAAAGAATTCATTTAGTTTCTCTGCAATTACTTTATCATCTTTGAGTGCTCCTTTAGCATCCTGATTGTCCAAGGGCCCCACTGGTTGTTTAGCAGGCTACCTGCTTCTTATGTACTTAAAAACATTTGGTTATCGCTTTTTGAGGTTTTGACTGGCTGTTCTTCAAACTCCCTTTTGGCTATTCTTATTATATTTTTACACTTAATTTGACAGAGTTTATGCTCCTTTTTATTTTCCTCACTAGGATTTGACTTCCACTTGTTAAAGATGTCTTTTTATCTGTCACTGCTTCTTTTACTTGGTTGCTAAGCCATGGTAGCACCTTTTTGGTTTTCTTACTGTATTTTTTAATTTGGTGTATACATTTAATTTGGGCCTCTATTATGGTGTCTTTGAAAAGTTTCCATGCACTTGCAGGGATTTTACTTTTGTCACTGTGCCTTTTAATTTCTGTTTAATTAAACTCCTCATTTTTGTGTAGTTCCCCTTTCTGAAATTAAATGCCACAGTATTGGATTGCTGAGGCGTTTTTCCCATCTGTAGGATGTTAAATTTTATTACATTATGGCCACTATTTACAAGCGGGCCAGTTATATTTATGTGTTGGACCAGATCCTGCACTTCACTTAGGACTAAATCAAGAATTGTCTCTCCCCTTGTGGGTTCCAGAACCAGCTGCTCCAAGAAGTAGTTATTTAAAGTATCAAGAAATTTTATCTCCGCATCAGAGACAATAGGTTTCAAGGAATGATGAGAACCTCATGCTGCAGAAAAGATGCAAAGCAGATATAGAGAGAGAGCTCCATCTGTAGACCCTTTTAAAGCATAAGTAAAGGGTATTCTTTGGAAAGGATTTGCCCTTAGTGGAGGGAAGCACTCTCAGTTCTTTTTTCAAAGTATTTTGTCAAGAAGCCATTTCTGAATCTTAAAACTGAGAGGCAGCATTTCATTCCTGTTCTTTTCTGATGATGTTGCTATCATGATTTTTTAATAGTTTAAAAGTATCATGAAGATTCTGAGCAAAATTATATATTCCTTTAACACATTAGTTCAAGTCAGAGAAATATTTCAAATATTTTCCCACATTAAGTTCAAGGATAAGAAAAAAAGCACTTGAAGATTTGTTCAGTTGATCTGTCCACACTATTTCTAATGGGTATAGCTTAAAGACGTTTCTGTTGTTTTGCTAAATATATTTTGTTTTAATACAAAGAAAATGCATTAATTTAACAGGCTTAAAGTATTGACAAAACCCTTGTTGGTATGGTTTGATTGGGTTTGGTCCTGCTTTGAGCAGGGGTTGGACTAGATGACCTGTTGAGGTCTCTTGCAAACCTAATCTTCTATGATTTTATTATTCCATTTTTAACAGATCGAATTTTCCTCTTTTGTATGTGTGTGCTATAGAAATACATTCCTTCAAAATCTTAAATTATTTATGGTATATTAATTTATGATTTTCTAATTTAAAATAGCTATGCTGTTGATATATACTGTGATTCACTGTATAGCTGTGCTATGGTCTGGTCATGAAAAAATGGTATGTATTCTTTATACACGTTTATTTCATTAGATTATAATACATCACTGTTTTATTAATCAACCAAGACAAGGATTTTCTCATGGTAGAAAGTTCATTTCTTTAACTTTTCTAAATTGTATATCCATGGTAAAAACATCTAATCCACAGGTTTCCCAGCAAACTCATTAATATATACCCATTTCTTTGCAGACCACTATATACCCAGTTTTCCATAGCACATTTATTGGATATTCAGCTGATGTAAATTCACCATAATTTTTGCCATCATAAAACAATTGCTCTTCTGCAGAGCTGGTATGTAGCCAGCTCACTGCACACTGGAACTCATTTTCCATTGGGTTCCAGATTGTGAAAATCAGACTTATGCAGATGAATACAAGATAGATGGAACAAAACAAACAAAACCGTCTACGATTCTGAACTGTAGTGTTCAGCATCCACTTTTAATTCGTTGGGGTTGATTAACCAATTTGTCTTTCAGCTTTATGCCAGACCAGTGTAACTCTAGAGTACAATGATATAAAACTGGAACAACAGTGGTGAACTGGGCTGACGTTATCCAGGTATAAATGACAAGTTGCAAGGCACTGAAGTTGCAAGGTTCTCTGATTTCTACCTTTTTTCAGCTGATTCATTGCTGCCTAGTCTGTTCTCATCTATAGTCTCTCTAGTTCTCAGCAGCTTGGCTAATATATAATCAGGTAGGTACTCTCCACAAATTTTCTTATGTCCAGCAGTTCTCTAAAGGTTTGCTGATTCATGATTTGTGAGTTCAATTGCAGGTGCATATCCTGTTGCTGACCACATTTTTAACAGGTTCATTTTGCAGCAGAAGCTCTGACACATAATCATTAATTAGGTTTGGAAAAATGGAATAATAACTTATTTAAAATCAATTTTCTTCAACAGTACTCTGTGCAATAGCTTTTGAACAGGACTATATTCGTGATAACTTCAAAAGCCACACCATTTGAGTTCTCTCCCTCCATGGCCCATAATAGTTTAGCTTCCTGAGGGCTCTAATGCCTTGGTCTAATTTCAGTTTTTTAATTCATTCTGAAGGTGCTGGATGATGTTAGTGGTCTCTGATATACACAGGAAGTCAGACTCAGTGATCTGGTAGACTCTTCTGACCTTAAATTCTATTTCTCTGATTCCCACATAATTAAATACATTTTGTAAAAATAAAAAATGTTATATTTTTGCTATCCAACACCTCTGGCTATGCCGATTTGCATAAACTTCGATAAAATATTCTTCTGGCATGAAACAAGAATTTCCAAACCAAAAGGCTTTATTTGACAATTAAAAAGATCAAAAGTAAAAGTTGGGGCAGAAGCCAGGACCCATGCTCCATTATACTGTTTTCTTCATCCTCATCGATGATCAGTAGGAAATGGATTTAAGAGTGCCTTAAATTATTTCCCATCATTTACTGGTAATCTAACCAGCATGTACTGTATATACCCTAAGTGCTGATTTTTTTTAAATATAAGAGGAAGAGCAAAGGAACTTTTTATTCTAAGTCATTTCGTAATTTACACATTTTTGTATCAACCCACTTACTAGTGCCATACATAAGTGTTTCCTCTGAACAGATTTAATTTTTAATTTTCCTGAATCAGTGTTAACCAGGAAAAAGGTAATTGTTGTCAAGAGTATTCAAACTGTCAGAATATCATTCAATCTAAAAGCTGTTAGAATCTGTGCAAAAGTAATTACTGAAACTCTATTCAACTGTAATAATAACCTGCCACTGATGACAGCAATTACTGGGAAAGTGTAATAGAAATCAAAGGCGCATTTTTCTCTGACAAGTACATTTCTAACTAAGGTTTACATTGGTTGAATAGTGTTGACAATGATGATGTGCTGTATCACTCTTAATCACGGTTGGCATGATGTTACAGTTTGAACTGTTCACTGTTCGAGGGAGACTAATTGCGTGTTTCATCTGACACTGTCCATGCTTTCTGTACATAGGAGTGTATATTAGAAAGGAACAGAGCTCAAGTGTTGTGCTTCATTGCCTAGCTCACATCCTTTTTAAGTGTAGGGTATAAGTACCTTTGTACTTAAAATAGAGGCTTCTAAATAGAGCTGGGATGAACCAAGGTGAGGTAAACTTTTAGTTCTTTCAAAACACAGAGCTCTGGATAAAGTATAAAATGGAAGGCAACAGGAATCATCCCATTTGACACCTTCAGACTAATGAATGTTCTCATCTGAAATGTCTTCATTTCTGATCAAATCAACTTGAGAGGAAGGATGAGCCCTTAGAGAATGAGACTTACAAAAGCTGTGGTCCTGACATATGCCAGTGAGAGGTGAGTACCAGTGTTTCTCCTGAAGTTAAATAAATAAGGGCCAGGACCTGGTGTAAATTAGCATAACTCCTTTGTCTTTGCTGATGTTACACTGATCTATGCTAGCTGAGGATCTGTTCCTGAGTATCTCATTAAGCGAGTTGGAGAAAAAAGGGTCTGAGCAGCCCTTTCCCTGCAGTGATCACTCCACTTTTAATTCTTTTCATGATCCCATCTCAGAGCTACTTGCGGAGTTCCCTTCACAATGTTCTTCCGAGTTTGAGCATTCATTATAGCAGTGCCCTGTCAAGGTGCCCCTTTAGATGTTCCTCACATGAGTCTCCCAGTAAGGCTTCCTGTTCAGAAGGGAAGCTAATAATAATTGATATTTGGGAGATATCTGTGGACAGTTGCCCAAAGGAGAAGATATGATAGCACTGTCCAATCATTCCCCAACGAGACAAAATGCCACACAGGGAGCTAATTTTAATATGCTCATTTTGCTGATAGTTTTCACTGTCTTTGTCTGTATTAACCAAAGCAGCAAAATGCCAGTTTTGAGGCCTGCATACACAGAAGAGAATGTATACAGTTCTATAGTTAAGCCAACTGAAAGCACTTTTGAAAATAAAAAAATATTTTTGATGGTCAAATTCTCATGCAAGGAACTAGGCCCATTTGACTAAGAGGGGAAGAAATGAAGACAATGATCAATTGGATGGCATTGTGTAGTTAATGATGTTCCTAGTGCAGTGGTTACCAACCAGTAGATTGGGATTTACTGGTAGATCTTGGAGCCTCTGACAGGTGATCCTAACTGGTTTGATGAAGGGGCCATCAAGTCCCAGCACTTCAGGTGCCCCTTTCCCCACTGCTGCACATCTCCTGCCCTTTGGCTTGGAGCTGACCCCCGTCACCCCAGAAGCCTCCCACTTGCTGTGCAGGGCAGGGGAGGGAGAGGTGAAGGGCTGATGTTAAGGTGCCCTCTCCCACCCTGTATCATATCTCCACAGAGCAGAGTGGGGGCACAACAGGGCTTGGGATGGAGTTTGCTGGCCGCTTTTTGGGAGTGGTGCAGGGCCAGGGCAGGGATGAGTCTGCCTTAGCCCCTCTGCACCACCATCCAGGAGCCACCTGAGGTAAGCAGTGCCCAGCTGAATCCCACATCCCAACCGCCTACCCCATTCACGAACCCCTTCCTGCACCCCAAGTCCCTGCTGTAGCCATGAACACCCCTGCATGCAAACACCCTCCCAGAGCCTGCATCTAGAACCTCCTACATCCCAACTGCCTGCCCCAAGCCCCTCTCACACTCCAAATCCCTTCACCCAAGACCAGAGCCTGCACCCCAACCCTCTGCCCCTGCCTGGTGAAAGGGAGAGAGGATGGGGGAGGAAGGGAGGATGGAGTGAGCAGGGGCGGGGCCTCGGAGAAGGGGCACGAAGGAGGCGGGGCAGGGTATTTGGGTTTGAGGTAGATCCTGGATTGCACTTAAATTCAAAAAGCTATCTTGTGCTTTAAAAGTTTGGAGACCACTGGCCTAGTGTAAGAATTCTTTTGTCCTTGATACACTCCTACACTGCCTGGGACCATGTTCACTACACCTAATGGGGTTTTATATAAACATTATACACATTATCACTGCTTGACAGAACCAGAAGACTTTATCCCCTGATTCTCAATGAAAACTTATTGTAGATGTGATTTGGGAGGAAAATCTATGAACACACGAGTAAGCAATCATTTTGGACCACAAAACTGGTCTAGACAGCGGGGCTATTTTGAGATACTGGAGGTATCCCAAAATAGCTATTTCACTTCTTTTACACATGCCCGTTGTTTTGAAATAGATTTTGAAATAATGGGCATGCTATTCCAGCATCCCTGTAATCCTCATTCCATGAAGGTTAAGGGATGTCTCAAAATAGCTTGTTACTTTGAAATTTGGTGCTGTGTAGGCAGCACCAAATTTCACAATAAGCTATTTCAAAATACATTCAAAATAAGCTACGCAAATTGCATAGTGCAAATTGCATAGCATATTCTGAAATAAGGGTGCTAAGTAGATGCACCCTTCAAGACAGGCCTAACTACAGGGCTTCTTGCTACCATATTAAAACAAATACAAACTCCATTTCCTCCTACTGTTTCATTTTTACCATGAACCCTCTTCAGTGAATGAATCCACTGCTGCAGTGAACAATCTTCACTCATCCTAGGTTTATTTTAATGGTCATCATACCACTAAATAACCCACCAGCTGTCTCACCCTCTAATCATAAATGCTATCACCCCTTCTCCCCAGATTTTGCAGCAAAAAAAAGTATCTGAACTGCATAGAAACTATATGCTTCACTTTCAATTCACCATGCTTCTGTTAGGGTGCTGCTACATCTGTCAACTTTACTGATGTGAAGCCTATCCCTGGGAGAGCAATCGGAACCTCCTTCAAATGCTGACTCGGCAATGTGGTGACAGAAACGGAAGCATCAAAACAAACCTCTTTCCCCTTCTCCTTTCCCAGGAAAAGCAGCTATTCAGGGAATTGTGCACATATGTTAAAACATCAAAAAGGGCAGCTTTAGGTGAGTAGTTCTTGGCAAAAAAAGATTAGATGTCAAAGTTAGCAGTTTAGCTGAGAGGACATAAGGGTTAAAACAGGAGCTCAAAGACTGAGCATGTGAGACAGACAGACAAAGGCAATACTGGCCCATCCAAGAACAGTACCTGGGATTCCCAGGCAAGCACTGCATGCACAGACCAGCTCCAGTCCAGCTGATGGCAATGGGTCATGCAAGTCCCACAATGGCATTGCTAGGCCCCCATCTCAGGGGACAGGATGCTTGCTACTGAAATGGCAAGGATGCTGGCAGGACACTAAATCACATTAGTGGAAACTGAGCCCTAAATGACAAGGATTTCACTCCCTTGCCAAGGGATGTTGTGATGTCCAAACCTATAACTGGGTTCAAAAAAGAAGTAGGTACACTCATGGAGGATAGGTCCATCAATGGCTATTAGCCAAGATGGGCAGAGACACAACCCTACTCCATCTTCCAGAAGCTGGGAGGAGAAGTCGGGGGTGGATCACTCCAAAATTGTCCTTTGCTCTACACTGCCCTTGAGCTTTGGTACTGGCCACTGTCAGGGTACGTCTAAACTACATGCCTCTGTCGGCAGAGGCATGTAGATTTGATTGTTCAGCAAAGGCAAATGAAGCCGCGATTTAAATGATCGCGGCTTCATTTACATTTACATGGCTGCCGCGCTGAGCCGACAAACAGCTGATCAGCTGTTTGTCGGCTCGCGCGCTAGTCTGGACGTTCCCCCTGTCGACATCAAAGCCCTTTGTCGGCAGCCCCGGTAAACCTCATTCCATGAGGAATAACGGAGCTGCCGACAAAGGGCTTTGATGTCGACAGGGGGAATATCCAGACTAGCGTGCAAGCCAACAAACAGCTAATCAGCTGTTTGTCGGCTCAGCGCGGCAGCCATGTGAATGTAAATGAAGCCGCGATCATTTAAATCGCGGCTTCATTTGCCTTTGCTGATCTGTCTAATCTACATGCCTCTGCCGACAGAGGCATGTAGTCTAGACACAGCCCCAGAGCCAGCATACAGAGCTAGATGGACCACTGTATGACCCAGTATGGCAGATGCAGTTCTTACATCCTTACCCAGCTATCTCCACTGCTCATCTTAGTCAGCACCAGCACCTCCTCTGCCTCACTCTGGGAGGAGTGGGCTCTGTTCTGCTCCATCCAGCCAGCGTGGTGCTTTTTACTTAGTGTACCTGAGGGTACCACCTAGAATAGCTCTAATGGAGTGGATTATTAATGAACCCTTGCTCTCTTATAATTCACTGATGTCAAAGATAATATAGCTTGCTTAAGGAGTGCATGAACAGGGAATGACAATTTGGCCCATTTAAGTCACACACACTCCAATGGCACTGGGCATTCACATCAGTCTTTAGGAGTAAAACCCATTACCTGCTCTCTATGTTGTTAGGAAGATGAGACTAATAATCACAGGCCAAGAGTGGAGCCAATGCTCAGGAAAGGGAAAACCTGGAAATGGCCGATGGGAAGGATCCCTGCGAGAAGTGTAGTTTCAGGAGTGATTTAAAGACAAAGAAAGAAACTCTTCAGCAGCAGAGCTTGCACTTGATGATCAGGGGACTGGTGGGTAGAACCAGTATGTAAGTGTGTCTATGAATTAGATGCCGCTTTATGGATTGCAGCATGTGACACAGGGGTTAGTATCCGTCCTCAAGGAATGTTGGCTAAGGACTTATAAGCACATTTATAATTGCAAAGAGACATTGAATGGATCCCAGTTCTTCCACCGTTGTTACCTACATCCCTGCCTTTCTGCATCTTCTCTTTCTTTCCTAGACTTCTCTAGTGTGAGTTGCCTAAGACTATGTTTCAATGCACATCCACACATGCACATGCATAGATACAGCATTAGAACAAAAAAGGAAAAACAAATAGATGGAGATGCAAGAGATAGTGGTGGGATCTTTGCAACATCTTTTTGTGTGAAGGTATATTCGGTATATAGATTTCATAGATGGCAGTGGAGTTGACACATAGCAGGTCTGACATCCACTGCGGGCTCCAAGCCAAGGTGTGTGTGGGGAGCAGCTCTGCTTCTCCGGAAGGGGCAGGGCCACCAGTGTAAGGGGCGGGGCCCCTGGCATTCAGTGTTTAGTGCCACCCAAACCACAGTGCACCCTTCCTCCAGCCCTCAGAACCACATGGAGCAGCACTCTGGCGTGCCCATGGCAATTCAAAGGAGCCCAGTGCTCCTGGCCACCACTACAGTAGCAGCAACAGTGACCAGGAGGTTTGGGCCCCTTTGAATTTCTGGGCCCCAGAGCAATTGCTTATGCCCCTCCCCCAACCAGACACAGCGATTTTCATCTGAAAAACCTCCAATAAACATCTGTGTTTAAGGACCTGGGTCTCTCACAGAGCAGTCAATTGTTTGTTCAAGTCCCCTGTTTGTTCTGTATTTAAATGATCAGCTATAGAGGCAGGACTCAAACTCACCATTTGAACTCAAAGGTCACATGGGCCCCAGGCTAAATGTCTTGTATTGAGAAAAAGGAACTCGTGTTCTTTATGAAGGGGAGTTTGTTCCTCAAATGGTAGCAAGCAAAAATGGGCCAGTGTGTAGGGAGCTAACCTGGAACTTGGAAGAACAGGCTTATGTTCCCTGCTCTGCTACAGATTTTGTGCATGACCTTGGTGAATTCACTTAGAATCTCTGTGTCCCAGTTCCTCATCTGTAAAATAGGGCAGTGTTTCTCTATGTCAAAGGGGAGTTGTATAGATAAATACAGTGAAGACTGTGGGCTGTTCAGACACTATGGTACTGGGCACTGTGTAAGTATGATAGATAATAGGAATAAAGTGTTGACTTACCAACTCAAACACTTATTATGATGACTTGTCTTAGTGACTTTGTGGCCTTCTCCTAGGGCACTATATGATCATGTTGGTTTCCTTTGAGCTGAGCAGACAAATGGGCTTTTTAGCCATTCTGATCTGAAGTGATCTGCCTTATGGGTGGAAAAATCCCTTTAATGCACTTGGTAGAGCTTCACTTTATATCCTCTGGAGCCCTGCTCTGACACTGGGCTCTGGGAAGAGGCTGAGGACTCATGCAGGTTTGCTCTCAAGCACGCACACAAGTACAAAGCTAACACAAAGGTGAGAACCCTGCTTACTGTCTGGATTTGCTCACCACACTTGGTTGTCTCCTTAACATGAAGCATATTTTGGCCCTTTTGTTAAGATCAAAGGTAATCTCCTTTTCCTATCCCATAATATCTTTCTGAATTGGGGATTCTACATAGTTCTAGCAGGGGGTAGTACTTAGCAGTCTAACATATAATTTCCAGCATCTTAACTATTTGTGTTCTGCAGTATGTTTTGCATCTTGTATTTTCCCCCCATCTCCTCCCCCTTGCTTTTCCCTAGATTGTTGATAACAGCACCAGGCCTGCAAGATTTCCTCCGACCATGGAGACGTGATAACCATTGGACATGCCTAACTGGATGTTCTCACAATCTCTCATATGCCACCCTTCTTCTCCCCCCCTCCCCCCCCAAAAAATAATAAGAATAGCAATTAATAATCCCACAGTAACCACCTAAAAGCAAGGGGTGGGGTGGAGAATGTAAAATCAGTTTCAATGGAAGTAGAGATCAGTTACATTTCAAGCATGCACAAGAATAAATGACAACAGGCTGTGTGTTCTGCATGGCTGGGAAGAGCATCGCTGCCTTAAAGTACCTTCCAAAGGCAGATTTCCACAACTGGTTGTACCCAGGAAGGGGGCTTTCCCTCTGGCATGCTGAACTTCAGACTGTCAAGAGTAATATATAACATTCCTGCTGTATTTCATAAACATAATCTCAATATATTTAAAGCCAGACTCAGCCTAAATTACTTTCAGTGGTGTTTGAAAAATTTTCTGTCATATCCCAAAGGCTAATGCAAACATAATAGGAAAATATTACGCTGAATTCTACTCACACTTATATTCTATTCAGCCCATGCAGACTGGAAGGAATAGAAGCAGGGTACACTTGTTTTAGCAATGAAAAAGCAGGGTATGCTGAGGGCCCACTCCAGAAACCTCTGCATCGTGCAGCACACTGAATAATTTCACTTTCTTGAATATAACAACTGTCTTCAGAGAAAGCAACTTTCATGTTTGATCTCTGTGACTAAGCTACAGGATCTCACCTCTGAGAAGTAGCCCCATTTAAGAGTTTGATCCAAAGCCCTTTAAAGTCAGAGGAAAAAAAACCATTAACTTGCTGGGCTTTGGATTAGCCCCTAATTGCAAACTCATCCTGGGTGGCAATTCATTGGTCAGATGGGTTACATGACTTTAGCTCTTGGAGCATGTCTACACTAGAAAATTAATTCAAAATAACTAAATAAAATAATAACTCCCAAAATAACTATTTCAAAATAAGCTTATCCCCCGAGGAAAGCAGGAGTACAGATTTCGAAATAACCAGCCCATTATTTCAAAATAACAAGCTTGATAGTGTGGATGCTCGGTTTACTATTTTGAAAAAAGGGGGGTATTTCAAAATAACTCCTTAGTGTAGACCATTGCTTGGTGTTCTATGCCTTACCTGTCACCTGCAAACAATATACCATTATTCTGTGTTAGCAATTCTCTTTCATCACAGGCTTAGCCAGGAATTTCATCATTGATCTTCTACTGCCCATAGCTTACAGAGGTCCAGCCTGGATGCACTGTGGGCATTAGTGGGAACCCAAGAGCTACAGAAACTTCACATATTAGGCACATATCTGGTTGTGATCACCAGGATGAATGTAGATGCTGGAAGTGTAATGTTTAAATGTTGTCAGGCATCCAAGCTAAAGAATAATTTAAAATCACAAAAAGAGCCATAAATCATAGCAACATAGTTTAATTTTTATTAAAATTGGCAGAATGTTTCTAAATAGAACTAATAATGTATGCAAGTATGTACTCTAAATAGTACTGTTTTGGAAAGTTTGGGAATTCATTAGGATTAAGTGATATATTTTATGTATTTTCCCATACTTTTTTTTGTCTTTGGATAAAGCAAAAGTATGCAGTCACATGACAGTATGAGTTTGTTTGTACCACATAATATATCAAAGTATGTTGTTATTTGTAAAAGGATTAATTTGAGAAAAGGGTTTCTGTCTGCTATTTTTTTTTTTTGAAGTTATGAGGATAAGACCTCAACCACCCAATTATATGGCCAGAGATTTAAGTCTAAAGCACACATTGTACAACTGCAATCATCTTCTTATTATCACTAAATACATTGACAGTACATGTAAATTACTTATATAATCTTTAGCAGGAGGGATATAAAACATCTTGTATGACTGTATCACTTGAATAACAAAGTACAAGCATGTACTCTTATGTAATATCTACATATAACTATGAGCTACTCAGTATTTAAAGCAACACACCCTTCAAGATATAGCTACTCATAAAATACTCCCAGTAGTTGAAACACTTCTAGTCCCCCTTAGAAGCTGTCTGATGTGATCGATATTCTGTTGCTGAACTCATCACTGCCACAGTTGCGTGCATCACAGCACATCAAATCTTCCCTGTGACATTTGCATCTCCCTGTTGAACAGATATGCTCACAGCCACAATGCAAAGGTGAGATAGCTTCTGGAATAGGTGACAGCACCATCATTTTAGGTACAAGATATCCCATGCTAACAGTCACCCATCCATTGTTGACAGGGGACACTTGAAGACACTGAATTGTGTGGTTCCATGTGTATGAGTGAGAATGGTCACATTTCAGATGCTGCCTGAAGGAGGTGATTGTCAGTAGAAGTTTCTCACATACTTTGTTCTCAGCAAACAATGTATGCATACATTATGTGGAGATACTTCTCACTGCAGCATAATCAAGATACCAGGATTGTTTCTGAGATGGGAAGAAATCACATTTCTTTTGCACAAAGATAGGTGGAAAATGAGCAGTGTTAAGAACATAAGAACATAGGAACTGGTCAGACTAACGGTCCATCCAGTCCAGTATCCTGTCTGCTGACAGTGGCCAATAGCAGATGTCCCAGAAGGAGGGAATACAACAGGTACGTGATCCTTCCCCTGTCACCCACCTCCAGAGAAACAGAGGCCAGGGACACCATTCCTATCCATCCTGGCTAACACCCATTGATGGACCTAACCTCCATGAATCTATCTCTTTTCTGAACCTTGTTAAAGTCCTAGACTTCACCACATCCTCTGGCAAGGAGTTCCACAGGTTGACTGTGAGCTGAGTGAAGAAAAACTTCCTTTTGTTTGTTTTAAACCTGCTGCCTATTAATTTCATTTGGTGACCCCTAGTTCTTATATTGTGAGAATAAGTAAATAATTTCTCCTTATTCACTTTTTCCACACCACTCATGATTTTATAGATCTCTATTATATCCCCCCTTAGTTTCCTCTTTTCTAAGCTGAAAAGTCCAAGTCTTTTTAATCTCTCTTCATATGGGACTCATTCCAAACCCCTGTTTTCACACAGAATGTATCTCATTAGCCTTCTGTTGAGCAGATGAACATACAGCTCCACACCCGAACAACCCAGAGCTATGAGCCTTTCACTTTGATTCTACAAAGTGGTGCCATTCTGAGCAAGACATGGACTGCCAACAGGTGCAAGTGACCTACAAGGCATGCAGAAGCATTTCTGTTTAAAGGTGTACTTTCAAAGTGCACTAATGTCCTTAGACAAGTCAGATGTTCTGGGGAACGTGTATGCTAGGAGAAGGCCGGGGATATCATTTGTGGTGTAAACTGGGGGTTATGGGTAAGTGGCTCCTGAGAGACAGTTCCCTTCCTCTTGCAGCAAATGACCTGTGTTTAATTTGAAAGTACTAAGAAATACAGGGCCAGATTGGCTTGCACACTCTGTAGCAACTGAAAACCCCAAATCATGCCTGGAGCACAGGTGTGGAGTCTTTGGTGACGAGACCCTCCCTTTTCCACAATCTCCTTTTACAATGGGACACACTACTCACTCCAGCAGAGTTTTAGGCACAGATAGCATTGATGAAGTAGCATGCTATGATGAGAGGGGTCACTGAATGGAGAATGAGTATACTCACTGGCTACATCTACATTGTGCATTTTTGCTCAAGAAGATATGCAAATGAGGTACAGCAATGAAACTACCGGTAGTTCGAATTAGAAAGCCTAATTCGAACTACCTACTCCATGCCGCGTGTAGCAGCGGGCACGGAGTCCGCACTAACAGGGATTTTAAAATGGCGGTGCCCGGCAAGATGCAAATGAAGCCCGGGATATTTAAATCCCGGGCTTCATTTGCAACTTCGAATGACTACATTAACCACCCTAGTTCGAACTAGGGTGGTAGTGTAGACATACCCTAAGTTACTGCATCTAAGCATGTGTAGTGCTACCTGATTTCAGGCAGGTCAGATT
The DNA here is from genome assembly GCF_049634645.1 of Pelodiscus sinensis. Taxonomy (NCBI): domain Eukaryota; kingdom Metazoa; phylum Chordata; order Testudines; family Trionychidae; genus Pelodiscus; species Pelodiscus sinensis. Next base: position 16,838,360 of record NC_134723.1, read on the forward strand.
TTCAGACTGGGGCATGAAATGTCAGAATTCTTCTTGAGAAGACTGTGGTGGGGGAATCTACCCCGCACTGACCCTTTTAGGGTAAAACCCAGCCCTGGGAGAGGGTTGAGAGCAAACAGCTACAGCTCAAGCAGATACTGCCAGTTAGGGCTCAGCTGGGGGATGTATAACTAAGGGCTCTGGGAGGGAAGTAAGAACAGACTTACTCTTGCTCTAGCTGAGGAGCAGGAGGGATCTAGCTGCCAAGAAAGCTGGAGGCTTCCTGACTTAGAGCAGGGCTGGGGGAAAAGCAGGCAGAGCTGGGGAAGTTCTGGCCAAGCAAGCTCCCAGGCTGCAGGGCCTGAAACAAGGCTTGAGAGTATTAAGGGGCATAGCCAGGGGAGGCAAAGGCAGCAGGTCCGCACCTCCTTGCCAATGATGAGTGGCCATTTCAGACTGCAGTTTGCCTCAGTGGCAGGGGCTAGCTGAAGACTGGCAGTGGGTCACTGAGGCAAGGTGGGCATTGGAGTATCACTGGGAAGGGAGGACCCCAGAGTACAGATAATCCACCCACCAGAAGCAGGACAGAGAGAAAACTGTAGTGGGCACTGCCAGACAGCAGTATCCTGAAGGGGACACCGTGGTCTGGGAGCAACACGGGTCCAGAACTGGAATGTGGAGTGAGAACATGGGGAGACACCAGCCAGAGTGAGGCACCCTGGTGATGAGCTAATTCCCAGTGCTACAGGAAGGAGGCACTGTGGCAATGAGAACACCCCATGACAATGACCAATGACCAAAGAACAGAACAAGGAATAGCCCTTATTGCCAAAATACAGAAGAGATGTAATGTAAACATCACTTCCCTCAGGCTACGTCTACACTGCAGTGCTATTTCGAGATACCAGAAGTATCCCAAAATAGCTATTCTATGTCTTTTGAGCACTATTTCAAAATATAATGGGCTCACTATTCTGACATCCCTGTAAACCTCGTTCCACGAGGTGTAAGGGACATTTCAGAATAGCAATTTATTTCAAAATAAGTGCTGTGTAGACAGTGCCAAATTTCAAAATAAGCTATTTCAAAATTATCTTAAAATAAGCTTCATAATTTGCATAACTCAAATTGTGTAGCTTATTTCGATCTATGGGTGCAGTGTAGAGGCACTCTCAGTGAAGCCAGACTCATTCCTGAGTCCTTCCTTGAGGAGGTAGGAGCAGGCTACAATTACTACAGACTGGCAAGGCCAAGAATGAACTAAAACATCAGGGGGGCAGTGTTCTCCATACAGTCTTACCTTGCCAGCTAGCTTGACTTGCTCCCCCATGAAGTCAATGATTAATTAATGGTGCTCCATGTAATCCTGCTCGGAAACCACTATGCCACTATACTCAGAGCCTCCGCACAGAAAATGACTCAGACAGTTGAAGTCAAGGAGGCACTTTATGACAATCACAGCCGGGCCATTGGAGAAACTCGTTGTCCTGGGAGGCCTTATTGCTTGTTTTGGAGGGACTGTGACATGTGGAGCAAGATGTTAGGCCATTATGACATTAGCAGGTCAAACGCCAACAGCTAACTACATCTCTCCAAGTGTGTCAAGTTCATTTACACTATAACCAACTGTGTCAACAAATACAAAACAACATTGATGCATCTCAGGTCAAAATAGTGGTACATGTTGGACTATGTAATTGTACAGCCTAAAGATATTAAAAATGTGCATGTTACTCACTCTTGGAGAGGCACCAAATAGGGTCTTATAGTTTTTGAGATGCCTGTAAGATACCTCAATGAAAATGACCCTGGAATAGACCAGCTACTGGAGATCATGCACTCATCACATACAAGTCCTACATCATGGACAACAAAACAGCAAAGAAGGAGGCAAGGTCATGCCAAACACACACTACACAGTACTGGGCAGAGCACTTTGGTAATCTCCTGAACTGTCAATCCACTATATCCGACAAAGCTATTGGCTCTCTCCCGTGGCATCTTATCCTGGAGGAGTTGTCCATGGACCCTTCTCTAGATGAAGTTACTAAAGCCATCAAGCAGCTGTCCACAGACAAATCTCCAGTTTCTGATGGTATCTAAAATGTACAGATATGGAGGTATCCCCATGAACAGAAATATCGCCAGCCTTTTCAAACTATATGAAAGCAGGGTACTGTTTCCTAGGCGTATAAAGATACTTCCATAATTCATCTATACGAAAGCAAGGGAAGCATATCTAGCTATGACACACATGGCAGATTCTCGCAGGTATATACAGTAGGAAAGATCCTTGCATAGGTTCTGCTCAACAGGCTTATTGCTAGCCTAGTGGACTTGGGTGTACCCAGAGTCACAGTGGGGCTTTTGTACTTCCTGTGGCACCGTGGATATGTCTTTTGCAGCCTGGGAAATCTAAGACAAGGCTCATGAGCAGAACAAGGACCCATACACGGTGTTATCTGACCTGCCCAAGGCCTCCAACACAGTGAATTGCGAGGGCCTGTAGAAATTCCTTTGTAAATTTGGCTGCCAGGAGAAGACAGTTGTGTTATCTGCTTATTTCATGATGGCAGGATGGACAGGGTGATGCATCAGGAGCCTTCGCTGTCATCAGTGGCATCAAATAAGGATCCAGTCCTTTTTGCCATTGTTTTTTCAGCCATGGCCTTTGTTTTTCATTCCAGGGCTTTAATAGAGGTGTGCAAAGTAGGATACCAATATCTGCTTGCTGTCATGATGAAATGCTCACACATGGTGAATTTGCTATTACTGTCAAGGCTGAGCATGCACTCCTTAACCAGGAAAAACTACCCATTCCAGACATGAAAAACAGGGCCATATTTGTCATAGTTTATTGCCATTTGCTTATGTGGACCCAAAACTTTAGCTGATGTAAATTGGTGCACCTTTTGTTTACTTCAGTAAAGAGATACCATGTTACAGCAGTTAAATATCTGCCCAAAAACATAAAGTAGCAGAGGTTCATATTTCACAGCCTTCTTTAGAGATTTCAGTGGTTTGATGCTACAGACTGAAGAGGAATAAGAAGAGAAGGAATTAAATGGCTTAACATACCTTTTGTATACATCATTAGGTTTCCAGCACTCAAGTATACACTATATATTGTGGAAGTTAGATACGATACTAGTAAGCTATAACTCAAGCAACATCAACAACACATTTTCTCTTCTCGGATTTTTCACTTATTCTGCTGAGGTAGGCAGCCCTACAAACTTTAGTTCATCTTTCCCGGGAGTAACTCCATCACTGGATTTCTTTGCTTTTATACTAACTTTACATTTGGTCAAACTGAAAACCTACTAAGTAGCAGAATCTGGTTTATAAATGCATCATTACCATTTTTAGTTTGTGTGACTATCCCAAATGGACAATCGTACAGAAAATGGTATATTTAGGCCAGTTATGAGATTTCAGTGTGTGGCAGTAAGGACAACATCTGCCTTGCATATTTGTTCTTGCCTACATAATCATGCATAGCTTTCTATTGTTCCAAGAGTTGCTCAAGCATATAATAGAGTTTCAATGAGTTCAAACCTCCTGGTTTAGATGATATTTTAGTGAGTTGTTTTCCTGTCACAATGTGGATGAGATTTTTTTGAGCTTAGTCAGACCAAGGAAAGCACAGGGTAAGAGTAAATAGTAAGCAAATTATTTCCTTGAATAGTAAGTGCCAAATATATTGTTATAACGCAATTAGTATTCTATAAGAAGTAAAAATAAGAGTGAATGTTAAGGTGGGTAATAAATAGGTTATAAGGGAGACTACAACAACTACACTGAAAGATGAACTGTCAGGCTTGGGGGAGGTTGCTAGTGGAGTTCTTCAAGCATCAATCTTAATCGTAGTTAATGACCTTGGCACAAAAAGTGGGAGTGTGCTAATAGCATTCGTAGATGACATGAAGTTGGGAGGTATTGCTAATATGTAGGAGGACAGGAATATCACACAAGATGATTTGGGCAACCTTGGAAGCAAGTAATAGAAATAGGATGAAATTTAATAGTGAAAGTCATTCGTATAGGGACTAAGAACAAGAATTTTTGCTATATGCTGTGATGCATATCAGTTGACAGCAACAGAGGAGGAGAAAGACCTGGGTGTATTGCTCAATCACGGGATGATTACCAGCCCCCAGTGTGATGTTGCCATGAAAAAGTCTAATGCATTCCCAGGATACATCATGAGAGATATTTTCAGCAATGATAAGGAAATCTCATTACTGGTATTCAAAGCACTTGTTAGACCTCATCTAGAATACAGTGTGCAATTTGGTTTTTCTGTGCTGAAGAAATATATTAATTCATATTGGACCAGATGCAGAGAAGAGCTACGAGATTGATTATAAGGAATGGAGAACCTGTTTTAAAACTAGAGACATAAGGAATAGGGCTTGTTTAGTTTAACAAAATGAAGGCTGAGGAGAGTTACGACTGGTCTCTATAAATACATCAGAGGGATAAACACCAAGCATGGAGAGGAGTTATTTAGGTTAAGGGCCAATGTTGGCACAAAAGAATATTTATATAAACTGGCCATCAACAAGTATGTGGCTTGAAATTAAATGAATATTTCTCATCATCAGAGAAATGACATTCTGGAAAACCCTGCTGGGGTATATTCTATCTTGTTGCAAGAATGATCTTGATAAGTTTAAAGATGGAATGATATGATGAGATTACCTACCTTGGCATATGACCCATCTGTGACTGCTATCAGCAAATATTTCCTGTGGCAGAGATGAGCCACTAGATGGGAAAAGCTTTGAATTACCACGACAAATTATTTCCCAGATGTCTGGCTTGTGGGTCTTTCCCACATACTCAGCATCTAACTATTTGGAGTCAGGAAGGAATCTCCTCCTCCCGCCCCAGGTCAGATTGGTAGAAACTTTGAGGATTTTTTTTAACTTCTTCCACTTCATAGGTCACAGGACACTTCGAGTATGTCTACACAGCAAAGTTATTTAGATATAACAGCCGTTATTTCAAAATAACTTTACTAGCATCTACACAGCCAAACCGCTATTTCGAAATTAATTGAAATAGTGGAGCGCTTATTTTGAATTTCATAAACCTCATTCCACGAGGAATAACACTAAATTCTAAATAGCTATTTTGAAATAAGTGCTGTGTAGACACTTATATCGAAATAGGGGGCCTCCAGCCTTCCCAGGGTGCCCTGGTGGCCACTCCAGCCTCAACCAAGAACACTCCTCTCTCTCCCCGCTCCCTGGAGCCCTTCACAGGGTTGACTCTGGCCACAGTGCCTGTGCCAGCTCCAAGCCTGCCAGCCCAGAGCCAGCAGTCACTGCCCTAATCCAGTGGCCCCAAAACATGAGCCAGCAAGCAACTGGTAGCCAGCCCTCCACCACTCCCCAGAGCAGTCTGCCAGCTCCCAGGAGCCTGACAGGGCCCAGAGAAGGTGAGCGCCTTCCTGGTCCAGGGTGGAGATCATGGACCTTATTCAGGTTTGGGGGGGATGCCCCCAACGTCCATGATCTCTGCACTAGATGGAGGAACATGACCGTCTATGGCAGGAGAGCTGCCAGCCTGGCCACCAAAGGCCACAAGCAAACCCAGGAGCAGGTTTACATGACAACCAGGTTGGTCCAGCGACACCCCCAACCCTGAGCTTCCCCTCCCACTTCTTCCCCTTACTTCCCCCTTCCAGCTCCCTCCTCCCAGGTTTCTCCCTCCTCTCTCCCACCCTCTCTTCTCCCCTCTCCTGCCTCCTTTCCCCAGTCTCACCAGAGTTTCATTCCCAACCACCCCCAGTTTTGTTAAATAAAGAGAGTTTGTGTTCATGAAAATACATGTATTTTATTTGACATCAGGAAGGGGGTTTAGGGAGGGCTAAGTGGAAGGACATGAGGGAGGAATGAGGCACAAGCCCTCAGTGGGGCAGACCAGATAGGCTCTTAGTGCTCCTCAGGGTGGAAGCTCTCCTGCAGGGCCTCCTGGATACTGATAGACCCTGGATGGACCTCCCGGATGGCAGCCTGCAGCAACGCACCCACAAGAAGCACCAGAGTGCCCGGGGGTAGCTCTGGTTCCATGTTGCATAGAATAGTGGTGTCCTGAGTAAGGGCAACCAGAGCACACAGAGACAAATGCTTTGCTGTCCCTCATCGAGGTAGGCAAGCAAGAAGGGAAAGCTGAGAACCTGCTGTTCGGGGGCGTCCCTTTAAGCACAGGCCTCAGATAGCCTCAGGCAACAGCCACACAAAGTAACTCCTGACCTGATGCCCTGCCAGACATGGCTCCAGCAGGTCTTAAATGTGATTCAGCGTCCACTCAGTGTGGACGGGCTATTTTCAAATGGCAAAACGCTATTTTGAAATGCATTTTGTGTATAGATGCATTATTTCGAAATAACTTATTTTGAATTAACTATTTCGAGATAAGATAGTTCGAAATAACTCTATAGTGTAGACATAACCTTCCTGGTTTGAAATAGAATAAATGGTGGATTCTCTGTAACTTGAAGACTTTAAATCAGCATTTGAGAACTTCAGTATCTCAGCCAGAGATCCTGGATAAAGACCTGGATATCCACAGAACTCCACCTCATATCCACGGATAGTGGAGCGGAAACCCACACAAGGTTCTCCTCCCCCACCCAGTTTCTAAGCAGGGAGGGCACCACAGCAGGCCCCTTCACTGCCAGCAGGGAAAGGATGCAAGCTAAATCTCCCTGCAGGAGGGGCCAACTGCCTGCCCAGCCCGCCTCACAGCTCATCCCTGCCTGGTGAGCCCCACTCCCGGGTTGCCCCTTACTCCCGGTCCTTGCTTTCATGATACCTGCCTCTTTCCTGCACAATTCTGTCCCCTCCTGCCTTACCTCTGCTCCCTCCCTCCCACACTCCAGATGGTTCACTGTGCAGATGCAAGTAAAATTCAGAGCACAGATTGTGGGTTAGATGATGTGTTGAGCCTGGAGGATGCAGATCAGATGCGGGTCCCCATTTTTGTATCCACACAGTGCTCTAGCCATCCGCCCTCTGTTACGGGAGTAGATAGATGATGTTCAGTGGCTTGTGATTTGCAGAAGAGCAGTCTAGATCATATATGATGGTTTCTTATGGCCTTGAAGTCAATGTGCCTACAAGCTCAGTAAGTGGCCTAAACTCTGAATCAAAACTAAGTATCATTTGTCTCTAAATCTCAGGATCACTCTGAGTACATTGCTTATATATAATTTGACACTTACTATCCTTAGTACTCCAAAAGAGTGCCTGATTCTAGTAAGACTTTTTTGTTTGTTTGTTTGTTTGTTTGTTTGTTTTGTCAACAGGTCAGCTACTTCATTCTTAAGTTTTTTCACAACACTTGGATGAATATTCTCATGTCCCAGTAAATAGCAGCTTCTAGTACCTTCATATAAGTTACAGTATCTCCTCTCAGAACATGCCAGTATCTCAACGATGGAAAGACCAGGAGGAAAAAATAAAGGAAAATAAAGGAAAACAAACAAACAATCCTCCGAAATGGAAATTGCCAAATTTGCTTCAGCTGAGTCAAGGGTCATTTTTTCACACTGTTAGCTTCTACAACACTATAAAACAGAAAACCATCTATTTAGTTAGAAAACTAGGTTTTTATTGCTTTCAGAGTAATTTCCATAAAGGCTAAACCATAATAATCAGTGAATCAGTGAAATAACCCCAACTGTTTGAGTGCCATTAGGCACAGGAAGCTAAATTCAGAGATTCAACATTTACAGTTGTTGCTGCTTCTTGAAACGATTTCTCTACAATCATCCTCTGATATTTTGGTTGATTAATTCTTTAATTTTTGTAATATGAAGTATTTTATGTGTGGATTGTTAAATTAAATGAATAGTTTAATGAAACTGGTTGGAGCTAATCAATTGATTCAAATTGGAGGGAGGCTGTGTATTTAAGCCATGGCACTAATGATAGGTTAAAAGCTACAGCTGCTACACCTCTATTAATAATAGAATTCAGGAACAGCTAGTTCATGAGCAACTTGGACACAGATATCACAGCTTTGTAGACAGGAATGGACTGGCCCTCTTAAGATATTGTTATCAGCAATCAGCCAGAACTATACAGACTCTAGCAAAGGACCAGATTACATACATACACACACACACACACACACACACACGCTTGTGCAAGGGGTTGCCAGAATTTCCATGGCACACAATGCCAGCTTCTTCTCCCATCTACCTAGGGGCCTCAGAAGAGGATGGAGGCACACAGGGAGAGAGGAGCTGAGTGAGAGCAGTCCATGGCTCCTTTCCCAACCCCTGCACACTAGTCAGTACACAAGGGTAGATACGTTGCACTCTCTTTGGCTATGTCTAGACTGCATCCCTCTGTCGACAGAGGGATGCAATTCAAGCACTTCGAAAGTGCAAATGAAGCCGGGATTTAAATATCCCATGTTTCATTTGCATAAACATGGCCACCACTTTTTTTTGAAACAGAGCTTTTTTGAAAAAACTGACAGTCTAGATGCAGATCTGTCAAAAATAAACCCTTTTTCGACAGATCTTGTATTCTTCAAATAGAGTTTATTCCAAGGGTTTATTTTCAACAGATCCACGTCTAGACTGCCGTTTGTTTTTGTTTGTTTGTTTGTTTCGAAAAACCTGCATGTTGAAAAAAGCGGTGGCCATGTTTATGCAAATGAAGCATGGGATATTTAAATCCTGGCTTCATTTGCACATTTGAAGTACTTGATTTGCATCCCTCTGTCAACAGAGGGATGCAGTCTAGACGTAGCCTTAATGAGCAGTGTACACTGGGCGGCAGCTGCCAGGAGGAATACTTGTTCAGTCAGCTAGAATTTCTCCAGGGCACTCCAGCTACAGAGTACATTCTCCAGTTCATCTCCTGCTGTCTAGGACATAATCTACCTCAAAAGTTAATAGTGTAATGAGAAATGCTGGGTGTCATATTCCTGTGCATATGGAATTTTAAAACATGTATACCTGTTCACATTTAGTTTAATGTCATATGCCAGGTGGTACTAACAGTTTTGAAACAGAACTCGTTGTTGGCTTTAATAGGAAGTACTGCTTCACAATAAATAGCACAATATACCCCTTACCATTTTTAAATGCCCTGTGAGCCTTTTTAAATGCAGCTTTGGTTGAAAGCTACATATGAAGGAGATGAGACCCAATCCTGCTCCTATTGAAATTATTAAGAATTTGTCATTTCATTCTCCTAATGGTTTTCAATTTAAAAAAGAAATTAAGCAACCTTAAAACGGAATAAAAATGGGACCCTTGTGGTAAGTGGCTGTCTGGAGTGTGTGTTTGTGTGTGGGGGAGTTATTTGCAGTGTGCTGAGCTTGTGTTTGTCTGTTTGGTTTGTTTGTTTGGTTTGTTTGTTTGAAGGAGCTTCTAAAAGGTTTGAAATCTAGAAGCCTCTGTTAATTGGCTGAGCCTCAGTCATGGGGAGGGGCTACCAGAGCTATATAAGCCTGTGACTTAGCAACCAGGAACAGCTAACAGGAGAGTTTGGAGAGGGAGTTTAGAGGGGGAGCATAGAGGGCACTAGTGACTTCTGATCTTCTTTAAAACATAACTCTTAGTATAATCTATATTCCAGAGGTTTAAAAAAATCCCAGTTTATACTTAAACTTATTCATTAGAAAAATGGAGACAGAAGCCCAGCAGCAGAGTGGGGGCTATCCTGTTTATTGTGTCGAGTGTAACATGTATGATTACCTGCCCTGTGGGCGGGTAGCATATGTGTGCCCCCATTGCAAGGAGCTCCTGACCCTCAGAGACCAAGTTCGGGCTTTGGAGGCCAGGGTGGCTGAACTGGAGGAGCTAAGGGAGGTAGAGAGCTATGTCGATGAGACTTTCCAGGACACTGTAGTACTGTCCCACCTCCAGTCTGAGAGCCCCAGTGCTCTTAAGGAGGATGAAAGTCTCAAGGGAACAGAGCATTCAATGGGAGCAGAGGGAAACCATCCGGTAGTTGGGACCCTCTTCCCAGAGGATGTTGCGGTATCCTCTCACACTGAGGATACCTCTGAGGGGGAGGGAATGCCAGTTAGGAAGAGGCAGGTGTTAGTAGTGGGTGATTCGATCGTTAGAAACATAGATAGTTGGGTTTGTGATGACCGGGAGAACTATATGGTCACTTGCCTGCCTGGTGTGAAGGCTGCGGATCTCTCGAGGCATCTAGACAGACTTATGTGTAGTGCTGGGGAGGAGCCGGTGGTCATGGTACATGTAGGTACCAATGACATAGAGAAGGGTAGGAGAGATGTCCTGGAGGCCAAATTTAGGCTGCTAGAAAAGAGACTGAAATCCAGGACCTCTATGGTGGCATTCTCGGAAAGCTTCCAGTTCCACGCACAGGGCCAGGTAGGCAGGCAGAGCTTCAGAGTCTCAATGCGTGGATGAGACGATGGTGTAGGCAAGAGGGGTTTAGATTTATTAGGAACTGGGGACACTTTTAGGAGAAGGGGAGCCTATACAGGAAGGATGGGCTCCACCTAAACCAGGGTGGAACCAGACTGCTGGCACTAAACATTAAAAAGGCCGTAGAGCAGTTTTTAAACTAAGAGATGAGGGAAAGCCGATTGTTGCGGAGATGCACGTAAATCGGAGGGAGACTTCTCTTAGAAGAGAATCCATTGATAGAGATTCTCTAAGCTGTAGTCAGAAAGAGAGGAGGGGAGAGGGCAAACCGTGGGCCAGAGCAGACAAACAACCACATACAAAGGAATCCAATGCATCAGGGAAGGGCAGACAAATAAGCAGTGGCAAATTTTTAAAGTGCTTGTATACAAATGCTAGGAGTCTGACTAATAAGATGGGTGAACTAGAGTACCTCGTATTAAATGAGGAGATTGACATAATAGGTATCACTGAAACCTGGTGGAATGAGGAAAATCTGTGGGACACAATCATACCGGGATATAAAATATATAGAAAGGATAGAGCAGGCTGGGTGGGTGGCGGAGTGGCACTGTATGTGAAAGATAATGTAGAATCAAATGAAATAAAAATATTAAGTGAATCAACATGTTCAATAGAATCGCTATGGATAGTAATTCCATGCTCCAATAATAAGAAATTAGCAGTAGTGATATATTACCGACCACCTGACCAGGACAGCGATACTGATATTGAAATGCTAAGGGAGATTAGAGAGGCTACCAAAATAAAGAACTATATAATAATGGGGGATTTTAATTACCCCCATAGTGACTGGATACATGTCACCTCAGGAAGAGAAGCAGAGAGAAAATTTCTCAATGGCTTAAATGACTGCTTCTTAGAGCAGCTGGTGCAGGAACTCACAAGGGGAGAGGCAATTCTCAATTTAGTCCTGAGTGGAGGGCAGGATCAGGTCCAGGATATAACCGTTACAGGACCGCTTGGGAATAGTGACCATAATATAATAATATTAAACATTCCTGTGATGGGAAGAACACCTCAGCAGTCCAGCACCCTGGCATTTAATTTCAAAAAGGGGAATTACACAAAAATGAGGAGGTTAGTTAAACAGAAATTAAAAGGCACAGTGGCTAGAGCCAAATCCCTGAAAGCTGCATGGAAACTTTTTAAAGACACCATAATAGAGGCCCAACTTAAATGTATACCCCTAATTCAAAAAACATAGCAAGAGACCTAAAAAAGAGTCACCGTGGCTTAACCACCATGTAAAAGAAGCAGTGAGGGACAAAAAGGTATCTTTTAAGAAGTGGAAGTCCAATCCTAGTGAGATAAATAGAAAAGAACATAAACACCGTCAAATCAAGTGTAAAAATGTAATAAGAAAAGCAAAAAAAGATTTTGAGGAACAGCTAGCCAAAAATTCAAAAAGAAATAACAAAATGTTTTTAAGTACATTAGAAACAGGAAGCCTGCTAAAAAACCTGTGGGTCCCCTAGATGATCGAGCTATAAAAGGAGCAATCAATGACGATAAGGCCATTGAGGAGAAACTAAATGATTTCTTTGCTTTAGTCTTCACGGCTGAGGACATTGGGGAGATTCTTGAATCTGCACCGTCCTTTGTGGGTGATGAATCTGAGGAACTGTCCCGGATTGAAGTGTCATTAGAGGAGGTTTTGGAACAAATAGAAAAACTTAATGTTAACAAATCTCCAGGACCGGATGGCATTCATCTAAGGGTTCTAAAAGAACTCAAATGGGAAATTGCTGAGTTATTATCTGTGGTTTGTAACCTATCCTTTAAATCGGCTTCCGTACCTAATGACTGGAAGGTAGCCAACGTGACACCAATATTTACAAAAGGGCTGTAGAGGTGATCCTGGCAATTACAGACCGGTAAGTCTAACTTCAGTACCGGGCAAATTAGTTGAAACAATAGTAAAGAATAAAATTGTGAAGCATGTAGAAGAACATAATTTGTTGGACAAAAGTCAACATGGTTTCTGTAAAGGGAAATCCTGTCTTACTAATCTGTTAGAGTTCTTTGAAGGGGTTAACAAACATGCGCACAAGGGGGATCCAGTAGATATAGTATACTTGGATTTTCAGAAAGCCTTTGACAAGGTCCCTCACCAAAGGCTCTTGTGTAAAGTACATGGCCATGGGATAAGAGGGAAGGTCCTTTCTTGGATTGAGAACTGGTTAAAAGACCGGAAACAAAGGGTAGGAATAAATGGTAAATTTTCAGATTGGAGAGGGGTAACTAGTGGTGTACCCCAAGGGTCAGTCCTGGGACCAATCCTTTTCAACTTATTCATAAATGATCTGGAGAAAGGGGTAAGCAGTGAGATAGTAAAGTTTGCAGACGATACAAAACCGTTTAGGATAGTCAAGACAGAAGCAGACTGTGAGGGACTCCAAGAAGATCTCACCAAACTGAGTGATTGGGCAACAAAATGGCAAATGAAATTTAATGTGGATAAGTGTAAAGTAATGCACATCGGGAAAAATAACCCCAACTATACGTACAGTATGATGGGGGCTAATTTGGCTACGACAAATCAGGAAAGAGATCTTGGAGTTATCGTGGACAGTTTTCTGAAAACTTCCACACAGTGTGCAGCGGCAGTCAAAAAGGCAAATAGGATGCTAGGAATTATTAGGAAAGGGATAGAAAATAAGACACAGAATATCTTTCTGCCCCTGTATGAAACTATGGTATGCCCACATCTTGAATACTGTGTACAGATGTGGTCTCCTCACCTGAAAAAAGATATTTTGGCCTTGGAAAGAGTTCAGAAAAGGGCAACTAAAATGATTAGGGGTTTGGAACGGGTCCCATATGAGGAGAAGTTAAAGCGACTGGGACTTTTCAGTTTAGAAAAGAGGAGACTGAGGGGGAATATGATACAGGTATATAAAATCATGAGTGGTGTGGAGAGGGCTGATAAAGAAAAGTTATTTATTAGTTCCCATGATAGAAGAACTAGAGGACACCATATGAAATTAATGGGTAGCAGGTTTAAAACTAATAAAAGAAAGTTCTTCTTCACACAGCGTGTAGACAACCTGTGGAACTCCTTGCCAGAGGATGCTGTGAAGGCTAGGACTACAATAGAGTTTAAAGAGAAGCTAGATAATTTCATGGAGGTTAGGTCCATAAAAGGCTATTAGCCAGGGGATAAAATGGTGTCCTTGGCCTCTGTCTGTCAGAGGCTGGAGAGGGATGGCAGGAGACAAATCACTTGATCATTGTTTTTGGTCCACCCTCTCTGGGGCACCTGGTGCTGGCCACTGTTGGTAGACAGGATACTGGGCTAGATGGACCTTTGGTCTGACCCAGTACAGCCGTTCTTATGTTCTTATGTTCTTATGTAACCTTAATGCCATGGGCCACCTCTGTTCACGTTTTAGGTATCTTTTATCCAAAACAAAATACAGGACTATGTAGCACTTTAAAGACTAATAAGATGGTTTATTAGATTATGAGCTTTCGTGGGCCAGACCCACTTCCTCAGATCAAATAGTGGAAGAAAATAGTCACAACCATATATACCAAAAGATACAATTTTAAAAAAATGAACACATATGAAAAGGACAAATCAAATTTCAGAACCGAAACGGGTTGCGGGGGGGAGGGGGCGAAGGTAAATGTCTGTGAGCTAAGCAGTTTCAGTGGCTTATTACTAGACACTTTAAATAGCTATTTAAAATCTTTATGTTGCCAAGAAACTTAAGTGTTTAAGTCAATTTTAACTCCATGGTGAACTTAATAAATTTAAAAGCTAAGGGTGCTCATTTACCTTAAAGCTGCCATTATGACACTTAAAGAATCTTGTAATCCAATAAATCAAATAAAAAGTTACTTCAGATCTTGGGCTACTTTATACCATTAGCATGACCAAGACTACCCTGAACCTAAGACTGCCACTAGACCACTTCTTTAAAGATCAAGACTGAAATTTTCAAAGGAGTGTTAGTGAGTTAAGCATTCAGAGCCTTTTGGCATCCCACAGGAGTTGGACACCTTTGAAAATTCAAGTTCAAGGTCTTAATGAAGTAAGAGCACCTCAAAGCTCAACCAAGTCTGTATGCAACCCAGGTTCAAACAAATTTCACTTCCGCTTTCCTCATAGAGATTTCTTGCACAGTTGCTGTATTTTCATGAATAATTTTGGGTCACAGTTCTGCAAAGCTCATGCTTGCCTTTAAGCATGTAATTAATCCCATTTGTATCCAGCAAATCACTTGAACACATGTTTAAATCTCATGAACAGCAATGGAAATCGAGTGCTTTTTTGAAGAGAGGTGAAATTACCTATATACCAAAAATTAAAGTGTTTAAATGCATTGCTGAACCAGGCCCTTAGAGAATATTATTTAAACAGATGAGTATGTCCTAGTTAAGGATTTTAAAAGAGGTACATTAACACCAGGTATTGAGTTAGTATATAAGGAGACATCTACATTGCATGGCTATTTCGAAATAAAATATTCTGGAATAGTTATTCTGAAGGGGTATGTCTACACTTGCGGCCTAATTCGAACTAGGACTGCAAATGTAGGCATTCGGAATTGAAAATCAAGCCTGGGATTTAAATATCCCGTGCTTGATTTGCATCTTCCCGGCTGGGTGCCATTTTTTGAAATTTACAAGCCCAAAGTAACTGCCCGCGTCTACATACGGCAGTGAAACGGGCATTTGAAATAAAGCCCTAGTTCAAACTACCTGTTATTCCTCCTGCAATGATATTTAAATCCCGGGCTTGATTTGCAATTCTGAATGCCTACATTTGCAGCCCTAGTTCGAATTAGGCTGCAAGTGTAGACATACCCAAATAGCTTATTTCAAAATAGCATGTCTATGCTGCAGGGAAGCCTCAATGAGTAATAAAATGCACAAAACTTCACACATCATAATGAAACAAAGCTGTGAATAATATAATAATGGCTAATAAATTTCACCTTAATAACAGGTACATTGTTGTTGTGCAATCAGGATTATTCATTAATACAAGTAAATACCGGTACTTAAAATAATAAAAGCCTATTGCCATTGTTTCATGATCCTTTCATTTAGAGAGAATAGCAATGCTGCTATGGTACTAGTTATGTTTAATGCAATAGGGAAACCAGTCCTTTAAAAATGCCCCTTCAGTGGCATTCTGTGCATTTTTGTATTAGAATATTAAGTTCCAGTTTTTATAGTCTTAGTTCAATCTATGACTTCATATAACATCATAAATAAGATATCAGCTTCAGTAGCATGTAAGATGATTTGATCAGCATGGGATTGCCCATACCTCATAAAATCATGTCTCTTATGTCACCATCCAATAATACTGAGTTATGGTATGAGTGTAGTGGCCAACCAAGAGATATAAGCAATTGCATGAAATTAACTTTTCCTTCTTGATTTTTCAAGGCAGAAAAAGTTCTTTTATCCAGGTGTCCCCTTTCCAATCTTACCATTCTAGCAGAGTCAGCTAAGTGCAAACTCTTAGCAGCACACTCATTACCTGTAATTTACATGCAAGAAACAACTGAGACTTTTAGGATGTAATGAATGTAAAATCAGAAGCCTTGTCTGTGCCATCATCTAGCTGTACAAGTACAGTAGCTATGTCAGTGACTGTATTAAGAGCTATTAAAATGGCTTTGATGTATTGCTGTTTTTGGCATGATTTTCTGGGTTTTATTATTCCTCTGACTATCATTTACTATTTTAAAATGGGATATACTATTATGGAATATGACTATTCTGTCCTTCAGAGGAGACATCATACCCAGATCCCTTCTGTTCACAGTCAATGGCTGTATGGGTGGAAGTATTGCATCCCATGGTATTTTAGTGTCCTAGCCAATATTTAGATATTATTTATCATCAGAGAAGGTTCTAATGTTCAAGGTTGTGTGTGTGAGGCAGAGCTGCATGCATAATGTCTGCACAGTCATAGCACGGCTAGTATTTAACTTGGTGAAGTGTTTTTAAAATACTGCAAATTAATCATGAATTGCAAAATATAAAACCCGCATTTTATTTTCTCATGCCCTGTGTGTTTACAAATAATGTCTGGCACAAATTCTGCAAGCAGAAACCTTTTATTTTAATCAAGGGCGAGTTATGACTACATGTTTCTTCAATGTGCCTTTGCTGTCTAGCCTAGTGATTTATTTCGCTGCAGCTTAGTTTTTCTTTGAAACTAGAAGAAACCTCTGCACCATCTTTTCCCCCACACACACATATCATTTCTAAGGCACACACTGCTTACAAATTCTAATATCAAGCTGTGTTTTTGCAGTAGATGGAAATCTTTCCCTTAAAAATTAATAGGGATCACTGGCTAACTTCACCAGACACTTTCTTCACCTGAAAGGCACTACTGACAGTTTTCATGTTCACACTGGGCAGTTGGTTGTATAAATTCAGATTTTGCTTGCATATAATGGATTCCAAATTGCCTTTGCAGGGGCAATCACATACAGTACTAGCAAAAGGCTGTTTAATGTTGGATGAAAATTTGGCTCATGGTAGTCACCCACACCTTTTGGAACGTACTGAATATGTTGCACTTGCTATGATATTAAAATCGTAGATCACCCTTTCCAAGGGTTACAGACATCAGCAACACTTCCTTGAGAGCTCAACAGTTTACCGACATTTGCTCAGCAGCTTAGATCATTCTTCATCCTGGACCATTGCTCTTGTGAGGAATTGAACAAGGCTGAACAAACTGCTAAAACTACAGGAGGAAGCCACTGGCAAATTCAAATGACTATGAAGTGCAGGAACAAATAGGTTACATTCCAAATGTGCTCACTACGTTGCAGTCTTGTTTTGCATGCAAATTTGTAGAGAGTGTAAGCTCCTGGCCTGGCCGGGATGGTATGTGTCCATGAAAAAGAATGAGGGAACTTAAGGAGACTCCAATAAATAGCTGAACTGTAATTATTAAAACACATTTATTGACTTATTCCGGTTTAAAGTGAGCTACATGAAAACTCAGTGGCTTTTTCAGCAAGGCATTACTTTGTGAAATCCTTTGTTTTTTTAAAAGCATGTTCTCACCCTCAGATCCATTTTGCTTTAGGTTCAAATAAACCCACAAACTGAAGTAAAACATGGCCCAAACTACTAAATTTTATTTGATTTCAGCCAGAACAAAGCATACTGTGAACTGCAAAGTTTCTAGCCAAAACTCAAAGGTGGCTTAGGCAACCCTGTCCTTCCTTACCTGATTTGAGATTTACTGCGCAAGTTTCATACAGCTCTGCTTTTAAATAATATGTACTGTCTCCACATGAAACCATTACAGAGTCACTGAGGACATGTCTACACAGCAGGGCAAAAGTCGAATTAAGCTACACAACTTTAGCTATGTCAACTGCGTAGCTGAAGTCGAAATAGTTTAACTCGGCTTTTGGCACTGTCTACACAGCAGGAAGTCGAAGGAAGAACACTTTTCCTTTGACTTCCCTTACTCCTTGTGAAATGAGGGTTACAGGAGTTGGAGTTAGAAGTCCTCCAGCTCACCATTATTTTGAAATAAGAGATTGCTGTGTAGACGTACTCTTTGTTATTTCGGAATAATGTCAGTTATTCTGAAATAATGCTTCTGTGTAGACATGCCTTAAGGGAATTTTTACACAGCAGTAAAACACCTAAGAGGGGCCCCTGTCAGCTGACCTGGGCTCACACAGCTATAACATTTCAGCATAGTTCTTTGGGCTGGAGTCTGAGCTCTGGAATCCTGTAAAGAAGAGGCAGGGAATCTTTTTTGGGTTGGGGGCCACTGACACATAGAAAAATCACTCAAGGGGTCTCACACAAGTGAGAAACAAAAAAACAAGATAAACAAAAAAAAAAAAACCTCACTGACCTGACCCCCAAGTGAGAAGGAGGAATAAACTCTCACAGATAAGAATGGCCATATTCGATCAGACCAAAGGCCACAGATGGGCCCCCAAATGAAAAGCAGGAAAAAAAGACACTTCCCCACTCCTCTCAAGGCTTATAGGGCCAGATTAACTCTTCTGGAGGCCTGTATCTAGTAGATTTGGGGTGAGGCTAAAAATGAGGCAGGGAGAGGGCTTTCAGGAAGTAGGCTGAGGGAGGGGTGTGGAGTCTGAACAGAATGTGGGGTGCAGGAGCAGGCTGGGAGTGAGGATGCAGAGTCTGGGCAAGAACTAAGGTACAGGAATGGGCTTATGGTGGGGATATGGGGTCTGGGCAGGAGGGCAGAGGTGCAGGATATAAAAGGGAGGGAAGATTCAGGACTAGAATGGAGGGGGAGGGGGAAGTCTTGACAGGAGGTAGGGAGTGCAGGGGTGGGTTGGGGATGCAGGGTCTTGGCAGGAAGAAAGGAGGGAGGAGGTGCAGGATCTGGAAGGGAGGGAGAGTGCAGAAGAGGGGTGGGGATAAGAACATAAGAACGGCCGTACTGGGTCAGACCAAAGGTCCATCTAGCCCAGTATCCTGTCTACCGACAGTGGCCAGCACCAGGTACCCCAGAGAGGGTGGACTGAAGACAATGATCAAGCGATTTGTCTCCTGCCATCCCTCTCCAGCCTCTGACAAACAGAGGCCAAGGACACCATTTTATCCCCTGGCTAATAGCCTTTTATGGACCTAACCTCCATGAATTTATCCAGCTTCTCTTTAAACTCTATTATAGTCCTAACCTTCCCAGCCTCCTCTGGCAAGGAGTTCCACAGGTTGACAACACGCTGTGTGAAGAAGAACTTTCTTTTATTAGGTTTAAACCTGCTACCCATTAATTTCATTTGGTGTCCTCTAGTTCTTCTATTATGGGAACTAATAAATAACTTTTCTTTATCAGCCCTCTCCACACCACTCATGATTTTATAGACCTCTCTCATATCCCCCCTCAGTCTCCTCTTTTCTAAACTGAAAAGTCCCAGTCGCAAGGTCTGGGCAGGAGGGGGTAAGGAATTGGGGTGCCTACATGGTGTAGCTCATGGGAGCACACATATCTTTGCACACCTCTGCAGGGAGCTCTTTCCTGAAGTCCTCAGGGCTGCACAGAGCTGCTTCCTCCCTTCTGCCTGCAAAGCCCACAGCTGAATCCAGCCCCAAAGGCTTGAGACTCCCCCCCCCCCCCCCACACACACATCCTTCCATAGGGGGTAGTGGCACTGGTGCTTCTGCCTACAGGTCATATGTTCTGTACCCCTGATGGAGAGCCCAAACATCTATGCTTCAATTTTATTGCATTGCGGCCCAAGCCTGAGTCCAATGCTGTGGGCCAACCATGGGAGTTTTATTACAGTGTAGACAGACCCTAAGCACCCTGTCTTGTGAGGGGATAAATAACTGCAGGAGGTGCTAAAGACCAATGAAGCACTGAACACAAAGAAAGGAGGGACAAGATCCTGACTTTAGCCTAAAATTACAGAAGCTACAAATTCATAAACCACTCTGTTGAACGTGTTCCAATGAAGGCCTCTCATTTCTGCTGAGTTAGGGCATGGACACAATGTAAATCCTTCAAAGGGAAAATGTGGGAGTAAAGAGGAGACTGATAAATACAACATGCCAAATTTCTCTCCAGTAACTCGACTGGTATAAATCCGCTACAGTAGGGTGACAGAGGGCTATATTGGTGCCAAAAATAAGCCCCAATGTTCCAAGCAATGGCAAGGGAGCATCCTTGAGCCACACAGAGTCAGGGTTGCCAACTTTCTAATAGCAGAAAAACAAACACCCTTGCCCTGCTCCTTCTCTGATGTTTTGCAATAAATCAGGGTGTGTCTAGACTACAGGGTTTTGTTGACAAAAGTGGACTTTCATTGACAAAACTATACCTGCGTCCACACTGCCTTTGAGTTATGTCAACATAATGTTGACAGAACTCAGCAGTTTTGTCGACGTATGTAAACCTCATTCTACGAGGAATAACGCCTTTTGTTGACAGAGTTCTGTCAATAGAAGGCATTATTACATCTACACTGTTCTTTGCGTCCACACTATTATGTCGACAAAGCGCCTTGCTTTGTCGACAGACCTGGCTGCAGTCTAGACGCTCTTTGTCGACAGAAGCTTTGTCGACCGTATCTGTTGACAAAACTTCTGTTGACAAAAGTCTGTAGTTTAGACGTACCCCCAAGGTCACAGTCTTCTTGGCTTAAACACTAAAAAGCAGTACATTGAACTGTCCCTCGAGTCAACATTTCTTAATTAGGTGCAAAGCAAACCAGGATCCAGTTTGGGTTACCAACTTCTTAACAACAGAAATATGCATACCTTTGCTCCACCCCTGCCCTAGTCCTTCTCTGAGGCCACACCCCCACTCACTCCATTTCCCTTCTGTCAATTGCTCTCCCTCACCCTTGTTGGGTAAGGGCTCCAACTGGGGATGTGGGCTCTTTGATGGGGATGAGTGGTTTGAGGTAAGGATGTTAAGAATTAGTCTTCTAGTCGACTATCCGATAAGCAAATGCTTATTGGATAGTTGAGTAGACTAGTTGATTCTGCCCCCTTTCCCCCTCTTTGCTGCCTCTAACCAAACCGCCAGTCTGGCCCTGCCCACACTTCGCCCCCAGAACACCTGCCCTCCCAGTGCTCCTGGCCAGGGTGTTCTAGTCAAAAACCAGACTCCCGGCAACCCTAACAGAGCCCAGAGTGCAAAGAGGCTCAAGAGCTTAGCTGTAAGTGAAGAGTTCCAAGATCAGGGCCATGGCTCTGCATTCACCAACATTTTAGAGTTTTGTCCCTAAAGTAACACTAATTGTTTTCTCTGATTACTTTAATTAACTTCCCTTTAAACTGGAGATTGGCCAATATCAGATTTTTTTAAAACAGACAATTAACAAACAGAGCAATCACACCTGTTGCAATAGCAAATGCAGCTGCTTCCAGTTTTATTATTTATTTGGCTTTTTTATCCTCCTCGCTTTACTGCTGACATGATGCCACAAAAAGATGTCTGGCCAAACTGCTGGTTTTCCTTATAGCTGTTATCCAACGTATTGCTGGTAGTGCCTTTAGGGGGAATATAGAAGGTGGAAATCAAGCTTCCAAAAAAACCCATACAGCACTTCTGATTAGTCTGTCATATTGTGATACTTCCTGCTTCATTTGTTTTCCAGATGGGCAAAATAAAGGTCAACAACCCTAGGGCAAAAATCTGATTTGAAAGAAATGTGATTTCTGAAAGGGAAATTTGCAAAAATAGCCATATCCAAGAAATGAAAAACATTTTAAGAAACTAACAGTTCAGATTAATCTTCCATGTAGTTTATCTTCCTGAATTGTCGATATTTTCTTTTCTACTCATGCACATGGCTAAGCCAGCTCTAGTCTTTTCTGGTATTATTATTTTATTATAATTTTTATTGTTATTACTACCATCACAAACAAGAAGATAAAATGGATTACCATCAATTTATTTTTGAAAAATCCCTAACTTAATATGAATAGCTGGAGTCTATGGAATCAGAGATGCAAGACCAGTTTTAGGATAATATATCCGTAGTTTAAGAAGACTACGTATTTATTAGATGATGAGGCAAACAGACACATCCTGCAGGTTTAGCAAGAACAAAATTAATTATGTTCCAATGTGATATAGAGGTTTGGTAAAAAAAAAGGAGAGACCGCAGGAATATTGGCCACAACCCTGATAAATGAACATCCAGCTAACCAAAATCATGCCAGACCACGGATGTTGCCAGACCAGGGAGTAGCAACTAAAGAGAGTCGATCTGTATGAGAAGTTTGTTTCATGGTAAGCAGCATTGTTTATGACTGCAGGCCTTTTCCAAAGCATCCCTAGAGGTACACAGTGGTATCATATGAAGTGTAATATGAAAATTAGCAAGTGGTATATATCGTTGGAATTTGCCTGATGATTTTGTGTTTTGATTTCCGGGAACTTGGCACACAACTCTGATAGAACAAACAGTGAAACATTTCTTAGTTGCTTTGTGGACCTATCGAAATATTTCCTTTGGGAGTAATGGAGCAGGAAAAGGAGAGGCTTCTAGAGCAAAGTCATTGTTTACTTTGAAATGATGACTCCTTGCCACTGATGGTAATTTATCTATTTTAATGATAGTTGGTATCGTCAGCATAATTAACGGTTTCCATAAAGATCCATTTGCAAAACACTTGGGCCTGAATCCTCTCTCACTTAAATCAGGAGTAGGTTCTGAATACACAACATAGGGTACATCTACATTGCGTGCTGTTTCACGATCCTGCTAAACTTCATTGCACCAGGGATAAGGAATGATTCGAAATAGCATGTTATTTCAAAATTTGGCATTGTGTAGCCACACCAAATTTCAAAAAAGCTTATTTTGAAATAGATTCAAAATAAGATACGTAATTTGTGTAGTGCAAATTGTGTATCTTATTTTGAGTTTAGGGTACCGTGTAGACACACTCATAGACATACATTTTAATGGAAATTACATATTTAGGTGCTTTAGCTCTCAGGCTGTGTCTAGAATACATGCCTCTGTCGTCAGAGGCATGTAGATTAGATACATAGGCAAAGGCAAATGAAGCCGCGATTTAAATGATTGCGGCTTCATTTAAATTTACATGGCTGCCGTGCTGAGCCGACAAACAACTGATCAGCTGTTTGTCCGCTCAGCGCACTAATCTGGATGCTCCCCTGCCGACATCAAAGCCCTTTGTCGGCAGCCCCGTTATTCCTCGTTTTATGAGGTTTACCAGGGCTGCCGACAAAGGGCTTTGATGTCAGCAGGGGAGCATCCAGACTAGCGCGCTGAGTGGACAAAACAGCTGATCAGCTGTTTGTCGGCTCAGCGCGGCAGCCATGTAAATTTAAATGAAGCCGTGATCATTTAAATCGCGGCTTCATTTGCCTTTGCCAAAACAACAAATCTACATGGCTCTGTCGACGGAGCCATGTAGTTTAGACGTACCCTCAGAGAATAACTCCATTGATGCTAATGGTGTAAATGCAATATAAGGCTGATCATAAGATCCTAAGTTATTTCAATTGCTCCTTGCTTATTTACATCAACTGCAGTTCAGCAAAGTGCAGAAGCACATGTTTCATTTTAGCTCAAGTGTTTTGCTTAATCAGGGTCTGAATATATTTAACAAACTAGTAATATCTGCAGGAAGGAAAACCAAAATTGTATGGAAAAATGACTAGATAGTGTTGGGATTAGACTACTCATGTACATGTGTTTCCACAATCAGGTTCTTGAACAGTAAGGCTGTGATCCAGAGACAATCTTTTTCTTGCTGCAAGCTTTTAGTGGCAGAGACTATAACTTTTGTGTTTGTCCAGCACAACAAGGCCCACTCTGTCTGGGGCCTTTCAGAAGTACCCAAATAAATATTTTAAATATGATAATAGTTAATGGAAAATTATTATGCTATGTTCATATGTAATGAAAACTAGATTAGCTACTAGATTAGTTAGAATAAAAGTTACTTTGTTTTGGGCAACTTTCTAGTCCACCTCTGGAATTTTCCAGTTTCCAAAAATATTAACAACATACATTGAAAATATTACTCTCATTGGGCTATATACATTAGAATAGAAATATTCATCTTATGTTAGCATGTATTTCCAGTAAATCCACTGCCTGTTTTCTAGTTTAGAAAGAGCAAAGGAAGAAATAAAAATATTAACAATGATCTTTAAACAGGAGAATTTTTTAAAAAATGTTTCTTTATAAATTCTCTTGCAATGGCAATATAAATGCTACTCATCACAACGAATTCACACCCACTGAGTTAATATTCAATCCATTTCTTAAACAGTTGAAGTACTAACAGCTTGTTTTTATTAATACCTGTTATTTGACTTACAGGTAGCAGTCAGATAGAGAAGCAGTCAGGTAGAGAAGATTAGTTTGTGGTTTTTACTTTCACAAAGTTGATAAGTTTAAGGTCTCATTCAAACAAAATGTGTAAAGTTTTCTTCTATTTCATCATCAAACCCCATACATTCTTTGATTTTCAAAAATCTTACAGTATTATTGTAATCTAACATAAATAATAGTGGCAATAGTGTATTTGCCAGTTGAAAAAAGTATTTTTGTAAGTTAAAGGTAATTCCAAACAGCATAGGTTTATTAGTATACAAAAGAAAAAATATATAAAAAGCCAATAAATCAGTTAATGTTTTTCTCCAGTTTTACTACTTCATAATATACAATTAATAAAATTATTTTGATATAATTATCAGTATTATTGTGTTTGCAGGATCAGAAGATTACTGCTAAAAGCTTTCAGTTATCTTTCCAGGACATCAGAATTTACAGTTTTAATCCCATCAAGTATAAAACACATAACCTATACAGGTGGCACTACAAAAAAACCCCTAACTCTTGTACAGCTGGCTAGCCTGTCCAAAGGAATACCCCTATAGGGTGCTCAACATGGGTAAAGAATTTAGTCCTAAATTATTACGTATAATGTTTAAAATGCCAACAGTCACCAACTCTCCTAAACACAATTGTTAGTATAGACATTTTTGGTAACAACAAATGCCTAACAAACCTAAATGTATAAATAATAAATGAGCTAGTAGCTTCATATGACACCAATTGGGCCATATTATAGTTGATCTAAACTGCCAATGGATTGAATTAAATACCTCTCCAACTGCTTTGATCTAGATCTTAGGGATCTGAATGGAGATCACTCCCTCCCCCCCCCCCCCCCCCAAATCTCAATAATTCTGGTTTCCCCTCATTTGGGAATATGGCAAGAAAAGTCTCACCCTTTTCCTTGATGCCATGGCTTGGAACTGCCATTTAAAATATATTTCACAGTCTTCAGTATATTGTATTTGGGTGGAATACCTTTTAGGAGCCATCAAGTTTTTCCCCAGATTTATGTTTATTTCACAAACAAAGAAGATTTTACAACCAAGCAGAAAACATTTAACTGCTAGAGGGCTAGAAGAATGTGTGTGTGTGTTTTTTTAATAAAACAGCCAACATGTCGGAATGTTGTTTGATAGCAATAGTAGTGGTTTACAATGCTCATTATATAATTCACATCCAGGCTATATCTAAATCTTGCCAATTTGTTCTACATAACAACTCTAGGATATGGATCTTATGCCTCCAAACATATAAAACTCATGTCCAAGCTCTCATCATCTTGCATCCCAATTACAGTAACATCTTTCTCTTTGGTCATGACAAATGCAATCTTGCCCTGTTCGTATCCATTCAAAACACCACTGCAAAGTTCATTTTCCCAAGCTGTCACTTTGCATTCTTTCATTGCCTTCCCCTTCTCTGTTGCATCAAACAAACTGCTTTTCTTCATTTTCAAACCTTTCATGGTCATTCCCCACTATTGAGCTGTTGGTCTCCAGCTGGCTCATGATACCTGTTCCCACTGTATACATATTACATTTTCAAACAAGCACCTTCATAATCTCAGGCTGCCACATATGCCTGGAAGGCACTTCTCATAAGCATCCACTAAGCCACCTCACTATCCTCCCTCAAATCCCTCCTGAAAACTCTCCTTTGCCATAATGCCTCCAAAAAAAACTTTACATCAGTTAAACTGCTGGCGCGCTGAGTCAAGCTAACCATTGTGTCCCTTTTCTCCCTTCTCTGTCTGTAGTTGTCTTGGTTTTTACCTTGTACTTAGGCATTAAGCACCTATCTTTGTACCGCACTTTATGCAATAGACTCTTAGGTGCTATGGCTTCACAAATAATAATTACACTGATGTCTAATATAACATGTTATATTATTAGTAAATCATTATTATAAATAAATATATCATAAGTAAATCATTTGCAAACTGAATCATTTTTATCCATTTAAATTAACAACTCAATGGAAAATAAAAGCTCTGGGAAACAGGTTTGGAGTAGCTACTGATTGTTATAAACAAGGTAACCTATAGTTATTAAACATGCACACATATTTTAACAATTCTGAATTAAAATTATTGCATCTCATCTGTTGCATTAGTATCTGCAGTTATGTCTATTTACCTGCTGCCCATCAGGACCGTAACAGGAACTAGCAATTGAAGCTTATGAAGTTAGCCAAGTAACTTTACTGAGTAGAAACCAGTGGGAAATATCATAATCTGAGGTGCAATTCAAATGAATGTCACCTCCAACCCTGTAACCCTGACTGCCTCACGATGTTTTTCTATTGTAACCTCCTTACTGGGACATTCACAACTTGTATGTCCCACATTGAGCATTTGTATATAACTGCAGTTCAAGCACATCAGCTCTGACCTCCGCAGCTTGCCGTCAACATGGCAATCACACTCCCAGGTCTCTTCCTGCCTTTGTTACTGTTTGCACAATGACCCCAACACAATTCCAGTCATGAATTTCCCCCAAAATGGTGTGCCTCTGACATGCCCTGCATGCTCCTGTACAGTTCAGAGAAATAATGTTTGTTCTTTTAAAGACACAAAAGCACGTCATATCTACAGTAAACACACCCTTCCATTTAAAACACCACTGAGTTGATTTATAGTAAAAAAAAAACCACCTAAATGTATTGACAATAGGACAGAGATAAGGTGATAGCAAGTAAAAAGAATAAAGTTAGAAAGGATTACAAGCAAATAAAAATGAAAACAAGCATCTACAAGTCTAAAACTTAATCTACCAAGGTACAGGTTTTGTTCAAGACCGTTTTTCTCACCAGTCTTTTTTCTTCCCAGCCATGGCTGACTGTCCTTCAGTTAGGACTTTCCACAGAAGTACTAAGAGTTTATTTCCTTTTTCTTTCTGGATGAAAGATCTTCCTACGCAGGTTTTTCACCTATATTCAGCCCTCAACCTCTCTTTGACGGAAGGGCCCATTTTTCTCAGCTGTTCCCTTGTGTCTGTCCAGTGATGCCAAAGATGGCTTTTGTCCATGCTTGTATCTTCCAAAGCTCAATTACAGTGAAAGACCCTTTCATCTGGCACTTCACCAATGGCAAGCTCAATAAACCAATATTTGTGATCTGCACAGAAAGTCCAGTTTATACTGTGGTTAGTGCAGGGCCGGCAAGGTGCTAGGCCCTGGGAGGGGCTCCAGAGCACACTCTAGCATGGAGATTGAGTCTGTGAAGGGGCTTGGGACGGGGATTGGGATGCAGAAGGGCTTGTGGTGTCAGATGGGGGAGGAGCTGCTTGCCTTCGGTGGCCCCCACAACTAGCTCCCTGTTGCTGTTGTTGCTGGCAGAGGTGTGGCCAGGCAGCTCCGCAGGCATGCTGCCTCTGTCCCCCTCCCTAAGTGCTGACTCCATAGCCACCAGGCCCTTGGGCTGGGAAACACAGCCAATGGGAGTGGGGTGGGGAAATGGAGCCTGCAGATGCAGGCAGCATGTCTGCTTGCAGCAGAGCCACCAGGAGCAGCTGAGATGGGGAGCTGCTTGTAGGGACTGCTGCTGGTGAATGCCTCCCCTCATCCGACACCCCGAACTCCTCCTATGCCCCACCTCCTGCCAGACCCAAGCTCATTCCCAGAGCCTGTGCCCTGAATCCGCTCCCATGCCTCTGCCCTGCACACAAACACCTCACACACTCCAAACCTTTCCCTTTAGGTTAACTGGAATTTTCAATTTACCAGCAAATTGCCCCTCCCCCTGTTCCCAAGCATTCTTTCACTGTAACTTGTTTCAAGAGGCAGAATGACTCAGGCTGTTTTTCCCTTCTTGTGGGCCTCCCCTCCCTCTGCTGAGTTCTATATGAATGGAGCTTCGTTTCCTTCACACCCTCACCTAATCTCTCTGAAGACAAGGAGAAAACCATGCCTCCCCCGTTCCCTGGTCCTGGAGAAAACCTATTTCTCCTTTTGTTTGGTCACAGACTGGAAAGCTTAATATTAATGAGTATGTAAAATTCCGTATGTAGTGTTAATGCCTATAATTTACAATCAGTTGATTTAGTTGTTTATCACTTGAGGTTCAGCCACCTGATCTTTATAAACCAGTAAATCTTTGCAATGTATTCTTTGAAAAATAAACCCAGACCAAGCTGTTTCCTCTCACAGTCAGCTCCATGACCCTGTTTACTGTTTGTATGTAAATCAAGGTAAAGCCACATTCCTTTGACTAGAGCAGCCTGTGCTTGTACATTGCTTGCCAAATGTATCTAACAATATAATTCTAGCACACATTCATAACTTGCTGTATACACCTGTGCATACATCATACAAAAGCATTAATGATCAGTGAAGTACTAGTTTTCCCATAATAGCTTACATGCCACCTTTTAGATATAGACTATGACAATTTGTTAGGTGTCATGAGTATGTCAGGCCTGATAAGAGCTGCTGACACAGAACAGTGAATCACTAATGCGTATATATGGCGATTGGATGACAATGGAAATGATTCAAAACTGGAGGCTTACATTCAATACAGGAGAAGATTTCAATCATGATGCTGATGAGGTGGGAGGAAGGGCAGATTATGGCATTGTAGATAAATGCAGAGCAACAAGGCAACAGACAAAAAAGACATGTACATTGTCAAATATTGAGCAAAAAAGGGGTCTGGAGTTTTTATGGGTAACCATTCAGTACACTATCCTGGTAGCAGCAGCAAGGAAAGCAAACAGAATTCTGAGATGCATGAATAAAAGGCACTGAAAACCAGCCAAAGGAAATGATTCTGGCACTATGTAAGAGACTTGGGTAGAAAGGCTACAACTGGAATGCTGTATACTGTTTGTTGTAGAAATGGAGAGGGAATAATTTTAAAGTGAACTGGGGATCTGGAGAAGGATGGGGGTTCATTGGTTGTTTTAAGGTTACAAAAACTAAGTCTGTATTTGTTTCTGAATGAGGACAGTTTTCACAGGCATCCATACTTCTAAGCACAATAACACAGATGCCAAAATAAAGTCCACAAGATTTCTTATACTACTTACAAAAGGGCATGAATGTAATTTACAGCTGGCAGAATTTAGTTATTCAAAGCATAGTTATTCAAGGAGTCAACATGGCTTTCATGAAGGGAGGACATGGATCACCAATCTATTAGAATACTTTGTGGCAGTCAACAATTATGTGGATAAGGATGATCCAGTAGATATAGTATAATTGGATTTTCAAAAAGACTTTCACAAGGTCCCTCAGGAAAGGCTCTTCAGGAAACTATGTAGTCATGGAGCAAGAGGGATGGTGGGGGAAGGAATAACTGATCAGTTTTCAATCTGTAGAGAGATGAAGAGTAGGGTCCTACATATTCTTTTCAACATAATCATTAATTATTTGAAAAGGGGGGTGAACCATGCAGTAGCAACAATTACAAGTGTACAAAATTATTCAAGATGGTTTAAGTGCAAAGCAGAACTGCAACGAGTTAAGGAGGGATCTCACAAAACTATGACTAGCTAAAATAATGGCAGATTAAATTTGATGTTGATAAGTGCAAAATAACACATGGTGTGGAAAAATAATCCCAACTTTGTATACGTTAAGTTCTAAATGAGTTCTAAATAAGCTATTACCACCCAATAAATACCTTGGAGTCACCGTGGATAGTTCTCAGAAAACTTCTGCTCAATGAACAGCAGAGGTTTAAAAAGCAAACAGTACGTTAGGAACATTTGTGAACAAGGTACAAAATAAGACATAAATACCTTTCTGCCACTGTATAAATCCATGTGCACCCACACCTTGAAAACTGTGTCCAGTTCCTGTCACACCATCTCAAAAAGAATATAAAGGGACTGAAAAAGATTCAGAGAAGGACAATAAAGATGGCTGAGTGTATGGAACAGGTTCCATTCAAGAATAGACTAAAAAGATTAGTGTAGTTCAGCTTAGAAAGAAAAGAATAAATTGGGATACGACAGAGGTAATAAAATCACAAATGGTATGGAAAAAATTGTAGAGAGACATGTTATTTATTCTGTCACATGATACAAACATTAGAGGTCACCTGATAAAATTAATACATAACAAGCTGAATACAAACAAGAGGAAGTACTTTTTTTACACGATGCACACCTAACCTGTGGAACTCATTGAGGTGGGATGTTGTGATGGCCAAAAGTATAACTGGGTTAAAAACAAGAACTAGAAAATTTCACAGAGGATGAGTCCATCAATGACTATTAGGCACGATACTTAGGGACACAACCCCAAGGTTGCAGCAACCCTAAATTTCTGAGTACTAGAAGCCAGAAGCTAGAACTCTATGGGGATAGAAATTGGTATTCGCTGAACCACACAGCTCTACTGCTCACAACCGCAATGGCCAAAGGAGAGGAATGTGGTGCCCACAGTGGCAGCTCCTCCCAGCTATGTGGCTGTACCATCTCCAACCCTGCCCTCCTGTGGGTCTGTATGACCCATGAGACACATGAGATACAACTAAATGGAAGGCTGGAGGCAGTATAGCTTCATTGCAGAGAAGAACTGGCAGTGCAGGCTGCTGGATTCTGAAAGTAGATGCATCACATTTCTCTCTTGTAGGCACTGTAGTTCCTAGGAGTAAAGCCCAGAAGTTCAGCAGGTACAATTTCTATCCATGGATGTAGATATCCCTGAACATCAATTTATATCTGTCCAGGGTTCTACTGAGAGTAGAAGAAAGGGGTGGAATGCTCTTTTCTGTATACTTCCCCTGAAGCTCTTGTATTCACTACTGTGAGAGACAGGATCCTAGGAAAAATGGACCATGGTCTGACCCAGTATGGCCGTTCTTATTGTAAGCAGGGGCTGAATCAATCCTTCCATTGCAGCCAGCTAGAATAAGAGAGAATCTATGTGTGTCTATGTAAATGCAGTTTGCCCCTGCTTTGCTTAGATGTGTTAGATAGTCAGTTGATGGAATAGTGTTTTGCTCATTGTAATAAACTTGGCTGGTGCTGGGTCACCAATTGTGTTAAATTATCATGTCTGTAATTATTGTGAAATACAAAAGAAGAATGTCTATGCTTAACCTGGCACAAAGGAGAGAGACACTGTCAGTGTAAACAAACTTGGATGGACAGAGACTCCCCTTCCAGAGCCCTGTGAGCTTATGATGGGGAGAGCAGGACTCTGAGTCAGCAGGCTACACGCCCTCCAGGCATAAGCTATAAGACTGGTTCAAGCTGTTTCTCCCCACTGTTCCAATGATAGAGCTAAAGATAGGATCCATAAGGAATCTCTTTTATTATTTAAATGTATTCCAGAGGGTGCTGGAATTTCTTGTGGCTGCACTGTGTTTGGGCCAAGAGCTGAAATCACTAGGTTTGGCCCAGAGCCAAAGTCACCACAAACTCACAGAAGCAGCAAGTGGATGGTAACTGAGAGCTGGCAGAGATATGCCACAAGTGTCCAGAGGAGCAGTAGCAGCACGATGAGCAGCCAGCAGAGCGGCGCTGGGGAGAGGTAATGAGCGGCTGGCAGAGCGGTAGCAGCGAGGTGAAACAAATGACCAGCAGGGCTACGCCAGAGAGCAGCAAGCAGGCAAATGATGAGTGACCAGTGGAGTAAGATGCTTCCTTACCTCCCCCCTCCCACTCAGGATGGGAGGTAAACTCTTTGGAGGCCCCTCTGAACTCGGTGTCTGCCCTAGCCAAGGGCAGCGACTGTGAGTGGGGTGGAGAGAAAGGTTGGGGATATGAAGGCGACATTTACATTGCTGGACTTAAGAACCTTACATTGCTCAGCCTACTTAGGGTGGGACTTTTACTCCTGGTTTTGGTTATGAACTTTGTGGTGTTTTCCCAAATTAATGCCACATTATTTCCAGGTTGATGGGTGAGGGCTCAAGACTGTTCTGTGATGGATGGGTGTAGAGGAATCCCTAGATATTGAACCTGGCCCTGGCTGCTGCTGGCACTACTTGGCTGAAGGGCTACATAATGTTACAATAGTCAACATCAATATCAAAACCAGCAGCCAGTAAACAGTCATCCTCTTCGTTCTGAAGGCAAAGGTCACACTATGGTGTCACCAAGCATCTGTCTTTCCCATATTACAATGATCCTTCAAACCCTACCACTTCTGGACCAGACTATGTACAGCTTTTGGGCAAGAGCTCAAGGAAGGAAGGATTTAAGCTCTAGCTGGCTGGTTGCTGAGCAGCTCCAAAGATCATAATGAGAGATAAAGTTTAACAGGCATGATCCTACCTTTTATCCTGGTCATGGCTGACTGAGCCTAACTGGACCCTAGTTCTAAGGGCATCTTCCTTTGTTTCTTGTTGTGATATCTTACCACTAAAACACCCTGAAAGTTTCTGATGTATAGTCCATGGTGGGCAATATATAAATATTAAAGATAATACTTGTCATTGGCAATCTTCCACACACCTTCTATACTATCCTTTGCAATAACCTCTAGGCAGTCTAAATCAACAAGATAGACAAGCAATTAGCAAAAGGACACTCAGTGGGCTCAAGCGGGGCATTACCACTGAGGCCAAGGTAGGGAGCAGGGAACAGTGCACAACCTGAATGGGAATTTCAGGAAGGAGTACACCTCAAGCCAGTGCAACTGTCCCAAAGCCCTATGGAGCCCAGTGCTTCAGCACCAGGGAAGAGGGCACAGTGCACATTGCCACCTGAGCAGTGCCATCTCTCCTGGTTCTGCCCTTCACATGAGCAGTGCAAGTCTGGTAGGACTTTTGGTATTCAGGGTGGTAATAAGGGCAATGCTTGTGCCTGGCATCTTTGCAACTATACAAGGGGATCCCTGATTCTTCTCTGCATGCCCTGCCCCCCAGTGGAGCCCCAGAAAGGCCAAGTGAGAGATGTGCCCAGTGAATGAAGATCCTTTCCCATTCCTTTATATGGTCTCCAATATACCCAGATAATGAGCAGAACATTAAATTAACTAAATATCACCATTTAAATTAACAAGCTGAAAATAATCAGCACCCAAACATATAAGATATTATTTTCAATATACTGATCTAAATACTCTTCTTTCACACACACACAAACACAAGATGAGGTGAGAATAAAGCCTGTTTTACACTTTGCTAAACCCCTAAACAGCACCTCATTTTCCATCTCCATCCTCTGAAGTGCTGCATCTCAGATAATGTCATGGGGAATATAATGAGACTTCCTTTCTGAGACCATCTGAGCTGCTTCTTACCGGACCAGAGAAAACTGGCCCTAGGGAACCAACCTTCCCCACAGCTATTTCATTTGATGGGAAGTGGGGGTAAGCAGAGCCCTAAATCTGTAACTTTTTGAGACCTGGATATTGAAGCACCCTATAAGAAAATCAAAAGTTAAGTTCCCATGCCCAGAGCCTCTGGAGTGGGTACAGCCAAAGGGAGAACTAGCTTATCTGCAGCAGCACATCATGCTATAAATAAATTTTGCTCAAGAGAAAGCACCCATTCACCTTTATGGATCGTAGGAAAGATTATTTGACTGTCACCCTCAGAATGCATATTTTTAAAAATGCTGGATGCTGCATTATTTTTATAAGGAGTATCTTGCATTTCATAATTCTCTTTTAGAACAGGGCTGAAGTCCCAAGTCTCCAGGAATAGAGGTGCTATTTTTAAAGTAGATAATTATGATTGTTGTTTTACTATTTTATCTAATACCAACTTTAGAATTTAACACCTGTGGCTGTTTTATGAATAATAATTCACCAGATCTGCTTTAATGTGATCAATAATTCTGGTTTTAATAGACCATGAATATTGGCTTTTGACTTGGTGCTATTTCTTGATGTAATTCTAGAAATAATGATGTGCCAAAGGAAGTTGGCAAATCAGGATGGCAATGAGCTTCCCATTCCTCACATTTCTATGGCAACAGAATTCCTGAAACTTAAAGAAGGTGGGCTAAGTCCAAGTGTCTCTGATTTCATTTTGTGGCTGCTGTGGGTGCTCTCTCAGACTTTCTGCTGATTATGCTAGAGCAATTTTACAAAGAATTTATGCATAATGGACATAAATCTCCCTATACGAGCCACCTGAGAGGCAAGAAAAATGGTCTCTGTCAAGGATCTACATACAGAAATGCATTAAACAACAGCTCTCTGTAGATCAGAGGCCTCGGTTCTTAATGTAGGTTTTGGGGAATAATGAAAAATAAAATTAGAACTTTGGCAATGTATGAAACCTTGGGGTGAGGGGCTTGCTGGCATATTTTTATAGCCTTAAAGGATAGATGGTGATGATAATAAATTTCTTCAACTTTTAAGCTGATCTTCCAAAGCAAAATGCAGAAGCTTTTTCTATGCACTATTGTACAATAGAAGTAGTTATTCATCTGGGACTTCACACCGCTACTGTAACTTCCAATTAGCAAAACATACATTAAAAGCTGCTCTATACCATGATGGGAGGCCTATTGATGATTGTGATTAATGGCTGAGCATCTAGCACTATTGCTTACATTTCTGCACACAGATCTAATGGCGCTATTTGTGAATTGTCAACACATACTTAGGCAACCTGAGGTTATCAATCAGTGGCATATGCATTTTTGCTTGGGACTGTATTTGTTAATTACACTATGTCTTCTGTATTACTAGATCAGAGGTTCCCAACCTTTTTTATATCGCAGACCAGCAAACTCATTCACAAACTTTTCGCGGACCAGTAACATTTTATTTGCATATTTGCAAATTCGTTTTATTTGCATATAATGAATATACAAATATGTAAATACAATAATGGCTGTCCACCTGGCCCCAACCAAGCCCCTTGCTCTCCAGTGCCTAATGCCCTTTGACTCCACCCCTACGCCCTGTGTCCTTTAAGCTCTAACCCCTTAGAGCCCATGCCAACATCCTCTTGTCCTGTGACCCCACGACATCCTGAACCAACATCCTTATGCCCTTTGACCCCAACCCACCCCCATACCCTCCTGAGCAAGGTTCCCCCTCTAAGGAGTGTGGCTGTTATTGCCTTGTGGGCAAGGATATCGGCCATTGGTGACACGCATGCTCCCTTCCCTTCATGACCCCTCTCTCCCAAGCACATCTCATCCCTCCATGAGTAGAGGCCAGGGGGAGTGTGGAGCCCATCTGGTCTGCCATCTTTCCTATGTGGGAGAGGGAGAGGGGAGGGAGGTGCCCTCTGCTCTGCCTCTTCCTGCCACCATCTCAGCCTCAGCACTGCTGGCAAACAAAATAAGCCACCACAAACAGCCAGCTTCAGCTTCAGCTCCAGCAACCTCTGCAGACCAGCAATCAGCGGTTCGTGAACCAGCACTGGTCTGTTGACCAGTAGTTGGAAGCCACTGCACTAGAACATGCACAATATTTTTCAGTGACTGACAATTGCCAAATGTTGTTGATAAAACTAATTTAAAAACAAAATAATAAAATGAAAATATACTCATTCCTTTCCATGAGTTGGTAATTAAGGAAGTGAGATGTTATTAAAGGGTAGAAGAACTTCTTTCCCTCCACATTTCTGTGATTCTTACTTTTATTAGTCACATCCTCATAATTGATTTCATTACTATAGCAATACTTTTCTGGGGGGTCTGATTCTCATTTACATGAGGACCCCTTTACATTGATCTAGAAATGCAAGAAAGCCTTAAAAGGGACATAAATTATATTTACTCTGACTTTACAGACTCTTTACACTGCCTGGCTACGTCTAGACTGGCCCCTAATTCCGGAAAAGTCATGCAAAGCAGGTAAGTTAGAAATCCGCGGGGGATATTTAAATATCCCCCGCGAGATTTAAATAAACATGTCCGCCGCTTTTTTTCCAGCTTGGGGAAAAGCCGGAAAAAAGCGTCTAGACTGGCGCGATCCTCCGGAATACAGCCCTTTTCTGGAGCATCTCTTATTCCTACATATGAAATCAGAAACACTTCCTACTTGCAAGGAGGAATAAGAGATCCTCCGGAAAAGGGCTTTATTCCGGAGGATCGTGCCAGTCTAGACACCTTTTTCCGGCTTTTCCCCAAGCCGGAAAAAAAGCGGCGGACATGTTTATTTAAATCCCGCGGGGGATATTTAAATACCCCGTGGATTTCCCTATTCTGACTTACCTGCTTTGCATGACTTTTCTGGAATTAGGGGCCAGTCTAGACGTAGCCCCTGAGTGTGTAAAGTGGCCTTAGTATAACTGACAACCAGGTCTCCCTTTATATTTAAATTAAATCTTAATGAACAAAATCAACTTTCCCTCCAAAATGTCCTACCTCATGCAGTAGGTTTCAGTGGTTTGTCTTATTACAACTCTGATAGTTGGAGCTTTTGGGTGCTATCTAGATGAAGACTTTAGAGTATTAACACTAACTATAACACTAATAATAAGGTTCTAGGAATGTCTTTCTTTGTGTCACTCTGAAGCCTAAAATATCCAGTGATGGATCCAGCTACAAGCATGGTTAAGAGTTTTGTTTGTTTTGAATATCACTAGATTGAATCATCACTAGATTTAACAGTCTGCTACTGTCCATTTATTAATTCTTTGCCATTTCAACATAATGAATTACGTATGTGCAGTGCACAGCTACAGTGTGATTATGCCAAGAGTCCTAGACCACTGTGATACCAGAAGTAACTTAAACAGTCCTCATTCTTACCCTGCAGCCAATTTGCATGCAACCATGCCAGTGGTTGTATGAGGGAGATTGCAAAAATGGTGGATTACTGAGTCCAACTGCCACATGCTCAATCAGTACAAATCTCCCACCAGAAATCTCCCAGACACTAATCAATAAAAGCACCCAAACATAATCAAAATACACACTATCCCCAAACACACACATTCACCACGTCTCATTCTCCACCTTCACAAATTCCCCCAGAACAACCCACAAACAAATCATCAACTCAAATCTCCCAGCACAACACACATATTTGCCCAGTCTCAGTCATATTTCTCATAAAAGTATACTTGGACAGCAAAGCTTTAGGCCACTCACTAGTTGATAGATAAATAAATAATATAATTTTAAGTCTGAGGAAATCAGACTTTTTGTGAAATAAACTTGAATTGCAGTGAACCTTGATCAACACATTCCATAAATGTCTACTTGCAGATTTGGGGATGTGGAATCATGTGCTTGGTAACTCAGTATATTTACATAGTAATTTTAAAGAAAACTGAATTGTATTTACTTACAGGCTCAACTTAATCTTATATTTCACAACACAACAATCTTTTCAGTGCAGAGGAATGCTTAACTGACAAATTACATGTCTAATTACTGTTTTATATAATTAATATAATCCATAAATTGGTCATATGCTCCGTCTCCCTGCCAATATTGGATTGTTCCATTAACTGGTGTTAACCGTGCCTTATTTTCTTATGATTTTTCCAGTTACATTTTAAATAAGCCAAGTGATGACCCTTCTAACATTTCCTTGGGAACTTTTTCACATGCTAACAAATCTCATTATATGGAAGCTTTTTCTTGATAATCAACCAATATTTTTGCCTTTCTTAATTTAATCAATTACTATAGTTATACACCATTATTCATGTGCTCAATATTTTCTTACATTTCTTGGTGTATACACTTTTCATATACGTCTAGTCTGCTATCATGTCCCCCTGCCAAGCTTTACATGTGTAAGTGTTTTAACCTTTTTCCTCTTAATTTATTCACTCCAGGCTCCTTTGTTACTCTCTCCTGAACACTGTCCAATCTGTCCATGGTGCTTTTCTCATGAGGTACACAGAAGTGAATGCAGTCTTCCAATGTAATCACGCCAGAATTACAGAGAGAGAACCTGTACCTCTGTCCCATAACATGAGGCCTATGTGTATGCAAAATAAACTGGCCTTTTTTTTCAGATAAATTATATGGCATATATACCTCAGTCATTCCTTAGTACACCTCACATGCACTATGGAAGATACAGACACTAATGGGCCAGAGCCTAGACTGATCCTTCCCATCTGGGAATTCTCCAGTATAAGGAGGCTTTCCTGGGCATTTTAGCTGATCATAGGGAGCACCCCAAACCCAGTATAGGTATGTGATGAGAGTAGGAGAGGAGGTTCAGTACTCTGTCTGCATTCCATGGGCAATTGAGGGAAGTGACCATAAGTTAGATCAATCTAGACTGCTGTGAACTTACACTAGGAACCAGACAGGGCTAGGCTCTTGCACATGCCCAGAATTTTCAAGGTAGAAATGTGGCTTAAAGCTATCTTTGTGCCATGCAGGCAGTGCCTATTAAACTGCACCACTCAGGAGGTGCAGCTCGGATTTGGATCTGGTAAGCATAAAAATTTTTTATTTTTGGTATTATGAACCGTATTGGCCATGTTATAGAAGCAGCAGTGATGTAGTTACTGATGAAAACTATACATGCCGGATTCCGAGCATACTCTTCTTGATCATGTAGTTTAAAATACACTCTAAACTCTATAAATGGACAGAGGTTTGGTTGTGGCATAGCCCATGCATCTATAACCAGCACAGAACCACAGACCACAAACATCACAGCGGTGATGGGGTATGTCAGGGATGGATGAAGTCATTATGGGCTATCACAGCAGATGCTATGAATGATTCCACAAATACCCTGATCCTGGGATAGGAGGTAAAGTTGAATATATTGGTCCCACAAGCAAAATGCTTTTATACCGGATTTGCATTGGGATCCAGTATTTGGCCTTACATTTCAAAAGCTGTAAGAATTAAGCCTTCTAATTCAGAGTACAAAAGTAGAGAATGTTATATGTCATAAACGATCAAATGAGGCTTTAGGGACTGTGTGACATCAAACACCACCATTTGAAAAGCTGCTCTCTGAGGTACTTCTGAGACTTAAATGACAGACCCAATATATTGAAAACTTGTGGCTTCTAGAGGGCCAGAGAAAGTAGAAATTCTTTCTTATAACAACAATCAGTCAAGCTCATTAATTTGTTCTTCACCTCTGCCAGGTTGTCCTTTAAAATTATTCTAATTCATAATGAATGTAAATTTTTAAAAAATGCTGCTGCAGTGTAAAAGACCATCTCAAATTTCCTTTCCTCATATTACATGTATCGTCACAGCAGAAATAGTGCCACAAGTGCCCTCTCCTGGTAAGATGAGATTTGATATGTTTCTTTTACCAGCTGAGATGTAAAGAATAAAAATGAACATATTGAATAATCTCTGCTAAAACATTCTCTTATTTTCAGGGAGCTCCTTACAGTCCAGCCTATCTACACTGTCATTTTTAAGCTAAATTTTATTTTAACAACCTGTTATTAAGATTTTTTTTCCTTAGGTTTGAAAACTATCTAAAAATATTGTGTGCGTATTCCTGAGATTCTCAAGGGGAGCTTCTTATCTAGCAGTTAGCACAAGTTCAAGCTTCCAGCCAACCTTTAGCTCTGGCATATTTGCTACCCTTTTACATCACTCTCCACTGACAAGTTCCGTTTCACAGTCATAGATCTTTCATTATCCTTATGTTTAATCACTAATGTTGCCACTTGTTTGCTTGTATATTCATTATCCTGCCCACTGCTCAGAGTGAGAAATAAAAACAAGGTACTCACAGGCATTGGCTAAGAAAGAATTACTGAAGGGATTATGTGTGACAAAATAATTTTGCTCAGACCTGCCATTGACTGCTCTCTTTTGTATCTTCTTGCAATTGTCTTAACCCTAGATTTCATTTTTTTTCCCATCCATTTTCTTGTTTATGTGAAAAGTAAAAGAAGGCATTGTGTGTTCTTTTTCTCCAGGAAATTCTGTTCACCATGTGCATGCCAATTTTGCCATCTTCTCATATGCCTCATGATGCACAATCTGAAAAATATATTCGTCATGGGTCTGATCCAAACCTCACAAGCATCAACTGAAAGTTTCCCAGTGCCTTAAATGGGCCTAAAATCAAGCCCAGGAGAGACAAACATAGGAGTTGCTATTTAGTTTCTGAAGGATGAAAATAAGTCACGTTATAGTCTGACAGCCAGACAGTGATTCGCATTAACATTTGCAAGTCATCCAAGTCCTCTCAAGCATAAAATTGGTGCGAGCCTTGGTTCTGGACAGCTCTGGTTATATTACCTATTCTCAGCCCACCATATTCTAAGCGTGGAGTATAGTTCTGTTGACAGTTTTATCAGCAAGAGCCAGAACTGACTTGGGATGCTCACAAAATGTCAAAGCCCCTATAGCATTTTTATATATGCCAGGTCGAGGACTCATGGAGCAATTTGTAATTCCAAGGAAAAGGAATAGGCTAGGCTGGTCCAGGCTGTCCCCACATGAGACACATGGAAGTTTATCATGACATGGGTGAGTAGAGACTCATCTCCTTCTGCCTAGTTGCCATGCTTTCTCGCTTGCAGCTGCTTACATAAACTGATCAAGCAGATCCTCTGCCATCAGGAAAATAGACAGTGAACCCTCCCCCTCCCTCAAACCACTGACTCTCCATTGCCTTATATATTCTGTGAGGTTTTGCACCGTGCATGGCCAATGTATCAGCTCTGATATCAAATATTAACTGTTCATTATCCTGTGCTTCAGAGCATTCTAGGTTAGCACCTATGCTCTGGGCGTAGAGTAGATACATGCCTGGTAGGCTACTACTCAGGGATTTACACTTAAAGTGGAGAAAGTAGAAACTCCAGCCTTCCGCTACATGTGTCAGTGTAACTACGTCACCAGGGATGTGAAAAATCTTATGCTGATAGGAGAAGCTCTCTCATAGGCGTAGGGAGGGTCTCTACTAAGCATTGCAGTTGCACCACCTTAGGTGTAGATAAGCCCTTAATTGTCTAGAATTCACATGAGGGCTAAGCCATGGTTGACATCCTATAGCCATGCTAAAGCAAGACTGCATGCCTGATTACAGTAGTTGAGAGTTATCTCCCACTATCTCACTCTATGGGAAAGACTGTTCAACCTCCCACTTACTCCTTACCAACCCTTATAAATTCTCCACAGATCTGTCACCAGGCAAATGGAGTTACACCAGGGATGACAAAATTATAATCTGGCAAGAGATCCCTGTAACTGTTTGTATTCATATAAAATATACCAGCAACTTCCAAAGTAAAGGAATTAACTCATTTATTTTGTACAGAGTAATGTTTTTTTGCATAATTTTCATTGATTCTAGGACAGAGGAATTTAGGAGCAAGATCAGCTTCTGGATGATCTTTCCCTATTGGCCTAAAACAGTGGTTTTCAGACAAGTCATGCATACTCTTAGGGGTACGTAGAGGTCTTCCAGAGGCACATCAATGCATCTAGATATTTGCCCAGTTTTAAAACAGGCTACCTAAAAAGCACTAGCAATATCTGTACAAAGTAAAACTTCCTACAGACAAAAGTGGCGAGGAGTCCTGTGGCACCTTATAGACTAACTGAAGTGTAGGAGCATAAGTTTTCGTGGGCAAAGACCCACTTCATCAGATGCTCCTACACTTCAGTTAGTCTATAAGGTGCCATAGGACTCCTCGCCACTTTTGTAGATTCAGACTAAAACACGGCTACCCCTCTGATACTGGACTTCCTACAGACAATAACTTCTTTATGTGGCTCTGCATACTGTACGCTTGCATGTAAGTACAATATATCTATTCCAGTTGATTTGCTTTAGAATTATAAGGTACCAATGTAAAAGTAAGCAATTTTTCAGTAATAGTGTGCTGTGACACTTTTGTGTTTTTATATCTGATTTTGTAAGCAAGTAGTTTTTAAGTGAGGTCAAATTTGAGCATATGCAAAACAAATCAGACTCCTGAGAAGAGTACTGTAATCGGGAAAGGTTGACTGCCCTAGACCAATAATTACTATACCAGCAATAAATGCATTGCTACAAGCTTGCAGAAGCAACATTCATAAATTGTTAATAAATATAATTCAAGTTTGTGAAACTGGAGAAGATTTTAATTGGTTACTAAGGGCTAGATTCAGATACCATTAAGGTGCTAATCGACACATGTATGGATAGCAGAACCTGCCCCTACCTGCCACATCTTTCCTTTTCACAGGATGAACATTTTCAGAAGCAAATTATCTGAGAGGTAGAGTTTTTCTGTGATATCATGAAGCCAGAAAAGTTGGAAACAAAACATTTTCTTCTCCCACAGAAGAAAATGGAAGCTTTGCCACTGACCTCCACTAAACCAGGTTTTGACTTAAGGGGAATTTCCAATGTGCAAATACAGGACGATTTTCAGTTTGTTGTGGAACATGTGTTGTGACTATTGTCAAACAAGGAATTACTCTGCTACAGTTTTTGAAATCACAGAACAATACCTAGCACATATTGTCACTGTACATGAGGAGATTGTGCAAACAATGCAGGAACCAGGCCCAAACAACCCAAAGACAAGTGAAAATAGATTACCAGTAATAACATTTGACACATCTTTTGCCTGGACTGCTTAGCATCCAGCTGTCCTATTCTATGGAGTTTGTATCGATAGCTGCATCACAGATACACAATTGCTTTACTGGCAGGATTAATTGACATTCATTGAGACATTGAGCTGAATTTGTGCAGTCCACAGCAGAAGCAAGGCAGGCCCACAGAATGTAGTGAGGTCTCTACCATCCACTCCATGTGAACCAAAAGCTTATACAAATTCTTTAAATTCAGTGCTGAATATATTACATAGCTCTTTAAATTCAGACAGAATGTCCTCAGTCAGTGGCAAGAGGTGACTATCAACCACAACAGCTTTGTTAGGATCACACAAATTAGCATACATTTGAATTCCAGCCAATTTATGCATGGTATCTCCTATAGGCAAATCTATTCGGATGCATCAACTCTTTCAACTATTCCCGTTTGGGTAAAAGCTTCCAGCTCCTTTGCATCTGCTTTTCTAACTGACAGAAGCAGGTGTCTTAGCTTCTGCTGTACTGTTTTAACATCTTTATGTGTTTTTATTTTATGCACAAAGCTGCAATGTCTCCCCTCTAGAAAACTGTAGGTGACAATATGCTGGGCTGGCTGGTGGTTGCAATATATTGCAGATCAATGACAGCCTCAGTCATTCTCTGTAATATCTCAAGATATTAAAGGGAAAGTAGAGAGGATATACATATTTAGAAGTTTTTCTCATGCCGTCTTTCTATCACTCTAAGGCTATGTCTACACTGGCCCCTTTTCCGGAAGGGGCATGTAAATTTCACTAGTCGTCGTAGGGAAATCCGCGGGGGATTTAAATATCCCCCGCGGCATTTAAATAAAAATGCCCGCCGCTTTTTTCCGGCTTTTAAAAAAGCCGGAAAAGAGCGTCTAGACTGGCCCCGATCCTCCGGAAAAAGTGCCCTTTTCCGGAGGGTCTTATTCCTACTTTGAAGTAGGAATAAGAGCCTCCGGAAAAGGGCACTTTTTCCGGAGGATCGGGGCCAGTCTAGACGCTCTTTTCCGGCTTTTTTAAAAGCCGGAAAAAAGCGGCGGGCATTTTTATTTAAATGCCGCGGGGGATATTTAAATCCCCCGCGGATTTCCCTACGACGACTAGTGAAATTTACATGCCCCTTCCGGAAAAGGGGCCAGTGTAGACATAGCCTAAGGTTAGATGTGCACATTTAGGGCACATCTACACTACACAGATCAACA
The DNA here is from genome assembly GCF_049634645.1 of Pelodiscus sinensis. NCBI lineage: Eukaryota > Metazoa > Chordata > Testudines > Trionychidae > Pelodiscus > Pelodiscus sinensis. The sequence goes on from NC_134723.1 coordinate 16,882,169, forward strand.
TTGCTGAAGTCGATCTGCCAGGGTTCAATTTAGTTGGTGTAGCATAGACCCACTAGATTGAACTCAATGAGTGCCCCCATTTGCACCGGTACTCCTGCTGCTCATGAGGAGTAAGGGAAGCTGATGAGAGCCTTTGCACCCATCAGCCTCCCAATGCGTAGACAGCAGGGAAATGCAATGTAAGATATGCAACTCAGCTACATAAATTACTCAGATGGTATCTACATATCTTACTTCAACCTTCCCATGTAGTGTAGACCAGGCCTTTCTGATGGAAGAACAAGCTCATAAAATGGGCCATGGAGCTACACCAATTTATGCCAGCTAAAGAGCTAGCTCAGAGAAATCAGCACAAACAAAAAGGAGTCTGGATTTTATAAATATATAAATATGGGGGGGCGGAACCAGTGTTAACACAGCCAATTCAGTTAGGATAGATGTGGCTTACTCCCAGCAGCTGTTGGGAAGGTGTGAATATCAGGAGAGGGAAAATTGTCTTTGTAATGAAATAGCCATTCTAAATCCTTATGGAGTTCTAATTTGATTGTGTTAAATTTGTAAATGAATTGCAGCTCTGCTGTTTCTCTTTGTAGTCTGGTTTTGAAGGTTTTTTTGTAGAAGGATGGCTATTTTTAATGACACCCTTACTGAGAAGCCAGGGAGGTGAAAGCATTCTCTTACAGCCGTGGTCACCAACCAGTAGATCGCGATCTACTGGTAGATCTCGGAGGGTCTAAGAGTAGCTCTTGAACCCTCTCTGAACTGCGTGCCTGCGCAGTACATTTACATTAGATTTCCTCATTTGAGGAGCAGCTACTCACCGAGCAACAGCACAGGTGAGTAGCTGCGAGGAATGGTGGGAATTTTTTTTTTTAAGTAGCAGTATAAAGGTTGGGGATAGCAAGTGATGGAGAGGAGGAGAATAGAGAGTATGGAGCTTCAAGGAAGGGGCGGGGCGGTAGATCTTGGCTTGGTCTGTCATTTAAAAAGTGATCTTGGGTGTAAAAAGGTTGGAGGCCACTGTCTTACAGGCTTTTTGTTTGTTACTTTTCCTGTTCTCTGATTTGTGTCCATTTATTCTTTAGCATAGAGACTGTCCAATTTGGCCAATATACATGGCAGCGGGGCATTGCTGGCACGTGATAGCATATATCACATGAGTAGATGTGCAGGTGAATAAGCCCACACAGTTGATAGTTATCTGTTTATTTGGTCATCATTAACATACATGTACTTTCCATTACAAGTATTTACAAATCTCGTTCATATCTTATATTTTGTCACCTTTGTGTTTGATCAAACTTTTATCATTGCCTGTTTATTTATGTTGTTCATATTTCAAGAACAGTAAATATGAATTATAAAATCTACTTGATCCTGATATATATTGTTATTTTCTCTGCTGAAGGAATCTCTCAGAATTTATTTCTCCATAACACTAATGGGGGGAAGGGAGGCTGGGTCTGATTTTTTCCAAAAATGAGCTTTCACACATTTGGCAGGTAGCTGTGTTATCGAGTCTTTTCCAAAGTCAATAATCTCTTTTGGACTGTAACCTAACAGTTACAGTAATCCCCAGAGTCCTGTAGTTAGCCTAATCTTAATTATCTTGAAAAAATTGTTGTTTTTCTCCAAAAATATCATTTTGGACATTCTCACCACACAGCCTCTCTTGTATTTATGGTTTATTGTTTTATATATTTTCTCAGCTTCAAAGGAGTGAGGTAACATGGGAAAAGTTTTTTGTATAATTTTCCTTAATAGATATGCAAACAGAGGAGATTTTGGTCTTTGTCTAGATATTTTCTTTTTGTTCCAAATAATATCTGGTTCGAGAGCCTTTCCCCATTTTTCCATAATGGGAATCTCATTTTCTAGATCAAGCAGTAACAAGCAGTATGATACAGAAATCAGGCCCTTTCATGTGGCTTTTTCTGTAAGTAGTGTTTCTATCCTTGTTAATGATTTCCTGAAATGTGGTCATTCTACATAGCATTTGATGAAATCCTTCCATTATAAAAAAGTCCAAACTTGTATATCAATATTCCTCATTACTTCTTTGATGACAATAATTCCCATCATTTTATGATTATGGACTAGCTGGCTATATGTCCTTTTTTAATTCCACATGTTATATATTTAATTAGATAACGCCTACTGACATTCTGGATTTTTTCTGATGAGTGCAGATGGGAAGAGGAAGGGACTATCTTCTATCTGTAGCAAAATCTGTATCTGAAGTGTCAGTATGACATCTGAATTGTTTCCCTTTTGTATTCGTCTACATTTTTTATGTAAAAAATTAATGAAAAAAATTAATATTTAAAATCCTGTTGTTCAATTTCCTTCCTACAATTTCCTTAGCTAAGCTGTCCAATGATACTTTAGTAAATGTGATACGGTCAATCTTCCTTCCAGAGTGTGTCTATAGAGAATTTTTATATTTCTTCTAGGAAAGTTATTGTCTCATATAAATTAAATAGTTTCTGTTAGGATTTTTTGAAGAGTTCTTTGTGCCATCATAAGACCAAAAAGAAAAAATGACCATGCTGGGTCAGAACTGTGGTCCATCTAGCCCATATCTTGTCTTCCCACAGTATACTGTGCCAGGTGCTTCAGAGAGGATTCACAGAATGGATCAATTAATAAGTGATTCATTTTCTGTTGTCTAGTCCCAGATTCTGGTAGTCTGAGATTTAGGGTTACCCAAAACATGGGATTATGTCCCTCTGCTCTGACCATTTTGTCTTATAGCCATTGATGGATCTATCCAGACAGGTATAGATTAAAAAAGGAAATTTATTTTTGGTAGCAAATTCTTTTTTAGCACAGTTCTCTGGATAAACCAAGGCAAATTTAGGGATTTTCCCCCCCAATCCAACAAATAATTTCCCAATTTTGAAATAGTAAGAGGAAAAATGATTTCATATAGAAAGTTGTGATTAGGAGAAATACTGGCTCTTTAGTTATTTTATTTGTTTAGACCACACACATTCAAATGAATCTTGCAGCTGTTTAATCATAGCTTCCTCCAGCCTTACATTTAATAGTTGAGATTTTGTATAATTAATTTTATAGTCTGACATATCATTGTATTCATTAATTTCTTTCAGAATATAAGTAATAGATTTTACTGGATTGATAACCATGAGTATCATGTTGTCTGCACACAGCACAATTTATGTTCCATTTTATCTATTGTAACCCTTATTATGCTACTAAGCTGGCTTTTTTGTGTGCCAGAAATTCAATAAAGAGAGTAAACAACTCGGGATAGAGAACAACTTTGTCTACTTCCTCTTTATTGCTGAAATTCCTTGGTGTATACACCATTAACTCTGATTGCTTATGAAGGGAGAATCATACATTTTTATCAGTCTTAAATATCCACTAATGTTTAATATCATAGTACCCTATATATTTCCATATTTTAGTAAATTTTTAAATGATACTGATAGCCTTTGCATAATTCAGTTTTATATATAATTTCAAATAATAAATTTGATGGTTATATTTAAGCATATTTAATCCATTTAAATTTCACAGATGTGCAAAATTATAGGCTTTAAACATTTTTAAAAATGTATTTATTTCAATTTTCACAGTTGCAAGAAATTATGAAGGGTTAAACAATTATTTACAAATAGTACATGTACAGATTCCAAAAGTTAAAGCTTGAAAACTCCTAAAACACAAATCGTCACCATCACATCACATGTCAAAATGTACAAAGTATATATATCCTTAAATCAAATTCTAGGTCTCAAACAGTATATTTCTTACGTTGCCTATCTGCATATTTAAATTATTATCAATGGAAATTCTTTTCCTCTGTGTGTTTTCCTGTATGTTATGTGAAATCAATGTTTACCAACATTCAGTGACAAAAATCTAATCCTTCCTTCTAACCCTACATTAGATTAGACAGCCTCCTAAAGATAATGATTTTACAGCATATTTATATTAATACCTTGCCTCCCAAAGAATACAAAACCTTTTGAAATCCTAATCTCATAGACATTCTATAGCCCTGATTTTGAATCAAGATCTGCTATATGGAATCCTCCGCATGTGTGGATTCCACTGAAGTCAGGTTTACAGTCATTGAAGCAGAGATCCACACTAGTGGATCTGGACATACAGTGACACCTACACATTATGGAAATGTAGGCAGTATAAATGCCCATTTACAGTGGATCAGAATTACAACCAGCTCTGGGGTGAGGAGCAGTAACTGTATAATGTGGCACAGTAAGAACACATTAACAACCTTGTGCTAGAACTCAAAAATACAAGGTATGGGTAAGATAGGGGGAATTGGTTGCTTATGCTGAGCTATTGACTTTTTCCTTGGTCCAAATCTGATATTATTGCTTTCTCTTTATTTGGCTTTATAGCTATTTGATTAATATTGTTCCTAAAGGGAGAAAAAATCCTGAGTATTTAAAAAGCTACAAAAATGTATGGTTCACATCAGGTGCTGTAGGGTGGGAACTAGTACTTAGTCATTATCTTTGGTGTGACTATATACCACGATGAAGTAAATCATTCAATCAGTTAAAATCATTCTAATGCAGAATCACTTCCAGATGTATCTTTAATTTTGCAGGACATTGAATGGTGGACAGCCACTATTCTTCAGCTCTTTGCTTCATGAGTTCTCAGCATGAAGAATCAGATGAAAGGATGTAGAAAAAAATTATTCCAATGTCAAGTGATACCAGCCTTCAGAAGTGACAAGTTTGATCATTAGCGCTTAGACTTGGACACTAAACTGTTCCGTTGGAAAACAAAATTGTATACCTCAGAAAACCAAATTAATAGTAGAAAGCTAAGAGCACACTGGATAAGAGAAGTTGTGGAAGTAATTGAAACAAATATGGTAGGCAAGATTTGCTTGAAAAATAAGATTCTTGGGTCTGATCCTCTAGTAGGATCCATACAGGCAGACTCCTGCACCCATACATGACTGCATCAAGTCAATGAGGTTCTGTATGAATGTTCCAACTGCAGGACAGGGGTCTAGGTTTGAACCATCTTTGCAAGAGAACCTGTTTATCATGTATCTGGCAAGACTCCTGGTATTGCTAACTTAACCCAATGTGCAAAAGCTTCAGAGGGGTAGTCGAGTTGGTCTGTAACTGGGAAAAAAAAAGCCTTAAAAACCAACACATAGTCTAGCAGCACCTTAAAGACTAACTAGTAAGCTCATGATACCACCTACATGTTTTGTTACTATTTAAGGTGCTGCTAGAAAAGTTATTATTTTTTAAGTTAACTCAGTGTGGTAACGTTTCCCCAGAAAGACTCACTTGTTTTACAGTGGTCACTAATTTTCCGTGCAGTTAAGATCAAGATTAAATTTCAGCAAAAATCAAGGTAAAAAAACTCTTTTAAAATTTATTTTCATCAGCTGAGGAACACGCTGCAAAATTTTCTGTGGAATCCTTCATAATGTTGGTAAGAGTTTAATACTGTTTTTATTAAAATGAAGTTGAGTTTTTCTTGAATTCCGAATGAACTTTTCCACAAAATTTAGCTAATGATCTTGAAGCTTCAGAACATATATAGTAATTAAAATTCCTCTTTGCCAAATTTTAATGCAATATTGACATAATATACTGTATTGAATAGTTTCACTGGGAAACCAGAATAAATTCTCTTTTTGCTGATCAGTGTTGTGTTCCTTACTTTTGGTAGGACACTGAAATGCAACAATGTTGACAGCATTAGAATTATATTTTATTCAATTTTATCTGATTTTGAAAATTTTCCCTCTCTTTTACAGTTGAGTACTGCGTGGATCCCTGAGAATTAGCTGCAACATTTATATTCAAATGCAGAATCTCAGAGTTCTGAATTTGGCAAAGATGCTTCATCCAGTCTTACTGGCATTAAAATATAAAATTTATATATTTATAAATGGTTGTGGGATAGAGTCTGCCTTCCTTATCCTAGGATTCCAATGGAGCCACTCAGAGAATATAGTACAGCTCAATGTGAGTATGGGTGACAAGATCTGGCCTCAAGTAGACCTAAATTGTGGCACTTAAGTATAGCCTGAAGTAAGGGGAGGTGTATAGGTGTACACATAGGGGTACTGTGCTTTAGAGCAGGGGTGGGGGACTTCAGGCCCAGGGGCCAGATGCAGCCCCTGTGGGTCAGCAGCCCCCAACCCAAAAAATGTTCCTCACCCCTGCTTTAGAGATACTGCTCAGAAGGCATTGTGCCTTAGAGATAATGCCCAGAAGAACAATTCCTCCTGGGAATCCTGGATTCCACCGGGAAGGGACTAACTTACAACATCTACTGTATGCAATGAAACATACCCTTCCACACTCAGCCAGCCAGCTTCACTGGCTTGCATCACAGCTCTGCCTACCCCTGGAATCTCCTACCCCATTGCAAGGAGTAGGGTGCATCTGCTGCACAGAGTCTGGACACATCATGGAGCCTAAAGCAATGATCTTGGTTGCCCCATTGAAGCTATGCAAGGTAGAGCAATCCTTACTTACCACCATTCTTATTTTTCCTCTGCACAGACATATTCATGTTAGAGATTAAAAAATGATCTTGGACCGCCAACCCATTCTAAAATATGGAAACTATAATTTCTGTGAAATAAATTATAGTACAGGCAGTCCCCGGGTTACGTACAAGATAGGGACTATAGGTTTGTTCTTAAGTTGAATTTGTATGTAAGTCGGAACTGGCTCCAGATTCAGCCGCTGCTGCTGAAACTTACCAGGGGCTGACTACAGGAAGCTGGAGGCAGAATTGCTCTGCCCCCAGCTTCCTGGAATCGGCCACTGATCAGTTTCAACAGCGGCTGAATCTCGAGCCTGGGACAGAACAGCTGGGCTGCCAGGTAGGTCCCTGCAGGACCAACCCGGCAGCACCCCAGCTGCTCTACCCACGGGTCCACAACAAAAGCCTGGTCTGCTGGGGGGGGCGCACTAGCTGGAAGCCGCTGCGGCTTTGCTCCGGGTGTCCCTGGTCTGCTGGAGACGGTCCCCAGCAGACCAGAGGCACCGGGAGCAAAGCGGCAATGGCGGCGGGGTGCCGCACCTCTGAGGCTTTGATCTGGCAAAGCCTCAGTGGCGCAGGACCCCGCCACCACTGCGGCTTTGCTCCCGGTGTCCCCAGCAGACCAGGGACACCCGGAGCAAAGCCGGGGAGGATCTCTTGGGTTCAGTTTGCTTTGTCTTTTGGGCCGGTCTGGGGCTAGTGCACTCTGTGACGCAGCCCTCTGGGACCATTCATCTGGGCCCTTCTGCGGCAGCCTCCGTGCCGCAGGGGTAGGAATACCCCCCTGCTCCGCTCAAAGGAGGCAGCAGCTTTGTACACATCCGGCCAGACCCTCAGCTGCTGTACAGTGACCACTCCCCAGACTTGCATGGAGCTCCTGCAAGCGACACCCACGGGGTGGGGGTGGGCCAGCCTGGAGATGCTGTTAATTCCTATTGAAACAGCATCACTAGCCGAGCCAGCCCCCTCCCACATGTCTCTGAGCCCTTTCAGCGGGGCGGCCGGCGCTCTTGGCAGAACATGGCAGCTTGGCTGTGTTCTGCCGGCTTTCAGACCCGGCACCAGGAGAACACGCTGCGGAGGTGCCCGCGTGGTTTTCCTTGCTAGGCTGAATCAGGCCTGGGCTCTGAGAAGAGCCCGGCAAGCACCGCAGTGGAGAAAGGCTCCCTGCAGTTAGGTCCTTTTGCTTTGCCGACGCCACAGTCACCTCTTGCTTCAGCAGTTGCTCGGCTTGGCTGCGGGTGATGTTTTTTGAATACCACCTGGAACAAGAGAACAAGGCAAAGCCGGGGAGGCGCGGGACCCCTCCACCTCCCCGGCTTTGCTCCAGGTGTCCCTGGTCTGCTGGAGACGGTCCCCAGCAGACCAGGGGCACCCGGAGCAGCTTTTCTCGCCCTGGAGGTCGAGGTGGCGGGACCGCTGCACTCTGGGCAGTCCCGCTGCCTGCGAGCTCCGGGGCGAGAAAGCCCCATTCGTAAGTGCGCATCCAACATAAGTCGGATCCGCGTAACTCAGGGACTGCCTGTATTCACGGTCTAGTTTTGTTATTGCTTTAATACCTGTGTAAATAGTTACTAAAAAGCTAAGTCATTTGTATTACCAATTAAAAGATGATAAGATCTCTTCATGTAGTCATAAGGGGTTTTACCAGATCTGATACTAGCTTTTTCCCTTTTTCCCTATAAATGATATCGTTTGACATTAATAAAATCACTGTTTTTGTGGCAGCAGCTCCTGTGTTTTTGTTGGTTCTTTGGCTTAGAATGGCTGTTATGAATTTGACAACAGTTATCAAATCTCCCCTGCAGCAGACTGTCAAGGATATGATGGTCAAATGTTTCACATACTGCAATCAAATCATTTGTGTGTAGTTTGAAGAATTCCAAAAGAAAGCTGTCAGCTAAGAAATGAAGTCGAAGTAGCCTGAAGCTTTTGGAGCATGTTGATCCAATTATGATGATCCACTCATATCCTTCAGCTTTTTTTCAAAATCAATTTTCATTTTAGCTCAGGGGACTTTTTTGGGGGAGTGGAGGGTAATGCAGAGAAACATCTGTAAGGTTATTTCAGATCTGTTGTTTCAGGAAATTTATTTTTGGTGCAAGAAAGCATTGAACTCTATAGATATTTTGTACATATCCTGTGTCTGCAGTATGCATATCGGCAATACATAATCTGTATTTGAATTCTAGATTTCTTTAAATATGTTCAATCAAGCTGCTTAACCCTGAAACAAAAGACTACAGCACACTCAGGATGGATTAAAGGAACATCACATATGGATGCACAGAAATCTACATGTCAATGTTGAAGGGCATGGGCCTGATTCTCAGCTGGTGTACATCAACACAGATTCACTGTCCTCAACCAAGCTATTCCAGTGTACCCCAGGTACAGAGTCAACATTATATATGTAATGTTAACTCACCAAAATACGGTCAGTCTTATTTTCATTTCTTTACCTTAAATATCAAATTTGAAAGTACCAAAATATCACTTTTGTTGTGTTGTAAGAGGGCTGTGACTGATATGCCTTTACCTGCCATTAATGGTGATAAATTGAGAATAGGATGATACCACATTTTGAGTAGTAAGAATGCAACTAAGAAATCACATCTTTCTTTCCTCTCTCACGTCAGGAGCCCCATTAATTTTAATCAAGCAAAGAAATATGCACACATTAGAACATGGATTTAGCCTATTGTAATTGCATATTAGTCGCATACGAGATAATACACTGTCATCATGTTGTTTTCACACCAGATATATGTCAAGTCTGTCATAAATGTAATTAAATGAGGAAACATGCCAAACATTTGAATACAGAGTAAAAACTTGGAAGCTGGTTCTAAACTTTGGAGACTACTCTTGGAAATGCAAGATCTCCAGTGTCATAGAATCATAGGGCTGGAAGAGACCTCAGCAGGTCATTGAGTCTGACTCCCTGCCCAAAGAAGAACCCTAATTAAATCATCCTAGGCAGGGCTTTGTCAAGCCAGGACTTAAAAACCTTTAGGGAGAGAGATTCCACCACCTCCCTAGGGAACCCAATCCAGTGCTTCACCACCCTCCTAGTGAAATAGTTTTTCCTAATATCCAACCTAGACCTCCCCCACTGCAACTTGAGACCATTGCTCCTCATTCTGTCTTGTGTCACTACTGAGAAAAGCCTCTCTCCATCATCTTTGGAACCTCCCTTTAGGAAGTTGAAGGCTGCTATCAAAAACCTCCTCACTCTTCTCTTCTGCAGACTAAACAAGCCCAGATTCCTCAGCCTCTCCTTGAAGTTACATGCTGCAGCCCCCTAATTATTTTCATTGCCCTCCGATGGACTTTCTCCCATTGTTAAGAAGAGATCTGATCCACCTAACCAAGAGAGGAAAGAACTTCTTCACAGGCAGGCTTGCAAACCTAGTGAGGAGGGCTTTAAATTCGGTTTGCTGGGGAACAGTGACCAAAGCCCTGAAGTAAATGAGGAAGACAAATACGGGGAAGAAACACAAGGAGGAACGAGCAACAAAGGAGGACCCCTGACTCAAATGAAAAGGTAGGGCAGTCAAATGGCTATCTAAGGTGTTTGTACCCAAATGCAAGAAGCCTGGGAAACAAACAGGAAGAATTAGAAGCCCTGGCCCAATCAAAGAACTATGATTTCATTGGAATAACGGAGACTTGGTGGGAAGATTCGCATGACTGGAGCACTGTTATGGAAGGATATAAACTGTTCCGGAAGAACAGGTGGGGGAGAAAAGGAGGAGGAGTTGCACTGTATGTAAGAGAGCAGTATGATTGCTCGGAGCTCCAGTATGTAGAGGGAGAAAAGACTGTTGAGAGTTTATGGGTTAAGATTAGAGATAGAAGCAACAGGGGGTGATGTTGTGGTTGGTATCTGCCATAGATCGCCAGTTCAGGTGGATGAGGTAGACGAGGCTTTCTTCAGACAACTGAGAGAAGCTTCCAGATCACAGGCCCTGGTTCTCATGAGCGACTTTAATCACCCTGACGTCTGTTGGGAGACCAATACAGCAGTACACAGACAATCCAGGAAGTTTTTGGAAAATGTTGGGGATAACTTCTTGGTACAACTGCTGAAGGAACCAACCAGGGGCCATGCACAGCTTGACCTGTTGCTTGCAAACAGGGAGGAACTAGTAGGGGAAGTAGAGGTGGGTGACAACCTGGGATGCAGTGATCATGAGATGGTAGATTTCAGGATCCCGACCAAAGGAAGAAAGGAAAGGAAAATACACACCCCGGACTTCAGAAGAACAGACTTTGACTCCCTCAGAGAACTGATGGGCAGGATCCCCTGGGTTGCTTACATGAAGGGGAAAGGAATCCAGGAGAGCTGGCAGTATTTTAAAGAAGCCTTATTAAAGGCACAGGAAGAAACCATCCCAATGCACAGCAAGAAAAGCAAATATGGTAGGCAACCAGATTGGCTTACCAGGGACATCCTTGGTGAGCTTAAACACAAAAAGGAAGCTTACAAGAGTGGACACATGGATGGATGACTAGTGGGGAGTATAAATATATTGCTTGAGAATGCAGGGGAGTTATCAGGAAGGCAAAAGTGCAGTTGGAATTGTAGCTAGCAAGGGATGTGAAGGGTAACAAGAAAGGTTTCTACAGGCATGTTAACAATAAGAGGGTGATCAAAGACAGCGTGGAGCCCTTATTGGATGAGGGAGGTAACCTAGGCTATGTCTAGACTTCAGGCTTCTTTCGAAAGAGCCTCTTTCGAAAGCATCTTTCGAAAAAGGCTCTTTCGAAAGAGCGCGTCTAGACTACAATGTGCGGATCGAAAGATCGATCCGCTATTTCGAAAAAGAGCGTCCAGACTGCTGGACGCTCTTTCGAAATTCAAAGCCACCCGGAACTGCTTCTGCCAGGGCATGGGGGCAGCATTTCCTTCCGGGTGCTGCCTGCCTGCCCTTTGCGGAGACGCGTGGTTAAAGGGACACTCCTGAACACCCGTTGCTCTGCTCCTGCAGCTGCCTTTGCTGTCCCTTGAGGAATTTTGCAAGGCATTGCAGTGCTGCTTTGGAGTGCTCAGCTTCCTGGGACACCCCAGCAGCTTTTTTCTTTTGAGGTTTTTCTGCTTGCAGACCCTTTTTTTTGGCATGGAGCCAGAGCTGCCCCTGGGCAGGCGATGGCCCCACACCACCATACTGTAGCTGTTGCTGCATCTTCATGACACAGTCATGAGGCTCCTTCCCGAGCTGCTCCCAGACCAGAGGGACGAGGGGTTCCTCCGTCAGGCAGCCGCACTGCCCTTGCCTCCGAACTTTTTCGTGGACAGGCGTGTTTGGAGGTTTGACACCAGCTCTGAATGGTGGGACCGGCTCGTGATGGAGATCTGGGATGACCAAGACTGGCTACGCAACTTCCGCATGAGAAAGACCACTTTCCAGGAGCTCTGTACCTGGCTCGCCCCTGCTCTGGAACGGCAAGACACCCACCTGCGGCCCGCCATCCCCCTGGAAAAGAGGGTCATAGAATCATAGAATCATAGAATAATAGGACTGGAAGGGACCTCGAGAGGTCATCGAGTCCAGCCCCCCGCCCTCAAGGCAGGATCAAGCTCCGTCTACACCATCCCTGACAGATGTCTATCTAACCTGTTCTTAAATATCTCCAGAGAGGGAGATTCCACCACCTCCCTTGGCAATTTATTCCAATATTTGACCACCCTGACAGTTAGGAATTTTTTCCTAATGTCCAATCTAAACCTCCCCTGCTGCACTTTAAGCCCATTACTCCTTGTCCTGTCCTCAGAAACCAAGAGGAACAAATTTTCGCCTTCCTCCTTGTGACACCCTTTTAGATATTTGAAAACCGCTATCATGTCCCCCCTTAATCTTCTTTTTTCCAAACTAAACAAGCCCAGTTCATGAAGCCTGGCTTCATAGGTCATGTTCTCTAAACCTTTAATCATTCTTGTCGCTCTTCTCTGTACCCTTTCCAATTTCTCCACATCTTTCTTGAAATGTGGCGCCCAGAACTGGACACAGTACTCCAGCTGAGGCCTAACTAGTGCAGAATAGAGCGGCAGAATGACTTCACGAGTTTTGCTTACATTGCCCTCTGGAAGCTGGCAACCCCCGACAGCTACCACTCCATGGGACACCAATTTGGCGTGGGGAGATCTACTGTCAGGGCCGTCTTGATGGAGGTAAGTCATTGTCTGGGGACAGTCACAGTTTGGGGTGGGGGGAAGGGAGACTGTCAGGAAGGGCCAAGTGGAGTGGGAGTGGGAGGTAGCTCCTCCACTCACCCTGAATTGTGTGGGGGGGGGGGTTCTGAGGAGGGGATTCCCGGGGTGTTTGAGAGGGAAGGTGGGCGGTGGGTTCTCCTCCTAAGACATAAGGCACCCCTTCTAACACTTTGTTGTCTGTCTCGTTCTGCAGGTGGTGAGGGCCATCAATTCGGAGCTGCTCAACAGGCTCATCTGTCTACCGGATCTGGACAGCGTCATGGCCGGCTTTGCTGCCCTCGGCTTCCCGAATTGCGGAGGACCGCTCGATGGGACACACATTGCCATCCGTGCACCGCCCCATCGAGCAGCCCAATTCATCAATAGAAAGGGCTACTTTTCTATGGTCCTCCAGGCCCTGGTCGACCATCGTGGACAGTTTTCGGACATTTGTGTTGGGTGGTCAGGGCGAGCACACGATGCCCGCATCTTCAGGAACTCGTACCTGTACCGGAGGCTTCAGGCAGGAACATTTTTCCCCCATCGCCAGTTTGCGGTTGGGGATGTGCACATGCCGGTGTGCATAGTGGCTGATGCCGCCTATCCCCTGATGCCGTGGCTGATGAAGCCCTACACCGGCCAGCTGGATGCGAGCAAGGAGCAGTTTAATGCTCGCCTTAACCGGGCTCGCAACCAGGTCGAATGTGCGTTTGGCCGTTTAAAGGGCAGATTCCGGTGCTTGCTCACACGCCTCGACATGGGGGAGACCAACATCCCCGAGGTGGCGGCCGCGTGTTGCGTCCTCCATAACCTCGTGGAGAGGAAAGGGGATGCCTTCCTACCAGGGTGGGGGAGAGCTGCTGATGCCCAGGAGAGGCTCTTTGCCCAGCCCCGGACAGCTGCCATCCGCCAGGCTCACCGGTCTGCAGTTGGCATCCGGGAGGCCCTCCGGGAGCAATTCTCCAGTGGAGGCCACTGAGACTGAGTGCACTGAGGGGCTTCTGCCTGGGGACTGGGCCCTGGCCCAATAGAAGCTTCCCTCCACAACCCATCTCCTGACCCAGTTTGGACACATCACTTACACCAGGGTGTGTTTCAAAATAAAATGTTCTCTTTACTTGTTAGGTAATATGTACAAAATTATAAATGTTGCAAACATAACAATTTTTTTTTCATTTTTGTTGTTGCCAAACTATATACAATAAAGAAACAGTTCGTTTAACCCTTTGTTTGTGCTTTATAACTGGGGTGATGGGAGTGATTGAAACCTGGAGGGGGGAAGGGGACTGGAAACCTGGAGGGGGGAAGGGGACTGGAAACCTGGAGGGGGGAAGGGGATCAGGTTGAACGGGGCTTGGCAGATTTCCCTTTCCTGCCTGGGCCTCGTGTTTGGGGTGCTCCCCGGCTACGGGATCGGGTGATGCACCTGTCGGTTGGCTGGCTGCTGGGGTGCTCTTGGGACGTGGAAGCCTGGGGGAGAGGAGGGCCAGGGGGAGAGAGGGGCTGGGGAACTGTGGGGGCTGGGGGAGAGGGAGGTCCAAGGGGGGAAAGGGATGCTGTTGTGGAAGGGGGGTTTGGTGGGGTGGGGTCATGGGGTGCTAGAGGAGCAGGACCAGGCACAGCAGCAGGCAAGCCGCTGACCTCCCTCAGGGTGCTGTACAGGAGCGTGCGCTGCAGGACCAGCTCGTTCATGACCCGATCACGCCAGCGCTCCTCTGCCTCCGCCCTCTGTCGCAGGATGGAGTTCTGCTCCTGCACAGCCTTGACGTGCTGTCTGAGGATGTCCGCGTAGACATGCCTGTGTCTGCGGCTCCCATGTCCCCAAGATGGAGATGGAGATGGAGGTGGGGCTGGGGTGCTGCGGCCCTCTTCCACGGCTGGTCCGGCTCTGGAGGAAAAGAAGAAGACACAATCAGTCCTATAAACTGGTCTCTGTAGCACTTACAATACTAACAGGATGGTTTATTAGGGGATGAGCTTTCCTGGGCCAGACCCACTTCCTCAGATCAGAGTAACACGGCTACATTTCTATCACAATTAGTCATGTGTGCAACAGCTGTCCAAAAGGGCATGCCCTCTCCCTTGAGACAGGGGAAGCAGACATTCTGAAGGTCACACTGTGTGTGTGTGTGTGACCTGGGCATCAGCCTGAGCATGACAGGTTTCCCTTGTGCATCACCCACTGTGCACCCACCTACCGCCCCCCCCCCCGGGTGTGACACAACCTCACTGTACTCACCTGCTGCTTCCTCTCCTTCACCAGATGACGCCTGGGAGGCCTCAGAGGTCTGGGTGACTGGCTCCACGGTGGTGAGGGTCGCCGTCTCCTCGCTGTCCTCCTCCTCCTCTGGGACCATGTCCCCGTCTCCAGAGTGCTGTAGCTCCCGCTCTGGAGCGTCCACCACGGGGTCTGCCAGTCCGGACTGCACGAACCTCCGTGGTGTGCGTGCTTCTGCACTGCCACCCAGGATCTGGTCCAGCTCTGGGAAGTAGGGGCAGTAGTGGGGGGCTGCCCCAGACCGGGAGCTCTCCTCCCTGGCTTTGGCGTAGCCCTGCCTCAGCTCCTTTACCTTGGAGCGCACCTGGTCCTGGGTGCGGGGGTAGTGGCCCTTCTGGGCCAGGGCTTCAGCCATGCGGCCATAAATTTCGGCATTTCGCCGCTGGCTTTTGAGGGCCTGTAAGGCCTCCTCCTCTCCCCACAGCTCCAACAGGCTCTTGATCTCTGCGCCGGACCAGGATGGTGCCCGGCGCTTGGAGCCCTTGGCTGGGTCCTCAGAAGGCTCCGTGGAAGGGCCAGGATGGTCTTGGGGCTGGGACATGCTGCAGCAAGGTCACCGTGTGCTCTGGCTCCTTGTCTGCAACAAGTGTCTGTGAGGGTGCCTGTCCCTTTAAGGAATGGCTGCAGCCAGGAACCACAGACGTGCAACCCATGCCCCAGATTGTCCACCAGGGCTTCTTCCTGGAGGCCAATTCTTTCGAAAGAAAGGGCTACCCCCGTCCAGACTCACGTTCTTTCGACGGATCTCCCTCGAAAAAGGCGTTCTTCCTCGTGAAATGAGGTTTACCGCCGTCGAAAGAAAAGCCGCGTTCTTTCAATTTACTTTCAAAAAAACGCGGCTTGAGTCTGGACGCAGGGGAAGTTCTTTCGAAAAAAGGCTACTTTTTTCGAAAGAACCCCTGAGTCTGGACACGGCCCTAGTGTCAGATGATGTGGGAAAAGCTGAAGTACTCAATGCTTTCTTTGTCTCTGTCTTCACAGACAAGGTCAGCTCCCAGATAAATGCACTAGGCAATGCAGTATGGGAAGAAGGTGGTCAGTTCCTGTTGGGGAAAGAATAAGTTAGGAACTATTTAGAAAAGCTAAACATAAAAAAATCCATGGGCCCGGATTTAATGCATCCGAAAGTACTGAGGGAGTTGGCAAATGTCATTGCAGAGCATTTTGCCATTGTCTTTTAAAACTCGTGGAGATCGGGAGCGATCCCGGATTATTGGAAAAAGGCAAATGTAGTGCCCATCTTTAAAAAAAGGGAAGAAGGATAATCCAGGGAACTACAGACCAGTCAGCCTTACCTCAGTTCCCGGAGGGGATCCTCAAGGAATCCATTTTGAAGCACTTGAAAGAGAGGAAAGTGATCAGGAATAGTCAACATGGATTCACGAAGGACAAGTCATGCCTGACCAATCTGATTAGCTTCTATGATGAGGTAACTGGCTCTGTGGATATAGGAAAGTCAGTGGATGTGATATACCTTGACTTTAGCAAAGCTTTTGAGATGGTCTCCCAAAATATTCTTGCCAGCAAGTTAAAGGAATATGGAATGGATAAATGGACTGTAAGACGGATAGAAAGCTCACTTGACTGTTGGGCCCAACAGGTAGTGATCAACGGCTCGATGTCAGGTTGGCAGTCAGTTTCTTGCAGAGTGCCCCAAGGATCTGTTCTTGGGCCGGTTTTGTTCAACATCTTTATTAATAACCTGAATGAAGGGATGGATTGCACCCACAGCAAGTTCGCAGATGACATTAAGCTAGGGGGAGAGGTAGATACCCTGGAAGGCAGGAGTAGGGACCAGAGTGACCTGGACAGATTAGATGGTTGGGCCAAAAGAAATATGATGAGGTTCAACAAGGAGAAGCGTAAAGTCCTGCACTTGGGACAGAAGAATCCCAAGCATTGTTACAGGCTGGGGATCAAATGGCTAAGTTGCAATTCTACAGAAAAGGACCTGGGGATTACAGTGGATGAGAAGCTGGATATGAGTCAACAGTGTGCCCTTGTAGCCAAG
Source organism: Pelodiscus sinensis (assembly GCF_049634645.1). Classification (NCBI taxonomy): domain Eukaryota; kingdom Metazoa; phylum Chordata; order Testudines; family Trionychidae; genus Pelodiscus; species Pelodiscus sinensis. The sequence goes on from NC_134723.1 coordinate 16,899,182, forward strand.
AGGGCAAATGGCATATTAGGGTGCATTAGAAGGAGAATTGCCAGCAGATCCAGAGAAGTGATTATTTCCCTTTATTTGGCTTTGATGAGGCCACATCTGGAGTATTGTGTCCAGTTCTGGGTCCCCCCCACTATAGAAAGGATGTGGACTTATTGGAGAGGGTCCAGCGGAGGGCAACCAAAATGATTAGGGGGCTGGAGCACATGACCTATGAGGAGAGACTGAGGGATTTGGGTTTGTTTAGTCTGCAGAGGAGAAGAGTGAGGGAGATTTGATAGCAGCCTTCAACTTCCTGAAGGGAGTCTCCAAAGAGGACAGAGAAAGGCTGTTCACATGACGGATGGCAGAACAAGGAGCAATGGTCTCAAGTTACAGTAGGGGAGGTCCAGGTTGGATATTAGGAAAAACTATTTCACTACGAGGATGGTGAAGCACTAGAATGGATTACCTAGGGTGGTGGTGGAATCTCCATCCCTAGAGGTTTTTAAGTCTCCGCCTGAGAAAGTCCTGGCTGGGTTGAGTTAGTTGGGATTGGTCCTTCCTTGGGCAAGGGGCTGGATTTGATGACCTCCTGAGGTCTCTTCCAGCTCTATGATTCTATGATTCTACAACTCATATCCAGCTTCTCATCCATTGTAATCCCTAGGTCCTTTTCTGCCAAACTGCTGCTTAGCCAGTCAGTCCCCAGCCTGTAACTGTGCTTGGGATTCTTCCATCCCAAGTGCAGGACTCTGAACTTGTCCTTGTTGAACCTTATTAGATTTCTTTTGGCCCAGTCCTCCAATTTGTCTACACCTCTCTGGATCCTATCCATACCCTGCAATGTATCTATCTCTCTTTGTATCTTAGTGTCATCCACAAATTTGCTGAGGGTGCAATCCATCTCCTCATCCAAGTTATTAATAAACATGTTGAATAAAACTGGTCCGACAAAATTATGTCAGACAACAGATGCTAGACCAGACAGTGCTGGCTGAAAGAGATTCAACCTGTACATGACACAAAACCCATAGGCTGTGTCTACACTGGCAAGGTTTTTCCGGAAAATCATCTGATTTTCTGGGAAAACTTGCCAGCTGTCTACACTGGCCACTTGAATTTCTGGAAGAGCACTGACGATCTAATGGAAAATCATCAGTGCTTTTCTGGAAAAACTATGCTGCTCCCGTTCGGGCAAAAGTCTTTTTCCGAAAGACTTTTGCCTGAAAGGGCCAGTGTAGACAGCACGGTAGTGTTTTCCGCAACAAAGCCCCAATCGCGAAAATGGCAGTCGGGGCTTTTTTGCAGAAAAGCGCGTCTAGATTGGCCACAGACGCTTTGCCGCAAAAAGTGCTTTTCTGGAAATGCGTCCTGCCAATCTAGACGCACTTTTCTGAAAATGCTTTTAACGGAAAACTTTTCTGTTAAAAGCATTTTCGGAAAATCATGCCAGTGTAGATGTAGCCATAAAGTGTAGCCATGCCAGAGTTAAAGCACAGCCTGTACTACACTTTAGGGCTGTGTCTAGACTGGCCAGTTTTTCCGGAAAATCAGCCACTTTTCCGGAAAAACTTGCCAGCTGTCTAGACTGGCCGCTTGAATTTCTGCAAAAGCACTGATGATCTCATGTAAGATTGTCAGAGTTTTTGTGGAAATACTATACTGTTCCCGTTCGGGCAAAAGTCTTTTTCCGAAAAACTTTTGCGCAAAAGGGCCAGTGTAGACAGCAGAGATTTGTTTTCCGCAAAAAAGCCCTGATCACGAAAATGGCGATCGGGACTTTTTTGCGGAAAAGCGCGTCTAGATTGGCCACGGATGCTTTTCCGCAAAAAGTTCTTTTGCGGAAAAGCATCCTGCCAATCTAGATGCTCTTTTCTGAAAATGCTTTTAACGGAAAACGAAGCCCTGTGCAGCTTTGCCCGGGTCTCCCTGGTCTGCTGGGGGGGGGGGGGGCAGTCCAGCAGACCAGGGAGACCGAGAGAAGCTTTTCTCACCCCGGAGGACACGGGCGGTGACCCGCCGCCCGTGAGCTCCGGGGCGAGAAAAGCCCCATTCGTAAGTGCGGATCCGACATAAGTCGGGGACTGCCTGTACTGTCCAGGCAAAACAAAAAACAAAACAAAAAGTATGATAGTGTAACATACACATTTTCCTATGTGGAGGAAAAATATTAAAAACATAAAATGTAGTTATGGATTCAATGAGCCCAAGAAGGAAACCAGCAGTGCTTCAGACTGCAGTGATTTTAAGTTTCATGTTTGTTTCTAAGCACAAGCAGAGCATCAGGTCCAATGAGACTCCGATTCAGATGAGGGCTTTTGAAGGATGCAGTGTAACTAATATGTATTAATTATAATAGCAGTACTTCCGCTCTTTTTCTGCTCAAGTAGCATTATTGTGAATCAGCATTAAATTAAATTGACCACTGTGAGAAGCAGTGGTCCAACCCACAGAACTGCCTGCAGCTCCCATTGGCTGGGACCTGCATTCCGCAGCCAACAGGAGGTGCGAGCAGCTGTACCTGTGGATGCTCATGTAAATAAAGCATCTGGTGGTCTGCCAGCTGCTAACCCTAGTGAACTGCATCCAGCCCATGGATCACTTATTGCTCACCTCTAGTCTTGAACCTGCAAATACATGTTGCACCACTTTTTTCACCTTTAGCAATTCGTGCAATGAAGAAATTTTATACTGTTTCAATGAACAACAAACCAACTTTGCTAGCAAATCAAGTAATTAGGCATTCAAGTTATGCAAAATGCAGCTGCAGACCAGTACAAAACAGCAGTCACAGAACCAGAGGGTAAGTAATGAGCCTTTTAAAAATAAAAATCCAAATGTTTTCAGTTTATCATTAGTTTTACCTTTTATATATATAATTAGGAAAGTTGGGAAAGTTTTAAAATAAGGTGATTCTTAAGGTAAACCTCTTGTTGATGGTCCTACCATACCTGTTCTGCTACACTGTTCTGTCCATGAAGTTTGCATTAAAAGGAATGGTACATCAAGGAGAACCAGACAAATCCATCAGCATCTATTTAGATGTACATGCAAAGTTCAAGAGCAGTCAATTGAATGAAAGGATTAAAATGAACCACATTGGGGATTCTTCCTTGAGGGTACGTCTACACTACAGCGCTAGTTCGAACTAACTTAGTTCGAATTAGTTAATTCGAACTAAGCTAGTTCGAACTAACGCATCTAGAACTAAAAACTAGTTCGAACTAGCGTTTTGCTAGTTCGAACTAGTAAGTCCACATTGAGTGGACTCTGAACAGGGCTTAATGATGGCCGGAAGCAGTGCCGGCAGGGCATAAAAGGAGGACTTAGAGCGTGGAGATACTGTCTCAGGCTAGCCGAGGGCTGCGCTTAAAGGGTCCCGACCCCCACCCCGGACACACAGTTCTAAGGGGTGCCCCGCTTGCAAAGAAGTTCTGGCTTGGAGTGCCCTGAGTGCCCACACTGGGCACATCACACCACTCGGCCATCAGCCCGGCTGCACTTGCCGCAGGCTGCCATCTGGGGAGAGGGAGTAATTGGGGGGCTGCAGGAGAGCTTCCACCCCCAGAAGCCCGCAGAGCCAGCCCAGTCCTCCCCATCGGGGGCTCGTGCCCCATTCCTCCCTCACCTTCTTCCACTTGCCCTTCCCTAGCCCCCCTTCTTATTGATGTACAAAATAAAGATAACGTTTCTTCCAACATTGACTCTGTCTTTATTGAAAAAAACTGGGGGAGACTGGGAAAAGGAGGTGGGAGAGGGGAAGAGAAAGGCTGGGAGAGGGGAGGGCAACTAACATGATCAGGGGTTGGGAACAGGTCCCAGATGAAGAGAGGCTACAGAGACTGGGACTGTTCAGCTTAGAAAAGAGGAGACGGAGGGGGGACAGGATAGAGGTCTCTAAAAGCAGGGGTTGGGTGGAGAGGGTGCATTCAGAAAAGTTCTTCATGAGTTCCCATAAAGAAGGACTAGAGGACACCAAAGGAAAGGAATGGGTAGCAGGCTTCAAACTAGTAAGAGAAAGTTGTTCTTCTTCCCAAAGCAAATAGTTAACCTGTGGAACTCCTTGCTGCAGGAGGCTGTGAAGGCTACAACTAGAACAGAGTTTAAAGGGAAGTGAGATAAAGTCATGGAGGTTGGGTCCATGGAGTCCTATTAGCCAGAGGGTAGGAGTGGTGTCCCTGCCCAAAGTTTGTGGAAGGCTGGAGAGGGATGGCACGAGACAAATGGCTTGGTCATTGTCTTCGGTCCATCCCCTCCAGGGTCCCTAGGGTTGGCCGCTGTTGGCAGAGAGGCTACTGGGCTAGATGGACCTTTGGTCTGACCCAGGACGGCCATTGTAAGCTCAGGGCTCAGGGTCGGGGGTCTCAGTGGACCCCCTTGATTTTCATGCACACCTGCTCCTGGGTGGCCAGGCTGGCAGCTCTCCTGCCCTAGCCGGCCACTTTCCTGTGCCTAGTGCGGAGATCGTGGACGAGGTCCACGATGTCCGCACTAGCCCAGGAAGGTGCCCGCCTCTTGCGGTCCAGGGCAAGCTCCCGGGAGCCGCCAGCCTGGTCCCGGCAAGAGGGGGTGGGCTGGGGGGCATCGGGTGGGTGGCTCTGTGCCGTGCCAGGTGCAGGGTCTGCTAGCTGGGTGCTGGCAGGCTTGCACCTGGCACGGGCACCGTAGCCAGCCCGTGCCCCTTTAAGGGGTCCGGGGCCGGGAGGGGGGCATAGAGTTTCCCTGGTGTTGGCCAGAGTGGCCACCAGGGAAACCTGGGGAGGGCTAGCCTCCCACTAGTTCGAACTAAAGGGCTACACAGCCCTTAGTTCGAACTAGCTAGTTCGAACTAGGCGTTAGTCCTCGTAAAATGAGGTTTTCCTAGTTCGAACTAAGCGCTCCGCTAGTTCGATTCAAATTCGAACTAGCGGAGCGCTAGTGTAGCGCATAGGAAAGTTAGTTCGAACTAACGTCCGTTAGTTCGAACTAACTTTCTAGTGTAGACATACCCTGAAATACTATAAGTGGTTTTATCACTAGCAGAAGTTGCTATAAACAGAATCGTAGAGCCTGAAAGTCCCTAATTATTCTCTAAACATACTTATGCACAAAGAGCTTTCAGCTTCCTTCTTCTTATTCTGCAAATGCAGAATCTCTCAGTTTGAACCCTGTTCTTTATTAGATCACTCTAAAAGGTACATCTAGACTACAAAGCTATTTCAGGATACATACAGTATCCCGAAATAGCTACCCCGTGTCCAAGGAATGCGTCTGCTATTTCAGAATAATTTTCAAAATAACGGAAGCACTATTTCGGCATCCCTGTAAACCTCATTCCATAAGTAATAAGGGATGTATTGAAATAGTGCTTTATTTTGAAATTTGGCACCATGTAGATGTGCCAAATTTTGAAATAGCCTATTTCAAAATAAAATTGATATAAGCGGTGCAATTTGCATAGTGCAAATTGCGACTCTTATTTCGATTTTAGAGTGCAGGCTAGATGTACCCTCAGAGTTAGAAGGCAACTCAGTTCCTATGCACTTCTGGCACTCACAATCCTTCTGAAAATATCAACTAATTAAACTGTACTAGTGGATTTTGTTTAGGGAGACATATCCACTAAGAACTGGACTGAGACCACCAACTCATTTCAGAAAGACCTCTCATCTTGTTTTAGGTGGTAACTTCCGGCACTGCTGGCCTGGCCTAGCTTCATACCAGTGACAAAAAGATAAAACACTTCACATCTCATCAATATCCCTCAAGTTATCCTGTCCTCCCTATGGGTGTGTCTAGACTACATGCCTCCTTCGACGGAGGCATGTAGATTAGCCAGATCGGAAGAGGGAAATGAAGCCGCGATTAAAATAATCGCGGCTTCATTTAAATTTAAATGGCTGCCCCGATCTGCCGATCAGCTGTTTGTCGGCAGATCGGGGGAGTCTGGACGCGATGCCCCGACAAAGAAGCCTTTCTTCATCGACACAGGTAAGCCTCGTGAAACCAGGTTTACCTGTGCCGATGAAGAAAGGCTTCTTTGTCGGGGCATCGCGTCCAGACTCCCCCGATCTGCCGACAAACAGCTGATCGGCAGATCGGGGCAGCCATTTAAATTTAAATGAAGCCGCGATTATTTTAATCGCGGCTTCATTTCCCTCTTCCGATCTGGCTAATCTACATGCCTCCGTCGAAGGAGGCATGTAGTCTAGACACACCCTATGGGTTTCAGTTTTAATCAAAATCATAGAAAATATTTTATACACAAAATCGGTGAAGAACACTATGGCTGCGTCTAGACTGGCAAGTTTTTCCACAAAAGCAGCTGCTTTTGCAGAAAAACTTGCCAGCTGTCTACACTGGCCGCTTGAATTTGCACAAGAACACTGACGATCTAATGTAAGATTGTCAGTGTTCTTGCACAAATACTATGCTGCTCCCATTCGGGAAAAAGCCCTCTTGTGCAAAATGTATTTGCGCAAGAGGGCCAGTGTAGACAGCTAAAAACTATTTTGTGCAAAAAAGCCCCGATGGCAAAAATGGCGAGCGGGGCTTTCTTGTGCAAAACCGTGTCTAGATTGGCACGGATGCTTTTCTGCAAAAAGTGCTTTTGCGCAAAAGCGCCCGTGCCAATCTAGACGCTCTTCTCCACAAATACTTTTAACGGAAAAACTTTTCAGTTAAAAGCATTTGCGGAAAATCATGCCTGTCTAGACGCAGCCTGTCAGTGTAACTCAAGGGCTCGTGTTCCCTTAAGAGAGACTTTGTACCACTCTGTTGCTAAATACAACAAAAACAATGCTCATGAGTAAAGCATTGTCATCATGTAAGAAATAGGTCCAGTCTTTCTAGACCCTAACATTTTATAAGGTGTACACGAGGCAAAATTAATGCAGATTATGATCTTGAAATGAGGACAATACCAGCCAAAAATTCCAGCTACCAATATGTTACTTCAGGTAACACAAAACTTATTGCATTTCAAATAAAGCCTATGTTAGCAAATACTAACTGATTTGCAAAACGATGACATGTAGTCAGAAAACTTCAGCAAAGTAACAATGATTTCCATCAATTGGCCATTTCCATCTGGCCTTAAGCTTTGTGTTTTAAAATTGAGGAGGGAATAACCGAAATAACATTTTGAGTATGTATGATGCTATCTTTTTAAAGGGAATGAGAAAGATTTCTAGTCCCTTACACTGCCATGACCCTTTCCAGTTTTCTGCTTTGAGCATAAACCATTTATCAAATTCGTGTGTAAAAAACACTAAACTTGTTTAGACTTGTGTTCAGTTGTTTAAATTTCAGACTTAAAGAAATGAAAGACCCATTTTTTTAAACTAGGTCTGTTGCTCAGAGGCAAAGATGATACATTTCAAAATTGACACTTCTGACAAAGTTTAGCAGAGTCTTCAGTCATGTCATGTATGCCAAGTCTGGTGGAATTTGGTATAGCTGTTTAAATTTTAACAAGGCTTAAATTAAATGAACCTTTACCTAAGATATACTGTTGAGGACAGCATGTCCAGGGTTAGGGTACAGATGCTAAATGATCAAGAACTGTTAAGCTCTCAGCTCCATATTAAAATACCAGCATCACATAGAATCAGTCTCTAAAATTCTGCAAAGAATAATACAATTTGGATCAAACAATAACATTTTAGTTGGGCTACACTGATGCTATTTGATTCTGATGTACTTTTCTGGATGACTTACAAAAGCAGGATTTAGGTATTCTTGTGTCTTGGGAATTAAATACACAAAACTATTCTCTGTCAAGCTTGAAAATATGTTAGATCTGCATCTCTCTACAATTGTCTTAACTGGGCTCAGTTCCAAGAAAGTTATTAGCAGGAGGTAAATAAGACAAAAATGTACAACAGCGTGCATTATGGGGCAAAATGTTGAAGAATAAATTTTAGAGATAAACAGCTAATAGATTTTTTAGAATTGCCATATTCAATTTGAAGCATGAACATTTTTGAAGAAGGTTCACCTCACTTGCTCTCTAAAAATTCAAAAAGATGTTTGCTTCATTTCAGTTTTTGCATAGAGTTTGTTGAAAACGTGCTTTTAACGTACAGCACTGTAATAGCTTGAGATTGGTGGAATTCAGTTCAACTATTACATTTCATTTGTGATAATTCATGCCAACTCCTCAATGTACTAGAAGTTTAAGTCTCAATGTGAATGTACTTCAAAATTATAATAATTTTCTCAGCCTTTACTCTGGATTCTATTATCTCAGTTTTAAGGAGTAAATACAAACAAGTCAACACAAACAAGGTGTTGCGAGTCTGGCTACTAAAGATGTTTGTGGGGTGGGTTTTGGGAGGTTTTGTTTGTTTGTTTACAAGTATGAATAGTATGCTTCTGTTCCATTTCCCCCCCCCCCCACTCCATCTTTTACACCCTGGCCTCCTGTTCTATTCCTTTACTTATTAGGATTAAGGAGTTCTGGGGCATAATGATGGTTTCTTCAAAGAATCTGAAGTATGTGAACTTGGCAGACTTAGGCTATATCTACACCGTAAGCTTATTTCAGAAAAAGCTATTCCGGAAGATATCTTCCGGAAAAGCTTATTTTAAAATAGAGCATCCGCACTACAGGAAAGCCTCAAAATTAGTCCGAGGCAGGATCCCCTAATGTGGACACCCTATCTCGATTTAGAACCCCATGAGGCACTGGTGAGGATCTTTTTCGATATAGCAACAGTGGAGTGTCCACACACACCCTCTTCTGAAAGAGCTTTTTTGGAAGAGACATTATTCCTCGTGGAATGAGGTTTACCAACATCAGGAAAAGCCCTCCATTATTTTGATTTTCTTTTGAAATAATGCAATTTGCTGTATGGACGCTAGTATTGTTTTTCCAGAATATAATACAAACCAAAGTAACACTACCAAGCCTATTATTTTGAAACAACAAGCTGGTTATTTCAAAATCTGTACTTCTACTTTCCTGGGGGAATAAGCTTATTTTGAAATAGTTATTTTGGGAGTTATTATTATTAATTTAGTTATTTCAAAATAATTTCCTAGTGTATACATGCCCTTAGGGATCTGGAGTTTGTGTCTTAAATTCAAATTAAAACATAGGGTGGGTGGTGATAAAAACACACGTGAATATTGTATTTATATTTAATAAGTCCACCTTTGAATAAGTACCACTGAATTTCACTCAGCTGAGAGATTAGTTTTCAAATTCTCCTAATTTTTTTGTGCTATATAAATCCATCCTCATTTTCTAAGGAATAATTTGTATATTGTACATTGAGTAATACTGTATATTGAGAAATTGCTCATATGCAACTCAGAAGTAATTGAACAAGGTTTCCAGTTCAGCAAGATACGTGAGCACATACCTGATTTCAAGCAAATAAGCTGTCCTGTTGAAGCCAAAAGAACTTGTTCATGTAAACAATTAAGTATATTGCTAAATCAGAACCTAAGTGCAGGATTTATGATGGCCCTCAGACTGGATGTCTGATGTGCTACTAAAAGAGTACCCATGTGGGGCTTAGGACTGGCAGCAAATATCTGTTAGTCCAGATATGCTGCAAAAATATTAGTCCATTGAGTTAAGATGGTTTCATTTAGTATTATTTGCTTTAATACACACCACAATGCACCACAAAGCTAAGCAAATGGGCAGTTTTAAATGCAGCTTATGAAGGTTCAGGGGTCATGTAACAAACCTGTTTTCAAGTACACACTGATCATTCTTCTCTGCCATATGCGTATAAAAGAGCAATGTAATGTTTCAGGAATGTCATATCTGAGCTCTGGTTCCATCAATTCTCTTTAGCTCTAGGTTTCCCTTCAGTGGTTGAATGTAAATTATGAAAACTGAAGGAGAAAGCTGTAAATTATCAGTCTCTGTCAATTTCAATAATCGCCAGCTGATAGATCCCTGATATGACACCAGTCTGGCTGTCAGTCACTCTTGCAAACCAGTAACTCACTAGATTATCAAACATGTTGGTGAAATCTTACAAGACAGAATGTTTAAAAAGTAGGTGTGCAAAGGGCTCATTCAAGATTTGGATCCATTCACATTGCAAAACATCTGATACAAGGCAGTGGTCACCCTCCAGAACTGTCTAGTTTTGCCTTTGGTAGCAGATTTACTGCAGTATTTATACTAATCTCTGGACATTCCCTACTGAGCTATGCCTATTTAGTAATATAAGGGTGATTGGCAAATTTTTAAGGTGACCTCTCGCTTTCTCTCAGTACTATTACAGTACTGCTTCCAGTCAGTGGGAGCTGAGTGTGCCCATCATTACTGAAAGTCAGGCTGCATTTGTTAGTGCACCAAAAGGTAACTTTATGGCAAACGATCAACATTAAGTACCCAACTTTGAAAACTTTGGGCAATAGATTTACATTAAATTAATTTAACGGAAAATCATTTTTTTTAAATCAGTAAACAGAAGTTATCATTGTTATATCGGCCTAAATTGAGTCTCATTTTAATTGGTTCAGGAAGTCTGAGTTCATCTGAAAGACTACTAACAACCATCTAGTTTAGACTTCTTTTGTTTTCCCAGGTGAGCTTATTAACTGCAATATGGAGCTTATTGTTTTCTCCTGCATTTACTTATCATTAACTGAAAGTTTCCATTATCTAGTTAACAGAGTCTGGTGACGTGCTAAGCAGGCTTTTGATAGCAGTATAGTCTTCTGTGAGGGCACCGAGAATGTTTTCTTCATTTAAGTTTATTCAGATAATTTAGTTTAATTACTATAAATAATGAGAAGTACTGTGGCACCTTAAAAACTAACAGATTTATTGGAGCATAAGCTTTCGTGGGCAAAGAATCACTTCGTCAGATGCATGTAGTGGAAATTCCAAGAGGCAGGTATAAATATACAGGCATATGAAAAAAGTACCAATCAAGAGTAAGGCTAGAGATAACAAGGTCAATTTAGTCAGGGAGGACGAGGCCCACTTCTAGTAGCTGATGTGGACACCATGAGAGGAGAAACTGCTTTTGTAGTTGGCTAGCCATTCACAGTCTTTGTTTAATCATAATAACTTTTAATTACTAGTTCATTCAAAGTTAAGAAACCACTAGGAGTTCAAAAAGCAGAACATTTCTTTCTACTTCCAGTCCATGAATCAAACCAGCTCCCCACAGAGACTGGCTGGTCAATTGGTTAATCAACTACATTATTACATCCCCACTCTGCACACACACACACAGTTGCTGCACTTACAGTTGTGGAGATTGTGCTTGCAAATGGGGTAGCACACAGAGCCACCTGCCAGTTCCTCCACATAGGAGCTGGTGGGGAGGAGGAAGAATGTGCCACTGCTTCCAGGAATTGCTTGAGGCAAGTGCCACTCATGCCACTGCCACTTCCCTGATTTCCTTCCTACCCTCCAAATACCTTGATCCCAGCTCAGCGCCCCCTCTTGCACCTAAAACTCCAGTCCCAGCCTCACCCCAGAGCCTGTACCACAAGCTGGAGCCCTCAGCTCCTCAAGCACATCAATCCCAATTTTGTGAGTGCTGTTGACCTCCACAGAATTTCGATATCAAGATACAGCCTTGGGGCCAAAAAACTTTTCCCATCCCAGTTCAAAAGTCTTGAAAGCCATTGTGACCAGAAACAATCAGACAATACCTAGTTTGTTTAATACGTCATTTTAAAATGCAAAACATGTTATGGCCTTCTTTCAATGTGTCCAATATATGTAAGGTGTTTCGATTTAATGAAAAAAAATTAAAGGCTGGTTTTGTACATTTTAATTGAATTTGAATTTCCATCCAAATAGAGCTTTACACAAATCACAAGTGAAATATTAATCAACATCAAGTAAGATAATAAGCTATATAATCCTTATAGTGAATGTGCAGAGATATATTTTATCCTCCTGATTAGCAAGAAACTGCACCAAATTTGGCATAAAAACTTTTTGTTTCAATACCTACCAACCAATGAGCATCAACCTTTCATAAAGAAAATAAACTACAAAAGCACAAATGCAAAACATTAAAAAATTAAAATCAATTATTTAAATCAAGGTTTACTGCTTGCTATTTAAAATTTTGATTAAAATTGGTGATCTAAATCAACCTTCCCTGACAAAAAGGCATTGAAAAGGTTCAAGGAACAAGACAGTACAAGCGCAGGAAAGAGAGTGGGAGGTTCCCGGGGGGCTGTAACGTGGCAGAAAGCATAGCATATATGGATTGTTAGAGCTGCTCAATGTTAAACAGATTTCACAGTGGAGAAGGAAAAAGTAGGAAAGCCTAAGAAGAGGCTAGAGTAGGCTACACAAAGAGACGGAGAGAGGTAGATTTGGGAGTCTTCAATGAAGAGGTGGTATCAGACCTTGAGAATGGAGAAAGCGAGAGCAGGGGGAGAAAAGGGCAGAGCCTTGGAAATGCAAACAGAGAGGGGAAGAAATAAGAAACAATAGTGAAGGGGCAGCCAAGTAACTAAGGGTATGTCTACACTACCCTCCTAGTTCGAACTAGGAGGGTAATGTAGGCATACCGCACTTGCAAATGAAGCCCGGGATTTGAATTTCCCGGGCTTCATTTGCATAAGCGGGGCGCTGCCATTTTTAAAACCCCGCTCGTTCGAACCCCGTGCAGTGCGGCTACACGGGGCATGAACTAGGTAGTTCGAACTAGGCTTCCTAGTTCGAACTACCGTTAATCCTCGTGAAATGCACGGGGTTCGAACGAGCGGGGTTTTAAAAATGGCGGCGCCCCGCTTATGCAAATGAAGCCAGGGAAATTCAAATCCTGGGCTTCATTTGCAAGTGCGGTATGCCTACATTACCCCGCTAGTTCGAATTAGCGCTGTAGTGTAGACATACCCTCAGAGCTGAAAGGCTGGTAACAGAGTTTGGGCTGGAGGAGGAATATCCCTTGATTCTCCCCTATAAGTAAAGGAGTTACCCACTCTCCTTTCTCAAAATGGAAATGTGAATGTCAAGGGTATTTTATTGGAATGATGGAAGGGAATGCTCTCTGATAGTGACAGCAAACAATGCAAAGATACAGTTGATAGGGGCATCCAGCATCTCTAGGCATGGCTGATACAGTTAGTAACTTGGCTTGAAAATATCAAGTAACAAAAGTGCCTGTCCTTAATAAGCGGTTAGTTTAATTGCCCCATTATAGACTTTATCAGCAGCAGAAAGAAGAAAGGACTGATCTGTCAAGCAGAGTGGGAATGTCAGGGCAGTAAGAAATGCTGACTACTGTGCTGCGCTGAATGCCTAATGAAATTGCCTGCAAGCACTACTGGGAAGTTCTGCATTTATTTTACAAGGACACTATCTAGAAATTCCTGCAACCTCTAAATGTATAGTTATATAGATCCTACATAAACTAATCTGTCTGCAAAGTGGATTAAATAAACCCCAAACATTGACTGAAAAGCTTCTGAAGATACCTTGGGACCATTGCTGTGAGCTTATTGTAAATGAGATATCAATAAACTATCACAGTTAATTGCATTGTGTGGAATTTGTAAAAAATTTATGGGGTCACAATTTTAAGCATAAAATTTTAAGCACAAATGACATTGAGCATGAAATAGTAACCCATTTCTATGTGCACATATGTGTGCGATGTGAAATGATGTAAAAGGAAGGGTCTTTAAAAAAAATCACCTGTGAACAAGTACAAACAGCAGAACCAAATCTCCCATATTGAATGTGCAAGTAAATGCTGATTTTTATAGCATGTATGTGTGCCAAGTTTTGCTCTTCCAGACAGAACCCATTCATAAGAAGATTAATGTTTTACACAGGACTTGGTCTCAGAAATTTTACTGAATTGTAATATTTAAAATTAAATAATAATAAAAGGTGATTTAAAAAAATAGCCTAATCAGGTTTGCTCTACCAGTTCTCACTTAGGCAATACTCCGCACCGATTTCAATTATCTGCAGATTGGGTTGAGCTCAATAGGGGCTTGGGCTAAGGCAAGACTGTAAGTTTGGATGCATGATGTGCAAGGGCTTATCTGATAAAAAAAAACGACTGTTTGAACACGGCAACTTCTTACCAATCAGTTCCGCCTGTGCACTCTGAGTTGTATCTTTTTACTTTAGTGACAAAAATAAGGCTTTGCCATTTTTTTACTCATGCAAAATCTTCAGAGCCAACACATCTCCTGAACAGAGCATTGATGCATCTTCTGCAGAATTTTAATGAAATTGAAATTGCAGAACCTTTATTAATGGTGATGGTTCCTGAGCCACTGTCATTCAGGACTTGCATTTAGGGGAAAAAATGTTTTATTTATGAATTAAAAAAATGTGATAGAAACAATGAGAAAGGAGAAACAAGAAATTTGCCTATTTTTTTAAAAAAATGGCCATTTTTTTCAGAACTGTTTTTCAGTGAAGAATGTCACTTAAAGGAGAGAACATTTGGAAAGAACGTGCTGCTATTTCACACACACTTTAGATTGATTAACACAATACAACTTTTCTACTTAGGTTCTTTGTCTAAACCAGTGTTTCTCAAAGTAGTCAACTCTGAGAATGCTCTTGCCAGGCTTCTCCAGTTTGTTTACTTAGCAGCTCTGAAGCCACAGAGCACAAATACCTTGCTCCCTTAGTGCCTATATAATAGAAACCTCAAAGGAGAACCTTGGCATTAATTCCTCCATGAATTTTTGAGGGGAGTTTCCCAAGGCCTGTGAAGCCTTATACACACAAAGGAGAAATTCTGATCAAGAATAAAAAAGGAAACATGCCATATTGGCTCCACTCTCCATTTCCATAAAACTGTCAGTCTCACTTCTTGTTCCTAGCTGGGCCTCATGACAAGAGTCTCCTATTCCTTATGGGGCATTCCAGCAAGATGTCATTTCTGTAACTTGCATCCAATGATAGATTATCTGCTGTATCACTGTGCCAGAGAGCATACTCTCAGGTTTTGCACCCCAGGGAACTAGATTGTGGATATTTTGGGGACATGTATAGGCATATGTGATGAGTTTTGTGGGCCCATGATGCCCATACACCACCAGTATTCTGGAACATGGGCCCAGCTCCACCAATGTTTGGTCTTATATTTTCAGAGCCATCCCAACCATAGCCCGATCTGGGCAGCCGCCCTGGGCTCCACACTTTGGGGGCCCATACTTCAAGGGGATGCAGGCTCCAGGGAAGTCTGGGGGCTGAATGGGGGTCCTGGTGCAGGCAACAGTGAGCTCCCCATCCTGCTTCTCTCTGACCCCACTCCATCCCTTCCCCCAAAACATCCTGCTCCACCCGTGCCCTGACTCTTCCTGCTCCTGATCTACCCATTCTCCCATACCACCATTCTCACCCCACTTCTTTCCAGCTTCAGCCCAACTTCCTCCCCTCCTCCATGTGACAATGGGAGCAGTTGAGACAGGGCTGAGCATGGCAGGCTGGGGACCAGGATGCTAGCTGCTGCCTGCGTGGACCCTGTGTGCCCCTAAAGCATGGGGACCCCCCCTCACACACACACACAGCCTGGGGTTTGCAGCAGTTGCCATGGTCCATCCTATGAACATAATATCTCTGTTTGGACAAATTTCAAAAATTATGCCAGCCTGGCACATATGTTTATAGATTAATGAGGAAAAGGGGCATTTAACACCTGCTGATCTCGAGTTTCCATAATCCCAAAGGGCTACTATCTGCAAGAGACTACTAAAACAGGAGCTTTATTTGTTCATTTGTTTGTCACAGGGTGACTCAAAATCACAAACAATAGTTCATGTCAAGAGGAAATTAGGATAAGAACTATTACAAGCCGCTTATTTGGGTCTTCACCATTTTCCTACTCTACGCCCATACACAGGAATTTCTGGGGAGGGTGCTTTTTTATGTAAGTGTGGACTGTCATTTTTTAAATATAAAGGAATTCAAAATAGTCATACAATGAGTGTGCATACGAGAGGCCAATGAAAAAATTGAGTGGAAACAGTAAAATTGGTTAAATGATTTTGTTATAACATACTAAACATTTATACAATGATAAAGGTTTCATAGAAATTACCTTCTGAGATCATGGCGGACAATGTGGCTGCCGTGGCCCTCCCACTCCCTCAGTAGCAGTGACTGCAATGCAGCTCATCGCTTGGCAGACAAGACCGACAGTCTCCTCTTAACTTGGCTGCCGCTTATTTCCGGCTTGGAGATAAGCCCGAGAAAAGCGCCAGTCTAGACGTGATTCTCCGGAAAATAAAGCCTTTTCCGGAGGATCTCTTATTCCTACTTTCAAGGACCTTGAAAATAGGAATAAGAGATCCTCCGGAAAAGGCTTTATTTTCCGGAGAATCACGTCTAGACTGGCGCTTTTCTCTGGCTTATCTCCAAGCCGGAAATAAGCGGCAGCCATGTTAATGCAAATACCGCGGGGGATATTTAAATCCCCCGCGGATTTGCCTATTCCAACGTGCTACATTAGCATCCCTTTTCCGGAAGGGATGCCAGTGTAGACACAGCCTGTGTGTCCATGGCTGGTCCAGTCAGAGAGCTTTATATGCTCTCTGTTTGACATACTTCTGATTTATTGGATTTGTAAAGGTGACCTTAAATGTTTTAATGGTAATAATTCTTTCAAGGGTTTGAATCAGTAAATGTGCTATGTTCATATTTTGACATTATATACTGTAGGCAATTTAATCCATATAAGTAGTTTCAGTGATATTAACACTGTAGGCAAACTGGTACTAAAGTTTAAATGTCAGTGAGACTTTTCCTATTAGATCTAGTGCAAACAGAGCACTTTTTTCTTAGAGTACTGAGGCATAAAATACCAGTAGACAGTAAAGACAGAGTGCCAATGAATCTGAAATAAACAAGAGGTGAAATTTATAGCATTTTCAAAAATGTTCCCTATCCAAGAACTACTGCAGCTGCACAAAACTATAAAATTAAAGGTAAGAGAAAAACCTTGTAGCACTAGACAATAAATGAACTGCGTTATCTATCTGGATTTCAGTAACTTTCCAGAGATTTACTATTTCACCTAGGATTTATTACACCATTGTGCATATTCTGGATAGCATTTTATATTTCCTCCATTACCCTGGTCATTATCTAATAGAGGGTCCAAGTTATAATCACTGCCACAGGAATCCACCACAATGCAATAATCCTCACCTCTTAAAAGAGGGAAAGTGGTAGGGTGTTTTTATGAGTGTATCAGTACTTACCAAATTTTTTGTATGAATCACAGGAAACTATGCTTTTGCAGCAGATGAGTTTCTAAGAGGCCATGTGGATTCTCAGATAGGGACCCTTTATATCAGAGTTATTTTATCCTAACTCAACAAAGTAAGTCCTATATAAACCAAAGCTGGGTTTGGAGCTGTAGACATTGAAACTTGTTCTTTGGAGAAAGTGAAATTCATGATGCAATACTCTCCATGCAATTTAATGCAGCTTTGAAGTGGTCTACAAAGCCTAGTGGAGACCCTGAGCAGTAGGGTAGGTTTCAGCTCTGAGAAGGAATAGTGTCATAATGCTTAACCTCCATATCAAATTGGAAAGGGTCCAGCGGAGAGCAACCAAAATGATTAAGGGGCTGGAGCACATGACCAATGAGGAGAAGCTGAGGGATATGGGGTTATTTAGTCTGCAAAAGAGAAGAATGAAGGGGGATTTCATAGCAGTTTTTAACTTCCTGAAGGGAAGTTCCAAAGAGGATAGAGAGAGGCTGCTCTTAGGAGTGATGGATGGCAGAATGAGGAACAATGGTCTTAAGTTACAGGGGGGGAGGTCTAGGTTGGATATTAGGAAGGACTATTTCTCTAGGAGGGTGCTGAAGAACTGGAATGGGTTCCCTAGTGAGGTGGTAGAATCTCCATCCCTAGAAATGTTTTAAGTCCAAGCTTGACAAAGCCCAGATTGGGATGATTTATTTGGGATTGATCCTGCTTTCAGCAGGCGGTTCAACCCAATGACCTCCTGAGGTCTCTTCAAGTCCTAGGATTCTATTATCTGCCAGTGTGTGACAGCAGACATCAAAATGTGTGGCAAACAACTAAAATGGGGGACCCCCGTGTTTGGTTGCATGTCATCCAGTAAACCAGATTAAAATATTATAACCACTTCGTAAAAATGTTTTCCCCTTTTCAAGCCCAATTAAGCCCGCTGGAGATGGAAATGGGTTGGGTGGTCCCTGCACAATCTGCATGGGAGCTGCAGCAAAAGGGTCCCGGCACCAACTTCTCTCAACCTGCCTTGAGATTGTTCCTGACAAGCCTCTTCCAGTTCAGATAAGGAACCTCCCATCCAATGCTATGCATCAAGCTAATGTCTCCTGCATAATAACAGTGGCTCATTTCTGTGTTGAGGTTGATCACTCTTAGTTCACCCCATGTCTTCTCAGGCAGAGCTCATCTTCACTCATACCTGCTCTTAGTTACCCCGTGCTACCTGAGCTCACTGCTGAGGACCTACACATAATTGGTCCTGAACTCAGCAACTTGTTTGTTTCTAAGAACCAATACAATCAATCAGTCATGAATTCCCAAACTAGTACAGTAGATTTCCAATAATCCGGCACCCTTGGGACCCAGGGGGTGCTGGATTATTAGATATGCTGGAGTATCGGAAGGTGCTCTGGAGGGGTGCTGTGACAGATCTGCCGGGTCCCGCACTGAGTGGGGGGGTCAGCGGGGAACGGCGCAGGGAGGGGTGAACCCTCTGCAGTGTTGCAGGTAGGCAGTGGAAGCCGTGCAGCCAGCTTGCAAGCGGGGAAACTTGTAGGCGGCGGCGGAGAGGGGGCAAGAGGCAGGCAACTGTTTAAGGAGGGTGAGTGGGGGGTGTCATCAGGGGACAGCGTAGCGAGGGGCGAACCCTCCGCTGTGTTGCGGGCAGGTGGGGGTGGGGAGGTCAGCAGGGAACACAGCCTGCCTCTCACCCCTCTCCGCGGCCGCTGCTTACAAGTTTCCCCGCTTGCAAGCCAGCTGTGCAGGGCTTCCACCGCCTCCCCACAATACTGCGGAAAGTTCGCCTCTTGCCACACCATTCCCTACCAACACACCCCGCTTGCCCGCCCGCCTTAAACAGATGCCTGCCTCTTGCCCCCTCTCTGCCGCTGCCGCTTACAAGTTTCCCCGCTTGCAAGCCGGCTGCGCAGGGCTTCCACCACCTCCCCGCAACACAGCAGAGGGTTCACCCCTCACCTTACTGTTCCCCGCCAACACCCCCCCCTCCACCCACTCAGTCTCCTGCCCGCCTTCCTGCCTGCCTTCCTTAAACAGTTGCCTGCCTATCGCCCCCTCTCCGCCACCGCCTTTGGGCAGCTCCATTTGTCTGGCTGGCCAGTGCATTTCCAGGTTCCAGTCGGTGCCGGATATCAGGAGTGCCGGACCACTGGATGCCGGACAACTGGAGTTTTACTGTACTACAAGTTCTTGATCTCAGGCTTGGGAGTGATGCCAATTAATAAGTTTAGGTGCTTGGTATAAATGCTGCTTCGTAATCAGTCTATATTGTAGGCTGAATATTTTGCTCCTTTCTTTAAACACTTTGCCAATCACTATTATGCCACTCAACACAAGACCTAATCAGATTTTCACAAAGTGTCCTGAAACTTGCAAGCTGTTTGATTCAGAAAATATATGGGTAATGATAAACATTGGGGATTGCGACTAAAGGACTGCATATTGACAATTTTCATATAATTTCTTAATGTGACAAAAGTGAAGAAAAGTTCATGAAATCAAGGTAAGAATAGCCACTAACTGCTTCATACATGTGAGATAATAACAACAGGAAAAAAGAAGAGGCAAAATAGGAATACAAACCTGTGAAAAAAATTGTGTTTCTTTCCCTTCTGATTTTATTCTTTCTAGTTTACAAATAATGCTTTCCTTCTAAGGCTCTAAGAGAATTTGCTCTTGTGTCACCATCATTATTACTTTAATGACCTTACTTATACCACACCCTACTTCAAATAGTGCTTTAAATGCTGTAGACAAGTTTTCATATAGCTACTACAGGACTGTTCAAAGGGGAGCAAAAGGAGCAAGCCCTTTTATTCTGTGCCCCTCGTACAGCAGCAAACAACCTGGGGCACAAGACATCCCAAAGGAAGATCGGAAAGACAGATAAATGGTGGAGTCATGGTCTCGAACTCTCATTGGAGGGTTATGACTTGTGTTAGGAAAGCTATAAACCACAAAAGATCTCATAGTCCTCTGATGCACACAAAGTGCATGCTGAGTTGAATGGTAGTTGTACATTTGTACAGGGAGGCAAACTCTGATCCTGACAGATACAGAGGAATCACTTCAGTTATGTTATACCATTGTAAGCTTCCTGGAGAATATAGGTAACCAAAAAGGAATTATTTGAAATAGAACTGAATTAGGATTCTAGGGAATGTGTAATCACATACATGGACATGGGATTTAGTGCCTGATCCTGCTAACATTTCAGTGGATGTTTTGCATGTAGAACTCTAGGATCAGGACCTTCAACTTAAAAACAAGACTCTTGACAAGGTTCTATTATTTGAACTTTAGCAATTTGTCAATGTCTTTCAAAGGTGATTGACAAAGTATTATGCAAACACACAAATGTTTTGCAAGTGCAAAATAATTGGTGTTACAGCAGAGTCACCACGGAGAACGAGAAAGAGGTAGGGGAACAAAACTCACACTCTTTCAGAGGTTGGCTATGTTTCCTGAACCACACTTCCTGAACAGAAATCCAAGTACTGGTGATCATTAATCAACAGGACTATGGGCACTGTCTACAGGAGTAAAGGGGGTAGTTCAGTCTCCAGTCCTTAAGGTAACTGTGACAGCGGTACTGATCAGAGCCCTGGCCCCACTTTGAATTGCTGCCAGAGCACCGCTTCGCGTGGCTCTGAAGACAGATGCAAGGGAGGAGGGTGCTTGCCATGGTGCTTGCCCCAGCGCTGCCCCTTCCACTCGAGGCTCCACCCCTTTCAGGGCGTGGAGTAGTTCCCACACAGCTTGCCCAAGGACTTGCTGTGGCTGTTGGCCTCGCAGCTGTCTACGCAGGGGATGTAGGATTAAGTAAGAATGGAATCTGAACCATCTTCTCTTTATAATCAATGAGCTCTTCCATAAAACAATTTGTGTTCCAAAAATATATCTGAACCAGCAATTCCTTTATAAACTCCTGCCAGAAGACATGAATTTCATCCTCAATCATTCTTTTCACTGATGCTGGTTCAACAAGCTACTCGAGCATATTCCTAACAAAGTATGTTAGTAGACCTTTTGAAGTCAATGGGACAATGTGGGTGCTTACAAGTTAGGCATGTGCTTAAATACCTTGTTAAACCAGGGCCTAGGTTTTTTTTAAATATATTCAAATTACCAATCAATAATGATTGAAAGTAACAAAAATATCAATGAGACTATTGTCTTTTAAAACTAGCCAAATTCTGCCCAGTTTCTGTATGCTTCAGAAGAATTTACCCACTTACTTCACTTCAAATGGAAGTGGCACTCAGAAGAACCCATTTAAATTGCATCTTTGTAGAAGCTGCCCTGTCATTTAAATAAATTTTTAGTGGTAGCATTCTTTAGTGAGGGTCACCAGTATCCTAGCAGAGTCTGCATTCATAAAACCAGCCCCCACACTTAGGGAAACTGTATATGATTTTTGGCTTATAATTTCTTGATAAAAGAGAATATCATATTTAAAACACATGAAAAATGTCTTGTGATAATTGTTATTACATATATAGATGATAAAACAATAAATTAAAGTGACAGTGAATAAAATGATGAATTCTGATTGACTTTAGGCAATATAAAATAATTGGAGTCTTTACTGCTATTTCCATTTTTAATGGGATACAATGTAACACATCCTTATGACAGGGATGGAAAGGTAAATTAATCTTTATGCATCATCATCAAGCAGTGTAAACATGGCCAAACTTAATTACAATATAATAGATTGTTAAGTGTCTTCCCTACAGAGGTGTGATAGCTCTCATGCAAGTGATTACAACCAAGATGACTATCACACAAGGTACGCTTTAAAGGCTTATAGTAGCTTTTGCACTTATCAAACAATAAATCTGATTGTAAAAGCCAGGTCAATGAGTCAGTTTTTTACACCACCAGCTGCAGTGGAACAGAAGGGATGAAAACAAATTATGATGCAGGATTAATGAAATTTAGCTTGATTCAGACTCTGGCAAAACTCCCATTTCACTTTAAAAAGGGCAAAGTGGGGGGATAGTTTTGCCTTTTCACTCAGTGAAAGCTTTGCCTGAGTAAACTTGGTTGATACCATCATTCTATTTTTCAGCTTGGCTTTAGTGCCCCTATCCTGCATAAGGCTGTGATTCTTACAGAGAATAATGAAATTGTATTTCTGCATGTAATTCAATGAGAAAAGCATCTTTGTAAAACACTGTATTGTTGAATAAAGGACTTCTGAAATGTTCCTTATAAATTTTAATACATTAAAGAGAGATATTCAAAAAGTACTTTATATATCGTTACTGAGTCCTTGTGAGTGCTCAGGAGTCAGAGCAGAGGTTTGAGAAGTATGGGGAGGCTCAGGAAGGGGGTTGGGAGGTTCAGGGCAGCCTCAAGGACAGCCAGGGCACCTATGCTGGTGAGTCGTGGCAGTAGGAGCTGTGCTACCCCGGCCTAGCCAGTAGTTACTCCCTGGGGGGAAAGGAGAGGGCGGGGCTCAGCAGCAGTGCCACTGACTGGCAGGGCCACTGATTGGCAGGGCTTTCCCCCAGTGTCCACCATTGGAGCCAAGGGGGGGGAGGGGCGGCGAATGGTTCCGGCTCTGACTTTAAGTTGAGAGTACCACCTACCTGAGGCTGGCAACATGCAGAAGCCTGCCCCCAGCCTGCCACTCTGTTACAGGTGCGGCCACCCCTCTATGGTCACTCTGAGTAAAACTGTCCACCACAACCCCTGTTGTTATACCAGGGCATAACTGTCCCTGCTATGAGAGCCCTCCCACAACCAATCAGATTGTGACTGGGAGCTGAAGCTAGACAAACTCAGATCAACTGAGGAAAATCCCTGTGCCAGAGTGCGGTATTGTTATTAACCACAATCATGGTGGTGGAGTCTCTGTACCTTGAAGTTTTTAATTCATGCTGTGAGAACTTCAGTAACTCAGGCAGAGGTTAGGGGTCTCTGTTACAGGTTCTGTGGCTTGCAATGTGCAGGAGGTCAGACTAGATTACCACTGTTTTCCCTAAAGTCAATGAGTCTGTGCTCCTGAATTACTTGCACATCCTAAACACCTAGGCTGTGTCTACACTGGCATGAATTTCCGGAAATGCTTAAAACGGAATACCATTGGCAGGCTGCTTTTCCGGAAAAGCCCTTTTTCTGGAAAAGCGTCTGTGGCCAATGTAGACGTGCTTTTCCGGAAAATAGCCCCGATCGCCATTTTCGCGATCGGGGCTTTTTTCCGGAAAAGACTACTGGGCTGTCTACACTGGCCCTTTTCCGGAACAGTGTTCCAGAATAAGGACTTATGCCTGAGCAGGAGCAGAATAGTTTTTCCGAAATAGCGGCTGATTTTGTACAGTAGAGCATCGTTTCTTTTCCGGAAATTCAAGGGCCAGTGTAGACAGCTCCCAGCTTATTCCGGAAAAGCGGCTGATTTTCCGGAATAAGTGGCCCAGTGTAGACACAGCCCTACTGATTACAATATGCTCATCGTCATATTTATGTCCTGTCAACTATATTCATTTTAAATCTCCTAGTATAACAAACCATTAACTAGAACCTATTTCACATAATAATATAAACTTGCTTCATGTAACGGTCCTTTCATTACTAACAGAACCATCCTACCAGATAATGAGAAATTGGGTTTGGAACAAATGGGGTTCACAACAACAAGCAATGGTAATTATTGACATTCTTATACTAGGCTACGTCTAGACTGCATCCCTCTGTCAACAGAGAGATGCAAATCAAGCACGTCGAAATTATTAATGAAGCAGGGATGTAAATATCCCGTGCTTCATTAGTATAAACATGGCCGCCGCTGTTTTTCTAAAAGGAACTTTTTCGAAAAAAAAGGCAGTCTAGACACAGATCCTTCAAAAAATAAACCCTTTTTCGAAAGATCCTATAAACCTCAAAAAATGAGGTTTAGAATGAAAATGAGACCCTTAGCCTCTCCAGAGCATCCATGCGATCATTTGACACACCCATGTACTATGGGGCAAGAAGAACATAGATGGATCAGAACCATTGTAAATCTCAATTTTACATGGCCACAAATGTAAGTGGGTGGTAAGAAGCTGGTGGAGCCAGAAAAGAAAGTGATGGAGATTTCTGCCTTACTCTAATTCTCTTCATTAATTTATTTATATGCCCTATTTTCCAGCACCACCTAAACTGAATATATTTAACCAAAAAAAGTTAGAGTCCTCTATGAACACCAAATATAGACTGAATTCTACATCTCACGGCTCCATTTTCATTCCTTGGTAAGGCCTTTTACAATTGAGATCTAATTTTAATTGCATAATTCTTTCTAATCCCTATGAATGTACAAGGATTCCCCCACTGGAAAGGAAATGAAGTAGATCTGAATGATCCATATGTTGAAGTACTGTATTCTTATCATTTAAATGATACACTTTCCATCAAAATCTACAAAAGTACACTCATGACACCCATCCAATGATCTCTTGGCCAGAGGTACAGACATTGTTTTAATTTATTTTGGAGTAAAGGTACTTTCCCTGAAGTGTCTGAACAATCTTACTACAAATTAAACAGATGTTCAATAAAAAAAAGACTTTACTAAATATGACACAAACATAGGAAAAGGGGATAAAGAAGAGAAAATTACAATGGTTTACTGGTTCATCATACGACATGCCACAATTTTAACTAAGGTCTTTTTAAATAGATGGAACAATAATAAAAAAGAGAGACACACAAGTAACTTCTACACTTCTCTCACATTGTGTCTTCCCTGTACTGGAATGAAACCTTTATGACAATGAACAGTTTTTTCCCTCTTTGGAACATCATGATGGCCTGCCAGGATGCTAAAATGGAGACTACTCATCTCTGCCCTACAGCAGCAGATGAGATGGCTCAAGTAGTAGTAAAGGAGCCTGTGAGAACAACCTAGCAACAGGACAAGGAGAAAGATGAGAAGCCCCATAGCAGTCTATAAAAATATTAGAGGAAAAGCAATAGGACCAAGCAATTTTTCTATTGACTTTTGCCAGTGTTATCAGCCAACACAGACTGTAACCAAAAGAGGTGAAAGGGGAATGATTCCCTCAAAAGAGTCTGGACAGAAGGATGACTTACTGCACTGCACTACAGATTAGAATAGACAAATGAAGTCAGTAGGGTGATGGAAAGCTTTGGAGCACCACGGTTTAGGATAGCAAGGTATCTATGGGTACATCTAGACTGCAGAGTTAAATGAGAAAAGGATATGCAATTTGCGGTATGCACATTGCGTAACTTTTTCCACTTAACTGTCGAAAGAGGCTTTTCCAAAATGTGGCATGTCTACACGGTGCCAAATTTTGGAAAAAAGTCCTCTTTTGACACATCCTTTATTCCTCATAAAATGAGGTTTACAGGGATGGCTAAAGAGTGCATCTGCTTTTTCAAAAACATTTCCGAAAAAGCGGACGCACTCCTTAGGCACGGCACTGATTTCCTGGGATACCAGAGGTTTCCCAAAAAAGCAGTGCAGTCTAGATGTAGTCTTTGTGTTAATGAAGAGAGTGTATTGGCTCCAAGTGAGAACTGGCTGGCCAGTCAACTTAGGAATGAACATAGTAGGGTGCTGGTTCTTAGCCAGTAGGCTGTAATAACCAAGGGTATAATACAAGGGCTTGAAAATGTTCATTCTACTGCAACGAAAATATCACTCCCCGGCTCACCACACAATTGTACCATTCATGGTCAAGTATTCTCTGTCAACAGCATTGCACACAACTTCTCAAAATACACATACCACACTCACATACATACCCCCTAGTGGCCTGTCACTGGAGTATTTTAACTCTTATTTTATAGTAAATTTACAGGGGGTCATGGCAATGTTTTACTTTGAATAAGGAGTCGTGAACCTGGAAAGATGAAAAACACTGCTCTGGGGTTTCCTTGCTTTTCCAGAGGAAAAAAGTGTTTGTTACAAGTCCCAAATCTGCATCTTCTAAGACTTCCTGGATGTGTCTAGACTGGCATGACTTTGCGGAAATACTTTTAATGGAAAAGTTTTTCCGTTAAAAGTATTTGCGCAAAAGCACGTCTACATTGGCGAGACACTTTTGCGCAAAAGCAGAAACCTGGAACCATTTTGAAGAGGGCAAAAGAGCACCAGCCCTTTCTGTGGGTGGGGACTGAAGCTCCTTTGACACACGTGCTTAAAGGGATCTCCCTGGACAGCCGTTTCTCTCCTGCTGCGGGCTATAGGACCTCTTGCAGAGACTAACAGCCATAGCAGTTTTTGTGGTTGCCCTCTGCCTTGTTGGACACCACTGCCTTTTGCCTTTTAGTGCCTTTGCCTGGTTTTGTTTTTTTTTCATCTTGCTTGTTTTTTGTGCCATGGAGCCAGGGGTCGCTATGTGCCTGCTCTGGCCCCTGCTGGCCATTTTGGAGTGCCTGCAGCTGCTGCTCCAGGCTGGTGCCCTCCTCTTCCAGGACCTGAAGGCGCAGATTGCTCTGTACTCCCTCACCAGGGAGGCCATGGCATCCCTGTGGCATCCCCACCCCAGCATGAAGAGGCCACTGTGGAGACTGGACACCAGTACAGACTGCTGGGACTGGCTGATCCTGGGGCAATGGGATGACCAGAAATGGCTCCGGAACTTTTGCATGAGAAAGCGGACATTCCTGGAGCTATGTGCCTGGCTCGTCCCTGCGCTCCAGAGAACCACCACCCGGCTGCAGGCACCCATCCCCGTCAACAAGAGGGTCGCCATCGCAGTCTGGAAGCTGGCCACCCTGGACAGCTTCCGATTGGTGGCACACCAGTTGGGGTGGGCAGATCGACCATCGGTGTCATCATGATGGAGGGCATCACGGAGGGGGGGGGAGCCAAGGGAGTGCACACTCACCCTGCCTTATGTGATATGTTCCCTTGTGTTTCTCTGTACCCTTCTGCAGGTCGTCCATGCCATCAATGATGTCCTGCTCCCGAGAGTCATCCACCTGTGCGACATGGATGCCACGGTGGCCGGCTTCGCTGCCCTCGGGTTCCCCAACTGTGGGGGAGCCCTGGATGCAACCCACATCCCCATCTGTGCCCCGGAGCATCGAGCGGCCCATTTTATGAACAGAAAGGGGTACTTTTCTGTCATACTCCAGGCCCTCGTGGACCACCATGGCTGCTTCCTGGAAGTTTATGCGGGCTGGTCCGGCAGGGCACACGACTCCCACGTCCTACGGAACTCCGGCCTGTTTCTCAGGCTGGAGGTGGGCACTTACTTCCCCCGGCGGGAGTTTACTGTCAGGGATGTGCCTATGCCCATCTATATCATGGGGGACGCAGCCTAGCCCCTGCTGCCCTGCCTAATGTGGCCCTACACGGGGCGGCCAGACTAGAACCGGGCCCGGTTCAACAATCGCCTTTGGCCGCTTGAAAGCCCAGTTCCGTTGTTTGCTCACCCGTCTCGAGATGGGTGAGCAGAATGTCCCAGAGGTAGTGGCCGTGTGCTGCGTGCTCCACAATCTTGTGGAGCGGAGGGGGGAGGCCTTCCTCCCCTCATGAATGGCAGGCGAGGGCCAGGCCTACGAACAGCCCCACACAACTGCCATCCGCCAGGCGCACCAGGATGGGGTGTACATCTGGGAGGCCCTGATGGACATGTTCTCCCAAGCCCCATAGTAGGGTCACCTCGGTCTCCCTTTACAACTCTCTCCCATCTCCTCACCTTCCCCCTCACCTTCCCTTACCTTCCAATAAACAACAAACACAGGGGGTTTTTTAACACAAACTTGTAACTTTTTATTTACAAAGGGGAGAGGGGAGATCTAGGATGGGAGGGGGAGGAGACCTTCAACTGGGAGGGGGAGGAGCTACTCCTGGGAGGGGTGGCCCCTGCGACTGCTCCTGCGGGAGTGGACCTGCACATGGGGGGCAGGCCGCATCGGGGCAGGCAGCACGGGTAAGTAGGCAGGAGGGCAGGATCAGGAGCAGGAGAGGCAGGGGCCAGAGGGGCAGGGACAGATGGGACAGGAGCAGGAGGGGCAGGGGCAGGAGGGGCTATTGCAGGAGGGGGCAGATGCAGTGCTAGGGGAGAGATGGCGGGGGCATGGGGCCAGGCCATGCCATAGCGGATGGCATGGCCAACGTATGCAGTGAGGGTGACTATTGAATCTGCCATGTGGACGCACTGGTCCTGGAAGGAGCCCCAGGCCTCCTGGCTCCACTGCAGATCCACCTCCACACGCCGAGTGATGGCTGCCTCGACGCGCTCAACGGCCTGCACGTGGCGCCGAAGGAGCTGGTCCCGGTGGCAGAGTGGTTGGGCAGCTGGGGGTGCTGCTGCTGCCACTGCTGCAGGGCTAGAGGGTCCCCCGTTTGTGCTTGGTCCCACTGCAGGGAACAGAAGAAAGGATGGGTCAGTCAGGCAGCCCAGCCACTGTCCCCACCCCTCATGCCCTCCACCCCTGAGCCCAGGTTACACCACAGTAGTGTGGCTTGGGCCCACTCGGTTACCTCTCTCCCCCTCCCGCAGTGTTGTATGTTTGCATACAGGAGCGCCCCTGGTCCTCCTCCATGTATTGTAACCACTGGTCTTTGTCCTGGCCCCTTGAAGGGGTGTGTGTGTGTGTGTGTGTGTGTGTGTGTGTGTGTGTGCGTGTGCTTGTGTTGTGTTAACCTGTGGAACTCCCTGCCGGAGGAGGCTGTGAGGCTTTGGGCTAATCAATGGTGTTTGACAGGGAGCGAGATGAATCCCCACACAGTGCCTGGGAGCACATCTTGCAGATGTGGTCTGGGCTCTCAGATCCCCATCAGGTGGGATGTCTCCTGGATGGAACCAGGAGAGTGACTGGGGAGTGTACCAGCCTTGCAGCAAAACTCAGGTGGCCCCAGGGCCAGCCCGAGCGCTTCCCCCCTCCTCCTCCCTCTAGCCGTCACACACAGTAGCCCTGGGACATGTTTGGCCACAGTGGGGACTTCCCTCGGGGAGCCAGCCAAGGCACCGGGAGCAGGCGAAGGGCTCACTGGGGGTCACACTCATGGGCTGTGATGCTGCGGTTTTCCCAGGAGCAGCTGGCTATTCACAGCCAGGCATGGGACAGTGTTGCTGTCCTGCATGCTGCACCCTTGCAGAGGTGCGGGCTCTGGGCTGAGCCCCTGGAGCCCTGGCTGGTTCCAGCCGGCATCCACCCTTCCCCCCTGGTCCTGCCGGATGTGTGTGAGCAGCATGGTCACAGGTGTGCCCTGGAGCTGCCTGCTGTGGCCACATGGTTGCACGTGCTGCATACTGCCTAATGCTACAAAGCCCGTGCAGCTCACGTGGCCTGAGTGACGTGCTCTCCCCTTCCCCCCTCTGGGCACCTGGCTCTTCCCCACCCCCTTCCCTTGTGAGTGCAAAGTGCAACACTCACCACTGGATCTTTCCCCGGCCTCCGAGGACGCACGGGAGATGTCGGTGCTGCCGGAGGGGGTCTGCAGGGTGGCAGTGCTGGCCTCGTCCTCCGGCCCGCTGCTGTTGTCTCCTTCCCCCGTCTCAGGGGGGCGCACGCTGTTGTCTACAGGGACATCTGGTGCCTACGGTGCTGGCTGGCCCAGGATGAGGTGGAGCTGTCAGTAGTGGAGGCAGGTGTCAGCTCCTGCCTCCTGGCCCTCGCTGGCCCACACATAGCCCAGGCTCAGCTCTTTTACTTTTGCCCGGACTTGCTCCAGGGTCCGAGCTGGATGACCCTGGTGAGCGAGCGCCTGGGCCATGTGGGCAAAAATGTCCACATTGCGGCGACGAGAGCAGGTGTCATGCAGGGCCTCCTCCTGCCACAGGTTCAGCAGTGCCTCCAGCTCCCCCAAGGACCAGGATAGGGCCCTTCTTTTTCGGCCCCTTGGGGCCTCCTGTGCTGGGGGTGTGGGTGGTTACTCCCCCCCCCCAGAGCTGCCATCTTGCTTTGGGTGGCATTGGGGACAGCACGGGCCGTGTGGCACAGTTCTGGCCAGAGGTCCCAGAAGGGCTTCTGCCTCGTGGCCTTAGCAGGCTGCATCTGCCTTTAAGGGGTCTCGGGTTACCAGGAAGTCCAGGAGCTGCTTTCAGCTACAGAGCCTCCAAACAGCCACTAGGGCTTTTTTCCGTTTAGCCTGCTTTTGCGTAAAACGTCTTAGCTGCCTGTCTACACGAGCCCTCTTGCACAAAATCATTTCCGCAAGAGGGCTTTTTCCTGAACAGGAGCGCCAAAAGTATTTGCGCAAGAAGCACTGATTTTGGACAGTAGAACATCAGTGTTCTTGCGCAAATTCAAGCAGCCAGTGTAGACAGGCAGCAAAATCTTGCCAGTCTAGACGCACCCCCTATGTGGGAAAATCACAAAACAAGCAATATTTAAAAAGCCCTCAACAGGTGCAGAGATGCTAATGTCTTCTCCTGAAAACAATGGTGCAGGAACTTTCCTTTAAGTGGACTCTTCTTTTGTTTTCTGGGTGTTTTGCTGGGGAGCTCCGGCAAAGCAGATAGTGTAGAAAAGTCTTTCAGTCCACTCCCTTTGACTGCTAGAACCACCAAGGGAAAGGTAGAGGGTCTGGGAGGAAAGGGAAAGAAGAACCCACAATCCTGCTTAGAGATAATACAGAGAACACAAACTTTAAAGACACATGAGAACTTTTGGATGGTTATCTCAGCTGAGCCTGGACTTCTGGTTTTTCCATGATCACCCATCTCTGCAATTCTCTCTGGCTTTTTTGGCAATCTAGTGTGCAGCTGAACCCAGCCACTGCAGGGCCAGCATGCTTGTGACATGCCCAAGCTTTCCTGACAGATAATTAGACTGTAATTTGGCTTGCAGTGCATGTTAAGTGCCAAATGAAAATTAGGCACCAGAAAGCTTGAGCTCAAACCCTTGATGAAAGCACAGAGGAAAATGAGACAAAGATCCTGATTCTGATCTCAGATTGGCATAAGAGTTAGAGCCATGAGAGTCAATGGAATGAGTTCAGAATCCAGCATAATTTTTACTAAAGGCCTTTAGACTGTAAAATTAAATGTATAAATAAAAGGTGGAGTATTGTGCCCTTCTTAACCTGCTGTGTGGTTGGGGTCTGTGTGTTTGTTTCTCGGTCCAGGGGAGGTTTCCTTTTGTACGTGTGCATTTAAGACACCTATCCGTTTCATGGCTCGAACTTTCAGGCCATAACTTCTGCGCATGAGAATAGCTGGGATGTGAGCCATGGGACCAGCAGCTCTACTCGCCATGTCTGAATTACACAAAATCCCAGGCCCAAACACCTGCAAATCTTTGGGAAGGTTGAATCTGGATTCAGATTCAGGTTGTGTGTCTTGGCCCAACTCTAATTTCCAGAGGTATCAATGGTTTGCAGAACCATGCAATTTCTCTCTGCCAACATATACTGATAGTTAGAAAGTTCCTCTGAAGGGTGTAATGGGATGAGAAGGGGAAAGCCACTGAGATGCTGGCCCAGTCACTTTATGCTACCTAACAAAGGAGTTTAACCCCTACTTCAAATACAAAACTAATCTCACCCTCAGTTCTTGGAAATGTTGATCACAGCTCCAAATATACAGCGTTGTCCTAATATTTTGCATTGTCAACCATCAATCAGCCATTGCATCTTGTTTTCATAATACCAACAGAATATTTGTATCCAGATCATGAAATGAGCTATTCATCTTCTAATACTTTGAACTAGAATGAATTGCAATCCTTCTCATGTAAAAAATGGCACAGATAGGCTTATTTAATCATATGTACATTTACAAAGTACTTACAAGCAAGAAGGCCTCATCTACTATATTGACTGATGAAAAATATAATATACCGATTTCAAAAGACTGAAGACTGAAGTTTTGGAGTGTTTTTTTAAAGGGTATGTTCCCAATTTCAGCAATTCCAGAAACAAATAAAATGAGCCCTTAATGACTGTTGCCTATTATAAATAACGTGAAAGTAGCTTTTAATATTCATTCAATTTTTTTTCCAAATCGGCTTTAGACCTTCAAGAGGTTTCAAAAGAAGCCTAAAACAATAAAACAGTTTGATTTAATTTTGGTGGATGTTTGATATAAAACGTTGGACATTAAAAGATGCAAAACCAGCAACAAGTGCAAATAATTTAAATCAAATTACAGAGCCCATTGAAAATAATGAAATTAAAACCTTTTCTTCATATTGGTATTCATCTGCTCTTCATTGCTGTTTGCAGGAGCAATTTGTTTTCTTCACTTTGAAGAACAAACTTTCTCCAAGATAAAAGCTTTTGATTTTAATCAGTAACTGAAATGTCATTCTAGTGGGATGCAAATTCTAAAGGCCAATCAGGAAGGAAAACGCCATCAGCCTAAGTCAGCATGAAAATCGTGTAAATATGTATCCTTTGATTATGAAGTTCTGTGATACAAGATCAGATATCAGATTACTTTGTACCCCATTATAATGATCCTCACTAACACTCCCTTACTCCTTATAATGCTGAAATCAAAGATATGTTCTAGAGTTATTGTATATAAGCTCTTCTAGCTCCATCTCTGCGTATCTGGTTTTTAGAATTTGTGTGGGAGAACAAACAAATGATACTTGGTTTCTAATCCAGTCAGCTGTTCTGAAACAGATTTTTCCCCCAATCAACCAATTTTGGCTGATTCATGAAAGCCTCTTTAATAGGATGTAAGCAAGTGCATAAGTGATTGTACTGAATAGAGATGGACTTACCGTGTGTGCTTAACTGATTTTCTTTCTTGAATCAGGGCCATAGTCAGGTGTAGCTTCAATACACTTAAACTGGTGTGAGATCAGAATGTACCTACCCTATGTAAACATTGAACATTATTTGTGTATTATATATTATTGATGTGGTGAGACTGGTATGCATGTTGCTATACACAGACAATAAGAAATAGTCCCTGTGCAAAATAAGTTTTTACCCACTCTTATTTATCTTTCCCCTCCCTCTGCTGTTCTCTCACCTCACTATTCTCCTGCTTCCTTCACATTACCCGTGTGCCTTTAGTTTACCTGTATGGTGTTGCAGGATCAACACTGCACAGGTGCTCTCCCTGCTTTGAAATGACTGGGCGCTTTGGGAAGCACTACTTTATAGTGGGAGGAGTTCCAAGAGCTTTAGATGGGAGGCACCATTTGGCAACTTCTCAAATGCAGTTAAACAATAGTCAGAAAATAGCAGAGCACTGGGGAAACTGTTGACTAGAATGCAAACTGAGGAATCCATTTCATTGCACCTCCGATTTTCTGATGGCAATGCTTATAACTGATGGCCTTTTAAGAGTGAGAGCTAAACTTGAGGCCACCAGTTCTGTTAAACAGCATGTTACACAGAGGAAAAGGTGTATCCAAATCCCTTTACCATTAGTGTTCAAAAAGTTAACTCTCATTTTACAAGAAAACTCACAATCACAACACTCAAACTGGGATCAGAAAAAAAATCAGCAGCTCTGCCAAGATCAGAGCGAGCAGCACAGCATTTAGGGGAAAGAAAGATCTCCATTTGGGATAATAGCAGAGTTAATTATTATTAAAGTTAATTTGCTTCGCACTATACCCAAGCAAACCCACATTGTAGCCCCGATTACAGGCAATTCTTCATTTCAAACAATGCAGCAGAGTGAAAAAAATCAGGCCGATGTGACTGCTTGTTTTAATAAAATCATTAGAAGAGCATGTGTGCTGCTGTTGCTGCTTCTTTATTAAAGGAAAAGGAAAACTGCTTGAGGTTGTCCAATGCTGAGCCTCCATGATACATGGAGCCTTCATAAACAAATCATTTAGTGGAGTAAAAACCAAACTGTCACTACTCACCATCCCTAAGTTTGGTGAAATACCCATTCAGTCTCAGTGGGGGTTTTCAGGAAGAGGATTAAAAAATAAATAAAATAAAACACCAGACACTATACACGTTCCCATAATGAAGGGGCTAAAAATGCCCTACTCATTGATGCGAAATTACAGTTATTGTTTATCCTCCTTCTACTTCACACAGCTTTATACAAAACGCACCAAGAAAAATACAACCAAACAACCAACACATTAGTTAAGAGACCTTCCATTTTACTTTGACAGTTCACGATAATGGAATTTAATTGTGGAAAAAGCTGAATAATTTTAGCTGAATGTCATTTGGTTCATTCAAACTGGGAATCAGGGACATTTTTAACAAAGGTTTTCAAACTTCTTTTGAAATCAGGAAGCTGGTGTGCACAGATAAGGGGAGAGGTTTGAGGATTCTCTATCAGAAATTTCAAGGTTTTTTCCATCTGCTTTTTCACATTAACTGGTAATTATCCAGAAAGGCACATAATAGTGCAGAAATGACAGAAGCTGACAAAGGTTTTCCTAAGATATGTAAATTGTCAGTGATAGGCAAGGTGCAACAGAAAGGCTTTCTACAGCACAATTATTTATGCCAGTTTCATTTGCTTTTAGGTAGCAATGATGGCATGCTATACGGCAGCTTCTTATCATATGCACTGCACATTAGCTTCAGTACCAGTCAGTAAGAAAATATAGTAAAAAACATAGCTTTAAGGTTGGTGGCCTCCTCTTACTTGTTCTTTTTTCCTGAGATCTCTCATTTATTTTTAAGAATTTGCAACTTAATTTCTCACACTGCAATAATAAATAAATAACTCTTTTGCACATTTATTACATTTTGTGTATGAATATGCATTCCTGATGGATTATTTTAGGTATGATGGCTTTAAAGAAACTCAGCTGTGTATGCATGAGCTTTATTAGCCATTTTCACTGATCACATACTTTCTGAAAATAGCAGTTTCCAAGGGGGGTGCTGGAATGACGAACTATCTACCCCAGTTGAAGGGCAAAGCCACTGTTGCAAAATTCTCATCTGCTCCTCTGTATTCTGTTTGTTAAACACATGCTGGAACACTTGGGATGAACTGCCCTTCAAAAATCAACACGCTTCAGGCCAGATTCTGATGCCCTTTTCTCATGCTTAGAAGCACCTTTTTGCCACAAATAGTCTCATTGGCACTGTTCTCTGCAATATAATCAGACTCTAACCGCCAGTAGGAATCCTAACAATATAAGGCGATGTATGGCTTTTGAGTAGTACTTTGTACATGTGTTATGACATGATACCTGTGTCAAGCTGAGTAGAGCGGGGAGAGCATGAAGGCTGAACAAATACCTCCCTTTTAAAATGAGGTTTAATTTATTGGGTTCTCTTGGAATTTGTTTAAGTAAAACCCAACAGATGGGTAACATCCTTTCCTGGGTAGCCTATAAATAAGGCCTAGTTTTAGGTGGAAAACATAAATCACATAGCTTTTGTGCAATGGTGCTCACTAAGAAAAGTCCTTCCTGATTCCTGAAGCAAACAGTTGTTATTCAGAAGCATGGATTTGATTGCCTTTTACTGAGCACTCACTTACAAATATTATTAGAGTGTATAAGGTGTGTGAGGTAACAGATGAGGAGCAACCATGTATTTATCTATGAATATTGGTATATAATAGTGACATGAATATTGTAAGTGTCCTGATCAATGAGATAAAATTAGGCTGTGTATACACTGGCGTGATCTTGTGCCAAAGTGGCCACTCTTGTGCGAAAACTTGCTGCCTGTCTACACTGGCCGCGAGTTCTTGCGCAAGTAAACTGACGTTCTAATGTATGAAATCAGGGCTTCTTGCACAAGAACTATGATGTTCCCACTGAGGAATAAGCCCTTTTGCGCAACTGTTCTTGTGCAAGAGGCCAGTGTAGACAGGCAATATGAATTTCTTGCGCAAGAAAGCCCTATGGTTAAAATGGCCATCAGAGCTTTCTTGCGCAAGAGAGCGTTTACACTGGCATGGATGCTCTTGTGCAAAAGCACATCTCTTGTGCAAAAGCACATGCCAGTGTAGACGCTCTCTTGCACAACTACTTTAACACAAGAACTCTTGCGCTAAAGAGTTTTTGCACAAGATCAGGCCAGTGTAGACGTAGCCTTACTGTAAAATTATGGTGGGTTATTAGTATTTCCTGTATGACTTGCATTGATCTAACTTTGCAGGGAGCTGTGGGAAGAGTTAACAAGAAAACACCCCAACAGATCTACATCAGGATCCACAGCACACATGAGAAAGACAGTAGGGCTAGCTGTTCGCTGAAAAGGATCCTGCATCCTTTCACTACAATAAAGGGGCTGGAGATTACAAGAACACTAAAGAGTTAAAAAGTCTTTGGAGAAGAGGGGCACTTGCCAGAAGATATCTAGGGAGACAGGCTGACAGACAAATCAGAGAGACACTCTGCTTAAGAGTCTATAGGGAGCTACTACTATGAGCTCAACATGTACATGGTCAGCTTTGTTGGTTTAGGATCTGTCTTCGTAGGAAATGCTTTTATTCTAAATAAATAATACTTTGCTTTAAAGGATGCTTTCTGGTCACTGATGACCACCCTCAGTGCCTCAGAGAAAACAGAACTGAAGGGACATCAGTCAGCCTTGCTGAGATAAATTGGTAGGCAGGGCACTGTAACCTAAAGCCTGGTCTAACAATACAAAAATCATATGATTCCATCCTGAGAGACAACTACAGTTAAAGGAGAGGTCAAAGGGCAGTTCACCTGCTAACTAATCTAGCCCTATTTTAAAAAGCAGGATATTCCTATGTTTGTCTCACCTTTTGATTATTAAATCTCCCTTCCTCTTCTCAAGTTTTACCTTCCTTTTATTTTCTGCTTATGGATTATTCTCGCTGTAAAGCATTTTGTGGAGCTTTTTATGGAAAATGCAACATAAAATAAATTGCAGTTATCACAGTTCACATTGGCCATTTGGAGAATAATCAAAGACTATCAGTTGCTACTGAGCTGAGCCAGATTCAGGCAAGTGACGCTGAAGCAGACGGCTTTAGAAGCCATTAGTAAAGTCCTGAGCCATTTATCTTCCTTCTGGTGCTTCCTATGCCATAGCTAATACTTCCTCTGAATTCTCACGTTTGCCCCTTGCAATTCTCCCACAGACTGTGAGCATTCTAAGTTTAGTGGCTATAGTTTTGTGCGTCTAGAACTGTAGGGGACCAGAATGAGGCTAGCTTGTGCAGCTCTCCCTGCCCTGGGCCCCTCCCACATTGGCCCAGCCCCCAGGGAAAAGCTGACAGGCAAGGTGTGCAGTTCCACCCTCACCCCAGAGATAAGCCGGCAGGTGGCATGCATACCACTCCCCCCTAGGGCCAGCCCCATGGAGAAGTCAGTAGGAAGGGTGCAGGGTCTCCACTGCCCTAGGCTGCCCCTGAGGAGAAGCCAGTGGCCACCCTCTCTCACTGCTCTGGGATCACACCCACTCCCATGACCTCCCCCTCCTTCCAACCCCTTGCCCTGACTTCTGCACCCCTGCCCACTGTCCTGAGTCCCTCCTCAACTTCCCACCCTGACTCCATCTCCCCCCACACTTGCGGCCTCCTGCCCTGAGCCCTTACCCACACACATACATCACAAAAGCCCTGCCTAGACTCCTGTACCCCTCACACCTGCCCTAAAATATTTATGCAAAGCTGGGTAAGTCTTCTAGTCATAAAATAAGTGTCTAACCAATGAACAAGGTGAAATGTAGGCACTCACCTGCCAAGTAGCAAGACCCAGACATGAGCACAAAATTTCTGCAAAATTTCTTGCAAGCATTCAGTTGAACATTACCAATCTTAAAATAGCAGGCTCCCTTCTCAGCACATACTCCTGACATCTAATGATTTCAGTAGTGACTTGGAGAGATCAACTCAAGGGCTCAAAGAATACATATTTTTCCATGTCCTCTAATCAAAAGGTTTCAAGGGATTCAGCTAAAGTCAGTTATAATGGTGTTTTCTGCAATACGCACAGCTGTACAGTAAAAAGGGATGATACCATGAATATGTGTCCAAAAAGCCCTCCAACAGCCATGAGATGGTAGCAGCTTGTGATCACTATTGGTATAGTCTGGCTTCATAAATACTAACATTCTGGAAAAACTAAACAAAATGTATAACATATTACTAGAGACCTGTGTGTATACAAAATTAATATCCACATCTGCATCTGCGAAACTGATCCACGGATATCCACATCTGCAGAGGGAAATACCTGTAGAGACCCACAAATTTGCAGGGTTCTAGATACAAAATTTGTATCTGCATCCACAAAAATATGCAGATTCCTATGGATATAAAACAGGTATCTGTGGATTTGTAGGGCTCTACATATCACCGGAAGCAATCCAAGCAGTAAATGGCAGGGCAGAGTTTGAATGACCCTCTGAATTCCTCACAGCAAATCCTTACAGCAAATAATACTGAGTTTTTTCTTGGACTAATTTTCTTTTACTAACCATGTAGTATTTACTTAACTTTGTGAATCCTGTATTCAGAGAAATGTGTAGCTTGGCATATTTATGAGCTGCCAGCTAAAATGTTACCTAATATCCTCACCGTGGTCAAAAAGGGCAACCAAACATGCACCTTTTTTTGCAAATTAACTGGGCCTGTTGATCAGGGACTTTCATGGTAGAATCTAGAAAATTTCACTAGAAATCAACTAGGTCAACTAGAAGATTTCACTTGAACTGTCAAAGAAATCCACCATTACTTGCCTCCCTCAACAAAGGCACAAAAGAGACCAATAGCTCTGCAATCCTTGGAAAGGCTCTAAAACAACACAGCGCCATCCCTAGCAGTTGCAAAGTAGAATTTCAAAGCCAGATTCTCAGCTTGTATAAAGTGGCACAGCTCCTTTGAAGTCGATGGGCATATGTTGGTTTACAGGTGCTAAGGATCTGGATTCAAACCACAGCTCCCTCTAAACTGTGCAGCTGCCTAGTCAGCCCCATGCAGGGGTCCAGGGCTGCCAGGCATGAAGGTGCCTTGGCCAGGGAAAAATCTCTCTGTCCCAGGCATGGAGATCCCTGTTGGGCCTGGAGGAGTGAGCCTCCCCCTGGCCACAGCAGCTCTGTGCTGGGACCCGAGGAGTGGCACTTCTCCATATTGGTGCACATTACAAAATTAATTCTGCAGATGGACATAAAAAATTAGAGGCAACAGGAACCTACACACATTATTCTTAAACTAGGCTCCTGAAGCAACAACTGGAGCTGCATAACTACCCTTTAACCACAAAATTCCAGGACTGGACATTATGTTTTCAGTAAAGGACAAGCATATTACAAATCCTATCATCCTGGAGCCCTTTGAGGTAGTTATATGGAGGTCAGTTCAGGAAGGGAGTTCTTGAGCCAGACTCTAGCCCAGGGCTACTCAGCGCATGTGCCCATGGCCCATTTGTTTATGGCCTGAGGCCCATTTGTTTGCGGCCCATGGTGCGGTTTCGATTTATGTGGAACTCAATATGTGGACCATGGGTGGGAGCCAAAACAAAAATTAGTCAATATAACGGCCTTCTGTTGATATGCACTTTTAGTACAGGCAGTCCCCGGGTTACGTACAAGATAGGGACTGTAGGTTTGTTCTTAAGTTGAATTTGTATGTAAGTTGGAACTGGCATCCAGATTCAGCCGCTGTTGAAACTGACCAGCAGCGGCTGAATCGGACATGCCTGGGGCAGAGCAGCTGGGGTGCTACTGGGTTGGTCCAGTACCGCATGTCTCGGCGGTCCCGCTGCCCGCGTCCTCCGCGGCAAGAAAAGCTGCTCCGCATCTCCCTGGTCTCCTGGGGGGGGGGGGCAATAGCTCCGTGTCTTCCTGGTCTGCTGGGGAGAAGCGCCCCCCTCCCGCGCCGCCAAAGGCGGCGACAGTGGGGGAGGCACCCCGCACTAGCAGTCCCCCCCCCCCAGTTCGTAACTTAAGTCGGACCCACGTAACCCGGGGACTGCCTGTAATTAAATTCCTGGACTTTGATTGCTCACTGAAAGTGGTGTCATATGGGTGGAAATCGAGAAAATATTGCATTTTATTAATATCAGCAGAACTGACTTTAATGGGGCCTGTGTGTTGTGTAGTCTTGCCTTAATCTTTGTATTCACGCCCATCAGTGTGAAAGATCTCCGCACTAGGCACAGGAAAGTGGCCGTCTAGGGCAGGAGAGCTGCCAGCCTGGCCACCCAGGAGCAGGTGTGCATGAAAATCAAGGGGGTCCACTGAGACAGCTTACAATGGCTGTCCTGGGTCAGACCAAAGGTCCATCTAGCCCAGTAGCCTGTCTGCCGACAGCGGCCAACCCTAGGGACCCTGGAGGGGATGGACCGAAGACACTGACCAAGCCATTTGTCTCGTGCCATCCCTCTCCAGCCTTCCACAAACCTTGGGCAGGGAAATCACTCCTACCCCCTGGCTAATACCACTCCATGGACCCAACCTCCATGACTTGATCTCACTAACCTTTAAACTCTGTTCTAGTTCTAGCCTTCACAGCCTCCTGCAGCAAGGAGTTCCACAGGTTGACTCTTTGCTTTGTGAAGAACAACTTTCTGTTACTAGTTTGAAGCCTGCTACCCATTCCTTTCCTTTGGTGTCCTCTAGTCCTTCTTTATGGGAACTAATGAAGAACTTTTCTGTATGCACCTTCTCCACCCAACTCCTGCTTTTAGAGACCTCTATCCTGTCCCCCCTCCGTCTCCTCTTTTCTAAGCTGAAAAGTCCCAGTCTCTTTAGCCTCTCTTTATATGGGACCTGTTCCCAACCCCTGATCATTGTAGTTGCCCTCCCCTCTCCCAGCCTCTCTCTTCCCCTCTCCCACCTCCTTTTCCCAGTCTCCCCCAGTTTTGTTCAATAAAGACAGATTCCATTTTTGAACACAATTGTCCTTTATTTTGTACATCAGGAAGGGGGGCTAGGGAAGGGTAAGTGGAAGGAGGTGAGGGAGGAATGGGGTACGAGCCCCCGATGGGGAGGACTGGGCTGGCTCTGCGGGCTTCTGGGGGTGGAAGCTCTCCTGCAGCCCCCCAATTGCCCCCTCTCCCCAGATGGCAGCCTGCGGCAAGTGCAGCCGGGCTGATGGCCGAGTGGTGTGATGTGCCCAGTGTGGGCACTCCGGGCACTCCAAGCCAGGACTGGTTTTCAAGCGGGGCACCCCTGAGAACTGTCTGTCCGGGGTGGGGGTCGGGTCCATTTAAGCGCAGCCCTCGGCTAGCCTGAGACAGCATCTCCACGCTCTAAGTCCTCCTCTGATGCCCTGCCGGCACTGCTTCCAGCCATCCTTAAGCCCTGTTCAGGGTCCACTTAATGTGGACATGCTAGTTCGAATTAGCAAAACGCTAATTCGAACTAGTTTTTAGTTCTAGACGTGTTAGTTCGAATTAGCTTAGTTCGAATTAACTAATTCGATCTAAGTTAGTTCAAACTAACTCTGTAGTGTAGACATACCCTCTGAGAAAATTATTTTAACCTGTAACAAAGTGAAAGTGCAGAAGAACCAATTTTGGTCATTGAACACTGCCCAAAATGTCAGCAAACAGTTGCTATTTTTACACAAGAAGTAAAACTTTGTGGGGGCAAGTCTGCTAGCATAATTAAAGTGCTCAGCATTACCTCATAGGATAGCGAGTTCAGCTGGGCCTAAAGCATCCCACTTCTGAAGCTGGTGCTCTATGGCTGAGGTTTGCTCAATAGGGACGTCTTTTGAGGCCTGGTGTACAATAGGGCCTTATTTCAAAATAACTCCCCTTAGGTTGAATTTATAAGCAGAGCGTCCACTCTGCCAAGCCCGTTATTTGAAATAAAGGGCCACTTCTTTTGAAATCTGTAGCGTGGACGCTCTAGTTTGATTTTGTTAAATCAGGAGCTATTAAGTTGAATTTACTAATTTCAAAATAATTTCCTACTGGAGACATGGCCTGAAAGTCTTTCCACTGACTTTAATGGCTTTGGGATTTGACTTAGGCTCTCACCATGTACAGCCAGTCCCCAAGTTGTGAACGGTCAACTTACAACCGTTCGCACTTATGACCAAAGCTGTCATAAATGGTGGACCCCGAGTTACGAACGCGATCCGCACTTATGAACAGCACAGTTGCATGTAACTCAATGGGATCCGACTTATGAACGAACCGAGTTACGACCAATTGCTTGGTCCGTAACCAGTTTGTAAGTCCGGAAGAGGCTGTATTTCACTGCGTGTTGTTTTTAGCCCTGTCATGCGTTTGGGCCAAAGGAGGTGATGTCAAAAGGAGAGATTTTACATTTCTTTTGAATTTGTCTGAAACCTACTCTGATTCTGAATTTTGTTGCAAATATTTCACTCCCTCTTGTTGGAATTGTCCATCTTCAAAAAAATAAGTGGAACATTTTGGACATATTCTGTTTCCATTGTAAATAGGATGTTGCTGGAACAGAACTATCCCCAGGGTATGTCTGCACTGCACAGCTATTTTGGGATACCAGAGGTCTACACAAGCCACCCGTTATTTTGAAATATTTTTCAAAATAATGGATGCACTATTTCGCCATCCCGGTAAACCTCATTCCACGAAGGTTAAGGGATGGCTCAAAATAGTGTGTTATTTCGAAATTTGGTGCTGCATAGACGTGCCGCATTTCAAAATAAGCTATTTTGAAATAGATTCAAAATAAAATACACAATTTGCATAGTGCAAGTTGCGTATCTTATTTTG
Organism: Pelodiscus sinensis; assembly: GCF_049634645.1. Classification (NCBI taxonomy): domain Eukaryota; kingdom Metazoa; phylum Chordata; order Testudines; family Trionychidae; genus Pelodiscus; species Pelodiscus sinensis. Next base: position 16,941,830 of record NC_134723.1, read on the forward strand.
AGTTTATGGTGCTCTGTAGATACACCCCCAGTTCTTGAAACTACTCCCCTCTCATCAAATGTGAACATAAAAAAATCAACCTAAAAAAGGCTGAGGCATCAAATAAGAAAGTAGCATTAGAGAGAGAGGATCTATCTATTAAATCCTGACCTGGAAATATCTTACTACAAGTCATCATTCCTTTGTGCATATTCTGGCTTTTGTTACTGCTGCTCTTCTGTGGCACTAAACATTTCGTTCTTTCCCATTGCAGCTGACTTTTTGTCATGTAATGGACCCCATATTTTATAGGGATAAAAAAGTGAATCAACACTGAGGCATTTTCAACATTGTTGGAGGAGACATTGATTTGACAACTTTTTAATTTTAGAAAGAAATTATATAGAAGTGATAAATCAAATCTTTTACAACTTATAAGGCAAAACGGTAAGAATTTTAAAACTTCAAACTCCTAAAAAAGTTTCTAAACTGTAAAACACAAGCTATTAAAGTGCCTGGGACATATAAGTGCTACAACTTTTGCTGGGAATTCAGTAGTAAGACAGATTATTTTTCTCTATATATGTGGAGAGAAATGAATTCACAAGAGCTAATATTGCACTTGTGTTCCATCTGCTGTAAACCCTGGGCTATAGTTGAACATACAGGCACACATATGCAAGGAGAACATCAAATGACTGATCACATAAAAGTGAAATTACTTTGCAGAATATTGTATGTGTAGTTTAGCATCTAATCAGCTTTGGATTCGCTTCTTACCTGCAGCGTGGCAAATGACGTCAAAGACATGTCTGTATCTCTTCTGTTCTGTGCAGTCAAACAAGTTGTCAGCAAGGGAAAAGGAAAAAGAATTTTCAATTACACGGCCCTTTTAGATCTGGCACAATAATATATCAAGCATTTTCCTTGAGTGCTTAGGAAATAAATGTGCAGAATTTTTGTTGACAAAATTGGCAGCTCTGTACTTAAACACTCGTAGCTACCATCTATTTTGTCTCCTAACAGGCTGGATTTTGTTTGAATTTGCTTAGCGCTCTCAGTAGCTATGTATGTGAAATGTGCCTTATTTTCCTTTTTTTCTCCTTAGCTGATACTTAGCATTTTTCATTTATTTTGCAGTCACCTCCCTTTTTAGTTTACATGCTTTTTGTAGTCAAATGTTCGTGTAACATCAGAGACTCTGAAATCTATGCTTGTTTTAATAATGCTAACCACCGTACACATGGAGATATAATGAAACATTAAACAGACTAACCTCTAAAACTGATAAAGGAGATTACGAATGCACTAATATGAAATTACAATAAATCAGCTAGCAGCCTAGTCATGCTCGAACGAAAGTGAAAGGGCACTTTGCCTTCAGTGGCACCAGGGTAAAACAGCAATAATAATAATATTGAACACATACATAACACTTACCATTCATTGATTTCTACATGCTTTACAAATGTGGGTATCATTATTTCCATTTTAAAAATGGAGACAGTGACTTTAACCAGGTCACATGGTGAATCCGTTGCAGAGTCATGAATGCAGCCTTGTGCTCTCTACTGAATTGGGCCACAGGGATTTCCCACTTTCTGCTCATATCTGTATCCAGCCCTCAGCTGAATCAATGACTGGAAATCTCAGTGAGCACGTGCGGCACCACTCTCATGGGCAACAAGAAATCAAGATTTAATGCACCTTCCACTGCTGTGAATCACCAGCTAGATATCTCTGTCTCTAGTGTAGTGCTGAAGAGACAGCCTGAACTGATTTTATGTTTTATACTGTGGTTGCCTATCATTGCAGACCTTCTCATTGGACTGGGGAGAAAGGAGGGGTGTGTCACATTACCGAATTGGAGGGAAGCAGCCAGATCGCTGCTGCACCCCTAGGTGGGGGTGTTGGCCCCAGAAATTGGTATAAAAGGGAGCCATGTGGGGTATTGAATGGGAGCTTATTGTTTGCTTATGTACGCTATTTATGTGAGTGTATAATGTCTGTGTGTGTAGGTAGGAATCTGTAATCTGTGTGGAAGCTGAATATTTCTCTGAATGTGGTTAAGCATTGCTATGGACAGGCTGATTAGCCAGGCCCTATGGGACAATGGCACTTGATGGGCCAAAGACACACCCAAAGAATGGGGGCTGTCACCTGAGAGCAGCCAGCAGGAAACACAGAGATTGGCCTCTGAACAGGTGACCTGCTGCATACAAGAAGAGGCCAGGAAGGAGGTATAAAGAGGCCATGTGGTGGATGCCATTTTGTCTTCAGCTCAGCACTTCATCCCAGAGGCAGCATTGCAGGGATTGAAGGGCCCGAAAGACCTGTGAACCCATCCTGATCATAGGATGTGCAATAAGAACTTTTAAACCAGCAGCTGCAACATCTCTGCTAGAGCCTGCATCGAGAACTGGGAGATTCGGTGCATGTAACATACTGTACTTTAACAGCCTTACAGTCATGCTTTTCTTTCTTGTGTTAATAAACCTTTAGTTGTTAGATGCTAAAGGACTGGCCCAGCGTGATTTGTGGGTAAGATCCAGAGGGTAAATTGACCAAGGATCTGTGGCTGGTTTCTTGGAACCGGACAGAACTTGTTCGGGGTAGGTGGGATTGGGTGCTAGGACCCCCCCACCTGTGTATAGGCCCAGGGCCATCTGAGGCATGGATATTGCTGGTGTGTCGGAGGGGTTTTGCTCGGGAGGCTTCAGGCAGGCAGCTGAAGCGCTCTGAGACTGGTTTGTGGCCTGTTTGGAGAGGTCACCAGTCTGGGGGCTGTAAGGAGCCCCGGATTTGAGCAATTCGCCCTGAGCGGACACCCTCAGCTGTGCCCAGACACAGCTCGGTCCGTCACAGGGTGACATATTCTTCTCAGCCTCTTTGGGTGTATAATTTTAAATATAGGTCCCCCAGTACCAAAGTAAACTTATGATTTCCTATTCTTAAAATGTTTCTAGCTCTCTTTCGTGAAGAAAAGCTTGAAAATATGACCTGAGGGTAACCGATGGAGCAGTATCTGCCTGAATCTTCAGTCAGTCGGAATTAAGGATGTTAAATATTGATTAATTGACTAATTAATTGATGCCTTTTTGCATTGACTATTTGATTAGTTGATAGGGCAATTCTGCCTCCACACAGCGCTGCCACTTTGAAACACCGCGAGTACCCTGATGCAGGGCTGTCTGCAGTGTTCAGAGTGACAGTACCACGTGGAGCCCGGGATCAGCAGTGGAGTCCCAGGCTCCATGAGACACTGTCGCTTTGGGTATGTCTACACTACCACCCTAGTTCGAACTAGGGTGGTAATGTAGGCAACCGCAGTTGCAAATGAAGCCCGGGATTTGAATTTCCTGGGCTTCATTTGCATATTGCCGGGTGCCGCCATTTTTAAATGTCCGCTAGTGCGGACTCCGGTTGCCTACATTACCACCCTAGTTCGAAGTAGGGTGGTAGTGTAGACATACCATTTGTAATGCTGCATGCAGCCTGGAGACACCCCAGCTGGCCCCAGGCTGCACGCAGCATTTCAAAGCGGCAGCACTGCATGGAGCCCAAGGTCTGGCCCCAGACTTCAAGCAGTGCTGCTGCTTTGAAGTATGTCCTCCTCTTCCCCCCTCCCTTGCTGCCTCTGTCTGATGGAGGCAGCAAGGGGGGAAGCAACTAGTCGATGAGCATGTCTACTGTCTGATAAGCATTTGCTCATAGGATAGTTGACTAGTCCTTCACTTCCCTAGTCTGAACCAGTAGTTATGAAATGTGTGAACTGCCTCAATAGATCTCAGTGAAGTCATTAACTCCAAGACTTGCTGCTTGGGGAACCCCCACAACAACACACACCTAATAGCAGAGGGTATGTCTACACTAGCTCGTTAACTCAAGCTAGGTAGGCAAATGAGGTGACCGGAGTTGCAAATGAAGCCCGGGATTTAAATATCCCGGGCTTTATTTGCATTTTCCAGTCGGGTCGCCATTTTGAAATTTCACTAGCTCGAACTCACTGCCACGTGGCTACACGCGGCAGTGACACGTTAACTCGAACTAACGTGTCACTGCCGCATGTAGCCGCGTGGCAGTGAGTTCGGGCTAGTGAAATTTCAAAATGGCGACCCGACGGGAACATGCAAATAAAGCCCGGGATATTTAAATCCCGGGCTTCATTTGCAACTCCGGTCGCCTCGTTTGCCTACCTAGCTCAAATTAGCCAACTAGTGTAAACATGCCCAGAGTGTGTATATGGCAGGAGGAGATAAGAGCAGTAATCTTGACCATCCACTCACTCAACTGAGAAGATGCACCCTGGCTGCTAAGGTCAATACTGGAGACCCTCTGCCTTTCCTAATGCCCAGCTGCTGTCTTTGTGTCTGTGGGAGAAAGGAATGCTGTCTCTGCCAGTGCTGTATGGGATAGCCATGGGGCAGGCAGGGTGCCATGTAAGTGATTATCAGAGAATGTTCCCAAGATACAAAATGTACCGTCATCACTGGGGTTAACTGCATGAGAAACCAGGTCTTAGGAATGATACTTATCCCATTAAAGAACAGAAAAATAGCTCTTGACCCATGTACTCAGTCATAACTAAATAACACTGTTAGAATTTGAATGTTAATTAATTGCAACAAACTGCTTGAGGAGAACCATCTAGACATGGAGAATTATTCACCAAAGTCATTCAGCAAATAATTGTGAATAATGAATGCATCTAAGAAAATTGTAAGCTGATAAGGAGGTGAGGTGAAATTTGTTGGATAAATTATTCACTTCAAATTATTCATTCAGCTCTAATAATAATGAACTAAAATATAGGCTTCAGGAAGAAGATATCTGGGTATGAGAGATTTTAGGTGGTAGAAGAAACGGGTAAGAAATATCATAGCAGATGTAAAAGTGCCACAGAGGCATTGAAGAATTTGTCTCTGTGTATAACATGCATCCAGAAGCTGGGCAAACTTTCTCTCTTTTACTTAAATAAATATTCTGTGAACTGTTACTACATTTCCCCCAGTAGTTGCTGCTATCCTAATCTCTATTGCAGCAACAAAAATTATCTACAAAGTTCACATGTCCTCCTTCAATATGCAAGTGCCTTTAGTAACCCTTTGTGTCCCACATTCTTTCTGCAAGTATTCAGATGATAAGTTTACAACTCTCAGATGAAGTTTAATATATTATGAAAGTGCCTTTGTGGCTCCATAACTAAAGTTGGGTTTTGTTTTCCAGACAGTGCAGACAATAAATTAGCACAGGATGATGACTCTACTAAAGTTCAGCAAAGCTGGACATGAAGGGTATGTCTAGATTGCATCCCTTTGGCAGCAGAGGGTCAGGTTGACATTGCCATTGAGACAGGGATTTAAATATCCCTTGCCTAATTTGCATAAAAATGGCTGCCACGTTTTGCGGACTCAGCACTTTGTCAGCAAAAAGTGGCAGTCTAGAGGGAGATCTGTCGAGAAAGAAAGCCTTTTTCGACAGATTCTGTAAACCTCCTTGTAAGAGGCATAAGGGATCTGTCGAAAAAGGTTTTCTTTCTCGACAGATCCCTCTCTAGACTGTCGCTTTTTGCCGACAAAGTGCTGAGTCCGCAAAATGCGGTGGCCATTTTAATGCAAATTAGCAGGGCTCCTGGGCCCCGCTCACCAGCTGCGCTGTCCAGCAATCTACGCATGTGCAGATCGTTCTGCGCATGCGCAGATCACCAGAACCCGTCTCTTCCAGGTTGCAATCTACTCTCCACGGGCGAGTAGATTGCATTATTTGTCGAGTCCTGCAAATTAGGCATGTGATATTTAAATCCCTGCCTCATTTGCAATGTTGACCTGCCTAATTTGCATCCCTCTGCCGACAGAGGGATGCAGTCTGCACATACCCAAAGTCTACATCCCTAAATTCTTGTGGCTGCTGCTGCCATGGATGGACATCACATAACAAAAGATTGGATCTAAAAAGCAGAAAATCTTGTCAGATGATCTTTCTTAAATTTTCTTATCCTGGGAGATGTTAACATTCTAGATTAATGGCGTTCTAATATCTCTGTGCCAGTTCGGTATAAATTTATACAATTCCACTTACTACAAGGGGCTGCACTGAATATTTGGCCTTGTTATTGTTGTTGTTAATTGACAACATTGACACCCTTTTGAGATGTTATTCACCCTTTCCAAAAGCAGGCTATGACATTGGTTCGTCATCCTTTACATACCTGAGATTTTGACTAAAGGTATGGTTTCCTCACATGGGATATGACAATGGTCGCCTCTCCATCCCACCAGAGAAATTAACACTCAAAGCTACAGAATCTCTTGAACACCTTAAGTCAGAGGTTCTCAAACAGTGAGTTATGACCCCATATTAATGAGGTAGCCAAGACTGGTGTTAGACTCGCTGGGGCCCAATGCCAAAGCTGAAGCTCAAGCCCCCTTGGCCATGGTTGAAGCTGAAGTCTGAGGGCACAGCATAGGTCTCCCCACTGCCCAGAGTGATCGAGCTTGGGCAGCCTAGGTCTACGGTCCCCCTCCTGGCATTGTGTAGTAATTTTTGTTGTCAGAAAGGAGCCACGGTGCAATGAAGTTTGAGAATTCCTGCCTTAAGTTCAATGTGTCCCACAAAAGCTAAAAAAGAAACCGACCCACAAGATTAAGGGTCCAATGAATTGGTAGAACAGTGTGATCACTTCATGACCACAGGGTCATGCCTTGGCCATAAGCCAACCTTATACCACACTGATTGTAAAATCACTATGTCGTATGAATGAAACACACAGCAAGAAGACAAGAATAGTGATGATGCACAACTTACACTGAATCCATCTACCAATGACACATATATGTCTTACAGGTTTAGGCCTCTGTAGTAACAGAAGAATTGATCATCTGCTCTCTCATGCTTTAATACTCTGTAGATTTTAGTAAGATTTTAGATTTGGTTTGATGGTTTTAATGGGAAGCCTGTCATTTATTCTTACTGATGAAACAGGAATACTGATGTGCCATTGCTGCAAAAATAAATTAAAACTGTAGAACAACTTTGTAAAATAGGATGTAAAAAAGGCCAATTTCTGGACTTGTGTTAAACAGTAGGAGTTTTGCCAGTGCCTACAGTGAATCATAGAATCACAGAACCATAGAGCTGGAAGAGACCTCAGAAGACCATCAAGTCCAGACCCCTGCTCTAGGCAGGACCAATCCCAACTAAATCAACCCAGCCAGGGCTTTGTCAAGCTGAGACTTAAACACCTCTAGGGATGGAGACTCCACTACTTCCCTAGGTAACCCATTCCAGTGCTTTACTACCCTCCTAGTGAAATAGTTTTTCCTAATATCCAACCTGGACCTCTCCCACCACAACTTGAGATCATTGCTCCTTGTTCTGCCATCTGTCACTACTGAGAACAGCCTTTCTGGAACCTCCCTTCAGGAAGTTGAAGGCTGCTATCAAATCCCCCACACTGTGTCTAGTTAGGCGCTAAATTCATATTTACTCACCAAAATGACAATGGCTTGATTTCATAGGTCCTTTATAGATTTTTAAAGACCCATGGGCCCTTCAGCAGCCAGTGGCACCTCTGAGTGATCAATAGCTCTGAAAATCAGACAATTTTACTTAGGTTCTTAAATATCTGTTTAGATCTAACTTCAAATTCTCAGCTCTGAAAATTTAGACTCCAATATACAGTAGAGAAGAAACATAATTCATAGAGAGAATTTTGTGTTGCATCTTAATGGTAACCATTTTATATACTCCAAAAGGCTAGATTCATAATGCTATAAGGTTGTTCAACTTGAGGCATCACTTTTCTTTATAATTATCCTTTCACTTGGAAAATTGAAATGGTAAATTCCCATGTCTATAAGGAGACTACTCAGTTTGTAAGACTGCTGAAACTGATGGAATGAGTCGTTGGATGAAGAAACTCAGGGTATGTCTACACTGCAGTTTTTCTGGAAAAACTACACTTACGTCCACACTGCAACTGTGTTCTTTCAACAGAAAGTCAAAAGAACGCAGCAGTTTCTCTGACAGTGATAAACCTCTTTCTACGAGGAAGAAGCCTTTTTCCGAAAGAGCTCTTTCAGAAAAAGGCGTGTGTGAATGGGGAAGAGGGATTTTTTTCTAAAGAAGAGAAAAAAGCACAGGTGCCCTAGTGGCCACTCCGTCCATAGTAATCACAACTTAAATGTGAAACAGTGTCCAATCGATGTGGAGGCTATCTTTCGAAAAAGCAGATCACTTTTTCAATGTACTTTTGCTGTGTAGACACTCTCTTTCAAAAGAAGTTTTTCCAGAAGATCTCTTCCAGAAAAGCTTCTTCCAAAAGAAGCCTGCAGTCTAGATGTAGCTTAAGTGTATAATGAAAGTACCTCTATCATTTCCTTTGTAGAATCAAACTCATCCATATTTTATATGTGTATGTTTTAAAGATGATAGAGGTACTTACATTTTTAGATGTTCTTGATGCTAAAAAAAAAATTAGTATTGATCTAAACAGATGCTGTGTTTAAAACTGTCTCTCCGCTCACACTCTGACAATAGTAAAATGTCCTAGTCTATTTCCCTCATGCTACTATCTATGTTGCACTGGTCAGAGATTCAGAAATTCAGAACTTCTTGTCAATTACCTAGAATTGCTATGTGGGCTTCAAAATCTTAACAAACGAGATTCTTATTATCTAGCAAGTTACGTATTTTATGATTTGCCTGAGTGTTCTATTCAAAATCTTGAGGAGATCCTTACTCACTTCCTACAGGAAAAATCACTCATTAGGAAACTGAACATCTTAACGGTGGTGGAGGCTGGTGGAAAGAGTTCCAAATCTGGCTAGTTAAAGAGCTTTGGTAAGGGGGGAATGGGGAGAACAGATCAAATGTTCTCAAGGGTCATAGAGCCAGTGAGGTAATAAAAACCTTTCAGATTCTGTATTAACTGACCATTAAAATTATTCTCCCCTCGCCTCCCCCCAAAAAAACCCAGAACTAGCAAACTTGAAGCATTGCATACATAGAAATTGATTATATGTTTCATCCAGATTATTTTGATTTTTCCTGCAGCCTCTTGCCACACTTTCAGATTCATTGAACTGCATTCAGATTAAATTACACTAAAATGGTCTTTAATTGAATGAACTTTCCTTGTTTGTAGCTGGAAGGTACTTATGCATGATCAAAACTTCATTCTAATAGTGTTCAAACTCACCAATACTTAATTACCATCACTGTTCAAAATGAAATCTTAAACCAGAGAGTAAAGAAATTTAGGGACCAACGCTCCCCCTGGTGGCAGAACCCTTGTGTGCCATAAAAAGCCATTTTAGTGTATCATATCAGCCATTGATTATGTGTAGCTCAAACGATGATATAATTTCTATCCTATGAGTTTTCACATGTTACATGAGACACAGTATGAACAAAAATAATGCAGAGCATTCTTCACAATTTATGGCAAAGGCAAACATAATTAACATATTAAATATTAAGTCAAGATCATAAAATGTAGATTGGTACTGATTAGTTGTATTATCCATAATTAGAAATCACTACATCCTTCACACTGAGTTTTATTTCTGCATTTAATTTAGACCTCAACCAGATTCAGAAAAAGCAGGGCACAAGTCATACAGTAGCTGCTAAATATTTGTAGGCCACACTTCTAAAGTAGCTTCTCCCTGGGCTAAACTGTGACTTGAACTGTGCTCCCATGTGCAAGAATAAGAGGGAATAAGGACTCCTCTGATATAACTATACAAACTACCACACCCTTGTGTTTAGGACACAGGAATAAGTGGGCTACTTACCTATTTATACTCTCCCCTCCTCAAGTGGGGGCAAGGAGTGAGAAGTGGGCAAGGAATAAGTAGAGCTTTGGCTATAGCTCCATCCCTCTCTCTGATCAAATTAGAGGTTTTCAGCAGGGATTTACTGTTGGTATAAACTCAACACAAATGGTTTTCCCCACCCTCCACACACATCTCAGGCCCAGGAGGAAATTAGAAGAATCATAACTCAGGTGTATCTCCAACTGTGTTCCACTGCTTTTCTTGTGATAGTGCAGTTTATGCCTCATGCTTTGCTCAGTGCTGTTTCTACAGTCACAATCTGATCCAATAATGATCATTTGCTAAATATCAGCATAGATTTGTAAAGAGAAAATTATGTCAAGCCAATATGATAGCTTTCTTTGACAGCAAAATAAGCCTGGTGGATTAGGGGAAAGTGGTAGATGTGTTATATTTAGAATTTAGTAAGGCATTTGATACAGTCTCTCATTACCTCCTCATTAACAAACTAGGGAAATACAACCTAGATGAGGCTACAATATGGAGATGCATAACTGGTTGTATAACCATTCCCAGAAAGTAGTTATCAATGGTTTGTAGCAGCGTTCCCTCTAAGGTGAACACCTGCACAGGCAAGCACCAAGAATTTGAGGCCAGCCTACCTCCTCAGCAGAGCTGTACAGTGGCTATCGTGCTCTAGGGCAGGACCATGTCGCAGGTGGCTGCCCTGCCCCAGGAGCAGCAGGGCAGCTACCACATGGCTCTGGCCCTAGCTTCAGCCCCTCCCTGGGCCTAGAGCTGCCGACCAGGAGAAGGTCAGTCACATTTCTGGCAGCCCCTGCCAAGACCAGAGCCAGAGCCACGTGGCAGGAGGCCAGAGGCTGCTCAAGCAGCCAGGGTTGGCCAGAGCTCCATGGTGGGGGGAGGGAGGCAGGGCTGCTCCTGCAGCCAGCTCCAGCCCTTCCCCAGGGCTGGAGTTGTGGCCAGGACTGCATAGTGGCTTCCCAACTTCTCCCTGGACAGGCTGCCCAAAGCTGGAGCCAGGCTGTTGAGCAGCTGTGCCTGGGGCTGGGCCCCCCGCCTCTCTGTTCCCCCTCCCGCACTTCTCTTTTGCCCCTCAGAGCCTCCTGCCTCCCCAGCCCTCTGCCCACTCCCCACTCCCCACATGTCAATGCCTCACCCCCAGCACCTCACTCCCTGAAAACCCAGGGCACTGGTAGTAGCTTCCATCTCCCTTAGGTGTGGACTCACAGCCAGCCCCATGAGGAGCTGCCCGGGGCAATCCCTGCCCTGCACAAAGGCTTCCCAGGGAGCAGCGCTCCCTGAAGGGGCACAGCCCACCTTTTCTTCACAAGGTTGGGGGTCATTACCTAGGAGAGTCTCATGGGGAGCAAAAGTGGAGTCCTGTGGCACCTTATAGACTAACCAAAGTGTTGCAGCACAAGCTTTCATGGGCAAAGACCCACTTCATCAGATGTATCTCATTATGCCTTTCAAGCACGACTATGAAACAGTGTTCCCTCTAACATTTTCAATCCCTGAGTGGAATGAGTTTTGTCTTGTGCACCAAAAATGAGGTCATGTGCGCTTATTCAGATGTGTGCAACTGTAGCACCCACCAGTGGCTTTTCTCCCCAAGAGTGTTGAGTACTGGACATTTTTTTACTGGGCGGGAGATTCCTCCTCCCGGACAGTGTGTGTTCGTATCAATATAGGTTTCAGTCAAGGGCACTCCTTGGCAGCCTCTTGGTCAGCAATTGGCGCATCTCTGTTTACAGCCATACAGGGTCACAGCAGCCTGCATATCCAGGCCTTCTGCCAAGGATCTGAGGGTATGTCTACACTACAGCGCTAATTCGAACTAACTTAGTTCGAATTAGTTAATTCGAACTAAGCTAATTCGAACTAACGCGTCTAGAACTAAAAACTAGTTCGAATTAGCGTTTTGCTAATTCGAACTAGCATGTCCACATTAAGTGGACCCTGAACAGGGCTTAAGGATGGCCGGAAGCAGTGCCGGCAGGGCATCAGAGGAGGACTTAGAGCGTGGAGATGCTGTCTCAGGCTAGCCGAGGGCTGTGCTTAAAGGGTCCCGACCCCCACCACGGACAGACAGTTCTCAGGGGTGCCCCGCTTGCAAAGCAGTCCTGGCTTGGAGTGCTCGGAGTGCCCACACTGGGCACATCACACCACTTGGCCATCAGCCCGGCTGCACTTGCCGCAGGCTGCCATCTGGGGAGAGGGGGCAATTGGGGGGCTGCAGGAGAGCTTCCACCCCCAGAAGCCCGCAGAGCCAGCCCAGTCCTCCCCATCGGGGGCTTGTACCCCATTCCTCCCTCACCTCCTTCCACTTACCCTTCCCTAGCCCCTTTTCTTGATGTACAAAATAAAGGACAATTGTGTTCAAAAATGGAATCTGTCTTTATTGAACAAAACTGGGGGATACTGGGAAAAGGAGGTGGGAGAGGGGAAGAGAGAGGCTGGGAGAGGGGAGGGCAACTAAAATGATCAGGGGTTGGGAACAGGTCCCATATGAAGAGAGGCTAAAGAGACTGGGACTTCTCAGCTTAGAAAAGAGGAGACGGAGGGGGGACAGGATAGAGGTCTCTAAAAGCAGGAGTTGGGTGGAGAGGGTGCATACAGAAAAGTTCTTCATTAGTTCCCATAAGGAAGGACTAGAGGACACCAAAGGAAAGGAATGGGTAGCAGGCTTCAAACTAGTAACAGAAAGTTGTTCTTCACAAAGCAAATAGTCAACCTGTGGAACTCCTTGCTGCAGGAGGCTGTGAAGGCTAGAACTAGAACAGAGTTTAAAGGTTAGTGAGATCAAGTCATGGAGGTTGGGTCCATGGAGTGGTATTAGCCAAGGGGTAGGAGTGGTGTCCCTGCCCAAAGTTTGTGGAAATCTGGAGAGGGATGGCACGAGACAAATGTCTTGGTCACTGTCTCCGGTCCATCCCCTCCAGGGTCCCTAGGGTTGGCCGCTGTCAGCAAACAGGCTACTGGGCTAGATGGACCTTTGGTCTGACCCAGGACCGCCATTGTAAGCTCAGGGCTCAGGGTCGTGGGTCTCAGTGGACCCCCTTGATTTTCATGCACACCTGCTCCTGGGTGGCCAGGCTGGCAGCTCTCCTGCCCTAGACGGCCACCTTCCTGTGCCTAGTGCGGAGATCGTGGACGAGGTCCATGATGTCTGCACTAGACCAGGCGGGTGCCCGCCTCTTGCGGTCCCGGGCAAGCTCCCGGGAGCCGCCAGCCTGATCCCGGGAAGAGGGGGAGGGCTGGGGGGCATCAGGTGGCTGGCTCGATCCGTGCCAGGTGCGGGGTCTGCTGGCTGGGTGCTGGCAGGCTTGCACCTGGCACGGGCACCATAGCCAGCCTGTGCCCCTTTAAGGGGTCCGGGGCCGGGAGGGGGGCAGACAAGTTTCCCTGGTGTTGGCCAGAGTGGCCACCAGGGAAACCTGGGAAGCCTTAGCTTCCCACTAGTTCGAATTAAGGGTCTACACAGCCCTTAATTCGAACTAGCTAGTTCGAACTAGGCTTAATCCTCGTAAAATGAGGTTTACCTAGGTCGAACTAAGCGCTCCGCTAGTTCGAATTAAATTCGAACTAGCAGAGCGCTAGTGTAGCGCCTATTAAAGTTAGTTTGAACTAACGTCCGTTAGTTCGAACTAACTCTGTAGTGTAGACATACCCTTACTGCTCTGTGTGCCCTGTATGCTTCCAGGCAAACAAAGATGGATGTTACAGGGGGGTTCCTGTCTGGCTACATTCCACCCCCGATATGACACACCACGTCCCAGGATACAAGGTGGCAGTGATGCCAGCACCTCTTCCCCACCTTGGGGGAATTAAAAGTGCCCAATGGCCGGAATAGAAGGTTCAGGATCTAGGAATTGGCTAGGGTCCTTTCCTAGTACTGTATATCAAATGTGCACAGATGAGATAGCTACATTAACTAGGCATTTCACAATACATAGAGTTATGCAAAAAATGATTACAATTACTATGGTTAGAACAGTGGTTATAATGGAGTGTAGGAAAGGAGTTAGGAAAAATCCCAGCTGTTGGGCTAACCAAATTAGCCATGAGATGTTTACATTCTTAGTTACAGCATGTCTTACCCCATACCGTCCGTTGCCACTTTTCTTGCCTCCCCCCAAAGTTATTTTGAGGATTGTGGTAGTCGCTGTCATCTAACCACACCGGTCCCCATTGGAAGATGTCACTCTTGGTCCACCAGTCATTTGGACTGAGAGGGACAAACTCGATTCCCAGTCCAGTAGAGGAGTCAAGTAAGGTGTTCTGGTAGAGCCATAGCAGTTGGGATGAGGAAGAAGACCATGGCGAGTTGGAGTACCATGTCTTGCTTCAGCTTAGGTTTTTTTTTCCATAATTCAGTCTATAACCAGCAACATTGATTGCAAGCGCTACAACAGCAAGTGGTATATATACAAAAAGTTCATGGTGGTTTCCCGGATCCACACCAGAGTTGGGAGGGATCCATCCCACTGGAGCACTGTTTGGGGCTATTGCCTCAGTTTCCTGTAATAAAACATAAGGTTCGCCGGTCTTGAATACAGTCCAAGCCTCAGTAATGGTTATTGGTGTCAGCCCAGTGTCTGCAGTGGTCCAGACTCCTTTTCCCTTGTAGGAGTGCAGTACGCGTGTTTGTGTTCCCAGGCTGGGGTGTTTAATTACCACAGTGTCTCAAGGTGCACATATAGAATCTTTGAGTGGTATGGTGAGGCTAGGAGGGGTTCTCCCCGCAGGAAAGAATCCCTTGCTGATTGGACTGCCCGTAGGGGTCTGCCGGTTGTTTAATCTCTGCACCACAGTATCTAATCTGTTTCCCCATTTGCCATCTGTGGGCCCCAAGTGGGATTTCAACAATCCATTCCAGCATTCGACTATGCCATTAGACTGAGGCCGAGATGGGAGGTGAAAAGTCCAATGGACTCCGTTGCAGAGGGCCCACTCATTTACCAGCTCATTTTTAAAATGTGAGCCATTGTCAGACTGGATTTCTTGGGGTGTTGGAACAAGGGCTATTAAGCAGTTCAGTCCCATGACTGTACATAATCCTTTTGCCACTCGAGTTGGGTAAGCAAACCCAATTCCTGAAACAATTTCTACTCCAGTTAAAATATACTTCCATCCCTGCTTACCAACAGGAAGTTGACCAATGTAATCGACTTGCCAGGTCGCCCATAATACCTTTCCATCTCTCAGTCTGGCAAACCGTTGTCCTTCTGCTATATATTTCCTGGGCTCAGCACACAGGGTGCAAGCTTGGACCAGATCTCTGGCCTGTTTGTGGGTGATAGGCCACCCCCTGGCATGTGCCTGCCGTACTAGTTCATCGCTTCCTGTGTGTCCCAGGGTTTCATGTAGCCAAATATACAGGTGGTTCCAATCCACCTGAACAGCAGAGATCTGTGCTATTGCATCTGCTAGGTTATTTAGCTGTGCAGTCGGGGTGTTATTCTTTTGGTGAGCTGCCACATGGCCTATGCTCAATGCATGTTGGGTTGCATGCTGGTATATCCATTTCCAGTATTCCGCTCCCCAAACAGGCTTTCCCCCTATTTCCCAGTTATTATTCTTCCAGTTAGTTATCCACTGGGTGGCTTCCACTTAGGAAGAAACAATCAATTGTACACATACAAAATGAGAAATGACTGCCTGGGAAGGAGTACTGTGGAAAGGAATCTAGGGATCATAGTGTGACACAGTTGCAAAAAAAGCAAATGCATAATTCTGGGGTGTATAGATAAGAGTGTTGTAAGAAAGACACAAGAAGTCATTCTTCCACTCTGTTCTGTGCTGATTAGGCCTCAGCTGGAATACTGTGTCCATTTCTGTGCATCACATTGCAGAGAAGAGGTGGACAAATTGGAGAAAGTCCAGAGAAGAGCAACAAAAATGAAAAAGAGTCTAGAAAACATGATCTGTGAGAAAAGATTGAAAGAATCAGGTTTATTTGGTCTGAAAAAGAGAAGACTAAGAGGGGACATGAAATTGTTACAAAGAGGAGGGAGAAAAATTATTTTCCTTAGCATCTGATGATAGAACAAGAAACACTGAACTTAAATTGCAAAAGGGAGGTTTAGGCTGGACATTGGGAAAAACTTCCTCATTGGCAGGCTGGTTAAACACTGGAATAAATCATCATCAAATCTCCATCATTGGAGATTCTATTTTTAAGAGCAGGTTAGACAGACACCAATCAGGAATGGTCTAGATGGTGCTTGTTCCTGCCATGAGTGCAGAGGAATGGATTTGATGACCTCTCGAAATTCCTTCTAGTTTTATAATTCTGAGTCTATGATCATGTAACTGGCCCTGATGTTTAATGATGTCCTTTGCAGTAATAACTCCACCTTAATTTCGTAGTTGACTTCAAATATGAAGGAATGTAGAAAACCTGGCAGGAATGTCATAGTTTAAAAAGTGGAGGGAATGTTTTATCTTCAAAGAATCACTAATGTTCAGTTTATGCCTTTAGTACTGTTTTTCAGTGAATGTCCCTGGATATGGTCCTTGCATGGGATGTAGTTTCTGGATTTTTCAGAGTATGTAGACTTCTGAGCTTTGTGTTGGGCACTTGAGAGTCTGCACTGTGTTACAATTGACAAACATGTGAAAGGAGATTGTGGGGACCCAGGAAAAGTTAAGGTATACGTCTAAAGATCAGGTGGCACTGTTTGAACACTGCAGGGATAACCCCAGAGTTCTGGCCAACATTTCCCCTGGTATTGAAAAAGGTTCTAATGTCCAAGTCTGCGTGAAAGCTATTGTTCAGCATATAATGGCTGCACCGTTTGCTTGCACAGTCACTGAACTACCAGTATTTTGCTCTTTTCTTTGTACAGTACTTTAAGATACCTTGAAAATGAAAGTTGCTATATAAAATCAAAATCTATTCTGTTCTGACAATCAGAAGCAAGCCAGCTGTGCCCAGTTGAACTCTACCACTTTCCTTGATAGTTCTCTAAGCTGAGGAATCCCAGAGGGAACATTGCAAGATCTGTTTGGAGCCTGCTGGCAAACAGTCAAAGAAAGGAAAAATATACAGTAGCAATTTTTCTTTTCTAAGTGCAAGCTTAGGAGGCAACCTAGAGAAGTCATGTCAGTCTCTCTACAATTAGCATTCATTGTTGTTTTTTTGTACTTAGTAGTAGTAACTAAGGGTACATCTATACTACAGAGAAGATCGAAGCTGCCGCTGTCAGTCTTCTAGGGTTCGAATTAGTGGGTCTAGTAAAGACACTAACTGAGAGGGGGCACCCTGGTTGATGCCAGTAGTCCTGTGTACGTAGGAAGTTTTGTAAAATTTGGATGGATAAGGCTCGCCAACCAGATCAGAATAAATCTAAATTCGTCCTTTATCCCAGATTACAATTCTGTGGAACCACAAGACTCCCCCTCTTGAGGGTCAGCAGGCGACGGACAAGAACCACACCTTAACTCAGAAAATGAAATAGAAAACAGTTTTAATGCTAATGGTATAATGATTATGATCACCACAGCAAAAACTATAGTAAGAACACAAATCACCTGAATTCCTTCCCAAGATGTCATTAACACAATTAACTCCAAACTTATCAAAGTGTACAAAGAGTAATAATAATAATAATAATAATTCCTACACACACAAGGATCCCAAGGTTGGAAGGAGAAGAGTGGCTTCCCTTCCCCTAGAAGACCTGGGAGCAAGTGTTAGTAGGATTCCTAAAAGCAGACTTAAGCAAGAAAAGAAAAGAAAAGAAAAGAAAAGAAAAGAAAAGAAAAGAAAAGAAAAGAAAAGAAAAGAGATAAGTCCTAAGCTTTCTCTGACCTTATAGTCACACGCCCCAGGATGGACTGCTCTCTCTCCACTATGCATCAGATTGCAACCCTGATCTCCCAAATCACTAGGCCTAAATACTCCTTTTGGGCACCAAAGCATTCTGGATATACCACCCCTTTTCCATAACTGGGCCTAACGCCCTAAGACTTCTGAGGGTATCATCTTTGATTGGAAGAAATCTTTGGGTATCTCATGAATATTCATTATGGGTGCCTGATGACTTTTTGGACACTGTCCCTATACCACACGAAAAGGGCGGGAAGCTATAAGGAAGCTGCGGTCTGCAAGATTCCATCTGCTTATGATTGCACCAAGAGATTGAAACATACATAATTGTCATGTTAGCAGATTTATACCATAAATTCCGGGTAAGGCTCAAAAAATAAACATGCCCTGACTGCAGACTCTTTCTTCACTCCTTTATGGAAAATTACAAACACAAGGCATATAGTTCCCCACTTATATCTTATTGCCATCAGCCATCTTACAGAACCTGGATTCTGTAGGCCCCTTGCAATACCAGCATATTTCAAATCTATATTAAAGAGATATAAGGATAACCAGGGCTCGATGAACTGCGGCAAGATCTACTTGCCAGCCCCACACCATGCATGGCGCCAGACCAACACTGCACATGCACACAGCACCAGTGAACGGGGCAACCGGCTGAAATCTACTCTCCACGGGCGAGTAGATATAGCAATTTGTTGAGCCCTAAGGATAACATAAGAACTATTACTTAACTAAAGTGAATATCATATTAATAGGCCAAAATAAGGCAAATGACAATTAATAGGCTATACCTGCTTCCACAAGGAGTAAGGGAAGTCGAAGGGAGAGTGTTCTCCCTTCAACTTCCTGCAGTGTGGACAGCGCCAAAAGTCAAGTTAAGATACTTCAGCATCAGCTATGCAATTAACAGAACTGAAATTGCGTATCTTAATTCGACCTTGTCCCATAGAGTAGACATACCCTAACAGCTCAGAAATGTTGTTACTGTAGGTACTAGGCCACATGCTTAGTTGGTATTAATGAATGTAAGCATGGAAATCTGCTGGTTTGCACCAGCTGAGGATCTGGCCTCAAATACACTGTATGCTATGTTAAATAAAACCCTGGAAGGTAATGTAGCTATTGTTCAAACTGGGTGAAAGTATTGTGTTGTACTCCAGTTTTAACTTCCCCTGCAATTGGCAGAGTGAGACAGAATCAGGTCTCGGTCCAGGACTGATTGTATCAACCAAAGCAAGATGGAGTATAAGGATGCTGATACACAGAAATAGCATACTGATGGTAACAACCCCTCTGCTCTCTCTCTTGCTCTCTCTCACTCTCTTGCTCTCTTGGATCCAATTTTTACATTTTTGTATTAAAGCGAATTGATCTTGATATTTATATTTAGAACCAAGTTTTGACTTTCAAGGCCGGCAGACAGCATCCCCTGGGCATGGGTCTAGTTCATGATTCTAGTCACCCTCGTATGTCCTCCCCCTCTTTTTGTGTGGCTTATACTATGAGTGGCTGGCAGAGGCAAGTGGTACCTGTTCTCTCCAGGCAGCATGGAGATTGCCATCAGTGAAGTCCTTGTGCATCCATACAAAGTGGCAAACTTCTTGCTTGTCCCTGGGCAGCTGGGCACAGGTGTCTCATGACTATGTTCTTAAGTAACACAGTGTTCCAACAGATGTCTTGTATATTTGTATATAGATGCCTATATACAAATGCAAGAAGTATGGGGAATAATCAGGAAGAACTTGAAGTGCTAACAAATAAACACAATTATGACATAGTTGGTATCACAGGGTATGTCTACATTGCCACCCTAGTTCGAACTAGGGTGGCTAATGTAGGCATTCGAACATTTGAATGTTCCCAGGCTCCGCCATTTTTAAATGCCCCGTAGTCCAGACTAACTGCCCACGGCTACACATGGCATGGACTAGGCAGTACGAATTAAAGCTCCTAATTCGAACTACCGTTAATCCTCCTTGCAAAACAAGCTAAATCTAGCTAGGGGCATAAAGGGCTACAAGAAGATGTTCTACAGGTATATTAGGAGCAAGAGGAAAACCAAGGACAGGGTAGGCCCATTGCTCAGTGAAGATAGAGTAACAATAACAGAGAACTTGGAAATGGCAAAGGTGCTTAATGACTTCTTTGTTTCAGCTTTCATCAAGAAGATGGATGGTGATGGGATGCCTAGTATAGAGAATGCTAGAGGAAATGGAGTAGGTGTATAAGTTAAAATAAAAGAACGAGTTAAAAATCACTTAGAAAAGTTAGATGTCTGCAAGTCATCAGGGCTTGATGAAATGCATCCTAGAGTACTTAAGGAGCAGATAGAGGAGGTATCTGAACCATTAGCTATCATCTTTGAAAAATCATGGCAGTCAGGAGAGATTCCAGAAGACTGGAAAAGGGCAAATATAGTCCCCATCTATAAAAATGGAAATAAAAACAACCTAGGAAACTACAGACCAGTCAGTTAAACTTCTGTGTCAGGAAAGATAATGGATCAAGTAATTAAGGAATCCATCTGCAAACATCTGGGAGATAATAAGGTGATAGGTAACAGCCAGCATGGATTTGTAAAGAACAAATCATGTCAAACCAATCTGTTAGCTTTCTTTGATAGGATAACAAGTCTTGTGGATATGGGAGAAGCAGTGGACATGATATACCTAGACTTTTAATAAGGCATTTGACACAGGCTCGCATGACTTTCTTATCAATAAACTAGGGAAATGCAACTTAGATGGGGCTACTGTATGGTGGATGCTTGACTGGCTGACCAACTGCTCTAGAGAGTAGTTACTAATGATTCCAATCATGCTGGAAGGGCATAAGAAGTGGAGTTTCACAGGGGTCTGTTTTGGGCCCAGTTCTGTTCAATATCTTCATCAGTGATTTAGATGATGTCATAGAGCAGTGGTTCCCAATGTGGTGCCAGCGGATGTCATGGCGCCCGCCGGGCCATTTCTGTGCGCCCACTGAGTGATTGGCGCACGGCGCATGGTTGGCGCCGGCCCCTAGGCGCATGGTGTATGGGCAGCATCAGCCCTGGGTGCGCAGCACATGGGCAGCCCTGCCCCTGGGTGTGCAGCGCTTGGGTGGCCCTGCCCCAGGGTGTGCTGTGCAAGGCCTGTGCTGGCCCCGGGCAAATGGCATATGGGCGGTGCCGGCCCCAGGCACACGGCACAGGAGTGGCACCGGCCCCGGGTGCGCAGCACATGGGCAGTGCTGGCCCCGCCCCCAGGCGTGTGGTGCATGGGCTGTTCCGGCCCCAGAGCACAGCGTATGGGCAGCCCCACCCCTGGGTGTGCAGCACAGGAGTGGCACCAGCCCTGGTAGTGCAGTGCATGGGTGGCGCCAGCACTGGGCACGCGGCATATGGGTGGCCCCTCCCCCAAGCACGTTCGCGGCCCCGCCCCCAGGTGCATATGTGGCCCTGCCCCAGGTTCCCAGCACGTGAGCAGCCCTGCCCCCAGGTACTCGGCAGCCCCAAAAGGTTGGGGACCACTGGCATAGAGGATATGATTATTAAGTTTCCAGATGATACTAAGCTAGGAGGGGTTGCAAGTGCTTTGGAGGATAGGGTTAAAATTCAAAATGATCTGGACAAACTAGAGAAATGGTCTGAGGTAAATAGGATGAAGTTTAATAAGGACAAATGCAAAGTACTCTACTTAGGAAGGAACAATCAGTCTCACACATACGAAATGGGAAGCAATTGTGTAGGAAGGAGTACTGCAGAAAGGAATCTAGGGGTCATAGTCGACCACAAGCTAAATATGAGTCAACAGTGTGACACTGTTGCAAAAAAAAAGCAAACATAGTTCTGGGATGCATTAACAGGAGTGTTGTGAGCAAGACACGAAAAGTCATTCTTCCACTCTACTCTGCATTGATTACGCTTCAATTGGAGTATTGTGTCTAGTTCTGGGCACCACATTTCAAGAAAGATGTGAGGAAATCAGTGAAGGTCCAGAGAAGAACAACAAAAATGATTAAAGGTCTAGAAAACATGACTTATGCAGGAAGATTGAAAGATTTGGGCTTGTTTTGTTTAGAAAAGAGAAGACTGAGAGGAGACATGATAGCGGTTTTCAAGTATCTAAAAGAGTGCCACATAATAGAATCGTAGAACTGAGAGGGACCTCAAGAGATCATCGAGTCCAGTCCCTTGCCCTCATGGCAGGACCAAGCACTGTCTAAATTATCCCTGACAGGTGTCTGTCTAATCTGCTCTTAAATATGTCCAGTGAGGGAGATTCCACAACCCCCCTAGGCAATGTATTCCAGTGTTTAACTGTCCTGACAGTTAGGTAGCTTTTCTTAATGTCCAACCTAACCCTCCCATGCTGCAATTTAAGCCCATTGCTTCTTGTCCCATCCTCAGAAACCAAGGAGAACAATTTTTCTCCCTCCCTTTTAGATACTTGAAAACTGCTATCATGTTCCTGCTCAGTCTTCTCTTTTCTAAACTAAACAAGCCCAGTTCTTTCAGTCTTCCCTCATAGGTCATGTTTTCTAGACCTTTAATCATTTTTGTTGCTCTTCTCTGCACCTTCTCCAATTTCTCCACATCTTTTTTGAAATGTGGTGCCCAGATGTAAGCCTAGCTCTGTCTGTGTCTGTTTATTTACCTCATCAGACTATCCAATTGCCAAATGTTCCTGCTGAGAAATTGGGATGAAAAAGAAAAAATAATGAAAAATGAATGGAAATAGTTATATAAGACCTCCCTTAGAAAAGTAAGTTCCCATATCATAAAGTATTAAAAGGCAGCTGCAATTACATAACTGCTCTAGGATCTGTGCTTCAAAACTTCATAGTCCCACTGCACCTTAAAGTACCAACAGCTAAAGGAATGGATTTTTGAGACAGGGATTTATAAACTCTTTTACTCTGCAGTGTCACCTCTGTTTTCTCATGCTCTCTTCTCTCTCAAACCTAGATATTTTTTGATCTCACAATCATCAGCTACTTCTGAGCTAAGACTTTTCCCTCTTGTTTAAATTAAACCTCTGAAAAAGTTTCTTACAAATTCTTAGTCTGTCATTTATTGAACATAAATCCCAGCATCTGGTTTTCACATAATAGACAATAGTACTTTAAGACCATTATCTACGTGAATGACTAATACAGGTGCTGGTAATCCTAACTCCCAACTGGACAGGATATTCAAAGTTGTCATTTGAATGATCCAATATGTTTGTCCACCCAGATCACCTGTACCATGGCCAATACCATATTGATACTGTGAAGACCACCGCTGGGATGCCAGCATTTTAGAGATGCAGGACAAGTTAAATTACTGAAGCTTGCAGTACTCATCTTATATAAAACAGAGAGATGGTTTCAGGGGGGGTGTTCAGTCTCCAGCATCACAATGTGGAGAGTGAGAGGAATGCTGGTGGGCTCTCATCACCCTCACAAGCAAAGGGCAATACTTCTAGTGCTTGCCTCCCTGTGGAGGCCAGGAAGGCTTTCAGTGGGACCCCATTAATCTGTTTAGAATCCATAAATTCTCAAGAGTGAAGGACTCAACCTGGATGTGCTGAATCGCTGCCTCTCCTGAGTCTCCTGGCCATGCCCCATCCCAATCAGTGTTGTAACAATAGCCACTGGGGTTAGCGGCTAGTGACCCAAATCAGCTGACAGGGTTTTTAGCCTTTGAACCATGATCAATGTCAGGTGACTTTGGCCAGTAAACCCCCCCCCCCCCCAAATTCTCTTTCCAATAATTTTGTTACACGAGGATCATATTGTGTCCTTATACAAGTATCTGCAGACTGCACTGATCCCCGAGAGAGGTGACACTGGAAAGTTATGGCTGATTTGTGTCACCTCAAAGTTCCTCTGTCTATTTTCCACCACTGGGGACTTTAGCAGCAGCTGGGATAAACCAGCGAAACCAGCTAAATGTCTGCCTTAGGTGAGATGTAGCTTTTAAATTGAGAGGACAGCATGAAGGCTGCAAGATTGAGTCTCGTGGTATTAATTTTGTAGATTAATTTATTGCTCATAGAAGTGAGAAATTAGAATTGTTAATTTATTTTTGTCTGTAAGTTTCCTTAATACTTTCCTTTGTCATCATCAATTTTTTTCTGTGAGAGCATTAAGCAAATCATGTTGGTGTGTTAGGGAAATTGCTGTGAATCTTAAGCATTTACACTTGTCCTCTTCAGAAGGTATCTTCAGTCAGGTCATATGAAACAACAAAAAAGCTCTGAAGCTGAACAAGACATAAGCACCCTCACAGATTAAACTTTTGAAAAGAAAATAAACTTTTGAAAAGAAAGCTCTACTGTGAGCTCCATCAATTTTAGCAGCCAACATATTTATACTTATGTATTTATTTCAGGACATATTTCAAGAATTGTGCAATATATTTGATTCATTATTGATAGGATTTTAGAAATAATTATTCACTAGATATTGATCTTGATTTTGAAAATGTTGTGTTTGATTTGATAACATCTAGATTAATAAGAAATTAATTTTAACATATCTAGATTAATAAGAAATTAATTTTAGTCAATGCACATATTTGGTTCACCAAGTAATGAATATAATTCAGTGGTTGGTTAGTATGATTTGTTAAGTTTTTCTCCTATTTTTGTGGGGATAAATTCAACAGATGTCTTTATTTCAGTATGAACGGAATCTTATTCCTTGTGCATTGCATCCAGTCATTTCAGTGTGTAACAGATCAGGTTTCAACAGTAATAAATGTTTCAAAATGTAAAGCATTAATTTCATTGTGTAACATTTCTACACATTTCTGAAGAGTTCAATGAATAATTTCTCATACAGAATAATTTTTACACAGAAGAAAGTGAATACAATATTTTTTTAATTTCAGAAATGGAAAAATGAATACACTCTGTGCCTTTAAAATATTGTGGAGGACAGGTAATACATTTTGTCTGGTGAATAGCCCACCCCTATAGAAGGTTCATTCTGTCAGCATTTGTTGCATTTTTAATGAAAGCCATGCAGAGAAATATTGGACGATGAAAGGAGAACATGTTAAGAACCTTAATGCTTCTCACATAATAGGCTTTTATTTTACTTTATTTCTGTGGCATAGTTTCTCTATCTTTATGCAGCCACCATTAATCTAATCAAGGTCAGATATGTTTTTTCTTCTTCTTGCCAGTCCCTAAAGCTCAAACAGCTTCAATCTACTCTCTTGTAATCAAATGTTTAGTGCCTGCCATTTGGGTTAATTAGGATGCATTTTTCATTGCTCTGATAATAGTTGCTACATAATCAGTTCATTGGCAATTAAAGCATTTTTTCACATTGTTTTTCCTTTAAAGCAACAAACATTCAAATTCACAAAAATCAAACCACTGTTTTCCTTTGATTTCAATCTATTGCTCAAATTACAATAATATCAATATTTCAAGTTCCATAAGATAAAAGCATCACATACATTAATTGCAACTCCCAAACTAAATACTTTCCAGTGTCTTGAATATATCTGAAAGGGAAGGAATTATTTGGACAGGAACATGGAATATTTTTGGGGAAAGATACTGGAAGAAGAGAAGATCCACAGATTATCACCTGCTGATTTAGAAACATGAATTGACAGGCAATGAGAATTCAGGACCATGATCCATACTATGGATAACAGAGCTTTGTGGCTCAGGAAAAAAAAGTAAGAAATGGAACAAATAATTTCCCTAAACAATATTTTTCATCAACATGGGATTTTTTTTAATAGAAGGAAAAAATCTGCTTCTTAAATGTCAAGCATTTGAAAGACTAAAAATAGATCACTGGAATAAATAAACTAACCCAGAAGACAGGATTGATGCTTCACAGGCATCAGGGATTAAACACATTCACTAAGTTAAAAGTAGTTTTCTAGATAAGAGTCCTTTGTACTACAGCATGTACTGCTTATTGATCAGCGGATTGTGGTGCTAGGCACTCTTGGAAAACGTGCTCTACACAATGTCTCTTAATCCAGGAATACCAGCCTGCTTGCTGTGTGATGCATGATACTAGTTTATAGTTATTTTAATTTAGTTTGTGCCTTAATTTTCTGAACTGTGTCTGTCCCCTTGTCCACCTGCTACATGGCTGCTTCCGTCGCTGCATCAGCACTTCATGAGGTAGCATTTCCTCTGTGAGGGACAAGATGTACTTCGATTTTGCAGGACAAGGGGCAGACTGCTAAATGAGAACAAGTGGGATGTGAGCCAGGTAAATCTTAACTAGTTGTCTTAACCTTCATAGACAGATAAGGCCTGAAGACCTCTATTTTCCTTTAAGTTTTGTAATGGCAGGGGGGAATAATTAAAGAGATGCTGTTTCATGCTAAATTTTATTCTCTGGGTTCTTCTACTGCCCTTATCACTTGTAGTGTCTGGACTCCTTCCCTATATTAAGTCCCAGGACTACACATCTGTCACATGCAGTTTGTTCTTTCTCCCATTCTGTCTCCAGGGCTATAGTTGTGCAAGAGCATCACAGCATTTAAAGCCAAAGGCGATCATTAGATCAACACATTTGACCTCCTCTATATCACAGGCCATTGATGCTATCCAGCGCCCACCCACTACACCCAATAACCAAAACGAGACCACAGTATTCCAGCCCACAGAAGACTAGACTCTCATGTGCCACAAACAGAGGTAAGGAGAATTCAAGGTGCATCACTTCCCAGAGCCCCACAATGGCAGGGAAATGACTGATTGAGATACACCTACGTAATCCTGGCAATTGACCTGCACCCACAAGCTGCAGAACAAGGCAAAAAACATCCAAGGGATGTATGGTGTAGGGTTTTGGTTTGGTAGGGTTCTGAGCTTACATTTGAGAAGCTACAATGAAGAAGTGTGCCTTGCCCTTGGAGCAGAAGGCAGTGATGTCTTTTAGTTCCCTTGGGCACTGGTTCCACAGACTTGAGCTGGCCCTAGGGGGCTCTGTCACTTGCACAGACAAGCTTTGCTGTGTGGTAGTAAGTTCCAATGTGCCTGGAGACAATGGTCCTCATTCCCCAGCGCTGGGTAAACTTTTAGCTATCCCAGGCCATGGAGTGCCTTGGATACAAGGATCAAGATCTTGCCCTGGACTCTTTTCTGTGGGAAGCCAATAGGGACCAAGTCTGTTGTACGTGCAGTAGCCTGGGTTGCTGAGAAGATGTGCTGTAGTGTTCTGTGTTAGCTGGAGTTTCCTAAATGTTGATGGCTTGGTGTATCACATTGTGATAGCCCAGCCAACAGGATAAAAGCATTAAGTCCTTGCCGTCCAGGACAGGGTGAAGGCCCTTAGCCAGCCAGAGATGGTAGTAAGAGTTACTTGCACACGTTGTTCTGTGAGCATCCAGGAGTACCCTTAAATAGACTGGTTAGTGCTTCCTTAATTTCCATTATTATTAGAAGGTGTAAGCTTACTTCTGATATGTGATTACTAAGACATGCAGTATCTACAAACATGAATCTACATGTTGAACATTCACCCACAACCTCAAGCATTCACCCTTTAATTGCAAACTAGACACACTAAGCATCCCTGATGTGACACCACTGCTCATCACAAGATCTGCTGTCACAAGCTGTGTAAGAGCTGCAGCATGTATAAGAGCTGCAGCATATGATTGGACAAGTCTTGCAGCCTGCATTCTCCACAGTATATTGAACACTTTTCTTTCTTGCTTTGAGAGATTTTATGCACAATACAATAGGCAGATTCTGACAGACACATTGCTAATGACACAGTCATATATTGTCACAGTGATGGAGCTAGTGATACCTCTGTCCCCTTCCAGGTCTCACTGAACACACATCCCCCCAGATGGTAAGCCTCTTGCCCAGAGGAGAAAGGGAGTGGGTGTGCCCTGATAGGCGGCTCCCACAATAGCTGGCTGAACTACAGCAAGAGCTGGAAGGGAGTTATCTAAGCAGCTGGCAGGGACCCAGGTTGCCATAGGACAGTATCTGCAAGAAATGTTAAATTATTTTCACCATTGCTCTTGCCCTTATCTTTCTTGGGACAGAATCTCTCACCTCTTCCAGCATTAGGAGAGGCTCTATGCATGTAGCTTACCAACAGCTTATTGCCCTGCAGGTCTGAGTGAGGTTCAGACACGTGCATTTCCTCCCATCAGAGACTTGCAACCAGTGAGCAAGCTTGAGCAAAATCCACTTTAAAACCAATTACTTATTTAACAGTTTTATTTATAAGATTTTAAAACAGAAACCAATCTACATGTATAGTTAGTCCTCTAGTCCTATGTTTCCCTGCCAGAGAGATAGGCTTTTTGTGTGTGTTACAGGAATGGAACTGAACAAAATCCTAAATAGCAAACAGGAACAGCTAATAGGGAGTTTCATGAAGGAGTTCTCCAGGGGAAGGAGGAGCAATTAGGGGCTTTTGGAACTGTCTGTAGTGTGTGTGTTTATGGGTTACATGCTGGTTGCCTGAAAGTTGCTGTGTGCTGAGTTTGTGTTTGTCTGTTTGTTTGGAGAGCCATGTGCTGAGCTGTTTGTTTGAAGGACTGTGTACTGAGGCTGGCAGTTAGAAGCTGTGAGTTTCTTAACAAGGATTTGAAAACTAGAACCCTCTGTTCATTGGTCAAGAGGATGGGGCTATCAGGAAGGCTAGGGCTGTATAAAGCCCACTAGTGAATGATCAGGGAGCTAGTGACCAGGGGCAGCTAACAGGGAGTTTAGAGGGGGAGTTGGAAGAGGGCTAGATACACCTGGTATTCTTTAAAACTTTTAAACTAAACTAAAACCAAAACTAGTGATTTAAATAAAAACCCTATCAGTAATCTATTTCTCTGTAGGAGAGAATGCAGGCAGAAGCCCAGCAGCAGTCTAGGGGTTATCCTGTTTATTGCATCCAATGTAGCATGTATGATTACCTGCCATATGGACAGGTGGCATATGTGTGCATTCAATGCAAAGAGCTCCTGGCCCTCAGATACAGGCTTTGGAGGCCAGAGTGGCTGAATTGGATGATCTAAGGCAGGCAGAGAAGTACATAGATGAGGCTTTCCAGGACATTGTAGAACTGTCCCACCTTTAGTCAGACAGGCCCTGTGCTGTTAAGGAGGGTGAAAGACTCAGGGAAGGAGAACATTCAACTGGAGCAGAGGGACTCTCCTTCCAGATGATGTTGTAAGATCCTCTCACACTGAGGATACATCCCTGGGAGAGGGGACCCCAGCCATTAGGAAAGACAGGTTGTAGTAAAGGGGTGTAGGGGTTAATTGCAGAAGAACTTTGTAAGTGCAAGTTTAGGGGTGGTGAGGCCTGCATTCTTTCCCCCCTTTCCCTTTTCCCTATATCTGATGAACCAGAAGCAAGTCTTTTGGAACATACGCCATTTAAGATAAGCGTTCTTGCCAGTATAACAAGAACAAGTACAAGATAAGGGTAAAGGGCAAGAACGCATAAACAATTCTGTTTACTCTAACATACTGATCATGTAAACAAGGCCAAAGAACAAGTAGAACTAGATCAGAACCAGATCAATAACTAACAGTTACATCAGCATATAATGAGTAACCCCTGAAAATTTCCAAACTGCAAAACAAGGCAAGAGAACTGTATTTAAGGCTGCACCAAAGCACAGCAGTTTGGATCTTACTGATGGGCTTTGGGTACCGGTGCCTCAGAAGCTGAGACAACCTCCCACTTCATCTGCAGCTGCCTTGGGATCCCCAGCTAGCAGGAAGGGACGTAAGATATGCCACTTCTTTGTTATGTTGCCCTTCTAGTTAAGGGATGCAGCTGTTAGCTATCAGGAAATAAAC
Source organism: Pelodiscus sinensis (assembly GCF_049634645.1). NCBI lineage: Eukaryota > Metazoa > Chordata > Testudines > Trionychidae > Pelodiscus > Pelodiscus sinensis. The sequence goes on from NC_134723.1 coordinate 16,971,222, forward strand.
TACTTGTGTTTGACAGATACCTGTGTAGCGTCCTTTGCACTTTGAGAGCCTAGTGTCAGACATGAGACTTACTCTTGCTGACAACAAGGGGGATTCGATGATTAGAAATATTGACAGCTGGGTTTGCAATGACTTGGAGAACTGTTTGGTGACTTGCCTGCCCGGTGTGAAGGTTGCGGATCTCTTGAGATAGCTAGGTAGACTTATGTGTAGTGCTGGGAAGGATCTGCTGGTCGTGGTAAATGTAGGTACCAATGATACAGGTAAGGATATGAGAGAGATTCTGGAGGCCAAATTTAGGCTGCTAGGAAAGAAATTGAAATCCAGGACCTCAGTGGTAGCATTCTCTGAATCTATAGTGGTAGCGATAGTGACTATGAAATGCTAAAGGAGATTAGAGAGTCTATCAAAATTAAAAACTCAATAATAGTGGGGGATTTCAATTAACTCCATATTGACTGGGTACACCTCAGAACAGGATGCAGAGAAAAAAATTATTGATACCTTAAATGACTACTTCTTGGAGCAGCTGGCTCTTGAACCCACAAGGGGAGAGACAATTCTTCATGTAGTCCTATATGGAGCACAGGATCTGGTCCAAGAGGTAAATATAACTGGACCACATGGAAATAGTGACCATAATGTAATAAAATTTAACATGTCGGGGGGGGGGGGGAGACACCTCATCAGCCCAATGCTGTGGCATGTTATTTCAGAAAGGGGAACTACACAAAAATGAGATTAAACAGAAATTAAAAGGTACAGTGACAAAAGTAAAATCCCTGCAAGCGGCATGGACACTTTTCAAAGACACCATTACAGAGGCCCAACTTAAATGTATACCTGCAAATTTAAAAACACAGTAAGAGAATCAAAAAAGTGCCACTGTGGCTTAACAACCAAGAAAAAGAAGCAGTGAGACATAAAAAGGCATTGTTTAAAAAGTGGAAATTAAACACTAATGAGGAAAATAGAAAGGAACATAAACTTTGTCAAATTAGGTGTAAAAGTATAATGAGAAAAGCCAAAAGGAGTTTGAAGAACAACTAGACAAAAGCTCGAAAAGCAATAGTAAAATGTTTTTTAATTGCCATCAGAAGGAAGAAGCCTGCTACACAACCAGTGGAGCCACTGGATGATCAAGATGTGAAAGGAGCACCAAAAGACAATAAGGTCGACAATAGAGTCATTGCAGAGAAACTAAATGAATTATTTGCTTTGGTCTTCACGGCTGAGGATGTTAGGGAGATTCCCAAACCTGAGTCATTCTTTTTAGGTGACAAATCTGAGGAATTGTCTCAGACTGAGGTGTCATTAGAGCAGGTTTTGGAACAAACTGATAAACTTAACAATAACAAGTCCCTGGGACCAGATGGCATTCACCCAAGAGTTCTGAAAGAACTCAAATATGAAATTGTAGAACTATTAACTGTGATTGTAACCTATCCTTTAAATCAGCTTCTGTTCCTAATGACTGGAAAATAGCTAATGTGACACTAACTTTTAAAGGGGCTCTGGAGGAAATCCTGGCAATTTCAGACTGGTAAGTCTAATGTTAGTACTGGGCAAATTAGTTAAAACTATAGTAAAGAATAAAATTGTCAGACACATAGATTAACATAATTTCTTGGAGAAAGTCAACATGATTTCTGTAAAGGGAGATCATGCCTTACTAATCTGCTATAGTTCTTTGAGAGGATCAAGAAACATGTGGACAAGAGGGATCCAATGGATATAGTATACTTAGATTTCCAGCAGGTCTTTGATAAGGTCCCTCACCAAAGGCTCTTAAATAAATTAAGTAGTCATGGGGTAAGAGGGAAGGTCTTCTCATGGATTAATAACTGGTTAAAAGACAGGAAACAAAGGGTAGGAACAAATGGCAAGTTTTCAGAGTGGAGAGAGGTAACTAGAGGTGTCCCCCAAGGGTCTGTCCTGGGACCAATCCTATCCAATGTATTTATAAATGATCTAGAGTAAAGGGTAAACAGTGAGGTGGCAAAAACAGACTGTGAAGAGCTTAAAAAAGATCTCACCAAACTAAGTGATAGGGCAACAAAATGGCAAATAAAATTTAATGCTGCTAAATGCAAAGTAATGCACATTGGAAAAAATAATCCCAAATATCCATACAAAATGATGGGGACTAATTTAGCTACAACTACTCAAGAGAGAGATCTTGGAGTCATTGTGTACAGTTCTCTGAAAACGTCCACACAATGTGCAGTGGCAGTCAAAAAAACAAACAATGTCAGGACTCTTTAAAAGAGGGATAGAGAATAAGACAGAGTGCATCTCATGGCCTCTATATAAATCCATAGTAGAGAAATACCTGCACCTGAATCAGAATGGCTAGGGTAGATACAATGAACCTCTGGCACTTTCAATGGAGAAATCCTGCCACGTAAGTGGTTCAGATCTCTAGCGTGGACTCAGGCTATTGCAGAAAGGAGCTCTACCTAGTGGTGTGCACAGCAATTACTCTGCCTTGGCTATTACAGAGCAGAACCAGAAATATAATTGAAGTATATCACGTGCATTTGGCTCTAATACACAGGGTTCCTGTATGCATGAAAGAGTGCGCAGACTTCAAGATAAAAGTCCTATAATGGCCTAGTCAGGAATGTTCCAGTGACCTTTGGGCACCTCACTGGCTGTTTCAGTAAGTAATAAACTTAAAAAACAACAAATAGTCTGGTAGTACTTTAAAGACTAACAAAACATGTAGATAGTATCATGAGCTTTTGTGGGCACAGCCCACTTCTTCAGATGAAACTGACTGATTTTTTATTAACCCCAAATCAGCCTCTTAGTCTGAAAACTTACAACCGCTCATATATAACCTTGCCTCCTGATGATGATCAATACAGCCTGTATTTTAACACCTAGGACTCATTAATATTTCCTGCAGACTGTTGAGTGACTAGAAAATAAAGCGGGAAGTGTCCCAGATGTTAGAAAGAGAAAATGGAATTATTCATTGCTTACTAATGTCAAATGCTAATGGAAGAAAAGCATCCTTGAAGAGAACCTTGACGAAAATTCATTAGAGTGATATGAAATCACCAGCTTAATTATGCATTTTTGAAAATGTATTTATTAGGTCTGATTCTGATCCATTTATATCAGTTTTATACTCTTGTGAGTCCACTGATTTCACTGGAATTGTTTCTGATTTGCACTGGTTCATGTCAGATCAGAATCAGACCTTAACTTTGTCTCTATACCACTTCATCTTTTTGTCAACCTCTGTCAAATCTAACAGATAAAAGAGATTGAGGCACCCATCATTTCCAGACTATGTCACTAAACCCATTAGGTTAACTCTGAAAATTCCTCTTCAAAGGAAATGAATTCTCAAAGGGTAATTTTGTGCAAACAAGTTATCCTCAGTTTAGGAATACAAGCCTTGAGAAATAAACTAATCTTTTCTGTAGCCCAAAAGAATGACATGTTCACTCAATAGATAAGCCAGCCATAAATGTTGCATTTTAACACAGGATTTAATGAATTGCTTTATCATGTTACTCTAGTGTAATTTGCATCTATTGCCATGGTATCATGAGTCATGATGCATGCAAAACAAAAAGTTTTAAAACCCAAGTTATTGTGACATGACTCTAAGTCATGTGTTCGCTAAAAGAATGATTGAGTTTTAAACTATTGCTTATTCTAGACCTGATCCAGAATGAGTAGGTCTCCAAGGGACGGTTACTCCCCACGGCATGAATGTGTGATTAAACTAAATGTATTCCATAAATGCCTTGATGACATTAAACTAAATTTTTTAAAGAACAGATGGAGAAAGTTAATAAATATTTCATTCTGTGATATAAAATTCACTTCTATATTCACAACTTCAGGGATCCTTAGTTTTGTAGATATCAATAAGTCTGATGGATTTCTTGCTGCATGCTCGTACTTCTGCCCTGACGTCTCTTACGGGCTCATCATTTCTGCATGCTTGGATTGTTTTATGGGATCAGCGAAAGGCAAGTGACTGTAAATCTTGACCTCTCCTGCTCCCAGATTACATACTTTTATTCTTTGTGGCCATAAGTGTTCAGCTTCACATTGAATAGATAATTAAATGACAAAAAATATCCAAAGAGAGACAATTTATAGTGAGAAATTATCACCTGAAGAACCAATGGAGCATAGGCATAACTCTAACTGATATAATTAAAAAAACCTTTAAAATTGACAAATAAAACATTTAAATATCTGTGTATTTCTGAATGTCACAAAATTTCTATTCACTGGAGTAGTATAAGATATATCGTTCATATCCATCCTTATTCAAACAAAGCTCCCATTAATGGGGATCAATGAGAGCTTAACATAAGTGAAAATTACAGACTAAGTCTGTTATTCAGATGAAATAAGTATTCTTTACACTGGAATTACAAATTACCATGCTATACATTACATACCATGGATTTTGTAAATGAGTAATTTGAACTTGCTCCATTGACACTCGTAATATTTTAGAAAGTGAAATAATACATTATTTATACCTTTGACAATTTTCACTGTATTCTACAATAGATTTGCATTACATTATTAACTACATATAGTCAATAGCATAGCATATAGCTTAAAGATATATGTTTAATACAAACAATGGCATTCATGTAGTAAGCACACAATTTTGTGAGTTTGTTTCAAACATTATGCAAATCATTGAAACAAGCAAGGACTAAGCAAAACTTACTTCAAAGCATTGAGATCAAACCCTAAACATATAAGCTACGTCTACATTGGTATGATCTTGCGCAAATACTCTTTAACGCAAGAGTTCTTGCGTTAAAGTATTTGCACAAGAGAGCGTCTACACTGGCATGTGCCTTTGCGCAAGAGCATCCGTGCCAGTGTAGACTCTTTTTTGTGCAAGAAAGCTCCGATGGCCATTTTAGCCATCAGGCTTTCTTGCGCAAGAAATTCATGTTGCCTGTCTACAGTGGCCTCTTGAGCAAGAACAGTTGCGCAAGAGGGCTTATTCCTGAGCGGGAGCATCATAGTTCTTGTGCAAGAAGCACTGATTTCACACATTAGAACGTCAGTGTTCTTGCGCATGAACTCCCCGCCAGTGTAGACAGGCAGCATATTTTTGCGCAAAAGCAATCGCTTTTGTACAAGATTGCACCAATGTAGACACAGCCATAGTGACAGCACTAAATCTTATCATTACTCCAATTTTTTACAAATCCTCACATATAGTACAAATATAAACTAGTTTGCCATTTGAATCTCAACAGTCTTGCATATAGTGCATTCAAATTAGCATGTTTTATTGTTACTAACTTGCAAATCCTATGCACTTGAGTATTTCTAGACACTAAAATCTTTTATCTTCTTATTTGGGACTGTTCCTAATTCTGTTTGTACAGAGCCTAGCACAACGGTACCTGTTCTCAATTGGCCTCAAGGCACTACTAAAACAAACACACACAAATAATAATATTTTTGTGCCCATTCCCATTTCTCTACATTCTGTCCACTTCTTTGTCCTTGAACTGTGAAATCTTCATAGTGACAATCTTTTCTTTAATGTTTGTTTGGAAACACCTAGCACACAGTGGATAATACTGTAAATAACTGATAAATGATAGCAATCATATGATTTATTATACATGTAACAGATGTAACAGTTCACATGTTTAAAGTTCAGTATATGCATTTGTATTTGCAGGTTTGGGACCCTAAAAGAGCCAAAAAGATCTTGTACCTCCTGATACATCATTTTCCTGTTGTATTTGAAAGCTTTATTTTAGTTGTTCTTTAATGTTAATGAGCGCTTGCATGCTCAAATATCATCCTAATTGATTTTCACAAATAGACATTACAGAATATATCATTGCAGCCAGATTTTATTACATTTAACAAGAAATGAGGTGCTAGAAATTTCAACATAACATCCCTATCTCTCTGAATAAACATTGCAGCCCACAGCCAGTTTTTAGATGTACTCAGTCTATTACAAAATGAAGAGTATTATATTGACTTTTAAGCGAGAATTGAACCATCACTGCAAACTTTGGGTTTGAATCTGAACATTTATGTTTTTATAGGTCTGCATGTTTGTATTTGGACCTTTGGTCTTTCCCGTGGTAAGGATAGAAAAGATATTAAGTCCACATGCACATCTGAACAGCTAAATTTGGATATTTTGGCAGTGGGGTTTTGGTTCAAAATCATCTCTATCTGAAATGACTGGTTTTATATTTCCAGTGTTCCTAATCATCATTTGACCATGCACCTAAGCTACAAAAATTGTCTAGTCCCCAGAACAGTTATGTCCTCGCTTTCAGGTGGTTTCAAAGATCTATTCAGAGGGATGCTCAGCCACACAGCTTGTTTATTCCATTGCCTGCAGAATGCTTCGGCCAATAAGATAAAAGAGAAGTCCAGAAAGTAAAACCAAAGGCACTCCAGCTGCAGCAAACATAAAAGACCATCCATAGTACACAGTTACAGGGACATCTACCATACATTTTTCACTTCTTTCCAGAAGTATGTATTTTTGGAGATCAGCTGCAAACTCCTTCCACATCACAAAGAGAAATATGAGCAGGAAAAATAAGCCTCCTGAAAAGAGACAAAGATCAATTATTTTTAAGTGTGATCAGCATATGCATTAGTGAAATTGACAAAATGTTGTCTGAATCTGTACTGGCTATACATCTGTGTTTGTGTTTAAATAAACTGAATATGAAGAACTGGCATCTGCACTTATCAAAAAATACAACAAATTTTGTAAAGATTTTCTTTTCTTTTAAACAGTGTAGAATTTTATAAAAGAGTATATTTATTTTTTAAGATTATACGATTTTATAAGAATTAATCATGTTTCATAACAAATATAAATTCCCAGCAATGTTTTTACACTGAATCAAAGGAACATTTACATAAAGTCACCCTCACCACTGAGTTCTGATCATTCAGGCCACACTTTTTGGCTCCTTTATATTGGAGAGTATGGTGCTGGATGAGATCTGAGCCTACTCGCCAGGGTGAAATTCACCTCTGTGCAGAGCATCTTGTAAGTGATGCATAATATGGTCTTCCCATTTAGGTTCAATCATTGACATTGCCAGGCTCTTATTGATTTCAGTGGGAATAGGATCTAAAGCCATGTTATTTTTGAGAAATCAGTGCATTTTGTAATATTTTATCCAAATTTGGAAAATGTGTACCTTTTCCATTTTCATTAGAGAGTTTTATGTCTGGCAAGAGTGGAATGAAACATGGGCCAAGATGAAAAATAAATACTTCTTTTTATCGTCTGAGAGGAGGGAAAAAATCAGACATTGCAGGCAATACTGACTCTCCTTTTCACAAAAAAAGCAAAAATGCAGGGGTATGAATTTGAGGATGGTGAGATTCATTGTGTATAACATTGCTCTGTCGTTACTTCAGAGACCAGCTTGAGCCAACAGAATTCATGGTGGTTAGACAAGGTGCAGTAGCTTCTGAAACTCTGGTGAATGGCCTTTTTCATCCTGTGCAGTGTTTCACAAAGTGGGCTCTGGACCCACTTTGGGAAAACTGCTAATAGGCCCATGCCACTTTGTTCACCTAAAGGGTCCATAGCCATGGAGCCTCACATCTCCAGTTCACTGTTTCAAAAATATCATAGAAACATATTACTGATGTTAATATAATTAGGGCAGTGGTCCCCATTAGACAGTCAACATATCACGCAGAGTTTTGTAAAATATCACAGATTTGAAATAACCTACACCACCACAAATACTGCTGTATGCTAACTGCAGTAAGTGGTGCTTTTTCAATATAATAGTTAGAATAATAGGTAAAAGAATTAAATAAATAAATGTAAAGAGTCAGATTAAGCTTCGGGGATTTCCTGTATGAAAGCCTAATAAAAGGCCTATATGAAATATACAGGAGCCAAAATAATCTTTGGCTAAGTCATACTGTGTGTGTGTGTGTGTGTGTGTGTGTGTGTGTGTGTGTGTAGGAATGAAAGCTAAGTAGATAGAGTTGTCTTATTTTTATTAAAATTGCAGGCCAATCTCTCCAGGATCTGAGAATTATACTTTATGAACATACTGTATGTCACATTGTTCTATTTATTCCTGATGTTTTAGACTTACAAAGAAAAATTCCTACGTCTACTGGGAATGGATGTCAAGGAGTTAAATGCTATCTGCTCTAATACCCATATGTTCATTATAATTTTTGGTAGCACTTTAAATTAAGTGTCGCAAATAAGTAATTTACATGTAATATGACAGTTTATGCTTAAAATACCAATTATCTTGCTATAAGGAAATTGCTGTATATATAAATTAATAGTCACACATTCTTCACAAAATACAATATATTGATAAGAATGTAATTAAGTCTTTATTGCTAATGTAATTTAAAATTAAATTAATTGGATTGCAACTGTACCTCAGTAAGCATCCTTCTTAAGATCAATTCATACCTCATTAACATGCAATATCTACCCTAATACACCTAAATAAAAAAATATATTCCTGAAGAACATAGAACAATGATATGATAATATGTATATTTAGATCTGGCATGTATCTACTCTCTTTTATATATATAAAGCTGAAAGAAAAGAACTATCAAACTATCACCACCACAGGAAGGAATGAGAGGCCAATGAAGAGGAATGACTTCCAACATTCAGGTTCCCAGAGTGATGAACAGGAAAATGTCTTATTAGGCCTCACTAGAAAAGCCACCAGCTCTTCACACTTTGGGATTTGTTATTAAACAGAGTACTGGAAATGATGGCACCAGTGTAACAATGGAATCTAAATTAAGAACAATTTCACACTCATTGAATGTGACAAAAATTGAGTAAAATAAGCAATTTCTCCACTAGAATAATTACAAGTGAGATAGAGAAGAGTCCTGGCATTTACACCATCACAGGTGTAAATGGAAGAGGACAAATTGAATAGGAAAATAGAAGAGGAAGTGCAGAGAACTGAAACAGGAGTTAATAGCCCTACTTCAGGATGGCATCAAAAGGTCCAGCAGGGTCATGGGGATATTGAAGTTCTAAGATTTTAACTGGAATGAATAAAAATTGATCAAACTCTTAGTCCCTTGATATTTATGCAAGTGTCTATAAAACACTGTATGCCTCTTGCATAACAAATGAAATGAGGCACACAGCTATGCACTGGAGTGAGCAAAGGACCCACTTTGGGGGTTAGGTTAAGGACTGGGGATTGCTTTGTGCTGTTAGGGTTTTTGTGAATACAGTAATAGCTTTGTGGAGATGGGCTGGCAGAGTGCAGGGGGAAGAGATTACTAAATCAAACCATCTTCCTGCTTACATATATGGTTGTGTTCTTTCTGCTGTTGTGTATTGCGTCCTGGTAAGTATAAGCAACATGCTTGTCAAATGAGACAGTCTATATATTCTTTCTAATAGCTCTGTGGTTTCTGCTGGCTAGAAAATTAGCAGAGTGATCGTTTTCTTTGTCACCCTGTCTCCATCTGCCTCTATTCATTAGGCTGGTATGGAAAAAATTAACTGTGAAACTCAGTCGCAGTACTGATGAGGTCAATGGCATCTTCTGGGGAGTGGCTAATTGCAAGAAAATTGAACTTGTGGCATTAAATCTTTCTCCTTCATACCCTGATGACACAAGCTAGGGGCTAACTGCAAGACAACTAATCCCTCACTCTGTCTTCCCACTCTAAAGGATAGTAGCACCTTAATTGTGAGTAAATTGAAGTCTTACTCTGTGTCTTTCCTTCTCTTGTTTTATATGCTTGTGACACCTTTATAGCAGCTAATTGTAGGGGCAGATGAATGAACTCAGTCTCTAACTTTTATTCCTTGGAAGCTAAAGAGTCTTGTTCACCTTCTAGACTACTAGCTTCTTAAAGAACCTTATTGGAAGAAAATGGAGTACTGTTGACTTTCACCTGTCTTACATGGTATATTGCATTTATAAACAAAATACCTGGTGATTGCCAAATGTGGAGCTGTCATTTTGGAAAAAAAGGGATTGGAGTATTATATATAAAGAATTGTAGCCATAAGATTGGCATAGAGTTTGTCCTTAATTTTGCAAGAAGCTAGTACAGATTAATAAAAGCACACACACAAAACCTCAGACATCCTGTTCACAGCAGAACTATCTTGTAACATTGGAATGGTTCCTCTTAATTGTAGTCATTTGTAGAAATGGTCTGCTGTTAAAATATTCAGATCTGAAAGGGCATTTGTGTAAAAATGTACCAGGCAGGAATCATACAACAACATTTGGAATGGAGAAAAATGCAGACATACTAGATTATTTGTGTGCTGTTATGGAAGAGCTGGTATTGGCTCCTATTTTTAGGGTGCCTAATACTTTCCATTATAAAGTATTCCTAGTCTTTTCTTTGAGAATCTCAATTCTATTGTTTGCAGCAGGTCTTTGCTATTCCCCCAACAAAGCCCTCCTTACCTCTCCTCAACTCGACACATGGTCAACAGCCAGGTCACATGATCTCTTAATCCCACCATTTTAGAGCCTGATTCAAAGCCCACTACAGTCAATGGAAAACCTCCCATTGATTTCAGCGGCTTTGGATCAGGCCCATGCATTCTTACTGTTAAGCTTGCTTGCTAAATTATACATGGGAACTGAAACAGAAGGGGACACAAACACAGTCAAAGTCAATTCATTTCAAAACATAAGTAATGTTTACACAAAATATTTTTCAGTATTCACCCAGCCCCAGTAGTGACACAGTAATTATAATTAATTATATCATTGTCTGACATTCACTGAAACAAGTGAAAATTAGCCATTGGTTAGTATTTTTCCCATAGGATGCCTTTCAACTATCTACAGCATGTCAAATTCTAAAAAGAAAGATGATATCCTGGCTAGCTGCTCCTGTGGTTTAGTCATTTTTGGAAGCAGGTTGGCAAGGACAACTGGTTACTTGTGGGGCAAAGATCTACAAGTGAAACTAGCAATAAATGTCAAGTAGTTTCCGATTCCACCTACTGAGTTATCCTTCAGAATAAATCAAGCAAAATGAGCTGGTTCTTCTGAAAGAGCTCTAAGAATACCACCCACAGAGCACAAGATTTGTTATGGTAGCTGGCAGGCTATCAGACTCGTCCTCTAAAAGTACGGTAAATAATGAGAGGCCGTTCTTGGAAAGCTAACCCTAGGTATCCAATGGGGGGATAAAAACTTCGCTCTGTAACACTGAATTTCCCCTGCAGTGGAGGGGGATGCAGTCTGCTGGTGCCAATGGAATAATTTAGAGATGGGGCTTCAACTTCAGTGTCAGCACTATCCTCAAAGAAAACAGCAAAGCCATCCTGTATGTTCTCTTTCCTACAATGAGTATTTTGAAGTATAGCGTGCAGTTCTGTCGGTGATACTGATCATGCAGATTCCATTTTCTATTAGTTGTTAGGGGTATCTAGAATGTGGGACAGTTACCTTGGCTTTTATAGTCCTGTCAGTCTAAATAAATAATAAATGTACATAATAAATTCTCTGCTTTCCAAGGGAAATTTAGAAATATCTAATTTACAAAAATGTGCTTCCAGCATATTTCTATCTGTTATGTTAGGAATCTTCCAGGAAAGACTTTCACAGTGCTTTACAACAAGCATAAAGTAAGCTTCACAATGCACCTCTGAGGTAGAAAATTCTTATCTGAGTAAACTGAATATCACAGAGGTAAAGGATTAAATAATAACTTTCCATTAGTGGGAAAGGCAGGAATAGAACTGAGGAGTCCTGATTTCTAAACTCAAATCTAATCACTAGACTACATTCCTCTCTATAAATTACAAAAGATTTCACACTTCCGAGAAGAGGTAGCATTTGGGGAAGAAGGTTAATTAATATTGAGCTTCAGGCCACAAGTAGAAGGCAATGCCAGCTTCCTCTTAGATCATCAGACCAAATCCCACCATTCAAAGGCTAGAGAGTCAAAACATAGGGTATTTTCAGAAGAGATTATATTTTATGGAAACAAAGAAAATAACTACAGAGCAACGTATTCCAAATAATTTAGAGACTCGGTTTCAATACAAATCCAGAAATTTGGATGTTTATCAAAAACCATCTCATGAACTGCTGAGTAAATCTTTCTGGAAATATCAAAAGAATGATGATTTTTGCAAGATTTCCCATTTTTTCTATTCTTGTTTGTATCAAATATATAGTGATAATCGCTTAACAAGATATCTTCTTACCTAAGATAGCCGCCAAGGAACGGATTTAGTCTAATGATAGTTAAAAACAATGACTGCTACTTAAAATAATGACAGCATTAGCACAAATTTTATTCAATAGGAGCACCTTTGGCTAAGGCCAAGAGGTTATGTGGTGCACAATTGGGTATTTTAAGAAGTATGAAATTCTATGTTCTGTTTTTTAATTAAAAAGTTGTAAAAATAAAGATTAAAATAACACACCATTAATTAAATGTGGTGACTCAGTTTTATTCTTCTTTTTTAAGTACAGAACTTTATTTCCATGAAACCCACTGAACTTTTTTTTTAAACAGTGTATTTATCAATGACTTCAAATGGCTACTTGCTTCAACTTATGCATGTGCTTAAATGTTTTATTGAATTTGAGCCTTAAAAAGGTGTCCCAATTTAGACAGTTCCACTGTTTTTCCCTGATCCTACGAGTGACATACATATATTAAAAAAGTTAACCAAACTTTTGTTGATCAGGTTCATGTTTGGTTACAAGATTTTTTTATTTTTGGTCAAAGGTTTAAAACAATTATTTATTTCACTTAAATAAATTTACCAATCCCAATAAATCCCCCCTAAAATAATCCCACCAGTATCAAAAAGAGAAAGAAATAAAAAAATGAATTTTAATTCTAGGTGCTAATAACACTTCAGTGGAGTAACTAATAAGATTATCATGAAAGATGAATAAATGGATGTTTCAAGTTCATTTTCCTGACTTGATGACCCTTTATATAATTTTCAGATTTGACTATTTCCCTTACTTTTTACTTCATCTAGGCTCAGAAGTCTTTTTCCAAGTGGATTGCATAACAAAATCAGAGCCTTCCACAAGAAAAAGAAATGCATTTCTGAAAAATAAAGCCTTTTGTGACTAAGCAGTATACTTCTAAAACTTAATTTAAAAAAATTCATTTTTTAGATGGGAGGGAAAATAGAGTTTCTCCAAAGTCAGTGCTTATATCCTCATACATAATTTACCAGAGCGCATATCTTTCTACTGTTGTTCCTTATGGTTAGAGTTCCTATCCTTTTCACACACACACACACACACACATATATATACAAAGAGAAACTTGGTTTCAGCATTCCAGGCACTAGTATATCCAATTACCATGATTTGGCAGCTTACCAGATATGATGAGGAATCCACCTCCCACTTTATAGAATCTAGCATTGAAAAAGGGCGCACCACACACCAACAGGAATCCCCCCACCAGACTGGCAGCGACAGCTAGTATGATGAATGCAGTCCAGAAACCTCTGTACACTGAACAATAGGAAAGAATAAAGTTATAGGAAAGGAACGGAAAACCACATAATCAGATCAATTTTCAGAAGTCTGTGTGAAACTAATGCAAATAACTCCAACAACTCAGCAACCATAAAAATAATAACCTTGCTGTAATGAATACCAGGATTATGAACAATTTTAAAATATTTTGTTAGACTTACGGAATTGGCATACATGTTGAGAAGAGCTGTATCGGGCATGTTACTAACTCCCTAATATGTCCTCAGGTATACAATATGGCTGTGTCTACACTGCACCCCTTTTCCGGAAAAGGGATGCAGATTAGACCAGTAAGGATTACAAATCCGCGGGGGATTTAAATATCCCCCACGGCATTTGCATTTACATGGCTGCCGCTTTTTTCCGGCTTGGGGATAAGCCGGAGAAAAGCGCCAGTCTAGACGCGATTCTCTGGAAAATAAGCCCTTTTCAGGAGGATTTCATATTGAAATCTTGAAAGCAGGAATAAGAAATCCTCCAGAAAAGGGCTTATTTTTCGGAGAATCGCGTCTAGACTGGCGCTTTTCTCCGGCTAATCTGCATCCCTTTTCCGGAGAAGGGGTGCAGTGTAGACACAGCCTATATGACCAGCCCTTATAAGGATCACAGCCCTTATAAGGATCAGCTTCTGGGTCACATACATCATACCATAAATAATAGTCCTAGGCTGAATAGCAGAACTCTGATGTGTGTGTCAGGAAGGCATGACACAAAATGGTTCTGATTGCCAGGGTAAAATATGACACAAGCTGTCTGGGAAAAGCAACAAGCTTGGGGCAGGAAATATGCCAAAACTCATCTCCTCTTTTCTCTCCCTCCCACCACTTCCACTTAGTGATTGTTAAAAGTGCCCCAGTCATGAGTCTGGAGAACTGAGTTATATTTTACTATAGTACAGGTGAAACACAGAAAGCAGTAGTGCAAGTTTTTCAGTGTTCTAGGATGCCTTCCCTACTGACCTAGAAGGATCACAACTAGTGAAGGGGATTCAAATTCTTTGGCCCATTGAGTCTTGGATTTTCTGCTATGACTTCAACCAACAGGGCCAATTGGTATCAACTGTGTGTGGTGAGCACTTTCCAGCTAAGACTGGGCCTGATCACCAACTTATTTCACTGAACATTATCTGATGAGAATAACTTTCTGTGAACATCACCAACATGGGCCATATTCAAATGGGTGAAAAGGCTCTTTACCCTACCCTCAGTCTCTTCAGCTACCTTGGCCCCCTCATGATATCATCTTCCACTTTGTGTGTCAGGTTCATGATTCTGGAGAACTGAGTCATATTTTCCTACAGAGCAGGTGAAATGTGTGAAGACTCGAGCATGGGAAAATGGGCAATTATGTCATGATTCACATATGAAAGAAAAATTATATATGGCAGACACATTTTATTCATTTTAAACCAGGCTGACAAGGAATCCATTGAGTAAAAGAAGCTTGAATCTTTCTAGAAAGTCCATGATGCCTTTACATATCTTAACACCACATAATGGGGCCAAATGTTGCCTTTAGTTACATATTATTGACTATGATATGGTCCATAGTGAGTAACTCTTTCCTTGGGCATCCTCCTCTCTAAGATATTTTACATTTGAAATAATAATATTTCAAATAATATTTGAAATAAAACAACAATACTGTGCACTTTCTGTGTGCAGATCTTAAATATTTCAGAGTGAATTAATGTAGCTTCCCCAAACCCTTTTGGAACATAAGGTTTATTACACCCTAATAGGAATAGTGTTGTAAACCTGGATGTGAGTGGTCATATAATTAAGGCTAGCTCTACAGACAAGCAGAAGTGGAAGGACTTTGTTGCTGCCCTATGCGCCATTGGCGTAACGGGCAGTAAGTAAGTAAGTAAGCTACAGACAAGCAAGCAGTAATGGAGTGGATACTAAAGAGGGGTTAAGAACTACAGGGTTTGGGTTAGCGATCTATGCAGAGAACGTCCCCATACCACCACTCAAGCATTATCGCTGTGTCTCCTACAGAACAAAATGAGCTTACAGGCTCTGTGGAGGGTAACACATTCCTTTCACATAGGAGAGGGTATTTTTTCATATAACTTTTTGCTCACACATGGCACTTTAAGTAATCTAATGGCCTTTCAGAAGTCAGTCTCAGGAAAGATTCATAAGAGGCAGCTGAAAGCGTTTCATAGCAAGGACTGACAGGCAGGAACAGATGGCTTGAGAGCCCTTTATTTAGCTCAGAAAAGTTAGCCTGTTTATTAGTAAAATCATTCAGAAACTGGTAACCGTGACTGTCTCTTATAAGTAAAAATCCCTACTATTGCTGAACTAGCTCTTGCAAAATGTTTTTTTATACAGAGTCTATACTGGAGCTTGAAATATGCTACTCACTTTACTGTCAACAAACACATCATATCCATTTTATACCATGGTGTACTCCCTGGGGCAGAAATCATACACAGCACAGAAAAAAAGACAATTTTTAATGAATTCTCCATAAAAAACGACATTGCTAAAGGCTAAGGAAAAGGTCAAGATGTTTGTTTGTACAGTACACCTGCCCCAGGTCCCACGAGGCAAAGCAGAGTGATGTGTACTATTTAAAGAAATCAATTAATTTAAAAAAACACGGTGGATTAATTCTATTCGTTGCCATCAATTCAATTAAAATTCCAAATGGCAGCTAATTCATTGCAGAAATCCAAAAATATATGGAGGTGGAAATCAAAGGAAAACACTGGTGGGAATTTGAATTAGTTGATTTAACTGACTTTCTCTGCTTTAATAACAAGCTGATTTTGCTTTGCCAAAGTAGGCCTTTTAAGAAGTGTTTTTAGTCCTTTTTCTTTGAACAAAACCAACCAAAAACATGACAGCCTTTCACTCAATGGTAAGTCAGACACTTTGAGAATCATCCAGTGCTAGACTGGCATAAGCCCCACTGGCAGCTCTCTTGGGCAGAGCCCCCATCTCTCTCTCTCTTCTGACTGGGATTTTTCCAGGCTGCATTTCCTGGCCTACACTGTGATGCACCCAACAAGTCAGACTGCCTAACCAGCCCAGCACTTTGCTCTCTCTTCAGAGGCCACAAGCAGCATAATTTCCCACCGTTGTGAGTTGCCACACAACTCTATGCCAGCACATTTATTCCTAAGCAAAATGCATAACAGAAAAAGCATGTTAAAAACAATAAGAAAGAACCTACCCTCATGCCAATCACCTTACCAGAGATCACTACCCCCATCTCCCCAAAGGCTCTGGGAGGATTCATTCCTTCTAACCCCAAAAAGAGGTTTTCTGTGGTTACAAATACCTAACAGTGTTAGGCAGTGCACACCCATGCTTACGTTAACTTTGCCTTTAAATAACTCGGGTCTTTGAGCTTCACACTCTGGGAACAGGTAAGGTGGAGCTGCCAAATGCTGCTTTTTTGCATATCTGGAGGTGGAGAATTTGCATAGGGGGTGCTAGAGATTCCCCAGGCAAACCACTTGACACTTTGTCCAACAAGTCCCTTTTTGTCTGGCCCACTGCTCAGTGTAACCCTTTGAAATTCATAACACTTTGCAGGGCTCACATCCCACATCCTAGAGTGTCATATATAATCCTGAAACAAAAA
The DNA here is from genome assembly GCF_049634645.1 of Pelodiscus sinensis. NCBI lineage: Eukaryota > Metazoa > Chordata > Testudines > Trionychidae > Pelodiscus > Pelodiscus sinensis. Next base: position 16,988,336 of record NC_134723.1, read on the forward strand.
ACAGGACTGTGTAGCACTTTAAAGACTAACAAGATGGTTTAATAGGAGATGAGCTTTCGTGGGCCAGACCCACTTCCTCAGATCAAATAGTGGAAGAAAATTGTCACAACCATATATACCAAAGGATACAATTAATCCTGGCCCCCAATAACAAATGACCTTTGCATTTAATATGAGGGACTGTAATGATGCCTAAACTTAATTCAACATAATTCTTCAGAACTAGTGAAATTGCCCTGTCTGTCACCAAGGAGGACTAAAGTGCTCTGCATAAAGGGGTGCAGTATTTTCTCCAGGGGGAACGGGGAGAGGCAGCAAGTGGCTAATAAGTGATTCTCTGTCATAAAGTTCTTGGCCTGCTTCTGGAACAGGTCAGTGACAGTTGCCTGTCACCATGACTCAGAATGGTTCATAAAATCATGGTCTAACCCTCAGTCCAGATTCAGAGCCTTCTTTCTAAGGAGGCCAGCATGACCCAGGTCTACAACAGGCTCCCACTAGTGGGAGTTTGCTCCTAGGGGCTCAGGAAAAGTGTGCAAACAAAACAACAAGCTGCTCTTTTGTTGCCTGCATTCAGTTGCACTTCTTTCATCATGAATTCTAATAAACAACAGACAGTTTCCAGTGACCTATCCAAGTCTAATCTAGTGTACTTTCTACCATGGTGTGTTAGATTATCCCTGGTAGAGTTGAGGGATTAACAGCAAGAGAGCTAAGTGCCTACAGAAAACCCCCTTCACAAAGGAGGGCTAGATAATGATTTTATCATGTAAGACTACTAAGGCTTTTGTAACAGTGGGTGTGTATCCATGAAGCCACAGTTGTACTGGAAAGAAGTAATTTACTCAGAGCCTTCCTTACACATACACAGAATATGCAGATGTGTAGAGCGCCCAAAAATTTGGGGCACCGCTGGATCTTAATGTTCCCCACCTTACTTTTCCTATCCCTGGTCTGTGACTCTGCTTCCTGCAGAGAGGATCTAGTGAAAGTGAAAAGTCAGCCAGACCTTTTAGCAGAACACTGAACATGGGAAAGAGCCATTCAAGTAGGGTTGCCAGGTGTCCAGTTTTGAACCAGACAGTCCAGTAGTTGAGCTTTCTGTTCAGGAAACAAATTGAGAAAATAGAAATGAGAAAATATAAATGGCCAGTATTTTCTAAATAAGATATAATGTAGATTGTGATGTAATGTCAAGAGTGTCCGGAATTTTTGTTGAAACCATCTGGCGACCTTACATTCAAGTGGTAATGAAGCCATTTAACAGGCATTTGCCAACCCCAGGTATATACTGTCAGTATCTGAATTTACTGGATTAGTCTACAAGACTTTCGTTTAAAATTTGTTTTAAAAATATTTCACTAGTGTGTTGCTAAAGATTATAAAATCACATCTCTAATAAATCATCATCCTTCCAAGCTGCCATCATGCACAGGGACACTAGTTTAAGGATGGCCCGACATTTATGACACTCCATTGAAGGGTGTAGGATAGTTGTGCAGCATGCACATTCTTGCTGTCAGAAGGAAGCATCTGGAGAACAGTCCCCTTTGCTTCTTTCAATTGTGAGGCTGCAGCTCTGCCCAGGATGCATACAAGGTCTACAAAGGGGAGTGTGTCCCTCCTTTCTCTTATGCCCTATGCAAGTTTGCAATGGTTGGAAACAAAATCAAGGTTACCAAGGTAATTACAGTACAGATCCACACAGCACAGCACTCTATTGGATCCCTGTGAAAAGAAGAGGTGAACACAACTGGTAAGGTACCAACCTGCAGTTGCATCATAAGAAGGATGTGGGGAAGGTCCAAGAGCAATGGGCATAGGAAACAGGTAGCCATGCATGCAATATTTGGGATGTGCTTGGCTAGCTGAAAGAAAATAGAAAATAGATAGTATTTCACTTTTATTTTATGCAAAATGACAACCTTTTTACTCAGATAAAATGTACAATCCTGCAAAACCTGCTCATTGGTATTAAAGGGGACATGAAATATAAGTTGAATATGTTTTAAATGCAAAATGAGATAGACAGCTGGATTTGAGAACATTACAAACATTAACTTGAGCCAGACCAAATCATAGAAATAAGAATTTATTCAAATTAGAATAATTATTCCCATGTCTGAGTTGTTTCCCATTCTGCCTAGAAGTGACTGAAATATTTGGATACTAGAGCTACCTACCATACAGCATCTCCAGTTTCTGGGAGAGTAAAGCACAATTACAATGGAAGTGTCACATCCGTATTAATACCATTGAGGCTTATCAAGATTAATTTAAATAGAATTAATGTTAAATAAATTAATTAATGATTGGCCACTTATTTTTAAACATTCCCCAGTTCATAGGATAGTTTAAATAAGTGAAGACTAGTTCATGCTAAATTAACTATGGAATATCTATTGAATTAATTAGTAGATCCACAATAGCAGCAAATTAATTTGCCATGATCAATCCAATTATAATACCTAAAGAAATAATACAGATTTGCTAGTTATCTAATAAATGTTATTAAAATTATTCTAAATTATTATTAATTTCATCATTTTACTTCACATAACATCATATTACATAGTGAATCTCCATATAATGCTAATGGATATTAAGTCTTCGCAGGACATTTTTTTGACCAAAATAGTTTAGCAAATACAAATTTTATAATGGAGACAATCCTATCCTAAAATACGCAGTAGTTTTCAAAGATTAGGAATCATCTGAAATATTGATCATCATGATGTAAATTTACTGTGGGCTCCTGTCAGAGCTGAATTGTCAACATTATGGCTATATGGTAAATTTGCTATTAAGTGATTGCATTTTGTGGTGACCCCCACCATATGTAGTTTAGAGAGGGACAGCCATAAGACTCAGCACTTCAGGAAATATCAGGCACAGATGAACACTGAATAACTCAACTGAAAGTTGGTTGCCTGTTTTGTTGACTCTTCTGAGCCTTTGAATGCCAATCAGTTTCATTTTCTCTGATGTTATTCCATAATCCTAATGCAGTACTCCTGAAAGTGATACTGCTGACTCAGAAACAGACAGGCATATCTTGGTGACATTCGGTGCTTAATTGGTAAAGAAAGTGGTGCCACACCTTATAATGGTGTCTACTACACAGCATGACCCCTCACACACTGTACATGCCAGGTCATGCCTTGTACAGTACTTGAAGAGCTGCCAGGGCTGTGGTCCGGCAAGAAAAGAAGCCATCCAGGAGTCAAACACTCATAACTGCTCATCTCAGCCATTTCCTGAGCTCCAGCAAGCCACCACATGAATGAAGGTCTGGTGACATCACTGCCTGAGGGTTTGCCATCCAAGCATAGATATCACAGAAAATGGTGGACTTGACAGCCATAAGACCCATCACTACCAGAATAAGTATCATTTAGTAAGGCAGGGATGTGAACAACAACAATGTGGATGATTGGGAGACCTTAAGAAGCCTGGCTTTACACAGTACATAGATGTTTTACAGAGATTATTTGAGTGAACTCTTGTTAGTGCTTATCTAAGGTTTTGAAAGCTTCTAATTATTTACAAAGCAGGTATGACTGGGGCATCAGCGGTAGAAGTACTGCCACACCAGTGCAACCCAGTCATCTGTAGGAAAGAAAAAACAATTCAGTTTTCATGTTCCATTCAGTCCGTAGCAACTCTCCTGTTAACAAAGGGGGCTAGTATCAGCTGTGATGGCAGTTATTTCAGTTATTTGTTAGTTATTTGTGACTGAGACCACTAAATTCACTTCACATGGACCACCTCACAGCTATCAGACAACCTGGATTCTAACTGGCAAATCAGAGGTTTGCAAGATAAGACTTTACCATTCTGCTTAAAATTGTTTTCTAACAAATCAGCGTACTTCCAAAAAAGGGGGATTTCACAATCATCTGTGTTTACTAATAGTGGGTGTGCTGATTCTCCATAAAAAAGTGGAAATAGACATTACAGTAAAATAAGTGTCCTGGTCGCATTTACACACAGATTTACATAAGTCTGATCCTACTTAGCACCTCCTACATTGGCCTGAGTGCCTCCCGCAAACACCCTTCCCCTCCGACCCCCCATTGTAGTCAATGAAAATTGAGGGCACTGGACACCTCTTAGGATAGAGATGTTAATAGGGATAAAATGGGCAAAAAACCACAGGGCTGTAATCTAGCAGGCCCTTCTGGTGCCTACATGAAGTAGCAATAAGGCTATGAGTATACAATAAGGGTATGCTATTTTAAAAGAGAAAAAACGAGTGAGTCACTACATTTCTATAACGTTGTGGGAGACCATCTGAGACCAAATATTTCTGAGTTAAATGGGGGACAGAATGAGCTCCTGATCAGGGAAGTGTGGGATAGTATTGGTTTTGTCCTATTTTAAAATGGCCAAGCAGATCCTGTGAAACATAATATAAATGTAAAGCCAGCTTGCTCCTCAGTTGGGAGGGACCTCCTTCACTGACTTGCAGCCCAGATTTATTTTTATAGATCAATTATAATCTGGTAGCATTAGAGCTTTATAACAGAAATGCTGACACCAACCTAATCGCAGCAATGTGGACACCATAATAAACTATCAAGGCTGTTGGATCCATCTCCTTCAAGCATTTCTAAACAAAGCTGTAAAATGCATTGATAACACTCACTAAACCAGAAATTCCATATGGTCTCCTTATAATCCTCGCCAAAGAACCAGCATCTCCAAAAGAAACCTTCATGGTGAAACGTAAGGATTTCTTTCCTGAACTCTCTTAAAACCTCATCCTGTAAGAGAATAAAGAACAAGTCTATAAAACTGGAATACGTCTTTCCTATTAGCTTAGTTACTAGCAGGCTTTTTCGTTTGTTTTGCCTTTTCTTCCTTTCTTCCTTCCTTCCTTCCTTTCTTTCTTTCTTTCTTTCTTTCTTTCTTTCTTTCTTTCTTTCTTTCTTTCTTTCTTTCTTTCTTTCTTTCTTTCTTTCTATTTTTGCATTGTCAAAATTACGAACAAGAGTAACTCTCTATCTAGCACTTTGAATTGGATTCCATTAACACAGGTCTCCTTGGCTATGCAGAATACCATTGACAACAAGCTTTTTTCTGGGGTTTCTCTAACTTTCTGATAAGTAGAAAATTTCTTCAAGTCTCTGAGAAGTTAAAATATTATTTATCCTGTGCAGACCCCATCTTGCAGTCTTTCTGTACCCAAAATTACTACCATTTCTAACTCTCGCATTAATTAAACCCTTCTACTGGATGACCCTAAAAGCTCCCCCTCCTGGTCAAACCAATGTGAGCTGTGTTTAATTTCTCAGACAGAAGTTACGCCTTATCTATATCAATCTCCTCCTGAGCTCCACTATGACTGCTGAAACATACCTGTCTAATTTGCAACAATTTCTCATTTACAGTAACTTGCATGAAAGTTCTGCAGACATGAGGCACTAGTCACATTAGGAGCACTGTGCTGTCTATGATGTGAGTTAACATGTTAGGAAATAATTAAAACTAATTAAAAATATCTATCTTTATCCAGTACAGTTTGATGGAGAAGCAATATTACTGCTAAAGGGCTCACACCTTCTGTAAAGTATCACATGCACTGGGAGTTGAGGCACTCAGCATCTCAAAGATTAGCCGTTCCCCTTACTTCAAGGAGATGAAGATAGTTGTGGCCCAGCAGAGAAATATCAAGTCATTTTGAATTCCAAAATGCCAATACATGGTGTGACTTTGCTCTCCCCCTCCCCTCATGTCCATACAAAATACATCTTGTAACATATCATTAGAAATGTGATTATTTGTACTGAATGAGTATATTTTATTTGGGTTCATGTGTCATTCCTGTATTGAAGTTAGAAATATGAAGTATAAACCTGTTTACTAATCTAGACTTGCTAAGTGGTGGCCATTAGTAGTAATCAAGGAACTTAATGGCCTGGTACATTGATTAATGAGCCATGAATAGTCTTGTTTTTCCTTCAAGAAATGTGGCCAGGTCACCAGATGCTGGAACCCATTTTGGACGCTATACTTTTCTACTGGAAACATGAAAAGTTTAAGCTGAACACAAAGGATTCCCACCTTTGGCAAAAGAAAGATAAAGATGGAAAACCAAACAATAGGAGTGGCTGCCAGACACCTAGACACCTCTGCTTAGCACCCAAGATGACTGCTGGAAAAATCTAAGACTGACCAGGAAAGATCAGGCCCAAATTAAGAGACTTCCCAGCTCATGAGAAACGATTATTAGAATATTGTTAGAGTAAGAAATTGCATGAAAGAGGTTTTTGGACTATTAGGCTTAACTGGTATTTTTGTTTGATTATTGACTTACTTTGATCTGCTTGCTATCACTTGAGACCACTTAAATTCTACTTTTTATTCTTAATAAAATCACTTTTGTTTATTAATAAACCCAGTGTATATAATTGTTACCTACGAGGTAACAACAGCTGTGCATAGCTCTCTTTCATTGATAAAATTTATCACATAAATCATATCATCATAAATTTGACAGAATTTATAAGTTTGCTCTGTATAACACTTTATATATCAGAAGATGGATTTATCTGGGGATCTCCATAACCAAACCCGTTACACATAAGTCCTACTGAGTTGATCAAAGACACACTCCACTGGAACATATGGAAGAATTGCTTCTTTCAGAATCAGAGTTCAGCCTTTGACTGCCATGATATGAGAGACACACACCTCATCAACAGGATGCCTTTGCTGACTTGCTACATGTATATTAGTTTTAACTGCCAGTTCATAGCTAAGATACAATTAAAATGCTCAATGGACATATGAGGCAGATCCTGCCAATTTAAAAATGGGTAAAGATTGTGTCTGTGAGTGGAATTGTATGCAGCATAGAGCTGGGAGCAATAAACTATCAAATCAATTATTAAAAAACTCAAAAAATAATAAATGCTGCTCCAACAGGTACTTTCAGGACCCTGTATCTGTGTCCTATGCTAGACAGAGAGTTGGCCTAACTACATATCTCCATATCCCTTCTAGCCTGGATCCTTTTTTCATATTAGAGAAAACAGAGTAACTTGAAAATATTCTGAAAACTCCCATATTTATACTTCATTTCTAAGTGCAACAAAATGGAGCTGGACTTTTGTGTGTGCTAAGCTTTTGCTCTCTGCCCTCTTCAGCCTTATTGTACTGTTTGATACACAGAGGACTTCTGCTGGGACGTTTGCTTTCTGTATGAAGAGTCATCTGTCAATATGGCTTATGTAGCCAGAAACCTATACTTTATTTCAAAACCCTGGGATCAAGCATACTTATTGTTGACACTATAAAATTTTCCAGAAATAAATCACTAAACAGAAAAATCAAACATAATTGTCTTGGACTTTATCATAAAGAGAAGTATGAATAATGGAGGAATATTTCTTCAAAATGTTAATACCATACACACTGACCAACAAAAAAAAGAATTTTTAAGAAGAATGTAAAGAATCAGAGAATTGATCCAGCTTTCATTTCATAGGCTTTATTGAACAATTTCACGAGAAGCAATTTCAGCTCAAATCAGGATTTTGTAGGAGCTATATTAGAAGTTAGTGATAAAATATCAATTCTAATTCTATAAAACTCAGCATAATAGAGTTTGTCTTTAGTGGCAGATGCAGGTATCAGCAAATACATTTTCACTTTTCAACTTTCTGCCCCATAGCTGTCAGAAGACAGAAGTGTTTCCTGTAATGGGTTCCTATGCCGATTTTGCTTCAAATCTTTCATCAGTGATACCCTTCATTGAGATGCAGGTTGTGATTTTATAGTTTAGGCTGAGTTGAGCTCTTATAGATTGAATGTATATGCAAGAAGTACATATTACCATAGGCTTAAAACTATCAGCACCAACATTTGTGTCAGTTTTAAAACATTTCTATAATAAGTTATTTTTAAAGTGTATTTTTTCTTTGCAGAATATTACAAGATTTCGGGGTTTTACCTCTGTGGTGTGAAGAGTTTTATTTTCAGGTTCAAAGATTCCACATGTCTCTGTTGCTAGTAGCCAATAATCTGTCCCAAAAGCTATGAGAAACAGTAGAACACCAATGGCACCAAGAATTCCTGCTAAAAAGGCTGGCATTCCAGCCTTCATGGTGGAACAACAATAGGTAGTAAACTTGAAACACAGAAAAGAAGAAAATCACTTAAGTGTCCAACGTTTGAAAAGGCGACTGAAAGGAGGGGTAGGAAGAGAGGATGCTATTTTTGGACACGGATTAACATCGTTTCATGATTGGTTAGAGTTTCATGACTGGTTTGAGTTGCAGTAGCAAAAGGACTAATAAAAGCAGATGAGCTGGCACAACCAAACAGCTGTGGTATTATAGAAACATAATAACAATCTATAGAGATAAGGTATGGAGATTCCCAAATAAACACATGGGCATTCATTTTACAAAAGCAATGTGGAGAGTGAAAAAAACAGTGATTGGACTGGTGTCAAGCAGCTTCTATGAACTGATTACGGAAAATTGTCCAAGTTACAAGTTATTTTTATATGTGCGGGGGAGGGGGGAGACAGGCCATTTGAAAGTGGCACATCCACTATTTCCCAAGCTACTCCTTAATTCCTTCTGCTCTTGCCTCCTCTCCTCTTATCTGTCTATTAAAATAAACCACAAGTTTTTATTTCAGATGGAAAAAAAGTAGAGATCCACAAAGTGGTATTTACAATTCAGCTCATAGAATCATAAAATCATAGAATTGGAAGGGACCTCGAGAGATCATCGAGTCCAGTCCCCTGTCCTCACGGAAGGACCAAGCACTGTCTAGTTCATCCCTGACAGGTATCTGTCTAATCTGCCCTTAAATATCTCAGTGAGAGAGATTCCACAACATCCCCAGCCAATTTATTCCAGTGTTTATTCCAGTGACAGGCAGGAAATTTTTTCTAATGTCCAACCTAAACCTCCCTTGCTGTAATGTAAGCCCTCTGCGGTAATCTGCAGAGGCCAAGGAGAACAATTTTTCTGCCTCCTCCTTGTGACACCTTTTTAGATACTTAAAAATTGCTATAATATCCCCTCTCAGTCTTCTCTTTCCTAGATCATGTTTTCTAGTCCTTTAATCTTTTTTTTTTTTTTTTTTTTTTTTTGCTCTTCCCTGGACCTTCTCCAGTTTCTCCACATCTTTCTTGAAATGTGGTGCCCAGAACTGAACACGATACTCCAACTGAGGCCCAATCAGCATAGAGTAGAATGGAAGAATGACTTCTCATGTCATCTCTTTTAAAGTTTCTGTGTTTCAGAGACAAAGCTGCTCGTACAACCCTCCTGTTGTGAGCATGGTTAATCATGCCATGTAGTTACAGTAAGTCAAACCATAAACAGGCATTTAAATCAAGTACAAATGGAGAGATAGCAAAAGGGCTGTCCTTTTAGGTGGGTTTGAAAGGACATTCTCTTCTCTACTTTCCCCCCACAGAGGTGTACAACTACAGTGTTTGAGTTTGCCTCACCAACATCTAACTGTACCTTGAGGGAAATGTCCCCTCAGAAATTGGGAAATCCTTAATGAGCAGAGATTTTATTCTCATTTAGATACTGATGTTTTTTGTCTTCTTCTGAAGCATCTATTATAGGCCACTGCCAGGGACAGGATGAGAGACTAGGAGAATAATAATTTCAGAATGGCAATTTCAGTACGCCTGTGACATGCCAAAAGTGCTGGCACAAAGACCGAAATTCATTTTACGGAGAAAATTCAAGCTATCAAACCTTTCAAGTATATCAACACTAGTTCACTGTCTTCTGTCTGATACTCAGTAGTAAAATAGACTCCTCTCATATGGAACAAAACAATATCTTTATACTTAAAGTAGTGTGTGATGTCAGATTAATTTGAGAATCTGTTTATTTAGTCATTAAATTAAGTGCTGAAGGAGAAACTGAATTCATACTAAGAATCTAGGGATTTCTTAGTAATTTATTTTTTTACTGGATTTAGCCATTCCATAAGCTATATGGGCAAGTGAGGCCATCTCTTCTGACTTCTTTTAGGAACATGGTAATTTTTAAATGATGATAGGCTCTGTCATTGTTATTCCTTAAATATTTCGTGCAGAGTAGCTCTTAAATCACAGATTGAATATTTGTTCCTGGATGTAAAATTTCAAGAGAGGTGTCTCATTATAATTATTTATGCCTAGCGATACACCAGTCCCATTATAGAAACCAGGAGCAAATAGGTCCTTGCCCAGAAGAGCCCACATTCTAGCTAAAGACACGGCGGGCTACAAACATAATAGGAAAGTAAAGCAGGTTTACAGAAATGAGATGATGCACTAATTAGAAAAAGCCATGTGATCCATACCTCCATCATTAATTCTCCCCTGGCTAGTCTGTGGAAACAATGCTGAAGAAATACGCTTTTGGAGAGATATGAAAGAGATAAAGAAGTACTAAAAGAATATTTCATAGCTGGGGTATTAGGAAGCAAGAGGGAGGTGATGTGAGTGGGGCGTAGTGGGTGGGTTAGCAAAGTGGTCTGAGCTGTAGCCTGGAGCTGATTGAAGGTTGTGCACATAAGATTTTTATTTGACAAGTCTTTAAAAGGCTTGGATGTCTTTTTGTAGTGATAGGATGATGTGAGTGTCCCTAACAGAAGCAGGAGCAAGATGTGATCAGCAACTACAAAGCAGTAATGTTGGCTGTCCCCAGACACATGAAAACATTTTACAAGATAAGGCCTTAAGTCATCCCCTCTACCACACAGCTTGGGAGGTCGGGGTGAGAGGAAGATGAGCCTCAGTTATACACAGAAAGGCTAGACATGTTGCTTCAGGTGAAGTGAGATCTGAGGCCATTGCATTGTGTTCCCTGCTCTGTCACAGCACCACTTTCCCAGCATGCCAGTCAAAGGGGAGGAAGAATCAGGAACACACCACCCTACATGATATGATCCCTGCCTAAACCCACAGAATTTACATTGCAGTGTGATGCGGAAGTGAAAATCAGCTATGTGCCTTGCATACCCTGTGAGGTCACCATGGACCATTGGTACTATAGGAATCACTAGCTGCATGGTAGAGTTAGCACTTCTGAGTCTGCTGGAGATGAGGATTCTGGAACTGTACAAAGGATATTCCTACATGGGCAGATTTTTGCACCCGTTTTGCTTACCACATTTGGTGGTGGCTCTGTTGTACCCCATGCTCCCCCCCACACGCACACATATTTCCTAGCCCACCATGCAAGTGAAAGGATGGATAACAGAGGGCTGTTAAAAGCCATATCTGTTCAGTGTAATTTCTGTCCCTCAGTGCACTCATCCATGGATAGCGATGCTTGTGGGCCAGTTACTAGATACTTCATCAAGGGTACGTCTACACTACAGCGCTAATTCGAACTAACTTAGTTCGAATTAGTTAATTCGAACTAAGCTAATTCGAACTAACGCGTCTAGAACTAAAAGCTAGTTCGAATTAGCGTTTTGCTAATTCAAACTAGCGCGTCCACACTGATTGGACGCAGGGGGGCATTTAAGGGCGGCTGAAACTGGTTCTGGCAGGGCATCAGGTCAGTAGTTGCTTTGTGTGGCTGCTGTCTGAGGCTATCTGAGGCTCGAGCTTAAAGGGACCCCCCTGGACAGCCGGTTCTCAGCTTTTCCTGCTTGCTTGCCAACCTCGCCGAGGGACAGCAAAGCGTTGGTCTCTGTGCCCGTCTGTGTCGGTGCTTCCCTTTGGGGGGGCCGCCGCAGGTGGCAACATGGAGCCACAGCTCGCCCTGCACCTTCTGGTGCACGTTCTGGACTTGCTGCTGCAAGCCTGCCAGCAATGGCTCGAGGCTGCCTGGCACCACCTCGTGAACGTCAGCCCCCTGCCTCTCCACCTGGCCGCCCTGGGGGCCGTGGAGGAGCCGCGGCGGCGCCCCGGCACTGGCGTGCCCCGCCGCATCTGGCGTCTGGACACCAGCACCGACTGGTGGGACCGCATCGTCCTGGAGCGCTGGGAGGACCGACAGTGGACCCAGAACTTCAGGATGAGGAGGAACACCTTCCTGGAGCTCTGCGAGTGGCTTGCCCCTGCCCTGCAAAGAAGGGACACTCGCATGAGACCCGCCATCCCCCTCCAGAAGCGGGTGGCCATCGCCCTCTGGAAGCTCTCCACGCCGGACAGCTACCGATCCGTCGGGAACCAGTTCGGCGTGGGGAGATCCACCGTCGGAGCGGTGCTCATGCAGGTACGGCACTCGTCGGCCACCGAGCCGGGGGGGAGGGGGCCTGCGAGGAGGGGATGGGCCGCCCAAGGGACAAAGAGGGGGCGGGAGGAGGCGAAAGCGCCCTGCACCGGAGGGGTCGGGCTGTCCCGGCCGTACTACACGCCGCCGGGGGGGTTGCTTCCGGGAGTGGGGCGCGGGGCACTGCCAGGGCACGCACGCTCCCAGCCACCCGGGCGCCCCACTGATTGGCGCTTTGCTGTGTCTCTCTCCGCAGGTGGTCAAGGCCATCAACCGGGTGCTGCTCCGCAGGATGGTCCGCCTCGCCGACCCGGACGCCGTCATCCGGGGATTCGGCGCCCTCGGCTTCCCCAACTGTGGGGGGGCCATCGACGGAACGCACATCCCCATCCGTGCCCCGGAACACCAGGCATCCCAGTACGTCAACAGAAAGGGGTACTTCTCCGTGATCCTGCAGGCCGTGTGTGACCACCGGGGACAGTTCACGGACATTAATGTGGGCTGGTCCGGCAAAGCACACGACGCACGGGTGTACCGCAACTCCTCCATGTGCCAGAGGCTGCAGGACGGGACCTTCTTCCCCGACCGCCACATCAGGGTCGGGGACGTGGACATGCCCGTGGGCCTGGTGGGGGATGCCGCCTACCCACTGCAGCCATGGCTGATGAAGCCCTACACTGGGCACCTCAATCCCTCCCGCCAGGCCTTCAATGCCAGGCTGACCAGGGCCCGCATCGTGGTGGAGGGGGCCTTCGGGCGACTGAAAGCCCGCTTTCGATGCCTCCTCACCCGTCTGGACCTGGCCGAGCACAACATCCCTCCCGTGGTGGCGGCATGTTGTGTGCTCCACAATTTGTGTGAGCGGAAGGGGGAGGCTTTCCTGCCAGCCTGGATGGCTGAGGCTGACCGCATGGCTGGACACTACGGTCAGCCCCTCACCGCCGCCATCCGGGAAGCCCAGCGGGGGGCCATCCGGATCCAGGAAGCCCTGCGGGAGAGCTTCCAAGTGGAGGAGGACCTCTCCCTTGCATGCCCCACTGGGGCCTTCTTCCACCCTACCCCCCTTCCCCTTTCCCCTCCCTATCTACTGTCAAATAAAGACACCTGTTTTTCAAACAAAAACGTCTGTTTATTTCACATAACTGGAGTGGGGGGAGGGAGGAATGAAGGTGGGAGAAGGGAGGGGGAAACCTGGGACAAGGGAGCTGGAAGGGAAGGGGAGGGAAGGGAGGAAGGGAAAGGAAAGCTCAGGGGTGGGAGTCCGGCTGCCTCTCCCGTCTCACCACACTGCGGGTCCGGGGGCGTCGGTGGGGAATGGTTGTGGAGGGGGGGGCAGGAGGGACAGGGGGTGTGGAGGAAGCAGGAGCAGAAGCAGGAGCGGGAGCAGGGGGAGCAGGGGGAGCAAGAGGGGGAGCAAGAGGGGGAGCAGGGGGAGGAGGAAATGGGAAGCGGTCCAGCAGGCTCTGAAGGTGGCCTCGCAGGGCATGGCCCTGCTCCTCCAGGGCCTCCAGACTCCTCTGGCGCAGCCTGAGGACCTCCTGGACCCAGTGGTCCTGGAGACGGAGCTGTTGATCCAGGAACCGGAGATGCTGCCTCTGGTAGTCCTCCTGGTTCCTGGCTGTCCTGCTTGCCCAGGCACGGGCAGCTGCTGCAGGCGGTGTGGTGCGCCCTGCAGTCCCAGGTGCTGCGGCTGTGGTGCAAGAAGACCAGCACTCAATTACCCCAGAGGCCCAGGTGTGTGAAACCCAGCTCCCCTCTGCAAGGCCAGGGCCCCTGCAGGATCCCCAGCTGCTGCTCCTTGGTGGGCAAGGCCCAGGCGCATGGTCCCGGGGCTCCCTCTTGCCCCGGCCCCCCGTACACATAAGGGGAACACGAGGGTACTCACAGGTGGACGCCTCCCCGGCCTCAGACGACGCAGGCGAGCGGCTCTGTGGCGTGCCTCGGGGGTCCCGGGTCCTGGGCAGGTTGGCGGCAGGCTCCTGGCTCTCAGAGCCCTCTTCCTCCTCCTCTGTGTCCAGGAGAGGTCCCTCTGCCCCGGGGTCAATCACGTCCCGGGGGGCAGGGATGGCATGAGCCCCCAGGAGGCGGTCCAAGGCATAGAAGTGGGGGCAAGCCTCCGGGTCGGCCCCTGGCAGGCAGGCCCGGGAGTAGGACTGCCTCAAGTCCTTAATTTTCCAGCGCACCTGCTCCTGGCTGCGCTGGTGGCCCCTGGCGGCCAGGCTGGCAGCCATGCGGCCGTAGACGGCCGCATTCCGGTGGCTAGTGCGGAGATCGTGGGCATTGGAGGCTTCCCCCCAAACCTCGATGAGGTCCACGATCTCCGCACTTGACCAGGCGGGCGCCCGCCTTTTGCGCCCCCGGGCAGGCTCCCGGGAGCCGCCAGGCTGGTCCTGGGGAGCAGTGGAGGGCTGGGAGCCCTTGGATGGCTGGCTCATCCTGTGGCAGGTGCAGGCTGTGCAGGCATGGGTGCTTGCAGCCTTGCAACTGGCACAAAGTGTGTAGCCAGCCCGCGGCCCTTTAAGGGCTCCGGGGCCGGGAGGGGGGCAATAGAGTTTCCCTGGTGTTGGCCAGAGTGGCCACCAGGGAAACCTGGGAAGCCTTAGCCTCCCACTAGTTCGAATTAAGGGTCTACACAGCCCTTAATTCGAACTAGCTAGTTCGAACTAGGCTTAATCCTCGTAAAATGAGGATTACCTAGTTCGAACTAAGCGCTCCGTTAGTTCGAATTAAATTCGAACTAACGTAGCGCTAGTGTAGCGCCTAGGAAAGTTAGTTCGAACTAACGTCCGTTAGTTCGAACTAACTTTGTAGTGTAGACATACCCCAATTCACTAGATAAAGATTGCTAGTCTCATGTAGACCACAGGGACTGGGACCCAGGAACACTCAAATCCAGCAACATGCATAATATCAGAGTTTTCTGAAGAAATTCAAAATAAGCTAAATAGGTTCCCCACAGAGTTTAAACTAAGTTATGTGGTCCACCTCGAGATGTATGTAGGACATTCCCATGCAACAGGAACTATGTGCATGTATCTGAACACAGGGATAAATAGAATATTTCCAGCCTGGTTTTAGATCTCTCATCAAACCAAGCAAGTTAAGTTTTCAACTGAGAGCCCTGTAAAGCTCTAGCCATCTGACTCATGAGTCTGGTTTGAAGAAACAAAAATGCAGAGAAATGAACCATAGAATAATGTACTGTACCTTGAAGGAACCTTGATAAATTATCAAGTCAAGTGTCCTGCATGCATGGCAAGACAAAGAAGCATCTAGACCAGTGTTTCTTAAACTTTTTGAGACCACAGAACACCAAACAATAATATTTTTTATGCGGAACACCTATGAAAATTTTCTTCAAAAAAAATTGTCAGATAAAAAAAGACAATAACAAAACCACAGAAGAGGCCGCAGCACATCTGCGAGTTGTTCACAGAACATCAGCATTCAATGGAACATAGTTTACGAAACACTGATCTAGACTATGCTAGACAAATATTTATCTAACCTGCTCTTAAAACTCTCCAATAGATTTTACAACCTCCCTAGGCAATTTATTCCAGTGCTTAACCACCCTGGGTATGTTTACACTACAACGTTAATTCGAACTAACTTAGTTCGAATTAGTTAATTCGAACTAAGCTAATTCGAACTAACGGATCCAGACTAAAAAACTAGTTCGAATTAGCGTTTTGCTAATTCGAACTAGCATGTCCAGACAGAGTGGACCCTGAACCGGGGTTAAGGATGGCCGGAAGCAATGCCGGCAGGACATCAGAGGAGGACTTAGAGCGCGGAGATGCTGTCTCAGGCTAGCCGAGGGCTGTGCTTAAAGAGTCCCGACACCCAGCCCGGACAGACAGTTCTCAGGGGTGCCCCGCTTGCAAAGCAGTCCTGGCTTGGATTGCCCGGAATGCCCACACTGGGCACATCACAGCACTCGGCTATAAGAATGGCTGCACTTGCCACAGGCTGCCATCAGGGGAGAGGAGGCAATTGGGGGGCTGCAGGAGAGCTTCCACCCCCAAAAGCCCGCAGATCCTGCCCAGTCCTCCCCATCGGGAGCTCGTGCCCTATTCCTCCCTCACCTCCTTCCACTTACCCTTCCCTAGCCCCTCTTCTTGATGTACAAAATAAAGATAACGTGTCTTCCAAAATGGAATCTGTCTTTATTGAACAAAACTGGGGGAGACTGGGAAAAGGAGGTGGGAGAGGGGAAGAAAGAGGGTGGGAGAGGGGAGGGCAACTACAATGATGAGGGGTTGGGAACAGGTCCCAGATGAAGAGAGGCTAAAGAGACTGGGACTTTTCAGCTTAGAAAAGAGGAGACAGAGGGGGGACAGGAAAGAGGTCTCTAAAAGCAGGAGTTGAGTGGAGAGGGTGCATACAGAAAAGTTCTTCATTAGTTCCCATAAAGAAGGACTAGAGGACACCAAAGGAAAGGAATGGGTAGCAGGCTTCAAACTAGTAACAGAAAGTTGTTCTTCACAAAGCAAAGAGTCAACCTGTGGAACTCCTTGCTGCAGGAGGCTGTGAAGGCTACAACTAGAACAGAGTTTAAAGGGAAGTGAGATCAAGTCATGGAGGCTGGGTCCATGGAGTGCTATTAGCCAGGGGGTAGGAGTGGTGTCCCTGCCCAAGGTTTGTGGAAGGCTGGAGAGGGATGGCACGAGACAAATGGCTTGGTCACTGTCTCCGGTCCATCCCCTCCAGGGTCCCTAGGGTAGGCCACTGTCGGCAGACAGGCTACTGGGCTAGATGGACCTTTGGTCTGACCCAGGACAGCCATTGTAAGCTCAGGGCTCAGGGTCGGGGGTCTCACTGGACTCCCTTGATTATATTGCACACCTGCTCCTGGGTGGCCAGGCTGGCAGCTCTCCTGCCCTAGATGGCCACTTTCCTGTGCCTAGTGCGGAGATCGTGGACGAGGTCCACGATGTCCGCACTAGCCCAGGCGGGTGCCCGCCTCTTGCGGTCCCGGGCAAGCTCCCGGGAGCCGCCAGCCTGGGTCGGGAAGAGGGGGAGGGCTGGGGGGCATCGGGTGGGTGGCTCAATCCGTGCCAGGTGCAGGGTCTGCTGGCTGGGTGCAGCACGGGTAGTGGGAGCAGCATCTGTGCGCTCCAGGATGCAGCTTGCTTTTCATCCCGTTACCCAGATGCTGAGGGAATGTCTACACTGCAGAGTTTTTTCAGAAAAACAGCAATTTTTTTGAAACAACTTCACTTACGTCCACACTGCAATCACATTCTTTTGACAAAAAGTTGAAAGAACGGGAGGGTTTTTCTGACAGCAGTAAGCCTCTTTCTACGAGGAAGAACACCTTTTCTGAAAGACTCTTTCGGAAAAAGGCATGTATGGACAGGGAAGAAGGTTTTCTTTTTAAAGAAGAGGCCTCCAAGAAATAACATAGGTGCCCTGGTGGACACTCTTAAAGCTCGTAAAGCTGCAGGGACCCTGGACAAGCCTTGTGGCAGGAAGCTGGCCCTGGAGCAGCACCCTGACCACACAGCTCTCCTTGCCACAGGCCTTCTGACCCATGGGACAGCCACAAGCCCCCTGAGACCTACCTGGCCCTTGCAGGGAGCATGACCAGGGCTCCCAGGACCCATCAAGGGGTACCAAGTGTCAGGCCTGGAGCGGAGATCCTGTCCCTCCTCGAGCTGTGGGGGGAGGAGGAGACACTACAGGATCTCCACTCCAAACACCGCAATGCCAACAAATTTGGCCAGATGGCTGAGGCCCTGGTAATGTGAAGGAGCCCCACTAGGGCTATGTGGGAGCCAGAGAACGCAGCTCGTGCTCCGGGCCAGGACCCCAAACCTGCACCTATTACCAGGAGCTCCACCAGATCATGGAGAATGGGGAAGCCCTTTCCTCACCTGTGCTGGTTCACTCCAGCCTTCACATGCCCATCATTGCCCGGCCGGAGTTTGTGGAGGAGGAGAAGGATGAGGGACAGCAGGGGCAGGAGGAGGAGGATGACTGTGACGGGGCGGCACTGCCCCGCACTCAAGACCAGGGCAGCCACCTGGTGCCGGGGGCGGGGAGGGCTCCACCCACACAGCCCTACTAGGCATGCTCCCTGGGGAACGAAGGTATAAAAGCCTGCTGGCCTGCTCCCAAAGGAGACTGCAGCCAGAGAGGGAGCTAGTGCCCCACTGCGCAGACCGGACGGACAGAGAGGGGGTCGCCAGGCCTGCTGGATCCACCGCCGCCAGTCCCTAGCAAAGCTCGACCGTGACGACGGAGCCGCCAGCCGACCACCCTCGCCGTGACCCAGGCACTGACCGGCTGCTCCCCAGCCCCGACACAGACCGGGGACGGGCCACGACCACCACGCGACCAACGCCGACAGGTGGGACGCTACGGGCCGGGGGCAGGGGTAGGAAGCGACCCAGGGCAGGGAGCTGGAAAACCCCCTGAGGGCTCGGTGCGTTGCGGGGAGGAGCCCCCACCGAGCCAGGGGTGGGAGCCACCCGCCACTACTAGGGCCCTGGGTCGGGGCCTGGTGGAGAGGGAGGGCCCGGACCCCCCTCCCCCTGCTGCCCTGGACCCCGGCCAGTGGGGGCGGAGATAAAGGACTTTGGGATTAGGCCTCAGGGCCTGCGTATTGAGGACTAGGCAGGGAGGCCGTATTTCCCCTACTGCAGGGGCAGTGGACTTTGAGACTAGGCCAGTGGGCCATATTTCCTCTAAAAAAGGGGCATCACACTTCGAGCCTAGGCCCAAGCAGGCTGGATTATGCCCCAGATGAGGGCGGCAACCCCGAGCGTGAGGGGTGGCCCCCGACAATGACATAGAAATGTAGGACCATAGAGCTGGAAGAGACCTCAGGAGGTCATCAGGTCCAGCCCCCTGCCCAAGGCAGGACCAACCCCAACTAAATCAACCCAGCCAGGGCTTTGTCAAGCTGAGATTTAAAACCCCTGAGGGATGGAGATTCCACCACCTCCATAGGTAACCCGTTCCAGTGCTTCACCACCCATAGTGACGCTGTCCCTGGAGCCGGTACCGGTGAGCCTGGACATGTTGCAGGCATCATCTGATGCCGGGGAAGGATCTTCAGGTGAGTGCTCTCAGTTTGTCTCACACACAGGACAAGGGAGGCGGGTTCAGTGGGGATGGAGTGTGATCATCGCTCAGCCTGCTGGGACTGGATATGGTGCTGCAGTCAGTGCACACGGAAACACATGCAGTGTTATCGTGCACCACGCAGACTCAGTAAGCAGCCCCTCAGCATGACCACGATTCTGCTCACAGGCTGTGGGGAGGCCCCACACACATCTGACCACTGAGGTGGGGATGGCTTCCCACCACCAGACATTGCTGGAAGCGGGCGGGGGACAAGGGCACAAGCACAACCGCATGCACTCCGAGGAATGCTGCACATAGCACACGACCATGCCTGCACGCTCGAAGGACCACCTGCTCTCGCAGACAGCGCTGCTAGGCACAGGTGTGTGTGCAAGCCCCATGGAAGGCCAGGCTGCTCCAGGTCCCTCTCCTGCCCTTGGGATGCCACTGTGGCCAGATACTTCCCTTGCCTGCTTATCCGTGGGATGGGGGAGAGGAGGAAAGCATGGTCCCCTGGGCACCTTGGGGCCCCTGTGAGGCAGGACCTACTGTGCAGGCCACACATGGCCTTGCTCATGGGACATCACTGTCCTTGGCTCCGAGGACTGTTGCTCACTGCTCACACAGGAGGGCACGACCTCAGGGACAGTGTCTGCATGGATGACTGACCGCCTCTCCCTCTTTTCCTCCACAGACGGACCAGCCATTGCTGAAGGGCGATTCATACTTCAGAGGCAGCCACCAGACCCTGGAGGAACTGCAAGAACAGGAGGGTCCACAAGGACCTCATAAGGGAGCACATGACCATCCTGCGTGACATGCAGCAAACCCTGGCCCAAAAGATGATGCTGAGTGACACAATCACAGGTGGGACCAGCTTGTGTGGCAGGGTAAAAACATGTGTGCCGCCATCCGGGAAGTGATGGTATACCCAGCTCCTGTCCCCATTCTAGCCCTCCCCACTCCAGCTCCTGCCCCCACTCCAGATCCCCCTGCCATGGCTATGCCCCCTCCCCTGGCCATCCCTGACCTTGCTCCAGCCCCCAATCCTGCCCACCTCCTTATAGTCCCAGGCCCCAGTCACCCCCGAGTTTGCTGAGGTCCCCGGGTACAAGGTGGCTACCAGCTGCCCTACACACCACTCCCAGCCCTGAGTCCCCCTTCTCTCCTCCTCCCCCACCACTCCAGGTTCCCAGCCCCCTCCTCCCCAGTTACTTTTATTAGAAAAAAAATATATATAAAGACTGGTGACTTTATTAGGAGCATAGGGAAAGAGGCAAGGGAGGGTTATGCTGAGAAAGGTATAAGGGGGCAAGGCACAGACCCCTAGTGGGGAGGCCCTGAGGAGAGTTACTGGGGTCCTTGAAAGAAACTCTCCCTTAGGGGCTCCCAGATGTGCCTACCAGCCTGATGTGCCTGGTGGATGGCAGCTATCCTTTGCGTCCGGCCTCTGCCTTCCACCCCAGGTGGGAGGCCTCCCTCTTGCTCTCCATAATGTTGTGAGAATATAACACGCCGTGATCACCTCGGGGATGTTGTGCTCTCTCACATCGAGATGGGTCAGAAGGCACCTGAACCACACCTTCAGGCACCTGACGGTGCATTCCACCTGCATGTGGGCCCGGATGAAGTGTGCATTGAATCGTTCCCTGCTGGGGTCTAGGTGGCCAGTGTAGGGCTTCCTGAGCACCGTGGAAAAATAACCCTTCCTGTTGATGTATTGGGCTGCTTGATGATGTGGTGCACAGATCAGGATGTGGGTTCCATCAATCACTCCCCCATAGTTGGGGAACCCCAGAGCAGCAAATCCTGCAATGATGGAGTCCAGGTCTCCCAGGCTGATGACCCTGCACAGCAGGACAGAGTTGATGGCCCTCACAACCTGCAGAAGGAGACAAAGAAACACACAAAACAGAGAATGAGAGGGAGTGCCTGAGCCCTTGGGAGGTGCCTGCCTCTCCTTCACTCCCTCTGTCAAAAAACCCAGGAGCCACCTCTATGAGGCTGCCTCCCCAGCAGCAGGGCTGTGTGAGGGTGGAATGGCACAACCTCCCAGGGATGGGGCTTCTCCCCACCCTCAGGGCATCCCTGTACCCCCCTCCCTTTTCCCTAGGATCCCCCTTTCCAGTACTTCCTCCCCTCCTCCCTTTAAGGGACTGCAGCTCGAGCGTGCCTTACCTCCATGAGGAGGGCCCCGACAGTGGACTTCCCTATGCCAAACTGGTTGGCCACCAACTGGTAACTGTCGGGGTGGCGAGCTTCCAGACAGCGATTGCAACCCACTTCTCCAGGGGGATGGAAGGCTGTAGGTGGGTGTCGCATCCTCTGAGGGCAGGGGCGAGCCGGGCACACAGCTCCATAAAGGTGTCCATCCTCATGTAAAAGTTGTTGGGCCACTGCTGGTCATCCTACCGCTCCATGACCAGCTGGTCCCACCAGTCGGAACTGGTGTCCAGTCTCCAGAATCATTTATCCGCTGTGGGGAGAACATGAAAGGGCATTGCTCCTGAACCCAGGCAGAGTGACTCACTGATGAGCTCGGAGTCGGGCTGGGGCAGGACCATCAAGAAGGTCTGAACAAACTGCTGCAGAATGTGCAGCATAACAGTTTGGGGCCATTACATGCCCAGAGTATTGTTGTGGCATCCAAAAAAATGGGCAACCAAAACATGCACTGCAAATGCTTTGCTCTCCCTTGTAGAGGTAGGCAAGCATGCAGCAGAACATGAGAAACAGCTGTCCAGGGGGGTCCCTTTAAGTATACATCTCAGATAGCCTTAGACAACAGCACCTGGAAAAAACTGCTGACCTAATGCCCTGCCTGAACTGGTTCTGGGTGGTCTTATATGCGAGAAAGCATCCAATCAGTGTGAATGCTAACTTTCAAAAAAGCAGATCACTTTTTTTGATATACTTCTGCAGTGTAGATGCTCTCTTTCAGAAGAAAATTCCAGAAGATCTTTTCTGAAAGAAGCCTGCAGTCTAGATGTAGCCTAAGGGAGTAAGGGGAAAGTGTTTGCAATCTGTGCATGCCTCTCACACCAGCCAGGTGTAAGAGGCATGCACTGATTGCAAACATAGTTCCCACTAACGTGCGTGTCTAAGCAGCCCTGCACAAAAAAATCTTCCCCCGCCCACCGCCTCTGGAGAGCCACACTGCTGCATTCGTGTAGCCAGCAGCTGCTCTGGAGGGTGGGGCCAGCTGAGAAGGTGTGGTGAGGGAGCTGGTAGGGTGGGGGGCCAGGATCTGCTGAGGCCATGTGGCAGTGGGAGAGGCCTGCTCCGGTGGCCAGGGCTGCCACAAGGCATGGGTGGCTGGGAACAGGACCTGCTGCATGGTGAGGGGAGGGAGACAGGGTCTGCTCCAGCGGTTGGGAACATGTGTGTGTGTTTTAATAAATTGGGTACTACGGTGGCACATATCCAAAACAGCACACATGACCAAAACTCACTCTGCTCATGGTTGCAAAATCTTAAAGGGAACACTGATTGCCAAGTTTCCCCTCACTCCCTTAGCATCCGGGGAATGAGATGAAAAGCAAGCTGTGTCTAAGCACACGGCTGCTGCCTCCCCTACTCTCCTAACATGGCACCCTTGTAGGTACAACTTAAACTTCTTTATTTATTCTGTCATCAGAAGTTAAGGAGAATAATTTTTCTCTCTCCTTGTTATAACCTTTTAGGTATTTGAAAGCTGTTATATCCCCTTTCAGTCTTCTCTCTTCCAGACAAAACAAGCCCAGTTCTTTCACTCTTCCCTCACAGGTCACATTTTCAAGACCTCTAATCATTTTGTTGCTCTTCGCTATAGATTCTCCAATTTGTCCACATCTTCCCTGAAATATGGTACCCAGAACTATACATAATAGCCCAGCTGAGCCCTAATCAGTGCAGAAGA
The DNA here is from genome assembly GCF_049634645.1 of Pelodiscus sinensis. Lineage (NCBI taxonomy): Eukaryota > Metazoa > Chordata > Testudines > Trionychidae > Pelodiscus > Pelodiscus sinensis. Next base: position 17,011,502 of record NC_134723.1, read on the forward strand.
ATTACTTTTCATATCTTGCATACAACACTCCTGTTTATACAGGAAGACTGAGGAAGGATTTGATAGCAGCCTTCAATTTCCTGAAGGGAGGTTCCAAAGAGGATGAAGAAAGGCTGTTCTCAGTAGTGACAGATGGCAGAACAAGGAGCAATGGTCTCAAGTTACAGTGGGGGAGGTCTAGGTTGGATATTCGTAAAAACTATTTCACTAGGAGGGTGGTGAAGTACTGGAATGGTTACCTAGGGAGGCGTTGGAATCTCCATCCCTAGAGGTTTTTAAGTCTCTGCTTGACAAAGCCCTGGCTGGATTGATGTAGTTAGGATTGGTCCTGCCTTGGGCAGGGGGCTGGACCTGATGACCTCCTGAGGTCTCTTCCAGCTCTATGATTCTATGATCATGTTTGCTTTTTTTTACAACACTGTCACACTGCTGACTCATATTTAGCTTGTAGTCCATTATGACCCCTAGATCCCTTTCTCTGGTACTCCTTCCAAGATGTTTCAGAGGGGTAGCAATGTTAGTCTGTAACTGGAAAAACTTAAAAAGCTACAAATAGTCTTGGAGCACCTTAGAGACTACCAAAAAACGGTAGATGTTATCATGAACTTTCGTGGGCACAACACACTTCTTCAGTTGAATGGAGTTTAAGGAGTCAGTTAAACTCCAGTCATCTGAAGAAGTGGGTTGTGCCCACGAAAGCTCATGATACCATCTACATTTTTTGTTAACTTAATTTGAAATAGTTAATTCGAATTAAGCTAATTTGAAATAACGCATCAATACACAAAAACTATTTCGAAATAGCACGTCCACACTGAGTGGAACCTGAACCAAAGTTAAGACTGGCCGGAACCAGTGCTGGCAGGGCATCAGGTTAGGACTTAGTGTGTGGGGCTGCTGCCTGAGGCTAACTGAGCTCCATGCTTAAAGGGATCCTACCCCCATCCCAGACAGCCAGTTCTCAGGGTTCCCCGCTTGCTTGTCTACCTCGATGAGGGACAGCAAAGCAGTCCTGTCTTGGAGTTCCCTGAGTACCTACACTCGGGAAACCACAGCACTCGGCCACATGGAGCCAGAGCTGCCCCTAGGCATGCCGGTGCGTCTCATAGGGTCGTTGCTGCAGGCTGCCATGCAGCGGGGTCCACCAGGGGGATATCAGGATCCAGGAGGCCCTGAGGGAGAGCGTCCACCCTGAGAAGTCCTCAGAACCTCCCCGGTCCTCCCCACCCGGGGCTCGTGCCCCATTCCTCCCTCACGTCCTTCCACTTACCCCTCCCTAGACCCCCTTCCTGACGTCAAATAAAAGACACGTATGTTCAAAAATAGAAACTGGGTTTATTGAACAAAACTGGGGGGATGAACCTCTGGGGAGACTGGGGAAAGGAGGTGGGAGAGGGGAAGAGAGAGGTTGGGAAAGGGGAGGGGGAAACCTGGGAGGAGGGATCTGGAAGGGGGAAGCAAGGGGAAGAAGGGGGAGGGGAAGTTCAGGGCTCAGGGTTGGGGGTCTCGCCAGACCAACCTGACTTTCATGCTAACCTGCTCCTGGGTTTGCATGTGGCCTTTGGTGGCCAGGCTGGCAGCTATCCTGCCATAGATGGTCACATTCCTCTGTCTAGTGCAGAGATCATGGACTTTGGGGGCATCCCCCCCAAACCTGAATAAGGTCCATGATCTCCACCCTGGACCAGGAAGACGCCCGCCTTCTCCAGTCCCTGTCAGGCTCCTGGGAGCTGGAAGACTACTCCTGGGGAGCGGTGGAGGGCTGGCTGCCAGTGGCTTGCTGGCTCATGTTTTGGGGCCACTGGGTTAGGGGCCCCGGTGGCCACTGCTGGCTCTGGGCTGGCAGGCTTGGAGCTGACACAAGCACTGTGGCCAGGGTCTACCCCTTTAATGTCTCCGGGCTGGGGGAGAGGAGAGTAAGCTTTCCTGATTGTGCCCAGCGTGGCCACCAGGGCTCCCTGGGAAGGGCTGGAGGCCCCCTATTTCAAATTAAGTGTCTATACAACACTTAATTCCAAATAGCTATTTCGAATTTGGCATTACTCCTCATGGAATGATGTTTACCAACTTCGAAATAAGGGCTCCACTATTTCGAATTTATTTTGAAATAGCGGATTGTCTGTGTAGATGCTATTAAAGTTAATTTGAAATAACTGTTGTTATTTCAAATTAACTTTGTAGGGTAGACATACCCTAAGAGTACATCTATACTGCGCGCTTATTTAGAAAAAAGCTATTCTGGAAGAAATACTCCAAAATAGCTTATTTCAAAATAACACCTCTACACTACAGGGTGAGAATTAGTCTGAGGCTGCTTCCCTAATGTGGATGTGCTACTTGGATTTAGAACCCCAGGAGGCACTGGGGAGTAATTACTTTGAATGGCCTTGGGGAGGAGCTATTTCAAAATAGCAGCAGTGGAGCATCTACACTACTGCTATTCCAAAATAGCTATTTCAAAATAGATGTTATTCTTCATGGAATGAGGTTTACAGAAGTCGGAATAAGCCATCGGTTATTTCAAATTTATTTCAAAATAACGGAATTGCTGTGTAGATGCTCACATCGCTATTTCAGAATAATGGCCATTATTCCAAAATAATACTGCTATGTAGATGAACCCTAAGGTGCTGCAAGACTATTTGTTGTTTTTAAAATCCTTCCTAGATTGTCTTTTCTCATTTTGTGTGTTCCTTCCAAAGTGGAGTACTTTGCATTTGTCTTTATTGAATTTCATCCTATTTACTTCAGACTATTTCTCTAGTTTGTCTATACCATTTTGAATTATAAACCTATCCTCCAAAGCAGTTGCCATCAGTAGCATTAATCTGATAGTGTCCTTTCTTTTCGGCACCAAAATAAACTTCTATCAGCCAACCAACTCCCCTTCTTCATCTGCTCCTTATAAAGGGTGGGACAGCTCGCTTAATCCACAACAGCTGGGCCAGCCCTGCTACGTTTGCAATTCTGTCCTAAGCCACATAATGGTAGCTTTTCCTTTCCATTAACCCTGTTCCTAACAGTTCCTAGTCATCCATCACACACATGCACACTTTTAAATAGTTGTGAACCCAGCAAAATATCGTCATCTTAGAATTACCTGACTAGTTTGTAGGCAACAACTATTGCAATTAGATTAACTCTTTAGATTGCACAGAAAATAGTTAATTAAATAAAAAATGGTAAGTATCCATCAATTAATCCTCAATAAATGTAATTTAAATCAGTTTCCATTTACTAATGTATAATACTGGCTAAATCTGTTTTAAGTGACAAGGAAAAGCAGTTCCCTTCAGTATTAGTGACCTGTTGCTTAAAGGTGAAACGAACTGGTTTTAGAAATCTTGGGGATGCTTTAAAAAGCTCAGTTAAGATATGAGTTTGGATTGCAGATGTGAGGTCCTTTTTGTAGATTGCCTTATATCTCAATAAATAATTATCTAAGATCTTTAAGTAAAAACAAAATATGGGCACTTGTTCTTTTTTTTTTAAAGGGTGCTAATGCATTTTTCCATAGTTTTTTGTATGCTTTCTAGTCAATAGCATGTGCTTTGAATTTTGAATGCTAAAACATAGCTGCAATCTAGTTCTTCCATTTGGAAAATTTCCTGGTTGAAACTTAATCCCTTTGGCAGAAAAATAGTATGTAAGTGAGAGAAATCATTGTGAGCACCCTGTCCTTGCTCTAGCTTGATTGTTATGCGCACAGGCATTTCCCAAATTCTTAACATACAGAATAGCAATTATTTTTAGAATGTCAAAATGTCTCTGTTTAATTAGCTTCCCTTTCTCCTCAGCACGCCCCATACATGCATTCTTCAGCATTAAGATCAGGAAAAAATCCTGAACCTGATAAACAACAAAACTCTGGGCTAGACTTCAGGCCCTCATTTACACTACGGTTCATTTCAGTAGAAAAGAAAGATTTGTGTTTTCAAACTATGCTTCTTCATTCATGCTTAGGACTCTAGTTGTTTTGATTTATCCATGGGATAATTAGAAATACTGAATCAGAATAGGGCACATCCTACATTTATATAGGGTCTGATTTTCAAACATATATATTTATATATATATGGATGGGATTTTCAGCCATTCCTAAGTGAGTTAGGAATACAAGTTAATCACTAGTCCCACCAGCAATCAATGAGATTTGTTCTCTTAACTCACTGGCATGTTTGAAAATCATACCCTATATAAATATATATATATTTACAGGAATTTCAGAGTTTGAATTCATTTTCCTCCCTTACTGTATAGGGATCATCTCCTTATCGATAAGTGCTTTGCAGAGCTGCTAGAAGAAGTTAAAGTTGTAATAGTTTACATCCTGGTAATAATTATGATGTCTCCAAAAAACGAGACACCAATAAAAAAGAAGCCCCAATTCAGAGACCCATCTTTATGAATTAAGAAACTGGTTCCTGATTCCTAGAGCAATTAGTGTGAAAAAATGTACAGACACACTGTCAAAAGCAAACGCTTGCACTATGTGCTTCAAAGTTTTGGATGTCAAGGAAGGTGTCTTGTGCACCCAAGAAGGTAGGTACCAACATCAGTGGCCACTTTTGAATATTTTGATCTTTACATTTAGAAGACTTCTCTACATTTTCTGTGTAAGCCAAAGAGAAATAACTCTATGAACTGCTTAGGGAATCAAACTGTTACAATTTATTTCCAAAAAGCCATGAAATATTCAATGATACAGTGAATCAATGTTTTAAACACTTTTTAAAGGACTAAAACTCTGCAAAGAATTAATTAGCCATGCACCGCAGCCCAGGCATTTAACAGTTTTCCATTCAATTGTTAGATTTCAAGACCACCAACACTGGATGTGGGCAAAGATTGCCAAATGTACTCTAGGCTGGAATTTATATTGGCCATAAGGCTAGGGCCACTGAGCAACTGGAAAATGCTTCATGAAAGCTTTGGCTCAGCTCTTATGCTTTGCTTAAAGAAGCTTAAAAATATTCCATACTTTCTGAAAGGTTAAATTAGGGGCATAGTGAATCATTGGGAAAATATGCACTGTATAAAATACTAGTGTTGCTCGGTACCTTAATGTGATTAATTTTGTTTTTTAGATCATAGAAGGAAAATGTATATGATTTATTTAAATGATTATATTTTTCAAAAATGCAGTGTTATTTTTTGTAGTTAATTTTTATTTTGGATTTCTAAAAAAAAAAGGATTGTTAAAATGTGTCCATTTTTTTAGTAATTTTTTAAAATGGGAATTCCATCAAGTGTATTTTTTCTTAATCCCTATAAACTCCTTTCATTCACTATGTTTTATTTAAAAAGAGCTAAAGTCAATTTGGTTTCCAATAACATTTTCAGACCTTAAGAATTGAGTTAGCTATGCCAAAACAGAAAACTACTACAAATTTCTCTTTTCTGAAAGGTTTATTGAGGAGTAATCCTAGTCCAAGTTCATCCTCTTTTTCTGGCTCATCCTGGTGCAGTGTCTTTTCACATTTGCTCAGTTATGTCAATTTTGAGAACTGGACTTAATTTGGTGAGTCTGTCTCTTTTCTGTTTGGTTCTATGAGAAACAATCCAGTTCTAGGCACATACCATTTTCCTGGCACAACCAAACCCTGAGCTTGCTTTAAGTTATGATGAGAGGTGATGCTAGTTCTTACCAGCTGGGAGGATATCTCAATCAAATAGAAAAACAGATAAGATCTCTAAAACAGTGTTGGACAACCTGTGAGAATGGGCTACATGCCGCCCATTGGGACTCCACCTGCAGCTTGCATGTCCCCTGTCATCCCCTCTCCCTCATATATCTCTAGCACACTGGGGCACCAGAGCCCCACACTTCCCACTCTTTCCCCTCCTTTCCAGCACTTTCAGAGTATGTCAATGCACTGATTCACCCTCTGTTCCCACTCCTCCTCCTCCCTCCCAGAGCTGAAACATTGCGAGTCAGCTATTCATGGTTGTCCAAGCTCTGGGAGGGAGGGGAAGGAGCGGAGGCGGGAATGCAAATCACTGGATTTATATGCTCTAAAAGTGCTGGGAGGAAGGGAGAGAAGTAGGAAGTGCGAGATTCTGGTGCCCCAGTGCACGAGAGAGGTATGAGGGCCAAGGGAAGGTAGTGGGGCCGAGGGGCCACAGGTGGCACCCCAGTGGGCTGCAGGCGTCTACGGCACACTGAGGTGAAAGAGGGCCACTCAAGTGGCCCATTCCCTATTCTTGGTTGCCCATTGCCGCTCTAAAATATTTTGGATTGTCTTTTCGGCAGATCACACAAAATGTTAACACAACAGAAATCTGTTTTACAGCCCCAGTCCTGCAAAAGTGTCTAGCTCTTGTGGCTCTGGTGAAAGCTTCAGAATGCGACCCCTGTGTACTCTAAAGCAGGGGTAGGGACATTTTTTTCTATCCAGCGCTGATGAGGGGTTTCAGTGCAGGAGGGGGCCAAGGGGTTTGGAATGTAGAAGCAGGCTCTGAGCTGGGGCAGGGGTTTGGAGTGCTGAGTCTGTGGCAGTTAGACTGTGGGAGGGGGGTTCAGGGCTATGCCAGGGGTTTGAGGTGAAGGACACAGTTCAGGCTCTGGCTTGGTGGCACTTACCTTAAGAGGCTTCTGATTGGCAGGGTAGCAGGGCTAAGGCAGGCTCCCTGCCTACCTTAACTCTACACTGCTCCCTGAAAAAGCTGGCATGTCCAGCTACTGGGCCAGTGGATCTGTGCAGTGCCTGGCCAATGGGAGCTGAGGAGCTGGCAATGGGTATGGGGGCCCCTGCACCCAGGGGCCATAAGGACGAGCCTGGGGCTTTTGGCCCATGGCACAGAAGCTTGCTGCAAGCCAGATGAAATGAAGCAGCGGGCCAGATCTGGCGTGCAGGCTGCAGTTTCCCCACCCCTGCTCTAAAGGCTCATAAAGTAGAAGGCAAATAAAAAGAACATCAAAACAATTATTTTGACATAATCTCATGATTTTAAACCCAATCTCCTTATTTTTGGTGAGCCTGACATCATTTTTGAAAACTTGAGGTTAGTGATACTAGTGAAATAATAAGCTTCATTTACTCCTTTAAAGAGAGAATACCAGCAGCAGGCAACATTAACTAGAGTTAACAATTACGTCAATTCAAAACAGAGCATCAGGTTGCTTTATATTAAAATAAAACAAGTTTATTAATAGAAGAGCAGAGGATAAGTGATGCCAAGTAAGAGAAATAAAGGCAGGGAGGATTAAAAGCAAATAAAAGTGAAAACCATCTCTCAGTCAGTACCTTCCATAGAACTACAAGATACTGGTTTCCTTTCTTGTCTTAGATAGAAGATAAAGATGGAGTCTCCCCCTGGACCTTACAGTCCCAAAGAATTATCTTTATTCTCAGAGTTAGGAAAGTCCTCTGTCTGTGTATTACTTTTCCCTAAGGTAGGCTGTCTTCTTACATAGGTTCTAGTAAACTTATATAGGGAACATTCATTACCTCACATATAAGATTAACACAGGGATTGTACATTATACTAATGACAAGCACGCTGTTAGTTTTCATATACTACTTTACAAGGACTATTTTCTGCAGACATTATTAGAATAATGTGGAAGGTGTGAATACAGAATCACTTAGATTCACACCCTCTGAAACTTCTGGCACTCACCACTGTCGGAAGACAAGTGTTGGGTGAGGTAGGCCATTGGTCTGAATCAGTATGGCCATAGTGATGTTCTTAACCAATCCATAATAAATTATTTTATTTAGATATTTCTGATGGCAATGAATTTGGGGGGAGGGGGAAGTGACCATTTCCATGGAAAATTTTGATTTTCAAAAATTGAATTTTCTGAAAAAAAAATCATTTCAACATAAAATTCCTGACTAGCTCTATTCACCATATATTGCAGCTTTGCAAAGAAATCCAAGCAGGTGGAAAAAAATTCCCATTTCATACGTTTCTTGTCCAATGAGAGTTTATTTGACAAGATATGAAACCCATAATTTAAAAGAAAAAATCATTTTTATTTCATATACCAAAAATATGCTAGTACAGTCATCACTACAGATACCATGAGCAAGAAAGACATGAGCCAAAAACACAAAACCATCAATTAGCCAAGGGGTTAAAAAAGTTTCCATTCTTTCGTTCAAAAATTTTTTCGCTCGATTACTGAATTCTCTGCATTTCTGCTCTCCAGATAAGAAATCTGAACACATCCATCTTTGTAAATCTGTACATAATTATACATACCATGTAAAATGTAAACAGTAATTTAAACAATAAAAAATGAAACTATAGGTAAATAAGAAGGTGGGACTCGCTTTTCGTTAAATATCAGTCACTAATTAATCAAAAAGTCATAAATGGACAAGCTTCCTTCAAAATATTAGCTCTCTGATTCTTCTTATCTCACGTGTACATAATTACTAGTGTCAATAAATAATGTAATGTAGTTGTAGCCATGTCAGTCCCAGGATATTAGAGAGACAAGATGGGTGAAATAATATATTTCATTGGACCAACTTGTGATGAGAGAGACAAGCTTTTGATCTTACACAGAGTTCTTCTTCATGTCTGGAAAAGGTCACAGCAGAATGCAAGGTGGAAGAGTTTGCTCAGTACAGGCAGTCCCCGGGTTACGTACAAGATAGGGACTGTAGGTTTGTTCTTAAGTTGAATCTGTATGTAAGTCGGAACTGGTGTCAGCCGCTGCTGAAACTGATCAGTTTCAACGGCGGCTGAATCTGGATGTCAGTTCTGACTTACATACAGATTCAACTTAAGAAACCCAGGCGTCCCCAAGTCAGCCGCTGCTGAAACTGATCAGCGGCTGATTCCAGGAAGCCTGGGGTAGAGCAGCTGGGGTGCTGCTGGGTTGCTCCAGTAGCGCAGCTCCTCCGCGCTACTTGAGCAACCCAGCAGCACCCCAGCTGCTCTGCCCCAGGCGTCCTAATTCAGCCGCTGCTGAAACTGACCAGCAGCGGCTGAATCAGGATGCCTGGGGCAGAGCAGCTGGGGTGCTGCCCGGTTGGTCCGGAGCAGCGCTGCGGGACCAACCCGGCAGCCCCCAGCTGTTCTACCCCATGGGTAGGCAAGAAAAGCCTGGTCTGCTGGGGGGGGGCACTAGTTGCACCCCCCCCCAGCAGACCAGGGAGACGGGGGTGGCGGGACTGCCCAAGTTCTCCACGGCTTTGCTCCGTCTCCCTGGTCTGCTGACCTGGGAGACCCGGAGCAAAGCCGCAGAGCACGCGGGCAGCGGGACAGTCCAGGCGCGCCGCGGCTGTCCCACTGCTGGCGTGCTCCAAGGCTTTGCTCCCCATCTCTCTGGTTTCTTGGTCAGACCAGGGAGATGGGGAGCAAAGCCGCGGAGCACGCCCACAGCGGGACAGCCCAAGCGCGCCTGGGCTGTCCCGCTGCGGGCGTGCTCCAAGGCTTTGCTCCCCGTCTCCCTGCAGACCAGGGAGACGGGGAGCAAAGCTGCGGAGCACGCCCGCAGCGGGACAGCCCGGGCGCGCTTGGGCTGTCCCGCTGCGGGCGTGCTCCAAGGCTTTGCTTCCCGTCTCCCTGCAGACCAGGGAGACGGGGAGCAAAGCCGCGGAGCACGCCCGCAGGGGGACAGCTCAAGCGCGCCCGGGCTGTCCCGCTGCGGGCGTGCTCCGCGGCTTTGCTCCTGTCCCCCTGGTCTGCTGGGGGGGTCCAGCAAAGCCGCTGGACCCCCCCAGCAGACCAGGGACAACAGAGCAAAGCCGCGGAGCACGCCCGCAGCGGGACAGCCCGAGCGTGCTTGAGCTGTCCCCCTGCCCGTGTGCTCTGCAGCTTTGCTCCGGGTCTCCCAGGTCAGCAGACCAGGGAGACGGAGTAAAGCCGTGGAGGACTTGGGCGGTCCCGCCACTCCCATCTCCCAGGCGGCGGCTTTGCTCTGGTGTCCCTGGTCTGCTGGGGGGGTCCAGCGGCTTTGCTGGACCCCCCCAGCAGACCAGGGAGACCGGGAGAAGGTTTTCTCGCCCTGGAGGACACGGGTGGCAACCCGCCGCCCGTGAGCTCCGGGGCGAGAAAAGCCCCGTTCGTAAGTGCGGATGCGACATAAGTAGGATCCGCGTAAGTCGGGGACTGCCTGTAGAAGTAGTTATAAGGAACTATTCATGTAGCCTGTAAACACTCTGCATACTAAAATCTGTAACCTGCTAACTTCCTCTTTTTGTCCTAAGATTGCAGATTCCAGCTACATACACACACACACGGTCTATATAAAATAAAATGGAAAGCAGATCCTTTTTTAAATTAAAGTGTCAGATTTTCATTTGCATTAAGGCCATTTTATACTGATCTGGCAGTGTAAAAAGAGGGCCTTAAAAGGCTTAGTTCTAAGGCCTATTTATGTCTGTTTTCAAACCTTTTCAACTGCCAGATCACTATGGAAGGGTGTTAGTGTAGAGAAACAGGCCCCAAATTTTTGTAAAGTAATTATAATCAGTAAAGTGTGATTAGCTAAAAATTGAATTATGCATCTGCTTTAGTGGTACAGTGTTACCCAGTGGAATATTACTGTACATGGAGGATAAAGGCTGTGCAAATCCATTGTATCATGTAGAAGAGGACTGAGGTCTTTGGTACATTCTTTATTTTTTTATATAGAGGCTCTATTTATTTATTTATTTATTTGTGTTCTGTTAAACTCCCCCTACCTTCTATCATGCAGATTAATAGGCAGAGAAGGAAATGGTTGATGTTAGTGATCGGTGAATTTAACATATTTAGAGATTTGGTTTGACTTGGTAAAGCAAAATTCTGAGGTTTGGATGCATATCTAGAGTTTCTAAGAATTAACCAAAATTATTTAGGTTTCCCACTTGCTCGATCCTCTTACATCCTGCCCCTTAATAGCTACCTGTGCTAAGAGGAGGACATTCTTCCTTCCTTTTAGGGGAGTCTCTCTGAGGACTTCTGTCTTCCAAAAAATCTTTTGAAAAGAGCCTCCTCACTCAAGCTTTCTTTATGTCTCTGGACCTCAGGAACAGAAATATTCTGAGGGAGGCTTTGCCACCTTGCCTCCAGCAGAAACACACTAGCCTAGCCTAGTGATTGTGCTCTGTTTTCTCCTGTTACTGATGCAGGATTTGGAGCTCCCCAGGTGCTGTGGATCATAGCTGGAAACCCTCAGATTTTTACAGAACCATGACCAAAAGGAAGAGGAGAGAGACTTCTCTCAGGGGAACGGTCCAGGTTTGCTTCATGGACAGATAAACTCTTGGATTAGTTCTTATTTCACCTTAAGCAGGTTTTTGGACCTGTTCTCAGCAGACGTGCAGTAGTTGTGGGGGGGGGGGGGGGGAAGAACCTCAGTCCAGCAAACTTCCTTCTCTCTCTATCGCTCCTTTGTGTATATTTCTCTGCAACAAATTTTTTATTTAAAAAAATCAGTAGTATATATAACCAGAGTTTTCTGCAGGAAATATTACATTGAATTCAGTAAAGCTCCCTCCCTCCCAACCCCCAAATACATTAGAAAAGCAATAAAAATAACTTTGTTCAATTTCAACCCTGTTGTGTTAGATTCCCTTTAATAGTTTTGTGTTTGCAAGACTTGCCAGTCCAGTAAGACATAGAGCCCGACCTTCAGGACACAGCTAGTCTTCAAATGCTCCAGGACTGATTTTCTTAGCGCTGAACCACTCAGTAGGAAGTACTGCTCTGAGTAGGAAGTGCAGTCCCCCATCTCATCATTGCCTCCCTTGCCAGCTTCTTCCTCTGCTTAATGAAACTCTCTCTTTAGTTCTAAAATTATTCTTAACGTTTAATCTAAATCTTCCCTGCTGCTCGTTGGGTCCCCACTGACTCAAGAGAATAACTGATCCCTATTCTTTTTCAAATATCCATTTCTGTGCTTGAAGTTACAGCATTTTTCCCTCTGCCTTTTTCTTAGACTAAAGATGCTAATATTTCCTGTTTCGCTCTGACTTTTATTTTTTGTTAGTACTGCTCTCTGAATTTGCTCAGGTTTCTTTATGTTCCTTTAAAAATGTGGTGTCCAGCAATAAAATCTGTTCTAACAGAGAGCCAAATGACACAGAGCAGGTTGCTTCCCCTATATATGATATACCTATTATTACAGCCCAGTATATGCCTACTCTTTTTTACAATTCACTTAGGGTACGTCTACACTACAACATTAATTCGAACTAACTTAGTTCGAATTAGTTAATTCGAACTAAGCTAATTCGAACTAACGGATCCAGATTAAAAAACTAGTTCGAATTAGCGTTTTGCTAATTCGAACTAGCATGTCCACATTAAGTGGACCCTGAACCGGGCTTAAGGATGGCCGGAAGCAGTGCCGGCAGGGCATCAGAGGAGGACTTACAGCGTGGAGATGCTGTCTCAGGCTAGCCGAGGGCTGTGCTTAAAGGGTCCCGACCCCCACCCCGGACAGACAGTTCTCAGGGGTGCCCCGCTTGCAAAGCAGTCCTGGCTTGGAGTGCCCGGACTACCCACACTGGGCACATCACAGCACTCGGCCATCAGCCCGGCTGCACTTGCCGCAGGCTGCCATCTGGGGAGAGAGGGCAATTGGGGGGCTGAAGCCCGCAGAGCCAGCCCAGTCCTCCCCATTGGGGGCTCGTGCCCCATTCCTCCCTCACCTCCTTGCTATAGGGAACTAGTTGCTATAGGGAACTTTCTGGGTGTCTGGCTGGTGCGTCTTGCCCACATGCTCAGGGTTTAGCTGATCGCCATATTTGGGGTCAGGAAGGAATTTTCCTCCAGGGTAGATTGGCAGAGGCCCTGGAGGTTTTTCGCCTTCCTCTGTAGCATTGGGCACAGATCACAGCTGAAGGACTCTCTGCATGTTGGGGCCTTCAAAGTATTGGAAGGCTTCAATATCTGAGACATAGGTGAGAGGATTATTCTAAGAGGGGTGGGCGAGATTCTGTGGCCTGCACTGTGCAGGGGGTCAGACTAGATGATCATAATGGTCCCTTCTGACCTTAAAGTCTATGAGTCTATGAGTCTATGAGTCTCCTTCCACTTACCCTTCCCTAGCCCCTCTTCTTGATGTACAAAATAAAGATAACGTGTCTTCCAAAATGGAATCTGTCTTTATTGAACAAAACTGGGGGAGACTGGGAAAAGGAGGTGGGAGAGGGGAAGAGAGAGGCTGGGAGAGGGGAGGGCAACTAAAATGATCAGGGGTTGGGAACAGGTCCCATATGAAGAGAGGCTAAAGAGACTGGGACTTTTCAGCTTAGAAAAGAGGAGACGGAGGGGGGACAGGATAGAGGTCTCTAAAAGCAGGAGTTGGGTGGAGACGGTGCATCAAGAAAAGTTCTTCATTAGTTCCCATAAAGAAGGACTAGAGGACACCAAAGGAAAGGAATGGGTAGCAGGCTTCAAACTAGTAACAGAAAGTTCTTCTTCACAAAGCAAAGAGTCAACCTGTGGAACTCCTTGCTGCAGGAGGCTGTGAAGGCTAGAACTGGAACAGAGTTTAAAGGGAAGTGACATCAAGTCATGGAGGTTGGGTCCATGGAGTGCTATTAGCCAGGGGGTAGGAGTGGTGTCCCTGCCCAAGGTTTGTGGAAGGCTGGAAAGGGATGGCACGAGACAAATGGCTTGGTCACTGTCTTCGGTCCATCCCCTCCAGGGTCCCTAGGTTTGGCCGCTGTCAGCAGACAGGTACTAGGCTAGATGGACCTTTGGTCTGACCCAGGACGGCCATTGTAAGCTCAGGGCTCAGGGTCGGGGGTCTCAGCGGACCCCCTTGATTCTCTTGCACACCTGCTCCTGGGTGGCCAGGCTGGCAGCTCTCCTGCCCTAGACGGCCACTTTCCTGTGCCTAGTGCGGAGATCGTGGACGAGGTCCACGATGTCCGCACTAACCCAGGCGGGTGCCCGCCTCTGGCGGTCCCGGGCAAGCTCCCGGGAGCCGCCAGCCTGGTCCCGGGAAGAGGGTGAGGGCTGGGGGGCATCGGGTGGGTGGCTCGATCCGTGCCAGGTGCAGGGTCTGCTGGCTGGGTGCTGGCAGGCTTGCACCTGGCACGGGCACCGTAGCCAGCCCGTGCCCCTTTAAGGGGTCCGGGGTCAGGAGAGGGGCAGACTAGTTTCCCTGGTGTTGGCCAGAGTGGGCTAGCCTCCCACTAGTTCGAATTAAGGAGCTACACACCCCTTAATTCGAACTAGCTAGTTCGAACTAGGCTTAATCCTCGTGGAATGAGGATTGCCTAGTTCGAACTAAGCGCTCCGTTAGTTCGAATTAAATTCGAACTAACGGAGCGCTAGTGTAGCGCCTATGAAAGTTAGTTCAAACTAACATCTATTAGTTTGAATTAACTTTGTAGTGTAGACATACCCTTATTCTCTTAGGGTATGTCTATACTGACACCGTACTTCGAACTAGGGTGACCAATGTAGGCATTCGAACTTGCAAATGAAGCCCAGGATTTAAATATCCCGGGCTTCATTTGCATCTTTCCGGGCACCGCCATTTTTAAATGCCCCGTAGTTCAAACTACCTGCCCGTGGCTACACGCAGCATGGACTAGGTAGTTCGAATCAAAGCTCCTTGCAGGAGAAATAACGGTAGTTCGAATTAGGAGCTTTAATTCGAACTACTTAGTCCGTGCCGCATGTAGCCGCGGGCAGGTAGTTCGAACTACTGGGCATTTAAAAATGGTGGCGCCCAGGAAGATGCAAATGAAGCCTGGGATATTTAAATTCCGGGATTCATTTGCAAGTTCGAATGCCTACATTAGCCACTCTAGTTCGAACTAGGGTGGCAGTGTAGACATACCCTTATTTACATCACATTGCTGACTCCTTTCGAAACTAAGGTAAACAGTTTTTCATCTACACAGCCAGGAAACAGAGTCAGACCCCTTGGTAGGAGGCCAGAAGCATGGCTATATTCTTACATTTCTGCAAGTGACCGTTTTTCTGTTTCTTCTTCCTTAAGCAATTCAGTGCTACCAGGCTGTAGAGGTGAGCTGAAGGTCATAGACTTTGATCGGCTGCATTTCAGATCAGGTACTTTTTCTGGATCCCTTACTGTGAGAGGAGGAAAACAGAGACTCTTTTGAGAAATTTTTCAGTCAATGGTAATGAAGAAATATTTAAAGCTAGTTTAAATTATTACCTGTACGTTGGGCTGAACTATCCAGTTACAATTATTATCTTTAGTTACAAAAACAATTAGCAGGCAAGAAGCACTGTTTTGATAGAAAGAAAAATATAATCTTAAAGCTGCTTTGAATTTTGAAATATGTTATTTAACCAGGAATCAAATACAGTAATTCTTTTGTCAGTCCCCACTAGTAACCACTGAATACTTAGTCAGTGTTGTAAGACCCGTCATTCATGCCAATGAGTAATTTTTAATGTTTTAAAGGAACAGATCATCTGTACAAAATGTATGACACATAAACAGTTCATGTTGGGTGCCCCCAAAACAAGCCATGTTCTATGGGAATTTAGAATTTATGGACTGAATGGAATACATTCTCTCAGTCACTCTCAAAAGTGGCCATCATGGCTGCGGGTGGCCTCCGGAGGCTTTTTCTTGGATGGAGGGAAAGCAAAGTTGTTGGGCCCTCTTTCTCCCCCCCCCCCCCCCCCCCGACTACTCCCCTCTGGAGACATGTGGGCACAACGCCAGAGGCACAGGCAGCCAGTGAGTTCATCAACAGCCCTGGGGCAGTGGGGCTCAGGCTTTGGGCTTCAGCCCTGCAGTGGTGGGTAACAGGCTCTAGCCGCACGACTTTGGGATCTGACCCTGGGCCCCATCCTCCACACCATGGAGCTTTGGGTTCTAGCCACAAGGCTTCAGGCTTCAGGCTCCAGTCCCCTGCCCCCCATCACCAATGACCCCCCATCCTGAGCTTAATTTACCTCCAGGCTTTCCAGGGCTGAATAAGTCTGCTGTGAAAAGTGATACTTATATGCTTGTTAATATCACTTTTCACAGCAGACTTACTAGCTAGCAGTAAATTAAATTAAAATGATTTGGATGTGTAAATGTGCATATCTATTTCTTTCTTCCTAAAGCTAATTAAGTATTTTAGACAAAAATGTGCAAGCAGACACCAAGAAGAGCTGGTGGCCACACTCGGTGGGCACCAAACAATTTGCCCCAAGAACCTGACCTATATCTATTGTGCATGTATTTGCTTCAGGCCACTATCTGACTTAGTGAGATAGCTGGGAACAGAACTGAGAAATTCTAGTGCCTACCTCTCCAGTCTGATCACTAAACCACATCCACATTTTTTCTGGGGAACAATGCTGCTTGAATAACTAAAATAAGCTACAATTTAAAATGCCTCCAGGATATAGTGACTGCACCAACTTTTCAAAGCCAGGCCTTCAAGTTAGTCTCCTACAGACCCGCACAATAGGCTTTTAAATAGGGCAGAGTACATTCTCACTCCTTTTCCTGTAGACTTTTACCCCACAATGAAGGGGACAATACGAAAAGCAGTAGGAACGCCTGGAACACTTAGCTATGAGTGAACATCTACTGCCCCACCTTTTTCATATCTGCCCTAGCTATGGGCATCAGAAGCAACGTTGCCTCATCTCTATCCTTAATCCCTCTCCTGTAACCCAGAAACAGTGGAAAGCTAGATTTCTGGTGTCTGTATATTTTAGCTGATAGTGCACATGGTAAGTCTGCATATTTTATTTTCCGATCTCTAATACATTAGGACTATATTTACAGCCCCCACTTTGCTTATGTGTACAACAGACTGTGACCAAAAAAGTGGGCATGTTCCCAACTTACATGTGAAAAACCCACATCAGCACATACAAGCTGGGTAGGTAATTGACTGACTGCCTCATTTGTGTGTACTAATAACTGTGTGTGCATAAAATAGCTGCCCACCCACTTTAGTAAGT
Source organism: Pelodiscus sinensis (assembly GCF_049634645.1). Lineage (NCBI taxonomy): Eukaryota > Metazoa > Chordata > Testudines > Trionychidae > Pelodiscus > Pelodiscus sinensis. The sequence continues at coordinate 17,028,350 of NC_134723.1, forward strand.
GCAATCAGTTGCTCAGAGAAAAGAAGTTCCATGGGGTAGCCAAGTTAGCCTGTACAGGATAAACTTAAAAAACAAAACCTGGTCTGGTAGCACTTTATAGAGTAACAAAACATGTAGATGGTATCATGAGCTTTCGTGGGCACAGCCCACTTCTTCAGATGACCGGAGCTGTGCCCTCGAAAGCTCATGATGCCATCTACGTGTTTTGTTAGTCTATGAAATGCTACCAGACCAGTTTTTGTTTTTTAAATTTATCAGAGAAAAGAATACACTAACATGACAAATGTGCCCCCAGTGCACTAATGAATCCCAGCAACCAAGCCAACAAATCACTGATATAACACAATTTATTCTTCTTGAATATACCATAAGGGAAAACCACCATGGTCACTCATATGATTTCCCACTTACCAGTTAAGGACCGGCATAATTTAGGCTTTGTCTCAAATCTATGATGTGCAGAATAGGAGTCATCCTTCTGTGATTATGAAAGAAAGCCTGTAAATCTATAATGTATTATCTCCATAAAGGTCCTAAAGGACACTCATATTTGATAAATAAGCCATTCACAATCCCCATGCACTCTGTTTCCATTTGTTTTAATTTTTCCAGGAGAATACAAGAAAAACAAAAAGAAATGCTTCTACATATAGATTAAATACCTGGCATAGATTTCTGGGAGGAAATGTTTACAGACACTTATTTGTTTCATGTTGATGAAAGAGGCCTGAACTCTCAGGGAGTGATTTAGCAGATACAATCTGAAAGCAGCAGATCTGGAGTGATGAGGACCCAGCCAAGTATCTGAGCAGAAACTTGGCAAGGCCACATACATTTATTCCCTGGGTTTATGCCAAGTAGCCAGTGGAAAGCTTGCTAGGTAGTGAGCTCATGCTAATGAGTGCTCTCTCATTTTGCTTCAGCACTAATCTGCACTCCTGGGGAATTTCTATTAGCACAATGCAGCTAGAATTCTTTAGTATTGTTTTAACAGGAAGTAAATCCTTTATTCAACTATGATTTGGCTTGTAGGTCCAGAAACCCATGCTGCCAAATCTCTTCTGGCCACCTCCCAGCCCAGTTTTCTTTTGTTGGTGCGGGGAGAGCTTCATTTTTCCCTTTAACCAGTTACCTGATGCCCTCAATCCATTGTCTGCAGTTTTGTTGATTATTTTAGTAACAATGGCTTCCAGGGTTGAACAGCAGTAGCCTAACTCCCTGGAAAACAATCCTCAAGGGCATCCAAGGACTCTCAGAGTATGCTCTTTGCAGCCCCTCTGACACATTTACTAAAGGCAATATGTAATTTATGGCCATGCCTCACAGGCAGCACCAAATGAGCCACTTAAAGGGGAGAGGGCACTATATATGTGTCGGCAAAAAAACAGAGGGAAGAATTAGTGTAAATTTACAGGGCTACAAGTGCAAGTGTTTTTTTGGGAGCTGAATAATAATTATGTGTTTTCTAATGCTCTGAAATCACAACACAAGAATTTTTAGGTTGGATCATAGCTCTCGTGCAGTATAAAGAAACCCAAAACACGCACAGTAATATAGAGTGTGTATTGTGATACATATCTATAGCAAATGGTAATAGGAGACCTTATCCCTGAATTGTCAGCTCTCTTGAATGATTCTTTCCCCTGAAAGAGGGGGTAACTAAGATCTGAAATTGAATTTTTTTTTAGAAAAAGGATGGTTTTGGGGTTAAGCCACTGATCTAGCCCTTAGAAAGTCTGGGTTAAATTCTTAGCTGTAACACAGACACCTGAAGTGACCTCAGTTAATCTCTCTGTGGCTCCACTCCTCACCTGTGAAATGGAGTAATTAAATTTCTTTTCTCCATCTGGCTGTCCTATTTAGACTGTAAACTCTCCAGGGCAGGGTTCTTATGTATAGTATAGTATAGTATAGTATAGTATAGTATAGTATAGTATAGTATAGTATAGTATAGTAGTCAAGAACAATGGGACCCGGCTCATTAGCAACTACTCACATTAAAAAAAGGATTGGTAGAAACTTTTTGCATGGAAAGTGTATTGTAGAAAAAAAATAGCCTTTACAAAAAAAAACCCCTTGACATTACGGACATTTTACATTTTTCAAGAAAATTTCCATTATATTTTAACCAAAATGTTTTCAGAAAATTTTAGTTAAATCTATATATATATTTGTGTTTACTAAAATCCATATTTTGTTATTAAAAACTGGGTTTTTGGTCAATGAAAATTTTTTAGAATGATCTCAGATACTATTATAATTAAAATATTGCAATAAATTCAGGGGAAAAAATAGAAAATGGGTCAACTTTAAACTCTGCCTGTCAAATAGATGCATCTTTGAAATTTTTCATTAAATTTTTCACCTGTTTTTAAACAGCTTTAATGAGTAATTACTTTTGCATGTATTTGCCTTTTATTTTTTCCTGAGAAAGGTGCCAAGTACTTGAAAAATGAGGCTCCTAAGTTGTTAGAGCTGAGGGATATAATTCAAAGTTAATTTTCCCTAGTAATGTTTCTTTGCTATGTGACACAACATATTGCACCAGCAATAGGGGTGGTAGAGTGATCACTTGTACTTTGCTCCTAATTCTCTCTCAATTCTTCAGATTCTTGCTATCAGTCAAAGGGGATATACAAAACTAAAGTTTATTTCAGGTTTCTTTGATTTCAGTTTAGGTGTGTGAATATAATTGTAATAGTTCCATCTTGTGGTAAAATGCAGAATAGAACACTGCATGGAATAAGAGCACATACTTTTCTCTGGTATAATGATCTATAAACTGTCTCAAATAAAATCCTCAGGGTCAAATTTTTCCCCTGAATCTACATAAAGTAGAGAATGTGATCCTTACTTACACTTTAGTGTTCCTAAGTTCCAGCTAGACTTCTACAGAGTTTTCAATACTGGATCCCCTTTGAAGGAACATGGACCATGTGTATCAATTTGCCTTGAAACTCAAAGCCTAACTGACATAATCTGAAAATATTTGGCTTTTTAATCCGTTTTTATCAATGCATTTTCAATTTAATCCAACCAAAATCTACATTGTATACAATAAAATGATCACTCCATATCATTCCAAGTTAATATACTGAGACGTCTTTTAAAACATATTAGACATCTTCCCAGAATTTTCAGACATTAATCTCATTTCCTTCATTTCTTTTGCTATAAAAATGACATCAAAAAATTACCAAGAAAAGACCTTGATTATGCAAACAGTTACATAGGAGAGTATTTCTCTAGTGTGCAGAGTTACTCACCTGTGTGTTTCTAGCATCAGGGCCCAAGTATTTACATTTGTTCTCATTACAAAATCCAAAAACGGTGCAGTTAGCACCAAAACACGGTGATATGATAATTACTTTAACATAAAATTAACATGTTGTTAACTTTTACTTTATTAAATACTACTGCTAACTTTCAGATAGTTTTTTGTTACAATTAGCATAATGTAAAGGTATGTGTTGCAGTGCTACAGGCTACACTGAAATATGCATACTGTGCCTTGTGTCCAGTAATAAGATCTATCTACATAAATCCCATTGTGGAATTAGTGCCTTAATTGTATCTTGAGGTACCTCTTTCCCTCACAAAATTGAAATATAAGCATAAATATAGTAGAAGACATTTTGTTGATTTGACCTATCACTTACTCACCAGGTACGACACAAGTCTGAGCACATAGCAGAGTTCAGTCACTTTAAAGACCCAATACAATAATTTAGGGAAAGAATCTTCCCAAATTTAATATCATCTGCACTGCAATATCTAACAGGCACAACAGGGGATATCTATGATGGTGTGAAATGGTTAATCCCTGAACGTCCTTACTTAAAATAAGTCATCTTGCTCACATCATTCGCATTAGTTTACTGTACCTCTTTTTAAATTTAATTATATGTACCAAATGTTCTACAAGAACATGCCATGTTGTCTGCTATCTATTTTGGATTATAAGCATCAACCAGCTTGTATATGATTAAATTAAATCTTTTCAGTTGTTTGCTTCTGCAGCTAAAACACCTTTCTATGAATGAAGGACTAAATATAGAGGCTTTTGGTACATTACTTGATACCTTGATTGGTTCTGCAATGACAGGTTTTTCAACAGAGATCTGAGTGTGGAGTAAAGCTCATGAAGGTTTAGAGCTTCCTATGCTGTGCAAGAAATCACAAGCTAAATAAACATTAATCATTCAAACACCATACTTTTCCCCTCTGTTACATAATTGTTTTATTAAACACATTAAAGCTGCAGTTTGCCTTGGACATTTGACAGCAATTCTACAAAGCACTGAAGCATGTACTTAAAGCCCACTGAACAAATGCTACATGCTCTTTTTTCAGTGGATACGGACTGCAGAATTGGGGCTTTGGAAGCTAAATATTTTGGGCCTGATCTTGCTTGCATTAGTCAGTGGAAGTAATGGATGCCATGAAGTAGTCACAGGTGTTTGAATCATGTACAGCAACTAACAAAGTGAAATATTTTTTTTTTAAATTCAGAACATGAAGGCTCATGAAGTTATGCCAATGATAAATCTGGCCCTAAAGTTGGCTCTTAGGAATTATTTTTTATTTGCTTTTATTTCTTGAAGACTTCTCAAAACTTGCAAATAGTTTTTAAAAAATAATGGTAAAGCTCTGATATAAAAGCCTTACAAAAATTATTCTGACTTTCTGAAAGAGTTGTAAAAATATTTACAGTACATCTGGCAACATGCATCACAGCAACTTGTATCCCAAAATTTCAGCCTGTTATGAAATCCTATCAGAACTCCTCCCTCTTCCTATGAAAAACAAACCCTTATAACAGAAAAGCCAAGTGTTAAAACGGATAAGCAAACAATCAACACTGATAAAATATATGATAGTACAATTCAGTTCACAGTTATATAGAGGATTACTGCTCGTTTATTTGCCAGGGATCTGAATTTTTCAGATTACCCTAAGAATTTCATAATCACTAATATTCAGTACAAAAGTGAACAGACACCTTTGTTAAAAGGTACCAGAATCTCTTTTCTTTAAAATAACAACTTTCTGTAGTTTGGTGATGAAACTCCTCACCAGTCACCGCTGCATACACAAGAGAGTGAAAAGTAATCATGCATCATGCCTCTTTACAATGAAAACCTTCCCCAGCTGTCCATACCTCCTTTCTAGAGTGATCAGAGTCGCTTCTGTTCATATGGACTCGAAGGCTCCTGTGTCTAAGAATCAGGATTTCCTTTGCCTGCTCTGCTGTCCCACTTTCTCCAGGAAGGTTATGCCTGTTATATGCTGGGACCTGCTCACAGAAATCAGAAAACATATAGATCCAGCATCCACTGAAGTCAATGGGAGTTTTTCCATTGAGTGGGCTTTGTATCAGCACCATATGTCACAAAAATAAATTTCCCACATGTCAACTCTATTTTCACTTCCCCTGGTGTAGATATTGACTACGCTGGACATAATCCTGCTTCAGATGGGTGGCAAAAAACAGACCTTGACTCTTTTGTACCTGTTTTTAATTAATTTCCCCCAAAATCTTCTCTTGTTGCCTTTCTCAGCACAGTAACAAGACAGAAGGTGGTAGCTCTGTGCCAAGACGCCCACTTTTGCCCCACACCCCTACCAATTTGGTACTTCATGCCCAAGCCAAGAAAGCAAAGGCTTTAGTTGCATTTATGAAATCAGGCTCTACACACCATATAATCAGTGCTGGGCTGGGCTAGGGTAGGGTAGTACAATTGTTCTGCAAGGATTTCTCATACACCCAAGGGTGAATGTTTCATGGCAAAACTATTGAATATCTTTAAAATGTTATTATTATAGGGTCATTTAATTATTACTATAGGGTCATGCATCACTTGCTGAGGTCTTTGCATACACCAGGGGCTCCCTGCCCCTCCTCTGGTCCTCTCTCCACTGATAACCATATGTACCACCCATTCCCTTCCCTTTGGGGCTCCCTGAAACCCCCCACCACCTACTCCTTCCATGGTTCCCTCCCCTGACCAGAAGTTGTATTTGCTCCCTATATCCCCCACTTCTGAGTGCCCCTCTATTGCTCCCTTTGCCACATACCAGGGTCTGTGTGTTCTCCATGCCCTCCTTCCCCCACACTACAGTCTCCTAACCCAGGCCAGAGGCTCTGTGTGCCCTCCCATTCCCACTCTCCTCTCTATAGCTCCCTTCCCCCCACACCATGATCCCACATTCTCCCATCCCTGCTAGGGACTCTGCATGCACAGACATATTCCCTTCCTCGCCCCCTTTTCTCTCTTTCACGATGCCAGCATTTATAAATTGTATGGAGAGGGTGCACAGAACTAAAGCCATCTCGTTACACACACAAACAGAGAAATGCCAACAAAAGGAGTGTTTATCTTCACTTTGTTTAGAGGGAGACCTTTAGTAGCATATCCAAATCATCTCAATATCAGTGCATGCTGCTGAGAGTCAGAATAATAATATTTTACAATTCATATAACTGCTATATTGTAGCATGAATGGGAAAACCTTACTGTTCTTCTTATTCGGTATAGGTTTCTTGACAATATTTTCTGTATATTTTCCAGCACATCTGGATTCATAGAGTCTGATTCTTTGACCACTACGGTAGATCGGTGGCTGTCACTGCAAAGAAAACACCTGTGTTCTTCATCAATGCTTCATGAATGAGGTAAATTCCAAAGGCACGTAAAGAAGCTGACGTTACAATTAGCAGCTTGTTTGCTGAGCTGATAGACTACTACAAGGAAACTGGGCTGGTGAACAGCAAGATGCATAGTAGAGTAGAAATGTCAGAGTAGAGTAGAAATGTCAGGGGGAGATGGAATCACAGTCCTGTTACTTTAACTTCTGACATAATTGCCCAGACTTGCCATTATTTTCTCCATAATTTTTGAATGATTTTAAAGTTTGCCACCAAATGCATGTAATCTGTTCAGGTACAACATTGCGCACAACTTGCTGGGAGTTACACACACATGCTTGCCAGGAGAAAACTGTGAGTTTAGCTCCTCTGGCACAGCAGTGGGACAATTCACCAAAAGAACTTTCTTTACATCTGTCTAGGCTACATCATTTCTTCTCATGGAGCAGCCAGTAAGCAGGGGCATAAAGGGCAGGGAATTCATTAACTGTTCCGTCCAAGAGGATGGGCTATGCAGGTGCAGGATCCCACCCCCCCAGATCCTGAGTATCCACTGGGAAGAGAAAGTTATCCCTCATACAATGGATGCAGAAGCATTTACATTGAAATAAGGGTCAACATAGCTCCCTCAACATCTGCCCACAATCTGTGCTGATTAGCTATTAGGCAGCTGCGGCAACTGCAAACCATTGAGCTTCAGGTAATAATGCTGCTTTAAGATTTGATGTGTGAGGGTCCCCTCCCCTGCCCTCAGGTTATGTATAGCAAACCTCTTTCCTCCACCACACCCAAAAGTGAGATTAACTGTCTATGTTAACACCCCAAGCAGACAACAAACAAGAGCTGGTGACCCAGCTACTCTATGGAATCATGCGACAAATTCAACTTTCATTAGGAAATTTACATAAATTGATAAATTGATATTCCATTAGGGTTCTGATATAAAGTTATTGTACAACCATCATGTGCCAGGGGACTGACTAGCACTTTCATCTTTCAATGGGCGAGTCGCACAGAATGGATAAACCAAACATGGATTAACTGAATCTGGTTCAAATGGTTAAACAATAAAACTTTTACAATTTTTAAAAATATTTCTTTTAGTAATCTATATTTTACATAATGCCATGGACATGCCTCTGTCTGTGTTACAAATGGATACCAGTGTGCCTGTAGTCAGGATCCCCAAGCAGGGAATCAACCACCCATCAGCCTTTGTAATGTGAAGTGATTTGTGTGTGTCACTACACCAGGCCAGGGAAACAAACACTTACAGCAAAGATGTATGGGATGGCTCATGAATTAGCTGCCCTGCTTCCACTAGCTCAATGGCATGTTTCCTCTCTAGCTTTTCATAGAGCAGCACAATACTTGATTTTGGCTGGTCATACTCTCGGAGTAAGAACTTCTGAAGATATTTGCTGTTGAAATATTCCAATCTGTTCAGGGACAAAAAATAAATAAAATAAAAACCTCTGCTGTACGAATACTGCAATGCTCATGACTTGAAGGAAACAAAAATAAAACACTACTGTGCAGAACCTGCAATACTCTTGGAACAAAATTGCACTCTCTCATTCTTTCTTTCCCATGTCCCAGAACTGGTTCTGGCACCTGGCTGCTGTTCCTGTACATGCCTCATTTCCAGCAACTAGTGGGTCAGGAGCCCAACCCTGCCCTCCCTGCTTTGTGGGTGTGCAGATAATGCAGGGTTGTGCCCCACATGGACTAGATAGTGCAGCACATGAAGTTACAGCGTAGGTTATGGGAAGAGAAGAAAGGAGTCCTCTGTCAATGAAGTACCACCATGCATGACATCCCAGCGGAGGGAGGAACAGGAACAATCTGTTCTGATTTGGTGCCCAGACTACCTGGTCCCACCTTTTGAATTTAAGAAAAGAAAAACAAAGCTGTCCCTCTTTGTTTGTGGCTGTCATCTGCTTTACGACACATGGATGAATGAAGCTCAGATATCCCCCAGTGGAACCTATGGAAACAGAAACCAGACTCCTTTTTTTCAAACATGTAAGCAGTTGTATTTTTGGCAAATCCTTACTTGTCTTTCCAGTAATACTGTCCCCAGTGTCCAGATATATCTTCTATGCCAGCCAGCAAATGATCCAAGAACTAAACAGAAAAGAGGATTTTGCTATACACTGGTGTATTATTGCATATATGACGAACTCTGTTAGATAACATCAAAAGCCAGCAGAGGAAATAGGGGACATTTTCAGCTACGTATAGTAAACTGTAAAAAAGAACAGGAGCTGTCTACATGATTCCCCATTCAAACATCTATGCATATTTCTTGGTCCTAGAATACAGTGAGCGATTTGGTTTCTTTCTTTGCACAAGCAGAGAATAATCACTGAGAGGCATGTATCTGTTCTATATGATGCATGCAAGTTAGCCCATGTTCTGCAGAGCATGATTTGATGAGCTCTGGAAGCTTCATCATGAATTCTTGGAGAACAATGTGTTTCAATAAAGAGACATATTTGGTGTATAGGTGCTGACTACATAGGACTAGGTTCTACTAGACAGAGTAATAAACAGCTACTAAATAAAAATCAATGACTATATTGCATGTTAAACTCAAACAGCTTAGGTTTGTGTTACAAATTTTGAACGGGGAAATTTTCAACTTTAAAAATGTCTGAATTTCCCAAATTGCCTTTCCAGCTATCATCCTCAGTACAACAGGCTCTGCTAGGCCACTTTTTGTTCCTGTGCAGCTTCATCCAGCTGTAGTTAGAGAAATCTCCTTTTGCAGATAGAAACATACCAGGCTTTCAGCAAATAGCTGTTAATCCTGTGGCAGTGCTCTCCAATCAGTCTCCTCCACTCTGACTTGCCCTGCAGCTACTACACTGCAACCTAACATGGCTTCAGATTAGGGTTGCCAGATGGCTGAAACAAAACTACCGAACACGCCCCTCCCCCTGCATCGGGAAAAAATTCTGTTGAAGGGGGGAAAAAAGGGGAGGAGACCAAAGTTGCTGAGCAAAAAAAAAATTTAAAATAAACCAGCATTAAAACCAGCATGTTCCCTTTAAGTGCAGGGATAGGAACAGGGGAGTAGTTGAGCACTAAGACCCATGCTTACCTGGTTCCCCTAGGTCTTTTGGCCAGCAGCCATTTTGTGCCAGCAGCCTTAGGGAACCAGGTAAGCATGGGGACTGGGGGTGTTGGAGGCCAGGCCCTGAGTGTTTGTAGGGTTGCCAGGTACCCGGCACTTTCGCCTCCTGACCAGGGGAAAATTCAGAAAATACCGGACATTTTAGGTGTCCGGTATTCTCTGATTTTTTTTACTGGACAGGAGCCAAAAATACCAGACTGTCTGGGTGAATACCGGACACCTGGCAACCTACTTCAGATTTGTGTTGGGCTACACCTTGTCACAGTAAAGTAACTCAGCTGAGCTAAGAGAACTGAAAATCACATTCTTTTTGCCCATCAAGACGGGGTCTTTAAAAAGTGGCTTAGGAGGTGGAGTCCAGGACATGTTATGCCACAGAAGTTTTTTTCTTATTTCTCTGTTACATTTATAGGGTTTCATTTTTAACTAGGTAATAAATACTAATAAGACAATACTTGGTCTCCCAGGCTGAGGTTAGTTTGAGTAACAAATACCCAACCCTTCTTTTTTGGATAAGTAAGTGAATTAGGTCAACCATGTAGTTATTAAAAGGTAGGGGATGCCTGCAGATATTACTTTTCTAACCCGCCCTCACTTTTTCTGCTTTCAAATCAGCAAGGATCAGATGCCACTGACAGGTATGTATTATTATTATTTTATTATTATTATTATTTGTACAGCACTAGCAGCGTGGTGCTGGCAGGCAATTGATTCCTGTGTAGGGTGGCTACAAGCCATTCTGTACTTCATCTGGAAAAGTTCTGGGAGGGGCGGAGCTGGCAGTTCTTTCTCAAAGGGTGCTGGCCTAGATGTCTGTGAGAAGTTAGAACTAGCAGGGAGGAAAATAGGGATTGGACTGTGCATCACCTTTGCGGATGGCTCACATCCATTCTCAGCCTCTGTCACGGATTCCCCAAGGCAGTAGGTCGCACATCTACTCACATTCATGGGAATCCATTTTCATTTTTGCAGAGGCAAAAGTTCCAGCTGTTTAAGGGCTGCAGAATCAGAGCCACTCTTTCTAACACTAACACAACAAATGTTTAGTTTAAAAAGTCCTAAACTGAATCCTTCAGTCAAAATGGTAAAGTGGGATCCAAATGGAGTATTACAATTAGCCCCTCTGAAAAAATAAAGGAAGAAAGCTTCCTTTGGGTTCCTGTGTGCCTGCTTTCTAGCTACCTTGTGTTGTTATCTTGTCTACTTAATTAGTACATAGCAGTTTGCAGCTCAAGTTACCCAATAAACACATCTTAAAGATGATTTAGTATTCATGCGCTAACAAAAGAAGGAAGTGTTTCCTGTTTGCTATAGGAAAAGCCTCTTCAGCCTATTGAACTGTTCCATTAACCTTAGACAAAGCCCCATAACACATACTAACTGGGAGAAAGCCAGGCTTGTTTCCTACAAGTGCTTTCAAAGCAAACACCTGTGTTTTCATTTTGTTTGTTGTTGGTGCCATCATAAAGAGAGAAAATATTCTTTAGGAATCAGTACTCAGGTAAAAATGATTTACCACAACAAAAAAAATCTATTCATAACTAGCACTTTAACTTTGACAAAATGCTTCAACGGACACGGCCTAGTAAAAAATCCTACTATCATGATACCCGCTATTGTTTCAAGCAGGTACTCTGAACCTCTGCTAAACTGTAAGCAGAGCATTTCTCTAGCAAGCTGGAATTCTCTGTCTGCCTATCTGGTGTTGGCAGCTCTACATCACCCTTCCCTGGCCCCACAGCATAAGGGCAGATCAGAAGTGCATGGGCACTTGTCCAGAGCACACTGCATTCCAGCAATTCCAGCTGGCCTAACAGCCCATAAGGGAATTTAGACCAGCCCTGAGACTGGGACAAGTATAAAGCTCCCAACCTTCATTCCCTGCTCTCAGCTGAAATTTGCCTCAGCTGAGAATGAAGCCCATTTTATCCTGGAGGCAGGAGAAAAAGGAATTGGCCTGAAAGTTTAAACATACGGGCATTACTGATGACTCTGCCACTACAGAGTGACTATGGGCAAGTCATTTAGCCTCTCTGGGCTTGTTTTTCTTTTGTTCAGGTAATTGTTTAAAAGTGGTCTCGGGGAGGCTGTGTCTGGAATTCTAGTGTGTTCACTGCTTATATTTTAGAGACTGTTCATATTACACCATATCAGATCTACCAATGCTGAAACACACTAAATAATTTTTTTTTTTCAGTTACATGCAGACTCTATTGCTCACCACAGACATGGCTGATATCTAATCTCAAATAGGAAATGACCCAAGTCTACCAAATTGAATTAGTTTGGAAGTCTGTACCAATGTGTTGGGGAAACTGCATACACTGGCTTTTTAAGTGTAATAATCCCTTGCGGTTTGAAGCTAAAAACTAATATCCAATTAAATTTACCACTTCTTCAAGGCACAGCCTTACTCTGGGACTCACATGGCAACTTTTTGCAGGCTACTTGTGCAGCACTTGTGAAGAAACACAGACAGCAGGTTTGCAAAAAATGTTGTGGTGCCCAGAATTCCCACAGCCCACTCTGAAACTCAAACTCTCCCTCCCCTCCACCTACCTAAGGCCGTGAGAGGGAGTTTGGGTGCTGCACGAAGGCTCTGGACTAGAGCAGGGGATTGAAGGGCAGAAAGGGGCAGGCTCTGGGAGGGTGTTTGGTTGTAGGATGGGTGATGGTAAAGTTCTGTGGAGGCTTGCGTGCAGGTATGGGTCTGGGGTGCAGGCTCTGAGAGGGGATGTGGGTGCAGGTCTGGGGTGCAGGCACTGAGAGGGGATGTGGGTGCAGGTCTGGGGTGCAGGCTCTGAGAGGGGATGTGGGTGCAGGTCTGGGGTGCAGGCTCTGAGAGGGGATGTGGGTGCAGGCTCTGAGAGGGGATGTGGGTGCAGGTCTGGGGTGCAGGCACTGGGAGGGGATGTGGGTGCGGGTATGGGTCTGGGGTGCAGGCGCTGGGAGGGGATGTGGGTGCAGGTCTGGGGTGCAGGCACTGGGAGGGGATGTGGGTGCGGGTATGGGTCTGGGGTGCAGGCGCTGGGAGGGGATGTGGGTGCAGGACAGGCTGAGAGGTTCAGGCTCTAGGATGGAGTCTGGGTGCTGGCTCTGGCCTGGGGCAGGTGGTAGGATTCTTGGGTGCAGGCTCTAGGAGACAGCTTGGGGACAGGACTGGGGCTGGAGGAAGAAGATGCAGGCTCTGGAGGGAGTGGGGTGCATAAAAGGGTTGTGGGGGAGTTGAGAGGGTGCCCACTTACCTAGGGACACCCCTCTGACAATGGCTTGGGGGGGTCTCCAAGTGCTGCTGGCCCACATGCTCCCCCAGCCCCACTGCTCCTGTGCATCTCCCAACCTCACCTGCTGCTCCTGGGTGAATTAAAACAGAGGGAGCCACCACCACTGGCAGGGCAGCAGGATTAGAGCAGCACACGACACACAGACCCCCCACTCCTGCCTCCTCTTGGCCACAGGAACACACATGTCGGCAGTTGGGGTGAGTGAGGGTACGTCTACACTACAACATTATTCGAACTAACTTAGTTTGAATTAGTTAATTCGAACTAATCTAATTCGAACTAATGGATCTAGACTAAAAAACTAGTTTGAATTAGCGTTTTGTTAATACGAACTAGCATGTCCACATTAAGTGGACCCTGAACAGGGCTTAAGGATGGACGGAAGCAGTGCCAGCAGGGCATCAGAGGAGGACTTAGAGCGTGGAGATGCTGTCTCAGGTTAGCCAAGGGCTGTGCTTAAAGGGTCCCGACCCCCACCCCGGACAGACAGTTCTCAGGGGTGCCCCGCTTGCAAAGCAGTCCTGGCTTGGAGTGCCCGGAGTACCCACACTGGGCACATCACAGCACTCGGCCATCAGACCGGCTGCACTTGCCGCAGGCTGCCATCTTGGGAGAGGGGGCAATCGGGGGACTGCAGGAGAGGTTCCACCCCAAAAGCCCGCAGAGCCAGCCCAGTCCTCCCCATCGGGGGCGTGTACCCCATTCCTCCCTCACCTCCTTCCACTTACCCTTCCCTAGCCCCTTTTCTTGATGTACAAAATAAAGGACAATTGTGTTCAAAAATGGAATCTGTCTTTATTGAACAAAACTGAGGGGGACTGGGAAAAGGGGGTGGGAGAGGGGAAGAGAGAGGCTGGGAGAGGGGAGGGCAACTAAAATGATCAGGGGTTGGGAACAGGTCCCATATGAAGAGAGGCTAAAGAGACTGGGACTTCTCATCTTAGAAAAGAGGAGACGGAGGGGGGACAGGTTAGAGGTCTCTAAAAGCATGAGTGGGGTGGAGAGGCTGCATACAGAAAAGTTCTTCATTAGTTCCCATAAAGAAGGACTAGAGGACACCAAAGGAAAGGAATGGGTAACAGGCTTCAAACTAGTAACAGAAAGTTGTTCTTCACAAAGCACAGAGTCAACCTGTGGAACTCCTTGCTGCAGGAGGCTGTGAAGGCTAGAACTGGAACAGAGTTTAAAGGGAAGTGACATCAAGTCATGGAGGTTGGGTCCATGGAGTGCTATTAGCCAGGGGGTAGGAGTGGTGTCCCTGCCCAAGGTTTGTGGAAGGCTGGAGAGGGATGGCACAAGACAAATGGCTTGGTCACTGTCTCCGGTCCATCCCCTCCAGGGTCCCTAGGGTTGGCTGCTGTTGGCAGACAGGCTACTGGGCTAGATGGACCTTTGGTCTGACCCAGGACAGCCATTGTAAGCTCAGGGCTCAGGGTCGGGGGTCTCAGTGGACCACCTTGGTTTTCATGCACTCCTGCTCCTGGGTGGCCAGGCTGGCAGCTCTCCTGCCCTAGCCGGCCACTTTCCTGTGCCTAGTGCGGAGATCGTGGACGAGGTCCACGATGTCTGCACTAGCCCAGGCGGGTGCCCGCCTCTTGCGGTCCCGGGCAAGCTCCCGGGAGCCGCCAGCCTGGTCCCGGGAAGAGGGGGAGGGCTGGGGGGCATCGGGTGGCTGGCTCGATCCGTGCCAGGTGCAGGGTCTGCTGGCTGGGTGCTGGCAGGCTTGCACCTGGCACGGGCACCGTAGCCAGCCCGTGCCCCTTTAAGGGGTCCGGGGCCGGGAGGGGGGCAGACGAGTTTCCCTGGTGTTGGCCAGAGTGGCCACCAGGGAAATCTGGGGAGGGCTAGCCTCCCACTAGTTCGAATTAAGGGTCTACACAGCCCTTAATTCGAACTAGTAAGTTCGAACTAGGCTTAATCCTTGTGGAATGAGGATTAGCTAGTTCGAACTAACGGAGCGCTAGTGTAGCGCCTATGAAAATTAGTTCGAACTAACGTCCATTAGTTCGAACTAACTTTGTAGTGTAGACATACCCTGAGCGGCTGGAAGCCACTCTAGCCCCGGTTATGCTGCTGGTGGTGATGTCAGGGCTCCCACGCATTTTATATCGCCCAGGATGGCAAGCAGGGGCAGAGCACACAGAGCAGCAGAGGGGCTGGGGGATGCAGGGCCAGGCCACGAGTTTTGAAGGAGCCCACTCCAGGAATATTTACCAGCTCTGAACACAAACAGGGTAACAAACAGCATGGGAGTATTCTTCATAAGCCAGGTGAGGAGACCCTGTCTGTGAAGCCTGTAAAGTGAGCATTTCCAGTGAAAGAGGGGGCATCTGTGCTTATGTGGGCCCATATAGAAAACCATTACACAGCAGCCCTTCTTGGAGTCAGTAAGATTTTCATCCCTAGAACAGGATTAATTGCTCTTATTTCTGTGGCTTGAATCAAATGAGTCTGTCATGATTATGAGGGTTAGCCAGCAGCCTGGGGTATAAGAGGTTAACTATACCTAACCAGGTGGAGTGGCCAATAGGAATGAAGGTAGGAATTTCAAACTGGGGGACAAAGGAATTTGGGTTTTTCCCTCCTTTGGCTCTTGGTGAGTTCTCTCCAGCTATTGAGGGGGACAGACACTATGGCTACGTCTACACTGGCCCCTTTTTCGGAAGGGGCATGCTAATTTTGAAAGTGGGAATAGGGAAATCCGCAGGGGATTTAAATATCCCCTGCGGATTTAAATAAACATGGCCGCCGCTTTTTTTCCGGCTTGGGGAAAAGCCGGAAAAAAGCGTCTAGACCTCCAGAATAAAGCCCTTTTCCAGAGGATCTCTTATTCCTACTTCAAAGTAAGAATAAGAGATCCTCCAGAAAAAGCCGGAAAAAAAGCAGCCTATGCCTATGTCTCCCTCCAAGAAAAGACTCTTTCTTCACTTTCTGTAAGTAGGGTAAAGTTTAGGTTGTTGTTCTTGTTTTATGGTTTGGGTTTGGGATCTGATGTCTGTACACTGTGTAAAAGATGTTTTGGCTTTTCTTTGTAACTAAGTTCTAGACCCATGGAGTTCTCCATGAGTATATTTTGTTACCTTTCCATCTAGTCATTATGCTTGCAACAGGAATATTGTTGTAATAATAAAAGTTTTCTCTTTTCTTTTTATTAACCTGGCATTGGTTAATGGTGGTGTCCTGCTTTTTACGTTAGGGGTGAGATTTTCCCAAATGGTGTGTCCCCTGGTTTTCTTTATTAATTTGGGTGCTGGCAGCGGAAGTTTTATTCCCAAAATCTAGGTTTTAAGATTTTGGGGGGAAGTTTTATACCAAAACCTGGTAGATAAGGTTTTGGGGTATACTCGCTGGCCCCCACTTCTGCATTTATCATGCCAGAGTGGGGAAGGAGCCATGACAGAGTCTTTTCACTGACTTCAGCAGGGTTTGGAGCAAGCTGATGCTGAGGAATTTTAGCTGAGAGATGTAACTGCCAAGTATATGAATATTATATACAAAATACATTACCGCTAGACCTTCTATGATGTCCCAGACAGCCCCTGCAGCTTAGCCCTCAACCCATGTTTGGAGCAGTGTTTTCTTTTGGTGTCAGCTCTCTTCTGTTGGCGGCTATCCTGCTATCATTTGGTGGCAATTAGTAGCCAGCGAGAACACCCCCAAGGGCACCTAGCACACTGGCACCCTGATCAGCTTCCTGCGTGCTACTGCAATGCAAATAAGAAATAATACGAGGGCTTACTGCCTGCAACTGAACCTGAAAAGGAATCTGCATTCACAACACCCCACTGAACTCAGTAAACTCTACAAGGGTGGAGGGGTCCTCACCGGCAAATTGCTTTGCTCATAGGCCCTGATCCTGCCAAGCAAACTGAAATGCTATAATCACACATATCCTTGGGCTGGGCATAAAGAGCTGAACCACTTACCCGGATGTGAATCTGTTCCCCCACAGTGGGTGCACTTTCTCTTTTTCTCTTCACATCTAATAAGTCAACAAGAGGACGGATGGTCATTCCCTGCAGCACAACAACACGTAGACAAATCAGGCTGTCTTCACATCACATCAACTTCCAAAGTACCAGGACATTTTCTAGGTACAGATCTTTTTTGATCTGTGCTAAAAGTTTGCTGTTGAACAGCATCCCCAAGTCACCACAAAATTAGCATAACAACTAGGGTTGCCAGATGTCCAGTTTTGAACCAGACAGTCCAGTATTTGAGCTTTCTGTTCAGGAAACAAATTGAAAAAATATAAATGTCCGGTATTTTCTAAATAAGATGTAGTATAGATTGTGATGTAATGTCAAGTGTGTTCGGAATTTTTGTTGAAACCATCTGGCAACTCGAATAACAATCCAATACTTGCTGCAATTAATCCTGACTTGTTTGCAGTGAGAGGAGTTCTTTGGGCCATTCTTTCTCCTCAACTCTTTTTCATTAGGGCTATGTCTAGACTGCAGGCTTCTTTCGAAAGAGGCTCTTTCGAAAGCATCTTTCGAAAGAGCCTCTTTCAAAAGATCGCGTCTAGACTGCAGGCGGATCTTTCGAAAGAGAAATCCGCTTTTTCGAAAGAGAGCACCCAGCGAGTCTGGATGCTCTCTTTCGAAGACGGCCTCTTTACATTGAAGAACGCCTTCCTTCGAAAGAGGAACTTTCGAAGGAAGGCGTTCTTCCTCGTGAAACGAGGTTTACCGCCATCGAAAGAAAAGCCGCGTTCTTTCGAAATAATTTCGAAAGAACGCGGCTTGAGTCTGGACGCAGGGGAAGTTTTTTCGGGAAAAGGCTACTTTTCCCGAAAAAACCCCTGAGTCTGGACACGGCCTAGGAAAGAAAAATATGTGAAACCGCCATCAGCTTGAAAATCTGTTTACAACCCAAACATTTTATTTACCAACAGACAAGCTATGTTAAGTGATCCCAGGCCTACCACACTTTCATAGATTTTAAGGCCAAAAGGACTTGCTTTACCTCTTACATTATACAAGCAACAGAACTTCTGCCTCAAATCTACTAAAACTGCACAAAAAAATGATTTTTCAGTTTGGTGGCCAAACTGAAAACTCAGAAAAAATATCTGGAGTCAAAATGAATCTGAATTTTTTCCTTTTCTCTCAGCTAAAGAATTTTTAAAAAATCATTGCAAGGCAAATTAAACATTTTGTTCTATCCAATTTTTTTCATTTTATATGATGTTACGTTTTCAGGTGTGTTTTTTTAAACCCTCTTCAAAAATTCAAACAAATCTAGCTAAATTTAGAAAGAATACGTCATTTCAAAACAAAAAGTCAAAATATGATTTTAATAACATCTAAAACAGTTCATTGCAACTTAAAAAAAACTTTTTTTTATTTTTATTCAGCCAAAACTATTTGCCAAATTCAACCTGAATTCATTACACAATTTGGTCACCCTGAATCTTCATGTTGGGGTGAATAAAGTAGTCCAATGACAAATTCCACTTCTGCTTGAGCAAGAGCATATCTTGTAGAAAGAGCTCTATTTGAAATATAAAAACATTAATTGACAACTCTGCTAGTAGCACCTTGCAGGAGGGACTCGACATCTTGCAGAGCCATGCTAAGTGTTTGTTCATTGTGAAGTTAGTGACATCTTGATTTAGTGTCTCTTCCATTATTAATCTTTACTGTCAGTGTCTGTGATCTATGTGAATAACTGGTGTGGGGATGAGGGAGTGGAGTTTTTAAAAAACATTTCCATGACCTCCTGAATGAGAAATTCTGAAGTTTTGCTCTGATTATAATCCATTATATCTCTTACATTTTCCATTTTATTAAATGATATTCCTTTGCTATGCCTATGCCTGCAGTAGAAATGCTACAGTAGCTGATGCTCATGACTCTCTTGAATGTCACAAGAGTTGGCACAGAGGACAGCTTTAATTGCAAGAACAATTAATGTGTCATTTTAACCACTAATGTCAATACAGAATTCATCAACATTCAGTGTAAATAATATAAATCTTACAAATTTAGAAATAACACATATTGCAAATTAAGTGGTGCCTATGTAATTTGGCCTCTTGTCTTTTATTGGGGAAAATCAGCTGGGTTTGTTTTCATTTTAAATTGACAGTTCTGTGACTATGACTCCCAACTTCTCGCATACAGAGAGATTTCTACGGCTCTGATCCTGAGCATTATTTTATGTGAGCAGGCCCCTGTGCTTGTTCAGAGTCCCACTGATACCAACAGAGTCTGGAGAAGTTGGAGAGGGGAGAGGGAGGGAAGACTCCAGTAGCCACATGAATAAACTTGCCAGATTGTAGCCTTAGTTAGTACTGATTGATGGCTGTATATAACCTGAGTGAAATGTATTACTGGTGTCAATCCAGTTGCTTATGGACAAGTGTACACATCACACAAATAATCCACAACAAAAACCTTCACAATTTAACAGTTCCTTTTTAGCAATTTCATCAGGGAGTCACAGTCTGAAGAGGCAGAGAGAGTGAACTATAAATGGAGAACATGGCATTTAGTTTTTTAAGGACATTGAGAGAAAAAACAATAAAGCTCCTTTGTGGCATTCAAGGAACAAACCAAAGGCCTTTTTGAAGACTTTATGGTGCAAGTGACCTATATCAGGCCAGTCTAGAAGCACTGAGCACCTGTCAATTGCTCAAAAAATTTCACTAAATTATTGATCACTCCTGCTGTTACATTTAGGAATGTTGAGGATATTCTTTCCCTACATTCTGAAAGAACAAAATAGACATTGTGACTAGATTACATATTATATGGATATAACCATGCATGGTCACGCCTACAGCTTAAATGTAGTGTTTTATGTCTCGTAAAGACATTGCCAGATAATAAACTGTGGCTTTCCAAAAGAAAGGAACAATTTTTGCTCCCTCAAGATTCCTTGCACATCCCTTCATCCCTCTGCACCAGCATCAGGGCCAACCACACTATGCTCTGCAGTTTTCACTCAGTCTTTACTAACTTGTTCTCCCTGAGCTAAGGATTTGCACCATTATTATTACAATCCTTTATTTCTCCCCCCTTCCATCTAAGGTAAAATGCATTATGAAAAATGCTGGGGTAATCATTCCAGGCCCAGTTCTGCATCTGATATAAGCAGTAACACTGCCATTCAACACTGGGTAATGTCAGTTGTTTCTTGAAGCAAATTTAAATATTTCTGAGTCTTTGGGCTATCTCTGTTCCACAATGCCACAGGTACCCAGAGTTTGAACCAAGCTAGTCTTCATGAATACTAAGTTTCTTCTGAATGACTCAAGGTCAAAGAGTCATTCTGTTGACACATACCCACAGGAGACTCCCATCCTTTTGCATGGAGATGACATCACCATTTGAGCTCTGAGGTTACACAAAAGCCCTTCCATCCTCCTGAGAATTAGTTTCTGTGGAATGGAACTGCTGCCTTAGAGCAACCTTTGACAGGGACTCAGAGTCTCTCTGCAGGAGCAGTCCTGCCAAGTGACCGGATCTTTTCAATTTCTGACCCACATTTGCATCTTAAAACTTGTAAACCTGAACCCTGCTTCTCTTTTCCTACCCCCTGGCCTCCACTCACTCCATTCAGTCTGACAGACAGGACAGAAAATTATGCTCCTTGGTTGAGATACAAATCTAGCTGCCTGTGTGACTCAGCTTCAAGTTCACTCACACTGGTATTTCAAGATCATTACTGGTTTTGCCCAATTGATCATATCAAATATGAGGAGACATGAAAGCTTGGTTGTATGGGGTCAATTATAAAACATACCAGCAGGACTGAATTTACAATGGTGTCATGCCCATGCTCAAATGGGACCCCGGCCTGACCCACTCCATTTGTGCTTCACCCTGAGCTGTTAGCTACTCTGCACCCCCTGACCCTTCTCCCCACCCACTCCAATGCTCACTCCTCTTGCCCAGCTGACCCAGGGTTTCTTCCCGCCCCTACCCTCTGCAAGCACGTCTTGGCCAGAGGCCAGTTGGTCAAGCACTCTCCTCCACTCCTAAGTGTTAGGGGTTGAGAGGAGCCTTCAGCAGCTGCTGCTCCAGTGACTGTCTGCTTTGGGCTACCTGGGGTGTGGCCTGCTTCTTCCTGCCACTCTGCAGAAGAGCATGCTGGGAAAATTGGTGGCTGCCTTGCCCCAGGAAACAACTCCTCTCTGCTGTGGGCACCAGCACTAGGTGGACAGGGCCACTCTGTGCTCCAAAGCTTCCTGCTCATATGTTGGAGCATGTTCGCGCTCCTCGGTTTACTAGTAGTTGTCGAGGGTCACCAATTTCAGGGGTCCCTAGGCACATTGGTGGGCCAGGGGCTGCACAAACAATGCAGCAGGAGGCAGTGGCTCACTGAGGTAAATAGGATGAAGTTCAATAAGGACAAACGCAAAGTGCTCCATTTAGGGAGGAACAATCAGTTTCACACATACAGAATGGGAAATGACTGTTTAGGAGGGAGTACCGCAGAAAGGGATCTATGGAGTCATAGTGGATCACAAGCTATATGTGAGTCAGCAACGTGGCACTGCTCAAAAAAAGCAAACATGATTCTGGGGTGCATCAAAAGGAGTGTTGTAAGCAAAATACAAGGGCTGTGTCTAGACTGGCCAGTTTTTCCAGAAAATCAGCCGCTTTTCCGGAAACGTTTGCCAGCTGTCTACACTGGCCGCTTGAATTTCTGCAAAAGCACTGACTTCCTACTGTAAGAAATCAGTGCTTTTTGCGGAAATACTATGCTGCTCCCGTTCTTTTGCGCAAAAGGGCCAGTGTAGACAGCAGAGATTTGTTTTCCGCAAAAAAGCCCCAATCACGAAAATGGCGATCGGGGCTTTTTTGTGGAAAAGTGCATCTAGATTGGCCATGGATGCTTTTCTGCACAAAGTGCTTTTGCGGAAAAGCGTCCATGCCAATCTAGACGCTCTGTTCCGAAAATGCTTTTAACTGAAAACTTTTCCGTTTAGACTGGCATGATTTTCCAGAAATGCTTTTAACGGAAAAGTTTTCCGTTAAAAGCATTTCCGGAAAATCATGCCAGTCTAGATGTAACCAAGAAGTAAATCTTCTCTAGTCTGTGCTGATTAGGCTTCAGCTGGAGTATTGTGTGCAGTTCTGGGCACCACATTTCAAGAAAGTGGTGGACAAATTGGAAAAGGTCCAGAGAAGAGCAACAAAAATGATTCAAGATCTAGAAAACATGACCTATGAGGAAAGACTGAAAGAACTGGATTTATTTAGTTTGGAAAAGAGAAGACTGAGACCATGTCTATAGTACGAGATAAGGTTGAATGTATTAAAGTTGACTTTTTAGCACCCAATTTTGTAAAATAGAAGGTGCATGTCTTCACTGTGCACAAGAATTCAACATAGTTCTATGTACCACATCCCCAGTAGGGTGGCTACTGTCGACTTTGAGAGTGATACACTGTGGGTAGCTATCCCACAGTGCCTGAGCCCCTTTGCATTCTGGATTATATTCCCAGTGCACACTGGGACCAAACCTGTGCAGCAGGTGGTTCTGGGTACATGTTGTCTGCAGACTATAATGCACTTGTTTCCTCCCTCCCCCCTTCTTGAGAGCAATGTCAAACACCCTTTTCACATCTTTTTTTCCCTTGGAGACACCATTGCAACATAAGCATGGAACCCATCATGGATCACATTAACCTAGGTGTGCCTAATGCTGGTGTATGTCCAAAGCATACCTAGCATTCACAGGAATGAGGACAAATCTCAGGAGGCAGTGAACAATGCAAAGCACTTGAGTAGAGCAAATTACAAATGCTGCCAGCATTCAATCCTCTGGGCACAGTGGAACGCCGGTTCTGGTGCCATCAGACAAGCATAGACTTGTGTGACTGCATTGTGATTCAGGTATGAGACGAGCAACAGAAGCTCGTCCCTATGCGTAAGGCTACTTTCATCAAAGTTTGTGAATTGCTTTTCCCTGTCCTGACGCATAAGAATACCAGAATGAAACCTGCTCTGACAGTGGAGAAGTGAATGGCAATTGCACTGCCAGACAGCTACTCATCCGTTGAGAATCAATTCGGAAATCTACTGTGGGGGTTGTTGTGATCCAAGTAGCCAAGGAATCAGTACCCTTCTTCTATGGAGGGTAGTAACTCTGGGAAAGATGAAGCACATAGCAGGGGGTTCCCTAACTGTGGTGGAGTGATAGATGGAACGCACATCGCTTTTTTGGTACCTGACCATCCAGCCAAGAAGTACATAAACTGCATGGCTCTCCCCACACAGCAATGAGGTCCAGGATCTCCTGCACACTACATGCTGGTGCTTGTCTGTGAGCCTGGGAACTCATGGAGCTCATAGAACTCATGATCAAGTGTGCTGCTCAGGTGTGCTGGCTGCTCTGAGGTCTGCTTGCCATGCTGGCCACATAGGAAATGAAATTCAAATTTTCCCAGTGCTTTTCCTATTCACCTGGAGAGCAGTAGAGTTGAAAATCATGGACAGAGCTGTTACCTTGCGGCATTGTGGGACATCTCCGGGAGGTCAAGAACATCGACTTTCCACGCGCTGCATTTGCACTACCATAAAGTTGACCATGCAAGGTCAAATTTAGCAGTTACTCCTCCTAAAAGCTGCAATACAGAAATCTGTTTTAACGGCCCTGAAAGTTAACCAAATGGGCTTGGTGGTGTGAACTCATTGTTTAGAAAATTGACCTAATACAGCTAAGATCAACCTAAACTCCCAGTGTAGATCAGGCCTGAGAAGGGATATGACAACAGCTTTCAAGTACCTAAAAGGTTAGGAGAAAAATTATTCTTCTTAACCTCTGATGATAGGACAAGAATCAACAGTCTTAAATTGCAGCAAGGGAGGTTTAAGTTGGACATTAGGAAAAACTTCCTGTCAGGATGGTTAAACACTGGAGCAAATTGCTTGGAGATATTTAAGAGCAGGTTAAAGAAACATCTGTCAGAGATGACCTAGATGGTTCTTGAGGCCAGGGGATTGGGCTTGATGACCCCTCAAGGTCCCTTCCAGTTCTAGTATTCTATGATTCTATGGTTCCAATGCTGCCCAGATGATTAGCAGAGTGCCCACAGCTGGGTTTGTGTTTCTCCTGGTAGTGCACATTCACACATGCCTTGGTGCATATAACAAAATGCATTCTGCACACAGATGGAAAAAATCCACAGAAAGATGGAAATAATTAGCAGAAACATTAGTGACTCCAGCAGTCAGACTGCCTGTGGCAGTTCCCTCCAAGGAGATCCCTGCTCTGCACTGGCTGCCATGTCTGGGCTGGGATGCTGCCAGCAGGATCCCACAGTCTCGTAGGCAGCACTACAGTGACATGGCAGAAGGGGGACACTGGCAACACAGGGATAGATGGGCCAGTGTGTGTCTGGTGATGGCTCGTTTGTAAACAGGACCCATAGGCTGGGGTGCAGCCCCCCCCTGCCATGCTCTGCCCTACTGGCCCTGGCTGGCCCCTTGCTCTAGAAATTGATCTCCCCACACCATGTTTCTGGAATCTGTATGGACCTTGTGCACACGGGTGCAAGTTGTACATGGAGTTGTACAAAATGGTGTCACCCTTTACACCGACCTTACAGCTACATGCAGCAGAACTGCCCTGGGATCCATGGAGCTGCTCTTCTCAGCCAACTTTGCCAATGGAATGGAGTAAGGTGGGAAGGCAAGGCTAAGTTCATACAAGGAAGCAAGAGTATGTGCTTTCCATAAGTGGTTACACAGAAATAAAGGGTCTAAAACCAACCTTGTACTTTTAAAAACAGGGTATTTTAGGGATGCTTCTCTCTTGGGAGTACCTTGACCAGATAACCTGGACTTGCATCACCTTGGGCTCTGACCTGACATACCAATTTTCAAGCTGAATTAACTACACACAAGTGCATTTAAAGGAGGTCTGAAATTTGGGCTTTTAAACAGGAACCCTGTTGCAATCATGGAATCACTACTGAAGCATGATGACAGTACAGGATGCAAGGCAGCAGAGAATCAGGACCAAAATCTTTAGCAAACTAAAAGTGTCTAGCAATATTTTAACCACTAGATGGCACTTAAATGCCAAGAGATGTTCTCAATGTGCATTTTTCCTTAAAGGGAAGCACACAAGTTATAAATGGGCACCACAATCAAATAACATACAGTATTAGCATACAACTAAAATAATGGGAAATCTTTCACCTTCATTTACATATAAGAAAGAGGAAATAGGATTCATTTTAAAATAAATAAAAAGTGGGATGTTGTAAGAAGAGAGAACAACATATAGTGAAACAACAGAAACATAGAAGATATAAATGCCATGATTTCAAAACTCTAACTTTTTTAAAAAGATTGCCATTGGAATCCCAATGTAAAATTAGATCATTTAACAGCACACATGCTTGAACTGGGAATGGAGAGGGAGAGGGAATTCCGCCACATCCTCTGGGCTTAAAGTGGTTTCCCTTGCTTAACAGAAAAGCCATTTGCTTACTGTTGAATTCTAGGGGCCTCCATTGATTTAAATAGGTAGAATCCTCTATGGATGAAAGTTTCTATCTACATCCGATCTGCAATCTGCAAACATAGTCCATGGATATCTGTATCCAAATCATAATGTGGCTATCCACAGATTTGCAAACTAACTTCAGTGCATGAAAACTAATTGCAGATTCTCTAATTTACCTCATTTTAAGTAAACATGGAAACAAATTTTGAACCTAAATCAGAAGCATCTATGATTAACAGAGATTAACAATTGTGCAGTTAAGCTCACTGAATCCTTTTTCCTTATTTCATTTCTTATTACAAAACATGCAGGCTACGTCTACATTGGCAAGATTTTGCGCAAATACTTTTAACACAAGAGTTTTTGCGTTAAAGTATTTGCACAAGAGAGCGTCTACACTGGCATGTGCTTTTGTGCAAAAGATGTGCTTTTGCACAAAAGCATCTGTGCCAGTGTAGATGCTCTCTTGCTCGAGAAAGCTCCCATGTCCATTTTAGCCATCGGGCTTTCTTGCGCAAGAAATTCATGTTGCCTATCTACACTGGCCTCTTGCTCAAGAACACTTGCACAAGAGAGCTTATTCCTGAGCGGGAGAGTCATAGTTCTTGCGCAAGAAGCACTGATTTCTTACATTAGAACATCAGTGTTCTTGCGCAAGAACTCGCAGCCAGTGTAGACAAGCGGCAAGTTTTTGCGCAAAAGCGGCTGCTTTGGCGCAAAATCTTGCCAATGTAGACACAGCCCTAGATAAAGTCTGAAATGCCTGCAAAGTCCATTCAGTTGATGAAGTTTCTATCTTTTTATCTTACTAGCAAACTAATATATTTGAGTCACCTTGGTCTGTTAGACTAAAGTATTTGGCAAGTGTGTATATTATTTGTCACATCATTCTTGAGGAATTACATTTTAAAATCTACTCTTTCCACAACTGGGATGTAATAAACCATTATTTTGTTTGCTTATGATGTTTATTACTGATATAATTAGCCACACCTCCGCTCCTTTTTCAGCACAGGACACTATGGCAATTTAAAGCTAAAGGGTGGGGCCTTCATTTTATGAAACTGTCATCATAAATGCTAACACCTGCCCTTTTGTATGCATGTGAAGCTATTTCAGACATACATACCAAAGCCAAGATTTTTCAGTGACATGATTTTGATTGCACCAGTTGTGAGCATCATAGAGAGGCCTGATTTCCAAAAGGAACTGAGGCTCTTAAAATCAGGCCCTTCTAAGCTTTCTCATACAAATCACTAGTCTCTTTTTAAAATCTTGCCGTAAGTGGTAAGTGTGTTTAGAATGCTTCCTTTGTTCTCTCCCCTGGTGCAGAGAGAATTGACCTCATCCGGAGAAAGGTTTAACTAAAGTTCAATCTTACTACAAAGTCCAAATCCAAATATGCTCCCTTTGAAGAGGGAAGAGGCTAGTGCACCTGCGATGGATCACTGATGCTCAGAGGGCTTAAGAGAGGGCACCTGGGTGAGTCAGGGCAGATTGGGGCTTTTGCTACCTCAGAGAAGCAGAAAGTGTCTGCAGGTGCTCCCGGAGAATAGGGAGACAGAGCACTAGCTGGGTGGCTTGGGAAATGGGCGAAGGCACCACTAGAGAAAGAGGGAGCCTTGGGGAATGCCCCTGTTGAACAAACAGGCTACGTCTACACTGGCCCCTTCTCTGGAAGAGGCATGCTAATTTCAAACTTTGGAATAGGGAAATCCGCGGGGGATTTAAATATCCTACTTTCAGGTAGGAATAAGAGATCCTCCAGAAAAGGGCTTTATTCCGGAGAATCGCGCCAGTCTAAACGCTTTTTTCCGGCTTTTCCCCAAGCCGGAAAAAAAGCGGCGGCCATGTTTATTTAAATCCCGCGGGGGATATTTAAATCTCCCGCGGATTTCCCTATTCCAAAGTTTGAAATTAGCATGCCTCTTCCAGAGAAGGGGCCAGTGTAGACGTAGCCACAGAGATCTGGGAAAAGGCCGGGAGTGATGTGAGACTTTCATTAAGCCCTGGAAAGGTCCGATAACTTCATGTCCAATTAGAGTCCACACTAAATCTAAAGAGTATCAGTGCCAAGCATGTATTGGGAACAAAAACATTGTCAGGCACCGTGTAATATGTGGACTGGTGTAGGCATTCTGCCATATTGATAGTAGTCTTACCTGTACAAACACAGTGAAGAGAATAACTACAGTTGTGGCTGCAATGAAGAGTTTCTTCCTAGGAAATTCAGGGAGCAAGAAAACCAGAGAGAAACAGATGGCACCTCTAAGACCCCCATAGGCTATAATAAACTGATCTTTGCTGGTAACAGTGTTCACGTGTAATCTGTTCACGAAGAAAGTCAATACAAGAACCCCTGTAAAAGCAGGAAGATAGAAAATTACCAAGCAAGAACTTACACAGCATTCATAATGGTATGAAACATCTTAAAATAAGTGTCTACTGAGCTCTGAACAAATTATGCATCAGTCGTAATAGAGTAAAAAATAATTTGGTAATATATGAAAGATTTAAGACTAGATACACTGGGTTTCTATCTGTCTGGTACTGGCCCCAGAATAGCAAGTGTATTAATATACTTATTTTGACAGTTTAAAAATTCTTTTAAAAGTCTCCCTTGAATATTAACAGACAGTAATGCAAAGGTCCAAGAATTCATAGTCAACATTATAATAATGTGGAGTCTGACTCTGGGAATTGACCTAAACAGTAGTTGACTCATTCTAATTGGTAAGTAATTATTGGATTTTCTGGGTGATAAATACTCTCTCTAGTGCAAACTGGCAATGTGGTTTATTTTAATAATTTAGTTACAGATTACCTTTTGAACCTCATTTTCTTTTAAGCACAACTCAAACTAGAGCACAAAATATTTTATATATTTTGTAATTGCATAAAATTTGTGTATTTAGCAGTCTCTAATGCATAGACTTTTATACTATGTGAACTTTAAGTTTCTGAAAGGGTCCACAGCAATTGCTGCAATGTATAATCATTTGCAGTTTAACAGAGGCAAAAATCACAATAGGAGAAACTGACAATATCCCTGTTATAGAGATGAGAAAGAAACATGCATGTGGATGTAAACTAACGGCTACATCTAGACTGGCAAGATTTTCCGCAAATGCTTTTAACGGAAAAGTTTTTCCGTTAAAAGCATTTGCGGAAAAGAACGTCTAGATTGGCACGGACGCTTTTCCGCAAAAGCACTTTTTGCGGAAAAGCGTTCATGCCAATCTAGACACGGTTTTGCGCAAGAAAGCCCCGATCGATGGCGAAAATAGCGATCGGGGCTTTTTTGCGCAAAACAGTTTTTAGCTGTCTACACTGGCCCTCTTGCGCAAAAACATTTCTGGAAAAGGGCTTTTGCCCGAACGGGAACATCAAAGCATTTGCGCAAGAAGCATTGATTTCAGACAGTAGAACGTCAGTGTTTTTGCGCAAAATCAGGCGGCCAGTGTAGACAGCTGGCAAGTTTTTGCGCAAAAGCAGCCACTTTGGCGGAAAAACTTTCCAGTCTAGATGCAGCCGTAGTGTCTGAGTCTGACCTTATTAAAACTGCTGAAAATAAGGCCTTATTTCACTTATGCCAATGGAACATGTACTATGAGATCAGAATCAGGTCTTTAAAGTCTGAAACAGTGACTATAATTAAGCAATAATAACAGAGACCCTAGTCATTTCACTTCTTCATTAATTCTCATCTGCCACCCCAACATCATTGCTACTTTTTAAAATATGTCTTAAAGACATCATCTACCTTATTTGTTGGAAATTAAATTTTACAAACAACAATATACAAACATCTCCCCACATACTTCTAGTAACCAAAAATAACCAATTTCTATCACTCAGAAGAACAATATGGAAAAAACAAGAAATCTTGGAATATTCAGGAATAACAAACATGATTAACTGGAACTGTAGCAATAATCTTATCAGCCTCTTGCAACTTGAACAATCTAATTTACTATTTTTTCCTCCCCCCCCCCCCCCGCCTTCCTTTATTTATTCTTGGAGCTGGACTTTTAATACTCCAGTCATCTGAAAAACTGGGTTGTACCTATGAAAGTTCATGATACAATTTACATGTTTCATTAGTCTTTAAGTTTCTGCTAGACTATTCGTTGTTTTTTAAGTTTTTGTGGCAATAATATATTCCCAGCTCCAGAAGCACTAAGGAATTGAGGCCAAGAAAAGCAGATGATGACAAGAACTCCAGTTTTCATTTCAATGTTCTATCTAGCTGTCAATAATACGTTTCATTTAAAACAATGCTACATAGAAATGTATTTCAGAACCAAACACAGCCAGTAGTTCACACTCATAGTAATTTCAAGTGCCATCTTTAAATAGGAATGGTTTCTAATAAATATATTTTTCATTCATAGAGTTGATTATCATTTATGTCCCCTAAATTAACTCCAGGTTTGTTAGATTGAAGATGTAACCTATGATCAGCTATTTGGGCCAAACTATTTCTCCTTTTGGAGAAGCACCATAACAAAACAGATAGCAGAAAGCTGTAACTTGAAGAATGGCAAAATATTGGTGTCCTGGGCACTGCAATCACCCATTCAATTGCTTCATTTTTCTGAACTTTTCAAACCACCTCCAACTTATGCCAGTGCAACTCTGCTCTGCTGGCATCGGTGGAGTTATTCCTCATTTAGTGCAGTATAAGCGGAAGAATCAGAGTGGTTCCACTAGTGGGATGAAGTCCCAGAACTTGGTAGACATGCTCCAATAACACCAAAAACCTCTTGCCACAAAGACCTTTTCACAAGAACGTTATTCTCAGATTTAGGGCACATCTACATAGCACGGCTAAAGTTGAATTGAACTATACAACTTCAGTTATGTCAATTGCGTAGCTGAAGTCGAAATAGTTTAATTGAGCTTTTGGTGCTGTCTACACAGCAGGAAGTCGGAGGAAGAACACTCTTCCTCTGACTTCCCTTACTCCTCATGAAATGAGGGTTACAGGAGTCAGAGTAAAAAGTCCTCCAGCTCGCCATTATTTTGAAATAATGGCTTGCTGTATAGACGCGCTCTTTGTTATTTCAAAATAACGTTAATTATTCCAAAATAATACTGCTGTGTAGATATACCCTCAAAGTCCTCAGTTTGCAATAAAACACAGCAACAAGGGTTCTTATAGAAAAGAAAAGAACCGTGAGCAGTGATAAGTAGCAGGAGGGGCTAGCCCAGGGCTGGGCAAGATGCTGTCAGTGGGCCAGATCCGTCCTGCTTCGCACTTTCATCTGGCCCATGGCAGCTCCTGGTTCCGCCACTAATGCATTGCCTGGGAGCTGCCAGAGAGGCATGAGTCCTTTCAACTCCTGCTATTTTAAGGGCTTGTGCCTTCCAGGCAACCACTTGACAGGCACAAGCCCTTTAAATAGCAGGAATTGAAAGGGCTCACACCTCTCCAGCGACTCCCAGGCAACACATTAGCGGTGGGGTTGGGAGCTGCAAGCTCTTTCAATTGCTTCTATTTAAAGGCCTTGTATCTGCCAGCCAACTGCTACCACATTGCCTGGCAACTGCCCAGAAGGTGCAAACAGCTGGCAGTTCCACGTGGTGCTATGCACCCCTGGCAGGGCAGCGGCAGAGACAAAGACTTCATGTGCTTCCCCAACCCCAGGCCAATCAGGGTTTGTGGGATGGGGAGCATGCAAAGTCTCCTGGCTCCCTCCTCTCCGCCCGAGGCCCCGTTCCTTCTGGAGCAGACCACAACCACTTCCAAAATTCACAAAGTGACTCCTCCCCTTCAAAAATTATTTCCCACCCCTGGGTTAGCCACTCAGCCCTTATGGGTAAATATCTGGGTTGCTAGCTTGAGTTTCTACCTACGTTACCTTGGCTACACTACTATTTTTAGCATGCTAGCTTGATGAGAGCTAGCACAAGTGAATCTCTTTGGACTGGGAAGAAAAGGTTACTCACCTTGTGCAGTAACTTCTGTTCTTCGAGATGTGTGTCCCCGTGGGTGCTCCACTACAGGTGTCGGGCTCGTCCCGGCGCCGCAAACCGGAAACTTCTTCATAGCAGTAGCCCCCTCCGGAGGACCGCGCGTGCGCAGTGTGTCCCGCGGCGTTGGCGCCTTTTCTGCGTCGCACGGTCCGACCCGCCAGTTCCTCCTAGCCGGAACATCTGCAAGATACAAGAGAGATCTCCGAAGCAGGGAGGAGGGCGGGTCGTGGAGCACCCACGGGGACACACATCTCGAAGAACAGAAGTTACTGCACAAGGTGAGTAACCTTTTCTTCTTCTTCGAGTGATGTCCCCGTGGGTGCTCCACTACAGGTGAGTATGAAGCAGTCACCCTCGCACTGATTGTGCTTCGGATTTACTTGTGCACGGACGAAAGGACTGCTTGAGCGACTGCTGTGTCTGCCTCCTTGAGACGGTCAAGGGCATAGTGTCTAGCGAAGGTGGATGCGGACGACCATGTCGCTGCCCTGCATATGTCTCTAAGTGATACATTTTTCATAAAAGCCGTGGAGGCAGCCATACTTCTGGTTGAATGCGCGGTTAGCGGACAGGGCAGAGATTTCCCCCTGAGAGTGTAGCAACGGGTGATGCAGTTAACTATATGTTTGGAAATACGTTGGGACGACAGCTGATGACCTTTAGAGCGATTAGCGAGTGATAATAGCAAACGCGGAGACTTCCGGAATGGACGTGTTCTGTCAAGATAAAATGCCAATGCCCTTCTAATGTCCAGAGTGTGCCAGCGGGCTTCCTCCGGTGTAGCGTGTGGTTTGGGGTAGAAAGTAGGGAAGATTATAGGTTCATTGACATGAAAGGACGAGTTGACTTTTGGCAAGAAGGATGGATGACATCTCAGTGAGACTCCCTGCTGAGTGAACATCGTGTATGGAGGGTCCGCTGAAAGTGCTGCAAGCTCTGAAACTCGCCGAGCTGAGGCTATCGCCAGGAGAAAGGTAACCTTAATCGTGAGAATTTGTAACTCACAAGTCGCAAGTGGTTCAAATGGTGGGCGGGTAAGGATGTCCAGTACAAGGCCAAGGTCCCATGGCTGCGGGATAGGCTTGTGTGGTGGACAAATATTGGAAATTCCCTTGAGAAATTTCTTCGTAAGTGGATGAGAGAAAACGGAAAAGCTCTCTATGGGAGCGTGAAAAGCCGAAATAGCTGCCAAGTGTACTTTTAGCGAAGCAGCGGCCAATCCTTGGGAGTGTAAATGCAGGACGTAGTCCAGAATACGCTGGATCTGCACATTTAGGGGGTTAATGGCTTGTGGCTGGCACCAGGCTGAGAAGCGACGCCACTTATAGATGTACGATCGTTGGGTGCTGTGGCGTCTGCTTTGCACGAGTACATCCATGACCGCTTGGGAGCAGGTTAATTCTAGGCCCTGGAGCCAGTTAGGAGCCAAGCTGTCAGGTGCAAGCGGTCGACATCTGGGTGGAGAAGGTTGCCGTTTTGTTGTGAGATCAAGTTGTTGATCCGTGGAAGACGTTGAGGTCTGGACACCGACATCTGCATGAGTTGCGTGAGCCAAGTCTGGCGCGGCCAGAAGGGAGCCACCAGGATTACTGTCGCCAAGTCTGATAGTATTTTATGTATTACCCGCGGTATCAGCGGGATTGGGGGAAAAGCGTAGAGGAGATGGTACGCCCCCCAATTGAGAAGGAAGGCATCCCCCAAGGATTGGTTGTCTATCCCCGCTCTCGAACAGTAATAGCGGCACTTCTTGTTGTCGCGAGTGGCAAAGAGGTCGATCTCCGGGTAACCCCATGCCCGAAACAGATCGAGGGCTACCGAGTGAAGGAGCTCCCATTCGTGTTGGGAGTGGAATGATCTGCTGAGCGTGTCCGCAATTATATTGGTTTTGCCGGGGAGATAGGAAGCTATGAGCGCGATCCTGTGGCGGATCGCCCAGTTCCACAGGCGCACTGCTTCCGCACACAAAGTCCTGGACCGGGCCCCACCTTGCCGGGTGATGTAGTAAACCGTGCATATGTTGTCGGTAAGGACTTGTATGGTGGTCCCCTGTATGTGGTGGACAAAGTGGCGGCATGCGTTGAAGACTGCCCTGAGCTCCAGGAAGTTTATATGGAGTAGGGATTCCTGATGGGACCACAGTCCCTGAGTCCGGTAGTGCAACATATGCGCCCCCCAGCCTATTAGGGACGCGTCCGTGGTCAGTTGAATGGATGGGGGCTGGATCCGGAATGGAACGCCTGCTAGAGTATTGGCAGGTAGAGTCCACCAAACGAGCGATTTCCTGACTCGGGCAGGGATGGTTATGAAAGTGTTGATATTGGTAATGCCCGGTTTGTAGGCTATGTGGAGCCAATGTTGCAGACATCGCATGCGGAGGTGAGCATGGGCTATGACGTATGTGGTAGAGGCCATGTGGCCCAATAGTTTCAGGCAGGTAAGGTAAGGGACCTTCGGGGCCGTGAGCAAGACGTTCGATAGGTCTCGAATGGTGTCGGCTCTGTCCGTAGGCAGATACGCCATAGCAGTGGTAGAGTCTAGTCTGGCCCCAATGAACACGATGGACTGGGCCGGAGTTAGAGTAGATTTTGGCAGATTGATAATTAGGCCAAGGGTCTCGAAGATGCCTTTTGTAGTGGCAACTGCCATCTCGGCTTGTTCTCTCGAAGGTGCCGAGAGGAGGTAGTCGTTGAGATAAGGGAAGATGGTGATCCCCGCTCGACGGAGGTATGCCGCTATGACTGCCATGGTCTTTGAAAATACTCTCGGAGCTGCGGATAGGCCGAAGGGAAGTACCGCATATTGGTAGTGGTCGTCTCCGACGGTGAATCGCAGAAACCTCCTGTGAGCTGGATGGATAGGAATGTGGAAGTATGCGTCCTGCAGGTCGAGAGACGCGAACCAATCCCCCTTTTGTAGTGTTGGAATGATGGAACCCAGAGTAACCATCTTGAATCTGTATCTTCGCAGGTAGCGGTTGAGACCGCGAAGGTCTAGTATCGGCCTCCATCCCCCCGACTTTTTCTCTGTGAGGAAGTATCGGGAATAGAACCCCCTGCGATGGAATTCGGGAGGAACTATTTCCACCGCACCTATGGTAAGTAGGTGTACTACTTCCTGTCGTAACAGATTTTCGTGGGAGGGGTCCCTGAAAAGGGGTGGGGAGGGAGGGTTGGTGGGAGGCAAGGTGGAGAACGGAATGGTGAGTCCTGAGGTTACAATCTCCCTGACCCAGCGGTCTGTGGTGATGGCAAACCAACGAAGGGAGTATGGATACAGACGGCGGTTGAAGAGTTTGGTTACTCTCGCGTTGGGTTCTAGTTGAGGGATGGCCCGCAGATTCTCGATCAGTCCGTCAAACTTGCTGCCTAGATTGTTGCTGGTTGTTGGCCTTGTTAGATTGCTGGCGGCGACGTTGGGGGCGCTGCCTCTGTCTATGCTGGTCGTATGGCCTAAATCGTTGGTTGGTATAGTAGGAAGCCGAAGAAGGAGGCAGCCTCTGCCTGTTATATGGCCAGGCTCTCCTGCGCCTGAAGGGCGGGGTGTACATCCCTAGCGTTCGTAACGTATTTCTAGAGTCTTTTCCTGAGTGAAACACTTGGTCTGTGTTTTGAGCGAACAGGGATGCTCGGTCAAATGGGAGGTCCTCCACCTTAGGGTGTAGATCCTTTGGCACTGAAGCCAGGTGGAGCCAAGAGTCTCGTCGCATGACGATGGACGTCGCGGTAGTGCGGGAGGCTGAGTCCGCGATATCGAGAGATATCTGGAGCGCATTACGGGCCACTGTGTAACCCTCTTGCACTATGGCCTTCAGTACCTCCCTTTTGGAATGTGGGAGATGCTGTATGAGCGGCACTAACTTCGAATAGTTGTCGAAGTCGTGGTTGGCAAGATGGGCAGAGTAGTTTGCCATCCTCAATGTGGCCGTTGCAGATGAATAGACCTTTCTGCCTAGCAAATCCAAGCGTTTGGCCTCTTTGTCCGCGATGGAATTCCTCGCCTGCGCGGATCTCGCCTTTTGCTGTGCTGCGTCAACCACGATAGAGTTTGGAACAGGAT
The DNA here is from genome assembly GCF_049634645.1 of Pelodiscus sinensis. Taxonomy (NCBI): domain Eukaryota; kingdom Metazoa; phylum Chordata; order Testudines; family Trionychidae; genus Pelodiscus; species Pelodiscus sinensis. The sequence continues at coordinate 17,063,928 of NC_134723.1, forward strand.
GGGTAAAGAGAAACTCTGCATCCTTGGCATCGATAAAATATTTTCTGTCCGTGCGTTTGTTGGTAGGAGGCATAGACGCCGGAGTTTGCCAGATATCATTGGCTACCTCCAATATCGCGGCATCGAAAGGAAGAGCTAGCTTGGATTTACTAGAATGTTGTAAATTTCTGAGCAGCGGATGGTGTTTTGGAGGCGCCCCCGAGGTGCGTAGGTTCTGTGAATCCGCTACCCGTGTAAAAAGCTCATGGAACTGTTTGTAATCATCTGCTAGAGGGGGTTCGTCATTAAACACCGCATCGTCAGGAGAAGAGGAAGCGACATCTGTCGGGGAGGCCACTGACTGGCGTTCCGCCACTGGTGACTGAGTGGTATCGTCCTGTGGGACCGAAGTCGTGGACGCATCTCCCGTAGGCACTGGTGGGCGTTGAGCCGGTGGAATAGAGCCTTGGGTCTTTGGCGAATATATTTGCTGTCCACTCGGAGACAAGGGTGAGCGCCTCGATATTGATCGTGAACGCTCCGAATGCGGTGAGCGGTGACGAGACGCACGATGAGAGTATTGTGGAGAATAGGACAGAGTGCTCCTATGACGATAATAGCGGGAGCGGGTAGGTGATCGAGGGGAACGAGAGCGGTACGAGTAACGGTACGGCGATCTGGAGTAGTATGATCGGTGATAGTGAGGCGGTGTGATGGACCTTCTCGGGGATCTATAGTAACGGCGTGCAGGAGAGTACTCGTGATAGTGGCTCCGCCGTCTTTGAGGTGAAATCGAAGGTCCAGGCGAGAAGGCTGCCCTGTCCGAACCTGGAGAAGGGGTACGAGGGTAGTGTGTTTTCCTCTGTGCCTTCGTCGGTACCGCTCTAGAAGTATGGGGGACCGGGCTATCTGGGATCGAGATAAGTGAGGCCCCATCAGAGATTTCCCCTGGAAGGCGTGGTGATTGAGGCGCAGGAGGTGAGGAAGGCGGAAGCACTTCTTGTCCCGACACCTGAGGGTGTAAGGTCGTCGGATCCGGTGCCGAAACGGGAGACTGGGACGGCTCCTCCACTTCCAGTGATCGGTCGGTGCGGTGCGGTGCCGACGCGCCCTGAGGATGAGGAATGGCTGCGTCGCTAGGCTTTGGATGGGATCTGGGTGCCGAGTGTTTCCTCGGTGCCGTGTCCGGTGCCTTAGGTTGTTGCGGCTTAGGCTTCGGTGCCTGTTTAGGTTTCGGTGCCGGGCCGGCCACCGGTGCCGTCTTAGTCGGGGCACGGTCATGCGCCGACGGTGCCGATTGCCTCGGTGCCGAGGACCGCACCGAATCCGGCTGCGGTGCCGCTCGGAGGCTCGGTGCCGCTGATGATGGTGCCGACTCCGGACGGGTTGGCGGGGCCGATGCCCCAGAGAGTGCGGGGCTCGGCGCCGATGTGCTACGGGCTTTGGAAGGCTTTTCCATCGCCTGTGGGTGGCCCGACGCGGCTCTCGAGTCTGCCGCACTTAGGCTCCTGGACGAAGCGGAGGCCTTTTCTTTGGTCTTGTGCGTACCCTCGGTCTCTCGCTCCGTTGTCGGCGGCAGCTGGAGAGCCTTGTTGAAGAGGAGCATTTTAAGGCGCATCTCTCTGTCACGCCTCGTGCGCGCCGTTAGCTTGGCGCAATGGCCACACTTCTGAGGGATATGGCCCTCCCCTAGGCAGCGAATGCAGCGGGAGTGGCCATCCGACACGGGCATAGCCTCGCCGCATGATGCGCACTTCTTGAACCCGGGAGAACCGGGCATGGTTCGCTGTTCGGGTGTAACCCCCGGGATTAAAACAGGGGGTTGAAGTAACAGGGTTTTTTTTTTTTTTTTTAACAATTAACCAATCTACTAACTAACTAACTATATAAAACTGACTAACACTACGTTGGGAAGGGGCTAACTGGGAAAACAACTGAACATATATCTAATTTTTGACTAAACGATTTCTCCTCAGGAGAGGAGCGTGTTCCAGATCCGTCTGCGGCCGTGGACGGTTAGAGGAACTGGCGGGTCGGACCGCGCGACGCAGAAAAGGCGCGAACGCCGCGGGACACACTGCGCACGCACGGTCCTCCGGAGGGGGCTACTGCTATGAAGAAGTTTCCGGTTTGCGGCGCCGGGACGAGCCCGACACCTGTAGTGGAGCACCCACGGGGACATCACTCTAAGAAGAATCACACATCTAGCTCCAAGCACAGATATACCCTAAATATTGTAAATAGGTGAGCCAGGGACCCAAATGATTAATAAAATTCAACCTTAGATGAATTTGAACCCACTTAGTGCAGGGGCACCATTTCACATTATGGAGGGGAAGGGCAACTTTAACCATGATCCCAGGGGCTTCTTAGGCACTTAAAAACTCTAGTTTTCTGGCAGATAATTTATCAAGTAACTGACAGGAACCCTGTATCTACTTCCTATATGAAAGAAAGACAAATATTAGACCCACTCAGCTCTCACAATAATATATTCTGTCATCTTGTAGCAGGTCACTTAAGGGACATTGTTAAGTTTACAATTGTAATATATGTCCTTACTTTGTTATAACTCTGTGGAGAGAGAGACCCTGTGATGGATAGGAGGAGTGCTAACCGGCAGCCGGTGATTAAAGGGTTAAACTTAGGTAGCTAGCAAGGGTGTCGAATGGAAGCCAGAAGAACTAATGGGATACGGAGCTGAAATGTGAATTATATATAGATACCTTGCCCGCTCTCTTTGGGTAAAAATTCTAAGTTAATGGCTGGAGGGAGCAGATGTAGTAATCAGAATTACCATGCTTATAAAAAACATTGGACATGGGAGTGAACTGGGCCTTGAAGTACGGATCAGCATGGATTGTGAGTAGAGGGAAAACGTGTGTTTAGTCACAATCAGATTATTTTTCTTTGTTTTGCTGTCTGATAAACCCTCTCTGTGTAAAATCCATGTGCTCTCTCCCCGCCATTCACTATTTAAGCTGCGCCCAGCTCTTTCTCTTAAGATGCTCTTTTCTTAGTTGCTCTGTAACAACTAGCAACCACGTATGCTTTATCAAGTACAGCTTTTTGTTTTGTTAATAAAATCACCTTTTTAAGGCAATTATTTGATTATCGTGTCCTGGAAGGAAACAGGAGGTCTGTATCTGTGTATGCATGCCTAAGGCTGAGAGGTCAGCTACCACAGACTACAATTTGGTTTCTCTTTTTTTCCCAAATTCTCTTTGGTAAAAGAGGCAAGAGCTTGTGGATATCCCTCTGGAAGAAGTCCAAATGCTTCCTTCAAGAAGAAAGGGATCTCTGTTGTTTCATTTGGTGGTGACAGCTATCTCCCAAAGTCAGTAAATGCATGAAAAACTCTGGAGAGTTTCTGTTAACAGAGCCTATAGAGGCAAGGTATGCAAGGTTTCTTGTGGGTCCCCACCTTCTGCACTCAGAGTGCCAGAGTGAGGAACAGCACTGACAGACCCCATCAGAACTCCTGGGTTGTACCACTGTTCTGGGAGGCAATAGGGGCTAGTGTAGGGCTACTCAACACGTGTCCTGTTTGTTTGCAGCCCATGGTGTAGTTTGGGTTTTCGCGGGGCTCAAACTAGGGGGCTGTGTCTAGACTGGCCAATTTTTCCTGAAAATCAGCCGCTTTTCCGGAAAAACTTGCCAGCTGTCTACACTGGCCACTTGAATTTCCGCAAAAGCACTGACTTCCTACTGTAAGAAATTAGCACTTTTTGCGGAAATACTATGCTGCTCCCGTTCGGGCAAAAGTCCCTTTTGCACAAAACTTTTGTGCAAAAGGGCCAGTGTAGACAGCTGAGATTTGTTTTCTGCAAAAAAGCCCCGATCGCAAAAATGGCGATTGGGGCTTTTTTGCAGAAAAGCGCATCTAGATTGACCACGGGTGCTTTTCCACAAAAAGTGCTTTTGTGCAAAAGCATCCATGCCAATCTAGACGCTCTGTTCCGAAAATGCTTTTAACGGAAAACTTTCCTGTTAAAAGCATTTCCGGAAAATCATGCCTGTCTAGACGTAGCCGGGGAGAGGATGTTTATTCTGCGCTGATTGCATTTTTTTGTTTCCTATCTTTTGAGTGAAGTACCTGACAATGCTTTCAGGATCATCTAATGATCATTTGTTTACTTTAATAACAAGCCTTTTTGTTTTTTTAATCACCCGGCCTCTGTTTATAAACAAGCTGCCTGTGCTGTTCCAAATTTCCAGATTCATCACATGTCACACTCAGGGCCTGCTGTAGTTAAGAGCCTGGGTGAGTAAGAGGAGCGGAGGGTGGCTATATGGCTAAATGGTGCCACTGAGACAGTGCCCTTTGAAGTCAATGGGAATTGCACCTAATTATGTCAGGTCTGATTTCTGGTGTCGTCTTCTCTTTGCTCTGTTTACAATATTAAACCCTTTACATTTATGTAAGGAGTAAATAGAGAATTTGAGGTTTGCTGCCTTTTTTGGAACATCAGGTCAGTTTGTTAGATGCATTAATGATTGTTATTGCTATTATTTCTTACTCTCCTGCCATAAGGTATTTTCAAACACGGGAAGTCCAAATGATTCCGAATGCTTTTTTCATTTAATTGAATACAAACATTTTAAACAAAGAAAGCTATTTTCTCATAGTAAGACACTCAAGGATATGTATAATCAACCAATAATTGTGCTTCCAGGTGCATTTAAGGCTCTTTGTTATTAACTGAAAATCTAGTCACGTGTTAATAGCCAATAAAACATATCATGCCATCATGTCTTGTTAATCACTTAAATCCCATTTAAGTAATTTGTTTGATGAGCCTATTAAACTTCAGATTTTAACCACAAGGATATTTCTGGTTGCTTTAGTGCAGGGGTGGAGAATCTTTTCTGGGTCAGGGCCAATGACTTGCCTCAGGGGCCAGAATCAGGCAACCAGGGGTCGTACACAGCTCCCGGGCCTTAGGTTCTCCACCCTTGTTTAAGTAGCTTGTAAACTGATACTCTATGAAGCAGCTTTCACAAATTCTAGGTGCCACCTTTCTTGGCAAAATGTACTGTGCTTGTGACAACTTTGTACATTAATTTAAAGTTAAGTTATAAAAAGCATGCCTAGAAGAAAAGAGAGACAGCACCCGAGCTATGGGCTGTGCTGCGGGGTTAAGTCCCAATATCAAAAGGCCTGATTCTCCACTCCATTATGGGGTCCTTTCTACATGTGCAAAATGGTGGCCAAACACTCCCACCCTCTCGCCTTTGCACACATGTGAGTGACTCCTTGTGGTGCAGAGAGTGGAGAATCATGCTCCCTGAATCAGAACCATTTGCAGCCCTGTACTACGTTCACTCATTTTCCTGACCATTTACAATACTTGAAAATATCATTGGTGGTTGCACCTGCTTACATGTAGTCTGTTGTTTGTCTGGTCACTGTAAAATCTAGGCCCTGGTCTACACTAGGGAGTTATTTTGAAATAATAAGCGGAGCATCCACACTGCCAGGTCCATTATTTCAAAATAATAGGCTGATTATTCTGAAATCTGTACCCCTGCTTTCCTCAGGGAATAACGTTTATTTCAAAATGGTTATTTTGAAATAGCAGTAGTGTGGATGTTCTGCTGCTGCTATTTCGAAAAAGCTCCTCCACAGTGTAATTCGAAGTAATTACTCCCCAGTGCATCTTGGGGCTCTAAGTTGAGGTAGCATGTCCACAATAATGGAGCCTGCCTCTGACTAATTTCAAGGCTCTTCTGTAATGGGAACAAGCTATTTCAATTCTGTTATTTCGGGAGTTAATAATTCAAATTTCGTTATTTCAGAATAATTTCCTTGTGTAGACATGCCTTTGGGCATCATCTTTTTCAGAATTTAAGAAAATAATTTTTCAATTCCAACTGTATTAAGAAAGGATTTTTGTGCCTAGCGCTACCCTCTGGCTAAGAACTTGGACTTGGTCTCCCCACCTGGACTCTCTATTCTCAGGTGTGGCTTTATAAAGTAGTGACAGGGAAAGCAAGTTAGTCCAGTATCTTGTTTAACTTGCCCATTTAAATAGCTACCTTTCAAATGGCATGCTGTTTTCTGGCTGTCGTGCCTCTACATGATAAAAGTGTGTTGTTTCTCTAACAGACTGTATGAATTAAAGCGGTTGTGAAAGGTGCTCAACTGACAAACCCAGAAATGGAAGCCCTCTAACTACAGTTTAGGCAATACCTGTGCAGTAGCAGTGCAAACTTCCTCACTATAAGCCTTTAAGCCACGATTTCATCCTTAGAATTCTGAGCTGGCGAGACAGCAGCATTACTTAGGCATTGGAAGAAGCTGCTCTAAGTTACAGCCAGAGAGAGCTGCTCTGAACTGCTGTAGTATTGTATACTCCAGCATGCTAGAACTAAGGGACCCCATGCACTGGGGAAATTCTCGCAGTGTTGGCTGAAGGACTTTTTCAGAACAAAGAGCAGCCATAGCAAGAGCAAAATCCCTCCTATGTAAAACACAGTATACATTGTGCCCAAGTAGGTAAAGAAACAAGAACAAAGATAGTAGAACAATGGGGCAAAATACTAAGCTATATATCAGGGGTAGGCAATAAGTGGCATATGGGCCAGATGCAGGCCACCGAACACTTTGTTCACCCGTGCATCTGCAGACATGGATTGTGGTTCCCAGCCAATGGGAGCTACAAGAAGTGGCATCCTGGTTCAAGCCATTTCCCACAGCTCTCATTGGCCAAGAATGGTGAATCATGGCCCATAGGAGATGCAAACAGCCATACCTGTGGACACCACAGAGGTAAATAAAGTGTATGGCAACCAGCCAGTGATTAAACCCTGGTGAATTGCATTCAGCCTGGGAGCCACTTATTGCTCACCCATGGTATATATTAAGTCTCTATATTTGCACATTACAGGCGGTCCCCAAGTTACACGGATCTGACTTATGTCGGATCCACACTTACGAACGGGGCTTTTCTCGCCCCGGAACTCGCGGGCGGCGGGACCACCCAGACGCGCAGTGGTCCTGCCACCGCATCCTCCGGGGTGAGAAAAGCTGCTCCGAGTGTCCCTGGTCTGCTGGGGGGGTCCCTGGTCTGCTGGGAGGGGTCCCCAGCAGACCAGGGACACCCCGAGCAAAGCCACAGAGGCGGCGGGGTCTCGCGCCTCTGTGGCTTTGCTCCGGAGCAAAGCCTTGGAGGCGCAGGACCCCGCCGCCTCCGCGGCTTTGCTCCGGGTCTCCCTGGTCTGCTGGGGGGGGCGCAGCTACTGCGCCCCCCCCCCCCCCGGCAGACCAGGCTTTTGTTGTGGACGCCTGGGGTAGAGCAGTTGGGGTGCTGCCGGGTTGGTCCTGGGGGTACCTACCTGGCAGCGCCCCAGCTGTTCTGTCCCAGGCTCCAGATTCAGCGGCTGTTGAAACTGATTAGTGGCTGCTTCCAGGAAGCTGGGGGCAGAGAAACTCTGCCTTGGGCTTCCTGTAGTCAGCCCCTGGTCAGTTTCAGCAACAGTGGCTGAATCTGGAGCCAGTTCCGAGTTACGTACAAATTCAACTTAAGAACAAACCTACAGTCCCTATCTTGTACGTAACCCGGGGACTGCCTGTATTTGTTTATATACTGTCTTTAAGACAGCCTGCAAATTCTGGCCCAGGAGCAGGGCCAGATTAACTCTTCTGGGGTCCCAGGACTGTTAGATTTTGTGGGAGCTCCCTAGGTTTTGGGGAGGGGCCAAAAATGAGGGGTTTATGGGGCTGTGGGTTGAGACAAGATGGTAGGTATGGGAGGGGGTGAGGGCTCTAACTGGGCCTGCAGGCTCTGGGGTGAGGCTAGTGATGAGGCATTTGTAGTGTAGGGAGGGGTTCCAGAGTGGAGCCAAATGGTTTGGAGTGTGCGGGCAGGCTCAGGGCAGGAGATTGGGGTGAGAATGTGTATGGGATCTGGGTGAGAATTAGTGTGTAGGAAGAGGCTCAGCATTGAGGTGTGGGGTCCAGGAGCGAGCTAGGGTACTGGAGCAGGCTCAGACTTAGGGTTCTGGGTTGGAGTATGGGGTCTGGGAGGGAGTAAGAGTATGGGAAGGGGGTCAGGACTGAGGTGTGGGGCACTTACCTGGGGTAGCTCACCTTTGGTGTTGCTGGGGGGGGGGGACAGGTGACCCCATGCAGCTCACACTGTTCTATATTCATCTGCAGGCACCACCCCCTGCAGCTCCCATTGGCTGTGATTTCAAGCCAATAGGAGCTGTAGGGACAGAGACTCCAGACAAGGACAGTGAGTGGACAGAGCTTCCCTCTGGCACTCGCAGTGACGTGGCTCCAGCTGGGGGTGGGAAGAGCAGGAATGGCAGTGCACAGAGCTATTTGCCTCTTCCCCAAACCCCCGCTAGGAAGGGCTGGCTCAGAACACAGAGGCTTTTAGTGGCTACAGCCCAGAACTGGGGTGCAGGTACATACCCTAATAAGGTAATGCTGGGGGTATCACAGGGTTGCTAAGTAAAGAAGTCTACTGTGTTAAAAGTATAAGATGAGAGAAAAAGTAATATGGGGCCTCTACAGGGGAAGTGATCATCCACTGTTTGTTTTCAGTGAATCTCTGTCTGAACACTGCAGTGCCCAGCTCAGTAGCCTTGTTTAATCTTCACTTTTGCTGTTTCCAGGATATGATTTGTCCATTAACATTTCCCAGCTGTTCCTACATGAGAATTTACAGCTGCTGAGGTCTTGTTTCTTGTCATTTCCCTCCGATGCTGCACAATTTGATTATCCTCTGCAAAAAATATCTTGGTATAACTGCAGCTCCCCTCCATTGGTTATGTTTCTAGAAATGCTAATCCAAAACTTTCCCAACTCCTAGGCTTCTAACATTTTAAGGCCTCCCCATGCTCTTGTATACAGGAAAAATCTGTGTAAAAGAACAGAAAATCCCTGGACATCAGCTCACCGATTTCTTTCAGTTTTCCCATTTAAGGGCAATATTCCTCACAGACGAAGCCAGGGATTGTATCCTTCAGAATTGAGTACATGAAGGAGGTGTCTTTATCTCTAGGGATGTCAGTTTTGATTAGATGTATTCCTGGAGGTTTAATCGCATGATAGAACCTTTAATTTGGGATAATCCTGGAGGGGGCAGAACAACCCCACTTGTCTCTATATTGCTCTCTGCTGCCTTTAGCCCCAGCTACACTCAATGCCTCCTTCTCTGGAACTACCACCGGACTATAAAGATAGACTAAGGGAGGCATATGAAACTGGGGAAGCTATATGAGCACCTAAGATAGAGATATCAATAGATGTAGTGAAAATTCATGGTTATCACAAACCTAATGCTGGGAGCAGAGCAAGCAGCTGACAAGGACAGCGACATATTCAGAATGCTGATGCATTCCCATAATCTACAGCAGGTGTAAGTGCTTTTGAGGGCCCTCATTAGCTGGCATAAGTTAGAGCAATATAGAGAGTGCCTGAACTTGTGTCAGACACTAAGGCAGCCCCAGGGGCAGGGGCAGGAATGTAAAGTTGACATGGTTCAGTAAGACGGAATGACTGGAGCAAAAATGTGCTCCTCTCTATTTCTAGACAATAAGGAGATTTTCCTCCACAGTAGAACTATTCCAAACATGCTTGACAGGGATTTTACTGACTAAAACTAAAATAGCAAAATGTGGAGCCAGCAGGGTGCGGGTGGTGAAATCTGGCCTATGGTATTTATGGATCATACAAGACAAGTCATGTGTTTTGTGGGGTTGGTGACATGGAGGAAGTGACTTCAGAACTTATGCTGCCTGCCAGATTTCACTTCTCCTATCAATGCTGCTGGCCACTGACTATTATTCGCTGGTGAACTTCAAATCCATTGAGGAAAGCAAGCCAGACTGATTCCTTACCTCTAGGTGGACATGAAGGCACAGCCCATAATAAAGGGCAGTGCACAGCTATAAGACTTTCTTCCATAAGGAAGCGCAATAAGCTCCTGGAGTTCCAGGCAGAGACCTTGTGTGCCAGCTGTGACCTCCCTTTATGGGATACAGCTTGCTCCTCCTGCATGAGTGGCCAGCTCTACTGGACAGTGCATGGATGATTGGAGTAATGGATCTCCATCCTCCCTGCCTTTGGGGCACAGAGCAGGAGGGAGGGAGCCGTCCCTATGCTACTGTACGTGCAGGAACTGTAATTCTGTCTCCTGTTACCAAACAAGCAAGCGATGGGCTTGTCACATCCTCTCTGCCCACTGTACTTGTACAAGGGCCAGGAGGAATCTGGTCTGATTTTAGGCATTGTTCCTAATGTAGTTTTAATATAATTCCATCCCATATCTACTGTAAGAGATGACTACATGTTGTGTATAAAGACTCTGGATTGATCACCCAGCTACACAGACACATGTGGAAATTCACATTTCACTACAAAACACAAGCCTCTACTTCTCCAGCTTATAATACAGCTTATTAGCTCAGCCAGCAGACAGAACTGCTTATACATAACATCCAGTCCATAATCCTCCCAGCTATGAGCAATGATTCACATGCAATCAAGCCAATGCGTGACTTATTTCTTTCATCTAATACAGCATTTGCCTCTGAATACATGCTAGAGGAGCTGAGTACTCAGGAATCGAAGCCAATACTGAGGCACTCCTCTCAATCAATCTGTGTCCAGAGACCTATAAACACACTAGGAAAAGCCCATAGGATTTGTGCTTAAGATGATCAGCTCCAAAAACAACAAACTCCCACTAGTTAGCTCAGGAACCAGTTTATCTTATCCAATACAGGAACACTGGGAGTCAATCACATTTTCAAATGAAGGATGTGATAAAGTGAGCTGGAAACATGGTAGAAATACAAAAGGAAGTATTAAATAAGCCAGCAGTTATAATTACAGGTTATGTTCTGAATGCTAGGCAACTGGTACTTTTCAAAGAGTCACTCTCCTCCTCAGCTTAAATGAGATACATAATAAACTCAGAGATCATACATTTCAATCCCACAAAGGAACAGGATTTTTTCATCCTACCTAGTGCTCTCCAAATAAGACAGAAAATGATGGTAAAGCAAATATAAGACCAGCTCCACTCATGGTTGTCTCCAATGGTAGAGACCCCAAGAAAGATGAAGATAAGGGTATCACTAACACTGCTCCACATCTTCATAAAGTACTTGATTGTTGTGTGAGACTTCAAAGAAATGTTTGCCTCCACATAACGTTTCATGCCCATGGCACAAGCAATAATGCTAAGGAAAGAAAATAAAGCAATTAGACATGGTAGATAGACAAAAAATGTTTTATAGCCTTTCCAAGACAATGTAAGACTTGGTTTAGGGTACAGTGAAACTCACACTGAGTAGTAGTTTAATTCTCAAGTAATTCAATTGAAAATCAGTGAGACTACTCTATTTGATCAAGGGCATTTGTCTCTAGCGCTTAATTAATACATGCTAAAATATTACTTTTATTGTAAGCATATAGTGACATCTATAGTTAATATTACCCAATGCTTTCCATTATATGATCCTGTTTTCAGCTCCTTATAACTTTGCCAAACTTTAACCAATTAGGCTGAAAATTTCCACCCGGGGTGTCTGTCTCTGGCTGATGTTTTCTGCACAATTTCAGCAAAAAAGGTCCAGTTGTTTCTCAGAATGAGATTAGGGGAAATACATTCATTTGCCCATATTAAAGTATTCTTATAAATATTTTATTGAGAAGATCTAATACCTCTCCCTGGGCTACCTTATTTCTGGCATTTCCTACATTTTCAGTGTTTTACTTTGCAACTTGGCAACATTCTTTTAATGTAACATTTTAATATAATTATTAATATATGGAATATGTGACCTCTCCATCTTTCACTTCCTGTAATTTGTTTGTCACTAGCAGTGCAACACTAACAGATTCTAATCAAGACTTAACTTCAATTTTTGGAATAAAAAACTCATCAATATTAGAAACATATTAGGCCCGTTAGATGATAACCAAATTAATGTCCCTGGTATAGGACTATTCCCTATACACAATACAAATTGCTCCCTGTAGTACCCATTGTTATTTGTATTACCATGGTGCTTCAGGGTCCCAGTTATGGCTCATGCCCCTCTGTTCTAGGCTCTGTAGAAGTACGTAACAGGGAGATAGTGCCTGGCCTGAAGAGCTGCAGTGCAAATGAAAGACCCAAGACAATGCAGCAAACTGGTAGTAGGGAGAATAAGAAATGAGACAACACTGAAGAGACAGGAATTACAGAAGCAAATTCCAAATCAAAAGTAATTCAACTCACTCAATAGAGTTCACACAAGTATAAATTATACCAGAATCTGGCCTATAAAATGTTGATCCCTCAAAAGCAGAATAGCGAATTAAAAAAAAAAATCTCGAGAGCTTTTCCAGTGTTTGAGTGTATATCATGTCTTTTTAAAACTCCACCCCATGCAGCCCTGAAACCAGCTGTAACTCGCACATCTGTACGCCATGTAGGATCATGCATTCTCAGAGGCGCTGTGCTGAGAAGTAGCCTGTGATAAGGAGGACTGAGGAAACTGTCAAGCACAAAAATGTTCACCCAGATTCTACACTGTGCTATGAAGCTTTGGGAACTGTATTCTGGCCCTAAAAAACTGTCATAATCAGCCACAGGGAGATCACCCCAGTTTAGTGGGGCCTTCAGAATACAGAGACTTGAGGTAGCAGCTCATGTGCTGCTGGCATGAGGGGTTTGAAGAGGGCTTCTTCAAATCTGGCTGATCCATGGCTTCTGTGTCAGACTCTCGGGGCAATGGACAGACAGCACAGCACCCAGGAAGCCTGTTCTAAGCAGCACCAGAGACAGCCCAGTATGGGGGAAGCACATTACATCCCCATCTCCAGCCTGAATAGCACTCTACACTCTTTGGCCACAGCTGCGTTGCTGATCCCGTGAATCAGCTGAAGAACTACAAAGAGCTCAGCTCATACCAAAGAAATCTTACTGACCATGCCCTCTAGGCTGTGGGATGAACACAGAGCAGGACTTCAACTGGGCCACCGTACTCATGAGGAAATTAGAGATTGTCACTGCAGCAGTAACATTTTACCTCTTCCTGTACTGTTCTTACAAGGTTGTTTAAGAAGTGTAAATAACCAATTAAAAACTTTTACCCTTTAATTGTTCATAGATAATTGGTTCTCTAAACTACAGATACATGTGGGTTGCCTAATTCATCAGCTTTTCAAATCAATATAATTTCAACCTAGTGAACTCAGAAGGTCAAAGCAATTGAGGTTTTAAAGTGGGGGCTAATATTACTTGGGCAGAAACATTTTGTACTAAAGGTTGACGTACTGAATGCAAGACAAATATCAGTTTCTTAATTCTGGTCACTAGTGCTCGTTTGGCAACAACTCTCAGAAGCAAAGGGCCTGGTTTTCTTCTAATCTACATCAGTGTAACTCCTCTGAAGCTGTTAGCATTCCACTGAGATAAATCGGTGTGATCTACATAGGATCTAAGGGCATGTCTACCCTAGGAAATTATGTCAAAATAACTAAATTTGAAATAATAACTCCCAAAATAACAAAATCGAAATAGTTTGTCGCCATTAGGGGGAGCCTCGAAATTACTCTGAGGCAGGCTCCATTATTGTGAACGTGCTACTTCAACTTAGTGCCCCAAAAAGCACTGGGGAGTAATTACTTCAAATTATTCTGGAGAGGAGTTATTTCAAAATAGCAGCAGCAGAGCGTCCACACTAAGGCTATGTCTAGACTACATCCCTCTCTAGACAGAGGAATGAAAATGAGGCACTTCAAAAGTGCCCAATTCTCTTGTCACCAGCCTCCACCCTCCACTTCTACCAGTAAAAAACCATTAATTACAACACAGTTATTCCTGTTTTATGTTACTATTAGCAAGGGCAGAATGAAGCTCATTTTCTTGTGACCTTTCCTCCTCACCCCCCTTTGCCCCCCATCCACCGCTGGCTCAGCAACAGGTAATTAACAAACCCTGATAGACCCAGCTGTGTAGATATTTACAGAGCAAAACAATAAAGTTAAACTACAACAGCCATGTTTATTTCAAAACACCAAAAATACTGTATGGGCAAAATATTTTCAGGATCCTAACCTGGTATCACAGGCACGAGCATAATACAAAAAATGTGCTTGACCATATCTTTTTGAAAGGGTAGTTGAAAAGGCTTAGAGAACACAAATGAGCCTTAAGGCATCTTTGTACTTCTGATAGTTAATTCTTAAAGTATAACATTATTGGTAATCACATTTTCTTATGACAAGAATTGTCCAAGCAATCATGTTGATCCAGAAAAGAAAAGAAAATGGGCTCCATAATGGGTCCAGAACACTGTGACAGAAGAAAGCGCCATTAAGATTGAATGTCTTCTCTTTTCAGGCTGATTATTCAGCATATTTATTTCACTGTTCAGTCACATGATACTAAAACAGAGCCTTAGTTTACCTTTTCTCATGAACTATAATTTTTTAACAATACTGAAATATTGCTTTGTACTGGCCATTCTAGGAAACAAATGTCTGTAAAGTATAGATGATTCCTCTTTATATAAATCATAGTATCATTGGGTACGTCTAAACTACATGGCTCCGTCAATGGAGCCATGTAGATTTGTTTTTTTGGCAAAGGGAAATGAAGCCGCGATTTAAATAATCGCGGCTTCATTTACATTTACATGGCTGCCGCGCTGAGCCGACAAACAGCTGATCAGCTGTTTGTCGGCTCAGCGCGCTAGTCTGGACACTACCCTGTTGAAATGAAAGCCTTTTATCGACATCCCCGGTAAACCTCATCCTACGAGGCATAACGGGGATGTAGATAAAAGGCTTTCAGGTTGGCGCGGGAGCGTCCAGACTAGCGCGCTGAGCCGGCAAACAGCTGATCAGCTGTTTGTCGGCTCAGCGCTGCAGCCATGTAAATTTAAATGAAGCCGCAATTATTTAAATCGCGGCTTCATTTCCCTTTGCCTACAACCCTCATCTACATGGCTCCATCGATGGAGCCATTTAGTCTAGACACAGCCATTGATTTCAAAACAAATCATCCAGATTCTGCTGTATTATTTAGTAGGTGGATGTTTAATGTTTCATTTTCTTCTTATCAGTATAATCATTATTGGAGTTGTCTATAAGGCGAATATCTCTGGAATCTAGTTGCACTTTACAGTCACTAGGGAAATATTAAATATCTTTGCTTTTGTGACTGTCCACACTAGATGGCTCTGTTTCTTGAGTCAGGTTCAGAGACAGCAGATTGCAAACATTTCCAGGCAGATGGACTAGATGACCTTACACAGCCTTTTCCATCAATAAGGAGTTTGATTCTGATAAGATAAGATCTCTTTGTCCATTAGAAATAATAGGTCCAGTTTTGCATTTCTTCCTCAGACACAGATCTCACTGATGTCAATGGGAGTTTTGGTATCTTATTCAAGACTGAAGGATTTAGCCCATAGTTAATTATGTTCTTAAAGGCTAAAGTCAGATTCTTAACATTAAAAACTACTTAAATTACTACTTAAGGCTGTACTTAAAGACCCTAGATAGTTAGCTGCCTTTTGAAACTTGTAAAGGAGTTTTGTAAAGGTGTCTCCATTCCTAATATGAATCAGTCTCTTGAATCTTTTGTTAGACTGATACTGAAACTAATGTACAGAAGTGTTTTTGCAATATTTAAACAAAAATAATTTCTGGGTTTTATACATTGTTGTTAAAGGAGTCACATATTTTAACTCTAGTTCAGACATCAATATTTTGCATTTATCTTCTTGGCTATCAACCTCCAGTATTTCCAGACACATAATGTAGATACAGATAGCTCAACAAATGCCATGTTCCTCCTAAACAGCCTTATGACCTTTCAATATTGCCACTTCTCCATGCACTTTCAGTTATGGAAAAGATCATCTATTTCTATATGGTCAAATGCCTTTTCCACATCTAGAGAAGGTTTCTTCAGTGCCCCCTGCATTGGGATGATCAACTGCAAGTTGAACAACATGCATATATTTATCCTTCAGTTTTCCACTGACAGTCTCAGTGCTGCCAATCCCAAGCATTCAAAACTCACTAATTAAGCCCCCATATTCAAGAAATTGTCTTAAAAATCATTAGATTTTTTTAAATAAGAAATCTGGGGTTCTTTTATTTGGTTTCTGGTTTTTAGGGTTCATGCTTTCAAGATTTACCTACAATCATGGGAACCAGAAACATACTTTTTTAAAATAGCAACTAAGATTGACTCCAGGTGCTGGATCTTTAAAAAAATCCATTGAATGCCAAGAGACTTATAATGAAATCGCAACAGTTGGCAGGTACTTCCACTCATCAGGCTACCCGAGTGGAAGTACCTGCCAAAAAGCCCTAGCTAGGTCAGTATACACTACAATTTCAAACAGACAATCATTTGTTTATACAGCTCTGTATACTAAACACTGAAATGTAAGTACAATATTTATACTCCAATTGATTTATGTTATAACTATATGTTAAAAATGAGAAAGTAAGTATTTTTTCAGTAATAGTGTTCTTTGGTATTTTATGTCAGATTTTGTAAGTTTTTAAGTAAGGTGAATCTTGGTAGTACACAAAACAAATCAGACTTTTGAAAGAGGTACAGTTGTCTGGAAAGTTTGAGAGTCACTGGTCTACATAAACAACTTAATGCACAGCATGACAGTGCCCTAAAGAAATCAAACCCCCAAAGTGCATCACCCCACCACATAGCCACGCCCATAGTTGCACTCATCCTAGGTCATAAGCAGCAGAGCTGACAGCCTCCTCAGGTCCCTGGGCAGTGGGGGGGGGGGGGGGGGGGGAGGGACAGCTCCGCTCTCCTGGAAGGGTCAGGGCTAAGGACAGAAGGGACAGGGCTGAGGACTAACCAGAGCACTATGTGCACAGCCTATCACTCCAGTGGCAATTTAAAGGGCCTGGGGCTCCGGCCGCCACTGCTATCTCAGCCCCATACCCCTTTGAATTGCCTGGCCCCAGGGCAATTGCCACCTCTCCTCCCCACCCCAGTCAGAGGACCTGGCTACCAGCTAGCCTTTGCACTCAGTTATGCCACTGAAATCAGGCATAACTTCACTGAGAATGATTCTGAATTTACATCAGTTTAGCTAAGAAATGAATCTGGCCCCTGACATCAAGGTCAGAGTGTGTGTGTGCATGTGCATTGTGTGCACACGAGCGCGCCTGTCTGTCTGTTCATCCATCTGAAGTCAAACTGGTAAGGAGTCATCACACACATTGACACTTCATAATCTAAATGCAGGGGAAACTGGTGATAACAGATACCACTGTGTGGCATCAGTTGGCAAATGTGTTTTGTGATACTTACAGGATGTGAAAGCTTATCTGTGAATTGAGTTGATCTAGAAAAACTACGCCAAAACGCAAGGAACCAAATCTTGCCCTGGATAGACTAGGTCACTCTAGGAGAAGAAGATGGTGGTGAGAAATGATCCAGTCACCTGTGCAATAATAGCGCAAGATACCAAACACTCAGTGGAGTGCTATAGGCCTGGCTATTGTGCATTCAAGCTCTAAGGGCTGTAGCTCAATGGGCTGCTGGCCAGAGAGGCAGCTAGGTCTTCACCAGGTACCACATATGCTAGAGTGCACACAAAGTGGAGGAAGATGTGCAGTCAGAGAAGCAGTATGCAACCTACCACATAGTCATCCCAATCACCATGAGCAATCCTGCCTTCCTAATATTACCATCAAAAAACAAAGGCAGGGTATAGACCTAAATAAGCTATTCAGTAGGGATGGGCAAATCACTGGGGATCGAGTTAGAATGGATTCTAGCCCAAAACTTAGATCAAATCTAAATTTTGCTGATTTCCAAAGAGTCAAATCAACTATTTAGTGTACATCTTCACATCCTGGTATTGATTGGGACTCAAATTAGAAGTAACAAAATACAGCAAGAAAGCCTGTTCTGGCTTGACCAAAACTCAAAGCATCAGAAGTCTCACACATATTCACTGTGCAAATTTTCCAGACCCAAGACACTAAACCAAGCTTGAATAAACATCCAGACATTTCGATGCCTGACTGAACTGATGAATCTTTTGACATATGTCCAGAAATATTTATGACTTCCAGTTTAAAAATACACAAGTTGTTCCACTCTCTACACCCTGAAACTTTTTGTTTTAAACTTAAGTCCTCTAGCATTTCAAACCATTTAAAGTCAGATGCCATCTGTTCTGTGGGACACTGCTAAGGTCTTTTCTTTATCTTTCAAATCCTCAGATAATGTGAGCGTATTTGAATGCATATAATCATTTATGTGTAACTATATAACAGGGCTCATGATACCATCTACATGTTTTGTTAGTCTTTAAGTTGCTACTAGACTATTTGTTGGTTTTTAAGTTTTTACATGCAGTATAGTTATCGCCCAGAACTATTTCAAAGCCTTTTCCATGTTTTTGTTTTGCTTGGTACATAGATGCTTATCATGCATCTCAGACTAAGCAATGCTGATGTAACCCTGACTGACTGTTTGGAATATAGCCAAAAGCATTAATTGCATCAATAAGGAAACCTCTGTGTATACTTACGCTACAATACCAGAGAGATGAAACATTTCTGCAGTGAGATAGGATAGGTAACTGTACAGGAAGACAAAGAGGGGTTCAATTACACGGATATTCTTGGTAAATCGTGTGGTAAAGGCAGCAATCATCCCGAATAAAAGGCCTACCAATACCCCTCCTATTCCAACCACAAAAAATTTCCCAATTCCTGCAAATACATCCACGGTTTTGATTGTTGACATTTCACAAAAGGATCTAAACAGCTTGTACAGCACCTAAAGGGAGATGGGGACAAAAGGAAAAAGAGAAAAAAACAAACATTAGCTAGAGATGACAGCAGACAATGAAATATCATTTCACCACTTGTGCCTATATGGTGAAATACTTCTCTAGTTTTGTGACAATGACAGCCTGTTTTTTTACCAATAGGTTTTGCCTCATAAGTACACAAATACCCAATGAAAACAAAACAACTTATTGTATCAACATCAATGGGCTTTGACACAGAGCCTGAATAATCCTGAAGTGCGGCACTTTGCAGGATGTTGGACTTAAATATTTTCCTATAAGTTCTGGCTGGTGATTAAAATGGACAATTTCATTCTATTCTACAATCCAAATTTGATGTAGATTTTTTTATTCTCCCTCCCTGATTTTTTATTCTCCCTCTTCTTTACAGGGAAGATAAATTGTTGAGAAATGGACCTTAAATTTGTGTTTTCCTATAATTCTTCTATATAAACGAGAACAGTATGTAGTATAAAAGATACTGTGATAGGCAATGCCTGACTCCAGCTGCAGAATCTTATTTTGAACCCACCAGAAGAAATTGATATTACTGAGTCAGCATATTATGTCCAATCCTCAATGCCCAAACCTCACACAAAACAAAAGACTGGGCACCTTAGAAATATTAGAGACACTTTAGATAAACTTTATTTATTTATTACAATAATTTATTGAGTGCTGATAGTCTGCTCAGCATTGTACAAACTAGGGATGAAATAATGTAGTCTATTAACTGATTAACCGATAAGCAAAAGTTTATAGGTTAATGCTACAGCCACACTCATTTCCCTCTCCTCCCCTCCCCCCACCACCAATAAATTTTTTAGCAGTCTGGCCACCAGCCCAGCTCAGTCCTAGCTTGCACTAGATCTGGGAGTTCAGACATGCCCCCTAGACAGGGGCTGATGGCACCCCACGCTGCTGCCTCTCTATCTGAGGCAACAGCACAGGGCGACAGGCAGCCAGTCCGCGAGGGGAGCTGGTTTTTAAACTGGCTCCCCTTGCAGACCAGCTCCCTCCTGGCATCCCACGTTGCTGCCTCTGATACAGAGGCAGCAGTGTGGAGTGGAAGGGGAATCCTTGGGAGGGGGCCAGATCACACTGGCTGCTGGCTCTACCACCAGGGACTATAGACTAGTCAAATAACCGATAAGAATTCATGAGGTTACTTGACTATTCAGTTAACTGATATTTAACATTCCTAGTGTAAACTACACATATTGGACATTTCCCCTCTCACAGATCTCACTATTCCAGGGCTCAACTGTGCAATCTTTACCCACCCTGGTGAACACTGAAATCAGTGGGACTGCTCTTGTGTAATAGCTCATCACTGTTTAAATGCTCACTGTTATGTGAACCCTCTGTGCTTTCCCGGGATCCGTCAGCAGATCTCTCCCAGCCGCAGGGCTCCCCTGCTGCACCCCCTCTCCTCTGCTGCCAGGGCTCCATGGCTTTGGGGCCACCAGGGCTCTGCTGCCCCAGAGCCATTGAGGCTCCATCACCTTAGGGATGCAGGGGCCACTGCTTCAGCTCCACTCCCTGCCGCTTGGCTCCTAGAGCTCTGTGGTCCAGGGGCTCTCTGGTCCAGCACCATCCATGGTTCTGCTGGACCAAAGAGTACCAGACCTCAGAGGATTGGGGTTTAGTTCACAGCAGAAAAAAAAATGAGAAAGGTGAATTCTAAAACATACCTGTTCCTATTATGACACTGCAGCAAGTGACAATAACAATACTTTAAACAATTATAGGGCCTGCAAGGTGCTGAGCTGGCTCCAAAGAACACTTCATAGATCCACAGTTTTTAAGGCCTGAGGGACCATTACGACCACAGTCTGACCTCCTGCATAATACATCTCTGAGATGGGCTGATTTCAATGGGAGCTGAGGCCACTCAGCACCAGATTTATGTTTTCTTATGTCACCAATAATTACAGCCACAGTATATTTTTGCTTCAGTTCTTTCAATATAGTTTGTTGACTGGAAAGATCCCACTTGCAAAATCTAATTCCCATATTGATTATATTTCTGAAACAAAACCTGTTAGGCTTCTCCGCAAATTTTTTTTTTTCTCTCATATCTTTAGTGTCTTCAAGTGTCTATATTAACTGGAGGAGGAAGTTACTGAGAAAAGATTGTAAATATTATATTGTTAAATGTGTGTTTAGAACTGATCCTATTCTATAACCCTTTGCACTGCAGACAGTTAATGAGAAATCGCTATAAAAATCAATGGGCCACATTCCATGGACCTTTTCTATACTAGAAAAACGTACACTACTCTAATCATGACTGCTTCCCTATAAGGTAGAGAAGTGCTATTGTCCCCATTATACAGCTGGGGAGCTAAGGAACAGCAAGTTAAGGGACTTGCCCAAAATCATACAGGAAGTCTTTGACAGGACAGGGAATTTAATGAGGGTTTCTTGAGTCCCAGACTAGCACTAGGGACCATCCTTCCTCTATGCACTAAATACAAACCTAAGGAATAGTACTTACAACTGAGACAGCATCATTTAGGAGCGATTCTCCAAAAACCAAAATGTGAAGCTTTTCATTGACATGTATCTCTTCAAACACAGATAACACCGCTACGGGATCCACTGCAGCAATCAGACTGCCAAACAAGAGATTATGGAGCAACGATATATCTTGCAGGTGAAAGGATTTCACTTGGCATATCCCATACAGTGAGAAGCCAATCCCAAACACATTCCATATAGTTCCCACTACTGCATACAGAAGAATAGTCCCAATGTTCTCAAAAAAGGGACGGCTGGGCATAAAATAACCTGCATCAAGGACTATAGGTGGCAGTAAATAAAGAAAGAAGATATCGCTGTCCATGACCGGTGGGGACTTGTCATTTAAGCCATAGATGATTCCTCCCATGATGAGTCCCACAAATATCAATAAGCAGCTTTCAGGCACAACCGACGGCAGCTTGTTATACAGATGAAATGCTGGTGAAGGATAGAGAGATGACATCATTATCCAGAATCAACATAATACGCTGATATAATCATTTCATTACATTTTTCTAAAATACAAAAGAGAAATCAATCCACTTTGTAACTTTTTAGCAGCAGGTATTGTGAGGTGCGAACAGATGCTGTTAATAATAATAAATGATAATAATAATTTTCCAGCTGAAAAGTTACAGACTTAATACCAGTAGGAATCTTTAGGTGAGCATGAAGTAAATTTTTAAAATGCTTTAAATGTTGGTAAAATGCGAAGTTGATGAATAAATAGCATGCTTTAAAAAACTTAAAAAACCACAAATGATCCTGCAACACATTAGAGACTAACAAAACATGTAGATGGTATCACGAGTTTTAGTTGGCACAACTCACTTCTTCAGGAGCTACAGGACTATTGGTAGTTTTTTAAGTTTATTAAGTAAGGGTACATCTACACTAGCCCCCTAGATCGATATAGGGAGCAGGGGCAGCCCGTCCATATAGGTGAACTAGGCAGTCGCCTAGGTCGCCAAGTTAAATGGGGCGCCAAATGGTGGCGCAAAATCATTACGGGGTTTGGAGGTGGGGGCGCCGATTGCATGGTTCGCCTAGGGCACCAGTTGCTGGCAGGTAGTCTAGGGCCCTCCCTGCTAAGGAGGCTAATGTGGGTGACCGAAATTGCAAATCAAGCCTGGGATTTAAATATCCCGTGCTTGATTTACATGTTCCCGGCCGGCCACCATTTTAGAAATTGAGTAGCCCAAAGTAACTGCCTGCGTCTACACGCTGCAGTGAAATGGGATTCCAATTTAAAGCCCTAACTCAAATTAGTTGGTATTGCTCCTTCAATGAGGTTTACCAGCTAATTCGATTTAGGGGCTTTAAATCAGAATCCCGTTTCACTGCCGCATTTAGACACGGGCAGTTACTTCGGGCTAGTCAATTTCTAAAATGGTGACCGGCCAGGAACATGCAAATCAAGCGTGGTATATTTAAATCCCGGGCTTGATTTGCAATTTCGGTCACCCTCAGTCGCCTCCCTAGATCGATTTAGGGGGCTAGTGTAGACGTACCCTTACAGACTAACACAGCTACCCCTTTAAAGCTTTTTAGCATGCTATAGCACCTTTCATCCAGGAAGATCCCAAAGTGCTTCATAGATGTATATACTCTACTGAAATACAGCCAAATTTTGGGTGAAACCAGCCATCTCATTACATCACATCACTAGACAACCTTCTTAAAGGGAAGGTGAAGAATAGCATAGATCTACTTTGCACAGATCTAATCTAGAGAGATATTCCTACAACACAAGTCATGAAATGACAAACGGAAATAGACCAAACTCAAATGGAAAAACAAGAATTTTTTTTTTATCAAACATTTGTATTGATTGTTGGTATTACCAGAACTGGGCTCCTAGAGTACTAGGTGGTGTAGAAACATAAAACATAAGACTGTCTCTGCTCCAAAGACCTTACAATGTAAATAGGCATCAGATATTTCATATTTCTGAATAATTGCCTTAGGTTAAGGGGCTTCTGCAGTACTAATGAAGGGAGGGTGAATGGTGTTCGTAGCCTGTATTCATCATTTCCCTTCTGTCACTATATTAGCCTTTTGCCTAAAGTATTCATGGAGATGGGCTGGATCTTTGCTCCGCTCCTTATTCGTAACTCCACTGATATCAATGGGAGATCCATGTGCAGAAATGTGAAAGCAGGCACATAGTGAAGGATTATTATTCCCATTTGTAATTTGTTATTCCAGTTATATAACTGCACAATTCCAACTCCCATTATCCTTACAGGATCTCCTCTCTCCTAGATACAAGTGCACAGTTCTTAAGTTCTCCATGCATAGACTTCAGATAGCTTTGGAAAGTCACTGCCATTTGCACATGTAGTACTACAACCTAACAAGCAATTGTGTGGAGGGTTTTTTTTTCCATTTGAAAACATGGCAAATCAGTGTACAGTATGTGCAAAGAAACAATCAGACCAGGGGGCTCTTTACTTTGACAGCCTGTCTACAAGTAGCCCGACCTGATGCTCCAGAGATGAGAGGCTTTCCGTTTAAGCAGCTCAATGCCTCAGTGAAAAGACCTTGTTCTCTTCTAGCTAGCCCAAGATTTAAAAAATACTCTTGATAATCCACTTCCCACTGGAGCTTCCCCAGGTTATGAGAAGCTGGCTGGGAAGTGCACGTGTTGACAGACTTTTCTTATCCAAGGCATTTCAGTCAGACATTGGGCAGGATGGAGCACTCAGAGCCCTGGTCTATACTAGGGAGTTATTTCGAAATAACCCCCCTTATTTCAAAATAACAAGCGGAGCGTCCACACTACCAACCTCGTTATTTTGAAATAACAGGCTTCTTATTTTGACATCTGTACTCCTGCTTTTCTCAGGGAATAATGCTTATTTCAAAATAGTTGTTTTGAAATAGTGTTAGTGTGAATTCCCTGCTGCTGTTCTTTCAAAATAACTACTCCCCGGAGTAACTCAAAGTAATTACTCCTCAGTGCTTCCTGGGGCTTTAAGTCAAAGTAGCACATCCACAATAATGGAGCCTGCCTCGGACCAATTTTGAGGCTCCTCTGTAGTGTGGACACGCTATTTTGATTTTGTTATTTTGGGAGTGGATTATTTCGAATTTAGTTATTTTGAAATAACTTCTAAGTGTAGACATGCCCAGAGAGACTCTTGCTTAGGAATGGGAAGGGTTTTAGGCAAGGGCTTTCTACCCTAGCTGGGGCTTAGTGATAACATGTTCAATGCAGGGAACTAGTTCTCAGAATATCCCTCCCCTGTCTGAGCCCCCACCTCCTCCTTCTCCTGCTGCAGCCCAGAAGAAACCTGGCTCCTTACCTATTTTGGCCAGAGAAGCTAGCATGATCCAAAGCGTTATTTCAAAGGGAACCTGCACATGCTGATAATCCAGGGAGAAGAAGACTGTGTGCTCGGAGGATTCATTATTGTGGGTTTCCTGGGACTCCCAGCTGGCATTCTCTGGGCCAGTGTCGTCGGGGGGCAGCAGCAACGGTCCCTGGAGGGCACAGACCACAGGAGCACCCAGCAGCAAGCACAGGCAAGTGCCCAGCATCCATCTTGCTGCAGCCTCTGATGCCAGCCTCTTCCTCTCCATGTGCCCCGGGATCTGTCTGCCCTGGCAAGTTGGGGCTGGCTACTGCCCAGCTCCGGGCTGCTGCTGCTGCTGCTGCTTCTGCTCTGGCCTGAGTGGCTCCTGCCTAACAGGACTGGCAGAACGCAGCCTACCCTCCGTGCGTGGGTGTGCATGCAAGCAGGAGTCACTCAGCAGCCCAGCCAATCTCGGGGTTTGCACACAGAGAAAGTCTCGCACTCAGCCGCAAGGTACTTAGTGTCTGCTTCCAGGAAAGCCTTGCAAACATCTGACAAAGTGGTTTTTACCCATGAAAGCTTATGCTCCAAAAAATCTGTTAGTCTTTAAGGTGCCATAGGACTTCTTGTTGTTTTTGCAGATATAGACTAATGTGGCTACCTCTCTGAAACTCCTAGTGTGTGTGTGTCTGTGCATGTATGGGGAGAGGGAGAGAGAAAAGCTGAATCCTTAATGTTTTTAGTTTAAGACACACAAATTCTGCTGCTTAACTGGAGAGCAAGTCTAACTGCTCCTTCTGCACCCTAAAACCCCAGATCCTGAGGCAACAGCAAAACTGGATCCTCCAGGACCCTCTGTGGAAGCCCTAGAATTAGGTGGCTAGGGCCTCAAGCCAGCCACCTCCAAATGGAATTAGCTAGTTTCCAATACCAGCCCCCCCCCCCAAGTCTAGTTCCTCCACAGATTGCTGGTGTAGATGATGCCTCTGCCCAATGCATCTTCTCTTTGGTAAACCAGAGAGTTTGGCAAAGCACAGTATCCACCAAAAATAACTACAGCCAACTGATACAATCACTTAACAAAGCATGAAGCTGGAAGGACTAGGATGGAGGCTATCTCAATAATGAATATAAATTACAGCACTAGCTTATTAACGCCTCTGTCTGGAGCAGAAGAGAGAGAGATTTTTTCTGTGTTTCTTTTTATGCAAAGCACTCAGCTACCACAGGGATGAGAGGTGGGGGCATAGAAACTAAAGGGGAGGAGAGAGAGAGAGAGATGTCATTTAAATACCGTCCCTGAACTATGGTTATTGATTTCTTGGCCATTTCTTTTCAGAACAGTGCCTTCAGCTGCAGCAGCCACTGTGGCCACAGAGAAGGATCAGGAATTGGAATCTACTGACTTCAAGGGCTACTCTCCCACCCACTTTGGGAGGCAGTTTATTTGTTTGAGACATTATCAGACACATTAATAATGTGCAGGGTGAAACAAAGAAGGTCAAATTCTGCCATGGTTTAGTTTCATGAAAATTAGGAATGTTTCACCAGGGATAAATTTAGCCCACACATCACAATTAAAATCAGGGAGCCCCAGGCTGCTACTGGTCTAATCGATGACCCATTTTTTTCCTTCAGTTGCCCAAAGGACACCAAACCTGAGCTGCTAATGACATATTGGTGATCCATTTTTTCTGTAATGGAGAGCTGGATAGGAAACCAAAATCATACATGTATGTACCCTTTGTTTGTCAGTGGCACACCATGTCCTAATTTCTGACATTATTTTGAAAGGCAGAATAATAGGAATCTTGGGAAGCAGCGATACATTCTGAAAGCTTTCCTCCTTCCCCGTTTAACATGATTGTCTGCATTAATACTGAGCCTTGCTTTCCTGACTTCTGAGCAAATTGAGATTTCAAGAGTTTTGGCAAAATATTCTCCTTTGTTCAGAAAAAAATGACAGGAAGGAATCCTGGAGCAGGGAAACCCTATTGGGTTCCCTTTGTGCATTTCCCCATCATCATGCCTTGGAGTGGGGAATAAGGCTCATCACACTTTGGAATATATGTGGGTTAAGCATATGTGTACTGTTCCTTTAAATATTGAACAGGAAGTTTGGTGGTAGGGGGCTGAATTGATCTAGGCAGAAGCTTTACAGTGAAACTAAAAAGAGGCAGAAGAGTAAAGAACATGCGAATAAATGTCCTTGTTCAGTGTCGGAAGAAAGTGACCCTGTGATCATTTATATTTTTTCACATGACATGGGATGTTTTGCCTCCAGAATCCACCGAGTCTGTGATAACTCTAGGAGTAGGGTACCCCTAAGTAAAATGAGACACCAGCCTGTGTGGGGCGGGCTTGAGCTACCTGCTCTTGCCACTCGCCTGAGCCCTGAACCTCTTGGGGCTGTGGCTGAGTACCTGAACCCTGCTCTGCTTGTGGCTGGGGCTGACACCCAGAGGCTGGAGCTGGGTCTGACTGCCTAAGTTCCATGCTGCCCGGGGCTGACAGCCCAAGCCCTGCCACCCAATGCCTTGCATTGCCACTGAGCCCCAAATGTTCTTCTGAGCCCCTTCCTGGAATGCATCCCACTTTTTGGGGAAAAGAGGAGGTTACCTTTAGCAGTGACTAACGCTCTTCGAGATGAGCATCCCTGTGGGTGCTCCCCAGCAGGTGTTGGTACATCCCAGCACCACAGACCGGATTGTTCACAGCATTGCCTAGGGGGGCCATGCATGCACAGCGAGCAGGGCACGTGGCACCGCGCGGCACAGCCCCCTTCCCCTCAGTTCCTTCTCTACCCAGAAACCCAGCCTGATCCAGGTCTCCAAAGTAGAGGGAAGAAAAGGGAGAATAGTGGAGCACCCACACGGATGCTCATCTCGATGAACATCAGATACTGCTAAAGGTGAATAGCCTTCTCTTTGAGAGAGTGAGACGTCCCTGTGGGTGCTCCCCAGCAGGTAACTGCAAAACAATATGTCCTAAGGAGGTAGGGACTTCAGATCTGGCAGGAAAGCTGTAGATAGCACCGCTTTAGCAACCCTACTTGAGGACAGAGGTCCATGAGAAAGTGCGCAGTGTTTGGCAAATGTTTGATTAGAAACCCATGTGGCCAGAGCACATATGTCCTTGAGAGGAATCTTGCAGAGACAAGCCACAACCGTGTGCATGGCTCTGGAGGAATGGGCCCGTATTGAGGTGGGTGGCCTTAGGCGATTGTACTGGTAGCACATGCTGATGAAGTCAGAGATCCAATGTGATAATTTTTGAGACGATATCTGTGGTCCTTTGTTGCATTCTGGTATAGATATAAATCTTTGGGCGAAGATCCAAAAGGCCTCGTTCTGTGAATGTAAAAGGAGAGCCCTGTGGACATCCAGGGTATGCCTTTAAAGTATTGGCATGAGGTCTGGGAAAAGATACAGGTGAGTGAATGGTCTAGTTTATGTGAAATGAAGAGTGTACTTTGGGGAGGAACTTTGGATGGGTATATAGTGTGACTTTATCCTTAAAAAGGGGGGATCTTCCATCAAGGCAGCCATCTCTCCCACTCAGATATAATTGTCAGATGTAATATGTCAGATGTAATTGTCACTAAAATCCAGTTTTCATTGATAGATGGAGAAGCTAATGGCGCAATGGGCTCAAATGTAGGCTTGGGGAGAGAGTTGAGGACCAAATGTGGGTCCCATGGCTCATTCGGCAGGGTTATGTCCAGATGGAGGCCTTTCATAAAACACTTTGTCAACAGATGTGCGAAGATTGTGGTATCATCAATTTTTGTATGGAATGTTGTTATAGCTGCCGGGTACACCTTGATGGAGCTGATAGAGAGGTTCAACTGCTTTAATTGCAGGAGGCAATCAAGGATTACAGGTAATGGGGCAGTCATAGGAGAAATGTTGTGAGGGAGAGCCCAATGTATGAAACATGACCATTTGTCAGAGTACATTTTTCACGTTGAGGCTGCTCTGCTATGTAAGAGTACATTGCGCACCTGCTCAGAGCACTGTAACTTTATGCTTGAGCACCATCCAGGTACCAAGCTTTCAGGTGGAACCTGAGGTACCATGGGTGTTGGATCTGTAGCCTGGATTGGTATAGCAGCCTGGGATTGCATGGCAGGGAGATTGGCGGAAATAGGGCCATTCTCATGAGGAAAGGGAACCTCAACTGTCTGGGCCTGCATGGAGCTATGAGAATGACTCTTGCCCCATCCCTCCTTATCTTGAGTATTGTGCGGTTGAGGAGGAGAATGGGAGAAGGTGAGGCATAAAGGAAGGGGTGACTCCACTTGATGGTAAGAGCATCCCCAAGAGAGCCTTTGCCTATTCCAGCTCTGGAGCAGTATAAAGGGCACTTTTTTGGCACTTGTGACAAAAAGGTCTATTAGCGGATATCCCCCATTGACGGAAAATTGTTGCTAATGTCTCCTGGTATCTGCCACTTGTGCCTCTGAGGTAGGGCTCTACTCAGTGCATCGGCAGTGGTGTTTAAGCCACCTGAGGTAGCATGCAATTATGGTAATGCTATGCATGCAACACCAATTCCACAGGGCAATAGCCTCTGTAAGAGAGCATGGGAATGGGCACCGTGCTATCTGTTTAAACGTGCTGCTGACATTGTCGGCATGTATTGGAGCATGCAGTTTGTGGACCAGGTCCCTGATTTTTGTGAATCTGTCGAGGAGCAAGGAGACTATCACTGTCCTTGAGTCAAATTGTGCCCCTATAAACTATATGGATTGTACTGGTGTGAGCACTGACTTTGTTTCATTTATTACTAGACCCAAAGAATGGAAACAAATCATAACTATATGGGTATTGTGACAGGAATGTACTTCTGATTTCTACTTGATCAGGCAGTCATTGAGATAGGGGGAAATGATGATATTGACTTTCCTTAGGTAGGCAGTGACTACAGCAAGCATCTTGGAGAAAACCCTTGGTGCCATTGAGAGTCCAATGGTAGGACTGTGTACTGGGAGTGGTGTGTACCTACAACAAAGCAGAGAAAGTACTTGTGAGCAGGATGAATGGAGACATGAAAATAAGCTTCCTGTAAGTCGAGAGACAGAAACCAGTTGCCCAGCTCCAAAGCAGCAATGATGGTGGCCATTGTACCACCGTGAACTTTTGCCTTTTTACGTATTTGTTGAAAGCTTTAAGGTCTAGAATGGGGCACCATCCTCCATTCTTCTGAGTAAGGAAGTAGTGTGAGTAAAAACCACTCCCCTCATATCCCAGTGGGACTGCTTCTATAGAGACCAAACGGAGGAGATGGTCAACCTCCTGTTGTAAAATCTCATTGTGAGAGTGGACCCTGATAGGGATGTTAGCAAGTAGTTGACTAAAGTATCAAGTACACACTTCCCCCCTGCTTGCTGCCTCTATGACAGGCAGCAAGGAGGATGGAGGTGGGGGTGGGGGAACAGTAGCCGGTTCTGGGGGCAGGCAGCAGGGGAGCTAGGGAAAGCTGCCTGTAGCGGCACCCAGCCAGTAATCCAGGAAATACAGGACATTGCACATGTCTGGTATTTTCTGGATTATTTTACTGCACAGAGGGCCCAAAAATTGGACTGTCCAGTAGAATACCGGACACCTGGCAACCCTAGCCACGAACAGGGGCTTCTGGACTCGGCATGAGCCAGGACTGAGCAGTCCCAACTTACGCTGGTTTGGGTCATTTTAAAATGCAGAGCCGCAGTGCAGGTGGCTCCCAGAGCTGGCATATGCCGAGACTGCTCAGTCCCAGCTCGAGCCGGCTCATGGAGCTACCTCCACTGCAGCTCTGCAGAGTGGTCCTTATCAACTAATCATGTAGTTGATACAAATTGTGTACTGTTTCTCTAAATATTAAACAGGAAGTAGGAGTCAGGAGATACTGCAGGGCATACACAGAGCTCCACATAGCGAGCCATGACCTTGGCACATCCCCCAAGCACACAGCAGGTCTCAGGTGATTCATATGTGGGGGAAAACCTTCTTCCTGTGACAGATCAAGGTGGGGAAAAGCCCGTGAGGGAAACACCACAGACTTTTCGTTTCCCCTACACACTTTTTGACTTGGAGGGGTGTCTATGACAGCCATAGCAAGAGTGGTAAAGCGTAATCACCACGGTGCCATTGTTCACCAAACATCTCTCTGATAACAAACATGTATTCTCACAGCAAACCTGTGTAATGATTAATTTTGCCCCTTTTACAGAAATGTAAACTGAGGCACAGACAATAAAAAGAGACCTCACCCAGTAAGGCAGAGGCAGAAGTAGGAACAGAACAAACAGACTTGACTGCCGGTCATGCTTTGCCTTATGAGGTAATCTCTAACCAGCAGAAGCTTTTGGTTCTGAAAGGTGGATTTGGAACACGTGGTCTGTTTTTAGAGACCCAGGTAAAAAGAGCTTTGTGAAACAAAAGGATCCCTTTCGATTTTGCTACATTAGAAAATGCAAGAGTCATTTTTTCCAGTTGCACTCTTATTCACCCTAAGCAAAAACAGAAAGGTTTGCATAACAGGGAAGGGGAGAGCTGCAGAACAGAGCTCAATACTGCTTTCTGCAAAATGTTTTGCCAGCTAAATCAATGCCTATTTAATCAATCACAGCAAACAAAAATAGAAGTTAGAATAGGGAAGGTGTGGAGGGAAATATCAGAGGGAAATAATGTTAACATTTACTTGGCTACTTAAAAATAACAAATTATTTAGGCCAAAAGTTTAATACCAGAATCTTGAGGTGTGGGCACAAATTGCAGAGTGTGATTGCTTCACAACTTATACATTTAGAATGACCTAAACTGCACACTAAAAATCTGCCTGTCTGAATAACACAAAGTGTACTGTGGGAAAAAATCATAACTGAGAAAAGAAAGTTAAACACTTTTTGGCAGTATCCCCTGGAGTTTTGCATGAATTTGCTTCACTTGTAATTCTCAGACTGCATGAGATCATGGCCTTGATCCTGCACTGAACTCCAAATAGGCCCACATGAATCCCCCCTCCCATAACTGCCCCTTTGGGGTTTCTGTGTGCAATTAGGTCCTGATCTTGCAAAGGCTGGCACTTGCACTTAACTTTTCATGTTGATATCCTCTGTCAAATCACTGGTTTACTTTGGCAAAGCATCTGGAGATATAATGAAAGGCTCTTCATAACATACAATTTTGGGTATGATCTTAGTGGCCCTTTGTGAGTCTTAGAACTTATTTTAGCATTTCATTAAGATGACGGGTTTTGGGGTTGTTTTTTTAAAAATATTCTATTTTCAAGTTTGATACAAAACAGCCTATCAATTCTCTTGAGAATTCAACTTTTCAGTCTCACCTTTTATTGTGAATAAAGTCCGTCTGATTTTTTTTAATCTGCAATATGTATATATTTATCCCTCTTGTTTTAATGAGTATTGAACATATTGAACAATTTTTAATGTGGGTGTCATTTTGTAATATATTTATAGAAGTGCTTTTACTTTTTCTGATGCCATATTTTTTTCCCTAGATTCATAGGGTTCCAGGTCCAGATTCTAATCCTTTTACTTGCCAGTACTTTGCTCCACAGGCAACTCTACTGAAATTAAATAGCATTACTAGAAGAGTAAAGGACTTTTAATATGAGTATCAGAATCTGGGCTCATGCAATCAAATGTTTGTTAAATTAATCATTTTATCAGCTTTTATATAACATTCCTTAATTTCATTAGTGCCAGCTTCTTCTTATTCCTTACTTTTACAGTAAAGAAAAGAATAGGGGGAGACTTCAGAATTTATCCTTTCTGGCTCTTCGTTCTGCTGTTCTGGTAATTCACTGCCTTTAAGTACAGTATTAGGCACAGCTGGGCATATAACACATAACTTCAATTCTTCACTATGTTTATATACACAGCATGTAATGAAATATAAACAGCCTAAGCTACACCATATAATTTACATCAGCTACTGAAATTCATGCATCATATAATTTTGAGTAAAGCAGATATGGTATACATGGAAATGAGTTCAATAATGTGCCTTTTACCTATGCTCCTGGGGCATTCAGATCCAGAAAGCACTTAAACATGTGCTTAATTTTAAGCACATGAGCAGCGCCACAGTAGTCAATGGAATTACTCACATACTTATAGATAGGCACATGCTTCTGTGCTTTGTTGGATCATGGCATTATTACTCAGATGGAGAAATGTGAACCTCCATTTAGGTAGCTATATTTATAGTAGCCAACAGAAGTAAAATGCATGGCTTCTGTTTTCACTTATATTCCTTCTTTCTGTTATATTGGGCCCAAAATTCATTTTTAGTTGGGAAATGATCCATCTGCCTCTCAAGCCAGAAGTGCTAAAGTAAAGCAGCAAAACAAAACGTCCTTAAACTTTGCCTGTGGTTTTGCAAAAATAAAGTCACTATAGCTTATTATTGACCTTCATAGTGTTGATTTTCAAAGATGACTTTTACTTACTATAACAGCATACAACATAGGGGGAAATGTAAGCCCATGCAATCCCCAAATATAAAGTTCTGGAGAAAAGATTTATTATAACAGCATACAACATAGGGGGAAATGTAAGCCCATGCAATCCCCAACTATAAAGTTCTGGAGAAAAGATTTTGTTGTAACACAAATTTATTGTTGATGCTTATAAAACTTTATTTTTTAAACAATTCTTTCCCATGAGAGATTTTCTCTTGTGTGTGTCTTGCTGGCCTTTGCAACCCAGACACTATTGTGTCCAAACTTGTATTGGATGTGCACATGTTGCATTCATCTTCAAAATGAATCCTGTTTGGGCCATCCAAAGACCTATACCATTCCTGTTGTCTAGTGATCTCTGATGAGGACACTACAGTCATGGTCCCAAGCCATCCCATCCACAGCCTCCAAGAATGAAATGTCCTCCCAGCTCATAGGAGCCAAGCCCTCAATGGTGCAAAATTAATTCTGCTGGTGCAAAATTAATTTGCCTGCTACTGATCTCATATGCTCCCTGTGAGTCTTGTGGGATGAGTTAATTAATCTACAGCAGTGGTCACCAACCAGTAGAACGGGATCTACCAGTAGATCTTGGAGCCTCTGACAGGGGATCCTGACTGGTTTGGCCAGGAAGCTATCAAGCACTTGCGCTTTAGTTGCCCCTCCATCCACTGCCATGCTGCTCCTGCCCTCTGCCTTGGAGCTGTCCCTCTGGGAGCCTCTTGCTTGCTGTGAAGAGTGTGGAAGGGAGAAAAGTGGTGGTGCTTACATCAGGGTTTCCCTCCTTCCCCCCACTCCTGTAGCCCATCTCCACACAGAGAGCAGGGGGTGGAGGTAGGTTGGCAATGCAAATCTCTGTCACTCTCACACAGTGTGTGTGTCACTGTCATTTTCACAAACACCAACTGTCCTTCACTCTCATCTCCTGACCCAACACATATGTGGGAGTTGTCGTTACTACTTTTACTGCTTGCAGAGTGGGTTCGTTTTTGGTTTTTGACTGATCTGTGCATTTCATAATTTACATTTCTCTCTTACGCTTACATTTAATTCTTTGAGTAGTGAGTTCTAAAATGCCTAACCTGTCATGGCTGGAGTAATTATCCCTATAGTAATTGCTGCTCCTGAAAGTGGCTGGCATGTCCCTGCTGCCCTGAGAGAGGCAGAGCAGGGGGTCTCCACATGCTGTCCTTGCCTGCAGACATCGCTTCTGCAGCTTCCATTGCTCAGTAATGGGAAACCATGGCCAGTAGAAGCTGTGGGCTCAGTTCCTGTTGATGAGGGGCAGCACATGGTGCCATGGAGCCATTGCTGTTCATGCCAGTTGCTTTCAGGAGTGGTGCAGGTCCAGGGCAGGAGTAAGCCTGCCTTAAACCCACTGCTCCATTATTCGGAAGCCATCTCAGTAAAACGGTGCCCAGACCCGCCGCGGCTGTCCCGCTGCCGGCGTGTTCCGTGGCTTTGCTCCCCGTCTCCCTAGTCTGCTGGTTTCCAGCAGACCAGGGAGATGGGGAGCAAAGCCGGGGAGCACGCCGGCAGCGGGACAGCCGCAGCGCATCTGGGCTGTCCGCTGCCCGCGTGCTCCGCGGCTTTGCTGCCCGTCTCCCTGGTCTGCTGGAAACCAGCAGACCAGGGAGACGGGCAGCAAACCCCGTTCGTAACTGCGGATCCGACATACGTCGGATCCGCGTAAGTCGGGGACTGCCTGTATTTTGGGCTCGCTATTCCAATGTCCCGGTAAACCTCATTCTGCAAGGAATAAGGGACATTTTGGAATAGCGCTTTATTCCAAAATTTGGCACTATGTAGTCAGCACCAGATGACAAAATAAGGCTATTTCAAAATAGTATTGAAATAAGATACGTAATTTGCGTAGCTCAAATTACGTATCTTATTTTGAGTTATGGTGCAGTGTAGACACCCTGTAAAATAGCAAATAGGCAAACTGATCATTTATCTGTGTATGATTCTCAAAAATATTTATATGTCACATAACCCCACAGTTTGAGTTCTTTGAGACACCTCTGATAATTTACAGCAGGTGCAAATGGAATATTTTGAAACTTATGGTGTTCTGGTGAGAATAATGTCTGTCCCTTAAAAAAATTAAGGCACTTATTTTTCCGCATCTCTTTATTTAAATGAGCACATTATCAAAGGCCCCTATATTCATCCAAATAATGCTTCACTTTAAAATCTTTTGGAAATACAGATAGGTTTAATACAAATGTCTTCTCCTTTTGATCAGTCCAAAAGCTTGTTGTGACTTCAGGAAAACAATGATTCTTTTTCTTTCTACATATTACAGATAGAGGCCCAACTAAAAGAAAAGGGACTTCTCTGAGCTACCATTTTAGTCTCCTTTGTTTAGCCGATGCTTGCCTATTCTCCGAGTATCAGGCTTCTTTACACCACAGTGGCAATGCTACACAATGGACAAGGAAGATACCAATGAAGCTGCAAACTCAACCTCCAACTGAGTCTGACCTGGATTTGAACTAGTTTATTGTGGCTGCTGCCCGCTAGAGTTTTAGAGAGCTAATTATGTATGTCAGGCAACATGCATTGCAACTGGTCCTAAAATTAACACTGTTCATTTGCCAAAGTATTCTGTTGCACTGTTCAGTATAACTTTAAGGAATTTTCTTGGATGGGCACATGACCAATTATTTTATGTATTCAACAACGTAAACCATTCCCTCTAACTCTGATTGCTCTTACCATTGTTCTTGGCACATAACAGAGTTCAAAGATGTAAAGTAATGCCCTTGAGGGACATTATGTATCATGCTCTGGAATAGCATTGTCAGGGTGGAAGTCAATAAACAGTGCTGGCACTCATTTTGGGTGCATTGTGGGGGAGATGGGATTCAAATCAATGAGAAGTGCTAATACAGTTTGATGCGTTACGGCTTTTATAACATAACATCACTCCTGCCTGGAACTGTTAGCCAATTATCCTCACACCTGCAAGCTTTGCCAGCTGATGAGGACACGGGATAGCATCTATTTTGAAGTGCCTCGTAATGCATCTTAAGGTATCCCTTTAAGTTTTGATGTTGCTAAAGACTGCGTAAACAAGAGAATGTTGCATTTAAGGTAAGAAGCTTTGACATCAGGACATAGGACGGGAGGAATTGCCACAGAAGGGGAAAGCGGCCAATATTAGGTTGAGGCACACAGGAATGAGACAGCAGGAGGTGAGATATGCAGCTAGTAAAGCAGGGGTGTCACTCCAAGGTTTTGGTAAGTGGTCATGGGCCATGTTTTTCTATGGAGGGGGTGCAGGGTCTGGGACACAGGTGGTGTACAGAAGAGAGCTCAGGGTAAGAGACGGGTGCAGGAGAGAGTGCAGGGTCTGAGAGGTAGTTTGAGTGAAGGAGGGGATTTTGATCTGCGGGAGGCATACCTGGGTAGTCGACAAATGCCTTTGATGTCAACCGCGGAGTGTCCAGACTACCACGCTGAGCCGACAAACAACTGATTGGCTCAGCGCGGCAGCCCTATAAATTTAAATGAAGCGGCGATTATTTAAATCGCCGCTTCATTTTCCTATGCCGGGTAGTCTAATTTACATGCTTCTGTCGCCAGAGGCATGTAGTCTAGACATACCCACAGTGACCTGGGGCAGGAGGGGATGGTGACTTTAGGTAGGGAGTTGGGGTGCAGGAGGGGTAAGGTGTCAGATGCATGCTTTGGATGGGAGGCACTTATGTAGGTGGCTCCCAGCCAGCAGCCCAGTGGAACCCTCAGGCAGGCTCCCTGCTGCTGCATCTCCAGTCCATTCAAAGCATTTTCAAGCTCATTTCCTGCCAATAGGAGCTGCAAGGGTTATGTTAGGGTTGGGAGCCGCGTGCAAAGTCTCCCTCTCCAAAGTCTCTCCCCTAGAGGCACATAGCCCCACCAGCAGGCCACTTTGAGTGTTTTGAGACTGCAGCAGGCAGGAAGTTTGCATGAGGGTCCCAGCAGGTCATGGACTAGATCCAAAAGCTTTGCAGGCACGATCCAGCCCACAGGCTGGGTTTTGCCTGCCCATGTTGTAAAGAGTAAGCATGAAGGTAGGAAAAGACAAGACTTGGTGGCTGACAAAATGAGACACCAATGGTTGTTAAGTCAGACAGATCTATGACATGAGCCATAGCTCCTGTAAGTCAATGGAAAGACTCCCATTGTCATCAGTGGGTTTAAAACTATAATGGAAGAGAACTGTATAATCAAACCACAATGGTTACGTCTGGTAAGTGATTCACATACATGTAACAGATTATCTAAAAATGTAGGTACCTGCAGTACAAATCTTTAATTTTTAAAAAGTAGAAACAATGTTCAAGTCTCTGTTTTTAGTCTGTTTCACAATACTGGGGTTCTGCCTTATTCTCCAAAGCACACAGGACTTACTGTACCTTTCTGCAAGCACACTTCATTAGAAGCAAGATCCCATCCTGCCATGGAATTAGATTTGGAACAGATAGGTACTGTAAGGCTACATCTAGAGCGCCTTTCTGGGATACCAGAGGCCAAATTTCAGAAAAACCTCTTTCAAAAGAAAAGCAGAAAAAGATACATAAATTGCAGTTCGAATTTTGCGTCTCTTTTTCTGACTTTTCTTTGTACTCTAGACGTAGCCAAAGAGAGTGGGTACTCAGCCACTTTTTTCTCTTTTCTGCTTTTCCTCTTTGTAGAATAACCATAAACAGGTGAAAATGCCATTGAATTTATTCATTACATAAAGGGATTCAACAAATTTGTTGGCAAACTGTATGAGATCTGCGGATTGATGGTGAGCCATTTTCAGTATTTGATTTTCAGTCACCGTGCTGAGCTGATTAGTTGTGCTTGGTTAGGTAAGCCACGACTGAGTATGCAAACACTTCTTGGGCAAATACGCATGCATATGAATTTAAAATAATTCAACTTTTGGAACTTTTGCATAAGTGACTGTGAAGTTTGTATTTCATGCTAGTAAAACTTGATTTGCTTAATTCAGCAAACAGGAAAGGGAACACGAGTTGGCTAAATAAATTTATTTAAATATTCATAGAAACTAGGGGGCTGTGCCTCCTACTCACTGTACTCACCAACCTCACCCTCCCTCCTCCCCCCCATCTCTGGGGTAGGCAGGCTTGTTTCTTCCTGCAGCCACCAGGGAGGAGAGGGCCAGGGCCACAGCTTCCCTCACCCTGCCCTGGCCACTGTGGGGGAGGCCCCGCAGGCAGCCTGGGCCTCTGGTGCCCCTCCCCCACAGCCAGTATGGGTCTCTCAGCCCCTCTCTGGCCAGCAGAAAAGGGCCGGGGTGGTGCAGGCTGCGTTCTGAGCTAATGGGGTTAGCAGCAGGAAGGAGGAAGGGAGGAAGCTGGGTGGCTGAGAGGGAAGGGGCTGCGAGATGAAGGGTGACATGATGACGTCACTTTGTCAGGAAAAGGTTTCTTTAATACATAGAGAGATTTGTTTAAGGGATCTGTCCAGCTGTAATAAGTAACACAAGTTTTAATCCCTTTGAAACTAAAGAATGGACTCAGCTGTATTATACTTCCCATCTACACAACAGTATATAGGAAGCAATTGTTTTGCCTTTCCCCTCTTCCCAATCTTCTGAGGCAGAAAAGAACTTGGGACTTATTTACACAGGAAAGTTATATCCGGATAAGCTAAGGTACATTATCCCCATTTAACCCCCAGGGGGATATTCATATTCCAGTATCAGAATGGCCTTTTTTAACTTATGTTACTTAGGAAGGGGTTTAAGCTAACAAGGCACCATTATGCATGAATAAGCCATTCCTGTATTGGTATAACCAGTCAAACTTTCCTGCATAGAGTTTGCTGGAGAAAGCATCTGGCATGAAAAAGAGAAATAAAGGCTCTCAATTCACAGTTGCCCATATACTGATCTGTGTTGCAAGGGGATGTGGATTGCAACTGCTTTAAACACTAAGGAGAGGGGATCACCACATGGGAGTGTAAAGGATTTTTTATTCAACTAAAACTGGGAAGGGAGGGGAATCTCATTCATACACTCAATCACACTTACAGTCCCAGGCAGGATGATAAGGCGAGCAGAAGGCAGTTCATATTCTTTGATCTTCCCAAGTTGACTCTTAAGCTGGTCCGCTGGCCAGGCGATCCGAGCAGAGGGCGTTCTGGGAGGCTTCACTTGATGGTCCACCACCACTGTGTCTCTGTCCCTCTCTCCTGCAAGGATCAGCCACATGCAGCCTCTGAGTCTAGGCCTCTTGGGGCCGTGTGCACACCCTGCTGGGGGCCGTGTGCATTGTTGTTTACTCCTGCTGTTTACCTCAGACATTCTTCTGCACTCCCTCAGGGAAGGGGTAGGGGGTTAACAGACAACACTCCAACAGTTTAAGGAACCAAATAACATTAACAGGTGAGAAAGAACAACCACCATGTTAACTGTCCCCTTACTTCTCCTTTGCCTCCAACACCCCGCCCCTTGATCTATTGATCATCCCATTAGGTGATGTCGTTGGAGGGCAAAGGTTACCTGTTGAAGGCGTACTACTCTATTTACCAATCTACGAGTATAACAACATAGACATAAAAATACAATAAAGAACACAATTAACAATAACAAGAGTCCCACAATAGGGTGGACCAGAACTCGTAGGATAGATCTGGCAGATCCTGGCCACCCTTTAAAAATGTCTCACCAATGATGTTGAGTAATTTGAACAGCCTCATCCCCTATTTCTACAAGGCGTTTACTTTGTTGAATAATGTGTATTTCTTTATTTTTAATTTGTTGTGCCACAGCTTTGGCTTTCTTGAGACTATGTTGGGCATCTTTTTGTAGTTCAGCCCAAACAGCAAAGTTAATGCTTGGGGGGGGGGGGGGGGGTCGGTATGACCATATAACTGCTTGTACAGCCAAATTCACAACTGGAGGAGGCAATAAGGCAGGTGAAAATATACCATCCACTACAACCCCGATAACGTTAGATACACAACAAGTATAATTACTGGGTGCACACCAAGAAGCATTGGAAGATGGGGTCCACACCACTGCAGTAGATAAATTTGCTCGAACCACACACATAAATAGTGGACTAGGGGTCAATACCACTACCGGTTCTTGTAATCGCTGCAACACACACATGGTTTTGGCATCCCATGGGGAATAACAGTCATCTTTGGCTGGTGCTTTGGCAGGACATATCCATCGACCAAAGCTTGGGCTTACACACTCTTTGCCTAAATTTAAAAACCCCAGTTGTGGGTGGTGATGGCTGTGAACACTACGGGGAATCCATAGAGACGGTCCTAAAGCTTGGGGCATAGGAACCAGGGTACACAGGGTAAAGTGTGGGGACTTTTGGGGAACTGCCAATAATGACAAAACCCCTGTCCATGGCCCCTTAGGCACATAGGATATACGGTGAGCGTATTTCCAATCGATTTCAGTAAAATGCTGTTGCACCACCTCTGGAACCAAACCCTGGTCTAGGAGGGTACGTTGCTGAAACCAGCTTACAAACAAAACTTGCTGAACTGTTAAACACTGTTCTGCCCAAGAATGATTGACAAAAGATTTTACCAAGGCCGAAAGGGTATTGGTTAACAGATGGAGGGGTAGAACCCCCATTGAGGCAACAAGACTCTGCCCAGCTGCCAAGTCCTCTGAAATACTAGCAGCCGTTTTTTGGGCCTTTTGAAATAGGGACCCTGTGGCAGATAACTTGTTGGCCACTACTTCAATATCTACAGCATTTAAAATGCCTGCTCCCGTGCCCAAACCTCCCAAAACCCACCCTCCCAAATCCCGCTTAGCACGGTAAGGGGGGGTTAAGAGCTAATTTCAACCATGCTTCTACCAGGCGAGAACAATTGGGCCACACGGTGGACACATTAATTAAAGACATGTCAAATTGAATCCGATACAAAACCAATTGAGCCACCGTAACCGCTTCCGCCTGTAGAGAGGGAATTTGGGCACAAATTAGAGGTGACGGCGGAGCCCGCGGGACTATCCGGCCAGGTACCCATCCCCCCCGCAGTTGCAACAGCCATCCTCTAAATCTGCGGTTCTGGCCTCCACAGTTTAAATATAAGTTTAGAATACCTTTGACACATGGCTCTATCACTTGGACACTGCTATCCCACCATTGGGACCACAAAATCACCCGCTGCTGTGAGCTCAAGTTGGTGGAAAGAAAAATGGAGGAAGTAGTGGGATCCCACCTTTGAAGCCGGGCTCGAAGCCGGTTGAACCAATCACAAGTTGTAGTTCGTGCAACCATATTAGTGTGCTTACAGATTCCCTCCCACCAGATAGAGTTGCTTGGGTCAGCAAAAGATCCATTGCCATTCTGCCAGATCAGTTGAAGGGTTACTGGGCCTACCCATGGAACCCAAGGTGTACATCGTGTGTGTAGACGAGTATTATAATAATCTCCTATTCTTGATGGGTTCCCTCCCCAATTTGGTCCTAAGTGGCCACATGGGTCAATTATGGGTAAGGCGGTTCCATCAGCAGTGGAGGCAATAATTTGCAAAAAAAAAGGCCTTAAAGGAATGGAGGGATACTTGTCTACTGATTTACACCACAGAGTTGAATTAATGTTGGAATGGTTCACATGCGTGCCTGTTGTCTCATTCCACCATGGAGTCCGTTCTGCAGGTGGTGGGAAAAACTGCAAGTCCAAACGCCCTTGAGCTCCAGGATACTGGCACCATCTGTTTTAAAAGAAAACTCACATAACCAGATTAACATAAAGCATGGTAGTTTTCTTGAATCGCTGACACTCGCTTCAGTTGACCATGGTGAACCAAATGTTTTCTGGGTGAATGATTGTTTGGGCTTCTGCTAAGGAGGTGGCCTGTCTGTGGGTGGTGGGGTAACAAGGGCAGCCTGCTGGACAGCATCCAGCAAGGCTTCCACGTCTGCAGGTTCCCCAGGCCTCCATCTCCCTATTGCCTGCTGTATATACATTGGGAGACTCTGTGCAATTAGCCTTAATTCATCCACAGGTAAAGCTATTTGGGCTATGGACGTGGGGGTACCACTCCTTGCTGCAACAGGCACACCCCGACCACACAGACATGCCAGGAGAACCATCCTTTCCACAAACCTAGTGGGGTCTTCCCCCGGTGCGCAGCTGCTGAAACCAGTTCCGCCAGCAATGCTCGTGGTCCCACAGCTGATGTCATTCCCATCAGCATCTCAAATATATCTTTGTGTGTGGTATCACAGGCCTGGTGTCGGGCCACCCCCGCTAAGTCCCCTCCCAATCCGGATGCAGCCTTGAGTACCCGCCGAGCCTCTGTCATATTTAGGCTCTGATCCAGGCACAAAGTCACTAGATCTCGGGACCATCCACTGAACCCAGAACGAGAGGGTCCTCCTAAGGTTTTGGCCAACTCCACCGCCTGTGCAGGGGTCAACTCAGTCTCTGCTACTGTATGCCCAATATTCAGGGCCTCTCCTCCCCCTTGGGGCGTGGGCCCATAAGTCCGGACCACCCTCCGGATCGCTGCAACCTGATGTCTGAGATCTGGCCCTCCAGGGTCTGGATCTGGGTGATCCAGGTCACCCCAAGTATCCCCATCCCAATCTTCACCCCAGTCTAGGGATTGATCATTTCTCTTAGGAAGCCCTAAAGCTGCTACTCTTCCCTTAGAAAGCAGCCTTCCCTCTGGCCTACTCTCTCCCAAAACTAACTCCTTGAGACACTGCACCCTTTCACTTAAAGTTCTATTCTCCTCCTGGACATGCTCCCGTTCTTCTTCTGCAGCTGCCACTTGTATGGCAGCAACAGAAAGAGAAGAGGCTTGGGAACTGGCTGTAAGCGCCTGAGCTTTCCATATATCTCGTTCTTTCTCCAGTTCCTTCTTCTGTTCGTTCAACTGCTCCAC
Source organism: Pelodiscus sinensis (assembly GCF_049634645.1). Classification (NCBI taxonomy): domain Eukaryota; kingdom Metazoa; phylum Chordata; order Testudines; family Trionychidae; genus Pelodiscus; species Pelodiscus sinensis. The sequence continues at coordinate 17,106,878 of NC_134723.1, forward strand.
ATCCTGTGCTAGCTGACTCTTAGCTGCCTGCCACTGATGTACTGCCTGCCATAGCAGCCAAGCAGCTGCTCTCTCCTTACCTCCCTTGTCTGGCTTATACAACAACACATATTTTTCCATCATTAGTTCCAAATCAGTCACTGAAGCACCAGAGAGCACCGCCCCTTGAGTCCAGGGGTCAGCCCCTTTACTTTGGATCCATTCCCTCAGGGGTCCGGGCGTAGGTGCTGCACTCCACCCTTCTCCTCCCTTCTGGGAGTACTTTACACCTCCCTTTCCTTTACCCCAAATGGGCATCTTGTTGTCGGGAACCTGGACTGTGTGCCGTGGGTTGCTAGCCTACCACGTTACAACGCACCCCAGTCCCCCAAAGTTCACCGTCTCAACTTCCCGTGGGGAAAGGACTTTTACTTATCCCCTCCTCCCCGGCATCTCCACCAAAAATGTTGCAAGGGGATGTGGATTGCAACTGCTTTAAACACTAAGGAGAGGGGATCACCACATGGGAGTGTAAAGGATTTTTTATTCAACTAAAACTGGGAAGGGAGGGGAATCTCATTCATACACTCAATCACACTTACAGTCCCAGGCAGGATGATAAGACGAGCAGAAGGCAGTTCATATTCTTTGATCTTCCCAAGTTGACTCCTAAGCTGGTCCGCTGGCCAGGCGATCCGAGCAGAGGGCGTTCTGGGAGGCTTCACTTGATAGTCACCACCACTGTGTCTCTGTCCCTCTCTCCTTCAAGGATCAGCCACATGCAGCCTGAGTCTAGGCCTCTTGGGGCCGTGAGCACACCCTGCTGGGGGCCGTGTGTATTGTTGTTTACTCCTGCTATTTACCTCAGACATTCTTCTGCACTCACTCAGGGAAGGGGTAGGGGGTTAAGAGACAACACTCCAACAGTTTAAGGAACCAAATAACATTAACAGGTGAGAAAGAACAACCACCATTTTAACTGTCTATTTACTTCTCCTTTGCCTCCAACAATCTGGACTTCACTACAAGCTTATATCTGTATAACTATGTTGCTCAGGCGTGGGAAAAATCCATACCCCTGAGCAATATAGTTTCACTGACCAGCCCGCTCTGTAGAGAGCATCTCTCCAGGAGGAGGAAATCTCCCCCTGGGCACTAGAAGATCTCTCCCATCAACATTCAACATACAGTGGCTTCATTAAAGCATTGCAGCAGGCGCAAGGGCAGCTGTGCCGATGCAGCGTTGTACATGTGGACCTGCCCTGAGTGTGTCATTTACACAACTGCAACATGAGTGCGAAGTGGGTGTAAAACTCTCCCATTCTAATCTGGTCACATTTTACATGCACTCTGAACTGCTGTGAGTTCAGGTTCAAGTTCAATTCAAAAGTGACTTGGGCATAGAGCAGGTGTAAGTTAGCAGCCACCATTTTGGTCAAAGATGCCATTTTGGACCATAAAACAACAACTAGGAATCCATCTTGATGTCTCTTCTGATCCCTCCTTTCCCATGCTTTCCACCTGGTGGCAGGAAACCCTGGCAGTCATATGGATATAATCTGCCCAGTGACTGAAATCACTACACTAGTTACATCAAAATCTGCCCGACAACTGCAGATTTTATAGGGCTGCCTCTGGGGCAGCCTGGGGCTGCCCACCTGAGTGGCAGAGTGTTGCTGTTGTCTCTTAGAGTGGGTATACTGGTCTCATGCCTAGGGTAGCTGGGTGGGAATAGGCTCGCTTGCATGCAAGAAGTCGGTGGCTATCCACTGCTCCTTATTATCATCCTCATACTTGCATCCACGACGATGCAGGGGAGGGGAGGATAAATCAAGGCTTGTCATTGTCTGTGGTGGTTAGACACCACCACCGTTCCAGCTGCTGCTGTTCCTGGTTGCTGGTTCTGACCCCTTCTGACCATCCGGAGCTGTGTCACAAGAGCAAGGGAGAAAGCTGCAAGACATGGTACAGTGTTGGTGGCTCTCTATCTAGCCACCTTCCTGTCCTTTTGGGTCTATCTTGTGTCACAGTTCTGTTCAATGTATTCTGTTTCCTATATTCCTTTGTATCAGTGTAGTCCTTATAGATTTGTATGTCCATCAGTCGTATAGTTAATACTTACCTGTCATACCTTGTTTATCTCCCTTTTCCTGTTAATAAATTCCCTTTAGTTTACTACTCTTGGTCTGTCTTCTTACCTTTACTACACTGGCAGCTTCTTGTGCAAAAACTCTTTTGTGGGAGAGTTCTTGTGTAAAAACTCTTCCACAAGAGAGCATCTACACTGCCATGTGCTTTTGTGCTAGAGCATCTATGGCAATGTAGACGCTCTCTTGCGCAAGAAAGCTCTGATGGCCATTTTAATCATAGGGGCTTCTTGTGCAAGAAATTCATGTTGCCTGTCTACACTGGCCTCTTCTAGAAGAGCTCTTGCGCAAGAGGGCTTATGCCTCATGGGGAGAGGAATAATTCTTCTGGAAGAAGCCCTGTTTTCCAATGCAGTACTGGAAATTTACTTCTGGAAGAATGCTCGTGCAGTGTAGACAGCCGGCAAGCTTTCCCAGAAGAACAGCTGTTCTTGCACAAGAAGCTGCCAGTGTAGACGTAGCCTTAGAGTAAGGGTATGTCTACACTACCCCACTAGTTCGAACTAGCGGGGTAATGTAGGCATACCGCAATTGCAAATGAAGCCCGGGATTTGAATTTCCCGGGCTTCATTTGCATAAGCGGGGCACCGCCATTTTTAAATCCCCGCTCGTTCGAACCCCGTGCCGCGCGGCTACATGCGGCACGAACTAGGTAGTTCGAACTAGGCTTCCTAGTTCGAACTACCGTTACTCCTCATGGAATGGAATGAGGAGTAACGGTAGTTCGAACTAGGAAGCCTAGTTCGAACTACCTAGTTCGTGCCGCATGTAGCCGCGCGGCACGGAGTTCGAACGAGCGGGGATTTAAAAATGGCGGTGCCCCGCTTATGCAAATGAAGCCCTGGAAATTCAAATTCCGGGCTTCATTTGCAATTGCGGTATGCCTACATTACCCTCCTATTTCAAAATAGGAGGGTAGTGTAGACATACCCAAAGCTATTAACAACCCGATGATAGATGCGGTTGTGGGGACAGGTCTGACTGTTGAGATTCCTTGCAGCCAAAGTTTCTCGGCGAACACAGGGGTCAGCAACCTATGGCACTCATGGGGGCAGCTATGGGGGGAAGAAAACGTGGGGGGGTCCCCCTGCCCCAAAGCTACTTTGGCCCCTGTGTGCCTGGGTCCCTGGCAGGAAGGCAAGGGCACCATGGACTGGACCCCTAAGGGACACTGTCCCCAGCAGGGCTGGACACCCCAGGGTCACCCACCCACCCCCACTTCATCTATTTCCCTGACTCCCCCTCCTGCCATCTTGACCTCAGCCTATGTTTGCAATCCAGCATTGCACCCCCCACAAGATTAGAGCCAGCTTCCTGTGGGGAGGGGAGAAGCCCCAAGGCTCCACGCTGCAGCCAGTTTCCATGGAAGTGCGTGCATGCTGCTCCTTCCCTCCCCACAGGAAAAGCTGGAGCAGAGCCCAGGGCAGGAGACCCAGCAGGGCACACAGTAGAGAGAGCCTTCCTTTCCCCTCCCCCCCACCCCCCCCCCACCCCTTACCTGGGAAAGTGGCGCAGCCCAGGGCAGGAGGGTTAAATCTTGGCATGCCACTTTGGAAAGGTTGCCAACCCCTGATATAGAGAAATAAAGTCGATGATTTGACAGGCTAGGAAAAGAAGATGTAGAAAGAAACAGAAAGAGCGAGTGGTCATTCAGAAAGCCAGAGGCTTCTCACTTTGGCTGTGTCTACACTGGCCACATAACCCGTAATAGCTATGGAAATGAGAGAAGTCAGAACAGGGAAATGTGCGGGGGATTAAAATATCCCCCGTGGGATTTAAATAAACATGGCCGCCGCTTTTTTCCGGCTTGGGGAAAAGCCAGAAAAGAGCGTCCAGACTGGCACGATCCTCCGGAATAAAGCCCTATTCCGGAGGATCTCTTATTCCTACTTGCAAGTAGGAATAAGTAGGAATAAGAGATCCTCCGGAATAGGGCTTTATTCCAGAGGATCACGCCAGTCTGGATGCTCTTTTCCGGCTTTTCCCCAAGCCGGAAAAAAGTGGCAGCCATGTTTATTTAAATCCCGCGGGGGATATTTAAATCCCCCGCACATTTCCCTATTCTGACTTCTCTCATTTCCATAGCTATTACGGGTTATGTGGCCAGTGTAGACACAGCCTTTATGTCTACACTGCAGAGTTTTTTCAGAAAAAACGGCCATTTTTCTGAAAAAACTTCAATTACATCCATACTGCAATTGCGTTCTTTCGGAAAAAAATCAAAAGAACAGAGGGTGTTTTCCGAGATTGGTAAACCTCTTTGTATGAGGAAAAAGCCTTTTTCCGAAAGAGCTCTTTTGGAAAAAGGCATGTATGGAAGGGGAAGGGGGAGTTCTTTTGAAAGAAGAGGAAAGAGGAAAAAGCACAGTTGCCCTGGTGGCCATTCCGTCCATAGTAATCACAACTTAAATGCGCGATAGCGACCATTCAGTGTGGACACTATCTTTTGAAAAAGCAGATCGCTTTTTCGATGTGCTTTTGCTGCGTAGACACTCTCTTTCGGAAGAAGTTTTTTCGGAAAATCTCTTCCAGAAAATCTTCTTCTGAAAGAATCCTACAGTCTAGATATAGCCCCACTTATTACCACTTTAGGGACTCTTAGCCCCATAACTTTGCCCATAATTAAGCCCATAATCTACCATGACCTGAAAGAAGCTCATACCACCACAGTATGGCACCTTTTACTTGAGGTTTTCAAAGTGCACCTCCAGCACTGCTAAGTCTTTCCACACCACGGAAAGGCAGGTCATTTATCCATTGTATCAGCAGCAATAAACTGCAGTGCAAAGCAGTTAAATAAATATATTGTCCAGGGTCACAGAGTGTTATTTGCAAATCTGGCAGTGGAAAGCAGAAACGCTACGGTAGATTCCATTCCTTTACTCTAACCACTAGCACAGGATATTAGGTAATCAAATTGTTGCACAAAATAAAAGTTTTCAAAGAGAGATTTCAAGGCTCTATGCATAGAAAGTCAAAGATTACATTAGCCTCGCTTGCATTAGTAGCAACTTTACATAATGAGCGAACTTCCACATTCCAGAGGGAACTAGTGAAATCCCCTAATGCAAAACAGAACAATCAAGAAAGAATTGCCATACTTCCGTAACCAGCGTAAGGACCTCACCATCTGCCTGCTCAGAACATGAACTAAAACGTCTTCCAAGCACCCACTCAAGCTAGTTTAATTTGTTAGTAATTTTCCAGAGTAGGGGTGTTAAATATCCGTTAATTGAATAGTCAACTAACCTCGTGAATTCTTATTGGTTACTTGACTCTTCTATAATTCCTGGGCGTGGGGCAAGCAGCCAGTGTGCCAGGCAGGATCTGGTCCACAAGAGGAGCCAGTTTAAAAACCAGCTCCCCTTGTGGACTGGCTGCCTGTCACCCTATGCTGCTGCCTCTGATACAGCAGCTCCTGTCTTGGGCGCGGAGAGAGGGGCTGAGCTCCTGGACCTAGCACAAGTCAGAACTGATCTAGGCTATCTTCCTGCCTGGCTCCTAATACACTTTAAATGCAGAGCCACAGCAGGGGTAAGTCCTGGACCTCGCACGAGCCAGGACTGAGCCAGCCTGCTAAAACATTTTCTGACAAGGGTGGGGGAATGCGTGTAGTCTATAGCATTAACCCATTAACCTTTTGCTTATCAGTTAATCAGTTAATCGACTACACTTTTGCATCCCTATTCCAGAGATCAATATAATAACTTATAAAGGAGATACAATAGCACTGAATGAATACCATACAAGAAATACCAATTGCATAGTGACCTAAAGCTTATGAAATCTATTCAGCATTTGCAACATTATGGAAACAACAGAAAAAATTGTTACTACCCTTTTCTAACTGTTGTTCTTCAATATGTGTTGTTCACATCCATTCCAATTTAGATGTGTGTGCATCACATACATGGTCATCGGAAACTTTTTCCCTAGCAGCCTCTAGTCAAACTCTCTGAAGTGGTGCCGGTATATGGTGCTATATATGTCCCTGCTAACCCACAGCTCCCCTAGTTCCTTCTTGCTGGCAGAGGAGAAGGAAAGTGGGTATTGGAATGGATGTGAACAACACATCTTGAAGACCAACAGATATGTAACATCCCTACTCGGGAAAATTACTAACAAATTAAACGAGTTTGAGTGAGTGCTTGGAAGATGTGGCCAAATGAACTCAAGCAGCTCGGGCTGTAGTCATGGGGCACTGGTGTAGCGAGTGCATGAGCCGGCACATGGCCTGTAACCTGGAGTCTGGCAGGGAGGTGCTGCGTGCTGGCAGTCGTGGAGTCAAGCACTGCCCCAATGAACTCTATTCTTTGGGCAGGAATGAGAGTGGACTTATGAAGATGAGAAGCATGCCTAATCTCTGGGATCTGTCCTTGACGAGGCAGACATGTGCCTCCACCTGCTCCTTGGGTCAGCCTCTCAACAGCCAATCATCGAGGTATGGATACACCTTCTCCCCTTCTGAGAAGAAATGCTGCCACAACTGTCATGCACTTCATGAAAACCTGGGGGGCTGTGGCTAGGCAGAAAGGAAGCACCATGAATTGGTAATGCATCTGGCTTACCACAAACCAAAGGAACTGGCCATGCAGCTGGTACATGGTTATATGAAAATTAGCATCCTTCCTATTGAAGGCTGCATACCGATCCCATGGATCCTGAGAGGATGATTGAAGCAAGTGAAAGCAGGCAGAACTTCAGTTTGAACAGGAGCTTGTTGAGGCCACAGAGATCCAAGATTGGCCTGAGACCCCCTTTCACTTTTGGGATGAGGAAATAACAGGAGTAACAACCTTTCCCTCTGAGCTCCTGAGGAACCTCCTCTATTGTCCGCACGGTGAGATGCAACTGCACTTCCTGTTGAAGAAGTTGCTCATGAGAGGGGTCCCTGAACAGGGACAGGGAAGCGGGGGGCAGTAAAAAGTGGTGGGGAGTGAAACTGCAGCATGTAGCCTAAGTCTACAGTTTGCAGGACCCAGTAGTCTGAGGTCATGAAGGACCATGCCCAGCAGAAGGAAGATAGGTGGCTGCCAAAACATGGGGAAGGATCCAGGGAAGACGTTGTAGCACAGCCCTTAAGCATCCCATCAAAATCTAGGTTTTGAGCCAGCCTGGGATTTAAGGGGGCTTAAGGTCTGGACCAGTGACTGGGAAGGGGACCTATGCCTGTTATTCCAGCCCCTACACCTCTGGGAAACCTGATGGAGGAAAGAGTGGAATTGGCACTACTGGTACTGCTGTTGCTGTGGTGGCCTGAAGGATTTCCACTGAATGGCTGAGATGTGCATCCCCAATGATCACATCATGGCCCTGGTGTCCTTGATGGAGGCCGGAATCAGTTTTTTCAGAGAGCAGCCCCATGCCCTCAAAGGGGACATCTTGCAAGGTCCATTGTACTTCTGGAGGGAGACCTGAAGACTGTAGTCATGCTGACCTTCTCTTAATGATGCCCATAGATAGAGAGTGAGTCACAGAATTGGCCATATCCAAGGAGGCTTGGATGCCTGTACTAACCACCACCTTCCCTTCCTCCACAAGCACTCTTGGCAGGAGCGCCTTAAACTTTTAGGAGGCCTCCCAACTATTGTGCCTGCTGAGAACTGCCTGCTGGTTGGCTAGCCGCAGCTAGAGCCCTACCACAGAGTGCACTTTTCTCCCAAATATATCCAACCACTTAGCCTCTTTGGCCTTTGGCACTGGAGCTGGTTGACCCTGCTGCTCCTTTTCATTTACCCAAGAGACCACCAAAGATAATGGGGGTGGGTGAAAATAATGGTACTTGTACCCCTTAAATGGTACATAGTACTTGCTCTCTGTTCCCCTGACCATCAGACGAATGGAGGCCAAAGTCTGCCATATGACAAGATTGTTTTTCTTCACCAACTTTATGAAGGGCAGGGCTACTCTCGAGGGCCCTTCTGGGGCTAGACTGTCCACCATAGGGTCCTTGACCTCAGCTACGTCCTCTGTTTAAATGCCCATGTTTTACAGGCCATCCTGCAGAGGAGATCCTGGTGAGCTCTATGATCTATTGGGGGAGGCCCAGATATGAAACCCCTGCCATTGCCTCATCCAGAAACAAAGAAGTGGAAGCCTCTGGGGGAAGAGAGTCATCCTGGACCTTGCCCTGTTCTGGCTCTTGCAATTCCCCTTGATGGCTAGTCGGCAAAACTTGGTCTATGGGTACTTGCACTTGAGGGGATGGATGCAGGTCTTTGTGGGCCAACCTATCTCTTGAGCTAGGTGTCATGGAAACAGAAGCCTCTGGCAAATGAGGGGGTCAAAGAAGGGGCCCTGGGTGGCTTAGAATCATGGGGACCAGAAGTTACTGAACTTGATACCATGGATGAATCTCCCAAGGCTTGGTGGTAAGCCCACAGGGTTCAGAATAGCCACTGTGTTGGAGGAGGCCACTGTGACTGCCACTGTATCTGATGCAAGTGGACTCTCCTTCAGATAATGATGAGGCCAAAGGTGAAGGCTACAGCAGAGCTGATGATGCACTGGGGGTCAGTACTGGGCAGAGGAAGAAGGGAACCAGTGCCACAGTGAGGACTTTGGGGCCCTACGAGACCTCAATCTATGATGAAAGGATATTGGTGCAGTGGTGGGTGCCACGATCCCAACCCCAAGGAGGACAGGTGCCTCACATGCAAAGATGGTGTGTTGTGCGCTGGTGCTGGGGGGAGGATAGAGACCTGTGCCAGAGTTGGAGCCAGAAATGGTGAGTGATATGAGTCTCTCCCCGGTGCCATGGCTTGGTACAGCTCCTGAATCAAGGTTGAGGAGCAGCCTTCTTGCCCCCCAGTGGGACCTCTGTGCCGATGATAGCTGCTGGCCATCAGGTGACTGAGGCCAATGCATGGTTATGTGCTGGTCAGGTGTTGGTGAGTGTCTGATCATCATGACTGGCTTGTCTTGCAAGATCAGGTGTTTCAGTGCTGTTGACCAGGACCCCTCACCCTGGTGATCCCTGAAACCATGTGCTTGGGAGGTGGGGGGCCATGGGAGGAGAGAGAACAATAGTGATGGTAGGAAGGGTTTGGAGACTGGTAAGAGCCTTCTAGGATTCCTGGGCCAGATTGCACAATCGTTCCAGCCAGGAATGGCCTACTGGCCAGTAGTCTGAGACTCCTGTTATAAAGTTTGGAAACCTACATATAGAATATCATCAACATGAAAAATATGCAAATTGCATTTACAAATACTAAAAACACGGCTGAATTCTTCTAATTTGTCTCTAGTTTATAAAACTAAAAAACTATTGTTGTAAGGATGCTGCACTCCAGGGGAATGGAATGGGTAGTGTAAGTATTTACTGTAAAACACTTTGAAATCCTTAACTGAAAGATGCTACAGAAAAACACTGTTATTATTTTATTCTTATATGAAATCAATGTAATTAAAAAAGTTAATTTGGAGCAGAAATAAATAATGCTGTTCCTTCAGCTTGCTTCTGTTATGTTTCCTCCTCCGCAAAATTGCCCTTGTATTGATTTCATTTCAAACTCCTTCCCGTTTATGGCTTCAGTATGAATCATTTACATTATTTCCTCATTACCCATACAGTAAAGCTAAGCTGGAAAGGGCATCTCAATACACAAGAGTCATGCTTTCCATTAAACATCGTGTGTCATGCATTTGCTTTACAAAAGAGTACAAATAAACAGAATTCACAGAAAATTACACAAAGGTCTCAATTTAGGTGTTAATAATGACAAAAAGGCAACCTGTAGGAAGAACATTGCGTATAACCACACCAAATCTTCTGTGTCAATAAAGTTACAATTATAGAAAGTCTAGCACTGGGAGAATTAGCATCTAATCTAGTGCTTTATATAAGTGCTAACCTTAAGTGTTTAATGTAAAGCTAATCAAATGTTTTATGTAAGTCAGAATCAAGCGGTCATTTTCAACCTTTGTTCATTTGCAGATCCTACAAAATTTCAAATGGAGATGTAGCCCCTTTGGAAATCTTGGACATAGTCTGCAGATCCCCAGGACTCTGCTGACCACAGATGTATGGTAATGATAACCTTTTGTGGACCCCTTACACATAGCCTGCATTCCCAAGGGATCCACAAATCACAGGTTGAAAACTACTGAACTAGCTGATCATAATGGCCCCATCTATCCTCAAAATCTGTGAATCCAGGAAATAATGCAAAGAAATTATCCTCAAATAATGTATTGAATGCAAATATACAAATATATTATTTTTTTCAAAAATTATCTGCTGGATATTTTCCTTCTGGCTCTAATCTCAAGAGATGGGCTCCCAACACTTTCCTCGAAAACTCTGTTCCATGGGCCCTTGTTGGTGTTGGGCCAAGAGCAGCTGATATGGGCCTGATTTTTAAGGGCATGTAGGCACTGAAAGTTGCAGATAGGTGCTAAGTGGGATTTCCTAAAGGCACCTTAACTTTCTCCAGTGACTGAGTCACAGGGACCGAGGGGTGTTTCAGAGTGGACTTGAAAGTGAGAAATTGAAGTGGGAAAATCCTCTCCTGCATTTCCCATTGGATTTCAGTTTTGCTGGTATGTGCCTACTGCCAGCCAGAAATTCCTATGCTTTTCCCCCTAAAAATATTTGGCCATGAGGAGGCACTGTGTTAAGCTTTCTTCCTAAGCACAGAGGTGCACTTAAATATAGTTTAACACCTACTGGGGAAAAAACAATACAAATAATTCTTTGCCAATGTCAAAATGCAGAGAATCGAAGTGGAACATATGCTCCATAGTCATAAGAAATAAGAATATGCATTTATACATCCCCTTGCTTACATTCTAAAATATTCATTGTGAAAAGAGGCAAAATAGATTAGCAGAAAAAAAATCTTTCCCCTTGAGTATAACAATTCCCAGATTAGATACTCTTCTACCTGATTCCTTGAATAATTATCAGAGTTGCAAAGCATATGCAGATTTCTCAGTCTGTTACATTTGCTCCTGCTCCCATTAACATCAGTATTAAAATTCCCATTGATTTCAGTGCAGCAGGATCAGAACTACAGAGCTTTATTTATCCTTCAAGATGGGTTGAATGGTCCATAGGCTTCTCCCCTTGCATTTCTTCGGGCCAGATTCTGATCTTATGATTGAAGTCAATGGGGTTGTTCTGGATTCAGAAGGAAGTAATAGATCAGAATTAGCCTTCCGTCTTCATCGCTGATTGCTAGCAGCCCTGAGCTTGAACTGTATCCAGCTGATTTTTTTAAGTCCTTAATCTGAACAGGTAAAAGGTTAGATCATAGCAGCACAAATTACAAAGGGCAGCTCTTCATAACGTTGAGTGCAGACATGAGCAACTTTCCCACTACTACTATTTTTTCCTCTCAGTATCAGCAAACACATTCTCTGTTCTTCTAACAACTTACAAGAATGAAGCCCGTCTGGACTTTGAAAGATTTTAATTATACCACTGACCCTTCCAGACCCCGACCTGATTTTATATTCATATTCAGAAAATGATTATGAAGGTGCATGTTAATTTAGGGGCAACATACAGGAAGAACAATGACTGTTGTCTTCTGTAAGGCTCTACAATGTTTGGGACCTGATCCTACGTTTCTGGTGCTCCCTGAACCCCAAATGAAGTCAGTGGGAGTTTTGAGTAGGCAAGGACTGCGGGTATGTCTACACTACCCCGCTAGTTCGAACTAGCGGGGTAATGTAGGCATACCGCACTTGCAAATGAAACCCGGGATTTGAATTTCCCGGGCTTCATTTGCATAAGCGGGGAGCCGCCATTTTTAAAACCCCGCTGGTTTGAACCCCGTGCAGCGCGGCTACATGGGGCTCGAACTAGGTAGTTCGGAATAGGAAGCCTAGTCCGAACTACCTAGTTGGAGCCCCGTGTAGCCGTGCTGCACGGGGTTCGAACCAGCGGGGTTTTAAAAATGGCGGCTCCCCGCTTATGCAAATTATGCCCAGGAAATTCAAATCCCGGGCTTCATTTGCAAGTGCGGTATGCCTACATTACCCTCCTAGTTCGAACTAGGAGGGTAGTGTAGACATACCCTCCTTGAATAAACTCTTGATGTGTATAAGTCCACTTGCTGATGCATTATGTATTTTCATGGGACTAGCAGAAGGCTATCCCAAACACCAGAGCAATCCCCCAGCCAAGGCTACCTTCTTGTTCCAAAGCAAAGAAGCATACATAGGTCTTCTCAAATAAAAGGATATAAGAATGTTTTACATGGGCAAAAAGAATGTATTTTTCCATAAGCTCATTCTGAGAAATGCCTAAATTGTTTTTGCAGACGTTTTCTAGACGAAATCAGCTGGAGACATATACCCAGCATGCTAAATTTAAGCCCAGGAGTACTGCAGAAATAGATCAAGGAATCACAGTGGACCACAAGCTCAATATGAGTCAAAAGTGTGAAACTGACGGGAAAAAATGGAAACATTCTAGGATGTATTAACAGAAATGTTATAAGCAAGATGTGAGAAGTAATTTTTCCATTCCACTCTGAACTAATTAGGCTTCAACTGGAGTACAGTAACCAGCTCTGGGCGCCACATTTCAGGGACGAGATGGACAAATTGGAGAGGGTCTAGAGAAGAGTCACAAAAATGATTAAAAGTATAGAAAACATGATCTCTGAGGGAAGATTGAAAGAACTGGGTTTGTTTAGTCTGGAAAAGAAAAGACTGAGGGGGGACATGATAATAGTACCTAAAGGCTGTTACAAGGAGGAGGGAGAAAAAATATTCTCCTTAATCTTTAGGACAGGATAAGAAGCAAAGGGCTTAAATTGTAGCAAGGGAGGTTTAGGTTGGACATCAGGAAAAACTTCCTCACTGTCAAGGTGGTTAAGCCCTGGAATAACTTGCTTAGAGAGGTTGTGGAATCTCTCTATAACTGGAGATTTTTATGAGTGGTTAGACAAACACCTATCAGGGATGGTCTAGAAGATGGTGCTTGATCTGCCAAGAGTGCAGGGGACTGGACTTGATAACCTCTCAAAGTTCCTTCCAGTTCTATTATTCTGCATTAAAATTGAAAACAGGATTTTTTAATGAAAAATATTAGGAATCCTTAATTATAAGTGTTGCTATGGGTACAATCTATAATATCACAATGCTTCAAAATATCGAACATCTAATTAAGGTATTAACCACAGTATCGAACATCTTATTAAAGTATTAACCACAATGAGATCCAGCTGAACTTAATAGGAATCAAAGCCACTTATCTCTTGACAAGAAGAAAATCATTCTGAAATACTTAAAAGTATGTGTTTTACAAATTCTTAGTGGAATACTTGATCTGCTCCTAGCCATCCATTTTTCCTCCAAAAAAATTATAGTTCCTGGTGTGCTTTCACATATCGAGACAGATGCTGAGCTAATGTAAATCACTAAAGCTCGGTTGATGTCAGTGGAGTGTGCTGATTTACATCAGATGAAAATAAGTTGGCTGCCCTTAGACCGCCCTTGAACAGTACATTTAGAAATGCGAATTGTATAAGAAATACTACTGTATTGTTCTTGTTTAGGAATATATACATGATATCAGCACACAGGAAGCCATTTAATCCTCGTGCAAATAGAGGGAAATAGATTTCTTCATCTTAAATTTGCATTTTATCTTTAAAAATATGCCTAATTAATTGTAGGTTACCAAGCCTTTTCTGTGCATGTATAGTGAATGAGAAACTAAGAATAAAATTTAGAAGATAGAAGGTGGAATACAGAAATTTTGGTATACAGAAAGGCTCAATTAGTAAAACAGCAATGGCTAACTGGAGATGTGCTTTTCTATTATCAGACTGAATTTGTACTTATTTAAGATGACAGAGGAGGAGGCGGAAGAGGAGGAGGAGGAGGCGGATCTTGTGATTAAAGCACAATATTAGAAGCCTAAAGATCAGAATGCTATTCCTGGCTGAAGCTACAAACTTCCTGTTTGATCTTGGGCAATTTCCTTCAGGGGAAATGTCAAAGTGCTTCTGTTGGGCTCTCTGAATTGTTTTTGCCAGCAAGCTGTGGGTACTCATCCAGGGAATTGTCAAAGCAGATTGTGCTGTGTTCTTTCAAAATATGCTCTCAGAACATAGTGCCTACGCTGTCTAGACACTCAGGCTATGGCTGCACAGCAGCATTATTCCAAAATAACTAACGTTATTCTGAAATAACATAGTATGTGTCTACACTAAAGCTTGTACTTCAAAATAATGGAGAGCTGGAGGACTTCTTACATTTTATGAGAAGTAAGGGAAGTCAAACGAAGAGTGTTCTTCCTTTGACTTCTTACTGTGTAGACGGTGCCAAAAGCCAAATTAAGTTATTTTAACTTAAGCTACACAATTGACGTAGCTGAAGTTGCATAGCTTAATTTGAGTTTTACCCTGCTGTGTAGATATACCCTCAGATGCCACAGCTAGACACCTGATCACTTTCAAAACCTCACTGCTTATATGCTGGTACCCTCCAAGCACTGCTGTTTTCCTGGTTCCTAAAGTCCTTTCTATGCTAGAAAAGAATACGCATTAAGTCTGAGAAGATTCCATGTGGAGAGTGGGTGAATATTTGGGTATCTTCATTTTTCTGAATGTATTTCTCTATGCAAGAGACTGGTTAACTTCCCTTTAGGGAAATAAATAAAACAGGACCCAGCAGCAATTCTGTCAAGATCAGATGATTTATTTCAGTTATTGATAAGAGATAGGTGGGATATTTGAAAAAAGCAGCACTGGTACACAAGGAATTATTTATTAGGGAAAGCAGCTCGGTTAATATTTTATAGCTTAATCATGTAGTAGCCCATGTTAGTCTGAATCTGCATAAACAATGAGAAATCCTGTGACACCTCATAGACTATGGGTGTATCTACACTAGAGTGTTATTTCGAAATAGCTTGTTTCGAAATGACACATCTACATACAAAATACATTTTGAAATAGCATTTTGCTATTTTGAAATAGCGCGTCCACACTGAGTGGACTCTGAATCGCATTTAAGGCTGACCGGAACCAGCTCCAGCAGGGCACCAGGTCAGGACTTACTGTGTGTGGCTGCTGCCTGAGAATATCTGAGGTCTGTGCTTAAAGGGTGCTCCCCCTCTCCCCCCGGTCAGCCGGTTCTCAGGTTTCCCTGCTTGCTTGTCTACCTCAATGAGAGACAGCAAAGAATTTTGTCTCTGCATGCTCTGGTTGCCCTCACTCGGGACACCACAGCACTCTGCAACATGGAGCCAGAGCTGCCTGTGGGCACTCTGGTGCTTCTCGTGGATGCGTTGCTCCGAGCCTGGCTGCACTTGCTGCAGGCTGCCATCCAGGAGGTCCATCGGGGAGGCTGTCAGTATCCAGGAGGCTCTGCAGGAGAGCATCCACCCTGAGGAGCACTAAGAGCCTCCTTGGTCTGCCCCACTGGGGGCTTGTGCCTCATTCCTCCCTCACGTCCTTCCACTTACCCCTCCCTAGCCCCCCCTCCTGATGTCAAATAAAATACACGTATTTTCAAAAATATAAACTCTGTTTATTTAACAAAAGTGGGGGGAGGTATGAAACTCTGGAGAAACTGGGGAAAGGAGGCAGGATAGGGGAAGATAGAGGGTGGGGGGGGAACCTTGGAGGAGGGAGCTGGAAGGGGGAAGCAAGGGAAAGAAAGGGGAGGGGAAGCTCAGAGCTCAGGGGTGGGGGGTCTTGCCGGGCCAACTGTCTCCCAGCATGGCGGGAGGTTGAGGAGGGAGAGGCGGGAGGGGGAGAAGGAGTGGGAGGAGGAGCAGGAGCTGGGGAGGCAGCAGGCACTGGAGCAGCACGAGGCAGCATGCTCTGCACCAGGGTCTGCAGATGGGCACAGATGGCATGACCCTGGGCAAGCAGTTCCCACCAGAACTCCTGTTTGTCCTGCACCCACTGCTCCATGGTGCGGTGCAGGGCTCGCAGGGCCCCCAGCTGCTGGTCTCGGAACCCCTGCAGTGTTGCGGTGAACCTGCTGAACACTCAGGTGCGGGAGGATGTCTCGGGCGGGGTGGTGCGCCCTGCACGCGCACCTGGTGCGGCTGTGGAGAAAGAAGTGGCCAGTTCTCCCTGGGGACACAGTGGGTGAAGCCCAGCCCCCTTCTGCGAGGTGAGGATGACCATTCCTTGCACAGAGGCCATGGTCGGAGTGTCCGGCTATCCCCGGGAGTGTGAGCTGCCCGGAAACCACACCCATGCCCCAGTGCTGAATATCGTGCAGCCAAGGTGGGGGGACATGTCCCCTGCCTCTGTGTATAGGAAGCTTGTGAAGGGAGGGTGTCCTGCTGTGTCCTGCCCCGGGGTCAGGAACATGTCAGGTCTCTTCACACATGCGTGTGGCTATCAGACCATGGCCCCTGTGTGGGCCCAGGGGTGGCACAGCATGTGCTCGCACGTGTACACGTTGCTGTGTGATCCGTGGTAAGCAAGGCCCACACACGTGTTCCCTAGTCTCCCTCCCTACACCCCCTCCCCCAGGAAGGGGACAGTGATGGCACTTACATGGTGTGGCCTCCCCAGACGATGCTGGTGACTCCACTGCTGGGAAAGCTTGGGGGTCCGGCCGGTGTGGCACCCTCCGTGGCAGTTTCTCCTCTGCACCCTGGTCAGGGCCCTCCAGTCCCAGATCACTGCCCCCTGGGGTGGCACAGACCATCTCGCCCCCCATGATGTGGTCCAGAGACGGAGGGGGGACAGGATAGAGGTCTCTAAAAGCATGAGTGGGGTGGAGAGGGTGCATACAGAAAAGTTCTTCGTTAGTCCCCATAAAGAAGGACTAGAGAACACCAAAGGAAAGGAATGGGTAGCAGGCTTCAAACTAGTAACAGAAAGTTGTTCTTCACAAAGCAAAGAGTCAACCTGTGGAACTCCTTGCTGCAGGAGGCTGTGAAGGCTACAACTAGAACAGAGTTTAAAGGGAAGTGAGATCAAGTCATGGAGGCTGGGTCAATGGAGTGGTATTAGCCAGGGGGTAGGAGTGGTGTCCCTGCCCAAAGTTTGTGGAAGGCTGGAGAGGGATGGCACGAGACAAATGACTTGGTCACTGTCTTTGGTCCATCCCCTCCAGGGCCCCTAGGGTTGACCGCTGTCAGCAGACAGGCTACTGGGCTAGATGGACCTTTGGTCTGACCCAGGATGGCCATTGTAAGCTCAGGGATCAGGGTCGGGGGTCTCACTGGACCCCCTTGATTCTCTTGCACACCTGTTCCTGGGTGGCCAGGCTGGCAGCTCTCCTGCCCTAGACGGCCACTTTCCTGTGCCTAGTGCGGAGATCATGGACAAGGTCCACGATGTCTGCACTAGCCCAGGCGGGTGCCCGCCTCTTGCGGTCCCGGGCAAGCTCCCGGGAGCCGCCAGCCTGGTCCCGGGAAGAGGGGGAGGGCTGGGGGGCATCGGGTGTGTGACTCGATCCGTGCCAGGTGCAGGGTCTGCTGGCTGGGTGCTGGCAGGCTTGCACCTGGCACGGGCACCGTAGCCAGCCCGTGCCCCTTTAAGGTGTCCGGGGCCGGGAGGGGGGCAGAAGAGTTTCTCTGGTGTTGGCCAGAGTGGCCACCAGGGAAACCTGGGGAGGGCTAGCCTCCCACTAGTTCGAATTAAGGGTCTACACACCCCTTAATTCGAACCAACTAGTTCGAACTAGGCTTAATACTCGTAAAATGAGGTTTTTCTAGTTCGAACTAACGGAGCGCTAGTGTAGCGCCTATGAAAGTTAGTTCGAACTAACGTCCGTTAGTTCGAACTAACTTTGTAGTGTAGACATACCCTAGGACTTTAGTACAAAATTAGCCCCCAAGGTCAATTTTGTAAGTGATGCGTTCACACTACCAATCCCCTTATTCCGGAATAAGGGGTTGTGGAATTCAAACTCTGTATTCCTGCTTTTCATGAGGAATAATGCTATTCCTGAACTTGTAAATCTGAAATAACATTAATCTGAATGCTCTGGTGCCACTAATTCAAACTAATTGGCCTCTGGCAGGCCTCCCACAGCTCCCCAGTTTACTTCCCGGGGCTCTGAATCTGAGGTAGAATGTCCACATTAAAAAAGCCTGCTTCAGACTACATTCAATTCTTCCCCATAGCAAGGACACGGGAACTTTGAATTTTTAAAATTGGGTGCTCAGAAGTCAAACTTCGTACATTTGAAATAATCTCCTAGTGTAGACATGGCCCAAGTGAGTAGTTTAAATACATATATTTTCAACTGAATATGAGCATTAGATATCAAATACTTGCATTCAGCTGAATCATCTAGGCTAGTTTTGATGATTTGTAGAGACTCAATGAAATGAAATTTTTATAAATATCCTAGAAGGTACTGGAGGGGGAAGAGAAGTTCTTTAAGTTAAGGGCTGGTGCTAGCATATGAACAAATTGATATAAACTGGGCATCAATAAATGTAAGCTCAAAGTTAGATGAAGGTTTTAACCATTAGGGGAGTGATGTTCTAGAACAGTCTTCTAAGGAGATTAGTGAGGGCAAAAGACCTAACTTGTTTCAAGACTGAGCTTGATAAAATGTATGGAGTGAATAGCATGATGAGTTTCAGAAGGGTGGCCAGGTTAGTCTGTAACTGAAAAAAACTTTAAAAACAATGAATAGTCTTGTAGCACCTTAGAGACTAACAAAAAATGTAAATGGTATCATGAGCTTTCGTGGGAACAACCCGCTTCTTCAGATGATGATGATGATAAGATTGCCTATAATGGCATATGGTCCATCCATGACAATTATCAAATATGTCTGACAGCCAAAGATGGGACAATAAAAAGTCCTAAGATACTACTGGGTTCTTCAGTGCCCTGAGATACCCCTGGCAAGATCCATCAGTCAGACACTTAGGAAAAAAGTGCTCACATACTCAGAGTCTAACTTATCACCATATTTGGGGCCAGGAAGGAATTTCCTCATTGGTCAGTCTGGCAGAGACCTTCAGGGGATTTTCATCTCTCTCTATAGCATGGGCCACAGGGTTTGAACTAGGGTAAATGGTGGAGTTTTTGGAACTTGAAGTCTTTAAATCAAGGTTTGATTATTTCAGTAACTCAGCCAAAAGTTTTGGGCTTCCTATAGTTTGCAGATTATTTGAAACCATGTCCTATAAAAGAAATTGTGTATCCTCCTCCAATTACACCATCTAGAACTGGGCAAATATTAGCTGAACCAATTTTTTTTTAATAAAATTGTTTTGGATTGATTCAGAATGGATTTTTGAACAGGTTTCTCATACAAAAAAGTTTTATTTTGGAATTTTAGCCCCTTTTAAAAGCATAAGAACATAAGAAAAGCCATATTAGGCCAGACCAAAGGTCCATCTAGCCCAGTATCCTGTATTCTAACAGTGTCCAATGCCAGGTGCACTAGAAGGAATAAATAGAACAGGTGATCTGTCCCCCATCACCCATTCCGAGCTTCTGGCTCACAAACACTAGGGATGCCATTCCTGTCCATCCTGGCTAATAGCTGCTGATGGACCTATCCTCCATGAATTTAGCTAATTCTTTTTTGAATCGTGTTAAAGTCTTGGCCTTCACGCGATTTTAAAAACAAGCTAATTTGAAATGAAAAGTCAAAATGCTTCATCCTAGAAAGGGCAAAATGAAATGGCAAACAATCATTTTTCCAGCCAAATTTATTTGCTAATACAGTTTGCAAATACAATCATACAATTATTTGCAAATAATGTTGTGCTCTGATAACTGTACATTTAAGCCAGTTAATACCATCTCTATTACTATCATGCCATGCTATGCCATAAACCAGTTATGAAAAGAGATACTAAAGAAAATATGGCTCTCATTTTTCTCAACCAAAACTTAAATACACTATTTCTGCAAGTTACTTGATTCCTACAGGCCAAGGGACTGACAATCTTAAATTATAGGCCTGAACCCTTAACTAGTGATGGGAATAGTACCAATGACAATTTGCCTGAGTAAGAGTCTCATCTGATATTGTTCTTGAAAACTTACTGAAATTTTTACTTGTGACTTGCAACAAAATCACTTTTTAAAAAAAATAGAGAATGATGCTAGGTAACAAAGACTTTGGTCTTTGTAAAGTACAGGCAGTCCCCGGGTTACATGGATCCGACTTACATCGGATCCCTACTTACAAACGGGGTGAGGCAACCCCACACTAGCTGCTTCCCCCCAGCAGACCAGGGAGACGCGAAGCTAGCGCCCCCCCCCCCCCCCCCCCCCGCAGCAGACCAGGGAGACGCGGAGCGGCTTTTCTCAGCAGACACCTCAGCTTGAGAATAAAGGACTGAGGGAAGTGAGGTGTGGGAGAATAAAACTGAGCTCTGGAGAAATGTTTAGCTAGAGTTTCCCCTACAATATGTACCAGTTCCGACTTACATACAAATTCAACTTAAGAACAAACCTACAGTCCCTATCTTGTACGTAACCCGGGGACGGCCTGTACCAATTAAATAGAGAAGATCTTGATTCACAAACACTAAGGACATTAGCATTTGATATCTCATTACTTAACATCACATGACCCTTTCCATTCCCTTTGAGGGTTGACATAAATTTAGAATTTTCGTGTTACACAGTTTAGCAGATGTTTCAGAAGCAAAATATTCTTTGATTTACATCAGCTACTACACATTAAATCTCACTGAGAAGTACTAATTTATAAAACAGTGTTCGTGCTTGGCATCTGTAACTCTGGATAAAATGTTTCAGAGGGGTAGCCATGTTAGTCTGTAACTTTAAAAATGAGTAGACCTGTGGCATGGGCAAAACCAACTTCTTCAGATGAAATTATCTTGAGTGGAGAAAGAAGGGGAACTTTCAGAATAAGAAGGGAGAGGGAGAAAAAGAATTACTTGTTAATTGTAGTTCCAGTGCTAATAAGGCTAATTGAGTGAGCTGGAAGTGTCCCATACTTAGCTTTTGATGTCAATAAGGTGTTGAATGTAAGGAAAGCTGGTGTTATAATATTTTAAACAGTGCAAGTCTTTTTTCAGGCCAAAGGAGATGATGTCACATTTGCAAATGGAGGTCAGTTCTCCACTCTCTCTGTGTAATCATGAAATTCCTTTGTAGGAGAATGGCTACTTTCAATTCTATTAATGAGTGCCCAGTGCAGATTAAAATGTTCCCCTACAGGTTGCAAAATGTCAAATGAAATGTAATGTGGATAAGTGTAAAGTAATGCACATTGGGAAAAATAACCCCAACTATACGTATAGTATGTTGGGGGCTAATTTGGCTATGACAAATCAGGAAAGAGATCTTGGCGTTGAGGTTAGATCCATAAAAGGCTATTAGCCAGGGGACAGAAATGGTGTCCCAGGCCTCTGTTTGTCAGAGGCTGGAGAAGGATGGCAGGAGAGAAATCGCTTGATCATTGTCTTCGGCCCACCCTCTCTGGGGCACCTGGTGCTAACCACTGTCGGCAGACAGGCTACTGGGTTAGATGGACCTTTGATCTGACCCAGTACGGCCGTTCTTATGTTCTTATGTTTCTGTGTGTTACCATTTTGAATATATGTTTTGTGCAGTAGCTTTTTGTTTAAAAAAAAAAAGTGCCAGTACTCATTGCTTGAGGAAAGTAAATTTGGAAAATGCCTCTCCCACCCTTCTTCCTGTGTCATGCGCATAAGCAAAAAGCACATTTTTCATCTTGCTGATCCTGAAGGAGTCAGGCAGGCTGGGGGCTGTGCAGGGGTAAAGCGGTGGGTGAGAGTGCTCC
The DNA here is from genome assembly GCF_049634645.1 of Pelodiscus sinensis. Taxonomy (NCBI): domain Eukaryota; kingdom Metazoa; phylum Chordata; order Testudines; family Trionychidae; genus Pelodiscus; species Pelodiscus sinensis. Next base: position 17,128,684 of record NC_134723.1, read on the forward strand.
CAAGGCCAGCAGGGGGCTGTGCTGGGGGAAAGCGGCGCGGTGAGAGTGCTCAGGCCCAGCAGGGGGCTGTACCAAGGGGGGGGGAAGCGGTGTGGTGCGAGTGCTCCCAAAAAAAGGTGCCAGTGTGCCATACCGGTGCGTACTGTCACAAAAAAGCACTGTTTTTGTGTCCTATCCATTAATCCTTTGTCATAGAGATTGTCCAGTTTGACCACTATACATGGCAGAGGGGCACTGCTAGAACTCGATGGTATATATCACGAGCATGTGCAATTTTATGAGCCTCTGATGTGGTGGCTTATGATTTCTGGATAACAAGATGTAACTATCAGTACAGCATGCCTTCAGAATGTTTACCATTGGCAGGAAGGTTTTAAAAGGGCCACATTCTGCTAGCATTTACACTGGTAAATCCACTGAGTTCATGATTGGAGGCACAGAACTGCAGGTGCCTCAAATCACGTCATTGATTTTGGTGTGTTGAGGCAGTAAGCTTGCCCATGACAGAAACCTGCATGTTCAATTGAGATATCAAACTTCGGATAATTTATCACATTATAATATCAACATAGTGATAATTTACAACAAAAGACATTTCCTGAGGATAAATTACCAGCCGGGAGGAAATGATGGCTGCAGGCCAGGTGAATGAATTTTCCTAATAAAATCTGCATGTAACTTTTAGGGTAACAAGAACAAAACTTGCAGTATCTTTGCCTTTCAGTAACATTGCAACACACTCTTAACTTCCTGGGGTCATAAGGATGTATTTTGAAGAAAAACACAAAAAGGGGTTCTGTTTTGAAAATGCAAATGGTACACAGAAGTAATAATTTTATATACCCTGGGAATCTGAATGGACTTTGTTGTATAATATACTACCATATTTAACCAGCATTGCTCAGATCCATACCTTAATTCAGGGGTCTTTTTAAATAAAAGGAAAATGTACATGCTTTATTTAAATGATTGTACTTTTAAAAATACAGTGTTATTTTTATGAAGTTAATTTTTATTTTGGATTTCTTAAAAAAAAGCAGTTAAAACTTTCCATTTAATTTTTTTAGTAAATGTTTTAAAAAGGGAATTCCATCAAGCATATTTTTTCTTATCTTTTGCTATGTTTTAACAAAGAAGGACTATAGTCATTTTGGTTTCAAATAACGTTTTTCTAGTTTTCAAAACTTAAGCATCAATTTAGCTGTGCCAAAACAGTGCTTTATTCCAAATGTTTCCATTTTCTCTCTTTTCTGTAAGATTTATTTAGAAGTAATCTGATATCAGGTTCATCCTATTTTTCCAGCTTAACTTGACTCCGACCAGGGGTGAAAGTAATTTAAATTTCTTACATGGCTAGGGCAAGGTGTGAGAGGGATTCAGGGCACGGAATTAGGATATATATGGATGGGAGCAGGAGTGAAGGCAGGAGGTTGAGGGTGTGGGAACTGTAGAAGTCAGGGTTGGGGGGTGAGAAGAAGCTCAGCATAGGGGGTGGGGGGTGGTGCAGAAATTAGGCCAGGGGGCTGGAGTGTGGGGGGCTCAGGGCAGGGAGTTGGTTCTGCGGGGAGGGAAGGGGTCAAAAGCTGCTTGCTCTTCCCTTCCTGTCCCTGTCAGGAAGCAAGAGCAAAGTGCACAGCTCATCTGCCCCCTGCCCTCCCCAGCCAGAATGAAAGGAATGCAGCAAACTGCGCACTTTTCCTTTGCTCTGTGACAGTGATGAAGGTGAACAGCCAGCAACATCCCCGTACGAATCTGACGTCCCCATATGTTCTCCCTAAATTATACCTATGCTGGGCAGCTCAGAGCTGGGGCAGTCCTGGACGGGGGCAGGAGGGCCCCCACCCAGCCCCTTTAACTTTCTCCTTAGTGTGGCAGCTTGTACCGGAGCCCTAAGAGCGAGGTTGGGAGTTTGCACCACCTTCTCCTGCAGCCGACCACCCCAGTCAGCTGGCTCCTTACTGGAGCAGTGCACCCTGGTGCACGCTGGCTTACTTTTACCTCTCATTCAGTCTCCTTCAATATTGGCTGAATTATGTCAATTGTGAGGACTGTACTTGATTTGATTATTCTTTTTTCTGTTTGGTTTTATGAGAAGCAATCCTATTCCAGGCACATCCCATTTTCCTGGCACAACCAACTCCTTATGTTGCAATAACTCTAAATCTGAATGTACACAGGTATGGGTTCAAATTTATGGACTGATACAAAGGCCACTGAAATTAATATGAGTCTAAGCATCAACTTCATTGGGCTCTGGATTAATTTTTTAGGCACAGCCTTACCAACATTAATACATGTGACTTACTTTGGCTACATAATTACTAGTCCTATGGTATAATTATTCACATACTAGATGTTGGCAGGGCTGGGCTCTTAGAAGCTGTGCTTAGGCCCCTTTGAAAATGTGATTCAATATGATTTTGTAAGAAAAAATCATTTGGATTACATTCAACAACACAAAGTCACATGGTCTTTACCTCAGTTCAGGAACAAGCAAGGAATGGCACCACAACGTGTGGCTTAAATGTCAACATTTATTTTGAAAAGTAAGTAGTGTCTAATTCCGATACATTTCACAAACTAGTCCTGAAAAAGAAGAGATGGAAGCTAAAGATTAGGCTGTAGCTAAACAGTTCAGTTATGATTTAAAATGTGGCCGGAAGCTCCTTCTCTTGTTTAATGAGTTTGAGAACTGTAAATTTGGAGTGCTAAATTCAGAACTGTTTCCACTGGCAGCATTGCGGAAACTAAACAAAGCTAGAGAATGTAAGAGTAATTCTCTAGCTTTAGATGTTTCTATAATCTGTTCTTGGGAGATCTGAAGGCTTATCTGATTTATGTTATTCATGATCAAACTGGATGTCAAGAGGTTTGTTACAGAACCACATCTGGTCAGGTTTTCTTCAAAAAACTGTTTATAGAGCTCTTCCACTTTTGTATCCATGTAGTTGTTCAGCACAGAATTTGAAAGAGGCTGCTTGTGGAGCGTCATACTCCTTTCTCCACCGTCATCACCATTCAAGGACTTTGTAGCTGATTTTTCAAAATGCTCATTTAGAGAGGAATGGCCTAATGGAATATCTCCTGACAGTAAAATAGGGCCCTCAACAAGTTCATCACTTATATGGTCCATAACGCAACCTGAGTCGCTCATATAGTCTCCTACATGATCTCCTCCAATATGTAAGTCAGGATAGTTTTGATAAATACTGTGGCATGACCAGGATCTATACAAATCTGGCTGGTTTTCATAATTTTGTTCTCTTCCTGGTATATGTAAAGCTGTAGATATGGTTCCTTTAACATATACTTCATGTTCTTTTGCAGGTAGCTCTTTAGATTTCCATTGAAGCTGTTTATTATGTTCAGTTTTGCTACCTTTTGCAATGGTCTCATTCTGCTTCTCAGATTTTGAAGCAAAATCTTTAATTGCTGGTGTACCTATAAGGTGATCTTTCCAGGTTTTCCTTTCATCTTTTCTGTTCATGTGACATTTGTGGGGTTTATCTGTGTTCTGTTTTCTTTCTTTGTATATGATTCCAGTTAGGATGCCTTCTGCCAACATGTTGATCAGTGCTAGAGACTCAGTAACACAGAGAGTTCATTAATTCCTGCAATCACAAAGAAGCCATGTAAGGTAATGCAAAGTAAGTGTAAGGGTTGTTTTATCCTTAATTGGATTAAAAAGTTTTTTAAAAAGTATGTTTCATGCAGACTGTAATGTGTGAAAGGTTATTTTAACAAACAGTAATTAAATTGCTTTTTCACCAATTTCACTTTTATAACCAAAATAAAGCCATCATTTCAACAAAAATAAAATTTGATCCTTAATGTTCTGTAGCATCTAAGTCGTGGACTCCTCTTTTGAATTGAGATAATTGTGCTACCTACACATGACTTGTTTTCAGTAAGACTTAATCAATGAAGTCTTTTCATCAGGTGACTCTCAACAGGTATAAAATCAGCATAGTTCTACAGAAAGCAACAGCGCAACACCTGATTTCACCATCTGAAGTTCTGTCTGATTATGTTAATCAATCCTCTACAGACTTTTTTAAAGCAAACTAAGGGATTTCGTGCAAAGTGTTGAACTCTCCTGTGAGATACTGAGTGGTGTCAACTTTTACTGCCTTCACTGTGAGCGGAGGATGGTCATTGCCTCCCAAGAGTGCTCAGCATCTTGCAATACCACATATTACATAACAATGTTGTTATGGGTGTGTCTCTGAACTATTAGCCAAAACGTAAGCAGATACTATAACGAGCTCTTGTATTACTAAGATTCCATAATTTTACTAAATTTACGGCATTCATCCACTAGTACAGTATGAAACATTATCATGAATAATTAAAAAACAACATATCACAAATGAGTTAGTTACTACATTCTGTAATGCCTTCATCTGTAACACCGTAATTGTATTTGCTCTCACAGAGCTCAATCCTGCACTCTTTGGAGTCAATGGCAAAATTTCAGTTTATGGAGCAGGATCAAGCCTTTAGGCCTTGGTCAAGCCTCCCACTGAAATGAAGGAGTCTTTTCATTGACTTCAGTCGGAGGTGGCTCTGAACCACATTGGCTAAGGACCACATTGTAGCTGTTCCTTACGTGGGAGAATAAAGCGGGAGAACACCAAAAGTCTCTTCTTCACTCTAAATACTTTGCAATGTTAGCTCTGCACAGCAGGGGGATTGCTTCCTTTGTGCATCTCTAGAGCACTCAGGATTTGTCTACATCACCTCAGCTCAGAGTTGATAGACTAGGCTAGCAGGGCTCACACCAGCACTTTAAAAATCCATTTAAATCAGAGAGTAGCTGTTTAATATAGAGAGACACTTCTGTAGAGCAGGTGTGATGCCAAAACCAAGCCTTAAAATAAAATCAATTCTGTATTGGAAAAGGTTAAGTACTCCACATATTAATATACACACTCTAATTCAGATGTCATAAGACTGGCACCAGGACTCAAAACCAGCACAATACACTGATCCTACAGACCTTAAAATCATTTAATCATTTACTTTATCTTCAATACCTTTCACACATGCAAAGATACAGCATAAAATTTGTTAAAAAAATTTTAATTTTAAAATTGCCTCCTCCTAAGTGCCACTTTCAAAAGAGGCACAGGCACTTATGAGCCTAAATCTCATTAAAGGTCAATGGAACTCAGGTAACTATATGACTAACTCACTTTTGAAAATGGGAGGTAAGCCCAGATGTGTGAAGATATTTAGGCACCTAACTTCTGTTGAAATCAATTGGAGTTAGGTGCCTAATAATTTTGAGGATCTGGGCCTAAGTTATTTATGAAAATTGTGCCTCTAATGTTTGGTAACTGTTCAAAGTGTTAAATCAAGATGTCAAAAATATGCAAACCTTAGAAAGTATTCTTTAAAAATCAATACATATATTTTAAGTTATTTAAGCAAAATAAGAGTGACTCTAAATTCTGGAACAAAAGATAAGCTGAGACAAACTAAAGAAAACCAGACTTACCCTTTCAGAATCAGTATAAGATGTGGATAGTCATACAGTCTAACATTTCACTACTACAACTGCAGCAAACTTAGGATAAATTCCTTCTCTCTTTATTTACTGTAGACAGTCTGAGCATTTACTGGAGAACAAACAATTTTATTCCTCTTTTTGTACTTTTAAAACAGAAGTACCGTCACCAATGGAAAACCATGTGGTCCGTCAACAAGCAGTGACAGCAAATCCAAAAGAGGATGTAAAAATGGGTATGGCTAGGATGAATTCTGATGTAATGTTTGCAACTACCATGACAGTTATTTAATTTTGCAATAAGTTAACTTAAAATTAACTAAGATTACAAAAGGCTTAGTGTGTCTAATGTATTTCTGTTGGATAACTCTAGCCATGCTCGTAATACATTTCAAAATGCAAGGATGCAATCAAGCATTCTATTGCTCATTTCCATCTACAAATAACTGAATTTAGTTATTAAATTAGATACGTCTCTGATTTTTACAGGCAAATGTTGTCTATATGTGCAAGTTTCTTGATTTGCAGATGTAGGACATGCATAAGTGAGAGGAAGAATATAATGATTGTTTTTTAAAATGTAATGCTCAGAACAAGGTCAGTAGATCACGCTGCTCTGTCCCTCCTTGTAGACAGAGTGCACACAGCCAACCAGCTGCTGGCAATTTGCAGTGTCCTAATGTTATCAACTGTAACTTGGGCACTGACAAACTTGGGCTGGGACATAATCTGGGATTTTCACAATAATCAAACAGCCCATGGTTCTGGCACTATTGCTGATGTTTCTCTGAAGTGGATCTTTCCCTTCTTTCTCATTTTTTGTAACCTTTGGTAGAAGCTTTTTATCACAAGATGTGTCCCTTTAAGAGGAAACAGGACCAGTCCCCTGGAAATAGGTAGCTGCTTCTGAGTGTGGATGATCTCTCCCATTTGAGTAAACCTGGACTAATTCAACTGGGCTATTGTCTCAGCTGAGAAAGGAAAGAGTTCTTCTAAGGACCTAAGGGCTTAAACAGAGTTCATGCTTTTGAAAATCCCACTAAGTACTTATCTAGAGAGCCCTGCACAGATACAAAATGAGTAGTCCTGTAGCACCTGCATCTGCAAAAATGGTCTTAGGATATCTGCATTGACAAACACGGATACAGATACCCACAGATATAAAAAGGATATCTGCAAATTTGCATGATTCTAAATCCAAAATTTGTATCTACAAAAGTAAACCATGGATAACTGCACCCACATCTGCAGATCCACAGATATAAAGCAGATAACTGCAGATTTACAGATTTGCAGGGCTCTGCTTATTTGCATCTTCAGCTGCTTAAATACCTTTGACAATTTTTTCCCAAGTTCTCACAATCTATTCAGAATACAAATTCCTTAGGGAAGAAAGTTTCTTTTTGCTTTGCATTTGCACAAGGCCTAGGAAAATGCTTCATGAATGGGGCTCTAATGTGCTGCCATAATACAACTAACATATTCTAATAGTAAGAATACCAGTTTCTCACATGGTTTCTGAAACTCTTACCCAATGAGAAATGAGTGCCATTGGAGCTATCTGTTTAGTACTTTACTAAAATTGAATGCAAGCAAGTTATCTAAATAAACTTGCTCCCTTCCCATGGTCCTCCAAGTAAATAAAATAAAAATATAAAACCAGGGGTTAATATACAATTCTCCATTAGGTTTGATTCAGTAGGAACAGATTGCAATTTGTTGTATGAAACTGAATAGCACTGGCGTGCGTACGGGGTGTGCCGGGTGTGCCGCCCCCCCACCTCGATCTCCCCCGGCCAGCCCCCGACCCCCCCCCACCAGCTCTGCTTCCCGGCCCCGCCTCTTCCTCCCAGCCAGCCCCGCTCCCCTCCCGGCTGGTCTTTCCTCCTGCCTCATGAAGCGTGTCCGGTATTTTTTTTTAAGACTACCTGGTAACCCTATAGGCTGTGTCTACACTGGCGCGATCTTGTGCCTAAGTGGCTGCTTTTGCACGAAAACTTGCTGCCTGTCTACACTGGCCGTGTGTTCTTGTGAAAGTAAACTGACGTTCTACCGTATAAAATCAGGGCTTCTTGCAGAAGAACTATGATGCTCCCGCTCAGGAATGAGCCCTCTTGCACAACTGTTCTTGCCCAAGAGGCCAGTGTAGACAAGCAACATGAATTTTTTGTGCAAGAAAGCCCTATGGTTAAAATAGCCATCAGCGCTTTCTTGCGCATGAGAGCGTCTACACTGGCATGGATGCTCTTGCGCAAAAGCACATCTCTTGCGCAAAAGCACATGCCAGTATAGACGCTCTCTTCTGGAAGAGTTTTTGCACAAGAACTCTTCCACAAAAGAGTTCTTGCGCAAGAAGCTGCCAGTGTAGACGTAGCCATAAAGTCTAAAAAAAGTGGCTTTGCATTTTAATTTAATCGCATGGTATGCTCTTTTAGTTTTAAAGTATGGATTGCTGTATTATGCAATAAGCGCCGAATTGCACATGTAAAAAACAAACTAAGAAGTACAATGTCCCATACCTAAGTTTGTATTTTTTAAGTAAAGGTTAACTGTTAATTTAAAAAAATTAAGTTGAGTTAAGTTTTAGTTTCTTTTGTTTGATGAATAAAAATAATGTCCTTTATGATTGAGTATTCAATAAATATTTGCCTTAAAAAAAAAATTCCCTTGGTGCACACCCAATGAAATGTGCTGCACACGCCTATGCTGAATATCCAAGTGTTAAACTTCAAATTTTCTTGGAAATGAGGTTCCTATTGTGGAAAATAGAGGGTCCTTCCTACAGCATTTCCATTTATAACTGGATTATTGTACAGATGACGCTAGCTTATAGTTTCAGACAAATGCCCTATCATTTAATGGACTGTGTAGTATGTCGTGTATCTTAAAGTACACAATAAATTCATTTGGCATAACCACGATAGACTCTCCAAAACTAAAATTTAATAAACTCATTGGTGGATCAGCTCCTCACATTTTGTTCCATTTACCTACATTACAATGAGTCTCAGAACCATATGCAAGAATTCCTGTGGGAAGAGGGGTGCATTTTTTGTAAATGTGGACCACAAGGGTGTGAATGCACCCCTCCCCATGGTCCTCCAAGTAAGCAGGAATATCAGCCTCAGCCTTCCCCCAACTGGTCAGAGCATGAGTCCAGCAGAGGGTCCAGTGGCAACCAAAATGATTAGGGGGCTATAGCATATGACTTATGAGGAGAGGCTGAGGGAGTTGGGTCTGTTTAGTCTGCAGAAGTGAAGAGTGAGGGGGGATTTGATAGCAGCCTTCAACTTCCTGAAGGGAGGTTCCAAAGAGGCTGGAGAGAGGCTGTTCTCAGTAGTGACAGATGGCAGAACAAGGAGCAATGGTCTCAAGTTGTGGTGGGAGAGGTCCCGGTTGGATATTAGGAAAAACTATTTCACTAGGAGGGTGGTGAAGCACTAGAATGGGTTACCTAGGGAGGTAGTGGAGTCTCTATCCCTAGAGGTGTTTAAGTCTCATCTTGACAAAGCCCTGGCCCGGTTGATTTAGTTGGGATTGGTCCTCCCTGGAGCAGGGGGCTGGACTTGATGACCTTCTGAGGTCTCTTCCAGCTCTATGGTTCTATGATTCTATGATCCTGCCTTCTTCTCGCCGGCCAGAGCTTGCTTACTTTTAGCAACCATGCGGGGGGCATCTCCACTCCCACATATGGGCCTAGTCTCCAGATATAGAAAAATGAGACAGGAAATTGGGAAATGTCTGTGCTTCACTATCTTAGTTACTTCCCTTTTCTTTAAATTAAAAAGTGCTGTTTTACAAGAGTTCAGTGCTACTTTATTTGCAGACCTAAGATTATAGTGCTAGATTTGTTAAATGAGGAAAGTGCAAAAAAAACTAACAAAAGATAATTCTTCCCATGAAATAGTACAGAACAATACATAAAGTGCCATTAGTCCCAAGTCACAGAACAAACAAGAGTTCATGAACTGCAGAAGACTAATGTAGTTTTGGTTTTCAAATCTGTCAGTGACCAGCTGCTATGACTGGTAAATCATGTGCATTTCCAAATAGGAAACCTTTCTTTTTTAAATATAGGTACTTCAAATAAGTACAATGCTTTCAAGTACTAGTTAATAAATACACAGGCATTGAAAGAGTTTTTGGTTGATTTGCTTAAGTTTCCTTCCCTTTGGCAGAAAATAAGAATTTAATGGTCTTGCAAGTACAGGCAGTCCCCGACTTACACGGATCTGACTTATGTCGGATCCGCAGTTACAAACGGGGCTTTTCTCGCCCCGGAGGATGCGGGCGGCGGGACCGCCCAGACGCGCCGCGGTCCTGCCGCCCGCGTCCTCCGGGGCGAGAAAAGCTGCTCCGCGTCTCCCTGGTCTGCTGGGGTGGCCCCCCGCAGCAGACCAGGGAGACGCAGAGCAAAGCCACGGAGGATGCGGGTGGGACCACGGCGCGTCTCGTCGGTCTGCCGCCCGCGTCTACCTGGTCTGCTGGGGGGGGGGGGCATAGCTAGTGCACCCCCCCCCCCAGCAGACCAGGCTTTTCTCACCGACGCCTGGGGTAGAGCAGCTGGGGTGCTGCTGGGTTGGTCCAGTAGCGCCAAGGAGCGGCGCTACTGGACTAACATGGCAGCACCCCAGCTGCTCTGCACCAGGCGTCCCCAAGTCAGCCGCTGCTGAAACTTATCAGCGGCTGACTAAAGGAAGCCTGAGGCAGAGTTGCTCTGCTCCAGGCTTCCTGGAATCAGCCGCTGATCAGTTTCAGCAGCGGCTGACTTGGGGACACCTGGGGTAGAGCTGCTGGGGTGCTGCCGGGTTGGTCCCCGCAGCGCTGAGGTGCGGCGCTGTGGGGACCTACCCGGCAGCGCCCCAGCTGCTCTGTCTCAGGCGTCCAGATTCAGCCGCTGTTGAAACTGATCAGCGGCTGATTCCAGGAAGCCCAGGGCAGAGCAACTCTGCCTTGGGCTTCCTGTAGTCAGCCGCTGGTCAGTTTCAGCAGCAGCTGAATCTGGATGCCAGTTCCAACTTACATACAAATTCAACTTAAGAACAAACCTACAGTCCCTATCTTGTACGTAACCCGGGGACTGCCTGTACTAGAAAAAAGTTCCTAACAGTATGCTGATGGAGGTAAAATGTCTAAGTGAAACACACAAATGCTATGTAATACATTGGACATTGTGAAAGCTCTCCTCTTGTGCAAAGTTAGTCTGATTATGTGTTATGCATTACAAATATTCAAATCCAAGTCAATCCAAACTCCAAAAATCGTATCATGTAATAAATACATGACAACTACAACATTTCATAAGTCCCTATCCTGAAAAAGTGTGGGTATGTCTACACTACAGCACTAATTGGAACTAACTTAATTAGAATTAGTTAATTCGAAATAAGCTAATTCGAATTAGTGCATCTAGACCTAAAAACTAATTTGAATTAGCGTTTTGCTAATTCGAAATAGCATGTCCACATTGATTGGACCCTGAACCGAAATTAAGGCTGGCAGGGCATCAGGTTAGGACTTAAGAGTGTGGAGCTGCTGCCTCAGGCTAGCCGAGGGCTGTGCTTAAAAGGACCCAACCCCCACCCCGTACAGACAGTTCTCAGGGTTCCCCACTTCTTTGTCTAACTCGATGAGGGACAGCAAAGCAGTCCTGTCTTGGAGTGCCCTGAGTGCCCACACTCGGCACATCACAGCACTCGTCCATCAGCCCGGCTGCACTTGCCACAGGCTGCCATCTGGGGGGATCAATTAGGGGACTGTCGGAATCCAGGAGGCCCTAAAGGAGAGTTTCCACCCCGAGGAGCCTGCAGAGGCACCCCAGTCCTCCCCATCAGGGGCTCGTACCCCATTCCTCCCTCTCTTCCTTCCACTTACCCCTCCCTAGCCCCCCTTCCTGATGTAAAAAATAAAGGACACGTGTGTTCAAAAATAAAAAAAACTCTTTATTTAACAAAACTGGGGGGGGGATTAACCTCTGGGGAGACTGGGAAAAGGAGGTGAGAGAGGGGAAAAGAGAGGAGGGAGAGGGGAAAACCTGGGAGGATGGAGCTGGAAGGGGGAAGCAAGGGGAAGAAGGAGGAGGGGAAGTATAAAACTATGGTATGCCATATCTTCAGTGCTGTGTACAGATGTGGTCTCCTCACCTCAAAAAAGATATTATGGCCTTGGAAAGGGTTCAGAAAAGGGCAACTAAAATGATTAGGGGTTTGGAACAGGTCCCGTATGAAGAGAGGCTAAAGAGACTGGCACTTTTCAGCTTAGAAAAGAGGAGACTGAGGGGGTATATAAAATCATGAGTGGTGTGAAGAGGGTGAATAAAGAAAAGTTCTTCATTAGTTCCCATAATATAAGGACTAGAGGACACCAAAAGAAATTAATGGGCAGCAGGTTTAAAACTAATACGCAAAAGTTCTTCTTCACACAGCCCATAGTCAACTTGTGGAACTCCTTGCCACATGAGGAGGCTAGAACTATAACGGAGTTTAAAGAGAAGTGAGATAAATTCATGGAGGTTGGGTCCATGGAGTGCTATTAGCCAGGGGGTAGGAATGGTGTCCCTGGCCTCTGTTTGTGGAAGGCTGGAGATGGATGGCACGAGACAAATGGCTTGGTCATTGTCTTCGGTCCATCCCCTTTGGGGTATCTGGTGCTGGCTGCTATCAGCAGACAGGCTACTAGGCTAGATGGACATTTGGTCTGACCCAGTAAGGCCATTCTTATGTTCTAAGCTTAGGGTCGGGGGTCTCACTGGACCAACTTGATTTTCATGAAAACCTGGGAAGGGCTAGCCTCCGACTAGTTCAAATTAAGTGGCTACACAGCCCTTAATTCGAACTACTTAATTCGAACTAGGCATTACTCCTCATAGAATGAGGTTTACCTAGTTCGAATTAAGCGCTCCGCTAGTTCGATTTAAATTCGAACTAGCCGTTTGCATGGGTAGCCCCTATTAAAGTTAACTTGAACTAACGACTGTTAGTTCGAATTAACTTTGTAGTGTAGACATACCCAGTTTTAGGAAGAAATGATATTCATAACAGAACAGCTATGGAAAAGAATTCTCAACTCCAACATAAGGAGAATTCTGGCCTCCTTGTATTTGCCCACTATCAGCTACTGCTAGATGTAGGGGGAGAAACAAACGTGATCCACTTTTGACTATGTGAATCTGCATTTGCAGACCCCAAGAATCAGCTATGTTCCTTTGTCAGTGACTTGTCCATTTCCTCTTTCTAAATTCCTTTGAAGAGTTTCACTACCTATGTCATGTGCACTGCTTTCATGAGGATTTGAAGATACTTCTGTATAGCTCCTTCATTGCTTTGCCCCCCAATTAGCAGAAATGAGTACTTCTGCTGTACCATTTATTAGGGATGTTAGATATTATTTCTTTTAGTAATCGTGTAGCTGCAATAAGTTTTAGCAGTTACACGATTACTAAAATGTTCCCCTCCAAGGGTGGGGCTGGGAGTCAGTGCACTCCCGGCTCCATTCCCAGGGAGCCCCCTACCATCCCATGCCGCTGCCTCTGAATCAGAGGCAGCAGCGTAGGGTGGCAGGCGGGGTCAGTCCGCGAGGGGAGCTGGCTTAAAAAGCTGATACAGACAGTGCAGGGCAGGAGTAGCCCCCTGAGCTCTCCATGGACAAAGGCTGTTTCGACATCCTGCAGAGCAATGTATCAGAGGCAACAGGGCAGGGCAGCAGGCAGACTCTCCACATGGACCAGCTCTCACCTGCCACCCCGTGCTGCTGCCTCTGTGTCAGAGGCAACAGTGCAGAGTGGCAAGCGGCTCCCCTGCGTGCTCTTCATTTAAAACGCAGATCAGCGGGCTGGGACTGAGCCAGTTTGCCAGTCCAAGTTTAAACTGAAGATTGGGGTGGTTTGCAGTTAACCAGGACTGTTAACAATAAGCAGAGTTTCACTACCTATGTCATGTGCACTGCTTTCATGAGGATTTGAAGACACTTCTGTATAGCTCCTTCATTGCTTTGCCCCCCAATTAGCAGAAATGAGTACTTCTGCTGTACCATTTATTAGGGATGTTAGAATTGCTTATTGGTTAAATGGTTAGCTGGCTAGCCGCTAACACCCCTACTATTTATTCCCTTATCCACCCTTATATTCTAAGTGAATATAAGAAACACACTTAATAGAGAGCTGAGTGCAACTAACTCCATAAAAATCTAATATTTAAAAGTTATTTTAGATAATTATTTCCGCAACATCATTATGAATGAAATTATCTTTCTAAGCAACTGAGTCAGTGCTAATAACAATTAAACATTTTTCCATTTTCATCAACCTTGACTTGGAAGAATCAACTTTGAGAGCAGATAGTTCAAATTCTATACAACTTACTCCCTGGCTCCTCTACCAAAACTACTAAATTAATGTCAATTGCAGTAATGTTGTTTGTAAATCAGAGCCACGCAATACAGGAATAACACACAGACAACCAGATTAAGGATGTTAAGGAATAGTTGACTAGTTGATTATCTGATAAGCAAATGCTTATTGGATAGTCAAGTCGACTAGTCAATATCTCCCCTCCCCCTTGCTGTCTCTATCAGATAGAAGCAGCAAAGGAGGGGGAATAGGATACTTCAAAGCGGTAGCGCCGCACAGAGTCCGTACTCAGGCTCCATGCGGCGCTGCGACTTTGAAACACCATGGCGGTGTTTCAAAGCCGTGCAGCACAGAGCTGACCCTGGGCTTCATGAGGCGCTGCCCTTTGAAACACAGCAATGGCATTTCAAAGGGACAGCACCGCACAGCTGAGCCCAGGCTCTGTGTGGCGCTGCCCCTTTAAAAAGCCACTCGGCATGGAGCCCAGGGTGGAGCTCCATGTCTCCCGCTGACCCAGGGCTCCAAGAGGATGTTTCTGCTTTGAAATGCACAAGAGCCCCCGCTGGGGACTTTTGGACATTCCAAAGCTGGCACACCATGTGCAGCCCGGAGTCAGCGGGACTCCCCGCTGGCCCCAGGCTGCACGTGGAGTTCTGGGGCTCTTGTACATTTCAAAGGAGGAATGCAGAAGTGCCTATTGACTAGTCGATAGAAATTCCATCGACTACTCGATTAGTAAATTTCTCGATATTTAACATCCTTAAACCAGATTAGGTAAAATAATAATATGGGAGATAATAATAATTACATTGTCTATTAAAGTGTGCCAAGAAGCCAGTAGCACAAAGAGGAGGGAAGAAAGTCTTGAATGTTGCAGCCTCGACAAAGGCCCAATATTTAAACTAAAAAAATGTAGTAAGGGAAACAACAATGGTAGCTGAAAAGGTGAATGCAGATTACAAGTGGAAGTGTAAACAGAGAAAGTCACAAATGAGTTGGGTAGGGTAGTTAAGTGTAGATCTCTGAATTACATGTCTAAATCTTTAAATAAAATGTACAAGATAGAGCTATTTTATAAAGTATGACTACATAACTCACCTAAGAAAAATTCAATACAAAATGAAGCCTTCCTCCTGGTCCCATACCAAGACAATGAGCAGGTAAGCAGGCCTATCTTATGACCTTCCTCTGTTGAGACTCATTCTCCCATATCTCTGACTTCACCCACTATTTATTGTGATCTTCTTCAGTATTATGACTTTT
The DNA here is from genome assembly GCF_049634645.1 of Pelodiscus sinensis. Lineage (NCBI taxonomy): Eukaryota > Metazoa > Chordata > Testudines > Trionychidae > Pelodiscus > Pelodiscus sinensis. The sequence goes on from NC_134723.1 coordinate 17,143,803, forward strand.
TTTGATTATAAGCTACTTGAAGCAGAGACCTCTCATTATTACTTATTTGTAAAGTGCCATGCACACCAATTGTGCTGCATTAAAAACAAGTTAGAATGAGTAGCAGCTAAGGGTAAGATTTAACCTAGTATTTTCCAAACAAGTCAAAATATATCCCATATTTCAACTCAGACTATATCTTGTATACACATACCAATATGAAATAGAAATTGATTAGCTGATTGATTTTTCAAACTTAACTGGTGTAATTCTGTCTCTTTTAACCCACTTCAGCAACATAGGTTTTTTGCAATACTAACTTCTTTCAGCTCCTCAAATACATCTCAGATCCTTGCAGCAACTGTTATCTCATCTGATACTGTGCCACCCTGGTGCCGCTCTTGCCTGTGACTTCAGTTTCCTTGGCCCATGTGCTGGTTCCTAATTGGAATTTCTTTCCTTCTCAAGCCTCTCCACTATGAAAGGAGGCTACAATAAGGTCAACCATGTAGTGATCTGTCAAGATCGCAGCTCTCTCCACACAAGCCAGCTGAGCTAGTTACATGCAGAACATGAGCTTCTCTTACAGCCTGATGAAGGGCTGTGGTTTGGTGAAACTTCTGCACTCCTGGAGCCAGCATCACTAGCTGGGGCACAACTGCTCCAGGAGTTCCAGTGGAAGCTATTCGCTTTGGCTACCCACAATATGGAGCAGTGTTTTAAAAGAACATCTGAGTCCATTACTTCCACAAGGATAGTAATAATATGAAAACTACAGTGATCACTTTTATAAAATAAACCTATGCAGATGGCCTCCCCTGCTCAGGTCAGCATAAATATAACTATTTGCTCATGGAATATTTAGTTGTGCTACAGTATCATGTCTCCCTTGCACCATCTACTGACTGTACTGCTTCAACTCCTGCAATTGGTCATTAACTTTGGGGCCTACTTGCATTTTTCACAGATAAAATGACATTTCTTTCATGCTGTTACACTTCTTCAAATCCAACGTGTCTCTTCCGCTTGTATTAATCACAGCAAATCAGACAGGCATAGCAAGCACAAGGTAATCTGGGTGTATACAGAGCAACGGAGCGCTGTGTTTGCGCGGTGCCGGCTCCCGGCTCAGTGGTGCATCACATGGCCCAGGCAGCCGTGTCAGGGCTCCCGTGGGGCTACCCTCGGGAATGTGAGCGCTATGGGGCCGGGTTCTTTCCCGGCCCGGCCCGCGTGGCTGGCTGGGGGCCGGGATAGGGGTCCTACAACGGCAGGGCGGGGAATGGGGGCAGCCCTTGCCCGCCGAGGAGCTCCCAGGGAAGCGAGGCTGGGTCGGCTGGAGCCTCCCTGTAGGGCGCCCCCAAGACACGAGCTTAGGTGCGGGCGGGCGGTAGCTGCTGACGCGTTCACCCCAACGAGGCCTGGCAAAGCAGAACCCTCCCCTCCCCTCCCCTCCCCATTCCGACCCGCCGTCTCTCCGTAGCGCGCCCGGCCGCATGAAAATCCGCAGAGGTCGAGGGGGCGGGGCTAACTCTCATTGACAGCCCGGATCGGCCAATCCGAAGCAAGGAACGAGCGAGCCGGTAGCGGTTCGTTACTGTAGCAACCGCATCGAGCGGGCAGGCTGAGCTGTGGGGCTGGGCGCGGCGGCCTGTGAGTGAGGAGGGGCCGGGCGAGCAGGGAGCGGCCTGGCCCCCGCTCACCATGGGCCCCATTAGGGTCTATTACACCAGCGTCAGCGGATCCAGGGAGGTGAGCGGGGCAAGGCCCTTGTAGTGCCGCGGGGCAGCTGGTGGCCCTGCCCCCACCCGCCCCGTGTTTCCGGCAGCACCCAGGGGCCCGGCGCTGCCGCCACGGGGTGGCCCAATCCCCGCTCCCCACACGCACCCCCGCTCCCTACAACCCCGCACCAGAGGCGCCCCCACAGGGCTGTGCACGCAGTCCCTGCAGACCCCCCACCAGCACTCAGCGACCCAGCAATGCCCCCATGGGGCTGGATCCCCTCCATCAGCATCTCGGGGGCCCAGCGCCCCCCCCATCGGGGGCCCAGCGCCCCCCCCCCATCTTGCCCCCGAGCATCACGTGGGACACCAGCGCCCAGAAGGACTCAAGTTCTACCCACGTGGGGCTACAGCTCCACCAGCAAGAAACGCTCCAGTTCCATAAGTGGGAGGCTGCACCCTCACCCACCAGTAGCAAGAGACCTTCTGCTGTCTACCCACCCTGGAGAGCCCCCCTCCAAACCTCATAGTGTCTGCCAGCATCAGGCATGGCTTTAGCACCTGCAGGGGGCAGCACCACCTTTACCTCCCAACCCCACTTAAACATGTTGAGCAGTGAAATAAGTTCCTGCCAACTACTTATGCTGCATCCCCACCCACCAACTGCAAATAATGTGTCTGTGTGAAAGGGGGGGGGGGGACTCACAACCTTCTCACAACTATGTAGAGATGGGATCTCAGACCCTCATAAGTTTTTTTAAATGATTCTTGAAACAGATAAATAGTCAATTAAACATAAAATACTTGTAAACCTCTCTCAGGCTGAGAGCATGCATGCCAAGTTCCAGTCTGAACAAAAGGTGAAAAGAGGGAAATCTGAGTGATATAGACTGTGCATGAGCTTTCCTAACTTGTTTGTGATTGGCAATTTAGGTGGAATATTTCAGTGAGAAGGAGTTTAAAAAAATGTGTCTTTTTATCTAGGTGAAGCAGAGACAAGCAGAAGTTACTCGAATTTTAGACATTAACAAAATGAAGTATGAGTTAATAGATGTATCCATCAGTGAACATCTGCTTCATGAAATGAGGGTGAAGGCTGGTAATCCTAATGCAGTACCTCCTCAGATATTCAATGGGGATGACTACTGTGGAGTAAGAAAAAAAATCTAGATTTTGCTTTTAAATAATAAGTATACAGACAATAAGTAATAGCGTGTTTGCAGAGAATTCTGGATGCCTTAAATGAATTTTGGATGCTAAGCCCTGTCAGCTATCAGACAAGTAAAATAGCAGGTGTTTTTTTTTTTAAGACAGACTTTTATGCCAAGGCATTTTAGTGACTGAACACTACAGCCACCAGTCTGCACAGTGAAGGGCAGCACAGATTATTTACTCGGAGCTACCTGTTCACAATTGAGTTATGCAGAAGCTACTAGCCATGCCATTTTTCAGCAAAGCAAGTTTGTTAAGGCATATTACATCCCTCCAAATGTTAATTGGGCTTCATCCTGGCCAGGTATATCACATAATGAAATTGCTTGTGTTTGCTTTGGATCTGGTTTACAATGGAATTAAGCACCAGTGTTTAAGCTGCCCTCACCCCAACCACTAGTGTAGATGATTTCTGCACATACATACTAACCTAGTTTCAAACCAGAGTAAATTTTCCCCAATGCAAATCTCACTACACATTTGTACCAGTGAATCTGTATCAGTGACTAAATTCTAGACTAAGCAAGGCCTTAGTAGCTGTCTACAAGCTTTTTCCTCTTTGTGCAATCATAGACAAGCATTAACCATAGAACCTACACAGCTGTAACAGGACAAACATGGCCTGAACTATTTTGTGATACTACTGTATGAAAGATTCTATATACTTTTAACATGGACATGGCAATTCAATTTCAATTTCTTTCAAGTTATCTTGTAATTTGTTGGGAATATGGAGAGAACTAGAATTTCTTAACCATGAATTTGTCATTTGCAAGTTGTGCATGGAATAAATATGGATTGTTATTTTTTTGAACTTTTCATATAATCAGTTATGAATTGGAATGTGTTAAAATGTTTGTGCAAGACAAAAAAGTCTTTCCAGAGGGTAGTTGGTGATAGGAATGTTAAATTTCAAGTAATTCACTAATTAAATAACAATGCAACTTGCACTGACTATTTGATTAGTCAATAGGGTGTCTCCGCCTTCGAAGTGTAGCAACAGCCTTCAGGCATCACTAGTTGGTATTGAGACAACGTACATATAAGGTTTTACAAAAAAGAACTGTACTATAACGCTGTTAACACAAGCATTTACATTTCTTTGAGGACTTTAATATGTTATATGAAGCAACTGAAAATGAAGAAGTTTGGAAGTTTCTGAAGATGGCATCAATAGACAAGCCTGCAAGAGAGGAAATTACTGTCTAATGGATGGATTCTGATCTTAAGTCCAAAACTAGTTCAGGAAGCAAATATACTAAATATATTTTCCCTAGTTGTTCTGTTAATTATTTATGTACTTTTGTATTTTAGTATTACAATATAGCAGATGCAGGTCTTCTATAGTAGACTTCCATGTTTCTCCGAGATCTTTTATTAAACAAAGTAATTCACATACATCTTCTTTTGACCTTTGGCATGAGGAGATCTTTTTATAGTCTATCGAGAAAGATTATATTGTTATATTCATTGAAAAGATTTATTTTTGTGGGACTTTTAATAAAAGGCAAGTTGTATAGTAATTAATTGTTTTTGGTTTAACTGATTCTTTTCCATAGGTGGTACTACCTTGTATCTTTCTTCCACCAAGGGACAACAGTGCATCCTACTGCTATAACCCATAGAATTACTTTAATTCATAAATATTTTAGAGTGCATCTATATAAAAATCTGAGGATGACACCATGCTGGGAGAGATAGTAAGCATTTAGGACAAGAGAGAGAACTAATTCAAAATATTTAGTAACAATTGATTAAGTGGTAATACTGCTGAAATGGATCTGGGGGTTACAGGTGGCCCCCGACTTGTGACGCGATTGGTTCCTGGGGAAACGTTGCAAGTCAGGGGCATTGTAACTCGAACCCTCATAGACGCCATGTGCCATTGTAAATGTGGGCTGAGGACTTAAGTTGGGAGTTTTCGGCCCCTTCTGCACTTAACAAAAATTATTGTAAGTGCGGGGGGTCGGAACTCAGGCACCTCCTGTACAGTGAATCACAAATTGAGCCAATGTAATGGGGTTTCAAGAAAGGCTAATAGGAATATTAACAAAAGTGTTGCATGTCACAGAGGACATAATTTTATTGTATAATTAGCATGGGTCAGGCCACAGAAGGGGTACTATGTCCACCTCTGGGCACCATACTTTAGGAAAGATGTGAACAAAGAGCAATTAAAATAATAAAAGGTTTAGAAATCCTGTCCTATAAGGAAAGTTTGAAAACTGGACATGTTAAGTCTTGAGAAAAGAAGAGTGTGTGTGGGGGGTGGGGGGAAATCTGATGTGTTATAAAGAGGATAGTGATCAGTTCTCCATGTTCCCTTAAGATAAGACAAGAAATACTGGGCTTCATCTGCAGCCAGGAAGACTTAGGTGAGATATTGGGAAAAACATTTTTTTAAATGTAAGAGTAGCTAAAGCTCTGGAATAGCCTCACTGCCATTGAAGTTGTTAAAAACAGATTGGAGAAACACCTGTCAGGGATGAGCTAGGCTTACTTGGTCCTCAGAGGCAAGGCCTGGTCTTAATCTCTGAAAGTTCCTTCCAGCCTATTTCTAGGATAATCTTGTTCCCAGGCTGATATTCTGGCGGTTTCATTAACTGACCTGTGACCCTAAATTGAGATAATAAATGAGATAAAATAAGCTTGAATTGATGATCTGCAAGCTTGTGATAAAAAGATAAACTTTGTAAAATGTTACTTTTATTGTCCAGGATATATAATATTGCTCTTTTTCATTTATCAGTTTCCTCACACTGTTCATAGTTCAAGCAACTTTAATGGTTAGACTAGCTACTCTACAGGTCTTGTCTTCACTAAAAAACCTAAGTTACCTTTTGTAACTGATCTTCAGGATGCATTGTTCATGCTCATTCCAACATGGATACACGCATGCCACATGCAGTGTCACTGAAAGATTTTCTTTAGAGGTACCTGCAGTGTTGGCTGTGGAGCCTCAATGGTACAGTCTATAATCCCCTACTGACCCAGCTCCTACTCAGTCCCTTCTTGCTGGAACATTCTGACAGGAAAGGAAAGAGGGTTTGGAACGGACACAAGAAACACAGCTTGAAGAACAACAGTTATGCAAGGTGACTGTTTTTTCTTTGAGTGATTGCACATAAGGAACTCATAGAATCAATCAGAACATTAGAACTGGAAGGGATCACGAGAAGTCATTGAGTCCAGTCCCCTACCCTCATGGCAGGACCCAGCATCATCTAAACCATCCCTGATAGACATCTATCTAATCTGCTCTTAAATATCTCCAGAGATGGAGATTCCACAACCTCCCTAGGCAACTTATTCCAGTGTTTAACCACCCTGACACTTGGGAAGTTTTTCCTAATGTCCAACCTAAACCTACCTTGGTGCAGTTTAAGCGCATTGCGTCTTGTCTTATCCTCAGAGGCTAAGGAGAACCATTTTTCTCCCTCTTCCTTGTGACATCCTTTTAGATACCTGAAAACTGCTATCACTTCCCTTCTCAGTCTTCTCCTTTCCAAACTAAACAAGCCCAATTCTTTCAGTCCTCTCTCATAGGTCATGTTTTCTAGACCTTTAATCATTTTTGTTGCTCTTCTCTGGACCTTCTCCAATTTTTCCACATCTTCCTTGAAATGTGATGCCCAGAACTGGACACAATACTCCAACTGAGGCCTGCAGAGTAGAGCGGAAGAATGACTTCTCGTTTCTTGCTCACAACACACCTGTTAAAGCATCCCAGAATTGTTTGCTTTTTTTTTTTTTTTTTTTTTTTTTTTTGCAATAGCATCACACTTGTTGACTTATATTTAGCTTGTGGCCCACTATGACACTTAGATCCCTTTCTGCAGTACTCCTTCCTAGACAGTTGCTTCCCATTCTGTATGTGTGAGATTGATTATTCCTTCCTAAGTGGAGTAATTTGCATATGTCCTTATTAAACTTCATCCTATTTACCTCAGTCCATTTCTCCAGTTTGTCCAGATCATTTTGAATTATGACCCTATCCTCCAAAGCAGTTGCAACCCCTCCCAGCTTAGTGTCATCTGCAAACTTAATAAGCATACTCTGTATGCCAATATCTAAATCGTTGATGAAGATATTGAACAGAACAGGTCCCAAAACAGACCCCTGCGGAACCCCACTTATTTTGCCTTTCCAGCAGGATTGTGAACTCTCTGACAACAGTTATCCAGCCAGTTATGCACCCAACTTATAGTATCCCCATCTAAGTTGTACTTGCCTAGTTATTGATAATAATAGCATACAAGACCATATCAAATGCCTTACTAAAGTCTAGATATACCATGTCCACTGCTTCTCCCTTATCCACAAGACTTGTTATCCTATCAAAGAAAGTTTTCAGATAGGTAACAGCCAGCATGGATTTGTAAAGAACAAATGCATGTCAAACCTATCGCCTTATTGTCTTCCTGGTGTTTGCAGATGAATCCCTTAATTACTTGCTCCCTTATCTTTCCTGGCACAGAAGTTAAACGGACTGGTCTGTAGTTCCCTGGGTTGTTCTTATTTCCCTTTTTATAGATGGGCACTGTATTTGCCCTTTTCCAGTCTTCTGCAGTCTTTCCCGTTTTCCATGATATTTCAAAGATGATAGCTAAAGGCTCAGATAACTCCTCTATCAGTTCCTTGAGTATTCTAGGATGCATTTCATCAGGACTTGGTGACTTGCAGACATCTAACTTTTATAAGTGATGTTTAACTTGTTCTTTTTTGTTTTATCTGCTAAACCTACTTCCTTCCCACTAGTATTCACTGTGTTAGGCATTCCTTCATCAGACTTCTTGGTGAAGACCAAAACAAAGAAGTCATTAAGCATCTCTGCCATTTCCAAGTTTTCTATTACTGTTTCTCCCTCCTCACTGAGCAGTGGGCCTACCCTGTCTTTCGTCTTCCTCTTGCTTCTCATATATTTATAGAATGTCTTCTTGTTTCCCTTTATGTCTGTAGCTAGTTTGAGCTCGTTTTGTGCCTTTGCCTTTCTAATCTTGCCCCTGCATACCTGTATTGTTTGCTTATATTTATCCTTTGTAGTTTGTCCTAGTTTCCACTTTTTATGTTTAGATCATGCAAGACTTCCTGGTTAAGCCAAGGAGATCTTTTGCCATACTTTCTATGTTTCCTACGCAGTGGAATAGCTTGCTTTTGGCCCCTTAATAATGTCCCTTTGAAAAATGCCAACTCTCTTCAGTTGTTTTTCCCCTTAGTCTTGCTTTCCATGGAACCTTACCTACCAGCTCTCCGAGCTTACCAAAATCTGCCTTCCTGAAATCCGTTATCTCTCGTTCTCCCTTCTACCATTCCTTAGAATCACGAACTCTCAGATAATTTCTATGATCATGAAATCATAAAGTAAGCTCTTAGTGAAGACAAGGCAATCTGTAATGTTCACCCATTAGCAGGTTGACTTAACACCTACAGGAAAACTACTCTTTAATGTGATCAGTTAACTTGATTGGAAACTACAAACTATTTTCTCTTTACTAAGATTTTATACTGAGTTAGCTAACTAGATTTAGAACTCTCAGAATCATAGGGCTGGAAGAGAACTCAGGAGGTCATCAAGTCCAGTCTACTGTCCAAAGCAGGACCAACCCTAACTAAATCATTCCAGCCAGGACTTGGTCAAGCCGGGACTTAAAAACCTCTAGGGATGGAGATTCTACCACCTCCCTAGATAACCCATTCCAGAGCTCTGCCACCCTCCTGAGGTATGTCTACACAAAAGCATTATTTCAGAATAACATCAATTGTTCTAAAATAACTGTAAGCGTCTACACAGCTAGCCCGTTATTTCAAAATAATTTCAAAGTAACAGGCAGCTTATTTTGGCATTTGCACACCTCATTCCACGAGGAAGAATGCCTCTTCCAAAATAGCTATTTCGGAATAGCAGTAGTGTGGAAATTCCAATGCTGCTGTTTTCAAATAGCTTCTCCCACAGGTCATTCAGAGTAATTACTCCCCAGTACTTCCTGGACCTCAAAATCAAGGTATCACATCCACATTAGGGGAGCCTGCCTCAGACTAATTTCCAGGCTTCCCTATAGTGTGGACACACTATTTCAAAATAAGCTATTTCAGAGTATTTTTTCCGAAATAGCTTATTCCAAAATAATTGTACAGTGTAGCCGTAGCCCGAGTGAAATAGTTTTTCCTAATAGCCAAACTACATCTCTGCCACTGCAACTTGAGACTAATGTTCCTTGTTCTGCCCTCTGCCACTACTTAGAACAGCCTCCATCCTCTTTGGAGCCTCCCTTCAGGTAATTAAAGACTATTATCAAATCCCCTGGCACTCTGTAGACTAAATAAGCCCAAATCCCTCAGCCTTTCCTTGTAGAAAATGTGCTTCAACCCCTTAAATTATTTTGGTTGCTCGCCACTGGACTCTTTCCAATGTGTCCATATCCTTTCTGTAGTGGGGTGGGGGGAGAGGGGGCAGTGGATTCAACACTCTAGATGTGGCCTCACCAGTGCCAAATAAAGTGGAATAATCACTTCCCTAAATCTGCTGGCAATGCTCCTCCTAATGCAACCCAATATTCCATTCACCTTCAAGGGCACACTGTTGACTTATATCCAGCTTTTCATCCAATGTAATCCCCAGGTTCTTTTCTGCCCAATGGCTGCTTAGCCCGCCAGTTCCCAGCCTGTAACAGTGGTTGGGATTCTTCCGTCCCAAGTGCAGTACTCTGCACTTGTCCTTGTTGAACCTCATCAGATTTATTTTGGCCCAGTTCTCTAATTTGTCTGCCCTCCAATGTATCTACCCCTCGCTTAGTGTCATCTGCAAACTTGCTGATGGTGCAATCCTTCCCATCATCCTGGTCATTAATAAAGATGTTGAACAAAACCGGCCTTAGAACCAATCCTTGGGGCATCCCTCTTGAAACCAACCGCCAACCAGACATCGGGCCATTGATTGTTACCCATTGAGCTGTACAATCTAGCCAGCTTTCTAGCCACATTATAGTGCATTTATCCAAGGCATACTTCCTTAACTTGCTAGAAAAAATTATGTGGGAGACTGTATCAAAAACTTTGCTAAAGTCAAGGTATATCACAACCACTGACTTCCTCATATCCACAGAGCCAGTTACCTCTTCATAGAAGGCAATCAGGTTGGTCAGGCATGACTTGTCCTTGGTGAATCCATGTTGACTGTTCCTGATCAGTTCCCTCTCTTCCAAGTGCTTCAAAATGGATTTCTTGAGGATTGCCTCCATGATTTTTCCAGGGATTGAGATGAGGCTGACGAGTCTGTAGTTCCCTGGATTGTCCTCCTTCCCTTTTTTAAAGATGGGCACTACATTTGCCTTTTTCCAGTCATCCAGGACCTCTAACAATCTCCACAAGTTTTCAAAGTAATGGCCAAAGGTTCTGCAATGACTCATCTCTTTGGGCTCTTCTTCGCTGCAAATTTAACTAGAGTTGTAACTCCACTTTTGCCCCTAACATGAATCTTGTCCACATACAAAAAACCCTTAAGAACAGTGGTGCTTTGAACTCAGCTGGCTTGGCCTATTAAGAGGATTGTAGTCTAAAGGTTTATTATAGCTTAGCTACTAACAACCACTGTGTGGCATGGATGCAAACTGGCTGTAATTGAGTGCCTCTAGTCCTCCAATAAGTTCTCCCACATTTCACTGGGAATATATTTATAGAGCAGTTCTGTTTATGGCAGGGCAAAGAACCAAGATATTTCCCCAAAAGGCTTAGCACCACATCCAAGAGACTACAGTGCTAGTGTGGACACAGCAGCTGTACTGTTATTTTGCAGAATGACTGTTTTCACTCAATGTAGACTAACTTGTGAAGACATAGCCACAAAGTTTACTAACCTAATAAATTGCTAGCAAGGACTCCTCTACACCCAAATTAAACATGGATTGAATTAGCAAGACATTCCTCAGAGGCATTCCTGTTCACAGTATATTTCCATATAACTTTGAGTAATGAGTACAAGATTCAGAATTGCTTCAGCAACTGGCTGAGATTATAGAAAATATTTTAAAAGGAATGAAAAACTTTGTGTACATAAAAGTTTATTATAGTGTACCCCCCAGTAACCTGAAATGGCAGGTAAAGTAAACATTAAATGCAGACATAACACTTTTATAGTTTTGTTGGAATTCATTTTTATTGAAGAGCTTTGCATTTTTGAGTAACAATATTCTGTGCATTTAAGACTAACCTTTTAAAACAGTAAACAAAACATGAAATGAATTTGTATTATACAAGTGAATCAATAAGAGAAAAGCAAGTAGGGTTCCTTGTGCCAAGAGACCACATCAAAAGACACTTTTCCTAAATGACATTATGGATCACTTATTAAAACACAAAATAATGGCAAGTGTGCATGGAAGATGCATTTAGGTCTAAACACAATATTCAAAGATATCAGTAACTGTGATAACTGCTCCCAATTCTGCTTTATTTAGTTTAGAAACAAGAAAAGTTCATCCTATAAATAGATATGTAAATATGCCTTTCTTCATTCAAAAACATTCTTTAAAAGCCCAAGCACACACAAATAAGAGTTTAACTGAAAACACACGAATATAGTTTGGAATTCTGGTGACTCCCTGTACAGTACAATTTATGGTTGGGAATTCAGTTTAGTGCTTCTATAGCATCCAGTAAGAAGATAACTAGCTGGTTTAATAACTGAACACATAAAGCACAGACTCTCTGAGGACTATCATTTGGTTACTGAGTCTACCAGCCAGCTCAAACATTACAACTATAGTGAATTAAGGCCCAATCCTGGAAATTCTCACTTCTATAAAGCAGTCTTCTGTAAGTCAGAATTACTCACATAGGTAAGGATAGCAAGACCAGACCCTTAATATGTTGTTTCCTGATCTCCTGAAAAAGGATTATTTACCAAGGAACCTCATTATTGTCCTTGATTCAAACTCAAAACTGCCATTGAACTCAAGGACTTTCACATGCATACGGATAGCAGGATCAGGCCCTAAAGCGAATAATTTTGTAATTATCTCAAAGAGTAGATATAAATACAGAATCTCTAAATAAAGGTTAATATTAGATTTCTGTCCCAGCTACTTAGTATCACTGCAGTAATCCCCACATTACAAAAATGTTGTTTTAGTTCAATGTAATGTTGAACATGTGACTCACTGTCTCTCCTGCAACCAGTATGAACATATTTGTCCCACTGTTATAGATATAGTCAACCTAGATCAATATCCATAGTGGCAAAGCAGGCTAGGCTGTCTTAACAAAATTCACCACAAAAGGTACTGAAGCTCTTTCCATATACTATAAGATCAGTGGGTCTAAACCTTTCCATGCTATTTTATCCCTTTCAGAAGTCTGATTTATCTTGCATACCTCTGAGTTTCACCTCATTTAAAAACTACTTGCTTACAAAATCAGATCTAAAAAATACAAAAATGTCTATTATTGAAAAATGCTTACTTTCTTATTTTTACCATATAATTATAAATCAATTGGAATATAAATATTGTACTTTTCAATGTATAGTATATAGAGCAGTATAAACATGTCATTGAGTGAAATTTTAGTATGCCACTGACTTCACTAGTGCTTTTTATGTAGCCTGATATAAATCTAAGCAAATTTCTAGATGAATTGATGTAACCCCTGCAAAACAGCTGTGTAGTCCCAGGGATATGCCTACACCTGGTTGAGAACCACTGATCTAGATCAACTGGGTTCAATATCAGTTTGGAAGAGTGTCGATGTGGGGTAGGATTTGTATTTGACACCTAGTTTCTAACACAGATCATTTGAATGTCTGGATATATCGAAGAGATTAATTATCTTAATTCCAGCAATGAGGCACAAAACTATTAACATAATATAATAACGCGGGGACAGGGAATGTATTAATTTTGGCTATTACAGAAATTTTAAAGCAGCTCTTTTGGTTGAAAACCCTCAGAGTTGCTTGGCAAGTTAAAAGGAGAGGACCCCTTCCATCACTGAAAATACCAAGCCTCTTGTCCCCCCACAAAAACCTCCCCACCCAATCCTTATATAATGAGAAAACATTGAACAATGTTATTGGAATGATACATTAACAGTTGATAAGAATGAAATAATTTGGTGCCTTGTCCCTTTACCTTCTATACAGAAAAAAGACAGGGACAGAAAGAAATGATCAAGTTCTTCTTAAGCTGCAACATCCATAATTGACCTAAAAACATAGTAATGTGAACCACAGAACCAACATGTTTAGAACATCACAAAAGTATTTTCTCTCACTCCAAAAACTGCATACATGAAATCTATATTAGTATTTATGTGAGTTCTACATATAGGCCAAAACAAGAAGAGCCCTCTTAGATATTTTTCAGTTTGTGTTCATACTTTGTCCCCCAGACACTAGAAGAAATAAGCCAGTCCCTGTATTAACACTGCTTTCTGAGGAAAGCAGATGCAGTTGGAGTGTTATCATAAGGCAAAGAGGGGATAGAAGGGGAAACTGACATTGCTTTCTTATAATTTGGCAACTTTCTCAAAGATCAGAAACAGAAATGACCTTGTTTCAAAATGTTTTGTATCACTGAGCTAACAAAATTTGGCAATCATTTTCAAATATAAACTTCTTCAAGTAATGCACGCAATTCATAAAAAGGAATGCTATGTTTACATAGGAGAAACAGTGAATCAACAGGCGTATAGCAATCTGTGTGGCAAATTCCATTTTCTTCACAAAACTCTTTTCAATATTCTTATTCATTTCCTCAAACTTGTCTAGTAGTTCTAGGCATAAAAGAGATACTGCCAAATAATACCAGAGATCTTATATAGAAAGACTCAGTCATGCTGAATCATGAAAAGCAGAAACTTGATTTAAAATAAAAATAAAACCCACAATAATAGTCCCTTTGTCTCCCCCACCAACAAATAATAGTAGGCTGCTAGAGAGAAAACAAAATATGCTATAGGTTCATGCTGAAGATTAGGCAACATTTAATTGTCTTACTTTCATTTAGACAGGGACAAGAGTAAGATCTGTAAGCAGAAACTACAAAATGTCTATTCGCAGTCTTACAATTAGAGAAACATGGACTAAAAGATAATGTAATAGCTAGTTTTCCAACACCATTACAGGTTGCATCCTGCTCATGCCGAAATCTACAGAAATTTTGCTGTTGACTTATGTGGGAGCCAGACTGCACTCACAAACAGTACAAGGGAAAACATTTCTCTGCTACTTAAGAAGTGTTGATGAAGACACTTGTAGCTGGGGAAATGTAGAGCCCAAAAGAAATACACTGGCAAGAGGAAAATATTTAAGTACTCTATTTTAGCATATAATTAAATCTTTACTTGTGTTAGGGTGCGTCTACACTGCACCCTTACCTTGAAATAAACTATGCAATTTGCGCTACACAAATTGCATAGGTTATTTTGAGTTATTTTTGAAATAGCTTATTTAGAAATTTGGTGCTTTTCAAAATAAAGCGCTATTCCAAAATGTCCCTTAACCCTCGTAGAACGAGGGTTACAGGGACACCATAATAGTGTGCTCATTATTTCAAAATCTATTTTGAAATAATGGGTTGATTTAAAGATGCAGAATAGCTATTTAGAGATACTTATGGTATCCCGAAATAGCTACGCAATGTAGACATAGCCTTATTAATTTTTGGTTCTTAGAATTATAAAAATGTTAGGAAGCATTTTAAAGCACCGCATAACTTCTATTACATCAATATACGTAACTGCGTGGCCATGATATGCTACAGTTTGAAAGTGGCATAAAACCTTTATAAGTCCTTTGCTGAGCTATACCACCAATTTCTATGTTGTTACAAAGCAGAAGAAAATAAAATGAGTGCTATAGTTTTAGAATGCCTCTTCAACTACCGTAAAAGCTACCTAGGACGTTGATGATTGTTGGAAGTAAGAGTGATTTATAATGTGGAAGATATGTTTAAAAATCATACATGTAAATTTTAAAATTACTCCTTACCACTTCAGGTGCACATATAAATAGGCCTTCATGATTTTCCAATGGATGGCTATAATATGCAGGCTGTGTGAATGCCCCTTTGCCAAATATCTAATCTAAGGCATAGAATGAGTTAATATTGCCCTTGCTGAATTCACCGATGCTGTTCTTTAATAGGATTCATTAATTCCATGGTAATACAATTCTACTTTTAAAATGTGAAAAAATGCCCCCTCCCTTTATTACAATACTTCTTACAATTCAAATGTTTATTTTCCATTCCCCGCATGAAAAACTGCTCTTTGCAATTAATGATGATTAGAACATGCAACCAAATATCTAAAACTATAAACAGTGTCAACCTGTAGGATAAGAATATTATACTAAAAGCTTAAGCTCTTGCACATGTAATGAAATGCCATTTCTGGCCATTTTGGCTTATTTATGACAGTGCCTAGGAATTAGTGCATATTTCACTGAAACGCACTAAATCTTGCACACAAACCTTTAATTAGGCAGCTATGTGGTGAATGTGCCAATGGAAATGTTATTCACTGTTCAAATTCTTTTTTGTGGAAAGGACCCACATTGGTCACTTAAATGAGAAATATATGGCAACATTTTTTTTTTAGAACTGTACAATGTGTCACAATACAATTTCAAATCCTAATTTTACAAAAGAACAAGCATTATAATTTCCACAAGCAATTACCAGGATCACTACACATCACAACACCTACAATTTCATTTTATATCACAATTTAAAAAGACATTGAGAAATTACTATATTTTTGTATTGTTCAATATCATTTGAGGCAATTCAGGCACTAGTTATCGGATAAGGTTTTATGTTGTTGCTTGTTTTCTCCTATGTTTATATAGCTTTATCTCCAGATGTAAGTTTATCTGCATAATTAGTACTAAAATATGTTTTAAGTTTACAAAAATGGATGCAATTGCCCAGACATAGTTTAAACCACTTTAAATCAATCATTCCAATTCAGTTTCCCATGCTTCCAACTTTGCAAAAGCATCTTCCATGCTACCCTAATGTTTTCATGTTCATTGTGTTCAAATTCATATTCATGTACCATGGATGCTGCAAGCACCAATCAAAATGTTAGGAATTAAATCTATTTTTCCTGAAGCAGAGACAATTTTACAATTTTATAAAAAGCTGTGAACGTTCCCTTTACAGAACATTTAAGGCAGTTGAAATTCATGCTTGCTGTTTTGCCAGTGCTTCAGCTTCCTGAAATAATAAAATAAGGATTAGTAAATACTTTATCAAAGATAGCAATCTGTATGCATTTTTGTTACAAGTGAACATCTGTGTTACATGAGAAAAAAATTCCAGTGAAACATGAGGCCAAAAGCAAGCAGTCCTGATCTTGTAAATCAAATACAAATCTCTCATTTCCTTGCTGGGGCAGGGTCCTGCCATACATTGATTAGAGCCCACACTGGAGTGGTAAGTATCCTCAATTTACACAGAATTCAAATGGAAACTACAGGTATATCGAAAAATTCACGTTTTCTCCTATTGCATTTTCTAGACCATTATTAGGTTTTGTTTGCTACCCAAATAGTGTATTAAAAGTAAAAGATCAACATTAACATATTTTCTTTTGTTGTTCATGATAGGCTGCAAAAAAGATTAAAATATTGTTAAAAGTCTTAACAGACTTTTTGAAGCATGATAGGTACATAAGATGTTGAGAGAGAAATAATTTTGTATAAAAGGCATGAAAGCAATTTCATTATGGAATACAAAACAGGTTCTTGGAGAGATTTAATCTACCATCTAAATGAATACTATGGAATGAGTAGTGGATAGTTAACTTTGTCATCACAGAAACAATGTAACAGAAGTCAGCTAAGCTCTAGAATTGCTTAGTAATGAGAAGTTTCCAAAGAAATGTTTAAAAATATACCCCACGTCATCTTGTCTTCAGTGTTCAGAAGGAATGGGAATAAAATGACAAAAACAGAGGGAACACAAAAGGAGACTGTTACTTTTCTCAACATCATTTTTGCCATTGTCATTCTTATTTCTTAATAAAAATGAAGATTAAATTAAATTAGATTTTAATGCCAACCAGAACCGCTATAAGTTTCTGAGGTTCAGACTTCCAAGAGCTTAGCACTCAGGACCATACACCATTGCACAATGTGCTAAACTTTTCTGAAAATGTGGACATTTATTTCAGTGCTTAAATGGGAGCAAAGATCTTTTGAAACTTCAGCACTACATCCTGAGCTTGAACAATTATGTCCATTTTACAAATACTGTACACAGTATAAGTAAATCAATACTCAGAAAGAGGAAATCTATGTACAATTTGTACAGTTTTCCTCATGATAAGGCGGGTCTGCCTATGGTGGAAGAGGCAGCAACTGCCTTGAGGCTTGGTGATTCAAAAGGGTGGAGGCTGCAGCTGGAGCCCTGGGCCCTTAAATCACTACCAGGGCATCACGTGGTGCACTCCAAGCAGCAATGAGGGCTGCAGCGCAACACCCCTTCTGTGTCCCTTCTGGGAGTGCAGAGCTAGACAACCTTCCTTACCCAGGAGCCCACAAGTCTGTTGGCCCCCTGTGTGAAGGAGAAGAGAAGAGATACAGTGACTGAGTTCAGCCTAAAGGGAGTATGTGCCCCGCATATCTCCATTATCTTAGAATCAGTAGATCGTTCTGGGTGTTTTGGAAATTTGCCTACATATCAAATCTTATTCCCTTTAAAATCAAAAGCATGGGAACAGTTCCCTCTGATAACTCTGATGGCCACATGTTACAGGCAGGAGGGAGACAGCATCAATCACGTAGTGGTATGGGAGGCATCCACACAAAGTTTATTCAGTGGGGAGGTGGCAGAGAAGGAGGATGAGAAAGGAGCAGAGAGGGAAAAGGGACAAGAGGACAAGGGAGAAAAAAGATGCTCCATGTTTTCCAGAGGGTAGTGGCATCTCACATGGCAGCATGAAACAGATGAAAGGTGTAGTGCTTCTTGTCAGTTTCTAACTGCTCTCTCTGGCCAGATGCAGGCTTCTGAGGAGTGCAATCCAACTCTCCAGGCATCACAGATCAGACTTTCAAGAGCAGGGAACTCAAAACATCCCTCCCATCAAATAATGCCTTTGATAGTAAATACATTGCCCTATTTCTTTCAAAGGTTGTCAACTTCCTGTCCCATCTCAGGCCCAATCCTGCAAGATATTTAGAAGGGACTCAGATCTTCAGAGAAGTGGGGTCCCCTGTTTGCCAGCTCTTCCCTTTCAAATTTTGCGGTAAAGTTAATTTCTCCCATAATTCTGTACATTGAGCACCCTTTCAGTCTGTCTCAAACACTGAGTCATAACTTTAATTTTCCACATCAGGCATGCATGGAAGAGACTGACACCCCTAGACATCTGGGCAATTAATGTACCAAGCTGTGCATATTGAATGTATTATCTGTAGGATCATGTATTTCCCTGAGTGTGCAGAGCACTAAACAAATCATTGACAGTTAATAAATAGCTATTTGTATTTCTAATAATGTTGCTTAGGCTTGGATCCTACTGCTATTCCCTTTACATAACATCCCTGTACTGCTGACAAACAAATTCTCTAAATCTCTTGTGGAACACAGCAGGCATGCTGTCAAAACTCATCTCACTCAGAAGGGTGGTAGGCCACTGCTCTGCTACCTCTTTTCACTTATTACATAACACTGCACAAAAGAATTATGTAGATAACAATTATATAATTCCCTCCAGCCGTAAAGATGTTTTCGTTTTCTGGAATATGCTGAAATCCAAACATTTTAAGATAAATTTCTCATTTTGGCCAAAAGTCAGGCTGACAGCAAAAGGAAAACAGCAGGTCTATGTGTACTAAGTTACATAGCATAAGGGTTGTCTTCATTTACTAAATGGTCACCTGAAACTTAGGAGGCACTATAGAGATTAAATAAATAACGCAATTGCACCTGTTTCTCTTTTTTAAAATGATCTTTTCTTTCCAATCACCCTTATGACAGTATCAGGCTGACAAATGGCTGTGCCAACCAGGTTACATGTTCTCTTTCACAGCAGTTATTATTGGTGAAAGACTCAAGTGGGTGGGTAGCATCAGATATTACACTTCTACACTTCTATATAACACATCAGAGACAGAGGGATGGATCCTGTAAGGGGCTAAGTGCCCACCAGTCTCACGATTTCATGGGGAAAGGAGCAGGTTTAACACCTTCCAGGTTCAGGCTCAGATTGAGCAATCATCTACTGATTCACATTCAGTTCACTGGCTTCAATGGGGCTGCATGGCTAGAACAGAACAAAATTTGTCCCAGGCTTTTCTGTCAGTCTGACTGACCGCCTTTGGGGGGAACATGAAACGTGAGGCTGTGCACGGACAGAATTCAGAGCCCATGGTGTGTAAGTGAGTGCACAGGAATTCTCTGCTCCACTGCAGACATGACACACAGCAAGTCCTACAGTGGATGGATCTATCCAGTCTGGCTACACAGCAGCAATGCACTGGTTGCACTGCAAGCAGGGACCCCAAACCGTGCAAGACTGAGGGCCAGGATTTGCCATCAGAGGTTTTTTTTGCATAGACAATTGATGCAGATATGAGTGACTGGGGCTAGTTTTTATGTATTTGTCTAATTTGTACAGATTCTGCAGATGCTCCTAAAACCTGACATGGCTGCATTTAAAATATTCCTGAGAAATTTAAATCTCTGCAGAATGGAGCATTTCAAGTAATCTAATTCATAACTCAGGTGTACCCATGTAAACAAAAAGGCTGGTACCGAAAACCTTTGAGAGTGACTCTCAGATCCTAATGCCCTCCAGTAAAATATGTGAAGAATTCATATCCTATTGCATCAACGTTAAGGGAGGAATTCAGTTTGGTGGATCTGTATTACAGCAACCCACATTATAAATGGTAAAGAAAAGATGCAACTACAGGTAATGGAGGGTGTGGAAGAAAAGAATATTCTAACATTGATTTACCTATGGGCAAAACTGTTGAAAAAACAACTGAGCAACATATTCAAGATATGTTCCATTATAAATCTTAGCAGCTTATTTATACAAATTGCTTTTTGGCCATTGTTTCAATTTCTTTTCCCCAGAATTTCTAGTGAAATTTATGGGATGGAAATTCCTCTGAGCAGGGATTGTCTTCCTATGTGTGCATACAGACGACACTGTCCAAAGTCAAGAGGCATCATTATATAGTGACTGATCTAGCTCCTATTTCACTCAACAGGAGCTTTACCAATAACTTACATGGAATCAGGATTGGGACCATCATGAAGTTAACAAAACCAGTGTCAACTACAGATGTTAAAGACTAGTCGACTATCTGATAAGTATTTGCTTATCAGATAGTCTTTTGACTAGTCGATTCCCCCCCTCCCTTGCTGCCTCTATGAGGTAGCATTTCAAAGGGGCAGTGGAACCCAGGCTCAGCTGGGGACTCCCCAGATGATCCCAGGCTCCACACAGAATTTCCCCAGAATCCAGGGCGGGTTCCGGGGAAGTACTGGGCAGAGCCCAGGATCAGCTGGGGAATCATCCGCTGTCCCTGGGCTCTTAGCGGCATGCAGCATAGCACGGAGCCTGGGGTCAACGGGGGACTCTGGGTGACCCGCTGGGGACTCTTGTGCATTTCAAAGTAGGTATCCGCATGCAGCTCAGAGTCAGTGGGACTTCCCACTGGCCCCGGACTGTACACCGAGTTCTGCTTTTCTCCTTTGAAATGTACAAGAGCTCCAGCGGGGACTCTTGTACATTTCAAAGGAGGAATGCAGAAGTGCCCATCGATTAGTCGATGGAAATTCAATAGACTTGTCAATTAACCACACTTTAACATCCTTGGCATCAACTATTACAGTAACAAGTATGTGCACTGAATCATCCTAGGCTTGGGGGGAAGGAGCAAGTCAAGCCTCTTGGTGAATGCCACATCCTCCAAATAAATGGACACATAATACCCATGTATGTGAAGTAATGTCCATGTTCAAAGCAAAAGTCTTTGTAACGTGAATGTAAGATCCACTGGAATACACACACAGAGCAACCACAACACATTAAGAGACAAAACATGGTATTACTTTTTGTGAGTGAACAAAAACAAGAGAGCAATGAATAGGCTTCCTGCTTTCCCAATGGTCTGTCAGTTGCTATACAGGCAGCTTGCCTCAGTCTCCCTTCAGTAATTCACAAAAGGATTCTCTTACCTCTCCTTAGGATCTGGTTTTATAGTCCCAACATTCAAAATGAAATATGCACAAAAAGTCTACCCATAGCTTTAAACTGAATACAGCACCTCTTGGGGAATTTTGAGACAGTACAGGCAGTCCCCAGGTTACGTACAAGATAGGGACTGTAGGTTTGTTCTTAAGTTGAATCTGTATTTAAGTCGGAACTGGCGTCAGCCACTGCTGAAACTGATCAGTTTCAACAGCGGCTGAATCTGGACGCCAGTTCTGACTTACATATGGATTCAACTTAAGAAACCCAGGTGTCCCCAAGTCAGCTGCTGCTGAAACTGATCAGCGGCTGATTCCAGGAAGCCCGGGGCAGAGCAACTCTGCCTCGGGCTTCCTGTAGTCAGCCGCTGGTCAGTTTCAGCAGCAGCTGACTTGGGGACGCCTGGGGCAGAGCAGCTGGGGTGCTGCCGGGTTGGTACAGTAGCGCCAAGGAGCGGCGCTGCGGGACCAACCCAGCAGCGCCCCAGCTGCTCTAACCCAGGCGTAGGCAAGAAAAGCCTGGCCTGCAGGGGAAGGGGGGGGGGGCACTAGCTGACCAGGGAGACGGGGAGCAAAGCCTTGGAGCACACCCGCAGCGGGCGTGCTCCAAGGCTTTGCTCCCGGTCTCCCTGCAGACCAGAGAGACGGGGAGCAGCTTTTCTCGCCCCGGAGGACGGGGGCGGCGGGACTGCAGCGCATCTGGGCATCCCGCCACTCCAGTCCTCCGGGGTGAGAAAAGCCCCGTTCGTAACTGCGGATCCGACATAAGTCGGATCCGCGTAACTCGGGGACTGCCTGTATCACCCCGTAGCTGTGTGAGGAACCTCCTTGTTCTCATAAGCCATTCTCAGCCTTTCACTGCTGAGGCAACTCCCCATAAGTTTCTAGAGTCTGTTCTTCCTAGCCCTTTGACATGCAGGCCCAAACCTTTTCTCCACTAGCAAAGGGTCTCGAGGTGTTTCCTGTAAACTAAATGTTTGGGAAACAACTCAGGAAAGATTCAAATGTCAACCAGCTGATTAGCAGAGTGCCAGAGTTGGCAGCTTTTGTTTCTAATGGTGGTGCATATCCTCACATGCCTCAGTATGTCTGAACAACAAAATTTATTCCACATATGGATGGAAAAAATGAGAGAGAACATTGGTTGGTCTTCTGCAAGAGCTTCGAGCTCATTGCAATTCCTCTGCCACAACCTGCTTTAATTTTGCCTCCTCGAACACTCCCTACAATTCTGCAACTTCCTGCTGCTCTTTACAGTGAAATCATCTCATGCCTTCTGAAGTATGCCTGCTGAGTAACCAGGGTTGGCTGGTCCTGTGGCCGTTAGTCTGTAAAGAGCTAACCACCCTGTGATAAGAGTGTAAATAAAAGATGTGTGCTTTAGTCTGAAACAATACAGAATAGTACCTACCTTTGAACCAGGAGGAGCAGTCAAGCCTAAAAAAGCATACACTGCATTATTCTCTCTAGCTTCGAAGAAAGCTTCATAATCCTTCATGGAAAAAGAAAGAGAGAGTGAGAAAGCTTATGAGCCATCCAAAATAATAATAGCAGTTTGATACAGCTTACCTAAGCCCACATTGAGCAAACTAAAACTTTTCAGGGTCTAAAGCACAATTCAGAGGGTCAATTCATATTTCTAGCATTAATTCTGGTATCTGACAGTAAATTTAAAATGTAATACTTGAGAAACATGCCAGGATGGCAACAGGTAACTACAGGCAGACATAGTGAAAGCTTCTCCAGATGCCTTGATTCTAACTGGGAAGCACCACATCCATGACAATTCTTCAATCCTGGGTGGGTCAGTTGTTAGTGTGGTAATTGTACCAGATGGAGGCAACAAATGCTATGGTACGGACATCTCTTCACAAAGACAAAGCTGAGCTCCTTCAGGGTGTTTCATCACGGAAGATGTTAAAATTGTGTAACTAATCTGAGACTGATTTCAAACCCATTATCTGAAAACGGAAAGCTACACTGCTTCACATTACTAATCCTCAACCCACAGCCTCGCCATTACATTGGCATTGTTTTTAATTATTTTGTGTATGCGAATACACAAAAACAAGTAGTCTTCCCCACTTGGAAGGGCAAGACATGCGTTTACACATTACACATGTATTGGTTAAGCTTGCTCTGAGGTAAGCTCAATTAATGCACTAGCCCAGTAAACACTAGATGTCTCTGCTGCAATGGTTGGTGCTCAATTAAAGTTACAGCACTGCAAACACTAACACATCACAGCCACGTCTAGGAAGGAAAGGGGAGGTAGAGAATGGGGAGTAAAACACCATGTTCTGCTTTCTGTATACTTTGTGTTTCTGACAGTCTGCCATGAGCACAGAGACTCTATGCAAGAGCTACACAATGAAACTGGTTTTGGCAAGCACAGTTGTTAAACGCTGGCTAATCAATGTTTAGGAGGTTTGCATAAGCTACCTGTCATTTTGATTACCACACACATGCCTAGCTCTGCTTTCCAAAGTCACATTACAGACCTAATGTAGGCTTTTTTCTCCCCTTTCTCTGCCTTTTCACTGAAGCTGTAATACTGGTTTCCTCTGCTTCTGATTCTTTTGATGCAAGAACTCCTGGCAAGCCATCTAGCTGTGGAATGCCAGTAATACAGAGAATGCTGAGTTGTGGGTTGAAGTTAGTGAGGGAGCGGCCATTGAGGGCAGGCTGCTTCACATGTCCCTCCATCTACAGGGAGAAACATGAGCTGAGCTGAATGAGAATGCTGGAGACTGCAGGTGAATGCCGTGGACAGGAACATCATATTCAAGAGGCTCTGTGGCAGTTGGGAAGAGAGGACAGAACAAGGAAATGCGAGTTTAAGTTAACTGGAGATTGGAAACTTTGATGGCTGTAACATTTGAACATTTAACTTTCAGGTTTTAGTTTGTTAAAGAAGCTGTCGAGATTTGTTAAATCTTCCCTCAAGCCCTTAGCCTGACATGCTGGAGTTGTTTGATAACAACAAGTGTTTTGTTTGTCCTGTTTGTGCATTGTCCAGTGATCTGACTTCTAGCACAACTACTAGGAAAGCAATCATTTCAGCTATAGAAGTGGCAAGTTACACAGAGTTTATAATCATACCTTTTCTGCTGTTCATGTTGTACATGTATGCAGAAGAATTTGCATCCCAGATAAAATAAGCAAGTAACAAATACCAATTCATGATTTACAGTGGAACTAACAAACAGAAAGGTAGGGGTGCACGTGTAGCTTAAGTTTCTACAAACTGAATTCCTGTGATTTGGATCAAGCTATCCAAGCTGATGGCATCTTTCCTAATAACTGCCAATAAAATGATCACTCATGAGAACGTTTGCAGCAAAAGAGTGCTGCTCTCTTGGCATTCCTCCTCCAGTTGATGATTCCTTACACATAAAAAGAAACAACATCCATCTTCTTTATCTCCCTTTAACTTCAGTGAAAGTTGGGCATCTCATCACCTGGTAGGATTAGGATCAGAAAGATACTTTAGACCAGTAGATTAGAGTACCAGAAATCTCCAGCATGATGGGTAGGAAAATCTGCCCTATACTAGGGATGTTAATGTGTACTCGTGCACGCAGTTAACTCATAAGCCTGGACTCATCAGTTAACCAGCATGGTTACACACACACACCCCCCACCCACCGACCTGCCGTCTCTGCATCAGAGGCAGTGGGGGGGGAGGAGGAGGGAGCTGTTAGGATAGGGATGTTAGTGAACAGTCAAGTGGAATACTCAACTACTCGCTCTCTTCCCCCGCCCGATGCCTCTAAATGAGAGGCAGCAAAGGGGGGGAGGGGGGACAGAAGCCAGTGCTGTGGGGAGCTGGCTTAAAAACGGGTTCCCCCCAGAACCGTCTCCATGGTACTGCCTGCCCCCTCCGCATGCTGCCTCTATTGGGGTGGGGGGTGTTAGGAGAGGCTGCTATGAAGTAGCCTCTGCCTGCGGTGGGCTGAGGCTCGCCATGGGCAGAGGATGGTCTGGCAGCAGCCCCTGTCTACAGGGGTCTCAACAGGGGGCCCGGCAGCTCTTACTACAATTAAACTGCAAAGCTGCAACATGAGTGGCACCCAGAGCCTGCACAAGCCAAGACTGCTCAGTCTCGGCTCCAGCCGGCCCCGGGAGCTACCCTCCCGCCCCACGCTGTGGCTCTGCAGAGTGGCCCCTTATCGACTAAGAGTGTAGTCAAATTTCAACTACACGATTAACCAGATAATTAAACATCCTTAGTGTGGGGAGCTGGCTTTTAATCCAGCCTGGCATGTGTGCAGGCTCCCATGGAGCTGCCTCCATCTGCCCCACTGGCTCCCAAAGAGGCAGCAGCATGGGGGGGGAGGGCAGACAGGAGCCCATGCTCCAGGGGAATTGGCTCCCTGCAAGTACCAGCTCCCTCCTGTCCCCCTGCATGTAAACATTTCACCACTAAACATTTCAACAGTTGCACATTTACACAAATACATATATTTTAAGATCCCTACCCTATGCCACTTGATGCATTACATCATTTAGATATGAGAAACATAGCAAATCTTCCTTATCTGGATTTCAGTAAAGCATTTAATATGGTATCACATTGGGAATCATTAAACTGGAGAAGCTGTTTAGTACAAGGATTGTAAATGAGTAAGTAATTGGGTAAATAGGAAACAAAAATGGATTGTGTTGAATGGAGAATTACTGGGCTGGAGAAAATACTACTAGAAATACTATTTCTAATAAGCACTGTGTTGGGTGCTCAGTTGGAAATGACAGAGAAGGATAAAGATCCGGGTACGTTAGTTGGCCACAGGATGATGAACAACCAATGTGATGCAGTCCTAAGACGTATCAAACAAGTTATTTTCAGTAATGAATGGGAAGTATTAATTCCATTGCACAGGTGAGCGGTAAGCCCTCATCTAAAAAAAACAATCTACAGTTCTGGTCATCCATGTTCAAGAAAGATGAATTCAAAGTAGAACAAGAGCTAAAAGAATTATAAGGGGAACAGAGAACCTATTTTATGAGAGGAGACCACAAGGAGCTTGGCTTGTTTGACTTAGCAAAATGAAAGCTGAGAGGAAATACAATGGCTCTCTATAATTACGTCAGAGGGGTAAACTCTATGGAAGAAGAGCTTATTTAAGCAAAAGGACAAAACTGGTATGAGTGCAAACGGGGGGGAGGGATAGCTCAGTGGTTTGAGCATTGGCCTGCTAAACCCAAGGTTGTGAGTTCAATCCTTGTGGAGGCCATTTAGGGATTTGGGGCAAAAATTTGTCAGGGATGGTACTTGGTCCTGGTGGGAAGGCAGGGGACTGGACTAGATGACCTTTCAAGGTCCTTTCCAGTTCTAGGAGATGGGCAATCTCCATTATTTCTTATTTCTGAGTATAAAATGGCCATTAATACATTTACGCTGGAGATTAGAAAAAGATTTCTAACCATCAGAGGGGTGAGGTTCTGGAACAGCCTCCCAAAGGGAATAGCTAAGATAAAGAACCAGCCTAGTTTAAAGAGGATTCATTTATGAAGGTGTTGCCTGCAATAGGAGAGGAACTGGTTGTGATGACCCAAGTAGTCCCTGCCAATTTTAGTCTCTAAATAGAGGATTGATAAGGTCTGAGGAATGTAGCAACGCCTCTCTGGATAACATACCACCTTCTTCTTGATCTGCTACATTCACATACATTGAAAGCGACATCAGCAGGTGTCTCTAAAATCTAACCTAAGGACACTTACACAACTGCTTTGCACTTCTGTGCTACAAAGCTTTAAAAATTTCCTTGTAAGAGGATGACTTTGGGATCTTCAGCTTCCTCCTATACTAAACACTGGGATCCATACTGTAATGTGCAAGTGAACTTATCTCGCTCAGTGGGAGCAGAGGGTGCTCAACAGTTCCAGGAGAGCTCAGCACCTTGCAGGAACAGGCCCATCATTCCAAGACTTCACCACTGCATTATGAAACTTGAGTGCCTGAAGTGTCAGGGGGCCCTTCCACATATCAAACACTGTACAACTTCAGTGCAGCACACAGCCCTGCCAGTCTGGGTGCTCCTAGTGTAGTATTTTCATTGCCTGAACTAGAACATGATGAAAGAGAAAAAGTCATGTTGTGATATCCCTGAGATTTTAGGATCCAAGCACCAGTGATTTGGGAGGAGTCAGCAATTAAAGGTTAAGGAAAAGAGATGGCTAAGGGCTTTAATTTCATTTTAACCTGGAGGGAAATCTCCTATTCTCCTGGAGATGGGGACTGATTTTTACTTAATGTTTTTTTCTAGAGCAATCCATGTAGTTGCCAGTAAGGCCTTCTCTCTTGTTTCAAGCTCGCTCTTGCTCTCTTCTTGATATATACATCACACTTTCCTTCAGGCCTGCTCTCCCCGGCTCTGGCAGCTAAAGACCAAACTGGGCTCACCATAGCCTGTAGTAAATCCAAAGCCTAACTATGGGCAGCTTACCAGAGGAGAGAGAACTGAACACTCAGATTGTCTTTTGTAGAGGACACTGATAGATGTCCTGGAAAAACCTTTGATTAGTACACAACAAATTACAACAAAATACAATAAGCAAATGCCACCAAGCCAGGAAGAAGCAAAGAACGGTCTATTATCAATTACTCTGTAATTCTGTGCAACCCTCATTCTGTACATGGAACTCTGATACTATGCTGGGTGCCCTAGACACACATATGGTAGAGAGGCATCTGCCATCATTACAGCTGGGCACAATGTTCTTCATTTCCTGTGCTAAACCACTGTGTAATATTGCCATGCTTCATTTGACAGCTATAGCTCTTCAATGTAAAGGTGGCTACAGTACATTGGTGAGCTTGCAGGCATACACATGGGCTCTGCAGTGCTGTGGAAAAGGTGCTATTATGTTATATGAGAGCTCTAAAAAAGTATCCATATATATGTGAATAATTAGTTACTACATACATGCATCTCTTCATTATTAGTTCTTTCTTAGCCATCAGTCCCTCATTTATTAATCATTCCACGGGACAGTGCAAAAAGCTTTTCATGTTATATTTAAGGGCCATGGGATACAAAAGTTTAATGTGCAAGCTTAGTTAGTATACTTAAGATTTAGGTTCAAATTTTGACATAGTTACAAGCAAACTCCCTTTCTCTTTGCAGACAAAAGGGCACCTCTTGCCACACACTACACATAATTTATGACTTTTCTGCTGTTTCTGGCACATGCAACAATAAAAGCAGTATCGTGGTTAGCAGTGGGATTAAATCCAGGGAAATCAGAATAAGGAGGCTGAGGAGAAGCTTAAATGGTTTCTTACCCCAAGATATCGGCTATCATTGAAGATTCGAGGGGGCAATGGATTTCCACTGGCTGGTCGGCTCTCTTCAGGGACGTTCTCTCTCATCCATTTCCGGTTCTCTTCATTGGCTGCGATATCTTTTTCTTCAAATTCAATCTTGTTGGCTTCCAAGAAGCCTAGCACATCTTGCTGCTGTTTTTTGATCTACAATAAAAGGTGAGCAAGGGGAGAGAGGGAAATAAAACAGTCAGTGATCAAACAGAAGCTCAAAGGCAGAACCAACTATCTGTGCAACTCCAAGGGTCCGGGTCACTCAGCACTGTTACAAATTCTTTTTCTAGGTATGGTTACTGCCTTTAAAAGAAAAATTCCATTGTACAAGTCTCACTCCCCCTTAACATTTTTCTTAGTATAGATTAGTGCAAAGTGCCACAATGACAACCCAGGAGACAAAATGCCACAATGACAACCCAGATCCTGCACAGAAAAGATAAAATGGGGCAACGGCTACTCAAACATTCCTTTGTGTCCAGCAGAGTGCTGAAAGCCTCATATTAAAGGGACTTCTTCTTGTGGGGGCTGAGCAGTTTAGTCTCCATAGCCACTGAATCCACAATTCCTCCAATGAGGCTGCCTACAAGTGTACCACATGCAATGGTGTTCATACCTGTCCTTTGAAATAGGTTGTGACTTATCTCCACGCAAACCATCTTAGTGCAGCAGCTCACGGAGCAACCTCTGTCTGTGCAGAGCTTGGACCACCCACGGACAGGGGCTGTTGCCACCCTGCGCTGCTGCCTCCCACCACACGGAGCGGGAGGCAGCCAGTCTGCACAAGGAGCTGGATTTTCAGCTGGCTCCCCTGGTGTACTGACGCCAGGCTGCCACCCCACAGTGTTGCCTTTGATACAGAGGCAGCAGTGCAGGATGGCAGGGGGCTCCCCGGGAGCGAGGTCGGGAGTGCGCTGGCTGCTTGTCCCCCCCCACCGGTGACTATTGAATAGTCATGTAACCACTAAGATTTCACAAGGTTACACAACCATTCAATTACCCAATACTTAACTTCCCTAATTGAACCTTCACCTGTAGCCTTATTCCCCATACACACGGACCTTCCGATAAGCTCCCCACACCCAGGCCCACCCCACCAAGCCCCATCTCTCCACACCCAGATCTCCCTGCTGAGTGCACCAATCACCTTCACCTGGATTCCTTGCAAAGTCTTATTGTCCCTTGTGGCCAGAACTACACAATGAGCCCCTGTGCATCCAGATCTCCCATTGAGCCACCCCCATCCAGACTAGGGATGTGACAAGTAGTCGGCTATCCAATAAGCACATACTTATCGGATAGCTGACATTAGTCGACTAGTTGATTCCCCCGGGGCGGGGGGCGAGGGGAAGAAAAAGAGGGAGTGCTTCAAAGCAGTAATGCCACGTACAGCCCAAAGCCAGCTGGGGACTCCCGCACTGAACCCAGGCTCCGTATGGCGCTGCTGCTTTGAAATGCCACCTGGAGCCTGACTCAGAGACCCAAGGTGACCTCAGGCTCCATGCAGCGCTGCATTGTGAAACTCCACAGGGAGCACAGGACCAGCGGGGGACGACTTGAGTCCCCCGCTGGTTCCGTGCTCCCTGCAGCACTTTCGCCTTTGAAGTGTAGCAACAGCCCTGGGGCAAAGAAACCCTTATCGACTAATCAACTTTTTGATTAGCTGATTAATGTAAATTTAACATCCATAATCCAGACTTTTCCACAGAAAACCTCTCACCCGGATCCCCCCAACACGAAGCCCATCCACCTTTGGATTCCACTGGGCTGAGCCTGCCCATCTACACCTGGTGCACACGGCATAGCGAAGCAAGGTCCCAGGGTGTTTCATGGGCAGGCCCAGCCCTTGAACTATGTCAGGGTGGGCACAGTCTCATTTCCAAGTCCCATATTGGAGGCATAGGGGCTTCAGGGCAATCTTCCTCAATGCAGCCAGTGGCCTATGCATCCCACTGCCATGCTGGAGCCATATTTATTTAATGATAAATACAATTTGCAAAATTTTAAAATATCATGCGTATAATATTTAATTTTTTGGTGCAGAATATCCTCAAAAGTAAATGGCGCGTGTGTGCAGTTCATTACTTTATCTACAGGCACAGGTATGTCATAACCCAGGGTGAGCAATAATTTTCGCAGGAAGCCCACTTTACGAATTTTGGTACATGGCAGGCTCTGCGGCTCCAGGTAAGGGCAGGGCCACAGAGAGAGAGAGAGAGAGAGAGAGAGACGGGCGGATATAGGGCAGGTCAAGCAGGGTGGCCGCCCCGGGCCCCGCGCTTCAAAAAGCCCCGTGCATGCGCCGTGGCAAAGGGGGGCCCTGCGAAATTGTGCTGCCCTGGGCCCCGCAAAATGGTCATCTGCCCCTGGACAGAGAGATTCTACACACCTGAGTGTGTATGGCACAGAGATTGGAGAGTGTTTGTAACAGTGTATGTGTGTAGCACAGGGGCAGTGTGGCAGTGACACAGTGCATGTGCTGGCTGCTGCTGGGTAAGTTTCTGAGAGAAGCCACACATGTCTCTTTAAGACAGGGAAAGCTGTTCTGCTCTGTTGTCTCCCCCCTCCCCTTCTGTGCAGCAATGCTGTATGGGAGAGGGGGAGGGCTGTGTGCGCGCGCGCACACGCGTGAGACAGCACAAGAGCACTAACATCTTAGAAACAGTGCACTGCCTCTTAAGACAGGCACTTCTCTGAGTAAATTACCATCCATGCTTCAGATTGAAGCAGCTCCCCTGCATCTCCCTCTCCCTGACCCAGGGGCAGAGGGACACCCTGACTTCAGCACTCCCCTCCCCTTTCCACACTCCCCAAGTCCTCTCTGCAGAGCTAGCAGGAGAATCCTGGAAGCAGCTGGGCTGCAGGACAGAGCAAGGTGGAGGGCAGGACAGCTGAACATAGGCTGCAGGCTGTAAATATGTACTCTCAGCTAATCAGCAGGGTGGGCCACAAAGAAATGCTTGGCGGGATGGATTCTGCCTGCGGCCCAGAGTCTGTCCACCCCTATCATAACCCATTCTTCTGAAGTAGGTATAATATCATTTGAATTTACCTCTAATTCCCTTAAAAATAAATGAAGCCCTATAAAATAGAGACAATGGGTTACCAATGGTTGAGGAATTACAGACAGGAATCAAAATAATCCCTCAGGCTATGTCTAGACTGCAAGCCTCTTTCGAAAGAGGCTTTTTCGAAAGCATCTTTCGAAAAAGCCTCTTTCGAAAAAGAGCGTCTAGACTGCAAGCGGAACTTTCGAAAAAGCAAGTCGCTTTTTCGAAAGAAAGCAGCGAGTGAGTCTGGATGCTCTCTTTCTAAAAAAGCCCTGTTGGCATTCAAGAACGCCTTTTTTCGAAAGAGCACTTTCGAAAAAAGGCATTCTTTCTCGTGAAATGAGGTTTACCGCCGTCGAAAGAAAAGCCGCGTTCTTTCGATTTAATTTTGAAAGAAAGCAGCTGTAGTCTAGGCGCAGGTGAAGTTTTTTTGAAAAAAGGCTACTTTTTTTAAAAAAAACCCTGAGTCTGGACACAGCCTCAGAGAAATCAAATATTTTCCAAAGAAGACCTGAATCCATATGTTGGATATTTGGATAGTATTCAACACACAATGTACATTTGAGTCGACATGGTGGATTCCTGGAATGTAAATCAACAAGAGTCTTAAAGGGCCACAAGCTCAGAAAATTCAAAACCCATTTTTCTACGATGCTGCAAAAGTTGGAGACTCAAAGTATAGACTACATCATCACATAATGCAGAGTGATTTAACAATCTTTGTCTGCAGTGAAGAGTTGCTTCCCAGCAAGTCTGACTAAGCCCCTTGCCTGTTACAAGAGTAGAGTCTCTTTTAAAGAAATCACTTGGCCTGACTCCTCATAAGATTTACAAGACCTACTTTGAAGAGCATTGTATACTACATATGGAAGTATTTTAAACCCAGACAACCAAAATATTCCCTCTGGCTCTTGAGGTAGAAGAGAGACTTACAGTAAAAGATGCATTCACCAATATACCCAGGCATATTTTTAAATTAGGAGGTTACACTAGAACAATGGTCTCCAACCTTTTTAACCACAAGATCACTTTTTCAATTTAAGTGCAATGTAAGATCTACCTCAAACCCAAATACTCCTGCCCCACTTCCTTCCTGCCCCATCTTTAAGGCCCCATCCCTTCTTTGAGGCCTCACGCTGCTCACTCCAACCTCCTTCCTCCCTGAACCTCATTCACTTTCATCAGGCTGGAGCAGAGGGTTGGGGAGCAGGCTCTGGTCTTAGGCCAAGGGGTTTGGAGTAAGGGAAGGGCTCCAGGCTTAGCGGGATTGGGGTCCAGGAAGTTTCAGGGGGCAAGCTCTGGGAAGGAGTTTGGATGCAAGGGGTCTCACATCTGGGGCAGGAGGTTGGGTGAAGGAAGGGATTTGGGACTGGGACAGGGGTTCAGGAAGCAGGCTGTGGCTGGGCATCATTTAACTGAGACAGCTTCCGGGTGGTGGAGCAGTGTGGTTAAGGCAGGCTTACTGCCCTGGCCCTGTGCCACTCCTGAAAGCAGCTGGCATGAACAGCAATGGCTCCATGGCACCATGTGCTGCCCCTCATCTACAGGCACTGAGCCCACAGCTTCTACTGGCTGATCAATGGGCCCTGCAGGGGTGGTGTCTGCAAGCAGCGACATGTGGAGACCTTCCTGGCTGTGCCTCTCTCAGAGCTGCAGGGACATGTCAAGCACTGCCAGGAGCAGCAATGACCACAGGGATAATTACTCCAGCCATGATAAGTTAGGCATTTTAGAACTCACTACACAAAGAGCTACATTTAAATAGAAGATAGAAATGAAAATTATGAAATACACAGACCAGTCCAAAACCAAAAATAACCCACTTTGCAAGCAGTAAAAACCAATCCCTCCCCCCCCCCCTACACACACACACATATGTGCTGGGTCAGGAGATGAGAGTGAAGGACAGTGTGTGTTTGAGACACACACACACACACACACACACACACACACACACACACACACACATTTGCATTGCCAAGCTCCCTCCATCCCCTTCTCTCTGTGAGGAGTTAGGGTACAGGAGTGGGGGGACACTGACATCAGCGCCATCCATCTCCCTCCCACACTGCACAGCAAGCAAGAGGCTCCGGGGGGGGGGGGGGGGGGGGAGGGGCAGTCCAAAGCAGAGGGCAGGAGCAGCATGACAGTGGATGGAGGGCCAAATGAAGTGCCAACGCTTGATAGCTTCCCAGCCAAACCAGTCAGGGTCACCTGTCAGAGGCTCCAAGATCTACTGGATCCCAATCTACTGGTTGGTGATCACTGCACTAGAATGACATTTTGTATTTAATCTTTTAGTAAATTATATCTGTCTAAAGACAAAGGGAAGTCCGTAGTTTTGCAGAAGCTATACCAATACGTCTAACAATTATCCAGATTATTGTCGTTTATTAACATCCAATGTGGTGCATCCTCTATGCTCCTACATGACACCAAGCAGAAACCGGGATCTTTACTGCAAAAGTTTCATGACATTATATGAAGCTGGCTTTGACTCTTGTCATTTATGGAAATATCAATTTCCTGATCGAAAGATTTTTTTTGTTTGTGTTCTGGTTAGCTTCTTTATGACTATACCAGAGTGAAGGTGATTGCTTGCAACAATAGGTATGGTTATAATGAAAAAAAGATTTAACAGTGATTTTACCTTCTTCATATTGCCACCTTCTCAGCGAAACAGCTAAAGTCCTAGCTTTAGCCTAATTAATTCATCCCAACAAAAGCTGCACTTCATGCAGATGTTGAATTACTTCTAATTCAGGTCAGATATCAGACACCCTGAGCTGCCTTTCCATATATGGACAAGTAAAAACACACAAACCCTCAAACAAGAAGACGTGTCATCAGTGGACAGACATATAAGGTCCAAATATGGTAGCTGAGCTCTCCTGCTTGCAATAGGACGGTTAACATGAAAGCAGCCAGCCACAAACCCCAGCTGACTGTAAGATCTCAGATCAGACTATAATGCCTATTAGATCATTTAGTTTAGAGCACAGTTTGTATACTTTATAGTTTGCTTTGGGAAGTAAAAGTTGGACCGCTTAAGCACACGGGCTTGAGTTTGTGGTATTTAAAGATAAAGTAGCTACCACAGACATATACAGAAATCTAGACAACATAAAAGATGCCACTGGACTCAGTTGTGCAAATTCACAGCTACACAATTCTAAAACATCTATTTATTCAGGTTTTAATAGTTCCTTTGCAGCCATTAAAATTCACTGTATGCTAACCCAAAACGGGGTGCAGTTCCATGTTTACCACTTATAAATCCCCACAAGTTATTTATAAAGTCACTTCATCACTTTAAAATAAGAGGGCTTAGTGCTAGGGTTCCCAATGCCATAGTCTTAGCAGGGCTAAAGTCGAAATAAGCTAAGCAACTTGAGCTACGTCAAGTATAGCTGAAGTAAATTTAGTTTAACTTGGCTTTTGGCGCTGTCTACACAGCAGGAAGCCAAAGGAAGAACACTCTTCCTTCAACTTCCCTTGCTCCTTGTAAAATGAGGGTTATAGGAGTCGGAGTAAGAAGTCCTCCAGCTCACCATTATTTTAAAAAAATGGCTTGCGGTGTAAACACACTCTTTATTATTTCGGAATAACGTCAGTTATTCTGAAACAGATGCTGTAAAGACAGACCCTTAAAGAATGCAACAATGTTTTACCCTGCTGCATGGAGACTGCAAGATCTAAAGCAATAATTATGGCTCAGAATACTGAGTCAGTGGAGTAGTTCGTAGACAAGATTAAAATCCAGAAGCAAATGCTAAATATGAGAGTGTGGCTCTCCTGTGCATTAGCTGAAAAATTACTGCTAAAAATAAAATAAAGTAAAATGGACAAGTTAATACCGCCGAGCAGAAGTAATTCACATTATAGGATAAACACAAAAGCATTTTTCAACAGGCTCTCCCATCTGCCTCTAGATTTTTAACCGATCCTAACATCAAGACTTGCAATAGAAGGGGGAAAAGGAGGCCAGAGTGAAGATTCTTCTCAGCCAAATTATAAAAACATAACAGAATGTTTTGAGTGATGCATTGTCCCGCTCATTGTTCTGGAACCTCTGGCAATTCCAGCCTTGAACAGGAGAGCAGGCTTTATAACTATGTGCGGAGAAAAGTACCGACTGCACCATACTAGCCTGGGTGGATGATCAATGTATTTGCTTATTTTAACATAAACAAACCAACCCCCAAACCTGGATTTGCCACTGACTTAGCCATTAACAGTTTACAAAAACTCATCTAATAATTTTCCAATAGCCTCGGTTCTTTAACAGGCCTGCTGATTGGGGAGCGGAGAAGAAATGGGACAACTGCACCAGGGCTTAGTGATTCAAAGGGGCCCAGGGCTCTGGGCTGCTACTGTAGCATCTGGAGCTCCGAGGTCTTTAAATCACCACTGGAGCTCCGGGCAGCACGCTGCTGATGGCAAGGAGTGGGGAAAGTTTGGGCGATGCTGAGGGCTGGTTGCCCCAGCTCTGCCCCTTCTGAGTGCGTGGAGACAGGCTCCCGCACCTTGCCCAGGGCTCAGCAATTTGCCTGTTTCTTAATCTGTTCCTGAACAAGAACAAATATAAACAGACCCTAATTGGAAAGAGAACTTTAAAATCTTTCAGTAAAAAGTCACATAACTATCACCTTACCACAGTGTTTCTCAAAGTGGTCTGCGGATCCACTCTGAGAAAGCTACTAACCGGCTGCTCCAGTTTGTTTACTTACCGGCTCCGCAGCCACGGAGCCTCCTGGCTCCCACTGGCTGCGATTTGCCGTTTGCAGCCAAGGAGAGGTGCAGAAAGCAGTGGCCCTGGTCACCCTGCTTCCCGCAGCTCCCTTTGGCTGCAAACGGCAAACCACAGCCAATGGGAGCCATGAGGCTCCATGGCTGCGGAACCAGTAAGTAAACAAACCAGAGCGGCTTGTTAGCAGCCTCAGAGCTCTTTGAGAAACACTGCCTTACCCTCTTACCAATCTCCTGATATAACCTACCTCTGCTAAAAATGACAACAAATCTCTACCATCTGGAGGCTTTTAGGGTTGTGATAAATTGGTACCACTAATATGTGCAATCATGCCCACCTTTATGGTTACCTCATTACCTCAACCTCCCCCCTGCTTTGCTTGTTCACTCCTCTAGTAGTATCTGTTCACAATCCTAAATTGCGAACTCCCTGGGGCAGGGACTGTCTTTAACTTCTTTGCACAGTGCCTAGTATAATGGGGTCTTGATCCCTGCCTGAGACCACCAAGGTACAACTGCAATATAAATCATAAAGGCTACGTCTACACTGTAGGCTTTTTGTGCAAGAATGGCCGTTCTTGCACAAAAACTTGAGAAGCGTCTACACTGCATGCGTGTTCTTACACAAGTAAGTTTACAGTAAAGCATCAGAAGAGAGGGCTTCTTGCGCAAGAGTTATTCCTTTCCCCACGAGGAAGAAGCACTCCACTTGATACCAATGCCAACCAGACATTAACTTGGATATCACTATTCATTGAGCCCGACAATCTAGCCAGCTTTCTATCCACCTTACAGTCCATTTATCCAAGCCATACTACTTTAACTTGCTGGCCAGAATACTGTGGGAGACCATATTGTAAGCTTTACTAAAGGCACATCCACCGCCTTCCCTATATCCACAGAGCTAGTCATAGAAGGCAATCAGGTTAGGAAGGCATGACTTGCCCTTGGGGAATCCATGTTGACTATGCCTGATTTCTTTATTCTGTGTTTGTACAACACCTACCACAAGATTGCTATGGGTGAGTCTCACAAATGTTATTGCAACACAAAACCACCACCAAACTCTGATTTCCTTTGCTGTTATCTATGAAGGTTAAAAATTGCTCTTGTTGGGGGGAGGCATGTTCATGAGGCTAGGCCAGGTATCAATGGGTAGCAGGCTATGTCCCTCTTGAGATGAGAAGCAGCTCTATTTCTGGGGCAGCTGACCATAAGAGTTTACAGCAAAAACAAGTGACTGGTGCTGGACTGATAGGGTGGTTTGACAGTAGGGAGTATTACAATGTAATTTAAGCCTTCAGAACCTAGCTCATTTTACTGTCGGATCAGAACAGTCAACGCCTTCTTCTCAGTTCTTAAAAGAAGCATTTCAGAGTGACAAGATGCTTGAATTACCGTATGAATGCCAGAATTACTCCTGATCAAGACCTTCTCAGTGGCTGGGTACATTTGTTACACTGCTGCCAACTTTTTCTTGATTTCAGGTGCTCAAATACTACAGAAATGTAAGCACCCAGAAAGACCAATATCTCATTAAGTTTTCACTTATTCTAAAGGGCTATAGTCTTTGAGTTCAGTAGGACAACAGTCAGGCTTCCTTCTAATCTATAAAGATGACATTACTAATGCCCATGTGTGGACCATACAGGAGACAACAGCCAGAGACACTTGGAAAATACACCGTTAGAAAAGTGATTATCAACTATCAGTCGCTTTTGAAATTGTTGGGCTTAGTCTAGTCAATGGCTGTCACATTTTAAATCATTATATAGACATTGTGGTTAAGCACAACCAACTCAAATGATTTTAATCACAACTGTCCTTGTCTGTTACAACTGCTAAGACATTTTTACACTCTCTCAGTCCAGAGGACACCTGGGAATGGGCATGAAAGGGTATAAAGCTACTCAAAACGTGGTCCGTGGGCCACATGCGGCCTGCGGCCCGTTTGTTTGCAGTCCATGGTGCAGTTTGGATTAACGTGGGGCTCAACTCACAGCCTGCAGATGGGAGCCAAAATTAAAAAAATAGTTAATATAATGGTCTTCTGTTGCTATGTATTTTACTAGTTAAATTCCTGGACTGTATTGCTCATTAAAAGTGCTGTCATATGGGTGGAAATTGAGTAACTATTGCATTTTATTAATAGCAGCAGAACTGACTTAAATGGAGCCTGTGTATTGTGTAGTCTTGTCTTAATCTTTGTATTCATGCCCATCAGTGTGAAAGAAGCTATTTGCCTATATTTGCATGTATATACAACCACACTTAAGTTGGCATGTGCTGTATCATTGTGGCACTCAGGGCTTCTAAAGTTGAGTAGCCCTGGTATAGAGATTGAAGAGAGATACTAAAGAAATAGGATGGTTGTAGAAACACTAAAGCTAGTCTAGACCACTGTTTCTTAAACTGTGTTCCGCGGCACATCAGTGTGCCATGAGGCAGTCGGATGTGTGCCGCAGAGAACAACAGAATTCAAAATGGCAGCCCTTAAAGGGGCAGGTGATCTTTAAAAAAAAAAATTCTCAATAATTTTCCCCCAACCCTTCCCCCCTTCCCCGAGCTTTTATTTTATTTTATTTTTTTGTGCACAACAAAAAAAATCCCTGGTGTTCCTCTTTAAAAAAATTACTGTTTGGTGTTCCTCAGTCTTAAAAAGTTTAAGAAACACTGGTCTAAACTGCCCCCTCTTGTGCAAGAAAACATGCAAATGAGGCAAAGCGGTGAATATCACCATGCCTCATTTGCATACTTAATGAGCCATGATTTTTGCACAACAGGCTTTTGCGCAAAAAGGAGCCATCTACCATGCTCCTTTTTGTGCAAAACCCCCCTCTTGCACAAGAGCCGTTCTGCCGCTTTTTTCAGGAAGAACGGCTCTTGTGCAGAAGCCCCATGCACAAAATAGAGGCTCATTAAGTATGCAAATGAGGTGTGGTGATATTCACCGCTTTGCCTAATTTGCATATTTTCTTGCACAAGAGGGGGAAGTCTAGACAGGGCCTAAGTGGAGGAGGGAGGCTGAGGAGAGATAAATGTGAGATGGAGCACAGAGACTGAGGCATATCCAGGGATGTGAAGAAAGTGAAGGTAAAAGAAATACAAAGCAGGAGGGCACAGTAATGAGGGGAAGAAGAATGTGAAGTTGAAGGGTAGTAAAGAAAAATTGGGGGCTGAGTGAAAAATGACAGTAACTGAAGTTCCCATCTGAAGTAGCCATGAGGAAGGCCTGTATTTATGCATCCTTATTTAAGGACGAATAGTCAAATTTAAAATGATCACATACAAAAATTGGGGTAAAGGTCTTTACAATCAGTCACTAGGCAGAGACCAGAATAAAAAATAATTTATTATGCTTTTTTAATCTCCACTTTTAAGCCATTCACAATTTTTGATTGCTGATAATACTGCTCTCCCAAAAGCCAGGATTTTTTCATAATATTTTTCTATCTAGGTGATTTTGCTTTTCTTCCTGATTAAAACATCTGAAAATCTCCACTGCTTCCACTTTTTAGTGTGCCACTCATCCTGCAAATATCTAGAATTACAGAGGATAGAAGAAATCCTACACTTGTTGCTCATGTTCCTAAGACAGTGCTGAAAGGAATAATTTAACAATTTCCCTGTTTGCATCTTTCATTCTTCAGTCTAATGAAGGAAATACATTTTACATTAGGTCTTATTTTAAAATAGTTGAATGTTAAACAAACTACTGTTATTATGAAATTGGAACTTTTCTAAGTCAAAATCTGCCTTAAAAACATTACAAGCCAGAGTCCCTCAATTTTTCCATTATTATTCCATACACTCCATCAAGTCAATGGGAGTTTTAGAGCGCAAGGATCCTTTATTACTGTGCCCAGGATGGTGTTTAAATAGTCTGTTCTCTAATTTAGTAAAAAAAGAAAAATTACTATAATCCCATTCCTGTAATGAATACCATACACACTCATGAAATTAAAATTATGTACATATTAAAAACTGATTAAGAAGAGATCTTAAACTCTGAACATAACATATGCATGGACAAACATTACATTTTAGAACTATTCATTAAGAAAATAACAGTCCGTCATTTGATTACTAGCAAGATCCTAAATCATGATTCTGAGTTTTACTGTACTCGGCAACAGCTGAACATCTTGCTGAAGCAAGAGGACCTTAGAATTCATCAGGAAAAAGGTCTGACAAGACCAACTAGCAAATGGATTTATTTTACAATTTAAGTCTACACCAGTGGTTCTCTCACAAGCTGCAAAAATGGTTCACGAATAGACAGTGGATATTCAAGAATTCTAGAAGGGTTCTAAGAATCTGGCCTAAAGTGTCTCCATTTTCTTCTACACAATTCATTTGAGGACATCCTACCTGTTATTACTTTTCTGCCAGCATCATGAAACAGAGGATACAGAACTGGATATATTACTCTGAATTCACACAATTCCCCTGACTTCAGGACCACAGGGACTTGAATGAGCTTCTAAAATTGCAGATCTCTGTGCACTCCAAAACTTTAAAAGGTTCATCCATAACTACATACAAGACTCTCTAATGTAATCCATTTGATTTTAATTTCATCATCACTAATAACTTAGAACATGTCACTCAGTGTCATATTTTCAGTGCCATATTTTGAAGGAATAATGTCTCCTGTAGGATTTGAAATTTTAGAACATTCTTCTTGTTAAAGTAGTAATAAACAGTATTAGATCTGATTTATACAGGAAGGCCAAAAAACCTCCCAAATTCTCAAATCAAGTTAACATTTATACAAAGTTCAACAGATCTCTCAACAACTGTTGATCCTTCAAATTTTTTATATATATGAATCCTTTTATTTCAACATATAAGAATGGAAAAGTACAGCAAAAAAAATCTTCAAGTAAATTCTCAGTACTACAGTACTGCCTTTTCAATGACTGCAATTGAGGCTATAAGACTGAAAAATATTTTTCCTTTTCAAGGAACAGGGTGATACAAAAATACTGCACTAGTGCCAAGACAAATTAATCTGCCACATGGAATCCAGCCAGATTGAGGTCTTAACTGTGTTGTTCATTAGACTAACATTCCAAAGAATACTACAAATGTACTTACAGATCCAAGTCAATAATACAAACTGCAAACTCTCCAGCTGAGAACAAGTGTTGTGCTTCAGTCTTACTTCAGTGGTTAAACAAGGGCAAGAAGTTAACCCATATGGCAATAACCCAGCCAAATATTCTTATAAAAAAAGTTCATCCTGATTTTCTAGTGGCACTGGTGACAATTTGTTAGATTTGGCTGCCTGTATTGCACAGTGAATGCTCCTCTAGTTAAAATTACTGTTTAAACCTATATTTTTATAGAGGAAAAAAATCTGCTTTTTACACTTTGCATCCTATTTTTGATGCTCACATTATGGTTGTTAAAGCAGAAGCTAATACTTGCAAGTCAGTTGCAGAAAAGGTTGATGGAAGCTTATAATTTTGTCTCCAAGCACAGCATAAGTGGGGGAGTTAAGAAGCATGGCAGCAAAGTTAAACAAATTAATGTCATGAATTCCTAGAGGTCCCATCAAGTCTGTCCTCCACCACAACGTAACTCTGGGACTTCCTAATGGAAAGGAATATTTGTAAGCAGAGTCTATTCCTTGCCTGCGTTAGAATTTTCTCCACTTGATTGCTACAATATTAAAGGAAACTGCTTTTATATACAACATCTATACCTGATACTATGAAATATTTACAAAGTATTTCTGAAAAGTGAGGACCCCAATTTTGCAGATGCTGTTCACCCACAATAACTGAAAACTGTGCAGCAGGCA
This sequence comes from Pelodiscus sinensis, assembly GCF_049634645.1. Lineage (NCBI taxonomy): Eukaryota > Metazoa > Chordata > Testudines > Trionychidae > Pelodiscus > Pelodiscus sinensis. The sequence continues at coordinate 17,185,850 of NC_134723.1, forward strand.
CTCAATGGTCCCCAAGGAGGAGCTCAGAACTTTGCAGCACTAGCCCCTGCAGGTTTCTCTCACTCTATAAATCTTCCTATTTAGTGTCTAATAGAAAATGCAGGCATTGTTAGAACTGGACAATTGTGATTACAGAACTTTAACTACCATACTTCTTTGGGCTGGCTATTTTTACACAAGTATTACTCATACCAATGCCACCCTTATCTCTTCTAATGCTTGGTTTCACTAACACACAGTACAGCATTCTGGGCAACCACAGCCATGAAAGAAAGTATGTGAACTAAAATAAGTGCTGGGAATTTGAAAAGCTCATCTCAACAGAGCTCCTGAAGCTGCATACATATGTTATTTTTGCGAAAGTTAGCGAGTGTTCAGATGGATACCATATGCAACCATTTTCTCCCTCCATGGCTATTCGAGCCTCTAAAGCACATCCATAAGCATCCCACATATCCACTACAATAATTAATTCTTGTTGAAGTTTGTCCCCTGCTAGTAAAGAAGCTGCTTTCAAATGCTATTTTTTTCTGGATCACATATTTTGGGTGTTGATCTTGCCATACTGATCTGGGCAATTGTCACTTCAATGTTGTATCACTGCCTCATACTTTACACAAACACATAGATTCACTCAGCAGTGTGGCAGGCAGGTGCACAAAACCCATGCGAGCAAGACGTATGGACATCCAGACCAGCTATAATCAGCATTCTGTAGATTGTGCAAGACAACTCTGGTGCCTTCTCCTCAGTGAAAACAACAAGGGTGCTGGACCAGGCAGGTCCAAACTGTAGTAATATTTATTAAGTGTGCAACATAGACAGGCGAAACCAAACCTGGGACCTCTGAAGTTTAGTGCATGAGCCACTACCACTTGAGCTAAAAGCCAGCTAGCTCTTAGTGAAGGATGTAAAAGTACACTCATCCTTTTTCTCTCTGTTAGGGTACGTCTAGACTACATGCCTCTGGCAACAGAGGCATGTAGATTAGGCTACCAGGAATAGGAAAATGAAGCAGCGATTTAAATAATCGCCGCTTCATTTAAACTTACATGGCTGCCGCGCTGAGCCGATCAGCTGTTTGTTGGCTCAGTGCGGAAGTCTGGACGCGCGGGGGTTGACATCAAAGGCATTTGTCGACCTCCTAGGTATGCCTCATCCCAGGAGGGAGGCATTCCTGGGAGGTCGACAAATGCCTTTAATATCGACCCCCGCGCGTCCAGACTACCGCGATGAGCCAACAAACAGCTGATCGGCTCAGCGCGGCAGCCATGTAAATTTAAATTAAGCGGCGATTATTTAAATCACCGCTTCATTTTCCTTTGCCTGGTAGCCTAATCTACATGCCTCTGTCGCCAGAGGCATGTAGTCTAGACGTACCGTAAGTGATCTAAGCATTACTATATGGGAGAGTGAACCACACCCAGTAGGTATGTGGGTTACAAGTGCATTTTCTAATTATTAAATGCTCCTCTCCATAGCAGCTCTCAGTGCCATAAAATTACTTAAAAGATCATAAAATATTGATTTTATTTCAGCATTTTATTATCAAAACAGGCAAAGACTCACTATCATTATACACACATTTCTCCAAGAGCCCTGGGTACAAAAAATAATGGCTTCCCTGTGCTAAGACTAGGGGCAGAGAGGTGATATGGTCAGATTACTTTGTAGGAAAGAGCTGAATTCCTAAGCAGCCTGAGGCCCAAGAGATTAATTTGGGGAGTAGTCTGGATAAATACGCAAGAGGCTCAACTTCCTATTCATTATATTCAAGCTATTCTTGGCTCTGTGCTTTTAAACACTGTGTTCAATATTAAACAACTAACAATAATGAGCCCTTCACAATAAGATTGTTAATTATACAAATTGTTTTGACATTCAAACGTGATTTGTACCTAGAGCCAAGGAGGGCAAAGGGGAAGTAGCCACCCCATTTAGTACATCAACCACAGACCAAAATAGCCCTCCTTTTCTGATGACCAAATGAAAAGTAAAATAAGAGGCAGCTGGCTTTTTTAAGGGAGACAAAGATGTCAGCCAAGGCTCCCAGCTGACAGATTTCAAGTTTCATACACATTCAATACACAGAATCAAGCCCCCAAGATTAGCTGGGAGTTAAAACAGTTTTAGAAGCAGAAACAGACGTTGCAGAAAGATTAATATGATAGTTATACGTGGCGTGAACGGGGGAGTCCTGCCTCAAAAAAAGCAAATGAAATAAAACTGAACTGGAGAGGAATGGCATCAGCCATAACTAGGGGGCTTTCTGAGGTGTACTTACAGGACTGTTAACTAAAGGGTCAGTCCTACAAAGGAGATAAGCGGCATTGCAGACGATGGGAACGGAGGATGCTCCACACTTCACAGGACTGCTCAAAATCTTGCAGTCCTGACAGAACTCCTGTATTAGGCCACTGTTAAACTAGTTTTTAAATGGAATTCAATACACAGGCTCTACGTTGGCAAACAACAGATATTAACCAATAAATTGCAACAACAAATAATCCCAGAACTGTGAGGTATGTTTGAGTAAGAACAAACAGTCCCAGAGGCGTGGTTTAGACAGTGAAAGCACTTACAGTAAATCTAGATTTTTAAACACTGATGTTCCCAGTACATCAATATGCCAGTACACTTTATTACTGTGGTTGATGAACATTGCACCTGGGGCTCATCAGTCACAACTCTAAACATATATTCCTTCCATGTATCAAGAGAAACTTTTTGTTGTACAGGCAGTCCCCGACTTACGCAGATCCGACTTATGTCGGATCCGCACTTACGAACGGGGCTTTCTCGTCCCGGAGGTCGAGGTGGCGGATTGCTACCTGCGAGCTCCAGGGCGAGAAAGCCCCGTTCGTAAGCTGCTCCGGTGCCCCTGGTCTGCTGGAGACCGCCTCCAGCAGACCAGGGGCACCGGGCGGGTTCCCGCGCTTCTGAGGCTTTGCCAGAGCAAAGCCTCAGAAGCGCGGGAACCCGCCGCGGCTGCGGCTTCAGTCCCGGTGCCTGTGGTCTGCTGGGGACGGTCCCCAGCAGACCACAGGCACCGGGACTGAAGCCGCAGCCGCGGCGGGTCCCGCGCCTCTGAGGCTTTGCCAGAGCAGAGCCTCAGAGGCGCGGCACCCCGCTGCCGCTGTGGCTCTGCTCCCAGTGTCCCTGGTCTGCCGGGGGGGAGGGGGGGCCGCAGCTAGTGTGCCCCCCCCAGCAGACCAGGCTTCTGTTTTGGACCCTGGGGCAGAGCAGCTGGGGCGCTGCCGATTGGTCCTGCAGCGCCGCTCTGGGCACTACTGGCCCAACCCGGCAGCACCCCAGCTGCTCTGCCCTAGACGTCCCCAAGTCAGCTTCTGCTGAAACTGACCAGCGCTGACTACAGGAAGCCCGAGGGACAGTTGCTCTGCCCCAGGCTTCCTGGAATCAGCTGCTGATCAGTTTTAGCAGCAGCTGACTTGGGGACGCCTGGGGTTCTTAAGTTGATTCTGTATGTAAGTCAGAACTGGCGGTCACTTTCAGCAGCGGCTGAATCTGGACGCCAGTTCCGACTTACATACAGATTCAACTTAAGAACAAACCTACAGTCCCTATCTTGTATGTAACCCGGGGACTACCTGTATAGATAAAGACAACTATTCCTAATAGGACTGTTATAGTTTAGGGTCTAGACTTCAAATACTTATTTTCAGGTATCTAAATGCAGAGCTTTAAATATTATTAAATACAGGCAGTCCTCAACTTTAAGACATTAGATTTAAGATAAATGGTAATAATGACATTTCTGAATTGACATCCTAATTTGACTTATAACATTGGTTTTGACTTTATGAAACTTGGTCCTGTAATGGAGTGGACTGTGGTTCCAAGTTACGAGGGTTTGACTTACAACACAAGCTTCAGATACCAATTGTGTCATAAATCCGAAGACTGCCTGTATATATTTTGGGTAGACAATACAAAAATTTGGTCTCAGGATAGTAGCTCATCTAGTATTGCGCTAAGTATTTAATTTAGAACATACAATACAACTGATTCTTCAGTGATCTCTCACTCATGCAGTAGTGGGGAAAGTGACTTCCAACTTTCTGATAGGAAAAACCCTACCAAAAGCCATAACAAAGACTTAAATCTACATAAGTAAAGTATGATAACATCAGAGTTACTGCTACACATAATAGTAAATATTACCAGGAGTTCTGTGGCACCTTAAAGACTGAGGGTATGTCTACACTACAAAGTTAGTTCGAACTACCGGACGTTAGTTCGAACTAACTTTCATAGGCGCTACACTAGCGCTCCGTTAGTTCGAATTTAATTCGAACTAACGCAGTGCTTAGTTCGAACTAGGTAATCCTCATTCCACGAGGATTAAGCCTAGTTCGAACTTACTAGTTCGAATTAAGGGCTGTGTAGACCCTTAATTCGAACTAATGGGAGGCTAGCCCTCCCCAGGTTTCCCTGGTGGCCACTCTGGCCAACACCAGGGAAACTCATCTGCCCCCCTCCCAGCCCCAGACCCCTTAAAGGGGCACGGGCTGCCTACGGTGCCCGTGCCAGGTGCAAGCCTGCCAGCACCCAGCCAGCACTCCCTGCACCTGGCACGGATCGAGCCAGCCACCCGATGCCCCCCAGCCCTCCCCCTCTTCCCGGGACCAGGCTGGCGGTTCCCGGGAGCTTGCCCGGGACCGCAAGAGGTGGGCACCCGCCTGGGCTAGTGCGGACATCGTGGACCTTGTCCACGATCTCCGCACTAGGCACAGGAAAGTGGCCGGCTTGGGCAGGATAGCTGCCAGCCTAGCCACCCAGGAACAGGTGTGCATGAAAATCAAGGGGGTCCACTGAGACCCCCCACCCTGATCCCTGAGCTTACAATGGCCGTCCTGGGTCAGACCAAAGGTCCATCTAGCCCAGTAGCCTGTCTGCCGACAGCGGCCAACCCTAGGGACCCTGGAGGGGATAGACCGAAGACAGTGACCAAGCCATTTGTCTCGTGCCATCCCTCTCCAGCCTTCCACAAACCTTGGGCAGGGACACCACTCCTACACCCCCTGGCTATATACCACTCCATGGACCCAACCTCCATGACTTGATCTCACTTCCCTTTAAACTCTGTTCTAGTTCTAGCCTTCACAGCCTCCTGCAGCAAGGAGTTCCACAGGTTGACTCTTTGCTTTGTGAAGAACAACTTTCTCTTACTAGTTTGAAGCCTGCTACCCATTCCTTTCCTTTGGTGTCCTCTAGTCCTTCTTTATGGGAACTAATGAAGAACTTTTCTTGATGCACCCTCTCCACCCAACTCCTGCTTTTAGAGACCTCTATCCTGTCCCCCCTCCGTCTCCTCTTTTCTAAGCTGAAAAGTCCCAGTCTCTTTAGCCTCTCTTCATATGGGACCTGTTCCCAACCCCTGATCATTTTAGTTGCCCTCCCCTCTCCCAGCCTCTCTCTTCCCCTCTCCCACCTCTTTTTGCAAAAGCAAAAAATGCAACTAAACACTTTAAACCGTATATTCATTGGGCCAACTATCCCGATGACCACTGACATTGCTTGACCACATCTGCTCTGTCTTTCAAATCAGGATCAATGCATGACAGATATTTGATTACACGTTTCACTCTAGCAGCATAATTTAAACACATAGTGAGGTAGGAAGATGAGATACCATATGATCATGGATCTTAATAAGACTGTTATAAATTTTGGTCACTGGTATTCTCCTTGGCTACGTCTACACTGGCCCCTTTTCCGGAAGGGGCATGTAAATTTCAGCAGTCGTCGTAGGGAAATCCGCGGGGGATTTAAATATCCCCCGCGGCATTGAAATAAAAATGTCCGCCGCTTTTTTCCGGCTTTTAAAAAAGACGGAAAAGAGCGTCTAGACTGGCCCCGATCCTCCGGAAAAAGTGCCCTTTTCCGGAGGCTCTTATTCTTACTTCAAAGTAAGAATAAGAGCCTCCGGAAAAGGGCACTTTTTCCGGAGGATCGGGGCCAGTCTAGACGCTCTTTTCCGGCTTTTTTAAATGCCGGAAAAAAGCGGCGGACATTTTTATTTCAATGCCGCGGGGGATATTTAAATCCCCCGCGGATTTCCCTACGACGACTGCTGAAATTTACATGCCCCTTCCGGAAAAGGGGCCAGTGTAGACGTAGCCCTTAAGTTTAATGACATCTTCAGCTCATACCACATTTATTTTGTACAAGGGGAGGCTGAAGAGCAGTCAGAAAGGTGCCAAGGCTATGTAAAGTACTTAACAAAACTTTTATAGACATTACTCCAATTTTTGTTTGTTAAAGTACAAAAAATAGTTTCCAGACTATCTGTATCTTCCCTTTGGGGTTACATAGCCAATTCTTTCTAAACATTCGACTTCTCCATTTCCTAGCCAGAGATAACTATTTAAGAACTAATTCTGTGTAGAGAAAACAAACCTGCTGCTTACACTAATTAAGTGGGTAACTTCAACTCAGCATTTTACATTCCAAACAGTGTGCAGCAAAGAGGGACAGCAGCTAACTGCTGTGCAAGTAAATCTATCTAAAAACTCCTTCTTTTACATATAAAAGTATGTATTCTATGCTATATTTGTCATTGTAATGAACCAAGAATTCCAAGTATCATCTTGTGAAATGCGATTGACAGTATTACCCCTTCCTTCCACACCTCCCATTTTGATTCCTGAAAAGAACCTCACCAGGACCTTTATTGATTAGCCTGAACTTTTACACTTCAATAAAACCTACTGTCTCTTAGTGCCAATCAAAGATCACTGTTTGAAAAGCCTAATTTCAACATACAAATTCAACTTAAGAACAAACCTACAGTCCCTATCTTGTACGTAACCCGGGGACTGCCTGTATCTGCCTGAAATAATGAAATCTTAACAGCTCCTGTGGTAAGAGTGCAGGAGAGCTAATCCCAACTTTAGTTTCTTTCCCCTTGCACTAGTGACCAAAAGAAAGATTATAAACTGAATACCTGCCAGACAGAGGGGAAGTTGTCTGCTTCTGGGTTTTTGTACTGCTTGTGTTAAAGGGACAGCGTTCATCTTAAAAAACAGTGCACATTCCATTCTACTATTTACCTTCTGTTACTGCAAGTAACCCCTAAAATTGCTAAAACTGACAAATTAAAGTTACTTTCTCCTTCCATTGTTTATTTTGTGCATTTAACAGTACTTTGTACAGAATCAGTGTCCCTTTTTCCTGGCTACATTAGATAACATCTCACATTTCTGGTTTTTCCTCACACAGCCTGTGAGTTAGCTCTCCAGGGGAGATACTGAAATAGGAACAAAACAGACTTGTGTTGCAACTACTGAAAAAAAGTTATACAGATATACACACATTTTACCAACCAAACATCTGGGCTTAAAACTCTGACAATGTGAGTTAAGACCAGAACCCAAATAAATACTGTCAGATTGCCAAACCATGTGTGGTTCCAGTGTGTGTGTTCCACCTTTTCCCAGAACAGACCACCACCCAAACTTGTCATAGTCATAAACACAAATTACTTCCTTACAGTATGAAAGAGCCTATTCTCTGGCACTTTCATATATCAGATGAGCGACAAGTTGAAAACTGCCTTAGTCTGATTCAAAACTAAGAGAGAGGAAACATCCCCACTGTCAGACAAGACTCTTATCTTAGTTATTCATTAACAGAAACATCCAGTAGAAAAATTTGAACCTAATCACATTCTAATTCTTGTGTCACACATCCACATAACAGTTTCCATTTTGCCTAGGTACATTTTATTTTACATATTATTAACACCTCCTGTCATAACATCTAAATCCTGGATCACATTAAATTAAGAACAAATTATGCCAGCTCCCTGATAGTGATGTAAGCGATTAGTCTAAGCTTATCGAGTCTAGCCAAGTCACTACTCAACTAGTTGCTTCCCCACGCCTTGCTGCCTCTGTATCAGAGACAGCAAGGGGGGCGCAGGAGCCAGTACTGGGGGGAGTTGACTTAAAAGCCAGTTCACCCCAGCACCATCTCCATGGGGGAACAGAGGAGGCAAAGGCACAGCAGGGGAAACAGCGCGAGTGGAGACTGATTCAGTCCCCACTTGCGCCGAGTCCCGACTGCTGCGCCTCTGCCTTTCAAATATAGTAAGAGCCCCAGAGGGCTCAAGAGGGGAGCAACTGGGCTCTTACTATGTTTAAAAGGAAGAGGCGCATCAGTCGGGACCCAGCATGAGCAGGGACTGCATGAGAACCGCTCACCCCAGGTTCCCCACTGCGCCTTCTGCCTTTTAAATGTAGTAAGTGTTGGGGCGGTTCTTATGACATTTAAAGGGCAGAAGGGCAATAGGGATTAGCCTCCCTCCTTGACTAATTAAGTAGTCAATGGAAATTCCATCGACTACTCAATCAGCTGATTATTTGAAATTTAACATCCCTACTCCCTGCAATAACCAGCACATTACTACTATAGTTGCTATGAGTCACAATATATGAAGTCACCAGAATGCCATTAACCACACATACATTTAACCAAATACGGGTGACTTCCAACTTACGACTCCCCCCCCATTTACAACCGCCTTGTTTGGGCCGCCGCCTCCACCTGGCACAGCAACCAGCCAGCTCTGGGTGCAGCTCGTGCCATGGACTACAACTCCCAGAAGGCAAAGCAGGCCATGAACAGAACCCCCATTTTTATCATTGCACGTATGGGGAAAAAAGGGTTCGACTTATGATGGCTCGAATTACAATGGTTCTCCAGGAACCAATTAGGTCGTAAGTGTGGGGGTCTCCTGTAAATACACACCACATTGTGCTTTGAGAACTACCATGCTCCTAAGGCTGCCAGCCTTGGCAGACTGCCAAGGAGAACAAGCTGGCAAGTCAGGGGCTAGGGTGGAAGTAGCTTTGCTACAAGCCATAACAGCTCAATTTTGGGTACTGACTACAAGAACACCTTAGCCCAGTATTTCTCAACCAGTGGTACGAGTATCCTTAGTGGGGAATACATCAACACAACTGAAATTTGGAGACAACTGAATTTTTGTTTTAAAGTTTTACAGGGCTTATTTTTATACTTTTTACACCCCAAAATTTCATTGCCCGCCCGGCTACCACTAAGTTTGTTTAAACAAATATGTTGCAATGGTAGAAAAAAACTGCGTGTGTCTGAAAACTATAGGTATTGGGGGTACTTATAACTTTTTTTTTAAGGGGGTACTTTATAAAAAAAAAGGTTGAGAAACACTCGCCTTGCCTAGCCAGTCTTAACTGCCAGTACAGTATGTAAAGCAAGAAAAAAGCAGTTTTACGGAATTTTCATAGGAGCACTTTAGTCAGATGTAATGGAAACTTGGTGCAACGATCTCCTCTTAATTTTCACTCTTCCATCATTTGGTTCTAAGACCCTGTCATCTGTTGCTCTAGCTTAAAACCTGGATCAGTGAAATGTTCTACACTTCTCTGCTCCACGCCTTTGTTTTGCATTTCAGACTTTATTATGGTCAAATATTTCTGATGATCATTCCGTGGGAGTTGCTATGGCCCAAAAGGATAAATGCTGATGGACAAAAAGTCGTGAGTTCTAAGACTGGCTCTCATCAAGTGACTCCGTATCCAGCATAGGCAAAAGAACCCCTTCATGCTTCAGTTTCCCCTCCTCCCATCTTCTAACATAAGCACAATAGTTAAGTACCTCACAGGGGAGTTGCCAGGCTTAAGCAGTGAATGTTTGTTATAGTGGAGGGGCAATGTAGTCTTATGGAGTGAACACAAGCAAGCAGTTCCTGAGCGCCCAACCTACCTTTACCACTCATAAATCTGCTGCACGACTCTGAACAAGTCACAGGACCATATGCACAGACTCTTAGGTATAGCAATGGCTGAGTATTGCTGTGCCTAATTTTTAGGCACTCGGCAACATAGTGAATTCACAACCCTGAACTCCCTATACAATGCCTGGGGAGAGTCAGGCATCTAAGAATCGGGTTCACTAATGCCAACACATTGGGCGAGGGGCTGCTTAAGCAAGCCAATAGCAGATGCTGAGCAGATCCTAACACTCTCCCCCTGCCCTCAGGGACTTAAGCATCTAAGTCCAGGTTGGAGGGAGGTGCCTGTTTCTTCTGAGGACCCATAGCTGGCAACTGTCTCCTGGAACCAAGTGCCTAATTTTTTTTCTTGCAAGAATGACCGCAATCCTTAACTAACTACAATAAAAGCCATGTTCTCTCACCCTGTACCAGCCAGAAAATATAAACTGGCATTCCTGATCTTCACTGAAAATCCGGTTTATAGTCCAGTTGGTGGGAGGCTGGTACGCTCCCTGTCTGGCTCCTCGAAAGCATTTTCATGTCCTTGCTGCTCCTGGAGGACAAATGGCCACAGGGACTCCATGAACTAATTCTGCAGCTCCCATTGGCTGTGGTTACTACAGTGACAATGGCACCAATAGCGTGCCTCTGCCTAGAACAGGGTTTCCCAACCTATGGGTCGTGATCCAAATATGGGTCGCCATTACATTTCAAAAGGGTTGCCAAGTGTCTCCCCAAGTGGCTCTGCTCCCTCTTCTCCCCCCGTTTTTGAATTGCCTTGGGTCACCAAGTCTTCCTGAATTGTCAAAATGGTTCCCCATCTGGAAAAGGTTGGGAACCGTTGGCCTAGAAACAGCAGGCATATGTCATTGTTTTCAGAGAGATGCCAGAGGTGAGTACCACCCAGATCTGGCACCCCAAACCCCTTTCTATGCCTCAAACCGTTGCTCTGAGCTCCCTCTGCACCCAGACTTCTTCCCAGGGCCCATGCCCTGCACCTCCTCCTGTGCCCCAAATCCCAGCCAAGTCCTGTCCCCCATCCAAACTCACTCCTTGAGTCCAAACCCCCTCCTGTACTTCAAACTCCTACCCCAGCCCAGATCCCCCTCCTGCACTCTGAACCCCTACTTCAAAGTAGGAATAAGATCCTCCGGAAAAGGGCGCTTTTTCCGGAGGATCAGGGCCAGTGTAGACGCTCTTTTCCGGCTTTTCTAAAAGCCGGAAAAAAGCGGCGGACATTTTTATTTAAATGCCGCGGGGGATATTTAAATCCCCCGCAGATTTCCCTATTACGATCTCTGAAATTAACATGCCCCTTCCGGAAAAGGGGCCAGTGTAGACGAGCCCCTCATGTTTCAAGCTTTTCTTTATAACCATGAGGGCTAGAAAACAAAGATTTTTATGAAATAGCCTGACTTCAGGAGCTAGGGTTTTAAAGAAAACATCAAGTAACATTAAAACTTGTGAGAGCTGCAGTACTGAACATTTCATAGTAACTATTTTCTATAACCCCAGTTAGGGTTGCCAACTTTCTACTGATACAAAACCTAATATGCTAGCCCGGGGTGGGCAATAATTTTTGCAGGGAGGCTACTTCACAAATTTTGGCATATGGTCACAGGCCAGCTCCAGGCACCCCTGGATGGGGTGGGGCCTCAGGCAGAAGCAGTGGGGCTGAGGCTACAGAGAGAAAGAGTGGGTGAGAGACAGACTGTGTGACAGATGAAGTGCATAGGGCACAGAGACAGGAGTGTGTGTGTAGCTATGTGTGTGAGACAATGCCTCTATGTGGGGTAGTGTGTATGTGAACAGACTGGGTGTGTGTGCTGGGTAACTTGCTGAGAGAAGCCCCACACTGTCTTTTTAAGGGAAATCCGTCCTGCTCTGTTGTCACACCTCCCTTTCCCCCCCGCCCTACACACCCGTTCTGCACTCCTATGGGTCACAGGTTTCAGATTGTGTCTCTCTGGTCATACAAGGGCAGGGGAACATCCTAACTTCAATACTCCCTTCTTCCCCTCCATCCCACACAGCTAGCTGAGATTCCTGGAAGCAGCTCCGCAGCAGGGTGGGATGGAGCAAGGTGGGAGAACGGACAGCAGAACACACACTGCCAGCTGTTGTCAGTATGCACCTCTGCTAATTAGTTGGGGAGGCTGGAGAGGAATGCTTGTTGGGCCAGATCCAGTCCCTGGGCCTGAATCTGCCCAACCCTGCCCTAACCTCATCCTGGCCGTGAGGCCCCATCCCCGCTGCATTCCCCCTCCCTCATTTTCTCTGGGCTAGGGCAAGGGGTTGGAGTGAGAGCTCTAAATGGGGTTGTGCATGGGAGGGGGCTCTGGGCTGAGGCAGTTAGTTGGATAGAAGAGGGGTTGAGGGCTCTGGAATAGGGCAGGAATGAGGGAGTTTGATAAGCAGGAGAGGGCTCCAGGCTGGGACCATCATGTCCCAAAATGACACAAACCACAAACACTACTGAGCAACTGGAGGATCTCTTCTGAAGCTCTCCTCCCATTCCTCTTGTATTTTTAGACCATGCTCTTCACTATTTGAATACCTGATTTGACTTTATTACTCCCACGCTTCCACAGTTTAAAGATTACTGTATTATGTACTCCATGTGCATAAGCTAAGCCACATAAACGAGTTCTCCCTTTTGCTCTCAAAGAATTGCAGCCGACAGCCTCTCTTCCTTGTAGAAGCGAGTTCAGTAGTCATGAGCCAGCAAGCAACAAAGCCCAGCTCCCCACGCTCTCAAGTGCCATCTCACCCTGCTGTTTGACTCCACTGGTAGTGCAGAGTGCGGGCTGTCCTAGAAGTTTCCTGGCTGCTAATTATGGCCCCGGAACATCATTTGCTTTGACACAGAATGCCCAAATATGTGTTCAGTACAATCCCGTCTCCATTTACATAGGTGTTGCTTATTAGAAGAAACTTAAATGGCTTTATGCAGTTTGTTTGATCTTCACACATCATGTACACACACAAACCTCAGTCCTCTGCGTGGAATTCCTATGCCTGCCAACCCCTGAGCAAGCTACCAAGATGAAAGGAAACAGATACAAGAAAAAACAAATCAAGTACAAGAGGTTGTATATGAACTTATGCCCCCAGATGACTTGCATATCTGCCATATTCAGCAGAAAGGTGATTCCAGAATATAAACAGGACTTTTAATACACACTAACAAGAAGCGATTCACACTCAGAGTAGCTTGTTCACCATAGTTATTTCTAGTTACTTACGTTGCCTCTATTTCCTGTCTGGAAAAATCTGCGTTCATTCTTTCTGAAGGAACAAGTTAACATGAGCTTTGCTGCCATCCAAACCATCTGAGAAAGTTTGGATTTTCCCTTTATATTTACTCAGTTCCTCTAAATATGTTTGTAGCTGTGGCCACATTGTCTGATGACCTGGCCTACAATATGTATGTCGCAATTATAAAGTATAGATTGCATAACAGAGTCCTGCACACCACAAGTGAAATTTCAGACCCACTGAGGCTCTGGCAAAATTTCTATTGACTTCAGTGTAGCTGGGAGCTCATCCCAGAGACTTAATGCAGACTGGAAACCCTCAAGCACATAAAAATGTGGTATTAGGTGAAAACTATTGACATTTTATCCTTTGAGGCTACCTTGTTTTGTGTTTCCATGAAGCTTTTGCCAATTTACTTTGACCTACGTTTAAGGCAATGGAGGTTTTCAATAAACCTACTGTAGTCTGATGTCTGAATGAGATATATACCACAACCTCTGTTAATAATGTAAGTGAAGTGAATGACTGATCTCAATCAGGGTGGATTGATTTAAGTCAAGGCAATTTAAATCACCAAAAAAAATCATTGATTTAAATCAAGTTGCCAAAAAACCTAAGACTGACTGTGCTTAGAACGCGTTTAATTTTGGAATAAGCCCCATTTAACTCTCTGGCTTTTCTGTTCTTTGAGCAAAAAAGTATAGAATGTGATTCCCTTGGAAAAGCTGAGTTATGTGGAGGTAAAACATCATCACTGTGGTCTGTAGCTATGATGTTCCAAAATAAGGGGTATGTATTATGAAATAAGAAAATGACAGTGGCAACTGGCAATTCTATATTTTTTTACTGCAGCTTTCCGTATTGTACATTTCAGCAATAGATTCTGAAACTAGTTATCCAATTAAACAAGCCATAAGGATTAGCTAAGCCTAATCCTTTTTCTAGCAACATCCAACACAGCAAACAGCTCGGGAATTTACATGTCAAATCACACTCATTCTAAAAAGCATAGAGAAAGCCTTTAAGAATGATGCACTGCAAAGTGAATTATTTAAGGTACTAACCAGTTGATCCACTCAGCCATATTCACATCATTTTCTCTCAACAGCAGTTTCCCTTATGATTTTTTATTCTTGCAGTGAGGCCCTGCATTATCTTCTTGTACTACTTGCACTTGACACATTTTCCTTTTTTACCCAGGAAACTAATTTCTTTAAAATATTCCCAAAGAAGGTCTCTCTTACGCCCAGAAGCCATGGCAGTTTTTCTGTGGCAAAAGTGTGGGGGAATACAGAAAGCTGTGTGTGCTGACTGATATCTTCCTTCTTTCTTCCCAGTCCACTCTGTTCCTTTGTATGCTGCCTCTGTCCTTTCCTATATATTGTCCCTCTGTCTTTAAGAGGTCTTAACTAACTCCTCTGCCATGCCTGACCAACGTCAATCACCACATAAGCACAGAGCAAAAAAAAAAAAAACACAAAACCACCAATCTTATCCAGCCTGACCCCTTTGCGCATGTGGCATTAGTCTTCTGAGAAACAGAAATTGAAAGCCCAGAACTTTCAAGAAGCAAGAGCTGGTAGTCAGGATGGACAGACTCACCATTAATTCATTTTTATAAGACCGTTAAGTGTAACATGTTTGTGATGAGATGTAATTGTAACTTACTTATAAATAAGAAATTTAGTGTTTTGATTTCAAAAAATTTAAAAATCCTATTTTTAATTTAAAAAACCTATTTTTATCCACCCTGATCTCAAACTTTATGTATGACACAGTCTGGGTCATCAGCTGTGCCTATCTGAAGCCTTTTGTACTTGGTTACAGTGAACATAATTAAAAACGTATAAAATGGTGTCCATTTAGATCGGGGTGGGGAACCTCAGGCCCGGTAGTCAGATGCAGCCCCGGGATCCAGCTCCCGAGGCTCAGGGTTCCCCTCCTAGCATTCGGGAGCCCGCGCCTCCTGAGGGACTGGAGCACACAATCTACTAGCCTGGGCCCCACTATACTCTGGTGTGCAAGGGGAATGTGGGGAGTGTCGTTCTCCTTCTCAGGCAGGGCCACGTCAGTGAGCGTATGGGTGGTTTTTTTGTTTTGTTTTTTTGGCTTCTCACTGTATGCAGCCTCCGACTGATATTTCTGTGGGTCAGCGACCCCCAACTCAAAATGGCTCCCCGCCCCTGATTTAGAAGGTTTTGCTACTGGTCAGCTCTTCTTTACAGGACAACTTTTTCTTCCTAATTTTAGCCATGTTTTTCTAGTTTCTTTAAACACTTCATTGTCATCCCATATCAAAGCAGACAAGTTCAAAATGTCAGTTTTTTAGATAGTCAGCTCCAGGCATCTACTAGCAGCACTATCACTAATGTTGGATTGTGGAGGATGCAATGCTTGTATCTCAATCAGCTGTACTCCGTGCAAGACCCAAGGGCTGTGTCTACGTTGGTGCGATCTTGCGCAAAAGTGCCCGCTTTTGCGTAAAAACTTGCTGCCTGTCTACACTGGCCGAGAGTACTTGCGCAAGTACACTGACATTCTAATGTATGAAATCAGTGCTTCTTGTGCAAGAACTCTGATGCTCTCGCTCAGGAATAAGCATTCTTGTGCAAGAGGCCAGTGTAGATAGGCAACATGAATTTCTTGCGCAAGAAAGCCCTATGGTTAAAATGGCCATCAGAGCTTTCTTGCACAAGAGAGCATCAACATTGGCATGGATGTTCTTGTGCAAAAGCACATCTCTTACACAAATGCACAAGCCAGTGTAGACGCTCTCTTCTGGAAGAGTTTTTGCACAAGAACTCTTCCGCAAAATCATGCCAGCGTAGACGTAGCCAAGTGTTAAAGCAAAGAAAAAATTATACCTCCTATGCACCATCCTGATCTTGGAATCAGTCAAACTACTTTGTAACTTGGTTCAATGTGGAGACACCTGAGGTTTCCACAAGTCTTACCAGCTGGTAACCTCCAAGAGGCATCTGGGAATGGCAAGATTGCAGTAGTGCCCCAGTATTTTCTCTTTCCCCACATGCCTATCATAGATGTTGTGAGAAAATACCAGAGGATCCCTATGGCACTTAGGGATTCTACTATATTGTACGAACTTTCAGCTGGACAACTAGACCTGCTGTCTTACCCTATGGGGTCCTAAGATTCTGGCCCCTAAGGGTTAATACTACACCATAACTGTTAATAAAAGCTCTAAGGATAAATACGCTTTTTGGATTAGGTAGATCAGATCAATTTCTTCAGAGATTTTAGATCTTATCTGCCACCAAACTTCTAAGGGCTTACTTGGGGATCCATCAGATCCTACTGCATAAGTAACTTGCATGTATTAGTGGAAAAAATGGAACCATCAGCCCTTAATCTTGCTCTCAGGTCTAGAGCTGAGCTGCAGTTGTTGGGATGGAAACCAGGAGGAAAGATTATTATTAACTTTGATATTTTCTAATGTTGGTTTCTTAGATACAGTGAATAAGCACAGTCAATGGCACCTCCCACTTCCCACCTCATTTTCCTCCTCAGCTGCCTCAAAGCAACGGGTGAGGTTTGCAAAGGAAAATAAGTAAGATCTGCAACCTTATAGTGACATCAGTGAATCCGGGGGGACAAAGAGCCAAGAGACTGACTCATTACAGGAAAATTTAGTTATCTACTGAAAATGGGATAAAAAGCAAAACAGCATTTTTGCCTCCACAAAATCTAACGTACAGCTAGAATTCTCTCAGAAAAGTCAGCTCCACACAGCGGATTAGAATTTCAGGCAAATTTAACAGGTGTCAAAACAATGTTTAATTTGTTACGCACATTGTAAATATCCTGTGGAACTAGTATCTTTCCTGCTTCTTTTCAGGCCAAGATGTTACTTATGAACTTTAACTTGGCTCTCATCAAAATTTTTACTGTGACTAGCTACTTCACTTTAAATAACAGAACTCCATTAAAACTAAATACTTCTGATGGTCTTTTAAAAACACCATCACATCCATAGTAAAGTGTTTCTTGCAAGACTTCTAGAGCAGGGGTCTCCAAACTTTTCAGCCCGAGGGCCGCATTAACTATCAAACAGCAGTTCGGGGGCCGACTACACACTTGAGGTCCAAATAAAAAACAATCAAAACATGGATGTTGTTTTTAATTATTTATTTAATATTATTTTATTCAGTTATTATTTAATAACACATTGATACACTACACATGAACACCTGTATTAGTGTGAATGGTGAAATTGTTTCCTGGATGCCAAAATAGCAGACATTTCTGGCTTTAGATTTGTTGTCCCTAACATCAACAGTGACCTGAGATTATCATCGGACAAGTTTGTTCTCAAATTGTTCTTCACGTATTTCATTCTTGAAAATGTTTGTTCACACAGGTATGTTGTTCCAAAGGTTGAAAGGTACCTTGATGCAAAAGTTTTGACATTAGGAAAGTCTTCCTTGGGCAAAAACTGGTAAAAACCCACCAGTCCTATTTTAATTCGGTAAAAACATAACGTCCATGTAAGCGGCGGCTGATCTTGGCAGGATACACGTAAATTTCCGTAATTTTTTTTCCGTAGACAAAAAGGTCTCCACGGGCCGGATGAGAGGGCCTCGCGGGCCGCATCCGGCCCGCGGGCCGTAGTTTGGAGACCCCTGTTCTAGAGTAATCAGTTGCAGTTGTATTTTCTGCAATTCTACCTTCTCTCAGCATGGGAGAGCATCCTCAAAAATCTTTCCAGAAAATTAAGCTGCTGTGAACATTTCTACGGTGGTTCTCAGCCCAGCAGTGACCCACATTCAGAGTATCCCTGTTAGAAAGCTGTTGTGTTTAAGTTTAAAGTGTGAGTATTGCCTAAAAACACTCTTCCTGTAAGTGTGGGAGTAGGACATGAATTTTCCTCTACAGGCAGTCCCCGAGTTACGGGGATCCGACTTATGTCGGATCCGCAGTTACGAACGGGGCCCTTCCTCTCCCTGGTCTCCAGCAGACCAGGGAGAGGAAGCAAAGCAGTGGAACACGCGGGCAGCGGACAGGGCTGTCCACTGCCCACGTGCTCCGCGGCTTGGCTCTGCTTTGCCCCCCCGTCCCCCTGGTCTGCAGACCGGGGGGAGGGGCAAAGCAGAGCCAAGCCGCAGAGCGCGCGGTCAGCTGACAGCCCAGATGCGTCTGGGCTGTCAGCTGACCACGCACTCCGCGGCTTGGCTCTGCTTTGCTCTGCCTTGCCCACCCCCCGTCCCCCTGGTCTGTAGACCAGGGGGACGGGGGGGGGGGCAAAGCAGAGCCAAGCCACTTTCCGCCGCTTTGCTCCCCGTCCCCCTGGTCTGCAGACCAGGGGGACGGGGAGCAAAGCAGAGCAAAGCCACGGAGCCCGAGGGCAGCAGGACAGCCACGGCGCGTCTAGGCTGTCCCGCTGCCCCCGTGCTCCGCAGCTTTGCTCCAGACACCTGTGGTACAGCAGCTGGGGCGCTGCCAGTTGGTCCCGTAGCGCCGTTCTGGGCGCTACTGGACCAACCGGGCAGGACCCCAGCTGCTCTGCCCCAGGCGTCCTGATTCAGCCACTGCTGGTCAGTTTCAGCAGCGGCTGAATCAGGACGCCTGGGGCAGAGCAGCTTGGGTGCTGCTGGGTTGGTCCAGTAGCGCCGAGGAGCGGCGGCGCTACTGGACCAACCCAGCAGCACCCCAGCTGCTCTGCCCCAGGCGTCCCCAAGTCAGCCGCTGCTGAAACTGACCAGTGGCTGACTACAGGAAGCCCCTGCCCCGGGCTTCCTGGAATCAGCCGCTGATCAGTTTCAGCAGCAGCTGACTTGGGGATGCCTGGGGTTCTTAAGTTGAATCTGTATGTAAGTCAGAACTGGTGTCCAGATTCAGCCACTGTTGAAACTGATCAGTTTCAGTAGCGGCTGAATCTGGACGCCAGTTCCGACTTACATACAGATTCAACTTAAGAAGAAACCTACAGTCCCTATCTTGTACGTAACCCGGGGACTGCCTGTATTATGTTTTCTGCCGATTTAAACCATGATTACCTTCCTCCTGCAATGTATCTTTTGCATATGAAAATAGCTCTTTAAGATCACGATGTTGTCTAGTGAATGGTACAAATTTAGCTGCCAACCAATTAAAAAAATTCTAAACCAAAAAATATCTGCCAAGTTTCAGCCTTAGTGATTTTTTCACAATCACATACTGTCAGGGGCATGTGTGAGGGGAGAATGAGGAGCATGTGACCCCCAAGACACCATAGGTGGGAGGAGGGACTAGAGCCCTTGGGTGGCCCGGGGACATAGCAGAGGAGGGGACCTGGTGCCTGCAGCAGGGGAAACAGAATGATGCAGCTCCACTTGCCAACTCCCAGCCTCGTCACTTGAGGGAACAGCAGGACCATCCGCAACACTCACCTGCATCCAGAGGAGCAATGTAGCCGGGAGCACAGAACAAGCTACAGCTGTATTGCTCTTGCTCTCCCCTGGTGCCAAACACCCCCCTCCTCCCACATTCCAGGCTGCATCATTCAGGGGAGGAGTCTTAGGGAAACAGGTGGGGCAGAGGCAGAGCAGTGACAGGAAGAGACAGGCCCTGGGATGAAGGGGTAGTTGTTCCAGCCCTCCTTCATGCTAGGAGTAGCAGGGGGAGGAGTTATATGGCCATGCCCCACCATGTCCTGCCTTACCATTCGCCCCACCATGTTGAAAAATTGTGCTTCTATAGGGATGTGATAGTTTAAACACTTACATGGTTAACTGATGAGCCTAAACTCATTAGTCAACCTTCACAGTTACACGCAAACCCCTCCTCACCCCCGCACAGCTACCTCTGTATCAGAGGCAGCAGCATGGGGCGGGGGGGAAGGAGAGGAGCAGTTGTGCAAGAAGCTTGGGGGGAGCCAGCTTAAAGCCAATTCCCACCTCTTCTCCTCCCTCCCCCCGGCACTGCTGCTTCTGATATAGAGGCAGCAGTGGGGGAACGGGCAGGTAGCTCTGTGGGAGACGGTGCTCACAGGAAGCCAGCTCAAAAGCCAGCTCCCTATGCTCGAGCACTCACAGAGCCGCCTCTCTCTGTGTGTAAACATGTAACTGGAGAAAATTTCAGCAGTTACATGATTACCAAACCCTTCTGCTTTTTAACATCCCTAGTTTCTAATGGTAATGCTATCAGATCTTTAACTGTTCCAGTACTACAGACCCGATTCAAAAAAGCATCCCTAGTCAGGGCAGCACTTTATGATATAAATAATGTTTTATGCAAGATGGATCATGTGATATTCTGATGTACTATGATTATCCTATTTGTATGCAGATATTTTTGTATCTGGAGTTGGG
Organism: Pelodiscus sinensis; assembly: GCF_049634645.1. Lineage (NCBI taxonomy): Eukaryota > Metazoa > Chordata > Testudines > Trionychidae > Pelodiscus > Pelodiscus sinensis. The sequence goes on from NC_134723.1 coordinate 17,206,193, forward strand.
AATATTGTGTATGTCTCTGTTACAACTGTATTTATACCTGGGGAACACCTTACAAACAGAATGCAATCAGCCTTGATGGGCTAATAGGGGAACAACAGGACTTTGAAATTAGTAATCTCCCATCTTCCTGGGATGCTGCAAACAACCTTGAGTTCTGGCTGCTTTGATACAGGTCACCTGGTACTGGACTCCATCTTGGACTAACAGTCTTTTCCATTAATAGGTGGGTACCAAACTGGGAAACAAAGGATTCCCCCCATATGCAAATCCTGTTTAAGGGAGGGAAATGAGTTAATCTTGGTTCTTTTCTTCACTGAATCCCCACCCATGAATACTGTTATGAACACCTAAAACTGGTCTGGGGAAGAAAGAATTGACCCCAGGCTGGGAAAGGGGTCTGTCCTGTGAAAGAAATGCCTAAAAATATCAGTGAGGGTGAGAAATTACTCATAACCAGTTTCTTTATGTAAAGCACAGTTTACATGTTTGTTTGCTCTGTGATCTGCTTTGATCAGTTTGCTATCCCTTGTAATCATTTAAAAATCTATATTTTGTGTTAATAAACTTGTTTTTTCTAAACCAGTTTTTGGAATTAATAAAAATTGGGGGGCAAAAAGCTGTGCATATCTTCCTCCACAATGAGAGAGGCAAATTTCAGTTAACATAAACGGTACAGTTTTCTGTGCAATGCAAGACAATACAACTTTGGATTTATACTCCAAAAAGGGTGTGCACTTGAGGGTCACACAATTCCCGAGTCTTCCCATTTACTGCTAATCTCAGTGTCTGTGTCCTTTCCTGACAGCCTCGCTCAGCAGAGCTGTGTAAGGGAACCGCTCAACAGGAGGAACTGGTGGACTCTGTGGTACCCCAATATATAAGGTAAAACCACTAAGTGAGGGGTAACCCAACAGGTATATCCAAGACTTCTGGATATGACCACAACTCCTTTTTGTTTTAGTCTTCATTATTGATATTTGTGATACATGCAGCTGAATCCTAGAGCCTTTTTAGCACTTTCTATTTAGATGTTCCAGTCTTTGCCCAAAATATTGGTGCACAGCCTCTCCAAGGCTGCAAGCAACACTCTTGAGACATCTTCATGCTTAAAGATTAACATTTTAAAACAACAACAGTTCTGTAGGTTCCACTGATAATTTATCTTTCCAGTTCACTGACTTGCACAGTCATCTAGGAAAACAACACTGGCTGTGAGTTGAAGATAGACAAATTCAGACTGGAAATAAGGCATACATTTTAACAGTGAGAGCAATTACCATTGGAACAGTTTACCAAAGGTTCTGGTGGATTCTCCATCACTTAATTTTTAAATCAAGTTTGGATTTTTAAAATCTGCTTTAGTAATTTGGTGGAAATTCTCTGGCCTATGTTACTACAGGAGGTCAGACTAAAGGATCAGAATAGTCCTTTCTAGCCTCAGAATCGATGGAAAACCAATCAGTAATTCTAGACAATACCCCTGGAAAAACAGCTGTAACTTCAGAATGCTACAGTAAAAAGTAATAAATATCCTTGCTATAAAAAAAACAAAGTCTTGCAGCACTTTAGTGACTAACAACAAATGTAAATGATATGAGCCATCTGCATTTTTTTTGTTAGTCTTTAAGGTGTTGCAAGACTATTTGTTGCTTTTTACGTTTTATTCAGTTACAGACTAGCACAGCTACCCCTCTAAATCCTTGCTAAAATTAGTCAAAACCTTGAATCTCTCACTTAAAATACAGTGAGACGTTTCTGCCAGATCTGTTTTCCTTACAGTGCCAATCTCAATCAAGACTCCCTCCCACCCCTAAAAAACCAACAACAATTGGGATACGCAACACAAATTGCTACAGTGAGTCCATTCCTCTCCTTGCAGAGCTGGGCCCTACTTCATCAAAGCACAATGAAAACATTAAACAATCCTAATACACCCCATTAAACAGGTATTTCCCATAGTAATACATTCAGCATATAGATAACGTTAATAGAAAATCCTTTTCAATCCTCATTCGGGAGCATAATTCCCCATATCTGTGTATATAATACTCGTTTATTTAGTAAAGCCTTTCTATTTAAGAACAGTAGAATGCCTGTGTAACACTATACCAATATTATGGAAATTGGTTTTTGAATATGAATGCTTTATGCAAAACAGCAAGCAACCTTTCATTCAACAGCCTATGGACACCCCCATGCCACCCCAAATGTGTAGTCTATTTGTGTGTATGTATCATTCTTGAATGTTAAGTTAGAAATACTTAGTGCAAAACAGTTATATTAATCTAGGTCTTCTAGTGAAAGCTGTGAGTGGTACAGGTGGGACCAGAACCCTTGAGACAGGACTAGTCCCAAATGAGGGAATTCCCCAGACCATGGGAGGTCAAATCCAGTCCATATTTGGATGGGCTTCCAGGCTCTCCCGGGGTCCAAATGGTTTTGTTTTTCCTTTATGTTCAAACTGTGATTGGTCCTACAAAGATACATGATCATGCCACCTGGTGCTGGAATTCATCTTGAATTGGTATTTTTCCAGGTGATAGGAAAAGGATCTAGAAACAAAAGTTTCCTCCAGAGAAATTCTGTTAAAGGGAAGGTAAGCAATCAGTGATAATCTTCAGGTGGCTTTTGGAACTGCGTCTCCACCCTAAGAGGGTGCACAAGAATACCTGGAAAAAAGAACTGTAACAAGAAGGGTACAGGAGCATTTCTGGGCCCAGATCAGAGAAAAAGATACGCTCTGGCTGTGCAGAACTGCACATGAAATAAGAAAAAGGGTGAGAAATATGATTTGTAACAATTTTTCAGCGCATGAGGCTTAGCTGGTGTTTTGTTTTATTTTGGCTTAGTAAAATATTTTGATTTGTCTGGTTTTACTTGCAATAACTTAAATTCTACTTCTTTACACTTAATAAAAACGCTGGCTTATTATCAAACCCACTGTAAATACAGTAAAACTCCGATGGTCCGGCATCTGATGGTCCGGTACTCCTGATGATCTGGCACCATCAGGAACCCGGAAGTGCTCCGGGCAGCCGGACCATTGGAGCTGCTCTGCCCCCAGGTTCCCCGATTCAGCCGCTGCTAAAACTGACCAGCGGCTGAATCGGGGACGCCTAGGGCAGAGCAGCTGGGGCACTGCCAGGTTGGTCCCATAGAGCTGCCCCTCGGGGCTGCGGGACCCAACCAGGTAGCGCCCCAGCTGTCCCCGATTCAGCCGCTGCTGAAACTGACCAGCGGCTGACTCCAGGAAGCCCGAGGCAGAGCTTGGGAACGCCTGGGGCAGAGCAGCTGGGGTGCTGCCGGGTTGATCCAGTAGCGCTGCTCCTCGGTGCTGTGGGACCAACCCGGCAGCACCCCAGCTGCTCTGCCCCAGGTGTCCTGATTCAGCCACTGCTGAAACTGACCAGCGGCTGACTCCAGGAAGCCAGGGGCAAAGCAGCTCTGCCTCGGGCTTCCTGGAATCAGCCGCTGATCAGTATCAGTAGCGGCTGACTTGGGGACACCTGGGGCAGAGCAGCTGGGATGCTGCCAGGCTGGTCCAGTAGCTCCGAGGAGCGGCGCTGCGGGACCAACCCAGCAGCACCCCAGCTGCTCTGCCCCAGGCGTCCCCAAGAGCCCCAGGTGCCCCAGTTTCAGCAGCGGTTGAATCGGACCAGCAGCAGCTGAATCAGTGACGCCTGGGGCAGAGACGGACTATCAGAAGGGGGGGCTATGAGGGGTCTGGGGTGGCATCCCCCCCAACCCACCCCGGACCCCTCATAGCCCCCCCTTCTGATTATCAGATTTGCCGGACTATCCGGCACTGGGTCCTAAAGGTGCCGGATTATCAGAAGTTTACTGTAATTGTTACCTGGGAGGAGGCGGCGGGATCAGGCAACAGCTATATATAACTCTTTCATAGATAAGAGAGCAAACTTACCAACTTTCTCTGTGTAAAACTTTTATACAAAATAAGACTGATTTATTTGGGGCTATGCTCCTTGGTGCTGTCAAGTCCCAGTAGCTAAGCCTTCCCACAGCTGAGCTGTCATCAGTGCCTGTGTTACTCTGCTGGGAGGCAGTTATCCCAATTCAGTGCATTTGCTGGGGAGACCAGAGCTTCTGACCCAGCATAACATGGTGGTGAGGGGCCCCAGAAGGTAGTTAGGCAGGTTCAGGGGTATGATGAGCGTACTGGGTCAGTCTCAAGGACCTCTGTGATCCAACCCATCATAGCCTGCCACCTAGGTTCCACCAAGGTGCACAGCTTCCCATTAAGCTGCATGCAGGGGCTTAGCCCCAACCCTCTGAGCACCCTCCTGCACCCCAAAGCCCTCATCCCTGGCCCCACCCCAGATCCTGCACCCCAGCCAGAGCCCTTAAACCCCAATCCAGAGTCCCTCAACCCCAGTACCACCCTAGACCCTGCATCTCCAATCAGAGCCCTTACACTTTTGAACCCTAACCACCTGCTTGAGAACCTCCCACAGAACTCCGTGGCCCCACTCCAGCCACATGAATTTTGTTATGTGCGCCAATATAAAGGTGATGTGTCGAACATCACCTCCATGTTGGTGCACATAAGAAAATGTATTCTGCTCAGGGGCGAGAAAAATAGGAACATTGCCTGGTACCATAGCTGTTATTTGAATTTGTGGTAGTTAGCTTTTTCAACATCTGCAATCAGTTTAATCTTTGGAATTCCATAGAATAAATTAAAACATTACTTTCTAATGTGCAATCTTCTCTTCCAGCGTTAAAAATAGTGTATGTTGAGGGTAGGGGTTGTTTTTAAAGAAATCAGAAGAACTATTTTTTTAAAAAAGGAGACTGCATCCCAGATTAACCATTCAGACAAGTTCATGTAACATTTCATTTTCCACCATCCTGAAAGCCCTTATTTAGAATAATTAATATTATTCCATCAAGAAAGACATGCAGTGTGGAAGCTACTAAATGTAAAAGAGTATTTATGCAGATATTGTTTATGGAAGATGTGAAACTAAACTCAGTAATGTGGCCATTAAAGAGTCACTGTTCAATCATATTACATTTTGTATATGTCAAAAACAGAAATATATTTTCAAAAATGAATGGTTGTGCTTTAACTGTATATCCATCTGACTGCCCCCAAATTATGAGGTTCAAAGTGAGTCTGCACCAGATTAGTCACAGTAGTACTAAGAATAAAATGATAGGTCTACAAGTACAGTATTCAGATAAGGATGCTTCATCTATTTAAGGCTTTTGGAATTACAAGACTCAATGAATGCTATTCAGCCTTGTCCACACCATTGCATTCTGGCTTTGCATCCGCCACTCCATCTCAAAGGATGCTGGTAAAACACTACATAGTATTTCCATCGACAAAAATGCTTCTTCTTGAACAAAAGTCTTCATCCCATTGTAACTGCATTTCCTCAGTAAAGCTAAGCATCATGTTGTATCACTCTGCATTGCCTGTGCATACAGCAACGCAAGCCTCCACCAAAGCCTCGAAGGAACACACCAGGACACACAAATACAATTTAAAAAGCCCACTTTATTAATTTTTTTCCCTCTTTTAAGCTAACACTTTCTAATTTTGGAGGATGAAGAGGGAGTGGAAGAATATCGTAGAATAATTCACTTGCAAAAATACCACACAAAAGAATCATGGTTACTTGACAGATTCACAAACTCCACCAATCTACTTATTTTACTGGAATTTCTAGAGTCTGGAAATGCCTCTTCAGTCTCTCCCACAAGCCTAAGATACGGAAAAGAGAATACAGAAAAGGACCATGAGTTACAAGGCACAACTGTCAACCCCCCTGCCTCTCATGCCCCTTTACATAAAGTAAATCCACTAACCACCCCATGTTGCTACAGCACTCATTTGCTGCTGTCCCCTTCCTTTAGGGATCACATTCCCCCATGAACCCCACTACATTATGTGGGGGAAGAGAAATGGGGTTACTCACTGGAGACATCCTCTCTCCAGACTGGGACTAATCCAATGTTTAAAGGCAAAGGAAGAAAGAGTCAGTAGTGCTCCAAACCAAAGAGAACAGCAACATTAAAATACTAGTGTTTTTAAATAAAATACTATGTGAAAATAATGAAATCTAGGTCCTCACTTTCTTGATATCTGCCCCCAGAAGCAGGGCTCTTCCTAATAGCCAGATATGCCAGCACAGAATCTATCACATCATCACTGGTAGCATGAGGGCATAACAAGTAGAGGTGGAAAGTAAGTAAGTAGAAGTACTTGAGTAGTGTAACAAAGTATATATTTTCTATATTTGTACTTTACTCAAGTAATTTATTTTTGTGATACTAAAAAAACTACTTGAGTAGAAGTGAAAGTAAACATTGTACTTTTTACTCCACTAAAAAGTCTGGAAGCACTTAGTTACTCACTACTTTCAGCATGGCAAGCCAGCATTCTGATTTGCTAAAACACAGCCACATGTGCATGGATGCCATTTAGAGTGGATAAGTATCAAGTCTGAATCCCTGGATTTCATATTTGAGATCTGCTTAAAGCTGCATGTGCTGGCTCCAAAGACAGCTCTTAACTGCAATGGAGTTTGAGCTGTTGTCATCTTTGCCTTTGGGACAGGGAGCTGGTTATAAAAAAAGGGAGGCAGGTGATTAAGAATAATAAAAGACTGGTCATTCAAGTAATTATGGGATCCTTAGATCATCCTGAAAACATTGCCAGGTACTTAAAAGCTGGGGGGGAGGGGGGAAGGGGAAAGAGGAGGAGAAGCAATGAGTGTTGTGCTGTTGGGATTTGCATTTGGACCTGTACTGTTAAACTTTTAAATGCTTCAGGGGTAGCTGAGTTAGTCTGTACAGGATAAACATAACAAATGGTCTGGAAGCACTCAGAGTAACAAAACATGTATATGGTATCATGAGCTTTTGTGGGCACAGCCCACTTCTTCAGTGGGTTGTGCCCATGAAAGCTCATGATACCATCTACATGTTTTGTTAGTCTATAAGTGCTTCCAGACCATTTGTTGTTTAAATTTAAACTTTTAAATGTTCTTACTAAGGGGGTAAATGGAGAGATGGCAAAATTTGCAGATACTACAAAATTACTCAAAATAGTTAAGTCCAAAGCTGACTGCAAAGAGTTAAAGGGATCTCACAACACTAGGTAATTGGGCAACACAATAGCAGATAGAATTCAGTGTTGATAAGTGCAAAGTATTGCACATGGAAAAATATAATCCCAATTATGCACACAAAAATGATGGGATCTAAAATAGCTGTTACCATTCAAGAAAGAGACCTTGGAATCACTACGGATAGTTCCCTGAAAACATCTGCTCAATGTGCAGTGAGGTCTAAAAACTAAAAAGCTAACAGAGTATTAGGAATCATTAGGAAAGGAATAGATAAGACAGAAAATATCATATTGCCTCTATATAAAGTTATAGTATGCCCACATCTTGAATACTGTATGCAGATCTGGTCACCCCATCTAAAAAAAAAAAGATGCATTGGATTTGGAAAAGGTACAGAACGGGCAACAGAAACAATTAGGGGTAATGAACAGCTTCCATGAGGAGAGATTAACAAGACTGGGACTTTTCAGCTTGGAAAAGAAATGACTAAAGGATGGGGGGATATGTTAGTGGTCTAGATTAGAAAGTCACAAATGATGTGGAAAAATAAAATAAAGAAATGTTATTTACTCCATCACTAACATAACACAAGACTTAATTTAAATTTATAGACAGCAAATTTACACCAAATTATTGCTTCACAGTCAACCTGTGGAACTCTTTGCCAGGTTATGGTGGAAAGGCCCAAACTGTAACAGGGGTCCAATAAGAAAAAAGTAAGTTCAAGGAGAGTAGGTCCATCAATGGCTACTAGCCAGAATGGGTAGGAATATTGTCTCTGTATGCCAGAAGCTGTGAATGAGTGAAAGAGGATGGATCATTTAATGATTTCCTCTTCTGGTGATGCTTCTGAAGCACCAGGCATTGGCCACTATTGGAAGACAGGATAGTGGGCTAGATGGACCATTGGTCTGACCCAGTAAGACTAGTCTAACGTTCTTATACAGCACCCAAATGTATCTGCACTCTGAAGTAACCCACTAGACCCCACTCCCCTTCCAGAGCTGAGATAGTAAGAAAGTGTCGGGACTCTTGGTCTCTAACTGCAGAGAGAGAGATTAAGACTATATTTTAACATTTTAAGGCTAACCAGTGTCCTTAAGTGACTTGCCACAAGATGTCAGAACATGTTAATATTAGAGCAGAGTGGATCTAATATTTATTTAAATTTTCTGTCTTTTATATAGGAATTTTATACAGGGTTCCTGTCAGCTAATTGCTAAGCAATCTGCCCCAAAAAACCTAGAATTTTCTAGTGCATTCGTAGCCCTAGAAAGAGGTGATATATATGTGTGGGGAGGGCAAATGGAATCAGTTTTCCCCCACCCCATTTGCTGCTTGGCTTGTACTAAGCAAGCTCAGTAAAACGGCTGAAGCTGCTGTCCCGCCCCCATCAGGATATGCACAGATCACCCACCCCCACCAAAATCTGAAATGGTGCCACTGCACATGCGCAAAGCATCCAATCTTTGTGAAATGACGAGAATGTAGTGCTGGAAACTGCTCATAGGAGGGTTTCTCTGAGCCAGATTTCTGCCAATGGGAGCAGTGGGGAGCACGGAGCTAGGTAAGCGCCCCCCCCCATGGCATCATAGCCAACCAGTCTTGGCACCTGCATCCTTTTCCCATTCCCCTCTCCTGCCCAGCTTTTCCAGTTCCCGTTGACTCCTGCACCCTTGCTGACACCCCACTCTCAGCCTTCTCTTGCACATCCCTCCCAGCTCTCTCGCTCCAGCACCGTACCTCCCTCCCAGACCCCCAACCTTACCCCATCCCACTCCTTGGTAGCCCCCTCCCACACACTGAATCCCTCATTTTGGTTTCACCCCAGAGGCTGGGGAGCTCACAAAATCTACTAACCCTGGGCCCCAAAAGGAGTTAATCCAGCCTGTGGGAAGCCCTGAAGCTTGGTACTCCCTGCCTCCTCTCCCCTCCCTAGGGCTGGAGCATAAGGGAAGTAAAGTATCTCAGTTGGGGGGCCACATCAGTGAGGGTTGGGGTTTTTTTTGGGGGGGGTGCCTCTCACTTGTTGGCTTCTGACCAATTTTTCTGTAGATCTGTTGAATTTCACAAAATTGCAGATATCCTGGACACAGATAACGGCCTTGAGTACCACATACCAAAATACCACTGTTGTGCCTCCTGCTTGTTGAATCTGGTTTCATCTGTAGATGTCATACAGGCTGAATCAAATTACACGTACAAAAAGCTAGCCAGGTCCAATTCTGCCAAATGCCAAGCACTATGGAATAAAACTGAATACAACTACTGGAGTAGAAATGGTGGAAACAGAATGCAAGCTACAGTTCCATTTGGCCAAACTAAGGATGTTAAAATGAGGTTAATGGACTAGTCCATTGGCACTTGTACATTTCAAAGGAGGAATGCGGAACTCTGAACAGCTTGGGACCAGCAGGAAGTCCTGCTGATTCCGGCTGCACGCAGGTGCCTGCTTTGAAATGCACAAGAACCCCCAGTGGGGACCACATAGTATCACATAGCTCTTCCTAAACAAGAACATGTATTCTTAAGGTGAAAGCTTTAGAGAGAAAATATGTTACAAACAACAAAATCTACATGCACTAAATATAGTTTACCAGAGAACAAAAATCTGGCCAGAGGCAGTCCTTCAAACTCCACAGAGAGGTTTTTCTGTGGTTACAAGTTCCTAGCAGCCTCAGCTTAGAACAAGCAAACCCTTATACAGATCTGCCTTGGACTTTTGATCTTCAGACTCCAGGAACAGGTAACCAGAGGACAATGGCATGCTCCTTAAAACTGCTTGAAAAGGCTAGATTTTTGCATAACCAAGGGGAGAGGGGAAATTTACATTCACCTCCCTATCAGAGGCCCCATGCAAATCATTTGATGCTGTTTGTTCCCAAAGTCCATTCTTGCATGGCACGTTATTTAGTACAGTTTACAACACTCCCATAGTGAAGTCCACTATGCTCTGGACTGAGGGGAACCAACTTTAATAGAGATCAAAACAGTCAGGCATCCATATCTTTTGGTCACCATCAGGAAGATCTGAACCACCCACCCCCAAGTAAACATCACTGTTTGTGTTTATTTATTTTTAAACTTTGTGATTGATCAATGCATAAAACAAATTTCATATGTAAGGCATGAAATTCAGCATTTCATAATAATATTGTAATAAACTCTAACAACTAAATTAGCAGCCAGACATTTCCAGCAATCACTTGGAACAACAGAAATAATGTAACTGAAACAGAACGCTGACCCGATCAACTGTCTCTGGCATTAGCAATTAACATTGTGGTTTGCCTGAACATTCCAGAAGCAGGAGGCTGCCTGTGAAAATGTGCAATTCCACTGAAATTCTTTAAGAACAGTAGTTGGGAGTAAGTGGGGGAAGGTCAGATTAAAAGCCATGTAGCAACTCCAAAATGGCAAAGGCAATAATGCTTTCTTTTCAGTGACCAGCAACAGTAAACAGGACATCTTCAAGCACAAGCTTCTCCTCCCATTTAGAAAAAAAGACCTGGGATGGAGGTGAACTGCAAGTTTTTCTTCAATTATTAATCAAGCATTCCATACTCTAAGGTAGTGAGTGAAGTGACTCTTGCTTAGAAGGGGACCTGCCTGCAGGCACAGTTTACCAATTTGCAAACAAACTGGCCCTGTCTACGGGATAAGCTTTGAAAGTGGCAGAAAATGGGAAAGGAACATTCTATTTTATGGCAAGAATCCAATCCAACAATCCAAATGTCTGAGCCTCCTCTCTCCCCTCAAGTTTTATAGAGTTTATTATAATGTTTAAAACGGGGGTGGAAAACCTTTTTTGGGTTGGGGGCCACTGACCCATAGAAAAGTCAGTCGGGGGTGCACACTAATAAGAAACCAAGTGAGAAGCAGCTGACTGAAAAGGGAAAAGACACTCCTCACATACCCCTGGCACACCAGAGCCTAGGGGGGCCCAGGCTAGTAGATTTTGTATGCTCCAGCCCTGTAGGTGGGTGGCAGGGGAGGTGGAGCATCAACAAGGGCTCTTCAATGTGAGGAGGATCCTGGAGCCTCAGGGGCTGATTCCAGCCCCCAGGCCTGAGGTTCTCCACGCTGGTTTAAAAAGAAATAGAAGTGCCACTATGATTACATTACAAGAATTTCAACAATGAAAAACTGCTGCTGGGCTAAGCAGCAGATACTTGGATTTTCTAGAGAGACTGAGACACGAAAAAGGGGAATATTGCTAAAAGTGTATAAAATTGTATCTCTTTAAGGGACAACCATTATCCTTTAAAGTCTCTCTCCATAAATGAGAAAAAATACATCTCTTCAATTAAAAGGATTTACATTTAGGAAGTCACCAAATTTTCAGAAAACAAAGATATCAACCCTGATCCTAACCTTTTTTCAGGTATAAAACATAAGCTGTGCTGTCACTGGCCTGGGGTTCCGGAGGAAATGTCCAGTGAGATGGGTGAAGAAGCAAACATGGGTGGATGGCTGGGAGGGTGCAGAGAAACTGGGAAGAAGGCATTTACTCGTATCACATCTCAGCTTTTCCAACTCTGCCTGAGGTCTCTCAGAGAATGTAACACAGGTTTATCATAGCCACCTTTCAGGTTTCACCCACTTTATCGTACTTCCAAATGAGCAGCTTGAAGTAGCTGTTAGTAGCTATTAAAATCGCTAGAGCACTTTGAACAACAGCTCCATCTCTCTCTCTCTCACATAAGCCACTGATGCAATTCTGTTTCCTCTTTCACTGACGCATTTAAACTGCAAGTCTTAGGATCTCAGAAAAGGGGAGGGAAAACAAACACACAAACAGCAAGCAACAGGAGAGAAAACAACTCAGGTATCACACAGTCACAGGACCACCTCTGACAGCAGAGTTTGTGCATCTCCCCTTCACCCATAAGCCAAACCCTAGCCCGACTGGAGCCAACCGGAGTTTTGCTACGGGTTTCTCATGATTTGCCCCCCAATCTCAAAACAGATGTGTAACTCTTCCCCCCCCCCCAGCTTACAGACAGTCGTGTAACCTCCTCTCTCCCCCCCGCCCCAGCCTGCAAACACACGTGTAACCCGCTCTTACAACCAGCCTGCATATAGATGCAGAAGTGCTGGAACGAGGGGTGCTGCGGAGTACTTGTGCACCCCGAGGCTTGAGGCTGGTTCCATGATCTGGTTTAGAGTTTGGTTCAATTGCTCTGGGAACCCCTGTACCAAATTGCTCCTGCGCGCTGTACTGATGTGTAACCTTCCCCTCGCCTGCGGGCAGCTGTTCAGTGCGGGCTCACCCCGGGTCGCGCGTACCCCGCCAGCGGACAACGCCCCCGAGCATCCCGCAGCCCTGCACGGGGCGCGAGGGGGTCTGCTGGACGCACGTTGCCGGCCCGCGCTTACCGCCGTAGAGCCGGAGGAGGAGGCGATGTACACGCGGATCACCATCCTGAGCGGAGCGGTGCTGGCGCCTCGTGCTGGGTGTGCGCTGGCGGAGCAGCCGGAGCTGGGGCAGCGCGGGGGCGGGGCGGGGCCCCTCAGCCCCGCCCGCCGCTGTGAGGTTCGCCACTGAGCGCTGCTTGCGGTGCACTGGGCATGCGCGGTAACATCTGTTGAAGCCGCTGCCCTCACTCCGCCTTTCATTGGCACGCGGCGCAGAGCGGGGGCACTGGGCCCCTGAAGGCAGGGGCCGCTGGCCGGCGGGGGAGGAGCTGAGGCGGAGGCGCGGCCCCGGCCAGGGAGGGGGCCCCTGCTGAGTTGGCAAAATTGGGGGGAGGGGCTGTTGAGTCCCCGTTGTAGAGCGTCTGCGCCCCGCTTGCCAGGGCCGGGCTCTTAAAGGCACAGGCGCCGCTCGCTCTGCCCCGCCGGGCTGCAGCCACCCGCCCTCTTCGGGGGCTGCCCGTCCCCCCGGAGCCGTGCAGCCGCCGCTCTGCTCCTTTTACCGTGTGGCTCTCATGACTCCTGGAGATGCGCCTTGGGGGCCTGCGTGCAGCGTGCTGTTTGATGGTCAATGTTTGAAAATACAAATCGGGGAGGGGCAGTCATTTTGCAGGGGAGGCCACTTCACACATTTTGGTACGTGAGGGTGGGCGGGCTCTGCCCCTGGAAAGGGAGGGGGCTCGGGCAGAAGGAGTGGGGTTGGGGCTACAGGGAGACTGAGAGAGACATACTTTGTGACAGTGGGACTAGTGATAGAGATGCAGCCGTGTTAGTCAGGTCCCGCTGAAACAAAAGACAGGACTATGTAGCACTGTAAAGGCCAACAAGATGGTTTATTAGGTGATGAGCTTTCCTGGGTCTGCCCCACGAAAGCTCATCACCTAATAAACCATCTTGTTAGTCTTTAACATGCTGCATAGTCCTGTCTTTTGTTTGTGACATTGAGTTTGCATGGCAGTGACAGTGATTGTGTGTGACACAGAGACAGTGTGGTAGGGACTGAGTGTGTTTCTAAGGGTATGTCTAGACTACATGCTTCTTTCGAAAGAGATCATCTAGACAGCCACAACTTTTTTCAAAAAAGTGATGTGCTTTTTTTTGAAAGAGAGCACATAGGCAATCTGGTTGCTCTCTTTCAAAAAAGCCCTGTCTGCATTCAAGAACGCCTTTTTTTTTCAAAAGAGCTGTTTTGAAAAAAAGGCATTCTTCCTCGTAAAATAAGGTTTACCGCTCTCAGAAAAACCGGTGCATTCTTTTGATTTAATTTTGAAAGAAAGCAGCAGCAGCAGTCTAGATACAGGTGAAGTTTTTTCAAAAAAAACCCTGTAGTCTAGATCCTGACTCTTTAAGGGAAATCTGTCCTTCTCTATTGCCTCTCTCACCCCCTCCCTTCTGCACTTCTCTGAGTCACAAGCTTCAGATTAGCTCTGCTGTGTCTCTGTTTATGACCCCTGCCCTGTAAAACTAGGGGTACAGAACACCCTGCATATCCCTCTCCCCTTCACCACCCCCTTGCACAGCTCCAGGAGAATCCTGGGATCAACTCTGCTGCAGGACAGAGCAAGGTGGGGGGAGCTGAAGGGAAAAAGGCAGCTGTATGCACTTCTGCTTATTAGCTGGGAGGACTGGAGAGAAATGCTAGACAGGGGACTGGAAGGAGTACTGGTGCTGACTGGACTGGCTAAATTGAACAACAGAAAATTAATCTATGATATGATAAATGAAGATGTGGCCTTAAAAATGAATCCTCTTGGAGTACAGTTTTCATTTGTGTTACCCACACATGCATCACAGTGCATCCAAAGCTAGAAATTGTAATGGTTAGAATTCAAGTTTAATGCCATTTTTTAAATAAGGACGTGGTCTCAATTTAGAAAACGTTTATGGATTTTGTTCTTTTTGTAATTTTTTTTACAAGTAGGGCTTGAGAATTGTTAATCAGGAATGTCAGAGGTAATTTGTATCTGCAGCCAAGGGTTTAGATTTCTTTTTAAAGATGGTTTCTGCATGAAAAATATGTCTGGTTATTATTGCAGAACTAGATTGTAGGGTTGACTGTCTGGATTGACTGCTGTTGCCTGTGCCATGTCCACTTTTAGTGCATGTGAATTCCATCCCACAGTTTCTGGAGCATGCTCTCAGGTCTCAGCATTCAGGGGATACTAGCAAACCCTGGACTGTTTTTTACACCAGTTTCTGTTTACAGAATGGAGAGAGCTTCTATGAGACAAACTGTAGGAAAACTTTCCATCATGGCTTATCTTTTTCTTATTTGCCACTTAGCTGTGGCATTTTAATGGTAACCCTTGATGGACCTGAGATGAAAATTTCCTGCATGATTCTGTGCTGAAAGTGCATCTTGATATCTTCCTCACTCTTGTCTGCTTGGCAGAGGACAGAGAAAAAGCATGCCTCAATCACCCATTCTGCAGTGGTAATTGAGAATTCCCTGCACCTTTTCACTATTTACACACTATGGAAATCTCCATGCCTTTTCCAGGCTCTGGACTGCTGAGTGCCACAGGAGTGCTGGGAGCCAGCGAGCTGACAGGAGTAGTGTTAAAAGCCTACTACTGACACATTTTCCTAAAAAACCTGCATTACAATGCAACCCTATTAGTTAGAGTTTTGCCATCATACACTCTTTGTGGCGCTGTCACACACACACAGTCGGTATCACACACATGCACACATAATCAGTCCCATACACACTGCCACACACACTCTCCAAGTCGCTGTGCCACACGCACTCAATCTGTCTCAAAGTCCGTCTCTCTCTCACACGCTCCTTCTTGTAGCCCCAATCCCACCTCTTCTGCCTGAGGCCCTGCCCTGTCTGCTCACAACCACAAACCAAAATTTGTGAAGTGCCCCCCCCCCTGCAAAAATTATTGCCCATCCCTGCCTCACCCTAACCTTTCAGGTCTAGTGTAGACTTGGCCTAAGTAAAGAAGCTTGTTTAAGTATATCTTTCTCCTTTACAGCCACTCCAACTTCATCATCCTTAAGTAAAGTCAGGACTTGTTACATTGTAATCATTCCACAATGCAGTAAAGGCAACATCAATTTAGAAATTACAGTGTTCAGCTGAAAGAGGAGCTATGAGAAGAAAAATCCTAGGTCCCAATTCTGCAAGATACTAGTTCCTTTGGGGAAGGGCTGAGTCCTCTCAGGATCCACATTGAAGCCCATAAAAAAAAGCTTAGCTCCACACATTTGGTGATCTGGACCATGCAGGAATGGGCTTATACAGATGGTAATACAGTATTTTCAAAAAAGGGGACAGTGAATATTGCTTTTGTTATGATCATTGCATTATGCTGATTTGCATAGTTGTTGCATTACATTAGAATGATTTTGCATACAGTCATTAATTTTCTGTCTCCCTTTTGCAGTTTTCAACTATATTTGTTAGCATAATGCTATTCAAATGTGGCTCCCTGCTCCAAACAACTTATAATAAAGCACAGGTGTAAAGAGAGGAAAATAAAATACAGAACAAATACACTGCATGAGTTATCTCTGTATCAAGAATGTTTCATGAACAGATGGGTCTCCATAACTTTTGAAAGACTGGGAAAGGTGAATGTGATGATTTTTTCAACCACAAGACATGGCAAAAAAGAAGGTACAAATTCAGGAATTGGTAACGGAGATAAAGGGCCTTCTACTCCTATTTCCATTTCAATTAATGGCAAAACTCCCATTGATTTCTATGGAGTGGGATCAGACCCCCAAAAGATTTTAAAAGATCATAAGTAGGAAGCTGTCCAGTAGCATGCAGGAACAGATCTACAAGCTTAGTACGAAAAGAACAAAGTCTTAATCTGATGCTGATTGAGAGTATCCCAGAGCAGAGATTTGAGGAATGGCAATGGGAAATGAGAAACAAGGAAGGTGGATAAGCAGAAAGACTGAAAGCTGCTCTTGGCAATAGTATTGAGATTAGAATGGAGTGGAAAGAACTAGAGAGACCAAACAGGGAGAGGTTATAGGAGCTGAGCTGAGTGATAACCAAAGAATGGATGAGGTTTTCAGCAGGAGGGATGGAAAAGCAAGTGGGGGATTTTGTAACATGTATGCCAATGTGAGAGATTTTTTTTTTAAATTAACAGATTTTGCTCCTAGTAAAAAATGTAGAGCATCTTGAATATTTAATAAAGAGTTAAAAAGCTCCCATCCTTAGGCTATTCTCAGTTATATGAATGCAATTTATACACAATTAAATACCAGTACAAGACACATCAGTGCCACTAAAACAATAACCCTCTGGAAAAATACATTCGGCAAATTAAATAAGTTCTGTATGAAGAGTTTTAAAACAATAGAATGTCAATCTAAACAATTGTACTGCAAAGGAATTAATTCTCTTTCTTCATAGCTGTCCCTAGGGCATCTCAGCAAACAGCTGCTGTGTATAGATTTAATGGCAATCACTTAATCCCAGAGTTCAAGGAAACTAATATCACAAGTTCTCCACCTGTTCTTCTACATTCTTTCTAAGGGTATGTCTATACGGCAACATTATTTCAAAATAACTTAGTCCGCGTCTACACATCCAGCAATTATTTCAATGCATCCACATCCTTTGGAGAGGGTCCAGCGGAGGGCAACCAAAATGATTAGGGGGCTGGAGCATATGACTTATGAGGAGAGGCTGAGGAACTTGGGTCTGTTTAGTCTTCAGAAGCGAAGAGTGAGGGGGGATTTGATAGCAGCCTTCAACTTCCTGAAGGGAGGTTCCAAAGAGGATGGAGAGAGGCTGTTCACAGTAGTGACAGATGGCAGAACAAGGAGCAATGGTCTCAAGTTGTGGTGGGAGAGGTCCAGGTTGGATATTAGGAAAAACTATTTCACTAGGAGGGTGGTGAAGCACTAGGGTTACCTAGGGAAGTAGTGGAGTCTTCATCCCTAGAGGTGTTTAAGTCTCGGCTTGACAAAGCCCTGGCCGGGTTGATTTAGTTGGAACTGGTCCTGCCTAGAGCAGGGGGCTGGACTTGATGACCTTCTGAGGTCTCTTCCAGTTCTATGATTCTATTTCGAAATAATGTCAAAATGCTGTCAACCTGGGGGACTTCTTAGTCTGACTCCTGTAACCCTCACTGTACTAGGAGTAAGGGAAGTTGGAGGAAGAGTGCTGTATTTGAAGTAAGTACAGTGTAGAAGTTTAGAAATAATCTATTTTGAAATAAGCTACGCAATTGACGTAGTTTCCTCTTAGGGTATGTCTGCACTGCAACACTATTTCTAAATAACTAGCGCTATTCCAAAATAACTTAGTCCGTGTCTACACAGCAGGCAGTTATTTCAAAATAATGTCAAAATACTGTCAAGCTAGAGAACTTCTTACTCCAGCTTCTGTAACCCTCATTGTACAAGGAATAAGTGAAGTTGGAGGAAGTGTGCTCTATTTCGAAATAAGTGCTGTGCAGATGCTCCCTATTTTGAAATAAGCGCAATTTGTGTAGCTTATTTCAAGTTAAGCCCTGCAATATAGACACCCCCTTAGATGTTAAATTAGGCACCAATCATGTAAGGAGCTCCAGCCACATGGCCAGAACACTGTAGCCACGTAGACTATTCTTGTAGACAGGGGCCATACATTGTAAGCTCTCTGGGAACAGGAACTGTCGGTGATTACATATTCATCTAGCATGAGAAGGGACCTTAGAGTACTACTGCTATGGAAATAATCAAAGTAGTATGGTAAGTACTAAGTACTATACAGTTAAATTGTGACACATTAAAGCCTGTAGTTTTCATTTGGACCTTTTGCTCCAATTTTAACAACTAGCACTTGCAGTCAGAGCAAAACACTGAAATAAAGAATACCAAAGAGTGGCAGAAGAAAGTAAAGCAGAGTGAAGACAACATGAAATCGGGCAGTTCTAATGGACTATAAGAAGGGAGTTAGTTAAATATTTACTCATCAGCTCTTCTCTCCCTCAAAAAAATAATTTTCAAGGTTGACATGCTAGTGACTTGAGCTGTACCCTTTTTCCTTGCCAACTAAAAAACCTATTCTAATAATCAGTCTCCAAAGGCACTTTAACAGACAATTTAGCTTCATGAAGGAAAATGTATTAAGTTAAAAGCAATAAATACACTGGGTATTATTATAATAACTAAGTTATCCTGACTCATAATAATAAATTTTCTGTACTGTTGGCAGAATATTGCATATTATCTATTCCCATGTCACTCATCTAAAATCCATGCTATTTTTGTTTTCACTGTTAGAGAGTTGTTGAAGTGCTTAATTATCCTTCTCACAGTAGACCAAAACTGCAGCCGAAACAAGGGAATCCGTATTTTTATTCTAGGGCAAAGGTACACGATTTGCACTGCCACCAAAGTAACTCCTATTTCATATGTATAATGTGTTCAGAGCTAAGAGTTAACTCTGATTCCTCTGTGCAGCTAATGTAGTGTGTCTATATATATGAGGTCTTCAAGTTAGTTTATTTCCCTTCTTTCAATCAGTTACTGTCTATGGGCACATCTAGACTGACTGCAGCTTTTGAAAGAAGATATGCAAATTTGGCGCAAATTTGCATATCTTCTTCAGATCCTGTTTTGGGAAGAGTGTTTTTGAAAAAAAGCAGTCTAGACGCGTTTTTTTCGGAAAAAAGACCCTTTTTCGAAAGACCCCTGTACACCTCATTTTTTTAGGAAGAAGGGGTCTTTCGAAAAAGGAGGTTTTTCTGAAAGAACCATGTCTAGACTGCTTTTTTTTTCGAAAAAACTCCAGAAAACGGGATCGGAAGAAGATATGCAAATTCACGCTGAATTTGCATATCTTATTTCAAAAGCCATGGGCAGTCTAGATGTGCCCTATTTGATAAACTGCAGACACAGAATAAAGGAAAATTAACTAATTGCTTTCAGTTTTAGTTTGTTTTATATATGTATAATCATAAACCAAGGACTTGATCTTACTCCCATTATGGTCAATGGCAACACTCCCAGGGTATGTCTACACTACCCTCCTAGTTCGAACTAGGAGGGTAATGTAGGCATACCGCACTTGCAAATGAAGCCCGGGATTTGAATTTCCCGGGCTTCATTTGCATAAACTGGGCGCCGCCATTTTTAAATCCCTGCTCGTTCGAACCCCGTGCCGCGCAGCTACACGCGGCACGAACTAGGTAGTTCGGACTAGGCTTCCTAGGAGTAACGGTAGTTCGGACTAGGAAGCCTAGTCCGAACTACCTAGTTCGTGCCGCGTGTAGCTGCGCGGCACGGGGTTCGAACGAGCAGGGATTTAAAAATGGCGGCGCCCAGTTTATGCAAATGAAGCCCGGGAAATTCAAATCCCGGGCTTCATTTGCAAGTGCGGTATGCCTACATTACCCCGCTAGTTCGAACTAGCGGGGTAGTGTAGACATACCCCCATTGCCTTCTGTGGGAGCAGGCATGGTATAAGTATGCCCTGGATCTTAACATAAATATTTTGTTCTTCCTACATGGTGTAGTGGTTGTCTGTGAATCTAAATGCCAGTTTCGCACAGCAACTTAGGTGATTAGTTCTCATTGCTTTCAAAGGAAGTTAGGTGCTCAGGTAAGTTTGTGAATATAGTTAGGTCTCAGAGAAAAATGTTGCATCCAGTGAGAGACAAAACATTTTTTGCCCCTTTTCTGAAGGCAGAGTGATGATGGTCTCTGAACACAGACCAGATAAACTACTTCTCTATATAAAAATAGATGTGTTACAATCTGGGGACTAAATAGTAATAGAAATGTAGCCGTGTTAGTCTGGTGTAACTGAAGCAAAATGCAGGACTATGTAGCACTTTAAAGACTAACAAGATGGTTTATTAGATGATGAGCTTTCGTGGCCCAGACTGGCCCACGAAAGCTCATCATCTAATAAACCATCTTGTTAGTCTTTAAGTGCTACATAGTCCTGCATTTTGCTGGGGACTAAATATTTGATTGAACACTACTGGACTTCATCTTGTACAAAAGGTTAGGCTGCGCACTGCTGTCTGCATTTCCTGTAGCTGGAGCAAAGAAATAAGGAAGTGCTTTTTGTCCCCATATTTCCTTGTGTGGCTGTGTAAGACAGCTCTGGGCCTATTCCTATATGAGGATGGGAACTATACAAAACAGAGGGCTAGCTTTCAGTTTGTTTCCTTGCCTCTAATCATTTGTTTTACAACCATAAGTCAAAAGGAGTTAGTCCTGTTTACAGTGGATCTGAATTTGAGTCTTCAGAATATAAAGCTGCATTTAGATATGACATTAAAACAACAAAAGTACCATAGATAATATCCACTTATGTGTTACAACCTGAGCTACTGTAAATTTATATTGCAAATGGATTGTACCAAATTCATCTCTAATGACGCTGCACTGAAGGCAGTGATACTTGCCCTAAGAGTTTTAAGGGGAGAGACCTTTGTAAAGCTCAGTCACACTTCTAAACAGAAGGAGGTTTGAAAATGAAGCAGACAATAAAGGGAAAAAATGGAGAACTAGCTTTTTTGGCTTTTGTGACAATTCTATTTTCCTCCCAAAATGAGTTAATTTCAAACACTTCATGAAAGCTGCTGTGACCCATTATGAATACATTAGATGATTAAGTATTTATTGAATAAAAATATAAGTTCAAATAAATTTTCAAATCAGTTTTGAGACAACTCCTGCTACCAATTCAGACCTCCACAAACATGCAAGATCTCTCAGCAGTAGCTGTCCCTTCTATGCCTTCTGAACAAAAATGCTCCATCTGATGATCTGGAGCAAAACTCAGGGAATGCGGAACATGGTGGCATGACAGAGACTTTTAAAGCTGTTGTAAAATATGTTCAAATGTTAAACTTAAAGAGTGGTTTAACCGGAGCCATTGGTGCAAGCAGCTAATATAGGAAGCTGACCAGGTACACTACTGTAGTTCCTCTGAGGCTGATGACCTCATAGTAATTTACATTTCTCTTCCCTTACTATAATATGGGTATGTCTACACTGCACAACTTTGTCAAAAAAATGGCCGTTTTTATGAAAAAACCTGAGTTACATCCACACTGCAATTGTGTTCTTCTGAAAGTAAATCAAAAGGCTAGAGGGATTTTTCTGGCATTGGTCATCCTCTTTCTACAAGGAAGAAGCCTTTTTCCAAAGGAGCTCTTTCGGAAAAAGGCGTGTGTAGACAAAGAAGAGGGAGTTTTCAAAAGAAGAGGAAAGAGGAAAAAACACAGGTGCCCTGGTGGCCACTCTGTCCATAGTAATCACAGCCTAAATGCGAGATAGCGTCCATTCAGTGTGGACACTATCTTTTGAAAAAGCAGATGGCTTTTTCGATGCGCTCTTTCGGAAGAAGATTTTTCGGAAGATCTCTTCTGAAAAAGATTCTTCCGAAAGAAGCCTGCAGTCTAGACATAGCCCTAAAAGCAGAAAGGGTCACTGAACTATCATTCTAAGTAGGCAGATTGATAGATGAGAAAAGCAGAATGAAGTTCTGCCTTTATTCTAAATCCTTTAATGGGACTAAAGGGAAAGGCTAGCGACCTATCACAGCACAAAGTGAAAATCAGGCCACAGTATCTAGTTTGGAGTGAAATAAAATTCTGAATAATTGAAATCAGAAATTCGTGGATCATTATAGTGGAGAAATAATATTACAACTAAATAGAGACACCTACTGGCACAGTTAGATACTTTCAAGAACTTCTAAGCAAGGAAAACTGTTTAATTGCACTTTAATTCAAAATACAAAATCTAGGTAAGAGCTGATGAGTCTTCATTGCAACAAATATCAAGCCTTCATTGTGCTAGCCAGGATCTGCTTCAGCTCATCCTGAACTCCTGAAAATTGTTATTGGAGTTTCCGGTTAGTTCAACAGTCTGCTGTCACTGAAAGTGAACTGCAAAGACTTTACAAAAGAAAAAAAAGAAGGTTGTTCTATGATTCGATGATTCTATGACAGAACAACTTGTCCTGTTGTCCAGAAAAGACAGTGGGACTTAAGTTGGCTACATCTACACTGCAGTCTTCTCCCAGCAGAGAGTATGCTAATGAAACACTCATTAGCATTTGTTGCTGTCATTTCCATGTTCTCTGCTGATGCTTTTTGTACAAGAGGTTTTTGTGCAAAAACAAGCAGTGCAGACAGGTCCATTTTGCGCAAAAATAACCCCCTTTTGAGCATGATTCTTATACCTCCTTTTTTGAGGCATAAGGGTTTTTTTTTAGCAAAATGGACCCATCTACACTACTTGTTTTTGTGCAAAAAGCATCGGCAGAGAATATGCAAATTACAGCGCGACAAATGTTAATGAGCGTTTCATTAGCATACTCTCTGCCGGCAAAAGGTTGCAGTGTAGACATAGCCAAGGTGAACACAAGGTAGATTAACAAGTTTCTCATTGAGTGGGACCTTCTGGTTATCAAGAGCTTCCTTGTACTCGTGCAACATAGCTCTCTCTCACAGGGTGGCTGGAGAAAGGATGCTTGCAAGGACTGGCGGCCAAGACAGCAGTCATCAGGGTGCCAAATTACAAGACTCAAAGCTGCAATTAATTGGATATTGCTGGACAGTGTATAAGCTTCTTTTCCAAACAGGAGTAGTACTCAGCCATGGAATAAACTAAGGCAAGCATTGCCATTCATAGCATTTGAGCGTCATAACCTCAGCTGGAGTCTGATAGCTTCTGCATGATATTGATGCAACTCTTAATTTTATGACCCACCTGTTTCACATATTGTTGATGCAACTGAGGGTGACTTCTAGAGAGCAGAGGTTAGGAATGTGGGTGATTGTCTTGCCACAGAAGTTTACGTTCTGCATCCCCTTAGCTTCAGAACTGCTCAGATGGAAAGCTGACAAAACTGTTTTTGATGGATTGGGTTTGAGTCATGGGTACAGAAAATTGCTTTCCATCCTCTTCAGACCAGCACCAAGGGCATCTTCTACCTCTCTGTGTCATTGGTCCAGATCATCAAGGAAGTGGGTCTGGCCCACGAAAGCTCATCATCTAATAAACCATCTTGTTAGTCTTTAAAGTGCTACATTGTCCTGCATTTTGCTTCAAATAAACATGTAGCACATCATTTCAGGTGTATCACTTACGTATAGTTAAAAAGGGATGTTACCAATATTGATCCCTGGAGGAAGCCACTGTGTACACTGTTTTTGCTAATCTGATTTCCTTGATGGACACAGAACATTCTGTTCCTAATAAGAAAAAATGGCTGGTCACATGGAACTAGACTGGGTAGCTTCAGCGGTAGTCCCTTCTGCCTGATGGTGTCATAGACCAAGTACAAGTTGATAAAGGCTGCTGCTATTTTAAGTCCCTCCCCATCGCCCCCCCATCTTGGAACATCCTACAATACCTCTGGAACAGATGAGATTCAGTGAATGGTGAAGCTGCTATGACCAAGTGCTTGCACTGATACAGTGTTGGAATTTGTGCTCATCTGAGGAAGCAGGTTTTGCCCAGGAAAGCTCATGATATATGTATTGTGACAGGATCAGATCAGAAGATTACAAAAAAGTCCTATTGCAGTCTGGGAAGTGGGTGGGCTTATGCCCATCCACATCTAAAAGTAACTCTCCCCAGCCTACAGGGAGGATCCACAGAACCCAAACTACCAAATGATTACGGGGGACAAATTAAGAAAAAACAGGGACAGGTGTGGAGGTCAAAGGGTTAAAATGAGGGAATCAGATGGGGACACTGAGCAGAGAACCCTGGACAATACCCACTGCCCCTCAAATACTTTGAGAACACCAGTGGACGCTACCCAGTGGAACTCTGCCCGGATGTGCTCTGAATGGGCACAGGAACAGAAAGAGGCACCACAGTCACATGTTCCTCCCTCAGATTGCCATCTTAGCCATAGCCAAGAGGAGGCTGATGAGGAGGTCCCATGACATTGTGGGGCCACAGATGGGATGTGCATAAATTAATAGGTGAGGGGAGAAGTGCAGCCAGAACCAAAACAAGAGGTTCTGGGGAGCCGAAAGAGGGGCTGTTTATCTCAAGTGTGCCTGGCTAAGTGTGCCAGGGTCTCCCTCACGCCACAAAAGGGGCAAGTGTCAGGAACAGGGGTGAACCACGCCAAGTACATGCTTGTGCTCACAGCATGGAGGATTGTCCAGCTGATGTCCCCGGCGGGCTGCAGAACCAACATGGAGTAAAGCCTGGCCTACTGGGGCTCTCCACCCTCTACTGCTGGGGAGAGGTCCTGCCACTTGGTATCTGGGTGGGACACGAGAGTGGGGAAGTGAAGAGTGTGAAACACGAGCGTGTACAGATGACTATGGCGCGGTTTGAAAGGCGAATGGCTGCAATTCATGCAGTCAACTGAAGTGATGAGGGGACAGTGATTGGGACTGCACATGGGGCTAAGGGCTGATGGAGAGACCAGGAGGGCCAGGGGTAATGGGCAGGCGGGGTGTATCCTCTCACAGGACTCTAAGGGTGTGTCTAGACTACCTAGTTTTGTCGACAAAAGTGGACTTTTGTCGACAAAACTATACCAGCGTCTACACTACCGCTGAGTTCTGTCGACACAACGTCGACAGAACTCAGCAGTTTTGTCGACGCTGGTATACCTCATTTTACGAGGCATAACACCTTCTGTCGACAGAACTCTGTCGACAGAAGGTGTTATTGCCTGTAACATTGCGTCCAGACTACGGAGTTCTGTCGACAAAGCAGCTTGTTTGTCGACAGAACTCAATGTGTCTGGACGCTCTTTGTCGACGGAAGTTTTGTCGACAGTATCTGTCGACAAAACTTCCATCGACAAAACGCGGTAGTCTAGACGTACCCTAAGAGATAAACCCGAGCAGCAGGCAGCAAAGCGTCCCTCACCTCCTAAAGTAAATGGTGGGGATTACGTAGGGTGGAGAGCCTTGTGCTAGGCAAGTGCCAGAGAAGTCTCCCTTGTCATAGTCCAGGAGGTCTCTGATCCTGGTGACTTCTGACACACCGAGATGGACTCTGCTGCCTGCACATGGAGATGGGGAATGTGTATCGGGGCTCCACAAGAAGGTCTGCCATCATGGTGGCTCCCACGGACCTGGTTGCTGAAAGCAGCTTCCGGGTCTGGAGGAGGTCCTGGTAGAAGACTGGCAGCTCGGAGAGGTCTTGCAAAAGACCTCTCAAGTAAAAGGAGCTGCTGGTCATATTGGAACCCTCTGAAGCAGCTAAGGAAATAGTGTGCCAGTGTGCTCTATGCCGGACTCCTTGCATCATATAGGAGCCTCTGCAGGGCCTGGAGGCAGAGGACATGGACCTGCATGCACAATCACGTCAGGCCCTGCCCTTCCTCCTCCAGTGAAAGACGGAGAACCCCTGCAGAGACAGAATGTAGTCCTGGCCAGAAGAACTGCAGAATCAGCTGCTAGATCTGAACCAAGAAACCTGAGGTTGGGACGAGGGTGTTGAGACGGTACCAGAGCATGGACAGGACCAGTTAGTTAAGTACCAGCACCCTCCCTTGCAGGGAGAGGCACTGGAGCAGTCCTGTTCATCTCCACAACTGCTCAGCCACTCTGGACTCTAAACCTTGCCAGTTCTCCTGTGGGGAGAGATGTGTGGCAGAAAGAAAAACACCAAGATAGAGCAGAGGACCCATGCTCCACCTGATAGCCTAAAGTGAGGGTGGGAGGAGCTCACCTGTCACCCAGCCCCAACCACTAGATCAGAGCTCTTGACCCAGTTGACCCAGGCAAAGGAGGCCACCAAGTAAATGGCTTGGAAGGTCTCTACCCACATCAGGTTTCCTGGGTCGTGGACCATGAGGCATATATAATTGGCAGACGCCGACAGGACTAGCCGCAACTCTGGCTCACAGAGCTCCAACCCCATCAACCTCTTGTGAAGGAGACCGAGGAAGGGCTCGATGGCCAGAGTGTACAGCTGACCAGAAAGTGGACAGCCTTGATGCACTCCACGCCCGAAGCTGAATGGTGTCATCAGGGTCCAGTTGAACTTGACCAAGCACTCCGCAGAAGCATACAGCACCTGGAGAAACCCCACAAAGTGAAACCCAAAGCCAAAGCCTGCAGAGTGCCCAGGGAGATACCTGGGGTCCATCCAGTGGAAGGCCTTCTCCTGATCCAAGGACAGGAGGATAAATGACAGGCCATCCCTACACCCGAATTCTATGAGATCCCAGACTAGATAAAGGTTATTGAAGATTGTGCAGCCTGGGATGGTTTAGGTCTGGTCTGGATGGACCATGTCCACCAGCACAGACTGCAGTCTCAGGCTATGTCTACAATGCAGAGTTTTTGCGCAAAACCAACTGTTTTTGCGCAAAAACTCTTGGAGCATCCACACAAGTTCATTTTTGCGCAAAAAAATTTACAGTGAATCAACAGAACAGAGGGGTTTTTTGCAGTATAGGTATTCCTTTTTTTACGAGGAATAACCCCATTTTGTGAAAGAGTTCTTGTGCAAGAAAGGTTTGTGGGGACAGGAAACAGGGTTTTTTGTGCAGGTGCCCTGGTGGCCATTCTGTTAATGGAAATCAGAGCTTTCCTGCAAGAGAGAGTCCATGCAGTCTGGACACTCTCTTGCACAAAAATGCATCGCTTTTCCAATATGCTTTTGCAGTGTGGACATGCTCTTGCACAAGAAACCTGCAGTGTAGACGTAGCTTCGGTGAGATGGACTTGGTGATGATTTTATAGCTCATGCGGAGGAGCAAGACGGGACGCCAATTCCTCAGATCACGGAAGTCCTCCTTCTTAGGCAGCAAGGTGAGCACAGCTTACCTGCACAATAAAGGGAGGATCTCTGCTCTCCAAGGACTCAGGCCAGATGCTGGCAAGGTCTGGGCTAAGGATATCCCAGGACACACGGAGAACTCCACAGTCAGCCCATCCATGCCCGGGGATTTATTTCTGGGCATGAGATGGAGGGCTTCTGAGAACTCGGTTAGAGTGAAAGGCAGCTCCATCCAGCCTCAGTCACCTGCATTGACCATCAGGAGTTCGTTCCAGAGAACTCTGTGGGCATCGGCATCATCAGCTCAAGGGAGAAAAAGGAGGTGCAGAAAGACGATGTCTTCTCACGCATCTCCACTGGATCAATGAGGTGGGCGCTGTCCTCCTCCAGAAGGCAGATGATATGGTTTT
Source organism: Pelodiscus sinensis (assembly GCF_049634645.1). Classification (NCBI taxonomy): domain Eukaryota; kingdom Metazoa; phylum Chordata; order Testudines; family Trionychidae; genus Pelodiscus; species Pelodiscus sinensis. The sequence continues at coordinate 17,233,806 of NC_134723.1, forward strand.
TAGCCCCCCTCTTTTTCTCCAGGGTGCAGAAAAAGTGGGAGATATGATCCATCTCTCAGGGGAGATAGATGCAAGAATGAACAAAGGCACCCCGGGCCTGAAGGTTGTTGAGGGCCTGGAGTTCCTCCCGCTTCTCCTGGTATGTTCCGCAGAGTGATGGATCTCCAGGGCAGGTGGCCAGATGCCTCTCCAAGTGGTGGTCTGAGAATGGGGCTGGCTGAACGCTGGAGGAATGGGCATTTGTCTTTCCTCTACCCTGTCCTTTTGGTGCCTTCCCCTTTCTTCCCCCTCTCCTCTCCTCCTCTGTACACGCCCCTTCCTCTCCCAGCCCTTCTCCTAGTATTCTCCCTTCCCCTCCCCCTCACCTACCTTCTGCCTTCCACTTCGCGGGGCCAGAGTCTGCGCTTCGCCCCAGAAGTCCCCAAACTTTGAACCTGCAATTCAGCTGCATGGCGCAACGCGCCGCCGAGCAGTTTTAAAGTCGCGGGCCGTCACGTCACGTCCGGCATCTCCCCACCCACCTGTTTGAGCATACTGCGCATGGCGGTAGCAGCTGGCAAGGGGGAGCTGAGTGAAAGTTGCGCACGGCAGGGACGGTCCGGGGTCGGGGCCGGGGGAGAGATGCTCTAGGGCCGGGGTGGGAGGACGCGTAGTGGGGCCGGGGCCTGCTCCAAGCAGGGCTGGAGAGACCCAGCTCCAAATATTGCTGGAGCAGGGCCCCCGGCTCTGGATATTGCTGGAGCATGGGCACCATGAGCCCATATAACTCGCCGCCCATGGGCACACCCAGCTGCGGTGTTTAACACAGTCCCTGGGTTTCTCTGCTCTGCAGGGAGGGGGAAGCTTCATGCAATCTGGCCAGGAAACAATTAGGTAAACTCCTCCCAGCCAGTGCCTGCCTCTGGCACCTCAACCCCCTCTCCCAGATCACCATCCAAACCCTCTGCACCCCCTGCCCCAAGTGACAACTCTCTCCCAGACCCTGTACCTCTTTCTATACCCCTCCCCAGGCCAGAATCCTCTCTTGCACCCACACTCCCTTCCTGACCCTACACCCCAATCCCTTGATCCAGATCACAGCCCCCTCCTCCACCCAAACATCCTCTGAGACCTCACACCATCTCTTGCACCCCAGTCCCTTACCCTGTGTGCCCTTCTGCACACAACCTCCACCCTAGACCTTGTATACCTCTCCACAGAAAAGTGTGGCCCTTGAGCACTTACCAAAATCTTAGAATGGCCCCCCACCAAAAATTATTGCCCATCCCTGGAATAGAAGGTGGCCCTGGGTTCCCCCAACACCGACTTCCCCATTTCCACTGGGGGAAAAGGCTGTGTAGTTTAGCCTCCCCTTATATCATATACTTGCCAATGATGACGAGTTCTCATCCAACAGCAAACTACCACCCTAGCTAGGCTACATCTACACTGCAGGCTTCTTGTTCAAGAACAGCTGTTCTTGCACAAAAACTTGTGGAGTGTCTTCACTGCACGCACGTTCTTGCGCAAGTACGTTTACAGTAAGGTGTCAGAACAGAGGGCTTCTTGCTCAAGAGTTATTCCTCTCCCCATGAGGAATAAGCCTTCTTGCGCAAGAGCTCTTGTGCAAGAAGGCAGTGTGGACGGGCAACAGGGGTTTCTTGCGCAAGAAATCCCTCTGGCTAAAATGGCCATCAGAGATTTCTTGCACAAGAGAGTGTCCACACTGCCATGGATGCTCTTGCACAAAAGGAAAGGAATGGGTAGCAGGCTTCAAACTAGTAAGAGAAAGTTGTTCTTCACAAAGCAAAGAGTCAACCTGTGGAACTCCTTGCTGCAGGAGGCTGTGAAGGCTACAACTAGAACAGAGTTTAAAGGGAAGTGAGATCAAGTCATGGAGGCTGGGTCCATGGAGTGATATTAGCCAGGGGGTAGGAGTGGTGTCCCTGCCCAAGGTTTGTGGAAGGCTGGAGAGGGATGGCACGAGACAAATGGCTTGGTCACTGTCTTCGGTCCATCCCCTCCAGGGTCCCTAGGGTTGGCCGCTGTCGGCAGACAGGCTACTGGGCTAGATGGACCTTTGGTCTGACCCAGGACGGCCATTGTAAGCTCAGGGCTCAGGGTCGGGGGTCTCAGTGGACCCCCTTGATTTTCATGCACACGTGCTCCTGGGTGGCCAGGCTGGCAGCTCTCCTGCCCTAGCTGGCCACTTTCCTGTGCCTAGTGCGGAGATCGTGGACAAGGTCCACGATGTCTGCACTAGCCCAGGCGGGTGCCCGCCTCTTGCGGTCCCAGGCAAGCTCCCGGGAGCCGCCAGCCTGGTCCCGGGAAGAGGGGGTGGGCTGGGTGGCATCGGGTGGGTGGCTCAATCCGTGCCAAGTGCAGGGTCTGCTGGCTGGGTGCTGGCAGGCTTGCACCTGGCACGGGCACTGTAGCCAGCCCGTGCCCCTTTAAGGGCTCCGGGGCTGGGAGGGGGGCATACGAGTTTCCCTGGTGTTGGCCAGAGTGGCCACCAGGGAAACCTGGGGAGGGCTAGCCTCCCAGTAGTTCGAATTAAGGGTCTACACAGCCCTTAATTCAAACTAGTAAATTCGAACAAGGCTTAATCCTCGTGGAATGAGGATTACCTAGTTCGAACTAAGCGCTCCGTTAGTTCGAATTAAATTCGAACTAACGGAGTGCTAGTGTAGCGCCTATGAAAGTTAGTTCAAACTAAGGATGTTAGTTCTAACTAACTTTGTAGTGTAGACATACCCTAACTCTGTTTCATAGATTTTAGTTGAGAAAATGGTCAAAGGCTAGTGAGTATCATCTGTGCCTGCACTGAAACCACCCAAAAGCTAGACCACTATCAAATAGTAGATATACAGGGTCGTATTTTCCAATGATCTCATTGACGTAAAAGACAGTTTTACCATTGATTTCAATGGTGGTAGAATTAGGCCAACTCTCAGCACTTTTGAAAATTCCACTAGAAACTATGTAACTTCACTAGGTATACATGTTATTTTTGTTACATATCAATAAAATTTGAAATGAATCTTGTCTAAGAAATTTAGAAGAAGTTGCTTTGGAAGTTTCAATATTTTAATGGTCTTGCTCTAACACCATGGAAGCTGCCATTTCCCTGTTTAAAAGGTAAGAAGTGACATCAGCTCAGAAAGAGAGAAGAAATTGTCACTCACCTTGTGCAGTAACATCTGTTCTGTGAGATGTGTGTCCCCGTGGGTGCTCCACTACAGGTGTCGGGCTCGTCCCGGCGCCAAAATCCAGAAAGATTTCGCCAGCAGTAGCCCCCTCTGAAGGACCACACATGCGCAGTGTGTCCCGCGGCGTTTGCGCCTTTTCTGCGCCGCGTGGTCCGACGCGCCAGTTCCTCCTAGCCAGAACATCTGAAACAGAGAAAGCAGGGAGGAGGGCGGGTCGTGGAGCACTCACGGGGACACACATCTCGAAGAACAGATGTTACTGCACAAGGTGAGTAACAATTTCTTCTTCTTCAAGTGACGTCCCCGTGGGTGCTCCACTACAGATGAGTATGAAGCAGTCGCCCTGACAGTTGATCGTGCTTCGGAATTATTTGCGCACGGATGAAAGAACTGCCTGAGCGACCTCTACGTCTGCAGCTCTGAGACGGTCAAGGGCATAGTGTTGAGCGAACGTGGATAATGACGACCAGGTCGCTGCACGGCATATGTCACGTAAGGGGACGTTTTTCAGGAATGCTGTGGAGGCAGCCATGCTCCTGGTTGAGTGTGCTGTTGGTAGACAGGGTAAAGTACTTCCTGTCTGTGCATTTGTTGGTAGGAGGCACAATGCTGGGGTCTGCCAGATGTCGTTAGCTATCTCAAGGATCGCGGTATCGAAGGGAAGAACGAGTTTCGCCTTGTTGGATTGTTGTAGGTTTCTGAGAAGAGCATGTTGCTTCCGAGGTGCCTCGGAGGTACGTAGATTTTGAGAATATGCTACCCGTTTAAAAATTTCGTGGAATTGTTTGTAATCATCCACGAGCGAGAGTTCATCATTAAAAACCGCGTCATCTGGGGAAGAGGAAGAAACATCAGTTGGAGAAGCTGTGGGTTGTTGCTCTGCGACAGGTGACTGAGTGACATCGCCGTGTGGGATCGAATCTGGTAACTTATCCCCAGTAAGCGTTGGAGGACGTTGAGTCGGTGGGATAGAGTCCTGGGTCGTTGGTTGTGGCGAGTATAATTGATGTCGCTCTGGAGATAAGGTTAGAGAGTGCCTTGTGAAAGAACGTGAACGATCACGACGGGGCGAGGTGTACCTACGATAATGAGAGTTGTGGTGCGAATATTGCGGTGAGTAAGAAGCAGCGCTCCTCTGATGATAGTAGCGGGAGCGAGGAGATCCTGGGGATCGTGAGCGATGCGAATGTTGACATGGGGATCTCGAGTAGTATGCGTGGTGGTAATGTGGCGGTGTAATAGAGCGCCTTGGGGATCTGTAGTAACGGAGTGATAGAAATGTAGCCGTGTTAGTCTGGTGTAGCGGAAACAAAATACAGGACTATGTAGCACTTTAAAGACTAACAAGATGGTTTATTAGATGATGAGCTTTCGTGGGTCTGGCCCACGAAAGCTCATCATCTCATAAACCATCTTGTTAGTCTTTAAAGTGCTACATAGTCCTGTATTTTGTTTTAGTAACGGAGTGTGGAAGAATAGCCGTAATGGTGGTCTCGTCGTCTTTGGCAGGGTGAGAGCGATGGCTCAGGGGAAAACGCCACCCTGTCGGGACTGGGGGAAGGCGTACGGGGATGGTGAGTCTTCCTTTGTGCCTTAGTCGGTGCTCCCGTGGATGGGGGGAGCAATGGGGATTGGACTACCAGGAATCGAGACGACCAAGGCAGATTCAGAAACCTCCTCCAGGCGGTGTGGTGTCCGAAGTGGAGAAGATGGAGATGGTGGTGCCGTTTCATCTCCTGAACTGTGTTGTGGGGCCACAAGGGCTGGCTCCGAAACAATTGACGGTGCCGAACGGGTAGCACACAGTGTGTGCTCAGTGCGGGCCGTTGCAGACGTGCCCTGTATGTGGGGCAAAGCTGCGTCCCCAGGTCTGGAACGGGGGTGGGTTGCTGTGGGTGCCGAGTGCTTTTTCGGTGCCGGCTGCTTAGACTTCGGTGCCGGCTCTTTAGACTTCAGTGCCGGATCGGCTCTCGGTGCCGGCTCTGGCCTGGAAGTCTGCTGAGGTGCCGCATGGGGCAACGGTGCTGGGTGTCTCGGGTGCCGAAGACCGCACCGTATCTGGTTGCGGTGCTGCGCAGAGGCTCGGTGCCGCAGATGATGGTGCCGATTCCGGACGGCCTGGCGGGACTGGGCGCTGAGGTACTACGGGCTTTGGCTGACTTGTCCGCTCCCCTTTTTGGAGGGAAGCCCGATGAGTCCCGTGCCTCTCCTTCAGCCCGTTCTTCTATTGACTGTGGCTGAAGCGCCTTATTGAAGAGTAGCATCTTCAGGCACATTTCTCTGTCCCGTCTCACCCGGGCAGTCAATTTCAAACAGTGACCGCATTTCTGGGGGATGTGGCCCTCTCCCAGGCAGTGAATACAGCGGGAGTGGCCATCTGAGGCCGGCATGGCGTTGGCGCACAAAGCGCATTTCTTAAAGCCGGGGGAGCCGGGCATGTTTAGTGCGGCGGTCCCCGAGGGAAGAAAGAACTTGATGGGCTGGTCGGAGCGGCCCTCAGGGGTTATAACGGCAATTTTTTTTTTTTTAAACTATGAACTAGCAACTAACTAACTAAGATAACAACTGACTATAAAGGAAGGGGCTAACTGGGAAGGAACAACAAATTAACAATACGATTTCTCCTCAGAGGGGAGCGTGTTCCAAGTCCGTCTGCGACCGTGGACGGTTAGGAGGAACTGGCACGTCGGACCGCGCGACGCAGAAAAGGTGTGAACGCCGCGGGACACACTGCGCATGCGCGGTCCTCCGGAGGGGGCTACTGCTGGCGAAAACTTTCCGGATTGCGGTGCCGGGACGAGCCCGACACCTGTAGTGGAGCACCCATGGGGACATCACTCGAAGAAGAAACTAATTTTGCATTGACATCAAAGAGAAAGTATGGAAAGTTTCCATACTTTTTTTAGGTAAATCTCAATATGTTCTGAATAGGTAAAGACTTGTTTGTTTAGAACTGACTGCTGTTTGCTTTACAGAAAATAGATAATCTGTACTTTCTTTGCCTTGCATTCTGTGAACTCTTTGTTCCTTTCCTGTCTACCTCAGTCCTAGGCTGTCCCTTTTATGGATAATTTTCTTGCATATGTTTCAATGAAATATGTAAAACTTGAACTACTTTTTAAAAAAATCCCCATCCTTCAAATTGCCTTTTTTTTTCCCATCTTGGTTTTACTTCATGTTTAGTTACAATACTATGGTACAGATTGAACCTCTGTGGTCTGGGACTCTCTGGTCTGTCCAGCAATGTCCGTGGTCCAGACTATAGATGTTGTGGGACTAGAGAGCCCCAGCAGTAGTGGTTGTCAGTGGCTTGGAGAAGAGATAGCTAGCAGGGCCAGCGGGGCAGTGGAGCCCATGAGGCACCATAGACTGCAGCCGGCAGGGCAGGAAAGCGGAAGGAGAGGAGCAAGCTTGCAGGGCAGCAGAGCCTGCAACTGGAGAGGCTGCCAGGAGGTTGACTGGGCTACTGGGAATTACAGTGGGACTGCTGCAGCTCTCAGGGTCGGAAGCTCCAACAAGGCTGTCACAGCTTGTGGAACCAGGAGGCTGGGGAGAGAAGCCATGGTAACTGGGGAGAAAAGCCCAACAGAGAGGCTGGCATCCCTTGTCCCTGACATCCCCTGGTCCAGAAAACTTCCTTGTCCAGGAATGGTCAGGTCCCCAGGGTGCTGGACCAGGAAAATCCAACCTGTAGTTGCATTTAAAAATATGTAGCTATCCAAATGTAGGAATGTATGTTTCTCTAACCCTTTGCAATTCACCTTTCAATGTCCTTTTTCATTGAGCAAAGCTGATATATATAATTTGTTTTAATTTTATCAATGAAAATGATACAATTCTAAAAATTATATTTGACAAGTTCCTAACTCAAAGTCCTGGAACCAATACATGGATATTCTGTGGCTTATCTAGATAGATAATAAGGAACAGAGCACAGGACTAAAATCTAGTAATAGGCAGAGCTTGACTAAATGAAGGTTTTAAAACAGATCAAATCAAATTAATCCAGTTTGAAAACACTTGTGTACATATGATGCATTGCATCCCAACACTGCACAGTAACTAGGGTTATGATTTACTCTCAGGTAATTTTAGTAAAAGCCATGGACAGATCATGGGCAATAAGCAAAAAATTCATGGGCCATGATCTGTCCGTGATGTATACTGTCAATAACTCTGATTAAGTCCTGGGTGGGAGATGCTACAGGGGAATGGGAGGACTGGGGCCAATGGATTCAGTTGCTGGGGAATTCCAGGCAGCAGCTGTCCCAGTTCCATGGCCATGGGCCACCCATAGTGGCTGCTCCACCAACCCTAGGACTGCTGCTCTGATGGTCTCTGGAGTCAGCTGCCTGGGACTGCCCAAGCAACAGCTGGTGCAGCTGGCTGCAGGGTCATCCCAGTAGTTGGTTGCAGAGCTGCTTCAGTAGCTGCCATTGTGGCTATTGCTGGGGCTACATGAGCAGCTGGCCCTGCGGTCAGCCACACTAGCCACTGCAGAAGATACAAAGGTCATGGGAAATCATGGAATCCGTGACTTTCACAACCTCTATGACAGACACTGAGTCCTAGTGTGACGGGGCAGCGCCTGCACCCCACACAAACCCGGCACCATCCCCGGCATGCTGGGGAGAAGCGGCGGCCCCGCGCTGGTTCCTGCCCTGCGCTGCTTGCTCCGCCGCAGGCAGGGCCGATCATGGGAGCGGGCTAGCTGCGCCCGGCCGTGCAGCCCTGGCCCCCGCCAGGCAGGAAGGACGGGGAGCTGGCAAACCCCCACGGCGCCAGATGGTGCAGGCGCCCCGGCGGGGTGGCACCATCAGACGGTGGCGGTGGTGCCCAGCCACAGGAGACGTAATCATAGCGGGAACCTTAAAAGGGGCGCCGCCGCCAGCCAGAGGGGGAGGAGAGCAGCAGGATACCGGGTGGCCAGACAGAGTCACCTCAGGCCACTCATGCAGAGACCTTCGGAACATGCCATCACGGCGAGGGATGTAGGAAGTGACCCAGGGCAGGGTGCTGGAACCCGGGGGTTGGTGTGTTTAGGGGATTCCCTCCCCCACTAACCGGGACTGGGGACAGGATACCCCAGACCGTAGGGCCCTGGGTCAGGGCTCGGAGTGAGGGTGGGCCCGAGCTCCCCTACCTCCCCCCGCCGACGCGGACGCTACTAAGACCCTACTAGCGTGACGGACCAACCCTGCCGGACCCGGGGCAGGGCATTGGGATGATGGGGAGCATGAGGGGAAGAGACCTCGGATGAGGGAAGACGGAGGAGGGTGGCAGATGCCCGGCGTGGCCCCGGGGTGGGGTCGCACTAACGCTGCTCCCCTCCACACCTAGCAATAACTCTGCATTTATTGGAAACTCTGGAATCATAGAATCATAGAACCACAGAGCTGGAAGAGACCTCAGAAGGTCAAGTCCAGCCCCCTGCTCTAGGCAGGACCAATCCCAACTAAATCAACCCGGCCAGGGCTTTGTCAAGATGAGACTTAAACACCTCTAGGGATGGAGACTCCACTACTTCCCTAGGTAACCCATTCCAGTGCTTCACTACCCTCCTAGTGAAATAGTTTTTCCTAATATCCAACCTGGACCTTTACCACCACAACTTGAGACCATTGCTCCTTGTTCTGCCATCTGTCACTACTGAGAACAGCCTTTCTCCAGCCTCTTTGGAACCTCTCTTCAGGAAGTTGAAGGCTGCTATCAAATCCCCCTTCACTCTTCGCTTCTGCAGACTAAACAGACCCAACTCCCTCAGCCTCGCCTCATAGGTCTGGAGTGATTCTGCAAAGTGGATTAGGTTCACTAGAAATGGAATTAGTTTGGTTTATTGTTCATGGGGACACAAATGCTGCGTACCACCATGCTTTGCAATTTGACTATTACTGACTTGTTTACCTGTGTATCCTCCCATGGTTTCGGATAAAGTGCCCCCATCCCTTTGCTTCTGGATCCCAGTGCATTGTTTTTGCAATACAACCACAAATGCACCCCAGAAGCCTCATAACACACTTCCCACAATTGCCTGGAGCAGAGATGAATCCCTAGCTCTCATCACCATCTGAGGAGAAGCATCAGTTCATGGATCTCTTGTGGCCAGCCACCAGAATCAAGGTCTTTCTGTGGACATTGTAAAGTAGATGTCCATGAGGGGCCAGTTTAGGCAATATTACAATTACAATTACAATCACTGGCCGCTTTGAATTTGCGCAAGAACACTGAAGATCTAATGTAAGATTGTCAGTGTTCTTCCGCAAATACGACTCTCCCATTCGGGAAAAAGCCCTCTTGCGCAAATGCTTTTGCGCAAGAGGGCCAATGTAGACAGTTGAGAACCGTTTTGTGCAAAAAAGCCCCAGTGGCGAAAATGGTGATCGGGGCTTTCTTGTGCAAAACTGTGTATAGATCGGCATCGACGCTTTTCTGCAAAAAGTGCTTTTGTGCAAAAGCGTCCATGCCAATCTAGATGCTCTTTTCCACAAATGCTTTTAACGGAAAAACTTTTCCGTTAAAAGTATTTGCGGAAAATCATGCCAGTCTAGAGGTAGGCTTTGTGTTTAATGTTTAGTCCTAGGAGAATTCTGCAATTGTTGTATTTGAAACCATAGTAAAATTGCAGTATTCCCCCAAGACTGAATATAATTAGTGTTTAATGCATATTTATATATCGTATGTAGATAATATATATTATTAATATATTATGTTAGCTAGTATTAGTCAATATAAAATTTGATTAATGTTCCTAGTTGTGTGTGTGCATCACAGCTGCCAGCTCTCACTCTGCAGGGGCATCTCTTACACACACACACACCTTTAAAAGAGCCAGTTTCTCAAATGTGAAAAGAAATGAGCCAATTGGACTGAATGAAAGAATTTAAAGAGAAAAATGTGAATGATAATTGGAACTGTTCATGAACACTTTAGTAGATATGCCCAAAGCCAAAATCTCACAATCTAGAAAGAAAACTATACTAATTAAAAAGCAACTTTAGATGGGCAGTGAAAACAGATATAAATATATAAAACAAATGGAAGGAAGGGAAAGATAATAGTAATAAATATAAAATGAGAAGATATGGATTGTAGACAATTGATAAGGGAAGTATAAAGGATACAAGGACAGTAGTCACCAGAGTTAAAGATAATAAGGAGTTTAAATATATTAGGAATTCTAACAATGGTGTTGGCCCATTAATGGTTGGAAATGGTAGAATTCTCTGCACAAAAAAGAAGTGTGCAAAAATATTTGTTCTGTTCAGGATTATCTTAGCAACTGTGGACTATGCCACTTGATTCCTGAAGTTGTGCCCTTACCCTTGATAAAAGCGTATGCTACTTTTGCGCAAAATCTTGCCAGTCTAGACGTACCCAATGTTTTTATATCAAAAGCCCTTTCTTTGTCTATTGGTTACCTCTCTGGAGGTGCTACAATCAATTTAGGATTGAATAAAGATCTTAACTGATTAACACACTACAAGGCAATTTCCCTATTAACATCTCCGCATCAAATGATGTGAATAAGCTACTTTCATCCTGACTTGATTAGCCTCATTAACACAAGTAACTTCTTTCTTTTGTTTTAACAATAAAACCTGTATTATCTGGAACACTTAGGGATTAGGTCATTCTGGTTATCTAAAAATTCCGGTTATCTGAGGGTCCCATCAACCTAAGAAAAAACAATGGACAATAATAGTAAAAAACAAGTTTTTAATATTGGTGGTTTTGTAGTGTGAGGCAGTGGGTCTCACATTTCTATTTTGAGTTAAAGATGAATTAGTACTTCTTAAATAAAAAATTAAGCCAATCATGGTAAACCAAGCCAGGCCTGTGCGTCAGAAGCTGTGACAGTATTGTGGGGCAATGCTGGTTAACAAAGTTTTCTGGTTAACAGAGTGCTGGATAACAAAGGTTTTACTGTATATATACTCCTGCCTTTGTAACTTCCATTCCAATTCATCTGATGAAGTGGTTAAATCTGTTAAGTCTGTAAGGTACCACAGGACCCCTCGTTGTCTTTGCAGATACAGACTAACTTGACTACCCCTCCGAGACTTATAATGAAAGTGAAACACTTTCATTGCCACCCATTTTTCATGTCTCTTAGCAGAGTTGTGGCAATTCCTAACACCCTTCCCCTCACTGCTATATACAATCCCTGGCTCAGAGTGATACATAAATAACTCTTTATGTAAAGATACTGCATGTGGTTGTAATGTCTGTCTCTCCGGTCACAATTGCTTCTCTCATACTCAAAGATGCAGATAGCTACTAAGCAATGTTCTCACCCCTGCACTTGCAACTAGGCTCAAGGAAACCCCTGAGTACATACTGTTTGATTACTTTGCTATGCTGACTAAGCCTTTGGAGGTGACTTCTGATTGTTTGCCTGCAGTTATCACTATAATCAAGGAATATATAATTGTTCTTGTTTACTTTGAAAGAAGAATGCTTAGCATACATACCCATCAGCATTAATGTGGTCTGTGATTATCTATAGATCAAAGACCTATTTGATGACAGCCATTAGCACAGCCCAGCAATGACACTATACTGCAGAAGTATCAGATAAAAGTAATTTCCTAGTGATTATTAAAATCAATTTGTTCCATGAACATTTTCAGAAGGATCTTTTTTTGTAAAACAACAAAGTGAAAAACATAGTAAACAATGTATATACTAGTTGTGGATCTAACCAAATGTTTTATACTTTCCAAAGCACTTATCCACACAAAGATGTTCATAGGAAGTCTTGAGTCCCAGTTTAAAGTTATTAGGATGTTCACAAGCTGCCCCAGTGTATCTTGGGCTGTTTTCAATAGAAGTTAGGAACTCAAATGCCTTTGAGAATCTGGGCCTGCTTGCTTTTATTACTGAAGGATGGAGTGGAGGAGCAGAAATCCTTAAGTGAATGGTGTCAATTAGCTATTGTGGAATCATCAGTGGAACTTGCTTAACCATAGCAGCAACTTAGACTTCACTGCACGACCCATCTTAAATACCCATGCCTCCCACTCCAGAGATGCACTTGGAACAAACAGGAAAAAATTCAATAGCCTAGATTTTAGGAGTCATCAATTCTGGTTGGACAAATTCTAGTCCTTTTCATACATGACAATCTTTAATTTCAGATTAATCTTTAATTCCTAGAGACTTTAGGCCAATTTTGGAGGGTTGGCAACCCTAAGTGTGTAGTTCGTGGATTGCTTTAGAATCTTTCATGACAGCTGCTACCCATTAGAGAAAGATAGGGAAAGATTTTGCATTTCTTAACTAAAGCAACTGCTTTTGCAGCAGTCACAGGGGATGCCAAGAGCTTGCTACTCCCCCAATATGGGCACTTATTGACTTAATCTGCAGTTTCTTGTGATCTACAAAGCATATTTTAAAATATAATTGACCCCCCAAAACAACTCCCCCTCCCACACCTTACTAATGTAATTAATGCAACTCCTGGACTTGAAAAGGATTCAGCATCGCTGCAGGAGGGCATGGTAGGCACTACATACATATTCACACAGCAATGAACACTTTTCAACAGGTAGGCTTATTAGGCTGGCAGGGCAGGCACTAGGGATTGTACCCACATACAGCACCGTGTGTAAAGGCGCAAGCTGCCTCCATCCCACTAACACAGAATCGTTGTAGCCCGGCTGCGTTGTGCATTGCACACTGGCCAGGGAGCCCGGCCAAGGCGTGCCAGGAGGGTGGAGGCAGAAGCCCGCTGGGAGCTGGCAAGGAGGGAGCCTTGCCTCAAAGCCGATGGCATGAGACAGCCCCTTACTGCTCCTGGCCTCACCACCCCACAGGCCGGGCGAGGGGCCCGCTGCGCGCCAGGCCCTGCTGCGGGAGGAAGGTGCAGCAGGCTAGGCAGCCATGTTGTCGGGCTCAGGGACGAGCAGGCACGGTCCTGCTGCCCGGGGTAACTTTCAGGGAAGTTTCTGTCACAGCCTCTGGGGGGACCTGGGCGGGGGGAGGAGGGAACGGACCCTCCAGCGGCTGCCCAGCCCGGGCACGCGGCCTGGAGACCCCCTCCCGCTGTCCGGGGAGCCCCGTCAGCGCAGCACAGGCGGGCAGGCCACCACTGCGCTACCTCCCCCACCGGGCTGGGGACGGACGGGCGCCTTATTCAGCGAGCGCTTTAGGCCGGCTCCCTGCGCAGACAGCGTAAAGCCAGCCGCTTCCCCTTGCGTGCGCTGCGAGTCTCTCTCAGGCTAAGGCTCCGGCCCCGCCTCCCTTGCCCTTGCCCGAGGCTCCCATTGGCCAGCTGGTGCGTCACTCTCCGGCTGGACCCATCTCGCGCTCCCCATTCATGCAGTTTGGTTGCGTGTTGGTGTATTTTACTGTTTGCAATAAAGAGGGGGGGATTTTTTTTTGTTCAGTTTCTGCTGCAATTAACTCTTGGTCCCTTATATATTTTTGGCATTTTTTGCAGGACGGTTGAAACAGTTTTTTTTGTTTTGTGATTGCATTTATTTTTAATATATCTCTATTTTGCTACCAACTATTAAGGTGCAACTATGCCCAAAAGAAAGGTAAGTACAAAAATAAGGGGTGGAGGGAGAAATGGGGAATTAACGGGAGAGATTAGAGCATTTGCAAAAATATCTATAATTTATGCGTGTGTATGTAGAGTTTCTGCATATTATTTTTTGTGCATGTCCTAAAGTGAAGCTGGAACTGAAGGGCGATGCTTAGAATGTGCGGTCGGGCTCATCTGTGGGAGCAGGGAAGCCTCTGAGTTCACTTTGGGCTGTTTTGTTTGCAAGGAGAAGGCTAAGCAGTGTCTCCATGCTGGATTACAAACAGCCATAGTGCTGCTGCTGCCCCTATGGAGACTACAGGCAGCAGAGCTAGCCACGGAAGGCTGTGCTTCTTCAAGCGCCCCGAAAAGCGCACGGCTGAACAGCCAAAACCTTCGCATTAATCGCTGGGGGCATTTTAGTGTTGATTGGGTCATTGCCTGGGAGGATTTGAGTCTAAACGGTGCCTCTTTCTCCTGCGTTTGCCTTTGTTCTCCTTTTTTTTCCTCTCCCACTTCTTGTCATACCAGATGGTTGTGCAATGGTAATTTGGAGCCATTAGGCGGCGCAGAGTTTGAAACTGTCCTTGAAGGGAAGAGGGGCTGGGATTCACAACCAGAATTAGTAACTTTGGCTCTGCTCCGCAGCTGGTGTCTTTCCTAGCTCGCTCTTCAGCAAGCTCAGCGCTGTTTGTAAAGGGGCAGCCGGCCCCCTCAAATTCCAAAAGCTAAAATGCTGCTGCTTAGCAGTGCCTCGTGCAGCTTTGCCCGGGTGCGCATTTTAAGGGCCAAACACTTGGTTATCTCAGCAGCTCCCCTTCATTTATCGGCCTTGCGTGCTTGCATTTTGACGGCATTCTGCTATTAAGGCAATGACGACATGGGCATTTCCTATGCTCTGAGAAATACAATTGCAACTCGCTGGGGGCTCTGGTTTCCCTGGTGTGTTGCAATGGGGTGTAGTCTGTGCAATGTCTGAAACGCCTTTCTTCCTCCCACTAATGCTGAGGGCTCTAAAGCAGGCTCCCATCCGTCTAACTGCTGCCGTCTCTTCCCCCTAGTGTAAGTGAGATGCCGCTGGGCGTTGATAGTAGAGCCTTGTCCTTGCCTAAAGCTGACAACGACCTTGTTGTGGCAGATTAATTTGGCGGGAACTTTTTAAATGTGGAGACGCTTTGACGTAATGACGTTTAATAAAAGTGGGGGTCCGAGGCATTGTGGGAGTTGCGGTTTTTTTTTGTCTAGGAACGTTAAAGTGAGCTTAGGTTCTTGCACTTGGCTCCCTTATGAGCACAATGCACACTTATAGCTCGGGGAGGGTACAAGAAGTTAAACAATTTTATTTTGCTTGCACTTTGCAAATCCTATTTCCTGCCAACGATGGCATGATTAAAAAGTGCACAAGGCAGAAGGGCCAAGAGAAGAGCATGTAATAAGAGAACTACTGCAAGGATATTGAACTAAGGAGAGGTGTGTTAACTGATTAATTAAGATATGAAGATAAATAGGACTATGATATATTTGAAGTTCGTGAGTTTACTTTTTAGTAGGTCTCCCCATGCTGCATTTTAGACTTTTAGAAAATAATGACATGTTAGTATTTTCCAACCTCACATTGAATATTAATCCAGCATTAATTCCATTTTTAAAGGTTTTCTTATTCTGGTGACTGCTCTGATTATTCTCAAATTCCTGTTTGCTAGCATGTGGCACATTTTCTTCTTTATGACTGTAAAGAATGCAGACCTTTTATATTTTGCTCTTTATATTTTTTTTGTAGGCTGCAGCTGAAGGCGAGGTGAAGGAGGAGGTAGGTTTGTTTATAAAATATTAATAAAGTGAACTTCCCTCAGAACTTGTGTGTTGGTAATCATTTCAATGAAGTTACTGAGTTTCCCCACTCCTATAGAGGTACTTGCTTGCACAGACTCTAGTCTATGAGCACAGTCACATGGGTATGTGCTAGCAGATTGCAAAAAACGTTCCAATATATGATGGAATATGAGTGGATTTGGAATTATGGGTCCAGTCCATCAGTGTATAACACAAAAAACATTATGGAGAATTCACTGCTTATCTCAGCTGTTAAGCTGTCTGAAACAGGAAGGTTTAATGATCATGCAGAGATTTAGAGAAGGCTGTTCCTGGTGTAGGAGAATTTGCAATTCCACAGGCAAAGATCATCAGTTTCAGGCTAAATGTGTTCCTTAAAGCCACAGTCTCAGTTTCTCTTAGCATAGAGAGGTAACTGTACAGCAGCTTACAGTATTGGTCCTTACTCTTTACCTGGGTTTGGTGAAAAGGGGAGAAATGGAGAAAGAAATAGCAGTTCTGTATTGTTTATTTAAAAAAGGCAAACCCATTACATCCATAGTTCTACACATTATTTTGGTACTTGATTTCAATGTTTC
Source organism: Pelodiscus sinensis (assembly GCF_049634645.1). Lineage (NCBI taxonomy): Eukaryota > Metazoa > Chordata > Testudines > Trionychidae > Pelodiscus > Pelodiscus sinensis. The sequence goes on from NC_134723.1 coordinate 17,249,933, forward strand.
ATTAAATAATGCTTGAATCAAATAATATTATATTATAATTCTGAAAAGGTAAGGCTCTTTCTTTAAATTTTAGTGACATCTTTTTTGTTTTATACAGCCAAAGAGAAGGTCAGCTAGATTATCAGCTGTGAGTATCATTTTTTTTTTAAAGTTGAATTTGTAGTTGAATTTGTAATGTATGTGATAATGACAATTCAGAAAGATTGGGATAGGAAGAATCTCATGGTGATGAGTAGAGTATAGCTTCATAGATATGTGCTCACACTCATTTATAAATAAAGCTTGTACTCCATGCTTCCCTGGCTTGTGTACCAATATATTACAGAATTTACTTGCAGATTTTACATGTGAGATAAAGCCACTGTGTTAGTTCTACACAAACCATCACAGGCACGAATGGATGGATCCTGCATGCCTTACTCACATGTAATAGTTCCATTGATTTCAGCATTCTGCTTGGGAATAAGAATTGCAGATTTGGGGCCCAAGACCTGCAAATTCCAAAGATGGCGTACAGTTTGAAGACAGGAGAGTTCAGGCCATAGTACTATATAAGCCCTGTCCTGTAGTGCTGTGTGCCTGGGAGTTTTCTTCCATACGCAGAACACTCAAAGGATTGGGATCAATATGTTACTAAAAAAATTAATGCAGAAAACAAAGTAAATGGTGCTGCCATATTTGTGAAAAGCTGAATCTCATTTTGGTGAAACAGAAGATACTCAGGCATGCTGGGAACCTTCTACAAAAGAGAGGGGTAATCACCATCTCAGACAGTAAGAGTATGTCTAGACTATCGGTACATACCTCTGCCGACCGAGGCATGTCAATTAGACATACCGACATAGTCAGTGAAGCAGGGATTTAAATATCCCCCGTTTCATTAGAATAAAAATGGCTGCCATGTTGTGCCGGCTCAGCTGTTTGTTGGCACGAAGTGGCAATCAAGATGGGGATCGGTCAGCAAAGGCTTTCCTTGCCGACTGATCCCTGTCTTGACTGCCGCTTCATGCCGACAAACAGCTGAGCCGGCACAACGTGGCGGCCATTTTATTCTAATGAAACGGGGGATATTTAAATCCCCGCTTCACTCACTATGTTGGTATGTCTAATTTACATGCCTTGGTCGGCAGAGGCATGTAGTCTAGACATACCCTAAGAGACTTGAGAAAAGTGTAGTGTGTATTTCCACATTCTGTAGATCTTTACTTAAGATGATGCCACATGTACAGTAGTGCAGGACTCTCATCTCTCCCTACATAGTACATGTACTTATTAAATAGCCACTGCTACATACTTAATTTTTTTCTCATGTATCTGGATGATATAATGCATATTAATTTATATATCTCAGTCTTGTAGTAAATGATTATGGTGCATATTCTCTGGTCCTTTATACAGGTTGGACCTCCCTGGTCCAGCACCCTTGGGACCTGAGTGGTCTCGGATGAAAGATTTTGCTGGATCAGGAGAAATAATTTCTGACTCTACTGCTGCTGGTCCCACTCTCTGCCCTGCTGTCCCCCACAGCCCAGCTGTGCTGCAGGGCCAGACTTCCTATCCCTCACCCTCCCTGCATCTACAGCCTAGCTGGGCAGCATGCTGGACTTTCCCCTTTCCCCCAGCTTCCCAGCACACCAGGACTCTCATTACAGGTGTTGTCCAGAGAGTCCTGGTTTATAGAGGTGCAGCCTCTACACAGGGGAGCAAATGGCCCAGTATCTCTGTTTTAATATGTTTTAAATCTGGCATACAGATTAAATATATTGAGGTTGTTAATAAGACTGCTGTAATACTCTTCAAATTCTATATTTCTTATTTTACTATATGCTTTTTATACAGAAACCTGCTCCACCTAAACCGGAGCCAAAGCCCAAAAAGGCAGCACCTAAGGTAAATATTTAAGACATTTTTAATACAGCAGTTTTCTTATTCAGAATGTATTTATACAAATGAAACACATAGTCAAATAGTTTTTAATGAGATTATGTATTTTGTCCAGTTAACCTCTGTCACTATTTTAGAAATTACATATGGCAAAGAGCTATGAGTATTCTTTCTCACCCTACTGCCAGTGCAGGAACATTCCTTGTGGTAAATTCTTGAGTGATTTGTCTGATGAAATTTTAATCAAATTGTGATGAGTCTTTCAATGCTTGCCATGGGAGACTATTCAAAGCATTATTCTCCTAACATGTGTGGAATAGAGACCACAGAGCCGTAATTGTAGGCAGCACTTGTAACCATGCCTATAAATAAGCATACTTTACATTATAAGGCCCGGCTTTCGGTTACTTATTAATTTGCCAGACTTTATAACAATTGGTATTACAATTTTCCATGCTTTATTTCCTCAGGCTAGATATTTTTTTTAAATGTTCAGCAAAAATACCTTTTCTGAAAATGAAGTTAGCGAAGCTACTTATTATTTCCCTGACTTTTTTTTTTTTTTTGTAAATTAAATTTTCAATCATTTATTTAAAGCTCCTTGATGCTTTAGATAAGGAATTTGAAATTTGGCAGGGAACAGTTGTGGATCAAAGAAGTGTATTTTGTTGACCTGTTGAAAATTCATCCAGATTTGGCCAAATTATAAGGCTTCTGAGCACTGCCATTTGCACTTGCTTAGCACATCAAGTTAGAGGCTTGCTGCTAAAATATCTGAAAAACCCAACTGTCTGTGTAAACCTTGTGACTACTCAAGTAAAGCAGCAACTGGAAAACATCCTTTACCCTCTGGGAAGGACTGCTAGGGTGAGAGCCAGAAGAGCATGAATTTTTCTTCCACTTTCTGACATTTATAATGTACCCTTCACCCTTTAACAGATGGACAACTATTACTGTATTCTCCCTCCCCATTTTATATTTGATGTAACTGAAAGGTTGCACAAAGTCACTCTAGGAACAGCTGGAAACGGAACATAGGTCTTTAATACAGCAGACCCAAGTCTCATCTACTTAGGCTCTGTGCCTTTCAGAACAAAGGTCATAAATCTACATACTTAGGTCTACAGAGGAATCAGTAACAAACTTAGAAACCCAGAGCTAGTAACCGAATTTATGAAGCTTGAGACTGGGCATTCTTTGCCTTGAAAATCTACACATTCAAGTCACTAGCAAAGTGTGTGTGGCTGTCTACAGAGGCTAATCTACATAGAAAATGAGAGCCTACTGCCATTGCAGGTTACCCTGTTAATTGTTTTGTAGGTCTCAAGGTCCTCGGTTCAGACTCTGCTGCTGGCTTCTGCAGAAATCCGTGTGGTGCCTCATGCTGCACTTATTTTTTTCAGAAACCCAAGAAACTACATACAAAAAACTGTTGTTAGAATGCTATTTGCAAAAAATAATCCTCCAGCAGTTAGGAAATACTGCAATTAAAGTTGACTGTCTACAGGTAGTGTGACCACAGCACATAGCATCATGATGCAGTCTGTAATTAAATGATCAGATACTATTTGTTCTCAGGGGCGGCCCGTGAGCCTAGGCGAGCTAGACAGCTGCCTAGCTCGCTGCTGGCCCGGGCGCCTGATGATGACATCACGGGGCGCCCCGTAATGACGTCATAGCCATTGATGGCCATTCAGGCAGGGCGCCAGCTGCTTTAGGCGGCCTCAGGCCGCTCCTGTTTGTTCTACCAGAACAAATTCATTGCATAGTGAACGAAGTAGTAGGTTGCAAGGGAAAAAAACTGTTCTCTAGTGTGTAGGGTACTAGACTTGTCTCTAGTGTGTCGGGTACTAGACTTGAACTCAAAGGAGCTGGGTTCTATTCATGGCTCTCTGAGACTCCAAGGAGATCCATGGCTAGGCTATCCGTGTTTACAGGGGATGGACTGTAGATTGCACAGGCTATTGTAATTCTGGCATTGTTTAATTTTAAGTGCTTAACTGCATCCTTAACATTCTTTCAGCAGCTTTTTGTTTATAATTATAATAGCTCTCATCATCTTAAATCTATCCATGTTAAACAAAGTAGGGCTGAAAAAAATCACATGGTGTATTAATCAGCCAATGTTGTCATCTGTGTACTTCCCGTCCATTCAGGAAAAATTAGTAAAATGACATTGGCTCTTCTCCCAAGGAAAGAACTGCAGGAGAGGATCTGGAAATGGAACTCCATCAGGATTCCCTTGTGCAGCTTTCCCCAGGATCATTCTGTTCTGGGAAGAGAGAGATCTTACACCAGTGTTGCAAAATGGCCACTAATTTGGTTCCTAGAAGCCAGGGATTGACACTGATATCCTGGGACCCATAGCCCAGCCGTGGCCAACCCAAGGCTCTTTTTCCCTCCCCACCCTCCACTCCTGGGTGTGGCTCACATAGCCCTCTCCTCCCAGCTCCCTATGCTGCCCTAGGCAGGAGAGCCATCCGGCGCAGCCATGAAAGATGTAGAATTAAAGATGGTGTCGGCCGGCGGGAGCCTGATGTGACCAAAAAGCCTCAAAACACGTTTAAATTTGTTTTCTTAAAGGGGCAGAGTGTTGTGGTTTGTTTGTTTTGTTTTGTTTTTTTGCTACAGCAAACACGACCAGGAGCTCCTTTTAAAGGGGCAATCCTTTTTTTTTTTTTTTTTTTTTTCTTGACAACTTTGCCCCGGCTTTTTGCACTGGATCCTCTGCTATCTTGGCTCTTTGCCCAGAATGGGTTGACCACCCCACTATAGCCTTTTGTGTAGAGATCCTGTAACTCCAGTCAGATTTCCCGACTGCATGGCTCCATAAGAAAGAGTTGTGCTACCAAGGAAATCCCTAGCCATTGGCTGCTCCTGGAACCTCTTTTAAGATAATGCTTTCCTAGTAAAAAGCGGGCTGTGGAAAAGTTAATAGTACTCCATTAGTTTCCTATGGTGAGAGACAGGAATTGATTCTCTTCAGCCATCAATCCCCAATCCTATGGAAGGGACTCCCCAAAGAAAGTGCTATGAACATACATCACCAGTACCATTCCTTTGTTTGGGAAGTGCTGGGAGGGAAAGATACCATGAAGGGGACCCTCCAAAGCCTTAGTTTTGGGCAAATGTTCTGGCTCATTAACTATGATGATGGACTTTTGAAGTTCTATACAAGTGGTCACATTTTAGTGAGTTTTGTCATGTTAGTATAAAGTACTTGCCATACACTATTAGGCTAATGGTGCTGAGAAAAAATAGATACATCTGTAGCCATGTCAGTCTCAGGATATTAGGGAGACAAGGTAGATGAAGTACTTGGGCCAATAAAAGATGTTATGTCACTCAGTTTGTCTCTTGAAGAAATAGGTACATCTTTAAAGGATTTCTTATGAGGAGTAATTTCCCAAGTATTCATAGTTCCTCTGTCTTTTAGGGTACATCTATACTGCATGCTTATTTCAAAATAAGCTATTCTGGAATAGTTCTTCTTCGAGTGGTTGCTCATGTCCATTCGAAGTAGGTGTGCGCGCCGCGTGCACCACGTCTTCCGGAGCGTTTTCCCTAGCGGTACCCGTAGTGCCGGCGGGGTGCCCCTTGGAGTGGCGCTGTCATGGTGAGGCATAAGTACCCCTGCCGGCGCTGCCCCACCTCAGTTCCTTCTTACCGCCATGTCGGTCGTTGGAGCGTCTCTCTCTCTCTATCTGTTAGGCTTAGATAGTTAATGGTTCCCGTTTCTCACATTGTTAATAGTTTGTGTAGTTAGATAGGTTTTTTGTTTTTGCTCCTTCCCCCCCCCCCCCCCTTGGGAGTAAGGAATGCCAGGGCCACAAGGCTTCAAGGCGTGCGCTGACTGCGGGAAGTTTATGCCCAGGCGCGACCCACACGACAGCTGCCTTAAGTGTCTGGGTGAGGCTCATCTGGCAATTGCCTGCAAAATCTGCAAGTCTTTCAAGCCCCGTACGAGGAAAGAAAGAGTTTCCCGCTTGAAGCTTCTCCTGATGGAGACGGCGCTTCAACCGGCACCGCTGGACCAGCCTGCGGTGCACAGCGCACCGGCCTTGGGCATCGACGTCGAGATCCCGGCACCGGTTTCACTCTCCGCCATCTAAGAGGGTGACGAAGTCCCGGGGCAGGTCTCCGTCTAAAAAGCCAACATCGGCTGGACACCGCAGCGGCAGTTCACCGGTGCGTGTTTCCCCCTCGGTGCACCGTCGGCACCGACGGGGCCTGGTGCGCCCTGGTCGCCTGCCCTCTCATCGTCCGTCTACGCTGGACACCTTTGAAGCGGCACAGGACCTAATCAGTCTTACGACCTCCCCGCCATCGTCGGTCGACTCGGACGGGTTGAGGTCGCCCCCGTTGGAGGCTCGGAGGGCACCGTCGTCGCCCATGCATGGCCCGGGTCGGCATGCTATGGTGGCTTATGCGTCGGGACTACCCCAGGTGGGGTCGGCTCCCGCTGCTACTACAGTACCCTTTACAGCGCCGAGCTATCAGTCTCAGGGAGCTTCCAGCCATGGCAGATCGCTGCTCTCCACTTTGCCAGGGCCCCGCTTGGCCGTACCGGTGCCGTACCCCCATGGCCATGTGGCCTCACAGGAGTCGGCGTCCGTCTCCGTGCTGTCATCGGCACCGGCATCGACCCAGTGGTCTACCCTGGCACCGGGCCTGGGCACCCTGGTACCGTTTCAGTTGGGCACGACTCAGTCGGCATCGAGCCTGAGCACCCCGGTGCCGCAGCTCTAGTTGACGCAATCGGCACCGGGCATGGGCACCCTGGTACCGCAGCTTCACACGTCGCACTCAGCACCGGGCCTAGGCACCCCGGTGCCGTAACTCCAGGCATCACAACCGACACCGAGCCTGAGCACCTCGGTGCCGCAGCTACTGGCGACGCAGCCGGCACCGGGCCTAGGCACCCCGGTGCCGCAACTTCACGCGACACAGTCGGCACTGGGCCTAGGTACCCCGGTGCTGCAAACATTGCAGCCGGCACCGAGCCTGAGCACCTCGGTGCTGCAGATGGTGGCGTCACAAACGGCACCGGGCTTGGGTACCCCGGCGCCACAGCTACTGATGACGCCTGGGCACCCCAGTGCCACAGTTGACTGCTTTGCACTCGGCAGAGTTCGCCGCACCGGGTCTGGGTCCCCCGGTGCCGCAGTTACCTTACGACGCCGGGCATGAGTCCCCCGGTGCCGCAGACGGCACGTCCTCGCCGCGCCCATGCGGGCAAACCTGAGTCGATGGCCAAGTTTGCACCACACTCCTCGTCGGCTCCGCCTTGGCCGGAGTCCGATTACTCTTCGGACTCGGATGTGGTGTCAGTTCGGTCAGGGTCTTCGGGAGCATCCTCGACCCACAGGTCCAGATCCAGACACCGGAGGGACCACAACCAGCAGATGTGGTCCCCTCATCCGCACTGGCCTTTTTGGACTCCCTGGGCCTATCATCAGTGGCAGGGTCAGCCGCCACCATCTATGGGGTCGGAGGCTTCAGGGCACCGTTCCCACCCGTCTGCATCCCTGTCTAGGACGCCTCCCTCCCCCCTTAGAGTGCCGCAACAAGATCCTGCGGCACCGCAACCACCGGTACCGGAGACAGGCCCTCTGGAGGCTCAGACCGTCCAACCGGCCCCGCAGTTGGACACGACCGCTCCCGTGTTGATTCAGGAGTCGTCGTCGTCGTCCTACCCCAATGAGGCACTGGCAGACCCAGCGCCTGGACTGCCATCAATGGATGCCAGAGCACATCAGGACCTCCTGCGGCGCATGGCTTCCAACCTGGCTGTTCCGGTTGAGCCCATAATTGAGGATACCGATCCAATGGTAGACATCCTCACTGAGGACGCCCCTATGCGTTTCGCTCTACTGCTCAATAAAACTGTTTCAAAGATTACTAATGCCCTGTGGCAAACGCCAGCAACCCTGACCCCTGCCCTAAAAGGGGTAGAGAGGCGTTATTTTGTCCCGCAGTCGGGTCACAAATTCCTTTACTCCCAGCCCACCCCAGGATCATTGGTCATACAGGCTGCGGCCCAAAAAGAAAGGCTTCCCCAGCCCGGGCCTTCTCCAAAGGCAAGGGAGCCTAAGAAGCTGGACTTGTTGGGCCATAAGGTTTACGCTACGGGTGCTCTGCAGCTCCGTATCACTAACCAGCAGGCGATGCTGAGCAGCTATGCTTTTAACACCTGGCAGGCGGTCGAAAAATTTAGAGACCGATTCCCGATGGAGGACCGCCAGGAGTTTGCAGCTATGGCTTCTGAGGGTAAAGTCATTACACGAACTGCCCTCCAAGCGGCATTGGACACTGTGGACTCGGCAGCCCTCACCATGGCGACTGATGTCGTTTTGCGCCGTGGGGCGTGGCTCCGCGTCAAGGGGATTCCCTCGGACGTGCAGCATACCATCCAGGACTTGCCTTTTGAAGGGAAGGCCTTGTTCTCGGAGCACACCGATTCTAGGCTCCATACCCTAAAGGACACTAGGTCAACTTTGAAGTCCTTAGGCATACATACGCCAGCCATGCAGCGGCGACAACTGCCGTATAGGCAGCAGGGTAGAGCGCAGCCCCAGGTCCCCCGTGGGGATTTCTGGAGGTGCTGCTCCCGGGCCTCCGGTGGAGGTTCTGGGGCGGCTGCGCACCCTCAGGGGCCCAGGGGTTGACATTGTCACCCCAGGTCAGATCCCCAGCGGGCAGGTCCCCACGGCCCTTCCAATCAGGGCAAGCCCCAGTTTTGACATGGTATTCGAGAGTCCCGTATCAGTCTGCCACCCTGGCCCCCCGTTTGGGGCCCGGCTAGCCCGTTTTGCCTAGACATGGACCCTGATAACATCAGATGCCTGAGTCCTGAACATTGTACATATGGGCTATTCTACCCCATTCCTGGGCCCACCGCCTTCAAAACCCCCTACCCTGTCCCTAGTAAGGGACACCCCTCACGAACACATCCTGTTTCAGGAAGTGGTGGCGCTCCTTGAAAAAGGAGCAATAGAAAGGGTCCTCCCGCATCTGCGGGGCAGGGGGTTTTACTCCCATTATTTTGTTGTTCCAAAACCAAAAGGGGGAGTTCGTCCTAACCTGGACCTTCGATACTTAAACAAGGTGGTTATAAAACACAAGTTCAGAATGGTGACGTTGGCCTCAGTCATCCCAGTGCTACAGCTGGACAACTGGTACGCGACTCTCGATGTAAAGGACGCCTACTTCCATGTGGCTATCAGGCCCAGTCCAGGAGGTTCCTCCGGTTTATGGTGGGCCGTTACCATTTTCAGTTTACGGTACTTCCCATTGGGTTATGTACTGCACCAAGGGTATTCACAAAATGTATGGCTGTGGTTGCCGCCTTTCTGCGCAATTGAGGGGTACACGTGTTCCCGTACCTCGATAATTGGCTAATCCGAGGTTGCTCATACGAGCAGGTAGAAGCTCACGTATCACTCATAAGAGCTCTCTTCCTAAGGTTAGGGCTCATGATAAATGTCGAGAAGTCATCCCTGACCCCCTCCCAGAGCATAGAGTTTGTGGGAGCCCTCCTCGATGCGAAGGTGGCAAGAGCGTTCCTGCCCCACAGCAGGTTCCTCTCCATAGTGGAGCTGATCTCAGGGCTAATTCGGTCCCCCATCACGACACCTCGGGTCTGCTCCAGGCTCCTGGGCCATATGGCGGCGTGCACTTACATGGTGTGACATGCCAGGATGAGGATGAGACCTCTGCAGGTGTGGTTGGCGAAGGTCTTCTGCCAGTCCAAGGGTCTATGGGACTCCATAGTCACAGTGCCCCTGGACATTCTGGACTCCTTACTCTGGTGGACCCAGGAATCTGTGGTGCGCAGCGGGGTTCCCTTCAACGCCCCTCCCCCCTCGCTGACGCTGGTCACCGATGCGTCTGACCTGGGATGGGGTGCACACCTTGGGTGCCACAGAACTCAGGGCCTCTGGTCCCTTTCCGAACAGTCCCTGCACATCAACGTCCAGGAACTGCGGGCGGTGAGGAGGGCCTGCGAAGCATTCCTGCCGAGGCTCTCCCACTGCTCCATCCTGGTGCGTATGGACAACACTGCAGCGGTTTTTTACCTCAACAAGCAGGGTGGGGCGCGTTCACCACCCTTATGCAAGGAGGCCCTGCGTCTCTGGCACCTGTGTGTCACGCACAATATCACGCCTCAGGCGGAGTACCTCCCCGGGTGCAAAAACCTACTTGCAGACACACTGAGCAGATCCTTTGGAGCCCATGAGTTGTCGCTCAAGGGCTCTGTCCTCAGTCAGGTTTTCCACAGGTGGGGCTATCCCCACCTAGACCTGTTTGCCTCGGCATGCAGTGCCAAGTTCAGGAACTACTGTTCCCTGCTGGGGCTGGGGAAATTTTCCAAGAGAGACGCCCTAACGACCACATGGCCAAAGGGCGTTCTCTATGCCTTTCCTCCATTTCCACTAATTTCCAGGGTATTGACCAGAACGAGAACTTTCAGGTCCTCGATCATCCTCATAGCCCCCAGGTGGCCCAGACAGTTCTGGTTCCCTATCCTGGTGGACATGCTGACACAAGACTCTATAGCACTCCCTCCAGTTCGGGATCTGCTAACCCAACCTTGGGACGGGGGGGATAATGGTTCACCCGGATCTCCGGTCTCTTCACCTAACGGCCTGGTTTATCCGTGGTTGAACCAACCAGAAAGGGAATGTTCCTGACAAGTACAGATGGTGCTCCTTAGCAGCAGGAAGCCCTCTACTAGACGGTCGTATGCTGCCAAGTGGTGGCGCTTCTCGTCTTGGGCGTCCCAGAGAGGAGTACAACTGTCTTCGGCCCCTATTCCAACTATTCTCTACTATCTCTTTCAACTCCGTTCTAGTGGCCTGTCCTTCTCTTCTATTAAAGTCCATGTGGCATCTCTCTCCGCCTTCCATGTTGGTACGGCAGGAGCCTCTCTTTTTTTCTAACCATGTAGTTAAAAGATTTCTTACTGGTTTGGAGAAATTGTACCCCTCGGTGAGGGCTCCATACCCTGCCTAGAACCTCAACCTGGTCCTACACAGGCTTATGTCCCCTCCTTTCGAGCCATTGGCTACGTGTTCATTGAAGCACCTTTCATTGAAGGTTGCTTTCATAGTAGCCATTATGTCTGCTAGAAGGGTATCAGAGCTAAGGGTGCTGACTATAGAACCGCCCTACCTTGTTTTTTCGCATGATAATGTAAGGCTATGGCCTCATCCGACCTTCCTCCCGAAGGTGGTTTCTACTTTTCACCTATCTCAGGAGATTTATCTACCGGTGTTCTTCCCTAAACCACACGCCTCCCCTAAGGAGCATGTTCTACACTCCCTGGATGCCAAGCGAGCGCTGGCATTCTATATTGACCGAACCAAGCCCTTCCGTAAATCCCAACAATTGTTCGTTGCGTTTCGGGATAGGGGGAAAGGTTCACCTATTTCTACGCAAAGGTTATCAAGATGGGTGGTGCAAAGTATAGCAGAGTGTTATCAACTGGCTGGGAAAACCCCACCCAGGGTGAAGGCACACTTTACCAGGGTGCAGGCATCCTCGGTAGCCTTTGGTGCCCAGGTACCTATCACAGAAATTTGCAGGGCAGCCACCTAGTCTTCCCTTCACACGTTTGCAACACACTATGCGCTACCTCAACAGGCCAGGGAGGATGCAAGGGTGGGCTCTGCAGTCCTCGAATCTGTGATGTAAATATATAGATCCGGTTGTCTTTGTTCTGGGTTGGTGACTTGTCACTGTGTAATTGTTCAAATAAATCTGTTATTGTTCACCTTCCTTTATGACTCTGGTGCTATGACTGTTCCAACCCCTCCTCCATGGGGTTAGCTTGGTAGTCACCTACTTCGAATGGACATGAGCAACCACTCGAAGAAGAAAAGAACGGTTACTTACCTGTAACTGTTGTTCTTTGAGATGTGTTGCTCATGTCCATTCGACTCCCACCCTACCTCCCCTTCGTCGGAATATCTGGCAAGAAGGAACTGAGGTGGGGCAGCGCCAGCAGGGGTACTTATGCCCCGCCATTGCGGCGCCACTCCAGGGGACGCCCCGCCAGCGCTACGGGTACCGCTAGGGAAAACGCTCCGGAAGACGTGGTGCACGCGGCGCGCACACCTACTTCGAATGGACATGAGCAACACATCTCGAAGAACAACAGTTACAGGTAAGTAACCGTTCTTTTCTGAAATAGTGTATTTCAAAATAGCACACCTACACTGCAGGGAAGCCTAAAAAATTAGTCTGAAGCAGGCTTCCCTAATGTAGATGTGCTATCTTGATTTAGGAGGCACTGCGGAGGAATAACTTAGAATGGCTGTGGTGAGGGGCTATTTCGAAATAGCAGCAGTGGAGCGTTTACACATGCCTTATTTCGAAATAGCTATTTTGGAATAGGTGTTATTCCTCGTAGAATGAGATTTACAGATATTGGAATAAGCCAACTGTTGTTTCGAAATAACAGAATGGTTGTGTAGATGCTCACATTGTTATTGCGAAATATCACCAGTTATCTTGAAGTTACGCTGCAGTGTAGACACACCCTTAGAGTGGGAGAAGATGCTAGAGTTAGTATAATAAATTTTGGCACTCAGGTACAAATCCTTGAAGTCTGAATGTCTTGGTATTTATTAGTTTGATCGAAAAGAATAGAAGGTTCTTACTGCAAAGATATACTGTAAGAGTGCTTTTTCCTTTTTATTTAATTATGACTCCCATGTAAAAAGTTGCAATTATTGCTATATACATTAAACCTTAATTTATTTTTTTCCTTTATATCTGAAGTGATACTGTACAGTTGAATTTACCTAACTCAAACATGAAATATATTGCTTGGAACAACAAGGAATACTTCTGCAATTCTTTGGTGACTTCAGCTTTCCTGCCTCTCACTTCTAATTTTCTAGTGTTTTCATTGTGCATGCTCTTGGATTATTCTTTTTTTTTTAATATCTTGGCAGGTAGTTCAACAGCCAAAATGCAAGCTCACCAAAACATTTAGCTACTGTAATTTAATATGTATGTTTGAAATAGGAATTTCTTTAACCCCAGACATAGCTTCCTTTGACCTTGTTCCTCTAGATTATTCGTTGCCGATGGTAAATCAAAGACAGGATAGAGGATAAGGGATTTCCTGATAGAAATTCTGATCTGGTGCATATCACCTTTGTTAATTGTATTTCCAGTAAATAGTAGTAAGTTATACAGATTTTTTTATTTTGAAAATATTGATGTTTTAATACAATCTCCAGTTTTGTATGTATCTATCCTACATTTTTTGTTTACATCATTACTCTAACAGAAAGAAAAAGCAGCAAATGATAAAAAGGAGGACAAAAAGGCAGCAGCAAAAGGGAAGAAGGGAGCCAAAGGCAAAGATGAAACTAAGCAAGATGATGCTAAAGAAGAAAACCACTCTGAAAATGGAGATACCAAAACTAATGAGGTACCTTAACTGCAGTGAACATACTAAAAAGCATGGTTACAAATAACTGTATTTTCATTGCAGCTGCAGGGACAAAGGATTCCTCTTACCGTTCGGAGGGTGGCATAGTTAATTGATATATATTCTGAAAGGGCTGGCTGGGTATGCAATAAGGAACTCTTTCAGGAAGTAATAAAAGAACTTCTTCAAACACACATCTGCTCTGTGGCCCTATGTTTTCCTTTCTCCCACTGGAGGAGGGAAGAACCAGGAGACCTAGGTAGCTGCAGCTCCCCTGATGTATTCCCTAGTCCACCTTGCCTTGGGCTTTGTGCAGGATGATATACACATAACCTGTGCAGTCCTTCTGAATCCTGTTATGCTGGTTGCTGGTTCCACTTGTGGGGCTACTGCATATGCAGAGGTGGGGTCAGATTTGTTTCGATGCAGAAAAAAATTACCCTGGACTGATAGTGGAGGAGAAGAAGGGATTCACATAGATATAATAGATATAAGATGTGGGTGTTTCTTCTCCTTCCTTCTTCTCCTGAACTCCCAAGCATGCTGCTTCTAGTATACCTGTACAAGCTTTCTGTTCAAAAAAGGTCTCTTTTCAGGTGTTGAACATCCTTGTATTGTTTAATATCTTTAAAGAAAATGATTATTTATTTCAACAGCCTGTATGATAAAAAGTGAATAATTGGATCAGTATGTGTAGAAGTGTTTTTCAAAGGCTGAGAGTAGTTTTAAAAGGGAAAGGTAGAATCTGTTGCTAGCTAAGTTTTTTGTTCTTCAGTAAGAATTAAAAAAAAGAACTATGTTTGTAAAACCTGGATAATAGGGGAGCAGATCCCTGAAGACTTACCTATACATTTCAGATTTACTTTCTGATCTATGGAAATGAGGTATTGTATTTTGCCACCAGTCAATGGTTGTGAATCTCAAAAATATTCCAAATCACTTCCTGTTTGGATTTATCTTAATATTGCAGTGCTAACTACAGCATCAGTCCCAGTTTAAAATGTGTAACATTTGTTAATGGTAATCAAAATTCCAGTGTGTTTATACCCACAGACATGAGTAATTTTGTATCCCTTTCTAGTTAAATAAGCTATTTTGCACACTGACCTGTTTAGCAGGTAGGTTAGAATGGGGCTTTGCTAGAGTGAGAATGTAATATTTCTGTTCTTCCCAAACACTTCTAGGCACCAGCTGCTGAAGCATCCGATGATAAGGAAGCCAAGTCCGAGTAATGTTAACCTTGCCCTATATCTCCATCATCTGGTATCCATACCTCCATGCTGTATTGTTAACAGAGAGGAATATTTTTATCAACTATTTTATAAATGCAGGTTTTTTTAGCATGAATTTAATTATGGAACATCTTCATCTCGGTTACTTGGGAATTAAATCCCTAACAAAACAAAAAAGATCATTGTTTTTAAATTTTGTGATTGTAATAGTTTGTATGGTACATGGAAAGAATAAGTGGTGGTAGCTTTCGACTTCTGTCAGTGTGTCCCTTTTTGTGTAAGTCATGCTTACAGACTTCAGATTTTAATTTTACCCTTGTATGTGTTGTATGGTTTCTTAAAGTGGGGAGGTCTCAAAACAAATAACTGCATTAAACATTCCAGTGGTTCTGTGGGTTGCTTTTATAAAGAAGGTGAGATATTTTCATGAAACTAGGAGCTGGAAATCTGTTTCCCAGATGTAACTTTATTTTGTCAGTTTTGGAAAAAAATAAAGCGTAATCATGTTTTTAAATGAAATACAAACATTTCTTTTAAAAGGGCAGGTTGGTTGTATGTACCCACTGTTAGGAATTTTGCTGGATTTATCTTAATAAAAAAGACTCCTCGAAAGTTGATTGTGGTTTGTTGCTTGTGCTGTAAACTTGTATAGCTGGAAAAGTAATAAGCCTCCTAATGCTAGTCAGTAGCACAATGCTTTCTCTTAAAAAATATATAGGTGACGAGCTTGAATTCACAATATGATCAATGCTAGGGCCTCTAAGCCATATTCTCCAGCTATGTAGACAAATATCACTTCATGGCCCATATCCTCAGTTGAAGAAGCTGACATAGCTACATATTTTTTATGGAGTTCTGATGTAAATCAACATACCCGGTTCTACATCTTCAAGTCTAGATTTATGTCCTATTTCACAAATGCTAATGCTTTTGCACTATTTCTATCATTTAAGCAAAGATGATATACTTGGCATTATTAAAATATGAGAACCATTTTAGAAGTTATGGATGATTAACCTTCCCAAATTTTAAGAGTAGAACCTATTTAACTTAGACCTACCTATCCTTCTGGTATAGTTTCTCAAGTTTCTTCTTGCTATAAGACCACTGCATAAATTTCTGCATAGAAGCCTAAAGGGCTTAAATCAAACCCTCAATAGTAAGAAGTTGTTTTCTGTAGTGCTAGATAAAATTATGACTTTCACAATTCTTGTTTATAATCTACTTACTTAAAATGTATTTGTGTATTCATGAAATCAGTTTATAAGCTTCTTTACTCTCTTTTAGTAGGAGGCACACGGGTGCAAAAAAGAGTTTTCCATTCATGCAACACTCTTTGGGTATGTCTACACTTGCACCCTAGTTCGAACTAGGGATGCAAATGTAGGCGACTGAAATTGCTAATGTGAAGCAGGGATTTAAATATCCCGCGCTTCATAAGTATGATCTAGCCAGCGTGTTACTCCGCTGAACATATGTTTCGAAAGTGAAAGTGCGCGCCGGGACGCGTTAGTTCGAACCAGACCCCTTGGTTACTCAAGGAGTAACGTTAGTTTGAACCAAGGGGTTTGGTTTGTACTAACATGTCCCGGTGCGCACTTTCACTTTCGAAACAGCTGTTCAGCGGAGTAATGTGCTGGCGAGATCATGCTAATGAAGCATGGGATATTTAAATCCCTGCTTCATTAGCAATTTCGGTTACCTACATTTGCATCCCTAGTTTGAACTAGGGTGAAAGTGTAGACATACCCTTTCTGATGAATGTCAACCTCATTAAATTAGAGAACAGTATGTAGGCTTAGGGCAAGGGTTTGTATGGAGGAAATAATAGTTTTCTACTTTAATGTTATGCATGTGACTATATATCAAGGACGTTTTAAATATTCTTTTCAAAGTCTAATTTTGTTCTGTTGGTTGGCCAGATAAAGCACATTATTTAGTAAGAAGCAAAATGACTGGCAATAAATACAGAATTTAAAACCTTTGCTATATGAGACAATCTAGTAACCAGAAACATGAAGTACTATGTGTTTGTGTGTTTTTTTCCTTTTAAATACAAGAAGCCACTTGCTATAATACATCTTCCTTCTAGATTTATTTTTATAAGGGGTGGAGAGAACAAAATGAGGGTTGTAAATTTTGCTCTAAGCATGCAAAGTCAAAATTGCATACAGACAGATGGAAGTTTTAGGTATGTTTAGTAAATAACTATGGCTATGTCTACACTGGAAAGGTCTGGTGATGAAAGTGCTGTTGAAAGTCGCCAAAAGTGAAAACCTGTCAGACTGGTTTTTCTGCCTCCCATTGTTGACATTTCATGGCCATATTGCTAGTACCTTGTCAACAGATAGAGCAAAGCAATGCAGGTAAGCATTCCACAGTGCAGTGTTGTGTGAAGGCAGAGCTGATCCCCCACGCTTCTTGGGATTCCCTCAGAGTGCTCCCACAGCATCCTCAGCTGCTAGGAGCAGAATCATGAGTAGCTCTGTGAGTTCTCTATGCTGAGGAATGTCAAAGCAGCCCAGGAGTCTGCGTGCAGTTGTGTTCCTAGCAGGGCAGAACAGGCCTAGTATTCCTAGAACAGAACAGTATCCCAATTATTTGTTCTTTGTTCCCCAAATGGAGCAGCTTACTCAGCTGTCAGATATTTCCTGGAGCTCTGAAAGGGGAGGGGCATATGCCTGCAGAGCAGCAGAGATTATAAAACACTGAGCAAAGCCACCAGGGCAGGCATTGTGGAATACTGGTGGAAGCCAGTTCTCTTTTAAAAACAAACAGCAGCATGTACAGTGGCTCTCTGTGGATGTTAAGGGGGGGGGGGGGGGAGTCTCTTGCAGTGGTGAAAGTTGTTTGTTGTCAAAACTGGGTATTTTTCCTGGCAAAAGTTGTATTGCAATGTAAACACTCTCTCTGTTTCATTGCCAAAAGGCAGTTTTTGGCGCTAAACCATGCCAGTGTAGATAAGGCCTAAGTTGCAGCACTCTGAACAGGGTCTTTACCTAATATTACATGACAAATCTGTTTTACAACATTGCATATAAATTGTAGAACTTGTTGGCATTTCCCACCTTCCTCATCATTCCTGTACCCAAAGTCCCCATTTATATTACCATTTACCCAAGTATGAACTAGTAGAAGTGGTACACAGGGGGAATGGAGCTTGTGTTAGTCCTTGCTTATTTTAAAAGTCAGTTTGAACAATTAAAAAAAAATATTTTGCCTTTTTTGTATTAATTCAATTCTTGCCAACCCAGGAAGACTGATGTGGTGAGAGATACAACCTCTTAGGCCTCTTTCTAAATCATAAAGAAGCAACAGCAACAAAACTATATAGACACATCCAATTTATTTATGTTTCCAAGTCCCTTGGAAATGTCAATGATGTAGACAGAATTAACTTTTTCCTATAGGTCAGTTCAAGCCCTGGAATGTACAGGATTTTTAAATATTATTATTGAGTTTGTATTGCAGTATTGTCCAAAGGAACTTCATGTCCAAAAAGCTGTCCAGTTGTGTAGAAGTGGCTTAAAAGAATAGTAGCCAGTAATTAAAACCATTACGTTTCAAGATGAATAGCTGAAATTTCCCCCGTCACCTTCAAACTCTAGTATTTTTTTATCTTTCCCAACTCTACTTAGAAACATTATAAATGTTCTAGGACCTGATTAGGGATGTGAACAGGTAACCTAATTAGGGATGTTAATGTGTGATGCTTACTGGATAATGATTAACTGTTACCTTGGAGAAGCCCCCTTCCCACAGCCCATCATGGGCAAAGGGCTATTCCAGTTCTCCAGTACTGCTGTTTCTCAGCTGCATGGGCTTGTGATCTGGGAACTGGTATTGCGCCCCCCCCCCCCCCCCCCCCCCCCCCCCCCCCGATTAGCTGCCAGTTCCAGGCTGAGAATCAGCAACCTTGTGCAGGGCCCGGAAGTAGCAGCACGCTCCCCATCCCTCCCCACAATTCCGGCCCTGCACAGGCTGGGAGCAATAGCCCAGCCTGGGGTCAGAAGCAACAGGGCTGGAGCAGCCGCTGCCCTTGGTATTGGGGCCACTCCAGCCCAGCTGTGGTGAGCAGGGGTAATCTCCTGTTCATCTCATTTAATCAGTTAACCAGTTAACATTTGACTGGTTAAGTTTAACTGATTAAATGGGATTTTACATCCCTAGACCTGATCTTTCTTTCCTATAGGAAAAGCTTCCAAGAGAAAGAATACTGGTGGTTTTAGTCTTCTAACACAGCAGGTTCATGTTGTCTCAGTGGCTGTGTCTAGATTGCATCCCTTTTCCGTAAAAGGGATGCAAATTAGACACATCGCAATTGCAAATGAAGCGGGGATTTAAATCCCCCCGCTTCATTTGCATAAAAATGGCTGCCTCTTTTTTCCGGCTCGGAGCTTTGCCGGAAAAAAGCGCCAGTCTAGACGCGGATCTTTCGGAAAATAAAGCCTTTTCCGAAAGATCCCTTATTCCTCTTAAAATAAGGAATAAGGGATCTTTTGGAAAAGGCTTTATTTTCCGAAAGATCCGCGTCTAGACTGGCGCTTTTTTCCGGCAAAGCTCCGAGCCGGAAAAAAGAGGCAGCCATTTTTATGCAAATGAAGCAGGGGGGATTTAAATCCCCGCTTCATTTGCAATAGCGATGTGTCTAATTTGCTTCCCTTTTACGGAAAAGGGATGCAGTCTAGACACAACCTTTAGGTATATGATAATAGGGGAAGAAGCTGATGTCTCTCAACTGACTGGCCAGAACTCCTGAGAGTGACAAAATATTTCTCATTCATTGCTGGATAATCAACAAATGCTCAGCCAAGGGATATTACTAGATTCAGATGGTAAAAAAAAGTGGGTTGTCTTTTGGATTTTCACAAACTATTTTAATTTTAGTTCAGAAGAAACTCCACACCAGAGGGTGCCTATCAAAAGCTCTTAAAAACCTGGTACCACAGGAGTAACCAAACATCAATCAAAACAGAGGTGTTTATTCTTCCCTCCACCCTACCACACCTCAGCTGGTCACTAGTCAGGTGACCTATAGGGCTTTAACCACCAACACCCACAAAATAAATCCCACCCTCTCCTGCCTCAATCATCCACAAATATCCACTGAAACAGATGGACTTTTTGTTTTATGTTCATGTTTTAAAATTGACCCTTAAAATGCCTAGTCACCTTTAATCCTAAAGCAGATCCAGTTCAAGCATTCTTGCTGATCTCAAGTAGCAGCAGTATGATATGGGGAGAAGACTATGATTCCAGGAATTTTAGAGGTCAGCATGTTAAATACTGAAAAACTATATAAAGGAACTTTTTCTAAGTTAATTTTTTTCAACGTTTGCTTAAAATGTTGCTGACTTATTCAGACATTTGGCTGGCTCTCAGAAGATATAATATTTATTTGGAGAAAGTTAAATTATACCGATTATCTTTTTAATTTCAAGAAATGGTTACTGCAAAATAATATTTCATAACTGGCACTCCCATAAAAGGATATTGGGTGCATGACATACTAGATAATGTATAAATGGACATAATAAAAATATTTATTTGTCACTGAAAATATGTGTTTACATTTAAGAAATAATAACCAATTAGAAGTTAACTCATTACAATTATACAAATGAAAAATACTTTCTGAATATAGCCTATTTTTGAATGAGTAAAGTTCTATGACAATTCTGGGAAGCCTATTCTTTGGATTAACCACTATAACTATTGTAGGAAATGATCCAGACTCCCATTGATTTCAGTGGGCTTTGGAGCAGGCCCATAATTCCGTAAGAGGAATTATTTGTTTGTTCTTATGCACAACTGAAAAATAGCAATATAGTACTAAGTATGTAATATACCCCCACAAAGATTATTTCATTTAAAACTGACTTAAAATACCTGGACTGGATTTGCTAGGAATACAAGATGCTTCTTCAAACCAAAACACTAACTTTTCCCTTCATATAAACTCTACATGATTTGCTTAAAGTGAAGTGCTTTCAAGTCTTGTGATCTAAATTGTAGTCAGAAGGAATATAATATTTGCAATCTAGTTTAGGCCCATTAATATGCCAGGATGTACATGTGTGTGTTAGTTACGGTCATTCTATGTCAAGTCATATTTTTGCATTTCAATATTCAGACTGTTACAGCGCAACTGTGTGTGCTTGGTATTGTACCTTTCCTTCTCTTTGGTGCCAATGTAAGAGTTGTTCTTGGTTCTATAGTAATTGCAAGCGTCAGATTCCATGTTTCCAACAAATAAAAAAAATTGCTTGAGAATTTTTACAGAAAAATCTACCTGTGTGTTATTCATGGCTTTGCTATGGAAACTTACACTCAAAGGAGTTGCACAAAGTAAACTGATTACTTTTCTCCTAATAAGTCCTCATCACTGCTAGGTCCTGCAATTTGGATACAGGTTCACTGATTTGAAAAGCAAACACCACTTTGACATTTAGAGCTTTTTTGACTGGTTTTTGGTTTATCTAGATTAGGTCCAAAGGAGTAGACTTAAACTGACAGTCAAATGGATATGCATTTTTATACATACAGAAAAGACTGCTGGCAATTACTTTAAGTATTAAGGCTCATCAGGAATGCAAGGAAAAGATAATCATTACCGTTTATCGTGATTTTTTGTAGTTTTGTAAAAACAATGTTATTTCTGTATGTGGAGAAATATTGATTTAGTTTGCAGTATCAAGAGCATGATGAATGTGTGTTGCTTCTTTAACGTCTGTTAAGAAAAAGTCAGAGTTGCCAGCAATAATTAAACATGTAGGAGTTTAGTTATTGTTATTAAAAATAACAAAGAACCTAGGAAAAAAAGGTATAATGAATGGATGCATGAGGCTAAGACAGTGATGGTTCTTAAGTATTGTGGCTATATTAGCCAGCAGGCTAGATTTAAAGTCAGCAATTGACAGCAATTTACAATGATAAAATGCCATTTATAGCACTTGAATTTTTATACAAGATGTGTATAAGAATAAGTAGGGACTTGGATTTTAAAATGAAACAGTAAATGCAGAATAGCAGAATATATTATTTTATATGTTAATAATAGTTTAGTTGATATAACTTGAGGCACAGTTTAAGAAGAATCTATTCCTTTTAAACACCAAAACTAGCTGCTGTTGATGTTTTCATTTAATAAATATAAAATCTATGAAACATTAAGGTGGAAATTTAAAGAAAACCTCTGAGTTAAAGTTGCCACCACCTACTTTGTAAATTTGGTTTTGTCGAGGTAATGCAGCACCCCTACAGTGTGATTACAAGGCTGTGGAGATGATGTAGTGTGAAGGTGTAAGGGTGTCAGGTCAGCTCTAGAGAGATGACATAGCATCAAGATGGTGGCACAGTGCTCCCAGCGCAACTCAATGGCAGAGACTATGTGACAAGTCAAAATGAAACCTTGTCAACACAAATCTAGAGAAAATATGTTACTTTATCAAGAAGACAGCAAAACAATTTCAATGCAAGTCTGTGGAGAGCATGCTAATAGTTCAGATTCCCCATCCATTTCTAGGGAGATCCATCATATGGTTTGGTTTAAAGATAATTTTTAGACAATGTAATTGTTTCACATTACTGTTTGTATTTTGCCTTTCAAATAATAATGAGACTGATGATGTAACTGCAGTACAATAGTGAATTTATTCAAGATGATATAACATTGTAGGAGAAATATTAGCCTGGAATTTCCTTTTTCTAAACCTTCACTTAATGCTTTATTTTTCAACAGAATCAGTCCAACCAGGGAAACAGAAGTTTCCTTGGTCACTTTGGAAACATGCAGCCAGAATGCTACAGAGTGGGTGCCATGCCTCAGCACTGCTCAGAGCTCTGGAGGTGGTGTTTTTAAAATGGGAGGAAGGAACCACAGATTTGTATTCTTGGTTTCTGTTATCTGCAGAATTCTGGAACTCTACAAAGGGAGGAGTTAGGCACAAAGGGGAAAATCATCACACTCAGAAGACAAGGCCCACGCATTGTGAAGTAGATTGTGCCTAACCACAGACCTCTTTTTTTCCCCCTATAAAAGTCAATTGTAACAATACACAAGTGATTCCTGTGGTGTTTCAGCAATCTTTCACTGAAGTCTTGAAGGATGTGTGTTTGCTCAGACCAAGAGGAAGGATCCATGAGAAGACAGAAAAGCAAAGACAGAACTAATTGATTAAAAAAAGCAGAAAATAAGGAATGCTTTTGGGATGAGCTACATATTTTGGGCCATACTGTCCCTTTTGTGGGGAAAGCCTACATAGGAACCAGGAATTTAGATTAGCTTGATTCTCTATTCAAACCAATATTAGCTCCTGTGTCGGGGTGGGCAATAATTTTTTGCTGGGAGCCACTTTGAAAATTTTCAAGTGGGTGGGGCATCAAGCAGAAGGGGTGGGGCCACGATATTTCTGGGTTCCCCACCCCCAGTCAATGATTGGTCTGAGGGTGAGGGAGTGCCTTTGCCCCCACCTCAAGTTTCCCCAAGGTGCCCATGCCCCTGGTGTGGGAGGAGCCTTTCCTCACTCCCCTGCCCCTAGGCCAATTAGGAGCAGCTTCAGGCTACTGACCTTGAAACTTGCAGATAACTCTAGACCATGGGAATATTCTACAGATCTTGGGAGGCATATTGTCTTTCCAGGAGCCTTTCATATTTCATGAGAGCATCATATCACTGTGGTCTTCCTACCCAGCTGCTGTCTTAAGCCCCTGAAGGTGAGAGAGGACCAGGGCATAACAAAATAGTAGGGTTAGTGAAGGAGTCATCAGTATCTTACACCACTGTAATGTTCTGCGTTTGAAGTGTGGAGTAAGGACAATGTGAAGAAGAGTGTCAGTCTATCAGCTGTGCCCCCTACTGTACTGGCTTCATTGCCTTCCACAACAGTGAAGCTTGACCTTAAAGACTTCTGGCAGGAATGAGTTAGTATGTTGTTCAACCCACTTTAGACTTGCCCTGTTTAGTTCTTCTCAGCCAGTGGAAGTGGAGGAGGACAATATAATATGGTGTTTTGGGAAGGATACTATAAGAGTTAGTTACTGAATCTCCACTGAGTATTGAATGCCACAGGATAAGCCTGTGTCATGGAAATTCGTAGATGAAAGCAGTGGTGGGCAGTTCTGACTCGGATTACACTTAACAGGTGCGTCTAGACTAGCTTTTGCACAAAAACTTGCCGCCTGTCTACACTGGCCGCGAGTATTTGTGCAAGAACACTGACTTTGTATTGTACAAAATCAGTGCTTCTTGCGTAAATACTTTGATGCTCCCGCTCAGGAATAAGCCCTCTTGCATAAGTATTCTTGTGCAAGAGGGCCAGTGTAGACAGGCAAGTTAATTTCTTGTGCAATAAAGCCCAATGGCTAAAATGGCAATCGGAGCTTTCTTGCGCAAGAGCGTGTCTACACTGGTGTGGATGCTTTTGCGCAAAAGATGTCTTTTGCGCAAATCATCCGTGCCAATGTAGACGCTCTCTTGCGCAAATACGTTTAACGGAAAAACTTTTCTGTTAAAAGTATTTGCACGAAATCATGCCAGTCTAGACGCAGCCAACAAGTACTTAGCAAAACAAAACAAACATCACAAGTTAGACAGCTGTGCTCCGAAATAACAGAAATCAAGGTAAAACCTAACACCTGTAAAGATGCCTTCAATTATGGGAGAACTCATCTTCAACAGTTCTAGACAGACAATCTGGAAAACAATATAAATAAAAACAAGATAGCTATACAACAGTGAAATGTAAAACTAAGGAATGGAGGCAAGGAACCATTTTCTTGGTAAAAGTTAAAAATAATTTGTGATAATTGCTTTCAGAGGAGGAGACTAAATGGTTCTGGTGACTAGGCATATGGAGCACAAACATACCAGTTACTGGCATGAATTCAATGTAGTAGTGGCAGATAATTATTATTTGATGGCTCTTCAGTTTGTCCCAGAATTTGATCCTTCCATTCAGTTCACAAAATTCCACATCACACAAACCATGTCCACAGATGTTACTCTTGGGAAAGATATTAAGAACTGAATCAGTTTAAAGACAGACTAAACAATCATCTCATTATTAGTGTGGTTCCTCTGGTGGCATATTGATAGGGAAGAGTAATCTTGCATTATTGCTACTACTGACCTTATGATATCTATCCTGTAGCAAACCACAGGACTTCAGTGTTAACAGTTAATCCAACACCACCTCTGCTCTGGATCCTCATCTAATATTCTTGTTTAGAATCTTTGATGGTCACATCCATCCCTGTTGTTTCATTTGTTTTTAATCTGTTTTGTTTTGTGGCCTCTACTCTTGATTGAGAGGTGGACTTTCATACTGGGTAGACCGAGGCCCACCTCCTTGTGCTCTGTGCCACCATCACTCTCCTCAATTTAATTTTTTTACACCCGTTGTTCTTGCTGTACCATTTTTGAGCCACCTATTTATGTGATTTCTGAATTCTGTGGCCACTTCCTTCATTGAGTAGGGCAGAAGGAATTTTATCCTAAGTTAGCTTAGTCCCACCAGCCTGTGATTCAAATAAGCTAGCACTTTCCCCTGCAACTAACAAACTTCATATTTAAAAAATTCTGAGGAAAATAATAACTGATTTTACCAACAAATGTAAGTTTCTTTTTGTAAAACTCTACCCACTGGTCGCAGCTTGTGGACATGTTAGACACCATGGGTAGCAATAATGCCATACCATCAGTCACAAGAGGCCTTAAAGGGATCTGTGATGGAGTGTGTGCTCCGCACTGGCTCTTGAAGGATAAAAACCCAGCTCTGGGAGAGGGCGGAGAACAAAGCTCACAGCTGAGGTTGCTATTGCTGATTAGGGCCCAGTTGTGGCCTATATAAATAAGAGCTCTGGGCAGCAAAGAGGGAGAATGGAGAGCAGGAAGGACCTGGCTACCAGGGAAGCTGGGGGCTTCCTGAGACTGAGCAGTGTTGGGGAATGGCAGGCAGAACTGGGGAGCCCAGGTCTGGTCTCTCTTCCAGGCTTCAGGGTCTGAAGCAAGGCCTGAGAGTACTAGGGCTGCAGGGAGACAACCAGACCAGAAAGAGGCAGCTGGTCCACACACCCTTCCCAATGATGAGTGGCCATTTCAGACTGCAGTTTGCCCCTGTGTCAGGGGCTAGATGAAGACTGGCAGTGGGTCACTAAGGCAAGGCAAGAATTGGGGTTTCCCTGAGAGGGGAGGACTCCAGAGTACAGACTGATAAACACACACATATACCCCCCCGGTGAAGGGGACTGAAAGACACTGGAACAGGCACTGCCAGGCGGCAGTGTCCTGAAGGGGATGCTGTGGTCCAGGAGCGACATGGGTCCAGAATGGAGAGCACGGAGTGAGGACATGGGGAGACACAAGCTAGAGGGAGGCACTCTGCAGGCTAATGAGCTACTACTCAGGGCTACCGGCAGGAGGCGCCATAGCGGTGAGTGTCTGCCCTGTGACAAGAGAGAGTAATACAATCCAATACATTTTAGAACACTTTATATACAGTATTACCTAAATTAGCTTTTTCCATACATGAGAACATGTTGGGTGCATCTCGACTGGCAAGATTTTGCGCAAAAGCGGCTGCTTTTGTGCAAAAACTTGCCAGCTGCCTACACTGGCCTCTTGAATTTGCACAAGAGCACTGACTTTGTAATGTACAAAATCAGTGCTTCTTGCGCAAATACTTTCACGCTCCCGCTTGGGAAAAAGCCCTCTTGCACGAGACTACTTGCGCAAGAGGGCCAGTGTAGACAGGGAAGAATTGTTTTGCGCAAAAAAGCCCCAATGGCTAAAATGGTGATTGGTCAAAATCGCGCAAAATCGCGTCTAGATTGGCCACGGATGCTTTTGCGCAAAAGCACTTTTTGCGCAAAAGCTTCCATGCCAATCTAGACATGCTTTTGCGGAAATACTTTTAACAGAAAAACTTTTCCGTTAAAAGTATTTCTGCAAATCATGCCAGTCTAGACGCAGTCCATGACTTTAAGGTCCAGTGTTTCACAATCAGTCAAGGAATGAAAGCTTTATCCTACTAGAAAGGAAGAGGGCATCCCTTATCTTCTAATAAAACATAGCTCTTCTAGTGCACAGGACTCAGAAGAGATAAAAAAACGCACCCCATTGCATGTCTAGCACTAAATATTGCCCATCATGGCCAATATAATTTTGGGAGAGGGGTATTCCACAACATGTAAAAAAAGAACATTTCTACAGTTCAGCAATTTATCATAGATACGTTCGTATGTGGTGTTGGGATTTTGTGGTTCCCAGAGAGTCAGGTGCCGGGCAGAATCAAGGGTCTTCAATTCTATTCAATTCAATTCAATACTTTATTCAATGTGCACAAAGGGAAAGCCCCTGGTACTAAAATCAGCCAGAGCCCCTCGAGCAAGGAGCCCCTCCCCTTGCTGTTTTATAGCACATGGTTACAGGTTACATAACACAAACTTCTAAACCAATCAGATTCAACCTTTCCATATATGGCTTTGTTTGTCACATGCTTGTACTTTTCCACTCCACATGTTGAGTTCACCCCCCTCCCCTTGGCCTTTTCTAGGCTGTTGCTAGGGTGGTGAGCCACAGCATGCTTCTTTATGCATACCTACTTTCCAAACCACATTTTGTTTAAAATGAACACATGCATACCCTTCAGTGGTATAATTGATATCTGTGACAAGGAGTCCTGTCACAATTTGGGCATAAGCTTTGGGAAGCTGGAACCCACTGTTAGATGCATCCGTATTTTATCTATATGTCAGCCATTATGATCACAGAGAAACAGCTAACCTAAAAGACAACCACACTCAAATCTGCTTAACTTTGACCAACACAATCAGGCCTCTTCAGAGCACTAAGGCCATCTGTTTTCAAGCATGCAGTTGCTGTCCCTTCAAATGCAACTTATTGTGATGCCTATAATTTATTCATCCCAGAATGCATTTATAGCTCAATAATATCTGAAAGTCAGATTGTCATGCCATTAGCTTTAGTGTTTAACATACTACTGCACAGACAGTGAAAAGCTAAGATTGGCTGTCATTATAAAGGGTGTTGTTGACCCTAAGTAAGTTCTTTAGATGGTATGTAAGTCTAAATCTCAGAATGATCTCTAAATCTGAAAAATTGCCAGGTGCAAAACTGGCTCTTGCCTTTTATGATTGTAAAGCCAAATAAAGGGACATTTGGTGCATCATATTCAGATGTGTACTTAAATCAAAAAAGTAAAGTACTGCACATGTTGAGTGCATGACTTTCTCTCTCTGACTATCGGGGAGGGAAGATGAGGCATGAGAGAGAATGACTATGGTCCAGTGGTTAGGGCACCTAATTGGAAGGAATCATTCTTTCATTATTTATCCACAGTGAAAGAGCTTCAAAAGGAGAGATGAAGGGAGGCCCTGCTCAGAATAGCTCCCCAACACAGATCACTTACCTCTCAGAGGTGGAAGGAAGCCAGCACGCCCCAGTGCAGTGCTCCGGCAAGAAACTGGCTGACTTGGGCACTCAGCTGCAGGGGGAGAGGCAGGGCTCTCTCAGCCCAGCTCCCTGGACTGCCTGCAGGCTTCCATGCTAGGCAGCCTGGTGGGGGGTCTGAGACTGCCTCAACCTTGAGCACCTCCTGCAATTTTGGGGGGAGGGGAGCTGCAGCTGTACTTACCCCATGGCTGAGTGTGTTTTTCTTTCTGTTGGCTAGAGAGCGAGGCAAAGCACAGAGCCTACTTGGGCTCCTACTGCCCAGGGGAGGGCAGCAAAGGAAGACTCACACCGTGTGCACTTTGTTTGCTCACTAGTCAGCAAACAGGAAAAACCACTCAGAGACCAGAGCTAGGTGCAACCCCCACCCACGTACTCACCCAGCCCTCGCTCTGAGCCCCCTCCTCATACTCCCTGCTCTGAGCCCCTCATGCACCCCGCCTTGACTCCTACATTCCTGTCCCCAGCCCTAACTGTTGCATCTCCTCACACCCCTGCCCTGAGTCCCTCCTCATATCTACAGTGACCATATGTCCTGAACCAAAAATGGGGACACAAAGTATAAGGGCCCCACCATCAATCAAATGTTAGTATCGCCCATGATCCTGCCCACCTGCCACAGGAAGTCCTATCCCTGCTGGGGTAGTACTGGGGTCAAGAGGCACACATGACTGGAAGAGCACTATGGGTAGGATGTGGGTGGTAGTGTTGTGACCAGGGACAGGATGTGTAAGTAGGCTCTGATGGCACAACAGTGTGGGGGGCCCTGGGCTTAGTGCTGTGGACAGAGGCAGGGTGTGCATGGTGGCGCCATGGGCAAGGGCAAAGGATGTGCATGGTGGCGCTGTGGGCAGGGGTAGACAGTGTGCGTGGTGGCGCTGTGCGCAGAGGCAGAGGGTGTGCGTGGTGGGTGCTATGGGCAGGGGCAGAGGGTGTGCATGGTGGCATTGTGTGCGGGGGCAGAGGGTGTGCGTGGTGGCGCTGTGTGCAGGGGCAGGTGTGTGTGGTAGCATTGTGCGCAGGGGCAGAGGGTGTGTGTGGTGGCATTGTGCACGGGGCAGAGGGTGTGTGTGTTGGCGTTGTAAGCAGGGGCAGAGGGTGTGCGTGGTGGCGCTGTGTGCAGGGGCAGGTGTGTGTGGTAGCATTGTGTGCGGGGCAGAGGGTGTGTGTGGTGGCGTGCGCAGGGGCAGAGGGTGTGCATGGTGGCATTGTGTGCAGGGGCAGGTGTGTGTGGTAGCATTGTGCGCAGGGGCAGAGGGTGTGTGTGGTGGCATTGTGCGCAGGGGCAGAGGGTGTGTGTGGTGGCATTGTGCGCAGGGGCAGAGGGTGTGTGTGGTGGCATTGTGCGCAGGGGCAGAGGGTGTGTGTGGTGGCATTGTGCGCAGGGGCAGAGGGTGTGCATGGTGGCGCTGTGTGCAGGGGCAGAGGGTGTGTGTGGTGGTGCTGTGTGCAGGGGCAGGTGTGTGTGGTAGCATTGTGCACAGGGGCAGAAGGTGTGTGTGGTGGCGTTGTGCGCAGGGGCAAAGGGTGTGCATGGTGGCACTGTGTGCAGGGGCAGAGGGTGTGTGTGGTGGTGCTGTGTGCAGGGGCAGGTGGCGTATGGGGACAGAGGCTGTCTTGGGGAACTGGTGCTGGTTCCTGGGTGCGGGGGTCTCTGCTGTACAAGCTGGGCTGTGCCGGTGGCTTGGAAAGGAAAGTCCAGCTTCTCCACTTGGCCTGGTAGCAACTTCCTGCAGGTGGTCACGGGTGGGAGCTGAGTGATGTGGAGCCGGGGCTGGGGCCAAGCTCCTGAGGCTCTGGAGTGCTTGGAGCTGGGTGGGAAGGACATCCACCTATGTTGTCTTGTGGTGAGCTTTTCCCCTCTTCCTTTTCATTGCTGCTGACACACCACTGCCTATTAATCATTCACCAGCTGGAGAGTGGCTATTAGTTCTTCTTGGCTCTGCAGCCTCCCACCCCCAATGCCTGCCTTGGGCGAGAGAACTTGGCGCGGCTCCATCAGGATGCCAAGTTGGGTGGGAGGCCAGTGCCTGCTGCTCTGAGCCCATGGGAGGGGAGGAAAGACCTGGGCAGAGGATGCTTCTACTAATAGCCATTAATAGACCTATCCTTCATGAACACAGCCAAATCCTCTTTCTTCCAAAGGGTGATATTCACTCTTTATCCTAGAGTTCCTTTCCAGAGCCCCTTGGAGCCCTGCTTGTGGGGGGTGAGAGGAAAAGTGAATTCTGTTGCTGGACCTTGAACGTGCTGTTTGCTAGTACAGTAACTCTTGTCCAAGAGAGCAGGGTGGAGAAGAAGGGCTTTCTGTTGACATTCACAAGCCACTCACAGACAGCTCATACACCTGTGGAGGCCAACCTGGGTAGCACCTCTGAGCCCTGGCTTTGTTTCCCCCTGCTGGTTGGTTCTGGCAGGTCTCTCTTTGGTTTTTCTTTGACAAGCTGGGCTGCTTCATGCCACTGTGTTGCTGCCATGACTAAGGATGTTAAGTATTGGGTAACAGTAAACTAATCAACACTTCAAAGGCGAAAGCACTGAAGCCCGGGGTCAGCTGGGGACTCCCCCACTGACCCCAGATTCTGTGTGGTGCCACCATGGTGTTTCAAAGCGGCAGCGCTGCACTGAGCCTGGGGTCAGTAGGTGAGCTCCCAGCTGACCCTGGGCTCTGTGCAGCGCTGCCACTTTGAAATGCCATGAGGAGCCCGGCCTTAGGTTCTTTGTGGCATTTCAAAGTAGCAAAGCTGCTTGGAGCCTTGGGTCAGCTGGAGTCCCCAGCTAATCCTGGGCTCTCCACGGCATTCAAAGCAGCAGTGCTGCACAGGTCCTGGGTTCCGAGAGGCGCTGCCACTTTGAAATGCTGCGAGAAGCCTAATGCCGGGCTTGCCACAGCCGGAGCAGCTGACCCTGGGCTCCTTGTGGCGCTGCTGCTTTCAAGTACCTCCTCTTTCCTGCCCCCCACCCCACTTTGCTGCCATTATCTGATAGAGGCAGCAAAGGGCAGGGGAAGCGACTAGTCAACTATCGTGTCAACTAGTTCTTCACATCCCTACACCAGACCAAGTGAGAAATAGTGAGGGGGCCCATATAGTACCAAGCCCCTTTGCCTCCTCCGTCCCGCACCCCTGGGAGCCCCACACCACTCACTGCGCTCAGCGGCTGCATTAAGAGCTGTGGCAGCTGCAGGAAGTGCAAGAGGTCAAAGGAGTGGCCGCACTCCCTGCTGCTGCTGCCACCCAACCTGGTTGCCCGGCTTGCTAGAGCCCTCGAACCCCTGGGCCCCACCCCACGGGAGGGTATTGGGCCTGGGCTGGCTCTATTGCTGGGTCCACCCTGCTCAGCTGCCACAGGGGAAGGGTTGTGCCGGGGCAGATGTTTCCTGGTCACGCCAGGGGCTCCAGCTGAGGCTCCCCATTCCATGGCAAAGGGCCACTGGCTCTGCTAGGCTGGGGCACAGGCTGAAACGTGGCACTCCTACAGCAGCCAGGGAGCTCTGGCCCTGGCTGCAGAGCTCCTGTCTTGTCCCTCTGCCCCAGACCTGGCTGCGCAGCTTTGGTTCTGTCCCTCCACTCCAGACCTGGCTGCACAGCTCCAGCCTCAAAGCTTTCTACTCTGGTGGAGTTACCACCATGCATGCTCCCTGCTGTTCAGGAGCCATGCACAGCACCAATGCTGGAAGCAGCGTCTAGCTACTTCCGGTATCTTGTGGGAGGAGGAACAGCAGCATATAGCCACTTTTAGCTTCATTTCGAGCCCCCAGGGCTTTCCAGGACATTTCACTACTTCATGGGGACACTGGGACAGGACATTTAAGTTCAGGACTGTCCTGGAAAATCCAGGACATATGGTTGGTGTACTTATACCCCCCTGGTCTGAGCCCCTCACACATCCCAGCCTTTACTCCTGCATCGCCAGCCTAACTCCTATACCTCCCAGGGTCTCCCTCACACCACAGGAGGGCTACGTCTACACTGGCCCCTTTTCCGGAAGGGGCATGTAAATTTCACCAGTCGTCGTAGGGAAATCCGCGGGGGATTTAAATATCCCCCGCGGCATTTAAATAAAAATGTCCGCCGCTTTTTTCCGGCTTTTAAAAAAGCCGGAAAAGAGCGTCTAGACTGGCCCCGATCCTCCGGAAAAAGTGCCCTTTTCCGGAGGGTCTTATTCCTACTTTGAATAAGACCCTCCGGAAAAGGGCACTTTTTCTGGAGGATCGGGGCCAGTCTAGACGCTCTTTTCCGGCTTTTTTAAAAGCCGGAAAAAAGCGGCGGACATTTTTATTTAAATGCCGCGGGGGATATTTAAATCCCCCGCGGATTTCCCTACGACGACTGGTGAAATTTACATGCCCCTTCCGGAAAAGGGGCCAGTGTAGACGTAGCCTAGGGGTACATCTAGAATACATTCTTCTTTTGAAAGGAGATATGCAAATTTGGTGCTAATTTGCATATCTTCTTCTGATTGCTTTTTCAAAACTGAAAGCAGTTTAGGAGGTTTTTTCAAAAGAACCCCCTTTCTTGAAAGAACACTTTTTCCTTAAAGAGTTATGGTGTTCTTTTGAAAAAGGGGAATTCTTTTAAAAAAAAACCCCATGTAAACTGCTTTCACTTTTAAAAAAAATGCTTTTGAAAAAGCAATTGGAAGAAGATATGCAAATTTGGCACTGATTTGCATATCTCCTTTCAAAAAAAGAACATGGTCTAGATGTACCTTAGGTGCGGTGCCTAAAATTGAAGGCTGCTGTAAGCCTCCGAGGCAAGCAAATCCACCTGGATGCACAGGACCCACTCAGTATAAGCAGGAGCTTTGTCACAGTAGGTAATACATGCATAGATCTCATAAGTCACATTCAATAAAGCTTTAACTAACAATCATTTTGATACATTTAGACCCTTATTTTATCTAATACCTACTGAAATAAAGCAACTAAAATAGAAGTGGAGTTAGGTGATTTACTCAGTTGCTGGTGGGTACCTCCACAAATGTTTTCCCTATGCCAAGGGTATGCAAGAGGAGAACACTATATTGTCTCTCTCAAAGATGCTCTGAGCCCTAGTCTACACTAGGGAGTTATTTTGAAATAACAAGCAGAGCATCCACACTACCAAACCTGTTATTTTGAAAGAACTCCTGCTTTCCATGAAGAATAACACTTATTTCAAAATATCATTAGTGTGGATGCTCAGCTGTTGCTACTTTGAAATAATTAGCTTCCAGAGGCCTCTCACAGCTGCCCTTGTGGCAGCTCTGACATTGACCTGACATCTCCAATGCTCCCCTTTTTCTGCAGAGCTTAAAGCAGCAGGCAGAAGGGAATGGGCTTGTGGCATGTGTGGGCATTTCACAGCCCTGTGCCGTACAGCACCCATCTGACCCCAGTGCTCCTTCTGAACCTTCCACAGCTGCCAGCACTCTGACAGCACCTTCAGCTGCCCCTGGCCAGGGACAAAAGAGGGCACCAGCCTGGACTGGTATGGAGATCCTGAACCTCACTGAGGTCTGGGGTGAGAAGACCAACATTCAGGATTTCCACACCAGTAAGAGAAATGCCGACATCTATGGCCAAATGGCAGCCAGCCTGGCCGAAAAGGGGCACATGTGGACCCTTGACCATGTCAGCATGATAAAGGCACTCCAGCAGTCCTACAACAAGGCCAGGGAGCAAAGTGGATGTTCTAAGACAGCTCCTCACATCTGCTGATATTACGAGAAGCTCAATGCCATCCTGGGCAGGCAGGGACTGTTCATTCCCCCACACACATTGTTGAGTCCAGTCAGGACATGCCCAGCATCAGCCTCCATCAGGGTGGGGAGGAGGAGGAGGAGGAGGCCAGTCAGGTCACCATGCCCACCAAGCAGGAGCTGGGCCTCACCCTGGAACCAGTCCCCTCCTCCCAGGATGCCTCTCAGGCCTTGGATGATCCTGGCAAAGGCACTTAAGGTGAGTTCTATAAACTTTCCCTATACACATGCAGAGGCAGGGGAGGGGCTGCATGCTTCTTGCTCTGCCTACCTGGCCCGGGGGTCGTACAACAGCCTGTGCACATGGAGCGCAGTCCAGAGCACTCAGCTCCATGATGCTCTCACACAGAAACCCCTCACTCCTTCTCAAAAGGTTCCTAGAGATGCCTGCTTTATTCCAGCCTCTGTGCTGGGACACCTTCCCATGACACTTCCCCCCACACTAGGAGGATAGTCTCCCCCTTGCTCTCACATAGTTTGTGGAACCACCACATAGGGGATGTTGCACTCACTCATGTCCAGGCAGGTGAGGATACTCCTGAACCTCCTCTTTAGGCAGCCGAAGGCACACTCCACAACAATGCGGTATCAGCTGAGCCTGGCATTGAAGCTCTCATTGGTGGGGTCCAGGCCGCCCATGTAGGGCTTCATCAGCCAGGAGAGCAAGTGTCAACAAGGATGCACATGGGCATGTCCATGTCCCTGACCCTGATGGTGCAGTTAGGGAATTAAGTGCTGGTGTGCATCTTCTGGGACAGGCAGGAGTTCTGGAAAATGTGGGTATTATGCGCCTTCTCCGACCAGCTAACATTAATGTCCATGAAGCATCCCTTGTGGTCCACCAGGGCATGCAGCACCATAGAGAAGTATCCCTTTTTGTTTATATAGTCCGCGGCACGGCGGTTGGGAGCCAGGATGGGGATGTGTCTATGGCCCCCCTGCAGGTGGGGAAGCCCATGGCGGCAAAGACATCCACAATGGGGTTGATGTTGCCCAGAGTGAAGAACCTGTGCAGCAATATGGTGATGGCCTTGACCACCTGAATGAGCATGGCCCCATGCCAAACTGGTTCCTGATACAGCAGTAGCTGTTCGGCTACTTCCAGAGGGCAATGGTGATGCGCTTCTGCACGGGGATGGTGGGTTGCAGTCAGGTGTCCTGTCATCTAAGGGAAGGGGAGAGCCACTTGCAGAGCTCCAGGAAGGTGGCCTTCTGCATGTGGAAGTTCTGGAGCCACTGCTGATCATCTCATCACTGCAGGATGATGCTATCCCACAAGTAGGAACTGGTATCCCTCTGCGAGAAGCAGTGTTCCACGGTGTCCAGGGGATTGAGGATCATTTGCTGCGGAAGAAGCACCAGGACCTGGGTGAAGTGGTCCTCCGGTTGGGGCTGGTCATTGTCCTGCTGGAGCAGCACATGGGAAGTCTGCATGAACTATGCCATGGGGTGCAGCATGAGGCCCGTAAGCCTGGCACTGCTTTGCAGCAGCTCCGGCTCCATGATGTGAGTGCTGTGGTGTCTGCAAGGGCTACCAGAGCACATGGTCTGAGTTTGGTGTCCCATGAGGGGGTAGGCACTGAAGTGGCATGTGAGATGCAGCTGTAGAGAGGAGCCCTTGTAAGCACGTGTCTCAGCTAGCCTCAGCAAGCAGCCACAGGAAGTGTCCACCCTCCTGGTGTCCTCCCCAGAATGCTTCCGGGGGGCTTTAAATCCGACGCAGGTTGCAATCAGTGTGGACGTGCTATTTTGAAATAATTCTGAGCTATTTCAATGCTGCTTTGTTGCACTATTTGAAAAATTATTATTTTGGGAGTTTTATTTCAAAATAAGTTATTTTGAAATACTTTCCTAATGGAGACATACCCTAAATGTAATGCTTCTAGAGTGACCTATAAGCCTCCAGTCATCAATGACTGATGTTGTCTCTTTCCTAGGATAAGTATGATGCAAAGTTGCAAAAATATTCACCATACTTTGGGGATGTCAGCTTCACAGTGACTGGAGGTAGGCCAAAGTTGTTCACACAGATTTGGTTATCTCCATTATAAATCTTTATAGTTTAATTTGTTATCTTGCCTCTAGGTGGTGTTCATGTCTGAGTATTCTGGTATAACTGTAGTGTAAGTTTAATTCAATAATCACATAGGACATTGTGAGTAATAATTTCAATCAGATGGTATCAGTTAACAATTCGCTGCCTCTACACTGACTCTTGGGTTGGAAAGAAGTCTCCCATTACTACTCTGGCAGCAGTGCCACTCCACAGGTAGTAGCAACAGAATGGGAGCATTGGTATAGACAGGGCATAGGTATATTTACCACTATGTCATCTAACCCACCTCTGAGCAATGTTAGATGGACACAAAGGTAAACACAGCTATGTTCTATCTCTAGTAGCATTAGAACTAGTGTGTAGTTGCATTGATGCTAGAACAGCAATGGAGATTTCTCTATAGTCAGGGCCGCTGAGTGCTTCCACTATGTGAACAGAAACAAAATACAACTCTGGTGCTTTCCTGCATAGGGTGTGTGTCACACTTCTGCAGAATATTTCATACTTCAAAGGAAGGCCACTGCATTCCACTGATGTAAAGAAGTTATGCTAGAAAACACAAGGAAGGGAAAAATGGCCACACCAAGTTCTGTGTATGATCTGTCCTCTCTTCACTTGTCTTGTTTGTATCTTTGAATTTTAAGCCTTTTGATAATAGAATCTGTGATCTGTCTGCTCTAAACACCTACTGCCAGTATAATCAGGAAGGTGCTACAGGCAAGGCATTTTCCATGATGTATCTCTAACTCTCAAATGTGATTTCCTTCTTGATACAACAGTCTGAGCCTCTTGACTAGTGGGACTCCCTACAAGCTTTATCTGTTTTTAAAAGTTTCCCAAAAAGGGGTGAACTAGGAATTTGCAGGGTGGGTTTAAAGAGCTATTTGTATTTACAAATCCAAAGACGAGAGTTCTGTGGTTTGATTTACACTGTATGATCAATTTATGTTTCAATGTACATCAGCTTCAAGGCAAAAGACTTTAAAAATCTAACTACATGTTACACAGAAGGTTGGGCAGTCACCCCGCCCCCATCGGCTACTGGGTGTGTCAGCTAGCTCCCATTCAGATTAAAAAAGTAACAATTAAATGCCCCTTTGATAAGTGATAGTGGAAACAATGTAAAACCACCATCCAAGGACTTGACTGCATGCCAGCCTTGGCAGTGGCTGGGGCATTTGGTTCCCTGGGTTTCTCATGGGTCCGATAAATGTAGGAGTAGGAGATTGGCTTGATTACAGCTGTGTGTTTGTGTGGGAGAGAAGCAGCAGAAACACCAGAGAAGCTGACAGGAGTAGGAGATTGATTTGATTACAGTTGAGTGTCTGTGTGGGAGAGAAGCAGCAGAAATTCCAGAGAAGCTGATACAGAACCAGCAGAAAGTCAAGGGCATATAGCTGGAGATGCACTTGCAGCATGACCCTGAGAAAAGTGTGAGTACTTTTGAGTAAAGTACTGTCTGGAAAGAGGCTTGGGAATGTGAGCAAAGAAATTTTCTTTTCCTGTTTGATTCCTACTGTGTTGAGGGAAACAGAACTATCTATTCATTCTTTGTAAACAAACAGAATTGTATTAAAAAATCTGACTCTGTCATCAATTTAGCCTCCTAATGGAAATAACCACAAGGCCCTGTTCAAAAGGAGTAACAATATTGTAAGTGAAATGCAAGCCCCATTCAAGCCAATGGGAGTTTTGCTATTGATTTCAGTATGGTCCAGATTTCACACACAGCAATCTAGGTTTTCATAGACAGTATCAGTGAAAATGCTTAATATATCATAAATGAATAGTCTAATTTAATTGAAAGGAATTCACTAAAATCATTAACTTGGCCTAGAACCTCTATGTGCACTTGATAGTGTATGCAAGTTCTGTGTTCTTTAGTTTATAATTCTGCCCACAGTACCACGGTATTATTAGTGTCACCACGGCCCCAAATTGAGATGATAGTTAAGGGACAGTAAAGCAATTCCATTATCAATCCATTTTTCTAGAGGTTTGTAATTTAGTTGTGGCGAGTTGCTACAACCTGAACTCTAAGTTACATATTCTAGCACTGTATCATTCAACAAAAATTCTATTAAAAAACACTAGGGAGGGGACTGAGTATAAAAGATAAATGGTATTGGAACAGGAGTCTAGGAGCAGAAAATAATTTGTTTGAATCTGACTTAGTTTGGTAGTATCTGAAAGTTGTTCCCATCTAATGGTTGTTCAGTGGCCTGTATAAAATGAGTTAATGGTCTTAGTCCAGGTATCCACATCACAAAAACCACCACAACTTATACCAGTTAAAACCCTTGGTAGCCTTAGCGGGGAGGTAAAGGAACAAATTAGCATAAAGATTATAACAATCTCCTGTCACAGAGCTGGGGGCCCTCCAGATCTGGAATGAGATACATCAGCTGTTTGGGATTGAGGAGTGGTAACTGGCAGCAAGTGGAGAAGCTTGCAATATGGCTACCTACACAGTAATTACTATGCACAGATAAAAAGAGGACTTTGGACTCCAAGGCTGTTAGTCATTTTGGCCTCTTTCAGGAGAACTAAATTAATTTAAACATTAAAACAAGAAAAACAATTCTCCTCCCTCCATTTTAAATGATACATACCTTCAGATTACACGATGGAATTTATTTGTACTTTGATGCATGAAAAGCCAGTCCTATATAGTTCCACACTATGAGAGGGCTTTATGTCTCAGCCAGAAGAGCAAGGGAATTCCTAAATTAAGCTACCCACTATCCTTAATGCTTTATTGAGCCAAGCATAATGTAACATGTTACACTCATCCACGTGCTGTCAGATTCTCTGAGTAACATTACTCGGGTAACCTCTGCTTTGAAGTTTCTACTCTGGCTGGATTAAACCAAAGGTGAATTTCACAGGCTAATTTATTATAGCTGACACCAAGAAAGCAGCTATTTTGGTTGAAACTTTACCTCAACTGAGGTCAATAGAAAAACTCCAATTATTTCAATGAGGCCAGGATTTCACCCTTTGTTACGCTGTATGGCATACATATGCTGGGAACAGCATATAGTGTTCATATAGAGACTATTCTTAGCCGATGACTGTAATGCTAAGGGTCTATTTTCATGCTATGCAAGTGTAGGATCACATATGTGCCACTCCTGCAGTATATTTTCCATAATTTTAAGATATCTAGAACTAAGTGGACTGAGCTACCTTTCAGATTATAGATTTGCTTTTACATTGTCCAACTACAGCAAAAGTGGGCAATAATTTTTGATGGGGGGGCCACTCCAAGATTCTGGTAAGTGATCAGGAGCTGCATTTTTCTATAGCGTGGGTGTGGGGTCTGGGTTGGAGGTTGGGTACAGAAGGGAACTGGGGAGCAGAAGAGTGTGAGGTTTGATAGGGAGTGGTGGGGCAGAGCCTAGGAGTGTAGGCTCAGGGAGGGGGTATGAGTGCAGGAGAGATTCTGTTCTGGGGGAGGGATATAAGAGGGAGTGCAGAGCCTGGGAGGGAGCTGTGACCTGGGGGAGGAGGGAATACAGAAAGTTTGGGTGGTGATCTGGGTCAGGGAGTTAGGGAGAAGGAAGAGCTGGGGAGCCACTAACCTAGGTGGCTCCTGGCCAGCAGTCCTGCAGGACTCCTAGGCAGGCTTCCTGCCACAGTCCCAGGTTGCTCAAAACTGCTGGCTGCTCCCTGTGGCACTCTGCTCTGGGGAAAGAAGGGGAATTTGCGTGGTACTCAACCCACAGCACCATTTCTCAGCTCCTATTGGCCAGTTTCTGTGGAGAGATTGTGCTGTGAGTGGCGGGGCAGCACACAAAGTTTCCTCCTCCCCCAGAGCAGAGAGCCATAGGGAGCAGCCAGCTGCTTAAAGCTGCAAGGGGCTGCTATGTGCCTGAGGGCTCCAGCAGAACTTGCTCACCCTGAACAGGAGCATGATGTTGTATGTGATGACAATTTTCATTTCTCTTTCTCTCCC
Organism: Pelodiscus sinensis; assembly: GCF_049634645.1. Taxonomy (NCBI): domain Eukaryota; kingdom Metazoa; phylum Chordata; order Testudines; family Trionychidae; genus Pelodiscus; species Pelodiscus sinensis. Next base: position 17,289,722 of record NC_134723.1, read on the forward strand.
TAAAAATATTTTTCCTGCGGGATGACAGAGTGATGTCTCCCCCCTTCCCTTTCCCCAGTGCTCGGAGGGAGCGAGGGAGGGGACCCAGGGCTGCTGCCTCCCCTGGTGGCTGGGGCGAGAGCGTTGGGGATGGCGAGGCCTTGGCCTGTACCCCTCTTCCGGTGACTGGGGGGAGAGAGCTGGGCCTGGTGTGGTCTCGGCTCTCCCTGGTGGCCAGGGGCAGGGAGCCAGGGATAGCGTGGCCTCGGCCCTCACCAACATTTAAGCTTCTATAATGTCAGTCACCATCACCTCTTTAGTCAATGTTTTATCTTTAATCAATCACAGTAATTGATAAACATGTAATCATGATAACATTTATTTAGTCATTTACATTGATTTACTGGGCCTCACTTACACTCTAGGTCCATGGTGTCCAACCAGTTCTGAAGCAGTAGCCACTATAGCGAATTAGCCACATTATTCTGAAAATGTAAATCTAGTGGCTATTGCTATAGTGAACTAGCCACACTCAACCGACCAAATAGCCATATCTGGCTAGTGGCTAGTGTGTTGGACACCACAGCTCTAGGTTTTATATAAAAGAGGCTTTTCAATATGTTTATAAATCAGAGTGACCAAACAAGGGTTGTAACAATTGATCTTAATAAAGAAAGACTGCTCAAAACTTTCCAGCTGCAAACAATATTTTCCCAAATTGCCCAATTAATCGGCCCTTTCCTCAGAAAGGGCCTAGAAAGGCAGGCTACGTCTACATTGGCCCCTTTTCCGGAAGGGGCATGTTAATTTCAGCGATCGTAATAGGGAAATCCGCGGGGGATTTAAATATCCCCCGCGGCATTTAAATAAAAATGTCCGCCGCTTTTTTCCGGCTTTTAGAAAAGCCGGAAAAGAGCGTCTACACTGGCCCCGATCCTCCGGAAAAAGCGCCCTTTTCCGGAGGATCTTATTCCTACTTCAAAGGAATAAGAATAAGATCCTCTGGAAAAGGAATAAGATCCTCTGGAAAAGGGCGCTTTTTCCGGAGGATCGGGGCCAGTGTAGACGCTCTTTTCCGGCTTTTCTAAAAGCCGGAAAAAAGCGGCGGACATTTTTATTTAAATGCCGCGGGGGATATTTAAATCCCCCGCGGATTTCCCTATTACGATCGCTGAAATTAACATGCCCCTTCCGGAAAAGGGGCCAATGTAGACGAGCCCGTAATGTTCAGAAGTTCAATAAATGTGTTAATGGAGAATTAATATTAAGGGCAAGAATACAGCTCACCATGGGCCTTATCTAGTGCCTGCTGAAGTCAATGGAAACCCATCCATCCATTTATTTCAATGGGTGTTGGATCAGGCTCCAAGATATTTTGAAAATATCTGCTGCCTAATAAACATTTAACAGATACAGGGCCAGAATCTCCACTGGGATTACCTGTTTACATAATACAAGCTTTGTTCTTCATGAGAAACCATTTATCCGAAACTGGTGGGATTATACTCACACCCATTTCTTTTGTGACAAAAAACTTGGCAATGACTAGGCAACTGGTGTGCTGTGATCTCTTACTTACCTTGCTGATTGGTACTGACATATGATGTTCTTACACTTCCCCTGCTTGTTGCACCTACCTTTTGTCTCTTTTATACATGGATTGAAATGCCATCTATTTGTTTTGTGTATATACAGCACTTAGCAGGGTGGAGATTTGGTACATGGCAGGAGTTTCTAAGTGCTTCAGTAACACAAGTAATAAATAAATAAATCATAATAAATCACTTGGCACAGCAACCAAAAAACTGCCAGTAAGAAAACCTCAAAGGTGTCATATCTTGTAAGAGGTCATGTGAGTTCTGACATTTTGGGTCTCACCTCATTGTTTACTTTCAACATTGCTCTCTATTCATTGCTTTTTACTCTCCATTTTATTACTAGCATTGCTAGGAAGGAAAATTCCTATTCTCTCACACACCTCCTATTTGAAGTACACAAAATAAGGGCTATTTTTAGTTCATTCAACAAATATATATGCAGGCTACAGCAGCATCTACTACCTTGAGCCAGATTTTTATTTGTCTTCTGTTCAGATGTATAATATTCCCCACTAAATATGAGCCTCTACTGCCATAGCAGACTGTGGATGGGGTCACTTTCTTTCCTTTCCTCATTCTATACAGTCAGATGGCATGCGTAGGAATTTGTGAAATATTTATTTGTGTTTCATAGTGTGGCAGGGTCAGGCCAGGGAGCTGCTGCAGAGAGGGAATAAGGCAGCCCCAAAGGGTAAAAAACCCTGTAAGTAGAAGCAGAGAGCTGCAGGCCAATTAGATGCAGCTAGGAGGGAGCTGACTCAGGCAGATTGGGGCCAGCTGACACCTCTGCTGGCTGACTGAGGGCCTTTAAAAGCCTCAGCAGCTGGAAGCTGGGTGTGAGAGGATGAAAGGGAGGTGGTGGAGAGACAGAGGTTTGAGAGAACCATCTGCAACAGCATTAGGTGGAGGCAGCTAGGGAGGGAGTCTGAGGAGGTGTGGCTGGGTTCCCTACCACAGAGACCTGCTGCAAACCCCAAACTCTGGGGTTAGGAGTGAGAGACCAGCCCAGTGGTGGCCTGAGTAAGAGGGGCCCTTGCCACACATGGTGTCAGGAGTGGGATAATTGGCTGAGAGGCCTCACAGTGAGTCTAAATCCGGTCAAGGTAACCCCCTGTAAAAAGAGAAGTACATTTGGAGGACCTGGTGAAGGCGCTGGTGCAGGCCACGGCTGCCTAACAGGAGGCTACCCGGGTGCAAGCGGCCGCCCAGCAGGAGTCGGCACGGCTCCAGCAAGAAACCAACCAGTTGTTAATGGGCCAGGTAGCCCAGGACAGGGCCACCCTGCAGGAGATGGTGAACCAGCTGAAAGCCCTGGCAGTCCAGGTATGTGGTCAAGATGGGGCCTGACCGTTATGGGCCAATTACTACTTACAAAAAATGACAGGAGATGATGATGTGGAGGCCTATGTGTTTGCCTTTGAAAGGACAGCTTTGTGGGAGGCCTGGCCTCAAGCCCAGTGGACCAGTATTTTAGCCCTTTTTCTGAGCAGGGAGGCCCAGAAGGCGTACCTCGACATGGCAGAGGAAGCTGCATCCAGCTACCCTCAGTTGAAAGCTGAGATCCTGGCACAGGCGGGGGTCACAGTTGTGGTGAGAGCCTAGAGATTCCACAAGTGGAAATATCGAGATGACCGAGCACCCAGAACTCAATTGTTTGATCTGGTCCATCTGACCCAGAGGTGGCTGCGGCCCAATATCCGCAGCCCCAAGAAGATTATCAAGATGATCGTCCTCGACAGGTATATGAGAGGGTTACCTCCAGACCTTCGGGAGTGGGTTGGCCAGAATGACCTTGCAACATTTGATGAGCTGGTGGCTCCTGTGGCGTGATGGTTGGCTGCTAAGGAACTTTCCTGGGGTCGAGGTGCATTGGAACAGGAGGTCCCCTTCGCCCCAAGGACCTGTGCCACTGAAACTCGAGCGCAGGCAGAGAGAAAGCAGGTGGAAGATCGACCAGAGCTTGCAAAGGTACTTGGGGGCTAGGCTGGAGAGGGCCAGGGGGCAAGTCCCCACAGCCCCGGTTATAGGTGTTATGCCTGTGGGGAGATAAGGCATATAGTGGCTCAGTGCCCCAACTTAGAAGAGCCTATGCAGTGTGACATGGGGAACCTTGTAGGTGTAACAATGGGCCCCCATCAGTATACCCGGTCCATGGAAATGAACAGGGTGGAAACCACTGCACTAGTAGATTCCGGGAGTGCAGTTACGTTGGTCTCAGGGAAGCTAGTAGGGCAGGGCCAGCTGACCTAAACCAAACGCACTGGAATATCATGTCATAGGGCGAGACTTCCCCGGGTTTAATGAACTGCTGCCACGGGACTGGGTGGAAGAGGATAGCTCCCTCCAGGCCTTCCATGAATTTTCCCAGGATCTGTTCTGGGTGCCCAGGGAACCCCAGAAGACCCGGCGGGAGAGGAGGGCAGCTAAAAAGTTGAGGACAAAGGTTTTGGCCCAAAATCAGAAGCAGGCGCTGGCAGCGGGGGAAAGCCTACCCACAGGGCCGGCCTTAAGCCGATTCGACCGATTTGGCCGAATCGGGCACTGCTCCTAAGTCGGCTGCTCCCGCTTGCCTGCGCACGCTGCCGGCTGCTGCTGCCATGCACGGGCATTTGCAGGTGGGCGGGGAGATGCCCAGGCATGATGTGACATCATCATGGCCTGGGATTTTTAAAACTGAAAACTGCAGGTGGCTTGGATTCGGACTTGTAGAAGGCAGAAGGTAAGGGCAGAAGGTAAGGGAGGGGGAAAACTATGGGAGAGGGGTGGGAGGCGCAGTCAGCTCTCAGCCACCTGCAGCCCAGGGAATGGCGACTCACCCTGAGCATGTGCAGCCGGGGCGCAGAGCAGCTCCGCGGGGAGTGGTCAAAGCAGGCGGGGTTGCACTTCCCCCACGGGGCCCCAGGCCACTTGCAGAGGCGGGCCCAGCCCAGCCCCTAGTTGCCGTCTCTTACCTGAGGGGCTCCAGCACCAGGCTCTGGAGGCTGAGGCCACGCGCGGAACCGGCTGCTAGCACGGCCACCACCTGTGGCAGCTTGAGCAGCAGCAGCGTACTCCAGCCTCCAGCTGGCCAGGTCAGCGCCAGCCGTGCTTCCTTTGCACGTGCTGCCCGGCCCGGCGTGGCCCGTCTCTTCTGCTGGCAGCCGCGGGGCTGGCCCAAGCTCAGCTGCATGGGGAGGCAGGCTGTGCAAACCCGGAACGGGAGCGCTGGGGAGGGGCGGGGGACACTGGTGGTGGGGAACTTTGGCTCCCAGCCCAACAGGGATGATGTGGGGGGAGGGGCTGTGCTGGCCCCAGCACAGGTGTGCATGGGAGCTTGCAGGGGGGGGGGGGGAAGAGAGGAGTGGGAGAGGAAGGGACTTGTGGAGGGGGGAAGGGGTGGGAGAGGCTTGACTGCTTCAGTCCCGTTGATGGGCCTCAGCCTTTCCTTCCACTCCCCTGCTTTGCAATGGGGCTGTAGACTCTGGGGGAGAGGGATGGAGGCAGGCAGAGGTGTCTCCCTGCAGCAGATGTAGACACGTCTCTGTAGGTTGCAGGCATCAATTGCCAGATCCTTGCTTGGAGGGATTTCCCTGCTGATCCTCTCCTAAGGCTTTCAATTAGCCAAGGGATTGTAGGTCGCAGGCATCCACCGCTGTCTCCTATTCTGTAAAATATACCCCTTTTGTGTATGGGAACTTTCTATAGATATGTAACACCAGGCCGAATTTGGCTTCTGTAGGGGGCTAGGCTTTGATGAATTGCTTAGGCTCCACAGCAATTGCTTACTTAAGTCTCTCGGGTAACAGCTTAACAACTTGATATTTATAATATATGGCGCAATGTATCGAAACGTGTGTGTGTGGGGGGGGGGGGTAGGTTTTTTTTTCTTTGCTCAACAAAAAATCTTGGGTGGTGGTGGGCCCTGCCAAAACTGTTCGAATTGGGCCCTGCACTTCTTAAAGCTGGCCCTGCCTACTCAACTACTAGGGCAGAAACCTCAGGACACGATGAGCTTGAGGCAGGACCCAACTCATCAGGAGAGGAAACTGAAGTAGGCTCCCTGGAGCTTGAACAGGTTGGATCCCCAAGTGAGACTTTTCGGTAGGATCAAGCCAATGACCCAATATATCAAAATGTCGGTAAGGATGTGGTTGAAGTTAATGGGGTCCCAGTGGAGGGAAGGAACAAACGCACTGGGCCCTACTATATAATTAAAGGGGATCTACTATATAGAGTAGCTTGTACACGGGACCAAGAGGTGGAACAACTCTTGGTACTTCAAAAGCATGAGAGGGCAGTACTGGAATTAGCACACAGTCATTTATTTGGAGGACATCTCAGGTGGATAAGACCCTGGACCGCATTCTCTGGAGGTTCTTTTGGCCAGGGGTATATGTGGAAGTCCACAGATATTGTGCTTCTAGCCTTGAGTGTCAATTACATGGGCCCCACTAGTACCCCATCCATCACTGAAGTCCCCTTTGAGCGAATTTCTATCGATATAATAGGCCCATTAGAGAAGTCTGCACGGGGCCATCAGAGTATTCTAGTTGTGGTGGACTATGCCACCCAGTACCCAGAGGCGGTGCCCCTACGCAATACCCTGTCCAAGACAATTGCTAGGGAACTAATTCAATTTTTTTTTCTAGGATAGGGATACCCAAAGATATTCTAACGGACCAAGGGACACCCTTTGTGTCCAAGCTTATGAAGGACTTATGTACCATGCGCCGCATACATGCCCTGAGGACATCAGTTTATCATACCCAAACAGACGGTCCTGTTGAACAGTTTAATAGGACCCTGAAAAACATGCTCAGAAAGTGGTAAGCCAGGATGGCAAAGATTGGGATACGCTGCTGCCATACCTCATGTTCACAGTAAGGGAAGTTCCCCAAGCTTCTACTGGCTTCTCCCCATTTGAGCTTTTATATGGCTGTAACCCACGGGGCATACTGGACCTTGCCAAGGAGGTCTGGGAGGAACAACCCAACCAGATAAGGGACAGGATAGCCAGTCACCCCCCATAGTGTGGGAACATTTAGAAAAGGCGCAGGAGGCCCAAAAAGCCTATTACAACAGGTGAGCAACAACCCGGAAGTTCCAGGTGGGAGACTGGGTGATGGTGCTAGTGCCAACAGCAGAAAGTAAGCTCCTAGCCAAGTGGAACAACAGTGAAGCAACAGAAGCAGTTGGAGAGGTAAACTATAAGGTTCACCAGCCTGACCAGCGAAAGCCTGAGCAAATATATCACATCAACCTGTTGAAACCCTGGCAAGACAGAGAAGTGTTATTGGTTGCTTTGAGGTCACCACCCCAAGGGGAAAGCCCACAAAGGCAGGTGGGAATATCTCCCAAGCTGACTCCGGATCAAAAGGCAGAAGTAGCTGACGTGATTGAGCGAAGCCATGATGTGTTTGACAGAACCTGGTAGAACTAAGAAGATTTACCATGACATCACAGATCCTGGGCTGAAGGTAAACATTAAGCCATACTGGATACCCGAGGCAAAACAAAGGGAGATCTGAGCTGAAGTTGAGAGAGTGCTGAAACTTGGAATAACTGAAGAGTCGCATAGCCAATGATCTAGTCCTATTGTTATAGTGTCCAAGGTGAATGGAAGCCTTTGGTTTTGCAATGACTTCAGAAAGTTAAATGGGGTATCCAAGTTCGACGCCTATCCTATGCCACGGGTAGATGAACTCATTGACCCAACTGGGCAAGGCCCGATTTCTATCCACCTTTGACTTGACCAAGGGCTACTGGCAGATCCCTCTATCACCAGGAGCCAAGGAAAAGACAGCCTTTTAAACTCCAGAGGGTCTCTTTCAGTATATGGTCCTCCCTTTTGGCTTGCATGGGGCTCCTGCAACGTTCCAAAGGCTTATGGACAAGCTATTGTGGCCACATGCCAAGTACATGGCTGTCTATTTGGACCATGTTGTTGTCCAGAGTCCTGACTGGGACACACACTTTAAGAAAGTAAAGGCGGTGTTGGAGACTCTAAAGAAAGCGGGACTTACGGCGAACCCTGCAAAGTGTACAATTGGGCTGGCCAAGGCCAAGTATCTCAGGTATATTATGGAAAGGGGTGTAGTGAGGCTCCAACTCAACAAAGTGGATGCGATACAAAAGTGGCTCTGACCAATCTGAAAGAAACAGGTCAGGGCATTCTTGGGATTGGTTGTATATTACCATAGATTCATTCCCAACTTCGTTTCCAGGGCCTGCCCTTTGACCGACCTGACTAGAGCTTGTGGTCCTGACACTGTAAAATGGACCACAGCAGAAGAAGAAGCTTTTAAATCAAGACGGCCCTCTGCAGTGATCCAGTTCTCATAGCCCCAGATTTTAAGAAGGAGTTTATCCTGCAGACCGATGCCTCAGAAGTAAGGCTAGGGGCCGTATTGTACAAATGGTTGAGGAAGCGGAGCACCCACTCCTGACACCTCTGCTGGCTGACTGAGGGCCTTTAAAAGCCTCAGCAGTTGGAAGCTGGGTGTGAGAGGACGGAAGGGAGGTGGTGGAGAGAGAAAGAGGTTTGAGAGAATAGTCTGCAACAGCATTAGGTGGAGGCAGCTAGGGAGGGAGTCTGAGGAGGTGTGGCTGGGCTCCCTACCACAGAGACCTGCTGCGAACCCCAAACTCTGGGGTTAGGAGTGAGAGACCAGCCCAGTGGTGGCCCGGGTAAGAGCGGCCCTTGCCACAATGGTCACACACGGTATTACCAACTTCTTCTGTTTTAAATAAGATTTAGATGGTTGGAAATAACAGAAAAATCCTCAGACAGCTGTTGAATGTTTTTTTTTTTCTTCCTGTCCATTCTTTCTGTTGCAGGATTCAGGCAGTGTCTCTTGTAATGACACACAACCTCTTGCTTGGCATCTAGAAGTAACATGAGTTTTGGGCACCTTATACAGTATGTATGTAACTTAGCTATGCCAACAAGACACATCTGTTGGTTATGCAGTGTTATTTTTTTAAGGACTCTGTACTGACCTGCATGAGGAACTGTTCCTTTAGAGGAGTGATATGAGATGGATGCATGGATGAACACTTCTTCAGTTCTATGAATAATTCTGTGGTTTACATCTTCAAAGTACAGGCAGTCCCCGGGTTACATACAAGATAGGGACTGTAGGTTTGTTCTTAAGTTGAATCTGTATGTAAGTCGGAACTGGCGTCCAGATTCAGCCGCTGCTGAAACTGATCAGTTTCAACAGTGGCTGAATCGGGACGCCAGTTCTGACTTACATACAGATTCAACTTAAGAACCCCAGGCATCCCCAAGTCAGCTGCTGCTGAAACTGATCAGCGGCTGATTCCAGGAAGCCCGGGGCAGGGGCTTCCTGTAGTCAGCCACTGGTCAGTTTCAGCAGCGGCTGACTTGGGGACGCCTGGGGCAGAGCAGCTGGGGTGCTGCTGGGTTGGTCCAGTAGCGCCCAGAGCAGCGCTACGGGACCAACTGGCAGCGCCCCAGCTGCTGTACCACAGGCGTCTGGAGCAAAGCCGCGGAGCACGGGGGCAGCGGGACAGCCCAGACGCGCCGTGGCTGTCCTGCTGCCCTCGGGCTCCGCGGCTTTGCTCTGCTTTGCTCCCCGTCCCCTGGTCTACAGACCAGGGGGACGGGGAGCAAAGTGGCGGAACACGTGGGCAGCGGACAGCCCAGAGCAAAGCCCCGGAGCACGCGGGCAGCGGACAGCCAGACGTAAGTCGGATCCGCGTAACTCGGGGACTGCCTGTATTATTTAATGAATAAACCTAGAGTAGGGATTCTCACACTGCTGCTGGTATGGCGTTGCTTTCAGAATTGATCACTGAGCTAACAGCCGCTGCTCTCCAGCAGTTCAGCTCTGAGGGCAGCACAGAAATAAGGGAGGCAATATCACGATTCCTTCCCCCCCTCCCCCCCAAAAAATAACCTGCCTCTGGTGGGGAAGTGGGACAATGCGATCTTTCACACAAAGAACAAATATTGAATAAGGATGTTAGATATTGGGTAACTGAATAGTTGAGTAACCAAATTCATTCTTATCAGTTACTCAAATATTCTATAGTCCTTGGGAGTGGGACTGGCAACCAGTGCACTTTGGCTCCACTCCTGGGGAGCCCCCTACCACTCCATGCTGCTACCTCTGTATTAAGGATGGCAGGAGGCTCCCGGGGTGTAGTGTATCAGATAAAGTAGTGTGGGGTGGCAGCATCCCCTATACACTCTGCCTCCCACAGAGCAGCCTTAGTCCTCAGCGAGCCTGGGCCTGCCATGGACAGAGGCTGCTCCAGCGGCAGCCCCTGTCTGTACAGGGGTCCGAGCTCCCCACAGACAGAGGCTGCTCCATCTCCCTTGTCTGTGGGGAACTCAGACCTCCCTGCGGACAGGGGCTGCTGCCAAGGACCTGCCTCTGTCTGCAGCAGGCCCAGGCTCGCTGGGGACTGAGGCTGCTCTGTGGGAGGTGGAGCAGCCTCTGTCCACAGGGAGCTTGGGCCTGCCACTTAGAGGCAGCCTCCACCCCACACTATTGCCTCTGACAGAGGCAACAGTGGGGGAAAGGGCAAGCAGCATCGCAGAGCCAGCTCCCCGCAGCACCAGCTCCTACTCCCCACCCCCTCTTGCTGCCTCTGATACGGGGCGGAGGAGGAAATGTGTATAGTGTTCAAGATTAACCAATAAACCTAGGCTTATTGGTTAATTGTATATAGTCAACTACATGTTATCCTTAGTACTGAAAGCAACTGTTTATTAGTGAGAATGTGACAGTGAGATTTGGATCACAGGACTTGTCTCTTCACTACACACACACACACACACACACACACACACACACACACACACACACACACTACACACACACACACACACACACACACACACACACACACACACACACACACACACACACTGTCTCTCTCTCTGTCTCTGTCTCCAGGCATGTTAGATGCCCTGCACTCATCTGGGTATCCTGATGCAGCTTTCATTTGTGTTTCCCTCACTAACATTAGTACTTCACCCACAGAGACTGTGTGTCTTATTGGCCAAATTCTTTGGTCAATAACTACTCTTATAAAGAATAGTGATAGAAATGTAGCCGTGTTAGTCTGGGGTAGTTGAAGCAAAATGCAGGACAATGTAGCACTTTAAAGACTAACAAGATGGTTTATTAGATGATGAGCTTTCGTGGGCCAGACCCACTTCCTCAGATCAAATAGTGGAAGAAAGTAGTCACAACCATATATACCAAAGGATACAATTTAAAAAAATGAACAAATATGAAAAGGACAAATCACATTGCAGAACAGGAGGGGGATGCGGGGGGGGGGGGGGGGGAAGGAAGGAAGGTAAGTGTCTGTGAATTGATGATATTAGAGGTAGGGAGAGTGGGATGTTTGTGAGTTAATGGTATTAGAGGTGATAATTGGGGAAACTGTCTTGGTAATGGGTGAGATAGTTCAAATGTTTGTTAAGTCCTTGTTGGCAAGTGTCGAATTTTAACATGAATGACAGTTCAGAGGATTCCCTTTCAAGTGCAGATGTAAAAGGTCTTATAAAGACTTATTTTCTATTTAACCAGCAGCCTTTCTCAAACTTGTAATCTGTGATCAGTTTCCAGTAACTTTTAAATAAAAGAGAGCGTGCTCTTTCTCCACCTCCTGCCCTGTTCATTCTGGTTTCTGGGAGGAGTCCTGTCTGTATTTTGTCAATGATCACAGCACTTTCTGGCTTCCTGATTTCTTTTCTGGCTTCTTCCAGTATTTCTCTTCCTTTTTATTGGAAAATGTTTATTTAGTCATCTGTTCTCCATCAGCCTTTGTGGCCTATGAGGCATAACACTCAGTTAATTATTTTAGTAATCTCTAATGTTCTTGTCAATGTATTACCCAAGCCAAGTTTCTTTCCTCGGCTGGGCCTGATGGATTTTGTGCTTTAAATAATTTTTGTAATTCAACCCATCTTGTGCAATGTTTCCTTTATTATTTTGCTTTTCTTAATGTTTTTATCCCCATCCCAATCCATAATGACCCTAATCTCACTCAATATTTATGTTTCTGTTGATTACATTATCCCAATATGAGAGAGCTCACAGTAAGTGGAAGTGCAGACAGAGACAAACTACATCAGCAAGTATTGTGACTCAGGGTATGGCTAGACTATTGGAAAAAGATACGCAAAATGCAGAGTGTATTTTGCATAAGAGGTATTTCTGAAATTTGGCCCATCTAGACTGGGCCAAACTTCGAAAAAAAACCCTCTTCAAAAGTCCTCTTCTTCCTCGTAGAATGAAGAATATAGGGGCTTCCGAAAGAGCGTACTTGCTCTTCCGCAAAAAAAGTGGAAGAGCAAATGTGTTCCCTGGATGTGGCTGAGGTTTTTTTGGAATACCAGAGGTATCCTGAAACCCCCTGCAGTCTAGCTGTACCCTCAGTGAGACAAGCTAGCAGGATGAGTTAAGAGCAGCTATACAAGCCTGCACCAGTGCTTATGCTCAGGACCGTGCACTGACGGCTATTGTACTTGCCCCTTGCATGTGTGTATGAGGGAGAAGACATCTTTACCCAACCACCATTTCAACACCCATCTAAGGACCAGTAAAAACCCTGCTCTCTCTATTTTTTTCCTTTTGGGCCCCTGCATCACAGGCTATATTATAATTTTCACTAATTTTTTTTCCTATCAGTTACCCCATCTGCTTATATAAGGGGGCTATTTCAAAATTTTTTGCTGGTGTTCTACAATTGTTGGTGTGTTGGCCTCTATTCTTACAAATTGTTTTATATTAGGGTTGAATGAAAAAAAAATCATAACTTGTTCTTTTGACAGAAAACGCATTTTAAAACTACTACTTTTTTGCAGGAAATGTTTGCATTCTGCAAAGAAATTCAGTTTGTTCAGCTGAAAATTTCCAGGGAAAATACGCTCTTTCTATTTTGTGCAAGCTCTAGTTTACATTCTCTTAGCCAATACTCTTGTGAGCCTATTGATCAGATGTAGAGTAACAGTCCTGTTGGAAATTAATCTATTTAAGAGACAGTCTCAGTGCCACAGGAACTGAAAAATCTTCTACTTGCATTTTTATTTAGTCATATATCCAGGTTCCTACTCTGCTGTTGTGATTCTTGGCCATGAGGATTTATAGTGCTGATATTACTCTAAAGCAGAGCTACTCAACATGCGGCCTGTGGTGTGGTTTGGGTTTACATGGGGCTCAACACAGGGCCTGTGGGTGGGATCCTTTGAACATGGCCTCCACTGGGACCACACTCCACAATGGCAAGGCATCTATCAGGCAAGGTGAGCACTGAAAGACGCAAGGGCATGGACTGGCTGGAACAAATGGATATAGGGTGTCAGCATTTCTAGCCTCCAGGGAGGAGGTGCCAGGAGCGCTGGGGCATTGTGGGAAATGCTGGCTGCTTAGCCTGGTGGGCAGAGCCTGAGAGGTGCTGACTGGCTCACACTGGCCATGTTTGGGTCTAGCACCACGGCTTAAGGCTTAATCTTTTTATTCATGCCCATCAGTGTGAAAGACGCTATTTGCATGTATATGCAACCACACTGAAGTTGTGGCACTCGGCATGTGCTGTGAGTATTACTGCAGCCTCCATGGCTTCCAAAGTTGAGTAGCCCAGCTCTAAAGTAATATCCTATGGTCCTGAGTATATCTACCTGATAGAGAGAACAGAATTTCCTAAATTTATTTCCAAATTCCATATGCCTACAGATATGGTATGATCCCTCTTAAAGTAATGAGAAAAAATTGCATCACATAGTATCCTTCTCTGTTAAATTAGAGGGCTAATAATGCCAACTTCTATTTTCTCAATCTGGTGTGTCCACAGAGTGGTGAAACATTTGGGATACATGTTAGTGCAAAAGACTAAATAAGAAACAATGGGACAATTTGTAGTTCACGTACATAGGGCACAGAACTTCAGATGTTTTTACAAGATAAAGCCTCTTTTTGATAAATGTCAACAGCAATATTCAAAAAAGGACATGTGTAAAGGTACTCCACTTTAGTTTGAGTTCAGAGCCCGGTTTTGAGTGGGATAGCGGTGTTCTACTGGACGGGACAGTATCTCAGACAATTAGAACAACGAGAAGTCCTGTAGCACCTTAGATTAACAGATACATTGGAGCATAAGCTTTTGTGGGCAAAGACCCACTCCATCAGATGCATGCATCTGACAAAGTGGGTCTTTGCCCACGAAAGCTTATGTTCCAATATATCTGTTCGTCTATAAGGTGCCACAGGTCTCCTCGTTCTTGCAGATTCAGACTAACACGGCTAACCCTCTGATACTTGTCAGACAATTAGGATATTTGTATTTGCCATTGTAGAGTCTAAGACATTCACTTATCTTTCTCTAGCTAGCTAAGCAGTTGTACAGCCTCATTTTTTGGGGAGTAATGTTAGTTCTAACCAAGGGGTTAGGTTCGAACTAATGCGTCCTGGTGCGCACTTTCACTTTCGAAACAGCTGTTGATCGGTGTAATGTGCTGGCAAGATCATGCTAATGAAGTATGGGATATTTAAATACCCGCTTCACTGACTATTTTGAATGCCTACATTTGCATCCCTAGTTCGAATTAGGGTGCAAGTGTAGACATACCCTATGAACTTACATTTTCTTGAGGGAGAAGAATCAAAAAAACAACCAACCAACCAAGAAATGCAATTTGTTATTTCAAACATTTTCATTTCTTATCTGGCTATATAGCTGTGCCACTGACCTTAGGTACTACATTTGAAAACATAAGTGCATATGTACATACACCTTAATCTTCATGTTATGCTATCTCCTGTGCTGTGGCAGCTGGACATTAATTAAAGGCCTGGCCCTTGGGCAAGACAAGCGAGGCGGTTGCCTTGGGCCCTGTACATTCAGGGCCCTGCACTGCCTAGCTCCTGGCCCCACCTACCCGGCTGCTCACTCAGGGCCCCGCAATGCCCTGCTCCTGCCCCCGCCCACCTGGCTCAGCCACGCTGCCTTGGGCTCCGCACACTGGCTGGGCCTGGTGGAGTCAAGAGTAATGGGTGTGCTATGGCATGTTGTATGTGTAATAGTAGTGATTAGGTATCTAAAAGCAAGGCAGAAAATAACTGAGGTAAGTCAGAGCTACACTGAACAGTACATAGAGGAGAGGACCCTCCACTCTAGCCAGGATAAAAGGATAATATAGTCACTTATCACTCAGTTCTAAAAAGCCCTTACAACATTGCCATATGGACTGTACTTAGTTTTCTCATAGTATTGTCACATTTCAAAAAAGTAGCCTCTGATTACATCCAGGTGTCTGTGGCACAAGGAGTAATCTCTATTATTGTGTTCTGAACATATCTTTAGATTTCTGAAGTCAAGTTTCCTGCCAATATATTTTTCTTACAACTCTTCTTCCCCCAAACTAACATAAAAGATATGTCTAGACTGCATCCCATTGTCGGCAGAGGGATGCAGATTAGGCAGGTCGACACTGCAAATGAAGCGGGGATTTAAATATCCCATGCATAATTTGCATAAAAATGGCCACTGTTTTTGCCGACTCAGCACTTTGTCGGCAAAAAGAGGCAGTCTAGAGGGGGATCTGTCAAGAAAGAAAGCCTTTTTCGACAGATCCTGTAAGTCTCCTTATTTGCCTAATTTGCATCCCTCTGCCGACAGAGAGATGCAGTCTAGACATACCCAAAAATGAAAGAGCAGCCCTACTGGGTCAGACTAATGGTCTTTCTAGCCCAGTATCCTGTCACTAACAGAAACCAGTGCCAGGCACTTCATAGGGAATGATCAGAACAAGGCAATTTCAAGTGATCCACTCTGTCATCCAGGCCTAACTTCTGGCAATTGGAGACTCCCAGAGCATGGAGGTGTTTCCCAGCCACATTTCTTCACCTACATTAGCATTTCAAAGATGCAAGCACCACAGCTCCATGGTCAACTGGATACCACGTGAAACCAGATGTAACCAATCAGGCAGCAGAAGAAATAATAATAAAGTAAAATACTTTAAAAAAGAAAGCAAGTACTGTGCTATGTCTGTATTTAATCTTAAAGAGCACATCTGGGCTGCCAGCCTCTACCCCACTTCCAATTCCCAGCAGATGCTGGGGCTGCCAGGCCTACGCACCCAGAGACAACACAGGAGGAACATACTGGGATCTATGCAGCTTTCACTTTGCCCCTTACCTGGCTGGTAAGTGGACACATTGTTTTTATCCCACTCTCCCATCACCTATACACACTTGCCTACCAGAGGGAAAGCTTGCAAACTCATGCTGGGTCTGACTTGGTTGCTCAGGTTCTGCTGAATCCTGGTTTGGAGTGTCAGCTGGTATATCTAAAGCCCTAACTGCAGTGTGGTAACCTCAGACCTCATATAAATGAGAAACAGAGTAGAGAAGTACAGTTGCATGGGTCTCAATAAGTATGCATGGTGTAAGGCAGAATCAGGCCCAGAAAGGAGTTGATGTCATTGAAGATATCATGTGAGGTGAGGAATAAAGAAGCATATTTTTTTCTCGCTTTTTTATAACGAAAATTGTACTCGTATTTAGCAATAAAAGAGGATATTGTAACTTCTCACCTGAGATTCAGAGATCTGATCTTCCTCACTTCAGTTCTTCCCTTTCAGTGTTCACCTGGAATATAATGACAAGACAGAACAAAATAAGGGGTAGCAGTATTTTATTCCATTTGCCTTTTGATGTCAGACTCTTTTGAGGTTTTCTACATGAGGAAGGAAAGTGTTGTGCTGCTACTTGGTGCAGTTAGATGGGGCTAGTGCTCCTTAGTTAAGATTTTTATTGGTTAAGCTGAGTATACAAGCTGAACCCCATCAATTAGGGCTCTGGAAAAAGGGTACTTAATGTACAGTGCTTTATGTCATTGCTGTGAAAAAGAAATGCAGAGATTTGGCGGACCCTATCATTGATGCCATGTGACTCTAACAGATGCTATTGTTGCTGTAGCAAGAAGAAAGCCAAGGAAATGATCTAGTTTGCTGTTGCTTTGAATTTAGTTAAAGTTTACTTTTACATAAGAGTGCACTGAAGGTTTTTGGGCATTCTCAGAGGGTAAATAATCAATATCAAAGAAGCTGCATAATTATTGCCTATCAAAAGCTTCAGAGGGGTAGCCAAGTTAGTCTGTAACAAGAAAAACTTAAAAAATAACAAAATAGACTAGTAGGCACCTTAAAGACTAACAAAACATTGAGCTTTTCTGGGCACAACCCACTTCTTCAAATGACATGCCTAACAGCCATGCAAACATGGAATGTAAGCTACAGCTCTTCAGTCCAGCCTGAAGAATAAAGGTACAGGAAACCCCCAAGATGCGACCACCCGAGTTGTGACCCCCTGCACTTACAACCATTTTTGTAAGTGCAGAAAGGTCTGAAAACCCCCAACTTACGTCTTTGGCCTGCATTTATGACAACACACAACACCTATTGTAAATGAGAGTTTGGGTTATGACACCCCCAACTTGCAAAGCTTCCCCAGGAACTGATCGCATCGCAAGTCGGGGGTCCCCTGTATAGGCTGCCAGCCTGGCTACGTCTAGACTGTAAGCTTCTTTCAGAAGAAGCTTTTCCAGAAGAGATCTTCTGAAAAAACTTCTGAAAGAGTGTCCACACTGCCAAAGCACATCGAAAAAGCGATCTGCTTTTTCAAAAGATAGCATCCACACTGAATGGACACTATCTCACATTTAAACTGTGATTACAGTAGACTTCCGATAATCCGGAACCTATGGAACCTAGGTGGTGCCAGATTAGCAGATATGCCAGACTATCAGGAGGTACTATAAGATAGTAATATATATACTGTATACATTATATACTGTATATAAAGTGTTCTTGACTCTTTTTATTGTACATACTGTATACAGTATACTGTAATGTTTTAGTTTTTTTAATCCTTTTTTACCCTTTTTGCTCAGTTCAGCTGCTGCCGCTGTTACCTTGTGACTCATTTTTTTGCCGAAGCTCACTCACTAGGCTCTTGCCATTTTGATGCCGGACTATCAGGAGTGCCAGACTACTGGATGACGGACTATTGGAGTTTTACTGTACTATGGATGGAATGGCCACCAGGGCACCTGTGCTTTTTCCTCTTTCCTTTTCTTCCAAAAGAACTCCCTCTTCCCCATCCACACATGCCTTTTTCTGAAAGAGCTCTTTTGGAAAAATGCTTCTTCCTCATAGAGGATTACCAGTGCTGGAGAAAACATTGTTCTTTCGATTTTCTTTTGAAAGAACATGATTGCAGTGTGGACATAATTGAAGTTTTTTTCAGAAAAACGGCCATTTTTCCAAAAAAAAAAACCCTAACAACTTTGTAGTGTAGACATGCCCTCTGTGAGGTTCATACCTGGCAAAGGGGCTGTGCCTATTACTTGCATTTTACTCTTCAAGCAAGTGATGATTATATAGATTTGTATTGCCAATCAGTGTGAGAATAGGAAGCTAGTCAGGGGAACGGTAATAGTATTAAACATTCCCTCTGCCGAATTTTCATTATGTTCCATTTTGAATTTGCTGTACTGAATATGCTGTACTCTAATAAGTGCAAAGAACAATAACCTTCCCTGTGGGGCCTCTGGCCATGTAGGAGACAGGAATCTCAATGAGTTTCTCCAGGGGGAGATTCCTTCACATTCTCTCATCAGGTCTGTGTAGTTTACTCCCCACACCACCTGTCCAAAATGGGGAGGGGATGGAGTGGTCCTCCAAAACTGACAGATCTCAAAGTTTCTACTTAGGCCAATTACAGGGACACCCCTCACCCCTGCCATTCCTTCTTCAATCCTTGGTAGCATGACTCTTGGAGGAATTGTACCACCAGGGGCTTCCCAAACAACAAGCAATGGCTCACCTTTGGAAATTTCCACATTTGAGAAAGAAAAATAGCTCTCAAATCAGCAAAACACATACAAGTTAACTTTAAGCATGGAAGTCAATAGACCTATTTGTGCTTAAGATTAAATGCGAGTCTATGTGCCTTGCTGAATTTAGGTCTTAAAGGGAATGCCTCTCTATTCATCTTGGATCTGTATATGTCCCCACCCCCACATTGCCATGTCTAAATACCTCACAATCTTCAATGTATTATGCTCACAATACATGGTGAGAGAGGGCATTGTTACCACTATTTTACAGATAGGGAAAACAGACTAAGTGACTAGCCCACAGTGACACAGACAAGTTTGAAACAAAGCAAGGAACCTGCTGGGTTTTAATCTTTAATCATGAAGCCTGCTGGGTTTTAATCTTTTCTGCCTTCAGAAGAAGAGGGGAAAATGTGGTTAGTGATTAGGTAAGTTTATAGTGAATTACCACTGCAAAAAACATTTCTCTAGTGCATCTGGGAAGGGGATCGGGGAAGGTCACCTTATATTGCTTGTCCCAATGAGGAGTTTTGCAATAAAAGTGTAATTTTTGTTCTTTCACCCTTGTTCTTACAACAAAAAGTGAATGAGACTGCACTACTGTGACCACGTTAGGAACACCAAACAGCAGAAACTTGAATAAAGCAGATCTCTTCCAGATTGGTAAAATGGCCATGTCAGAGGAAAGTTTTTGTACTGACAGAACTAGTGAGGAGAGCCATCCATAGTTACTGTGGCGTTGGCATGGAGTAGAGGCAAGTAGATATGAGGTTATTGATGTAAGCATAAGGGAGAGTGATACTAAAGAAGCTGCATGCAGCCCTATGTGTCTGTTTGCTCCTAATCATAGTTGGGCCAGAACTGGAACCACTGATCAACTTATCTGCTCCCAAAACTTTCACAAAATGGGGTCTGGATCTCAATCATCCCTAGGTTTTGTTTCTGCTCATAGCAGGAAACCTGAAACTACCCCTTTAAAAAAAATCACACTAGAAGACCTTAGTTTACTGGGACACTTATGCTGTTCACTGTATTGGCTTTTTGCCCTGAGGCCCCTAGCTCTTTCCCACACTAATGCACACTGGTCAATAAAGTGCACTTACACTGAAATGTGTAAATGAAGGTTCTAGGGTTGCCAGATGGTTTAACCAAAAATACCAAATCCCCCCCCCCAAAAAAAAGAAACCCACCGGGGAAAAATTCTGTTGAGGGGAAAAAAAAAGGGGGAGACCAAAGTTGTTAAGGAAAAAAAAAGGACCCCGAGAGTTATTAAGCAAATAAATAAATAAATAAATAAATAAAAAATACCAAAAGAGCTTGGCCCCTTTAAGAAACACTTTTGAGGCTTTTTGGCCCTAACAGGCTGGCAGCAGCCATCTGCCATCTTGTCTCCGTGCTCCGGGAGGGACAGCTCCCCTGCAAAACCCGGTAAGCACATGGGATTTTCACCTCCTGGCTGGGGGAAAAAAAATCAGAAAATACTGGACATTTTAGGTGTCTGGTATTTTCTGTTTTTTTTTGTTTTGTTTTTTTTAAACCAGAAGGCGAAAATAGCGGATTGTCCGGGTCAATACCGGGCAACCTTAGAGGGTTCCAACTCTCAGTCTGAGAAACTCTGATTTAAAGAGTTCCTTCTCAGGCCTGTTTGCGGGGTGCATGTGAAGGGGGCAAAAGTACCCCCTATTGTCTCCCAAGTAAGCAAGTTCTGGCCAGCCAGGGATAGACAGGAGTGGTACACTGCCTGAGCCTCCCTCCCCCATGCACTGGGCAGCTGTGGGGAAGACTGGAGCTGATTTCCCTGCTTACTCAGGGGTCCATGGGAAGTGCACTCACATCCTTGCAGTCCACATTTACAAAAAAGCACCCCACACAGAAATTCTGGTGTACGGGCCGACTTCTGCCCCAAACGGGAGCTTCCACTTCCCTGAAGCCTCACTGTTCCCAGTTAAGTACTCCTCTCAAGCCTCTGCTATTCTCCTTCCCAGTCCTTTGTTCTTCAGGTCCACCACCACCATCCTTTCCAAGGTAGAAGGATCCCTTTGAAATCTGTAATTAGCTGGCATGGTTACTACTTAGCAATCACAGACATTTCTTGTCTCCAGCGGGTGAGTAGCTGCCTCTAAAGTAACACCAACACCTGCTGGCTGAGCTACTGAGACTAGGGAAAATGGCTGTTCTCCCAGGGGAGCATTACAGCACCCGACCACTGGGCTAGTCCAGTGTTTTGCTTTTCATTACTGATTGATTATTAAAAATAAACCCAGCAACAATTACCTTGTTTGTAATACAGAAAAGTGCTGCACATAACCAAAATGCTAAAATGCTAAAGACTTTAGGTTCCTACCCCTACATATTCTACTTAACAGTAAATGACTATTTTCTCTGACCTGCATGTTTATATTTAATGATTTATTTGAAAACAAAATAGACACCCGGTTTAGGTATAAATCATCCATATTTTCTATTTACATCATACATCTGTTCTATATGACTGCATATATACCTATCTGTGCATTCTATGCCATTTAACCAAACTTTTAATTTTATGCATTTACTATCTCTTCTTTAATCTACGTCTTTTATAATGCTTATTTGCATACCACAATTCCTCTCTCTTCACCTCTCAATGTAATAACGGTATACAAAAGCCTCAGTACTAAGTATTATAATGCCAGGAAGTATGAAATGAGAATATATTAATATATAATGTTGACAGTGGCAGATTTTTGGTTAAATGGCACAGCATGCATGATTTCTCTTTCACTCGGTGAGATTGACTGAACAGATAAACAGTGGAAGACATAGCAGCTTTAATTGTTACCCGATTAGAGAGCATTTTAATCTCTGTTTCACTTAAATCAAGAACTGTACTATATAACTGCAAGCTAAAGTTCATTTTAGTGATCACTTGCACCAGAAAGCTTATGAGTTTCATCAAAAGCTGGGATGATTTTAGGGTCTCAGTTTTTATTCATTGCAGCATTGGCTGACAAAAACCATTACATCATTCATTTGGAATAGAAATTCTCTGCAGCTGCTTGTGTTGTGTGATGGGTTTTGTTTAAAAAAATAAGACAGATTTTGTTTTCTTTCTTTCAGGACAATTTTCCTTTAAATTGCTGAAAACTGTATGCTAAAAGGCTTAAAAAGAAGTGAAAAAGTAAAGGGCAGCACACAGCAGTTTTATCCATTCATTTTTTTAATTTCCCTTCCAAAAAGACCTAGGGGGAAAAATAGCCCCATTACCCTGCATATCCAGTGAATCTGGTGAAGCATGAAAAGCAAAGCACGGTGTCATGGCAATGGCAGATGGCACAAAGAAAGTGGGGAGGGGTCAAGCTTGGAAACATTTGTTCAATTTCTGACCTCAGAATGGACCATGGTATTAATTGGCTGAGTAGCGTAGAATAATTAGATTGGCAGTATGGAAAACTATTACTTTTCTTCAATGAGCAGAGGCACCACACTATCAGCTTTTACTGAGAAAAGCCAGGGAGGACTGGAGTGTCAGTGTCTCACATCCTGTTTCCTTTCCTTAAATATCTGTGGCTTTGTGCACATGAATGATCTCCACTTGAGGCAGAGGGGTGTTTTAGCATGCCAGGCAGTCCAAATGCTTTTTGTAACATATGGCTGATACAGCCACACATTTAATTCTGAGATACCTTTTTAATTACAGCCAAGAACTCTTGCCCTCTCAGGAACAACCAAACCAAAAAAAGCAATTTTGTTGTTATATAAATGAATTCAGGATTTATATCATGCAATAATATACTATTGCAGGGGAATTGTGAAGACATAAAAACAGGTAGTGTCTGGCTTTTATAGTTATGACATAAGAACATCTTAAGAAATTAACATGTTACAGATCTAAATCACGTAGCATTGGTAAAGTGTATAGCTTTTTAATGTATTTGCTTAAATCAGCCCTCAGTTTTAACTCTTTTTATTCCCCACCATCGTTTTCTGATCATCTTGTTATGCAGAACAGTCACACTTTTTTGAGCCAATTTCCCCTGGTTTTGGTAGGGAAGTGAATGGTTTGAACTGAATTATTTTGGTTACCTTTGAAATGATTAGAGACCACACAGATACAAACATAAATACACACACATACCTAATTGGAATTTGCTATTGATTATTAAGTATTATTACAACAGACTTCAATGTGAAGCATTGTACTAACATGTATGAAGATACGAGGCAGATACTCAGCTGAATTGGAGAGCTATCATGACTGACACCAGCTGAGGATGCACCTAAGGGCTTCTCATGTATTAAACAGACAGAGGTCTCACCTTTGGTCTCCAGCAGATTGAAAAGTTATAATTGCATCTAATCCAGCCAGGAAAATCCCCTTCCAAACAGCCACTACCCACAAATTCTTCCCACTCACCGCCTGTATTTTTTTGCAAGTAACTTCCTACCCCGCAAGAGTATCCTGCCTTCACATCTGTCCACCACCGGCTGAGATTAGCCGGGTTAACCTTACTTTTGGGCCCATTGCAGCAAAATCTTAGTTTTAATTTCAAAAACAAAAAAGTGGGGGAGTGGCAAGTTTCTAGCCCTTTGCCTTGTGAAACTATAACAATGTGAACTAATTACTAGGGTTGAAAGGATGCTGCAGTTGAGCTGTATTTCCACAGCAGAAGACTGGTGAACACCCTAAAGAGCCCTCTGTCCTATATTTTTAATATAAGTGGTCAGCCCAAGTCACTGACTTCACTGCAATCCTGAGGCTGGGACTATGCCTCATACTATGATAATGGTGGACAGGAATTGTGTTGGGGAGGAGAAAGATGGCAACAGATTGGCTCATAAGCCTATTCTAAAATGCTAAAGCCATGTCTGCTTGTTAAAGAGGTCAAGTTCTCTGAGGCCTTGTCTACCTTGGAAACTTTTGTCACCAAAAATCCTTTTGGCAACAAAACCTGGAGAGCATTCATACTGCAACACGGCAAAAGTTGTGACAAGCGCCTAGTTTTGGTGACAAAAAACTTCCAGTCTTTTGTTTCTGCCCCTTCCTTTCCTGTCGACGATCATGCAGAATGTACTACAGTAGGTTTTCTGTCGAGTTAACTGAACGTTTCTATGTTTCCCACAATGCGGGATTAGTGACTCTGGCCAGTGCTTTGAACTCTGCTGCTCTGCAGCAATGTAAACAAATGTGTCCCTTCCACCTGCAAACTCCAAGAACTTTAAAATTAATTTCCTGGTGTCTGGTTCAATGTATAATAGTCCTCATTGCATCTTCTCAGGGAAACAGGGGTTACTCTAGCTCAAGACACTCTCCTACTTGGAGTGCTTCAGAGCTTTTGCATTTTATCAGTATGTAGGGTGAAGAATCAGTGCAATCAGAGCTGTGAGTGACCCACAGGAACTGGGACACATACAGTCACATTCTTTGAGCCCTGTGTGAGAAGGGATATGAGCAAGACACCCTACAATACAGAGCCAAAATAAAGGAAAACTGACAGGCGTACCAGAAGGCAAAGGAGGCAGATAGTCAGTCTGGTGCTACACCAAGACATGCCATTTTTATAAAGAATTAGACACAATCCTGGGTGGGGACTGCATGTCCACACTCAAAAAGAGTGTGGATATTTCCCATAGCACAGAGTCAGAAACAAGACTTAGCCCAGAGACAGAAGTTACTGATGAAGAGATGGAAGTAGTCCAGAGATGGGGCTCAATCTGGTGATGACCTGCGCACCAGGCAGCGAGGAACTGTTCTCAAGTCCTGATGTTTGTGAGGATGCTCAGCAACTGTACATGGAGCATAAAGCAAGGAAAGAGATACAGGGTCATGAAGTAAGAAAGATGCAGGGTAAGCTCTGCAGGTTGAGGGGGAGGGGAGAGCAGTGCTGGTGGTGGCCATATGAGGCAGTAAGTTGCTCAAGTGCAGCTGGGGTGGTGGCCATGCTGGACAGTAGGTTGCTGTGTATTGTAGTGGGGTGGAAGTGGAGGTGAGGTAGGCAGTGTGAAGTGACCCAAGGCTATATTTTCTCTGAGGTAGCTATGCCTGGACTGGATATGTGTTTCATCCAGAGCTTCAAAGTACACAGAGATATCAAGAGACTCTTCCTGGGAGATGGTGTTGAAGCTTTGCCTGATGTACTTTACTTACTAATTTTTCTCATGGGGATTCCATGGCAGGGCTGCCATATCCCCTGTTGTGCACAACACTCTCCCAAACCATTCTTCATATTGTGCTGCTGGTACCAAGGTGGCACACAGTTTGGGTGCATAAGGAGCAGGCTGCTCCCCACTTTTTTATTTATAATGGAGATCACCTATCTCCTAGAACTGGAAGGGACCTTGAAAGGTCATTGAGTCCAGTCCCCTGCTTTCACAGCAGGACCAAGTACCACCCCTGATGAATTTTTGCCCCAAATGGCCTCCATAAGGATTGAACTCACAACCCTGGGTTTAGCAGGCCAATGCTTAAGCCACTGAGCTATCCCTCCCCCCTCTCATTCAGATGCAGAGTCTGGGTTTGCCTGTTAACCTTCAGCAAGGGTATGTCAGCCAGAGTAATGGCAGCCTGTGGAGAAGTGTAGGGTTATCACAAATTGTTTCCATATACACCTGCTGTGCAAGCATGGACTGTATTTTCTTGGGGACCCATACTCAACCCTCCTTTTAAGCTTTTCCACCATCAAAGTGTCTGTAGAGATCTGTGTTGCCTCGAGGGTAATAAGAAGAGTGACCCATTTTATTCAGAGAGATTCATATTGGTGAATGTTACAATCTTGATCAAGAAAAGTACTGTCACTTTATTGCTGTGGTGTCCAACCAGTACTAAAGCAGTAACCACAATAGTGGCTACTGCTATAGCAAACTAGCCACACTCAACCAGCCAAATAGCCACATGTGGCTAGCGTGTTGGATACCACGCACTATAGTTAATAGTTACTTTTCCAGACCAGACTTTAAGAAGTCAGGCATGGTCCCCTGCAGACAGACTCTGTCAACCAAGGAAAAAACCCTCAGAAGATAAGGGAGGATCTGGTCAAGTATGTGTTGTGGCATTCAATGCTTCAAACAGAGAAAAGGGAACAAAGAAGAGCTAGGGAGATGCAAGTCAGAACAGAAGTTCATGGAAGACCCACCCTCCACAGCCACACATGCAAAATTCTTTAACCTGTAACCCTCCCGCACGCCCACACACTCATTTTCACTATCAAGTAACTTTTTTTTCACAGCACATTCCACTCCCCATGAAAGTAGCCATGACTTTGACAGCTGGATGGCTACCACACTCTGGGGGGGTAAGGTGGGGGGAGGGGACTGCCTCTGACATGAGTGCTGCAAAATGGAAATCTCTTCCCATGTCTCCCACCACTCTTAGATGTGAATGATTAAAAAAACAGTACTGGAAGAAAGCCTAGAGATCCCTTTTCCCAATTCTTCACTACCTTCCACTGAAGATTTACTTCCTCGCTTGAACCCTCATCACGACAGGGAGACACACCCAATATTGCCAATCCCAGGTGTTTAGAAGCCATGAGTCAGCCAGCAGAAATCATAACTGTGGCTTTTTAAAAGACAAATAACTAAACTTTAGAAAAATATATTATATGCCAGGTTCTTTTTGTTTGCCCATTGATTTCCAAGCCCTTAGAGTGAACACTGGTTCTGTTATTCAGTTTTCCTCCCATCTCCTGAAAGCTAAAAACATTTAAAATGAAAGCTTTTGTTCTCAACTAAACCAGTGGATTCCAGGAGCAGGGGCTTTAACACCAAATACCAAAGACTTACTTGTGAGAAGGGGCCACATTACACACTCACTTGATACAGCAGCATCAGAAGCTCCATAAAAATGTGTGTATGTTGAGCCCACTGGGATTCAGCGTTTTACAAGAATATTCCTTGTCAAAAGCTATTAAAACAGATTACCATGGCTATATACAAAAGATCATTGGTGTTTTAGGAAACCAAAATGTAGGTTTAAAGATTAAATGAGATTAAAGTTGAGAGGAATGAAAATCTTTCAGTGCATTATTTTTTTCTTGGAGGATTTAAAAATGAATTAAACATCTGAGGACCATATTTTTTAATATGTTCTGCTTAGGCTATTGCTTGATCTTTCTTAGAAGAATTTATTATTAATAATTAGTCACCAAGGGGCACATCCCACCCATTCCCCTGAGGTTCTGCCCTCACACCACCCCTTGTTCTGAGGTCCCATCCCCTGCTCCTCTCCACCTCCTCCCTAAGTTGTTCACCCTTATGGATGGTAAAAAGCGTAGGTCCTCCCATGGAACCATGGCCTCCTGGCTTCTTCTGTTCTGATGCTCCTGACCTGATAACCATTATCAGCACATTATCAGCATGACCCACACATTGCTGTTATCTCTGTAGATGTGAGGAATAGCTGTCAGGTAAGGGAAGCACAGACAACATTTCCATAAGTGATGGTAAAGGAGATACAGTATACAGTTAATTGAATTGAGTTAGAAGGATTGATAGATTTGTCTATATGAGATGATTTTATTTTTAAGGGGAGAGGAACATGTGGAATTAACTGGGGGAAGAGGGAAATATTAATTTGGAGGAGACTTTGGGGGCAAGAATATCTTGCCACTTGCTGCAGGGAACTGCTGACTGAGGAAGTAAAATATTGAGGGAGTCTTTTGTTATGCTGCCACAAAATTGTGTTATTAAAAATGTAGAAGTAAGAAGCTATTGACTTATTTACATAACTGCATCTGTTACTACTGGAAATTCCTGCTGGGCATTACAGCTGTTGAAATAGAATGATTGTGCACTTTGATGAAACATAGTGATAGAAATGTAGCCGTGCTAGTCTGGTGTAGCTGAAACAAAATACAGGACTATGTAGCACTTTAAAGACTAACAAGATGGTTTATTAGATGATGAGCTTTCGTGGGCCAGACCCACTTCCTCAGATCAAATAGTGGAAGAAAATAGTCACAACCATATATACCAAAGGATACAATTTAAAAAAATGAACACATATGAAAAGGACAAATCACATTTCAGAACAGAAGGAGGATGCGGAGGGGGGGGGGGGGAAGGGGGGGAGAAGGAAGGTGAATGCCAGTGAGTTAATGATATTAGAGGTGGGGAAGGGTAGATGTCTGTGAGTTAATAGTATTAGAGGTGATAATTGGGGAAGCTATCTTTGTAATGGGTAAGATAGCTGGAGTCTTTGTTAAGTCCCCTGCGGAGAGTGTCAAATTTTAGCATGAATTCGACAGGGGACTTAACAAAGACTCCAGCTATCTGACCCATTACAAAGATAGCTTCCCCAATTATCATCTCTAATACTATTAACTCACAGACATCTACCCTTCCCCACCTCTAATATCATTAACTCACTGGCATTCACCTTCCTTCCCCCCACCCCCCGCCCCCGCATCCCGCTTCTGTTCTGAAATGTGATTTGTCCTTTTCATATGTGTTCATTTTTTTAAATTGTATCCTTTGGTATATATGGCTGTGACTATTTTCTTCCACTATTTGATCTGAGGAAGTGGGTCTGGCCCACGAAAGCTCATCATCTAATAAACCATCTTGTTAGTCTTTAAAGTGCTACATTGTCCTGTATTTTGTTTGATGAAACACATATACTGGACTTTCTCATAAGAATGAAAAATCCTACTTCTCTGAACCGAAGACTTCAGCACTTACTTATCCCTCTACTATTTGTCATTTATAGCTATCAATCCTCAAATGACTGCCTTTATATAACTGAATGTCTGTTGCTCGGCTTAAACTAGAAATGTATCTGGATCTCTCAACACCTGCAGTGCACTATATGCATGTCTTTATCTTACTCATTTACCAAAAGATAAATCCAGTACATTCCTGGAGATATTTAAGAGTAGGTTAGATAAATGTCTATCAGGGATGGTCTAGACAGTATTTGGTCCTGCCATGAGGGCAGGGGACTGGACTCGACCTAAGAGGGCCCTTCCAGTCCTAGTATTCTATGATTTCAGCGTATCCTGGAGCATCCTTCAGCATATCAGAATGATCAGGAAATCAAACCTATACGGCTCTCTGCCTTCCATATGGAATACCCAGCAAATTTTGTTTAAAGCATGATTAATGGAATTATTTGGATCAGAAACTTACCACAGAGTAATTATGGTTTCTACTGTACCATACCATGCACCATGTTTACAGGGTACACTTTAGACACAAAGGCATCATTCCCCTAAAAATATGAATACAGTTATGTAGAATAAAATAAACTTCACTTCTGAGTATTCAATCTACAAGGTATGGTACACTCACTTTAGCAGTTACCCTGCAAAGCAAGTAAGCCTGTGTTTAATGCTGAGCACGTGTATCTTCCCACTGAAGTCAACGGCAGCACGGTGTTGGGTGTAATCAGAGCTGAGCCAAATGGTGGAGCAATGGGCAATGCTACAGAGTTTTTGT
This sequence comes from Pelodiscus sinensis, assembly GCF_049634645.1. Lineage (NCBI taxonomy): Eukaryota > Metazoa > Chordata > Testudines > Trionychidae > Pelodiscus > Pelodiscus sinensis. The sequence continues at coordinate 17,318,575 of NC_134723.1, forward strand.
GGATGGGTGAGTGAAATGTTTCAGGAATGTGTGTGTATGTGGGGGGGGGGGGTGTCTGAGCAGTGGTTTGAACATCAAAAATCACTTGCCCCATGTAAAAGGTATGATAGGAATACATGGAATCCCTAACAACCAGATTTCTGATGAAAACAAAGGCTCAATCCTATGAGATGCTGAGCATTCTCAGCTTCCCTTCAATTTAGTGGGAGTGGAGGCTGTTCAGAACCTCGCAGGATTGGTTTTTAGGGTCCAGATCCTCAAAGGTGAAATCAATGGGTGTTAAGTGCCTAAATACATTTGAAGAGCTGAACATAGGTCACCAAAGTTATGCTATGGATTTGCCCATCTACACTCTCCCTGTTTTACTAACAGAGGAAATTAACGACAGTGGCCAGAAATGATAGCAAAACTTCAGCTAAAACAGACCAAGAAAAAGTGGTTAAGGCCACGTGAAATAGTTGGGTGCTCTTATCTCAATTTAAAATAATAAATAATTGTTTCCCTCTCACTTATTACCAGCTTTAACTGCAGCTATTCTCTCACAAACTCAGAGTTTAAAACCAGAAGGGATCATCATGATCTTGTAGTCTGACTTCTTGTATATTGTTTCACTCACCCAGTCTTGTAATAGATGTATAATCTCTGGCTGAGTTACTGAAGTCCTTAAATCATGATGTTAAAGATTTCAAGTTACAGAGAAGCTGCCATTTACACTACAGGTTGGACCTCTATAAACCTGACTTCCCTTGCCAGACATCCCCAGTCTGGGATACATGAGTGCTCCAGGACTACAGCACTCATGGGGAAAAGCTGGGGACCCTGCTCTCAGTAACTGGTCTCTTGCCCTCCCAGAGCAATCAGAGTGCTGCAAATAGCTCGTCTGCAGCATCCTAGCTCCAGGTGGGCCAGGGGCACAGCTCCATGGCCACAGGGCTATGCTCCTAGCCCCCTGCTGCAGGGCTCCACAGCCACGCTTCCTCATCCCCCAAGTGCACCCCCCAGTCTCCAGTCTGTCAATGCCAGTCTCTCTGCTGCCATCAGAGCAGAGCCAAGCAACTGCCAGCAGCAGGGGGGCTGGTATTGACCTTCCCTGGTCTGACAAAATGCCAGGTTTGGAAGCAGTCGGGTCTCAAGGGTGCCGGACCAGGAAGGTTCAACCTGTAGTTTAAACTTGCAAGTGACTCTTATCCCATGCTGTGGCAAAAGGCAAAACACAATAAAAACAGGGTCTCTGCCAATCTGACCTGGGGAAAAATTCCTTCCTAACCCCAAATGTGGTGGTCAGTTGGACCCTGAGTATTTTGGCAAGATTTACCAGACACACATCTGGGAGAGAATTTTCTGTCGTAAATTCCCATTCCATCATTGATTATTTGGGCTATTTGCTACTAGTGATTGCAGATGTATATACAACTGTATGCTCATCACCCTCTCTGTACATATGAAGCCAGTCTAGAAGCCAGTTAAGCTTTTTATTAGGGATGTGAAAGTGTAAATGTACACACAGTTACACGCAGTCACCCCTTCTCTCCCCCTACAGACACACACTGCCGCCTCAATCAGAAGCAGTGATGGGGGCAGGCAGGAGCTAGCACATGTGGGGAGCCAGCTTTTAAGCCAGCTCCCCATGCATACAGGCTCCCACAGAGCTGCCTGCCTCCCCACACTGTCACCTCTGATACAGAAGCAGCAGCATGGGGAGGAGCAGGCAAGTGGTTCTGCAGGAGCTGGTACGTGCAAGGAGCTGACAAAAACTGGCTCCCCGTGTGCACCAGCTCCTGGGGAGCCACGTCCGCCCCCCATGTAAATGTGTAACCACAGAAAATTTCAGCAGTTACACGTTTACCTGAATAAATGTATTTTAACATCCCTACTTTTTGTCATCCCCTCTCCTCATGGAAGACTGTTTCAGAACTTTATTCCTCTGATTAAAGACATTGATCTAATTTCAAGCCTAACGTTCTTGATGGCCAGTTTATATCTATTTGCTCTTGTGTCCACTTTGGTGCTTAACTTAAATAACACCTCTCCCCTCCCCTTTCCTTGTATTTATGATGGATTTATAGAGAGCAATCCATATTGCCTCGTAGTCTTTATATGGTTAGGTTAAGCTAAACAACTCAAAGCTCTTTTGAGTCTCCTTTCGTAAGGGAGGTTTTTCCATTCCTCTAATTAACCAAGATGCCCTTTTCTGCACCTGTCCCAGTTTGAATTAATGGTTTCTTAACCACAGGAAACCAAAATTGCGCACAGTATTCCAGATGGATAATGTTGCATATGGACATTTTCCTCTCTGTACCAGAAATACCTTGCCCAAAGCATCCTAGGATTGCATTAGCCTTCTTCACAGCTGCATCACATTGATGGTTTAGTCTTCTTGTGATCAACTGTAACATCCAGAACCTTCTTCTCCTCAGTTGAGGCCAAATGAAAAATTATCAGATTATAACAAAAAAATCTTGCTGTCATTTCCTATCAGTATGCCCTTACACTTTGCACATTAAATTTCTTCCTATTATTCTAGTTTTCAAGGTTGTTCAGATGTTGTATGTGGCAGTGCTACTCCATATTGGCAGTGTCTTCCAACTTTGTATCATCCACAGGTTTTATTAGTACACTCCTCCTTGCTGTGCCAAGGTTACTAATGAAGATGTTAAATTAAATTGGTCTTGGGACTACTCATTGAGGAACTCCATTAGTAACTTCTCTCCATCTTGACAATTCACCTCTCAGTGTGATCCAATGTAGTCTCCCCTTTAACTAGTGCCTTAGCACCCTTCAATTCTCATAAAAATTCCCATCTTCTCCAATTTAACTAATTTCCCATGTGAAAATGTATCAAATCCTTACTGAACTCCTAGTAGATCTCCTGCATTTTGGCTTAAAAGGAATCCTCTATCTTCTCAAATAAAGAGAGTTGGCCTGTCACAGTCTACCTTTTGTAACCATGTTGTTCTTTATCCCAATTGCTGTTCCCCTGTGTCCTCAACAACTTTTCTTTCAATACTTTTCTAAGACCTTGCATGCAAGTGGGGTCAAACTAACAGTCTGTAGTTTCCTGCATCGCTTTTCTCCAACCCTTAGTAGAAATATTAATCATCCAGACACAGGGTATAACCCCCCAAGTTTGCAGATCCATTTAAAATCCTTACTATTGAGTGTGCAATTTCATGAGTTAATTCCTTTAATATTTTTGGATGGAGGTTTTCTGGACTCCCTGAATGGTCTCATTAAGCTGCTGGAGTTTGGCTTCCACCTCAGATGTAGTGATTTCTACTTCCATAGCATAATTCCTACTACCCATCCTGCTACTACCCAATCCTTTATTACCTTTAGGTAAAGGTAAAATCCTCGTTACATTTATTTAAAGGGGTGGAAAGGTATTCCATTTAGGTATTTAGTTATGCCTAGATCATCTTTAATCTCAGCTTTTAACAGTCCCAACTCTTTCCTGGTTTCCTCTACATGGTTATAAAACCTTACACTCATGGTTTTAATTTCCTTGCCAGGGTTTTGGTAGTTCTCACTTTCTCCCTCCAAAAAGGTAGCTTTCCTTGCTCATCCTTCCCATCTTCTGTTCTTAAGGCTTTCTACTTTCTCATAATATCCTGTGTGAAAGGCTGCTCTACATGCTGCTTGAGAGCACCTCCTTGTAGTGCTTCTGGGGACTAGTGATGTTAGGTTGACTGACACCTAACAGGTGGTTTTCCCTTTGGGTGTGTCTAGACTTCATGCCTCCGTCGACGGAGGCATGTAGATTAGACAGATCGGCAAAGGGAAATGAAGCCGCGATTTAAATAATCGCGGCTTCATTTAAATTTAAATGGCTGTCCCGCTCTGCCGATCAGCTGTTTGTCGGCAGATCGGGGCAGTCTGGACGCGCCGCGGTCGACAAAGAAGCCTTTGTCGATTGGCGCAGGTATGCCTCGTGAAACCAGATTTACCTGCACCGATCGACAAAGGCTTCCTTGTTCACCACGGTGCGTCCAGACTGCCCCGATCTGCTGACAAACAGCTGATCAGCTGTTTGTCGGCTCAGCGTGGCAGCCATTTAAATTTAAATGAAGTGGCGATTATTTAAATCACCGCTTCATTTCCCTTTTTTGAATAAACTAATCTACATGCCTCCGTCGACGGAGGCATGTAGTTTAGACGTACCCTTCCAGGATAGTCTTTCAGAAGCTACTGCCCCTTGCAGCATCAGGCAGCTCTCATGCTCACTTCCATGAATCAGCTCACTCTCATGCTCACTTCCCTGTCCCAAAGTGACTCTTCCAGTTCCCTGTCCCAGTAGTACTACCTCCCCAGCAGCTGGTAAGAGAAGCCAGGCCTGACCTCTACTCCATGTTCCAGCTCACAGATCCTCTAATTAGCAGTCTAAGTCTACTCCCTCTTGGATCTCACTTACACCTTCCCTGAGCCTTTACCTAGCTAGCTGGCTGTAGGGTTACCAGGTAGCTTCAAAGAAAATACCGGACACACTTGATTGGGGGAGGGAGGGAAGGGGAGAGCAGGGTTGGCCGGGAGGACAGGAAGCAGGGCTGGCGAGGGGGAGGTCGGGGGCAGTGGGGCTGGCCGGGGGAGATCAGGAGGAGGAGAACCGGCCAGCAGGAAGCAGAGCTGGCCAGGAGGGGGTTGGGGAGAGCAGGGCTGGTTGGTGAAATGGGGGGGAGGTGGGAAGAGAATCAGCCAGTGGGGAGCAGGACTGACTCGGTCACAGGTAGGTCCCAGGGAGCTGCCTGTCCTGCGCACAGTCCCGGCAAAGCATGAGCGAGCCCAGCTATGGCTCCACAACGCGCTTGAACAGCGCTCAGGAGCATGGACGGGGCTTCTCCTCCTCCCCAAGGCGTCACTCCTATGTCAGATGCAACCAGAGGCTCCCAGCGCCGATCGCGCCCCAGCTCCGAGCCACTCCCCCTATCCCTGCCAGGCTTCCGTCAGGCACCCAGCCAGAAAACATTGCACATGTCCAGTATTTTCTGAATTTTTTTACTGGACAGAGGGCCCAAAAACTGGACTGTCTGGTTGAATGCTATCCTGCCCTGGGCTGTACCACTTTCCTGGGAGGGGGAAGAGGCTCTTTCCACTGCATGCCTTGTGGTACACCTGGGTCAATGTAAACCTTTCTGAGGACTACCAGTTGCTAATGGAAACTCACTGTTAATTATATAATTATGCCCGAGCCATTTTGCTAGTGCTGCAGCTGGGGAGAATGGTTTAATTTAAATGATTAAACAGATTAAGCATTTTAACATTCTCATGTTAGTTGATCAACCTTCATTTTAATTAAAGTAAAATATTATGTCCAATACAAAAGGTTTCAATATTTTCTTTATTTATGACAGGGGTGGGGAACCTTTTTTGGGTTGGGAGTCACTGACCCACAGAAAAATCAATTGGGACCACACAAGTGAGAAGCAAAAAAAAAAAAAAAAAACCAACTCCTCCAAAACCCCCAATCCTCACTGATGTGGCCCCCAACAGAGACACCTCACTCTTTTGGCACTCCACCCCCACGGGGTAAGGAGAAGGGACAGAGAGGACTAAGTGTCCGGGCTTCCCAAAGACCATATTTACTTTTCTGGGGTTCCAGAGTTAGTGGATTTTCTGGACCCCCTTAGGCTCTGGAGTGGGAACAAAAATGAGGGGTTCAATGTGTGGGACCAGGCTGCCAATGAGTGGGACAAGGATGCAGGATCTGGTCGGGAGATGGGGTGCAGGATGAGGTGAGAAGGCCAGAGTCTGGAAGGGAGTTTGGCGGCAGGCGAGAGTGTGGGGTGGTTTTACGAGAAGGAGTTTGGGGGTGGGAAGGAGTTGGTGGAGTAATGCAGAAAAGGTGTGAGCGTGAGAATGCAGCCAAATAGCTAGTTGGGGAGGGAGGCAAAGAAGTGGGGAGTAAAGGAAACTGCAGCTTCTGCAAAGTAAAATTTTACCACCCCCCCCCCCACATATTCCCTCTGCTCCAGCCTCGCTCCCCTCAGCCCCATGATCCACCCCAGCCTGATCCCAGGCATCAACCCATCCCCCTCAGTGTAATCCCTACCCCCTCCTAGCCTGCTTCTGTATTTTCCTTCACCCCTCCTCCTGCCTCCACATCACTGTGCCTCCAGCACATTCACTGGCAGGCTAGCAGTGCTGGTACTCACAGCCCCCTGGGAGTTGCACTGGGGTGAGGAGAGGTGGGAGAGGGAGGGGCAGAGACCCTTCCCTGTCTAGCCCAGCCCTTTGCCTGCAGCTCTGGGGCAGGCACAGCCCGGAGCTGCCTAGAGCTGGCTCCAGTCCGGCTGGGCTCAGTGGGATGCTGAGGAGGGGCTCTCTGTCCCCCTCCCCACAACCTGCAGGGAGCAGCACAGAGTGCCACGTGTGCCAGCCGCCCAGCCCTGGCTCTGCGGAGTAGGTTCAGCCCCGCCCCCTCCCAAAACAGGAGGTAGAGCCTGTAGTCAGCAGGGGGAGGTAACCCCTTAGCTCCCAGTAGCTGCATGCCTAGGGGCAGCCCCAGGGATGAGCCTGTGCCCCCTCCCGCTCCCTACCCCAGCAGGAAGCTGAAGCTGCTGCTCCAGCCTGCAGCAGTGTGGCTAAGCCTAAATCCAGAGCACGGGCTTCCCACTGCGTGGGGGGAGGGGAGGGCAAGGTTGAGCTCCTGCTCTGCGTGCCAGTGAAAATCAGCTTGCATGCCACTTGTGGCACGTGCTGGGGGCTGTTGACCTCTGATCTGTAACGTCCCATGGATTTCCCCCCTTGCTTTGGATGGAGACTTCAGGGGTTCTGCTATTTTGACAAATTCTAAGCACCCTCCTCATTCAGATCCTTGAATTCTTCAGTCCTGTCCACTTCCATAATTACCTTAATTTTTAAAGTTTGCCCTTCACTGCTGTCAGAAATATTATAATTTTATTTTTAGTTACAAATAACATATCTCTATTGTACAGTATTCTCATCATTCTATAATTCATATATTTTAAATTCTGTCCTGAACAGTATTGATAAGTTATTAATAAAAGAGAATAAAGACAAAATAGAAAAGAAATAAAGAAAAAGAGATCTATACTAATAATAATTGTATGAACTGAATTTAATACAGCAGATGAAAGGGTAATGTGTGGGCAAGCCTTTGGAATCTGTAAAGCTCTGTACATCTGCTACTAATGATGTTAATAATCTGATTTATTTCAGTTGCTTTAATAGAGAATCTTAGTAAGTTAAGTCAAAGGAGCGGGCTCTTTCTTTTCCAGCTGAATAGGATCAACCCCTCCCACCAACCCTGCCATAAACTCATTTAGTAGACAAAAGGGATTTAACACAAAATTCTGAGCATAACTGAAGGCTAATGGCAAACATAAGTCTATAAAAATTGTGCCATCATTACAGCATGAAGAAATGGGTGAGAAATGCAACAGAAATAAAAAAAGTACAAAAATTATTTTGTAACAAATGAACAAGAAAACTAAGTACAGCCAGAGCTGTCAATGTGAATCTTATGTTCCATGTTATCCCAGGGGATGCAATGATGTAAGATTAGCGATACTTTATGGAGAACATGGGCAGAATCTATTATCTGAAACATCCATGAATAAAGAAAGAAAAGAGGTTGATAGACTCTGAAGACATATAAGCTGATGTGCTCTGAAACAGTCCTGTGACTAATGCCTTTCCTGCTATTGAAGCAAAATGCAGGACAATGTAGCACTTTAAAGACTAACAGGATGGTTTATTAGATGATGAGCTTTCGTGGGCCAGACCCACTTCCTCAGATCAAAAGTGGGTCTGGCCCACAAAAGCTCATCATCTAATAAACCATCCTGTTAGTCTTTAAAGTGCTACATTGTCCTGCATTTTGCTTCAACTACCCCAGACTAACACGGCTACATTTCTATCACTTTCCTGCTATTATTCTCCCCTTTCTTGATCTTACACTAGGGAAGAGTAATTTTGGTCCTAGTGTTTGTGATATAATGTCAATACCCTCATTTCTCCATCCCTTGTTCATAGAATTTTTAATGATTTAAAAAAAGAATGAAAGAAAAGCATCCAGAGCATCAAATTCCCATTAAATATTATGGTCTAAAGTGCATTTTTTGTACAACTTGGTGTTACTGGCCCAAGAGACACCATGGAGTGCACTGAATACTGTGTGGGAAAGTAATTTGCTAAAAACTGCTTGAGGGTGACAACAGCCCCTGTGCTTCCTTCAGATCTGAGAAGCCTACTGTGGCCCCTACTCCCTCATGGATGAGTTAGGGCTTGTCACAATTAGGGATGTTAAATATCAGTTAACTGAGTAGTCGATTAACTTCATGAATTCTTATCAGTTAGTCGACTATTGTATAGTCCTCAAGCAGCCCCTGTCTGGGAGAGAGATGTCTGAACTCCCAGACCCAGCACCAGCCAGAACTGAGCTGGGCTACCTGTCTGCCTGACTCCTAATACACTTTAAATACTGAGCCACAGCAGGGATAGGTCCAGGACCCAGTGCAACAGGTGGTGGGGACATGCGTGTAGTCTATAGCATTAACCTATAAGCTTTTGCTTATCGGTTAATCAGTTAATCAACTATACTATTATATCCCTAGTCACAATCCAGCCCTATAAACACAACAGGTAACTATCATTCAACCCACTAAACAATGGCTGTTGTTTTGGTTGTCATTTCTCAGAGGTTTAAATTAGAATTAGAAACATTCCTTGGCATGCTCATTTTTTCAATATCTAAAATCTAAGGAGAGAAGTGAGTTGTTCAAATAAAACAATATATTATAAATGGAGCTATGCCTATCTCATAGAACTGGAAGGGACCTTGCAAGGTCATTGAGTCTAACCCCCTGCCCACATAGGAGGGCCAACTACCATCCTTGCCAGATTTGCCCCAGATCCCTAAATGGCCCTTCAAGGATTGAACTCCTAGCTGTGGGTTTAATAGGCCAATGCTCAAACCACTGAGCTATCCCTTCCCCCAAAATGAGCAGCAGATTGAGGATCAGAATCCAGGAGTCTTCATTCTAGTTCTTTGTCTTCACTAAGCAACACCCTCTCACTGGGTATGTCTACACAGCAAAGTTATTTTGAAATAACTTTCCTAGAATCTACACAAGCCAACCACTATTTTGAAATTATTTCGAAATAGCAGAGGGCTTATTTCGAAAGAAATTGTTACTCATCTTGTGCAGTAACATCTGTTCTTCGAGATGTGTGTCCCCGTGGGTGCTCCACTATAGGTCTCGGGCTCGTCCTGGCGCCGCAATCTGGAAAGTTTTCACCAGCAGTAGCCCCCTTCGGAGGACCGCGCATGCGCAGAGTGCCCCGTGGCGTTCGCGCCTTTTCTGCGTCGCGCGGTCCGACGCGCCAGTTCCTCCTAGCCGGAGCTTTTGAAAAAGAGAAAGACAAGAGCTCCAAAGCAGGGAGGAGGGTGGGTCGTGGAGCACCCATGGGGACACACATCTCGAAGAACAGATGTTACTGCACAAGGTGAGTAACAATTTCTTCTTCTTCGAGTGATGTCCCCGTGGGTGCTCCACTACAGGTGAGTATGAAGCAGTCACCCTGACAATTGATCGTGCTTCGGAATTATTTGCGCACAGATGAAAGGACTTCCTGAGCGACTGCCACATCCGCAGCTCTGAGATGGTCAAGGGCATAGTGTTGAGCTAACATGGATGACGACGACCAAGTCGCTGCACGGCATATGTCACGTAAGGGGACGTTCTTCAGGAATGCTGTGGAGGCAGCCATGCTCCTGGTTGAGTGTGCTGTTGGTGGACAGGGTAGAGCCCTGCCCCTAAGGGTGTAACAGTGAGAGATACAGTTAACGATATGGGACGATATGCATTGTGATAATAGCTGATGACCTTTAGAACGGGTCGCCACTGATAATAGCAATCGTGGAGTCTTCCTGAAGGGACGTGTTCTGTCCAAGTAGAATGCCAGCGCCCTTCTGATGTCTAACGTATGCAGGTGCGCTTCGTCAGGTGTAGCATGTGGTTTAGGGTAAAAGGTAGGAAAAACCATAGGCTCATTGATGTGGAATGATGAATTAACTTTTGGCACGAAGGCAGGGTGACATCTCAGGGAGACACTGTGTTGAGTGAAGAGTGTGTAGGGAGGATCGGCGGAGAGTGCCACGAGCTCAGAAACTCGACGGGCTGAAGTGATTGCAAGGAGAAAGGCAACTTTGATAGTGAGAGTTTGCAAATCACAAGTTGCGAGGGGTTCAAATGGTGGGCGAGTAAGAGTATCCAGTACAAAGGTAAGGTCCCAAGGTTCTGCGATAGGCCTGTGCGATGGGTAGAGATTAGAAATACTCTTAAAGAATCTCTTCGTGAGTGGGTATGAGAAGACGGAAAAACCCTCTATCGGAGTGTGAAAGGCCAAAATCGCTGCCAGATGCACTCTTAGGGAAGCAACCGCCAAGCCTTGCGACTGTAAGTGAAGCATATAGTCTAGGATGCATTGGATATGTGCCTCGGGAGGATCAATGGTCTGCGATTGGCACCAAGCATAGAAGCGACGCCACTTATAGAGGTAAGATTTCTGAGTGCTCTGGCGTCTGCTTTGTACCAGTACATCTCTGACTGCTTGGGAGCAGGTCAGCTCTAGGCCTTGGAGCCAGTTAGGAGCCAAGCTGTCAGGTGCAAATGATTGATGTTTGGATGGAGGAGATTGCTGCGTTGTTGCGAGAGCAGGTTGCTCAGCTTTGGAAGTCGTTGAGGTCGGGATATTGACATCTGCATGAGCTGCGTCAGCCAGGTTTGGCGAGGCCAAAAGGTAGCCACCAGGATTACTGTCGCTGCATTGGATAGTATTTTCCCTATCACCTGGGGTTTCAGGGGAATTGGGGGAAAGGCGTATAGGAGATGATATGTCCCCCAATTGAGCAGGAAGGCATCTCCCTTTGATTGCTTGCCTATGCCTGCTCTCGAGCAGTAATAGCGACACTTCTTGTTGTCACGAGTGGCAAAGAGGTCGATTTCTGGATAGCCCCACCGTTGAAAAAGGTCGCGGGCTTCGTAATCGAACAGTTCCCATTCGTGTTGGGATTGGAAGGATCTGCTGAGTGCATCCGCAATGGTATTGATCCTGCCGGGGAGGTAGGAAGCTGTGAGCGTGACGTTGTGGCGAATCGCCCAATTCCAAAGGCGTACTGATTCCGCACACAAAGTTCTGGATCTGGCTCTGCCTTGTCAATTTATATAGTATACGGTGCATATGTTGTCCGTGAGGACCTGTAGTGTGGTTCCCTGGATCTGGTGGACAAAGTGGCGGCAAGCGTTGAAAACCGCTCTGAGCTCCAGGAAATTTATATGGATTAGGGATTCCTGGTGGGACCATAAGCCTTGAACCCGATGTTACAGTATGTGTGCTCCCCAGCCTACATGGGACGCTGTAGCCAGACACAACACCCCATCTTGTTTTTCCACGAGCCCCATCTTGTTTTCCCCCCCCCCCCCCAGAGAGCAAGAGAAAGGCAGTCAGCCTTTGATGCCCTGGGAACGCAGGTGTGGTGCCTGTCCCTTATTCTACCATAAACAGAAACCAGACAGTAAATGGGCTAGCTGACGACCCGGGGCCTCCCGTCGCCCTGATGGCTAGTACCAGTAATTGACACGCCTGCACTGTCCCAGAGAGGAATCTTCGCCCATCACATACCAGAGGTGCCCATTGTCTGCATTTTCCCAGGTGTAAATTATGCTTTGCACCCTTCGTGGGAAACTTGGCATTCAAAGCCATTTTTCCTTAATGGCCACTTGAGCCCAGGAAGAAGCCTACATGACCCAAGGGGTATAAAAGAGGTTCAGCAGCCCACCCTATTTGAGCTCCAATCATCTATACCTGCTGGCAGGTATTGATTGTCTCCCGAGGTCTGTGGGACGCCCAACCTCGCCCTACTTCTTCCCGAGGGATTGAGAGAAAGACGCTGGCCACGCCAAGTCTGGAACGCAGGGGTGAGAATATATACCTGCTATGTGTCTATTTTGCATGCATTTAATAAGAGCTCAGAGAACCAAAGGGTTTCATGGTACCTGTAAGTGACTTATTAGTGTAATTTCTGTCCTGTCCTTTGTAGTGGCTGTGTTATCTGTAACACAGTTGTAGCATTTAACAACTAAGTTTACCCTGTAACAATAAATAGTAACTGTTTAAGCTTTAACCTGACTCCTTCAGTTGCTGTAACAGAACCAAGCACAATTTAAAAGAACTTCAGCCGGTCATAAGGGACTCACTGCCCTGACCGTCGGCTGACAGAATTGGCGTAGTCGGCAGGATTGTGCTACTGGTTCACATACAGCAACATGAAGCCTGTCATGATAGACATGAATTTTAGTGGTATAGAGAAAGGGTTTGCCCAGGAAGGTTGGGGCAACCCAAAATTGGATAGAGAAATGTTAGAAGAGGATTGGGGAAATCCTGAGGAGTTGTGGGTGCAGTTCTGTAAGTATAGAACTGCCTGCAAGCTAAAGAATGGGACAAAGCCTGAGTCTGTGGAAAGGAGCCACTTTCCATTTAGCAAGAAAAACAGGATCAGGCCCAGGCAAGCAGGCAGAAAAGGAAAACAGGATCAGGCCCAGACAAGCAGGCAGGTAACAGATAAGATTGAAAGCCTTGTGGTAGAATTGAGAAAAAGGCTGTAAGTACTGGAAATCTAAATCCTTAAGCATACTTACAAGAGTAATATCTGAAACAAGGCCAGTTTTATTTTAGAGATAAGAAAGTGTTTTAAGAAAAGAGAAACACAGAGAATTTAAACTCAGCAGAGAATGGAGAGAATTGAGCAGTTGTGCAAATGCTAAAATGCTGTAGATAGAAAATTGTGGTTTCTTTACAGTCATTCTGAAGGAAAAATGGGCCCTTTTTCCAAAGGAATGTCTGTAAATAACCCAGGCAAATTTGATTCAAATTCGTACATTTGATTAGAGAGACTGCTAAAAGAACTCTAAAGGGAGGGGGTTCTATTGGAACTGAACTACCCCAATGAATAAAAAGGGAATGTAATTGTTGTACAGCTATGTAGAAATAGTGTAAGAAAGGTTCAGAGAGAATGTATGTGTATCTGTGTGTGTATATGTATGTGTGTATATATATATATATATATATATATATATAGTGTAAATAATATGAAGTTTTCAAGGTCCAGTAATCTTGTTTGTAGGTTTAAAACAAATTGGTTTGGTAAGACCATTTTAGTCCAAGTTGTTTAATGAAGGTACAAAAAAAAAACTGTAAGCATAAAGAAAGAGTTACACTATATGCAAAGTTTAATGTGGCTAAGTAGTGTTGTAAACAAAGATTGCACATTTTCCTGTAAACTATAGAATGAGTAAAAACTGCAAACAGACTAAAATGCTGTGAAAGCTCCAGGAGCCACACCAGGTTGTGATTCCCTTTGTGGTGCAAATGCCCTAGCTGGCAGCACAAAGAAGCTTTGCAGGTAATAGCTAAGTTTGATTGGCAAACTACCTAATATCAGAAAGTTCAAATTGTAGCCCTCCAGAAAGAAAGAAAGAAAGAAAGAAATAGGAGGTTGGGTATACTAGGAAAAGTTTAAATGTAAGCAGTCTTTTAAGAAGGCAGAGAGAAGACTGAGAAATTGGCATTTGTAAAAGATGTTACCCCTTTTGAACAAAATCTTGCAAAGGTTCGAGCATAGCCCTTGGTCTGATCAAGTGTTAACTGCTTGTCTATACAATTTCAGACCTAAAAGACAAAGTGGCTAACTACCTGTAAATATGTAAATCCTTGGCTCCAATGGAGAGGGAAACAGCTGCAGCTTTTGTCTTCTATGGAAACCCTGTAATGAGGTGTTCTTCAAAATTGTCTGAATATAAGAATACAAATATGAAACTGCAAAAATGTAAAAGCCTCTGCTGCAGAAGTGGAGAGGTAGAAATGCATGTCCCTCAGTACCCAAACAGAGCTGGATTCCCTTAAGGATGGGTGCTGAGAGTTAAGCAACTCTCAGATGTATTTATTTTTTTCCTTCCCTCAGGAATATGCTTAAGAAAAGGACAAGGAGGTATGAGGCTTAGTGAACAAGCTCACCCTCCTTACCAAATTAATAGTAGACAAACATGTGTCATTGTAAAAAGTCATTTAGCAGGAATTAGGATGGACCAAAAGAAGGGGAAGGCAAAAAGTTTGGAGCCCTATATGGACATAGTTGAAGGAATAAGGAAAGTAGAGCAGACATTGGAAAGTTACTAGGAATGAGACATTTTCTTTAAAAGGACAAAGCAAGTGATTTGAGGGAATGTGAAGATAAAAGGTGGACTCCATGGGAGTGTGGAAGGAATTAAGTGATGGTTGTAATATGTGAAGGAAAATCTTGTTTTAAAAATGACACCTTGTTTCTTTGCAGCCTCTTCCTTAAGCACTGTGCAAATCATGTAGGCAAAGAAACAATCAAATGTAAACATTTTGTCTATGGACCCCTTTGTTAAATCTGCAAAGGAAAATTAAGGATTCTACTGAAACTTAATTGGTTAACTGCATAAAGAATGAGCTCTATATATTGTAACTCTATTTTGTGGGTTTCAAATGAACTAGTTTTATTTTGTTTTGGATAATGTCCTCTTGCTTAAAATTGCAAACAGACAAGGCACAAATTAGTTAGTGCTTGTGTTGGGCATTCAACTTTTAAGGTTAAATTTAACTTTCTAGAAACCAAATTATTAGTTTAGAAATTCAAGCTTTGAAACTTAACTGTCTCTTTCAAGGCTGAGTTGATAATACTTTTGGCTTGCTTTTAAATTCAACATTATATGTAAATACAGGCTGCCTGGTTATTTCAAAGGAAAGTGGACAGGGAAGGCTGTTGCTGTTTCAGCAGACACATCCACTGCACCCCTGTCCACAAACATAGAAGGAACAGCTCAGCTTGCAGAGCTGGCAGCAATCAATTAGCTTGTGAGGCAGGGGCCAGTACCATCTACACTAACTCCTATGCTGTATGGGCTGGAGCCACCCAGTGGATAACTAATTGGAAGAATAATAACTGGAAAATAGGAAAGCCTGTTTGGAGATTGGAATATTGGAAATGGATATACCAGTATGCAACCCAAAATGCCTTAAGCATAGGTCATGTGGCAGCTCACCAAAAGAATAACACCCTGACTGCATAGCTAAATAACCTAGCAGATGCAGCAGTACAAATTTTTGCTGCCCAGGTGGATTGGGAACGCCTGTACATTTGGCTACATGAAACCTTGGGACACACAGAAAGCGATGAGCTGGTGCGGCAGGCACATGCCAGGGGGTGGCCTATCACCCACAAACAAGCCAGAGATCTGGTACAAGCTTGCACCCTATGTGCTGAACTCAGTAAAAATATAGCAGAAGGCAATGATTTGCCAGGCTAAGAGATGGAAAAATACTATGGGCAACCTGACAAGTAAATTATATTGGTACACTACCCACCAGTAAGCAAGGGTGGAAGTATGTTTTAACTGGAGTAAAAATTGTTTCAAAAATTGGTTTTGCTTACCCAACCCGATGGACAACAGGGTTGTCTACGATCATGGGACTAAACCACTTAATAGCCCTTGTCCCAACACCCCAGTTTGGAAACACAAACCCATGTACTGCACTCCTATAAGGGAAAAGGAGTCTGGACCACTGCAGATGCTGGGCTAACACCAATAACTATTACTGAGGCTTGGATTGTATCCAAGACCGGCAAACCTTATGTTTTCTTACAGGAAACTGAGGCAATAGCCCTGAACAGTGCTCTAGTGGGATGGATCCCTCCCAATGCTGGTGTGAATCCGGGAAACCACCATGAACTTTTTGTATATATATACCGCTTGCTGTTGTGCTTGCAACCACTGTTGTTAGTTACAGACTATTGAAATGAAACATGGTACTCCAACTCGCCATGGTCTTCTTCCTCATCCCAACTGCTACTGCTGTACCAGAACACCTTACTTGACTCCTCTACTGGACTGGGAATTGAGTTTGTCCCTCTCAGCCCAAATGACTGGTGAAACAAAGTGACATCTTCTGATGGGAACCGGTATGGTTCAATGACAGCGACTACCGCAATCCTCTAAATAACTCTGGGGGGAGGTCAAGGGGGGAGGCAAGGGAAGTGGCAACAAACGGTATGGGATAAGACATGCTGTAACTAAAAATGTAAAGCCTCATGGCTAGATTGTCTAGCCCAACACCTAGGACTTTCGTTAACTCCATTCCTTCACTCTATTGTAAATACTATATTAACCATTTTACTTGTTGTAATTGCTTACTGCATGCTTCTATGTATTGTTAGGCGTTTTGTGTACACTGCTACCTCCTCTGCACAAATCTGGTATATGGCGTTGGGAAGCGATCCTAATCAATCCCTTGATCCAAAATTATCTGATCAGACCCTGCCGATAGGGCGATTTTAGCTTCCTCCAAGAAGGGCAAAAGGTGCTGGCATCACCGCCATCTTGCGTTCTGAGACATAGTGAGGCGTGTCAAGGGGGTGGAATGTAGCCAGACACAACACCCCATCTTGTTTTTCCACGAGCCCCATCTTGTTTCCCCCCCCCCCCCCCCCAGAGAGCAAGAGAAAGGCAGTCAGCCTTTGATGCCCTGGGAACGCAGGTGTGGTGCCTGTCCCTTATTCTACCATAAACAGAAACCAGACAGTAAATGGGCTAGCTGACGACCCGGGGCCTCCCGTCGCCCTGATGGCTAGTACCAGTAATTGACACGCCTGCACTGTCCCAGAGAGGAATCTTCGCCCATCACATACCAGAGGTGCCCATTGTCTGCATTTTCCCAGGTGTAAATTATGCTTTGCACCCTTCGTGGGAAACTTGGCATTCAAAGCCATTTTTCCTTAATGGCCACTTGAGCCCAGGAAGAAGCCTACATGACCCAAGGGGTATAAAAGAGGTTCAGCAGCCCACCCTATTTGAGCTCCAATCATCTATACCTGCTGGCAGGTATTGATTGTCTCCCGAGGTCTGTGGGACGCCCAACCTCGCCCTACTTCTTCCCGAGGGATTGAGAGAAAGACGCTGGCCACGCCAAGTCTGGAACGCAGGGGTGAGAATATATACCTGCTATGTGTCTATTTTGCATGCATTTAATAAGAGCTCAGAGAACCAAAGGGTTTCATGGTACCTGTAAGTGACTTATTAGTGTAATTTCTGTCCTGTCCTTTGTAGTGGCTGTGTTATCTGTAACACAGTTGTAGCATTTAACAACTAAGTTTACCCTGTAACAATAAATAGTAACTGTTTAAGCTTTAACCTGACTCCTTCAGTTGCTGTAACAGAACCAAGCACAATTTAAAAGAACTTCAGCCGGTCATAAGGGACTCACTGCCCTGACCGTCGGCTGACAGACGCATCCGTGGTAAGCTGGATTGATGGGGGTTGAGCACGAAAGGGGACACCGGCAAGAGTATTGGCAGGATGGAGCCACCACGCAAGCGAGTCCTTGACATGGGTCGGAACATGCGTGAGTGTGTGGACATTGGTAATATCGGGTTTGTATGTTGTGAGAAGCCAATGTTGCAGGCACCGCATATGAAGGCGAGCGTGCGCTATGACGTACGTGGTAGAAGCCATGTGGCCTAACAGCTTCAGGCAGGTAAGGCACGATACTTCCGGAGCAGTAAGTAAGACGTTCGCTAGATTTCAGATGACGTCGGCTCTGTCCATGGGTAGGTACGCCATAGCGGTTATAGAGTTCAGTCTGGCTCCGATGAATTCGATGGTTTGCGTGGGAACCAGAGAGGATTTTGGGAGATTGATGATTAGTCCAAGAGCCTCGAAAATACCTCTTGTAACTGTAACTGCGGTCTCGGTCTCTTGTATGGAAGGGCCCGTGAGGAGGCAGTCATCGAGATAGGGAAAGATGGTAATGCCTGCCCGACGAAGGTACACAGCTACGACTATCAGGGTCTTTGAGAACACTCTTGGGGCTGCGGAGAGGCCGAAGGGGAGCACTGCATATTGGTAATGATCGCTGCCTACAGTAAAGCATAGAAACCGCCTGTGAGCTGAATGGACGGCAATATGGAAATATGAGTCCTGGAGGACGAGGGACGCAAACCAATCCCCTTTGTGTAGTGCTGGGATGATGGAGCCCAAAGTAACCATTTTGAATTTTTGTTTTCGCAGGTGGCGGTTGAGGCTGCGAAGATCCAGGATCGGTCTCCATCCGCCGGACTTCTTCTCGGTGAGGAAGTACCGGGAATAGAAACCTCTCCCCCGGAACTGGGAGGAAACTTCTTTTACCGCTCTGATGGTAAGTAGGTGCATGACCTCCTGACGCAACAGAAGATCGTGAGAGGGGTCCCTGAAAAGGGACGGGGATGGGGGGTTGGAGGGAGGTAGAGTGGAGAAGGGAATGGCGAGTCCAGAGGTTACGATCTCCCTGACCCAACGATCCATGGTGATGGCGAACCAGCTATGGCAATAAGGGTTTAGGTGGCGGTGGAAAAGCTTGGTTACTCGCGACGAAGGCTCCAATAGGGGGATGGTGCACAGACCCTCGACAAGGGTGTCAAACCTGCTGCCGAGGTTGTTGGTGACTGCTGTTTATTAGGTTGCTGGCGGCGATGTTGGGGGCGCTGCCTTTGTTTCTGTTGGTCATAGGGCCTGAAGCGTTGGGTAGAAAAAGAGGAAGAAGGCCTTTGTTTGTTATATGGCCATGCCCTCCTGCGCCTGAAAGGTGGAGTGTACATCCCGAGGGTTCTTAGAGTAGTTCGGAAGTCTTTTCCAGAATGGAACACCTGGTCAGTGTTCTGGGCAAACAAGGAAGCCCGATCAAATGGAAGGTCCTCCACCTTGGGTTGCAGACCTTTTGGTACCGAAGCAAGGTGGAGCCACGAGGCACGTCACATAATGACCGATGTCGCCGTAGTGCGGGAGGCCGAGTTGGCAATATCCAGCGATATCTGGAGTGCATTACGGGCTGTTGTGTAACCTTCCTGCACGATAGATTTCAGTGTGTCCCGCTTGGAATCTGGTAAGTGTTGAATTGGGGTACCAACTTCGAGTAATTATCGAAGTCGTGATTGGTGAGTTGGGCGGAATAATTGGCCATCCTCAATGTGGCTGTGGCCGAGGAGTATACCTTCCTCCCAAGCAAATCCAGACGCTTGGATTCCTTGTCCGCGGCAGAGTTCCTTGATTATGCGGACTTCGCCCTTTGCTGAGCTGTGTCGACGACGATGGAATTTGGAGTGGGGTGCGTGAAAAGAAATTCCGCATCTTTGAATTCAATAAAGTACTTCCTGTCCGTGCATTTGTTGGTAGGAGGCACAGATGCCGGGGTCTGCCAGATGTCATTAGCTATCTCAAGGATTGTGGCATCAAAGGGGAGAGCGAGTTTCGGCTTATTAGAGTGTTGTAGATTTCTGAGAAGGGCATGTTGCTTCTGAGGCACCTCGGAGGTACGCAGATTTTGCGAATATGCTACCCGCTTAAAAAATTCATGGAACTGCTTATAATCATCCACGAGCGCAGGTTCATTGTTAAAAACCGCGTCATCTGGGGAAGAGGAAGAAACATCTGTTGGGGAAGGTGCGGGTTGCTGCTCTGCGACGGGTGATTGATTGATGTCGCTGTGCGTGACCGAAGCTGTTAACTCATCCCCGGTGGGTGTTGGGGGACGTTGGGCCAGCGGGATAGAGTCTTGGGTCGTTGGCCCTGGCGAGAATAATTGACGTCGCTCTGGAGATAAGGTTGATGAGTGCCTCGTGAAGGAGCGTGAACGATCACGATGGGGCGAGGTGTACCCACAGTAATGAGAGTCGCGATGTGAATATTGCGGACAGTAAGAAGCGGCGCTCCTCTGACGATAGTAACAGGAGCGAGGAGGAGATCCCGGGGATCATGAGCGATGTGAATGTCGACATGAAGATCTCGAGTAGTATGCGCGGTGGTAACTTGGCGGTGTAATAGAGCGCCTTGGGGATCTGTAATAATGGTGTGTGAAAGAATAGCCGTAGTGGTGGTCTCATTGTCTTTGGCAAGGTGAGAGCGATGGCTCAGGGGAAAAAGCCGCCCTGTCGGGACTGGGGGAAGGCGTACGGGGATGGTGCATCTTCCTCTGTGCCTTAGTGGGTACCCCCGTGGATGGGGGAGCCACGGGAATCGAAACGACCGAGGCAGAGTCAGAAACCTCCTCCAGGCGGTGTGGAGATGGTGGTGCTGTTTCGTCCTCTGAGCTTTGGTGTCTCGGTGCAGCAGAAGTTGGCGCCGAGATAACTGAGTGTGCAGGAGGGGCAGCACAGAGTGTGTGTTCCGTGCGGGCCGTTGCGGCCGTGCTCTGTATGTGGGGCGAAGCTGTGTCCCCAGGTCTCGAAGGAGGGTTGTCGTCAAATCCTCTCTCGGTGCTGGCTCCTAAGCCTTCGGTGCCGGCTTGGACTTCGGTGCCGGGTCGGTTCTCGGTGCCGGGTCGGCTCTCGGTGCCGGGTCCGCCCTGGAAGTATGCTGCGGTGCCGCATGGGACAACGGTGCCGGGTGTCTCGGTGCCGAAGACCGCACCGTGTCTGGTTGCGGTGCCGCGTGGAGACTCGGCGTTACAGATGACGGTGCCGATTCCGGACGGCCTGACGTAGCCGAGCGCACCTAAAGCGCGGGACTGGGTGCCGAGGTACTATGGGCTTTGGCTGGCTTGTCCGCGACCCGTTTGGGAGGGAAGCCCGATGAGTCCCGTGCCTCTCCTTCAGCCCGTTCTCCTGATGACGGGGGCTGAAGCGCCTTATTGAAGAGTAACATCTTCAGGCACATTTCTCTGTCCCGTCTCGCCCGGGCGGTCAACTTCAAGCAGTGACCACATTTCTGGGGAATGTGGCCCTCTCCCAGGCAGCGGATACAGCGGGAGTGGCCGTCTGAGGCCGGCATGGCGTCGGCGCACCAAGCGCATTTCTTAAAGCCGGGGGAACTGGGCATGCTTAGTGCGGCGGTCCCTGAGGGAAAAGAAGAACTTGAGGGGCAGGAGCAGCCCTCAGAGGTCGTTACGGCAAGAGAACCATAAAGATTTTTTTTTTAAAACTATGAACTAACTAACTAATATACCAATTAACTAACTATGAGGGAAGGGGCTAACTGGGAAGGAACGAACGAGATAACAATACGATTTCTCCTCAGAGGGGAGCGTGTTCCAAGTCCGTCTGCGGCTGTGGATGGTTAGGAGGAACAGGCACGTCGGACCGCGCGACGCAGAAAAGGTGCGAACGCCACGGGGCACTCTGCACATGCGCGGTCCCCAGGGATAACTGACCACTTTTCTTGTTTCTCCACAACCGCACCAGCTGTGAGTGCAGGGCGCACCACCCCACCCAGGACATCCTCCCGCACCTTAGCATTCCGCAGGCTGACTTATGTACAAGAAGACTACCAGGGGCAGCACCTGGGGGCATTGTGAGCCCTGCACTGCACCCTCGACCACTGGGTGCAAGAAGACCTGCAGCTCTGGTGAGAGCTGGCGGGAGCAGCTTGCCCAGGGCTGTGCCATCTGTGAGCACCTGCAGACCCTGGTGCAGAGATGGCTGCCTCCTGCCACTCCAGCCCTTCTGTCTCCCCAGCTACCACTCCTCCTCCCACTCCTCCTCCCCATCCCACTTCTCCCTCCCCCCCTTCACCCTCCACTCCCGGGGACGCCAAGGCACCCACACCCATGGTGCTGGGAGACAGTTGGGCCGGCAAGACTCTCAACCCCTGAGCTTTTCCTCCCCTTGCAGTTTTGTTCAATAAAGAGACTTTGTTTTCATGAACACGTGTCTTTTATTTTATATCAGGAAGGGGGGGTAGGGAGGGGTAAGTGAAAGGATGTGAGGGAGGAATGAGCCACAAAACCCCAGTGGGGCACACCAGGGAGACTGTTACTGCTCCTCCGGGTGGAAGCTCTTCCTCAGGGCGTCCTGGATAAGGACAGCCCCCCGATGGACCTTCTGGATGGCAGCTGTGCAGGGCTGCATGTACAGGCCATCCAAGTGATCGGTCCCTGCCATCCAGCCTGGCAGGAAAGCCTCCCCCTTCCGCTCACACAAATTGTGCAGCACACAGCACGCTGCCACCACATGCGGAATATCCTGCTCTGAGAGGTCCAGACAGGTGAGGAGGCATCTAAAATGGACCTTCAACCAGCCGAAGGCACCCTCCACTACAATGCAGGCCCTGCTCAGCCTGGCATTAAATGCCTGTTGGGAAGGGTTGAAATGTCCTGTGTAGGGCTTCCTGAACCAGGGTTGTAGGGGATAGGCCACACCCCCCACAAGGCAGACAGGCATGTCCACATCTCCAACCCTGATGTGGCGGTCAGGGAAGAAAGTCCCGGTGTGCAGCCTCTGGCACACAGAGGAGTTGCAGTAGACCCGCTCTGCTGGATCAGCCCACACTGATGTCCACAAAGAGGCCCCGGTGGTCAGACACAGCCTGCAGGATTATGGAAAAGTACCCCTTCTGGGTGATGTACAGAGAGGCCTGGTGGTCTGGGGCACGGATGGGGATGTGTGTCCCGTTCATAGCCCACCCCCCCAACAGTTGGGGAAGCCCAGGGCACCAAACCCCTCGATGACCGCAGGCGAGGCAGGTGACTCTGCGGAGCAGCACTCTGTTGATGGCCTTGACCACCTGCAGAGGGAAACACAAAACCAAGAGTCACTGGGGTGCCAGGGTGGCTGAGTGTGCTCCTTCCCTGCCACTGCCCGCAACCCCACTCCCCAGGAGAACCCCCCCCACCACCACTACCACAATCCTGGCCACCACGGGCAGTCCTTAGTGTGGTCAGGATAGAACAAACCCCCCTGAGGAGGGGACTTTCACCACCTCCCGCCCTTTTCCAGGGCAACCCATTCCTTCTTGCACACACACCCCTCCTGGCACAGTGGCCGGAGATTGCCATACCTGCATGAACACTGCTCCGACAGTGGATCTCCCCACACCGAACTGGTTCACCACGGTAGCTATCCGGCATGAAGAGTTTCCATAGGGTGATGGCCACATGCTTCTGGAGCGGAATGGTGGGCCTCATGTGTGTGTCCCATCACCGCAGAGCAGGGGCAAGCCATTCACAGAGCTCCAGGAAGGTGTCCTTCTTCATCCTGACGTTCTGGGTCCATTGTTGGTCTCCCTAGTGCTCAAGGATGATGTGGTCCCACCAGTCGGTGCTGGTGTCCAGATGCCAGATGCGGCGGGGCACGTTGGCGTCCAGGAGCTGCAGCTGCTCCTCCACATACCCCAAGAGGGTCTGGAAGAAGGCCTGGGGGTTAGGTTGCTGCAGATCCTGCAAGGCAGCCTGCAGAAAGTGCTGCCAGGCTCGCAGCAACAAGTCCAAGAGAAGCACTAGAGGACCCAGGGGTGGCTCTGGCTCTATGCTGCAGAGTGCTGTGGTGTCCTGAGTGGGGGCAAGCAGAGCACGCAGAGGAAAAAATGTTTTGCTGTCCATCAGTGAGGTAGGCAAGCAAGCAGGGAAACCTAAGAACTGGCTGTCCAGGGGGGTCCCTTTAAGCACAGGCCTCAAAAAGCCTCAGGCAGCAGCCACACAAAGTAACTCCTGACCTGATGCCCTGCCAGAACCGGTTCCGGACGGCCTTAAATGCGATTCAGTGTCCAATTAGTGTTGATGCACTATTTCGAAATGCATATTGTGTCTAGATGCATTATTTCGAAATAAGATATTTCAAAATAACTATTTCGAAATTGGATATTTTGAAATAACGCTGTAGTGTAGACACACCCACTGTGTTTAAGGTACAAAATATCTCTTATGGGCACAACATGGATTTAGAGCCAGATGTCCCAAAGTGTGTAAAATTCAGATGCATATCCACAAACCCTAGATTGCAAGTATCAGTATACAAATGTATGATCACTCTGGATTTGTTGGAACAAATTACAAGTGGGAAATATGGCCTGAGTTTATTCAGTTCTAAGGGAACTCTGTTTCTGCCATATATTGAGTGAATAAAAACATACATCTCTTTCATATTCCCTGGCTCACCAAATACCTTTGTCATTTTGGTTCAATACACAGTGCTTTATAGAAGCAAAGTAACCCCATGCTAAACTAAACTAGTCTAACAACAATATAAAATTATTGAATTATTACTGTTTTGATAGAAATGTTACCTAACTAATTCAAAAAGTGCTTTTTCCTTCTTAAATTTTGTTGAGTATCTGCAGTCTGATGTCAGAAAACAACGTATCTCTTTGTGTGGAGACAACTATACATAAGCCTGTAATAAAGGAAGAATTGGGTTTAGGCACAAGCAAGGAAAATGCAGTCTGGAACAAGCAGGGCATGCAAAATTCTAAGTCCTTCAATGTGCATATAATTAAAAATGAAGTATACAAGTCTGAAAGAATTGATATGCTGTAGGACAACATATGTTGGCACAAGTCTTGATTTAAATGAGCTCTTGTAAGGAACGTTAACTTGAAGTATTAGAGACAGAAACAGGAGAAAATTTACCAGTGCTCTTGATATAAAGCATGGAATCAAATGGAACTCTACTTATTGAGATCTTAACCTGTGTTGACTTCAATTGAGCAATGCTGTTTTACACCACCTGAGAATCTCTGTATTATTTATTGAAAAATAAATCTAACCCTGTCATGTTATATCATTTAGATTTTATTAACATCCCTTGGATGTTCAGTGGCCTCTATGGAATTAACTAGTGGCCTTGATTCAGTTACTAATGGACAAATATTCAGTCCATATCACAAAATCTGCAATAACTCTCAGCTTTGTGGATGCCATTGTGATAGCACAGACACCAAGAATTGGGTGGATGACTAAATTATTTCATCTAAGAAACAGCCTTTCTTCTCCAATTCAGTGCTAAGACAATTCAGTGAAGCAGGGAAATTAAGCATGGTTATCACTGTGCACATTTTCTCCAATACCATATTTGCTATGCAGAAAAAGTGCTGTTCCTCTCAGTGCTAGATTGCCACTTTCACCTATGTTTCCTTATCTACTTGTTCCCCACTCTATCATATAAAATAACGACTACACTAAAGTACTTCTATTTTTTAGGGTTGTAATCATAGTTCCCTGTAGGGTGCGCGGCTGCGCAGGAAGAATGTAAGACCCGCCCACCTCATTCCCAGAGCTGCGTAGTAGTGTGCCTGTAGCCCTGCACTAATTAGGTACTTCTTCCAGAGTGCTCCTGATGTTGTAGCTGGAAGTGGAAAAAGGTAAGCTGGTGGGCTTGGTGGGGGGAAGAGAAGTGAGGGAGAGTAGGAGTTGCTTAAAAAAAGCCTCAGCAGGCAGCCAGCTCTTTGTCCCTTGCCCCCTCCTGCTTCCCTCTCTCCAGCAGCAGCCTCATGTTTTGTTGGGCTGT
This sequence comes from Pelodiscus sinensis, assembly GCF_049634645.1. NCBI lineage: Eukaryota > Metazoa > Chordata > Testudines > Trionychidae > Pelodiscus > Pelodiscus sinensis. Next base: position 17,343,860 of record NC_134723.1, read on the forward strand.
TTTTAAAAAAAAGTTTGGGCAGTCGGCAGCTCTCTGTCCCCTGCCCTTTCCCTCTTCCCACTCTTCAGTGGCAGCCCCATGTTTTGTTGGGCTGCTTTTAAAAAAAAGCTCCTCTGCCCCATCCACTTCACCCCCAGGTAACTCCAGCTGCTTGGCTTCTGTTCAGAGTACAAGGCAGAAAGCACCTATAAAAGAAGAGAGAGCAATCCAGATCTAAGAATGACACTGTGCTAACTTGGTGCTACAATGCTGATGCTTGCTGTCCACCCAGGATATTCAGACACTGCTTAGGTACAGAAATAAAAATAAATGAGTAAAGTATGCAGAAGGATTTCATTCCCCAATCTTTCCAAAGAGCTCAACTACACCAGCTTTGAAGAATGAAAGATTTGTGCTATGTAAACTGAAATATTTAAAAACGCTTTTTCCTAGATAATAGGGAGCAATACGTGCACAAAAAGTGCTTAGAAATAAGTCTATTAAATAACATAATCTTTAATTTCAAGCATAAAGTGTAACAACTATTTCATTTCATGCATCAATACAAATCATAAAATATTTTGTTTGCTAGCTCAAGAAAATGGACAATTTTGTTTTATGCTTCAAAGGAACAGATACCAAATGGCTACTGAAAATTCTGCAGTATTAATTTTCTTTTTTATTTGATTTCATATTAAATAAAGTCATATGCCTTGTTAATTATCCCTCGTTTTAGTATTTTTTCTATAACATTTTAAATATATATATATATATCTAAGACATTTGTTAGTAATTGGTGGGCACCACGGTGGCACACATCTGCACAAGCATATATGACCTCAGTACTGATGCATGTAACAAAACTCACTCCTCTCATGATTGGACAATCTTAAAGGGAACATTGGTTGTGATTTACAAGTGTTGTTGCTACAGTGCCTTCAATTACTTCCTGTACTACCATCATTTTTTGGGTAGGTCTACACAGCAACATTATTTCAGAGTAACTGACATTATTTTGAAATAACAATTGCTACACAGCAAGCCATTATTTCGAAATAATGTTAAGTTGGAAGACTTCTTACTCCAACTCCTGTAACACTCATTTCATGAGGAGTAAGGGAAGTTGAAGGAAGAGTGTTCTTTAGTGCCAAAAGCCTAATTAAGCTATTTCGACTTCAGCTACGTGATTCATGCATATCTTAATTCAACTTTTGCCCTGCTATGTAGATGTGACCTTTGAGATGAACTTCCCTGTTCCTCTTCCATAGCCCTCCCTTCTGGCTTTCTATTTTCTGATGCATATATAGCCTCATACAGCACATGCCACCTGTCAGGTAGTATCCAGTAAAAGTTTGGCACTTGCTCACAAGGAGTTTATGTAGGGCTCAATTTGTGTGCAAAAGCATCCAAACTAATTAGCAAAACCTAGAGCAATATTAAGGTCTCCATAGCAAATGCAGAAGAAAACCAGAGCATTTTTTAAAAACAGGAGAAATATTATAGAAAGTTTGGGAAGGCTGTCTGATTACTATTACTGATGCTGCACTTAACTGATATTAGTATTAGGATTTACATACTGTACGTATTGACCAATTAGAGTGGTGCTGCCTGGAGATGGGAATTTAATGAGGCAATGACCTAAACTAGAGGGTAATACACTTTGTTGCTTAAGTAGACTAAGCTGTACTTCCACAAGAGCAGTGTATTAAGCTGATATATATGTAGATAGCAGCCAAGGGGTGAGGGGATTTCCAGAAAGATCCCTCTCTCTACAACACCAAATGGACATTCTGGGGGGCTTGATTTTCTTCTCACATCAGTGGAAATCAGCCTTTTCTGGTTTTCCAATTTTCACCAAAATCAGTATGATTATACCCATTAATGCCAAGAACATTCCTTGACATTTTGGAATTGGTTGACTGTGGCCTTCAAACGTTACCATATGGCAAACAGAAAAGTACCATCAGCTGAGTGTAAAGATTTGCTTCTTTCCGCCAACTATTCACCCACCATTTCTGAATGCTTTTAATTTTTAGAGTGCTCAGCTGGAGCTAAAGGAGGACAAGAATGGTGCCATTTCTTACTCTTTTTTTTCTTCGGCCATGTATGAACCAGGTATCTGATTGTTTGGTGAAAATACATAAAGATGAATCTGTTTCATAAGTCACATGGAGAGGTTTTCATGTCATTTTAGGGTACTTGAGAGAGAATAGGTCCTGAGTGCCCTGCACAGCCCATCATTAAAATTTTACTTGGCAGTCCTGTGAATGCTTCATGAACTTCTATATGCTACATTTACTCCACTGAATTAAGTATTAATTGATGGAAACTTTACTTGATTTTGGCCATCTTCCTAATTGGAATAGTTTATTTAAAAATGCAAGTTTGTTTTTGTTGATGCCCTTCAAAGCCTAGCCATTTCAGCAGATTATGGGGGGAGGGGAGGGAATAAAAGTCGATACATATGAGATGGCCTGCACCATCATGCAATGTTCTAGGAAATGTTTGAGGGAAGCCTCAGTAGCTTTTATTTCAAATTAGAAAAAACAGAAAAGAAAGAAGGAATAAATATAAAGTCTTCATGAGAAAGAAACTATAGTGGCTCATTCTCTCAGTTCTGCCTGTGAATTGGAACACAAATATAGCAGTGTGACAGGGAGTATAGATTTCTATAGGAGTACAATTTCATTCAATTCAGCGCTTGCTAAGGGTAGTTTAAAAAAACCACTCATTTCCATATTCTTCAATTATATAATTCCAGAGATAAGAGTGGCCTTTCCTATTCTGATTCCATCTTTACATCCTGAAAACAAGGGTCGTTTCAGAAATAAATGCTACCTCCAGTGGAGCAGAAAACTGAAAAAGCCTCATGCTGGCTATGTCTACACTACCAGGTTACAGGCAGTCCCCGGGTTACGTACAAGATAGGGACTGTAGGTTTGTTCTTAAGTTGAATCTGTATGTAAGTCGGAACTGGCGTCCAGAATCAGACGCTGCTGAAACTGATCAGTTTCAACAGTGGCTGAATCTGGACGACAGTTCTGACTTACATACAGATTCAACTTAAGAACCCCAGGCATCCCCAAGTCAGCTGCTGCTGAAACTGATCAGCGGCTGATTCCAGGAAGCCCGGGGCAGGGGCTTCCTGTAGTCAGCCACTGGTCAGTTTCAGCAGCGGCTGACTTGGGGACGCCTGGGGCAGAGCAGCTGGGGTGCTGCTGGGTTGGTCCAGTAGCGCCGCCGCTCCTCGGCGCTACTGGACCAACCCAGCAGCACCCAAGCTGCTCTGCCCCAGGCGTCCTGATTCAGCCGCTGCTGAATCTGACCAGCAGTGGCTGAATCAGGACGCCTGGGGCAGAACAGCTGGGGTGCTGCCTGGTTGGTCCAGTAACGCCCAGAGCGGCGCTACGGGACCAACTGGCAGCGCCCCAGCTGCTGTACCACAGGTGTCCGGAACAAAGCCACGGAGCATGGGGGCAGCGGGACAGCCCAGACGCGCCGTGGCTGTCCTCAGGCTCCGTGGCTTTGCTCTGCTTTGCTCCCCGTCCCCCTGGTCTGCAGACCAGGGGGACGGGGAGCAAAGCGGCGGAACACGCGGGCAGCGGACAGCCCAGACGCGTCTGGGCTGTCCGCTGCCCGCATGCTCCGTGGCTTTGCTCTGCTTTGCCCCCCCGTCCCCCTGGTCTGCAGACCAGGGGGACGGGGAGCAAAGCGGCGGAACACGCGGGCAGCGGACAGCCCAGACGCGTCTGGGCTGTCTGCTGACCGCGCGCTCCGCGGCTTGGCTCTGCTTTGCCCCCCCCGTCCCCCTGTTCTGCAGACCAGGGGGACGGGGGGACAAAGCAGAGCCAAGCCGCGGAGCGCGCGATCAGCTGACAGCCCAGACGTGTCTGGGCTGTCAGCTGGCCGGGCGCTCCGCGGCTTGGCTCTGCTTTGCCCCCCCCGTCCCCCTGGTCTGCAGACCAGGGGGACGGGGGGGGGGGGCAAAGCAGAGCAAAGCAGAGCCAAGCCTCGGAGCGCGTGGGCAGTGGACAGCCCTGTCCGGTGCCCACATGTTCCGCCGCTTTGCTTCCTCTCCCTGGTCTGCTGGAGACCAGGGAGAAGAACGGCCCCGTTCGTAACTGCGGATCCGACGTAAGTCGCATCTGCGTAACTCGGGGACTGCCTGTATTTCAAAATAGGTAATTTCGAAATAACTCCCAAAATAACTATTTTGAAATAAGGTTATTCCTCTTCACAAGCAGGAGTTATTATTTCGAAATATCAAGCCCATTATTTCATTATTTTTTATTTTGAAATAAAGGGTGTTATTTGACTGTAGTGAAGGTGAATCAGACTGAGGGCATGTCTGCACTGAGGAGATATTTGGAAATAACTCCCAGTGTAGACATGCACTCAGTCTGATTCACTTTCACTACAGTCGCTCTCTTGGATGCAGTGTAAATCAGGAATAACTCCAGTGTACAGCCATGGCTGATGACAGTAAAACTATGGGGTCAGATCCAAGTCCTATTATTTAGTTTCTAACAAATGAGTTTTTGGAGAGTGATTAGACACAAGAACACCAACAACCACAATGTATACATCTGCTCTAGCTGAGACTTTAACAATAACTCTGGCTTGAGCAGAGTCAGAGGATGTGACTCAGACCCATGGGCTACGTCTACATTGGCCCCTTTTCCGAAAGGGGCATGCTAATTTTACAGGTCGTAATAGGGAAATCTGCGGGGGGATCTAAATATCCCCCGCAGCATTTAAATAAAAATGTCCGCCGCTTTTTTCCGGCTTTTAGAAAAGCCGGAAAAGAGCGTCTACACTGGCCCCGATCCTCTGGAAAAAAGCCCTTTTCCGGAGGATCTCTTATTCCTACTTCGAAGTAGGAATAAGAGATCCTCCGGAAAAGGGCTTTTTTCTGGAGGATCGGGGCCAGTATAGACGCTCTTTTCCGGCTTTTCTAAAAGCCGGAAAAAAGCGGCGGACATTTTTATTTAAATGCCGCGGGGGATATTTCAGAAAAGGGGCCAATGTAGATGTAGTCATGGAGTATAGCTATCAATAAGCTGTGTGAAAAAAGAGTTTCACAAGGCTTACAATTTTAGTTAAAAGATTAAAATCACAATTAGAGGTGGATGAGGGGTTGAACTTTTACTGTAATTTTATGCACTGTAACTGGTTTGATTATAACTTTCTAACAAAGACATACTCTTAAAAACCACAAAGTTAAGATCCTTTGAAAGAACACCATTTCTTTAACATCACCCTGTGTAAAGAGTCACTGAGGCCATAAGCTGTCCAGAGTGAAATGAAGGTTTTAGAAATATACTAGAGAAAATAAAAAGGGACTAGGCTGAACTGTGTGAGCCTCACATGGAGTCAGACCTGTTAAAAATGTCTTTGTCGGGTTTGCATCTGAGTCTCACTGTTCTAGGAAGCATATTCAGATTTTGTTTTCTTTAAGAGATGTCATACCTAAAGGGTCTCAAGGATCTTTCCAAATATTGGAGGCCCTGAGTTGTGTGTTTTTGGATTCAGAAACCAACCTAGCAACAACATTTTTAAGAAAAAAGTATTTTCATTGTATCACAAGAGCAAACACTAACTGGGGACCAGTGCACCAGCTGGAGTGACCATGATTGATGGCCCCACACCAAGCATTGTATAGTTAAGTTCCTACATCTAGTTCAATCTTATTAATCCAACAAGCTCTGGTGAAGCTCCACAGGCAATGCTAGGTAGGGCCAGGGTGTGCACCCTTTTCTGTATTGACAGAGAGTTTGAGAGTATGGAATACTAGGGTGCTTCTGTCCATCCTGATGACATGGAGGAAGAGCATACAACACCACTTTTGATTATAGTGAGCAACTGCAGGCACGCCAATCAGGTGAAGGCTTAGAAGCAGCCAATCAGGGCCAGTCTGGAGCCTATAAGAAGGGCTGCAGGGCAGAGCGGAGCTCAATCTCTCCCTGGAGGTTAAGGAAAAAGGACCAGCTGCTTAGAATGGGGCTGGCCAATGGAAATAGATTGAGAGGGTTGCAGAAGATGCAGAGCATGGCTGCTGACTGGAAGGTCCCTGAGCTGGGACCCAGAAGAGTGGATAGACATAGGTCTCCCTCTCTCCGCACCATACTTGCCACTGAGGAGTGTGGCTGACCCAGACTGCAATTTGCCCCTAGTGCAAGAGACTAGACTTTGGGCTGCAGTTGGCCAGTAAGGCAGATGCAAATACTGTGGACTGGTGATTGTCCTATAAGGGAGGAGAAAGGAGTTGGAATACAGCCAAAGGGCTGTGCCCTGAAGAGGATGCTGCGATCTCGGAGAGATGTGGGTTCAAAATCCTGAAGAAGGTGGAGACAGAAGAACAGGCAAGGGGCAAGACACCACCCAAGGAAGTGCATGGGAGCTGTACTGAGCTAATTTCCCTGGACAACCAGCAGGAGGTGCTGTGGTAGTTAGTCTAACCCTGTTACATATGGACATCTATATGCACAGTAAAACATCAGGACCCTGCTTTTCTGCAGGCTGATAAGAAAACAAGGCTGTAAGAGTTTTCCTTTCTCCAGTACGAGATAGCAAAGACTCCCTTCAAATCAGGAACAAAATCTAACACCATACTAATTTAGTTTCATTGCTTTAGAGAGTTAGAAATCTATCTTTGGGCAAACAAATGGTATGGATAAATTTTGTCCTCAGGTACATGGGTAGAAAGTCCCAGTGAAGCCACATTGAATATAGCCCAATATGTTTAGTAAGTAACATTTATTAGTTGTTTGCTTGTATTGCAATAATGCTTAGAATGCTCAGTCAAGGGCTCATTGAGCTAGGCATTTTACACTGAACCTGAATCCTTCCTGCACTGCCAGATTTTGCTTAGGATACAACCATGCCTCCATCACCCCCTCTACCATTCTGTTGCTGGAATGGCTACCTTCTTTCTATAACCACCTCTTTTTTGTGGATAAATAGTACTAAGGTTCCACCCCATACCTGGAGGACCAACAGGCTGCTTTTTATCTGGTCCCTACCCTCTGACTTGTCCACCTTAGGTGGTCCTACCAAGAGTTAAGACTCCTGCTAGCATAGCTCATAGAATCAGTGGAACATACACAAGTGTCAATGTTCCCAGGCAAGGAGATGCGCTACACCACTGGTCTCCAACCTTTTTATGCCCAACACCACTTTTAAATGTCAGAACAAGCCAAGATCTACCCCATCCTTCCTCCAAGACTCCACCCCTTCCTTGAAGCCCTGCCCTCTCTGTTCTTTTCCTCTCCATCACTTGCTATCCCTGGCCCTTATACACTTTCAGAGTACGGCAACACTGCCGCTTTTCCCCCCCGATTCTTCTGTAGGAAGAGGTTTTTCCAACATTTGGCCTGTCTAGACTGGGCCAAATGTCAGAAAAAAACCCTTTTTTTGGAAGCCCCCTTATTCCTCATGGGAAGAGGAATACAGGGGTTGCCGAAAGAGCATGTTTGCTCTTCCACTAAAAAAGGCGGAAGAACAAACTCAACCCTGGATGCAGAAGAGTTTTTCTAGGATATGTCTGGTATCCCGGAAAAAACTCTTGTAGTCTAGCCGTACCCTCACTGGGTTGAGACAGGAGGTGCGGGTTCTGGGGTAGGAATGAGGGATTTGGGTGTGGGAAGGAGTGAGAGGTGCAAGCTCTGGGAGGGAATTTGGATGCAGGAGGAGGTAGAGAAGGGGATGCTGACTCGGGAAGGAGGCTCCAGGCTGAGGAGTGTTGGGGTCTGGTGGAGGGCTGGGGTATTGAGCAAGCCACAGGCTTGTGGATGTGAGGGTGCAGGAGTTTGTGTTGGGGTACGTGAGGGGCTCAGGCAGGGAAGTTGGGAGTATGATGGGCTCAGGACACAGATTTGCAGTGTATGGATGGTGCAAAAGTGTTGTGGCAGAAGACTGAGGATGTGGGGGTGCAGGAGTTTGGGGATGTGAGAGGCTCAAGACAGGTGGTTCCAGTGTATGATAGGCTCAGATTTGGGGTCAGAGGGTGGTACAGTGTAGAGAATCAACAAGTGTAGTGCTTTGGCCGTGTGACAGGGCATCCCAAGGACAAAAACAAGAAAAGCTGCAGACCGTGGAGGACGATCCAAGAGTCAGTGGGAACGCGTGTAATCAAGAGTCCTGAGCCAACAATAACAACATCTGCCTGAGTCAACGACCTTCGAGAATGCTGTTTTTGGGACTGTGAAAAAGCACAGTTTGTGAAAAGCAGGATGTGGACTTTTGGGAAGTTGAGAGGGTATAAAGATAGTTGTAATCTTGCAATAAAAGGATTTCGTGCTTGCACCGGTCGGAGTCCGTGCCTTCATTCACCACAAATGGCGCCCGATATAGGACTTGAAGTGAACGAGTGATTCGAACCAGTGGTGTATCCGCGGCTGGATGGAGGATAAGCTGTTGAGAGGAGCTCCCGAAATTACTGACATCACCATTCGCAGGACGAACAGGTGAGCAGCCGCGGACAGAATAACAGTATGGGGCAGTCTGCCACGAAAGAGCAAAAACTGCAGCTTGAGATCTTGCAGCGCATTGTGAAGGAACAGGGGTTTAAGGTTCCCCCTGTACAGCTGGTTCAGCTGTTGATTTGGATACGAGACCATTGCCCGTGGTTCCCAGAAGGGGGTTCTTATGATTTGACCTTCTGGGAGAAGATGGGCAAGGAATTGAGAACCTCTGAACATCTTGCATTATCCCTCCCAAAAGGGATCATAGTAACGTGGCAAACTGTTTATACAGCCATACGGGCATTGCATCCCGCCGAGCGGGTCCCGAAGGAAGCGTCGGCAACATTTGATCCCAGGCTATATCAGGACCCAGAGGATCCCTCGTCCCCTCACCCGAAACCCCCCGGGGAGGATTGTGAGCCAGTGTACGCGACGGTCCCGGTCTCCCCGGAGCCTGACGACTTGTGCCTCGGCCCTGAGGACAGTGAATCTGAGGATGGCGGGCCCGAGGACCCCTTTGACACAGGGACGGAGGTGGTTGGCGTAGGGTCTGACTCGTACCCGTCGCTCAAGCCCGTCAAGGCCCTGGCGGCATCTGCGCTGATGGCAGAGCAAATTTTACAGACTCAGAGGCTACGAGCTGTTTCTTGGTCCTCGATTGTAGCCCCTCTGCCTTTTGCCCCAGCATTAGCTCCCGCTTCTTCATACAGGTCTGTAAGCCACACGGTTGCTCCATATGGGCCCCCCTTGGTGGCACCCTCGCATAATGAACAGGCAGGGGTTTTATCTGAATGCCGACGTGAGGCTCTTCGGCGAGGAGATGTGCAGCTTCTATGGACTTTTCCAATTGTATATGCACCCCAATGGCCCGCCCGACATGAGGCTTTGCCATATGAACTCGTAAAAGAGTTGCGCAAATCTGTGAAGATTATGGATTACAGTCTTCTTATACGATGAATTTGGTTGTGGCTATTTCGGAGTCATATGTTATGCCCCGCATGATTGGCGCGCACTATAACGCCTGCTACTTAGCCTGGCGCAGTATGCAGTTTGGGACACCGAGTATCGTGACGGTGTTACGTCGCAAGTTATGGATAATATTCCAATGGGGTAAACATTGGCATGAATGAACTTATAGGGCAGGGCCAATATGCTACTCCTCAGGTTCAGGCTCAGATGAATCGCTTGGTATTTACACAAGCCACATCGCTGACCCTTCGAGCCTTACGACAGGTCCCTGATGCGGGCCGAAGGGACACATCTTTTGCTCCGGTCCGCCAGGTCCCCCAGGAACCCTATGTGTCATTTTTGGATAGGCTCCAAACCGCCATACAACGACAAGTAGACTCAGAGGAGGCTCAGCACCTGTTGCTGTTTCAATTGGCTATTGAAAACGCTAATATAGACTGCAGGAAGGCTTTGGACCCCCTGAGTAACAAGGTGAAAACTCTTTCAGAACTGATCAAGGCATGTCAAAATGTTGGGTCTGAACAACATAAAGCTGAAATGTTAGCATCGGCGCTGGCACAGCAGCAGAAAAGGCTCGAGATGTTGTTCGGCATTGGTTACATTGTTTTGCTGTTATGGGTGTTCCAGTTTCTGTTAAAACTGATAATGGTCCCGCTTATATCTCCCACAAAGTTCAGTCCTTTTTGCAGGATTGGGGTGTAAGCCACACCACAGGCATTCCACACTCCCCCACGGGCCAGGCGATTGTTGAACGCACGCACCGCACTCTCAAGACCCTTCTTGATAAACAAAAAAGGGGGAATCCAGTGGGGATGACCCCACAGGAGCGTTTGGACAAAGCTATGTATGTGTTAAACTTTTTAAATCTTTCTGATTTGTCTTTCACGGCAGCACAGCGCCACTTTGGGCGAGACTCTGCGTGGCCGGAGCGGCCACAGGTTTACTACAGACACCTGGAATCCGGACAGTGGCAAGGTCCCGTACCATTAATCATGTGGGGACGTGGGTATGCCTGTGTTTCTCTTCCTTCAGGTCCCTATTGGCTTCCTGTGCGATTTGTTAAGCCAGCCAGGATTGGTACGCCATCGGCGCAAGAGATTCAACTCGAGAATGAAGGGATCGCTGCCGATCCTTAGCGACAAATCCATGACGGTCACCACTGCATTTTTGTGGTTCCTGTGGAGCGGTTTCTGTGTGCATACTGCGACAGCACATTTGTATTGGGCGCATATCATTGATCCCCCCATATTCAGGCCTGTGACGTGGTGGGATCCCTCACCGCCCATCAGTAACAATGGTACCGATTGGGTGGGAGGGGTGTGGATACCCCCTACAGCGGAACAGGAAACTGAGGTCGTTAATGTTACCAATGTCACCTTTGTCACTGACCTCCCACCGCTTTGCTTTTCTACCCTTTATGACTCAGGTTGTGTGCCCGTGCAGCCACAGTTGCACCTAGTGGCGCGGGAGCATGACGGAAGGGTTAACTATACCTTACTGAGCATTCCTGGGATGCACGGAAGTGGTAATGACTCCTGGGAGCCATACGCCCCTGATTTGCCCCACTGCATGATAAAGAGGATATCAGCGGACGCGGCACCAGTTTGGCAGGCATGTCGTGGACGCAGCCCCCTGGTACTCCGGGGCGAATTCGGCACGGTTGTGGATTGGGGCCCTCACGGTATGCTGTGGGATAAAGTGGACAATCGCACTGTCCCCTTCGGCCAGTATAATCATAGCCTTTCGTGGCATGGGGGAGGCTCTGCCGGTCCTGTGTTACAATTTATTACTAATGGGGATAACACCACGGCCTCCACGTTACATAAGGGGGTTTGGTGGATAGGGTTAGCATTTATGGGTTATAGTTTAGGGAGTTTGATTTTAGAGAATTATACATCTAACTATATTAAGCAGTAAGATAATAGTGTTATGGTTTGTACTTCGCATCCATATGTTTTTGCCTTGGCACAAAATGCAAGTTTTAAGAGATGTAAATTTTCCCATTCTTGTTATCTTGTTATGTTGTCTGAGGTGCGATATAAGACCTGCATTTCCATGAGTGATAATGTAACCTTTGTGTTCCCTCTTCGACGACGCCCTGAGTTATGGATTCCTGTTAATCTCACACGAGACTGGGAAGGAGATAGTGGTTTTGGCCATCTTACAAGGTTGCTGCAGGAGGAGATTACTAACACTTGTAGACGTACGAAGCGATTTTTGGGGTGGCTGATTTTTGCTCTCGTGTCGGCAATTATTATTCTTGCTTCTGCCACTGCTGCTATTGCCTCTTTAACTCAGTCGGTTAAGACTGCAAAAATGGTAGGGGAAACTCTAATAAACGTTACACGGGAGTTCCAAACGCAGGAGACCATTGATGAAGAGATATTGGCGCGGCTTGAGGCCCTAGAAGCCGCAGTCATCTGACTTGGTGATAGGCACGTAGCCTTAAAGACTAGGTTGTCTCTGCATTGTGATTGGGAGCACACTGCTGGAGATCTCTGTGTGACATCCCTCCCCTGGAATTCATCAGTTCATGATTGGAACCTTGTTAAACACCATTTACAGGGTATCTTTGATGTTTCTTTACGTTCTCATGTTAATTCTTTGCATGTTCAATTAAAGAACCAAATTCAGCAATTGCAAGAATTAACCACACAAAAGGTTTTTGCTACTTTGCAATCTGACTTATCTTGGCTTAATCCTACTACATGGTTTTCTGGATTAAATTTGCGCATGTGGGTGTTTATTGGACTTGCTAGTGGGCTTCTTATTGTGCTTTTTATAATTCTTTCTTTACTTTTTTCTTGTATTCGTTCTGCTCGGAAAGTTGAGGCTCGTGTAATGACAATGTTACTTATTAATGGTATTGCTTTGTATAAAAGAGGGGGAGATGTAGAGAATCAACAAATATAGTGTTTTGGCCGTGTGACAGGGCATCCCAAGGATAAAACCAAGAAAAGCTGCAGACCGTGGAGGATGATCCGAGAGTCAGTGGGAATGCGTGTAATCAAGAGTCCTGAGCCAACAATAACAACATCTGCCTGAGTCAACGACCTTCGAGAATGCTGTGTTTGGGACTGTGAAAAAGCACAGTTTGTGAAAAGCAGGATGTGGACTTTTGGGAAGTTGAGAGGGTATAAAGATAGTTGTAATCTTGCAATAAAAGGATTTCGTGCTTGCACCGGCCGGAGTCAGTGACTTCATACACCACAGTACAGGAATGTTATGATGCTGTGGCCAGATGGGGGCTTGGCCCCAATTGGGTTTTTTTTGGCCAGATTTCACTTTTAAATAAAATATTATTTCAAACACAAAAAGTTTCAACGTTGTCTTTATTTACGAGAAGAGTGGGGAACCTGTTTTGAGTCAGGGGTCACTGACCCACATAAAAGTCAGTCGGGGCTACACAAGTGACATGCAAAAAAAAAATCCTCTTTCAAAACCTTGCCAAGCCTCACTAATGTGGCCCCAACTATGCAGGTGGGAGCAGGGGACATGGTACTGGGGAAGGATGCTAGTGGGTGCTGGGGCGGGGACAGGGTTCCAGTGAGTGCAGAAGCAGGGGACAGGGTGCTGCGGCAGGGGACAGGCTGATGAAGCAGCACTCACCTTCTCTGGGCACTCCTACCCCCTCACTCCCGCAGGGGAAGCACATCCAAGCACTCGCCTCCTCCAGGGACTCCTAGCCCCTCCCCTACGCAGGAAGTCCCCGGCATGCCACAGACCTGAGTCTGGTACTGCACTGGCTGTTTCGGGGAGGGGGAGCAGCCAGCGCACTTCCTGAAACCCCGGAAGTGGCGTGCAGCTGTGGGACTTCTGTCCATACTGCAGGAAGCTGGCACTTCTTCCATTGTGGCTGGAGGTAGGTAGTGAGGCTTCTTGGGGCTGGGGGGAAATGGGAGGCCCCGAACGCCTCGCGATCGACTGGTCGGGCCCTCCCGATCGATGGGTTGCTGACCACGGCTCTACACACATAATAAAGGTAGCTGCTGCCCCCAAAGAGTATGCAATCTGCATAAATCCTGTTAATATTAACAGGATACTTTCCTTCTGTTTGCCATTCCACTGGCTGGGGGTAACTGATGTCATAAATGTATTTTTGTTATTTAGAGAACGGTTCTAAAAATACATTTTAAAATACCTCACCTCTGATTTCAATGGGAAGTCATAGTAATAATACTAAGAAAGACTCAAGTGGGAAAAATCCCCTGGTTAGAACTACTTCTGTGTCATATAAGTGAGAAGTGTTATTTTTAATTTTTTCTATACAATACTTCATTTGTTATTATCACACTTTTGCTAGTGATCGTAATATGAAAGGTATGTTGCAAAATAATATCTTGAAAGATTGTGTGTATATGTCTTATAATATGATCAGAACTCTGTGCACTTGTGCCAATTGTTTCACTGCACAATCAGACCTGATTAATGCAAATCAGTTTGGGAAGTGTATTTTTTTAAATTTTTATTTAGAGTAAAACATTTTCAGATTAACAAATCAAGTTGGTGGGGTAGGGAACAGTGTGATGTATACGTACATGAAGCAGATATGGTATCCATTTAAGCCTTTCAGATATTCAGACATCTGGATAAATCCAGCATAGATTAATCAAATCTGACTCTATAGCTTTCATTACCCAAACACTCATTGAAATGAGTAAGATGCTTGCAACATTGCTCTCACTGTGAAATTATATAGTTAAGTACAATGGATAGTAATACCGAGTATGAAACTAATATGGAATAAGGATAATTTGGTGGTTACAGCCCAAAGACAACAGCATTGCACTGTAAACAGTTATATTGCAAAATTTTTTAGAGAAGCAAAAGGAATTAAACACACATAGCTATTAAGATAATATTACCAGCATTGCAGTTTATGTGGTATGTAAGATTATCCACTGTTGTATTGTAGTCCCTAACAGAGGACTATATAATATAAAATGCTGTGCCTAAACACAATAGGAATCTAGAATAAAGCAGCAGTCTTAACACAGAGTTTCTTTGCTTTTATAGGTTTTAGTCAAACCCTTTGTGTTATTTTAACACCCTTTTTGTATTTAAATTTCTAATATCTTTGATTGGGGAAGGGTGAAATGGGGGCAACCAATTTAATTCCATAATCCTCCTAAGCCTGCCTTAATACAGTCACTCTATCTTGTGTCTGTGAATTTCATAATGGTGCTCAGAGAGTTGCAGCACTTCACTGGAAAATGTCCCACCATGTATTTTGCAACCATTCAAGGCAAATTGTGTATTATGCTAAGCGCCCTATTCATACAATTCATATAATTCATATTGCCAAAAAGAAAACCAAAATATAAAAAATAACTACACCTCCCATTTGTGGTCAGGTCTCATTGATACTGTAATTTTTTATAACTAAGGAAGCTCATATTCTATTTACAAGTCATAATAATAAAAAAATTACAAACAGGAGAATTTCTCAGAGGAACTTACACATTCAGTCAAGTTTTCTTAGTGATCAGATGGAAGGGGCTCCCAAGAGCCAGCCAGTTGCTTAAAATAATACCATGGAAACAAGAGACGGTGAGGGGGATTTCTATGACTCCAGTGAAGTTTGCCTCCTTTTTGAATGCTACTAAGCCACACCTACTAGACAGGACTTGTTGCTAGAGGCCATAAAATTTGACTAAAAAGCAAACTTCATGTCTTTAGGTGGATAATGGCAGAAATAACAGACATTTAAGAAAAAAAGAAAGGGAGAAGAAAGCTACAAGAACTTTGTTTACAGCCTCTTCTTTAAATTACACAAATGGGATACTCTCTTATGCTATCAATATACACTGTCCAATTAACACAGGGTATGATTTTCAAAGCTGCCTAAGTGACTCATGAGCACAAGTCCTAAAGAAATCAATGGGATTTGAGAGTGGGATTTTTGGAAACACCTATCTCAGAAACTTGTGCTCCTAAATCACTTGGGTGCGTGTAAATCTTAGCCAGTGTGTTTTCCAGGAAGAAGATATGAAGATTTCCAGCAAAATGCAACTTAATATAATCTGTTGCCTCCTTATGTGGTTGTGGTTATGCTGAAACATTTTTGTTTAAACAGGAAAATCAATGAATAGATCCCTCAGTTAGCTAACTACTTGGCAGGTAACATCAACGCAAACCAACCTATGGCTCACAGGCCACTCACAGTCTAACAGAGTTTTTCATAAGGCATGTGGCCTGCTCCAACATGATATTCTAATGGCTGATTTATTAAGTTTACACAAGTGTAAATATTGTACATAGAAACAAACTATGTACATACAAATGAAACAAGCTGAATTCAAAATGATTTTAAATCTTATTAAAATAAGTGAAATTGATTTGGCCCATACAAGGCTGTGCTTAAGTTTATGTGGTCTTCCTATGTGATAAGACTGGGTACTACTGAACTAGGCTCTTGATAGGATATGACACAACAGACACTGTGTTAAAGCAGGAGGAAGCAAAGGATTGTCTGTGCTGCAATCTATGTTATGCCATCACAGTTCTCCACAGACAGAATCCCCACACTTCTGATGTTCTCTATCTGCATTACTCATTTCCCATAATTTCTCTGAGGTTCATCCAGATTACTGAATGGAAATTCTAAATATGTTGACATAATGTTATTCAACCACCTATGAACTAGCAAAAACCTTTCACTAATAAAATCTGTGATGAGAGGCTGGGTTCACTGAAAGGAGCTAATCACAGAACTGGAAGGGACATCTAGAGGCCATCAACTCTAGTCCCCTGCACTTATGTCAGAACCAAGCATCACTTAGATCCTAACAGGTATTTGTCTAACCTGCCCTTAAACCTCCAATTATGGAAATTCTATAATCACCCTAGGCAATTCATTCCAGTGCTTATCCACCCTGACAGTCAAGAAGTTTTTCCTAATATTCAACCTAAACCTCTCATGCTACAATGTAAGCCTATTACTTTTTGTCCTATCCTCAGTTGTTAAGGAGATCCTTGTAACAATCTTTCAGGTACAGTACTTGAAAACCGTTATCATGTCCTCTCTCAGGCTATGTCTACATTGCCATTTTTTTTCGTCAGAAGATATGCAAACTGTGCTCTCATTTGCATTCTTCTGCCGATCCTTTTTGCAGAAGTTTTGCTGCTAAAAAGCCCCACGTAGACGTGGCCATTTGTTGCAACCCCCCCCCCCCTTTTCGCAAGATCTTGTAATTCTCATTTTTTGAGGAATAATGGATCTTGCGAAAAAGGTTTTTTTCTGACAAATGGCCACGTCTACAAGGGGCTTTTTAGTGGCAAGGATCGGCAAAAGAAATGCAAATGAGAGCGCAATTTGCATATCTTCTGCCAGAAAAAAACAACAGTGTAGACATAGCCTCAGTCTTCTCTTTTCCAGACTAAACAAACCCAGGTTTTTTTCAGTCTTCCCTCATAGGCCATGTTTTCTAGATCTTTAATAATTTGCGTTGCTTTTCTCTGGATCACCTCCAATTTCTCCACATATTTCCTAAATGTGGTGCCTAGAACTGGACTTCAACTGAGGTCTAATTCAATTGAGGCCTAGAGCAAAAGAATTACTTCTTTTGTCTTGCTTCCAACAGTCCTGTTAATGCATCCCAGAACAAGGTTTGCTTTTTTTGCAACAGTATTACACTGTTGACTCATATTCAGCTTGTGGTCCACTATGACACCTCCTTTTTTCTGCAGTACTTCTTCCTAGAGAGATACTTCCTGTTTTGTATGAGTGAAACTGATCAATTCTTCCTAAGTGGATAACTTTCCATTTGTCCTTAGTATATTTCATCCTATTTACCTCAAACCACTTCTCCAATTTATTCAGACAATTTTGAACTATAATCCTTTCATCGAAAGTACTTGCAACCCCTCACAGTTTGGTATCATCCACAAACATTAGATGTGTACTCTCTATGCTGCTATCTACTGGTTCTGTTCAATATCTTCAATTGATGAAGATATTGAACAGAACCAGTCCCAAAACTGATCCCTGTGGATCCCCACTTGTTATGCTCTTCCAGCAAATAACTGTTTCCAGACAGTAGCTATCCAGCCAGTGATGCACTCACATTATAGCAGGTCCATCTAGGTTGTATTTTCCTAATTTGTTAATGAGGTCATGTGAGACTGTATTAAATAACTTACTAAAGTCTAAGATATACCACATCTACCACTGCACCCTTATTTACAAGGCTTGCTACTGTCAAAAAAAAAAAAGCAATTAGGTTAGTTTGACTTGATTTCTTCTTGACAAAGCCATGTTGACTATTGTCACGTTATCATCTAGATGTTTGCAAATTGATTCCTTAATTATTTGCTCCATTATCTTTCCTGGTACAAAAGTTAAGCTGACTGATATGCAATTTCCTGGGTTGTCCTTATTTCCCTTTTCCAGTCTTCCAGATAACTTGTGAATTTTCCTATATACATTCCTCTCAGCAATGTTGTGATACATATATTAAATGGTAAAATTATTAGCTTGGTCTCTAGTATATATTTCTATACCTGTGTATATATATGAACACACATTACCATTGTTATTATTAGAATTACATGTTTTTATACACTGTAGCAAATTTGAACACTCGCACGTGTGTAACATATTTAGAGAATATATTGCATGCCCAGTGTAAATAAAAAGTATCACAATTAAATCAATGACATACATACCATCTAGCAGTTCTATAGGACAATGAACACCTCACACCACTTAATGGCTGCCATAACAGATATGAGATATGGATCAGTCCACGGCATAACAGATGATATTATTTCACACAGATGGCATTTTTTGTTATCATGCATGGGTTTTAAGATTTGCAAGAGCAATAAATAATGTATTTCTATATTAGTGAATTAGCAGTCTATAAATTGCTGTACAGATGGAATTATTATAATACAGAATTTTAGAGACAAAGGAGAGCATCTTTTTGACCAAGACTATTTCTCAAGGGTCTTTAGAATGGAATGGTATGAAATACAATTCTTGATTATGGAGCACCATCTAGAGGAACATTTGTTTGACACACAAAGACAATGAAATGATGTGAAATAGCAAAAATACAAACTAACATCTATTTACTTATAAGCCACCAACTAGACAGAGCATTATAAAGCAATGAAAAGTTGAGAATATATTTAGTATGTGCCATCATTTTGGTCTACCTAAAGTATCTATGTATTTTTTTTCTTGAAATTCAGGCAAAATGCAAGGTTTGAATATTTAGCAGTTGTAAAATACTAAATATGCTTCTAAAGTTCATATGAGGCTGTGATGTGTGGTATACATTCTAAGGAAGCCCTATGCTTTTTTATATCTATGCGTTGGCCACCACTATTGTATAGTACAAATTCTTAAGTTCCACTTTAGTTCAGCATTTGTTCACAAAAATAACCTGTAAAACTAACAGCTTTTATTCTGCTATGACTTAAGCCAAATGTAAATTTTGCATTCACGTCAATTAAATAAAATCAGTTTTTCACTTTTAAAAAATATACTTGTGTAGGAATTTTCCCTACTCATTTGATCATATCTGCAAATTAAACATGTACAAAGGAAAAGGATGAATGTGAAAAAGTTCTAGCAGATGTATCCAGTGTTCTTTGACTCTGTAACTGACGGATTTAAAATATATTTCAATTATTTGTATTTATTTTTAAATGAAGGAAAATGAAGGCTGGAGTGAGAGTTTGGGGATAAGGGGGGTAGGAGGTAGGTGGCTTAGGGCAAAGAATTGGGAGATGTGGGGGTGCTTCCGGGCAGAGGGAGAGAGGTGGAGAGGCTCAGGGAGGGAGGAGAGGGTGCTGAAGTCAAGGAAGATGGGAGGTTCAGGACTCAGGGCAGGGGGCTCAGGACAGGGGCTGCAGGCTGTCTGTGGGAGACCAGGTTCCGGAGGCTGCCACCCCCTCCAGCGCCCCTTCCCCCCACAATCTGCAGGCTGTCTGGGGAGGGATCAGGCTCCGGGGGCAGCTCCTCCCTGCAGCTGCCCCTCCACGGCCTTCAGGCTGTCTGGAGTGAGGCTAGGCTCCCAGGCTTTCCCCACCTCTAGGGGCTCCTGCCAGCCTGCAGGCTGTTGGGGAGGCTAGGCTCTGGGGGCTGCCTCCTCCTTCAGCAAACATCCCCACTGCCTACAGGCTCTCCATGATGGGGCAGGCTCCCCACAGTGTCCCTACCTGCCACCAGTGGCCACTCTCAGTATCGCATCCCTCCACTCTGTGCCCCCTCCCTTTTCATGTTATGAGAAACAGTTCCATTCCCAGCACTTCCTGTTTTCCAAGCACAACCAGACCCCGATTTTGGTTTAAGTTAGGGTAAGAGGAAGCTGCACACCAAATTTGGTGGTTCTAGATCTTACGGTTTCAAATAAGTTCTTGAACAAATGGACAGACAGACAGACACAAGACACTCTCTAGTATATATATATAACATATTTGTACAACAGAAGAGTTACCCAACATTGCCTGGGTCTGCCTGGAGGTGGAGGGACTGCAGAGGCTTCTTGTCAGCACTCCCTGGGCTCAGTGTGGGGGTGGGATAGGGTTGTAGCGGCCAACTGGGTACAGCCACGGTGGGCATCGCAGTGGTGCTGGGGAGGGGTGGGTTGTGGCTCCTGCAGGATACTATGCTTCACAGTGACCACTGGGGACAGAACGTGCGGGAGACAATTATCCTGCAGAATGACCACGGGGGGCAGCTGCACCAGGAAGTGGCCAGCTGGGGACAGGACTCACTATATTGCCAGCCACTGGCCTAGGTAAATGGCTCCACTGCCCCAAAACCCTCCCTTCTCTCTGGCCCTCAGCTGCAGCCCCGGACTAGGGGAGAAGGAGAAGCCCTGCTGGCCCCATTACCATGCCTCCCTCCCCTGGAGCATTGCCAGGGCCAGGCAAGCACAGCAGCTGAGGGATCTGTAGGGACTCTCTCCACCTTGGTCCAGCGTAGGGGCCGAGGGCCAGGGGGAAAGGATTTGGGGCAGGGGAGCCACTTATCTGAAATGGTGGCTGGCAAAATGGAGAGCCCCATCCCCACCTGGCTACTCCCTTCCTGGTGCAGCTGCCTTCAGTGGTCACTCTGCAGAATAGCTATCCCCTGCACTTGCTGCCCCCAGTGGCCACTGTGTGATAGTGTCCTTCTGAACAGCTCCTTCCCTTTCCAGGCACTTCCAATTTTCCTGGCACAACCAAACCCTAACTTCACTTTAAGTTAGGATAAGAAAAAGCTGCACACCAAATTTGGTGGCCCTACCTCTTACCGTTTAGGAGTTCTTGAACAAACGGACCCATGGACAGAAAGATGGACGCACCCTCAAATAGAGAGATTTATGAGTCCAGGCAAATCCTTATACCCATTTGTATATTGTTAAGAATGAAGGCAAAATTAGTCTTCTCACTAGCATGCCTCAGCGTGTCTATTCTAGAAAACAGGATTTGTTTAAGTTTTGATTAATTTCCCCTCAGAGCTGACCTAGGCTACATCTAGACTGCAGGCTTCTTTCAGAAGCTTTTCTGGAAGAGATCTTCCAAAAAAACTTCTCCCAAAAGAGAAAGTGTACACAGCAAAAGTGCATTGGAAAAGTGATCTACTTTTTTGAAAGATGATTACTATGGACGGAGTGGCCACCAGGGCACTTATGCTTTTTCCTCTTTCCTCTTCTTTTGAAAGAACTTCCTCTTCCTCGTCCACACATGCCTTTTTCCAAAAAAGATTTTTCGGAAAAAGTCTTCTTCCTCATAGAAAGAGGTTTACCAATGTTTACCCCTCTGTTCTTTCGATTTTTTTTCCGAAAGAATGCGATTGCAGTGTGGACGTAAGAGAAGTTTTTTCAGAAAAATGGCTGTTTTTCCAAAAAAACTCTGCAGTGTAGACATACCCCAGATAGGTTATAACCCTAAGCCTTCAGTAACATGAAAAAATGCTCTTCTACTTTTCAAAAACTCTACTTTTGGAAGGATCTTCTTTTTAGAGCATAGTAAGGCAAGAAAGTGATGTTACTTATTTCTAGCAAAAATACATGTTGGTGACATGCATAGTTGGGCAAACTTTTTTTGGCAAATAGTGTATTTGCCCAAAAATATGCATGATTTTTGAAATTTGCCAAAAACATTGTGTATTTGCTAAAAACCACAAAATGATTTGTGAATTCAGGTTGAAGACGGTGATTAGTTTTGCTTGAAAAATCATTTTTTTCAGGAGATGCCTTTTTAAAAAAATGTCATTTTGAAACATTTGAAACTTTCTGTTGAATGCAAACCATTTGTTTTGACCACCAAACTGAAAAATCACTCAGCTTTAATGCTATGGCAACTCCCCCCTCATCGCTCTATCAGTGAACCCGAGTCCTGATCTGGTAAGCATGTTATGATCAAAGGCAATTATTTGGAACATATATCAATTAGATTCAAAAAGTTGGTCCTAGATATTACAATGGAATTTTACCATATTTATTTTCTAAGCAATTTTTCAACTTGCTCTTTCCCTGTTTTAGCTTCTGAACCTACCCCATTTTCACTGGCATCCCCAATATTAGGTGTCCAATCACCACAAACCTTTTTGGTAAAAACGGAAACAATTAAATACCTTTGCCATTTCCACGCGATCTGTCATCCTTTCTCCTCTTCACTGAGTAATGGTCCTTGGTTTTTCTCTTGCTTTTAATATATTTGTAGAATGTTTTCTTGTTACCTTTGTGTGTCTAGCTGGTTTGAACTTGTTTTGTGCCTTTGCCTTTCTAATTTTGCCCTGATATACTTGTGTTATTTGTTTATATTCATCCTTTAAAATTTGACCTAGTTTCCACTTTTTGGAACCTTTCTGACCGACCTGGCTGGTGGACATGCACCCCTCCCCCAGCTGTGCCTACTGGAGCTGTTGGTGGCCATAGAGAGGTGCCTCTTACCTGACCCCAACCTGTCCTGGGGAGAGGGCTGGGGGTAGAGCCTCCACACCAAACCCCTCATCCCTGGCCCCACTCCAGAGCCTGCATTCTTTGCCAAAGCCAGCATTCTGCATCCCAACTATCTGCTCCAGCGCTGAGCCCACTCCTACATGCCAACCCCATGGCTCCACTCCCGCCTTCTATTGTCCTTGTGTGGAATTACTTTCATTTTGTGATATATCACTTCCATTTTGTGCATATAACAAAAGTCAGTCAGCCCATAGACAAAAAATTAAGAGGGAACACTGGTCAGAGGGTTGTCTTTTTTACAACTGTGGTCAACAGAAGTTTTATTGACAAAAGTAGTAGTGTAGACAAAGACTGAGACAGGGTTTTGACTGATTCTACTAAGTATGATGACAAGGGACTTGTATTTTGAAGATAGGCCTGTTGATTTTACACAGTAAAGGGTGTAATGAGAGAATTTTGAGGGAATTCTTTTGTGGTGTTTTCCAAATATTTTTTATTTGACATACCACTAATATGCAGAGACAGGGCATGTTGGAGAAGGATGTTTAATTACATCAAAGATAGATCAAAGATGAAGTGAGCAAAAGCAAAGGAAACACTAATATGTATATATTAGTACACATACATATAACACATGGAAACATAAATCAACCCTAAACTTGAAACCTACATCAATATTAATAAGCTGTCCTCTTTCATAGTAATATATTTTCAGTACATATATAAAGGTTTATTACCTACCATTCTTACATTGTGTTTATCTGGGAAATTACTATAAACCATAAACTGTCTGGTCAAGGAACCACGCTCTCTTATTATCATCTCAGAGGGATACTAACCAAAACTGTGGACTATAGAGATTAACTAGATGTATTAGCAGATTAGCTGAGGGAAGTTGGTTTTAATATGTTGTAGGATTTGTAGAAATATGAACCTGTATTTAAAATGGAATGACCAGAGAGAAGCAGTTATACATACATTGGAGATATCCTTTAAGTACAATACACTGGCAACTTGTAATCATAAAGGAGAGGCAAGGACGGTAGGTAGACCTTTTTGATTTACAGCTAAGGCATAGAAAGATGTATAAATCCAGGGCTGTCTTCCTCTTCTTGGTATTTAAAAACATTAACAAACCTGGCAAATAAAGCTTTCCCCAAACTCCTTCCATGTGAATTCCATATTATTTGACTCCAGGATTAAACAACAGTTAAGGGTTCCTATTATGGCTGTCTATATTTTTCTCCCCTTGTCAAAATGACCCTGCAGATATCACTGTGCTTCTTCAATTTTTCCCAGCTTCCAGTTGCTAAAGAATCAGCTGATTCCAACATTCCATCTCACCTCCTCTCAAAGGTGGGATCCCAAACACCTACTTTACAACTGACAAGCTGTAAAGAAAAACAGAAAAGAAGAATGTTATGAAAACGGGAAGAGGTACACTTCCACTAGCTTCTTTCAATCTCCCACTTCCTTTGACAATTTTGCTCCCTCCTGCTTAACAGTAAAAATTATTGTGCTAGTTAATGTAGGTATGTGAAAATGTATCTGTGTACAGGCAGTCCCCGGGTTATGTACAAGATAGGGACTGTAGGTTTGTTCTTAAGTTGAATCTGTATGTAAGTCGGAACTGGCGTCCAGATTCAGCCGCTGCTGAAACTGACCGCCAGTTCTGACTTACATACAGATTCAACTTAAGAACCCCAAGCGTCCCCAAGTCAGCTACTGCTGAAACTGATCAGTGGCTGATTCCAGGAAGCCTGGGGCAGAGCAACTCTGCCTCGGGCTTCCTGTAGTCAGCGCTGGTCAGTTTCAGCAGCGGCTGACTTGGGGACGCCTGGGGCAGAGCAGCTGGGGTGCTGTTGGGTTGCTCCAGTAGCACTGCTCCTCGGCGCTACTGGACCAACCCAGCAGCACCCCGGCTGCTCTGCCCCAGGGGTCCTGATTCAGCCACTGCTGAAACTGACCAGCAGCGGCTGAATCAGGACCTGGGGCAGAGCAGCTGGGGTGCTGCCGGGTTGGTCCAGTAGTGCCCAGAGTGGCGCTGCAGGACCAATCGGCAGCGCCCCAGCTGCTCTGCCCCAGGGTCCAAAACAAAAGCCTGGTCTGCTGGGGGGGGCGAGGGGCACACTAGCTGCGCCCCCCCCCCCCCCCAACAGACCAGGGACACGGGGAGCAGAGCCGCAGCGGCAGCGGGGTGCCGCGCCTCGGAGGCTTTGCTCTGGCAAAGCCTCAGAAGCGCGGGAACCCGCCACTGCTGCGGCTTCAGTCCCGGTGCCTGTGGACCACAGGCACCGGGACTGAAGCCGCAGCCGCGGCGGGTTCCCGCGCTTCTGAGGCTTTGCTCTGGCAAAGCCTCAGAAGCGCAGGAACCCACCCGGTGCCCCTGGTCTGCTGGAGACGGTCTCCAGCAGACCAGGGGCACCGGAGCAGCTTACGAACGGGGCTTTCTCGCCCCGGAGTTCGCAGGTAGCAATCCGCCACCTCGACCTCCGGGGCGAGAAAGCCCCGTTCGTAAGTGCGGATCTGACATAAGTCGGATCCGCGTAAGTCAGGGACTGCCTGTATACAGGTACATGCAGACACTACCCCCCCCCCCCATATCAGAGGCAGCAGCACAGGGGGGGCAGGTGGGAACCAGTATGCACAGGGAGCCATCTTAAAAGTATGCACTCCCAAATGTAAACTTCTAACCACTGACATTAAACTTTGTTAAATAAATGTTCATGTTCTTCTTTATTTTTCTATACTACTACCCCTATTAGTTCATTTGTATAATAAAATTCTGATATGGAGCAATTTGCATAAGAGAACACTGCTATAACACCTTGTTGTGGCTAAGAATCTCTCTGGTACTCCAATAAGTGATGTTTCTTGGATGAGGAAGAGCCAGAAAGAACTAGGTCATGGAGCTGCACATATGATTCGTTAGTGGAATAGTTTTAGTATGCCTGGGGAAATGGTACTCCAGTGGAACTAGAGATAAACTTGCAATCAGGCATCACTCACCAGAAAGAAAAACCACTTAGAATAAAATCCATGGGCATGTACAAAGCAGTACCATTCAGTAAAGGGCTGCATAATAATTCTGAAGGAGGCTGGCAGAATGGGAGCAATGTGAAGATGTAGTGCCTTAGAGACTGCCCACCAGTAGTAAATGCAACAATAATCTCTTGGATTGGAGACTAGCCAGATGCTGGTAAGGATGTGACCAATGATCTGTTTGTATTTAATTTGTACACATTGTGCCATGTTCCAAATATCTGCACTCTGTGAACATGGATTACCAATCATATGATTATTAAGGTGATCCTTTCTTGCTGATATATTATTAAATCTGAACATTAGGAAATACTATAAAGTCAGTCTCGTGGCAGGTTTGTGAATAAAGTAACTAGGAATCCTGTGAAATCATGCAACATTTGCAAGAGATCTCTATTTTGAATGTGTGAGAAGCATATGAGCAATGGAAAGGTGTGCCTAGCATGGGCATTCAATCTAAAGCCCACTGAAATTAATGGAAAGATTCTTATTGACTTCAGTGGGCTTTATAATAGACCTTATCAGAATAATTCTGCTAAAGCTGACTATAGAAATGGCAAAGTCCCTCTGTTGAGGTGGTGCAATTTCAGGGTATGTTACAATTGCCAATCAAATGGTTGCCAAGGAAATATGATGAATGACTGTTAACACTCAGGAGGAGGCCTGGATCATGAAAGGAAATGGTGCTACACAATGTTCCTGATGAGATGTTTGAATTTGATATGGATCTATATTTAACTTTGGAAACAAGTATTCTCAAACCACCTCATAAAAATCTCATCTGAGTTTCTGTTCAATCAAATTCCTGAAAGAATATGCCTGTAACTATTAATGCTGGGAGCGAGAGAAATATGTTCTTTACCACTGATGCAAGGCTCCAGAATAACACAACATGATTCTTCATTAGTTTTCCTGTCTTCTGTGTTGATAACTACAGGTTGTACCTCCAAAAACCGGTACTCTCTGCTCCGGCAACATCCCTCGTTCAGCAGGACCAGAGATGCTCCTGGACCAGAGGGCCTGGAAGCCTAAGAGCAGGAGGGACAGCCAGACTGGGACAGCATGGCTGGCTGGGGACAGCACAGGAGCGGGGCTGGAGCCCACGGCAGCCCCTGGGAGCTTGCAGCTGAGGCTGGAACCCCAAGGCAGCACCTGTCAGTGTGGGGCTTGAGTTTCCTGGCACCTCCCCAGGAGTATGGGGCCAGGGCACTGAGGCTGCCCCTGGGATCATGGGGTTGGAATTGAGCTTCGCAGCAGCCCGCTAGAGCACTGGGCCCTGGGTAAGCAGGCCAACCAGGTTGAAGGAGGGAAGAGAGACGCAGGGTTCCTGCTGGGGCAGCCTGTCAGTGGCAGGCAATGGGCTTGGGGACAGTACAGGAGACCTCCCGTGGTCCAGCAAATTCTCTCACTTGGGATCGGTTGGGTCCCAACAGTGCTGGACCAGGGAGGTCCAACCTGTAGTTTAACAGAACTGCGGTTCTGCATTCTCTCTCTCACAAGCACAGGTTCAGTGACTTTCAAGGTATTTTGGAAAAAAAAATGTTAGAGGAGATAATGTTGAAAACAAACACCAAAAACTGATATTCACAGTTTGGCCTGCTTACTATCAGAGATGCAAGCTGTGCACAATGATGCTTTATCCAGCCAATAATTCATATCTTCTATCAAGAGCTACTCAGCTGGTAGCTTCTTGGCCATGTTAGCCCCCAACATTAGCAAAGTTGGAAATGGCAGAGATGCTTAATGACTTGTTTCGGTCTTCACCGAGAAGTCTGAAGGAACGCCTAACATAGTGAATGCTAGTGGGGAGGGGGTAGTTTTAGAAGGTAAAATAAAAAAAGAACAAGTTAAAAATCACCTAGAAAAGTTAGATGCCTGCAAGTCACCTGATGAAATGTATCCTAAAATAATCAAGGAGCTGATAGAGGAGGTATCTGAGCCTCTAACTGTCATCTTTGGAAAATCATGGGAGACAGGAGAGATTCCAGAGGACTGGAAAAGGGTAAATATAGTGCCCATCTATAAAAAGGGAAATAAGAACAACCCAGGAAACTACAGACCAGTTAGTTTAACTTCTGTGCCAGGGAAGATAATGGAGCAAGTAATTAAGTAAATCATCTGTAAACACTTGGAAGGCGGCAAGGTGATAGGGAACAGCCAGTATGGATTTGTAAAGAATAAATCATGTCAAACCAATCTGATAGCTTTCTTTAATAGGATAACGAGTCTTGTGGATAAGGGAGAAGCGGTGGATTTAGTAAGGCATTTGATACGGTCTCACATGATATCCTTATCAATAAACTAGATAAATACAACTTAGATGGGGCTACTATAAGGTGGGTGCATAACTGGCTGGATAACCGTACTCAGAGAGTAGTTATTAATGGTTCACAATCCTGCTGGAAAGGCATAACAAGTGGGGTTTCGCAGGGGTCTGTTTTGGGACCAGCTCTGTTCAATATCTGCATCAAAGATTTAGATATTGGTATAGAAAGTACGCTTATTAAGTTTGCAGATGACACCAAGCTGGGAGGGGTTGCGACTAATCTGGAGGATAGGGTCATAATTCAAAATGACCTGGACAAATTGGAGAAATGGTCTGAGGTAAATAGGATGAAGTTTAATAAAGACAAATGCAAAGTGCTCCACTTAGGAAGGAACAATCAGTTTCATACATACAGAATGGGAAGCGACTGGGAAGGAGTACGGCAGAAAGGGATCTAGGGGTTATAGTGGAATATGAGTCAGCAGTGTGATGCTGTTGCAAAGAAAGCAAACATGATTCTGGGATGCATTAACAGGTGTGTTGTGAGCAAGACACAATAAGTCATTCTTCCGCTCTACTCTGCACTGGTTAGGCCTCAATTGAAGTAATGTGTTCAGTTCTGGGCACTGCATTTCAAGAAAGATGTGGAGAAATTGGAGAGGGTCCAGAGAAGAGCAATGAGAATGATTAAAGGTCTAGAGAACATGACCTATGAGGGAAGGCTGAAGGAATTAGATTTGTTTAGTTTAGAAAAGAGAAGATTGAGAGGGGACATGATAGCAGTTTTCAGATATCTAAAAGGGTGTCATAAGGAGGAGGGAAAAAACTTGTTCATCTTGGCCTCTGAGGATAGAACAAGAAGCAATAGGCTTAAACTGCAGCAAGGGAGGTTTAGGTTGGACATTAGGAAAAAGTTCCTAGCTGTCAGGGTAGTCAAACACTGGAATAAATTGCCCAGGGAGGTTGTGGAATCTCCATCTGTGGAGATATTTAAGAGTAGGCTAGATACATGTCTATCAGGGATGGTCTAGACAGTATTTGGTCCTGCCATGAGGGCAGGGGACTGGACTCGATGACCTCCCGAGGTCCCTTCCAGTCCTAGTATTCTATGACATACATCTGGTTACTTCCCAATGACTACTTATAAAACTAGAACAGATAACTGAAGTCATTTGAAAACTCAGAAGTGAAAAATTAATGTAAGCCATTGTGAATCTCTTTAGCAACAGCACCGAGGACTTTGAAACTTCACAAAAGTTTTTAAATTATGCATAAATCTTATGAAAAAAAAATAATGACACTGTTTCTCATTTCAGCTATGCTGAATCAGAACACTAGGATTCAGTTGCTTGAGTATTAGCTCCCTGCTATATTTTTTCAGCATCAATGGCAATTTCTCTAATGCCAAAGCAGCTGTTCAAAGCATTGTTAAACACATACTGCTACAGAATGCAAAACATTTTATGTCAAAATTAATCTTCAAAATAAATAATTATTAATAAAGAAATAAAAGACTGTTGATTCACTCATCAAGATACATATATTGAGTAGACTATAGAGATGTTCCCACAAAAATATAAAGGATCTGTAGTGAATAGCTATCATTTTATCTGACAACATGAAAGTTTTATATTTTTATAGGACTGCCAAAGTATATCAGATTTGACATTTTTAATATAACAAAATCATTTTCTGAAGCTTTGCCAAGAAATGTTTCTCATGAGGTACTATTTGTTGTTCTTGACGATCTCTAAGGTGGTGCTACTGCACCCTTTTTTCTCAGCAGGTCATGAGCCGTTTTTAAAAAAATGTGATTTACCAATAATGCCTGATTTCTTGAATACTGGAGTCAAATTATTGTTTACTTGAGTGACTAAAGTTAGTCTTATTGTGGCCCTTATTCAGAAACTAGATCAGAGTAGGTGAATCCTGGCACCTATATAAAATCTCCTTGACTTTGGGGGCTGGTTCAATATTAGGATGTTAGCGTATACCAGTTTACATGATTAACTGATAACCCTGGGCTCATTAGTTAATCCTAATGGTTGCATGCATGCCCTCTGCCTTGCTGCCTCTGTATCAGAGGCAGCAAGTGGAGGGTGGGGAGTCAGCTTTTAAGCTATCCTCCTCACTTGGCTGCTACCTCTATATCACCGGGAGCAGGCAGGCAGGAGTAGGTACATACAGGGGAGCTGGCTTTTAAGCCAGATCTCTACGCGTGTTGGCTCCCATGGAGCTGCCTCCCCCCATGCTGCTGCCTATCAGGCTTGAAGGCAGTAGCAGGTGGGGGAGGTGAGGGAGAAGCAGCTCTGTGGGAGCTGATGCTCGTGGGGAGAATGCTTTTAAGCTGGCTCCCCCTGAGCACCAGCTCCTCCTTGCCTCCCTTCCCCACTCAACTGCCTCTGTGGGAGGCAGTGAAGGATGGGGGGCAGGCAGCTCCCTGGGAGCCTGCACACATAGAAAGCTAGCGCCCTGCATGTACTGGTTCCCACCTGCTCCATTGCATATAAACGTGTAACTGCTGAAAAATTCTGCAGTTACCCATTTACAAAAATAAACATTTTTTTAACTTCCCTAGTTCATACTGATCTGACTGCAGGACTGAGACTGATCTGATCTTCAGAGCTGCTGAGCACTTGCAGGTTCAGATCCTATTTACTCCACGGTGACACTTTTTTAGGTCTCTTGCTATGTTTTTTAATTTGAGGTATACATTTAAGTTGGGCCTCTATTATGGTATCTTTATAAAGTTTCCATGCAGCTTTCAGGGATTTGGCTCTAGTCACTGTGCCTTTTAATTTCTGTTTAACTAACGTCCTCATTTTTGTGTAATTTCCCTTTTTGAAATTAAATGCAAGGGTGCTGGACTGCTGAGGTGTTCTTCCCACCACAGGAATGTTGAATGTTATTATTCTTATGTTCTTATGTTCAATGGGAGGAATGAGTGCACATCATCTTTGATAATCAGCCCATTTATTTAGATACCTATCTTTAGGCTCCCAAGTTTGAACATTTTTGACATAAATAAAGATTACACAATTATAACAGACAGTAAATTACTAAAAACATATACTGGTATTATTTATACATCTATATTATTAGAAAACACTTAATATGCACATTGTTGTATATCTTAGTTTAAGAAAACTTTGAATCCTGAACAATGCACATTGTTCTTTTTTAATTAAAGCTTATTTTCAAATGGCTGCTGAATTTATGCTATTAAATGATCCGACACTACAGGCAGTCCCCGAGTTACGTAAGTCCCCGAGTTACGTAAGTCGGATCCGCGGTTACGAACGGGGATTTTTCTCGCTCTGGAGTGGCAGGACGCCTGGTCCCGCCGCCCGCCTCCTCCGGGGCGAGAAAAGCTGCTCCCCGTCTCCCTGGTCTACTGGGGGAGCCAGCAGACCAGGGAGATGGGGAGCAAAGCGGCGGAGGACCCGGGGCCGGACCCGCGGCACTTCCAGCTGATCTGGAAGCGCTGCGGTCCGGCCCGGGTCCTCCGTCGCTTTGCTCCGCATCTCCCTGGTCTGCTGGGGGGGGACGCAGCTAGTGCCCCCCCCCCAGCAGACCAGGGAGACGTGGAGCAAAGCCCGGAGCCTGTGGTAGAGCAGGTGGGGCGCTGCCGGTTGGTCCCGCAGCACCGCTCCTTGGCGCTACTGGACCAACCTGGCAGCACCCCAGCTGCTCTGCCCCAGGAGTCCTGATTGAGCCGCTGCTGATCAGTTTCAGCAGCGGCTGAATCAGGACGCCTGGGGCAGAGCATCTGGGGTGCTGCTGGGTTGGTCCAGTAGCGCCGAGGAGCGGCCACGCTACTGGACCAACCCAGCAGCACCCGAGCTTCTCTGCCCGAGGCGTCCCCAAGTTAGCCGCTGCTGAAACTGACCAGCGGCTGACTACAGGAAGCCCGAGGCAGAGTTGCTCTGCCCCAGGCTTCCTGGAATCAGCTGCTGATCAGTTTCAGCAGCAGCTGACTTGGGGACGCCTGGGGTTCTTCAGTTGAATCTGTATGTAAGTCAGAACTGGTGTCCAGATTCAGCCGCTGTTGAAACGGATCATTTTCAGAAGCGGCTGAATCTGGATGCTAGTTCCGACTTACATACGGATTCAACTTAAGAACAAACCTACAGTCCCTATCTTGTACGTAACCCGGGGACTGCCTGTATTTTCAAAGCTGTACTTAGGGATAATAACTATTTGGTAACCAGTCAAACAACAAAAATAAGCATGACAAGGGGGCAGTATCTTTTATTGGACTAACTTCTGTTGGTGAGTGAGACAAGCATGTAAATCTCAAAAACTTGTCTCTCATCAACAGAAGTTGGGTCAATAAAAGATATTACTTCACCCATCTTATCTGACTAAAATGTTGGATCAAACACAGCTACAACACTAAATACAAAAACAGGCACCACATCCCTCAAAGTAATCCTATTACTTTGGAATTGCTGTTACCACTACAGCTAAGTTTTACTTCTCTTTGGGTTGGAAATATGGATGTTATTTTGCTAAGGATGTATTTTGCTCATTGTGTAGTTGATACAATTAGTCAATAAGGCAAGACTTGCTCTGGGACTGCTGCGCCTCTACATTTTAAATGTAGTAAGAGCCGCCGGACTCTAACTACATTTAAAATGCAGAGGCGCAGTGGTCCCGGTCCCAGCTCGCGACAGGTCCAGCAGCACCTGTTCCCAGCGTCCCAGAGGCTGCTGCCAGAGAAGCCTCCTCTACTCCTCCCCACTGCTGGTTCTGTTACAGGCAGTGGTGGGGGGCAGGTGGCACCTCAGAGATGGTGCTGGGGGGGAAAACCGGCTTTTAAGATGGCTTCCCCCGCACTGGCTCTTGTCCCTCCTTCCCCCTCTGTCTCATACAGAGGCAGCAAGGGAGGGGGGGAGTGAATAGTCTAGTGCTCCACTTAACTACCCCATAAGCTTTTGCTTATCAGGTAGCTGAATAGTTGATTACTCACTCACATCCCTAGTTGGAAAGACTAGATGACCCAATACTTTTTTCTACCTCTAATTCACACATCAAGAAATCAAAACAATAACTAGGTCTCACACAATTTCAATCTTATATGTCAAGAGCTGAGTAAAATCTGTTCCTAACTTCACTTTCCTAACTACTTCCTTGTGTAGGCAGTAATGTACTTCTGTAATTACATTTCACCTGTACCCTGGTGCTTGAAATACCTACCTCTTATCCCACAGGTGCTTAAAATATTATATTTTGTAAAATGCTTAGAGAGGAATAGATGTATAAGACATCTCAAAAAGCAATAATGAACTTTCTAGTATGTGTAAATGACATTTCTGTCCAAAATATCATACGTAAACAAACCACAGTGAAAGAGAAATGAAGATCAAAATGGAAGGCTCCTTACACTCAAGCAGTCATGATATTAGGTATACACAGACTAAACAATTCCTTAAGGCCTCTAGGCAGTTCAGGGGGCCCCAATTTAGAACTATTCCCCCAAATACTATTAATCTTAGATAACGTAGGCGTTTTAACATGTGTACTGAAGTGCTGTGTTGGTGGATTGTCTGGCCTGCGTAAATAATACAATTACGTTACTGGCTGGGTTGAAGTTTCTGTAACCTGAAACCAGGTAGAGGTTACAGGCTTACTTCACACAGAGGCCGGTCCCTTATGCCCTACATGTAGGTGGGTGGCCTGGCTCAGGGCTCCCCATGGGCAGGCACCGCCTCTGGCTTTAAAGACCTGTCACGGTCGGAAGCAGCCGGTCCGGTCTCAGGGCTACGAACCGAGGTTTCACAGGCAGCTCACTCTGCTGCTGGAGGCGGCTCAGCCGGCCACGGGAACCAGGCCCTGCGTCCGGGGCAGCCAGCGGGCAGGGGGCGCTGTATGCCAGGGGTTACACGGCGGGCCTCAGCACTACCGCCCGAGGGAGGAAGGGACCAAGTCACAAGGTGTAGACCCGGAAGCCGCATCGGGCCGAGGCACCACTGAGTTTCCGGAAGACTCGCACCAGAGCGTCGTCCCGTTGCCCCAGCACGTCCGCGGAGTCCGTCCATCCTTCCTTCCGCTTGGGGTTTCCCCTGTCTGAGCGGCCGCCCCCGAGCGGCAGGCGGCGGCGCTGCACCCTTCTCGGCGGCTGCCTCGGGCCGGGATATCTATGGGGCGAAACGCGATGCAATGAACCCGAGAGCGGGCGAGACAGCGACAAGCGCGGCGGACACACACTGGGGCCGCTCCATGGGGTCTCGGCTGCAGTAGGAGCGGCTCCCTCCGGGTACGATCCGCCACCGCTCCCCCTCAGGCCTCCGCAGGAGGATGGCGACAGCGGCCGCCCCGACCCAGCTGGAAGCCGGTAGGTATCGCTGGCAGGGGACGCGGGCGGCGCTCCCCGCCTGGTGTCCCCTTCTCAGCGCCTCCCCTTCTCCTCCGCAGAGCTCTACTACCTGATCGCCCGGTTCCTGCAGTCTGGACCCTGCAGGAAATCCGCCCAGGTGAGCGGTCAGCGCGGGGCTCCGGCCGGGCCGGCCCCGCCGCCGGGGTGAACGGGGGGACGGGGCCGGGCGGCGGAGCCGCCGCTCGCTCTCCGGGTGCCGGACTCACGTCCTTTGTGTCTCTCCCCAGGTACTGGTGGAGGAGCTGGAAGCGCACCAGGTAGGAGCTGCGGGCTGGGACGCGCGGGTGGGTGTCGCCCGGCCCCGCAACGGGGCCCCCTCCAGCTCTCGGACCATTCGGGCAGCAGCGGGGAGGGATCCAAGATGCCCCGCGGGGGGCGCTTCTCCAGCTGCTACCCGCGCGGGGGTGGGCAGGGCCTAGGAACGGGAAAAAGATCACCCCCCGTCTGGGGCCGGGCCGCGGAGGGGCCGGGGCGCGGGGCAGGGCTGGCTGGGAAGTGACTGGGGGAGGTGCGGGAGTGGCCGTGCCTGCGCTGACTGCCCCCTCCCCTGCCGCAGCTGATCCCCCGCCGCCTGGACTGGCAGGGCAAGGAGCACCGCCGGAGCTTCGAGGATCTGGTGAGTGAAGTTTCGCTCCAACTTCCCCGCAAGTTCCCCCGCCCGGACGCCGCTCCCCACCGTGGGGTGAGCGCTGAGCCCGGGGGTGGGGTGGGGCGGGGGGCGGCCGCCTCGCTGATCACTGACCGAGGGGGGGAGGTTACTGCCCCGGACGCGTGTGTGTGGGAGGCTGCGAGAGAGGAGCCTGTTGTGAGGGTTATCTGAGGGCACGAGAAGGAATGGGGGAAGGGGGAGCTTAGCGAATAGCACAGCACTTAACAAGCTGTAGTTCCGTGTTTGGGAATGGAAGCTGCCTTCTGATTGGCTGCAGCTCCAAAATACGGGAACTGAGGACAGGGCCCGTGTTTTTTGCGTCGAGGGTGGGGAGACACCCTGGCTCTGGCACCGTGGGAGGTTGGGGAGGGGGACAGTTGGCGCCCAGGGGTCACTTAATATGACTGAGTAATAATCCCGTGGGCCGCTTGGCAGTTGTGACACTATCACCAGCACGTCTTTGGCCTAGGGTTTCAAAGCACTGAGATGCTGTCACCTTTAAATGTGGTTTTATCACTTTTTAGCAAACGTAACAGCTATAATAATATTTCCTCTTTTAAAAACAGTTCAGTGTAAACAGTTCCTCCCCCCATAAAAACAAGAAATAAACATCCGTCTTCCCCAAAACCCAGCCATTGCCACCAACAGTAACTTGTCAATGGAACCATCAGTAAACAAAATGATACTCTCCCCATTGATTGCTCTTGTCCCAATGAGAGGAAATGCTAAGCGTAAACAAAAATAGATTTTTTTTAATTGAAAGAACTTCCCAGAAATCTAATGTTACTAGTCAGATAAAGAGTCACATAAGATGCTGTTGTAGCTTTTTAACATCCTGAGAATGTTCTCTGTGATGTAAGACAGAAGCACTCCCAGTTTACTAGTGAACTGAAAGGCAGAGAGCTTAAGTGTCATACAGGAAATCATTGGATAAATACTGCATTATGATTAAAAGATCATAGAGCTGGAAGAGACCTCAGGAGGTCATCAAGCCTGGCCCCCTGCCCAAGGCAGGATCAATCCCAACTAAATCAATCCAGCCAGGGTTTTGTCAAGCTGAGATTTAAAAACCTCTAGGGATGGAGATTCCACCACCTCCCTAGGTAACCAGTACTTCACCACTCTCCTAGTGAAATAGTTTCTCCTAATGTCCAACCTAGACCTCTCCCACTGTAACTTGAGACCAATGCTCCTTGTTCTGCCATCCGTCACTACTGTTAACAGCCTCTCTCCATCCTCTTTGGAACCTCTCTTCAGGAAATTGAAGGCTGCTATCAAATCCCCCCCCCCCTCAGTCTTCTCTTCTGCAGATTAAACAAACCCAAATCCCTCAGTCTCTCCTCATAGGTCATGTCCTCCAGTCCCCTAATCATGTTGGTCGCCCTCCGCTGGGTCCTCTCCAATGGGTTCACATCCTTTCTATAGTGGGGGGCCCAAAACAGGACACAATACTCCTTGTTCCTGGCCTATGCACAATCCATCACACCACATCGGCGATTGACTACATATTTAAGCAATAAATCCTGCACAAGATCACTTAAATGTTTTAGGGAGATGTTGTAAAAATATGAAATGTTGCATATTATAATTATTACATCCAGAGAATCCACATGCAGACACACAAAGTCGTTAGAATAGTAATAGAGATGTAGCCGTGTTAGTCTGGTCTTGCTGAAATGAAAGAAAGAACTATGCAGCACTTTAAAGACTAACAGGATGGTTTATTAGGTGATGAGCTTTCGTGGGCCAGACCCACTTCCTCTGATCAAATTGCTGAAGAAAATTGGCGTGACTATATATACCAATCCCTTTGGTATATATGGTCACGTGAATTTTCTTCCACAGTTGGATCTGAGGAAGTGGGTCTGGCCCACGAAAGCTCATCACCTAATAAACCATCCTGTTAGTCTTTAAAGTGCTGCATAGTCCTGTCTTTTGTTTCAAAGAAATCAGAGAGAGTGACTGGTTACTGGAGAGATTGAGTCCCCTCTGCAGTGCTGCTACTTATGGCCTTTAGGCGGTTGGTAGCACCTGTAGCTCCTGTTGACTTCCAATGAAATACTTGGCCATTAGGCCCCTGAAAGCTCTCTAGCTCTAATTTTCAGAAATGGAAGGCATCTGCAGTTCCTGCTGACTATACATTAAGTTGGGGGTGGGGAGGTGGGAAGGGAAGAGGGGGCTCTATGGAAGTAGCAAAGATTGATAGAATTGAGATTTCTCTCCCTTTGGAAAATGCTTCCCCTTTAAAATTACCAGGAGTTACAGTAAAGCTTTACACGAATATAGAGCTTTCAGTACTTAAAATCATTCTTATTAATTTTCACAACACCCTTATTTTACACACACATGAACCTGATCTGCACTGCCTCTCTATTAGACAGTTAAAATAAGCACCTGTTTCCTCTCCCACCCCACAAATTATGATAATGGTGTGGAAGAGTAATGTGGTATTGCTCAAGCTTCATTATATTGTTACTGACTGAGAGTTTTTCATGTGGTAGGGACCCCTGGAATAATATCTTTGAAGTTAAATTAAAAAATGGGAACTCTGCCTTAAAGAGGGCGAATTGTGGCATCCATACTTTGCGGCTTTTCTTTTCCCTAAGCTTATGGAGAGTCAAAGGAGAATATCATGTTCCTATGTCAGATGGTAGCCCAGCCTGACATTTTAAACTGAAGGAAAGGGAGTAAATACTTTGGTGAATATAATTTCCGTGCAGTTTTTTTTTTAATCATAGGAATCCGGTATCTAGCTACTAGGTTATTTCATGTTTGCTCTGCAGTTTATATCTGTCACTGAGACAAATACTAACAGTAAAGGAGACCAAATCTGATTTCAGGCATACATGGCATTTTCTTTTACAGTAATTTTAATCTTTGTGTTTTTGTTCTTTACATTAGTCAGTCCATCCACACTTTATGAAGCATGTTGGGACATCTCTGGATTATGTTGTTTGTTCATCTAATGGCATTTTTTTGAAGCTACATAAAATTATTGAAAATTTTAACCTTGTATTAGAAAAATGAAGACAATAAATTGCAGGTAGGGTGAAAAAAGCTGATGAGAAGAAACAAGGTTTACAAATTGGGTGGAGTCATTGTGATTTCTGTATTTTAATAGGCAATTAAAATTGTGCTTTCTGACTTATAAATAGGCTGGAAATTTCCCTCATTTGCTTTATATGTTAATATACTTAAACCTCCATATTTTGGGTGTCCCTAATCTGGGAACATCCATGATATGAAGGAGGAAGCGGCTCAGGGCACTGCTGCTGCCTCTTCTCCTCCCCCAAGCTGGGGGAATGGTAGGACAGTGATGTGCTTCCCCTGTGGCTTTTCCCTGCCACTCCCAGGTGCGCCCCTGGAAGCGGCACGCCAGTATCCCACCCCTATTTCCCTCATGCCCAGATCCTATAGCGACTTCCCTGGTCCCGCAAAATTTTTAACCCTGTTTCCCCGGGTTGCAGAATTAGAGGTTCAAGTGTATCATGTATCTAGTTAAGGGTTACAGTAGAATAAAAGAATATAAATTAAATATTGTACAGTATTTGTAAATCTCTGTTATGGCTGCCTTGATGTTGTTCATTTTCTTCCTGTTAATTTTTTTCTATCAGTTCCCAGAATAAAGCTGTATCTCTCCTGAGAATGTTGGAGGAATGGATTTTCTCTAACCATCCACATTCAGGGTTTGATATAGTTGATGTCTGGATTTTTGAATGTATATTTGGACTAGCTGTTTGGCCTCAAATATTCATTTAAATATATTGTTGAGACCAATGATGAACTTCGTTTTATTAGTCTTTCTTGGAAATGTAATTGGAGATCTTGGAGATGTAGTTTTTCTTACCTGTCGCTGCTTACTGATCATTTACACATTAAAAAGGTTGCAGGATCACTGCTCCTTCATGCTGATGTCAATATTGAGAATATTAATTTTAAGGGTGAATTGCAAAGGAAGAGCTTTTATTTTTGCTTGTTCTCATAGTATATAAAGAGTGGCTTCTTTTATTTTTTTCTTTTAAAAAGTTTTGGCTTCCTTCCTGTCTCTTCTGAATCTTTAAAAAAAAAAAAAAAACCTATCAAATCTTGTTCTCCCCTGTTCTTGGTGCAGAACCTTTTAGAAATCTTGTGTCTCATTTGAATATAGGAGTTGTTTTGAATTTTGTATGGAAAAAAAAAGTTTCTCCTAAATGATAGGAGCTTGAATTGTTTTTTAGAGTCTAACTAAATATTTGGCTTTTGGGAATTGACCAGAGGTATAACTAAAAACCTGGTTTGTAGACTTTCTCTCTTACAACTCCCATTAAAAGGAAAATTATAAGCAGTTGTTAAAAGTACATTTTAAAAACAAGATTTTTGTCTTAAATTTTAGGGGAAAAGATGCTGTCTGATCTATATCTTAAACAGGGACAAGAGAAGTCTGATTAATTGTTGTTTTCAATCTGCTCAGACTTGTGTGTTATATCCAAAATTTACTGAATTTCTGTGAAGATTTTATTTTTTTATTCTGTTTGGACCTTGTACTTAATTGTCAGATAATGAGGCATAAGAAGAATGATTACAATTCTTACTTACATTTTTAAACATACTCTCTGAACAACAACAACAACCACCAAAAAACCCTATATAGAGATTTCTGCCAAGTGTGCATGTGTACAATGTTTTGTTGAAAAGATGAGTGATGGAAACAACAACTTTAGGAACTTTTACACAAGTGCTGTGACTAATACTGTGCATCTACTTGCATATGTTACACGAGCAACTAGGGTATGTCTCTTAAGTGCTTAGAGTTAATTGACAAGCAGTAATTTGAGGGGAGGGGTAAGGTCTAGTGAATATACCTGCTTGGTTAGTGTGAGGGCTAATTATCCCAGATGCCTTACCTCTTCTGTAATGGCTCTAGCTGACTGCTCTGACAGGTTTTGTTTGTTGCATTTAAAATAGATTGGCTGTGGTCTGGTTTCTGATGTGCTGTATTATTTAGTTAGAGTCAGGGAGAATTGATTTAAATAAAGATGATTTAAATCATTGATATAAATTAGGGATGTTAGATATCAGGTAATAGAATAGTCAAGTAACCACATGCATTCTTAGCAGTTACTTGACTATTCCATAGTCCCTAGGGGTGGAGCCAGCAGCCGGTGTGTTCCAGCCCCACTCCCAGGGAGCTACCTGCCCCCTCATGCTGCTGCCTCTCTATTAGAGGCAGCAGCGTAGGGTGCCAGGCAGGACCTGGGTCTTCGAGGGGATCCAGTTTAAAAATCAGCTCCCTGCGCAGACCAGCTGCATGATAGAGAGGCAGCCACATTGGGAGGCAAGAGCCCTTGTCTGTGGGGGCGGGTCTAAGCTCCCCACAGACAGAGGTTGTTCTACTGCGGACAGTGGCTGCTCTGGGAGAGGCGGAGCAGCCACTGTCCGCGGGGAACTCAGCCCCCCTGAAGACGGGCTGCTTTGCAGCAGCTTCCACTGCCCGCCCTTCCTCGCTGCTGCTGCCTCTGATGGGGGAGAAGGGGAAGCAGGCAGTACCAGCTCCTGCTCCCCCCCTCTTGCTGCCTCTGATATAGAGGCAGCAAGCGAGCGGGGGGCATGTGGATAATTAACAAGATTAACCGATAAGCCTAGGCTTATCTGTTAATCGTCTAGTCGACTACTTGTTGACATCCCTAATTTAAATTACCCACCCCAATCATTGATTTAAATTAAGTTACCAAAAAAGCTGAGACTGTGCTTAGAGTGCACTTAATTTTGGAGCAAGCCCGATTCAATTAACTGGCGCTTCTGTTTTTTGAGAAAACAAGTATGGAATAGGGTTACCTTGGAAAAGCTGAGTTGTGCTGAAGTAAAATAGGGAACAGACATTTGAAATCACCTTTATGGTGTCTGGCTATGATATTCCAAAATAAGGGTCATGCATTACGTATATAAAATAAGAAAATGACACTCAGTGGCAACTGGCAACTCTAGATTTCTCTTACTGCAACTTTCTTTATTGTATACCTGGGCAATGGTTAACTAGTTTTAGAATCTAAGTTACCTTAGCTAATCCTTATGGCTTAACTTTTTTTTTTTATTCTAGCAACATCCAACACAGCAAACAACTTGGGAATTTACTTTTCAAATCACACTTATATTAAAAGTCACAAAATCTTGAGAAGGGACTCATTCAAAGTGAATTATTTAAGTTGCTAACCAGTTGATCCACTCAGCCGTATCCACGTCTTCATCCACATTGTTTTCTCCCAATAAGTAGTTTTCCTTATGAGGTTTCATTGTTGCAGCTAGGGCCTTCATCATCATCTTGCATTGCTTACACTTGCCACATTTTCCTTTTTTACGCAGGGAATGAATTTCTTCAACATATTCCCAAATAGGGTCTCTCTTATGCCATGATAGTTTTTCTGTGGTAAAAGTGTTGGGGAATATAGGAAGCTTTGTGTACTGAATAATGTCATTCCTTTTTCTTTCCAGTCCACTTCTCCATTCCTTTCTGTGCTGCCTCCATCCTTCCCTATATATTGTCTCTCTGTCCTTAAAATAGTGTCTTAACTAACTCCTTTGCCATGATTGGCCAAGGTCCACCACCACATTCGCACAGAGTAAAAAAAATCCTATTCAGCTTATATCTTTCTTTGCTCATGTTACTTTTCAGTTTGCTGAGAAACCGACAGCCAAGAACTTTGAAAAAGCAAGAGCTAGTAGTTAGGCTGGACAGACTAGAGCCATTAATTTGTTTTTATGAGACTGTAAGTGTATGTGTAGCATGTTTGTGATGAGATTTAATTGTAACTTATTTTTAAATGAGAAATTTAGTGTGTTATTGAGGTTTTAAAGAAAATAAATCCAATTTAAATATGAAAAAATTGGATTTTTTAAGTATTTTTTAAAATTTATTTTTGTCCACCCTGATCTGTCTGTAGAATATGTGGACATGGTATCCAGGATTCACTACTGGTTTGGGTACTGATCCAGCAATTTTTTATTTTTTTATATATATAAAAGCATTTAGTTCAGTGGAACTTCAGGTCAATGAAAGGCTCTGCTAGTATGAAACAGATTGTAGGATTGGGACCCAAGTTTTTACACTGTCCATCTAAGTTGCTTAAAACTAGTTGTGTGATTGTCGGGTCACTATTGATAGTCAATTCCAATCCTCGCAAGAGAGAAAGGTATTGGAAATCATTGTACATAAGTTTGTTTGCCTCATCTCAAGAAAATAACATTGCTTGACCATAGGGTGCTTGCATTTTCAAACCTTTAATTTTAAGCGAAGGTGGTTGAGCACATGGTAGCTTTACAGCCACAGGTGGATTCGAACACCAGTTTAATCCTGGGTGAGTTCAAGATTCTGACCTTTCTTTTGAATTGAGACTTT
Organism: Pelodiscus sinensis; assembly: GCF_049634645.1. NCBI lineage: Eukaryota > Metazoa > Chordata > Testudines > Trionychidae > Pelodiscus > Pelodiscus sinensis. Next base: position 17,385,880 of record NC_134723.1, read on the forward strand.
ACTCATCTGGTTCCTGCCTTATATGAGGGCTCGGCAACCTTTCTGGAGTGGCATGCCAAGATTTAACCCTCCTCTTCTGGGCCGCGCCACTCTCCTGGGTGTGGAGGAGGGGCTCTTTCCACGACGCGCCCTAATTGGTCTCCTGATGTGGGCTCTACTCCGTCTTTTTCTATGGGGAGAGGAGGAGCAGTGCATGCTTCCTTCCAAGCCAGATCTGGCGTGGAGCCTTGGAGCTTTCCAGGCCAGCCTGAGCTGCCAGATTTTGGCTTTCAGTGCATATGCATGCCTCCTTCCCCCCCTGCCCTATGCTGTCTGTGATTGGCTCCCATCCTGGAGCCTGGAGGCTGTGACAGACCTAGGAAAGTGCCTTGAAGTCACCAACCTAGGTGGAGAAAGGGATGGGGCCAAACTGCCATAATGGGCAGAGCAGCTGATGTATGTTATTTCCGCTTCTGCAAGCAGCGATGATACACGTGTAATGCCGCATTGTGCACCCTGTGGCGGTGTGAGAAAATGCGTAGACTCCCCTCTATGCCCAGCTCAGTCTCACGTCTGTGGGGCATGTGCAGTGAACAGGCTCCCGCTCGTTCCTTCATGCTTCCGCAGGAAGCCAGCTCTGGCACCAATCTTGGAAGGGAGCGGGGGCACAATGCTGGATAGCCAGCACAGGCTCCCTGTTGCGGGTTGGATGCAGCAAGGGGGAGCCTGTTCATTGTGCTTGCCACAGAAAATCATCTTGTATGCCAGCCCCCTGCCTTATATAATGATCAATTAGCTTTTTTGGTCCTTTTGCACTTAGTTGCTTTTTAATACGGTTGACTATTAATTGTTGCTTTGGCAGCCAAGGGAATTTGAGTTTGTGTAAAAGTCATAATACAGAGGGGGGAAATCTATCATTGATGACAACTGTCTATTCACAAGAAATTTGGTATGCAGGGTCTCTCTGAAAATGAGATGCTATTTCCTGTATTAAATACCTATGACTATGAGCGAAGTGAGAGCTCCTCAAAGAAGAAAGTGGGATTTCAGACCTTCTGATAAATATGCTAGTGAGATGCAAGTTACTACTTCCTGCACCACAAGTTCACTAAGTTAGTCTCTAATCTTATGCTCCATTAGGAGCCCAAAGGACTAATAGATAGTCTCTAATCTTAATGAGTTTTCCAAATGGATATGTTGGAACTATCCACTAGAGAGGTAAAAAACACGTAGAATAGTTAACCTGTTAAATGATTTGTTTAAGTGGATAACCACCGGCTGTGGGCAGCTGGGGACTGTTCCAGCCCCGTCATGGCCACTAGTGATGGGGGCTGCCCCTGGCCTGCCATGGCCCTGCTGGCTGGGCTGCCATGGGGGGCATCAGGCTCCGGTTAATCGGTAAGCATGTCAGTAAGGCATATGCTTACAGGTTACCCAGTTAACCTATAACAACCCTGTTGTCTACTCTCCATTTCTGGGAATAAAGAAGTCTTGCATGTGGATAGAAACTCATTTTCTTTTTTTCCCATTTATTGATCAGCCTCTTTCACAGACAGTGAGCAATGTTAAGAATTTAGTCACTTTTAAATTAATTATATTATGGTGACCCTTAATAGAATAGTATACTTTTGTGATGGAGACTTGATGGTTGAAGCTCCCTTCTAGCACTGGTTTCAGCTGTTCTTTTTCATTGCTTACTGCAGCTTGTTTGCTGACTAGTTTGGGCAATCGTGGTCCTGTTACATTCACAGTGTGTTCTTTATGCTGGCTGTTTATGAAGTGACAGATTAATTTTATTCAACTCCATTTGCTCTTTAAATCCTTAAATGTAATGAAAGCAGGATGTGGGGTATTGGGTGTGGCTTTACTGATGACCTCTTCCAGGAGCCTGATCTTGATATTAAATCCAGAATCTTCGGGAGAGCTCAATATTGTTGGTTGCTCTGAGTGCTATTTCTCCTTTTGAGAAGCAGTGGTTGCTTGGGTGGTGCTGAAGTGCATTGTGTTACATTGTAGTAGTTGTTAGAAAATCCTCCTTTTTCATGAGTTAATAGATGTTAGACATTACTTGTGGAAGTATATTGTTGAGAAAGTGACTCATGTTATGCCGGTATAATACCACTGCTGTTGACCAATTGGATCCAAATATCATGTATTAACCCATTTTATAAACTGTCCAGATTGAAACGTGGGGTGCTGTTTGTGTGCATATTGTTTCTTTTTAATAGATGGAATGTCAGAACTTAAAATAAGTAGTTAGGTCTGCTGTTTGGTGAAATGAAAAGACAAATTATAATATAGCAGAGTGAGGTAATACCTTTTATTGGCATAACTTCTTTTGGTGTGAGACACAAGCTTTTGAGATTACACAGAGCTCTTCTTCCATAGACTCATTTTAGTTGTTGAGCATTTCTTCTTAACATTAGAGCATGTGGGATATAAAATACATATGTTTGCAGTGTTGTAGTAGTAGTGTTAGGTCCCAGGATATTGGTGAGATGAATTTTGTTGAGGAAAAAGAAATGTACACAGAACACTTCTTCAGGACTGGAAAAAGTACTTGAAGTGCAAGATAGCAGTTACTGATACGTTGTATCCGTTTTCAAATCCACAGTATTTTATTGTGACTGCCCCTTGATTTGACCATTTAAAAAAAAAGTAGAAGCGACTGTGGTGTATGTTTTGGAAGAAAAATTTAAATTTAAAATCTAACAAATGTTAAGTGTATTCGAAGTAGTAAAAGTAAGACCAGCATAGGAAATTCCAGATGGCCAGATGCTACTTGCTTGCTATTCATACTGTCTAATGAAGACGATTATTTGCTTCATTTTGTCTTGGGTAATAGGCTATTTTTATTTAGGAAAGGGCAATATTGAAGAAGAATGCAGATGATTTTCTTAGGATGGGATATCTCACTTAATGTCAGGTCTTCATGGTACCCATTCACAACAGCTAAAAACTGAGCAGATAGACCTTGAAGTTATTGTAATGTTTTCAGGTTCCTCCCCCCCCCCCCCATTGTTTAGGTTTTATACAGAATGTGTTTGCAACAAGAGCATGGGGTTAAAATGTGGCAGGTGAGCAAGGCCATGGTTTCTTAGCTGAGTAATTTATTCTTATGTGAAAAGAATAAGCCTGTGTGTTAACGAGAATATCTGATTCCCAAATTGCACTCTGCTTACTCAGAGTACTGCATTGAAAACACTGAAGTTTGAGGTTTTGTTTATTCCTGTATGGCTTTCAAAGTTTTAAAGTAATCATGTAATAATAGCTTAAATCATAGTTTCAAGTGAGTTGACTAATGGCATGCTCTTACTGGTCAATTTTCTTAATGTCCAAGTTGCTTACAGGGCTCTCTTAGATAATATGAATCATACCCACTGTAAGTTTTAAAATGTTTTGTTCTTGCTTGTCTGTGTACTTACATTATTTAAATATGAACTGAATAAATGTTAAGTGAAAAGCTCAGATGAAGAAGAGAGAATTTTTTCTACCTTCCCCCCAAACGAAGGAAAACATAAAAATGTTATGTGTTGTTTCATGTGTTTTAGGTGGCAGCCAATGCGCACATCCCTCCAGATTACCTTCTGAAAATCTGTGAGAGAATTGGGCCCCTCTTAGACAAAGAGATTCCACAGAGTGTTCTTGGAGTGCAGACTTTACTAGGTGTGGGACGGCAATCTTTACTAAGGGCGGCAAAAGGTAAGATTTCAAATCCATATAATTACAGCTGACGTAAGCAATTTAAAAATTGATTAATATGTAATGCAGAGTATCTTCTGTGTTGTAGTCTAAGGCCTTTGCGTACTTAGATGAGAGGTTCTTGTGCTATTTGACTTGGTCAGTTTCTATTTTCTAATTTCAGGACTTCTGAAACAGAACTACTAGGACAAAGAGTGGCCTTCTCCATGGCCAGGTTTTCACTAGAAAAGTTTTGCCAGTATATCTATTCTGGCAGACTCTCCAAGTATAGATGAAGCATATAATGGCAAAATAGTGCATTCACTGATAGGGCTTATTCTAGTTCTAGAAGTGAAATGAGCTATACTGGAAAAAGCCTTTTTATGCCACTATAGCTGTGTGCACTAGGATTTCTGCCAGTACAACTTTGCAAAAAATCCATTGTCCCTAAATATGCCAAAGGTGGCACTGGCTTGAGATTATGTCTTCAGTAGCACTTTAGTCGATAAACCTTTTGTTGGTTGGGGTGTAAAAAAAATACCAAAAAGACACCCCATACCCTCACTGATATAAGTTCACTGGTGCTTTTGTCAGTGAAACTAATGCTGGTAAGATGCGGTTGTGGTGGTGGTATTATTTTTAACACCCCTGTCCAACAAATATTTTTCTGATAAAAGTGCTAGTGTAGACAATGCTGTGTCAGTCTAGAGCGGCTACATGGGAGATCATATATCAAAACAGCTGCAGTAAGAAGAGCCATTTCTATACTTGTAAGCCATCAGCTACTGCTATCCTGAGGACTGGGAATCTTGAAAGGTTGCTAGTAATGTATTAATTATATTATTCCATATTCTATTTTACTTCAGTATTTTATGGTTTGGGTTTCTTCACAAACTCAATATCCAAACTCCACCATATAATAGAAATAATCAGTCCCTGTTAACAGTAAGCCCCCTCCCCCATTGTTCTGTCCTATCAAACCTTCCTTTCCCTCTCCCTTTCAGTCCTTCAAGTTTTTTTTGTTTTTGTTTTTTTGTTTTTTTTTAAGTAGATGAGCTTTGCAGCATATAATGAAGGTCAACAGATTTGGATTACTTCAGAACAAGGAGGAGGCAAGCCCCAAAACAGTGGAAATTCACAGCGATTACCCTACTAGCAGTCTTAACTCTTGTAAATTGAGGAGACTAGTACAATAGTCAGTCAGAGGTGAAAGAGAACTTTTTGAAGAAAAGGCCACATATTGCCACTCATGAAAACAAATGTCAATAAAATCTTATACTGCCCCAGCATTTATTCTCTCTCTGCCATATATGATATAGAAAAATTATTTTAGAAATACTCAGTTATTTTAAAAGATGTTACCGAGACAGTGTTTAATATCCTTGGTTTTATAAAACTAGGCATCTAAGTTACTAAGTGAATGTGACTGTGCAACATTTAAAAGAAGAAATGAATAAATATAAGAGAGCCCTAAAAATAACCTCTAATACCTTGTATGTGTCTAGAAATGTTATAAAAGGTGAAAAGTTACAGTTCCTTCCATGGCTACAAGTGAGTGCTAGGTTCCACTGGGAATCTGGGAGTCTGCTCTTCCATTCAGATAATGTACATGGCTAATTCATGGGCTATCACTTTAAAATTGTCTTTTTAAGTACAGGATAAACTGTTGCAGGACCAGAGCTTAATCTTGCTTGTCTTGGGCCCTGGGCAGGCGTAATATGGTTGAAAAATTCCATATATGTAGGGAGAAGAAGAAAACATTTGGGTGGCAGGTTGATAATACAAAAAATGGTGGCTGTTTGAATCTGGAGCAGGAGTTAACAATGTTAGAATAAGTCTCAGACCATGTGATTATTGAGCAGAGCTCAGATGAGTCAGGCAAAAGTATAGGATAATGTGAAGACCCATTTGATGAATTCATTTATCACAGGGAATTTCTTTCATGTATTTGACTTTCGGTGTAGAGAAAGTATACTGGCCTTGTGCTGTTTGGTGGGTAAACAATATTTTCATTCTGAGAAGTAGTTGTTCTTATCCAGGACAGTCTTATGGATCTTTTAAAGTGCATTTGAATAATATAGATAATGACAGCAAATAGAGAGCATATACCTTTGCTCTAGAAAGCTTAAGATGTACTTCTATATGTAATTATTATACTAAGAGAAAGCTACAGTGGAATTTGGGTTGTGCTTAAATTTTTTTTAGATTTGTCTGGATTTGGACACTCAGTGCTAATGGATTCAATTGGTGTTGCATGATTCCAGCTATCAATGGCATTAGATGTCTGCTCCACAGCCCTTCCTCATCATAGCTCATTTCTCTTCTTCCAGATGGCCAATAATGGAAAATGCCCAACTCTGATTTCCAAGGCACTTTGTTAAACAGGCTCAGAAAATGCACTATTGTTTCCACTAGAGGGAAGGCTGTCTGAGGCCAACTGGCAGCCAAATAGCTGGAGAACCTTAAAAGAAAATGGCCTTAATTTAAAAAACAATGTTGAGAGAGAAAGAAAGAAATACGTGGCGAGAGTGTGCGTATTTCCATCAATTAAAATAAACCAGATTTGTTTAAACAAAAATCTTATCCACCCCAATCCCAAGTAGAAAGTGTGCATTTATACTGTTTCCCAAATATATCATATACTAGAACTTTTTAAATGCATATCAAGATGGAAAGTTGAGATTTTTAGTGCTCTTTTCTCATGATGTTTATGGAGTTTTATTATTACACTTATATTCTCTGCAATTTTTCCCCTCATCAAATTTAGAGATGTACATTCCAGGATGTATTAGGAAATGAGGGGATGAGCTTTTGGTGGTGTCAAATACCTCTGCAGGTCATTTTCTTGATCTACTGTTAATTTCACTGATCTAGATTGCAGACATACGCTATGGAAGGGATCTGCATTTGCAGCTCTACACAGAGGCCGACCTCCCGAATTACCTGTAAATTATGGGAAGCCACCAAATGTGGGTAAGTAACATCCCACTAAAATATAAAGTGTTTTGGGTATTTTTTGTATCTTTATCAGCTTTTCAATGGAACTTTTGTTTTTAATTCAGACGTTACTTTGTGTTTTCAGTCACTTGTTTTGATGAGTTTCAAGATGAACTCGTCCCAAAAGCTTTTGATTTATTCTATAAGTGTATTGTTTTTTCCATAAGTTTCTGTAGTTTGCTTTCTCATTTTTAAATGTGTGTGCATTCATGTGTGTATGTACATTAAATTATATTGTTGCCCCTCTGACAAGTGATGTACGTCCGAGCCTTACTTGTCAGCTTCCCTTTGGATGAAAAATCAGTGACTTGAAATTGGGGTATGTTTTTTTTTTCTCTCTGTCTCTCTCTGTCTCTCTCTCTCTCTCACATTCACACTAACACTCACAGTTGTGGTCAGAAACCACAAACAGGCAATATATTCTTTCAGGAATCTAAGCCAAAACAAAAGTGCCTGGTTCTCTGGGAACAATTCTGCCTCAAGAATTGATTACAGAGATTAAGACAGAGAGAACTGCTTGTTGCAGCTCCCTTAAGAAGAAAATGAATTGCAAAACTAAGAGCACAACCATTATCTCAATCTGAACAGCGCACACACTAAGAAAAAAAACTTTTATGATTGTGTATAATAGCACCAACTGGTAATTCCCACCATAGTTATGAGACGTGTAGGCATCAAAATGTTTAAGCCCATTTTACATAGCTGTATGCCTAATAAAGCATTCCTATCATTACACTGATATTTCCCTCTCCTCAACACTCCAAATGTGCTCTTATTCTGATATAAATAAGTGATTAAAAAAAAGCCAAAATAACAAAAAGGATGCTTATATCACAATATGAGTGACCACATTGGGTTTTGCATTTATATAAGTACAGTAAACTTCTGATAATCTGGCACAATTAGGACCCAGGGGGTGCCGGATTATCAGATATGCCGGACTATTGGAAGGGGGGGCTATGAGGGGTCTAGGGTGGTGTGGGGGGGGATGCCACCCCAGACCCTTCATAGCCCCCCTTTCTGATAGTCTGGCTCTGCCCCAGGCGTCCCTGATTCAGCCGCTGCTGGTCAGTTTCAGCAGCAACTGAATCAGGGACGCCTGGGGCAGAGCAGCTGGGGTGCTGCCAGATTGGTCCCGTAGCGCCGCCCCTCGGTTGGTCCCTCAGCCCTGAGGAGCAGCGCTATGGGACTAACCCGGCAGCACCCCAGCTGCTCTGCCCCCTGCTTCCCCAATTCAGCTGCTGGTTCAGCAGCGGCTGAATCAGGGAAGCTGGGCGCAGAGCAGCTCCAATTGTCTGGCAGTCGGAGCACTTCCGGGTTCCTGATGGTGCCGGACCACCAGGAGTGCCGGAGTATTGGATGCCGGACCAATGGAGTTTTACTGTATATGGATTTAAATTCACACTTCAGTTTATGCTGAAAATACTTTTCTGCATAGATGGGCTAAAACTTTCACCAGCCATTGTTACAGCAAACCAACTTGATGGCTTGCTGGAGGAAAAACAACTGTCCTCTGCTCACATCTTCTTTATTAGATTATTATTTATTTTATTTTTAAAAATGAATACATACATGCACACTGTTGTCTGCTGAGAACTCTACTGTCACCCTCGCTTTTTTAAAATATAACAAGTTCACAAACTGATCAGGGAAGGTTTCTAAGTTTCTTTAACATCCAGTTCAGTTGTTAATTTAAAATATCCACCTCAAAAATTCAGTGTTCTCTTTTATCTTCCTGTTTTTGTCTGGCAGCGGCAGCCTTGCACGTGGGGGGACTGGGAGTAGCAACCTGATGTATGTGAGGGACTTAGGGAGCAGGAGCTGGTGCTGGCAGCTTTGCAAGCTAGGGGCTGCTCCAGCCTGGCTGGAGCAGTGTCCGTTCCGCCCCTCCTCCCTCCCCCCAGCATCCCACTTAATCAGTTAACCAGTTAAACTTAAGGTCCAACTCATTAGTGATTACCTGGGATTTTACATTCCTAATTTATACAATTCTTATAGATGTAAATAGGAGTTATACTTATGTAAAGGCTTCTTGATCACACCCTTGATTAGACGATTCAGCTAATCAACATACAGCTTGTTTTGATAATTTGTATTACCATTAGTTAATCATAGTTAACACACCACATTTCTGATTCTTTCTTCATGGCTGTTACGTCCACGAGGTGTATTTTAACTTAGTGACATAACAATTGTAAAATGACTTTAAGAGAGTAAAAAGAAGAATAGTTTTGTTTTTCATGGTTAATATTTTTATGCATCCTTCCTGCTTCATCTCTTGTGATTTCTCTCTATTTCTGAATCTACCAGGGTAAAATGTTGTTAGAGGCAGTTATGTACATTTTCATTTGGATTTATTATATAAATATTGATGTATGGTTACAGAAAGCAGAAAAAGACCCTCTAAGTTGTATGTATGCATAATTTTTGTTAGATGAGATCAGGAACTTGGAATATAATAATGGTTCTCAACCGGGGGTATTTGTATCCCTGGGGGTACATGGAGGTCTTGCAGGAGGTACATCAACTCATTTAGATATTTATCTAGCTGTACACCAGAATACATAAAAAGCACTAACAAAGCTAGTGCAAAACTAAAATTTCAGACAATAACTTATTTATGCTACATTATATTATACACTGAAATGTAAGTACAATATTTATATTCTAATTGATTTATTACATGGTAGAAAGTAAGCAATCTTTCAGTAGTATTATTCAGTGACATTTTTACATCGGATTGTGTAAACAGGTATTTTTTATGGACTTGGAGTATGCAAGACAAATGAGACTCCTGAAAAGGGTACCTCTGTTTGGAAAGGTTGAGAGTCACCGATGTACAAGATGCATGTAAAAACAAACTCACTGAAATGTGGTTATAGTTTAACTATATGCTTACCTTTGGATATGATTCCACAATTCCTACTCGTCCATTCCTGAACTGTTGTCCCAAGTTCCTCCTTGGATAGACAGGAAACCCTTGCCATTTTTGATGGATGTGTTCCTGGCACCAATGCGAATGATAAAATCTGCAAATACAGGGGGCCATGGCCAATGTTCCCTCTAAGACTTTCCCTCCGTGAGCGGAGTGAGTTTTGTTATGTGCATCAATATTGAGCATCAGTATTTGTTATGTGCATCAATATTGTGTAAACTGTGTGGATGTGTGCCACAAGGGGAGGGCAAGGTGGGTGAGAGGGGAAGAGGAGAGAGAGAGAGAATACTAAAACAAGGAATAATTAACAAGGTACATGACTTTATTTAATATGAAATGAAATAAAAAGAAAATTAATATGCAAAATGTTCAGTAGCCATTTGGTATCTTACATGTATCTGTTCCTTTTAGACATAAAATAAAATTGTCCATTTTCTTGAGATAGCAAACAAAATATTTTATGATTACTATTGATACATGAAATGCAGATGTACATACAAGTTATTTATACTTTACAATAGATAAATAAGAAAAAGGGAAGAAATAGCAGATGTAAAGGCTTCCAATATAATTTTTCTTATAGTGAGAAAAATATTAACTTCTGTAGTAACTTAGCTAAGGGCTTGACTATGCAAACATTTATTACCAGCTATACAGCCGGTCCCCGAGTTATGAATGCATCAATTTACGACCGTTTGTATTTACAGCCAACCTCTTGTACAGCCGGTCCCCGAGTTACGAACGAAATCCGTACTTACGAACAACCTGGCTGTACGCAAGTGAATGTAATCCGACTTACCAACAGATTGAGTTATGACATAGTGTTTGGTACGTAACTTGTTCGTAAGTCAGGGACCAGCTGTAATAATACAGGTTGAAACTCTCATAACTGGGATTCTCTGGTCTGGCAACATCTATGTTCTGGCATGGATGTTGTAGGACCAGAGAGTCCTAGCTGAAGGCAGTAAGGATTCCTGTGGGGCTGGCCGGGCAGTGGGCTGCCCACAGGGAGCTGACAGTGGGGCCGCCCTGCCTGTGGCATCGAGGCCGCCCAGCGGGGTGGGAAGACCTGATGTGTGGCTGCCTAGCAGGGCTGGGAGCCCTGGCAGCGTGTACAGCTGTCCAGGGAGCCCTGGTGGCATCTCCAGCTGCCCAGGGAGGCCCAGTGCATGTGGCTGTCTGGAGCCCCAGCATGCTATGCATGCATCTACCTGGAGCCCTGGTGCTGGGCTGCCCAGTGGAGCTATGGTAGTAATGGCTGCCCAGTGGGTCGGCCGGGCAGTGGGGACAGCAAGAGATGGGGAGCTGGCTGGGATGCTAGCAGTTGGTCCAAGAAGTCTGGTGGCAGGGGTCCAAAAATGACCTCTCCTGGTTCAGCAAAATCCCTCATCTGTGACCAGTGAGGTCCCGAGGAAATGGTGATGGAGGGAGGACTGGGAGGTCTGACAGGCTTCTCAATAGGTGGCATAAATCTACTCGTGGGCTCCTCTTACGTTAGGGCTACTCAACTTTGGAACCCCGGGGGCCACAAGTGATACCCAGCACATGCTGATGGCCACAATTTAAGCATGTCTGCATATATATACAAATGTATGCAAATACATGCAAATAGCTTCTTTCATACTGACGGGCATGAATACAAACATTAAGGCAAGACTACACAACACACAGACCCCATTTAAGTCAGTTCTGCTAATGTTAATAAAATTAAATAATTACCCAATTTTCACTCATATGAAAGCACTTTCAATAAGCAATGACAGTTCAGCAATTTAACTCCTAAAACACGTATCAACAGAAGACCATTATATTGACTACTTTTTTGTTTTGGTGTCACAATTTTAACAAATCAAACAAAAACTGCCAATACAATATTTACTGAAATAACCCCTCTCTCTTACCACAGAGTCAGGCACCCCAATTCACTGCTTTATCCCAATGCACCCACCCATCCCCCAGAGCCAGGCACCCCCAGTTCCTCCTCCAACCAAATCCCTTTTCACAAAGACAGGCACTGGAGTTAGGGACAGGTTCCTGCTGTCCAGCCCGGCTGACTTAGAGATTTGACTGCAGTTTGCATGTGGTCCGCCAGGCACTCCTGGCTTTCTGCAATGCTGCGCGTTCCGCTCCCACCCCAGCGTGGTGCTCTGGGGCAACTGCCCCCCTCACTACACCTCTGCCCGCGCACGCACAGCTACGGCTTTTATCAGTGCTGTGCTGCTCAGCTCTGCTTGTGGGGAGGCTCCGCCGCTTCTTGCCATCCCCCCCACCCCTGCCAGCCAGTAGCAGTAAAGCAGGCAGGCAGTCCGGGAAGCAGCTCAAGGTGCTGTGGGCCGCATGCAAAGGGGCTGCGGGCCGCATGTGTTGAGTAGCCCTGTCTTACATCCTGCGGGAGACAGGTGTCATATGTCCAGATATAAGGAGGCAAGAAGATGGGCTTCCCTTTGCTGTCCCATGTTAAAACAGTTCTTTTATGGATCAGTAACTTAAGGGTGAATATTTTACTGCAGGTAATACAAAAAATTAAACCAGGAAGTTCAGTTTAACATCAAAATACAAGAAACTCCATTGAATCATCAAAATTCACTATTAAAGAATCCAAAGTATCTATCTTAAGTCTGCACACATAACAATGCTCTGAAAAGTTCAGAAACTCTGAAAACATACCTATACATAAAAAAAGCTTATCTGTGACCACGAAAGCTACAGTGCTCTAAGTTGTGCCAAGTTCAGCTCCTTTTTTGACCATGTTCACACTCCACAAAAGATATTTTACAAATACATCACTAGATAAATAACATACTGAAAGCAATTATTTTCTAGTCATTAAGAGCGTACTTCTGTGGTACATGGTGATTCTAGTCTCCTTGCTAGATCAGGCATTCTGATTATGCTTAGCTAACTATTCAAGTTTCATGTCTCCATATGAAACACCATATGCCCAGATTACGAAATTACAGTGTTTACACTAAAAGAGCAAATGTTAATGTTATGACAAAACACAACACCCTAGTGTTGGAGACATGTATATATGCTGTGGACATTGGCGTTAATGTTACATGGCTCATGTTTTCAGTTCTCCACCCATAAGAAAGGGATCTAAAGTAGTTCAAGCACTTGTACAATTGAGCAACTATGTGTTTCTTCTTCAAGTGATTTCCCCATCGGTGCTCGACTCTGGATGCTGGTGTGTCCTCTCACCAGCAACCAGAGATTTTTCTAGCAGTGTCGCACTGCACATGTGCCCTGGTGCCTCATCGCACCGTTGGTGTCTGTTAGGCATATGCGCAGCACGACTCCCTCAGTTCCTTCTCTACAGTCCTCGGTGGCAGATAGATCATCTTCTCTTGCCCCTGTTTCAATGAAAAAAACCACAAAAGTATTAAATTCTCTCAGTTTTCCTTCTCATTCCAAGTTTTGATTCTCCCCCAACCCTATAGCTCTCCCTCCCCTCACCCCAAAAAATTTTTCTTCATAGTCCACCTGCTCTTCCTGGATCATGCCTGGATCCTCAGGCTTTAAACACCATGAGTCTTGCTAAGATTCTATGCCTGTATCTGATGGACATGCCTCATGCATAAAGTCTCTGGAGACACCCATCAGACACAAAAGTGTGCTCATTGCTCAAATCTTACAGCCAGAGCATGCTGGGACTGTGCCAACAGGCTGAAAACTTTTTTGTATGAAAAGTCACTCCAGCCAGGGCGTGAAGATTTGCCATCCATCTCAAAAACACTAAATGAGCTGAAAGGTATGGACAAAGTCTTTCCCTCTACCTGCAAGTCAAAGGAAAAAACCTAGGTTTCCCTGGGCAGATCGTTACCCTTGGCACTGAGGTTGATGAGGGTAAGCATTGGAGACAGACCTGGCACTTTGGGCATGGCAAGGTCCAAGGAGCTGACACCACACAAGAGGGCATGCACGGAGCCCAAACACAAACAATTGGCACCTACCATACTGGCCGAACCTGCCATACTCCCCAGGCACAGACCAACACCAGAGGCGGCACTGGATGTGACACCCAAGAGACCCCACACTGACATGCCTCCTCTGAAACATCCGTCACCAGTGGTGCTAGTGGCACCAAGCACTGCGCATCCAAGCTTGGCACTGCCACGAGAGAGCCCAAGACACCATTCTTCTTCAAGTAGCTGACCTCTTCAGCACTGCCTTCTCCATGCTGTTCAGTACAATCCGTGCATGCACACAGATCACCAGTTCCACCAATCTCCCCTAGCAAAGCTGGCACTGGACCACGCAGCACTCCAGCCTGACTCAGCGATATCCACCCTGGAAGTCTGGTCCCACTACATATGCTTACCTGCCTCCACCACCGGCATGGTATACACACTACTACCCATACCCACCGCCTCCCTATCCCAAGCAGTCGCATCCTTGGGACTCAGGATCTTCTCTCAAGGGCCACCACACAACTCCCTCAACAACATCCAGAAGACCACCCCAGTCTCCCCAACCCACACCATCTGCCACAACGTTGAATTCTCTGGAGCCCATCCAAACTGACATCAACTATTTCCTGTTCGAAGGGGAAGGACTGGTCCCCCCGTACAATTCTTTCTCCTGACCAGACGAAGCTGTTATTTCTACCACTCCTCCTCCACATGACTATTCTAAACAGTTTCTAGAACTTCTTAAAAGAGTTGCTCTAGTGCAGGAACGGGACCTGCAGGAGGTCCAGGAGAAACAGTACTGCCTTTTGCACCCCTTACAGCCTCCCACATCCTCCAGGATCACCCTCTCTATGGAAGAGGCCATTATGGACCCCCCGATAACATCTGGCAAACCCCAGCATCCATTACCCCACCAATAAAAGGGTTGATTGCAAATATTTTATTACACCAAAGGGCATGGACTTCCTCTTTATGCATCCTCCCCCAAATTCCTTAGTAGTCGACTCAGTAGACACAAAATGAGACAGCCTGGCATGAAGTCTATGCCACAGGATAAGGATCACAAATGAATGGACATCATGGGACACAAGGTGTACTCATCAGCCACCTTGATCCTTTATGCAGCAAATGACACTACGATGCTGGCAGACTACGATTACTCCAACTATTCCAAACTCCAGGAGCTCCTACAATTTCTGCCTGAGCATAAGAAGCTGATCCTGCTCAATTTTATGCAGGTAGGGCATACGATCGCCCGTACGGCATGACAGTCTGCCATGGATGTGGCCGACAAAGCTGCCTGCGTCACAGCTTCAGCTATTGTGATGTGCAGAATATCATGGCTCCAAGCATTGGGAGTACCAAGGGACCTGCAGTAGAAAGTCGAGGATCTCCCCTTCTACAAGATCAACCTGTTTAACTGCAAAAATGGATGAAGCACTTCATCCTATGAAGGATTCCTGCACAACCCTCTGGACTCTGGACATGTACGTACCCCCTTTCAAGAGAGCCTGATACAATATCTATCAAAGACCCAGAGAACTGTACCGATCCCAATCCAGGTATGACTTCCATCAAAAATACAAGCCCCAATAGCATAGACCTCAACATCAACATCAGCATCAGTCCTCAACAGCTCAACCTTCTACATCAAAAAAGCAGATCTGAAGGTTTGGTCGAGAGCCAGAAAGACATTCCCCTGTGGTCACACCACCAACCAATCATTTACAGTTCAACCATTGCCTCCTGCCCTTTTTACACCAATGGGTATAAATAGCATCGGACCGATAGCTATTGGAGCTCATCAAAGTTGGTTATTCCATCCCCTTCACTATTCTTCCTCCTACCTATCCCCTTCACGCTGTCCCTCTTCAGGGATCCCTCTCATGAGACCCTCCTCCAGCAAGAGATGCTTCATCTTCTACAAATAGGTGCCATAGAACCAGTACCAACTGCATTCCAACGGTATGTCTAGACTACATGCTCCTTTCAAAAGAGATCATCCAGACAGCCACAACTATTTTTAGAAAAAGCGATCCACTTTTTCAAAAGAGAGCACCCAGGCAATCTAGATGTTCTTTTTCAAAAAAGCCTTGTTTGCTTTCAAGAACGTCTTTTTTTGAAAGAGCTCTTTTGAAAAAAGGCGTTCTTCCTCGTAAAATGAGGTTTCCCCACTGTCGAAAAAACTGCCACGTTCTTTCAATTTAATTTCGAAAGAACGCAGCGGCAGTCTAGATGCAGGTGAAGTTTTTTCGAAAAAAAGGCCACTTTTTTTTGAAAAACCCCTGTAGTCTAGACATAGCCAAACGAAGAGGGTTTTACTCAACATATTTTCTAATGCAGAACAAGAATGGGGAATGGAAACCCATTCTGGATTTGAGGAGACTCAACAAATATCTCTCTTACCAATAGTTCAAAATGGTGAACCTAGCAACAATAATTCCATCACTAGATCAAGGAGATTGGCTTTCACCTCTCGACCTCCCAACAGGCATTTTCTATGATTCAAAGTTGGGACGTGTTGTGTGATTTGATTTTTAGATCCAAGGGAAACTAGGACATTCCAGAGAGACTTTACCACTTACTTATTTATTGAAAGCTTTAAGCAGTTATATAGTTGTTTACATTTTACAAGCCTTAAAAACAATTATTATAAAATTTATAGTATATAATATTTACATTGTAAAGCAATTAATACAGTGCACAGCAATGCAAAAGCAATTAATAGAAGATTATTATTATAATACAATAATTAAGCTTAGTTCACTTACACTTCACCCATATGCTACCTACAGTACCAGGCAGGAGATCATGGTCCTTTTGATTCCCATGCGTCGGAACACCATACACAGGGGTCACCGGTGTGAAGGGGTCTATTACTTCCAGTTACAATGAGCAGGACCTGTGGATCAATCCTGCTCACTCCCTCCCATCGATTCTTTTTACTAAGCCCATTTTATAGCAAAGCGAGACTTGGTCGTTCTAATAATATCTATCAATCAACTGCATATTGTGCAAGATGTAAATGTGCCAATATTTGGGGTACATCCAGGATGTTGCAAGACTAAGTGCTTAATTAACACCTCTATGGCTGTATCTGGAATTTTTCGCTTATCAAAAATGGGCTGTATCAGTACCAGGTTGTTTCTGGTCTTCTTGGCCTGGTCTCGCAATACTATGCAGTTTCTGCATGATTGTGCAAGCATTCCTGCCTCTCGAAGCTTCCCCGCCTACTCTGCATGCTTATGTGCACCAGACTTGAGACCGGTCTAGAGTTTGCTTTGTTAGAGATCCGTACTTTGGACAGGGCAAGGCCTGACAAGACAGACGTTGTTCTGGTCAAAGGAGGGCCCTCCAGGCTCCCCTACAGGACACAATGCTACCAATATTGAGTGCTCCCTTTTGGGCTCTCACCAGCTCCCAGAGTTTTTTTCCAAGACTCTAGCTCTTGTGGTGGCATCCCTATGCCATCAGGGCCTACATCTACACAGCTTCCCTCTTCCGCAAAAGGCTATGCAAATGAAGCGCCGATTAGCATATTGTCACACTTAATTTGCATAATTAATTAGGAGTAGTTTTTGCTTGAGGTTTTTCCGCAAAAAATGCACCATCTACACAGTGCCTTTTTGCGCAAACACCCCCTCTTGCACAAGAGCCATTCTTCCTGAAAAAATAAGGAAGAACTGCTTTTGCGCAAGAGGGGGTTTTGCGCAAAAAGGTGCTGTGTAGATGGTGCCTTTTGCGCAAAACCCTCTTGTGCAAAAATGGCTTGTGCAAAAATGGCTCCTAATTATTATGTAAATTAAGTACAGCAATATGCTAATACTTACTTCTTTTGCATAGGCTTTTGCAGAAGAGGGAAGCTGTGTACACGTTGCCTGGCAGTCATAATAGTCCCATACTTAGATGATTGTCTCATAAAAAGCACATCCTCCCGAGAAACACAGGACATGGTCAAGATCACCATAGGCCTTCTACTCCAGCTTGGTTTCCATATAAACTACCAGAAGTCCATGTTCCACCTTACTCAAACTCTAGAATTTATAGAAGCAAACATAGACACTGACGCAGCCAGAGTAACCCTGCCCACGCACAGATTTGAGGCTCTTCACCACCTCATAGTGGTTGCACACATGACCTCTATCACAACAGTCTAAGAATGCCTCAAAATCCTAGGCCATATGGCCACCACTACCTATGTAGTCTAATTGGCCAAACTGCATATGAGGTGCCTCCAATGTTGGCTTGCACTTTACACCATTTGTTTTCAGTTCATTGGACTGATGGATGCATCCACACAATTTACTACGTGGCATAGCATTCCATCATCTGATCCCAACAGTCACCATCACAACTGATGCGTCCCTCATGAAATGGGAAGCCCATCTTGGACCCCTCATTGTCCAAGGCAAATGGTCCTTCCGTGAACGAATGTTCTACATCAATCTTTTAGAACTCAGAGCTGTGCACTATAAATGCAAACACTTCCTGCACCACATAACACACAGGACAATCAATATCATGACCGACAGTACAACTTGCATGTATTATATCAACCGACAAGGTGGGGCCCGGTCGCCATCCCTATGAACGGAAGTTCTCAGACTATGGAACTGGTGCTTGGCGCACCAAATTACCCCTATTGCCACTTACCTCCCAGGGTACTAAATGTCAGAGCGGATGTGCTCGCTCACAAGTTCTACGACTATCACGAATGGGAGATAGGTGTTCAAGCCCTCAATCATGTTTTCTGCCAATGGGGGCAACCAGACATAGACCTCTTTGCAACCAGAACCAACCACAAATGCCACCTCTATTGCTCCAGAGCAGCCCTCGGAAAGGGTTATCTGGGAGATGCTTTCTCCCTCAAATGAGATGCACCTTTATGCATTCTAATCCCTTTCCTTGGGCCACAAGATCATCACCAAGATCAGAGCAGAACGAGCTTGTGTGATCCTCATTGTGCCAGCTTAGTCGAGACAAACATAGTTCCCTTACCTGCACAGATTGACAATAGTGGATCTGGACACCTTTCCCCCGCAACACAATCTTCTCACTCAATATCACAGCAGAATTCTCCATCCTGAACCACACACGCTCCATCTCCATGCATGGTTCCAAAATGCTGAGAACACCTGTTCAGAACAAGTAAAAGAAATATTCATCAACAGCAGAAGAGAGTCCACCAGGAAAACTTACCTTTACAAGTGGATTAGATTCTCCAAGTGGCTCAAATGTAGCCACCCCATGCCTCCTGAAACCACCCTATTCCCCTCATATTTGACTACTTCTTGCATCTAAGAGAGTCTGGCCTACCTTTTAATACAATAAAAGTTCATGCAGTAGCGACAGCAGCCTTTCATCGCATCACCGACGGCAACTCTTTCTTTTCTGATCCAATCACCAAGAGATTCCTCACTGGCCTACAATACACTTTTCTGTCGGTTCGCTCTCCAGTTCCCATTTGGGGCCTTAACCATGTCCTTATGAGCTTGACTAGGCCTGCCTTTGTGTCTCTAGCGACATGCTTGTTATCACACGTATCCATGAAAATTGTCTTTCTGGTGGCCATAACCTCCACCAGGAGAGTGGGGGAGCTCGCTGCACTAATGGCTGACCCCTCCCCCCATACAATTTTCACTAAGGACAAAGTGCCCCTTCAGCCCCACTCTAAATTCCTCCTGCAGGTCCCTTCTCCCATCCACATTAACAAACCCATACAACACTTACCTGCGTTCTTCTCTAAGCTGCACGCTGATCCATCCCAAGCTGCATGGCATACCCTTGACATCAGCAGAGCACTCACGTTCTACATAGATTGAACAAAATCATGGAGAATATCACCTAGACTCTTCTTATTCTTTGCTGAGCATTCCAAGGGCCAAGCTGTCTCCTCCATCGGGGGACACATCTTGAAGAACCACCATGACTGCACATGGTGAGTAACTCTCTCTCCTGTATTTTCAGATTTTTGCATTTCTTTTATGTTTCAACTGTTAACTCTCAATTTCTATTTAAGTGTTTATTTCAATAACATTCTTGGAGGGAATTTTCATTTCAGTTTCTGATGTGTCCAACTAGCATACACTAGTTTAAGTATTTTTGTTTAGGAATTGGAGTACTGTAAGAATGTGGGTGTATACTAGGGATGTTAAATATCGGTTAATTGAATAGTTGATTAACCACATGAATTTTTATCGGTTAGTCGACTATTCTATAATCCCTGGGGGCGGGGCCGGCAGCCAGTGTGCTCCAGCCCCACTCTTGTGGAGCCCTCTGCACCTCGCACTGCTGCCTCTCCACCAGAGAGGCAGGTGGGAGCTGGTCTACGAGGGGAGCCAGTTTAAAAAACAGCTTCCCTTATGGACCAGCTGCCTGCCACCCTGCATTGCAGCAGCCCCTGTCCAGGGGTGCGATCTGAGCTCCTGGACCCAGTGTAAGCCAGAACTGAGCTGGCCTGCCTACCTGCCTGCCTCCTAATACACTTTAAATGCATAACTGCAGCAGGGGTAGGTCCCAGTCCCAATGCAAGCCAGGACTGAGCCGTGCTGCTGGCCAGCCTGCTAAAAAAATTACTGTCGGGGGGAGGGAGGAATGCATGTAGTTTATAGTATTAACCTATAAGCTTTTGCTTATCAGTTAATCGACTAGACTATTATATCAAAGTGTTTACCTGTGCTTTCAGGGGGTGGAGTTAGCTGTTAGGGAGAACAGCCACACTAAAGCATGATCCTTTAGTTTATGGGCAGATTTTTTTCAGATGGATAGTCGCTCTGAACTGAGTGCTGTTCCTCAAGAAGATGAAGGGGGTTTGTTAATATACCCTGAAAATCATGGAATTCAGTGTCAGCACAGCCACAGAGTTGTGCTGCCTTTGGGTGTGAGAGGAGAGTCAGAACATTCAACAGACTGGCTTCCCTTGCAATGTCCCAACATCTTTGAGTTGAAAAATAAATCCCCCATATATCTACAAGCTCAGTGTACAAAGGAAGCTACTTTCTGGAGTTCTCTCCTGAGGAGAGAATAATTCAGGTTATCTATGGCTGCTGTCCCCAACTTGTGGTCTGTGGACCCCTGTTGGTCCATGATGACACTGGAAGGGGGGTCCGCAGAAAGTTTAAAAGTAAGGATCGGGACCATTGTGGGACTGGGACTTTCCGCCAGGCAATACTCACCCGTGGCTTGCTGTTCGTGACTATCCATTCTCCCGCCACCAGCTGCGCTACCTTCTTTGCTCCAGCCCTGTCCCCCATCACTCCCGTTACGGGTCCGATCCTTCCTTTTCCTTTTCTTTTTTTCCCTCCTCCCCCCAGTATCCATACCCTGCCAAGGGTGGAGTTCTAGGGCAGAAACTGCCTTTGGACACCGGAGGGGTCTCTTTCCCCCCCATATTCTCTGTGAATGGGCAGCAGACAGAGGGGGCAGGAGCTGAGGAAGCAGCGTGGGCCAAGGGACGTGCTAGCCGCTGCTTCCTGTCACTTCCCTTGACCCAGAACAGCAAAAGGCAGGGACACTATATTGTTTGAAAACAGCTAAATTGTTTGGGAAGTCCATTACATTTTAATACATTGAAAAGAGGTCCGTATACTTGAAAAGGTTGGGAACTACTGATGTGTGGCATCAAACAATTGTTATTTTGAGAACATGGAGCCCGATGTGTATATTAATATTACAGCTGCATAGGCAGTAAATAGCAAGATTTGTTAGCACCTACATGTCTAAGTGATGATCATTTAGACAACTAAAAATTAAGCACTTTCCCTAGAAAGTGTATTTTAGTGTATTCTAAGGAAGCACTAATTTTTTTAAGGGTGAACTGGATGTGCTTATGTTTGTCCATCATACCATTTGTAGTTGGAAGGAGCCCATTCTATGATGGGGTACTACATGCAAATACAGTTTCAAAAGTTTTATCTTAGGATAAAAGGATTGTTTCAGACTATTTGGCTGCAGTTATGCCCAGTGTAGTGCAGAGGTGGGCAATAATTTTTGGTGGGGGGGGCACTCCAAGATTTTGAAAATTGGTCAAGGGACGCACATTTCTGTGGAAGAGGTGTGGAGTCTAGGGTAGAGGTTGGGTGCAGAAGGGCACACGGGATAAGAGACTGGAGTGCAGGAGATGGTGTGAGGTCTGAGAGGGAGTTTTGGGTGAAGGAGGGGATTGTGACCTGGGTCAGGGGATTGGGGTATAGGGTCAGGGTGGGAGTAATAGTGCAGGAGAGGATTCTGGCTTGGGGAAGAGGTGTAGGAGGGGGATAAGGTGTGGGAGAGAGTTATGACCTGGGGAAGGGGGGTGCAGACGGTTTGGATGGTGACTTGCGGGAAAGGAGTTAGGATGCAGGAGGGACTGGGGTGCCAGAGGCAGGCTCTGGCTGGGAAACTACCAAAGTGTCTCCTGGCCAGCAGCCCTGCGGCACCCCCAAGGCAGGCTAGACTCCCAGATCACTTTAAACTTTAGGCTGTTCCCTTTATGTGGCTCTCCGCTCCCCATCCCCCAGGCCAGCCTGTCAGCTCCTGTTGGCTGGTTGTTTCCAGCTTATAGAAGCCATAAGAAGTCTCTCTCCCCCTCCAGATCAGAGGGGCACACGGAGCAGCCCTGTGCTTAGACCAGTGGCTGCTGCTTGCCTGAAGGTCCCAGTGAGGTGTCCGCAGGCCGGATCTCATGGCTTGGCGGTGTGACAGTGCTTTTTTTTGTGTTTAAAAAAAAAAAAAGTGCCGGTACTCCAGGGGAAAAGTTGTTGAGCTCTGACTGGAGGTGCTGGTACTGCGTACCAGGCAGAACCATCACAAAAAAAGCACTGCGGGATGGATCCAGACTGCCAGAGGTATCTTGCCCACCCCTGGTGTAGCATGAAGTAAAGCAAATAGTTAAATATGTTGCTAAAATTTCATAGGGCTAGTATGTTGTGAATTGTGTGGGAATCCTAGTTCTAAAGCTTTAACCCCTTCTTAGCACAATAACTCCATTATACTAAAGGAACTAGTCTTTGGAAAGGCTTTCTGGAGTGTGTGCGCGCGCATGTACGTATGTGCATTTCCTTGTTTAGATATAGCTTTTTCCACTGACTAAAAGATGTGAGAGCTGGAATTGCATATTTTTGTTTGCTACTTATTGCTGAAGGCAATAATTCACTGAAATATAAGAATGTAGAAAACCAATCACAGACCAATTTTTTTGTGGTTTGTGTGTGTTAACATTGGCTGCTTTTTTTTAAAGTGACTCCAGTGTACTGAATATTTCAAATTTTTTCATTTGCTAACATCAGTACCATCTTCTTTTTAATGGTAAAATAATCTATCATATATTTTGAAGAGTTTGTTTGTTTGTGCAAAATAAAGTCATCCTTTGGGATTACCTACAGCTACCAAATTTTGCATAAACAACTCTGCCACTTAAATTAGCTGAATGCACTACTTTTTACACGAACATTGCCACCATGTATTTTAATACTACTGCCCTATTATGTCCTGTGAGTTTTTTTTAAATTAAAACTGAACCAAGAAGTAAATTAGCATAATTTCAAGTGCCTGTCCCAGACTGCAAATATGAGAGGTTCAAAAAACAATAAGGGAGAGACTCATATTTCAGAATAATTATTTTAGCCTGGCAAACAATAGCCTTTGAATTTTCTTTAAAGAAACAGTGTAAACCAGGTACATGCTGATTCTTTTTTTGTCCTGGAATTTAAATATGACATCTGTGTTGGCTGCCTTATTCTGCATCCACAAAGCATTTGAATTTAAGGTGCTTCAGTCCCCTCCCAACCCAACGCTCCTCCCCTCCCCTCCCCCAGAGCCAGGCATTGCCAGCCTCCCCTGCTCTAACCCAGTGTCTCCCTCACCCAGAGCCAGGCACTCCTAGCCCCCCTGCTCTAACCCAATCCCTCTCCTAGAGCTAGGCTCCCTCTCCCTTCTCTAGCCCAATCCCCTTCCCCTAGAGCCAAGCATCCCCTCCCTTCTCTAACCCAATCCCATTCCCCCAGAGCTAAGCATCCCACCCCCGCTCTAACCCAATCCCCAGATCCAGGCACCTCCCTCCCCTGTTCTAACCCAATCCCCTTGTCCTCCTCCAGAGTCAGGCACACCGACCCCACACACACCTGGAGCTGCGGCTGCCGCCATGCACTTCTCCCTCCAGGCGCTGGGGTGCATGCACAGAGTGGCCAGCCGAGATCAGGCAGTAGGGTGCCTTGCACAGAGCGGCTGGCCTGAGCAGTCCGGGCACGTGGCTCAAAAGCAGCAGGAGCCACATTTTTTTAAACAAAGAGCCACGTGTGGCTTGAGAGCCGCAGGTTGGCCACCCCTGGCCTAACTGTTCGCTCTCTGCTGGGCAGCTCCTTATACACTGGACTGCCTCAGCAAGCTACCCCTGGTTGGCTCTTTAAAAGCTCCACTCCAATTGTCCAGGGTTCTGTGCAGGCTCCTTCCAGTTGGCTTTAACCCCCTGCAGCCAGTGTGGGACATTTGCCTCACCACAATGCTGAGGGGTCAATAGAGGATGGTGCTAACAGTCTCAAAATAAGTCACACATGCTCTTGAAAATTTAAATCTAACAAAATAAACCATGTGTTACTTTTAATAAAATAGAGTTTCTGATGTATTTAATTTTAAAATTAATAACATGTCAAGAAAAAGATTGTGGAATTTATAGTATGTAGAAGAAACTAAAGTTTTTTGTGTGTGGTTTTATTTAAAGAATATTTTAATATGTAGATGAGCCTTCATGGCTCATGCTATTCTTAAATCTTTTCAACTTTTATTTTCCAAAAACAAAATTATCTGGTGCAAAGCTGTTTGAAATTGCTAAATAGTGAATATGTGGTTGTCAGTCCTATCATTTACAAAACCCAAGCATTGAAAAATAGGGTAAAGTGTTTGTGGTTAAAGGATTACAACTTTAACCTATATGACTGTCCACACTAGGGGTATGTCTATACTGCTACCCTAGTTCGAACTAGGGTGGCTAATGTAGGCATTCGAACTTGCAAATGAAACTCAGGATTTAAATATCCCGGGCTTCATTTGCATGTTCCCGAGCGCCGCCATTTTTAAATGCCCCGTAGTTCGAACTACCTGCCCGCGGCTACATGCGGCATGTACTAGGTAATTCAAATTAAAGCTCCTAATTCGAACTACTGTTGTTCCTCCTGAATGGAGATTTAATGGTAGTTCGAATTAGAAGCTTTAATTCGAACTACCTAGTCTGTGCTGCATTTAACCGTAGGCAGGTAGTTCGAACTACGGGGCATTTAAAAATGGTGTCGCCCGGAAACATGCAAATGAAGCCTGGGATATTTAAACCCCGGGCTTCATTTGCAAGTTTGAATGCCTATATTAGCCACCCTACTTCGAACTAGGGTGGCAGTGTAGACATATCCTAGGGGATTATACTGCTTTGATGAAGTAGGTTTAGAAACAGATATAGTTAAAATGGTATAAAAGCTGTGTGTAGGCAAGCTCTTCTTTATGTATGTACAGCACCTAGTGCAATAGAACCTCTGTGCCCTACTGTAATGGGAAAAAAAGATCATTGAGGACGTAATTCTTACTTTGACTATATTCTTACAGTGTTCTTAAATACAGTGAAATAGAAAATATACGTTAATTGCTTTTTTAAATAACAAAATATTATGGCATAGTACTATTTGTTTCCTGAGGCAAAAAAATTGAATATGTATTTTAATTGGTAAAGTGCAAGTTGATGGATAATAATATTGTTACTTATATTATGGACTTGTATTTGAAGCTGATCACTATGTTAATGTGCACTTACTATATATAACTCTGAAATAAAATGAATACTATTTTTCATTGCTAATGTCAAAATGCTACCGAATTAGAAAAATTGTGTGATATGAAATAAATATTTCTTTATACTTTAAGTGTTTATTCTCTGAGCAGTATCCCTTTGTTTTTTACTTTGCTTCTATGTGCTTGGGATTTGTATATAAAGCAATGGGGTGTATGTGTGTATGGTTTGTAGTTTGTTGGTCCCAGGATATGGAGAGACATAGGTAAGGAGTATCTTTTATTGGACTAACTAGTCAGCAAGCTTAATTGGCTTCTGAAATGATGCTTTTACCCAGCCTTCCTAAGAAGTCTTCATAATCTTTTGTATGTAGATAAAGGATGATACAATTAAAAACAACTTATAAGTGGAACAAACAGTTCACCAGATTATTAAACTAAAGGAGTGAGCGGAGCTAATAGTGGCTACACCAGAGGCCTGCATCCTTCAACATTCACTTGATAAGATAAGCTTGCATTCACAGGGTATGTCTACGCTTTAAATAAAAATCCACATCTGGTCTGTACCAGCTGATGCATGCAGGTCTCAAGTTATGGGGTGCTGTCATTGCAATGTAGAAGTTTGGGCTTGTGCTGGAGCCTGAGCTCTGGCAACCTTCCAGTGTCCTAGAACTCAGACTCTTGCCTGAGTCCGAACATCTACACTGCAATTAAACAGCCCCTTAGCTGGAGCCCGGTGGCACAGACCAGCCACGGGTTTTTAACTGCAGTGTGAACCATAGATTCCAAGGGACCACTGTGATCATTTAGTCTGACCTCCCAAATAATTACAAACGCATATCTTTTAGATTTTAAAATTTGTTGTTGAACAAGTATTCACAACAAACCTTGGTAAATTTGTAACAATGGGTTCATTAGT
Organism: Pelodiscus sinensis; assembly: GCF_049634645.1. Classification (NCBI taxonomy): domain Eukaryota; kingdom Metazoa; phylum Chordata; order Testudines; family Trionychidae; genus Pelodiscus; species Pelodiscus sinensis. The sequence goes on from NC_134723.1 coordinate 17,412,050, forward strand.
CACTGTTTAAAAAAAATAAACGTTTATGTCTTATTTCCAGTCTTAATTTTTCTAGCTTCAACTTCTAGCCATTGGATCATGTTATGCCTTTCTCTGTTAATTTGAAAATCCATTATCAAATATTTGTTCCCGTGTACATACTTACAGACTCTAATCAAGTCGGCTCCTAAGCGCCTTAAGTCTGTCACTATAAGGCATGTTTTTTAATCCTTTAACTATTTTCTTGGCTGTTTTCTGAACCTTCTCCAACTTACTCACATCCTTCTTGAATTGTGAACACCAGAACTGGACACAGGATTCTAGCCATGGTTGTACCGTTACTAGGGATGTTAGATATCGTTTAATTATATAATCGTGTAACCCAGTCAAATCTTATTGGTTACACGATTATTTGAAAGTCCCTGAGGGTGGGGCCAACAGCCAGTGTACTCCCAGCCCCACTCCTGGGGAGTCCCTTGCCACCCAGTGTTGCTGTCTCCATGAAAACCAGCTCCCCACGTAGTCTGGCTCCTACCTGCCACCCCATGCTGCTGCTGCTAATACCGCTAATGCAGCACAGAGTGACAGCAGCCTCTGTCCATGAGGGGCCTGAGCACTGGCTCCCCTTGAACAATGGTGCCCGCCTCCCCTCCCCCTCTGCTTTCTCTGTTGGTGGCAGGAAGTGGGGGGGGGGAGGGCAGGTGGCTCCACAGAGTGGACATACTGAGAGTCAGCCTAAAAGGCAGCTTTCCGCACATATTGGCTCCCTCCTGTCCCTGTCTTCCCCCCTGCTCCCCGTGCTGCTGTGTTTGATATAGAGGCAGCAGTGCTGGGTCAGGGTAGGGGAGCTCCATGTGAGCTGATACATGTGGGGAGCTGTCTTGAATGCTGTCTTCCTGTGTGTATCTGCTTCCGCCTGCCCCACTCATCCTTTGCACTGCTGCCTCTCTATCAGAGGCAGCAGCTCAGGGGGATGAGGGGAGAGGCAGATGGCTCCATGGGTTCTGATTCCTGATAGAGAGCAGAAGAGTGCATGTCATCATTAGGATTAACCGATAAACCCAGTGGATAGTGTGTAAAGCACAATAAGCAAGTAATTGTATGAAATTTAGTTTGTATTGAGTTCATTAGTGCCTTCCATGTAGTTTGTTGTAAAACTAGGCAAATATCCTGACGAGTTGATGTGTCCCATAGAAAACCTCCGTGTATCCTTTATTTAGGGCATAAGCTTTGGGGCTAATGCCTCTCAGATCAGGGCTATGCTCCCACTTGCACCATAGATTTCCGTGTGTTTTTTTTCCCCCAAGTCACTTAGGGAAACAGGAGTAGAGATTCCATTTGGAAAAAGTCCCTGTGTTCCTCCTTCGAAGGCTAGTGGGGGAATGTATGTGAGGGGTGTGGTGAAGGTAGCTCTTTTCACTTGTGAAATGTAGCCCAAGCCCATTCAGAGGGTGCTCATGATAAGTATTCCCTAATTAGGGAAGTTAAAATGTATTTATTTTGGTAAATGTGTACCTGCTGAAATTTTTAGTGGGTACATGTTTACGTGTATGGGGGGAGAAGGGGACTCCCATGGAGCCACCTCCTCTCCTTTCCCCTCCGCGCTGCTGCCTTGTATCCTGTGGAGCTGCCTGCCCTCCTCCCCTGCTGCTGCCTCTCATACAGAGAGGCACGGGGGGGGGAGGCGTGGGGCATGTAACCGTGAAAGTTAACCACTGAGCCCAGGCTTTACACGTTTACACTATCACATCCCTATTCTTCAGTTACATCAAATTACATCAAATTGTACCTTATTTCTAAATAATGGCAAACACTTTGAAAATTGCTTCTTGCTACTGTTTTGGTGTTTGTGTTAAAAGCAATTTCCTGAATGTGGTAATTTTAAAAATTAAAAATTGGATTACCCAATCTGCTTCAAGTTTTTAGCTTCTTACAGTGTGTAAGAGATTCATTTTAAGTTCTTCTGTCTGTACAGATGTGTGTTAGAAATGGGAGAGTCAGTCGTAAAAAGCTATTGAATCATATATTACTATTAACAGTGATTAAGTGTGAATTAACTTGAAACGCAGGCCAAACAAGACCTTAAGATGACTGTATTTTTTTCCCAGTAAATATAATTTCTGCCAAGCAATTAACTGGATATGGACGTTTCAGCCATTTGTTCCCAACATCCAACTACCAACATATGAAGATGCATAAGAGGATTCTGGGACACTTATCATCTGTATATTGTGTAGCATTTGACCGCAGTGGGAGACGAATTTTCACAGTGAGTTTAAGAATTATAATATATTGGAACACTGAATTTGTTTGTTTCTTTCTCCCCCCCCCCCCCCCCCCCTCAGTGCCCTAAATAGCTCTTCCTGGCTTATATACAATGAACTTGTCATCCAGGAAGAAATAAAAACAAAGGTTGTGAATGGCTTAGAAATTCAGCTCTTTCTACACTACCTCTCCCAGAACTTGCACCTTCTCAAGCACAGACTCTGTGTGTGTACTTGTTTTGTCTCTTGCATTTTTTTAGAACAGCTCACCGCATCAGTGGACAGGCAACTGAAATTATTACTCAACTATCCACTTCCCCAGATATAACTATAGGAAAGTTGTTACGCATTAAAGCTCTGTGATTTAGATAAAAAAAAATTGCTATTTACCAGCTTTCTTGCTCAGTGGTGCCAGATTCCTGTGATATTCTGGGGGCTGGAAATACGTCAAATGCATTTCACTTGAGTGAATCTGGTTTGTTGTTTAAACCATCCACGGAAGTCTCTCACTAACGTGCATTTTGCTAAGCTACATGCTTTGAAAAATGGTTAGTCTTCCCCTGTTAGTCTTCCCCTTATGTCTTATTAAAAACTAGACAGCAGATACTATAGTAAGGTCTCTTATAACTAAAGTTTAATTATTAAGAATTATGTAACTTTTCAAAATCTAGTCTGACATTTATTAGTATAAAAATTAAACTGCAACAATTAAAATAAACAATATATGTTATGATATTCCTCACTTTTTATTGTGTATTCGCTTGTTATCTACAAGAGTTGCTAATTCACAGTTTATCTTGCACTTGTTAAATGTGATTATGTGAGGTTTTTATTGTTCTGCCATGTTCAAAGGCAGCTTTGTTCCCCAGCACAGAAAAAAACATATGGGTACAACCCATTCTGTTTTTATTTGAAACTTCTTTCTCTTCCCTACCTGCATTTCCAACTACTTTTACATGCAGGCATGTAATAAATTGATCTGTGAAATGTAAATCCATATTACATTTCCCTTTTATTCAGTTGTGCTAGCATATTGTGTTACGCTTTTAAAAATGTGCTGGCAAGATTCTCTTCTGTGCTGAGCAGAACTCTGGGGGGGCAGAGGCATAAACCTGGATCCAACACAGTAATGCCCAGTAGAGAATTCTCCTGCACCAGGACTAGATTATGCTATCTGAGGGCATAACTACACTACCACCGAAAGTCGGCTTAAGATCAGCAATTCTAGCTACGTAAATAATGTAGCTGGAGTCGATGTACGTTAAGCTGAGTTTCAGTGCCGTCCCCACAAGAGGAAGTCAATGGGAGAAACGTTCTCGTCAACTTCCCTTGCTCCTCGCAACTGCAAGGAGTACAACGGTTACCAGAGGCGCATTCAGTGTTTAATGTGGTGGATCTTTAATGAGTGGGTCAATCTCTGTGACAGTGAAGATATTCACTTAGTGGTGTGCAGGGCTGTAAACTCTGTTGATAATCTAACCCAAAGGGTTTGGTTGTCTTACATTTATTATTACAATTGTTTTTGAGTGTAAAAGCAAGTTTTGTAGTCAGGAGAATAAGAGTCAGTAGAGTAATATTTGTTTATTAATTTGGATAAAAATGTGTTTAATAAGTTCAGTGTACCTAGGATTTACTGTATTTGCATGTCAGAAGGATGAAAAGAAGAGAAATGCTAATCACACAACCTTACTGACTGAATTCAGCTTTTTCTTCCTTAGCTTTCATGGAGCTACACCTGCTTATGCTAGGACTGCAAATGGCCTATTATTTCAAAGTGTGTATGTTCATATGCCATAAACTGATGTGGTTTGAATTAAAGCTCGGTGGCATGAAAGTCGGATGACCATGCCATTCCTGGATAGTGAGGCCATGAGCGTGTTATATTGTGTTACAAAAAGTTTTATAGCAGACATCATTAACTCTTTAAAAGAGTTTTAAAAACATCTTGTTTTGGCTTTTTTTTCATTGCATATCTAAATATTGGTGTCTCATTTATCACTTGTTCAATTACACTGAATTCAGAGGGTACCAGAGAATTGTTTTAAAACCAACCAACCAAAAGCCACTTCCCAGTCTTAAATGATTTTCTGTTTATAGAAGAATCATGATTTTAAAGTCCATGCATGACTTCTATCAGGACTAGAAGTGAGTGCTGCATTATTTTAGAAATCTCCTCTTTTAAGTGTTTGAAGCTTTATTTCTACTCTTTGGCGGTTGTGCAGTATTGATAGTCCTGTTTACAGAAGAGCTGGGTGACTATCACTTTAGTCAGTGTAAGCTGCAGGTGTCTCCCAACATTATTCAGTGGCTCAGGGCTTAGTCTCCTCCCAAGACCTTGTCTGATGTAATTTGGTTGGAGAAATTCCACATTGGAAGTTTCATTTAAAAATATTGAAGCTATATGCCACTGGAGGTTGGAATGTTAGATTAATAAATCCTGGTTGGGGTGGATTATTGAGCAGAGATCCCCATAAACAGATACATGATAAACATATATTACATTGCTCTGAAACTTCACATTGTTCTTCAGTCTATCAGGTAGAGATCATTTCCACAAACATGGCATTTATATGAATTTATTACATTGAATAAATGAGGTTCAAATATATGTGGCAGACTCCTATGTATCTGTTATTGCTAACCTAATAATATGGCAGAAGGTAATATAAAGCAAAGACCACTAAATGTTAATGTTCCATGTTCAGATATTTTTGTCTTTTTTAAAGAAATATTTAGAGTCCTGATCCTGCAAAGGGATCCTCAAGCTCAGACTTTTACACTCTTTGAAGTCATTTTGTGTGATTATGGCCCAGTGACTTGTGTTTTATATTGTATGCTTGTCTGTCTAAAACTTATGGAAATGTCTTTGTCACATCTGTGTGTTTGTGTTACATTAGGGCTCAGATGATTGTTTAGTGAAAATTTGGGCTACAGATGATGGTCGTCTTCTCTCGACGTTGCGAGGACACTCGGCTGAAATTTCTGACATGGCTGTTAATTATGAAAACACACTGCTGGCTGCAGGTAGCTGTGATAAGGTAGTCAGAGTATGGTGTCTTCGAACCTGTGCACCAATTGCAGTGCTACAGGGCCATTCAGCTTCCATCACTTCCATACAGGTAAGGGATAACACTTGCTCCAGATTTCAGAATGTCTTTTAAAACGGTGGGGAAGGGTGTTTAGTAGCAATGAGAAGCAGACCTTTTCCACATCTTAAGATGGCATTCAGATCTGCCCCAGGTTAATAATGATCTAAGATCTTTGCCATCTAATCACTTTGTCTGTAGTTTATGTAAAATCCATCAGTGATCAGGTATCTCTCAAAAACCAGGACTATGTAGCACTCTAAAGACTGTTTTTTGTTTTAGGTATCTCACAGACTGACATCCTTTTGTCAGTCTGCATTGAAGGCTATGACTGAATAAACACTCTTAGAGATTTGTTTGTATACCTTTTCAAAATATATCTGATTGCTAAAAGCTTTTATTACAGATCACTTGCATTTGGTTTGCATGCGTCTTAATATGAACTTCAGGGAGCTATGGAAGTTTAGGTTCTACTAGTCTTTTTTAGTCATGGTGGGAAAGTGCATACTTTTAGCAGTGATTTAGATCTTTTGACGTGCCATTTATAAGAAACTTGTATCTAAGAGGACAGGGAAGTCAGATGATTTAACTGCCATAACTGTATTTTTAGTTTTCTCCAGCAAGAAAAGGAACAACACGATACCTCACTTCCACTGGTGCTGATGGAGCAATCTGTTTCTGGCAGTGGCATGCCAACACAATTAAATTTAAGTAAGCTCATTTTGTTGCTATAATTATTCAACTAAAGGAGGAATTTATTTTAACTCCTTGTAAAAAGGCTTGAGATGTGTGGAGCCAGAAAGGGGTGAGATGTGGGGGAGAGAAAAGGTGTGTGTTCCTTTTAGGGTAGATAAATGAAAAGAGAATAATTTCCTTTGCTGTTTAAGAACATAACAGCTATACTGGGTCAGATCAAAGGTCCATCTAGCCCAGTATCCTGGAGCTATCCTCCATGAATGTATCTAGTTCTTTTTTGAACCCTTTTCAACATCCTTCACAACATCCTCTGACAAGGAGTTCCACAGATTGATTGTGCATTGTGTCAAGAAATACTTCCTTTGTTTGTTTTAAACATGCTACCTATTAATTTCATTTGGTGATCTCTAGTTCTTGAGTTATGGGAACAAGTAAACAACTTTTCCTTATTTACTTTCTCCACACCAGCGATGATATTATAGACTTCTGTCGTGTCTCCCTTTAGTCTCCTCTTTTCTAAGCTAAAAAGTCCAAGTTGTATTTTTCTTCATATGGCAGCTGTTCCATACCCCTGCTCATTTTTGTTGCCTTTTTCTGAACTTTTTCTAATACCAGGATTTTTTTTTTTTTTTGAGATGAGGCGACCACATCGAGCACAGTATTCTACATGTGGGCATACCGTGGATTTATATAGAGGCAATATAATATTCTGTCCTTTTTAAATGATACCTCACATTCTGTTTGATTTTTTTGACTGTTTCTAAACTGCCATGATGATTCCAAGATTAGCCCCCATCATTCTATATGTATAGTTGGGATTATGTTTTACAATATGCATTACTTGGCATTTATCAACATTAAAATTCATTGCCATTTTGTTGTTGCCCAATCTCCTAGTTTTGTGATGTTCTTTTGAAGCTCTTCACAGTCTGCTTTGACCTTAACTATCTTGAGCAGCTTGGTATGACCTGCAAATTTTGCCACCTGTCTACCCCTGTCTCCAGACTGATTCTGAATGTTGAATTGGGTTGGTTCAAATACAGACCACTAGGGGATACCACTAGTTTCTGCTGTCCATTTTGAAAACTGATAATTTATTCCTACCCTTAGTTTCCTATCTTTTAACTAGGGATGTTAAAATGTGGGTGATTGGGTAACTGTGTAACCGGTTACACGGCTACATGCACCTGCAGCACAGGGTAGCAGCCAGCTCCCCGGGAGCTGGTGCTTGTTGGGAGCCAGCTTTTAAGATGGCTCTTGGTGTGTATCAGCTTCCGTGGATAGGCCCCTCATGGAGAGCCAGCTGCTATCCCGCACTGCTGCCTCTGTTACAGAGGCAGCAGCATGGCTTGGCAGCCAGGCTCCCGGGAGTGGGATGTAAGCCTGTGTGTAACCGTTCACAGTAACTGTGTAAATGGTTATCCTATTTAGGGATGTTAAAATGCATTTAATTAAGTAAACGTGCTACTGCTGAATTTTTTTCTGTATCCGAGATGGCAGAGTGGGGAGGGCAGGTGGGAGCCTGCGTCTAACGATGAAGTTTAAGTGATGACCTTAAGTAATGAGCCTACAGGCTCATTGGTTAACTGTGTACACATTTACACTTTCACATCCCTAATCCTATTACATGCTTACCTTTTAATGAGTTATCAGTCCATGAGAGGACCTTCCCTCTTCTATTCCATGACAGCTTATTTTGCTGAAGAGCCTTTGGTGAGGGACCTTGTTAAAGGCTTTCTGGAAATCTAAGTATACGGTATTCCCTTGCCTGGTTGGCATGATTATTTAAATTAAGAGCTCGATCTGCAAATGGATCTTTGATATAATTCCCCAATGCACAATTGCCATACTTAGGGCCTGCTAAATTAACAACCTGGACTGTGAAATCTGGTTCTTTGTGTGCTTTTTACCCTATATTATGCAGATTTAACAGGAGAGACCATCATTTTTCATATTGGGAATCCTGACCCAAAAAGGAGTTTCTGGGGAGGAGGGATAACAAGGTTATTTGGGGGAGGGATTGTGGTATTGCTACCTTACTTTTATGCTGTCTTCAGAGTTGGGCCCCCACACAGCAATTGGCTCTTTCCAGCTGCTTAGCTCTGAAGTAAGTACTGCACCCACCCCCCCTTACAATAACTTTGCGACTTTAACTCCATTTTGGGTCAGGACCCTCACAGTCACAACACTGTTATTTCAGATTTAAATACCTGAAAAAATTTGCAATTTTTAACACCCTGTGACTATAAAATTGACCAAAATGGACTGTGAATTTGCTAGTACTGGTCTATGGGAGGAGGAATTGGGGTAGCTACATAAGCCGTTGCAGCTGTCTGAGGGTGTGCTTTCTCCTCATGTTCTGTGACTTACACAGGGCCACAAAGTATTGCTCTCTGAGTTCTTTCCTTTATGTTTTGCAATCAATAATTGTGGAATGTCTTCCTCACTTAATGCCTTATATTTAGGCCCAAATTCTTATCTAAAATGTGCAGGCATGCAAATTCCATTAACTTTAATTGCAGATGTACATATCTTTAGAAAGAATTTCATCCCTAAAAAGTGTGGGTTTGATGCCATGCTTACAAGGTGGCGGCTTACCAGTTTCTATTTTAAGTATGTAACTTAAATACGTTAAAAGACTATTAATACTCAAAAGTAGAATGTGTGAGTTACTCTTAAAATCAGTTCAATAAAAAAGTATCGAACTGATGGCATACTTCGTTACAAATTCTGAAATAAAATAACTTAGAATGGAACTATTGAGCCTTAACTTCAAACATTGAATTACTCTGATATTGGTCGTCTTAGGGGATATGAAGATAAGGTCATAAAATTAAAATTTTCATGTTATTTTTTTGCATTTAGGGATCGTCCTGTGAAATTTGCTGAGCGATCCAGACCTGGGGTTCAGATATCTTGTTCATCTTTCAGCTCAGGTATGTATAAAAGTCAAGAAATAGCACTTCAGTTTTGTTTGTGTCTGTGTATACATACATATAAAATAAAAATGAGGGGCAGCTTTAAAACAATCTCTGGTCTTCTGTAGCTGCTGAAAAATAATGAAGACAATATATCTGGGAATACATTGATATTCTATAGAAGAAAGTTTGTTAATGTTTTGAGATTTTTTTTTTGGAATAAAGCGATTTAAATTAAATGCTCAGTGGCAATCTGTACCTTTAAATTGCTTATTCTTCAGCAGGGGGGAAGATTAGGTTATTTTGCCTGCACTGGGAAATCTATAATTGGAAAGCATTAATTTTTCATGTGGGCATATCATGAAGACATAACTCCTGTTGACTTCAGAGGGAATTTTGCTTCGGCATGGTGGCTAATAGAAAGAAAGTTCCATATCCTTTTAAGTTTATCTTCATATTAAACTTTGTATCACAGTACTGCTTAAAGGAATTACTATTTAGAGTCTTTCTTTGACTTTTGCAGTGTCATAAAACTCTTAATCTTTTTTTAATTCATGCCTGGATTAGAGTGCAGCATCTTCTAATTTTGTTGCCAAACTGGGAAGTCATATTGATTTCAGTCCGTACTTCCTGCCACTTTTGTGTTCATGACTTTGTCTAACTTTTTGTGTTTTGAAAGAAAATGTGTATTTTTCCCCCTTCCTTTCCCTTTAGGAATATTTATACTTTTAAAGAGTTGTATTCTATAAACTTAAAATTAGATAGAAAACAATTTGACAATGAAAAGATCATATGTTCCCTATAATAAAGGATATAAGCAGAGCGTGGAACACTGCTTGCCATTTTGATAGTCTGATACTTCCCATTATCCTATTTTATTTTCTCTTGCTTATAACTTTGCTAAACTTTAAATTTTATGTTCCTGGGTGTATGCCTCAGGCTTTTTTTTTTCCCCATTAAATTTCGGCCAAAATAGTCTAATCCTTTTCCAAGAGTGAGACTGGGGAGAAATAGATTGTTTTGCTTATGTAAATGAACTCTGGTGACTTTTTGCATTGAAAATTCCCACGTTCCCCCACACTTTGGAAAGCAGACTTGAAATTTAGTAGGGGGTATGGCCTCTGTGTCAAAGCTATTTCTTTATTTGTCCTTTTGAACATCTGCCCAAATCAGGGAAAAGTCCATACTTTGAATAATTAGACTGTCATCAAGCAGATATGCAAGAGGCTGAATTAAAGTTGTACAAGTATCTTTAATTTGGGGATTGCGTAATTGTTGAGAACTTGACTTTACATCCTGAATAATGTTTTTTTGACTTTTTTGTGCTTAAAGAGGTTGTCATGTAACATTGATGGTATTGTAGATTTATAAGTAACAAAACTAATCCCAAATTATCAAGTATTGGTTCATTAATACCTTAGTCACAGGACCATAACTTGTGGTAATGTATGTTATCATGTTGCAGTGTGTCTTTTTGAAGGTATGTGGTCTGATTCCCTCTTTTGATCCAGCCATGTAGTCTGCAAGAGAGAGATATTTTACAGTGGTTTTTATCTGTAGAGAGAAACAAAATAATGTATGACTAATTATCTTTATCTGAAATTGCTAGCCTGTTTCAGATCCCTATTAACCATGCCATTTTCCCCCATGAAATCTAGGATTTCAGAAATCACTGAAGCGCTTTCAGTGTCACAAATTAGGCATCCTGCAGTGAATAATGTGTAATACAGTTACACAATTATTACAGGAAAAGAGCGTACCCTCTTAGGCCCTAATTCACTAAAGCATATGAAGTCACTTAGGTCATAAGCAAATTCTTACGTAAGCGCTTTGCTGAATGTGGCCCTAAAGATTTACAAACCATTCTTTGCCTTTTATTTCTGTGGATTGCTCTGGCTGATAGAACTGTGGTAGATCTGCAGTAACTAAATTCTGTTTTTTGAAATGTTAGCCTTGTTTGTTCAGTAACAGTTTCAGTAATTTCAACCCTTCTTTAGCAGTAAGGAGAGACGTTGAAGTGTAAAGGGTCTCAGAAGGTCCAGAACAGGAAAACATTTAAATCAAGATTAAATGTTTATGAACAAGTTTTGATCCCACTGAAAATCTTCAATTTAAAACTGTGTTTTATGCTGCTTTAGCAGTAACACCATATTCACAAAGTTTGTAGTTCCTTTAGTGACTGTTCTTCTCACAGAAAATACTGTCTTTCTCAGGTGGCATGTTCATTGCAACAGGTAGCACTGACCATGTGATAAGAATATATTATTTGGGCTCGGAATCGCCAGAGAAAATTGCTGAGTTAGAATCCCATACGGTAAGAGCTGAAAGAGAAATTAAATCTCTTTCCATTTTTAACTCACCCTGGGTATTTAGGTTTAGCCTTTTATATCCTGTTGGATTAATTTTCTGTCTATCTTTGATGATGGGGAGCAATATGAGTGCATTAGTATCTGAGCACCTTACAATCTTTAATCTTTACAAGAAACTTGCAAGATAGAGTGCTATTAGACAAATACCTTCTAGGGATGATCATACTTAAGCAGCATGGAGGTGAGGGGGACAGGCGGAGCCTATATGCACGGGGAGCTGACTTTCAAGCAAGCTCCCTGCATGTGCTGGCTCCATGAGCCTGCCTGCCCCTCCGCTTGCTGTCTTCTACTGTGTTCAGCAGGGGGTCAAGGGCAGGCAAGAGCTGGTCCCCCGCAGGCTTAAAAGCTGGTCCCTCCTCCCCAGCACCAGCTCCCCAGTGATGCTCCCCCTCCCTCCACGGTGCTGTCTCTGTCAGAGGCAGCAACATGGGCGGGGCAATGGGATGGGGCGCTGCCACAAAGCAGCCTCTTATCCACAGCGGCTGGGTTCACTGTGGACAGAGGCTGTTCCTTGGCAGCAACTCCTGTCCATGGGGGGTCTGAGCTCCCCTCAGACAGAAGCTGCTGCTGAGGAGCAGCCTCTGTCGGGAGCTTTGGCCTCCTGTGGACAGGGGCTGATGCCACCCCATGCTGCTGCCTCTGTAGCAGAGGCAGCAGCACGGGGTGGCAAGCAGCCAGTCTGCGTGGGGAGCTGGTTTTTAAACTGGCTCCCCTTGTGGACCGGTTTCCACCTGCTACCCTGCGCTGCTGCCTCTGCTTGAGAGGCATTAGCATGGGATGGCAGAGGGTTCCCCAGGGGTGTGGCTGAAAGTGCAATGTCTGCCAGCCTCATTCCTGGGGACTATTGAATAGTCATGTAAGCGCTAAGATTTCATGCAGTTACACGACTATCCAATTACACAATATCTAACGTCCCTAGTAAGTACCAGTTGTTTTTTTAACAAAATTTTGAGTTTCACTGGCTTTTGTTATAACTACTGAATTTCTTAAATTAATTTTGATGGAGACTGATAGAAAAAATAGTAATTGTTAAACCCAGCATTAAAGCATTTCTTAAAACCTGTTTGTTGTTGAGCATTAGCAACGTGCTTAGTGATGGCGCAGGTTAATATCTCACGTTCTCTTTATGCTTCAGGAGGTAGCTGAGTTAGTCTGTACAACAGGATAAACTTAGAAAACAACAAATAATCTGGTAGCACTTTATAGACTAACAAAACATGTAGATGGTATCATGGGCTGTGCCCACGAAATCTCATGATACCATCTACATGTTGTGTTAGTCTATAAAGTGCTACCAGACTATTTGTTTTTTAAGTTTGTTCTTTTTATGATTATTGTTAGCTGCTTGATATCAACATTGATAGAACTATTAAATCATGTGGAATTTGGAATATTCACCTATGAAGGCTGAGTGCCTTTGTCACCCCCTTTAACAGTATTGTATGGATTAAGGTCAGAACTTTCAAAGCATTGTAAGGAAACTGCCCAGCCTTACAGAATTTCATTGCATATGGGCTGCCTAATTTTCTTAGGCTCCTTTTTTTGAGTCCAAGCTCAATAATACAAGTATTTGTAAACTAATGGTTACATTTTAAAACGTGACACTAAAATGACATTGTAGAATACCCATGATTTTCTTTTCCATATTTGCTAGTTTGCAAGTTATGTTTTTTCTATCTGTAATTTTTTTAGTGTTCCCAACCTTGCTCCTCCTAATAGCACAAACTGCTGTCAGCATATTCTTGAAAGGATGAAACATCAGGGTCTTATTCCGGAGAACTCTTCATTATTATTTTTTTTAATTACAGTCATCCAGTTAAGGAACAGAATCAAAACCATATGTCCAATCAATAACAGCTAATGAGAGAGGCACATAGCCAATACATTGTGAGCAATCCATAAGCTGTCACTTGTTTGCATGTAGTATTAATTAAAAATATGAATATTGAACAAATTTGTAATAATGTATCTGTAACTGAACAATTAAAAAATGGAAATACAGTTGAAAATTGAGCTCAGATCCTGAAAATTGGTCCAAAAACAAAGCATCGATTTTAGTTTTGAGCTAAAATATACCTTCCCCAACCCCTTTGGGAGTTAGTACTCATTAGGCCTGAGAAGCTGAGAGAGACTTTTTGTTCCTAGCAACTCTACAATTATAGTGAGTTCATAAAACATACAGGCTTCCAACCTTTATTCTACCTCATGCTCGTGGCAGTGTAACTATATCAACACATCTGGGAGAGACAAATATAGATCTGTTCAAGAACACCCTCCCACTCCCACCCTCCAAAAAAAAACCCACCTGAGAGTCTGAGAGATTGTGACATTGACGTCCTAAGTCAGTTTCTGTCCCAGGATGCTCTGTAGGCAGTGCAGTAATTTATTGCTACTTACTAATGGTATAGATCACAATGTCTAGTAATATTTGTTTCTGGAAATTTAACTCCAAATATTTTTACTTCTGTATTCTGAAATTTTATAGGAAGTATGTGGAAAGATCTAATTTGACTGGTTTTTCTTTAATATAAAAATAATTCTAGACTTACAAAATGCCTTCTGCTCTGTTTGTTTTTAGGACAAAGTGGTTGCCATTCAGTTCTGTAACAATGGTGACAGGTAAGCATGTTTTTCGGACTTTTTCAAGTATGACATGTTGTATTTAATTTTCCAAGTAACTTTTTGAGAGAGGTTAATTTGTTTGATAAAAGTACTAATACTTGTCCGAGGTTATACAGTGAGCCAGTGGCAGTGCTAAGTCTGGATTCCATATCTACTAGTATAACCACTACTCCTAGGGAATTTTGTGCCAAAAATTAAAAATTGAGCACGCAGTATTTTATAATTCTGTATATTTTGTCAAAATAACACAATATAATCATTCTAGTTTTGGTTATTTTGGTAATTTATTTCAAAATACCTGTCAGCGAGTATGTCTGCAACAATACAGATGGCAACAAAGATTCCACCACAAGTAGAGATTTAAAGAAACTCCTACAACTTCCCAGTTTCTGTTATTCTTTTGTTGAGTGCCTCTGTCTGGGTGTGCCATATGAGCCAGCTGGGCACATCTAGAGGGAGAACTCGGTCTTCAGACAGTTCTCATTTTTTTGCCATGGGGGTTACTATATTTCAAGTTCCCAAATACAGCAAGCTGCCAACAAGAAAAGAGGTGTGGGGGATATAGTTGGGAGGTGCTGGAGGAGGTGTTTAGGGGCTGTGGAAGGGGTCTGTGTACTGGGAGAGGGAGGGCTGCATGGGTCTCTCAGCCCAGACACCCACACTGCCTCCCTTCTGGAGCGCAGGTGCTGACTGCACTCCATGCAGATTAGGATCAAGCCCCGCAACCAGAGCATGCAGACCAGGGTGACCAGATGTTTTGATTGTATAGAGATAATCCTGATATTTGGGGCTTTTTCTTATATAGACACCTATTACCTGCCACCCACTATCCTGATTTTTTCATACTTGCTATCTGGTCACCTTAGCGCAGAGGCTACAGGACCAGATGCTCCACTAACTATGAGCTGGGGAGTTGGGCTCTGTTGGGTCTAATGACCTCTAGCGGTGACAAACTGTTTTGCAGCACCAATTCCACAGGGAAAAATGAAATTTGGCACAGAATTCGCCCAGGATTATGCTACTAAAAATGCTAAGTTTTTTTTTTTAAATTGCTTAGAAAAAAAATCCGGCATCAAATTCTGTAACCTTACTCCTGGGTGGACTTGTATTCCAAAAGGAGCATTATTGATGTGATGAGGTATGGTCACAGAAGACCCCTTGGAGGTGTTTCCTGGAGAGCTGACAAATCCACTGGAACTCACCTCCTTGTTCTCTGGGGCTTTTCACCACCCTGTCCTGCTGGGCTAGCTTACCTGGTCTCCCCCAGCCACGGCACAGAGCTGAGCTCACTATCCCCTGGAGGAGCAATACAGACACTGAAATTCTTCAGGTTCGAGGAAAATGCAGTTTTTGGTCCAGCTTCCAGGGAAACAACTCCCCAGATGGAATCAGAACCCCAAATGATTTATTTAGATAACCCCCATTTAACAACGAAAGGAGGACGTACACACTGATTATTGATTACACTGGGCTTGATAGTAAATATTTTATTTTATTAAGTACAAGCAGTAGGATGTAAGTGGTTGCAAGTGAAAACCAACAGAGTAAAGTGAATTACAAATTTAAAATAACAAAAAACGCATAGCTAATTCTAACACTTATCATAAACTTATTACAAACTCACCCTAAAACTGTTCTTATTCCGGCTAAGCCTCCAAACCAAGGAAGTCCTCTTTTCCGTGAGGTCTTCAGTTATCCTCTTGGGTGTGCCATGCCAGCCAAAGACAAAGAAGCTTCTCATTGTTTTATAGATTCCATTTTGGGCAGGAATTCTGTTTCAACATTCCACCCTTGCATGGAAAATTACCTGATTAAAACCTACCAGTTGGGAGAGGGTCATGGGACTTCCTAGGACTAACCACTGCTAAGAATTAAAGGACAGAGGAGGCTGTTTACAGTTGATCATCTAGACATTAAGGATAACACCCTTTATGGCTTTCATTTATACATTTAAAACCAAAAAGCATTCCATACTTCATATATCTAACTTTACATGCAAAAATGACACACACACCAAAATAAGAACTACAGATCCAGCAGTTTATGACATTAAGATTGATAGGTTACATGATATTTTGTCCAAAGCATCTTTGAGTTATGCATATTTGTGTCCATAAGCCTATTTCATAAAGCATGGGGGAGAGGCCTGTCAGAATTGAGAACAGTGGGATTATGTAAGATAATAGGAAAAGCTGTTGTGTCTCAGAACAACAGTCCATCTAGCCTAGTAACCATTCTTTTGACAGTCACCGATGCCAGATGCTTTAGAAGGAATTAAGAGAACAGAGCATTATCAAATAATCCATCCCTCCTTGTCCAGTTCCAGCTTCTGGCAGTCAAAAGTTGAGGGACATCCAGACCAAGGGATTGTCCCTGACTATCTTAGCTACTAGCCACTTAGAGACCTATCCAACATGAACTTACCTGATTTTTTTTTTAAACCCAGTTGTACTTTTGGCCCTTACCATATCCCTTTGCAACTAGTTCCACAGGTTGGCTGCAATGGTTGAAGAAATACTCCTTACATTTGCTTTTAAATCTGCTGTCTTTCCAGTTCATTGAGTGACACCTGGGTCTTGTGTTATGTAAAGGAATAAATAACACTTCCCTGTTTGTTTTCTCCATAGCCGTCATGATTTTATAGAACTCTATCACAACCCTCCCTAGTCATCTTCTTTCCAAGGGTATGTCTACACTGCACGGCTATTTCTAAATAAGGTATTCCGAAATAGCTTATTTTGAAATAGCACACCTACATTGCAGGGAGCCTTAAAATTAGTCCAAGGCAGGCTTCCCTAATGTAGAAATGCTCTCTAGATTTAGAACCCCAGGAGGCACCGGGGAGGAATAACTTAGAATTGCTCTGGTGAGGAGCTATTTCGAAATAGCAACAGTGGAGTGTCTACACACACCTGATTTTGAAATAGCTATTTTGGAATAAGCATTATTTCTCGTGGAATGAGGTTTACAAAAGTCAGAATAAGCCATCTGTCATTTCGAATTTATTTTGATATAATGGAATTCCTGTGTAGACGCTCACATTATTTGGAAATTACACTAGTTATCTCGAAATAATGGTGCAATGTAGACATACCCCAAGATGAAAATCATACTTCTGGAGAGTGGTGCTAGTCCGCATGCCTAAGGGTACTGGAATCTGATTGTTAAGTGAAAGATTAACAAAATCTATAGGATTGTTATGGATGCATAGATGTCCCAGCAAGTAAACTTGATGTTATGCTTTGGAGGGTGACCTTGCAAAGTGCTTAGTACCCTCTATCTCCATTGATTGTAATAGGAATTGAGGTTTCTAAACGTCTCACAAAAGGTATTCTGTGTCTTGTAGGGTTAAGTTCATACTGAGTAGCATGTCTTTATTTTTTAATTCTGGCAGGACCAACTATGCCAGTAAACCTAGGTTTCTGTATGTTTCCTACATAATTAACATTTCAGCTGGAAATTGCAGGTTAAAAGATGGCATCTAAATTGTCAGTTCTGCGGCCTTAGTCACATTAGAGCAAGTTTTTAAAATATGCAGGTTGGTGGGGGGAGGGTGAGAGGGAGCGTTTGCTTTGCTACAGCCTAATACCTTTAGAGTAACTATTTTTCTTACAGAAAGCAGGTGCAGTGCTTCCTGGAACTTCAGAGAGCTGAGGAAGAGTGGTTACTATACCGCTCTTGCAAAGCTCAGCCAGCCCTTATGGCAAGCAGAGGGGAGACCCTGGCATAGCCCTGCTTGAAACAGCTACAATTGGGATTAGTGGTTTTTGAACTCAGAGGAGCTGTATTTTTCCCATGTCTTACATTGAGACGCAAAAGAGGGAGGCTACTTCTGTTGTCTTCCCCCCACCCATTTCACAATTTTCCCTTTGCATTTAGGCGCAACACAAAATTCTTAGATTTCAAAAGCAGTGTGCGCTTAGATCAACATCCTAGTGACGCAGTCTACAGAGCAGCTGGCCGAAAGGACCCAAGAACCCTATTTGATATGGAATGAAAAGACAATTTTATTTCCTCTTTTTCTCTTTGTTGATTGTTTTTTAGAGGTGGGGGAGGAAGGCAATCAATTCAATTTATACTCTCATTTTTTTCTAAATTTAGCATGTCATATTAAACAAAAGCAAAGAAATTAAAAACTACAGCTCCATCAGAATATGATTTTAGTTCTATAGCAGAGATAGTGGGATTAAGAATGTTATTTGGTTTTTATATCTGATTTAATAGAAAAATATCCTCTATTGCACAAGCTTCTGAATGCATTTCTGTCATTTTTTTTGTTTATAAAAGCCAACAGTTGGTGTATATTAAAGCCCTTTCCAAATAGCATAAAACTGCTGATATGCTGCAAGACAAGACATACTAACTATGGGTATGTCTACACTACAATGTTAGTTCGAACTAACGGACGTTAGTTCGAACTAACATTCATAGCCGCTACACTAGCGCTCCGCTAGTTCGAATTTGAATCGAACTAGCGGAGCGCTTAGTTCGAACTAGGAAAACCTCATTTTACGAGGATTAAGCCTAGTTCGAACTTACTAGTTCGAATTAAGGGGTGTGTAGCCCCTTAATTCGAACTAGTGGGAGGCTAGCCCTCCCCAGGTTTCCCTGGTGGCCACTCTGGCCAACACCAGGGAAACTCTATGCCCCCCTCCCGGCCCCGGACCCCTTAAAGGGGCACGGGCTGGCTACGGTGCCCGTGCCAGGTGCAAGCCTGCCAGCACCCAGCCAGCAGACCCTGCACCTGGCACGGCACAGAGCCACCCACCCGATGTCCCCAAGCCCACCCCCTCTTCCCGGGACCAGGCTGGCGGCTCCCGGGAGCTTGCCCTGGACCGCAAGAGGCGGGCACCTTCCTGGGCTAGTGCAGACATCGTGGACCTCACTAGGCACAGGAAAGTGGCCATCTAGGGCAGGAGAGCTGCCAGCCTGGCCACCCAGGAGCAGGTGTGCATGAAAATCAAGGGGGTCCACTGAGACCCCCGACCCTGAGCCCTGAGCTTACAATGGCCGTCCTGGGTCAGACCAAAGGTCCATCTATCCCAGTAGCCTGTCTGCCAACAGCGGCCAACCCTAGGGACCCTGGAGGGGATAGACCGAAGACAGTGACCAAGCCATTTGTCTCGTGCCATCCCTCTCCAGCCTTCCACAAACTTTGGGCAGGGACACCACTCCTACCCCCTGGCTAAGACTACTCCATGGACCCAACCTCCATGACTTGATCTCACTTTCCTTTCAACTCTGTTCTAGTTGTAGCCTTCACAGCCTCCTGCAGCAAGGAGTTCCACAGGTTAACTATTTGCTTTGTCAAGAACAACTTTCTCTTACTACTTTGAAGCCTGCTACCCATTCCTTTCCTTTGGTGTCCTCTAGTCCTTCTTTATGGGAACTCATGAAGAACTTTTCTGTATGCACCCTCTCCACCCAACTCCTGCTTTTAGAGACCTCTATCCTGTCCCCCCTCCGTCTCCTCTTTTCTAAGCTGAGAAGTCCCAGTCTCTTTAGCCTCTCTTCATATGGGACCTGTTCCCAACCCCTGATCATTTTAGTTGCCCTCCCCTCTCCCAGCCTCTCTCTTCCCCTCTCCCACCCCCTTTTCCCAGTCTCCCCCAGTTTTGTTCAATAAATTCAGATTCCATTTTTGAACACAATTGTCCTTTATTTTGTACATCAATAAGAAGGGGGGCTAGGGAAGGGTAAGTGGAAGGAGGTGAGGGAGGAATGGGGTACGAGCCCCCGATGGGGAGGACTGGGCTGGCTCTGCGGGCTTCTGGGGGTGGAAGCTCTCCTGCAGCCCCCCAATTGCCCCCTCTGCAAGTGCAGCCGGGCTGATGGCCGAGTGGTGTGATGTGCCCAGTGTGGGTACTCCGGGCAATCCAATCCAGGACTACTTTGCAAGCGGGGCACCCCTGAGAACTGTCTGTCCGGGGTGGGGGTCGGGACCCTTTAAGTGCAGCCCTCGGCTAGCCTGAGACAGCATCTCCACGCTCTAAGTCCTCCTGTGATGCCCTGCCGGCACTGCTTCCGGCCATCCTTAAGCCCTGTTCAGGGTCCACTCAATGTGGACTTGCTAGTTCGAATTAGCAAAACGCTAATTCGAACTACTTTTTAGTTCTAGACGCGTTAGTTCGAATGAGCTTAGTTCGAATTAACTAAGTTAGTTCGAATTAACGTTGTAGTGTAGACGTACCCTATCTGACCTAATTCCTTGATGCCTGATTTCTTCTGTCAGGCCTGTCCCGGGCAATAGCTTGAGTAAGCAAATAGTCATTTCCTATGCCCTGAAGTGAAGCAAAGCAGAGTTCTGAAAAACCTGTAAGAAGAACACATTTTTGTTTCAAACATGCCTTCTCCAATCCTCACATATTCAAATGTATGTGCTATATGCTGTTAAATGAAGCGCCTTCACTGACCTCAACTATAGGGAGGTTCTGTATGGAAAAATGTACTGTATAGGAGTAGGCCAAAAGCCTTCTCTCCCATGATTTTAGCTCTGGAATTTGTGTTGGTTTCTATGTAAAGGGAAAAACGAGGCTAGTTTTTAAAAGAAGTGGGAGATAATTTATTGTTCTGTACAAATGTCAGATTACATTTGTTTATAAAATACAGTTAATTTAAAACAAAAGCATATTTCCTTCCTCTCATTTCAATATATTGAGACTTATCTACAAGCAGCTCTCAGTTAATTGTCTTTCTTATTATCAGCAGCAGAGAGCGCCACTGTCCATTTCCCCTCACAAGAATACACATGGACCATGTATCGTTTAGTATTCTCTCTTTTTTTTTTGATGATTTATGTACATGTCTCCTTCCCCTCCCCCCAGTGTCATTGGGTGGAGGAACTATATCAGTAGACTTTTATTTTGTGCAGCATCTTAATATTTCCTAAATTGAAATAACTCTCTCAAGTGTTTGGCATGAATTATTGTGAACAATGGTACTACAGGTTGGACCTCCCAAAACTGGGATTCCTTCATCCGGCAACATCTGTGGTCCATCTTGACCATGGGTGTTCCTGGGCCAGGGAATCCTGGCTGGGAGCCCCAGTGGCAAGAGGACTGGTGGCTCGGAGCCCAGCGGAGCTGAGGCTGGAACCAGTGCCGGTGCTCTGGTAGCACAGCAGGTGCTGTGGCAGCCCCGTAGCAGCGCTAGGGACATGACAGTCATGGTAGCGGGGCTGAGGCTGGGACATTCCGGGCTACCGGGTATGCGGCAGAATGGCAACCCTGCAGGGGTGTGGCTGGGGCTGGCAAGGGGAGGGAAGGTGTTCTGGGAAGCCGGTAACAGGGGACTTCTCTGGTCTTGCAAATTCCCTCATTCAGGATCGGTCAAGTCCCAAGGGTGCCACACCAGAGAGGTCCAACCTGTAATTTTTAGTAAGACTATTGCCCTCTATACACCATTATGGATCCATATTACAATAAATTAGTTAATGTACATATGAGGCAACTGCTCTCTATGCCTCCAGCCTTCTGTGGGCTCCACTTTTACAGGATCTAAAACCTTTGTCTTGGCTATCATTCCTTTGGTTTTATTCATGTTTGTTTGCTGAGCGCTAACAGTGTGGCTAGGCACTCTGCACAAAAGTAATACACACGCTGTCATTGCCTATAAGATCTTTTGATCTAGAAGATAAATACTGGATTAGAGTTAGAGAATAAAACCAAAAGGCCTATGGTATATTTTTCAAAAGTTCCTAAGGTCAGCGTTATGCTATAAATCTTTGTTGGCATAGTTATGTCAGGGATAGGAAGAGGTGTGAGTTCTGACGAACATAGGTGGGCTAGCAAAAGCTATCACTGAAGTTTATACTGGCAAAATAGTGCCCTTTTTGCCAATATAAGCTGTGTGAATGGTAGGAATGCTTTGCTGTCTAATGTGTTGATATAGCTACACCAGCAAAGTTCTTCTAATGCATATGTGGCCTAAGTGATGTAGGCATACAAGTCCCATTGAGAGTCCTAAGTCACTTAGACATTTGAAAAGCCCCTCTCAGCCTGTTGTATTGACACTTTTAATATAAAATCCACAACCACCTATTTAGATTATAGGAGTAATGAAAACAGAGTAGTCCTGTGGCACCTTGGAGACTAACAAAAATATATAGGATCATGAGCTTTCATGAGTAAAAAGCTTCAGGTGATTTTTGTTTATGAATAAACAATGTTGTTGGGCAACCTTAAATTAAATAAATTGGGGCATTTTCCTGGTATAAGACAAGCTAAATATTGTTAACTGATGACCATGACAGTTTTATTTAGGTGAGTGTCATTTTATTAAATATTCAATTTTTAAACCTAAAATTGTTTTTTAACCTAAAATGAAGCTGTGTACATTCATCTGTACAAACAGGACTATTCATTTGCAAATTTGGGCACAATTTTCTAAAAATATTAATGTAGTATAATTTAAATAGAACCTGGCCATATATTTTCTTCTCTGCTGTCATTATAAACTGATTCAAGGGACTTGCTGTAATTAAAAAGAGTGCAGCTTATATGGAGTACAACATTGAATTCATTCCAAGGTCATCTGCTAGCTCTAACTGTAATTAATCTTGTGTATAATATCTTGTTTTCTCATTACAATCTGGAACAGAGATGTACAAATAAAATGGAAGGAAAGATTACATAATCTCCGGTTTTGATGCTGAGAAATTACATTACTTTTTCCATGTTTGCCTACAGTTTAAGATTTGTCAGTGGGAGTAGAGATGGAACAGCAAGAATATGGCAGTACCAGCAGCAAGAATGGAAGAGTTTAGTCCTGGATATGGCTACTAAAATGACAGGGTAAACGAAAAAAAATGCTAATTTATATTATTCCATCATCTGTGTATAAGAACAAAACCTTTCCAGCAATAAATTTAAAAAAATATATATTTTTCTTATATTTTGAATTAATCTTAATGCATGTAGTTTGGTGTGTATTGAAAATGTTGTATCCTTGTCCATTTAATGACACAGTTCTTTTCAAGATTTTAATTAACCTTGAAATTAATCTACATTATTAACATACTTCTTCAACAGTTTCATCGCTCCCATGTTTGGAACATTATTCAGCATTGTAGTTTTTTTATGTAGAGTCTCTCTCTCTCAGAAAGAAGCTGTAATGGAACTTTATGTATGTGCAAAAAAAAGTGTTCTCCCTCTCTCCCTCCCTCCCTCCCTCTCTCCTGCCCTCCCTCCCGCCTGCCCGCCCGCCCGCCAGCGATGATTTTCTTTAAGGTGGCCGTCTGATCGTAATTTAGATTAATTTAACCAGTAGGTACTTGTGATGGAATTTACTATAGCACACAACAACAGAAGGAAAGAATAATGCCTATGG
The DNA here is from genome assembly GCF_049634645.1 of Pelodiscus sinensis. NCBI lineage: Eukaryota > Metazoa > Chordata > Testudines > Trionychidae > Pelodiscus > Pelodiscus sinensis. The sequence goes on from NC_134723.1 coordinate 17,435,311, forward strand.
GTTGGGAAATGATTAATTTTGAAGGAAAGAGTTGAACAGTTAGGCCACTTTTCCACTTGCAGAAAGATTGATGTTGCAGTGCTCGATCTTCCAACGTTCGATTTAGTGGGTCTAATAAAGACCCACTAAATTGATACTGAGAGCAGCCCTGTCAGCACTGGTACTCCTACTTCTTGTGAGGAGTAGGGGAAGTCAACGGGAGTGTTTCGCCCATCAACCTCCTGCTGTGAAGATGGCGCTGAAGGTTGGCTTAAGGTATGTCAATTCCGGCTACATTTTTTACATAGCCGGAATTGCATTCCTGAAGCTGACCATTCCCCATAGTGTAGACCTGGCCTTATAGTTGAGAAGTTAGAACAGGGATAGAAACTACTTCAGCTTTTTAAAGAGAATTAAGATCCTTCAGGAAAAACAAGCCCTTTCCTAGTTTTGTAAATATGGTTATAAATTCTAAGTGTTTATAAATTGTATTGATGTGCATGCATCTCATAGCACAGTTTCAAAACAATTTTTTTTAAATACTACAGAGAGTAAAAAATCTTCCTAGCTCAATTGTAAGCTCTTTTGGGCAAGAAATGTCATTCACTATATGTTTATACTGCATCTAACACAATGGAGCTTTAGCTCATTGCAGTCTTTACCTGCTGCTGCAATGTAAATATTAAATAATAATAATAGCTAGTGTACTCATATAGAGAAGTAAAGGATCACAATTATTGTTAAATACAGTTAATATTTCCTGTATCCTGTTTCCACCTCAACAAAATACATTCTGGAGTTGTATGCACCATTTATTTATTTTCAGATTGAAACTTCACTATTTTGTTATACCCAATAGCACAGAGCAGTGGTTCTCAAACAGTGGGTTGGTACCAAGGTTCCTCCTAAGCTGTGCAGCCATGTAGCTGCCTAATAAGTCTCTGGAGGGGCTCCAGGCTGCTGCACATGGAGCTGCCACAGCCAGGGGAGAAGAGAAGTGGGCCTCTCCCCTGGCCACGTCAGTTCCTTGCTGCCCTGCTGGAGCCAGAGGAGTTGTCTTTCCCGCAGTGTTGGCTGCTCCGTGCCACAGCCGGGGGAGAGAGACGTTCCTCTGGCTCAGCAGGGAGCCATCTATTTCACACCCTCCCCCGCCACTCACCTCCCCCTCACACCAAATGGAAGTTGCCCCAGGTAAGCGCTTCTTCTTGCACCTTAACTCCTGCCACAAATCGTCTGTGTGCTGAGTGAATTTTATTTGCATTGGCATGAACATGATGTGTTGCACAATCTCTCCATACTGGTGCAAAAAAATTCGTTCTGAACATGGACATAAAAATTAGAGGGAACACTGGTTGGAACCCCAAAGTGGGTTGCAACCCCATTTTAATTGAGTCTCCAGAGCTGATGTTAGACTTGCTGAGGTCCAGAGCTAAAGCCCAAATCCCTTCCCTTGGGGCCAAAGTCAAAGTCATAGTGCTTCAGCCCTGGGTGGTGGGAGTCTGGTTATTGGCTTTGCCCTCCCCCACTTCACTACACAGGGCAATGGGGCTTGGGCTTTGTCCTTCCCCCACTCAGGGCAGCAGAGCTTGGAAGGGCTCAGGCTTCAGTCCCCTGTCCTGGAGTCACATAGTAATTGCTGTTGTCAGAAAGGGGTCACCATCCAATGAAATTTGAGAACCCCAATTGCTACTGAGAAGTTCTGCTGTATAGTTATTGAGGTATGATTTGTTCTTCTCAATTATGAATTTCCACAGTAACAACTTGTTATCTGGGGAGGACAAAGTAACTAAAATGAAGGTTACTATGGTGGCTTGGGATCGATATGATGCCACAGTCATCACTGCAGTCAACAACTTCCTTTTGAAAGTATGGAATTCGACCACAGGACAGCTTCTTCATAGTTTATCTGTGAGTAACATTCTAGTGTTTATTTCAAAATTTCTTACTTCTGTGACCAGAACAGGAGTAAGGTCTTGATTCAGCCATCCTTACACATACTAAGTAATAGCTTACTCTTGAAAGTAAGTCAGCTGTATCCTTCTCTTGAGTCCTGGTGTAAGGAATGTGTATTATGAGGAAAGAAGAAATGACCAAGTACTGCTGCTCTCCAGCGAATGCTGGCTGACATAGGAGCCCTTTAGGGCCCTAGCCAGCTAGTAGTATTAAAGCTGCTACAAGCTCAAGGAGCTGCAAATGTCCTCTTTTGTTGGACCCCCACCTCACTTGTGCCCAGCTGTGAGTCTGAGCTATTAGGCAGTGGAAGATAGTAAATGGAGGTAAACATCCTCCTAACATTGACTGAAGAGTGACACAGTTCTAATCTGATATACTTACATATCACTGACCTAAAATAAATACTTAGTTGAGCATTAAGCTTTTACATGGAAACACTATTTTCCTTCTCTACTTCCCTTTCATCACAGGGCCATGATGATGAAGTTTTTGTTTTGGAAGCCCATCCATTTGACCAAAGGATCATGCTTTCTGCAGGTCATGACGGGAACATTTTTGTTTGGGACCTTGACAAAGGAACAAAAATTCGCAATTACTTTAACATGGTAAGTACTGTCAGGAAATATTTTCACATTTGTATGAAACTGGGCTTTGGGAAGCAAGGAAGCATTTTAAGAATTTTAATGATTTTAAGAATAATACCAAGACTTTTGGCAATCTATCATGTGTATATCTTTGAAAATTAGTAGACTGTTTCTGACCAACTTTTTCAGAATGGAGTTTAAGAGAGTTGGCATTAAGATTTAGGACAGGGGTTCCCAAACTTTTTGACACGGGGACCAGTAAATCCATTCACGAACCTTTGGAGGACTGGTAATGTTTATTTGCATATTTGCATATTTATTAATCAAATGATGAATATTCAAATACGTTGTTTCTGGTCCTCCCAAAACCCCCAGTGCCAACTTTAGCAAAGCTTTTGATATGGTCACCCACAATATTCTTTCCAGCAAGTTAAGGAATATGGATTGGATAAATGGACTGGAAGACAGATAGAAAGCTGGTTAGACCAGGGGTTCCCAAACTTTTTACTTTAGTTGGAACCCTTTTTTTTCAATACTGCTTTTTGCAGCCCAAAAATATAAACACATAAAAAACAAACTGACAAAATACCGGACATATGACAGCCTGGTATTTTCTCATTAGGTAAGTTGTATTATTACTAGATGTATCAGTATGTAGTTTCGAACTGCCTGGCTGTTAAATGTGCTCAGGCTGCATGAGTGTGTCTACGAGCCAGACAGTTCGCAACTACTCGAGGGTGTGTGTGGGGGGGGACACAATAGAATCCCCGGGCCGGACTAACTCATGCTTTGTGATTTGCGGGGGGGGGGGTGTGGGGGGGAGACAGGGGCAGCGTCCCAAGATCTGTATATGGCCGGGTCAGTCCCACTCCCCACAGGCCGATTCATTCCTCCCCCCTGCTCCCCCCGCTGTGCCTCTGGCCAGCCCCACTTCCCCCAACCCCCTCCCAGGCAGCCAGGTCCCCCCTGCTTCTCCTCCCAATCTCCCTTGGCCAGCCCCGCTGCCCGCATCCAGCCCTCCTTCCAGCAGCCACTTCTTCTCCCCCCTCCCCAATCTTCCCCAGCCAGCTCCCTGCCCCCAACCTCGCACCCTCCAGCAGCCCTTCTTCCACCGGCCCCCCAATCTCCCCAGCCTGCCCCGATTCCCCCGTCCAGTGCTGCTTCTGGTGGCCAACTCTCCTCCTCACCCCAGAATCCCCTGGCACCTGCACCTTCCCTTAGCCCTGCACCCTCCTGATGCCTCCACCTTCCCTTACTGCCCCTGCTCCCTTTGCCCTCTTTTTCCCTGATACCCACCCCCTCACCACTCTCTTCCCCATCCCTTCCTGCCCCTCTGTGCCCTCACACATGACTTGCTCAATCCCCACCACTCTCATGCCCACCCCTTCTTTCAAGCCTTCTCCCAGCACCTCCTCCTGCAGCCCCCAATGCCCTTCCCCTCTCCTCTCCTCTCCCAGCATCACCCTGTCCCCCCTCCCACTGACACCTGCCCTCCTACTCTTTCCCTCATTGTCTGCACTTGGCCCCCTGGCATTTGTCTTTCTCTCCTGCACCCTGTCCCTTGGTGCCTTCCCCTCCCCCCGCCCAAGCCCCTTCTCCTTCCACTCCTTTCCCACCGCACAAGCCCACTGCTGCCTCCTCGCCTCCACCCAAGCCCGTTCCCTACCTTCTGCCTTCCACATTGCAGGACTGGAGGCCGCCGGAGCCAGCGTGGCCCCGCCATGTGCCTCTGCAGACTTTTAAAATCCTGGGCCGTGATGTCACGTCACGCCCGGGCGTCCTCCCCGCCCACGTGCAACGCCGCACATGGGCAGCAGCAGGCAGTGAGGAGGAGCCGCGCATGGCGGGGACACTCTGGGGGCGGGGTAGGAGGACGTGCGGAGGAGGGATGGCGTGGAGGGCCCCGTGCCAGGTAGAGCCAGGGGAGAGACCCAGCTCCACATATCGGTGGAGCGGGGCCCCCGGCTCTGTAACTCTCTGGAGTTACATAATACATAATGCAGTTACATAATACATAATGATAATTGAAGAGTCTGAAGTAGAACAGATTGAATCTTCATATTGAAGCTAGTGTACAAAATAAGGATGTTATTAACTAGTCAACTATCCGATAAGCAGATGCTTATTGGAGAGTCAGTCGACTAGTCGATTCACCCCTCCCCCCCCCACCCCCCCCCGCTGCCTCTATCAGATAGAGGCAGCAAAGGGGGAAGGAGGGAAGAGGGAGTACTTCAAAGCAGCAGCGCCACACAGCTGATCCCCAGCTCAGCTGTGTGGTGCTGCTGCTTTGAAACACTGAAGTGGCATTTCAAAGCGGCAGCGCTGCAAGGAGCCCAGGGTCAGCTGGGGAGTCGCCAGTTTATCCCGGGTTCCATTGAAATGCTGTGCAGAGCCCGGGATCAGCTGGGGAGTCCTCTGCTGACCCCGGGCTCCAGGAGGGTGGTTCCACTTTGAAATTCACAAGAGCCTCTGCTGGGGACTCTTGTACATTTCAAAGCTAACATGCCTGCGTGCAGTTTGGAGTCAGTGGGACTTCCTGCTGGCCCCAGACTGCACACGGAGTTCCGCATTCCTCCTTTGAAATGTACAGGAACCCCAGTGGGGCTCTTGTACATTTCAAAGGAAGAATGCGTAAGTGCCTGTTGAGTAGTCATGGAAATTCTATCGACTACTCGACTAGTAAATTAACTGATATTTAACATCCTTAGTAGAAAGTAAATTATTTAAAACTGGATATGCTGTGTTTGTATATTACAGATTGAAGGCCAAGGCCATGGTGCTGTGTTTGATTGCAAATTCTCACCAGATGGACAGCATTTTGCCTGCACAGACTCACATGGACATTTGCTGCTATTTGGTTTTGGATGCAATAAATATTATGAAAAGGTGGGTTGATTGAAACTTAGGCTTCTGTATCTTGGGCTGATTCTGTTTGCGAAGTGTTGTTTATGATAATTCTCTCATCATGAGCTCTAAGTCGTACTTGTCTGTGGGTATATAAATAAAAATCTGCATGTGTTTAAATATCCCACAGCAAATCTTCTTAAGGTAGTGGGAATTGAGGATGTTTGCAAATGCGAAAAGAATATGACTTGAAAAAGAAAATAACGTGGGGTAATCTTTGTATATACTTAACCTAATGTAGCAAGGAGAGATGTCACTGATCAAAATGTGCCACTGCTATTCTTTCAAATTTTATACAAGTTCTTCTCTCCAACACAGGCAGTCAGCCCGTGTCATGTTCTGCTAGATCTGATAAAAGCCTTCATTTGATGTAAGAGCTTCCAACTGCAAATGGAACAGAAAATTGACGATATAATTATTGTGCAGTGATTCCTCTGAATCAGTGCCTGTGTGTGAATTTTAGAGCTCTGAAAACAAGAAATGTTAGTCTCAGTGCCAGACTTCCAAAAGGAGCCTTTGCAGAGTGCAGGCAGAGAGCGAGGCACATATATGGAGCACACTTGGCAGCTGCCAAGTGTTTGCCCTTGCAGTACATGAATGTAGCTCAGATTCAGTGACATGACAGCATGTCATCTCCCAGCTTCTGTAACAACTGTCTACAAGCCCTTTGACTTCACCAGGACCCTGGCCTGGCTACATTTTGTTCTCTTGACGTGTCCGTTTCACTCAGGTGGATCTGGAGTTTTAAACTTTACCTCAATACATTTTGATATGTGCTTCTTGGGTTTGGGGAGGATCAGAGCTATAATTTGAGCCTCATGCATATGAAAAAAGAATTAGAATCACCAGGAGATTTTGTAAATACCATTTTTAAGGGGTGGGGCTAAGTCTCAAGAACTCATTGCGAACATGATCCTGAATTTGGTCCTCTTATTCTGTCCTTGCACTCATGAGGTACAGTCTGCATATGGATTTCAAGACATTGAGTCAGCTTGTGGATTTTTGTCCACTGAAAATAGTCGTCAAACAGTGGTTCTGAAGCTTAAATATAATAGTATTGCTGCTCTGCTATAATAAAAATGACGTTCTGGGGTATGAGTAGGAGGGACCAGTAGTGGTTTGGGCTTTGGAAGTTTTTAGACTGATAGAAGTATGTTTAGTTTACAAGAAATGTGAAACTTTTCTTCTGAGTTCCTGTTGGCACCTGGGTGGTTCATTCTTGCTCTCTTCCCCACCTGCTTACCTCATCTTCATGTACAAGCTTAATTTTTTTTCTCTATCTGTTCTTCATTATGGCCAGTGAAAGACTGTACCTCAGTTTTATAATCCAGCAAGGTCATTCCTTAAGCTGTCCCAAGGAGAATCATTAGAAAGAGGCAGAAGACATTTACTTCTATTCTCTTGCCACCTTGCTTGGCATGTCGTGCTGCTGAAGCTTGATTGCTCAGTAGTATCATAATTTTAAAGCTTTGAGTACAGAAGCCATTTGTGTTTTCCATCATGGAATTGCCTCTGGTTGTTGTGTTCTAAGGATGCAGAAACCATTCTAAAGCAGACTGCTGTTAGTGACTTCTAACCTAATACTAAATTTCCTTTATATAGATTCCAGATCAGATGTTCTTCCATACAGATTATCGGCCACTAATCCGTGATGCTAATAACTATGTACTGGATGAACAGACCCAACAGGCTCCACATCTCATGCCTCCCCCATTCCTAGTGGATGTGGATGGAAATCCACATCCCACAAAGTACCAACGTCTTGTACCAGGACGGGAAAATTGTAAGGACGAACAACTTATTCCTCAGCTGGGATATGTGGCTAATGGTATGTTATCTTAAACTCTTGTTTTATATGCATTTCAGTAAGGTTATTAATGCTAATAAACTAGGGGAAAATTAGAGAGAATAATCTATTTTTTTTACTTAAAACCACCAGAGACAGGAGTTGGATTATTGTAGATAAACTATAGCACTTACACATTATTGAGCCTTATTCTGTGAGCAATATAGTCAACAAGTAAACTCATTAATTGCAGCGGGGCTGTCTGCAAGATAATTTGCTATAGAATATGAGTAAAACTGGCAGAATAGGGCCCTGCATATTGTCAATACAGTAGTTATAAAGTAAAGTGGTCTTGGAAAAAACAGGGTTTGGTTTTGCAATCAAGTGTGTTCTTTGTAATATAAACTTTACAACAGACTGATCTGTATAAGAGAATGGACAGGTAATGCAAATGAAACATTAGTACAGTATTTGTTTTCTGTTGATAAATGTGGCTTTCAGCTTGAGACTTGCAATGGGTGGGGAGAATATTTTTAATTTTGGACAGTTTGCATTAGGGATGTAATAGTGTAGTTGATTAACCCATTAACCGATAAGCAGAAGCTTATTGGTTAATGCTATAGACTAGGGGTTGGTAACCTATGGCCAAGCCAATTTTCAGCAGTACACAGGGTGGGAGCTCAACCCTGCCCCTTCTTTCCTGTGCAGCTGCAGGAGAGCCCTCCTTCTTCCCTGCAGCAGGTTAGGCTGCAGTGGGAGGAGGCAGCACTGGGGCTGAGGCTCCTCAGCTGTGCCTCTGGGTCCGACCTGACACCATGTGGCCATGGCAGCATTGCTTTGGCCTCCGACTGCCCCAAAGGTGTTGCTGCCACAGCCACGTGGTCCTAGGCTGACCCTGGAGGCGCCACTGCCATGCATTCTGGGGCAGGCTGCCACGCACTGCATGGCAAGGGCACCTCCAGGGCCAACCAAGGACCACATGGCCTCAGAAATTGCTGCAAAGGGGGTGCGAAGTGAAGTAAGTGTTCCACTTCATGGTCAGACCCCCTCACTCACATCCCTTCCCTTCCCCTCCTGTCCACCAAGACCCTACAACCCCAGTTGCTCTGACACCCTCCCTGTTGGCCAGACACTCCCCCTCCTGGCCAAACACCCAACCCCCACCCTGCTCCCGCATCCACCTTTGCTCCTGCACCATCCCTCCTGGCCACACGCTGCACCCTCCCTTGCTCCTGCTCCCTCCACCTGGCTGAACATTCTATTCCCAGCCTGCTTCTGCATCCTATTTCCCACCCAGACCTTGCAACCTCTCTTGCTTCTGCACCCTGCCTCCCTCCCAGATCCTGCACACCCATCCCTCCCATTTGCTGGCAGCCCTGTCTCACACACTGAACTCCTCATTTTTGTCTCTACCCTAGAGCCTAAGGAGGTCCATAAAATCCAGTAAACTCCGGCACCCCAGAAAAGTAAATCTGGCCTATGGAAAACCCTGAACCTCAGTTCTCCCTGTCCCTTCCTCTCACCCTGTGAGGCTGGAGCACCAGAGGAGTGAGGTGTCTTAGTTGGGGGCCACATTAGTGAGGGTTGGGGTTTTTTGGAGGAGTTTTTTGCTTCTCACTTTTGTGGTCCTCAACTAATTTTTCTGTGCATAAGTGACACCTGGCACAAAAAAGGTTCCCCACCCCTGCCATAAATAAAGAAAACATTGAAACCTTTTGTGTTGGACATAATATTTTACTTTATTTAAAGTGAAGTTTGATAAACTAACATGAGAGAGTTAAAATGTTTAATCTTTTTAATCATTTAAATTAAACCGTTCTCCCTAGCTGCAGTTGTTTCAGAAAATAAGGTCACCATACCCAGCCTGCCCCTGCTCCCGTGAATAAGTGAAATCTTGTCATGCCACTTCTGAAAGATTGTCAGCCCCTGCTATAGACTACACCCATCCCCCTCACTCCCCGGCTCTACATTAAAAGTGTATGAGGAGCCAGATGGGCAGGCAGCCTGGCTCAATCTCAGCTTGTACTGGGTTTGGGTGCTTAGACCCATCCCGGACAGGGGCTGCTGCCACTCCTGTATTGGGGACAGCAGCATGGGGCAACAGGCAGCCGGTTCATGAGGGGAGCTGGTTTTTAAAATGGCTCCTCTCGCAGACCACCTTCCACCTGGCACCCCATGCTGATGCCTCTGATACAGAGACAGCAGCGTGCGGTGGCAGGGGACTCCTTGGGAGTGGGTCCAGAGTGCATTGGATGCTGGCCCCACCCCTGGGGACTGTAGAATATTTGAGTAACTGATAAGAATTCTGACGAAGTGGGTCTTTGCCCACGAAAGCTTATGCTCCTACACTTCAGTTAGTCTATAAGGTGCCACAGGACTCCTCGTCGCTTTTGCAGATTCAGACTAACACGGCTACCCCTCTGATACTCGATTATTCAGTTAACTGATATCAAACATCCCTACTTTGCATAGATAAGTAATTCCCTATATGGCAAAAGAGATTTGGGTAGGCAAATAACGTGCGGTATAAGGACCAGATAACAGGAAGACTTCTCTTGGTTTTTTTGTAAGTATATATTTTCATACAAACTGATAGTCTTTGACTTTTGCTGCAGTCCACATGAATGATAAAAATAGCTTTTAACATCTGTAGTAGCATGAGTGGAATGATAAATGACTAAAACGGAACGTAATGAGGAAATATTCAGAGAAGGAGCTGGGTATGTCATAGAAGTCTTTGTTGTAGTTTACCACTTTGCCGAAATAGTTGGTGTGCAGTGTATCTTGCTTAGACAGCAGGAAAAAACAAGAGAAAGATTAACTTGCAAAGTGATATAAGGCATGTGAATTGAAGGAAAAAGGCCCTCTGCATTGCAAGGCGTGGAGAGCAGACTGACAGTCTAATACATTACCGAGTATGGGAGCTTGTGAATTGTTAATAGAACTGAAGCTGATCATTTGGTGTTATTGTTCTCACTAAGGTGATGGCGAAGTGATTGAACAGGTGATTGGGCAGCAAACCAATGACCAGGATGAGAGTATTCTGGATGGAATGATTAGGGAGCTGCAGAGAGAACAAGATCTGAGGCGAATGAATGAAGGTGAAGCTATCCCAAATCCTCCATACAATAGATCACACTCTGTTAATGGTGGTAAGCATTCCCTCATCTCAGTTACTCATTTAATCTGTCTGAACTACTGTGGCCAGGTGTTTGGATTGGCCACACTGAGAATGTGTCTGCCTTTGTAAATTTGACCCAATAGTTTCAGCTGGGAAAATGTTTTTCAGGGCCAACTTCAGAAAAGCAAGTATGTTTGCCTGTCTCCATTAGGGATGTTAAAATGTGTTTATTTAAGTAAACCAATAATTGCTGAAATACGGGGGGAAGTTATGGGCATTACTTTGTTCGTCGATTAGACCTAATTTGTGAGACAGAGACATTAAGGGAGGAAGGGAGAAGCAGCTCCACAGGAGTAGTATGTGTGGGGTGGCCAGCTTAAAGCACATACTCTACATCAGCGTTTCCCAAAGTGTGGCCCAGTAGTGGTCCTTAGAAAAAAAAATACCGGTCCTCAGAAAAATTTTCCCGCATGATTCTTGGGAGAGAGCCTGCTGCCGCGGCGTCTCTGCCGGGCGTGCTCCTGGGCGGCGGGGCTAGATCTGGTGAGCACTAGGACCCGGGGAGAAGGCTGGGCGCACTAATGCAAAGCGCCTGGTGCCGGACACAGCCAGGGGAGCCAGTGCTGGCCAATAAAGCGGCCAGGATTGGGGCTAGGGGCGAGGGTGGGGGGCGGAGCAACCCGCTGGACAGGTAGGGCTAGTGACATGCCCCAGGGCAGGGTGCAGCCTGCGGTTTCATCCACAAACGCGGGCGCGACTGGGGGAGAGGACACAGGGCTACTCACCCGACCTCCAGGGCCTTTACGAGCTGAGTCACCCATCAGGCCTGAAATGGAACTTCTAACCTTACCGGTCCCAAATGGGGATGAAGTAGATACCTTGGGATTGGGGTCTGGAAACTGCCCAGCGCAGTCTACCGGGCCCGCTCCTTTTGGCCCTGGGGGCTTTGGGAGGACCAGAAACAATTTATCTGCATATTCATCATTTGCTTAATAAATATGCAAATAAATGTTACTGGTCCTCCAAAAGCTTGTGAATGGGTTTACTGGTCCCCAGTATCAAAAAGATTGGGAACCACTGCTCTACATGTACCAGCTCTACATGTCTGCCCCCCTCCTGCCCTGTGCAGACGCAACAGTGCAGGGGGTGAGGAGGGCAGGCAGCTCCATGGGAGCCAGCAGCAGTTCTGGGGCAGGGCTAATCTCCATCCAGAGTCTTCTCTCCCCTGATTCAGAGGAGGGATTTGAATCAACATTTCCTACCCCATAATTGAGTGCCTTAATCGCCAGGATATAGAGACATTCACTCTCTCTGACCAAATGAATATTTATGCAAAGTGTACTCAGAGCATTCAAAAAATTAAGAATCCTGCACGCACTATTTTAAAATTCTGCACATTTTATTTGTCAAATAAATGTTGTGGCTCCAGAATGGCTCTGGGAAGCACAGGCCACTGGCTGCACAGAGGTGATCATGGTACAGCTCCACCCACCCTCCCCTAGACATGGACTCAGGACTGAGGCTACGCTCAATCCTAACACAGTGCAAGGACCCAGGCCTGTCCCAGAAACTCTCCAAGGCCCTGCAAATCCATGCCAGGTACACCAGGCGTGGGTAGGCAGGCTCAGCATGGCAAGTGTGTGGGTATCTGGGTCTGGATTGAGAGGGTTCTGTGTGGGCTAGTCTGGGTGCAGGAGGCCCATTGGGAGATCCGGGTGTGAGGAGAATCTGGAGGCAGGGGAATGTTGGGGGGAGGGTAGGACTCTGGGTGAAATGGTAATGGGATGCTATGGGAGGGCCCAAGTAAAGGTGGCTGGGGGATAGAGCTCAGCATGCAGGCCTGCAAGGGGGATCAGTGAGAGAGTTCAGATTCTGTGGGAGTGGGGCTCTAGTTGCAGCTGGTTGGGGCTCGGTGGGGTGGGGATCTAGATGGCCCATTAGAGCAGTCCATGTGCATGGGGGTGGGGTTCTAAATGTGTGAAGGGTGTGGCTCAGGAGGAGGGTATGAGGGAATCTGGATGCATACGGTTTGGGTAGATGGGGGAGCAGCTCATTCTACCAAGATCCTTCTCCTTGAAGCTGAGGTGTCATGGGTTCAGGAAGTGGATTGGGGGAGTTTGCAAAGGTTCCTGCAGCTGGCAGAGAAATCTGGGGGTGGGTCTGACCCTGCCACAGATGCCATGTAGGGGAAGTCCTGTCCTTCCCAGCCAAGCTGGGACAAGTTGCTGGGCCCAGCGCAGGATAAGAACAACCAGTCTGGTATTCCCCAGTCCTATCATGTGTCACACAGAGACTTACCTCGCTGCTGGCTGCTCTGAGTACCTGAAACATACTGCTTGGGAGGATTGCATGACTGCTCCCGTGGCTTCCCTTTGCTTCTCTGTCAGCAAATAATTTTTATGCAGGAAAGCAAAGACTTGTGTAGGGGTAGTCTGGACGTTCCGCGGTCGACATCAAAGGCATTTGTTGACCACCCAGGTATGCCTCCTGGGATGAGGCATACCTGGGTGGTCGGCAAATGCCTTTGATGTCAACCCCCACGCATCCAGACTACCGTGCTGAGCCGACAAACAGCTGATCGGCTCAGCAAGGCAGCCATGTAAATTTAAATGAAGCGGCGATTATTTAAATCCCCGCTTCATTTTCCTATGCCTGGTAGTCTAATCTACATGCCTCTGTCGCCACAGGCATGTAGTCTAGACGTACCTCTAAGCTGGTCATTGAGTTCAGCCCCCTGCCCAAAGCAGGACCAATCCCAACTAAATCATCTCAGCCAGGGCTTTGTCAACCCAAGACTTAAAAGCCTATAGGGATGGAGATTCCACCTCCTCCCTAGGTAACCCATTCCTAGGGAAATAATTTTTCCTAATATCCAACCTAAACCTCCCCCACTGTAACTTAAGACCACGGCTCCTTCTTCAGCCATCCCTCACTACTGAAAACAGTCTCTCTCCATCCTCTTCGAAACCTCCCTTCAGGAAGTTGAAGGCTGCTATCAAATCCCCTCTCACTCTTATCGTCTGCAGTCTAAATAAGACCAAATCCCTCATCCTGTCCTCATAGGTCATGTGTTCCAGCCCCCTAATCATTTTGGTTGCCCTCCGCTGGACCCTTTCTGTGTCCACATCCTTTCTGTAATGGGGGGGGCCCAGAACTGGACGCAATACACCAGATGCAGCCTCATCAGTGCTGAATAAAGGGGAATAATCACTTCTCTAAATCTGCTGGCAATACTCCTCCTAATGCAACCCAATATTGCATTCACCTTCTTGGCTACAAGGGCACACTGTTGACTCATATCCAGCTTCTCATCCACTGTAATCCTCAGGTCCCGTTGAGCCCGACAATCTAGCCAGCTTTCCATCCACCTTACAGTCCATTTATCCAATCCATATTCCCTTAACTTGGTGGCAAGAACATTGTGGGAGACCGTATCAAAAGCTTTGCTAAAGTCAAGATATATCACATCCACTGACTTTCCCATGTCCACAGAGCCAGTTACCTCATCATAGAAGCTAATAAGATTGGTCAGGCATGACTTGCCCTTGGTGAATCCATGTTGATTATTCCTGAGAATAGAGTAGAGCGGAAGAATGACTTCTCGTGTCTTGCTCACAACACACCTGTTAATGCATCCCAGAATCATGTTTGCTTTCTTTGCAACAGTATCACACTGCTGACTCATATTTAACTTGTGGTCCACTATAACCCCTAGATCCCTTTCTGTGGTACTTCTTCCCAGACCGTCACTTCCCATTCTGTATGTGTGAAACTGATTGTTCCTTCCTAAGTGGAGCACTTTGCATTTGTCTTTATTAAACTTCATCCTATTTATCTCAGACCATTTCTCCAATTCGTCCAGGTCATTTTGAATTATGTCCCTATCCTCCAGATTAGTCGCAACCTCTCCCAGCTTGGTATCATCTGCAAACTTAATAAGCGTACTTTCTATACCAATATCTAAATTGTTGATGAAGATATTGAACAGAGCTGGTCCCAAAACAGAGCCCTGCGAAACCCCACTTGTTATGCCTTTCCAGCAGGATTGTGAACCATTAATAACCACACTCTGAGTACGGTTATCCAGCCAGTTATGCACCCACCTTATTGTAGCCCCATCTAAGTTGTATTTCCCTAGTTTATTGATAAGAATATCATGCGAGACCGTATCAAACGCCTTACTAAAGTCTAGGTATACCACATCCACCGCTCCTCCCTTATCCACAAGACTCGTTATCCTATTAAAGAAAGTTATCAGATTGGTTTGACATGATTTGTTCTTTACAAAACCATGCTGGCTGTTCCCTATCACATTGCCACTTTCCAAGTGTTTACAGATGATTTCCTTAATTACTTTCTCCGTTATCTTCCCTGGCACAGAAGTTAAACTAACTGGTCTGTAGTTTCCTGGGTTGTTCTTATTTCCCTTATTATAGATGGGCACTATATTTGCCCTTTTCCAGTCCTCTGTAATCTCTCCTGTCTCCCATGGTTTTCCAAAGATGGTAGCTAGAGGCTCAGATATCTCCCCTATCATCTCCTTGAGCATTCTAGGATGCATTTCATCAGGCCCTGGTGACTTGCAGGCATCTAACTTTTCTAGGTGATTTTTAACTTGTTCTTTTTTTATTTTACCTTCTAAAATTACCCCCTTTCCACTGGCATTCACTATGTAAGGCATTCCTACAGACTTCTCGGTAAAGACTGAAACAAAGAAGTCATTGAGCATCTCTGCCATTTCCAAGTTTCCTATTACTGTTTCTCCCTCTTCACTGATCAGTGGGCCTACCCTCTCCTTGGTCTTCCTCTTGCTTCTAATATATTTATAAAATGTCTTCTTGTTTCCCTTTATTCCCATAGCTAATTTGAGCTCATTCTGTGCCTTTGCCTTTCTAATCTTGCCCCTGCATTCCTGTGCTGTTTGCCTATATTCATCCTTTGTAATTTGTCCTACTTTCCATTTTTTATGAGACTCCTTTTTTTTATTTTTAGATCATTCAGGATCTCGTGGTTAAGCCAAGGCGGTCTTTTGCCATATTTTCTATCTTTCCGACACATTGGAATAGCTTGCTTTTGGGCCCTTAACAATGTCCCTTTGAAAAACTGCCAACTCTCCTCAGTTGTTTTTCCTCTCAGTCTCGATTCCCATGGGACCTTACCTATCAGCTCTCTGAGTTTACCAAAATCCGCCTTCCTGAAATCCATTGTCTCTCTTTTGCTGTTCTCCCTTCTACCCTTCCTTAGAATTGTGAACTCTATGATTTCATGATCACTTTCACCCAAGCTGCCTTCCACTTTCAAATTCTCAACCAGTTCCTCCCTATTTGTCAGGATCAAATCTAGAACAGCTTTCTCCCTGGTAGCTTTTTCAACCTTCTGAAATAAAAAGTCTCCAATGCAGTCCAAGAATTTATTGGATAGTTTGTGCCCTGCAGTGTTATTTTCCCAACGTATATCTGGATAGTTGAAGTCCCCCATCACCACCAAATCTTGGGCTTTGGATGATTTTGTTAGTTGTTTAAAAAAAACCTCATCCACTTCTTCCACCTGGGTAGTTGGCCTGTAGTCGACTAATAGCATGACATCACCTTTATTTTTAATCCCTTTTAGCCTAACCCAGAGACTCTCAACATTTCCGTCTCCTATGCCCACCTCCACCTCACTCCAAGTGTGTTCATTTTTAATGTATAAAGCAACACCTCCTCCCTTTTTTTCCCTGTCTATCCTACCTGAGCAAGCTGTCCCTTAACAAATCTAGTTTAAAGCCCTCCTCACTAAATTTGCAAGCCTGCCTGCGAAGATGCTCTTTCCTTTCTTGGTTAGGTGGATCCCATCTTTTCCTAACAATTCTTGTGCCTGGAACAGAGTCTCATGGTCGAAGAAACCAAAGCCCCCTCTCCCGACACCACCTGCACAACCACGCATTTATTTCTACGATCGAAGATCTCTACCTGGACCTTTTCCTTCAACAGGGAAAATGGACGAGAACACCACTCGTGCTTCAAATTCCTTGATCCTTCTTCCCAGCGCTACATAATCTGCAGTGACCTGCTCAAGGTCATTCTTGGCCATATCATTAGTTCCCACATAGAGAAGCAGGAAGGGGTAGCGATACAAGGTTTAATCAGTTTTGAAAGTGGCGAGGAGTCCTGTGACACCTTATAGACTAACTGAAGTGTAAGAGCATAAGCTTTCGTGGGCAAAGACCCACTTCGTCTACATGCATCTGACGAAGTGGGTCTTTGCCCACGAAAGCTTATGCTCCTACACTTCAGTTAGTCTATAAGGTGCCACAGGACTCCTCGTCGCTTTTGCAGATTTAGACTAACATGGATACCCCTCTGATCAGTTTTGAAAGACTGTCGGTTACATCCTAAATTCTAGCTCCTGATAAGGAGCACGCTTCTCGAGATTCCAGGTCTGGATGGCAGATAGATGACTCCGTCCCTCTTAGGAGGGAGTACCCAACCACCACTACCCATCTTTTTATTTTGGGGGTGGTGCTCGTGGAACCCCCTCATTATCATTTATTCTCTGCAGGGATGATGCTTCCTAATTTTTCATATTGTAATGTCACCATAAGAGGGTACATTTAACAAGTAGGTAAAGGTATTAGGACTTAGGACTTTCACTAAGCTGTGAAAGGCAAATTCTTTCTTGCTGCTGTCTATGTGATTAAGTGTTTATAAAATATACAAACATATTTGTTTTGTCCCAGTGTTTCATTTCAAAGCTTGCATTTGTTCTCCTGTTCAAGTGTTCTGTTTCAGTGAATTTTCCTTATATAGACCATGATTAAAAACTAGATCAAACCCAATTAGATTTGACCAGCTGATCACAAAGCAGCTTATTGTCTGTTGTAACAGATGCTATGGATGTGTGCTGTACGTTATCTAATCACAAATCAGTTTATTCATAATATCCAAAGTGCTCAAAGTTTACTGTACATTTGCTAGTAATCTGGTTGTAGAAATGAGTGACTTGTTTATGTTTAAACTATCTGTTACTGGTTGAGCTCTGTGGGAGCAGTATGCTTAGAACTGCCTAACCAAAGAAATGATAGGAAAGGATTACATCAACAGAACACCTCATTTCACTTTGATCTAAATCAGTGGTTCCAAATACGTGACTCACAGCCTGCTTGAGGTTCTTATCTGGCCTTTATGATGCTTTTAAATTTTGCAAAGTGCTGGTTTTCATTTAAAAAAAAAAAAGTCAAGTTCATATGGTTGTGAAGATAACCTTCCAAACATGAACTAAGTGTAAACTGATGGAAAATTGATGCTCTGTTGTCTTCCAGAATTTGCAGGCTACCTCAAACAGTAGATGTGAGACACACAACTTGCCTATATTCATCTCAGTGAGGTATTTACACATCAGTCTATTTGGAAGTTTAAGAACTAGATCGGGGTAGCCAACCTGTGGCTCCTGAGCCACATGAGGCTCTTCAAAGAAAAAACTGCGGCTCCCGCACCCACAGCTCAGAGCTCTGAAGGGGGCACGGGATGCCAGAACAGACTTCAAAATGGCCGCCTTCACAATGGCCGCCCTTAAAAGGGCTGTGGCCGGGCCTCCTCTCCCCTCCCCCCTTTTTTTCTTTTTTTTTTCGACAAAATGCAGCGGCTAGTGCTTCCCCCCCCCCCCCCCCCTCTCTTTTTCTTAGCAGCCTTTTTCCCTTGGTTGTTTGCACTGTATCCACCACTATTTTGGCTCTTCATCTCTAGTGGGTTGGCCACTCCGAACTAGATTAGAACACAGTTTTGCACAATTATGAGCCTACTTTGCATATGCGATATTTGTGCATATAGAAATTAGATAATTTCACTTCCAAATGACCAGGTAAACCGAAAAGAGGGATAGCTGTAGTATTAGTGTTGCCCAGCATCATCTTATCTCCACTTGACTAAACAAAGGAAGACAGACTCTGGCTGGCCAAGTGGTGACATGAGGCTGCCTCCTTTGTGCTGGCTAATGCTGTGGCCCACGCGGTTAGGCTGTCCCTGCTGGCCTGAGACAGCCTCACCGGCCCCAGTTCAAGATCTGGTGGGTGGGTCATCACTTGCACTTCAATGAGGACATCGCTTGAACTCAAATGCACTGTGGTTTGATTTTCCCTATTTTCTTTGCCTTAGTTAACCATTTTTAATTCATGAACTGGTTTTATTAAAATGGCTGAATTTCTTAAATTATTATGTCAAACCCAGTAGGCTTTCTCATTTTAATTAGTTTTAAAATTAGCCTTTAAATTTTTTAAAAATCATATTTAGTCTAAACACTTTTAATTAAACGTTTTCAAATAGCCAAAAGTTAAAATCAAATATCTAAAACAAATAGTATCTTTTCTGAATATACTTTTAACTCATGATCTACTAACTCATCACAACATAAGGAAGATATAGTATAGAGCAGGGTTACTTAACATCAGCCTGTTTGTTTGTGGCCCACGATGTGGTTTGGATTTACAGAGGGCTCAACACACGGCCCGCAGGTAGGATCCTTTGAACAAGGCCTCCACTGGGAACACACTCCCAGGCGGGGTGAGCAGTGAAAGATGCAAGCGGATGGGCTGGTTGGAACAGCTGAGTACAGGGTGTTGGTGTTTCTAACCCCCTGGGAGGAGGCGCCGGGGCATTGTGGGAAGTGCCTTGTATTCATGCCCGTCAGTGTGAAAGACTCCATTTGCATATATTTGCTTATATACTTCCATATATATGCAACCACACTTAAGTTGCGGCCCTTAGCATGTGTTGTGAGTATCATTGTGGCTCTCGGGGCTTCCACAGTTGAATAGCCCTGGTATAGAACAAGACAACTAGAATTAATGTCAGGGTTATCCAAGATAAAATAGCTGAAAAAATCAGAATACAAACCATCAAGCATGTAATTCATAAATTCAAGAGCCCAAAAAGGACTATTATTAGATCAGTGACTCTCAGCCTCTCAAGACTACTGCAATCCTTCTTAGGAGTCTGATTTATCTTTTGTATTCCCACATTTAAAAACTATTTGCGTACAAAATCTTCTATAATCACTGAAATATGTGACCCAGAGCTGTAAACTCAATCCTTAGCACAAAATACAATGAATGAAGGTGTGCTTGTGATATACCTTTGTGTGTGTGTGTGTGTGTGTGTGTGTGTGTGTGTGTGTGTGTGTGTGTGTGTGTGTGTATATATATATATATATATATATATATATATATATATATATATATATATATATATATATATATAGGTGTGTATGGAGTCAGGCAGAGGTAGGAGAGCAGTAAACAAACACGCATATCAAGCAATGAACTACTCAGGAGAGCAATAGCAGGAGTATCTCCTTTTATTCATAATTATAGCTTCTTTGATGTTGAAAATGAAGAAGCCCAGTATGTTTTCAGTTGTAGGATTTTGATTCACATTTTCAGGAAACTTAATATAAGTGACACATTAGACTGAACAGATTTATAATTCCCCTTCTTTGGCATACATTAGTTTCATGGCTACTGAAAATGTTGCAGTATTTTTTTGATTTCATATTATTATTTAAAGTTGTTAATTATCCCATGTTTTAGTATTCTTTCTTCCATAGCATTTAAAAATATATAAAAAATATTTGTTAGTAACTGGTGGGTACCACTGTGGCACATACCTGAAGAAGCGCACATGACCCCAATATTGGTGCAGAAGACAAAACTCACTCCGCTCATGTATGGAAAATCTTAGAAGGGAACACTAATATAGAGCCCTGCAAAGCTGTGGATATCTGGTTTATATCTGCAGGTATCTGCGGATGTGGATGCAGATATCCATAGCTCATTTTTGCGATTATGGATGTGGATGCAGATACAAATTTTGTATCTAGAATCCCGGAAATTTGCAGATATCTGCTTTATATCCATGGGTATCCATGTCAATGTGAATATTCACCACTTATTTTTGCAGATGTGGATCAAATTTTGTATCCGTGCAAGGCTCTAGGAAATGTGTTGAAACCTATAGCAATTTAATTTTCAAAAGCTCCTAAATAAAAGTACTGTTGAAAATCAGTGGGCCTTTGGTCCATCAGCACTTACAAAAACCCATTACTTGGCCAAGAAATTTCCTAGAAAACCTTCTGTACTTTAGAAAGTCACAGCACAGACTGATTGTTTTTTAATTAGTTTCGAAGTGGTTGGTAACATTCCAGCAACATAGTGAAGTAGCTCTTCCTACGTATTCATTGAAAATATCAAAACCCTTCAGCTCATGTTAGTCTAGGGTTGCGAGCCCTCATGATTTTGCTGGATATCTCCCATAATTGGACTTGATCTCCAGGACGCTCCTGAAGCAAAACTGGGAAATCGGCCGCTAAAGACCAGTGGTACAGAGAGCTAAAGAGGCTCCCTACCTGTCCTGGCCCTGCAGTGCTCCCAGAAGTGGTTGGTATGTTCCTCCCTGCAGGCCTTGAAGGATGGGCCAAGGCATCGCTGTGCTGCCCCCACTCCAAGCAACAACTCTGCATCTCCCTTTGGCTGGGAACTAAGGCCACAGAGCCATCTGGTCTCTCTTGCCTAGGGGCCTTTGGAAGGGATGTGCTAGCCACTTCTGGGGAGCAGCATGGGGCTAGGGCAGGCACCTTAACTTCGTACCTCAAGCTCAGCCCAGGGCCTCTTCTGTACTTCAAACCCCTGACCCACAGACCAGAGTCCACACTTCCTTCCACAGCCCAGCTCCATGCCCCATTCCAGTGAAAGTGAGTGTGGGTGAGGAAGAGCGGGCAACAGAGGGAAGAGGGATGGAGTGAGCAGGGAAGGGGCAGGGCCCAAGATATTTGGGTTTGTGAGATTAGACAGTTGGCAGGCCTATAATAATGGCTGATATTCAGTTGATCAGTAACTATGACAAAACTGCTTTCTCCTGGGCCAGTGCAACTATGCTCTTCCACTTACAGAGGACTGAGGGTACATCTACACTGCAACACTATTTTGAAATAATTAGCGCTATTCTGAAATAACTTAGTCTGTGTCTATACAGCAGGCAGTTATTTCAAAATAGTGTCAAAATACTGTCAAGCTGGATAACTTCTTACTCTGACTCCTGTAACCCTCATTGTACGAGGAAAAAGGAAAGTCGGAGGAAGAGTGCTCTATTTCAAAATAGGTACTGTGTAGGCACTCCCTATTTCAAAATAAACCATTTCAAAATAAGATACTCAGTTGACGTAGCTCAGTTTGTATAGCTTATTTCGAGTTAAGCCCTGTAGTGTAGACGCACCGTGGCTATGTCTACACTATGAGTTTTCTTGGCAAAAAATATGCTAATGAGGGACTCATTTGCATGAATCACAATCTCATTTGCATATTTTCTGCTGATCCGTTTTTGCGCTGGGGTTTCTTGCAGAAAAAGGGGGTTTTGTGGAAAAAGAAAACATCCATGCTGCTTGTTTTTGTGCAAAAATGGATTGACAGAAAATATGCAAATGATATTGTGACTCATGCAAATTAGTTCCTCATCATATTTTTTGCCGACAAAACTCGTAATGTAGACGTAGCCTCTGAGAAGAAACTCTGTCTAGCTCTAAATTTTTATGCACAGAAATGAACGCAAAAAAGATCTTTGTGTTTGTGTTTTAGCTCTTAGAAGTCCAAGTTTGGATTCCCCACCAAATGTTGGTCTCAGACGTAGTGGTCAGATTGAGGGGGTCCGGCAAATGCATCACAATGCTCCTCGCAGTCAGATGGCCACAGAAAGAGATCTTATGGCATGGAGCAGAAGAGTAGTGGTGAATGAGCTGCATTCAGGGGTTTGCAGGTAAGATGAAGCCATTGATTCTGAACTTCTTTTGGAAACAGCTCCATTCTATTGCAGGACAAAAATACTGAAACAGATTGTTTTAATCAAGAAATATGAAACAAATTATTCCAATATGTGCTGTGCATGTGGAATCAATTGTTACAAACATCATAAAGTGTATGAATTACAAAGATCATGTTATAAGTGATCTATTTTTTTCTTGGCATCTATATGTAATATTCCAAAGCATGTTTAGGGTAGGAAGAATAAATCAGTCATATAGTGTTTCAATGATGCCTCTTTCAAAAATGAGAATTTTTTTTAAGAAACTGATTTTTCAGTACTATATTTTCTTCAGATTTAGAGTTAAAAATTGGGGCTATATTCTGCTTTGGAATGTGAAGGATGGTAATTTCTTACCTATATGGTTATTTAACTCCTTCTTTGCTGGTTCAGATATTCTGTTCTTACCTTATTGGGGCCAGTTTTATTTTGACTGTTCTTTTTCTTGAAAGTTTTTTCCCCTTGACCATGCTTTTAAAATTTTAATATGTCATCATGCTTAATGAAACATACAACCAGCTCTCCTTTTATAGGGAAATGACTAATCAAAAGAGTTTTGTTTTGTTTAAAAAAAAAAATCAATCCCTGGGTGCTAGGAGGGCTAATGCCCACCTGGCTGGTAACAAGCAAACAAATAATGTTTTAAACACTATTAGTAACTAGATTGTCGATCTATTTAATGATTTAGTAAAGAATCTAAACGTCTGTCATATGTTTTTAGGGTTCAGGAAGAATGCCGAACTGCCAAAGGTGATATGGAAGTTAGTCTTTATACTGTAGAAAAGAAGAGAAAACCATCCTACACCTTGCAAAGAGTGAGTAATTTTCCCTAGAAAAGGGAAAAATAAAAGTTGAAGCTATTTTAAATACTGTGCAAAAAATGTCCAACATCATTTTTTCTAGATATTTTGATATCCTTGCTAATCAATCTTTCTAGTTTTGCTCTATGTAATTCCATTTTTAATTTAGTCTGTGCTGCAGAAGAATTTGTTTAAACAGTTGTATGGGAGGAAAAATGAAGTACATGGTTTAAATGAATAAAGGCTCATCTAAGATGAAAAAAGAAATGTTAGTACTAAGTTCTAGATCCTGCAGCTTGCAACATATGGACAAATCCTGCATCCACATGGAGCTTCCCATTCTTTAGTGGGGCTCTGTGTTGATGTATACAAGGGATATAAAAATCCCACTTAATTTAAACCTGGCAAGAGTGATGCTTACCCATTAACGCTAATGGAGATAGGTCTGGCCAGATGGTTCTTTTTGCAGAATGAAGGCCTCACCTATTTTTAGGTTCTTAAGAATGCAAGGAATTCTTTGTTATGCATTGACTTTGAAGACCAAATGTATTAGCTTTTAAATTGAAAAATAATTCTAATGGCTGACTGCTTGACAAATTAAGTATTACAAATGGGTGGGTATCTACTCATTTTTTTAAAGGATTCACATAATGTCTCTCTATTCTGCAACTGCTGTCAGGAACCTCTGAGTCTTTGTGAAGTCCCAGTGTTTGGGCATTGTGATCCCTAAATTGCAACAGCACCGTACACAGCCAGTTTAAGTTATCCACATTAAAGATGACACACCCCAGATGATACTTACAGCATTCACACTAATTCACACACTCTGCTGTAAGGGCTTTTTTAAAAGTGCCATTAGTTAAAATGCAAAACACCATTTAAAATACATCTGTATTAAATAAAATCTTGTCCCTACTGAAGTAATTGAAAAACCTCCCATTGATTTAATTGGGCCTAGATTTCACCCATTGTATGTAAATATGGCAGCTGATAGAATCCTTTTTCAGGGACCTTCAGTCCTCATCTTCCTTTCTATTATTACTTGGATTGCCCTAGTGCCTAGAGGTTCACTGTGCTAGATGCTGTACAAATACAAACTGTTCCTGCCTGAAGGTTCTTTCAGTGATGGAGACTTTCACTTCGTTAAAAAAGACACATTGTTCATGTTTGTTATCAGAAAAAGAGATGAAATTCTTTTTTCCAAGTGTCAGTTCTGCAAATTCATCCTGAGATCTGAAAGTCAAATTGGCTTTGTTGCTGCTGATGCATAATCAGTAACATCCTATGTTTTTCTTTGGGGCCAGGCAGGAGTAATAGAGAGTAGCCTTTCTCTTCTTAAACAGTAGTGGGAAGGCTTATTTGAACCTCTTGTGCTTTTATGCCAACAAGCTACAGCCACACTAGTACTAAAATTCTGTTGACTGAAATAGTATTTGGAATGGTATTGAAAGAAAGTCTAGTCTCACTGTTAGATTTTTGGCATGTACTTGTGGCATTTATACATGTATTTTCTAAGAACGTTAGAGGAACCAGGCAGTTCTCAGAATTTTTCTCTTGTAGTCAAGGTCACAGGGAACATCTCTTCCGCAAGAAAGTGGTGTTTTTGAATAACTAATTTTCAGAGTAGAATCACTTCTTAACACAATGGGCAAATATTTTTGTCAGCATATTTTGGCAAAACAGATTAAGTTAGGGATGGCATTTCAGCCCGAACTCCAGATAATCTGGTTTTCTGTTGAGAGTTGGGCCTCATCCAGTCCTTTTTAATAAGGGTGTGTGTGTGTACACACACACACACACACACACACACACACTTAACTGCTAAAAGGTCTTATCTTTGTCTTTTTTTTCCCTCGTAACAAAAGAGTGATTATCAACCTGGCAGTGGACGATCTTTGAGAAGAAACCAACGCAAGCGCCAGCATACCTACCAAACACGCTCCACCATTGAACACAGTCAGCAAGGAGCAAGTCAAAATGCACGTACACAGGAAGAATCTGAAAGCTCCTCTGAGGTATGACACCTCAAGTGATTGTTTCAATATATTCCTTGTTCCTAGATTGTGTGGTTTGACTACAGATGTTCTCAAAATAGCATTATCATTAAGATTCAGGATTTTCTGTTATTTTATAAAGAAGGATTTGATTCATATTGTTTTTAGGACTCATGCTATTCTTTTATTAAATCAGCGTGAGAAGGAGATGAACTATTTATATCTGTGTCTAAATTGGCAGAAATATAAACATATTCAAATCTTATTCAAAATGGTTTGTTTTATGGACATCCTCTGCCAGGAAGTCTTGAGATGTTGTCAGGTTAATTTATCTGGTCTCTGGACATTACTTTTTAATATTTGCTATTTTGGTATTTCATGCATATTATAGACTTCATATTGCACATATATTGTGCATGTAATTAAGTAGGTTGGCTTCATGTACATCTGTGAAGCAGTTTTTAAAGATACTATGTGTTGGTGTGAACTTTGGACATGGTTGATATTGAAGACAGTAAGGATTCAAAGTTTCACAGATTAAATATAATTTTCTCTCAGCACAGAAAGGGAAGCATGTAAAATAAGACACATTTTATATTTCCCTGCTTTCTCCTGCTCTGTAACTTAATACTAAAAAAACATGTGAATTAAATGCTCAGTTAAAAACTCCACCATAGTTATCATAATTCTAACATTAAAGGAAAAGCTTAGTATTAGATGGATTAATAGCCATACTTCTGTATTAAAAGGAAATATGTTTCAGATAATAGAATTTAAAACTTTTTAAAGCTTTTAAGAAAGGAACATTTTAGGTATTTTTAAAAATTGTTTTAACATCTGATGATGCGAAGTTCTTCTGCATTCATCTGGATGCTTTTGCAGCTCTCTACTGTAGGAGAGCTTTACCTTGCAGACCACAAATCGTGGGTAGCAGCAAGAACCATAAAAGATTATGTGCATCATGCTGTCCTTTCTCCGTATCTGGCTATTCTTCTTCCACCTATTCTTCAGAGGCAAATTTGTGAAGGAGAAATGATGGTCATGCACTAGAAACTGAAATTCTCTGAATATATTTTGGGTCAGCAGTAGGGATGTGAATGGGTAACCAGTAAGTCACATCCTTAACATGCGAGGCTTACCAGTTCCAGGTAACCAGTGGGGAGGCTGGAACAGCTCCCTGCCCCCCCTCACAGGAGAGGGGTGCTCCAGCCCAGCTGGAGCAGCCCCTGTTGGCAGTGGGGGTTTAATCGATTAACCAGTTAAACAGGATTTTACATCCCTAGTCAACAGATCTGAGATGATCACTTCCAGCATCTCTTGATTTCTGAGGTCGAAAGGACCGTAAGGACAGATTGATCAGTCAATCTATCTAATCTGTCCTTTGGACTCCTAATGGAGCATAGGGCCTCTACAGTAATTCTCCATCTCTTGTGATCCTTAGCGATAGTCTTGATTTGATCCCACGTTAAGCCAGCTGCTTTTACTTTGTCCAGGAAGCTTCGTCACCATGTTTGTTTGGGATGTCCCATTTTCCTCTTTCCCTTTGGATTCCATTCTAACGCTTGTCTCATGATACATTCCTGACAGTCTTTATGCAGGATGTGGCCTTCCCATCTCCATTTTCTCTTTTTAATCTGGTCCTCCATCGGTTTCTGATTTGTTTTGGTCCACAAGGTTTCATTTGGTATCCTATCGTACCACTTTTGCTGGAGAATGTGTCTAATGAATTTATTGACAAACATCTGAACTCTCTTAATGTTGCTCTGGACAATGTGCCACGCCTCCGAGGCATACAGCAGCACTGATTTCACATTAGAAGTGAAAATGCGTAGTTTGGTTCTTGTTGAAATGGCTCTTGGACAGTTTTATAGGGATATGAAACTACATATATTAGTTCTAGCTTGTCTCCAGAGTGGGTGCTGTTCCATGTCTTTAGTAGCTCATGCTACTGTCAAAGGTGCAGTGGTTTGTGAGGGGAATCATGCCATGTAACTCTTCCTACATTACTTTGGAGAGCCTCTTTTTTTTTTATATATAAGCACTTGGATTAATGTTAAATAACCTTCTTTTGAGAAATGTCATATGAATGTTTGCATCATGATATTTTCAGGTGAATACAGAAGAACTTCAGCGTTATGAACACCTCGAGAGTGAAGATTATTCATAACATTAAAACGTTTGTAACTTGGAACAAAACGTTATGCTTGTTATTTCAAAATTTCACAACTGAACATTGACTCCATACAGCTTTGAAACTTCACCGTGAAGAAGAAAAATGCTGCCTTTAGCCATCTTATTTTAAACTGAACATGCACAGAAAGTTTCCTTACCCTGGCAGATTTTTTTCCCTTTTTTATAGTAGTTAGTGATTTTTTTTTCTTTGTTTCAGCTGCTGTCTGATTTGCATATTTCTAGTTCCAAATGAGGTGTGAGGCTAACTGGTCAGTTCATAACTCTAGTGTTCATAGCTCTGAGGTTCTACAGGTGAAAGAGAAAATACTTCATTGAAAGCTTGGCAGCAGGAATAACAACATAACTCTTTTGTTTTTAATGCAGGAAGATGAAACAGTTGGCACAAGTGATGCCTCTGTGGATGATGCTGTGGCTGTATGGCAAAGTGAAAGCAGTTCCAGGTAGCTTTTCATGTCCTGTATATTTCTTCTTTATCTTGTGATTATGTCGTATTGAAAAGCAGTACTGAGGCAATTGATATTTCTGGAGCCATGACTACAATATGGGAATAAATATCTAGAATTTATTTCACTGTAAAATAAGTAAATCTCCCTCTCCTTTGAGAGATTAAGGTAAGGAGGAGCTCTGCACTGCTCCAGCATTGAAGTTCAAAGACTCATCATTCTGAGTGGAATATTTGTGTGTCTTTAACTAGAAAATATCATGGTGAAACAGACCAAGTAATTATAAAAGTGATTACAAAAGCATTTACTTTTTGTTAAGCACTGTGGAAAAACTTGTACTTTCAAATGTTTTGTAGTCTGAAGACTTTCCTCTTTGTGCACAAGATAAGGAACTAGTATAAAGCAGATCAGCAAATGAAGTATTTTAATATTTGAGAGTCATGTACCCAAAATGCAAATATTAGTTGATTCTTTGAGCAGTGAAATAATAGCATTGACACAAAATGAGTTGTGCTAACATGGCCACATCCTGTTCTACTCACTGAAATGAATTTGTCAAAATATTGCTATGCATAATTTTTAGAATTTTTTAAAATATACAGTGCTTCAATGCTTGGAGGGGCAAGAGCTAATATTAAATCAGAAAGTGTATGTTTGTTACTGCAATGTTATGGAAGACAGCAGTATATGTTTAAAGACTCTACTGCTATTGGCTAAAACTCTGACAAATTTCAGCAATAAATCCATTAAGAATTTATGTGAAGCACGAGGGCAATAAAATACATCCCTACAGACTTCTATGAAAGTGAAATCATTACTATGATACAAATATTAAATTATAATGCTGGCTTCTATATGAATTTGCAGCTGAAATTGTACGCTGAAATGTCTAAATTATGCACCATTTAGGCTTTCTATAGACTTCATGAGAATACAACTTCAAGAACCCACCTGCATGGAGAAGCTTGCAGGATTATGCTTAGAAAAATATTGTGTGGTTGTCTTGACCTATTGTTTCTTAGCTTTTACTTTGTAATATTTACAGTGATTCTTCAAGTGAATATTCTGACTGGACAGCAGATGCAGGAATTAATCTCCAGCCTCCAAAGAGACAAACCAGACAGGCGACTCGGAAGATCTGTAGCAGCTCTGAAGATGAAAATATGAAGGAAGCAAAAGGATTGGAAGTGAAACGAAGGAAACCCAAACAGACTAGAAAAAAGGTTAGTTTTTTAGAGGGCTTTTTGGCTTCACAGATACTAGAGTTAATTTTTTTTCTATAACAAGTATGCACACAATAGTCACAAATCACCTTAAAATAAAACAAAATAGGATTCTGATGTGTAATTTTGTTATACTATTATTATGTAGTGGCCATTTTGATATTTTAGTGATTTTTCATTAGGATACTGAAAAAAATAGACTTTTATAAAAGAGTTAGCTTAATGAGAGAGACTAGAGAGGTAGGGCCAGAACTCACTGTGTTCCAGCAGGCCCCACTGGTGCAATGTCACCTAGAATCACTACAAATGAGAAGCAAGTCAGAACAGCCATTAATATGCTTTAACTTGCACCAACAGCCAGTGCAGCTCCCAGCCAGCCTGTGGATCTTTGCCACAAAAGTGACTGGGAGCTATTTTTATCTCACCTCAACTGTGCCAAGCCATGTTCTGGAATAGCTGAGGATTTAGTCCTTAGCGTGTAAAATTTTCCAGCTATTTTACTTTTATGTATATCTGTGGGTGGAGGGAATGGAAAAGAAAAAATACAGGTGATTAGCACCCCCATACATCATTTCTTTGGCAAATGTAAAGAGTCACATTCACACCTGAGGTGAGCCTATTGATTTTGAACTATGTCCCAAGTAGACAGAACTGTAAACAGGTAGTTGAAGAACTGCAACATTAAAGCAGTTAAATTAGTTCCATAGTTTAAAATTTTGTTATATGCTTCTTGAAAAGAATGTTTGTGGGGTTTTGTTGAAGCAAACATTTAGTATGCTGTTAGGCCTGTTTTATATATATGTTAAGAAATGAATTTTTCCTTAATCTGTTGTTATATTAATGATGATGGGTGATAAGTAAAGATCACTTAATTTTCTTGGAGATTTGGCATTTCAGGGTTTGCTTTGCTTGTAATATTTAATCCACTTTGCTCTATATATGTCTTGCCAATAGTAGTTATAACTTGTTCTCTAAATGTAATGTCATGTGTCTAAGAAACCAAGTGGATTACCTTCGATGGAAGGTGAACCCAGCGAGGAATGGTTTGCACCCCAGTGGATCTTGGATACAATACCACGTCGTTCACCCTTTGTCCCTCAAATGGGAGATGAGGTAATTTATGCAATATTTGTGTTTCCATTTTCTGTCAATGAGAGTTCCTCAAGTAGAGCTAATAAAGATACTTTAGATGGCTAGATAGAAATATAATGCTGCACAGAAGGCAGAATAATAGTGTTTTCCAACAAAATAATCCTTATGGAAATATCCTATAGAATTTAAGAGGAAGATCTTTATTTGTAGATATCCTTTTAACCTCACAGATTAATGGTATGAATAAAACAAAATCTACACATTCTCTTTTCTTTTCTTTAAGATTATATATTTTAGGCAAGGCCATGAGGCTTATGTGCGGGCAGTAAGAAAAGCAAAAATTTACAATGTTAACATGCAAAAACAACCATGGAACAAAATGGAACTCAGGGTAAGTGAAATAAAAAAGATACTTCCACAATACTTCTGTGAATCATCTCATTAACTTCTGTATTTAATTAAAATGTGAACAACTCAAAAGAAAAACTCAGTTGAAAAACATTGCTTAGCAAACCAAACTTGTCAAGATTTTTTGGCTTTTTTTATGACTTTTATGAATCTATCAATCAATCACTGATGGTGGGAAGTGAGAAGGAGATGAATATTGAAGGAAAATGTCCCCCTAAAATGGCGTTCTTTGTTAACAAAGTTAGACAATTCTAATTAATTTAAAATATTAACTTTTCATGTATTCTAACTCATATTTAGCAACTCTAAAGTATTAAACAACATCAGCATTATAAGAATGAATGAATATACTGATCATTATTTCAGAACCTGAAAGTAACAAATAGGGTCTCCAACTATATATATAATTTGTATCCCGGATGGTTGTTTAGGGCCAACTATGCATTTTCTGAGGCCTCTTTAGTTAGAAGGGGATGGGAAAGAACTATTCCTCTTAAGTTACGTCCACACTTGGAACTAGGATGTGATTCCTCGTTCAAGTAGATTTACTCGTGCTGGTTATCATTGAGCTAGTGAACTAACAATAGTATTGTACTGGCTGTGGTATGGGCAAGCCACCCCAAAAACACACCCATAGGATCCAGGTAGGTTTGCACTTGGGAGCAGTTAATCAATCATAGAATACTAGAACTGGAAGGGACCTCGAGAGGTCATCGAGTCCAGTCCCCTGCCCTCATGGCAGGACCAAATACTGTCTAGACCATCCCTGATAGACATTTATCTAACCTACTCTTAAATATCTCCACAGATGGAGAGTCCACAACCTCCCTGGGCAATTTATTCCAGTGTTTGACTACCCTGACAGTTAGGAACTTTTTCCTAATGTCCAACCTAAACCTCCCTTGCTGCAGTTTAAGCCCATTGCTTCTTGTTCTATCCCCAGAAGCCAAGATGAACAAGTTTTCTCCCTTCTCCTTATGACACCCCTTTAGATACCTGAAAACGGCTATCATGTCCCCCCTCAATCTTCTCTTTTCTAAACTAAACAAACCTAATTCCTTCAGCCTTCCCTCATAGGTCATGTTCTCTAGACCCTCTCCAATTTCTCCACATCTTTCTTGAAATGCGGTGCCCAGAACTGAACACAATACTCCAATTGAGGCCTAACCAGCGCAGAGTAGAGCAGAAGAATGACTTCTCGTGTCTTGCTCACAATATACCTGTTAATGCATCCCAGAATCATGTTTGCTTTCTTTGCAACGGCATCACACTGCTGACTCATATTCAGCTTGTGGTCCACTATAACCCCTAGATCCGTTTCTGCCATACTCCTTCCCAGACCGTAGCTTCCCATTCTGTATGTGTGAAACTGATTGTTCCTTCCTAAGTGGAGCACTTTCATTTGTCTTTATGAAACTTCATCCTATTTACCTCAGACCATTTCTCCAATTTGTCCAGGTCATTTTGAATTATGACCCTATCCTCCAGATTAGTCGCGACCCCTTCCAGCTTGGTATCATCTGCAAACTTAATAAGTGTACTTTCTATACCAATATCTAAATCATTGATGAAGATATTGAACAGAGCCGGTCCCAGAACAGACCCTCCAGAACCCGACTTGTTATGGCTTTCCAGCAGAATTGTGAACCATTAATAACTACTCTCTGAGTACGGTTATCCAGCCAGTTATGCACCCATCTTATTGTAGCCCCATCTAAGTTGTATTTATCTAGTTTATTGATAAGAATATCATGTGAGACCGTATCAAATGCCTTACTAAATCCACCGCTTCTCCCTTATCCACAAGACTCGTTATCCTATTAAAGAAAGCTATCAGATTGGTTTGACATGATTTGTTCTTTACAAATCCATGCTGGCTGTTCCTTATCACCTTGCCACTCTCCAAGTGTTTACAGATGATTTCCTTAATTACTTGCTCCATTATCTTCCCTGGCACAGAAGTTAAACTAACTGGTCTGTAGTTTCCTGGGTTGTTCTTATTTCCCTTTTTATAGATGGGCACTATATTTGCCCTTTTCCAGTCCTCTGAAATCTCTCCTGTCTCCCATGATTTTCCAAAGATGATATCTAGAGGCTCAGATATCTCCTCTATCAGCTCCTTGAGTATTTCATCAGGAGCATTTCATCAGGCCCTGGTGACTTGCAGGCATCTAACTTTTCTAGGTGATTTTTAACTTGTTCTTTTTTTATTTTACCTTCTAAAACTACCCCCTTCCCACTAGCATTCATTGTGTTAGACTGTTAACCTGTGCTGCTGCCTGTGTTGTCACAATTAAACTTCTGGTTTTGACATACTCATTGGGTGAGAACTAGCACGAGTAGGCCCGTGCATGCTAGAACTCAGTCTTCTACTTCCAAGTGCAGACGTAGCCTTAGAGAAGCGTACTGCCTCTTAAGTCCTAGCATTTCCAGAGGCACTCATTTTGCTCATGCAAAATCTTTTTTTTTTTTTATATAACATACCTTTGCTTTTCCTTGTGTGCAAAGGTTTGAGGCTGTGGCCTTGGCCAGAGATGGCCCCCAGGGCCACTAATGCTTCTGGAAGAACAAATCCTCCATCTCCAATACACTTACCAGTGCAGCTCACAAAGTTGGCCATAATTTAGTTAACTTTTTTGGTCGTGGACATCCAACACTCTGGTCATCTGAAGGAAGTGGGCTGTGCCCATGAAAGCTCATGATACCATCTACATGTTTTGTTAGTCTTTAAAGTGCTACCAGACTGTTGTTTTTTTACATTTACTTGTGAAATATGTTGGGGAGAAGAGTGCAGTGTACCCTCTTGTCCTCCTTTGTTAGAGAGATCATCATCCTTTTGAATTTTTAGGCAGGAAGCATATGATTGATAGAAGAATCTAGGCTGGAAGGAAGAAGCAATCTTGTCAGCCGACGGTCAGGGCAGTGTGTGTGTGTGTGTGTGTGTTTCCGAGAAAAGGTTTAACGTCCGTGCCTTTACTGCTAGGACTGGGGTCCCATCGCAGAGGGTGGCCAGCAGGCCAACAGACGCCCCGTTATATAGGAAGAGCTTATTACACCTTAGATTTTAGCTGCTAGAACACAGGAGGTTCCTTCGCAGAGGGCAGCCTAGGAAAGGCTGAAAAGGTGCCCCAACGGATCTTGTCACCTGGGAGTGACACAGATCCAAACGCCCAAGCTCTCCCTATGTCTGTCCCTTTATGACCGGCTGAAGTTCTTTTAAATTGTGCTTGGTTCTGTTACAGCAACTGAAGGAGTCAGGTTAAAGCTTAAACAGTTACAGGTTTATTGAGGAAGCTTATAAATCATATGGTTGCAATGGCTATTGTTCTATTTCTTAACTGTTAGCAAAATATAGGTCTTAAAAATGGTTACAAAGAAGATAAAGATAGAAAAATAGAAATAATGGTACCAAGTAACAGCTTACTCTTTCTATGTGTACACTTAAGACAGAGGACCACATCCAGGTACCATTTTTACCCCCTTCTGTGCCTCTCGACTCCAGCATGTCAGGCCAGGGCCGGTCCCTCAATTCCTAGGAAAGACGAAAATACGAGGTGGGCGTCCCCATAGAACCTCGGGAGGTCAAACACCTAACCTGACCAGCAGGTAGAGGGTAGAATGACACTCAAAGTGAGTGTATGCTGGGCCCATCTTACATACCCATGGGGTCACGTATTTCTCTTTCTTATCTGTAATGCCAATTGATGCTGGTCTGTCTGCTGTGAGACCAGTTCTTACAAGGGAGTTGTGAACTTAATTTACACTTGTAAGAGAGAATTGAGATGATTAAATTGGAAGTACAGGACATTGTTTTCTCAGTGGGAAATTCTTGTTAGTCTTTAAAGTGCTACATTGTCCTGCATTTTGCTTCAACTACCCCAGACTAACACGGCTACATTTCTATCACTCTCAGGGACTGTGTGTGTGTTCGAATCAACATAGGTGCCAGCCGGTGGCAGTCTCACATATCCTGATCTCTCCTCATATCTATGTTTCAGCTTCTTAGGATCAAATGAGCCAGCATAGACTATGCTGATTTTATTGCTCCTTCTCTGTCCTGTATGCTTCAGGAAGGCAAATAAGATGGATGATATGGAGGCGGGCTGTCTGGCCACAAATCTATAAATATATTTTTACTTTTCATGAGATAAAATAATGTAAATATGGACTCTCACTGTGTTTTGAAAATTAGGAACAAGAACTTGTGAAGACTGTAGGAATTAAATATGAAGTTGGACCTCCTACGCTTTGCTGCTTGAAGCTTGCCTTTCTTGATCCAATCTCAGGCAAAATGACAGGAGAATCTTTTTCCATTAAGTGAGTGACTGACTAAATCGTTTCTCCAAACAACCCAAATATCCTTACAAATATTTGAGAATCCCTTTGTTCTGATTTTGCAGTTGAAGGTTTCATGTAAAACACTTGTAATTACTGCAATGAGCATGAAAAAATATTTCAAAACCAAAAATATTGGCTGTGGGAGCAGTATCTTATTTCAAAGTAAGGATGTTTTCTGTTATTTACAGGTACCATGATATGCCAGATGTTATTGATTTCCTTGTGTTGCATCAGTTTTATAATGAAGCCAAAGAAAGGAACTGGCAGATTGGTAAGTACCCTTTTACCATATCCATATGTGTGGCATGCTGAATACCAGTACTGAACAGATGTAATTCATTCTTTATTATAAATCTAAAATGTAAATATTTGCCCAGTTTTAAAGAAAGAGGCACTCATAAGTCATTGGCTGTTCACTTTTAAATGTTCTGGTATCTTTCAAGTGTCATCTTTTCTTTGAGAACATTCTAACATGTTTAATGTAAACTAGACCACAAAAGATCTTGTTTTATTTTCTAGCATTTAAACTTTCTTAAAAAATCATAGCCTCTCACTTCTACAATCTCATAAATAATATCTGATTGTGTTAAACTTGAACACTCAGATATGCTGCTGATAGGAGCCATATAAATACCCACACATAATACGATTGTGACTTTCAGATAAACAGTTTGTATTTGTGATCCACTATTACCTAATTAGCAGAGGCTGGTGAAATTGTGAACTTGGTCAGTACCAAATTATGTAAATTACACTGAATTGTCTAACGTCTACTAGATGAGGAGTATTAAATCTTTATGGCACCACTGGAAACTATGCTTTCTGTCTGCCCATCAGCAAGGTGACTAACATCACAGCAGCAGTAAGAGGAGAGGAGAGGAGAGGAAGATAAACATATATCAAAATTGGAGGAGAAAGTCAGTAGGTCCATAATGACCAGAAGAATCTACTGCTAGGGTCTAAGGCTAGGGGAAAGCACTGTCAATCTCCAGAAATGTAAAGTTGCTCTCCTTGAGCCTTTTTTTTTTTTTTTTTTTTTTTTTTGGCCCGTTTGCTGACATGATGCTTGGGGTAGACGTAGAGATTCCTGTAAATTATAAGTAAGGTAATTTAACTGTTACATAAGAAATGGATAGATTATTATCTTCATTACTGCATTACTAAATTTTGTTTTTATTATTATTATAGGGGATAGGTTTCGGAGTATAATCGATGATGCTTGGTGGTTTGGAACTGTGGAGAGTCAGCAGCCATTCCAGGCAGAATATCCTGATAGTTCCTTCCAGTGCTACAGTGTTCAGTAAGGATTACTATAGTTGCAGTAAATGAGACATATCTAAGTACTACTTGGTCGCTTCTCTGTGTATTATATGTAACTTACATATGTGCATCAAGGGGAAAAAATTGGATGAATAAACAGCGCACATTTTCTGTGACTTCCCTAACCTCAAAACTATGATTTTGTAATTGCTTAATATGAATTAAAGTTCCAGACAACTATGCTGAATTCCTGGTTCCTGATACATTAGAATTGCCTTACCAGATCAGACCATAGTCTTTCTCATCCAGTATCCTATTTTTGACAATAGCACCAGATGCTTCAGTAGAAGGTGCCACACAATTGTGTAGTAGGAATTATGAAATAACCTGTTCATAGGGAAGACTTCATTTTTATGCTGGTCAGTACAGGCAGTCCCCGGGTTACATAGATCCGACTTACATCAGATCCCTACTTACAAACGGGGTGAGGCAACCCCGCACTAGCTGCTTCCCCCCAGCAGACCAGGGAGACGCGGAGCGGCTTTTCTCAGCAGACACCTCAGCATGAGAATAAAGGACTGAGGGAAGTGAGGTGTGGGAGAATAAAACTGAGCTCTGGAGAAATGTTTGGCTAGAGTTTCCCCTACAATATGTACCAGTTCCGACTTACATACAAATTCAACTTAAGAACAAACCTACAGTCCCTATCTTGTACGTAACCCGGGGACTGGCTGTAGTTGTCTTTTATGCTCCAGAGCATGAGGCTTTAATTTTTTTTAATTACTCCTTTCTAATTGTCTACATAAGTATAGAATTCCTTTAAGAATCCTGCTGAGCTTTAGTTTCACTGACCATGTTGAAGTTTATGATTTGTCTTTTTTAATGTGTTTCTTTTTATTTGTTTTTAACTTTATGCCTTTTATTTTCACTGTCTGTCCCCTAACTAGTTTTGTTTTGAGGGTACATCGTAACATCTGATTTCTTCTATATACTATTCATTATTTTGTATACATTTGTGTCCTTATTATTAGTCTCCTTTCTGACTGTCCCAATCTTTGTAATTTGTTTCTCATAGGCTACGTTTATACTGCAAGGTTTTTGTGCAAAAATGGCGGTTTGGGCAAAAACCTGCTGAGCATCCACACCTCAAATGCACTTTTGCACAAGTAAATCAGCAGTAAAACGGCAGAACAGAGGGCTTTTGCAGGTGTAGATAAACCTCCTTCTATGAGGCATAACTCCCTTTTGCGCTACAGTTATTGTGCAAAAGTGCAAGTGTGGATGCTCCAGAGGGGTTTCTTGCGCAAGAAAGCACTTTGGGAAAAAGCACAGGTGCTCTGATGGCCATTGTGTGGATGATCATCAGAGCTTTCTTGCGCAAGAGCATCCATGCAATGTAGTCGCTCACTTGGGCAAAAGCACATCACTTTTGCAATGTGCTTTGACGTGTGGACGTGCTCTTGTGCAAGAAGTTTTTGCACAAGAAGCCTGCAGTGTAGACGTAGCCAAAAGGAAGACTTTCCATGCATCTAATCATTTTCATACCTGTCTCTGGACCCCTTGTTTCTGTTACGTGTTTGCTACATATTCAGCAGATGAAATTCAAATCAGTCACTGGTTATAAATATAATCTGTGGTTAGTGATTACAAAAATGTTTTGATTTTTTTTCCCTAGTGGCATTAGTTATTAATTGCGGTAAATCAATCTTCCCAAGCACTAGCCAAATACATAGCTGGGATTTGACCAGTACAGGTGGGACCTCCCTGGTCCAAAACTCTCAGGACCTGAGTGGTCCTAAACCACAGAGTTTGCCGGACCAGGGGAGGTCAAGGCTCCCTTCGCCCTGCTTCTTGCCATCGGCTCCACTGCCCCCAGCCCTGCTGGGGCTGTGATAACCGCTGTGCTGGGGCTCCAGTCCGGGCTGCTGTCCTGTCCACCAGTCATGCTTCTTCCAGCCTGTCCAGGGCTGCACTTCCTCCTGTACCGGCCCTGGCTAGGGCCGTGCTGTCGGTGCCCACCGAACAGGGTTGTGCTCATGGGTACCAGCCCCGCTGCCTCCGGCCTGGACGGGACTGCCCTCTCCACCATTCTGGCCCTGCTACTGCTGAGGCTACACTCCCCACCACCAGCCCAGCTCCTGAACTTAGCCAGCTGGGGCTCTCTGGTCCAGTATTGTCTGTGGTCCTGTTGGACCATGGATGTTGCTGGACCAGAGTGTCTCGGATTTTAGAGGGTTAACCTGTACATTGTTTACTAGAAATTAGGGATCTTAGATAGCATTTAATTGAATAGTCGTGTAAACATTAAAATTCGATGCGATTACATGACTATTTGATTGTGCCTGGGGATGGGGACAGCAGCCAGTGTGCTCCCAGCCCCATTCCCGGAGAGCATTCTTCCACTCCAGAAGCAGCAGTGTGGGGTGACAGGCGGGAGCTGGCCCGCAGGGGAGCTGGTTTGAAAACTCAGACCCCCTCATGGACAGGGGCTGCTGCCCGAGCCCAGCATGAACAGAGGCTGCTCTGCAGCATCCTTCGCTGCCTCCCTCCCATGCTGCTGCTTCTGATAGAGGCAGCAGTGCAGGGCAGGCAGCACCGGCTCCTGCCTGCCCTCCATCCCTACCTCTGTAGGAGACAGCAAAGGGAGGGGGTTCTGTGGGTCCCCAGAGCTGACACGCATGAAGAGCTGGCTTAAAAGCTCCTGCCTGCCCCGTAACCCTCCGCACTGCTGTCACTCTAACAGAGGTAGCAGTGGGGGGGGGGGGGGGGGGGAGGTAGAGTGTGTGCGGGGGGCGGATCCAGTGTTCGTAGAAAGCCAGCTTAAAAGCCAGCTCCCCACAGGCACCGGCTCCTGCCTTCACCCCACCTTGCTGCCTCTGATGAATGTAGTCGACAGGATTAACTGATAAGCTCAGGATTATCACTCAATCGAGTAGTCGAATACATGTTGACATCCCTACAAGAAACTGGAGAAACTAGAAACTGAAGAAAAACCCTGGATCTGAATACCCCCAGCCCAAAGAGAAGCCGATATCCACTTGTAACTCTGGCCTATGTTTAATGTGTGTTTGGGAAGTTCACACTGCCATTTTATTTCCAGTTTCTTTTAGAAGAAAATGTATACCCTACATGCATCAAGGAAGGAAGATAAATATTTACATGTGTAATACAGTTTTCATTTGTTTTAAATAGCTGGGACAACAATGAAAGAGAAAAGATGAGTCCATGGGACATGGAACCAGTTCCAGAAGGAAGTAAATATGCTTTTGAATTATATTATAATTATATAGTTCTGTGTCAGTACAGTTGTACTGATATGGCGTTAATGGCTCACAGGTCTTGAATTCTTCATATTTCCTTTAGCGGCTTATCCAGAGGAAGTTGGTGCTGGTGTTCCCGTGTCTCCAGAGGAACTGACATCTCTGCTGTATAAACCCCAAGAAGGAGAATGGGGGGTCCATTCCAGAGATGAAGAATGTGACCGTGTTATTAGGGGGATTGATTATCTTCTCACCCTTGGTATGTTGGGCACGAAAGATGTGTCATAAGAACCATCACGATGCTGAATGAGTCTTTGGCGGGGCGGGGGAATTTTGCTTAACAAACAATAGTTGGAAATAGCTTCTTATTCTTCTAGGTGTCCTTTGCAGGTACACGTTCATCTTCATAGTGCGTGATCCTGCAATCATCCATGTTTAATGATAGCAAGGGAGCAAGACTGAGTGCCTGATGAATAAAATATTGTTAGTTTTAACTAGTCTCAGTATGAATCTATTTTATTAAAATGAGTCTGGCATACAATTGGACACCTATAGATGGCAGTTTTCAGCAACAGCTGCTGGCATGGAAATCTCAAATTTTTTTTTTAATTAAGTTTTTAATTAAAAATGCATTTTTAAAAATAGTACATGTTGGACCTCCCTACTTTGGCTCCCTTGGGACCTGACTGGTCTCAGGTGAGGGTTTTTCTGGACTGGGGAAGTCATTTCTGCTCCCACCTGCTTCTGATCCTCCCCCACCCTAATACCACACTGGGCTTTCTGGATCTCCCCAAAACCCAAGTGCTAAGCCTCCTGCACCCCTCCCCCACAAACCCAGCTACCCTGCGGCTCAGCTGATCCATGTGCGCAGCTCTTGCCCACAGCCCAGCTGGGTCACATGTCACGCCCCTCCCCCGCATAATGTCCAGCTCCTGGCCTCCCCCCCCTCCCTCCCCCCCAACAGCATGCTAGGACTCTATGATCATGGAATATCTGTGGTCCTTCCCGACTATGGATGTTGCTGGACCAGAGAGTTCTGGTTTATAGAGGTGCAACCTATAGTTCATAGAAGGGGGAAATCATTTTCATCCCATGGCATTCAGAATGTCTCACCAAGCAACATGAATGTAGATATATTTATCACTGATCAATGATTGCTGGATTCTCCTTTTTATAATAGATCTAATTCATACTGCCAGTGTTATCATCTGTGGCATCTGACTGATTCTGATCTTTCTGTTTTTAGATATTTCTAACCCCTTTGCTGTTCCAGTGGACCTTAGTGCCTATCCCATGTATTGCACTGTAGTTGCTTACCCAACAGACCTCACCACAATCAGAAGGAGACTGGAAAACAGATTCTATAGGTCAGTTTGATTTGTATCTAATTTAAATTACTGTGCATTTACTATGTATCCCACTAGCATGATCTTCTGAGCTGACTATTGCAATTCAATAAATAACTTCAGTGAATATTGTCACTTACTGTAAAAAGTGTCCTCAGGTGATCCGCAGCATCAGATTAGACTCCATGTGCAAACTTCAGAGAATAAATCTTAGATTTCTTAAAAAAGGAGTTTATGGCATATTGCAAAAATAAAACCAAGTTTCTGGATCTTTATCTCTTTCTCAATCTGAGACGTATCCATCCTACAATAATTAGAAGCAATTCAGATTTGCTTGATCAAACTTCTTTTGGCTCTGGTATCTGATTCTTTCACTCCAGTCCAGAAAACTTAGAAGCAGTTCAATATTCCTACCTTCATCTAGTAGTGTATCTCATCCTTTTAAAAAAAAAAAAAAAAAAAAAAAGCACCACCAGTATGTACAGTTTTCAGACATGTACATTTTTTTCCTACCATTTGTTTTTACAACTTAATTGTAGCCTGGTGAGCGATGAAGTGTTTGGGGTGTAAAAAGTACCAAAATAATAAAGCGCTGTAAAACTTAAAACAAAAAATCAGTTTTCTCCAAATTTCAGTTGTGTTGATGTACTCCCCAGATTTCTCTCGAGTACCCCCGAGGGTACTTGTACCACTGGTTGAGAAACTCTGATCTAGTACAGTGGTTCTCAAACTGGGGTCCATGGACCACTAGTGATCTGCCGATGCCTTGCAGGTAATCTGCAGCTTGAGCTCAGGCCCTCTCTCTCCCCCCCCTCCCACCTCCACCCCCACAACGGGGATCCCATGCTAGCACTCCAACCTCACGGCCCTCCTGCAAAGTTGGAATGCCAGTGGGGGAAAGGAGAAAGCCCTGAGCCTTCCCACCAGATTTGCCTCATGAGGAGAAAGCAGAGCCGGAAGCAGAGCCAGAAGCTGCTTTGTGCACTGCTGCTTTCCCCTCCTGGATGTGCTGCCTGAAGGCTTTTCCTGCTGCTCCCATTGGCCAGAAGCTAGCCAATGGGAGCAGCACAAGGCCGTGCCTGGGAGTAGAGGGGGGCACAAAGGCAAGTAAGTGCCCCTCTTCCCCCTCGTGCCCAGACCCCCATCTACCTGCTGAGATCCCGCACCTCCAGCCTGCTCCTGCACTCTCCCCGCTGGCTAGACAACCTACTCCTAGCCTGCTCTTGCACCCTACCTCCCACCCAGACATGGCACCCTCACCCCCTTCTCACTC
This sequence comes from Pelodiscus sinensis, assembly GCF_049634645.1. NCBI lineage: Eukaryota > Metazoa > Chordata > Testudines > Trionychidae > Pelodiscus > Pelodiscus sinensis. The sequence continues at coordinate 17,477,093 of NC_134723.1, forward strand.
TCACCCAGATCCTGCATTCCCATCCCTATACCACTCACTGGCAGCCCTGTCCTACTCACTCAACCCTTCATCTTTTACCCCATCCCAAAAATTCACTAACTCTGGAACCCCAGAAGAGTTAATCTGGCCTATAGGAAGCCCTGAACCTCGGTCCTCCCTGGCCCCCCACTCTCTTGCCCTGCACAGGGCCACATCAGTGAGGATTGGAGAGTGTTTTTTTTAAGGGGGGGTGTTTGTTTTTTGTTTCTCACTTGAGTGATCCCTGACTGATTTTTCTGTAGGTTAGTGGCCCCGACCCAAAAAAGGTTCCCCACCCCTGCCGTAAGTAAAGGCATAGTTGAAAACTTTGTGTTGGAGATACATCATTAATATTTTACTTTATTTAAAATGAAGTTTAATGAACTAACATAAGAAAGTTAAAGCACTTGATCTGTTTAATAATTTAAATTAATATTCATTTTCTTGCTGGTTAAATTAAACCATTCTCCCCAGCTGCAGCACTAGCAAAATGGCTCAGATATAATTATGTAATTAATGGTGAGTTTCCATTAGCAACTGGTGGGCCACAAAAAGGTTTGCATTGAGCCAGGTGGGACATAGGCCAAAAAGTTTGAGAACCACTGATCAAGTAGCTGATCATCTTAACTTTTTAAGCTGATTTTGAGGCAGCAGCAAATAATAGCTCTGTTATTCCCGTCTCCTTTCCCTTAGAGCACCAGAATTTACCATTGGGCCCGCTCAGCCAAGTTCCCTCACTGAGGCAATTTCTTTCTTTCTTTGTTAATAGTGCTATGTGAGTTTTCTTACCATGTAATAGGCCATGGAGCCTGTCACTGCCAGCCTGTCAGATCCCAGACTTCTAAGCCACCTGAACAGAGGCTTTGTGTCTTAGTGCTGGGTTAACAGGAACTACCTGTTTTCTAACTTTCCTTTGCTGCCATGAAACTTAGTAACATTTTTCTCCCCCATTCCCTCACTCAGGAGAATCTCAGCATTGATGTGGGAGGTTCGATACATTGAGCATAATGCTAGGACTTTCAATGAGCCAGATAGTCCTATAGTTAAAGCAGCCAAAATTGTAACAGATGTCTTACTTCACTATATCGGGTGAGTAGTTTGTGTTTCCTTAGGACAGCATTTCTGAGCTTCCAAGTCAGTTCTGAAACGTATTTTGATTTGTCCTGTTGCTCTCCAGGGATCAGAGTTGTACAGATATATTGGATATATATAATAAAGTGAAAGCAGAAGATCTAAGCAGTACTGATGAAGAGGAGGAGGTAAGAGCAGTAAGCATGATCATCAGAATCATATTTAACTCTTTTTTATTCGGTAGATGGAAGTTTACGAAATTTATATTTATATTTATGTGTAATCACCTTGGGCTTTGATACAAGACTGGGTGTAATTTGTGTGGCAAGGTCTTCAATTATAAACTCTCCTCATTTTGTAAGATTGATTCTTTGAGGCTGACTAGCCACCTGAATCTACCCTGAGTGCCTGAGTTTCACTTTTGCATGGAGAAGAAAAGCTAAGGGAAGGTGGTGGGGGGTGTAGGAAAATACATGAGATAATATAATATTGTATTATACAGTTCTGAGAAACCAGGTAAGCAGTCATCTCTCTCCAATCTCTCCACCTTCGAAGTGGCACCACAATGGATTTTGTCTAAGAGTTTTTTTTTCTTCATTTTTTGGCTTTTGCCTTGTAAAAATGACTGAAACTTCAGAGTGGTTTCTGTTTCTAACCCCATGTTCTTTTTTAAAAAATGCAGTTTCCAAGAATATTACAGTGTAGCAATTTCCATTGTGATGTTCTGACTTATTTTTTCCTTAGTTCTTTCAGGCTACGGTCTATGAGCCATTTATAGTGGGACATGTTTGTCATGGTTATTTGCAGCCACCTTCTCCAGTTCCCTCCCCCCATTATATCTATTCAAATATTTGAAGGAAAACTGATTGCTGGATGAGTAAACATGTTTACCAAATGAGTAAACGTCAAACATGCTTCACAGCTTTCATAACAGACCAGAATGAATACAGTGTTTGAGGATGAAGAGGAGGTTAATTTGTCCTACTCACTATTGTGTGAACACACTAGGGATGTAACAGTGTAGGCAATTAAACGATTAACCAATAAGTGGCTGCTTATTGGTTAATGTTCTCAGCTACACGCATCCTCCTCTCCCCCCCGCTTTCTGCCAATAAATATTTCAGCAGGCTGGCCAAAAGTCTGGCTCAGTCCCAGCCTGTGCCAGGTCCCAGGAGCTTCTACCCCTGCTGCAGCTAGGCAGGAAAGTCATTTAGGAGACGGGTGGGCAGGCAGTTCACCCCCAACTCATGCTGGGTCCAGGGAGCTACCGCTGCTGTAGCTGTGCAAGCTGCCTGCCTTGCTCCTAAATTACTTTCATTGCAGAGCCACAGTGAGGGTAGCTCCCAGGACCTGGCATGAGCCAGGACTGAGTGCTTGCAGTGCTAATGCTTATTGATTAATCGTGTAGTTGCCAACATTTTTGTCAACTACACGGTTAACTAATTACACACTTTTTAACATCCCTAGAACACACACCTTTTTTCCTTTAATTTTTTTTAAAAGAATTGGCTTCTAAACCTGTTTAAGGATAGGTTCCAAACCCCATATAAGCAATGTAAAAAGCATAAAAAAACACTAAATTTTCTCTTTGCTTACAAATGTGGAATAAATAATTTTAATAAAATGTGTTTTCTTGCATAGATTTGGAATATAATAACTCTTGCATTTTGCCTGTTTAGTGAGTTGTTTTTCTTTTTGTGCTCCTGTTTCATTTCTTGCTCTGTTTTTAGATGAATTTGTATGTCACTAAATCAGCGGTTCCCAACCTTTTCCAAATAGGGACCCATTTTGACAGGGAAAGGTGTGTTTGTGGGGGAGAAGGGGCAGAGCCACCTGGGGAGACACTTGGCGACCCTTTTGAAATGCAATGGTGGCCCATACGTTGGGAAACCCTGCACTAAATGAATACAGACTTCTTTAAATATAAGAGAGCACTGAACATAAAGTGTTTGTTTCTTTGGGGTCTTACAAGACTCAACCTCACTCATCCAGCCATTTCAATTTTTTATAGCTATACATACTAATATAAAAGGTGAAATTTCTAGTAAAAGAATCACTTCAGTTTCGCTTGAATCATCTTTTATTGCAGCAATCTCACCCAACATATTTATTCACACAGTAATTATTTGGTTTTGTTCTTTTTCTTCATGCTGACACTTGTTTGAGTGTAATCATTATTTTTTCCTTTAGGTGGCAGAAGTAGATGTAGATTCAGATGGGCCTGGAACATCATCTGGGAAAAGAAGAGTAAGTAAATAACTTACTTGTGTCCAGTGTGTGCTGCAGGAGTTGGGATGGTCTAGAATTAATTGCACTCATTTAGGACTTGACCCTGCATAGGCTCAACTTTGAACAGACAGATGCCTGTATAGAAAGTTAAGCACGTGTGTAAGTGTTGGCAGTGGCAGGATCACAACCTGATATTACTATAGAACAGGCCTACTCAACTTTGGAAGACCTGGGGGTCACAGTGATACTCTCAGAGCATGCCGAGGGGTGCAACTTGAAGTATGGTTGCATATACATGTAAATATATGCAAATAGCTTCTTTCACACTGATGGGTATGAATACAAAGATTAAGAGTAGTTGTGGCCAACCCGCAGCTTGTGAGCTGCATGCGGCTCTTCCCTCCTTTCCCCCTGTCAATGCAGCTCGTGAAGCCGCCCCCGCGCTCCTGAGAACAGCCCCCGGGCTCCCCTGTGCTCTCTGGGGCAGGGGAGCCGTCTGGTGCTTCCAATATGGTGGCGGCCGGTGAGAGCCTGCCGAGGCCAAAAAACATAGAAACGTGTTTCTCATGTTTCTTAAAGGGGCAGGCTTCTCTCCCCCTTCCCCCCCTCACCACCTCACCCCCAGAACTTTTCCCCGGCTCTTCATGCTGGATCCACTAATATCTTGGCTCTTTATCCGGAACCGGTTGGCCACCACTGATTAAGATTTAAGCGGCGGTGCTGGACCCAAACATGGCCAGTGAGCCAGTCAGCACCTCTCAGGCACTGCCCACAAGGCTAAGTAGCCAGCACTTCCCACAATGCCCAGCACTCCTGGCACCTCCTCCCTGGGGGCTAGAAACACTGACACCCTGTACCCGTCTGTTCCAGCCAGCTCATCCACTTATATCTTTCAGTGCTCACCCTGCCTGGGAGATGCCTCGCAATTCTGGAGCGTATTCCCAGTGTAGGCCATGTTCAAAGGATATTGTGCCCCGCGTAAACCCAAACCACTCTGTGGGCTGAAAACAAGTGTTGAGTAGCTCTGCTATAGAAAGTAATGTTGATGATTGCTTAGTGACTTTTATTGCTCTGATTTTTTAACTTTCAACAGATTCATTAATTTCCATGGGAAAATAATTGTTCCCTTAAGCCACTGAGGTATTGCGGCCTTTCTGAAATGTTATACTACTCTACTTGTGCTGCATGTTCTTATTTATGGACTTCAATTTTCAACTATTATCTAAGCAGATTGAAAGTAATTTAAATCTAAGAACAGTAGATACAAAAACCTGTGTGCTTTAAAAGTTATTAAAACGAAACTTTTATTTTCTTCCCTTAAAATGTTCAGGTAAGACGACCAATAAAAAGGCAGCCCTTCAAAGCAAGCCCGGATGCTTGGAAAGAACAGTGCAAGCAGTTGTTAAGCTTAATATATGAACGTGAGGACTCCGAGCCTTTTAGGCAGCCAGTTGATCTCTTCTCTTATCCTGTAAATATATTTCTCTTTTCTGTAAATGTAACTTAAAACATCTTATAATATTTCAGTCTTTTAAGAATTCATATATTCTTCTTCTTGCTGGATATATTACTAAGCTCCTCTTCGTCATTCACAGTCTGTCTGCTTTCATGAGGGCTAAATTAATTCCCTCTAAGATGGTGAGGGATCCGAAGCCCCCTGAACTGAGCAAGAATAAGGGCAGCAGGAAATAGCCATCTTCTTCAGAGAGCTCAGTCAGTGAACATCAGTTTCACTTCAGATCCTCCTGTTGTTCCCACATCTCAGCATCTCTTGAGCAGAGGCTGCCAGGCATATTCTATTAGTGCTGTTGAATGGGGGAATGTGGATTAGTCCCTCAAACTCATTTTTACCTCTGATGGAATATGAACCATGGCGTGCCAGCAAAGCCCATTGGAATCTGTAGCTAGGAGATTTAAGTTTAGTCTAAAACAGAGTTTGTGGAACTGTTTGATTATTTTGTGGGTTAGGATAAATTTGAAAGGTACAAGGACATAAACTCATGTTTAATTAAACAGTTCATGACAACTAGTGATAACTTTACCTATTGTCTAATATTACATATTTTTATAGGACTATCGAGATATTGTAGACACTCCGATGGATTTCAGCACTGTGAAAGAAACTTTGGAAGCAGGAAACTACACCAATCCTCTGGAATTTTATAAGGATATTCGCTTAATATTCTGCAACTCAAAAGCTTACACACCTAATAAAAAGTCACGGGTAAGTGATAAAAACATGAATATGTGATATTTCATGCCATTTCTGCTAAGATAATCACACTTTCATATATGGAATGAATGGCACATTGAATGTGCAGAAAGAGGTTGCAATATTACATTTTTAAATATAAATGAACAGGTACTGTTATTTTAAGGACCTAGGATTATAAATCTCATTGGGAAGCTAAACTTGTGGAAAGAACTATGACTTAGAGTGGTCTACACAGAGAAAAAGCCCACAGTAAGAACATAAGAATGGCCGTACTGCGTCAGACCATAGGTCCATCCAGCCCAGTATCCTGTCTGCCGACAGTGGCCAATGCCAGGTATTCCAGAGTGAGTGAACAGAACAGGTAATGATCAAGCGATCTCTCTCCTGCCATCCATCTCCACCCTCTGATAAACAGCGGCTAGGGACACCATTCCTTACCCATACTGGCTAATAGCCATTAATGGACTTAACCTCCATAAATTTATCTAGTTCTCTTTTAAACCCTGTTATAGTCCTAGCCTTCACAACCTCTTCAGGCAAGGAGTTCCACAGGTTGACTGTGCACTGTGTGGTGAAGAAGAACTTCCTTTTATTAGTTTTAAACCTGCTGCACATTAATTTCATTTGGTGGCCCCTAATTCTTATATTATGGGAACAAGTAAATAACTTTTCCTTATTCACTTTCTCCACACCACTCACGATTTTATAGACCGCTATCATATCCCCCCTTAGTCTCCTTTTTTTCCAAGCTGAAAAGTCTTAGACTCTTTAATCTCTCCTCATATGGGACCCATTCCAAAAACCTAATTATTTTAGTTGCCCTTCTCTGAACCTTTTCTAATGCCAATATATCTTTTTTGACATGAGGAGACCACATCTGTATGCAGTATTCAAGATGTGACTGTACCATGGATTTATATAAGGGCAATAAGATATTCTTCATCTTATTCTCTGTACCTTTTTAAATGATTCCTAATAGTAGCTAGTGCTGTAAATATACTGGCCTTGTGCATTAACTTAATGCACTTTGGAAATGTATTAAGCTAAACCTCTCAAGGACACACTTAGTGTGTAGTATGAGTGTCTGCATGGGGAGTTAGTATGGAATGTCTAGTGCATTCTGCTCATTGGTTAAGCCTTAACCAGGGGGTGGGGCTATCAGGAAGGGAAGGCTAGGGCTATATAAATCCTGCTAGTAAGCGACCAGGGAGCTTAGTGAACAGGAACAACTATCAGGGAGTTAGAGGGGGAATTTAAGGGGGACACTAAATACACTGAGCATTCTATAAGACTTCTTTTAAACTGAGCTAAATCCAAACTACCTGATTTAAATAACCCTATTCTGTAGGAGAGAATGCCGGCAGAAGCATTCTCTCCTATGGGTTATCCTGTTTATTGCACCCAATGTAGCATGTACAGTTACATGCCCGATGGACAGGTAGCATATGTGTGCATTTGGTGCAAGGAGCTCCTGACCCTCCGAGATTGCGTAAGGACTTTAGAGGCCAGGATGGCTGAATTGGTGGAGCTAAGGGAGGCAGAGTGATACATAGATGAGGCTTTGCAGGACACTGTAGACCTGTCCCACCTCCGGTTAGACAGCCCCTGTGCTATTGAGGAGAGTGAAAGGCTCAGGGAAGAAGAACATTGAACTGGAGCAAAGGGAAATATTCCCATAGTTGAGACCCTCCTTCCGGAGGATGTTGTGGTTTCCTCTCACTGAGGATACCTCTCTGCAGGAGGGAACTCCAGTCATTAGGAAAAGACAGGAAAAGCAGAATACTCCAGTTATTAGGAAAAGAATATCCCCTTAGTAATGGGGGGTTTGATCATTAGAAACCTAAACAGCTGGGGCATTCGATCATTAGAAACCTAGACAACTAGGTTAGTGATGACTGGGAGAACCGTATGGTGACTTGCCTTCCTGGTGTGAAGGTTGCAGATTTCTCAAGACATCTAGATATACTTACATGTAATGCTGGGGAGGAGCCACTGGTCATGTTACCAGTAGGTACCAATGACTTAGGGAAGGATAGGAAAGAGGTTCTGGAGGATAAATTTAGGCTGCTTAGGAAAGAGCTTGAAATCCAGGACCTCAACGGTAGCATTCTCTGAAAGGCTTCTAGCTCCATGCACAGGGTCAGGTAGGCAGGCAGAACTTCAGTGTCTCAATGCGAGGATGAGACGATGGTGCAAGAATGGGTTTAGATTTATTAGGAACTGAGGAAACTTTTGGGATAAAGTGAGCCTGTATAGAAAGGAGGGGCTCCACCTAAACCAAAATGGAACCAGATTTCTGACACTCTACATTAAAAAGGTTGTAGAGCAGCTTTTAAAGTAACAGGTGCGGAGGAGCACATGGATCGGACAGAGACATTTCTTAGGGGAGAGTCTATTAATAGAGATTCTCTATGTTCTAGTAAGGAGGTGAGGATGGAAGATGATAAAATATGGGAAAGATCAGATGAGAAACAGTCAAATGAAAGAGTTTAACACATCAGGAAATAGCAGACAGCTAAATAGTTACAAATTTTTAAGTACTTATACACAAATGCTAGAAGCCTAAAGAATAAGATGGTTGAGCTAGAATGCCTTCCATTAAAGGGAGGATATTGATATAATAGGCATCACAAAAACTTGGTGGAATGAGGACAATCAATGGGATACAGTCCTACCAGGGTACAAAATATAGCGGAAGGACAGAACAGGTTGTGCTGGTGTGAGGGAATGGTACTATACGTGAAAGAAAATGGAGAATCAGATGAAGTAAAAATCTTAAATGAACCAACTTTTTCCATAGAATCTCTATGGATAGTAATTCCATGCTCTAATAATAAGAGTATAGTAGTAGGGATATATTACTGACCACCTGACCAGGACAGTGATAGTGACTATGAAATGCTAAGGGAGATTATATTTATACAACCTATTTATAAAATAAAATACTCAGTAATAGTGGGAGATTTCAATTATCCCCATATGAACTGAGCACATGTCACCTCAGGACAGAGTGCAGAGATAAAGTTTCTTGACACCTTAAATGACTGTTTCTTGGAGCAGCTGGTTCTGGAACCCATAAGGGGAGAGGCAATTCTTGATTTAGGCCTAAGTGAAGCGCAGAATCAGGTTCAAGAGGTAAATATACTTGGACTGCTTGGAAATAGTGACCATAATGTAATACAATTTAACACCCCTGTGGTGGGAAAAACAACTCAGCAGCCCAATACTGTGGCATTTAATTTCAGAAAGGGAAACTACACAAAAATGAGGAAGTTAGTTAAACAGAAATTAAAAGGTATAGTGCCAAAAGTAAAATCCCTATAAGTGTCATGGAGACTTTTCAAAGACACCATTATAAAGGCCCAACTTAAATGTGTACCCCAAGTAAGAGAACCAAAAAAGTGCCACTGTGACTTGACTTAACCAAGTAAAAGAAGCAGTGAGAGATAATAAGGCATCTTTTAAAAAATGGAAGTCAGATCCTAGTGAGGAACATAGAAAGGAGCATAAAGTTTTTCAAATTAAGTATAAAAATATCAAACTCAAAAAGCAATAGCAAAATGTTTTTAAGTACATCAGAAACAGAAAGCCTGCTAAACAACCAGTGGGGCCCATGGATGATCGAGATACAAAAGGAGCACTAGACGATAAGGTCATTGTGGAGAAAGTAAATGAATTCTTTGCTTCTGTCTTCATGACTGAGGATGTTGCGGAGATTCCCAAGCCTGAGTCATTCTTTATAGGTGACAAATCTGAGGAATTGTCACAGTTTGAGGTGTCATTGGAGGAGGTTTTGGAAAAAATTGATAAAATTAACAGTAACAAGTCACCAGAACGAAAAAGCATTCACCCAAGAGTTCTGAAAGAACTCAAATGGAAAATTGTAGAACTATTAAATATAGTTTGTAACCTATCCTTTAAATCAGCTTCTGTACCTAATGATTGGAAGATAGCTAATGTGACACCAATATTAAAAAAGGGCTCTAGAAGTGATCCTGGCAGTTACAAACCAGTAAGTCTAACGTCCGTACCAGGCAAATTATTTGAATTTGTCAGGGACTTCTAACCCAGACGGCTTCAGTTCCTTGTCTGACTGCAAAGAGACAGGCAACACCAGCGAGGTCTAATCACAAAGCTCTTTACCGAAGAGTGTACACAACAATAGAGAGCAGCCCATCTCCAAAGAGAACCAGCCATGATTTCAGTAACAAGTAGGTTTATATAGACAGTTCCGTCGCGTCATAGAATATTCACCCAAGCAACCCACTCCTCTTTTTAGCTAAACTTCTCATATCTGTGCATACTTGGCCAACTATACAACATGGCCTTAAGCAATTCATAATACATCAGCACAGGAGACAGGTATCAGGCAACCAGGAGACAGAGGAGACAGGGAGTTAAGAACAGACATAGAACAGAAACAGGGAGTCAGGACAGCGAGGAGTCAGTTTATTAAGATCAGAGGGAGAACAGAAACAGGGAGTTACCCTATCAGTCCTCAAGACAAGCTGTTCCTCATCACAGTAGGTACAAGAATGCAGCTTTTTTACTTATCTTACTTTTGCAACATAAGCAAGTGTATAGGGTGCACCTTTGCTTGAACCATGTCTCTAGTTCTGCTCAGGGACTACCCAGAAACCTTTGTTAGCCTCCTTTTGATCTGTCATAGCATCATTGCACTAGGCCCAATTCTCTAGGGCCTAACAAAATTACAGTTAATAATAGAATTGTCAGACACATAGATGAACATAATTTGTTGAGGAAAAGTCAACATGGTTTCTGTAAAGGGAAGTCATGCCTTACTAATCTGCTAGGGTATGTCTACACTAGCTCGTTAGTTCTAGCTAGGTAGGGTAATGAGGGCAAGCGGAGTTGCAAATGAAGCCCGGGATTGAAATATCCCGGGCTTCATTTGCATGTTCCCAGGCGCCACCATTTTTAAATCCCCCTTAGTCCGAACTCCGTGCCCGCGGCTACACGCGGCACGGAGTAGGTAGTTTGAATTAAAGATCCTAATTCGAACTACCGTTACTCCCATTCCACGAGGGCACATTACCCTACCTAGCTCGAATTAACGAGCCAGTGTAGACGTACCGTTAGAGTTCTTTGAGGGGGTCAAGAGGCATGTTGACAAGGGGGATCCAGTGGATCTAGTGTACTTAAATTTCCAGAAAGCCTTTGACAAGGTCCCTCACCAAAGACTCGTAAGTAAGTTGTCTTGGAATAAAAGGGAAGGTCCTCTCATGGATTGATAACCGGTTAAAAGACCGGAAACACAGTGTAGGAATACATGGTCAGTTTTCAGAATGGAGAGAGGTAACTCAAGTGTGTGTACTGGGATCAATCCTATTCAACCTATTTATAAATTATCTAGATCAGCGGTCCCAACCTTTTCCAGATGGGGACCCATTTTGACAATTCAGGAAAACTTGGTGACCCAAAGCAATTTAAAAACCGGGGGGGGGGGGGGGGTAGTGCCGTAACTAGATAATTTTGCACTTGAAGCAAGAATATAAAATTGTGCCCCTTCCTGTTTATATATTCATAGTAGTTATTTCATAGAAAAACTGAAAATACATTAATAATAAAATAATAGCACTACATTTGTTTGAGTTGTGGTGGGGGAAAGACACTCATCCCCAAACTGCTCCCCCCGGCTTAAACCCCACACTCAGAAGCTGGAGGGGCTGGAGGAGTCACACTCACCCCCACCTTCCTAAGCTGGGCTCTGCTTCTTCTGTGCTTTCCCTAGCATTCTAACTTCTTTCCCCCCATGTCCAGGGATATTTTCTTACTCCAGTGGTCACCAACCAATAGCTTGGGATCTACTGGTAGATCTTGGAGCCTCTGACAGGTGATCCTGATTGGTTTGGCTAAGAGGCTATCAAGTGCGGGTACTTCAGCTGCCCCTTTCACCACTGCTGCGCACCTCCTGCCCTTTACCTGGGAGCTTTCCCCCGCCTTTTGGGAGTCTCCTGCTTGTGTTACAGAGCAAGGAAGGGAGAGGAGGGGTGCTGATGTCAGGGTGCCCCTTCTTCCACCCTGTATTCTATCTCCACAGAACGGGAAGAGGGGGACAACAGGGCCTGGCATGGAAGGAACAAAAGACAGGACTATGCAGCACTTTAAAGACTAACAAGATGGTTTATTACAGTGGTCCCCAACACGGTGTCCGTGGGTGCCATGGCGCCCGCCGGGGCATTTATGTGCGCCCGCTTAGTGCTGCCCCTGGGAGCTCGGCGCATGCGCGGCCCTGCCTAGGGCCGGCTCTAGGCACCAGCAAACCAAGCATGTGCGGCACATCCACTCAGTGTGCAGCAACAACCAAAAAAGAAAACAGAATGTTAGGAATCATTAAAAAAGAGATAAAAACAGAAAATATGTTATTGCCTCTATATAAATCCATGGTATGTCCACATCTTGAATACTGCATACAGATGTGGTTGCCTAATCTCAAAAAAGGTATCTCAGCATTGGAAAAGGTTCAGAAAAGAGTAACAAAAATTATTAGGGGTTTAGAACTGGCACCATATGAAGAGAGTTTAAAAAGACTGGGACTTTTCAGCTTAGAAAAGAGGAGACTAAGGGGGGATATGATAGAGGTCTATAAAATCATGACAGGTAGGGAGAAAGTGAATAAGGAAACATTATTTACGTGTTCCCATAACATAAGAAATAGGGGTCACCAAATGAAATTAATAGGTAGCAAGTTTAAAACAAACAAAAGGAAGTTTTTCTTCATGCAGTGCCCAGTCTACTTGTGGAACTCCTTGCCAGAGGATGTCGTGAAGACCAGAACTTCAACAAGATTCAAAAAAGAACTAGATGAATTCATGTAGGCTAGGTCCATCAAAACTTATTTGCCAGAATGGGTAGGAATGGTGTCCCTAGCCCCTATTAGTCAGCGGCTGGAAATGGATGAGAGGAGAGGGATCCCTTGATGATTACCTGTTTCTGTTCGCTCTCTCCGGGACATCTGGCATTGGCCACTGTCAGAAGACAGGATACTGGGCTAGATGGACCTTTGGTCTGATCCATTATGGCTGTTCTTATATTCATATGTTTGCTTGGAATTCACACCTTATGTTAACATGCACCAACTTCCCCATGTAGACAAGCCCTCTGATTCTCAAGTATTCTCCTATTCTAGTATGGAGGAAATTAGAATCATAGAGCTGGAAGAGACCTCAGGAGGTCATCAAGTCCAGTCCCCTGCCCAACGCAGGACCAATCCTAGCTAAATCAACCCAGCCAGGGTCCTGTCAAGCCAAGATTTAAAAACCTCTAGGGATGGAGATTCCACCACCACCTTAGGTAACCCATTCCAGTACTTCACCACCTTCCTAGTGAAATAGTTTTTCCTAATGTCCAACCTAGACCCCTCACACTGTAACTTGACACTATTGCTCCTTGTTCTGCCATTGGTCACTACTGTGAACAGCCTCTCTCCATCCTCTTTAGAACCTCCCTTCAGGAAATTGAAGGCTGCTATCAAATCCCCCCTCACTCTTCTCTTCTGCAAACTAAACAAACCCAAATCCCTCAGTCTCTCCTCATAGGTCCAGCCCCCTAATCATTTTGGTTGCCCTCGTCTGGACCCTCTCCTGTGTGTCCACATCCTTTCTATAGTGGGGGGCCCAGAACTGGACACAGTACTCCAAGTGTGGTCTCACCAGAGCTAAATAAAGGGGAATAATCACTTCTCTAGATCTGCTGGCAGTGCTCTTCCTAATGCAACCTAATATACCATTAGCCTTCTTGTCTACAAGGGCACACTGTTGACTCATATCCAGCTTCTCATCCACTGTAATCCCCAGGTCCTTTTCTGCAGAACTGCTACTTAGCTATGTGGTCCCCAGCCTGTATCAGTGCTTGAGATTCTTCCTTCCCAAGTGCAGGACTCTACACTTGTCCTTGTTGAACCTCATCAGATTTCTTTTGGCCCAATCCTCTAATCTGTCTAGGTCACTCTGGACCCTATCTCTGCCTTCCAGCATATCTGTCTCTCCCCCTAGCTTAGTATCATCTACAAACTTGCTGAGGGTGCAATCCATCCTCTCAGCCAGGTCATTAATAAAGATGTTGAACAAAACCGGCCCTAGAACCGACCCTTGGGGCACGCCACTAGAAACCAACCGCCAACCTGACATCGAGCTGTTGATCACTACCGACAGTCTAGTCAGCTTTCTATCCATCTTACAGTCCATTTGTCCAATCCATACTCCCTTAACTCGCTGGCAATTATTTCACTCTTTTTTTGAGGTCAAGCTCCTTCCCACTTCCATACCACCTGGACACAATTTGCTAGCCACTGTATATGGGCTCCTTCCACTTTCATCCTCTTCTTCCCTGTTGACTCACAGCAGGAGAATATCAGATATATAGTCCCTGCCATAGGCTCAGCAGGGCTTGAGCACCCACAGGGGAAATTAGAATATGCTTCGCCTCCACTGGTAGCCAAGCTCCTCTCTTCCCCGCTCCAGAACCTTCATGTGCTGCAGCTGGCCCTTGGTGTCCAGAAGGAGTGGGGATGGGGCGTGCTCACAGGAAGAGGCAGAGAAGGGATGGAGTAGGGGCAGGGCAACAATGGAAAGAGAGAGGATGGGAGAATATGTGGAATTGGTGTGGGGCCAGAGTCAGAGTGGGAGCTCTAGCACCCACCGGCTAGAGGGGAAGTCAGTGCTTATAGGCCCTGCCCTTCGCTCTTGAAGCATGACCCAGGCAGAGAGGGTGAAATGCCTTGGCTGTACTTACACTGGACTTACCATGCTTCTCAGTCAGCTGTATTAGTGCTAGTTAAAAATCTGGCCTTGAATTCAATAGGCTAAACTTGACTTCATGCCAAAAAAAAAAAATTGTTTAACGGCTGTTGTCATGAGACTTCACGAAGTTTAATTAATTGTTTCATCCTTCCCTGTTTGGGGTCCTTCATTAACAACCCATTTGTCTAGTTTGTCATCTAATTAGTTTGTACAATAAATAAGATTGATTACACGAAGACCATAAATTGAAGTATTTCATTCTGTAGATAGAACACACATGATTTTTTTATACTTAGTACATTCTTCACAGTTGTCTGTTAGTATGGTTCTTGCTTTTGGAATATTAAGGTTGGTATATTTCTATAAATCTTTGCAACACTGTTTTTCATGGAATTTGTTCTAAATGTGGAGATCATCAGTAAATATGACCATGACTACTTTCTCCAGATCTACAGTATGACGCTTAGACTGTCTGCCTTATTTGAAAATCATATTAAAAATATCATCTCTGAATACAAGTTGGCCATGCAGTGTCAGAAAAGGAAGAGGCCACGGTACAGAAAACGACTAAGGAGCAGTAGTAGTTCACCATCTAGTAGCAGAGCATCCAGGTAACTTAATGAAACTCACTATCTGCTTATTTTGAAATCCTGTTTTAGGTGGAAATAAACATTCAGATAAGAAGCCAGTAACAATATGGATTGTGGGTTGCCAGATCGAGAGTTTAAGCCCACACTAACACTGGAAGTCGTACATAATTCCAGCAAGTGGGAGGGGTGCTATATAAAAGTATGAAAGGAACTGTATAATGTATTAATTTCTATAATACATTTTATAAAGTAAACGATATGTTCCTTTTAAAATCTTGTTCTTGTACATTTGTATTTCTTTAATAAATTCACCAGTATTTTATATATTTTATTACTACATTGATGTAAGCTGTGGGACAGAAAATCAAATATTCCATGTTACATTTAAATATCAAACTTAACACTGTTAACACATTTTCAATGTTTGCATGTTTCTGTTTTTTAAGTTCTTTTGTATTAATATTTGTACGCTTTTGGGGATGTTTCATATCTTCAGCCCTAAAGGGAAACAGAAACAAGTGAAGATTCAACCTAAAATTAACCAGAATACCTCACTGCCTTTGACTAGGACTAACTCTTCAGTTTCATCTCATGGTAAGTAGAATAAAAAGTGGTATACATGACAGAACCAAAGCCTGTTGACAGGAATGCCTAATGAAGAAAAGCAGAGGGCTATTTGTTGTTGATCTTAAACTTATGGAATTCATTTGTCAAAGGCTAAATTGAATTGCTATATGTGCAAAGATTGTGGTCATAAAAGCATGTTTGGCAGAGATTACATGCAAACTAGATACATCCTTTAGGTTCTTGGTAAGTTACTAATGTAACAAAAGTTTGGATTCCCCAGCATTAATTAAAGAAAAGATTGAGCCCTTTTCACTCTTGTGAAATCTGAGTGTTTGCATAGTGCCCTAGCACATCAGTATATGGAGAGATTAAGGAAACCATTTTGAATTTATGTCCTGTTTTAAGTTTCAGATACTACCGAGGAGGCTCTGGGTTCAGTCATTGGTGAAGAAACTGAGGGCCAACCATCCTCATCCGGGTTAAATACACAGAACCGAAGTGGAAATAACATTGATCCGGGGAAAAATAGACTAGTCAGGAGTAAATCCACACCAGTTAAACAAGGTCAGAAGTTATATGCTTCCTTTGGATGACTAGTTTTACTAGAAAAGAAATCTGCTTCTGGTATCTATGGACTGCACTGAAAGCTGTGGTATAAACCTCCAGTGCCCCAGTGTGCTTCTTGATCTCCGTATGGCTGAAAACCAGACATCCCTGCCCTTCTTCTTTCCCGGGGACACCTCCTTTCATCACCCACTCACTCTCTTTTCTTTTCCCTTACCTCCCCCCGGAAACTGGTGTGATTGAGCCAGATGGTGATGATTCATGAGATTTAGAACAGCATGATCCGTGTAAAAGAAAGGCAAGTTTTGGCTGTACAAACAAGAATGTCTTACTAAAATATGGCAGCATATGTAATTCTGCTATAAAATGCAGCAACCCATTTGCCAGTCTGCCACTAACTACCCAGCCCATTTTCCATAGTCCTTATCATCTTGTTTCTGTTTTAGAAGCTCTAAATTTGGAGCACATTTCATGGTGTCTGGCATATTATGCACACTACTTGTTTTATTCAAATTTAGGGGTGGTTAGGTGTCTAAATAGCTCTTTGAAGAGCTGCAAAGTGATTTTTGGCTATGAGAGAAAGTATCGTATGTTGAACTTACTTATTCTAATGAGAATTTTTAAAATATCTAAGAATATGCTTTGGATAGAAATGTATTAAGCCACACTCTTGATAACTCACAAAAAAGTAGCCTTGCCCTACTTCCCAAGGGTGATGGTTGGGGATAGTAACTGGTATTGAGCGTGAATGCTGGGGTGGGGGGCACTAGAATTTTGGGGAGAGCGAGGAGTGTCATTGAGAGGCTCTGGCAGTGTGGAAAGAGCAGTGACTGGCATTGAGGAGGTGCTGGGTGGGGGGGACTAAATGGAATTGAAGCATCATGCTATGGTTGGGACATTAAGTGGCAGAAAGGGGGTGGTGGAATTTGAGGACCACTAACTGGCAGCGGCGATGTGGGGGTGCTGTATATGTGTGTGATGGGGAGAAGTGGTAAGGGGCAGTTAGGGGACATGCTGTTTGTATGGGGAAGAAGCAGTAATGGACACCAGTGGTGGTTCGCTCTGTGTGTGTATGGGGGAGGGGAGGGAATACACTGCAGGGGTGGTGGTCCCCAGAGCAAGGGGTTAGGGTGGGGAAATCAGGACACAGGAGGATGGATGGGGGCAGACAGGAATTAGTGATGTAAAAGGTTCATCAGTTAGCATCACCCTTAACAGTTAACTGGTGGGAGCTGGATCTGCTCCCTCTCCTGCTGAGGGCAAGGGGATGCTCCAGCCTTGTGGGGGCCTGCCATAGACAGGGACAGCTCCAGCCCATGGCAGGTCATGGTGCCTCACAGGCAGTGGCTGTTTTGGCATCCAGAGCAGCCCCTGTCTGTGGTGGGCCTGGGTCCCCTGTGGGCAGGGGGTGCTCTGGCTGGGCTACAGCCAGCCAGTGGGAGGAGGGAGGGAGAGTAGCTCAACCACCCAGCCTGTGCCCGGTTCCCCCTTTAATCTGTTAACCAGTTAAACATAATGTTTAACCAGTTAACCAATTAAGCAGGATTTTACATCCATAGCAGGAACTCCCTTTCAGTGGTGCCAGTACTGCTTCTCCCCCAAAGAAGCTGGGTCTGGGAGCTGGCCAGTTCTCCCCATTAGCAGCTGTTACTCTTCCCACACGCTTGGTAGGGAGGCTGATTATGGTTACTCTGGTAATTGGACTTTTAGGGTACGTCTAGACTGGGATACCATAGGTATTCTGAAATAGCTATTCTGCATCTTTTGAATCAGCCTGTTATTGAAATAGATTTCAGAATAGCAGTTTATTTCAAAATTTGGTGCTGTGTGGACAGCGCCAAAATTCAAAATAAGCTATTTTAAAATTAGATCAAAACATGATATACAATTTGAACTATGTAAATTACATATCTTATTTCGACCTATGGGTGCAGTGAAGATGCACCCTATAGTGTCCAGTCGATTGGACAGGTCCCCCTTTTGACCAGGATTTCTTATAGAAAACTGGACATGTGGCAATGCTAATGTGGACCCTGCTGCCATGTACTAAAACAGTTACCTAGTGGGCTTCCATACTGCTGTTTCAAACACCTGTGATCTCTCCACTTGAGTGCATTATTAAATTAAGGTTATTCCCTTGCTCTGTCATGTTTCCAGACATATTTTCTACAATTCTGAAATCTGTTACCTGAACAGTGGATAAATATTCTCCAGAGATTCAACCAATGCCTTTAACTTGATAATTCTCATAGAAAATTAAAGGTTTCCCAAAAGCTTTTACAAAATAGCTGTTATTTCATGTGGCATAGTAAAACTGAAGAGGGAAAATATTTTAATAATTTAACAGAAATGTCCTAACTCATGGCTATTTTTACCTGGGGTTACACCATGGTTAGAATTTATACAAAGCTATGGGTGGAACAGGCATAAATGTTTCACTCTTGTGAAATTGTCAAAAGATGTTCACACCTTTGTCAACATGTGAGTATTTTTGTACATAAAATTGTGGTCATGTTAAAGTGCACAAAAACATGTTGGTTGTTATGGGATAAGCCTTCACTTTTCCAGGATGAATGTGCTTTTCTACCTCCATGAGCAGCATATGGTAACTGTGAAAGGAGTAACATTTTCAGCCTCAACACAGCAAAGCACTAAAACATGTACTGAGCTTTCAAGTACTTTATAATTCCATTGATTTCAGTTGGACTAATCAATTGCTAAATATTATGTATGTATTAAAATGCTGATTGGGGCTTTTAAGTATGTACAGTATTAAATACTGTTAGAGAACAGGTGTTCAATGAGGCTGATAGCATAAGCTATTTGAGGGAAATGTAAATTTTAATAGAAAATCCTTTTGATATTTGAAAAAAAAATTCCTTTGAACTTTTGCAGTTCAGATTTAACAAGTGATTGTTTTTTGTGTTTGTTTAGATCAATCTCTTGATGGACCACTTACAAATGGTGATGGCAGAGAGCCTCGGGTAGCAGTCAAGAGAAAGTTAGTAAGTGCCTCAGAAGAGGAGGAACACCTACAGGAAGAGGTGAAGAAGAGAGAATCAAAAGAAAACCCTGGTTTATTGTCATCAGAGAGTGGGGAGTCAGGATCCAGTTCAAGTTCTGAAAGCCGATGTGGGTCTGATTCAGATTCTGAATCAACCTCTAGAACAGATCAGGATTACATTGATGGAGATCATGACTACAGTAAAGTTGTGCAGACTAAACCCAAAAGAAAAATTAAAAGGAAAATTGCTAGTGGAAAAAGAAATTGGCAGGGTAGAGGGACAGGGAGGAGAGGCAGATGGGGCAGATGGGGTAGATGGAGCAGAGGGGGAAGAGGTGGCAGAGGAGGAAGAGGAGGCTGCGGCAGAGGAAGAGGCAGGGGAGGAAGAAGAGGTAGAGGAGGTAGAGGAGCTTCACGAGGAGCAACCAGAGCCAAACGTGCACGAATGGCAGATGATGAATTTGAGAATCTATTTGGAGGTCGATTTGGCGAGAATATGTTTGGAGGACGATTCAGTAGGCCACCACGAATTAAAACAAGGAACGAGGGCAGGAGAACTGTTTTATATAATGACGATTCAGATAACGACAACTTTGTGCACGCTGAGGATCCTCTGAACCTTGGTACTTCCAGATCGGGCAGAGTGCGGAAAATGACAGAAAAAGCCAGGGTCAGCCATCTCATGGGATGGAATTATTGACTGATGAAAATCTTGGAAAATTTTCAGATGAACTTCAATGGCCTTCTACTGCAGGGATTTTACCAGAAAATCTACCAAGCAAGTTGTGGGGGGACTCCACTCACTTTCTACAGTGGTGCTTTTCCATTATGCCAGTATACATTTGTTTTAAGACTTCAGATTGCCACACTTCATTGGTCAAAAAAGCCTTACTCATTAGGCCTTAAATTACAGAAATTCTTCCCCACACACTACAAGTTCATTTTGTTTCAAGGAGCTTCTCAATAATAGCATGACATTTTGAATCATGTTCATGAAATCTCTCCCTTTTTTGTATTATAGAAATAGCACCTTCTTACAGAGTTTTTATATGGTTTGTCATAAATCCTTATACACAGTAATAATTGTAACTTTTGCACAATACACCAATCCTAAAGGCAGCTATAAAATGTTTACCATTTCTATATTGTAAGAAGGATCTGGATTACTTTAATCTTCCCAGGCCAAACTTTCATGAATTGTGCTGAACTGAAGTATGTTTATACTACAGTTTAGGGGGTCTTGAAATGCTTTTTTGTTGGTTCGTAATTCACATGTAAAAAGTGAAAAGGGTTGGTGCCTTGTAAATATGTAGCAAACCTTTGATGTGGTGTGTCCTAATGTGTGCATTAACTTT
The DNA here is from genome assembly GCF_049634645.1 of Pelodiscus sinensis. NCBI lineage: Eukaryota > Metazoa > Chordata > Testudines > Trionychidae > Pelodiscus > Pelodiscus sinensis. The sequence goes on from NC_134723.1 coordinate 17,497,468, forward strand.
ATTAAAAAGATAATACTTGAGAAGTATGAATATCTAGACAGAAGGTGCCAAATGCAAAAGTTACTTGCATCTATTTTCTTTTTGTCCTCTCATATTTTTATAGCATTAATGGAGATTGTGCAGCAAAGGGTTAATTTCAACATTTGAAAGGTTCCTACTCTTTAGAGCATTATATGTCTTAATAGTAGCTCAGCTACCTCTGTTTACAACTACTGGAAACTTAAAAGAAAATAGATGCTATTCTGCAGTGCTTATTGAAGAAGAGGCAAGAATGAGTATAGCAGGGGTGGAATTGCTTGAAAATTCAAGTAACCATTTCTTCATATTGACACTCTGAAACAAACCTTAGTAGTTAATGAAGTTTTCACAACCTTAATATGCTTTTAGTATCTGGTAATTTGTTGGGCAAACAGCCAGTGGGCTCTCTCTTATTTCTGTTACCATTTATGCAATGAAAGTGTGTATTTGTGTTTTTAATTTGATCATTGAAACATTCAAAGAAACCGAAATTGAGCTATGGTGTGTCTATTGGCTACTCATATTTTGTATCATTACTGATAAGTTTCCATTCATATCATTGACAAGAGTCCTTGTAGCTTAAGCATCCAGAAGATAATTTACATTGTACTATACTCTTACCTTTTAAATGTTGCATTGAAAAATAATAACTTGCACACTGAGGTCATTCTGACAATAATACAGTATGCAATGCTGTGAGGGAAATGTGGGGTTTTGCTCCTCAGATTGAATGACTGGTTGTGTTCTATTAACTGGAACATACTTCTTCTTTTGGAGTGAAATGAAGAGTTGCATCCTTCTGCTTTGTAGGATCCAGCTAAAAGATTTGTGGGAGCCTGTAATATTAGACCAAGGAAGAGGCACAGAGCTGATTTCTCTAGATTTTCTCCACATGTAATCAATGACAATGATGAGATAGGAGATTTGGAAACCAAAATAGGGGCATGACATTCTAAATTTCTTCCTCAATGTGCAATATGCAACTTTTATTACATGGTCAATAATTCTGGGAAATGTTTGGGGGAGGATCAATGACATTATATATTCTCATACGTCAATGGAGGTTGATCTCTTTTTGCAATGGTTGTAGTCTGGTGCAAGATAACATGAACCAATGCTGTATGGGTCATTGGGCTTGGGAGTGAGGAGAAGAAAACATTCTAAGTAGTATATGGTATTGATCTGAATTCATGGTACAGTAAAGATCTCACAAACTTTTTGTTAAAGTCACTCTTTTGATAATGCCAAAACTAATGTCTGGGCATGACTCAGATGTTCCTTTTAACAAAGAATAGATGCGAGTATCTCCTAGCTCTGTACTGGGTTTTAAAATACAAATGCTTGTCCTATTATCTCTTACAGTATATATTCAGAAGAAAATGTATTCTTCCCTAGAGTTATTGGTCTTCATATCTATGTAACCAGGAAACGCATGGATATGCCAGGTCCTAGACATAATCATACACATTTTAGATAAAAGTTCTTTTCAACCAATATAAATACTAGGATTCCTATGCTAAAGTCTGGAGATTCTGAAGAAATACTATTCATATGTTTCTGGCTGGCTGAAGCTGTAATTATTAATTTATTTGGGGATGGGAGGAAGGAAAAACATGGATTCCTGAAAATATCATGATTTCCTAAGTTTAAATGTATTTTAGCAACAATTAGAATAAGATTAAATATGTTCTTTAATGTATCTTTTATATGTAATGAAATACTGTGAAGATAACAGTAAAACAGCACTGTGCTGTGGTGTAAGTATTAATCTAAAATGTGTTATGTGATTAAGAACAAGACAGCAGGGTGTGCTAGAACAACAGAGCTATAGCTTATTGTAAAGAATCTGAGGATTTTTTAAATTTTATTTTATTTCATGCATGAAAAACTTTTTATAACCATGAACGAAATAACTTATATTTTTGAATGCTATTTTTACTTGGTTTTGTATCTGGATTTTTTTCCATTTTAGACATTTGATTTCTCTCATAGTCTCATTCTGTGGGTGAATTATAATTTTGTAATAAATTGGACACTTTTTACTCAGATTTTAAATTCGATTAGAAGCCACTTACTTAAAGCTGCATGACACTTGGTTTTACCCTGATAGATGCAGCAGGAGAAATGAAACAAGAAATGAAAATGCAACAAAAGTATTGCAACCCAGTCCTTCAGACCCCTAATCCCAAACTCCAATGCCCATGTAATGCCTCTCTCAAGTCAGCGGAGTTCCATGTAAGCAGAGCTCTGCCCACCCAGAGTTAATTGCAGAAACATCAGCCTTGTCTTTATTCATAGTTTTAGCTAAAAATAACTTCTGTTTGGGCCCACTCTTTAATTCTTGTGTATGATGGTGTTGTGATAATATATTTAAGATACTAATAGTTAATGGGCTGTATATTGCTGATATTTAGTAAATGTTCTAGTACCAGCGCTTCAAGGATTTCTCCAGAAATTAGTATGAATGTTTATGGAAGTTTTGAATTGTCCCTCTCCCTTTTGTCAGCAGTTTGAGGGTATCCCATTACCAGTGTGGGGAAACAGGGACTGCAAATAGAGCCACCAGCCAGCAGTTATATTTGATTTGCGGTTGTTGGAAGGTTCTTTTGGCCTGCACCATCCACACACATTTAAGAGGAGAGGGAAGAACGTTTTCAATGTGTGTCTGGTTCCTTTGCATTTTGAGCACCAATTTACTACCTCTCCAGCATGCTCATCTCTGCTGGCACAGAGCACATGGGCCCAAGCTTGGTCCTGAACACTCAAATGCTGTCACTAGGCCTTCAGTCAAGCCCCAGACATCCATTTTGCCTCCCCTTATTTTACAAGTGTCTGCTCCAGCCCCTTGTATTTTGTGGCTTTGTTCCATCTCTTGTTTCCTTCTGGTCTTTGTCCTTTCCTAAGATCCTGTCTGTGCTGCTGCTCCTGCACTCTATAGTATTTTTCCCATTCAGGAACAACTGAAGCTTAAACTCTGATGCTCTTGCTAGTCAATTAAGAACACATTAGGTTCTTACCTGCCTACCTAAAGTCACTGGCAGGTATATTCAAGTCAAGTTTTTTTTCTCTTTAAATATTTTGCTTATTAACAAACCTGCATGTGTTAGTAGTAAATGTAGAAAGTTCTTAGGCCTAATTATCCATTGTCCTGCACTTTAGTGTTTACACTGGTATAAATTAAGCCTAATTAGAGCAAGTACTGTTCGCACTCTCTCTGAGGTAAAAGTACAGGGCAAAAGAGAACTGGATGTTACTAGTTCTGATCATTTGAATTAAAAATGTAGGTCTCACTTGACCTCCCATATAAATTATTTAATGCTATTATCTGAATTATCACATTTTCGTTATGTGAACATGAGTTATTGTAACAACTCTACAGCTTGTGTTTACTTTCCACTGTCTGAGATAGTGGGATTGGCATAAAATGTTGTCAGCAATTTGGAATATTCAGTTACAGCTCAGCATCCCAAACACCAATCAGCATGGTATATTTTGAAGGTTTAGGTTATCTTTCTGTTTAGTTTGAGGGATGGAAAAGATATTAATACGCAAAAACTAAACCCTTTACATGAAGCATTCTGAAACACTTCAGCTATTATCAGCATCAGGCAATTAATCTAAAAAGTGTTTTCTCCACTGTCTTCAGTGTATGTTTGGTTTTGGAAAGGGAGAAAGTCTGAGATTTGAGTAAATTAGATTTTCGTGAGATTTTTCAGTTCCAAGCAACCTATACTACTTTATTCAGATTCTTAAACAACATGCATCATTGTAGTGTCTCGATTTCTCACTCCTTCTTTTTTGTTTGTTTTGTGTCAGTGGGAAGAGGTGTCATGCCTCTTTACCTGTTGTCGCACTTAACAAAGCATGAGGTGTTCTCATGCTTCCAATGAAGTATCCCTCTTCAGTCTCAATATTACTTCCATGCTAGGGTCATGATTATCCCCACTTGTACTCTTTAAAAAATGCAGCAATATCCTGAACAACTTCACTCAATAGATGTTCAGGATTAAGGGCTCAAATCTGCAAAAACTTATTCAAGAAAAAAAAATGGGATTTCTTATGCAAGTAAAATTGCTCATAGCCGCAGTCTGTGCAGGCTTGAACCCTACAGAAGCAAGAGCTCACTAGGACAAAAGTGAAATGTATTAACTGAATAGTATGGGGAAGTTAGCTCAGACTTATGTGTATGTATATTGGGCTCAAGTCTGCAATAATCCTTCACTTTCAAGCCTACTAATTTCACAAACTGTAAAGCAAAGATTAAAAAGGATAGAGATGATGGTATGTTTTCTTAAAAGAGAAATATTAGAGAAGTAATTCACCTTAGAAGCAAGCTCTGTTGGAAAATTATCCCTCATGTTTATAATATGAGAACTGTAATATGTAAAAGTAAGAGGAGGCAAAAATATTTACAGTTAGGAAATCAACATGTGTGTGTGATTACAGCTTGAGTTCTTTATATTTTTGTTTATTTTAATCAACTTCCCTTGCAGTTTTTAAAAAATAAAGATAGATCAAGTTACTTCTACTGCACATAAATATGAAAACTGTATAGTATATAAAGCACTGAAGGGAATTTAAGTTAGGTGTGTGGTTGGTAAAATATCCATATATAGAAATTAAAAATTAAGGAAAGACAAACTAAAATGTATTGCTTCTGACAATGTTCTTGAGGAGGTGACTGCTAAAAGTGAGATGAACTTCTCACATATTGGAAAATATGGCCCCTAGATGGCTATAGAATGTGTTTGATGAACATTCCAAATCATGCAGTATTAAAATGAGAAAATGCATTTAATAACTCTCTCAAGACTAGTAATTCACCCTTAACCTGTGCAGATGATGACAGAATAAACAAATCAGTTTTAGACTAAGGATGTTGCCAGCCTTAACTTAGTATGTCCTACTATGGTTGGTCTATATCACAACTTTAATATTTTTAAAATGTATTTTTGTGTTTACATTTCTTGGATTTTTTTTAACTGTCGTGGAAAGTTTTATAAAATGCTAATTATTTACTTGATAGACCGAAGGAGCAGTTAACAATCTACAGATAAATTTATATTTAGTAATGTAGGAAGCTGTCATGTTCTTACAAGTATGTATTATAGAAAATTACTGCGCATGTGCAGTAGTTAACTTTCAAATATTAGTATATTGGATGTTTACACATTTTTTTAAAACTCCTTTATGTACAATAAGTAATAGCCTGCAAAATTTTGGTCTAAAAAGTTGTCTTTTTTTAATAATAGAAACACAAAGACCTGTTGGCATCTTGTACGTTTTTACTATGTTATGTTTCAGCCCACAGCAAATTTCTGCAACTGTGCTATGAATCCCTGAAAAACTAAATTTCCAGTGGAATTGTTATCACAGCCTTAACTCTAGTATGAAAATGGTGCTTAAATACATATATATATATATATATATATATATATATATATATATGCATGGAAGTGGGTACCTCAGATCTGATAAGAGTTTTAAATGAGAACTTAATTCTCAGTGTTTGATGCTGAAAATGCAAACTAATATTCCTGTTAGTTAACAACAGCCATGTTTGTGAATTCATTGTACAATATTTACTTACGGACATATTAGAACAATTTCCCAGTTTCTTCTAATAAGAAGGTAATGCATACCTTTCTGGTTTCTGTGTACATTAAACATTTGTGAAGCTAAGGGCAGGGCAAGAGAAAAGTGCTTGAAATGTTAGGGAACAAGAGGATCTGTTTGAATGCAAGATAAATTGGTGTTTCTGTGCTGTTATGTTACCAATCTCATAGTGGTTTTATAGTTTTCTTTTGTCAGACAAATGCCCCATTTAGTTTTTTCACAATGCTTTCTAAGTAAGTGGCGTTCATTGAACATACGCATATACCTAAGCCTAATTTTTAAAATTTTCCCTAGGAATATTGATATAGATTATTCATTCTTTTTGTAAGAGTCATTACAACAGACTTCATTTAGTAATATCAGTTTTTACAGTTGATGGGCTTGGAACAATGAAATGGTGCTGTTTCTAGCCTTGCACATTTCGGTGTTCTTGACAGTTTAAAATGTTCCACCAAAAATGCACAAAACTGATTTGAACTGATATGTCAAGTTTCTGTATTGATTTTTCAAGGGGATATTTATGCCCATATCGTCACATCCACTATCTCAGGTCCCTTTAAATGAATACTTCAGGGATTTTTAATGCCACTTGATGGCAGACCAAATGTAATATTTATATGCAACAAGCTGTTAGTTTTTGTATTGTAAAAATGTAAATTTGTAAAGATTTTTTTTCTAGAGTTTTTTTGAAGTCACTTATGTAATTTAGGATGTTTCATTTTTCCAGCTGTGGGATTGTCTTAATAAAAAACATAAATCTTACTTTGATTTTGCATTACTTATTAAGCAGTTTTGACAGTATAAAGACAAGTGAACTAGTTAGAGCTTTAAGCATACTGAAAATTCACATTTTGATTTAGCTCTGGATAATTCTGCACTGAAGTTGGAGAAAATTATTCTTTATATACTATAGTAATCATTGGAATATCAATTGATGGGAAGCTCTCACATTCCTTATTTAAGATCTTTGGGCTGTGGAGAATAAGCTGGGATAGGGGAAAGGAAAACAAAACTAGTTCCTGCTCATGGAGTGTCTGTTAAGTTTTGTCAGCATGAAGGGAGCAGACCATGGCACTAAAATGAGAGAATACCATGGAAATCCATGCTTCCTTACAGCATTTTCTGCCCAGATATTAATGGTAACTGCTTCCTCCAAGACATCACCGTGGACATTTTCCACTGCGGCCGATCTGGTACTGACCTCTGTCATTAGCTTACAACTGTAACCAGCATTTTTCCCTCATTTAGGAGTGGGGAGTAATGCTGATCAGTTTTTTCCCTGTAGAGCACTTCCTTATTGGCATCCCTTAGGTCAGCGAGAGAAGGAACAATCCTGTGGAGCTGACCGAGGTCAGAAACATTAGTTCTGGGTCTCCTCATTTATAGGAATGGAAGGGATAATGTAGCATTTATAATAATTTTCGATAATTGCTCAGGATGAAATCTGCTGTGTAAAGCTTGAGTCATTTGGCTTCCTTTGCAGAAGAATGAAAGGACTTATGGAAATTAAATTCACCTGTATCTACAAAGCAGTTGAAGTAGGTCAGAAGGCTGCATTATAGACCACATGTGGGACAGTTATTACAATCTCAGAGAGCAGCCACACACCTTGGCACACTTATGCAATGTGTTGGGGGCCACAGAATTCTTCCTATTAGAACTGACAAACTCCCAGTCACTGTCACTGCCAACTTCTGTGCCAAGTTATGGCAGTCAGAACTGGGACTCCCTTCTGTAAATGGAAGAGGAGGGGTGAAAGACAGGGCACCCAACATCCGCACCCACTGCTACAGCCACAGCGAGGTCTTACATGAGGGTAGTTTTGTGTTGGCTGTTGGCCCAAGGGTGAATTTCACTTTTAAAAATTGTGTGTAACCCCGTCTTTCCTCCCTGGGTTACTTGGGAGCAGGCTACACTCACCTGGGTGCCTGATGTTTTTAACATAAAAGGAGATCCTGAGTACCCCAGTGGTGATGTTGGATAGTGGGGATCCCCTATCCACTCCCTTGCTGCAGTCCTTTTTGTCTAAAGGAATATACAATGGTGGTGCCTCCACCTGGTTGGTCCCTATACACACTTAATTGTATGCTTGGGAGTCTCCAGGATTAAATTTATTCCAGTAATAATCTGGCTCTAACTCCAAAACAACAATTATAAATAGTACATATCTAAACTGATTACATTAAAATTAACACACCTTAATTTAAAGAAACAGGATTTAACTGACTAAAAGTGAATACAAAGAATTAGCAAGGTGCACAGGAAACTTATCAAACTGGCATTTACACTGCTACCGTTTATCCCACCTCAGAGTGTGTCCTCCTCTGGATCTGAGTCCCAGACGCTTGTGTGGGTGCGCTTGAAGGTAAGCAGCTGGAGTGGAAACAGCACTGTGCACAGGTTCGGTGTGTGTCTGTTCAAGCTAAGCCAGCCAGTCCAGGCAAGGCAGTCCAGCAGCTCTGGTTCACTGAGGCAGTTCACTCTGGCTCTCTGGCCCCAGAGTCAGTCTGTTTTCTGCACTCTGTCCCATGAAGCACTGTCCCAACAGTCACAAGTACTCACAGTATCTTCTATGCAGGGTTATGCAGGCCTTTCTTAGCCACAGGCACAGTCAAAGTCTCTCCCTTCCAGGGACAAATACACCCACAGCCCCTGAAGCAGCCTGAAAGATCCAAGCCCCAGCAAGCTCTCAGCAGCAGACTCTAGCTTCCAACAGCAGCTCCTGGCCTGGAAAAGGCTCCACAATCTGGCTCCTCTCTCCAAAATGGAGCCCTTCCTAACTCTCTGCCCTGCCTGGAAGACAGCAACAACTTTTCCCTCCTTTTTCCCCAGGGTTCATGGGAGTTGTAGTCTCTAGGGCTAGATTGTGGCGCAAAAGATCCTCCCAGTAAAAGTCAGGGGACTACATTTGTTATTTTGAGGAACAAGTGAGCAGGGCCCTGACAGTGGGTTTAGTTTGCCCAAGTGCTTTAGGAGGAAGATTTTTAGTATTGTACCAGTTATTATTTAAAGCAACATTTTTTAAAACTGTCTAGTTAGCAAAGCACATTAGGAGGGTAAAACCCATTCTAAAGGAAATGCTGGTGGACTCCATTTGGCTCTTCCAGCTAGTCTTGGATGTCTCCAATATTATCTGGCACTTCGCAGCCCTTCTCCAAGAAGACTGGGAAAAGCAGATGCTGTCCTCATTCTTAGTCTCTCACCAGTTTTTGTTACAGGATTTGTGTAAATTTCATGTAAAGTTCTTATCTGCCTTCTAAGCATCCCCCAGAAATATCTGGCTCTGACCTCCCAACTGTTTTGCCCTATTCATGAAAATGCTTACCTGTGGTTCTCTTGCTCACATGGGAGTGATGGAATTTCAAAACTAGATTGTAAAGGCTATTCTCTTTGACTCTGCAGGAATTGTATAGGTGTTTGGAGTCAGAGGTCCAGACTAAACAAGTTAACTTTAGAGCACTAACATCTATCTAGCTTGCTATAGTGCAGTGTTTCTCAAAGTGGTCCGTGAAAGCACTTTGAGAGACATGTTAACAAGCTGCGTCGGTTTGTTTCCCATAGCTCCCCTTGGCTGCAAATGGTGAACCGGAGCCAACAGGCGTCACGAGGCTCCGTGGTGCAGCTCTGGTAAGTAAACAGGCACGGACAGTTAGCACGTTTCTCAAAGAGGTTTCACGGACCACTTTGAGAAACACTGCGGTATATTTTTATGGTGATGAAGGACCATGGGCCCAAAATGAGGAATGAGCAGGTGGCATTCTGTCCCGAAAGGGAAAAGGAAAATTGGGAACAAGATTGCTGGAGTGACAGGAAGAGTTGTGGGATGGGGTAACCTACACGCACAGGAATGAAAGGGGTTAAGGCAGGGGTTTACAAGCTTTGAGCCATGGCTCATTAGGATAAGCTGCTGACAGGGCCATGAGATGCTTTGTTTACCCGAGGGGCAACCCTTACAGCTTCCAGTGGTTGCAGTTCACCATTCCCAGCCAATGGGAGTCCTATGGGGCTGTGCCCGTGGACACACAGGTCAACGGTGTCTTGCGGCCCACCAGCAGCTTACCCTGGTGAGCCATGACCCAAAGCTTGAAAAATCCTGGGTTAAGGGAGCCAGGCAAGACAATCAACTTCACAGACTGCACCTGGAGGAAGAGCCAGGTGCAGGGAACTAATTGGAAACATGTTAAGCTGCTCAGGAAGAAATGGGGCCTGTATAACACCAGGTACCTAGCAACAGACACAGACTGTGGGAAAAACAGTCACTTTCTGGGAAGGAGGAGATTTTGGGGGCTAGTATGCTTACAGAGAGAAAGGGAATGAGGTCTGCTAGGAAGCAGGCCAGCGAAGGAGCAGTGAGGGTTCAAAAGGGGATAGCCCAGAACTGCTGAATGGAGCGTCCTGGACTGGAACCAGGAGTAGAGGGCGGGTCTGGGTTCTTCCACCAGCCTCTGAGGGAGTGGCATGGAGGCAGTGGAAGGAAGACTTCCTGGAACTTCTAGTAAGAAAGGGATTTGCTACCCTGGAAGGGAGAAACACTGACTCATAGGGTATGTCTAGACTACATGGCTCCATCGATGGAGCCATGTAGATTTGTTTGTTTGACAAAGGGAAATGAAGCCATGATTTAAATAATCGTGGCTTCATTTAAATTTAAATGGCTGCCCCACTCTGCTGATCAGCTGTTTGTCGGCAGATCGGGGCAGTCTGGACGCTCCCCTGCCAACATGAAAGCCCTTTATCGACCTCCCCGGTAAACCTCATCCTACGAGGCATAACGGGGAGGTCGATAAAGGGCTTTCAGGTCAGCGCGGGAGCGTCCAGACTAGTGCGCTGGGCCGACAAACAGCTGATCAACTGTTTGTGGGCTCAGCGCGGCAGCCATTTAAATTTAAATGAAGCCACAATTATTTAAATTGCGGCTTCATTTCCCTTTGCCGCTCAGCCTAATGTACATGACTCCATCGATGGAGTCATGTAGTTTAGACACACCCATAGAATCCTAGGGTTGAAGAGACCTCAGGAGTTTGAATCCAAATTTGACTGGGGAGGGGGTGGAGGGAAGGTATTTCAAAATAAAGTTCTAGTATAGACCAGCCTCAGTGATTCAGCCAGAGCACTGAGCCACAAAAAAGGAACACTGCAATTTCTGGGGCTGAAAAAGAGTGATGATGTGCAAACTACAGATGGGGGCACCAACCTGAAGAGCTAATTGCTGGAGTGGCCAGGAGGTGCCAGATCAGCAGTGAGTGGTGTACCCCATGACAGGGATGAAGAATAAGGTTTGGGTGGAGGAGAGGCAGGAACTTTATAAGAGAGAAGTGATTTGATTGGAAAAAAGCATGGAATGAGTGAAAGGAAAATAGCAAATCCCTTAATTTGTTTGTTTGGACTTTGGCAAATCAGAGAGTAAGAAAGGGAATGGAAGAAAGAAGGGATGAAAATATTATTGTAAGTATAAAGGAAAATAAATGAATGATGGAATGAAACTGAAACTAAAACGGGAAAAGGTCAGAGAATCCCAATAGCATATTGTAAGTTTGTTTTTCCCACCTTCCTTTTTATAAAAAGATGAAGGAAAATCTATGGAGGAAAAGATTAAAAAGAGAAGAGATGACTCTTGCAAGTTTTGAGCAATTTAGTTATTTTGATTATTATAATTTACTAAATTAGGTGCCAATTTATGCACTTGGAATAAGGTGATCATACATTTTCTAGAGACTTTTTTCACATGGTCACATGAGGAACGTCCCTTTTGGACTCCAAAGTGTCCTCTTATCATACAGAAAATACAAGTATTTCTCACTGTGAACATACAGTATTATGTTGAACCCTGAACATAGGGCAATGGGGTGTTTCCATAATTTTTTCCCAGGGTTTTAGCACAATAAATTCTATTGTGCAGTATAATTGCACATAATTGCAGCTTGTATTTCAAAGAGATCATAATGATGCCTGTTATTAAGTTATCGTATAATAGCCTCCCTTTGTTGCTACTGTAAAGAGTTGGCAACAAATTATATGCACAACCCTGAGTAGCATTCCAAGAGGATTATAAGCTTTTGATTATATGCTTGTAAAAGTCAGCAAGAAAAGTTAGATGCACTTTACATTCCCCACTGGTTCTCTCCAGGAAAAGATTTCATGTGAATAGGTTGCATCAAAGGCAAATACAGTAAGCAGTAGCAGACCTGAAGTTGTCTCAGCAGCATCTTCACCACCATTGTGTGGCATGACTGCGAAGAGGCTGAATCCTAAAGACATCATTAACTGCATGGGGCTTGCCTAAGGATCAAAGCTGGATGCAACACATAGTACAATGAGATCCTGGTCCATGCCTAGGCCATCTAGGCTGTACCATAATAAACAACAATTAAAATACAGGATGTAGGTATTGTGCCCACAGCAAATGGAGGAGGTAGTTAGTGAATTTCTTTTCAGGGAAGTTTTAGAGGGAGAGGAAGATCCTGGCCCTCATCTGGGAAGCAGGACTTCATAGAAGTGTTTGGACTATGGATAGAACCTCTTTTTTCAAGGCTTCCAGGGAGACATGCACTCTACCTGGACCAAGAGGACATCTGCCTCCAGAACCTACGAATGATTGGTGTCCCTCAAGAGACTTTGTACTTAGTCTATGGGCACTTGGTCGGTTACTGCAGCATGCTCTGGAGGACCAGTTTGGGCTGTGAGTTAACCTCTCAAAGGGTTCTGGAATATAACCCTGCCTAATATTTATACAGTTTATAATCGCATGTTTTGTCCCACCAGCTACTTCCATAGCTGAAGGGCAAGAGGGCATTGCAGTGGCTCTGCAAGTTCATATTCTACTGACAATCCACATGGGAATAAGAAAAGATACTCACCCCTATATATCAAAAGCTTCAGGGGGTAGCCGAGTTAGTCTGTACAGAAAAAAACAACAAATGGTCTGGTAGCACTTTAAAGACTAAGAAAACATGTAGATGGTATCATGAGCTTGCGTGGGCACAGCCCACTTCTTCAGATGACCGGAGTTTTGAGTTTTGGATGTGCAGACCCAAAATAAATGTGGGGGGGAAGAGAGGAGCAGAGGGTATAGAAAATCAGGAAGGTAGAGGGAATCAGTAAGTCTCTGAAGATTGGGTAGTTAAAACGAAGCAGATAAGAATCAAAGTCAATTGATAGTATCCTTCCTGACTTCCCCTATTTATTTTGGGTCTGCACATCCCAAACTCAAAACTCCGGTCATCTGAAGAAGTGGGTTGTGCCCACGCAAGCTCATGATACCATCTACATGTTTTGTTAGTCTTTAAAGTGCTACCAGACCATTTGTTGGTTTTTTTCTATACAGGCAGTCCCCGAGTTACGCGGATCCGACTTATGTCGGATCCGCAGTTACGAACGGGGCCCGTCTCCAGCAGACCAGGGAGAGGAAGCAAAGCGGCGGAGCACGCGGGCAGTGGACAGCCCAGACGCGTCTGGGCTGTCCGCTGTCCGCGTGCTCCACCGCTTTGCTCCCTGTCCCCCTGGTCTGCAGACCAGGGAGACGGGGAGCAAAGCAGAGCAAAGCCGCGGAGCCCGAGGGCAGCAGGACAGCCACGGCGCGTCTGGGCTGTCCCGCTGCCACCGTGCTCCGTGGCTTTGCTCCGGACGCCTGTGGTACAGCAGCTGGGGCGCTGCCGGTTGATCGTGTAGCGCCGCTCTGGGCGCTACTGGACCAACCCGACAGCACCCCAGCGGCTCTGCCCCAGGCGTCCTGATTCAGCCACTGCTGGTCAGTTTCAGCAGCGGCTGAATCAGGACGCCTGGGGCAGAGCAGCTTGGGTGCTGCTGGGTTGGTCCAGAAGCGGCGGCGCTACTGGACCAACCCAGCAGCACCCCAGCTGCTCTGCCCCAGGCATCCCCAAGTCAGCCGCTGCTGAAACTGACCAGTGGCTGACTACAGGAAGCTCCTGCCCCCGGGCTTCCTGGAATCAGCAGCTGATCAGTTTCAGCAGCAGCTGACTTGGGGATGCCTGGGGTTCTTAAGTTGAATCTGTATGTAAGTCAGAACTGGCGTCCAGATTCAGCCGCTGTTGAAACTGATCAGTTTCAGCAGCGGCTGAATCTGGACGCCAGTTCCGACTTACATACAGATTCAACTTAAGAACAAACCTACAGTCCCTATCTTGTACGCAACCCGGGGACTGCCTGTATATCAAATTAGTGTAAGGGCCATGGAGTAATTGTTGGGGGGATTTTGTGTGGTGAAATATTGTACTTGGCAATGAATTTGGATACTGCTAATGTTTGTTTGGTTATTGTTTCATTTGTACTGTTCACACTTCGATTAATGGTAGTTGGCCCTCTAAGAAGAGACGGGCAGGCCAAGTGTGTGTCTGGCACTCAGAGGGTCAGGTGGGAGATTTTGTCTCTGTGGCCAGAGAGTGGAAGACTCTATCTGGGTAAGTTCCAAAAAGATCAGAATTTTATTTTATAAACATATCTTTCTAGCAAGCAGCTTCATTTTCTGTACTGTGCATTAGCACTTACTTGGGGGACTGGATGCATCAGGATGTTGCTAATGAGCTACAGAGCCTTTCATCTTTCCAGTTGTCTATCTGAATCCAGAGCAGCTCAGCAGAGATGAAAAGTTGCTCCAGTCGAGATGAGGCATGGTAACTGACTATCTAGGGGTATGGCTACACTGCCACCCTAGTTCAAATTAGGGTGGCTAATGTAGGCATTCGAACTTGCACACGAAGCCGGGGATTTAAATATCCCAGGCTTCATTTGCATGTTACCAGACGCTGCCATTTTTAAATGCCCTGTAGTCTGGACTAACTGTCCGTGGCTATATGCGGCATGGACTAGGTAGTTCGAATTAAAGCTCCTAATTCGAACTACCTGTTATTCCTCCTGCAAGGAGGTTTAATGGTAGTTCAAATTAGGAGCTTTAATTCAAACGACCTAGTCCATGACACATGTAGCCGTGGGCAGTTAGTCCGGACTATGGGGCATTTAAAAATGGCGGCGCTCGGGAACATGCAAATGAATCTCGGGATATTTAAATCCTGGGCTTCATTTGCAAGTTCGAATGCCTACATTAGCCACCCTACTTCGAACTAGGGTGGCTAGTGTAGACATACCCTAGGAGGTTAATGGGTCTCAATTCCAGAGCACATGTTGCAAACACCCACTATACTTAGGTTGGACGTTCCCGCTGTGCTGGACATGATACTGACCCATTTCAGTTGGGTACTCTGTCTCGCAAAAGCTCCCACATAGGGACCAAAATTGCTTGACTCACTATACATTTGTGAGAGTTGGCAGCTCAGCAGTTGTCACACAAATATTGGGAATAGGCATGAGCAGGGTGAATTAAAAAAATCAGAAGACACTCGACTCCCACGCCTGATATAATTGTTCTTGATTTCTTTTTCAGGTGAGGGTGGTGAGTTGGATTTCTGATTTTTCAACTTTTTGGACTGTTTATTTGGAGTTACTACATGAGCTAAAGCAGATGGTTCTTTAAAGTTTCCTGGGAGGGTGTTAGGTCAGACTAGTACCATTATTTTACCTTGATAGTACACAGTAACTTTGTCTGAAACTCCCATGCATACCTCTCTCCCAAGTGTAAATATAGCTATACTGCAGCTGTCTTCTGCAAAAGCTTATGCAAATGAAGTGTGGAGTAGAATATCGCCACGCTTCACTTGCATAATTAATTAGCAGCCATTTTTACGCAAAACCCCTTTCTTGTGCAAGAGCCTTTCTTCCTGAAAAAATGAGGAAGAACAGCTCTTGAGCAAGAGGGGGTTTTGAGCAAGAGGGGGTTTTGCGCAAAAAGGAGCCGTCTACACAGCTCCTTTTTGCGCAAAAGCTTCTTGTGCAAAAATAGGTGCTAATTAATTTTTGCTGCTAATTAGGAATGGCACCTGCACAAACATTTAAAATGCGGCCCTTAAGACTAATCCATTTTGTGTGCTCATGTACTACTACAATCAGGGCTTAACTTCAGCCAGATGTCCAGAGAAGAGCTCCAGTAAATATTTCCAATTCTACTGGAGTTTTCATAGTCTGTTGGGGATGGGGAGAGGTATGAGAGTCTGTTGAAAATACTCTAAGAATGTAAGTCCTGACTAAAATAATCTCATTACAATTTGCTACATCGCTAACATCATAAGTGTAGACACCTCTAGTCTGGCTATACGGGCTACATTTTCTATTATCTAAACGGTGGTGTTCTTCAGCATATGTCCATTGCCTCATTTCATTTCTTTGCACCTCAAGCTGCGATCTCACCCTGTTTCAGCTTGGTCAGAGGCTAGCACACGTGCAAAGGATATTTTACAGCAGGCATTCTAATTCTGCCTTTTTAGCAGACTTAAGAAAGAATCTTAATATTGCATTTCTGAAAATATTGGCCCAAATTAATCTCTGGAGTTGACCTGTACCAGTGATGAAATAGGCCCACCTATATTTTCCTGCCACTTCAGTTTTGAATTATTCAGACAGACTCTGAATCCAGCTATATTGGTGAGTTGTTAAAGGGGACTCTCAGAATGTGCTTTAACTTTCAAGTATATTGCACTTAAAATACAAATAATTCATCTGTCATAACTTTTCCTTGCCCACTTACTAAGTATTGTTTAATGGAGATTGCCTTATTTAATTTAATTTATCTCCTAAAACTGGGAGGGACCTTGAAAGGTCATCGAGTCCAGTCCCCTGCCTTTGCAGCAGAACCAAATACCATCCCTGACAAATTTTTGCCCCAAATGGCCCCCACAAGGATTGAACTCACAACCCTGGGTTTAGCAGGCCAATGCTCAAAACACTGAGCTATCCCTCCCTTCGAATAAGTGCTTTATCCTATGCAGCTAGGGCTTGCAAGTTTTGGCTGTGGTATCACAAATCAAGTACTGTTACTTCTCAGCAGGATCATTTTCTTGGTGACACACTGTGAACCTCTAAGGCTGTGGTCACCAACCCATCAATTGTGATCAACTGGTTGATCGTGAGAGCTCAACCGGTCAATCGTGAGGCATTCGGGGGGCCTCCCCATTTTCCCCCACTCCCAATAAGCTCTACTACCTACCTCCAGTGACAATGGAGGTAGTGCCAAGGTGGATGGAAGTCCTGCAGCTGCGTGCCACTTCTGGGGGTTCTGGAAGTGTGCTGGCTGCTCCCCTCCCCCAGGTCTGTGGTGTGCCAGGAACTTGTGGGGTGTGGGGGGAGTCCCCAGAGGAGGTGTGTGCCGGGCCTTCCCTCTTCTGTGGGAGGGAGGAGTCGGGTCCGGAGGAGTCATGCGCCGGGGCTTCCCTGCTCTGTGGGAGGGGGAAGTCGTCTCCGGAGGAGGTGCACGCTGGGGCTTCCCTCCTCTGCGGGAGGGAGGGGGGAGGAGGGAGGACTCCTGGGAGGAGGCAAGTGTGGGGGACTCCCTGTCCCCTGCCTCCAGCCCCTCTCCCCTGTTCCCCATTGGCACCCTGCCCCCACCCAGCACCCTTCCCCCTGACCCAATAGCACCCTTCC
The DNA here is from genome assembly GCF_049634645.1 of Pelodiscus sinensis. NCBI lineage: Eukaryota > Metazoa > Chordata > Testudines > Trionychidae > Pelodiscus > Pelodiscus sinensis. The sequence goes on from NC_134723.1 coordinate 17,514,589, forward strand.
CCAGTACCATGTCCCCTGCTCCCACCAGCATAGTTGGGGCCACATTAGTGAGGCTTGGTGGGGTTTTGGAGGAATTATTTTTTTGCATCTCACTTGTGTGGCCCCCAACTGACTTTTCTGTGGGTCAGTGACCCCTGACTCAAAACAGGTTCCCCGCCCTTCTCATAAATAAAGACAATGCAGAAACTTTTTGTTTGACATAGTATTTTATTTAAAAATGAAGCCTGGCCAACAAACTCCCGATTCAGGCCAAGCCCCCATCTAGCCACAGCATCATAACACTCCTGCACGCACACACACACACACAGACCCTAGATCTGAGCCTATTGTACACTGGACCCCCCTGCCCAGAGCCCCTCCCATACTCCTGTCTCAACCCAGTGAAGATAATGGAAGCAACTCTGTAAGGGCCCAGTGTTTGGCTAACCACTAACAGGGTGACAATGACTCATTTTAAGCTCTCACCCTAACAAACTGTCACAGAGGGAATATAGATGAAATGTTCTATAGCTACATGGGGAGCCATAGAATGATATTAAAGTGACTGGCATGGAGACCGGAGAGATGCTGGGACTGTGGCAGTGTCCAATCATTAGAGTTTTGCCAAAGGTGTCAACTTGAGTGCCCTAATAGGCTGTGGTTGCATTTAATCTCACAGGGTATGTTTACACTACAGCGTTATTTCAAAATATCTTATTTTGTCTACACACAAAATGCATTTTGAAATAGCGCACCCACACTGAGTGGACGCTGAATCGCATTTAAGGCCAGACGAAACCAGGTCCATCAAGGCACCAGGTCAGGAATTACTTTGTGTGGCCACTACCTGAGGCTAGCTGAAGCCTGTGCTTAAAGAGACCGCCCCCCCCCCCCCCCTTGGACAGCCGGTTCTTAGCTTTCCCTGCTTGCTTACTTCAACAAGTGACAGCAAAGCATTTTATCCCTGCATGCTCTGGTTGCCCTCACTTGGGACACCACAGCACTCTGCAATATGGAGCCAGAGCTGCTCCTGGGCACTCTGGTGCTTCTCTTGGACACGTTGCTGTAAGCCTGGCTGCACTTTCTGCAGGCTGCCGTCTGGGAGCTCCATCGGGGGGCTGTCAGTATCCAGGAGACCCTGCAGGAGAACTTCCACCTTGAGGAGCATTAAGAGCCTCCTTGGTCTGCCCCACTGGGGGCTTGTGCCTCACGTCCATTCCTCTCTCACGTCCTTCCACTTACCCTTCCCTAACCCTGCTTCCTGATGTTAAATAAAATACACGTATTTTCATGAACACAAACTTTCTTTATTTAACAAAACGGGGAGGGGGGAATGAAACTCTGGTGAGACTGGGGAAAGGAGATGGGAGAGGGGTGGAAGAACCTGGGAGGAGGAAACTGGAAGGGGGAACCAAGGGGAAGAAGGGGGAGGGGAAGTTCAGGGCTCAGGGTTGGGGGTCTCACCAGACCAACTTGATTTTCATGCAAACCTGCTCCTGGGTTCGCATGCGGCCTTTGGTGGCCGGGTTGGCAGCTATCCTGCCATAGGCGGCTGCGCTTCTCCAACTAGTGCAGAGATCATGGATGTTGGGGGCATCCCCACCAAATCTGAATAAGGTCCATGATCTCCACCCTGGACCAGGAAAGTTCCCACCTTCTCCAGCCTCTGTCAGGCTCCTGGAAGCTGGCAGACTGCTCCTGGGGCACAGTGGAGGGTTGGATACCAGTGGCTTGCTGGCTCATGTTTTGGGGCCACTGGGTCAGGGGCAGTGACTGCTGGCTCTGGGCTGGCAGGCTTGGAGCTGGCACAGACACTGTGGCCAGAGTCTACCCCTTTAAGGGCTTCTGGGAAGGGGGAGGGAGAGAAGTGTTCTTGGTTGAGGTTGGAGTGGCCACCAAGGCACTCTGGGAAGGCTGGTGGCCCCCTATTTCGAAATAAGTATCTACACAGCACTTATTTCGAAATAGCTATTTTGAATTTGGTGTTATTCCTCATGGAATGAAGTTTACCAAATTCGAAATAAGCCCTCTGCTATTGATTGATACATTGAGACAGTTGCTGTAGCGCACCTGTCAGGGATAAAGCACCAGGTTTTCAAAAGAACTCCTCTACCTAAGGCACTGAAATAAATGACTGGATTTTCAAAGAGGCTCTTCATTGTTACTATTTATTGTTAACTCTGCCCAAAGCTGCTTTAGGTACTTTGCAGAATGAATGAATTCATGCCCTCTGCCCAACCACCCATTATGTTACCTGGAGAGGGGGGAAGAGGAAGAGGCATGGCTACCTTGCAGGTCTACTCCCCAAAAGGTGTTTCAGTGGTGTTGGGGGTCCACTGGGAAGGTGTAAATGTCAGGAGAATTGCTAGGCCTCAGTATAGTTGATGCGATCTGGCGTGTTTGCCAATCTGTACTGGGAGCTTGCCCATCCTGTCAGGCAATGCCTGTCTCTAGGAAACCTGATTGCAAATCTTACTTACGAAGGGGAAGAGAGTCATCGTGGTAAAATTGGTGGTGGTGTTGTGACATTGCAAAATTGACTTTAGGGGATGGCTCAGTATACCAAGACAGGTCCTGAGGACTCCCTGGGTACATCTAGACTACGTTCTTCTTTTGAAAGGAGATATGCAAATTTGGCACTAATTTGCATATCATCTTCTGATTGCTTTTTGAAAGCTTTTTTTTTTTAAGTGAAAGCAGTTTAGAAGGTTTTTTTTTTTTTAAAGAACCCTGTGCACCTCACTTTTAAGGAAAAAGGGTTCTTTTTTTAAAAAAAAGGTGGTTCTTTTGAAACCCTCCCCATCTAAACTGCTTTCACTTTTGAAAAAACTGCTTTTGAAAAAGTGATTGAAAGGAGATATGCAAATTAGCACCAAATTTGCATATCTCCTTTTGAAAGAAGAACATAGTCTAGATGTACCCTCTCAGTGCCATGTGCAGTCACCCACGCAATGCTTACTAGTAACAGCTCAGTCACATGCGAGGCTTCTCATTCATGCGCGCACACTTTAAAAACAGCAGGAAAGCAGAATAAGGGATCCACTGAAGGTAGGGAAGCAGGGTGGGTTCTGGTGTGGCCTAGGGGATACGTCATTTGCCTGGGGAGCACAGGACTGGGGGCAGTTGGTATGCACAGCAATGGCTCTGTGTGCTGCACCTCATCTACGGGCCCCAACCCCACAGCTTCTATTGGACACAGTTCTCCTTTATTGATCAACTAGCCAATTAGCTCGTCATAAGGCAGGATTTTCAGGTCTCTCCTCCATGTCAGTCTTCTCTCCTGAGCCTCTGGTCTCTCTCTCTCCTCCTCCTACTGCCTCCCCCTCACCCACCTCTACTACATCTCCTACCTCTCTCTCTGTCTCTCTCTTTCTCTTCTCCTGCCTCTCACTCAGGGGACTGCGGAGCCCAAATGGCCTTTTGGGCTCTGCGCTCCCCGTGCTGCATGGGAAGCGTGGAGCGCAAATGGTCGCTTGTGCCACTGGCTCCCACGTAGCGTCCCAGCTGAGTGGTGCAGAAGTCAGCTGAGTGCCATGGCGGGAGGCAAAGGGGGGCAGGGCGGTGACATTCGTGGCCAGGAGGCAGGGCCTGGAGCTGCTGTCAGGCTGCACATCACCGCCTCGCCCCCTTCCCTTCCCACTGTGGCGCTAGGCTGACTTCTGCACCGCTCAGCCGGGCCCCCACAGTGGAGCAAGCAGCTGTTTGGGCCCCACACTCCCCATGCAGCATGGTCCAGCATTTCAGCAACAGCTGAGGGAACAGCCAGCATTTCAGCGTTACAGACTCACAGACATTGGGCTTCTATATATATGATGGGAGCTGCAAGAGTGGTGTCCGCAGGCACACTCACTACACTGCCAATCAGTGTGAACTGCAGTAGATAGTAATTACTCTTGTGTGTAAGCTATTTAAAAAATCACCAAGCTGTACCTAAGCCCCCCTGTTGACACTCAGATTTTGTATAAAACCAATATATCCAATATCTCCAGATGCACTTAGTGGAGAAAGAAAGAAAACTAGGTCTTAACAACATAGCACAGCTGTTAACATCTACTTGGACTTTGCAAACCTTAATTAATTAATACTTCCACAGCACCAGTGAGACGGGTACTTACAATTATCCTGATTTAACAGATGGATGAAGTGGGAAACAGATATTAACTTGTGTGCCCCTTGATTTTTGCACAGGTGGTGTATGATTAGTGGAACTTTTACTGACAATAAGGCTTTGAAAAGAACCAACAAATTAAAAAGAACAGGCTGGTTCAGGCAAGAAGGTGTGGAAGAGGGGAGGGGAGAGGAGATTCTCCTAGCACTCCACAGAAGCAATAGTTTGTGAAGCAAAATGATCTATTAAATATATTGATGATAAATGCTTGGATGTTTTTGTACTGCTGTTGAAGTACCCTTTGTACAATGCCAGTGCTAAATTAACTCAGGCATTTAATTGTCTATGGCTATCAGTTACATGGTACTGCATCCATCTTGGTGTTACCAACCTTAAATAATATTTTCAAAGTACCCAGATATAGAGCACAGAGAGCTGGCTTAGCTGGAGGATTGATGACTTACTCTATCTGACATCCTGGAAGGAGGCAAATAGGCTCCCTGCTTCTGAAATACCCATTTTTTCTGGAATGTGGGCAGCCAGTGCACTCATTTCTGCTCTGGACAGTAGTAGGGCAGGAGCAACTCCTGTGCCTTAAGCTGCTACATCCAGCCCTGGGTCAATCTGTGAGGTCAATAACTGCCCTATCTGGTAACTAAAGTTTCTGCTTTATCCTGACAGGAAGTTTTTTCCTAATGTACAACCTAAATATCCCTTGCTGGAAGGTGCAAGTGTTAAAACAAGTGTTAAAAATGAAGGTTTTTTTTTTACTTACTGCTCACACCTGTATAATTAAAGTAAGAAAAACAAGAAATGGAGTATGTGGAGGTGGTCAGCCGGACAGAGTGCAGTGGCACCATGTCAGTCTCAAAGCCCCTTCAGTCTTGAGAGAGAACTGAAGAACTGTGGTAGGCCTTGGAAGTGTAGATAAGCAGGGCACATAAACTCAGGCTCCAAGCCATCATCCATTGAACTCTTCCAGCATATTAGATAATCAGACATATTATCATTGGCCTCGCTTAGCAGGTGCATCTCAGTATGTTGCCTTCTGATGTGGTAGTTCTGCTCTCGTTTTCTACATTCAAACATTTTCTTTTGACGATGGGTAAGTGGGGACATCAGCAGATGTATTTATCAACTGACTACTGGGGAGTTCAGTTAAATATTTATAATGGCTGTTTAAGGAGAATAATATACATGTAGTTTAATGGGAAAGTGCATAACAGTTGATTTACTGTAAAAGTATCCCTGAGGCCTTGCTTTTGAGGTGGCTCATTTGTATAATGTTGATGTGTCTTTTTCAGAACACTTTTTATTCAATTTGATATTTTGAAGTTACTGATGAAAAATAATATTTTGGGGGGATCTAGTAAGTGGCTCTGTTGAGATTTAAACAATCGTTTCTTTATAATTGAGGCAAAAGCTTAATATGTGTGAGACTTATAATGTCTTTAACTATTCACTACCATGCTGTGAAGGGCTTGGGTTTGTGTGTGATGGGATAGTTGAGTTCATTGCTGTCACTTATAAAACTTAACAATATTTAAAATGAAGGTTTTTTTGTGTTTGGAATATATTAGTTCTGGCTCCCTGATTTGCCAGACTAACCCAAATGGTTAAGAAACAATTCTGGCTTTATTTCTCTAAGGAAGCGGCTGCAGTTTTGCTTTTATGATGATAATAAAAGATGATGTTTTTTACAATCAAAACAGTGGTTTGTTTTTCGGTGTCTGTGGCCTTTTCCTCACACTAGGTAGGTCTACACTAAGGGATAAGTTTGAATTAAAATACAAACTCCAGCTACATTAATTGCATAACTTAAGTCGAAGTATCTTAAATGTTGGCACTGTCCACTGCAGGAGGTCAGTGAGCACACACTCTCCCTTTGACTTCCCTTACTCCTTATATGCATAGCTGGGAGATCCCTCTCAGTTCGAATTAGCATGTCTTTACTAGACTCACTAATTCGAATCTCAGAATCTCGAACACGGCAGCTTTGACCTTCACTATAATGTAGTCATGGCCACTTTGAGCAGTGCACACTGCTCCTTCCTGAGACTTTACTGGTCCAGAATCCTCCCTCGTGCGTGCTAGTGCTTCTGGAACACAAACTGTATGCCTTGCTGCTGAGATGCGTGCCAGGGAGTGCAATGTTTCTCCATCGTGCCTCATGGCAGAAAGGGAGGAGAGGAATCTGCTATGCTTTTTATCTGCAAAGCCACGCTAGTGAGTGTGGTAAGTTCCAGAGTGCTGTCCATGTTTAAATAAGCAAGTTACAGGGTGACTGTAAGTTGCCAAGCAAGTTGCTGCACCTTGCTCAGTGATGTCATCTTGTTAAATACTGAAGTTGAATACTGCTTTTGGCTGTGGTGTGCCACCTGCACTGCCTGATTTTCAGTACTCAAGATCAATAGGATGAGATGCTTTGAAGACTGAAGGGCAAAGGCTGATGTTCAAATATTAAATAACTTCTGAAAACTTGGGTCCAGATTCTGTCTCCGTCCAAAGCTCAACTTGATGCAGGAGACTGGGATACTGTCAGACCACCAATTACAATTGCCTGAATTTCAAGGCTGCACTTAAAGGAACAATCTAGCCCTAAATCTTTAAGAGAATTTTAGAATATTCAGGGTGTCTGTGTGAATGATGATCCATGCCTGCTTTTCTGTGGCACTGTTTGGGGAGGGAAACTGTAACCTTCTCCAAGAGTTACAGACCTTCTAAATGAAGCTGGTAATTATCCCTGGTATGGTCTCCATTGAAGATCTTGATTTTTCTCTCTTCAAAGTGACCATCTACAAGTATCATCTTTGTTCCTCCCTCTATGGTCCTCCCCTTGGCTATACGTAACAAACTGATGCCACATATACAACTTGAACAAACTCTTATTTCCACTGATATCATTGAACTCCCATTAACATACAGGAGAAAATGTAAAAGTCTAAACATGTAACATCCTTACTTCCTATCCGGAAAGTCCTTACTGTACACCAGAAACAGAACGGGGTGCACTAAAGAATGACATCCCTGCTCTCATGTATGCGGTATTACAGCCATGTTTGTCTCAGTATATTAGACACACAAAGTGGGTGACATAATATTTTTTTATTGGATCAACTTCCATTGGTGAAAGAGACAGGCTTTCGAGCTCACAGAGAGCTCTTCAGAAGATCTCATCATTTAAAACCACAAGCTACATGGACACATTTAACAAACTTTTGTACATAATAGATTTTCTGCTCCAAGAGAGACCATCCCAATTCCATACTCTGTTCTGAATCTAAAAGAGCAAGCACCAGCTGTTCAAATTCAGCAAGTACCACAATGGCCTGCTGCATCGGAAGCCTTTCGGAAGCCCTGCTCCAGAGCACTACATCAGAATGGAGCCATTGTCTCTTGTATTCTGCCTCGCCAGTACTGAGGAAGTAGATAATAAAGCTGACTCACAGTACAAGAAAAACTCCCGCATGAATCTGCTAAGGCATTGAAACAGACTACCCTGCACTTTGTAAAATGTACCTCTAATCTAGTCTTTTCATCTCCCAGCTTGTCCTTCCCATCTCATTTTCATGTTTTCTTATGTTTATTTCCATCCTTTGTAGAATATGTTTTGTAGCAATTTTCATCTGTTTATATTCTTTCTGCATTGCAGTTGCATCTGCAGATGTTCAGACAGTGACTTACTTGTGTTACATTGTACGGTGCAGAGGGGAAAACCTTCTTGGACACACCTACATCTCTGAGGGCTAGATCCTGTCACCCTTTCTTATATTGAGTAGTAACTTCCTCCAGGAGCTGTTCCCATGGATTTAATTGTTAATATTTACTGAATCAAGTACTACTCTGTGGCTGTGTCTACACTGCACACAGGGGCAGCAGGTTTGTATAATTTTTGGTGGTGCCCCATTAGCTAAACCCCTTGACCCCTGTTAACCATGCCCCGGACCCCCGTTAGCCACGCCCCCTAGCCCCCATTAACCAGGCCTCTGGAGGCAACACGCTTGGAGCAAGATGAACACATGGCCATCAGTAAAAGGTGTCATGTCACCCCTCTAGAAGGACTTTTCCCACCATCCTCCTACTAACAGGGATTAGTTTGGCTCCCACCAAACTCCCCTCATGCAACTGTCCTGCAATTGCATTAACCCAATGTGTGTGACATTAACTCGGGGGCAGAGAGGCTGGGGGAAGTGTTCCCTCTAAGTCTATGTCTACACTCGTGGCTTCTTGCGCAAGTACAGCCGTTCTTGTGCAAGAGCCCGCAGAGCATCCACACTGCCCACCTGCTCTTGTGGAAGGAAATTTATAGTACGGCTTGGTAAGAGAGGGTGTCTTGCGCAAGAGCTATGCCCTTTTCTAACAGGTGTAAGCTCTCTTGTGTAAGAGGGCAGTGTAGTTGCTCGGCAGGGATTTCTTGCACAAGAAACCCCTATGGCTAAAATGGCCATCGGTGCTTTCTTGCGCAAGAGAGCATCCACACTGCCATAGATACAGCTCGCACATGGTAGTGTGGACATATTCTTGCGCAAGAATCCTTGTACAAGATGTTCTTATGCAAGAAGCTGCCAGTGTAGACGTAGCCTAAGAGTTTCCTCCCATGAGCAGAATGAATTTTGTGTTGCGCACCAGAACTGAGTTCATGTGGCTTGTTTGGATATGCCACTGTGGCACCCAAGTTATTAATAAATATTTTATAAACCTCTACCTTTTCCCTCTGCTGCCATGTCTCCTCCCCTTGCTCCATCAGCTCCCCTGGTACCTGCTGCCCTCCCAACTCATCACTCTTCTATGCTGTCCTGACTCCTGCCCTTCTCACTGCCCTCAGCCCTCCTGTGACCTGCCCCTCCTCCACCAGCCCTTCTCTGCCCCCTGTGCCCACTCCTTCAGTAGCCCCATTCTGATCATGTGAGCTACCCCTCCTTTTCCCCTCTTCTAACCCCTCCCTCTACACACCTGACCTGCCTCTCTCCTCTGGTGCTGGTCCCTCCCCTGCAGGTGTCTGCCCGTCTGCTTCAGGCCTCAACCCCCTGCACCTTCCATTAGCCCTGCACCCTACTGGTGCCTCCCCCTTCCCTTACTGTCCCTGCCCCCTTTGCCCTCTTTTTCCCTGATGCCCACCCCCTCACCACCCTCTGCCTCCATTCCCCTCATGCCCCTCTGTGCCCTCACACATGACTTGCTCCATCCCCACCTTACTCATGCCCACCCCTTCTTTCAAGCCTTCCCCCAGCACCTCCCTCTCTCCCCTCTAGCCCCCAATGCCCTTACCTTCTCCTCTCCCAGCATCACCCTGTCCCCCCTCCCACTAACACCTCCCCTCCTGCCCTTTTCCTCATTGTCTTCACTTGGCCCCCTGGCATTTGTCTCTTCTCCACCCTGTCCCTTGGGGCCTTCCCCCTTCTTCCCCCTCTCCCACTCCGCACAAGCCCCTTCCTCTCCCACCCCTTCCCCTATTTTTCCCCCTCCGCATAAGCCCTTTGTCTTCCACCCCTTCCCTATAGTTTTCCCCCTTCCCCTCCCCTTCCGTACCCTCCCTTCTGTCTTCCACTTTGCGGGGCCGGAGTCTGCGCTCAGTCCCCAGAAGTCCCTGGGCTCTGAACCCGGAGCTAGGCCGTGTGGTGCAATTCTGTGCTGAGCAGTTTTAAAGTCCCAGGCCGTCACGTCACATCACGTCTGGGCATCTTCCCGCTCACCTGTAAATGCCACGCATGGCAGCAGCAGCAGCCGGCAGCACGCGCCGGCAAGGGGAAGCCGGACTGAGAGCTGTGCATGGGAGGGACGGTCTGAAGCTGGGGGTCCACTCTGGGGCTGGGGTAGGAGGATGCACGGGGGGGGGGGGGGCAGCATGTGGGGGCCAGGGCCCTCTCCAGGCAGGGCTGGGGGAGAGACCCAGCTCCAAATATTGGTGGAGCAGGGTTCTCGGCTCTGAATATTGCTGGAGCATGGGCACCATGAGCCCCTATAACTCACCGCCCATGACTCCACAGTTATTTTGGAATAAACTATGGCAGAATAGTTATTTTGAAATAGCTTATTTCAAAATAGCATGTCTACACTGCAGGGAAGCCTCAAAATTAGTCTGAGGCAGACTCCCCTAATGTAGTGGTGTAAAGTGCTATCTCAATTTAGACCCCCAAGAGGAATAACTTAGGGTATGTCTACACTACCACCCTAGTTTGAACTAGGGTGGTAATGTAGGCAACCGGAGTTGCAAATGAAGCCCGGGATTTGAATTTCCCGGGCTTCATTTACATCTCGCCGGGCGCCGCCATTTTTAAATGTCCGCTAGTGCGGACTCTGTGCCACACGGCTACATGCGTCATGGACTAGGTAGTTTGGACTAGGCTTCTTATTCCGAACTACCGTTACTCCTCGTGAAAGCCTAGTCCGAACTACCTAGTCCGTGCCGCGTGTAGCCGCGCGGCATGGAGTCCGCACTAGCAGACTTTTAAAAATGGCAGCGCCCGGCGAGATGCAAATGAAGCCCGGGAAATTCAAATCCCGGGCTTCATTTGCAACTCCGGTTGCCTACATTACCACCCTAGTTCGAAATAGCAGCAGTGGAGTGTCTACACACCTTATTTTGAAATAACAATTTCAGAATAGGCATTATTTTTCGTAGAATGAGATTCACAGAAGTCGGAATAAGCCGTCGGTTATTTCAAAATTATTTTGAAATAACAGAAATGCTGTGTAGATGCTTGCATAGTTATTTTGGAATAACAGCTGTTATTCAGAAATAACTTTGCTGTGTAGACACATCCTGTATGAATAAGTAACACTACCCGTGTCTTCTTTTAAATTTGCATTCCATGACATGACGTATCTTATTAAATTGGAGCTGAATGCATGTTCCAACATGCACGGTTTGAGAAAAGAATACTTATGAGCTATTGGAAAGCAATCCAGTATTGTGGTATCTCAAGCAGGCCATTGGAAGGCACCAAAAAAACTTATTTAGTGGTGCACTGATTTCATATTCTGATACCCTGTATTCTGGCTCATTAAATTAGCTTGTCTATATATTTGCATGTAACAGAATATGGAGTTACTTTTAATTCCTTCTGTTGTTAAATATGATTCCGAAATAAAGGGTTGTGTGTGTTGCTATATGTCTGACCTCTTTCCTTATCCAGAGCAGGCCATCTTCTTTCATTGCCTTCCATCACTGTGTCTCAGGTCTTACCAAGAGGTCAGTATGTAGCAGTTTCTTTGGGCTTTGGTTCATTGTCACTCTTGAGGTACGTCTACACAGCAGGGCTAAAGCTAAAATAGACTACGCAACTTGAGCTATGTCAATTGTGTAGCTTAAGTTGAAATAGCTTAATTCGGCTTTTGGTGCTGTCTACACAGCAGGAAGTCAAAGGAAGAACACTCTTCCTTCAACTTCCCTTGCTCCTCGTAAAATGAGGGTTATAGGAGTCGGAGTAAGAAGTCCTCCAGCTTGACATTATTTCTCAATAAAGGCTTGCAGTGTAGATACACACTATGTTATTTCAGAATAACGTCAATGACTCTGAAATAGTACTGCTGTGTAGACATACCATTGGGCTGGTGGCCGCTATGTGATAGAGACACCTGTCCACTGGGACCTGAACTGGTGCCACTTGGAGAAGGTTTTACATGATAGTCAAATGCCCAAAATATGAATATCTTGCTTTTTATCTCATGCTCCGTCAACTCATCATTGGGTATTTCCCCAGCATCTTTCATGTTACAGTTCCCCATGGGCTGACACATCTTTCCAGTGGGAGTAGCACTGGAGTAGGCACAATACACAATGCTGTATAGTTCTCCTTCCCAAGGCTCTTATTCATTCTTAGCAGGCTCTGAAAGACTTGTTGAAGAAGCTAAGACAGGGTTTTAATTGCTGGGACTCTAGCATAAAAGTACCTCAGATTTTATTTCTTTTGAGTGTCATTCAAAAATAAACCTGAAGTTAATCCTTATTTTTGAGCTCCAACTCAAACTAACCTCTTTCCTCAGTGGAAATGTTGGATAAGTGGGGAATGAGTGTGATTCCAGAAGGGAATTAGAACAAGGCCCTTCCGCTTTTTCGTACCTGGATAGGATAATCAGAACCTCATTCGCTTTCCTCCCCTAAACTCTGAGTGCTGTGGGGGTGGAGGTGGGGGTGGGGGTAGGGGAGAAAGAAGCAAGGTCTGTCTGGTCTACTTGATCCTTCAATCTACACCAGCCTAATAAACAAACACCAACCAGACCGGAAGGTTCTTTTGAGATGCTGATTTTCACTGGAGGCTCTTCCTTCAGGGGGCAGAGAACACAACAGCTAGGCTATGTCACACTTGTGCCACACTCGTGGCTTCTTGCGCAAGAACATCTTGCACAAGGATTCTTGTGAAAGAAGTATGGCATAAGAAAACGTCCACACTGCCCTGTGCGAGCTGTGCTTTTGCACAACAGCTCTCTTGTGCAAGAAAGCTCTGGTGGCCATTTTAGCCATAGGGCTTTTTTGCACAAGAAATCCTTGCTGAGCGTCCACACTGCCTGCTTGCGCAAGAGCTCCTGCGCAAGAGGGCTTACACCTGTTGAAAAAGAGTGTAGCTCTTGCGCAAGAAGACCTCTCTTACCACACCGTCCTGTAAATTTCCTTGAGCAAGAGTGGGCGGGCAGTGTGGACGCGCTGCAGGTTCTTGTGCAAGAACGGCCATTCTTGTGCAAGTAGCCGCGAGTGTAGACATAGCCCTACTGTTTTGTCCTACTAATTCAAAAGCTGAAAGGCTTTAACTTAAATTTGTTCAACATTTGCAGGGGCAGTGGGAGGCATGTTCATGGATCTGAGCTAAGCATAAGGAAAGAACTTGTGCCTGTGCATCCCAGTACAGAGAAATGCATCAAAGAAAAGGACTGGATCTCTTTGATTTTTAGCACAGTTCAGTGCAGTATTGAACACAGTGCATGGTAAACCCGAAGCCCCTCAATGTAAAAGCACTGGGATCCAGAGTGGGATGTTTTTTGTTTTTTCTAATGTTTGGGAATTTGTTTCTTATAGGGAACGGGGTGGGGACCACAGTCCTGGCTGCGGCTGGATAGTGTGTGTGCAGGTTCAGTGCAAGCTTCCCACTCTGCTGCTCTGGTACTGCCTCCTTCTTCTGCCCCCAAGAGGCACTCACCAATTGCCCAGAAATGGCCCCAGCACAAACTGAAGATGATGACTGGCATTAGGATGTAGGAAGCAGTATCCTGAAGCTTCCCTGTCCTCGTCTCAGAGGGTATGTCTACACTACAGCACTAATTCAAACTAACTTAGTTCGAATTAGTTAATTCGAACTAAGATAATTCGAACTAGCGCATCCAGACTTAAAAACTAGTTCGAATTAGCGTTTTGCTAATTCGAACTAGCATGTCCACACTGAGTGGACCCTGAACCGGGGTTAAGGATGGCTGGAAGCAGTGCCGGCAGGGCATCAGATTAGGACTTAGAGTGTGGAGCTGCTGCCTCAGGCTAGCCGAGGGCTGTGCTTAAAGGGACCCGACCCCCACCCCGGACAGACGATTCTCAGGGATTCCCCGCTTGCAAAGCAGTCCTGGCTTGGAGTGCCCTGAGTGCCCACACTCGGCACATCACAGCACTCGGCCATCAGACCGGCTGCACTTGCCGCAGGCTGTCATCCGGGGGGGTGGGGTCAATCAAGAGGCTTCAGGAGAGTTTCCACCCCGAGGAGCCCGCAGAGCCAGCCCAGTCCTCCCCATCGGGGGCTCGTACCCCATTCCTCCCTCACCTCCTTCCACTTACCCCTCCCTAGCCCCCCTTCCTGATGTTCAAAATAAAGGACACGTGTATTCAAAAATAGAAACTCTCTTTATTGAACAAAACTCGGGGAGACTGGGAAAAGAAGGTGGGAGAGGGGATGAGAGAGGGTGGGAGAGGGGAGGGCAACTAAAATGATCAGGGGTTTGGAACAGGTACCATATGAAGAGAGGCTAAAGAGACTGGGACTTCTCAGCTTAGAAAAGAGGAGACTGAGGGGGGATATGATAGCGGTCTATAAAAGCACGAGTGGTGTGGAGAGGGTGCATAAAGAAAAGTTCTTCATTAGTTCCCATAATAGAAGGACTAGAGGACACCAAATGAAATGAATGGGTAGCAGGCTTCAAACTAACAACAGAAAGTTCTTCTTCGCAAAGCAAATAGTCAACCTGTGGAACTCCTTGCTGCAGGAGGCTGTGAAGGCTAGAACTAGAACAGAGTTTAAAGAGAAGTCATGGAGGTTGGATTCATGGAGTGCTATTAGCCAGGGGGTAGAAATGGTGTCCCTGGCCTCTGTTTGTGGAAGGCTAGAGATGGATGGCACGAGACAAATGGCTTGGTCATTGTCTTCGGTCCAATCCCTCCAGGGTATCTAGTGTTGGCCGCTGTCGGCAGACAGGCTACTGGGCTAGATGGACCTTTGGTCTGACCCAGTACGGCCATTCTAAGCTCAGGGCTCAGTGTCGGGGGTCTCAGTGGACCCCCTTGATTTTCATGCACACCTGCTCCTGGGTGGCCAGGCTGGCAGCTCTCCTGCCCTAGCCGGCCACTTTCCTGTGCCTAGTGCGGAGGTCGTGGATGAGGTCCACGATGTCTGCACTAGACCAGGCGGGCGCCCGCCTCTTGCGGATCTGGGCAGGCTCCCAGGAGCCGCCAGCCTGGTCCCGGGAAGAGGCAGAGGGCTGGGTGGCAGCGAGTGGCTGGCTCAAGCCATGCCAGTTGCAGGGTCTGCTGGCTGGGTGCTGGCAGGCTTGCACCTGGCACGGGCACCGTAGCCAGCCCGTGCCCCTTTAAGGGCTCCGAGGCCAGGAGGGGGGCAGAAGAGTTTCCCTGGTGGTGCCCAGAGTGGCCACCAGGGAAAGCTGGGGAGGGCTAGCCTCCCACTAGTTCGAATTAAGTGGCTATACAGCCCTTAGTTAACTCGAACTAGGCATTAGTCCTCGTAGAATGAGGTTTACCTAGTTCGAATTAAGCGCACCGCTAGTTCGAATTAAGCGCTCCGCTAGTTCGAATTAAGTTTGAACTAGCGGTTTGCATGTGTAGCACCTATCAAAGTTAATTCGAACTAATGTCTGTTAGTTCGAATTAACTTTGTAGTGTAGACATACCCAGAGAGACACAGGCAAAAGGGAGGCTTCTCGCTCCCTGCCTGCTTAGCAGAGCTCCAGAAATATCGGGTCTGGGAGAGGTGAGGGAAGGGGGACAGTGCCTGCTTAGATGACCTGCACTTCTGGCAGGGGTTCCCATAGTAACTGGATTTTTAGTGTCTGGTCACCACTGTTAACTGGAGCAACCTGATGCATGCAGTGTGTTCCTGCAGCCTGGGGAGACGCGCCTGAAGCAATGGAAGCAACAGGCTGCCAGTGGACTCTCTCAAAGCAGCCCCCTGTGGCTTAGCCTTTCCTGCCAACAGGAGTGCTCCAGGCTCCAACGGGGCTACAGAACAAGCTCCCTACCCCTCTGTCACCCTCACCTGGATAAGCAGTAGGGCCTAAATAAGAAGGGAGCTTAAGGCTGTAGCCTTTTCAGCCTAATGGTTAATCCAGCCCTGCTAGTAGCTGATTTCACGAGCATGATGATAGTTTGTTGTATTACAAATGTTTTCCCTGTAATGCTTTACCCTAAGTACATGTATTGTGCTTCGTGAAAGTTGGCCAGGCCCTGGTTAGCTGTCATTGTCCCCGAGTGATAGCAGAAGTGAAGGCACTGAACTAAAATTAGACCTGCTGGGATAAATACAGTGAACTGCATGGGATAGGAGCCCCAGAATTCGCAGCTTGAGCCTGAGATGCCTGAGTTCTAAAGGGATGCCTTTGAAGAAGGCTATGAAAGGGGAAGAGGCATAGGTGCTGACTTTCTAATGTGTCAGAGAGCGGCTTCTCCCAGCTATACTCCCAGCCTTGCCTCTATTCCACACTGTCCCCCGAGGCTCCACCCCTGTCCTGCTCCCACCCTTACTACCCCTCCCCCAGCCTCCTACATGCCACAGAACAGCTGATCACAGTGGGCAGAAGGCCCTGAGGGAAGAGGGAGGTGCTGGGCAGGAAGCATTGGAGGAAGGGGAGGTGTTGGTAGGGTGGATGCCAATGAGTGCTAAGCACCCACCATTTTTTCCATGGGTACTCCAGCCCTGGAGTTCCCAGAGTCATCACCTATGGCCAGAGGTGCAGTTAACCCCAAGGCTGTGACAATGGTCATACCAGACGAGCCTGGGGCCCTCCAAGTGGTGTCCCCTCCTGTGTCTCAGGCCATGTGTGTGGTCTGGAGTCCAGATCCAGCCAGGATTGTGCTCAGTGCTTTGGAGTAGGGGTTCAGTTCCTGTTCCACCCCAGCACACTGCAAGGGCTGAATGTATCCTTGGTTCCCTGCCAATCACAATGTTTCCTCATATTAATTTTCCTGAATGGCGGTGTTAATTGTCAGACTCCTGCTATTCAAGTACAAGGCTCATGTAATTGATTTTAACATTAATTCCCTTCTCTATCAAATATGAAGAGAACAGATTAGAGATCTTCTCATACAGCTGTATTTTAGGCACATATTGAGTGAGAGCTTACTAGTCCTTTTGATTCTGTCAGTCATAGGTGGATGGTTTCATACGCAAAAATAATTATTAAAAGGTAGTCCTTCATTAATGGAACGTCAGTGATAACCTCACACTTACCATTCAGCTGTCTCTCAAAATAAATATATCCTGTGATATTCCTGCAATAGATCATTTAAAGTACATTCAGGCTTTTTCTGGTTTTAGTCTTATGATTTATTTGACACTTGTCAGACAAGAACTCCCAGTCAAATTAAAATTCCCTCCTTTTGTGAGTCTTTTCATATGCAACATCTGTACTCCTGATTCAAAACCAGAGATGCCTTTTTTTGTGGGTCACTGAGAGCAAGATCAAGTCCATATTTCACATGTACTGAAATAACTAGCGTATCTGTCAAATAGCCATAATAGGAAGACACAATGCTCCTTTTTGATCCAATCCCATCTTGGTCAGCCCACACGAGCTGCAATAGTCAATCATGTTGCTATAAGTTATCAGTGGTGAAAGGACTTGATTTGGATTCTCAGGAGCTTGGAAAATCTCAAGATTTTATAACTGTTATCAATGATGTTAGGGTTTTTTTAAAAATGCATTTTGGCTGAATCCATGGGTGTAATGTGGGAGTTACTGGCTGACTCTGCGGCCTGTGTTATGCAGGTCAGACTAGAACTAGATGATCATAATGGTGCTTTCTGGCCTTGAAATCTATGAAACAGGCTTCCTATAATTTATCCATTGCTTCTACATTAGGGGTGGGCAAGAGGCAGCCAGCGGGCTGGATCTGGTCTGCCACGCCACTGGATCTGGCCCATAGCTGCCTCCCTGGAACACTTAGGCTGGGGTGACCTTCGGAACCTTTTTTGGGTCGGGGGCTGCTGACCCACAGAAAAATCAGTTTGGGGCCACACACAAGTAAGAAGCAAAAAACCCAAACAAAACCAAACCACGTAGCCCCCAGCTGAGAAGAAGAAAGACACTCTCCACATCCCCCTTGCACACCAGAGCTTAGGGGAGCCCAGTCTAGTAGTTTCTGTATGCTCCAGTCCCACAGGGAAGTGGCAGGGGCCTGGAGTGCCAGCATGGGTGGGGGAGCCCTGCTTGGGTAGGGGGAACCCTAAGCCTTGGGGGCTGGAACCAGGCATCCACACCCTAGGCCTTAGGTTCCTCACCCCTGCTTTAGGCAGAGTGGAGCTCGCACTCTGCTCTGGATGCTGGGGAGCAAAGCGGGAGGCTTTGCACATTGCCCCACCCCCAGCAAAACCTCTTAGCTCTCATAGGCCAGTTCTGGGGCTGGGGTGGCCTCTGAAGCCTCTCCCTCTACCCCATGCCCAAAGCAAAGCAATGTAGTGCAGCCAGCCATGAGCCTGGGACTGCTGCAGACAGCCCGCCTCAGGTTCCTGCAGGGCTGCTGTCTGGGAGCCACCTAGGTAAGTGCCCCCCAACCAGAACCTGTCTCTGGCATCCCACCCCCTATTTTCCTCTCAACTACCTGCCCCAGGACAATATCCAAACCCTCTGTACCTCTTTTCCCCCTTCTCCCAGGTTACAACTCCCTCCTAAATGCTGCACCTCTTCCTATGCTCCTCCCCTAGGGCAGAATCCTTTCCTGTACCATACCCACTCCCTGATCTTGCACCCCATTCTGCTGCCCTAGTCACTACCCAAATTCTCTGCACCCCTTTCTCCTAGGTCATAACTCCCTTCTAGACCCTGCACCTCTCCTAGAACCCCTTCCCTAGGCCAGAATCCTTTCCTGCACCCATATTCCCTTCTGGACCCTGAACCTCAAGCTCCTGCTCCAGGTCACAATGCCCTCCTTCACCCAAACTCCTTCTGAGACCCCACACTCCCTCCTGTGCCCCAGCTCCCTACCCCAAGTTCCCTTCTGCACTCAACCTCTGTCCCAGATCCTGCACCCCCTCCATAGAAGTGCAGCCCTTGACCACTTGCCAAAATCTTGATTGGCCTCCCATTGAAAATTATTGCCCACTCTGTTGTACATTGTATATCTTGCCACAATTAATTTTAATTCTGCTATCTCCAATAGTATTCTGAAGAGTTAGCTTCTGAACTATTTACAGGTTGAACCTCTAAAATCCGGGACTCTCTGGTCTGATAACATTTGTGGTCTGGCAGGACCAAGGATATTGCTGCCCAGTTGTAGAAGTGCAACACCAGCTGGGTTTGTGGTGGGGAGCACATCCCCCATGAGGCTGGCACGGTGGGAAGCGCAATCCTGGCAAGGACTGGTGGCAAGGAGCGCAGTCTCAGCCGGGGCTAGAAGCAGCAGAGCCAGCAGCATAGCTCTGCTGGCAAGATGTGGAGCACAGGTCCAGCCATGGCTGGAGGCAGCAGGGCTGGCAGTCAGGGGTGCAGTTCTGGCTGGGGTTGGCAGTGGAGAGCACAGCCCTGGACAGGGCCAGCAGTTAGGCCCGCAGCTTGGGCCAGTGCTGTGGGGCGTGCAGCCCTGGCCAGGGTTGGAGGCAGTGGGGCTGGCCCCTGTCCAGGGCTGGTGCAGTAGGGAACATAGCTCTGACCAGGCTGGAGGCAGAGGCAAGCAGAAGGGAGTGCAGCCCCAGCTGGGAGCAGAGACCTATACCTGGGTGGTGAGCCTTGACCTTCCCTTGTCACACAAGCTCTGTGGTTCAGGACCACTCAGGTCCCTAGGGTGCCGGACAAGGAAGGTTCGACCTGTACCTTGTCTGCAGAAAACTGCATAATATGTTCCAAAATTGAAACCAATCAACTTCCTCCATTTTGGCAAATGGGGAAAAGGGAAAACAGTTTCTTAAAAGCTTAGTCCAGCATTTTCAAATAAAGTTTCCTAAAAAGTAAAGGCCTAATTCAATATTGAAGAGTAGCCTGCTTTTTTTTCTTCTGAGGTGAGGTCAGTGGATGTAGACCGCTTTGATTGACGTGCCTACACTTTATCTACACAAGTCTGAAAATACAGACAGTCCTGTATACCTATTTATTTACAGTTACTCTGTATACTGTGTTGCGAATTGCACCCATATTCAGCAGGTTGCTAGATTCTGTGGCACTCTGATGAAATGAACAAAAATTGTTTACAGCACCATTGAAGTTTAGAAATGGAGGTTTATTATGAATGCAATATGTCTGTGACTGATACAATCCTTCCCAAGAGTAGCCCCCTATGGTTTTTATTTTGATATTACATCTGTAACCCTACTGACAGGTAGTGTCAGCAGCAGCCAGGGCTGGGTTCATTATCTAGGGGTTCCTCTCCATCCATTCAACACCAAACTGGCTTGGGCCCCTCCCTAGTAACCTGGGAAATTCACACAACATGCCTGGGTGCTTCTGACAGGCAATGCTTCCCAACTTGCAAGCACAGAGTCTGTGTGTAGAAAAGAAACCTTTAATAAATGGGGCGGGAAGGAATGTGGCATTCATTTGGGAAAACACCCCAGAGCTCATAACCAAAATTATGAGTAAATGTCCCAGCTCAAGTAGGTTGGGCAATGTCCTTTTCCTCTCAGGTTCTTAAGTCCAGCAATGTAAATGTTCCCTTCACACGTCCAACCCTTCTCTGCATTCCACTCACAGTTGCTACCCTGGGTCAGGGCTGACCCAGAGTTCAGAAGGGCATCTGCAGAGTTCACCTCCCATCCTGAGTTGGATGGGAAGTAGGAGGCATCTTACTCACTCTGCTTGTCCCTCGCCATCCACCTGCTTGTTACTCTCGCACTGCCCTGCTGGTCTTCTTTAGCTCTAGCATTGAAACAGTGGGGAGAAACAGATTGAACCAGTCTTAGAGCATACACCTGGAGGGCATGCAGCCTGCTGATTCACAGTTCTCCCTCCCCAGCTTAATTTGATAGGGCTCTGGAAGACGAGCCTCTGTCTATCCAAGTGTATTTACACTGACAGGGTCTCTCCTTTTAACTGAGTTAAACACAGTCTGATTTTTCTGCATTCCCCAATAACTGTAAGCATTGGTGATCATATCTCACAATTTCTGCATTTAGTATTTACTCAATTTGTGACCCCACAACAGCCAAATTGGTTACAACAAGGAAAAAAACCATTGTAACAGTTGAATATCTAGCATGCCTAAGCAAACTGAGTGAACTGTATTTATATCCACAAGCCCAGAATCTCATTCTTTAAACTGAGAGTTTGAGCCAGGTTAAGCACAGACTTTCTTCTTTTGCATTCTCCCAATAATTACAGATATTGCACTTATTATTAACACAATTTGGCTTCATCTACACTGCAGCGCTATTTCAGGATACCTCCAGTATTCCAAAATACCTATTCCATGTCTTTTGAGCAAACTTGTTATTTTGAAATATAACAGGCTTGCTATTCCAACATCTCTGTAAACCTCATTCCATGAGGAGTATGAGATCTGTCAGAATAGCGATTTATTTTGAAACAAGTACTGTGCAGACAGTGACAAATTTTGAAATAAGCTATTTCAAAATAACGTTGAAATAAGATATTCAGTTTGTGAAGCTCAAATTGTGTATCTTATTTCAACTTACGGTGCAGTGTAGACATTGTGACCCAACATTAGGCAAGTTGATTACAGTGAGCAAAACACCATTGTAACAGCTGAATACCTAACACATTTAAGTGAAGCGGGGAAAACTGTGTTTACATAAACACACCCAGAATTTCTTTCCCATTCTTTCTTTCCCATTTCCATTGGCTGTAATGGAAGCATCGATTCATACCCTACTTACACATGTATTTTATGCTGTGAACGCCTTTTTTGGAGTTGGATATTGGAAAGGTTTTTGAACTGACAAAACCACAACTCTACTGAAGAAGGAACTGGAAGTTTTGGCATATTGCTGAGGTCAGATGGAGCTTGGGTGCTCTGGCATCTGGTGTAGAAAGCAGTTTGGACTAAGCCTGCTATCCAGCTGTTTCTATTATTCATAACTTCCTTCCAACACAGTGAGTAACACAAATAGTTTGTTAAAGATTGAAATAAAAAAATATGGCTGATTTAATCTCTGCAGAATATTACAGAGTAAAGCTTTTTTTGTCTGTCGTGTTAAAAGTTCATATTTACTTCCTGTGAGCACATTGACCTCAATTAACTGTTAAGTCTAAAAACACCTATGAAAGTGAACTGCAAAAGCTGTGGTTGTCATGTGCTGCTAAATCTTTATAGATTCACAAATGCATTCAGCAGCACAGTTTTCTACTTGTCTCCCTCCATCTCTGCCCTGTACACTTTCTGGTCTCTGCTCTGAGCAGAGAGATGGGTGGAAGAAGAAACAATATTGTTTGCCTGCAGACATTATCCCTGCTGAGAAAAGCCTTTTCCCTTACTACTTGCTTTGATTGGATCAGCAGTAACAGGGCCTATCTCAAACCTGGCTTCAGATTGGAGGTTCAAATAGTGCTACTCTCCAAACCTCCACCTACTTGCAGTGCAAAAATCAGATGCTACTCACAATAGAATGAGAAAATGTTTAAAATAGGATTTCATCCCCCTTCACTCTTGGTTTCCCCTTGGAGGAAGAGGGGTATTTGGATTTACCATGGGATACGACTGCATCAATGCACATGCTTAACTTGAGGTTCAAATCACCGAATGGAAACAAGGGTTGCTAAATTGTTTGTTTTGTTCTAAAAGTGTTGAAAACATGAAAAACTAAAATAAGTGTTCAGCCCCATATTGGGGAGATTACTAACCCTAACATTTTTGTGATGAAACTCCCCTCTAATTTTATAATTATGGTGTACCCTCACCCTTTCACCATGGGTTCTGAGACATAACTCCTCAGCCATTTGCCTCTTTGCCCTCATATGAGTTTGCAAGAAAGTGACCCAGGTGGGATTGTTGGTGTCAGAGCTGTCCCATCTATAGGGGTGCCCTATGCTTTACATGTATGGGATGCAGCAGTGGCCTACGGGAGCCTAGAGCCAGCAGCAGGAGATGGGGATGTACTGTGTACTGCAGTCTGCAAGTCCTGGCTCTAGATGTCTGGAGTTGGGGCCTGGGAAGATTCTTTGTGTTAGGGGGCCAGGATTTAATTGCACTGAGAAAAAGGAGCACAGCTGGTTCCTAACTGTGCCAGTTGGGATTGTGTGTCTGGGGACTGTTTGAGCCTTTATTTCCTTGATCAGCCTCCATCACCATTGTGACCCTGTGTGGCTAATGAGGGGGTAGAACTGATCTGGGAGAGAAGACCTTAAAAGCCAAAGGTTAAGCAATCAGGGGACCACAAAGAGAAGAAAGGGGAAGAAGGGAGTCCTAAAACCATCAATATGGTTAGAAAGGGCCACATCACCTGTGCCAACACTACTCTTGTCTCCTCAGCCTGCACCTGGAGCTAGACAGACCTCCAGAGCATGGATCCCTTTACCCCAGTGGTTCTCAAACTTTTTGGCCCATGTACCACGTGCCTCTATTGCAAACCTTTCCGTGGACCACCAATTGCTAATGGAAATTCACTGTTAATTACATAATTATGCCCAAGCAATTTTGCTAGTGCTTCAGCTGGGGAGAATAGTTTAATTAAAACGCTTAATCTGTTTAAAAATTTAAATTTTCTCATATTAGTTTATCCAACTTCATTTTAAATAAAGTAAAATATTAATTTATGTCCAACACAAAAGGGTCCCATGTTTTCTTTCTTTATGGCAGGGGTGGGGAACCTTTTTTGGGTCGGGGGTCACTCCCAAGAGGGAAATTAAGGGTAATAGTGGTTGGGGAGTCTTTTCTGAGGGGGATCTCAATCCGATAAGCATGTCGCCAATGAGCAACACTGTTCTCTGCCTTTCCCAGAACAGGTGAGTCATTTCAACTTTAGTTGTTTGGGGATGTTAGCGTTAATTATTAATCCAAAAACTAAGAGCTTTTTACACTCTACTTCTGAATATTATTTTTTAATTTGTAACAAAATGTTAGGAAAGTGTCAAAGAAGGAAAAGGTGTTGCAAAACCTGCCTATGGAGTGAGGACAGTTAGAAAACATGCAGAGAATGTCAATGTTGTCCAGTATTTACTGCTGTGACTGCATCTGAGATGGGAACCACATCAACCAAGTGAGCAGCACTTCTGGTTTATTTATATTGACCCTCATATTTTATGCAAATGAGGATGCCAATCAAAGGGGGTATGCCTCCAATGATTAGCTGAAAAAGTCATTTAAAGGGAAAACACCAGTAAGGATAATTTGCGGAAGGGCAGAAAGGAAGGCGAGAAACAATTGAAGAGAAAAGTGATGGACCTTAGGCAGCAATGTTTCATCTGAAGAAGTGGGTTGTACCCATGAAAGCTCATGAAACCATCTACAGTTTTTCCTTCTCTAAAGAAGACTATTCGTTGTTTTTTAAGTTTTTCCAGTGACAGACAGAGGCTACGTGTATACTGCTTTCTTCTTGTGCAAAAGCCTATGCAAATGAAGTGTGGATTAGCATATTTCATCGCTTCATTTACATAGTTAAATAGTAGCCATTTTTGCACAAAAACCCCCTCTTGCGCAAGAGCCATTCTTTCTGAAAAAATGAGCCCCCCCTTGCTCAAGAGGGGGCGTTTGCGCCAAAAGGAGCTGTCTACACACCTCTTTTTTGCACAAAAGCCTCTTGCGCAAAAACGGCCCCTAATTAATTATGCAAATGAAGCACAGCAATATGCTAATCCACACTTCATTTGCATAGGCTTTTGCGCAAGAAGGAAGTAGTATAGATGTAGCCTGAGGGTGCATCTAGTCAGCACCCTTCTGTTGGAATAAGCTACGAAATTTGCGCTACACAAATTGCGTAGCTTATTCCAAGTTTAAATCAGAAGAGCTTATTTTGAAATTTGGTGCTGTCTATACAGCGTCAAATTTCAAAAAAAGGCACCATTCCAACAAATCCTTTAACCCTTAAAGATGCGATTTTGCTATTTTGGGGTACTTCCAGTATCCTGAAAGAGCAGCAAAGTCTAGACATACCCTAACACAGCTACCCCGCTGAAATTTAGCCAGCAACGGCATTTCCCCTTTATTTAAGCCATCTCACGTTTTCCTGTAGCACTCTTTGAGGTTGTCAGAACTGATTCAAAGAGGATTGTGCTCTATTATGAAAAAGTTTGTTTGAGAGCAATGTAATACTAGCTTATAATTTATATAGAGTGTTTTCATTTGTAGATCCCACACACAGGTGGGTAAACGTTATTATCCTACATTTCACTAGGGAGTATTCTTAAAATTCAGAGAAACAGTGATATGGGAACAATTTTTACAGTGGGATGTTGAGCAGTACTCGCCCTTACACTGTCTGTGCCCTCCAGGCTGGGGCCACAGCTGGGGTCAGCTGCAGAGGCCCAGCCTGTGTCCAGATGTGGAGCTCAGCAGCCAGGACCTTGGGAAGTGGCCGTGTGGTGGCTAGGACCCTGAGGACAGTAGCCAGGACCCTGGGTGGAAGACAGGGCCGGTGGCTAGAATCTCAGGTGGCAGTGGGGCTCCATGGAGTGGGCTGGTGGTCAGGATCCTGGTGTGGGGCTGTGCAGGGTACAAAGCCTGTGGGTGCTGCAGCACCCTTTGAACCCCTAGTCCCTGTACCTATGTAGATAAATTAAGTAACTTTCCCGATATCACAAGTAAAAGCACTGTCAGAACCAGGGTTGGAGCCTTGGTATGCTGGCTCCTAAGTCTGTTGACTTCACTAGGCCACAGTGCATAGGACATCTAGATCAGTGATACACAAGCAGCTTCCGTGTGAATGGACTGACACTAGGACAAGGCTGATGGATAGCTTTGGCCTCCAAACTACTTCCTAAGCAACCTAATACTCCTCCTGTGTATATCCTTGACAAAGAGCATATGGCAATATGGACTGAATGGTGCTCTGGCAGTGATCTGGATCTATAGGGTAAGGATGGCTAATGCCCCCACATCACTTCCTGTGGCCATGGTAGGGTTACAGGCAATTACCACATAGACCCTGTGTGGATAAATACTCCAGGAAGTACTGCCTTGGAACATGAGTGAGACCTTCTCTTATGGCCTCTGATTGGTCCAGGCACCCTGCTTAAGTCCAGGAGTTCCAGGAAATATCTTTGCAACAAGGTGGATTCCTCTATCAGTCATAATGAGGGATCTACCTCTTGGACTCCTAGCTCCAGCTCCAAACTCTTGTCTCTGGTTCTTAACTCCAGGTCTGACATTTCAAGCTGTTCCTGGTATTTGACACCATTGCTCTGACCACTAGTCATGACTGCCTTCAAGTCATAATGAGTTGTTTTCTGAAAACATATGCTCAGTGTACATTGGCAATCATAAAAGGATATAAATGATATAAACCATTAGGAAAGGGACAGAAAATAAGACAAATATAATCATGTCACTTTATAAATCCATAGTATACCCACAGTTTGAATACTACATGCAGTTCTGGTCATCCTATCTCAAAAGAGAGATACCAGAATTAGAAAAAAGCACAAAGAAGGTCAACAAAAATGACTAGGGGAATATCACAGTTTCCACATGAAAGATTAAAAAGACACGGACTGCAGCAGGGGCCTTCTCCCTCCCCGCAGATCCCCTGGTTGGCAAGGGCCTCTCTGGGGAAGGGTTTGGCGTAAGAGGGCTACTTACCTAGTTTGGTGGCAAGCCAGATGGCGAGCCCCAGCTCTCTTGGTGGTGTGGCTGCCCCCACTGGTCCCTCTGCAGTATAGCTCTTCCCTGAGTTTGCTGCCCCCAGGAATGGATGAACTGGGCAATGAATGTGAATAGAAAGATATTTAGTGCTCATGAAACAATGACTCAGGTTCATCTCTGGTATAACCCAGTTCATTCTAGGCTTGATTTCTACTGCTTATGGCTCACTGTAGACCCAATGAAGCAAAATACTTTAAGCTTGTGAGTCATTCCATTGAAGTTAGTGGGACTGCTTGTGTTTCATATTTAATCATGTGCTTAAAGTGCTTTGCTGGCTCCCTGCCATTGTTAAAATCTTATGGGAAGGAGAAAAAAATCCTTGTCAGGTGCTTAATGTTAAGCACATGCTCAACTACTCTGCCGGGTTGGGGTTCAAATGCACAGCACCTTGCAGGGTTGAAATATTAATCTCTCTGATTCAGTTTCCTTATTTCAGCAACTGACATACTAATATTTTTCAAAGTCTTATCAGGGAACTGGATGCAAAGTTTTGTATAAGGGTAGGAAATAGGAGCACACATGTCTGGAAAGTGCCTAGCACATTGAAAGCACACCTACAGTAGACAAAATGATACCTGTTGCTTTAATCATTACAGCAGAAATATGTATGATCTGATACAAAGATTTACAGACAGAATTAAAGAGAACCTGGGCTTCCATTTCACCTTGAATCTCTGAGCTCATCATCTGAAATTTCTGATAATTACCAGTTATCAAATGAATACCAGTTTGATACTCAACAAGTCTCCTTTAAAAAAACCCATTCTTTTGCAAGGGGAGATGAAACAAATGACTGTGCCTAAATCTGATCTTTTCAATAAAAGCATGTCATGAAATAGGGTAATTTCCCTCCCCGTGATTATATCATTATTGAGAACTATTTTTCAAGGCACATTAATAGCTCTCAGATGGGTTATTATATGAATGTGTTTTATAAATGGACTTTTATTACTCATTACAATTAGTTTGAAGGGATCAGGTTCTTCCTTTCCATGCATTCATGCCTTTACCTTATTTAACATCCATCATAGCCATGCAGAAATATTAGAATATCTGTCAAAAGTTTAAATAGTTCTAATCTTAACTTTTATTGTGCTTTGCTTTTTTTTCTGTTGGTACCAGGGGTGCATCTTACCAAAAGTTTAAGTAGCCCCTTTCAACATATATTAAATATTTATTTATCCTTCATACAAAACATAGGACATTTCTGCACATGTATCACAATGATGCAAAAAATAGAGTTCAAGAAGGTTTCAACTAGCATTGCCAAGACTGGTATTAGAGCATTTTATTTTTCTTATTGGGCTGCTAG
Organism: Pelodiscus sinensis; assembly: GCF_049634645.1. Classification (NCBI taxonomy): domain Eukaryota; kingdom Metazoa; phylum Chordata; order Testudines; family Trionychidae; genus Pelodiscus; species Pelodiscus sinensis. The sequence goes on from NC_134723.1 coordinate 17,542,156, forward strand.
ATTTACAGAACTAAATTCTGCTCTCAGCCGAACTAGTGTAAAATTGACGTAACTGCTTTCAATGGAGCTAATTCCGATTTGCTCAGATGTAAATGAGATTACACACTGATCCATAGCATTCTAGGAACAGAGAGAAGATTTGGCAGAGAGAGTGTGAGGTGGTTAGATTGGGTGAATGAAAGCCAGGACTCTTGATCTGCAGTACTTGCTTGGTAAGTAATTTAACTGAGTCATTGTATCTCAGTTTATCCATCTTTTAAAATGTCTAATACATTGCATATTTTTCCAGAAATGTTTTGACATCAATGGGCTGTGGATCAGGACTTTAATTTAATATTTGTAAACTGCCCTGGCATCTTCTGAAGACAGGCAACGTAGAAATGCCAGGTTATGATTTCATTTTGTGACTTACTATGAACCTACTAAATATCAGGGAAGGCAATACCAGTTTACTCGTGTTACAGAAAACAACAATCATAAACTCTGAGCTTTATCATAACCTACAGAATGAAACACAGAAAATTATCCATGCACCAAAGAAAAAACTGAAGCTCTAACCAGTGTGAGAGATCTTAGACACTGAGGTGCTGCCAAAGTTCTGGCCTGGGACTTGGTGATCTGAAACGCATGACTGTTCATTGTTGTTGTTCTGGGTATTCTTAAATACTTCAGTTGTGATAAGTAACACACAGTTTAAAGAATATTTACAGGAAGAGAGAATTAGCTCCTGTCACATGACATTATGTATGGCACAAAAAAAGTAACAGGAGAAGTCAATAGGCAATGATGTCAGGTGAACTTGGCTGAAATGACATGGATATAATATATTCTGTGGAAAAGGACAATCACTAGCTCTCTCTCTTATACTAGCCTTAAGCCTTAGACCATCAAGACTGAATGAATGTAATCCCTTATAATAGGCTTTGTAGAGGGAGTGTAACCTTTGGGTATGTCTACAGACTAGTCTGGGGGCTGACAGAATTGTTGGGCTCCTGGGCAAGATGAAGGGGGCCTGTCTCTGTGCTCCTGGAAGGGATGGGGCTTCAGGAGGAAGGGGTTAGGCTGGGGGCTAGTCTCCCCTTGCCAACCCTTCAGGGCCACCTGCAGCTCTAGTGGTCTTTTAAAGGGCTGGGGCTCCAGGCAGCCACCACTGCTGCCACAATAGTGGTGGTGGCAGTTGGGATCCCTGGGACCTTTTTAATCACCAGGCCTCAGGGCAGTTGCCTCCTTTCCCTCCACTGTTGTCAGCCTGTCTACATTTAACACGACGGTGGTGCACCTACTGCTGCACCACTGTATGCTTCAGTATAGCTATTACCCATGCCAGCTGGAGGGCATCTCCCATCAGTGTAGACAATCCTCTTCCCAGAAAGGCTGTAGCTACGTCTATAGAAGAATTCTTCCCTTGACCTGGTGCTGTCTACACCCATAGTGAAGTCTGAGGAGCTATATCTCCCAGGGTGTGGATTTTTGACACCGCTGACAGATATAGGTGCACTCTGATGTAAGGTTCTAATTTAGACCAGGCCTCATAAATATGTCTCTCGTCTTTCTCTCTTCCTCTCAGTAGACTAGTATACTTCTCCACTGCTCTTTCGTGCTTCTCTTCAATACAGTCTCTTGGAATAATACAGTTATTTATGACTGGAGGGAATCACTGATGATTTTTTTTCTTAACAGAGTGATTCTGCTTCTGATCTCCAAAAGAATAAGATTCCAAACTGGAAACAATCCCAACAGCCACATCCTTATTTGAGTCTATATTCTGAAAAACAAATAGTCTGGTAGCACTTTAAAGACTAACAAAACATGTAGATGGTATCATGAGCTTTCGAAAGCTCATGATGCCATCTACTTGTTTTGTTAGTCTTTAAAGTGCTACCAGACTATTTGTTGTTTTTTAAGTTTTTCCTGTGACAGACTAACTCGGCTACCCCTCTGAAGCTTATATTTTGAAAGTTAGAGTTTTGCATGATGACATTTGTGCGAATTCTGTTTTTACAGAGATCTGTTTGTTTCAGAATTAGCATTTTGCCACCTTATTTTCAGGTTGCTAACAATAAAATCTTCTTTCTTTAATGTTTCCCAGTTACTGTTATAACAAAGTTCATTTTGCAGTTTCTGTTTAGCAATGAAGTGTACCGCCCATTGTTGGCATGCAGTCTAACCTAGCCGGTATTAGTTAGCCATGTGATGCAGAGTAAACTCTGGGTAAGCCTATTGCTTTGGTCAATATTTGCTCTCGCTCTGGGAGGGAAGATATTAACAGCTCCACTGACGCAAAAGATCCTAACTCTCTCTTCCTTCTTTACAAAGCTGATGTGTGCATTTTGTGTCCCTCTGCCACAAATGTTGCCAGCGGCTGGGGCTGAAGATGAAGGACAGGCTGGAGGAATTGAGGGTCCGAGTTAATGAAGATGAGGACTCTTTGGATATTGATGATACTCTCTCATTTGATAACCCTATTTTCCAGGAGGATGAGACCAATCCCATGAGCAAAATATTCCAGGAAGTGTCAGATCTCTCACTGGCCCTGAATAAACTGGAGGAGTTAGCAGAGACCATTGACAAGAAGCAGCAGCAGGTGCTGTGCTGTACCACTGAGGAGAGCATTTATGAAGAAAAGAAAGAGCTAAGTATCATTAAAGCCTCCTTCACTAGTCAGGCTAAAGTCATCCAGCCTCAGCTCAATGGGATTCAAGACACACTGGCCCGAGATAGCAAACAATGGCTGGCCGGATACCGCATCCACCAGAGCCAGCTCTCCATCCTAATCAGCCAGTACCGAGACATCATCACGCACCATTATGCCAAGGAGATGGAATACGTGGGGAAGTTGAAGGAACAGATTGTGAGGCAAACTGAGCTGGCGGGCTTGAGCCTATGTGAAGAGGACATTAATCAGCTAGTGGAAAGCCACCTGGCACCTCGTATTGTGGGCCAAGACCTGGAAATGCTCAAGGCCAAGCAGCACTTGGCCATGGCCCAGGTACGCCACCAGCAGCTGCTGGACCTAGAAGCCCAGATCAGTGAGCTGCACTCACTGTTCCTGCACTTGGAGGTGCTGGTTTCAGAGTCATACGATGTCATCAACAACATTGAGTACAACATCCTGCATACACTTGATTATGTCTCCCAGTCCAATGAGGAGGTGAAGAAAGCCCTAAAGTACGAGCGCCAGTCGCGGATCTCGGCTATGCTGTCAGCGATGCTGGGCCTTTGTGCATGTTGCGCGTGTTTATCATGTGTAGCTGGCAAAGTGCGGTGACACGGACTCTGCAAAGGAAGGTGATAGCTACCTTCCATGGACCTCAGCAGCAGTCAGGCTATTTGAGGGCAGTGAATGTGGATTACCCCCGTGGACGAGCTCCACTCCCTCACTGGAAGAAAGTGTCCCATGATTTGAATGGATTTGAAAGCAGGTTTTCTTGTGTCTTACATATGAGGAAGGATTTCACTGAGTTTTTTGGTAGGACACTGGCAATCAGTCTCATGTTCCTACTATTATTTTAAGATGGTATGTTCTATCTTTAACAGTGTCCTTAAAATTATTTAATATATATTAATAAAAAAGGCATTTCGTGTTTCTGATCAAATACAACTTTGCATAAAAAAGCTCCTGCTAAAACTTGTGTTGTATCATTGGTCATTATAAAGCAAGCAAACAAACAACAGTTCAGTTTCCCAATTTGATTATAATGCTCCTCCACCAAGGTTTAAAACCTTAATCTACTTGGGCATGTTTTTATTATTTGGATTTTTCATATGGAGTTGACTCAGTGTTTGTTGTGTTTTGTTGTTAAACAAGTGTTTCAGATTTCAAAATGCTTCTAGTCCTGGTGCCCTCCAAGTGCCTGGAAATACCTACAATATGAATGAAGTGTGATGTTTACATAAGCCGTTTTTGTTTCAAACTTCTGTTACAGGACTGGAGGAGTTAGCTTTCCTTCACACAGGTGTGTGTTTGTGTTTGTTCATGTGTTTGAAATGAAGGGATAGAATTAAATGCAATGGAATTTAATCATTTGAAATTCCATTTTACAGTTTTCTGGTGGAGCTTCCATCAGGCATAATTTCAGTCTTGTTCTTTCATTTGATTCAGTTTCTGTTTCCATGGAACTTTCAAGATTAGTGGTAACAAAACCAGCTCTTCTTATATGATCAGTAATTTTGCAGTGGTCCATTTAATATTCAATGGCCATTCAAGCTAACAATATTACAGCTCAAAATTCAAGTTTTATTTATCTATTGGTTCAGTATAGTGCAAAAATAATGCGGGTGAGCACATTGGCAAAAACTTTCAGGGCTGTTTTTTTTCAAGGATCTGATCTAATCGAATCTAGTCTTCTTTGTAAGAATGCTGTTCAGTTGGAGAGAATCAAGCTGGGTGAGGCAATATCTTATACTGGACCAACTTCTGTGGGTGAGAGAGGCAAGCTTTTGAGCTTACACAAGTCTGGGAAAGATTAAAAAACAGCAAATGATCTGGGAAAGGTTCTCTGAGTGTCACAGCTAAACAGAAGGTGAAACAGACTGTTTAGCATAAGTAGTTTTTTCCTGTACTTCCCCCTTATGACTGGATATGTATTAATGGGACATTTTGCATTGTACAGTCCATTGAAATGTTTTAACTACTTATGCTAAACAAGCTGTTCCACCTTCTATGTAGCTGTGACACTCTAGTACATTCCCCAGACTGGAAGAAGAGCTCTCTGATTGATAAACATTACCTTACCCACCTTGGCTCTCTCATGTCCTGGGACCAAGATGGCTACAACAGCACCACATACAGTCTAATGTTATAACATTCTCAGGAAAGTTTTATATGCAAAAATATCACTTTTCAAAGGAACAACTGAATTATGTGATGATCTCTAAAATAAAAATACAAGTTGCCAGAAGCCACATAAGCAAAAGCTGATGTGAACAGTACATGTATTTGAAACTTTAACAGTAGTTTTCCATAAACATTGAGAATCAAGTAATGTAATGGGGATTTGCCATGGACTAGTGACATTTCAATATAATAGGGGTCAGTTTAAGATTCTCAGGAATTTTTGGAGAGAGCATTTATGTATTGAGCATTTTCTTGTGTTGTGCCTAGACTAGCTCTCCCACTCTTGTATTAGCTCTAATAGAAACATTGCTGTAATATTCTTGTGCATGAATAAATTATTTCTTGGAAAGCAGTTACTCCAACATTTATGAAGAGTTGGAACTAATTTGATTGAGATTCGGATTTATGGTGTGTAACCTGGAATTAGATTTTGCTAAATCTATTCATAGAACATTTGCCTTCCAAATAGGTGAGAAATTGTATAACTTTTATCTCTCTACAGCTGTTTGTTATGCTAAAAAACACACTCATTTTATTTGGTCTTCTGAGAAGAACTTCAGTTGAGAGAACAGTTGATTCGCTGCTTTGTTTGCCAGATTAGTTCTTTCAGCTCCCACTGACTTCTTAACAGGGTTGGACACACGTTCAACAAATGCATTTCAGCTTTCGTCTTACAATGTGTTCCTGTCGAGTCTTGAATCTAGTACTTGAACCCAGGAGGTAACTGAGTTGATTGCTTTTGCATTCCTTTTATTAAGTCATGATATGGTTAGCCCTATATTGGGTCTATTTATGATGGAGCAAGGAAAGGAGGGAAGAAAGAGCATGGCTGATATTATTCAATAGGGATGGAAGGTCATTTTATTAATCTCTCTGTCTTTTGCTGTGTGGCTCTGTTTAGATTGTTATGAGTGTCCAGCCAATTGATTCAATATCTCTCTACCCCATTCCATTGCCAAATACTTATCACTGTTAAATTTTTTTTGCCCATTTCACAGTGGAGATCAGTTGGACTCAGGGCAGATTTTCCAGTTTCACTGTTGTGCTGTCAGAGCAGGAAGAGGACAGTGTGTTAACTTTTTTGATTGTTTTATCTAATGTCACAAATTGAGGGTTTTTTTCCTTTTAGTGTATTAACAGAGATGGTCCATTCAGCTACATGGCATATGGATCCAACCTGGAAGGTAGTGGGGAGTGCTTGGGCCCATTTCAGTGAACTTCGGTAATGAAGGCAAGTTGTAAAATAATGGCCTCAGAGTTGTAATCCGCAGAGTGACTTTTAAAAAGGGGGTTCTGTATCTGTTGTCTATTGGTGACTCCAAAACAAATGTGTTCAACTTACAATCACAAGGATTAAAAAACAAAAAAACTTTTTGCCTAGGAAACACACCCTGGAACTTGAAATCAAACTGGGTTCTTTCTGGCTTGTGAATTTTTACCAGAAATAAGATATTCCACAGTTAGAATTTGACAAAAGAGTTCTGTTACTGATGTGAGTCCAACTAGGATCTAAAGTGTTCTCCCACAGCTGTGTTGGCTCTAGTATCCCCAGATTTAACAGACCCCCCACCAACCCACAATAAAGGAAGCAAACAAAATCCAACAGCATCTGCATCCAACAAAACTTTTCTTTGTAACTAAATTTATGTATGTGTTTAATTTTATGTATGTGAGTAGACCCATACAGAGAACAGTTTTGGTACCATTGACTTTTGCAGTATGTTACTGAGTTTCTTTCTCATTGTTCTCCCAAAATGTTAATGTGCTCTATAATACGTCTTGTACATTCCAAAGATGACTGTTGGAACAGTGAGTTACTACCTCTTTGTGCTTCTCTAATGACAGATAACTTGCTGCAATGTATACCGGCCAGATTCTGCCCACATCGCAACCTGGCGTGCCACTCAGGTGAAAGAACTGTATGAGGCTAACTTAAGCTGCTCCCCTGCTCTGTAAACTCACAGCATAAGGGGCATGTTGGAAGCAGAGTTGTGTGTGGATCAAGGATGAAAGGGAGCATGGTCATAATACACAATGTTGTAGTAGTTCTGGGCTGCAGACCACCCTATAGGCAACCTAGGCAAATCTGCCATAAGTTAAAGTAGGTCCCAGGGCTGCTCTTCCTTACACAAAGAGCCATTTTTGTCCCTGCAGCAACCCCAAATCCAGGGAGTACATAGAAGGCATAAACCACCCCACCCTTTCTGTGTTACCTCTCTGAGGAGACTCAGAAAAGTTGCTAGCCCTGTGAGTCTGTTTGAGATGGCTTCTGTTTTTGCTATTTGTGCTGCACCGTTTTTCCTTTTTTCTAATTTTTTTCTATGCTGCAGATATTCTCTGGCAATGAAATGAGACCTGGAGTAATGTGAAAAAGCAAATTTCATTTTAGTTCCATGTCTGCTGGATGAGATGAAGACAGGAATAACAGTTGGGGTTTGTCAATAAATGTTATCAATAAATGTTCTCTCTTTCCATTTTCATTTCCTTTTCTATTTGTCCAGCCTGTTCCAAGGGGATTTCCTAAAGAAGAAATCAAACAAAAAGTAACAAACAGACATCAAATGTTTATTTACATTTAAAATGTCATCGAACAACATTAAGGGCTGTTATATTTGATCATTTCATCCCTTTCTGCCTTTCAACAACAGCACTATTTATACACCGCTCATTGAAATGGCTGATGTCTCCAGAGACTTTATAATTTCAAAGCCATGGACAGCAAGGAAATAGTATCTATCAGCAGTGTCTGTTTTAAATATTTCTGAATTTAAATCAGCTAAAGAAAGCAATCTCATGTCAGAGCACAGACCAATGCCACAAGGCAATCAAGACTAGCAAGTAATAAGGATCATATCTCACACCAAGGGAGTAAGTACAGTGAGTGTACATTGGATTGATGGACTATGTAAAATGGACTGTACCAAGAGATTAAAGGGCAGCAATTACTTTTTATTCTCCACTCTCTTGGCAAAGGGAAGAATGGTTGTACATTTGAAAAGGAGCTGGCACATATTGAGAGAGGAGTGGGACAGGAGCCCCCTTAATTGTGACCAATGGACAGGAGCCCCTTAAACTGTAAGTATTGCTACACTCTTTCCTCTGCACACCTGTCCTATCAGATAATTGAAGTGAGAATCACTGTGTCCCTGGGGAGAGTGGGAAATATCTCTCTGACTAGAGTGATTGTTGCATATACAGAGTTGTCAGACTACACAATATTTATAGAATTGGGGCAGACTCTCTGAAGAGACTGAGTTGTTGCAAAACTGAGTATCCCGGGACCTAATTTTTAGGTACCTGTGAAAATCACAGAAATGACAAATACAATGCATAAAATCTGAGGGAGCTGCCTAAGCTCCTATATAATGTGCAGTGATAGCAGTGGCGGATATAGGGCAGGGTGAGCGGGGCGGCTGCCCCGGGCCCCGCACTTCAATACGCCCTGCGCACGCGCTATTACCTGTCGGCTGAGGCCATGGCGCATGCACAAAATTATGCTGCCCTGGGCCCCACGCTTCAATAGGCCCCATGCTCTGGGCCCCGCAAACCTCTCCTCAGCCCCTGGGTATGTCTAGACTACATGGCTCCGTCAACGGAGCCATGTAGATTTGTTTTTTTGGCAAAGGCAAATGAAGCCGCGATTTAAATGATCGCAGCTTCATTTACATTTACATGGCTGCCGCGCGGAGCCAACAAACAGCTGATCAGCTGTTTGTCGGCTCGCGCGCTAGTCTGGACGTTCCCCCTGTCGACATCAAAGCCCTTTGTCAGCAGCCCCGGTAAACCTCATCCCACGAGGAATAACGGGGCTGCCGACAAAGGGTTTGATGTCGGCAGGGGAGCGTCCAGACTAGCGCGCGAGCTGACAAACAGCTGATCAGCTGTTTGTCGGCTCAGCGCGGCAGCCATGTAAATGTAAATGAAGCCGCGATCATTTAAATCGCGGCTTCATTTGCCTTTGCCTATGTGTCTAATCTACATGCCTCTGCCGACAGAGGCATGTAGTCTAGACACAGCCCCTGAGTGGTAGACACCAAAGAATGCTCAAAAGCCAGCAAGTTAGGGCTGCTACTCACCTAAGATGGTGAGAGGAATGTGTGCTAATCCCCATTCCTCTCTCAGAGACAGGCATCTAAATCTAGGCTGTGGGGAGATATCTGCTTGTGATCCACGAATGGGGACAACCCCCTGGAGTCAGGTGACTTAGGTGTCTAAGCTGTTTCTTGTGGGAATGAGAGAGGCACCTGACTTATTTTACACTGTTGGAGGCCCTCGTGGCCCCTGGGTCCTTGTGGGGCGGTGAACCCTCCCCGCAGAGGTGGGGAGCACCCCGCCCTGGATTTAATCTAGCCCTGCTTCAGTGGTAGCAACAGCCTCGCCTGGATGAGGGGGCCTTTCACCAGCGTCCAGGTGGATTGCTACTTGTCGGGTGCTCGAATCTTTTGGCAAGACCCCGCTCTTTTACCCACGGGGCTCAGTCCTTGCATTGCCGGGTATCTTCCCTCACCAGCCTCTCTCCGTCCGGGGTTGACCGGGTGGTTGGTTTCACCCCTTCAGCCCCTCCCTCTCTCTCGCTCTCTGTCTACGTGCGTGTTTTGGGTGGCGATGGTGGGGTAGGGGGACCCGGACCCACCCACTCTACCAAGTCCCGGCCCAGGGCCCTCAGGTCAGGAGCTGGTGGCTCTTCTGGTCTAGTGGGGATAGCACTCATAGTCAGTTGACCGTCCCAGGAATCGCTTGCTCTCCTGCCCTGGGCCACTTCCTACCCCATTAGAGGCTGTATCTCCTCCTCCACACCACGGCACTGACCTCGCGTCCTACCACCTCAAGGCGTTTTCCCTCCTTGAGGTGTCGCTGTCCCACTATCCTCCAGGCTCCCACGCTGTTTCCATCCTTAGAGGCCTTTGGGTCTCCATCTCTGTCTCTCGTGGGTGAACCCCTCTTCTCCAGGGGGGCTAGCCCCCTTTCTGAGGCTTGTTCATCTGGTTGCTCTCTGGGCTGTCGCTCCTTCTCTGCTCCCAGCGCCCTGGGTAGCTTGGGGGTTAATCCTCACCCTTGCAACTCTGAAGGGGGTTCTCCTCGTCTGGTGTTCCCCGCCATCTCTGGCCTCCGCTGGTCGTCTGCCACTCCTGGGCTCTCCCGGCAGTCCACCGCCTTGGGGCTCTACCGGCTGCCCGCTGCCTCCGGGCTCTCCCAGCAGTCTGCCCCTACCTTTCCCTGCCAGCCGCCTGTTGCCTCCAGGCTGACGCCAGCCACATCTCCTGCACTTGCTGTTCTCCCCCTCCCCCCCAGAGCATGACGGCATGGTCTTTAAATGTCCTGTGCGGCTACCTGAGCATGCGCTGCAGCACCTTAGTGCACTACATCAGTCACCCCTGAGTGCAGCAGCTCTCGCTAGGAGGGGCGGGGTGAGGTTACCCCGTCACACACACAAAACTGTTGGAAGATAAGGGGGGCAGACCACTATAGTCCAGTGGTTAGAGGACTCGTCTTGGAGGTGGGAGACACAGGTTCAGTTTCTCCCAGTGATGGACCGTCATGGATACTGCCAGGGTTAACTCTACCCTTTGTACCAAGGGAGATGGGCATGCTTTTGACTGGAGACCAGGTATAAAAGGGAGCAGGTCAGCTTGTTCAGGACAAGTGAGCTGTTGAGGCCACAGAGGCTATGTCTACACAGCAGCGTTATTTTGGAATAAGCTAGTCCAGAAGAGATATTCCAGAATAGTTTATTTCAAAATAACGCATCTACAAATAAAATGCATTTTGAAATAGCTCTTAGCTATTTTGAAATAGAGCGTTCACACTGATTGGACGCTGAATCGCATTTAAGGCCACCCGGAACCAGCTCAGGCAGGGCATCAGGTCAGTAGTTACGTCATGTGGCTGCTGCTTGAGGCTATCTAAGGCTTGTGCTTAAAGGGACGCCCCCTGGACAGCTGTTTCTCAAGTTTCCCTGCTTGTTTGTCTACCTCTGTGAGGGACAGAAAAGCATTTTCTCTTCTTGCTCTGGTTGCCCTGACTCAGGCCACCACAGCATTCTCTACTATGGAGCAGCAGCTGGCTCTGGACACTCTTCAGCTCTTGGAGCTTTTGTTCAAGTCATGCAGAACTTTCTTCAGGCTGCCTCCCAGGCTCTGCAGAAACCCAACCCCCAGGGCTTCTTGGAGACCCTTCTCAGGTATGTCGGGGAGCAGCTACAGGATCTGGACACCGCCTGGGTGCCTGGACACCACCTGGACACTGCCGGGGCAGTCTGGGCGCTGTGCCCTGCTGCATCTGGCATCTGGACACCAGTGCAGACTGGTGGGACCATATCATTGTAGAGCGCTGGGGAGACCAACAATGGCTCCAGTACTTTTGAAGAAGAAGGGCACCTTCCTTGAGTTGTGTGAGTGTCTCACCCCTGTGCTGAGGTGACGGGACATGCACATTAGACCTGCTATTCCCCTCCAGAAGTGTGTCACCATTGTCCTCTAGAAATTCTCCACGCCAGACAGCTAATGATCCATGGGGAACAGTTCAGTGTGGGGAGTTCGACCATAGGAGCCCTGCTCATGCAAGTATGGCATCCCCCTTCCTGGGAGGGATTGTTCTGTCCCACACAAAATCCTGCCTGGGGTAGCTGTGATTGCAGGGGGTTGCTGCTGGTGAGTGGAATGGAGAGTGAGTAAGAGGAGGGAGGGGGGAACTCTCAGGCACCCCTGTGATTCTCAGTTTGTTTGTCTCCTTCTGCAGGTGGTCAGGGTGCCTGGCAGGTGTGGATGCCTTCATCAAGGAATTTGGAGCCCTGGGCTTCCCCAGCTACGGGGGAGGGCTATTGATGGGACACACATCCCTACCCATGCCTCAGACCACTGGGCCTCAATGTACATTAACCACAAGGGATACTTTTCAGTGGTCCTGCAGGCTGTGACTGACCACCGGGGCCAGTTTACAGACATAAATGTTGGGTGGTTGGGGAAAGCACACGACGCACGTGTGTTCAGGAACTCTAGCGTCTGCCAGAAGCTGCAAGCTGGGACTTTCTTCCCTGACCGCCATATCAGGGTAGGGGACATGGACATGACCATGTGCCTGGTGGGGGATGCAGCCTATCCCCTGCAGCTATGGCTTATGAAGCCCTACACTAGCCACCTCAACCCTTCACAACAGGCATTTAATGAGCAGCAGTGGTCGAGGGTGCCTTCAGCCATGCGTTTTAGAGGCCTCCTCACCTGCATGGACCTCGGTGAGCACTACATCCCACATGTGGTAGCTGCGTGTTGTGTCCTGCACAATGTGTGTGAGAAGAAGGGGGAGGCCTTCCTGCCAGGGTGGGGGGTGGAGGTGGACTGCTTAAGCAGTGCCGATAAGCAGCCATGCACAGCTGCCATCTGGCAGGCCCATCAGGGGGCTTCAGAGTCCATGGGAGAGTGGGGAAGGTGTGGAGAAAGAAGCGGGAGGGGGAGAGGGAGTGGGAGGAGGAGTGATAGCTGGAAAGGGAGCAGAGGGTGGAGCAAGAGGAGGGAGCATGCTCTGCACCAGGTGTACACATCATTGCACAGGGAGTGGCCCTGCTCAAGCAGCTCCTGCCAGCTCTCTCACCATGGCTGCAGGTCCTCCTCCACCCAGCAGTCGATGGTACTGTGCTGGGCTCGCAGTGCATCCAGGTGCTGTCACTGGTATTCATCTATTGGACCTACACACCTGCGGAAGCCTCGGGTGCGGGAGGATGTCCTGGGTGGTGTGGGCCACCCTCCGCTTGCAGGTGGTCTGGCTGTAGAGAACAAAGAAAGATGGTCAGTCATCCTAGGGGACACAGTACCTGAAGCCCAGACCTGCTCAGCAAGCCCAGAGCGACAGTTCTCGGTGTTGTTGCATCCGATGTGCTTGGAGCCAGGCCATGTGCACTGTGGCAAGTGACCCCCTGATGTCTCCAGGACTGGGGACTGCACTGAGACTGTGGCCATGCCCATGGGCCATGTGTGGGGGTGCTGAGTGTGTGTGTGTTTGTGGATGGGGAGACCCTTGCCTCCTTCTTGAGTTGTCCCCTGCCTCCTTCTTGAGGATGCTTGTGGGTGGAGGGTATCCCACCCCAGGGTCAGAAACCTTGCACGTCTCCAGACACCCTGTGGCCAAGAGTCCAAGGCTCCTGTGTTGCAGCCTGCTGGGGACACGTGCCCAGGAGAGGCACGGCACATGCTCCCACGTGCACAGGTGGCTGTGAGATCTGTGGCCAGCAAGGGCCAAGCATGGAGCGCCTAGTTCCACCCCTACCTCCTATGTGATGGGAAAGTGATGGCATTCATATGATGTTCCTTCCCTGGCCTAAGACGATGTCTGGGAGATGTCAGCAGGAGGCCTTGGGGCTCCTGGGTTAGGCTGGGGGTCAGGCTGGCCTCCTCCTGGTGCTTGGCCTCTTCCTCCTTATTGCCATCATTTGGGCTCCCGGCGAGGACAACGATGGGCGTCTCCACCCCAGGAGTCTATAACTACTGGGGAGGAAGGGACTGTCCCATCCCTCAGGATGCGGTCCAGCTCTGTATAATACGGACAGGTGTGAGGCTCTGCCCCTCCTTGGCCTTGCCACAAGCCTGGCGGAGCTCCTTTACCTTCATCCACACTTATTCTTGGGTGTGGATGTGGCCTTTGCTCCCCCAGCTATCTGCCATGCGGCCATATATGTCCACCTTCCTGTATCTGCTGCGGAGATCCTGGAGGTTTGTCTCGTCCCCTCAAACCGTAATAAGGTCCAGGACCTCCACACCAGATCCGGAAGGTGCATGTCACTTGTGGCCCCTGGCAGGTTCCTGGGAGCTCACTGAATGTTACCAGGGAGCAGTGGCGGGCTGGCAGGCACCATCTGTCTGGCTCATCTGGGGCCAAAGTGCAGTCAGTGGCAGCTGCAGGGTGGCTCAGGGCTGTCAGGCCTGCTGTGAGCCACAAACCCTGCCTGCAGAGCTGCAGCTTTAAGGGCTCCGGAGGAGGGGGAAGGATAGAGTTTTCCTGCGTGTGGCCAGAGCAGCCACCAGGGCACCCTGGGAAGGGCGGGAGGTCCCCCTATTTTGATTTAGCCCCTATTCCCTGTCTACAAGGTGCCTATTCTGAAATATTTCAGAATAGGTGCTATTCCTCATAGAATGAGGTTTAAAGAACTCAAAATAAGCCGTTCACTATTTCAAAATTATTTTGAAATAGCGGTTTGACCGTGTAGTTGCTTGCGAAGTTATTTTTGAATAGCCGTCTTTATTCCGAAATAACTTTGCTGTGTAGAGATACCCAGACAGTGGACACTGGAGACACCATGATCCAGGTGAATGCAGCACACCTAGGGGAGCTGACAGGATTTTGGGGCCCCATGGCTATGTGGCGGGGTAGAGGGGGGCATTCCAGGGACTCCATTGGAAGGGGTGCGGCTGGGGCAGCCAGCTCTCCATCATGGTGCACCCCTGCTAGCCCTCAGAGCTAGCTGGAGTGCACAGCATGAGGCATTAGAATGTGCCACATGGCACTTCCATGATGATTCTAAAGGGCCCAGGGCTCTGGCTGTTGCTGCAATAGTGGTGGCAGCAGCTGGGAGCCCTGGGTCCTTTAGAATCACTGGGCCCCAGGGCCATTGCCCCCTCCATTCCCCGCCAGTGTCGGTGAGCCTGGGCATGCCCAAGCTCTTGCGGATGCCCAGTGAGGGACGTGCTGCTGAGAGCTGTGCAGGCTGAGGAGCCCAAAGACTGTGGAGGCACCAGGACCCCTGCATCAGGGACAGGATAGGAAGTAGAATGGCGGGGGGGGGGGGGGGGAGGGTTACTTTAACCATTGTGCCAGTGTGTTTCAGATGGATCCTTCACTGACTCAGTGGTTAGCACACTTGACACTACCAGGGCCCTGAACTGAGACTCACTTATGTGGCCATCACCCATCCTTAAGTAGCAGCCAACTCCCCAGACTGGCTACTAGACCACACGGTCCTGCTGGATAGTACAGCTTTGTTGACTGGCCATTGAGTCATACAGCTCTGAAGGAAAAAGCACTTACATTGACTGGTCATTGGGCCACACACCCCTGAGGGAGACGGCAGCCATATTTGATTATAGCTGTTGGGCCATGCAGCTCTGAGAGAGGGCAGTCATATTGATTTTTGCCCCTATGCTATGCTATGCCTAGCCAAAGGATCATCACACAGAGTCAGCCACTGGGAAATAATAACCCTCATCTGCCCCAAAAGGGACAGAGTATGCTTGCTCCTGACACCCTCTCAGGCAGAGAGGAGAAGGGATTCAAACAAGAGTCTCCCCCATCTCTCAGGAGAGCTTTCTAAATTCTCCAGTATGGACTATTTTAATGTGGGTGTCTCTCTGTTGAAGCTTTTACACTGTGAATCACTAATAAAAGAGGGTATGTCTACACTACACCGCTAGTTCAAACTAGCGGGGGTAATGTAGTCATCCGCAGTTGCAAATGAAGCCTGGGATTTGAATTTCCCGGGCTTCATTTGCATGAAGCCGGCCGGTGCCATTTTTAAATGCCGGCTAGTTCGGACCCCGTGCCGCGCGGCTAGACGTGGCACGGAGTAGCTAGTTCAGATTAGGCTTCTAACGAACGAGGAGTCTAGCTGCGCGGCACGGGGTTCGAACTAGCCGGCATTTAAAAATGGCGCCGGCCGGCTTCATGCAAATGAAGCCTGGGAAATTCAAATCCCGGGCTTCATTTGCAACTGCGGATGACTACATTACCCCCGCTAGTTCGAACTAGCGGGGTAGTGTAGACATACCCAGAGGGATTAGAACAGTGGGACTGGGCATGGACTCTCCCACCTCTATTGAAATAATGCTAGTTATCTCGATGTAGTGTATCTGGGATAACCACGGCTACACACGGCACGGGCTAGGTAGTTCGAATTAAAGCTCCTAATTCAAACTACTGTTACTCCTTATTGCAGGATATTTAAATCCCGGGCTTCATTTGCAAGTTCGAATGACTACATTAGCCACCCTAGTTTCAACTAGGGTTGCAGTGTAGACATACCCTTGGTGCCTTCCCCTTTCTTCCCCTTCCCCTCTTCCCCTGCTGCACAAGCCCCTTCCTCTTCCCCTTCCCCTCCCCAAAAGCCCCTTCCGTTCCCCACAAGCCCCTTGCCCTCCCCCACTGCACAAGCCCCTTCCCTACCTTCTGCCTTCCACATTGTGGGGCCGGAGTCTGCGCTCAGGCCCCAGAGTCTGAACCCGGAGGCAGCCATGCAACATGCCTCTGAGGAGTTTTAAAATCCCGGGCGTGGCAGCAGCAGGTGGTGAGGGGGAGCCGCACATAGTAGGGACGGTCCGGGGCTGAGGGGAATGCTCTGGGGGCATGGTGGGAGAACGCATGGAGGGGCCAGCAGGGGGGGCCTGGGGCCTGCTCCAGGCAGAGCTGGGGGAGAGACCCAGCTCCACATATTGGTGGAGCAGGGCCCCGGCTCTGAATTGTAACACCGGCCTAAGGTCGGCCCTGCAGAGAAGTGCCCCTTCCGATTAATAAAATGGGCTGCTCGGTGTTCCGGGGCATGGATGGGGATATGGGTCACATCCAGGGCTGCTCCGCAGTTGTGGAACCCCAGGGCAGCGAAGCCAGCCACTGTTCCATCCACGTCCCAAAGACAGATGACTCACTGGAGCAGGATGTCATGGACAACCTGCAGAAGGGCGCACAGAAACACAGGGAACGTCCCGAATGAGGAAGGGTAAGTGCATGATCCCTTGGTGGGTGCCTTCCCCCCTGTGATGCCCTCTGATGCCTTCTGTCCCCAAACACACCAGGGCCCCCTTGCCCCTGAGCCCCTCCTCCCCCACCAGCATGCCTGTGTGAGGGAGGGATGGCCCAAACCCCTGGGTGACGGGGATTCCCCCACTCTCCCCCCCCCAGCCTGGAGTCTTCCCTTTCCCCGGTCAGAGAATGCAGCACTCCCCTCCTCCCCACCACCTCCCGGACTTACCTGCATCACGATGGCACCGACGGTGGACTTGCCCACCCTGAACTGATGTGCCACCGAGCGGTAGCTGTCCAGCATGGCCAACTTCCAGAGGGTGATGGCGACCCTCCTGTTGACCAGGATGGGGGCCCACAGCCAGGTGGTATGTCTCTGGAGCGCAGGGGTGGGCCAGGCACACAGCTCCAGGAACGTCTGCTTTCGCATCCTGAAGTTCCGGAGCCATTGCTGGTCGTCCCATTGCTCCAGGACCAGCCAGTCCCACTGGTCGGTACTGGTGTCCAGTCTCCAAAAATGCCTTTCCACAGTCGGGTGGGGATGCCCCAGGGACTCCACTGCATCCGTGAACAGGGAGTCCAGCTCTAGCTTGGTCTCGAGCTCCTGCAGGTGTAGTGCAGCAGCATGGAGCAGCAGCTGCACGCACTCCAAAATGGTCATGTGGGGCCAGAGCAGGCACAGGGCCGTCCCTGGCTCCATGGCACAGCAGTGGTAAGGCCAAAGTCCCCAAGGGCACTAGGGCAGAAGCTGTGGTGTCCAAAGAGGCTGAGGGCAGCCACAACTAGAACTGCTATGGCTGTCTGTCCCTGCAAGAGGTCCCACAGCATGGAGCAGGAGATAAACGGCTGTCCAGGGAAATCCTTTTAAGCACGTGTCTAAAAGGAGCTCCAGCCCCCGCCCCCAGAATGTCCTGGTGCCCTTTTTCCCTCTGCCAAGTAGTTCCGGGCTGCAGCTTTTGCACAAGAGCATCCCGCCAGTGTGGACGCTCTCTTGCGCAAAAGCTTATGGCTCTGACGATGCGCTGTGACCAATGTGGACTCTGTCTTGCACAAGTACTTTTGCACAAGCACTCTTGCACAAAACAGTACTTGTGCAAGAACGTGCCAGTGTAAACGTAGCTCAGGTGTTTACCCATAATGCATGTGTGTCATTGACTTTAACTGTATGGCAGAACCATTCTTTGAGGCAGAGGCATTTCATGACTGGAGTTCCTAGCCAATACAAATACTACCACTGTGTTTAACCCTTTCCCCTATTTTACATGTTCCCCCCCATAAGGACCTTAAGGTTATCCAGTCCCATTAGCATAGGAGCTAGATATATATTATTATTTTCTTCTAATTTTGAATATATTTTACATTTATTTCTACTCTCCAACATGTATTGCTCCATCTTGTCCTTATTTCTTTGGCCATTACCAATTATTGCATGAGTAATAACAATATAAACTTGCTACTATAGGCCCTGATTCTCTATCTGGATCAATGCAGGCAGCCCTTTGCCCCTGCATGGATCTGACTAAGGGTTCAGGTGATAGCTGGGATATATTTATTAAATTTGGCATGAATCATACATATGCTGGGAAGTTTGGACAGATCAATAATCTGATACTGAAGGCACACTATCTAAATAAAACTCATATTTAATGTAATTTTACAAAACTCTAAAGATTTAGATTATTAAAATAGAATGTTAAGAACTAATCTAGGCCCCAGTCTCACAAAGCATTTAAGCATATGTTAAAAGTGAAGTGCTTTGTTCAACCCAGGCCTTCCTGCTGTTTGTTCCCTTTTTGTATTTCACTTAAACGAGGAAACCAATTGGGTTGGTTTCATTATGGTTTCTAGCTGGTTTTATTTTCTTGTTTTCATTCATCAGGATACAGTCACTCACAACAACATCCAGTTCTTGTATAGCTCTTTTCACTTGCAGCTAGCAAAGTACTTTCTAAAAGACCTCAGCATCAGACATGTGAAATAAATTCCCTTTGGTCGCCTAACAGGCAAGTGGCAGAACTGGGGAACAAACCCCAGGTTTACAGAATCCCAGATTAGACTTCTGTTATTAAGGGTCAGGGAAGAATAATGAAGTGTTAATTTAATGTAAAAAAAAAATCACAAAAGCATTGCTATTCCTGTCAGGTTTGGTAACCTCACTTACCCTACCATCCACTTTCAGACTGATAGAGGTCAGAAGAACGTAGGGTACGTCTACACTACAGCGCTAATTCGAACTAACGCATCTAGAACTAAAAACTAGTTCGAATTAGCGTTTTGCTAATTCGAACTAGCACGTCCACACTGCTTGGACGCAGGGGCGCATTTAAGGGCAGCTGAAACGGGTTCTGGCAGGGCATCAGGTCAGTAGTTGCTTGTGTGGCTGCTGTCTGAGGCTATCTAAGGCTCGTGCTTAAAGGGACCCCCCTGGACAGCCGGTTCTCAGCTTTTCCTGCTTGCTTGCCAACCTCACCGAGGGACAGCAAAGCGTTGGTCTCTGTGCCCGTCTGTGTCGGTGCTTCCCTGCAGGGACGCCGCCGCAGGTGGCAACATGGAGCCAGAGCTCGCCCTGCACCTTCTGGTGCACTTTCTGGACTTGCTGCTGCAAGCCTGCCAGCAATGGCTCGAGGCTGCCTGGCACCACCTGGTGCATGTCAGCCCCCTGCCTCTCCACCTGGCCACCTTGGGGGCCGTGGAGGAGCCGCGGCGGTGCCCTGGCACCGGCGTGCCCCGCCGCGTCTGGCGTCTGGACACCAGCAGCGACTGGTGGGACCGCATCGTCCTGGAGCGCTGGGAGGGCCGACAGTTGACTCAGAACTTCAGGATGAGGAGGGACACCTTCCTGGAGCTCTGAGAGTTGCTCGCCCCTGCTCTGTGAAGAAGGGACACTCGCATGAGGCCCGCCATCCCCCTCCAGAAGCGGGTGGCCATCACCCTCTGGAAACTCTCCACGCCGGACAGCTACCGATCCGTCGGGAACCAGTTCGGCGTGGGGAGATCCACCATCGGAGCAGTGCTCATGCAGGTATGGCACTCGTCGGCCACTGCACCAGGGGGGCTGCAAGGAGGGGATGGGCCGCCCCAGGGGGGGCGGGAGGAGGCGAAAGTGCCCTGCACCGGAGGGGTCGGTCTGTCCCGGCCGTACTACACGCCACCAGGGGGGTTGCTTCCGGGAGTGGGGCGCGGGGCACTGCCAGGGCACGAATGCTCCCAGCCACATGGGCGCCCCACTGATTGGCGCTTTGCTGTGTCTCTCTCTGCAGGTGGTCAAGGCCATCAACCGGGTGCTGCTCCGCAGGGTGGTCCGTCTCGCCGACCCGGACGCCGTCATCCGGGGATTCGGTGCCCTCGGCTTCCCCAACTGCAGGGGGGCCATCGATGGGACGCACATCCCCATCCGTGCCCCGGAACACCAGGCGTCCCATTATGTGAACCGCAAGGGGTACTTCTCCATCCTCCTGCAGGCCGTGTGTGACCACCGGGGACAGTTCACGGACATAAATGTGGGCTGGGCTGGCAAAGCACACGACGCCTGGGTGTACCGCAACTCCTCTGTGTGCCAGCGGCTGCAGGATGGGACCTTCTTCCCCGACCGCCACATCAGGGTCGGGGATGTGGACATGCCCGTGTGCCTGGTGGGGGATGCCGCCTACCCACTGCAGCCGTGGCTGATTAAGCCCTACACGGGGCACCTCAATCCCTCCCGCCAGGCCTTCAATGCCAGGCTGACCAGGGCCCGCATCATGTTGGAGGGGGCCTTCGGGGGACTGAAAGCCCACTTTCGATGCCTCCTCACCCGTCTGGACCTGGCCGAGCACAACATCCCTCCCGTGGTGGCAGCATGTTGTGTGCTCCACAATTTATGTGAGAGAAAGGGGGAGGCTTTCCTGCCAGCCTGGATGGCTGAGGCTGACCGTATGGCTGGCCACTACGGTCATTCCTGCACCGCCGCCATCCGGGAAGCCCAGCGGGGGGCCGTCTGGATCCGGGAAGCCCTGCGGGAGAGCTTCCTGGTGGAGGAGGAGGACTGACCTTCTTCCACCCTACTCCCTTCCCCTTTCCCCTTTCCCCTCCCTACCTACTGTCAAATAAAGACACCTGTTTTTCAAACAAAAACGTCTTTTTATTTAACATAACTGGGGTGGGGGGAGGGAGGAAGAAGGGTGGGAGAGGGGAGGCGGAAACCTGGGACGAGGGAGCTTGAAGGGGAGGGAAGGGAGGACGGGAAAGGAAAGCTCAGGGGTGGGGGTCCGGCTGCCTCTCCTGTCTCGCAACACTGCGGGTCTGGGGGCGTTGGTTGGGAATGGTTGTGGAGGGTGGGGCAGGAGGGACGGGGTGTGTGGAGGAAGCAGGAGCGGGAGCAGGAGGGGGAGCAGGGGGAGCAGGAGGAATTGGGAAGCGGTCGAGCAGGCTCTGGAGGTGGCCTCGCAGGGCACGGCCCTGCTCCTCCAGTGTCTCCAAGCTCCTCCGGCACAGCCTCAGGTCCTCCTGGACCCAGTGGTCCTGGAGATGGAGCTGTCGATCCAGGAACCGGAGGTGCCGCCTCTGGTACTCCTCCTGGTTCCTGGCTCTCCTGCTTGCCCAGGCGCGGGTGGCTGCTGCAGGCGGGGTGGTGCCCCCTGCAGTGCCAGGTGCTGCAGGTGTGGTGAAACAAGAACAGTGGTCAATTACCCCAGGGGCCCAGGTGTGTGAAACCCAGATCCCCTCTGCAAGGCCAGGGCCCCTGCAGGATCCCCAGCTGCTGCTCCTTGGTGGGCAAGGCCCAGGCACACGGTCCCGGGGCTCCCTCTCGCCCCAGCCCCCCGTACACATAAGGGGAGCATGATGGTACTCACAGGTGGACGCCTCCCCGGCCTCGGACGACACAGGCGAGCGGCTCTGTGGGGTGCCTCAGGGGTCCCGGGTCCTGGGCAGGCTGCCGGCAGGCTCCTGGCTCTCGGAGCCCTCCTCCTCCTCTTCCTCCTCCGTCTCTTGGAGCGGTCCCTCTGCCCCGGGGTCTATCACGTCCCGGGGGGCAGGGACGGCATGAGCCCCCAGGAGGCGGTCCAGAGCCTGGAAGTGGGGGCACGCCTCCAGGTCGGCCCCTGGCAGGCAAGCCCGGGAGTAGGACTGCCACAGGTCCTTTATTTTTCAGCGCACCTGCTCCCGGCTGCGCTGGTGGCCCCTGGCGGCCAGGCTGGCAGCCATGCGGCCATAGACTGCCGCGTTCCTGTGGCTAGTGCGGAGATCGTGGACATTGGAGGCTTCCCCCCAAACCTCAATGAGGTCCACGATCTCCGCACTAGACCACGCAGGCGCCCGCCTCTTGCGGCCCCGGGCAGGGTCCTGGGAGCCACCAGGCTGGTCCCGGGAAGAGGGGGAGGGCTGGGTGTCATCGGGTGGCTGGCTCATGGGTGTCAGCTGTTGGGTGTACTGGCACGGGTGCTGGCAGCCTTTCAATTGGCACAAACTGTGTAGCCAGCCCGTGGCCCTTTAAGGGCTCCGGGGCCGGGAGGGGGGCAGTAGAGTTTGCCTGGTGTTGCCCAGAGTGGCCACCAGGGCAAGCTGGGAAGGGCTAGCCTCCCACTAGTTCGAATTAAGGGGCTACACACCCCTTAATTCGAACTAGTAAGTTCGAACTAGGCTTAATCCTCGTGGAATTACCTAGTTCGAACTAAGCGCTCCGTTAGTTCGAATTAAATTCGAACTAACGGAGCGCTAGTGTAGCGCCTATGAAAGTTAGTTTGAACTAACGTTTGTTAGTTCGAACTAACTTTGTAGTGTAGACATACCCATATAGATGTCTACTTAGTTGTGTGCAATAGAAAATCTAGTCTAGTTTTAACAAAAACATAGCTCCAGATAATGGCAGAAGCATCGGCACCCAAAACACATAATTAAGGTGGTATTACTGGGAGAGAATGCAGGTGCATTAGTGGTAGAAAGCATATATGTGTCAGAGCTGAGGCCATAGACCAAAAGGGCTTATAAGATTTAACAGATAAGTAGGTTTACTCTGTATTAAAGAAGATGGTCAAATAGTAGAAATTGCTGAGTCAATTTAACTAAAGCTTTTCAGGACCATAAAATAGTCCTGTGCTGTTACCAAGTTTAGCTGTAGAGAATTATTATTTATGAATGGCACTGAGGCATTCAAACAGCACCAGGAGTAAGTCAGGGTCAAAGGGGAATAAAGCTCATTATGACTGAAATTCCTGTGCAGAACTGTTTTTTGCAAAGCCTTGGAACCCACGTGTCCCTCTGCTAACTTGGGAGCCCTGGAACTATAAAAGAGATCTCAGCTTTCACGGGTAAGACAAAGTTGGTTTCTGGTCCCTAAGATGATCTTGAAAATATAAGACTGTGCAAACTGGCCACTAGAGCTGAAGACTGGTCGGTAAGAGGAGAAACTTTTCCTAAACACTACAGGTTATTTACAGTTGGTCTCAGTCCCCAGGATTTAGGATTCTAGGAAGCCACAGCCAATGTTCCTTCGATTATCAAGAAGACTCCCCATCCGAGCAGCCAGCTGTGGTGAACTGCTCCTAGGACTAGGGCTGGTGACAGGAGGCCACCCAGGCCTGCTGGCAGAAGGAAGGGGGAGGTGGCAGCTGCCCCAGGGCTCGTTGATTTAAAAGGGCTTGGGACTCATAGCCACTGCTACAGCAGCAACAGCAACGGCCCAATACCTGGACGCTATAAATCGCTGCCAGAGCAGCTGACAGTATGTGCTGAGCAGCACGGAAGGGCTAGCTGGGGGAGACTAACCCCAGCCTTGTCCATTCTGCCCAAAGTCCTGCCCCTTTTGGGGGCCTGGAGCTGGTCCCCCCACTTTGCCCAGGGCTTGGCAAAGTCTGTTGGCAGTCCTGAGGCCACCACAAACTCCCTATCTCTGCTGAGGAGCCTATATGGCCCCTGGTCACAAGGCAGATCAGTGAAGTAGCACAGGGGAGAGGGAGGGTTACAAGTCTAGAGCAGAAATTGTCAACTTTTTGAATACCCAAAAATTGATTTAAAAAATCATCCTGCAACCACCTATGCCCAAGCAAAAAATGAGATGAAAAAGCATCTAGACACCTGAACCCTCTAATACATACACCTAAAAATGTAAATTAAATGAAAAGAAATCAATAGAGGATACAGATTGGCCCCATGAGGGTATATATATTTGCTCAGAGGATATATTAAGAGAATAAGCAGCAGGTGAAGAGTTCACAGAACAATGCGCATCAAAACCATAGCAATGGCTTAGAAGAAAACATAAAATCATCACTGAGAAAGTTTGCAGTTGACACCAAAACAGGTGTGAATGGAAAATAA
Source organism: Pelodiscus sinensis (assembly GCF_049634645.1). Lineage (NCBI taxonomy): Eukaryota > Metazoa > Chordata > Testudines > Trionychidae > Pelodiscus > Pelodiscus sinensis. Next base: position 17,566,007 of record NC_134723.1, read on the forward strand.
TGAAGCAGACAAGTCACTGGCTCAGAGCAATCTGGCTCACTTGGTAAAATATGTGCAAGCAAACTATGCATTTTTAATATGTGCATCTAGATAGGAATCATGTAGACCCTACTTACTGGATGGGGGATAATTCTGTCTAGGAAGCCTTGACTGAAAACGATTAGGGGGTCATGGTGGATAATCAGCTAAATATGAACACTCAGAATGATGTTGTGGCCAAAGAAGTCATGTGAGCCTGGACTGCATAAACAGGGGAACCTTAATGGGAGCAGGGAGGTTATTTTACCTCTATATTTGTCACTGGTGTGACCCCTGCTGGAATCCGGTGTCCAGTTTTAGAGTCCACAATTCAAGAAGGATGTGGATACACTGGAGAGGGTTCAGAGAAGAGCCATGAGTATGATTAAAGGATTAGAAAATATGGCTTAAAAGAGCTTTATCTATTTAGTTTAACAAAGAGAAGGTTAAAGGGTGACTAGATCATAAACTACAAGTATCTACATGGGGAACAAATTTGAATAATTCTCTCTTCAATTTAGCAAAGGAAGGTACAGGAGACTCTTACAATCTGCGGAAAGCTAAGATTGAGTATAATACAAACTGGATCAGTTCAAGACAAATCAGGTGCAACTGTCCTCCTATTATTTCTAAGCTCTTTAATTAATGGAGACAATGAATCATATCATATTATGACTAAAAGTTTCTGTACTAGTAGAAGAAACTGAACAAACACACAGCTGGTTCTATTCCTGAGAGACAAAGGGACAATTTCTCTTGTGGTAAAATGAGTTAGAAGAGAAAGAAATTTTACAAGCAACCTTAAAGTGGGTAGGAGTGTAGCTTATAAATACATCTCAGAAAGCTGAGGCATACAGACATAAGCAGGTGGCAAATAAGGTTGGTCATACTTGGCTTTTTATATGAATGTCAAATGACCAATAAATATGTAGGAAAAATATCAGCAGTAATAAAGAACATTCTGTGTATTTGGTAGACAGTGACTGGCAATCTGATTTTTTGTCTATAAAGGATAATGCCATTGTTAACCATGCCAAAGAAGGCTCTGATTTATGTTAAAAGAATAATATTAAGGAAACAGAAAAGCGATGCGAAGCCTTTCAAATCAGAGTGGCTATCGCTGTCGTTCAGTTCAGCTGCTTGCAAAATGGTGATGTACTAAGTAGATCTCCCTAATGCTTTCTTGGCTTTTGTGAAATATTTACCTCAGACCAATACTGACCACTTTATGCTGCAAATTAATTTAAAAAAAGAAAAACTTCAATTGTGGACAGTCAGATTTGGCAGAGTAGGAGTTTTTCCTTTTTTCCTGAGTGGAGGTTGGAATTGCATATGAAATTTGCAAAAGCGACGAGGAGTCCTGTGGCACCTTACAGACTAACTGAAGTGTAGGAGCATAAGCTTTCGTGGGCAAAGACCCACTTCGTCAGATGCATGCATCTGACGAAGTGGGTCTTTGCCCACGAAAGCTTATGCTCCTACACTTCAGTTAGTCTATAAGGTGCCACAGGACTCCTCGTCGCTTTTGCAGATTCAGACTAACACGGCTACCCCTCTGACATATGAAATTTGTTTTCTTTATGAATAGTCCCAGGCATGTTGGGGTTAAGATTCAGAGTCTATATCAGTCATTTAGAATGAAATAATTAAAATGTCTGTGTAATGTATCCCCAAAATGCTCATCATAAACTCAAGATTCAGTATGTAGGTTAAACTTCAAAAAAATCCAAATATGTTCAAATACAGAAATGCACAGAAAGAGTACCCAAAAAAACATAGTACTGCCTTCTGGTGACTCTATGATTGTGTTTGAGGCATTTTAGAGTTTGTGTTCCAGATTAGATTCAATTGATTTTTTTTTCTTTTAAGCAAGGCACACTTAGGCTATGTCTAGACTGCAAGCCTCTTTCGAAAGAGAGCGTCTAGACTGCATGCGGAATTTCGAAAAAGCAAGCCACTTTTTCGAAAGAAAGCACCCAGTGAGTCTGGATGCTCTCTTTCTAAAAAGCCTGTTTGCTTTCAAGAACTCCTTCTTTCGAAAGAGCACTTTCGAAAGAAGGCGTTCTTCCTCGTGGAATTAGGTTTACCACCGTCGAAAGAAAAGCCGCATTCTTTTGATTTAATTTCGAAAGAACGCGGCTGCAGTCTAGACGCAGGTGAAGTTTTTTCGAAAAAAGGCTACTTTTTTCGAAAAAACCGCTGAGTCTGGACACAGCCTAAGGGAAGGAAAGGAAACAGGTGAAGTGATTTACTCAAGGTCACACAATAGTTGGGACTAGACTTCAGGTTTTCTGATTCCCATCCCAGTGCCCTACCTGCTGGATCACACTGCCTTTCATTAAAGTAATAGAATCATAGAATCATAGAGCTGGAAGAGACCTCAGGAGGTCATCAAGTCCAGCCCCTTGCCCAATGCAGGACCAATCCCAACTAAATCAACCCAGCCAGAGCTTTGTTAAGCTGAGACTTAAAAACCTCTAGGGATGGAAATTCCACCACCTCCCTAGGTAACCCATTCCAGTACTTCACCACCCTTCTAGTGAAATCGTTTTTCCTAATATCCAATTTAGATCTCCCCCACTGTAACTTGAGACCATTGCTCCTTGTTTTGCCATCCGTCACTACTGTGAATAGCCTTTCTCCATCCTCTATGGAACCTCCCTTCAGGAAATTGAAGGCTGCTATCAAATCCCCCCTCACTCTTCGCTTCTGCAAACTAAACAAACCCAAGTCCCTCAGCCTCTCCTCATAAGTCATACGCTCCAGCCCCCTAATCATTTTGGTTGCCCTCCGCTGGACCCTCTCCAATGCGTCCACATCCTTTCTGTAGTGGGGGGCCCAGAGCTGGACACAATACTCTAGATGTGGCTTCACTAGAGTCCAATAAAGGGGGATAATCACTTCTCTAGATCTGCTGACAATGCTCCTCCTAATGCACCCTAATATGCCATTAGCCTTCTTGGCTAAAAGGACACACTGTTGACTCACATCCAGCTTCTCATCCACTGTAATCCCCAGGTCCTTTTCTGCCGAACTGCTACTTAACCAGCCAGTCCCCAGCCTGTAACAATGCTTGGGATTCTGCCGTCTCAAGTGCAGGACTCTCCACTTGTCCTTGTTGAACCTGTCCTAATTTCCTAATAGTCCTCATTTCCACTGTGTAAACCACAGGGTAATTTGATTGCAGGCCACAAGGCATTTTGCTGAAGTTGACCATTTGCAGGCACTGCCCCTTGCAGCTCTCAGTGGTCATACTTCACTGTTATCAGCCAATGGGAGCTGTGGGAGCAGCATCTGTGCGCAAAGACCCATGCGGATGTGCTGGTCACCACTTCCCGCAGCTCCCATTGCCTGAGAATGGTAAACCACGGTCAATGTGAGCTGTGGGGCACTGTGCCTGTGGATGGTCAACATCAGCAAAATGCCTTATGGCTCACAATCGGATTACCCTGGTGGGCTGCTGGTTACACAGCGCACTTATAAACCCATTTCCTTTTGCACATTAAGAATTTTATTTTTAAATCAAGCCCTTGTATTTTGCATGTGAGCTGTTTTTAGCAGCACTGTCCTTTGAACTTCCACATTCTACTGCAACTTTGTTCAGCCATATTGTGATTAGCACTAAGCACAGACAGTTCAAATAATAGTTATGATAAGATGCTATTGAAAAATTAAAATTTCTACTCTCAAAGAAGTGTAAATGTGTGTTAAAAACTGCTACAGAAATCAAATAAACATTAAATAAGGCAGCATAACATTATAAAATGCATCATATAAAAATCAGGTGAGATAAATTAAAAACTGATTTTATTTAACTTTATAATTTTCTTGTATTAAACAACAAGCAATGATAAAAGATAGATCCATCTGTGCAAGATGAAAAACATTGAGTCCAATTGCCATTCATATAAAATGCCATTCATATGGAGATTAGCCCAGGGACCTTTTCAATATTAAAACTTTTACAGAGCTTTATCTTTAATCCCTAGAATTGTATAATGTTGTCAGAGCTTGGCTCAAAGTGGTTCCATGAGCACAATACAGATCTCTTGTAAAATCATCTGACTCCTAGACTTCTTATGAAAATAATTCTTAGCTTTAACAAGGGAGGTATCTTGCATTGACTTGCAGTGGTCAGAATGCACTGAGATGACTCGTCATTCTGTCTCCTTTTATTAACAATAGCAACAAAAAAAAAAACCCCAATAACAAAACTTTTTGGTTAAGTTGTGTTATGTGAACAAGCTTCTCGATGTGATATCTTCCCTCACCCATTTCCTCATTTCCAACCCTCCTGTTAACCCCTTCACACATCAGCTACGTAGGTGCTCTATGTCTACTGAGAACTGACCTTTTTTCCTTTTTACTGTCAGAAAATCACTCTGAACACTTAGAATCCAGAGGGAGCATTTTGTCCTTGCAGCACTTTGCAGAAATGAATGGATGCAGTCTCCCAATGCCTAGGAGATGAATGTCAGTGATCAGCTAGACATTTTATCCTGTCTGGTTTGTAGATGAGGAACCTAGGCAGTGAGGCTGTGACTTGTCCTCACCTGCAGGTGAGATCAATTGCAGGTCTATGATCAGAATGCAGGAGTCCAATACTGTGCACATAGGCCTTGTGGTGGCCAGCATTTTTCAATGTGCTTTAACATGATTGTGCCCTCTAGCATGCTTGTAACAAGGTTGGTGCCAGTGCTGCCAATTCCCTCTGGTGCTGTTCTGTAGGCCAGTGGTTCCCAACCTCTTTTATACTGGGGACTAGCAAACCCACTGATAAACCTTTGGCGGACTAGTAACATTATGCAATTATGAATATGCAAATATACAAATAAAATGTTACTGGCCTGCTAAAAGCTCCAGCTCCCCCAGAGCCGCTGCAAACAGCTGCCTCCAGATCCCCCATCCCCTGCCCCTTAGAGCCCAGAGACAGCCTCCTGTTTTGGGCCATGCAGCTCTGAGACCACAATGCCTGGCAGCAGCCACCAACCTCCATGCAGCTGCGGCCGCAACAGCAGTTGCCCTTCAACACAGCCTGAGACCTGGCAGCAGTCAGAGCAGCCACCTTGCAATAGGGCTCCGGCCCCGTCCACCATGTGGCCTCTCCCGTGGGAGCAGCTGGGACTGCGGCTGCATGGCAGCTTGGGCCAGAACCGTGGTACTAATAACAGCACCGTGGGCCTGGCTCCAGTCCCAATATAGGGGGCATGCTGCATTTGGCATGCAGTTGCGGCCCCAGCTGCTCCCAGGGATGGGGCCACATGGTGGACAGTGCTGGAGCCGGGAGTGGAGTCAGGGCTGCAGTGCTATTTTTAGTACTGCAGCCCATGCTCCAGCTCTGGCAGCCACCACGCAGACCATGTGGTGGCTGCTCCACTGCTCCTGGTGCGGGACAGCGTGACCCTGTCCCAGGAGCATCTGGCTCTGCTAAAAGAGTGGGCAGAGGAATCCTGACCCCAGCCCTTGCCTGCAGAGCACCCATAGCTCGGCAGCCAGTGGTTCGTGGCCTGGCAGTTGGGAACCACTGCTATAAGCCATGTTCTGTTGATTCCAGGGTCCTTCAAAGAAGCCCATGAATGTTAAAGGTCATCGAACAGTCACAGTAATTTCTTTTGCTGTCATAACCTCCTCATTTAGTATAAAGTGATGAAATCTCCCTCCATATGCTCATGTAAATCCTTCTTCTCTCTCCTGTCTTCAGGGCTGGTCTCATTTCTATTGAAATCAGAGAAACTATTTTCACTGACTTTGACTAGATTTCAACTGGTGCTTACTAATATAAATAAAATAAAATATATAAATATATTAAAACCATCACACTGGCCAAAGAGTAAATCCCACGTAAAAGTATTGAGTTTCGATCCTATCCATTACTACTGTTAATAAACTTCCCACAATTGTATTATTCAGCTTTGGGACGAGGCATGTACTCCACACAGGCTCTGAAAGGGTTAATGTGAGCCTGAGAGGCCATTTAACATATCAGGCTGCAGCTGGAGAATGAGCCAGGAATAAATGAGGATTAAATCTAATGGGGAGAGGCTGAGAAAAGCCTTAAACAGGAAGTCCAGAGAGGAAAGGGGCTATAATTCAGAGTATTGCTTGGATTAATTAGGGGAGCTAAAAAGAAAGTGCTGCTGCTGCTATATATAGTATGAATGAGAACAATCATAGGGCCTGGGGAGCAAGATTTTAGTTGTGTGTGCTTAGTGGAGTTTCAAAAACAAGTCAATCAAAACTCAGTCATTATAGATTGCATGGAGTATATTTCATACAATACCACTGTGTATGGTGGGTAGCTACAGCAAAAATGCGTAGCCTTTAAGAATGAAAATATTAGATGTGATATTTTGGTCTAAAGTTAAGGAAAATATGCAGCTATGAATACTGGAAAAACGTCTGAGGGAGGCTGGGAATTAAGTTGATGAAACATAGTCTGACAAAATAAACTTCCTCATGTTCTTACAGTTAAAATGTGAGCAGAAGAGTTAAATGAAAAGAAAAGGCTAGAAGATATTACAATTTATAGTTATGGGTCAGTAAATTACACCTGGAACATTATTTTTCCAGGTGTGGATTTAGAATTATATAATACAAAAATGAAAAGAAAGGCTCATCTTGTATGGTAAATGGAGTTCCATAGCCAAACATATACTGGGGGGTCAAAAGATTAAAAAAAAAGGTAGAGTGGAAGCAGCATTGTGCATCCCTGAGACTGGAGTTAAGAAATCTAAAAGAATATCTAATTTTGTAGTTATTATGAGAGCTGGATTTGAGGGAATTAGCATTTAATTGGATAAGGGATGTGTGGCCTACTGTTGCTATTAGATTTTTGGATTCATTACCAGGCATACAGGCAATACAAAAGCGTACCTCAGAAAGCAGATCTAATGACTGTAATATTGTTTTTGACTGCAGAGATAAGTTCAGCAGTGAACACAGTACTAGCGGGGCATTGCCAGGGGTAGGCCTGTTTGGGCCACGGCCCACTCACTAAGCATTCAGGCCTGTCCTCTAGTCCTGGCTTTGCTATGGCCCCAACACTTGCCCTCCTCCATACACCTGGCGCTCCACTCAGGGTGCAGGGACTTGTCCTGCTCCAGAGCCTGCCTACAAGCCCCGGTGTCACAACCATGCTCCGTGGCTGGTGTGAAGGGTGGAGTGGAGCAACCCTCTGCACTCCAGCTCTGCCCTGGAAGGAGTGCTAGACAGGTAGAGTGGCAAGCCCCCGTGACCTGAGCCCACTCCCCAGCAGGAATGCTGGGGCAGGTGAAGCAGGTTGAGCACCTATTTTTCCATGGCTGTCCCATTGGCTGGGGCCCCTGGGCATGGCCTGGTTGGCCCATTGGCTGATCCATCACTGTGAGGCTGGTGAGCAAGTGAGCAGACACAGGAGATCCTCAAACAAGATAGGCGTGCTGCCATGTGCAGCTGGGCACAGTGTGGGGGCAGTGGGACTGGGATGAGTGCGGGGAGCCATGCACATGGGAGAGCAGTGTCTCCTCCTGGAGTTGGGTGTATACTTGGGGCCCGGAGAGGGTGGGGAAGGGCTGGCAAGAGTGTCTATCACCCCATTCTAAGCCTGCTGGAGGGAATGAACAGGAAATGGTGTCCACAATCCCTCCCACCCTCTGTCCCTCTGTCACCTCATGTGAAGTCCGAGCCCACCCAAATGTCCCATCCTGGCACATTCTGATTCTTAGATACCTTGCAATGAAATGGTGGGTGAGGGGAGCCAAAAATGCTTTAAAAATTAAGAAAATGACATAAAGATAGCCTTGAGTAAGTAGGAAGATAAAAGTTTAGTTACAAAGGATTAAAAAGAAAAGGCAAGAATGATAGAACAAGGAGAAAAGAGGAAGGGTACAAGGCCATTAGGCTCAAAAACTTTTGTGAGGATGTTGGACTGTTTTCTGCTAGACTTTGTAATCCTGCAAAGAGTGGAATGAAATGTGAACTGGCAAGAGGGCTGAGTCACAAGAACGATGAACCTTTGCAGGACCGATATGATTCTTGGCATGGGGCACTATATCTGGGTGTGCAAGACCTAGCAATGAGAAGGCATTTTAGTGGGGATTCTTACTATTTTGCAAGCCTGCTTTGGTACCCCAGTATCTGCCTGTTCTTGCAGATGGCTCAATACTATAGCCTACAGCAAATACGAAACTATTTATTCACTTTAATTGCATTTATTTTTTAATAAATAGGCAAAGCCCCCTTTGAGTTCAGGGGCAAATAAGTATTTATAAGCAAGTAATAAATCAAGTTAAAGTCCATTGCATGAACAGAACACTTTTAACTGAAATGGGCTAGTTATTAAGGGATTCTGAAGAGAATCATGATTTCTGAAAAGGTATTTACTACAGGTCACTCTAGGATATGTAACATTGGCCTGGATAATCTATAGAATAGTAGGCACGGATACTATTTGATTATTACATTAGATAAATTGTACGATATACATCACATGTAGCTTTATATTTGTTACAAATGCAGTGTACTTGCTGTAGGAGGGCTTGCTAATAGCAGGCCTGCAGAACATACGGCCCACGGACCACATGCAGCCCACAGGGGCTCACTGTGCGGCCCATGATGACTACAGGCGGCATGGCCGCATCCAATCTGCCAGCTGGGTGGAGGAGTGGAGCGCTGCCGGGGAGGGGGAAGTGCGGCAATTCTTGCTGCTAGGCTGCTTGCGTGCAGCTCCAATGTGAGGAGGCAGGACGCGAGCCAGAGGGTGGGACGCCGGCAGACGCCAGGACGCTGGTGTAACGTGGCGTCGTGACATCACGGCCGGCGACCACCGTATTCAAAATGGCTCTGGCAGCCCCGCAAACTGAAAGGCAGAAGCCAGGTAGGGGAGAGGAAGAGCTTGTGCTGAGGGAAGGGGGGCAGGTCAGGAGAAAGGGGAAGGCACCAAGGGGCAGGGTGCAGGAGAGAGAAATGCCAGGGGGCCAAGTGAAGACAATGAGGAAAAGGGCAGGAGGGGAGGTGCCAGTGGGAGGGGGGACAGGGTGATACTGGGAGAGGAGAGGGTAAGGGCATTGGGAGCTGTGTGTTGTGCAGGCCTGATTTAATTGAAAAAATCTTAATAATGTATCACCCTCCGCCCCCAACCCTACCCTTGCAGCCCGCAGCTATTTTCTTTGGAGTAATATGGCCCTAGCTGCTTTCCGAGTTGTGCAGACCTGCTAATAGAGCTCTGTTTGGACCAGTAATTTAGACAATGGTCTGGATTCTTCATTGTGTTGCACCTTGCATTTATATTTGAACTAAAGGGCTGCCATTCTGAAGTGGTCACATTTGGCCACTTGGATTACACACAGTGCAAGGCTATGGGGATCCAGGCCTTGCTCCACAAGAACTTATACTAGTTTAACAAATTGGTTTAAAAACAACTCTTGTAGTTGAACTGGTGCGAGTTTGTGTATAGTTAAAGCCTCTGGCCCAGTATGTTTTTCTGTGTGGTGGATGCTAAAAAAGGATTCCTATTTATGCTATCTCAGTATTTGTTCAGGGATAAACGGAGTTATTTTTAAGTAGCGAAGGCCTTGCTCACATTGCAGTCATTGGCAAACTCCACTGAGAGCAGTATTCAGCCAGGCATTTGTAACACATACTGACAATATTGCAGGAATAGCAGTGATGTTTCCACATTAACATGTATTGGAATGGATGGTTTGTTCCTTTGGTTCTTAGTTGGGGACTTGTTTTGTGATTAGCTCCTATGCGCCTCAACTACAATGCTGTCTTCTTTAGTATCTTCAAGTGACAGAGTAGCCACTTGTGAGTAAGAGCAGCTAAGTCAGTTTTCATAAAGGTCTTGTTAGGCCCAACTGGATGAAGTAATAAGAGGGCTTGATTCACCTGCAGGCTGTCTGGGTTCTGCTTGTTAATTGTAAAAGCTTCACATGGAAAGCTGAGGGAGGATCAGAGATAACAGCGATTTTATAGGTAGGCAATTGCTAGAAGTACTTGCCTTTGTAGGTGGTGAGTCTTAAGTGGCCTTCCTCAGATAGGTGTACCTTACCAGAGGAGTTTATTTGTGGGGTAGTTTTCAGGAGTTTTGAAAGGGCATTTGATTTTTTTGACTGCACAGTTTTGCATATTCATGAACTAACCACTTCAGCACAGAATTGGGGCTGCCTGGATTATCTCATCTACAGTTAGATTATTTCACGTATCTGGAACACCCTAAGCCTTTGAAAAGTAAACTAAGGGCCTTTCCCCAAGGAGTTCCTGTAAATCAAAAAACATGATGGTTTGTTCATCCCACACTAGCTCTGAATTGGTTACTATGGGCCAAAAGGGGCCAGCTAATCTTATATGCTGCACCTGGAGGGAAGCCAGGGCCTGATGGACACTAATTGCTGATGAAACCCAGTTGGGGGAGGAGTTAGGCTAGGATTATAAAGCCAGAAGGTGAGCAGGAATTAATGGGTTCCAGAAGAAAAGGGGGAGGGGAGAGAAATGAAATGAAATGAAATGAAGGTTGTTGAGTGGTAAGGAGATGATCCTTATAAGTAGGCCTACAGGGTGAAGTAGTTACAGAGAGTGGTGTAGGCTCTGGGGGGTTTAAACCCAGCAATAGATATGGAGGTGGAATGGGAAGAAGTCCAGCAAAACAGCCATAGGGTCTGAGATTGAGCGAGGTCTAGGTGATTGATCATAGTGTCTCTGGTCTGGAACCCAGAGTTATGACTGGCTCCAGGTTCCCTTAGTAGCTATGGGGAGAGTGGCATGGGACCTGGAGCCAGAAGACTGCTTGAGATGGCTTATGCTTTGCTTACCTGGTGACTTTTTGTATCCTAGAAGGTGCAGTGATTATTTAATGACATGCGTCCTGTAGCAAGAGCACTATGAATCATATAGTGAGAAGGACTACAGCATGGGTGGCTAATAATTTTTGATGAGGGGTGGGTACTCCAGTAACTTGGTAAATGGTCAAGGGCTGCACTCTTGCATGATATTAATGGATGAACTGCGATGGAGGTTGGGTGCAGAAGGGAGCTTGGGGTAAGGAATTGGAGTGAAGGAGGGGGTTGTGACCTGGGGCACTGGACTGGGGTGCAGGTGTTTGGGTTGTGACCTAGAGCGGGAGACTGGGATGCAAGGTTTTGGGATGTGACCCAAGGCAGGAGAGGATTGTGATCTAGGGCAGAAGATTGGGATACAGGAAGGGGTGCAGAGGTTTGGTTGTGACCGAGGGTAGGTGATTGGGCAGGAAGGGATTATGATCTAGGACATGGAAATTGGGGTAGTGGATCTGGGAGGGTGTATAGGTATAGGAGGGGGCAGAGGGTGCCAGAGGCAGGGTGTAGCCATGACACTTTCCTGGGTGACTCCTGGTCAGCAGTCCAGCATATTTCTCAGGCAGTCTGTCTGCCTTCCCTGCCCCCACACAGGCTGCAGGGTTATGTTTGTGTGTGAATAACTATGAGCTGGAGGGGAGGCATGGTGCTTTGTGGCTGCCTGTTATTCAATCAGGCAACTCCCTTTTGCTTCTTCTGAGGCTCCCTCCTGCATCTGCAGGCCAGATCCAGTGGCTTGGCGGGCTGACATTTTGTGTTAGCCTGGGCTAACTCATTCCCTGACCATCACCTTTTGAATCCTCTGAATTTCTAAAGTCTCTTCTTGAGGCATAATGTCCCTGCCTCCTTTTACCTTCAAGTGCATCTTCTCTGAAGTGTTTTGGGGCAGTGGTACTGGTGCAAAAACCTACAAAAATTCTATATTTTTATAACTGGCAAAGAAGCAAGGGCTCCTAAAGGCACATGTATGCTGTCTTCTGCAGCATGGTCCTTTATGATGGCAATTCTCAGTGTCTGTTAGCAAATTATTACAGATGGCTGGGATCAGATACTTGAATCCTATTAATTTTTGGTAATTGAGGGAGGGAGAGAGATCACTATGTGCTCTCAAAGGGATTTAACAAAACTGGTGACAGTGAGCTAAAAGGGGAGAAGTGACAGGACACAGCTTCAAATGATTTCTTCTGCTCAGAGTAGTTATTTTTTTACCCTGTGCATTTTGGAAAGCCATAAATGGATCTTCACATTCTGAAAATGCTGTTGGGTTGTCCTGAACCTTCCCAATGAACACACAATTCAACAGCTGTCCCAGATCTGTAATGTGCTACTAGGCTGTGTCTACACTTACACTTGCTTGACACAACTTTTATTTGTCAAGGCAACTCTTGTTACCAACCTTCCTGCTGAACAACAAGGTTTTGCCATGGGAAGTGAGTGTGTGAATGCTGCTTTGTCCTCAGGAGCACTCTTCTGCTCCTTGTTAGGGGTGGAAGTGTTTGGTCGGCAAAATTGCCTACAAAAAGCACTCAAACTTACAGACTTTTAGAAACTGCATAGTGTGTATGTGTCCTTGAAAGGAGAGTGGTGCCTCATGGAGGGGACTTATTCTCTCAAATTTGTTTATTTTTAAGTGTTTTAAAGGGAACCTTTTTTGGGTCAGGGGCCACTGACCCACAGAAAAATCATTTGGAGACTGCACAAGTGAGAAGCAAAAGACCCCTTGAAACTCCCCCACTCTTCACTGATATGGTCTCCAAGTGAGACACCTCACTCCCCTGTTGCTCCAATCCCATGGTGGGAAGGGACAGGGAGGACTGAGGTTCAGGGCTTCCCATAGGCCAGATTTACTGTTCTGAGGTTAGTGGATTTTGTGGATCCTCCCCCAGGCTCTGGGGTGGGGACAAAAATGAGTTCAGTGCGGGGGACAGGTTTTCCAGTGAGTGGGATAGGGTTGGCGGTGCAGGATCGGGGGTGGGGTTGGGGGGTGAGGGTGCCATGTCTGATGGGAGGTAGGGTGCAGGAGCAGGTTGGAAGTAGGGGGTCTGGCCAATGGGCAGGGACAAAAGCAAGGGAAGGTGCAGTGTGGGCCAGGAGGGAGGAAGCAGGAGGAGGCTGGGAGGAGGGTGTCTGGCCAGTGGATGGGGGCAAGAGCAAGGGAAGGTGCAGTGCGTGGCCGGGAGGAAGAGTGCATGAGCAGACAGGACATGTAGGGTCTTGGTGGGAGGGTGCATGAGGGAGGTGGGGGTGCAGGGTCGGAGCATGAGGGTAAGAGGGGGTATTTACTTGCCTACATGCCCTGCACTGCTTCCAGGCACTGTGTCCCAGGTACCTCCCATCACTGCTCCCATTGGCCATGATTACAGCACCAGAGAAAGCCTCCACGTGTCATGTCCATGCACTGCTGTTCCCCCAGCTGGGGGAGGGAAAGCATGAGTGGCAGTATTCAAGATGCTTCTGGCTGTGCTTCTTTCCTGCAAGCCAGATCCCACAGCGAGGCTTGGAGCTACCCTTCCTGCCCCCCACAGGAAGCCGGCTCTGGTGCTCCAGCCTTGCTGGGGAGGGAGTGGGAGGTGTTGTGAGGCTGGAACACCAGCATGGGTTCCCCACTGTGGGGGAAAAGAGGGAGGCTGAGCTTGGGCCACGGACCACCTGGAAGGCAGTGGTCTGTGGACCACAATTTGAGAACCACTATCCAAGAGCAGGTATTGGACAGCCAGATATCATACATCTTCCTCCCTCTGCCCTACCAATGTGGTCACCTCTGACTGCATCAGAGCCTGGAAGAAGAGAATCTTTTCCTCTACTTAGCCCAAATGCCCCTTACATATTTATAGTAGCTAATACTGGTTGTAAATAATACCTTGTTCAGAAAGAATTGTCAGTCTGCATCCTGCCACCACTCTGCGTCCTGCTACCCCTTGCCCTCAGCCACCCAGCCTCCTCCCTCTCTCTCCAGGTGTGGGAACTGCCTGGCCTGCCCCATGATCTGGTAGTGGGAGCTGCGTGACCTTCCCTCCCTGGTGCTCCATGGAGGTGGAAGCCATGACCCACATGACCTTTCAGGGGGGCGGAGCAGTGAGCCATATGCCCGCCCCTCTCCTGGGGGGGGGAGGAGCAAGCAGGAGCCACACACTCTCCTGGGGGATGGGAGTCGCATACCCTCCAGGGTCATGGGAGGCTGAGAGATCACTGGGGGAGAGCCAGGGATGCTTATCCCCAGAGAGAGGTGGGTTGGTAAGCGTAGCAAGCAGGGGACACAGCCCCTTAGTTTCCATTTAAAATCTTTTGTAAAAGATTGTTTGAGCCTAAGCACTTCCTTTTGTATCCTTGTCTTTTATTGAAAATGTTACGGGGTCTATCTTCTGTAGAGAGTACTATGGAGAAGAAATTGTAGTTGCCTCTTGTCACAGCACCTCTGTCTCAGCTCAGAGAAAAGGGGGAAGAGGGAAGCTAAGCAACCTTTTGAATTCCTTATTAGATCCATCATTCTGCTGCAAACTGATCACTCTAAGCTACCACTCCTGATGCTAGATAGCAGCAACACCTGGCTTCTGTTTTTACATCTGTAGTTATACTATTATTTGGCCTTCCTGGTGATAATCCATTTGAACAGCTTATCTTAAAAGAGCAAGCTGCTGCAATTCCCACTATAGGCAAATGAGCAGTTATGGAATTAAAAGGCTTTTTTTTAAATCTAGCCATCACTTAAAAAAGTAGACCAAGAAAAGTTCACAGTCAGTGACTTTAGCACTATAACAGAAACAAATATATATCTCTAAGATGACATTTTCCTTAAAATAAGCAACATCAGTAAATTGCTTAGTTAGGTGGCAGCAGACTGAATTACTGTTCATGACTAGAACAGATCTAAGATCCTCCTTCAGGAACTGTACATGTATGGTAACATGTTTCAAGTGGGTTGCAGCACCACTTAAATCTGTTCCTGCTGCCCTTCTGGAAACAGATGGGCACCAAACCTGAGTGGCTTTGGAACCATGTGCTCCAAGTGGCAATGCCATTTGGTTTGGGGGGAAGAAGTGAGGGAGCCCTCAAACAGCATGCCTGGGACAAACTGTTCCTCCTTCTCCCTGCAGCCCTGAATGTGCAAAATGGTCACTTCAAGTGGGGCAAGAGGTTTTGAGAGTCAAAGTGGGACGGTTTCATGAAACCTGGGATTGGAAAGCTGGTTCAAGCTCTGATCTAAGTATCTTCCTGAATCAGAGCCTATATCAGTAGCCATAGGTGCTCTGAGGGAAACATGTGAGCTGGGTCCTCAGCAATCCGCAAAAGATCCAGTCTGGAGCAAGGTGGAGTGAATTGTGCCTCTCTGGGTATGTCTCCACTGACATGGGACCTTGGGCTTTAGCTCAAAGTCTGCTTCCATCTATCCATCTCTCTGAGACAACTAGGACCCACCCAGAGAAGTGAAAAAACAGATTGACAGAGCCAGAAGAGTACCCAGATATCAGCTACTTCAAGACAGGCCCAGAAAAGAAAACAACAGGACAGCACTTGTCATCACCTACAGCCCTCCAACGCATTATCAACAATTTACAATCTATCCTGGAAGGCCTTGGGGAACAGGCCAATCCTCACCTACAGACAGCCCTCTAACCTTAACCAGATTCTTTCCAATAACCATGCAGAACCTCCATCATACTCATCCAGGAACCACCCCTGCACTCAACCCCACTGCCAACTCTGTCCATACATCTATACAAGCGATATCATCACAGGACCTAACCACATAAACCACCACATCAGAGGCTCATTTAACTGCACATCCACTGATGTGATCTATGCCATGAAATACCAGCAATGTCCCTCTGCCATGTACATTGGCCAAACTGGACAGTATCTGCGAGAGAGAATTAATGGTCACAAATCAGATATTTGAAAAGGCAACACACAAAAACCTGTTGGGGAGCATTTTAACTTGCCTGGGCACTCATTAATGGATCTCAAAGTCGCTCTATTATTTCAGCCCAATTTCACAAGCCAACTCCACAGAGAAGCCTTAGAACTTAACTTCATTTGCAAGATAATTCCTATAACAGAGGTATGAATAAAGACATTTGCTGGATGGCTTGCTACATTCCACATCCTAATGACGTAAAAATCCAAACAATGCGTTCTTAAGAACAATTAGTACCTTCTCTGTCAGCTTAATGAAGCATGAACACTAATTGCCTATTTCTTTCCCCTTGAATGGTCATTTTGAGGACCATGGTAATTTCTAAAAACATTGAATGACATACTCTTCCTCCATCTCTGTCACTAAGTATGTTAGCTAGAATTCATATGCAAATTTGACACTGTCAAAATGGGTCTGAATAAAGATATGGAATGATTCTCACTACAATAAGTAATTTCCCCTTCAGGTACTCTCACCTTTTCATCACCGTTGGAGGTGGATCACATCGTACTTGGAATACTTGGAAGATCCATGATTTCATTGATGTGAATAGTCTTGGTACTGATGCAGATTGCAAACTTTTCCATGCCGTCCTGTTTTGTGTGTTCTCATCCATGTCTTTCAATGAATCCTCCATAAAGGATCCTCCCAACATGCTGGAGGCCTTCCTCTTGTTCTTTTTATGTCTTGTGGTTATGAATGGAATATTCGCACCATCCATCTGTTGTGTCTCAGTCTTGCTACATGACCAGCCCATCTCCTTTTCCAATTATACATAATTTGGATGATATCTTTGACATCGTTTCTTGTGCGCAAATTGTCAATAGTAACATGCTGTAGCCTACTTATACCCCCCATGTGTCTTTCCATTGCTCTTTGGGTAGTTTGCAGCTTTACTTCTTCTGTAAGCATCGTGTTCCAGGTTTTGCAGCCATACAGCATTAGTGGAAAGATCCTTTAAAGAGATGGGCTTTTACGGTAGTAGGTCAACAAAAATACTGTGCAGACTCCCAAAGTCAATCCAGCCCGACCTCCTCCCCCTGTTCAGTTGAGTTGGGCCCAACTCATTGTCTATCTGCAACACTTGTCCAAGATATCCACATTGATCCACTAGGTTGATGGTCTGTCCATCCAGCTGCATGATATATTCTGAACAATACATGTTTTTCATCCACTTTGTTTTTCCAGGGTGGCTGGTCAGGCCAATCTCCTTCACATTCTTACCAATGTTATTGAGGAGGGTTTGCAATGTTTCAGGTTTTGATGCAATTAGGACAATGTCACCTATGAAAAGGAGCATCTGAAGAACTTTGCCATCAATCAGAAATCCATCTTTCACTTCGATCTTCCGCAGGACATCTTCCAGGATCCTGGCAAACAACTTTGGTGAACAAACATCCCCCTGCTTTATGCCTTACTTAACTTTGATGATCAAGGGGTCATCAAAAAGCATGATTTCCATAGTTGCATCCATCATGGAATCTTGTATGATTCTAACATACACAGGGGAAACACCCTGTAAAAGGAGAGCACTTCAAGCTGCATTTTGTTCCACTGAAACAAAGGCTTTTTGAAGTCAATGAATAACAAGCATAGTGGGATCTTGTACTCTCTATGCCTTCTGGCCATCTGTGTGATCACAAAAATATGGTCCACTGTGGAGACTCCCCTACAAAAGCCTGCCTGTTCCTGTGTCATGTTTTCTGCACAGACACCCTCAATATGGGCATAGATCATTCTATAAAGACCTTATAAAGATGACAAAGCAGCAGGCAGATGGGTTGATAGTTGCAAATGTCTTCTTGATCGCCTTTTTCTTGGCAGTTTGTTATATCTTTCAATCTTTTAGAATTCTCCCCTCTTTAACGTATCTTGAAAATCTCTCACTAAGTGCTCTTAAAAGTATATCACCTCCTGCATGAAATTCTTCTACATGTACTTGGTCTAAACCTGCCACTCTTCCCAAATTCATCTACTGAAAGGCCGCTGCCACGTCTTCATGGAGCACATCAGGTTTGGAAACCCAGTTACAATGGTTCCACTGCTGTTGCTGATGAAAATAGTTCACTATAAAAACGCCAGCAAATTTGTTCCATTTCACATCTGTTCGTCATGCTTGGAAGAGTTTGGCTTAGCTGGATTTCACATCAAGCCTTTGCAAACTAATTTTCTCTTCAACTGCCTTTTGCTGTTTTGCAAGGCACTACTGCTCATAAACTTCTGTCCTCTTTCTCCTCAATGTTTTAGGGTTTGTCTAGACTACAGGGATTTTTTTGAAAAAAGTGGCCTTTTTTCGAAAAATCTTTACCTGCATCTAGACTGCAGCCATGTTCTTTTGAAAGTAAATTGAAAGAACGCAGCAGTTTTTTTGACTGAAGAAAGCCTCATTTTACGAGGAATAACGCCTTTTTTCAAAAGCGCTCTTTCGAAAAAAGGTGCTATGTAATGCAAACTGTGCTTTTTCGAAAGAGAGCATCCAGACTGCCTGGGTGCTTTCTTCTGAAAAAGTGGCTTGCTTTTTCAAAAGCACTGGTTGTAGTCTAGATGCTCTTTTTCAAAAGAGGCTTTTTCAAAAGATACTTTCGAAAAAGCCTCTTTCAAAAGAGGTTTGCAGTCTAGACGTAGCTTTACAGACAAGCTTATACTCTAGGCTGGTACTGCCCTTGAATGTCATGTCTTTTCACTTGGCAAGAAGATCAAGTGTTTGCTGGGTAAGACAACTTCTGGACTCCTTTGCCTTCTTCACAGTGGCAGCATTTTTACATTTGTCAAACTTTGCTAAAAAGCAGCAGTAATTGAAATCAATATCTTTGGTTTTGTCCATTTCCTATGACTCAGAGTCGACACTATACTTAAGTAGATCTGAGCAGAACTGTTGTACCCGTGCACAGTGCCTAACTCTCGCCTTTATCCTTTTTTTCCCATTTGATGTTTATTTTGACTCTTGCTCTAGCCAGTTGATGATCTGACTGTATACAGATGTCTGATTCCGAAATGACTGTTACATCTGTAACCAGTCACCTCTTGTACACCAGGACATAATTGATTTCACTTCTTATTACGTCATTCACCACTTGCTAAGTCCATCACCTTCTAACCCTCTTCGTGAAGAAGGTTTTTATGATGTATAGACACGAGGCTTCTGTGTAGTTGACCAGACTTTGGTCACTTTCATTTTTCATACCTGAGCCATATTGTCCAAAGTAGTTTTCTCGATCTTCTCTTATACCTACATTGGCATTGAAATCAACAAGCACCACTGTATATGTTGTTTGTCTGAAGAATCCTAGCAAGTTCTTCATAGAACCTTTTCACTTCTTCATCTTCCATAGTGAATGTCAGTGTGTAGGCTACTATTATTTTTACAGTGGCCCATTTGCTTATGCTCATCATGAGCACTCTGAAACGAGATGATAAAATTACCCATTAAATGATGTTTTCTGCCACCTACGGAGTGCACAATAAATCTAACTACTCCAACTTGTCCTTCTGCTGTTCCAAGAAGATTTCGTGATCCATCCTTCCATTTTGCCACAACTTACTTTTTTTCTTCTGGTTTCAGTTATAGCAAGAATATAAAAAAAAATCTTCCACAAAATCCTACTCCGTTGCCTTATCATGATGTGGAGGTGACCCTGGGCTCTTAAAGGCTATGCCAGTGGAGCGCAAGGTCTGGCAGGTTCTACTAAGCTGGAAAGGTTTTGAGTATGGCCCTGGTGGTGGACGATGTGTCCACTGTCCAAGTTTGGAGAGGTTCATCACCAGAAGGTTGGCCACTAGGTGACAATTTGGCCACAGCAACTATGAACACAATAATACAGCATGGCTTTCAGTCCTGAGCAGTTCCTCCTCACTTCTGCAGTGATGATGATGGTGGTGGAGTGGTGGGTATGGGGGCAGAGGATGCCAAGGATCTTGCAGCATCGAGACCGTCCATTTGCATTAATTTATATGTTGGCACACAATGTGCGATCCCTCTCAAGTGATGAGCAGGTTGATATATTGCTGGAGGAACTGCATTATATTCACATTGATATTCTTGCCATAACTGAGTCACAACTACCCTGATTTAATTAGCACTGACGTTACATACATGATACTCACATCTCTGTATCCCTGCCTTTCTTTTGCTTCAAGCGTTGAAGTAAGGGAGTTATATCTCACAAAAACTTATGCCCTATTAAGATTGTTAGCCTTTAAGGTGCTACTGGGTTCCTTGTTGTTTTGGCAGTACAAACATTCCCACATTGCCCTACCAAGGTACACTGGTTCTGACCTGCAGGGACTACATAGTGGGTGTGACAGGATAGTTCTGAGTTCATGCTTGTGTTGATCTTGACCTTTCTGATAAAACTGACAGAAAAAACATCAGCTTGTGCCAAGCATCATGAAGGGTTTGTGATTTGGACACCTGCCTAACAGGAACTAAACTGAAGACGCTACTTTCATTTCACATAAGCCAGCAAACACTAGATTATTAAAGTCCTGAAACTGTTGACTTTTTTATTCCAGGCCTATTGAATACTAATCTGTCAAGTAAAGTCTCATCGTCTAATGTACTACTTTTGTACATTAACCAATATATCTTTGTATGTTACACACCCACATATTCTGCGAATATTTTCAATGTAGTATTTTTCCTATAATACTACTAAGGAGTTTGAAGTACTGGGAATTTCTCTGATGCTATGGTTTTAAACATGCACTATTAAAAACTAAGGTCATATCTATAATGCTGGCAGATCAGGTGTCAGCTCATGCCAAGGTTCCTGGGCCTCACTGAATACTTACAAAATGCTAACACACAGGATTGTTTTGCAGCTGTGCAGGATCAAAATAGATATTGGAGTTATAATAATGTATTTACACTATACAGAAGGCTCGTAGGATGCACCATGTATTAATCCAACTTGTAATATGTATCCCATGGTATAAAGTAATGTGTGTTCTGACTATAAAGATGTTTTAAGACTGTAAATTCTCCACAGTCAGGGAGAACAGACTGTGAAATTAGTTTACCCCAAGAGATAAACTTCAGATAATGTAACAATAAACAGGTAAAAGGAAAACACAATAACTGTTTCTGTCCCCCCAGGAATGGTATTTGCTCAGTTGTAAGGCCAGGAAAATGTGGGTTGATCTGGTTGGTGCTGGTAATAGAGATGAGAACATGATTACATATGCTCTTTGCTAATACAGAGCTTAGCAAAAAGTGTATTGGTCACTGAATAAGAGTGATAGTGATCTATGCTGACAAGTATTCCAAACCCCACGAAACATGAAGGTTTCATAAATATTTTGAAATTTTTGATATTAACTTTTATGTGAAGAAAATGAACAATTTCACAGCTCAACCTAATTGTTCAGGTGCCATTTATAGCAATAAATAAAATACACTAGATAATGTATGCTGCCTGTCAAAAGGGATATAGAAGGCATAGAAGAGTGAGACTATTCAATATTTTCAGCTGCTTATTGCTGTGAAAATGCTTTTATATATAAAAAATAATCTCTTTAAAAAATGGATACTCAAAATATGGGCCCCTATGGTGAACCTCATTAAAAAGATTTGACTGTGTGGTACATAAACTTATAACGGTGACAGCATGAACTGTTTCATTTACACAGCCTTTTGAATGCACCACTGCAATAGAAAATTTATTTTCTGAGATTATAAAAATCTTGTCTTGACATTTAGAGAAGCAAATAATTCCAGTGCAATGCAATCAATGTACGGGAATCCTTCATGGGGAAATAAATTCATCTAAATTACTTACTGCAGCTACTCAGTTTATATAGTTTCTTTTTTCAGAGACTCTATATGAAAATTTGCATAACCTAATTTGAACACTAAATCTTTATCCCTTTCTGTAGTGTTCTTTCATACTATTATCAATCTTTCCTGAACTGATTTATTGTAAACATCTTCAAGGGTATTTTTATATCCTTTTAAATGCCAAGGAAATTGAAGCTCCTAGGTATTTTACTTCTGACAATTTAGAATGTGTGTTTTGAAAATAAATATCACACATTTGTTATCTTTAAGGGTATCATTCAGTCCAACTGCCATTGAACTCAGTGCACTTTGAGAACATTCAGCATGTGATGAATATTTATCTGAACAGGATAGATTTAAGCATGTGCTTCTAAGCTTTCCTGTATTGAGGCTCTGGTTTGCATGGAGGTTTGTTTGACCAGTCTTCAGTGGAAGCTCCCACCATACTAAACATAGGTGCCTTTAGGAAGCTGGTGACCTATCCTTCATATCTTTCTCCTAGGGCAGGGTGGCCACTTCCCTGAGTTTCAGGGAATCCATATTTTTTATATCCGTGTGAGAACTCTTCTATGGTTGTGGGAACATCAAACCACAAACACAGGTTATTTACTAATATGTCGAGGGTTTGCTGTAATTGTTTTGTACAGTTCTTACTGCCTCCGTAGCAAAACCATCACAGCTGGCACACTTAATTAGGGTTGGAAACATATGTTCAAGAGAGACCCAGAACTGGGAGAGAGAGGGTAATGCAGGTCAGGATAAACAAGCATTGGTCAAGTAGCATTGTGAAACTTGAATAGCACTTTTGTGACTCCAGTCAGAGCTGTCACTTTCTGAATTACATGAGTACTAAAATTCCCCATATTCCTTGGAAATAGATCTAAAAAGCTTTTACACTTTTCTATATTCAGAGAAAAATGCTCAATCTGCAAAACAAACTGGATACAAAAAACTTAATAAAATCCTTCTAAAGAAGAGAGTGATCACCTAGAAAACATTAAAATGCTATGCACCATGGATCACTGAGTGTCAAGTTCACTGCTCTGTTATAAAGGAAGCAATCAAATTTGTGTTACCAGTACATGTTGCTATGGGTAATAGAAAGAAAAGTCAAAGTATGTGGTAGAGGGAGTGAAATTTTATGCTAAGCACTGAAACCAGCATACAGGGGGTTTTAAACTATGCTGCTGCTAAATGCTATGTAGGAACAGTTTAAAAAACTCGATGGGTTTTTTTGTGAAGAGGAGATCCCCGCTCTGGCTAATTGAACTTCAATCTCTTTATTTGAGTGTATCCCCCCATCTTCCCTTTCTTGCCATGCACACCTAATGTAGCATGAATAATGCAGTGTAGAAGCACATAGGATCACAGGATGAGAAGGGTTGACAAGGGTCCTCTAGATATGCATAAAGGTATTTTCTTGCATCAGTACAGGCTGCTGTTACTTAACAATAGCTTTAGTTCTGAGAACTAAGTGACATTCTCTTAGCAAAGTTTTGTAATAGAGAAAAGGGTTTTTTTTGTTTAATGCTTCTAAAAACACATTTAGGATCTGATTCTAATTCAGGCTAGATACTGCAGTGGGCTTTGGTTAATGCCCTTAAAAATGATATGCTAAGCTGAGTACTCTGTGCACATCAAATCAGATGACAAACTGAGGCTCGTTTTGGACATTTGTGTTTAAAATTCTCAGAGAGAAATCCAAATATGTACATGCAAATAAAGAAAATAACCCTTACTGCAGAGCAGTCCTTTGAGTTCCAGAGGTGAGTCCATCTGTATGAGGATCTTGGGAGACTGCTTTCATACACACTCTTCTCTAGAGAAAATCAAATGCCTCTATTTTTTAAACTGTTTTCCTTAGATGGTAGAAAGAACCACCTTTTCAAAGTGACTAACAATTTTGGGTTCCACAGTTTCTGGGTGTCCAACCTGAGACATATTAAAGGGTCTTGATTTTTCTCAATGTGCAGCACTTTCTGGCACCCATCTATTTCTGAAAACCCTGTCCCTTTAAAGCATCTCAGGATGGGAAAAAAATGAGGCCCCTGGAACCATTAGTAACTCTTAGACATAGTGAAAGCCTCCCCCCCTCTCATTCTCCCTGAGGGTGTGTCATAAGATCTGAGTAATGTACAATACCATGCTTTAGCACTTGTCTCCCTGGAGTCAGACCACATCCATCGCTATGGAGATACAGCCGTGATTCACAATGGTTTTGAATTTCTAAGGTGTCTTCTGGAAAATCCATGACTGTAGTCCAAACTGACCTTGTTATAGTCTCCAGAGCAATGGTACAAAATTTCCTGTATTTACCTTACACTCTGAGTACTTATAATAAGGATTGATGTCATTATTTTGTGAATTCATTCTAGATCCAAGTATGTTCTATGAATAAAACCTTAAAACACACTTTGTATGCACGATATTAATCTAGTGTTATAAGCCCACATATTCTCCATCTGAATATTTGCATTCCACTTTATTTTATTTACTCCAAGCTACACTTGGCTTCCATCGCACTTTCCCAAAATAAACTAATATAAATGAGTACAGACTTTCCAACTTGATTTTTATCTATAGATTATACAAATGTTAATGCTGGTGATGGCTAAGTTCTCGGGCACTGTAGCTATTAAAATTAATTTCCCTCCTATAAAAATGTGAGTGTTCACTAATTCCTGTACAAAAGTTAAGTGATACATGTTATCTTTCTCACAAGTATCCTGAATGGGCATGGCCATAACTGAAATTTCATTCTACAGTTGGCATAAATTGTCCATAAGAACCTTGGAGGATTGAGGATTGTTAATCAAAGCCAGTGTGAGGGGTGTGTGCTTTTGTTCCATTTGATCCAAAAGTCTGTTTCACTCAACTCTGAAAACCAGACTTATTCCTGCTCAACATAGGAACAATGGAAGGTTGCCTTAGCAACATGACAAGCTGTTTCTGGCTGTTGCGTTGGCAAAAAGAGACAAGACAAAAATGATATATAGTAAGAAAAAAAAAAGACGTTGACATTTTGGAACCAGAAGAAGTGTTAGCATCTATTCGGCTTTGTAAAGTTTTCTGTCTGGGTACTTGTCAGCTTTGACCACCTATCCATGTTCACATCTCCTTTGTGGATTCTTTTGGAGAATGTTACCTTGAAGGAGCAAAGAAAATACTTACGCTTTGAAATATCTCTGTTCATCTTTTCTGATGCTGACAAGGGTTTACCCTTTATATCTTTTTGTACTGTTAACAAAGGCAAAACCTTCACAAATTATCAGGATGTAGCAGGAGGGGAACTAGGTTCATTAAGTGGTTCCTTAACTCACAAAACTTTTTACTTTGGCTTTCCACCTGGGCTTTCTGAACAAGTCACATGATGAAATTTGCTCCTCTACTGCCTTCTAGTGAGTCATTAGAAAATTGTAGCCGGATCTTTAGTATTTTTTCTTCTCTCACCAGCCTCATTTGCACTCAGCATACCAGAATTGGGATGTAAAAATTTGTGTGGAATTTACAAATCTCTGAAAAAAGACTGTTTTGTTTCTTCACAGTGGTAGTTTAACACAATGAATGCAAGTCATCTCACATTGATTAATCAAAGTTCATTTGTTTAAAAACATCTATCCTATGTGTGACTTTTTGGACTCTTTTAAGTGAGAGAATGTTGGAAAGCCGACAATGAAAAGTACACTGGAGAATGGAAATAAGAGTATCAAGACATCTTAGAGCAATGGATGTGCTATTGTAATGGACTAAATTGTCAGTCCTAAGCCAAATTAGTAAAAGGGAGCTGCTGTTGTCTATATGACTATGGAAACAAACTACAGAGAGAATGCGAGAGAGCATTTTCATGGCAAAGCATTGGAATTTTCTTGTGATTGGGCTTTACACAGAACTATTCTCTCTACTGCAGCACATAAATAGATTGTGTCTATAAGCTTTAGGACTTCATTGAAGGCAGGTAGCCCTATGGGAATTTTGGCTGAGTCAGTCAGAATTCTCCTGGGAACAATGGAAGTAATGCACACTTGAATGGGAGCCCTGCCAATGTCTGAACAGTTTGCAGTGTACACTCTGATCAGTCATCTAGCTTTGACTCATAGGCCATGCCTGGCCCACCCTTTATTCTGCCTCTTGTGGAAACTAACTCTGGCGTCAGCACTAATTCAGTGGTACCCTTGTGACTGTAGCTGGGATTCCGTCAAGTGTGCAAATATGGAGAAAGCTTCTTGCGTCCCCTTCTTTGCTTGTGCCCCTTGCAGGGCTGACTGCAACCTGTCTGCAAACTCTATGTGAATAAGTGCCCATTTATGGACAAAATCTGTAACAGATCTAGAGAAGTCAGTTTGTCTATATCTCATTTTTCTGAAGCAGCAATGCCTCAAATTGAATGCACCTATCATTTTGCTTGGCCATAGGTCTGAGCATAAGCTAGGGATGTGAAACAGGGTTTCTTTGTTCCAGAGTTTATATTTGGAATTCTCATTATGGTTTTATTGCACTCAAGGAAAAGTTACGGAGTCTTTCTTATGGCAGCACCTGGACATTCAAATGAATGGTAATCAGTGATTGCATAGCCTGTGGGTTACACTGTAATTCAGACTGGTGTATACTGAAAACTTACTTTGGCATAGCTACAAGTCTTAGAAATGAGAAAAACCCACCATCTTGTCAATGGAAGGATTCTTCTAGGTCAATGGAAGGATTCTTCCATCAGTCTAGCTACTGCCTCGTGAGGAAGTTGATTAGGTACAGGTATAGGAGAACTCCTCCCTCTGCTAGTGTCTACACTGAAGCGGTACAGCTTCAGTGATGTAGCTTGCTGCTGCAGTGATGCATTTTAAGTGTAGACAGAGCCCTACATGAGAGTTATATACTGTTAATTTGTTCTTTCATTCAAAGGCTTATTCTTACTATGTTTCTTTGTGGGTGAAAACCTTGGCTCAGCTCAGAAAGACAACACCAACAGGGGTGGGTGTAGGCTACATCCCTCTGTCGGCAGAGGGATGTAAATGAAACACTTTGAAAGTGCAAATGAAGTGGGGATTTAAATATCCCGCGCTTCATTTGCATAATCACTTAATGGCGCTCTTTCAAAAAAGCTCTATTTTGAAATTGAAACCGCGGTCTAGACACGGCTCTTGTAAACATGAGGTTTACAGGATCTTTTGAAAAAGCGCCTCGTTTTTGAAACAGCTGTGTCTAGACCACGGTTTCAATTTCAAAATAGCGCTTTTTCGAAAGAGAGCCATTAAGTGATTATGCAAATGATGTGCGGGATATGTAAATTCCCACTTAATTTGCACTTTCAAAGTGCTTCATTTACATCCCTCTGCCGACAGAGAGATGTAGTCTAGACATAGCCACGGTATGTGATTGTTTTCCACAAGAATACTTTTCGTATGGTAGAAGTAAGGGAGACAAGACATGACAGAAAAGCCATTCTTTTGTCTCCAAAGTGGTAATGTTGCCTCAGGATTGAAAGAGATCAAAGAATCCTTAGGTAACATTTGAGGAAGGCTGGAAATTTCAATCAAAGCATTTATCAAATACTATGTAACTGCCACTTATTCTAACATGGTTTTGACAGATTTGTTCTTGCATCATCAAAGATGTTGAGTCATGGCTCATTTCAAGGTAATATAAGCCTCTTCACATACATTCCAATTCAATCATGGTTTTGAACTTCGCAGCAACAATGAATGCATCAAAAAGGAAAAAATATAAAGATCAGGAAAGGAAGTTGTTTTACAAGCAAATAAAAGACATTCTGGATACATATAAAATCACCATTATTGTATTACTTATTCTGGAGCTAGCAAGTATATCAGAAAACAAAATAAAACACCTACACTTCAAGACCTAACTGACTTACTGATATTAAAGTTCAGTTCTTTGGGATTCTAGTGCTAGCATCTTGTGTCTCAATTACAGCAAGACAGAGGCAAGAGCTTGTAGCAGCATTCTGCATGGCTGGAGACAGATGAGGGTCATCAGGCTTTGGCCATCAGAAAGAACAGGAGTAGGAGGAATTCTACACAACCAGAAACTTCTAATTGATACAAGTCTTCAATATGGAAACCGTGGAAGATATGTCTTAAGATCTAATTGGTCCGAGGGAATGGAGAGATACATGCAACAAACCTGTGGATGGATGGCAGCTTGACCAAACCTGTAAGAAAATTAAGTTTGTCTCCCAAAGATCTACAGTTGTCCTGGACGACATGATTCTTTTTGTGGATTCCATGCTCAGAAGAACTGAACCTATCTGCAAGGGATAAGTAGACAACAGGATGGAGTGATGTCTTCCTAGAACCAAGACATGAGACATCACTCTAAGATTAGATATGCTCTGAACTAGTAGCGCCCTGCACGAATACAAAATTTCTACCCACATCCCCATACACTTCCACAAAAACGAATCGCAGATATCCACATCCACGGATGCAAATACCCATGGATATAAAGCGGCTATACATGGATTTTCAGGGCTCTATCCATTAGTGATGATTCATATCAACACTGATGACATTGTCTCAAGGGATAGCTTACAGATAACAGATGGCTTCAGGGGAACTCAGAAGTGTGACAAAGAAGAATGTACAAAAGATAATTTCCCTGTTAAGTTGATTAAGGTTTTACCATGTCTGAAATTCCACACAAGCATTCCTTCATTAAACACTTAGTGTTAGTTACAGCCAATACATCATTATATATATATATATATATATATATATATATATATATATATATATATATATAAATATATATCACCCACATATTCTAGCAACAATACAGTTACAAGCATAGGGTGAATTCTCAGAACGGGCGCAGGCACAGGAGACATCTTTCATTCATGATATGGTGATATGGCTCCAAAGGTGTAAGGAAAAGCTCTGACAAAAGGGCTACGTCTACACTGGCCCCTTTTCCGAAAGGGGCATGTTAATTTCACAGGTCGTAATAGGGAAATCCGCGGGGGATTTAAATATCCCCCGCGGCATTTAAATAAAAATGTCCGCCGCTTTTTTCCGGCTTTTAGAAAAGCCGGAAAAGAGCGTCTACACTGGCCCCGATCCTCCGGAAAAAAAGCCCTTTTCTGGAGGATCTTATTCCTACTTCAAAGTGTAGACTTCAAAGTAGGAATAAGATCCTCCGGAAAAGGGCTTTTTTTCCGGAGGATCGGGGCCAGTGTAGATGCTCTTTTCCGGCTTTTCTAAAAGCCGGAAAAAAGCGGCGGACATTTTTATTTAAATGCCGCGGGGGATATTTAAATCCCCCGTGGATTTCCCTATTACGACCTGTGAAATTAACATGCCCCTTTCGGAAAAGGGGCCAGTGTAGACGAGCCCAAGCTGTTGTTTTTTAAGTGTATCCTGTAGGGTACGTCTACACTAGCCCCTAGTTCAAACTAGGGAGGCTAATATAGGCATTTGAATTGCAGATGAAGCCTGGGATTTAAATATCCCGGGCTTTATTTGCATCTTCCCGTCCGGTCGCCATTTTGAAATTTCACTAGTCTGGACTAACTGCAGGGAGCTGGTAGTTCGAATTAAAGCCCTAATTCGAACTACCTGTTATTCCTCCTGCAAGGAAGTTTAACGGTAGTTCGAATTAGGGGCTTTAATTCGAACTACCGGCTTCCTGCTGTGTGTAGCCACAGGCAGTTAGTCCGGACTAGTGAAATTTCAAAATGGTGACCGGACGGGAAGATGCAAATAAAGCCCGGGATATTTAAATCCCTGGCTTCATTTGCAACTTCAAATGCCTACATTAGCCTCACGAGGGAGAACTAGGGGCTAGTGTAGACATACCCATTCAGACTAACTCAGCTACCCTCTGAAGCTAAAAATCCCCTAGACAGCTTTGTTTTTTATACATTACTAGCTTTACCTGTCCCGTTGCTACGATAGACATACACTCAGGTTGGCCTTTGCGTCTACACTCTTATGTTGACAAAGTGGCTTGCTTTGGTGACAGAACTGGATGTAGTCTAGACGCTCTTTGTCGACAGAAGCTTTGTCAACAAAAGCCTGTAGTCTAGATGTCCACACACAGATTGTTCCTTCCTAAGTGGAGTACTTTGCATTTGTCCTTATTGAACTTCATCCTATTTACCTCAGACCATTTCTCCAATTTGTCCAGATCATTTTGAGTTATGACCCTATCTTCCAAACCAGCTACAACCCCTCCCAGTTTGGTATCATCTGCAAACTTAATAAGCGTACTCTATATGCCAATATCTAAATCATTGATGAAGATATTGAACAGAACCAGACCCAAAACAGACCGCTGCATAACCCCACTTGTTCTGCCCTTCCATCATGACTATGAACTATTAGGGTATGTCTACACTAGAAAGTTAGTTCGAACTAACGGACGTTAGTTCGAACTAACTTTCCTATGCGCTACACTAGCGCTCCGCTAGTTCGAATTTGAATCGAACTAGCGGAGCGCTTAGGGTACGTCTACACTACAGCGCTAGTTCGAACTAACTTAGTTCGAATTAGTTAATTCGAACTAAGCTAGTTCGAACTAACGCATCTAGAACTAAAAACTAGTTCGAACTAGCGTTTTGCTAGTTCGAACTAGTAAGTCCACATTGAGTGGACTCTGAACAGGGCTTAATGATGGCCGGAAGCAGTGCCGGCAGGGCATAAAAGGAGGACTTAGAGCATGGAGATACTGTCTCAGGCTAGCCGAGGGCTGTGCTTAAAGGGTCCCGACCCCCACCCCGGACACACAGTTCTAAGGGGTGCCCCGCTTGCAAAGAAGTTCTGGCTTGGAGTGCCCTGAGTGCCCACACTGGGCACATCACACCACTCGGCCATCAGCCCGGCTGCACTTGCCGCAGGCTGCCATCTGGGGAGAGGGAGTAATTGGGGGGCTGCAGGAGAGCTTCCACCCCCAGAAGCCCGCAGAGCCAGCCCAGTCCTCCCCATCGGGGGCTCGTACCCCATTCCTCCCTCACCTTCTTCCACTTGCCCTTCCCTAGCCCCCCTTCTTATTGATGTACAAAATAAAGATAACGTTTCTTCCAACATTGACTCTGTCTTTATTGAAAAAAACTGGGGGAGACTGGGAAAAGGAGGTGGGAGAGGGGAAGAGAAAGGCTGGGAGAGGGGAGGGCAACTAACATGATCAGGGGTTGGGAACAGGTCCCAGATGAAGAGAGGCTACAGAGACTGGGACTGTTCAGCTTAGAAAAGAGGAGACGGAGGGGGGACAGGATAGAGGTCTCTAAAAGCAGGGGTTGGGTGGAGAGGGTGCATTCAGAAAAGTTCTTCATGAGTTCCCATAAAGAAGGACTAGAGGACACCAAAGGAAAGGAATGGGTAGCAGGCTTCAAACTAGTAAGAGAAAGTTGTTCTTCACAATGCAAATAGTTAACCTGTGGAACTCCTTGCTGCAGGAGGCTGTGAAGGCTACAACTAGAACAGAGTTTAAAGGGAAGTGAGATCAAGTCATGGAGGTTGGGTCCATGGAGTCCTATTAGCCAGAGGGTAGGAGTGGTGTCCCTGCCCAAAGTTTGTGGAAGGCTGGAGAGGGATGGCACGAGACAAATGGCTTGGTCATTGTCTTCGGTCCATCCCCTCCAGGGTCCCTAGGGTTGGCCGCTGTTGGCAGACAGGCTACTGGGCTAGATGGACCTTTGGTCTGACCCAGTACGGCCATTGTAAGCTCAGGGCTCAGTGTCGGGGGTCTCAGTGGACCCCCTTGATTTTCATGCACACCTGGTCCTGGGTGGCCAGGCTGGCAGCTCTCCTGACCTAGCCGGCCACTTTCCTGTGCCTAGTGCGGAGATCGTGGACGAGGTCCACGATGTCCGCACTAGCCCAGGAAGGTGCCCGCCTCTTGCGGTCCAGGGCAAGCTCCCGGGAGCCGCCAGCCTGGTCCCGGCAAGAGGGGGTGGGCTGGGGGGCATCGGGTGGGTGGCTCTGTGCCGTGCCAGGTGCAGGGTCTGCTAGCTGGGTGCTGGCAGGCTTGCACCTGGCACGGGCACCGTAGCCAGCCCGTGCCCCTTTAAGGGGTCCGGGGCCGGGAGGGGGGCATAGAGTTTCCCTGGTGTTGGCCAGAGTGGCCACCAGGGAAACCTGGGGAGGGCTAGCCTCCCACTAGTTCGAACTAAAGGGCTACACAGCCCTTAGTTCGAACTAGCTAGTTCGAACTAGGCGTTAGTCCTCGTAAAATGAGGTTTACCTAGTTCGAACTAAGGGTATGTCTACACTAGAAAGTTAGTTCGAACTAACGGACGTTAGTTCGAACTAACTTTCCTATGCGCTACACTAGCGCTCCGCTAGTTCGAATTTGAATCGAACTAGCGGAGCGCTTAGTTCGAACTAGGTAAACCTCATTTTACGAGGACTAACGCCTAGTTCGAACTAGCTAGTTCGAACTAAGGGCTGTGTAGTTTGAAGCCTGCTACCCATTCCTTTCCTTTGGTGTCCTCTAGTCCTTCTTTATGGGAACTCATGAAGAACTTTTCTGAATGCACCCTCTCCACCCAACCCCTGCTTTTAGAGACCTCTATCCTGTCCCCCCTCCGTCTCCTCTTTTCTAAGCTGAACAGTCCCAGTCTCTGTAGCCTCTCTTCATCTGGGACCTGTTCCCAACCCCTGATCATGTTAGTTGCCCTCCCCTCTCCCAGCCTTTCTCTTCCCCTCTCCCACCTCCTTTTCCCAGTCTCCCCCAGTTTTTTTCAATAAAGACAGAGTCAATGTTGGAAGAAACGTTATCTTTATTTTGTACATCAATAAGAAGGGGGGCTAGGGAAGGGCAAGTGGAAGAAGGTGAGGGAGGAATGGGGTACGAGCCCCCGATGGGGAGGACTGGGCTGGCTCTGCGGGCTTCTGGGGGTGGAAGCTCTCCTGCAGCCCCCCAATTACTCCCTCTCCCCAGATGGCAGCCTGCGGCAAGTGCAGCCGGGCTGATGGCCGAGTGGTGTGATGTGCCCAGTGTGGGCACTCAGGGCACTCCAAGCCAGAACTTCTTTGCAAGCGGGGCACCCCTTAGAACTGTGTGTCCGGGGTGGGGGTCGGGACCCTTTAAGCACAGCCCTCGGCTAGCCTGAGACAGTATCTCCATGCTCTAAGTCCTCCTTTTATGCCCTGCCGGCACTGCTTCCGGCCATCATTAAGCCCTGTTCAGAGTCCACTCAATGTGGACTTACTAGTTCGAACTAGCAAAACGCTAGTTCGAACTAGTTTTTAGTTCTAGATGCGTTAGTTCGAACTAGCTTAGTTCGAATTAACTAATTCGAACTAAGTTAGTTCGAACTAGCGCTGTAGTGTAGACGTACCCTAAATGACTACTCTCTGAGAATGGTTATCCAGCCAGTTATGCACCCACTTTATAGTAGCTCCATCTAAGTTGTATTTGCCTAGTTTATTAATAAGAAGGCCATGCAAGACCGTATCAAATGCCTTACTAAAGTCTAGGTATGCCATGTCCACTACTTCTCCCTTATCCACAAGGCTTTTTATCCTATCAGAGAAAGCTTTTAGACTGGTTTGATATGATTTGTTGTTTACAAATCCATGCTCGCTGTTACCTATCACCTTATTATCTTCCAGATGTTTGCAGATGAATTCCTTAATACCTGCTCCACTATCTTTCCTGGCACAGAAGTTAAATTGTTGAAAGGCTCTGGCAGTAGGTAGGCAGTGGAAAAAGGCTTCAGAACAGCTACCCCTGCTGGAGCTTTTCAGTGAGGTGAGGAAAGGTGCAGGCAGTGGAAAAAGACTTGAGTCTTTTCCTACTGCCAGAGCTTTTCCCCACTGCAGGCAAATACTTAACAAGACACTGCAGTGCATATGGGAAGGGAAGATACGGGTGAGTAGAGAGCTGTGTACACATTCTTAGATATATACTTCCACCATTCTGGCATGGTGTACACAAGCAGCCAAACCAAGTTATCAGGCATCACGGCATCCAGCAGGCTTGAGGAGGGATATGAAGGTGGGTAATGAAATGATTGTACAGAAGTTTATGTGGATCATCTCCCTTGGCATGTGGGGCTGCATGGGAGAAAGCACAAAGTTGCCTGTTTGAAATTTTAACAAGTGGAGCAATGGAGGCTACTTATGGAAAGTTAACTGTAAGCTCACCTGTAAGGCGCTGCTTGATGTGATAGGGAACAAGGTTCCTAAACTCCTGGCAAGGTTGCTAAACTATTTAGCAAACTAGATAAGGATCTGAATGCCTTACACAGGACTGGCCATGCTGTTGGTGATTAGAAAGTCATTTCTGTGGTTCTGGACTCAGTATCTTCCCCTTGATCATTTCAACAGAGAAAATGCTGGCAGTGTGGACCTACAAGGATACTTTCCTGTCCTCATACTTAATCTGTCCTCAAACTGTAATTTATGCCTTTAAAAATCTCTTCAGTGGATTCTGTCACTAGCTCTACTCCAGCCCTTTCTTCTATTGAAAACTGAATTAGGATTCCATGCTCCAGTTTTGGCTTGTCTCAACACTAAACATATCTGTTTTGTATCCTTATTGTTTGTATCCAGTCCCAGTTTTAGCTTTGTCGCATATAAATCAGGTACAGACAAAGAAGTGTAATGATAGATTCTTAGATAAATCTCCATGTGCCATTATAAATCATTGCAAAATGCAAATCAAAAGACAAATTCTTCTGAACAGAACAGCAGACACCCTCTTAAAGCACTCTTGCAGCTAGTTTCTTCTAGGCCTGGATGAATTTAGGTATTCTGTCTGTTCTTGGGGAACGCTGCAGTAGTTAGATGAGCTCTGAATGACTTGGCAGCTGGCACTTAGCAATCTTATTGTTTAACTACAGAGCGCAATTACTATTTATTCACCATGTACTGCAGTTCATTTAACCAGCTGAAAGGCTGTTCTGAGTTACATGAGCAATAGTTACTGTTCATTGGAGTGTTTAGAAAAGAGAGGGTGTCAAGTCTACATCCTTATGAATTCTAACAGAGTGTATTTGGTATGTAAGAGTAGTGAAAACATGCATAAGGTTTTTTTAATTGAAATTTCATTAGTTCAAATGGAAAGTAATACTGTGAATGGCCTATAATTAAATGGATCTGAATTTTTACTGATTTTATTTCATTATATATGTTGCTGTACTGTTTTTATAATCTACTCTTGAAAGTTTTATTAGAGAACAGAAACATAATAGTGTGGTTAGAAGAAATAAGGTTGGTAGAAGCTAAAGAAAAATGTTAAGGAGTGTAGTATTATGATTTTCCATATACAAAGAGCCATATATTTTAGGTAAGAATGGAATTTATTTTAGATTATGAGAATAAGAAAAAGAGAGTACCAGAGAGTCTCCATAAGAAAGTACGCACAGTATGTCTCCTTGAAAGTGTGCACTGAGCTCTACCAGTCAATATGACTACCTACCATCACATTCCTGGAAGGAATTGTGATGGTGTCCTGACCCATATTGGGGTCTCAGAGGTTAATGGATCCCTAGGGAGACTGTGCAGGAGGCAACCGATTAAGGCCAGGCAGACCCATACAGGAAGAGCTGCAGTACAGAACAGTGGCAGTAACTCCCTGGAGCCTGAGGAGGGAGTGGAAAACTGGTTACCTGGCAGGTTGAAGGCAGCCAGCACCCTGTACAGAGCAGGGTGGCAGGCAGAGACCCAGAATGTTAAAAGTAGCTCCTGGCAGGCGCAGGTATCTGCAGACTGAGGCACTGAGTAAAGGGCAAAGAGGGTTCTGGGGCCATGAGGAGTGGCTCATGGAGATCTACAGGGGAATCTTGAGGGGATTCAGCAAGTGGTAGCCATATATAGGGTCCCTGGGCCAGGACTGGAATAGTGGGTCTTGCCAGACCCTTCCCACTCCAGTTGCTACTGAGGGAAGTGGCTGGAAAGATATTGGAAAGCCTCCAGAACAGGGAACTCAGAGCATAATGTGGGCTGAGGTCTGTGTCACTGAAGTGTAGACATAGCCATTGTCTTCTCGTGCTCCCACATCTGTCTACATCCATCTGTTGTCTGTTTTCTTATAAGATTGTAAGCCCTTGCGGCAGGGACTGTCTTTTGCTTCTGTGTTTATTCAATGCCTAGCACAATAGGGTCCTTATCTATGACGAGAACCCCTACACACTATGGTAATTCAAGTAATACATGTTTGCTGAAAGGGAACACAATAAGATGCAAATACAGCTAAAGCAAATCTGTGTTCAAATTTGTGAGAATATCCAGATTTTTTTCAACATTCATCCAATTCTATTGCATGCATGCACATGTAGAGAGTGAAAGAAGTTTTACCTTTATTATTTATTA
The DNA here is from genome assembly GCF_049634645.1 of Pelodiscus sinensis. NCBI lineage: Eukaryota > Metazoa > Chordata > Testudines > Trionychidae > Pelodiscus > Pelodiscus sinensis. Next base: position 17,601,797 of record NC_134723.1, read on the forward strand.
TTATTAATAATAATTAATAAATCACTGATTAGAGGATCTGACTACCTCCCGAAAATTTTGTTTCAGTGTGTTTTGTAGATTAAGGCACACATTTTCAAAATTACAAAAGGGTTTATTCATTTTTACTTCATATTTGCTCAGACATTTTCGACAAGTTCTATGCAAAAGCTGCATGAAAACTGCAAAATCTCTCAGGATTTGGCCTTCTGTTCAATTGATTAACTTTGCACCAAAAACTTTAATTAAGAAGACCTTTAAAGAGTTGTTTAACATTACAAGTCCACGCCACAGTCAATGCGAGCAGCATATATTCCCTTTCAAAGAAAAGCTGTTGAGATGTAATTCATCTTTATGTCATGCTATCTCTGCTGTCCAGCCTGTGCTGATGACTCACTCTATAGTCTTGTGGCACTTTAATAATGCAGATTGTTGGGGACAATATCAAACTGTCCTCTAGAATTGCCTTGAAGTTTTAGAAATAGAATTTAAGAAGCAAATGATCCCAGGAGAAGCTATTATCTGCTCCGCTCATAATCTGATGCTAATATGAGATTCTGTCAGACTGCAAAGTAGATGAATCATTTTCATACAGAACTTCAAAATGACAGCACATAGGCTCATGATTCTGTGAAAATACAGTTGCTAATATTATGGATGCTGTTGTGCTGAATTCACTTCCTGTACATTTGCACTCCCCCAACATTAGAACTTGCTGTCTCTCCCTCCCCCAAAAGAAGGCAGTCTGCAGCATAAATCAGCTCCACTGGTTAATCACCTTACATTGTTTTGTACTGTTAGCCACAACTGAAACACTGATAAAATGTGCTTTATGCCAAGCCTGCCACAGAAAGTTTATTTTAAACATAAAAAAACCTCCTGACTTTGTACTGTTTTTATAGGTACATTCATGGTGGATGTGTTCCTGGCACCACTGTGAATGGTGAAATCCGTGAATTCTGGGGGGAAAGCAGCTCCCAACCCCTTCAGAGAGCTCCCTGCGGCTCCTGAACTCACCACAGCTTCCAGGAACCATGGGAAGCTCCCAATGGGCGCTGGCTCCAGCCGTGAGTTCCCCACAGATCCTGGCTCCTGCAGTGAGGGGGGGAGGGGAGGGAAAGGGGGCTGACAGCCGCTGCCACAGCAACATGCCTCCCCCCATGGCTGCAATCTCCCCAAATCAGGGTCTGGGATGCAATGGGGGAGGTGGGAGAGACACACGAATAGTGATTCAGCGAATTGCAAGGGTGTTCTGTATGTCTAATGACACCCAATTCAATTTTAATAACAGTTTAACCTATAAACCCAGTCATGTTCTGCAAAACGGTGCTATATCCACTTACTCTGAAGCAAAGGCACAAGGAAGCTGACAGCCTCTATGGGACCTCTACCCCTACCCCTCCCAGCCCTCAGCTCTGCCCGGAGCATGCAGCATGGCACTCCAGCAGCGATTTAAAGGGGTGGGGGCTCTGGATTCCATTGCTGTCGTAGTAGCAGTGACGGCAGCTGGAGTCCCTGGCCACTTTGAATTACTGGGCCCTGGGACAACTGTCCAGTTTATACCCCCACCTCCCTATCAGTGGGCCTGCAGGGGCAACATACGCAGTAGAATTCAAACTCCTCCCTTTTTCCAGGCTTTAATTCTATAAACACATAAGCAATAATGAAATAAAATGTCCCACTCAAACCTTCACCTCACATTTGTTTCTTCTTAGGATTCCCAGATGCCCTCTCTCAGGGTGTGTCTACATAGCACCTCTTGCACAAAAGGGATCCAAGAAGGAAATGCAAATGAGAGCGCAGCATATGCAAATTAGTGCTCAATTTGCATATCCTCTTGCAGAAGAGGCTCGTAGTGTATACGTAGCCTACTAGAAGTGTTTCGGTAATACACATCATAATCCATATTCATGAAACTGGCCAATGTGAAGTTTGTTCGTTTTTATAATAGAATGTTTTGTATCTGTTTAAATAAAATGAAAGCATGTATTTGTGCACCTCTATAAAAATAATTGCTAAATTTTTGGGGACTTTTCCACGATGGGAAATTCCAATCCTGCATATCATGTGTACCCAAGACTCCCATTGATTCCAGTAAGAGTTTGATTGTGCAATGAATAGAGAAATTGATTCACATTCCCTGTATTACTTGTGTAGGAAATACACATCAACTTCCTCTCTTGTAAAGTGTAAGTATCTGGAGGTTTGGTTCAGAGGAGTATCTGAGTGATAGTGTGGGAAAAATCTCATTTAAAAAAAACAGAGTCTGCAAGATTTCTGGCACAGTGAGGCACAGATTAAAGTTCATTACAAAGCTTATTCAAACTTTTTTTAAATGTAGGAAGAATTTAGATTTTTGTCTACTTCAAGTTGTTGCTTATTATATGTGAGCTTATGTATTCATCTCAGATAGTAATACACCATTATTAAAGTATAAAATATAATTATCACATTGGTTTACAGTAAGGTGGTTTATGTAAGCCATTATTGGTTAATAATGTGAATTGTCATCAAAGGTTTGATTTTTCTTCCACCGAAGAGAATGGGAGTTTCGATACTATCTTCAATGGGAGCAGAATTGTCACTTAATATTAGCTTGTGCTCTTAAAAATGCATGGCCATACTATAAAAGGTCTCCGATTAGGTTATATTTAGATTTGCACATCTAATGTAAAGAAATTTAGATTTTGTTTGACAATTAAGGTGTCGTAAATATGATGCTGTTCCAATATTGAAGTGTATTTATTTAAATTTAACACTTCAAAGAGTCAAAGCTTCAGTAAGAATGCTACCAAAACCACAATCAGATATTTAATCATGCAAAACTTGGTACAGATAGATATAGCTCCCTAGATTTAAAATCATACAACTGCTGTTTTTATTATTTAAGTTTAGTGAATATGGTCATTCTGACACTGATGTATGTAATATAATGACATTTATGTATGTAATATAATAACATTTTTTCCATGTTAATCATTAGGAAATAAATAAGACAATCTTGTTACTAAATCAAGTGGCAATTTCACAGCTAAAATTTCTACCATGGTATTTAAAGTTCATGTGCAGACCCAGGGCAGAATGGTCTTGAGCTCTAGGCTTCTCAAACACTAGTGGCTACTCCCTGTTTCCAGGGTTACTTTCTCCTCAGAAACAGATGCATTACATCATCACCCAACCCTGAATTAGAGAACTGAAACTTGCTAATTTAGAATTAGTACTAGATCAGTCAAGAGATGCAGAGACAAAGATCTCCTGAATAAGCAAGTGATGCAGGCAGCATTCATACACAGTACATTAGCTACAGCACAAGAATTTATGGTCATAGTGCCCAGTAAGAGAAAATATATCTACCATTTATGTTAATTGTCCCACTTCTTTGCTAGACAGTCATATCCATTTACTGAAGCTCTCTGTAAACATCAGAACCTTAGATAAAACTGCTATGCAAATATCAGCAGGCAGCAACACAGACTAAAGACTAAGATAGTGATGGAAATGTAGCCGTGTTAGTCTGGTGTAGCTGAAACAAAATACAGGGCTATGTAGCACTTTAAAGACTAACAAGATGGTTTATTAGATGATGAGCTTTCGTGGGCCAGACCCACTTCCTCAGATCAAATAGTAGAAGAAAATAGTCACAACCATATATACGAAAGGATACAATTTAAAAAAATGAACACATATGAAAAGGACAAATCACATTTCAGAACAGAAGGGGTATGCGGGGGGGGGGTAAGGAAGGTAAATGTCTGTGAGTTAATGATATTAGAAGTGGGGAAAGGTAGATGTCTGTGAGCTAATGGTATTAGAGGTGATAATTGGGGAAGCTATCTTTGTAATGGGTAAGGTAGTTGGTGTCTTTGTTGAGCCCCCCGCGGAGATTGTCGAATTTTTGCATGAATGACAGTTCAGAGGATTCCCTTTCAAGTGCAGATTTGAAAGTCTTCTGGAGTAGGATGCATGTAATTAGGTCGTTGAGACAGTGTCCTTGCTGGTTGAAATGGCAAGAAACTGTTTTTTCTTTGTGATCCTGTCTAATATCTGTTTTGTGGACATTGATCCTTTTGCCATTTCAGAAGACTTTCAAATCTGCCCTTGAAAGGGAATCCTCTGAACTGTCATTCATGCTAAAATTCGACACTCTCCTCGGGGCGCTCAACAAAGACACCAACTACCTTACCCATTAAAAAGATAGCTTCCCCCCAATTATCACCTCTAACACCATTAGCTCACAGACATTTACCTTCATTCCCCCCCCCCCCCATTGCCCTTCTGTTCTGAAATGTGATTTGTCCTTTTCATATGTGTTCATTTTTTTTAATTGTATCCTTTGGTATATATGGTTGTGACTATTTTCTTCCACTATTTGATCTGAGGAAGCGGGTCTGGCCCACGAAAGCTCATCATCTAATAAACCATCTTGTTAGTCTTTAAAGTGCTACTTTGTCCTGTATTTTGTTAAAACTAAGATAATACTGTCCACTGAAATGAAGTGGAGAATCCCTATTAGTTTATCCTGGCCTATAATAAAAACCTTGCAATGCCAGAGTATGCTCTTCTAAACTATATACACCCACAAAGTTTTGTACTGAGAAGCCAGATGAAGACATTTAGATTGATAACTCAGTTAGATTAATAATTGGCTATTAGTAACCTTTACTTATGATTTTTTACATACTTTGTTTAGAAACCAAGCTGCAGCAAGTAATTATTTTAACTGATCCTTCCTTTCCAGGATCCCCGTCTGACACATTTGACACTTCTTTTATTAATTGTGGTGGCTACATGGAGCTTGGCTGGCCAGAAGTGTAAATTAGAGCAGTCTTGGGGCAACTTTAACTCTTGTGCTACCTATGACCATGGGTAACTGAGAATTGTTGGAGATGGGGAAGGGCAGCAGCCCCCTGTCTCCTACAGTATGTCTTCTTTCTTCTACCCACTCCCAGCATGGCCCCTTTGCCCCCTACATTGGGACATTATGAGAGGCAAAAAGCGACTACTTCAGCTCCACATCAGTGTGTAATCCCAGGACACAGCAGGCATTTTCTGCACCCTTTCCTACCCTTCCCCTCTTATCTGTAGAGCAGAGCAGAGAAGCACTACTACTTCAGAGATCCAGGCCTTCTGAATCTCTCTTAAGGGAAAGACCTTCTGTAGAATTGCTAAATACCTCACTCATGAAATCTGAATTTAGTACTTCAATTGCAACACTTATGGTTAAGCATTATTCCCATATTAATTTGTTAACAGCTTATGTCTAGTAATCCAAGCAGATATATATTTTTAATCGGGAAACAATTACAGTTTGTTTCCTTCAGAGTAAAATAATAAGACATGATAACTCCTCTTTTGCTGAGAGACAAAAAAAAAAACCCTTCAAAATCTCACTCAAAGGGAGTTTATCTAAATTCCAAACGAACCCTTTGTGAGTTTAAGAAGCTACATGGTAAACACATCTAACAGAGAGTGATTAAATGGTTGGCAATATATTGTGCAAAAGTTTAAAGGCTGGGTCAAGGTAAAGTGGTTGAGTTATTCAGGCTAAGTCTATACTGGCACTTTATAGCGCTGCAACTTTCTGGCTCAGGCTGTAAAAAAATAGCCTCTCACCTAGTGCAGCAAATTACAACATTTTAAAGCACCGGTGTGAACCAGACCACAGCCCAGGGAGCTGCACTTCCAAGGCTGTTAGCTACTCCCCTTGTGGAGGTGGTTTACACAGAGCACTGGGACAAAGCCTCAGACTCAAAACAAGTTTGCCCTACTACACTTTGTCTTAGGAAATCATCAATGTGAATAAATTATGGTTTTGACAATGAAGTGGAAAAAAATGAACTAGATTACTGGAAAAATCAATAGGAAGGGGCAAAATTTTCAGCAGTACAGCTGAATCTTAAAGAATCATGCTGTAAATGCCACAAAGATTTCTTCATCGTCTTCCCCCCCCCCACTCCCTCCCCCCACACACACATGACAGGGTGCAGAAGTTTTGTGAAGAAACCAAGTAGGGTCTGAGGGTATGTCTACACTCCAAAGTTAATTTGAAATAACAGTTGTTATATCAAATTAACTTTTATAGCGTCTATACATGCAAACCGCTATTTCAAATTAAATTAGAAATAGCACTTAATTCAAATTTGGTAAACCTCATTCTATGAGGAGTAACTCCAAATTTCAATTAGCTAATTCGAATTAAGTGCTGTGTAGACACTTAATTCGAATTAGCTGGCCTCCAGCCCTTCCCAGGGTGCCCTGGTGGCCACTCTGGGCACTACCAGGAAAATTTACTCTCCTCTCCCTCAGCCCCAGAGCCCTTAAAAGGGGTAGAGTCAGGCTACTGGGCACGTGAGAGCCAGAGGCCTGCCTGTAGAGAGCCAGCACTGCCAGCCCCGTCATGAGCCACGCAGGCACTGCCAGCCCAGTCCCCCCGCCCAGTCCCCCAGCTCCCAGGGGCCAGCCAGGGGCCGTAGATGGCGCACGCCCACCTAGACTGGTGCAGAGATCATGGACCTCATTGAGGTTTGGGAGGAAGCCTCCAATGTCCATGATCTCCGCACCAGGCGGAGGAATTGTCAGCCGATGGTCAGGCCAGTGTGTGTGTGTGTGTGTGTGTGTGTGTGTGTGTGTGTGTGTGTGTGTTATACACCCGAGACTTCAACTGCTAGGACACGAGGTCCTGTCGCAGCGGGCGGCCTTAGGGGAGACTGACGGGCACCCTGAGAGGTTTTACATCCATGTCTTTAGCCGCTAGGACCGAGGTCCCTTCGCAGCAGGCAGCCAATAGGCTGACAGACGCCCCAAAGTTTGCAGGGAGAGCTTATTACACCCGTGTCTTTAGCTGCTAGGACCGGGGTCCCTCCGCAGCAGGCAGCCTATGGAAGGCTGATGGATACCCCTATGGATCTGCCCCCTGGAGGCAACACGATCCAAATGCCCAGCTCTGCCTGCATCTGTGTCTGCCTTATGACGGTCTGAAGTTCTTTTAAATTGTGCTTGGTTCTGTTACAGCAATTGAAGGAGTCAGGTTAAAGCTTAAACAGTTACAGGTTTATTAAAGAAGCTTATAAATCATATGGTTACAATGGCTATTGCTCTATTTCTTAACTTCTAGCAAATACAGATCTTAAAATGGTTACACAGGAAAAAGGAAGATAGAAAATAATGGTACCTAGTGACAGCTTAATCTTTAAAGAGCTCTATTCTATGCATGCACTAAAACAAACGGACACATATGGGTACAATTTTTACCCCCTTCTGCGCCTCTCGACTCTAGTGTGTCAGGCCAGGGTCGGTCCCTCAATTCCTCGGAAAGACGAATAGGAGGTGGGCGTCCCCATGGAACCTCGGGAGGCCAACCGGTAGGAGGCCAACCCGGCCAGCAGGTATATGACAGATTGACACTCAGAGTGAGTGTGCTGCTGGACCCATCTTTATACCCATAGGGGCCCATATCCTCTTTCTTATCTAAGATGCCAAATTGTACTGGTCCGTCTTTGTGATGCCAGTTCTTACAAGGGTGTTTCAAGTAATTTACACTTGTAAGGGAGAGATAACTAAATTAGGAGTACTGGACATTCTTTGCTGGGTGGGAGATTCCTCCCCCCAGATGAGTGTGTGATCGTATCAATATGGGTTTCAGTCAAGGGCACTCCTCGGCAATGTCTTGGTCAGTGATTAGTTTGACCACCCTCTTATCTCTGCTTACAGTTGTCCAGGGCCTCCTGTCAAAGCTTCAAAGACTATACTGATTTTACTGCTCTCTGCGCCCTGTATGCTCCAGGCAAGCAAGATGGATGTTACAAGGGGGGTTCCTGTCTGGCTACAGGAATGCTGCTGTCTGTCGCCGCATAGTGGCCACCATGGCCAGAAAGGGCCACAGGCATACGCAGGAGCACATGTGCCTCAAAATAAAATAAATTCGGCAGGGGTACACCAGGGCCACCAGGCACGGTGCCACAGCAGGGGCTGACATCTGCCCCTACTTCCCCACCCTCAACCACATCCTGGGGGGTGGGACGATCTGCACCACTCTGAGGGCCAGCAAGCAGGGACCAGAGGGGCCAGCATGGAGGGTGCCATGCCACCTGGACCCCTGAGCTGTCCTGGCACCAGAGTCAGCAGGGTAATCAGGGGAGGCCACACCAAGTAAGTGCTATCACTGTTCCCTATCTGTGGGGGGACGAACCAGGGCCTGCACGCATGGGCCATGCCTCCGACGGATCATGCAGCCACCTGTGCACATGTGGGCACGTGCCGTGCCAACATTGGGCAGGTGGTTCCAGCTGCAAGCCACACAGGGGCCATGGCCCAATAGCCACACATGTGTGTGAAGAGACCTGACATGCTCCCGACCCCGGGGCAGGACCCAGCAGGATGCCCTCCCTTCACATGCCCCCTCTGCACAGAGGCAGGGGACATCTCCCCCTCACCTCGACCGCACTATACACGGCACAGAGGCATGGGTGTGGTCTTGGGACAGCTCCCACTCCCGGAGAGAGCCATCCCGACCATGGCCTCTGTGCAAGCACGTCGACTCTGATGGTGCAGGGCACGGTTATCCTCACCTTGCAGACAGGGGCTGGGCTTCACCCTTTCTGTCCCCAGGAGGAACTGACCGCTTCTCTTCTTTCTCCACAGCCATGCCAGCTGTGGGTGCAGGGCGCACCACCCTGCCCAGGACCTCCTCCCACTCCAGAGGGTTCAGCAGATCCACCGCTACACGCCCGGGGTACAGTGAACAGCATGAGCCCCTGGTGGGGAGGACTGGGGTGGCTCTGAGGGCTCCTTGGGGTGGACGCTCTCCTGCAGGGACTCCTGGATCCTGACAGCCTCCTAATGGGCCCCGCGGATGGCAGCCTGCAGCAAGTGCAGCCGGGATGATGGCTGAGTGCTGTGGTGTCCCGAGTGAGGACACTCCAAGGCAGGACTGCTTTGCTGTCCCTCATCGAGGTAGACAAGCAAGTGGGGAACCCTGAGAACTGTCTGTCTGGGGTGGGGGTCGGGTACCTTTAAGCACGAAGCTCAGTTAGCCTCAGGCAGCAGCCGCACACACTAAGTCCTAACCTGGAGTGTGTCTAGACTACAAGGTTTTGTTGACAAAAGTGGACTTTTGTCGACAAAACTATACCTGCGTCCACATTGCTTTTGAGTTATGTCGACATAACGTCGACAAAACTCAGCAGTTTTGTCGACGTATGTAAACCTCATTCTACGAGGAATAACGCCTTTTGTTGACAGAATTCTGTCGATAGAAGGCATTATTGCATCTACACTGTCCTTTGCGTCCACACTGTTATGTCGACAAAGCGGCTTTCTTTGTCGACAGAACTGGATGTAGTCTAGACGCTCTTTGTCAATAGAAGCTTTATCGACAGTATCTGTCGACAAAACGTCTGTCGACAAAACCTTGTAGTCTAGACATAACCCTGATGCCCTGCCGGCACTGGTTCTGGCCAGCCTTAACTTTGGTTCAGGGTTCACTGAGTGTGGATGTGCTATTTCGAATTAGCAAAAGGCTAATTTGAAATAGTTTTTGTGTATAGACGCGTTAATTTGAATTAGCTTAATTCAGATTAACTATTTTGAATTAAGATAACTCGAAATAATGCTGTAGTGTAGACATACCCTGAGGCTTGATAAAAAATAAAATAACTTATATTCTTGCAGTTCCAAGGCCCATTCTCCTCAGGAGCTGTATAGCTATTGGCTGTCCACTCCCTAATGGGGACAGAAGGCATGAGAGAGAAATGAATACCTCTTGGGGCATCACCCATTCCAAATGAATGTCCACAATGATGATGTCTGCCTGGTCTCTCCCTGGTCTCAATTTCTCCCTTCCTGTCCAAGACTTTACTCAATACCCTCCCTCATCCTCGTGTGCGTGTGCGTGCGCGCACACACACACATTTCACTAGACTGTGCCCATGTGAAAGGTGGAAAGCAAGTGTAAATATTAAAAATTATTGTCAATGAACTGGTAGAAATACAGTCTGATACTGATATTGAAGCAGTGAAGCCATCTCGTGCAAGAGTTTTTCTTGCACTTATCCTTGAAATTTGTTAATTTTGTTACTGGGTTATTGAATCTCTTGTAGGTTTTTCAGAAATTGCTATCGTGGCAGAAGCAAGCCTGTTCAAATGAATATTAACTGTATTGACAATCCAGCTTCTCTCTGCCGTTTCTATGTATTTGGAAAATAGCCATAGGAAGAAAGTGGAAGTTGTTAATCTATTTCCTGACCCATGTCTTATGTCTTCCTGGAAGAACTACAAGGGCAGCCTGATGTGGAAGCAATGCTATGCATTGCCATAACATTTGATATTAGAACTTACCAATGTCAGGTTTTTCAAAGTTTAAGTGTTTCATTTTTGCTTTTATTTACCAGTTGGTGTGATCAGATGTTAAATCAGGTACGATGATATGACCAGATATTCATTTTCAGTTGTCCAGATGTCCAGCACAATAATAGCTCTCATTTTAAAAGCTTTGAGAAATGTTTATATATTTAGACCTTGAATTGATACTTCAAAAATATTGTCTTTTTAATCTTATTATGCAGATGTATCATTGCTGTGATGCATTGTAGACCATTACATTACAGTTACTTTAGAAGTTTAATACAATTTATTCTTCAGTCCATAAAAGTGATTTTATATGTAAAAGAATCTGTGATATAATATATAAATGGAAGAATATGAGAACCAAGCTAGCTTTTCAAAATCATATCCTCAAAAACTAGAAAATATGTTAAGGAACAAAACTGGATGCAAAAAATGCATCAGAATGATTGGGAGAGGGGAAAATCAAACACTGATTTCCAAAAATTCAGAGTTAAGGTTGGAATGTTATGTTTTTGAACAGATTCTCTATATTATTAAAAATATGTTTCAAAATAATGTAATCAAATGCAAAGTACAACTCCTCACAGAACTTCATATAAAATGGTATGTACTGTCCTGAAATCTGTTTTGTTAGTTGACTTGATTTTTAGTACACTAAAAATGTACTATACTAATGCTATACTAATAAGTGATATCTATGTATCTGGGTAGAAAGATAAGCTTTGGAAAGGTCTCCATTACAATTCATGATAAATTTCAGTTCCAGAGTTTTAAAGTTATATATTACCCTGAAGTTGCTTTGGGTGTTTTATTTTTTAATGCAAGAAGACAAAAATGTCAAATGGAGCTTGTGGTTTCCAGGTTCTGTACATTCAGGAAGGTGTATTTATATTGTGAAATCCTGGCCCCATTGAAACCAAGGCAAAACTTTCATTGACTTCCTTTGTGCAGCATTTCACCATTAGTGCTAATATAAATGCCCAAAGCCCCAGATCAAACATTTACACAAGCTGAAAACTTGCCCTGTAATTTTTAATGTCAGTTTCTGTAGTCAAAGGCCAGAGCTGAGAACATCACACATTTTAAACCCATATAAATGCCACATAAATATTTGGCAGTAGCTAAAATAAGATTATGTTATCTATAATTCCTGAGTAAGTAGAATTTATGGTAACAATATCCCAGTTAGGCAGCAGTCATTACTGTTCACTATCATTAGGCTAAATTGCCTTCCTCAGGGACATTCCAATAAAGTAACCATCATGATTCAGCAATTAGGCAGAGTAACTGAAATAACATTTACATTAATGGCACTTGCCATGCTAAAGCCCTTTACACATTATTAGAGTAACATATATTTCAAAAACAGACCAATGGCTAGTCACATGAATTTAAAAATGAATTGGCAGGGCTGAGAATGCATACCATATCCTGCAGTTATGAATGCTAATTGAAAACTAAGTTTTAAAGTTTCATGTATGAAAATTCATTCTAAAAGTGGCCTATTTTATATGGTGAGACACTGTAACAATATATATGTTAGCCACACCATCACTGGTTCATTCACCTGCACATCTACCAACATAATATACGCCATCATGTGCCAGCAATGCCCCTCTGCTATATACATAGGCCAAACTGGACAGTCCCTATTTAAAAGAATAAATGGACACAAATCAGGAATGGCAATATACAAAAACCTGTAGGAGAACACTTCAATCTCCCTGGACACACAGTAGCAGATTTAAAGGTAGCCATCCTGCAGCAAAAAAACTTCAAGACCAGACTTCAAAGAGAAACTGCTGAGCTACAGTTCATCTGCAAATTTGACACTAGGGTTGTGTCTAGACTGGCAAGTTTTTCCGCAAAATCATCTGCTTTTGCGGAAAAACTTGCCAGCTGTCTACACTGGCCGCTTGAATTTCCGGAAAAGCACTGACGATCCCATGTAAGATCGTCAGTGCGTTTCCGGAAATACTATGCTGCTCCTGTTCGGGCAAAAGTCTTTTTCCGAAAGACTTTTGCGCAAAAGGGCCAGTGTAGACAGCACAGTACTGTTTTCTGCAAAAAAGCCCCAATTGCGAAAATGGCGATCGGGGCTTTTTTGCGGAAAACCGCGTCTAGATTGGCCACGGACGCTTTTCCGCAAAAAGTGCTTTTGCGGAAAAGCATCCTGCCAATCTAGACGTGCTTTTCCGAAAATGCTTTTAATGGAAAACTTTTCAGTTAAAAGCATTTTCGGAAAATCATGCCAGTGTAGACGTAGCCCATCAGTTTAGGATTAAACAAAGACTGTGAATGGCTAGCCAAGTATAAAAGCAGTTTCTCCTCTCTTGATGTTCACACCTCCACATCAGCTGCTAGTAGTGGGCCTCACCCTCCCTGACTGAATTAACCTTGTTATATCTAGTCTGCATATTTATACCTGCCTCTGGAAATTTCCACTACATGCATCTGCTGAAGTGGGTCTTTGCCCATGAAAGCTTATGCTTCAAAGGAGCTTATGCTCCTTGTCCCTTTTGCAGATCCAGACTAACACGGCTACCCCTCTGATACTTGTAACAATATGATTTTTCTATAGCCATGTTGGAAGGCCTGTAACCATAATGGGAGGCCTAAAGCCTTCTTCTGCAGCCCGATTGAAGAGCATCAGCCATTAGCTATAAAGCTTTAAGTCACATACTCACACTCTATTTCAATCGCATTAAAATAGTGCATTTCTTCCTCTTTGGGAGCCCCTGCAGCAAATATGCATGTGAGTCATCAGAATAGCTGCAGTCATGCTAGCTAGGATTAAAATGTGTGACATATAAACTCTCATGCTTCAGGAGAGAGAAGAACGACTAACTGTCTGGGATTAGGAGGAAATGACTGCATAATTTCCCATTATAGGGCTTGCATCTTCCATGGGGGCATCTGCTACAGGGCACTGGGAAGCCCCCCAGTGTACATTGGTCTGTCAAATCACAGGTAATTTGGTCACGTCAGCCTGGAAGTGGCTATTTATGTTCCTTGGAAATCAGGAAACCAGAACCTCCGTCTGCTATGGAGATATGTTTGAACAAAGTCCCAAATTAGATACACCTAAACTTACTTCCTACTTGAAAAACCTATGCCTCACCTCCCTTCTCCCTAAGGTGCTAAAATACTCTCCTATTGTGTTTATTGGTAACATCACTGATTTCCTAACTATGCACACCTCAGTCATAATTTGTGATCCTGTCACGATCATGACACAAGAGCACTTTCGAAAAAAGGCGTTTTTCCTCGTGAAATGAGGAGTACTGCCGTCGAAAGAAAGGCCGCGTTCTATCGATTTAATTTCGAAAGAACGTGGCTGTAGTCTAGACGCAGGTGAAGTTTTTTTGAAAAAAGGCTACTTTTTTTCGAAAAAAACCCTGCAGTCTAGACACAGCCTCACTGTCCAGCTCCCTCAATCAGGGCAGAAGCAATAGCAAATGCACCATGAGCCTTAGCTCCGGTGAGCAGCAGACTGAACCAGGCCTCTTAGCCTATCAATGGGGAAATGGCCAATCCACCTGGGATGGGGTGGCTGCATCCCCGCCCAGGACCCTATTAGTGAGTAGTCCACTACTAGGTCAGTGGGGAGTCTCCCACAACATGGTGGCCAGCGTACAAACAGTCCCACAGCCAAACCCTATTCAGCTTCCCTGGGCTCCTTCCTACCCTTCTAATCATGGGGTATGTGGGCGCCAGTGTTGTCCTGTTTCCCTCAGGTAGATAGCAAGTAGAAGCCCCAGCCAGGGCTGGCCTTACCATGAGGCGAACTGAGGCGGCTGCCTCAGGTGCCAGACTGTGTTTGTGTGTGGGGGGGGGAGTGCCACTAGGACCCAGAGTGTAGAAAATTGTGTCTGCTGCTGATGCATGTGTATTCTCTCTGCTCTAGATGCACAGAGATGGTGGAGTGTTGTGCTGGGAGAAGGAGGGCACAAGAGACGTAACAGGCAGGCAGGAGAAAAGGTGGCATGGGGGCGTCATTTGAGCTCCCCGCCTCAGGTGTCAAAATGTCGCAGGCCAGCTCTGGGCCCAGCAGCTTATTGGCATCACAGGGATTTGGCAGCTCTTGTAGCTCTGCTGAATCTTTGGCACATCAGCAGTCTCCATCTGTTCCAAGCGCCAGCACTGGAGGAGACATACCTGTTCCTCTGGCAATTCTGTCAGCTCCAGGCCCCAGCAGCGGGGAAGAATCTTCTGGCAGCTCTTCTCCAACTGAGCTAGAGGGCGGGTCTTTTATAATCCCACTTCCTGTTCTGCCCCTCTGCTTCTGGAAAGATGGCCGCAGGTGTCCTGGTTCTGCCCACAAGTGAGGCTGCAGGGGGTCTTTCCCTTTCTGGCAGGGCAGGAGACCACGCTCCCTTTTTACATTTCCTGAGCCAAAATTTTCAGAACTGGATGCATAAAGTTAGACTTTTATGTCTGTATTTATCCATATAAATAAATGGTCTTATTTTCAGAACTAATGTATCCAAATAGCTCCCATTGATTTCAGTGGGGGCTGTCAGGGGTTGAAAACTTTAGTAATGAAAATACAGACTTAAAAGCCTGATTTTCATCACGCAGTTCCCAATATCTTGGCCCTCAGTTGTGGACATTACATTTAATTTCCTTATTTATTCCCATTAATAGATTAATGTCTTTTTAGAATGTTATTGTACTTAAAATATATATTCTTAGAAGGCCAGAGCTTAAAAAATATCTTTAAAGATCTTCCTAAAACTCTGGACTTCTAAGAATATATTTCTAAGTGTTACACTTAGTGTTAACTAACTTTTTTTTAACACTATAGTTCTAACGATATTGCCAGCAATGAAGATGATGGCACTATACTTGTAATTTAAAAATGCAAAATCTTCAGTGCAGTACCTTTTTTAAACCTGTTTTTTGTTAGGCTGGTTCCCTGTACATGTTATCCCTCATTGCCAGTAAATTTTGATACATTCTGACTCATCACTCTGTTTAGTCCCTGGATGTCCTATTTGTGAAGAGGAATATGATACCAACACTAATGGAGGCAGCATGTACTTTTCTCATGAAGGTACAGCCTCTGCTTGTTGAATTAAGCATACTGGACCAAATTCATCCCTCATGTTATTCCATTGAAGTCAGTGTGGGATTTACAACCCGCCAGAATTTAGACCCAAATAAATAGATTTTAAAAAGAGCCTCCAGAAAACATAAAATAAATGTTCTCATGTGTAAAATACACATTTTTGTGTTCTAAATACTTTGTGTAGTTAAGTGATGACGAGAGCTACTGAAGTGTCATGCATAGAACACAACTGCTTGGACATACCTATTTGCATGACACAACCTACCTCTTGCTCCCTTGGCTCATGAAGCCCTACACAGGCAGCCTGGACCCCATCAAGGAGCACTTCAACATCAGGCGGAACAGGTGCTGCATGGTTGTTGAAAGTGCATTTGGCCATTTAAAGGGGAGGTTCTGGAGCCTCCTCATCTGTATGGACCTCAGCAAGTGAAACATCCCCGTTTGTGGTGGTGGCCTGCTGTGTGCTCCACAACCTTTGTAAGACAAAAAGGAGACTTTTCTGTCAGGGTCGGGGGCAGAGGGTGAATGGCTGGCCAGAGCATATAAGCAGCTAGACACCAGCACTGCATAGAAAGCATATCAAGTGGCTGTGCTCATCAGGGAGGACTTGAGGGAGTATTTTGTCCAAAGCCAGTTGTGGGACTTTCCCCCGTGGCTCTTCACAAGGGGCCCCTGCATTCCCTGTGTGTGCCTTTTCTTCCCCATCCCTCCCTTCCCACTTCCCCCTCTTCCCTGCAGAGCAAATAATAAAGCCTTCCTTCTTGAAACAACAGGACTGTTTTTTGGGGGGACATACAACAGGGGAGGGATTGGGGAAAGAATCTGGAATGGAGGAGGGGGAAGATCAGCGTGGTGGTCAGAGATGGAGCTGGGACTGGTGCCTGCCTCTGGTTGTTCAGGAGGCTATGACTACCTGAAAGGTCCCACTGCCATGTGTTCTGGTGTTCCAGTGGTCCCTGTGGGTCGAGGAGGGGAAGCCATGAGGGAGCGCTGAGGGGGCTGGCCATGAACAAGGCCATGGATTCCATCATTGAATTGATGGAGGAGCACATGGCCTTATGCAGGTACGCCAACTGGTCCTAGGTGGCCTTCTTCTGCTTCTGGTCAGTGACCCACTCCTTGTGCTCCTCCTTGAGACTCTGGACCAGGGACTGCAGGCAGGCCATCTGCTCCTGCATCAGGTCCTTGTGAGTTCTCTTCCTCCTCTGGATCCTGTGGGGTTGGGAAGATGGCATGGGAGGTGGGGGATGTACCAAGCTGATAGCTGGCCCAGCTGTGAAGAAAAGCTACAAGGGCAGTCACCCTAGGAGGCATTGCGCATAAAGCCTAGCCCTAATCTCTGAACTGAAGGTCTCAGTTCAAACGATGGCCATGTGCTTCAAGCAAGGCTGTATGTTGCCTAGATAGCTGGCACTTTCCTGCAGGGGCACAGAAGTCCCAGGGGAGCATCGTGACACCCACAGACTGGGGACAAGCAGGCATAGGAAGGTGCCAGCCAGGTCAGGAGCCTGCACACAGGAGCAGGGGATGGAGCGGCTCGGCTTCTTCCTCAGTCCTGCACATGCCAGGTCTGGCACTGGCAGTATCCTGCAGAGAGGGAACTTCTATCCCCCCTGGCAGATTCCCATGCATGGGATCAGTCTCGTCTGCATTGCTGCATTTGACTGAGAGAAAATGCTGTCTGAGTGTGGGCATTACCCTGTGCTGTGTGCAGCACTGCTGTGTGGTTCCATGAATCCAGCCTCTTTAGTGGGGTTGGTAGTGTGGACGCTCTACTTGTTATTTTGAAATAAGGGAGGTTATTTTGATATAGCCCTGATCTACATTAGGGAGTTAAGTGGCATCCAGATCAGGAATATGTCAGGAAACCTTCCCTTACTGTCTTCTATTTGATTTCAGTCACTTACAGTGGATTCTTCACATGAAGTATTAATGCTCACAATAGTCAAACCCTATTATCGTGATCTGTTCTTCTGAAAAACCTAAGGATATCTTTCATTATGCTCCCTCCCCACTCTTTATATATGTGCTTGCATTAATTAAAAAGTTAATGGGCCAAGTTGTAACTCCATTTGCACTCTATTGACTTAAAGGGTGAATTTGATCCCATGTGTTAGAATTACACAAAAATTATTTGGCAGGTGGGGGTCAAACTGAACGTGACATTTTTCTGACTGATGACTCCAGAACAGTTCATCCCCTCCTTTTGGTGCACACCATCACATCCTCTCTCTCTTTCCGGGCTGCAGCTCCTCTCTCATTCAATGGCCTCTTCTTGACTCAGCTCCCTGGTGAGGTGACTCAGCTTTTTGGCCTCTTCCATGGTGCATCCCTTTGATTCCTTTTTCACGCCTATGGTGCCCCAGGCAGGTTTCCCTCTCCCTGCCCTGCTGGACCTTGCTATAACGTCAGTTGCTAGTAGGGCCCACTCTCTCTACCCCTGTTCTGGGCTATCCTGGTCTAGCCGCCACCGCTCCATCCCTGGACTTCTTCCTACCACTTCTGGTTCCACCCCATACATAGGCTGGGTGTGCCAGGTCTGTAAGCTCCTCCCTCTGCCCAAGCAGGCCCTATACTCTCCAGCAGCAGCCCCTCTCTGCTGCCAGCTTCCTGGCTTTATCAGCCCAGCCTACTCCCTCCAGCCGGGCCTGTTCGCAATCCCTCCCCTGCTCCTGTCCCTCCCTCCAGGTGCACCTTGTAGGATTCATTGGCCACAGGGACAACTTAGTCCCTTCCCTTGTGGGGTGGGGTGGACACACAGTCTGGGTTAAACTCTTGCTTCCAGGGACAATCCCTCTTCAGGTGCTCGGGTTTCTGTAGATGGGACACCTCTGAGTTAGGAACCTGGGTTCTTAGCTTCAGAGCACCTTTATCATTCCTGGCCTGTCTGTCCTCTCCTATCACCTGCCCCGAAGGTCCTGTAGAAATGCGCTGAACTACCCTCACCTCATCTCACTGGGTTTGGGATTTCCATAGCTCCAGGAATGCCCTGGAGCTTTCAAGAATTTAAAGATGAAGATTTACCTAGAGATTATGTCACGTGATCCAACCTCCAGGAATCTGTCCAACTAAAACTGCCTGGGCTACCCACAGTCCAGTTAAATTTTGGGAATCTGACCCCAGCAGGCATGGATCTTGCTTTGATGCTTCGCAGATCTCCTCTGTGGGAGTGGCAACTCTGGCATCCCCCTTGGAGGGGATAACTTCCCTCTGCAACATGCTCCTTTGCTTGCACTTCCACCTTCACTTCCCCTCAGCTCTCTTCCCAAATATGGCTCCTTTGGGCGGGGTTCAGCTGCCTCACAGTCTTGCTGTAGCTCCTTTGGGGCACTGATTCTGCACAGTCCCCCATTCGTCCACGGTGACTCCCAGGTACATTCTCGCTCCTAGTCCTCTCACCATCAGGGCAACTGACTCGTACGGCTTCATTCTGTACAGTCGTTCGGACAATCCCCTTGCGGCAGAGGACCCGCCCTTCCCACCAGAAGGTCCTGAGTTGCACCAGTCACTGGTTCTCTGGTGTGGGTCACTCCCTGGTTTTGGCTCTCAAGGCTGGCACCCGTCCCACAGCAGCCCTTCTCTGTCACCACCTTCCTGGCTCTATCAGGCTCGCCTCCTCCTGCCCAGCTGAGCCTGTTTGCAATCCCTTCCCTGCTGCCTGACTCTTCCTCCAAAGGCAGCCTGGGGAGTTCCTAGGCCTGCCCGGTCCCCTGAACCTTCCAGTCCAGTGGCGGGGGACACCCCCTCGCAGGCTATCACCCGATGGCTGTGCCTTTCATGGGGAGCAGGAGGCGGGTCCAGACAGCCACCTGCTGGGGGACCCTGCTGTACATATGGGTTTGATGCTTGTCCCAGCCCTAGTTTGTTCTCTTTGCTTTGAATTTTGGATGCGCCCTAATGTCCCTGTCACAGGCTCCTAATTTGGGAAGCTGAAGACTCTTAGGAGGCTTTTCCCTGATATTTTAGGATCTTGGAATGTCTGGTTTTCCTTGTC
Source organism: Pelodiscus sinensis (assembly GCF_049634645.1). Taxonomy (NCBI): domain Eukaryota; kingdom Metazoa; phylum Chordata; order Testudines; family Trionychidae; genus Pelodiscus; species Pelodiscus sinensis. Next base: position 17,621,203 of record NC_134723.1, read on the forward strand.
CTCTCCTTTCTGCATTCACTCCCTCCCTCCACCAGCCCCCAGCATCCTCCTGAGTCTGGTCCCCCCCGTGCATTGCCTTACGGTATCAGCACTTCATCCAGGTGCCTGGCCACATACTGTATCCTCTCCTCCACGAGGCAGAGGCAGTGACCCAGGGTGAGTTTCTCCAGTGGCTCATGGCTGCTGGGAACAGAGAGATCAGAGAGGTGTAATTAGCTGGATTGGTAGGTGAGCCTAGGCTAATTGCGGCAAAGTGAACATCTATCCTCCTGGCAGCATATGTCATATCTCAGCTATTGCAGTGTGTCAACATAAAGTATAATGGCCTACTACTGCTCCCAAATAATGGAGCCTCTTTTTCAATGCTAATGGTTGCTTTGTGCTGCAGGGATGAGGGTCCAGGTCTCAAATGCTGCTGGGAAGGGGGCATTACAGAAAGCTGCCATGTCCCTTTCACCCTGAATAGCCTGCACGAAGCATTTTCTCCCCTCTTGGGAGGGGAAGATGGGCTGGGCCAGGCCAGGCCAGAGCTTACAATCTACCCCCCATCCCATCAGCTGCATGATGCTAGAGGAAGGGAGTGAACTACTGTCTGGTGCATGGGGGAGGATTTGAGATGGCGGCTTCTGGGAATGAATTGCTCGAGTGCAGAGGCGAATAACTGGTCGCCTCGTACATCGGTCAGAGCAGGGGAGTTGCGTGAGTGGGGGTGAAATGCAGAAGGCCAGTCTAGAGGAGGGGACTGGTCCAAGGCAGGCTTTTTAGAGGGGGAGAGGGCATCGCTTACCATGTCCCTAGGGATTCACAAGCCCCCTCCAGCTCTTCTTCACGCCATCTGGAAGCTGCCAGAATGAGACATAAAGGAGACATTGAGCTGCCTGGAGATATGGCCCATGACTGCAGTCCAGCCAGTGCACAGCTCCCAGCCTAGAGGGACTAGACCCTTTCTGTTTTGCATGGGGCCCGAGTCAGCCACAACAGCTGCAGGGATGGGGCAGCTTACCTGTCAGCTCCTTTGTGTCTCTGTGGCTTATGTTCTGCAGTGGAGCCTGACACACACGGAGAGAAAGCAACAGGTTATGAGAGAGCTTGGAAAGGCTGGGTGGGCAGTGAAAGCAATCAGGTGAGAGCCATGGAGGGCCCCTGGGAAGTGTTCCTTTGTGGGAAGTACTGCGCCAGGAGACATCATGGCAGATCTGCAGCCAGCCTAGGGCAGACACCACAACCCGCATGGGCTGTCATGGACATAATCCAAGGCTAGGAGAAGCAGGCACTGCTGGTGCCAGGAGCCTGTGGAGTGCACAGGTATTGCAGAAGGGAGCCTGCAATGTTCTTTCTCCTACAGAGGACCCTTTGGGTCAGCAGCGCTGGTTGCGGTGGCAGGGATGAGGTTCCTCCAGTAGGAAGGGGAGGCATGTGACCCAGGAGCTGCAGAGAGGCTAGTGCTTCTCCTCAGCATGAGCACAATGTGCCTTAATTGGCACATGACCAGGTCAGATATTCATAAATTGCAGAGGGCTCTGAGAATAGCCTTGGAAATGATGAAAGGGTTAGGAAACCTGCCTTCCAGGGAGAGGCTCTGGGAGCTCAGTCAGTGTAGCTTAAAGAGGTTCAGAGGTGGCTTGATTAAAAGTCTGTAAATGTCTTCCAGGAGAACAGAGAATTACAAATGGGCTTTTCAGCCCAGCAGAGCACGGTGTAACATGGTCCAGTGGCTGGAAGTTAAAGCTACACAAAACCAGACTAGAACCAAGGGGCAGATTTTAATAATCATAATAATTAGCAATGGGGATACTTTACCAATGGTCATTATGGGCCATTTTTAAAAGCAAGATTGGGAATTTTGATAAATTACCTGCTCTGGGAATTAGTTCGAGGAAATTTTTTAGCTGTTGCTCTCTGGGAATTAGCCTGGAAGTTCACAGCAGGCCTTTCTCTCCTTGGACTCTCGGAAAACTGATACCGTCTGAACTTTGGAGTTTGTGTCATCTAAGCAGGGATCTTTATCAGCCAAATGTGTAATCTCAACCAGAAATGAAATACGGGTTATCTGTCGGGACACCCTTTTCCATTAACCCTTTTAACATTCTGGAAATATATTCCTGTCCTTGAATTCTTTATTGGTAGAATCTCATCCCAGTTTCTCCGTTAGTTTTGGCTAACAAGCCTACCAAGAGCCTGATCAAACTCACCAAGAGCCTGATCAACCTCTTGTCCTTGTCAGAGTATTGACACAGTTTTAGTGCTTTTTCAGTCTCCTGGAATTCCCTCCAACCCTAGATTTATGAAACATTAACAGCACTGGGCCATGGACTGCCTGAGCCAGTTCTATCAGGATTCTTGGGTGTGGATGATCCAGGCCTGCTGGATTCAAAACACCTCTGGTTGGTTCCTGCATCCAGCTGTCAGCGATTCTGCCTTTGGACCTCTCCAGGATTCCCACTTACCTCCGATCTGGCGAGCCGCATCACTGCATAGAAGGCGAGAATCAGCAGCGTGAGCAGCAGGTAGGATGCATAGTTCAGACATAGGAGGAGGGAACTCATGCCCCCATCAATGTCACTAAGTGTCACAGACATGATCAAACCAACAGGATGGAGCCAGGCTCCATCTGAAGCTCTGGCATCAGGCAGGCGCTGATGTCACCTCTCAAGGTCAAAATGGGGCTGCCCTCTGTCATCTCCCTCCAGCCTGTGAGCTGTCAATGCTTTAATTAGCTCAGGAGAGGGGCCAGGGCAACACCCCAAGGGAGCTGAGCTGCTGAACTCACTCAATATGGCAGGAGATCAGCTGTCAGACTCCCAGGGGGAGCAGGGGGAGCAGGAGGAGCAGGAGGAGCAGGGGGAAGCAGGGGGAGGAGGAAATGGGAAGCGGTCAAGCAGGCTCTGGAGGTGGCCTCGCAGGGCATGGCCCTGCTCCTCCAGGGCCTCCAGACTCCTCCGGCGCAGCCTCAGGTCCTCCTGGACCCAGTGGTCCTGGGTGTGGAGCTGGTGGTCCATGAACTTGGGATGAGGGAGCTGGAAGGGGAGGGAAGGGAGGACGGGAAAGGAAAGCTCAGGGGTGGGGGTCCGGCTGCCTCTCCTGTCTCGCAACACTCCGGGTCTGGGGGCATTAGTTGGGAATGGTTGTGGAGGGTGGGGCAGGAGGGACGGGGTGTGTGGAGGAAGCAGGAGCGGGAACAGGAGGGGGAGCAGGGGGAGCAGGAGGAATTGGGAAGCGGTCGAGCAGGCTCTGGAGGTGGCCTCGCAGGGCACGGCCCTGCTCCTCCAGTGTCTCCAAGCTCCTCCGGCACAGCCTCAGGTCCTCCTGGACCCAGTGGTCCTGGAGACGGAGCTGTTGCTCCAGGAACCGGAGGTGCCGCCTCTGGTACTCCTCCTGGTTCCTGGCTCTCCTGCTTGCCCAGGCGCGGGCGGCTGCTGCAGGCGGGGTGGTGCCCCCTGCAGTGCCAGGTGCTGCAGCTGTGGTGAAACAAGAACAGTGGTCAATTACCCCAGGGGCCCAGATGTGTGAAACCCAGCTCCCCTCTGCAAGGCCAGGGCCCCTGCAGGATCCCCAGCTGCTGCTCCGTGGTGGGCAAGGCCCAGGCGCACGGTCCCGGGGCTCCCTCTCACCCCAGCCCCCGTACACATAAGGGGAACATGATGGTACTCACAGGTGGACGCCTCCCCGGCCTCAGATGACGCAGGCGAGCGGCTCTGTGGGGTGCCTCGGGGGTCCCGGGTCCCGGGCAGGCTGGTGGCAGGCTCCTGGCTCTCAGAGCCCTCCTCCTCCTCCTCTGTCTCCAGGAGCGAGCCCTCTGCCCCGGGGTCAATCACGTCCCGGGGGGCAGGGACGGCATGAGCCCCCAGGAGGCGGTCCAGGGCGTGGAAGTGGGGGCCGACCTCTGGGTCGGCCCCTGGCTGGCAGGCCCGGGAGTAGGACTGCCGCAGGTCTTTGACCTTGCAGCGGACCTGCTCCCGGCTGCGCTGGTGGCCCCTGGCGGCCAGGCTGGCAGCCATGCGGCCGTAGACGGCCGCGTTCCTGTGGCTAGTGCGGAGATAGTGGACATTGGAGGCTTCCCCCCAAACCTCGATGAGGTCCACGATCTCCGCACTTGACCAAGCGGGCGCCCGCCTTTTGCACCCCTGGGCAGGCTCCTGGGAGCCGCCAGGCTGGTCCTGGGGAGCAGTGGAGGGCTGGGAGCCCTCGGGTGGCTGGCTCATCCTGTGGCAGGTGCAGGGTCTGCTGGCATGGGTGCTTGCAGCCTTGCAACTGGCACAAAGTGTGTAGCCAGCCCGTGGCCCTTTAAGGGCTCCGGGGCTGGGAGGGGGGCAATAGAGTTTCCCTGGTGTTGGCCAGAGTGGCCACCAGGGAAACCTGGGAAGCCTTAGCCTCCCACTAGTTCGAATTAAGGGGCTACACACTCCTTAATTCGAACTAGCTAGTTCGAACTAGGCTTAATCCTCGTAAAATGAGGATTACCTAGTTCGAACTAAGCGCTCCGTTAGTTCGAATTAAGTTCGAACTAACGGAGCGCTAGTGTAGCACCTAGGAAAGTTAGTTCGAACTAACGTCCGTTAGTTCGAACTAACTTTGTAGTGTAGACATACCCAAAGGGAGTTTGTGTCTAGTGGGGGCTCAGGGCTAGGGAAGGGACTTAAGGTGCAGAAGGGGGGTTCATGACTGGGGCAGGAGTTCAGGAAGCAGGCTCCAGCTAGACACTGCTTATCTCAAGTGGCTCCTGGGGGGTGCTGCAGTGGGACTAATGCAGGCTCACCCCTGCCCTGGCCCTGCACCACTCTCAAAAGCAGCCAACAAACTCCCTCCATCCCAAGCCTTGTGCCCCCCAATATGTTCTGTGGAAACAGAATACAGGGTGTGAGAGGGGACAACCTGACATCAGCACTCCCTGCTCTCCTTCACCCAGGGCCAGCTCTAGGCACCAGCAAAACAAGCAGGTGCTTGGGGCGGCACATGGCCAGGGGCAGCATTCTGGCCCACACACACCTGCCCAGGAACCCAGCCCCCTTGTGCTGTGTCCTGACAACCTCCCACCTGCCTGGGACCCAGTCCCTTCCTGTCTGGGGCAGGAGAGCTTTATTAAAATTGGAATTGTTATCCCATTTAAATAGGCTTTGGTTTAAATAATATGCCTTGAAAATTAAATTAAAAATTGTTATGGCCTAAATTTATCATAACCTATTTAAATAACTTATGAATTAAATTTAAAACTTAAATGGAACATGTCTCCTGTCAACTTTTAAAGAAATTCTACCAGTTCACTAGTGTAAGGACCCAGAACCACTGTTTACATCCTGTTTACAACTGGACTCCTTGTCGCTTTTGTCTTGTTCTGGACAGTTGAGCTGAGGAGTTGAAACAAAAGTTCTCTTAATCCCTTTGAACTGTTTCATTGTATAGTGAGGCTGATTCTTGTCTATGGGCACCAAGAGTTGGACAGCTTATGGATTGGGGTTGGAGTCTGAGTGATTATAAGGCTTCTAATAATAACATCCCTTTGCAGAGTGAGAGGTGGGACCAGGACTCCAGCACTAGGGGATGTGAACAGCTGCATGCTTTGGAAGTCTTTAACTGGCTTGCTGTGGATGAACCTGCCCTCCCGTTGTCCTCACATGGGGAGTTCCTGATGCTCTCCTAGGAGATGAAAATGCCCAGGGGTTTGGGATCCCTCTAAAGCACATGCCCCACCCCCCCGGAAGCCACACAAGCTGCATTTGCACGTGCACCCCCAACAAGCCGTGCAAGCTGCATTTGTGTGTGGATCCTCCCCGGACAAAAAAGGGGAGGGGGTGGCCAAAATTTTTTTTGCTTGGGGCTGCAAAAAACCTAGAGCTGGCCCTGCCCTCACCTGCTCTGCACAGCAAGTGGGGGAGTCGGGGACAGCTCCAAGACAAAGGGCAGGACGTGCACAAAAGTGGGGGGAGGAGCAGTTGAAGTGCCAGCATTTGATAGCCTCTTGGCCAAACCAGTCAAGATCACCTGTCAGAGGCTCCAAGATCTGCCAGTAGTTCCTGATCTACTGGTTGGTGATCACTGCTCTACAAGGTCCTTGTACCGCTCCCACTGTAGGGGTAGTTTTGGGGGGAGCAGAGGTAGGGCTACCAGATCTTCCCCATCCTGGATTCACAGCCCATTTCCTCCTGCAGAATGGAGACTCAATAGAGGCAGCGACTGCATCAACCTGGGAGCCAAATATGGGCTCCACTGAAAAGCTCCATTGCTACACTGTATCCTAGGTTTGAGGGATTCTAATTCCTCCTCCAAGCTGCTAGGTCTTGCTGCATTCTGCCTCACATTCTTACAACACTATACCCATTTCAGCTCTGAAGCATGTTCTTTAAAAGGCGGGTATTTCCGTGTGGAAAGAGGGCAACGTAAGTCATGTCTCTTACTGCCCAAGCTTAGGCTGACAGAAATAGATTAAGGCCTCCATCAGTGAGGATAACGGTAAGTTGAGGGTTTTGAGTGACTTTTCACACTGGGCTGGAGTAATTGTACAGTCGGAGGGTTACTTTGCTTATTATTTTGCTTTTACTTACAGTGCAGCCCTAAAAAGACCATTTAAAATCATTTGATCAATTTTGTATATGGAGCCTGCCAGGCAAGATAACCAATGTGGAGAACATTAAGAAATGACTAGCATGAAAGATAAACGTTTCTGATGGCACCAAACAAGCAGAATGTGCACTGAGCTGAAATGGGAATGTTAGGCACTCTCCAAAAGGAGCCATTAGCATTCTGTGACTGTATAATAGATGTATCTATTTTAGAAAATAACCCCAATTCTCCTTACTGCATTTAGAAATGTATTAAATTTATTCTCTATAATCAAACTGATTTTGTTGAACACAAGGAGCAAATAAAGAGAATCCAGAAACAATATTTTGCTGAATTTTAATTAACCTAAAAGGAAGTAATATGACCTAGACAATGGCTACTGGCAAAAATATTACATAAATGCCAGTTCTTTGTCATTCCTCTCAATTGATTGGTTCAAATAAAATATACAATGAAAAGTGATCTGTAACTTTAAACACAAGAGTCCTAGTTCTCATTTACATTGTATATTAAGGTCCTTTTGCACTATTCGGTTTAAGCTAATGAAGCTTTAACACAAAAGGGAATTAGAACTTAAAGGAATCAGGTCTTTACTTCATGCTTTCTGAATTTATGTAGAGTTAATTTCAAAGAATTTCCCATGCACCATCTTGTTTATTGCCTGGCTTTTCAAGGGTAAGTGCATACTGCCTTAGGTGTTTGTTTGTTTGTTTGTTTGTTTTTACATTGGCATATGTGTCCAAGTCATTTGAGAAGATAATTATCTACTGAATTGTAGCATTTCAGCAGAATATATTATCTGCCCACTCTTGTGAAAGATAACCTTAAAATGAAATAGGACAATAAACAAGTAATCTATTTACCTAAAGTCAATATTAAGAAATTATTTTTAAAATTTAGAAAAGATTAAAAAAGATTATTACCCTACAGCTAGAGAATTTGCAAAAATCACAGATTGATTTGTATCTTAGATTACTGAATATAGTGTATGTTTTCCTGCTGCAAATATAATATTTAAGGAATTACTTCACATGTCTGTGGATAAAATCTGGTTCTCTATTTCTAAATTGGAAAATACCTAGGTACAATCACATAAATGATTCAAACACAGATGATTCTCCTCCCCCCTTTTTTGCTCCCGTTTCTTAATTTTCTTTTATTGCTCAACTTCTAATTTTAGTAACTTCTGCAAATTATAGAGTTTAGGGCCAGATCCTCCCCTGGAGTAAATTTTCATAGCTCCACAGACTTCACCAGATGTAAATCAATAAAAGTCTATTGAAGACCCAGATCTTTGTTTTTAGTATTTGTATTTACATATAATATTTTATAAACAATGGAAGTCTTCAGATGCTGACTTCTAATCCCTAGTAGTCAAGTGTCTACACTACAGTTCTTAACTCAAAATAAGCTATGCAAATTGATCTATGTCAATTGCATATCTTATTTTGAAACAGCTTATTTCAAATTAGGGAGCGTCTACACAGAACTTATTTCAAAATAGAGCACACTTCCTCTGACTTCCCCTATTCCGTGTGCAATGAGGGTTACAGGCATCAGAGCAAGAAGTCCTCCAGCTTGACAGTATTTTGACATTATTTTGAAATAACTGCCTGCTGTGTAGACGCAAACTAAGTTATTTCAGAATAGCGCTAGTTATTTTGAAATAATGTTCCTGTGTAGATGTGCCCTAAAGTTCTCATCTATGCATATACTTCTTTGCTTTTTATGTTATACATTCCATCAATTATAACTCCTAACCTTATCTATTAAACTTTGCAGGATACCATCTTAATCTTAAGTACACCGTATTGTTTTCATTGGGAATCTTCTGCATACCAACTATCTTATACCACATTCCTCACAAAATCCAATAGTCTATAATTCCTTGATTTGTCTATTGACTATTATAATGACATTATAACAATTATTTTTGAATATATTTTCTTTCCCAAATCAAGTGACCTTAAATTGTTTAAGATACAGCCTCTCCCTGAGATACGAATGACTTACAGACCAAACACTTGGCCGTAACTTGATTTATTCGTAACTCGGACCTCATTGAGTTACATAGTGACCACGCTGTTTGTAAGCGCAGGTCGCGTTCATAACTCGGGGATCGCCTTTACGACTGCTCCATGGGAGCTTTGGTCGTAAATGCGAATGGTTGTAACTTGACCGTTCGCAACTCGGGGACTGGCTGTACATTATTTCCCTTCACTTAACATTCACAGATATCTAATATGACATCTGAACTCTGTTAAAAGTTCATCAAACCCATTCTATACTTTGGGTCATGTCCCAGATTCTTTCCTGCCACATCAGGGAAAGTTCTGGTCCCAGACTCAGGCAGATCTCCATTGTTATCTTCTATAAATATGAAACAAAGTTATTTGCCAACTGTTCTCTCCATTATAAACCTAATTTCATTTTAAGTGATCTAATTATTTTTTTCCTCAGCCTATTGCACATATAATTGAACAAACCCCATTAACATTAACATGTTCTTATAACATCATAACAAATCAATGTGTTCTACAAGCTAGGAAGATTGAAGAAGGAAGTGTAGCTGCTCAAACAAAGCTCAGTTCTTGCAAAGTGCTAAGTTCTTCTATGGGTGGGATTCTGAGCCCCCTTAACTTCTATTTCAAATAAATGCTCAGCATTTTGGAAGTGTTCAACATTTTGTAGGTTTGGATTCATGTTGTACATCTGTTTTTTGCTTGATTCTTTACAGCTATATATTGATTATAGATGGTAAATATTCAAGACCATTTGTATTAAAAGTATAGCTGATCTTAGGAAAAGGGAAGGTGGGACATTGAGCCCTGGCTTATACTAGGGAGTTATTTTGAAATAAGTCCCCTTATTTCAAAATAATAAGCAAAGCATCCACACTATCAAACCTGTTATTTCAAAATAATGGGCTGGTTGTTTTGAAATCTGTACTCCTGCTTTCCATGAAGAATAATGCTTATTTTGAAATAGTTATTTTGAAATCATGTTAGCAGACCCTGCCTCGGACTAATTTCAATTCTCCCCCATAGTGGGGACAAGTTATTTCGATTTTGTTATTTTGGGAGTTATTATTTTGAATGTAGTTATTTCAAAATAATTTCCTAGTATAGACATGCCCCGAGAGAGTATAAAGAGGCATGGATCTCTGGTTGAAATGATTGGGTTTTACTGGTGGGATTGGTGATAATAAAAGTCTTACACCATTTATCCCTAGGATGAAAGCTTCCATAATGCTTATCTCATCTTTCACTCTGGTGAACTGAGGTTTCCCGAAATACTATTTCAGAATGTTGCATGAATCCCCATTGCAGGGATAACAGACAGGCTGCAGATACCCTGCTACAGTTAAATAAGAAAAGCACAGCAGGTATAACACACATTAAGATTCTCAAAGAGCCTTTGAGGGAGTTGCCCATCTGTGATTCATTAATAAATAGGAAAATGTTAATAGCTAAGATAAAGATGCAGCTATTTAAAGAGGCCTCACATATGAAGGCAGGTACTGTAATAGCATGCCCAGCCCCCTTAAGGGCCACAGGCCAGGCTTGGAGTTGGCCCTCTCAGAAGAATTAGCCCTGAGAGGGAGTGTGGACTTTAAGTAGTAGAGCCAACTGGCTATGGAGGAGCTGATGCTCCTACAAAGAGCAGCAAGAAGCTGGGGGAGCTCCAGGAGAGAGACTGCAGAGTAGACTTCAGCAGGGATCCTGAATGTTCAGGGAAAAGCTCCAGGTAGGAATTAGTCTCCATAGGAAGACTCAGAGATTTGACAAAGCTTTGAGACATTTTTTGAGTATTTTCTTGTGTTAATAAGTCCTGTCTGATGGGCAGGGCTCGACAAATAATGCAATCTACTTGCCCGTGGCGAGTAGATTACAACCCAGAAGAGCCGGGTTCGGGCGATCTGCGCATGTGCAGATCGCCAGACAGCGCGGCTGGTGAGCGGGGCTCGCCGCGGTTCAGCGAGCCCTGACAATGGGCATAGCTGAGCTTTTCATAGCGTGTGTTCTGGTGCTTTGCTTGAGAGTCCTAAGCCACAAGGGTGTGTCAGGGCTGTTCCCAACTCTGGCGCTCTGAGTGCAGAAGGTGGAAGGCCTGCAAAAGACCTTAAATACCTTGCCTCTTTAGGCCCTGCTTACAAAAAACTCCCCAGAGACACAAATGCACTGGCTTGGGAAGATAAGCTGTTGCCATAAAGTGATTTTAAAGAAACCTGAATAAAACAGGAAGGAACATTTGAATTCTTTCCCCAAGGATACCTCAATCTCTTCTGCCACAAGAGAGCTTGAAAAAAACAAACAAAAGAAAACACAGAAAACAAACTGTGTCTTTGATAGCTGACCTCTCAAGCTAGGCAGGCAAATACATACACCTGTTACCTTCCAGGACACAGGAATCAAATCATCACCTTAAAAAAGGTGATCTTATTAATAAAACAAAACGATATACTTGATTGCTAGGTGTTACAAAGCAACGAAGAAAAGATCGGATTAAAACACATACGACATAGTATCTCTGGGTACAACTTAGATAGAAAAGGGGTGGAGGAGAACACAAGGATTTTACACAGAGAAGTTTAACCAAATAACCGAAACAAAGAAAAATGCCCTGATCGTCACTAAACATACATTTCTCTCTCCACTCACCATCTGTGCTGATCTGTACTTCAAGACCCAATTCACTCTTATGCTCAGTTTTCCTTGTAGGTACTGCATCTTGCTCCCTCTAGTCCTTAACTTAGAACTTTCACACAAAGAGCAGGCAAGGTATATATTTACAATTTAAATTTCAGCACTGTAGTCCATTGGATCTTCTGGCTTTCTGCCAACACTCTTGGCTACCTGAGTTTAACCCTTTAGTCACTGAGTGCTGGCCAGCACTCCTTTTATCCATCACAGGGTGTCCATAAGGTAGCTGGCATATCCACAGGCACCTGTAGTTGAAGTTAGGGGAAACATTGTTCCATGAGGTGAGGTGGCAAACCCAATCCAGTAAAAGTGGCTTACTCTCATGTGTATTCAGAATCTCCCCCCTCATCCCGAAAGGTATTTAGAAGGAATGGCTACTTAATATAGTTTTGTGAGATGGCATCTGTGCAGTAAGAAAATATAAGCCTGACTAGCTGGAGTTCATGTAGTAATTAGGAACTGAAACAAAATACAGGACTATGTAGCACATGTCTACATGTGCTACATAGTCCTGTATTTTGTTTCAGCTACACCAGACTAACATGGCTACATTTTATCACTATTCTAATTAGGAACTGTAACTCACTAAACAAACGTTCTGTGAATGAACATTGAAATGGTAGAAATTAATTTTAAAATTTCCAATGCCTAGTTATAAAGCTCTGCTTTCAGAATTGAAAAGGGGATATTGTAATGAGAAATGGAGCCTTTAACTTCTAAGTCCATTAAAATCTGTCCTAGGTGACCAGTGACCTAACTGGACTGGGCCCAGGTAGTATACTGAGATACCTACAGTTTCTCTTTCAACAAGAGGAGCCTTTAGGAGTCTATGGGAATCTCCAGATGCTTGGGACTCCTTCTCCAAAGAAGCCAACACCAGCCACAACAATGTGCAGAGAGCAAGCTAGGGCCATCCAGTGTCCCTTTTATGCTGGCCATATTGGCCAACAGGACTTTGGTAGTCTCACGGCATCCTTTTTCAGCCCGTTCTGTGACTTGGCAGTGCTGGACTTGGCAGTTCCAGCTCACTGATGCAGTGTGTTCTGCTGACCCTCCTTCCCATCTCATCTTCCTCCTTTGGAACTGGACCCCCCTCAAATTCACTCTGCCTCTGCCCACGCGCTGCCTAACTCCAACAATTTTCCTTTCTTCCTACCCAACCGCTCCTACATTTACTTAGCATTTGTAGTGTGAAATAAATATAAACCTAAAACATTATATATAAAAATGAATACATGAAAAGGTGAAATTTAGGGTTAGCATGCCCTCATCTTTTGTCTTTTTTTGTCATCTAGATTGTACATTTTCTGAGGCATAGACTCTTATGTGTTTAGCCAGTGCCTCAAAAAACAGGCTCCCAGTTTTAATTAGGCTTTGTGGTATCACTACAATATAAATAGGAATAGTGAAGATCATCATGTGGGTCATCAACAGGACTTGAATCCCAGGTCTCCCAAGCTTGGATCTTGAGCTACTACATTTTGAGCTAAAAGATGAAGTATCTCCCAGCTGATAGCTTTAGCAGGCTCCCACATGCTGTGGATTGAGCAGTTGGGGTGACCAGTGAGTTACATAGGCTGTGATGTTTGGTTAGCGGAACTTAGCCAGCACTCTGATTCAGACATTTTTATAATAACGGAAGTAGAGTTTGTTGTCTTTGGCTTCTAATGAAGTTCATTGTAGGTCCCTCCACCTTAGAAGAGTCTTACTAATTATCCTTTAGTTTGTCATCCTGTAATTCTGAATAAGAGTAAACAGGCAACACAGACGTCCATAAGAAGCAAAGTTTACATTTTGGGTCATTATTAGTGATGCAGTTTATTAAAACTTGGTTATGAGAGTTAGCCTAGGCCCCTGTGATTTACTTAATAAGGATATGGAGCTAGATTATGAGAGGTTAAAACTACATGAGGGGTATAGTCTTGTCAGTTATTTTGAAATAATTTCCTAAGACATGCTCTTAGATAACTATTTAGAAATCTCCCATAATGAGTTAAGGTAGGAAGTGTCCATGACAGGGAGAATTGTTTTGCCCTCTCTGTCTTTTTGTTACTAATTAAGTCCAAGAGTCCACAGGAAGAAAGCTAGTTTCCAATGTTTGCATCATTGAACAAATAGACATAGACCTCATGTTTCTCCCCCATCATTACAAGTATTTCAGTGGAAATATACTGCACGTATAAATATAGAGATATTGGAATATACCCTACATTCCTATTATGCATTAAGGCTTTTGAGGCTGGGTATTCATGGACTGTGTGCAGACCTGGTTCAAAAAGGCACCCTCTGGATCCATTTGACTGTGGCTTTTGTGTCATAGGCTATGTCTACACTATGAGTTTTTTCTGGAATACCTCTGGTATTCTGGAAAAATTCTGCTGCATCCAGGGAACATGTCTGCTCTTCTGCTTTTTTTTTTTTGCGGAAGAGCATACGTGCTCTTTCACAAGCCCTGTCGTCTTCCTCCTGTGAGGAAGGACTCTTCCAAAAGAGGAGACTTTTCCAAAATTTGGCCCAGTGTGGACAGTCCAAATTTTGGAAAAGATCTTCCGAAAAGTGCAAAGTGCAATTTGCGTGCCTTTTTCCAATAGATCATTGTAGTGTAGACATAGCCATAGTAACTTTCCCTTTCAGTCTCCTTTCACTCCTCTTACTGCCACATGGGTAGGCAGGCTAGGAAAGTAGTAGCTGCAAGTATGGGAAAGGAGAAGGCCCAGGGGAACCCCTTCATTGGAGACACTTCCAACTACAGGGGAAAATTAGGCCTCCATGAAATCCCAGGCCTGGTCAGAAAATGCTGGTGATGGTGAGAGGCAGGCAGGAACAGCATCTAAGTGGTGGGTCTTGGGAAGCAAAGGAAAACACTGGCACTGTCTTCCTTCATCTCAACTATCCCCTTCTGTCTGGGTGACTGTCTGGGTAAATGGTTGCGTGTGTGTGTCGGGGGTGGGGATGGGGGTGGAATTCCCAGCATTTAGGATCTACACAATCCCGATCAGGATAGAAGGCTCTGGCTTGATGAAGGTCAGTAGCTGTGGAGAGTGGCACTGAGTATATGCAAGTCTGTCTTGAGAAGCCTACAACCATGAAAGCTGCAGCCTGACGACACCAGCCTGGTAGTGTTTGGGAGAGAGAAGACCAAAAGTTGCGTGACTTAAATTAGCCGAGCGGGGTACAATACTTCCCTGCCACTACACTTTGTACACTGATATACACATGGTAATTACTTTAAAAAGAACAGGAAATAGTGCAGAACCGTGCAGTCACTGAATGTTGTTGATAGGATACAAGTGTATTGTCTTTCAATATGCTGCATATGATTTTTGCTGCAGAAAAGTCATGAGGTATAATGTATATAATGAAATATCTCGGGCCCTTTGAAGCCAATAGAAAGGCTCCGGTTACTTCAGTGGGCCCAATCAGGCCCAAAAGCACTGTTTGAATTGCCACATGAAATTACATGTCGTATTGAAGTAGCAACATTTCCTTAATCTCCTAGGGCATTGAGTTGTTCTGTGAGGTCCAGTGCAACAACTATGGTAATCAATGGAAAGATTTCCATTGACTTCCAGTAGAATTGGATTAGGCCTTGAAAAGGTGAAAGGTCTCAGTTTAGGAAGTTGGACTGACATTTGCCGCCACATTAAATAGCCAGATTTCCAAAACCCAAGCACTCTGTTCCTACGTGTAATTTTAATTTAGGAATTTTAGAAGATGTTCTGAGTGCTTTTCTGTTTTTAAAACTCAGGCTCCTCCCATGTGTGCAAGGTCTGGATGAGTTGGAAACTAGTATTACACATCTGACTGCCATTTTCAAAGGAAGGCTTACAGAAGGGCAACAAATTTATAGTTTAAGGATGGAATACATTTATGGCACCTTGATTCTTTTTGTGTGTGTAGTTTAATCTCTTGTAAAAAGGAGGCTAAATAGGATGAGACACGAGGGCAATTATAAGAATATCTCTCAAATGTAAGCAGGTTCCTTCTTCTAACAATGATATGAGCTACCAATTTGAAATGGTCCACACCCCACGCTTTTAACACAAGATACTGAGATGTCTAGCACTGGAGCTGTAGAGTAAATGTTACTCTTTATATGGTGCATCCACTAGAGTGGAATCATGACACACTGCATGTTACATGATCATTTACATAACAGAAGTGCTTCCCATTTACACCAGTAGAAAACTGGCTCAATGTGTTGTACGAAAGTTTTATCACAGTCATGGGATTTCTTACTGAGTTATTAACCTGAGATGCTTTATGCTTACCTTATCATTGCAGGGTTCTGATTTATCTGTTGTGATAGCTAATAAACAGTGAAGAAAATATAATTTTAAAACTTAAATTCCAGTGATACCAATATGGTACTTTCCCCCTAGGCTACACAGAAAGCAACCAAGCAGATGGCTAACACTGCTATCTTTTATAGTACCTCTCAAGCAGTTTCTCCACAATAGCTTTATTCTGACATACACAGCTGGTTTTACAGAATAATTCAGCATGATATGTGGTTATCATGAGAAATGCAATTAGTTTGTCTGAGGTTTCCCAAATTAAAACCTATATTGTGATGATGTACTACATGTAACTTCATCTCCCATGTCTACATGCACTGGAAATATAGGGTCCTGCAGACTTTTGCATAATTAGAACGGAACAAAGGAACACTAGCATTGAATCTTACTTCTCCTTCCACCCACCCCAAAAAATTCTTTCTACTGGCCCCCGTGTCTGTTGATTCCCAAAACGTGTGCTTTTCTAAAGAGGTGAGGGGGTAGGGTATGTGCAGTAGCTGCCTGTTCTATTCAGACCTCACACTTGGGGATTTGGCCACATCCGGTGCTATTTAAAGGAAGTCGCAGCTGCAGTTATAATGCCTATACCTCTTACCCTAACTTAAACCAAGGTCAGGGTTCGGTTGTGCCCGGAAATGGGAAGTACCAGAAATGGGACTATTTCCCATAACATGGAAAGGGAGAGGGCTGAGAGAGGAGGAACATGAAAGGGAGGCACACAGAGATTAAAGTGATATTAAAAGTGGCCACTGGGGGCAGTCACAGCACCAAGAGAGTGACCAGCAGGGCAGGGGCTCTGCCATCTTGCTTGCCAGCACACGAGTAAAGAGCTCTCTCCACTGCAAACCTGCAGCCTACCTCCCCTGTGAAAAGCTTGCAGGCTACATGGAAGGGGGAGTGTTGGAGGGGGGACAGCTCCCAGAGTACGGCCTCCTCCCAGGCAGCCTGCGGGGGGGGGGGGGGGGGGGGGGCTGGAAGCTGGGGACAGCCCTTGGAGTCTCACCCCCCCCATTAGGGAGGCATTAGGGAGGGGTGGGTGGAGGGGGCAGCAGCCCCCTGGAGCCTGGTCCTACCCCAGACAACCTGCAGGAGAAGGACAACTGGGGGCCCTGCTGGCAGGGGAGTGCTGTCCTGGCTCCTTGGGAGGAGTCACCATCAGAGCAGCACCACCCTTGTGCCACGGGTAGCCCTGGTAAGCTCCCCCGACCTTCCACCCCTCTATCCTGAGCCTCCTGCCCTGAGTCATGCACCTCTCACCTGCCTTAACTTCAGTACCTCCTCCCCTGGCCCCGAGCCCCCCCTACTCTTCCCAACCTTCTGCCCTAAGCCACCTACTCCCTGCCCCTCCTCATCCTCAAACTCTCACTCCAGCTTTCATTTTCCTTCATTTTTGAAAAATACACTCATTGAAATAACACACGTATATTTTTCATTTATTTTTCAAAAAAGAAAAAAGAAAAAAAAGAAAAAGAAATTCCTTCAGTTACAGACCCAAGCGATGCCAGGTATATCTGACTGCATGTACGGTTCAAATTCCAGATCCCCATGATTGTCTCAAACTTAAAGATGAATAATTGATGGTGGAAACCAAATGATTAGCTCCACTATATATTGACAATGAACTTAGGTAGTAAGCTAAAGCAAACTTTTGAATTGAAAGATGCTCCTCATCTCGTGATAGTGAAAGTACAGGCAGTCCCCGAGTTACGCGGATCCGACTTATGTCGGATCCGCAGTTATGAACGGGGCCCTTCCTCTCCCTGGTCTCCGGCAGACCAGGGAGAGGAAGCAAAGTGGCGGAACATGCGGCAAGCTGATAGCCCAGACGCGTCTGGGCTGTCAGCTGGCCGCGTGTTACACCGCTTTGCTCTGCTCTGCTCTGCTCCCCCCCCCCCGGTCTGCAGACCAGGGGGAGAGGGAGCGGAGCACGCGGCCAGCTGACAGCCCAGACGCGTCTGGGCTGTCAGCTGGCCGCGTGTTCTGCCGCTCTGCTCTGCTCTGCTCTGCTCCCCCTCCCCCTGGTCTGCAGACCAGGGGGAGGGGGAGCAGAGCAGAGCAAAGCCGCGGAGCCCGAGGGCAGCAGGATAGCCACGGCACGTCTGGGCTGTCCCGCTGCCCGCATGTTCCGCCGCTTTGCTCCCCGTCCCCCTGGTCTGCAGACCAGGGGGACAGGGAGCAAAGCAGGGCAAAGCCACGGAGCCCGAGGGCAGCAGGATAGCCACGGCGCGTCTGGGCTGTCCCGCTGCCCCCGTGCTCCGTGGCTTTGCTCTGGACGCCTGTGGTACAGCAGCTGGGGCGCTGCCGGTTGGTCCCATAGCGCCGCTCTGGGCGCCACTGGACCAACCCAGCAGCACCCCAGCTGCTCTGCCCCAGGTGTCCCCAAGTCAGCAGCTGCTGAAAATGACCAGTGGCTGACTACAGGAAGCCCCTGCCCCGGGCTTCCTGGAATCAGCCGCTGATCAGTTCCAGCAGCAGCTGACTTGGGGATGCCTGGGGTTCTTAAGTTGAATCTGTATGTAAGTCAGAACTGTCGTCCAGATTCAGCCACTGTTGAAACTGATCAGTTTCAGCAGCGGCTGAATCTGGACACCAGTTCCGACTTACATACAGATTCAACTTAAGAACAAACCTACAGTCCCTACCTTGTACGTAACCCGGGGACTGCCTGTACTCTGTGTCATGTTACGTGTCTTCAGGTGAAAAATGTAAGCCTAGATTTAATAACAGCAAAGAAAAATCTGATATGCTCTGTTTCTGAAATGGGTGTTTTTTTGAGGTGCACGTCCTGTTCAAATTCATCAAGGCAGAGAGAATGGATTAACTGGAATTTCACTTGACCCTCACTTGCTTTATTAATCTATGACATGTGGTTGTACCAGAATTACACTGCAGTATAGTTACAACACATGCAGCCACCTACCCATTTGGCAACAACATCATTGATGATCAGCCTCTCCAGACCATCTGCCATATGGGTAACCAAGAATTAATTTCTTGACTTGTGATTACACAAGCAGATAGGTATTATTGATGTATGAATTAACATACATTCCTACTGCAATAGCACAACAGATGGAGAGCTCAGGAAATCTATAACCTCTTTACTTATGCACTTACATCCGCCCCTACTGATGCAGATTCCACAACCAGGAAAGCTTGTGCCACATTTATTGTCCTGGCCTGCGTGTAAATGCATCAGCACAGACAACCTTTGAGAAAATAGCCCCAAGTGCTAGAAAGGATATGCTGAGTGAATAGACATGACATGTGACTAATATGAGGCAAATGAATTGGTGGAGGAGTAAAGAAATGGTAGAATCATAGAACACTAGAACTGGAAGAGACCTTGAGGTCAGAGTCCAGTCCCCTGGCCTACAGTAGGACCCAGTACCATCTAGACCTTCCCTGATAGATGTCTATCTAAACTGCTCTTAAATATCTCCAGAGACGGAGATTCTACAACCTCCCTAAGCAATTTATTCCAGCATTTAACCACTCTCACAGTTAGGAAGTTTTTCCTTATGTCCAACCTAAACCTCCCTTTCTGCAGTTTAAGCATATTCTTCATGCCCTATCCTCAGAGGCCAAGGAGGGCAATTTGTCTCCCTCTTCCTTGTGACTCCCTTTTAGATACCTAAAGACCGCTATCATGTCCCCTCTCAGTCTTCTCCTTTCCAAACTAAACAAACCCAATTCTTTCAATCTTCCTTCATAGGTCATGTTCTCTAGACCTTTAATCATTCTTGGTGTTCGGGTGCTGGCATTGGTGGCTGAGGGATCAGGGGGCCATAGTGGCCGTGCTGCCCACCAAGGTCCCAGAAGGTAATTTCTATAAAACCTTTATTACTGTACAATATACACTTTTCGTATGTTATAACAAAATCATTTTACCAATCACCATTTCCACTCATATTTTTCATGAACCTCTCTCATGAACACTCATTGCATGATTATTTTGAACTCTTTAGTATTAAAAAAAATTGCAGTCCACATTTACAAAAAAAAGTACCCTCTCCCCAAGAAATTCCTGCTGAGTCAACTGGCTGCCACTGTTTCTACTGGGGTAGCAGTAGTTCCTGTAGCCCTGGGCCCTTTAAATTGCCACTGGAGCACCACACGATTCATTGCCCGAGGCCCCACCTCTTCAGGGAGCACAGAGCTAGCCCTGATACCTTGCCCAGGGGCCTGGTGTGGCTGTCTGCTCTCTTACATCAGAATACGACTGAACTTGTGGACTAGGACACTGAAAGCATAGATCCTAAAGGTCAGTTTTGTTTAGTTGATAACGGCCAAATTTTATGCACAAATGCAAACTAAGCTTCCCTCAAACAGATGACTTTCAGTCCAAATCACTGATTTCCACAACCCTTCTGTATAATTAAAGCATTTTATGCCTTGTAATTGTCACATTAACTAAATGTTACTGTTTATTATTAAGTAATGAAGCTCATTAGCATGTTCTGGTGAGCCAAGATGCTGGTGGCTGGGTTTTGCAGCTGCAAGTTCTACCCCAGGGTATTGTGTTATCAGGCAGGTAGCCAGTGGCAGTGAGAGTTTGATTCACCAAGATGCTGAGCACTCTGGCCCAGATCTGGTAAAGCACTTAAATGCAAGCTTCTCTTTAACTGGGGGAGTCAGGAAAGTTAAGCACATGCATGCTTGAGTACTTTGCTCAGGGCCAGAGAGCCTGGCAAGAGATTGCAGGATTGAGCCCTGAATGAGTCAGCCAGCTGTAGTGGAAGTGGGTGACAAAAGGTAGCAAAAGTATGAGATAAACAGAGCAAAGCATCATACCCAGACCTGAGGCCCTTGATCATTCTACACAACAGATGAAGATAAGGAGGAAGAATGACTCATCTGGACTATTACTGGGAGCTCTAATGTCCTCAGTAACTTAATAATGAATAGAGCTGCCAGGCTTTGTTCCTCTGCTGAAGTTTCCTTTTTTGATGCCCATCCTTTTCATTTGATTCTGACAGAAAATGAGACTCTAATTCCACAGTTATTCCTCCATCCTTGTCTTAATCATTGAGTTTAATCAGACTTGGAACATGAATCTGATCCTGCCTAAACTCACTTTCCCTACCACGCATGGAGTCGAGTATCAGAGGGGTAGCCATGTTAGTTTGAATCTGCAAAAGCGGCAAGGAGTCCTATGGCACCTTATAGACTAACAGTTAGTCTATAAGGTGCCACAGGACTCCTCACCACTTTTCCCTACCACCTCTCCCTAAAAACTTGACCAAAGTCCCTCTTCCTTTCAGCTACTACTTCTAGCCCTCCTTCCACCCAAAAAATATTAGATGGACCTCCTGCTCAGGAAATAAATCCCAGGCCTGCCAGTGATGGGGGTGGGGAGGAGACAAATGCAGCAACTGCCCGCTGGCCTGGTGATTCAAATTGGATCAGTGATGGCAGCTATAGCCCCAGACCCTTTAAATTGCTGCTGGAGCCTCAGGTGGCACACTCTGGGCAGCACTGTGGGGCTGGGGAAGGGAGACTAGCCCCCATCCTTGCCCCTTCTGCCTTTCCTGTTGGTAGAGATAATGCACCTCCTTGAGAAGCGGTAGCTATGTCAACAGGAGAAGCCCTCCTGTTGTCATAGCAATGGCTACACTAGGAGTTAGGTCAACATAATTGCATTGCTCTGGGGTATGGACATGGGTGGTAGGTAATGTAGGCAAGGAAAGGTAATGCCTTGCCAAAATTGCCTACGCTTTCCAGCCATCCAGAAGGACTGGGGCCGTGGTGCGGTAGCTCGGCTCTCTGGCTGTCTGGGAGGGCTGAAGCCATGGCATGGCAATCCAGCTCTCCGGCTGGCCAAAAAGGAATGGGCTGTGGTGTGGCTGTCCCAGGTCTCTGGCCGCCAGGTGCTCTGGTCAGCTAGGAAGGCTGAGGCCACACCACCCACTGGGACAGTCAGGGTTATGGGCAGTAATCTGGGGTTGGAGCCGGGCTTGCCTTCCCCAGCTGGGCCTTCATCCACTGCCCATGGGGGTAGATTTTCCAATCCCTGAGCCATGCCAGCATAAGTTGCCCTTGTAGACTGAGCCCCATATGAATAAGCCTGAGACACTTTAAGTTGTCTATTTTGCTTCACCGTGAAAGTTTATAGGGAGGGTACTGAAAAAAATTCAGTGAGGTAAAAGGTAAAAATTCAGTGAGGTAAGAGAAGAAGCCATTTCCTAAGAGTGGATTCATATCTAAAGTTTTTAACTGTTCTTTCATCTGGAATGGCAGGTTTAATATCTATGAAGCATTTAGCTGGGCCTACATTTTCAACCCTCACCCTTCTGTGCAAAACTCATGCACCTACAGCACTGAAAAACTGAGGGGCAAACAAGGAAGTAGATCTAAACCACCACATCTTTCAGCCATTTTGCCATCAGCTGACTAAAACCTGAGAGCAGCATAAACTGAGACAAAAAAGCTTTTGCCATTGTTTTGTAAATTTCCCCCCAGATCGTACTGAGGGGAGTTTGGAATGTTCTGTGAGATTTTTCAGGGTTAGCATGCCCTGTAACTTCTGTGATATTTAGGTCACTTCTGACACCCATTATGGTACCCTGTGCTTGTACAGATTGATGATGACTTCTAATGTATTTCCATGGGGAACATTTTTTCAATCTCTACAAAGCCAAATTGATTACGTGTGCAGTCAGAACTGTGCCAAGTATGTTTGCTGTTTTACTGATACATTATAGAACAATAGTTATGGAAGTTACGTGGTGAGTACACAGCCTCACTTTTAAACTTTCTAAGCTATGAAGAGTAGCAGGCATTTAAAATTTCAAATATATTAACATAGTCACAATAGAAAACCTCACCACAGAAAAGCTGTTAATGTTCCACCAGCTTTTGTGTGAAACAGAAATTGGAAAAAGTGAAATTATGCTTAAAACTTATGGAAGTTTTTTGCCAGTTTGTCACACATCCTCCTTCTGAACCAAATGTTACTACTTGCTTTTTATTCTAGCCCCATGAAGTTCATCAGAGGGGACAGATAGGACTTTACCATAGTAGTAAAGGAGAGGCAGGATTTCCATTACAAGCAGTTTATTACTCAGTCATAAAAATTCACTCTGAGTAAAATTGTGAATATGCCGTCTAGATGTAGCCTGTGACAATTTTTTCCCTCAACTTTGATTGAGAAGTTCCTAGATTCTCAGAGAGGTTGAGGAGGGGGGAGGGAGGATTGGCATCACATGCTTTTTTTGTGTTGTTAAGCCAAAACACTTTCCAATTAGCTGATAATATTGACTAGCACTTTCTGATTATCAAAAATTACTGTGTCAGAATGGGAGGTCGTTAGCACAAATGCCATTTAGTATTAGAGCATCTATCCTTGTGTGTGGCACAGAACATAACTCTGGGGAGAGGGCACTGAAGGGAAGAGGTGAGGTGTTCAGGGCAGGGGAGAAGTGGAAGATAGGAAGGCAGGTGTCCAAGACCGTGAGAGAGGGAGCAAGACAGGGGGCTGGAGAAAATCACCTGTTAGCACGGAGCAGAGAGTATCCAGTCAAACCAGTAGAAACGTAGTCAACACACTCTATTTGTGAACATTGAATCAAGACACCTAATTCAGGGATTGAACTAGAATAGGCACAAATCACATGCGTGTTACCGAAAGTAGGAAAACATGAGAGAATCAGAACAAACATCCTTTTTAGGATGATGATAAGTCAATAGACTGAAAAAGATCTGGGGGCCATGCAGGGTAATCATCTGAGCCTGAGCTCCCAGGCTACGTCTACACTGGCCCCTTTTTCGGAAGGGGCATGCTAATTTTGAAAGTGGGAAAAGGGAAATCCGCGGGGGATTTAAATATCCCCCGCGGATTTAAATAAACATGTCCGCCGATTTCTTTCTGGCTTGGGGAAAAACCGGAAAAAAAGCGTCTAGACTGGCCCGATCCTCCGGAATAAAGCCCTATTCCGGAGGATCTCTTATTCCTACTTTGAAGTCCTATATTTATGGAGCACTATATTCATGGAGCACCATCAAGTTACATTCTTACTGAATTTCAGTGAATACAAGTCAAGCTCTTTACCAGTCCAATATTTCCTGATACTATAAGATATAACTGGAAAATACATTTCTGCTTTCAATTCTATGACGTGTTATGCAGAAGCCAGACTAGTTCACAGTGGTCTCTTCTGATCTTAAATTCTATGAAAAGGAACATACTATTTTCATATGCATATAGTTCATCCAGTCAACAAACTTATTTATTGTAGTGTTTAAGTGTGGGCAGCTTATTGCTCTAAGTTCAGGTTTAAATTTAGAAAAAATGGAAATGTGAGAGAGGCCAACTCCTGCAGCCCAGAGAAGACATAGTTAAGTTTGATGGTCAGGGAACTCACAAGTTTAAGTCCCTGCTTTGTTGATTCAGAGTAGTGATTTGAACATGGGGCTCCTACATAGGGTACAGGGGTATCCTGGGGTGGGTCTCTGTGATTTTGACAAGACATTCCCTCTCAACCTTAGAACCACTTTCCTAAAGAACGTTTTATTGAAACTGATATATTCCTAATGAAAAATTTTGGGTTTGATGTATCAGCATTTTCCAATTAAAAAACGGTTTGTCAGAAAATGCCTGACAGCTCTATGAGCTGGTTAGTTGCCACAATCCCTGCAAATAAGACCAAATGTGTTTCTATGGAGACTCAAATGAAGGCAAGACTGAGCCTATTTGGGGGCATTATTGGGGATCAAAGGTAATGCATAACGTCAAACTGCATAATAAAAGCAGGAGAGTATTATGGCCCTCGTGTGCCATCTCATACTGCAATGATAATATATTTTATGATCAATAACCCACAAAAGCAGCAGTTCTACAAGCATGCTGTTTTACAAGGCAGCAGCTGAGTGTGTAATTAGATAAATGCCTATGGTCCTGGATGGAGTAATGTGCTGAGTAGCCTCAACCCTTGTCTAAGACAATGTATTCAGAGTGTTCAGACCCCTCACAATAGCCTTCAAGACTGGGCTGCAAAGAAATGTGCCTGGATCGTATTCTCTAGGAAAGGTCTGCTTTGGGGGATTTGTCATTAGACTGGCTGCATGTTAAATATGTAAATAATTTGTTCCATTGAGGGAACAGGGGAATTAGATAATTGCATCATGAAAAACTGGAAATAAATCAGGAAGGGTATGTCTAC
Organism: Pelodiscus sinensis; assembly: GCF_049634645.1. NCBI lineage: Eukaryota > Metazoa > Chordata > Testudines > Trionychidae > Pelodiscus > Pelodiscus sinensis. The sequence goes on from NC_134723.1 coordinate 17,645,923, forward strand.
ACTACAGCGCTAATTCGAACTAACTTAGTTCGAATTAGTTAATTAGTTAATTAGTTAATTCGAACTAAGCTAATTCGAACTAACGCATCCAGACTAAAAAACTAGTTCGAATTAGCATTTTGCTAATTCGAACTAGCATGTCCACATTAAGTGGACCCTGAACCGGGGTTAAGGATGGCCGGAAGCAGTGCCAGCAGGGCATCAGATGAGCACTTAGAGCGTAGAGCTGCTGCCTCAGGCTAGCCGAGGACTGTGCTTAAAGGGACCCGACCCCCACCCCGGACAGACAGTTCTCAGGGGTGCCCTGCTTGCAAAGCAGTCCTGGCTTGGAGTTCCCTGAGTGCCCACACTGGGCACATCACAGCACTCGGCCATCAGACCGGCTGCACTTGCCGCAGGCTGCCATCTGGGGAGAGGAGGCAATTGGGGAGCTGCAGGAGAGTTTCCACCCCCAGAAGCCCACAGAGCCAGCCCAGTCCTCCCCATCGGGGGCTCGTGCCCCATTCCTCCCTCACCTCCTTCCGCTTACCCCTCCCTAACCCCCCTTCCTGATGTACAAAATAAAGAAAACATGTGGTCAAAAATAGAATCTCTCTTTATTGAACAAAACTCGGGGAGACTGGGAAAAAGAGGTGGGAGAGGGGAAGAGAGAGGGTGGAAGAGGGGAGGGCAACTAAAATCATCAGAAGTTTGGAACAGGTCCCATATGAAGAGAGGCTAAAGAGACGGGGACTTTTCAGTTTAGAAAAGAGGAGAGTGAGGGGGGATAGAATAAAGGTCTATAAAAGCATGAGTGGGGTGGAGAGGGTGCATAAAGAAAGTTCTTCATTAGTTCCCATAATAGAAGAACTAGAGGACACCAAAGGAAAGGAATGGGTAGCTGGCTTCAAACTAGTAACAGAAAGTTGTTCTTCACAAAGCAAAGAGTCAACCTGTGGAACTCCTTGCTGCAGGAGGCTGTGAAGGCTAGAACTAGAACAGAGTTTAAAGAGAAATGAGATAAAGTCATGGAGGTTGGGTCCATGGAGTGGTATTAGCCAGGGGGTAGGAGTGGTGTCCCTGCCCAAAGTTTGTGGAAGGCTGGAGAGGGATGGCACGAGACAAATGGCTTGGTCACTGTCTTCGGTCCATCCCCTCCAGGATTCCTAGGGTTGGCCACTGTCGGCAAACAGGCTACTGGGCTAGATGGACCTTTGGTCTGACCCAGTACGGCCATCTAAGCTCAGGGCTCGGGGTCGGGGGTGTCAGTGGACCACCTTGATTTTCATGCACACCTGCTCCTGGGTGGCCAGGCTGGCAGCTCTCCTGCCCTAGACGGCCACTTTCCTGTGCCTAGTTTGGAGGTCGTGGACGAGGTCCACGATGTCCGCACTAGAACAGGCGGGTGCCCGCCTCTTGCGGTCCCGGGCAAGCTCCCGGGAGCCGCCAGCATGGTCCCGGAAGAGGGGGAGGGCTGGGGGGCATCGGGTGGCTGGCTTGAGCCGTGCCAGGTGCAGGGTCTGCTAGCTGGGTGCTGGCAGGCTTGCACTTGGCACGGGCACCATAGCCAGCCCGTGCCCCTTTAAGGGGTCCTGGGCCAGGAGGGGGGCAATAGAGTTTCCCTGGTGTTGGCCAGAGTGGCCACCAGGGAAACCTGGGGAGGGCTAGCCTCCCACTAGTTCGAATTAAGGGGCTACACACCCCTTAATTCGAACTAGTAAGTTCGAACTAGGCTTAGTCCTCGTAGAATGAGGTTTACCTAGTTCGAACTAAGCGCTCCGCTAGTTCGAATTAAGTTCGAACTAGCGGAGCGCTAGTGTAGCGCCTATCAAAGTTAATTCGAACTAACGTCTGTTAGTTCGAATTAACTTTGTAGTGTAGACATACCCGAATAGAAGTCTTTTTCTGTACTCCTGTCTAGACAGGCACTTATACAAAATATTTTGCACTAAAAATATTTCTTTCAATGCAATCTCACCATGGACAGTGGACAACAGAATATTTTGGCCTGCAGCATCTACTGAAGTAACTTAATGAGGAGGGGTAACTGCAGGGATGTGTATAACAAGAGAGAAATATGCTACGTGTGCCCAAATGAGTGAAAGAGAGCATTTGCTAATATTCAGTTGGGATTCCTCTTAGGGAATCAATTGTGGCAATGTGAACTATGAAATCAGTGAGAAATAATATAGAAATAGGGATTATTTGCATGCATATGTTCATAGTTTAACTAACAAGTGTTTCTCAAAATGGGCCATGGGACCACTTTGGAAAACCTGCTAGGAGGCCCGTGCTGCTTTATTTACCTAAAGGATCTGTATGGATTGGCTATGTACCTTTCAGGTAAACAAAGCAGCGCAGGCCTGCTAGCGGTTTTTCCAAAGTGGGCCCAAACACTGAACTAACACACAGAGAAAGTAATACAAATGTATCACTCAAATGGCACGTCTACACTGCACGGCTATTTCGGGATATCCTGAAATAGCTACTCTGCATCTTCACAAGCTGGCCAATATTTTGAAATATTTTTCAAAATAATGGGCACACTATTTTGGCATCCCAGTAACCCTCATTCCACAAGGGTTAAGGGATATCTCAAAATAGTGTAACCGATGTATTGGAGCGTAAGCTTTCATGGGCAGAGACCCACTTCTTGTCACTTTTGCAGATCTAGACTAAGTTGTCTCTTTTGCAGATCCAGACTAACACAGCTACCCCTCTGATACTCAAAATAGTGTGTTATTTTGAGTTTAGGTTGCTGGGTAGAGGCACCCAAAAGCATTGCAAAGCAAACTCATTTGGTTCATTTCTGTCTGACCATTTACTTGATTAAAATAATATGTATTAATCCATTATTCCCATGACTGCCTCTCCCAGAAATTCAGAAAAAGCTTAATTACTTTTCTTATTTTACAGTGCAAGTCATACATTTCTTTGATATGCCTAAAAATGCACACTGAAGTAGAAAGAGCAATCCTTGTATTACTTACGTATTCCAAAAACTTTTATTCTCCATTGTGATCGTACCAGTCTTCACTATCTGTATTATTGTTCTGTCATTCTATTTTGCTGTTCTATGACATTTCATCTCTTTCTATCATTCTGTATTACAGAATAATGTATTTTTAAAGTATTGTATTGTGGCAATCTCAAAAATAGACAATAGTAATATGAGTTCCCAAAGTCTTTTATTTCAGAACGGGTTTCAATTTACTTAAAAGTTCAATACTGTGTGTGTATCTCTACTCATGTATCGTGTTTCTGATCACGCACTGGGTGTATGCACCTGCAAATGTCTGGGAACATGTACGTGGGGCACAAGGAAATATCAGTATTATTTACTATGATAGGATGCAAGCCTGTGTGATGGGCGACTTGCTGTGAAGTTAGATCAAAATGCACTAAGGACAGGTAAAACTATACCAAAGACACTCATCCTCGAGGAGATGAAGAGGAAGATCTAGCTTTTACATAGTGCTTTTCATCATTTCTCAATGTGCTTTGTAGATGAGAGAACTGAGGCAGAGAGCTTTGCCCACAGTCACCCATCAGGTCTGAGAAGGATCCAGGAATGGAATTTAGGTCTACTGACCGTGCTTCATTGCTTTTTGTGTCTAATAAATACACTTTTTATACGATGAGTGTTTCATACACTTTTTATACAATGAGTATTTATAGAACAATGATCAGGGAGAATATTCTTATAAGAAAGAAAGTTAATTAACATCACTGATTGAAAAAATAATAAAAACCCAAATAGTCTAGTAGCACCTCTTTGTTGTTTTTTAAGTTTTTCCTGTTACAGACTAACTCTGCTACCCCTCTGAAGCTTTTGAAAAACGAAAAGCAATAATTCAACTGCCAGTAGATCTTTTCTATAAGATTTATGATTGTGGAAGGGACCATCTAGGAAATAAACAGAGAAACTGCTAAGAGATTATAGCAGATGTTAGTTGCATTATCTTTTTTGATTTGTGATTTTTCCTGGTAGTAAATAATGACTAAAATAGTCATGCACCTTCATGAGATATAGCACCTTTTCCCTCAGTGCTTTACAGATGTTGACCATGGTACTATGAAGTTGTGAGTTCTTTAGTGACCTGAACAATTTAAAAGGAAAGAAAAGAGCCCATTGCTGAGGACTTGGACGTCTTTGCCCAGTGTTTCATCATTGCCTTTGTTTTTTCTACTTGCAGGATTCATCTGAAGTCCCACTGGACTAGAATGTATAGTACACCATCTAATATGTCATGATTTTACAACTGTAAAATTAAAAGGAGTTAATGACTTTTGTGTTGATTCTTAATTCTTTGCCTTTGTAGAGTATTGTACAAAGAAATAATTTGTACTTCATTTTCTGTGCACTTACGGATACATTGAGGGAGAGCTTTGCCAAAAGGAAATACAACAGACATAGTCATTGCTGAGGTATCTCTGATTGTCCATGAAAGGCTAAGAAACTGACAGGCATTTTTTGTTTTTGTTTTACTAACTTGATTCTTTTTATGAGTACTTGTATTCAAACCATCATAATAAATGCCTGTTCCATGAATTTTGTGTCATTACAGGTCTTCAGGGTGATGACTCCTTAAAGAAAGCCAACATGAGCCTTATTATAAACTGGCAACTAGAGGAAAGAGACACTGACATATGAAATTTTTATAATTTCTTTAAAATGTTGAGAGCTATCACTAAAGTCTTGCTCCAAAAGCCCACCAGAAGCATTTCCATTGCTAAATTAACTAATGTGCTGTATTTACTGAAGTAATTAAAAATGAAAAAGATCCAGCAGGTCAGAAAATGGAGATGCTGGATATAGGCACTTGCATTATGTACTGCTTGATCACTGAAATCACCACTAAAACTCATATTGACTAATCAGCCGTGCCAAATCACGCTCTAGAGACTTATAAAATCTCAGTAGACTGAGCAAGTGAGGCAGAGTTTAATGAAAATACCGGTGTTATTTTAAGGTCTGAGCAGAGGAATCTATCATGAGCAGAGCATCCCATAGAGAGGAGGAATTAATAATAGATAACATTCACACTGGAGTTAGGAGGGAGCCACTAAAGCAATTAAAATAGTTTAAGCTTCTTTACAATACTGTACTAAGGTTTGATCCTACAGCATTCCAGGCATTGGGAGTTTTCCCATTGATTGAAGCAGGAGCAGGAGTTAAAGGCAGAATAGTCACTTTACCTCTCTTGAATTCAGTTTACCCTTCTGAACACTGATTAAAGCATATAACAGTATAACACCTGGAAGTTTAAACTGGACAAATTCAGACTACACATACGGTGTAAATTTTCAACACAGAATGTAATTAACCAGCGGACCATCTTGCCAATTGTCATAGAGGATTCTCTATCTCTGGCAATTTTTAAAATCAAGATTGGATGTTTTCCTAAAAAATCTGCTATAGAAATTATTTTGAGGGAAGTTCTCTGGCCTGGTCCCTTCTGGGTTTAGAAACTATGAATATTTTCAGGGTATTGAGAATCTGAGCCTGTTTCTGAAGGCTACCTCTGTATGAATTGAAAGCCAGACAGGGGATATTGATGACTACATCTGTTTCACATCAGTCAGTTGTAGACTTTTCATTCACTTCAATGCAATTTGGACAGACTATCAGAGAATAAATCATTTTAATTTAATTCTGAAAGGATAACTCAGTGTCTGCATAATTTATACCCTAATGTGATTTGGTCCAGTTTGGGCAACAAACTTGTCTAATTCAGGAAAATAATACCTGTCTGAATGGCTGAAATAGGTAATTGTGATGGGGCACCTGCTCTGCACTGGGCTCTCAGGAGTAGGGATGTAAGCGAGTAATCGAGTACTTAACAACTCACCCCCTTCCTCCCCCGCTGCCTCTGTATTCGAGGCAGCAAAGGGGGAGGAGAATGACAAGAGCCAGTGCTGGGGGGAGCTGGCTTAAGAGCCAGGTGGCTCTTACTACATTTAAAATTCAGAGCTGCAGCATCCCGGACCTGGCGTGAACCAGGACTGCTCAGTCCATGTCCCAGACCTACCCCACTGTGGCTCTGCCTTTTAAATGTAATAAGAGTCTGGAGGCTCTTACTACATTTCAAATGCTGAGCTGCAGTGGTTCTGGGGGTCTATTCCCACTGCGGCTATGCAAAGCGCCTCACCTTATCGATTAATCAAATAGTTGATACCTGTTGTATCGACTACACGATTAGCCAAATATCTGCTCCTTAACATCCTTGCTCAGGCATTAATAAAGCCCTAGAAAGGATGTGAAGGAACCAGCTAATCACAAAAGGGCTTGCAGAAACACCCAATCAGAGCCAGGCAGACCTATATAAGAAGAGCTTCAGACAGAGCAGCTGCAGTCATTCCTGGAGTTTGAGAAGGGAGGACGATTGGCTGCCTTGCAGTGGCATACCACTGCTGCAGGCAGAGACTCAGGGATCTAAAATGCAGCTCCTGGCAGGCTGTAGACCGAGTCCTTGAGGCAAGGGCAAAGAAAGTGCTGGGGCTATGGGGAAGGGTCCAGGGAAATCTTCTGAAGAGTCAGAGAGGGTAATGCAAGCAGCAGCCATCACAGGGTCCCTTGGCTGGAAGCTGGAGTAGTGGGTGGGCCTGAGTCTTTCCCAGACCCCATTCACCACTGAGGAAAGTGGCTGCACTAAGGGACTGTAACAGTGTCCCCTGGAAGGGGAGGAACATGGAGTGTCACACAGCCAGAGGACTGTGTCCTGAAAAGGGACAACATGGGCTCAGGAGCAGAAATGATGACAGCAAGGCACCACCAGAAGAGGGCATAATGGTGAGCACTACTAATCCCTGGGACAGTCAGCAGGAGACACCACAGTAATGAGTCAAACCCCATCACAACAAAATTGTATCACATTGACTAAAGATGTTGTGATTGACTATTCTGTGCTGGCTTTATGGTGATTCTTCCTGTACTGCGCTCATTTGTGCATTTAGGGCCTTACCTTGCAAACCTTATTTAAGTGAATAGTGCTGGCTTGTGCAAGTACGCTCACTGGCTTCCAAAAGGGAAATGTTGTGGATCTAGGCATATGGGGATATAAACTGAGGCAGTCAGATCTCTCATGGGAAGGAGCAGATCCTTAGTCACTTGAACCTAAGCCTTCCCCTGGTTTTTAGAGCAAGAGAGGCATAACAGTTGAAGCTGGCAGACAATCCTTCTCTCCCTCTGCTTATGCAGTCTGAGGGTTCTTTCTCTCTGGGTCTGTGCTGTAGCTGATGATTGCTTTGGCAGAAGGCCTGGATTCTCTCTGGCTGACACTTTGACTGGTCACACTGTCTTAGAGACAGTTGAGGGTGAAACGATCCGCTGTTCTGAAGTTGGACGCTAGTGGTCAGCTGCACACTCTGGCTGACATGTGAAATAGAGTTTTCTCCCCTATTCTGTATTGAGCATTCAGAAGCTGTTGCATTCTCTTGTAAAACATTAGTGAGATGTATATATACAAATAGTAAACTTACAAATGTTGTATTTGGAATCTGATAGATGTTTCATATTTTAATATCTCACATTTTGCAGATATGAATGATGTGTTGGAGGTAGAATCCAGCCAATGTGGATTAAGAATAGACTGGGCTGATCATAATCAAACATGGGGAGACCAGGTCCTAGGAGGATCACTAACAATCAGAATGGAGAGAGAGTTTGAGGGGTTTGAATGTATTATTAGCTTCCATTTTCATTCTGAGATCTGTAAGCTGAAGGGTGAAGTGAATTTGTGCAGAAAGCTCTGTAAGAAACATGGGTGATCTAGTTTTGTAGTTAATATAGCTACTTACTGACGAGTTGAAGGCTTGGTCTGCACTAGACTAGGAAGTTTGGCTTAAGGTATCCAACTCCAGCTACCCAACATGTGTAGCTGGAGTCGGGTTACCTTAAGCTGAGCCTTGGCAGCATCCACAAAGCAGGAGGCTGTCAGGAGTAAACAGTCCCTTTAGCTTCCCTTACTCCTCACAAACGGAGGAGTACTAGACGCTGGCAGGGACTGCCTCAGCACTCAATTCATGGGTCTATACTAGACCTCTGGAGGTAAATATAGATCTGTAGGTAAATATAGATGTGTGCAGAGAGTGCTATAAGCACTCTCATGTCTGGCAATAGTGCTGGTGTGCCATAAAAAGAGTAAGGAGAGTGTGTATTAGGGACATGGAAAAAAGTGAAGTGCATAATAACAAGGGAACCTAGCCAAATCCATAATCAATGTGCTATATTGTTATCTTCTAATCTAAGGTTACTGGCTTTCAGAAGAAACTTGTACAGGAACTCCTATAAGGCTAGTGTTAAGCTGTCAATTTGTGAGATATACAGACTCTTAGTTTGCAGATCAATGTCATTTTCGCTGAAGTATGAGTGCTGTCAACCACCTTGGGGACATGAGTAGATGTTATCCAAGTGCTGCCTGCCCAGAAGTTAGCTGCACTCAAAATGAAAATAGATTAATAGTTCTCTTATTTTATTTTCTCTTCCGTTCTGTTTCCTGAACCAGCCAGTTCTTCCCTGAGAAATATTGCTTTGGTCTGATTTTGCATCATAAAATACAACAGGCAAAAGTCACAAGGAGCCAAAAATTATTTTGGACTGTGTCCAATCCTTTTCAAAGGAGTCTTCCAGGAAAATCCCAGGTGAAAAGCATAACTTTAAAAATGCAGCATATATCAAGGTCAGCAAAAATGTGGCCACTTTGCTCAGCCTGTATTAATGCTTAATGTAAAATTTCCATTGTGGCTGACAACATTGTCATACAGAATATAAATATATCAAACATTAAACAGAACTGCTGAACTGGACATTAAGAATTCAGGAATCAGACTGTGAGCTCCATTCAAGGCAACCATTGTCATTACTTTTTAACAGTTCGCAAAGAGATTTGAGAGGCTATTGGTATCTTCATTTGACTAAAAAACTAGTTTAAAATGTAGCTGAAAACTCTTTTCAAACAGATATGCCTTTCAAAGCCAGCAATTAAAAATGTGTTGTTTGTGGAATTTGGCAAAGATTGTACAACAGCAGCTCTACTAAAATATTAAATGCTTTGTGTTCATTTCAGGATTCTTTCCTGTTCACTGAGAAGTAAACAGAATGGAGTTAATTTGCACAGAAACCAGCAAGAGCATAGAAAATATAAGTCTGCATAACACACGGTAGTGTACACCGAAGGTTCAGGTACTGTGCCTGGGAACAAGTGTTCTAATCTGTCTGTGGAGAAGCTGAACAGTTTTACCATGAACCCAGTGACAGCTTTTTCCAGGCGTCAGTGAAAATGGAATACATTGGATGTCCCTGCAAGTGGTTAAATTATAATTCAGTAAATTTTATATTCTACTACCTTTGAAATGTAAAGTGGGGGCACCTACCCTGGTGAGTATTTCAATATTCACATGCCTTTGGGTACTGTCTGATTTAAATAATGAATCAAATTGTGGTTCAGTGCACAGTTCCCATGAACTGCCAAAGCAGCATTTTTGTGCACCTGGATGCTAGCTGGCAGTACTCCCTGCCTCTTACAAAATATCATGATGGGGCATGAGCAGTGTCTTTAGGAAAATTTTTAAAAATCCTTTCATTTCACATAAAATTTTGTAATTTTGAATCTTCCTCCTGATTTGGAAGACACAAATGTCACATGTATACATTTCGCCTGGGATGGAAATTTCAATTTTTCAGTCAGCTCTGTCTCTATGCAGCAGCCCCTGCCAGACTCTGTTACACAGTTTGCATGGTGGGTAGAAGTGTTTGGGTGTAACCATGAGTGTAGTACCCCTTGGAGACTGAAACTTCTCTTGTGCCATTGCACTGGGCAAGAAAGTCCAGAACTCAATCTCCTCTTTATACCTGACTAGGGTTGCCAGTTGGTTTCGATAAAAATACCGGACACACTTGACATTACATCTCAATCTACATTACATCTTATTTAGAAAATACCGGACATTTCTATTTACTCATTTATATTTTCTCAATTTTTTTCCCGGACAGAAAGCTCAAATACTGGACTGTCCAGTTCAAAACTGAACACCTGGCAACACTATGCCTGACTTTCACTAATTTTCTTTGGCATGTGAAGCTGTCAGGGGCCAAACCTCTAGGGGTATGTCTACACTACAAAGTTAGTTCGAACTAACGGACGTTAGTTCGAACTAACTTTCATAGGCACTACACTAGCGCTCCGTTAGTTTGAATTTAATTCGAACTAACGGAGCGCTTAGTTCGAACTAGGTAATCCTCATTCCACGAGGATTAAGCCTAGTTCGAACTTACTAGTTCAAATTAAGGGCTGTGTAGACCCTTAATTCGAACTAGTAGGAGGCTAGCCCTTCCCAGGTTCCCCCTGGTGGCCTCTCTGGGCACAACCAGGAAAACTCTTCTCCTCTCCCCCAGCCCCGGGCCCTTAAAGGGGTAGACTCTGGCCAGACGGCACTGGAGTCAGACAGCTCTGCCAGCAGTGTCTACCCCTAAGCTACTGGCCCCACCATGAGCCAGGCAGCCAGTGGCAGCGAGCCGTCCCCTGCCCAGTCCCCGAGCACCCAGGGGCCAGCCAGGGGCTGTAGACGGTGCGCGGCCCCCTGGACTAGTGCGGAGGTCGTGGACTTCATTGAGATTTGGGGGCAGGCCCCCAATCTCCAAGATCTCCGCATTAGGAGGAGGAACGCAGCCGTCTACGGCCACATAGCAGCCGCCATGGCCCGCAAGGGACACAGGCGCACCCAAGAGCAGGTGCGAATTAAGCTGAAGCAGCTGCGGCAGGGGTACGCCAGGGCCATAAGCGGCGGCGCCGCTGCAGGGGATGACATCTGCCCCTACTTCCCCACCCTCCACCAACTCTTGGGGGGAGGGGCGGTCCGTGCCAGCCCAGGGGACAGTGAGCCGGGACCGGAGGGCCCTGACCTGGGCGCACCGAAGGGGCCACCGCCAGCTGTTCCAGCAGGGTCGTCCAGGGAGACCGTACCGGGTAAGTAGTTTGAATTAAGTAGTTCGGGGGGGGGGGGGGGAGGTGGGAGGGAGACCAGAGACCACGCGCGTGGGCCATGCCTTGCACGGATCATGCAGACACCTGTGCACGTGCGAGCACATGCCATGCCACCCTTGGGCAGGTGGCTCCAGCTGCGTGACACCCAGGGGCCATGGCTCCATAGCCACATGCTTGTGCAAAGAGACATGACATGCTCCCGACCCCGGGGCAGGACCCAGCAGGATGCTTTCCCTTCACATGTCCCCTCTACACGGAGGCAGGGGACATCTCCCCCTCTCCCCCACCGCCCCGGCCACACTATACATGGCACAGGGACATGGGTGCGGTCTTAGGGCAGCTCCTAGTCCCGGGGAGAGCCAGACATCCTGACCATGGCCTCTGTACAAGCACAGCAGCTATGACGGTGCAGGGGTGCGGGAGGGGGCTGGGCATCATCCTCTGCATCCCCAGGGAGAACTGACCACTTCTCTTCTTTCTCTACAGCTGCACCAGCTGCTCGTGCAGGGCGCACCACCCCGCCCGGGACATGCTCCCGCACTCGCGGCCTGCTCCAGACCGCCAGCACGGAGCAGGAGTACGGGGACCAGCACCTGGGGGCCCTGCGAGCCCTGCACCGCACACTGCAGGCCTGGATGCGGGAAGACCTGCAGGTCCGCCATGAGCTGCTGGCTGAGGTCCAAGGGCTGAGCACCAACCTGCAGCTCCTGCTGCAGAGCATGGTGCCCCGTGCTGGTCCTGCGCCTGCTGCCCCCCCAACTGCTGTCCCTCCTCCCACTCCTGCCCACCTCTTCCTCCTCAACCCCCACAACCTCTTCCTCAATGTCCACCCCCCCCACCTCAACCTCCGCACCCTCCACCCCATCCCCCCGGGGATGCCGAGGCCCCCTCCCTCGCCGTGCTGGGAGGCGGTTGGCCCGGCCAGACCCCCACCCCTGATCCTTCAGTTTCCCCACCCCCTCCTTTCCCTTGCTTCCCCCTTTCAGCTCCCTCCTCCCAGTTTTCCCCCTCCCCTCTCCCAGCCTCTCTCTTCCCCTCTCCCACCTCCTTTTCCCAGTTTCCCCGAGTTTTGTTAAATAAAGAGAGTTTCTAGTTTTGACCACACGTTATCTTTATTTTGTACATCAGGAAGGGGGGCTAGGGAAGGGTAAGTGGAAGGAAGTGAGGGAGGAATTGGGCACGAGCCCCCGATGGGGAGGACTGGGCTGGCTCTGCGGGCTTCTGGGGGTGGAAGCTCTCCTGCAGCCCCCCAATTGCCCCCTCTCCCCAGATGGCAGCCTGCGGCAAGTGCAGCTGGGCTGATGGCCAAGTGGTGTGATGTGCCCAGTGTGGGTAGTCCGGGCACTCCAAGCCAGGACTGGTTTGCAAGCGGGGCACCCCTGAGAACTGTCTGTCCGGGGTAAGGGTCGGGTCCCTTTAAGCGCAGCCCTGGGCTAGCCTGAGGCAGCATCTCCACGCTCTAAGTCCTCCTCTGATGCCCTGCCGGCACTGCTTCCGGCCATCCTTAAGCCCGGTTCAGGGTCCACTTTATGTGGACATGCTAGTTTGAATTAGCAAAATGCTAATTCGAACTAGTTTTTTAGTGTGGATCCGTTAGTTCGAATTAGCTTAGTTCGAATTAACGTTGTAGTGTAGACGTACCCTAGGAGTTTGCCTGAACAAGGATCACGGGGTTAAAACCCACATTGTTAATTAGAAGGACAGTGGTTCTTTGTGGCTTAACTGCCTGACTCTTCATTGTCAGTGGGTGAGGCACACTGGGGCCTGGAAGGTGTGAGTGGGGCTCAAGAGTGGCAGTTGAACTCTCTCATGCAGCTCTTTTGCAGCGGTTGCCCCCATCGCTGTTCTATCCTATTCCCCAAAGAGTTTGTAAATGGATCCACATTGGCCTGCATCCACTGCTTCCAATCTTTTCCTGCTGTACTCTTCATGCATGCAAATGCCCTGGTGCACAGGGAACATCCAGGGCTGTGCTAAGTAGCATGGAAGTAGTCTGTAGCTCTGGGGTAAGATCTCTGCATCTTTACAATGTATGAACTACACGAGAGGTTCTGAACTCTGTATATCTATATCAAAATGCTGACTGCATTTTGAATGCATGGATATTTGCCTGTTTACTTCCATGTTGTGTAGAAGTCCCAACATATAGGCTGACAATGGAGGCTAGTTAGCTTTAAGTACCTGTTTACTGGAAATCTAGTCACTCTAGAGAAAAGACTAGCTCATGCTCAGAAGAAATGGTTCAGCAGGGGGAAAGTCATCTTGACAACTTAGTCACCTAGGCTGTCTACATTGGCACCCCTTTCTGGAAAAGGGATGCTAATGTAGACTTTGGAATAGGCAAATCCGTGGGGGATTTAAATATCCCCCGCGGCATTTGCATTAACATGGCTCCTCCTCCTCGCCTCCCCAGGGGCTGCCAGAGCCTCTGAACACATGGAGTTGGGACCCTCTCGGGCAGCCAATGTCTCCTGAGCTACCCAAGGCAGGCCAGCCCCATCCCTGAGCCCTTCTCCCTCTCCTCCTTCCCAGGTTCTTTCCCCAGTCCCTACCCCGTTGTATATCCCCCAAATAAAAAAAGAATTGTGTTTTCAAAACAAAAAAGGCTTTTTCATTTGGTCTGCAGGGGAGGGGAGAAGGTGGGAAGGGAGGACAGGGGAAGGGCAATGTGGGGGAAGAAAGGCATACAGGGGCAATGCAGCGACCCCTTGTGAAAAGGCCCAGGGGAAAGTCTAATAGGTGGCCTTTGCTGAAACTCTACTGGATAAGCACAGCCCCCCGATGTGCTTGTTAAATGGCATTGGTGTCTGGCTGCTCGTAAGCTCTGGCCAGCTGATCAACCTCTGCCCCTATCCTGGGAGGAAAGTCTCCACCTTGCTCTCACATAGGTTGTAGAGCATACAACATGTCATCACCACCTAGGGATGTTGTGCTCTGATGCCCAGGTGGTGAAGAGACTCCTGAACCTCCAATTTAAGGGGCCCAAAGCACACTCTACAGTCATGTGGCACCTGCTCAGCCTAGCACTGAAGTGCTCCTTGGTGGGGCCCAGGCTGCTCGTGTAGGGCTTCATCAACCAGGGGAGCAAGGGGTAGGCTACATCATCCAGGATGCACATGGGCATGTCCATGTCCCCAACCCTGATGGTGTGGTCGGGGAAATAGTACCAGCGTGTATCTTCTGGAACAAGCTTGAGCTTCGGAACATGCAGGTGTCATGCGCCTTCCCTTCCAACTGACATTAATGTCCATAAAGTGGCCCTTGCAGTCCAGCAGGGCCTTCAGCATCATAGAAAAGTACCCCTTCCTGTTATATAGTCTGAGGCTCAGTGGTCGGGGGCCAGGATAGGGATAAGAGTGGTGTCTATGGCCCCCGCTCAGGTGAGGAATCCCATGGTGGCAAAGCCATCCATGATGGGGTTGACTGCCCAGAGTGGCGACTCTCCATATCAAGATGGTATTGATAGCCTTGGCTACCTGACCGTGGATTTCCCCGTGACAAACTGGTTCCTGACAGAGTGGTAGCTGTCCGGCATGGTGAACTTCCTTAGGGCAATGATGACACACTTCTTCTGGGGGATGGTGGGTCTCATGAGCGTGTCATGTCTCCTGAGGGCAGAGCTCAAAGAAGGTGGCCTTCCACATGTGGGAGTTCTGGAGCTACTGTTGGTCATCCCATCACTGCAGGACAATGCAGTTCCACCAGTCAGGACTGGTCTCCCTCTGCCAGAAATGGTGTTCTGCGGTGTGCAGGGGACTGAGGACCATTTGCTGCAACAGGAGTGCCAGGACCTGGGTCAAGGGGTCTGCTGGTCTGGGCTGGTTGTTGTTGTCCTGAAGCAGCATGAGGGCAGTCTGGATGAACTGCGCCATGAGGCACAGCATGAGGCCTGTGAGCCTGACACTGCTTTGCAGCAGCAGCAGCTCTAGCTCCATATTGTCAGTGCTGTGGCATCCTCAAGGGCAACCAGAGCACACAGTGTGAGTTTGGAGTCCTGCGAGGCGGGAGGCAGTGGAGAAGTGTTGTGTGAGATGCAACTGTAGAGCGGAGCCACTTTAAGCACGTGTCTCAACTAAACTCAGCAAGTGACTGCTCTCCTGGTGCCCTCCCTGAAGTGCTTCGGGGGCTTTAAATCAGCATGGACACGCCATTTCAAAATAATTCGGAGCTATTTTGGTGTTGTCTTGTAGTATGGACATGCTATTTCAAGGTAGTTATTTTGGGAGTTGTTATTTTGAAATAATTTCATAGCTAGTGAGAGACCAGGAATGGGCATTTGCTCAGCTTGGCAACACACGGACAAAACAATACTTCTGTCCTCCCCAGAGTTTCTTACAAGCTTTAAGAAAACTTTCATCTTCAGTCACTTCAGTTGAAATATCATCTGCCTTTTAATGGAGGGTTCATCTGCCTTTTAATGGAGGTTTGATACATGAGGTGCTATCGAGGTACCATCCATACATTTGTCCTGAACCTCATATCATTATTCACACCAGCTCAAGATAGGTGTAAAACGGTGCTCCCAGTCTGGTTTAATAGCATTTTACATTGTCTTTCCATTAGCGTGAATGATGATACAAAGTGCAAAGTGACAGAGTTCTGTTCCTTGTGAAGAAGCTTGTCTCCCCAGATGTTGATTCAATGGTCAATTAGCCTGCCATTGTTTGTTTTTCCACACCCATCATTGCAGTGCTGACCTCAAGTTTTATACTAATATGAAGGTTTCAGTCTCATTCATTTGTGTGTAATATTTCTGCATTGTTGCTAACTTGCCATCAATTTAGTGGCTTCTTGTATGTGTAAAGTGCTTCCATTCTGCTGTATTAAACATTGTGCTCTCATTAGAATGCAAACAATGCTAGAACCCATTTTTGACTAATTTACAAATCAGACTCTTCTGAAAAACACATAGCCTATAATTTTGCTTAGAGACTCAGATGCATTAGTGACTGCCAATCCGAAATCAGTTCAACCAGGATCAAAGCTAAGGATCTGTCTCAACCATGGATCTGCTTCATGAGAGATGCAGAAAGGTAGCCACTCACTTGTCTATGAAAATGTTGCTTTCAATGATGCTACACTTCCAATAAGATTTGCCTCCCAGAATGGAACATATCACATCAGCCACTGGAGAGATAATTGAAAAAGCCTGTTTGCCAAAATAAGAATAAGAATGAAATACATCAAGGAGGCTATCAGAACGTGTAGAATTCTTTTTGCTGTTGGCAGATGTCACTCACTGGTTTACTAAAGGAGGAAAGATTAAAATGACTGTAAAAGAGAAGTGGATCCAACTTGACATGTACTGCAGAGTCCCACTACAGTTGTGGAGAGCTGAAAGACTAGAAGAATGTTCCTGCTGTTTTATTTTCTAAGGACCTAATTCTGCTACCATTATTCAGATTAAATAGAGTTGTATTATGCAGACTGCCACAAAAATACCATTGTCATAAAGAAGTGTGGGAGAATCTGTTCCCATACTATTATTAAAATAAACTGAATTTGTTGATGGTGTGTTTAAAAACCATCAAAATTCATAATAACAAGAACGGACATGTATGCACATGCACACCATCTCTGATTAATTATAAATATCTGAGTGCCATCACCTCAGGTTAGGTGAGTCAGCCACCACCCCCGTGATATGTCAAATGTGCGCAGGAATCTCTCTAGAACTGCTTGACCATACTAATTGTTTGTGGCTGGTCTGTTCAGTGGACCATAAAATGCTCTCTAATTTTTATGATACTATTTTAAATGATGCTTTGGATTTCAGCTTATGTTCCTCTGCCTAGCTCACGTACTTTTAAGTGCTTATCAGCAAGGTAGATAAACGTTATTAATTAATCCTCAAGTGTCTGCTGTGTAGCATCAGGTGTACTTATGTAGTGTAATCCTTAATGGGATTTTTATATTGAAGATCAAATATGTTATAGCTACCTTATTTGATTTCTACCCTGCCCCCCAAAGTATTAGTTATTTGAGCAGACAATGAAATTTATTATTCTGGACAATAGCTTTTCTCTGTGTCCCACTGTGTATCTTTCTGGGCTGAAGTCCTTTTAAAGAAAATGAAACATTTCACATTGCATTAGTATAATTTCATGTGAAAGTGACTAAACTAAAGTCATTGATTAATGCAGTTCATGGACTAGAACATTTCATGGGGAGATTATTGCCTTCTGGGGACATATGCAAATATCTTGCCTTCTTTGACTCAGCTATGTTGTTAGGCATCTTCTGTGGGGAATTAGTTTGATTGCTTCTGAGTCATTACATAAGCCACATGTATATTGAGTGTAGTTTATGAGGTGTTGTTTATAATATTTAATGAGCCAACTAAAGAAAGATCAGGTATAGTAAACAGCATTACTGAATTCGCACATAAATAATTCATAATTCATTATTAACATCTGCTTTCTGGTGGTTTAAAATTATGAACAGGTACTTTACCTTCATTAATACATTCCAAACTAATATTCCCTTTTTTATATTTTTCGACTTGTTTACTTACTATAGCCACGTCCGGATATTGTGTGTTACAGAGATATATAGTGGTGCTTTTGAACGTTTGCTGGGGTTTTCAAAGAAGCCTTAGCCTTGAAAGTCAATGGGATATGGGCACCTAAATCCCATAGACTGCTTTGAAAATGGCAGGCTAAGAGATTTAGGGTTTGGGATGAGAGGAGATTATTTTCTTCACTTCAGGATTGTGATCTCTTCTAATAAGAGTAAAGTACAGAAAGAGCAGTGTTGTCGGTGCACCAAAGAATTTGCAGTCATGATTTCCAAACATAATAAATTACAATAATCCACAACTGTGCATTGAACATTTATCATTATAAAATCATTAAGGTGCAAATTCAGTACAAGTCATAACAGAAATACCAGTATGTGTCCAAAATATAAAGCAGCTACATTTCACCTGTGTATTCCAGGGTTACTACTAATCATTTAGAAAGTTATTTATAAGCAATTTCCATCTTGTGCATGTACTGATGTGGCTTTTTTGTGTGTGTTTATGTTTTATATCAAAACAATAAAAATAAAATTTCAAAGGAAAAAAACCCTTGAAATCAGCTATCAGAATTCAGCTGGGTACCATGCTAAAGACATTGGTTCAGAAGCGACCTTTTAGATTTTGCATTCTTGGACACACTGAAGTTAATGCAGGTCTTGGAAGAGTGAAATTGGTCTCTGGCTATGG
Organism: Pelodiscus sinensis; assembly: GCF_049634645.1. Lineage (NCBI taxonomy): Eukaryota > Metazoa > Chordata > Testudines > Trionychidae > Pelodiscus > Pelodiscus sinensis. The sequence goes on from NC_134723.1 coordinate 17,664,094, forward strand.
TGCTATAAAGCTACATACTGAAAGCTGATCCAGAAGTGACATTGGTAGTGGTTAATCCAAAGTGATCAGCATTGCTTAGGAGGCCTTATTAGAAATCCAGGGAATTGACACTAGCAGTAGGATGGTTTTAGTCTAATAAATAGACAGTCCCAGTTCTGATCTTCCCCTGTTGTGCTCGAACTGGAACTTTGGTATAATTATTCTTTCACTTTTTACATATCATGATGATGGATAATTTCTTGTGCAAGAAAGCCCGATGGCTAAAATGGCCATCGGAGCTTTCTTGCGCAAGAGAGCATCTACACCGGTACAGATGCTTTTGCACAAAAGCACATCTTTTGCACAAAAGCACATGCCAGTGTAGATGCTCTCTTGCGCAAATACTTTTAATGGAAAAACTTTTCCGTTAAAAGTATTTGCGCAAAATCATGCCAGTGTAGACGCAGCCGCTCTGTTTGGTTAACCAAGGGAAGTTGTCAGTATATACGTTGTTGGGGTTGGTGAATGACAGAGGAGTACTTCTGGAACAGATGTTTGATATGATCAGTGTAAAGAGAAACATCATGTACAGAATGTCATTAACAGTCAATGGAATGTCCCAATCAACTGATGTACCTCTTAAAACCCATGCAAACTATTAAAGGCTGTAGATGGTAGCAAAGTTCCTTTGAGAGCTGGAATCACACAGGATCCCTCCTACTAACACTACAAGAAGAAGTCTGCCGGTAGAAACACGAACTTCTCCTAGTGAATGCTCTTAAAAGTTCATTCCGAAATTATTAGTCAAACCATGAAATCTAATGACAACCTTGATTACCACAGTGAGTGAAGAGCAGCTGAAATTTCAGTTAGAGTTCTGGTCTCTCTAACTATTGGAGCATTTGAAGAGTTGTGAGTAGGCTGGGTATTTTGGCTGTTCAGTCTTCCAAAGATATATGACTGTCATCCACTTGAATGAATTTGCCATGGAAAAGATGGAGACACTACAGTAGGCCAGGCAGGTTGGTTTAAGGTATGCAACTCCAGCTACACAAAAGGCATAGCTGGAGTTGGCTTACCTTAAGCTGAGCCATATCCACACAGTGGGATGCCAATGGGAGCACATGGTCCAGTCAGCTTCCATTACTCCTTGCAGAACCTGGCCCACCACCCTTCCAACAACAATGGCCTTATCCTGCCCAGCTCCAACACTGGCAAGGTAGAGGTGGGTGCCCAGCAGCTCCCCAGGCTAGCAGGACTCAAACCCACCAACTGGGCTCTGGAAACCAAAGCCTTACCCGTGAGGCCTCGCAGAATGAGGCTGATGTGTGTGTGTGTGGGGGGGCTGTCTTCAGCATTTGATTTATGAGTCTATATTAGACCCACTAAATTAAACGCTGGAAGATTAACCTCCAGAGAGTTGGTTTTCTTGCTAGCGTAGACATGCCTTTAAACAGCTCTTTAGCAAAATATTCAGTAATCCATGTCTCTGAAGTTTCTATGAAGCATCGTATCTGGCTAATTCAGTACTGTGGCATTAATTGACATAACAGAAATACCCAGCTAATTAGCCATCATTTTCAGTACAACCACACATTCTTTGCTGCAGGTTTTTTAAGATCAGGTTAGACAAATGCCTGTCAGGGATGGTCCAGGTGAGCGTGGCCCTGCCTTAGGGTGTGTCTAGACTACTGAGTTTTGTCGACAAAAGTGGACTTTTGTCGACAAAACTATACCAGCGTCTACACTACCGCTGAGTTCTGTCGACATAACGTCGACAGAACTCAGCAGTTTTGTCGACGCTGGTATACCTCATTTTACCAGGCATAACACCTTCTGTCGACAGAGTTCTGTCGACAGAAGGTGTTATTGCCTGTAAGGTTGCGTCTAGACTACAGGGTTCTGTCGACAAAGCAGCTTTCCAGAACTCAATGTGTCTGGACGCTCTTTGTCGACAGAAGTTTTGTCGACAGAACCCGGTAGTCTAGACGTACCCTTAGTGTGGGAGAATGGACTTGAGATGACCTCTGTGGTTTTAGGTGTCATGATAATGGAGACTGTCAGATTTTTCGAAAGCAGCACAAACTAAAGCCCAATTATAGAAATGTGTGATAGCAGGGAGTGGAATGATGTTCTTGTATTAGTTCTGCAGTCATAAAAGACTGGTTGAAGGTTCTGCAATGCAGGAAAGGAGAAGCTGAAAATCACAGTAGTTGTGCATGAAAAACATATGCAATTTATTGAAAAGTGAGTTGTACAGAATGTGGAGAAGGACTAGGCAGGACTTCAACTCAGAAGCCCTGTAGCAGAGTTTACTGGCTGTGGTGCAGGAAGTATATGTTCCATATCTTGGAGGGCTGTGGCAATTACTCTCCATAGAGCATGGTCAGTCTGGAATGGTGTGACTCCTCACTTCTTCCTCCCCACTTCTGCCAATGCAGGACAATGGCTAAATGCAGCAATATTAGCTCCAAAGCACAGCGGCACTAAACAAAATGTATTGGATGTGATTTCTAATGTTCACTTGGATACAAGTAGAGTTAGAAAAAGTTCTTAGCTGATGACCATCTGTCAACTTTCGGAATATTATGCTGAGGGATTCCCTCTGAATAAGCAGCAGCTGCCACTCCGATGCTATGTGATTTAAACAAACTGGTAACTACTGTATGCCTGCATTTTCAAGCATAAATGTAATTATTCATTTCTTGGTCATATTAGATAAAGCATGACAGAGAAGAGAGTGAGTTCTGTGACAAACAACTCAGTGGTCCTAGAATTTACTTCCAAATGAGGGTGGGAGGAGGGAGAAGAAAAAGGCTCGAAGAAGGAGATGGACTTGATGAAATAATGCCTGAACTTCTCTGATGTACAAAAGAGCCTATTAATGTAGCATTATGCCAAATTTTTGTCCAGGTTTAGACAAGGAAGGTACCAGCAGAGTGGAAGGAAGGAGCCATTATCCCACTTCATAAGGGAAAAGGCTGAGGCCCCGAATGCAGTAGCTCTAGGGCAATAACGCTGCACTCTCTGTTGGTGGAAAAGTCTTTGCACACGTCTTTACATGCCTAGTTCCAGCCTTGCCTTGTGAGCAAACTGGTTTTGATGCTGGGAATTATGCAATAGATGCTATACTTGCTCTCCGACTTTTGTCTGCAATCTATCATGAATTTAATCCGCCTTTGATAGTGTGACGGGGCGGCCCCGCCCCGCACTCAAGCCCAGGGAAACCACCTGGGGCCGGGGGCGGAGAGGGCCCCACCCACACAGCCCTACTGGGCATGCTCCAAAGGGAGCAAAGGTATAAAAGGCTGCTGGCCTGCTCAGAAGGGGCAGACCGCGACCCGAGCAGGAGCTAGCGACCACGGGCCAGAGAGGGAGTCGCCAGGGGAGCTGAGCGTGCTGCTGCCGGGCCTCTGCCGGGCTCGGCCCCAACGCCGGAGCCGCCGACCGACCACCCGCGACCCGAGTGCTGGACCAGACTCCACCAACTCTGCAGCTGCCAGGGGGAGGACCACTACAGCCCCTCGACCGACGCCGACAGGTGGGACCGCGGCAGGCTGCGAGCAGGGGGTAGGAAGTGACCCAGGGCAGGGAGCTGTAGAAACCCCTGAGGGCTCGGGGCGTTGCGGGGAGGAGCCCCCGCCGAGCCAGTGGTGGGAACCACCCGAAACTACTAGGGCCCTGGGTCGGGGTCCGGTGGAGAGGGAGGGCCCGGACCCCCCTACCCCTGCTGCCTGAGACCCTGGCACGTGGGAGCAGGGTAACAAACTGCAAACTGTGGACTAGGCCTCTGGGCCTGCAAACTGAGGACTAGGCCGGGAGGCCGTATTTCCCCTAGCACAGGGGCATTGTACTTTGGGACTAGGCCGGTGGGCCGTATTTCCCTTACGAGAGGGGCAGTGTACTTTGAGGGCTAGGCCCAGACGGGCCGAGTTAGGCCCCGGATGGGGGTGGCAACCCCGAGACAGGGGCGAGCCCCCCGACAGATAGCAACACACATAGACCTAATGGCAACGTTTGATTTTGTTGATAGGACTATCTTGTGGAAGTCCCTACAAGGCATTCATGTTTCCAGTATCCTCCTGAGGCTAATTCAAAATCTACATAAGGATACAAGGGAATGAGTGTGCTGAAGGACTGAAAAGTTTGATGGTTTTCATGATAGATTAAAGGTGAAGCAGGTATGTGTCCTGTCCACAGCCTTGTTCTGCTATGCAGTGGGTTGGCTCTTTGAACATCTCTCTGTAAGTAGTGGTAGAACTCTTGTTCAACCTCCTACATTGACTGGATTTTACAGATCATGTCTAGCTCTTTGGGCAGGATGCAAACGATGTCAAAGATGCATTAGAAAGCTTCCAGTTCAGCACAGACAGTGAATAGTCATTGGACAAGTGCAGACAGCTGGTCATCTTAAGGAGATGTTTTGCAGCCTCAGCCATGAGGGACCTGGATTAGGTCTAGCACCAGAAGTAGGTGAAGCTATATATAAAAGTAGGGATTTAATACCACCTGTGTACTTCCAGTCCTCTCATATTGATCTGAAATGGATGTGGTTTAAACAGACATAAAGAGGCTGGAGGCATTTTATACACATTGCCAACAACAACCACTAGGGTGCGTCTAGACTAGGGGAGCCAGGCGCCCAGAGGGGGGAAGGGGAGAGCGCGTCACTCAGGCGATGTGAGCTGCACGGGCTGTGTAGCATTAGGCAGTATGCAGCACGTGCAACCATGTGGCCACGGCAGGCAGCTCCAGGACACACCTGGGACCGTGCTGCTCACACACATCCGGTGGGACCAGGGGGGAAGGGTGGATACTGGCTGGAACCAGCCAGAGCCCCAGGGGCTCAGCCCAGAGCCCGCACCTCCGCAAGGGTGCAGCACACAGAACGGCACACTGTCCCATGCCTGGCTGTGAGGCACAGCCAGCTGCTCCTGGGAAAACCGCAGCATCACAGCCCGTGAGCGTGGCTCCCCGCCGAGCCCCTCACCTGCTCCCGGTGCCTTGGCTGGCCCCCCGAGGGAAGTCCCCACTGCTGCCACACATGTCCCTGGGCTACGTGTGTGAGGGCTAGATGGAGGGGGAGAGGGGAAGCGCTCGGGCTGGCCCTAGGGCCGCCTGAGTTTTGCTGCAAGGCTGAGACACTCCCCAGTCACTCTCCTGGTTCCATCCAGGAGACATCCCATGTGATGGGGATATGAGAGCCCAGACCACATCTGCCATATGTGCTCCCAGGCACTGTGTGGGGATTCATCTCGCTCCCTGTCAAACACCATTGATTAGCCCAAAGCCTCACAGCCTCCACCATCAGGGAGTTCCACAGGTTAACACAACACAAGCGCCCTCCCACTCTCCAAGGGGCCAGGACACAGACCAGTGGTTACAATACATGCAAGAGGACCCTACTCCAGGGGCGCTCCTGTATGCAAACATACAACACTGCGGGAGGGGGAGAGAGGTAACCGAGTGGGCCCAAGCCACACTACTGTGGTGTAACCTGGGCTCAGGGGTGGAGGGCATGAGGGGTGGGGACAGAGGCTGGGCTGCCTGACTGACCCATCCTTTCTTCTCTTCCCTGCAGTGGGACCAAGCACAAACGGGGGACCCTCTAGCCCTGCAGCAGTGGCAGCAGCAGCACCCCCAGCTGCCCAACCACTCTGCCACCGGGACCAGCTCCTTCAGCGCCACATGCAGGCCGTTGAGCACGTCGAGGCAGCCATCACTTGGCGTGTGGAGGCGGCTCTGCAGTGGCACCAGGAGGCCTTCCAGGCCCAGTGTGTCCGCATGGCAGATTCAATCGCCACCCTCACTGCACACATTGACCATGCCATCCATTATGGCATGGCCTTGCCCCAAGCACCCACCATCCCGCCCCTAGCACTGCCCTTGTCCCCTCCTGCAATGGCCCCTCCTGCTCCTGTCCCTGCCCCTCTTGCTCCTGCCTCTCTTGCTTCAACCCCCCTGCCCACCTCCCCGTGCTGCCCGCCCTGATACAGCATGCCCCCATGTGCAGGTCCACCCCCGCAGGAGCAGTCGCAGGGGCCACCCCTCCCAGGAGTAGCTCCTCCCCCTCCCAGTTGAAGGTCTCCCCTCTCCCCATTGTAAATAAAAAAGTTACAAGAAAAAACTGTGTTTGGGTACGTCTAAGCTAATTCGAACTAATGGATCTAGACTAAAAAACTAGTTCGAATTAGCGTTTTGCTAATTCGAGCTAGCATGTCCACATTATGTGGACCCTGAACCGGGCTTAAGGATGGCCAGAAGCAGTGCTGGCAGGGCATCAGAAGAGGACTTAGAGCGTGGAGATGCTGTCTCAGGCTAGCCCAGGGCTGCGCTTAAAGGGTCCCGACCCCCACCCCGGACAGGCAGTTCTCAGGGGTGCCCCGCTTGCAAAGCAGTACTGGCTTGGAGTGCCCGGAGTGCCCACACTGGGCACATCACAGCACTCGGCCATCAGCCCGGCTGCACTTGCCGCAGGCTGCCATCTGGAGAGAGGGGACAATTGGGGGGCTGCAGGAGAGGTTCCACCCCAAAAGCCCGCAGAGCCAACCCAGTCCTCCCCATCGAGGGCGTGTACCCCATTCCTCCCTCACCTCCTTCCACTTACCCTTCCCCTTTTCTTGATGTACAAAATAAAGGACAATTGTGTTCAAAAATGGAATCTGTCTTTATTGAACAAAACTGGGAGAGACTGGGAAAAGGAGGTGGGAGAAGGGAAGAGAGAGGGTGGGAGAGGGGAGGGCAACTAAAATGATCAGGGGTTGGGAACAGGTCCCATATGAAGAGAGGCTAAAGAGACTGGGACTTTTCAGCTTAGAAAAGAGGAGACGGAGGGGGGACAGGATAGAGGACTCTAAAAGCAGGAGTTGGGTGGAGAGGGTGCATACAAAAAAGTTCTTCATTGGTTCCCATAAAGAAGGACTAGAGGACACCAAAGGAAAGGAATGGGTAACAAGGCGTCAAACTAGTAACAGAAAGTTGTTCTTCACAAAGCAAATAGTCAACCTGTGGAACTCCTTGCTGCAGGAGGCTGTGAAGGCTAGAACTAGAACAGAGTTTAAAGGGAAGTGAGATCAAGTCATGGAGGTTGGGTCCATGGAGAGCTATTAGCCAGGAGGTAGGAGTGGTGTCCCTGCCCAAGGTTTGGAAGGCTGGAGAGGGATGGCACGAGACAAATGGCTTGGTCACTGTCTTTGGTCCATCCCCTTCAGGGTCCCTAGGGTTGGCCACTGTCGGCAGACAGGCTACTGGGCTAGATGGACCTTTGGTCTGACCCAGGACGGCCATTGTAAGCTCAGGGCTCAGGGTCGGGGGTCTCAGTGGACCACCTTGATTTTCATGCACACCTGCTCCTGGGTGGCCAGGCTGGCAGCTCTCCTGTCCTAGCAGGCCACTTTCCTGTGCCTAGTGCGGAGATCGTGGATGAGGTCCACGATGTCCGCACTAGCCCAGGCGGGTGCCCGCCTCTTGCGGTCCCAGGCAAGCTCCCGGGAGCCGCCAGCCTGGTCCTGGGAAGAGGGGGAGGGCTGGGGGGCATCGGGTGGGTGGCTCGATCCGTGCCAGGTGCAGGGTCTGCTGGCTGGGTGCTGGCAGGCTTGCACCTGGCACGGGCACTGTAGCCAGCCTGTGCCCCTTTAAGGGGTCCAGGGCCGGGAGGGGGGCAGACGAGTTTCCCTGGTGTTGGCCAGAGTGGCCCCCAGGGAAAGCTGGGGAGGGCTAGCCTCCCACTAGTTCGAATTAAGGGTTTACACAGCCCTTAATTCGAACTAGTAAGTTCGAACTAGGCTTAATCCTCGTGGAATGAGGATTACCTAGTTCGAACTAAGCACTCCATTAGTTCGAATTAAATTCGAACTAACGGAGCGCTAGTGTAGCGCCTATGAAAGTTAGTTCGAACTAACGTCCGTTAGTTCGAACTAACTTTGTAGCGTAGACATACCCTTAGTGGTTTATTGGGAGGTAAGGGGAGGGGAGGGGAGGAGAGGGGATGGGAGGGAGTTGTAAAGGGAGACTGAGGCTACCTTACTATGGGACCTGGGAGAACATGTCCCCGATGCGCACCCCATCCTGGTGCGCCTGGTGGATGGCAGCTGTGCAGGGCTGTTTGTAGGCCTGGCCCTCGCCTGCCATCCATGTGGGGAGGAAGGCCTCCCCCCTCTGCTCTACAAGATTGTGGAGCACGCAGCACGCAGCCACTACCTCCGGGACATTCCGCTCACCCATCTCGAGACGGGTGAGCAAACAACGGAAGCGGGCTTTTAAGCGGCCGAAGGCGCACTCCACTTGGTTCTGGGCCTGGTTGAGGTAGTCATTGAACCGGACCTGGTTCTGGTCCGGCTGCCCTGTGTAGGGCTGCATATAGCCAGGGCAGCAGGGGGTAGGCACGACACAGATGAGCATAGGCACATCCCCGACAGTAAACTCCCGCCGGGGGAAGTAAGTGCCCACCTCCAGCCTGAGAAACAGGCCGGAGTTCCGTAGGATGCGGGAGTAGTGTGCCCAGCTGGACCAGCCCGCATAAACATCCAGGAAGTGGCCACGGTGGTCCACGAGAGCCTGGAGTACGATTGAGCAGTACCCCTTCCTGTTCATAAAATGGGCCGCTCGATGCTCCGGGGCACAGATGGGGATGTGGGTTGCATCCAAGGCTCCTCCGCAGTTGGGGAATCCGAGGGCTGCGAAGCCGGCCACCGTAGCATCCACGTTGCAGAGGCGGATGACTCTCGGGAACAGGACGTCGTTGATGCCATGGACGACCTGCAGAAGGGTGCCGACAAACACAGAGGAACACATCACATAAGGCAGGGTGAGTGTGCGCTTCCTTGGCCCCCCCCATGATGCCCTCTGTGCTCACGCACATACACACACCAGGGCCCCCTCGCCCCACAGCCCCCTCCCATCAGCAGGCCTGTGCAAGGGAGAGGTGGGCCAAACCCCTGGGTGATCCAGCCTGGAGTCTTGGCTGCCCCTGGGAGTGCAGCACCCTCCTCTCACCCCACTCCCCCTGGGACTTACCTCCATCATGATGACACCGATGGTCGATCTGCCCACCCCGAACTGGTGTGCCACCGATCGGTAGCTGTCCAGGGTGGCCAGCTTCCAGACTGCAATGGCGACCCTCTTGTTGATGGGGATAGGTGCCCGCAGCTGGGTGGTGGTTCTCTGGAGTGCAGGGGTGAGCCAGGCATATAGCTCCAGGAATGTCCGCTTTCTCATGCGGAAGTTCCAGAGCCATTGCTGGTCATCCCATTGCCCCAGGTCCAGCCAGTCCCACCAGTCCATACTGGTGTCCAGTCTCCACAGTGGCTTCTCCACGCTGGGGTAGGGTTGCCACAGGGACGCCATGGCCTCCCTGGTGAGGGAGTCCAAAGCGACCTGCGCCTCCAGGTCCTGGAACAGGAGGGCAGCAGCCTGGAGCACCAGCTGCAGGCACTCCAAAATGGCCAGAAGGGGCCAGAGCAGGCACATGGCCACCCCTGGCTCCATGGCACAAAAAACAAGCAAGATGATAAAAAAACAGGCAAAGGCACTAAAAGGCAAAAGGCAGTGGTGACCAAAAAGACAGAGGGCAAGAGAGCAACCACAAAAACTGCTACGGCTGTCAGTCCCTGCAAGAGGTCCTATAGCACGCAGCAGGAGAGAAACGGCTGTCTAGGGAGATCCCTTTAAGCACGTGTCTCAAAGGAGCTCCCACCCCCGGAAAGGGCTGGTGCCCTTTTGCCCTCTTCAAAATGGTTCCGGGCTTCTTGCCAATGTAGACGCGCTTTTGCGCAAAAGCGCATCGTTGTTACGATAACTCCGGGACCAATCTAGATGCTCTTTTGTGGAAATACTTTTAACGGAAAAGGTTTTCCATTAAAAGTATTTCCGCAAAATCATGCCAGTCTAGACATAGCCCTGGTGAAAAGTCGTCTGGTTTTATCAGTAATAGGGATGTATTGTTGTGATTAAAGTCATCATTGGTCATCACCAGCTGGCCTTTTCGGGGGGCTTTTTGAAAACCAGAAGGTACTGATCTATTGAACTGTTAACAGGATGAGCATGGAGCAGCTGGTCAAATTCATGGTGGAGAGCCAACACCAGCAGCAACAGCTGTTGCTACAACAGCTGGCTACCCAACAGCAGCAGCTGCTCAAGCAGTTGACGGTCCAACATTGGGAGCAACAACAGCAGCTGGCAGCCCTAGTTCCCCAACCCATGAACCCACCAGCTGATGGTGATGTGGAATGGCCAGTTGCCCAGCCTTTGATCCGGCTTTCCAAAATGGGGCCAGAAGATAATCTGGAGACTTTTCTGAAGACTTTTGAGAGAGTTGCCCCATTGGAATGTGGCCTCATGGCATTGGGCTGCAATTCTTGCACCATACTTGAGTGACCTCACCCAGACTACCCAGAGGTGCCTCCCCATTGAGTCCACCTGAGATTATGCACAGGTAAAGTCAGCCATTTTGGATGACTGTGTGTTCAGCTGGGACTCACCCATAGGCCATGGCACATGATATTGGGGCCCTGGGCTGCTGGTGATTATGCTCAAAAAGCCAAATGGCACAGGACCTTGTGGAGGAGATAGCCCTCGAGCCGTTTGTTCATATCCTACCTCCATGTGGCAGGGCCTGGGTACTCTGACACTGTCCCATGACACCAAGCAGTACAGTCACCCTCATGAAAGACTTCTTGGCAGCGGAAGCCCCTGTGGGTCTGGAGACACAGTAACCCCTGCTCCCAAATGTGCACCTACTGCGGCAGGTCCAAAGGCTGGACTCAGAAGTGAAGGCCAGCCCACTGAAAGGAGTATAAGCAGCTGAGCCCAAGGCCACAGTTGGCAATTGAGGGTTCCAAACCCAGTGCCCTCAGATATAGGCCCTAGGAGAAATTGAGGCAGCGGCCACAGGCCTTTGCACGAAGGGTCTGTCTGACTGGGGTGGTTTGAAGTCGATCCTTGCTTCTCTAGTGGCCAGCATGGGCACCTGCAACAGGACTGCACAGATTGAGACTGCAACTTTGAACAAGTCTGTGCTGGGTATCCCAGGCCCACCCGCAGTCTCCCAATGGATCACCCTTCTCGATTCTGGGTGTGCACAGACCCTGATTCAAGGGTGTGTATTCCCCATGCTTGTACCAATGGAAGGGGAAGTTAAATTGCAATGCATTCATGGGGCTGCCCGGACCTATCCCTGGGTTTGGATTCCTATGATAGTGAAAGGGGTTACTGAGGAAATGGTTGTTGGAATGGCCCCCAACCTGGCTTACCCCATCATTCTTGGGCCCAATTGGCCCAATTTCAGAGAACTATTGTATGAGGTCAGCCTGGGGTGACCACATATTCAGGGCTCCTTAGAGGGCGACCTGGTAGATGATGGACACAAAGGCATAGAGACCTCAGCCCAGATAGAAGGGGCAACAAAGGAGCTGAAAGGGGTGGATTCTGCAGTTCAGACCCAGCCGCCACAAGTCCCTCAGGGTATGTCTACACTACCCCACTAGTTCGAACTAGGAGGGTAATGTAGGCATACCGCACTTGCAAATGAAGCCCGGGATTTGAATTTTCCGGGCTTCATTTGCACAAGCGGGGAGCCACCATTTTTAAAACCCCGCTGGTTCAAACCCCGTGCAGTGCGGCTACACGGGGCACGAATTAGGTAGTTCGAACTAGGCTTCCTAGTTCGAACTACTGTTACTCCTCATTTCACGAGGAGTAACGGTAGTTCGAACTAGGAAGCCTAGTTCGAACTACCTAGTTTGTGCCCCGTGTAGTCGCGCTGCACAGGGTTCGAACCAGCGGGGTTTTAAAAATGGCGGCTCCCCACTTATGCAAATGAAGCCCGGGAAATTCAAATCCCAGGCTTCATTTGCAAGTGCGGTATGCCTACATTACCCCGCTAGTTCGAACTAGTGGGGTAGTGTAGACATACCCTCTAGGAAAATCCAGAGCCTCAGTACTGAACCCCCGGGCTGACTTTGGCCAGGACCAATGGAAGATCTCACGTTAGTTTGTGCCTTTGAACAAGTAGCATGGGTCAACAGAGTAGTGAAATACTCCCAGCAGGCAATACAGTGGTCCTGGTTCGAGTTGGTCTAGGGTCATTTATATCATCTGGACAAAGACCCCCCGACCCAGGAGTAGTGGACTCAAATCATTGTACCACATCGCCACTGGAGGGCGTTCCTTCAGTTGGCCTATGACACCCTGGCTGTAGGGCACCTGGGACATGAGAGAACCCTTGCATGGGTTTTGTCACCATTTTTTTTTTGGCCCGGGGACTACTAGGAGGCTTGGGACCATTGTAATTTATGTCCTACCTGTCAGCTCACCACTGGCCTGAGAGTGCCGAACGCTCCCCTGATACCCTTACCTGTAATTGGCATGCCCTTTGAGCAGGTAGCTATGGATCTGGTGGGACCTCTCCTGAAGAGTACTGCAGACTTTAGATATATCCTGGTTTTGTTGGACTACGTGAACCATTTCCCCAAAGCTGTTCCCCTTTAGAATATTCATGCTCGAACCATCATGGTGGAAATGGTGAAGATCTTTGCCCAGGTGGGACTCCCTTGGAAACTCCTGATAGACCAGGGAATGAACTTTACCTCCAGGCTCCTGTGACAATTTTGCACCATGCTCGGCATAAAGAAACTACAAACCTCCATGTACCACCCACAAATGAATGGGCTTGTGGAGCGGTTTAACAGGACAATGAAGGTCACACTTCACAGGTTTCCTCCACAAGAATTACGTCAGTGGGACCAGATGCTCCCATCCCTGCTTCTAGCCATCCATGAGGTATCCCAGTCCTCAATACCCGTCTTCTCTTTTGCACTGCTATATGGTCAACAGCCATGGGGAGTCCTTGACCTAGTAAGGGATGAGCGGAAACAGAGACTGTTTAGCTCTTAAAATGTATTGCAGTATGTGCTCCAGCTATCAGATTGCCTTGCATTAGTCAGGACCCTTGCCCAAGAGAACCTCCGAGCATCTCACAAGGCTCAAGAGAACCAATACATCAAGGGGGCCCATACGCATATGTTCCAACCTGGTGAGACGATATTACTCCTTTTGCCATTGGTGGTGAGGACCCTATGAGGTGACTTGCCAAGTTGGCCCCCTCACGTACAAAATCTGTCAGTCTGATCACTGACGTAAGAGACAAATCTATCACGTAAACCTACTGAAGCAGTGGCAAGTACAAGAAGGCCTTTCTGAATCTAGCATTGGGGCCCCAGGTTGTGGACATGGACACCTCTGATGCTGCAGAGGAGCCCGTGTTAGGAGACACTCTCTCCCTCCAACACTGCAAGGAAGCTTGCTGCCTGCTGGAGGCCTTCTGGGAGACATTTACTGCCCACCCTGGGCATACCACAATGGACCATCATAAGATCCAAATGACCCCCAAGACTGTGATCAGGGAAGCTTCTCGCTATCTTCCCCAACAAAGGCAGTAAGCGGTGCAAAAAGAAATCCAGACAGTGTTGGAGTTGAGGGTGATAGAGCCCTCCCAGAGTGAGAGGTGAAGCCCCATCATGCTGGTTCCAAAATCTGATGGGACCCTCCATTTTTGTATTGGCTTTCACAAGGTGAATGCAATTTCAAAATGTGATGCCTACCCAATGCCCTGAATTGATGAACTGCTGGATTGGAACTTTTTTTGCCGCCCATGGCAGGGTCTAGAATCCAGCCCTGGGGATTGGGGATTTGACGGCGGGGGTGGGGAGGGGTGGGAAATGTAGTTAAGCAGCTTGGCCTCCCTCTAGGCTGGGACCAGTACAGTTTCTATGCAGCCAAATAATTCATATTTGTCTCAGGTCATGAGTGCACAGAGTTCATTGGGAAAGGACAAATATGGTACGTGTCCAGGAGTACACATGGACAGGGTTGGAAGGAAATGGGAGTGGGGGTTATGTATAGACAAGATGTCCAGGAGACTGGAGCAAGAGCCAAAGGCCAAAGTATTATCTTAAATCACTTGTCTAGTTAGTGTATTGAAATGTGCAAATCTTATTGTTTTGACATTTAAGGCACTATATAATGTTATTACCATAATTGTAAAACCAAACAGTAGGCCACTGCATGCCAATCACCAAACAACATTGCTCTTTTAACTGACAGCCTAAAAATGGACATTAAACACTGGACATTGGATACGAGATGAGTGTGTAGTTACAGACACAATACTGTCATCTGATGCACTGTGGATCCTGTCCAGTCACATTCTAACTCACAGTAAAATGCTCTAAAAGACATTTGCATGTTTCTGACGTTTGGTATTTAAATAGGAATGGAGATACCATTTAATAATTAGTTTCTCTGGATGTTTTGCAACCGATTTCCAGCATCCACTGACACATTTCAGACCTTACTATGTCTTTCAATAACTACAACAATATTTTGTATTAATAAAGGTTGGAAAATACTGTAAGTCTCAAAGGCTGTGTTTCTCAAAAGTGATCCTGAGAAACCACTCTGAGAAACCTGCTTCATGGTTGTTCTGTTTTGTTTATTTACCGGTTCCCATTGGCTCCAGTTTGCCATTTGCAGCCAATGGGAGCCCGCTGCTTCCTGCGGCTCCCCTTGATTGCAAATGGTGAACTAGAGCCAATGTGAGCTGCAAAGCTCCATCGCTGTGGAGCTGGTAAATAGAGAGACTGGGTAGCAGGTTTCTCAGACTGGATCAACAGACCACTTTGAGAAACACTGCTGTAAGATGCCACAGGACTCCTTTTTGGTTTTGTAAGCTAGGAGTGAACATGTGTTTGAATACAAAGTGCAAACCTTCTTTGGGTATTCCTGTCCCCTTTTATTCACTTCTTACAAACATTCAGTGCAAAATTCAAAACAAAATAAAAAAAATCAAAAAGAGGAAAGTGCAATTAATATATATTTTTAACAAACATTCATCTGTGACAGAAATGTTTGCTTAGCAATTTTGAAATCCTTTGGGCTTTGAGAAGAATCCAAGCAGAGAGTAAAGTCAACACCATGTAACGTAGAAAAATCAGACTCACAGGATGAACAGTAAATATCTGAAGCAATAATTATGGGGAATATTTTGAGAGTCATCAATAAGATTAAATATGTTTACGTAATACATGTTAAATAATCCTGAATATAAGTAAAAAATGAAGGCTGCTTGCAGACAGTTCACAAAGATAAAGAAACTAAAATTAATCAGACAAATCATTCATTAGGAATAGTCCAGCCATGAATGTCAGAGCCACATGGTGGAACCCTCGCTCCTGATCAACTTACTCATATTAGTTAGTGCTCACCAATGCATCATTTAATTGCCACTTAATTGAAGACTATTTGAGAACTTGTCTATAAAAGTTCCATAATCATATTATATGTATAAGTTATTACTCTGCGAGTATTTCACAGATGATGTGGGACAAATTGACTTTATAATAACTCAATGGTTAAGATGAAATATTAAGTCTGGTTTCAAAAAGATTTATCTTCTTTTGCCTTCCCTGAGATTTTTTTCTTTTCTTCAAACACAGCGATGCCCCACCACAAGCTGTATCATTGCTTTAGTCCTTTCTTCTAGAAGCAAGAGACTGATGTCCAGGGTCCATATTTGGTTGTCATGACAACATGATTGCCCAGGACAAAAAAATCTTTCTGAAACCTCTGTAACTGAATAAATCTAAATAATTACCTCGCCAGCCTCCCCCTGTCTCCAGGGACAGCTGTGGAAGAGTACTAGTGATGCATGCTCTGATGTCAAAGCCTAGCATCAAGAACCCAACATAAAAATTCTACGTCAATGTTGCTAATGGCATATTCTGTCCACATCCCTTAATGCTATTAGTGTCAAGCAGTGAATGGCAGTGAACAGAAGAAAGGTTTGCTCTACATCAGGGTGCTAATGAATGTTAACAGCTCATAGAGAAGCCTGTGCTTCTACCTATTAATAATGCATCTGAACCACTGGTGAGTGATTGTGCAATAGGTATAATAATTGTAATATAGTTAAGGGGAAATAAATAGAGGCTAGTGTGAAAGTTCACTTCATTTTATTTTAACATCTGATGTGACTAAACCCTGGCTGGCAGAAAAAATGTAGAGAGTGAAATGACATGTCATTTGTAAGAATTATTGTATTGGATATTAGGAAGTTAATATTTTAAATGGCTTTCCTTTGAAAGGTGTTAAAGAAAATGCTGGAATTTACAGGCTGTTTCACCCCATCAGCTGCTGCTGTGCAAGTTAAATGTTTCTCTTACTATTTGCATGGTGCATATTCACCTATATATATATTAGAAAATGGTTAATCAAGAGTTTGGGATGGAGTAATATTACAGTCCTTCTGTTGCATTGGTTTTTGTGTAATTCAGACCCTAGATTTTAATAGGGTTCAAACTAAAAGAAATTACAATGTGAACATTCAGCATCTGAGGGAGTGAACTGTAGCTCACGAAAGCTTATGCTCTAATACCCTAGTAAATTTGTTAGTCTTTAAAGTGCCGCCGGACTCCGTGTTGTTACCACTGTATTGCTTTTCTACAATGGCTTGAGCATTTGTTATGAGTTTATTGACCCATCTTATGGATTTTTTTTGTGTTTAATAAGTTTACACGGTGTTTTGAAATCAATGGAAGTATGCCATTTTGTCAGCTGAGGATCTGGGATCCAATCATGACTTCAATGAAGTCAATAGAGATTGCACTGACTTCAGTGGAGTCAATATTTCATTTCCAGCCACGGTTTTTTGCATTGCTATTTGAAGTGGCTGTTGTATATGTTCAGTACAACACAGTATCACCATGGCTGCATCTAGACTGGCAAGTTTTTCTGCAAAAGCAGTTGCTTTTGCAGAAAAACTTGCCAGTTGTCTACACTGGCCGCTTGAATTTCCTCAAGAACACTGACGATCTCATGTAAGATTGTCAGTGTTCTTGCGGAAATGCTATGCTGTTCCCATTTGGGCAAAAGCCCGCTTGTGCAAATGCTTTTGCGCAAGAGGGCCAGTGTAGACAACGCGGTATTGTTTTGCGCAAAAAAGCCCTGATCGCAAAAATGGCGATCGGGGCTTTCTTGTGCAAAACCGTGTCTATATTGGCACAGATGCTTTTCCACAAAAAGTGCTTTTGCGGAAAAGCGTCCATTCCAATCTAGATGCTCATTACTGCAAATGCTTTTAACGGAAAAACTTTTCTGTTAAAAGCATTTGTGGAAAATCATGCCAGTCTAGATGTAGCCCATGTGTTTGATCTAATGCCCAGTGAAGGGAACAAGAGTCCATACAATTACTTCAAGAGGTGTTGGACCACATAAAGAGAAGGAAGCATAGATAAAAAAGACAAAACTGGAAAAAAATCATAGAATCATAGAATAATAGGACTGGAAGGGACCTCGAGAGGTCATCGAGTCCAGCCCCCCGCCCTCAAGGCAGGATCAAGCTCCGTCTACACCATCCCTGACAGATGTCTATCTAACCTGTTCTTAAATATCTCCAGAGAGGGAGATTCCACCATCTCCCTTGGCAATTTATTCCAATATTTGACCACCCTGACAGTTAGGAATTTTTTCCTAATGTCCAATCTAAACCTCCCCTGCTGCACTTTAAGCCCATTACTCCTTGTCCTGTCCTCAGAAACCAAGAGGAACAAATTTTCGCCTTCCTCCTTGTGACACCCTTTTAGATATTTGAAAACCGCTATCATGTCCCCCCTTAATCTTCTTTTTTCCAAACTAAACAAGCCCAGTTCATGAAGCCTGGCTTCATAGGTCATGTTCTCTAAACCTTTAATCATTCTTGTCGCTCTTCTCTGTACCCTTTCCAATTTCTCCACATCTTTCTTGAAATGTGGCGCCCAGAACTGGACACAGTACTCCAGCTGAGGCCTAACTAGTGCAGAGTAGAGTGGCAGAATGACTTCACGAGTTTTGCTTACAACACACCTGTTGATACAACCTAGAATCATATTTGCTTTTTTTGCAACAGCATCACACTGTTGACTCATATTCAACTTGTGGTCCACTATGACCCCTAGATCCCTTTCCGCCATGCTCCTTCCTAGACAGTCGCTTCCCATCTTGTATGTATGGAACTGATTGTTCCTTCCTAAGTGGAGCACTTTGCATTTCTCTATATTAAACCTCATCCTGTTTACCTCTGACCATTTCTCTAACTTGCTAAGGTCATTTTGAATTATGTCCCTATCCTCCAAAGAAGTTGCAACCCCACCCAGTTTGGTATCATCTGCAAACTTAATAAGCGTACTCTTTATCCCAATATCTACATCATTGATGAAGATATTGAACAGTACGGGTCCCAAAACAGACCCTTGAGGAACTCCACTTGTTATCCCTTTCCAGCAGGATCTAGAACCGTTAACAACAACTCTCTGACTACGGTTATCCAGCCAATTATGCACCCACCTTATCGTGGCCCTATCTAAGTTATATTTGCCTAGTTTATCAATAAGAATATCATGCGAGACCGTATCAAATGCCTTACTAAAGTCTAGGTATATGACATCCACCGCTTCTCCCTTATCCACAAGGCTCGTTATCTTATCAAAGAAAGCTATCAGATTAGTTTGGCATGACTTGTTCTTCACAAACCCATGCTGGCTATTCCCTATCACTTTATTACCTTCCAAGTGTTTGCATAGGATTTCCTTAATTACCTGCTCCATTATCTTCCCTGGGACAGACGTTAAACTGACCGGTCTGTAGTTTCCTGGGTTGTTCTTATTCCCCTTTTTATAGATGGGCACAATATTTGCCCTTTTCCAGTCTTCTGGAATCTCCCCTGTCTGCCATGATTTTTCAAAGATCATAGCTAAAGGCTCAGATACCTCCTCTATCAGCTCCTTGAGTATCCTGGGATGCATTTCATCAGGACCTGGTGACTTGCTGACATCTAACTTTCCTAAGTGATTTTTAACTTGTTCTTTGTGTATCCTATCTTCTAAACTTACCCTCTCTCTGCTTGTATTCACTACGTTAGGCACACCTCCAGACTTCTCGGTGAAGACCGAAACAAAGAAGTCAATGAGCATATCTGCCATTTCCAAGTTTCCTGTTACTGCTTCTCCCTCCTCACTAAGCAGTGGGCCTACCCTGTCCTGGTCTTCCTCTTGCTTTTAATGTATTTATAAAAGGTCTTCTTGTTTCCCTTTATGCCTGTAGCTAGTTTGATCTCATTTTGTGCCTTTGCCTTTCTAATCTTGCCCCTGCATTCCCGTGTTGCTTGCCTATATTCATCCTTTGTTAGTTGTCCTAGTTTCCATTTTTTATATGACTCCTTTTTTATTTTGAGATCATGCAAGGTCTCCTTGTTAAGCCAAGCTGGTCTTTTGCCATATTTTCTATCTTTCCTACACAGCGGAATTGTTTGCTTTTGGGCCCTTAACAACGTCCCTTTGAAATACTTCCAACTCTCCTCAGTTGTTTTTCCCTTCAGTCTTGCTTCCCATGGGACCTTACCTACAAGTTCTCTGAGCTTATCAAAATCTGCCTTCCTGAAATCCATAACCTCAATTGTGCTGGTCTCCCTTCTACCTGCTCTTGCATTTATTTTTAATACAGAACCAAGAAGGTTAAAGGGTCCAAACTGAGCCCTGAAGTAATGACTACTCCCTGATGAAATCAGTCGAAGTTGCTTTTAACTACACCAAAGCTGAATTTGATCTACATTCTTTTATAAATATTTATGTAATATCCAGAATGTCTGTGTGTAAAGGTGTTATGTATGTAGTCCTCCCATTGTATGTATAGTAGGAGAATCCTAGATTTAGATTTTGAAGCCAGAGGCCATTATGCTCATCTGATCTGACCCCTGTATAACATAAACCATAGAATTTTCACCAAATTACTCCGTCACCATGCTTCTGATTGAGCTAGACAGACCAGCCCTTGGGGGAGGCCATGGGAAGGGGACAAAAAGATGAAGCCAGAAGCAGCAGTGGAAGGGACTGAAACTGTGAGGAACTAGCCCAAGGAGAAGAGAAAGTGAGCTAGAAGTTGTGTGTGAGGTGAATGACCATGTGACAGTTCTCTTCAGTTTAAGATGAGCTTGCCAAGATCTCATGGGATTACAGAAGAGGGTCATTTCATGGATTATTTACTATTTATATGAAATTTTAAGTACAACTTCAAAATAATATAAACTAAAAGTAAAAATCGACTCTTGTGAAATTAGGTGAGAAGTTCTGCTCTCAGTAACACCATGGTAAATCCAGAGCAAAGCCATCAGTTGCCTAGAAAGCAGGCACTTTCCTGCAGGGGCACGGCTGTCCCAGGGGAGCTTCACTATCCCCACATCCCAGAGACAAGCAGGCATGAGAAGGTTCCGGCCAGGCCAGAAGCCTACGGGTGGGAGAGGGGGACAGAGCAGCTCAGCTTCCTTCCATGTCCCATGCATACCGGATCCGGCAGTGGTGGTATCTCACAGAGAGAACTTCTATCCCTGGCCACTAGAGGAGAGAGGGTTGGTGTTGAGGAAGGTGTTTGTGAGCAGTAGACACCACTTTCCAGAGAGGGTGTTACTGGGGTCTCCTCCTCTTCCTCTCTCCAGCAAGTAATAGAACTCACCTAAACTGCCTTCTCTGGGTTCGTCAGAGCCCTGGAAGACATCCTGGGAGGAAGGGGGCACCAGCATCAGGTGGATGACAACCTCCTGGCTGGAAGGCAAGCTGTCGAGAGTGGCCTGCTCCTTCTCCTCATCATCATTGTCCTCCCCCTCCACAAGCCCACCCTCATGGAGGCTGACGTTTGGTGTGTCCTGATTGGAGCTGACAGTGAGGTTGGGCTACTATATATACGTTAACAAGCCATTTGTTTTGAAATTATTTTGAAATAATGGGCTTGCTGTGTGTGGATGCTCACCTAGTTATTTCAAAATAACTTCCTTGTGTAGACACGCTCTAATGTCTCACAGCCTAGTAGAGACCTCAGGAAGGCTGCCTACCTGATGTGGTCTCACATGCTGCTCAAAATGATCAGCTGCTGGGACGAGTGTGTATCTGCATGTGTGCCCCTTGGTGGGGCAGGGGACAACAGGTCTCTGTGTTGCCCTTCACTCAGAGCCATCCTCAAAGCTCCCATTGGCCAGTTTCTGTGGGTGCAAGCAGCACACAGCGACCCACTGCCCCTTTCCTCCCATGGAGCGTACAGAGGCATGCTTGCCTCAGCAGCTGGCCACTTTGAACAGCATGTGGGGCACAGCAGGTAGGTAGCCTGCTTGAGTGCCCCGCTGGGTCGTCAGCCAGAAGCTGCCTACAGTAAGCACCTCCCAGCCAAAGTCGGCACCTGGTACTCCTCGAACAGCTCAGTCACTTTCTGCACCCAAACTCCATCCCGGATCCTGCTCCCCAATTTCCTGTCTCGAGCTCTCTCCTGCACCCAAACTGTGACCAAAACTTCACAGCCCTTCTATTAATGTACAAGAAAACTGTGGCCCAGGACCACTTCTTAAATTCTTGGTGTTGCCCCTCTGTAGAAATTATTGCCCACCTCTGGACAAGATGATCCAATGTCATTAAACTCTAGAGTACCTCAGGCTCCATGTGTCCCTGCTGACATGCAGTAATGTGTTCATTAGTGTACTTCAGTCTAGTCTTTTCTGATACAGGAATACATGAAAGTGCATTAACAAAATGTTAATGCACAACAGCAGGATCCATACGGAAAGCAGGTGTTCAGCAGGCTAGTGCAGGGTAGACTGACATCCCAACTTGCTGCGAACTAAATGTTCATCTGCAGAAGCCCATGGGTGCCTGATTCTCTCATTCGTTGTATAGAGAACAGAGGCACGTTAGCTCAGTCCTTGTGGCTTTTTTTGGCTTTCAGTGATATTTTTTTTCAAAGTGCCCAAAATTTCGGTATTGCAACATCAAGTCTCTTTGTGGATCCAGACCTAAACGTCCTGAATGAGGAAAAACAACTGTCACACAAACACCACAAGGCCATTGCAATAAATGAATTTTCTTTCAGTGCATCTTTGATACTAGATCAAACGGTCTCAAAAGTTGGCATGAAAAGGCGAAGATTGTTTCCCTGCTCTCTATCAGTTGTGGGGGTGGGACATAGGAAGTAAGAAGGAGAAGGAAGGTTTGGAGCACACTAGGTTAGAAAAGGAAAGGTACCTAATTAAAGGCTAATTATATTCAGCCAACAATTGCTACCAGGTGTTTAGAATCACATAAAAGGAGAGGTTGAGGGGAGAAGGCAGCTTCTTTTGGGCTCAGTGGGTAAAGAGGGGGGAAAAAGAAAAGAGTAGGAGGAAGAGGTCACTAATAATAATGTGAAACTGAGAAGAATGCTTTCTGTATTTAGGCCAGTTACATATCTCCTGGGATAAGCAAAGATGGCTGTAGAAAGGGGCAGTATCTGCTCAGGTGATGGGAGTGTGGTGTATTTGTCTTTCATTTAAAAATATATTAAATATGACACTAATCAGGTCTCTTCAACTGTTTTGTCACATGTTTAATTTGCGTGTTGTTGTATTTTTCCTCAGATAAGGCCTTGACAATGGTCCCTTTTCATTGGGCCACTCATTCGCGCAAGTTCATAGATGTACAGGCAGTCCCCGGGTTACGTACAAGATAGGGACTGTAGGTTTGTTCTTAAGTTGAATCTGTATGTAAGTCGGAACTGGCATCCAGATTCAGACACTGCTGAAACTGACCACCAGTTCTGACTTACATACAGAATCAACTTAAGAACCCCAGGCGTCCCCAAGTCAGCTGCTGCTGAAACTGATCAGCAGCTGATTCCAGGAAGCCCGGGGAAGAGCAACTCTGCCTGGGGCTTCCTGTAGTCAGCGCTGGTCAGTTTCAGCAGAAGCTGACTTGGGGACGCCTGGGTCAGAGCAGCTGGGGTGCTGCTGGGTTGCTCCAGTAGCGCCGCTCCTGGGTGCTACTGGACCAACCTAGCAGCACCCCATCTGCTCTGCCCCAGGGTCCTGATTCAGCCGCTGCTGAAACTGACCAGCAGCGGCTGAATCAGGACCTGGGGCAGAGCAGCTGGGGTGCTGCCGGGTTGGTCCAGTAGTGCCCAGAGCAGGCGCTGCAGGACCAATCGGCAGCGCCCCAGCTGCTCTGCCCCAGAGTCCAAAACAAAAGCCTGGTCTGCTGGGGGGGGGGGGGGGAGCACACTAGCTGCGCCCCCTCCCTCCCCAGCAGACCAGGGACACGGGGAGCAGAGCCTCTGAGGCTTTGCTCTGGCAAAGCCTCAGAGGGAGGGACCCCCCCGCGGCTGCGGCTTCAGTCCGGGAGCCTGTGGTCTGCTGGGGACGGTCCCCAGCAGACCACAGGCACCCAGATTGAAGCGGCAGCAGCGGCGGTTCCCCGCGCCTCTGAGGCTTTGCTCTGGCAAAGCCTCAGAGGCGCGGGAACCCGCCCGGTGCCCCTGGTCTGCTGGAGACGGTCTCCAGCAGACCAGGGGCACCCGAGCAGCTTACGAACGGGGCTTTCTCGCCCCGACTTCCGGGGCGAGAAAGCCCTGTTCGTAAGTGCGGATCCGACATAAGTCGGATCCGCGTAAGTCAGGGACTGCCTGTATTCCTTACCTTCTCCTTGAAAAGCACCCTTTCCTTCAAGCCAAGAAAGTACTTTGACCCTGGGCAACAACAATATGAGTGCTCTGGGGATGGAGCACCCATAGGGAAAAATCAGTGGCTCCTCCTCTGCCTCTAGCCCTCAGTTCCTGCTCTGCCTCCTGTGCCGCTCACCCATTGGAGGCTCTGCTGACCAGCTCTGTGGCAGTCCAGAAGCACTGGGAGGCTAGGGAAGAACAGTTGATTTGTGGCATTCACGAAGCACCAGTGGGAGGGGGTGGGCCTGGGGGCAGGGCAGGGATGGGGCTTGGAGGAAAGGGTGGAATGTGGGAGGGAGCTGGGCCCGGGGTTAGGGGTGTCAGGCACCCCCAGATAGAGGGGAAATCAGTACATTTGACTTTGATGATTGAGTGGCAACTTCTAACTCTAATATTTGCTTCCTTCTTAATTATTGTAAGCACTAGAACAAGCAGGCCAAAGGCTGCATCTGAAGCCATTCTCATCCAAGCTGCCAAGGACAAGGGCAGGGACAGTGTGACTTCCTGCTGAGGTTTCTAAAATGGGGGGGTTATTGTGCTACCTCGCTTAGCCATAGCAAGTGGAAACCTTGATGCTGCTAAGCTATGTGTCAGCCTCCTGATGTGCTGCCTTGCTCACAAACTCTTTAGGGCTCTGCCAGGCTTAACCTTGCCTACCAGGTAACAATCAGTGAATCTCAGTCCCCGAGCTCTGACATCTTTCTACAGTGCACAGTCAGTTCCTTCGTCCTGTAACATTAACAAAACCTTATCAAGTCAGTTCACTGCTCCTTTAAGGAGACATTGCACAGCAGCTTATTATCTTGACTAGAGTCAAATAAATTCTACTTTAATCTAAGCCCTAAATTGGCTTATGTTAATAAAACTTGTTTGATGTTTAACGGAAGGATCATATGTTTCAGTGATACCACAGCTAACAAATAAGGATAGGGTTATAAACAAAAGTAAAAATATGCTTCTAAGGCTTAAATCTTATTTAAGAAACAAGACTCCTTGGTTCAAAGTTTTCTCAAGTTTTGTTTTGTTTTGTTTTTTTAGTGTGGCTGACTAGATCTTTAACCAGCACTCAATACACAGAGCTCAGGGTACTTGGTTTTTTTTACTCATAAGCTGAAGGACAAACTAGGTGTTTCCCTCAACTAGGATATGTCTACACTACAGAGTTTTTTCCGAAAAACATCAGTTTTTCCGAAAAACTTCAATTACATCCACACTGCAATTGTGTTCTTCCGAAAGTAAATAGAAAGAACAGAGGAAGTTTTCTGACATTGGTAATCCTCATTCTACAAGGAAGAAACTTTTTTCTGAAAGAGCTATTTCAGAAAAAGGTGTGTGTGGATGGGGAAGAGGGAGTTCTTTTGAAAGAAGAGGAAAGAGGAAAAAGCACAGGTGCCCTGGTGGCCACTCCATCAATAGTAATCACAGCTTACATACGAGATAGCATCCATTCAATGTGGACGCTATCTTTTGAAAAAGCAGATCACTTTTTCAATGTGTTTTTGCAATGTGGACGCTCTCTTCTGGAAAAGCTTCTTTTGAAAGAAGCCTGCAGTCTCGACATAGCCCAAGTGATGTTTACATGGGAATGATGCCTTCCTGTAACTTCCAATGCAAATAAGTAGCCCATTGAATTTGACCATACCTGGTGTGAGGTGTCAGCCTCTTACCTTTGTCTGGAGACAACCTGTATATAATCTCCTCCTGATGTACCTGGTTTTAGTCATGTATTTCCTCCAGCACATCTGTTCTTTGTGGGTTAACTGTACATGCATCATACAAGAGTATTAATGATCTGTGAGTTATACGTTTTCCAGTAATATATCACATGCCACCTTTTGGGTAAATGTCACTGCAATAGTATGCCATCTGGCACTGTGAGGCTGTTAGCGACACAGAGCGATACCATTTTTCTTACCTTAATGGAACAAGACTCAGTTAATTTCTGATATTACATAATTTACATTTCACATATTAGGTTAAAATTTGCACTACAGTTTTCAGTAAAAAATAAACTGTTATAATTGCTGCAAAATCCATTTTTTTCTAACTTCTCTGCAACCCTAATCCAAGGTGTAATGGTCCTACTAGTGTCAACACTCAGAATTCTTTTAACTTCTTCAGCTCCAACAGCTTTGGCAAAGGCTGCTTTCTTTTTCGAAAGTGTTGATCTGCAGTGGAAGTGGGGTAGAGACAAAAATTCAGTCCACATGTGCAAACTCACTCAATGTGTATCTGTCTGATCATACTACATTTGTTCAGCACACACGTTGCATATACACTGAGGCTGCATCTAGACTGGCATGATTTTGCGCAAATACTTTTAACGGAAAAGTTTTTCAGTTAAAAGTATTTGCACAAGAGAGCGTCTATATGGGCATGTGCCTTTGCGCAAAAGATTTGCTTATGCGCAAAAGCATCCATGCCAGTGTAGACGCTCTCTTGCGCAAGAAAGCTCCGATGCCCATTTTAGCCATCGGGCTTTCTTGTGCAAGAATTTAACGTTGCTGTCTACACTGGCTCTCTTGCGCAAGAATACTTGCGCAAGAGGGCTTATCCCTGAGCGGGAGCGTCAGAATATTTGCGCAAGAACCACTGATTTTGTACATTACAAAGTCAGTGTTCTTGCGCAAATACTCGTGGTCAGTGTAGACAGGAGGCAAGATTTTGCACAAAAGCAGCTGCTTTGCACAAAATCATGCCAGTCTAGATGCAGCCTGAGATCTCAACTGTGAAAAGTCATTTTTTTTAGAACACTGGTGTCTGAATGGAAGGGATTAATTGGGAGGACATATTATGTTTGAGAGTCATACTCGAGTAAACAGAAGTGACATCACAGGCTGTCACATCTATTCAATTAAGACCACTAATGCTTGCTGCTTCTATCTTTAGCCCTGTACCTGATCCCATCAAACAACAATAGGACCATTGAGAACTCTCTTTTGTAACCTGCGTGTGCATGATGTGGCTGTGGCTTTTCAGTATTTAGAGAGATATAGTGACTGAAATCTGGTCCCAATTTTAGAAAAAACAAACTACTTCTGGCAAATTTAACTGAGCTAATGACTAGAAAGTCAGACCAGTTTGGAGTCAATATTTAACAGAGTTTGCAGCAACTCACGGACAAATACTCCAAGGAAAACTTTAGAAATACTCCCCAATCACAATTGTTTTAGCTGGTTGGTTTATGAGACTTAATTTCCAGAATTCAATTATGCCAGATGCATGAAAAATCTAAACTGTTTTCTCCTGTAAATAATACATCTCGAATAGAATTTCACATGCACTAAAAATGAGACAAAGTGATATTTTATATGCATGCTTTAAAATATTTTCCCCTTGTTGTGTGATATATATAGGGAAACTAATAGTTAAGCCATAAATTGCTCCATATTCTGATAATACCCCAAAGTAATCATGCTTTTGAGTTTATTGTCATGCCCTCCACAGTACTCCTTTCTAGGCAGACATTTCCCATTTTGTATATGTGCAACTGAATGTTCCTTCTTAAGTGGAGTACTTTGCATTTGTCCTTATTGTCCTTCGTCTAATTTCATCCTATTTACCTCAGTGCAATTCTTCAGTTTGTCCAAATCATTCTGAATTTTAATCCTATACTCCAAAGCACTTTCAACCTTCTCATCTTGATATCTCATCTTGGTCCTACTAGTGTCAACACTCAGAATTCTTTTAACTTCTCCAGCTCCAACAGCTTTGGCAAAGGCTGCTTTCTTTTTCGAAAGTGTTGATCTGCAGTTGTTTCCACACTGGAAGTGGTGTAGCGCCAAAAATTCAGTCCACATGTGCAAACTCACTCAATGTGTATCTGTCTGTTCATACTACATTTCTTCAGCACACACGTGGCATATACACTGAGATCTCAACTGGGAAAAGTCATTTTTGTTAGAACACTGGTGTCTGAATGGAAGGGATTTATTGGAAGGACACATTATGTTTGAGAGTCATACCCGAGTAAACAGAAGTGACATCACAGGCTTTCTGAGTGTACCGTCTATTTTCATCAAGGATTTAGGTAGTGATATATGGAACAGAATGGACTCAGAACTGATCCCTGTGGGACACCACTCACTATGCTCTGCCAGCCTGACTGTGAGCCATTGATAACTATTGTCTGGGACCCGGTATTCATACAGTTATACACACATTTTATAACAGCCCCATCTAGGTTGTATTTCTCTAGTTAGTTAATGATAAAGTCATGTGACCCTTACTAAAGTCAAGATGTCTCACATCTACCACTTATGCCCATCCACGAGGCTTGTTACCCTGTCAAAGAAAGTTATTAGAGGTTTGATATGATTTGGTTTTGACAAATCCATGTTAACCGTTACTTACCATCTTATTATCTTCTAGTTACTGTATTTACAAACTGATTCCTTAATTGTTTGTACCATTATCTTTCTGGGTACTGAAGTTAAGATGACTGATCTGTAATTCCCCAACTTATCCTTATTTTTCTTTTCATGGAACTTCCATGACTTTCCAAAGATAATCATTAATGGGTTGGCTTAATGAAAGAATTAGCACTAAATTTGACCTTTCTGAGTTGAATTTGGAGGGATGCACACCCAGTGCTGTTCAATTCAATGCAGTTGGATTCTGGAAGGTGTCCCACAGTGCCCTAATGTCACTGCTCTGGCCAGCACTTTCAGCTCTGCTGCTCTCCCAAGTACACAGAAAAAGCCGTGGGAACTTTGGAATTTGATTTCCTGTTTGGCCTGTGTGGTGAGCCCAGCAGCACAACTGACCATGAATGCCTTGGGTTGCGAATGAGCTCCAACATGGACCCTGCAGGAGATACTGGATCTGACTGCTCTGTGCAGAGAGGAATCTGTGCTGGCAAAACTCTAAAGCAGCGGAAGAAAGGTTCTGATATTTATGCCAAATAGCAGAGGGCATGGTGGAAAAAGGACACAGCCAGGACACCCAGCCATCTCAGGGAACCATACCTGAAGACAAAGGAGGGAAATGGGCCATTTGATTCAGAGCCTCAGATATGCTGCTTTTATGAACAGCTACATGGAATTCTAGGGAGGGACCCAACCACTGTCCCAAAAGGGTCTGGGAATCCTCCCAAGTGACTCTTCAAGCAGCTTCTGGAAACAATGAAGAGGACATTGCAAATGAAGAGGAGGAGAATGCTCATCGGGCAAGCAGAGGATCCAATCTCATCAACAGCCAGGACCTTTTTCTATCTTTGGAACAAGTCTGTTTCCCCAGCAGTCAGACTTTTGCAGATTAGAAGGTGAAAAAAAAGCGTAGCTAGGACAAAACGTTTAACGAGCCCATGCACTTTGCCTGCCCTGATAGAGCACAACTGAATGCATGGAGGTGAACACTGTTGTGGGTCATCTGCACCAAACAGGACAGGAAAGCCTGCAGGGAACATGAGTGTAAGATGCAGGACAGATGTTGATGTTCATGGGGGAGCCAACAGAGTTGATGCCATGCCTGGTAGAGGTGTGGGAAAAGCAGCTGGAGCACAAAGCCCCTTGCACCTATTGACAAATCACTTACCCTCCTCACCATGTTCCATAGCCTCTTCTCTCAGACATCCTAGAATGCAGGGTGGGGGTGGGGTAAGGAGGATGGCATGGGAAGCCTTTAACTCAGCTACCAGGGATGGCTCCTGGAGCAGAAGGCTGCCATTCTCACAGCTCTGCTTGCTATAAAGAGAGATTGTAAGGCACATGTCCTTGTGCTCCCTCTCCTGCCCACAACTCCTGGGCTGTGTCTAGACTGGCCAGTTTTTCTGGAAAATCAGCCACTTTTCTGGAAAAACTTGCCAGCTGTCTACACTGGCCGCTTGAATTTCTGCAAAAGCACTGACTTCCTACTGTCTGAAATCAGTGCTTTTTGCAGAAATACTATGCTGCTCCCATTCAGGCAAAAGACCCTTTTGCGCAAAACTTTTGCGCAAAAGGGCCAGTGTAGACAGCTGAGATTTGTTTTCCGCAAAAAAGCCCTGATCACAAAAATGTTGATCGGGGCTTTTTTGCGGAAAAGCGCGTCTAGATTGGCCATGGACACTTTTCCTCAAAAAGTGCTTTTGTGGAAAAGCGTTCATGCCAATCTAGAGGCTCTGTTCCGAAAATGCTTTTCATGGAAAACTTTTCAGTGAAAAGCATTTGCGGAAAATCATGCCAGTCTAGACGTAGCCCTGTTGTATTCAGTTATGTCTGTGTTCTCTGTGTTTTCTAAATAAAACTGTATGATTTCACACCAGGATCTTTATTCATTGTGCCAACTGCATTTGGAATGGGGGATTGGTTTACAGGGAAGTATCTGTACAATATGGGGCAGGTTGGAAATGAGCAACACACATACATAACTGCCACATCATTGTCATTTATGAAACTGGTTTTCAAAGCCTTTCTGATGCACAGTGCACCTCAATGTACTCTCCTTATTGCTCTGGTGTTGGGCTGCTCACAATTGACTGCCAAGTGGTCTTCCTAGAACCCCACAGTCTGCCAGAAACATTCCCCCCTTACTTTCACAGATGTTATGCAGCAAACAGCAACAACAATGGGCCTATTGCTTTCTCTGAGGTCTAACATAATCAATGAATTTCATCAGCATCCTTTTAAAATGGCCAAAAGCTCATTCTACCATCATTCTGCCCTGCCATAGTTAGGGAACCCCATCATGACAAAGCCATCCATTATGTCCTGCATGTTCCCCAGATTTACTATCCTTCCTAGCAGAAGGGTATTGATTGCCCTTGCCCTCGCTACTTGGATCACAGCATCCCCCACTGTAGATTTACCCACTCTGAATTGACTCCTGACTGACCACTAGCACTCCAGCATTGCAAGCGTCCACAGGGCAATTGCCATTTTCTTCTTGACTGTCAGAGCAGTTCTCATTCTGGTATTGCTGCGCCTCAGGGTAAGGGAAAGCAACTTGCAAAGTTCCATGAAAGTGGCATTATGCATGCAAAAGTTTTGCAGACGCTGCTCATCACCTCATAGCTGCTTTACAATGGGTCTCACCAGTCTGTGCTTGTTTCCCAGAACCAGAATCTGCCACCAGCATATACAAATTCTTCCATTCAATGTGTTCCTGCATGTCTGTGTACATGGTTTTCTTTACATTCTTCCTTGAGCAGGCGGCTCCTATCTAGACTCAGGACAAAGCACAGCATAATGTGCAATGTGTTTATAATGTGTACCACGATTGTTTGCAGTGAGCAGGGTCCAGGCTTGCCATGCTATGGTGTCTGCATAGATAACCAGGGGGGAAAGAATATACAGGACTATGTAGCACTTTAAAGACTAACAAGATGGTTTATTAGATGATGAGCTTTTGTGGGCCAGACCCACTTCCTCAGATCAAATACTATTCTACATGCAGGGGGAAAAGAGCACTAAACAATTGTTTGCTGTTAATTTCAAGCAGAGAGGGAGGAAGGAGATAAGTGCATCACGGGAGAATGACAACATGTATCCAAATCACCTGAGACAGTGTTTTTGGCCCATCAGACATTTGGGAGCCTAACTCAAAATTCAAATCGGAGGCCAGAAGTGTAAGATGGCTACCCACAGTGCATTGCTGTTATACTGAAGGGTAGTCATGGTAATGTGGATTCACTCAGTTGACCTCATGCACCCAGGCTGTGTCCAGACTCAAGGGTTTTTTCGAAAAAAGTAGCCTTTTTTCGAAAAAACTTCACCTGCGTCTAGACTACAGCCGTGTTCTTTCGAAATTAAATTGAAAGAACGCGGCTTTTCTTTCGATGGCGGAAAACCTCATTTCACGAGGAAGAACGCCTTTTTTCGAAAGTGCTCTTTCGAAAAAAGGCGTTCTTGAATGCAAAAAGGGCTTTTTCGAAAGAGAGCATCCAGACTGCCTGGGTGCTTTCTTTCGAAAAAGTGGCTTGCTTTTTCGAAAGTACTGCTTGAAGTCTAGATGCTCTTTTTCGAAAAAGCCTCTTTCGAAAGAGGCTTGCAGTCTAGACGTAGCCCCAGTGAGGACATGCAACTTCGACTTTATAAAATTGGATGCCTAAATGTTGACTTTAATAAAGAGACGTCATTTTGTAGTGTAGACATACCCTAAGGAATTGGAGCAGAATTACTAAACAGTGCAAATTCCATGCTTTTTCTTCCTCTGGGAACCTTAGAGAAGAAAGAGTTCTCCATCTTCATCTCTGCTACTCTCTTCCAAGGAATCCTCTGGAAAGTGTTTCAAACAAAAGTATGTTTTAACATTTTAAAGTGGCTTTTCTTTTAGACTGTGTCTAGACTGCAGGGTTTTTTCGAAAAAAAGTAGCCTTTTTTTGAAAAAACTTTACCTGCGTCTAGATTACAGCCGTGTTCTTTCGAAATTAAATTGAAAGAACGAGGCTTTTCTTTCGACGGCAGTACTCCTCATTTCACAAGGAAGAATGCCTTTTTCGATGGAGATCCGTCGAAAATAAGTGAGTGTGGACATGGGAAGCCCCTTTTTTCGAAAATAAGGGCCTCCAGGAAGAAGCCCTGGTGGACAATCTGGGGCATGCCTTGCATGTCTCTGGTTCCTGTCTGCAGCCATCTTTTAAAGGGACAGTCACTCTCACAGCCAGTTGTGGCAGCCATGTCCCAGCCCCAAGACCCTCCTGGCTCTTCTAGAGAGCCTTCTGGGGACCCAACCAGGGGCTCCAAATGATGGGCACCAGCATGGTCTGGGCCAGAGCTCAAGACCCTTCTTGAGCTCTGGTCAGAGGAGCAGGCCTTACAAGCCCTAAACACCAGGTGGCGAAATGCAGACATTTTTGGCCGCATGGCAGAGGCCCTGGCCTAGAGAGGGCACCACCCCCGCACCCAGGACCAGGTGTGCTCTAAAGTAAAGGAGCTGCGCCAAGGCTATGTAAAGGCCAGGGAGGAGAGCTCCCGTTCTGGGGCAGCCCCCCGCTCCTGCCCCTATTATTCAGAGCTGTCCCAGATCCTTGGTGGTGGGGAAGCACACACACCACTGCATCTCATCCAGTCTGGCTTGGGGGACCCTGTGGTGGAAGCGCCAGAGCAGGACCTAGAGCAGTCCAGGGAGTCTGGAGATGGGGAGATGGTGCTGGAGGAGGAGGACAGCGAGGAGACGGTGACCCTTTGGAGCTAGTCATCCAGACCCCAGAGGCCTCCCAGGTGTCATCTGATGCTGGAGACAAAGCAGCAGGTGAGTGCAGTGAGGTTGTGTAACATGCAGGGTGTGGGAGGTGGGTGCACAGTGGGTGATGCACAAGAGAAGCCTATAATGTTCACCATGGCCATCATGCAACTGGCCAACATGTGCCAACATGTTCAGTGGTAGAGTGTGACACATAGGAGTGCACCACGTGGTGGCATAAACCATGTCCGGAACACACCCAGGTAGGTTGTCAGTGCGAGGTCCCATTGGCACTTCGGGACCCCTGTGATGCTCAGGCTGATGCCCAGGTCACACATGCTGTTACCTTCAGAATGTCTGAGTCCCCTGTCTGAAGGAGAGGGCATGCCCTTTTGGACAGCTGTTGCACACATGACTGATTGTGTCTTCCTCTTTTCCTCCACAGCCGGACCAGCCATGCAAGAGGGCCGCAGCACCCCGGCCCCACCTCCATCCTGGGGACATGGAAGCCGCAGACACAGGCATGTCTATGCAGACATCCTGAGGCAGCATGTGGCGGCCGTGCAGGAGCTCAACACCATCCTGCGAGAGAGGGCGGAGGCAGAGTCTCGGTAGCATGATCGCTTGATGGAGGAGCTTGTCCAGCAGTGCACGTCCCTGTGTGCCACTCTCAGGGAGGTCTGTGGCTTGCCTGCTCCTGTGCCTGGTCCTGCTCCTCCAGCACCCCATGACCCCGCCCCCCCAAACCCTTCTTCCACAGCACCATCCCTTTCCCCCCTTGTACCGCCTTCTCCCCCAACCCCCCCAGTCTCCCAGCCCCTCTCTCCCCCTGGCCCTCCTCTCCCCCAGGCCTCCCAGACTGAAGTGCACCTACCCTCTGTCGTCCAGCCAACAGACAGTCGCCCCACCCGATCTCGAGGCCATGGTGGACCCCGAACACGAGGCACCAGCAGGAGACTGCGAGCAAGCAAGCAACCTGATCCCCTTTCCCCCTCCAGGTTTCAAGCACCCCCATCACCCCAGTTAAATACCAAATATTGTGTTTAAGAAAATGTTTATTGTACATAGTTTGTCATTAAAGTATACTTTCTCCAGCAAAAATAAACAAAACCTTTTTTATGTTTGCAACAGTTATACCTTCTTTCAGTTATTGACATTTATAACAATAAAACAGAAGTTATTCTTTTCAGACAAACTCTGGTGTTTATTATTTTTACAAACAGGGTCAGCATAAGGGTTGAGGAGGGAAGCTTGTATTGGGCCAGGGCCAAGCTCCCAGACAGGACCCCCTCAGAAGAGTCAGTGGCCTCCAATAGAGAATCGCTCCTGGATGGTCTCTCGGATGTGAACAGCGGATGGCAGCTGTCCGGGGCTGGGCAAAGTGCCTCTCCTGACCATCAGCACCTGTACTCCACCTTGGTAAGAAGGCCTCCCCTTTCCTCTCCACCAGGTTATGGAGAATGCAACACGCGGCCACCACCTCAGGGACATTGCGTTTCCCCATGTCTAGCCATGTGAGCAAGCACCGGAATCTCCCTTTTAAATGTCCGAACGCACATTCCACCTGGTTGCGAGCCCGGTTAAGATGAGCAGTAAACTGCTCCTTGCTCGCATCCAGGTGGCCGATGTAGGGCTTCATCAGCCACAGCATCAGGGGGAGGCGGCCTCAGCCACTATGCACACCGGCATGTGCATGTCACCAACCGCAAAGTCATGATGCAGGAATAATGTTCCTGCCTGAAGCCTCCGGTAGAGGTACGAGTTCCTGAAGATGTGGGCATTATGTGCCCGCCCTGACCACCCAACACAAATGTCAGTAAACTGGCCACGATGGTCGACCAGGGCCTGGAGGACCATTGAAAAGTAGCCCTTCCTGTTAATGAATTGGGCTGCTCGATGGGGCAGTGCACGGATTGGAATGTGTGTCCCATCAAGTGCTCCTCCACAATTCGGGAAGCCAAGGGCAGCAAAGCCGGTCACGACGCTGTCCAGGTCTGCTAGACAGACGAGCCTGCTCAGCAGCTCAGAATTGATGGCCCTCACCACCTGCAGAAAGAGACAGACAACAATATTTTAGAAGGGGTGTCTTATCTCTTAGGAGGAGAACCCACCACCCACCTTCCCCATCAAACACCCTGGGAATCCCCTCCTCCCCCGCAGCTCAGGGTGAGTGGAGGTGCTCCCTCCCACTCCCACTCCCACTCCACCTTGCCCTTTCCTGACAGTCTCCCTTTCCCCCCCTCAAACTGTGACTGTCCCCCAACAATGACTTACCTCTATCAGGATGGACCCAACAGTAGACCTGCCCACTCCAAATTGGTGTCCCATGGAGCAGTAGCTGTCGGGGGTGGCCAGCTTCCAGAGGGCAATAGTGACCCTCTTTTCCAGGGGGATGGCAGGCCTCAGGTGGGTGACCTGCCGTTGCAGAGCCGGGGCAAGCCAAGTACACAGCTCCTGGAAAGTGGCCTTCTGCATCCGGAAGTTGCAGAGCCACTCCTGGTCATCCCAGAGCTCCATAACGAGCTGGTCCCACCAGTCAGAGCTGGTGTCAAGCCTACAAAAACGTCTGTCCACAAAGAAGTTTGGAGGCAAGGGCAGTGGGGCTGCATGACGGGCAAACCCTTTGTACCTCTGGTCTGGGTCCAGATGGGGAAGTAGTCTCATGACTGCGTCATGCAGATGCAGCAAAACTTGCAGTATGATGGCGTGGGGCCATCGCCTGCCCAGAGGCAGTTCTGGCTCCATGCCAAAAAAAGGGGTCTAAATCAGAAAAACCTCTAAACAAAAAATCTGCTGGGGTGTCCCAGGAAGCTGGGCACTCCAAACAAGCACTGCAATACTTTGCTTACCTCCTAGAGGGACAGCAAAGGCAGCTGCAGGAGCAGAACAACAGGTGGTCAGGGGCATACCTTTAAGCACGCGTCTCTGCAAAGAGCAGGCAGCAGCACCCGGAAGGAAATGCTGCCCCCATGCCCTGGCAGAAGCGGTTCCAGGTGGCTTTTTCCTTCAAAAGAGCGTCCAGCAGTCAGGACACTCTTTTTCAGAAAAGCGGATCGATTTTTCAATCCGCATATTGTGGTCTAGACGCTCTTTTTCGAAAGACGCTTTTTCGAAAAAGTTTCTTTCGAAAAAATGTCTTTCGAAAGAGCCGCGCAGTCTAGACGTACTCTTAGTTTTGCTTTCTGAATGGAGCTCTCAGAATGAGTGGGTTAGTTGCCTGAAGAAGTTGTGCTGCCAGAGTTTTTAAAGTGCCTTGATTGAAAAGAAAAATAGGTGCCTAAGAAGAGTTAGCCACATACGCTCTTAGTCTAAAACCATTAATGATAATGACACTCTTATATATTATCTTCCATCATAAAAAGTGCTTTGTAGACTAGATAGAAACGATCTGCATGAATTAATTGTCCTATCACTGAAACAGTAGGGTTTTCCTATTATTGGTCTAAGTGCTTGGGGATATAAAATACTTCAGGGATGGGGATAGAGGAAGAGCATTTGCGGCTTAGTACATTTCTGTGACTGGAGTAGCAGAAAGGAAAGATACTATCTATATTATGCAGAGCTGAGCAGGGCAAAGCAAATCAAAAAAGGAGATACTCAGGATGCCCAGATTGATTTTCAAGTTTCATACTCTTGGTCTACACTAGGGGATCAATTTGAATTAAGATATGTAAATTCAGCTACATTAATTGTGTAGCTTAAGTCAAAGTATCTTAATTCAAATTTTGGCACTATCCACACTGCAGGAGGTTGATGGGAGCACACTCTCCCTTCGACTTCCCTTTCTCTTATAGAAGCAGGACTACCAGCATCATGCGAAGTGCCCCTCTCTATTCAAATTTGCATGTCTTCACTAGACCCACTAATTCAAACCCTGGAAGATCAACTGCAGCTGCTTCAATCTTATCTGTAGCATAGCCATGGCCATACAGATTACCTTTCTGAGCTCGGCAAGACCCTGAGGCTACATCTACACTACGAGTTTTGCCGGAAGAGGCAATTCAAATGAAGCACAGATTAGCATTTTCTCGTGCTTCATTTGCATACTCTCTTCCGATCCATTTTTGTGCTTGGGGTTTTTGCGCAAAAACAAGCAGTGTGGACATTTCCTTTTTGTGCAAAACTCCCTTTTTGTACAAGCTCGGTATACCTCCTTTTTTGAGGCATAAGGATCTTGCACAAAAAGGGGTTTTTACACAAAAAGGAACTGTCCACACTGATTGTTTTTCCGCAAAAACCCCTAGTACAAAAAGAGATCGGAAGAGAGTATGCAAATGAAGCGTGAGAAAATGCTAATCCATACTTCGTTTGCATTGCCTCTTTCGGCAAAACTCGTAGTGTAG
The DNA here is from genome assembly GCF_049634645.1 of Pelodiscus sinensis. Taxonomy (NCBI): domain Eukaryota; kingdom Metazoa; phylum Chordata; order Testudines; family Trionychidae; genus Pelodiscus; species Pelodiscus sinensis. The sequence goes on from NC_134723.1 coordinate 17,701,056, forward strand.
ACGTAGCCTTAGTCTATGCTTCAATTTCCCACCCGTACATTGGGGATAAGAGAAGTGCCCTATCTCACAGAGGTGTTATGAGAATTAATACATTACTGTTTGAGGTGCTCAGCAGTGCAGTCCCTCGGGGAATGTGGATCCTGGGGCATCCCTCAGCTGCTCAGGTGAGTGGCCCAGGGAAACCTGCCCCAGCTCTCCTCCTTCACCTCTTCCTTCCCCATATGTTCTCTCTTTACTTCTTTTATTTCTTTTTAAAAATAATACGTTGTTAAGATGATGAAAGCTGAAGGGTTAAATGTGACACATAAATGTGCCTGTTAGACACCGGCAGTTGTGACCAGATGTTTTAACAAATGCCGGGTCTGTCAAATAAATGCCAGGGCTCTAATACATGCCAGGGGACTCAGTTTGCCGCTGAGGCTTCTATTGGAAGTTTTACAGTACAGGCAGTCCCCGGGTTACGTACAAGATAGGGACTGTAGGTTTGTTCTTAAGTTGAATCTGTATGTAAGTCGGAACTGGCGTCCAGATTCAGCCTCTGCTGAAACTGACCGCCAGTTCTGACTTACATACAGATTCAACTTAAGAACCCCAAGTCAGCTGCTGCTGAAACTGATCAGCAGCTGATTCCAGGAAGCCCGGGGCAGAGCAACTGTGCCTCGGGCTTCCTGTAGTCAGCGCTGGTCAGTTTCAGCAACGGCTGACTTGGGGACATCTGGGGCAGAGCAGCTGAGGTGCTGCTGGATTGCTCCAGTAGCACCGCTCCTTGGCGCTACTGGACCAACCCAGCAGAACTCCAGCTGCTCTGCCCCAGGAGTCCTGATTCAGCCGCTGCTGAAACTGACCAGCAGTGGCTGAATCAGGACGCCTGGGGCAGAGCAGCTGGGGTGCTGCCGGGTTGGTCCAGTAGTGCCCAGAGCGGCGCTGCGGGACCAACCGGTAGCGCCCCAGCTGCTCTGCCCCAGGGTCCACAAAAAAAGCCTGGTCTGCTGGGGGGGGGCACACTAGCTGCGCCCCCCCCAGCAGACCAGGGACACAGGAAGCAAAGCGGCAGCGGGGGGTGCCTCGCCTCTGAGGCTTTGCTCTGGCACGGGACCGCTTTGCTCCCGATGCCCCTGGTTTGCTGGAGACGGTCCCCAGCAGACCAGGGGCACCGCGAGCAAACCCGCCGGGGCTGCGGCTTTGCTCCTGATGCCTCTGGTCTGCTGGAGATGGTCCCTAGCAGACCAGGGGCACCGGGAGCAGCTTTTCTCGCCCCAGAGGTCGAGGTGGCGGATTGCTGCCTGTGAGCTCTGGGGCGAGAAAGCCCCGTTCGTAAGTGCGGATCCGACATAAGTCGGATCCACGTAAGTCGGGGACTGCCTGTAGTGTATAATGACGTCATAGTGAACAGTAAAAGCATGGCAGATGACAGTGAAATAGATTTTTTTTAAATCTAGAGGTGTTGTGGAATATAGTCAGTGAGCGACTTTGTGTTGTCTGGGCTGAACTCTGTAACCCCTCAACTGGGTTTACTTAAATTAAAGCGTCCACCAACCGAGCCCCGCTTTCATCATGCAGCCTTGGGCCCCACAAACTCTTTGGCTGGGCCTGCACAAGGAAAGAAACTACGTGTCTCTATGCCCATATAAATATCTAAGGCTGTGTACAGACTCAGGGGTTTTTTTTGAAAAAAGTAGCCTTTTTTCGAAAAAACTTCACCTGCGTCTAGACTGCAGCCGCGTTCTCTCGAAATTAAATCGAAAGAATGCGGCTTTTCTTTCGACAGTGGTAAACCTAATTCCACGAGGAAGAACGCCTTCTTTCGAAAGTGCTCTTTCGAAAGAAGGCGTTCTTGAAAGCAAACAGGCTTTTTAGAAAGAGAGCATCCAGACTCACTGGGTGCTTTCTTTCGAAAAAGCGGCTTGCTTTTTCGAAATTCCGCGTACAGTCTAGACGCTCTCTTTCGAAAGAGGCTTGCAGTCTAGACATAGCCTAAGGTAGGTACATGGGGCTGTGTACATTGTATGATGAAATCTATTAGTTGAGAGTTTGGAGCTCCTTTGACCTGCTTTTGCATTTTTGATTAAATACAAAGTTTTGCTTCATTTGAGGATTCAAATGCATATGCAGGCTTGGAAGGCTTACAGGTTTATCAGTAAATGTCAGTTGGTCAGTAAAGGTCAATTTCACCACACACATACACACTCACACACACACACAAAATTACATTTATAGGTTGAACCTCTCTAGTCAAGCACCCTTGAGACCTGACTGGTGCTGAACCACAGAATTTGCTGAACCACGTGAGATCAATATTGGCTAGCAGAATTACCAACACTTCCACTGCTCACTGGGCTTTTAAAAGACATTTCAGGGCAATTCAGAGCTAAATAACAGCACAGACAACTGAGAGCCAGGACTGGTGACTGTAAACAAACTTTATGGGACTGTGGTAAACTTGTCCGTAGCTATGATAAGTGGACATCCGGCTAACTAAAATCATGCTGGACCACAGATGTTGCTGGACCAGAGAGTGCCAGACTAGAGAGGTTCAACTTGTACAAAAAATTAACAGATAGGCAAAGTAAAAAAAAAAAAAGGCTGCTTGAAAACTTATTGTAGTTTGATTCAAAGATATGTACTTTGTGTTTTTTGACATATGATGTTGAACAATTTGTATTTTAATGGTTATAAAGCTTTAACTTTGTCTAACTCAACATGTGCTCTCATTAAATAATTATTGTCTGATCCTCCTGTATAATTTCTCACAATTGTGAACATTTAAATTGATAAAAATAGATACAAATGCTTACAATAAAAATTGATCTTACCTGCCAAAATTATAAAAAATTGAATTCTGCCAAATCTACGTATTTGGAGCTGATTCTTCTCTTACTAATTTTTATCCTGTTATAATTCAATTGATTTCAATAGATGTTAATTTATGTGCAAGTAACTCAAGACAAGCATCAACTCCAGTGTCATTTTACGGTATTGCTGCTTTAAATGTGTATGTAAAGCAATTGATATTGCCAATTCTGTCCCTATGTGACATGAGTAAATGTTGTTATTCAAGTCAGACATTCCAATAATCTTTTTTCTCAGCCTTTTATCCTATGTCCTGTTTATTGGGGAGTGTTATGGTGGGGCAGCTGGAGCAGGAACTGGCTTCCACCAGCTAAGTGATCCCTCTATGGTGGGAATTATCAGCTGCTCAGTGATGGTCAGATCCATCTCTTTTGCATTGCCTGAGTGCCACAGAGGCTAGCTAGCAGAAGAGAGTCTGGCCCTAAGGGTATGTCTACACTAGCCCCCTAGTTCGAACTAGGCTAATGTAGGCATTCGAAGTTGCAAATGAAGCCCGGGATTTAAATATCCCGCGCTTGATTTGCATCTTCCCAGCCGGTCGCCATTTTTGAAATTTACAAGTCCGGACTAACTGCCCACATCTACACGCGGCAGGGACCTGGTATTTCGAATTAAAGCCCCTAAAGCAAACTACCTGTTAAACCTCCTTGCAGGAGGAATAAGAGGTAGTTCGATTTAGGGCTTTAATTCAAACTACCGGGTCCCTGCCGCATGTAGATGTGGGCAGTTAGTCCGGACTTGTAAATTTCAAAAAATGGCTACTGGCTGGAAAGATGCAAATCAAGTGCGGGATATTTAAATCCCGGGCTTCATTTGCAACTTCGAATGCCTACATTAGCCTAGTTCGAACTAGGGGGCTAGTGTAGACATACCCTAAGTGATTGGGCCTAGATAACTTCTATTGCTGTAGTATATAGACTCCTAATCTTAGTGACGTGTCTATCACTAATAAGGTAATTTGAATGATCACATCTATGATAAAAATGTAATTAGATTTGTATATTATGTGAGTATTTTATATATATGATTTAAGTACAAGCTGCGCTTACACATTTGTGTACTTTGCTTTCCTCCATGCCAGGTTTAAACTCCATAAAATATTTTGAATAATATGTGATTTTAATCTGTGATTTTTAACAATATTTTAATCCTTGACAGTCAATACTAATAGCCTATTAACCTGAACTGTCATGACATAATTTCCCAAGGCACTTAAGTAATCTTGCATAGTGTTTTGCAGAAGACATTGTAATTCAAATAGTTATTCATCATTCAAGCACTTAAAATCCGATCAAGCATTTTCCATAGCAATGCTCTGTTATTATATGCATTTATTTATGACTCTTCAGGAAATTTTCATGGCGTCTGAACAATTCTTCAAGTAGTGCCTATGGTCTGCTATTTTGCATTTTCTTCTATTCTAGTTTAGTATTGATATACCCCATACTATGAGTAAAGATGTTATATTGAGGATAATTTGTTTTCAGCATAAAACCTCATATTTTTATTGCACCTGGATTTTCTTATCCAAGTACTAAGCAAAGCTGAAGTGAAAAAGAGTACAATAAGTGGAACATGTGTCACATTTTACCCTTCAGCTTTCATTATCTTAACAAGGTATTATTTTTAAAAAGAAATAAAGGAATCACAGAAAGAACATATTTTTAAATGGCTAAATCTGTGAAAAAGACATTAGGTGAAATCCTGTCCCCACTGATGTTAATGGGAATTTTATCACTGAGTTCAGTGGGACAGAATGTGACCCACTGACTATATATTACCTTGACACATTACAGAAATTATCTGAACAGTGACTTGCCGTAGCTATAGAAGTACTTCCATCTACACTTCTAGCCACTGGCCTTTATAAAGTATCTAAGTGCTCAGTTAAAGATCATGCTGCTTTAACCGCCTAAAACCGTGTGTGTAGTATTTTGTGGCTAAATAAAATAATAATATTTTAATGCAAAAACTTCTAAGTTAAAAGTACATTAAATACAGAAACTATTTTTGGATCGTCAAACGGTCATTTAGCTCTAAGTTAAGAGAAGACACCTTTCTTTGGCATTGATGCTATTTACAGATTAATTGGAAAGATATGGCTGATAGTTTGGTTCCTGATACTCACACATGCATATACAGGTTGAACCTCTCTAGTCTGGCATTCTCTGGTTCAGCCACATCTATGGTCCAACAAGATTTTAATTATCTGGATGTCCACTTATCATAAGTGTGGCCAAGTTTCCTGTGGTCCCATAAAGTTTGGTTACAGCCACCTGTCCTGGATATCAGTGTTCTGTGCTGTTATTTAGGTCTAATTTACCCTTCAATAGAAAAATTTTAAAAACAACAAATAGTCTAGCAGCACCTTAAAGACTAACAAAACATGTAGATGGTATCATGAGCTTTTGTGGGCACAGCCCACTTCTTCAGATGACTGGAGAAGTGGATTGTGCCCACGAAAGCACCATCTACATGTTTTGTTAGTCTTTAAGGTGCTGCTAGACTATTTGTTGTGTGTAAGTTTTTCTAACTACAGACTAACTCAGCTACCCCTCTGAAGCTTTTTTACCCTTAAATGTTTTCTTAGAGTCCAGTAAGCAGTGGAAGTGTTGGTAATGTTGCTGTACAATATTGACCTCACATGGTTTGGCAAATTCTCTGGTTCAGCACTAGTCAGGTCCTGAGGATGCCAGACTAGAGAGGTTCCTGCTGCATTGGTTCTTTTGGTACCCTACACTCAAGATTATTTTGTTAGACTGGCAATGTGCTGTGATGGAGCATCTATCCCACACAAGCCATGAGTGGGTTAATGTGGGTCAACCTTATATACTACTTTTCAATGGAAGCTCGGGAGGCCTAATAGCAGATGAAGCCCAGCTGGGAAGAAGCTGGGACAAGATGATAAAGTGAGGAAGTGAGAGCAGGGAGGACACTACTTGGGGAGGAGTCTTCAGTCACTCCCAGGAATGAAAGAATTCACCAGGGACAGAGTAGGATTTCTCAGCCTATCGTAGAATAAGGAGTGTGGCAAATGGCTAGGAGAGATGAAGTAACCATGGGGAGTAGAGTAGACTCTTCATGGTAAACCCAGAAGTTTGCAAGACAAGACAGAAAAGCTACAGAAGAAGGGGCCCAGGGAAATAGCACCAGGAATTGGGGTTGAGCAGACCAGTTTTAGCTCAGTGTAGTGGATGGGCCTAAATTACCCAGCTAGCCACTGTTATAGTAGTAGAGAGCCCAGAGAAGGGCTGACCACCACTTCGCAATAGCATTTGAAAAGTTTTCCTGTTGGATTTTGAAACCCCATATGGGGTGGATTAAATGATAACCGGGGTGGAGGACAAGATACCAGAAGAAAAACTATTGCAGAATGAGTAAGGGTGCGTCTACCATTATTTTGAGATAACTAGCTTTATATTGAAATAACAATGTGAGCATCTACACAGCCATTCCATTATTTCTAAATAATTTGAAACGGATGGCTTATTCCAAAATCTGTAAACCTCATTCTACGAGGAATAACACCCATTCCGAAACTGCTGTTTCAAAATAAGGCATGTGTAGACGCTCCATTGCTGCTATTTTGAAATAGCCCCTCATGAGGCCCATTCTTAGTTATTCCTCCCCAGTGCCTCCTGGGGCTCTAAATTGAGACAGCATTTCTAAATTAGGGAAACCTACCTCAGACTTATTTTGAGGCTTCTCTGCAGTGTAGATGTGCTGTTTCAAAATAAGTTATTTTGGAATAACTATTCCGGAATAGCTTATTTTGAAATAGCCATGCAGTGTAGACATGCCCTAAGGAACAAAGGGATACTAGGCACAGCAAGAGCTACATTCCCTGAAATAAATGCAAAGAGTTCATGTTAAATTTTTTGGGCTTAGTATCCTACTTTATTACTATACATAATCATCTAGTTATGAATTTCTCACCATCTGATGTACTATTATTTCAACAGGTATGCTTTTTCATTTGGAGCACAAATTTCAGGCATTATGTGCTGATTGGCTTTTAATAGCCTTTTTGGGAAGCCTGAATTGTAACCTGAAGCCTGCATTGTAACCTGAAAGAATAATATTTTGAATTTAATTTCATTAATTTTATTTTAATGGGAATTTTTATATCTTTCCTGTTTCATTTTGAGCAACTTTTTAATACCGTTTCTCTATTTTTCCTACTACTTGTCTGAAGAAATCAAATGCATTCTGCAATCTTTACTCTTTATGCCTCTTTAATTTTTCATTCAACTGCCTGTTCCCCAGACTTATTGGCAGATGTTTGACTTTTGGGCTGAACCAATCAGGTGGAACTGTTGTCATAGACATGTCCAGAACAAGCTTATAACAAATCTTCCAACTTAGAATGGCAATTATTATACACATCAAATACATTCTAAAAATGATCCATGAAACTAGAACACCTGTAAAGTAATTTTTAAATTTATAGTTCATATCTTTATTGAAAAGTGGGGTTTGTTCTCAAGATTCATTGCTCAAAATAACGCTGTTCTCTAACATCCATTATGAAATAATTGTTTGAAAGGTCTTACAAAATAAAACTCTTCTTTACCTAGAATAATAGGGGATATTATGGCTGTAACACAGCAAAGCACTTAGCAGATTTTCAAACACACAAATAGCATTCAGCCCCTAGCTATCATTGATGGTAAGCAGGAGTTACTTAAGAATCTTCTCATTAGTTTCATCGAATCTGATTCTCACTTACGCTAACTTTATCTCACTCTGGCTTGTAGGGGAGAAGTGATTTAAAAAATTTAACTGCAGATTAATTGTATGATTAAGCCATAAGAGAAAATAATTTATTTTAATATTTGTGGATGTTTTCTAAATTTTCAAATATTTTTATTTTAATTATGACACAATACAAAGTATACAATGCTCATTTGTATCCATTTTTATTACAAATACTTGCATTATAAAAATAGTATTTTTCAATGTTTCCATTACAAGTACTGTAGGCCAATTCTTTGTCATGAAATTTGAACTTCCAAATGTAGAATTTTGTTCAAAAAGCCCGCATTCAAAAATAAAAGAAATATAATATTTTGGAGTCTGGAAAGCCCACTCGGTATTACTTTTTTGCATAGCCAACAACTCAAAAATAAGTTTATTTATATTTGCATTAAAAAATGTTATCTACTTTTTGTTTATAATATCACCTGAAAGTGAGAACAGGCATTCATATGGGACGGTTACAGCTGGTGTCTCAAGATATTTACATGCCAGATATGCTAAAGATTTGTATGTCCTTTCATGCTTCAGCCACCATTCTAGAGGACATGTCCATGCTGATGATGGGCTCTGCTAGATCATCATCCAAAGCAGAGTGGATCGATGCATGCTCATGTTCATTACCTGACTCAGATGTCACCAGCAGAAGGTTGATGTTAGTGTTTTGGACTCTGTAATTTCCGCATCAGAGTGTTACTCTTTAAGATATCTGAAAGCATACTCTAAACCTCATCCTTTTTGGATTTTGGAAGGCACTTCAGATTCGTAAAGCTTTGGTTGAGTACTGTGGCTATCTTTAGAAATTTCACATTCATATCTTCTTTTCATTGTGTCAAAATTGCAGTGAAAATGTTTTAAAAATGAACAGCATGTCCTTGGTCATCATCTGGCAGAATGTGGGAATAACAGAAGGAAACATACAATTCTCCTCCTAGGAGTTCAGTCATACATTTTAATTAATGGATTATTTTTTAACAAGCATCATCAGTATAGAAGCATATCCTCTGGAATGGTGGCTAAAGCATGCAGAGGCATATGACTTTTTAGCATAGCTGGCATGTAAATGCCTTGCATTGCCAGCTACAAAAGTGCCATATAAATGCTTGTTCTCACTTTCAGGTGACATTGTAAATAAGGTGCTGGCAGTGTTTATCTCCCATAAAAATAAATAGCTGGCTGAACAAGAATTAGGATTGAGTGGCCTTGAAAGGCTCTAAAGTTTACATTATTTTTGTGAGCACTTATGTAACAAAAAAAATCTACATTTATGAGTTGCACTATCATGATAAAGGTAGTGCCCTTCCAGATTTCTGAGGTGCATTGAAAAATGCTACAATATTTCTTTTATCATTTTACAGAGCAAACATTTGTAATAAAATAATATAAAGTGAGCACTGAACACTTTATTCTGTGATGTAATTGAAATCCAATATATTTTAAAATGTAAAAAACATTAAAAATATTTAATAAATGTCAATTGGTATTCTGTTGGTTAACAATGCAATTAAAACTATGTTTAATCATGATTAATTTTTACAATCATGCTTTTTTTAAATTAATTGTATGAGTTAACTACAATTAGGCAACTGTGCTACTTGCACATATAGTGTATAACAAGCAAGATTTCCACTGTTTTGAGATATCTTATCCTCTGTAGCCTGAAGGGACAATGTGCCGTAGTACTATGCTCAGGGGAATACTGCATCAAATTCACCCTGGACTAATTCCAGTGAGCTCAAATAAGTTAGCCATATCAGTGAAAATACACTATAGAAACATTAATTTCGATTTTTCTTTCCCCCCAATGTTATATTTAAATGTTAATTCCATTTTATCTTTATTACTATTTATTGCTTCTATTGCAGTATCACCTCAGGACCCCAGACAGGGACCACCTGAGCCCTATTGTACCAGACTGTACTAAACAAATCTCAGGGTATGTCTACACTACAAAGTTAGTTCGAACTAACGGACGTTAGTTCGAACTAACTTTAATAGGTGCTACACTAGCGCTCCGCTAGTTCGAATTTGAATCGAACTAGCGGAGCGCTTAGTTCGAACTAGGTAAACCTCATTTTACGAGGACTAACGCCTAGTTCGAACTAGCTAGTTCGAACTAAGGGCTGTGTAGCCCTTTAGTTCGAACTAGTGGGAGGCTAGCCCTCCCCAGGTTTCCCTGGTGGCCACTCTGGCCAACACCAGGGAAACTCTATGCCCCCCTCCCGGCCCCGGACCCCTTAAAGGGGCACGGGCTGGCTACGGTGCCCTTGCCAGGTGCAAGCCTGCCAGCACCCAGCTAGCAGACCCTGCACCTGGCACGGCACAGAGCCACCCACCCGATGCCCCCCAGCCCACCCCCTCTTGCCGGGACCAGGCTGGCGGCTCCCGGGAGCTTGCCCTGGACCGCAAGAGGCGGGCACCTTCCTGGGCTAGTGCGGACATCGTGGACCTCGTCCACGATCTCCGCACTAGGCACAGGAAAGTGGCCGTCTAGGGCAGGAGAGCTGCCAGCCTGGCCACCCAGGACCAGGTGTGCATGAAAATCAAGGGGGTCCACTGAGACCCCCGACACTGAGCCCTGAGCTTACAATGGCCGTTCTGGGTCAGACCAAAGGTCCATCTAGCCCAGTAGCCTGTCTGCCAACAGCGGCCAACCCTAGGGACCCTGGAGGGGATGGACCGAAGACAATGACCAAGCCATTTGTCTCATGCCATCCCTCTCCAGCCTTCCACAAACCTTGGGCAGGGACACCACTCCTACCCTCTGGCTAATAGCACTCCATGGACCCAACCTCCATGACTTGATCTCACTTCCCTTTAAACTCTGTTCTAGTTCTAGCCTTCACAGCCTCCTGCAGCAAGGAGTTCCACAGGTTAACTATTTGCTTTGTCAACAACAACAACTTTCTCTTACTAGTTTCAAGCCTGCTACCCATTCCTTTCCTTTGGTGTCCTCTAGTCCTTCTTTATGGGAACTCAGGAAGAACTTTTCTGAATGCACCCTCTCCACCCAACCCCTGCTTTTAGAGACCTCTATCCTGTCCCCCCTCCGTCTCCTCTTTTCTAAGCTGAACAGTCCCAGTCTCTGTAGCCTCTCTTCATCTGGGACCTGTTCCCAACCCCTGATCATGTTAGTTGCCCTCCCCTCTCCCAGCCTTTCTCTTCCCCTCTCCCACCTCCTTTTCCCAGTCTCCCCCAGTTTTTGTTCAATAAAGACAGAGTCAATGTTGGAAGAAACGTTATCTTTATTTTGTACATCAATAAGAAGGGGGGCTAAGGAAGGGTAAGTGGAAGGAGGTGAGGGAGGAATGGGGTATGAGCCCCCGATGGGGAGGACTGGGCTGGCTCTGCGGGCTTCTGGGGGTGGAAGTTCTCCTGCAGCCCCCCAATTGTCCCCTCTTCCCAGATTGCAGCCTGCGGCAAGTGCAGCTGGGCTGATGGCCGAGTGGTGTGATGTGCCCAGTGTGGGCACTCCGGGCACTCCAAGCCAGAACTTCTTTGCAAGCGGGGCACCTCTTAGAACTGTGTGTCCGGGGTGGGGGTCGGGACCCTTTAAGCGCAGCCCTCGGCTAGCCTGAGACAGCATCTCCATGCTCTAAGTCCTCCTTTTATGCCCTGCCGGCACTGCTTCCGGCCATCCTTAAGCCCTGTTCAGAGTCCACTCAATGTGGACTTGCTAGTTCGAACTAGCAAAACGCTAGTTCGAACTAGTTTTTAGTTCTAGACGCGTTAGTTCGAACTAGCTTAGTTCGAATTAACTAATTCGAACTAAGTTAGTTCGAACTAGCGCTGTAGTGTAGACGTACCCCCACAAAGATAATTCCTTGCCCAGAAATTCAGTCTCAAATTTAAGACACAACAGATGACTAAACTGATAACCAAAAGGCAAGTGATGGGAAAGGAGAACAAAGAAACAGTGGAAATGAGTGCCATTACATGAATTAGTACTCACTGTGGTTGGGTTAGTAAGAGGTTAAATCAAGTTCGATGTCCTTTGGTTAATATATTGACTTATATACTATACTCCGATATTTTACCAGTATAAAACAATTATACATTGAGGCTTGGGTGTACAAAATAAAGAAGATTTCAGCCCCATTCAACAATGCACAGAAGTGCTTTCCTGCATTAGTGCAAGAGGACTCAGCACATCTAAGGAGTGAGTCTTTGTTAAGTTTGCCAGAAAACAGTCCTCAATGATGGCTTAGGTTTCTAAAGCTTTTCAGCATGGTTTGGTTTTGCTTTTTTTGCTTTTTTGTTTTGTTTTACTTTTTCAAGCAAAATCAACTATTGGTTACTTGCAACATTAATGGGAATTCAGTAGTGAGTGGCTCATGTGTCAGCTGAAATCTTGACTCTTCAGTAGATTCCACCTTCTTGATAACTTGTCAACTCCGCAGCATAATGTGTCAAAAAACAAGGGAGCCTTAATTAGCCACGTCAACTGACTGATCAGAAACTAGTTAGGACACAAAGGAAAACTATGTTAATGCTAGTTTTAAAAAGAAAAAAAAATAATCTGAAAACCACGTGAGATGTTTCTGATTAAAAATAGGGTTAAAAGTAGGGAATAAATAATAATTTACTTCTGGCAATATGGAGGTTTATATGCACAGTATAGTATATTGTATGATGGTGTTTCTAATTCAGATCTATGACATCTTCTCAGCCATTCTCTTCTTAATGCAGTCATATAACCAGCTCTCCTTAGCCTTATTGGGAATTACACCTAATTGACACTTTAAAAGGTACATAACTCCATTAGACCAGTATTTCTTAAATGTTTTGAGACCACAGAACACCAAACAATATTTTTTTCTGCAGAAAACCGGTGAAAATTTTCTTCAAAAAAAAATTGTCAGACAAAAAAAGACAAAAACAAAGAAGAGGCCGCGGGCATACCTGTGAGTTGTTCATGGAACACCAGTGTTCCATGGAATATAGGTTAAGAAACATTGCCTTAGACAATATCTCTGAAGTTGTATTATCAGAAATATGTGCAACACAAACTTGAATATGTGAGCACAGCTTTTAGTCCCAGGATCCAATATTATGCCCTGATGCATCAAGTTACTATAGCACATACTCATTTTGAGAACCTGAGCATTGCTGTGGAATGACACACATTCTGAATGTTACAAGATAGATAATATCCTCTTTGAAGGCAAAATGAGAAGAGGAGGTTACTCACCTTGATAGTAACTGACATTCTTTGAGAGATCTCCCCATGGGTGTTCCACATTAGGTCGGTGCACTGCCACTGAGCCTCAGAGTGAAGATTTCATAGTAGTATCCTTGGGGCCATGCAGGCACACACCAGCAGTCACGCACTGTTAGGCTGCAGGCATCCCGTATGTGTGAGCCCACTTCCCACTCCTCAGTTCTTTCTCTACCCCGAAAACATGGCTTGAGAGGGACAGGATCCCGAAGAAGAGGGGAGGAAGGAAGGATTGTGGAGCACCTATGGGAACATTCATCTCAAAGAACGTCAGTTACTATCGAGGTGAGTAACCTCCTCTTCTTTGAGAGCGACGTCCCTGTGAGTGTTCCACATTAGGGGTACGTTTAGACTAAACCTCTCTGTCAACAGAGAGATATAGATTAGGTACGTCGAAATTGCTAATGAAGCATGGATTTAAATATCCTGCACTTCGTTAGCATAAACATGGCTGCCGCTTTTTTTGAAATGGAGGATTTTTTGTTTTTTTTTCTCGAAAAAACGGCAGTGTAGATGGAGATCTATTGAAAAATAAACCCTTTTTTGAAAGATCCTGTATTCCTCAAAAAATGAGGTTATGCTCTGACAATCGCCAGCACCTTTGAGAAGATCCTCAGGGCTGTAGAGAGTCCAAATGGAAGCACTTTGTATTGGTAGTGCTGAGAATATACAACGAAATTAAGAAAATGCCTGTGAGTTGGGTGGATGGTAATGTGAAAGAATGCATCCTGCAAGTCGAGGGACAAGAACCAATCATTCTGTTCCAATGCCAGTAATATGGTAGCAAGCATTACCATCTTGAATTTTTGTTTCTGAGTGAATGTATTGAGGGCTCAAAGGTCTAGAATTGGCCTCTAACTTTCCAACCTTTTTTCAGTCAAAAAGTAACGGGAGTAGAAGCCCTTGCCCCCAAATTGTGTGGGGACTGGTTCAATTGTCCCATGTGGAAAAGGTGTTCTACTTCTTGTTGAAGAAGGATCTCATGAGAGTGATCCCTGAAAAGGGACAGGGAAGGAGGGTGGAAAGGGGGTATGGACACAAAGGGAATAAAGTAGCCTTTTTCAATTATCAGAGGTTATACATTGCCAGTTGTTGAAGAAGGGCAACAATCGATGATGGAAGAGGTTTGCTTGTGTCGATAGCATTGGAATAGGTGAAAGGCTCTCCAGTTCCTTGACCTGATGATCAAATTTGCTTGTTAGACTGCTGTGACTGTTGGGAATTGGTAGAGGAAGGGTGACATCATTGGTTTCTGCCTCTGCCTCTGTTCTGTTGCTGCTGGTCTTGTCTATTGTAATATTGTGCATATGGAAGGTATCGAGATCTCAGGTAGGGCTGATACCTATATTGCCTTTTTCTAGGTGCTTGGCTGTGGATCCCCAAAGAATGAAGCATCACTCTGGAATCTTTCGTGGAGTGGAGATAGATTGGTGTTAGCTGCAAACAACTTCTGGCCGGTGAAAGGCAGATCTACTGTAGATTTAATCTCTCTGGAGAATGGAGTGGAGCTAAACCATGATGCCCTTCTCATTACTACTGCTGTTGCTGTAGAGCATGCAGCCATGTCAGCAGTGTCTAAGGCGGACTGTAATGCTGTTCTTGAAATCATGTGACCCTGTCAGCCGATGGTCAGGGCAGTGTGTGTGTGTGTGTGTGTGTGTGTGTGTGTGTGTGTGTGTGTGTGTGTGTGTGTGTGTGTGTGTTACACCTGAGTCTTCAACTGCTGGGACACAAGGCCCCATCACAGTGGGCAGTCTAGGAGAGACTGACGGGCGCCCCAAGGAGTTTAACGTCCCTGTCTTTGTCCGCTAGGATCGGTATTCCTTCGCGGAGGGCAGCCAACAGGCTGACAGACGCCCCAGAGTTTATAGGAAGAGCTTATTACATCTCAGATTTTAACTGCTAGGATACAGGATCCCTTCGAAGCGGGCAGCCTAGGGAAGACTGAGAGATGCCCCTACGGATCTGTCCAGTGGAAGTGACACGATCCAAATGCCCCAGCTCTTCCTATATCTGTCCCTTATGACCAGCTGAAGTTCTTTTAAATTGTGGTTGGTTCTGTTACAGCAACTGAAGGAGTCAGGTTAAAGCTTAAACAGTTACAGGTTTATTAAAGAAGCTTATAAATCATATGGTTACAATGGCTATTGCTCTATTTCTTAACTGCTAGCAAATATAGATCTTAAAAATGGTTACAAAGAAAATAAAGATAGAAAATAGAAATAATGGTACCAAGTGACAGCTTAATCTTTAAAGAGCTCTAAGTCTATGTGTACACTTAAGACAAAGGACACATACAGGTACAATTTTTACCCCCTTCTGTGCCTCTCGACTCCAGCGTATCAGGCCAGGGCAGGTCCCTCAATTCCTAGGAAAGACGAATATGAGGTGGGCGACCCCGTGGAACATCGGGAGGCCAATCACCTAATCCGACCAGCAGATAGATGGTAGATTGACGCTCAGAGTAAGTGTGCTGCTGGACCATCTTTATACCCATAGAGGCCCATATCTTCTTTCTTATATAAGATGCCAAATTGTGTTGGTCCGTCTTTGTGACGCCAGTTCTTACAAGGGAGTTTCAACTTAATTTATACTTGCAAGAGAGATAACTAAATTGTGAGTACTGGACATTTTTTACTGGGCGAGAGATTCCTCCTCCCACGGACGAGTGTGTTCGTATCAAAATAGGTGCCAGCCAAGGCAGTTCTCACAGCCTCTTGGTCAGCAATTGGCGTATCTTTGTTTACAGCCATCCAGGGTCACAGCAGCCTGCATATCCGGGCCTTCTGTCAAGGACCTTACTGCTCTGTGTGCCCTGTATGCTTCCAGGCAAGCAAAGATGGATGTTACACGGGTTGGGGAGGGGTTCCTGTCTGGCTACAGACCCTTAGGGTATGTCTACACTACCACCCTAGTTCGAACTAGGGTGGTAGTGTAGACATACCCTTTGATATCAGTGCTTTGTAGTGTTGCCTCATAGCCTCAGGAATGTGGGCAATGAAGTCATTCAGTTTGGTGTAATTTCCATAATTGTATTTGCTCAATAAAGCTGTGTAATTCAAAATGTGATATTGTAAAGTAGAAGATGTATATATTTTGCACCTGAATGCATCAAGCCTTTTGCTTTTGTGGTCCGATGGGGTAGACTGGTATTGTTGCTGCTTGGATTTTTGTTGTGCAGCTTCCACCACGAGAGAATTAGGTGCTGGGTGAGAAAAAAGAAAATTTGAACCCTTGGGTGGGATTTAATATTTCTTATCAGTTCTCTTACCTGTAGAAGAGATTTATGCTGTCCTTGCTGGTTCCATTATTGCTGGATTAATTGACAATGCTATCTTTGATGGTGTTACTGAGTGCAGTATGTCTGTTAGCTCGTGCTGATTTTCCACAACCTCCTGAAGAGGAATGTTTAATTCCTCAGCTACATGTTTAAAAAGGTCTTGGAAATGTGCAGCAACATCTGAAATTGTTGAAGCTGGGGATAGAGACCCTCCCTCCACCGGAAGGGGGTCCTTTGGCTCAGGAGAGGGTTACTGCCTCCTGTGAGAGTGGGTCCCCTTCTTGCATCTGTTTGAAGGGGGAATATTGCACTCTGTGTCGTTTCCAGAACTGCTGGTGTTTCTGATAATATTACTTTGTGTCCCAGTATTACCAGTAAGCATAAGACTCAAGTGGAGGTACCCAGGGATTGCCATAATATGAAGGCATGTTCCCAAATCTGGAAGTGTAAATACTCTGAGTTGTGTAAGGAGAATTCTCTGGTGAAAAACCCCTAGAGAAGTCCAAGAGGAGTAACGGTAGTTCGAACTAGGAAACCTAGTTCGAACTACCTAGTTCGTGCCCCGTTTAGCCGTGCTGCACGGGGTTCGAACGAGCGGGGTTTTAAAAATGGCGGCACCCCGCTTATGCAAATGAAGCCCAGGAAATTCAAATCCCGGGCTTCATTTGCAAGTGCGGTATGCCTTCATTACCCCGCTAGTTCGAACTAGGATTGTAGTGTAGACATACCCATAGATTGTATCAGTGCTGGACGGTGCTGCAGCTAATGAGGCAGGCAACTTGAAACCTCTCTCCTCAGAGCTCAATTTAGCTCATGCGCGCTGTTTGTCTCTACTGGAGGCTCCAGAGACACCAGTGACGTCACAGGTGCTGAGGCGTGATGCCACCACTGCTCTCGGCACAAGCCATGAGAGAGATGTCCGCTTCGGTGCTATAGCCCCTTGAGGTGCTGAGAAGGCTCGCTTTTTGGCAGGCTTTTTGGATCGCCACGGCTTGAGCTCCTCAGACTGCTGGCCCAGATCAGAGTCTGGTCTGTGCAAGTTTTCCAATAAAAATCACTTGAGGCGGAGGTCTCTATCTTTCCACACCTGTGATTTTAGCCTTGCACAATGAGGGCATTTCTGAGAGAAATGCTATTCTTTGAGGCAGTGGACGCATTGTGAGTGACCATCCAATATCGGAATTTGCTCTTTCCATGAGGTGCAGCACTTAAACCCAGGTGATCCAGGCATGTCTATGGAAGCAGTCAGAGACTGCAGGAAGAGTTTAACTGGGAGAAAAAGAAAAAAAGCCCTTATAGTAATCTAGATTTTTTTTAAACTAATGAAGTAATTAAGGGTATGTCTACACTAGCCCCCAGTTCGAACTAGGGAGGCTAATGTAGGCATTTGAAGTTGCAAATGAAGCCCAGGATTTAAATATCCCGCGCTTGATTTGCATCTTCCCAGCCGGTCGCCATTTTTTTTTTCGGAAATGTACAAGTCCGGACTAACTGCCCATGTCTACACGTGGCAGAGACCCAGTAGTTCAAAATAAAGCCCTAGTTCGAACTGGAATGGGATGGGAGTTATGGCAGCTTTCTAGAAATCCATGCTATAGACATTGCTTTTTGCTTGTAAGAAGCAAATTTTGGAGTTTCATTCTGATTTTGAACAAGCTTCCAAACTTTCTTCCTTTTCTCCTCATTAAGGCTCTGACTGATATTAATGATTGGATTTGCCAGTATCAATTCACAAGATGAGAAGTGAAGCTGAATTGCTTTTTCTGAGTGTTCTTGGGTAACAGGCAATCATTACTTTTGGAGACTGCATCTCACTTACATAAATCAACACAGAAATGGTTTGTTCACTCCTTCTTGGGGAAGAATACATGACTCACTTTTCTTATTACCAATGCCTCTTAGGGACCAGCGTTAGTGATTGAAATTCCCAAACTATTTCCAGATTTAAAATGTGCAGCATTGGTAAAACACTGGTTTTACTTGGTGCCTTAATTTCTAATACAATCTATCTATCTACTAGATAGGCTATTGTCTTATTGAGGTGCCACTCTTCCGTTTGGATGTATTTCCTAACTTTACCATTATTGTTACCTTATTGCAAGATCTTTGAGTACCAGACTGTAGAACTGGTTTAGACAAAAATAATAGAAATAATACCTTCGCGCTGCATCATTAACCAATATGGAACTACATCAGTTTACACTAGCTCAGGATCTGGCCCTGTGCTGAATATGGTAACCTGAATGACAAACATTGTGGGGCAGAGAGGCTGCCACCACCATCACCAATATGCACACCTGTGTTCCTCAACTATTAATTTACTGAAGATGGCTAGAGCTGGATTATTGGATTTTATTAGGAAAGAAACCACATATACTAATATTCACACTGAGCTTCCAACTTGGCTCTCATGATCAAATGAAAGCAATTAAATTTTATTAATAAATATTATATTTCATAGCAACTGTATGGTAGCCTCTGTCTAATGAATACTAATGCAACCTTTAAAACTCATTTACTAAATACATACAATTAAAGGGCAATGAAAATCTATGCTTACAGAGAACATAAAGGCATGACTGAAATACTGGATTTGTTTTGGTTTACAATTATTGTGATAAACAATCAATTGCTACCTGTTCATAACACAAGGGCTCTTTGTGTCTTTGGGTGTTGTTACTAATGCAAGCTGAATGTTTTAGAAGGAGCAAATGTTTTAATACAAAATTATATTTTAATGCAAAATGCAAGGGGAAACTCTAAAACAGCATGAAAACTGAGAAGTAATCCATTATGATTGAGTGATTTATTCATGTTCTTTTCCATCAGCGTACACTGTTATGATGTCAACAGGATGTGCATGGATTTCTTATTTATTAGCAGGTGCTCTACAGCTGGATTAAATTTCAATATGACTAACAATTGTACGGCCAAATGAAAGTGAGGTTTAGTGAAATTACTCTAGATTTATTCCACTCGGTGGACAAAATTTGGCTCATCTCATTTACTTTAGAAAGAGGTCCCATGAATTGCTGTTGTTTGGATTAAATACTGTACAATGCCCCCTGCCCACTCCTTATTGTTTAATGCACAGGCCTGGGCGTTACATGGAAAATGACAACAATGATAAAATTGAACTTAACTCTATTATTTGGGCCCTTGAAAATAATCATTACATTAAAATGAGGCCGTGGAGGGACTCAAAGAAGAAGTCAATTAATAAGTAAAGGCAAATCACCATGGGCTCTGATCTCCTTGGTGTTAACAAGGTTGGGCCTAGTCAGATATGCGGCTGAAGGAGTTTTGTGGCAAAACTAGGCATTGTGTGAAGTGGTACTAGTGATTCAATAGATGGCATTCTTCCCTTGGAATCACTGCTGAATCAATACTCTGGTATGGTGTTACAAAGCGGATGCTGCGCTGCAGTGTGTGTCCTATCAGACTAGATGGGAAACTGGGATTATTCAGACTGCATAGAGTCACTGAAATCTCATATCAGATTCTGTACACAAGGGGGGTCCTCTGTTGCTGCATTTGCTAAAATCCAAATGATTTTTGCTTTCTGACTACCTCAGAATCAACGCTCCCTCTAATCTTCTCCATCCACATGGAGATTTTTTCTGTCTATGTGCAGAATAAAATTTTATGTGCACCAAGGCATATGTGAATGGGCACCTCCAATAGAAATGTTAAATCTAGACATGGGTGCTCTGCTAATCATCTAGGTGGCATTTGAATTTCTCCTGAGTGGCCACACAAGTACATAGCTTAAAGGGAACACTGCTCAGAATCCGTGGCAGACTACTCTTCCCTCTCTTGACTATTGCAGAATGCCTACTGTGTGCTGTTTAACGGTTCCTGTGTAAAGCAAGGTGTGTGCATGTGCACTATGTCTTGCATAGCCCTTTTGAAACTTTTAGAACAAGAGAAAGCAGAAGCATATTTAAGATGGTGTTTTTAGATATTAGTAAATTGCTTTAGATACAGAATTTACTTTATTAAACCTGTTTTCCAGAATTCAATTTATCCATCAGTAATAGTATTAAAATTATCTTAGAGATATCTGCAGTAATTAAAATTATCTTAGAGATATCTGCAGTAATTATCTTAGAGATATCCAGAAATATTATGGATCTCTGAATTTATAATCCAAATCCTGAGATGGAGGGCGTAAGAAACAGCATGATGATTTATTCTCCATAATAGTTCTGCTTATTAAAATACACCAGTCTATGCCTTCCACAACGCCATCCAAACTATCCGCAACTGCATTCCAAGCAATGAAGGGAAATCTTTTCTAGTTTGTAATAACTTTAAGTCATAAAGGGGTTGGCTGTTTAAATGGCTATATTAAAAAAGACATGAACTAATGGTCCCTCTTTTCTAAGTAGTCACTGACCTGGACACAAAGAATAAGAAAGACACAAGAGTATGTGGTTAAAAGCAGAGACTGTGATTTAATTAATTTTAACAAAAGAATGAAAAGCAGCCAAAAAGGACTCCAACCACCACCTATTAGGAATTATTTTAAGGCAGATACAAAGCTGGCCACTTAAAAATAGAGGCTGTGTCCAGACTCAGGGGTTTTTTCGGGAAAAGTAGCCTTTTCCCGAAAAAACTTCCCCTGCGTCCAGACTCAAGCCACGTTCTTTCGAAATAATTTCGAAAGAACGCGGCTTTTCTTTCGATGGCGGTAAACCTCGTTTCACGAGGAAGAACGCCTTCTGTCGAAAGTTCCTCTTTCGAAAGAAGGCGTTCTTCAATGTAAATAGGGCTTCCTCGAAAGAGAGCATCCAGACTCGCTGGGTGCTCTCTTTCGAAAAAGCGGATTGCTCTTTCGAAAGATCCGCCTGCAGTCTAGACGCGATCTTTCGAAAGAGGCTCTTTCGAAAGATGCTTTCGAAAGAGCCTCTTTCGAAAGAAGCCTGCAGTCTAGACATAGCCAGAGAGAGGAGATGAATAGCCCTTAGTCACTGATGCCACTACGGACCCACACCACTCCATTAGCCCTAAAGGGATTTAACTTCAACAGAGAAAATCCATTCCATCTTTATTTCACATAACATTAGAAGATGATGGGGTGCATGGTATTGAAAGATAAACTCCTCCCCAGCTGTCCTCTGGCACCTGCGGGCCCTGTATTTTCCTACTGTTCTCATAAGATTAGGACCCCCAGTGAGAAGAGATGGGAGTCAGCTCTGTATCTCCTAGAAAACCCCCAATGATGTCCATCTTCCTGACTGTCCCAGTCAAAGCAAGGTGAGCACTGATGAAATTAACGAAGAGAAAGTTAACCTTAAATCTGTCCCATTCAAATGGCTAAACATTTTCTAAACTTCTTTGTTGGCATTTATAAATATCTGGAATCATATTTGGTCTCTGTGTCAAGCTCCCCAGACACATAGGTACTATTTAAATGCTAAGTATTTTTCAGTAGAAACTGCAGCATTTCATGACACGTCACAATTCTTGGGGATGTTAATTTCTATTTACATAGATCTGGAAGTGAAAAAGGCAACTGAGAACCTTCCCTTATCAATGGATCCTGTAGTTGTTAAACACTTTATTGACTACACAATTAGCCAATTATCTGCCTCTTAACTTTCTTAACCAGAAACAGACTTTTGCATTCTAAGCACCTTTTGTCCAAAAAAATCTCAAGGCTTTTCACCCACTCAAATTAAGTAAGCCACTGTGAGGCAGTTAAGATTTATTATACTCATGTTATAGATAAGGAAACTGAAAAACAGAAAAGTTCAATGACTTCTTCAAGGCCTCACAGTAAGTCAGTGACAGAGCCAGCTGACAGAAATAGAACATAGTAGTCATGGTTCCTAATCCTTTATTGTTATTAAATAACTCTCTTTCCCATAATTTTCCTGATTTTCATCTTCTTTTTGTTACACTAAATCTAAGGTGCAAAAGCTGTGGTCCACTGGTTGCTGGTAGTTCATGTAGAATTTGCTGGTAGTGACTGCAGAGAGGTGGGCTAGCAGATCACATAGTGTCAGGAGTAGGATATAAGTGGCCTTGCCTAGTGGTCAGAGTAGGTATGGTTATTTTGAATGGTTAAAGCCAGACTTTTAAAACCACACCTAGAAACCATGCCTCCATAAGAATCTAGTGCATAAGCCACCCAAAAAGTCTCTCAATTGCTTGGACAATTTCCTGTGCCTCCTGGCTTACATTATCTGGTCCAGACAATTGTAGGGCTTGTAATCACTCCCAGTGAGTATCTTCATGGGAGTTCTCAAAGTGCCTCACTTCTAGTTGTGAGTGAGCTGCCTGTGAGTCTAAGTGCCCTGGTTTGAGATTAGTGGACTCTTACACATGGTCCTGAGTGTGTCTCATCTCTACCTGCTAAACTACTTTAAAAGAGAGTTATCTTCTTCACTACATGGCTGTGTCGAGACTGGCAAGTTTTTCCGCAAAATCATCTGCTTTTGCGGAAAAACTTGCCAGCTGTCTACACTGGCTGCTTGAATTTCCGCAAAAGCACTGATGATCTCATGTAAGATTGTCAGTGTTTTTGTGGAAATACTATGCTGCTCCCGTTCGGGCAAAAGTCTTTTTCTGAAAAACTTTTGTGCAAAAGGGCCAGTGTAGACAGCAGAGATTTGTTTTCCGCAAAAAAGCCCCAATCGCGAAAATGGCGATCAGGGCTTTTTTGCGGAAAAGCGCGTCTAGATTGGCCACGGACGCTTTTCCGCAAAAAGTGCTTTTGCGGAAAAGCGGACATGCCAATCTAGACGTGCTTTTCCGAAAATGCTTTTAATGGAAAACTTTTCCGTTAAAAGCATTTCCGGAAAATCATGCCAGTGAAGACGTAGCCTATGTGATTATGAAAATAGTTAAGATTGTATTTGTCAGGATAGTTCATAGTACCAACCCAAAACAATTTTACTTCCATTCAAATATTTTTGGAATTTTCCATTCCTTGCCTTATTTCCTCTCTGATAACAAGCAGGGACCGCTTACAATGTGCTTTTGAAGTGTCTATTATTTCTGTGCAATTTTCTAGCTGAGAGTCTCTGCCCATTTGATCCAACTGAGGTGCTCATTACTGTCACAGATTTCCCAGCCTCAATTCTCACAGCTACATTCTCAGTTTCAGGGGATGGACACACTGAAATCTTGTCCTTGGACACTTTCTCAGATGGTCTTTATGGATAATTTTGGAGTTTGTCCATTATTCTAACAAGTGCATTATAAAACTGCAAATGCACATACACTTGGGTTCATGCTGAAATCATTTCTATGAGCCTTTGAGTTACAGGGTTTATCAGGTGTCATTTCTGACACTTTTGTGTATGCAGATGGTAGTCCAGTTAAAGCTCCTGCTCGTGTATTCACCGGCAAAGTGTAGGCACCCATGTGCATGTGCACAGAGGCACTTCTGAAAATGGACTTCATAGTCTGAATGCTCATGGTCCAGGCCCATGCTTGAGTACAGAAGAGTCAGTGGTTACTTCATACTTTCTCCCTCCCGTGTTGCTACAGGATAAATTCATTCCCGGCTGTTAAATAGGGGTGATAATCTATACTTAACTGAAGGGAAATGAAATACTTATTTTCCTCATTTGGTCTTTCTTCATATTGCTGAGACGCTACTGCATGTTCTGCATAAATGAACAGTATTTTTCACTTCAGCTAGATAACATGCCTTTGTAAGAGTGACACAAAGGCATAAACCTGCTATCTTTCACCCTGATGTAGGCTCATTTTGTGCATGTATGAAACAAGTCACATCACCAGGTCATTTCCATAGCAACATTTCCAGTGTTAGAATTATGAAGGTTTATGCAAGTTCTTAAGTGGTTCTGACACTAATGATATAATTAACTGTGTTAAAAGTCATGTCTGGTAGATCTATTTTGTTTCCAGGGTGACTAAAAAACAATAAATAATGTCCAGCACTGTTTCCATAGACTTACTGTCCATAATCAAAGCAAGTTATAGGACTTTGGGTTTTTATAGTTAAACTACAGTGCATGTGAATGTCAGAAGTATTTTGATTGACTCTCAGTTCAGCAAAGCTAAAATTGCCAACTCGTGATAAAAAGGAGATGGGGTAATTTAATGAGAAATATAGAAAGAGAAATGATTATGAATCTGATCAGAGTAGTTTGAGTTTGCTGGAAACTGAGAATATTTGAAGACATTTAGTTACAAATCAGTCACATTTCAGAGCTCCAGATAGTGTATACTGAAGCCTTCATCATCTCTCCCCAGGTCTTTATGCCCCAGTCCTTCAGTGCTGTAAATTGACTGACACCAGTTCTGGAGCTGGCCAATGATCTTTGGCTTTACTCAGATATTTTGTCTCTGAGGATGATTGTATAATATTTTGTCAATGGACAGTTGCCAACACCAGAATTCACATGTGCCACTGCATATAATATTTCATTGTAACCACCAAAATACTGCCAGGAAAGAGTCATGCAAATCTATGATTAAAAGCTTCATGCTTTGGAAAGCCATCCCACTGCTACTCTGGTCAAAAGCAACTGTGAATCGATGCTGGGAATCAGTAAGGTAATTGAAAGATTCAATTATAGTAGTAGCCTATTGCAGCAAATCCAGGCAGGTGTTACTGTTGAGCACTTGCAACTTCCACTGAAGAATGGGAGTTGGTCTTTTACTTATACAGTTTTTTTGATTGCAAACATATTGCCAAATGGTATGAAATTAGAGCAATTTAAGGATTTATTTTGTTATGAACTGAGGAACCAAACATTTCTCATTCCTGGGGTAATGTCATTTGTCTTGCATTTATCACAATTACAGAGGGAGCGATTTGCTATTTTGCGGAGCAGGTAGGGTAAAATTCACTCCTGTTTATTGGGCTTGCCTGTATCTTAGGTCCCACCAAAGCCTTATTTTCTTAAATGAAGTGGTGCATATGACTTATATGGGCTGTCTGCACAGTTACAAATTTTATATATCACAGCAAAAGAGAGAGAAATACGGCTTGCTTTGTCATGACCCTTTTCCCGTTTCTTGCTATGGATTGAGATGTGGATGCTGTGGTGGGTTCTAAGACAGTCAGATGAGGTGCTAGCTCATGCCAAAGCACTGGATCAATTCAT
This sequence comes from Pelodiscus sinensis, assembly GCF_049634645.1. Lineage (NCBI taxonomy): Eukaryota > Metazoa > Chordata > Testudines > Trionychidae > Pelodiscus > Pelodiscus sinensis. Next base: position 17,726,248 of record NC_134723.1, read on the forward strand.
TAGTGTATTAGTTTAGATCAAATGTCAAATATATAAAAGTGTATTTTGTATTTAAAACTTCATGAAATTTAATGCAATTTTACTTGCATCATTTTAACTTGTCTGTGTCTTGTTACAATGTAGTAGCAATCATTTATCCCTGTAACTAAATAATCCATCAAATGGGCCATCAAACAGAAAAAAGCCTTGTGAAATGCAAATAAAGAACTTTATCAGAAAAGTGCTAATTTCAAAACAAGCGGTCACTGTGTGTAATGCAAAATGCATCCCTCACTCTCCATCCATGTGGGTAGTGACACTGTCAGCATGTTTTTTATGAGAACAAGCTATAGGAATGGAGACAAGGAAAGATCCTGCATCTCTGGACTGTTTGGATTCTAACAGATAAACAAGAAGGTGGAGATACCCAGAGTTATTCTCAGCAGCCCAGATAAACTTGCATAAGAGCAGCCATACTGATTTAGACCAAAGCCCATATGCTGCCTTACAACAGTGGCCAGTGCACCACTAATGGACTTTTAGATCAGCCCTTATAGTTTATCAACATTGATAGGGCCCTATGGAAAATGTTAAAGCCTCATTTCTATAGAAACCTATTATTTTACAATATTTCTAATGGGTCTTTCTGTAAAGAAGGTGATGAAATCAACAGGGTTCCTTAAAGATGAAATACGCTTCCATAGTAATTACTCTAAAAAACTACAGAAAATGTATAGACAATATATGGGGGTTTTGCAGCATGCTATAGAAATCTACAAAAAGGATATCTATAACAGGACACTCTTTTTTAAATTGAATAGACTTGTTCAAAAACCAAACCAAACCTCATCCTTTTGTTAGAAAAACTCATTAAGAATTTAATAGAAAATAATAGCATACCAGTACATCTACACCGTAAGTAGAAGCTGAATTTCCATCAGGGGTAGACAGAGGCACAGGAGTGTGTTAAAAATAGCAGAGTAGGTGGAGACAGGACAAGTATCAGCTTAAGGTAGTCACCTGTATACCCAAGGGGGCTGGGTAGATTTGTACGCAGGCATTACCCGGGTATGCTGATGTCATCAGCTCATTAGCTTGAGCAGAATTAGGTGGGGATTACACTCTGCATTTAGATTGATGTAGCTACATTGCTCAGGGATGTAAAAAATTCACACCTGAAGGGAGTAGCTGTTATAACCCAACCCCTGTTGAAGACATAACTTGGGTTGACAGGAGAATGCTTCCTTTGATCTAGCAACCACTGCTTGGAAAGGTGGGTTTCTTATTGCAATGGAAAACCCCTTCTGTCACAATTCATTGTACTATATACTACACTATAGTGCTGCAGTAGCATAGCTACAATGATGCTACAGCAATTGTAGTGTAGACACACCCTTAGTATGTATCTGGTTTCCCACACTAGGAAGTGTGCTCCAAACTGCAGCGCTGGCATTCACTACATGGGAGGCTAAGTTTAGCTCAGCCACTTGGCTACATAAATTAATGCTGTCCAGTTAATTTCAGTTCTCTCAATTCCTCTTCCCACTTCATCAGTTCAGTAAACAAATTGTCATAAGTGCTCAAATCAGATGATTTCCAGAGATGTGTTTCAGTAATCACTATCAAGTCATGCCCATGTTATTTACAGACCACTGATGAAAGTTAGTGATGATCTGATTCAAGTCAGGGTGGGCTTGAACAAATAACTGAGAAGACTCTTTTTAAAAAGGTGGGAGGGGATTGATGAGGAGACAATGGCTACATCTAGACTGGCATGATTTTCCGCAAATGCTTTTAATGGAAAAGTTTTTCCGTTAAAAGCATTTGTGGAAAAAAGCGTCTAGATTGGCACGGACGCTTTTGGGCCAAAGCACTTTTTGCGGAAAAGCGTCCGTGCCAATCTAGACGCAGTTTTGCACAAGAAAGCCCCCATCACCATTTTCGCCATCAGGGCTTTTTTGCGCAAAACAGTTTTCAGCTGTCTACACTGGCCCCTTTGCGCAAAAGCATTTCCGGAAAAGGGCTTTTGCCCGAATGGGAGCAGCATAGCATTTCCACAAGAACACTGATAATCTTACATGAGATCATCAGTGTTCTTGCGGAAATTCAAGAGGCCAGTGTAGACAGCTGGCAAGTTTTTCCACAAAAGCAGCTGCTTTTGCGGAAAAACTTGCCAATCTAGATGCAGCCCATATGGTTTTTTTAAATAAAAGCAGTTTCAAAATCTCCATATTATAGCTCAATGGTAGAACCACACAAAGATTCTACATTAAATAAGACTGAAATAGAGCCTCATCCAAAGCCCATTAAAGATGATAGAAAGTCGTAATGACTTCCTAAAGACTTCCAAGGGATTTGGATCAGGACAGGAGTCCAGTCTAATTAAGATGCAGCCCTAAATAATGTGGATGTTTAAATGTACACATACCAGAGGTTGTGTGTTGTTCTCGTGTGTATTCTTTGAAGAGATTTTTATTGAGCACTAACTTTAATTAAAGATGAATCTTTAATTCCTGGAGGCACCAGGACAATCCTAAACGTTCGTGGATAGTATTTGTCATGTATCTTATAACAATCAAACATTGATCGTGAACATTAATATCCTGCATTGTATCTATTTGTATGCTGAACATTTCTGCATCTCTAATTTCATCACCTAGCATTTTCTTTAAGGCGAGTGTGATGGAATCAATAACTGCATTTGCAGTTGTTTTGGACAACAATGTCTGCAGATTTCCTTGCCCCTTTTTATTCACATTTGTGTCATGATGTTGTTTGCTTTTTTCTACTACCTCATAAATATGTACTTTTAATATCGGATCAAATTTACTAATAAGTAAAAGTAACTCCAGGAAGTTACCGTGATCAACATTTTAAGTGCTACATGGTCCTGCATTTTGCTTGCACTTCCTCTGTAGCTGAGCCCTCACTTTCCAATTAGATTTATCGTTTTAATTATCCTTTGCACAATTTGACAATTTTGTTGTAAGTTCTCAAGTTTCTTTCTTGTAAGTAAACTTAACATATCTCTTTTGTTAGTTTTTAAAATATATGCTTCAGTAGAATTTGCATGAAGTGCAGACATTTCGTGTTCTAAGATTCTTTGGTAAATGTGTTTAGTGTGCTTTACATTGAATCCAATGATAAATGTAGAATTATCCAAATCATTGCTAGATGCAAGGCAAAAAAAGCAAAATAAATTTTCTATTTCAGTATACGTCAACCTATGATGATGTAAACCATCTTGTCAAAAATAAATCTTTTTGTAATTTAATTTTTCATTAAAATTGGGTTGTTTTGGATGAAACTTGAGAAAATTATTTAGATTTTCTTGGTTTGGTCATAAGAAATAAATACTTTTGGATTTATTATCCCCATATACATCTGAGGAAGAGGTCTACAGTGCAACAGAAACAAATCATTAGGGTCACCAGTAAAGGATTGTAAATTCAACAATTGTTTGGGTTAGGATTATCAGGAGATTGTGAAGTTGATGGAATGGCAGGAATAACTTTGAGAGTAGAGTTTGAATTCTTATGTATCAGTGATGCTGATGACGGCAACGTAGAACGTGAAGATTGTGCAGATATAGTTGTAGAACTGAATGTTTGTGTTTCATCAAACTGAAAAGTACCAGTGCCAACGATGTGTGTAGCAACATTTACATTCAGTGATGGCGACAGGGAAGACTGGCTGGTCACAATGGAAGAATCATCTGATTGAGAAGTGGTCTTCGAAAATATGTCCGTTAATTTCTGACATTTTTTCACTTTGGCTTGTAAGATCACATGTTTCTTCTCTTTTAACTTCTCACAAACACCTTTCACTTTACTTTTTGACATATTTTAAATTATTTTTGTTGTACTTATCTTATATACTGCTACAATTCTTCCTGTAAATAATACCAGGTCGACGGGAATGGCAGTGAAGCTTGCGGTGGCTGCAAAGGACATCGACAGATCCACAACCGGAATCGGAACAACTTACAAGAACCAATTGATATTGTCAACATCAACAGTGTGCAGTGACGTTATACACTGGGCCACGCCGCAAGACTTGTGGTCACACACTGGGCCACACCGCAAGAATGTACGGACAGCAACAACTGCAATATGCATATACCTTGGCACTTACTCATCCAGCCGCTGCATACGAAGCTTTACAGTGGATATTATGGTTATGGTGACCATATTTTCTGAACCAAAATTAGGGATACCCCCTCGCCCCTTGTTAACCATGTCCCTGACCCCCATTAGCCACACCCCTGACCCCTGTTAACCATGCCCCTGACACCCATTAGCCACACCCCCTGACTCCCATTAGCCACGCCTCTGGAGGTAACACTCTCGGGGTCAAGATGGACACATGACCAGAAGTAAAAGGTCTCATGTGACCCCCCCCAAGGACTTTTCCCACCATCCTCCTACCAATAAGGATGAGTTTGGCCCCCACCAAATCCCCCTCATGCAATTATCCTGCAATTGCATTAACCCAATGTGTGTCACATTAACTCAGGGGCAGAGGAGTGGAGAGGCTGGGGGAAGTGTTCCCTCTAAGAGTTTCCTCCCATGAGCAGAATTAATTTTGTGTTGTGCACCAGTACTGAGTTCATGTGGTTTGTTTGAATGTGCCACTGTGGCACCCAACTTATTAATAAATATCTTATAATCCTCTACCTTTTCCCTCTGCTGCCATGTCTCCTCCTCTTGCTCCATCAGCTCCCCTAGTGCCTGCTGCCCCCCAACCCCTCACCCTCCTCTGCTGTCCTGACTCCTGCCCTTTTCACTGCCCTCAGCCCTCTTGGAACCTGTCCCCCTGCACCAGCCCTTCTATCCCCCCTGTACCCACTCCTCCAGTAGCCCCACTCTGACCATGTGTAGCTACCCCTCCTCATCCCCTCTCCTAACACTTCCCTCTACACACACACCTGCCCTGCCCCTCTCCTCTGGTGCTGGTCCCTCCCCTGAAGGTGTCTGCCCTTCTGCTTCACCCCTGAATCCCCTGGCACCTGCACCTTCCCTTACCCCTGTACGCTCCTGGTGTCTTCCCCTTCCCTCACTGCCCCTGCTCCCCTTGCCCTCTTTTTTTCTGATGCCCACCCCCTCACCATCCTCTGCTCCCATTCCCCTCATGCCCCTCTGAGCCCTCACACATGACTTGCTCCATCCCCACATTCCTCATGCCCACCCCTTCTTTCAAGCCTTCTCCCAGCACCTCCCCCTCCCCCTCTTGCCTCCAATGCCCTTACCCTCTCCTCTCCCAGCATCCCTCTGTCCCTTCCTCCCTCTCTCTGACACCTCTGACACTTCCCCTCCTGCCCTTTTCCTCATTGTCTCCACTTGGCCCCCTGGAATTTGTCTCTCCTTCATCCTGTCTCTTGGAGCCTTCCCCTTTCTTCTTCTGCACTGCCCCCTCCCCTCAGCACAAGCCCCTCTCACCCCTCTTCCCCCTAATTTTCCCCCTTTACCTCCCCCACCTTCTGCCTTCCAGTTTGCAGAGCTGGAGTCTGTGATTGGGCCCCAGAAGTCCCCACAGCCCTGGCCCCAGCTGCTTCTGGGGCTCCAGACCACTTGCCAGGCCTGGAACTGGGCCGCACGGTGCTAATTTTACTGAAGTCCCCACACTAGCTTTGGCTCCCATTATCAGGAACACGGGGCGGGAGGAAGCCCCCACTGCCCCAGACCTGCCATGCGGAGCATGGCTGTGTAAGCAGGTCCGTGCACTGCCGCTTCCCCTGTGGAGTGGGAACGGGGGAGAGGGAGGAGGAGAAAGGGCCATGCACAGAGCGCACTGGCAGAGCCCGAAAATACCCCACTATGCAGCACTCCAGCTGGGCTCTGCTCTGTCTCTGCCAGAACTCCAGCAGCAGCTCCCAGGAGCAGCTTGCTGGATTTATCCCCCTCCTCCTCCAGCAACCAACCATTCGGATGACAGCCCACCAGGAAATTCCTGGTATCACCCCTGCTCTCTTGCAAACAGTGCGACTCCTCCACCTTTTCTCCCCTGGCTGTCCTTTCTGAAGTTTATACCCTTCCATAACAGTGCTCCAGTCATGTGAGATGTCCCACCACATCGCTGTTATTCCAATCAAATCATAGTTCTTTGACTGTGTCAGGACTTCCAATTCTTCCTGCTTGTTTCTCAGGCTTGTTGCATTTGTGTACAGAGACCTTAGATAACTAGCTGAAGTACTTTGCTGAATACAGACCTTGTAGTGGGATTTTTCAAATGTGCGTAAGCAGGATAGGCCTCATTCTTCTTTTGATTTCTTATTCTATTATACTGATTAGAAGTCCCTATATACCATTGCAAATCTATCCTTTAGCATGTATTCATATCTCTCCTAACAAGGACATAACCCATTTGTAGAAGCTAAACCTTCCCAACTTTTGGGAGATGACTGCATCAGCATAAGGAATATGCCTTTTATGCACATTGTTCAATAACAGGAAAATTAGTTGAAATTCATTTTATGTCTTTACACAAGCAGGAAACATATTTCTATTCAGTACTGTATGTCAATTTGACTAAAATCCAGTACATGTCTGAAAGAAGTACCAAATTCCCTTCATAACACTGTAATGAGATCCAACTGTGAAAGTGATGTATTAGTAATCAGCCTTACTTTTTCTAACAAAATATTATTACTTCTGTAGTTTAACCCAAATTTATCATTAACTAATAGAGTGCTTTGGAAATCAAAATCACAGTGAAAGCCAGAACATCCGTGGGCTGGGTTTGAATTCTGGTATTTAATATTATTCCCAAAACACACAAATTATATTGTTTGTGATATAATTCCCTACAGTACAATAGTGGTCACACTTTAATAATAATGCATCATCTTTGAATATCTATTGGATGCAGCTGAACTGGTGGTAGCAATGAAGGGAATTTTGGGGCAAAAAAGCCTTGTTCAGGCAAGAGGAATGAGATCAAAACAACTATAGCTCCTCTTAATGCAATGTGATTTCATGCCCAGCATAACAGGTCTGTGATGGATCAACTAGTTGATAAAACACATTTTTGATTTGATTTAAAAACACTTCTAGATATTTAGGTATTTCAAAACTGACTTGTCATTACTATTGACTGCTGGCCTGTTTCAGGCTCACTTTTCTCTAGAATCTGCAAGTATGGCAAATTGTCTTCTGCTAGGAAAGAAATAAGAATTGTGTGAAAGACCTGACAGTAGATGTGAAAATAAAGGAGTGATCATTTTGTATAGTGGGAATGTAATGTTCTTATTAGTCACTGCAGCACTGAAAATCTTCCATGTGCCCAACAGATTAAGAAGGCTGTTCCATATACCAGTGTTTCTTAAACTGAGGAACACCAAACAATAAAATTTTTTTATGAAGAACACCAAGGATTTTTTGTTGAACAGAAAAAAAAAAGAAAAAAAAAGTGAGGAAGAAAAAGGGGAAAAAGAGTTGGGGGAAAGTTATTGAGCATTAAAAAAAAAAGGTCACCTGCCCCTTTAAGGGAGGCCATTTTGAATTCTGTTGTTCTCCGTGGCACACCTCTGACTGCCACGGAGCACAGTTTAATAAACACTGCCCTACTCTGTACTTCTGGACATTTTACTTCCTTCATAGGATTTTCAAAGTCATATATCCACATGTGATAGTCCCTTCTGTATAAATAGCTTCTCTTTTTTTTTTAAAAAAAAAGGTGGGGAAATAATGGATTTAAGGTAACTGAAAGAAGCATGGATCCATGCTGTAAAACTTGCTTAGGACCTTTGACAGTTCTATCTGACTGAAATCCACATGACAGATGGCAATCTCTTGCAATATCCTGAACAAACCTAAATGAAGCAAATGTTATATATGTTAAAGTAAGTCAAAATATTTATCTCCTAATGTGGGATTGTAGAGAAGTTCTTTGGGAGAAGGACAGGATTCATGTAATATCTGGGAATTACTGTGAACTTCAGAAAGTTGTGTTCAACAATGTAATAGGCACAAATGTCCTCTGCTATGGAACAAGGGAACAATAGTGAACCATGCTCCACTGAGGTAGAGGATTCCTTCCCAGCACTGCTCCTGGGGCAGCGTGCATGCCCAACGTGCCTTAGGCAGAGATAAAAATCAAAACTAGCCTTCATCCTTTGTGTCTCTAATCTTAGTGAGAACATCCTCTTTTCATAACTTAAATTAAAGTAAGGGTTTTTTCGGCGGGGACTGAAAACCATACAGAAACCCATCTGGGGATGCATAAAACCATACAGAAAGAGACAGAATCATCAGGCAGGTGAAAGGGGCTGGCTGGGGGTGACCCCCATCTAGGAATGCCACAGCCCTGGGTCTCCCACGCCCTAGGAACTCTTTTGGGGGGGATTAGCTCCCCCCTTTTGTATGGAAACATTGCTGGCTTCGTCAGGGAGCAAGGGGAAAGTGCACAGTTGCTCCATTCCTCAGTCTGGCTGGGGAGCACAGGGGGCAGACAAACCTGGACCTGACCCAGCCAAAGGACATGAACCCCTCCCCTGCCTGTGCTCGATGGAGTGCTGCTGCAGTGAGAGAAGGCTGGGGTAGGGAAGCCTGCATTTTGAATCTCTCATCCTCAGACCCACCTCAGTGCAACGATTTAAATGAAAAATAAAAAATTATTCAAGTTAAGGACCCAAGCAGTTAATCCTCTGGTTTTAAAATATATCATCTTTGGAAACAAGAGGATTCCACCTGAGCTATGTACTTTGTTTTAGAGAGGAAATCTCTCCATGCAAGAGACATCCAGAAAGGTCATTTACTGCTGTCAGCTTGATTAACTATAGCTGCAAATGTGAGACATCCCTCCTTACAAACCACATAGCTGTGGGTTAACAAGTTTTGGCACATTCTAAGTATGGAAAAAGCTAAGCATTTCTAAGTGAGACAAAACACTAATATTCTATCATCATCACTATCATCAAAGAGTATCCTGAAGGCGTGTTGCATCTGCAGACTGAGCATTGCCTGGATTGATCTCTAGCTAGGTTCTTTACAAGGTCTGGGTAGGTATTCAGTTTATGTTCATCACTGGTAATCTTATGGCACCACTCAAGCTTTTGGCATTTGTTTGATCACCAGCCACATAATGCAATAGCTTTCTTTGATAACAGCATTTTGCAATTCATTGCTCTTCTATCCTAAAGTGTCCTTACCAAGAAAGCTGACAAAATTGAACCAGAGCTGATCCATGCAGTTGGTGGGTTTAACTATAAATATCCTCAGTGCTGAACTTGTTCTATATAATGGTTCTCAGGGTACTCAGGATGGAGAGTGATCTTGTTACGCCCTGCCTCCTACATCAGGGAGACTTGCTTATGCTTAGCAAGGTGTCAGCTTGATGACAGCCTGCTAACCACCCACATACTCTCCTCTGGGGTATGCCTTGCAGGTTCAAAAAAGATGCATCCCAATTCCTGAGCACTTTGAAGTTCTCCCTTGTCATGAACAGCTCCTTGTCCCATGAACAGTCTCAGAAATACAGGTTCACAAGGGAGTAATGTACACACTAGTTTGAGTGAATAAACTCAGGAGCGCTCACTCAATACCACAACACTGAGAAACCCACAGCATGTTTATTATCAAAGATTCAAGTTTTATTGAATAAGGAAACAAAATATTATGTATAAAATAAAATCATAACATATTTTCTAGAGATTTAACTGGCTTAAAGAAATTAATCTTACCTCAAATCTTCTGTTCGGTGTTTCAACCAAAACTCCTTGTGATCCCATTTTCATGAGTGTGAATGTATTGCCTGTTTACTTCCTAGGGCTGTGTCCAGACTCCATGCCTCCGTCGACGGAGGCATGTAGATTAGCCAGCTCGGAAGAGGGAAATGAAGCCGCGATTAAAATAATCGCGGCTTCATTTAAATTTAAATGGCTGCCCCGATCTGCCGATCAGCTGTTTGTCGGCAGATCGGGAGAGTCTGGACGCGATGCCCCGACAAAGAAGCCTTTCTTCATCGACACAGGTAAGCCTCGTGAAACCAGGTTTACCTGTGTCGATGAAGAAAGGCTTCTTTGTCGGGGCATCGCGTCCAGACTCTCCCGATCTGCCGACAAACAGCTGATCGGCAGATCGGGGCAGCCATTTAAATTTAAATGAAGCCGCGATTATTTTAATCGCGGCTTCATTTCCCTCTTCCGAGCTGGCTAATCTACATGCCTCCGTCGACGGAGGCATGGAGTCTGGACACGGCCTAGGTATAGAATGGCCAGATGTTTTCTTTGCTGCCAAAACATAGTTCAGCGAACCTTTGAAGCATATCTTGAAATAAGGGACTCTTCCCATGCTGTGTGCCCTTCCTTGTTGACTTTATATCTGTATTGACTTCACATATAAATGTGCCTCCATTATTTAACCTTACAATGCTTAAACTATTTGACAACAGAGAGACAAGCCAATGAATATCTCTTGTCTGACTGGAAAAATGTTTTTCCACATTGTTGTGAGACAGACTCTAATAACCTATTTCAATATAAATGCATAACTTTTGCATAATATCCACATATATATGTCACAATATTGTTAATGACCAGTGTGACCCTGGCTTTCATTTAAGACCTCACATGATATTGCTGGTGAACGAGAGTGTACATAAAAAAATCAGGATATTCTGGCAACCCCCTTGGCATTTGGCATTAAGTGGTTCTAGGATCACCTTCTTTCACTCAATATGAAACAGCTGATAAATAACACAAAAAGCAGAAATGTCAGTTCGCCACTTTTCAGCCTTCCTCCATTCCCATGTTTTACCGCCATACAATAAAGGTTGCAAAACCATGGCTCTATAGATCCATAACTTTTGGCACCTGGAAAACCTTTTCTCTCTCCTGCTGAGGCTACCAAAAAGCCAAAAATAAAGTAAAATTCAACTCTCTCTCTCTCCTGCTTTCTTCCATTTTAGGATGGGGCACTTATTTAGCTTCCCCATCTGTTGAGTCTACTCCTTTTAAAGCTTACATTCAGCTGCTCAGAGACACATAGGCCGTGTCCAGACTCAGGGGTTTTTTCGGGAAAAGTAGCCTTTTCCCGAAAAAACTTCCCCTGCGTCCAGACTCAAGCCGCGTTCTTTCGAAATTATTTTGAAAGAACGCGGCTTTTCTTTCGATGGCGGTAAACCTCAATTTAGGAGGAAGAACGCCTTCTTTCGAAAGTTCCTCTTTCGAAAGAAGGCGTTCTTCAATGTAAAGAGGCCGTCTTTGAAAGAGAGCATCCAGACTCGCTGGGTGCTCTCTTTCGAAAAAGCGGATTTCTCTTTCGAAAGATCCGCCTGCAGTCTAGACGCGATCTTTCGAAAGAGGCTCTTTCGAAAGAAGCCTGCAGTCTAGACATAGCCATAGAGGCCACACACCAGTATAGGAACAGCACTAATAGCCTGTAGGGATAGTCCCCACATGGGCCTAATATCTTCCTACCCCATGTGGACAGCTGGAACATCACATCCTCCATTCTGGCCACCTCCCTTCCACCAGTGCAGCACTCTAACTCACCTGTCCCTTTCTCCTTTGACACAGCTCTGTGGGAGTTAGTTTCTGCAACTGTGCTGCTAGAATATCACAGGCCCTACTCATGGAAGAGACCAGGGCAGAATCTATAATGAAATGGCTGCAAGAAGATAGGGAACTCAAGGATAAGAGCAACTTCTTCCTTTAGCAGCTGTTGGAGTCCTGCCTGCAGAGCTGCCTCCTGCTTCCTTCCATTCCAGCATCAGTCAGGTGAATATGGAATCAAGAGGTTTGTTATTCCTGAGGATCAGAAGGTCAAGCTCTGATCCATGATATGGTCTCAAGTCAACTCTCTCTTTCTGGCAAGGAATGAAAACGAATAAAAATTAAGTTACATTTTTAAAGGTCTATAAAATCAATCAAATCAATTAAAATGTGAATAAAGAGGATGAGGTCTCAATAATAACATCGCTGATGATAAACTTGCTTCATTTAATTTCTGTGAAATCTAAAGAAATTTCATCTGAGCTAAAATTTTATTTGATGGGGACAGTAACGCCACATACATTCAACCTCCAAACACTAAAAATAGTAGAAGCTCTTTTGTGTCTCTCTACTTTATATTAGAGTGACAGAAGACTTGTTGGAGAAGTTAGTATATATTAATAATACTTCATTAATAATATATTACATTGCACTATATCCTTTCATCACAAAGGATCCCAATGTGCTTTGCGAACAGAAATTAGTGTTAGATGCAAGGATTAAAAATGGCCTCACCCTTTTTAAAAGTAGTTAACTTTTATTTAGCAATGAGTGGAACTCAGTGTTGGAGTTGGCTTCCAATCACTGGACTTAAACAAATGCTATCCTGAATTGGAACCTAAAATTGCTGAATAAATTAATAATTGGAAATTATCCCTTCATCTATAACATACCACCTGGGTCACAAACAAGACTGAATGGCCATACACAATTCTTATTCTCAGTTGATAAATTGTTGCATGTTCCTACCCAGCCAGTGAAAGGATTTTCAGAAAACACTGAAGAGTAGCTATATTATATGACTGAAATCCATAGTTCATTCTGATACAAATACATTACAACTACCCATCAGCAGAAGAGTCTGGAAACTATTATGTGGGTGATTGCACTGAAATTAATATATTCATTTATTTGACATGTCTCCAGAAATGCCACATAAAGGACATGAATAAAATAACAATAGTCCTGCTGCTTATTTGTCATTGATCTTAATGCACCTTTGTTGTGATCACTGCCTAGTGCTTCATGCTGGTTATTAAAAATGTAATGGAAATAGCCCTGGAGGGAGACCCAAAATGTTTTTGTTAAACTCTTACAAAGCACACCTGAGCTCTTGGACTTGATTAGACTATTTTGAATGTCAGCTGGTATTTAAGCAAGCCAGCTGATTTGACCACAAGATGTATGTCAGATTGAGTGAATTACCCATCCTTTCAATTCTTGCAAGTCTCATGCTTATGTCTCCTCTGAGTTCAGTTGGAGTTGAGGGCACTCATCCCCATGCAGGATATTGCCCAAACAGCCCCAGTCAGAGTAACCTTTGATGGCATGCATTTAAAAGATCATCCTGACTCAAGAGCCAGAAACAACCTCTTCTGGCAGCCCAGAATTCTATCTCTGTTTGTATTCAATTGGCCAATCAGGTTTATTTAAACATACTGTTTTGTCAGGATGGTTGCTGCTCACCTCTAGTCATCTATCTTCATCGGGCTCTAAGGATTTATACTTTATTTCTCCTAAAGGACTTTGTGTCCTAGTGTGTCTTTTTCCACAAATGTTCACCAAACGTTCACCTGAACAGGGTGCAGAAATTGTGCCGCATGCTTATGTTGTATGAGAAAGAAGCAGCAGCAGGAGGTGCAATGCAAGAGGGATGCATTCCTGCAACCATCCTCTTTGCCCTTCCTAGTACAGCAGTGATAGCTGTGGAGCTTTTTGCTTCTACACACCACAGGGCTGTGTCTACATTGGTACCCTTTTCCGGAAAAGGGATGCTAATGAGACACTTTGGAATTGCAAATGCCGCGGGGGGATTTAAATATCCCCCGCGGCATTTGCATGAACATGGCTGCCGCTTTTTTCCAGCTCGGAGTTTTGCCAGAGAAAAGCGCCAGTCTAGACGGGACCTTTCGGAAAATAAACCCTTTTCCGGAAGATCCCTTATTCCTGATTTTAAGAGGAATAAGGGATCTTCCGGAAAAGGCTTTATTTTCTGAAAGATCCCATCTAGACTGGAGCTTTTCTCCAGCAAAACCCCGAGCCGAAAAAAAGCAGCAGCCATGTTCATGCAAATGCCGCGGGGGATATTTAAATCCCCTGCGGCATTTGAAATTCCGACTGGTCTCATTAGCATCCCTTTTCCGGAAAAGGGTGCCAATGTAGACACAGCCCAGGAGTATATTACTTCCTGCTCTGGAAGTAGGAAATCAAGAGAGTAAAAGGTAGTCAAAGCACAATAATAATGTTATAGCAATTTGCCTTATAAGGTAATGGCTGTTGCTAAAGGATTATGCCTTGATGAGTACAGATCGTTATCTGCCTTGTTTCTGGTCAGTAAGTCCCACCCAGATCCACATAATGTCACATAGACAATAAGGCTGTGGATAGGATGTTGCTGGCTCTGCAGGGCTTACTTGCTAGGAACACTGGAACTGCTGTGGTCTATCTATCAATATCCTATGTCCAATAGTGTCAGATGGTTTGGAAGAAGGTATGAGAACCGCACCATGGACATTCATGGAACAGCTAACCTTCTGATGACAAGTTATAGATTCAGAGTGATCTGGAGTTCTTGTTTTACGGGGCTCCAGCAAGCAGTCTACATTTTAGTATGACCACATGAAAATGTAAACATCTGAGAACAAAGAATGTAGGCCATCCTTACAGGATGCCGGCTCTAATTTGGGAAGCAGTAACAATGAAAGATTTGGTGGTCATGGTGGATAATCAGCAGAACATAAGTTCCCAGTGTGATCCTGTGACCAAGAAAGCCAATGTGATCATGGGATGAAGCAAAAGTGCATCAATTGTAAATTAGAATAAAAATGTTATTTGCTTCTATATTCACCACTGTGGGTGTGTCTAGACTACCTAGTTTTGTCGACAAAAGTGGACTTTTGTCGACAAAACAATACCAGCGTCTACACTACCGCGGAGTTCTGTCGACATAACGTCGACAGAACTCTGCGGTTTTGTCGACGCTGGTATACCTCATTTTACGAGGCAAAACACCTTCTGTCGACAGAGTTCTGTCGACAGAAGGTGTTATTGCCTGTAACACTGCGTCCAGACTACGGAGTTCTGTCGACAAAGCTGCTTGCTTTGTCGACAGAACTCCATGTGTCTGGACGCAAATTGTCGACGGAAGTTTTGTCGACAGTATCTGTCGACAAAACTTCCATCGACAAAACGCGGTAGTCTAGACGTACCCTGTTACAAATGCTATTGAAATACTGTGGTCAGTTCTGGTGCCCCCAATTGAAGAAAGATGTTGATAAATTGGGATATGTCTACACTACCACCCTAGTTCGAACTAGGGTGGTTAATGTAGTCAATCGAAGTTGCAAATGAAGCCCGGGATTGACTATGTTAACCACCCTAGTTCGAACTAGGGTGGTAGTGTAGACATACCCTTGGAGAGTGTTCAGAGAAGAGCCATGAGAATGGTTAAAGGAAAAGGAAACTCCCTCATGGTGACAGACTCAAAGGCTGCGTCTAGACTGGCAAGTTTTTCCGCAAAAGCTTTTTAGCAACTGCTTTTGCAGAAAAACTTGCCAGCTGTCTACACTGGCCTCTTTGAATTTGTGCAAGAACACTGATGATCTAATGTAAGATTGTCAGTGTTCTTCCGCAAATACAATGATTCTCCTGTTCGGGAAAAAGCCCTCTTGCGCAAATGCTTTTGCGCAAGAGGGCCAGTGTAGAGAGCTGAGAACCGTTTTGCGCAAAAAAGCCCTGATGGTGAAAATGGCGATCAGGGCTTTCTTGTGGAAAACCACGTCTAGATTCGCAAAGACGCTTTTCCGCAAAAAGTGTTTTTGCGCAAAAGCGTCCGTGCCAATCTAGATGCTCTTTTCCACAAATGCTTTTAACGGAAAAACTTTTCTGTTAAAAGCATTTGCAGAAATTCATTCCAGTCTAGACGTAGCCACTGTATGCATGTGCACTATCATTATCATGTTTATAGTACCACAGTGCTGAGTTATAATTAATTAATTTGTGTGTTTGTTTATATTCATAATTCACCACAAAACGGACTGAAAAAAACAGCAACAGTGACAGCTGCAATGGAATCTGAAGGTAAATAAATGAACACATGGGCGACATAATGTTCCCATCTTTTCTGAAAGCAAACAAATCTAGTGAGGAGTGGATCTGCATCTACAACACTGGATGTTCATTTACAGGAAAACAATTATATAAGCCTGAAAGAAGATCCTGTATGTGGAGGTCAGAACTACAGAAAGACTGCAGAACATGGAAAAGACACTCCATGAGGAAGAAGGGATCTTCCGAAAGAGGGGGATTTTTTCTGAAATTTGGCCTAGTGTAGACGGGCTAAATTTCAGAAAAGCCTCTTCATAAAAAAAAATCGGAAGAAAGTATGCAAAATGTGGAGCGCATTTTGCGTAGCTTTTTCCGAAAAAAAAGCTGTAGTGTAGACCTAGCCTCAGTTCTCTCCTCAATACAGACCCAAACTGTATCACCTACAAGACATTAACCAGCTACTCTGGGTTGGGTCGGGGAGAGCTATTATGTTTTGTTCCTCTTCATATCCTTTTTCTATCCCTGTGGGACGTTATTGGATTTTTGATGTTAACTTGCAGAACATTGTTGCACCCACCGCTATGGGGTTTACCTCAAATTTTGTACCAGTGTGCTCTGTGAGATGTCTATTGAAAGGTGATGTTTTGCTGATTCTGTTTATACTGCTCATATGCCTCTATGATTGTGTATTTGAAGTTCTGAGTATTGGTAAGGGACTGGGATTTCAAATATTTGCTTCTGAGAGACATCTGCAGGCCTCACCCACCTATTATGGGAGAGCGGATTGTCAAGTGAATAGCAAGAGTATAAAAAGGGACCAAAAGTTTCCTCCATTTGTCTTCACTCCAGCTCATCACTTCACAAGCAGCTTTGCAATGAACAAAGGGCCCCGAAGGACTAATGACCCACCCTAATGAAGGATGTATGCTAGAGACTTTTAAGACAGCAATTTGTCGAACCTCCACTACAAGTCTGCACCAGGAACGTTGTGATTAGTGTATGTCATGTGGTTTCTTTAAAAATTTATTCTCAATCTTTTCTTTCTTTTGTTAATAAATCTTTTGATGTTAGGTGCTAAAGGCCTGGTCCAGTGTTCTATTTTGGGTAGGATTGAGGTATAAATTGACCTGGGACTATGGCTGGTCCTTTGGGATTGGTGGAACCTGTTCAGAGTCAGTGAGAGGGGTTTATAACATCTCATCTGTATAAAAAGCGGGGTTGCTTGTGGCATAGAAAAAAGCCCAAGTGTCTAAGGGAGTGTTACGGCACGTCGGGGAGCCCCCGACCCTGCACCCTCATCTGCAGCCAGATGTGACTCTCCTCCAGCCAGTAGAATGCAAGGTTTTATTGCTTCTCAGAGATATAGCACAGCATATGCTCAATGTTGACATAGGAGCTAGGGCAGACAGCCTTAGTCTTCTGGGAGGGGAAGGAGCTTCACCCCCTTCCTTGGTCTAAAAACGTTCTCCCTTCCTTTAGTCCAGCCAAGAACAGCTCCCAGTTCCTACCCCCAGCCAGGTGGCCATCCCCGCCTCTCTCCTTTTGTCTCTCTCCGCCTTCTTATCTGCTTTGGCTGGGATTAGGTGTCTGGAACAATACACATGTGGAATGAATCAAACAACACAGCCAGGAGAGAGCACTGGGTTACAAGACAGACAGCTCCCCCACTATGTCACAGGAGGTTGCTGTTGTATTTTCTTGCTGTTCAGTGTGGCAGCAGAAGTGCTCTGTGTGGCTGGTTTCATTCCTTATAGGAAAGGACCCCAGGCTTGGGCTGGAAATGGCCCTGTTTCTAAGCAATTTGCCCTGATTTGACTCTCTGAGCAGTGCCCCCAGAAACCATCATATGACATAGAATCATAGAGCTGGAAGAGACCTCAGGAGGTCATCAAATCCAGCCTCCTACCCAAGTCAGAACCAATCCCAACTACATCAACCCAGCCAGGGCTTTGTCAAGCTGAGACTTAAAAACCTCTAGGGATGGAGATTCCACCACCTCCCTAGATGACCCATTCCAGTGCTTCCCCACCCTCGTAGTGAAATAGTTTTTCCTAATATCCAACCTAGATCTCCCCCACTGCAACTTGAGACCATTGCTCCTTGTTCTGCCATCCATCACTGCTGTGAACAGCCTTTCTCTGTCCTCTTTGGAACCTCCCTTCAGGAAGTCAAAGGCTGCTATCAAATGCCCCCTCAGTCTTCTCTTCTGCAGACTAAGCAAACCCAAATCCCTCAGTCTCTCCTCATAGGTCATGCTCTCCAGATACCTAATTATTTTGGTCGCCCTCCGCTGGACCCTCTCCAATGCGTCCACATCCTTTTTGTAGTAAGGGCCCCAGATGATAAAGGGGAATAATCACTTCTCTGGATCTGCTGGCAATGCTCCTCCTAATGCACCCTAATATGCCATTAGACCTTTTGGCTACAAGGGCACACTGTTGACTTTTCATCCACTGTAATCCACAGGTCCTTTTCTGCAGAACTGCTACTTAGCCATTTGGTCCCCAGCCTGTAACAATGCTTGGGATACTTCCATCCCAAGTGCAGGACTCTACACTTATCCTTGTTGAACCTCATCAGATTTCTTTTGGCCCAATCCTCTAATCTGTCCAGGTCACTCTGGACCCCATCCCTGCCCTCCAGCGTATCTACCTCTCCCCCTAGCTTTGTGTCATCTGCAAACTTGTTGAGGGTACAATCCATCCCCTCATTCAGGTCATTAATAAAGATGTTGAACAAAACCAGTCCTAGAACAGATCCTTGGGGCACTCCACTAGAAACCGACCACCATCCTGACATCGAGCCATTGATCACTACCCGTTGGGCCCGACAGTCTAGTTAGCTTTCTGTCTATCTTACAGTCCATTTATCCAGTCCATATTCCCTGAATTTGCTAGCAAGAATATTGTGGAAGATTGTATCAAAAGCTTTGCTAAAGTCAAGGTATATTACATCCACTGACTTTCCCATATCCACAGAGCCAATTACCTCATTATAGAAGCTAATCAGATTGGTCATGCATGACTTGCCCTTTGTGAATCCATGCTGACTATTCCTGATCACTTTCCCCTTTTCCAAGTGCTTCAAACTGGATTCCTTGAGGATTCCCTCGATGATTTTTCTGCGGACGGAGGTAAGGCTGACGAGTCTATAGTTCCCTGGATCGTCCTTCTTCCCTTTTTTAAAGATGGGCACCACATTTGCCTTTTTCCAGTCATCCGGGATCTCTCCCAATCTCCACGAGTTTTCAAAGATAATGGCCAAAGGTTCCGCAATGACATTTGACAACTCCCGCAGTACTCTCGGATGCATTAAATCTAGACCCATGGATTTGTGTATGTTTAGCTTTTCTAAATAGTTCCTAATTTGTTCTTTCCCCATCAAGGGCTGTCCCCCTCCTTCCCATACTGCATTGCCTAGTGCATTTGTCTGGAAACCGAATTCGTCCATGAAGACAGAGGCAAAGAAAGCATTGAGTACTTCAGCTTTTTACACATCATCTGTCACTAGGTTATCTCCCTCATCCAGGGTATGTCTACACTACCCCGCTAGTTCGAACTAGCGGGGTAATGTAGGCATACCGCACTTGCAAATGAAGCCCGGGATTTGAATTTCCCGGGCTTCATTTGCATAAGCGGGGAGCCGCCATTTTTAAAACCCCGCTGGTTCGAACCCCGTGCAGCGCGGCTACATGGGGCTCGAACTAGGTAGTTCGGACTAGGCTTCCTATTCCGAACTACCGGTACATCTCCCTCCAGTTGCCCTGACTGTGAGAGAGACTGTACCTGTATGAGAGGGGGGACTGTGCATGATCAATGCCCCAAGGGACCTACAGCAAGACTGCGAGGCAGCTGAACTCTGCCCAAAGGGGTCATATTTGGGAAGAGAGCCGAAGGGAAGTGAAGATGGAAGTGCTAGCAAAGGAGCATGTTGCCACGAAAGCTTATGCTCCAATAAATATGTTAGTCTATAAGGTGTCACAGGATTTCTCATTGTTTTTGCAGATTCAGACTAACATGGCTACCCCTCTGATACCACTCCCACAGAGGAGATCTGAAAAGCATCAGGGTTGGATCCATGTTTGCTGGCATCAAATTCCTGATATCCAGCCAGACTGTGGGTAGCCCTGCCAGTTTTGGTTGGATGAATTCCTGGAGATTTTATCATGTGACATAATCTGTAGTTAAAGCTTAATCTTTAAATTCTTGAAAGCTTCAAGGCATTCCTGGAGCTATGGAAATCCCAAACCCAGGGAGATGTGGTGCGGGTAGCTGAGCGCATTTCTACAGAGCCCTAGGGGCAGGAGATAGGAGAGGGAGGACAGGCCAGGAATTGGAAAAGTGCTCTGGAGCTAAAAACCCAGAGGTCTCCCATCTATAGAAACTGGGTCACCTAAGGTGGGATTGTCCCCTGTAAGGTAGAAGCAAAGAGCTTAACCTAGACACCAGGACCGAGGGTAGTGCCCAGGAAGCCCTATACAAGAAGAAACTGGGTCATAGGAGGCCCTGCTTTCAGTGTGAGGAAAAGGGCCCATAAAGAGATTTTTCACCCCTCAGGGAAAAGAAAGACACAGACAAGAACGAGAGGCCTATAGTGAGCCTGGAGATGCTATGGGTAAAGCCAAAGGGAAGGCGAGCTATAGGGAGCAGAGAGATCCCAATGACAAATCTGAGGGAGTCAGGAATTGACTAAGAGTTGAACCATGAGAAGGAGAATTTGAACCCTGAGAGTGAGGGCGCTGTGGGAATTCGGTAAAACAGGTGCAGAGCAGGCTTTGCAAAACCTGTGCAGACTTGGAATCCTGGTAGAAGCAGCTGAGGGAGACAGTGGAGGAGAAAGGGAAACAGTCGCTCAAGGAGGGGGACATAGCGCAAGAGTGTGAAACTCGGTGCACGCGGTTACAGGAAATGCAGGGGAGGGGCTACCTGCACCCTGTGAGCAGGAGCAGGCTCTGTGTCCACCCCACCCCACCTTGTAGGATTAAGGTGGCCCTGTGGCCTGTGAATCCTACAAGGTGCCCCTGGAGGGAGGGACAGGAGAAGGGAAGGGATTGCAAACAGGATCAGCTGGGGGGAGTAGGCTGGGCTGATAATGTCAGGAAGCTGGTAGCAGAGAGGGGCTGCTGCTGGAGAGGATGAGGCCTGTCTGGGCAAAGGGAGGAGCGTATGGAGCTGGCACACCCAGCGCACGGAGCGGAACCAGGAGTGATAGGAAGCAGTCCAGGCATGGAACGGTGCTGGCTAGGCCAGGCCAGCCCAGAACTGCTGGATGGAGGGGCGCTGTTCTGGAACATGGGTTAGAGAGAGGGTATGTCTACACTACCCCGCTAGTTCGAACTAGCGGGGTAATGTATGCATACCGAACTTGCTAATGAAGCCCGGGATTTGAATTTCCCGGGCTTCATTAGCATAAAGCCGTCTCCGCCATTTTTAAAAGCTGGCTAGTGCGAATCCCGTGCCGCGCGGCTACACGCGGCACGGGCTAGATAGTTCGAACTACGTAGTTATTCCGAACTATCTGTACGCCTCGTAGAACGAGGTGTACAGATAGATCGGAATGGCTACGTAGTTCGAACTATCTAGCCCGTGCCGCGTGTAGCCGCGCGGCACGGGGTTCGCACTAGCCAGCTTTTAAAAATGGCGGAGCCGGCTTTATGCTAATGAAGCCCGGGAAATTCAAATCCCGGGCTTCATTAGCAAGTTCGGTATGCATACATTACCCCGCTAGTTCGAATTAGCGGGGTAGTGTAGATATACCCAGAGTGGGCCTGGCTTTCCCTACCAGACACTGAGCTTATAGTATGGTCTGGCAGGGCAGGGAGTGGAAAACCTGCCTGGGGCACCGTAGGCGTGACAAGGAATCGAAGGGCTGCACTCTGGAAGAGGCGGAAACAATGAGTGGTCTCGCCAGGGAGCTGAGTCAAGAAGAGGCCATTGAATGAGAGAAGAGCTTCTGTCCCATGACAGAGAGGATGTGGTGGTGTGCAACAGCGGGAGGGGACCTCGCCTGAGAACTCATGACTAAGAAGAGCAGCATATCCCATGTCACACCCTAATCATGGATCGTCAGCTGGGTTCAAACCCAGGACTATCAGTCCCATAGCACTGACCTCGCCCACTGAGCAAAAGGAGAAACTCCATTAACTGGTAGCAGTAGTTAGTTGTTATCATCGAGTGCATTAGGTGCTAGAGGAGGACAAATTTCCAGTGGGTGAGGGAGTGATGGGTCTGTCTGTTTCTCTCTCTCTCACACACACAGAATTTTTGTTACCTAATCCTTCTATGGCCCCCAGCCATGCTCAGCCCCTGTGTGCTAGGTGCTGTATGTGTGCATACGGCGAAGGGGTTATAGATCCAGTGTGTGTCATTCTCCCTCTTAGTGCTTGGCTGTCCAGATGATTGCCCTGTGGCAGAGTGTGACATGCTGTGCACACCCACTGCACTACACTGGGGATGTACCTGAGACCCCTTCACCCAGCAGACCATATCCCCGCTCTCCCTGTCTGCTCTCTCCCACAGGACGAGCAAGATCCTCCTTGGAATCCAGCTCTTTCCTCTGCAGTCCGAGCTACTTTACCCTGCGAGAAACCTCCCCAAGCTCGTTAGATCCCCTCTGCCATAAGAGAGACCATGTCTGTCATGGGCAGGGAAGGCCCCATGCTTCCCACCCAAATCCAGCCTCTCTCCAGGCCTCCTCTCCTGAGCAGACGAGACCCGCCGGAGCAGCCGGCCCATTTACACCAGACATCAGCCCATGGCTTAGACTTCAACATCCTCCAGGAGCACCTGCAGAGCCAGCTGAGAGCGTTCATCCTTTTAACAGAGTCACAGTCCCAAGTCCTCCCCAGCACTCCTGCTGAGCCCCTGCTGGAGGAAGACTCCATGGTGATGTTTGACATGAGCAGGGTTCCTCTCCTGGGCAGTGCTGAGTGGGACGAGCTGGACCATCCTGTGTGCACAAAGAGAATCCAGGAAAGAGAGCAGGACATAGCCCTCCAGAGACACCCCACCGCTCTTCTGCCTCCAGAGCCACAAAACAAAGCCCCAGGGTAGCCAGTGTTGGGTAAGAGGGATGCCGAGCAGCTGTGGGACTTACTTCCATATCAGGCCACCTATGGATTTCCAACACAGGTCCGCACACCTCTGCAAGTTGAATTTGGACCCCGGAACACCGAAGGGAGCCAGGAGCCAAGCGTCTACCTGACGGAAGCCCGGCTCCCAGATGCCCACCTGGTTTTTCCAGCCCCCAACACCAGCCCACCTGTGCATATGCCCATAATGGTAGCCAAGTTGCAGAGCCGGGTGGCCCAGAAAAGTTTGGATATCCAAGTGAAGGTATTTCCTCGGCTGATGAGCGAGTCACAAGGAAATACGCCTTTTCTGAAAGAGACCAGCCCTGCCTGGCCCCCACAGAGATGTGGAGATCTGGGGAAGGACAGTATGACAGCATTCCCAGCAAGGGGGAAGGATCCATTCCAACCTGTCAGCCAATGGGAGCTGACCTCTCTTGACCCAGAGCCCCCTGAAAAGCTGCCTCCCCCCCATCTCCATCTCATTATCAAGGTGCAGGTGCAACAAAGATGCGGGCTGCTCTGGAGGGTCCAGGATTCCCTAAGGGAGTCTGCCAGAAATGCAGCAAGCGGCGAGAGAAGAGACTTGCTGGCTTGGCAGGTGCTGACTTGCCTGGAAGGTCCCATGGAATTCCCCAGTGAGACACACTGAGAGACTCGTGTGCATCAGCCTATCACAGCATGCCGGTGGTGTGGCTTCTTCCAGGAGGCAACAACAAGAGGCATGATGAAAAGGGGAAAAAAGCTCCCAGCAAGCAACCAGCAATGGTGTCCGCGGCTACAAGCACAACGGGGCTTTCTCAAGCTGGCTTGAAAGCAGCTGGAAGCCCTGAGGGTTCTCCTCCACAGGCTTCCAGACACAGGACACAATCCCCATCAAGGAACAAAGTTCCAGTTCTGAAGTGGATCTTCATGTACCTCAAGCAAACTCTCTCCAAGCTTCAGAGCAAAGTTACGTGCCAGATGTCCCACGATGCCCGCCCCAAAGCACCCGATACTAAGTTTACAAAGCCTTCCTTCTGGAGGAGAAGGACCTCCAAGGGTGTCCACTTTCCCTACTATTGAATACCACCCTGACAACGTGGCCGCTAGCAGACAGAGACCTTGGGATGCTTATGACCAAATTTCTAGATGAAAGGAATCCCCAGCAAATTAGTGTAATAGAGTAAATACCTAACTGGATTAGCTTTAACTTAATTTAATTAGTTGCTTTACTTCGATTTTTTAAATAAAAGCCAATGTTGTTTGGAGCAGAGTAACAGCAAATCCTCTATGTTTTCAGAAACTGCCCTGGTGTTAGCTATCTAAAGGTGGCAGGGAATGTGGCAGGTAAATGCCCTAAAGATATATATATGGGAGGGTGGCAAACTGGGGATTCCAGAGGGCCATAGGTTTCAACAAGGCTCAGAAGAGAAACGTACTCGCAGACAAAGGGCAGGGCTTTCCTGCGGTTATGGGGAGCCTGGGATTGGCACAGTGGTGGACTCGAGATCAGAGGGAGGACTGGAGTAGGCAGCATGGAGGCCCCTGAATCAAAGAGCGGGAGATGGAGAGATCTGCCACCGACCTGAGGAGAGGGCTCTGTAATGGAGTTTTGTCAACCCCTAATTACCCTCTCAACTGCCTCTCTGGGCTCCGCCCTTTCAGAATCAGGTCCCCGTGGGACTCCCAGAGCCCTGGCCAGCATCTGCCAGGCCCCAACCTCACTGGGTAGCAACATGTTTGCAGTAGAGGCTCACTAGGCACCGGTGTTTCTGAGCGTGTTCCTGACAGCACCCACACCAGGTCAGGCAGGAGTTTTGCCTCCTGACTCGGCCGTGGGGCCAGATTAGGCTGTTATGGATGAGCTCACAGGGTGCGGGGGCGGAGCTCCAGTACCAATGGGTTTTTAATTGTTTTCCCACTGTGGGAATTGCTCAGCCGTTTGCCACGTGGCGAGGGGCGCAGAGCAAATCTGGAGTCCTTCCTTATAAGGCACCAAGCCAGTCACACTAAGCACTGCTGTTCTCCACTCTGGACAGCAAGAACCTCACAAACAAATCCCCTCACACACACCAGCCTTCCCTGTGCCACAACCAGCCCCTCTCCTTACACCGGTGAGAGGTTATCAACCCATGTCACCAACTCCTGACAGGTTCTCCCGGTCCCGAAGGTCCAGCCACAGTCCCAGGTCAATTCATACCTCAGGCCTTCCCCACAAGAGCTCGTTGGGCCAGTCCATTAGCATCTAACTTCTAAAGGTTTAATAACGAAAGAAAAGGTCGAGAGTGAGATTGTTACAGAGAATACATCACACACATCAGTCACCCAGTTCTTGATGCAGGCTCTTAGCAGAGATGTTACAAACCACCAGCTTACAAATCTCTGGAGCACATCCTATGTCAGGATGAGTCAGCAAATCCTTCCGGGCCTCCTGTCCCTAGCAAAGAGTGAAGGGCAAGAGCAGAGGGCAAGAGCGAAGACAAGACGGAGGCATCCTCAGGATACTTTTATAATCTTCCCATGCGGGGGAAAACCCATTCCTCCTCTGGGTGCTAGTTCCTCATGACCCACAAACCAGTTTCTTTCCTTTCTAGAGAAGTAACCAGGGAGTATCCAGGTGCGTCCTCAGGCCTGGGGCCATTCTGTTCTCCTCAGGTGTTAATTGGCAACAGGGGTGGACACCAGCCATGGCCCCGCTTTCCTGTTAGCAATCTGGCAGGAGTGGTACACGCCAGCTAAAGGAGCTGAGTGAGCCGGGTTTTTGTTTACCTATCCTACTGTAAAAACTCGGCCCACAGACCTATCCATGGTGTGCAGTGCTGAGGGTATGTGGGTGTAGGGTGCGCCGCGGTCTGCACAGTGCTGAGGGATCGTTGGACGGGGAGCTGTGGTCTATGCAGAGTTGAGGGCTGGGGTGGAGGTGCTGTGGTCCAGAAAGAGCTTAGAGCTGGCTGACCTGTCCTGCCCTTTCTGGGGGCTCAGAGCAGGCCCGCCCCAAACCTTGCCCAGGGGTGCTGTGTGTCTGTTGGCCCCACTACTAGGGTGTATTTATGTCAGAGCTTAAGGGCAGAAGGACCCAGCAGATCATCCAAGGCCACCTGCAGCACCCAGCCCCTGCCCAATAACCACTGAGCTCTGGCTCAGAAACATGCTGGCAGCAAGGCGGCTGCTTTACACAGCTTTGTATCCGGTGCAGACTTTGCTGGATGGAAGAGCAACAGCCCATGTAGCTGCCCCTTGGCAGGTTCTATGCCCCACCTCACCTGCTGCCTCTGTAAACCCACTGCACCACTGAAATAATGCTCTACAGCGGCGTAAATCCCCAGTACAAAATGGCCGCAGTGTTCCCAGCCCTGATTCACTATTGACAGAGCCCAGCCGACAGCGAGAATTCTCCACGTGGCCAGACCACCTGGGAGGGAACTGGCATGTGGGTGGGATGGGTCTGACCCAGAACGAACATGCAGGAAGAACATGCCAGCAGGCATGGGCAGTGGGTGAAGGTAGGACTGGGGGAAGCAAGTGCTCAACCGTCTCCAATCTCCACTCCTTTTGCCCAAGCCCCGCCCCCATGGGAGCCAAGCCGGCCACTCCTCCAGCATCATGGGGAGGTGGGGCGGTTTACGAATCCAGCCTCACTGGTGCCAGAACACAAGGAGGGCGGGCGCTCAGTGGAGCAACACTCCGCCCCCAGTACTGGATTCTAGGGGTGGAGTCTGAGCGGAGACAGTGCCTTCCCCTTCCTATGGTACCCGCCTGTGGGAGAGGACCAAGCTTTGACTCAGGTTGGAGCTGAAGCTGGTCCTCCAGCCACTCCCAAATCAGCAGGTGCTCTGACCCCAGCCCCATGACCCTGCTAGGGTGTCCCAGCCATTGTAAACAGGTGTACAAAGCTATGTGGACACTCATCCGTGGGCTGGGAATCAGGGAGACCACAAAGCCGACATTCTCTGTCCTGAGCGTAGTGCGCAGTGTAGCCGCACCCGGCCCCAGCTTGCCCTTCCCTCCCCAGACGACACTCACCCTGGGCTAAGAGCTGAACCGCTCTGTTCACTCACCTTCTTCTTAGTCACACAAGCCCTGAGCCAGTGCAACCCTGAGACCAGCAGCACAGTCACCCCTTTGCACCCCGTCCAGAGGAGAGTCCTGCAGGAGGAGTCAGGGTCTGCTGCTGTCCACGGTGCTGTGGTTCTCACAAACACTCCACAGATGGTGAAATGGTTAAAGACAGGGCCAGCCTGGGGTCCAGCTGACCCTGCATCCTGCCTGGGACACTGGCCAGCAATGTTCCCCCTATTTTTTTCCATCCACCTCAGGAATACATCTTGTTCCATGCATGGAGGCATGCAGAGGAAGGAGCATGGCAGAAAGGGATCTAGGGGTCATAGTGGACCACAAGTTGAATATGAGTCAACAGTGTGATGCTGTTGCAAAAAAAGCAAATATGATTCTAGGTTGTATCAACAGATGTGTTGTAAGCAAAACTCGTGAAGTCATTCTGCCGCTCTACTCTGCACTAGTTAGGCCTCAGCTGGAGTACTGTGTCCAGTTCTGGGCGCCACATTCCAAGAAAGATGTGGAGAAATTGGAAAGGGTACAGAGAAGAGCGACAAGAATGATTAAAGGTCTAGAGAACATGACCTATGAAGCCAGGCTTCATAAACTAGGCTTGTTTAGTTTGGAAAAAAGAAGATTAAGGGGGGACATGATAGCGGTTTTCAAATATCTAAAAGGGTGTCACAAGGAGGAAGGAGAAAATTTGTTCCTCTTGGTTTCTGAGGACAGGACAAGGAGTAATGGGCTTAAAGTGCAGCAGGGGAGGTTTAGATTGGACATTAGGAAAAACTTCCTAACGGTCAGGGCGGTCAAATATTGGAATAAATTGCCAAGGGAGGTGGTGGAATCTCCCTCTCTGGAGATATTTAAGAACAGGTTAGATAGACATCTGTCAGGGATGGTGTAGACGGAGCTTGGTCCTGCCTTGAGGGCAGGGGGCTGGACTCGATGACCTCTCGAGGTCCCTTCCAGTCCTATGATTCTATGATTCTATGTGTGGTTTCCCTGCAAAGGGGAATGTCTCTAATCGTTAGAGATGGGCTCACGTCTCGGAGCTGCTGGCTCACCAGCAATCTTGTGGCCATTCTGCTCAAGGGTCCAATGTTAACCCTGCTGTGATCCCCTGGGAGTTCCCCTGCCCCACCCCGCCCTGCCTCTCCCCCCCGGGGATGACCTCTACCCCAGAGGCCAGATTCTGGGCAAGGGCTGTGTTCATTCACAAGGGGAGGAGGGCACAGAGAGCACCCCATCACTTTGCACCCCGTCAGAGAAGCCTAAAATTGCAACCCTTGTAGACTGCAATTCGTACAGCTGTCTGATATGGTACAGGGGGCAGGAGAGAGGGGGTTCTTACTTCCCTCTTACAGCTGGCCACCTGAGAAGCAGGGAGCACACTGGACCCCCTCCTCGAGTGGTGGAGTGAGTGCTGAGGGGTGCCCACCTGATTTATGTGGCCAGACACCCCCCAAGAGCCTGCAGCCTAAGACACAGACTAAGAAGGGGCCACGTGGGCCACACCAGAGATCTGCCACTTCCTCCTCTCCCCTCCCCCCCCCACCTCCGTATCTGCTTTGCCACCTGTGCTTGAAGCCAGGTTTTGTGGCTAAGCCACTGGAGCAGGAGTTGGGGAGCTCGATGTGCATGTCTCATTTCTTCGACAGCCTCCCCAGGACCTCTGGCTCCCAGCTTACTCTCTGTGCATCCATTCTGTGGATAAATCTCTGTAATATTATCACTCTCATATAACTTTGTATTAAGATCTTGTCCTTTTAGATATATCTTTGTTAAGTGTTCTTATAGAATCTCTGTAACATTTCTCCTATAACTTTGTATTAAGAGAAATGTTCCTTTTTATATATATAGATCTTGTAAGAAAAAATGTCTTTTGAGCTCTCCCCTTTCCTCGATTGTCCTGTTGAAATGAATGAGGTGTGACTGGAGAATGAAAGGTGAGCACCTCCAGCAGCAGTTGCAAGGGTGGACAAGCTCTGGGAGCCAGATCCAAGACAATATCTGTGAAGTGAGCTCATTAAGAAAACTGGACATCCAGAAGCCTTGTGAGTCAAGCAGTGAGTGTCTGCCCTTGCAAGAACTCTCTTTGAAGCAGCATTAAGAAAGGCGTGGT
The DNA here is from genome assembly GCF_049634645.1 of Pelodiscus sinensis. NCBI lineage: Eukaryota > Metazoa > Chordata > Testudines > Trionychidae > Pelodiscus > Pelodiscus sinensis. The sequence goes on from NC_134723.1 coordinate 17,755,216, forward strand.
GAAGACTAATTGGCTGCATGAGAGGGATAAATATGAGGCATTTTCCAGAGGAACCCCAGGTTCTCATTTTGTCAACATGGGAGCATCGATCCAGATTGGCAGAAGCCCGGCTCTACCCCTCCCCCATCTAACTCACCTGGCCAGTGCAGTTAGGGGGAGCAACTTTTGGTAACAACAAGACAGAGTGTTTGTGTGTGTGAGAGAGAGTGCATGAGTGTAATGTATCATATGCATATGATAAGTATTGATTGATCTATGTATGTTCAATAAATGTGCGTGTTGCCTTATCCCCCTGAAAAAGTTCCTGGGTGCTTCTTTTAAGCACAACAATTCCTCCTAACTACAGAAAATTATCCTTCAGCCCCTACCAAGGTTCCCCCTACATTTTTCCATCTGCGTGAGTAATAAATCTTGTTCTGTGCACCGAGGCATGTGCAGCTGTGCACCACAAACAGAAACACATGCTTCCAGCTGTGGGTGCTCTGCCACCAAGCTGGGCAGCAACTGAATCCCTCCTGGGTGACTACCCAAGCTCCCAGCTTACAAGGAACTCTGCCTCCCACCCCCTTTTGTTTTGTCAATTCAGGTGGGAAGCATTTGGGGACAGGGACTGTCTCTTGCCATGTGTTTGTACAGCGCCTTGCGTAATGAGGCCCTAACCTCAGGCTGTTATAGAATCCTAGGACTGGAAAGGATTCAAGAGGCATCTAACCCAGTCTCCTGCCCTCACAGCAGGGCTAAGAGGGCTAAGTAGTAACCAGACCACGGGCTACCTTAGCAGGAAGGCTACTAGTTACTGTGGGGCCTGTATCTCACTATGAAGCCTCCCTCTCTACAGGTCTGGCAGCTCTCGAATGGCTCTTGCACTGTGACCTATGTTGGCACAGTTCTTCCTGAGATGTATCAGAGGGGTAGCCATGTTAGTCTGAATCTGCAAAAGCGGCGAGGAGTCTTGTGGCACCTTATAGACTAACCGAAGTGTTGGAACATAAGCTTTCGTGGGCAAAGACCCACTTCGTCAGATGCATGTAGTGGAAATTTCCAGAGGCAGGTATAAATATGCAGGCCAGAATCAGGCTGGAGATGACGAGGTGGATCCAATCAGGGAGGATGAGGCCCACTTCTAGTAGCTGATATGGAGGTGTGAATTCCAAGAGAGGAGAAGCTGCTTTTGTAGTTAGCAAGCCATTCACAGTCTTTGTTTAATCCAGAGTTGATTGTGTCAAACTTGAAGATGAACTGTAGCTCAGCAGTTTTTCTTTGAAGTCTGGTCCTGAAGTTTTTTTGCTGCAATTGTGAGCTTTAGATCTGCAATTGTGTGTCCAGGGAGATTGAAGTGTTCTCCTACAGATTTTTGTATGTTGCCATTCCTAATATCTGATTTGTGTCTATTGATTCTTTTACACAGGGACTGTCCAGTTTGGCCGATGTATACAGCAGTGAGGCATTGTTGGCACATGATGGCGTATATTACTTTAGTGGATGTGCAGGAGACTGAACCAGTGACAGTATGGCTGATCTGGTTAGGTCCTGTGATGGTGTTGCTGGTGTATATATGTGGGCAGAGTAGGCACCGAGGTTTGTTGCATGGATTGGTTCCTGAGTTAGAGTTATTATGGTGAGGTGTATAGTTGCTGGTGAGAATATGCTTCAGGTTGACGGGTTGTCTGTGGGCAAGGACTGGCCTGCCTCCCAAGGCCTATGAAAGCAAGGGATCATTGTCCAGGATGGGTTCTGTAAACTACGATACCCACACGAGGAAGTGAGGAGACAGATTGACAGAGCCAGATGCCTCCTGCTACGGGACAAGCCCAAGAAAGAAACCAACAGAACACCACTGGTCATCATCTACAGTCCTCAGCTAAAACCTCTCCAACGCATCATTAGTGATCTACAACCCATCCTGGACAATGATCCCTCACTTTCACAGGCCTTGGGAGGGAATGGGGGGTAGTGGGAAGCTTTTTGAAGCAGGCTCTTTGTCCTGTAATGAATCCCTTAACTGAAGGAGAGCTCTGGAATTTTCTGTGGTCAATCCAGTACACAATCTCTGTGCCATTTGTGTCATTTCAGAATTTTTTTTGCTCAGAGTGCAAGGATTTAGCCTTTCTTCTGAACAACTCCTCAGGAATTCTTAGAGTGTAGCTTTGCTAATCTTTAACTTTAAAAACAAGGAGGAGTCCTATTAATTGCGCAGGAATTCTTATTCCTCTGCTTATGCTTACTGTAGGGGAAGATCCAAAACTCAAGGATGCTCTGGGAACCACTGGGAAAAGTGTGCATAACTCGAATTGCATATCTTATTTCAAGCAACAAGTGCAGTTTAGACATAGACTTAGAAACTAACAAATATATAGGACCGTGGGCTTACATGGATAGAACCCACTTCACGCACAACTTGACTCACCAGAGATGTCTGGTGATCCCTCTGTGTATTTTAAGAACTCGGCAGTAGCAGATGTGTTCTCAGATTTTATATCTCTACTGTTTATTTTTTGTACACTTTTTTATGTACAAACCCAGAACCTAAAATGACACCTAGAAACAAGACAGAGGGGTGACATGAAAGCCTTGGAAATAACCCTCAATAACTGAGAAGAGGTGGAGTGCTTTCTGTCCAGCATTGGTCATGGATACACCAAACTGTCCCCTGAAGCAAGCTACAGAATCGAGAGACGGAAAAGCTGGATTGATGGCTAACTCCACTGTCCCAGGACCCCTCTCTTCCTGAACACAGGTGGCTCTGACTGGGCCAGCTCACCATATGTCGTCTGCTCTGTCTGTGCATGCAGACTTCACGGAAGACTGGAGGCCTGAGCACTATTATGACATCACAGGAAGTACATTTGGCCTTCACACCAACCTCTGGCAAGGAGCTCCACATGTTGACTGTGCACTGTGTGAAGTTCGTTTTAAATTTGCTGCTTATTAATTTCATTTGGTGACCTCTAGTTTTACATTATGAGAAGATGGAAATAATACTTCCTTGTTTACTTTTCTCAGTCATGATTTTATAGACCTTTATCATACCCCCTTGAGGCATCTCTTTTCCCAGTTAAAAAATGTCTGTCTTATTTATCTCTCCTCACACAGAAGCTGTTCTATACTCCTACTAATTTTTTTTACCCTTTTCGGAACCTTTTTCAATACAGTAATTCCTCGCTTAACACGTGCCTGCTTAACACGTTTTCGCGATGGCACAATTTTTGGGGGGAACATTTTTTGACCAACACGACCCTTCCCCACAATAACATGATTTCCCCTAGAGCCGGCCAGAGGCTGGCAGCTGTGCGAGGCTTTCCCTCAAGGCAAGGCATCTGGCCAGAGAGGGTCACTGGGGAACTGTGCGGTGAGCGGAGAACCTCCGCCACTTTGTAAGGAGACAGACGAAGCCCGGCGCAGCTGCCAGTGACCAGCGAGCTGGGGAAACCCAGCTACCTACTGTAGGCAGGGAGCAGAGGAAATGGAGCGAGGCTTCCGGCCAGAGGGGGTCGCCGGGGAATGGCACAGTGAGTGGTGAACCTCCCAAGGCAGGGTAAGCCCTGCACAGCTGCCAGTGACTGGCCAGCTGGGGAAACCCAGTCGCCGGCTTCAAGTCCCCTACCCTGTCCTTCCCTTCCCTTCCCTTCCCTTCTCTTCCCTTCCCCAGAGCCAAACACTTCCCCTCCCTGCTATAACTGAGTCCCCTTTCTCCCCCAACCTTATGTCCTGGTCCCAGCTGCTAACAAATGCAGGCTGGAGCTGCGAGCGCATGTACAACCCCCACCTTTTCCATTATTTTCAGTGGGAAAATTGACCCCTCATAACACGTTTTCACTTAGCATGATCATTTTCTGAAATGTATCTACCGTGTTAAATGAGGAATTACTGTACCAATATATCTTTTCTGATATGGTCCGACTGCATCCGTACACAATATTCAAGATGTGGGCAGACCATGGATTTATATAGGCAATATGATTTTTCTGTCTTAGTCTCTATCCCTTTCAAATGAGTCCCTACATGCTGTTTGCTTTTTTGACTGTTGCTTCACACTGAGTGGATGTTTTCAAAGAACTATCCACAGTGACTCCTAGATCTTTCTCTCAAGTGGTAACAGCTAACTTAGACCCCAGCATCTGAGCTGTGTGCTATTTTGTGTCTCAGACTCTGAGTTCTGTGAGGTCCCTTTGTAGCTCTTTGCAGTCTACTTTGGACTGACCCACCTTAAATGGTTTTATATCATCCACCGTTTTTGCCACCTCTCTGCTTATCCATTTCTCCAGACCATCTCTAAACAGGATGAACAGGGCTGGTCCTAGCACAGACCTCTGTGGGACTACACTTGTTACCTCTCTCCACTCTGAAAATTGCCTGTTTAATCCAATCCTTCTTTCCTATCTTTTAACCAGTGACCAATCCAGGAGAGAACCTTCCCTCTTATCCCATGACAGCTCACTTGGCTTAAGAGACTTTGGTGAAGGACTTTGTCAAAGGTTTTCTGAACCTCCCGTTATGTCAGCACACTGCATGGCCTTCAGTGGCTTGTCATCTTTCCCATGGGAACATGGGCCAATTAACTCATGCTGAGGCCTAATAAGAACTCAGATACACCCGCCTGTGAGAAACTCACTTTCATAATGATACCCCCAGGCCAGCAGCCCCTCAGATCACAGGTGAAGAGCGTAACTTCAACACTGCCATTGGAAGAGTCCAAAATAACCAACACGTCACATACAAATGTAGTGACTATGATCTCTTATTTTGCATCCACTGTGGCCAGTTGATAGTCCCCTGAGGTCCATGCTAGTGCCCTAATGTGATAGGCCTGGCTCTGCTACTGTCCTGATATTTGGCCTTGAGCAAGTCACTTCCCCACTCTGTGCCTCAGTTTCCCCTCATTGATGCTACCAAACTCCTTTGCGAACATGTGTTAAAAATACTGATGGAATGTTTTAGATAAGAAAGGAGGATTTTTATTACCCTGTGACATAGGGTGATTTTTGGAGTTGATAGACCCTCTGCATTTTATTTTTTTAATTTTTTAATTTTATACTCAATTTCAGGCCCAGTTGGTTGCAAAGAGAAGCTGAAAATCATTTGAACTGTGTGCCCTTTCCAGGCTCAGACACTAGCGGGCAAATGATGAGTTCCTCAAACTGACGTATTTTTTTCTCCTCATTTTGAAGCCAATGGCATGATTTTGGGGGAGCCCAGCTCCTGGTTTAGGACTAGGTGGGCTGGCAACACCAGGCACATTTTCATGAACTCAGAGTTCCAGGTCAATCGTGTCAGGGCTGCGTCTCACCTCAGGCCGGGAGATTCTGCCTCAGTCACAGGGGTTTTATGAGTTCCCCCATGTAGGGGAAAGTTCCCTTTCTTAGGGGCTTAAAGGCAATAAAGACCCATTCCCCTGAGAGTCTGACACCCTCTCTCCTGCCATATAGTGAGTTCAGCAGCTCAGCTCCTTTGTGGTGTTGCCCTGTCCCCTCTCCTGAGCTAACTACAGCATTGACAGCTCACAGGCTGGAGGGAGATGACAGGGGGCAGCCCCATTCTGACCTCAAGAAGTGACATCAGCGCCTACCTGATGCCAGAGCTTCAGATGGAGCCTGGCTCCATCCTGTTGGTTTGATCGTGTCTGTGACACTTAGTGACATTGATGGGGGCATGAGTTCCCTCCTCCTATGTCTGAACTATGCATCCTACCTGCTGCTCACGCTGCTGTTTCTCACCTTCGATGCAGTGATGAGGCTCGCCAGATTGGAGGTAAGTGGGAATCCTGGAGAGCTACACAGGCTGAATCACTGCCAGTTGGACACAGGAACCAACCAGAGGTGTTTTTAATCCAGCAGGCCTGGATCATCTACACCCAAGAGTCTTGAAAGATCTGGCTCAGGAGGTCCATGGCCCAGTGGTGTTAATTTTTCATAAATCTAGGGTTGTGGAGGGAATTCCAGGAGACTGAAAAAGCACTAAAGTTGTGTCAATATTCAGACAAAGACAAGAGGTTGACCTGGCTTTTGATAGGCCTGTTAGCCAAAACTAATGGAGAAGCTGGGATGGGATTCTTCCAATAAAGAATTCAAAGGCAGGCATATTTTTCCAGAATGTTAAAAGGATTAATGGAAAAGGGGTCCCATCGGATAAACCAGATTTCATTTCTGGCTGAGATTACACATTTGGCTGATAAAGATCACTGCTTTGCTGGAATAAACTCTGACATTTGGAAAGTGTTGGTTTTCCAAGAGTCCATGGCGAGAAAGGCCCACTGTGAACTTCCAGGCTGATTCCCATATAGCAAAAGCTAAAAAACTTCTCCAAAATAATTCCCAGAGCAGGTTGTTTATCAAAATTCCCAATCTTGCTTTTAAAAATGGCCTACAATGGGGAATCCCCAGTGACCCCAGTAAATTATTCCCATTGTTAATTATTATGATTGTTAAAAATCTACCCCTTGGTTCTAGTCTGCATTAGTCTAGCTTCAACTTCCAGCCATTGAACCATGTTACACCGTGCTCTGCTAGGTTGTAAAGCCCATTTGTAATTCTCGTGGAAGACATTTATAGACTTTTAATGAAGCCACCCTTGAACCTCTTTAAGCTACATTGACTGAGCTCCTAGAGTCTCTCCATGGAAGGCAGGTTTTTTAATCCTTTAATCATTTGTAAGGCTCTTCTTGGAGTGTCAGACACCAGGGCTGGAGGCAGTATTCCAGAGGCCACTCTAGTGCCAAATGCAGAGATCAAATAACCTGTTTGCTCCAACTTGCCATCCCCTTGTTTATTCTCCCAAGTTTTATGGTATCAATGGTGCACTGGTTAAATGAATGGAGAACTAACTGATGGCTCCCACACAGTCATTGTCGAAGGGCTCCTTGGATGGAGGTGATTTCTGTGGGGTTTTCCAGGGCTCTATCCTACGCCGGATGCTAGTAAATATTTTTATCCATGATTTGACACTAAATATAATGCTGCTGCAGATAGAAAATTGACATCAAGGTTGGCAGGCTGGTAAACAATGATGAGGACAGGACAGTCATACAGAGAGCCCTAGAGCGATTATTTGGCGAATGGGGCCCATTCAAACATAATGTGTTTTAGTACAGCCCAGCACAGAGTTATACGCTTATGCTACGTCTAGACTGCATCCCTCTGATGACAGAGGGATGCAAATCAAGCACATGCAAATTGCTAATGAAGCAGGAATTTAAATATCCCATGCTTCATTAGCATAAACATGGCCACCACTTTTTTTCGAAATGGAGCTTTTTCAGAAAAACCTGGCAGCCTGGACGTAGATCTGTCGGAAATAAACCCTTTTTCGACAGATCCTATAAAACTCATTTTTTGAGGAATACAGGATCTGTCGAAAAAGGGTTTATTTTCGACAGATCCGCGTCTAGACTGCCATTTTTTTTCAAAAAAGCTCCGTTTTGAAAAAAGGGGCGGCCATGTTTATGCTAATGAAGTACAGGATATTTAAATCCCTGCTTCGTTAGCAATTTCAACGTGCCTAATCTACATCTCTCTGTCGACAGAGAGGTGTAGTCTACACACAGCCCTAGAAGGAAGAAGTGCACACTCAGCTTTGGATGTAACGAGCTTGGGTAGTTTTCTATCATCTTCAGATTTGGCCACTTCCCTGGTCCCGCCTTTACCAGATGACTTCTGAATCTGTTGAACTACCCTGGGTCCAGACAGATCCCAGGGGAACTTTGCTGCTTGTCTCCCTTCATTCCGAAAACTCACCATTTATCCCTCCCCTTTGTTCCCTGTTGTTTAGCAGTTACTGATCCATGAGAGGTCCTTCCCTCTTACCCCACGACAGCTCACTTGGGTTCAGAGCTGGTGGTGAGGGAATTTGTGGAAGGTTTTCTGGAAATTTAAGCACACTGTACTCATCGGACCTCCCCCTCCTCCCCCCATTGTCCACATGCTTGTTCAAAGAAGTCGAGTAGATTGGTGAAGCAGGATTTCCCTTGGCAGAAACCATGCTGACTCTTCCCCCAACCAAACCAATCATGTCCATCAATGTGTCTGATTATTTTGTTCTTTATTGTAGTTTCAACCAATTTGCCCTGTACTAAAATTAGATTTATTGGCCATTACATGCCAGGATAGCCTCAGGAGCTGTTTCTGTATTGGCTTTCCATTAGCTCCCCTTCTGACTGCTGGCCTGTAGGTGGATTGAAGCAGTAGTGTACTTACCACAGGCTGAGATCTGAGTTCCTTCAGAAACCCTTTTGGACCCTCTCCCACGCTCTCCATAAGGGCTTTCTAATACAGGAAAGGTACCTTCACACACACACACACACACACACACACACACACACACACACACACACACACACACACGGATGGTGCCAGCTGACAGCTGGGCCAGGGTCAGGAGCTCCTGCAAAGACAGATAGTGAGCTAGGGGAGAAGTCCTCTCCCCCACGAAGAAGGACACTCAGTCTAGGCCGGGGCTGGGAAGACTCATCTGGCAGAAAGGGGGCAGGCCGCAGCAGAGAAACGCACTCTGAACTCAGGGTGTTTGGCATGCTTACGACTGGCATAACTGTCCCTGGTCAATAAGGGACACTTTGTGCTGTGTTGGTGGCCCAAAGAGGGGAAATTAGATCTGCAGTCGGCATGTAGCTAAGTGTTTCATCCCTTACGTTGTCAGATCTTTATCAGCACCACTGGGGCTGTCAGATGTGGCAGCAGAGCGGGATCCATGGGGCCCCATATCCCAATGGCTGCTGCTGTGGAGGGCAGAGAACCAGACCCAGCAACCACTTTCCATTCCTTCGACAAGCTGGAGTCTCTGGGAGGATGGATAAGGATTCACATTGCAGCCTCTCAATGGGCTGGGGCCAGGAAAGCTAATGATCCAAGCAAGGGATCAAATCCATCCATGAGTACCAGTCATGTGCCTATTAAGACACATTCCACTCATGCTGAGGAGAAGCAGCAGCCTCTCTGCAGCTCCTGGGTCACATGCCTCCCCTTCCTGCTAGAGGAACCCCATCCCGGCCACCACAATGAACACTGCTGACCCAAAGGGTTCTCCTTAGGAGAAAGAACATTGCAGGCTCCCTTCTGCAATGCTGATGAACTCCACAGTGCCTGCTTCTCCAAGCCCTAGATTATGTCTGTGACAGCCTGTGCAGTTTGTGGTGGCTGCCCTAGGCTGGCTGCAGACCTGCCATGTGTCTCATGGTGCAGTACTTCTCACAAGGGACCACTTCCCAAGGGCCACCATGGCTCTCACCTAATGCAGCGCTCACTGCTCACCCAGCCTTTCCATGCTTTCCCCTAAGCCACTGCTTTCTCTCTGTGTGTGGCAGGCTCCGCCAAGGAAGGAGAGGCAAAGAGACAGAAAGGAGCTGACAGGTAAGCTGCCCCATCCCTGCAGCTACTGTAGCACCTCAGGCCCCATGCAAAACAGAGAGGGTCTAGTCCCTCTCTGCCGGGAGTCATGCAGGGGCACTGGCTGGGCTCCAGTCATGGGCTAGATCTCCAGGTAGCTCAATGTCACCTTTATGTCTCACTTCTGGCAGCTTCCAGATTCTGTGAAGAAGAGCTGGAAGGGGCTTGTGAATTCCTAGGGACGTGGTAAGCGATGCACCCCTCCAAAAATCTGTCTTGGGCCAGTCCCGCTTCTGGACTCATGCAATTCATTCCCTGAAGCTACCATCTCAAATCCTCCCCCATTCATCACAATGGTTCATTCCCTTCTTCTAGCATCATGCAAATAATGGGAGGAGGCAGATTGCATGGACTGGACTGGCCCAGCCCATCTTCCCCTCCTAAGGGGGAGGGGGAAAATGCTTTATGGAAGCAGCCCCATGCACACCAGGGATGTAAGGTGGAGAGGCCTTTCTGCTACAGTGGACAGGGTGAGGCCATAGACTGTTCAGAGTGAAAGGGACATGGCAGCTTTGTGTAATGCCCCTTCCCAGCAGCATTTGAGACCTGGACCCTCATCCCTGCAGCACAAAGCACCCATTAGCATTGAAGAAGATGCTCCATTATTTGGGAGAAGTAGTAGTCCATTATCCTTTATGCTGTCATACTGCTCTAGCTGGGATATGAGACATGCTGCCAGGAGGGTACGTGCTCAGCTTGTCGGCACTAGCCCATGCTCACCTACCAAACTAGCTAACCCCTCACTAGCACCGGTCAGACATGACTCCATGGAGAAGGCTCCATGGAGAAGGGTCAGGGAGAGTTTCAGAGCCGCTCCTCTGGGTAACTGAGGGCCCAGGGACCGGGCCTGCGCTCAGGTCTCTGCTCTCTCTGTTCCCAGCTGCCATGTGCCACTGGAGAAGCTCACCCTGGGTCACTGCCTACAGCTCGTGGATGAGAGGATACAATACGTGGCCAGGCACCTGGATGAAGTGCTGATACCGTAAGGCAATGCACAGGGGGCACCAGACTTGGGGGTTACTGAAGGCAAGCGGGGGACAGTGAGTGAATGCAGAGAGAAGGGGGCAGGGAAAACCAGAGACTCGAGGATTCTAAATATCAGGGAAAAGACCCCTAAGAGGCTTTAGCTTCCCCAATGAGGAACCCATGACAAGGACATTAGGGAGAGTCCAAAATTCAAAGCAAAGAGAACAAGCTAGGGCTGGGAGTGGCATCAAACTCGTCTGTACAGCAGTGTCCCCTACCAGGTGGCTGTCTGCAGCCGTCTCCTACTCCCCGTGAAAGACACAGTGATTGGGTAACATTCTGTGATATGGTATCCCCCACCACTGGAAAAGTGAGGTGGTCAGGTAGGCCTAGGAACTCCCCAGGCTGCCTCTGGAGGAAGAGACAGGCGGCAGGGAAGGGATTGCAAACAGGCTCAGCTGGGCAGGAGGAGGCGAACCCGATAAAGCCAGGAAGGTGGTGACAGAGATGGGCTGCTGTGGGACCGGTGCCAGCCTTGACAGCCAATCCACAGAGTGACCGCACCGGAGAAGCAGTGATTGGTGCAACTTAGATCCTTGTGATGGGAAATGCGTGTCCTTTACAGAAAGAGAAATGTCCAAACGACTGTGTACTGAATGAAGGCCCGTACGAGTCAGTTGCCCTGACGATGAGAAAGACTGTACCTGTAAGTCACCATGGGTATGTCTACACTACAATGTTAGTTCGAACTAACAGACGTTAGTTCGAACTAACATTCATAGGCGCTACACTAGCGCTCCGCTAGTTCGAATTTAAATCGAACTAGCGGAGCGCTTAGTTCGAACTAGGAAAACCTCATTTTACAAGGACTAAGCCTAGTTCGAACTTATTAGTTCGAATTAAGGGGTGTGTAGCCCCTTAATTCGAACTAGTGGGAGGCTAGCCCTCCCCAGATTTCCCTGGTGGCCACTCTGGCCAACACCAGGGAAACTCTATTGCCCCCCTCCCGGCCCCGAATCCCTTAAAGGGGCACGGGCTGGCTACGGTGCCCGTGCCAGGTGCAAGCCTGCCAGCACCCAGCCAGCAGACCCTGCACCTGACACGGCACAGAGCCACCCACCCGATGTCCCCCAGCTCACCCCCTCTTCCCGGGACCAGGCTGGCGGCTCCCGGGAGCTTGCCCGGGACCGCAAGAGGCGGGCACCTTCCTGGGCTAGTGCAGACATCGTGGACCTCGTCCACAATCTCCGCACTAGGCACAGGAAAGTGGCCGTTTAGGGCAGGAGAGCTGCCAGCCTGGCCACCCAGGAGCAGGTGTGCATGAAAATCAAGAAGGTCCACTGAGACCCCTGACCCTGAGCCCTGAGCTTACAATGGCCGTCCTGGGTCAGACCAAAGGTCCATCTAGCCCAGTAGCCTGTCTGCCGACAGCGGCCAACACTAGGGACCCTGGATGGGATGGACCGAAGACAGTGACCAAGCCATTTGTCTCGTGCCATCCCTCTCCAGCCTTCCACAAACTTTGGGCAGGGACACCACTCCTACCCCCTGGCTAAGACTACTCCATGGACCCAACCTCCATGACTTGATCTCACTTCCCTTTCAACTCTGTTCTAGTTGTAGCCTTCACAGCCTCCTGCAGCAAGGAGTTCCACAGGTTAACTCTTTGCTTTGTCAAGAAGAACAACTTTCTCTTACTAGGTTGAAGCCTGCTACCCATTCCTTTCCTTTGGTGTCCTCTAGTCCTTCTTTATGGGAACTCAGGAAGAACTTTTATGAATGCACCCTCTCCACCCAAACCCTGCTTTTAGAGACCTCTATCCTGTCCCCGCTCCATCTCCTCTTGTCTAAGCTGAACAGTCCCAGTCTCTGTAGCCTCTCTTCATCTGGGACCTGTTCCCAACCCCTGATCATGTTAGTTGCCCTCCCCTCTCCCAGCCTTTCTCTTCCCCTCTCCCACCTCCTTTTCCCAGTCTCTCCCAGTTTTGTTCAATAAAGACAGATTCCATTTTGGAAGACACGTTATCTTTATTTTGTACATCAGGAAGGGGGGCTAGGGAAGGGTAAGTGGAAGGAGGTGAGGGAGGAATGGGGTATGAGCCCCCAATGGGGAGGACTGGGCTGGCTCTGTGGGCTTCTGGGGGTGGAAGCTCTCCTGCAGCCCCCCAATTGCCTCCTCTCCCCAGATGGCAGCCTGCGGCAAGTGCAGCCGGTCCGATGGCCGAGTGCTGTGATGTGCCCAGTGTGGGTACTCCGGGCACTCCAAGCCAGGACTGGTTTTCAAGCGGGGCACCCCATAGAACTGTCTGTCTGGGGTGGGGGTCGGGTCCCTTTAAGTGCAGCCCTCGGCTAGCCTGAGAGAGCATCTCCACGCTCTAAGTCCTCCTCTGATGCCCTGCTGTCACTGCTTCCGGCCATCCTTAAGCCCTGTTCAGGGTCCACTTAATGTGGACATGCTAGTTCGAATTAGCAAAACGCTAATTCGAACTAGTTTTTAGTTCTAGACGCGTTAGTTCGAATTAGCTTAGTTCGAATTAACTAATTTGAACTAAGTTAGTTCGAACTAATTCTGTAGTGTAGACATACCCCATGATTGTGTGAGGACTGTAGGAGAGAATGTACCTAACTGTGATGAGAGGGGGACTGTGCAGGATCAGTGCCCCCAGCGGACCTACAGCAAGACTTCAAGGCAGCTGAACCCCGCGCAAAGGGGCCATATTTGGGAAGAGATCTGAAGGGAAGTGAAGATGGAAGTGCTAGCAAAGGAGCATGTTGCAGAGGGAAGTTATCCCTTCCCAAGGTGGATGCCAGAGTTGCCACTCCCACAGAGGAGATCTGTGAAGCATTAGGGCCGGATCCATGGCTGGTGAGGTCAGATTCCCGGACTATGGGTATCCCTGTCCATTTTGGTTGGACAGATTCCTGGAGGTTTTATCACATGACATAATCATAAGTTAAAGCTTAATCTTTAAATTCTTGAAAACTCCAGGGCATTCCTTGAGATATGGAAATCCCAGTCCCAGGGAGATGTGATGAGGGTAGCTGAGCGCATTTCTACTGGACCCTGGGGCAGGAGATAGAAGAGGGTGGACAGGCCAGGAATGGGAAAGGTGCACCACAGCTAAAAACCCAGGTTCCTAACCCAGAGGTGTCCCGTGTATAGAAACCCGGGCACCTGAGGAAAGATTGTCCCTGTGTAAGGTGGAAGCAAAGAGCTTAGCCCAGATGCCATGCCCGAGGGGAGAGCCCAGGAAGCCCCATACAAGAAGAAACATATGGGGAGAAGGGCCCATAAAGAGAGTTGCCACCTTCTGGGGAAAAGAAAGACACAGACAAGAACGAGAGGCCTATAGAAAGCCTGCAGGTTCTCTAGGGAAATCCAAAGGGCAGGTGAGCTGCAGGGAGCATAGAGACCCTGATGCCAAATCTGAGGGAGGCAGGAATTGACAGAGAGTTGAACCATGAGATGGGGCATCCGAATCCTGAGAGTGAGGGCGCTGGGGGGATTCGGTGAAGCAGGTGCAGGGCAGGCTCTGCAAAACCTGTGCCAGACCTGGAATCCCGGTGGAAGCAGCTGAGGAAGACAGTGGAGGAGAAAGGGAAACTATCGCTCATGGAGGGGGACATAGAGCAAGAGAGGGAAACTCTGTGCACATGGCTACAGAAAACACAGGGGAGGGGCTACCTGCCACCTGCCAGCAGGAGCAGGCTGTGTGTCCACCCCACCCCACAAGGGAAGGGACTAAGCTGTCCCCAAAGCGCACCTGGAGGGAGGGACAGGAGAAGGGAAGGGATTGCAAACAGGATCAGCTGGGGGGAGTAGGCTGGGCTGATAATGTCAGGAAGCTGGTAGCAGAGAGGGGCTGCTGCTGGAAAGGATGAGGCCTGTCTGGGCAGAGGGAGGAGCATATGGAGCTGGCACACCCAGCGCACTGAGCGGAACCAGGAGTGATAGGAAGCAGTCCAGGCATGGAGCGGTGCTGGCTAGGCCAGGCCAGCCCAGAACTGCTTGGTGGAGGGGCGCTGTTCTGGAACATGGGATAGAGAGAGTGGGCCTGGCTTTCCCTACCAGACACTGAGCTTATAGTATGGTCTGGCAGGGCAGGGAGTGGAAAACCTGCCTGGGGCACCTTGGGTGTGACAAGGAATCGAAGGGCTGCACTCTGGAAGAGGCAGAAACAATGAGTGGGCTCGCCAGGGAGCTGAGTCAAAAAGAGGCCATTGAATGAGAGAGGAGCTGCAGCCCCAAGACAGAGAGGATGTGGTGGTGTGCGACAGCGGAAGGGGACCTCACCTGAGAACTCATGACTAAGAAGAGCAGCACATCCCATGTCACACCCCAATCATGGGTCATCAGCTGGCTTCAAATCCAGGACTTTCAGTCCCATAGCACTGACCTCGCCCACTGAGCAAAAGGAGAAACTCCATTAATTGGTAGCAGTAGTAGGTTGTTATCGAGTGCATTAGGTGCTAGAGGAGGACAAATTTCCAGTGGGTGAGGGAACGATGGGTCTGTCTGTTTCTCTCTCTCACGCACACACAGAATTTTTATTACCTAATCTTTCTATTAGAATAGCATGTGGCCCCTAGCCATGCTCGGGCCCTGTGTGCTAGGTGCTGTACGTGTGCATGCAGAGAAGGGGTTATAGATCCAGTGTGTGCCATTCCCCCTCTTAGGGTATGTCTAAACTACACGGCTCCGTCGACAGAGCCATGTAGATTTGTTGTTTTGGCAAAGTCAAATGAAGCCGCGATTTAAATGATCGCGGCTTCATTTAAATTTACATGGCTGCCGCGCTGAGGAATAACGGGGCTGCCGACAAAGGGCTTTGATGTCGGCAGGGGAGCGTCCAGACTAGTGCGCTGAGCGGACAAACAGCTGATCAGCTGTTTGTCGGCTCAGCGCGGCAGCCATGTAAATTTAAATGAAGCCGCGATCATTTAAATCGTGGCTTCATTTTACTTTGCCTATGTGTCTCATCTACATGCCTCTGACGACAGAGGTATGTAGTCTAGACACAGCCTTAGTGCTTGGATGTCCAGCTGATTGCCCTGTGGCAGAGTGTGACATGCTGTGCACACCCACTGCACTACACTGGGGATGTACCCGAGCCCCCTTCACCCAGCAGACCATATCCCCGCTCTCCCTGTCTGCTCTCTCTCACAGGATGAGCGAAATGACATTTACGGGGGGGGAGCCCATTTTCCTCTTCCTCCTCGGAATCTAGCTCCTCTTTCCTCTGCAGTCCCAGCTACTTTACCCTGCGAGAAACCTTCCAAAGCTGGTCAGAGTCTCTCTGCCATGTGAGAGAGACCATGTCTGTCGTGGGCAGGGAAGGCCCCATGCTTCCCACCCAAACCCAGCCTCTCTCCAGGCCACCTCTTCTGAGCAGACAAGACTCGCCAGAGCAGCCAGCCCATTTGCACCAGACATCAGCCCATGGCTTAGACTTAAACATCTGCCAGAAGCACCTGCAGAGCCAGCTGGGAGCACCCACCCTTTCAACAGAGTCGCTGGCCCAAGTCTTCCCCAGCACCCCTGCTCAGTTCCGACTGGCGGGAGACTCCACAGTGATATTCGACATGAGCAGGGTTCCTCTCCTGGGCAGCACCGAGTGGGACAAGCTGGACCATCCTGTACGCACAAAAAGAATCCCAGAAGAGCAGGACACAGCCCTTCAGAGATTTCCCACCGCTCTTCTGCCTTCAGCGCCACAAAGCAAAGCCCCAGGGGAGCCAATGTTGGGTGAGAGGCATGCCGAGAGGTTGTGGGACTTACTCCCACATCAGGCCACCCGTGGATTTTCAGCACAGCTCCCCACGCCCTCGAGAGTCACCTCTGAACCCACGTGCACCCAAGAAAACCAGGAGGCATACGGCTACCCTGTGGAATCCCGGCTCCCAAAGGCCCGCATTGTTGTTCCAGCCCCTGACACCAACCCGGCCATGCATGTGCCCATGGTGGCAGCCAAGTTTCAGGGACACGTAGCTCAGAAATGCTTGGAGATCCAAATGAAGGCATTTCCTCGGCTGATGAGCGAGTCACATGGAAATACACCTTTTCTGAAAGAGACCAGCCCTGCCAAGCCTCCTCAGAGCTATGAAGACCTGGGGGAGGACAGTATGACAGCATTCCCCGCAAGGGGGAAGTATCCATCCCAAACTGTCAGCTACCCGGTAAGCCAATGGGAGCTGCCTTCTCTGGACCCAGAGCCCCCTGCAAAGCTGCCTCCCCCCATCCCAGCCCAGGGAGGTGGTGCAGAGCTCGGTGAGACGGAGAGCAATTTCCAGCTGGATAAGACATGGGAGACCTTGGACCGACATGTTCTGCAGAAGAAGCTGCAGCAGGAGTGGGGGTGGCCGGACGCCCCAAGGAAGGCCCTGGGGGCTTGCCAGACCCCGGTGCCTAAGCCCTGCACCTTGAAGCCCCATATCAAGGTGGTTTCCAGCCTTGGGGAGCTGCGCTTCCTGGTGAGCGATGTTAAGAAGCGACTGGAGTTCCACATTCTCAAGATGCAAGTGCAAAAAAGATGGGGGCTGCCCCAGACAGTCCAGGATTCCCTGAAGGAGTTCATGTCCCCTGCCCCAGAACAAAGAGGCTGGCTCTCTCCTACACGCAGCAGCAGCGTGGTGCCGTATCATTCGCCATTCCCGGTGCATTCCAGGAAGGCTCAATCTAGTCACGTGTCTCCCAGGGACCCCTCTGAGAGCTGGATACAGGATTTACATGCCCTGCCCACAGACACAAGGCAGAAACTAGGATGGTATTACTCCCCAAAGTGTTCTGGGGAACTCAAAGGGGAGGAAAGCCCAGACCATCGCCAAGCATGGCAGACGAAGAAGCAAAGCGCAGTCTCCTCTGGCTCCGAACGCTCCCCAACACCAGAGCAAGACGCTGCCATGGAGACAGATGGAAGCGATGGCGCGGCAGGCAGCTGGGCAAACTCCCAGCCCTGTGACCTGCTGGTAGGGGCAGATGTGACATTGCTTCCTCCGGGGCCTGAAAGGACAGAGCAGACACAGGCAGCAACACTACACATTGACCAAAGGGAGGACGGCACCAATGGTAGCAAAGAGAAAGTAGAGCTGCACTTGGAGAGGAAGGTTGTCTCTGGGGAAGGCCTGAAACTGGAGGAGTGGGCAGGCGAAGACGGTGCAGCTCTTCCCAGCAGCCAAGATCTTCAGGTTGCCCCCGAAGCACCAGGCTGTGGGCAGCTCACAGACTCCATCATTGACACCCTGGTCGCCGGGCAGATCGCACACGACCAGGAGCTGAAGCGCCTGATGGGGATGCTGAGCAGCGCCAGCCCTTGGGCAGACCACGTCTCCACAGGGCATTCAGTCTGCCCGCATCCAGGAGTGACAAAGACTCAGAAATCGCAGGAGACTCAAGTCTCTGGTGAGTTTCTTGGTCTCCGGGACACGGCGGCTCCAAATGGGCTCAGTGGAAATGGGCCTTCCGAGGTTTCCAGGGACCAGCCCCCCGGCCGAGTCTGCGAGAAATGCAGCAAGCGGCGAGAGAGGAGACGTGCTGGCTTGGCAGGTGCTGACTCACCCAAAAGATCCCATGGAATTCCCCAGAGAGAGACACTGGGAAACTTGTGTGCATCAGACTACCACAGCATGCCGGTGGTGTGGCTTCTTCCCGTCGGCAACAGCAAGAGGCATGATGGAAAAGGAAAAAAGACTTCCAGCAAACTACCAATAATGGTGTCCACGGCTACAAGCACAACAGGGCTTTCTCAAACTGGGTTTAAACGAGCTGGAAGCCCTGAGGGGTCCCCTCCACAGGCTTCCAGACCCAGGATACAATCCCCATCAAGGAACAAAGTTCCTGTTCTAAAGCAGATCTTCATGTGCCTCAAGCAAACTCTTTCCAAGCTTCAGAGCAAAGTGACATCCCGGATGTCCCATGACGCCCGCCCCAAAACACCTGATATTAAATTTACAAAGCCTCCCTTCTGGAGGAGAAGGACCTCCAAGGGTGTCCGCTTTCCCTACTATTGAATCCCACCCTGACAACGTGGCCACTAGCAGACAAAGCTCCTTGGAATGCTTATGATCAAATTTGTAGATGAAAGTAATCCCCAGGAAATGAGCATAGTAGTGTAAAATACCTAACTGGATTAACTTTAACTTAATTTTATTCGTTGCTTTACTTTGTTTTCTTAAATAAAAACCAAT
Source organism: Pelodiscus sinensis (assembly GCF_049634645.1). NCBI lineage: Eukaryota > Metazoa > Chordata > Testudines > Trionychidae > Pelodiscus > Pelodiscus sinensis. The sequence continues at coordinate 17,773,761 of NC_134723.1, forward strand.
GTTGTTTGGAGCAGAGTTACAGTAAATCTTCTACGTTTTCAGAAACTGCCCTGGTGCAAGATATCCAAAGGTGGCAGAGAATGTGGGAGGTAAATGCCCCATGAGAGGGTGACAAATGGGATTCCAGAGGGCCCTTGGTTTAGACAAGTACTTGTAGACAAAGGGCAGGGCTTTCCTTTGGTGATGAGGATTCGGGGTTTGCCAAGGTGTTGGACACGAGATTGGAGGGAGGACTGCAGCAGGCAGCATGGAGGCCCCTGAATCAAGGAGCAGGAGATGGAGAGATCTGCCACTGAGCTGAGGAGAGGGCCCTTCAAATGGAGTTATTCCAGCCCCAAATTCCCCTCTGAACTGCCACTCTGGGCCCGTCCTACCAGAATCAGGCTGTCCGGATCCCTAGACTGCATCTGCTGGGCCCCAATCTCACTGGGCAGCGACATGTTTGCAGTAGAGTCTCACTAGACACAAGTGTTTCTGAGCACGCCCAACAGCACCCACACCAGGCAAGGCATGAGTTTCACCTCCTGACTCAGCTATGGGGTCAGATCAGGCTCCTACGGGTGAGCTGACAGAGTGTGGGGGGAAGGAGGGAGCCTCAGCACCAATGGGTTTTTAATTGTTTTCCCACTGTGGGACAGCATGAATGGGAGAGACTGAGGGAGCCCTGTCAAGAGTCTCAAAGCTCATTGGTCTGAGCAATCACCTCAGAGGTGGTTAATCCCAGCTCCAATTCTTCTCCCATCTGCTGGAAGCTGGGACTTGAACCCTGCATTTCCTCCATCTCCAGCTCCTGAGAGTCTCTTTCTCAGGGCCTGTCACTTCCCAGTCACTGGGTGGGGATCCAGGCAGCAGACCAGGTTTTGTGAGTTGTCTGAATGTTAGGCCTGGTGCCGTTCAGTGTCCCCGGCCCTTGCTTCCCTTGTGACGTCAGTTCTTGGGGCTCTCAAGGAGGCCGAGTGGCAGGTTCTGGACAAAGAGGCTCATTTGGTGAGACGTGCCAGTCGAGTGACCTGAGCTGAGCAGGGAATTTCTCAGACATGGTTTTGACCAGTGACCAAAGGCCAGGGGAGCAGGTGAAAGGAGGCACGTCAGGAGTTGCGAGATTTGCCCAGCCTTTCACCCCGTGGAGAGGGGCGCAGCCCAAATCTGGAGTCCTTCCTTATAAGGCACCAAGCCAGTCACACTAAGCACTGCTGTTCTCCACTCTGGACAGCAAGAAGCCTCACAAGCAAATCCCCTCACACATGCCAGCCTTCCCTGTGCCACAACCAGCCCCTCTCCTTACACTGGTGAGAGGTTATAAACCCATGTCACCAAGGCCAGGGGAGCAGGTGAAAGGCAGCACGTCAGGGGTTGTGAGAACTGCCCAGCCTTTAGCCCAGTGGTGAGCGCCACTGCCCCTGGATGTAAAAGACAAGATGTCAGAGCTCTGGTCTCGCACCCCCCATTTCTCCGTGGACGGACTGTTCTGGAGTCACCCGTCAGAAAAATGTCATGCTCAGTTTGACCCCACCTTGGCTCCCTGCCATGGTGTGGTTGCTACTGTGTGATCCAGGGGCACCTCTGTTATGGCAGGTGGGTCTGGGCACTGCTGAGAGGGTCAAATCAGGGTGAATTTCTCAGAACCAGGGCTACTTATAGCTCAAACTTGGGGTCCTCCCCTGTAAGGCACCAAACTGATCACACTGAGCACTGCTGTTCCCCACTCTGGACAGCAAGAAGCCCCAGGAGCAAATCCCCTCAGATCCCCCAGCCTTCCCAGTGCCACAACCAGCCCCTCTCCTTACACTGGTGAGAGGTTATCAACCCATGTCACCAACTCCTGACAGGTTCCCCCAGTCCCAAAGGACTAGCCACAGTCCCAGGTCAATTCATACCTCAGGCCTTCCCCACAAGAGCACGCTGGGCCAGAACTTTAGCATCTAATATCTCAGGGTATGTCTACACTACCCCCCTAGTTCGAACTAGGGGGGTAATGTATGCATACCGAACTTGCTAATGAAGCCCAGGATTTGAATTTCCCGGGCTTCATTAGCATAAAGCCGGCTCCGCCATTTTTAAAAGCCGGCTTGTTCGAACCCCGTGCCGCGCGGCTACACGCGGCACGGGCTAGATAGTTCGAACTATGTAGCCATTCCGATCTATCTGTACACCTCATTCCACGAGGCGTACAGATAGTTCGGAATAACTACATAGTCCGAACTATCTAGCCCGTGCCGTGTGTAGCCGCGCGGCACGGGGTTCGAACAAGCCGGCTTTTAAAAATGGCGGAGCCGGCTTTATGCTAATGAAGCCCGGGAAATTCAAATCCCGGGCTTCATTAGCAAGTTCGGTATGCATACATTACCCCCCTAGTTCGAACTAGGGGGGTAGTGTAGACATACCCTAAAGGTTTAATAATGAAAGAAAGAAAAGGTCGAGAGTGAAATTGTCACAGAGAATACATCACACACATCAGTCACCCAGTTCTTGATGCAGGCTCTTAGCAGAGATGTTACAAACCACCAGCTTACAAGTCTCTGGAGCACATCCTATGTCAGGATGGGTCAGCAAATCCTTCTGGGCCTCCTGTCCCTAGCAAAGAGTGAAGGGCAAGAGCAGAGGGCAAGAGCGAAGACAAGTTGGAGGCACCCTCAGGATACTTTTATAATCTTCCCATGAGGAGGGAAAATCCATTCCTCCTCTGGGTGCTGGTTCCTTATGACCCACAAACCAGTTTCTTCCTTTCTAGGGAAGTAACCATGGAGTATCCAGGTGTGTCCTTCTCAGGCCTGAGGCCATTCTGTTCTCCTCAGGTGTTAATTGGCAACACTCAAGAGCCATTGTCCATGCTGTATGGAACAACCGTCCCTCCCAGAAGAAAACATGTACAATATGAGTACAAATCCCATATTGATAACTTCACACACAGATTGTACAGGTGTATGAGGAGCCTAGAGAGAGCCGGCAGAGCTGAAGCTTTCGTTTGACACCCCACATGTCCCACTTTGCACAGAATTTGGGGCAAACATACACCAGTGCGTTCAGCAGTGATCTGCCTGTTCACCTTAAAATCCAATTATGTGACAACTTCCCTTAGCCTGTAGCAAGCCCCATATCCCAAGGGTGACAAGTAACAGAGAGGCCAGAGGGTGACCCTCTCCCATCTACTTATCCCTCTCTGGGGAACAAGGTAATGTCACCTTCCCCCACAGCAGGAGACGACTAAACCCTCTCAGGGTTTGTTAAGCAGAACAGCTGAGTCATTCGACATCCTATGGGCAGGGTTACCACAGACTCAACGTATGCTGGGAGCGGCATTACAAGCATCTTCAGCAGCAAAGCTAGCTCTATGCACTAACTCTGCCAGCAGCAAAACCACATGGCAGACACCAGCCATGGCCCCGCCTTCCTGTAAGTGATCCGGCAGGAAGTAGTACAACTTCCCCTACTACAGCCAGCTGCATTGTATCCTGCACACTCAGGGTATGTTTACACTAGCTCGTTAATTTGAGCTAGGTAGGCAAATCAGGCAACCGGAGTTGCATATGAAGCCCGGGATTTAAATATCATTTGCATGTTCCCATCCGGCTGCTATTTTTAAATCCCCTTAGTTCGAACGAACTGCCCGTGGCTACATGTGGCAGTTTAAAGTTAATCTGAACTAAGTCCTTAGTTCGGATTAACTGTTACACCTCATTCCACGAGGAGTAACAGTTAATCCGAACTAAATCAAGAGGTTTGTTATTCTGAGGATCAGAAGGTCAAACTCTGATCCATGATATGGTATCAGGTCAACTCTTTCTTTCTGGCAAGGAATGAAAACAAATAAAAATTAAGTTAAATTTTTAAAGGTCTATAAAATCAATCAAATCAATTAAAATGCTAATAAAAAGGATGAGGTCTCAATATTAGCATTGCTGATGATAAACTTGCTTAGTTTAATTTCAGTTTTATCCTTACCATCTAAAAAAATTTCATCTGAGCTAAAATTTTATTTGACGGTGACGGTAACGCAACATGCATTCAACCCCCAAACACTAAATATGGTAGAAGCTCTTTTGAGTTTCTCTACACTACATTAGTGACAGAAGACTTGTTGGTGAAGCTAGTATATATTAATAATACCTTATTAATAATATATTAAATTGCACTATATCCTTTCATCACAAAGGATCCCAATGTGCTTTGCGAACAGAAATTAGTGTTAGATGCAACCTTTAAAAATGGCCTCAACCTTTTTAAAAGTAGTTAGCTTTTATTTAGTAATAGCCAATTAGCCCGTCATAAGACAAGATTTTCAGGTCTTCTCTCCTGAGCTCTCTCGCTCTGTTTCTCTCTTTCTCTCTCTATCTACTGCCTCCCCCCTCTCTCTCAGCTCTCCTCTGCCTCCTGCCTCTTTCTCTGTCTCTTTCTTTCTCTTCTCCCCCTCCTGCTTCTCACTCTCCCTTTCTCTTCTCCTCCTCCTCCTGCCTCTCTCTCCCCTCTGTTTCTCCCCGTCCCTCTTCCCCTTCCCCTTCCTCCCCACCGTGGCGCTTGGCTGAGTGCTGCCTGCTCAGCCGGGCTGCCGCGAGGGAGGGGGTCAGGGCGGTGACGTACATGGCTGGGGCTGGGGCTGAGGCTGGGGCCGTATACATCACTGCACTCCCTTCCCCTCCCATCCTGGGGGAGCCCAAACAGCCCCTTGCGATGCTGGCTCCCCCAGCGGCCCGGCTGAGGGGCGCAGCACTCAGCTGAGTGCAGGGACGGATATAGGGCAGGGCGAGCAGGGCAGCCGCCCCAGGCCCCGTGCTTCAAGAGGCCCCGTGCATGCGCCATGTCAAAGGGGGGGCCACTCAAAATTGTGCTGCCCTGGGCCCCGCAAAATCCTCATCTGCCCCTGGCTGATTGCCACAGCAGGAGGGGAAGGGGAGCAGTGACGTACACGGCCCTATCCCCTGGCCGTGTGTGTCACCCCCCCACCCCTTTCCCCTCCCTCCGAGGCGGCTCAGCTGGGTGTTGCGCGCTCAGCCAGGCCACTGCGGGGGAGGAGGGGTGGGGTGGTGATGTATACGGCCAGGGGGCGGGGCTGTCTACATCACCACCCCCTCCCCTCTCCCGCGGCGGCCCGGCTGAGGGGCGCACCACTCAGCGCCACGGCGGGAGGAGGAAGAGGGGGCAGTGATGGACACAGCCCTGCCCCCTGGCCATATACATCACCACCCCGCCCCCCCTTCCTGTCCCACCGGGCCCACCTGAGCGGCACTCAGCTGGGCTCTGGCGGGGGAGCAAGTGGCGGCAAGTGGCCCATGGCTGCACACCCCCCTTTCGCCAGGTCTGCTTCCTGCCCCCCTCCTCCCGTCCAGCCCCACGGCCCCTGATCTCCCCCCAGCTCTGCTTCCCACCCCCTCTTCCTGCCGGCCGTCCCCACGGACACCTCCCCGCCAGCGCTGCTTCCCTCCCCCCTTCCTCCAGGCCCCTCCATCCCCTCTTACAGCCCCCGATCCACCCCCAGGTCTGCTTCCCACCCCCCTTCCGGCCAGCCCCGCCTCCTTCCCCACCCTGCATGGCGCCCCGCCCTCCTTCCCCTCCCTTCCCATCCGTGGCACGCTGTGCTGCTCCCAGCTGAATGGCGCTCCTGCCGGACTCCGCTGCTCCCCAAAGGGCCACTTACCGCCGCTTGCTCCCCCGCCAGAAGCGCCGCTCAGCTGGGAGCGGCACAGCACACCACAGCGCACCACGCAGGGAGGGGAAGGAGGTGGGACTGGCCGGAAGTGGGGTGGAAAGCAGAGCTGGGGGGGAGCATTGGGAGCTGTGAGACTGGAGGGGAGGATGGGGGGGCGGAGGAAGGGGAAGGGAACCAGCGCTGGTGGGGGGAGTGTCCGGGGAGCCGTGCAGCCCGAACTGCCACAGAGCAAGGGGAAGGGGGCGGGGCACTGATGTGCACAGCCAGGGGGCATGGCCATGTACATCAGCGTTACAGACACAGACACTGGGCTACTATCATATACATGAGTGAAACTCAGTGTTGGAGTTGACTTCTAATCACTGGACTTAAACAAATGCTATCCTGAATTGGAACCTAAAATTGCTGAATAAATTAATAATTGGAAATTATCCCTTCATCTATAACGTACTGCCTCAGTCACAAACAAGACTGAATGTCCATACACAATTCTTATTCTTAGTTGATAAAATGTTGCATGTCCCTACCCAGCCTGTGAAAGTATTTTCAGAAAACACTGAAAAGTAGCTATGTTATGTGATTGAAATCCACAGTTCATTCTGATACAAATACATTACAACTACCCATCAGCATAAGAGTCTGCAAACTATTATGCGGGTGATTGCACTGAAATTAATATATGCATTTATTTGGCATGTCTCCAGAAATGCCACATAAAGGACATGAATAAAATAACAATAGTTGCTCATTTGTCATTGGTCTTAATATACCTTTGTTGTGATCACTGCTTAGTGCTTCATACTGGTTATTAAAAATGTAATGGAAATAGCCCTGGAGGGAGACCCAAAATGTATTTGTTAAACTCTTACAAAGCACACCTGAGCTCTTGGACTTGATTAGACTGCTTTGAATGTCAGCTGGTGTCTAAGCAAGCCAGTGGATTTGACCACAAGCTGTATGTCTCATTGGATGAATTACCCATTCTTTCAATTCTTGCAAGGAAGTCACTGCTGCCTGGAATTCTGTCTTCAGCTCTCTTGCTCACGTCTCCTTCAATTTCAGTGGGAGCTGAGGGCACTCATAGCCATGTACGATATGGCCCACAGAGCCCCAATCAGAGTAACCTTTGATGGCATGCATCCTGACTCAAGAGCCAGAAACAACCGCTTCTGGCAGCCCAGAATTCTATCTCTGTTTGTATTCAATTGGCCAATCAGGTTTATTTAAACATACTTTTTTGTCAGGATGGTTGCTGCTCACCTCTAATCATCTATCTTCATCAGGCTCTAAGGATTTATACTTTATTTCTCCTAAAGGACTTTCCTAAAGGAAAAAGTGTATCTTTTTCCACAAATGTTCACCAAACATCCACCTGAACGGGGCACAGAAATTGTGCTGCATGCTCATGGGCTGTGTCTAGACTGGCAAGTTTTTCCAGAAAATCAGTCGCTTTTCCAGAAAAACTTGCCAGCTGTTCACACTGGCCACTTGAATTTCCAGAAAAGCACTGACGATCTCATGTAAGATTGTCAGTGCTTTTCCGGAAATACTATGCTGCTCCTGTTCGGGCAAAAGTCTTTTTCTGAAAGACTTTTGCGCAAAAGGGCCAGTGTAGACAGCAGAGATTTGTTTTCCGCAAAAAAGCCCCGATCGCGAAAATGGCGATCGGGGCTTTTTTGCGGAAATGCGCGTCTAGATTGGCCATGGACGCTTTTCTGCAAAAAGTGCTTTTGCAGAAAAGCGTCCTGCCAATCTAGACACTCTTTTCCGAAAATGCTTTTAATGGAAAACTTTTCTGTTAAAAGCATTTCTGGAAAATCATGCCAGTGTAGACGTAGCCATATTGTATGAGAAAGCAGCAACAACAGGAGATGCAATGCAAGAGGGATGTCCTCTTGAGAGTGCAGATGCAATACAATCCCAGAGAGCCTGCATTCCTGCAACCATCCTCTTTGCCCTTCCTAGTACAGCAGTGGTAGCTGTGGAGCTTTTTGCTTTTACACACCACAGGAGTATATTACTTCCTGCTCTAGAAGCAGGAAATCAAGAGAGTAAAAGGTAGACAAAGCACAGTAATAATGTTATGCCAATTAGCCTTACAAGGTAAGGGCTGTTGCTAAAGGATGATGCCTTGCTGAATGCGGATCTTTATCTGCCTTGTTTCTGGTCAGTAAGTCCCACCCAGATCCACATAATGTCACAGACAATAAGTCGGTAGATGGAATGACGCTGGCTCTGCAGAACTTACTTGCTAGAAACAGTGGAATTGCTATGGCCTATCTAAATCAGTATCCTATATCCATATCAGATGGCTTGGAGGAAGGTATGAGAACTGCAGCATGAACAACTATGGAACAGCTAACCTTCTGATGACAGGTCCCGCATTCAGAGTGATCTGGAGTTCTTGTTTAACTGGGCTCCAGCAAGCAGTCTACATTTTAGTATGACCACATGAAAATATATACATTTGAGAACAAAGAAAGTAGGCCATCCTTACAGGATGCCAGCTCTATATTGGGAAACATTAGACACAAAAAAGATTTGGTGGTCATGGTGGATAATCAGCAGAAAATGAATTCAGTGTGATCCTGTGATCAAGAGAGCCAATGCAATCATGGGATGAAGCAATAGTGCATCAATCATAAATTAGAGTAAAAATGTTATTTGCCTCTATATTCACCACTGTTACAACTGCTATTGGAATAACGTGGCTGGTTCTGGTGCCCCCAATTGAAGAAAGATGTTGGTAAATTGGAGAGAGTTCAGAAAAGAGCCATGAGAATAGTTAAAGGAATAGGAAACTGCCTCATGTTGACAGATTCAAAGAGTTCAGTCGATTTAGCTTAACAAAGAGGAGGTGAGGGGGTGATCTGTTCATAGTTAATACATGTCTACACAGGGAACACATTTGATAATGGGCTCTACAGTCTAGCACAGAACTGCATAAAGTAATCCAATGGATTGAAGTTGAAGCTAAACAAATTCAGACTGGTAACCAGTGTTCCCTATAAGCTGACCATTTGGGTGGCCACTCAGGAGAGATTCAAATGTGCCCCCCTCTCCTCAGCAGCCATGTTGTTTCTACTGGTGGTGCATGTCTGCACATGCCTTGGTACACATGACAAAATTTATTCTGAACATGGATGGAAAAAATTAGAGGGAACATTGCTGGCAACAAGGCATACATTTTTAACAGTGGGTATGTCTACATAGTGTCTACACAGCAAAATCACTATTTTGAAATAAAATCGAAATAGCGGAGGGCTTATTTCTAATTTGGTAAACCTCATTCTACGAGGAATAATGCCAAATTTGAAATAGCTTTTTCAAAAGAAGTGCTGTGTAGACACTTATTTCAAAATAGGGGGCCTCCAGCCTTCCCAGGTTGCCCTGGTGGCCACTCCAGCCTCAACCAAGAATACTTCTCTCCCTCCCCGCCTCCCCAGAGCCCTTAAAGGGGTAGACTCTGGCCACAGTGCCTGTGCCAGCTCCAAGCCTGCCAGCCCAGAGCCAGCAGTCACTGCCCTGACCCCGTGGCCCCAAAACATGAGCCAGCAAGCCATTGGCAGCCAGCCCTCCACCGCTCCCCAGAGCAGTCTGCCAGCTCCCAGGAGCCTGACAGGGCCCGGAGAAGGTGGGTGCATTCCTAGTCAAGGGTGGAGTTCATGGACCTTATTCAGGTTTGGGGGGATGCCCCCAATGTTCATGATCTCCACACTAGATGGAGGAACGTGGCTGTCTATGGCAGGATAGCTGCCAGCCTGGCCACCAAAGGCCACATGCAAACCCAGGAGCAAGTTTGCATGAAAATCAAGCTTCCCCTCCCCCTTCTTCCTCTTGCTTCCCTCTTCCAGCTCCCTCCTCCCCTCTCCCACCTCCTTTCCCCAGTCTCACCAGAGTTTCATTCCCTCCTCCTCTGCCCCCCAGTTTTGTTAAATAAAGAGAGTTTGTGTTCATGGAAATATGTGTATTTTATTTGACATCAGGAAGCGGGGTAAGGGAGGGGTAACTGGAAGGATGTGAGGGAGGAATGAGGTACAAGCCCCCAGTGGGGCAGACCAGGGAGGCTCTTAGTGCTCCTCAGGGTGGAAGCTCTCCTGCAGAGCCTCCTGGATACTGACAGCCCCTCAATGGACCTCCTGGATGGCAGCCTGCAAAAAGTGGAGCCAGGCTCGCAGCAACGCATCCAAGAGAAGCACCAGAGTGCCCAGAGGCAGCTCTGACTCCATGTTGCATAGTGCTGTGGTGTCCCGAGTGAGGGCAATCAGCGCACGCAGAGACAAAATGCTTTGCTGTCCCTCATTGAGGTAGACAAGCAAGCAGGGAAACCTGAGAACTGGCTGTCTGAAGGGTGGGGGGAGGGTCCCTTTAAGCACAGACCTCAGATAGTCTCAGGCAGCAGCCCCACACAGTAAGTCCTGACCTGGTGCCCTGCTGGAACTGGATCTGGCCAGCCTTAAATGTGATTCAGAGTCCACTCAGTGTGGACACGCTATTTCAAAATAGCAAAATGCTATTTCGAAATGCATTTTGTGTGTAGACGCATTATTTTGAAATAAGCTATTTTGAAATAACACTGTAGTGTAGACACACCCAGTGAGAATAACCATCCATTGGAGCAATTTACCAAGGGTTGTGGTGTATTTTAACAATTTTAAAACAAAGAGTAGATTTTTTTCTAAAACCTCTGCTCTATTATGATGGAGGTGTGTGGCGTGGTTACTGGAAAGAATTTGTTTGAGGCTATCTATAGGCGAGAATTGGCCTTTCCCCCAAGGCCTCTGAGAGTGTGGGGTCATTTTCCAGGATAGAGTGTAGATTGTTGATAATACATTGGAGGGGTTTAAGTTGAGGACTGTAGGTGATAACAGCGGAATTCTGTTATTTTCTCTTTTGGACCTGTCTTGAAGTAGTTCATGTCTGGGTACTTTTTTGGCTATGGCAAGCTATTTTTAATCTCCAGGTGGGTATTTCAGTTTTAAGAATGCTCTATATAGATCCTGTAGGTGTTTGTCTCTATCTGTGGGATTGGAGCAAATCCAGTTGTATCTTAGGGGTTGGCTATATACAATAGATTGGGAAATGTGTCTGGGATGAAAGCTAGAGGCATGAAGGTAAGTGTAGCAGTCGGTAGGTTTCCGGCAGTGCTTTTTTGTGTGTTGGTACTGCCCAGTATGTAGTACCAGCACCTCCAGTCAGAGCTTACCTGGAAAGAACAGACACTACCAGCACCTCTGTAATGAAAATGGCTGACAGTCAGCTGGGTCTTAAAGGGTACCAGCACCATTTTTTTTAAAAACAAAAAAAGCATAGGGTGGTGGAAATTTGTCCACCATTTAATAGTACTGTAGTGTCAAGGAAGTGGATCTCTCATGTGGACTAATCCAGGCTGAGGTTGATGGTGAGATGAAAGTTGTTGAAATTAATGTGAAATTCTTCAAGGGTTTCTTTCCCAGGGTCCATATGATGAAGATGTCATCAATGTAGCTTAAGTACACAGGAAGTCAGACTACATGATCAGAGGCTTTGGGATCTATGTATGGAGTTGTGCCTTAAAGCTGAAAGTGAGGATGAGGAATTTGAAATAGATGTGGAAGATCAGGAGCAGCCATCAGCAAGACTAGTAAAAGGAAATGACCTGTGGTCAGAATCCTATGAGAGAAAGGTATGTACAGGACCTGCAAATCCTTAGTTACGTACAGAGCCCACACTCATGAAATTAACTGACTTGAATGAGTCTGTCTATGTGAGTGGGAATTGGCAGGTTTGTGCCAAGAAATTGAGACCTATCAACAGTTAGTAAATGATGTATCCTACAACTAAAAATGAATAAGGGACAATGCATGGAAATGTTCAATATACTGTTTTAAACAATAAAGCTACATCTACTCTACCCAGTCTTGCACAAGAACATATGCAAATGAGGCACAGCAATGAATATCACCACGCCTCATTTGCATACTTAATGAGTCACCATTTTTGCGCAAGGGCCTTTTGTGCAAGAAGGAGCAGTCTACACTGCTCCTTCTTGCACAAAACCCCCTTTTGCACAAGAGCCATTCTGCCTGAAAATAAGCAGCAGAATGGCTCTTGCACAAGAGGGGGTTTTGTGCAAGAAGGAGCAATGTAGACGGCTCCTTCTTGTACAAAAGCCCCTTGAGCAAAAATGGCGGCTCATTAAGTACTCAAATGAGGTGCGGCAATATTCATTGCTGTGCCTCATTTGCATATGACAGGGCAGTGTAGACATAGTAAGTCTCCTGACTCCTTTTGTTTTGCTCACATCTTTGTATGTGGAGAAAGATCGTTTTACACACACACATTCACACAAACACACACACTATGTACATGTTCACTATCATTGTTATATTTGCATTACTATAGTGCTGAGTTGTAATTAATTAATTAATTAATTAATTAGTGTGTTTGTTTGTTGGTTTGTATTCATAATTCACCACAAAATTGACTGGAAAAAACCCAGCAACAGTGAGGGCTGCAATGGAATCTGAAAGGTAAATAAATGAACACATGGGCAACATAATGTTCCCATCGTCTCCTGAAAGCAAAACAAATCCAGTGAGGAGCGGATCTGTGTCAACAACAGTGGATGTTCATTTACAGGAAAACAATCATATATATAGTAGCCCAATGTCTGTGACTCTGTAACGCTGAAATGCTGGCTGTTCCCTCTGGCAGCACTGTTGCCTAAGTCACGTCCTTTGCCTCCCGCCATGGTGCTCGGTTGACTTCTGCACCACTCAGCTGGGCCGCCGCAGGAGAGCAAGTGGCACAAGCAGCCGTTTGCTCCGCTTGCTCCCACGTGGCTTCCACATGGCAGCCCGGCTGAGCAGCGCAGAAGTCAGCCAAGCACCATGGCGGGAGGTGAAGGGGGGCAGGGCGGTGACATACACGGCCAGGGGGTGGGGCCTGGATGAGCGTGCATCCCCAACCGAGAGAGAGGAGGGCGGAGAAGAGTGGAGGAGACAGAGAGAAGACATAGAGGAGAATGGAGGAGAGTGGAGAGAGAGTAAGAGGCAGAAGGAGGAGAAGAGAAAGAGAGAGGCAGGAGGTAGAGGAGGGGGGAGGCAGTAGGAGGAGGAGAAAGAGAGAGATGGAGCGAGAGATCAGAGGCTCAGGAGAGAAGATCGAGATAGAAAGGGAATAGGATGTGGAGGAGAGACCCAAAAATCCCGTCTTATGACGGGCTAATTGGCTAGTTATATAAGACTGAACAAATATCCCATACGTGGAGGTCAGGAAAAAAACACCATAGTGGCAACCAGAACTAGCAAAATATTTTTCTTTACACCTTGTCAGCCCCTCATCAAACATTCTCTCTCAAGGCATCTCAAGATGTATTGTTGTACTTTGCTTTAAATTATCAAAAATCCCAACTCGGTGTTATATATTGTAGACTGTCTCTCTGCCATCCAAATGACATGTTAAAGCTTTCCTCATTACCAGGGTCCCCTTGTGGATGCCATTCCTGCAAGCTCTTTTCAAGCAGAACATCAAGAGGAGCGCCACGCCTGGAGCTTAATAAAGGAAACCTCCGAATCTCTTATTTATAAGAAGTTCAAATAAGGTTTGGAGTCAGGATGATCCTAATTAAAATACAATTCAAGGGCTACATTCTGAGATGGAAACAGCTTTCAGTGTAACCTAAAATAGCTGTAATTGCTTTGCATTGGAACTGGATTACCTGAGTGACATTTCTCTCTGTGCTATGCTATTGCAATTGAGAGTATGTGAGTTGCAAGAGCTTGCTATAAATGGAAGGGAGCAGCAGGATTCTCTGTTGAAGGCCTCTTAGCTTTGAAATTCTCTGCCTGCAAATTGGCCCACCAGAGTTTGGATTAGTAAACCTCTGAGGTTGAAGTTCTGTCTCCCCAGGCATGTGAGGAATTGATGGGTTAGAAATGGTGTATATAATGAGAGCAGGGATTATTACCCGATGACTTACTGCCAATGACAGTTCACGAATTATTGTCCTGAATAGTGACTCTTTAATTTATGTTGTGGATCCAGTTCCTCTGAGTTTCTTTACAATACATGGTTGAATGTTCAGTTTCAAAATCTATTATGATGGCTCACTGCTGTGCTGTGCATTGCTGTGTTCATAGCTATGCTGCACACAACTATCTGTGATTTCAGAAACACAGCTTCTGCAAAGGTACAAGATGTAATGGAACTGAATCTGGAAACAGGTGGTATAGAATGATGGAATGGGGTCAGTGAAATAAAAACTGCCCAAACCTACCACTTAATCTATTATGATTTTCTGAGATTCTGTATGTTGGACTCATTCAGAATTTAAGTGGTGAATTTTCAAAGGGAAAAAATACCCTCTTCATTGGGTTGTTTTCCATTTAATCCCACTTCTGCTCCAAATACTCTTTATCTGAGAGGTAGGTAGGGAATGGCTAAGCACTAATGGCTGCCGTAATTATACTTGTTGGACCTATTGGTTACTGTGATATAAACAAAGCTGGCTTAATATTTGGAAAGAAAGGTTAATTATTTCCTCCTATATTTTGTTGAAATATTTTACAATCACATGGTCAGAAAAAGAGAGCTCGAGATTTTGCACAAGTTGTCCAATTTTGTATTGAAAAATATGTTGATTCTTTTACCAACTCTGATTATAAATGTAAAAAATATGTATTTCAAATCTGAGAAACATTTTTACCTCATTTCACACATAGCCATGATTAAAGAGATCACTAGATTATCTCATGGCCCCTTCTTGCCTAAAATTCTATGACTATAACTCTATGAAAATCTTTGGAGTTTTGTGCAAAAATCAGAGTGTGACCCATTTGTTTGGATGTATTTTCTCTCTGCTACAACTAGGCATTCATAAGTGGAATTGACAGAAATTGGGTTATGTGACAGACACATATCTGTGCAGTTCCCAGTGATTTTATTTACAAATTCCTTCCATCTCACAAATAGTTACAGTACTTGCTCAACACAGTGTACAAAATGCTTGAAATAGACCTAATAACAAAGATTGTGTGTGAGTGACTTCACCAGAGGCAATAAATGTACCTACATCATGTTTAAAATAAATTATTGTGACAAAACTGACCCTTCTACTGTTTGCACAATGTTACACATTATCGCCTAACTGTAAAATGGAACTTTCCAAACATTATGTGCAGTGCTGACCTATATTGGACTAATAAAAATGAACTTTGAGCATCAGGGACAAAATGTTAAGGACCATTTTGATGCAAAACATAGAGGCAACATTAAAGCAGAGAGGACAATTACCTAATTTCCTGAATGGAGGGATTTGATTTCACTTTTCATCTGTTCCGTCTCTAATTCATTCAAGATTCATTTCATCTCATTACACATTTGGTAGTAGAGGAGACTTTAGAATATTTTAAAATTTCTGAGGCAAAGGTAACATGGTATCTGTGAGTATCCTCAGATTAGAAAGAAACATGACAATTCAATCTTCAAGCTGCTTTATACTGAGCACCTGTTTCCAAAGACAGCATTGTCTGGGATGTAACATGGGATGGGCCACAAAATAAACACAGACACCTGATCAATCACAGCTTTTATTAAATAGCCAGTTGAACTGGATCAACCAGACCTAAAGTAGGTAGGAAGTAAAGCCCATGTGATATGTGAATTAGTTCAGTGTGTGTTGTAGTAGACAGACAGCAAACAATGCAAAAATCAAATAAAAAAAAATCCTGCTTTGCGTTTCTGATCTCTGACACTAGGGCCGTCACTTCATGTCATGATAATTCCATTTTACTGTGAGCCCACAGGAAGAGGAGGAAAAGTAAACAGTACATTGCTCATCTGCTGATCCAGAGCTCCTGCAAGCAGAGGGAGGCTTCTTTTTTAAAACCACGTGGTTTTAAAAAATTCCCTGTACGAAGTTGCTGCTCACTACTCCAGCCCTGCTTTAGTCCTCTGCAGAAGGGTGGGCTAGGCATAGGAAATAGCTGGGAAGCACTTCTATCCCCTTTTCACTCTGCACAGGGAGGTGGGATGACACCGTGCTGATCCAGTAAGAGTAGCTGAGGTATCCCAGGGAAGGCCTTATTTGATCTGTGCTTTAAATATCTGTGGTTACACTCTTAGGATATTGAGTGCCATAGGCTGGGCTAGCTGAAACAGAAAGGCCTGAGGTTGGGAGTACGTGAATTCCATGTCTACTCCTACAAAATTCCCTACACAAAGCCTAATTTCTCAGGTAAATTTCAACCTATAGCAGATCATTTAAGATTAGATTGTGTAAGTCTTATGTAACCATACCCCTGATGGCACAGTGAGTCGGGACTGAACCCAGGACATCTGGATCATTAGCTTCTACTACCATCAATGAAAATAATCAGGCCAGGTAGCTTGAAGGAAGTAAAACTCTTTACAAGGTTCAGCCAGTAGATGGAAACAAAGTCACTCTTGGGTAATGTGTTTCATGCTTTCACACAGATAAGAACTGAGTCAGTGAGCAGCTCTACTGTTTGCTCACATGAGTATGTGCTCAACAACGTAAGGGTTGTGCAGTGGGACTGTTGATCTTCAGCACATAAGAACATAAGAATGGCCATAATGGGTCAGACCTATGGTCCATCTAGCCCAGTATCCTGTCTTCCAACAGTCACCAATACCAGATGCCCCAGCAGGAGGGAACACAACAGGTAATCATCACATGATCCCTCTCCTCTCATTCATTTCCAGACAAACAGAGGCTAGAGACACCATTCCTACCCACCCTGTCTAATAGCTTTTGATGGACCTAACCTCCATGAATCCATTTAGCTTTTTTTGAACCCTTTTAAAGTCCTAGTCTTCACAACATCCTCTGGCAAGGAGTTCCACAACTTGTACACTGCGTGAAGAAAAACTTCCTTTTGTTTGTTTTAAACTTGCTGCCTATTAATTTCATTTGGTGATCCCTAGTTCTTATATTGTGGAAATAAGTAAATAACTTTTCCTAATCTCTTTTTCCACACCAGTCATGATTTTATAGACTTCTATAACATCCCTTTCCCCTTAGTCATCTCTTTCCTAAGATGAAAAGTCCAAGTCTTTTTAATCTCTCCTCATATAGGACCCGTTCCAAACACCTAATCATTTTTGTTGCCCTTTTCTGCAATGCCAATGTATTTTTTTTTATATGAGGCGAGCACATCTATATGCAGTATTCAAGATATGGGTGTACCATGGTTTTATACAGAGGCAATAAAATATTCTCTGTCTTATACTCTATCCCTTTTTTAATTACTCCTATTTGCGTTTTTGACTGCTGCTGCACGCTGACTGGATGTTTGCAGAGAACTATCCACAATGACTCCAATATTTCTCTCTCAAGTAGTTGTAGCTAAATTAGTCCCCATCATATTGTATGTATAGTTGGGATTATTTTTTTCAATGTGCTTTACTTTATATTTAACAACATTTTGTTGCTCAATCTCGTAGTTTAGTGAGATCTTTTTGAAGCTCTTCACAGTCTGCTTTGGTCTTTACTATTTTAAACCATTCTGCAAATTTTGGCACCTCACTGTTTACCCCTTTCTCTAGATCATTTATAAATAAGTTGGATAGGATTGGTCCCAGGACAGACCCTTGGGGGACACCTCTAGTTACCTCTCTCCACTCTGAAAACTTGCCATTTATTCATACCCTTTATTTCCTGTCTTTTAACCACTTATTAATCCATGAGAGGATCTTCTCTCTTATCCTATAAGAACTTACTTTACTCAAGAGCCTTTGGTGAGGGACCTTGTTAAAGGCTCTCTGGAAATCTAAGTATACTATATCCACTGGATCCTCTTGTCCACATGTTTGTTGACCCCCCTCAAAGAACGCTAGTAGATTAGTAAGGCATGATTTCCCTTTACAGAAACCATGTTGACTTTCCCCCAACAAATTATGCTCATCAATGTGACTGACGATTTAATTTTTTACTATAGTTTCAACTAATTTGCCTGGTACTGAAGTTAGACTTACTGGTCTACAATTGCCAGGATCCCTATCTGACATTACTCTTAGGCCATGTCTAGACTGGCAAGTTTTTCCGCAAAAGCATCTGCTTTTGCAGAAAAATTTGCCAGCTGTCTACACTGGCCGCTTGAATTTCCACAAGAACACTGACAATCATAGAATCATGGAAACATAGAACTGGAAGAGACCTCAGAAGGTCATCAAGTCCAGCCCCCTGCTCTAGGCAGGACCAATTCCAACTAAATCAACCCAGCCAGGGCTTTGTCAAGCCGAGACTTAAACACCTCTAGGGATGGAGACTCCACTACTTCCCTAGGTAACCCATTCTAGTGCTTCACCACCCTCTTAGTGAAATAATTTTTCCTAATATCCAACCTGGACCTCTCCCACCACAACTTGAGACCATTGCTCCTTGTTCTGCCATCTGTCACTACTGAGAACAGACTCTCTACATCCTCTTTGGAACCTCCCTTCAGGAAGTTGAAGGCTGCTATCAAATCCCCCCTCACTCTTCACTTCTGCAGACTAAACAGACCCAAGTCCCTTAGCCTCTCCTCATAAGTCATATGCTCCAGCCCCCTAATCATTTTGGTTGCCCTCCGCTGGACCCTCTCCAATGCGTCCACATCCTTTTTGTAGTGGGGGGCCCAGAACTGGACACAATACTCCAGATGTGGCCTCTCCAAAGCCGAATAAAGGGGAATAATGACATCTCTGGATCTGCTGGCAATGTTCCTCTTAATGCATCCTAATATGCCATTAGCCCTCTCATGTAAGATTGTCAGTGTTCTTGCAGAAATACTATGCTGCTCCCATTCAGGCAAAAGCCCTCTTGCGCAAATGCTTTTGCGCCAGTGTATACAATGCTGTATTGTTTTGCACAAAAAAGCCCCAATGGCGAAAATGGTGATCAGGGCTTTCTTGCGCAAAACCACATCTAGATTGGCACGGACGCTTTTCCACAAAAAGTGCTTTTGCGGAAAAACGTCCGTGCCAATCTAGATGCTCTTTTCCGTAAATGCTTTTAACGGAAAAACTTTTCCGTTAAAAGCATTTGCGGAAAATCATGCCAGTCTAGACATAGCCCTTGTGTAACATTAGTGTTGTCTAAGAATTGGGAGCAGAATTTCTGAGTATGACCACCAAACAAAATATATGAACCTGCCTAATCCTGGCAGGAGAATGAAACAATGTTCCTGGAACATGCTGACAACAGAAACTGGTGTTTCAGGTGTTGTTCTGGAAAGCTGTGTTGTACATTGTGAATCTGCATCAACTTAATGAAATGAATAAGCCAATAATACTAAAGATAATGTATCAGAGTTGGCAGAGATCAATATTGTGTAAACATCTTAATCATGCATTATTTATCTCTCTATAAAAAAAAAATCCTGCAGATCAACAGAATGTCATCATGTCAGCGTCAACAGGCGGGGGTGGTGGGGGGCGGCGATGGGCTGGGGGGTAGGTGAGAATGAGAGAGATTTCCCCCAGGGAGGAGGCAGCAGTGAGGAGGGCCCCTGTCTCAGTTCAGGGCAGCCCATTACAGTGAGTGCTGACTGGAGTGGGTGGCACCCCACTGCTGGGGGAGCTGAGGGAGCTCAGAGTGCTGCAGAGAGGAGGGGAAAGCCTGGCCCAGCTGCAGCCTGTGCTATTAGCAGGCGTAGTGTGGAAAAACCCTAGGCAAGAGGCAGCATCCACACCTCAAAGGGCTCTTTGTGCACCACCTGCCTCTCTCGCAGGCAAAGCCAAAGAGGAGGGAGCCCCGTGGACAGCATGGTCTAAGTATACTATACTGTTACGGGTAATTAGGTGTAATTAATACTGTGTATAGTTATGGTATTGTGTATAATGATGTTGTGTGATCACTATGTAAAATCAATATGGAAGCTGAGGTAATTCAAAATGGAGTCTGTCACCATGTACAGAACTGAAGGAACATGCATTGTAAACCAGTACAAGCTGGTTCTTCCCGCCTAAAAGTGCCTCTGCACACGTCACCAGTGGACTGCACACATCCCTGAAAGGGTGCACTTAGCACTAAAATCTTCACACGGACCACAAGAACTTTGTACCCTGCACTGCACTTTTGCACCCAAAACTTACATGCAAGTTTCCCGCCTTGGTCTGAATATAAGGACTGTCCCCTCAGAGGTTCGGGTCCCCGTTCCATTCTTCTCATCTGTGGTGAAGACCCAGAGGTGTTGCATTTGTCGGCTTCTGGTTCCTGTCCTGTTCCTGTGTCTCTTCACTCAAAGCTGTCTACCCTATAGTGAAGACTTGGGGCTAGCAGCTGCTTCGTTCCGTCCTGAGCGAACCCATCGAGTGCATTCCTTGAGATCACCATCACCAGGGTTCAGTGTCTCACCAGTCCATGGCAAAAGCCTGGATTTAAAGTGGGATTCTGCTACCTGCTCTGCGCTGAGAAACAGTGACACTTCCTTGGTATCCATAGCGAAGGCTTGGATTACAATTAAGCAGCATAACATCACAAGAGATCATCTGCGTGGGACGCCCTAGTGTTCCTCCCCAAGAGCTCACCACCAGCTCAAGGGTAGAAGGTCCTAGGTCCTCATCTGCTGTGTCAACATCTTGACCAGACACCTATTGAAAAGTATACCTACCTTGTATCGAGGGATCTTTTCTATCTCCTTTCTTTCTGTGGGTGAGTGTTGGACTTGTATTGCTGTTATACCAGTTTCATGTTCTTGCTTTTAAATGTACAGTATATGGTTTGGCCCTAACCCAGACTTTGAGTGTTTATTTGAAACCCACCGGTGACTGATACGGTATTGTCAGGTGGACCTCACTTCTGGTTTCAAGACCATAGATCATCATTAGAACCAGAGCCTCAATTAAATAAATTAATTATTAAAATTATTCCGTTACAGAGTCCCTTTCATAACAATATCCACAGGATCCCCTACTGGCAGCTTCCTTGTTCCTGCCCCTCCACTCAGCCCTCTCACTCACCAGCTCCAGCTCAGCCCCTCCGGTTCCCCTGCAGCAGCGAGACCGCTCTGGCACTCCAGTCTCACCACCCCAAGCTAAGACCTTGTATCCCTAGCTACCTCACTCACTGTCCTGCCGAGCAGTGGGAAAAGCCTCCTTGGCATGTGTCCCTGTGCTGCTGTCGCCCCAGCTGGGGGAGGGGGAAGGGAAGCATCGGCACCTGGGGAGCCTCGAGGCTCTCTCTCCTGCAGGATGCCAGCACTGGCACTTCAACATTGCAAGGGGATGAGACTGGAGCGTCATCACGGCCTCAGCCCCCTCAGTTACCACCCTGCTGAGAGCCCGCACCCCCAGCCCTCTCACAAATGCCCTCTGCCAAGACCCCGCACTGCCAACTCCCTCACTCACCACCCTGAGACCTTGCACCATCAGCCCCCTCACACACACCCTCCACTGAGACCCTGCACCCTCCAGCCCGCTCCTGCAACCTCTCCCCAGCCAGACACCTACCCCTAGAGAGAGGGGTGTTGGCAAGCATAGCTCTCACTCTCTAGCCATGAAAGCCACCTGAAATAGGTGGTTTGGCTTGCATAGAGAGCAGGGGGTGCAGCCCCTTAGTAATATAAATAATCTTTTCAAATGTTAGATCAAAACCAACCAAACATCTTAAGTAATATTCCATGTGCCTTCTATCATTTGATTTCTTATTTCTGTTATTTCTAATAATTCTTTGTGGCTAAAAGTCTAAGTTTCTGCTCTGTAGTTTCAGGGGGTTTCATGTATCTCAAGTGGGAATTTCAAACAGTGTTCCGTGTTGGCTTAACTCTTCCCTTAAGGAAGTCTGTGGGCCTTTTTTCTATTAGTCTTGGTAGGAACAAAGTTAGGCTACAGCTAAGTGTCTGTGAAAATTACAATAACCATGTACAACAACATATAAACAAATATGTGTCCTAAAACAATTTCTTATTATGGTGCTTTTGGCCAATTCTTGTAAAGAAAATAACAGTAGAATGGTACACCAGTGTAACTGACAAGAGGAAGCATTTAAGACACTTGTTCAGATAAATCAGGTTTAAATAGCATTCCCCAAAATAATCTCTGCTTGCCTTGCACTTCCTATTTAACTTCCCAGGGGACCGCTGCCTGTCTTTATATGCAAAGTGATATAAGGTGTATGAGCAAGATTTTCAGCTGGCGCATCACAATGTTGCTCCACTGACCCTCCAGGTTAGCCGTCTCAGAAAATGACTATTCTACTGATATACATTTTTAAATGAAATCCTGTGCTTCTGGCACATGTACAAATATTATAAAATGAAAACAAATCAGCCCAAGATTTTAAAAAACCCTCTGCCAAACTATATTGGATCTTCCACAAAGCTCTCCTGCTACCTTCTCAGAACCACACCGCCACTAAATCCCCTCTGCCTTGAAAAAGCCTGGGATATCTCATAATTCTTGTAACATGACTTCAGAATAGACCCAAAATAAAACATGGTGGATATAAATTTCACAGTTAAGATTAGAATTTTTCCTCACAATCAAACAAGTAGTGATGTCAGCAGGAATGCCTCAGTGATCAAAGGTGTCATAGTATCACACAGTGAGAGTGGAAGACCCTGCTAGCAATTGCATTGTCTTTCTGTATTGCTCAGAGTCAGAAAGTTGACCATGAAAAATCTGAGAGGGGAAACTAGATTCATCATGAAAACATGAAGGCCAGGAAGGTACCCACTTCTCCTAATATATGGGTATGTCTACACTGGAAATTGAGCAATACGTTTTTGTCATTCACAATGACAAAAGCTTTGCAGGGGCAAGCACTTCTGTAAATAGTGCACTTCTGCTGACAAAGCAAACACTGTTTTTAGGGGGTAGATATTTTTGTGGGAAAACACTGCCTGACTTTTAGTGGCACAGGTGTTTTGAGTTGTTGACACCGCCAGGTCACTAAAAGCTGTGTAGTAGAGACATATCCTAACTTAGAACAGGAGTGTATGCCTGCATTTATAGTATTCATTCATTTGTATTAATGGTGTTTGTATGACTAGGCATCCTATTGACTCAAAAGAATGAATGCCCATGATTTGTTATGATGTATGATGAGAATGAATTCATTTTATTCATAGCAAATAATTTGTAATGGTCTAAAATCCTGCTCACTTATCAGATCTTAATGGAGCATTTTGCAAAAGTCCTTCATCTGTTGTAGGCTACTCAAAACTAGACATTGGGAGACAGAGAGCAGAGGTGCTGGTACTAAGAGTTCGAGGGGTGCTCCCGTACCACCTGGCTTGAAAGTGGCTTCTATAATATAGGGCTTGCAGTTTGGCTCTGTGGCTCTCAGCACCCCCACTACACAGAATGTTCCCAGTATCCCTGATATAGAGACCCAATACTGCAGGTCTTACTCAAGTAAGCCTGATCCAAAGTCAATGGGTGTTAAGTAAGTCCTTTAGTTTCTTCAGTGCCATTCTAGTGTCCTGAGTAAATATGTAATTAGGCTTATGTGAACATATATTCATACTAGAGTAAAATACATATTTAAGCATATGTATATCAAATAAATTACTCAGTTAAATATGTATTTTGAGGTATGTATTATATACCCCAGAGACAATCATGGCTTTTTAGGTAAATATGTATTTAGGCACTTAAAAATGTCAATTTGTGACATAAGATGCTTTAATAATGTCTATAAATATATTATAATTCATAACAAATATTATGCTCTAGGCTTTTTTAGTTTGTACATGGAATTCATTGAAATCATTTTTGAGTATAGATCAATGGCATAATTGGGTTTGTGGTTTATTGACCTAAATAAATCTTAATGGCATTTTAAATCATTCTTACAGTTCTAACATGTCAATCTCACTGCCATGCATCCTCTACACTATGGTGTCTTTACGCTAAAAGTGACATTTTTGAACAAAATAATGAATGTCTACTTACAAGCAAACCATGCATCTAGAATAAACAAGAAGATTGTTTTAAATTATGTTTCCCCTGATACCCAAAGGCACTCGTCAACACTGAAGACTCATGACCTACAAACTTGTGTGATTAGTACAAATATTTAGTGTTACAATATTTTTTCAAAAACTTCAAATGGCACATTACATGAAATACTTCCTCACTGTAACAGTTTTGTTTCTGGATGTTAATCTATTAATTAAAAAAAACCCACGCTGTCCAAATAAAAAATCATATGTAGGAATTCTGGTTGCATTGAACTGCCTAGGCTTCTTTTGCTGTTCTTTTCCCAGGCATATTTCTAAATACAAATGTACCTCATTCACCAATGTGTTACTTCAGTTATGTGTTGGTGTAATTCCATTCAAGTGGGGGCAGAAGCATTGCATAAATGAAGGGGTGAAGCTCGGAGGGGAATGAGGGAAGCTGGGACTAGGCAGAGAAGGAGGATCCCATTCCAGCCTCTCTGGGTCCCATTCCTTGCTCACAATCCCAGGCACCATGGCAGCTAATCCCAGGACAATCCCAGGCACCATGGCAGCTACTGCAGCCCCTTGGGGGTGTCACCATCACCTTTGTGTACCACCTTCCTGGACAGAGATTAGTTTATGCAGGAGCAAGCCTCTGTTCCCCCTGGTTCTGCCACCCCAGTCTCCACTGATGTCAGTAGAATTACACAGGTGAAAACATGGAATAATTCAATGGAAAATCAGGCCAATTACTTTACTTTTTTACATGTTTGTAGGATCAGTGTAACACAGCAGACAACATAACATCATAACAGAGGACAGTTTCACACCTTTTTATCCATCACAAAAAACCTTGTAATGTGTTGAGTATAAAGATTACAAATTACAATTTAAACAAAACACCAGAACGTTTATGCTTCAAATGGACCTTTTACAATTAAACACAAAATTCAAATGACATATTTTTAAGAAAGCACTTGAAACCTTTACACTTATGTGCTGACATTAGATTACTCTAAGCTGTAAACTTTTATAAGTTTTTAATACGATTAAATAAAAGCAGCATTACATTTTCCAGTCATTATGATTATTAAACAGATTGCAACATTGTAACAACAAGAAATAATATAAACACTTAGCTCAGGATACTGGTACTCAAAAAAGTCTCTTAAAAGTAATGCTGCAGAGATTTTTATGTGCACATTGTAAAATAGATATGAACTGGAGAAGACGTTGCAGTATACTATCTTTCATGTTGATGCCAGTGTTTTGCAAGCAGCAGTCTCCATAAATATCACATCCCTGTTTTAATATAAATTAATAGAATCAGTACTACCTTAAAAAAAAAACCTCCAGATTCATACTACTGCTGCTAAACAATGTGATTTATTTCAGGAATTTTTTTAAAAGATACACTTCTTAATTGTGGGTGTGCACATGTGTGTATATCAAATCATTTTCTTCCAATAACCTCCAAAATTGAAAAACTACCTCTAGGTAAGAAATATAAGACCTTTTCAATAAATTAAAAGGATTTAATTATACCTGAGACATTTTTGCATATTGGTGTCTTTGTACATTTACCTGTAGGTACTATAGTATGTCCTTTATGTTCTCTCAAAGCCTGAAACAAAGCCCATTGAAGTCAATTGAATTGATTGCATTAATTTCAATAGACTTTAGATCAGGACATCACTGTATAAGCTGGATGAATTTAAACAGAAATGTGTCCAAATTTTAAAAAATCCAAACAGTTGTTATATAACTGCTTTATCCACACCCTCAGCTATTTCATTATAGACAGTATTTTTCACAAGATCTTCATTATTCAGATAAATATTACAGACATACTAGACATAGACATCACATTTATGATGGGTCTGCTTGTTAGTAAAAACTGCTAGCATTCTGAAATATTTCTCCAGTCAATAGTGCATTGGTTATGCATGGACTTAAGAAACCTCTTCTTCTTGGCAGACCTGATTTCTGGATCTCGAGAAGGTCACCACATTTCTCCACAAAATTCTATTAATAGCCAAGAAGGTTTGGGGGTTTATTGGTAAATTAATGTAACATTATCATGTTAAGTCCCCCAGTCCTGCCAACACCCACACATGGACTGAGATTTTCAGAAGAACCTAAGGGAACTAAGGGCCCATTTCACATTGAAATTCCATGAGATTTACATGCCTAACTCCTTTAGGTTTCTTTGAAAATCCTAGCTGTGCCTAATGTTACTCTTGTGAGTGGTCACATTAAAGTCAGAGAGTTACAGGATGAGCATAAGTATCAGCTGTGTCATGTCTAAATGTGTTTACATGGGGTTATATGGTGCTGTTTAATTTGGTGAAAAGCAGAATGAAATTGCAGATTTCATTTTTTAATCTAAAGAAATCAATAAAATTTTACTATACAGGCAGTCCCCGAGTTACGTGGATCAGACTTATGTCGGATCCGCAGTTACGAACGGGGTTTGCTCCGCGTCTCCTGGGCTGTCCCGCTGCCGGCATCCTCAGAGGCTTTGCTCCCCGTCTCCAGCAGACCAGGGAGATGCGGAGCAAAGCCACGGAGGACCCGGGCGGCGGGACCGCGGTGCGTCTCGGTCCGTCTCCCTGGTCTGCTGGGGGGCGGAGGGGGGGGCACAGCTAGTACGCCCCGCCCCCCCAGCAGACCAGGCTTTTCTCTGGACGCCTGTGGTAGAGCAGCTGGGGCGCTGCCGGTTGGTCCTGCAGCGCCACTCTGGGCAGCACCCCAACCCGGCAGCACCCCAGCTGCTCTGCCCCAGGCGTCCTGATTCAGCCGCTGCTGGTCAGTTTCAGCAGCGGCTGAATCAGGACGCCTGGGGCAGAGCAGCTGGGGTGCTGCTGGGTTGGTCCAGTAGCGCTGAGGAGCGGCGCTAACTGGAGCAACCCAGCAGCACCCCAGCTGCTCTGCCCCAGGCGTCCCCAAGTCAGCCGCTGCTTAAACTGACCAGCACTGACTACAGGAAGCCTGAGGCAGAGTTGCTCTGCCCCGGGCTTCCTGGAATCAGCCGCTGATCAGTTTCAGCAGCAGCTGACTTGGGGACGCCTGGGGTTCTTAAGTTGAATCTGTATGTAAGAACTGGCGTCCAGATTTAGCCTGTTGAAACTGATCAGAGGCTGATTCCAGGAAGCCCGGGGCAGAGCAACTCTGCCTTGGGCTTCCTGTAGTCAGCCGCTGGTCAGTTTCAGCAGCGGCTGAATCTGGACGCCAGTTCCGACTTACATACAGATTCAACTTAAGAACAAACCTACAGTCCCTATCTTGTACATAACCCGGGGACTGCCTGTACTAGGTATGGGGATTATCTGATGTTTCATTAGAGGAATTTTTGTGGAAATGATTAATTGCCATATAGCCGTACCAAATACAATAAGATAGAAATTAAAATTGGTTATTTAATTAAGTACAGTTTACACTATTGACAGGATAAGAAGTTCATGAGCATTGTGGGGGGGAAGTGACATGAAATGTGCCCTGAGACAAGTAATTGGGCATATTTAATAAATCAAGAAAAAATGGATAATAAATAATGTATTCATGATGGACATCACAATTAATTTGTTTCTAAGTGGATTATTGCATCCCTCTTCCTTTGCACAATCATTTCACATGTATCATTCTATATTATTGAGTAGTTTTTATATTGCTCTACTTTATACAGAAAGGGGCTAGCCCAAGTGCTGAAATTCAACATAATTTTCTTTAAAAAAAAATCTTATGTTCTACACTACAGACACTTTAGTGTCAATAAGAAGAGTTACATTTCATTGACAAGCAAATGATCATAGACCTAAGAAAATATAAACTTGGAAATGTTTGAGTTAATATACCAATAAATAGCATATTACTATGTAAAAGAAATGAAACATTTTGCACACAGAAGATATTTTTCTAAGACCTGAAGGTTGTCTGTATAACAGGTAAAATATAATCAACAGTTTATAATATAATGGTCAACCAACATGACCTGATGTGAAATGATGCTACATCCTGTAACATCATGAGCTCTTTATATGGTATAGTGACATATAAAACATCAGAAATAGGAAAACCTGATGTTGACTAACAACTTTCACTTTGTAACAATATTCACTCTGAATATTTTTGTCATTAGTGAATGTTTTCAATACCTGCTCCTGCTTCCACTTGAGTCATTGGCAAAATTCAGTTGCTTTCACTGGAACAGAGTCAAGCTAATTGACCCCAACCCTGTTCACAATGAAGGGAATGGCAAAACTTTAATTTACCTGGCTGGGGCAGGATCTGACCCATTATAAGTACAGGATACATTAGATGATCCACATGTAGAGTTCCAAAAGCATATGTTTCATTTTTCCATACATATATTTAGGAGCCCTCCAACATGACCAATACTAGAATGCATTACAGCTTTCATGGTACAATTGGCACTAGGAGGCACTTAAGTGACATGTTTAAAACTTATCTTTGGTAAACACACACAAAAAATTGCAACTAATATTTTGTTTCCTGATCATGAGAAAAAATTTAATTTGCTACTTGTATATGCGTGCACACACATCTAAATGTATATAGGACATTTCTAGTAAAAAATGTCATATCAAATGCAAGTAAGAACATTTTTTTAATCACTTCAAAATGACACATTCCTGTTCTGCTGGGGTTTTGTTTGTTTTCATTATTACCATAAGCTGTACATTTAAACTTACTTTTTTTTCCTGGTTCATATCAAATATGTATAGAAAGAAAGTTTCCACATACAGAATGTTTACTTTCTCCCTCATGCTTTTAATGTACTTTACATCATTAATTGCACAGAATAATTAAACCACCTGCTCATACAATCTTGAGTATCTGTAGTTCAAGATGCTGGACCCAATATTGCATTTCATGCACACTCAAATTTCCTATTGAATTCCATGGGTGCACAGGAAATACAGCATAGGCCCCATTCAGATTGATCCTGCAAAATGTTGAGCACTCTGGTGAATTATCTCAACTGCTAATATCCTTGAGAAGTGTTGAGAAGTGTTCAGCATCTTGCAGGATGCTGCTTGCAGGGAATCACTTGACCTAGAAGGAGGGTATTTAATCATTTCAGTCAACCAATGCATATTTCAAAAATAATTTTACAATCTGCACTGCAAAATAGGCATTGGCAAAGTTATGACTTAAACTGAGGAACAAATTTGGCCTCATAGGCGCAATGTATCCATAATATCAATGTTTTCTAAATCTGTCATCTTTAAATCAGGTGTTTCCACTGAACACTTTAAATACCTCATTGGCACACTATTTTCAGCTGCACTATTTAAATTACACGAATGATAGGTTTAGAACCTAAAACAACTATGTATGGCACTTTGTACAATTAGAATTGTTTATATCTTTCTCCTTTTGGCCAAAGGGGTTAGACAGCTCTGTCACAGACTCTTTACTTTAAGAACATGTGATGGCTATCATGAACTTGTTGAATAATGGCCAGTGATTTTAGATGTACATAAATTATTTCAGGATGTGCTTACTGATGGTTTAAGACCTGGCTGATCAAAGGCAATTGGAAATCTGCACAAAAACTGAAGTAAGTGATGTAACACTTGCTGTAATGAGGCCTTTATTTTGAACAAGTTGGGGAGCAGGGTGGGCGATGAGAAGACTAACTTTCACTAAACCATTCCACTTTGCATTTGTATATGAAATGGATATGGCTGGTAGATGATGGGTGGCTGTCCATGAGCAACATAATAATTGCTGAAGTTCCTGTCACTGATATAGGGAGCAGGCTGATAGTAGCATGTTACGTTGGCTGCATTTGG
The DNA here is from genome assembly GCF_049634645.1 of Pelodiscus sinensis. Classification (NCBI taxonomy): domain Eukaryota; kingdom Metazoa; phylum Chordata; order Testudines; family Trionychidae; genus Pelodiscus; species Pelodiscus sinensis. The sequence continues at coordinate 17,803,094 of NC_134723.1, forward strand.
GATGATGTTTTGTTCTCCAAGTACTTTTAAAGCGAGAATTGTAATCATGTTCAGAGTTTGTCGTCGTTCATGTCCCATGAGACAGACTGTGCTCTCATTTACAACTCCACGCAGAGTCATCAGGTAGTCATATTTGCTCTTTTCTTCCCCAATAAAATGGTTGCGCAAATATGACTCAATTTTCCTTTGTTGCTCAGCCACATCAGGAAAATCAATGAAGAATCTGGAACACATATAACGCTCCAAAGATTTAATTTCAGCCTCATCTGCTGGTTTAAAGTCACGAACCAGCAGGTTGCTGTATTTCAAAAGGCCTCCACCCCGTATTTCTTCAGGGCTCCTTGTAGAAATAAGTTTGTATTTTAGGTGATCCATTGCCTCATTGAAGTCTCCATACATGCTCTCGGCAATAACAGTAGGATGTAAATCTTCTGTCAATTCACATTCGGTATCACTGTAAACATTTAACATGGAGTCCAGTATTATTTGAAAGGAATCAACACTAAATTCAAATTGTCGTCTGAGTGAGTTTACAAATTTTAGTTCTACATTCTTTCCACTGTTGTTTGACAATGAGATGAGGCTCCAGCGGTCATGATCAGTGGAGACTTTGACCATCTTTTGCACATATGCATCTTTCATAGTCTGAGCAGTGATCTTTTCCTTATTGACACATTTTGGTAAAAAGTCCAGTAGGCAATTCAGAACTGCCTCCTTAACAACCTGAAATTCTTGTTCCCTTGGTAATTCAACACCAAAAATGATGTCCAGGTCTTTGTAGCTAGTTCCATTCTGTTTCACAAGGATGTGACTAGCTGTTGAACCATTCAGACGGATGTCTCTAACAATAATTTGCTTCTCAATAAGCTGCTCCTTTACAACATGAATGATATCCTTTGGTTTTACCTCCAGTGTTGGAAAATTTCCTCTTCCATGAATGGGTATTACCTCAGTTAATACTTGATCCAGTATTTTTATTTGATCCCAAGTGAGACTACTGAATCTGTGATCTAAATCCTCAGTCATTGTGAAGTCAGCTGGTTAACTAGGAAAAAACAACACAAATATTAAGAGGAAAACATTAGGATCCACATGCAAAAGTCCGTAGTATGCCATGCCAAACATTCATCTTACTGTAGAAGACACTGTTAGACACAATGAGCAAGTAATACATTTTACATTTAACTATATCACGAGCTGGATGTCTGACTAAACCATTGCATTTTCACTGGCCACAACTGAATTTTGATTTTTTTCAAGGTTTAATCCTATCAAATAACATTGTATTTATTGTTTAATCCAGTGACTAAAATACTCTGAAGTACTTTATCTCTGAAGAACTCTGAAGTTCTTTAATCCTGAATGAAAAGCATTCATTGTTTTCAATGGCTATTACACACATGGAACAGCCAAAGGGAATTATTTAAGAAAGACAAAAATAAAGCAAAATATTTATCTCTATGTATCTACCTCGGTATTTTTAATGTATTTGTTGCTATTGTCTTCTAAATGCAGAAGTGCGCTGCATCTCATATTTTTCATTATGTTTTAAGAGCTGGAGACTGAGGAACTTGTAAAAATGTTCTCATAGAAACTCTGAGGCAAAAGTCTATCTGACCTAACTAATTCACTGTTTGACAGCACTGTGTAGGATTTGCAAGTTCTGGTTTGCAGATAATGAAGCGATCTCTAGTTTACATTGAGATTTGGGTTCTATTAAGTAGAACCTTTCTGGAAGCCTCGCACCTCACTCTCCAATATTTGTGACTGGAAACCAATAAAAAAGGCACTGGGTAAAATCATGGCTTTAGCAAATTTAATTTAATTTAATTTTTTTGCTTTTACATCCTTATTTTAAGTAGGCAGTTAGATCAATAGGTTAACTGGTTTAGGTTTATAATTAGAAAAACTTGAAAAAGCCCTCAAAATGTTGCACTTAAGATATTGCTAATTGAATATGTCCAAAATGTTATTTTCAAGACGTTTCTTAATGGGTTTTATGTAATTAAATACTCTCATTTTGAGACAAGTATGTACAAATGTAATTAAACACAGTTATACAATTAGATAATTAGAAGTAATTACAGTAATTACATAAGTTATGAAGAACTGCATTCAAGAGCTACAAAGTGAAGAAAATTCACAGTGAAGTGTTAGATCTCCAATATGTAAGTAACATTGCCAATTATTATTATTATTTCACTGGGAATTCTCTCCAAATTTCTAATCTTACCCCCCATCATGTATTACTCAATTACTAAATAAATAATTGTTATTTTGTGATGATTCTCCTTTTGCATGTCTAAGCCTCCTCAACTCCTCTGCTGCAGTTAACCACCAAATACTTAGTGAAGGAGTTTTATTGCTGAAATGCTATCATCTTCTCCCCTGAAGATCATAATATTTTTCATCACTCTTCCATAACTCCCATCATAACTCATGGACTGATATTGTTATTTGTTGATAACTTTTCAGTTACACTCCATGTCAGGTTGCTCTGACTCTACCTATTGAGTTTGTAGCTGCTCTGTAAGGGTGTGTTTGTTCTGACTCACTGCGTGATGGAGAGGGTGATTATGAAAATGATTGAACCATCATGCACAGCCTGAGAGAGGGTGCAGTCTTTAGCTAATAAGCTCACTCTTGAGACAATCCAAATATTCAGGAGTGAACACTAGAAATTCTTTAGCATATGAGAGCTTGTTGCTCAAACTTTTTATGGGCATAGGTATTAAAAATAAGTATTAAATAAGTATTAAAAATTGGTTTTGGTTAGTAGAATCTATTGTATTTTCCTGAACATACTATATATAGTTGAAATCTTGTTTTTAGAATTGCCCTTGGTTTTGTGAATTATTAGCATATAGAGATTAATGTTAAACTGAAGATCCTCATATTTTGACATTTGTTCCTTAAATCGTGTCAGCTGATTATGATTTCAAACAGTAATAAATTAGATTAATATAACTACTTTCAAAATACACTACTATAATACAGTAGAAGGATAAGGAAGATAACCTTTACAATATACCTGTGCACTGTCTATAAACACAATTGGTACTGGTGGTAATGTAATTCATTGCATCATCTCTAAAAGGAAAATATCGACTGTCTTCCTTATAATGACTTACGGGTTAGTAGGAGTTCATTGTAATGGATATTTTATTAACTTGATACATTAAATTGTTGGAGACTTAGAACCAAAAGGTCACTATTAAAGAACAGACTGGAAAACTTTAAAGTTTAATTATAAAGATTTTGTAGAAGAAAAAAATATGTTTTACTCCTATAGGTGTAAGTATATTTTTATTATTTATTTATTTATTTATGTTATTTATTTATGTAACATACATACGTACATAATTTTTATTTTTTAACAAACATTCCAGCTGATTGAGGTATAACAGCTGCCAATGTTCTATGGGAAAGGAGAAAACTTAATATACATATTAACAGTGTGGGTATGTGTGAAAATATTTGTGTGATTAGGTCCTTTGTTTCTTAAATTCCATTTGAAATAAAGAAAGGGACTTGCCTAACTTTTAAGTTTATTTGAAGCTCCTCATGTGGGTGCACATAAAATATGAGCTGTTTGACTAGCTCTGTAATGGGAAAAAATGGCTATATAGCCGATGTCTGACAACTGAATAAGCATATCATGATAGAGCAAGCAAGAAGCCTTTTAAGTGACACAGAAAATCCTCCCCATTTTATTTTGGCAAAACAAAGTATCAGCAAATTGTAATAATGTTATTGTAGCATCTCCTGGCTTCATTTTATTTTCTAATCTGCAGTGACAGCACAAGTACACTGACATATATTTTATTCCTCTCTCTTCAGTTATAAATATCTTGCTGAATCAAGACCTAAAAAGGTTAGTATTTTGTTTGTTTTCTTAAACTGCTGCTGACAAGATTTTTTCATTTGTTATACTCAATCCCATACTCCCAAACTTCCCCTTACTTTAGTGTGACGTATATAGGTTCATGATTCCAAGGCCATAGGGGACTGATCACCTAGTTTGACCTTCTATATAGATAAACATTGTTCACCTGGATGAGTTTAGGACAATGTTTCTCAAAGTGGGCGGTGGCCCCACTTTGAGAAAGCTGATAAGGGGCCATTCTGGTTTGTTTACTTACTGGCTCTGTAGCCACAGAGCCTTGCGTCACCCATTGGCTGTGGTTCACTGTTTGCAGCCAAGAGGAGCTGCAGGAAGCAGCAGCTTGGCCACACCGTTTCTTCTGACTCTTCGTGGCTGCAAATGGTAAACCCCGGCCAATGGGAGTTGTGAGGCTCCCTGGCTGCAGAGCTGTAAAGTAAACAAACAGGAGCAGCCCGCTAGCAGCTACTTGTTTAGGATATTCAGTATTCAACATGAAAACTAAAGAAATTGCCCTTCTTTACATTTCCCTACATAGCTATCATTGCACATTTATACAATTACTAAAGACATTTGTAACGAAAACTGTGATCCTCCCTCCTCAATTCTTCTCAAATTACAATAAATGGCAAATTTTCAGAATGGAGAGGGGTAACTAGTGGTGTCCCCCAAGGGTCAGTCTTGGGACCAATCCTGTTCAACTTATTCATAAATGATCTGGAGAAATGGGTAAGCAGCGAGGTGGTAAAGTTTGTGGATGATACTAACCTGTTTAAGATAGTCAAGACAGAAGCAGACTGTGAAGAATTTCAAAAAGATCTCACCAAACTAAGTGAGTGGGCAACAAAATGGCAAATGAAATTTAATGTGGATAAGTGTGAAGTAATGAACGTTGGAAAAAATAACTCCAACTATACGTATAGTATGATGGGGGCTACTCTGGCTACGACAAATCAGGAAAGAGATCTTGGTGTTATCGTGGACAGTTCTCTGAAAACTTCCATACAGTGTGCAGCGGCGGTCAAAAAGGCAAATAGGATGCTAGGAATTATTAAGAAAGGGATAGAAAATAAGACACAGAACATCTTACTGCCCCTGTATAAAACTATGGTACGCCCACACCTTGAATACTGTGTACAGATGTGGCCTCCTCACCTCAAAAAAGATATTTTGGCCTTAGAAAGGATTCTGAAAAGGGCAACTAAAATGATTAGGGGTTTGGAACAGGTCCCATATGAAGAGAGGTTAAAGCGACTGGGACTTTTCAGTTTAGAAAAGAGGAGACTAAGGGAGGATATGATAGAGATATATAAAATCATGAATGATGTGGAGAGGGTGAATAAAGAAAAGTTATTTATTAGTTCCCATAATAGAAGAACTAGAGGACACCAAATGAAGTTAATGGGTAGCAGGTTAAAAACTAATAAAAGAAAGTTCTTCTTCTCACAGCGCCTAGTCAACCTGTGGAACTCCTTGCCAGAGGAGGCTGTGAAGGCTAGGACTATAACAGAATTTAAAGAGAAGCTAGATAATTTCATGGAGGTTAGGTCCATAAAAGGTTATTAGCCAGGGGATAGAAATTGTGCCCCTGGCCTCTGTTTGTCAGAGGCTGGAGAAGGATGGCAGGAGACAAATAGCTTGATCGTTGTCTTTGCTCCACCCCCTCTGGGGCACCTGGTGCTGGTCACTGTCGGCAGACAGGCTACTGGGCTAGTACTGGGCTACTGACCCAGTACGACCATTCTTATGTTCTTAATACCCAAGGCTGGATTTAAATTGAGTGACATCATAATTTCTTAGAACATAAGAATGGCCATACTGGGTCAGAACAAAAGTCCATCCAGCCCAGTACCCTGTCTGCTGACAGTGGCCAATGCCAGGTACCCCAGAGGGAGTGAATCGAACAGGTAATGATCAAGCAATCTCTCTCCTGCCATCCATCTCCACCCTCTGACAAACAGAGGCTGGGGACACCATTCCTTACCCATTCTGTCTAAGCCATTGATGGACTTAACCTCCATGAATTTATCTAGTTCTCCTTTAAAGCCTGTTATAGTCCTAACCTTCACAACCTCCTCAGGCAAGGAGTTCCACAGATTGACTATGCGCTGGGTGAAGAAGAACTTCCTTGTATTTGTTTTAAACCTGCTGCCCATTAATTTCATTTGGTGGCCCCTAGTTCTTATATTATGGGAACTAATAAATAACTTTTCCTTATTCACTTTCTCCACACCACTCATGATTTTATAGACCTCTATCATATCCCCCCCTTAGTCTCCTCTTTTCCAAGCTGAAAAGTCCCAGTCTCTTTAATCTCTCCTCATACGGGACCCATCCCAAAACCCTAATCATTTTAGTTGCCCTTCTCTGAGGTTTTTCTAATGCCAGTATATCTTTTTTGATATGAGGAGACCACATCTGTATGCAGTATTCCAGATGTGGGCGTACCATGGATTTATATAAGGGCAATAAGATATTGTCTGTCTTATTTTCTATCCTTTTTTAATGATTCCTAACATCCTGTTTACTTTTTTGACTGCCGCTGCACACTTTGTGGATGTCTTCAGAAAACTATCCACGATGTCTCCAAGATCTCTTTCCTGATTAGTTGTAGCTAAATTAGTCCCCATCATTTTATATGTATAGTTGGGGTTATTTTTTCCAATGTGCATTACTTTACATTTATCCACATGAAATTTAATTTGCAATTTTGTTGCCCAGTCACTTAGTTTGGTGAGATCTTTTTGAAGTTCTTCACAGTCTGCTTTGGTCTTAACTACCTTGAGCAGTATAGTATCATCTGCAAACTTTGCCACCTCACTGTTTACCCCTTTTTCCAGATCATTTATGAATATGTTGAATAGGATTGGTCCTAGGACTGACCCTTGGGGAACACTGGAAAAAATGTAAGGTAGAAAATCTTATTTCAGTGGAGAGCTATAAAAAGTCTTGTGAAATAATGCCATGGATGAGAATTTCCCATTATAATAATATTTTTTACTCAGCCTGTATCTTTGAGGGAAGAGTGATACATGACCAACAGATTCATGACCACAGTTGTTCCTCTCCAGCTAAGCCCTCTTGCTCCATGACAAAAAAAAAATAACTTTGCAAATTGTTCATGAATGTGAAAGTGTCTTTTGTTTTACATTCAATATTTCCACTTTTTAAAGCTTTAGATGAATAGTTGAGGGCTACATGCTAACTAGAATCATTGCACTGAGAGAAAGGGGTACTCTTTGAATATTTGTTTTGGAGATGTTTAATTTTTCTTCCAAGCAACTGTTATTACAATAATTTCCTAGCGAGATTTATTAGCGTTCACTTGTGCATTTTCTCTTAACTCCTGCATTTTTATGAGATTTGTGAAGTTAAAATATCATAGAAATGTAGGCTTGAAAGGACCTAGGCTACATCTACATTGGCCCCTATTCCGTAATAGGGATGCTAATGTAGCACTTGGGAATAGGCAAATCCGCGGGGGATTTAAATATCCCCCACGGGATTTGCATTTTCATGGCTGCCGCTTTTTTCCAGCTTGTAGATAAGCCGGAAAAAAACGCCAGTCTGGACGTGATCCTCCGGAAAATAAGCTTTCCGGAGGATCTCTTATTCCCACTTTCAAGAGATCCTTTTCCGGAAAGCTTATTTTCTGGAGGATTGCGTCCAGACTGGCGTTTTTTTCCGGCTTATCTACAAGCTGGAAAAAAGCGGCAGCCATGAAAATGCAAATCCCGTGGGGGGATATTTAAATCCCCCGCGGATTTGCCTATTCCCAAGTGCTACATTAGCATCCCTATTACGGAATAGGGGCCAATGTAGACACAGCCCTAGAGAAGATATCATAATCATCCTATTTTGCTGACGCAGGATTCCTTTGTCCTGCAGCAGGTTATTAGACATTGCAGTGGACATGGATTCCTGAATTTTGCATTCTCAGATACATTTTTCAAGGTTAGATTTTCTTTTTAGATGTACTCATTAAAGCAGCAAAGCACACATTGGACAGGTTATGCTGAAGTTATCAGAGAATACTAGAACTGAAAGGCACCTTGAGAAGTCATCAAATCTAGTTCCCTGCCCCCATGGCAGGACCAACCACCATCTAGACCATCCCTGATGGACATTTATCTAACCTACTCTGAAATATCTCCAGAGATGGAGATTCCATAACCTCCCTAGGCAACTTATTCCAGTGTTTAATCACCCTGACAGTTAGAAATTTTTTCCTAATGTCCACCCTAAAACTCCCTTGCTCCAGTTTAAGTCCATTGCTTCTTGTCCTATCATCAGAGATCAAGGAGAACAATTTTTCTCCCTCCTCCTTGTAACATCCTTTTAGGTACTTGAAAACTGCTGTCATGTTCCCTCTCAGTCTTCTCTTTTCCAAACTAAACAAACCCAATTCTTTCAGTCTTCCTTCACAGGCCACATATTGAACTTCTTACCAAATTACCTTCCTGGTTATGCAAAATCTGGGTATCTTTGACTAGACAGTATAAATCATGCCAAGCGGTAAATGGTTTGTGATATGAGAATAATATTTGGAGAGATAGCTATGAGGCCTTCAAACACATTTCCACTAAGGCTACATCTAGACTGGCATGATTTTGCGGAAATACTTTTAACGGAAAAGTTTTTCCGTTAAAAGTATTTCCACAAAAGAGCGTCTAGATTGGTATGGATGCTTTTGTGCAAAAAGTGCTTTTGAGCAAAAGCATCCGTGCCAATCTAGACGTGCTTTTGCGCAAGAAAGCTCCGATGGCCATTTTAGCCATCGGGCTTTCTTGCGCAAAAAATTAAGGTGCCTGTCTACACTGGCCCTCTTGTGCAAGTATTCTTGCGCAAGAGGGCTTATCCCTGAGTGGGAGAGGGAAAGTATTTGTGCAAGAAGCACTGATTTTGTACAGTACAAAGTCAGTGCTCTTGAGCAAATTCAAGCAGCCAGTGTAGACAGCTGGCAAGGTTTTGCGCAAAAGCATCTTGCCAGTCTAGACGTACCTTAAGTGTATGTTAAAGGCCTGACCTAAAGTCCATTGTAGTGAATGGATAAACGTCCCTTGATTTCAGTGAGCTTCAAATCAATGGCCTGTTACAAAATTTGACTATAGTTCTACACAGTGAAAAATGGTTGGTTCACCAATTCCCTGCACTAGGTAAATTCCACCAAAAATAGATGTGTGTTTTTATATCTGGAAAAAGAAAACCTTGCTGACAAGCAATGTATTTAACACTTTGTATAATTAGATATTTAAATAATTAAAATCTGGAGGACATTCACTTTCCAATTTAGGTAATGTTTTGGTTCGAACATGTTTAACATTCTTTTTTATATGCTCTATCTTACTGTTTCAAAGTATTTTCAAGGGGTTTATAATATGCTGACATTTTCAAACAGAATACATCCAAAACAATTATTGTGAAGATATGCTTGCTGTATTCTGATCTGCTAGCTTTTATCAGAGTAAGTATATAAACAAGCATATTGAATATTTTGAAACTCCACCTATCTTTACTTTTTGCCTGCACTTGACACAAGTCACTCTGAGACGTGTCACGGATTACATTAAAAAGTCTCATCAACTACACTAATTAGTTTTGCTCTATATTATAATTTGGGGTTTCACAGCAGAGATCCTTAAAATAACTATTGAGATTGTTTCTAGTAATGTGTTTTGGTTCACTATATGGTTATCTCAATACCTAATGATTTCTTTGTCATTTTGTTTAACTGTATAGTTGATTTAAAGACATGTTTCTCCATTAGGTAGGAATCTTTCTTGAAGCAATCTTCATTGACTTCAGGAACTACAATACAGCCTGGCAAGTGTACAAAAATATCTATTCACAGTATGGCTGTGTCTAGACTGCCCAGTTTTTCCGGAAAATCAGCCGCTTTTCCGGAAAAACTTGCCAGATGTCTACACTGGCCGCTTGAATTTCCGCAAAAGCACTAACTTCCTACTGTAAGAAATCAGTGCTTCTTGCGGAAATACTATGCTGCTCCCATTCAGGCAAAAGTCCTTTTGCGCAAAACTTTTGCGCAAAAGGGCCAGTGTAGACAGCTCAGATTTGTTTTCCGCAAAAAAGCACCGATTGCGAAAATGGCCATCGGGGCTTTTTTGCGGAAAAGTGCGTCTAGATTGGCATGGACGCTTTTCCGCAAAAAGTGTTTTTGCGGAAAAGCGTCCATGCCAAGCTAGACGCTCTTTTCCGAAAATGTTTTTAACGGAAAACTTTTCCGTTAAAAGCATTTCCGGAAAATCATGCCAGTCTAGACATAGCCTACAAGTATGCATGTGAGAATTGTAAGCAGTAGTAGAGACGAGGCGCTCTAGGGAGGGCAATCTTCTGACTGGCCCAATTTAATCTTGGTTTTCCAGATCTTTTCCATTAAGTTAATATTAATGGATGTAGTGAAGAGATTATTTGCCCTATAATCCTGAGATTATGCATGAGTTGCCATAAATCAGTACAATTACCATCTAGTTATTCTGACATAAGAACTAGTAACTCCCAGTCATCTGCTCTTCTGCGAGAAAAGAATGCATGGCACTGTAAATAATCCAAAACAGGAACCATGCACTTCAGTCTGTATTTCTCATTTCGCCTTCAAGGATACAAGAAATGAGTAGTCAAAAGAGAAGCAGGAGCATTAAAAAAAAAAAAGCCTCATCTTTCTCCCAACCAGATCAAAACATTGGGAAAGCAGTGCTGTCATGCACACATGTACCTGCCCAATTACATTAGTGTGCAGAACTGCAAATCATGAGAGCAGTAATAATACAACCTGACACAAAGCTGTGGACTTGGGAAAAGGAATCCCACAGCATATAAGGTGAACAAAATCACAGGAAAAGCAGTCCACACAGCTAAACCCATGGTTAGCTGGCGGGATTAACAAATGAGTAAGAAGACACTTGTTTTCTGCATGCTTTGTGCATTTCTTTTAATTTATATTGACACTACATTATATAAAGAAAAATATTTTTACTCTTGACTGCATATCACAGCCTCACTAACTTATGGAACCATGTTTTCAGGAGTATGAAAAAATAGACTTACTGTGGTAGGAATATTGCCAAACATGTACTTCAGTAGAGTTAATAAGATGACTCACTGGGTCCTTTGGTAAAAATATGAATCGTCATCTTGTCACTGATAAAAACATGAACCACCCAGGGAAAACTATAGGAAAAAAACAAACAATAACAATCTTTTTTAGATTAAATGTTAACTGCTAGTCACCTGCTGCACATAATAAATCATGCATTATGCCCTGACAGTACTGCAATCATGACAATAGCCTTTTAAGTTATAAATGATACAGTAAGAGCTATGAATGGAAAAAGAGAGCAGTACTTAGAAAGATTTTGAGCTTCAGGTCATTCTTAATCCTCTGCCAATATATTTACTCACACAGTAACTTGTAAGGCATTAATATTTTACTATTTCTCCTAGGGATTAAATAATTGTTACTTATAAATAGCAATTTAATACAGACATTGTGGAAATATAGAAGAGAAGAATTAGAATCAATAACAACCCAGTAAAATTAAATATTTTCCTTTCACAGATGCGGATCAGGGATTGCACATTTTCCAAAAATGTCTGCAAATCACAGAATGCTCTCAGTGTCTTGGAAGCCAGACAGCAACCAGTTCATTTAAGACAAGCATAAATGGTAAAAGTGGGAACTCCAGGCAACTATATGTGTTGCACAGATATATGACCAGTTCTGCGTAAATGGTAAGGCATTTTTATTAGCACTTGATACATGTGATCATACAAATCCTTTTACATACACTATTCATTTTTAACACTGATATTACTGTACCACTTAGGAGGCCTAGTCACAGACCAAGACCTCAGACCAAAAAGATAGTCCCCCTGTCCACAATGAGCTTACTGGAAACACTGACAATCTGATCATTCATTTTTAATCTTTCCTCCAATACTCAGTTATTCCAGTTATATATGCTCCAATGTGGTTAAACTAAGAAACACTCACTATCAATCAAAAGAAGGGCTTTGGAGATTCCGTGACCCTGCAACTACAGAATTCATTTCTTTCTGCAGAAACATGCACCATCTAAATTTTTATTCAAAAATATTTGTTTCTACTCTTTATATTTGCAGAGACAACCTGAGTGTAAATTGATGCAGTGATGTCTACTTGAGTCTGCAAAGAGCCCAAAATAATTGCTCAGTGGGATGTAAGCTCCCTTGTTAATTTCAATTAGGGCCTTGTGAATTTTTTAAAGATGCACAGAACTCAAGATTTTTGCTGCAGAATATGCCAGTTAGCTGAAGTCAGGAGCCTGAAATTTTCTGTTCTGTCCCCTTACCATATATCTGTCTGCAGCTACTTTTTGCTCTTTGGTTAGTCACAATGGTCAGCTAATTACAGAGCATATCCCTCCATTATTCTAAGGAGCCTGGCAGCACAGAATCCAGGAGCCAGAGCAAGAATCCAGTCTGCAGGCAGAGAATGAAAGGAGGCAGAATTGTAGCCTGGCAGCTGCAGAACAATGCAGCAGCTGAGGCCCAGGCAGCCTATGGGATAAACTGATAGTTACATGGACAAGGAAAGGGGGTTCTGAGCAGGACTCCAGGACAACTTTAAGGGAGCAGAATCAGTCAGGCCACCAGGTAATCACAGAAAAATATTCATCCTCAAAAACAATCATAACAATAACTGGAGAAATGTCACATCAATGAGTATTTTCAACAGTGAGCTATGGCTGTGTGTTTGTGCGAGAATGATGGATAAATTCATGGTGATAGACCTGTTATTGTGGTACAATGTAGAGGTTGCCATTGTGGCATTTAGGGAATGTTCAAAAGGAAAAGCAGAGAGTTTTCCTATGAAATGTGCAATTTTGTAATGTAATGTGCTCATAAAAGCAATATCTGATACTAACTGTTTAAATTATTCTTCAGATATTAATCTCAGCAGTGGTCTATTGCTGATTCATATGTGGAGAGAAAGACTTTGTATACCTTAACTATTCTACTCTATTGTTCCCAATGTTTAACAAAGTGAATAACAATTCAAAAACTGCTTTAGGAAAAGTTTGGTTTTGTTATGGTTTGGTTAGTATTTTATATATACTTTTGATTCTTGAATACAAAATTTGGGCCATAATTATGATGAAGTAGAGATATGTGCATTTTAGACCTAACTGCAAAGTCATGTATACATGTGATGTTACAGTGATCGCTGGAGCATAAGGGCATTGAGAATGGCCTAGTAGGTAAAACATGGCATTGGGTTTCTAGTGTTCAACAACTGAAACGCAGTGGGGCAGGTCACATGTAGTCAATTTGTCAAACTGCTTCCTCTCTGTGACTGGCTAGCCATTTTGAGACACTGTGGCACTGATTTTCAGAACTGTTCAGCACTTGCAGCTCTCATTAAACTTCTGGTGCAGTCACAGCTCCTCATCCGTTCAGTCTCACATTGAGTAGCCAGAAATTGAGGCATTCAATATCAGTGGCCTGTTTCCAAAATTTTGACCTTTATCTTTCTGTGTCCCAGTTTCGAGTGCAATATAATAGTGTTTATTGTTCTAGATTAATACACAGTAAAACCTGTCCAGTCTCTCTAGCACAATGACTCCACTTAAAAGTCACAGATGAAAAATCCTTATTAAATATGACTAACCTCCAGCAAAACCAGGCAAGTTACAGTCTGAAACAATCTTCTTTTTCAATCTATTATTAACCATCCTCATAATTATCTCTCCTTTTTCAAGTGATTGGGGGGAACATGAACTTTGCAGTGTGCCCTGAATATTATCAAATTTGGACTGCTGAAGACAAAAGAGAGAGGAGGGTGCAAAGCCAAGGGGCTTTGAATGAGATGTAAAACTCTGGACACGGACACTTGAGGTCCATAAAAATTTCCTAGAGGTATTAAACATGTTATTCTGTATAAATTCTAATTTATTCTAATTCTGCCTATCTAATAACTCTTCACTTCTTATTTTCAGATCCACCCCTGAAATAGCTGCATTTCACGATAAAATGAATAATTATTGTGAATACTATATGTATAGTCTGTATCAGTTTATTAAGCATTGTGGGATTGATTCTTTGTGATGAAAGATGTCATTTTTTTAAAGTTAGTTAATTATCATTATTGTACCAAAAAAGCCACCTCTGTATTAAGATGTTGTGTCTAATAAGCAGAAACACATTTTATTCACCTTTAAAATATCTGTTTACATTGTGATAATTTTTCCTTATGATAAAAATTATTTTACAAAATATAGATACTATTTAAAGATACATAAACAGCACCTGATTGCTAAATTAAGCCCATTTCAGAGTACAGCAGGACATCAACATATCTTTATTAAACAAATCTTATTTAATTTGGCCATTACAACCATACCAAGCTTTTAATTTAAGTATTTTTTAACATAATTTCAGACCCGTACACCAATGCGGTTCTAGTACCTATAACAGGGTACATCTTGCATAACTGATTATATATACAATTAGTTTCCTGTTCATGAGTTATTTTGCCTTCAATTGGTTTGGATTTTTATAGAACAGTAGAATTATTTAAATTTACATATAATTTACATATAATTAATATAGCTATTAATAAATTATGAATGTGTGTTTATAGCTTCCAAATTACAAACATTATTCAATGACTGCAAAATGTAATAATGGACTTTCCTGTTTAATTCTACATTTACTTTATAAATTACATTAAAGTTGAGCAAATACATAAAATATATTACTAATTTAAGTACCTGCTATATAAAAGCTTATTCATAATTTTACATAAGTAAGACTTGGGGTTTCCATATAGAACTTTATATAACATAGCTTTTTTATAATTAAAGAAGTCTCATTCAGAAATAAAATAAGTTTTTTCTATAGTTCTATAATAAAGTAAACTGCATCATTTCACTCAAATCACATCAGGAAGGAGGAACAATGCTGAGAGCACAAGATCATAATATTGCTATTTTTCTATGCTGGAAGAAGGATGAAATGTCACTGATGACGTTATTGACACATTGCTGAAAGACAGTAGAACAATGATGTACCAAGGAAAAGTGTAAAGCCTAGCACAGATGTGTGTATTCATCAGTTTCTTGCTGCCATCAATAATGGATATTGAATGCCATACAGTTGATGACATCAGTTCTAAGATAATATGATTCAAACTTTCTGTCACCCACATTTGTAAAAAGAGGAATCACATTGGCATTTGGATGCCCAAAAGCCAAGTCCTGTATGCAGGTACAGATGTAAAGAGAGAACAATTTAGAAAAAAATCAGCTAACATTGTTACTAACACCTTTTCTGGGGCTCTGCAATATTGTATAGAAAAATCACATCTTTTTGGTGATATTTGCTAGAAGAAACCGTGTCTGCTGGTAGGCAAATATTTTGAATAAAAAAATCTTTCTTATCAGTAGAATTCTATTTACTGATATCCAATATTTATAAATGCTTGTTTTACAGATTTTATATGCTACATTCTATTTCGGTGGGTAAACTGTGGATACCCTGTAATAACTGATGAAAAGATTCTTGAATGTTTGTCCATACATAACCCCTGATCCTGCAATGATGCTTGCAATAGATCTTTGTTTTATTCCAAACCTGTTCTGGCTAATGAAGTCAGATTAAATACCTGGAAAATATAGGAAACATGAAGAAAAATAAGAGAGAGGGGACAAACTCTATTTTAATACTCGGGCTGCTCCTTGGAAGTCAAAGGGTTCTAAGAGCAGAATGTGGCCCAAATGTGTTCGTGACCAAACATTTTACCATAATGGGGCAAATTCTGCTGTCCCCTAAATCCTGTGCAATGCCATAGATCAATGCATGTATTTAGGTTTCCCATGGTGTAAGAGCTAAATTTAGCCCCTATATTTGGTTACAAATCATTACAAAGGCTCAATGGGATTGATTGTGCACCATTAATCCAGTGGAAGGTATGCCATTGACTTCAAAAGAAGCAACAGCAACGCCTCCTGGCAGTTCAGAACACCTACTGAAGTCAATGGGAGTTCCATGCATAGAAAGATAAAACAAATCAAATGCCTGCAACGAGAGTGTGTGTTTTGGTTTTGCTTTCCCTATGTACTGCCTTTCATTTACTATTAGCCCAATCATCAGAGGTGAAAATAAGCGGGTATGCTCTGATGTGCAGCTCCAGCAAGAGCTGGCTGCGCTGCAGCAAAAGCCAGCAGGGAGCTGTTTAAAGAGCTGGAAGGGACCTGGGTTGCAATAGGACAGTACCCGTAAGAAATTATAAGTTACTTTCACTACTGCCAATACTACAATCCTAATATAGGCAACACTTGTACAAGAGTTTTATTCTCAGTAAAATCTAGAAAACAGATTTTTCTTTTTTGTTTTCATCATGTATACTGTGAGCATGCTTGAAATTAATGTTTTCTGTAGAAATTTGCAGATGCTGAATTGCTTGGTTTCCATATAAAATATACTAGAAAACTTCCCCAACATTGCCCAGATTCTTCAGGACAAGGGCTGGTGAGGAGGGGGGTTGCAGGACTCAGCACAGGCCCTTGGAGATGTGGGGGGGGATGTTCAGGGCAGGAGGCATGGAGAGTGCAGGAATCATGGTGGGAGGTTGAGGAGGGGCTCAGGACAGGGGGCTGGGGATGTGGGGGAGCGCAAGAGTGAGATTTGGGGGCGAGGAAGGGCTCAGGGTGAGAGGTGGGTATATAGGAGTCAGGACAGGGTGTGCAGGAATCAGGGCAGGGTATTGGGAGGAAGAAGAACTCAGGGGAGAAGAAGGGGAGGAGGTTCAGGACAGGGAGTAGAAGTGACTGCCAGCTTCTCCCCAGGGGGGCACCCCACCAGATGGCTTCTCCCTGTAGTGGGGGTGGGGTCTGCACTCCACCCTCTGGCTTCTCCCCGGGGCTGGCCAGGGGCAGGAGGGACCATTCATCTGACCAGCCTGGGGGAGGCCCAGGCAAGGGGGCTACATGGGCCAGCTCTGCTGGCACTCTCTAGTCCCAGTCTGGGGGCCCGAGGGGAGGCTGTGCAGGCCAGTCAGTGGGGTGGACACTCTGGGCAGACTGGTAGTGCTGAGGAAGAGGGCAGGGTGTGGCTCTTCTGGAAAGTGTTGAGGCTTTTTTTCCTCCCCTGTCTGGTCATGCTTTTTCTCTCTCCCCCTATGCAGCAGGGCCTTCTGCTCCCTCCCACACCTCAGTCTGGCAAGGGCTTTTTCTAACCCCCTATCCCACCCTGCAAGGGCCTTTTCTTCCTCCACCCCCATCCAGCAGGGGCCTTTTCAATTCCCCCGTCCAGTGGGACCTTCTCCCTGTCTCTCTCCCCACGTCTGGTAGGATTTTTCTCCCCCTCTCCCAAACCTGGTGGAGCCTTTTCTCCCCCCACCCCTGTCTATTTGGCAGGGACTTTCTCTCCCCCCCCCCCCAATCTAACGGGGGATCTTTTCTGTGTAACAAGAGTTTGTAATTTAATGCTGATATTTACCAACAGGAAAATCTCTCCTGCTGTTTCAGCCGTGCTGGCCAAAGAACTGCAGGTGAACATTCCCCAGGGTTCATTAATTCCCCCCTCCATACTTGCTCAGCACCCTCTTAAGGCTTGGCTTCAACTCCCTCACCCCCAATTCAATAACTTCAATGGGCTTTATAACAGGCCCTTAATTCTGTGTGTGCTAGGTAGGTACATAGTTTGGACAGCTACATAAGTGTGTAAGGAGTTTCTTACACATCTATATGGCATGTAGTTCAACTCACAATAAGGCTCAAAAGTTAAAGGAGAACACAGTTTAAATTTTAGTCAGGAAGTCCCCATCAACAATTCACTTTGGTTTCTTACTCATTTTCTGAGTTAACAGTGAGCCATGTCACTATGGACAACCACATCTTTTAAAATCAGTCCTGAAAAACCGGTTCTTTGGAATAAAGCACATAATACAAAGCATATGCCTGTTTAATAGACTATCTCCATTATGATGGAATAATAATCATGTTTAGTTTTAAGATTTACAAATATACCACAAAGAGATGTATTTGAAGAAGGAGCTTAGGAGTCCCAGTTCCGTGTGTGTGTGTGTGTGTGTGTGTGTGTGTGTGTGTGTGTGTGCGAGCGAAAAAATTAGGTAACAAATATACAGCCCCCCCCTTTTCACAGACTGTTTAGAACCTATCTTGATTTCTGAAAGTATAGTCCTTATTTGGAGTTAGTACCTAATAATTTCTGTGAACAAACTGCAAGCCAGTGTGTCTTGTCAGTACAATGACAGAGCTTGAGCTAAATAACATCACAAATGCTAAATAATTCATAATACAGTATTTGCAATTTATTTGTGCTTTGTGATTTATCACCAAAGTCACATGGTATGGTTTCTACTTTGGATAATGAACAGTGAACAGCATATGTCCAGTATGATTTTGTGGGAAATTATCATTTGTGCCAAAGTTCACAAAACTTCTGGAATTCATCCAAATGTCTAGGAATAAGCCATTAGTAAAGTGCTGTGAACAATAAATCCCAGCAAATTACAGCAGACCAAATCTACCTAATTCAGTCTCAAAAATAGTCATAATTCACTTTGTATTACTAAAGCAACTCTAGTGATAGACACTAGAGCCCTGAAGGCATGTAGTTACTCTGGATTTTACACCAATGTAACAGATCAGAATTTGGTTCATAGGTTAAGATAATGTATCTGTTAAATTTACATCTACTGCAGAATTACGTTTAAGTCTGAGTTCTTAAACATTACTCTAAACTCAACTAGTATTCTACTCCTATTTAGAGACACTGAGATAATAAAGTGACAGAATCATAAGAAGTCTCAGAGGGGTGCTGTGTTAGTCTGCAACTTAAAAAACGAATTGCCCTGTGCACCTTAGAGACAAATAAAAGTATAAGATCATATAAGTAGATAAGGTGGGAGAGGTAATATATTTGATTACACCAACTTCTGTTGGTAAAAGAGAGAAGCTCTGGAGCTCCATAGAGCTCTTCACAAACAGCTTTTGTCTCTTAAACTAATTTAATTTGATCCAATCAAAGATATTTCCTCACCCACCTTGTCTCTTTTCTATATTGGGACCAACACTACAGTACTAGATTAAAGATGAATTAATTCTGGGACAGAGATGAATAGCCTCTGAGCAACTTGATGGATCTAGTTTTCAGTTAAAAACCGAAACAAGGAAACTGTACACACCATGGCCAGGTGAGAACTAAATAACAGTCCCAATATCTGGGAGGGTATTTCCACCTTTCTATCCAAAGGGGGCTGTCATTTCCTAATGTTTATGCCCAGTGCCAGTTTCTATACATTATCATTACAAACAAAATTTCAACAAATACCATGCTTTCCAATGAGGAAAAATATTTTAGTGATTTATTTGTGCAGTCCTTAGAAGAGATGGATTTGGGGAGAAGTTACACAATGGTTTTGAAAGGTGAATAGCCTGTTGTAATATTGAAGCAAATGATAATATACTTAACTACAATACAGAGCAAGAAGGAAACATGCTTTCTTGGGGCAGAAAAGACATCGAACAATTAGAGCTAAGCTAAGGAACAGTTTATATTGAGGGGGTGGACAGGGAGAGAGAGAAGAAATTTAACTCCTGCTTCTCTCCAAATATATCAATGGGTTCCCCACCATCCATATTTCTAAGTAACCCTCTCTACCCCCGAAAAGGAGAGCAAAGAACAATGAACCCAAGCCTGAGGTGCGGGCTGTGTCTTCAGCTTGCGCTTGCAGCGGGGGTGAGCAGCAGCCGGACCAAGAACAGCTACCTGCGCTGCTGCCCTATGTCACGGGCCGACGGGTCCCCGCGCCTGTGCGTGTCTCTCCCCCGCCCCGAGCTCCCACGACGATCTGCCCACGACCCCGCCCTCTCTGGCGAGAGAAGTACCAAGTCCCAGGGGCCCTCCGGCACCAGAAGGCGCCTCCAGCACAAAGTACGAGTCGGGAATGCCAGGCGCAAGGGAACCTGCAACCTATGCACCGGGACCCTACAGCAGCCGCGGAGCCTAGAGCACCACGGGGAGCCTAGAGAGCTCAGGAACTCTCCGCGCCCCAGGACTCTGCCAGCCCCCGGGAGCCCTTCCAGCGCCAGAGGGCGCCGATAGCTCTCAGGGTCCCTCCTCCCCAAGGACCCAGGAGCATGCGGAGATCAGCGTCCCCGCCGCTCCCGGGCCCCTACAGCACCCACACGCACGCGGCGTGCAGCCGGGACTCACCGGGCTGGAAGTTGCGCCCCCTTCGCGCTCCGTCCTCTCCCCCTTCCTCCCCACCGCCGTCGGGCGAGGGGGCGCGCCCCTCACCGCCCCGTCCGCGCCGCTCGGGGCTGGCTCAGCCCGCGCCGTGAAGGGCGCCCGGGGCGGGGGAGAGACAGGCACAGGCGCGGGGACCCGCCGGCCCCCCAGCGCCGAAGCAGAGCTCGCCCGGGGAGAAGCGGAGAGTCGCCGAGCCGGAGCCGCCGCCGCTGCTGTCCGCGGCCAGCCTGGTGCTGAAATGAGCCCCCGCCCCCGGATCAGCCCTTGTAGCGTAAAGCCGTGGCCATGGCAACCCGGCGTCACACAATTTAAGGTGGCGGCGGGGACCTGCGCGTGCAGAGGGCAGCCCCTGACGGGGGCCACTGCCCGGCCCGCCCAGCGCGCTCCCTCCGCCAGGCCCGCTCGCGCCCCAGGCTGAGTCCCGGCCCGGCAGCCCCTTCGCCCGGCGCTGCGGGGCACGGCGATCGCGGGCTACTCCCGCCGGAGCCCGCCTGCTGGGCGCTCGCCTCCCGCCCGGAATAAACAGCAACACCCCCCGCGCACACACTCCGCTCTGACTAGTTCTGCTCCCTCTCTTCCCGCCCCGCGGCTGTGCAAGGGCCGCTGTGTCCTTACGTGGTCACGCGGCCCCTGCTGGCTCCGGCCCGAGGGACCACGGAGCAAGGCTTAAGGAGGAAGCAGCTTGGAAAATAATGAATGAAAAACAGGCATCGCCAGTCCTGCCTCAGCCCACACTGCCTCGGGCAGCGCGAGTAAAGGCGGACTGCAAAGTTACTATGGGACACAGGTGTTTACCAGCACTGGCTAGCAAAATAAAGGATCGTGGGGTTAATTGCGTAATGGGGAATGAGCTGTTATTGGTGGAAGAAAGCTGTGAACTGCAAAGACAACGTGCCTGCTTATTTTAGCTAAAATCAGGACACCCAGCACCTTCAAAAGCAAAAACAAACAAACAACCCCCCCCCCCAAACTCCAAGAACAGTAGAAATGTGTAAAAGGAACTTCAGACCGGGGAAATTTTTATTGAGAGAGCTTGCTGCACTGATAACCACTTTTTAAAGTCCTTATAATCCAAAACTAGCCCTTGGAAACATGAACACATTTTCCTTGTCTGCTTCAGGTGAACTACCTCACAGGGGGAAGAAGGCCTTCATAAGGCCTTTGTGGAGAATCACAGATGTGTAGGACTGGAGGAGACCTCAGTAGGTCATCTAGGTTATTGTGCTACTCATTGTACTCACAGGAGACAATCTCTGTCCCAGAAAATTTACACTCTAACCAGACAAGAAAGAAAGAGAGCAGGAGAAAGGCAACACCATTATCCCATTTTTTACAGATAGGGAATTAAAGCCCAGAGAG
The DNA here is from genome assembly GCF_049634645.1 of Pelodiscus sinensis. Lineage (NCBI taxonomy): Eukaryota > Metazoa > Chordata > Testudines > Trionychidae > Pelodiscus > Pelodiscus sinensis. The sequence goes on from NC_134723.1 coordinate 17,824,611, forward strand.
ATCAAATGAGTTGACCAAACTCACACAGGAAATCTGTGTCAGAGTTAGGAGCTGAATAGAAGTATTCCAAGTCCCTGAGCAGTTACTTGGCCATAAGAGAATCTTTCCTCTTAGAGGAGTGAAGTTCTGGAACGGCCTTCCAAGGGAACTAGTGGGGTCAAAAGATCTATCTGGCTTCAAGATTAAACTAGATGGGTTTATGAAGGGGATGGTTTGATGAGATAACATGATCTTGGTAACTAATTGACCATTCATTATCAGTGGGAATAGGTCAATGGAGGGATGATAGGAGTTACTATAGAGAACTTTCTGGGTGTCTGGCTGATGAGTCTTGCCCACATGCTCAGGGTTCAGCTGATCGCCATATTGGGGTCGGGAAGGAATTTTCCTCCAGGGTAGATTGGCAGAGGCCCTGGAGGTTTTTCGCCTTCCTCTGTAGCATGGGGTACAGATCACAGCTAGAGGATTCTCTGCATCTTGGGGTCTTCAAAGTATTTGAAGGCTTCAATATCTGAGATATAGGTGAGAGGATTATTCTAGGAGGGGGGGTGAGATTTTGTGGCCTGCACTGTGCAGGGGGTCAGACTAGATGATCATAATGGTCCCTTCTGACCTTAAAGTCTATGAGTCTATGAGTAAGATATTTCCTCTTGGCTTCTTAAAATCTTGCACCCCATGTCCTAGTAGAGCTTGCCTTACAGAAGCTTTGCTGTAAGATCAACAATATATTAACACATATTTTATTGTAACTATTTAAATATATTGGACTACTTACACATTGGTAGATACTTTATCTACTCTTTGATTGGGTCTTGGGCAGACTCATCATTTTCATCTTATATCTCAGGAGCTGTACAGACCTTTGCAATGAACTCTGGCACATTTTAAACATCAGATCTCCAAATCATCAGCTACTTGTTAAGGCCCTTAACAAACAAAATCTATATCTCCTTTCCTTTTAAAAACAGTTAAGCTGCATAATTGTCCAGGAATTTTAAAATCTTTCTTGGGAATGGCCAGGACAGTGGGCTAGATAGACCTTTAGTCTGACCCAGTATGGCCATTTTTATGTTCTTTAATGCTTAAGCTGCCACAAATAAACAAGAAGTATATTCATTAATTTATATTTTGGATTTCCCCCATGAAAACAAATACAAATTAGATTTTTTATTGCTTCCAGATGAAATGTAAGGCAATTCTTGGTTTTAACAGCTCTGTTTTCCAATAAATTGTCTGTAGTATCTGGCCTGTTGAGGCCTGGCTAGAAGCTAAGTAGCCCTAAATAAACAAAACATTTCGGTATTGATGAATGGCATGTCCCCTCAAATCAACTCTTATCAACTTGAAGCTTGACTGGAATTCTGTGAAGTTTTGCTTTTCAGAGTAAAGAGAAAAGGATGGATTTTCCACATTCCCTTTCATGTTCAAGTTGGTTTTTGCACTACTGCTGCTTACAGCAATAGTAAGAACGAGAGTGGTATGATGAGAGATTAAAGACTGGAGCTGTTCAGCTTGAAAAGAGATGAATGAAGCAGCACATGATAGACATCTATACAATCATGAATGGAGTAGAGAAAGTGTATAAGAAAGGCTTAGTTTCCATTCACATATCATAAGAAACAGGGGTCTCCCAATGAAATGAATAAGTTTTAAAACAAACTAAAGAAAGTACTTTGTCATAGAATGCACAGTCAACCTGTAGAACTTGTTTCCAGGACATGTTGTGTTAACAAAACTATTACAGGAATCAAAATAAGAGTTGGGTAAGTTCATGGAGGAGGTCTACCAGTGCCTATTAGCCAAGGTGGTCAGGGACACAACCCTATGCTGTGAGTGCCACTAAACTTCTGATTGCCAAATATTGGAATTGGAGGATAAGGTATGGGTAATTGCTACATGCTGTTCATTCCCTGTGAACAGGGAAGACGACAGAATTGACAACAATCTGATTAGCTTCTATGATGAGGTAACTGGCTCGGTTGACATGGGAAAGTCAATGAATGTGATATATCTTGACTTTAGCTAGACTTTTGATACGGTCTCTCACAATATTCTTGCCAGCAAGTTAAGGGAATGTGGATTGGCTAAATAGATGGTAAGATGGATAGAAAGCTGGCTAGAAGGCTGGGTCCAGCGGGTAGTGATCAACAGCTCAATGTTAGGATGGCGGTCGGTTTCTAGCAGAGTGCCCCAAGGTTCGGTTCTAGGACTGGTTTTGTTCAATATCTTTATTAATGACCTGGATGAGGGGATGGATTGAACCCTCAGCAAGTTTGCAGATGACACTAAGTTAGGGGGAGAGGTAGATACGCTTGAGAGCAGAGATAGGGTCCAGAGTGACTTAGACAAATTGGAGGATTGGGCCACAAGAAATCTGATAACAAGGACAAGTATAGAGTCCTGCACTTGGGATGGAAGAATCCCAAGCATTGTTTCAGGCTGGGGACCAACCAGCTAAGTAGTAGTTCTGTAGAAAATGACCTGGGGGTTACAGTGGATGAGAAGCTGGATATGAGTCAATAGTGTGCCCTTGTAGCCAAGAAGACTAATGGCATATTAGGGTGCATTAAGAAGAGTATTGCCAGCAGATCCAGAGATGTCATTATTCCCCTTTATTCGACTCTGGTGAGGCCACATCTGGAGTACTGCATCCAGTTCTGGGCCCCCCATTACAAAAAGGATGTGGATGCATTGGAGAGGGTCCAGCGGAGGGCAACCAAAATGATTAGGGGGCTGGAGCATATGACCTATGAGGAGAGGCTGAGGGAGTTGGGTCTGTTTAGTCTGTAGGGGTACGACTACACTGCATCCCTAGTTCGAACTAGGGATGCAAATGGAGACAATCGAAGTAGTTAATGAAGCGGGGATTTAAATATCCCGCGCTCCATTAACATGATCTCGCCGGCGTGCTAGTTCAAATCACAGCTGATTCGAACCAGGAAGTGCGCGCCGGGAGTAACATGAGTAAAAATGAGGAGTAACATTAGTTCGGACTAAGGGCTTTAGTCCAAACTAACGCGTCCCAGCGCGCACTTCCTGGTTCGAATCAGCTGTGATTCGAACTAGCACGCCGGCAAGATCATGTTACTGGAGCGCGGGATATTTAAATCCCCGCTTCATTAACTACTTCGATTGTCTCCATTTGCATCCCTAGTTCGAACTAGGGATGCAGTGTAGACATACCCTAAAAGTGAAGAGTGAGGGGGGACTTGACAGCAGCCTTCAACTTCCTGAAGGGAGGTTCCAAAAAGGATGGAGAAAGGCTGTTCTTAGTAGTGACAGATAGCAGAACAAGGAGCAATGGTCTCAAGTTGGGGTAGGAGAGGTCCAAGTTGGATATTAGGAAAAACTATTTCACTAGGAGAGTGGTGAAGCACTGGAATGGGTTACCTAGGGAAGTAGTGGAGTTTAAGTCTCCGCTTGACAAAGCCCTGGCTGGGTTGATTTAGTTGGGATTAGTCCTGCCTAGAGCAGGGGGCTGGACTTGATGACCTTCTTGATGACCTTTTCCAGTTCTATGGTTCTATGATTCTATGATTGCCTGGACCCCTGGTTAAGGTAGGAGGAGAGCACCTGTGCTCATGTAAGGAGTGAGGCCTCCGGTAGAAGGGTGGGGCTGGGGGCAGTCAGCCCTCAGCACCACCCAGAGTGCACTGCGTGGCCCCCGTCCACTGCCCAGCCAGCCCTGAGTGCTACTCAGAGCACTCTGCTCAAATTTCTGGTGGCAATTTAAAGGGCCCAGGTATCTGGTCACAGCAGCGACGGCCAGGAGCCCCAGGACTTTTTGAATAACCAACAAGCCCAAGTTGCCCACTTTTTCCCCTGCCTCCATTGGTGGGCCTGCTTCTGAAGCATCTGGCATTGGTCACTGCCAGAAGATAGGCTATTAGGGAAGGTGGAGCATTGGTCTAACCACTATGGCCATTCGAATAAATGAAACCCAGAATAGTGCTGTTTGAAAGGAAGTGGTGGAACCCTGACTATAACTAGAAAAGATTCCCCTATATCTTCTTATTCAGAAGAAAGATGAATGATGTGACAGAAGATATGGCTCTTTGTATTGTGATTCAAGTGAGGAGTCCAAGAGGGAGGAGTGGCTCTGGAACATTTACCTCTCTCTGTTCCATCTCTTGGATTTCACAGAGTTATACATAATTACAGAATTAAATTGAACGTTAACAATACCTCTTGTTATCAGGCAATGTGCTGTTGAGAATGAGCTGGGTATCATGACTGTGTAGACATCAATAAAGTGGGGAAGAAGTTGATAATTCAAAGCACAAAGTGGTCACAGTCCGTTTAGTTATGTTCCACTTGCTCAGGGTTGTTTGGAGAAACAGGAAAGAATCTGAGGTCATAAACCTGATTATGCTTCTAAATACAGCCTTTAGCAACGTTAGACAGACTGGAAACACACATAGTCCAGTGCAATGTGCACAATACAGCACATAAACTTAATTACATGGTTACATGAAAGAAGAAAATCCTGAGTCACGTTTTGATTAAAGCAGTGCAGTATTACGATGAATCAGCAAATGGCTATTGCTTACTTCTTCAAACATCAACTATAATGAAGTCTGGGACAATTTAAATTAATTTAGCTGTATATGTAAATAGAATATGGCATCACCAGCTGAATTTAAGTTCAGTGAAACTATTACCCACCTGTGATGAGACTGTTGGAGAGCTGTTCTATCAGAGGCAAATAATAGAATTGCTTGGACCTCTAGCTTCTTCTTGACTTCATAATATTAGTTCCAGAACAAAACATTAACACTCAAGAAATTTGACAGATTTCCATATATCATTCAGCGTCAAATGTTGACCTTATTTAGAACTGTGCAACTGCATGGCAGTAAATGGGACTTCATAGACATAAATGTTTTGCCCTTGTTGTTTTAGTTGTTCAGAGGTCAAAAGAATCCTCTTCCTTGTGCAAAGGAGGTCCTGTAACAGCTGGGGAAAGAGAAGAAATCCTATCTACCCTGAATGCTGTGGATTGACTGTGGAGTCACTCTGATGTCATTGCTATCTCACTGTGTGTCTATGGGAGCTATATGGTTGGGTTTCTACTGATCACTCTTAAACCCAAATACAGTCCTACACCTTTCCAATAGTCCCTCCAAAGTTACCACAGATGGAGCTCTGTGGCACAGAGAGGATGTGGATCTTTCTGCTGTTTGTCTCTGGACCACACAAAGACACTGAAAAGAAACGTAAGTGTTTGTTAATGAGTAAACAGCTTGTTGAAAACTCTGGGCTAGATTTACTAGGATGCTCACTTGTTTTAATGCCGCTACATCAATGTAAAGCAGCTGTGAACTCATATTAACCTGCCCCTGGATGCCTCTTTGCACAGGAGAATCTTAGGCAATACAGAGTTGTCTTGCCTTCTCCTGACCCCTGGAACAGAAGGCATGCCTGAGGGAATAAGAGGTGTGGGTGGGATATAGTTGTTCTAGTTTCCCCTCAGAGCTATCAGCAGATGGTGCAAGTCAGAGCAGCCTGAAGGCTGCTCTAATATGTTAGGAAGTGGATTGGAACTAGGATGACCTCGGGATTGGATTTGTCTGCCCTCTTATTAAATACTGATTACAGCTCAGCAAAACTGAATAATCTGACCTAGTGTTCGTACAGTATTTAAGTAAATGCCACACTAAGTACTTCCAACTCAATCAAATATAATACATCTTCTTTAAAATAATAATAATAAAATATAAGGGAGAAACAATTCTGTTATTTCCCATAGGCAAAGATAATAAAGTATCCCTTATTTTTGGATGACAGATGTCACTTATTATGAAATGTTTATTAACGACTTTTATTTGCTTTTACTGATTTCCTTTGCAGTGTAAATTTTAATTAGGTACTGACTTCTGTGGAAGAAAGCATCACTATTTATTGATTTGAAGTGTAAATGTTGAGCAAGGTAAAACTGATGTCAGTGTTTACTCCGAGAAATAATAATTCTGGAAGATCATTGTTACACAAAGTAAGTAGCAGAATGTATTAGCATACATATATCTACATATTCTGAGGGCCAAATGCTCCTATTATTTATACATGTAAAAACTTGTAGAAACCCAAGGAAGTAAATCAGTTGGGCTGGGTGCAAACAAGGACAAAATTTGGCCACAAAACTAATTCTGCATTCATCCTATTGGCCAAAAAGTATCAGCATCTCATGGTGAGATGTCCAATGGTGGCTATCCACTTTCAGGAGAGATGGTTCCTGCCCTACCTATCACATAGCCAATTTTCCTTGCTAAGTGGGAAGAATGAGAAGGATCAGGTGGCCAAATTGGGCCTCGAACTTTGAGGGTCTGTCTACCCTGCACGCTTATTTTGAAATAAACTATTTCGGAATAGTTATTCCGAAAGGCTATGTCTACACTGGCCCCTTCTTCGGAAGGGGCATGCTAATTTTGAACTTGGGAATAGGGAAATCCGCGGGGGATTTAAATATCCCCCATGGGATTTAAATAAACATGGCCGCCGCTTTTTTTCCGGCTTGGGGAAAAGCCGGAAAAAAGCGGCTAGACTGGAGCGATCCTCCGGAATAAAGCCCTTTTCTGGAGGATCTCTTATTCCTACTTTTCCCCAAGCCAGAAAAAAAGCGGCGGCCATGTTTATTTAAATCCCGCGGAGGATATTTAAATCCCCCGCGGATTTCCCTATTCCCAAGTTCAAACTTAGCATGCCCCTTCCAAAGAAGGGGCCAGTGTAGACGTAGCCAAAGAGTTTATTTTGAAATAGCACATCTACACTGCAGGGAAGCCTCAAAATTAGTCCGAGCCAGGCTTCCCTAATGTAGACATGCTATCTCAATTTAGAGTCCCAGGAGGCACTGGGGAGGAATAACTTAGAATGGCCCTGGTGAGGGGCCATTTTGAAATAGCAGAAGTAGAGTGTCTACATACACCTTATTTAAAAATAGCTATTTCTGAATAGACGTTATTCCTCGTAGAATGAGGTTTACAGATTTTGGAATAAGCCATCTGTTATTCTAAAATTATTTCCACAGTCTCTTGCAAACTTCGGCCTGCAACAGTCTTCTGTACTCTGGCACGCCTCTTCCAGGGTCTCCAGTCTTCTAGTATACTCAACACATATACAGATGCCCCTAAAGGATGCATGGGAACATAAGAATTCCCATAATGGATCACATGTGAGGTCCAACTAGTCCAGTATTCCAGCTCTGGGGCTAAATCTAAACGTTAGGCTTCTTTCAGAAGAAGCTTTTCCGGAAAAGATCTTCTGAAAAAACTTTTTCCGAAAGAGCGCGTCCACACTGCCAAAGCGCATTGAAAAAGCAATCTGCTTTTTCGAAAGATAGCGTTCACAATGATTGGACACTATCTCGCATATAAGGCCATCCAGAATCAGTTCAGACAGGGCTTTAGGTCACCAGTTGCTTCCGTGTGCTGGTGCTGAAGTTTAGCTGAGACATGCGCTTAAAGGGACCCTCCTGGACAGCCATTTCTGCTGTGGGCTTGCCTACCTCTTCAAAGGACAGCAAAGCTCTTGCAGTGCCTGCTTTGGTTGCCCAGCTTTTTTGGATGCCACAGCATTTTCCTTTGTGCCATGAGCCGGAGCTGCCCCTGGGCATGTGATGGCCCCACACGGCTATGCTGCAGTCTCTGCAGCAGTTTGTGCAGGCTGCCTTCCTGGCCCTGCATGAGCTCTACTCAGAGCTCATTCTGGAGACCCTCTCCTTGTATGAAGGAGCAAGACCCATGCAACACCACTGTCGAGAGGCATTTTTGAAGACTGGACACCAGTTATGAATGGTGGGACCAGCTGGTCATGGAGCAGTGGGACGACCAGCAGTGGCTCCAAAACTTCTGCATGTGGAAGGCCACATTTTTGGCGCTGTGTACCTGGCTTGCCACTGCCTTTCAACAATGTGACACCCACCTGCAGCCCACCATCCCCCTGGAGAAGAGGGTTGCAATCGCCCTCTGGAAGCTCACCAACCCAGACAGCTACCAGTCAGTGGGCAACCAGTTCGGTGTTGGGAAGTCCACCGTCGGTGCCCTCCTCATGGAGGTAAGGCACTCTCGGGCTGCAGTCCCTGCCATGGGGGGAGTCCTGGAAAAGGGGGACCCTCAGGAAAGGGAGGGCAGGAGATGCCTGGGGTCGTAGGGGAAGCCCCATTCCTGGGAGGCTGTGTCTTCCCGCCTTCACACAGTCCTGCTTCTGGGAGGGTGGCCTCATAGGGGGTAGCTCCAGGGGGTTGGGGGTGGGGGGAGGAAAGGGGGCGGGTACCTACCAAGGATTCAGGCACTCCCACTCATTCTCAGTTTTGTGTGTTTTTTGGTCTCCTTCTGCAGGTTGTGAGGGCCATCAACTCCATCCCGCTGCGCAGGGTCATCCTCCTGGGAGATCTGGACCCAGTTGTCGCAGGATTTGCCACTCTGGGGTTCCAGAACTGTGGTGGAGCCATAGATGGGACCCACATCCCGATCTGTGCACCTGAACATCGAGTGGCCCAGTATATCAACTGCAAGGGATACTTTTCAATGGTGCTGCAGGCCCTGGTCGACCGCCATGGACAGTTTACAGACATTTTTGTTGGGTGGTTGGGCAGGGCACACGATGCCTGCGTCTTTCAAAACTCTGGCCTCTATGGCAAGCTGGAGGTGGGCACATTTTCCTACACCATGACTTTGCAGTTGGGGATGTGCAGATACCACTGTGCATCATGGGGGATGCAGCCTACCCCCTGGTAGCGTGGCTGATGAAGCCGTACACTGGCCACCTGGACCCCAGCAGGGACCAGTGCTCCCACCTCAGCTGAGCAAGGATGCAGGTGGAGTTCGCCTTCGGCTGCCTCAAGGTGCATTTCAGGTGCTTCCTGACCCGCCTTGATGTGGGGGAGCACAATATTCCTGAGGTCATCTCAGCATGTTGTGTCCTCCACAACATTGTGGAGAGGAAGGGGGAAGCCTTCTTCCCGGAGGAGGGAGACAGAGGCCAACTGCGAAAGGAGACCCTTTGTGCAGCTGCAGACAGCTGCCATCCGCCAAGCACTGGGCTGTGCATCTGGGAGGCTATGAGGGAGACTTTCTCTTCAAATATGGTCTTACTAATGCTTTTCAAAGATAATTAAGTGTAACGTCTAATGCCATTTATTACTTGATGTTTGGTAGCATGTGCAGGCCACTTGATGTAAACGCTGACTGCGCTCTTCTCTCATTTCTTATGAGTGTAGAAGAGTTTGTCCACAAGTAGAAATGTTTCACAGTACAGAACGTAGATATGTTATTAGCTTAGGATGTTTGGCATTCTCAAATAGGCTGAGTGAGAAACTCAGGAGTCCATTGCATCATCTGTCATGTTCATCAGAGCTTGTCTGGATGTTCACGAACAGATTCTCATGTATCTGTGTCTATCAATCCTCTCTTCTCCCTGCAACCTCAAACCTCAAACGCCATGTTAAAGAGAGATTTAAGGTCACAAAGTCACACATTCAGATGTTTGGAACTGCTGTTGTTAAGGCTGCATATGAAACCTTAATTTGGCTTGCTTCTGTAAGTGCATGTAACTAAAGATTATATCCTAAAGCAGATGCTCAAGGGGGCTGAATTAATATTGTATAAGCAGCCTTAATTCTGGCCTTGCCAAACTTTTGAGTGCTTGATTTTTTTCAGTGTTCTTTTAACATGTTTTTTTAATTAATTTCCTATTATAATTAATTTGGCATAATGTAAAACCATATTGACCACCCACAGTCTAGTCCTGTACCACTTGGGCTAACAGTAGCTGATAGCAGGAAAAGGCTTTTATCTATTATGAGGAGCTGCTGTTTGAGAATACGGAAATGCAGCCGTTGTAGTCATATTTATATTTGCTAGACAGCAAACAAATGTTGCCTCATAAATAATGGCTTCACTCCAGGTTCTGAAGTGGAGTGTGCTGCAGTGGCTACAGGGCCCTCTGCCCGTGTTTCCCGTCACCTGCTCCTATTCCCAACACTCTTGTTGCTACCCCATCCTCAGCTCCTGCCTGTTCACAATGTCCTCCCAACTCCTGTCCCTTTGCTCCAATCCTTCTGCCTCATCCTGGCTTTCTTCCCTTCTTCTTTTCTCCTTACCTGTTCTCACCTCTCTGCCCCCACTCATAGTGCTCTTTTGCCCTGGTTCCCCTTCCCTTCCCTTTATTTGTCACACATCAACATTCAAATCAAGCTGTTTTCAACAGCAGTGAGAGCATTGAGAGCCCAAGAGTTTCCTGCATTCAGTTCCACTGCCCAATACCAAAGGCACGTTGGCAGCCCAGAGGAACAATGTAGGAAAAATTCCTGCTCACCTCCATCCCTAAGAAGGGGCAGGCTCCATTAGTCTGGAGGGTGGCACGTTTGCAGTCTGGATGATATCTGAGGGGCAGAGCACGCTCAGTAAATGAATACTCTTCGAAGAACAGAGTTGCCAGATTCTAATGAAAGTACCAAGCATGTGTGAACTGACATTTTTCTGATTTTTTTTTAACTTGGCCAAATTCAGATGAATTTTCACAGGGATGACATGTCATGTCCATGACATGAGGGCAAATGTCAAGTCCTTGCCCGAGATTTTGAGGCACTAAAGCTTCCCAGTGAAATAGTAAAGTTTAATGGGCAAAACAACATATTCTTCTTTACTCTTACTGTTGGAAACAACCATATGACAATTTAGCTGAAACTTTTCAAAAGAATTTGGCCTGAGACAATCTCCCAGCATAGGAAACTTTATCCCAAACAGACTGGGTTTGGCAAAGCTATAATAAGCAATTGAAAAAAGGAAACCTTAACTTTAAGCTGTGCAGCTGTGTAGGATTTCCAGAGAAGACACATAGGGGATTTGAAAGCCAAGCTTTCATTTAAAATCTCACCATAGAGTAATACTTTCTAATGCTGCCTACCTGTGTGTCATGGAGTGGACATTTGTGGCCATGGCGCCTCCTACCAGAATCACTGGGAATTAGCTCATCAACAAGTCGGTCGCCTCACTCAGTCTGGCATTTCCCTCACTCCTTACTTCAGTTCCAGACCCACATCACCCCCAGACCACAGCACCCCCTTCAGGACACTGCCCTCTGGAAGTGCCCACTACAGTGTCTTCTCACACTCCCTTCCGGGAGGGGGGGGGGGGGGTGTCTATGAGTCTCTGCACTCTGGGGTCCTCCCCTCTCAGGGAACCCCCAATTATACCCACCTTGCCTCAGTGACCCACTGCTAGTTTTCATCTAACCCCTGCCACAGGGGCACACTGCAGTCTGAAATGGCCACTCATCTTTGGCAAGGGGGTGTGGACATGCTGCCTTTTCCTATCCTGGCTGCCCCCCTCCAGCCCTAGTACTCTCAGGCCTTGCCTCATGCCCTGCAGCCCGGGAGTGAGGTCAGGCCAGAGCTCCCCAGCCCTGGCTGCCTTTCCCCAGCATTGTTCTGTCTTGAGAAGCCTCCGAGCTTCCTTAGCAGCCAGGTCCTTCCTGCTCCCCAGCTAGAGCAAGTCTCAGGGTATGTCTAGACTACATGCCTCTGTCACCAGAGGCATGTAGATTAGGCTACCAGGCATAGGAAAATGAAGCGGCGATTTAAATAATCGCTGCTTCATTTAAATTTACATGGCTGCCGCGCTGAGCCGACAAACAGCTGATCAGCTGTTTGTTGGCTAAGCGCGATAGTCTGGACGCGCGGGTGTCGACATCAAAGGTATTTGTCGACCACCCAAGTATACCTCATCCCAGGAGGCATACCTGGGTGGTTGACAAATACCTTTGATGTCGACACCCGCGCGTCCAGACTATCGTGCTGAGCCGACAAACAGCTGATCAGCTGTTTGTCGGCTCAGCGCGGCAGCCATGTAAATTTAAATGAAGCGGCGATTATTTAAATCGCCGCTTCATTTTCCTATGTCTGGTAGCCTAACCTACATGCCTCTGGTGACAGAGGCATGTAGTCCAGACGTACCCTCAGTCTCTCCTTCCCAAAGCCCTTCTTTATACAGCTCCCAAGTGGGCCCTAACTGGCAGTATCTGCCTAAGCTGTGGCCTTTGCTCTCATCCCTCTCCCAGGGCTGGGTTTCACCCTTCAAGGGCCGGTGAAGGGCAGATGCCCTGTCACACTGTCACTTCACAACTACTAATAGAATATAACGTAAGAAGAAGAACCAAAATCCATTGCTGATGGGCTTTTTTTAATATGTACGCATACTTATCTTAATATGGTAGTATCTCTAGAGTCTTCTGTTACAGGTTGAATCTCTCTAATCTGGCACCCTTGGGACCTGACCAGTCCTGAACAAGAGAATTTTCTGGACCACAGGAGGTCAAGATAGTCTAGCAGCATTACCAATATTTCCACTGCTTACTGGGCTGTTAGAGGACATTTAGGGGTAAAATAGAGCTAAATAACAGCACAGAACATTGAGAGCTAAGACTGGTGGCTGTAAACAAACTTTATGGGACCATGGGAAACTTGGTCTCACCCATAAAAAGTGGACATCCAGCTAAGTAAAATCATTCCGGACAATAGATGTTTCCGGATGAGAGAGTTCCGGACTAGAGAGGTTCAACCTGTATTGAAATGAGTAGTTCTACTTGAATCCTTTCAAACTTTCTCTGTCCTACTTTAACTATCTTTACATAAGCCCCTTTAAAGTTCTCCAAGTATTTTTCCAGTACAAAGCAACATTTCCTCTACTGCCATCCCGATTGTATTGTTCAAAGTCAATATTGTGGTAGTTAAATGCAGGAACCAATAGCAATTGTGCATACATAATGCTTTCCTGAGTGCCAGAAAGTCACATATGTTTGCTGGATATGAGAATTCAATGACAGAAGGGGAAAGATACATTGAATAATTGTTCTAAAAGGATGTGGAGAGCAGATTTTGGCTATAATGAAGTCCTGTGAGAGAAAGATCATGTCTCCCCGCCATTTATGATCAAAGTTCTAATGTGTGTAAGGAGACTAATTCAGGAATATTGTAATAACACTGAAGGGAGTATAACCTTTGAAACACTGTGGATGACTACACCTGTCCATAGTGCTTTTTATCCTGTAGATTGTTTGACTTCTGTCAATCCTCCTTTCTCTCTTTTTTAGAAGGAAAGGGAATGAGATAAATTGATATTGGTGGGGAGAGGTAATAGTCAAAGAAGAGAGAGATAGGAAAGATGTAAGAACACAGTAGAAAGGGTAATGGAAAAGATATGTGAAGGAATGATTAATTGTTGACTCTTATATCATGTCTACACAGCAGCATTATTTTGGAATAACTAAGGTTCTTCCGAAATAACAAAGAATGCATCTACACAGCAAGCCATTATTTTGAAATAATGTCAAGTTGGAGGACTTCTTACTCAGACTCCTGTAACCCACATTTTACAAGGAGTAAGGGAAGTCGAAGGACGAGTGTTCTTCCTTCGACTTTCTGCTGTGTAGACAGCATTAAAAGCCGAATTAAGCTATTTCAACTTCAGCTAAGTAATTGATATAACTGAAGTTGCGCAACTTTATTAGACTTTTGCCCTGCTGTGTAGATGTGCCCTTAGTGTTTATTTGTAATAAGTACCTATGATAAAAGCATCAGCTTTTCCCTTCTCAATAATCTGCATGTCAGCTACCATTTTGTAAGGAGAAAAAAAGAATTAAGACAAAATTCTCCATGAGCAGCATATGTGCTAGTATCAGTGGGGCAGACTCTGCCCTGCATTATATGCAGCATAGGCCCACAGGAGTTGCCAGTTCCATCAGATAGTAAGTTGAAGCAAAACTTAGCTCTGAGTGACTCCATTTGTAATCAAATGTGTGATTGATATGACTTGACAGGTATGCAGCTGTGATGCTTACACTGACTTCAGAGCCCACTTGCCTCTCCTATACATGACATCAGCAGCTCATGAGTCATTCTGAGTAGACAGGAACAATGCTAGTGTTTTCCACATTTGCAAATTAGAAAATCTTGGACCAGACAGTATAGTATCTCTAATAGAAAAATGGCCCCCCAAAACAGCAAAGCATATACTGTAGGTGGTCTGTTCTAGGGTATCCATAAATTTAAAAACATTTTATGCACTGTGTGACACTTTACTGTTATGTGCACCACTGTAGCAATCACAACTGAAAAGAAGAATCAGGAGTGGCAAACAGAGCAAAAATCAGTCTTTTACTGAAGAAAGCATCCTGGAAAATGCTGATGAACTTGCCTCAGTTTTGTGGTAGCAAGTTTTTCATCTTTTAAATGAGGACATGTCTACACTAGGAAATAATTTTGAAATAATTTATTTTGAAATAACTCCCAAAATAACTATTTCAAAATAGCACATCCACACTACAAGGCAACATAGAAAGAGTGCAAAATTATTTCAAAATAGCACATCTGCACTGCTTGGAGCCTGCACTGCATTCAAAGCCCCTGGAAGTGCTCTGGAAAGGGCACCAGGGGTGTATCTACACTGCATCGTAGGTTGAAATAAGATACACAATTTGAGCTATGCCAATTGCGTATTTTATTTTGATGTTATTTCAAAATAGTTTATTTCAAAATTTGGCACCGTCTACATGGCACTTATTTAAAAATAAATCACTATTCCGAAACGTCCCTTACTCCTCATGGAATGAGGTTTACAGGGATGTTGGAATAGAGAGCCCCATTATATTTCAAAATAATGGGTGCATTCAAAAGATGCAGAATAGTTATTTCAGGATATCTCTGGTATCCCGAAATAGTGCTGCAGTGTAGACGTAGCCCAGGATAGCAGACAATTTCTGTAGCTGCTTGCTGAGGCTACCTGGGACATGTGCTTAAAGGGGCTCCTCTCTATGACCATGTCTCACATACCACTTCTCCACTGCCCACCCCCTCACAGGGCTCCAAACTCATGCTATGTGCTCTGGTTGCCATAGTGGATGCCACTGACTACATGGAGCCAGAGCTGATGCAAAGCAGTGCCAGGTTCACGACCCTTGTGCTGCACCTCATGATCCACACTGCCCATGTGCTGCTTCAGGTCGATGACAACCAGCCCAGACCAGGGAATCTCTTCCCAGTCCCTGGCACTCCTGATGAAGCAAATGATCCTCCATGCCTTGCACACCATGGAACACCACTTCTGGTGGAGGAATACCAGTTCCAACTGGTGAGACTACATCATCCTGCATTGATGGGACAATCAGCAGTGGCACCAGAACTTCCAAATGTGGAAGGCCACCTTCCTGGAGTCTTGTGAATGGCTCAACCCTGCCCTCAGGCGACAGGACACTTGGCTGAAGCCCCCCCCCCCACCTCGCATTAGCGCGTCACCATTGCACTCTGGAAGCTCACCATGCCAGACAGCTACTGCTCTCTGGGGATCCAGTTCAGCATGGGGAAATCCACAGTTGGGGCCATGCTCATACAGGTAATCAAGGCCATCAACACCATATTGCTGTGGAGGGTCGTCACCCTGGGGAACGTCGACCCCATCGTTGCTAACTTTGCCACCATGGGCTTCCCCAACTATGGGTTGGGCCATAGACGGCACTCACATCCCCATTCTGGCCCCCGATCACCATATTTCAGACTATATAAACAATAAGAGGTACTTTTTGATGGTACTGCAGGTCCTGGTGGACTACCAGGGTCGGTTCATGGAAATTAATGTCAGCTAGTCAGAGAAGGTGCATGAGGCCTGCATATTCTGAAACTTAAGCCGGTTTCAGAAGATGCACACCAGCACTTTTTTCCCTGAACCATCAGAGTCAGGGATGTGGACATGCCGAGGTGCATTCTGGGCGATGCAGCCTACCTCCTGGGCCCCTGGCTGATGAAGCCCTACACAGGCAGCCTGGACCCAACCAAGAAGTACTTCAATGCCAGGCTCAGCAGGTGCCACATGGTAGTTGAGTGTGCCTTTGGCCACCTAAAGGGAAGGTTCAGGAGTCTCCTCACTGCCTGGACCTCAGCAATTGAAACACCCCCTATGTGATAGCAGCCTGCTGTGTGCTTCACAACATATGTGAAAACAAGCGGGAGACTTCCTGCCAGAGTAGGGGGCAGAGTCTGATTGGCTGGCCAGGGCATATGAGCAGCCGACACCAGTGCCATTTGACGAGCATATCAGGGGGCTGTGCTCATCCAGGAGGCCTTGAGGGAGAGTTTCAGCCAAGGCTACCTGTGAGATTCTCCCCTGTGCCTCTTCACAAGGAGCCTCTGCATTGTCCCTGGTGCCTTTCCTCCCCAACTCTTCCCTTCCCAACTTCCTCCCTCCCCTCCAGACCAAATAAAGAAGCCTTTATGTTTGAACAAATGATTCTGCTTTTTTATTTGGGGGATATACAACAGGGAGGGACTGAGGAAAGAGCCTGGAATGAGGAAGGGGGAAGCAGGGCTCAAGGATGGGTTTGGGTCGGGCACTTATCTTGGATACCTTGGGAGGCTTCAGCTGCTCAGGAGGTCCCACCACCATGTATTTGGAGGCCCCAGAAGCTCAGGGAGGCTAAGAGGAGATGTTAGGGGGCAAGGGTGGGTACAGAGAGTTGGGGGGTAGGGGCGAGGAGTTTGCAGAGGTGGGGAGGTAACTGGTGGCACACTGCATACATGTGGCCAGGCATTCCATGACAGATGTTATAGAGGAGCACATGGCCTCATGTTAGTGCGACAGCTGCTCCTCATTGCCTCCCTCTGTTTCTGGTCAGCCCAGCACTCCGCATGGTTGGCAGCCTGCTCCCAGTGCTCCTCATCGAAGCCCTGAATGAAAGACTGGAGGCAGGTCATCTGCTCCTGCAGCAGGTCTTCCCTGGTGCACTTTCTGTGGCGGATCTCACAAAGTCAGGAAGATGGCACAAGCGGTGGTGGATGAGCCATGCTCACAGCTGGGCCAGCTATGAAGAAAAATGACAAGGCCAGTCATCCCAGGAGACAATGTGCATGAAGCCTAGCCCTAAACTCTGAGACAACCCCAAAGGTCTCAGCTCAGACAATGGAAATGTGCTTCAAGCCAGGTCATCTGTTGCTTAGACAGACTGCAGAGGAATGGACATTCCAGGGGAGCATCACTACCCCCACATCCCAGGGACAAGCAGGCATGGGAAGGTGCCAGGAAGTCCAGGAGCCTTCAGGTAAAAGCAGGGGATGGGGTGGCTCGGCTTCCTTTTGTGTCCTGCACACGCCATTTCCAGCACTGGTGGTGCACCGCAAAGAACTTCTATCCATGCCTGACAGAGAGGAGGGTGTTGGGGGAGGCGTGTGTGAGTGGCAGAGACCACTTGTGGGAGAGAGTGCTACTGGGAACCCCTGCTCTTCCTCCCTTGGCAGTTTCCCATACAGGGGATCACTGTTCCCTGCATCGCTGCACTTGACCAGGAGTGGATGCTGCCCGAGTGCAGGCATGAGTCTGTGCTGTGTGCTGCACTGCTGTGTGCTTCCATGACCCCATCCTCTTTAGTGGTGGTTTGTCATGGCAAAGTGTCCCACCTGGAGTCCACAGTAAGGCAAGCCTCTCCAGGAATCTTGTGAGAAGAAGCAAGGGGCTCCTGTGTGAGTGTATAATGGGGCTGAGTGCTCTGGACTGGCGCTCAATGTGCACCCACGTGCACAGGCTGTTGTGCAACCCCCCACTAAGCTGAGAAGACAAAGCAAGGAGGGCACAGTCCCTCGCAGCCCATCTCCTGCCCCATGTGTGTATAGGGAACGTTGTGGAACTCACCTGAAATGCCTTCCCGCATTTGTCCAAGGCCCGGAAGACAACTTGGGTGGGTGGGAGGACTGACTACAGGCTAAGGATGAGCTCCTGGCTGACAGGCATGGTGTCCTGGCTGGTCTGCTCATCCTCTTCCTCATCGTTGTCCTCCTCCACAACCTCGCTCTCGTAGAGGCTGACGCTGGGCATGTCCTGGCCAGAGTTGACAACAATGGAGGGGGGGAGTGGCCAGCCCCCCCTCCCAGGATGGCATCTCGCTGCTCATAGAAGAGGCAGGTGTGCACTGCCACCCCAGAGCGTGGACTTTGCTCCCTGGCCTTAGTGTAGATCTGTTGGAGTTCTTTTATTTTCATGCAGACCTGGTTTTGGGTCCGTATGTGTCCTTTCTCCACCAGACTGGCAGCCATCTGGTCCTACATGTCTGCATTCTTCCTCTTGGTGCAGAGATGCTGGATGTTGGTCTCCTCCCCTCAAACCTCAATGGGGTCCAGGATCTCTCCATCTGGCCAGGCTGCTGCCCTCTTTTGCAACTGGCCAGGAGCATCAGAGGGTGCTGGGGGAGTGCTGGCATCTGGGGGAGGATGTAGAGGGAGTGCTGGGGTTTGCCCTGGCTCCAGTAAAGGGTGCTCTGTGGCACAGGGGCCACAAGCCTTTTTCCTTCTGCCTGCAGCTTTAAACTCTGCAGAAGGGGAGCTCTGGAGTTGTCGGGGTGTGATGAGAGTGGCCACTGTGAGAGGTCTCTTGAGGCCAATTTTTTCAAAATAGCAGCAGCAGAGCATCCACACTCATGTTATTTTGAAATAACAATTTTGAAATAAGCATTATCCCTCATGATAAGCAGGAGTTATTATTTTGAAATAACCAGACTGTTATTTTGAAATAACGGGCTTGGTTGTGTGGACACCCCACTTGTTATTTCAAAATAAGGAGAGTGATTTTAAAATAACTCCCTAGTGCAGCCCACAGCTAAGTGAATTAATGTGTGAAAGATACTAGACTGACAGCCAAAGTGCTGCACATCCTTTCTTGATTTACAGTGCTGGCAGAACATGAATAACAGTACTGCACACTTCCCTGCACTGCTGAGTCAGCATTTTATTTTTAAACCTGGAAATTGTGAGGATCTCACTGGCTGCTTAGCCCTGGCAGCTGTGTTGAAGTATCCAACCAGTAACAGTTGTGGTTGTGGTTTTGAGACTAGAACCACCAGCTGATTTCTAGAACTGAGCAAAACTCAGTTGTGATTTGCAGAGGTTCCTGCCCATAGCTCTCAACTCTAGGGCTTTGGGTATGTCTTGTGTTGCTGTTTTTCTCTGATGCTTGACATTTTCCCATGTTCCCCTGGAAGGGAAGCTAGCTATCTGGAGAGGGGAGGGCAGGTTCCTATTTCTGCAGCTCTCCTAGGCTTCCTGTTTCTATCTTTCTCCCTACTCCACAGGAGAAGAGAGCTGCCCAGAACTAACACTAGATTCTAGTTAGGAGAAAGGGTGAAGCAGTTAGACTTGCTCCCTATTCATGAGAGGGCAGGGAGAAATGAGATCTGGCTCAGACCTGGTGGGCTCTTTCTATTTCTTCCTACCCAGGCTCCTGTGTCTTAGGAGGAGACCTGAGCAAGGAGCCCAGAAAAAAACAGGGGTCTGGGGTACAGGTGAAGGAGCTTGGAGCACAAGTGGAGTTCTTTTTGATCTTTCCAGCCAACGGTAGGGGCCCAGACAGAGATAGGGGATAAGGGGGAAGTGGTAGATGTGGTATACCTAGAAGTTAATAAAGCATTTTATATAGTCTTGCATGGCCTTCTAATAATAAACTAGGGAAATACAACCTAGATGGGGTTAACATAAGCTGTGTGTATAATTGGTTGGATAATCATTCCCAAAGAATAGTTATCAATGGTTCACAGTGAAGTTGGAAGGGCATAATGAGTGGGATCCCTCAGGGTTCAGTTTTGGGATTGATTCTGTTCAATATCTTCAATGATTTAGAAAATGGCATTGAGAGTATACTTATAATGTTTGTAATTGACACTTAGATGGGAAGGGTTGCAAGTGCTTTGTAGGAGAAGATTATAATTCAAAAAGATCTGGACAAACTGGAGAAATGGTCTGAAGTAAATAGGATAAAATTCAATAGGGAAAAAATGCAAAGTACTCCACTTAGCAAGACACAATCAGTCTCGCATATACAAAATGAGAAATGACTGCCCAGGAATGAGTACTGTGGAAAAGGATCTAGTGGCTCACAAACTAAATATGAGTCAACAGTGTGACACTGTAACAAAAAAAGCAAACATCATTCTGGAATGTACTAGCAGAAGTTTTGTAAGCAAAACACAAGAAGTAGTTTTTCTGCTCTCCTCTGTGCTGATTAGATCTCAACTGCAGTGCTGTGTCCGATTCTGGGCACCACATTTCAGGAAAGATGAGTACAAACTGGAGAATGTCCATAGAAAAGAAAAAAAATGGAAAACATGACCTATGAGGGAAGATTGAAAGAACTGTGTTTTAGCCTGGAAAAGAGAAGTCTGTGTGGGGATATAACAGCTTCCATGTACCTAAAAGGTTGTTACAAGGAGGGAGAAAAATTATTCTCCTTAATCTCTGATGATAGGACAAGAAGCAATGGGCTTAAATTGCAACATACTAGGTTTAGATTGGACATTAAGAAAAATTCCCTAACTGCAAGGGTGGTTAAACACTAGAATAAATTGCCTAGAGAAGTTGTGGAATTTCCATAATTGGAGATATTTAAGAGCAGATTAGACAAACACCTTTCAGGGACTGGACTTGATGGCCTCTGGAGGTTCCTTCCAGATCTGATTCTGTGAAAAACTGGACCAACTTCTCCATCATCTCCCTGAGGAGGAGCAGCAGATTGAAGGTCAACAGGCTGTGATAGCAGTGCAACAGTTGCACCAGTCCCAAAATAAGCATTGGGGCTCTTTTAATTTGGTGATGGAAGGAAAGAAGGTAGCAATAATGTGGGACAGGGCAGATGGAATTAACAGAATGTCACTGGGTTGACATGAGTAGTATATGTAGCTGTACAAATTGACTTTGGAGCCAGTTACAGCAAGGTCTCTACTCCCCCATCACTCCAGATTTTCTTACTCTGGTGCCCAAAGAGACACCGGCATAACAGGAACCTCTCTCCTAGTAGGACCTCTCAATGACCTCAAAGTGAAACAAGTGTATTTCTTTGTGCATCATGCCATAAACATTAATTTGTCTGAAATGTGGTTTAAGATGGCATTCTCTCCTTTAATCCAGTCATTCAGGTTTGCCATTTGTAAACAGCTGCCCCACACAACGTGTTGCAATTAACTTGGTATGCATTCCAAAACTGTCTCACTTGTTTCAAGGCTGTCTTCTCACTGTGTAAGCCAAGTTTTAATGTAATCTTTGAATTGTGGTGCAATATGCAATGACACATTTTGATCACTTTTTACATGTTTCAAAGGCAGGTTTAAGGACTGAAAAGCATTGTTCCATTGCAAGCTTTCAGTTTTGGTTTCAGTTCAACAGGCTCAAACCTGTGTTTCCTGTAAGGTGTGTGCTTGTGTTACTGCTCAGAAGAGATTCAAATATCACTCAGCTGATTAACAGAGTGCACACAGCTAGGTTTTTTGTTTCTATTGGTGGTGCACATTTGCATATATCACAGTGCACATAACTTAGCTGCACATGGAAAGAAAAAAGCCCGCAGATGGCTTGAAAAGATTAGAGGGAACATTGGCTCATGCATGTGGAGTTTCACCTTGACTTTCCAGTTCAATCAGCCCATCAAACTGAAAAGCAAACAGGCCCAGATTAATGTGAAAACCCAGGCAAATCCTAAACTAGGCCTATGTTCATGCAATTTTTAGCAAACTGGGCTCAGATTGTAACTAAAGCAGTCACGATGGGCATGATTTTAAATGAACACTTTGTACAGCTCTGTTCACCTCCTATCTTTCACCAATGAGAATAACTTTAATTCATTTCTGAAGAGGGCTGGATTTGGAATGATGACTTATAAGTAAAAGCCTCATTCTCCCATTCATTGACCCACCCATCCAGTCTTTATAGGGATAGACACATAATTTAATGGCCCAGATCTGTTACGTAATCTTAGTTTTTTCACTACTCTGTAGGGTTACCAGGTGTTGATTATTTTTAATCAGAATGCCCAGTTGAAAAGGGAAGCAGGTGGGTCCAGTTGGCACAATGATCCAGACTGTTGAAAGTCTCGTCAGGGGCCTCGGGCTACGGCAGACTCCCTACCTCCCCTGGTTTGTCCTGCTTCCAGAAACAGCCACTAGGTCCTGCAGCCCCTAAGAACTGGGGAGGCCAGAGAATGGCAGGCTCTGTGTGCTAATCCCCAGTGCCAGATCCACAGCTCCCATTGGCTAGGAACAGTGACCAATGGAAGCTGAGGGGGCAATAGAGACAATGGGGGAGAGGGGTAGGTCTCAGAGAAGGGTTAGGGCACTGGGTTTTATTCTATACATGGATGGAACAGCCCATGGCATGGAAACACACACACCAGACTATAGGGATGCACATGCTGGCAGCCATAGGGAATGGGCAGCAGGAAGCCACCCTAATCCAACTACACTGCTGGTGCTGAATCACGGAGAGCCCCTGAGGCAACTGAAATTGCCCAGTTGCAGCAGGAAGGACTGGGGAAATGCACAGGGGAGGAGTGTGTAGTGGCAGCAGGTGGGCAGCAGTGCCCAGAGACCTCTGCCTCCCAGGAGCTATTACCAGAGGAGGGTGCCCCCACTCTCTCCCCACATCCTCTTGTGCACCCCACTCTTCAACTGTTAGCTGGCCATCAATAATTAATATGTATAATAAATAAGATGAAACAATAGCTTTTTCCTGAGCACCAATTGATAATTTGCATCTTACTGACACTGAAGGTATTAACAGGGCCCTGTGTACATACATGGCCAAGTCAGCCCAGCACCGAGTTTGACTCACTGCACTAGGTACTGGGCAGAAATCCTGCCTGAAGTCCTGGCTTACACTTGCCTTCGTCTCCAATGGTGAGATCAGAGGAGATAATATGATGAATGCAGAGGAGTTCCTGTTGAGGAAATTCTGGGGAGCACTATGTTCACACACGTGCCTTAGGGTACGTCTACACTGCATACTTATTTCAGAATAAGCTATTTCAAAATGTATATTGTGAAATACTGGGTTTACACAGCAAATGCCCATTGAAATAACACTGAACGTCCACACTCAATGGATGCTGAATCGCATTTAAGGCCACCCAGAAGCATTTCAGGCAGGGCATCAGTACAGCAGTAACTTCCCCTAGCTGCTGTCTGAGGCTTGTGCTCAAAGGGTCCCCCCTGTACAGTCATTCCTCAGGCTCTTCTCCTTTGCCTATCTCCTTGAGGGACAGCAAAGCCTTTTCACTGTTTACTCTAGCTGCCTTTGAGAACACTACAGCACTCCTGACCTGCCTCCAAGCAGTAGCCAGCTCTTACGTCTCATGCTGCACCTCCTGTTGCAGTTTCTACAGGTTGTCCTCATGGCCCTGCAGGAGGAGGTCTCCCAGCTCATTACAGGGCACCTCCTCTTCTTTCTCCATGTGCTGCTCATGCAGCTCGACCTTACCCACCCTCCCTTGCACACCGTGTACTGCCGCTTCTGGCGTCTGGGCACTAGCTCTGACTGGTAGGACTGAATTGTCACGGAGCGGTGGGACAACCAGCAGTGCCTCCAGAATTTCTGCATGTGGAAGGCCACCTTCCTGGAGCTGTGTGAGTGGATGGCCCCTGCCCAAACGCAACAGGACACGCAAATGCAACGCGCCTTCCCCCTCCAGAAGCAGACAGCCATCGCTATCTGGAAGTTCACCACGCCGGACAACTATCAATCCATCAGAAATCAGTTTGGCGTGGAGAGATCGCCCATTGGTGCCATGCTCATGCAGTTATTACTCTCATGCTATTGTCCCAGGGAAGCGGTGATTTGCTGGAATGGGGTTCCCTAGGAAAGGGGGGTGGTGATGGTAGTGGAAGCCCCCTCCTGGGGAAATCTTTCAGTCTTGCCAGGGGATGGAGTAAATAGGGGTTGCTCCTGGCATGTGTGTGGGAGGGAGGACATTGGGTTCAGGGACCTCCCAATGGCTCTGGAAAACCTGTGATTCTCTGTCTCTTTCTACAGGTGGTGAGGGCCATCAACACCATCCTGCTGTGCAGGGTCATCAATCCGGGTGACGTGGACTCCACTGTCATCAGCTTTACTGACATGGGCTTCCCCAACTGCAGGGGGATTACTGACAGCAACCACATCCCCATCCAGGTCTCCAACCACTGGGAATCCGAATACATCAACCACAAGGGATACTTTTCAATGGTCCTGCAGGCCCTCATGGACCACCATGGCCAGTTCACGGACATCAGTGTTGGGTGGTTGGGGAAGGTACACAACACCCAAAACTTCCAAAACTCCAGCCTGTTTCAGAAGCTGCACGTGGGCACTCTTTTCCCTGACTGCAGGGTAGGGGATGACATTGTAGGGGATGCAGCCTCTCCTCTTCTACGCTGGCTAAATGAAGCCATACACCTTGATCAAAGTAAGGAACGGATCAATGGCAGGCTCAGCAGGGCCTGCATTGCTGTGGAGGGTGCCTTTGGTTATCTGAAAGGGAGGTTCTGTTGCCTCCTCACCCAGCTGGACCTTCGCAACTGGAATGTCCCTGAAGTGGTGCTGCGTGCTGAGTCCTCCACAACCTTTGTGAACACAAGGGGGAGACATTCCTGCCAGGGTGGGGGCCAGAGGCCAAGTGGCTCACCGGGGCCTTCGAGCAATTATGCATGACGGCCATCAGGCAGGCCCATCAGGGGGCTATGCACATCCAGGTGTCCCTGAGGAAGAGGTGCAGCCAGGGCTAGCTGTGAGACTCTCCCCTGGGCCTCCCTACAAGGGGCCTTTGCAGTGGCCCAGTGTGCCTTTCCTCCCCCACCTTTCCCTTCCTACCTCTCCCCTGCAGACACAACAAACCACACATTTAGTTTTGAAAGAATAAACTGGTTTTGTTTAATTGGGGTAAATGTAACTGGGGAGGGACTGGGGAAGAACCTGGGAAGGGGAGTGGAAGTGGAAGTGGGAGGAGGGGCTCGGGCTGGGTCTGAGAGTGGCACCTGCCTCAGGTGGTCCCACCACCTCTTCTGCGGGGCCCTCAGTGGCCGTGAGGGAGGAGGGCTGGGGAAGAAAGTAGGGGGTAAGAGCAGGAGTGGCCAGAGAGTGGCAGTGAAAGCTGTGCTCATTGGGTGTGTCTAGACTACATGCCTCCTTCGACGGAGGCATGTAGATTAGCCAGATCGGAAGAGGGAAATGAAGCCGCGATTAAAATAATCGCGGCTTCATTTAAATTTAAATGGCTGCCCCGATCTGCCGATCAGCTGTTTGTCGGCAGATCGGGGCAGTCTGGACGCGATGCCCCGACAAAGAAGCCTTTCTTCATCGACACAGGTAAACCTGGTTTCACGAGGCTTACCTGTGTCGATGAAGAAAGGCTTCTTTGTCGGGGCATCGCGTCCAGACTGCCCCGATCTGCCGACAAACAGCTGATCGGCAGATCGGGGCAGCCATTTAAATTTAAATGAAGCCGCGATTATTTTAATCGCGGCTTCATTTCCCTCTTCCGATCTGGCTAATCTACATGCCTCCGTCGAAGGAGGCATGTAGTCTAGACACACCCCTAGTCTGGCCCTGCTGCAGCAGCTCTTGCCAGTTATTTTGGCAAAGCTACAGGTCCGCCACCAGTCTGTGGTCCTGCTTGTCTGGGAAGCGCTGCAGAGCATGCAGGCAGGCAATGTGCTCCCATTGCAGGACTTCCTGGGCTCGCCTTCACCTGCGGGTCACACGGGATCAGGAGGATGGCACAGGAGATGTGCTCACGTCCTACTCAGAGCTGGTCCATCTGTGGAGAACAAAGAAGGGCAGTTATCCCAGGAGAATCTGTGCATGAAGCCAAGCCCTCATCTGAGCCAATACCAAAAGGACTCCAGTCAGATGAAGGCGAGGTGCTTCCAGCAAGGCCACCTGAGGCCTGGACAGCCGTCCCTTTCCTGCAGGGACACAGATATCCCAAGGGGGAACCTCACTATCCCCACACCACATGGACAAGCAAGCATGTGAAGGTGCCTTCCAGACCAGGAGCCTGTGGGTGGGAAGGGGGTGATAGGGCAGCTCAGTTTCCCTCTGTGCTGTCCACACACCAGGTCCAGCAGTGGTGGTGTCCCGCACAGAGAGAGGACTTGTATGTCTGGCCACTGGAGGGGAGGGGAACAGGGTGTTGGGGGGAACTGGGTGTGAGCGGCAGATATCACTTAGCAAAGAGGGTGCTCCTGAGGTCCCTTCCATTTCTTTCCCCTCCCAACAGGCTCCCTTGGCAGGGGCTTAGTGTTCTTTGCCTCACTGCACTGTCCCTGGGAGTGGATGATGCCCTAAGGGTGCAGGCATGCCTGTGTGTGGCACTGCTGTGTGTGTGTTTGTGCATGTGTGTCTCTATGTCCCCAGCCTCCTTCTAGTGGTGGCTTGTGATGGGAGGGTGTCCCACCCCAGTGTTGGGAGTAAGGCAGGCCTCTCTAGACAGTGTGAGCCAGAGCGTCAGGGTCCTCTGTTGCAGCCTCCTGGGGCTGTGCGCCCCAGACTGGCACTCCACATGCACAGGCTGCTGTGTGATCTCCAGGCCAAGAAGGCCGACCGAGAAGCACACAGCAGCCCCTCATTGCTCACGGCCTCCACTCGTGTGTATCTAGGGAAAGTAATGTTATTCACCTGATGGGCCTTCCCCAGCTCTGGAAAAAGCCTGGGAGACATCCTGGGAGGGGGGTACTGGTTCCAGGGTGATGTCTGTGTGGCAGGCATCAAGGTAGTGCTGGCCTCATCCAGATCTTTTCTTCCACACCGGCTCTGCCCCCGAGGGCAATGATGGGAGTCTCCACCTCAGGGTCCACAACGAGGGTGGGGAGGAAGGGGGAAGGACTGATTCCCTCCCCCACCCCCACAGGATGCGGTAGAGTTGGTCGTAATAAGGGCAGGTCTGTGGTGCCACCCCAGAGAGGGAGCTGTGCTCTCTGGACTTGGCATTGGCTTGCCTGAGCTTCTTGATCTTCATATGCACCTGTTCCTGGGGCCCAGGCTGTCAGCCCTCCAGCCATAGATGTTGGCATCCTGCCTCTGGTATGGAGAACCTGGAGGTTTGCCTCCTGTCCCCAGACCTCAGTGAGGTCCAGGATCTCTGCACCGGACCAGGAAGGCACATGCCTCTTTCACCCGCAGGCAGGGTCCTGAGAACCGACGGCCTGCTCCACTGCAGCCGGGGAGGGTTCAGATGGAGCACGGGGATTGCTCATGGCAGCAGCAAAAGGTGTGAAGGCTGCTGCTATGTGGCACAACGGCCTGTGTTGTGCCACAAGCCCTTTCCCCTATGACTGTAACTTTAAGGACTGCAGGGGAAGGGGAACTACAGAGCTCTGATGAGTGTGGCCAGTGTGGTCAGCAGGACACCAGTGGGAAGGCCTGGAGGCCATTAATTTCAAACTAACTCCAGCTGCCCTATTTATGTACATATACTCTATTTGGAAATAGCTATTTCAAAATAGGTGTTATTCCTCAAAATGAGGGCTACAGATTTTGAAACAAGAAGCCCTTTATTTCAAAAATTTTTTGAAATAACAGGCTTGCTGTGTAGATGCTAACTTTGTTATTTTGAAATAACTCTGATGTGTAGCTGTGCCCTTAGAATGCAGTTTCTATGCTACTCTTTGAAAAGGTCATCAGCCATTATCTTCTGAACAAGACCAGCAGTACTACTGATATTTATGGAGGGGACTGATGCCAAAGCCCTGCTTCCTTTAATCCAAAAGCCACAAGAGGAGATAAAACTTCTGAAATAGCTGTACAGCACTCCCTGAGGGCAAAGGCTGGGATTTAGGATGCAGACTTTGCATGGGGTATGTGGAGCTGGTGGGAGAGTTTGCTCATGCCTTCTTGACCCAGTGAAGCCAGACACAGTAGAACCCAGAATTTAATATTTGTGAGGATTTTAGTCTGCCCAATTTCCACTCACCCTGGTACCTAATTGTACTTAACCACAATTACTTAACCCCTAACATATGTGGTTCCATTC
Source organism: Pelodiscus sinensis (assembly GCF_049634645.1). NCBI lineage: Eukaryota > Metazoa > Chordata > Testudines > Trionychidae > Pelodiscus > Pelodiscus sinensis. The sequence goes on from NC_134723.1 coordinate 17,852,408, forward strand.
CTAGTCCTACAAGTCACCTGCTAGTCGGTCAGGCCATGTCTACACTAGGAGATTATTTTGAATTTACTGCGTTTGACTTCTGGTCACCCAATTTTACAAATTCAAAGTTTCATGTCCTCACTATGGGTAAGAATCGAATGTAGTCTGAGACAGGCTCCGTTAATGTGGACATGCTACCTTGGACTTAGAGCCCCAGGAAGCACTCTGGGGAGCTGTGGGAGGCCTGCAGGAGGTTAATTAGTGACACCAGAGCATCTGCACTAATGTTATTTCAGACTTACAAGTTCTGGAATAACATTATTCCTTGTGAAAAGCAGGATTACAGAGTTCAAATTCATGGCCCCTTATTTTGGAATAACAGGCTTGGTAGTGTGGACACATTACTTACAAATTTGACCTAGGGGGCTAATTTCAGACTAAGATTCTTATGTAGGCCAGGCCCCTGTGAATGGAGAATAAATCTCTAAAGAACATTTTCTTTTTTTTAAAAGTCATTTTGCACTATTCTCCATGTTGGTCTTTTTAATGAGCTACATCAACTCTGGTCTGTCTTTCTGTGTAATATAACGATGTAGAAAAATTATTTCTCCTCTCCATTAATGATATTTTATATTATTATTTCTGTCATAAACATTAAAGTTGTTCGGTTGTCCAGAGAGTCTGTCATAGGGTGGTCCTTTCTTCCCCCTCCACAGGGGGCAGGAACCCATGTCCATCTGAGTCCACAGCCCACCCCACGTACCCAGTAAACAATCTATAGACTAGCTCCTCCTCGCAGAGCTGGATGGCCTTATTGCCAGAGGCAATAAAACAAAGTTGCTCACTGTCCCTTTAAGCAGGGCTGGATGGCCCAATGGCCGGAGTTAGTAAATCAAAGTCCCATGAAGGCCCTGTAAAGCAGGGCCAGGCGGCCAGAGTCACTATTCAAGACTATCAATGGCCCTTTAAGACAGGGCTGGACAGCCCACTAAGCCAAGTCACGGAGGTGGGGTTGCACTCCAGTAGGGGGACCTGAGCCCACCCTACTCCATCGGGTCCCGGCCCAGGGCCCTGTGAGTAGCAGAATGGTCCATCACTCCCTCAGTGGAGAATCCAACCGAAATGCACCAAGGATCTCTGGGTGGGACAGGCTGCTTCTGCACCCTCCATGGGCCACTTCCTACCTGCTCTGACAGACCGTCTTCCCACATGGTCACAGGATGCTCTGGCTTCTTGGGAGCTGGTGTCTCCGGTAGTCTGCGGTGACTACATCCCAAGCAGCACTGGGGCCTCCGCTGCGCTCCTCTTGGGCAGCTGGCTGCTGCTAATCAGGAGCTCTGTCCTGAAGTCCTTCTCCTCTGGCAGTCAGCCCAGACTGAGCCTCTCCCCAGGCTTTTATACCTGGGCTGTAGTCTGAGCATGCCTGGCAGGGTTGCAGGATCAGGGCTCCTTCAGACAGGGTAGCCTGGCTAAACCCTGTGGCTACGTCTAGACTGGCATGATTTTCCGCAAATGCTTTTAACGGAAAAGTTTTCCGTTAAAAGCATTTGCGGAAAAGAGCATCTAGATTGGCACAGACGCTTTTCCACCAAAGCACTTTTTGCAGAAAAGCGTCCGTGCCAATCTAGACGCGCTTTTGTGCAAAAAAGCCCCGATCGCCATTTTAGCCATCGGGGCTTTTTTGCGCAAAACAGTACTGTGCTGTCTACACTGGCCCTCTTGCGCAAATGATTTGCGCAAGAGGGCTTTTGCCCGAACAGGAGCAGAATAATATTTCCGCAAGAAGCACTGATTTCTTACAGTAGGAAGTCTGTGCTTTTGCGGAAATTCAAGCGGCCAGTGTAGACAGCTGGCAAGTTTTTCTGCAAAAGCAGCTGATTTTGCGGAAAAACTTGCCAGTCTAGACACAGCCTGTTAATTTGATGTGGGGCTGGTATGCCCCGTCACAGAGTCTTTAATTTTTTAAAGCTTTAAATATGTTCGAGGAAAGAGTTTTTCAGTCACTCCTCCCCAAAAAGAGAGAATATTTGTTTTCCTACTTTGAAGTCACCTCAGAGTGAGGAAACTGTGTGATTTATTTTATTCCTAACTCAGTTTCTTGTAAATTGTTTACAGGTTCCTGATTATGATGTGGGATAATAAATGAGCTGTAGTGTTACTGAGAGCGCTACAGTTTTTGACATAATAAGCTAGGAATAGGGATCAACAGCCTTGCACTAATACATTTAAGGTAAAATTTTCAAATGCCTCAAAGTGCTGTAAGAACCTAAGTGCCATAGACTTTCAACTGCTTTCAGCATCTTTTGAAAATGTTACCCATAACTGACTGCTTTTTGTAAACCCCAACTTTATTTCATTGTCCTTGATAGTTAAAATTAAAAAAAAAAAGTTCTCCATTGGACTTGAATGGTGCAGTCAGAGTATTAATCTAAGGGCCCAATCCTTCAAAGTGCTAAATGTTCACGAGTTCATTGATTTTATTTCTTAATTGTTAAAATATAAAATAACTTAAATTTCAAAATGTAAAGATGTTCTTTTGACCTGAAAATGGATTTTTTTTCCGTTAGAAAATGTCAAAACATTCCCTTTAAAAAAAATAAAATGGTCAATGTAGAAACTTTTCAAAGCCTACCCTTTCTTGTGAATAGTTTCGCTTTTGTGGAATAATTATTTGGAAAAAAAATCTTAAATTTCTCAAACTAATCCTGTAGACACTTCTGCATGTAAGTAACTTCACTCTGGAAGAGGCCCTATTGCTCTCAGTCATGTTTGTGTTTGCAGGACTGAATCCATTAACACTGGTGTGAATACTGCATTAGCTAGAAGTGTCAGGGTAATTTGGCCCTGCACATGCATTGGGACTGGCACAGTGATAGAGGCAGGGGGTGGGATGCATTTCCCCTATTCTGAGGCTGCTGTAAATGGGATGCAACTGTCTTGGGCTTGGAAAGTTCTGAAGATTGCTCTAATTTGTATCCTTACTGCAGTGACCCTTAGGAGAAGTTGCACTGGCACAAGTTGCACTGGCACAGAATTGCTCAGAAATATTACTCCGGGCACTCGGAGTCAAGAGGTCTGTTACTGATGTTCTAGCTGGCTACATGAACTGTTAAATCTCTAGGACTGTTTTTTTTAGTTTTGTTTTATAAGAACATAGTTTGGTGCTGGTGGTAGGCACCTTGGGATTTTTAATAATGATGCTTATTATTAAATTAGTACCAGCTGCACCAAAAAACTCAACTGCATGGTCAATTTGTCTCATAATAAACGCACCCAATTTTTCTGTTTCCTTAATTTATTTTTCAAGTCCAGCATCTTTGCTCTCAGTTGGTTTTCCCAAGACTTATCACATATTAGCAAGCAACTCCATAAAACAATGTGTACTCTTCCTGATATCACCCCTTGCAGATCCATACATAGAAGGGTACCTATTGGCATGGAGCTACCCCCACATGTGGGAAAGGAAAGTAACTCAAACCTTCCTCCCCCCAGGGTCTCTGGACACCTTAGCTCAAGTGGAAAAGGCATTCTATAGGCATGTCTACACAGCAGGGCTAAAGCCGAAATAAGCTACCCAACTTCAGCTATGTCAATTGGGTAGCTTAAGTCAAAATAGCTTATTTTGGCTTTTGGCACTGTCTACATGGCAGGAAGTCCGAGGAAGAGCGCTCTTCCTCCAACTTCCCTTACTCCTCGTACAATGAGGGTTACAGGAGCTGGAGTAAGAAGTCCTCCAGATCAATATTATTTTGATATTATGTCAAAATAACCACTTGTAATGTAGATGCAGACTATGTTATTTTGGAATAACGTCAGTTATTCCAAAATAACACTGCTATGTAGATGTACCCTGTGGGAGTACTTTAGAGCTATGAGTACCATGCTGTCAGTTACTGGGATAAGCCATCAGAAGAGAGCATGCTCACATGTGCTAAAAAATGTATTAGATCAAATCTGTGTTCATAAAAAGCATGGATTAATTGGGCTTCAGTCCCGATTGGAGTAAAATGCCAATTAAGTCATTATTGTTCACCATCCCACACTGATAATTGAATTAATGGAAGTTTCTTGGCTCAATCTGAGATTAGGGAATTCCTGGTTCAGAAATTAATTTGGAGCTACAGATCATTGAAAACTCAGGGATTAGGTGGGTCTGTATAGATTAGTTAGGCCTCCTCATGTTCAGCAAGGACCAACTGCACTTTGCTACTAACTTCATTAAACAGAACTGAACACTCTATGACCTCTAGCCATTTTTGGTATAAATCGGATTCATAGTTTCCTATCATAAGCAATTTTCAGGTATAAGTGCATTTGTTTGAGACCATCTGCTATAATGAATATTTCAGCAACTAGTAAAGTAGGAAGTGGGCTAAGATTGAAATTTCATGTGCCAGTTTTCCCCATTAGAGTAGACTGAAGGGCCAAACGGCATGACTAACTTAAATGTCCAAAATAATTCAGCTTCATGTGGCCTCTGAGACACTATAATGTGTAGGTTTAAAAAAAATCCCATTGCTCCTAATATTTGTATTTAAATTTCTTTAGGGACATTCAATACAACTTGACATGAAGCCTTTTATTATTTTTATTCAGTAATTGGCAGAAAAATTGTATGTCTTAATCATCAAAATGAATTCCACAATGTTCCCCTTGAGTTTTCTGGTGTGTCTACATTGTATGCTTATTTCTTCTAATCTGCTGCCTTGAATCCATCCAGTTATCTTTTTCCACAGTCACTGTCTTTACTTCCTTATGTATGATTGATATGAATGACAATTTAATTGTATTAATTACTGTAATTATAATCAGTCCTCTCCTCTTTATAATCTGCTGCTAGAGTTACAGGCAAACCAATGCATATGTGCACTCATCCTGATAATGCGAGCTTTATGGATAAGGAAATACCACTGAATATAATGGAACTTTTCACAGAGTAGAAACTTCAATATGAGACCACCAGTAGGAAATAGTGCATATACACAATTTGTTTGCTATTAGTCTAAAAACAGATATGCAGTTTGTTAAAACACATAATATAGAAAACCTTATTTTTTGTGTCTAGTATCAGTGATGTTTTATTCTCTGGTCTGGCACGTGACCTCTACTAACTTGTTTAGGTGATCTGTGCCTCAGTTTCTCCATATCTAAAAGTTGATAACACCACTGATGGACACTGTATTCTTTCATCAATCCCCAGGATGCCAGTGCAGTGTCCAACTTCTGTCCTCTCCTTCACAGGGCTCCTCTAAATTCTACAGTCCAAAGTGAGATTAAAACATTCCCCAATCATCTCAGGTCCAAACTATTCATTCCACAGGGGCTCTCCACTCCTAGTGCAGTGTCTCTCCCTTAGTTGGGGTTCTCAGTTCTTTCCCAGAATTGGGTCACAGTTCAATCTCTTTGCAGGAACCAATCTTGCTTCCTGCAACTACTTCAACCACCTACAAGGTCTCAGGTTCCTATTCTTCTGAGCAGTCCCTGGCTTCTTGCCTGTGGTAATGCCAACAACCCTTTCTCAACCACACCCCTTTTATATGTAGCTTCCTGCTGCCTTTTATACTTGAATTACTTGATTCCACTCAGGTGAGACTCCTCTTGTAATCAAAGCTGAGTTAGCCCCAGGCTTCCCACTCAAAACTAAGATGAGGGTTACAACCTATTTATATTGTGTGCCTTGAAATCCCCAAATAAAGGGCATCATGTAAACACTAATTATTTTTATATTCTGCATCTTATGGTTCAACTTGCCAAAAATGTTCAAACAATGAGCATTATTACATTATGAATTTATATTAGTTTGGAACTTGTGGGGTTAAAAACAGATAGGAAGATGGTAGAGGCATCTCCTTTTCTTCACATCTTCATATTAATAGCATTCTTGAAGGCTGAATGATAGTTTAAAGGTATGGTGGTAACTTTCCTGAAAAATAATATGGGCATCTAATCTAGTTGCTAATTAGGAGGTTTAAAAAGCTATCACTTTTATAACTGAATTAAAGCTGAAATTTCCATACTTCGTTGATGATTTTTGCTTTTTCTAACTTTAAAAATAACTAGTTGTGTTTATTCTAGGAACAATTTAACTCTTGCTGCATTAGTTCATGTCCTGAAAACCCACCCCCATTTCAGAGCATATGGGTTAAAAATGGCAGATTTGGCCAATCCTTTATCACTTTAGAAAACTGAATTCTTCTACTCTAATTTTCTAACATGGATGTTCAAGAATTCTTTCCCCATTCTTTAATTGAATTCTTTATTCTCATTCATGCTGTCATGCAGCTCAATTTGAAATTTTGTTTCTCAAAATGATCAAGCACATAGTGACACACTAATTGTATTATTTGTTTTGTTCTTAGCACCCATAATAACACAAGATATCACAATAGAATATACACAAAATAAACTAGTTGTCAATAAAAACTGAAAGAAGATGGAAGAATATCACATTTGCTTTAATTTTTAAGCTCCAGAAATAGAAAGCTAAAATGTCCCTGGCTTAAATAACATTTTTGACTGAAAAATCTAACTTCAGAACACTCGGCATTTCAAGACATTAAGGTGATTCAGGAAGACAACTCAAGAAAATAATTCAGTTTTGTCCCAATTGACTAAAGTATTTTTTCTACAATCTAGTACCTGTAATGAGTGAGTGAGCATGAGACCTTCCATTGATTCTTTGCATTCAAGCAACCCAAAAAAATGTTTACATGTGTTAGCAACATATTTTTGATGTAACTATACTTTCGAAGAAACAATCAAACCTGCAAAACTTGAATTTGCTTTTTGACACCCTGAAGGAAATACAGTTTTGTCTGACGCAATTATAGCCATGTCATTCTGTAAAGCCAACCTTGTTATTTGATTACATACATTATCCTGCAAACATTTATGAAGAAGCTTAATTTTATGCATGTGAATAGTCTCAATTACTTTAAGACTTTGAATCATGGCCCTAATCCTGCACTACTAGAGTCAATAGGAGCGTTTCCATTTATTTCAGTGAGTGCTAGGTCAAGCCATATATATATATATAAAATTAAGTGTGTGATATGCCTGTTTATCCTAAGCATATCCCTTGATTTCCTCTTCCTTGGTGCAGCAAAATCCTGAAACTACTATGTAGCTGGGAAGAGAATGTAACATTTTAAAATAAAGATGTTTCATACAAATCTGGTGCCAGATCCTCAATTTATGCAATTATCATAGCTCAACTGACTTCAGTGATGACATTTTGTGCCAGCAGAGCATTAGATAAAATCCTGATTCTATTAAAATCAGTGGAGTGAGAATATCCCCCATTCATTGTCTCAAGTCTATTAAAATACTTTTATTAACCTTATTTTCTTCTGTAGAATGTTTACAGAATCCAGTAAGTAGGACTTGCCATCCGTTAGGCAAGGCTAGTTTCCATTTTTAAACTGAATACTCAGTGGTTTGATCTGGTTAGTTGGACAAGGTGACCATGAACATAAATGGCAAACATTGAAAGTAGTATATAGATACTGGGGGAAGTTTTTAAGGTTAGGAAGCTATTCCGAGTAGCTTCTGTTCCAGGAGTTTTGCAGTTATGTAGTTTTGGCATCTCTGGATGATCACTTTTCTATTAAGAATGAGAAAGTAATGTGCAATGAATAATTTATTTTGTTGAGAACTTATCCACAAACATTGATTTTTGCAAATAAAGGCCTTGATCCTACAACTTGCTCCATGACAGTGACTTCTACTGGGTTCTGTATAGATGTCTGCAAAGAGCAATTAACAGGCCTGGAGTCTTACTCTTTAATTATAGAATTTCAATTGTATAGATTATTCTAACACTCTTAAGCTTTTTCACATTTTGTACATGAATTGCACTTCCAGGAATATTTTCTGATATTCAGCTAAAATTCACTGACTTAAATTTTCTGCTGGGATAAACTGGTGAAGCTCTATTGACTTTAATGAAAGTGCACTATTTTACACTTCAGAAAATTTGCCCCTCTGTTTTTACAAACCTTTCTGTTGATGAATATATTCACAGAAAATGAACTTACCCAAAAAGAATTCAAAATTTTAGTCAAATACATTTTCACAATTTCTTGAGGAATTTGTTCATCTTCTACTACAGTATATATTTGGAAGAGTTTGTACACCTGTGTCCATCCATCTGTTCAATAATTCCTCCTAAATGGTAAGAGCTAGGACCACTAAATTCATGATGTGGCTTCCTCTTATCATAACTTAAAGCAACTTCAGAATTTGGTTGTGCCAAGAAAACAGGATGTGCCTGGAATGCAACTGTTTCTCATAAAACACTAATGGAAGGGTCTGCTAACAGGCATAGGTATACTGCTGAATGACCATGGCGGGGAGAAGAGGGGATGCACATCTGTAAGACAGTGGCTGTTGTGGGGAGGAGCTCTGGATGTTGCCAGCCACGGATAAGGTACCCATGCTGGTGCCGGTCATGGTTATACTCCACCCACCATGCTGACACCCATGCCCCACAACTGGAGCCCAAATCACTCTTCCCCGTGCCCCCCCACCCCCGCCGCCTTGATCCCAGCACCAAACATGGGAGAGGACTCAGGTGGGCAGCACAGCCCCTGTGGCCCTGGGGAGGAATCACTGCCGGCTCGGAGGCACGGCCCCTGCTGGCCCTGGGCTGCTGCCAGCCAGCCGGCCCCAGGCTGCCTTCCCAGTCCCCTGACCTGAGCCCCCCTATACACCTTCCAGCCCCTGCCCTGACTCCTGCACCCCCCACATACCCAATCTCCTGCCCCGACTCCTGCATTCCCTATTCTGAGCCACCACAAGGACCTGAGCATATTCAAAAGTTACATTGTAGAAAATTGCACAAATGGTAAATCTGATCAAATGCAAGAACCCCATGACTAGAGAAAATGAGGTGGACTTTCTCATATCAACATTGCTAATGGAATTCTCCATCTTCAGTATAATTTACAAAAATTATGTTTATGTTTCACTTTAATTAGTTACATATCTTGTATTCCATTGCATTTTAATTACACCTATCCTGTTATCTACTGGCATAGTAAAAAAATAGTGGCATGAAACATTTATTATTTAAAGAGTTGAACATATTTCCTCAGGCATATCAGAATTTGTTGTTGTTGTCCCATCAATCTTTTTTTAAAAAATCTTATAATTAAAAAAGGCATTACAAGATACATGTTATTTGAAAAATGAAATAACATCCCATCCTGAAAACAAATAATACACAAGGGTATGTCTACACTACCCTCCTAGTTCGAACTAGGAGGGTAATGTAGGCATACCGCACTTGCAAATGAAGCCCGGGATTTGAATTTCCCGGGCTTCATTTGCATAAGCGGGGAGCCGCCATTTTTAAAACCCCGCTGGTTCGAACCCCATGCAGCGCGGCTACACGGGGCACGAACTAGGTAGTTCGAACTAGGCTTCCTAGTTCGAACTACCGTTACTCCTCGTGAAATGAGGAGTAACGGTAGTTCGAACTAGGAAGCCTAGTTCGAACTACCTAGTTCGTGCCCCGCGTAGCCGCGCTGCATGGGGTTCGAACTAGCGGGGTTTTAAAAATGGCGGCTCCCCGCGTATGCAAATGAAGCCCGGGAAATTCAAATCCCAGGCTTCATTTGCAAGTGCGGTATGCCTACATTACCCCACTAGTTCGAACCAGCAGGGTAGTGTAGACATACCCCAAGAGAGTAAATAAAATTAGGAGAGAATAAACAAAATATAGGTAAGAAAACCAATACAAATGCTCTTTCACTGTGCTTCATACATATTTATGTGTAAGGCAGTGGTTCTCAAAGCGTGGTCCATGATCATCTTGCAAGTGTAAGGGGACTGTTACCCCTTACTAAAACTCTGTGGGAGTTTTTGGTTTGCCAGCTCGCAGTATCTGAAGGGGAAGAGTTCATGAGACTGACTGACCCCAGAGACAATGGAAAGCAGTCAACACTCCAGCTCAGCCTGATTGACAGGTTGGACAGGCCAGTGAGGAAGGGGAGAGGCCAGGCCCCGTCCTCCCTGTGAGCTGGGATTGTTCTGGCTCTCTCTCTGAACAAACAAGCTGTGTGCAGAAGAGGTCCTGCAAAGACAGAGAGCTGAAATAGAAGGACAAGCTGTGTGAAGAAGTCCTGCCAAAACAGGGAGCTGAGAGACTAGTAAAGCAAGCTGTGTGCTGAGGGGCAGTTTTTGCAGCAGCTGAGCCTGACACACACAGCTCAAGAGCGCAGACCCTGTGTTGAGCAGCAGACTGGCAATGCTCAAAGAGCCAAAAGGAACAGAGAAGCAACGCAAGAAGCTAGAGACTGGCCACACAGCACAGCCTGCAGCTGGATGTGGTGAGCAGCTGGGAACTGCAAAGTGTGGGGAGAGGCTCTGGCCTGGGAGAGGGGTCTGGCCACTTAGAGCTTGAGGCTGTGTGGTCACTGCCAGAGCAAGCGTGTCCAGCCTGCAGCCCCCTGCAGCACATCCAGGGCCTCTAAGGAAGAGACTGTGGACTGTCCTTACACTCTGCAGGCTGCTGTTTTGATGTCCCTGTGTTACAGAGCAGGGCTGTGTGTTCTCATTTAACCATTCTCATTTTGTCTTATTCTTTTCTCTTTAATCAGTTGTTGTTTAATAAATTGTATTTGCTTTAAACCTTATGAAGTAATCACTGGGCCAAGAAGGCCTGCAGTGTGAAGAGAGCACCTCGGAGTGGGGACACCCTAACTCCTGCCCCTAGTGACAAGGTCAGGGATTAAGCCCCAGGAAACCTGGGCCCAGCCTTGTTCGGGTTTCAAGGGCTCTGCTACTCAGGAGAGTGGAGGGGGAGCCCTCAGGATCAGGGAGCCGTGGGGTAAAGGAAGTGGGAGCGGGGACTCAGATCCTTTCGCTGGTTCATTTCACCGGGGTGGTATAGAAGCCAGGAAAGTTCCCCACAATAGCGGGATCATTCCCCCGCTTACACAAGTAGGCCACAGGCTTGGGATTCACCCCTCTCATCCTCAGTGGGGAATCTGCACTGGTGGCCCTCTTCCCACAAGGTTGGAGTGCCAGCACCAACTTCCTGCTGCAGGGGAGGAGGAGGGAGGAGCCTAGCAGGCCGGATTCGGCTTGCAGGGAGAGTAATTGGCTCTGCATGCTGCCGCTTCGTCCTCCTGGCTGGGGGAATGGCAGCACAGGAAACTGCTTGCCTGGTGGTTTTCCCTGCTCTTTCCCTGGCTGGAATCATGGCCAATAGGAGTGGGGGGGGGGGGGGGGCGTGCCTGGGAGCAACAGGGGACATGGAACCAGGCAAGAGCCCTCCAACCCTTCATGCCCACACCCTGTGCTCCCATCCTACTACCATCCCTATCTCCTAGGCCCTCCCCCGACTTCCATCCTGCTCCTGTACCCTCCCTCCCTCACACCCCGAACTCATATATCCACCCCACTCTTGCACCCATCCTGTCATCATGGATGGTTGGCTGGTGGTCCGCAGAGGTATGCGTTAAACAGGGTAGGCCACTAACCAAAAGGTTTGAGAACCACTGGTATAAGAAGACCACTCCACTATAAATAAAATATATATATATATAAAATTACTAATGGTATAAGCCTTGATATAGCAAAGTACCGAAGTAATGCTTAATTTTAAGCTTGTGAACAATATCATTGATTTTAGTGGGACTGTTCACATATTTAAAATTAAACATATATAAATGTTTTTGCTTAATAGATGACTAGATGAATTAGAGTTTAGAAAACCTTCTCTTTTGCAGAGAGAAACATAATTTTTGCATGCTCAGCAATGAATAAAAAAGTACAACCCCCTGATAAAAGCAGGACCGATCCCAACTAAATCATTCCAATCAGGACTTTGTCAAGCCAGGACTTAAAAACCTCGAGGGATGGAGAGTCTACCTAAGTAATCCATTCCAGTGCTTCACCACCTTCCTACGTCATGTTTACACAAGGAAATTATTTCAAAATAACTAAATTGAAAATAATAACTCCCGAAATAACAAAATCGAAATAGTATGTCCCCATTACGGGGGAACCTTGAAATTAGTCCAAAGCGAGCTCTGTTATTGTGGATGCACTATCTCAACTTAGAGCCCCAAGAAGCACTGAGGAGTAATTACTTCAAATTACTCTGGGGAGAACTTATTTCGAAATAGCAGCAGCGGAGCATCCACACTAATACTATTTCAAAATAAGCGTAGCTCCCCATGAAAGGCAGGAGTTATTATTTCAAAATAACCAGCCTGTTATTTTGAAATAACATGGTTGGTCGAGTAGATGCTTCACTTACTATTTTGAAATAAGGGGAGTTAATTTGAAATAGCTTCCTAGAGTAGACCTGGACCTAGTAAAATAGTTTTTCTTAATAGTCAACTTAGACCTCTCCACTGCAACTTGAGAACATTGCTCCTCATTCTGTCATCTGTCACCACTGAGAACAGCGTCTTATCTGGAACCTCCCTTACAGGGCCGGCCTTAGGCCGATTCACCTGATTCCCCTGAATTGGGCCCCACGCCCTGAACCCGGAAGTGTGCTGGGCGCACTGTGGGAGAGGGCATCGGCCCTGGAGGAGTGTGGCGGCTGCCTGCACTGCAGGAGGTGTGAGTTGAGCATAGGGTTTCCCTGTGCCACGGGCAGGAGGAGGGAGGTGTTAGCTACCTCCGGGGCTTGGTGAGGGAGGTAGCTGGGGATTTTTTGTGTGCCTTTTTTTTTTTTTTGCTCAACCAAAATTGCTGTGGGGCCCCATCGAAATTGTTCGAATTGGGCCCCGCACGTCCTAAAGCTGGCCCTGCTCTCTTCAGATAATTAAAGTCTGCTATCAAATCCCCCGAACTCTTCTCTTCTGTAGACTAAATAACACCGAATCCCTCACCCTCACCTCATAAATCATGTGCTCCAGCCCCCTAATCATTTTTGTTGTCCTCCATTGGACTCTCTCCAATGTATCCACATCTTTTCTGTAATGGGGCCCCCAGAATTGGATGCAGTACTCCAGATATGGCCTCACCAGTGCTGAATAAAGGGGAAAAATCACTTCATTAGATCTGTTTGCAATGCTCCTATTAATACACCCCCAGTATGCCATTAGCCTTCTTGGCTATAAGGACACACTGTTGACTCATCCAGCTTCTCATCCACTGTAATCTCCGGGTCATTTTCTGCAGAATTGCTGATTAGCCAGACAGTCCCCATTACATTATTGTTGCACATAACTCAGCATTTTAATCAGAAAAATCAATATTCAACACTTCTTATAACATCACCATTCAAAACTGTTCTGAACTGAAACAGAGGTTCTCTGTCTAGAAATTATCTTGTGTAATTTAGTCAAAATATATTCAGCTAGTTTTTTTCCCCAGAGGAAAAATGTATACTTTTCCTGGTTACCTTTTTATAGTCTTCTAGCAAAGCAAAAAACATTTTATAAATGCTTCTTTGATATTGTAAAAAATTTGTCAAAATCTCATCTAGCATGAATCCATCCAAATCTGAGGATTTGTCACAGATTGAAGTGTCATTAAAGGAGGTTTTGGAATTAATTGATAAACTTAACAGTAACAAGTCACCAGGACCAGATGGCATTCACCCAAGAGTTTTGAAAGAACACAAATGTGAAATTAAGGAACTATTAACTATGGTTTGTAACCTATCCTTTAAATCAGCTTCTGTACCCAAGGACTGGAAGATAGCTAATGTAACGTCAATATTTAAAAAGGACTCTAGAGGTGATCCTGGCAATTGCAGACCAGTAAGTCTAATGTCAGTACCGGGTAAATTAGTTGAAACAATAGTAAAGAACAAAATTGTCAGACATGTAGAACATAATTTGTTGGGCAAAAGTCAACATGGTTCTGTAAAGGGAAATCATGTCTTACTAATCTATTAGAGTTGTATGAAGGGGTCAAAAACATATGGACAAGGGGGATTCAGTAGATACTGTATAGTATATTTAGATTTCCAGAAAGCCTTTGACAAGGTCCCTCACCAAAGGCTATTACGTAAATTAAGTTGTTATGGGATATGAGGGAAGGTCCTTATATGGACTGAGAACTGGTTAAAAGACAAGAAACAAAGGGTAGGAATAAATGATAAATTTTCAGAATGGAGAGGGGTAACTAGTGGTGTTCCCCAAGGGTCAGTCCTAGGACCAATCCTATTCAACGTATTCATAAATGATCTGGAGAAAGGGATAAACAGAGAGGTGACAAAGTTTGCAGACAATACTAAACTGCTCAAGGTAGTTAAGACCAAAGCAGACTGTGAAGAGCTTCAAAAAGATCTCACAAAACTAGGCAGCAAAATGGCAAATGAAATTTAATGTGGATAAATGTAAAGTAATGCACATTGGAAAAAATAACCCCAACTATACATATAATATGATAGGGGCTAATTTAGCTACAACTAATCAGGAAAGAGATCTTGGAGTCATCGTGCATCGTTCTCTAAAGATGTCCACATTTTGTGCAGCGGCAGTCAAAAAAGCAAACAGGATGTTAGGAATCATTAAAAAAGGGATAGAGAATAAGATGGAGAATATCTTATTGCCCTCAGCTGTTCCTAAACTTTTCCAGACGGGAAATTCAGAAAGACTTGGTGACCCAAGGCAATTCAAAAACAGGGGGAGGAGGGAGAGCAGAGCCACCTGGGGACACACTTGGCAACTCTTTTGAAATTTCCCATAGGCTGGGAAACCCTGCTTTATATAAATCTATGGTATGCCCACATCTTGAATACTGCATATAGATGTGGTCTCCTCATCTCAAAAAAAGATATACTGGCATTAGAAAAGGTTCAGAGAAGGACAACTAAAATGATTAGGGGTTTGGAACGGGTCCCATATGAGGAAAGATTAAAGAGACAGACTTTTCAGCTTGGAAAAGAGGAGACTAAGGATAAGAGACTAAGGATAAGATAGAGGTCTATAATACCATGAGTGGTGTGGAGAAAGTGAATAAGGAAAAGTTATTTACTTGTTCCCATAATGTAAGAACTAGGGGCCACCAAATAAAATTAATGGGCAGCACGTTTAAAACAAATAAAAGGAAGTTCTTCTTCACACAGCGCATAGTCAATCTGTGAAACTCCTTGCCTGAGAAGGTTGTGAAGGCTAGGACTATAATAGGGTTTAAAAGAGAACTAGATAAATTCATGGAGGTTAAGTCCATTAATGGCTATTAGCCAGTATAGGTAACGAATGGTGTCCCGAGCTTCTGTTTGTTAGAGGGTGAAGATGTATGGCAGGAGAGAGACCACTTGATCATTACCTGTTCGGTTCACTCCCTCTGAGACACCTAGCATTGGCCACTGTCGGCAGACAGGATACTAGGCAGGATGGACTTTTGGTCTGACCCAGAATGGCCATTCTTATGTTCTTATGCTTCAATTTTAAATTTGCATATTCAGAGACTTTTCATTTTACAGTTTCCATACTCACCATATACATTTATAACAATAATTCATAAATAAAAATATTGGTTATAATAAAATACAAAATGTAGATTCCAAAACTGGCTTCTGAGATCAATGAGTTTGTTGAAAGTACAACCTTTTTGAAGTATTTCTCATATGCATTAATCATTTAATCTGTCTCCTGTGTTTTTTCTTGTACACCTTCCCTTAAAGGGGGAAATCTCTTATTTGATGAAATGTCAGTGGGTCTGTATGAGTACAGTTGTCCTAGAAGTATTCTGTATGGCCATAGAAACACACGGAACCACAAGGCTCATAAAACATTAGAGCTAAATTGTTTTGGTTTTAAAGAGTGTATCTTAATTTTACTAGCTTCATAAATAATGGCTTTATTTATTTTGTTTTAGTTTTGAATTTAAGGTAGATGAGAAGGGAAATAAGGCCAGGATTAGGGTTGCTAAGTGTCTGGTTTTGAACCAGACAGTCCAGTATTTGAGCTTTCTGTTTGGGAAACAAATTGAGAATATATATACGAGAAAATATAAATGTCTGGTATTTTCTAAATAAGATGTAATGTAGATTGTGATGTAATATCAATTGTCATTTTTGTGATGTAATATCAACAAAAATCAAATGTATTTTTGTTGAAACCATTGGGCAAACCCCAGGATCATGGTATATTTTCAATTTCTAATGATATTGAATGACATACTTAAAAAGAGTCAACACATTAAAACTAACTCACCTAGGGATATAAGCAAATAGTCGACTACCTCAGTGTTTCCCAATTAGTGCTCCGGAGAACCCTGGGGATCCGCGAAGCGAAAGCAAGGGTTCCGCGAAGAGCCAGCACTCCCCCACCCCTTGTTAAAGAGACAGAGCCATAGTGAGGGCTTTTTTGATTCAACAAAACGCGGCAGAGGCCTTTTTTTTTAAAGGCAACTCTAGGGGTTCCGTGGCCAAATAAAATTGGGAAACACTGATAAGCCTGGTCAAGTGGTGACTTGACTAATTGCTCCTCCACTTGCTGCCTCTATCAGAGAGAAGCAGCAAGGGGTGGAACAGAAACCAGTGCTGGGAGGAGCTTGTCCCACTGCTGTGCTTCTTCCTTTGAAATGTAGGAAAAGTCCCAAGGGCCCCTCTTGTCTTTCTTATGTCCCAAGGGTGCCAGGTGCATCTATTGCCAAGCTGGTCTGAGGTGACCCCATGTTGGACGTGGGAGTTCAAACCCTTGACCTCTGGAGACAGGTACTATATTTACTATACTACTGGAGGAGCCCCCCAAACTCCCTACCTTCAATTCCATCAACTAGTCAATAGTTGATTAATCAAAATTTAACATCCCTAAACTCAGCACAACTTACCAAAAACTTACTATTATTCATATTACAATAGAACTACTATGGAATAGATCCTGCAAAGTGCTGAACACTCCAGATCTGATACTGTGAAGCATTTAAGCATCCACCTATCTGACATAAGTGTGATTGACTTAAATTTAAGCAAATGCTGAAGGGTTTCCTGAATTGGATTTGGACTTGTGCTATACAGCAAACTTTTTAAAAAAAATTTGCTGCCTGTTCTGAAGAATTAAAAAAATCGTGTCAACTTGAAATAAATTCCCCAACATTAAACAGATTGAGTTAAAAAAATGTTACAGATAAAAAAACATATGGCTTGACCGTATGCTAAATATTGTTAATAAAGTTGAAGGATTTTTTTTTTAAATTGAAGTCATTTTGAGTAAGAGAAGCAAAATTTGTCAAATCTTTTAACTTTGCAGGCACTGGGGTTTTTTTACTAAAATAATTTGGTGAAAATAACAGGAATTCACAAAATGTTTGTCAGCCTAAAGTGCCATTTTACTGGGAGAAAAAGAGACAGGGGAAAAGTGAAAAGTTTTACTCAGCTCCAACCCTACATGTTCCATAGTTTTCAGTACTGAGCCTGTTAACGTAACATGGCATCTGCATGGATTAAGAGTTAAGGAGCAGGTATTTTGTTAATCATGTAGTCAATACCATCGGTATCGACTACACAATTAGTCAATAAGGAGAAGAGCTCTGCAGACCTGCAGTGAGGCTAGCTCCCGGAGTAGGCATGATCCAGGACTGAGTAGTCCCAACTCGCGCCGGGTCCTGGACCACTGCACTTCTGCCTTTTAAATGTAGGAAGCGCCAGGTGGCTTTTACTACATTTAAAAGGCAGAGCTGCAGTGGTCCCAGACTGGTGCAAGCCGGGACTGCTTGATCCCAGCTTGTGCCGGGTCCAGCAGCCTGTTCACGGTAGCCTGGGTTGGCTGCAGGCAGAGGCTGCTGCAGGAGCAGCCTCTGCCCGTGGACAGCCCAAGCTGCCAGAAACTTAGGATGCTTTGCAGCAGCAGCCTCCCTCCCCCTCTTCCCGCTGTTGCCTCTCATAGACGCAGCAGAGGGGAGGAAGGTAGGTGGCACCATAGAGACAGTGCTGGGAGAACTGGCTTTTAAGCCAGAGCCCCCCAGCACCAGCTCCTGTCTCCTGGTTTGCTGCCTCTGCTACAGAAGCAGGAAGGAGGGGAGAACTGAGTAGTCTTGTACTCCACAATATGTGTACACCCCTAGCCTGGATACCTATGTTAGGGAAAGGTCTTAGGAAGAGGCCCAGTACATCAGCGAGTCTATGTCCAATGGGAGGCAGCTTGAAGCTCCAGGCAGAGCACTTGCAGGCTAAGTGCTGCGCCTACAGTTGGCATTAGCCCCGCAGACTGACTAGAGGCGATTCCCTCCCCTAATTCAAGACAAGGGGGGAAGGAGGGGAGACCTTCCCGCAGGGAAATGGGGGGAGGGGCACTGCTAGGGTTGCTAGATGGTTTCAACAAAACTATGGGACACACTCGACATGACATCACAATCTACATCACACCCTATTTAGAAAATACAGGACGAACAGAAAGCTCAAATACGGGACTGTCCCATTCAAAGCCGGACACCTGGTAACCCCAGGCACTGGCTGGAGGGGGATAAAGGAGCTGGGGCCCCAAAGGCTTGCTATTAAAGCAGCTGTGAGCCGCACTGGCGGAGGCTCCGCCCCCCCACGCGCAGTACGTTTCGCGGCAGGCCAGGCAGGTGGCCGCGGAGTGTCAGGCTAGGATGGATCTTGCGCTCTCCCAACCCCTGTAGGGGGCGGGGGCGGCTCACTCGCATCCGGGGATCTCGGCTCCGCTCAGGCGTCTCCCCTCGGTGAGTTGCACCGCGGCGGCGCGCACGTTCCCCTCCTCCCTCGACCCCACGCCGCGCACGCGGAGCGCGCACGTTGCTGACGCTCCCTGCCGGCTGCCGTCGCGTAAGCGCTGGGTCCCGCCGCCTGCGCGAGACGCGGCTCAGGAGGGGAAGGCGGAAGTTGGTTCCCAAACAGCCGCTGAGGGCCGGAGAGCGCTGAGCTGCCACCCCGAGCCTCCCCCGCCGGCCGGGCCTGAGGAGCCGCCGTCATGTCCAACATGGAGAGTATCCTTTGGGCTGAAGGGCAAGACCTGGCGGGGAGGAGGCGCGGGCAGGGCCCCCGGGTGTCTGCAGTCCCTACCCCCCACAGGGGTCCTAGCAAGGGAAGACACCCCAACCCTGGGGGGAGGCCTCGCCAGGAGTGGGCCCGCCGGGGATGGTGAGGGGCCCCTCCCTGGGAGAACTCCCTCAGGGGAGGGGCCCCGTCGGGAGGGGGCTGCCCATTCCTCCCTGGGAGTGACGCTGCCGTTGAGCGACACATCAAACCCCTTTCCTCACCAGACCAGCGACGGGCAGGCACTGAGCGCTGCTGTTGGCTAGAATGTCAGTCTCCTCCACCTCGGGGATGGGCTGGCAGGATTGCAGGGAGCGGCCTGAGCCATGTGACACTTTCTAGGATCGCACAGCCCAGTGTTTTATTTCAGTTCAGTGTGAAAGCACAGTATTCATTCAAGCCTTGACAGGGGCTCAGACCATCTCCCTTTACCACATCAGGCCTGTTGGAGACGTGTCACAGTGGGGATGTCATAGCAAGTTTCATCCAGTTTTATTTTGATCTTGGGCTATGTGGGAAAGTGGAAGAGTCTGGAATGATGCATAATAGAAACTGGTAGTTTCCTTCTTGTAAGACCCGATGAAGGCAATAGCTGAAGTATAAATTGATCATCTTATGTTAGAACCATAACAGAAATTGTGTATTATTCTGTTCTTAGATACAGAGTATACATGGAAACAAGTGAATTATTCCAGTTTTGCAAGGAAAATAAACATGCTAAATGGGAGAAGGGAGGATTTCTTTTGTCATAAGAGAGCGAACTTCTTTGGGATTTTTCTTGTATTCATGAATGATACAAGCATTGCTGCCAAAACCTAGCTTCCCAAATGGGGGTAACATCTAGTTACTGCTGCAGGGATAATAGAAAGCTTTTTATCTAGAAGCAGGAATGTAAGATCCTGGTAAATTGGTTAACCAGTTAAACGTGATGTTTAACCAGTTAATGGATTAAAGAGGTGCATCCGCTGTGGACAAGACTGTTCCGGCTGCTCTGGAGTCCTTCTATCCATGATGGACCCTGCAGGGCTGGAGCATCTCCCTGCCCACAGTGAGCAGGGAGCTGCTCCAGTCTCTGCCAGTGAACTGGTAAACATCATCTATTACATATGATGTTTATGTGTTACACTTCTAGATAGGCATGTGAAAGGTTAAGTTTCCTCCCACTCTTTCTTAGCGGTGGGATGTGAAGAGGATGAAAGTTACTTTATTTATAAGAATCTATTTTCTTATGTTTTATAATGTTCGTAGTAAGAGATTGCTTATATTTAAACTTTCTCTTCCATTTGACCTTACTACTCTTCAGACTTCCTTTCCATTTTAAATCTGACTTGTTTTATGTAATTGGTCTGATCAGTATCTTATTGGCACTGTGTCTTAGTAAAGGTAGCTGTACATTCCCTCAATCCTGGAGTGAGTTGGGAGGGATCAGATCAATGACAATCCCTGGTGCAAACTTACATCTATCTGCCAGCAGCACCAAAGGTTTATTCTGTTAGCCAGAAATAGTATTCTAGTCATGCTTCTAAGCCAGAGTCTGTGACAGAGACGACATAGAGCCATCTATTCTAGCTTTATGTCAATTGGGGTTTTCTGCACACCACAGGAATTGTTACGTGGATGGGTCATCTGACTTGGAGGCCATAGCAGGGGCCAGAAACGAACCCTTTTTTTCCTCATAGTGGCAAGGAATCATGCTTAATATCCATTATAAACAAAAATATAATAAACTTTTCCTTGGTATATAAAATGATCTTACCTTTAATGCTATTCTGTATGTTTTGCTCAGCAGAATCTTGATCTGTAGTTTTAAGGATGTTGACAAGATGAAATGTTGGAACAGGTTTCCAAATAAATTATGGTGAATAGAAGAAGTATGATTTCATTTGAGTTACCATATATTGAGACCGATACATTTAAAGGTTGGAGCAAGTCTATGCTAGGGAATGAAAAATCTGTGAGGCAACAAATGATGCATTGTGCTATCCAACATAGAAACATTGAGTAACTGAGAGAGTTTAAAAATAAAATCCTTGTGTGTGTCACCATGACTCAAAGCCATTGATTTAAGGAAGTGATGTAATACTTTACATGGTTCTGATCATTACCTGAGCTGGATTGCAGTTGGCAACCTATAGATGAAATTCTTTATAGCCTGTTATCAGTCCCTAAGGCAGAACGGTCTAACTTGTGATATAGTTTACGGGCCAATGTAATATATTTAGTCCTGAGGGAGTTGAAAGACATGGTGACCTAGCTTTTACAGCCCAGAAAAATGAACACCAACAATTATTTCAGTATTGTGGGTACATTTTTCTTAAAAAAAAAAAAAAAAATAAAATAAAAAATACAGTGAGTTTGACAGTAAACCATACAGATAATTTGTTACTTTTTTTTTTCATCCAGCGCTTGGCTTCTTGCCCGCTGAAGGGCACTGAAGCTTAGCACTTCTTGCCCGTGGTAGGGTCAGCTGGGTTTGTGGCTCCAACTGGGGATGAGAAGCAGGGTGAAACTTCCTCTGGATGAAAGTAAGCAACGGCGCAGGTCATGGGTTCTCCACCTATATCTTAGGGTTTGCACACCAAACTTACACTCCTCTCTCTTACAAAAATGAGGCATTGTGGCAAAGTCAGTTCCTTTTTTTTTTTTTTTTTTTTTTTTTTTACTATTCACCTTCAAGCCAGGGTTTCACAAGCCAAAGTGTAGTGTGTATGATTTAAGGGGGGGGGGGGGGGGAATTCTACAGAAAATTCATTGCATAAATGTATTTTTTATTAACAATTAAAAGATTGTTCACTGCTGCTTGTGCCAACTAATGAGTATATATTAGGGCAGTAGTTCCCAACCTTTTTTTATACTGCGGACTGGCAAACTCATTCAAAAACTTTTGATGGACTGGCGTGGAGTCATTTGCATATTCATTAGAACAGCTTATTTGCATATTTTCACATTCATGATGGTAATTAATTTTAAGCAGTCCTATGTTATTTTGCATTGCATCTGTATGCACACAATGAATAACCCAGCATTTCTCCAGGTTTGCCCACTTTATGAGGGTCATTGTCTGTCTTCGCTTCCCTCCTGCCTCATTCCCTTTGCCTCAGGACACCTTCCCCTCCCCCCCCCGGCGTCTGGGCATTGGCCCCCAAGCAAGCTCCCACCTCCAGCCCATCAGCGCTGCCCAGGGTGAGCCCAACCCACCTCACTCTTCCCCTGCGATTGGCACCAAGCTCTTGTGCACCTGGCCCGTGACCCTGCACTGTCACTTATTGGCTTGAGTGGCTGGGCACTGCATGCACCCTGATGGAAAGGGAAGCAGAAGAGCAGCTTTTTGCCGCGACTGTCCAAGCTCACCAGGATCACACTGATGGGGCTGGTGCTCTCACCTATCCTCCCCTCCGTGGGTAGGCAGAAGCACAGCTGCTGCCACCACTGCTCCCCCCACCTCACAATTCCATGCATGAGTGGCAGCTGCGGGCCATAGAGATGCCTCAGTTTAGGGGCTTAGAAGGGCCCGTCAAGGAAGCGAAGACTGGTGGACTTTCGGTTCCGTGCATGCGCTCCACAGCTTGCTAATGCTGCTTTTCTGGATCTTGTGGAGCAGCCTGTGGCAGGTGGCATCTTCCCTGGGGCTGGGCCTGCTCCTGCGAGGCATGAGACACACGTATCTTCCGCTCTTTTCCCAATGCTGCTCGGCCCATATGCACATGCAGGCCCAGCAGAGACCCCTGGAGCACCCGCCCACTGTACCACTCACTGTGCACTTCTCCAGTGAGTGGGGTTGAGGCAGTGTGGCATGACCTGGTAGCATGCCGCGACCCAGCAAGCAGCTGTTTGCGGCCCACCACCAGTCCATGGACTGGCATTTGGGAACTGCTGTAGTAGGGTGGGAAACTACTTTGAATGAATACAAACATGGTTTCAGCAAAATCATTCTTTGCCTTCTAAAACGAAATGATTCGTCCTTCTAGAGTCTTAAATAAAACATTTGTTTATGCCAGAGGAAGTTTTATTTACTTATGATGATTTTTTATATTTGTAGGCTACATAAGGGCAGTGCTACTCCACTAAACAGTACATGACAAAATTGTCCATTGTTATCTAGTAAAAGTAAAGATTTATAACTGAAGGATGTTGTTGAAGCCTCATCTTGTCATGGCCAGGTGTTATAGCGCACATTGTGGTAAAATCTCTTATTTGTCTTCCTACCTGATATAGGGATGGATGAGGTGAAAAAGAATGACATGGTAGCTTTTAGGGATGTTAGTGTGTACTTGTTTACACGATTAACCGATAAGCCTGGGTGCATCGGTTTCACCCTCTTGTGGGCATGTCCTTCCTGTGTGCAAAATGTAATCGTTAAAAAAGTCAGTGGTTACATGTTTTCAAAAATAAATTTTTCACATCCCTAGTTGCTTTGTTTTTCATTTCAAATTTACTATAATTAAGATGACCATTTTTTATATGGGGGGGGAGGAGAGATGGGGAGTGTTTATGGCATCACAGAATTCCTTAACAGAAGGAAACATCTTCATAGAGTTTTAAAAGTTAAAACTGGATAGATGTCGTGTATGTATGTAGGGATGGCATTTCAGAAGTGTTTAGCATTGCAATGATTCTGTTCTGTTTGAAGTCCATGATAAAACTATCATTATCTTCAGATTCCTAGGGGTTCAGAATCATCCTACCTATATAGGCATACATTTGAAAGAACAGCATTCTTTATTCCTTTTAACTACTTAAATTGAGTTAATCAAATTAAGCTAATTTTGATTCCAAACATTAAAAAAATGTCCAAACTATGGCTTTTAAACTTTAGAACTAAGATGACAAAAGGAACAATGTGGACAATGAAAAATCAACAAGAGCAATCACAATAAAGTATCTTTTTGTTCAGTTTCAGTTTTATGCAAATTGAATGGCTGACCTACCAATATTAAAATTTGCAGAAGGAAATACAATATGCATGTAATAGGCTACTAAATCAAACGGAAAGTGACCTGTTCATATTTTCAGTATTTGTAATATTTTGTAGATCCTTAATATGCATTGCAGAACACCTATTTAACTTGAAGTTTGCTGCCAAAGAGCTCAGCAGGAATGCCAAAAAGTGTGATAAAGAAGAAAAGATTGAAAAGGCTAAAATTAAGAAGGTAAGTAATGAAAATAACGCATGCGTATCTACAGGTTGAACCTTTCTAGTTCAGAATTCTAGTCTTCTGGAATGATTTTAGTTAGCCAGATGTCCACTTTTCATGGGTATGGCCAAGTTTCCCATGGTCCCATAAAATTTGTTTACAGCCACTAGTCCTCGCTCTCTGTGTTCTGTGCTGTTATTTAGCTCTAATTTACCCCTAAAAGTTCTCTAACAGCCCAGTAATCAGTGGAATTGTTGGCAATGCTGCTAGACAATATTGACCTCCTGTGGTCCTGAAAATTCTCTTGTTCAGAACTGGTCAGGTCCCAAGGGTGCCGGACTAGAGAGGTTCAATCTGTACTTAATTTGTTTTCTTTTGTGCTAGGCAGGTTCTTAACTTGTATTTTGCTATAGTTTTCCAGCTGTGCATTGTAATAAAACATGAATGCAAGGGGGCTGGACTTGATGGCCTTCTAAGGTCTCTTCCAGCTCTATGAGTCTAAGAAATGTATGTAGATTGGCAATGTAATATTTCCTTTTGGGTGTAATGTATTTGCGACTCTTGTCAGAATATTTTTAATATTTTAAAATATTGTACATATTAACACTGGACTTGTCTTTAAAATATGTATACAGTGTTTTTGTAGTGCAATCACTTTTTCTTGACCATATTTCTCTAAATTATCTTAGATTCACACATTACTAAATGTGACATTAAAATTTTAAAAATAGGGTTCATATCTTTTTAGCTGTTTAAAAGTAGCCTGAAGTTTTTTAAAAAAAGGCAAAAAAATACATCAACTTCTGTGTGGTTTGATTCTCCTGGAGAACACATTGAGCGTCTTATGAGGACTCAGAGGTGTGTCAGACCTATTTGAGGTGCTAAGAGGGTTGAATTTTCTCCCAAGTGCATATTAAACATTGACATTAAATAGATCTTGAGGCAAGCTTTAAGCCATCAGGATAAAACTCAAAGCTTGGTTGTTCTGCTTTCAATCTCTTGTCTGATATCATAATACTAGTCATTTTCCAGTCCATAAAATTAGAGTGAGACGAGTTGAAGTTTAGACAAAAGGAATAATACAGGAGATATCTTTCAGGACTTCTTAATATTGTAAAGTAGCAAAAAGGGCACACACATATTTTTCCCATTTCTAACACCCCTTTAAAATGTTCATCATTCTAGTTGACTAGATGAATTCATTATTTTGGAAGTTATTTTTTCTTGTTTAAAGTACTGTGATAGCAGAAGGAAGCTCTTGTGACACACAAATTTCACTTAATCATCTGAAAGAGCAGTTTTGTATTTAAAATTCTCTCTCTGGTTTCTGATTGTATAATGGATTTATTCAGTATTGTACTAAATACTTTGTATTGTACTAAAGTCTTTCAAATTCATTTGGGAGCCAGAAGTTAAACTGGATTATTTTCTGGTATGGCTAGCTGAAGGCTTTGTTCATCATCATAGTACCTAAGCACCTTCCATCTAAAATCAATAAAGTTCTAAATGGACTTCAGGAAGTCTCTGGCACTTCTTCCATTTTGAGGTTAAAACCTCTGCTTATGGGTAGGATTTTTAATTTTGATTTTAAATAATTTCCTTTTTTAGGTTGATTTTTCTGAGGGTTTTACATTTATTTTTATTAGGCGGTGTGACATACTGGGGGTACCTTGCTGGTTTCTATGCTGGCTCTGTGGTAACCCCCCCTGGCTGCTGTCGGTACCACGGCCCAGCAAGACAGGGGATGAGTCATTATGCAAAGAGGGTCTCTTAACCTGTCTGACCAGCTACCCCCCAGGGAGAGAAACAAAGGACGGTGGAATGCTGCCCCTGGCTGGGGGGCAGAGCTGGAAGAGAGTTAGTTAGTCTCTGTCTGGGATCATGGAGGAAGCAGCCTAAGCAACAGGCTGCGGTTTTGGAAGCCGAGACTCCCCGCCCCATATCAAGGGGTGCTGAGGCATCCTAGGCCTGCCCTGGAACCAGATTACATCTGTGCTGTGCTGTATCCTGGAGAAGCAATAAACTCCCTCTATTCTACTGGCTGGTGAAGTCTGTTCGTGCCATTTCGGGGGTGCAGGAGGTGGGAAAACCCCAACGTGCCGTCACAGGCGGGTTTTTGGGTAGAAAGAGATGTCCGTATTGACTTCATATGGTTCATATGTTCAAAGAGGAAGATATTTTTAGTGCTTCCACAATTCCTATTTAGTCATTTATTGCTAACTAAATGCTGCCTCAATGTATATTACACAGATATGCCTGAAGGCAGAATTTGATCTTTCAGTTTGAATTTAGTTGTCAGTTCTGTTGGTTTTATAGGAATAATAAGGAATATAATTTAACTTGCTGTTTCATTGCTGCGGGACTGGCTTTTTTGTTGTTGCGAGACTTCTTTTGTCTCTACACAGAGACTTTCATTTCCCTGTTTGACACAGGTAACATGAATTATGAAAGCCAGTAACTTGATTTCTAGCTCTGCCTTTGTATTTTTCGCGGTGGTGGTTATCTCTCCACCCCTTCTTCCCCCTGTTCCCCCCCCCCCCCACATTTTGTACGAGGGTCTACTCACCCTAGCCTCAGAGCTCTTAACTGCAACATACTTGAGGCTTTGTCTACACTTTTAAAATTAAAGCGTAGCCATGGCAGCACTTTAAATTGAAAGTGTGGCCATGGCAGAAGCACTGAAAGAAAGTATATAAACCACATCCATGAGGAGAGAAGCTAACAACACTGGGTGCCTGTTTTAGGGATGTAAGCGACTAATTGACTAGTCAACAAGTCTCTTCCCTCCCTTGCTGCCCCTATCACAAAGAGACAGCAAGAGGGGGAAGTGAGGGGGTGCTGGAGGGAGCAGCTTAAAAGCCAGCTCCAGCTCCGTGGGAGAGAGCAGGGGCCCAGCAGCGGCCAACTTTGAAATGTACAAGAGTCCCCGCTGGGGCTCTTGTGAATTTTAAAGCAGAAATGCTGCATGGCACCTGAGGTCAGCGGGGGACTCAGAGTCCTGTGCTGGCCCCAGGCTCCATGCTGCTCTTCCTCTTTGAAATGAGCCAGAGCCCCTGCTGGGACTCTTGTATCTTTCAAAGTTGGCACGACATGTGGAGCATGGAGCCAGCAGGGAGTCCCCACTGGGCTCTTGTACATTTCAAAACGAAAGTGCCCACATGGAACCTAGGGTCAGCGGGGAGCTCCCTGCTGGCCACGGGCTATGGAGTGCCAACTTTGAAATGTGTAAGGGGGACTCCGAGTCCCCCGCTGACCCCAGGCTCCATGCGGCGCTTCCACTTTGAAATGCACAAAAGTCCCCGCTGGGGCACCACACAAAGTTTCAATCTTTGAAATGCACACAAGCCCCTTTTGGGGCTCTTGTACATTTCAAAGGTGGAACTTGAAAGTCCTTATCGACTAATCAAATAGTCAATGGAAATCCCATTGACTATTTGAATACTTAATCGAAATTTAATATCCCTAGCACTATAACTTGCGGCTCTTGAGTGGAGTGGTGGGTTTTTTTTCACATCCCTGGAGCAGAAAGTTACATTACAGCCAAGTGGCAGTATAAACTGAAATAAGAGGTGTTAACCAACACAGGCACACACCCCCAGCTCAGTAAGTTACAGAACAGTAAAGTGCTAGTATGAACCAGGCTAGTTAACTACTCTCCTTGTAGAGTTGGTTTACAGAGTGCTCGGAGATCTTGCTTCTCAGCACTGGTGCTGTGATCACACTTTCTGTTTAAAGAGCAAAGTTTTAGCCAGAGTGTGATATGTGATGAGTTCGGAAGCTGGATGCAGCAAGGCAGGTTGTTTATAAACAGAGGTAGGGTGATTAAGAGAACAAAAGGCTTGTGGTTAAATAAGCGAAAGATCATTTGATGATCCCAAAAGCATTTTCAAACACTCGAGTTAAAGATAGAAAACAAATGGGGAGAAGAAAATAGTGATGTCCTCTGGAGGTCTGTACTGGGACCAGTGCTGTTCAGTATGTTCTAAAATGATGTAAGAAAGGATAAATTGTGAGTTGGGTAAAATTTGCAGATGATAAAAAATTTCTTCAAGATAGTTAAGTCTAAAGCAGACTGCAAAGAATTTTAAAGGGATTTCACAAAACTGGGTAACTTGTAGAGCCCTGCAAATCCGCAGGTATTCGCATTCCACATCTGAAGATGTGGATGTGGATATCTGCAGCTTATTTTTTATGGATATTGTTCCGGACACAAGGATTGTTAGGAAGAGATGGGATCCACCTAACCAAGACAGGAAAGAGTATCTTCATGGGCAGGCTTGCAAACCTAGAGAGGAGGGCTTTAAACCAGGTCTGTTGGGGGATGGTGACCAAAGCCCTGATGTAAGGGAGTAAGTTGGACACTGGGAAGAATCGCAAGGAGGAACAAGCAACAAAGGAGGACCCCTGATTCAGATGGAGAAGGCAGGGTGATCAACTGGTTATCTAAGGTGTTTGTACACGAATGCGAGAAGCCTGGGCAACAAACAGGAAGAATTAGAAGCCCTAGCCCAGTTAAAGAACTATGATTTGATTGGAATAATGGAGATTTGGTGGGATGATTGTCATGGAAGTGTATAAACTGTTCAGGAAGAACAGGCGGAGGAGAAAAGGAGGAGGAGTTGCTTGTATGTTAGAGAGCAGTATGATTGCTCAGAACTCCATTACTTAGAGGGAGAACAGACTGTTGAGAATTTGTGGGCTAAATTTAGAAGCGGAAGCAACAGGGGTGATGTTGTGTTTCGTGTCTGCTATAGATGGCCGGATCAGGTGGATGAAGTAGACAAAGCTTTCTTTAGACCACTGAGAGAAGCTTCCAGATCACAGGCCCTGGTTCTCATGGGTGACTTCAATTACCCTGACATCTGTTGGGAGACCAATACAGCAGTATACAGACAGTATACAGGAAGTTTTTGGAGAATTTTGGGGATAACTTCTGATCCGGAATAGTCAGCATGGATTCACGAAGGGCAAGTCATACCTGACCAATCTGAATAGCTTCTGTGATGAGGTAACTGGCTCTGTGGATATAGGAGAGTCAGTGGATGTGATATACCTTGACTTTTGGTACGGTCTCCTACAATATTCTTGCCAGCAAGTTAAGGGGGTGTAGATTGGATAAATGGACTGTAAAATGGATAGAAAGGTGGCTAGACTGTTGGGCCTAACGGGTAGCGATCAGCAGCTTGATATCAGGTTGGCAGTCGGTTTCTAGTAGAGTGTCCCAAGGATCAGTTCTGGGACTGGTTTTGTTCAACATCTTTATTAATGACCTGGCTGAGGGGATGGATTACACCCTCAGCAAGTTCACAGATTACACTAACCTAGGGGGGAGAGGTAGATATGCTGGAGGGGAGAGATAGGGTCCAGAGTGACCTGGACAGATTAGAGGATTGGGCCAAAAGAAATCTGATGAGGTTCAACAAGGACAAGTGCAGAGTCCTGCACTTGGGGCGGAAGAATCCCAAGCATTGTTACAGGCTGGGGACTCAATTGCTAAGTAGCGGTTCAGCAGAAGAAGACCTGGGGATTACAGTGGGTGAGAAGCTGGATATGAGTCAACAGTGTGCCCTTGTAGCCAAAAAGGCTAATAGCATACTAGGGTGCATTAAGAGGAGCATTGCCAGCAGATCCAGAGAAGTGATTATTCCCCTTTATTAGGCTCTGGTGAGGCCACATCTGGACTATTGTGTCCAGTTCTGGGCCCCCCACTATAGAAAGGATGTGAACGCATTGGAGAGGATCCAGCGGAGGGTGATCAAAATGATTAGGGGCTGGAGCGCATTACCTATGAGGAGAGACTGAGGGATTTGGGTTTGTTTAGTCTGCAGAAGAGAAGAGTGAGAGGGGATTTGATACCAGCCTTCAACTTCCTGATGATAGTTTCCATAGAGGATGGAGAAAGGCTGTTCACAGTAGTGACAGATGGCAGAACAAGGAGCAATGGCCTGAAGTTACAGTGGGGGAGGTCTAGGTTGGATATTAGGAAAACCTATTCCACTAGAAGGGTGGTGAAGCACTGGAATGGGTTACCTAGGGAGGTGGTGGAATCTCCATCCCTAGAGGTATTTGTCTCCGCTTGACAAAGCCCTGGCTGGGTGGATTTAGTTGGGATTGGTCCTGCCTGGGGCAGGAGGCTGGACTTGATGATCTCCTGAGGTGTCTTCCTGCTCTATGATTCTATTTGGACTTAAAATTTTGACTGTAACTACTCAACACAACAGCAGACGAAATTCAGTATTGATAAATGCAGGTGGCAAAATATAATCCCAAATATACATAAAAATGATGGGGTTTAAATTAGCTGAGTTCATAAATAAAGAGATCTGAAAATATCTACTCCATGTCTAGTGGAAATCAAAAAACCTAAGAGAATATTAGGACTTATTGAGAAAGGGTGACCAGATCTGCACAGTTTACAATAAATGGGTGTACTATAGATTTATATATCAGAGGGGTCATGCATCTGACGAAGTGGGTCTTTGCCCACGAAAGCTTATGCTCCTACACTTCAGTTAGTCTATAAGGTGCCACAGGACTCCTCGTCGCTTTTATAGATTTATATAGATGCAATATATTTTCTATCTAATCCTTTCTCAAAAAAAGATATATTAGATTTGGAAAAGAAACAGAAAAGGTTAACAGCAATTATTAGGAGTATTGAACACATTCAAGATGAGGAGAGCTTAAAAAGACTCGGACTTTTCAGCTTGGAAAGGAGATGACTAAGGGGGAAATATGACAGAGGTATATAAAGTCATGAATCGTTTGGAAAGATTAGGAAGCGTTATTTACCCCTTCAAATAACACAAGAAGTAGGAGGCACTCAATGAAATTAATGGCCACAGATTTAAAACAAAAGAAAGTTTCTCTTTACAGTCAACCCGTGGAACTCTTTGACAGGGGATTTTGTGAAAGCCAAGATTATTGCATGGTTCAAAAAAGAACTAGATAATTCGTGGAGAATAGGTCCCTTAATGGGTGTTAGCCAGTGTGGGCAGGGATTAAGGATGTTAGATATCATGTAGTTGAATAGACATGTAACTGCATAAAATATTATCGGTTACACAACTATTCGATAGTCCCCAGGGGCTGGGCTTGCAGCCAGGGCCTCTATCATAGGCAGCAGTCTGGGGTCTGTGAGGGGAGCCACCTTAAAAACCAGCACCCCTGAGACTGGCTCCCTGCAGCCCCTCTGTACTGTAGTCTCTGATACAGAGGTAGCGGGGGACGAGGGGGAAGGTGGTATTTGGTAGGATTAACTAATAAACCATGGTTCTTTGAGTGATGTCCCCATGGGTGCTCCAGTGTAGATGGTGGACTCGTCCTGGCACTGCAGATCGGAGTTTTGAGCAGCAGTAGTCATCCAGACTGTCCATGCATGGCTGGTGCCTCAAGGTGTTCGCGCCCTTTTGCACACGAACACGGTCCGGCTCCCATCAGTTCCTCTCAACCATCCTTGGCTGCGGATGGAGCGAGCTCCTCTCTTCAACTTTGTCTAGTCAGAAAAAACAAAGAGAGTTGTTAGTTAGTTATCGTTTATATAATCAGTTTGTAGTTAATAATTATAGTCCTTAGTTCGTAGCGCATTTTTAAAAAAACACCTTCTTTATTGCTGACCCTTTTCAGGCCTAAACAAAAAAAAAAACCCAAACAGACTTAAGATCAAACCAAAGAGGACGGGTTCTCCCGGTTTTAAGAAGTGTGACACGTGTTGCGAACCCATGCTGGCCTCAGACAGCCATTCTTCATATATCCTGCTTGGGTGAGGCTCATGTGCCTCAGAAATGCTCTCACTGTTCGAAATTAACAGCAAGGGCCAGTGCAATAGGGAAATGCACCTCCGGATGATTGTGTTTGACAAGATGCTCCAGTCATTGGTCTTTGTGTCCATGGCTTCCGCAGACCCTGCTACCGTGCAAAAACAAAGTGCATTCTCTTGAGGATCAGTTCCGGCAAAAAAGATGTGGGCTTCACCAGCACATTCCCTCCTGCCAGTGCTGCTCAGCAGGGTGAACACCAGGGATAAGCCTGGGACGTCAGGCACCACCTCTTTGCATGCAAAGGTGGTTCCAGTCACAAAAACGAAAGAGACAGCACTTTCAGTGCCGATACCACGGACTCCGACAGCACTTAGATCGACGTCGGCACCAGCTGCCCCATCTGCCAAGACCCTGGTGCTGGCCACAGTGGCACCACTGGCACCTGCAGCTCTGGAGCCCAGGTCACAGTCCAACCTGGCACCGGAGAGGACTGATACTTTCTCGGTACTGAAGAAAGCCCCTGCAAAGACAGACATCCGAGCCCAAGTTCTATTTCTCCTATGTTGGCACTGGCACCTTCTCCAGCGGCACTGAGGTCACTGGTCCCACACACCCTTCAAGCAGAATGGCAGGCTTCTCCATACTCGCCACATCAAAAATCTCTATCCCTGTTCCCTGCGGCACCGCGGAGAGATTCTCGTCACTATTCGAGGTGCCTTGCTCTTTCCCTACCACCTTTGTCTAGGGTTCAGTAATACTCCCTCATTCATCCATGCTGTCACCACATGATGTGTATTGGGAAGAGCACAGGGGTGCATACTCTTCAAAACATTTCTCACGTAGGAGATCGCATTACCACTACAGTTATCGCAGCCGTACACCTTACTACTCCAGCTATTATCATCACCAACAGTTACGGTCTACAGAATGGCCCCCCTGTGGCGGTAGATCGCCCAGATATCTGCCTGCCTCTGTATTGCTGCAGGACCACTACCCTCTGCTACTGCCTTAGAGCTCATCATCCCAAACACATCACTCAGAACCCGAAGAAGAGCAAGTATTAGTTGCGAAGGAACAGCAACCTGACACTCCCCCATGGACCAATCATCATCTTCCCCTGACAAAGCTGTAATTCCAGGCGATGTATTGCCTCCTGAAGATCTGTGTAAGAGAGTTGCAATACGTCAGGAGGTGCAGTTGGTGGAGGTGCAGGATAAGGAGTACTGCCTCCTTAAAAATCTCCAGCCCCCCTCACCAGGCTAAAATAGAACTCCAGTTAGATGAGGCAATCATGGAGGCATTGAAGGAGATTTGGCAGACCCCTGCCTCTGCCCTACCGACAAACAGAAGAGTGGACAAGAAGTACTTTGTCCCATTGAAAGGGATGGAATATTTATTTACCTATCCCCTGCCCAATTTTTTAGTCAGAGACTCTGCGCAACACCGGTCCAAGGCTCCTCAGTATAAAAATGCTACAACTGAGAGAGATAGCAAAAGAATGGATATATTTGGGAGGAAAGTGTACTCTTCAGCGACACTGCTACTCCTTATTGCCAGTTACGTGGCACTTCTGTCGAATCACAATTTCGACAATTATACAAAACTGACAATGCTGACAAGTTGTTAATATGTGGATTGTTGTAAAGAGGCACCCTCTGTATATACAACAAAGAAGAGATATATTTTGTTCTGATATTTTGCTGTTTATGAAACTGTAATGAGGTATACCAGCTACCTGTTTTAATATTACTAGACATAGTATTCTTATTGAGTTCTGTTTGATTAAAAATTGGATACTTTATTTGTTTTGAAGGTTAGATGCTTGAGAGCAATGTAAGTCTAGAATGCTACTTCATCATATACTATTTCCTAGACTTACCTGTGTTGAAGCTCTGGGAGAGAGCTGAAAGTTTCAGACATATTTTCAAATGCATAGGACACAACATCTAGTTCAGTGGTTCCCAACCTATGTTCCACAGACTGCTGGTGATCTGTGATGGTACTGTACAGGGTCCACAGAAAGTTTAAAATAGAAATTAAAATAAATGTACAGTGTATAAAACTATTTACACATTTTAACATATGTGTATATTGTGTAATATATTAAATACTTAGTTTTGTGATCATGTTATGTGAATGTTACTCTGGTCTAACCTTTCAAAAGCTATTAGAGTGGTAGGAAGGGTTGATTTGGGCTAGGAAAAATGTATTTGTAGATTAATACAGAGACTGAAAAGAAAGGAACCGGGAGACTATTGTGGAACGTCAAGTTCCACTTCAAAACACAAAGTAAATGGAAAACATGAAAATAAAGTGATGTATACTTGAAGTTATGGTTTATATGGACTGGCAGTGAATCTGAGCCATATCTATTATGCTTACCCGGTAAGGTGGTACTGTCAAATGAGAACTTAAAACCAACTAATCTTCAGTGTCACATTGAAATGAAACATGGTGAATATGTTTCTAAGCCAATTGAATTTTTTGAGAACAAACTTAAAGAATTTAAGGAAAGTAAGAAATTAATCCATTAGGGTATGTCTACACTACCCTCCTAGTTCGAACTAGCGGGGTAATGTAGGCATACCACACTTGCAAATGAAGCCCGGGATTTGAATTTCCCTGGGCTTCATTTGCATAACCGGGAGCCGCCATTTTTAAAACCCCGCTGGTTCGAACCCCGTGCAGCGCGGCTACACGGGGCTCGAACTAGGTAGTTCGAACTAGGCTTCCTATTCCAAACTACCGGTACACCTCAAACTACCTAGTTCGAGCCCAGTGTAGCCGCTCTGCACGGGGTTCGAACCAGTGGGGTTTTAAAAATGGCGGCTCCCCGCTTATGCAAATGAAGGCCGGGAAATTCAAATCCTGGGCTTCATTTGCAAGTGCGGTATGCCTACATTACTCCGCTAGTTCGAACTAGCGGGGTAGTGTAGACATACCCTTACATAGTCACAGGCAGTGACAATGCTAAGACAATGGAAGCCTCTTAGCGGGTGGCTCAGCTCCTTAGTGAGGACAGGAAAACCACACACCATTGGAGAAGAATTGATATTACCCACAGCAAAGGAGATGGTGAGTGCAATGCTCAGAGACAAGGCTGGCAAACAGATTGGTTTAATTTCTCTCTCAAGAAACACAGTTCAGCACAGAATTGCCAAAATGGCTCAGAATGTTAACAAACAACTAGCTGAGAAAGTGCAGAAAAGTCACTTCAATTCTTTGCAAATTGATGTCAACGGATATCACAAACCATTCAAACCTCCTGTCAGTCATCAGTTATGACTACAACAGACAAGTCCGAGAGGACTTCTCTTGCAAATCTTTGCGCACACTAAGGATGTTAAATTGCAATTCATTGACTAGTCAATGGAATTTCCATTGACTACTTGATTAGTCCATTGGCACTTCCACATTTCTCCTTTGAAATGTACATGAGTCCCCGCTGGAGCTGTTGTACATTTCAAAGGAGGAATGCGGAAATCCGCGTACAGCCCGGGGCCAATGGGAAGTCCCGCTGACTCCGGGCTGCACACGGGTGCCTACTGTGAAATGTACAAGAGTCCCCAGCAGGGGCTTTTGTGCATTTCAAAGCCATGGAGCCTGGGGTCAGCGGGGGACTCGGATTCCCCTGCTGACCCTGGGCTCCATGCTGCATTGCATGCCGTATGGACCCTGGGTTCCATGTGTCACTTCCCTGGAACCCGGGCTGATCCCGGTGACCCCGCTGTCCCCAGCTGACCCCAGGCTTCACGCTCGGCAGTACAGCTGATCCCGGCGGCGTTTTAAAAGGTCAGTGCCGCATAGCTGAACCAGGGATCAGATGTGCGGCAGCAGCTCCGTGAAGCTCGGGGTCAGCTGACTCAGTCCTGGCTCAGTTCTGCGGCGCTGCTGCTTTGAAGTACTCCTCTCCCCGCCCCCCACCTTTGCTGCCTCTATATTATATTATAGAGGCAGCAAGGGGGCGGGGAGAACCGACTAGTCCTGAACATAACTAGCCCACACCCCCAACAGGTGAGGCTATTTTTGAGGTGTTGAGTGATTTCATGAGGGAACATGATATTGACTGGTCAGAATGTGTGGGGATCAGTACTGATGGAGCTCATGCAATGACTGGGCCAGTACACTGGAGTAATCACTTGAGTTAAAGCATTGGCACCCTTAGTGCTAGTTGTAAAAAAAAAAAAAAAAAAAAAAAACGTGCTGACCTAACGATAGTTTTGGACGAGTCGGTGAAGATTGTCAGTTTCATCAAGCCGCATCCATTGAATTCAAGACTACTTGCTGCTTTGTGTGGTGAGATGGCCAGTGATCACAGCTAACAACTTCTTCACAGGGAAGTTTGCTGCCTTTTGAGAGGAAAGGTTCTCGTGTCTGTTTGAATTGTGTGATTAAGTGAGGATTTTTTTGCTATACCATCATTTTGAACTTTCTCATCACCTTATTGAGTTTCTTTGGCTAGCTAAATTGGCTTATTTAGCTGATATCTTCATCTACCTAAATGGACTTAATCTAAGTCTACAGGGAAAAGCTGTGACCATCTTCCATGCCCATGAAAAAATTGGTGCTATGATCAAGAAATTAGGCCCCAAGAAATTAGGGACATCGTGACTTGATCAGTCCAACTATGATTCTTTCCCAAATCTGTCCTATTTTTTGGCTAGCTCAGAAATGCAACTCATACATAAGGTAAAATGTGAAATCAGAGATTCAAAATCTCAAAAGACAGCTGTGTGAGTACTTTCCTGTACCAATATAAACAATAATTGGATCAGAAACTCGTTTGTGGACCTCGATACTGACATGAACACAAGTTTGAAATCCCAAGAATTCAAATTTGACATTCCGAATCTCACTGAACTATCATGTGACACCTTGTTGATGCTTGTCTTCAAACAAAAGCCCCATGTCTTACTATTGGCTATAAATTGTTACTCAGTGTTCAGAACTTTCTTACAAGGCTGCAAAATACCTGATGCCTTTTCCAACAACTTATGTTTGTGAGATTGGATTTCCAGTGTTGGTTATATTAAAATCGTTGGTTGTATTTAAAATCGAAGTACCAGAGCCGACTGAATGTGGAATCAGCCTTAGGCTGAGACTGTCATCAATCCAACCAATATCTACATTCTGTCATCTACACTACAGCATCAGCCACTTTGTTAAGCAAGTAAAGTACAGGGTGTCTACGCTGAAATGTAACAACTTTGAAGCATTATAATTTTTTATGTATGAATGTGAGATGGTTGAATCTTGCACAGGTACCGCATCGTGTATATATAAGTTTCTATCTCTATGTTCTTCTGAGTTTCAGATTGACATCTGCGGCGTTAGACAATGTGTGGAGGGAAATTGAGGATCAGTGTGACATCATCTGTGCTAGGAATGCTGCATATGTTGAATGTGTACCTTAATGTACCCTAATAACGTGTACCCATTTACCAAATGTAACTTAAGCATATTACCTATGAATTGTGTACATATTCTTATGTTTGCATTATTCAGTACAAATATATGGCACCTCAAAGTTGTTATATTTCAATGTGGATATCCTGTAGTATTTCTCAATACTACTAATTTGTTTAGATAACATGAACTATTATACATTTCAAATAATTATCAAGTAATGGAATGTTTGAAAACAGCTCTATTATTAATAGTTTGAAAAGGGGTCTGTATGCTCAAAACATTTGGCAGGCACTGATCTAGTTTACATGTGAGTTATTTAGAATCTTTCCATTGACTTCAGTAGGAGTTGAATTGGACCTTGGCTTAACTTTTGAAAGTATAAGGGCTTTTTTGAATGATAATTATGAATTATTTGAGGGATAATTATGAATTATGAGTAATTATTGCTAGAGATGATTTGCTTTTATTTAAACAGGCAATCCAGAAGGGTAATACTGAAGTTGCAAGAATACATGCAGAAAATGCAATCCGACAGAAGAATCAGGCAATCAAT
This sequence comes from Pelodiscus sinensis, assembly GCF_049634645.1. Lineage (NCBI taxonomy): Eukaryota > Metazoa > Chordata > Testudines > Trionychidae > Pelodiscus > Pelodiscus sinensis. The sequence continues at coordinate 17,890,160 of NC_134723.1, forward strand.
TTTTTGCGCATGAGTGCCAGGGTAGATGCTGTAGCAGCAAGAGTTCAAACGGCAGTAACAATGGGCAAGGTAAGCATATTTTCATACTTCCATGTATAAACGCTCTAGACAGCTAAAACCTAGATTCTCCTTTAAACTGTTTCAATTCTATCCCTAAAACAGTGGGGCTGTGTCTAGACTGGCCAGTTTTTCCAGAAAATCAGCCACTTTTCCGGAAAAACTTGCCAGCTATATACACTGTCCGCTTGAATTTCCGCAAAAGCACTGACTTCCTGCTGTGAGAAATCAGTGCTTCTTGCGGAAATACTATTCTGCTCCCGTTCAGGCAAAAGTTCCTTTTGCGCAAAACTTTTGCACAAAAGGGCCACTGTAGACAGCTCAGATTTGTTTTCTGCAAAAAAGCCCCAATCGCGAAAATGGCGATCGGGACTTTTTTGTGGTAAAGCGCGTCTAGATTGGCACGGACGCTTTTCTGCAAAAAGTTCTTTTGCGGAAAAGCATCCGTGCCAATCTAGACGCTCTGTTCCGAAAATGCTTTTAATGGAAAACCTTTCCGTTAAAAGCATTTCTGGAAAATCATGCCAATCTAGACGCAGCCTGAATGAATAAGATTACTGGAATGACTTCAGCTGTGGTGCACAATCAACTAAATTGTGTAGGAAGCATTGGTTATGAAAGTTATGAATTAATTAGTTGACCTAATGCCACTATCCTTCATGTGTAGTGCCCTGCCTCATTTACTGCCATACCAAATGTGTAACAGACTATGAAATCTAGTCTTTTATGTGCATTTATTCTATACCATACAGATTTTAAGGGAGAGACCATTGTTTCTCAACTTGGGGGTTATGACAGAAAAAGGAGATGGGAGGGACACAAAGTTATTCGGAGCAGGGTGGCTGGAGAGCACTGGCTGTTGGCTGGGTACTGCGGTATGAAGGCAGCAGTGCAGATAAGGATGGCAATACCATACCATGCCACTGTGATTCTTGCATTGCTGCCTTCAGAACTGAATGGCCAGAGTGTGGCAGCTACTGATCAAGGGCCAAGTTATGAAAGCAGCAGTGCAGAAGTAAGGGTGGCAAAACCATACAGTAACATCCTTACTTCTTGTGCTGCTGGTCATGGTGGTTCTGCCATAAGTTCTGGATTCCTGTTCACCAGCTGCTGCTCTCTGGCCACCCAGCTCTGAAGGCAGCATGGCCACCAGCAGTCATGAAGAAATGAGGATAGCCGTACCACAACCCCTCCATAATAACCTTCTGAACCTTCCTCCACCTCCTTTGGTCAGGACCCCCACAATTACAACACTGTGAAACTTCAAATTTAAATATCTGAAATAATGAAATTTATTATTTTAATATCAAATTGACCAAAATAGACTGTGAATTTGGTAGGGCCTTACTTATGTGGTACTGATGTCATTGTTGCATGTCACTTATAGTACTTACAGGAGACAAATGTTTCCTGTTGGCTAACCAATGTATCCTACTTTAAATCAGTGTCTCGACTCAAAATTTTTTAAATATAAAACCCTTTCAGTCTACAAGTAGGTGTATTTGAGTAATTACTTTCTTGTGGGTTTCCAAAAAGACCTATAGAAAGTATTTCTGCTATAAATTATGAAAAATAGATATGTAACAATACTTTATAATCTTCTGGACAATAGTACACTTGTCTTTAATCGTCCTGGCTCACAGTGACCTGTCTAGTGTCCACATTTTTTAATATACTTTCAAGGCTATTGCTGCAGACCTGTTACTTTAGTTTGAGCTTATTAAATCACATTTGGGTAGGAAATCCAAGGATATCATAGGAAGCAAAGATGTTACAGAAACATGAAACTATTATTGTAGGCCTGAAAAGCTTCTTTAAAAATCAATTTTATAAAGCTTCATGGCCTTGTTTGTAGTGGTCTTTGTTTTTAGTGCATCCTGTCATATTAGTTTAGATAGAATATATGGGCTCAAAGAGTTAAAGGCGTTAACATGACCTTAAAAGTTTCAGGGGTAGCTGAATTAGTCTGTATCTTTAAAAAAGCAGTTAAAAAATGAATAGTCCTATAGCATATTAGAAACTAACAAAAATATAGTTAGTATCATGAGCTTTCATGGGCACTTCTTCAGATGACAACATTGTTTTCTGCAGGACCACTCGTTTTTTTTACCCCTTTTTTAACATGACTTTGTAACTGTCCAATATTGAATGGTGTTAAATAGAGTTTGGGATTTGGTATAAAAGGAACTTCACCTGATTAATACCACACCATTACCTTTAACCCTGTCCCTTACTCCCTCCTTCCCCCTCCCTGTTGTAAAGATACAGAAAGGTAGGAAAAACAACTGAAGCATTTGAAATGAAAGGTATTAAGTAAGGCTTTAGTTTAATGTGTCTTGTTTCCTTTTCCTGTGTCTAGAAAGTTTTTGAAAAGAAAATCCCTTTGTTGGACAGTCTTTTAGATGGTTAGGGTTTTTAAGATTGTGGTAACTGTCCTTTTTGGGAAAAGAGAAGTTTCTTGAGAGGGGCTGGTGCTAAAGCTGTTGTTGCTCTTAGTCTGCTCCTTCTTTAAGATGAAACAAGAAAAGCACATATGGAAAACAAAAGAGCACTGAAGATAGAAAATGCAGCTTCTGTTTCTGGTGTTGACTTTTGCTTGTATCCTTGTTACTGGAGAAACACAAGCACTGTCTAACGTCTTAGAAGCCACATTCAGGCCTTGAAAGCTTGTACCAGCAGTGGGCTATTCTAGGGCATCACATTTAGCTGCCTCTTTCTGGTTGCAGACTTACAGCAGTGTTGTGAAATATACAACCTTGATCACTTAGCCAGAATCTTATTGGATAGAAGGAAAAAGGAGGCTAGAAAAGTGAAGCTATAAGATAGTGAAGGAAAAGAGATAGGAGTCAGGAGCTGAGAAGCGACAGTGTCTCACATCCAAGGTGGCATTTGGAAGTCAGCTGGAAGCAGTGCTGGTGACGATGCCATCTGGGTCCCTAAATATCTGACCTAATGTGGGAGCCCAGTGGTGTGACAGTGGATTTTGGACTCCTAAGAGACAATGAGTGTGACAGCCATAATGGTAAAGTTAGTTCCTTCCCTTTCTCTCGTCTTTGTCAGCCAGTGTCCACATTCCTCATGTCCCCAAGTCTCTCTTTGATGCTCTGAAGGAATCAATGACTGGGATAGCTTGTTTCCTTATTGTTTTGATCACCACTTAAGTCTAATTTCCAATTCAACACTGATTTCTTTTTTTGCCAAGTATGAATTTAACACAGACCTTGAATAATATTAGTAGGCCTTTTTGTTTAGACTAACTCAGCTTTTGGTCTCCCTTTTACATCTTTTACCTTCAACATCCATTGTTATAGGTTGTTGTGACGTTCTGAATTTTTACCCACTTTCTCACAGTTACAACCAGGGTAGGTAGGCTTACTAGCCCCCAGTCGTAACTCAAACAAGCTTATCTAGGTTTCAGTTCCCAGTTATTTGTGAAATGTCTTAGTCATAGAGATTGAGCCACGATCGTGTTTTACAGCTAAACTGTAAAATTCTGAAAAAATATCGTTTATTGTAAAAAAACCTGACAGACCCTTAAATAGCTGTATAAACACCACTACTACAGAGCTGTAACAATTCTTTAGATACAGAACATGAGAACAAACAAGTCTACTTAAACAGAATGGATTAACCAAACTAATTATGTTCCTTATGCGTTTTGGGTTTTTTTATGTTAGGTTTATATCTTTTACGTATTGTGGGTTTTTTTTGTTTTTGTTTTTCAGGTAACAAAATCAATGGCAGGAGTAGTTAAATCTATGGATGCTACATTGAAGAGCATGAACTTGGAAAAGGTAGATATAAATTTAACTATTTGGAACTCGGAGGTATACATGCAGTTTTTTTAGTTTGATAATATTTATTTATCTGCAGATATCTGCCCTAATGGACAAATTTGAGCACCAGTTTGAAACATTAGATGTTCAGACGCAACAGATGGAAGACACAATGAGTAACACAACTACATTAACAACACCACAAGTAAGAATAATTGATATTGCAATTAATAACTATCATATTAATCAGCTGTGCACAGATGATGTCATTTCTTCTATTCCTTCTGGCTTCTGAAAGATGTTACAGGAGTTGAGGAATTTTTCAATTTAACCTGCTACCTTGTGAACAAAAGAATAGTTTGAGCTGCTAATGTAAATGTTATGCATACTATCAAACCCCCATCTTATGTGTTGGGGTGCTATTCTAGTATGAAATTGTCAGCCTTTCCTTAGAAATGTATGGAACTTTGATTAAATTTTAATACACATTTTTAGTTTAAAAAAGCATACCAATGTCAGCTGTATCACAATTAAAAAAATGGTTCCAAAGAGTAAAAAGTTTTTGTTCTAAGAATTATATAAAGAAGTCGACTTTGGGAGAAGATGCTTTCTGTGCCCTAATTTCAAAATAGTGATGACTATGGTAACATTTCTGTTAGGATATTAAAGTGATGTGATTTGTACATAAAAGATTAGACTTAATTGTATCTGGAAATATTACAGATTGGCAGTTAAACTGGGAGAATTGATTTGCATGACATAGTATAAGATTATTCTTAATTCTTATAGCTCCCTCTGGTGGTAAAGTACTATAAATGTTCAAAATCCACAGATGCTCCAGTATAAGACAGTAGAATTTTTGCTTATTTCAAATTGTACTATTAATCTTGTTTTTAAATATAATAGAAACTGACTCATTTTTTATTTCTTGTGCTATAGAACCAAGTGGATACACTTCTACAGGAAATGGCGGATGAAGCAGGGTGAGTATAATATAAATGAGTAGTAGTAGTATTTGTGTATTTTAGGGGCAGTTGCATCTGGACTTTGTATTTGATTTTAATTAAATTACCCTCATATTTCCCTCACTTTAAATGTGCTACTCTTGTGCAGCTAAATAATCAAGTGGCTGTATATATGCTGTGCTTTCACTTCTGGATATTGTGATTCAAATCTTCTTGAGTGAAAATAGATTGAGATTATAAACCACCATGTAGTGTTTGCATGATTATTTATGATAAAGTCTAGAACTAGAGCAGTTTATTTCTATAATTTAAAAAGCACTTCAAAGACAGGGACCATACTGAAATAGCTAAACCTATTTAGGGTAGGAATGTGAACAACTCGTAGCTCCCACGCCTCCAACTTGCTGCCTCTATCAGAAAGAGGCAGCAAAGGGGCATGGAAGAGAAGGGGGGGGGGTGCTTCAAAGCATGGAATCTGGGGTCAGCTGGAGACTCCCTCACTGATTCCGGGCTCCCTGTGGCACTGCCCCTTTGAAACACCACATGGAGCATGGGGCCACCAAGGGACTACTTGAGTCCCCCGCTGGCCCCATGCTCCCCATAGCGCTTTAGCCTCACCTTTGAAGTGTAGCAATAGCCCTGGGGCAAATTGCATCAACTATTTGATTAGCCAATTAATCTAAATTTAACACCCCTAATTTATGGTGTGTTTCATGTATATGAATAGGTTCAACTCTTTGAGCATGATCCATTTTTTATTGTGATCTTATAATAGAAATGAGTGGGGGGCAAGGCTATATAATATATTAAGTACAGATGTTTAATAATATTGTGTTGTCTGCGTTTATTAAGGCAGCAAGGATCATTTATTTTAATTTACAAAATGTTTGAGCCCAGGATATTTCAACTAGATAATCAGTCAACTCTGCTTTTACTCTCTCTCGTCAATTTTGAGCTGAGGATATTGCCAATGATGGCAGGGGACTAAACTTGATGACCCAGGAGGTTCCTTTTAGTCCATTGCCCGATGTGCTAATTACACGCCTTTCTTGTCGTCTTTGTAAGGAGTTGGTGTTACTGCTTCACTGCCATTAGCACACTGGCCCATAGGCATGAAAACATCATCCCTGCTTGTGGACTGGGCTTTGTTGTGGATTTGGGAGGGACAGAGAATTAGTGCACCGTACTACCTCTGCGGGGATATGTACAGTTACCTTCATTTAATGTATTTTGGATTCAAATTCTGATGTAGCATTTCATACCGTCTCTCCAATCTGAGACTTGCTTAACCCATTGATACTATTCAAAAGCATCCCCAGGAACCAGAAACTTTGCTAATCATCTCAGCAATTATTGCTGTTAACTTTGACAAACTCTTTGCTTAGTGATCACCCCACTTTCCTGATCAAGCCTGCCTAATTAACTGACATACAAAGTATTAGGTTGTGCTTAAGACTCTGGTGCCTGCATACTGCACAGAATGCCATTTGTGAACTGCTTACACTCTGCTGTGGCCTGTTGCCATATTGATATTCATGATATATATTTGTTTTGTGTTTTCAATTGTAGCCTTGATCTGAACATGGAACTGCCCCAGGGGCAAATGGGTTCTGTTGGCACAAGTGTTGCTTCCACAGAGCAGGTAAATATTGCTTTGTAACTTTTCTAATAGATCATATATCACATTTATTTATAAGGTTTCAGAGGGGTAGCCAAGTTAGTCTGTAACAGGAAAAACGTAAACAACAAATAGTCTGGTAGCTTTAAAGACTAACAAAACATGTAGATGGTATCATGCGCTTTCGTGGGCACAGCCCACTTCTTCAGATGACTGGAGGGTTGGATGTCTGGAACTAGTCATCTGAAGAAGTGGGCTGTGCCCACGAAAGCGCATAATACCATCTACATGTTTTGTTAGTCTTTAAAGCTACCAGACTATTTGTTGTTTACGTTTTTTCTTATTTAAAAAGGTTACTGTTGTACATGAAATTTTAATACTGAAATTTATTTGCAAACCTCTAGGACCATATAATACATTAGTTTTATATTTAACAAAATAAGTGCAATGTGTAAGTAAAACTAGTTGTGCACATACTTTTAACTTTTCCTCTGTCGCTATCTCAGGGCCATCCTGTGCATACATTGCATCAGATCCTTTTCTCTTGCTAAGATCCCCTACGCTCCTGAAGTGATGCATAGGGGCCTTACGCTAGCTCTGAATGAGAAGCTCAGGATTCCTTTGACACTAGGCAAAACTTCAGCAGAAGTAACAGCTGTGTCAGTTTTAACACCACTTGCTTCCCCTGACCTGGTGAAGAAAGATTTGAGACTTTAGTTCTAGAGTAATGTGCATTAGTGAATAACCCTTTAGGGAACTATTTTAGACAAATCATGTTAAAGGAGAAGTTCCAGCCTGCACTAAGGTCTCATTTGATCACTGGTTCTGGAAGTGGCAGAGGTACAAGGTGGTTTGGAGCCACCATTCTACTTCCATTTCTCATCTGTGCTGAACTTGTGCTTGGTTCATTTGAGGATGCAACTAAGAGTGTATCTACACAACAGGACTTAACTCAAAATAAGCTACACAAATGGAGCCACATCAATTGCATAGCTTATTTCAAAATAAGTGTCCACACAGCACTTATTTTGCAATAAAGCACTCTTCCTCCAACTTCCCTTACTGCTTGTACAATGGGGGTTACAGGAGTCGGAGTATCTTGACAATATTTTGACATTTCAAAATAACTGCCTGCTGTGTAGATATGGACTAAGTTGTTTTGAAATAATGCTAGCTAATTCAAAATAAAGTTGCTGTGTAGACGTCATTCATGCTTAAATTTGACTCTCTACATATGGGCCTTAACAAAGATGCTAACTACCTTACCCAGTACAATGATAGCTTCCCCAATTATCACCCCTAATATCATTATCTCATAGACACTAACCTCCCCCTTTCCCTCCTCCCCCACGTTCTAAAATCTGATTTGTCAATTTTATGCGTGTTCATTTTTTTTTTTATTTTATCCCTTTGGTATATATGGTCATGCCAATTTTCTTCCACAACTTGATCTGAGGAAGTGAGTCTGGCCCATGAAAGCTCATCGCCTAATAAACCATCTTGTTAGTCTTTAAAGTGCTGCATAGTCGTCCTGTCTTTTGTTTCAGCAAGACCAGACTAACACGGCTACATCTCTAGTACTTAAATGACGGTTACAGTTCAGTCAATTAATACTTGTCTCCTAGAAATACAAATTCTTATCTGGCTCTTGTTTGTTTTGCTTACTAATGTGTTTGTGGTGTGAATGATAGTGCAAGTCTTATGTATTAGCTTTTAAAAAGTAAAATACAAAATAATTTTTTTTTATTCTGACATTCTGCAGGATGAGCTGTCTCAGAGACTGGCCCGTCTACGAGATCAAGTTTAACTTAAGTAATCAAAGCTGCGATTCTCTGTATATGCTTCCAAAGCAGTCACACTGTATATATCTTGCGCTGTATGCCGTGTGCTCTGGGTGTCAAAATATTTGTACTATATGATACTTCACTTTTGGCTTGCTATCCTTTCTAAATACATTAAGAAATTCAAAAGTATCACAGCCTTTTGATGTTTTTCTAGTTCTGTATAGTACATTTTGAATCTGGGGATATATTTTTGCAATTATCTTTTCTCAAAACCAAGCTAAAATTCCAAGTCAACTAATAATGTTGGCTTATTCTAGTTGAAGGAAAGCTGAACACTATTAACATGGTATATAATATTTTAAATTATAAAGTGGGTTTTTAAATTATGAAGAACATGTACAGTTGGAGAACTCATGCATGCAGTTCAGATGATGGTTTCAGTCCACTTGCATACGCAGCAAAATTCATGGAATACACAAATGAATGTGTTGTCTTTATTAATATGCATATTAAAACAGATAGTTGGACTTGCATCTGTTTTTATAATCTTTTAAAACTACATTACTTGCAGGACAACTTAATGGACCAACTAGCTACCAAAAGCTGTTTTCACCTAACTGACAACTTGTATGGTACCATCACTTCAGTACAGGAAGAATAAAATTTATTTTTCAATACTTTGTCTAGATTAATTGGTATATGTATATTAGTCAAGCAGAATGACTCCATATTATGTTGAGTAAAGTACTTATGTTAATATCTTTGAACTGTCATCTGTATATTCTGTAAGAATATGGACTGCGTTTTGCTGATATAACATCAACACACTTTGTACTGTTTTGCTGTGATAGGAGGTGGTGGTAGCTGCCTATTGTAGATTTAACTATCCACTTTAAAGGTAAATCCATTCAAATATATTCTTGCTTACTGTGACTTTTAATCTAAAGCTGTCAGAAGTATCAAACTCTTAATGTAGTCCTAATTCATGGAAATAACCATTAAAATCTCTAGTCAGAACAACCTCTGATGTTATGAGAAAAAATGATTTTTGCCAAAAATAAATTCTCTTCAGAATTTTTTAAAAGCCTCTGTTTTTAGGCTCCTAATTACAGTACAGCTTCTTTTGTTGTAGTGACGCTTCTTCGTTACAGTAAAATACAGAAGAGTTTATTAGATTTTTAGAAGTAGACTTTGACAAATGTGTAGGGTATCACATAGCTGTAGTCTTTCTAACGTTGCAAAAAATAATTCAAATATGATTTTTCTGTAAATAAAGGTGAAAACATACTGACAACACAATTCATTCATGAAATTGTTTAAGTAACAAAGGCATTCCAAGCACAATTAGAGGCTTTCACAAGATGATCCATAACTGAGCAGTCAGTGTTCATACAAAATATTCTTTACTGAGAATAAAGTAATACTCTTCTTTCAGTAGTGTCCCCGTGGGTACTCCACTATAGGTGTCAGGCCTATCCCGCTGCTGCTGCAGATCGGAGACTTTCAATAGCCGTAGCTGTAGCCGTGTCATTAGTGCCCTTTGTCTTATGAGTGCAGTCTGGCTGCTGCCAGTTCCTCTCAACTGTCCTCGGTCGCAGACAGAGCTCTCCCTTTCTCCTCAACTTCATCTAGTTAGAGAAGCAAATACAGTAATTAGTTAGTAGTTGTTAATGTTACTAGTTTATAATTAATAGTTGTAGTTAGTTTATAGTTTAAAAAAACAACAACTTTTTTCTTCATTTCACTGGCCTTTAGGAAGTTGAACGGACAATGCTGAGTTCTCCGGGCTTTAAAAAATGTGATGTTTGTCATAAGCCTATGCCAGCCTCAGATGGCCATTTGCCTTGTATCTGCTGTTTGGGCGAGGCTTATGTGCCTATTGCCCCAAGTTAACAGCAAGAGCCTGGTGGGACAGAAAAATGGGCCTTTGAATTATTTTATTTGACAAGGCGCTCCAATCATTGGACTCCTCATCCATGGCTATACCAGACTCTGCTGCAACACAGAAACGCAGAGTGTCCTCTCCAGGGGTGGCCCCAACAAAAAAGATGCGGGCTTCACCTGCATGTTCTTTGCCACTGGCCCTGATGAGCAGGGTGAGCACGGGAAATAAACCCGGAATATATCTTCCTATGCAAAGGCAGTTCCAGGCACAAGACCTAAAAAGGCACCGGCTGCAGTGCCGACTGTGCAGGCACCGTCAGCACTGACATCAGGATTGGCACCGGTGTCTTCATCATCTAAGGCACCGGCACTGGTATCCAGGCCGACCCCAATGGCACCAGCTACTACAGAACCTATGCCGCAATCCAAGCAGGCACCGGTAAGGCCTGATGCTTTCTCAGCACTGAGGAAAAGGTCTGGAAAGACCAACATGCATAGGCGTCCTAGCCCTATTTCGGCCTTCCTGACATTCTCTCCAGCTTTGGCACCTTCTCCTCCGGCACCAAGATTGCTGGTGCCACGCATTCCTCATATGGAATGGGCGGAGCTTTTATACTCGCCACATCACAGGTTTCCATCCCCATATCTGGCAGCACCGCAGAGAGATTCTTGATACTATGTCAAGCACCTCTCTCCACCCACCTCATCGAGAGGCTCTGAAGTCTTTCCTCACTCACCTGCGTTGTCCCCACATGCGGCATGTGAGGAGGAGCACAGGAGTGCCTTTTCTTCTAGGCATCCCTTCCCTGGACAATCGTATCATTACCACAACTATCATCGCAACCACATACCGTACTCTTCATCCCATCATCATTACCATCGGTCACATTTGAGGAGATGGTCCCCGTGTTGTAGATTGCCCGAATACACGCCTGCCTCCGTATCACCATGTGAGTGACACCCCCCGCTGCCACCACCACAAAGCCCACCACCTCAAGCGTATCACTCAGAACCAGAGGAGGGGCAATTATCAGAGACTGAAGAGCAACAACCTGACATTTCACCTACTGACCAGTCATCATCCTCTCCTGATGAGGCCATAATCCCAGGCAATATATTGTCCCCCCTACAATCGTAAGCAGAGATTTGTGTTGAGCCAGGAGGTCCAATTGGCAGAGGTGCAGGATAAACAGTACTGCCTCCTTAAAAATCTACAGTCCCCGCATCAGGCCAAAATCGCACTCCCGATAGATGAGGCAATCATAGCTGCAGAGGAGATTTGGCAGATCTCTGCCTCAACCCCACCAACAACAAATAAAAGGGTGGATAAGAAATACTTTGTGCCATCAAAGGGGATGAAATTTTTATTCAACCATCCCCAGCCAAATTCGCTTGTCATAGATGCCGCGCAGCACAGGTCTAAGGCTGCTTAGTACAGGAATGTGGCAATGGACAAGGACGGCAAAAGATTAGACTTATTTGGCAGGAAGGTGTACTCCTCCACTACACTACTACTTCTCATTGCCAAATATGCTGCGCTCTTGTCAAATCCCAATTTCTACAATTATACGAAACTTACAGTGTTGATGGAGCATCTCCCAAGAGACTCATCCTAAAATCCATAGACCAAGAAGGCCATGACTCAGCTAGGACAGGCTTTCAGATCACTCTGGATGTCGCGGACCCAGCTGCCCATTCCAGGGCTACCGCAATTGCGATGAGGAGGTCTTCATGGCTGCAAACTGCGGGAGTTCTGAGAGAGTTACAGAGCAAGGTCGAGGACCTCCCTTTTGACAAAAGCTCTCTGCCGAGAGAACAGATGAGGTCCTCCATTCCAGCAAAGATTGACATACCACCCTCTGGAATCTTGGTATGTACACACTTCCATACCACTGCAAACAAGGAGCCACGATTACACATATAATAGACATCAGCAACATGGTTTTCACCAATCATGATCAAGACAGTGGCCTCTAAGAAAGAGCAATCAGACCAACCGTGCCTCTAATCAACCAGCCAAAAAGCAGATTTGACTCCTTAGTCGGAGGCTTGTAACCACTTCCTGTTGTCAACCCGGAACATCAAGCCTCATCTCTTTCAGAACCATCTGAGGCCGTTTTATCGCCAATGGGCCACCATTACGTCCAACAGTTGGGTTTTGGAGATCATGTCATTTGGTTTCACCATCCACTTCCTTTCTCTGCCTGCAACTACCCACCCACCCAGTCCCTCTACAGGGACCTTTCTCACGAGAATTTGTTGAAACAAGAGGTCCATTGTCTTCTCTCCATTGGGGCCATAGAGGAGGTACCGGACGAGTTCAGGGGAAGAGGATTCTATTCTCACTATTTCCTCATGCAGGAGAAAACTGGAGACCCAAACTCGATCTTCGAAAGCTCAGTCGGCATCTCCGAAAACAGCGGTTCAAAATGTTAACCCTTGCATCCATGATACTGTCCTTAGACACGACAGGGATTCATTTGCAGCCCTCGACCTTCAGGATGCCTACTTCCACATCATTATCTATCCAGGCAATTTCTTCATTTTACAGTAGGCAGGAAACATTTCCAGTATCAGGTACTTCCGTTCGGCCTTTCATCCACCCTCTTTCTTTCCCCCCCCCCCCCCAGGGTATTCTCAAAAACCCTTGCGGTAGTGGCAGCTCATTTACGTCGAAGGGGCATTATAATTATAATTTTTCCCCTACTTCAACAATTGCCTTATAAAAGGCCCCTCCTTGGTGGAGACACAGCATATGATAACAATAGCTAGACAGACTTTTGATTCAACGAAACAGAAGTCCATGATTGAACTCTCTCAGACTTTGGACTTCATAAGCGTTCATCTTGACTCTTCTGCAGCACGAGTCTACTTATCCGTTAAAGAGTTTCAGTCCAGCCAAGATCTGCTTTCTGTGCTGATCACCTGTCTTGCTGTCTCAATACTCACTTGCCTACCATTAATGGGCCATATGACTGCAACAACTTACGTAGGCCATCACGCAAGACTACGCTTCCTCTGCCTTCGGCAGTGGATGACACAGTGTATACCCCTACAAGACACTATGTGCACAGATCAGTGGCCCCTCCCCACAACATTTGCACATCCCTCAAATGGTGGATTGATCCCCGCAACCTCTTGTCAAGCTGCTTTTTTTTTGTACTACACTAGGACTAATTTTATTAACTAAAATGTCTTGAAAATTTGCATATTGAAGGCATCATCAAATCTTTCACATGAGTTTACAGTATATATGAAAATGTTCTATTCGGCTTGCACTGTTATCTTTCATTTTCTTGCTCTTTCAAAGGAAGCAATGTGGAAATTAAAATATCTTTGAAATTATGTTGAAGATAACTGAATATCTGGTAGGAATTAAAACAGTTCATAAGTCCCAAACAAGATATTGACAACTGAACACAAGGTAGATTATCAGAGGCAACAGCACGGGCGAGGCATAGGGGAGGCTTTTAAACTGGCTTTTCTCGTGGATCAGCTCCCAGCTGCCACCCAGCGCTGCTGCCTCTGATACAGAGGCAGCAGTGTGAGGTGGCAGAGAGGGTTCCCTGGGAGTGGGGCTGGGAGCTTATTGGTTTCTGTCCCCAACTCTGGGACTGTTGAATAATCGTGTAACCACTACGCTTTGATTCAGTTGCACAATTAAGTTAATATCTAACCTCCCTAGTTTCAAGACATGCCCTTCATTGGTATCTCCCACTGGCTAATTTAGGTGATTCTCCACTTACCATGCTGGCTTTTGTGAGTCGCATTCTTAGGTCTTGTTTGTACTTATTGGAGGTTCAACATTCCGGGGTTTGATCTTCCAGGGATTGATTTAATGGGTCTAATAAAGACCCGCTAAATTGAATGCTGAGAGCACCTGCGGTACTCTTAGCCTCACTGCGAAGAGTACTGCAAAAAGAAGTCAATGAGTTTTTCCCATTGACCTCCCACTGTGGGGCCACTCTAGAAAATCATTGTAAGATATGTTGACTCCAGCTACGTAATCATCATAGCTGAAATTGCGTTTCTTCCATTGATTTTTCTCCACCAGTGTAGACTTAGTCATCTGTTTCTCCCTATTAACTATAAATGGAGCGTATGTCTGTGTGACTAATCCAGCCTTCGTAGATCTCATTGTTGCTCCAGTGATATTTCTAGTACCTAAAAGTTAGGTGTTACTGTGCTGAGCAGTTTGTGGGGGATGTAAGTGACTAGTCAACTATCTGATAAGCAGAAGCTTATTGGATAGTTGACTAGTGATGTGACTGGTCACTTCCCCCGTCCTTTGCTTCCTCTATCAGAGAGAGGCTTCAAAGCCATTTCCCCCCAGCACCATCTCCAGGGGTGCAAAAGAGGTAGAGGCACAGTGGGAAGCATCACAAGCAGTATCTGAAGCAGTTGCTGCTTGCACTGCTTCTGCTGCGATTCTGCTTTTGAAATGTATATTTCAAATGCTGAGGCACTGCAGGGAGCATGGGGCCAGCAGGGACTCCCAAAGGGTGGAGGGGTCCTTATAGACTAATTGAATTGTCGATGGAAATCTCACCGACTATCTAAATTTAACATCCCTAGTTTATATCCCTTTGTTGTGGATCTGTGGCCTACTTCCTTCTCCATTCTCCAGTTTTATAGTTTCAGGACTAGGTATTTGGGGCTGCAGAAGTTCTTTGTGTAAAACCTTTTCTGTAGCAAAACTTAACCTTGATGCCAAATATGCTTCCGCATTTTTGCTTATACAGGCAGTCCCCGACTTACGCGGATCCGACTTATGTCGGATCCGCACTTACGAACGGGGCTTTTCTCGCCCTGGAGCTCACGGGCGGCTGGTCGCTGCCCGTGTCCTCCAGGGCGAGAAAAGCTTCTCCCGGTCTCCCTGGTCTGCTGGGGGGGTCCAGCAAAGCTGCTGGACCCCCCCAGCAGACCAGGGACACCCGAGCAAAGCCGCCGACTGGGAACCCCCGCCACATGAGCGGCTTTGCTCCTGTCCCCCTGGTCTGCTGGGGGGGTCCAGCAAAGCCGCTGGACCCCCCCAGCAGACCAGGGACACCCGAGCAAAGCCGCCGCCTGGGCGGCTTTGCTCGTTTGCCTGGAAGCAAAGCTGCCCAGGCAGCGGAACCCCCGCCGCCTGGGCGGCTTTGCTCCTGTCCCCCGGTCTGCTGGGGGGGGTCCCGCAACAAAAGCCTGGTCTGCTTGGGGGGGAGGGCGCACTAGCTGCATCCCCTCCCCGCCCAGCAGACCAGGGAGACAGGAGCAAAGCCGCACAGCCAGCATCCCGCCGCCTGTGCGGGCTTTGCTCGGGGGCAAAGGAGCAAAGCCACACGGGCGGCGGGGTCCCTCCGCCTGTGCGGCTTTGCTCGGGTCTCCCTGGTGTGCTGGGCGGGGAGGGGACGCAGCTAGTGCGCCCCTTCTCCCCCCAGCAGACCAGGCTTTTGTTGCGGGACGCCTCGGGTAGAGCAGCTGGAGTGCTGCCAGGTTGGTCCTGTGGGAACCTACCAGGCTGTGCCCCAGCTGTTCTGTCCCAGGCTCCAGATTCAGCAGCTGTTGAAACTGATCAGGCTGATTCCAGGAAGCTGGGGGCAGAGCAACTCTGCCTCCGGCTTCCTGTAGTCAGCCCCTGGTCAGTTTGTGGCAGCAGCTGAATCTGGAGCCAGTTCCGACTTACATACAAATTCAACTTAAGAACAAACCTATAGTCCCTATCTTGTACGTAACCCGGGGACTGCCTGTATTTATGAGGAGACTTAACCCACACACCTAGTATGGTTCACTGTCCCACATACAGCACTTAGCCCTTTTACAGGAACAGATAAGAACAAGAGAGCTCTACAGCCTAAGTTGAGAGGCAGTTGGCTTTTAGCTCAAGTGGTAGAGGCTCCTACCCTAAGTTCCAAAGGTCCCAGGTTTGAATCCACTCTGGCGGTTTACCAGTGGGGGGTCATCCAGGATCTCAGCTTGGGTCTCTGAAACTTGGGAGGTACTTCCTCAGCTGGGGAAGTATGTAGTCCACACCTAACGCTATGGTCTAGACCAGTGTTTCCCAATTTTATTTGGCCATGGAACCCTTTTGAACTCGAAAGAATTTTGTGGAACCTCTGACTGCGTGCACAATGCTAAGCAGTGACATCATTGTTCCCACTCTCTGGCTTAGCTGGCATTACACAGGGACACTTATCGTGACAAACACAAATGAAAATTGTTTTCAATAAAATTCATAAATGAATGAAAATTCCATTCCATTACAATAATTCAGGTTGTAATGGAATTTTCTCATGGAACCCCTATTTTCTCGCGGAACACTATTTGGGAAATGCTGGTCTAGACTGCAGTGCTTTTCTGGGATACCAGAGGTATCCCGGAAAAGCAATGCCGCATCCAAGGAATGCGTCTGCTTTTCCAAAAAGAATGTTGGAAAAGCGGATGCATTCTTTCGCCATCCCTGTAAACTTCATTTTATGAAAAAGGAAAGGATGGCTTGAAAGAGCAAGTTTTTCTGAAATTTGGCACCATGTAGATGTGCCAAATTTCAGAAACGCCTCTTTCGAAAGAAAAGCGAAGAAAGTGACACAAATTGTGGTTCGCAATTTGTATATCTTTTTCTGACTTTTCTTTGTAGTCTAGACATAGCTCTAGTGTGGTTCACTGTCTCATTCAGGCACTTATACCACTTACAAGAGTGATAAGAACAAGGGCTCAGAGCCAGTTGGGTTTTAGTTCAAAGATGTAGAGGCTCCTACACTAAGCTCCATAGGTCCCAGGTTCAAATCCACCTGATGCAGTTGCACAGGCACTTCTATTGAGAAATGTATTTTGGAAAACCACTGCCACAACAAAGAAAAAGTCCTTCTTTTTTTTATTATTTTTTTTTAACGTCTACACAACGCCAAATATATCAGACATATTGGTGGTTTTGTCTGGTCATATTTATAAACTTCCTGTGTACTACCAACCTGACCTTGGGCCTTGTTTTGAAATTTCTCACTTGAAAACCATGCAAAGCTTCAAATGTGATGAGTACTTAAGGGGAAAAAAGAAATAACCTGACAGCTGCAATAGGGTAATTATGCTAGGCATGGCTATTGTGTTGGGTTAGACTTAGATATTCTATATGTGGCAATCAGTACAACCAGAATATAGTGAGATCATTTAACAGAGAGAACAATTACTTGAGGGATTACTTATGAATGATTAAATATAATAAAATGAAAAGTAATCCTACTGAGTTTAAACATTTCTCATAATAAATGATGATGCTTGATCAGGTGATTAATACTTTGTCGATCATTCCAGACTGAATTGTGTTTTTAAAGTTTCTATTGTTTTTAGAATCTCCTGGTAAGATAGAAGGGAAAATATTTGCTATTAATATTTGTCCTACTTATAAAATCTGTGGCTACGTCTAGACTGGCATGATTTTCCGGAAATGCTTTTAACGGAAAAGTTTTCCGTTAAAAGCATTTTCGGAACAGAGCATCTAGATTAGCACAGACACTTTTCCACAAAAGCACTTTTTGCAGAAAACCGTCCGTGCCAATCTAGACGCGCTTTTCCGCAAAAAAGCCCCGATCGCTATTTTCGCGATCAGGGCTTTTTTGCAGAAAACAAATCTGGGCTGTCTACACTGGCCCTTTTGCGCAAAAGGACTTTTGCCTGAATGGGAGCAGCATAGTATTTCCTCAGGAACACTGACAATCTTACATGAGATTGTCGGTGCTTTTGCGGAAATTCAAGCGGCCAGTGTAGACAAGCTGGCAAGTTTTTCCGGAAAAGTGGCTGATTTTCCGGAAAAACTGGCCAGTCTAGACACAGTGTGTGTATGCGTGTGTCTGTCTGTCTGTCATTAAGCAATTTGACTTTTATTTTGACTTTTTGTTCCTTTGTTATCTTAGACAGGTGATTCAGTATGCATTGTCCATCAGTTTCTTACCAGTTAAAGCTACTGTACATCAACTCTAGTTCATAACCTGCTAGATAGTATCGAAGTTATAAGAAGCAGTTACACTTTTTAGTATTTTCTTTAATTAACACCATAATATTGCAAAATATAAACTGCAAGTATGTTGCACAATGATTTAAGTAATTTGTATTTATTTAAATTGTTTCTTTGCCCAAGATTAACTTGGCTTCCTTGCTTGCCCGTAACTAGGGGGTTAAGTTGTGCCTAGTCTAAATATAACTGGTAGGAAGGGACTGATGGAATTTTTAAAGTGTAATCTTTGATTAAATGATATGTGGATCAGAGCAAATTAGAAATATATTTTGGCTGGTCTCTACTTTATCCTTTTAATATGTGACAGTACACTTTAAACAATATTTCTCATGTAAGGAAATATGCATGTTTACGAAGTCAGTGGCATATACTGCAAATATGATTGTTCTTGTTTTTAAAGTGTCACCTATGTTAATAGATCTATCTTTTTAAAACAAGTTGGAGGCAGAATGTACCCATTTGCTGTTTGTTCAAGTGCTCTCCATGTCTACACACACATTGTACTTTTAGTGTTTGCATTTATCACATCGTAAGATTTAGTTTAAGCCTCATAGAGTGAGTTGTACAATGCTTTGTACTTTTTGTTAACTGAATTTTTTTCAATAAAACCACAAGTAAGGTCAGTGGCCTTATTTGTATTGGAAGCAGCTCTCCATTACCATTCAAATAAAGGAAAAGATCTCTTTGGGCAATCTGCAACTAATTTCAATTGTCAATTGAACCCTTTTAACTTGGAGGGAGATGCAATAACTGAGTTTAACAGGCTTTAATTTGACCTTTACTCTTCTTTATTAAGCAAGTCATACTGAATCAGCAATGACATCCAATTTAAAGAGAGAAAGCCAATGGGACTTAGGCCCTTAAATACCAAAAGTGCTTTTTCTTATGGATGTGGACCATTATTTTCAGGTACATAACCACAGTTTGTCTTGCATATGGTCAGAGTCCATTTTTCAGCCTTTTCCTTACATCAAAATAATTATTTCTGAAAGCGAAAATATTTCACTAGTGCAGACTTTTAATCAAAACAAGTGAGTTTCTGTTGGGAAGATGCAAATCTGTATTAGGATGAACCAATCATTTTGCATAACCTTGAAACAACTACAAATAAAGGGGATATGCTAGAACCATACTTTTTCTGCTTGATACCTTATTAATTAATGTAAATTCATGAACAAAGGTTATATTTTGAGGTTGTATTAGAACAAAGCAATGGGATAGGGAATATTCAGAAAGCACTCAAAAGAACTTTCAATTTTTTAAAATTTTTTTTTTAAAGAAAACTTTTGAGAACTTTAGGTGGGAATTTAGATTTTCTATTTAGGTATTCACTTATCAATGAAGTGATGGAATTTTTCATCAGTTGCTGCAAAATTAGTTACTGCTGGAATGATGATTGTTTCATTACTAAAATCAGTTACTTTCCAGAAATTTTAAATTACCTATATAAAGTCCTAACATTTTATTTGAAACTCATAGGAAAAGCAGACATTTCCATCATGAGTGTTGTAAATTAGTTCCAGTCTACAGAAGAATGCTGTAACTAATTGATATGACCTGGAAGTTGACAACATCTATAACAGTGTAGTCAACCTTTCCTCCAATAACTTGACAAATATAATCTCTTTTAAGGCCCATGTTGACTGCATACCCTGCTCACTTTTTTGTAATGGGCACTGTTTCAGCATTTAAGTGATGTTGATTTTCCAAAATTCTATTGATTTGTACAGCAGGTGCCTTAATTTATTAATGCTAGAAGAAAGGAGGGGGTATTCAATAACAAAAAGTCTGATCTCTGGCAGAAACTATATATCAAAGTAATTGGTTATCCAGTTACACTGTCGTAATTGGCTGAACACCAAGTAATTATTAGATTTGCTCAATGCAAAATGACATTAAAAATATCCCAAAAAGAAAAATCACATTGATCTGCAAAGATAAAAGGGATAGATTTACATATTAAAGAAAAAGAAACTGCTTAAAAAACAAGACATTCTGACTAAAACCTCAAGAGCATACTGTACAACCAAGAGCAGTAGTACTTAATATTGGCTATATCTTTGATACCCTGAGAAGAATGTGAGTTTGTAGCGTAAAAAGACAAATTTGATGTTATCATGAACTTTTACTTTGAACTCATCAATGGTTAGTTTAGAGTGCAGTAAGTACCTATGAAGAGGGAAAAAAAGCGGGGGGAATGGATGTCACTGATGTCCTATGTTCATAATCCAGTAATGAGCTGTTCTATTTAGAGGCCAAAAAAGGGAGGAGAAAAGACAGATAGGTATTGAACAAGGAAACTAGAAAGGCTTGGAAGGCCAGGGCCAAAGAGGCTGACAGACATCCCACTTGCAGAGAGAAAATATGATTGCTAAATAATTTAGTGTTCCAACACAGTTTTTAAAATCTTCCATCTATAATTCCCTGAAAATAAATACACAGGTATTCCAAAGCTTTGGATGGGACCTATAGGTTTCTCATAACATCGTTACATACAGAGAACTATTTTCATAGTCAAACTGCTACTTAGAAAATATTGAAAACATAATTTAAGTTCCGTATTGTAAGATGAGTCATACAAGAAGATTCTTAGCCACATTGATCAGGCCTTAACTGCTAGACTTCACTATCTTTTTCTGAGGTTTATTACTTGTAGAGTGCTTGGATTGTAGAGTTCTCCATATATAAATTATTACTGTATATAGATTTGTGTGATTGTGAGTACAGGCAGTCCCCGACTTACGCGGATCTGACTTACATCGGATCCGCAGTTACGAACGGGGCTGCCCTGAGTACACGGACTGCGGGACCTCGCGGTCCTGCCGCCCGTGTACTCTGGGGCTTTCTTTGCGTCTCCCTGGTCTGCAGACCAGGAAGACGCAGAGCAAAGCCGCGGAGGGGCTCGGGCAGCGGGGCAGCCCAGGCGCGCCTGGGCTGCTCCGCTGCCGGCTTCCCCGAGGCTTTGCAAAGCTGCGGGGGAAGCCGGAACCGGGACAGCCCAGACGCCCCGCGGCTGTCCCGCTGCCGGCGTCCTCAGAGGCTTTGCTCCCCGTCTCCCTGGTCTGCTGGTCTCCAGCAGACCAGGGAGACTGGGAGCAAAGCCGCGGAGGACCCAGGCGGCGGGACCGTGGTGCGTCTCGGTCCGCCGCCCGTGTCTTCCTGGTCTGCTGGGGTGGGGGGGGGCGCAGCTAGTACGCCCCCCCCCCCCCCCCAGCAGACTAAGCTTTTCTCCGGACGCCTGTGGCAGAGCAGCTGGGGTGCTGCCGGTTGGTCCCGCAGCGCCGCTCTGGGCACTACTGGACCAACCCAGCAGCACCCCAGCTGCTCTGGTCCTGATTCAGCCGCTGCTGGTCAGTTTCAGCAGCGGCTGAATCAGGACGCCTGGGGCAGAGCAGATTGGGTGCTGCTGGGTTGGTCCAGTAGTGCCAAGGAGCGGCGCTACTGGAGCAACCCAGCAGCACCCCATCTGCTCTGCCCCAGGCGTCCTGATTCAGCCGCTGCTGAAACTGACCAGCGCTGACTACAGGAAGCCGGAGGCAGAGTTGCTCTGCCCTGGGCTTCCTGGAATCAGCTGCTGATCAGTTTCAGCAGCAGCTGACTTGGGGACGCTTGGGGTTCTTAAGTTGATTCTGTATGTAAGTCAGAACTGGCGGTCAGTTTCAGCAGCGGCTGAATCTGGACGCCAGTTCCGACTTGCATACAGATTCAACTTAAGAACAAACCTACAGTCCCTATCTTGTACGTAACCCGGGGACTGCCTGTATAAATCAATCTAAGAATGTTTGGTGTGTTTATGGAATCAGGATCTAAAATTCCAACTCATATTCAAAGCTTACTATAGTTTCTGCTGGAATTCCTTGTAGAATTATTGCAAGATTAGGATGAATGTGGCTGATGCTTTCTTGCTCATATGGAGCTCTGTGCACGTCCATCCATGTAGCTCTGTGAAATTCCAGGGTTGGAAGCTGTTTGTGAAAATGTGTTGATTTGGCCCATGTCCATTAGTGAAAACAAAATAACCCAGGCCAAAAAAAAAAAAAAAAAGGGCAAACTTCCATTTTAGAGAAAAGCACAGTTATTTTACAAGCTTGCCTCAACCAAAATGTTGCAATTTGCACAGACAGTACCACCATTTTGGAAACAGAATTTAGCTTTCCAAGACAAAGTAGCTGACTTGTAAAAACTGCTTCTCAATTTCATAGGAAACAGTGAAATCTGAGGTTTTTTCATTAAAGTGACTAAAATATGATTTTGTTAAAGAGTTTGCCAGTAGTGAATATTTTCAGAGTTCTACTCCTAAAATGCCTCAATTCAGGAGAATCCTCCTCTACAGTATAGCCCGTAAGCATGTGTTTAAGCAATGAACAAATAACACTGACTTGAATCGCACAGAGCCAATATTTTGTTTAAAAGGCATCCTTCCTAAACTAGTCTTGTAAGTGCATATTTAGACTGATTCTTCAATTCATTCCACACAAGCAACCCCCTAAGGTTGGCTTCCTTATATGGAACAAATCACAGAACTGGGATTTTAGGTACCAGCAAAATCTGGTGTTGGGTACACAGCAATTGTATACCTCAGTTAGGTGTAGTAAGGTAATCTGGCAATGTTACAGGTGGCGGACTGCAAGCCTTCTTACTGCTGTTGCCAAAGCAGCCCGTTCCCAGTCTATAATATCCTTGTCACTACAGGGACCCCCAGGAGCAGAAACTGTCAGTTATGCTCACCTGTGTAGCAGTCATACTAGTAGAGATTTTATATTCACTATACGAGTCAGACTATAAGCTCCTTGTTGGCTTGTGACTGAGTGGGATTTTTACCTAGGTTTCCAAAGGTGAATGGTTAGGGGATGTGTGTTTTGTTTACCTGAGGTTTTCAGATTGATTGTTTTTCTTTAATCTCTTAGGGTATGTCTACACTACAGCGCTAATTCGAACTAACTTAGTTCGAATTAGTTAATTCGAACTAAGCTAATTCGAATTAACGCATCCAGACTAAAAAACTAGTTCAAATTAGCGTTTTGCTAATTCGAACTAGCATGTCCACATTAAGTAGACCCTGAACCGGGGTTAAGGATGGCCGGAAGCAGTGCCGGCAGGGCATCAGATGAGGACTTAGAGCGTGGAGCTGCTGCCTCAGGCTAGCCGAGGGCTGTGCTTAAAGGGACCTGACCCCCACCCCGGACAGACAGTTCTCAGGGGTGCCCCGCTTGCAAAGCAGTCCTGTCTTGGAGTGCCCTGAGTGCCCACACTGGGCACATCACAGCACTCGGCCATCAGACCGGCTGCACTTGCCGCAGGCTACCATCTGGGGAGAGGGGACAATTGGGGGGGCTGCAGGAGAGCTTCCACCCCCAGAAGCCCGCAGAGCCAGCCCAGTCCTCCCCATCGGGGGCGCATACCCCATTCCTTCCTCACCTCCTTCCACTTACCCTTCCCTAGCCCCCCTTCCTGATGTACAAAATAAAACGTGTGGTCAAAAATAGAATCTCTCTTTATTGAACAAAACTCAGGGAGACTGGGAAAAGGAGGTGGGAGAGGGGAAGAGAGACGGTGGGAGAGGGGAGGGCAACTAAAATGATCAGAGGTTTGGAAGAGGTCTCATATGAAGAGAAGCTAAAGAGACTGGGACTTTTCAGTTTAGAAAAGAGGAGACTGAGGGGGGATAGGATAGAGGTCTATAAAAGCATGAGAGGGGTGGAGAGGGTGCATCAAGAAAAGTTCTTCATTAGTTCCCATAACAGAAGGACTAGAGGACACCAAAGGAAAGGAATGAGTAGCAGGCTTCAAACTAGTAACAGAAAGTTGTTCTTCACAAAGCAAAGAGTCAACTTGTGGAACTCCTTGCTGCAGGAGGCTGTGAAGGCTAGAACTAGAACAGAGTTTAAAGAGAAGTGAGATAAAGTCATGGAGGTTGGGTCCATGGAGTGGTATTAGCCAGGGGGTAGGAGTGGTGTCCCTGCCCAAAGTTTGTGGAAGGCTGGAGAGGGATGGCACGAGACAAATGGCTTGGTCACTGTCTTCGGTCCATCCCCTCCAGGGTCCCACTGCTTGGCCGTTGTTGGCAGACAGGCTACTGGGCTAGATGGACCTTTGGTCTGACCCAGTACGGCCATTGTAAGCTCAGGGTCGGGGGTCTCAGTGGACCACCTTGATTTTCATGCACACCTGCTCCTGGGTGGCCAGGCTGGCAGCTCTCCTGCCTTGGCCACTTTCCTGTGCCTAGTGCGGAGGTCATGGACGAGGTACACGATGTCCGCACTAGACCAGGCGGGTGCCCGCCTCTTCCAGTCCGGGGCAAGCTCCCGGGAGCCGCCAGCATGGTCCCGGGAAGAGGGGGAGGGCTGGGGGACATCGGGTGGCTGGCTCGAGCCGTGCCAGGTGCAGGGTCTGCTAGCTGGGTGCTGGCAGGCTTGCACCTGGCATTGGCATCGTAGCCAGCCCGTGCCCCTTTAAGGGGTCCGGGGCTGGGCGGGGGGCAATAGAGTTTCCCTGATGTTGGCCAGAATGGCCACCAGGGAAAGCTGGGGAGGGCTAGCCTCCCACTAGTTCAAATTAAGGGGCTACACCCCCCTTAATTCGAACTAGTAAGTTCGAACTAGGCTTAGTTCTTGTAGAATGAGGTTTACCTAGTTCGAACTAAGCGCTCCGCTAGTTCGAATTAAGTTTGAACTAGCGGAGCGCTAGTGTAGCGCCTATCAAAGTTAATTTGAACTAACGTCTGTTAGTTCGAATTAACTTTGTAGTGTAGACATACCCTTAGGCAGACACACCATTCTGTCTCATGGAATAACTAGTGAAACATTTAATTCCTATGAAGCAATATATGATGTGACTGATACCAGCAGACACAAAATGTCAAAACAAGATTTGTGGGCAAAAGGAATTTAGGAAAACATTTAAATTTTTCCTTATTTAATAGAAACATCATTTCACAGGTTCTTTAATATCTTGTTGAAAAATGCGCACCTGTTGAAAGAAATTCATATTGGGCAACTTTACAGTAAACTGAGACAAATATTTATAAGATCAGATACTATTTTAAAATGTCTTGGGATATACCATGTATTTCCAGAGGTTTTAAAAAGGCATCTTTGATTCTTTTAAAGGGTATAATTTATAGGCACGCAATTAATTCAACTATCATAATATTTGCTAGCTATTAATGTTTTTCTGAGGTTTTATTCTTCATTGTATCTCTGTAAAGGCCAAATTATTACATGCTCCAGAAAGTAGTTGAACTTCTGTTCCAATATCACTATAAAGATGTGGAGTGTGTGTATATTAATTAACAATGCCATATGACTTAGTCATATATTATGTTAGGATTGGTTCATAGTCACAGTAGGACAGGGAAGTTGCTTTAAGGCAGCTGGTAAACATATTTAAGGTTGAATAGTTAGTCACACTTCTGGAGTTTTAATTGAATTACCTTTGACAATGAACAGCAAACCTAGTGGGTGATCTACTAAATTAAACTGATTAATGGGTTCCCTAAAATCAATTAGCATATAAGGTTGTGAGCATGAACACATCCTGTTGCTCCTTGGGGACCTGAACAGGATTAGAATGACAGCAACAAATGTGAGACAAAGTGAAAGCATACATCTCTTACTGCCGCTGACCTCTGCTACCACACATAAAAGAAAAACAGGAGCCTAACAGGAGCTGAAAGAATCTAACAGTAAATCATTTAAGCTCTGTTTTGCAGAACTGATATAGGATGCTTCCAAACTGCTTGATTGATGCTGGGCAGTATATTAAAAGTAAGACACAGCAAAGAAACCAGACAGTTTTGAGATACCAGTCCTATGCCAATGCAGCACTAAGCTGCAAGAAATAACATCTGCTGGATTTTTATTTTAATTACAGATGTGCAGATAGTAAAGAGCTAGTTGGAATAGATTACCTTCTGCAGATGTGATATGACAATCCTTTCTATAGATCCACAGAAAAGCTTTCACTCTCTTTGGATGGCTCTTTGTCTGAATAATCAACCTTCTACAAAATAGGGAGATGACTATTACTCTGACCTTTGCCTTACTGCAACATGATTCTGTGCACTACTCAGCTAAAGCATATAATGAGATACAGATGCTAGTGACAGAACAATAAAATACACAAAAAATAACCACTTGTGAATCTTTGGATTTGTGACACAAACTGATAAAAGCCAGAGAATTCAAAACTAGAAGGGGAAACAAAAGTAATAAGCACGCTAGCAGCCGTTAGCCTTACTTTTGCTTTTTTATTTGGCATCATTAATATATGCTTATTTCTTATACCTTTACATTGAAGAGTGCCTTAACTGAGTGATACCACTTCAGTCAATGAGTCGATCTATAGAGTAAGTAGCTCTAAATTGGAAAAAAGGATATTAGCAACAGTGACCCTCAAATACTGGGTGGCTTTTTTTTTTGTCCTTTTACTTTTTTATTTTTTGTAAACTTTATCTTGCCTTTTACTAAATCTCATGATCAATTTCTAACTCCTGTATTATTAGTCCAGCAGTCTGAGGGAATCTAGTAAGTCTTTCAAAGTTACCACTATTGCATTACATGGGTTATAAGCCCTTGGGGCGAAGCAATAGGTGTATTGGAAATAGGTGTATTGACTATTTTCTGTCAATTATTTTAGATGGCAAATTTAAGTCTTGATTAAATCAAAAAAAAATTTTGCTCAACTGCTTTCCTCAAATTTTCAATTTTTATCTAGAAAACTAAAAAGCTAAAAATTGTCAGGTGAAAATAGAAAGTGTTTCCTCAGCACTTTTGATTAAAAACATAAGTGTTTGGTTGAAATGTTGAAAATTTTCTCAGGGGGAAAACTGCTATTTTTCTGACAAGCTCCAGAAATAAACGTAACTTAAAAATCCTTTATATAAAATTCTCAAATGCATGGGTTCAAATTCTGCTTCAGGCTAAATAAACACTCAAGTGATGGGGATATGCCTTTTCCTTTGCAGTCTCCTGTGTTGGCACTCTATAGCCTTTCCCCATGGGTCTTTCATCCTTGGAACTGCAGAAAACTATTGTAAGATGTGGGCCTGTGGTGGGGGTAGAAGTTAGGGACCGCTGATTTACTGTGATCCGCTCTTGCCCCCTTCCCATCTTACTCTCCATTAAAATATGTTTTTTGCACAAATAATTTGCATGAGTCCTCCTTAGTCTGGCCTCTGACTTTTAGAGGACTTACAGAATGTCATAGGGATGAAACTAATAAGATTCTACAGAGGTATTTCTACAAAAGTACAAATTTGTATTACTAGGGCTTGATCCTGTAAACATGTCACTTAATTCACATGAGTAGTCAAATTGGGGTCACTGACATGACTAAAGTTACTGACCATGTAAATGTTTGCATGCATGAGCCGGCCTAAATATGCACCTATTTTAGGGAAGAAAAGCAAGGGAGGTACATTGTGGCCTTTTTATTTGACCATCCTTGCTTTTGCTTCTGCCTTAGTACCCTGTACTCTCAGTCTCTCCTTTTCTTTTACCTCTTTTCTGAAGGGAGGCTCTTTTCTGCTTTTAATCTTTGCCCCTATTCGATAAACAGTTGTATTAGCTGTCATTGTATATCATATAACAGCGTACCAGTCTATGGGGGAAAAAATGTTCCAGTGCATTGATAGCATACTGTCCTTGTGTGCTATCATTTATTATTTGTATTATCATAGCGCTCAGGGGTCCCAGTTAGGCATACTTACAGCATGTCACTGTTGATTTGATGTAATTTATTGGTGATAAATAGATTAGTTCCCTTGATATTTAAGTCTCTGAGCAAATGGTAGTGTTGCCTTAAACTGCCATTTACAGGTCCCATATTATTTCTAAAGGACCTGGGAAAGCATTCAACTCTGTGTGTTATCTTTTCCAGGGTTAACGAAGCAGTAGTCCTATGTGCCCAGCTTGAGAGACTGGAGGAGAGCCTTGTAGCAAAGACTCATGAGACACATTTTTGCTATAGAATAGACCACCAACTGATCAGATTTTATACTTTGCAAGAGAAAGTATAGACATGCTATTCAGAAGACAGCTCTATCAGTAGAAGATCATTTTGGATACTTAGATTATCTAGAAGACATTTCATCCCAGATCTTTTGGATTTCCTGACTTCAGTGAAATATCACTATGAGGTTGTCAATGTTAAGTAGGAGTGAAGAACTTAAGGCCTGGGGGCCGGATGTGGCCCCCAGCTTGCCTGCATTGAGCCCCTGAGGCTCTGGGCTTCCCCCAGCATTGGGAAGCATGCAGTGGTGCTCCGCCTCCTCGCCATCTCACCATGGGGCTAGAGCACACCAAATCTACTTGTCTGGGCCCTGTGGTGGGTGAAGGGGGTTTCTTTCTCTTCACTTGGAGGCCATCTCAGTGAGGGTTTGTTTTTTCTTTTTTGCCTCTCACTTGGGTGCAGCTCCCAACTGATTTTTTTCTGTGGGTCAGCAGCCCCTGACCCAAAAGGGTTCCCCACCCCTGATGTAGTCTCCCATTGACGTAAATGGAAATTGTGTTAGGCCTATGTATGTCAATGGTTTACTAAGTTCATGCCTAAAACTTTGGATGTATCGGAACAATTGGTTTTTGTGCTGACTCATGCATGCGCACTTGATCTTTTTTAGGAATAAAGTTACTGACACCTAATTAAAGTGGTAAGTGTATACTGAGACAGTAGATTAGTTTAGAAGAAAAATAAACGCAAATCATCTTGTGTTTCAGATTAACAGATATTGGGCCATAGTCTGCTCAATAACTCCACAAAAGGGGTTGCATGGCTATAACTACAAGCAAAAATTAGTCTACCACAGTGTTCCCTGTAAACTGAGTGCTTGGGCGGCTGCCCATTGATTAGCAGAGCACCCACAGCAGCCCATACCTGGCAGCATGTGTTTGGTGGTACACATCCACATGTGTCTTGGTGTACATTACAAAATTTATCTTGCAAATGAATGGAAAAAATTAGAACATTGGCTTACCACCTTGATTTGTTTGCAAAGATCTGTCTGTTTTCCATATTTATTGTTCAGTGAGTATTCATATTTTTCAATATACTTGCTCTGTCCATATTTGATATCCTCTTTCTGTCCATTTGTCGTGAGCATTTAAGTGATTCTGTTTTACTGGCCAAAAAACAAACACAAAATAAATTTCAGATTTTTGCACATTATTTGCAGTAGCCCAAAGATACATTTACATGAACAAATATTTTGTGCTGGGATACCAGTATGCTCTTCTAGTCAGGGGAAAAAATAATACTGTGTGACATCTCTTACCAGTGGCAATTATGCAGTATAGCAGGAATTTTGGATATTCATGATCAATCTGCAGAGTAAGATATTTGAAAAATTAATTGATTAAAGAATAAGTTTGAGGACATTACAGTCTGTTAAAGGGCACTAAATGAGCAAAAAAGAGGTGAAATACCTCAAGTGAATTTTCTTCCAAATTATCAGTTTTCCTTTCAGCTATTTTCATTTCATCCTGGCCTTCGTGCATCTTGCATACAGCTGAGACAAACCGGTGTTGCTTTTTAAACAGGTTTCATATGTACACTTGATGTAATAGCTAATGTAATCCTAGTTCCTTAAATAGTTAATTATTTCTGTAATCAAATGTCTGCCTTAGAGCCACCAATTAGACTGTGGGCCCATTTACACAGAAAACCTCTTTGAGGTCAATGGTGTATGTGTGAAAGCTGAATTGAGACTTGTACATTTATTTGTCTGTTATGTCATTTTGTTTCTTTCTTTTTTTGTTTTCCTGGCAAGTCCCATCTTTTGTAGGTGTCTCCTTTAGAGAGCAAACTGTTCCTAGCAAAAACTGTTTATTTTTATCAGGCTAGGCTAGTGCTACATAAGAAAATTAAATCCTGTCTCTTCCAAATGTCAGGACTATCTTTAACAGTCTAGAATCATAGGACTGTAAGGGACCTTGAAAGGTCATATAGTTCCAGTTCACTGCACTTATGGCAGGACTAAATATTAACAACAAGCAGGCCTGTGGCACCTTAGACTAACAAATGTATTATGTCATGAGCTTTTGTGGGTAAAACTCACTTCATCAGATGAGTTGGAGTGGAAATTACAGAATGTGAGGTACATATAACAGCAAAAGTTTTCTGCAAATTATAGTACCAGTGTTAATGAAGCTAATTAAATCAGGGTGGATGTGTCTCATTCATAGCATTTGAACTCCAGTGCAGCTGTCTCCCTCTGTAATTGGTTGATAAGATTCTTTTGTAGAACAGCTACTTTAAAATCCATTATTGAATGTCCTGGGAGGTTAAAATGTTCCCCTACAGGTTTATGTGTGTTACCATTCCTGATCTCTGATTCATATCTATGTATCCTTTGGCTCAGAGACTGTCTAGTTTAGCCAATGTACATAGCAGAGAGTCATTGCTGGCACTTAAGAACATAAGAATGGCCATACTGGCTCAGACCAGTAGTATCCTGTCTACTGACAGTGGCCAATACTGGATGCCCCACAGGAAGGGAACACAACCGGTAATTATCATGTGATCCTTTTCCTATCATCCATCTCCAGACAAACAGAGGCTAGGGACACAATTTCTGTTCATCTTGGCTAATAGCCATTGATGGACCTAACCTCCATGAATCTATCTAGCAGTTTTTGAAACCTTGTTAAAGTTCTAGTCTTAACACCATCTTCCGGCAAGGAGTTCTACAGGTTGACTGTGTGCTGAGTGAAGAAAAACTTCCTTTTGTTTGTTTTAAACCTGCTGCCTATTAATTTCATTTGGTGATCCCTACTTCTTATAATTTGGAAATAAGTAAATAACTTTTCCTTATTCACTTTTTCCACACCAGTTATGACTTTATAGACCTCTATCATATTCCCCCTTAATATTCCCTTTTCTAAGCTTGAAAAGTCCAAGTCTTTTTAATCTCTTTTCATATGGAACCCATTCCAAATCCCTAATCTTTTTGTTTCCCTTTTCTGAACCTTTTCCAGTGCCAAGATATCTTTTTTGAGATGAGGAGAGCACATCTGTATGCAGTATTTAAGATGTGTGCATATCATGGTTTTA
Organism: Pelodiscus sinensis; assembly: GCF_049634645.1. NCBI lineage: Eukaryota > Metazoa > Chordata > Testudines > Trionychidae > Pelodiscus > Pelodiscus sinensis. Next base: position 17,921,281 of record NC_134723.1, read on the forward strand.
TGTAGAGGTAATAAGATTCTCTGTCTTATTCTCTATCCATTTTTAGAGATATTCTCTGTCTTATTTTCTATCCCTAACATTTTATTGGCTTTTTTGACTGCTGCTGTACACTGAGTGGATGTTTTCAGACAACTATCCACAATGACTCCACGATCTCTCTTGAGTAGTTATAGTTAAATTAGTTCTCATCGTATTAAATGTATAGTTGGGATTATTTTTCCAATGTACATTACTTTACAATTATCAACATTAAATTTCATTTGCCATTTTGTTGCCCAGTGACTTAGGTTGATGAGATCTTTTTGAAGCTCTTCACAGTCAGCTTTGGTCTAAACTATCTTTGGTCTAAACTATCTTGGTATCATCTGCAAATTTTGCTACCTCACTGTTTACCCTTGATATTGTGGGTGGGTCCTGTGATGGTGTCACTTGCATAGATATATGGACAAAGTTGGCAATGGGTTTTATTGCAGGGATAGCAGCAAAATACTCCTTTGTAAGTGTTTTCTGTGATGTGGTGCATGGCTGTTGGTGAGTATTTGCTTCAGGTTGGGGGGCTATCTGTAGGTGATGACTGGCCAGTCTCCCAAGGCCTATGAGAGTGGGGGATCATTTTTCAGGATATGTTGTAGATTGCTATTGATGCATTTTGGGGGGGGGGGGGAGTTAAGCTGGGAGCTGTGGGTGATGACCAGTGATGTTCTGTTATTTTCCTTGTTGAGCCTGTCTAGAAGAAGGTGATTTCTGAGTACTTGTCCTGGCTCTGTACATCTGTTTTCTCACTAGGTAGGTATTTAATTTTTAATAGAACTTAATAAAGATCTTGTAGGTGTTTGCCTCTGTAGGATTGGAGCAGATCTGGCTGTGTCTTAAGGCTTGGCCGTAGACAGTGGCTTGTGTAATGTATCCTGGATGGAAACTAAAGGCATGTAAGAAAGAATAGTGGTCAGTAGGTTTCCGTTATAGAGTGGTGTTTATGTGACCATCATTTATTTGTACTGTAGTGTCCAGGAAATGGGTCTCTTTGTGGACTGGTCCAGGCTAAGGTTGATAGAGTAGGGTGGAAATTGTAGAAGTCCCAGGGGAATTCTTCAAGAGTCTCCTTTCCATAGGATCCATATAATGAAGATGTCATCAAAGTAGCATAAGTAGAGGAGGAGTGCTTGGAAACAGGAGCTGAGGAAACATTGTTTTAGGTCAGCCATAAAAATATAGGCATTTTGTGGAGTCATGTGGGTACCCATAGCAGTACCACAAATTTGAAGACCTCAGTTGTACCCAAATTGGAAATAGTTGTGGATGAGGACAAAACCACATAGCTCTGCCACCAGGTGTGCCATGGCATCACTGGGGATACTCTGGGATTACATTTTCCTGAAGTCTAAAGAAAAGAAGGAACTCTGATTTCTTAGAGCCACACTGCCCAAAAAAAGTGCAGGTGAGACCAGTCTCTTCAGTGGCTTAAGAAAAGCCTGGTTAACATGGCTTTAATTCAAGTCATCTTTTTTTCCAGGGAAAAAGAGACATTTCTCTCTAAATTCCATTCTTCCCTTTGCTGGGGAAAATATGCTGTATTCAGTATTTCTCACCCTCAGGGCCTGCCTAGTTCATGCAGTGCTTTTATGCCACTTTTAAATTCTATTAAACATAGGGTAAAGCTCTGCCAATAAACTTTGCCCAAACATCAAGCTGCCCAGGGAACAGTCTCTGGATGATCTGACACTGTGAGCAAGGGTGTTAAGTGAGCCTATCAGTGATATGTAGTGAAGGAAAGGTTTTGGTCTCCAAAAATTTAACAGAAGTAAGTTGCAAAACAAGGAGCTGGAATTTTTTGAGTATCCAGAGGTCAGGGGTAGATATGCAGAACAGGGGTGGGGCTGAGGGGAAAGGTGAGGGTGAGGGCAGAGCAGGGATGGGAAGAGGCGGAGCCTGAGGCTGAGGGTGGTTGGTGAGAGGGTTAGGGCTTAAGTTATAGCATTCCAGGCAGCAGCCCCCTTTGGCTAATTTAGGGGGATCCCTGTCTAGATTGCTGGCTTTTGTGGATTGCAGTTTGTTCTTGTGATTTTCTAGGTGCCTAAAAGTTAGGTGTTGCAATACTCAGCCCCTGATTCACACCTTGAAATTTTAGTCCAGCTAAATCCTACCTTTCCACTAGCATGTGGCCGTGCACTATTGACATTTGTGCTGCAGAATACAATTTATAACAGATCCCCTCCCTTGAAGCCCATCCAAGTATTTGGGTTTGAAAGAAGGCTATAAGTGAGCACAGGCACAAAATATTGGAATTGAGCCCCTCAGTAAGATTTTGTGTATTTTAAGTGCTATCTATCCTGGGGCGAAACAGGCCACAACCCTTCCAGCACACACAAGTGAGAAATGTGTCTTTAATTTATACAACTAGTTGCTTCCAGCTGAACCAGACATTAAGAGCACTTGAGAAATCACAATGTAAATTGATTAATACAGACAAAGCAGAATGTATGTTATTTGGTATTGTCTTGTTAAATATAGAATACTTCAGCAGTGACACTATCAGTCTAACTAAATCACCATGTGAGTATAGAATTAATGTAGGGATCTGTCTATCTCCAGAGCATCCCATAATGGATTAAAGAAAGGCTGAAATGATCAGCAAATCTGAATCCTATGCTTGGAAGAGTGCATTCCTAATTATTTTACTCCGGTATCACCTCAAGAAAATGTTTTTTTTTAATTGATTTGAGTTATATTTACTTTTAATCTAACCCTAAGGGTATCCAAATATTTGAGAGAGTTTGTCTGTCTGTCTGTTCAATAACTCCTCCTAAATGGAAAGAGCTAGGACCACCGAATTCAGTATACAGCTTCTTCTTATCGTAACTTGAAGGTCAAGGTTTGGCTGTGCTAGAAAAATGGGATGTGCCTGGAATGGGACTGATTCTTGTTAAACCACACACAGAAAAGATGGATCATCAGGCAGGTAAATGGGCTGGCTGAGGGTGCCCCTCACCTCTGTCTGGGAGTGCCTCAGCCCCAATCCCCCCAATCCACAGGTGCCCTTTAGGTTAGGGAGTGAGGGGCTGAAGCTCCCTCCCATCCCCAGTTTGTATGGGAATGTTGCTGGCTGTTCCCCTTCATCAATGAGAGGAAAGTGCTCAGTATGCTTCATTTCTCTGCCTAGGGAGCGCAGAGGAGCAGACAAACCTGGATCTGCCCCAGCCAGAAGACATGCACCCCTCCCACAGCTGTGCCCATTGCATCTGCCACAGCAATGGACAGGCACTTCTCACTGGCCCCAAGCTGCTGCAGTGACAGAGGGCTGGGCTAATCCTCTCTCCCTAGGAAAGCCAGCATACTGAGCCCCTCATCTCCAGCCCCACCCCCGAACAATGGTTAAAGTGAAGCAAGTACATTTTAATTTTATTTTCCAAAATAAATTAATTGAATTGGACCCAAGCAATGCTGGGTAAATCTTCTAGTACTCCTATATTTGAAGGTTCACTAAACTCAGCAAAGCAATTCAACTGATTTCCACTCACTTTAGTATATTTTGGTAATATAATTTTCTTCTTTTTAGAGATGAGTAGTCAGGTAAGAGCAATCCCATGCTAAAAACTCTGTTTTAAGGGACGGTATTTACGTGAAGCTGATTTTTGTTGGTAGAGTTGGGTTTTTTGGTTTGTTTGCCTATAATTTTTGCTCCCTTTAGATGATAGGAAAATGCATAAAATAAATGTGTGAGAAATGACAATGATAGGATTGCACTGGTTACTTGTTATCAGCTCTTTTACTGTTATTATGGGATTCAGAATGAAAGTGCTAATTTTGCATAGACTTCACCCATTGAACTAAATTGTCACCCTTATTAGGCCCAGAGCACCCACAGAACTGCATCCCATGGCTACCCACAGCTGCAAATGGCAAAACAGAGCCAATGGGAGCCGTGAGGCTCTGTGGCCACAGCACCAGTAAGTAAACACACCAGAGTGGCCAGTTAATAGTTTTGTGGACCACCTTGAGAAACCCTGCTCTAAAGCCACCACATTGGTTATATGCACCAACAATGCTTGATTGATGGTGCTGTGGGGATGGTCGCAGCACGCTGGAGGCAGCCCCCCAACCTGCTCCTTCTGCTTTCCTTGGAGTGAGCCTGCAGGCCACAGGGGCAGAGGAGGCTATGACAGGCTGGGAGCAGCTCCCAGATCCTGCACCTCCCATGGTGAGCCTCCAGGCCATAGGCAGGCCCTGGAGCCTTGAACCCCATGGAAAGGCTGGAGGCCATACAGGGGAGGGGGGAAGCTGCAGACCGGGGCCAGTCCCTGGACTCTCATTCCCATTCCACAGGCTGCAGGATCCACCAGGGATGGCCCCTGGAACCTTCTGTCCCCCCAGCCCCCAAGATGGAGGTCAGGACTGGCCTTAGGAGTCTCACCCCCTCCTCCACCCACAGGCTGCAGTCCACAGCTGCTGCATGCTGAGGGCAGTCCCCAGAGCTTCCCTGCCTGGAAGACATGCAGGTAGTGGGGCAGCCAATGCAGGCTAAGGGCAACCCCGGGATCCTCAGCCTCACCCCCACCCCCTCCCGCAGGCTACTGCTAGGGGCTAGGGCTAGCTCTTGGAGCCTTGTCTCTCCTGCACATGCTACAGGCCACTGGCAAGGGAAGGTTTCTGGAGGCCAGGCCTGGCTCCTCCCCCCCCTCCCCAGACCAACTGTAGGGTGCGGGGCAGCTGCTGGGGCTTGCGCAGCCTCAGTCCCTTGGGAGGAATCACCAGTCAGGGGGTGCAACATTGGCCCGCCAGGAAGAACCGCTGCTAGAGCAGTGCCACCCTTGCCACCACAGGCTGTCTGGTAAGCCCCTCTTCACATCCCAGCTCCCTGCCCTGAGAACTTTACCTCCTATCCCCTGACCTGACTCCAGCACTCAACCCTGTGTCCTGAGCCCCGCCCCTGCTCTGACTCTGGCATCCCCACCCCCTACCCTGAGCACTCTCACACCCAACCCCCTGCTCTGATTCCTGCACCCTCGCCCACTGCCCAGAGACCTCCCCCATACCCAATCCCCTTCCCTGAACCCTCCACCACCTGCCCTCTTTTGGCACCCCCACCCTCTGTCCTGAGCTCCTATGCACCTCACAGCCCACTACTCTCACTCCTGCACTCCCCCCCGCCACCTGACCCCCCCCCCCCCCCCCGCCTGCCCTGAGCCCTGTCTATTAAATAAAGCATGTACATTTTCCTTTTAATTAACACCATTGTTGCAGTTCAGAACTCACGCAACACTGGGTACATCTGCTAGTGATAAATATAATAATAAATATATGCGCACAACACTGACTTTCCAAGAAAAAAGAAGATGAAGCAGGAGGGGGGAAGGAATAATGCACTCTGGCCCAAGATGTGGAGGCCAGCAAAATAACTGTGATGGTTTCTTCTGGCTTTAAAGTCTATAAGCAAATCTTCCTGGCCACTATCAAAGAAAAACCACCCAAACATAATCCTTTAGAATATTCTTTAAGATGTTTTAAGTTTCATAGGATATTTGATTTAAGGACCTGCTATGGCATAATGAAGGGTGTGGTTTATAAAATGAACAATAAATAGTTCCATTTTACATTTCTTTTCCCCGCAGACTGCACGGATATTAGCTTTACAGGACTAAAGAAAATGAAATGGTTGTCAGGGTGCCATATAAAAACAAACAATAAAAGGAATAGTTTGTGTAGCACAGAAGCTCAATCATCTGAGCCAAAAGGCTCACTTAGTTACATCTGATCTTTATATTGGCCCATAGTCCAAGGCTATGTCCACACTAGAGACCGTATTGATGCAGTTGTTCCACTGTTAGGGCTCTATGTAACCATTCTGTGCTGACGGGGGAAGAGTTCTCCCATGGCATAATTAAACCACTTCCAATGAGCAGCAGTAGCTGTGTTGGCAGGAGAGCAGTCCATACTGCTTTTTTCACACCCTTGACCAACAAAAGTGCTAGTGTACACATAACCTACATATCCCATTGTAACAATAATAAAATATTTACCCATCCATTCATAACATCAATCACTTTTTGGATGTGATACCTCACCAACCAAACTCATAGCAGATACATATTCCAAAATTAGTGTGACTTTATTTGACTGTTTGCCTTTATCCCAGCCCATTTCATAAACTGTGTCACTTTGTGTAACAAGCCACATTATTTAAATAATCAGCTCCCCAGAGGCGTTTTCTCTCCCCCAGGCCCCACCCCAGCCACCAGAGGCGTTTTCTCTCCCTCCAGCTCCTGCACACCACCCCACACCACCCCCGATGCCAGGGGCCTTTTTTCTCCCCCTCTGGCATTGTGGCCAAGGGCTGGGAGGGAGGAAAGGGTGTGGGGAAGGGGAAAGGATTTGGGGTAGAGGGGCTACTTACAGGTGTGCTGGCAGGCAAGATGGTGAAGCCTCAGCCCTGCTGGTGGTATGGCTGCTCTCCTTGGACACTGCAGGATAGTTCTCCCCCCGGCAGGCTCACTGCCCCCCAGCGGCCACTCTCATATCGCATCCTTCTGAACAGTAGCCCCTCCCTGTACATGTAATGGAAAACAGCCCCATTCCAGGCACATCCCATTTTCCTGGCACAACCAAATCTTTACCTTGCTTTAAGTTAGGAGAAGAGGAGCTGCACAACAAATTTGGTGGCTCTAGCTCTTACCGCTTAGTAGGAGTTCTCAAACAAACAGACTCGCAGACATACACACACACAGACAGACAAAGGCACGATAGATAGATAAGATTAGATGACACTAATACTGGTTCAGATGAAGATGTTTCTTTGTAGATTTTCTTGAGGCACTGACTATAAACCTTTCTCATAATGAAGAAATTACAGCATCTAGGCTGTTGTGATTTAAAGCTAAATTCACCTATAGAGAATTACAACGTTAATTCGGCTAGATTAGGGACGTGAAAGGCATTTTTGGTAGTTGCAAGAATTGAAAAACCAGAAAGCTTGCTTGTTCAAAGGTGGTGGGACATATTTTATGCATCTGTGGGTACACTTGACATGAAAGACGTCCTTATGTTTCAGTGCCATAGAATTTTTTGTCTCGTGTACCCATATAATTGAGTCAGTCACTCACTAGACAAGTCATATTTATACATTGATGTTTTGTGTGTATTTTACTTAGTACACTGATAAATGTTTTTTAACTAACCATATAAAATTGTAATGATTTCTAAACCATAAAACTAGAATTTTATACTGTTACTGAAATAGAGTATACACTTTGAATTCAGGTGAGTGCATGGGTGTAGCAGAATCAGTTTGAGCCTTGAAATATTTAGTATGGCATAGAAAGCTGGGAGCCTTATTCCTGTTTTGTGGCTTTTGAAATCCCCTCTTATCATCTTCCTTTCTGCTTTTCCGTGTAATACTAATATTCATAATGCAGCAAAATGGTCTGTATAAAAAATGCCTCACTGTCTCTCATTTCCAAAATAATGATAAATGACAGTCAGTAAAAATTATAGCCAAATGTGAATGTCTGCAGAACAGATGACAGTTGTGTAAGAGGTGTGTTTTCTTACTGCACTTTGATTGACGGCCAGGGTCAGGATGTGGAAAGCATTTGTTGGGCTCTGTCAGATCATAGTGAGCTGCTGACAGCTTACTCTACAGTTCACTTCCTTCTCACACTAGTGAGATTTATGCTGCAATTGGTGAAGGTGCTAATTAAACATTGTCTTGTCAGATAGTCATTGACATATTCCTGAAATAGTCCTACAATTTATGTTATTAAACATAACTTTTATTTTATAGGAGTCAGCTAGTGACTGGATGAAATTGTTACAAGGCTGCTGCTTTAATTGACATCATTCACAATACAGTACTGTGAAATAGTGAAACAAAGTTTATACAACACACACTGAGAATGTGACTGCTTGAATGCCAGTGTCATCTCAGCAGCAAATAGCATTTCTCAGGAGCAAATTCAAGATCATCTTCTTGTTGACCAGGAAAGGCAATATTAGAGCTGCTACTTGTACCTTTCTGTCTCTTCCACCATTGCTGGCATGTCCAACTAGTAACAATGGAAAGTCATGCTCTTCATTAGTATTTTAAATGGGATTATAAAGTGAAAGAAGAATGGGAGGAAAATACCTGCAATAAAATATTAAGAGTCTTTGATTTAATGCTTGCAGAACATATATATATTTATACCAGCACCAATGAGTCCAGGGGAAGTTCCTTAAACCCTAAACCTTTCCTCTTTCTTCCTAACACGAAAGAAGCTAAAGAATGAATGAAAGCCAGACTGAAAAAAGATGATGATTCAAACAACGATAGCCAGTTTTCATCACTCCCCCTCTTTATGTCTGGACACTTCTGTGAAGTGAATATACCTAATCCCTTTGGTAAAGTTCAGTCCTACTGCTAGTTCCTAAAATGGAAGATGGCCAAGATATAATTTGCCTTAAAAACAGGCTGTGGATGTTTGGCAGGCTAGATGGAGCTCTTTCCAGTTCAGAAGGAATGATTTCCTCCAGCTCGGAGCGGGACCTTTTAGTTCTGGCCTTTAAATAGCCCCCAATTTAGAGGAAGTGGAAGTAAGGAAGATCAGAGCCTTTCAAAAAACCCATGGTATGGTTTTAGTCTTGTCCATTGTCCAGGGCTGTAGATAAAATTATTGGATAGAGTGTTTCTAATAATAAAATATGAAACCCATTAGCAAAAATGGCTTTGGGAAGTTGTCCCACTTTTACGAGATTAAGTGATAACATTTTCCTGCGTCCCCATAAGAAGGATGGATGTTCCCAAAGCTCAAGTTAGATAATTATTATGGTTTTCTTTCTCCAAACCATGAAATTTGATATATTTTCACATGTAATAGCTGAAAGTAAATTGTAGTTTGTATTCTATTCAACTATGTTTCAGTTAAAGCAAAATCAGTCAAACCAAATCCTGCTTTTTCACTGAAGTCCTTGGGAATTTTGCCATTCACTTAAATGGGAACAGAATCCGGCCCAATATTGTGTATAGTTCACATCAAATCCCACAGTCTTTATTCCAGTAAAACACCCTTGCAGGACCTGACCCTCTCTCTGCTCATGTAGTCTAGTCAGTAGTATCAATCTTTCAAAACTTTTTTACAAATCAATGCAAATGCTTTGTAAACAAAAGGATGGCATGTAAACTAATATTTTTCATTTAAGCAGGAAGCCAAATATCTTATGTGAGTTGTGAGCATCGTAAATTATCCATCTTTGGCAGAGGGCATGGCTAAGCACAGATGGACACAGAGCAGACTTCTGAACAGGAAATTTCAGAGGAAATCTTTCCAGGAAGCGCTTTTTTAAATTAAACTTTTATTGCTAATGACTTTGTCCATAATGATTTTCCTCAGAAAATGTCTATGTATCATCAGCAATTCAACTAGCATGACAAGCAAACCAAGTACAGAAATTGTTTATTATTGTAACCATATTGAGATCTGACCAGAAAAGGTGTTTGGGCTGATTCTCTACAGACTTTTTATTAGCTGTTTCCTTCCCTGTAGACCTCAGTCTACCACATGTTAAGCTGTTTTTCTTTTGGTTACTTGAACTGGCCCCAAAGCCTGCAATTTGATGCTGTCCTAACTGCCCCCCACCGGCTGTGTGTCAGAAGGGCATTCCTTGGCCATGTGCCTCCCTCCCTGACACATGTTTGCCAAACTGTCACTTAACCTTTCAGGCCATTAATTTGTTAGCAGACTTTCAACAGACCTCATAGGGGCAGAACATTTCCACCAGGTTGATGGTTCCAATGTGGATTCTATTTAGGAGAGCCCATATGCCTCAAACTGACTAAATCTCAGGGGCTTCCTCTGATATTTCAGGCAGTTAACAAGTGAGAACTTTTAGACTAGCCTTGTCCAAATCAAACTATAACAGTCAAGCTAGCGTGTTTGTGCCTGGCCATTATATCCTGTTGCTGTTTGGACAAAACAGGGGAATTATATTCTCCAAACCAGTCCTGGATATCATTTGTATTTAACACAATGAAGAATGCAGTTTGAATTGTTCAGCTAGCATTTCATGTTTAGGATGCATTTCAACTGTCAAATAAATAAAGCCAGCTACAAAGGATATCTAAACTGTATGAAAATAGACAGCCAGCAAGATCCTCGCTACTACAGAGAATAAAGCAAAAATGGTAAAATCATTAGGTAAATGTACAGCTTTGCCTCGGGAGTACTTTTAACATTCGATACTCAAAACTTTCATTGATCGGTTCTGTTCCTGTGTTCTGTATTCAGTACAGTATGGTACAATTCCACATGAGCTAAATATGGTATGTTGTTACTGCTACTTTAATCCACTAAAAGAGTAGGCTAAATAACAGATAATGCCCTGAGGGTTTTTGCTCTAAACTGGCAGGACATGATGCTGGCTATTGAACAATATTCTACTGAAATGTTAATGGTTCCTAATCTCAGTTGGTTCAGTCTGAGATGGAATGCCAGCTATTTTTTAGACCTTTGCATTCCAGAAAATGAACCAAACTTTCTTCTGCAAGGAAGAGAGCAGGGGCCTGAGATGAATCCCTGCTGAGCATGTATAGAACTTGACAGAACCAGGCTCCTAATGGGGACCTGATCTAATTGTTACAGCAGCCTCATTAACAGAGGAATTTCCAACCAGGAACTTTCCACTTTATTCCTAATTCATTTACATGAGAGAGGGGATGGTTTAAAAAAATCATGAAAGAACAAAAATTTAACTAACAAAACACATATTGGAATTTCCTTGTAGAAGAAAATTTGGCCCCAGTTCTGTCTTTCTGTGGCTTACAGGCTTTATTCTTTTATGTACTAATGACTAAGTTAGAACATAAGAATGGGCATACTAGTTCAGTCCAAAGGTCCATTTATCCTGTCTTCCGATAGTGGCCAATACCAGAGGCCCCAAAGGGAGTGAACAGAACAGGTAATCATCCCTTTCCTGTCACCCCTTTCCAGACAGAGGCTAGGGACACCATTCCTACCCATCCTGGCTAATAAGTATTGATGGACCTAACCTCTGTGAATTTATCTAGTTCTTTCTTGAACCTGTTAAAGTTAAATGGCCATGTATGGAAAAACCCCATACTGTAGACATAACCTAAGGGGAGAAGCAAAGAAAAGTAGATGAAATCTGGGGAGGTGTGTGAGGGAAAGAAGATTTGATAAGCAGTCCTAAAGGAGAATGGAGGGGGAAAGAGAGAGAGAGGGTGTGTGTGTGTGTGTGTGTGTGTGTGTGTGTGTGTGCGCGCGCGCGCACGCGCATACACATGGAAGTACATACTGTTCCATGTAGAAGATTATTTATTTCTACCTGAAAAAGCTCAAAAGTCATCAGTATACAGGTATGATGTGCCTCACATAGTAAAGATGTCTCTGATTTTGGGATAATATATCTGAGTTCTAGCACATTTTTTTAAGATACTGCTTCAAAGCAGAACCTCTTTTGTAAAAGGTTGATGATCACTAGTCTTAAAAAAAAACTCAATATAACTTCCCAGTATTAAAGGCCATTCTTCCTTCTCCACCAAACTACTGCTATACCAGAAGGGTGGTTCAGATATAACAAAAAAAATGTCCATGGTCATTATGCTTTACTGTCAGCCAAAGCCAGTTCTTACATAGCTGTGGAATAGAATATTTCACTGAGGTCTGAGGCAGGGTTGGGGGATACTCTGTTTTAACTATGAAAGATATCCTCTAAAAAGTAAGTATGGTACTGATATGACTGTAACCTAGCCTGGCCATATTCTCAGTTTTTGCAACTGCTTCCTGCCCCTTTTGACAGTCAGCAGAAAGTGTGACCTTGAAAAGAGGCCTGAAGGTTATGTGGCAACTTTAAATCTGCTGAAACATAATAACTCTTTATAACACAGATCCAATAAAGTCAGCATCAAGGGGAAGGTAGAGGGGTTGGCCTTGGTTCAAACACTGAAACTATTGTGGAGAAGTGTAATGATTTTTTTATTACAGCATCTATATATTTCCTTTTTTCTCTGTCAAGAAGGAAACACGGGACAGAAGTAGACTGCACCCCTCTGCTTCAGGCAGAGTAGGAGAAAGTGCTGAAGCATTCTGCCTCTTGAAGAAATTTATGTTCATTATCGTTTAACATTTATAATACAGGAGTACCTAGAAGCTAGATTGGGGACTTATCGTGCTAGATTTTATTATAAAGGCTAATGAAAAGGAGAAAAATAAAGAGGAGGAAGCCTTTGATGTTCACAACATTAAGAATATTTTGAACAGTTGTCAACAGTTTCAGTCACATGCCTGATAGCATACTGAGCAATAGTCCTGTATGAAAACTTTCTCCTCCCAGGTTTTGAAACAAGTACTCTCTCATACTGTGGTTCAAGGACTCTGAGGGTATGTCTACATTACCCCACTAGTTCAAACTAGCAGGGTAATGTAGGCATACCGCACTTGCAAATGAAGCCCGGGATTTGAATTTCCCAGGCTTCATTTGCCTAAGCGGGGCGCCGCCATTTTTAAAACCCCGCTCGTTCGAACCCCGTGCAGCACGGCTACACGGGGCACGAACTAGGTAGTTCGAACTAGGCTTCCTAGTTCGAACTACCATTACTCCTCATTTCACGAGGAGTAAGATTTTTTTAAAAAAAGAGAGAGAGCGAGACAAACTGGTACACTGAAAATGTTTGATAACTGGGGGTCCCATTTAAAAAAATGTTATCAGTGTCTATAGGCTACTGGAAAAACAAACTGAACAAATGGCAATCCTTTACTGTAGGTCGCTGACCCCCAAACGAGCAGTCCTGAAACCCACACTGTTTGGTTAAAGACTGAACAAGCAGGTGGCAACCCTGCTGCACAGGGGGAAACAAAATTCTTGCTTAAATCTCAATTCCAGATTTAAAAGCTACACACACAGATGCCTTATCAGGACTTAGTAGCTCGTGTGTAATTAGAAAGTCCTGCACTATGTGAAAGAAATGAAACTTCAGAGAAAAACACTAATCATTCACTTGGGTTTTGATATTTGCACATCTGACATTTTTTCTGTTATTACTTAGCCTAATATCCCACAACACAAGCTGTGAAAAACATCAGCAAAATCCACTGGTATAGGTTTCTATCCAATTACATGACTGCATCAGGCAATCCTTATTTTCACCACAATATAATTTGAGACTATTATGTTTCTTACCAACTGGCTTAAGACCTGTATTTGAAAAGCATTCAAAAATCAGAGAAATGCTCATTTTTGTTTTTCTGTGTCATGAGAAATGATCAGCCCTACTAAGAAAATCAACATTTTCAAGTTAAATCAATAGACAGCTATTTCAAGCTTTTTATTCATGATCAAGGAAAATTGTTACAGACCTTAAGATCCAAATTAAACTCTTTTAACACACACATTGAATTTTGCTGTTTTATATATTTTCAGATGTAGAGTTAGATGATGTCATACACATTACCCATTATTGTTACTAATCATTGTTCTCTGATATATGCAATATATTAGTGATAATTTACATCAGTGTTTACCTTCAGAAAACTTTAATAAATGCCAAACTTGGGAAAAGAACATAGAAAGTGCTTATGAAAAAATATAGACTCATAGACTTTAAGGTCAGAAGGGACCATTATGATCATCTAGTCTGACCCCCTGCACAGTGCAGGCCACAAAATCTCACCCACCCCTCCTAGAATAATCCTCTCACCTATATCTCAGATATTGAAGCCTTCAAATACTTTGAAGACCCCAAGATGCAGAGAATCCTCTAGCTGTGATCTGAACCCCATGCTACCGAGGAAGGCGAAAAACCTCCAGGGCCTCTGCCAATCTACCCTGGAGGAAAATTCCTTCCCGACCTCAATATGGCGATCAGCTAAACCCTGAACATGTGGGCAAGACTCATCAGCCAGACACCCAGAAAGTTCTCTATAGTAGCTCCTATCATCTCTCCATTGCCCTATTTCCCACTGATAATGAATGGTCAATTAGTTACCAAGATCCTGTTATCTCATCAAACCATCCCCTTCATAAACCCATCTAGTTTAATCTTGAAACCAGATAGATCTTTTGCCCCCACTACTTCCCTTGGAAGGCCATTCCAGAACTTCACTCCTCTAATGGTTAGAAACCTTTGTCTAATCTCAAGTCTAAACTTCCTACTAGCCAGCTTATATCCATTTGTTCTTGTGTCCACATTGGTATTAAACTTAAATAATTCCTCTCCCTCCCTGGTATTTATCCCTCTAATATATTTAAAAAGTGCAATCATGTCCCCCCTCAGCCTTCTTTTGGTTAAAGTAAACAAGCCAAGCTCCTTGAGTCTCCTTTCATAAGACAGGTTTTCCATTCCTCGGATCATCCTAGTGGCCCTTCTTTGTACCTGTTCCAGTTTGAATTCATCCTTCTTAAACATGGGAGACCAGAATTGCACACAGTATTCCAAATGGGGGTCTCACCAATGCCTTGTATAATGGCACTAACACCTCCTTATCCCTACTGGAAATACCTCACCTAATACATCCCAAGATCGTATTAGCCTTTTTCACTGCCATGTCACAATGGCGGCTCATAGTCATTCTATAATCAACCAGGACTCCGAGGTCCTTCTCCTCCTCCGTTACTTCCAACGGATGTGTCCCCAGCTTATAACTAAAATTCTTGTTATTAATCCCTAAATGCATAACCTTACACTTCTCACTATTAAATTTCATCCTATTGCTATCACTCCAATTTACAAGATCATCCAGATCTTCCTGTATGATATCCCGATCCTTTTCTGAATTGGCAATAGCTCCCAACTTTGTGTCATCTGCAAATTTTATTAGGACACTTCCACTTTTGGTGCCAAGATCAGCAATAAAAAGATTAAATAAAATTGGCCCCAAAACTGATCCCTGAGGAACTCCGCTAGTAACCTTCCTCCAACCTGACAGTTCACCTTTCAGTATGACCCGCTGTAGTCTCCCCTTTAACCAGTTGCTTATCCACCTCTCAACTTTCATATTAATCCCTATCTTTTCCAATTTAACCAATAATTCCCCATGTGGTACTGTATCAAATGCCTTACTAAAGTCGAGGTAGATTAGATCCACTGCATTTCCTTTATCTAAAAAATCTGTTTTTTGTTTTTTTCCTATTTATATGGCTATAAAACCTTTTACTATTGGTTTTAATTCCCTTTGCAAGGTCCAACTCTACCTGACTTTTAGCCTGTCTCACTTTATCCCTACATGCTCTAACCTCAATAAGGTAGCATTCTTTACTGATCCCTCCCATTTTCCACTCCTTATATGCTTTCTGCTTTTTCTTAATCACCTCTCTGAGATGCTTGCTCATCCAGCTTGGTCTAACACACCTGCCTATAAATTTTTTCCCTTTTCTAGGGATACAGGCTTCGGACAGCTTCTGCAACTTTAACTTAAAATAATTCCAGGCCTCCTCCATTTTAAGATCCATAATTTCTTTAGTCCAATCAACTTCCCTAACGAATTTCCTTAATTTACTAAAGTTAGCCCTTTTTAAATAAAAAACCCTAGTCTCAGATGTTTTTTTGTTTATCCTTCCATTTAATTTAAACTGAATTAGCTCATGATCACTCGAGCCAAGGTTGTCTCCTACAACCATTTCATCTATGAGGTCCTCGCTACTCACCAAAACCAAATCTAAAATAGCATCCCCCCTTGTTGGTTCAGCAACTACTTGATGAAGGAATTCATCAGCTATCACATCTAGGAAAATCTGAGCCCTATTACTATTACTAGCACTTGTTCTCCAGTCTATATCTGGAAAGTTGAAATCTCCCATGATTACACAGTTTCCATGAGTATTTACTTCATTAAAAACATTAAAGAGGTCTCTATCCATATCCAAATTGGATCCTGGTGGTCTATAACACTCGCCAAGCACTATCCCAGGGGAGGATCTGATAGTTTTCTTCCCCAATGTGATTTTTGCCCAAACGGACTCTGTCTTCTCCATTCCATCACTTTTTATTTCTTTATAATCTCCTCATCTTTGATATACAATGCGACTCCACCACCTTTACCCTTATTTCTGTCTTTCCTAAACAGCACATACCCTTCAATACCTGTACTCCAGTCATGCCTAGTATTCCACCATGTTTCTGTTATTCCTATAATATCTGGTTTCACTTCCTGGACCAATAGCTCTAGTTCCTCCTTTTTGTTACCTAAGCTCCTCGCATTGGTGTACAAACATCTTAATTTTTGCTGTTTGGCCTCACTCACATTCTTTACCCAATTTGGCACAGATGTTATACCTCCAATATGACCTATTAGACTAGTATCCACCCCACCCTTCCTCATGTTCATTCTCCTACCCCCAGCTATATCCTTTCTTACTTCGTTTTCCTCCTTCTCAGTGTTAAAATCTGGCGTAGAGATTACCTTGGCATCTCCCAACCATCTCCCCCAAATTCCTAGTTTAAAGCTCTCTTAATAAGTTGAGCCAGCCTCCATTCTAGAAGTCTATTTCCCTCCCTACTTAGGTGAAGTCCATCCCTAGAGAACAGTCCTCTGTCCATAAATGCCTCCCAGTGACCATACATCCCAAAGCCCTCCTTATTGCACCACTGCCTAAGCCATCTATTGATCATCATAATCCTGTCACATCTTTGTTGCCCTTCTCTAGGAACAGGCAGAATTCCACTAAAGACCACCTGAGCCTCAATTTCCTTGAGCATCCTCCCCAGCCTAGCATAGTCTCCCTTAATTCATTCCAGCAAGAATCTAGCCGTATCATTTGTTCCTACATGAAGGATGATCAATGGATTCCTTCCTGCTCCCTTAATAATTCACTTCAACCTCAGTTCCACATCTCGTATCTTAGCACCTGGCAGACAGCACACCCTTCTATTCTCTGGATCAGCTCTGGTTACAGGCCTATCTGTTCTTCTCAATAAGGAGTCCCCAATCACATAGACCTGCCTTTTCCTAGTGACAGTGAAATTCTCTGGTCTATCTCTAGCTTCCTCTGGCTGCAAGTCCTTACCATTCCTATTTTCCCTTGTAATCCTAATGCTCATTATTGGTGTTGTCTCCATTATATCTTCCCCTTTATCTTTGGGACTAGCCACTCTTCTCTTCTTCCTTACCCTTCCATCTTCATTATCTACCTGCTGTACCCCTTCTTCATTTTCCAATTCCACATACCTGTTCTTGAGCTCTATTTTTCCTTCACTGACCCATCTTTTCCTCTGCCTGGTCCTCTGAGTCACATGCTTCCACTGTCCATTTTCTTCACCCAGCAGTCCTCCCTCTGAGGCCCTTGATCCTGCTTCCATCTGCATATCTAAGCTTTCCCCTTTGGCCACGTCATGCCTTTGCCCCATCATCTGCTCAAACCCCCTTCTAAACTCGACCAGAGTTTCCACCTGCATCTCCAGTCCTCGGATCTTTTCTTCCATCAGCTCTATCAGGCGGCACTTCATGCAAACAAAACTCCTTTCAGGTACCCCCTCCAGAATCACGTACATACCGCAGCTACCACATCCAATTATCCTCCTTGTGTTCTCTACTACTTGGGCCATGGCCACTACTGCCTCTGTGTTTTATCTACTTTCTCACCAAAATCGTATTAGTCCGGTGAACACAAAAACAAACCAAAACACCCTCCCTCCACAGCAAAAACAAACCCCAAACAAGTCCCACAATCCAAACAGCTCTGTTTGCTTGGCTCCTGTGCCGCTGCAGCTATCTGTGGATAGCATTCATAAGATGAACATACAATATAGTAGATATTCATACACTAGTGGGCCAGTTTGTAAACTAATTACTCCCATGGGGGAACTACCAATGTCAATGGGACCTGTGAGAATTACTAACCAGTCAATAAAGGGGAAAAGATACACAGTCTGGCCCTGCATTTTGTTTTAGCTTTACATTAATTTAGTCAGTATGTCAGGTGATACTTTCCTTTTGAAAGGATGACTAGCAATAAAACCAAAGGTTAGCTATTCAGTCAACAGCATGCAATGTATTTTATAATATAAACATGAGACAAAACTCTGCATATGGCACAAAAGTCCATTTCAAACAATAGTTTTAAAAGGCCATAAGCATTATGACCCTGCAGCTGTTTACAGCATAAAATTGTATGTTACATTTGTTGTATTTTAATTGTTTTCAGGGATGTGTATGTGTGGGGGAGGGGGGAAGAGGAGTTCACCTGCTTTTTTATTTCACCCACTTGATGGAATTTTATGAGTAGGCCCTATGAAATTCACAGTCCATTTTGTTCTATTTCACAACCATATGATTTTAAAAATTATAAATGTAAATTTGAAATTTCACAGTATTGCAATTGTAGGGGTCCTGGCCAAAGAAGGAGCGGTGGAAGGTTCAGAAGGTTATTATGGAGGGGTTGCGGTATCGCTACCCTCATTTCTTCATGCTGGTGGCCATGCTGCCATCAGAGCTGGATGGCCAGAGAACAGCAGCTGGTGAACAGGAGTCCAGCGCTTACGGTAGAATCACCATCACCAGCAGCACAAGAAGTAAGGATGTTACTGTATGGTTTTGCCACCCTTACTTCTGCACTGCTGCTTTCAGAACTTGGCCCTTGATCAGCAGCTGCCACTCTCTGGCCACTCAGCTCTGAAGGCAGCAGTGTAAGGGTTAGGGTGGCATGGTATGGTATCATCACCCTTATATCTGCCAGCTGCTTGGTGGGGTGCTGCCTTCAGAGCTGGGTGCCCAGCCAATAGCCACTGCTCTCCAGCCACCCAGCTCTGAAGGCAATGTAGCGGTAAGGGTGTTAATTACCTTGTGACCCAAGCTCCTTTTTTGGTCACAACTCCCAGTTTGAGAAATACTTGTCTCCTTCTTGAAATCTGTATAATATAGAGCTGTGGTGTCCAGTACACTAGCCACTAGCCACATGTGGCTATTTGAACAGTTGAGTGTAGCTAGTTGGCTTGAACAATGTGGCTATTTGGCCAGTTGAGTGTGGCTAGTTCACTGTAATGGCTACTGTTTCAAAGTGGTTGGACACCACAGGGCTCCAGAGTAAAAGCACACAAAAGACCAGATTTTACAGAGGGGTGATCAGCTTTCATGGTCTGTGACACATTTTGCATGGCCATGAATTTGGCAGGGAACTCTTAGAAAAAGGATTTTCACAAACTTCTCTACCTGTGACCTGCTTACTTCATGGGACTAG
Source organism: Pelodiscus sinensis (assembly GCF_049634645.1). NCBI lineage: Eukaryota > Metazoa > Chordata > Testudines > Trionychidae > Pelodiscus > Pelodiscus sinensis. The sequence goes on from NC_134723.1 coordinate 17,940,439, forward strand.
GGATCAGTTGATCTCTGTTCAGTTGTATAAATAAGCCTTTCTACGCTGGCTGTACTTTAGGATTTCTGATGCGGTGGAAAGGATTTGGGAGCAAATAGGAAGCTACTATCTCTCTTGTCTAACATAGCTGGTTCTTAGTTCTCATCTACACCTCTTCCCTCCTCACAGTCCCTACAGGCTCCAACCTCCCTCCCCCCCTGCCCCCATGCGAAGGTTGCTAAAAGATCATGAGAGGTTAGTTTTGTGAAGAGGAATAAAAAACACATTGTTTCAAGATTGGTGGTTTCCTGAGTCAGGCTGACAAGCAGTTCACCTGCCACTAATGGGGAGCGTATTTCATTCTAGATGAGACTAGGGTTTGGGGGTTGGCTGTTGTTTTTTTACAGCGTTCCCAAATGGAAATACATTTTTCCAACATATCTTCCTATTTATGAGTCTTTAATACACAGCTGTTTTTATCAGGCCTTTCAGCCATTCTTTACAGAAATCTGTAGGGATTCTTGAGGCCCAAATTCTGTTTTTAGATATACATGTGCTCCATTATCAGACCTATTGTATCCCTCAAAAAACATAATCAGAAGGCATACTTAAAGCATTTGAAACTGTTTCCTGTGGCTCACAGTTTTTGCCAGTAGCAGGCAATTCCATTGGCCATTTATTTGCATGTGCATATAGAGATATAATACAGCCAGCAGAAGAGCTTTAAAATGGTGTAATTCTACACTCTTTTGTAGCTTAATTAAAAAATAAAATAATCTGTTCTTCTAATCCACATATTGTTAATATTGCTATATGGATCTTTCCTCTAAGTGTTGCACTCAGTTCACGTGCTTGTAAATAATTACACAAGATATGACATATCTACTTTTACTGAACTACAGCCTTCTCCTCCCAACATGAGAACATTGTTCCACTTTTGGCAGTTTTGTAAAATCATCACAGAAACCATATTATTTAAGCTTCTTCTGTACTAGCCACTTAGCAAACACTATTCTTGGAATCATGCTAATATATCTAGAATAATACTAGTGCATAGTCTTATTAGTTCCAGTTTCATTAGACACCAGAGAAGGGGGAAAGGAAAACCATGTTTGCCAAATGGAAAAGGACAAAAAGGATAGGCTTTTTTTTAAAGTATTGATGACAATCAAAAAGCAGCATGTGGTAAACATCACATAACAATGGCAAATTGCAGTAAGCAACCAGACAGCCCTTAGGGCTACTCAGGCAAAACTTCAATAGGCTCAGAGTGGACTGCAGGGTTGGGTAAGAGATTAGAGCAGAACTGTTTAAAATTTCTACTTTCCTGAAATGGACATAGTACATTATACATTTGAATTCAGGAGTGCAGGACTAATTAGTTAATGCCAGCAATGTGCATAGAACTATTTAGCATCCACCAAATGTTACTGGAAATTATTAAGTGTTAATGATTTTTATAAATAAAATACAGAAAACAATTAATTTGCAAGTATTATATAGCTGATCTGTGTGTTTTATCTGAACTTCCTGCATGTTATGACTAACTAATCTCTTTTAATGCTCTCTCTTCTCCTGGAATGTATAAGAGATTCAGTGAACATCCCAGAACAATCAAGTGTTAATTCCTATAGTTCAGGCACACAGTAGAATAGCAATGCTAATGGACTGGTTCATTAAAATTACACCAACTAAGGATGCTGTTCATTAATATTTGATTGCAAACTTACTACATTCAATATATACTACATTTACTATATCCTATTTCTTGGCACGCCTGAGCCCATAACTAGGCTAGTGGTGCATGGGCAGTGCTATATTGATGTGTTATGGTTGTTTGAAACAAAATTTAACAAATTTTAACTCCTGCCATTCTTGTTCTTTTTTCCACATGACTTCTTCACCCCAGAGACTTAGTACATCTTGAAGATCAATTTGCAGACACATGTCAGCAGGTCTTCTTGATGCAGTTATGGTATTTCCTCATGTAGCTGTGTTGATTGGCATGTGTCTGTTGAAGGAGAAGTATCCTATTTCAAGGAAAATATATGTCAGGTGCACATGTTGGAAATAGGGCACTTATACGCTGCAGAATTAACAACCTTAGATAATTTGATTTAGTTCAATTTATCGACTGGTGCAAACAAGCAACAAGAATGTTGCGTTGAGATGATTGAATGTGATGGGGTCTTTTTTTTAAAGCAGTGAAAAATACCAAAGGCATGTCCAAAGAATTAATATGCAGCTTATAAACATGCTGCAGGGAAAATTCTAAAAGGAAGCAAACAAGAACCAAAATAAATGTATCCATAAAGTTTCATGGAGCAAAAAGAATCTGCTGATGTAAACTTAGTGATTGAAATGGGCCACATGAAACTAAGCTTTATTTTCAGTGGCACCTGGGAATGGTGAGATGGAAGTAATTCCCCTTAATGAAGATACTGTTGTGTGTCTGAGGCTTTCGACAACAGCAATCTCTGCTGACTGGAAAAAGCTTGTATTAAGTTACAGTTCAGCTCTGCTGGATGAGAAACTGTATGTTTTAAAGTAAAACCTTAGCTTGCATTATCTGTTTAATGTGTTGCATGCCATTTAGGGCATAAACATTTCCAGTTCATTTTAATTTCATATCATAGGAGAATAATAAAGACAGCACAGTTATTGGTCACAGCTGTGTGAATGTGCTCAGTGTAACCTGAAGAATTATGTTGTCAAATATACGGAGCCAGTTATTATTGTTTTCCCTTATAATCTTGCCAACAGTTAATTATAGGGCTTTATTAAAAATATTCATGCAATTAAAATCTTTCTATATATTTGAAAGCCTTTTTAGTAACAGAGACAAAAGAAGAATAACAAATTTGTATTCAAAGGCTGCCAGTTTTTGTAACAAGATAATGTTATTGTCAAATTTTAAAACTAATAAATTGTTCTTATCTTACATATTTTAAATGTAGCAAGTTTGTAATATGCTGCGGTTTTGAACAGCTTAATACAGCTTAATTTTTCCAGAATATGTTTCTGGAAAATAACAGTTTGTAATCTGTGTACAGCTAAATTTGGCTAAAAAGATTAATGTCACAATTTTGGGATAAAAGTCTGTGCTGGGGTACTAAAAATGTTTTGTCACATACAATAAACATGGCACAAGGAAAGCAAATAACTAATTTACATCCCTTTTCAATTGGTTGTGTGCAAATGTATCTACTATTGAAAATTAGACAATATCATTTTTTCTTTGTGTTACTCCCAATTAATCTTAGGAACTCTGAACAAGATATTTAAAAAATTCTCTTTATTAAAATAATTAACTATATTTGTGCTCCTAATCATGTAGCGCCTGATTCTGTACCATTAAAGTCAATGGGCCAAATCCTTAACTGGAGTTAACTGACAGCTCCAGTGTGATGTTAATTTAAATCACCTGATGATCTGGTCCCATGGGTTCAAACTTGATGACCTTATATTTTATCGATGAAATCTTTCTTGTTGGCAGCTTTGAAGCCCAATGTATATGTAAGTCTGATGGTAAGGCTAATATGACTGTTAGTGTAGTTTTATCACAGTATTGCAATGGCAAAGAATAGACACCAAGGGAAATGTAATTTTTTTCATAGCCTCCAGAAGTGGATGAAATAATCTGGGCAAAAGCATACTCAACAACAACCACAAAAATGTCTCTTCTTGAAGATTTGTTCAGTAATAAATAACTGGTTCAGTCCACTACACTGATCAAAAGAAATGCTTTAATCAATCCCAGGCAACATGTCATGCCATTGTGTAATCACTGGCGCAAATAATCAAAAATACAAAACAAAAATATCTGTTTAATACAGTCCAGATTAGGAATGTCTTTTAGAAAAGTGCTTTTCACACAGGTGCATTCTATTTTAAGAAAATAGACAGGATTAAAATCTATAGGCTGGATAGGCGTCTAATATTGACATATGGTTGTCAAAGTAAAAACCATTAGATTGAAACTGACCGAGTACAATTACTGGAAATAAAGCAGGCAAAGCGCTTTACTTTCACTCCATGTATGTTTAGATTTTTTTTAACGTACAAATTACTTTAAAATCATTCTTTCATGTTTTCACCTGCTTCAAGGCAAATCCATTTTCAACCTCTTGGTCATGAGGCCTCTAAATTTCTTTCCTGTGATTAGAAAATGAATCGTCATTACCAAACCTCTTCTGCCTATCAAAGAAAAATGTTTCAAGCCCAGTTGTGCTCAGGATTTAATCTGCATACTAACGTACTGCTAGGATTTTTCTTTCTGACTCTGTAAGGAGAAAGAATGCAAGGGAAAATTGAAAGGCCAAATGTTTTCATTGTTTGATATGAGAAATGGTGCGAGTTAAAAAGACCAAAGCAAGGAAGCAAGGCTGGAAAACTCAGTAATAAGCAGGGAAATACAAAGATAGCATCCTTCTCCTAGCATATTCTGTGAGAATGGTCTACTGAAATCAACTGTGGTTCAAAAAGAGGTAAGAACAGCACACACATTAAATAAACCACTGCCAAATGTCTCTGTGTTAGTAGCTCTGTTCCCACACTGCTGCGTCAGTTTGCTGACAGTCAGTGGAACACAGGACAAGGTGCTAAAGGCCAAGGCCAAGACTTGCAAAAATAGGAGCCTAAAGTTAGACACCTAAATACATATTGTTACAGAATGAATTAAGCCTAGTTGTTTTAGATAGAGAAGTCATTATAATCAGGCAGCTGAAACACTAGGGCTGTGTCTAGACTGGCAAGTTTTTCCGGAAAATCAGCAGCTTTTCCGGAAAAACTTGCCAGCTGTCTACACTGGCCACTTGAATTTCCAGAAAAGCACTGATGATCTCATGTAAAATCATCAGTGCATTTCCGGAAAAACTATGCTGCTCCCGTTCGGACATAAGTCTTTTTCCGAAAGACTTTTGCGCAAAAGGGCCAGCGTAGACAGCACAGTACTGTTTTCCGCAAAAAAGCCCCGATCGCGAAAATGGCGATCGGGGCTTTTTTGCGGAAAACTGCGTCTAGATTGGCCACGGACGCTTTTCTGCAAAAAGTGCTTTTGTGGAAAAGCGACCTGCCAATCTAGACGCGCTTTTCTGAAAATGCTTTTAACGGAAAACTTTTCCGTTAAAAACATTTTCGGAAATTCATTCCAGTGTAGACATAGCCTAGCTGTAGCACTCAAATACAGGGACATGGAAAAGATTTATAGAAGCTGAATCGTGTGGTCCATGAGGTTTCCAATGCAGAGACTAGAATTTTGATTTACGGAACCATTTTGGACTGTATGTGTGCATGTGGGAGAGAAAAAGAACACAAAGTGAAGCCCCACAGAGGCAGCTTGAGAAGGACAAGCAGACTAAGAAAAGGCTGGTAATGTGACCCTGAGAGAGACCCAAGAGAGAAAGCTTTTTGGATACTGATTTCTGGCTGAAAGAGGCTTGGAACAGTGTGCAAAGAAACTGTCTCCTGCTGCTTGCTTCATATGGTGTTCAGGGAAACAGGTCTTTTTGCACATAAATAAACCAAACTGCATCATAGAAATTCTTAACACTAAATTCTCCTCCTAACTGGAAAAATCAACACGACCCCCTATTTTGGCTAGCTTCTCTGGTCAGTGCATTTGATATGGACTCATAAGACCAGCTGTAGATGTTCATTTTTTAAAATCCTAGCTCAGTCCCACATACACAAATAGGCCAAGACTAATATGATCAAATGGGTCAATTCTAATGAAACAAATGTAGCTGAGTGTGGTGAAGTGTAGAGCACGGGTATCTGGCCATTTGATTCCTTGGAGAGACTTGTACAAAGGAGGATTTCACTGCAGTGGCAGAAAGAGACATCACTTGTTCACAGTTCTGGAAAAAACATCTAGCTGGTGGCGAGGACATGAGAAGAAGTCTCAGTCTCACAACTCCTAGAGTGCCTAGCTTTATTGGTCAGAAGCAAAAGGTTTCTGGGCTTATTGCAGGGCCTGAGCTAGCATACAACCAGTGCTTAATCTGGGGCATCTCTCCACGCAAAGAGTATGGCAAAGAAAAATAGCTGTGGGTATGTCTACACTACCCCGCTAGTACGAACTAGCGGGGTAATGTATGCATACCGAACGTGCAAATGAAGACCGGGATTTGAATTTCCCGGGCTTTATTTGCATAAGCCGGCCGGCGCCATTTTTAAATGCCGGCTTGTTCGAACCCCGTGCCGCGCGGCTAGACGTGGCACGGGCTAGATAGTTCGGACTAGCAAGCCATTCCGAACTAGGCGTACAGATAGTTCGGAATGGCTTGCTAGTCCGAACTATCTAGCCCGTGCCGCGTGTAGCCGCGCGGCATGGGGTTCGAACAAGCTGGCATTTAAAAATGGCGCTGGCCGACTTATGCAAATAAAGCCCGGGAAATTCAAATCCCGGGCTTTATTTGCACGTTCGGTATGCATACATTACCCCGCTAGTTCGCACTAACGGGGTAGTGTAGACATACCCTGTTAGTGCTAGACAGGAGAGGGAGATGTTACCTGTCTGGAGCACAGATGTTAAACTCCACTCTACAGTGTAAAAGAAGGCCTTGAAAGCCACAGCCCTGTGCTAAAGGAGGTGGGGAGCTGCACTGCCCCCTGCAGGATCAGCAGGAAGCTATGATGAGAGCTTCCTGGAGGATAGGAGGTGCATGCCAGTACCCCATAAGGGAGTGCCAGCTGGTGCAGAGGGGACTGGATGCAAAGACATGGGGCAGCTATTATGCAATAGCCTATTCCAGCTCCTATCAGAGCCAATAGCAGAATCTTATGCACCTGAATGTCAGCAGGGTCTGGCCTATATCCTGGATGTTGGAACTTCCCTGTTTCAATTTTTTAAATTGCAAAATAGATAGTTATTTTCTGGTTTCTATTTAATTAACATTAAAAAAATCAAAATGAGAAAGTTCTAAATTATAAAGGAAGGAAAATGCAAATTTACATGGCTATATATAACATTTTGACAATAAATTATATTAAGACAAAAACAGACTGAGGAATGCAGATCAGATAACTGTACATTTCTACAGTTAAACATGTTGTGAAAATTTTTGTCCAGAGGAGCAAGATTAATAAACTTGTCCAGTAATTTATAATTTTAATAAGTATTGGTTTTCACTTCAATGTAAGTATCCTTTTAGTAGGTCTCTGCATTCTGGGTCTGAGATTAAGCTACAATAAATATATTCAGATAAACCTGAAGAAAGTATTTCTTTGCATGTGTGGTTGTGTTTATAGGGGTTTTTTCGTTTGTTGGGTTTTTCTGTTTTCTGGGGTGGGGGGGTGAGTTGGTAAAGCTACAGGGAAATATTTCTAAGGCTAAAGTAGCAAGGAATCTTTTCTTTTGATGTTTCCACAATGTAGGACCTGTGGAAACATCAAAAGAAAAGATTGTTATTCATATTATTTAGGCCACATTAGGGTGTCCCTGTGGCAAGAAAAATGGCTGTGAAAACAGAGAAACAGAAAGATACATATTAGAACCCAGCAACATCTATAGGCTCCGTCTACACTGCACGCTTATTTCAGAATAAGCTATTCCAAAAGAAATACTCTGAAATAGCTTATTTTGAAATAGTGTGTGTACTCTACAGGAAGGCCTTGAAATTAGTCTGAGGCAGGCTCCCCTAATGTGGATATGTTATCCCAATTTAGAGCCCCAGGAAGCCCTGGGGAGTAATTATTTTGAATGGCCTGGGGGAGCAGCTATTTTGAAATAGCAGTAGTGGAGTAGCTATTTCAATAGAGTCATTATTCCTCATGGAATGAGATTTACAGAATAAGCCACCTGTTATTTTGGAATAATTTCAAAATAACGGGCTTACTGTGTAGATGCTCGTAAAGTTATTTTGGAATAAAGTCCGTTATTCTGAAATAACACTGCTGCGTAGACATACCCACTGTCCATGAGTTCTTGCTTCCAGTGAAGTCAATGGTACTTCCTTCAGTCATTAACTTTAGCTGAAGCAAGATTGTGCCAACAATAGCTCTTAATGTCTTATTTGCAGTGTTATGGGGAAATAACCTAGGATATAAAATTGGAGATTTTGATGTTTAGAATGAATCTGTATCTTCATAAATAATAAATCTCAGCAATGTTTGACTTATAAACAATCACCTACCTTATGAAATATAGTTCCCAGATTTGCAGCCTAAAGTTTACTTTATCTTAGCGTGTGTTTTTATAGCATGCTCTAGTTCAACTTGAAATACAGTATCCATCGTAATGCCTCCGACCCCTTTCCTCCAAACGTAGCTGGACTGATTTTGTTGTCTTGTACTTTTTTTTCGTAGATTTCACACATGCACAGAAGAATGTAGAATCAGCTGTTTTGTTGGTTAATCTCCATCTAACGTTGCTGTGGTTATTGGAATCACTACGATGTACACTAGCTCAATCTGAAGTTACAGGCCTCTCACCCATTTTAAATTATAAGCTCAAGGGAACTGAATTAGTGTTATGTTTTCAATCTTAACACTGATTTTTCCAACCTCTAAGTGCTTAATTTTGCAACCTTAACATTGTATTAATAATAACTTATTGCATGGAATGTTACCAAACAGGCACCATGTCATAGATGTTATCTAACAGTAGTGAATAATGGTCAGAAACAATTGGGGCACAAGGGAGTATACAACAAGCAAAGATCACGGTACAGCTTGCATTGTATGCATTCAACTTTTATTCATTTGCACAGTTAGGACCAAAGTCTTAGTGTAGTTTAAGCTGTTTGCTGAGAAATGTGCTGGCTTCTTTATCTTCTGAGGGTCATCTGGCAGTACGTATTACATTCAAATGCATTCAACAAATGTTGTTTTATTCAAGGTTATGATTTAACTTTCAGTGGAAGTTCCTTCTGTAACCAAGCCAATATTTAAATGCCCTCAGATTTATATATAAAAGGCTGATTTTAAACATGCAAATGAAGCATTGTATATGTATTTCTCCATAACTATGGAGAGGCAATTCCCCTAAATAGTTTTGGCACCCATTTTTGTTCATAGAAATGTGGAGAAAAGATCTATATGCTCAAGCTTATTTGTAATATGCCTCCGTTTAGTTCAGAAATATCTAATAGTCTCCTCCTATGCTAAGCAAAAATCACTAAGAATGTATGTATAATTTCTTTAGTCTTGAATGTAAATTATTTTGTAATTAAAATAGAAAAGTAATGTAATCCTGTGATTCTTCTTGGAGTCCCCGAGAGGAGATTTGTTCCCCCTTGCCTCCCAACTCCAATAGGAGACATATTTACTTAACTAGTTTCAGCTGCTTAATTCTACATGCCAGCTCTTACTTTGCCTTAATAATAAGGATAATAATGCTTCATTAACAATAACTTCAGCATCCAGAAAGATAATGGAGAAAATAATTAAACAATCATTTTGCCAACACCTAAAAGATGCTAAGGTAATACATAACAGCATGGATTAGTCAATAACAAATTGTGTCAAACCAAACTAGCAGCTTTCTTTGACAGGTTAGCAAGCATTGTGGATGGGGGAAAGTGGTAGATGTGGTTTACATTGACTTTAATAGGGCTTTTGATTGTGTTCCACATGACCTTATAATAAACAAAATAGGGAATGCAATCTAGATGTTGTTAATTTATGGTGAGTATATAACTGATTGGAAAACTATTCCCAAAGAGTAGGAAGAAGGTATGGAAGGGAAACAGATTTAGGGCATGGGATTATATGTGGAGTTTGTGGAAGGGGGTGGTGGTTTCAAGGCTTGTTCCCCCTACATCTCCCCCACTGAAAGCCTCTCATCTAGTGCTCATAGGTAGGAAGGGGACAAAACTAACCTTGGCATTATATCTTAGTGAAACTACAATTCAGTGCTGAACCCACAACAAATCAATATACATTGTCCCAGCAAAATAAAGTCAATCCAGAAACACCGGAACAAGTGGCCACTCTGTTCATTAGTTCCCATATATTTCAGGTGCTTCACAGAGACACAACTCTAGGATTTTTTTCAATGTGCATCATCTCTTTGTAAACCCAGGAACATCATATTTAATATGGTGTTAAAGGGGAGAGCCCCCCCCCCCCCCCGTGAAAAGGCCTCTACAATAGCATGGGATGAAAGGTGAGGTTTAGTCCACAGAGATACAGCGGGACTTTTTTTATTCTCTGCTTCTTTCTTGCTGAAATAAATGGCCATGTGCATTTCAATCAGAGTTTTGCTAAAAAGAGATGCAACTATGTGGCCCTGGTGAATAAGCAGGTGGTGTACGGTTAATATAAGGCCCTTGGATGGAGCTGCCATCACAATATCCAACTCTGAAACAGGCCTACTCCATCTTTTTCTATATTATATTTATTGACATTCATTTGACACTCCTGTGGTTTTGTTGCTTGAAATATTTGTGGGAAACGTGATGGGAATTAGTCTGATCTCCTGAATCACCTCCAGTCTCCTACACAACATGTTGTTTCTGTAGGTTCAGTATAAGAAATTCTACTCTACTGGTGATGAATTAATATGGCAGCAATACTTTAATGCACTCAACGGCCAAAGCAAAAGTAAAATGACTGTCTTTGAAACACGGGTTGGGGTAATAGGAAGAATTACTGAAAGTAATCTTGCCAGTCCATTACTATTTTCTTCCTTTTTGAGTCTAAGCCCTTTTTATTCACAAACCTGACTCAAAGCAGATGGATCTGTCAAAGATCACTCCCACAGGTGAGTTGGATTGAGCTGATTAGCTGTTAAGAGCTAACAGCTGTAAAATAAGGCATTGAGGAAATTGCTGGAGATCATGCCCTACTAAAATATGAGATCTGGATCAAATACTAAAAAGAAAAACACGGTACTATTATAATGTTAAAGAAAAGAGTTTTTTAAATCTTAGAAACTACCTGAAACTCTCTGTAAGAATGCTGCAGACAGTTAGAAATTTTCTTTAAAAACATACATCAGGTTCTGTTGTTGTTAACAACCTGTTTCAGAGAGCCAGTATTGCTGTTGCTGGGGATCTTGCTGTTGCTGGGCAGTATCTTCCTTTAAGTCCACAGAATGGTCTTACATTTTATTTGCCACTTCATGATTTATAACCATAAAAGGGCCGGTACAAAATATGGAACACTTATTGAAACAATAATTTAAAACTTGGAACTTTACCTAGCACTTTAGGATGTGAAATCTACTTCATGGGAAGGGAAACTGGTCTGACATGGGGAGTGTGTCTAGACTACAGGGTTTTTTCAAAAAAAGTATCCTTTTTCGAAAAAACTTCACCTGCATCTAGACTGTAGTCACGTTCTTTCGAAAGTAAATTGAAAGAACGTGGCAGTTTTTCTGATCGCATTAAACCTCATTTTACGAGGAATAACGCATTTTTTCGAAAGTACTCTTTCGAAAGAAGGCGCTATTGAATGCAAACTGTGCTTTTTCGAAAGAGAGCGCCTAGACTCTCTTTCGAAAAAGTGGCTCGCTTTTTCAAAAAATCTGCTTGTGGGCTAGACGCTATTTTTTGAAAGAGGCTTGCAGTCTAGACATAGCCAGGGAAATAGCAGGAAGCTCCGGTCATGGAAAGGACATAGCATAGGATAGATATAGTGGTCCTCAAATTGTGGGTCAGAATCCCAAAATAAGTTGACTCTGTTTTAATGGGGTCCCCAGGGCTGGCATTAGACTTGCAGAGGCCAAGTCCAGGCTCCACCGCCCTGGCTTCAACCAAAGGACTCAGGGATTTCCATCAGGCTGCTCTATGGAACTACAGCCAGCCAGAGAAGGGAAGAACGGGAGGGAAAGAGCAAAGCTGAACCATTCACTGAGTTGCTGCCATCTAGTGAGTCCAGCCAAGGAGAGAGGAAGGAGAATGTGAAGGCAGCTGATGACTGTAGGGTAAACAAGCAGTTTGGCAGCCAGGAGAGGAGAAATAAGCAGTGACTGAATCCTGCCAGCTCTGTCTTGTGTGGGGAAGGGTTTAAAATGTGTCTGTCTGTCTCACTCCACTTAAATCTCCAAGAGGTCACCATGCTAATCTCTATCTGTAAGAACAACGAAGCGTCCTGGGGCACCTTAAAGATGAACAGATTTATTTGGGCATAAGCTTTCGTGGGTAAAAACCACTTCATCAGATGCGGGCATTTTTACCCTCAAAAGTTTATACCCAAATAAATCTTACACTTTAAGATCCCCCACCCAGACCTACATTACACAAGGACTCATCCTTTGTTTTACTAAACTTTAAACTAGCCATGTGGGATTCAAGGGCAGGTGGATAAAGGTCAGAGGTCATTCTAGGAGTCTGAAGTCTCAGATTCTTGTCGCTATTGTTCACTTCAACCATCTGATCTGAACCCAGATGATACCCCAGGCGGTGGCAGCAGTGAGTGCTTGTCTTCTCTTTCTGGACTGGCCACCAGATAAAAATACAGGATCCCTGTGGCCAAAGAACAGAGAGGCCTGGGGGTCCCTTGCAGAGTTGCTGTTAATGCGTCTCTTGTGAGGAAGTGTGGCAGAGTGCAGTGACCTAGGCAGGGGCCACCTGTCTCCAAACTTGCCCACCCTGCTGGGTTCCATATTCCTATCCAGGAAGTCTCTTGACTTGGGACACCAGCCTGGGGGCAGTGGGGTGAATGTGATTCCCCCAAACCAGCTGTACAGATGCCCTGTGATGTCATGGCCACGGATTGGAAATCTAAGCAAGGGTGGTCTGCAGAGCCTGAGTTTCAGCCTGAGGCCCAAACAGCCAATGCAGCTGTTTTTAGAGCACCCCGAGTCCTGCCAGCCCAAATGTATCACCCTGGCCAGAGAGGCTGGCTCCTGCTGGCTCCAAAATGCTGCTAGAACAGACTTGTCAGCACAGGAACCAGTAGCAGTCAGTACAATCCATCTCAGGGAGAGGAGGGCCCTCTTTTCCTGGGCCCCAAGACAGCCCAGACTGATCCATTCTCAGCAGCCCCCCAGCCAAGCTCCTCCAGCCTTTGTCCTGCTTCCTGGGCAAAAAGTGTCACCTGGTTGCCCCCCTGCCTGGGCTCAAGGTACAAAGGGCATTGGCCGTTATGTACCTGTAGGAGGCTGTCACACTGAAGTTCCCATCCCCATCTAGGCATTGGTAGAGTGAACAGGGAAACTGAGGCACATGCATGGGGTTACTAAAGGACAGTAGATCCCACATGCAAAATACTAAGGAGAGTAAAATTCCCATTTCATCACAAAGGGTCCCTCCGGAGTCCAAGAATTGCCCTGGGCAACCCACAAGAATGTCTGGGGAAGGCAGAAGTTGTGCTTTCAGCCTGACATGGAGATCTCAACAAGGAGTCCCTGCTGGCTCTTCCATGAATCCAGCAATGGCAGATGGACAGGAGAAGAGCTGTCATGCCTGCAAAAGCCACTGGTCCATTCCAGAACTCCAGCTGGAATTATCTTGAAACAAGGAAACAAAAAGGAAACATGCAGCAGAGACACAAAAAATTCACAGCACCTGGGAGATTGTCTGGTTTTAATGCACAATGAACAGACTACACCCTGAGGAACAGATCTCAGACATCTTTAGGGGGGTTTCTTTACTCTTTGGTGCTGGTTCCTAAATTAGCTATGAATTTTTCAAGGCATTTAAAAGTGAGCCTGGGAAAGGCATTTCAGGTTCAACATCCAGACCTTTTCCATCTCATGACATATTCTAGTCAGTTTTAAGAGGATCTTATTTTTAACTGTTCTGACGCCTACAGCTCCTGCAAGGCCGACAGGCAGGCTGCGGATTTACTTTGCCCAGTTCACATTCTCTCATGGTACCTGCTTATCCCAAGCTCAAGCCTTATTTAATTGTCAAAGATTTATCATGACAATGATGAGACTAATCATTAACTCAACCCAAACACAGAAACTGTTGCAATACAGCGCTGGTTTTGTTCACAGCCATACTCCACTCACACCCTGACCTTCCCGCCCCAGTGGGGGGTTTGTGATAGCACAGTACCAGTTAGAAATTTAAGAGTGGGATGCAGGAGCCAAGGAATGGGCGGGGGGCTCAGGGCAGGTGTATGGGGGGGTGCAGGAGAGAGGGCAGGGGGTTGGGAGTATGTGTGGGAGCTTAGGGATGGGAGTGACGCCACTGTACAGGAATATTAGAAATCAGTACCAACGGTGTTGAACTTGGCTGTCTTTTTATGACAGGGTGACCAGATGTCCCAATATAAAGGGCTATAGAATCCTATTACACACACCAGCCCCCATCACAATTATTCACACCTGTTATCTGGCTACTCTATTCAGGACTTGGGTAACATAAGCCATCTTCCTCCTTAATTGCCAAAACTTTGTGCAAACAAAATGAGACACGAGGTGCCAGGGGGTCCATCAGTAACTGTTGCATACATTTGCGCTTTGTGTCGAGAGTCCCTCCAATTTCAATTTATTTTTGTATCTTATTGCTTTCACTGCCTTTGATGGAGCACCCATGCGAGCATTTCTTGTGTACAAAAAAGCTAAGACAATCATGGAAATGGTGACTACTCCAGCAATCCGGAGAGGAAAAAAATCAGCCCAAGTTTCTGCTCGCAGGCTCAGGGGAGGCCACACACACATCTGGCCCCCGGGGGATGCCCTCTCACCACCTGCCACGGCTGGAAGCAGGCTAGCCACAATGGTGCAGTGGAGTGGAGTGGCCACTCACTGACCTGGAGGTGGAGGAACCACTCCAGGTGCCATTTGGGGCCCAGCCTAGCCCATTCCAGCCACCTGACTGGAAGCCAGGAGGTGTGGCCCGGACTGTAAGAGCCCAGCCTGAGGAGGAACTAGAGGCCTGCTCAGTGCTCCCTGCCTGGGAGCCTGAGCCTTAGCCTGGACCTCCAACTTGGTCTGGAGGACCGGCCTGAACCCCAGCACCAGCCTGACCCAGAGGACCAGCCTGGTCACCTCCACCAGCTATTACTGGAGCACCAGCTGGGACCACTAGACCTGCAAGCTGCTGAAGACTGGCCTGGACCGCCTGGACCCCAGTTGGACGTGACCACCCTTGACTCCCCGAGTAACCTGCTAGATATCCAGGTACCTGCCACGGGGGAGAAGGGAAGCAGCCCAGGGAATAGCGAGAACTGTTAAAGGCCTCATGTCAACACGTTGGGGCTGGAGCCCCCGCTGGCTCTGCAGCTGACCAAGCTGCTACAATTAGGGCCCTGGGCTGGGACGCAGTGGAGTGGGTGAGCCTGTATCCCCCCTGCCACCCACCTACCTGGTGACAGTCTCCCCCTCTCCGCCACAGCAGGTGAAGCGCCTGCACCCTTCCTGAGCAAGGAGACTGACTGTTGGCTGAACACTGTTTGTTTGCTGCCTTGCCGGGGCCTGGGCCTTTTCCCCCAGGCTGTGTCTAGACTGAAGGGTTTTTTCGAAAAAAGTAGCATTTTTTCGAAAAAAGTCACCTGTGTCTAGACTACAGCCACGTTCTTTCGAAATTAAATTGAAAGAACGAGGCTTTTCTTTCGATGGCGGTACTCCTCATTTCCTCATCTCACCACTCCTTGGTGAGAGACCTTGTCCTAGGCTTTCTGGAAATCTAAGTACACTATCTCCACTGGATCCCCCTTGTCAACGTACTTGTTGACCCCCTCAAAGCTTTCTAGTACATTGATAAGGCATGATTTCCCTTTACAGAAACCCAACAGCTGTAGCTTGGCATAGCTAAGTTCAACTTAATTCTGTACAGTAAATATGTCCTGAAGTTCTTAGGAACCGGACTTCCGTCCTAGGGAGGAGACAACTAAAGTTCAGGGTAGTGCCATTCAGTTTACAGAGATATCTGTTACATGGGACCTGTCAGCTCTCACTTTCGTCTGCCAGCTGGGAGCCTTCCGTGGAACTCAGTGTACATTAACAATTACCTCCCTGATAAGTTGTCAGGCCAGGCTGCTTGCCACATGTTAACCAATCCCCCTGTGATCTAGCAGTAGACTCCTTCCTATAAGAACCCTCAGGGTATGTCTAGACTGCAAGATTCTTTCGAAAAAGCTTCTTTCGAAAGAGAGCATCCACACCTCAAAACCGGATCGAAAAAGCGATCTGCGTGGACTGGGATCTGCGTGGACAGACTGCATGGATGCTGTCTCGAAAGAAAGCCCTGATTGCTATTCACAAAATGGCCACCAGGGCACCTGTGCTTTTTTCGGTTGCCTCTTCTTTCGAAAAATGTCCCTGTTCTGCATCCACACATGCCTTTTTTCAAAAAAGCTCTTTCGAAAAAGATGTTCTTCCTCATAATTTGAGGTTTACCAATGTCGAAAAACCCCCGTGATTTAATTTTGAAAGAACACGAGTGCAGTGTGAATGCAGTTCAAGTTTTTTCAAAAAAAGGGATTTTTTTTTGTGAAAACAATGTAATCCAGACATACCCTGAGATACTAGGTTGGAGCTCCCTGAAGGCAGTGACACTGGGGGTTGTCACACTGAATGGACAGACTCCATGCTGCATAGGGAGTTACGGCCCCACTCCTAGGCCAGCTTCTCTTGGCCCTGTTAGTACGAAGGCTCAGAACCTGGCATCTCTTCCTTCCCTTTCAGCCATTTCCTGGGGGCTAGGTAGCTCTTGGAATGGGTTGGGGTTACTGGAGTCCAGTGTTAAAATCTGTGTTCCCTGTGAGCTGAGCTCTTGATTGGCAAGCCAGGAGAGATTCCAGTGCAGCCCAGCTGATTTGCAAAGATCCCACAGCTAGGTTTGTGTTTCTCCTGGTGGTGCACATTTTCACATAGAATCATAGAGCTGGAAGAGACCTCAGGCAGTCATGAAGTCCAGCCCCCTGCCCAAGGCAGGACCAATCCCAACTAGATCAACCCAGGCAGGGCTTTGTCAAACTGAGACTTAAAAACCTCTAGGGATGGAGATTCCCTAGGTAACCCATTCCTGTAGTTCACCACCCTCTTAGTGAAATAGTTTTTCCTAATATCCAATGTAGACCTCCCCCACCTTAACTCAAGACCATTGCTCCTTGTTCTGCCATCCATCACTGCTGTGAATAGCCTTTCTCCATCCTCTTTGGAACCTCCCTTCAGGAAGTTGAAGGCTGCTATCAAGTCCCCCCTCACTCTTCTCTTCTGCAGAGTAAATAAGCCAAAATCCCTCAGCCTCTTCTCATAGGTCATGTGCTCCAGCCCCCTAATCATTTTGGTCGCCCTCCGCTAGCCCCTCTCCAATGCGTCCACATCCTTTCTAAAGTTGGGAGCCCAGAACAGGACGCAATACTCCAGATGTGGCCTCACCAGAGCTGAATAAAGGGGAATAATCACTTCTCTAGATCTGCTGGCAAATCTCCTCCTCCTAATGCAACCTAATATGCCATTAGCCTTCTTGTCTACAAGGGCACACTGTTGACTCATATCCAGCTTCTTATCCACTGTTATCCTCAGGTCCTTTTCAGCAGAACTGCTACTTAGCCAGCTGGTCCCCAGCCTGTAACAATGCTTGGGATTCTTCCGTCCCAAGTGCAGGACTCTACACTTGTCCTTGTTGAACCTCATCAGATTTCTTTTGGCCCAATCCTCTAATCTGTCCAGGTCCCTCTGGACCCTATCCCTGCCCTCCAGCATATCTACCTTTCCCCCCCCACCCCCAGCAAACTTGCTGAGGGTGCAATCCTTCCTCTCATCCAGGTCATTAATAAAGATGTTGAACAAAACTGGTTCTAGAACCAATCCTTGGGGCACTCCGCTAGAAACCGACTGCCAACCTGAAATCGAGCCGCTGATCACTACCCATTGGGCCCGACAGTCTAGCCAGCTTTCTATCCATCTTACAGTCCATTTATCCAATCCATACTCCCTTAACTTGCTGGCAAGAATATTGTGGGAGGCCATCTCAAAAGCTTTGCTAAAGTCAAGGTATATCACATCCACTGACTTTCCCATATCCACAGTTACCTCATCATAGAAGCTAATCAGATTAGTCAGGCATGACATGCCCTTCGTGAATCCATGTTGACTATTCCTGATCACTTTCCCCTCTTCCAAGTGCTTCAAAATGGATTCCTTGAGGTTTCCCTCCATGATTTTTCTGGTGACTGAGGTAAGGCTGACTGGTCTGTAGTTCCCTTGGATTGTCCTTCTTCCCTTTTTTAAAGATGGGCACTACATTTGCCTTTTTCAAATCATCCAGGATCTCTCCCAATCTCCATGAGTTTTCAAAGATAATGGCCAAAGTCTCTGCAATGACATTTGCCAACTTTCTCAGTACCCTCAGATGCATTAAATCTGGACCCATGGATTTATGTAGGTTTAGCTTTTCTTAATAGTTTCTAACTTGTTCTTTCCCCACCAAGGGCTGTCCCCCTCCTTCCCATACTGCGTTGCCTAGTTCATTAGTCTGGGAGCTGACCTTGTCTGTCAAGACAGAGGCAAAGAAAGCATTGAGTACTTCAGCTTTTCCCACATCATCTGTCACTAGTTTACCTCCCTCATCCAGTAAGGGCCCCACGCCCTCTCTGATCATCCTCTTATTGCTAATATTCCTGTAGAAACCTTTCTTGTTACCCTTCACATCTGTTGCTAGCTGCAATTCCTGATTACTCCCCTGCATTCTCGAGCAATATATTTATATTCCTCCCTGGTCATCTGTTCAAGTTTCCACTTCTCGTAAGCTTCCTTTTTGTGTGTAAGCTCACCAAGGATTTCCTCGGTAAGCCAATCTGGTCACCTACCATTTTTGCTTTTCTTACTGCACATCGGGATGGTTTCTCCCTGTGCCTTTAATAAGGCTTCTTTAAAATACTGCCAGCTCTCCTGGACTCCTTTCCCCTTCATGTTAGCATCCCAGGGATCCTCTGAGGGAGTCAAAGTCTGCTTTTCTGAAGTCCAGGGTGTGTATTTCACTACTATCCTTTCTTCCTTTGGATGGAAACAATTAGAGGTAACATTGGTTAAAAGCCATACAGATCCTGTGGGTTTGACAAGCAGAGCTCAGTCTAGGCTGTTGCACGGTCTAATACATGGCCCATTCCAGGAAAGACCTTGCCTTTCATGCATCTTGGTGACGATATGTTAGATCTGTGATGCCATTCACTTATATCAATGTGGTTCTATGTGCAGCCTGCACACCCTCTCTCCGCCCCCTTCCCCACATCTCTTGCACACTCGGCATCCTGCACTTACCTACCCTTTCTCCTCCCTCCCAATACTTTTGGAGCACCCTGAATCAGCTGATTTGCGCCCCATCCCTGCTCCTTTCCCTCCCTTTCAAAGCTCGAATGCCACCAACCAGCTGATTTATGGTGCTCCAGAAGTGCTGGGAGGGTGGAGGAAAAGAGACAGGCCGAGCTGGGGAGAGGCGATGGGGAACTGGCCAGGCAGGAATTTGATATTGTAAAGTAAGTATAAATGTTTATTTTTTATTATTTGTAGTTAATTATGGTTCTATTACTGTATTAAACTTAACTGGTAATTCGAAGTAAGGGGTGTCTGCCAACTGCAATGAAGTGATGTGGCTCTGCACCAGTTGGACACCAGCCCTAGGGGCTTCATGACGAGTGTGGAACCTGCCCGATCCTGCCTCCTTCCCTCCAGAGAAGCTGCACAAGGAGATCGACCGGGTGACCAGCCTCCACCGCAGCCCCGGCAAGGGGGACCAGAGCCTGCTGCCCTTCTCCGACACTGTCATCCACGAGATCCAGCATGTTGCAGACATTGTGCCCATGGGCATGTCCGCAATGTCACCCGGGACATTGAGTTCCACAGCTACATGCTGCCCAAGGTACGGCGCGCTGCCTGGGCCGAGGGCAGCCTGGGGGCTTCACTGGCTTATGCAGGGCAAGGGTGGCTGAAACCACTGACTGGGAGGGCATCCTGGCCTCATCCCTTCCTCAGCCACACACCTTTTCACTAGCTGTACCTCTTCTCCGACCACATCCCTTTAACTAGCCACACCCCTCCCCCAGCCACACCCCTCCCCCGGCCACACTCCTTTTCATTAGCCATGCCCCTTTCCCTGGCCACACCCCTTTATCTCATGCCTCACACTTGCTTTCCCAGCCACAACCAGTGTTCCCTGTAGGCACCCAGGAGATTCAGGTGCCACCAAGCTGATTAGCAAAACTCCCACAGCCAGCAGTTTGTATTTCTATTGGTGGTGCACATCTACATGTGCCTCAGCGCACATAACACATTTTATTCTGCCCAGGAATGGAAAAAATTAGAGGGAACACTGGCTGTGAGGTGAGGCTATAGAAGTTTTCCTTCACTGCTGTGGTAATGCATTATAGTCATAACCTGAAATAGCCCTTTAATTCAGGCCTCTGGCCTTTCTTGAGCAAAAACGGTCAGGCAGTCAGTGTTTTTATGAAGTGCACAAATGAGGAATAAAATGACATTCTCCGCTTCATTTTAATTTATGAGCTCAAGCAGGATTTGAACTCATTCCTTCATAATCGAATGATTAGCTCACTGCAGTACTGAGGTGTATTTCAAATATCAGGGGTTCTTAAAATAAAAAGAAGTTTACCTGTAATCACGTTAAAGTGATTTCTTCATGAAAGGCACCTACAGGATCCTAAATCTTAATCCACTTTGAACCCAATTTAAAATTCACTGCACTTGCGGTTCAAAGATCTAATTTATGTTCATTCATAAATGTTGCTTATTGTGAAATATCTAGCTAGGCCGTTAGCCATTTGAGCAGAAAATCAAAACAGATGTGAGGCTCAGGTTAAGAGATACAATCTGATTTCCTTCTGGGCAGCTCTAACTTGTGCTATTCCTGACAAAAAACCATGCACATGGACCCAATCCTTGCACAAAGCCTGACTAAATAAACCAGCAATGGGCAACCAAGAATAGCGAGTGGGCTGCCTGAGCAGACCTTCTTCATCTCAATGAGTCACGTAACCAGTGATGGGCAACCTGTGGCCCACTGGGGTTCCACCAGTGGTCCAAGCACCTGCTCTCTGCTCCCTTCGCCCATGTCTCTCTCACTCACCAGGAACCTGGAGCTGTGCACTTCCTACTCCTTGCTGTCCTTCCCAGCCCTTTTGGAGCACCATGAATCTGCTGATTCACACTCCATCCCCACTTGTTCTTCTCCAGTCCAGAGCTTGAACATCTGTAAACAGCTGATTAATGGTGTTCAAGCTCTGGGAGGGAGGAAAAGGAGTGGGGGCAAAACATGAATTAGCAGATTTGTGGTGCTCCAAAAGTGCTGGGAAGGAGGGAGAGGAGTAGGAAGTGCAGGGTTCCAGTGCTCCAGTGCATGAGAGAGGTATGGGGGAAGGGGGCAGAGAGGGGCTGCATGAGCTGCAAGTGGAACCCCAAAGGGCCACATGTGGCCTGTGGGCCGTAGGTTGCCCACCACTGAAATAGACTGTGTGCAATGAAATTACACACAGGGTTGGAATAACCTGATTTCTTCTCTCCAATCCATGAACAGAGTGCTGAGTTCTCAAGCTGTAACTATTGCATGCAGAAATGTTCATAGCTTTTATAATTCATTATAGTTCATGTAATTTTAATTTATATAAAACAATGGAAGCATCTGCCCAAAGATCTAGCCTTGTCTAGCAAATATTTAAAAAGTGCAGCAAATATTTAGCAGCACTAAAAGCAGCAGCCTCCACTCATCCGCAACAAAAGTTTGCCAATCAAAAGTTAAATATCCAAGGGTACGTCTCCACTGCAGGCTTATTTCAGAATAAGGGTATGTCTACACTAGAAAGTTAGTTCGAACTAACGTCCGTTAGTTAGAACTAACTTTCCTAGGCGCTACACTAGCGCTCCGTTAGTTCGAACTTAATTCGAACTAACGGAGCGCTTAGTTCGAACTAGGTAAACCTCATTTTACAAGGACTAACGCCTATTTCGAACTAGCTAGTTCTAACTAAGGCCTGTGTAGCCCTTTAGTTCGAACTAGTGGGAGGCTAAGGCTTCCCAGGTTTCCCTGGTGGCCACTCTGGCCAACACCAGGGAAACTCTATTGCCCCCCTCCCGGCCCCGGAGCCCTTAAAGGGCCACGGGCTGGCTACTCACTTTGTGCCAGTTGCAAGGCTGCAAGCACCCGTGCCTGCACAGCCTGCACCTGCCACACAATGAGCCAGCCATCCGAGGGCTCCCAGCCCTCCACTGCTCCCCAGGACCAGCCTGGCGGCTCCCGGGAGCCTGCCCGGGGGCGCAAAAGGCGGGCGCCCGCCTGGTCAAGTGCGGAGATCGTGGACCTCATCGAGGTTTGGGGGGAAGCCTCCAATGTCCACGATCTCCGCACTAGCCACCGGAACGCGGCCGTCTACGGACGCATGGCTGCCAGCCTGGCCGCCAGGGGCCACCAGCGCAGCCGGGAGCAGGTGCGCTGCAAAATAAAGGACTTGCGGCAGTCCTACTCCCGGGCCTGCCTGCCAGGGGCCGACCCGGAGGCCTGCCCCCACTTCCATGCCCTGGACCACATCCTGTGGCCTCATGCCGTCCCTGCCCCCGGGACATGATTGACCCCGGGGCAGAGGGACCGCTCCTGGAGACGGAGGAGGAGGAAGAGGGCTCTGAGAGCCAGGAGCCTGCCGCCAGCCTGCCCAGGACCCGGGACCACCGAGGCACGCCACAGAGCCGCTCGCCTGCATCGTCAGAGGCCGGGGAGGCGTCCACCTGTGAGTACCCTCGTGTTCCCCTTATGTGTACGGGGGGCTGGGGCGAGAGGGAGCCCCGGGACCGTGCGCCTGGGCCTTGCCCACCACGGAGCAGCAGCTGGGGATCCTGCAGGGGCCCTGGCCTTGCAGAGGGGAGCTGGGTTTCACACACCTGGGCCCCTGGGGAAATTGACCGCTGGTCTTCTTGCACCACAGCTGCAGCACCTGGGCCTGCAGGGCGCACCACACCGCCTGCAGCAGCCGCCCGCCCCCGGGCAAGCAGGACAGCCAGGAACCAGGAGGACTACCAGAGGCGGCATCTCCGGTTCCTGGACCGACAGCTCCGTCTCCAGGACCACTGGGTCCAGGAGGACCTCAGGCTGCGCCGGAGGAGTCTGGAGGCCCTGGAGGAGCAGGGCCGTGCCCTGCGAGGCCACCTCCAGAGCCTGCTGGACCGCTTTCCATTTCCTCCTCCCCCTGCTCCCCCTCTTGCTCCCCCTGCTCCCCCTCTATCTCCCCCTCTTGCTCCCCCTGCTCCTCCTGCTTCCGGTCCTGCTTCCGCTCCTGCTTCCTCCACACCCCCTGTCCCCTCTGCCCCCCCCTCCACAACCATTCCCCACCGACGCCCCCGGACCCGCAGTGTGGCGAGACGGGAGAGGCAGCCGGACTCCCACCCCTGAGCTTTCCTTTCCCTTCCTCCCTTCCCTCCCCTCCCCTTCCAGCTCCCTCGTCCCAGGTTTCCCCCTCCCTTCTCCCACCTTCATTCCTCCCTCCCCCCACCCCAGTTCTGTGAAATAAACAGATGTTTTTGTTTGAAAAACAGGTGTCTTTATTTGACAGTAGGTAGGGAGGGGAAAGGGGAAGGGGGGGGTAGGATGGAAGAAGGCCCCGGTGGGGCATGCAGGGAGAGGTCAGTCCTCCTCCTCCTCCACCTGGAAGCTCTCCCGCAGGGCTTCCCGGATCCGGATGGCCCCCCGCTGGGCTTCCCGGACGGCGGCGGTGCGGGGCTGACCGTAGTGTCCAGCCATGCGGTCAGCCTCAGCCATCCAGGCTGGCAGAAAAGCCTCCCCCTTCCGCTCACACAAATTGTGGAGCACACAACATGCCGCCACCACGGGAGGGATGTTGTGCTCGGCCAGGTCCAGACGGGTGAGGAGGCATCGAAAGCAGGCTTTCAGTCGCCTGAAGGCCCCCTCCACCACGATGCGGGCCCTGGTCAGCCTGGCATTGAAGGCCTGGCGGGAGGGATTGAGGTGCCCCGTGTAGGGCTTCATGAGCCACGGCTGCAGTGGGTAGGCGGCATCCCCCACCAGGCAGACGGGCATGTCCACGTCCCCGACCCTGATGTGGCGGTCGGGGAAGAAGGTCCCGTCCTGCAGCCGCTGGCACACAGAGGAGTTCCGGTACACCCGTGCGTCGTGTGCTTTGCCGGACCAGCCCACATTTATGTCCGTGAACTGTCCCCGTTGGTCACACACGGCCTGCAGGATGACGGAGAAGTACCCCTTGCGGTTCACGTACCGGGACGCCTGGTGTTCCGGGGCACGGATGGGGATGTGCGTCCCGTCGATGGCCCCCCCACAGTTGGGGAAGCCGAGGGCGCCAAATCCCCGGATGACGGCGTCCGGGTTGGTGAGGCGGACCACCCTGCAGAGCAGCACCCGGTTGATGGCCTTGACCACCTGCGGAGAGAGACACAGCAAAGCGCCAATCAGTGGGGCGCCCGGGTGGCTGGGAGCGTGCGTGCCCTGGCAGTGCCCCGCGCCCCACTCCCGGAAGCAACCCCCCTGGCAGCGTGTAGTACGGCCGGGACAGCCCGACCCCTCCGGTGCGGGGCGCTTTCGCCTCCTCCCGCCCCCCCCTTTGTCCCTGGGGCAGCCCATCCCCTCCTCGCAGCCCCCCCCCCCTGGCTCGGTGGCCGACGAGCGCCATACCTGCATGAGCACCGCTCCGACGGTGGATCTCCCCACGCCGAACTGGTTCCCGACAGATCGGTAGCTGTCCGGCGTGGAGAGCTTCCATAGGGCGATGGCCACCCGCTTCTGGAGGGGGATGGCGGGTCTCATGCGAGTGTCCCTTCTTTGTAGGGCAGGGGCGAGCCACTCGCAGAGCTCCAGGAAGGTGTCCCTCCTCATCCTAAAGTTCTGGGTCCACTGTCGGTCGTCCCAGCGCTCCAGGACGATGCGGTCCCACCAGTCACTGCTGGTGTCCAGACGCCAGATGCGGTGGGGCACGCCAGTGCCAGGGCTCCACCGCGGCTCCTCCACGGCCCCCAGGGCGGCCAGGCGGAGAGGCAGGGGGCTGACGTTCACCAGGTGGTGCCAGGCAGCCTCGAGCCATTGCTGGCAGGCTTGCAGCAGCAAGTCCAGAACGTGCACCAGAAGGTGCAGGGCGAGCCGTGGCTCCATGTTGCCACCTGCGGCGGTCCCCCCCGAAGGGAAGCACCGACACAGACGGGCACAGAGACCGACGCTTTGCTGTCCCTCGGCGAGGTTGGCAAGCAAGCAGGAAAAGCTGAGAACCGGCTGTTCAGGGGGGTCCCTTTAAGCACGAGCCTCAGATAGCCTCAGACAGCAGCCACACAAAGCAACTGTTGACCTGATGCCCTGCCAGAACCGGTTTCAGCTGCCCTTAAATGCCCCCCTGCGTCCAATCAGTGTGGACGTGTTAGTTCGAACTAGCAAAACGCTAGTTCGAACTAGTTTTTAGTTCTAGACGCGTTAGTTCAAACTAGCTTAGTTCGAATTAACTAATTCGAACTAAGTTAGTTCGAACTAGCGCTGTAGTGTAGACGTACCCTAAGCTATTCCGGAAGATATCTTCCAGAAAAGATTATTTCAAAATAGCACATCTACACTCAAAAAAAGCATCAAAATAGTGATTTGCTATTTCAAAATAGAGCGTCCACACTGATTGGACACTATCTCGCATTTAAGGCCACCCAGAACCAGTTCAGGCAGGTCATTAGGTCAGCAGTGACTTCCTGAGACTATCTGACCCACATGCTGTCAGGGACCCCCCTATACAGCCATTCCTCAGGTTCTTCTCCTGCTAGCCTACCTCTCTGAGGGGACAGCAAAGCATTGCCACTGTGTGCTTTCATTTCCCTGTGTTTGGACACCACAGCATTCCATGCTACAGAGCCGGAGCTGCATCTGGGACAGCCCCTGACTGTCATGCTGAAGTTTTTGCAGCAATTTCTGCAGGTTTCCCTTTAGGCCCTGCAGGAACATGACCCCAAGCTGCTTGAGGAGACCCTCAACATGTGTGTGTGAGCACAGCTCTTTCAGATGCACCCCACTGTGGAGCCCCACTTCTGGCGGCTGGACACCAGTTCCGACTGGTGGGACTGGCTTGTCATGGAGTGGTGGGATGACCAGCAGTGGCTCCAGAACTTCCATATGAGGAAGGAGACATTCCTGGAGCTGTGTGCCTGGCTTGCCCCTGCCCGCACATGACGGAACATGTAGATCAGACCTGCCATCCCCTGGAGAAGTGGGTCACCATTGCGATCTGGAAGCTTGCCTCACCTGACTGTTACCGATCCATCAGGAACCGTTCAGCGTGGGGAAGTCAACCGTCGGGGCCCTGGTCATGCAGGTATGGTGCTTTTTGGCTGCAGTCCCAGGGGCGGGGAAGTAATGTAAAGAGGGACCCTAGGGAAAGGGAAGGTTGGGGATCCGAGGAGTTGGAGGGTGGGGGAGAAAGGCCCTGACCCATCCCTGGGCAGTTCTCTAGTCCCTCCCTCACACAGTCCTGCCAGGGGGGAAGGCTACATAGGAGCAGCTCCTGCAGTGTTGGGGGGGGGGGGGGCAAGAAAAGGGGATGGGATCTCCCAAGGGCTCTGGCACACCCTTTGATTCTCTGTTTTGTTTGTCTTCTTCTGCAGGTGGTGAGGGCCATCAACACCGTCCTGCTGCACAGGGTCACCCACCTCAGCGACATGGACCCCATCATTGCCGCCATGGGCTTCCCCAGCTGCAGGGGCGGGGGGGGGGAGCTATTGATGGCACCCACATCCCCATCTGGGTCCCCAACCACCAGGCAGCTCAGTACATTAACCGGAAGGGATACTTTTCGATGGTCCTGCAGGCCGTGGTTGACCACTACGGCGAGTTTTCGGACATCTTCATTGGCTGGTCAGGGAAGGTGCACAATGCCCACATGTTCAGAAACTCCAGCCTCTTCCAGAAGCTGGCGGCCAGCACTTTCTTCCCTGAGCCCAGCATCAGGGTTGGAGACATAGACATGCCATGGTGCATCATGTGAGATGTGGCCTACCTTCTCGTGCCATAGCTAATGGAGCCATATCCTTGACCCCCAGCCTGTGCAGGGCCTGCAGGCAGGTGGAGTGCGCCTTCGGGCATCTCAAGGCGAGGTGCAGATGCCTCCTGACCTGCCTGGATGTCGGGGAGCAGAACGTCCCCCGGTGGTGTCTATGTGTTCTGTACTCCACAGCATAGTGGAGAGGAAGGGGAAGGCATTCCTTCCAGGGTTGGGGGGAAGACTGTCTGGGAGAGTCAGGCCTTTGAGCAACCATGCACAGCTGCCATCCCGGCAGGCTCATCGGAGGAGGTGGGGGGGAGGAGAAGGGGATGCATCCGGGAGGCCCTGAGGGAGAGTTTCTCATAAGGACCCCAGTGACATTCTCCCCGGGGCCTCCACACTACAGGCCTGTGCCTTGCCCCTCTCTGCCATTCCTCCAACAACCCCTCCCTTCCCCCCTCCATCCCTTCAGAGGCAATACAAAAAACTGTTTGGTTTATAAAAACAGAACTGTGTTGTGATTTATTTGGGTTAGACATAAGGGGAAAGGGACCAGGAGAGAACCTTGGAGGTGGGGGGACATGAGAACCTTGGAAGGGGGAGGGAGCTGAAAGCAGGAGGAGGGGGGAGAAGAGGCTCAGAGCTGGGACTGGGAGTGACTTATGTCTCGGGTGCTTCCTCCACCTCATGTGGGGACCTCTGTGATCTCGGGGGAAACGCGAGTCTGGGGAGGCTAGAGGGATAAGCAGGAAGATGGGCAGGAGCCATGGTCAGGCATTGGAAGTGGGGGGCAGAACCAGGAACTGGGGCAGGAGCAGGAGTAGGAGCTGGCTTCAGGTGGGTGAGGAGAGCCTGCAAGGTCATGCACATGTTGCGTCCCTGCTGCAGCAACTCTGTGCATGTGTCTCTCTGCCACTGCGTGTTCTCCCAGATTTTCTGGGCCAGCGCCTTGTGCAGATCCCAGAGTATGGAAACGTGCTCTTGCATCAGGTCTTCCTGCTGCTCCTCGAGTGTTGGGTGGCTGGCTCGGGTGGTGTTACCTGCCCCCCATCACAGCTGGTCCAGCTGGGGACAATAAAGAGAGATGGTCAGTCATCCCTGGAGACACTGGCCCTGAAGCCTTGCCTCCTCTGTGAGCCAAGACCGACAGTTCCCTGGTCAGAGGAAGGTGATGTCCTGGGAGCAAGGCCATGTGTAACCTTGCTTACAAAGAGTGGAAACTTGGACAAATGACCAGGGAGGAGTTTAAAGGTATAGCTCGAGAATGCCGGGGGGTTATCAGGAAGGCGAAAGCGCAAATGGAATTGCGACTGGCTAAGGATGTGAAGGATAACAAGAAAGGTTTCTACAGGCATGTTAACAAAAAGAAGGTGATCAGAGAGGGTGTGCGGCCCCTAATGGATGAAGGAGGTAACCTAGTGACAGATGATGTGGGGAATGCTGAAGTACTCAATGCTTTCTTTGCCTCTGTATTCACGGACAAGGTCGGCTCCTGGACTTCTGCGCTAAGTGACGCAAGATGGGATGAAGATGGACAGCCCGTGGTGGGTAAAGAACAGGTTAGGAACTATTTAGAAAAGCTAAACATACACAAATCCATGGGTCCGGACTTAGTGCATCCGAGGGTACTGAGGGAGTTGGCAAATGTCATTGTGGAGCCTTTGGCCATTATCTTTGAAAAGTCGTGGAGATCGGGAGAAATCCCTGATGACTGGAAAAAGGCAAATGTAGTGCCCATCTTCAAAAAAGGGAAGAAGGATGATCCAGGGAACTATAGGCCGGTCAGTCTTACCTCGGTTCCTGGAAAAATCATGGAAGGGATCCTTAAGGAATCCATATTGAGGCACTTGGATGAGAGGAAAGTGATTAGGATTGTCAGCATGGATTCACAAAGGGCAAGTCGTGCCTGACCAATCTGATTAGCTTCTATGATGAAGTAACTGGCTCAGTGAACATGGGGAAGTCTCCCACAATATTCTTGCCAGCAAGTTAAGGGATTGTGGATTGGATAAATGGACGGTAAGATGGATAGAAAAATGGCTAGAAGGCCGGGCCCAGCGGGTAGTGATCAATGGCTCGATGTCAGGATGGCAGTCGGTTTCTAGCGGAGTGCCCCAAGGTTCGGTTCTAGGACCGGTTTTGTTCAATATCTTTATTAATGATCTGGATGAGGGGATGGATTGCACCCTCAGCAAGTTTGCGGATGACACTAAGCTGGGGGGGAGAGGTAGATACCCTTAAGGGCAGGGATAGGGTCCAGAGTGACTTAGACAAATTGGAGGATTGGGCCACAAGAAATCTGCTGAGGTTCAACAAGGACAAGTGTAGAGTCCTGCACTTGGGATGGAAGAATCCCAAGCATTGTTACAGGCTGGGGACCAACCGGTTAAGTAGTAGTTCTGCAGAAAAGGACCTGGGGGTTACAGTGGATGAGAAGCTGGATATGAGTCAACAGTGTGCCCTTGTAGCCAAGAAGACTAATGGCATATTAGGTTGCATTAAGAGGAGCATTGCCAGCAGATCCAGAGATGTCATTATTCCCCTTTATTCAGCTTTGGTGAGGCCGCATCTGGAGTATTGTGTCCAGTTCTGGGCCTCCACTACAAAAAGGATGTGGACGCATTGGAGAGGGTCCAGCGGAGGGCAACCAAAATGATTAGGGGGCTGGAGCATATGACTTATGAGGAGAGGCTGAGAGACTTGGGTCTGTTTAGTCTGCAGAAGCGAAGAGTGAGGGGGGATTTGATAGCAGCCTTCAACTTACTGAAGGGAGGGTCCAAAGAGAATGGAGAGAGGCTGTTCTCAGTAGTGATAGATGGCAGAACAAGGAGCAATGGTCTCAAGTTGTGGTGGAAGAGGTCCAGGTTGGATATTAGGAAAAACTATTTCACTGGGGCTACGTCTAGACTGCAAGCCTCTTTCGAAAGAGAGCATCTAGACTGCACGCGGAACTTTCGAAAGAGCAAGCCGCTTTTTCGAAAGAAAGCACCCAGTGAGTCTGGATGCTCTCTTTCGAAGAAGCCCTATTTACATTCAAGAACACCTTCTTTCGAAAGAAGCACTTTCGAAAGAAGGCGTTCTTCCTCGTGAAATGAGGTTTACCGCCGTCGAAAGAAAAGCCGCGTTCTTTCGATTTAATTTCGAAAGAACGCGGCTGCAGTTTAGACGCAGGTGAAGTTTTTTCAGAAAAAGGCTACTTTTCCCGAAAAAAACCCTGAGTCTGGACACAGCCTAGGAGGGTGGTGAAGCACTGGAATGGGTTACCTAGGGAAGTAGTGGAGTCTCCATCCCTAGAGGTGTTTAAGTCTCGGCTTGACAAAGCCCTGGCCGGGTTGATTTAGTTGGAATTGGTCCTGCCTAGAGCAGGGGTCTGGACTTGATGACCTTCTGAGGTCTCTTCCAGTTCTATGATTCTATGATTCTATGACTGTGGGCCCATTCTTACAGGGGCCCAGATGTCTCCAGGGCATCATGCTTCCCACACACCCTGCCCCCCACATCCTGGGGACGAGCAATGGAAATTGCCGGCCTCACTGGGATCTAATGGGCAGGAGCGGAGCCTCAAGCTGTCTGGGCTTCCATTAGTGCTATGCACATGCTGGCTCCAGCAGTGGTGGCATCCCAAGGGGAGAGACCTTGTATCTCCAGCCTCCTTTCCCATGGGTCAGAAGTGTGTCTGGCCTCCCCAGAGCCTGGGAGCAGGAGCGAAGGGGTGCCCCGGTGCTGCCTCCTGGGGCTGCATGATGCAGACTGGCATTGCACGTGCATCCACGTGTATGGACTGCAGCGTGATGCCCAGGCAAAGAAGGCCGAGCGATGATCACACCCCAGCCCCTCAGTGCCCACCATCCTCACCCTGTCTGTGTGAGAAAACTAAGACTACTCACCTGATGCTCCTACCCCGGCCTCAGAGGATGCCTGGGACACATCTAGGCCATGGGGTACCAACTCCATGTTAAGTGTGGACACGGAGCTCACCATATTGGGGTCCTCCTCCTCCTCCTGCTGCTCCTCAGCTATGACCCCCAGGCGGGCGACAACGGGTGTCTCCATCCCCGAGTCCACCACAGAAGGTGGAGAAGGGGCTTAACCACCCCCTAGGATGCGGCGCAGGTCTTCAAAATAAGGGCGGGAGCGGGGTTCTGCCCCGGAACAGGAGCTGAGCTCCCTCACTTTGCTGTAGGCCTGGTGGAGCTCCTTGACCTTGCTTTAGGCCTGCTCCTGGTTCCTGGTGTGGCCCTTTCTGGCCAGGCTATCAGCCATCCAACCATAGATGTCTGCGTTGCACCATCTGGAGCGGAGATCCCAGAGGTTCTCCTCCTCGCCCCATACCTCGATGAGGGCCAGAATCTCTGCCCCAGACCAGGATGGCACATACCTCTTGCGGCATCTAGCAGGCACCTGGGAGCCGTCGGAATGCTCTCTGGGATGGGCAGGTAGCTCCTGAGGGGCTTGAGGGTCTGCCATGCTGGCCAAATTACATCCTGTGGCAGCTGTGGTGTGACTGAAGGCTGTGAGGGCCAGTTTCCTGAAACAAGCCCTTTCCCGTGTCTGCAGCTTTAAGCGCTGCAGGGGAAGAGGAACTATAGAGTCCTGATGAGTGTGGACAGAGTGGAAATCCTGTAGGATTTCCTGGAGGCACCTTATTTCGAATAAACTCTTTGTGCCGTGTCCACACACACCCTCTTCTGAAATAGGCATTATTCTTCATGCAAAGAGGTTTGCAAACATTGGAAAAAGCCATCTGTTATTTCGATTTTCTTTCAAAATAGCAGAATTGCTGTGTAGACAGCTGTTATTCCGGAATAACTATGCAGTGTATGCGTACCCTAAGTTTAAAAAACCCACCTACCTACTCATATGCACTAAACTGCTTCTACCCTGAAAACCCAGGGGAACAGGCTTTGTAGAATGTCCTCTGCAGGCTGTTTCACATTAATAGGGGAGCAAATGCCAGAGTTGGGGTTCTTACCAGAGTAAGCTCTGTCACAAGCCCCCAACTCTTGGAAACCAAGGGAAAGCCTCAGTTCGTAACGGTTATGTCAGGATCAGCAAACTAAAAAGTGGTCCACCAAGTAGGAGATGCCCATCTATCTGTATCCATCTGCTGTCTCTTGTCTTATGGTTATATTTGAGCTTTTGGGGGTAGTAATCATCTGGTTTTCTTCTCTGTTTGAACAGCGCTTAACACTGTAAGGGTATGTCTACACTACCCCGCTAGTTCGAACTAGGAGGGTAATGTAGGCATACCGCACTTGCAAATGAAGCCCAGGATTTGAATTTCCCGGGATTCATTTGCATAAGCGGGGCTCCGCCATTTTTAAAACCCCGCTCGTTCGAACCCTGTACCGCGCAGATACACGGGGCACGAACTAGGTAGTTCGAACTAGGAAGCCTAGTTCGAACTACCTAGTTCGTGCCACGTGTAGCCGTGCGGCACAGGATTCGAACGAGGGGGGTTTTAAAAATGGCGGAGCCCCGCTTATGCAAATGAATCCCGGGAAATTCAAATCCCGGGCTTCATTTGCAAGTGCGGTATGCCTACATTGCCCTCCTAGTTCGAACTAGCGGGGTAGTGTAGACATACCCTAAGATCCTGGTCCATGACTAGAACAATACAAATAATTATTAATAATTTAAACAATATATATTGTCTGAATAGTCAAGTGTCATTTTAAAAGTGAAATAACAATGTTTTGCTTTGCTCTGCTTTTTGTTTTGTTTTGTGGGTATCTTTTTCTCAATGTTTGAATAAGAGCACCATTTCCCATATGCACCATGCAAAGTTGTTGCTTCTCTTGAGTGAAAAGCATCACTATTGATCACTATCTTTGTCAGTACACACCATCTTCAAACTGATATTGAATGAAAATAAAAAATGAGGTTATATCTTAGGCAAATAAATGACTGCAATACAACAACAAAAATAAAATAATTAAATGAGACCTAATTGGGCTGGGTTTTCATCCATACTTTTTTAAATAGTCAGTACATCTTTCAGGTGCTTTGAAAGACAAAGCACCTGAAAGATGCTATATATATTTATATACTTGGGGATGGACACTGCATGGACACTCTTGTGCAAGAAATCTCTGATGGCCATTCACAGAGCTGGCCATCAGAGCACCTGTGCTTTTGCCGATAGGGGTTTCTTGTGCAAAAACCTCTGCGGAGTGTCCACACCTTCCTTTTTGTGCAAGAGATATAGTGCAAAAAGGAGTTATTCATCATGGGGAGAGGAATAACTCTACTGGCAAAAGCCCTTTGTTCTGCCAATTTACTTGTGCAAAAATGCACGTGAGGTGTGGGCGCTCCGCTGGTTTTTGCATAAAAACCTTGTGTAGACATAGCCTTTCAGAGGGGTTGTTGAACAAACAGACTTGCAGACAGACACACAGACATGCTCTAATATCTATCTATATATATAGATATATAGATAGTATTCGTATATGGTATAAGAAGAAAGAACATGTAAATACTGTATAGCCATCTGTTCTCAATAGACTATGTTTAAATATGAATGTGCAGTTCAAATTTGTAAACATGAACATTTGAAACTTTTGGAGGAAGTGATACTATCCTTTTTCCTTTCTATAGCTTTATTGGAACAGCATGTCTGAAATGGCCCAAACCACATGTAAATATATTTAATACTAGATATGTTTCAGACGTTTTATATATTTATTAGTTCTATTTTGTATTGCCAACCAACCCAGGTTTATAAACATAAATTTACTAATTGCTGACCAAACCTCAGATGATTAAATATATACTAAGGCACATATATCAAAACAACTTCTACCACTGTTTAAATGATACATATGAATAATTTCTAACATAGCCAATATACACATTAAATTCTGGTTGAAATCAACTGGTGAACTACAATTGGATCACAAATACAATTGTTATTTTTTCTCATTGAAGAAGAGGTTTCTAAATACAAATGTAGCATATTCCAAAGTGGAGTACAAAACCAGTATTGTCAATTCTATTACCTTAGTACTAGCAATATAATCAGCTATTTCTGAATAGCTTTGAGTTTAAGGTTGAATTGTTAATATTTCTAATTGTGGAATAAATTTGAGCTTTTGAGCTATGTATTTCCCTCCCTCCATATTTAATTCACACACAGAATATTTTTATGTTTATTTTCAATTCACTGATCAAGGCTAGAAAGTTGGAGGTTTTGCACATCACATATATCCACATAATATTAAAGTAATAAACATCATTGGCACCGTATATAGAATGTACCTGATGATATGGACATATGGTCCTTCTGAAGTTGTCTTTCTTTCATCCCATTTGCACATTTTTTTAAAAGATGCAATATTATGAATATTTTAAGTAATGGTGGTGATTGATTTTCTCATGTGCTGTCAGTTATCATTAGTAGCAGTTTTAAAAAGACTAAAAGTTAACATGTAAGCCATCATTTATCATTTGGACATAGCTTTGCTATTACAAGCAAAACCATATATACAATGGTGTTAAAAATTCTGGCAAAAATACCATAACAGCTATTACAAATGTGTCTGTTAACTCCTCTTGGCACTTTGCCAATTTATCAAAAGTTTATCAATTTATCAATATTTTTCATACAGATATTGTCTGATTAACTAGCTATTCGTAGCCTGATTGGAATTCTGGTTTTCAGACGTGCATGGACACCAGATTGTGAAATGCCTCTGAACAGTTGGAGGATAATACGAAATCACATCCTTTCCAATAGCTATGCAGTAAGCCCAGCATACACCATGCTAATGGACTTCACTAAGCACTTTCATTGATATAAGGCCAGAGTTCCCAAGGCTGATGTCATAAACTGGTTAATCTTAAAAAAGAATCACCACAGACCAGGAGAGCCCAGTGAAATGTGAATAAAATAGCTTTGGTGCTGTTAGTGAAATGGAAAATATTAAGGATAAGTTCTAAAATCAAAGGACCTGATTCTCCTCTGATATATACCAGTATAAATCAAGAGCAATTTCACCTAGCCAATGCTGTATGTTATGTAAAAGAGAAGAAAATCAGACTTGGAATGCTTAACCAGAGTTTTGTCACCTAAGGAGACTTATGTAGCCACAGGTTGAAAACTTTTATTCATTTATTCCACTCTGGTCATTTCTTAGGTTTTAGAAGAGCTTCTCTGCCAATATAATGCCTACATACATTATAAAGGTCAAAATGAAGCATCCCCTCCTCCATGCCTTTTCTATGTATTTCTTGGCACCTTAGAGACTAACAAAAATATATGTATAGTATCATGAGATTTCGTGGGCAAAACCCACTCAAGTTCATCTGAAGAAATGGGTTTTGCTCATGAAAGCTTATGATACTATATATATTTTTGTTAGTCTCTAAGGGTATGTCTACACTACCCCGCTAGTTCGAACTAGCGGGGGTAATGTAGTCATCCGCAATTGCAAATGAAGCATGGGATTTGAATTTCCCGGGCTTCATTTGTATGAAGCTGGCCGGCGCCATTTTTAAATGCCGGCTAGTTCGAACCCCGTGCCGCGCGGCTACACGCGGCACAGAGTAGCTAGTTCGGATTAGGCTTCCTAATCCGAACTAGCTGTACTCCTCATTCCACGAGGAATACAGCTAGTTCGGATTAGAAGCCTAATCCGAACTAGCTACTCCGTGCCGCGTGTAGCCGCGCGGCACGGGGTTCGAACTAGCCGGCATTTAAAAATGGCACCGGCCGGCTTCATGCAAATGAAGCCCGGGAAATTCAAATCCCGGGCTTCATTTGCAATTGCGGATGACTACATTACCCCCGCTAGTTCGAACTAGTGGGGTAGTGTAGACATACCCTGAGGGTATGTCTACCTCCTCATTGCAGGAGGAGTAACAGTTAATCCGAACTAAGGACTTAGTTCGGATTAACTTCTGACTGCCGTATGTAGCCGCGGGCAGTCAGTTCGAACTAAGGGGATTTTAAAATGGTGCCTGCCCGGGATATTTAAATCCCAGGCTCATTTGCAAGTTCGAATGCCTACATTAGCCACCCTAGTTTGAACTAGGGGGCTGGTGTAGACATACCCTAAGGCCTAGTCTACACTACAGTGGATGGTCATCTTAAGATATGCAACTTCAGCTATGTTAACTATGTATCTGGAGTCAACGCATCTTAAATCGCATTTCTACTCTGTCCACACAGCGGGAGGTCAATGGGCGCAAATGCTCCCATTGGCTTCCCTTACTCCTCATGAGGAGCAGGAGTACCGGAGCCAATGGGGTCATCCTCTGAGTTTGATTTAGCAAGTCTACTGTAGTATACTGTACCAGCTAAATCAAATCCAAGAAGGTTGACTGTCACAGCATCCATCTTCCACATAGTGTAGACATGGCCTTAGGTGCCAGAGGACTACTCGTTTTTGAAGTTACAGACTAACACGGCTATGCCTCTGAGCTTTATTAATCACTTGTTCAGCAGTGAGTCAAAATCTGCAAATTACCACAATACTAATATCAGAATTACATTTAGAAACAGTTCAAGAGGGGTGTGCTAAAATGTACTACATATGGTTCTTGAATTGCTAATTCAGTAACATGCCAGTCAGAAGCCTTTTCTCCTTCATCTTTGTAATATGTATAAAGTGCATACTATTCTCCAGACACTTTCACTCAGAGTATTGATTCCTTTTTGGATATGGCTGTTCATGCCAGTGGCTGGTTCTGTAATTACCTCATACCTGTGGTCTAGGGAGTTGGAACCAGTGAAACCCATTCATAGGCCTGCCACTGAAGTCAATGGGGGGAGGGAGGGGTTTGATTGTCTTCAGTGGGCTCCTGATCAGCCCTTATTCCTTCCATGTTCTACTGTGCTACCACCATAACAGCCAGGTAGACAGTAGAGACTGCTCCGCTCCCCTTGGATGATGTCATGAGTCAGTGAATGAGCCTGAGTCTGCTCCCATATAAAACTCTCTTTGAGGTCAATGGAAGAGAAACTGGTGTTTGAAATGATAAAATTAAGAACTGAGGGCAAGGAAAGAGGGACAAACAGTAAAATAAATTCACATCATCTAGATCCTAAAATTTTGCTTTTACATTACTTGCCTTTTGATACAGGGCATATTTTTACTGTTGTTATAGCCTTTATAAATCTAACAAATCTACTTTTTCCTTTGGCTTGGATCTGAAGGGTAAAGCCAATGAGTTCAACACTTATAGCCAAGAACAAAGTTTGGCTCACTGCACTGAATGTTCATTCTGTGGGTCAAATTCCTCATGCTATAGCACTGAAGACACTCTAAGAAGGAGTAAGGGGATTAGGCTTGTCTCACACTAGATGTTGCCAGTTCAGAATGAAATGTACATTCAAATTTAGTTTAAGTATCTTACAGTTACTGAGAGTTTTCCAACGATTGTACCACCACATAAAGCTGCATGAACACAACAAAAATGTTCCATAAATATTCATTTTAACCAATTGATTCAGAGATGCTTACATTCCTTTTTTTGCTCTCTGCAAATAATTGCATGATTGAGTTTTCCTGGAATGTTCAAAGAATACAAACATTATGCTTGCCTGCTTACTCACCCACGAAAACGTCATTTTAAATTTGTTTTCTGTTAGTATTCACAGCAGGAACCTGAATTATCCATATACAATCAGGAGCAATAAACAATACACCAAAACTTATAAGAATGAATGATCATAACTAAACAATACAACTCAACTGTTAGACTGCTAATTTCAGAAGTAAAAAAATGGAGAAAAGTTAATCAAATAACAAAAACATTTGAAAAAATCATAATCTGTTTACATGCAACCTCTGAATGGGAAAAATAAATTGTTCACTCAGCTCTAAGAAATAAAAATATAATTTTTTGATCGAGATTTAAATTATACTTTTTCTGTGCCAAAAATGTATTATTTTAGGTTTCAATCAATTATTTTAAGTGGCCAAATCATAGAATCATAGAGCTGGAAAAGACCTCAGAAGGTCATCAAGTTCAGCCCCCTGCTCTAGGCAGGACCAATCCCAACTAAATAAACCCAGCCAGGGTTTTGTCAAGCCAAGACTTAAACACCTCTAGGGATGGAGACTCCACTACTTCCCTAGGTAACCCATTCCAGTGCTTCACCACCCTCCTAGTGAAATAGTTTTTCCTAATATCCAACCTGGACCTCTCCCACCACAATTTGAGACTATTGCTCCTTGTTCTGTCATCTGTCACCACTGAGAACAGCCTCTCTCCATCCTCTTTGGAACCTCCCTTCAGGAAGTTGAAGGCTGCTATCAAATACCAATTTTGTTCCACAACTTCAAATCTATTATGATTATAATCATTTATTTAATCACTACTGTTACAGTGGAATTTGGGGTAAACTATTTGCAACCACCCAGAAAGAAATGACTGGTCCAGAAGAGCCTCCTTGTGCTCCCCCAATAATATAGTCAAGATTTAGAATCATGTCTTGTTCCAGTTATTCTCATGATGATCCACAATGCTGATTGCTGTAACATGAATGTGCAAAATCTGGTCCATTGTTTTCAGTGGAACTATTTAACATGAGTAAAGCACCCATGATTGTGGGTGAAGGTGGTTGTAAGATATTTGGTTATCAATAGTGCTTCATTGCAATGGTTCAGTTTTAATAAAAAAAATAGTCATTGCTAAAAAAAAACCCTAGAAAGTAGATATTCTCATATTCCCATATTACTGTTTTGGTATTAATTTAACTGAGTTATTCATGCCCCATGCACTTGTTTCCTATATATATGGCAACTGTGTGCATAGGTCACAGGAAATGTTAAGGCCACCAAACTCAGGAATGTAAATGTATTTTAGCAAAGTCCCATCAAAGTAAATCTTTAAATTTTGTCATTTAAACAGCTGCTATTCTAGTTTTGTTCTTGATTTACTACAGTTTATGAATGAGAGTAAAAACAGAATTTTGACAATAACTTTTCATTCTTAAATCCATCTGTAACTGTGATGAAGTGCTGTTTTTCTGTTTGGAAATTCATTACTCTCTCTCGCTCTTGCTCTCTTTCTCTCTAATTACACAACTTGGCTAATTACAGTCAAATATTCTCTGCAAATGTCTATTAGATGTCAAGTTAGATGTCCAAATCAACTGACTTCAGGAAGGGCCTGAACATACTACAAATAAACAAAAATAAATATCATAGCTCTAATTGTGGATTACTGTTAGTGTCACATTGTGCCCTTGGGGGAATGGAGGTTATTTACATGGGTAACAAGACTATTCGGAGTTAGAACAGTCACTGTTAATAAAAAATTTGGGAAGGAATTAAAATCTCACACGTCAGAGTTTTTCAGTCTCCAGCTCTTAGGGATCAGGATGAGATCTCTGTGAGAAGCAAATTACTCCACATCTGCCTACCGTCAATTTTTTTATATCTTTCTCTGCAGCACCAGGTACTGGCCACTGCTAGAGACAAGATAATGGACTAGATGGACCATGGGTCTGATCCAGCCTGGCAATTCCTATTTTCAAGATCTCTGATGGGGGAGAGGAACAAAGCAGTCAGTTTCCCTGGGGGTCAGTGATTTAAAACGTACTGGGTCTCTGGGGCACTACACAGCAGCAGTGGCAGGAGCCACAAGCCCTTTAAATTGCCGCTGACCAAGTGAAGGAAGGCATGCCCCTGCCCTGTCTTTCCTGCCTACTTTGGGACAGGTTAGTACCACTTTCACCACAAATTAGTGCAGTCCTTAGGGTCTGGACTTAATACATCCAAGGGGACTGAGAGAGTTGGCAAATGGCATTGACGAACCTTTGGCCATTATCTTTGAAAAGTCATGGAGATCAGGAGAGATCCCGGATGATTGGAAAAAGGCAAATGCAGTGCCCATCGTCAAAAAAGGGAAGAAGGACAATCCAGGGAACTATAGGCCGGTCAGTCTTACCTCAGTCCCTGGAAAAATCATGGAGGGGATCCTCAAGGAATCCATTTTGAAGCACTTGGAAGAAGGAAAGGTGATCAAGAATAGTCAGCATGGTTTCATGAAGGGCAAGTTGTGCCTGACCAATCTGATTAGCTTCTGTGCTGAAGTAACTGGCTCTGTGGATATGGGGAAGTCAGTGAATGTGATAGATCTTGACTTTAAGTAAGGCTTTTGATATGGTCTCCCACAATATTCTTGCCAGCAAGTTAAGGAAATGTGGATTGGATAAATGGACGGTAAGATGGATAGAAAGCTGGCTGGAAGGCCGGGCCCAGTGGGTAGTGATCAAAGGCTCGATGTCAGGATGGCGGTCAGTTTCTAGCAGAGTGCCCCAAGGATCAGTTCTGGGACCAGTTTTGTTCAATATCTTTATTAATGACCTGGATGAGGGGATGGATTGTACCCTCAGCAAGTTTGCTGATGACACTAAGCTAGGGGGAGAGGTACACACGCTGGAGGGAAGAGATAGAATCCAGAGTGACTTAGACAAATTGGAGGACTGGGCCAAAAGAATTCTGATGAGGTTCAACAAGGACAAGTGTAGAGACCTGCACTTGGGACAGAAGAATCCCAAGCATTGTTACAGGCTGGGGACCAACCGGCTAAGTAGCAGTTCTGTAGAAAAGGACCTGGGAATTACAGTGGATGAGAAGCTGGACATGAGTCAACAGTGTGCCCTTTTAGCCAAGAAGGCTAATGGAATATTAGGTTGCATTAAGAGGAGAATTGCCAGTCGGTCCAGAGATGTGATTATTCCTCTTTACTTGGCTCTGGTGAGGCCACATCTGGAGTATTGTGTCCAGTTCTGGGCCCCCAATTACAGGAAGGATGTAGATGCATTGGAGAGGGCCCAGCAGAAGGCAACCAAAATGATTAGGGAGCTGGAGCATATGACCTACGAGGAGAGGCTGAAGGAGCTGGGTCTATTTAGTCTGCAGAAGAAAAGAGTGAGGGGGGATTTGATAGCAGCCTTCAACTTCATGAAGGGAGGTTCCAAAGAGGCTGGAGGAAGGCTGTTCACAGCAGTGATGGATGGCAGAACAAGGAACAATGGTCTCAAGTTGTGGTGGGAGAGGTCCAGGTTGGATACTAGGAAAAATTATTTCACTAGGAGGGTGGTGAAGCACTGGAATGGGTTACCTAGGGACGTAGTGGAGTCTCTATCCCTAGAGGTGTTTAAGTCTCGGCTTGACAGAGCCCTGGCCGGGTTGATTTAATTGGGATTGGTCCTGCCTAGAGCAGCGGGCTGGACTTGATGACCTTCTAAGGTCTCTTCCAGCTCTATGGTTCTATGATTCTATGGAAGCACAATGAGCAGACTGTGCTACGTAGGGGCACAGGGACAAGAAGGCTTTTTGTACCCCCCTCTGATCAGACACTTTTCCCACCATCCCACGCCAGGAAGAATCAAGCTCTTGGCCTTATGGTCAGTCTTTGCTTCATTCAACATTACATGGTTACATCTGGGAGCAAATCCTGCTAAAGCTGGATCACGTGGGTCCTGAGTCAGCAAGCCCCATCAAGTCAATAACTTTGAAATATGGGCTTAATCTCATAGCTGAATAGGTATGATTTGCTGAATTAGGGCCTCAAATAATCCCATTATCATGAATGGGACAACTCAAGTACAATGAGCAGAAGCTAGCCCTTCATCTTCAAAGTAACTACAAGTGAAGTTAGATAAACAGTTTCATAAAAATAATGTTTAAAGTACTGCATATTTATCATACTTAATTGCTCCTTAATACTGAGGTTCATTCCTGCTACAGAGTGCAAACATTAAAAGAATGAATGTAAAGTTTCCACCTATGCTATGAACCTTGCATAAATAACTCTTACCAAACGGCATTTCTCTGTTCTTGGATATTTTGTTGTCTCCCATGCTCAGAACATTGCTTACAACACAGTTGCATATGAAAAGTTAAAAATCAAGGCAGGTCAATCTTCTACTATGAAGCACGGTATGTACAATAATCAGCAAACCTTTGGGAATGATTGAAGAAAAGACTTGCTTACATGTCATTGCGTTAGAAATGTTATATGGTTCCATTAGAGGCAATGGTTAATTGCTGAGTGCCAGTTAGAATGATTACATCTGCCATCTCTAAAAGAAGTCGGAATGCTGTCATTCACTTTGAAATGGCTCGCTGCGTTCATCAGTCTAGATGGCATAGAAAAGTTATAACCATACAAGCCATATGGAGAATGTAAAGAACAATTAAGAGCTTCCCGAGCAGTGGGACTTGATGGGAAAATGTTTCCAGATGCATGTAATCCATACACCATTTGATTAGCAGAGTTGGATACTTGTAGACACTGCCCAGTTAAATCTTCAGATTTACCATTTTTCAGATTTGTTATGCCAAGGGAAGACAGCCCAGGCACATCCACCATGAAGTGGTGTAAAACATGTGGGTTGGTGCCTCCCAGTTTTTCATGACTTGGAAATACAAGTGACTGTTGTCTCAAAAGGCTTGTAGGGCAAATCTTGTAGTAAAGGGGCAAGTTGAGATTATGTAGATATGTTTCAGGGCATGACATTCCAATGCTGCTCGCTGACAAGTGAAATGTAGGAGGTGAGCAAGATGGAGAAAGCAAGGAATTCAGAGGAGATGGCGTCCCACCACTGGAGGTTGCAGGAGAAGAACCAGAACTCCCATCTAAAAATTAAAGCAAAAGTCATTAAAATGATGCTATTGGATGTTTACAAATAAGAATTATGGGTGGAATCTTGACCACACAGAAGTCAATATAGCCTTTTGTAATTTTCATCTAAATACCTATTGACTCCAGAGGGAGAGTTTCTGCATGGACTATGGCAAGATTCATCCATAAGTTATGCCTCACACCTTTGTTGTTTAGACCCCAGTTCAGCAAGGTAGTCATGTTTGTAAGCATGTGGCTAAGCCCATTAATTTTTTTATGGTGGGAACAGGGAAAGATTGTATTTATTGCTAGTTGGGTCACTTACAATAAGACATTACAATTATATTGTCTTGACATATATATGTACATATTTTAACAGTTTTAGCAACATGGTGTATATCCTATTATATCACTAACATTTTTACTTTTTTTTCTTTTTTCCCTTTTTTTTAGTCTCAATAACTTGATTGGAACTACTTGGGCTTTGAAACACACACATGCAAAAATTCCTTGTTGAATCAGGCTTCTCTGTAAAACTGATTCCTATATTTTATTTATAAACAAACACTGTAACATTTTCCTCATGATTTCCAGCAGTTTTCCAGGCATATAAATAATAAATAATAATAATAATAATAATAATAATAATAATAATAATAATAATAATAATAATAATAATAATAATAATAATAAAATACTTCTTATTCAGCATTGATGGAAAATTTGCCTTGAACCCCTGATTACAGGAATTGACTCATTTTATTTCATTTTCACTGCAGTTTATAAAATATTCTTAATCGCTGTTTCTCAAACAACTTTAAATGTACTTTGCAATTTGACATCCTATTTTCTGAAATGGATCAATGAGTGCTTTCATACATTTATTAGAAAAACAGCATCAACTTATTTTACAGGTTTACATTCTTATTAGGTTACTGGCATGTAACATCATTGTTCACAAGTTTTCAGCTTCTCCTATGTAAGTTCTAGGGTAAAAACTAAAGGGAGATGATTGCTTTGACAGTGAAATGATGCAGAACAATGTGTATTTCTGTTGCTAAACTGAT
The DNA here is from genome assembly GCF_049634645.1 of Pelodiscus sinensis. Classification (NCBI taxonomy): domain Eukaryota; kingdom Metazoa; phylum Chordata; order Testudines; family Trionychidae; genus Pelodiscus; species Pelodiscus sinensis. Next base: position 17,983,887 of record NC_134723.1, read on the forward strand.
CCTATTTTAAGATGGTCTAATTTAAAAGCCCCATTCTTCTCTTGCAGATGCATTAGCACCACTGCATTGCATCTTATATCACAAAAGTTTGGATCTACTTTTTTTCTAAATTATTTACATGGTATTGATGCTGTCGTGAAAGAAAACCCTCAAATATTCTCAGTTGCCTTTGGTCAAATTTGTAAAAATGTTTGTGACATGTTTAGAATATTTCTTCATTTACACTATAATTCAAAGTCATGTATGCAAGACATGATCTGGTCAGGCTTTATGTGTATTTGTCTGTGAGGGATTTTTTGAAATTCTATCCTTTTTTTCTGTCAGTATATGAGACTGATATAATGTGAAGGTTTAAGAAGTGATGTAATGTAGAAACTATTCTTGTTCTCAGATGAACAGCAGACTATGTATGTATTTGGAGGAACTATGGTACATATTGCACATTAAGAGCTTCATCTTTTTCACAATGATGTCAATTTCTGTTTCAATATTGATTTCAATGAGAGAGGGAACAGGCAATGAAAAGGACCTATTCTCCTCCTCTCCTCCCTAATTCTTATTTAATGCTAAAGTGTTTTACAGTCAACTTAAGCAATGTAAGAATATATTGTGATGGCAAGATCATTACTACTTGCACAAGTAGACCCAATGCAGCTAACTAGGGTAGTTTATAGAGTATTATTATAAATTTAAAATACTCCTTAAAAAGCTCCTTAAAATGATCTTTGGATTTTGTGGGGTGGGAAAGAAATAAAATAATACTACTAATCTGTTTTTGCATTTTATTAGGTACCATCAAAAGACCGTTGCTGAGAATTTTTCAGCATCTATGGCATTAATTTTTCCAAACTCTTTCTCTCTGTCACTATCAGTTGTGCACTGTTTCTTGGTAGGTCGAGTAACTTTTGGAATTTGAAAATTCTTGCTCATCCATAAGCTGTTCTTCAGTTCAGACAGATATATGCAGGTATGTTTAAACTTAATAGCCTTGTCGTGTTCTCAAAACCCCTTAAATTACTAACAAAAAAAATGCAGGCTTATTTAGGAGCAGCTAATGGACTCATTGTCAGTGTTTTAGAAATGCAAGCAGAAAATAGCAAGTCTCCACAACAAATCTCTAAAAAAAGTTTTCATGGGTTCAACTTAACTTTCTTTGCAGTACAAATATTTAGACCTGATCTTATTGCCATTGAATTCAAATCATGTGCATAGGTGTCGTAGTGCATGTGTATGCTCCTATTTCATATAAGTGAAGGTGATATCAATTTTATCAGACCAAGTGTTCAAAAGTCAGTTGGATGCAAAAAGCCATGTCTAAAAAAAATCACAGGTTTTTAAAATAAATCATTTGCCTTCTAGATTTTGAGCTCTTAGAATTTGTTTTTTCAAGCTTTTTTCCACAATCATGGTATCTAGAAACTTGTTTTTATTTAAATGAAATATGAGATTCTGGTATATTCACTTGAGTTCCAGAAACTGGCCATTAAGAAAAACAATAAAAACCATGAAATCTATGTGACAAATGATTTTCATCAAGCACCTTTTACCATCTTGCCTGCACTCTGTCCACTAATCCATCTCCTCTAGGACTATTTCTAACATTACATATGTATGAACAGTGTTAGTTATCTTTTGTTTAAGGCCACTTGTGTGTAAAAGCAGCCATATGAAATGCATGCTTATAACACTTTTATAACATCCCACACCATTATTAATTCTGTATGGTATTTATATGTTTAGTTTCTATGTCTATGTGGGTTTTTTGCGCTCTTGATATCATAAAATAGGAACTGTTCACCTTTTCAGATAATGTGGGATGTATGTGCTACAATATAGAGATCTTCAAATTTTTCATAAGGTAAATGACTGTGTTAAATTGGTAAGCATGGTCTTTTCAGAAAAAATGTTTTCCAATATAAGAGTCACAATTTTTCATCTGGCTCTATGAGCAGTCATTCTTTTAGCAAAACTTCCATTGGACATTTTGCCTCTGAAAAATCTGTAGGACTGGGCTCCAAACTAATATCTCAACAGAGATAATTTTTATTTGAAAAACCTTCCAACATTTATTTGCAACATTGCAGCAGTTAAATATTCCTTATTATTCATAATTTATAGATATTATACAATCTTTTTTATTATTTAAGCATTTGATTTTGTTTATAGAAAAATGAAGAGTAGAAAACCAGAAGATATAAGTAGATATTATCATGATCGTATTTCAAGAAAGTTTTCTGGAAAGGAATGGACAGTCACAATAGATTTATGGATTTGTGACAAGATAGCAAAATAACAAAAGTATTCTAAATATCCACCCAAACAGCAGAATGCTATTTTTTCATACAAGCTATAAGTATGAATCCTGTTTTAGAACTCTCAACTTCAGTTCAGTGGTTTGTGTACATTAAAGCACTACCAAAATGTTCCAGGGGCAAGCTTCATACTCTTAACACTGATTTCTATAGGAGTCATTCTTGCATAAGGTAGGGGAATTAGAACCATAGAATGTCAAAGTTAATATCTACTCATTTTCTCTTTGTAATATTTATTTTATTGTACTTATTCATATTTTAGATTTAATATGTGCACTCATTAAAATCTTTAAGTATATACACAATGCTAAAATTACTGCAGCACTAAAGAATTAACTATTTGACACATTATCATGAAAAGAATACAAACTTCACACACAAAAAGGTGGGACTCAACCTGTATTAGATCAGTGGAAAGAAGGATTTTTATAGGAAAAGCTCCTTCACTGAAACTCCCTACTTCCAGATGTTCAAATAGGATGGAATTAATAAAACATCTCAAAATGGCCCTTAGTTACCAGATAAAATACAAGGAGATACATGGTCTTCATGGCTCCAAAACTACAATAAGATCCAAGAGGATGGACTTTTGCATTTATATGGAACCCTACTAAAATGGCATAAGAATCCCCCTGGCCAAAGCTCTTTGCAGAGTCAGGGCCTGAGGTAGCTGTCCCAAACAAGTTGTTATTATTTATTTAGTATATTTATTTTTGTCCTTTTTTTTTAGATATTTGCTTATTTTCAATGTCATTTGATTTGAAAATCAATGAAGAGTTAATGTTAAAATATTCTTGCTCTCAGAAACAATCAGTTAGGTAGTTGTTATTAACCATAAACATCAGGAAAAAACAAAGGTAGTAAATTCTAATTGTAATTCTAATCCTTTCAACACTGTGCCATCACCTAGAATGGTATCTGCTAATGGCATTTCATGCATGCAGAATGGTTAGATTATTTCTGGTTAATGACTAATGTTTTGTTTACACCTTAGGGTGTGTCTACACAGCAGGGTTTAACTCGAAATAAGCTACTGTGCTACATCAATTGCGTAGCTTATTTTGAAATAACTTATTCTGAAAATGGGAGCATCTATACAGCACTTATTTCGAAACAGACCATTCTTCCTCTAACTTCCCTTACGCCTCATACAATGAAAGTTACAGGAGTTGGAAAAAGAAGTCCTCCAGCTTGGCAATATTTCAACATTATTTCAAAATAACTGCCTGCTGTGTAGACATGGACTAAGTTATTTCGAAATAATATTAGTTATTTCAAAATAATGTTGCTGTGTAGACGTCTCCTTAGAGACCACTTGAAGATTCAAAACTCACCATGGGTTTCTGAAGCATAAGTCTTAAAATCCAGAGTAAGTGGTGGCCTCCATGGATATGTTTCCAAAAGTCCATCCAGAACTCCCCTGTAAAGCAGAATTTGGGATTCAGTTATTTACTTGGTTCTTGCAGAATTAAATCTGTGAATTTACTGTCTTACTGCTTTACTAGATCTCTTACACAAGAAAAGATTACATAAATATTCTAAAGGATTCTCTCTTTTCTTTCTTTCCAGGTAGTTAACAAAGTCATTTCAAATCTAAAATTAAAATAGTAAATTCAAAGTGGAAAGAAATAGAGCATATATCTTTTTACACACATAAGAATGCACAGACTGTGATTGACAGTTTATAACAATTACCTGTTTCTCCCAGGATCTCTAAATCCTTTAGCAAAGGGATTCCTGTCTATTTTCAGTTTGGTAATCTACAGATTTAAAAGTTACAATAAGGAAATAATTGTATTGAGTAAATACAGCCAGGTGAAAGTAGGATTAAAAATATGTAACAAGCATACATCACTTCTGCTGATTGTTATATTGAATTATACTGTTTATATTAAAATCTGTTCTTCTGAATCCTGCAGATTGCCCAGTTAACTTCAGAGGAAGGTCAGGACAAAATCTGACCCAAATATGGCAATTGCTTCTATTATAAATATCCCTTCCCTGCTATGTACTTTGGAGCAACACCTATCAAAGAATTATGATGATAATTCCTTATTCCCAGGCAGATTAAATTCCTTTCCCTTTTATATTTCCCAAACTCCCCTTCTATTTATTTTATCTTGCTGCCCTTTGTGCTCTTTTAATTCCATCATTTCCAGAAGTTGTATAAACCTGTCCCCCCTAGTGCTCTGACACTAGAGTGCTCCGATGAGAGCAGGGCCAGATCCTCCAGGTGCTGAAGTAAATCGGACTAGGACTCAGCACCTCTCAGCATCAGGCCTTTTCTAAGCAGAGTTATGAAGTATGGTCAGGATTGCAATCAAGTCCCTGGGGAGTACAAGTCCCCAGGGGTCTCACTGAAGTTGTAGCCCTCGCCCGAGCCGGTGCTCGCAGCCCGGGGGACAGCCCAGCACGCGGCCATGCCACGTGCTCAAAATGAATCCAAGCGCCAAGTTCCAAGTGCGCGGTTCCAGCCGCGCGCTGTCTCCCGGGAACCCGGCCGGGCCGCGCGGCGACAAAGCGCGGGCGCGCGCCTGCTGCGCGTTACCTGCTGGTTTTGATAAGCCGTGACAGTGGTGAATTCGGTTTCTTTGAATGAAAACGTTTGAACCCCTTCCGCCGGCAGAGACTGGATCTGGGACAGGTCGAACCTGGAGTCCTGAGCAATGACGTGCACTCTGGGCTTGTACTTGTGCATGGACTGCAGAATAATCTGCCAATGACAAGAAAAGGGGGGGGGGGGTGAGCACCTGTCCCCCTGGGTCTGTCTGCAGGAAATGCTGCTCCGCCTGCGCCAGCTCTGAGCTGCCTTCAAACATCGATGTGCGCTCGCCTCTGGCGCGAGCCGGGAAGTCCATTCTGCTAAAGCCCCGTTTGCTTTGGTTTGTAAGCCCTGTAGCAGCCAAACAGCCCCCGCCCCGGCTCCCTGGCGGTCCTTCCTCCCGCGCCCCGCAGCTCTGCCAAAGGGGCGCGCCCCGAGCGCCCCCGCAAACCGCGCTCCCGGGCTGCCCACAGTGCCCGCGGCAACGTTGTATAGTCCCTCCCCTCCCCCACGCCTGTCTCGGGTGGGCACTGGGGCTCGCGGAAGCGTTTGCAGCGCAGTGAGGGACAGTCCCTACTCCCCTCCCCCCCCCCCCCCGGCGGGCAGGGTTAGGCGCTGGCTGGGGAGGGCTGCACAGCGAGGAGAGCCTCTGTGTGCCGAGATCCCAGCCCCTTCCTCCTGGCTGCGGGCGCTGGCACTAACAGGCCCCAGGCATGTGCTTGTAGCCACTGGCCCTGCGAGGCCGCCATCTGACTCGCCTGAAAAGCGCTTTGCGCCCTTGGGGTCTTGGCCGCCCCCTCGTTCCTCAGCTGCTCTGGAAGCTCGTGACCGGAAAGGGGATCCCAGGGGCTAGGGAGGCCCGGGGGCAGCGAGAGAAAGGCACCGGGCCGAGTGGCGCTGCTCTCCAGGGCAGCTGAAGCCCTGGCTTAGGTCTCCCTCCCCAAGCGCTGCAGGCGCCGGTACCACAGTACCGGGCTGTGCATGGGAAAGAAGCAGGGGGCAGAGCCGGAACGCGGCTGCATCCACCCGGGAGGCCGCACAAGAGCAGAAGGCTAAGGGGCGGGGGAGGGAGGCAGCAGGTTTTCGTCTTCCGAGGGCTGCCCCCGCACCCCGGCGTGCCAGACGGGACCGGGCAAAGTCCACACCTACATGCCCCTTGTCGTCCATCTCATTGTTGGTGAGTTTCACCCTGTCGAAGCTGATGATTTGCCTCATCCAGGTCTCTCCCGAGCAGGGGGAATCGGGGTGGATGTAGAGCCTGGGCGTTATGCAGGAGTGGTCCGTGTTCCCAGCCACCATCCACTGGGAGCTGTGGTAGACGTACCTGCAAGGGAGGGCACAGCCGGGTCACCGGGCAGTTGCAGGGCCCGGCTCCTGCAGCCAGGCCCAGGCAGGGTCGGAGGCTGCCACCGGAAAGGGGCAGCAAGCAGGGGCCCGGCGGGGCTGGCTTGTGTTTGCATCGCGGGGCGAGGCAGGGGAGGCCGCCTAAGCAGCGCAAGGAGGCGCTGCCCCCGCGGGCGCTCCGCGTATCCACACGCTCGGCCGCTCAAACAAACGCGTTTCTGCGGGGCTGCGAGTCACAACAGCGAGGCCGGAGTGTCCGGCTGCTCCCGGCCTCCGCCTTGGCATGTGGTGGGGGCGGGGTTACCCGGCTCCCCTCTTTTCCTTCCTGGGTGCGGGATCCCAGCCCGTTCAGCGCCTGGCGCTGGCGGCGAGTAGCTGGGGCCCGCCGGCCGGCCCGCAGCCCCGGGCAGCGCTAGGTCCCTTGCACCGCCAGTCCCGGCGGGCGGATTGCGCCGGTGCGTGCCCCGGGCAAGGCTGCGGGTTGTGTCCTTTGCGCTCTCGCGCCCCGCTCTGACCCTGAATCTCTGTAGCCCAGGAACAGCCATTGTCACTCGGGAGCCAGGGCCGGTCGGGGACTGCGGGGCGAGCCGCACGGACCCGCCGAGCTGCCGCCCGGCATCCCCTGGGCTCCAGACCTGGGAGTGGACGCTTTGCCCTGCCCGGGTGTGCGCGCCCGGGGTCGGGATGGACACGGGAACACCGGCAGGCAAAGCCCCGTACGGGCCTGCGAGCCCCCAGCTCCGAGACGCCCTTGGCGGGGAAACCCTGCAGAGCCGCCGCTGGCGCTGGGCACTAGCGAGTGTCATCGAAGCGGGGGAGCTCGGAGGGGGCTCAGCTATTTGTGAGCGGGGCTCCTCTTTTATTCCGCTCCCTCTAAGCAGCGACCGCGGGCAGGTGGTGGGGCCCTTCGCTGGCGCGGGTTGCCTGCTAGTCCCTCTAAGGACCGTGCAGGGTCTGGGCTGGTTTGTTTTCGCCGTAAAACGCACCGCGGCATCTGGCGAATCCGTTTCTTTACCTGTATCTTTTGGAGTCCACAGGGACCACGTCAATTGCGATGTAATATTGTTTCACTGGCTCCAGGCCCTTCACTTTCACCCTGACAGAGGGAAACATTCTCCTGCGGATGCAGAAAGGAGCCCGTTATTCGCCCGGCTCGGGTTGATGCTGGTCACAAGGGGGGAGTTTCAAGGACAAAGCTCGCATTTTAAAAGTAAAACAAGATTTTTTTTATTACATAATCACTTTCGAGAAATGGGAAATGGGATTGCACGGAAAATACGGGGAGTGAGACCCTCTGTATCCGTGTGGTTGTCGCTCTAAGAGCAAAACACAGCCCAAAACGTGAGCAGTTACATATCTGTTATGCGAGGGTGTTAGCAGAGATAAGGGGCATTTAGCTGTATATAAACCCTTACAGTAAGATTTACTGGACGGGAAATATTAAGGTGTATGAATGAAAAAATGATCGATGTATTAAAACAATTCCACTGACCCTGGTTTCTAACAGTAGGATAAACACCCGCATTTGTGGTTAATATTTGTAATTTTCATATCGATATGGCTAATACCCGGCATGAATAAACTATATAAAAGAAAACACCTATCAATGATGGGCTGCATGAGACCGTTTTGAACATTAAGTATGAAGAGGTTCTAGACAACTATCGCATTTAACATACATGACTGCACGCTACTCCGCTTTGTACACGCTTTCCTAATGGTTTAGTTCTGGTCCCGTTGCCAAACCTTTGCCAAATGGCTTTAACGAATGGATTGTGTTAAAAGTTTCATATCTGACCGTGCTCTCTGCTGAGCTTCCCGGCGTGTCTGAAGCTTTAGCACGAGCGATCGAAAGCACAACCCACGTTTTTCAGAACCTGGGTTTCCCTGGGCCACAAGACGTCCTACGACTATCGCTCATAGCTTGCATCCAGACCCACGGGCCCACGGCTTGGCTGGCCCTGCCGTACCTGCCAGCTTTGGTGATAATCATTTCCGTGCCGATCTCATGAAACCTTTTCCAGAGTTCAGACCCTTGCAGTTCCACTTGGACGTCCTCCTTCGCTTCTCGGCCCTCGGCACTCGCCGAGAAAGAAGCCGACGCGTCTGCTTTCGGCCTCTTTTCTGCCATGAACAGAAATGAGAAACATTTACACGGTTCCCGTTAAGAACAAGTTCTCCGCATGCACAGAAATGCCCCCTCCCTGGTCCCGGAGTTGGCCTGCGGAACCCCCACCCCGGGCAGGGCCGCTGCAGGGCTGAAATATTTAATCAATTATACAGACTATTTCGGATTACTCTACATCTAGACTAAGCCTCCGTCCGCTGCGAGCGCCTGGAGATTAACCGGGCCCGGGGATGGGAACGGAAAGGTTCCTTTCCGGGGCAGCTGGCACAAACCCTTCGCTGTCAAACCCAAACCGGAGCTGAGGGCTGCGCTCTCTTCTCTTGCTACCGGCTTGCGACAGCAACGGGAACCCGCCGAGGTGACACAGGGCGTCCGGGGAGTTTAGTCAAACGACCGGGCAGGTTCTTCGGTCTGTGTCTTAAATCTGTCGGTCTGGCCGGCGGGTGCGGCTCAGATAGTGTGCGGGTGTCACACGGGCCCCCCAGTTGGTCTGCATAGATCTAAACAGGCTCCTGAAGCTCTCCCCCCGTGGCCTGGCTCGGAGACTAACTGCGGAATTGGAGCTCTTGTTGCGGGTGTGCGGGAGGCGTTTAGCGCTGCGCCCAGCTCCCGTCCGCCGCTATTTAAAGAGCAAAAACGCGGGGTACGAACCAGGTTCCTGGCTTTTCTCTCTCGCTCTGCAGCCAGTCCCGGCCTCCTCGCCCTTCTCTGTGCGGGGCTCTTGTTTCTCGTCTCTCAAATCGGGCAGTTTCCTCTTCGCGGATTTCCCCACTAGGGCTTCAACAGAGAAGGCGTGAGCTCGGGAGCTGAGAGCCATCCTGGCGCAGCGAGGATCCCCCAGGGCGGAACTTCAAGCCTGGTCCTTTAAAAATGGAGAGGAAATCCCCCAGGCTCCTAAAACAGAACTAAAAGCCCCCGCGGGCAGGAGCCGTAAGGTTCCCCCTGACAGCCCTTCCCTCGCACTCCTTCCGCATCCTGCATGTGGGCACCCGCGTCAGGTTAAATCCCTCGATTTATTCCTCCCGCTGGCTCTGCGAGATTGGCGAGGGGAGGAATTTTTAGGGAACAGACCTGCCCTCGCTGGCAAACGGAGTCGCTCCGATTGGGGAGCAGCCGCGCGAGAGAGATACTGTTGCATCCAACTGAATCAATAGACGGCTGCAGCCACCACTGTTTGTTTTGGAAATTGTTGAGAGCGTAAAAAACACTGAGTGACAGTTCCTAGGGCTACAGAAAAAAGGGGGGTAAGAAAAGAGGGGGGAGGAAGTGGGGGAAAATGGGAGTCTGCCCCGTCTAGGATAAATCAAAGAGGTTACTGTTCTGCATTCAATTGTAAAAGCCAAAGAAATGTGACATAATTGCACGCTAGGGGCCACTTTTCCAACAAAAGTGCAAATAATGTTTAACCAGAACCAGCAAAAATCTCTCTAGGCTTTTGCTACCCCAATTAAGACACAACGTGTGTGATTCACTTAAGCTGCCCTGCCTCCCCTCCCCTGAAACCCAAACGGGGCTATTAAAGCAAACCAACGTCTTGTTTGCTTTGAAAGCACAGCGAGCCAAACTTCTCCCAGGTGCAGGGGACTCCTTGGGGTGTGCCAGTAAGAGCAAGACGAAGGACTTTTAACAGCATCGAGGATGTAACATTTACACGTATCGGCTTCCAAGGCGGGACAGGGACACTGCATTGCCGCTCGCAGCAGATTAATGGGGAGGGGAGGAATAAAAAAAATTCAAATGCTTCATTTAAATTACTAATTGGAATAACGTCGCGGTGTTGCAGATGTCCGTGGACCCCAGGCAACGCTACAACACAGAGCTGCAGAGACAGGGATAATAAAATAGAACAAAGTTACCAATTGTCGGAACAGACATTCCCCCATTTCCAGAGGGACAAAAATACAACCTGAGCCCTGCAAAGCCGGAGCCAGCCGAGGGGACGGTTCCTCGTCTTTGGAACGATTTCACGAATTCTAGTGACTGAGTTTCCAAGTATTACAACTATCTTCTTGCTCGGAAATGTTATTGCACAGCGCCTTAATACAACCTCCATCCCGCTAAACATGTGACAGAAAGGGGAATAACCTGGGTTTAGCCTTGCTAACCAATTTAAACGCATTGCAATTCACTCCTTGAGGATCAGAGTATGGCTCTTTTATCCTAATCCAAGATAAAAATGCTATGTCATGTATTGAGAATATGTGTACTGTTATGGAAAGTAGAGATTGGATACCACTGTTTATAGTTCGGCCAATATATGTTATAATAAATATCACAAAATCAGCAACTGATTCGTAAAGAGCCTTAATTTTAAAACCAAACCAAAGAGTAGGATTTATATTCTGCCTTTAATCCAAATCCTCCTATTTATATAAATCCAATTTCTGCAGTGCACTAGCCACTTTCATTCCGGGATCTCAAAGCGCTTTTACAGCCATTCATTGAACAAACCTCCCGGATCCGGGCGGTGGTAGGTAAGAACGGTCTGGTCTCGTGTGGTTAAGGATGCTGAGATGGGATTTCACTATTTTTAGTTTCATCAGATGACAACTCTGCCGCGGTGTCTGTGCGTCTGATCCCTTGCTTCGTGATTCCCCCCGGGTCCTCAGGCCCGGCACACACCTTCTTAGAAGCCAGGCACAACGAGCCGCCGGACAAGGACGCGCCGCGTGTTTGAACAGGACCCTCTCCCCAACGCCAGGCTCCGGGCGATGGAAATGACCTGCCCCGGCAGACAGAGCGATCCGGCCTTTGCCAGCGACCTGCACGGAGGCGTTTGGGCGGGGGAGGGGGCAGAAGCCACTTTCCAGCCGGGCACCTGGCACCTGAGCTCCAGCTGGACCTGGGGCACTGTCCGGGAGCTGCAGCGCGCGCACTCCCACGTGGGGGGCAAACGCGTGTTAAATTGCACGGGGGTGGCTTGTGTGCGAGCTCCGGAGCGAGGGCAAAGTTCCCCCCAGTGAACGGCTGGAGTTTACACCACGCCTGATGGGGTCAAGAGCCCTTGAAGTCTCCAGATCAACTGGAGAGAGGAGTCCGCGTCTCCCATCCCGGCCCCGACCCCTTGCCTAGCGCCCCCAGATGTTAAACTCCAGGGGCTTTCAGCGAGAGTGCTTCGGCGGATCGCAACTGCCCCAAAGACAGGTCCCCTGGTAGCCGGGGCCTGCCCTGGCCGTGCATCTTAATCGACTGCCCTTCAATTCAGTGACACGGATTATTCACCCTAGCCTCTGACGCCAGCCTTTGCAAATCTCTGCCTGGCTCCGCAGAGGCGCCTTCGAAGCTTTGCTCTGGGCGCTGGCTTCACTGCCCCCAACGCATTAATTGCTCCTTTTTGAAGGAGAAGGGGCAGCAGCAGCTGAGCTGACTGCCACACCAGGCTCTGTAGTGGGGAGATTTCCAGACCTTTTTCATGAAGACATTGAGAATTGGAGGTGTCTGTTCCTGCGGGGATTTCGTGTTTGTCTAAACTCAGAGACATTGGACCAGGCTAACAAGGGAGGCTGTGGAATGCCCCTCACACGGGCCACGGGAGGGGGGAGGGGTTAATTACATTATACAAAAAGCTTGAACGTTTACAGCTTGGCAAACTGAGGCATGGAAAAGTTTAAATGGTTTGTCCAAAGACGCATAATTCAGATGTCAAGAGTGTTCTCACACTCTTCACTCCCCCTCTTAAACACACAGCCTTAAATACACAGAAATGGTTTATCAAGGCATACAAGGATAATTTTATTTTCATAATAATTACTGACCCCAGTATTTGGGGCATTAGAGTCTAGTGTCACTGTCAACTTTTAGAGGGTCTTTTGGGACACATTTATAATATTCTGACATTTCATCAATAGCAAAGAAATGCCAGGAGTGTTTGAATCCTTTGCAAGTTGTTGTACAGCTTCATCCAAACTGGGAACATTCAATGCTCAAAGGAATGGTTGGCAGCTTGTGACTTCAGCCCTTACAAAGCCAGACTCCAGAATGGAATTCTAAATTACAGGACAAGATAGAAAATAGCTTTATATATATAAAAAAAGAAATATGGTATGCACCACCATAAGTAGAATACCCTGTGTGTAGAATGTGACTTGTCATTCTACTTCTTAGAGGTGGCCTACCATGTGGTTTTGCTACTTCTGAGTTATGAAATGATCTCTAACTCACAACATACAATGCAAGATGCATATGACTTTAATAGGGACATGACATGTTTATGTAGAGAAATGCTGTGGAAAAATGCAACTTTTACTGAACAGAACATAGTATGAAACTCAGCAAAATGAATTATGGGAATGAACCAAATAAAGCAGAATCCAGGTGAATCCACTGTTTCAAAAGCATTTGTCTCTGGGATTCCCAGATCCAGGCATACGAATTAGATAGTGCTCCACTGCAGTACACAGTATAAGGCATTGTCTTTACCAATGGGTTCACACTACAAGTGTCCTGTTATCTGACCCTGTCCTACCATCTCTCAGCTGAACAGGTTAGGGGAGACAATCCCTCCTGCCCAGCTACCCATTATTTGTCCAATCAAAAACAAAGTTTCAGCAACAAATTCGCAATCACTAGACCCAAAAGAGATAAGGTACGTAGAACTGTTTAACAAGTTGGTATTTTCCGGATGAAAAAATAGCATGTAGGATGACAATAAACTGCATGGGGGGAAATATAATCTGATAAATACTGTGACTTAATAATTGTACTGAGCACACATTTTCCTGGAAGATGAGTGAGTCCCAGGAAAGGGCTTCTAGCATCTGAGGGATAGAAAGGCCCAGTCTCATGTAACCCCCTCTGCTTGAAGGGACTGCTCCTCATCCAATCAAGGCCCATATTTACAAAGAAGGAAACTGGTTCACTTTCAAAATCACAGACTGAGACTGGAGCTCCTTTTCTCCTTTCCAGTCAGCTTTGTCAATCAACACTGATTATAATGAAGCAATATTTTTGCTCTATTAACTAATGTTTTTGCCCTAATTAGCATTGCAAGTCTGACATTCAATCTTTGTCAAGGATTATTTTGCTGGTGCTGTGGAGTTGGCTAAATTGTTTGGATTTTGGTTGTATGTATTTTCTGAGGTTTATGTGCATCCAACTGGGTTTCTAATTATTGAAGAAAATACTTTGGTGAGAAGGTGCTGATGGAATTTGGGAAATTTATTTTTCCTTGTGGAGTTTCTCTTGCTAGAACTTATTATAGCAGGGGATGATGTGTTGATGCCTGCATATATTTGCAACAGTAGAGACAAAGAGTATCCCCTACCCACAAGTTGTTCTGTCCTGGCGAAGAGAAATATATTAGTTCAAAATCAGAGTAGGGCAATTTTTATGACTAGTTAATCTGCTGGAAAATGCATTTGTGGGGGAGGGCAACAAAACTATCTGCAAATTTGAATCCAATTTGATGAATACCTTTGGCAATCAACCAATAAATCAGGAAAATGTTAACTGAAAAATGTGAACATTTGTTCTGACCATTTGTTTTGGAAGAATGTTTCATTTCAAAATTTAGTTATGAGAAAAACTAAAAAAGGGGATCAAAACACCAAAAAATGACTATAAACAAAACGAAAAGCTGAAGCAATTAATTTCAAATCAAATTAAACATTTAGTTGAACCTAAAACTGATGTTTGTTTTGTTTTATTTCAATATGTGAGAAATAATTTAAAAAAATCTGCAGAGGTTCAAACTGATTTTTTTTAAATATATTCCAGGCTGGCCCCTGAACCAAAAAAAAAAAAAATTATTTACTCACCTATGTTCAAAACCTAGATTTCCCATGTGGCCAGACTTTGCGGACAGGAGGGATCTGAAATTATTTACTGCTTAGTAATGTAGCCTCTGTTGAAGGTTACCTTTGAGACCCTAGCCCTCTACAGTGGCAGGCTGCACTCTACAGAACTGATGAGAGTTCTACTTATAGCTGATAGAACTAAAGTGCCAGAGACCTGTGGTTTTGGAACTGATGGTCCTAGGATTCTTTTCCTGACATCAAACATGTCTGGTTTAGATTGCAATTATGTTATTTTTGCTTATGAGTTCCTTACAGTATGCAAGCCTGTAAATTTAAGTACTCCACATATGGAATTCCCATTTCAGTTAATGAGAATACTGTGCAAGATTAGGGCATGAAAGAATTGTTGTTAGCTGTAAGGGGAGAAAGGAAGGAACAGGAACATTTCAGATTGATTTGAAATTATAACACAGAAGAAGGGGAAGCTTCGGATCAGCTATCCAGGAGGCATTGTGAAGTATAAGATCAATGTAATTTCCACAATGCATTTCAAAGAATCTTTTATACTTTTTTTCTAAAACATAAGGATGTAATGGGTCTATTCATATTTTCACTTACCCCTGTGTAAATCAGAAGTGACTCTGCTGAAATCAAGGGAATATCACTGATAGAAACTGAGTTAGTGAGAAGAGAATCAGACTAAATAACTCTGAAGTGACAAGAAGTACTGAGTAAAATACTAAAGAAGTGCATGTTGAATATGGAAATTGAAATTAGCTGCACTGGTTACCAGTTATCTAGTTGCCTGGCTTAAACTTATGTTACTTCTTTCTTTCTCTCTTTCTTTCAACACCTAATTCTTATATGGCACTTTTCACTATCTCTAACTGCTTTGCAGTCTTTTATGTCTTTACCCTCTCTTCAGCTCTTGGAGATAGGGCAGGCCTACACTAGTTGTTAGTGTGTCAGTGGAATTAACTGAAAGTCATACTGATCCTATGTAAGGCTGGTCAGAATCTGGATATGTGACTCAGTGATCGTCTTTCCCACTGTGTTTTTCAAAAGAGATCGGAGGGCATGGTCCATACCATCTATCATGTGGTCCCATATGGATCAGTCTGGAGTCAGGGCCTTCTTGGTTCAGGGGCATGACCTGAACAATTCAATCCTGAGTCATATAGTGGTCACTTTCAATGCACAGTATGAAGCTTTTTGTGTCAATAAATCAATGGCCATGTTTGCTTCCTTCCTCTCACAAACTCTTCTTTGTCTTTGTTCACTTTGGTTGGCCGCTCTTGTTTTATGCTTTTTGTATAGTATGCTAGATATTCCACTTAGAGATAGGTACCTTAAAGATAATGCATATGATTATTCCAGTTGCTGTAAATTAATTACAAAAATAACACCAACGGTGAAAAACTAAATTTCTTTCACTTACATAGAGGAACAAACCTTTATCAGGGCAATAGCCCAGAATCCTCTGGAAACCTTTGACATTTATTATGCACCCCTAGAATATAAACTATATTTCTTATGCACCTCATAACAAGCGCAGCATTTCTAGAATATAAATCACATTAAATATGCATGCACAACTTGGAGCCCAGATTTCATGCTATATGGTTCCAGTAAAAAAGGGAGCACAGCAGACTCATTATTCTGAGGGCCATTTTGTATGTGTAGTGTCTGACCAATTTTCCTCCTTTACTGTGTAAAACTCAGACACAAATTCTATTATAATTAAAAGATCCTTCTGGTCAAAATGATATGTTTGTAAACTGTTAGGAATATAGCAACCTACAAATTGCTAGGCAGGATTAAACCAATGGCTCTTTTACTCCAATAAGGGCCAGTAGCAGACAATCCAAAGGAAGAATTCCAACAGTGGGCAATTCTGGGATAACCTGTTCCTAAGGTCAATTTCCTCCTACCCTCACATTGCTAAAAGCTGGCATGTGCCTTGAAGCAGGAGCATTGTGTGCCTTCCAAAGTTGGTGTTAATTGATACTCCTCATCTATCAGACATTTTTAACACTAATTGAATCTGCTAGATCAGACAGGCTCTTCTTCTTGCTGGTATTGCTTGCTGTGTTTATTTTCTTCTTCTAGGATGCCCCGGCAACCCGCTCCTGCACCAGCCAGAAGCATCCACAGAAGTGGCCAAAGTAACAAGTGCGGGGTCTATCTCGCTGCCCTTTGATGAGCAGTGGGGCGGCAAATGCTCTCACAGACATGGGAAAGGCTTTGATTTCTTGGCTGTCCGCAGCCCTGGGAGTGCCGCATGCTAGCCGAGGGCCCGGGAAGTGAAGAGGTGGGCGGGGATGGTATCTGGACAGGGACGCACCGGGGAGAGGCGGACTGGGCGCTAGACCACGAGGCCAGCCCTGCCTCGGGGGGCTTCTTCCCAAGGGAGAGCTCTGTGTTCGCAGGGAGGGGACCTGACATCTGGAGAGTCGGACTCTCTCATCCGGCCCCCTAGGCTGGGGCTAAGGCCAGCTGCGCTCCAGACCTCGGAGCTCAAGCGAGGAGCACAAACAGCGCGATGAAAGCACCGTGGCGAAGCCGCGTGGCAATGAACCGTGGGGCGGGGCGGGGCTCGCCTGGCACTGCAAAGCGGTCAGGGCCAGATCCGCGCCGCCTGGCAGGGCCCGTTCACCTTAAGGGCCCAGCAAAACAAGCGCTGCCGCGAGCAGGGCTGGGAAGAGCCCTGGTGCTTCCAGTTTCCCTCGGTCCGCCCAGCCATGCCCCTGACTCGCTGCCGGGCTCCGGGAGGGGCTTTGCCACTTGCCCTAAGGCCGCGGCTCGCACTTGCTGCTCCGACGTGAGCCTGTCACCGGCCGGCGCCAGCAACTCTGGGGAGGGAAGGGGCGGACGGCGGGGCTGGGCTCAGCGAGAATCCCGGCTCGCCAGCTGCCTGGGCCGCAGAGCGAAGGGATGACGGGGGGCGGGAATCACATTTCGGCACCGTCCTGCTTTCTGCGGCGAGGCTGGGCTGTGCGGCCAGAGCCAGCCCCGAACCCGCCTCTCCCGTCGAGGAAACGCGCCTCTAACCTCGGCGCTGCAGGAGCAGAGCGCCCCGAGCTGCGCAAACCCCGCCCGCTCCGTGGGGCTCGCTGCCCGTCGCCCAAACCCCTTTCTGCCCGCAGGAAATTGCAGTCTGGCCCCGCGCTCTGGCGGGGGAGTCTCTTGGCCGCCTGCTGCCGCCTGGCAAGGCCCTTGGCAAAGAGGTTCCCGCGGCGGCGGGGACTGGGGAGGGAGCGTTTTTCCTTTCACTGGTTTCGGGGGTTTTCTTGCTGCCCTGCTGCTGTCCCCTGGGCCTCGGGCCGATGCCGTTCAGCTGCCGCACCCACATGCCCCGAAAAGGCCAAAGATTCACTGCCACGAGCCAGGCCTGGAATCCCACTGCTGCCACCACCCGCTTACCAGCCTTTCCCCGGGCCTGGAACGGCTTCAAGCCCGCACGGCGCTTTCACCCGCACTCCGCGGACGAGCTGTTCTCCGCAGCCCTGGCTCTGAGTGGAAGCCGGAGGAATGAAGCAAATGCTCCGCGCCACACACAGGGCCGCAGGTGTTTCACCCTGAGGGAGGGACTCTCGTTTACACGGTGGTTTAATGCTGATGCTCGAGGGGCGCTGTCTCCAGCGGGTGAAAGCAGCGCCCCCACCACCGCTCGGTTGCCCCCAGCAATCGCTGGATGTTTGCACCTCCCAGGAGGCGGGTTTAACCCTCCCATCGCCCTTGGCTGCGGCGTGTCGAGGCTGGGCGGCTGGTTTTATTCTAGGGAAGGTGAGAGCCAGCGGGTGTTTTTGCGCGTCCAGCACAGAGCAATCCTTGCACATAAAAACAGGCCGGCTGCTCTCCTCGGCGACCCCAGGGTCAATCTGGAACAGCCGCGGTGTGAACCGGGCCAGAATCGATTAAACCAGCACCGTTTTACCGGCAGGGGGTGAAACACAAAGCAGAGGAGCCGGGGCCAGCTTTTGATCCGAGCCAAACGCTGCTTTTTCCTTCCTTGGGTGGCGAGAAGTCAGCAACAGCCCGTCAAAAGGGGCTTTTCTCCACGGGGGAGGGTACGTTTGCAAATGGGAGCAGGGTGCGGCGGCGCGGCCCTTGCGCCCGGCCTAAGCGGGCTGCTCACGTCGGGGCGAGGCTGCAAACCGAAGCGGGCGGCGCTGGTAAAGCTGGAAGGAAGCGGCTGCTGCGCAGAGCCAGGCGATTCACTGCCCGGCTCTTCCGCCGCGAGGCGATTCTTGGCGAGTTGTCACCGCGCTCGGGGGCGGCCCGAGAACCGGGAACAACCCCACGGACCGGGCGAGGAGCAGCGGAGGCGCCGCTGCCCGCGGGGATGTTTTGTGCTTATGGCTCCAGAGACGCGGCCTGGGAGCTGCCCCGTTAGCCCACGCTACAGGATCGGGGCCCGGGGGCCTGGGGAAGCAGCGTGAGTCGCAGGTCTGGACGCTGCCCCTTCGTGCCCAGGTGGAGACGCTGGGACAGAGGCTGCCAGAAGCCCAGAGGGGTAGGAAGATCTAGGGCACCAGCCGCCCCCACCTCTCCCAGCGCTGGGGCAGAAGAAACAAAGGAGGCAGTGACGTTCCTGGCTGGGCTGGGCTGGGCTGGGCTGGGGGGGGGGTGACCTCAGGAGCGCTCCAAAAGCTCATTTCTAGGCCTATGCTCAGCCTGTTTCCAGCTGCTAGCGATCATGGCTCACTTAAGCTCCACTTTCCCAGCCCTGAACAGTGACTGGCGGCTTGTGTCTAAAGTTAACACTTGTCCATCCTTATTTTTTGATTTGTGCCGTGAACAGCAACACCTACAACTTCTGGTTGCTTCCTTGTTTAAAATCCAAAATTACCAGGAGAGCAGAAGCTATTTCTGTTGCAGGAAGGAGGTTCCCTGAAAATCTGTAATATCCCAGAACTACACGGGCTCAGTTTCCCTTACAAGAGGCAGGTTCTCCATTCTCACTGAACAGGCAGGAAAAGGCTGAAACCACCAATCCCCCTATTCAACAGATCAGAGTGAGGAGGAACGCTGAGGCTTACGGAGCTGCAGCAAAGCTTCCTGGCAGCCAGGCAAGGGAAGCAGGAGCAAAGCTGGTGCATGAAACATCAAATTTGACAGCAGAGGAAAGTTTTACCAGCCAAAACATTAGAAAGGGAAATGGACACTGTATGTAGCCACCATTCTCTGCTGATGCTATTGCATGGGCCTCAGGACTAGGGGCACTATTTCAGATATTTTTTGGGGGGAGGGGTGACTTGTGCATGCCATGATGGGAGGAGGGAAAAGAGTGTGCGTATGGGGGTGGACTGAGGACAGAGGCTTCAGCAGTATTACTGAGCATGCTCAATATAAACCAAGCACCAGATGGGGAAGAGGGGAACCAACCCCCCTGCCCTTCCCCCCACCACACACACACACACACACACACACACACACACACTTCATCTCTATCCAGGGGCTACTAAAGCACTGGAAACTCCCTTTTTTTTGGCAGACAACTTAGCACTGTGCTGAAAGGAGCACTGTATTTACTTCCTATATAAAAGAAAGAAAATTAAATAAATATTAGACCCACTCAGCTCTAACACTAACATATCGTGTGGCAAGTCACTTAAGGGACACTGGCTAACTTTAAAATTGTATTGTATATTCTTACTTTGTTATTAACTCTGTGAAGAGATTCAGAGGGGTAGCCAAGTTAGTCTGTAACTGGAAAAACATAAAAAACAACAAATAGTCCTGCAGCATCTTCGAGACTAACAAAACATGTAGATGGTGTCATGAGCTTTCTTGGGCACAACCCACTTCTCTATTCATTTGAAGAAGTGGGCTGTGCCCACGAAAGCTCATGATCCCATCTACATATTTTGTTAGTCTCTAAGGTGCAGCAAGACTATTTGTTGTTTTTCTGTGAAGAGAGTCAGATCCCGTCAGGACTCTTGGGTTCTCTCAGCTCTGGAAGGGTGTAGTGGGTTACAGCAGGTGGGCAGATACATTTCAGCTCTATAGGAGTGTGTCTACACTGCACCTGGAGTTCAAAATGAGCTATGCAATTTGAGCTACACAAATTGCGTACCTTATTTCGAGTCAATTTCAAAATAGTTTATTTCAAAATTGGTGCTATCTACACACTTATTTTGGAATAAATCGCTATTCCGAAATGTCCCTTACTTCTTGTGGAATGAGGTTTACAGGGACATCGGAATAGCAAGCCCATTATATTTTGAAATAACCGATACATTGAAAAGACACGGAATAGCTATTTCAGGATACCTCTGGTATCCCAAAATAGCCGTGCAATGTAGATGTAGCCCAAAAGAACATCAGAATTGACATACTGGGTCAGATGAAAGGTCCTTCTAGCCCAATCCTGTCTTCCAACAGTGTTTTAGGAGACCCTTTCTGTTGCTGGTGGGAGACCATTCCATGTTGTCACTCATTTCCCACTCCCATGACTTAATAACCAGATCTGTGGTTGAAATCAATCAGTGATTCATTTTTTTCCACTGTAGCTCTGGCTAAATGGTCCACCATTGCAATTAAAGTCCTGGGCTTTTGATTTGGTCTGTGCTTTCTGTCATTTGAAACACATTTATCTGAATCTAAGGTGTCAGTAGAAAGGACTTTTGTGAAAAATATCACGCATACACATACACAGACACTCTCTTTATTTGCTTATGAATATAGGAGACAGTGCCTATTGCAGGTGCATGGTTACATAATAAATATAAACAATAAAATTCAGATATCTACTATATATTTTAGAGTGTTTGTTTGTTCGTTCGTTCAAGAACTCTTAAATGATAAGAGCTGGGACCATCAAATTTGGTATGCAGCTTCCTCTGACCACAACTTAAAGCAGTGTAAGATTGTGACAGAAAATGGGATATGCCTGCCTGGAATGGGATTGCTTGTTATAAAACCAAGCTGAAAAGAGACAATCACCGGGCAAATGAAAGGGACTGACTCCCCTGCCCTTCTGGGACTGCCCAAGCCTCCCTCCCTACCCTTTAAGGAGTACAAGAAGGGGCTAAATCTCCCTGCCCCTCTAGATTTTACTTCTACATTACTGGTTGTTTCTCTTCATTGCTGTCAGGGAGTTGGGGAAAGTCCACAGTTTGCTGCATTCCTGACTCTGGCTGGGGAGACGATAAAAATTTATAAGGATGAAGAAAAAAATACACTTAATGGAATTCCCATTTAAAAAAGTTATTAAAACAATTAAATTGAAAAAAATAACAATTCCTTTTTTAAAGAAACCCAAAATAAAAATTATCAATAAAAATAACACTGTTTTAAAAAAATACAATAATGTAAACAAAATATGTACATTTTCCTTTTCTTTCTAAACCTCCCCTTCCCCAGATCCTTAATTGAGTTAAGGATCCAAGCAATGCTAGGTAAAGTGCTAGTGGTAAATATTGGGAATGTTCTAGATTTGCTAATTGTCTGGATTCTCTGTTAATACTAAGAATTATAAGATTCTGCATCTCTGTCACATGGATAGTGGATTGAATGAGAGGAGAAGAGAGGGTGGTGAAAAGGGGGCATATAAGACAGGTCTGTCCATCAGGAAATCATTTCAAAACAACATGAATCAAAATGAAAACAGAATAAGCAGTATATAGCATTGCTAGCCCTCCCAATTTTGCTGTGAATTTCCTGGAATTGGGCTCAATCTCCCAGAGGCACCTGAAGCCACACCTGGAGATTGTCTGCTAAAAGTGGTGGTACTGTGGGTCCCAGGTGGAATCCCTACCTGCCTTGTCCCTATGCCACTCCTGGAAGTGGCTGGCACATCACTCTCTGCATGTGGCTTCTGTCCCAAATGATGACTACAGCTCCCATTGGCTGGGAACTGTGGCCAATGGGAGCTGCAGGGATGGTGCATTCAGGCAGGGGCAGTGAGTGGAGCCAGCTATGCCCCCTGCACTAGGGACTGCTGGGACATGCTGGCTGCTTCTGGAAGCAGTGTGGGGCTGAAGCAGACAGGGAGCCTGCCTTAGTTTCACTGTGGCACTGACCAGGACTTGGAGCTGCCCAAAATAAGTGCTGCCTGGCTGGACCCCACACCTTGACTTCCTCCCTCTCCCCAACCCCAGCCCTCAGCCCCCTCCTGCACCCAAACTCCCTCCCAAAGCCTTCACTGACCCTTGTATCAGTCCTGAGCATCCTCAGAGAGCCCGACCCCATACACCCATCTGCATCCCCTCTAGCCCTGAGTTCCCACATCCAAATTCCTAGAGACTGCACTTTTCTCTCCCTCCTGCATCCCTACCCTAACTCCAAACTCTCTGCCATGCCCAAACTTCCTTCTAAAGTCTGTACCCTCTTCTGCACCAAAAACCCCTCCCACAGTCCAAATCCCTCAGACTCAGCCCAGAGTCCACACCACTTCCCATATTCCAACTTCTTGCCCCATGGTGATGAAAGTGCGTGAGGGTGAGTTAGGGAGAGAGGCAGGGAAGAGGGGTGGAAAGAGGAGGGGTGGAGGCCTCATGGAGGGAGTGGGGCAGGAATGGGGCAAGGGTGTTTGGGTTTATGTGATTAGACAGTTGGCAAGCCTCAGTAAAGACAAAGGGCTCTGCTCTGGTCTGCCTACCCAGGCTTTCAGGACCTTATTGAGCTACTACTGCTCTCAGAGAAACTAGGACTCATCAGTTGGCAAGCACACAGCACCTGAGGCCCTAGCAAATAACAGTCAGCTTATGGCTGTGAATAAGTGGGTGTGGAGCAAGAGTTAAAGCAGGGCTATTCAACTTTGGAAGCCCAGGGGTCCACAATGATACTCACAGAACATGCTGAGGGCCACAACTTAAGTGTGATTGCATATGCAAGCAAATCTATACAAATAGCTTCTCTCACACGGACAGGCATGAATACAAAGATTAAGGCAAGACTACACAACACGCAGGCCCCATTTAAATCAGTTCTGCTGATATTAATAAAATGCAATATTTACCCCATTTCCACAGCACTTTTAATGAGCAATGACAGTCCAGGAATTTAACTATTAAAACGCACATCAACAGAAGACCATTCTATTGACTACTTTTTTTATTTTGGCTCCCACTTGTGGGCCGCATGTCGAGCCCCACATAAACCCAAACTGCACCCTGCGGGCCACATGTTGAGTAGCCCTGAGTTAAAGGATTAATTACTACCAGTGCTTTATGATGCATTGTTACTATTTCTTTATAATTATATTTTTAAGTCATAACAATTCATGAGCCTAGCAGTGATTGTACTATCCAGTCTTTGGAGCAGTTCCAGGCAGGAATAATAGAATCCTAGGGCTGGAAGAGACCTGAGGAGGTCATAGAATCCAGCCCCCTGCTCAAAGCAGGGGCAACCCCACCAAAATCATCCCAGTCAGAGCTTTGTCAAGCCGGCACTTAAAAACCTGTAGGGATGAAGATTCCACCACCTCCCTAGGTAACCCATTCCAGTGCTTCACCACCCTCCTAGTGAAATAGTTTTTCCTAATATCCAACCTAGACCTCCCCCACTGTAACTTGAGACCATCGCTCCTCGTTCTGCCATTCAAACAAGAAGACCCAGATTCTAAAAGATATTTAAGCAGCTAATGCCTATTAATTCCAGCGTGATTAAAGATCACTGGCAGCTCTTCCTGAATAAGGAGTGGAAGCTCGCAACTCACATTTGGGGTTGTTGGTACATTTGTATGGTCATCTGAGCCAGAGTGAGAATTCCCTTTGCTTCTGTTGTGCGCTATCATGTCCTCAGTGGACTGCAGATTCCTGCTTTATCCAGGAAAGCTATGAGTAATGTTGTGAGCTATTCACAACACCCAACGGAGTTTACTAGTGTTTCTGCTCAATTTTAAATGCATTAGCTAGTTTAAATGAACCTGCAAAATACCATTTTTTGATCATTCATGTTATTCTCCTTGATCCCACATGTTTCTGGCCAAAGAAGGCTGACATTGCCTTTCATTATTTAAAAAAAGAAAAAATGGATGGCAACATTGTTATTAGCAGACCAAGCAAAATCCTATTCTCTTTACTAGAAGATAAATCCAATTGAAGTCAGGCCCTAAACCAGTTAACAGTCACAAACTTGGCATTTTCTAATTGTGATATGTATTCAATAGTCATGATATTGACAAATACATTGTTTTAAAGTGAGAGCATATTTTATCCATTTAAAACCACTAATATGGAGCAGGATCTTGATAAAATGGATGAAGATTAATGCAGAAAGGTACAAGAGACTGAAATTCACTGGTCAGGTAAGATAATACTATGCTTAAGATGTAGAATGCAAGAATGTTCTTTTTGCACCTGCTGATCCTGGCAAATTTATAATTTCTGGTCAATCGTTTTTATTCAAGGGGTTTAAATTTCAGTATTTATTTCAATGTTCACAGGAAAACTAGTAACGGGCAATATAGTTCCATCACCTTTAATCATCTGAAAAATCAAAAGGAATCCTTTAAAAAAGTGGAAACATGGATGAATTTCTAAGAAGGAATACAAAAGAACCTCACAAACATGTGGAGGCAAAATTAGAAGGCCTATGGTACAAAATGAATTACACATAGCAAGGGACATAAGAAGCAATAAGAAGTGGTTCTTTGACTACATTAGGAAAATAGATTCTGCCTAGCAGGGAAGGAGAGATAATAACTACTAACATCAAACAGGCTGAGGAGTTCAGTGCTTATTTAGCTTTAGTCTTCACTAAAAAAGTTAATGGTAGTGGTCAGATAGAGAGCAGAATTAATACAAAAAAAGGGGGGAAGAAGGTAAGCCAAAATTAGGAAAGAACAGGTTAAACAATAATTTATATAAGTTAGAGGTATTCAAATTAGCAAGGCTCGATGACTTTCATCCTAAGTACTTAAGGAACTAGCTCACGCAATCTCAGAGCCATTAGCAATTATCTTCAAGAACTCATGGAGGATGAACACGGTCCCAGAGGTCTGGAGAAGGAAAAGTATCTTTCTTTAAAAGGGGGAACAGTGAGGACCCGGGAAATGATACACCAGTCAGCCTAACTTCAATACCTGGGAGAGACTGGTGGAAATTATCGAACAATCAATCTGTAAGCACCTAGAGCAGGGAGGGGCAATAAATGGCCCATGGCCTGGATGTGGTTTGCCAGGGTTAGCCCTGGCAGGCTGCCAGGCCCTTTATTTACCTGTGCATCTGCAGGAAGAGTTGCTCTCAGCTCCCGTTGACTGCAGTTCACTGTTCCTGGCCAACAGGAGCTTTGGGAAGTGCTGCAGGCCGGGTAACAACTTCCCACAGCTCCCACTGGCTGGGAATGGTGAACTGCTGCCAATAGGAGCTGCAAGCAGCTGTACTTGTGGACAGGTAAATTAAGCATTTAGTGGCCTGAAAGATGGCCAGCAGGCTGAGGAACAGCACCAGGTGCAAGGTGAAGTGCCTCATATCCCCAGCTGCCCACCGCCCCATCCTCTGCTGGGCCCCGAGTGGCCGTGTCCTGAGCCCAGCACTAAGCCAGCCCAGTGGAATCTGCTGCTGCAGTCTGGCAACCCCTGAGGCATCACAGCAGTGTTCGGAGCGGCTGCAAATATGACTGA
Organism: Pelodiscus sinensis; assembly: GCF_049634645.1. Taxonomy (NCBI): domain Eukaryota; kingdom Metazoa; phylum Chordata; order Testudines; family Trionychidae; genus Pelodiscus; species Pelodiscus sinensis. The sequence goes on from NC_134723.1 coordinate 18,009,520, forward strand.
GCCTCCAGGGGTGGGATAGCCGGGGGGAGGAGCACCTGCCTCTGCATGGTGGCACCCAGAGTGCCCCCTCACTGCGTGGCCCCCCAGCCCTCTTTCCATCCTCCATATCCTCAGCCCCTCTCCTGCTCCCTCACGAAATCCCATCCCCCCTTCTCAACCTGGCATCCCAAAGGCCCCCCTACTCTCTGTCCCTCCCTCCAGCTTCCTTCTCTGCCTCCTTTCCATTTCCTCTGCCTACAGACATCCCCATTTTCTGCTTCACTGCACCCCAGAAACACCACTTTTGCTGCCCCTTCTCTCCAGGCAGCTGCCCAGATCCTGCTGTCACAGCATCCAAAACAGCCCTCCTCCTCAGTCCCACCCTCACATATAGGGGCCCGGGTCTACTTGAATTATAAATTCAGACTAAATTTTTTAAATGTCATCACTCAAATTTTTCATTAATCTTTCTCATGCACACTCATTGCAAGACTATTTTTAACTCCTTCATATTTTAAAAAATTGCGGTCCACATTTACAAAAAGCCACCCCCCTGAAATTCATGCATATGGGCCTGGTGCCATGTCTTTGCTAGTTAGGTTGCCCATTCATGGGAGAGGTTAGGGTGTATATATGTAGGGAGGAAGGGGGGTAGGGTGTATGTGGGGTTGGGCAGGGTGGTAAGGAGGGATGTAGGGGAGAAGGGGATGTAGGAATGGAGGCAGGGGGATGGGCAGTGTGGGAGTGTGGAGTGGGAGGGGTTAAGGAATGGAGGGTGTAGGAATGGAGGAAAGAGGTGGGAGTAGGGATGGAAGGAGGGGGATAGGCAGTGTGGGGTGGGGAGAGGAAGGGATTAGGGAGGATGGTGTGTGTAGGAACGGAGGTAGGGGTGGGGCTGTAGGAATGGAGATGGAGGTTGGAGTAGGGATGGAAGGAGGGGGGTGGGCTGTGGGTCATGGAACTCCAGGATAAGGACTAGTGGCCCAGATTACCTCACCGGGCTCTCTTCTCATATGACCCAAATCTGGTTCTCAATAGGGCACAGGCATGTCAAGCTGGGGGCTCCCCCATGGTTCCATGTTTCTCCATTGCACCCTGCCCACGTGGAGTATGACCCAGCCCTGTGGAGGGAGCTCGCTTGCCAGCTGGAAGGGCACATCTGGAACACTGCTGCCCTGCAACGTCGGGCAGTAAATGGGTGGAGAGAGCAGGGAATTCTCTCCCTACCTGGCCACTCACATGTATCCCAGCCCCCACCTCTCACTGGCAAGCCAGGTGCCCAGGAGCACTTGGAACAAAGGGGATTTGTTTGGAGTTGGGCCCGGTTTTCAGATTGCATTTGGTTTTCATTTACATGTGAGGCCCACAAGCCCGCAGAGCACAGCCCTTCCTGACAGGTCGCTTCTCCGTAGCCCATGCTAGCTGCCAGGAGAGGCTCTAAACTCTGCACGTGAATGAACTATTTTATTGGTGGGTGGGGCAGGAGGGGGAAGGTGCGGGGGGGGACAGGCTGGCAATTAAAGGGCACGAGCAGGCAGATAGAGGGGCCCCTCCAAAGGGGTGGTGGGTGGGAGCGGAAAAGGGTGGGAGTGACTTGGGGCCATGGAGAGCGCAGCTGGGCTCAGTGCAAGATTAACAGGCTCTCTGGACATGACAGCAGCCAGCGAGAGGGATGTTGGCAAGTGTGGCGAGCAGGGGGCACAGCCCCTTGTTGATTTAAATTAAAACATACTACAATGTATACAATGCTCACTTTATATTATTTTTATTACAAATATTTGCACTGTAAAATGATAAACAAAATAAATAGTATTTTTAAATTCATCTCATACACATACTATAGTTACAGTACAACCTCTTTATCGTGAAAGTGTACCTTACAAATGTAGATGTTTTTGTTACATAGCTGCACGCAAAACCAGAACAATGTAAAACTTTAGAGCCTACAAGTCCATTCAGTCCTACATCTTGTTCTGGCAATCTCTTAGAGAAACATTTATGGAAGATAATGCTGCCTGCTTCTTATTTACAATGTCCATTCTCACTTTCAGGTGACACTGGAAAAAAAGACTCTGGTAGCATTATCTTCTGCAAATGTGAACAAACCTGTTTTTGCACAATTGGCTGAACAAGAAGGACTGAATGGACTTGTGGGCTCTAAAGTTTTACATTGTTTTATTTTTGAATGCAATTATTTTTTGTACAAAATTCTACATTTGTAAGTTAATCTTTCATGATAAATAGACTGCACCATAGTAATTATATTAGATGAATTGAAAAATACTATTTCTTTTGTTTTACAAGGCAAATATTTGTACACTTTGTATTCATTGTTCTAATCATCACTAAATCTGAATATGTAGAAAATATCCAAAATACTTAAATAAATAATATTCGATTATTGTTTAAAAGTGTGATTAATTGTGCTTAATTTTTTTTATTTGCGTGAAGGTCCTAATTTTTATTACCCAACAGACTTCAGTGAGTCTGTGATAGTTAATTGAGTTATAAAAGTCCATATTCATACATACAAAAAGGGCCTGAGTGAGGCAGACAGGCCAACATTTTCAGACCTATGTATCTAAAGTTAGTCTTCTAAATCCACACTTAGGCAGCTGAATAAAAGTGGCCTGATTTCTATGGGGACGAAGCACTTGCCATTCCTATTCACAATGCAGTTAGTCTTGGGAGCTCATCAGCCCTGAAAATCAGGCTACTTTTATTTAGGTGCCCGAATACAGATTTTGGTACCAAAATTAGGTGGCCAGGATTGGAAATGTTGATCTTCAAGGCTCAGTACAACTCCCCTTGAAATAATTTTATGTCAATGGAAGTTGGGTCAATATGTTGTCAGAGTAGGAAAAGAGATCAGTTCCCTGAAGACTCTTGCCCCTGAAACTTTTCTTCAACCATTTCCAAACTGTCTGAGGGTATGTCTACACTACAAAGTTAATTCGAACTAATGGACGTTAGTTCGAATTAACTTTAATAGGCACTACACTAGTGCTCCGCTAGTTCGAATTTAAATCGAACTAGCGGAGCGCTTAGTTCGAACTAGGAAAACCTCATTTTACGAGGATTAAGCCTAGTTCAAACTAGCTAGTTCGAATTAAGGGGTATATAGCCCCTTAATTCGAACTAGTGGGAGGCTAGCCCTCCCCAGCTTTCCCTGGTGGCCACTCTGGCCAACACCAGGGAAACTCATCTGACCCCCTCTTGGCCCCGGACTCCTTAAAGGGGCACAGGCTGGCTACGGTGCCCGTGCCAGGTGCAAGCCTGCCAGCACCCAGCCAGCAGACCCTGCACCTGGCACAGATCGAGCCACCCACCCGATGCCCCCCAGCCCTCCCCCTCTTCCCGGGACCAGGCTGGCGGCTCCCAGGAGCTTGCCTGGGACCACAAGAGGCGGGCACCCGCCTGGGCTAGTGCAGACATTGTGGACCTCGTCCACGATCTCCGCACTAGGCACAGGAAAGTGGCCGTCTAGGGCAGGAGAGCTGCCAGCCTGGCCACCCAGGAGCAGGTGTGCAAGAGAATCAAGGGGGTCCACTGAGACCCCTGACCCTGAGCCCTGAGCTTACAATGGCTGTCCTGGGTCAGACCAAAGGTCCATCAAGCCCAGTAGCCTGTCTGCCGACAGCGGCCAACCCTAGGGACCCTGGAGGGGATGGACCGAAGACAGTGACCAAGCCATTTGTCTCGTGCCATCCCTCTCCAGCCTTCCACAAACCTCGGGCAGGGACACCACTCCTACCCCCTGGCTAATACCACTCCATGGACCCAGCCTCCATGACTTGATCTCACTTCCCTTTAAACTCTGTTCTAGTTCTAGCCATCACAGCCTCCTGCAGCAAGGAGTTCCACAGGTTGACTCTTTGCTTTGTGAAGAACAACTTTCTGTTACTAGTTTGAAGCCTGCTACCCATTCCTTTCCTTTGGTGTCCTCTAGTCCTTCTTTATGGGAACTAATGAAGAACTTTTCTGTATGCACCCTCTCCACCCAACTCCTGCTTTTAGAGACCTCTATCCTGTCCCCCCTCCGTCTCCTCTTTTCTAAGCTGAAAAGTCCCAGTCTCTTTAGCCTCTCTTCATATGGGACCTGTTCCCAACCCCTGATCATTGTAGTTGCCCTCCCCTCTCCCAGCCTCTCTCTTCCCCTCTCCCACCTCCTTTTCCCAGTCTCCCCCAGTTTTGTTCAATAAAGACAGAGTCAATGTTGGAAGAAACGTTATCTTTATTTTGTACATCAATAAGAAGGGGGGCTAGGGAGGGTAAGTGGAAGGAGGTGAGGGAGGAATGGGGCACGAGCCCCCGATGGGGAGGACTGGGCTGGCTCTGCGGGCTTCTGGGGGTGGAAACTCTCCTGCAGCCCCCCAATTTCCCCGTCTCCCCAGATGGCATCCTGCGGCATTAACTAATTCGAACTAAGTTAGTTCGAATTAGCGCTGTAGTGTAGACATACCCTGCTTGATTAATTTTCCTGTTGGGATTATGTGCCACAGTGTCCCATTTGTAGCACTGGGACAGCAATGCTTTCCTTTTTCTGCAACATACCTTGAGATCTAAGGATGAGAAGTTTAGTATTCTTATCCGATTTCTTCAATTGTTGTGTTGCTGTTATTTGCCCTAGTTCTACACTGGCATGATTTTCTGGAAATGCTTTTAATGGAAAAGTTCTCTGTTAAAAGCATTTTTGGAAAAGTGCGTCTAGATTGGCAGGAAGCTTTTCCGCAAAAGCACTTTTTGCGGAAAAGCGTCCGTGGCCAATCTAGACATGGTTTTCTGGAAAAAAGCCCCGATCGCCATTTTCGCGATCGGGGCTTTTTTGCGGAAAACAGTACTGTGCTGTCTACACTGGCCTTTTTGCGCAAAAGTCTTTCGGAAAAAGACTTTTGCCCGAACGGGAGCAGCATAGTATTTCCGCAAAAGCACTGACAATCTTACATGAGATCGTCAGTGCTTTTGCGGAAATTCAAGCGGCCAGTGTAGACAGCTGGCAAGTTTTTCCGCAAAAGCAGATGATTTTGTGGAAAAACTTGCCAGTCTAGACACAGCCATGGAATTCAGTGAAAACTAGACTTGTAGAGCCCACAGCGGCTTTTTACACCTTGTCCCTTGAGGTGGTCTGGGGCTTTCAAAGGCATCTGAAGGAGTTATATTCCTATTTGCACTGGGAACTGGGTACCTAAATCCTTTAGGCACTTTTGAAAGTCCTAGCCCCAGAGTATTTAGTGCTGATACAGGTTTGAAGTCTAAAGTTGCAATCGAGCCTTATTAAAGCTGGTAGGGTAGATCTTAGCTAGTGTAAATTGTCAGAGCTTCACCGACTTCTGTTACACCAACTGAGAATGGGTCCCTATAGGAAGTATTCCCATTAATATCAGTGGGGCCACTGATCCTTTATTTCATCCTAAAAAGCAGAAATTAAGCCAGTTAGTGAACATGATCGTAAGTATGACATAAGCTCTCATGATTTAATAGTAAGGTGAAGCACAGGTCCTTCTCCCGTCAATTAGCAGAAGACGGACTTTTTATTCCCATATCAATACTGATAGAAGACAGCTGAGGGCACTAAGTATAAACTCTTATCTCTGCTGAGATGACATATTATTAAAAAGTATTTCAAGTAATCTTTTATTTCCTTAGCCTTGCCATATATTTCAAAAACTTGGATAAGGATCAACCAACCCCTTTTAATATCCTAGGGTGAAAAATAAAACAAATATACAGCACAATTGGGATGATATAATCAGGAACATTTTGGAAGGTTAGGTCAAATTAATATGTTAGCATAGGTTTTTTTTTTAAATAGATTTGGAGAACTTTAATCTGTCAGACTGACTCAAACCATTCGTGGGGTTTCTAATTTTATTGCCTTTCACAAGCTATTTGATGGTATGTAATGTGCTCTCGTCATCAGAAAGTAGAACAAATAATCATTGACCTAAAGTGCTGAATAGCTAACTTAATTTTAAAGTGAATTCTATATTTATGCTCAGGGAGTCACATACTTTTTGTTTACCTTGAAAATGATCTGTTAATCCCATTGATTAATCTGTTAAAGCATGCAGGTAAGTCTAAAACACAGACTTTACTGCACACTCCCCAGCCAGCCCTTGGAAGATTTAATTTTGTTCAAGTCACACTCGGTTCTGCAAAGATTACTTTGCATTAAAAAAAAGACTCATGGCTTATGGCTAATACTTCAGATTTACAAATCACCTGCACTCAATTAGGCATCTAATACTTTTATCTTTTCTATCTACATCTGATATAATGTCATAGATTTATACAAAGCTGCAGTTATAGATTTGAGACTGACACATTTTTAGTTCTAAGATGTAACTTCCACACACTGTTGCAGGCTTGAAGAGCTTTTAGTAAAGTAAAGCTTTTTTAGCATTTCAGAAAGATTTTCTGTTGCAGCAGAATGTATACCATGTGATTACTAATACTCTTAATTAGAAAGGTGTTTTCAGCTGAAAAAATATTTGCCTGAATCAGAAATTTCAAATGGCATTTCAGAATATAAATCGAAATAAAATATTGCCTTCTTTTTACATGACAACAAAAATACTAGGATCCAAATTTAGTTAATATTGACTATGTTCTAAGGATACAGCTCCCACATTATATTTCTCTTCTGGGGTAATTGTAATAGGTGATCCTTTTCAAAGTAGTTTCTTTAATTATTTCAAACTTTCATCTTTTGCATTAATAGGCAATGAATACTTATAATCTTTTTTCTTCTTTTTTTTGTCTCCAAAGAAAGGATGCATCCTTACAGACAGATTCTGATCATTAATACAGAGCCCTGGAATATCACACATCTTTTAAAATTTCTTCTGTAGCACTGTGAGCTCAAGTGAAGCAGAGTCTTTCCCAAGATATACGGTGGTATGAACTACATATCTGAGATTAAAAACTAGATGTTGTGGCAAGGTCACTCCCATTCCTGGGTCCCAAACCCCTGTTCTGTCCACAGTCCCGCAGTCTAGGTGCAGCGGCACAGATCCCACTTGCCCTTTCTGGTGTTTGGGGCTTCTGTCCCTTGGCTAAAAGGGTGTTGGGACAAACATCCCAGTTAGCCTAGACTGGGTAAAAGAGTACTCTTCATCTACTAGGTGGACTCTCTGGACACTTGGGGAAGGAAGCCCCTCACCTTCTTGGCTATGTTTTCTTTATCAGCTTCTCTGACTCTTTATTAGTTTTAACTCCTCTCCGCCTTCATCTAAACTCCTTTCCCTCCCCAGTGGGGAAGGCTTTTTTTTGTTTTGTTTTGTTTTGTTTTTTTAAGCTCCTCACCCCCCACCCCTTAGCCTGAGGTGAAATCAGCTGGCCTTTAATTGATTTATAGCAGCCCTGCCCATGATAACTCTGGGACATCTGTTCCTGGCTGCCCTGAATTAGGCTCTGGCTAATTAGGAGAGGGGTTTCTGCTTTTTAGAGCTGCCTCTCTTTCCTTTTAATCTAGCCCTCCAGACTGACTTTGTCACAGATGTGTATAAAGAGAGCATCTGTAATTGACCTGCCAGATATTTAAACTCTGGCATAAGACCTTGTAGGTATATATATCTGTGATTAGCCAGGGATGGTGTCCATTGGGTTCACAGCAATGTGTGAAAACAATGAGGAGTCCTGTGGTGCCTTAGAAATGCACCTTGGAAACTGAAGGTATCCTGAAATAACTACCCCGTGTCTACACAAGCCACTCATTATGTTAAAATATTTTTCGAAATAACAGGTGCACTATTTCACCATCCTGGTAAATCTTGTTGCACGAGGGACAAGGAATGGCTCAAAATAGTGCATTATTTTGAAATTTGGTGCTGTGTTGATGCACCAAATTTCAAAAAAGCTCTTTTGAAATTGTTTTGAAATAAGATACGCAATTTGCATAGCACAAATTGCGTATCTTATTTCAAGTTTAGGGTGCTGTGTAGATGCCTGCTAACAGATTTATTTTTTTAAAAAAGCAAAAGCTTTTGTGGGTAAAACCCACTTTCCAGCAGCCACACAAAGAGAGGGAGAGAAAGTGTCTGAGCATTCCTGCAAAAGTGCACTTCTAATCAGTGTTTGTACCAAGAAACCATGTAGAAAAGGCTTTGTGGAGTTGGGAGCCATAAGGGATGGAGAAGAAAAAAATACCATGTGACTGAGGTACCCAATCACACAATTAGTATTACACATCAAACGATTCTGCAATAATCCTGGCTTGTAGCAACCTGCATCAGACTGATTTTCTGTTTTGGTTTGAATATTTTGAATATAATATGTAATTTCAGGATATAAAAGCTGATGACACTCTGGCTGCATCGAGACTGGCAAGTTTTTCCGCAAAAGCAGGTGCTTTTGCGGAAAAACTTGCCAGCTGTCTACACTGGCCGCTTGAATTTCCACAAGAACACTGACGATCTCATGTAAGATTGTCAGTGTTCTTGCGGAAATGCTATGCTGCTCCCATTTGGGCAAAAGCCCTCTTGTGCAAATGCTTTTGCGCAAGAGGGCCAGTGTAGACAACGCAGTATTGTTTTGCGCAAAAAAGCCCCGATTGCGAAAATGACGATCAGGGTTTTCTTGCGCAAAACCACGTCTAGATTGGCAGAGACGCTTTTCCGCAAAAAGTGCTTTTGTGGAGAAGCGTCCGTGCCAATCTAGACGCTCTTTTCCGCAAATGCTTTTAACGGAAAAACTTTTCCGTTAAAAGCATTTGCAGAAAATCATGCCAGTCTAGACGTAGCCATTGGGTATAATGGCCTATGTTCCTCTGCAATTTGCAGAATTCTTGGGTGGGGTAGTTTTTGTTTTTTGTCTTCATATCTGTTGATTTAAATTGGTGAAGGACTCTTACAATCAAAAATATAGCTAGAGGAATTGGAAATAAAGTAATCTCACCATAAAGAAAAGTTATTTATGCAAAATATTTTCTCCTCAGTAAAAAAATTCAAAACTATCTAATCATACTACCATATTTATACATTTTACTAGACCTTTCTTATCATTTCCACATTGTACTGCAATTTGTCAAACTTCCTATATTATTATTATTATTATTATTATTATAATTGTTGAGGTAATAAATATAAATGGAAAATATGTTGTCATGGATCAACTGTCCTTTAGTTGATAAAGAGTAAATGTTACAAATGCATCACAATTTGCCTGGCTCCACTATCAATAGAGGAACTGAAAGCTGGATGTAGGGGAAATTTATAGCTGTAATGCAATAGGAAACATTTCAGATACTATGCAGAGTGCAACTGAAGCAAAAGTAAGCAACAGAACAACTCTTCTATAAGGTGAATGTCCTTGGTATAACTTGCTTGTACTCAGGATTCCTTGTAGTGTTTGGGGGACTTTAATTTAAAAATAAAAAACCTTTGTTTTGCTAAAAGTTGCTGCCAATTTATTTGGACTATTAACAGATTGCTTATTAACACATTAAGAAATGTTGCTTTTCCAAAAACATTTTTTCATAAAAAGCCCCAAAGACTGAGTAAACTTTGGCAGACAACAGCCATAGTAGCCTATTTTAGTATTTATCAAATTATTTTCCCTCATGTTCTCAAATGTCAAATCCCACAGCATAGCTTTAATTTCATTCTTAATCTTATCTGACTCATGGTGAACTTCTATAAGCCTCTGCTCGTATATTCAAGTTTAGTATAATGTACGCTCAGTGCTGTACTGTAGCAATAGGCCAAAAAAAAAAATCTGTGACGAACTCTGTCCTGGAAAGCAAGTTGAAACCATGTGCTGATGCATATAAAATGATTGTGTATAAGGCCAATGTGTTTTATTGAAAACAAAGGAAGTTTTGCTGTTGACTTTAAGAGATCAGGAATTGGGCCCCAGTTAATTAAGTTCTCAGCTTTTATCATATGTCCAACTATTTACATCATAGAAGGGAGTTTTCCTACCTTGCATTTTAAAATTACATTTTCTTTATTCCCAGGGTTCCTTTCTAGTTCAGATCTCCATGCTAGAGAACTTTACTTCAACCCTCTCCTCTGCATTGAGGCCTTGTGTTGGAATCACCCTCCAGCTAGCAGAGGAATACTAGGTGAAACAAAATACAGGACTATGTAGCACTTTAAAGACTAATAAGATGGTTTATTAGGTGATGAGCTTTTGTGGGCCAGACCCACTTCCTCAGATCAAATAGTGGAAGAAAATTGTCACAACCATATATACCAAAGGATACAATTAAAAAAAATGAACACATATGAAAAGGACAAATCAAATTTCAGAACAGAAGGGGAATGGGGGAGCGGGGAAGGTAAATGTCTGTGAGCTAATGATATTAGGGGTGATAATTGGGGAAGCTATCTTTGTAATGGGTAAGATAACCAGGTGAGATTTCCTTTGCTCATAGTGAGGCTTGGAAGGATTATTTTTTTATTGATAAATGTCAGTAAATGTCTATTTTACCATATACACATGGTCACATACAGTGATGAAAATATATGTCCATTGATCTCAATTGAAATTTACAGATAGTCAAAGCAAGTAAAATGCTGCTTAAGAACTTATTAGCGTTTGATTTAAGTATATTGACTTGGTATATTTTGACATGTGATGTGAACAATGTGTGATTTAATAGTTATCAAACTTTAATTTTGTAACTTTCCTCACTCACTTTTGTTAAATAATTTTTGGATTCCTTATAATTTCTCACAACTGAAAATGTATATAAAAATAATATCAAATCTTAAAACCCACAATTCTGTGCAACTGACATTTTACATCAATATTAGAAAAAAGATGCTTATAATAAACATTGATCTTAGCCATTGAATTTATGAAAATATTAAAATGGAAGTCTGCCAAGCAAAGTCAAACCTACCCATGTTATTTCTTAATGAGGCTCAGGGGTCATTGTGGAGCAGTATGAGTTTCTCTCATTCATTTCACTCCCTTGGCAGCAATTGCCTTTGCAGGTCTTGTGGCAAGAGACAGGCACCAAGATACCTAATGGCAGTGGGAGTGCACGAGGGCTAGCATGGACTCTACCATGGACTCTACGAGCTGCTGCATTTTTCTGGGCCTGAAGGGACTGGAAACAGCAAAAGGCGCCACATTGTTTCTTCTAATATTCTAGCTCAATGTTTCTCAACCAGTGGTATGAGCACCCTCAGGGGTACTCGAGACAAGTCTGGGGGGGTGTGTCAACACATCTGAAATTTGGAGAAAACTGAATTTTTGTTTTAAGTTTTATAGCACTTTATTATTTTTGTACTTTTTACACCCAAAAATTTCATTGCCTGCCCAGCTATGATTAAGTTCTTTAAACAAATGTGTTGCAATGGTAGAAAAAAATGTGTGTGTTTGAAAACTGTAGGTACTGGGGGGATACTTATAATTTTTTTTTAAAAAGGGGGTAATTTACAAAAAAAAATTGAGAAACACTGTTCTAGCTCACACTAGCAATGCTTACCATAGTTACCTAAGTTAATTTTAATTAACTATTTTGAATTAAGTTAACTCGAATTAACGCTGTAGTGTAGACGTACCCCAGATGTCTTCCCTAGCAAGACTATGAAGCCTTGGGCTGCGTCTAGACTGGCAAGATTTTGCGCAAAAGCGTTGCTGCCTGTCTACACTGGCCGCAAGTATTTGCGCAAGAACACTGACGTTCTAATGTATGAAATCAGGGCTTCTTGCACAAATACTCTGACGCTCCCGCTCAGGCATAAGCCCTCTTGCGCAAGATGGCCAGTGCAGACAGGCAGCTAAGACATTTTGTGCAAAAGCAGGCTAAACGGAAAAAAGCCCTAGTGGCCGCTTGGATGCTCCGTACCTGCAAGCCAGCTCCTGACTTCCTGGTAACCCGAGACCCCTTAAAGGCAGACGCAGCCTGCAGAGGCCACGAGGCAGAAGCCTTTCTGCGACCTCTGCGGAGAGCTGTGCCATGCGGCCTCTGCCATCCCCAACAGCCACCCAGAGCACGATGGCAGCTCCAGGGGGGGAACAACCACCCGCACCCCCAGCGCAGGAGGCCCCAAGGGGCCGAAAATGGAGGGCCTCATTCTGGTCCCCGGGGGAGCTGGAGTCCCTCATGGACCTGTGGGAGGAAGAGGAGATGCTCCACAGCACCCATTCCTGTTGCCGCAATGCAGACATTTTCCACCGCATGGCCCAGGCGCTCGCCCACCAGGACCATCCAGCCCAGCCCCTCGAGCAAGTCCAGGCTAAGGTAAAAGAGCTGCGCCTGGGCTATGTCCGGGCCAGTGAGGGCGAGGGGGCAGGAGCCGACACCTGCCCCCACTACCAGCGGCTCCACTGCATCCTGGGCCAGCCAGCAGTCCAGGGACCGTCCGTCTCTGTGGACACCTGCATGCACCCCCGTCACCAGGACCAGCGAGGCAGGGGAAGAAGATGAGCCAGCCAGTGGGTCGGAGGACTAGGCCAGCACCGGGACCCTCCACATGGAGGCTCCCTCCGGCAGCCCCGATGTCTCCTCAGAGGCCGGGGAAGGATCCACCGGTGATTGTTGCACTTTGCACTCACAAGAGTGGGGGGGCCAGGTGCGCAGAGGGGGGATCCGGAGAGCATGTCACTCAGGCCGCGTGAGCTGCACGCTATGTAGCATTAGCAGTATACAGCACGTGCAACCACGTGCAGCCTGGTGACCGAGCGGCATGTGGCTGCGGCAGGCAGCTCCAGGGCATGCCTGGGACCGTGCTGCTCACACACATGCGGTGGGACCAGGGGGGAAGGGTGGATGCCGGCTGGAACCAGCCAGGGCCCCAGAGGCTCAGGCCAGAGCCCGCACCTCCACAAGGGTGCAGCACACAGAACGGCACACTGTCCCATGCCTGGCTGTGAATAGCCAGCTGCTCCTGGGAAAACCGCAGCATCACAGTCCATGAGTGTGACCCCCACTGAACCCCTCGCCTGCTCCCGGTGCCTTTGCTGGCCCCCCGAGGGAAGTCCCCACTGCGGCCACACATGTCCCTTGGCTACGTGTGTGAGGGCTAGTAGGAGGAGGAGGGGGGAAGCGCTCGGGCCGGCCCTAGGGCCATCTGAGTTTTGCTGCAAGGCTGGTACACTCCCCAGTCACTCTCCTGGTTCCGTCCAGGAGACATCCCATGTGATGGGGATCTGAGAGCCCAGACCACGTCTGCCATATGTGCTCCCAGGCACTGTGTGGGGATTCATCTTGCTCCCTGTCAAACACCATTGATTAGCCCAAAGCCTCACAGCCTCCAACAGCAGGGAGTTCCACAGGTTAACACAACACAAGCGCCCTCCCACCCCCCCACGGGGCCAGGACACAGACCGGTGGTTACAATACATGGAGGAGGACCCTACTCCAGGGGCGCTCCTGTATGCAAACATACAACACGGAGAAGAGGGGGGCCACACTACTGTGGTGTCCCCTGGGCTCAGGGATGGAAGGCATCGAGTGTGAGGACAGTGGCCAGGCTGCCTGACTGACCCATCCTTTCTTCTGTTCCCTGCAATGGGACCAAGCAGAAGTGGGGGACCCTCCAGCCCTGCGGCAGCAGCAGCACCCCCAGCTGCCCAACCACAAAGGCGGTGGGTCTGGCAGTGGGACCAGCTCCTTTGGCGCCGCATGCAGGCCGTCGAATGCATGGAGGCAGCCATCACGCAGCAGGTGGAGGCAGATCTGCAGTGGTGCCAGGAGGCCTAGGGCTCCTTCCAGGCCCAGTGCATGTGCATGGCGGATGCCATATCCAACCTCACCGCACACATTGGCCATGCCATTCACTATGGCATGGCCTTGCCCCATGCACCCGCCATCCCTCCCCTAGCACTGCGCGTGCCCCCTCCTGCCCCTGCCCCTCCTGCAATGGCCCCTCCTGCTCCTGCCCCTCCTGCCCCTACCCCTTCTGCTCCTGCCCCTCCTGCCCCTGTCCCTCCTGCTCCTACCCCTTCTGCTCCTGCTCCTTCCCCTCCTGCCCACCTCCCTGTGCTGTCTGTCCCGATGTGGCCTGACCCCCATGTACAGGTCCACCCCCGCAGAAGCAGTTGCAGGGGCCACCCCTCCCAGCAGTAGCTCCTCCCCCTCACAGTTCAAAGCCTCCTTCCCCTCTCAGTTCAAAGTCTCCTCCCCCTCCCATCCTATATCTCCCCCCTCCCCATTGTAAATAAAAAGTTCCAAGTTTGTGTTAAAAAAAACCTGTGTTGTTGTTTATTGGGAGATAAGGGGAGGGGAGGGGTGAACGGGAGGGGATGGGAGGAAGTGGCAAAGGGAGACAGAGGTGACCCTACTATGGGGCCTGGGAGAACATGTCCGTCAGGGCCTCGTGGATGCGCACCCCATCCTGGTGCGCCTGGCGGATGGCAGCTGTGCGGGGCTGTTTGTAGGCCTGGCCCTCGCCTGCCATCCATGTGGGGAGGAAGGCCTCCCTCCTCCACTCCACAAGATTGTGGAACACGCAGCACACGGCCACTACCTCTGGGACATTCTGCTCACCCATCTCGAGACGGGTGAGCAAGCAACGGAACCAGGTTTTCAACCACCCAAAGGCGCACTAGACTTGGTTGCAGGCCCGCTTGAGGTGGTCATTGAACCGGGCCTGGTTGTGGTCCTGCCGCCCTGTGTAGGGCCACATTAGCAAGGACAGCAGGGGTAGGCCGCGCCCCCCACAACACTGGTGGGCATGGGCACATCACCGACAGTAAATTCTCGCCGGGGGAAGTAAGTGCCCACCTCCAGCCTGCAAAACAGCCCAGAGTTGCGTAGGATACGGGCGTCATGTGCCCTGCCGGACCAGCCCGCATAAATGTCCAGGAAGCAGCCACGGTGGTCCACGAAGGCCTGGAGTACAATTGAGCAGTACCCCTTTCTGTTCATAAAATGGGCCGCTCGATGCTCTGGGGCACGGATGGGGATGTGGGTTGCATCCAGGGCTCCCCTGCAGCTGGGGAATCCGAGGGCAGTGAAGCCGGCCACTGTAGCCTCCATGTCATGCAGGACGTCATTGATGGCATGGAGGACCTGCAGAAGGGTGCAGAGAAACACAGGGGAACACATCACATAAGGCAGGGTGAGTGTGTGCTCCCTTGGCTTCCCCCCCGTGATGCCCTCTGTCCACACACACACACACCAGGGCCCCCTCATCCCCTCCCCCCCAGCAGGCCAGTGCAAGGGAGGGACGGCTCAAACCCCTGGGTGACCCAGCCTGGAGTCTTGCCTGGTCCTGGGCATGGAGTGCAGCACCCTCCCCCCACCCCACTTGCACTGGGACTTACCTCCATCACAACGACACCGACAGTCGATCTGCCCACCCCGAACTGGTGTGCCACTGATCGGTAGCTGTCCGGGGAGGCCAGCTTCCAGACTGCGATGGCGACCCTCTTGTACACGGGGATGGGTGCCTGCAGCCGGGTGGTGGCTCTCTGGAGTGCAGGGGTGAGCCAGGCATATAGCTCCAGGAACGTCTGCTTTTGCATGCGGAAGTCCCAGAGCCATTGCTGGTCGTCCCATTGCCCCAGGACCAGCCGGTCCCGCCAGTTGGTACTGGTGTCCAGTCTCTACGGTGGAGTGGGGATGCCACAAGGATGCCATGGCCTCCCTGGTGAGGGAGTCCAGAACGACCTGCACCTCCAGGTCCTGGAACAGGAGTGCAGCAGCCTGGAGCAGCAGCTGCATGCACTCCAAAATGGCCGGAAGGGGCCAGAGCAGGCACATGGCCACCCCTGGCTCCATGGCACAAAAAACAAGCGAGATGAAAAAAAATCAGTGAAAGGCACTAAAAGGCAAAAGGCAGTGGTGACCAAAAAGGCAGAGGGCAAGAGGGCAACCACAAAAACTGCTGCGGCTGTCAGTCCCTGAAAGAGATCCTATAGCTCGCAGCAGGAGAGAAACACCTGTCCAGGGAGAACCCTTTAAGCACGTGTCTCAAAGGAGCTCCCGCCTCCGAACCCGGAAAGGGCTGGTGCCCTTTTGCCCTCTTCAAAATGGTTCCGGGCTTCTGCTTTTGCGCAAAAGCGTCTCGCCAATGTAGACGCGCTTTTGTGCAGAAGCGCATCGTTCTAACGATGACTCCGGGACCAATCTAGACGCTCTTTTGCACAAATACTTTTAACAGAAAAACTTTTCCGTTCAAAGTATTTGCGCAAAATCATGCCAGTCTAGACGCAGCCTAAGGGTAAGAACATTCAAAACTTGGTCTGAGACTTTCTGCAGAAGCCACTGATAGCTCATTTTTAACTAGTTTCATTGTACCTGTATATTCTTGAGAGATTCTTGGGTGACATTACCTGCCAGACGCACAACAGTAATACTATATTAAAATAAGTCTTATTTTTATTATTTTATATATAGGCACAAATAAGATAAAATTCCAAGGAAATGAGTCAGTGAAACAAAAACAATGTATACAGTATTTGGAGATAGCTAAATCAAATTCGGTGACTCAGAAAACCTGATTTTTGCTTTTCTCCATTATATTGAGGTCAATTATTAGTGTAAGGACAAAAATTGACATTGATTGATAAATGATGCATGAAGTACATGTATTAATAGTGACATTATCAAGCTATAATGCAGTGTCATTAATGTGTCTCTTTACAACACCCCTTCAGTATATGATTACAAAAATGAAATCATGTCACTATTGTACATATATACTTTTAGTATATTGATATATGTCACCGAAGAGCGAGATCTACTGGCACTATTCTATAAGGAACATTTTAAAGATTGCCTTTCATGAATTAGCACCTTGATTCTAGTTTATATCTGAGGCAAAGTGAAATGAGAAGTACATGATTTGAGGATGCATTGCTTGCAAACTAACAAGCACTCATTCTTTCCCACTACTACTAAATTTCAGAACAATTCAGTGCTTTTGCATCTAAATAAGATTTAGTCTGCACATTAGAGCTGGAATATTTGAGAATATTCTTGCCAATAGAGCTTGCTGATTCACTTTGCTGATATTTGTGGCTTCTTTTATTCACTAATATTTGTGAAACCATTTTTATTTGCCCAAATAGTCTTGAAAGGCAAAAGTGTCTTGAATCTTACTGTGACTATTAAAGAGTGTGCATCTTGATACTGGCAGATATGATTAATAATGGTTGGGTCATGAGCTTCCACAAACTTTGCCATAAATTCAGGTCCTTTTACTTCAGTTAAAGTCACCTTGATTAACAGAGTCCTTTGGGGAAAAATTCATCCTTGGCACATATGGACATATGACATTTTGGCATCAAGTGGCACTGCAGCTTCTAATGGTAATGCTGTATTTGTTCCTCAATTTTTACTGCAAAATATTCTCCTGAGTTTGCTTCAGTTTAGCCACTCTAAGAAGCAAATCTTAACTCTTTTTGCAGCTACCCACTAATCTTCATTGGGAGACAATTTGGAAGCACATATAAAAGATCCTTTCTTTCGGAGAGATTTCTCTGTAGGTCGGAAAATAGATGTAAGAAACTCCACTTCCCCCATTAAGTAAAGGGAAAAATATTTCCAACGTATATTGAACTTTTCTCATAATACTTTAAGAAAATACTTAAAGAATGTGTAATAATAGTGGATTTGGAGGGCATAAAATTAACCACATGGACAAAGTGGAAAAACTTTTTGAATGGCACCAAACTGTATACTGCCCAGGAATGTGTGTGTGTGTGAAATAGAAATGAACCTAATCCCTCACTTTTGCAAGTGAAAAATATTTTTAAAGGCATGTGATGGTTTTCTTACCTGTCACATGTAATGAGAAAAACAATCTATCATTTCTCTAGTTAGCTGCCAGAGAAACGACTTAGCACAAGTCAAGTGAAATTAAAAATACAGTTCTAGAAAAAGCCATCTTAAATTACTCTACATAGCCACCCACTGAAAGATGCAGAGTGGACCTGAGGCCAGTTTTTCTCCGTCACCCAAGTTTAAATTCAGAGTACCCTCCTTAGCTTCAATGCAATTACTCTGAATTTACATAAGTGTAAATAACAGCAGAATTTGGCCTGATGACTCTAATTTTCCATTTGGGGTATTCCATCAAATTCAACCAAGTGATTAAAATTAGTCAATACTTTCACACTAGGAAACCTGAGAGTAAAGACTATTTATAGGGAAAGATGATCCCGTGTTCACAGAATGTAGCATATGCTTGGATTTGGTTCACTTCAAACAGTGACAAGATACCTCAGTATGTCTGACAGAGTTGAAATGTCTTTGGTAGTTAGTGTTAACTACAGATCGTCTGCACTGTGCATATACATGGGGATGAAATCTTCCATAGGATCCAGGCAGGTATATCAGGACATGTCTATATTTGGAAATTATTTCAAAGTAAATAAAATTGAAATAATAACTCCTGAAATAACAACATTGAAATAGTGTATCCCCCCCCCCCCCCATGGCATTGAAATTAGTCAGAATTACTTTGAAATAATGTGTCCACACTGATGGGAGCCTGCCTTGGACTTAGAGCCCCCAGAATCACTCTGGAGAGGGCACCAGGAGGGCAGACACTTTGCTTGGTCAGGCAAATTGTGACGTGTGCTTTCAGGGACTTCTCTGTGTGGCTGTGTCTCACACGCCACTCCTCCACTGCCTTCCCACTTGCGGGACACAAAATGGATGCAGTGTGTTCTGGTTGCCCTTGCAAATGCCACAGCACTTATAACATGGAGCCAGAGCTGCTGCAAAGCAGTGCCGTGCTCACGGGCCTTGTGCTATACCTCAGGGTGCAATACTTCCAAACCTCCTGCATGCAGCTCCAGCAGGATGAGGGCCAGCATGGTCTGCAGGCTCTCATCACCCAGGTCCTGGTGCTCCTGCTGCTGCGCATATCCCTCAGGCTTCTGGACACTATGGAATGCTGCTTCTGGAGGTGGGAGACTAGTTCAGATTGGTGGGACTGCATTGTCCTGCAGCTATGGGACGACCAGCAGTAGCCACCTTCCTTGAGCTCTGTGAGTGGCTCGCCCCTGCCCTCAGGTGACAGGACACCTAACTGAGACCTGCCATCCTCATGCAGAAGCGCATTGCCATTGCCCTGTGGAAGCTCACCACGCTAGACAGCTACCACTCCGCCGGGAACCAGTTTAGTGTGGGGAAATCTACAGATGGGGCCATGCTCATACAAGTAGTCAAAGCCATCAACCATGTGCTGCTATGTAGGGTCATCACTCTGGGCAATGGAGGCCCCATCCTGATGGCTTTGCCTCCATGGGCTTCCCCATCCTGGCCCCCGACCACTGTGCCTCAGACTACATAAACAGGAAGGGGTACTTCTTGATGGTGCTGCAGGCTTGGATCACAAGGGACACTTCAATGACATCAATATCTGCTATCAGGGAAGGCGTACAACACCCACATCTTCTAGAACTCAAGCCTGTTCTGAAAAATTCATGCTGGCACATTTTTCCCCAACTGTACCATCAGTGTTGGGGAGGTGAATGTGTCCATTGTCATCCTGAGTGACGCAACCTATCCCTTGCTCCCCTGGCTCATGAAGCCCTACACAGGCAGTCTGGATCCCACCAAGCAGTACTTCAGCGTGAGACTGGGCAGGTGCCACGTGGTGGTGGAGTGTGTGTTCAGCTGTTTAAAGGGGAGGTTCTGAAGTCTCCTCAACTACTTGGACCTCAGCGAGTGCAACATCCCCTTTGTGGTGGGGGCCTCCTGTGTGATACACAACCTTTGTGAAAGCAAGGAGGAGACTTTTCTGCCAGGGTGGGGAGCAGAGGCTGAACAGCTGGCCAGGGCATACAAGAAGCTGGACACGAGTGTCATTAGGGCCGGGTCTAAACTACACCCCTCTGTCGGCAGAGGGACGTAAATTAGACACATCGGAAGTGCAAATAAAGTGGGGATTTAAATATCCCGTGCTTCATTTGCATAATCTCATTCAGGTGCTGTTTCGAACACGCGCCGTTTCAAAACTGAAACTGTGTCTTAGCCACGGTTCTGCTGACAGCAGAGTGATTTTTTGACAGACCCTGTACTCATTTTTTGAGGAGTACAGGATCTGTTGAAAAATTACCTCGCTGTCGGCAGAACTGCGGCTAAGCTGCAGTTTCAGCTTTGAAACGGCGCTTGTTCGAAACAGCACCCGAACGAGATTATGCAAATGAAGCACGGGATATTTAAATCCCCGCTTCATTTGCACTTCCGATGTGTCTAATTTACGTCCCTCTGCCAACAGAGGTGTGTAGTATACACCTAGCCTAGGAGAGCACATCAAGGGGCTGCGCTCTTCAGGGAGGCTTTGAGGGATAGTTTCATCCAAGGCCAGCTGTGAGACTCTCCTTCATGGCTCTCCACAAGGGGCCCCTGCATTCCCTCTGTGTGTGCCTTTCCTCCTCCACCTCTCCCTTTCCTGGCCTCCCTTCCCATCAGCCCCCTCCCCTCAGAGTAAAATAAGGCCATCTTTCTTGAAACTACAGTACTATTTATTGGGGGAATATACAACGAGGGGGAGACTGGGTAAAGAACCTGGAATGAGGGAGAGGAGAGGAGCAGGGATCAGGGACTAGCTGGGATTGGCACCTGCCTCTGGTTGGTCAGGAGGCTTTGGCTGCCTGAGAGGTCCCACCACCACATGTTCTGGGGCCTCGTCAGTCCCTGGGGAGGGCTAGGAGAGGAAGCCATGGGAGGGGCAGGAGGTGGCTGGTGGCCTGGTCCATGCATGAGGCCATGCATTCCATCACCGAGGTGAGGCAGGAGCATGGGGACTCACGCTGCCATACCAGCTGGTCCCACATGTCTTTCCACTGCTCCTAGTCATCAGCCTTGCTCCTGGTGCACCCTCCTCGAGCCCCTGGACATGGGACTGCAGGCAGGCCATCTACTCCTGCATCAGGTCCAAATGGGTTCTTTTCCTTCTGTTGATCCTGTGAAGTCGGGAGGATGGCGTGGGAGATGGTGGATGTGCCATGCTAGCAGTTGGCCCAACAATGAAGAAAAGCTACAAGGGCAGTCATCCCAGGAGACATTTTGTATGAAACCTAGCCCTAATCTCTGAGCCAGCACCGAAGGTCTTGGTTCAGACAATGGTGATGTGCTTTGAGCAAGGCCATCTGTTGCCTAGACAGTGGGCACTTTCCAGCAGGAGCACAGATGTCCCAGAGAGCATCACTACCACCAAGGTCCAAGAGCCTGGAAGTGAGAGGTGGGGAATGGGTGGCTCAGCTTCCTTCTGTGTCCCACACACACCGGCTCCAGCACTGGCAGCATCCCACAGAGAGAGAACTTCTATCCTTGCCAGATGGAGAAGGGGGAAGGGAGGGGTGTTGAGGGAGGTGTGTTTGAGCAGCAGATGCCACTTGACAGAAAAAGTGCTTCTGGGGTTCCCTCCTCTTCCTCTCCCCGGCAGGTTCCCATGCATGGGATCAGTCTCCTCCACATCTCTGCACTTGACGGGGAGTGGATGCTACCTGAGTGTGGGCATGGCCCTGTGTTGCGTGTGGCACTCCTGTGTGGTTCCATGACCCCAGACTCCTTCATGGTGGCTTGTCATGGGAAAGTGTCCCACTCTGGATGTTGGAATAAGGAAGGACTGTCCAGAGACCCAGGGGTTCCTGTGTGAGAGCATCATGGGGCTGAGTACTCCAGACTGGCGCTCCATGTACACCCATATGCACAGGCTGTTGTGCGCCTCCCCCCCAAGCCAAGTAGGCTGAGCGAGGTGCAGACCTTTGTCTGTCCCCATGTGTGTATAGGGAAGGTTATAGAACTCATGTGAAGTGCCTTCTCCAGGGTCCCCCAAGGTCTGGGAGACATCCTGGGAGGAAGGACTGGCTTCAGGGTGAGGATCAGCTCCTGGCTGGACTCCTCCTCCTCCTCCCCTCGGTCTGAAATCCTGCCCTCATGGAGGCTGACACCAAGTTTGTCCTGGCCAGGCTCCACGGCAACAGGGTGGAGACCAGGCCCCCTCCCAGGATGGCATCCAGCTGCTCAAAGTAGCAGCAGGTGTGTGGTGCCAAGCCCAAGCAGCTGCTCTGCTCCCTGGGCTTGTGGTAGGCCTGCTGGAGCTCTTTCAACTTCATCCAGACATGGTCCAGATTCTGACCTTTTCATCCAGGCTGGTGATGATCCATCTGTACACACCTGCATTCCTTTTCCTGGTGTGGAGATCCTGGAGGTTGGTCTCCTCCCTCCAGATCTCAATGTGGTCGGGGTTTTCTGCACTAGGCCAGCCCAGAGCTCTCCTGAGTCCCTGGCCAGTGGCAGGCAAGGGAGCAGCAGAAGTGCTGGCAGCTGTGGGAGGCTCTGAGGGAGCATTGGGTCTGTCATGACTCCCTCAGATGCTGCTGTGTGGCATGGGGCTTCCAAAGCTGGCCATGTGGCACAAGCCCTTCTCCTGCTGCCTGGAGTTTTAAGCTCTGCAGGAGAAGGGGAACTGTGGAGATGGCAAGCGTGGCCACAGCAGCCAGAAGTGCAGCTGTGAGAGGCATCTGGAGGCCAATTATTTTGAATGAGCAGCACTCGATCATCCACACTAACTCTATTTTGAAATAACAATTTTGAAATGAGCGTTATTCTCTAAGGAAAGCAGGAGCAGAGATTTTGAAATAACCAGCCCGTTAATTTGAAATAACGGGCTTGGTAATGTGGACGTTCTGCTTATTATTTTGAAATAAGCGGGGTGGGGATGGAGAGGGGGGGACTTCAAAATAAGTCCCTAGTGTAGCCCAGGGCTCAGACAGGCCATTTACCTGATTTATTTTTGATGAGTATTTGTTGCTGGGAATCCATAGGATTGTCACTAATTCCAATGAGATAAGTAAATATGGAAAACCCATTTATGCCCATCTGAATATTGGTGCCATCTAGCAGAGTTTTCTGAAGTGTTTGTGATTCATCACTGAATTTGCTCATGTAGCTGCAGGACCTCCTGTTGAGCTGCCACACTCTAGGGGCATGTCTATACTAGGAAATTGTTTCGAAATAACTTATTTCTAAATAATAACTCCCAAAATAATAAATTCAAAAAAGCATGTACGCACTATGGGCAAGCATCAAAATGAGTGCAAGGCAGGTTCCGTTAATGGGGATACACTACCTCAACTTAGATACCCAGGAAGCACTGGTGAGTAATTACTTTGAATGACTCTGGATACATCTACACTGCATGGCTATTGAGAAAGAAACTATTCTGAAATAGTTATTCTGAAATAGCTTATTACAAAATAGCACATCGACACTGCAGGGAAGCCTCAAAATTAGTCTGAGGCAGGCTTTCCTAATGTAGACGTGCTATCTCGATTTAGAGCCCCAGGAGCCACTGGGGAGGAATAACTTAGAACGGCCCTAGTGAGGGGATATTTCAAAGTAGCAGCTGTGGAGCATCTACACAGGCCTTATTTTGAAATTGCTATTTTGGAATAGGCGCTATTCCTCGAAGAATGAGGTTTGCAGAATTTGGAATAAGCCATACGTTATTTCGATATTATTTCAAAATAATGGAATGGCTGTGTAGACACTTGCATTGTTATTTCAAAATAACGCTAGTTATCCTGAAATAATGGTGCAGTGTAGATTCACCCTCTGGGGAGTAGTTATTTCAAAATAGCATCAGTGGAATGTCCACACTACTGCTATTTCAAAATACAGGCAGTCCCCGGGTTACGTACAAGATAGGGACTGTAGGTTTGTTCTTAAGTTGAATCTGTATGTAAGTCGGAACTGGCGTCCAGATTCAGCCGCTGCTGAAACTGACCGCCAGTTCTGACTTACATACAGATTCAACTTAAGAACCCCAGGCGTCCCCAAGTCAGCTGCTGCTGAAACTGATCAGCCGCTGATTCCAGGAAGCCCGGGGCAGAGCAACTGTGCCTCGGGCTTCCTGTAGTCAGCGCTGGTCAGTTTCAGCAACGGCTGACTTGGGGACGCCTGGGGCAGAGTAGCTGGGGTGCTGCTGGGTTGTTCCAGTAGAGCGGCTCCTTGGCGCTACTGGACCAACCCAGCAGCACCCCAGCTGGTCTGCCCCAGGCGTCCTGATTCAGCTGCTGCTGAAACTGACTAGCAGCGGCTGAATCAGGACGCCTGGGGCAGAGGGCTGGGGTGCTGCTGGGTTGGTCCAGTAGTGCCCAGAGCGGCGCTGCGGGACCAACCGGCAGCGCCCCAGCTGCTCTGCCCCAGGGTCCATAACAAAAGCCTGGTCTGCTGGGGGGGGGCACACTAGCTGCGCCCCTCCCCCCCAGACCAGGGACACGAGGAGCAAAGCCGCAGCGGCGGGGTGCCTCGCCTCTGAAGCTTTGCTCTGGCGCTGGACCCGCTTTGCTCGTGGTGCCCCTGGTCTGCTGGAGACGGTCTCCAGCAGACCAGGGGCACCGCGAGCAAACCCGCAGCCGTGGCGGGGTCCCGCGCTTCTGAGGCTTTGCTCTGGCAAAGCCTCAGAAGCGGGGGAACACGCTGCTGCTGCGGGTTTGCTCGCGGTGCCCCTGGTCTGCTGGAGATGGTCCCCAGCAGACCAGGGGCACCGGGAGCAGCTTTTCTCGCCCCAGAGGTCAAGGTGGCTGACCGCTGCCTGTGAGCTCCGGGGCGAGAAAGCCCTGTTCGTAAGTGCGGATCCGACGTGAAGAGCACTGTGTCCTTTAGGTAAGTTATTGGAGTTTTTTGACCAGATCCTGGCTGCTCTTGCGGGAGTGCACAAGGGCATGAGAAGGCATAGGAAATCTATTTGCCACTCGCAGATTCCTTGGGGAGAGCAGGCTTCTTGGTGGGTATGCTCACTGGGCACAAGATGAATGGCAGTGAGACCACTGCATGATAATAGGCATTTTAAGGGAGCGTGTAAGTAGCTGTAGGCTTCTATCTCCTGCTGATGTTGATTGGGGTTTTAAAAGGTGCAGGAGCTGCTGTTTTGTGTGTGTTCCCCTGTTCCTCCTGCCTCTGACCTGCTGCCGCCAAGGTAATGCAACTCCACAGACAGTGATTGGTAAAGCCACCATGGAGCCTTTATCAGATTGGTTGTAGGACCCTGGTGTGCTGTTTGGGAGAAACTCAGATATGTTTTGTTATTTGTTCACAGACTAATGATACTCAAAGTGTTTAGGTGGTGGCAATTGTTTTATCGCACTGCAACAATACTTCAGGGTATTTGTGAATCAAAAGAAATGATCATTTTGATTCTTCAAACTCAAGAAGGAACCATTTTATGAGACAGGAAAACAGGATTAAACTGTCACTCAAATGGTCTGGCCCATACTCATATGGTCTGTGCCCAGAACTCAGGGTGTTAGTTGTAATGACAACAACTGTGAGGCACCCTCGTGGTCACTGCAAGGGACTGACATTTTTGTACGTGTCCTTTGAATCCTGTTTGTTGGTGTTAAAGAAACAATATCTGGATCTGTCATTTTGTGTCCTTCTGCAGAAAGGGAGAAATGTAAACAAGGCAACTATAAATATAGCACATAAAAGGAATTCCTATGGCCGGAACCTATGGCACCGGCATGCACCATATCTATCAATGTTTATCCCCTAATGGATGCCAAAGGGAAACATATTGTTTAGAATTGCTCTCCAGCTATTCAAGGTTGGCAATGAGAAAAACCATTTCAGCCTGGTTGGGGAGACAGGTTTTCTATTCATGTACAATGACTTTCATCCCTATACATTAATTCAATGTAGAACAATTTAACAAGGAAATAAATATCTAACTTAGTGCATTCAATTTATGCTGCTATATAGTTTAATCCTTCTCTTATTAGTATTTATACCACTTCTACACCAATGCAGCTCCATTTATTGATACAGCATTATTCCTGATTTACACAAATGTAATTAGTCCCTTTGTGGGTAACCATGAATACAGAGTCTGTGTTCCTTGACAATGGAAAGTTAGAGTAACTAATCACAGAATTTGACTGCTGATGATGTCCCTTCGGGAGACCAATGTGCTATGACTTCAATGAGCATCATTAAGGGTATGTCAAAACTGCAGGCTTCTTTCAGAAAAAGCTTTTCCAGAAGAGATCTTCTGAAAAAACTTCTTTTGGAAGAGAGCGTCCACTCTGCCCAAGCACATCGAAATTGAATCTGCTTTTTGAAAGATAGCATCCACACTGAATGGACGCTATCTTGCATGTAAGCTATGATTACTATGGACGGAGTGGCCACCAGGGCACCTGTGCTTATTCCTCTTTCCTCTTCTTTCGAAAGAACTCCCTCTTTTCTGTTCTCACATGCCTTTTTTCAGAAAGAGATCTTTTGGAAAAAGGCTTCTTTCTTGTAGAAAGGGGTTTGCCAATGTCAGAAAACCCGCTCTGTTC
This sequence comes from Pelodiscus sinensis, assembly GCF_049634645.1. Taxonomy (NCBI): domain Eukaryota; kingdom Metazoa; phylum Chordata; order Testudines; family Trionychidae; genus Pelodiscus; species Pelodiscus sinensis. Next base: position 18,035,704 of record NC_134723.1, read on the forward strand.
TTTTGATTTTTTTTTCAAAAGAACATGATTGCAGTGTGATGTAAGTGAAGTTTTTCAGAAAAATGGCCATTTTTCCAAAAAAACCTCTGGTGCAGTGTGGACATACTCTAAGAGGGTAATGCTGAGAGGAAGCTATTTATTCTATGGCTGTGGTTCTTTGGTGCTTTTTCAGAATTGGTAGAGGGAAGTTTTTGTGGAAGATATGTTCAGTTTAAACCACCACCACTTCCAAAATTTCACTTTAACAGGGAAATAACACCTGGAATGGGAGATACTTTCTGGAATCTGGCATATCATTAGCATGTTGTCACTTCTGAAGTCCCTTCCTGTGTTCTGGAATATCTCATTTATCTTCTGAGACCCCTGGGACATGATGGGTGATGCTTCTAACTCTTTAAATCTACAGTGGATTGGCCTATATAACTTTCACTATATAGCCAAGATTTTGCTTTGGGGATCAGAAAATTATTCTTGTCAGTGGCAATAACTCTTATTTAATTATCCATCCAGAAATTTAAAATCACTAGAGTTCTTTTTATTTCATTTTATTTTATTTTCAGATGGTCTTTGACCAGATCCTCAGAGACAAATTAATCTCTCCCTCCCACAAAACTCTAGCTCAAATTTCACTGCTGACCCTTTTCCCTGTAACAGGCAAGCCAAAATAGTGGTGCTGAAAACTCACAAATCTGGGCGTGTTTGGCTCCAAAACCAAACTTTATGGATCATGTCCACCTCTCCCATATTTACAATGTGCATGCAATATCTCTTTTAGATTAATTTGTCCAGATGAATTCATCCCATGGACATTGACTTCTATTCTGTACCTGGTGTGTGCAAATAAGAACATAAGAATGGCCGTACTGGGTCAGACCAAAGGTCCATCTAGCCCAGTATCCTGTCTGCCAACAATGGCCAGCACCAGGTGCCCTAGAGAGGATGGACCGAAGACAATGATCAAGCGATTTGTCAATTGGGGTACAAAGTAACTATAAGGTGCTGACCATTAGAGCATCTGAGCGCTTTCTATATGCTTAAAAATAAGGAAGAAAAAAAAACCAATGTAGTCTCTCATTTTGTTCCTTGACCAGCCTGTAATGTGAGTAATTTATACAGTAATTTTTATTTTTTCTTTTGTCTCTGTGTGAAAACTAATTGTGGGAAAGCTGCATGAAGCCTGTAACCATTCTTATCTCTTGTGGGACTGAGTTCCAGAGCCTAGATCCAGCACTCTCTGAAAGTGCTTTCAAAACTCCCCAAATGGTCATTTCATTATTATAAGAACATAAGAACGGCAGTACTGGGTCAGACCAAAGGTCCATCTAGTCCAGTAGCCTGTCTCCCGACAGTGGCCAGCACCGGGTGCCCCAGAGAGGGTGGACCAAAGACAATGATCAGCGATTTGTCTCCTGCCATCCTTCTCCAGCCTCTGACAAACAGAGGCCAAGGACACCACTTCTATCCCCTGGCTAATAGCCTTTTATGGACCTAACCTCCATGAAATTATCTAGCGTCTCTTTAAACTCTGTTATAGTCCTAGCCTTCACAGCCTCCTCTGGCAAGGAGTTCCATAGGTTGACTACACGCAGTGTCCTGCACTGATAAGTATTTTGTTGATAGCTTAGAAAATGTGCTCAGAACTAAGTGTATGTCTACACTAGCTCCCTATTTTGAACTAGGGTGGCTAATGTAGGCATTCGAACTTGCAAATGAAGCCCGGGATTTAAATATCCCAGGCTTCATTTGCATGTTCCCAGGCGGATGCCATTTTTAAATCCCCTTAGTTTGAACTGACTGCCCGCAGCTATACACGGCAGTCAGAAGTTAATCCAAACTAAGTCCTTAGTTTGGATTAACTGTTACTCCTTCTTCAATGAGGTATAACAGTTAATCCAAAGTAAGGACTTAGTTCGGATTAACTTCTGACTGCCGCGTGTAGCCATGGGCAGTCAGTTCGAACTAAGGGGATTTAAAAATGGCACCCGCCCGGGAACATGCAAATGAAGCCCGGGATATTTAAATCCTGGGCTTCATTTGCAAGTTTGAATGCCTACATTAGCCACCCTAGTTCGAACTAGGGGGCTAGTGTAGACATACCCTAAGCATGTCAGCTGCAACAGCAACAACTGTGAAGCATCATCATGACCATTGCAAAGGATTCGGGTGCATATTCGGCTCTGCTAAGCAACCAGAGATACCTATTGGAGGAAGAAGCAGCACGGAGAGGTGGGTTAGTGGTAAGAAGCAAGTGTGGAATAACGGTGATGAGGAGCATACTCCCATCTTTGGTTGGGGCTCTGTACATTTAGGACTTGCCCTGAAGAGCACTGTGTCCTTTGGTAAGTTACTGGAGTTTTCTGGACAGATCCTGGCTGCTCTTGTGGGAGGGCACAAAAAGGCATAGGAAATCTGTTTGCCACTTGCAGATTCTATGGGGGGAGCAGGCTCCTTGGTGGGTATGCTCACTGGGTACAAGGTGAATGGCAGCGAGAGCACTGCATGACACCTAGGCATTTGATCATAGAATCATAAGACTGTAAGGCTGTGTCTAGACTACACCTCTCTGTCAACAGAGAGCTGTAGATTAGGCACATCGAAATTGCTAATGAAGTGGGGCTTTAAATATCTCATGCTTCATTAGCATAAACATGGCCACCGCTTTTTTTTTTAAATGGAGCTTTTTTGAAAAAAACGGCAGTCTAGATGCGGATCTTTTGAAAATACAACCCTTTTTTGAAAGATCCTGTAAACCTCATTTTATGAAGGATAAGGGATCTTTCAAAAAAGGGTTGTATTTTCGAAAGGTCCGGGTCTAGACTGCCATTTTTTTTAAAAGCGCCGTTTTGAAAAAAAGCGGTGGCCATGTTTATGCTAATGAAGCATGAGATATTTAAATCTCTGCTTCATTAGAAATTTTGACATGCCTAATCTACATCTCTCTGTCGACAGAGAGGTGTAGTCTAGACATACCCTAGGAGACCTCAGGAGGGCGGTCTTTTTAAAGGAGAGTGTAAGTAGTGTATGGGAATGTCACCCAAGTGATGGACATGCTCAATACTGGGAAAGAGTGGACACTCACCTGCCTTGGTCTTCAAGCACCATTTGTTATCATGTCCATGGAGTTATGTTGATGTTGAGAGAGACCTTTAAAGGTCTACCATGCTCTGAGTAGCTTATATAACAGATCTGCCTCAAGGATGTGTTGAGGAGGCTCATATATTGAGTGACCGCGTTAAGATCCTGAGATGAAAGGTTCAGTGGACATTCCAAGGACTTTGCGTTTTAAGCTAGTGATAGTGGTAGCTTGGCTTATTAACTCTAAAACTTGAGTGATTTTATGTTATCATATGTATGGGAGGTTTGGGTCATAACAATAGGTAGATGGCTGGAAGATGAGGCCTCCCTGAGATACAGAACATACACAAACATGTGACAAATTCCCAGAGAAGACTGTGGCAGTAGTTGTGATGCTGTGAAATGAAAACTTTGCATCGAGGTTGGTGTGGGTCCTTGCATAAGGCATCTTTATGGAGGTGCAATCAGAAAAGGACGTAACTCCCACCACATATTTCCTGTTCCCCCATTCACAATTAACCAACCTAATTGTCTCCATAAGAAATAATCATTTAGGGCCAACTTCATCCTTGTTCCACTGACGTTAATGGAATTACAGTAAAGATCAATTTGATCCAATGACTATACTTGAAATGCAATTATTTCAGCTTGTGAATGATGCAATGCTAAAATCTAATGGAACTCGCCAAAATAACAGAAAACAGTTCACAAAACAATGCCATGAGCAAAAGCATTAAGTTTACCTGATGTTATTGCTGGGGGTCAGATTATCTGATGTTCCTCAGTATACAGTGTACTCCTAAGGGTCTGTGACAATGGGTGTGACTCCTTAAAGTGTCAAGAATCTTACCCCAATTTATCCTTCATTTGAAAAGTCATTGTGATGGAGTATCATTTACTATTTCCAACTCCTAATTTTTCCATTCAAAATGTTTCAGTCACACAATCGGGATACAAAATCAATGTCATGTGACTTAGGTGATCAGTTGTCCACCATAAAAAGTGACCCTCTGAAATAACTAAACATTTGGGAAATATTTACCAGTAATAACTATCTCTGCAGAATCATGAAAAAACAAAAGTCACAATGAATATTATCCATGTTGTACAATTTGACCTGCTCTAAAATATGAAATCTCCATCCAGGTAAAGGGCAGACTATTAGCACCAAGCAAACATGTTGAACCAAAGAGAAAGAATTACAGCTGATGGATTCCTCCCCTTTTGGAAACCAACAATGCATAAGACATGAACTGCATTCAACAGCTTGTGGGTTCTCCACATAATACATCCTGGAAGGACAAAGGGTAACCTCTATTTCTATGCTTCTTGCCCTCCAAGTTCCTGTGGGATACTGTTTTGTTTTGCTCTATTCTTTCTCAGTTACTCTGACCTGTGAAACCAGCTGCAAGAGCTACAGACCATCTGTGGAATCTCTGTAGCTCTGCTCTATCACAAACCTCCCAGGGACAAACCTCTATGCATTATAGAAGGAGGGGCATGATGGGGCCTGCTTGTGTTGTTTTATTTTTTATTCCTGATAAAAATTTTCCCTTCTGGACGTTCTAACAGATTCCTTTCACGAATCAGTTAATTGGTGGTGTAGCTGGTCTTGATCCAGACACCAGCTTCGTACTTTCAGATTCTGAGTGAGTATCCACTTACCCATCAAGTGAGAGTTCCAGCTCCACTCCCTATTCTCAGATCTCCCACCTAACAGTGCAGTGAACCGCTATTGCTCATCCTGTTAGCAGTGCTGGAGAAGTCACCATTAATATAAAATGATCTTTCTTTTGCAGCTATGGCACATTTACACTATGCTTTAGCACTGGGTGGATGCCAGACTCCTGGATATTCAGTCTCAATATTAATTTTCATTACTCAACTTCATTTTGCCATTCTATCCTTTGCCGTTCTAATTAATTACTATTGTAAAATTTAAACAATATAAGGAAGAAAACGAAAGCTTGGAAAGGGCATTGCATTTGGGAGCAGAATAATAAACCAAAAAGTTTGCAAGGAAGTTTTCACTCTTACTCCAAGTACTAATATATTTTAAAATCATTATACCAGGCTTCGGTTAAGAGTTTCCTTCAAAAGTAACTTTTGAATTTAAGCAGTAAAGATAAAATCTTTAATAGTTCCTAAGATATGCCAATACAAATACCTGTCAACATATGTATATAGTATAGTAATAGCTAAAAAAAGGAAAAAGAATCACATGAAATTTTCTAAAGAAGGTGATGTCAAGCCCCTAACCAAGCTATATATTCTTTGTATTTGAAATTAAAACCGCATGAACTCTCTGTACAAAGCCGGGTGAAACTATGCTTTTGAAACGATTCCCTTAGGGATGCTGGATATTATTTTCTGGTTTTAATTTTAAAGTAATAAATAAGTGTAAGTGATTGACTAGTCACCTAATAACACCAGCTGCTTTGTACAAAGCAGGTAAATGCAGTCCTTGCATATTAATGTGAGTGCAGGTAGTTTCAGAGCTGCCATAATAAAGGATACTTAACTTTAGCTGTAATAGTCTATAAGATTTAACTTTCATGCATAATTTCAGACCATAGTACAGGGAAATCTGTCTCCATGGTATTATCTCAATTTCCAAAGTTTCCTTCTGGCTGTACTGTAACTCAAACAGTGGGCTTACACAACATGGACTGTAAATTATACAGCCAAAAAAAATCTCTTTCAATAAGAAATGAAGAGAAACATGCATTGATTTAATATAAGGACTAAGTTAAATTTATGGCTTTTTCTAGTTCATAAATATGAACAATTTTGCTCACATTTAAAAACCATTCCAACCCCTCCCCCCAAATTAGGAAATAACCATCTGGTCCGGTAGTTCAACACCTTCAGTGGCCATAAATTCAAATCCCAGTAACATTAGCAGAGGCTTTACTTTGGAAAACAAGCTCTATCCTTGGATAATGTAAAAACAAGGGAAGAAAGAAAGAAAATACATTGCATTTCTGGCCTTAGCTGACTCTTCCAGGGAACTGCTGTACAGCATTCAGTCCTCAAGCCTTTTCATACCATGAGGCACAGCTTACCAAAGAGACTGTCTCAAAGATGCTTCACCACAAGTTCACACTCTCTCAGGCCAGGGGCCTTACAGCTCAGTGGCAGTTATTACTATGATGTACACAGAAAAATATTTAATGGGTTTGTAGCTGTCTTTTTCTAGTTCACCTAAATGCCCACAATAGATTAAATATGTAGATACAAGATCACACATCTTAAGAGTAGTAATTCTTGTATTTTAAATTTAAAGCAGCCAACTTTAGCCATGCCAGTCATGGCCTTGAAAGGTTCTGCAAGAAGGCTCCTGCCTTGCCTGGCTGGAAGGACAAGCAGCCATGATTCAAGAATGTGAAGGAAAGGAAATGGATTTGGGGGAATTCTCTCTCCATATGTATTATATATACTTGCACATTTACTTGGCCTGGCTCAGGTCCTTAATTCAATTAAGTTTTTTTTTAAATAAAAGGAAAATGTACACGCTTATTTAAATGATTGCATTTTTCAAAATTATAGTATTACTTTTATGAAGTAAATTTTTATTTCAGAATTCTTAAAAAAGGGATTGTTAAAATTTGTCCATTTAATTTTTTTAGTAAATTTTTAAAATGGGAATTCCAGCAAGAGCATTTTCTTTCTTCTTCCCTATAAATTCTTATCATTTGCTATGTTTTAACAAAAAAGGGCTATAGTTTATTTGGTTTCCAATAACATTTTCTTCTAGCTTTCTTTGGAACTGTAAGCATTTATTTAGCTGTTTCAAAACAGAGCACTATTTCAAATTTCTCCATTTTTTTCTGTATGGGTTATTGAGAAGCAATCCTAGTCCAGGTTCATCCTATTTTTCTATCTTACGTCAGTTTTGACAAATGTACTTAATTTGGTGATTCTGTCTCTTTTTTCTGTTTGGTTTTCTGAGAAGCAATCCTATTCCAGGCACATCCTTTTTTCCTGGCACAACCAAACCCTTAGATTGCTTTAAGATATGATCAGAGAAAACGGAATACTGAATTTGGTGTTCCTGTCTCTTAGGGTACCTCTATACAGCAACATTATTTCAAAATAACTTAGTCCGCATCTACACAGCAAGCAGTTATTTTGAAATAATATTGAAATACTGTCAAGCTGGAAGACTTCTTACTCCAACTCCTGTAACCCTCATTGTACAAGGAGTAAGAGAAGTCGGAGGAAGAGTGCTCTATTTCGAAATAAGTGCTGAGTAGACACTCCCAATTTCAAAATAAGCTACACAATTGATGTAGCTCAATTCACATTGCTTATTTTGAGTTAAGCCCTGCTAAACTCCTTGCTGTTTAGGAGGAGTTCTTAATCCAACAGAAAAATCCTCTAAAATATATAGTAGATGAGTATAGATGTACTTCATTATGTACTGTTGCAGGATTTATTACTTTGATTCTTCTGCCAACAGAAACTGGTCCAGTAAAAAAAATAATCTGACCCCCTTGTCTCTCATATCCTGAGACCAATATGATTACAGCAATACTGCAGAGTCTAGACCGTATTATATAATATAAGGACATGATATTTTTGACCAGATATGTTAGGAGGTAATAGAAATGCTGATTAGGAGGTCCTTCTACTATCTATAACCTATGGAACTCTAGGTACTATGGGCCTGGGAGCAGCAGATACCCAGCATTTCTGAGATCAGATCCTATATGGCACCTGCTTTTATCTATTCCCAACAGCACCAATTTGGCTGGACACCTGAGCTATAATGATAATGCCTCCCACATGAAAAATCTGCCTTTTCCTTACCCTCAAGATCTAGATTTAAGGAACCAGCAGTGGTGTCTTATTTTGGATTTCCAACAGATTTTTATCCATCCAAAAGATGTGTATTTGTTGCACAACTGGTTGGTTTGTAGATGATGTTAGCTATCAGTAACCCTCAAATCTGTCCATGTCCATTAGTTATTGGAGTAAATAGCCCCCTCGTATGTACAGAAATAGATTGTAGCCAAACTGTTCAATAGTATTGGTAATTCATTAGCATTCATAAGTTTGAACTTTCAGAGCTGAGTACAGCACTAAATCAAACAGCAATACATATGAACATTAGCGCAGGACCTGCAGTTCGACAATAATGCAGTCGATGGCATATCGATGGAATATGCTCTAATCTGCCAATACGTCTATGTTATTTATACAAAATATTTAAAAAATATACTCCATCCCAGAGCATAAAATAATCCATATAATTTGAAACAAGTGTTTCTGGAACTTGTCATGTTTGTGTTATAGGGTTGCAGGAGTCCTTAAAATCTGAAGAAACGCAATTTAAATGTAAGTATGCAGAGTGCAAGTTGATGAGGTGCTGCTTTAAGGTTTGATCCAAAGCACTGGACAGTCAGTGAAAGAACCCGAGCCTCTATAAACTTCAAAGAACATTGGATCAGGCTCTTAGATCATGATACTGAAATACTTAGGCAGATGCTTCACTCTAATTGTGCCTCTGCACACAGATAAGCAGATCTAGATCTTAGTGTGAGCCTTTTGTTAATTTCATGTTAGAAATTACAACACCCCACAGCATTTAACAATTGTTTAGTGCAAGAGAGAGGGGTTTTTTTAATACACCATAAGAGAAAATGGACTTTAGTTCCCCGCATCTTTCTTAAAGTTTCTGTATTTATTCACTTTTAATATTTTACATTCCATAAATTTAAGAACGCTTCCACATGTTGTCTAATGTAATTATTCTAGTTCCACTGAAAAATATAATGGAATCCAATATTACTGAATAATACACACACACACACATATGGCCTGAGTTTCTTTGATATACTTCCTTTAAATCATGACCTTTGGGATCTACCTAAAAAGCTGCAAATTAAAGGAGTCATTCAAACCTCAGAATAGTTTCAGTTGCAATTTTACTTTGACATTGAAGGGCAGAGAACAATTTGGAGTTTTTTTATTGCACTTTCTTGAACAGCATTTTTAAACATAAATCACTTGACCCAACCCACCTATTTTGCCAATTTAAGTCACTACACAGAGAACACAACAGAATCTAGAACTCTCAGAAGTTATGATCATCATTTGATTATTTGTACAGTGATTGTTATTCATAGTAGCAAGATGGTTTAAAGAGGAGTTTCTTTACCTTAAAATTACAATGCTTGCACTTTTGTCTTTTCCTCTCACCTCCTAGAATGCAGGTGAATATTAGTACATGGAAAACAACTGAGCTTGTTTTGCAGAGTCAAAAAAGGATGCATCTTCCATTTTCGAGACATTGTAATATATTCACAACCTGCTGCATAGGGCATTAAGCCATGTAACTCCCACTAGTGCTAAATTAGGTGTTTATACTTTGTGAAGCAAATAAAATAGCCTTAATTAATCATATAATTGGCTCAACCAATAATATTCAATCAGCTTTATTAGCAATAAAGTTATACACCATATAAATCATGCTTTGAATTTTAAATGTGCAAATAGATATCTTGCTGCCCTGTTCAGTCAAAGGGTCTTAAAGCATAAATATGTATTCAGTGGTTATAAAAGCCTACATTTAATTGGACAAAGACGTCTTAAAAATCCTATTTTCTCGTGAAAATGTTTTGCCTTGTATTGTTACAAATAACATCTCAAATTACTGTCATTGAAAGAGATCAGAGGAAACTAATTGTAGTTTTTTTCTGTGTGGTTTCTTTGGGCATTTTTTGCCTGTGAATAGTAAGTTTTACTGTTTCCCCCATACAGCCTGTTCTCTCTGTTGTTTTTTTATGGAGTTTTACCACCAAGAGAGGAACAAAAAATTAAATGAACAAACAATCAACCTGCCAGAAAAATTATTGTATGACCATAAAAAGTAATAGGAAGATTGATGGGTAAAGGCTTGAAATGCCTTTTAATTAATTTTTAAATTATTATATTTCATATTGATAGCATCCCATTTAAAGTAATCTTACTGGATCATATTAATTCCTTAGATAATTTCACTGATTCAGAGCAGTTACATCAAGGATGAACCTACAACATGAACATCTATTCACTGATAGTCTAATAGCTGCTATTGGTGGAATAACATATATATTTTTAAATAATTCCAAGAACCATACATTCCATTGTTACATAGGAATACAATAATCTCCTGAAGATATAAGAAAACTAAAATGTATTGGCCCAAAGCTACAAAGATATTTAGGCTACTAACTTCCATTGAAATCGATGCTCTAAATCAGGAAGTATTTAAGGACTATAATTATTTTATTTACATCTTTATAAAAGGGAAAAAAGGCATATCAAGTTTCATTTAAAGTGTTTAGCTCATCGAGGACTTGAAAGCCAATAATAGCTGTATCAAACTGAAAAACAATTGTTTCTTTTTAATTATACTTTCTTATTTCACATATATTTTTCTAGAAATAAATTAAACTTAATTAAATTACAGCACATGGTTTAAATAATATGGTAGAAAGTATGGTACAAATATATAGGCCTGATCACTCCCTTTCTAGATTTACTTGTTTTTCTTATTGATTCTCACAATTGTTTGAAATATATCTTTCTAAAAGGTCAAAAGTCACATATATTGTCTACATTTGCATTTTGCACCAGTTAAGACTGCTAATATAAATGTACATGATGCTACAAGTATAAGGAATTTTTTCACTTTTGATAAATGGTTTTAAAAACTTAACAAGTTTATTTTTCATAAACTGTTGAAACAGCTCTAGGGGTGTCTAGGAGCAAAACAACACTGAAATTGCAAGACTTCACATGACTTCAGGGATCAGCATCACGTTAGGCTTACAGGTGAAACTTTATATCTCCCAGTGGTTGCCGAGATTCGTATGAATATAACATCTGATAGAAAATTATTGTCGCGCCTGCAGGTAATTGCTGGGGAGACTATACTTCTATTTAGCTATTATACCCCTCAGATAGATTCATGAAACTCTCACTGGAATCAATGAGCCAAATTTCAATGGATTTCCAGTGCTTTCACTGCGATAAGCTCTGACTTTTAGTTTTATTTAGCAGAAAACAAAACCAAAAACAAAACACATGAGAACCAGAAATTCTGAGGGTTTCCTCATGGCTGTGAGATAATTGACATACAACTGGATTTTTCTATGTGCTGTGATTTTTCAATTTATACAAGTCTTTCTTCTTCATTAAAATATGAAGTATTTGTGCTGCGTATCAACCATCCAAGTGATATCTAGATATTCACATTTACATTTAAGTCTTTGCTAACATCAAAAAAGAAAATCAAGAGAGAGGAAACTAAATGGGTAGTTAAAGGGGCTATGAAAATGGTTAATTTGTGTCTTTTTCACTACAGAAATACAAGCAGTTAAAAACATACAACATATAACTTGTTTTCTCATTAAGGTTTAGGTTAGTTTTTCTTTGGGGCCTCCAGAGATTAAGAAATGTATCTTGAATGAAGTTATGGAAGGTTCATTAAAGTTCATAGTATAGTGTAGCTTTAATTTTCCAGTGGAAAATGATGTTTTTATAGCAGAAAAACAGCTAAGTTTCAATTTGGACAAAAGAAGTGTACTCCTAAAATTAGTTTATAACAACATCATTATGATGTGCAATGTTTATCCTAAATATGGGAATGACACACATTAAAGAAACACTGCATATTTTTGACATCTTTTAAAGAAGAACTATAGCTACACAAGCTATGATAGAATTACATTTAATGTACACCCCAAACAAAGCACACACACATCCCCCCCACAGTCACAAGAGGATTATCATGGGTTTTTTTACAGCAGGTTAAGTTAAGTAATCTCCGGATGAAAAACAAAATAGTGTATTCTCTTGTCTCCAGCTGTATGAAAAGTTCAGCTTCAAAAAAGTAATGAAAGTTATGTAACAAAACTGTGGAATGGCTATGTCCCAAAGATGATCTATGGTACAATCCAGAAACCATGGACCAGATCCACAGACAGAGCTGCAAGTTGCCACTGAAAAGCTCTCAAGGTTATGATCTTCCTAATAACAATTTGACAGGAGCCCATCAAAGCAGACAGCTGTCATTGTGAAAAAGTTAACAGCATTTAAATTATATCATTTATTCCCTTGGCTATGTGGTTCGGCATCTGGGCCTGAAAAGATGAAGTCAGCCTCAGAGACACTATGGCCTGGAAATGATTTCATTGAGCTGCAATGCAGATGGATTAATTCCAGTACTGTAAAGTCAACATGGTTGAACACTGGCTACATCACAGTCTTCATTGCTGTGGTCTGGATCAGGTTTTGATGAAGTAATTTCCCTTGGGTTTAGCACTTAGAAAACATATAGGGCGTCCTTCTTGGATTTGACTGGAGATCACTCTTCCCTTCCCCCTCCCAACTAAATTGGCCTTTATCAGTTGCACATGGACCTCTATGATTTGGAGAAGTTTCAAACGAGGCCCATATGTTCTGTGGCACACTATGCCCAAACAATCGGATGCATGAAATGAGATTCATTTTTGGCGCATATGACGGAATTAATAACAAATGATATAACACTCAGTGTAAGTATCCTCAAATGGAAGGAGGCATCAGATGACTACAGATTAGTGATTCCCTGATCCTTGCAGGGGATCCTGTCACCAAATCGACTCCAGAAATATACTCAATGACCTCGTGGTACTGAAACATGAACAGGCTTATTAGTCAGAATAGTTTGTTCTTCTATGTTGAGTTCAGTCATTTGACAACAGGATCTTGGAGTGCATGATGTCAGGAAATCAGCACTAATAGTCCTGCTTAATTTTTAGCCCCCCAAGTTTTAAAGATTATCAAACTTGGAGCCTCTTCTGAAAAGAGTCCTTTATTCAAAGTTAAATTACTGGATTGTTGTTGGGATTTTTCAGGGGGCCAATTTTTTTAAAAGGGATAGAGTAAACAGTCATTGCGATTTTGTCAAGAGTAATGTGTTCCCTGCATAGGAAATAGTCATGTATCCATGGCCTGATTGCCAAATGTGCTGAGAATCACAATGCCCAGTGAAGTCAATGGCACTTGTAGATGCTCAGCACCGCTGAAAACCCGGTCACTGACTCATTGATTAACTGTCTTCCAAACGGCATCGTGTGCTCATTCATTTAATAGCAGAACCCTAATGAAAATCACCTTTAAGCAAATTAAATGTGCTAAATTAATTCTTGATGCAAATCTATCTGTTGCAATGGACTTGTGTAGCCCTTCTGCCAGGCCGAGTAAATAGCAGCAAGGGCTGGGTTCAGGATCTAGGGGTCTCCTCCCAACAAGGTAATACAACACCGGCTCGAGCCCCCACCCAGTGACCTGGGAAATCTTACATACACCTCTGGGTGCCTCAAAAGAGGCAATTCTTCCCCTCTCGCAAGCACAGAGCCTCAGTATAGTAGCAAACCTTTAATAACATGAGGTAACCGACATCGGCATTAAATTGGGAAACACCACAACTCGGATTTATAGACCAAACATGAGCAAAGGCCCTCCCCCCAGCCACAAATCCCCCCAAAGTCCCAAAAGTCCAACACCCCAAAAGTCTCTGCCCCGGGTTCGTGCCGCCCCAGGGTTCAAAAGTTCACCCGGCAGGGTTTTACCATCCCAACCTGGAGGGGCGGGAATCGATACACTTTACGTGGTCCGCTGGTGGCTCCACTGATGGCTCCGCCTCTCCGTGGGGTTTTGCCGCTGCCGTGAGTCACTCCGCCACACTCCACCGGCCGTCCAGTGAGCCGCCTCCATTGTCCGGCTCTGCCAGCCGTCTCGGTCCACGCCCCTGGCTGCCAGCTGGTTGCTATAGTAGGTGGTGTGATTTGTCGGGACGACAAATCCTTGGCTGGGGGGAGGATGTAAGTGGGGTCAGGGTAAACTCTATCCGGACATCTGGTGGTAAACTGTGGCAAGTGGTGCAAAGAGACTTCAGGGGCTGAGCCCAATTTGCATAGACACACCCACCCTGTCTAGTATGTGCTTACAGCAGCCCAAATGGTCACTTTGGCTACTGTGGGATCCCCAGTCTCTCTGTTATTGAGGCAGGGGGGATAAAAGTGTTGTTACCCTGATTAGGCGAATCAAGGACAATGGAATGGTGGAACTGTTTATGACTGAGGAATTCGCCATAAACTAAGTAGCACTTTCTAGACAAGGAGCATGGGTTCCAAACCCAGTCAAATTGAGAGAGGCTGGGGACAGGTTTTTGTACCACTTGCCACCGTTCACCACCAGATGTCTGGATAGAGGTTACCCTGACCCCGCTTACACTTGCTTCAGGGATGGATGTTGTCTCTTATACCCTTGTGTTTGAATTTAATCAATGTGATTCCATGTCATGAAACAAAGTAAAAATGCACTGCTAAAAAGGCAGGGATGGATATAAATTTTCAAAGAGAAAAAATATATCAGTGTTTTCTATGAGAAAATGGAATCATTGATGCAGAGTAGAGATCCAAAGCCACATACTACTACTAAACTGATGAAAGCTTTATGGTTAACCATTTAGAAGGCTGGCATTTTTTCAGCTGTGAATCAAATGTGTTTGGATGATGCATACAATACATAATCAGGTGCACCGCAAAGTAGGGGCTGATTTAGTATATCAAATACAGAGGCAAACTCTTCTTTCCGCAGTTGCATCCAGTGTAATACTATCAGCTGTATTAAAGTAGCTAAATACAGAATCACTTTCCTTTGCTCCAATTTATTGTTAAAAGGAGGGGTATGTCTACACAGCAAAGTTATTTCGAAATAACTGCCGTTATTTCTAAATAACTTTACCAGCATCTACACAGCCAAACCACTATTTAAAAATTAAATCGAAATAGTGGAGGGCTTATTTCGAAATTGGCAAACCATATTCCATGAGGAATAGCACCAATTTTGAAATTGCTATTTCGAAATAAGGGCTGTGTAGACACTTATTTCGAAATAGGGGGCTTCCAGCCCTTCCCAGGGTGCCTTGGTGGCCACTCTGGGCACAACCAAGAAAACTCCTCTCCCTCCCTCCTTCCCTCCCTCCCTCACTCCCCGGAGTCCTTAAAGGGGTAGACTCCGGCCACAGTGCCTGTGCTGGCTCCAAGCCTGCCAACCCAGAGTCAGCAGTCGCTGCACCTGACCCAGTGGCCCCAGCATGAGCCAGGCAGCCAGTGCCAGCCAGCCCTCCACTGTTCCCCAGGACCAGTCTGCCAGCTCCCAGGAGCCTGCCAGGGGCTGGAAAAGGCGGGCGCCTGCCTGGTCCAGTGCGGAGATCAGGAACCTAATTCAGGTTTGGGGGGGATGCCTCCAACGTCCATGCTCTCCGCACTAAACGAAGGAACGCAACTGTCTACAGGCAGATGGCTGCTAGCCTGGTCACCAAAGGCCACATGCGAACCCAGGAGCAGGTTCGCATGAAAATAAAGATGCTGTGGCATGTATATGCCAGCGCCACAGGGGGCAGCTCCCAATCAGGGGCAGACCCAGACCTTTGCCCCTATTTTGATGCCATGGACCGCATCCTGGAGGGCAGGATGGTCCGTGCCCCCCAGGTGGTCATTGACCCTAGGACAGAGCTTGCTGCCTCCTGCTGCTCCAGCCTTCCTCCCCAGCTACTGCTCCTCCTCCCACTCCTTCTCCCCCTCCCTCTTCTTCCTTTCCACCTTCCCCTCACTCCTAGGGATGCCAAGGCCCCCACACCCGCGGTGCTGGGAGACAGTTGAGCAGGCGACACCCCCAACCCTGAGCCCTGAGGTTCTCCTCCTTCTTCCTCCCCTTGAGTCTCCCTGCCAGCTCCCTCTTCCCACCCTCCCTCCTTCCCTCTCCCACCTTCTATCCCCAGTCTCACCTTAGTTTTATTCCCCCTCCCACAAAGCAACACCTTAAATCCTATTGACCTCAATGGGACTTGAACATGTGCTTACATGTTCTCCTGAATAGCACACATGGATTACATGGAATTTAAAGCATGTGCTGAAAATACTTGCCTGAATCTGCGCCTTAAATGACAGATGATGGTGACTATTGCATTCTATTATGTACTCTCTCAAAAGGTTGGGAGCACTCTCCTTTCAGCCTCTGTTTTCTCTTCTCGTTTTATTGTGACCAAAAATTTTTTTCCCCCAAATGTAAAGGAAATAAAACTCTCCAAGTATGTGCAACTAATGCAAAGGGTCTGATTTAAACCCACAAAAGGAAGGAAATTCATAGTAATGGCTAAAATTCCATTTTTACTTGCCCTGCTATGCCACTGTATGCACTCCAACACATGTTGCAGAATACAAGGGCACCTCAGTGGGGCCTGTTAATGATAGGCTGGGTTAATGGTGGTGGCTTTGGCCTGACTGATGAATTGTTCTTGCTTTTTAGTGTTTACTTTTAGACTCGTACGACTATTTTAATATATATTTATAGTACTATAAATACGTATAATGATCTGGCTACAAATAAAAGCTAGTGGAGAAATAACGGAAACTCTGAAAAAGCAGATAAACATTGACCTGAAAATGTGGAAGTAAAGTACATTGCACCCTAATGAAATCAGATGTTCAGCAGCTTAGAGAGTAAATATTGGAGCTGCTTTAGAGAAACTTAGATGGTTATTAGATGTTAGATGAGATAGTAGATATTCCATGAGAACATGTGGTTCTGTTCAAATAGAAATGCTTCATGAAATTGGGGCAATTGGTCTGGAATTCGATGTTGGAAGTAAAACAGAAAAATGGGTTCTGATAGTGTGGAAAGATCTCACTTTGATGAGTTCTGAATGAAATATTAATTTTTTTCATTTTAAAGCAACTTTTTACTTTGAAATTCTTTTATTTTCTAGTATAATAATATAATATAACATAGTTGAAAGTCAAAACCATAACCAAACTTTCTGATTTTGGCAAAATGAAACATTTAGAATGATCCTAAACCATTTTTTCCAGATTTTTCCTTTGATGAGAATTTTGACATTTTTAGTTTTCATACCTCTTCCAAGAAAAGCCATATTCCAAAATCTCAAAATCCTCATGTGCCCAGGACTCCGAGGTGCCCAGGACTCCGAGTCACTACCTTGCTTTCCTGCCCTGCCTTGGCAAGAAAGCAACTTGCTGCAGCTAAACTTATTGTTAGTTCCCTACCATTTCCAGTTAGTTCCCTACCATCTCCAGCCATCCAAATAAGCTCCTTGGGACTTTCCAGCCCTTTCAGTACTGGGCGGGTTAATGCTAGGTAAGCCCCACTGCCTGAGCTCCTCAGAAGCATCCCATTGTAGTGTCCAGCCCTTAACCACTGGCTATGCACAGATATTACCAGCTAAGCTTCTCACAAAGAGACAGTACACACAACTTGACTGGTACGGCACACAATTAGGTCCTTAATAAACCCTCCGTTCTAAGTTATTATTATGACCCCATGTCAAATCGGAATGCAAATGTAGCTTCCATTGTGTTTGGCCAGCAGAGCTGACAGCCATCGTGGACCCTGAGGTAATGTGTGTGGAGCCCCATCTCAAGACCTTGGGTGGAAAGGGCAGGGACAGGGCAGCCAGCCCTTAGTGCCACCTGGATCATGGCACTGGGCCCTTCCCTCCAGCATTCAAAGCTGCACTGAGAGACACACCAGCACTAATTCAAAGAGGCTTGGGGTTTCAGCCACCGCCACTCTCACAGTAGCAGTGACAGTGGTTGGGAACTCCAAGTTCCTTTGAAATAGTGGGCCCGGTACAATTGCCATCTTTGCTCCCCCTGTCAGTAGGCCTGTGTTTGGCTTACAATGCTGTGAGAGACAGGGATAGTCATGCTCAGTCTGTCAGAAAATCTGTTTGCCAACTCTGCCTTGCCTTATTGTTCTAAGCACATTTTAGTGAGTACACATAACTCTTTAAATATCATCAGTACATATGCTTCATAATGATATTAATAGCTTCCGGGGGTAGCTGAGTTAGTCTGTACAGAATAAACTTAAAAAACAACAAATGGACTGGTAGCACTTTTAGTCTATAAAGTGCTACCAGACCATTTGTTGTTATTAAAGTTTATAATTATATTAATGACCAGCATGACTCCAGCTTTCGTTTGGCACTTTACAAGCCAATATAGATATATAACATGGAAGGGCATACTAGGGTAAGTGAGTTTGGCCTGTTGGACTTTGCTAACACAGCAGTGAGCTCTTTGCCAGCTTATACCAAAACAAACTGAACACTTATTTGTACAAATAACAACAACCTAGGTCATATAAACCTTTCCATCAGTAGTTCTCAAAGTACTTTGCCAAGGAGGTAAGTAACTTTATTCACATTTCATGTATGGAGAAAATGAGGCACCAAACAATGCCATGGCTTGCCCAAGGTCAACAGAAAGCCAGTGGAATATTTGGGATAAAAAACCAGGTCTCCTCATCGAGTCCTCCATCCACTAAGCAATACTGCTGATGCGTTCTATTACTACAAAACGCTTAAATTATTTCATGTCTGTGTTTATGTTCCTTTATGAGAAATAGGAGGAGGTTTTCATTCAATTCATTTGCAAGTGTAGTTAACTCTTAATTACAATGCCTACAATTGGCACACTACATACTTTGTGTGTTGTATACAATACTGTATTTTTATGGGGTTAATACGTGACAATTTCACAAAAGGCGCAGACAGTGGATGTTACTTATTTTCAGACTCTGTAGAAAATCCATCTTCTTTGAATACCAAAATAACCCCTGGAGAATGGGAGGATGCAAATAGTCATGTGCCCAAAGGCAACGGTAACTTATGAGCTGCCTAGAAAGATGTGTGTTTCCTACAGTAATTACTTCACTTTAATCAGTAATGAGGAACAGCTCCAGAAAACCCCTGCTCAAGTCAAACACAAATACCCACCCACACAGACTGCCCACACCCATATCCTATGCACCGTCATGCATGTAACATTAAACAGTAAATAATGCAAATACAATTCATTTCATCAACCAAACATTAGACTCCAAAGTGGCTCTGAGAAACAGCTGTCACAGAGACGGGGGCTCCTAGACTATTCCCGGGGAAGTCAATGGTAACAGTTCCAAAGCTCACAGTCTTTGGATTGGCTTCAGATTGCAGAAAGAAAAGCACATATGGGTCCTGGTCCTGCATGCTTCACTGGGAGTTCTGTGTGCACACGGAAGGCACTGATTTCTCAGGGAGAGGCAACAGGCCAAATACATGCCTAGTCCAACTCTACTGGCTTCCACAGGCTTGCCTCAAGGATGAATTTGGCTCAATATAGAATTCCTTTCCCATATAAAGAGTAGCTACTACATATGTGCAGAAATTCCTTTTGTAAACTGCTGAAATAACTGTCATCAGCATTGTCATGTCTACTTCAGAGTAGGGACTGACGCGATACAATATGTTGTGCTGGTTAAAAACCCACAACTGTTACAATACATCACACTGAAGAGCTCCCCAGTACTTCCCAGGTCACACTGTGCAGACTGACATGAACTGTGTCAAACAGCTAATGTTATTTCTCATGTCTCTGAACACTTCAACATGAACTGAACCAGCTTTCTGCAAGCATTGATCTGTAGGTTTTCATGCTGATTTTAAAAAATACTTTATTTGCAGCATGATATAAAATACTGTCTCTGCCCTTACTTTCCCCTTTATGCCTTCCTCTTGCCTAAACAGATGGATATCCTGAGAGATATTTGGTGCTATTTCCATGTTTCATTATGTATGTGGCTAGGTGCAAGCCTAGAGAGAGTGTGTAGCAAAATAAAACTGTATTTCTCGGATTTTCTATGTAATTTTGATACATTTTCTGTATTTGTGTTCTTCAAACAGTGGGAAGTTTTGATTAGAATTGTTGGAAAGTATTTAGGACTTGCCTGTGCACCATGCTGGTTAGAAAAGGTAGGGATTGAATTGGCCTGTTATGGAATAATGGAGGAATATATTGCTGCAAAAGACTGCCCAGAAGTCTGTCATTCCTGCAGTCATAGGCTTAAATGGGATGGTTTTGGTTTTATATATATGTATATATATTTGGTGTGGGACATTACTGAGCATTGTAAAGTTTACACTTGTTTTTGGTTGGACTCTCCCCATAGCGGCTGGTGAAGCTACATGTGGATGAGAGACTGATCAATTTGCTGTTTTTTCTTCTCAGAATTCATAATTGTCATCAATTACCAGATCACAGGGTCAGCTGCTTGTGGCCAGTGAGTGATTTCAGTGCAAGGCTGCTCACAGGATGTTGTGCAAAGGTCTCCATGTTAAGATGCGGATGGAGTTCTTTTCAGTAGCCTCACTTCTGAATTTCTTGCTATGGTCAGTTCAGGATCAGCTATTAATTGTATGGTAGTGTAGTTTTTGTATGGGATTGTTTGTACTGGTTTGGACTGCCAGCAGTCAATATTCATTTAGCATGTCTTTTCAAGAAGTGTATTTGATGGTAAATATCTTTCTCCTAGAAGTGTTCCATCCAGGTCAGGCTGAGACTTAGATGGGCAATGTGAGGAAGATTGAACAGTTATTACGCTTGGTGTAAATTTTGAGTGGATAAGTAAAGTGCATTAGAAACAGCTGCCAGTATGTTATACTTTGTGAGGGCTCAATCCTGCTGCCATTTAATTCAGTGTAAAAATGTCCTTAGGGTGTATAGGGCCTTAAAGTTACCTGATTAAAAAGTCTTGAAACCTGCTGTTGAAGAATATATTATTCATTATGCAATTGTAGTCACACCCAGAATTCTGTAGGACAAAAGCAAAAGGAGATGTCACCTTTTATAGAAATGTTTTATAATTAATTTTTATCGGTTTATATTTACACATATCTAAGACGAGGCATGAGTTAAAAGAACATTTTATTGTGAATCACTCTCACAGCATGTGTAGTCAATCTTGTCCAATTGAGAGGAAACAATGCAACCCAGCATTTGGGTTCTTTTTAATGATTGGAAAAAAAGATTTCTTTCTACTGTTTTCTTTTGTGGGATACTCTCTAGAGTGATAACGTGGAATTTCCTCTGAAACCTGAGCAGAGTGAAGGAAATTAATTTTCTCCGGAAGGCTTCCCCCACCCCCCTTCTGTATATAAATTTTTTCATATGCTCAGGACTAAGTACTATTAAAAAGAGTTAAGTGTTTCAAAGTAAAACAAAACTATCCTCATCAGCACTGCTTATATTGCTCATATATCCTAATTACATGGATATTAGAATTGATTCATTTAAACAGAGAGGAGTTTATTCATTTAAATGGAGAGGACGGAAATAATTTAAGATGAAAGACAGACAAGACAGTAGCCAAACTATGGAGTCTTCATTTTAATACATTTATTTATTAGGTACTGACCCTTCAGTGGAACCTTTCAGCATAGACCCGTATGCCCTTGAGGTTAAAATGGGCTGTGCTAGAAAGTCCCTTTAAAGAATGTTATTAATTTGGATATATTAATTAACATGCTCAAAGTTTAACATAAAATTTTTACCATTACATGTTGGTGATTTCACAGTTATTTTATTCTAGTTACAATATAATTCATACCTTCATCAAAATACAACACCGCCATTAAGCCATTTACTTTAAAGATTTGGCACCAACCTGTGGGGGAAAAAGGTTTCTCCAAAACAGCCCATGGATTTACAAAGTAAGTGGTTTGATACTTGTACAAACAACGACAGCCATCAAATGCAACTTAGATTTATCAGAAGGATACTTTAAAAAAAAGGACCATGTTATATTATGCTGGTGAAAAGAGATTGTTGTTCTAGACTGCACATGAGAGATCACTGTTAAAATTTTCATTATTTTTTTTGAAATGTCAATATTTAGAAAAAGTCAAACCCTCAAAATCTTAGCAATGTTTTGATCATTTATGCATTAACTGATTAGTGGGTTGGACTATCATCCAGCCCCCTTCCACCAAAAAATAGCAAAACTTGTCAGCAAAATTTTACAGATTTTCATTGAAAATCAAATTTTCATCAAAAATTGAAGTTCTAAAAATTTTGGCCTTCTCTGCTCTCTCGTTCTCACTGGCTCTTACTTTTTCTTTCTCCCTCTTCAGTCTCATTCTTTTTGGGTATGTCTACACTACAGAGTTTTGTTGGAAAAATGGCCATTTTTTCAACAAAACTTGAGGAACGTCCACACTGCAATCGTGTTCTTTTGATAGTAAATGGAGAGAACAGAGGGCTTTTTCCGACGTTGGTAATCCTCCTTCTACGAGGAAGATGACTTTCTGCGAAAGACCTCTTTCGCAAAAAGGCATGTGTGGACGGGGAGGAGAAGTGTTTTTCGAAAGAAGAGGCCTCCAGGAAATAACACAGGTGCCCTGGTGGCCACTTCATATCAAGTAATCACAACTCTATAGTTCCTGTCTCCTGGCCCCTCTTAAAGCTTCAGGCACCCTGGACAAGCCTTGTGGCAGGAAGCTGGCCAGAGAACAGCACCTTACCACGCGGCTCTTCCTGCCACGGACCTGCTCTGTGATGGCCAAGCCTCAAGCCCCCCGCAACTCCCCTGGCCCTCACAGGGAGCAGCCCCAAGGGTCCCAGAACCCACCCCAGGGGATGAAGAGGGGCGCCTGGTCTGGCCTGGAGATTCAGTCCCTCTTCGAACTGTGGGGTGAGGAGGAGACATTACAAGATCCCCAGACCAAGCGCAGAAATGTGGACATTTTATGGCCGGATGGTCAACTCCCGGGCGGAGTGCGGACACTCACCGCGGACCTTAGAACAGTCTGGAGTAAGGTCATGTGGCTCTGCCAGAGATATGTCTGGGCCAGAGAATGTAGCTCGCACTCAGGGGCTGGACCCCACAACTGCCCCTATTACAAGGAGCTACACAAGATCCTGGGGAGGGGGGAACGTCTTCCCCACCCATTCTCATGGACTCTGGCCTCGAGACCCCAGTGATCACCCAGCTGGAGGAGGAGCAGGTGGGCCAGGGCCAACTGGCTGCAGCGGTGAAGGAGGCGATGGGCACCATGATCCTCTTTCATGAGCCGGTGCTTGTGAGCCAGGACATCTCCCAGGCCTCCTTGGACACCTGGGAGGGATCTTCAGGTGAGTGGTTTCACTTTGTCACACACACCGGGCAGGACAGGCGGGTGCACAGGGGATGGGGGGGCGAGTGTCGCTCGGTCTGCTTGGGCTGGAAATCGTGCTGTGGTCTGTGTATGTGCAACAATGTTCTGCATTACTGTGCAGTATGTGGACACAGCAGGCAGCCCCTAAGCATGGGTGCAATCCTGCTCCCAGGCTCAGGGGAGGCCATACATATACTGCCACAGGAAGTGGGAAGGGGGGAGGGGACAACACAGCTGGAAGCAGGTTAGCCACAAGGGTGCAGGCATGACCCCACACAGACCAAGGAGTGCCGCACCTAGCATATGGGCATGCCTGCACGTGCGAGGCAGCAGCTGCTCCCACAGACCGCACTGTGAGCCACACCTGTGTGTGCGGACCCCAGGGAGGCCCAGGCTGCTCCAAGTTCCTCTGACGCCCATGAGGGGATCCCACTGTGGCTGGACACTTCCCTTGGCTGCTTGTTCATGGGCTGGGGTGAGGGGGGAGGGGGAGCAGGCAGCACAGTCTTCTGGGCATGTTGGAGCCCCTGTGAAGCATGGCCTGCTGTGCAGGCCACACATGGCCTTGCACCCAAGACATCCCCCTCCTCTGGGCTGTGGACTGTTGGTCAGTGCTCACAGAGGAGGGCACGGCTTCAGGGACAGTGTCTGCAGGGGTGACTGACCACCTCTCCCTCTTGTGTGTTCTCCACAGCCGGACCAGCCAGGACTGAGGGGTGAGCCACACCACTGCAGCCACCCACCAGAGCCTGGGGGACTCAAAGGCATGCCAAGGAGCATGAGGACCTGATGTGACAGCACATCAGTGTCCTTCATGACATTCACCAGACCCTGGAGCACAAGGTCCGCACAGACTTGGAGTGGTGGGACCACGCTTGGAACCAGTTGATGCAGCGGTGTGACATGTGCCATCATGTCCCTCATGATGGCACACTCGCCTGATGCTGCTGCTCCTGGCTTCCACCATTTCTGTCACCCATGCTATGCCCATTCCCCATCTGCCTGCCCCCATGCTCCCTCCCCATGCCAGGCCTCTGCTCCCTTCCCAAGTGATGCCCATGCCCCCTCTCCTAGCAATGCCCATGCCCCCTCCCCAAGTGATGCCTAGGGCCCCTCCCCCTGCATACTCCTGTCAACCCTGACCCCGCTCCACTCCCCCTCCTGTCCACCCTCCTGTGCTCCCTGGACCCACACAATGCAGATGACGTCCCCGCATCTGAGGTGGCACATCGAGCTGCCCCCTTCCCCTCCCAGTTATGAGCCCACCTTCCCCTACCCACCTTTTCTGACTCTTTCATTAATACAGACTGATATTTTTTGAAAACCAAACAGGTGTGTTTATTGGGAGGTCAAGGGAAAGGGCAAAAGGAGGGGTTGGGGTGGTGAAGGGATAGGGCTGCAAGGCAGAGGCCCCTGGGGAGGAAGCTCTGGGGAGAGTTACTGGGGTCCTTGAGAGAACCTCTCCCTCAGGCCCTCCCACATGTGCACCCCGGCTTGATGGGCCTGGCGGATGGCAGCTGTCCGCAGCTGCTGGGAGACTCGCCCCTCATGGCTGGTGTCTGCCCCCCACCCTGAGAAGAAGGTCTCCCCATTTCTCTTCACAATGTTGTGGAGGACACGACATGCCACGACCACCTTGGGGATGTTGTGCTCCCCCCTTGAGGTGGCTGAAGGTGCACTCCACCTGGATTCGGGCCCGGTTCAGGTGGGCATTGAATTGGTTCCTACTGGGATCCAGTTGGCTGGTATAGGGTTTCATAAGCCATGGAATCAGGGGGTAGGCCGCATCCTCCATGATGCACAGTGGCATTTGCATGTACCCAATGGCAAGTTCACGGCAGGGGAAAAATGTGCCCGTCTCCAGCTTGTGGTACAGGTTAGAGTTCCTGAAGACTCGGGCATTGTGTGCCCTGCCCCACCACCCAACAAAAATGTCTGTAAAGTGTCCCCGGTGGTCAATCAGGGCCTGCAGCAACATGGAGAAGTAGCCCTTCCTATTAATGTACTGGGCCGCTTGATGCTCCAGTGCTCGGATCCGGATGTGGGTCCCATCAATGGCTCATCTGTAGCTCAGGAACCCCAGGGCAGCAAATCCGGCCATGGTCACATCCAGGTCTCCCAGACAGATGTCCGCCCGCAGCAGGATCAAGTTGATGGCCATCACCACATGCAGGAGGAGACAAAAGAAATACACAAAACAGAGAATGAGAGAGGGGGTGCCTGACCCCACCCCGCTGCCCACCCCTGTCCTTCCAAACACCACAAGAGCCACCTCCTATGAACTCCCCCCCCCCCCCCCCCAGCAGCAGGGCTGTGTGAGGGCGAGACAGCACAAGCCCCCGGAGACAGGGCTTCCTTCCCACACCCCCACTCCACCCCCCACAACCTCAAGATCCCCTTTCCCGAGGATCCCCCTTATGCAACATTCTCCCCACCCCCCAGCAGGGACTGCAGCCTGAGAGCTACTTACCTCCATGAGGAGGGCCCCGACGATGGACTTCCCCATGCCGAACTGGGTGCCCACCGACCGGTAGCTGTCAGGGGTGGCAACCTTCCAGAGGGCGATTGCAACCCACTTCTCCAGGGGGGTGCCGGGACGCAGGTGGGTGTCATGTCTCAGGAGGGCAGGGGCAAGCCAAGCACATAACTCCAAAAATGTGGCCTTTGGCATGCAGAAGTTTTGGAGCCACTGCTGGTCGTCCCACCACTCCAGGACCAGCCAGTCCCACCAGTCCGAACTGGTGTTGAGCCTCCAAAATCGCCTCTCCACAAAGGGGTGTGGTTGCCAGAGTGGAGCAGCCACAGCCATGGAGAGGGTCCCCAGAATGAGCTCGGGGTCCAGGTCGTGCAGGACCAGGAAGGCAGCTGGCAGAAAGTGCTGCAAAAACTGCAGCATGTCTGTGTGGGGACATCACATGCCCAGGGGCTGCTCTGGCTCCATAGCACAAAGAACAAAGCTGTGGCATCCAAAAAAGAATAGGGCAACCACCGCAGGCAGTGCAAGAGCTTTGCTGTCCCTTGAAGAGGTAGCAGGCATGCAGTAGAAGCAGAGAAATGGCTGTCCCTTTAAGTGCGTGTCTCTGCAAGGCTCCTGTACCAGCACTTGGAAGCAACTGGTGACCTCAAGCCCTGCCTGGAGTGGTTCCGGGTGGCCTTTTATGCAAGAAAGCATCCAATGAGTACAGAAGCTCTCTTTCGCAAAAGCACATCGCTTTTTCGATGCGCTTTTGTGTGTGGACGTGCTCTTTTGCAAGAAGTTTTTTTGGAAGATCTCTTCCAAAAAAAGCTTCTTGCACAAGAAGCCTGCAGTCTAGATGTAGCCTCTTTTGGGCCTTATTCTGCTCTTTCCAACTGGTACAAACCAGGAGTAATTGCACTGAAGTCAATTAAGTTACACCAGTGTGAAAAACACATATTACGCATATACAAATCAGAAAAACACAATCCAATCCTATTTTTGTCTGCTACTTTAACAGTCCAGCACTGAAAAAGATCGCATTACTTGTTCTTGCAAAATTTCATTCCTTGAATAGAATTAGAGAGGTTCTTTTGTCCTGGTATTTTTCTCACTAGGATCATGCCAAAGCAAGGAAGGTGCCTATATATGGAATCTGGAATATTTGATGATACAGTGTGCTTTAATACAAGACACTTGATTTCAACAGCCCAAAGAAGCAATATAACAGCTCCAAACTTGTCATAAGAGTTCAGCTCCAAAATAATGAAAAGTCCCCCAATGAAAAATTAGGCAGCTAAGGTAAACCTATATAGGCAGTACAAACTTTTTGATTAGAAATACAATCTAAGTTTTATTTTAAAACACTTATGCCTTTCTGAAAATTTGGCATGACCACAGCTTGAATTTATCTCAGTCTAAAGATTTTTTTTCCGCTAACCCACCATAATATAACATTAAAATAGCCAGAATGGGTTGGCAAGAAATGAGAAACCAAGATGTTTCTTTTTTCCCAAAGCTATCATCACAAGAATTATTACACAAATCTGGAGGAGTTCAAGACAGATCATTTTTTCAACTTATACTTGTCTCTAATCAGTTACCCATGTCTATTTTACATTTTATAGAAAGAAAATAGCAGAATAATATAGTCTTTTGGCACAAGCAGAGGCTCTGACAGATCTGACTATTAACCAATAAATCCCATTAATAGGTCTTCTCTAATATGTATGGGTTTCAACTGAATATATATATATATATATAATTACACTATCCGTCATTATCTTCCTACCCAGAAATAAGATGGTTTTACCTACTAGACTATTAATTTACATTTGACTGGAAACAACTCAAAGTAAACTAACATTAGGAACAAAAATTCATAAATACATGGCTTCTTTCTTTCATTTACTCTGTGGGTGAAATTCTCCCCAAAGCAGATGGCAAGCACAAGACGTATATACCATTTAGGTCCCACTTAAGCCATATGGGTCTAATCCAAGTACTAATGGCTCCCATTGACCTTGATAGGCAAATCAAACTCTCTGTGACTTGAAAAATTTAATGCAGGGCAGAATTTCTCTCTCCTTTTTGCGTGCATTGTAAATAACAGAAACAAATAGCTGTTTTAGGGAATTAAAGCCAATCTGTAAGTCCCACGTGAGAGCAAATCAATACATATTGTTTTCCTCTTTCATTTTAAACAGGGTTTTTTTGGTGGGGTTTTTTTTTTTTTGGCTAGACTATGCATTAGAGGTACTGATGGTCTAATCAAACAAACCCATATGCCTTGCCTCTTCCCTGAGTCCATGCCCATGCCCTGCACCTTCTCCAAGACTCACTCCATCTCTCTCCCTCTGTCATTACCTTTCCCCCATCCTCATTCATAATTCACTGGATTGGGGCAGGGAGCTGGTTTGCAGGAGGGAAAGTGAGGTCTGACCCCAGTAGTGGGCTCCAGGGGTTTGGAATGTGGGAGGAGACGCTGGGTTGAGTCTGGGCACGGGGTTGTGGTGCAGGAGAGAGTGTGGTCTTGGAAGGGAGTTTTGATGGGAAAGAAGACTGGGGCAGGGGATGGGGTGAGAGATTCAGGTTCCAGCAGACAGCGCTCACCTCAGGTGGCTCCTGGTAGCGACTGCATGTCTGGTTTCTAGGCTTAAAGGTGGCTAGATAGCTGCACATGCTGCCCCTGTCTGAAAGCACTGCCCCCACTGTTCTTATTGGCCATGATTCCCAGCCAATGGGAGCTGCAGAGTTGGCATTTGGGGCAGGAGCAGCACATTGAGACCTTCTGGAGGTCCTGTGCCTAGGAGCCAGAGATATGTGCTAGTTGCTTCATGGGCCCACAAAGAGCCAGGGCAGATGAGGAGCCTGTATTAGCTCCACTGCTCCGCCTACCTGACTTTTAGTGGCCTATGAAAACCCCCTGATTGGTTACAGTAGTGAGTCTAGAGGCCCCCAGCCAATCCAGGAAGATACACAACCCTTTTGTGCACCCCAAGTAAGTTTTAAAAACTATATAGACTTATGCCAGCATAAAATAAGTTAAAATCTCAGAAAACATCATTTATCAAATACATGAAATAAAAAGGAAACTCAAAATTTAGGTTTACAGGAATTTGATTATAAGTGCATCCAAAAAAGTACCTACATACTGCTATGAATCTGCACTACTTTCCAAATAAGGTCCTGATCTTATCCCATTAAAGTCAATAGGAGCTTTGCCTGGTGTCTATGAAAATGTATCGCTTCAGAGTGATTATATTCTGCATCTCCCTGTGCCTACATCAGAAGCTTATTACAGTTCATGCTGCAGGCTAATGTTTCAGAGAAAAGGGAACTATTATAACTATTTTTTACCCCAAAAGAGATATTTTGAAAATAACTCACTTTACATTAGCTAAGCATATGGTTATTTGAATCAATATAGCATGTTGGTTAATATGACCTTTCAAGAATATTGTGTTTATACCAAACATGAATATTCCACTGGGATTAGGGCAACATATGTGAGGTAAATCTGGACAAGGTATCAAGTAATTTACACAATGGGGCCTAGGGAATGATTTACATTGTACAACAAACTGCCTTAGAGCAAACTGTCCAGTGGTATTTACAAACCACATGCCTATGTATTATTGTAGGTTCCTGGCCACGGCCAGGAGGGTCAGAAGATGCAAATCTCAAACTGAGAATTCTGAGACCTTTATGTGCTAGGACAATGAATTACATTTCAGGTCAATTGCCCCTGTCAGGATAAATCTATTTTTATACTACCAATCTGAATCTGGATAAAATTTTCAAAGGGCCCTTAAGTGCTTTATGGGCCTTCCTCCCATTTTCCAAAGCCTCTTTGGGCCAGATTTACAATGGTTTTTCAGTGCATAAAGATACAGGCAGGTACCTAATGGGGCTTTCAGAAGTGAATTCAGTGAAGTCAATAGGAATTAGGTATCTAACCTGCTAAACTACACTAGGTGCCAATATGAATTTTCAGGCATCAAAATACTTCAATAAATCTAGCCCTTAAGCATCTACGAGCCAAAATCTCATTGACTTTCAATAGAATGTAGGCTCCTAAGCACCTAAGTGATTTTTGAAAATGGGATTTGGCTTTTCAGTCACATAGCAGACTCTGAAATTTGTTTTATTTGAGTACTGAAAACACTAATGAACTTTACTGGAAGTTTAGAGCTTGCAGGGCAGGGAGGATCAGGACACAAGTAACCTAACATGTCAAGTGATGGAATACCAAATTCATTTACAATCTTCACAATTCACAAGATTCAGAGAGAGCTGACTTGGCTATGGTGAAAAGATTTTTCATTTCATGGCCTTGCGCAATGCCACAAATATTTTCTGCTGACTTGAACATGGCCAGAATAATTTTAGACACCGTGAAATTTTCCTATCAAAGAGCTCGTTGACTGCCCTTTAATAGCACAGTTATTTTTGCCCTACAATAAAACATTTTTCACACAAAGTGAAAAAAAACCCCAGTTTTCCAGTGATCTGAACAATATCTTTTCTCACAGTTAATTCAGCTTTAGAATTCAAATGATAGTCATGAAAACCACATGCTCTTCATTGTCTCTCCAGTTATGTTAAGTGTCAGATATTTTTTGAATAATGCAGGTAGGTGAAGAGGAATCTTGTTGAACCAGGAAGAAATTATCAAGGATAACAACATATTTGCAGTTGATAAAAAAAGTCAGTTTTTCACTAATTTCTGTAGCCAGCAAAACAAATTATTTGAGATGTCTGTTATGTGAATTATTGTACTGTTGGCCAAAAATGTGTTTTTGGCAGGGTTTTATAGCAAAAAAATAGGAAACTAGTTTGGAAAAATTAATGAAGCAGAAAACAACATCTTAAAGTAATTCATTCTGGATAGTTTTCACTATTTCAATCTGCAAATGCTGTAGAAAGCTAAGTAGAGATAATTTTTTCCTGTTGAAGACAAACTAATTTAAAAGGTTTACCATGTAGAAAAGAGACTTATCATGTACTTTGTATGAGAATACATAGTGGAAATAAATGACACAAAATCTAGCACCTGCAGGTGCTGCTGTTTATCAAAATTGATACATGACACAAAGGGAATTTCACACAGATGTTATACAAAGTCAGTCTCCGCTCCATTCATTAAAGGTATAAAAATATTCCAGTCTGTATGATATGTATCCTACACTATAAAGGGAATTATACAGATTTGCAATACCATTGACAATTATTTTGAAAGCACTAGGCAATTTGGGAGGTACTGAAAATTTGGAGAATATCACATATAATATCAAGGAGAAAAGAAAGAAAAGACAAATCCTAGCAATTTCTACTTAATGGACTCAAGTCCTTCTCCTTGATGTAGCACTTTGGCATCTCTGTACCAGACTGGTGCAAAGGTCCCGATTCTGCAAAACTTCTGGCACACACGCTTCACTTTTCTCAGTTAAGTAGCTCCATTGACTCAGAAGTGTTCTTCACATGTGTGAAGTTACACATCTGTATAAGTATTTTCAGGATTTGGGCCAAAACTGGCTAAGGGATCTGCCTGGGGATTCCCTTGTTTGATTATTATTTGATGATCTATAGAACAGTGTGAATAATTTAAAGACTTGTATTTTATGAAAAATGCAATGAATAATAAAACCAATCATTCATATTTTTCATGTTTCTTCAGTCTTGACATCATTAAGCAAGTTCTGTTTGAATGCATTTGTAGAGTGCAGAGATACTAGACACTACCGAGGGGGCAGGCAGCAAACAAAAGAAAAAAGTTAAAACAGAGCCAAAGTCTGCTCTCAGTTACACCCAGACAATCACCCTATGGAGCAGCACACACAGTAAAAGTACCTATCATTTCCTCTGTTACACCGATTAGCTACTTTCATGTTTCACTGTCATTTTCTCTTGGCTGGGAGGGAAGTATGTGGTTCACTTGAAAACATTTTTCCAAGGAAAAAGCCATTTTTCTGGAAAGCATAATTATGACTTTCTTCCTCTCCCTTTTTTAAATGCTCTCTTCTCATTATGTATTTTTGGAGGATGGACAAATCTGGGGGACAGTAGTAATAATATATTGAGGCCCCAATCCTGCATCATGAGCCTTAGCAGGGACCCTTGAACATAATGGGATATTCATACAGAATTGGGGCCTACAACAATATTTGGATTTTGTGCCATGTACTTTCATTGTAGCAGAGTAGTCAACTGGCAGCATCATATATATACACACAGAATGCAGTAATGCTATAGCTAGACAGGAACAAATCTCACCAAAATCAGGTAAAGTGTATCTTCTGAAGGTACAGTTTCCTTTAATTAATGTAATTGTAACTGCATATTATTTATTGTGCTATACACAACAAATTCATACATGGCATTTTGCTCTTGAAGCTGACCTACATAAAAACTTAGGCTTACACTCTGCCCTCCCGTGGAGAAATCATATGAAGGGGGCAGAAGGATTAGAAACTTCTGTGAAGTTCCCGTTACGGAGTTTGCCTCTAATTATCTGCTCTAGTCCAAGGGGCTTGGGGCCCTGCAGTCCTTCCAGGAAATAGGCCTCTCATTGCCAGTGATCCTGAGGACTTCTGGGAAAAACTCCAACAGGAGTTGTGATGCCACTAGTTGAGTCATCCTGTGGATGCTCAGTAGCAGCTGTGGAGAGGATAGAAGGTACATAATTCTTCTTCAAACCACATTAACTCCCACTGGCATATCCACAGTGTCTGCAAGGAATGATGATACCGAGATCAGCCAAACCCCTGCTTTTGGTTCCCTCCAGCCTCCATTCCTGTCCTTAAAAACTAATAGCCTGGATGCAGTCCCAGCAGAGGGTAGGTGAGTGCCACCTAAATGGCAGTTTGCCATTTCTGTCTCAGCATTGGAGATCCATGCATGCAGGATGGCTAGTCATTTAATCCTGTCCATAAATCCATAAATCAGAGTTTGCTAGTGGGAAAGTGACAATACATAAAGTTTAATTGACTTGCAAAACCAACAAAGCTGGTCAAAAATGCTGCATAATTTCAGAAAAAAAAATCAAAGCAAATGAAATGTTTGTTGTGTTTGAACATTTACACTTAAGTTTTCTGTGTTTCAATTAAATGAAAACTGAAAAAATATAATTCTTTCCTTCTTTTTGCTTGCTTTTTTTCAGGGAACAATGCTTCAAACATAAAAAAAATTGACCAGCTCTAATATTTAATAAGCAATAATAATACATTGAAACAAATTAAAACAATGTATTCCTTAGCCAAAACTGCAAAAAACATTCACTACCTAACATACCAGATTAAATCCAGGCCAAGTTAGTAGTAACTGAAAGCTCTTACCATCTAAATGCAATTCAAAGGTTCAGATGAAATGAGCTGATGATCACTGATCTCGCTTCAATTCACAGTGCTCTGGTGTTTGTCTACAGCAAAAAAAGATTATAGGTGGAATCTTGGCTCCTCTGAAGTCAGTGGGGGTTTTGCAATTGACTTACGTGAGACTAGGATTTCATCCCATGAAAATTATCTGCATTTTGGAAGCAATCTCAGAAAATAGGGACTGAATGGACAGAGAGAACAAACTGTACCTTGTGGTGTAACACAAAATTGCTCTAGTTTAAAGAGCATTTGCCACAGTGCTGTGTAAAAAGCTTGCTTAATTACTAGTCAGACTATGCAATAGATAAAGCTTCCCACTGGGTTGAGAAGTCTGTTTTCTAATGTGCATTTACTTAAATACACCGTCTTTTCAAAAACATAAATGTCTTTCCCTAACAACTACTCAGATTATTAAAACATAATTTAACAAGTTAATTTATGCTGTTTATTTATATTTTGTTTGGACAGTGATACATTTTATTTACATTTCAAATTGGACAGTGATAAAAGATTGGTTAGTTTCGCTTTTCTTCTGGTCAATTTCTAGTCTATTTTACTTATATTTATCTTAATTTTTATAAAGTCTAAAGAATGTCTACCCAATAGTCATTGCTTTACCCTCTCAATTTCATCCTTGCTGCTCCCTTGGCATCTAAATTATATTTATTTTGTATACCCACTAAATGCGAAGTCAATGCTAGTTACATTATTTCACCACATTTAAACGCACTTAGCTCTTTTTCTGATTAACTTACATCTGATGTGTAACGTGTTCCACCATAACATTGCTGAAGAAATAGCCTGAGAAATTTCATGGGAACTGTACCCACTTAAAGCAGTGTTTTGCCCAGGTTCTTTAAAATTCTTCTAACAATAATAACCCCCAGAATGAAACATTGTGCTTGTAAACTTTTTTCCTATTAAAATATTCATTTTAGCCAGAAGCAAGAGACTCATTTTTTCCTAGCACACACACTTGTGAGCACTTACAGCCTGCTTTGCATACTGAGAACTCACAAACAAATTGCTTCCACACTATACTATAACTTCAAAAATTTTGAAGTACAAGGGTTAATAAACTTAAACGTTTAAAGAGTCATGAAATGGACTGTTTCCGCTTTCCATCTGGCTTTTATCAATTTTAAGTCAGTTTCAGAAGTACTGCTACACAATCAAAACACACAATCTCCCTAGTCAGATAATTCAATTTTATAAATGAATTACTTATGTGCCTATAAGTAAATACATTCCCATCCAGGGAAATATTGACTGTTGTCAATGAAATAATCAAGCACAGGGGGAAAAGGCCATCCATGTAAGCATGCTGGACTCATGGGGTATGTCTACACTACAGCGCTAATTCGAACTAACTTAGTTCGAATTAGTTAATTCGAACTAAGCTAATTCGAACTAGTACATCTAGAACTAAAAACTAGTTCGAATTAGCATTTTGCTAATTCGAACTAGCGCGTCCACTCTGATTGGACGCAGGGGCACATTTAAGGGCGGCTGAAACCGGTTCCGGCAGGGCATCAGGTCAGTAGTTGCTTTGTGTGGCTGCTGTCTGAGGCTATCTGAGGCTCGTGCTTAAAGGGACCCCCCTGGACAGCCAGTCCTCAGTTTTTCCGCTTGCTTGCCTACCTCGCCGAGGGACAGCAAAGCGTTTTTCTCTGCGCCCGTCTGTGTCGGTGCTTCCCTTTGGGGACTCCGCCGCAGGTGGCAACATGGAGCCAGAGCTCGCCCTGCACTTTCTGGTGCAGTTTATGGACTTGCTGCTGCAAGCCTGCCAGCAATGGCTGGAGGTTGCCTGGTTCCACCTGGTGCACGTCAGCCCCCTGCCTCTCCACCTGGCCATCCTGGGGGCCATGGAGCAGCTGCGGTGGCGCCCCGGCACCGGCGTGCCCCGCCGCATCTGGCGTCCGGACACCAGCAGCGACTGGCGGGACCACATCGTCCTGGAGTGCTGGGGAGACCAACAGTGGAACCAGAACTTCAGGATGAGGAGGGACACCTTCCTGGAGCTCTGCGAGTGGCTCGCCCCTGCAATGCGCAGAAGGGACACTCGCATGAGGCCCGCCATCCCCCTCCAGAAGCGTGTGGCCATTGTCCTCTGGAAGCTCTCCACGCCGGACAGCTACCGATCCATCGGGAACCAGTTCGGCGTGGGGAGATCCACCGTTGGAGCGGTGCTCATGCAGGTATGGCACTCGTCGGCCACTGGGCCGGGAGCGAGGGGGGCTGCAAGGAGGGGATGGGCTGCCCCAGGGAAAACGGGGGGTCGGGGAGGGAGGAGGCAAAAGTGCCCCGCACCAGAGGGGCTGGTCTCTCCCAGCCATACTACACGCCGCCCGGGGGGGGGGGTGGCTTCCGGGAGTGGGGCGTGGGGCACTGCCAGGGCACGAGCACTCCCAGCCACCGGGCGCCCCACTGATTCGCGCTTTGCTGTGTCTCTCCGCAGGTGGTCAAGGCCAACAACCGGGTACTGCTCCACAGCGTGGTCCACCTCGCTGACCCAGACGCCGTCATCCGGGGGTTTGGCGCCTTCGGCTTCCCCAACTGCGGGGGGGCCATCGACGGGATGCACATCCCAATCCGTGCCCCGGAACACCAGGCCTCCCAGTACGTGAACCGCAAGGGGTACTTCTATGTCCTCTTGCAGGCCATGTGTGACCACTGGGGACAGTTCACGGACATTAATGTGGGCTGGTCCGGCAAGGCACACGACGCCAGGGTGTACCGGAACTCCTCCATGTGCCAGAGGCTGCACGCCGGGACCTTCTTCCCCGACCGCCACATCAGGGTCGGGGAAATGGACATGCCCGTCTGCCTGGTGGGGGATGCGGCCTACCCCCTACAGCCCTGGCTCATGAAGCCCTACACGGGGCACCTCAACCCCTCCCACCAGGTCTTCAATGCGAGGCTGACCAGGGCCTGCATCATCATCGAGGGGGCCTTCAGGTGACTGAAAGCCCGATTTAGGTGCCTCCTCACCTGCCTCGACCTCGCCGAGCACAACATCTCTCCCGTGGTGGCAGCATGTTGTGTGCTGCACAATTTGTGCGAGAGAAGGGGGGAGGCTTTCCTGCCAGCCTGGATGGCTGAGGTTGACCTCATGGCTGGCCAGTAAGCTCAGCCCCGCACCGCCGCTGTCTGGGAAGCCCAGCGGGAGGCCGTCCAGATCTGGGAAGCCCTGCGGGAGAGCTTCCAGGTGGAGGAGGAGGACTGAACTCTCCCTGCATGCCCCACTGGGGCCTTCTTCCACCCTCCCCCCCTTCCCCTTTCCCCTCCCTAAGGGTATGTCTACACTACAAAGTTAGTTCGAACTAACGGACGTTAGTTCGAACTAACTTTAATAGGTGCTACACTAGCGCTCCGCTAGTTCGAATTTGAATCGAACTAGAGGAGCGCTTAGTTCGAACTAGGTAAACCTCATTTTACGAGGATTAAGCCTAGTTCGAACTAGCTAGTTCGAATTAAGGGGAGTGTAGCCCCTTAATTCGAACTAGTGGGAGGCTAGCCCTCCCCAGGTTTCCCTGGTGGCCACTCTGGCCAACACCAGGGAAACTCTATGCCCCCCTCCCGGCCCCGGACCCCTTAAAGGGGCACGGGCTGGCTACGGTGCCCGTGCCAGGTGCAAGCCTGCCAGCACCCAGCCAGCAGACCCTGCACCTGGCACGGCACAGAGCCACCCACCCGATGTCCCCCAACCCACCCCCTCTTCCCGGGACCAGGCTGGCGGCTCCCAGGAGCTTGCCCTGGACCGCAAGAGGCGGGCACCTTCCTGGGCTAGTGCGGACATCGTGGACCTCGTCCACGATCTCCGCACTAGGCACAGGAAAGTGGCCGTCTAGGGCAGGAGAGCTGCCAGCCTGGCCACCCAGGAGCAGGTGTGCATGAAAATCAAGGGGGTCCACTGAGACCCCCGACCATGAGCCCTGAGCTTACAATGGCCGTCCTGGGTCAGACCAAAGGTCCATCTAGCCCAGTAGCCTGTCTGCCGACAGTGGCCAAACCTAGGGACCCTGGAGGGGATGGACCGAAGACAGTGACCAAGCCATTTGTCTGGTGCCATCCCTCTCCAGCCTTCCACAAACTTTGGGCAGGGACACCACTCCTACCCCCTGGCTAAGACTACTCCATGGACCCAACCTCCATGACTTGATCTCACTTCCCTTTAAACTCTGTTTTAGTACTAGCCTTCACAGCCTCCTGCAGCAAGGAGTTCCGCAGGTTAACTATTTGCTTTGTCAAGAAGAACAACTTTCTCTTACTAGTTTGAAGCCTGCTACCCATTCCTTTCCTTTGGTGTCCTCTAGTCCTTCTTTATGGGAACTCAGGAAGAACTTTTCTGAATGCACCCTCTCCACCCAACCCCTGCTTTTAGAGACCTCTATCCTGTCCCCCCTCCGTCTCCTCTTTTCTAAGCTGAACAGTCCCAATCTCTGTAGCCTTTCTTCATCTGGGACCTGTTCCCAACCCCTGATCATGTTAGTTGCCCTCCCCTCTCCCAGCCTTTCTCTTCCCCTCTCCCACCTCCTTTTCCCAGTCTCCCCCAGTTTTGTTCAATAAAGACAGAGTCAATGTTGGAAGAAACTTTATCTTTATTTTGTACATCAAGAAGAAGGGGGGCTAGGGAAGGGTAAGTGGAAGGAGGTGAGAGAGGAATGGGGTACGAGCCCCCGATGGGGAGCACTGGGCTGGCTCTGCGGGCTTCTGGGGGTGGAAGCTCTCCTGCAGCCCCCCAATTGCCCCCTCTCCCCAGATGGCAGCCTGCGGCAAGTGCAGCCGGGCTGATGGCCGAGTGGTGTGAAGTGTGGGTACTCCGGGCACTCCAAGCCAGAACTTCTTTGCAAGCGGGGCACCCCTTAGAACTGTGTGTCCGGGGTGGGGGTCGGGACCCTTTAAGCGCAGCCCTCGGCTAGCCTGAGACAGCATCTCCATGCTCTAAGTCCTCCTCTGATGCCCTGCCAGCACTGCTTCCGGCCATCCTTAAGCCCTGTTCAGAGTCCACTCAATGTGGACTTGCTAGTTCGAATTAGCAAAACGCTAATTCGAACTAGTTTTTAGTTCTAGACGCGTTAGTTCGAATTAGCTTAGTTCGAATTAACTAATTCGAACTAAGTTAGTTCGAACTAACTTTGTAGTGTAGACATACCCTTACCTCCCTTCCTAATGTCAAATAAAGACACCTGTTTTGGCAAAAAAAACTCTCTTTATTTTACATAACTGGGGTGGGGGGAGGGAGGAGGGAGGGTGGGAGAGGGGAGGGGGAAACCTGGGAGGAGGGAGCTGGAAGGGGGTGGAAGGGGAGGAAGGGAAGGGAAAGCTCAGGCTTGGGGGTCCAGCTGGCTCTCCCGTCTCGCAAAACTGCGGGTGCGGGGACCTCGGGGGGGAGCAGGTGTGGAGGGTGGGGCAGGAGGGATGGGGGGTGCAGAGGAAGTGGGAGAGGGAGCAGGGGAAGCAGAGGGAGCAGGGGCAGCAGGGGTGGGAGGAGGAGCAAGAGCTGCGGCAGCCGCAGGAGCCGGAGCAGGAGGAGGCAGGAACTGGTCCACCAGGGTCTGGAGGTGGCCTCTGAGGCCACGGCCCTGCTCCTCCAGCGCATCCACACTCTGCTGGCACAGCCGAACGTCCTCCCGGACCCAGTGCTCCTGGTTGTGGAGCAGCTGCTCCATGAACCGGAGGTGCCGCCGCTGGTAGTCCTCCTGGTTTCTGGCACGCCAGCTGACCCGGGCGCGGGTGGCTGTTGCTGGTGGGGTGGTGCGCCCTGCAGTCCCAGGTTCTGCGGCTGTGGTGAAACAAGAGCAGTGGTCAGTTCTCCCTGGGAACAAGGTGGGTGAAACCCAGTCTCCCTCTGCAAGACCAAGGCCCCTGCATGACACCCAGATGCTGCTCCATGGTGGGCAAGGCCCAGGCGCACGGTCCCTGGGCTCCCTCTTCCCCCCACCCCCCCATACACATAAGGGGAGCATGATGGTACTCACAGGTGGAGGCCTCCCTGGCCTCAGACGACAAAGGAGATGTTGTCTGTGGGGTTCCTCGGGGGTCCTGGGTCCTGGGCAGGCTCCTGGCAGGCTCCTGGCTCGCAGCATCCTCCAGCTCCTCCTCCTTGGTGTCCAAGACCAGTCCCTTTGCCCCAGGGTCGATGACCACCCGGGGGGCATGGATGGCATGAGCCCCTAGGATGCGGTCCAGGGCGTGAAAGTGGGGGCAGGCCTTCGGGTCGGCCCCTGGCAGGCAGGCCTGGGAGTAGGACTGCCACAGGTCCTTTATTTTGCAGCGGACCTGCTCCCGGGTCCGCTGGTGGCCTCTGGCGGCCAGGCTGTCAGCCATGCGGCCGTAGACATTCCTGTGGCTAGTGCAGAGATCGTGGACATTGGAGGCTTCCCCCCAAACCTCGATGAGGTCCATGATCTCCGCACTAGACCAAGCGGGCGCCCGCCTCTTGTGGCCCCGGGCAGGCTCCTGGGAGCTGCCAGGCTCGTCCCGGGAAGAGGGAGAGGGCTGGGTGGCATCGGGTGGCTGGCTTGTCTTGTGGCAGGTGCAGGGTTTGCTGGCTGGGTGCTGGCAGCCTTGCAACTGGCAGAAACTGTGTAGCCAGCCTGTGGCCCTTTAAGGGCTCCGGGGCTGGGAGGGGGGCAGACAAGTTTCCCTGGTGTTGGCCAGAGTGGCCACCAGGGAAAGCTGGGGAGGGCTAGCCTCTCACTAGTACGAATTAAGTGGCTACACAGCCCTTAATTCGAACTAGCTAATTTGAACTAGGCGTTAGTCCTCGTAGAATGAGGTTTACCTAGTTCGAATTAAGCGCTCCGCTAGTTCGAATTAAGTTCGAACTAGCGATTTGTATGTGTAGCGCCTATCAAAGTTAATTCGAACTAACGTCTGTTAGTTCGAATTAACTTTGTAGTGTAGACATACCCATGGAGACCGTTTCTGGGATATAGTATGTTCCACCAAATCCACTTTACAGTCATTTAGAAAAAAAAAATAAAAGCCAACTCATCTCGTGTAAATCAGAAGTGCCTTCAGTGAAATGAATGGTGAACTGGTGTAAGCATGAAGAAAATCAGGTCCAAGCTATATAGGAAAGACAGGTATAGAATAACAATCCACAAGATTGTGTTAAATGAAACACAACCGGGGATAACTTGATGAGTCATCTACTCTCAGAATCAAAGCTCAAATGTATGAATGTATGAACCTCAGGGAGAAGCCAAGTGCGTCTTCTCCATCTCACCAATTTTGCTTTCTTTAACTTTGTTATTCAAGGCCTGGCCCCATATGTATATTCTATCCTCTCACCCGTTGTAGTTTGTGCAGCTTGTGTGATCATGGTCTCAATGGCTAACTATTGCCTAGAATTACTTTTCCATTATCACATTTTTATCTGGCTGAATGATTCTTTAACTTGTACTTTTGTTTGTTGGTGTGTACATATAAGAATGTTTGATCTAATTCAAAAGTATCCTGGAAACTACTTGCACAAACAGACCAGACTGTATCGAGGTCTTCTGATAAGCACGGAGAGCTGCTGGTTAGGTCAATAGACATCTTTTCTGTATGTCCAACAGATTTCTTTTGTAGTTTCTCTTTTAATTGCTTCATTTGATAATATTACGTACTAAAACAGTCTCTTATTTTCATCCTGTAAACCAAATGCCATGGAAATCAGACAGTGAGTTGAAAACATGACAGAAGAAAGATTAAGTAACATTAGATATATAACTGGGTCAATACAAAACCAAAGTCTCTTCTACAGATGCTAGTTTTTAGTGATGAACAGTGATGAACTGTTTTTACATAATATTACTTCATTTTTTTTCATTCTCCTTAATTTTCCAGACATTGTGGCTAAAATTTGATATTCTTGATTTTCTTTAATGTATCTTTACTAGAAAAATTCTATAATTTTTTCAATTTCTTTTTGAAGAGCATTGAGCTGGCCAAAAATTATGTATTTTGATATTTCAGTGATACTTCCGCCAATTTTTTGAATGTTGATGAAAAATGCTAACAATTTTTACTAAAGTTTCTTGAATGCATTTTCACATTGACTAGCCCTGCTAACAATACTAAATCAAAAATAATTTCACTGCTAAACTCCAGAATATTTTTCCATTCCCCTCCCCCCCGCCATGAAAAGATTCCCATATTTGCTCTGTGATGGCAGAGTATGTACTAATTTAATGAAACCATCCTGAATACTATCACTCCTGAGAGATCTGCCATATGTTGGTTCATAAGCCTGATGAATACAAAGAGTAGAAAATATATTGGATCAAATTCTTTCCACAGTTAATCCAGTATAAATCTGCGAATGATTCCACTGAACCACATGGAATTGATGAGGACAATTACTCCTTGGCTTTACACCACCATACCATCTAGCAGTATAACTACATGTAGCATTTGTCCCGTAAAGGTCTGGTATTTTAAACAATACTCTGCCTGGCTTTTTAATTAAAGATGACGTGAGATTGTTTTATGCAGCATTCTAAGGTTCAGTCATTGGGCCTACTCATATTATATGCAGTCCATTATAACAAATTGCAGGGCTATTCAGTGATATAGTCAGTGTAAATATGAAAGCTGGTTTGTCTTGGAATGTTCATCAATAGCAAACAAAGAAACTTTCTAACCGAATCTTCTGATCAGCACTGGGACCGTAGCAAAGTATTGCTTC
Organism: Pelodiscus sinensis; assembly: GCF_049634645.1. Lineage (NCBI taxonomy): Eukaryota > Metazoa > Chordata > Testudines > Trionychidae > Pelodiscus > Pelodiscus sinensis. The sequence goes on from NC_134723.1 coordinate 18,077,322, forward strand.
CCTCCTAAAATCACATGCTAACATGCACCATAACTGTCAATGGGTAGAAAACTTGGGAGAACTTTGTAACTGCCAAAGGTGTTGCAGCAGTATTTTTACAACGGTATTAGTTATTTAGTACACCTGGCTAGTTCTTGTAATATGAGCTAGGCAGTAATAGAAGAAGCTGTTTAATGAGGCCCAGCAATTTTAACTCTACTTAATGATGCAGCCCACCCACTGTTCTAGGAAAGCACCTATAACCCTTGAAGTTCATATTAATTTCTCCAAGCTAAACCACAAATGTTTCCTGAGGAACATTGACCCAGTCCACTGAATTTCAATAGCTATAGGCAAACAATGTTTACATCAAATGTGAGAAAAGGAATTTGCCAGGCCTGAGATAAGTAGCAGTTTGTTCTTACCTTGTCTAGCTATTAAAAAATTAATTGAAACTCTACAAGGAAAACAGTCAAATAGCATGTGATCTGGATTGAGTGGGGAACTGGAAGGAACAGCTGCCAATACCATGTACAACATTTGACACTTCAGATATGCACTTCTTTGGAATAATCTTTCACTTTTTCCAGCCATTTCCTTCTTCGCTAGTGGCATTATGACAACAAACCTCACAGCTCTGGTTGACGGAATCCTTTTGGTACGATCTCTGCTGAAGACTTAGAACTTCAGTAACTTATTATTGTATTAGCTTGGTAAATGGGACAACTGGCATCAAGGCTTCAAAACAATTATCAACTGAGAAACAAATATTGCAGATTTTAATACAAAACAGAAATATCCAAAGTGAAGCAATAAGGATTACAAGAGTACAATACTGTTTGCAGAACCTCAGATTACTTATGGAATATGTAGAAAAGAATGCCAAAGCATTCCTTCATGCATGTGCAACCCCCCCCCCCCCACATCATTCCTTATATAACTAATAAATCTAGCCCGTAGTGCTTGCGAATTTTCATGTTTGTATCTTACCTTGTATATTTCAGTCATATTTTTCCAATGGAAACTACTAAATAATATCTACCCATATTCTTTAGTCTAATAACCCTCCATATGAACATTCATATTATTTGTTGTTTCTGAGAGCTATGTTAAGAGGTGACTGTGCCACTCAAAATCAGAGTCCAAATTTCTTATGGGTTAGTCATGCAAAAATCAGAACATGGTCTTTCTGGGTGTGTCTAGACTACATGCCTCCGTCGATGGAGGCATGTAGATTAGACAGATAGGCAAAGGGAAATGAAACTGCGATTTAAATAATCGCGGCTTCATTTAAATTTACATGGCTGCCGCACTGAGCCGACAAACAGCTGATCAGCTGTTTGTCGGCTCCGCGCGCTAGTCTGGACGCTCCCGCGCCTACCTGAAAGCCTTTTATCGACATCCCCCTTATGCCTCGTAGGATGAGGTTTACAGGGGATGTCAATAAAAGGCTTTCATTTCGACAGGGGAGCGTCCAGACTAGCGCCCGGAGCCAACAAACAGCTGATCAGCTGCTTGTTGGCTCAGCGCGGCAGCCATGTAAATTTAAATGAAGCCGCGATTATTTAAATCGCGGCTTCATTTCCCTTTTTCGAGTATACAAATCTACCTGCCTCCGTCGACGGAGGCATGTAGTTTAGACATATCCTTTGTGATGAAAATGTAAATGAAAAAGCAGAGATATAATGGCAGTAAGGACCAACCCTACTGGCCAAATCCTCTGGACTTCTGGTTTCCTCTCCTATAACTGGTTTCTTCCTGTTTGCTGTGTTTAGTAGATGGCATCTAAGAAGATGAGGTATTCTTCACCCAGCCTCTCTTCTGGACTCCGCCTTGCTATTGTTCTGGTTCAGTTAGGGTTCTGATGTCTGCCAAATGTGGCATTACAAATTCTGGGATCAGTTTGTAAGATACAAATGTAGCCTCATTACATTAAGTTTGTCACCTGAACTATCAGCTATAAATGAGATATTTTTAGTGTCTGCTAGAAATATTGTTGTTTAAAGGATCAAAACTCAGTTATAAACACTATGCTGTGAAAATGGGTTTCTGAGCCTTAGCCTAGAAGCAGCTAAAAATATAGTAAAAAGAAAACAAACATTAGCTTTCCTCTGATGAGGATGTGCATAATAGTCAGAATGTATCAATTACTTTTTTTCATGAATATATACAAGTCACTAGTCCAGTGAGGGGCAACCTAGGTAGCAAGTGGGCTTCATGAGTGACCCTTCTCCAGCTCAGTGGACCACAAGATTGTCATAACCAAGACAGTCTCCAGGCATAGGGAAGTTCTGCTCACTGCGCTTGTGTACCTAGAATTTGTGGGCTGTGTTGACTGAACCGTAACAGTGCTTTAATTGGAATCAGATGAAGCGCATAACTCTTACAATGTCGTGTGCAATCAGCATGCACCTCACTTCATGTGCCCTTGCTTTAAGTGCATGTCATGTTAGTAATACTGGTAGGAAAAAACCTACGTGGACAGAAAACACTGGAATCCGGCAAATCTGTGCATGGATAACGGTAAACAAAGTGTCTGGCGGGCCAAACATAGAACCCTGATAGGTCACATACAGCCTGTGGACTACAGATTCCCCATCACTGCAATAGTCTATACCTTGCACAGGCCCCTTTCAAGACTTGATTCCTTTTTAATAGAATAACAATAATAATGTTGTAATAATGTTGTAGCAATAAAAAATCATAGCACTTATGTGGCACCTTCCATCCCAAACCAAGTATATGTTATTGATAAGAAAACAAGCATAAAATAATTATGACACAACTTTTCTAAAATGGCCAGTACTATTCAATGTCATAATATTTTGGGCACTTTGGGCCTGATCATCAGAAGAGACCGAACACTCATATCTCCTGTTGGCCTTAATAAGAGTTCTGGCTGCTCACCATGGTTGAAAAACCAGACCAAAAGCACCTCTGTTTGGACACCTCTAAATGAAGATGCTAAATTCAGTGATCACTTATAACTGTGTAAGTAACTTGCTCTCGATTACACAGTGAGGGTTTGGTCCAGCTATCACTAACTTCCAGAGTCTTTCCTGATGATTTTAGTGAGTGTTAGATTGGTTCCTGAATCACAGAAGAGCTAAGTTTAGAAGCTAGGACTCCAATGCATCCAATCTTGTATTCATAGCAATAGGCCCCACTGTTACCATCAGCTGTTTGATTGTCATAGAATCATAAAATCAAAGGGTTGGAAGAGACCTCAGGAGGTCATTGAGGACCAACCTCAATTAAAACATCCTTGACATCCTTGACAGCCAGGGCTTTGTCACGCTGAGACTTGAAAACCTCTAGGAATAGAGATTCCGCCACCTCCCTAAGTAACCTATTCCAGTACTTCACCACCCACCTAGTGAAATGGTTTTTCATAATAGCCAACCTAGACCTCCCCCACTGTAACTTGAGACCATTGCTCCTCATTCCGTCATTTGTCACCACTGAGAACAGTCTCTTTGGAATCTCCCTTCAGGTAGTTGAAGGCTGCTACCAACTCCCCTCCAACCCCGCTCTTCTCTTCTGCAGACTAAATAAGCCCAAATCCCTCAGCCTCTCCTCATATGTTGTGTGTTCCAGCCCCCTAATCATTTTGGTTGCCCTCTGCTGGACTTTCTCCAATGCATCCACATGCTTTCTGTAATGAGGGAGGCACAGAACTGGATGCAATACTACAGATGTGGCTTCACCAGAGCCAAATAAAGAGGAGTAGTCACTTCCCTAGATCTGCTGGAAATGCCCCTACTAATGCACCCTAATATGCTGTTAGCTTTCTTGGCTACAAGGTCACACTGTTGACTCATATCCAATTTCTCATCCATTGTAATCCCCAGGTCTTTTTCTGATGAACAGCTGTTTAGCCAGTAAGTCCATCCCCAGCTTGTAACAATGCTTGGGATTCTTCTGTCCCAAGTGCAAGACTCTGCACTTGTCCTTATTGAACCTCATCAGATTTCTTTTGGTCCAAACCTCCAATTTGTCTAGGTCACTCTGGACCCTATTCCTACCTCCCAACGTATTTACCTCTCCCACTAGCTTAGTGTCATCTACAAACTTGCTGAAGGTGCAATCCGTCCCCTCATCCAAGTCTTTAATAAAGATGTTAAACAAAACCAGCCTCAGTACTGATCCTTGTGGCATTCCGCTTGAAACTGACCACCAACCAGACATTGAGCCTTTGATCACTGCCCATTGAGCCTGACAATCTAGTCAGAATTCTAACAGTCCATTTATCCAATCCATACGTCCTTAACTTGCTGACAAGAATTATATGGGAGACCTTATCAAAAGCTTTGCTAAAGTCAAAGTATATGACATCCACTGACTTCCCCAGGTCCACAGAGCCAGGTATCTTGTCATAGAAGGCAATCAGGTTGGTCAGGCATGATTTGCCTTTAGTGAACCCATGTTGACTATTCCTGATCACTTTCCTCTCTTCCAAATCCTTCAAAATGGATTCCTTGAGGAGCCCCTCCATGCTTTTTCTGGGGACTGAGATGAGGCTGATTGGTCTGTAGTTGCCTGGATTGTCCTTCTTCCCTTTTTTAAAGATGGGCATGCCATTTGCCTTTTTCCAAGCTCTTTGCTTGTCAGCTGCTTTGCACATACAGATACCTTTTTCATGATTCTGAACATCAAGACTCATATTTTGGCTTTTATTAAATTGCCCCGTCATCCATGACACATTCACTCCCTGAGATGATGGTAATTAGAGATGAGTGAATAATTCATAAAGAGTGATTTGTCACATTTTATTTCTTTTTATAAAACCAGGCATGTGAGTCAGCAAATGATTTGGAATGTACTGGAAACTTTTGATGTGCAATTGTTGATTAATAGGTTGGCCTGTAGCTGCTCACTGAGAGTAGTCAGTAGTAAAAATGTAAGACATGAGCCGGTTTGGTTGATTTGGGTAGGGCACATACAATAGCCAAATTGACATTTTTTTCAGTTGCTTGATTTGGGGCTGGACTGTGCCAATGGAGCAAAGGGTGGGGATTTGCAACAGCATTGAGCACATCATGGTGATCTGTCAGGCTGGATTCCAGCTGAGCTGAGATGGAATGTTGCATACATGGCTGCCACCTAGCAGAGGTGGTCCACACACAACTGGCTTCACAGGAATATGTACAGAGTGGGAGAGGTGTAGCAGGAGGCAGTGAAGTCTGGTGCTCATAAAGACATGCAAGCCAGAAGGCAGTAAATGTGAGAGGAAGATATTCCCTCCCTTATACCAAACTCCTTTACACCTGCTGATTGCAAGTGTAGGAGCCATGCACAAGCACAAGGTCCAGTCAGTATCTGTGGCTCTGAACACAAGCACTCCAGCTGGAGAAGGGACATATCAAAAGGTGGAGCAGTCCGTGGTGTCCCCATTATGGCCAACTGGAGAGGTGTCTCCCCAGAGAGATTCCACCTCTGCTGCATAGCCATGTGCTTCCGTCGAGAAAGGGAAGTTCAAGAACAGCCTTCCAATGAGAAAAGTGGGGGCAAGAAAGCTGACTGATTTCAAGAGTGGGCTTGGTAAAACTGAGCAGTTTAGCACTGGTTGCATAGTTGGAGCGTTTAAGTAAAAGCTGGGTGAGTGCAGTGAAGAGCTACACAATGGATCTCTGAAATCTCCTGGGGTATGTCTACACTACAAAGTTAGTTCGAACTAACGGACGTTAGTTCGAACTAACTTTCATAGGCGCTTAGTTTGAACTAGGAAAACCTCATTTTACGAGGATTAAGCCTAGTTTGAACTAGCTAGTTCGAATTAAGGGGTGTGTAGCCCCTTAATTCGAACTAGTGGGAGGCTAGCCCTCCCCAGGTTTCCCTGGTGGCCATTCTGGCCAACACCAGGGAAACTCGTATGCTCCCCTCCCGTCCCCGGACCCCTTAAAGGGTGCCCGTGCCCGTGCCAGGTGCAAGCCTGCCAGCACCCAGCCAGCAGACCCTGCACCTGGCACGGATCGAGCCAGCCACCCGATGCCACCCAGCCCTCCCCCTCTTCCCGGGACCAGGCTGGCTGCTCCCGGGAGCTTGCCCTGGACCGCAAGAGGCGGGCACCCGCCTGGTCTAGTGCAGACATCATGGACCTTGTCCATGATCTCTGCACTAGGCACAGGAAAGTGGCCGGCTAGGGCAGGAGAGCTGCCAGCCTGGCCACCCAGGAGCAGGTGTGCAAGAGAATCAAGGGGGTCCATTGAGACCCCCCCGACCCTGAGCCCTGAGCTTACAATGGCCGTCCTGGGTCTGCCAACAGCGGCCAACCCTAGGGACCCTGGAGGGGAAGGACCGAAGACAGTGACCAAGCCATTTGTCTCGTGCCATCCCTCTCCAGCCTTCCCCAAACCTTGGGCAGGGACACCACTCCTACCCCCTGGCTAATACTCCATGGACCCAACCTCCATCACTTTATCTCACTTCCCTTTAAACACTGTTCTAGTTCTAGCCTTCACAGCCTCCTGCAGCAAGGAGTTCCACAGGTTGACTCTTTGCTTTGTGAAGAACAACTTTCTGTTACTAATTTGAAGCCTGCTACCCATTCCTTTCCTTTGGTGTCCTCTAGTCCTTCTTTATGGGAACTAATGAAGAACTTTTCTGTATGCACCCTCTCCACCCAACTCCTGCTTTTAGAGACCTCTATCCTCAGTCTCCTCTTTTCTAAGCTGAAAAGTCCCAGTCTCTTTAGCCTCTCTTCATATGGGACCTGTTCCAAACCCCTGATCATTTTAGTTGCCCTCCCCTCTCCCAGCCTCTCTCTTCCCCTCTCCCACCTCCTTTTCCCAGTCTCCCCCAGTTTTGTTCAATAAAGACAGATTCCATTATGGAAGACACGTTATCTTTATTTTGTACATCAATAAGAAGGGGGGCTAGGGAAGGGTAAGTGGAAGGAGGTGAGGGAGGAATGGGGCACGAGCCCCCGATGGGGAGGACTGAGCTGGCTCTGCGGGCTTCTGGGGGTGGAAGCTCTCCTGTAGCCCCCCAATTTCCCCCTCTCTCCAGATGGCAGCCTGCGGCAAAGTGCAGCCGGGCTGATGGCCGAGTGCTGTGATGTGCCCAGTGTGGGTACTCCGGGCACTCCAAGCCAGGACTGCTTTGCAAGCGGGGAACTCCTGAGAACTGTCTGTCCGGGGTGGGGGTCGGGTCCCTTTAAGCACAGCCCTCGGCTAGCCTTAGACAGCATCTCCACGCTCTAAGTCCTCCTCTGATGTCCTGCCGGCACTGCTTCCGGCCATCCTTAAGCCCGGTTCAGGGTCCACTTAATGTGGACATGCTAGTTCGAATTAGCAAAACGCTAATTCGAACTAGTTTTTTAGTCTGGATCCGTTAGTTCGAATTAATGTTGTAGTGTAGTCATACCCCCCGAGAATAATGAAATGGTGCTGAAAAATATATATGCAAATGTATCCTCACACAAAGCCGTGCCAAAGAAATGGGGCTTCCCTGGATTTAATGATCAGCTGACAAAACTCCCTTCTCGCTCAGTGCAGTTCTGGAAGTGCTGCTTTCAGTGAAACATGCCTTAAAACCTGACACGTCAGAACCACTGGTGTAGGAGCCTTTTCAAAAGTGGGTGGCCATGGCTCCTGCCTTCCTGAAGACCTGTCCCCAGCCCTCCTCTTTCACCAGACACTGCCAAGCTGGAGGTCAGAATGAGGCTGGGTAAAAGCCAGGGTGGAACTGAAAGTAGTGCCTTGCCCATGTCCCCCACTCCACCCTGGAGTGGACTCTCCACCTCCCCTGGGAAAGGGGCCTGCTGAGCAGCCACTGGGAGTGGGGCCTCAGGAGGGGGGGTAGGGTCCACCCCCACAAAAGGTGGACTGGTCTTTCAAAAGATGGACTGGCCTTTCAAAAAGTTAGGGTGAGGGTTGACCTCCACTCAAGTGCATCTGAAGAAGTGGGTTTTGCAGCTCATGATACTATATATACACATTTGTGTTAGTTTCTAAGGTGCCACCGGACTACTTGACTACTTTCTCTGATCGATGTCACCCCTGCCCAAACCTGTCCTTTCTATTGGTTGCCATCCCTTGCTTTGTAATCTCTGAGACAGCACCTGGTTTGACTTGTGCTGTAAAGTACCAGGCATGCCTATGCCATGATATAAACCAGGGGTGGGGAAACCTCAGCCCCAAGGGCTGAATGCGGCCCCTGGCTTGTCTGGATCTAGCCCCCAAGGCTCAGCACTAGGGAGCATACAAAATCTACTAGTCTGGGCCTTGCTCTGGTGTGCAAGGGGAACGTGGGGAGTGTCTTTGTCCTTCTCAGTCAGGGGCTTCTTGCTTTGCTTCTCACTGTGTGTGGCCCCCGAATAATTTTTATGTGGGCCAGTGGCCCCCGACCCAAAAAAAGTTTCCCCGCCCCTGATATAAACACTGATTGAAAACCCTATGTGAGTAAGATTCATGGTGAAAACACCATCTATGTTTGCAATATGTAGGAATAGTATTTATACTATTTTCCTAGGCTAATCCTTCCTCATCTTACAAACACATAACAACAACCCTTGTTGCTATTCTAATTTTTGAAAACTGATTTGTATGTCCCACTTTTAAAAATAACAACTGAACAACAATCTTGGTTTTTCTAATGATTATTTTGTGGGTCGTTCCAAAAATCTCAGATACCTACTTCTCATTTCTGCAGTTCAAAAACTTTATAGTTGATAACAGTGGACAGACATTTTTTTATAGGCATTATGGATTCAGAAGGTAAGAGGCATGTTTTGACACTATTTTTGAAGGGAACTCTGGCAAATTCTCGCCAACGTCCCACTAAATTACACCTTTAAAACCTATGCTCTTTCATTTCAACATTACTGGAAAAATCCTGAAGTACAGTCATATATTCCCCAAAGAACAGCTTCCCAGTAATCAGCTCTTTGCAAAGTTCAGGAGGTCCCTATTTTCATGGGGGAAGTGCTTTAATCAAGATTAATTTTTTCCAGTTTTCAGTAATCGGAGCTCTTCCTGAGTTTTCCTTAACTCTGCTTTAGGATGAAATTATCAAATTTCCATGGCAATTAAATGAAAAAGTTTAAGTGCATGGATCATTCTATACAATGGATGACAAGGAACAAGTGAAATTAAGTTGGGTGGGGGGAGTGCAGGGATCTACATTAAGGATTTCTACTGTTGAAATGTGTACTTACTCTAAAGCTGCTGTTATCAAAGGCCTCTTTTCACTTTAGATACATTTCCATCTAGCAGTTGTATCTTTTGTCACTAACCAAACAAACCTTGACCCGAAGGATGGTATCATGATCTAAAACACAAACAATAGCATAAGAGAATGAGTTATGCAATTAGGTAGAAAATAAATGGGCTGATGTTTAATGCCGGCCAGACTGAAATAATTTCCAGCGTTAAGGGAAGGTCACATTTCTGAAGCATTTCTACTTCATACAAGGTCAGTGCCATTTTCTGATTACACTTCAACAGGAAGCAGTGGGAAGTTGTTTTGTAAAGGATAAATATACAATATTAAATAAGATTGTTTAAAATATTAACCTTCCTGTAAAATGCCATACCCACCTGAGCTGCTATATGCAATGTTAAATCATGAACAGATAGTTCATGGACCATTAAAAAGCTTAGATTTGAACTATAGTTCTCCAACTCTAGCTACCAAAAGTATAATAGGAGAGAGGTTTTCTGTGATTCTATGGAGTTCCAAGAATACAATATTATCACATACAAGATGCAGTGCTGTCAAAAGGACAGAAATGTTGCTTCAGGTAAACTGAAGTCCTGATCCAAAGCCTGCCGATGAGAGTTTTAAAATTGATTCCAATGTACTTTAGATTAGGCCCTAAAAGTCTACCTCATGGTTTGTTTCTATTAAATAAGGCAAAGTTGGCTTCAAATTTTATCTGAAGATGCATCCACCCTTCGTTAAAGTGAAATACTACTTTATGGAATCGCCATGTGCTACTGTACAAAAGAGGGAGATATGCATAACAGCAAACAGGGCTGCAGCAAAGTAAAGTATGACTTTGTGAAGACTGCAGTTATAAACACAGAAGCTAGTGTCATGTCATTTCATTTTCAAAGGACTTTAGTGTGGGATTGAGAAGGGGTAATGTACAGCGCCCACGGCCCATACTAGGTCTGTTTCCAAGTTCAAAGCTGATGTAAAAGAGGATTAACTCCATTGACATTAATAGAATTATACTTTGTAAACCAATGTGAGATGCGAATTAGGTCCATAGTATGTGTGGTTGCATGCTATTATGTTCTGCATGATGTATATTGTACTAGGATTGTAGAATCAACAGTTCATAGACTTTAGAGATGGAAAAGCGTTTAAACATCCACTTTATGTCCATGCTACTAATTTCTGTACTAGTTTGAACAATTTAAACAAGAGAACAATTAAACCTAAAAGGCATTTAGAAGATCTGTGCAATGTTTCATCAAATATGGCGGCGCACAGTCTGCACATGCTAAAAGGTTGAACTGTTCGGTGTTATTTACAGTTGTTATCTGTATATGCATTCAGTGTGCTCTGCATTCTACAATGTACAGATGAACTAATAACACTATACATTGGAGATACAGTTAAATAGAATTCAGCTACATAATACAGCAAATGACCAGAGTATCCAACCCTTAAATTGCATAGCTAATACATCTGTTAGTTTTTGATGGTGGTTTTTGTAGATGATATTGTTAATACAGGATTATTATTGAAAGACTTAATGGAAGACGTGTACCTGAGGAGACATCTGAATGACAGAAGGACGGCTATTTAGTACACACACACAAAAAGACTTGGGGGGGGGGGGACTTATTATCCTTTGTACTGCAGTGCTGAGCCACTCTATAATTCTTCCCAGTAAACTGTGGGAGAACGTATCTGTCCTTCGAGGCCCATGTGGGGAATGGTGGTTAGGCACTGGAAGACTACCAGCACTCTAGAGCTTCATCTACACTGTCAGTTTTGCAGGCAGTGAGTATGCAAATGAGGCAGCAATTAGCATATCACCACACTCCATTTGCATAATTTATGGAAGCTGTTTTTGTGGGGGAAAAAAGTAGTGTGGAATGGATTTTTTTGCGCAAAACCTCCTGTTTTCCACAAGATCCTTATGCTCCTTCTGGAGAGGCATAAGGATCTTGTGGAAAATGGGGTTTTTGCACGAAAAACTCCACCTCCACACTACTTTTTTTTCCTGCAAAAAAAGCGTGCATAAATTATGCAAATAAGGCATGGTGATATGCTAATCCATTTGCATACTCACTGCTGGCAAAACTGGCAGTGCAGATGTAGCCTAGGGCTTTAGCTTACCTTTTCATTGCAAAAGATGTGGGCTACTAGCCTGAGTGGAAGTGGTGCCTGCGTTCTACCCTAAACCCCCACCTGGGCCAATTAATTTGGACTGAAAGTACCATGAAACTAAGGTGAGATGGTTTTGTGTATGGAGGAGAGAGAGTTAGGGGCAACTACTGAGTAAGAGCCTATGGTTACTCTGCAGGGAAGACATACCTGGAGAGAGAAGGGTGTGGGAGAAAGCGTAAGAGGAAATTAATTAAGATATGTTTAGTAGATGTGCAAATAGCTAAAAAGTACATGCATGAATAGAAGCACTGCGTTCTCTTTGCTGTAATTCAGAGAGTTACATTATTTGTTGTTTGTGAGTCTAAGGAAAGCCATTTGGAATCAATGAAATAGCTCGAGAATCTCAGAAGTTTCATAAATTTTAGCACTTGCTTATGATTTAATTGAAAGTTTGTTCTAGAAAGGTGATATTCGTTATTCACTGTTCAGTGGTCTGTCCTAAAAGGAAGCAGAAATAAGTCCCTGTGCCTTAGCTGATCTGTAGCAACACAGAGGGACATAAGGAGAAACAAATAGTCCAACTGACCCATTTGCAAACAAACCCTCACTTTGAAAATATCTATCCAGTTTGGCAAACATTTGCAAATAACAAGTACTTTAAAAGAAAATCAGGATTGGCTCACAAACAGGTCACTAAGGGTGCCTCTACAAAGCAGGCCTTAACTCAAAATAAGCTACACAAATTGAGCTACATCAATTGCATAGCTTATTTCGAAATAGCTTATTTCAAAATTGGGAGCATCTACACAGCACTTATTTTGAAACAGAGCACTCTTCCTCCGACTTCCCTTACTCCTCATGCAATGAAGGTTTCAGGAGTCAGAGTAAGAAGTCCTCCAGCTTAACAGTATTTCGACATTATTTCAAAATAACTGCTTGCTGTGTAGACGCGGACTAAGTTATTTCGAAATAACGCTAGTTATTTTGAAATTATGTTGCTGTGTAGATGTACCCTAATTGAAAAAGCCATCACAGTTATAAAGAATACTATTTGTAATAAGTATTTTGAGCAATTGCGTGAGGAGTCTGGAAGCTGAAGAGAGAAGTCAGTTACAGAGTGACATGGGTAAAGCATAAGGAAATAAGTACGGTTATACTTATTCAGATCAAAGGTCCAGCTAGCCCAGAATGCTGTCTTCTGACAGAGGCCAATGCCAGATGCCCCAGGGGGAATGAACAGAACAGGCAATCATCAGGTGACCCTGTTTGCCAGAACCCTGTTATCCATGTCCAGGTTCTGGCAAACAGAGGCTAGGGACACCATCGCTACCCATCCTGGCTAGTAGCCATTGATGGACCTCACCTCCATGAATTTATCTAGTTCTTTTTTGAACCCTGTTAAAGTCCTAGCCTTCACTGCGTCCTTTAGCAAGGATAGCCGTACTTTGAATGGACATGGAAGGTGGAGACATACAGAATGCTGAGGATGTCCCATGGTACACAGTGCTCCAGAAGAATCCCTGATTTCCCAGTTCATGCTGGAGCAGCTTCATCATAGGGCTCAGTAATGAGAATGCTGTTGGTTGTGAGGAGCTTGTTAGGTCCAGTAACCCAGAAGATACATTTTTGGGAAAGTAGGCCTATCTGTGTCAGTATCCCAAAGGTGTGGAAAGGGGCCAGCTGACTATCTCCCCAAAGAAATAGAAGCTGGCCCAGGCTTTTCACATTATTTCTATGAAGATCACTACAGAGTCTCCTCTTGATCTGAATGAAAAGTATTGGAGGAGCTGGACTCTTACTGAAGAAAAAGGGGTTGAGGCAAGTTTCCCTATTTTTACATAGCTTTGTTGTGTATTTTGATACAAGTTGTTCCAGCACAAAAAGCCCCAACCAGTATAAGTGCAAGGTGATGGTAAGACTAGCCCAATACTATGTGCCCAGAAACCAGTGGGTTCTCCACAGCCCACTGGTATCCAACAGTACAATATGATAGACATGAAGTGCAAGTTTTCATCTATAAATCAAAATTCAATAGCTAGCCTATAGTTTGCTAAAATTCTAGACTAGGTAATTAATGAATCTGAGCCACATTTATTCTGGGACAATGCGACATGCCTCTGAGTAAATTCTGCCTAAAAATTCTGCCCCTTACTTTGTAATGTCTCTGAATGTTTTATAAAGGAATCTGTTGTCATTTTACACATCCAGCTGCTTCATGTTCCCACTCAAGGGCAAAATTTTGCTTTTGGAACCGTGCTGTGGATTTCAATTTCTCAGCACCTTTCAAGCCAGTTGTTTATCAGAACTCAGCACAGAAATCTTCAGATTAGGAACCTAAACAAGTAGCTGAATTTCCAAATTAATTCAGCCTCCAGCAGCCTCCTCTGAGGACTCTGGGAAGATGCCAGGTGCTGAGGTGCTAAGCACTTTTGAAAGTCTAGCCTTAGATTTCCCTATCACTTATATTTAGCTTGTATGAAGTCTGCTTCCTCTCACTTTACAGTTAGATGATCCCTTTGTTAATATGTTCAGTCTTTTCTAGGAAGCACGAATGTTTAAAGGTACTTCTTGAAGGAAAGGCAAGATTTCAAGATGTGTGTGGTCTGGTTCTGACTACTCCAAAATGTTCTGAAAAGATGGTCACTAGGGTGTATAAAGACATTTTTGGCCGCAGGAAAGGATTAGGGGTGTGATCCTGTAGAGGTGTTAGAGGGCCATTTGCTTAATGAACGTAGGCAGTTATGCTCTCACTTAAAATTGTGTAGCCAATGCAAAATTGGGCTCCAAGGCCAGGAGAACTTTCATTGTTCTGAGAGTTTGGGGTGAGAAGCCAGAGCTGGGAAGAATGTCTTCGCAGTTTTTCACAGACAAACTGGAAACATTTGGGAAACTGTATGGAAACTGATGAGGCAATTTCTGGAGTTGTGTTTTTAAAAAATTACAAATGGCATCTCAGGACAACTCAAAAGTTACCTACTAACCCAGCAGTAGTAAAAACATTGTTTTGTTTTTGGTTGTGGCACAGAGTGTGTGCAGAAGATGTGAGGACTCAGATACTGAGTTTAGAAGCCTACTGGTAGTTGAAAAGTCAATGCAAGACGAGCAAAGTGCAGTAACAACTGTGCACAGAGACTCCACTGTACCACTGAAAATCAGCCACATCTTCAGTGGATAGCCCAATGCACAACATTGAGGAGGAGACATTTTGGCCACAGATCAAAATGCTACTCTTAAAGATGGGCAATGGTGTGGGCCTTCTCTAAAATAGCTGTATGGAGCAGGTGGATTTAAATTTTTAAGGTCTCATCTGAAATACCTGCAGTCGGTAAACTGCATATAATGTATAGTCTCCACATATCCTCCATGCAAAAGGACATAGCTACAGCTGAGGATCCATCCTCCAGCCCATCGATGCAGAGTGACATGAATAATTGTTAATATAATTTCACCTTATCTGTTTCTAAATTGTCTGCCTACAAACTGATTTTTCTTAAATATATTTGTTATTCAAAGTTATTTGAAATAGTTTCTACCAATGGTTACTGATCTGTAACTCATTTATGAGCAGTTGGTTCTGAGCAATTGATCTTCAAAAATGTAAGCTGGTTTTGATGGAACACATGATCAATATCTGTTGCCTGACTTGATGGGGGTAACTCTTACGATCATATTTCTAACAGAAATATTCTTGATTATGAATTGGAAACTCACTTTCTATGAATTTGCTGCCTCGCTTACAACTCTGTTTCAGCAAATATTCCTGCCAGCAAACTCATTTGCTAGAATAGTCATGGGCAGTGAAGACATAACATAGTTGAAGTGAATTCATTTACACATTTGGAAGAATAGTCTTAGGAAATATTTTGTCCAGCTGTGCTTAGGAGGAGGAGGATCTGAGTCAACGCTTCTAGGTTTAGAACTAGTGGCTCTGGAGAGTCAGAGGTATTTTAATTCTTAGAACACTGAAAACATATAACTTATTTTCTCCCTGACTACTTACAATTTTTGGATTTGAGAGAATTTTTCAAATTGACTTCTCCTTATTTTTTTCTGTTTCCATCAGGATTTGCTGTCCCTGTGGCCATTGTGATCACATGTTGCGGGATCCTTTAAATGGAAGTATATAGTCTGAATTAACTTTAGATATTAGCTAGTGGTGGGGCATTCTACAGGATCTGCAGCTCATCCAAACACTGGGAAGTTCATCTCTGCAGTGACCTATTTAGGGAATGTTTCCTAATCTCATATGAGCAGGTTACAATTCCAAGTAGATTAAACTCCCAATATAATAATGCAGCAGCACATGCCAGTGCACTATGCAGTCCTTCATCTCTACTGGAAGAAGGAATAAATCCTAAGTGTGCTACAAACACTGGGCTCTCTGGCAACCAAGCAAAGCCTGCAACATCATGCCTTGCTCTGGGGCAGGTGGTGTTAGGATAAAAAAAGAAGGAAAAATTTACTGTAATTCCTTTATATGGCTCAGTTACTATTTTTGTAGCTTAAGAGTAAACACTATCAGATAGTTAGAAATGGCTGTTGTAATTTCCTGTAAAGTGTGTTTTGAAACCATGTGCCATCATAATATGTTTTTAAATGTTTCTCAGCATGGTCCACATCTTAACTGAGAGGCATGCTCCAGTTCTGAATAGTGTGAATCACTTCCCCTATACTTTGCTTTTGTGTAACAGCCTTGCAATTGACTATGTGGAAAATATTAGGAGAGGATTTATGTACTTCCAGCTATCTGGGGAAATTTTTACCTGTATGCATATGGTTACAACCTTTACATTACAGCACTGTAATTATTTACAAACTAGTGGCCCAGCTCACCTGGGGATTACAGCTCTGAGGTCCAAGGCTGGCAAAGGTGCCTGTCAGATGATCCTTCTCTGGTTGAACTAGCAGTAATGTGGATGGACTCTGGAAGGAGTCAAATCAAGCACAGGCAGGTTGGGAGAACTGTTGGGGATGCACAGAGTAAAACAGGAGGGACAAGAGCTCCTCCCACTCAATACAAAATATATAATATAATATTTATAAAACATAAACTTGTTTATTGCTTACACATATCTTATGTTGGATACAATATAACTCAGTTACTGTTTGAATTCCAATAAAAGTTTAGCAGCCCCCAGGTCCCCTGATGCTATGCGCTATACAAACATATAGCAAAATACAGGACTATGTAGCACTTTAAAAACTAGATGGTTTATTAGATGATGAGCTTTCGTGGGCCAGACCCACTTCCTCAGATCAAATAGTGGAAGAAAATAGTCACAACCATATATACCAAAGGATACAATTAAAAAAAATGAACGCATATGAAAAGGACAAATCACATTTCAGAACAGGAGGGAGATGCAGGGGGAGAGGGGGAAGGAAGGTAAGTGTCTGTGAATTAATTATATTAGAGGTGGGGAGAGTTAGATGTCTGTGAGCTAATGGTATTAGAGGTGATAATTGGGGAAGCTATCTTGGTAATGGGTAAGATAGTTTGAGCCTTTGTTCATTCCTTCCCGGAGAGTGTCGAATTTTAACATGAATGACAGTTATTTAACATGAATGACCTGAAAGTAGGAATAAGAGATCCTCTGGAAAAGGGCTTTATTCCGGAGGATCGCGGCAGTCTAGACGCTTTTTTCCGGCTTTTCCCCAAGCCGGAAAAAAAGCGGCGGACATGTTTATTTAAATCCCGCGGGGGATATTTAAATCCCCCGCGGATTTCCCTATTCTGACTTACCTGCTTTGCATGACTTTTCCGGAGAAGGGGCCAGTCTAGACGTAGCCCTAGTGTTCTGTGATTCTAGCACTGGAACCAAGTCATCCATTTCATTTGTGAGCTCTTCAGTTGCCCATTTTCAAATTGTTCCTTTGCATAAGTTTGCCCAACCCCTGTACTTTTGTTCCGTTTTTTCTTTCTTTGATGCATTCTTTGATGCTTTTGCTCACTTTTTTATCATTCCCCAGAGTCTGTGTTTGCTGAAGACAACAAATGATGGAATGGTTTCCTCCACAAGCAGTGCCAATGTCATTTTGACTAGCCTACATAGAACAATGGTGTGTCATCCACAAAGGTTGATTTTGGCACCTTCTCGATAGTCATGCTCTTCCCTGCCCATATGAAGGATATCATTTTCTCCACTGCATTCCAGCAGATGTAATAATTCTCTGTAATAGTTCAGTTATGGTTAGCAAAGGATAAATCTTTAAACATTTGGTTGAGAAATCTGGGTTAAGAAGGTATGGAAGTGTATTATTAAATCCAAATGGCTCTACAACCATTGCTTGCCTGGCTCACTCTTTAGCAAAATTAACAATGTCCTGGAGTATGATACACTGTAACAATATAACAGCTGTTCCCCAAAACTCTCCTAAATAAAGTGATGGATTTTTTACTGGGACTTTTAGCCTGAAGCTAAAAGGGAGATGGATTTTGTTTTCTTCTATTTAATTTTCTTACATTTGAAAAAAGCCTATTCTCCTTTATTTTCCATCACTTGGATTTCATTTCCCATATCTTCTATAGAATTGTTGCTTCAGATTCTGAGGCTACTTCCAAATTTGATATTGATCTTGTAAACCAGTTCAGAATAAGAAGCTAGAACATATTGGAAAGGAAAGCCTTTAAATAGGAGCCTCTCACCTTGGTAACATCAATATCTTCATATAATCAATTTCTTCTCCTAACAGAAATAACTCCATATAGTTTTGAATACTGGCTAGCCACTCAGGCTAAAAGAAGTGGAAGGATATTAAATCCTATTAAAAGGATATTAAAAGGCTGGATCTAGGCTCTGGAACTCAGTCCCACAAGAGATAAGAATGGTTACAGGCTTCATGCAGCTTTCCCACAATTAGTTTTCACACAGAGACAAAAGGAAAAATAAAATTTACTGCATAAATTACTCACATTACAGGCTGGTCAAGGAACAGAATGAGAGACTACAATGGTTTTTTTTTCTTCCCTATTTTTAAGCATATAGAAAGCGCTCAGATGCTCTAATGGTCAGCACCTTATAGTTACTTTGTACCCCAATTGAGATTTTACAGATGCACAGAGAGGCAGTGACTTGCTCAAAATCAGCACGATTTTGTGACAGAGCTGAGAGAATTCTTGTTCTATTGTTTTCTAAACAATGCATTGCATAATGCCTTCTGGTTTCCCTTTTAGGAACAATCTTCTTGATCTAGTAAGTGTTGTGAGCCTAGTTTTCAGAGGTTTTGAGCACTCACAGTTCTCATTGTCTCTAACTGCAGATGTTCAGCATCCATGAAAAGGGGTACTGTGGGGTTTTATAAGAATATAAGAGCAGCCATCTTGTGTCAGACCAAAGCTCCAACTAGCATAGTAACCTGTCTTCCAACAGTGGCCAGTGCCAGGTGTCCTACAGAACATGTAATTATCAAGTGATGCATCCCCTACTGCTCATTCCCAGCTTCTGGCCATGAGAAATGGTACTCAGAAGTCTTATTGGTGGCATCACAGATGGTTAATAATGCCAAGTAGCAAGTAAGCAAGCAGATTGTACATGTAAAATAAGTTAGTTTTGCTCTTAGATATTGGTCCTCCAATGCAGCCTTGGTTTTGTTCCTGTTGTACATTTGACCCTCTTTTATTTGCACATCCCATCCCTTGAGGCAGTGTTGACTAGTATTGAGTCCCTTTGACTTTGACTCTGACTCTCCTTGGACTGATTTCAGCATCTAGTGTTTTTATTATTTCCAGCTGTCTTCATTTTTTCTTACTTTTAAATTCTATACTAACTTTAATTAACATCGTCTCTTAAGACATGGGAACCTTTTCTTATTTTCTCAAACACCAGAGAATTTACTGCCAAGATCTTATCAAAAGTGGGCTCAGAGTTGGGCTTTGCAAACTTGGGAGTTTCTTTAGGTAATGATGTCTGACTTAAAAACATTGACCAGATTTTTTCATTGTCAAAAGAAGTGTGATCAGTACCTTGTATGGAATGTCATTCAGTGTACGTCATACTTCAAATACACTATTTCAATCAATGTTTTGTATTAGATTAATTGAAGGGATCGGTATAGCCACTAAATCTTTTGATTTTTGCCCTTATCTCACATTTTGGCTGGCTTAACGTTTTCTGTTTATCTCTGAGCTGAGCCTCAGGCTCTATTATTAAACAGCAACTCAGTCAGTTCAAAGTCTTTTCATGTGTTCAATATGGACACAGTAACATTTTTGCCTTTGCATATTTGGGGAAGAGAAGATGAAAACTCAGGACTCTATAGACTTGTGACACTGGCAATAATGATCTTCAAGCCCCAGGTGGCAAAAACCATGCTGCTGACTTTCTGTTTCATAAGGGGCATTCTATTAGGTTACATGCACATTGATTTTTAGCATTTCACCTTGGAGATAAAAAGTTTATACAGTGCTGGTGAAATTCTTCTTATACAGTAGAGTCCCAGAAGATGGGTTATGCCCCAGTGAAGAGACTTACATAGCACATAGTCCATTTGATATTTCATACTGGACTATGTTCCTGGTGGGAAATATCAGTGGAAAAATGTTTGGTTCTGCGTCAGTATAATGAATGGGATCTATAAATGGATTAATCATTTCCAGTGAAATACTGAATTCTGACAAACCTTTGCCCAGATCTCCAACTCCATGCAAGCACAAGCTTTTGGAAAGTTTGAAAGAATTTGGTTAACTTTTTTTAATCCTGTCTTGCCAACCTCTATCTTGTGGTTTTGATGGGGCCCAGAAGCAGCAGGACCAAACCACCAGATGTGACTGAATAATTTACAGTGTTTATTTCTAAATATTTTTGTGAATAATAGAGTTGGATGGGGTGTCTGACTGTCCCTAGACTGGAACACGACTCCAGTTGCCCTCATAGGATCTGATCCTGTAAATACACATAAGTAACTTTACTTATGTCAATACACATAAGTCAATTTAAATGCTTAAATTTGGCACTTTACGAATGGGCCTTAACAAAGATGCTAATTACTTTAACCATTACAAAGATAGCTTCCCACTTACCACCTCTGATTAGCCATTCATTGACTCAAATAGCTATTCCCTCCTTCCCTCCCCCTCACCCCACCTTCTGTACTAAATCTGATTTGTGAGTTTAATAATGTGTTCACTTTTTTCATTGTATTCCTTTGGTATATATGGTCATGCCAATTCTCTTCCAGAATATAATCTTAGGAAGTGGGACTAGCCCACGAAAGCTCATCACCTATTAAACCATCTTTTTAGTCTTTAAAGTGCTACATAGTTTTTATTCCTTTTGTTTTACTCCCATCAGTAGTTCAACTGACTTCAATAGGGTCATACCTAACTAAAGTTTCTTAAATAAACACTTCCATGACTGGGACATTTCTAATACATATGATTGTACCATGCATATCTATGTACTTCCCAAGATTTCTGTGGGAGTCAGGTGCTTAAAGGCAATATGCCAAATTCCCCCATTGGTATAATGACACTTAAGCCAAGCAATAGGGATCATTTTGATTCACTATTTCTCTCATATTGAATATCCAGAATGAGGGCTCTATTTTCCTTTTGATGCATATGGAATTAATTTTAGGCTGTTTCCTCTATCTATGCATGTCATTATTTCATATGAATCAATTGTGGAGAGTCTCAAGCCTCTATTCAGCAAAGCACTTGAGCACATGTTTAAGCTTCATAGGCAGTTAAATCAATGGTAGAGACTCAGGACCTTAATCTGCAGGGCTTTTTATTGTAAGTACCAGAATTTATGTACATGAATATTACCACGTTGTTTTCAAGATTATTAAATGTGTCATACTGTTATTGACTCCAGTCATTCTTTATGGAAAACAAATACACAGCAAGTATTTGTCAATCTCAGCAAGGAACTATCGTGGCAGCAAACTTAATCTGGTGTTAATTAGGCTTGTGGAAAACTAAATCAAGCATCAAAAACCACAGATTATTTTAGGCTTCCTCTAGCATAAACAGAAAGGCTTGAGGATCCATAACATATTATTTTTGTTGACAGTTTTCCACTTTTCCTGCAATATATTTTATGTATTTGATAGGCTGTTCCTTGATTGCCTCTTGCTCTCTCTTCTTTTGGCCTTGGCACGGCAGTTTGCTAATCCTTCCTATTTCTGTGTATTTAAGCAGGATTACAAACTTCAAATATATTGTAAAAGGAACCTATATACAATCTTTCAAAACCACTTAAGTGGGCCAATGACAGAAGTACCAGTCTTGCAAGTAAATACAGAACATTTCGGAAATCATCCTGAGTGTTTATTTATAAGCCATTTTTCATTACTAAGCAGGAATGAATGAAAGTACTGGAAAATGTAAAATGACAGAAGATTTTGCATTAAATTATAGCTCACAGATCTAGGGAGTGATCACTGTGCTTTCAAGTCCATATCATTTCTTTGTGTGATTGTGACTTGCAGGTTTATTGACACACTAATCAAAAAATAAACTGCAAACTCTTTTTCAAGTAACAGAGATGCCTGTTAAAAAGAGGCCATTGAGTAAAGCAGAGCAGTAACATAAAACTACAGCTAGAGATTAACAGGTAAACAGGAAAGGTAGATAAGAGAGGGATAGTGTAGTAAACTGATCCAGCAGCTAGATGAGCAGTAAGATAGAACTCTATGCTGTCTGTAGATAGATCTGTGCTATGTTGAGAGAAGAATACGAAGAAAATGCAAAGGCAGATTTGCAAAATTAGAGAGACTGGAGCTATAAAGTTCACATCAGCAATTCCTCAGCAGTTGGAGATGTCTGGCTCTGAATGTCGGTTCTGCTTGCTGCAGTCTGGACATGAAGCTGAACTTCCCCCAAGTTTAAAGGCATAGGCGGTGGATGAAGGCTCAGATGGTGAAGGTTGGGGAAGCCCAGTGCTTCCTGGCCACCTGGAGGGCCAGGGCTCCCGCCCTATGGCCCCAGATGGCTGTACATTACCCACAGCCCATGTTTAAAGGGTTTTAGTTCAGGCCTATCTTAGATACACAGGAGATGTTTCCTGTGGATGACAAATAAGATATGCTTTCTCAGAGTGAAAAATACTCTACTTACATCTAGATCAGTACTTATCAGACCCATTGTAGTAATAGATACTCTACTGATATCCAAAATACTGAATCTGTATAGATGCATTATTCTCTCTCTCAAGGCATACTGCCCATAGCCATGAATGATCAGTTTCTATTGCCTAGCCTCAGTAGAAGTGTAGAATATTCTGTGAATAGAATACAATTCACATTTTGATTACCAGAAGAGCCAAAAGCTTGATCCTGCCAAAAGTCATTGTAAGTTTTGTCATCGATTTCAGTGAGAACAGAAGAAAGTCCACTGTCACATCTGTTAAACTGTTATTTTACACTAAAAGTAAACTACATTGTAATATAATACTAGGGGGCTGCGCCCCCTGCTTGCTACACTCACCAAACCCCCCTCTCTCTGAGGACAGGGTGTTTGGCTGGGGGGAGGGGGCGGGAGCAAGCTGGGGGTAGGTGTCTCACCAGCGTAGATGAAGCAGGAGTGGGCTGGGGAGAGGTGTCTTATCAGGGGGCAGGAGCAGTCTGGAGGTGCAGGATCTCAGTGGAGTGGCTGTGTGAGGGGACTGGGGGCACAGAGTCTCAGCTTGGAGGGCTATGAATGAGCAGGCTGGAGGTGTGGGGTCTCAGCCAAGGGAATGTATGAGGCAGGGCTGGCCTTACCATGAGGTGAACTGAGACGGCCGCCTCAGGTGCCAGACTGTGTGTGGGGGGGTGCCACTAGGACCCAGAGTGTAGAAAATGTTGTCTGCTGGTGGTGCATGTGTATTCTCTCTGCTCTAGACAGGGGGCATCATTTGAGCTCCCTACCTCAGGTGCCAAAATGTTGTGGGCCGGCCCTGGAGTGAGGGGGCTAGGAGTGTGGGAAAGGTGGAGGCCGTGTGGCTCTCATGCTTCTGGAGCACTAGGAAGCGGGGAGGCTGTGTGGCTTCTGCCTTCTGGAGCACCACCGGGAGGGGACATGTATCTCCCATCCCCGCCACAGATAACCAAGGAGAGGGAACCGGGAGGCTGCGTGACTCCCACCTCGCTGAAGAAACAGGGAGAGAGAAGGAAGGAGGAGGAGGCTGGCAGCTGAGAGAGGAGGGCTGCAGAGTGACATGATGACAATTCTCTGTTGTCCCAAAGGAAATTTTTGGATATGTATAGAGACACAAAACCAGACAGATATAGCCTGACCTGAAGCTTTGTATAACCTTTAAGCCTGGAAGAGGAGATTTTTTTATAGTAGATTTAGGGCCCTATAAAAAATTTGGTTTATCATAGAATCACCGAACACTAGAACTGGAAGAGGCCTCGAGTGGTTATCAAGTCCAGTCCCCTGCCCTCATGGCAGGACCAAACACAGTCTATATAGGGTACATCTACACTGCATGCTTATTTCAGAATAAGCTATTATGGAAGATATCTTCAGGTGCGTCTATACAGCAGGGCTTAACTCAAAATAAGCTACACAACTTGAACTACATCAATTGTGTAGCTTATTTCAAAATAGCTTAGTTCTAAATTGGGAGCATCTACACAGCACTTATTTTGAAACAGAGCACTCTTCCTCTGACTTCCCTTACTCCTCATATAATGAGAGTTATAGAAGTCGGAGTAAGAAATTCTCCTGCTTGACAGTATTTTGACACTATTTTGAAATAACTGCCTGCTGTGTAAACACGGACTAAATTATTTCAAAATAATGTTGCTGTGTAGATGTACCCTTCCAGAATAGCATATTTTGAAATAGCACGTCTATACACTAAAAGCATATGAAAATAGCATTTTTGCTGTTCTCCTTCTACCATTCCTTAGAATCACAAACTCTATGATTGCATGATCACTTTCACCCAAGTTGCCTTCCACTTTCAAATCCACTTTCAAATTGGAACTGTACACATAGCCTTAGCTATAATATCACAAAGGTTTGGTAAAAGAAAATGTCAGATATCATTCTTTAACTATTTTAGATTTATTTCAGACTTAATTTTAGTGCTTTAGTATAACTTTAAAAAACCCTAACAATCTTTAATTACTCACAGCTTCAAATGCATTTCATATCAACGTCATTCCCCATTTATTTCTTCTCCTCACAGTAAATTGATACAGTCAAGACGTAGTCAATTGACCAGGTTCCATTTTGAGGGCTATTAAGAATTTAGAGGGAATTGTATTAGTTTCATACGTACAGTCCAATTTCTGCAGCAAAAGGGAGAAGATGCAATGCAAAAATGGCCTGTGAAAAACTATGTATTTAATCATATGTGCTATATTATACCTAAGTCACAGTATTTAAAAATTGACTAACTAAGGCTACATCTAGACTGCAAGCTTCTTCCAAAAGAGAGCGTCCAGACAGCAAAAGCGTAATGAAAAAGTAATGTGCTTTTTCAAAAGATAGCATACACATTGATTGGAAGTTATCTCGCATTTAAGGCCACTCAGAACCAGTTCAAGCAGGGCATTAGGTCAGCAGTTGCTTCTGGGTGCTGTTGCCTAAGTCTTGCTAAGACACGTGTTTAAAGGGACCCAGGGTATGTCTACACTACCCCGCTAATTCGAATTAGCGGGGTAATGTAGGCATACCGCAATTGCAAATGAAGCCCGGGATTTGAATTTCCCGGGCTTCATTTGCATAAGCGGGGCGCCGCCATTTTTAAATCCCCGCTCGTTCGAACCCCGTGCCGCGCGGCTACACGCGGCACGAACTAGGTAGTTCGAACTAGGCTTCCTAGTTCGAACTACCGTTACTCCTCGTGGAATGAGGAGTAACGGTAGTTCGTGCCACGTGTAGCTGCGCGGCACGGGGTTCGAACGAGCGGGGATTTAAAAATGGTGGCGCCCCGCTTATGCAAATGAAGCCCGGGAAATTCAAATCCCAGGCTTCATTTGCAATTGCAGTATGCCTACATTACCCCGCTAGTTCGAATTAGCGGGGTAGTGTAGACATACCCCCACCATGGACAGCCATTTCTCTGCTTCTGATGCATGCTTTCCTACCTCCCCGAGGGACAGCAAAGCTTTAGCAGTGCGTGCTCTGGTTCAGGACATCACAGCATACCCCTTGCCATGGTTCCAGAGTTGCCTCTGGGCATGCGATGGCCCACACTAACATATGGCAGCTTCTGCAGCACTTTGTGCAGACTATTTTCATGGTCCTGCACGTGCTCATGTCTAAGCTCATCAGTGAGACCCTCTGCCTGGATATGGGAGCCAAGGCACTTGCAATCGCACACCATGGTAAAGAGATGCCTTTGGAGTCTGGACACCAGTTCCGACTGGTGGGACCAGTTGGTTATGGAGCAGTGGAACGACCAGCAGTGGCTCCAAAACTTCCAAATATGGAAGGCCACCTTAATGGAGCTGCATGTCTGGCCCACCCTGCCCTCTGATGACGGGACACCCAGATACAATCTGCCATCCCCCTGGAGTAGCGGGTCGCTATCATTGTCTTGAAGCTCTCCACCCCAGACAGCTACTGGTCTGTGGGCAACCAGTTCGGTGTGAGAAAGTCCACCATTGGGGCCCTCCTCATGGAGGTAAGGCACTCTCAGGCTGTAGTCCCTGCAGGGGGGGAAGTCCTGGAAAGGGGGACCCTAGGGAAAGGGGGTGCTGGGGTGGGGTACAGGTGGGGGGAAGCCCCATCCCCGGGAGTTGTGCCGTCCCACACTCATACAGTCCTGCTGGGGGGGGGGCAGCCTCATAGGCAGTGGCTCCTGGAGTATTTGAGGGGGACAACCCAAGGGGGGCAGGCACCTCCCAAGCACTCAGGAACCCTCTCTGATTCTCTGTTTTGTGTGTTTCTTTGTCTCCTTCTGCAGGTGGTGAAGGCCATCAACTCTGTCCTGCTGTGCAGGGTCATCAGCCTGGGAGACCTGGGCCCCATCATCACCGCATTTGCCGGCCTGGGTTCCCCCAACTGCAGGGGAGCCATTGATGGAATCCACATCCCAATCCGTGCACCACATCATTGAGCCGCCCAATACATCAACTGAAAGGTCTACTTCTCAATGGTGCTGCAGGCCCTGGTTGACCACCACGGACAGTTCACGGACATTTTCATCATGTGGTCAGCCAGGGCGCACGACGCCCGCATTTTCCAAAACTCCAGCCTCTACCACAAACTGGAAGCTGACACATTCTTCCCCCAGCATGACATTTGCACTGGGGATGTGCAGATGCCACTGTGCATCATGGGAGATGCAGTCTACCCCCTCATGCTGCGGCTCATGAAGCCCTACATCAGCCATCTGGACCCCAGCAGGGACCAATTCAATGCCTACCTCAGCCAGGCCCGAATGCAGGTGGAATGCACCTTCAGGCGCAGTTCAAGTGCCTCCTGACCCACCTCAATGTGCGGGAGCACAACATCGTGGAGAGGAAGGAGGAGGCTTTCCTATCAGGGTGGAGGGCAGAAGCCGGCTGGGAAGAAAGGGCCTTCCAAAAGCCGCGCACAGCTGCAATCCGCCAGGCCCATCAGGTTGGGGTATGCATCTGTAAGGCCCCGAGGGAGAGTTTCTCTCAAGGACCCCAGTAACTCTCCCCAGGGCCTCCCCACTAGGGGCCTGTGCCTTGCCCCTCTCTGCCTTCCCCACAACAACCCCTCCCTTTCCCCCTTTCCTGTACAGTCAATAAAGACATCAGTTTTGAATTGAAAAACAAAACCTTTGTATTTTTTTTCATAATAAAATAACTGGGGAGGGTGGAGGTAAGAGTGGAGGGTGTCCAGGCCGAGCAGGCCAAGTGACTATTGCATCCCATCCCCTTTGCACCCGCCTCCCTCAGCCTGATGGTGTGACAAACTGAGAGCACTCACCTGATGATCCCTCCCCACCCTTAGAGGATGCCTGGGAGATCTCCAGGCCCTGGGGTACTGGCTCAAGGGTGAAGGTGACCATGCTGGCTGTCTCC
The DNA here is from genome assembly GCF_049634645.1 of Pelodiscus sinensis. Taxonomy (NCBI): domain Eukaryota; kingdom Metazoa; phylum Chordata; order Testudines; family Trionychidae; genus Pelodiscus; species Pelodiscus sinensis. Next base: position 18,104,523 of record NC_134723.1, read on the forward strand.
TCTTCCTCCTGCAACTCCTCCTCCTCTTTCTCCTCCTCTTCCCAGGGAGCTCTGGGAGGGCAACAATGGACATCTCTAGCCCCGAGTCTACCACCACAGGTAGGGAAGGGGCTTCACCATCCCCCAGGATTTGGTGGAGCTCCTGGTAGTAGAGGCAGGAGTGAGGTCCTGCCCCAGGCCCTGGTGTAGCCCTGTCAGAGCTCTTTTACTTTGCTCTGTAGCTGTTCTAATGTCCGGCAGGGGGTGGCTCTTTATGGACAGGGCCTTGGCCATCTGGCTGTAGCTATGTGCATTGCTCCTCCAGAAGTGGAGATCCTACAGGGTCTCCTCCTTACCCCACAGCTCCAGGAGAGACAGGATCTCCACTGGACCACGACGGCACACACCATTTGCTGCCCCTGGCTGGGTCTTAGGAGCCCTGGTAGTGCTCTTTATGAGGGCCAGGGAAACTTCAGGGGGGCTTGTGGCTGAGCCATGGGTCCGAATGTGGGTGGCAGGGAGAACCGCACAGTCAGGTGCAGCTGGGCTAGCTTCCTGCCACTGTGTGCCTTCAGCTTTAAGAGCTGGCAGGAAACAGGAACTATAGAGTTCTGATTAGTTTGGATGGAGTGGCCAGCAGGGCATTTGTATTATTTCCTCGAGGCCTCTTTAAAAAAAAACCTCCCTCTTCCGTGTCCACACACACCTTTTTCCAAAAAAGCTTTTTTGGAAAAAGATTTCTTCCTTGTAGAAAGAGGTTTACTACCGTTGGAAAAACCTTTCCGTTCTTTCAACTTTTTGAACATGATAGCAGTGTGGACACAAGTATTGTTTTTCCGGAAAATAACTGTTTTTCCAGAAGAATGCTGCATGGTAGACACACCCCAAGTCATAGTATTTAGAAATTGAATTAGTGTCTAACCAGTGCTCACAACAACTGGGAAGGAGAGGGGAAGGGCAGCTGCCTTAACACCCAATAATTTAAAAGAGCCCAGGCCCTGTATATCATTGATAGAATGCTGGGTGGCATGGGAAGGGCAGTGTGGAAGGGAAGAGGATGTGAAAGGCCCCTCTGGACAGTGGCAGGGCACAGGCAGCCAAGTCTGACACAGTGAACCTCCATCTATCAGGATTAGCTCCCTGTGGGTACGTCTACACTACAATGTTAATTCGAACTAAGGTAATTCGAACTAACGGATCCAGACTAAAAAACTAGTTTGAATTAGTGTTTTGCTAATTCGAACTAGCATGTCCACATTAAGTGGACCCTGAACCAGGCTTAAGGATGGCCGGAAGCAGTGCCGGCAGGGCACCAGAGGAGAACTTAGAGCGTGGAGCTGCTGTCTCAGGCGAGCCGAGGGCTGTGCTTAAAGGGTCCCAACCCGCACCCCGGACAGACAGTTCTTAGGGGTGCCCCGCTTGCAAAGCAGTCCTGGCTTGTAGTGCCCGGAGTACCCACATTGGGCACATCACAGCACTCGGCCATCAGACCGGCTGCTCTTGCCGCAGGCTGCCATCTGGGGAGAGGGAGCAATTGGGGGGCTGCAGGAGAGCTTCCACCCCCAGAAGCCTGCAGAGCCAGCCCAGTCCTCCCCATCGGGGGCGCGTACCCCATTCCTCCCTCACCTCCTTCCACTTACCCTTCCCTAGCCCCTCTTCTTGATGTACAAAATAAATGACAATTGTGTTCAAAAATGGAATCTGTCTTTATTGAACAAAACTGGGGAGACTGGGAAAAGGAAGGAGAGGGGAAAGTGGGAGAGGGGAAGAGACAGGGTGGGAGAGGGGAGGGCAACTAAAATGATCAGGGGTTGGGAACAGGTCCCATATGAAGAGAGGCTAAAGAGACTGGGACTTTTCAGCTTAGAAAAGAGGAGACGGAGGGGGGACAGGATAGAGGTCTCTAAAAGCATGAGTGGGGTGGAGAGGGTGCATACAGAAAAGTTCTTCATTAGTTCCCATAAAGAAGGACTAGAGGACACCAAAGGAAAGGAATGGGTAGCAGGCTTCAAACTAGTAACAGAAAGTTGTTCTTCACAAAGCAAAGAGTCAACCTGTGGAAGTCCTTGCTGCAGGAGGCTGTGAAGGCTACAACTAGAACAGAGTTTAAAGGGAAGTGAGATCAAGTCATGGAGGTTGGGTCCATGGAGTGGTATTAGCCAGGGGGTACGAGTGGTGTCCCTGCCCGAGGTTTGTGGAAGGCTGGAGAGGGATGGCACGAGACAAATGGCTTGGTCACTGTCTTTGGTCCATCCCCTCCAGGGTCCCTAGGGTTGGCCGCTGTCGGCAGACAGGCTACTGGGCTAGATGGACCTTTGGTCTGACCCAGTACGGCCATGGTAAGCTCAGGGCTCAGGGTCGGGGGTCTCAGTGGACCACCTTGATTTTCATGCACACCTGCTCCTGGGTGGCCAGGCTGGCAGCTCTCCTGCCCTAGACGGCCACTTTCCTGTGCCTAGTGCGGAGGTCGTGGACGAGGTCCACGATGTCCGCACTAGCCCAGGTGGGTGCCCACCTCTTGCGGTCCCGGGCAATCTCCCGGGAGCCGCCAGCCTAGTCCCGGGAAGAGGGGGAGGGCTGGGGGGCATCGGGTGGGTGGCTCGAGCCATGCCAGGTGCAGGGTCTGCTGGCTCGGTGCTGGCAGGCTTGCACCTGGCACGGGCACCATGGCCAGCCCGTGCCCCTTTAAAGGGTCCGGGGCTGGGAGGGGGGCAATAGAGTTTCCCTGGTGTTGGCCAGAGTGGCCACCAGGGAAAGCTGGGGAGGGCTAGCCTCCCACTAGTTCGAATTAAGGGGCTACACACCCCTTAATTCGAACTAGTAAGTTCGAACTAGGCTTGGTCCTCGTAAAATGAGGTTTACCTAGTTCGAACTAAGCGCTCCGCTAGTTCGAATTAAGTTCGAACTAGCGGAGCACAAGTGTAGCGCCTATCAAAGTTAATTCGAACTAACGTCTGTTAGTTCGAATTAACTTTGTAGTGTAGACATACCCCCTGTGACTCTCCTACTCAACCTCATTCCCAAAGGAAAAAAGACAGGAGGCCAGACTGCTGCTGCCCTGCTTTTCTCTCTCCCTTGCCACCCCCTTTGATTGGGCCATTATCCTCATGCCCTTGGCAAGAGTCTTTCCCTTTGCCACTCTGCAGCATGCGCTTGATGGGCATGTCTTGCAGTGAGGCTTTACCACGGGCAAACCTCTGGCTTTGCAGTGTCATTGTCTCTTTGCAGGTAAAAATCACCGTGCAGGGGCAGGAGTGCTGGCTGCTGGACTGGGAGGAGAAAGCCAGGCACCTGATGGCCAGGCAGGTGGCATTTCTTTCTCTCCATGCAAAAAAGTGGCACAGCAGCAGTGCTCTCATCAGGGGTGTGACAGTCAGGAATACTCAACACTATACAGTAATTCCTCACTTAACACGGTAGATATGTTTCAGAAAATGATCGTGCTAAGCAAAAACATGTTATGTGGGGTCAATTTTCCCATTGAAAGTAATGGAAAAGGTGGGGGTTGCGTTTCAAGCGCACGTGCGCTCGCGGCTCCAGCCTGCACTTGCTAGCAGCCGGCTGCTGAGCACAAGCAGCTGCCTGGGGACCAGGACATAAGGTTGGGGGAGAAAGGGGACTGGGTTACAGCAGGAAGCGGAGGTGTTTGACTCAGGGCAAGGGAAGAGAAGGAGAGGGAAAGGGGATTGGGGTGGGAGTATGCCCCTGTGATGTGTCTGCCAGGACCCATACTGTGTCTGGCAAGGGGGGTCAGCGGGGAACGGCGCAGCAAGCGGTGAACCCTCCGCCGCTTTCCAGGGAGGCGGGGGAAACCCTGCGCAGCCGCTGGCAACAGGCCGGTGGGGGAAATCCAGCCACCAGCCTGCTGCAGAGGAGAGGTGGTGAGGCATCCAGCAAAGCGGGGTCAGCAGGGAATGGTACCCCTCAGCTGCCTTGCATTGGGGCTGGGGAAGCCCCGCGCAACCACCGGCAACAGGCCGGCTGAGGAAACCATGTTATTTTGGGGAAGGTTGTGTTATTCAAAAAAGGTTTCCTAAAAAAAAATTTTGCTATCATGAAAACATGTTAAAAAGGCACGTGTTAAACGAGTAATTACTGTACTAACAAGGAAAGGAAAAAGGGAGGCAGGCTTATAGCATTGAGGTGACCGGAGACTTTATAGATGGTGCTTTTTGTTCCATTGGCTTTGCGCTTCTCCACACAGGGGAATGGAAAGGGAAATCCCTCCTCCCCTGCCGGTCTGGTGCCTGGCGAGCAGAAAGCACCATGCCCCTACAGGGCTCAAACCCATGACCCTGGTGTTATTAACACCACAGGCTCAGTGACTTAAATAACCAGCCCAGGGCAAGAAGCTTGTTTTAAGTCAGGCAAGCAGCACTTGCCCTGCTTCAAGACACAGCAGAAGCGGTTCTGCTATTTGCTAAGCATAGGCTGCGGCACTTTCAAATATCCTCAGACCACGTGTACTGGGAGTTTAAAGACATTAACACACACTGAGGAATTGGCGTCTGAGGTGAAAGCCAGGGAACGCGTCGCTCCAGGACGCTCCCTGCAGAGCAGCAACCGAAAGGGGCCAGCTGGGGGGGAACCATTTCCGGGCACCGGAGCAGAGGGCGGGGCATGGAGGAGTTAACGGGCGGGAGCAAGAAGAGTTAACGAGGTGGGGAGAAAGGAGTTAACTGGCCCGAGCAGCAGGCTGCGCAGGGAGGCGGGGGAAGAGTTAGCAGAGTCCGGGCTGCCGCAGGGCACAGCGGGAGATAGCAGCGCACAGAGGCCACTCTGCCAGCTCCGGTAGCCGCAGCATGAGTCCCCCCATGCTGCCCCCTCACAGCCATGGCCTCGGCCCCCACCCGCGCCATGGCTCCGCCCACAATCCTCCCCATGCCTTCGGACGGATTCCATTTTGATTTGGGTGGAGCCCATCCTTCCTGTACAGGCTCTCCCTTTCCCCAAAGTTCCCCCAGTTCCCAGAAAAGCTAAATCCCTCCTCTCTACACCAGCATCTCATCCACACATTGAGACTCTGAAGTGCCGCCTGCCTCCCTCCCTGGCCCAATTCATAGAACTGGAAGTGTTTCAGAGTTAGCCTGGGAAATGTCTGAGAGGAACTCTCGGGTAAGCATGGCTTTGTTTTGGAGGGGTAGGGCAGGTGGCATGTTGGGGAGAGGAAGCTATGCTGCAGGCTGGTGGGATGAGTCCATCTGATAATTTGTCTGACTGGTGGTAGTTGCAGGGACTGTATGACTGTGTTTGTCAATTGGGAGTGCTTTGTTTTGCAGGTGGGGGGCCTTCAGGGGCTGATTGGGTTGGATGCAAGGCTTGGAGACAGCAGCCTTATAACAGAGGCAGCCAAAGTGAACTGAGTGAGCAGCTGACAGGGGAGTTTGCATTTGTGTATCCCCACAGAGGCTGTCCTTTTTCTTGGTTTTTGTGTTTTCTCTCTCCTCCCCAGGCTTCAGGGGTCAATAAAAACAACATAGGAGGAGTCTCTCCGAAGGATGGTAGAATGGATAGTTAAATGTAGCGCCCCCTCTCCACCTGGTTACCTTCTTTTAAAGCCAATCTCCTTTCAGGTTCGGATGGATAGGTCTGGGTTCTTCTGGATCCCGCCACCTACTCAATTTTATTCTTTCTGATTGATGTACTTAGCGGTGCCTCCACCCCCCTCACTCCTTCCTAGCAGGGTCACCAGGGCAGCTTGGGAGGAAAATTCTAGCCCAGGATAATCCCCACGTATTTGCCAGATAGTTGGAGACTCCCAGAAAATAACACAAACACATACACTATAATAAACACAATTATATTAAACAAGAGACAATTATAACAGAACAGGGTAAAACACTATTTTTAGGGTCACCGGTGCCCAGCAACTGTGAGGTTAGTGTCCCGTTGGTACGCGTACTTTGTTGGGGCCCTTGATGACTGTTGACCACACAATCCTTCTCTGCAGTGGTTTAGCAGTGGAGCTGACTAGGTCCAGTACAGCCCAAAGGACTCACAAATGGGAGAAGGCAGTAAATCCCTCCACAGTTTAATATGCTGCAGGTAATAAAATCCCCAAACAAATTCCCTGCCTGACTAACCAAAAATTGGTGCACTCACACACTCCATGAATGAGCCTCAGGTTGAGAGATGACTCAGTCTCTGCAAAGGGCTGCTCTCTTCTCACAGGGGTCCTCTTCAAGCAGGAACCAGGCTACTTCGGTCCCAGAATTTCCCCTCACTGTGAAGGGGTGCAGGGCTCAAGATGCAGACCACACAACTGCACCAAAATTCAAAACTATAGCCTCCCAGCCCAGCCTCCAGACCCACACAGCAGGCAGCAGCCCTGAACTTGCTGCTAGAGCCCAGCTGACCATGCAGTGACTCTCTCACCCAGGGAGCTGGAGAGCCAACTCAGCCTGGCTGGGGAAGCCTCCCAGCAAACTCCACAACTGGGAATCAACAGTGGAGACATAAACCCAGCTGAGGGATCCTGCCTTCAGGTCCCTAGAGGCTAGCTCTCAGGGGGAGCCCTGCATGCAGGCCTGGGGCTTACTAGCTCCCACACACTCAGTCCTCCCCTTTTCCTGGCTGGCTCCAGACTCCCCTCAACAATGGTCTCTCCTTCCTCCTGGGAGGGGCATCTCACTCCCCATGGGTTGCCGGGCAGACTCTGGCCCTGGTAGGGAGGGGGAGCCAAGGCAAACTCAGAGTGCCTCTCCCTGAGCTGCCAGCAGACAAAGCCCCGGGAATCCAAGCAATCTCCTTGGGGGTTACATAAAGATCAGCTTCTAGGAGTTGCACAGCATGTGCTATGTTTGTCTTTCTCCCAAAAGTTTGAAGAGATTTCATCTGGGTAGAAAGCAGTATTTAATACTGCAGACATGCTGAAGAACTAGTGAGGGCAGCCCAGAACAGGGAAGAAAACTGGCAGTATGTGACCTCCACAAGACAACTCGAGTATCCACAATCTTGATAGAGGCATGTAACCATTTTCAGGCTCTCTGCACACTTAGTACTGTGGGTAATGCTTTGGCAGAGACTTCTGAGTTAAGAAATCTGGAGGAGACCCCCATTGACTTGAAGACATGGAATGCGTAGTCCTAGGGACGGGGGCATTCTATAACCACCAGTCCCAAGAGGAGGAGAGGGCTGATGGTGGTGCTCAGGGACTTCCTCTTAAGAGTCATCCCTCTGCTCTCCAGACCGTGAATCTGAAAGTGTGCTGCTTACCTGGAGCCAGAATTCAGGATGTGATAGTCTTCCAAGACTGATCAAGCCTTTGGATCACTACCCCTTCATACTTCTCCATGTGGGTGCTAACAATACGGCCAAGAATGACCTTGAGTTGGTCACTGCAGATTATGCAGTGCTGGGAAGAAGGATTGTCATGGCTCTTTCCACACTCTGGCACGATAAATGCAGAATTGGGAGCTAGCAAAAGTACCCTAAAACTTTATCTACCAGGCTTTGGTATAAAACTCCCTCCCCCACCCCCCAAAATCTTAACAACCTAGATTTTGGGAATAAAATCGCTGTCACCACCACCCAAGTATTGATACAAAAATCAGGGGAAAATCTCTTAGGAAATCTCACTCCTAAAGTACAAACCAGGACACAACCATTAACCAATACCAGATGAATAAAATGGAAAGAGAGAACTTTTATTATCACTACAATATTCCTGTTGCAAGCATAACGACTAGATGGAAAAGTAACAAAAATATTCTCATGGAGGAGAAATTTACCATGGGCCAGGAACTTAGTTACAAAGGAGAGCATACCCATTTTTAAATGCACAGACATCAGATCCCATTTCCCAAACCATAAAACAATAAAACCTAACTTTATCTAAACTTTACCCTACTTACAGAAAGTGAAGACTGGTTTCTTGGAGAGAGACATGTCGGTCTCTCTCTCTCTCAGTAGTTGGAGAGGAACTATGCAGGACAAGGGGGGAGGGGCAAAATTCCTTTGTCCCAGTTTGAAATTCCTACCTACATTTCTATTGGCTGCCTGCCACCTGGTTTAGGTAAGGGACATAGTTAATCTCTTAGTCCCCAGGATTCTGGCTAACCCTCATGATCATGACAAGGACCAAAGAGTTTGAGGTGCAGGTGGTGGTCTTGTTCATCCTCACTATTGAAGGCCCAGGAAGGCTGCTTTGAATTTTGGAAGTAAATGTGTGCTTGTGCAAGTGGTGTTGAAGAGGGCTTTGGTTTTTTGACCATAGGATGCTGTTCCAGGCACAATGATTGCTAGGAAGAGATGGGATCCACCTAATGAAGAGATCTTTGCTGGCAGGCTTGCAAACCTAGTAAAGAGGGCTTTAAGATAGGTTTTTCGGACAGTAATCTAAGCCCTGAGGTAATTGGGCAAGTGGGATGCTGGGAAGAAACATAGAGAAGGAAGGTGCAACAGAGGACTCCTGATTCCCTATAGGTAATGTAGGGCAATCAGCTAGTTATCTCAGGTGTTTGTACACCAATGCAAGAAACCTGGTAAACAAGCAGGAGGAATCACAAGTCCTGGCACGGTCAAATAACTGATTTGATTGGAGTAATGGAGAGTTGGTGGGATGACTCATGATTGGAGTGCTGTCATGGAAGGGTAAAAACTGTTCAAGAAGGACAGGCATCAGAAAAAAGGTGTAGGAGTTGGTCTGCATGTAATAGAGTGGTATGAGTGCTCAGAGCTCCAGTATATAGAGGGAGAAAAGCCCGTTGAGTCTTTGGGTTAAGTTTAGAGGTGGAGCAACAGCGGTGATGTTGTGGTCGGTGTCTGCTATAGGCTACCAGTTCAGGTGGATGAGGTAGACAAGGCTTTCTTCAGACAACTAAATCTTCTAGACCACAGGCCCTGGTTCTCATGGAGGACTTTAATCATCCTGACATCTGCTGGGAGACCATGAATTGTCTGTGTTCTGCTGTATTGGAAGATTTTGGAGAATGCTGGGGACAATTTTGTGGTACAAGTGCTGAAGGCTCCAACAACAGGCCATGTGCAGCTTGACCTGCTGCTCACAAACAGAGGAATTAGTAGGGGAAGTAGACTTGGGTGGCTTGACATGGCCCTAGCTGGGATGATTTAGTTACGGTTGGTCCTGATTTGGCAGGGGCCTGGACTCCATGACCTTCTGGGGTGTTTTTCAGCCCTATGATTCTGATTTTTCACGCAGAGGGGACACTCCAAAATTTAAGTGGGCAGGGGCTGCATTTTCCTATTGAGGAAGTGTGAGTTCTGGGACAGAGGTTGGGGGAAGAAGGGAGCTTGGGGTAGGGAATAGGGATATAGGGGAGGGTGTGGAATCTGACAGGGAGTCTGAATGAAGGGAGTTTGCAGCATGCAAAGCTTCCCCCTCACCCCAACTGGTGCATAGACAGATGAAGCAGCCACCTGCTCTAAGCTCTGGAGCTGTTCCCTGCCTGTGGGTCCAGTGTGGTGGGCCACAGATCAGATTTAAAGGCTTGGTGGACCAAGATACCCCAGGCTGTATCTTGCCCACCCCTGCTCTACTTAGTCAGAGTTTGCCTGAATCTTAATACATTTCACATCAGTGAGTCTGTATGTTGGGTCTGTGTAGGGATCAGTTATCTGACAGCTTAAAGCTACAGAAGAAATAATCCCTGGGATTTCCACCATAAATGATTTAAAACAATGCTATTCATGCTGGTTGGAGTCCAGTAAATGTGATGGTGAAATCTTCTCAAATTACGTTCTAGTCCCAGGGCTGCTTTCATCACAAGCCACGCAGCCCATGTGCACAGAGATTTTTTTTTTTTTTGTAATGTGAGTATTAACCTCCAGCTGAAACACCTTCATGTGAACAGACCCTTCATTCCCAAAGGCCACCAGCTGTATTCCAAGTCATCTTTAAAAAAAACACCTTTTAAAAAAGATCATGTGGCACCTTAGAGACTAACAATAAAAATGTAAATGGTATGAGGTTTGTGAGCACAACCCACTTCAGATAAATGGAGTTAAGGGGTTCAGAAATAAAAATAAATAGCAGAAAGAGGGGATGGGGGGAAAGTAGGGAGAAAAATCTTGTCAATGTGAATGTCCATGCTAAATGAGGCTAACTGTATTGAGCAGTTCAGCCCACTCTTAACTTTTGATGTCTTTAGCATGTTGAATGTAGTGGCCCATCTAGATCAGGTCTTTGTTTAGACCTCGATTCAAGGTGTCAAATTTGCAGATGAAGGCAATTTCTGCAGCTTTTCTTTCTAGCTGGCTTTTGAAATTGCTTTGTAATAGTATCGTCACTGTTAGCTCCATTGAGTGCCTGGGCAGGTTAAAATGTTCCCCCAACAGATTTCTCCATGTTACCCCATTGAATATCTGATTTGTCCATTAATCCTCTGTCATAAAGATTGTCCAGTTTGGCCAGTGTACATGGCAGAGGGGCATTGCTGGCATTTGATGGCACATTACATAAGTGGATATGCAGTTGTAGGAGCCTCTGTGGTGGGTTAAGTCATTTTGAGCTAATGAGACATTTGGGCTGCTCTGTTGATAAGCAAGCATGAAATCTTGGTTTCATTGTTCCTGTAACTTGAAAGTACAGGCAGTCCCCGAGTTACGCGGATCTGACTTACATCGGATCTGCAGTTACGAACGGGGTTGCTGCCTGTCTCCCTGGTCTGCTGGGATCAGCAGACCAGGGAGACGGGAAGCAAAGCCTCTGAGGACGCCGGCAGTGGGACAGCCGTGGCGCGTCTGGGCTGTCCGCTGCCCGCGTGCTCCGTGGCTTTGCTCCCTGTCTCCCTGGTCTGCTGGTCTCCAACAGACCAGCAGACCAGGGAGATACGGAGCAAAGCCGCGGAGGACCTGGGCAGCAGGACCGCGGTGCATCTCGGTCCCCCGCCCGCATGTCCCTGGTCTGCTGGGGGGGGGGGGGGAACGCAGCTAGTACGCCCCTTCCCCCAGCAGTCCAGGCTTTTCTCCAGACGCCTGTGGTAGAGCAGCTGGGGCGCTGCCGGTTGGTCCCGCAGCGCCGCTCTGGGCGCTACTGGACCAACCCGGCAGCACCCCAGCTGCTCTGCCCCAGGCGTCCTGATTCAGCTGCTGCTGGTCAGTTTCAGCTGCCCTAGGCATCCCCAAGTCAGCCGCTGCTGAAACTGACCAGCGCTGACTACAGGAAGCCCGAGGCAGAGTTGCTCTGCCCCGGGCTTCCTGGAATCAGCTGCTGATCAGTTTCAGCAGCAGCTGACTTGGGGACGCCTGGGGTTCTTAAGTTGAATCTGTATGTAAGTCGGAACTGGTGTCCAGATTCAGCCTGTTGAAACTGATCAGAGGCTGATTCCAGGAAGCCCGGGGCAGAGCAACTCTGCCTCGGGCTTCCTGTAGTCAGCCGCTGGTCAGTTTCATTGGCGGCTGAATCTGGACGCCAGTTCCAACTTACATACAGATTCAACTTAAGAACAAACCTACAGTCCCTATCTTGTACGTAACCTGGGGACTGCCTGTATTTACATCTCTCATTGCTACTCTCCATCCCACCATGTGATTCTATTGACATCAATGGTGTTACAGGGGAGTAAGTGTGAATCTTTTGTGCAAACCCTACTACTACTTTGAAATTCCAATTGAATTCAATATTATGCTTAAGTTGGTATAACAGCTGTACTGAAAGGACAGCATAAGTTACCATTTGAGCTTCCCATAAACTTACCTCTGTTTGGTTGACATCACTGAATCAGTCTTACCAACAACTCCCTTATCATGCCATTAAAGCTAGCGACATGATTAAAAAGCTGCTCATGCACTGCTCCTACATTGCTGAGCAGAGGTAGTAGTAAACATTGAATTTTCTCTTCTTTCCATCGACCATCTGTGCTTTCAGCTTGTGACCTATGGATACTTTCAAATCACTTTCTAATGGTATTTTGAAAACTGAATTAAATTTGCAGTTACATTTTCTAAAATGAAATTAAGTAGAGGCCATAACATTAGCTAGAGGGAATGGGGAGTAGCAAAAAGATGCAATTTTTCTCTGTCTTCATTACTTCTAAAGCACTTGTCACTCTTCCCTCTAGTCCTCTGCCTCTTATCTCTTCTATCTTCCTTTATTCTCTGCAGAATTTTGAAGTTTAAGAAACTAAATGTAGACCTACAACAGTTTCCAACTCAACTATCTAAAAGTAGCTTTAAATTGGTAAACTACTTGGCTGGTTTCCAGCTGCTACTGAATGCTACAACCCAGTGTTCACTAGGAAGTGATGGCTTTCCTCTGAAATTCCACCTTCACCAGGTCCAGTGGCAGTTCATCATAGAAAAAACACACTTTGTTGCCAAAATATGATGTTCAGCAACACTGGAGAAGTAGCTATCTCTCTTAGAAAGACAAAACAAACCTCACAGTGATGAAACATATTGATTTTAAAGTCAATCTAGTTACTTTGTTTCAAACCCCTAACATAGCTGAATTGAAATATTTAAAAAAACAGTCTTGCAGCACCTTTAAGACTAACAAAACATGTATATGATGTCATGAGCATTTGTGGACACAACCCACTTTTGATAACGTACTGCAAGACTATTAGTTGTTTCTTAATTTTTTTCCAGTTACAGACTAGCTTGGCTGTCCCTCTGAAGCTTCTGAAATGTTTAAACTGATTTAACTGAGTGGGACAGACACTTGAGCTAAATCAGTTTAAGCACGTGTTGTACAGAGATCCATACTAGTGCCTGTTTTCTAATACAGACCAGACCAAATTTAGAGATCAGATTAAGTAGATGAATTGTGACCTTTTTACTGCAAAGTTTGACATAATGGGGAAATATAAGAGGAAAAGAGGTTGTACATAAAGTGACCTGAAAAAAAAGTCTATTTACTTCAGAACTGCAAGTAATATCACATCTGCCTGTTCTCCTGTATCCCATCAATGGTGTCCCTCCAACCCTTCACATCAGTTCTCCCCCTGCCTTGCCTCCTCTCTGGCTCTGTAGCTCTTGGATTCCCCCTGGTTCAGGGAGCTGTACTGTAGTTCCCACTTCAATCTGGGTGATGTAGTTGCTGGACCTCTTTACCCTCACACAGTTTCCATTCAGAACCATTCCATTTGTTTGCAGAGGGTCGGGGGGGGAGGGGGAGTCCATGAGCCCACTTTTCACAGGATGTGGTGGGGGAGAAGTACCCTGAGTGTGTTGTGCTCCCTTCAAAGAAAAGAGCTTCAGCCCTTGAGTGAGAGGGAAGAGAGCACAGCTTATTTCTTGCAGAAGCTCAGGAGATGGGCAAGAGGAAAACAGAATATTCTCCCCTCCCCGAAGGCAGGTATGGAATGTCTAAAACTCAAGCAGGGATGACCTTTTATTTTTAGGCTGTGACCAGTACACTTTATTCGCTGAGAAAAGGAAAGGACAAAAGATAAGCAAGATAAAGAAGGGTGAGCAGAAGAGAACTGCATGGTGATTCATGTAAGGCAACCTCTTTCAAATTCAACTAGCATCTAGAAGTCCAACGTAGTTCATAAAATCCTAGAACTGGAAGGGACCTCGAGAGGTCATCGAGTCCAGTCCCCTGCCCTCATGGCAGGACCAAGCACCATCTAGATCATCCCTGACAGCTGTCTGTCTAGCCTCCTCTTATTAAATTTCTCCAGTGATGGAGATTCCACACACACAGGGCTGGCTTTAGGAAGTGCAGGGCCCAATTTGAACAATTTTGACGGGGCCCCGCAGCAATTTTGGTTAAGCAAAAAACAAAACAAAACAAAACACACAAAATCCCCAGCTACCTCCCCTGCCATGCCCCAGAGGTAGTGCATGCATGCACGCACCCCTTCTTCCCCAGCCCTTCCCACCCCGCAGCACAGGGAAACCCTGCGCTCAATTCACACCTCCTGCAGTTCAGGCAACCATCACACTCCTGCGGGGCTGACACCCCCTCCCGCAGCGCGCCTGGCACACTTCTGGGTTGAGGGCGAGGGGCTCGATTAGGAGGAATCAGGCGAATCGACCTAAGGCCAGCCCTGAACACACACTCAATTTATTCCAGTGTTTAACCACCCTGACGGGAAGCTTTTCCTAATGTCCAACCTAAACCTCCCCTTGCTGTAATTTAAGCCCATTGCTGCTTCCTATCATTGGAAGCCAAGGAGAACAATTTTTCTCCCTCTTTCTTGTAACATGCTTTTAGATACTTGAAAACTGCTATCTTGTCCCCTGTCTTTTTTTTAACTAAACAAGCCCAATTCTTTTAGTCTTTCCTCATAGGTGATGTTTTCTACACCTTTAGTCATTTTTGTTGCTCTTCAGTGGACCGTCTCCAGTTTCTCCACATCTTTCTTGAAATGTGGTGCCCAGAACTAGATAAAATACTCCAGTTGAGGCTTAATCGGTGCAGAGTATAGTGGAAGAATGACTTCTCATGTCTTGCTCACAGCGCTCCTGTTAATGCATCCCAGAACCATATTTGCTTTTTTGCAACAGCGTCACGCTGATTTATGTTTAACTCGTTGTCCACTGTGACCCCTAGATCCCTTTCTGCTGTACTTCCTAGACTATCACTTCCCCTTCTGTATGTATGAAACTGATTGTTCCTCCTTAAGTGGAATACTTTGCATTTGTCCTTATTAAACTTCATCCTGTTTACCTCAGACCATTTCTCCAGTTTGTCTAGATCATTTTGAATTATGACCCTATCCTCCAAAAAAGTTGCAACCCCTCCAAGCTTGGTATCATCTTCAAACTTACATGTACTCTCTATACCAATATCTAAATCATTGATGAAGATATTGAAGAGAATAGTCCCAAAACAGACCCCTGCGGAACCCCACTTGTTAAGCCCTTCCAGCATAACTGTTAATAGCTACTCTCTCAGAATAGTTATCTAGCCAATTATGCACCCACCTTATAGTAGCCCCATGTAGGTTGTATTTCCCTAGCTTATTGATAAGGTCATGCAAGACCATGTCAAATGCCTGACAATGGATATGGTATACCTAGACTTTACTATCTCCCTTATACACAAGACTTGATATCCTGCCAAAGAAAGCTATCCGATTGGTTTGGCGTGATTTGTTCTTTACAAATCCATACTAGCTGTTAGGGTATGTCTACACTACAAAGTTAATTCGAACTAATGGATGTTAGTTCGAATTAACTTTCATAGGTGCTACACTAGCGCTCCGCTAGTTTGAACTTAATTCGAACTAGTGGAGCGCTTAGTTCGAACTAGGTAAACCTCATTGCACGAGGACTAAGCCTAGTTCGAACTTACTAGTTCTAATTAAGGTCTGTGTAGCCCCTTAATTCGAACTAGTGGGAGGCTAGCCCTCCCCAGCTTTCCCCGGTAGCCACTCTGGGCACCACCAGGGAAACTCGTATGCCCCCCTCCTGCCCCCGGAGCCCTTAAAAGGGCATGGACTGGCTACGGTGCCTGAGCCAGGTGCAAGCCTGACAGCACCCAGCCAGCAGACCCTGCACCTGGCACGCCATGAGCCAGCCACCCGATGCCCCCCAGCCCTCCGCCTCTTCCCGGGACCAGGCTGGCGGCTCTCGGGAGCCTGGCCAGGACCGCAAGAGGTGGACACCCGCCTGGTCTAGTGCAGACATCGTGGACCTTGTCCATGAACTCCGCACTAGGCACAGGAAGGTGGCCGTCTAGGGCAGGAGAGCTGCCAGCCTGGCCACCCAGGAGCAGGTTTGCATGAAAATCAGGGTGGTCCACTGAGACCCCCGACCCTGAGCCCTGAGCTTACAATGGCCGTACTGGATCAGACCAAAGATCCATCTAGCCCAGTAGCCTGTCTGCCGACAGCAGCCAACCCTAGGTACCCTGGAGGGGATGGACCGAAGACAATGACCAAGCCATTTGTCTCGTGCCATCCCTCTCCAGCCTGACACAAACTTTGGGCAGGGACACCATTTCTACCCCCTGGCTAATACCACTCCATGGACCCAACCTCCATGACTTGATCTAACTTCTCTTTAAACTCTGTTCTAGTTGTAGCCTTCACAGCCTCCTGCAGCAAGGAGTTCCACAGGTTGACACTTTGCTTTGTGAAGAACAACTTTCTGTTACTAGTTTGAAGCCTGCTACCCATTCCTTTCCTTTGGTGTCCTCTAGTCCTTCTATTATGGGACTAATGGAGAACTTTTCTTTATGCACCCTCTCCACACCACTCTTGCTTTTATAGACCTCTATCATATCCCCCCTCCGTCTCCTCTTCTCTAAGCTGAAAAGTCCCAGTCTCTTTAGCCTCTCTTCATATGGGACCTGTTCCAAACCCCTGATCATTTTAGTTGCCCTCCCCTCTCCCAGCCTCTCTCTTCCCCTCTCCCACCTCTTTTTCCCAGTCTCCCCCAGTTTTGTTCAATAAAGAAAGATTCTATTTTTGAACACACATTTTCTTTATTTTGTACATCAGGAAGGGGGGCTAGGGAGGGGTAAGTGGAAGGAGGTGAGGGAGGAATGGGGTACGAGCCCCCAATGGGGAGGACTGGGGTGGCTCTGCGGGCTCCTCGGGGTGGAAACTCTCCTGCAGCCCCCCGATTGACCCCTCTTCCCAGATGGCAGCCTGCGGCAAGTGCATCCGGGATGATGTCCGAGTGCTGTGATGTGCCAAGTGTGGGCACTAAGGGCACTCCAAGCCAGGACTGGTTTGCAAGTGGGATACCCCCTGAGAACTGTCTGTTCAGGGTGGGGGTCGGGACCCTTTAAGCACAGCCCTCGGCTAGCCTGAGACAGCAGCTCCACTCTCTAAGTCCTCATCTGATGCCCTGCCGGCACTGCTTCCGGCCATCCTTAACCCCGGTTCAGGGTCCACTCCGTGTGGACATGCTAATTCGAATTAGCAAAACGCTAATTTGAGCTACTTTTTAAGTCTAGCTGCGCTAATTCGAATTACCTTAGTTCGAATTAGAGCTGTAGTGTAGACATACCCTTACTTATCACGGGTACGTCTACACTACAGCGCTAGTTCGAACTAACTTAGTTCGAATTAGTTAATTCGAACTAAGCTAGTTCGAACTAACGCATCTAGAACTAAAAACTAGTTTGAACTAGCATTTTGCTAGTTCGAACTAGCAAGTCCACATTGAGTGGACTCTGAACAGGGCTTAAGGATGGCCGGAAGCAGTGCCGGCAGGGCATAAAAGGAGGACTTAGAGCATGGAGATGCTGTCTCAGGCTAGCCGAGGGCTGCGCTTAAAGGGTCCCGACCCCAACCCCGGACACACAGTTCTAAGGGGTGCCCCGCTTGCAAAGAAGTTCTGGCTTGGAGTGCCCTGAGTGCCCACACTGGGCACATCACACCACTCGGCCATCAGCCCGACTGCACTTGCCGCAGGCTGCCATCTGGGGAGAGGGAGTAATTGGGGGGCTGCAGGAGAGCTTCCACCCCCAGAAGCCTGCAGAGCCAGCCCAGTCCTCCCCATCGGGGGCTCGTACCCCATTCCTCCCTTACCTCCTTCCACTTACCCTTCCTTAGCCCCCCTTCTTATTGATGTACAAAATAAAGATAACGTTTCTTCCAACATTGACTCTGTCTTTATTGAAAAAAAACTGGGGGAGACTGGGAAAAGGAGGTGGGAGAGGGGAAGAGAAAGGCTGGGAGAGGGGAGGGCAACTAACATGATCAGGGGTTGGGAACAGGTCCCAGATGAAGAAAGGCTACAGAGACTGGGACTGTTCAGCTTAGAAAAGAGGAGACGGAGGGGGGACAGGATAGAGGTCTCTAAAAGCAGGGGTTGGGTGGAGAGGGTGCATTCAGAAAAGTTCTTCCTGAGTTCCCATAAAGAAGGACTAGAGGACACCAAAGGAAAGGACTGGGTAGCAGGCTTGAAACTAGTAAGAGAAAGTTGTTGTTGTTGACAAAGCAAATAGTTAACCTGTGGAACTCCTTGCTGCAGGAGGCTGTGAAGGCTACAACTAGAACAGAGTTTAAAGGGAAGTGAGATCAAGTCATGGAGGTTGGGTCCATGGAGTCCTATTAGCCAGAGGGTAGGAGTGGTGTCCCTGCCCAAAGTTTGTGTCAGGCTGGAGAGGGATGGCACGAGACAAATGGCTTGGTCATTGTCTTCGGTCCATCCCCTCCAGGGTCCCTAGGGTTGGCCGCTGTTGGCAGACAGGCTACTGGGCTAGATGGACCTTTGGTCTGACCCAGGACGGCCATTGTAAGCTCAGGGTCGGGGGTCTCAGTGGACCCCCTTGATTTTCATGCACACCTGGTCCTGGGTGGCCAGGCTGGCAGCTCTCCTGCCCTAGACGGCCACTTTCCTGTGCCTAGTGCGGAGATCGTGGACAAGGTCCACGATGTCCGCACTAGCCCAGGAAGGTGCCCGCCTCTTGCGGTCCAGGGCAAGCTCCCGGGAGCCGCCAGCCTGGTCCCGGCAAGAGGGGGTGGGCTGGGGGGCATCGGGTGGGTGGCTGTGTGCCGTGCCAGGTGCAGGGTCTGCTAGCTGGGTGCTGGCAGGCTTGCACCTGGCACGGGCACCGTAGCCAGCCCGTGCCCCTTTAAGGGGTCCGGGGCCGGGAGGGGGGCATAGAGTTTCCCTGGTGTTGGCCAGAGTGGCCACCAGGGAAACCTGGGGAGGGCTAGCCTCCCACTAGTTCGAACTAAAGGGCTACCCAGCCGTTAGTTCGAACTAGCTAGTTCGAACTAGGCGTTAGTCCTCGTAAAATGAGGTTTACCTAGTTCGAACTAAGCGCTCCGCTAGTTCGATTCAAATTCGAACTAGCGGAGCGCTAGTGTAGCACCTATTAAAGTTAGTTCGAACTAACGTCCGTTAGTTCGAACTAACTTTGTAGTGTAGACATACCCCACCTTATCTTCCAGATTAATTCCTTTGGGTATGTCTACACTACCCCGCTAGTTCGAACTAGCGGGGTAATGTATGCATACCGCACTTGCTAATGAAGCCCGGGATTTGAATTTCCCGGGCTTCATTAGCATAAGCGGGGAGCCGCCATTTTTAAATCCCCGCTGCTTCGAACCCCGTGTAGCGCGGCTACACGGGGCTCGAACTAGGTAGTTCGGACTAGGGTGCCTATTCCGAACTACCGTTACTCCTCGTTTCACGAGGAGTAACGGTAGTTCGGAATAGGCACCCTAGTCCGAACTACCTAGTTCGAGCCCCGTGTAGCCGCGCTACACGGGGTTCGAAGCAGCGGGGATTTAAAAATGGCGGCTCCCCGCTTATGCTAATGAAGCCCGGGAAATTCAAATCCCGGGCTTCATTAGCAAGTGCGGTATGCATACATTACCCCGCTAGTTCGAACTAGCGGGGTAGTGTAGACATACCCTTAGTTACTTGTTCTGTTATCTTCCCTGGTACAGAAGTTAAACTTGACTGGTCTGTAATCTCCTGGGTTATTTCCCTTTCTATAGATGGGCACTATATATTTGCCATTTTCCAGTCTTTGGGAGTCTCTCCCAATTGCCATGATTTTTTTCAAAGATGATAGCTAAAGTCTCAGATACCTTCTCTTATCAGCTCCTTGAGTATTCTAGGATGCACTTCATCAGGCCCTGGTGACTTGAAGATCTCTAATTTTTCTAAGTAATTTTTAACTTGTTCTTTAATTTTTAAACCTACCCCATTTCCACTAGTATTCACATCCTATCACCATCAATCTTCTGGTGAAAAGTCATAAAATACCTCTGCCACTTCCAAGTTTTCTGTTTCTGTCTTCACTAAGCAATTGGTCTACCCCCATCCTTGGTCTTTCTTTTTAATATATTTGTAGAAGGTCTTGTTGTTACCCTTTGTCTATAGCTATAAAAGTCAAACACGAAGGAGTTTTTTCATCCTGAGGCATGATCCAAAACTGTTCCTGGCTCTTACAGTTGTTTCCTTGTTTATTATAAGGGACTGGATACATTCAACTCTGAGACCATATTAAGAGAAAAGGTCCCTGAATACCCAGAGAATCATTTCTCAGCCTTGGGGACAAGGAGGGCTGCAGGGTTGCAACTGAGTTAAGACACCAATCTTGTAAAGCAGACTGCATTCAGCAGACATGCAAACAAGTTTGTTGGTAGCATCATAGCATGCATATGCTCAGTCATACTGCCAACACCACCATATGATGCATCATTTTTTTCAGTGTTTACTCTTTTTTTTTTATTCAACCAAGCGCACGGTTAAGTCAATGAAAACTTGTCTGAGATAGAATGGAGGTCTGGATCATCCCTGGCCTCTAGAATACATCATGTTCATCTGCAAGATGATTTACATTTTTTGGAAAGTAAGATTTTGCTCTTGTCTTTTCCCAAAAGTGAAATCATGTGCAAGTCTATGAAGAGCCATCCATGTATTGCCTGGTTTTAATCACTCGACATATTTAGAGCCAAAGTAAATCTTCAAAGTAAATAGTTCCTACAAAAAATCACTAAGGAAAATAGTACCTTAAATCTATTATCACATCATGCTGCATAAATTAGTAATACATTATTGCAGTTGGTAGGGAAAAATAATAGACAGGGCAGAAACAAAGCATACTATTTCAGTATATTAAATATTTCCTAGTTGCTACAACTATAAACAAAAAAATTCTCCACAATTAATTAAGCAGTGCAACTGCTTCTTCCCCCACTCATCCATATTTCATTCTTATGGTTTTGATAACCACAGAAGGGAAGGAAGTCTTATGGGCTCATACATAGCTCCTCAATATGAGTAACTGTCAATGTCTAAATATTTAAGACAGACCAATTTTATGAGGGAGAAAAGCTTATAATAATTTGAGATGTCCCCTATTTACATAGAAGCAACATCTTTAGCAAGATTAAAATAATACAAGGATGACACTCTAAAATTGGCATCATTAAACTAGCACCTTAAAGCAGCCCCGAAGTTCCCAGAACATTTTGATTAACCTTTTTATAAAGATCTTCAGTACA
Source organism: Pelodiscus sinensis (assembly GCF_049634645.1). Lineage (NCBI taxonomy): Eukaryota > Metazoa > Chordata > Testudines > Trionychidae > Pelodiscus > Pelodiscus sinensis. Next base: position 18,125,333 of record NC_134723.1, read on the forward strand.
TAGATACTACAGAGATAGGCAAATTGGAACTATGTGGATGGATGAATAGATGGCTCATCCATGCTTTGCAATTAGCTTTGATTAGTGTCTTAGGTGGTTGCTTTAGAGAGGTTTCCATGTATTTTATGTAAAGTTTCCTTGTTAACAATAAGCCTTATTGAACAAATGGTTTTCAACTCCTTTCATGTTCATAAAAGGATGCAGAAGACAAGACAATGTGGTTTTCCATCCTATCAAACTGTCACATTTCTATAGTCACAATTTCAGAAGAAATTCCACCCAACTCTGTCACATTACTATAGCTAGCTCCCTGAGGCTTGTCTGAGAGACATCAAGGTGAGCACTCCAGTAATATACAATTCTACACTCATTTGTGACACTAAGCCGGATTCAACATAGGGCCAAACTATGAAATTAAATTGAACAAGTACATGGATTGGCAACACTATCTTTCCTCAGGGACCAGAGAGTAACTGTCTGTAAGAGAACCAATTGTTCATGTGTTTCTGACTGGGACAAGGATGCTGTAGAAACAGAGGTGTGGGATGTCTATTTCACTTTGAGAAAAAAATGTGAGACAAATTGCCAGTTTAATAATATAACGGAGGGTGGCAACGTCACCAGGATCAAATGGTCTTAGCACAATAAACCTCAAGGACAAACGCCCAAGACAAATATCCAGTTCCTGCTTAGTGACTTTCAGGGAGCGATACATTAACATGACATTACCCAAATGTCCATGATTTAAATAGGATTGTACATGGTGCCTTCTATTATATGTGCACTCTGGGGGAGGTTTTCAAAGCACAAATGTAGAAGTCATCATTCACAGTTGGCTACTCATGGACCAGACTGGGTGATGGTAAGAGGCATGTTGCTCTTACCAGTCATGGAAACAACTATGACCTACTCTCTCCTGTATTATTAAAATTGATTTAAACTTAGCTTAGAAATGTGAAACATTTTTCAGTTTTATATCAAACAATTTTGTATCCAAACTCTTTCCACATGTTCTGGGGAGCTGCTGACAGTCTTTTCTTGGCTTCTTCAGTCATCAAGTTCAAGAGGAAATTAAGTCACATTAAGTGATGATGAATGCGTGAGATGACGGAAGAATTCCTACCTTGGTCAGTCCAAAGTGCATGGTTAGTTCAAAAAGCTAAGAGCTGGCTGCGGAACTGACATCTCTGCCAACTGATGTAAAACTAAATATAAAAATAGCTATTTTGTTCTGATGCTTGCTTTGCTTTGCAACATGGATGTAATTTTAAAATGAAGGACATAAATTATGTTAGACAAGAAAACCCATCCAGCAATGGAAAACAAAACCTACATTTTAGATGCAAGTTAGAGAACTGTCATATAACTGCACTCAAGTGTAATCATATTAGACTGAATTGCATTAGGTAGGATTCTCATGAGATTTGTTGGCTGGACAGATGGTTTCTGCTGTTGCCTACACACAGGGGCGGATGAGAGTTTTGCGGGGCCCAGGGCAGCACAATTTCCTGGGGCCCCTTTGGAGAAAAAATAGAAAAAAGCATCCCCCTGTGCCCACTCCTCCAGTAGCCCCACTCTGATCATGTGAGCTACCCATCCTCATCCCCTCTCCTAACACCTCCCTCTACACACCTGCCCTGCCTCTCTCCTCTGGTGCTGGTCCCTCCCCTGCAGGTGTCTGCCCTTCTGCTTCACCCCCAGAATCCTCTGGCACTTGCACTTTTTCTTACCTCCTGGTGCTTCCCACTTCCCTCACTGCCCCTGTCCCCTTTGCCCTCTTTTTCCCTGATGCCCATCCCCTCACCATCCTCTGCCTCCATGCCCCTGTTCCCTCACACATGCCTTGCTCCATTCCCACCTTCCTCAAGACCACCCGTCCTTTCAAGCCTTCTCCCAGCACCTCCTTCTTTCCCCCCCTTAATCCCCAATGCCCTTACCCTCTCCTTTCCCAGCATCACCCTGTCCCCCCTCCTACTGACACGTCCCCTCCTGCCCTTTTCCTCATTGTCTCCACTTGGCCCCCTGGCATTTGTCTCTCCTCCACGCTGTCCCTTGGTGCCTTCCCCTTTCTTCTCCTGACTTGCCCCTCTCCCCTCAGCACAAGCCCCTTCCTCTGCCTTCTGCCTTCCAGTTTGCAGGGCGGCTGTGACCCCGGCCCAGGCTCCAGACTATGTGCTGAACCGAGCAGTGCAACGCTGGACCGTGTGGTTTTAAAGTCCCGGGCCATGATGTCACACCACATCCGGGTGTCTCCCCTCTCAGCTGTTGCACAGCATTTCAGCACGCCGCGCATGTGCTCCCTTACCCCCAAATGGCCCATACTGGCCAGCACCAGGGAATTTAAAGTGCAGGGCTGCGACACCCCACTGGCAAATTCCCGGTATCCTGCCGGGCCAGTCCACCCTTGGTGCTGGGCCTATTGAAGTGCGGGGCCCCGGGCAACAGCTCCGCTCACCCTACCCTGTATCCACCGCTGCCTACGCAAAAATCTTTTGTATAATTTTGCATTAATAGTTTATAACTGCATGTTCCATTGAACGACCTGCTGATCAGGACAGAGCTTTTTTCTGGAATGGCTGCCTCCACATTCTGCATACAAGATACAGCCACCTGCTGCTTATGAAAATGCCTTTGTAACTCACAGCACAAAGACACCCCACCCTGAAGATGATAAAAAATCTTTGCAAATGTCTAGAAAAGAAGTGTGGTCTGAAGAAATGTGGGAAGAGTGAAGTTGAACACACAGTATTATACAGCCTGCTCCGGAAAAGTAATAAGATCCTTATTCTGCAGAAGGATTCACCTGTGCAGAGCCCCGCTGAATTAATTAGGACCCACCACTGAGCTCCAGATTCAGAGTTAGAGACAAAATGACTACCAGAGTAGTTGAGAAGTGACAACAAATGCCCCTTATTTTTTTCAGCATTTTATTTGAGGTTGTCCTACACACAATTTTTGCTCCACTTTGTACGTTCTATAAAATGTATGAAAAATTAATTGATTTCATCTGAAATTCAGAATGAGATTATTAAAAATGTTGTAGACAAGACCACTTTTCAAAATCACAATAAAGTGCCAAAACACTGGACCTGATTTTCCCACTCTGCTAAACAAGCTATATCTTGCTGTAAATCTTTTGGTTTAAGTTACAACCTGTAAATCTTATATAGCAGAAAGTATAGGCTGCAGTTTTCAAGTACTGCTTAAATTTCACTGTGAAATGTCTGCTTGTCTTTAGTTACACCAGGACCGTGCAGTAGGGCCTATCAGCATGAGTGCTGGCTAGCTGTCCTTGTAGACCCACAATCCCAGGTTGGCTTGTACTGCCTGTGCTGAAGCCCATGCTGTCAGAGCTTCCCTGTCAGTAGAACTTACCCAGACTAGCTTTAATCTAGCTGGTGCTTGTCTACACATACTATAATCACGTCTTTGACTACACTGAAGACATATCTTTAGTGAATGGTTCTCTAACCCACATTAACCTATCAACAAAAATTTATATCTTGATATGTCAGAATAGAAATATTTTTATACTACCTAAGCAGGTAGGAATCATTTGCAAATGGGTGTGTATCAGACTTCAAGGGGAAATTGTACTGTACAGTCCGATATTCCCTAGCTCCTTACTATAGATTTTACCAAATTTGAAGCTGTGGAGAACTCATGTCTGACTTCACTGGGACTACTCATGCACTTAAAATTTAAGCCCACGTGTTGGTGTTTGTAGGTTAAGATCTTACATTATTATAGTGAAAGGGATATAAAATGAGAAAATGCAAATGTGTGACCTTCATACTAGGTGAATTTGCTCGACTTTGCCACAAGATGGAGCCTTCAGATTAAATTGGATGCTTAAAAAGTTGATTATATAATGGAAAAAGCCCAATTATTCCAAAAAACTAAATTAATGAAAATATGTATTAATTTTTCTTAGATAATTGTGTGCCTTTATGAACACGATAAATTAGAAGCTGGGCAAACTGTAATGCCTCTTCCAAAAGTAGTACACTATATGCACTACTGCGGGATTATTCAACAGAGAAAACATGGAACGACGTGGCTTTTATTTAGTAACAAACAGCAATGCTTTGATATTATGACTTTGGGGTGAGGATAGAAGGAAGGACAAAATTGCTGGAAAACTGATAGAAATGAGTGCTAAAGAAGAGAGACATTGAGGTAGGCAGTGGACATTTTCCCCCTTTTGTGTTTTTCTTAAAATATTGAAGTATGCTCCATTTTATTATTTCCAAACAGTTACTAAAACAGATAGGGTGCATCTAGACTGGCAAGATTTTGCCCAAAAGCAGCTGCTTTTGCACAAAAACTTGCCAGCTGTCTACACTGGCCGCTTGAATTTGCACAAGAGCGCTGACTTTGTAATGTACAAAATCAGTGCTTCTCACGCAAATACTTTCACGCTCCCACTTAGGAAAAAGCCCTCTTGCGCAAGAAAACATTCTTGTGCAGGAGGGCCAGTGTAGACAGGGAAGAACTGTTTTGCGCAAAAAAGCCCCGATGGCTAAAATGGCGATCGGGGCTTTCTTGTGCAAAATCGCATCTAGACTGGCCACGGATGCCTTTGCGCAAAAGCACTTTTTGCGCAAAAGCATCCGTGCCAATCTGGATGTGCTTTTGCAGAAATACTTTTAACAGAGAAACTTTTCCTTTAAAAGTATTTCCACAAAATCATGCCAGTCTAGACACAGCCATATTGAATGGTTTACTGGGTTCTACTTCACATAAATATATACATAGTTGTTTCTACTGAACAATAACATTTGAATCAAGACCAACAATCACAGCTCCCTATACATCCACACATCCTTTAGTCTTTCCTTTTTTAAAATGTAATTACATGACTCCATTCACTAGGATAGCTGGGCAATTCCAAAAATATAAAGCATACTGATAATGACGTATTTCTCGTTCTGTATAAACTCCTTCAGTGTTGAGGGCCTGGACTGTTTATTCTATATGGTTTCTTGGGTGGGTGGTTGGTTGAGTTATTGTGAGAAAACTGGGAAACAAGTGAAGTTTCGATTTCTTCTCTGAAGGTGCCTGATGTTCCTGGTCATTCAGAGTTTCTGGGAGGAGTAAATTTCAAGTTATACACCATCTGCTGGGAAAAATCTGCATGTGAGTCTCATTACATCGTTCCAACGGAACACAGCAGTCATGGGAGGCAGTCCCTCAAATACTGGTACAATCACATAGAAAATTAGGAAGATGGTAAAAAAAAACCTTTGAACTTCACCTGGAATTTCATGGGTAGACAGAGGAGAGACGGAAGTATGGGTATCATGTATGTTCTCATGTTTAGGAGTTTCAGATAAATATATGTCTCCCATGGGAAAGAAAAGCACAAATACATTGGCAAAGATTTTGGCCTTCTTATCCCAAAACAGTTAGATTTACTGGTCAGAAGATGGGTTGTCTGCAGTATCCTACCCCCTCCACATCGATCATTGGTGTTTAGTGTAGTTGAGATGCAGGCAGGTTAAATAAGCACTTTTTAGATAACACAAATAAACAAACTAGGACTCAATGCAACATAAAAATAATGGTTTGGATGTTAGCACACATATTACCATAGGAGATGAACTCCAGAGCCCTTGCAATAGGGAAGCAAGATAATAGAGAAGGACTATACCATGTCCTGTAGACACTAGGGTGACACAGGGGAGGACACAAGAACACCAGGAACTGGATTCCAGGAACCTCTGGAACAGGTGAGTGGACTTCCCTCGATCTTCTGTCTTCTTTCTTCCATTCTTGACATACCATCCTGCATATGATATGCAGATGATCCCTATCTGTTAAAGGGTCTCTTCTAGATGTTATCTCCCTTGGCTCTCCGCAAGGTTGGCTCACTGGCAGAGGTTTCTGTGCCCCACTGGGATGACCTGATTGCACAGACACAGAGCACTGTTAAGGCTGTGTCTACACTGGGCCACTTATTCCGGAAAAGCAGCCACTTTTCCGGAATAACTTGCCAGCTGTCTACACTGTCCGCTTGCTTTTCCAGAAAAGCAGTGACGATCTACTGTAAAATTGCCAGTGTTTTTCCGGAAAAACTATGCTGCTCCCGTTCGGGCAAAAGTCCTTTTCGGGTACGTCTACACTACAGCGCTAGTTCGAACTAACTTAGTTCGAATTAGTTAATTCGAACTAAGCTAGTTCGAACTAACGCATCTAGAACTAAAAACTAGTTCGAACTAGCGTTTTGCTAGTTCGAACTAGTAAGTCCACATTGAGTGGACTCTGAACAGGGCTTAATGATGGCCGGAAGCAGTGCCGGCAGGGCATAAAAGGAGGACTTAGAGCATGGAGATACTGTCTCAGGCTAGCCGAGGGCTGCGCTTAAAGGGTCCCGACCCCCACCCCGGACACACAGTTCTAAGGGGTGCCCCGCTTGCAAAGAAGTTCTGGCTTGGAGTGCCCTGAGTGCCCACACTGGGCACATCACACCACTCGGCCATCAGCCCGGCTGCACTTGCCGCAGGCTGCCATCTGGGGAGAGGGAGTAATTGGGGGGCTGCAGGAGAGCTTCCACCCCCAGAAGCCCGCAGAGCCAGCCCAGTCCTCCCCATCGGGGGCTCGTACCCCATTCCTCCCTCACCTCCTTCCACTTGCCCTTCCCTAGCCCCCCTTCTTATTGATGTACAAAATAAAGATAACGTTTCTTCCAACATTGACTCTGTCTTTATTGAAAAAAACTGGGGGAGACTGGGAAAAGGAGGTGGGAGAGGGGAAGAGAAAGGCTGGGAGAGGGGAGGGCAACTAACATGATCAGGGGTTGGGAACAGGTCCCAGATGAAGAGAGGCTACAGAGACTGGGACTGTTCAGCTTAGAAAAGAGGAGACGGAGGGGGGACAGGATAGAGGTCTCTAAAAGCAGGGGTTGGGTGGAGAGGGTGCATTCAGAAAAGTTCTTCCTGAGTTCCCATAAAGAAGGACTAGAGGACACCAAAGGAAAGGACTGGGTAGCAGGCTTGAAACTAGTAAGAGAAAGTTGTTGTTGTTGACAAAGCAAATAGTTAACCTGTGGAACTCCTTGCTGCAGGAGGCTGTGAAGGCTACAACTAGAACAGAGTTGAAAGGGAAGTGAGATCAAGTCATGGAGGTTGGGTCCATGGAGTCCTATTAGCCAGAGGGTAGGAGTGGTGTCCCTGCCCAAAGTTTGTGGAAGGCTGGAGAGGGATGGCACGAGACAAATGGCTTGGTCATTGTCTTCGGTCCATCCCCTCCAGGGTCCCTAGGGTTGGCCGCTGTCGGCAGACAGGCTACTGGGCTAGATGGACCTTTGGTCTGACCCAGGACGGCCATTGTAAGCTCAGGGCTCAGTGTCGGGGGTCTCAGTGGACCCCCTTGATTTTCATGCACACCTGGTCCTGGGTGGCCAGGCTGGCAGCTCTCCTGCCCTAGACGGCCACTTTCCTGTGCCTAGTGCGGAGATCGTGGACGAGGTCCACGATGTCCGCACTAGCCCAGGAAGGTGCCCGCCTCTTGCGGTCCAGGGCAAGCTCCCGGGAGCCGCCAGCCTGGTCCCGGCAAGAGGGGGTGGGCTGGGGGGCATCGGGTGGGTGGCTCTGTGCCGTGCCAGGTGCAGGGTCTGCTGGCTGGGTGCTGGCAGGCTTGCACCTGGCACGGGCACCGTAGCCAGCCCGTGCCCCTTTAAGGGGTCCGGGGCCGGGAGGGGGGCATAGAGTTTCCCTGGTGTTGGCCAGAGTGGCCACCAGGGAAACCTGGGGAGGGCTAGCCTCCCACTAGTTCGAACTAAAGGGCTACACAGCCCTTAGTTCGAACTAGCTAGTTCGAACTAGGCGTTAGTCCTCGTAAAATGAGGTTTACCTAGTTCGAACTAAGCGCTCCGCTAGTTCGATTCAAATTCGAACTAGCGAAGCGCTAGTGTAGCGCATAGGAAAGTTAGTTCGAACTAACGTCCGTTAGTTCGAACTAACTTTCTAGTGTAGACATACCCCCCCAGAAAAACTGTTCCGGAAAAGGGCCAGTGTAGACAGCACAGTAGTCTTTTCTGCAAAAAAGCCCCGATTGCGAAAATGACGATCGGGGCTTTTTTCCGGAAAAGCGCGTCTACATTGGCCACGGATGCTTTTCCGGAAAAAGTGCTTTTCCGGAAAAGCATCCTGCCAATGTAGACGCGCTTTTCCAGAAATACTTATAATGGAAAACTGTTCCGTTTTAAGCATTTCCGGAAAAGGGTGCCAGTGTAGACGTAGCCTTTGAGTGTCAGACACACCCCTATATACTTTCCAGTTGCTGGGCAAATTTACGGTCACATGATACTCCATGTTCCCGCCCTTTCCTCTGTTTTGGCACCCAACTGGAAAAAAGGCACCAAAAGCTTGGAGAAAGGGCACCAGGATGTCCTTTTGCAAATTCAAGATGGAGATTCAACCAAAATGGCAACCATATAAATCAACCATTTGGTTGTCTTAACTCAGTGGTCACCAACCAGTAGATCGGGATCTACCGGTAGATCTTGGAGCCTCTGACAGATGAGCCTGACTGGTTTGGCCGGGATGCTATCAAGAGCTGGCACTTCAGTAGCATCACCACCTACTTTCATGCTGCTCCTGCTCTCTGCCTTGGAGCTTCCCCTTGGGAGCCTCAAGCTTACTGTGCAGGGTGTGGGAGGGAGAAGAGGAGGGGGGACTGATGTCAGGGTACTCCTCCTGCCCCCATTCCTGTACCCTGCCTCCACACAGAGAGAAGAGGATGGAGGGAGCTTGGCAATGCAAATCTCTGTCACTCACACAGTGTGTGTGTGTGTGTCATTCTCACAAATACACCCTTTCTCCCTCATCTTCTGATCCAATACGTATGTGGGGCGGGTTGTTATTACTTGTACTACTTGCAAAGTGGGTTATTTTTAGTTTTTGACTTGTCTGTGCATTTCATAACTTTCATTTCACTCTTACACTTAAATTTAATTCTTTGAGGAGTGAGTTTTAAGATGCCTAACCTGTGGTGTCTGGAGTAATTATCCCCATGGCAACTGAACTCCTGGAGGTGGCTGGCATGTCCCTGTATCCTGAGAGAAAGGCAGAGCAGGGGATCTTCACATGCTGTCCTTGCCTGCAGCTCCCATTGATCAATAATGGTGAACTGTGGCACCAGTAGGGACCATGCCTGTAGATGAGGGGCAGCACATGGAGCCATTTCTGTACATGCCAGCTGCTTTCAGGAAAGGTGCAGTGCAGGGCCTGGAGCAGCAGCAGCTGTCTGGCCACTTTGGGGTGGGCAGAACTCAAGTCCCCATCCCAGCACTTCCCAGGCAAATGCCATATGCCCTAAGATACTCCATAACCAAACCACCCCACGTCAGGTGATCCCTTATCCTGCCTTCCTAATAGGGGAGCCAGCATTGACTGTCTAGCCATTGACAGGGTGGGCAGAGGGGACTGGAGCCCAGCACACTCTTCAAGCCAATGTCCTATCACCTTAGACACTCCACAAACCAACCCACCTCCATAGTGATCCTTATCCTGCCTTCCTAATAGGGGAACCAGCTCCATCTCTGGGGCAATCTAGCCCCTCCCACTGTGGGCAGATGGGGGAAGAGAGATTAGAACCCACAACTCAGCCCTTCCTAGGAGTATGCCGTAAGCCTTATCCCCTGGTCCACTCCACAGCCCTACCTGCAGCTTCTCCCTTCCTAGTAGGGGAGCCATCTGGTGTTGGCTGTCTGGCTGCTCCCAGGATGGGGGATGGACTCAAGTACCCAACCCTATTCCCTGGTCCACTCCACAACCCAACCCACCTCTCTACCTTCAGCAGAATGTTTATCCTGCTTTCCTAATAGGGGAGCCAGCTCCATCCCCAGTACAGCTCATGTTGGCTGTCTAGTCACTCCCAGTGTGGACAGCAGGGACTGAAGCCCATCACCCAGGTGAATACCCTATCCCCTAGGGCACTCCACAACCCAACCCAATCCACCTCCCTACCTTCAGCAGGACCCTTATCCTGCCTTCTTAATATGGGAGCCAGCTGCATGGCCTGGGGAAGCCTTTGTTGGCTGTTTAGGCACTGCCACAGTGGGGAAGAACTGGAACCCACCTCCCAGCACTCCCTGGATGAATTCCCTATCCTCCTGGTCCTCTACACAGCCCAAGCCACCGCCTTACCTTCAGCAGGCCTAACATGGCAGCCAGTTCCATCTCCTAAGCCATTCCAGGACCCTACCCACCACCCTACCTTCAGGGCATCCTTTATCCTGCCTTCCAAATGTGGGAACCAGGTCCATTCCTGGGGCAGTCCATATTGGCTGTTGGGCCACTCCTAGGGTGGGTGAAAGGGGAGGGGAGGGACCAAGCCCTGTCAAGGCTCACAGGTCATGCCCAAAGTCAGCTTGTCCATCCCCGGTGGGAACCCGCTCTCCAGTGTGGCAGCCTCTTCTCGGGGAACCCACTCTAGTACCGTGGCACTGTGACATCCCTTTCTCATGGAGTCCACTACAGTGCAGCAACCCTCTCTTGGGGTGCCCACTCTCACCTGGTGAGTCCGCTCCTCTGTCTCCGGGATGGTGCCTCTCAGGGACCTCAGCATGCCTGCCTCTGCCGTGAGCCCCTTCAGGAGGTCCACTTCCTCTGAACCTCCAGGGCCTCCACTCCCAGATGGAAAAGTGCAACCCTGTTCTCCAGACCAGAGTGACTCTCAGCCAGCCCAAAACAGGAGGGTTTATTGAACTCTGAACACAGAAAAGGATCTCTCAGGTTTGGGCCCTCAGCTCTGCATTACTGAGTCTCCCCTGCAACTAGGTGAGTCCTTCCTGCTCTGCTCTCTGAACAGATCAGAAGCCCAATCTTCCAGCAGAGCCTCCAATATCCCCCAGCAACATAAGAACATAACATAAGAACATAAGAATGGCCATACTGGGTCAGACCAGAGGTCCATCTAGCCCAGTATCCCGTCTGCCAACAGTGGCCAATACCAGATGCCCCAGAGGGAGGGATCACAACAGGTAATCCTCATGTGATCCCTCCCATCATCCACCTCCAGAGAAACAAAGACTAGGGACATCATTCCTACCCATCCTGCATGAATCTATCTAGCTCTTTTTTGAACCCTGTTAAAGTTCTAGCCTTTGCCACATCCTCTGGCAAGAAGTTCCAGAGGATGACTGTGCTCTGAGGCTAAGTCTACACTACAAGAGTTTTTTCGGAAAAATGGCCATTTTTCTGAAAAACTTCAATTTACATCTACACTGCAATCATGTTCTTTCGGAAAAAAATCGAAAGAACAGAGGGGTTTTTCCAACGGTAGTAATCCTCTTTCTATGAGGAAGAATGCATTTTTGGAAAAAGGCATGTGTGGACAGGGAAGAGGGTTTTCTTTCAAAAGAGGCCTCCAGGAAATAACACAGGTGCCCTGGTGGCCACTCCATCCAAAGTAATCACAACTCTATAGTTCCTGTCTCCTGGCCCCTCTTAAAACTGCAGGCACCCGGGACAAGCTTTGTGGCAGGAAGCAGGCCCTGGAACAGCAGGTGACCATGTGGCTCTCCCTGCCACAGACCCACTCACCCATTGCACAGCCACAAGCCCCCCAAAACCCTCCTGGATCTTGCAGGGAGCACAACCAGTGATCCCAGGACCCACCGAGGGGTACCAAGTGGTGGGGTTCCCTTGTGGTCTGGAGTGGAGATCCTGTCCCTCCTAGAGCTGTTGGGTGAGGAGGAGACTCTACAAGATCTGCACTGCAAGCGCCATAATGTAAACATTTATGGCCACATGGCTGAGTCCCTAGTGGAGTGGGAACACCCACCCCAGGTAAGAAGTTTTCCCTAATGTCCAACCTAAACCTCCCTTGATGCAGTTTAAGCCCATTGCGTCTTGTCCTATCCTCAGAGGCTAAGGAGAACAATTTTTCTCCCTCCTCCAGCGGAGGGCAACCAAAATGATTAGGGGGCTGGAGCATATGACTTATGAGGAGAGGCTGAGGGACTTGGGTCTGTTTAGTCTGCAGAAGCGAAGAGTGAGGGGGGATTTGATAGCAGCCTTCAACTTCCTGAAGGGAGGTTCCAAAGAGGATGGAGAGAGGCTGTTCTCAGTAGTGACAGATGGCAGAACAAGGAGCAATGGTCTCAAGTTGTGGTGGGAGAGGTCCAGGTTGGATATTAGGAAAAACTATTTTACTAGAAGGGTGGTGAAGCACTGGAATGGGTTCCCTAGGGAAGTAGTGGAGTCTCCATCCCTAGAGGTGTTTAAGTCTCAGCTTGACAAAGCCCTGGCCGGGTTGATTTAGTTGGAATTGGTCCTAGGGGCTGGACTTGATGACCTTCTGAGGTCTCTTCCAGGTCTATGATTCTATGATTCCTTGTGACATTCTTTTAGATACCTGAAAACCACTATTATGTCTACTCTCAGTCTTCTCTTTTTTTAAAAACTAAACAATCCCGATTCTTTCAGACTTCCTTCTAGATCTTTAATCATCCTTGTTGCTCTTCTCTGGATCTTCTCCAATTTCTCCACATCTTTCTTGAAATGTGGTGCCCAGAACTGGACACAATACTCCAATTGAGGACTAATCAGTGCAGAATAGAGCAGAAGAATGACTTCTCATGTCTTGCTCACAACACACCTGTTAATGCATCCCAGAATCACGTTTGCTTTTTTTGCAACACTGTCACCCTGTTGACTCATATTTAGCTTGTGGTCCACTATGACCCCTAGCTCTGTTTCTGCAGTACTCCTTCCTACACAGTTGCTTCCCATTCTGTATGTGTGAAACTGATTGTTTCTTCCTAAGTAGAGCACTTTGCATTTGTCTTTATTAAACTTCATCCTGTTTACCTCAGACCATTTCTTCAGTTTGTCCAGATCATTTTGAATTATGACCCTGTTCTCCAAAGCAGTCGCAACCCCTCCCAGCTTTGTATCATCTGCAAACTTAATAAGCGTACTCTCTATGCCAATATCTAAATCGTAGATGAAGATATTGAACAGAACCAATCCCAAAACAGACCCCTGTGGAACTCCATTTGTTATGCCTTTCCAGCAGGATTGTGAACCATTAATAACTACTCTCGGAGAATGGTTATCCAGCCAGTTTTGCAGCTACCTTATAGTAGCCCCATCTAAGTTGTATTTGCCTAGTTTATTGATAAGAATATCATGCAAGACCGTATCAAATGCCTTAATAAAGTCTAGGGCTACGTCTACACTGGCCCCTTTTCCGGAAGGGGCATGTTAATTTCACCTATCGTAGTAGGGAAATCCGCGGGGGATTTAAATATCCCCCGCGGCTTTTAAATAAAAATGTCCGCCGCTTTTTTCCGGCTTTTAAAAAAGCCGGAAAAGAGCGTCTACACTGGCCCCGATTCTCCGGAAAAAGCACCCTTTTCCGGAGGCTCTTATTCCTACTTTAAGAGCCTCCGGAAAAGGGTGCTTTTTCCGGAGGATCGGGGCCAGTGTAGACGCTCTTTTCCGGCTTTTTTAAAAGCCGGAAAAAAGCGGCGGGCATTTTTATTTAAATTCCGCGGGGGATATTTAAATCCCCCGCGGATTTCCCTACTACGATAGGTGAAATTAACATGCCCCTTCCGGAAAAGGGGCCAGTGTAGACGAGCCCCTAGTGTACCACTCCCATTGCTTCTCCCTTATCCACAAGACTAGTTATCCTATCAAAGAAAGCTATCAGTGTGGATGCTATCTTTCTAAAAAGCAGATTGCTTTTTCGATGTGCTTTGGCAGTGTGGATGCTATCTTTCAGAAAAAGTTTTTTTGAAATATCTCTTTCAGAAAAGCTTCTTCTGAAAGAAGCCTGCTGTCTAGACATAGCCTGAGTGAAGAAAAACTTCCTTTTGTTTGTTTTAAACCTGCTGCCTATTCATTTCATTTGGTGACCCCTAGTTCTTATATTGTGGAAATAAGTAAATAACTTTTCCTTATTCACTTTTTCCATACCAGTCATGATTTTATAGACCTCTATCATATCCCCCCTTAGTCTCCTCTTTTCTAAGCTGAAAAGTCCAAGTCTTTTTAATCTCTTTTTGTATGGGACCTGTTCCAAATCCCTAATCATTTTTATTACCCCGTCCCCATCCATTGTCTTCTCTCCAGGTAACAGGGGTGCCTGGGCCCCTCTCTTCTCCACCTCCTCAACTTTCATTCAATGTTCTCCGGTTGCTGGAATCAGCTGGGTTTTCCCCTCTGCAGCCCATTGTCTTTCATCTGGCCGCAACCGGTTGTGCCCTTTGAGCAGGGTCCACCAGTCACCAGGGTCCCAGATGCCGGGGCTCTGGTTCTGGGCTGTTCTCTGAAACAACAAACTCCCTCTCCCCTTGTCACATTAAACCAGTAACATCCAGGCACTGAATGCCCCTTCTGCATGCAACCCCCCTCTTTGAACTCTCCCCTTCCTCACAAGCCCCCAACCCAGTGCTCCCCAGGCAAATGCCATATACCCTAAGCCACTCCAGAACCCACCCCACCTCCCTATCTCCAGTATGTCCGTTACGCTGCCTTCCTTATACAGGAGTCGGCTATAGCCCTGGAGCAGCCTGTGTTGGCTGTCTGGCCTCACAGAGCAGGGGAAGGGCAAGGACTCAAGCCCCCCAACAGTGCTCTCCCCAGGCAAATGCCCTATCCCCTTATCCACTCCAGAACCCAACCCACCTCCCGAAGGCTGTGTAGTCACTCCCCAGGGTGGGCAGAGCTGCCTAGTGGGGACAGGCTTTGAACCCACCACCCTGTATTCCCCAGGCAAATGCCCTATTCCATAAGACACTTCAGAACACACCCCACCGTACCTTCAGTGGGCCCTTATCCTGCCTTCCTAATAAGGGAGCCAGCTCCATCCCTGGGGCAGCCTGTGTGGGCTGTCTAGCCACTCCCAGGATGGGCAGGGGGAGTGGAGGGACTTGAGTCCACAACCCTGCACTCCACAGGCAAATGTCCTATCCCCTAAGCCACTAGAATGCTCCCTACCTCCCTAATTTCAGGGAGTCCTCTTCCACACTCTGAACCCCTGGCCCAAGACCAGAGCTTGCACCCTAACCTCCTACCCCAGCCTGGTGAAAGTGAATGAAATTCGGGGAGAAAGTGAGATGGAGTGAGCAGGGTGTGGCCTCAGAAAAGGGGTGGAACTGGGGCAGGGCCTCAGAGAAGGGGGGGAAGGAAGTGGGGTAAAAGTATTTGGGTTTGAGGTAGATCTTACATTGCACTTAAATTGAAAAAGTGATCTTGTGGTTAAAAAGGTTCAAGACCACTGACCTAGCTTTTACCATTTAGTAGGAGTTAATGAACAAAGGACGTGCAGACAGACACAATCAGAGGCTATGTCTACATTGCTGGCTTTTGCCAGCACAGAGTATGCAAATAAAGCACCGATTAACATTTTGTCACACTTCATTTGCATAATCTATTTAAGCCGTTTTTGCGCAAGGAGTTTTTGCACAAAAACAGCTCAGATAGATTATGCAAATGAAGCCCGACAAAATGCTAATCAGTGCTTCATTTGCATACACTCTGCCAGTAAAAGCTGGCAGTGTAGACAAAGCCTAAGAGGGTATGTCTACACTGAAGAGTTTTGATGGAAAAACTACACTTATGTCCACACTGCAACTGTGTTCTTTTGACGGAAAGTCAAAAGAACTCTGGGGTTTTTCTGACAGTGCTATATCTCTTTTGAGCTGTTTTAGAAAAAGGTATGTGTGGATAGGGAAGAGGAGTTTTTTTTTAAAGAAGAGGCCTCCAGGAAAAAGCATAGGTGTCCTAGTGGCCACTCCATCCACAGTAATCACAACTTAAATGCGAGATAGCATCCAATGAATGTGGACGCTACCTTTTGAAAAAGCACATTGCTTTTTCATGTGCTTTTGCTGTGTAGACACTCTCTTTTGAAAAAAGTTTTTCCGGAAGATCTCTAGATATAGCAGATAGATAGAGAGTGATGTGGTTGCTTTTCAGTGTGCAGAAACACAGCGCTTCATGGAGAAAGTAGACTACTCATTTAGGATCCAGTCTTGCTTGCGTTTAAGTGAATGGGAATTTTGCTACTGACATCAGTGGGAGCAGGACCATGCAAGTTTCTTGCAAATAACTTCCTACAGCATTTAGCAATATGTGCGGTTATTGTGTAATATTTCACATGGGTTAGTGTACTCTCTTTTTATGTGGTGTGTCCACACCCTTTCGTGTGTATATTGTGTTAGCTCCATTTTGTAAAACATGACACAGGATACAATGAAAAGATTTTGTCTTTTTCACAAATATATTGGTGCACAAGCAGTAACAACCCTAGTATGGTTGCCTCCTGAGGAGATAAATCTGTGCTATATTTCTGGTTTAAATAACAAGTGTGTCCTTATTTTTAAATTTATGATTTCAAAGGTGTGTTTGTCTTCTACTGTCCATTTTCTGGTGCTTGGGCAAAATCCTGACTGTGGGTACATCTAGACTATATTGCTATTTCGGGATACCAGAAGTATCTGGAAATAGCAACGCTGTGTCCAAGGAACGCGTCCACTATTTCAATTTTTTTTAAATAATGGATGCCCTCTTTTGCCATCCCTGTAAACCTCGTTCTACGAGGAATAAGGGATGGCTCGAAAGAGCACTTTATTTCAAAATGCAGCGCCGCGAAGATGTACTAAATTTTGAAATAGCCTCTTTTGAAATTAAATCAAAAATTGCATAGGTATCTTTTCTCAATTTTAGAGTGCAGTCTAGACATAGCCTGTGTCAGTCTAGGCCGCAGGGGGAAGCAGAGCAGTGACTGTGTCCTGATGAGTCCCTCACACAGAGCAGGGTTGCTCAGAGGATATGAGAACACACATCTTACTGCTATTCCTAAAAGGAGCAGCATGCGTTGCCACCCCCTGAGAGCAAGCTGCTGACTAGAGTATGTGCACAGTGCTGGGAGCCCGGCCATGCCCCTGAGACTAGACTATCAGTGGGTGCACTTGCTGCTTCCTCAACCCAGAACTCAAAAGAGCACTAGACTGGAATCTTACCCAGATATCTTGAGAGTGGGCTGGGGAGCACAGGTGCTTGTATAATACTGTGTCCTAATACGGGCAGAATTCCATACTTTGCTACTTTTTCTCTTTGGTGGGTTGTGTCTCCTAAGTGTTTGTACAGCACCTAACACATGGTGCAGGCTACTATCATAAACATTCTTAATAAACTTAAAAAACAACAAATGGTCTGGTAGCACTTTATAGATTAACAAAACATATAGATGGTATCATGAGCTTTCGTGGGCACAGCCCACTTCTTCAGATGATAAACTTGGCTCTTACCACCACTGATGTAAATCTGTAATAACGCCATTACCACCTGCACTGGAAGGGGCTAAGGAAATAAATTCCCATGCTTCCTGCTCATGCAGGCCCAGAGCCTTTCTTCCCCCTCATTCTTGCTCATGCATGGGTGGCTAAGAAGCTGAGTTCTCTGTCAAATGGGTAAACGTTGAGTGTGAATGTTGGGACATGGTCTCAAGTACAGACAGATGTTCCAAATGTTTAAACTACCAGGCAAATGATTCATCAGCATAAACAGTACTCAGAAAAATCTCTTCATTCAGCTGATATTTGGGAGAGTGCAATAGCTTGCACAAGAAAAGAGAAGGCAGAATGAATGTCAAAAGGGTGGCACATACTGTTTCTCTAATTGCTACATCCTTTCCCCCAACTCTACGCTTATTTTCTCTGTTATCTTTCTTTTGCCACAAAGAGCTTCCATGTTTCTCCCATTCTCTCAGACATTTCCTTTCTCTTTCTTCATATTGAATAAAACTTGTTGAGCAGCTTCATTAAAAAAAAAAAAAAAGACTGTGCAATATGATCAGCTGTGTGCTTTTGTTCAATGTCTGCATGACGACTCCAGGCCTGAGGCTGCACCCTCTCCTTTCAGCACAGTAACTGAACAGAAACTGGCCTCCATGAATATTAAAATCCAGTATATTTTCAAATTGGACAGAAACATTTCTTCTAATTAGAATGAAAGTGCAATTGTATCTAATAACTAGAGCTGTGCTCCTAAAGAACAGTCTAAAAGGTATTACAGGCAGTCCCCGGGTTACATGGATCCAACTTACATCAGATCCCTACTTACAAACGGGGTGAGGCAAGCCCGCACTATCTGCTTCCCCCCAGCAGACCAGGGAGATGCAAAGCTAGCACCCCTCCCAGCAGACCAGGGAGACGTGGAGCAGCTTTTCTCAGCAGACACCTTAGCTTGAGAATAAAGGACTGAGGGAAGTGAGGTGTGGGAGAATAAAACTGAGCTCTGGAGAAATGTTTGGCTAGAGTTTCCCCTACAATATGTACCAGTTCCGACTTACATACAAATTCAACTTAAGAACAAACCTACAGTCCCTATCTTGTACGTAACCCGGGGACTGCCTGTACTATTCATTGCCTCTGTCACTTTATTAATATCACTAGATTTTACTGGAGATATTGAGAGACCCTTTAATGCTATAACTAGATTCATGGCAGCTTTTCAGAGTAAAAAGGAATGTCCAACCCTGTCTAATGAAAATAGCTTATACAGATGTTTCAAATGCTCTGTATATAGAGGATTCTTTGGAAATACGGGTATTATTATTAGGGACACTCACACAGTAAACTACTGAAAAGACCTGCTTTATATGTATCCTCCAAAGATCAGAACTATCTGAAGAAAATCCATACCCATTTTTCTTGTAAAAGCTATAGTGAGATACTAAACACCCCATACTCTATACTGTGGTAGTACTGAGCTATTGCACGAGCCAGCTTACTGGAGTAGTGGCAGAGCAAAGCAGTGTTACAAGGAAAAAATCTGTGATAAAATGTTTCTTGTCAGAGACTATTTGGGTGACATGTGGAGCAGCACACTCTACAGGGATCTTATGAACACATCTACTATGTCCATTCTACAGTGTTTAAACTGTCATGGGATAAGAGGGAAGGTCCTTTCATGGAATGATAACTAGTTAAAAGATAGGAAACAAAGGGTAGAAATAAATGATCAGTTTTCAGACAGGAGAGAGGTAACCAGTGATGTCCCCCAAGGGTCCATATTGGGACTAATCCTATTCACCATATTCAACATAAATGATCTGGAGAAAGGGGTAAACAGTGAGATGGCAAAATCTGCAAATGATACTAAACTGATCAAGATTGTTAAGTCCAAAGCAAACTGTGAAGAGCTTCAAAAGGATTTCATAAAATTAGATGGCTGTGTCTAGACTGGCAAGTTTTTCCGCAAAATCATCTGCTTTTGCGGAAAAACTAGCCAGCTGTCTAAACTGGCCGCTTGAATTTCCGGAAAAGCACTGACGATCTCATGTAAGATCATCAGTGCTTTTCCGGAAATACTATGCTGCTCCCGTTCGGGCAAAAGTCTTTTTCCAAAAGACTTTTGCGCAGAAGGACCAGTGTAGACAGCACAGTACTGTTTGCCGCAAAAAAGCCCCGATTGTGAAAATGGCGATCGGGGCTTTTTTGCGGAAAACCGCGTCTAGATTGGCCACGAACTCTTTTCCGCAAAAAGTGCTTTTGCGGAAAAGCATCCTGCCAATCTAGACATGCTTTTCCGAAAATGCTTTTAACGGAAAACTTTTCCATTAAAAGCATTTTCAGAAAATCATGCCAGTGTAGACGTAGCCGATGAGTGGGCAACAAAATGGTAGATTAATTTTAATGGTGGCTAAATGCAAGTAATGCATATTGGAGAACATAATCCCAACTATACATATAAAATGATGGGGACTAAGTTAGCTGTTAGCAAGATCTTGGAACCATTGTGGATAGTACTCTGAAAACATTCACTCAATATGCAGCAGAAGTCAAACAAACAAACAGAATGTTAGGAATCATTAAAAAGGGATAGAGAATAAGACAGAGAATATTTTATTGCCTCTATATAAATCCATAGTACACCCACATCTTGAATAGTGTGTGTAGATGTTGTTGCCTCATCTCAAAAAAGATACTTTTGCATTTGAAAAAGTTCTGAAAAGGGCAACAAAAATGATTAGGAGTATGGAACTGCTGCTATATGAAGCAAGATTAATAAAACTGGGAGTTTTCAGCTTGGAAAGAGATGACTAAAGGAGGATATGATAGAGGTCTATAAAATCATGACTGGTATGGAGGACGTAAATAAGGAAATATTTACTTGTTCTCATAACATAAAAACTAGGCATCACCAAATAAAATTAATAGATAGCAGGTTTAAAACAAAAAGGAAGTATTTCTACACACAACTTATAGTCAACCTATGGAACTCCTTGCCAGAGGATGTTTTGAAGGCCAAGACTTTAACAGGGTCTAAAACAGAGCTAAATAAATTCACAGAAGATAGATACATCAATGACTATTAACCAGCATAGTCAGGAATGGTGTCCATAACCTTTGTCAGCAGCTGGGAATGGGTGACAGGGAATGGATCACTACCTGTTCTGTTCATTTCTGCTAGGGCACCTGGCATTGGCCAGTGTTGGAAAACAGGATACTGGAATAGATGGACCTTTTATCTGATTCAGAATGGGTATTCTTATGTTCTTGTACATGCAACAGAGAAGAGTTGTATGTAGAGACATAGGGGGGTGGGGAATGGGGAAAGGGGAAATCCTAGAGGACTCCTCAGTAATAAAAAGCATGCAATTGCATTGTGTATGATGAGCAAGTAAGAAAGGATTCTTGGCTGTGTCTAGACTGGCAAGTTTTTCCGCAAAAGCAGCTGCTTTTGTTGAAAAACTTGCCAGCTGTCTACACTGGCTGCTTGAATTTCCGCAAGAACACTGATGATCTCATGTAAGAAATCAGTGCTTCTTGCGGAAATACTATGCTGCTCCTGTTCAGGCAAGAGTCCTTTTGCGCAAAAGCTTTTGTGCGAAAGGGCCAGTGTAGACAGTTCAGATTTGTTTTGCAGCTCAGATTTGTTTTGGAGGCTGGGAATAACTCTAATAAAGCCACATTGCTAATGGCTTTAGAGAAGAGCAGAATCCTTAGGTCTTTGTATAAATGGCCCTGTATCTACAGTGAATCCCCAAAATCTGTGCAAATTCAACGCCTTTGTGTTCTCTCTGGGTGTGAGTCAGGGCAGAACTTGGCTCCCTGTTTATCTGAGGGATAAACAGCAAAAAATATTACAACACAGCTGCTGTGGTTTTGGGAGCTACTTTGTGATGATGAAATCCTTGCAGAGACTGAAAAAACAAACATTCTAACAATCTTGCATGGCACTTCCTTTAGAACTAGTGGATCTCCAGGGACTTTTTTTAATTTAAACATTAATGCATTCTACCAATGTATTTTATCCAAATGCATTATTAAAATGCTTACAAAACTGCAAGAACTTGATATACCTGGTCTAGTTTGTTGTATACAGAGGTAATAAACCTCCACTGAAATAGCTCTGCATTTTGTACCATCTCAATATTTTCTATTTGCTCAGCTGTGCGATGTAGACAGATCATAGCGTTAGAAGTGGCACAGAGCAACAAACGGGGAATTGTGGCCTCTGTTTCACCCCTTTTGAGATGTAGCTTATTCTCCTTACTGCACAATTTCCACTCTGAAAACTTGTGTCAAGGGGAGAGCATGGTTCATCCCCAGCTCCTCTTTGCTTGGAAGATAGGGATTACAATTATGCCTGCCATTTACACAGGCTTTACAGTGGAGGGAAACATCGACTTGTACGCTTTCTCCCCACTGTATACCCATGTTAGGTAAGGATCAAGAACAACCAGATTCTGTATCTTTGTATATTGACTAATTAAAGATGAGATATGCCTCACGTCAGCAAACTCATAAGCCAAAGCTAAAACCTTGTTGCAAATCCAGACATAACTTGTGTAAATTATATTGCATGGCCTTTGACTCTTAAATTGTTGAAGAGTTTAAGTCTAGTCATACATTACAGAATTTTGCAAACAATGAAGAGAGTATGTGTGTGTACAAACATACACAAAAACACCTGTAAATACAGGATTTCTGTACTAAATTATATACATGTGTATTCAGTACTAAAAGCCTGTGTGTAAAAGTATGGTTTAGATTGTGAAACAAATCAGCAAAATACAATATGTTCAGAGGAATGGATGCCACAGAGCAGCTGTAATTTAACAAAGCAAAGAATGATCCAGCATCCAGCTTAGTGTAGCTTCTACAGATTTATATAAAGTCCATCTCAGCCAGTATCCTGTCTTCTGATGGAAATCAATGCCTGGTTCTTCAGACGGAATGAAAAAACAAAACAAAACAGATAATCATCAAGTGATCCATTGTCTGTCACCTATTTCAGTTTCCTGCAAACAGAGGCTAGACACACCATTTCTACACATCCTGTCTAACAGACATTGATAGACCTATTTTATTCTTGGTCTTCACAACATTCTCTGTCAAGGAGTTCCACAGTTTGATTTTGTGATGTGTGAAAAATACATCCATTTGTTTGTTTTAAACCTGCTGCCTATTAATTTTATTTGGTGACCCCCAGTTCTTGTGTTACGTCAAGGAATAAATAAATATTTTCTTATTTTCTCCACACAAATTATGGTTTCATAAATCTCTATCATATCCCCCCCTTAATCAACACTTATTTAAGATGAAAAATACCAGTCTTGTTAATCTCTCCTTATGGCATATTTTAATAATTTTTATTGTCCTTTTCTGAACCCTTTCCAATTCCAGGGTTTTGGGGGGTTTTTTTAGCTGAAATGACCACATCTACATGTAGTTTTCAAAACATGAGCATACCATAAATTTACATAGAGACAATATGATATTTTGTCTTATTCTCTATCCTCTCCTAAATGATTCCCAACATTCTGTTCACTTTTTAACTGCTGCCACACAGAGTATGTTTTCAAATAACTATCAACAATGACTCCAAGATCTCTTTCTTGAGTAGTAACTGCTAATTTTGACCCCATAATTTTATACTTATAGTTGAAATTATGTTTTCCAATGTGTATTACTTTGCATTTATCAAAAATGATAATTTGGTAGAAAGAGCTCTCTGGTAGATGAGAAAGTGCTGCACTAATACCAAACTGGAAAGGATGCTTCTTCAGACTAGGGATGTTAAAAACCCACTAAAATAATTAACTGGTCAAACTATTTAACTGTTTAACCACCAGCCACCAGTGGAGGGCTTCTTCAGCCCTGCCACGTCGCAGCTGGCTGGAGCTGCTCTGGCCCAGCTGCATTATGGGCTGCTCTGGCCCTACAGACTGGAATGTGTTCTGGCCCCTCTGGTTAACCAGTTACCTGGTAAGCATGCTGGTATAGCTAATGCTTACTGGGTAACCAGTTAACTGTTTAACATTTTACATCCCTATCTCAGACTCACATTAAAAGCTGATTTTTTGAATTATTTGTGGGCATGGGTTTAAAATGTATAAAGACATGAAAGAAGAGTAAGTCGTATCATAGAAGAGACCATATGCTGCACCATTTTAAGGGGGGGGGGGGCATAGAGCTGTGTTCCTTTATACACCTTGAAGCTATTGGAGGCCTTTCCATTAACTCCTAAGCTCCTACTTAGCAGTCGCATCCCTGCACCCACCCCAGCATGGGGTCCCTAGTAAAATAATATGGGTTATTCTTTAGTATCTTGTTAAAAATATTAGGTGAAGTACATACAGTAATGACATAGCCCTGTTACTTAGCAGTAGTTCTTTATTTTAATTACATGGTGCACTATTAATTGATAACTATGATAATCAAATGTAAAGATTCAAATTACAATATTATCTCATTCTCAAAGTGGCTGATTTGAGCATGGCATATAATCCAATCATATGTACCCATGACAACCTGGGCCAAATTCAGCCCTAGAGATTAACTGTATCCATGGGGCAGTTAACATTGAAGAACAGGCAACAAATCAGCGACAGAGTTGGTATTACCTAAGAATTCCTGGCTCCTGCTTCTAAATTAGTCTATTAGGGTATGTCTACACAGCAAACTTATTTCGAAATAATTTTCCTAGCGTCTACACAGCCATTCCATTATTTCGAAATTAATTCAAAATGGCAGAGGGCTTATTTCGAAATTGGTAAACCTCATTCCATGCGGAATAGTGCCAATTTCGAAATTGCTATTTCGAAATAAGCGCTGTGTAGATGCTTATTTTGAAATAGGGGGTATCTAGCCTTTCCCAGAGTGCCCTGCTGGCTGCCTTGGCCACAAGGCAATATCTGACCTGATGCCTTGCCGGAACCGGTTCCAACCAGCCTTAAATGCAATTCAGCATCCACTCAATGTGGACGCGCTATTTCGAAATAGAAAAACACTATTTCTAAATGCATTTTGTGTGTAGATGCGTTATTTCAAAATCAGATATTTCAAAATAACGCTGTAGTGTAGACATACCCCTAGACAACATTGCTCTGCGCTATTCATAAGCATTCTATTGTTTGGTCTCAATTCAGGACAGCATTTAATTTTGTACTTAACATTGACTTAAATCAGGGGTGAGGAACCTCAGGCCCAGATGCCGAGGCTCAGAGCTGCCCTAGCACTGGGAAGCCTGCACTGGTGCTCCAGCTCCTTTCCTGTCCCACCACGGGGCTGGAGCATACAAGATCTACTAGACTGGGCTCCCTGCTAGGCTCTGGTGTGTAAGGGGAATGTAGGGAATCTCTCTACTTCTCAGTCAGGGGCCACCTTTTTTGGGTTTTTATGCTTTTCACTTGTGTGCAGTCCCTGACTGATTTTTCTGTGGGTCAGTAGCCTCGACGCAAAAGACGTTCCCCCCCCCCCCGACTTAAATTAACCTGATGTATGTAATCAAGTACTGTCTATAATAGAGATGCTGTCCTGAATCAGGGTATTTTTGCAGAAGTATGACAGTAGCACAGTTATGAATGCTCTAGATTTTGCTAAGGCTAGGTCTAGACTGCAAGCTTTTTTTGGAACCAGCTTTTCCAGAAGAGATCTTCCGGAAAAACTTTTTTCAAAAGAGCGTCCAACATAGCAAAAGCGCAATGAAAAAGTAATGTGCTTTTTTCAAAAGATAGCGTCCAATCAATGTGGATGCTCTCTCACATTTCAATTGTAATTACTGTGAATGGAGTGGCTACCAGGTCACTTTTGCTTTTTCCTGGAGGCCTCTTCTTTTGGGGAAAAAAAAAAAAAACCCACTTCCACATTCACACACGTGAAAGGCTTCTTCCTCGTGGAAAGAGGTTTATCAACTCCATTCTTTCGACTTTGTCAAAAGAACACAATAGCAATGTGATGTAAGTGTAGGTTTTCTGGAAAAATGGCAGTTTTTCCAGAAAAACTCTGCAGTGTAGACATACCCTAATTCTATGCCGTCAAAAACCTAAAAATTATGCACTATGCTTTTTGCTAGAGATGCAACACCTTTAAAAGACACCACTGAAGGGGCCTCCTCAAAGACTTCTTAAGTCACCAGGTGTCTCCTAAGTATGAAAACAAATTCTATGAAGAGATTTTTTTCAACACTAAAAGATACCACAAGTAACTTCCTGTATCATTATCTTGTATCATATGATTTCAAAACACTTCCTCTCACACTAAACTTTGTGGCCTAAAATAATGCAGAAACTTCACGTTCCTTTAAAATTGGAAGCATACACAGCCTTATACTCAAAGCAAAATACAGTGAAAGACCTTTTCTTCCCTATATGCACTGATGATGGGAAACCTGAGCCATACACGATAGATTAGGTCTTAGACAGCTAACTTATCCAGCTAACTTAACCAAACCCTGTTAACTTTGTTGCGGCTTTGCTGCTCATAGCTTAGTGAGTCTCTTCACTCCTGGAGATAAATATCACACAAGAGTGAAGCCATCATGAGTTCAGCAGAGATGCACTTTATGTGCAACTTTTTTTGTATCATTTGTAGATTAAAAAAAGACAACACATCCTTTTAACTGAAAATGGTACAGTAAGCCGCTGTTATGACAGGTGTTCTGTGGTATTTCTATTTTTGACATTTCATGTTTAAAACAGATTAAATACAGAGACACCTGTAATTTAAAGACCACGTGAGTGGAGAAGGATAACCCTTCATTTTCCATCAGGGTAACTTATTTTGGGGGAGGGGAAGTCAGAACCTCTCTTTATTTAAAACAAATAAGAAATGTAACAGATTGTAATAAATTAGGGTGCTTTCTTACTGAGATACAAATAAGGAAGCATTAATGGACTGAAATTTAGTTAGTAAATTGCCCTTAGAATTTAAAATATTCCATAAAAGTTTTACAATTTGATTGTATCTGTATGATACCTACAAATGAGTTTACTTTTCTTTAAACAATATGTGGGGAAACTCTACCCAAAAATTAACTGGAGAAATGGAAACATTGTCAGTAACATGGTACACATTAAAGGGAATTTATTCATGTTAACAGAATATAAAACTGTATTCTATTTTTTCCATTAAACTATATTCTTTTGATTCAAATATAGCTCTGCATTGCTGACAAAGCTCTACTGAAATGTTTAACTGGCTCTCCTAAAATTTTCATCCCAGTTCTGCAATCTTCTCCAGTTCACTAGTTTCATATCACAAACTTCACAGAACAGGCACTTTACAGACTGCTTCTCAGCTGTACTTGTAAATGGGGATGTACTGTTTGTGAAGTGCTGTAGACCTATTGCTTTGTCATGAATGCCATACTAACAGGTGCAAATATGCAAATATGCAAAAGAAGCAACATTAGGCAGCAAACCGGGAGATACAAGAATCAAACTAAATAAGATTTCTTGTTACTAGGCTCTCTGAAAAGTTTTGTCTGCAGTGAGAAAGTTAACCATTGCTGATCTAACAATTTGTATATAAGCACAAACCACGTTCAGTGTTCTTTCAGAAACTACAGTCATACAGGAATGAATGTGGAATGCCCTTTTATTGGCTTGTAGTTAAGCTAAGTTCAGGATACACTGGAGTTCAACTGCATTGTCAGCAACAGGCAGATTTCTTTGCTTAGACAAAAGAGGCTGGAAATTGTAATTACCTGCAGTGGTAGAGTACATGTATTGCCCCTTGGTAGCACTACATTCCAGGTGACTTGTGCAGTGGTTAAACAAAGTAGACACTCTCTGGGCTAAAGGTGAGACACCATACTGCAGTTGTTCAAACAAGTGGAGTAAAAAAAGGTGGCCAGGGATAAAGTAGTGGGGTTAACGCCACTCTCCACCCCAGTTACAGAGTCCAAGAGGACTGGCCTTTGCTCAACCCTTGGGCCAGTGGGTGGAGAGACACTGAGTATGCATCAGTCTAGAACAACCCCCACCCTGGTCAACACAGAATGGTGTTGAGAAGCCATGGAGTAAGCCATGTCCATCCCACTTCAGGCAGAGGGAGAATTGCTAGGGCATGGAGCCATTGAGGGTAGTTGTAAAGGGAAATGTAAACAAGAAGAAAAAAGGGAGACATCAGAAGACACCCCTAAATATAAAGGTTAAAAACAATGTGTCAACCAATGTGCATCAGGTCAGTTCAGTAGGAGAGATCTTGATCTTTTGGTGTTTCCTCTAAGAACATTAGCGATATTTATTTTGAGTTGCCAAAAAGAGATTCTAGATTTAATTCAACTCTGATGAAATTCCACTGACTTTATTAGCAATACATCAGAGGCTAATTTGTTGCTTTTATCATTCCTGTTTGCTGCTTGCTCTGCATCTTTTTTGGAATCTCTTGTGAAGTTTTTATCTTGTGAGTCAATTGCCGTGTGGGCAGTGCAGTTCCTATTCAGTCTTCAGTCTGAACACAGTCATTAGAGGATTTGTTTTTTTTCGCTCTGTTGCTTAATCAGTAACGACCTCTTCTTCTGAGTCTCCTTCAAACTTGCACTTCTGGTAAACAATTCCACAGCGTGTCTCTGCATACAGAGAAAATGGACTCCTGTGACTTTCCCCTAAGTGTAAATAGGTTATTTTCTCTTTAACTTAGTTGTTGTGTTTCAATAAATATCAAAGGAAGCCTACATTTTATGAAGAGACAATCAGTACAAATTACCACCAATACCTTAAAATAATGATCAAACTTTTGCCAAAAATATTAATTCACTCTCAGTGCGACAAAGAAAAACACTTCAATAAGTAATGGGAGTAGGTGGAGTGAATATCATTTGGTAATTAGTATAAGAAACAAGCAGTGCTTAACTTGTGATGAAAACTTGTTGGGTTCAAGCAACTGTTTTACATTCATAAGTGATATGGCAAGTCCAGAGGTGTCAGGGTATAAACTGCTAAGCTGAGAAGAGCTGGGACTCAGCCTTGGCAAACCCTGGCACAGATTAAGCACTGGAAACAGGTAAATAATTACAACTGGAACGGACCAGTAATAGGCCAAATTCATTGCAGTAATAACTTCATTGAAGCCAGTGAAAGTAATGATCCCTGACAATAGCTTATATGACAGAGACAATGTAAATGAGTAATATCTTTTGTTGAACAAGATTTCTGTTGGCGAGAGGGACAAGCTTTTGAGTTTACAGCAAGCTCATATTCAGATATCTGTGTAAGCTTGAAAGCTTATTTATTTCACCAACTAAAGTAGATCCAATAAAAGACATTATCTCACCTTCCTAGCTCTTCTCATATCCTGGGACCAATATGACTACAACAACATAGCAAATAGTTTACATGGACCGCCTTCACTATGATCAGTTTCAGAGTCTAAAAATACAAATGGAATGTTTACTGGGAGTCTTGGAGTGAGTGACAGAGAGAGAAAGCAAGGGTGTAGGATCACTGGTTAGGGAGTTAATAGAGAAAGAAAAAAAAATCAGAGCTGGCAAAATGAGGGAATGAAGCAGGGTGGCAGAGCGGGAAGCAGAGCTGGTGTGGGAGGGAGGTCCAGGGGCTAGACGCGAGGAGGG
This sequence comes from Pelodiscus sinensis, assembly GCF_049634645.1. NCBI lineage: Eukaryota > Metazoa > Chordata > Testudines > Trionychidae > Pelodiscus > Pelodiscus sinensis. The sequence continues at coordinate 18,154,159 of NC_134723.1, forward strand.
GGGGTGGGAAGCAGAGCTGGGGGGAAGGGTGTCCGGGGGCCACGGGGCTGGCCGGGAGGAGAGGGGGACAGGAAGCAGACCTGGCGGGGGAGGCGGGGGAAAATGCAGCCACTGGCCACAGCTGGAGTCCTTTGGGCGGCACCCCCAGCAGGCATTCCCTTTAGTTGTGAGCAGAAGCCGGGTGGAGCCGGGGAAGGGGCTGGAGCTGGGAATCACTCCACCCACTCGGGTTCTGCTCGCAACCAGATACTCCCAAGCTGGGAGGCGCTCCCAGCGCCAATCGTGGCCCCCTCTGGTCACGTGCAGAAGCCGGGTGGGGGGAGTGACTCCTGGCCCTCACCCCACCTGGCTTTTGCATGTGCCTGCAGTGCTCCCAGCGCCAATCGCGACCCTGCCTCCCAGTCGCTCCCCACCCCCGCCAGGCTTTCGTCCGGTGCCCAGCCAGGAATTCAGAAAATACCGGACATTGCACACGTGCGGTATTTTCTGAATTTTTCTACCGGACAGAGCTGAAATACCAGACTGTTCGGTAGAAAACCGAACACCTGGCAATCTGACTCCCACCCCTTCCGCAACCTTTCCCCCCACCCAAGGTAACCAATTCCATGGGAGAGGCCAGACCACACTCCAGGATATTGCCTCCAGCCTCTGAACATCCCCAGGCCCTTTACTCTCCCCATTCACAGTGGGTGCACAGCCCCATCCTTCCCGGTGGGTCAGCGTGCCTGGCAGCCGGAGATGTTGGCAGCCATGTCTCATCTTGAACCTTCCTGGCCAGCTAGAGGGCCGGGCAGCTAAACTGTGGCCCCTGCCCTCCTGGGTGACCAGGGAGCCTGGCAGCGGCACCATGGCCTCAGCCCTCCCAGGTGGTAAGAAGGCCAGACAGCTGCACCATAACCCCAGCTGTGCAGAGGGCTGGGCAGCTGTGCTGTAGCCCCAGCCATTCTGACTGGCCAGAGCATGGGCAGTTTGGAAAGGCCATGCCTACCCTTGCCTACATCACCTGCCAGACATGCCACTGCATGTGTTATGAGCACTACAGATGCCAATTTCATGCTGATTGAATAAGCAGTTTGAAGTTAAATATCCAATGAGGAGCCAATCCAGCAAAGCTTTTAAATACACCTTTAACATTAAGCATGTGAGTATCCCATTGGAAAGAGAACCACATGCTTAAGAGCTTTGCTTGGAGCCTTAATCACCAGTGTTTTGTTTAAAAAATAAAAGTAAAAATTAATCAAGATTATGTACTTATTTAGCGTCTTCTACTCAAAATCTTAGTGTTTTACAAACATTAACATGGTGTATTATACTATCTCTGTAAGGTAAGGGAATGCCTTCATTTTATAAAATGAAGAAACTGAGGCAAAGAGTTAGCATTAGTAAGAGTGAGTTTTAAAGCAGGTATCCTAGTGTTTCAAAAAATAGTGTAAACCTCTCTTCATTTTAAAAAAGTTTAACACTGGTCAGTTTATACAGTCTTAAAAAGTTTATACTGTCCAGAAAGCATGGACCAAACCATGTGAAATTATTTAAAAAAAAAACCCCACACTTTAACTTAGATATTACATCTAAGATATTGTACTAAAGATTATTCAAATTATTCATATCAAATATAAAATTTCAGATTTCAAATAGAGTATGTGATGATTAGGCTTTGTGCAGGCCATACAGCTGCAGCAAAAAGGAGAATGAATGCAGCAGTGGTACCTCTGCAACAAGATTTATCCAACCTGTTTTTGGAGCTGTCTTTTTTAAATAAGCTTTGAGGGAAACATAGCTGAACCCAGTCCTGACATGCTAAAGCTAAGAACGAAAAATAAATCTGTATCTGGTTATTTGGTAAAATGAGGAAATACTACATTTTGTGATAGGCACATTTAACAGACCTGAACAGAATTAAACAGTTTTAAATGATTTGATCATCCTCCCTTGAAGTCAAAGGCAAAATTTCTATAGATATAAAAGGAAATAGCATCATACCTGGGACCTTGAATGGGAATGACAGTGATATAGTCATCTGCTGAATAAGAGGAATACAACTGATTATTGGAATGCACTGTTCATTTTGTTTAGAGTTGTACATAGATGATGGAACTAGGGGTGCTCGTATACCCCCTGACTTGAAATTGATTTAATTACATATAGGGTTTACAATTTGGTTCAATGCCCCTCAGTATATACTTTCACTCTACAAATTGTCCCAGCGCCCCTGGATGTGTAAACATTAATGATTGCATAGTAATTACTTCTGTTCAATTACAATTTAACTCGTTAGGCTGGCTCAGTGATCAAAGCATTAGATTTGAAATACCTGGATTCCTTACTGGAAGCATAGGTTCAAATTCCAGCAGGATTGACTCAGATTTTCATCAGTCAAAAGTAGGAGTTCCATGGGGTTTGCTCTGTAAGGGTCCTTTCTCATGAGGCATTGAACACTTTAGTCTTGTTTGCCCTATGTGGCCATTAAAGATCCGTTCAAGAGAATGGGGGTCACGCAGATATGTTTTGTCAAAAATTTTCCCTTCCTCTCTGCTGTTGTGTAGCATGGTGTACTTCTGGTTGTCAGCCACCCATGCCAAAGGCATCTACTGTGTCCTAGTAACTTATATGTGCATGTGTATAGTGACTGCCCACGTACACATAGACACACATACTCTACTTATGACCCTAACAAATTCACAGCCCTGAAAAACACATCACGGGCTGTTAAATTAGTTACATTTCCCAGGGAGGCCTATGGGAGGGGGGGAATGAAAGGGGCAGGACTGGGGGCACCCCAGCCATGGGGTACTACTGTTCTCCAGGCTCCAACTGTTAGTCCAGGAAGTGAGAGAACTTCCTCTTTACATCTGCTCTTGAGGAGAAAAAGTCAAAGGTACCGGATGGCATTCACCCAAGGGTGCTCAAAGAACTCAAATGGGAAATTGCTCAACTGTGGTTTGTAACCTATCCTTTAAATCAGCTTCTGTACCCAAGGACTGGAAGACAACTAACATAATGCCAATATTACAAAAGGGCTCTAGAGGCAACCCTGGCAATTACAGACCAGTAAGTCTAACATCAGTACCGAGCAAATTAGTTGAAACAGTAGTAAAGAATAAAACTGTCAGACACGTAGAAGAACATAATTTGTTGGGCAAAAGTCAACACGGTTTCTGTAAAGGGAAATCATGTCTTACTAATATATTAAAATTCTTTGAAGGGGTTAACAAACATGTGGACAAGGGGGATCCAATAGATATAGGCTGTGTCTACATTGGCACCCTTTTCCGGAAAAGGGATGCTAATGAGACTAGTCGGAATTGCAAATGCCGTGGGGGATTTAAATATCCCCCGTGGCATTTGCATGAGCATGGCTGCCGCTTTTTTCCGGCTCGAGGCTTTGCCGGAGAAAAGAGCCAGTCTAGAGGGGATCTTTCGGAAAATAGAGCCTTTTCCGGAAGATCCCTTATTCCTGACTTTAAGAGGAATAAGGGATCTTCCGGGAAAGGCTTTATTTTCCAAAAGATCCCATCTAGACTGGCGCTTTTCTCCAGCAAAGCCCCAAGCCGGAAAAAAGCGGCAGCCATTTTCATACAAATGCAGCGGGGGATATTTAAATTCCCCGCGGCATTTGCAATTCCGACTGGTCTCATTAGCATCCCTTTTAGCATCCGGAAAAGGGTGCCAATGTAGACACAGCCACAGTGTACTTAGATTTCCAGAAAGCCTTTGACAATGTTCCTTACCAAAGGCTCTTGTGTAAATTAGGTTGTCATGGGATAAGAAGGAAGATCCTTTCATGGATTGAGAACTGGTTAAAGGAAACAAAGGGTAGAAATAAATGGTAAATTTTCAGAATGGAGAGGGGTAACTAGTGGTGTTCCCTAAGGGTCAGTCCTAGGACCAATCCTATTCAACTTATTCATAAACAATCTAGAGAAAGGGGTAAGCAGTGAAGTGGCAAAGTTTGTGGACAATACTAAACTGTTCAAGATGGTCAAATCCAAAGCAGACTGAAGAACTTCAAAAAGATCTCACCAAACTGATTGGGCAACAAAATGGAAAATGAAATTTAATGTGGATAAGTGTAAAGTAATGCACACTGGAAAAAATAACCCCAAATATACATACAATACGATGGGGGCTAATTTAGCTACAATTAATCAGGAAAGAGATCTTGGAGTTATCGTGGATAGTTCTTTGAAAATGTCCACACAGTGTGCAGCGGCAGTCAAAAAAGCAAACAGGATGCTAGGAATTATTAAAAAAGGGATAGAAAATAAGACAAAAAATATCTTACTGCCCCTATAAAAAAAAAACTATAGTACACCCACATCTTGAATACTGTATATAGATGTGGTCTCCTCACCTCAAAAAAGATATTTTGGCATTGGAAAAGGTTCAGAAAAGAGCAACTAAAATGATTAGGGGTTTAGAACGTTCCCATAAGAGGAGAGGCTAAAAAGACTGGGACTTTTCAGTTTAGGAAAGAGGAGACTGAGGGGGGATACGATAGAGGTATATAAAAGCATGACTGGTGTGGAGCGGGTGAATAAAGAAAAGTTATTTACTTGTTCCCATAATATAAGAACTAGAGGACACAGAATGAAATTAATGGGTAGCAGGTTTAAAACTAATAAAAGAAAGTTCTTCTTCACACAGCACACAGTCAACCCATGGAACTGCTTGCCAGAGGAGGCTGTGAAGGCTAGGACTAGAGTTTTAAAAAATAGCTAAATACATTAATGGAGGTTAGGTCCATAAAAGGCTATTAGCCAGGGGGTAAGGAATGGGGCCCCTGACCTCTGTTTGTCAAAGGCTGGAGAAGGATGGCAGGAGACAAATTGCTTGATCATTGTCTTTGGGCCCCTGGCACTGGCCACTGTCGGCAGACAGGATACTGGGCTAGATGGACCTTTGGTCTGACTCAGTATGGCCATTCTTATGTTCTTAAGTAACTTTCCCTTCTACAGGAAGCTGTGCAGCCTTTCGAACCCAGTGCAGAAAAGAGGGTGGAAAGTGACACTCCTCCCACATACGACAGGTTTGCAACACTCCCCCCCCCCCCCCCCACTTTCTTTTGGGTCCAGACCCTCACAATTGCACCATGAAATTGACCATTTTTTAAAATCTTCTGGCCATGAAATTGACACAAATGAACTAATACTGTCCAATAAGCAGTATTATTCTCAAGAGTTGTGTTTTTCTCCTGGCATCTTGGGAGGAAAGTTGCTTAGCTAAGACGCTAGGGACATTTTGAGTGGGTTATAGGGCAGATGGAAGGCTCAGAACAGAATGGGCTCAAGACAGGAAGGGGAAAATCTAAAATTCCTTTTGCTAAACTGCAATACACACATATGGGTGAAGGCATATAAACTAATGGCCTACAATTTACCTAGCTGAGGGATCCCATAGCTGTCCAAGTAAAATCAATGTTAACATAGTCCTAGGTGGACTTCATAGACTCAAGCCCATCTCATGTTTGGGGTCAAAACTCTGCTTCCAGCACAGCTGTTTGCATTAATTTCCTCTTCTGGGGGGTGGGTTTGGCAGGGTGCAGCAGCAAAGGGGGTTGCAACTTGCAGCATGGGACTGTCTTAGGGTGCAAACGCCTTTCCCAAGGACGGCTGGCTTGCCCCAGAAGAAAGGGGGCAGCGCGCAGCCCCTGGCTGAGCAGCAGATAACAGTGTCCTGAGCCAGTCTACATGTTTTGTTAGTCTATAAAGTGCGACCAGACCATTTGCTTGCTGTATTTTTCTGAGCCAGTCCAGGCAAACAAGGTCCCCCCCGCTTACAGCCCGCGCTGGGGTAGCCCGGCCAGCGTCAGCAGCCGACCGAGGGGAGGTTTTAACTGGGCAGGGGAGTCGAGCCCCTAGGGCGCCTCCGGATTTCAGGCGCCCCGCCCGTTGCTAAGCTCGCCTGCAGCGCAGCAGACGGCAGCATTGTGACGCGCTCGCTCAGGCCCCGCCCCCAGCACGGATTGATCTGAGGGGCGGAGTCAGGCGGCTTCGCGGCGGTGGTGGAAGGACGATCCGGGCGCCGCGCAGCACAGAGCAGGCTGCACCATGGTGAAGATCGCCTTCAGCTCCCCGTTCGCCCACAAGGACGAGCCCAAGAAGGATGCGGCCGAGGCGCTGGTGGCCGACAAGGTGCGAGAGGGGCTCTGCAGGGAACGGACTTTTCTGCCGCTGGGGGGGAACGGGGCTGCCGCCATCTTCTCACAGCGTCAGCTGCCTGGGAACGGCCATCTATAGCGCCCCAGAAGGGGCTAAAATGGCGGAGGTTGAGGGCGCCCTCTAGGGAGGGGGGTACCCCTGCCTGGTTCTCGCCTGCCAGTGAGAGGGGGTCATCTCCGCTGCCGCCCCAAGGGGAAGGGGGCCGCCTTGTCCCTGCGGGCGGGGGGCTCAGCGACTTACCCGGGGAGGGGGGTGCTGGTTTCTGTCTCAGGATCACTTGGGAATTCGAGGTGCCCTCGTAGCGGGAGGGAGGGATCCATTTTGTGTGTGGGTGGGGGGGGGGGTGTTATTGTTGGAGTCTCTAATGGAGGTCGGCAGGCGAGGCGAGCAGGCCTCTCCACAGCCATTGGCTTTCCTTTAACCCACTCGCGGCTGCGACGGCGTCTCAGATTGCGGGGCGCCCCCGGCGGGACCCGAGCTAGCCAATGTGCGGGCTGCGGAGCCTCTGGGGGGAGGGAAATGCGATCGCAGAGCCGTGCTGATGCCTCCGGGCAGCCTTCTTGAGCCCTGCATCCCAGCAGAGTCGGTTCCGTCCCGTCCTCTGCCAGCCCCTCGGCAGGCTGTAAAACCCCCTCCGGGCGCCCGGGCAACAAACAATGTCTTCGTGCCGGGGACCGCTGACACTTGAACGAGACCATCCGAGCTTTCCTTCATGATGCTACGTCTCTGCTTCTGAGCGTTGATCTCTTGCAGACGCATCCAGAGTGAAATAGACCCCCCAAAAGGGAGAAGTATTATGGAAAGAGTGAGCCCACTAACTCAAGCAGTTTGGGTATATTTTACCCAAACCACCTTGCGGGTCCAGGCCTTTTTGTCATCCAATGTTGGTTATGTCTGAGCATGCCACTGCCATTGGTGTTATTACCAAGGAAGATAGAATTGTTGTAAACCGTGTAGGGCAGGGGTGGGGGACCTTATCTGGGTCGGAGGTCTGTGACCAACAGAAAAATCAATCCGGGGCCCTACGTGAGTGAGAAGCAAAATAGCCCACTGAAGTGGCCTCGACTGAGAAGGAACTAGACACTCCTCACGCACCAAAGCCGAAGAGGGCACAGGCTAGCAGATTTTGTGTGCTCCAGATGCGTGTGTGTGGAGTGCCAGCTTGGGCTGCCCAGTGCTGGGGGTGAGGAGCATGAGCCCAAGGGGTCATATCCAGCCCCTGGACCTTAGGTTCCCCACCCCTGGTCTAGTGTTAGGGAACATCTGACTAAAATTAAGAATCCCTTCCATAAAGATCTTTCCATAAAGTAAAAAAAAAAAAAATCAGGAAAGTATTCTGTGGATTTCCCTCTCCTTCATGAGATAGTTATATATCTTATTCTACTACAGCCATTTAAAAATATGGTAAGACTATTTTCTTAAATAGTCACTATTTTCCACCATTCTCTTGCATTAGTCAGTTGTAGTCTACTTTTGGGATAACTAAACTGGTAGTTCTAGAACAGAGGTGATCAACCTGTTGGAGACAGAGAGGGGGAGTTGGAGCAAATCCCCTCCCAAAAAAACAAACAAACCCCACACACTGCCAGGAAAAAATAGGTAAAATAGGTGCTGGTACACCATCCCCGGGCATACCATCCCAAAAAAAGCACTGGGAAGGAGTGAGAGGTGCAAGCTCTGGGAGGGAATTTGGGTGTAGGAGGAAGTAGAGAAGAGGATGCTGGCTCAGGGAGGGGGCTTCAGGCTGGAGAGTGTTGGGGTCAGGGGGAGGGTTGGGGTGCTGAGCAAGCCACAGGCTTGTGGCTGTGAGGGTGCAGGAGTTTGGGCTGGGGTGCATGAGAGGCTCAGGGTAGGGAGGCTGGGAGTATGTGGGCTCAGGACACAGATTTGCAGTGTGTTGATGGAGTGTTGTGGCAGAAGACGGGATGTGAGGGTGCAGGAGTTTGGGGATGAGAGAGGCTCAGAACAGGGGGTACTAATGCAAGATAGGCTCGGGTTTGGAGTCTGGGGGGGTGCAGGAGTGTTATGATGCTCTGGCCAGATGTGGGCTTGGCCCCAATAGGGGGCTAGTTGGCTAGGCTTCATTTCTAAATAAAATATTATGTCAAACACAAAATGTTTCAGCATAGTCTTTATTTGAGGGGGGCAGAGAACCTGTTTTGAGTCAGGGGTCACTGACTTACAGAAAAGTCAGTTGGGGCTACACAAATGAGATGCAAAAAAAAACTCCTCCCGCAAGCCTCACTCGTGGCCCAACTGTGCTGGTGGGGACGTGCGCATCCAGGATGTCATACGCAGCCCCCACCCGATCCCCCTCCTCTCCCCTCCTCTTCTCCAGAGCCAGGCATCTCCTCCTTCCCCCCGCTCTAACCCAATTCCCCTCCCCCACTAACCTTATGCCCAGGTCCCGGACTGCTGCCTGCGCTCAACTGCTAGCACATACAGGCTGGGATGCTGTGCGCGACCCGGCCTGCCCGTGCAGGATATAACACAGTGTGCTGGGGGCCATGAGCGGAATGGCACGGACTGTGAGTGTGCATGTGGCTCACGGGCCCAGCTGTGAGAGCAGCTGAACTGAGCGGTTCCGGGTTCCGTCAGGAGCCACAATTTTTTTCTTCAGGAGCTGTGGGTTGGCTACTTCTGTTCTAGAAGAATAATTTAGCACTTGCTAATTTATACAGACACACAACAAGTCAGAGGCTGAGTTTTCATCTAGCTTGGGCTTTTGCATACCTGGCAGAAAAAATGCATGTTGGTTTGAGATGATACCATATCAGATACACTGTGGCTATGTCTACACTGGCAGGTTCTTGCACAAGAACAGCAGTTCTTCTGCAGAGCATCCACACTGCCTGCCCATTCTTGCAGAAGAAGATTTACAGTACAGCATGGGAAGAGAGGGCTTCTTGCACAAGAGCTACGCTTTTTTCTAACAAGTGTAAGCAGTGTAGACGCGCGGCAGGGGTTTCTTGCGCAAGAAAGCCCAATGACTAAAATGGCCATCGGAGCTTTCTTGCACAAGAGAGTGTCCACACTGCCATGGATGCTCTTGCGCAAAAGCACATGACAGTGTGTTTGTGTTCTTGCACAAGGACCCACCATTGTAGATGTAGCCTGTATGTTCAATTAATTCTCTTATATTTGGCCATAAAAATAACATGGTGGATGTATATTTTAAATAATTTTCTTTAAGTTCTACATTTTTTAAAAAATGTACATATTTGTATGTGTTATGCCCTTTACATTTTTTTTCCTTTCTCATTAAAATTAGATGAGCAGCTTGTGAAGTAAGCTACTTTATGTTGACTCATTATGCCTTTCAAAATACTCTATCAAACCAAATTACAAAAAAAAAAGTTTCACTCTAACTCCAGAGTATAAGGTAGCAGGTATTCGTAGACATGAATACCATGCAAATCCACTTAAATAAAAGTGAATGCATTTTGGCTATGTTCACTTCCTTTTTGCATTTGCTAGAATAGTGGAAAGCAAACAAATTTGTTGGTACAAATGTTTGCTGAAATAAGAAAATTAAGAGAATACCAGAAAACACTTGTACAGGATACATTTGAACTCACACATCAGAATTCACACACACAATCAGTTTATCTTATTCTAAGATAAATACGCAAAAAAAGTCTCATGACTTGTTTATAGTCAATACAAACCAATATAGCTATTCCTTCCCCCACCCCAATTATTATAAATTGAAATAAGGACCCATCTAGACTGCTTAGGGTATCTTCATCATAATTAGAACTGCAGTATTGAGTAGCATGCCAATCTTTGATTTAAATACAGTAATATGAAATGATGGGGAACTGTTTAATGGTATATAACGTGGTACAGTATCATGATGAAAAAAGCTGGGGGCAAAATAAATCTGTTCTCTATACATGTACATTTTCTTTGAAAGATGTGCCATAGTCTAAATGGCTGCATGGTGAAAGAATTCACACCACACATAATATGGAATAATTTTAAAATGATATTTTTCAACCTTCTACTAACAGCTGTTTTGCAGAGGCAATTCTTGTTAAACCAGTAGTATGCAAGCAGAATATCTGATAAATAGGTATTTGACATTGTTTAGCTGATTCTGTGAAAGTTCACATACTGAAGGAACTAAATTTTAAGTTTGTACTCAGCAAAAACATGGATATCCCTTTTTAAAAAGGAAATCAGTGGTATTCTTACAAAAGGCCCTTTTCATGTGCTTATTTGTGTTCCTATAATGCTTTGGGATACCACTGCACTAGGCGCTAGGCACAAAGAAAAGATGGTCCCTATCCCAAAGAATCTGCAATTTTAGTAATCTCTTCCTGTGCTAACTTGCTATGAGAAATCCAACCTATAGTTGTTGTTGTTTGATGTTTTGCATATGCTGTTGGGTGTGCTTGCAGTTAGCAAACATAGATAAGGGGTACACAGTAAGGTTAAGATACCACTTCTTGAGGTTTTTGCTTCCATTTCTTACACCGACTGTTACTTTACTTCTCTGAATTAAAAACACTATATGTAATCCACTTACCAGTAGTATGGACTTCTTACACAACAACAGAGGGAGAAGATCACTTAATGAATTGGAAAAGGTTATTGAGAAACTGCAAAAACTGGAGTGGGACTGGGGGTAAAAAGATGATGCTGGGTTATTTATATAGCATATGGTGGTTTTGTTTTGGTGCACTCTCTCCTGTCAGGAATAACTTTTGAAAGGAGGCCATTGTATTAAACAAGCTTTTAAAAAGCTTTGACTGAAGAAATAAAGATCTTGTCTGCTGTTTTAAAAGCTTTTGAAACTTGCTGGTGGTTTTTAAGATATCTGAGGAAGGCTAGTTAGTTATAGTGTTCTCTATTAGCTGAGCGCTTGGGTGGTCACCCAGGAGAGATTCCGATGCTGCCCAGCTGATTAGCAGAGAGCCTATAGAGCCCATCGCTTATAACAGATGTTTCTACTTGTGGTGCCCATGCACATATGCTTTGGTGCACATCACATTTATTCTGCACATGAATGGGGAACACTAGTTAGTTATTCATGTGATGATAAATAGGCTATTGAGAGGTGGCCTCAAGCTCATGAAATCTCTCTCTTGGTCATAAAACACCAATTAATTTTTGCATATTTTGAAATTGAGTCAGAAAATGGCTACTCTTTAGGTTAGAGAAAATGTTTTGTCCCACTATAGTTGTAGTCTACTGTGAACAATTATTTTGAATACTCTGAAATGAACCAGTTTTAATTTCAGAAGATGTGACATTTTTGCCCTGTTCTGGCCAAGAATGGGCCACAATTCCAAAGGCTTTTTGAAATTTCTGCTGTTAGTTATATTTTACGCTAAAAACATATTCATTGCACTTCCTTTTTAAAAAGTTGGTCCAGGTATGGTGCCAGGGTAACTTGAGTAAATGAAGCTGTCTGTATCTGAGAAGAGAGAATGTGATGTCCTATCTGGATTACAAGTCAAGCTTAAGCATTTAACCAGGTAACAGCACAAGGATGATTATAAATTCAAGGCAATTAAATTGTGTCAAATCTCTTTTTTTTTTTTTTTTTTTTTTTTTTTCCTTTAAAGGATCCAGAAATTGCAACACACGGAAATGAAAATTCATCTGGAAGGTGTTTATTGACCCTGCTGGGACTTGCATTCATTTTAGCAGGGGTTGTGGTTGGTGGAGCTTGCATCTACAAGTACTTCATGCCTAGGGTAATGTGATTTTTGTGTGTATGTGTTCAGAATAAATGTTTGGTTTTGTTAAATTTTATATTTTTGCAACCCAAATATCAGAATATTAAATAATCCTAAACAATAGGTTTGTTACATGATTTCTATCAGGGTATTGCTAAAAATTCAGGTTTAATAGCTGAAATTAATCACAGGCCTTGACACTTGAAGCTGGGGATAGAAAAAAAACTACACTACACTTTTAAATTTTAATCTAACACTAAATCAGAAGTTAAGTGGAATACCAAAAATGACAGAGCTGCCCTTTTTTATTTTTAGCATAAGGTATACCGTGGGGAAATGTGTTACTTTGAAAATGAAAATCAGGATCATGCTGTGGAACCATACTTCCTGCCCATTGCAGAAGAAGCTGATATTCGGGAAGATGATAACATAGCAATCATTGATGTTCCAGTTCCGAAGTTCTCAGATAGTGATCCAGCAGCAATTGTTCATGATTTTGACAGGGTGAGTTGGATGGTTTTTACTACCTACATGTCCTTGGATGATAGCTTTAAATGTCAGCTTACTGTGATCTTGTTTTTGAGACTCGATCTTTTCAGCATGGCACCAACAATTATGCATCTCACATTTCTAGTAATTAAATGCCTATTGATAAATTGTCTCTTGGTGTTAACAAACAAAGCTTTGCAGTCTAGATGTAAACTCTAGCTACATAAGAATGGCCGTACTGAGTCAAAGCAAAGGACCATCTAGCCCACTATCCTGTTTTCTGACAGTGGCCAATGTCAGGTGCCTCAGAGGGAATGAACAGACCAGGTAATCAAGTGATCCCTCCCATGTCACCCATTCCTAGCTTCTGACAGACTAAGGATACCATTCAAGCCCATCCTGGCTAATAGCTACTGATGGACCTATCCTCCATGAATTTATCTGGCTCATTTTTTAACCCTGTTATAGTCTTGACCTTCACAACATCCTCTAGCTAGGAGTTCCACCGCTCGACTATGCCTATCAAGAAATACTTTCAGTTGGTGACCCCTTGTTCTTGTGCTATGGGAAGAAGTAAATAACTCTTTTTTCATTAAATTTTTTCACACCAGTCATGATTTTATAGATCTCTTATCACAGCATTTTTCAGACTTGGGTTAAAGGGTCGCTCGAGTAAGCTGCTGGTGGGCCCCCGCCGCTTTGTTTACTTCATGTGTACAAAGGGATCTGTCAGTTGGTGTGTGATGTAAACACAGTGTTGTCCATGACAAATTTTGTAATTCCTGAAAATGAACTGTGCTGCAATGCTACCCAGCTGAAAACTCAGAGAATTTTGAACCTGCATAAAAACTGCTAATAAAAATAAAATCTTTAGATACAAGATGGTTTTCTCTTTTAGCTGCGTACTGGGGAAAGGGCAAGTGTGGGGGTGGCAGAAAGGAAGCTTCTGACAAACTCCTATTTTACATTTATTTTAAAAGTAGTTGTAAACCAGGAAGTAACAGCACTATTGGATTATTCATATGTTCTTGCTTCCTAGAGCTAGGACACTGTGGATGTGTTGTAAAAATATCACCGCAAACATAACCAAAATTTGTATTTAACCTTAAATATATGGATGTTACAGAGAGGAAAGTTTCCTTATAAAAATATAACAAAGGAAGCCAAGTTACTTAATTGAAGAACAATTGCCCTGAAAGTTTGGATCCCAACCAGTCTTCTCCAAAACTTGTGAGCAACACGGATATCCATCAAAATTGGGATTTTTGAAACCCCCGCCCTAATTTTTGCAAGGTTAGACTGTGGAAAATAAAAGACTGCCTAAGAAAGAAAGCAAATCTGGGAGTTATGCCACCGTGAGGAAAAATATATGAAAATGCCTCACATTTAGTGTGTTTCAATTTTCTGCTGACTCCTTTTACTTGTTTTTGTTGTATCACTTCCACTTATGTATGTTTTTTCCTTCACTCCGTGTATGCGAGGAGTGGGGAACCTTTTTTGGTTCAGGGGCTGCTAACCCGCAGAAAAATCAGTTGGGGGCCACACACAAGTGAGAAGCAAAAAACAAAAAATACCTCACTGACATGGCCCCCAACTGAAAAGGAGAAAGACACTTCCCACATTCCCTTATACACCAGAGCCGAAGGGGGCCCAGACTAGTCGATTTTTATGCCCCCCAGCTTTGGGGGGGGGAAGGAGGTGCGGGATCTGGAGTGCCAGCACAGGTTCCCCAATGAATGCCTTTTTGTGTACTTTTCTTTTTCCCTATGTTCTTACCATATTTCATGCCGCATGTAAAAAGTGTATACGCTTCTGTCTATCCAACCCCAGTTCTACATTGCTGTAAGGCAGTTCATTTAACTGCCAGAGCCTACAGGTTGGACCTCCCTGATCCAGCTCCCTTGAGACCTGAGTGGTCCCGAAGGAGGGATTTTGCTGGGCATGGGGAGGTCATGTTGGTTCCCTAACTGAGCTCCTGGACCCACCAGTACTGTTGTGGCTGCCTGCCATCCTGTCAGTGGGACTCACAGCTCCACTGTGGCTGACCCGAGGCCCTTCCAGCCCTGATACAGAGGTAGCAGCTCAGGGGGAGGCAGGTGGGAGCCAGTGGTGTTGGGGAGGTAACTTAAAGGCTAGTTCTTCGTGAGCACTAGCTCCTTCCTGCGCCCCCCTTCTCTCCGCACTGCCGCTGATACAGAGACGGGGTGGGGGACTTCATTTAACTGCAAGGGTTTGGGTGAGCCCTACTCATCAGTTAACTGTTTAGACATTTACACTGTCACATCCCATATGATAGCTATATTGCCCTGTGAGGATTCTCTAACTTTAGCTATGTGGCATTATAACATAACTGGAAAAATGTGTATAGTTTCAGAACACTAAGCCAGAACATGGATATACTATTTAGGTTTTTATAGTTACAAGAATTACTTTTCATGATACCAAGTCCTGTCTTTGAGATTAACTATATTGCTTATCATGAGAAGCTCCTTCCTTTTTAAAGCATGAAAGCTTATATCCTTGTGGTCTAGGGGTGATAGAAAGTGAGTAATCAACTAATAATGTAGTCTATAGAATTTCTATCGACTGCACAATTAGTCGATAAGGGAGGAAGCCTCCGGGAGCCATCCCCCACTATGGCTCTGCAGTGGAAATACAGGCAGTCCCCGGGTTATGTACAAGATAGGGACTGTAGGTTTGTTCTTAAGTTGAATCTGTACGTAAGTCAGAACTGGCGTCCAGATTCAGCCGCTGCTGAAACTGACCAGCAGCTGACTACAGGAAGCCCGAGGCAGAGTTGCTATGCCCCGGGCTTCCTGGAATCAGTCTCTGATCAGTTTCAACAGGCTGAATCTGGACGCCAGTTCCGACTTACATACAGATTCAACTTAAGAACCCCAGGCATCCCCAAATCAGCTGCTGCTGAACCTGATCAGTGGCTGATTCCAGGAAGCCTGGGGCAGAGCAACTCTGCCTCGGGCTTCCTGTAGTCAGCGCTGGTCAGTTTCAGCAGCGGCTGACTTGGGGACGCCTGGGGCAGAGCAGCTGGGGTGCTGCTGGGTTGCTCCAGTAGCGCCGCTCCTCAGCGCTACTGGACCAACCCAGCAGCACCCCAGCTGCTCTGCCCCAGGCGTCCTGATTCAGCCGCTGCTGAAACTGACCAGCTGCGGCTGAATCAGGACGCCTGGGGCAGAGCAGCTGGGGTGCTGCCGGGTTGGTCCAGTAGCACCCAGAGCAGCGCTGCGGGACCAACTGGCAGCGCCCCAGCTGCTCTACCACAGGCATCCGGAGAAAAGCCTGGTCTGCTGCGGGCGGGGGGGGGCGTACTAGCTGCGCCCCTCCCTCCCCCCCAGCAGACCAGGGAGACGGGGAGCAAAGCCTCTGAGGACGCCGGCAGCTGGGCAGCCACCGCGCGTCTGGGCTGTCCGCTGCCGGCGTGCTCCGCGGCTTTGCTCCCCGTCTCCCTGGTCTGCTGGTCTCCAGCAGACCAGGGAGACACGGAGCAAACCCCGTTCGTAACTGCGGATCCAACATAAGTCGGATCCGCGTAACTCGGGGACTGCCTGTATAGTAGAAGCTGGGCTGCCTACCCCACCTGGCTCTTACTACATTTGAACTGCAGAGCTACAGTGGAGGTAGCTCCTGGATCTGATGCAGGTTTTCTAAGTCCCAGCTTGTGCCAGGAACAGCAACCCCTGTGCACGGGGGAGGATCCTAGTGGTTAGCTGAGACCCTCTGCAGACAGGGGCTGCCCTGTGAGTTGCAGAGCAGCCTCTGCCTGCGGTGAGCCTGGGCATACTGCTGCTTGGCGGCAACCTCCCCTGCCTCTTGCCCACGCTGCTGCCTCTAATAGAGGCAGTAGCAGGGGAGGTGGCACTGTTGAGACGGTGCTGGGGGAACTGGCTTTTAAATTCTGTTTTGATGTTTTTAATATACAATGATCTTGGCCTGCTAGATTACTTAATGGGTTTTGTGTTTCAAAGAATCTAAGTCTGTTGTAATCATCACTAAGTAAGGTAGCACTTAATAAATTGAAAATATCTATTAAACTTCTTTCCATAATAGCTTCTGACTGCTTATCTTGACTTACAACTGGGTAAGTGCTATGTGATCCCTCTGAATACATCCATTGTTATGCCACCAAGGAATCTGATGGACCTGTTTGCAAAACTGGCGGTATGTACAACTTTTTTACCACTTTGAATAGTGCAACTAAAGGAGTGATTTCTGATAATAAATGAAGCTGCAAGTAAAAAGTTCAGTAGCAATAACTGTCCCTCTTCCCACAACCAACGTTTTCACTTCCTAGCATGTAGTCCCTTCAGCTCACTGTGCTGTTGTGATAAAGCTTCATGATTGCTCTCCAGTACACCTTTTACTTATTGAATGAATCAAGAGCTTGAATTTTCAAGGTATCTAGCTTTAAGAAAGCTAAGAACTTGCAAATAACATCAGATATGGTCACTATAGAAAAACATGCAGCAGACCTTTGAAAACAAAAGTCTGAAACTGGAAGTTATTGGAATGGCTTTTTGTGTTGGTTAAATATAAATTTTCACAAAAGAACTGTATTCAGTTGTTCTTCCAAGTTTTTGACCTCTGATCATTCACTGAAGTACCGTTTTGAGCTTATGTAATGATACTGACTTAAAACCCAATTGCCTGGCAACTGTGAACAATTTGGCACTTTTAAGGGATTCTGCCTTTTAGAGTTATAGTAAGAAAAATTTGATTTCTGCTTCCAAATGTGATTTTTAAACTCTGTTAACACTTTCCTTGGCCATGTTTTTAGATTTGCTTTTCAATTTTAGGGTTTTTAAACCCAAAAGTCAGAAAATCAGATGGCCTTTGGAAACTATTTAAAACTTCTAATATTATTCAGACTCCCTACAAACTAAAGAAAAGCAAAGTGTGTCATGTGTCATTGAAATCAGCAGACTGTAATTAATACCTCTAACCAGAGAGAGAAACTTCAAGACTGCTGGTTTCTTGGCTTAGCTACCTGTATTGGAAACAATATTAACTTTTTCTAGGAAGTCTTTATGGAAACAGACTTTATAATCCTCTCCTATGTTGTGTGTATGCCTTTTCAAAAGGAGCAGGTATTATAATATCTGAAGGAAGGGGAGTTTGTGTTAACTTATTGCGCACTGCTCTTATGATCCCATATTCTTTTATATGAAGTTGCTGCTTCTTCAGAGAAATTATATCTGCCACGGCATAAATATGTTTGGAAGTAGTAGCTGTATTCATGGTACTGGAAATAGTTTGCCTTAAAATAAAGAGAACACAAACTCTTGAATAATGGTGGGGGTTGAACCATCTGCTTAGACAGTCAGACTTAGTTTCTCCATGTGATTGGGTTGTGTGAGTAGGTCTAGCAACTTTTGGCTCCCAAGCCACACACATATGGCTCTCTTGTAGCTCGAGCTCAGCCCCCACCTCTCATTTCCCCCCCGCAGCAGGTAGCCTGCGCTAGCACTTCAGCCTCATGGCCCCCTGCAAAATTAGAGCACCAGCGCTGACTTCCTGTGGAGGGGAGAGCCCTGAGCCTCCTCTCTGGATCCAGCTTGTGGGGAAGAAGTAAAGCAAGAAGTGGCTCTGCACGCTGCCGCTTCCCTTCCCCCTCCCCTAAGCTGGGGGAGCAGCAGCATACAGACGCGCTTCCTGGAGCCTTTCCCGCTGCTCCCATTGGCTGAAACCCGGCCAATGGGAATAGGAGGACGTGCTTGGGATATGATGATGGGAGCCGCACAGGGCATGAAAACAAGTAAGTGTCCCCACCCCTACTCCCCCTCATGCACCCTCCTTCCACCAAGACCCTGCAATCCTAGCCTGCTCCTGCACCCTACATCCCCCCCCAGACCTCGCACTCTCACCCTTTCCTGCACCCTGCCTCTTGCCCAGATCTTGCACCCCCGCCCTCCCCCACTCACTGGCAGGCAGCATTGTCCCATACACTGAACCCCTCATTTTTGGCCCCACCCCAGAGCCTGGGGGGGGGCCCACAAAATCCACTAACCCTGGAATCCCTGGCCTGGGGCCTTGAACCTCAGTCCTTCCTGTCCCTCCCACCACCATGAGGCTGGAGCATCAGGGGAGTGAGGTGTTTCAGATGGGGGCCACTTGTGTGGTCACTGATTAATTTTTCAGTGGGTCAGTGGCCTCCCACCCACAAAAGGTTCCCCACCCCTGCCATAAATAGAGACAGTGTTGAAATGTTTTGTGTTGGACATAGTATTTTATTTTGTTTAAAATGAAGCCTAGCCAACAAGGCCCCAAGCAGAGCCCATTCTCCATCCGGCCACAGCGTCCTGTCCCTAGCTCCAAACCTGGGGCAGGCCTAATGGTCCGGACCCCATCTAGCCAAAGAAAGGGCTGGTGGTGACCCCCTTCCTGCTGCGGCACATGTAGGAGGGAAGGCCATGATCCAGCTGTGGCGATCTGGCCCAATGTCCAGCCACTGCTGCCTGAGTGGGTGCAGCGGCCCAGCCCAGGCCAGATAAGGTAATCTAGTCCCAGGGCCCCCCACATACTCTATTTCCCACCTCAACCGCCCTGCCCTGCCTCCTGCATCTCCCATATACTGCCCTGAGCCCCTCATACACCCCATCCCTGATTCCTGCAGCTCCATATCCACAGTCTAGCAGAAGTCCCATTAAATAAAGTCTGAGTGTCAAATGTTTCATTTATGCTATTATTAATCATCATGTCTATTATCAATAATATTAAATTGTATATTTTCAGTCATGCAAATGGGCATTCTTATAGTGGCTCTTTGTTGACCATTTGTTCTGAATTTTGATGTAGTTTGGCTCTTTGGTTTGAAAAGGTTGTCGATCCCTGGTCTATCATCTAACTATAACCAAATCACTAACTATAGCTTGAATCACTAATTTGAATGGGACCTATAATGATGAGTAGGTAATGTAAAAAATGATTCCCGTTTTTGTTTAACAATCTAGTGAACAAAATTACCATGCACAATACAGTGATGAACAAAAATTATTAATTCTTTGGTGGGTGACTGTGCAGAAAACTAATATAATTTTTTAACAAAACATTAATGACGGAATTTAACTTCTGTTTCTGTTTTTTGTTTTTTTTAGACTGGTTCTTACTTGCCTCAGACATATCTAGTCCATGAAGAAATGGTGGTAACGGAAGAGATAGATAATGTGTCTGATTTGGGCATTTTCATTTACCAGCTTTGTGTTGGAAGAGACACCTTCAGACTGCAGCGCAGAGATCAGAGAGCAGGTGAGTGTTTGTTTCTTTTAGTATAATCAATATACTACCTCAATAGAGAGGGGAAAATAGGAAACTAAACACTTCACTACAGAAACAAGTAGGCATTAATGCCCCCACTGAATGGGTTATTGCTGCCTTACCTGTGTTTTTATTTTGAAGTAGTTTTGTTCCCCTTTAGATTCTTTGAGTCTGAAGATTTTCTCCACCAGCGTGACACGGGCTATTTATAGGTTACAAAACCATTAATGATATGCCCAAAACACCAATCTGAACATGAATTCACTTTTACTCTTTTGTTTTAGTCAGAGGTCCTGAGACACTAGAGCAGGGGTGGGCAAAAGACAGGTGACTGAGCGCAGCACTCCCTTGCAGGGCAGTGGCAGACTTCACGTAATCCTCCCATCCTCAGACCTTCATTGACCTCTGGGTGGCGGGGGTAGCACGCAAAGACTCCTCCCACTGCTGTGGGCACAGGCACCTAGAGGGAGCCACCAGCTGTTCTGAATAGGTGGCAGTTCTTGCTGGCACGGCTGGGGTGCAAAGACTTCATGCATGGGGAAACACAGAAGTATCCTGGCCCCACCCCTTCCGGAGCGGCCTGGGCCCAGGCCCACTTCAGAAATTTCTGAAGTGTCCCCCCAGTCACAAATGATTGCCCTCCCCTGCTTTAGTTGGAGTCCTCAACTCTTTGTGTTCAGGTCCTGGATTATTTTGCCACTAATTTATTAGCTTTCTAAACAACGTTGTTTTTCCAAGAAGCTTTGTGGGCTTGGGAAACGGATGAGAAAAGATAGTAGTGTGGCTTATTCTTGATATTCTAGAACACTTTAATGAGATTCCATACATAGGGCAACTTTATACCCAGTTACAGAATTTTCCAGTGGCTTTATAAACTTGCTATAAAAGCTATTTTAAAATGAGCTTAAATTCATAGTGAAGGCTAACGTTCTTGTCAGTTTCTCTGTTGTAATGGTATAATGAGATGATGTTCATCAGAAACTTTTTCTCTTCATGGGTTCTGTTAAACTCTCCCTCTTCCTCCCCCCGCAAAAAATCCTGTTGCTAATAGTCAGGTGCCATGTTGGGTACCACTGTTCGATGGATGAATATGGCAAAACTAATTGGTTTAGAGAAAGCAGTTTACAGTCTGAAGGGCTAAGAAGATACTAGAAACAGAAGGAAATTTACATTTATTCATAAGTGGCAGCTAGCAACTGTTTAGCCCTAGTAAAATGTCAACATAGATTTTGAGACTAGTGTGGGGGGGGTTAATATTTAATCAGTAGTAACGACCTTTTGCACAACCATAGTGACAGCTAACTGAATTATATTGCCAGATTAAATCAATCGTATACTGTGGTCTTCTAAAAAATGTACAAATACTTCTTGCTATCTGTGCAGATCATATCTTGTAGCTTTCTAATTTACATTTTTTTTCTTCCACACAGGTATCCAGAAGCGCTCAGCTGAGAGCTGTCATATAATCAGACACTTTGCAAATTCTTTTGTGGTTGAAACAAAGATCTGTCAACAGTGAAAAAAATGGATAGAAAGTGACTATTTCACATCTTCATTAAGATGTCTGAGCTTTACAGCTTGACTTCTAAATTAAAATGTGCAGTGATAATCAGAAGCCTTATTATGAATCTCCTGTGTATTGCTTGTATTACAAAACACAAAATCACCATTTCAGCTTTCTTTGATTCTTGGTGTAACAGAATATTTTTAATGAAACTGAAATTTGAGAAGTTTAGAAAAAAAATGGTGTCCACTTATCCATTGAATGTGTCTGGCTTAGAATTTTTCTGGGAATAACAAAAAAAATAAGTTAATTGATTCCTTGCCCAGAATCAGTTCTCATACACCTCTTTTGATTTTTCACAGAATGATTACATTAATGCATAAATAATCTGTGGTTTGCACATTTAGTATAGTTCTGTAGATTTGCTCTACACTCAGTTTTCTGGTTTAACCCTTCACCCCCAACTTTTTAACATTTATCGTTAAAGATTTTGTTCTAACACCAGTTGTGAAGCATGTAAGATCTAACCTCAGTGATTATAAACCTCTAGCATTGCTTTTTCATTTTGTGCAATTACTGTATTGAACTCTTATGTATATTTGGAACCTTCTCTAAGTTTACATTTAAAATCTTTATTCTTTTGTTTGATTTTTGTGGTATTTAGTTGTCATAGATTTAGTTGTGGTTAATCTCTCACGTTTGTGTCAGTATTTTGGTTATAAATTGGTTTATCTTGTAACTTCTTGTTTTATGAAACCTCTCTTGGTATGGCCCACTTGTGGATGTAACCGTAGCTGTAAATTTAAACTACTTTGGCCTGTACACAGACTTTTTAGATCAGAACTTTTTATGAGCAAGTAGCATTAATTTCTGCAGTCAGGGTATTGACTGTTGATGAGAACTGCAGTATAAAGATGGTAAAGAATTGCTAGAGTGCTACAGATTCAAAACTTGAGTTTGTTTTAATAAGGGACTTTATATTGGCATAAATCCTGCAACCTTATAATAAATGTTTCTCTAGAATTGTGCTGTTGGTCTTAATTCATGACACTTAAAATGGTGGGTGGAGTATACCAAAAGGAATGAGAGGGAGGAGTGAAGGGAGTAAATACAATGTAATGGCCTAGCATAGTTTTAAAAAAGGTAAATGGATGCAGCCTTATGAAAGAAACTCTCCTTTATCTGCCTGATCATTCTTGTATTAGTGGGTATCTAAACTCAACTTGTAAGTTTCTGGCTCTTACAGTTGTTGGTTTTTTTTCCCCTTAAAAAAAAGGGAAGTTTTGGTTTTGGATGACATGGGAGAAGAGGACGACTTAATGTGTTTTTGTGTGTGTCCTGCATTGGGTAGTGGACTGTGGGCTGTAGTTAACCACTCCAGTGCAACTAAACCATAAAAATCATTTCACAAGGTTCTCGAGCAGGGTTAATAAAGATATATTGGGGCTTGTGTGCATGTGCGCGTACATTGAAGCATACAAAGTAATTTTCAATAATTAACTTCTGCTCTCCTCAGACAATACTAAGGATATAAGTGTGTGGTCAACTACCCAATAAGCCTAGGCTTATTGGGTAGTCAACTACAGGCAGTCCCCGGGTTACGTACAAGATAGGGACTGTAGGTTTGTTCTTAAGTTGAATTTGTATGTAAGTCGGAACTGGTACATATTGTAGGGGAAACTCTAGCCAAACATTTCTCCAGAGCTCAGTTTTATTCTCCCACACTTCACTTCCCTCAGTCCTTTATTCTCAAGCTGAGGTGTCTGCTGAGAAAAGCCGCTCCGCTAGCTTTGCGTCTCCCTGGTCTGCTGGGGGGAAGCAGCTAGTGTGGGGTTGCCTCACCCCATTTGTAAGTAGGCATCCGATGTAAGTCGGATCCATGTAACCCGGGGACTGCCTGTACTTGAATCCTCTCCTGCTCTCTCTGTATCAGAGGCAGCAAAGGGGCGGGGGGGAAGCAGGAGCCAGTTCTGTGTAGGGGGGTGTCAGCTTAAAAGCCGGTTCCCCCAGCACCATCTCTGCAGTGCCACCTCCCCTTCCCTCTGCTACTGCCTCTATTAGAGGCAGCAGTGAGGGGGAGAGAGGGCTCCTGTAAAGCAACCTCTGCCCACCGTGGAACCAGGCTCACCGAAGGCAGAAGAGACTGCTCCACATCCCGTGGAGCAGCCCTCGTCCACATCCCACGGAGCAGCCCCTGTCCACAGGGGGTCCTAGCCTCCCACTGTGACCTTGCTCATTCTGGTACGGGGACCTATCCCTGCTGTGGCTGTGGGGGTAGACCCTAACCATGGCCATCCGGTTCTTACTGCATTTCAGCTGCAGAGCTGTAATGAGGAGTAGCTCTCCGAGGCTTCCTCCCTTATCGACTAATCATGTAGTTGATAGAAATTCTATCGACTACACCAGGCCTGGGCAAAATACAGTCCGCATGATGGATGGAGACCGCCAAGCCCTGGGGTCCAGCCTGTGGAGGCAGCGGGGATCCACAGCCAGGCTTCCTTTCTGCAGCTGTCTGGCTTCCTTTCTGTTTCAAAACAAGGTGAGGGGGGAAGTTTCAGGACCGTCCCACCCGCAGCACAATCCCACTGGCAAGTTTCTGGCCAGAAAGCGGCCAATGGGAGCTGGTTGTTGGAATAACAGGAAGCCAAGAAGAACCACTCCCCCTCTTCTCTTCTCAATTATTCACTGAAGCACATGACCAGGCAGGCTGGCTGGGAAATGTTTTAAATTCTGCAAGCAGGCAGGCTGGTTTGTGTGCTGGCTAGTAAGTCTCTTGGCCACAGCCTGCCTCTGGTACTCCAGCCCCTTGCTGTCCCAACCCTCTGCTCCCCCACTCAGCATACCTAAACCCTCTGTCCCCCTCTTGTACCCATACCCCCTCTCAGATCTGGCACCCTAATCTGCCCCAAATCACAATCCCCTTCTTTCGTAGGTCACATCCCAAACCCCTGCACTCCAGTCCCCTGCTCTAGCTCACAACTACCTCCTTTACCAAAACGCCTTCCCAGACTCCAGTTTCCCTCCTGCACCCCAATTCCTAACCCCACGCTCCCGTCTGCATTCAACCTCCATCTCCGAGGCTGCATGTCCTCCGTTAATATCCTAGAAAAGTGAACTACACAATTAGCTGATCACTCATTTCCTAATGTCCCTGGATAATGCAAATATTATTGAAATTAACATGATCACGTAAACTTTGTGGCTTTACTTTGAATTGAGGTGTGTGCACATGCACGCACTTGAGTGTTTAAAATAAAACCCTCACATATTGCAGAATTTTATTTTCTCTCGTGAATAGAAAATTTTGCTAGCAATTGAGCATGAAGGTCAGCATGACATCCCTGAATTTTTACCATATGTTGAAGAAACCCCAAAACTATAAATGGAGTTATGTGCCACAACCTATGACTCTGCTAATTGGAAATAGCTAAGAGCCACTTCTTGGTGACTTTGTACCCAGTTAATGTTCCTGTAACTTAATCGTGGTGTTGACTTCTTTAGAAAAAGATTTACAATCACAGGTTAATGTAGCACACTTCTATAACACATTTCACTTTGGAAAATGAAATGGTTACTCTTCTGCAGACAGAGTTGTGATTCAGGAAATTATTCTAGCTAAATGGATATTCTGTAGGAATAGCTGGGAAGTAATTGTCATTTTTAGGATTTATGTAGCAGCCATACACCACCAGAATTCAACTACTACTAATAATGGGATAAACTGGTCCTCAGGAGAGGAATATGAGTTGTACAGACTTACCCATCAGTTTTCAGGGAGGTCATGATAATGGTTCTGTCAGAGGGGGTGATGAAAAAGCCTAGTGTAACTGTCCAGGTTGCCACAGTTGAGGTGTAATTATCACTGTCTCTGGAAGCAGAGGCCATACTACAGAAGAGAAGCTCTCTTTTGCAGGTGTTAGGGCCTCTCTTCCAGTCATTCAATAGGGAGGAGCCTGTGGTCCAGTATGGTTCTAATATTTAGTAAAGCACTAAAGCATGTGCTAGATTTTAAGGTACTTCAAGCATATGCTTTGCTAAATTGAGGAAGAAGTCTGTAGGACAGAGTCAAAAGATACATCTTCTCTCTGTCCTTAGCCCAGATTTCTGGGCTAGGGAAACCAGCATTGAGTTGTGGGATCGCATTCTGATGCAGGTGTGGAATGAAGAGCAGTGGCTTTAGAGCTGTAGCATGTGAAACATATAAGAAGAGCCATACTGTGTCAGACCAAAGCTCCACCTAGCCCAGTATCCTGTCTTCTGATAGGGGCCAATTCCAGATGCCCTAGAAGGAATGAACCAACCAAGTGATCCCACCCCTGTCACTAATTCCCAGCTTCTGACAAACAGGCTATGGACACCATCCCTGTCCATTCTGGCTAATAAGCATTGATGGTCCTACTGTCCATGAATTTACAACCTTCCTGGAGCTGTGTGCAGAGCTGAAGTATGGTGCAAGGAATGAGCTACGGTCTCGGTAGAGAAGAGAGTTTCAATTGCTTTGTGGAAGCTGGTGACCCCCGATTGCTACTGTTCAGTTGCAAATCAGTTAGGAATGCAGAAGTTTACTTTTGGGGCAGCACTTCTGCAAATGTGCAGGGCAATAAATCACATTGCGCAGTGTAGGACTGACATGGGGAATTGTGGATGACAGTGGCAGAAATGGGCTTGCCAAACTGGTGGGGCAATCAATAGCGCACATATTCCCATGATAGTTCTACCCACTTTGTCACAGAGTACATCAAGTGGAAAGGATACTTCTTGGCTCATGGATCACCGTAGGCATTTCACAGACATAAATGCAGGGTGGTCTGGCAAGGTGGATGATGCATGCGTGTTCAGGAACAATAAATGGCCTGTACAGAAAGCTGCAGGCAGGAACTTTTCTTTCCAGACCTCAAAATTACAGTGGGGGGGGATGTAGAAAAAATGTATATAGTGAACCTTTGTGACTGGCTTATCCCTTTCAGACCTTACTAATGAACCCTTACATGGGACACCTTACATTGGACCTAACCAAGTGAGTTATAAGATCAAGAACACATATTCCTGCGCATCCAGAAATATAATCTATGCTATCATGTGCCAAAAGTGTCCGTCTGCTATGTACATTGGACAAACGTCTCAGACACTTCGCCAAAGGATCGATGCCCACAAAACAGATATTAGACAGGATCACAAAGAAAAAACAGTTTCTTGCCATTTCAACCAGAAAGGACACTGTCTCAACGACTTGATTACCTGCATCCTGCTTCAAATGCCTTTTAAGACTACACTTGAAAAAGAATCCTCTGAACTGTCATTCATGCTTAAATTCGACACTTTACATCTAAGTTTGAATACTCTAATTATCTTACCCATTACAAAGATAGTTTCCCCAATTATCACCTCTAATATCATTAGCTCACAGACATTTACCTCTCCCCTCCATCCCCCTTCTGTTCTGAAATGTGATTTGTCCTCTTCATATGTGTTCATTTTTTTAATTGTATCCTTTTGTATATATGGTTGTGACAATTTTCTTCCACTATTTGATCTGAGGATGTGGGTCTGGCCCACGAAAGCTCATCACCTAATAAACCATCTTGTTAGTCTTTAAAGTGCTACATAGTCCTGTTTTTTGTTTCCTGGGACACCTGGACAGCTGTAAGGAGCAGTTCAACAACAGGCTAAGCCAATGCTGCATGGTTGCTGAATGTGCCTTTGGCAGATTGAAAGGGGGATGGAGGTGTCTCTCTAGCAGGCTGGACCTTATGGAGAATTATCTGCATGACTGTGGCTTCATGCTGTTGCTTACATAATTTGTGTGAGAGAAAGGGTGAAGTGTTTGCCCATGGGTAGAGGACTGAGGCACAGCACCTGCCCGCACAGTTTGAACAGCCAAACACTCAGGCTATCAGAAAAGCCCATAGGGTGGCCATCAGCATCAGGGGGCTCTGAGGAAATAGTTTGACAATGAATGGCACTGATATTGTGGTGTTTTGGGGTTGCTTTCCTGTCTCAACCCATTGCTTATCCTGAGCAAGGCATTCCCGTGAAACCAAAGGATGTTACAGGCTGGATTTGACCTCTTATGATGTAAACTTCAAATAAATGTGCGAAAAGATGCAGCAGCATCTTAAATAAAGGTCCCATTAAATAAAGTCTGTGAGTACACTGTTTCATTTATGCTATTATTAATCATGTCAATTATCAATAATATTAAGTTGTATATTTTCAGTCTTGCAAATATATAACGGCTTATATATTTATATGGTTCTTTGTTGACCACTTGTTCTGAATTTTGATGTAGTTTGGCTCTTTGGTTTGAAAAAGTTGCAGACCCCTGATCTAGTTGAAAAAGTAGCTAACAACAGAGTGACTGTACTGTTCCTTATAAAGATTGAAATATGTCACTAACATGCACTTATCTGAACAAAACCAGACACTTCCTGTTACCCTAGAGCAGTGTTTCCCAATTTTATTTGGCCGAGGAACCCTTTTCAGCTTTTCAGAATTTCAAGGAACCCCTAGGTTTGTCAAGCAAAAAAAAAAGGGGGTGGGGGACGGACCCACCAATTCATGAAAATCACATTCCTTCCCCAAGACCCTCACCCCCTTCCTTGAGGCATCATCTGCTCTGTTCCCCTCCTCTCCATCACTTGCTATACCCAGCCCTTATACACTCTCACTAGGTTGAGACAGGAGGTGTGGAGGGGGAATGAGGGATTTGGGTGTGGGAAGGGGTGAGAAGTACAAGCTCTGGGAGGGAATTTGGATGCAGGAGAAGGGGATGTTGGCTTGGGGAGGAGGCTCCAGGCTCAGGAGTGTTGGGCTCAGGTGGAAGGTTGGGGTGCTGAGCAAGCCAGGGCTTGCGGATGTGAGGGTGCAGGAGTTTGGGCTGGATATGTGAGGGACTCAGGGCAAGAAGGTTCTGAGAATGACGGGCTCAGGACACAGATTTGGGGTCAGATGGTGCAGGAGTGTTATGATGCTGCAGTGAGATGGGGGTTTGGCCCCAATTGGGGGCTTGTTGGCCAGGCTTCAGTTTTAAATAAAATATTATGTCAACCTCAAAACATTTTAGCATTGTCTCTATTTATGAGAGGGGTGAGGAACCTGTTTTGAGTCAGGGGTCACTGACCCACAGAAAAGTCTGTTGGGGCCACACAAGTGAGATGCAAAAAAAAAAAAACCAACAACCCTCCAAAGACCCCCAAGCCTCACTAATCTGGTCCCAAATGTACTGGTGGGAGCAGGGGACAGAGTTCTCGTGTATGAAATCAGGGCTTATTGCGCAAGAACCATGATGCTCCTGCTCAGGAATAAGCCCTTTTGTGCAACTGTTCTTGTGCAGGAGGCCAGTGTAGACAGGCAACATGAATTTCTTGCGCAAGAAAGCCCTCTGGCTAAAATGGCCATCGGCACTTTCTCGGGCAAGAGAGCATCCACACTGCCATAGATGCTCTTGTGCAAAAGCACAGTTCGCACATGGCAGTGTGGACGTGTTCTTGCACAAGAACTCTTGCGCATAGCCTAAGAATTTCCTCACATGATCAAAATGAATTTTGTGTTGTGCACCAGTACTGAGTTCATGTGGCTTGTTTGGATGTGTCACTGTGGCACCCAAGTTATTAATAAATATTTTTAAACCTTTACCTTTTCTCTCTGCTGCCATGTCTCCTCCCCTTGTTCCATCAGCTCCCCTGGTGCCTGCTGCCTCCCAACTCCTCACCCTCCTCTGCTGTCCTGACTCCTGCCCTTCTAACTGCCCTCAGCCCTCCTGCACCCTGCCCCTCCTCCACCAGCCCTTCTCTCCTCCCTGTTCCCACTCCTCCAGTAGCCCCACTCTGATCATTTGAGCTACCCCTCCTCATGCCCTCTTCTAGCACCTCCCTCTACACACCTGCCCTTCATCTCTCCTCTGGTGCTGGTCCCTCCCCTGCAGGTGTCTGCCCTTCTGCTTCACCCCCAGAATCCTCTGGCACTTGCACCTTTTCTTACTCCTGCACCCTCCTGGTGCCTCCCCATTCCCTCACTGCCCCTACCTCCTTTGCCCTCTTTTTCCCTGATGCCCACCCCCTCACCACCCTCTGCCCCCATTCCCCTCATGCCTCTGTGCCCTCACACATGACTTGCTCCATCCTGGCCTCCCTCATGCCCACCCCTCCTTTCAAGCCTTCTCCCAGCACCGCCCCGTCCCCTCTCTAGCCCCCAATGCCTTTACCCTCTCCCCTCCCAGCATCACCCTGTCCCCCTCCCACTGACACCTCCCCTCCTGCCTTTTTCCTCATTGTCTGGTATTTGTTTCTCTTCTACCCTGTCCCTTTGGTGCCTTCCCTTCTCCTCCCCCTCCGCACAAGCCCCTTCCTCTCCTAGCCCTTCCCCTTCCCCTAGCTTCTGCCTTCCACTTTGTGGGGCTGGAGTCTGCACTCCGTCCCCGGACTCCGAACCCGCAACTCAGCCATACAGCGCAACGCAGCACCCAACAGTTTTAAAATCCCGGGTCGTGACATTACATAACACCCGGGCATCTCCCCACCTACTGGTTTGAGCACGCCATGCAGGGCAGCAGCAGCCAGCAAGGGGAAGCTCAGTGAAGGCTGCGCACGGCTGGGACGGGCACGGGAACAGGGGAGAGATGCTCTGGGACCGGGGTGGGAGGATGCATGAGGGGGGCCGAGGCTCGCTCCAGTTCCAAATATTGGTGGAGCATGGGCACCACAAGCCCATACAACTCACTGCCCATGCCTCTGCTGGCTAGCCGGTTCTTTGTCTTTCAGAGGGGGTGGGGGAGTGCCAGTTCCTCGCCGAACCCCTAGCTTTGCTTCGCGGAACCCCAGGGTTCCCCGGAGCACCAGTTGGGAAACACTGCCCTAGAGACAAAAACAGATCTCTCCAGACAGTCTGATCATGGTGAGTTTTAAAGGTGGAGAGGGAGGAGGAAGAGGGGTTTGCATGGAGGGACAAGAAAGTATAATCCTTGCTTGTACAGCAAGTGTACATGGAAATAATAATCCTCCACTTCTCCATAGGCTGCCATAACAGTGGCTGATATCTCCCAACTGAAGGTTAACAGGCAAACTCGAGCTCTGCTTCTTGATGCAAGTGGGGGGTACCCTGCTCCGTATGCGGCCAAACTCTATGCCACCTGGTACCGGCAGCACAGACTGAGGAATAGTTTAGGAGAGTGTCATAGCGCAGGGGAGGGGAAGTGGCAGCTGTGCCATGGAATCTCTGTGAGAAATTAATACATTCCTCAGAAAAAGCTTGGACACCATCTGCCTGCAAGATCCTATGGCTATCTTTATGTCAATGCCCTGTTTGGACAAAAATGCAGACACAGGCAGGGCTTAACGAGCTCCCAGAAACACAGCCTCCAGTCACCCAGAGCTCTTCCCACTGTCGCTGCATAGAGCAGCTTACCCTGCCTCTCTTCCCTTTCTTCATGCTGAGACTCAGCTTGAGCTTCGGGACTTGAGAACAGTTTCTGTTTGCCGGCCACACTGGGTGACCCTCTTCCTAGTCCCCCTCTACCTCTTCATCAAGGGCTCTTCTTCTGGCTTAAATCCTGTTTCTGCTGACTCTGTTATGGGAAGTATCCAGAGGGTACCTGCCTGCCTACGTGGTGTTCTCACCCATGATTGCATCCAGTTCTTTATAAAAACAGAATATCTTGTTGCAGCACCAGACCAGCAATTCGCCTCCTTCCACTTACAGTACATCTGCTGGAGTTTCTTTATCTTGGCTCTGAATTGCAAGGTGTGTCACCTTGAAAAATGTGTCTGTACATGTCCCAGTTCCTACGATTCTTCACTCCACACACTGCTCTATGGTGTTCCTAGCAGGAGAGCTTCTTGAGCGACAGCCACTCTGTTTCCCTAAGAAGATGCCTGAGAGAATTGCACCCTGGGCCAGCCAGTAGAAAATGGATTTTAAAGTTCCCAGGGTCTGTAGGGGGAGGGGTGCTTTTCTGTTTACCTGGATGCAGAGCAGCATAATTAAAAGTGCTGGCCAGAGTGGCTAATCGGGTATTGTGGCAAACATTCTGGAATTCAATAAACTCAAGAAAAAATGTCCTGTAGTGCAAATTGCCTTATTGTCGACTCTAAAGGGAGCGTGAGGGACAAAAGTCACTTGCAGAAGGGGAAGTTTTTTGTTGCCAAAACTGGGTGTTTTTTTACGATTTTTGCTGCATTGCAGTGTGAATGCTCTCTGGGTTTTGTCATCAAAAAGGGATTTTTGGTGACACAACTTGCCATTGTATACAAGTCTTAAGCCTCCTAACTCGAGATTAGTATTCACAACTATGCATCCCAAGTGGCGAGTGGTGATAGGTGTCTAACAACTTTTGAGGAATAGGATTATGGCACTTCCTGCTGGCTACTTTATGTGATTTCTCCTTTGTTTTGCAGGTTTCTGGGAATCCCTGTTTTAAGTACCTAATGTTCCCCTAGCATGGTACAAGGAGCTTGGGCATCTAACCTGGGGTTCAGAGTGTGAGTGTGAATGAGGTAATATATTCTATTCAACCAACTTTTGCTAATGAAAGACAAACTTTCAAGCTACACTGAGCTCTTCTTTAAGTTTGGGTAGAAGAGCTCTGCAGCTTGAAATTTGTTTCTTTCTTTTACTAGCAGAAGTTGGTTTAATAATACATACTACCTCACCTTCCTTGTCTCTGGTATCCTTGGACCAACATAACTATAACATCACTGCAAATAACTGGGAATTGTCTGCCTCCAGACTTCATCTGCTTACTCTGGCTCCTATAATCCTTCTGATGAGATTTCTTCTTTACAACCCATGCATCAGTTTTACTTTAGTATGCACTAAATTTGTCTATAATAGTAAATAAACATTTGACCAGTAGATGGCTCTTTAAGCTAAGTTTTGTATTTGTTGAGTCTGCTACTAAAATAACTTGGTGAAAGTTATAGTCCTCTATTTTTATGAACATTAAGGTTTCCCAAACCTTAAGTACTTTGCACAGAGACATTATTCTATTTTACAAATCATCTAGCAAAGTAAAACTTTTTAAAAATTGTAATAAAACTTGCACTATTCTGTGTGCAATTTTTAGAATTGCTTTGTACTTTTTGTATACTTCCTGCCTGCTCAAGGAAAGAAAGCTGCTGCTCAATGCAAACTTAAAATAGTTTATATAGCTGAGGTTCTGCTGACTTTTGCAGCAGCCTCTAATCTGTCTCCATTTAATATGAGCCCAAGTCAGTGCCCTGATGTATGCGGGTTGTCTGGCCTAGCTGGTGAACACCTGGCCCTGCCTGGAAGCACAGCTGTTTTCTAACAGATACATCCACTTGTAAATGTCTAGGCCAGGCACATGCTGTTAGTAGGATTTGTTACAGCTACATGTGTGAATCTCTACCTTCATCAGAGTGGGTGTTAAGCTCAGTACTTTGTAGATCAGTGGTGGGCAACCTGTGACCCATTTGGGCTCTATGTGTGGCCCGTGAAACATTTTGTTTACTGTTGTGCAGGCTTGCCAGAATCCTCTGGGTTGCATCCATGTAGTTTTTTTCCTATTGATACAGTAATTCCTCATTTAACATGTGCCCGCTTACCACGTTTTTGCAATAGCACGATTTTTTTTGTAGGGAATGTTTTTTGAATTACACAACCGTCCCCAGAATAACACAGTTTCCCCAGCCGGCCCATTGCTGTCAGCTATGCAGGGCTTCCCCCGCCTCCCTGCAAAGCGGCGGAGGGTTCACCACTCACTGCGCTGTTCCCCAGCGACCCCCCCTTGCCGGATGCAGTGCGGGTCCCGGCAGACCCATCACAGGGGCATACTCCCGTCCCAATCCCCCTCCTCTCCTCCTCTTCCCTTCCCCAAAGCCAAACACCTCCCCTCCCTGCTGTAACCCAGTCCCCTTTCTCCCAAAATCTTATGTCCCGGCCCCAACAGACACCACCGCTTGAAACGCAACCCCCACCTTTTCCATTATTTTCAATGGGAAAACTGACTCCACATAACACGTTTTCACTTAACACGATCATTTTCTGAAACATATCTATAGTGTTAAATGAGGAATTACTATATTACTAACTTGACATGCATGTAAAGCAAGGGCACGTGAAGTGAGGTGTGTGACTGAGAGCTGTGTGCTCCCTCTGCATCCAATCAAAGTGCTGCTATGGTTAGGGTTGCCAGATGGTTTCAACAGAAATACTAGACACACTTGACATTACATATTAGTTAGAAAATACCAGACATTTTCATTTATGTTTTCTCAATTTGTTTCCCGAACAGAAAGCTCAAATACTGGACGGTCCAGTTCAAAACCGGATACCTGGCAACCCTAGCTACGGTTCAATTGGCACACTCTGCAAATAGTAGGCATGCAAGTGCAGTCAACAAAACTACCCTATCCCAGCAAAGCCTCTTAGTTACACCAATCTTGCAACCCACTGAGATGAAGGAGGGCCATTCAGGTGGCCCACTCACTAACCTATTACCCATCTCTATTGTAGATGATAGTGACTATGGGGGTTATATATGCCATAGTTATTATTTTTTTAAAGTAAAATTTGTTGGTAAAGGAAAATTGATGAATCCATGTTACTTTCATGATCAACTAAGATAGAAACTGAACACACCTAGCAAGAGAGTATGGTCTGGCTCCTATAGCCAAGAACATTGGGGACACAACTAAAAATCAATAACCTTGACAAGTGAGTCATGTATAGGAAGGGGATGATCGAATGCTAGGTGAGAGAAGCTTGCTGAGATAATGGGAGTGACAGTAGTCCTTGCATAGGGGACAAAAGCATTTAGATGCTACTCCTGATAAAATACCATGGTGAACAAGCTGAAGTAACTTTATACTGATAGAATAACAAATTCTAGGAATTGGGACTTCAGAAGCAGATTGGGCGAAGGATAGGAGGACACTTTAGTAGCAAAGAGAAATTGTTAGACTGAACAGGGTCTACAGCTGGACAAAGATAGTTTTTTTAGCATAGTGTTGCTTACATTTTAATTAATAGGCTAAACTCCTAGTCTAGACAAAAGCTTGTAATTAGCTGGCCAAGTTAAAAACTATATAGCCTTGTAATCATTGAGGCTACATCTACACTACAGCCTAGATCCATGCTCTTGCACCAGCAGTTTATTTAGCGGGTCTCGTGAAGACTTGCCAATTGACTACAGTTCACTCATCCATCATTCTTGTTACTCTAACTTGGACAAGAAGGCTACGTCTAGACTGGCATGATTTTCCACAAATGCTTTTAACGGAAAAGTTTTTCCGTTAAAAGCATTTGCGGATAAAAGCATCTAGATTGGCACGGATGCTTTTCCACAAAAAGCACTTTTTGCGGAAAAGCGTCTGTGCCAATCTAGATGTGGTTTTGCACAAGAAAGCCCTGATCGCCATTTTTGCCATTGGGGCTTTTTTGTGCAAAATGGTTCTCAGTTGTCTACACTGGCCCTCTTGCGCAAAAGTTGCTTCCAGGGCTATCAGTAGCTACCAGTAGTCCTTACTCCATGCCCCCGCCTGAGTGACCAACTGCAGCCCCAAAGTCTAGTCCCTTGCCTCAAGGGCAAGCTGCAGTATGTAAGAGTCACACTCCATGGTGACAAAGTGTAGGGCAAGGGAGAAGGGGGGGGGAAGCAAGGGACCAGGTCCATCTACTACTCTTGTCCTGCCCTCCTTCACTCTCCCTGGGCTCCTGTTCCCTGGGCCACCTCTCCATGATCCTTGCACCTTCTTGGCCACTTTATCCAGGCTCATAGCCTGGGAAGTCTCAGGCTGGAGCTTCTTTCCAGCTCCCACAAATCTGCCAAGCACTGCTGTCTCTAAGGTGCTGCTACTTTTCCCTTTCTGGTCAGGGAGGGTGCATCTACACAGCACAGTTATTTCAAAATAACGTCATTTTGAAATAACAATGTGAGCGTCTACACAGCAATTCCGTTATTTCAAAATAAATTTGAAATAATGGACGGCTTATTTTGACTTCTGTAAACCTCATTCCACGAGGAATAATGCCTATTCTGAAACAGTTATTTCGAAATAGCAGTAGTGTGGACGTGCCACTGCTGCTATTTCAGAATAGCTCCTCCACAGAGCCATTCAGACTAATTACTCCTTAGTGCCTCCTGGAGCTCTAAATCAAGATAGCACATCTACATTAGGGAAGCCTGCCTCGGACTAATATTGAGGCTTCCCTGTAGTATAGACCTGCTATTTCAAAATAAGCTGTTTCAGAGTATTTCTTCTGGAATAGCTTATTTCAAAATAAGTGTGCAGTGTAAACATACCTGGAGAGAGTGAGCTCTCCATTCCTGCCCCCTTTTTATAGGACTCCGCCTGGACCTGTTTGCCTGTCTCTAGCTGTGTCCTGATTGGCTGGGTTTGCACAGGCTCCCTCCAGCCTGCTTTTAAACCTTTTCTTGCCAGAGTAGGGGCAGCCACACTACTACACATACAGGTTAAGAAAAAAGTGTCAGTACATCTGCATATGGTACCTATATTTGCCTTGTCTACAATAGGAAGTCAGAACATGTTAATAACACAACTTCTTCTAGTGAAGATTAGGTCAATATGATCAGAGGAGACTTCATTTTTGACATGTAATATTGCATTTGCTTTTCTAAGCAAAAAGTATCTAATGTCACTGGGCTTTGCAGAATATTCTGATGAAAAGTATGTTATGCAAAGCATTTATTACGTTTTACCACCATGCTCTCTCTGGCTGTGTCTAGACTGGCAAGTTTTTCCGCAAAATCATCAGCTTTTGCGGAAAAACTTACCAGCTGTCTACACTGGCCGCTTGAATTTCCGGAAAAGCACTGACAATCTAATGTAAAATCATCAGTGTTTTTCCGGAAATATTATGCTGCTCCCGTTCAGGCAAGACTTTTGCGCAAAAGGGCCAGTGTAGACAACATAATTGTGTTTTCCAAAAAAAAGCCCTGATCGCGAAAATGGCGATCGGGGCTTTTTTGCGGAAAACCGCGTCTAGATTGGCCACGGACGCTTTTCCGCAAAAAGTGCTTTTGCGGAAAAGCATCCTGCCAATCTAGACGTGCTTTTCCGAAAATGCTTTTAACGGAAAACTTTTCCATTAAAAGCATTTTCGGAAATTCATGCCAGTCTAGACGTAGCCTCTCTGTTTAATGAATGTTTAATGAAGGTAAATGTTACACTGAATATTTTCATACAGACCTCCCCAAAAGAGATGAAAACTCCTCCCAGACAAATGGCAGCCTCTTTAAAGGTTTTATTTTCATCATAATTAAGCTCAAGATCAAAGATAAAGTAATATGTGAGAGAGAAGTTGTTTGGGAAAGTGTTTAAGAGGAACTAGCTGATGTTATGAAACTATGGCATGTTATTGTTTTTAAATTCTCTATGTTCTGGTTTGGGGAGATTCCCAAACCTGCACCGTCCTTTGTGGGAGATGAATCTGAGGAACTGTCCTGGATTGAAGTGTCATTAGAGGAGGTTTTGGAACAAATAGAAAAACTTAACATTAACAAAACACCAGGACCGGATGGCATTCATCCAAGGGTTCTAAAAGAACTCAAATGGGAAATTGCTAAACCATTATCCGTGGTTTGTAATCTATCCTTTAAATCAGTTTCTGTACCTACTGACAGGAAGATAGCTAACATGACATCAATATTTAAAAAGGGCTCTAGAGGTGATCCTGGCAATTACAGACCAGTAAGTCTAACGTCAATACCAGCCAAATAAGTTGAAACAATAGTTAAGAATAATACTGTCAGACACGTAGAAGAACATAATTTGTTGGGCAAAAGTCAACATGGTTTCTGTAAAGGGAAATCATGTCTTACTAATCTATTAGAGTTCTCTGAAGGGGTTAACAAACATGTGGACAAGGGGGATCCAGTAGATATAGTATACTTAGATTTCCAGAAAGCCTTTGACAAGGTCCCTCATCAAAGGCTCTTGTGTAAATTACATTGTCATGGGATAAACGGGAAGGTCCTTTCATGGATTGAGAACTGGTTAAAGGACAGGAAACAAAGGGCAGGAATAAATGGTAAATTTTCAGAATGAAGAGGGGTAACTAGTGGTGTCCCCCAATGGTCAGTCCTAGGACCAATCCTGTTCAATTTATTCATAAATGATCTGGAGAAAGGGGCAAGCAGTGAGGTAGTAAAGTTTGTGGATGAAACTAAACTGTTCAAGACAGTCAAGACAGAAGCAGACTGTGAAGAACTTCAAAAAGATGTCACAAAACTAAGCGATTGGGCAACAAAATGACAAATGAAGTTTAATGCGGATAAGTGTAAAATAATGCACGTTGGAAAAAATAACCCCAACTATACATATAGTATGATGGGGGCTAATTTGGCTATGACAAATCAGGAAAGAGATCTTGGAGTTATCGTGGATAGTTCTCTGAAAATGTCCACACACTGTGCTGTGACGGTCAAAAAGGCAAATAGAATTATTAAAAAAGGGAAAGAAAATAAGACACAGAATATCTTACTGCCCCTATATAAAACGATGGTATGCCCACATCTTGAGTACTATGTACAGATGTGGTCTCCTCACCTCAAAAAAGATATTTTGGCCTTGGAAAGGGTTCAGAAAAGGGCAACTAAAATGATTAGGGGTTTGGAACAGATCCCATATGAAGAGAGGTTAAAGCGACTGGGATTTTTCAGTTTGGAAAAGAGGAGACTGAGGGGGGATATGATAGAGATATATAAAATCATGAGTAGTGTGGAGAGGGTGAATAAAGAAAAGTTCTTCATTAGTTCCCATAATACAAGGACTAGAGGACACCAAATGAAATTAATAGGTAGCAGGTTTAAAACTAATAAGCGAAAGTTCTTCTTCACACAGCGCATAGTCAACCTGTGGAACTCGTTGCTAGAGGAGGCTGTGAAGGCTAGAACTATAACAGAGTTTAAAGAGAAGCTAGATAAATTCATGAAGGTTAGGTCCATAAAAGGCTATTAGCCAGGGGGTAGGAATGGTGTCCGTGGCCTCTGTTTGTCAGAAGCTGGAGATGGATGGCACAAGACAAATCACTTGATCGTTGTCTTTGGTTCACCCCCTCTGGGGCACTTGGAGCTGGCCACTGTTGGCAGACAGGCTACTGGGCTAGATGGACCTTTGGTCTGACCCAGTATGGCCATTCTTATGTTCTTATGTATGTTTAAGCCACTAACATAGTATGTTCAAAAGACAAAAATGGACTAACTTATGAATAATGCACATCAAGACAAATCAGTTGAGTAAAGGACATTGCCAGATATGTCAAGGGAGTGCTAGAAAGTCAGGCTTAGTTAAAAACATTGTTTTGAACAGAGGACAGTAATGTTACAGTTCTGGGGTGAAGATAAAACTCATGACTTAAATATGAGCTTTCACTCAGGTAATATCTCAATATGATTAACTCATGTTTAACTAGTATCACTTCCATATCTTTAACCTAGCAAGGTTAAAGATACTTGGATTTACTTCCAAATTTGGTTGTTTTCTGAGTAGGACAGTGGCACTCTCTAAAACCAATCAAGGAGAGATCTTCATTGCATTAGGCACAAGACAAACATAGAAATCACAACCG
Organism: Pelodiscus sinensis; assembly: GCF_049634645.1. NCBI lineage: Eukaryota > Metazoa > Chordata > Testudines > Trionychidae > Pelodiscus > Pelodiscus sinensis. The sequence continues at coordinate 18,192,816 of NC_134723.1, forward strand.
CCTAGACCAAGGAGTTACAATCTACTTTAGTTATTAAAATATTGTTTTTTAAAATATGATCTGCAAAGTGCAAAATATAGGTTTGTTCTTTTTTTGCTGTTTTATGCTTTAAGGAAGTGCATCTTTACATAACACACAGACAACCTGTGGAATTTGTTGCCAAGGGCTGTTATGGAGATCAAAAATGTAACTGTATTCACAAAAGAATTAGATACGTTCCTGAAGTGTATGTCCATCATTGGCTATTCGTTAAGATGGCCAGGGCTGCAACCCCATGCTCTGGGTGCCTCTAATCTTTCAGATGACTGGATGGATCCCTTGATAATTGCCTTGTTCTGTCCATTTCCTTGGAAGCATCCGGCACTGGCCACTGTTAGAAGACAGGATATTGGGTTAGATGAACCATAGGTCTGACCTAAGATATCTATTCTTACATTCTTATGGCAGGCACATGAGGATTGAAAAAAATTCTTTAAAAAGTGCTATCTGATGCTGGTTATTTTACATTATCCTGTTTTTTTTTCCTGGGAAACACTATGAATGACCAGAGAACCAGCTGGATTATTACGACCAAACCACTGCAGAAATGAAATGCAATCAACCTGAGAGCAGGAGGGATTTTTATTAAGACTGTTTCAAAGTCTTAGGGAATGTAAGAGAGTGGCATCTGTCTCTCTAAAGACTGAAAATTTTACCTTTCAGAGCCTAAGAAACTTCCTGCATCTGACACCCTCTCTCTTTGAGATTAAGCATCTGGGTTGTCTTTTAAAGAAGAGGTGGTTCCAGCCCAGCCAGGGTAAAAGGAAATAGAATGTATTAATTTTGCCACCATGGAGAAAAGAATCAAACACAAGAATTCACAGCAAAGGTTTACTATAAATAATGGTGGAAGGATCTTAGCCCATGTATTAGGCTCGGTAATCAGCTCTGGACCAGAAACTCCCTAGCTAGCCCAAATTCTCTTGATATTTCTGGTGTGCTGCTTTTTAAACTGATTCCACCCCTCCCCCACCCCCAAGTTTCCATGTGCTAACCTACTACAGCTGTGTTCCAGCAGGGCTTGTGTAATCTGACTCTTCTAGCCATTCATAACCCTGGGCTATCACCAGTTTAGCTTTTGCATAGGGATATGATTTGCCCCTTTGCCCTTTCCCCCTGTTTTTCAAGTAAGGAGAGCAAGAAAGAACCTTGCAGTCACTAAAAACAGGATGGGAGGGGAGAGAAGAAGTACTACCTTTCACATCACATTCACTCCTGCCACCCAGAGCAGGGGAAAAACAACAACAGAATTTCATAGGGGGAAACAAACGAAAAATCCAGAAAATCTTTTAAGAAAATCTTCACAGGGCTGAATTATCATGACAGCTGAGATGAACTTGGTGGACCCAAGAATGGCAGGATCAAAGGTATCTTTGTTACTTTTCTGTTCTGTAAGTGTTCTGTACAGAACTTCCCCTATTATGGAATCCAGCCTTAGGAAGCTGATGCTAGCCGTCACTGAAACTTTGTCTAACCAAAACAATTACATTATATGTAAATATAATTTAATTATTATGGATTGGCACCTTACTATGTGTATCTATTCTTGATGCTACTTAGACAATGTTGATAGGTATGTTTCCTGTCTGAGTCAAATAATACAAATTCCATGCTACTGTTCTGTCTCAAAAGGGTAAATTATATCAAAATAACTTCCTATCATTGCCTCATCATATCTTTTATCCTTAAAATATCCTTCATATTTATTACATTGACACACAAAAAGTAACATACTAACAGAGGCATGAGGACTGCTATCCAAGAGTTTCTTAGTCTAATTATGAATTTAATGCATTCATTATGAGATTTTCTAGAGACAAATTAGAAGTTGTTCCATCTTAAGGCTTTGTCTACAAGTGAAGTTGTTCCTGATTAACTCCATGTGTGGACATCCTTATTCTAGAATAAATTGCCTTGATCCTATTTAGCTTAACCCCCTTTCAAAATGAAATAAGATACTCTTATTCTGGAGTAAGGGTGCCCACATGTGGAGGTTGAGTTGAGTAATGTGATGATAAACTCAGTTCTCTGAACTGGTACTAACTGTGGGTATGTCTACACTACAGAGTTAGTTCGAACTAACTTAGTTCGAATTAGTTAATTCAAACTAAGCTAATTCGAACTAACGCGTCTAGAACTAAAAACTAGTTCGAATTAGCGTTTTGCTAATTCGAACTAGCATGTCCACATTGAGTGGACCCTGAACAGGGCTTAAGGATGGCCGGAAGCAGTGCCGGCAGGGCATCAGAGGAGGACTTAGAGCGTGGAGATGCTGTCTCAGGCTAGCCGAGGGCTGCGCTTAAAGGGACCCGACCCCCACCCCGGACAGACAGTTCTCAGGGGTGCCCCGCTTGAAAACCAGTCCTGGCTTGGAGTGCCCACACTGGGCACATCACAGCACTCGGCCATCAGACCGGCTGCACTTGCTGCAGGCTGCCATCTGGGGAGAGGGGGCAATTCGGGGGCTGCAGGAAAGCTTCCACCCCCAGAAGCCCGCAGAGCCAGCCCAGTCCTCCCCATCGGGGGCTCGTGCCCCATTCCTCCCTCACCTCCTTCCACTTACCCTTCCCTAGCCCCCCTTCCTGATGTACAAAATAAAGATAACGTTTCTTCCAACATTGACTCTGTCTTTATTGAACAAAACTGGGGGAGACTGGGAAAAGGAGGTGGGAGAGGGGAAGAGAGAGGCTGGGAGAGGGGAGGGCAACTAACATGATCAGGGGTTGGGAACAGGTCCCATATGAAGAGAGGCTACAGAGACTGGGACTGTTCAGCTTAGAAAAGAGGAGATGGAGCAGGGACAGGATAGAGGTCTCTAAAAGCAGGGGTTGGGTGGAGAGGGTGCACACAGAAAAGTTCTTCATGAGTTCCCCTAAAGAAGGACTAGAGGACACCAAAGGAAAGGAATGGGTAGCAGGCTTCAACCTAGTAAGAGAAAGTTGTTCTTGACAAAGCAAATAGTTAACCTGTGGAACTCCTTGCTGCAGGAGGCTGTGAAGGCTACAACTAGAACAGAGTTGAAAGGGAAGTGAGATCAAGTCATGGAGGTTGGGTCCATGGAGTAGTCTTAGCCAGGGGGTAGGAGTGGTGTCCCTGCCCAAAGTTTGTGGAAGGCTGGAGAGGGATGGCATGAGACAAATGGCTTGGTCACTGTCTTCGGTCCATCCCCTCCAGGGTCCCTAGTATTGGCCGCTGTCGGCAGACAGGCTACTGGGCTAGATGGACCTTTGGTCTGACCAGTACGGCCATTGTAAGCTCAGGGCTCAGGGTCGGGGGTCTCAGTGGACCCCCTTGATTTTCATGCACACCTGCTCCTGGGTGGCCAGGCTGGCAGCTCTCCTGCCCTAGCCGGCCACTTTCCTGTGCCTAGTGCGGAGATCGTGGACGAGGTCCACGATGTCTGCACTAGCCCAGGAAGGTGCCCGCCTCTTGCGGTCCCGGGCAAGCTCCCGGGAGCCGCCAGCCTGGTCCTGGGAAGAGAAGGTTGGGCTGGGGAACATCGGGTGGGTGGCTCTGTGCCGTGTCAGGTGCAGGGTCTGCTGGCTGGGTGCTGTCAGGCTTGCACCTGTCATGGGCACCGTAGCCAGCCCGTGCCCCTTTAAGGGATCCGGGGCCGGGAGGGAGGCAATAGAGTTTCCCTGGTGTTGGCCAGAGTGGCCACCAGGGAAACCTGGGGAGGGCTAGCCTCCCACTAGTTCGAATTAAGGGGCTACACACCCCTTAATTCGAACTAGTAAGTTCGAACTAGGCTTAATCCTCGTAAAATGAAGTTTTCCTAGTTCAAACTAAGCGCTCCGCTAGTTCGATTTAAATTCGAACTAGCGGAGCGCTAGTGTAGTGCCTATGAATGTTAGTTCGAACTAACGTCCGTTAGTTCGAACTAACATTGTAGTGTAGACATACCCTGTGAGTCTTCCTTGTTTATTAACAGGCCGAGACAATAACATGACTGGAGAAGCGGGTATACGTCTCTGCCCTTGATTAGCCAGTTGTCCAGGTAAGGCTAGATCCTCACCCCTTGACACTGGAGGCACTCCAGATCCACACCCGTTGGCACCGGAGGTAGGCTGACATACATTTTATGAAAACCTGAGGGGCCATAACAGAAAACCTCATGAAGAAACATCTTGGTACCAACACTCCCCACCCCCCACAGATAACAGGAACATACAGACACAGGTTCAAGACAGGGTCTAAACTGTCAGCATGATAGATAGTGACCAAACCCCCATGTACAAGGTAATTGGTCAGAGGCATGTCAGAGGGTGGCAACCTGTGTAACTTGCTTGTACCTGTGTATAAAAATGTCTCCCAAAGAGTTGTCTTTGTCCAGCCATGGGGACAATGTCACATTCCTCGACAGCAGCAGCCGAGATGTCTGCCACATGGGGATCGCTATCGCCATAGTGCTAGCTGCAGGGTCTGGTGCATCCGAAGCTGCCTGGAGTGCCACTGTAGCTGCTGTGGCTCTCTCATCTGCTAAAGCCCTGCACTCCTTAAAGTCCTCAGGGAGCGAGGGCTCAAATTTAGTCATCACCTGCCCGTGTCTACATCATAGGGTGTGTCTAGACTACATGGATCCGTCGATGGAGCCATGTAAAGTAGTTTACCCGACTTAGTCAATGAAGCAGGGATTTAAATAATTCCCCTTTTCTTTAAAATAAAAATGGCCGCCACGCCATGCCGACAATCAGCTGACCCAGCACACCGCGGCAGTCTAGATGCAGATCGGTCGACAATGGAAGCCTTTGTCAACTGCTCTTGTAATCCTTGTTTCATGAGGCATAATGGATCAGCTGATTGTCAGCACAGCATGGTGGCCATTTTTATTTTAATGAAGCGGGGATAATTTAAATCCTCACTTCATTGACTATGTCGGGTAAGCTACTTTACATGGCTTCGTCGACAGAGCCATGTAGTCTAGACACACCCATAGTGGGCCTGAGGATTCTCCATGCAGAACTGAAGGCTAGAGGACAAAAAGTTTTCAGCAAAATAAATCAAGTCTCTTTGAATCTTTATTTTTTGGGGTGGTCTGTGGTTTGCCGCCTCCACTTCATTCCCTATTTCCCAGCCCTCTCTGCTCTGCTCTCCGAAGCTCATCTATCTACCAGCCTGTTTTTGCTCTCCCGAGCCTACATCACTCCACTTCTCACCACGGCAGTGAAGCGGTGCGACCTGGCTGGGAGATGGCAGTGAAGTGGAGCAGGCTGCTGTGTCGACTCCTGCTGCCAGTTTGCGCCATTTCCCCCACGTAATCCCCCAAGCCACTTTGGACCCTGAGGTTAACGTCAGTATGAGGGGCTGTCTCATCCATAGGAGGGCTGGGGCAGCCACCACAGGCTACCCCCTCACCAAATTCTGCCCTATAAACCAACTCTGCACCAAATGCAGTTGGCACAATGAATAAAGAGCCTGTAATTTAGAAATCATATATTTTTAATTGGGAAACACAGGGAACACAAACATTAATGTGGGCATAGCTAGGATCTGATAACAGAGATGTGGCTGGGGGGAGCCCAAGGATACAGCTTAGTACAATTGCCCTGTGTAGCAATCAGAGCTGTGGGAATGACAGCCTTCTGCTCCAGAAACCACCCCGGGAGGTGAGTGAAAGGCATCCCAGCCCATCCTCTCATGCCCCCACCCCGCATTCTAGGATGTCTGAGAAAAGAGGCTATGGAACATGATGAGGAAGTTATGTGATTTATCAGTAGGTGCAGGGGGCTTTGTGCTCTAGCTGCTTTTCCTGCACCTCTACCAGGCACCTCATCAACTGTTTGCTCCCCCATGAGCATCAACATCTTTCCTGCATCTGACATGCATGTTCCCTGCAGGCTTTCTGGTCCTGTTCCGTGCAGATGACCCCCAACAGTGTTCACCTCCATGCATTCAGTTGTGCTCTATCAGGGCGGGCGGAGTGCATGGGCTCGTTAAACATTTTGTCCCATGTCCCCCCTTTTTTTTTTTGCCTTCTAATCTGTGAAAGCACTCCAGCCCTGCAGGAGGGAGGATTTTGAAACTTGGAGACTTGCTGTGGGGCTGGAGCATGAGTGCTGGCTTGCCTCGCTGCTGGTGAAAGCACCAAGCCTTGTTGCAGGCAGGACCAGATTAACTCTTCTAGGGTCCTTGGGGCTATTAGATTTTGTGGGTCCCCCTAAGCTCCAAGGTGGGTCCAAAGATGACAGGTTCACTGTGTGGGAGGGGGCTCTGGTTTGAGACAGGAGAGTGAGTAGGGGAGGGGATGAAGTCTCCAACTGGGTTCTGGATTGGGGCTGGAAACAGTGTTCCCTATAAGCTGGGCGCTTCTGCGGCTGCTCAGGAGAGATTCAAGTGCTGCCCAGCTGATTAGCAGAGTGCCCACAGCTAGGTTTGTTTTTATTAGGGGTGCATATTTGCACATGGTTCAGCGCACATAAAAATTTATTCCTCATGTGGATGGAAAACAATCTGCACATGGAAGGAAAAGATTAGAAGTAACATTTGGAAGTAACACTGGCATTTGGGGTTCAGGAGAGGGTTCCAGCTGGAACCAAGGGGAGTGGGCTCAGGGTAGGAGGTTAGAGTAGGGTGGGTAGGACCTGGGTGGGAGTTGGGGTGCAGGACGAGGCTCAGTATTGGGGTGCAGGGATTGGGAGGGAGTTAGGGTACAAGAGAAGCTCAGGGTAGAGGGTTGGGCTGTGGGGTCTGGAAAGTCTAGGTCTAGAAGGGAGCTCGGACGCTAGCCACCCAGCTTGCCAGCCATTCAGCCTTCAGAGGTGGATGGGGAGTCCAGTGTCTGATGATGGGAGTGGGTGTGCAAGGCTGCTGGTGGGGTGAAGATGCAGTGCGTGGAGCTGGCTATTAGTTCTTTAGGCCAGCAGGACCCCAACCACCATCTTGTTTCTGGCCAGCACTGGCTGCGAGATGCAGCAGCTGGTGAGTGTGGGCTGGCACTAGGTGGCAGCCAGTTGCACGTTGACTTGGCTGCCCATCCATCTCCCTCTCCCGCTCTCCTCACCCTGCTTTGCCCTTTTGCCCCCTCCAGCCCTGCTGCTCCTGCAGATCCCTTTCGGCAGGGCTTCCCACTCCCAGGGCTATGTGGAGAACCAGCTTCTGGTCAGAGCACTCAGTTCTGATCTCTGTGCCTTGGCTGGGGGAGACCAGGTGAGCTGGCCCAATAGGGCAGGGTGGTGAGAAGCCCCAGAGAGCAGGAAGGCAAGTGTCAGTGGCTTTGTCAGCACTCAGGGAAGCCCCCCCCCCCAGGGGTCTTCTGTGACCGCACCCTGTCACACTACTGCACCAGAAACCCCTCCTCTCTGGCCCCACCCCAGAGCCCACACCTCCAGGCAAAGCCTCCCACACCCCAAACCCTTCGTCCCCACCCTGGAGCCTGCACTCTAGTCAAAAGATACAATTATCTTGGGTCACATGGGCATCAAAAATTTTCTTCAACTGGGTTGCGAGAAAAAAAGTTTAAAACCACTGGCCTAGGCACCCTCCTCTGATGAGTCATCTCTCTCGCTGGGTTCACCGAAGCCCTGCAGTCAGGTTCTCTGGATCATGATGCTCAGTGCAGCCTTAGGGCTTAACCCCTTCCTGCCTGCATTGCAGCTGGAGAACAGGAAGCGATTGAGTTACATTAGTGGCCAACAGCAGCCTGAACATAACCCAAGCTTTTGACATTTTGTGGGTAGGAAGAGACAAGCTTCACTCAGCCACACAGGGGTGGTGGGGAAAAGGGGAAAGACAAGAGCTCTGCAAAGACATAGGCCAGGTCATCCCTTCCCCCCTGCACTCCCTGCTCTTCCCCCAGCTGGAAGCAGCTCCTATCCCTTCCTCCTGCACAGAGCCAAAAGGCTGGCCACATTCTTGTGTGAACCCTGACAGAAATCTGGGGAAGAAGGGCATGTGACCCTGTGTGCCCACCACACATGTTGCCTCAGAAAGTACCAAGTACCAGGAGAGGCAGGTCCATCCTGGAGGCCCAGATTACTGGACAGAGAGTACTCCAGGCAAGCTTGGAGACTTGCCGTGGGGCTGGAGCATGAGTGCTGGCTTGTCTTACTGCTGGTGAAAGCACCAAGCCTTGCTGCAGGTAGGGCCAAATTGCTGCAGGCAGGGCCTGGAGGATTCCTCAAAAAATGAGGTCTACAGGCTCTTGTATGAAAGGGATTTTTTCTGACAAATTGCCCCATCTACACAGGGCTTTTTATCGCAAAAACCTCTTCTGCAAAAAAGGACCAGAAGAAGATATGCAAATGGAGTGTGATATATGCAAATGAGCACTCCATTTGCATTTCCTTTTCTGCAGAACACCCGCAGTGTAGACATAGCCAGAGAGAGACAGAGAGAGAGAGTGTGTACTGCTACTCTCCTTTACATCCCCCAGGGCTCATCTAGACTACGCAGAAGAGTCGAAAGAGGATATGCAAATTCTGTGGGAATTTGCATATCTTCTTCCAATTACACTTTGGAAAGCAGAGCTTTCAAAAGTGAAAGTAGTTTAGACGCAGCTTTTTTCGCAAAACCTGTCAAAAAGCTATATAAACATCATTTTTTGAGGAAGAGCGACTTTTCGACAAAGGGGGGTCTGCTGAAAAAGCCGCGTCTAAACTATTTTCACTTTCAAAAGCTCTGCTTTCGAAAGTGCAATCGGAAGAAGATATGCAAATTCCCGCAGAATTTGCATATCCTCTTTCAACTGCTCCCCGTAGTCTAGATGGCCCCCCCCCTTCTGCTCTTTTCACCATGATAGTATATTATCACCATTGATTTTTGAATGCAGTGACTGCCAAATGATTGGTGGGTTGGCTTTCTAGACAGCTTCTAACATAGGCAACTGGTGCTAATGGGGGAAGGGGTACAGGGAGGGCCACCCAGAGGGGCAGGGAAGGGGCATGCAGGGGTGTCCCATTTAGTAATTAAAATTTTGGGAAGGGCATAGTGGGGAAGTGCATCTCCCAAGAACTAGTATAGGTCACCTATGGCTTCTAACCATGAGCAAAGATCCTTAGGCACACTTTGGCAATATGTTTCAGATGGTAAAAAGGTGTTGGAAGGGAGTTGGTAGCTCTATAGGATTGTTCTTGTATTTACGCTTACTTAGGATAACTGGTATTTCTATTATTCTGATGAATAATGAGTTGGAAGCCCAAGCATGTTTCACTAAGTATTTCATTTAGATGCATGCAGTATCAACATTTTACCAACCTTTTTCTTGTGTTTGAAACATTTTTTACATGTTCAACTCATGTTTTCTTCTGCCTTTCTCTCTAAAGCATTGTCTAGATATTTGTTTTATTCCACATCAGATAATTTATTGGCTGTGTCTAGACTGGCAAGTTTTTCCGCAAAATCAGCTGCTTTTGCGGAAAAACTTGCCAGCAGTCTACCCTGGCCGCTTGAATTTCCTCAAAAGCACTGACGATCTCATGTAAGATTGTCAGTGCTTTTGCGGAAATACTATGCTGCTCCCATTCGGGCAAAAGTCTTTTTCCGAAAAACTTTTGCACAAAAGGGCCAGTGTAGACAGCAGAGATTTGTTTTCCACAAAAAAGTCCCGATCACGAAAATGGCGATCGGGGCTTTTTTGCGGAAAAGCGCATCTAGATTGGCCACGAACGCTTTTCCACAAAAAGTGCTTTTGCGGAAAAGCGTCCTGCCAATCTAGATGCACTTTTCTGAAAATGCTTTTAAAGGAAAACTTTTCCGTTAAAAGCATTTCTGGAAAATCATGACAGTGTAGACGTAGCCATAGGGTTTAGATTTTCCTACTCACATTCAGTGTAATAGAATAGATTTTCATGGACTTTATATGATGCAAATTTAGGTCCTTGATCCTGGATATAGATCTATGCAGGCAAGGGTCCAACTAGGCGGATCCAAATGCAGGATCAGAATCCCCATTCAATGTGTCACAAATGTAACCATTGGAACAGCATTTTATGATGGAGTTTTCAAATACAACTTTGCAAATGTGTACTGTTTTTTGTCTACTGCTATAGGGCATAGTCCACTCTCAGAAGTGAAATTATTAGTTATACGTTTCTGGGCCCTTTAAAGGACCTTTTCCCAATGGCCATAGGCAGTTTTGCATCTTTAAAAAAATATAAAAGTAGGGACAAAAATCCAACCAATCTACGTCAAACTGTCCACATGAAAATTTTCCCCCCATGTGTTTTATAAACTTTAAGAAGAAAAATAAAAGTGAATAGAATCCTTTGTGAAATAGCCCACTTGATCTCAGTTCAGCAGAAATATATGGCACTGCCTCATCCTGTGTTGGTACTAATTTCAACTTACATCCTTTGATGGCAGTAGTTACCTTTTAGCCCTTACTGTAGCTCAATGTAATTCACTTCAATAAGATATAAATCCTCTAATAATAATCCTAACTTAAAAGAATTATAGACAGTAGGTTCAGAAAAAAAAGAACATATGAGTTATCAGGGACTGTCAGATTGACTTTCAGCCCTAAAACCAGAAAAAAAAACTCCAGTTGCTTTATAGAGGCAATTGCTAACCAAAATTGTAATAGAAATTGTAGTGATATTTTTATGTGGTTTATTATGAAAGGGGCCCCGCTTTTCGGAAGTGAGGCCCTCAGTGCACAGTGCACGGTAATCAGCTTAACTCACTACACAGCACTGCCATTTGGATACGTGTGCTTGCTATTCTGCAAGTTAAAAATAAAATAGTGACAAGCCACAACGTGCATAACTTTTATGCATTAAAGTCTTAACACCTATATTGCTTTATTCTAACGAAGAGGTTTACTGGGGTCAGCAGAGTGATACTAAGGATATGTATCATGAACGTTTCTGTAAAAAGCAATGTGGTTAAGTATGCATATAAAACTCAATGTCAAGCCTCCAGCATGTGAGCATCTTTTTTAAAAATAGTAATCATTAAGCATTTTCAACGGCAAGAGTTTCTAAAATGAAAAGCATCATGGAGAATCTACACAGACTGGGGCAAATAGACTCTCAGGCATGTTAGCAGTGATTGAGCTATAGCCAAAATAAATACAGCTGCCTTGGAGCCGACCCAGCAGAGCAGTAGCATTCTGAGAGTCCTGACTATGACAATCAGTATGGGTATGTCTACACAGCAAAGTTAATTCGAAGTAACAGCTGTTATTTCAAATTAACTTCAATAGCGTCTATACATGCAAACAAATTTGGTAAACCTCATTCTACAAGGAGTAATGCCAAATTTGAAATAATTCGAAATAGCTAAGTGCTGTGTAGACACTTAATTTGAAATAGGGGGCCTCCGGCCCTTCCCAGAGAGCCCTGGGGGCCACTCTGGGCACAATCAGGAAAACTTACTCTCCTCTCCCACAGCCCCAGAGCCATTAAAGGGGTAGACTCTGGCCACAGTGCCTGTGCCAGCTCCAAGCCTGCCAGCCCAGAGCCAGTAGTGGCCATTGGGGCCCCTGACCCAGTAGCCCCAAAACGTGAGCCAGCAAGCCACTGGCAGCCAGCCCTCCACCACTCCCCAGGGGCAGTCTGCCAGCTCCCTGGAGCCTGACAGGGGCTGGAGAAGATGGGCGCCTTCCTGGTCCAGAGTGGAGATCATGGACCTTATTCAGGTTTGGGAGGGATGCCCCCAATGTCCATGATCTCCACACTAGACGGAGGAATGCAGCCGTCTATGGCAGGATAGCTGCCAGCCTGGCCACCAAAGGCCACATGCGAACCCAGTTGGAACTCAAGTTGGTCTGGCGAGACCCCCAATCCTGGGCCCTGAGTTTCCCCTTCTCCTTCTTCTTCCCCTTGCTTCCCCCTTCCAGCTCCCTTCTCTCAGGTTTCCCCCTCCTCTCTCCCACTCCCTTTTCCCAGTCTCTCCAGAGGTTCATCTTCCCCTCCCTCCCAGTTTTGTTCAATAAAGACAGTTTCTATTTTTGAACGTACGTGTCTTTTGTTTAACATCAGGAAGGGGGGCTAGGGAGGGGTAAATGGAAGGACATGAGGCAGGAATGGGGCACGAGCCCCCAGTGGGGAGGACTGGCGTGGCTATGAGGGCTCCTCAGGGTGGACGCTCTCCCGCAGGGCTGCCTGGATCCTGACAGCCTCCCGATGGACCCCCCCGGATGGCAGCCTGCAGCAAGTGCAGCCGGGCTGATGGCAACAACCCCATGAGACGCACCGGTGTGCGCAGGGGCAGCTCTGGCTCCATGTGGCCGAGTGCTGTGGTGTCCCGAGTGCAGGCACTCAAGGCACTCCAAGACAGGACTGCTTTGCTGTCCCTCATCGAGGTAGATAAGCAAGCAGGGAACCCTGAGAACTGTCTGTCTGGGGTGGGGATAGAGTCCCTTTAAGCATGGAGCTCAGTTTGCCTCAGGCAACAGCCCCACACACTAAATCCTAGCCTGGTGCCCTGCCGGCACTGGTTCTGGCCAGCCTTAACTTCGGTTCAGGGTCCATTCAGTGGACGCTATTTTGAAATAGTTTGCGTGTGTAGATGCACTATTTCGAATGAGCTTAATTCAAATTAACTATTTCAAATTAAGTTAATTTGAAATAGCGCTGTAGTGTAGACATACCCTATGAGACACAAGGTTCAATGGTGCAGAGGTGCTAAGCAGTAATTGAGCAAAGCACTTGAACATGTGAGTAATTTGAATGATATATATATATATATATTATATATGAGAGAGAGAGAAAAAGAAAGAGAGAGCTAGTCTGCTTGCGAGTCCATTTGTTCAAGAACTCCTCCTAAATGAAGAGCTAGGGCCACCAAATTTGGTATGCAGCTTCCTCTTGCTCTGACTTAAAGCAAGGTCAGGGTTTGGTGGTGTCTGGAAAATGGGAAGTACCAGAAATGGGACTGTTTTTCCAGAATTTGCAAAGGGAGGGGCAGAGGGAGGAGGCACAATACTAAACGTGGGCACCGGGGCAGCCAGCCAGCAGGGAAGATCTGTACTACAGAACAATCACTGGGGTAGCCACACCAGTAAGAGACTACACAGCTGGGGATGGGGCTCTGCAATAGAGCAGGTAACTGGCCTTGCGGGGGGAGAGGGGGAAGCCCACCAGCTCTCTGGCCCACCTCTACTGTCAGCCCCCCTCAGTCCCCACTGAGCCCCTCCCAGCCCCCTACCCCTACCCCTACCTCTAACTCTCCTGCCCCCCATGCCTAGAACCCTGCCATTCCACCCAGGAGCCCCCCAAAAGAGACCTGGACGTCCAGGCCATGGGGAGGAGGTCACTGAAGCCAGGGGACAACCCCAGGAACCTACCTCCCTCAGTGAGTCTTCAGGCCACAGGGGGCTGCGCCTGGCTGACGGCAGCCCCCAGAGCCTGCCCTCCCCTCTGCAGCAAGCCTGCAGGCCTCAGGGGGAAGGGGAGCATGGCAAGCTGGGGCAACTCCAAATCCTGCTCCCCCCTAGAGCCTGTAGGTTGCAGGGTGGAAGGATGAGGCAACACCCAGAGCCTTGCTCCCCCTGGACAGGCTGCAGTCATAGGGGGCCTGCTATAGTTTGGGGCCTAGCCCCAGAGCCTTGTGCCCCTGCTATAGGCTACAGGCTGGGGACGGGGGTACTGGAGGCGCAGCCCCCCCCCCCACCTACTTGTTCCCTGCCCCCACAGCAGTCTATAGTCACTGCAGCCCAGGAGCAGCCCCCAGAGCTTGCTCTCCCCCACTGCAACAAACCTGCAGGCCACAGCAGGGCTGCTACAGGCCCATGGCAACCCGGTGGCCTCCCCCAAGAGAGCCTGCAGGTCCTGGTGGGCCAGAAGCAGTACCCATGGCCTTCCCTGAGCCTTTACCGCCCCCACCCCCAGAGACAGGCCGCAGGCCATCAGGGGCCTCTGGAGACCAGCACTGGCCCCTGAAAACTGCCCTCTCCTGGACAGGCTGCACTCCACGGTGCGGGAGGGGCGCTGCAGGCCTGGGATAAGAACATAAGAATGGCCGTACTGGGTCAGACCAAAGGTCCATCCAGCCCAGTAGCCTGTCTGCCGACAGTGGCCAGTGCCCCAAAGGGAGTGAATCGAACAGGTAATGATCAAGCGATCTCTCCCCTGCCATCCATCTCCACCCTCTGACAGAGGCTAGGGACACTATTCCTTACCCATTCTGGCTAATAGCCATTAATGGACTTAACCTCCATTAATTTATCTAGTTCTCTTTTAAACCCTTTTATAGTCCTAGCCTTCACAGCCTCCTCAGGCAACAAGTTCCACAGATTGACTGTGTGCTGTGTGAAGAACTTCTTCCTCTTATTTGTTTTAAACCTGCTGCCCATTAGTTTCATTTGGTGGCCCCTAGTTCTTATATTATGGGAACAAGTGAATAACTTTTCCTTATTCACTTTCTCCACACCACTCATGATTTTATAGACCTCTATCATATCCCCCCCTTAGTCTCCTCTTTTCCAAGCTGAAAAGTCTCAATCTCTTTAATCTCTCCTCATATGGGACCTGTTCCAAACCCATGATCATTTTAGTTGCTCTTCTCTGAACCTTTTCTAATGCCTGTATATCCTTTTTGAGATGAGGAGATCACATCTGCAAGCAGTATTCCAGATGTGGGCGTACAATGGATTTATATAAGGGCAATAAGATGTTCTCCGTCTTATTCTCTATCCCTTTTTAAATGATTCCTAACATCCTGTTTGCTTTTTTGACTGCCGCTGCACATTGCACGGACGTCTTCAGAGAACTATCCACTATGACTCCAAGATCTCTTTCCTGATTATTTGTAGCTAAATTAGCCCCCATCATATTATATGTATAGTTGGAATTTTGTGTCTGTATCTCGTACCCAGTCAATATGGGGATACAGTAGTTGAAATCCCCCACTATTATTGAGTTCTTTATTTTGATAGCCCCTGGAGTCTGTCCCCACCAGGGGAAAGCCCGTAGGCTTGGGGGTCTTTTGGAAGCTGAGGCCGGCTACAGGCCATGGTGGGGGCAGGGAACTGCTGAAAGCCAGTATTGGCTCCTGGATCCTTGCCCATCCCCAGACCAGCTGCAGGGAGGGGGACAGCTGCAGCCCAGGGCTGACCCCAAGAACCTCACCCCCTGGACATGCTGGAAGGCAGGGAGGGGCTGCCCTGGACCCTCCTGGATGAGCTGCACGTTGCAGCTGACCTGAACAGTCTTGGACTCGTGGGAAGGGTCGCCAGTGAGGGAGAGCAATCTTGCCTCCCACCCCCAGGAGGAGCCACTGCTGTAGCAGCGTCACCCTCGCTGCCATGTGTGGCCCTGTTAATTCCTCCAACCTCCCAGCTGCCTGCCCTGACTCCTGCACCCCCACCCTCTGTCCTGAGTCCCACAAACACCCATCCCGCTGCCCTGAGCCCCCACTCCCAGCCATGACTCTGGCATCCCCCACACCCTGCCCTGAGCTCTCACACACCTCCCAGCCCCCTGCCCTTACTCCTGCACCCCACCGCTGCCCTGAGCCTCAACATTTAAATAAAATACGTACATTTTCCTTTTAATTTAAAAGACCGTATACCATTGCTACAGTTAAGAACTCAAGAAACACTGCACACATCCTCTAGTGTGTAATAAACTGTTCCACAGGTTATTAGTAGGGTTTGAATGTAAAGTTGCTGTTATATTTAATGTTCAATATGCTTATTTCATGTGCTTACAGTCCCATTGACTTTAATAGAACTACTCTCACACTGAAGTCTTTTGCTGGATCAGGACTAGAAGAGTACTTAGCACATTGCAGGATCAAGCCCTTGGGGAGACCATGGTGATGAGAGAAATGGGAAACTCATAGGCTATATCTACGCTGCTGGCTTTTGCTGGCAGAGAGTATGCTAATGAAACTCTCATTAGCAACTTCTCATGCTTCATTTGCATAATCTCTGCCCAAAGCTTTTTGTGCAAGAGGTTTTTGCGCAAACACTAGCAGTCTAGATGGATCTGTTTTGCACAAAAAAACCCCTTTGCTCAAGATCCTTATGCCTCAAAAGAGGAAGTATACAGATCTTGTGCAAAATGGATCCGTCTACACTGCTAGTTTTTGAGCAAAAAGCCTCGGGGAGAGATTATGCAAATGGAGCACGAGAAGTTGCTAATGAGCATTTCATTAGCATGTTCTCTGCCGGCAAAAGCCGGCAGTGTAGACATAGATATAGATTTGATGGGACATTTCTCACATTAAGTTCACCAGATCAAGTTAAGCTGATCAAAAACTTTTTTCATTCAAAAAATGTTATTGACCAAAGACTTTTTAGTCAAACTCAGATATTTTAATAAAAAAATTGTTTTCAAAAATTGTCCATTGAAAAAGAAAACTTCTACTTCCTGCCTAGATTTCCTTTTCTATTTTCCTGATTCCCATCCAGTAGCAAACTGGAAGGAAATTTCCTGTAAAAATCTTCTCAGACATTGAATAAATGAAAATAATTCCTTTACACCAGCAAAACTGACTTGGAAATGTGTAGTGAAAAATGTTTCCCCTTTTTCAGTTCTACTTAAGAGTAAGACGACAAAAAACAAGGGTTTGTGTCTGTCCCTTAGTTTTGTTTGGACGAATAAGAGACCTGAAACCTCCCACTCCCTGCAATTTCTTTCTTTTTTGTAAGAGAGTTTGGTGCTATGTTTCCAAGAATTTCCTTGATCATTGCTTACCCTGGTTCTCTTTCTAGGGTTGCCAACTTTCCATCCAATACCCCTCTGCCCTACCCTTTCTCAAGGCCTCTTTCCATTTCCCCTGCTCTTTTCAGACTTCACCCTTGCTCACTCCATCCCCCTCCCTCCCTTTCACTAGCCTAGGGCAGGGGATTAGCATGCGGAAGGGGATGGGCCAAGAGTGTAGCAATAAATGGGCCTGGGTGGGCCATGGACCACTTACTTAACATCCAAGCACACCCCCTTAACCCTGGCTCTACTCTGGCCCCAGCCGGGGAGCAGGGTTAGGGGCTTGCTCCATTCCACCTGCCCTGTACTTCTCTTGGGGAGTGAGGTTGAGTGTGGGGAATGGCCCTGCTCTGCCCAGCCAGGAAATGGGAGGTGGTATGAGAGCCATTGCCACTGCAGAGTAATGTCTCTCCCAGAACTGGGGGCTGCCTGGGGTCTCAGGGAGGCCCTGGCCAGAGCATTCCTTGCTTCTCACAAGGTGGCTGGAGGAGCTGGCATCAATCCCTACTCTCTCCCCTGCTCCTTCCCTTATCATTGGCAAACCACCCAAAGCTAGGGTCCACCCAAGTTTTTTGTCCTGGCTACCCCAGAGGGAGTTTACACGCAAGAGGGGATTCTAGGCTGGGGAAGTATGTTGGGATGTGGCGTTCTGGAGGTGCTCACCATGGCAGCTCCCATGCAGCAGCCACCAGGTCCCTGTGGCCTTGAAGCAGAGGATGCTCTGTGTGCGGTCCTCATTCGATTAGGCTCTGACTCTATAACTCCCATTGGTTGTGGTTCCAGGCCAATGGGATCGGTGGAGTTGTCACTCAGGGTGGGGGCAGCACACAGAGCCTCCCTATGCCCAGGCGCCACAGGGACTCAGTGGCCACTTTCAGGAGCTGCACAGAGTAAAAGAGGTAGGGAACCTGCCTTAGCCCCAGGTCCCCACTATGCTGCTTACTGGACTTTTAATGGCTCGGGTAGCAGGGCTGACAGGAGACACCAGGGTCCCTTTTTGACCAGTCATTCCAGATGCCTGGCAACACTACCTCTTTCCCCTCTGCAGTTCTGTACTGTGGATGGAGGAATATACACAAGTTATGGAGGGAGTCATACAGTGGGGTCAGGTGCCATGGTCCTTCATGTCTGCTGAGGCTGGAGATCTGTTAAGTCAGTGATCCCCCTGCTTCTCTGTGCGGCTCTGCAGGCCCCTGGCAAGCACCCTGCTTCCGTAAGGACCTCAGTATGTTCAGAAAGATTCCCCTTCTATTCAGCTCTGGCATTTCTGATGACTCTCCAAACAAACAAGAGGGGTAATTCAGCTGTACTGTCTTCTCCTGTAGCAACTATTACAAATGACTTTATGCACAGATAGAATCAGGAAGTGAGAGGGTTATTTGGAGTCAACCTTATAGTTTAATGGCTTAATGACATCATTGTTTCATCACATGCTCCAATGGCTGCTTCCCCATCGGGAAATACTGTGGCATTTTACACCCTGCTATGTCATGGCTATAACTGTAAAGCAGTCATGTGCAGCATAGTCACTGTGGGAAGAGACAGAACTCCTCTTCCTCTTAAGTGACTGATACAGTTTCAGCATATCACTCTTACCATAAAAAGGGAACTTCTTGACTTTCTTGGCCTATAGATTCCAGGAAAATCTCTTAGCAGTTTCTCTGAGACCTACTCTTTGGACAGTCCCATTCTGCAGTTAATTTCTCCACCAGCACATTTTAATGCAGGCAACTTTATTTGGGGTTGATAAAATTCATAGAAGGATGTCCAGAGCTTTCAGTACCCCTGGAGAGAACTCTAACTCACCTTCAGCTTCATAATGTCCTAAGGGGAAGGTGAGCCAGAGTGTTGGTACCTGAGAGGAGTCAGTCAGGTACAACTAGGCAAAAACCCTCCAAAAGAGGCTGGGCTACTTTCATGGGAGTGTGAGACATGGGGCTGCTGAGCAGAGTAGAGGACAGGGAGCTGTGTGTATGGAAGCACTGCCCAGGCCAAGTGCTGTATTTTCAGTGTGTTTTTCTTGGGTTTACGTTATTGGTTTGAATTTGACTGAGTGTTGACCTGCAGAAAAGGAAGTGGGCCAGGGACTCTGCTGATGTGTACTATTTTAGTTAAATAAGAAACCTCTATGTAACCTGGAAACCCAAGGTTGGGTGTTTTCTGGTTTTGCTTTACATATCTCCTGGGAACTTTCTTGCTAGATGTTCAAAGAGCAGCCTGACAATAAGGACTTACCATTTCTTTAAATATCTGTTTTGTGTCATGTAATCATCAAGGTTTTCTACATTAAATCACAACAATGGCTGTGCAACTTACTGTGAGTTTCAAATATTTGAAATTTGCTAGTTAGCATAACAAAGACAATGTTTTGAAACATACCAAAAACAGACTATTATAACGTATAATTTATTTTTGTTAGCAGATATACCCAATGTTGTCAGGTCTTTAACTCAAGGAATTTTTTTTTTTAAATAAATGAAAAACATATGCACTTTATTTTAAAATGAGTGTTCTGTGGCTCCTTAGGGCATGTCTACACTAGGCAGTTATTTTGAAATAACTGCCCTTATTCAGAAATAGCAAGGGTAGGGTATGTTTAAACTGCATTCCTTTTTCGAGAGAGGAATGCAAATGCAGCCGAGCGAAATTGCAAATGAAGCACAGATTTGAATTTCCCATGTTTCATTTGCATAATTGCATCCAGCCGCTATTTTGAAATACCCTATTTCAAGATAAAAAAAAGCCGTGTAGATCCGGTTATTTTGAAATAAACCCCTTCTTTTGAAATAACTGTTAAGCCTAATTTTTTAAGGCTTTTGGTTCTGTCTACACAGAAGGAAGTCGAAGGAAGAACACTATCTCTTCCACTTCCCTTAATCCTTGTGAAATGAGAGTTATAGGAATAGGAGTGAGAAGTCCTCCAGCTTACCACCATGTTGAAATAATGGCTTGCAGTGTAGATGTGATTTTTGTTATTACAGAATAACATCAGTTATTCCGAAATAATGCTACTGTGTAGATATACCCTTAGGCTACGTCGGCATGATCTTGCACAAATACTCTTTAATGCAAGAGTTCTTGCGTTAAAGTATTTGCGCAAGAGAGCGCCTACACTGGCATGTGCCTTTGCGCAAGAGATGTGCTTTTGTGCAAGAGCATCTGTGCCAGCGTAGATGCTCTCTTGTGCAAGAAAGCTCCGATGGCCATTTTAACAATCGGGCTTCCTTGCACAAGAAATTCATGTTGCCCGTCTACACTGGCCTCTTGCGCAAGAACAGTTGCGCAGGAAGGCTTATTCCTGAGTGGGAACATCATAGTTTTTGTGCAAGAAGCACTGATTTCACACATTAGAACGTCAATGTTCTTGCGCAAGAACTCCCCGCCAGTGTAGATATGCAGCATGTTCTTGCACAAAAGTGGCCACTTCGGCGCAAGATCGCACCAATGTAGACACAGCCCTGATGTCTTTATTCAAGCCCAGGATAATGGTGTCACATCTGTAGATGAATTCTAGTTCTGCAGACTGTCTGTGATTGGATAGTGGAATTCCTTTGTCGAAGAATGGCTACTTTTAAATCTTGGATTTAAAAATAGCCATTCTTCGACAAAGGAATTTCACTAACCAGGTACTTCTGTTTTTACATATATCTCTTGGTTTCTGTTATTTCAGCTCTGATTCATCTGATGAAATGGGTTTTACCCACAAAAGCTCATGATTCTATATATTTTGGTTAGTTTCTAAGGTGCCACAGGACTACTAATTGTTTTTTTAAAGTAACAGACTAACATAGCTACCCCTCTATGTTTTATTTAAATGATTGTATTTTTCAGAAATGAAGGAGGAAATAAGTTTGTATTAATAAAAGGATGAAAATGATTCAAATATTAGACAGAACTTGTTGGTAGACAGTATTTGATGTTTTCCTGTCTCTTGCTAGAATAAAAAGATTTTTGCACTTCTGGAGTACAGTGGGTGAGGGTTCAGGAGTCAGGGCAGGGGTCTTGTTGTGGGGGTGGCTCAGGGCAGGAGTGGAGTGTGCTGGATTCAGGGCAGAGGGTGGAGGTGCAGAAGTCAGGACAGAGTGCTGGGAGGTGCAGGAGGCTCAGGGTAGCGGATGGGTGATGCCAGAATCAGGGAAAGGAGTGGGGAGCTCATGGCATGGGGTTGGGTGTGGGGGAGCTTGGGGCAGAGGTGCAGGAGTCAAAGCAGGGGTCTGGAAAGTGGGGGGAGGGGTTAGGGCAGGGGGTGGAATTTGCAGAAGTGAGTGTGGAGTGAGGAGGGGCAGGGCAGGAGGTTGGTGTGAGAGGGCTGGAGTGAAGATTTGGGCATGAGGAGAGGCTCAGGGCAAGAGGTGAGTGGCTGAGGGCAGAGGGAGGGATGGGGGGGAGGTACAGAATTCAAGGCAGGTGGTGGTAGGTGGAGGTCTTCGGGAAAAGGAATCAGGTCAGGAGGCTTGGAAGTTGTGTGGGCTTATCGAGGCTACCCATGGTTGTGAGGGTGGCACTGCTCCAGTGGTGGCTCTTTCCAGAAGCCTAGGACAGCACTTCTTGGATGGGACTCCTCCTAGGAAGGAGGATCTTTGGCTTTGCACTTGTCCAGGGGGGCGGGGCTGGGACTCTGTGGGCAGGCCCTGGCCCTGGATCCAGCCACCCCTCAATATGTAGGTGGTCTGTGTCAGTGGTGCTCTGGGGGCTGGCCCCAGCCCCCCAGCTTCCCTCCATCATACAAGTTGCCCAGAGAGGCAGCACTCTGGGGGCCAGCCCCAGCTTGTTGCTGTCCCTCCCAGTCTGTAGCTGCTTTATTAAAAAAAAAAAAAAGGAGGGGTGCTCAGAGGGCTGTCCCCAGTCTCCAGTGGCTCCTGCCAGCCCTGTAGTGTCTCCAGGGGAGGGTACTCCAGGGGCTGGCCATGGCCTCCTGCTCTCCTCTGTCCAGGGTGGAGGTGGCACTCCAGAGGCTGGACCCAGCTTCATGTGACTCTCTGCCACCCTGCAGCCTGTCCATGGAGGGAGGGCAGATGAGGCTCCCTGGGTTGGTCCCAGCCTCTAGTTGCCCTGACTCTCCTGCAGCTGGTCCAGAGGGATGGTAAGGCTTTGGGGGCAGCCCCAACCTGCAGCAGAGCCTACCACACTCAAGGGGGCAGAGGTCCTGGAACTGACCCTGGTCTCCATCAGCCATCACAGCCTCCAGCATGTCCACAGGGGGTGAGGCTCTGGATACTGGCCCCAGTCTCTATTGGCCAACCCGTGGCCTACAGGTCCTCTGGGGGGCAAGGCTCAGGGGGCAGCCTCATCTTGTAGCACCCCCTCTGGCCCTGAAGCTGATATGGGGGCAAGGTTTTGGGGGACCAACCCTAGCCTCCAGAAGTCCCCCTCTTCCCTGAAGTTGGTCTGGGGAGGGGAACAGAGCTCCAGGGGTCTGGCCCTCACCTCAAGTGGCTCCCCACAGCCTCCAGTGGCCCCCTCCCATCCTGCAGCTGGTACAGAGGGACAAGGCTCTGGGGAGAGGGGTCCTTGTATCCTGCAGCTGCCCCCCAGCAGCCTGCAGTCTGTCTGAAGGGGGCGACACTCTGGAAGCTGCCTGGCTTCCAGCAGTACCCTCAGGGGCCTACAGGCTGTCTGCAGGGGACCAGCAAGTCTCCAGGGGGTGATTTCAGTCTCCAGCAGTGCCCTGTGATCTGTAGTATGTCTGCAGAGGGGGAGAAAGGCTCCAGGGGCCTTCCCTCCTTCCCACCCTCCAGCCCTGGTCTCTCTTCAGGGGGAGCCTCTCTTCTGAGGGGGGGCTGGGCCCTTTTGCAGGGGGTGGGGGAAGATCTCCTGGATGGGGTCAAGGGGGTCAGGCCAGCTGTGTTTGGGGCATGGGAGCCACTTACCCACTAGGTTGGCTAGTGACATGGATGGTGCAGCAGCTGTCACTGGTCATGCTGCAGTATAGTGTCCCTGTGTTCACTGCCCCAGTGATCACTGTAAGTATCATGTCCCTCCTTTCTGGCCCCTCTTTGCATGTTCAGGAAAACAGTTCCATTCCTGACACTTCCCATTTTCCAGCACGAACCCTGACCTTGCTTTAAGTTAGGATAAGAGGAAGCTGTATATCAAATTTGTTGGCCTTAGCTCTTACCATTTAGGAGAATTTTTTGAATAAACGGATTCACAGACAGACAGATATACATACACACACACACACACACACACACACACACACACACACACACACACACACACACAAATTATTGATATTATCAAAGATAATTCAGAGTTTACCAGTAGTTGTAGTTGGTATACACAAATATATTCATATATATTTTGACAAAGTCCCTTGGTAGCTCTCTGGGGGTTGTGCACTTCTTGGCAGTTACTTGAGCGCCTCAGAGACTCACAGAGCCCCCTAAGTTGCCCTGGGATTTCCCTAGAGGCAAGGGTCCCTACTTACCAAGTCATTCTCATCACAGGCCAGTCCTTGGGTGCTCAGTATTTTCTTTGCTTTTTGCTTTGCTCACCTTCCAAAAACTCCTCCTTGCTGCCTAGGAGGAATCCTTTTATAGGAACCCCGAAGGCCTTAATTGGCAACAGGTGCTTAATTAACCCCAGCTGCAAGCTGCCTCCTATTTAGGCCTCTATTTTGTAGCCTGGGGCTACATCGGCAAGATTTTGCGCAAATACTTTTAACGCAAGAGTTTTTGTGTTAAAGTATTTGCGCAAGAGAGTGTCTACACTGGCATGTGTTTTTTTTTGCGCAAGAGATGTGCTTTTGCGCAAAAGCATCCATGCCAGTGTAGACACTCTCTTGCGCAAGAAAGCTCTGATGGCCATTTTAGCCATTGGGCTTTCTTGTGCAAAAAAATTCATGTTGCCTGTCTACACTGGCCTCTTGCACAAAAATACTTGCTCAAGAGGGCTTATTCCTGAGCAGGAGCATCATAGTTCTTGCTCAAGAAGCCCTGATTTCATACATTAGGACATCAGTGTTCTTGCACAAGAACTCATGGCCAGTGTAGACAGGCGGCAAGTTTTTGCGCAAAAGCAACCACTTTTCCACAAAATCTTGCCAATGTAGACATAGCCTAGCTGCTGGGCTGTGTTCAGGTGAGGCTAATTTGGAAACAAGAAAGCATTAACCCACCTCCCAATATGGCTGCCTCCTATAAGAGTTTTGCAGTTTGCAGGCTGTGGTCTGTCACACATCCTCCCCGCCACTCAATACCAGGGTGTTGGGCAACTTAAGACACCAAACAGTGTATGCAGGAAAGCCCATCTGCATTCCCGTATTGGGTTTTGGCCCTGTGCTGCACCCTAAACTGGAAAGGTTATAGGGATACGAACCATCAGGTGACCCTAGCATTCTTTTCCGTATTCCTCTGAATCCACTGCATGGTCCATCACCAATACAAAACATCACCAAGGAGGTAATAGTGTAGTGCCTCCATGGTCCATTTTATGGCGAGGCACTCCTTCTCAACTACCGTGTACTTGCGTTCCCTTGGGAGCAGTTTCCTGCTAAGATACAACACTGGGGCTGTGTCTACAACTTGCTGCCTGTCTACACTGGCGGAGAGTTCTTGCGCAAGAACATTGACGTTCTAATGTGTGAAATCAGTGCTTCTAGCACAAGAACTATGATGCTCCCACTCAGGAATGAGCCCTCTTGCGCAACTGTTCTTGCACAAGAGGCCAGTGTAGACAGGCAACATGAATTTCTCACGCAAGAAAGCCCGATGGTTAAAATGGCCATCAGAGCTTTCTTGCACAAGAGAACATCTACACTGGCATGGATGCTCTTGCACAAAAGAGCATCTCTTGCGCAAAGGCACATGCCAATGTAGATGCTCTCTTGCGCAAATTCTTTAACGCAAGAGTTCTTGCGTTAAAGAGTATTTGCATAAGATCATGCCAATGTAGACGTAGCCTGGGTGTTCTTCTTCCTCAATAGTTTGTGATAGTACTGCTCCCAACCCCACATCTGATGTGTCCATTTGTAGGATAAATTCTTGAAAGAAGTCTTGGGATATCAATAACGGGTTGCTACAGAAAACAGTCCGTAGGTCCTCAAATGTGTTCTCTGCTGCTTTGGACCATTTAACCAGGTCTGGCCTGTGGGCTTTCACCAACTCTGTCAGGGGGGTGGCCAGTGTTTCAAAATGGGGAATAAATCATTGATAATATCCCACTACTCCTAAAAAAGCTCGAACTTGTTTCTTTCATTTAGGCTAGGGTCACCGTTGAATGGCCTCTACTTTATTTAACTGGGGTTTTACCACCCCTTTTTCTACCACATATCCAAGGTATTTAGCCTCCCTGAATCCCATGGTACATTTGGCTGGATTTGCCATGAGGCCGGCCCACCTAAAGGAGTCTAAAACAGCCTCTACCCTCTTCAGGTGGGTCGCAGCAGCTTGTCCATGAGGCACTGAGAAGTGGCAGGTGCCCCATAGAGGCTGAACAGGAGGACTGTGTACTGAAACAGCCCCTCCGGGGTAGTGAAGGCAGTCTTCTCCTTGGCATCCTCAGCCAATGGGACCTGCCTTTTGTTAAGTCCAGGGTGGTCAGGTATCGTGCTTGGTCCAGGTGGTCTACCAGCTTGTCGATGCGTGGTATGGGAGATCTCATTCAACCGTCGGAAATAGTTACAAAAACAGGTGGTGCCATCAGGTTTCGGCACCAGTACTATGGGACTGGACCACTGGCTATGGGATTCTTTGAGGATACCCATCTTTAGAATCTTGTGTACCTCCATGCTTATCTCCTCTCTTTTAGCTGCCGGGACCCAGTAGAGCCTCATCTTCACTCGGGCTCCTGGATTGGTAATAATATGGTGGGTGACCTCCAACGTTTGGCCAGGCTTCTCCGAAAACACATCCCTGTTCCGGGCAGTCATATTAGAAACCTCTTTCCTTTGGGCCAGCGTTAACTCGGAGCCCACTTTCACTAGTACTGGGGGTTTGATTAGGGGATCAAGCTCCTCCCTCCGGGTAACCACACAGGCATCCCGCTCCTTCCAAGGTTTCAAGAGGTTGATATGGTAGATGTGCTCTTCCTTTCAACGCTCCGATTGACATATCCTATAGTTAACTTCCCCAACCGGCTTGATGACTTCATAGGGGCCCTGCCACTGGGCCAGCACTTTACTTTCTCTGGTGGGCATGAATACCATGATGCAGTCCCCAGGCTGGAATCACCATATCTGGGCCTGGCAATTATAACAGGCCCGCTGGGCTTCTTGTGTCTCTTCCATGTGCCTCCTCACTATGGGGGTGTACAGAGGTCTTTCATCAATTGGGACATGAATAGGGTGCCTTGGTTAGTTAAAATCTCCTTTGGGAGGCCCAGTCGGGCAAATATTTCAACCAAGACCTTGGCTATGCTCTTGGAGACTATATTCCGAAGGGAAATGGCTTCGGGGTATCGCAGAGTATAATCCATATATATGGATGTCCTCGGGTTGTCCTTTCTAGGGGACCCACCAAGTCCATTGTAACCTGTTCACACGGGACTTCAATGATTGGCAGTGGCACTAGGGGGGCCTTCAGATGAGGACGAGGGCTGTGTAGTTGGCACTCTGGGCAGGAAGTGCAGTATTGGCGGACGTCCTTGTACACCCCTGACCAATAGAAATGGTGTAGGATCTGGGAGTGGGTCTTTTCTACCCCTAGGTGCACTCCAAACAGGTGACTATGGGCCAGATCTAAATGACCTGTTGGTGTTTTTGGCGTGTCAAGAGCTGATGTATGTCCTCTTCTCATATATGCAGCACACGGTACAGGAGATCCCTCTCGAGAAGAAAGTAGGGGTCAGGCCCATGGGTCTTGCCTTCTACAGGTACCCCCATCTACCTCAGCTACCTTCTTCCTGGCATTCTCGTATTAGGGATCTTCTGCTTGGTCCCACCCAAAGGTCATTCTCCCTGGGCTGGCCAATTCGGGCCGTAGGGGGTTCCCTCTGGCACCTGCATTGCCCTTATGGTGCTGTGACCAGCATTAGCTTCCACCTCCTCCCAGGGTCTCTGGTCCCTCTCCCCTTACTGATTCTGGTCCCTCTCCCCTTACTGAATCTCCATCTTGTAGGCCACTGCTTTCCCTTTGAGAGCCCCGGGGACGTCTAGTTATGCAGGTAACTCCTTGGTCCTGCATCAGGATCCATGTGCCCAATTCCTTGGCTGCCCCCCTCTGCCTTTTTGGCTTTCTGCCTTCCCCAGGGGTGGAGAACAAATCTTGGGCCATCTCTGGGAATAGTTCAGTATGCTACCCTGAGCCATCTGTTCCCCTAGGGCCAGGGGGCTCCCCTGGTTCCTGCTGTTCAGGAGGGAGCAGACTTCCAAATCCTGGAAAATCCCTTCCGATGATTAGTGGGTACGGGAGGTGTGGGACCACCCCAGCTAGGACCTTGGTGCTGGTCCCTTGGATTTCTAATCTTACCCTTGCACTGGGGTAAAGTTCACCGTCCCATAGATGCATATAACCCCTGTGCATTTTTCCAGTATCAGCTGATTTGGTCTCACCAGTTTCCTTGAAATTAGGGCGATGGCACTTCCTGAATCTACTAGTGCCAGGATCTCCACCCCTTCTACCCACAATGGTCGGGTGTACTTGTGGTGGGCAACTGCCACTCCCACCAGATTAAGCAGGGAGCATGGGTCATCCCAGTCCCCGAAATTGCACTGCATTGGTTTCTTGTGGTTGGGGCACTGGGCTGCTATGTGGCCCAGCTCACTACACCCGTAGCACCAGTAGTTTTTCCTGGGGCCCCGGAGAAAAAGGACCTACTTTCAGAGGTTATTTTTCCTGGCTCATCCCCTTCAATGTGTAACCCCTGCAAATCTGTTTTCCTCCCTACCTCCTTTCTGGGGCTCCCCAGGCCTTTAGATGCTTGACCCCATGGGTTGGGGTTTGGCAGCCTCCTTCTGGGGCCAGACCTCTCCTCCATAGGGAGAAGAACTAACTCTCTCACTGCTCGCCATTGCTCCACCAGTGCAATCGTCTCATCATAGGTTGTGGGGTCATGTGGGCCCACCCATGCCCAAAGGTCTGGTGGCAGTTTTTGCATGAACTGGTCAATAACCAGGGTCTCCATGATATCCTCTGCATTGCAGACATTGAGGTGCAGCCACTTCCAAGCTATGTGGATTAATTCAAACAGCTGGGCTCTTGGGGGCCTCCCTTCGTGGTATTTCCACGTGCGATACTTCTGGGCCCAAGCAGCCATGGTTGCCCCCAGTCGGGCTAGTATTTCTTCTTTGAGTCAGGGATAAACACTTGTGTGTTCCATTGGAAAGTCATAATAGGCTCACTGAGCTTCTCCACAAAGGAACAGGGCAAGGATGCTGGCCCATTGTTCCTCATGCCAGGCCTCCCGCTGTGCGGTCCTCTCAAATGCAAGGAGGTAAGCCTCTACATCATCCTCCAGTGACAACTTGGGGAGGCAAGCTGAAGCCCTCAGGGCTCTCGCACCCTCACAGCCAGGTGCTCGACCTGCCCATCCCCGCAACTGGTCAAACACTTCCCCAAGGAGGGTACAATCTGCAGCAGCCTGCTCAATTAGGAGTTTGTTTGTTTGTTTCTTGCTGCACCTGCATGGCTTCCTGTTGGGCTGCCGTAGCTTGCACCAGTGCCTTCACTATGTCCTCCATTTTGGGGGAGGCCCCTGGTTCCAACCCCTCCCCCCACAAGTGGCAGTGAGGGGGAATAATCCGGGTAACAGGGGTGGGGTGGGGGGAAGTGAAGACAAACCTCCAGATCCGTACCCAAGTGCTCAATATATATATATCCCATCCTGACACCAGTGTGACAAAGACCTTGGTAGCTCCCTGGGGGTTGTACACTTCTTGGGGGTTACTTGAGCACCTCAGAGACTCACAGAGCCCACTTTGTGGCCTGGGATTTCCCTAGGGGCAAGGGTTCCCACTTACCAAGTCATTCTCATCACAGGCCAATCCTCATGGTTCAGCACTGCACTCTGCATACTTTCCAAAAGCTCCCCCTTAATGCTTGGGAGGAATCATTTTATAGGAACCCTGGAGGCCTTAATTGGCAGCAGGTGCTTAATTAAACCCAGCTGCAAGATGCTTCCTAATTAGGCCTCTATTTTCTACCCTGGGTACTGGGCTGTATTCAGGAGAGGCTAATTTGGAAACAAGAAAGCATTAACCCACCTCCCAATATGGCTGCTTTCTGTAAGAGTTTTGCAGTTTGCAGGCTGTGGTCTGTCACAATAGGGCTTAACAAACCGTGGCAAAATCTACTCACCAGCCCCGCACTGTGCATGTGCCAGACCCGCACTGCGCATGCGCGCGCCGCCGATGAACGGGGCAACCGGCTGAAATCTACTCGCCACAGGCAAGTAGATTCACTGATTTGTCGAGCCCTGTATGTGTGTGTGTATATATATATATATATATATATATATATATATATATATATATATATATAAGTTATTGATATTATCAAAGATAATTCAGAGTTTACCAGTAGCTGTAGTAAGTATATTTGTAAAAGCAATGACATTTTAACCCTATAGGAACTCCCTGCCACATTCCTTTAATAAATCATTGCTGGCCGAGTTTGCTGAGGTGAAATTATTGTGCTGACAAAGTAATAGAGCTGACACTTGTTACTTCTTATTGTAAGTGTCACAAGGACACAATCATGTTTAGCTATATCCGTACACTGACACCTACATGTTATATGGGCAAAAAGGAGAAGTTGATTTAATCTCCAAAATGAATGCAGACTGTTGAGCAAAACATCATTTCTTATTATTTGGCTGATGCTGTTGAAATGATGCAAAGGATGAAAGTTTCATACTTAATTTCATTGTCAAAAACCATGGTCTCATAACAGGGCCTGAAAATTGTTCACAAATGTAATCAGCTTGAGTAAGAACATGAAGGAGTTGCTATTGTAATGCACCATTCTAGTTGTACCATATTTCATCTCTAGTCTCTGGTGGAATTACAAATGGTGACAGATCGGTGTATTGCTTTCTCTGTCATGCTCCTGCCATGTTTTTGTCTGGTAGAGTGTTTTTGCTTTATCTGAGTGATGGGATTATATTGCACTAAATTCAATTCAGTGACTCCAGATAAAGATCTGGTCTGTTCTTTGCACATCAGACAGACCAATCTCTTTCAGTTAGGACCTAATCCAGTGCCCACTGAAGTCAACTGGGAATCTTTCCACTACTTCAATCAGTTATGTGGGAAGATAAAGAAATACTGTAGCAGGGGCTATCATTAATTGCATCTTCCTCTCTCAGCTGGTGTTTATCTTCTCCATTCAAATACTTATTTGTTCAAATACTTTAAGTACGAAGTGATTAATCACTGTGAAGGGTTAGTAGAATAACTTAAGCGCATTGCAAATACTTGATTTTTCAAAATATTGTGACAGACTCAGGGCAGTTGGCACCAGTGGCTTAGTGGAGGGCAAATATACAAGAAACTGGGGGAATAGTTTTCTGTTCCCTGAATAAACTGGCCAGAAAGAGTGATGTGCTGGCTTGTAACTGCTAGCAACACACTGTTCATGGCTCTCAGAGAGAAAGCAAAGCACAAGCTCTGGCCTTGAAGCAGACTGTCTTCCTGGGATAGCACAGGGTAAGGCAGGGAGCTATGCAGCCTTAAAACTCCCCCACTCAGAAGGGAGTGGGGCAAGGATCCTTATCCGGTGATAGATGCTGACCTGAAGCCTGACTGGAAATTGCTGGAGTGCACCATGGTGGGAAGGAGGGGTATAATATGGGTTGAGTTACCCTGCCCTTATGACAGTCTTGTTTATGAATAGGTCACTTTTTCATGGGAAACTCAGTATCACCAATTAAAGAAAGATTGTAAAGGATACGAGAAGTGTATGCAATGCCAGATATGAGCCGGAAACTGAAATATTTTTGTATCTAGCTCCAAGGTGGCAATATTCGTGGGTTTTTTTAAATCTTTCCTGTTACAGACTAACTCGGCTACCCCTCTGAAGGTTAATTATTGACTTTCATTAATGGGATTTTATTTTGATATTAAATATTGGTAGAGCTGGTCTGTATGGGGGTCCATCATTTTTGTTCTTTTTCACATTTGCTGTGTGACTTATACAACAGTATCTATGGTACTTTCTTCTGAATTTTCCTCTCCAGTGCCCACAAAAGCTTCCCCTTTTGTCACAGACTCACCCATGTTGACTGATCACATTGATGTGTGGGTTGTCTGCACAGTTCTAGAGGCTGCAAAGCAGTTTTATTGTCATTGACAGCCTCTTGTAGGCAAGAAGTTAATTTTTCAACCTCAGACAATAAATGACAAAGGAAAAAAAAGACACATTCTCCCATTTCCCCAGCACTTTCCAAATGACATGATATTTACTGTTTTCAAATCATGATGCTCCAGAAAATTCAGTCGTGTCTTGCCTTATCTGTCTAACACATTGATACAAAGAAAGGAAGCTGTGAGAAAATGCAATAGGCACATGATGAAATGCCTTCCAGCTGTTGCAGCCATCACACGCTGTCTTTAGACAGTGTGGTTTAGCAGAGAAACTGTTGTGTGGGAGTCTATGGAAACAGAAGTTCAAGAGGCTATGCTATGAGACATAAAGAAACCAGCCTGTGAAGGGTATTTCTATCTATAACCTTCCGTGTCTGCTCAAACTGAGAGCCCAGTTACTTGACCCAAAGGCATGTCATGCAAATGTGTTATATAGTGCCAAGTTTAAATATGTTTCCCACTAACCAAATGGGTTTTCCCCTTGCTGGGCCTTTCTCGTGTGCTTAAGCCAATGCCCAGTTCAGCTTCTTCCTTCCCTAAAGCCAACTTACCTCTGAATCACCAAAATAGCAATTGCCTTGAATTGATTATGCTCACCAACAAGTTCCAACAAAAGTGGCTCTTACTGGAAAATTACAGAAATAGAGAGAGAAGCGAGTGCGCGCGCACACACACTCACAAAATCAATGCTGCTTGTCTGGTTCTATGGACATCATCATTCTGTGGGTATCAGACTCCCATTATGTGGTATTGAAACTAGGGCCAGTTGAAATGTTTTTGTCAAAACATTTTTTTACTGAAAATTGGATTTATGACAGAAACAAATAGGTTCATAAGTAGTATCTGCTCTCCTTGAAAATTATCAGTTTCTTGTCAAGATACTGAAACAAAATACAGGACTAAGTAGCACTTTAAAGACTATCACTTGTCAAGATACTAACACTCTCCCCAACTGAGCTTGGCCAAAAATGATTTTTTTTTATTTGAAAATGGAAAAGTCAAAATTTTCCATGGGTGGGGAGGGTATATCACAGCTAGCTCTGATGAAACCTTAGCTAGAGTATAGCAAAACCAAAAGTCCTTTTCCACTCACACTTTCTAGCCATCTCTCAGCCTCAAGGCAGTCTATCTGTTAGTGTTCCAGTGGGTCATATGCTCCAAGGAAATGTTACTGTATGAGTCAAGTATCAGAGGGGTAGCCGTGTTAGTCTGAATCTGCAAAAGCGACGAGGAGTCTTTGCCCACGAAAGCTTATGCTCCTACACTTCAGTTTGTCTATAAGGTGCCACAGGACTCCTCATCGCTTTTACTGTA
This sequence comes from Pelodiscus sinensis, assembly GCF_049634645.1. Classification (NCBI taxonomy): domain Eukaryota; kingdom Metazoa; phylum Chordata; order Testudines; family Trionychidae; genus Pelodiscus; species Pelodiscus sinensis. The sequence goes on from NC_134723.1 coordinate 18,225,000, forward strand.
TGAGTGAAGCCTGAGTCTTACTACACTGATGTCAGTGAGGAAAACCTCCACAGAAGACACATAGTTGTGTGAGATTGTGAGACGAGAATCAAGCCCTCTGTATATGATACCTTTCCTTTGGACTAGTAGAGCATATGGCATGAAGTCATAATTCCAGAACAAGACTGGAATGTTGAAGGTGGATTTTAGCATATTTCTCATGTGTATGTTTCATGTTACTTCCTCCCTTCCCCAGCAGTAATTTACTTTATAAGAACTGTGCTTCTTGAACAAGAGGAAACATCTTTGGTTTATACTAAGTGTACTTTCATGTTCTCAAAAATAAGATCCTTAAAGCAATATTCTCATTAAATACCCAATCCAGTAGCACAGGTGTCTTTCAATCAACTTGATGAGTTTCAGGCAGTAAGACTGGTTATGTTACCTAGGCAAATCTTGTTGCTGAAGGCCCTGAGCATGTCAGAAAAATGAATTAATGCAGAGTCAAAACTCAAAACCAATAAGAACTTTATCTGAATAAGAGCAGAGTAAAAGCTGAGTAAGAAATACTGGATTAAGCCCATCAGAAAGTGGTTTAAGTGTGTTATAGAAAAGTATTATTCATACACCCAAAGGCATCTGTGGCCAACCTTTAAAATGAATGATATTGCTTTATTCATCACTGTTCTTTTTCCAAACCTCCCAATGGGAACCTCATCTTAAATGCTCAAAGCTTTTTTGCTTAGCAAGACCCTCGGAGATACAGTAACACCTGCTCTGTTTGCATGTGACTGTGTTGAAGGCTAATTGCAGTTTGAAACCACTGAAATTTGCAAAGTCATGTAAGGGATTTGAACACACACCCTCCATTAATTCTAATGTAAAATACATGCCTAATCCAGTTGGCTGTGAAAATCTCAGCCCACAGGGTATGTCTACACAAGCTCGGACTAGGGTGGCCAATGTAGTCATTCGAACTTACAAATGAAGCCCGGGATTTAAATATCCCAGGCTTCATTTGCATGTTCCCGGGCGCCACCATTTTTAAATGCCCGGTAGTTTGAACTACCTGCCCACGGCTATACGTGGCACAGGCTAGGTAGTTCGAACTAAAGCTCCTAATTCGAATTACCGTTACTCCTCATTGCAGGAGGAATAATGGTAATTTGAATTAGGAGCTTTAGTTCGAACTACATAGCCCGTGCCGCGTGTAGCCATGAGCAGGTAGTTCGAACTACGGGCATTTAAAAATGGCACCTGCCCGGGAAAATGCAAATGAAGCCTGGGATATTTAAATCCCGGGCTTCATTTGCAAGTTTGAATGACTACATTAGCTACCCTAGTCTGAACTAGGGTGGCTAGTGTAGACATACCCACAGTTATTAGTCTTTGAGGTTACCTAAAGCACAGATAGCCTCGAACACTACTCCTCCCCTTAATGTTGATCATAGGTAATGCATGCTAAGAAAATCACATACGGTGACCATTCATTTGTGTGTGTGCCCATGTGTGTGTCTTATGATAGAGTCTCAAACTATCACTTGTAACTGGCATGATTTGATGATTTTTGTCAGATTCCAGGACATCTTTTCCCCTACTACAATCAGCCTTTTTTTCCTTTTGCCATGAACACGAAGAGAGGTTCCAGCTGATGTGGGTGATGGATAAAAGAGAATTTGAAGGAACAAGAATGATTTGTGATTTTTTTAGCCCATAAGAATCTTAAGTGATCCATACACAGGACAGCTCTATTATTAGGCTCTTTTTATTAATGTGGTATTGATGTTTGATCAGACTATATTCAATATTATCTAAATTGCGAGGCATGAATTAGGGAACCAGAGACAAGTTGGCTATTTCCATCCTTTTGTAGGCTGGGAATATGTTTGGGAATGTTTGAGGAAAAATGATTTTTTCATTTCAGAAAAAAAAATCATTTCTCATCTATGCACAGGAAGAATCTACCCAAAGAGCTGTAATGAGGGGAGGAAGGAGGCAAATTACTTATCTCCCTTGTGAAATCAACTGTGGTGATATACTGAACATGTCGTTCTTTTTCCTGTAAAAAGAAACGGTTATTTTTATACTAAGAGGAATAGATCACATTGCTATTTTTGCACCTGCATTATTTTTAGGGGCAAAAAGTTAACAGCATAACGTTTCAAACTACTCTACTTTTTAAAATCTCAACCTACATCTGAGAGTAGATTTATTTTACTAAAGCCAAATGTTACATTCTGCTTTCAGAGGAAAGAGCAGTAGTGGGGCCTGGAAATGGGGAATGCATCTGCATATGCATGTATTTTCCTCCTCCCCTGGATCCTGTGAAAAGGCATTCCCACCTGTGTCACTGACTCACAGTTTTTTACTCCAATGAATGGTAAGAGCCTCCATGTATATTTTCAAAACTTCTGAGCTCCTGCAGAGTCCTCTGGCTTCAGTTGGAATTGTGGGTGTTCAGCACCTTTGAAAATCCAGACTTATGTGCTAAAACTGGTTACCCAAAAATGGAGGAACCCCAAATTAGAGGTTCACTTTGAAAGACTAACTTGTACCTTCTGTACGTCAGGTTTCCCATCTCTAATATAGGGGAAATGCTACTCATAAGTGTGTTGCTAATTAATTATTTTGTGAAGTGCCGGGAGCTTCACAATGGGAAAACGTAGACATGCTGCTGAGAACTATGGCAGGGCTATAGAATTAAATTACTGTCATATTTTGTCATCAGAGCTGACAGGTAGTCTGGTGAAAGCTACTCACTGGAATTGATTGGTATCTCAGGCAAGGTCTGCACTAAAAGGAAATGTTGAATTAAGATACACAACTCCAGCTACATTAATTACATAGCTGGAGTCAACTTACCTTAATTTGAGCTTAATTCGAGCTCCACAGTGGGAAGCCAACAGGACGTTGGCTTCCCTTACTCCTTATGAGTAGCAGGAGCACCAGTGCCAATGGGGGAACCCTCTGAGTTCAATTTAGAGGGTCAATCCACTAAATTGAACTCTGGAAGATTGGGTGCAGCAGCGTCAAACTTCCCCATAGTGAAGACATGGCTTCTGAAATGCTAGTGTGACCCTGAGCAGACATGCATAACAGATCCATAGATTATTCCTTACTTGATTATAATTAGAGTAAAGGATCTGTTTGCTTTTTTTTAATTCTTTTTTCTTCCAGCCCACACAAAAGGCACAGAGATAAGTATTTTGCAATCCAATAGACAGATAAAAATATTTCCACCTCCATAACCCAAAATTATGAAACCATTCCATCCCTTGTAAACAAGGAAATTAAATTTGCTCAATCCATCATGTCTAGGGTGACCAAATGTCCCTTTTTTAAAGAGACAGTCCTGTATTTAAGGCCTCCTGCACGTGTCCCAACTTTTTGTTAAAAATTCACAAATCGTCTTGTATTTTCTGTCTGTCTCCATCCGTACTGGTGGGCCCTGCTGCTGGTTAGATACCTACTCACCATCTGCCTGCCAGCCAGCAGTAAGGGGGAAGAAATCTTGTGCCAGATGATGGGGGTGAGTGTGCAAGGCTGATAGTGGGGCAAAAAGGCAGCGTATGAGGCCAGCTACTGGTTTGTCAGGGCAGCCCCCGCTGTGTGCCAGCTCTCAGCCAGCAGGGCCCTGTCACCCATCCTCTTAGTAGCTAGCACAGGCTGTAGTGGCTGGTGAGTAAAGGCAGATCCCAGGCAGTGACCGATTATGTGTTACCTCTGATGCCCACTCTTTAGCTCTTAATGCACATCCCCTCTCACTGTCCTCTCTCTGCTTTTCCCTTTCAACCTGCCCCTCCCAGCCCTGATGCTCATATATATCCCTCCCAACACCGCCCCATGGGGCACATTTTGCTCCCATTGCAGTTTGGAGAACCAGCCCCTGATCAGAGCACTGAGCTCACCAACAGCCTGGACAACAGGGTCCTTCTTTCCCCCACTGGCTCTGGCTGGGCCAGTGCCCTGGGAAAACTCAAGCCCCTCTAGTCTGGAGTGCTGGCCAGGAAAAGTGGAGACCTCCATGTGCCAAAGCCCCACACAGCACTGGAACAAGGAATCCTTGCGGCCCTTCAGCTAAGTTCTGGAGTAGCAGGGGGATGCAGTTTCCAGCCTGTTCACACCTTGAACCATCAGGTGCTCAGCACCATCTTCACCCACCTCCACCACCCTGGGTCCTGCTCCATCCTAGATGCCCTCCTCTGCTGAGCTACCTCTCTGGCTGAGTTCACTGAAGTCCCTGCAGTCAGGTTCCCTGGGCCCTGGTGCATAATGCATGCTTAGAGTGTAACCCTTTCCTGAATACCCTGCAGCCAGGGGACAGGAGGCAGCTGGATTATCTTGGTGGCCAGCAGCAACCTATGGATTTTAGTTGCCTATTGGCACTGTTCAAGCAGTAAGGGACAAGTTGTTTCCAGCCACACTGGAGCAGTAACAGAGGGAAAGAGATGAACTCTGCCAGATCACCCCTTTCTCACACCTTCCCCTTCCTCCCCCAATTCTCCCCTGAAGCTGGAAACAGCCCCCATCCCTTCCACCCTGCACAGTGCCAAAAGGCTGCTGCTGGCTACAATCTGTTACGACCCCTGGCAGAAGTCTAAGGAGGGGGGCATGTGCCCCTACATTCCATCCAAGTGGAAGCTAGCACTATGCTTTTCTCAACAATGGATCTTCTGGTCAATTGAAGAGCAGCATGGATTTGTTCCCACTTTTCTACTTAGTCAGAATTCTGCTGGTCACATTATATTGCCCACAAAAGAAGCATTAATCCAAAATTGATTAAGGGAATGTGGAGATTTTCAGGAATTCACAAAATGTGCAAAGGTCTAGCCCTCACTTCCCTTTATGCTTGGTGGGAGGAAACTTTAAATGTTGGGTTATGCTTCTTGCAAGACCTCATTTCATAGAATTGTATGGATCTCTCATTTAAAAAAATATTCAGAAATCCCCATGGAAAAGTATGGATATAACGAACCCATATTTATGGACTTTGTGTGAAATTCATCAGTTGTGGTTGAGAGTGATTCGTATGAAATTTTGTATTGGTTTTGTTTTCTGTATTTTTGTGCCCCAGAGTCTTGTTTTAGTTTTTGGCCAAATTTAAAACCACAAAGTGAAACTTGCTGCAAAATGAATTTTTTTCATCTGTAGCTTGACTCTGGTTTCCTCAAAACTGATCAGAGACCCACTGTAAAGGCTTGTTAAGGATCATTGAGCATTTGATGAACATGAACTCATGGAGTTTACTACCAAACTGAGAACCAAGCAAGTAGCATTCACTTTTTCTAAGCTATGCTGGGGTGTGATAACGAAACCTAGAGGGATAGACAGAGCATGGTTTACCGACTCAGAGCACTTAAATATGTAATGATCATAGGGTTGTGTATAACTGCATAGGCACAGGAACTAGGAGCTCAAGGGGAACAGCAGCACCCCCATGCTCCTGCCTTAATGCCTGAGTCCCAGCTGCCACCCTGCATGCTGGGGGCTCCCCTGAAAACAGAATTACATGCTGAGGAGCGCTGCTGCTGACCCCACGTGTCGGGTGGTCTGCTGCTGGCCCCACACCTGGGCTTCCAGCTGTTGGCCCTGCACATTAGCTGCCAGGCCCATACCTAGGGTCCCAGTTGCCAGCCCTACATGCCAGGGCTTAGCTCCCCACTTGAGCCTTGGGGTGTTTACAGGAGGAAGGGTATTGGATTCCATCACCTCACTCTTAAAAATGTTTCTGTAGCTGTTCGAAGTCAGTCCTATGTTGTGTCCCTCACCATGTGTCTTTGACATTCACAGCTTGCTAGTCAGTTTGATATCTAACTACTCCATTAGCTTCAGTGGAATTGTGCCCACTTTCCACAGAACTACATTTGGTCAAAAGTATGTAAAAGGAATTATGCCTCTCCATAGGCTAAATCCTACAATAAGTAGAGAGGCAGAGGTGGCAATTTGGGTTGCAAGATGGCTCTGTGAGAATATAAGATCCTAGGTGGATTTGATGCAGGGGTGTGAAAGCTGCAGGTAGATGGAAGACAGCAGTGGAGACCTGTATCTTAGCAACATTTGAAAGAAGACGTCCAACTCCTTGCAGTGCTTAGCAGAGAACATGAAGGAGGTGATGGAGGGAGGAGTTCCTAGTCTGAAACCAACCGTGGGCACAACACGTTAATGGGTTTATATCACCAAAATCAGCAAAGTAACAGCAAGAACAGATGTGGCCCATTATGATACCCAGTATAGCTCTGGTGATCTCTCTCTCTCTCTCTCTCTCTCTCACACACACACACACACACACACACACACACACATGAACACACACCAATTTTTAACAAAACTGGAAAATTATATTTTGTCAATTTTCTGACATTTTCCCCCCTTTCAATTTCTTTTACTACTCTCCCCCCTAACTTCTTTTCCACAAGTGAAAAGAGAGAAAAAAAGAGATAAATATACAAACAAAAAAATTGAAAATGAAAACATTTGTTTGAATCAATTGGAACTCATCTTTTTAGGGGATCCTTAGGATTAAAATGTCATTAATAAATCAGCTCTAGTAACCAATGCTATCTGTGATGACTGGCCAGCAAAAGTGGGACTTTACTCTCTATTGAGCTATTTGATCTCTATTGAGAGAGGTTTTTCAAAGATCTCTGTAGTGCCATTGACAGGCAGGTGTCAGCAGCAAAATTCAATTTCCTGGAGTTGGTTTCAGTAGCAAAGTGAACATGTTACAGAGGAGGTTGCAAAAATAAGATCCTTACAGCAATATTGTCATTAAGTACCCAAATCCAGTAGCATAGGCATCATCTTTCATTCAGCTGGTAGACCTTTGGCCCTAATATCATCAGAAAAATAAATTAATGTAGAGTTAAAATGCCAAACCAATGAAATAAGCAAGATAATCATGAGCTAGTTTATAAAAACTGGATTTTTTTATTTAACTATATACAACCGGGTATATTAATTAGATGCTGGAAAATAGATTGTTTTCCATTTCTATTGACAAGTTACAATTTCCCAGCCAATTTCCATGAAATACCCTGTTAAGCATTACCTACTCAGGCAAATACAGATACTGGCACACTGACTCATGTGTGCATGTACAAAGGATTACTGTGTATGTATAAAACTGAGCCGTATATCCTAACAACCTTAAACTTACACAACAGTGAGTTCTAAGGAAAGTAAACATTTTATAAATTATGTCCCTACAGAGCAAAACTCATTTTCATTAAATTAAAACTACATTTTCACAGTATTTTTAACATTAAAACATTTCATACAAAATAAATTTCACAGAAGGGTGCCAGTGAAATGCAGAGTTAAGTCCAAACAGCAGTTCCAGTTTTTTAATATTTAGTATTAAGGATATCAGTTAATCAAAACAAAAAGCAGGTTTGAACCTTCTTTGTAAAAGTCTCACCAAGGTATTATACAATATCTTTGCTTCTAATTACAGCAATCTTCTACATTAAAATTATACTTTAGTTTGAAGTAGTTTACTTTTCGTTACAAAATGTAAACCAGCAAAATTCAGAAAGTTTAGACTCCTCTGGCCATATTTTAGCCTTAGAGAAGTCAGGGATGAAGCTCTCTTTCATTTCCACTGGGCAAGAATTTGGCATTGTAGGGTATGTCTACACAGCAGCGTTATTTTGGAATAACTGACGTTATTCTGAAATAACAAAATGCGCATCTACACTGCAAGCCTTTATTTTGAAATAATGTTGAGCTGGAGGACTTCTTTCTCCAACTTCTGTAACTCTTATTTTATAAGGATTAAGGGAAGTTGAAGGAAGTATTCTTCATTTGACTTCCTGCTATTTAGACAGTACCAAAAGCTATTTTGGCTTAAATGCACAATTGGTGTAGCTGAAGTTGTGTAGCTTATTTCAACTTTAGCCCTGCTATGTGGGCCTCGTAAACCTGGACTCCCATTGAACATTTTGCAAATGCCCCTGCAATGTGACTGGCAATACAAAAGGTAGCTATAGGGATTATTCAATGTCAGTTATAAATAAGAAATCATTTCAGCACCTTCACCAAGGGGTGAGCCTTAAAAGATTTATTTGATATTTTTGGTTTGGTATAAACATTATGAAGTGTAGAGCCTGTTATTGGAAGCTTACTCGAGTCTGCAAAATTAGCAGTGAAATTTTTCTCATAGTATTTGGGCATTTCCATCTCTGAACTAAAAACAGGAAGTGAGGGAAAAACATTCTAGAAAGAAGTAAAAATACAAGGGGTGCTTACTTTTTCTTAATGTGTATTCAACAATACCGTAGGGTCAAGAAGATGGAATGTGTAACATGATCTACTTAAAATACGAGACAATTGTAAAATCTTTGAGGCAAGAACTTCTTCTTCCTCTCCATACGGTTAATATTGCATTAAAGGGATTCTTGGGATTCTATACAAATTAAATAATAATTGTTTTACTTAAGGGGCCAAATATTAAAGTCCTTATTTAGGGAAATTTTTTTTAAATCAAAGGGAACATGATCTGAGTAAGGAGCCCAACAACAAGAGCAATTGACCCAATATGAAGACAATTCTACTTGCTTCATAGTTTGACAAAGTTTCTGAATTCAGTGTTTATCACAAAAAATAAGTAACAACTTGCCAAGCCCTTCTTTTTTAGGGCAAAATCTAGGCCACACAGTAAAATGCAAGTCAAAGAGCTTTGCTGGGCCATGCTCAAGCCCAGCCAGCCATTGCCAAAATATGGAATGGAAGCAGATATTATGGAAAGGTATGGAGATGGATAGTGGATGTAGACTGTTGCACTCAATCTGCACAGAATTTGTACTCTATAGAGCCTTGCAGGCCATGTCTCCAACATATTACATTCTCCTCTTTACATAAGCCATGAGAACAGTACTGTGTGGTTTCTACTTGGCTAGGACTTCTATTTGTGCTCTGCAGCCAATCTGGGTCCCAACACACTTGTCTAACTGAGGTGCAGTTTGGGGGCTTAATGGCCTCCTAACCATGAGCTAAATACTGAGCCTTCTTATTCAGGCACATTCCATTACAAATCAGCAGCAATGATGCATTTCTGCTGTTCTGTTGGCCAATGTAACAGAGAATTCTCTGAGGGGCATGTGAACATATATGAGACATCCCCTGAAGGCTTCTGCAAGGCATTGCAGAGTTGGAGAAATGGACATGTTGTGGTTGTGACCAGTGGGACAATGTATATTGCATATCACATGGCTGAAAGCTGACATAGGAGGGCAATGGCAGATCACACACTTTATGCTCCCTTTCCTATATACAGGAATAGCTGAATGCAGAATTAGTGCACTTACCTTATCTCTCTTCAACAAATGAAACCTAATCTCACATCTCATCACTTTCCCATGAACAAAGCTACTTTATTCTGGCTTGGCCATGTCAGGATTGGGCACCATATCAAGTTTTTGTATAATACAATATAACATAACATGTTTAAATTCAATAAAAACAGAAAGTTTGCAAGAAAAAGATCAATTCCCGAGTCCTTTGTCAGTTTTTTCATCAGTCAAACATTCACTGAAATCAATAGATGTTTTCCCCAATATGCTGGCCCACAAAAATATGATGATGAACATACTTCGAATCATTTCAGAAAGTGCAATATTAATATTCCATCACTTCACCTTATTACACAGTTCTGGAATGCTTTTTTGCATAATTTTTGTTGTGTAACTGAATACTATCTTGCAAATCTTGTCTTGAAAGTCGTCTTCTGAACTCATCTGTAGTAAAGTAGTATATGACTGGGTCTACACAAGAATTTAAACTGGCAAGACACAAAGCCACTGCATGAAAGATTGAAATCACATTTCGGGCACGTTGGTTTTTTATCCAGTTTGATTTAACAAGGAAATCTAAAGGAAAACTGATATGATAAGGTGCAAAGCAAATCAGAAATACCACAGCACAGGTGAGTATCATCTTTAAAGTCTTTTGCTTCTCTCCAAAGTCATGGGAAATGGAATTCTTTTCTTTTAATGATAGGATCGTCTTCCATGAACAATACAGAATTATCAGCAGAGGAGTTACAAATCCTATCAGCTCACCTACGGTCACCATCACAATGGCGTTGGAAAGGTCAATGGTATTTATGGGAAGATCTGCAAAGCACGAATTACTAGCAATACTTGTCTCATTATGATTAAATCTTAGAAGAGGAAAAGGCAAACAGCCAATGCAGACTACAATCCACCCAGCGATACTGATGTATACATCATATATGCGTTTGTACTCACTGAACTTGAAGGGGTACATAAGAAACATGAATCGTCTTATACTGATGCAAACCAAGAAGTAGATGCTTGCATACATATTTACATACTTAAGGTAGAAACAAAATATACAGAGACCTTTTCCAAAGTGCCATATTCCAGACAAGTAGTAGAAAATCCTTAGAGGCAAGGATAAAACTTGTGCTAAATCAGCAATGGCTAGATTCATCATAAATATCACAGCCCTTTTAGTTTCTTTCATGTAGCCATAAAAAATCCATAGAGCTAAAACATTTCCTATTAATCCAGGGATCAGAATCAAAGTGTATGTAATTGCATAGTAACACTTAACGTCAGTATTATTGTAACAGATTGGGCTGTCTGTTGTCATGTTTATTTTCATTTAGCACAGATGTGGGCTCTAATGAGATGTTTAGGTTAACAATAGAATTTCTTCAAATTTCTTAGCTAGGTAACAACTAAAAATATTGTGGAAGCTGCAATTTAACATTTCTTTGTCTTGTTCCTTTATATCCACTTGCTTTCTTGTATAGCATTATTTTATTCTTCACAGTGTTTTGTTTACTTTGTGTTCATCTAAGTAAGATTGTTGCTGGCAAAGCTTTTTGCTGGCCATGTTGTCTTGAGGTAGAAACTACACATGACATTTCCTTCCGGGTTCACTTTTACATTGAGGTTTCAGTTTCTATGTCATCTATTCTGATTTTGGAAGAAGGTTTGTCCTGTGGTGAGTTAGTCATGTATGACTCTGGTCACGTTCCTTCTCAAATGCCTCTTGAATATAATTACTTATGGTGCTGATAAAATGAAAGCTCAGCATGAAGGCAGGATGCAGATGGAAATAAGGAGCATTTGCTAAATGGTGCTGTAAACAGTAAGTACATGTGCAATACCATCCTCAAAAATCATCCATCTGAAGGCATTTCACAGACAGCTTTCTCAACCCCCAAATGTGAAAACTTCTGTAGACCTGCAGCTGAAAGAAAACAAGAGGAAAATTGCTTACTGTTATAATGCCACACAGGAGTATGTTTTTGAAAGATATATAAAAATTTGGAAGAAACATTAAATTAATTCTGATCTAAGATGGGCCTGGTTTTTAAGATGCTGAGCACCACCGCTCCCATTGTGTTCAATAAGATCAGTAAGTGCTCTGCACTTTACAAAAATCAAGTCATTTGTTATTTTTAGTGAAAATGAGAGCAAGGCCACTGAAGAATAAGAAGAAAGTACATAACAGCCAAATCAGTGCAATTGCATCATTTAATCCAGGAGTTTGTAATGTGTCTTCAAGCAGAACTCCTCTAGGACCCTAGTTCATCTTATTTGACAATAATGATGTGGTTTTATCAAATTCTCTCCCACTAACTGAGGTATCTGTTTAAAAGGAACCACTCATTATGCCTTCTTACACTTGTTAGTGCAGCAGACATCCTGACAAGGGGGCTTTGTAAACTACATCACCCTGTGTGCCTAGGTACTGACAGACTGTATGGGTGTGTCTAGACTACGTTGCACGAGGCATAAAGGATCTGATGACAAAGGGTGCTGGGATCAGCTGATCCCCGTCTAGACTACAGCGCTGTGCCAACAATCAGCTGATTGGCACAGCGTGGCAGCCATTTTAATGTAAATGAAGCGGCGATTATTTAAATTGCCGCTTCATTTTGCTATGTTTAGTAAACTCATATACATGGCTCCGTCAACGGAGCCATGTAGTCTAGACACACCCTATAGTTGCCATGCCAATAGACATGCCTGGGACTCTGCAATGGAGTCCAGCATGCTGCTTGACTAATAAAGTAATGAGTTCTTCAAAAAATGCCTACGTCTTCCTCTATGCTAATAACCACATTCATCTAAATACATCCTTAGTGTAATGCCACTGACGTCAGTAGAGTGGTACCAATATTGAACTTGGTGCCTAAGAAAAAATGTTAAGTAAAATATTTTGTTTCCATAATTTTGCAATGGTAAAATAATCTAAGCTGCCAGAAATGCCCAAAATTTAAGAAACAAGTCCCAGAAGTCATTCACAAAAGGAATTTTCATGTTTAACCAAAAGGAGCACTTCCTTTTCTTTTTCCATCTGATTGAAACCATAGAATTACAATTTGTACCTCCACATTTCAGAAAAGAATCTGTTTCTCGTGTAAATGAAAATCTGACTTTTCCATGAGTGCAAATGCTGTTATAATAAACTAGAATGTCAGGTCACAAAGTGGTGGCTCATCCTCCTATTTTGTGTTCTGCAAACATGGTTTTGAGCAAAGTTTTTCCACTAATGTTTCACTTCTTCCATCAATTACTTTGGCAACCAGTTAGTAGGTTTCCCCTTGAAACTGCATATAAAAGAACAGCTACATGTTTGCTCTTCCTTTCAGTTGGTGTCACAATAATATCTTGTATTTCCACCCTACCTTATCACTAGAAGTTGCTGATATTAAAGTTTATTAAAACATCTCACAAGCAGAAATTCTGTAGGGTATTTACTCACAAAAGTTGCAGGTCTAATGGGATTTTCATTCAACACATGGGCTGTGTCTACACTGGGCCACTTATTCCAGAAAATCAGCCGCTTTTCCGGAATAAGCTGCAAGCTGTCTACACTGGCCCTTGAATTTCCGGAAAAGCAACGACGCTCTACTGTACAAAATCAGCCACTATTCCAGAAAAACTATTCTGTTCCCACTCGGGCATAAGTCCTTATTCCGGAACACTGTTTCGGAAAAGGGCCAGTGTAGACAGCCCAGTAGTCTTTTCCGGAAAAAAGCCCTGATCGCGAAAATGGTGATCAGGGCTCTTTTCCGGAAAAGCGCGTCTACATTGGCCACAGATGCTTTTCCGGAAAAAGGGCTTTTCCGGAAAAGCAGCCTGCCAATGTAGACGCTCCTTTTCCGGAAAAACTGAAAACGGAATAGTATTCCGTTTTAAGCATTTCCGGAAATTCATGCCAGTGTAGACACAGCCATGATGTCACTGATTATATACATTATATTAAATTTGAGGTTCTTCTAGTTACTGTTTCTAAAAATCTTGTATAGCCATCTTGACTGTTGCTTGTGTTGTACTTGTTGGCAATAACAAATTTCACATTTGTAATTTAAAACTATCTCCCTGTAGATTTTTAATTGCTAGCAAAATAAGAAACGGAGATTATTTTTGTCCCACTTGGAAGTAGATTAAAACCAAAACACATTTTCAGCCACAATTTCTTCTTGAACCCAACCACTCCATAGTTCTGATGGCCAAAGGCTGCACCAGGTTATTGACCAAAAGGAAGGAGCCATCTTTGATTTTTGAAAAATGTAACAGTTGCCACAAAAGGAAACAATTTTGAAGATGCAATATTTGTAGTTCAGTTGACTGTGCCAGTGGTTTTCAACCTTTGTTCTTTTGTGGACCCTTAAAACTGTCAGGTGGAAGCGTGCACCTTTTTGAAAATCTTAGATGTAGTCTGCAGAACCCCCAGGATCCTCAGACCACAGGTTGAATACCATTGATCTATGATAACAGCAACTTTTTGCGGGCCCTTAGACATAGTCTGTGGACCTGCACAAGTCTGCAGACCATAGGTTGAAAACCACCGCACTATCCTATTTAGCAATCAACCCACTAAGGAAAAAAACTTATTTAAGTAATTTTTCTATATTGGTTCATTATGATAAACCTTTCACAAACCTCAAATGTTTCTTCTAGTAGCATAAACTGTCTTATAATATAGTCCAGTGAAATTTTTAATAGAGACGTGTTTAATAATAATTACAGCCAACCAGTTAAGAGAGAGTTTCCTTGTTATTTTCCTTCCAGTGCTCTTAATAAATCTATGTACAAAACTCAAGGTAAAATACTGTACAATGAAGGCTAGATACTTGAGTAAACGTTTGCTCACATAGAAAAAGCAAGTGAAGCATAATACCTAACGGTCTTTCACCACTGGATAGCCCACAGTCAGTGTTTTGTTGGGGTAAAGTTCCCTGCAGCTGACAAAATGAGTAGCTGGAAGCATCATGAATATACTATTACTACCAGGGCTGGCCTTACCACGAGGCGAACTGAGGCGGCTGCCTCAAGTGCCAGATTACGGAGGAGGGGGAGAGGGAGCGCCACTAGAACCCAGAGAATTGAGACCTTTCAAAGTTTTGGCCCAAGAGAGGAGTGATGGGGGCGTCATTTGAGCTCCCTGCCTCAGGTGCCAAAATGTTGTGGGCTGGCCCTGGTTAGTATATGATAAATCCATGTCTACAAAACACCAGGGCTGCGTCTAGACTGGCAGGATTTTCCACAAAAGCATTTGCTTTTGCGGAAAAACTTGCCAGCTGTCTACACTGGCCACTTGAATTTCCGCAAAAACACTGATGATCTCATGTAAGAATGTCAGTGTTCTTGTGGAAATACTATGCTGCTCCCGTTCGGGCAAAAGCCCTCTTGCGCAAATGCTTTTGCACAAGAGGGCCAGTATAGACAAAGCGGTATTGTTTTGCGTAAAAAAGCTCCGATTGCGAAAATGGCGAGCGGGGCTTTCTTGCGCAAAACCGTGTCTAGATTGGCACGGACGCTTTTCCGCAAAAAGTGCTTTTGCGGAAAAGCATCCGTGCCAATCTAGACGCTCTTTTCCGCAAATGCTTTTAACGGAAAAACTTTTCCGTTAAAAGCATTTGTGGAAAATCATGCCAGTCTAGACGTAGCCCAGATGTCTTGGAACCTTCATATGAGAGGTTACCAGTCCTCTACAGCCATATTATTGCAGCAGCAACTAGCAGAGATTCAAACTTGAGTACCTGTCACTTTGAGAGAATTAGTGGTGGAGTGTTCTCTGTGAGGGATGGCTGACAGCTCTTAGATAAACTGCCTTCTCCTGTGGCCATGCCTGCCAACGGGGCCCTCTAAGTCACCGCCAGAGTGTCACACATGCTCTGGGTGGCTCTGTGGGCTGGGGGTGGGGAGAGTGTGGCATGCTCCAGGTGGTACTGAGGGCTGGTTATGCCAGCCCTGCCCTTTCTGCTGAAGGCTTCCAGGAGTGTGGAGCTGCCCTTCCCACCTCCACACATACACTTTGCCCTGAGACCCAGCAAATCTATCAGCCTCCCTGCCTGTAGTCCAATGTAGCCCAGGTTTGCTGGCCTTAAGAGCACTCTGCAAGGCATGTCTGTTGTGGGATGCAGTATGGAGAGAATTAGATCTATGGAGTGGAAAAAGTGCTTTGTTTTGCACTGAGTTCAGTATTATGTGCCGGGGCACAATAGAGTCAGGGAGTTTAAGGCTAAAAGTGACAACTAGACCTTTTAGTGTGGCCACAGGCCACTAACACCCCCAGCACCCGCACACTAACCAAAAAATGCACATGAGAACAAAGGAAATGAGATCCACAGGAAGCTATACTAATATGTGCTACAGGCAAAGAACAGAAGGAAATGGGGTGCACCAGGGCTCAAGACCCTGCAATAGCAGGGTAATGAATAAATGAGCTATCTTTAGGGCATCCTGACAAATAACCCCCTTCCACATGCTGCGGAAGGATTTTCCCCTCCCCGCCCCCAAACTGGAGGAAATTGATCCCTAAACCTACATATGGCAATGAGTTAGACCCTAAGCATGTCAGCAAACTCCAGCCAGCCAAGCACCTGAGAGGTTGCTCAGTGCCACCTCAGAGCCCTGATCCATTCCACCCATCTCCAGCCTTGCTTCATAGGAATATTTAAGAAAAAAATTGGGAAAATTAAAACTTCATTTCTGGAGCCCTGCTAGTGGCTGCTGAAACTCTGAAGAATGACAGCTCTAGGAACATAAGATGTAAACCAGACATGAGTCTCTGGGCTGTCAAACCCTGCGCCCTACCATCACAAGCAATCTGATTGTATAATCACACTTAGAAATTTATCCAGCTCTCTTTAAAAAAATAGTCGTTTGCTCCCATAACTCCTAATTGGATAAGGATCCACTTCTGTTTAGTTTTCTTCTTATTGTTGTGAGGAGTCTTGAGGTACCTGTGGAAAGTCTTCCCTTTTTATTATTGTAGAACCGTACATAAATAAATAAGTAAATACAATGCAATAGCCTGTGTCTGTGCTTCCCAACCAGTGCCTTTGCTTGCCTTCCTGAGCATAACAGTAGTATTACTTGCCAATGCTCAAGAAATAAAATAAGTATAAGTGTTTGCAAACTCAGCACCTAAACACCTTCATTTTTTAAAATATCCTCTTAAATGTATGTTTTTTATAAGCCCTCTGTTGCATGGTGGTTCCCCACAAGATTCATTTGTTCAGTAAGGTTAAATCTTACTCACATTACTGCTCTAGGGCTACCTACATGAGTAAGGTAAACAGATTTGGCCCTAAATCAATGGCCCACATGCAAGTGAGGAAGTGGTGCAGCTTATACCAGTCACACATGTTGTGCATGCATACAGACAACTTTGGTAAAATGGATGGCGGTACTTCTCTAAGTGAAACAGTGCCAGACTAAAATAGCCTCAATGTTTTCTCCATTCTGGTCTATTGTTTGAATGTCACTGTCATTTGCTCTGTATTTACTCCTCTGAAATATTTCCTTTAATTCCATTATTAACACACTGCCATGACTTTTGCACTAAATAATAGACATTACCCAACATAGCATAATTCATCAAAGACATTATAACTTCAAAAGCTAGATTCTGGGCACCAAACTCCCTTTGACTCTCCAGACAATCTTAATCTAAAGGGCTATAGGAGTGTGTCCCTCTCCCTTTACACTAGGGAGCTTCGAGAGACACTGGAGAAATATAGCAACATCAAATATTGAAGGCTTTTTTTTAAAAAAAAAAATTACGCTTTCACTCCAGGGATTCCATCTATAGATGCATGTGATATTTTGAATCAGCTCCTGAGAAGAATTACAACTTTTACCAGACGAAAAAATACAAGCAATATAAGCAACTGTAACTGGGAAATTCCAGACAAAAATGTGTGACATTTTAGCCAAAAATACAATGCTAAAACCAGCAAGATGCTAAAAGTGGAAATCATGTTTCACATATGCTGCATGCTTGTTAATCTTCAGTTTATGGTATTACAAAGACTTTCTGCGTCTAACTAGAAACCATAAGTAACTTCCTTTTCCCCCTATTTTGTTTCTCCTGTTTAAGTGGAAATATTTTTATGTAAGTGGTCAGATTTTGGCAGGCACAGTACAGAGACTTATCTTTTACACTTAATAAAAAGTTATTAATCACATCTTTCATACAGTATTATCACAGTATTTGTCCATTATTGGTTTAAAGTAGTGCCTGCAATGCGCTAGATATTCCCCATACCTTCAAAAAGGGACAGTCTCTATCTTTGTACCTCATATAGTATCAACAGATCGAGGTTACAGGAAGGGGAAGCAAATAAGGGTCAATTCAATCACTGTGCACAGCAGAACAGGTGTTTTGACTTTGATATTTAAACTCAAATCAGGAGTCTCATGATAATAGGTTACATGGTATTTCCTGCATTGGGCATTTCTTCACACAGAAAATGGGCTCTTATCTATATTGGGCCAGATCCCCAATGGTGGAAATCGTTCAGAGACTTCAATGGAGTGTTGCTAATTTCCAGCAGCTCATGGCCCACTATGACTTGCTCATTCAAATCCTGGAACAGAATTAGCAAATCCAGCAGACCTTGCACATGCGAGTAAGGTACCGCTCGTTCTGAGAATAGGGCAGGATCTGGCCCATAATGATTTGTCACATGAGTGGGGATTGCAGAACCAGGGTGCTGTAGAATGAGACAAAGCTTTGGGGTGGTTCACAGGGGTGCCATTCTGGGAGAGTGGAGGAGCACCTGCCCCTATTCCCTTTTTTCCCCAACCCCCGCTCCCAAGTTTTGTACAAGATATCTGCTTGCAGTGCACATCCCATCTCCAGAGAGAGCACTGCAGTGCCAAGGGGTAGCACTGGGGGGGGGGGGAGGGGAGGGTGGATTGCACGGATTATAGTCACCCCAAAAGAGGTAGCCATGCTTGAGTGGGTCTCTGTTGAGCTGGAGTTGGAGCGACAGGGAGCCTGTCTGCATTCATTCCTCTGACTCAGGAGAGGGGACTGCAGCGGCTGCTGTATAGAACAAATGTTCATATTCCTGAATGCTCAGCTTAAAGAGACAGCATGCTCTCTCTCTCTCTCTCTCTCTCTCTCTCTCTCTCACACACACACACACACACACACACACACACACACACAAAACACACATATTATTGTTGCTGCTTCTTAGTACCTTCTGTCAATCAGTGCAATAAACACGGGCTATGTGTACACTACAAAGTGTTTGCACAAGAAGCTTTTTGCACAAGAGAGCGTCCACACGGCATGGACACTCTTGCGCAAGAAAGCTCTGATGGCCATTCACAGAATGGCCATCAGAGCAGCTGTGCTTTTTCTGATAAGCTCTTTTTGTGCAAGAAGCCCCTGCAGAGCATTTACACAAACCTTTTTGCACAAGAGCTGTAGTGCAAAAAGGAGTTATTCCTCCTGGGAAAAGGAATAACTCTACCGCCAAAAACCCTCTATCCTGTTGATTTACTGTATTTTTTCTTGCACAAAAATGCACTTGAGGTATGCACACTCTGCAGGTTTTTGCGCAAAAACCTTGTAGTGTAGACATAGCCATATATTCTCTGTAATTTTACTCTTTCGAAGTTCATTAAGGATTACATACTGTTAGTCTGAACATTCATCTGTGCATGTCATAATTTTATTTCTCTCATGCTTAAATTTGATTCTTTGAGTAGTGAATACTAAAATACCTAAGGGTATGTCTACACTACCCTGCTAGTTCGAACTAGCAGGGGTAATGTAGTCATCCACAATTGCAAATGAAGCCCGGGATTTGAATTTCCCGGGCTTCATTTGCATAAAGCTGGCCGGTGCCATTTTTAAATGCCGGCTAGTTCGAACCCCGTGCCGCGCGGCTACACGCGGCATGAACTAGCTAGTTCGGATTAGGCTTCTAATCCGAACTAGCTGTACTCCTCATTCCACGAGGAGTACAGCTAGTTCAGATTAGAAGCCTAATCCGAACTAGCTAGTTCGTGCCGCGTGTAGCCGCGCGGCACGGGGTTCGAACTAGCCGGCATTTAAAAATGGCACCGGCCAGCTTTATGCAAATGAAGCCCGGGAAATTCAAATCCCGGGCTTCATTTGCAATTGCGGATGACTACATTACCCCTGCTAGTTCTAACTAGCGGGGTAGTGTAGACATACCCTAACTTGTCCTGGCTGGAGTAATTATCATTATTGCTTTTATTACCATATTGTTCTTTCTCATTCATTATTTAAAATGATGCAGTCAAATAAGAGTGTCGTTCTAGAATGTAAATTTAGCTTCTACTCAGTGGAGCCAATTTTAAAGAAGTAGCTAAACATACAACTTTAAAGACTGCACATAAGGATGCCTATTTTCAAATTGTATTTTAAAATGCATCTTTAAAATAACTTAAAATTAATACAAAAATGCAGTTCCAACTCTGATACTAATACTGAGTCACATATATGATTTTGATTCATAAGCACGTGCCAAAATAAATTTTTGTCCTTAATTTTAACCTATACGATTACATTTTTTTTCTCTTTTATTAAGTAATTATGTGTTTGTGAAGTGAACAATAGTTGACTAAAATAGAGTAGATATTGGCAGTAACGGTGTGTGGGAACATTTACAATACAGGGCAGAATGACACTGCCACCGTCTATTTTCTGGGTTTAATTTAGCAGATGTAGTATAGACCCACTAAAATGAATTCAAGGGTGGGTGCCACTGTTCATACTGGTACTCCTCATCCTCACTGGGAGTAAGCGAAGCCGATGGGAGTGTTTCCCTCAACCTCCTTCTGGGTGGACTGGGATTTAAGATACATCGACTTCAGCTATATAATTTATGTAGCTGGAGTTGTATATCTTACTTTGACCTTCCCTTGTAGTGTAGACCAGGCCTGTCTGCGTGTGTGTGTGTGTGAAAGAAAGAGAGAATGATACAGAGCAGATTTTAGACTTCAAAACTGAACCTCAAGGTTTAGGATTGGAAATATCGTGTTGTATTATCTCCTGGTTGTTCTAAATTCACATGTAAACTTAAAATATGTCTTTAACTACTGTTTATATATATTATTCTTCCTTTATATAGGAATTAGATACAGTGATCCTGTCAGCTAATTTCTAAGTTGCTATCTGGAAAAAAAAAGGGATTTTCAGGTGTCTAAGTAGTCCCTGAAATCATGATTAAAGTTGCTTCCTGCCCAAAATCTGAAATGGCACCCATGCTAACTTGTGCCATTAAGCACAGCTCTGAGCAAGAAGTAGTCAGTAAGATGCTCCACCCTAGGAATCACTCAAGCAGGCATTTTACCTCCCAGAGTCCTTCTTGCTCCAAGGGAGCAGAGTTGAAACTTGCTGCTGGCCTTTACCAGCTGGTACTTACTGCTAAAATTCTCTGTGTCGCTCACTCATACACACATTGCTACATGTACAATAAATGTATGTGCTGTAGCATAATAGAAAGTAGCACTGGAAAAAAATTGTGGATGGAGTGTTAATCGGGTGTATTGTACACAATGTTTAGATGCTAATTACTGATCTACTCTTTGGATAGTGGCTTTGAGGTCACGGCTGACTGAGATGCCCCTCTGTTTCTCCTATTTCTCTTATGGAGCCTATAAAGTTGAATATAGAGACTAGCAATGAGCAAAAAATAACTGTGTCCTATTAATGCCATGTAAACAGAAACATAATACTAAGAATGTCACATGCTTCAACTTTTTTCTCCTATGATGACAACAGGGGCCAAGTTAGAGGGGGGTGGGGTGGTGACCCTCAAGTTTGGGCACTTCCTATTTTTTATAACCTCTTCAGGCCAGGAATTGCCTCTTTTAATAAGTTTTAGGGAGCCCAAGTCATACTGTAATATTGATAAAATCCAGCGTATTGATTATCCGGGGCTGTTATCTTTCTAAAAATGTCAGCTGAGAAGAAATAGTTTTCTCTTTCAAATAGTTTTCTCTATTTTTCCATCTCATTCAGTGGGGGCAGGAGACAAACTGCATCCTCTGAGAGACTAACCGAGGAGAAATTTCCACGAGGAGACAACCTCTCTGAGATTTCCTTTACCTTAGCCCCAAAACAGGTTTCTCTCAGAAGTGGCCATTAAGGTTCTGCTAGGTATCCTCAGCTCCTAACATACTTCTCTTTGCTGTAAGCAGCTGAGGTCTGTTAGCTGAAACAGCATGTGAAACCCCAAATTCCTATGTTTTCTTACTGCTAGAACAAACAGAAGATACTTATAATATTATATCATGTTGAAGGAATTACGCTGTATATGAACCCTAAATACTAAGATTCTTGTCCATAAAGCCAGAATTTTTGCTGTTGCTCTAATATGTCAAGTTGCCAAATACATTTTAGTCCACACACTGTCTTGGCCTTACTGGAAGAGGAGAGATGGAAATGTTTTGTGTGATTTATTGATAACTTAAAATTTAAAGCTGTTTTCTCATGAATCAATAATCAAAGCTTAATAATTCATGATTCTGTCTTTTAATACATACCATGTTGTGAACCTGAGGTGAAATCAGTTGTGGAGGATGGGAGTGAGTTTTCATTTTATAAATATTAACTCCTCTTTCTCTGTTAATCAGCATTCCTATTGGAATGAATAGCGAGAATGGCACTGATCATGCTTCCATATTTGTGGGAAGGTGGCATTTCATAGCTATGGAACTTTGTTAGCTCTAAATGTACCACTCTACTATAAATTCAGATACACAATTATGACTTTGACAAGGGTCTGAATCTATAGATCCTACATGTACTGTAGCCAGTGAGAGTTCCTCTGAGGAGGGCAGGGTGAAATATATGAAAAATAGAGCTGGACTGACTGTCATTTGGATGTTTAAAAATTAAAACATAACCCCCTGATAGTCACTTTATGAGTCTTACCTAATATATGCAAAAGCAGACATGCCTTAATGGCCTCTTTGGTTTTAGCTGCAGATTATTTGCCACTTCACGCAGTGGCGTGGTTTTTAAACTGAGATGTGTATACCCCTGAGGGTGTGCAAGCTCTCACCAGGGGTTACACGAGAAAAATCCTTGTAAGGGAGGACAACTTAGTTGTTGAAATTTAATCAGTGTTTAATCTCCTTTCATTTAAAACTGCAGCTGCACTGATATACATTTCCTTTTTTCTATGCAACGCAGAAATTCATTTCAAACTTTTTGAGCTAACCCTTACTCCCTTTGAGTTATAATTTTGGTTGTTCTCCCTCCCCTCACCTCCCAGTCCAGACAGGCTTGGTGGAGTCAAGGAATGGAGGTGGCATTCCCTCCTTGAGCCCTGCTCTGTGGGGCTGGCCTGAGCCACCAGGTATCACCACTTGCCCCCAAACTTTCTTCCATGACCCCTTGTGGGGAAGGCTTCTTTCACAGGTAAAGAACTTTAGAAACTGTTGCTAAGTAGAATGTAGAAATCAGGTTGGGAAGTGACTCCATCTCCTCCCCCGTCCATCACCCGTGTCTGTCTCAGAGGTGGGTGTGTGGTTGAATACACTTGGAAAGGATTACACAACCTAAACAGTTTGAAAATTACTGATCTAGTTCATGATTCAATGTGGACGATGATATCTGCTTTAGGGAACATGGTGTGAATTTTACATTTAGGATTTTGGAGCATTGGTGTAAACACATGAAGAAGTTTTTAATCCATCTATTCCTCAGTCTGTCCTATTATGGATTCCTCATCGTCATGGTATCTCTCTGTTTCCTTACATTATGCCTGACTTTAGCTCAACTGCCAGTTTACTGCATTTCAGTTATCAAGTAAATCAGGTCAGGTGACACAGCACATTTTGAACACATCTATCCAATGGGCCTTGTACTTCCTCCCACAGGCTCTGGGAACTGGTGCATAAATTTCTTCGCGCAGTGGTTTTCAACTTGGGAGTACTGGGGATCTGCAGACCATGTCTGAAATGTCCAATGAGATCTGCACCTCTGCTCAACATTTTAGGGGTCCACAGTAGAAAAAGAGTGAAAACCGATGGCATAATTCAAAACATATGGATGTTTAGCAAGAATCAAAAGCTGGAAGAAGAAAATGCTAGCTAAAAATTCCAGAAGACAGTTGCAAAGCAGCCTCAAGCTCTCGGCAATTAGCTATCCCACATGCTTCTGTGATTCTGTCTTGCAAATTAAGCAACGTTGAACTGGGTCCGTGTTTAAAAAGGAGGGCCCTAGATACTAATTAAAGTGATAGTGATAGAGATGCAGCCGTGTTAGTCTGGTCTATCTGAAACAAAAGACAGGACTATGCAGCACTTTAAAGACTATCAAGATGGTTTATTAGGTGATGAGCTTGATCTGAGGAAGTGGGTCTGGCCCACGAAAGCTCATCACCTGATAAACCATCTTGTTAGTCTTTAAAGTGCTGCGTAGTCCTGTCTTTTGTTTTAATTAAAGTGATGTTTGTGATTCTGTATTTATGATCCCCTTCTGAATCAGGATTGACTATTGTGCCTGTCCAGCACATGGAGGTATTGCACTGTTTACGATGTCTTTTCAGTGAGACTAATATGAAGGTCATTTAAGCTTTCTCTGAGAATGACTGTTACACCTGTCTGAATCAATCGCAGCTCATATAATTGCACTCTGCTACCTATATTTCTTTCCCCAGTATTTCTATACAGCATTCTCCTCCCTTTCCTGACCTGAATTGTCATGAAGTACAGCTCTATGCTTTTAAGCAACTGCTATTTTTACCCATGAAGTGATTGGACTTCAGTGAGGATTGACTATAGAAAGGTGATGTGGTAATGAAAGTGCCCCGTACATTGATGATTGATATAGTTTTTAATTCATAATTAGGGCCTTCCCAATTTAGCTATATTGTAAGTATTCACTGAGGCTGGCTGAGCCTTCAGGATTAAAATACGAAACCACATTAAACGTGTCTGGGAACTTCATTCCTTCGACACAACCTCCCTACTCCCAACAAGAGCCCCAGGATACCTCTGCTTTCAAGTATTGGGGTGAGCTGTGACTTCTACTTTGGGATGGCCACAAATTTGTCCCTTCCCCTTGTGAGATGATCAGCAAGTGTTTGGCTGGCCTTTTCCCCAGAACTCATTCCAACATCACCTACGCTAGACTGAATGTCCATCTTTTACTATCTGTAGGGACCGTTCCTGGTGCAATGAGGACCTGATCTCAGCTGGGGGGCTGTAGACACTACTGCTATTAATATTAGCAGCAAGCCTGCCTACCCTTCCCATCTCCATTCAATTGCAGGAATAGGGATTATGGTTCCACCCCGGTGTTGTTTCCTCAGATATCCAGAGTACATCATACTAAACAAATTCCATCATAAACTGGGATTGTGTATATTCCTTGGGCCTGGGCCTATCTTTATTTGCATCTTGTACCATGCAACGCAGATTACCCATACTTCACAGCTAATTAGCAACAATTATAGTACGGGGCATTGTGAGACATTTCAGTGCTAACATGCAGCAAGTGGGTAGTTAAGAGGCAGCAGTGAGATCAGAGAGCATTCCCCAGTCCTACTGTTCCTGAATGGGACTCAAAGAGGCCATCTGAAGACCAGGTCTAGCTTTCCAGTGCCCCTGAAGTCTACTTAGGAAAGGAATGGCCTAGCTTGTCAGCTTTGGTGATCCCAAGAAGGGAGAGAATGTCAATTGACATTAGCTGGTTGGAACCACTTCTGGGCTTATCCCAGAAAGCACCTAATATAAAGGCTAGTCACAGGGCTTATTGTAAGAAGTGTTCTATGGTGTTTTGGGGAACAGAACCAGGTAAACCCTCTGGTTTCTTAGAGCCTTGGGAATAGAGATGTACCTGCTCAAGTTTCACCAGGAGTTTTCAAGCACTTTTAAGGAATAAACCTGAAACTCCAAGCAAACCTCAAGATTTGTAGGTGGACCTTGCTAAACAAGATGGCAATTTTTTTTTTTTTTTTTTTTTTGCCAAAACTATCCAGTTCCAACTCACAGGTTGTGCACAGAGCATTGTATAAGTTAGGAGGAAAATATGACTGATGATGATACCAGCAATCTGTAAGTTGAATTCTTTGCCTGAATCCAGAGGGATGATTTATTTTTAAAAATAACAATTAAACAATTATAATGAAAAGTAATAAACTTTTCTACAAATATAATTTGATCAAGTCCAGATCAGTGCAATAGGGGGCAAATCCAGAACAAATCCCATGGCTAAATTAGCTGTTGCCACTCAAAAAAGAGATCTTGGAGTCTTAATGGAGAATTCTCTGAAACGTCTGCTCAATGGGGAGCAGCAGTTAAACAAAATGTTAGGAAGCATTAGGAAAGAGACAGATAATAAATGAGAAAATATCATAATACCAGGTATTATCTGTCTCTTTCCTAATGGTACCCATGGTACTCTCACACTTTGAATACTGGATGCAGTTCTGGTCATCCTTAGACAGCTAAGAAAAGATATGATAGAGGTTTACAAAAAGATATGATGTAGAGATAGTCAATAAGGAAGAGTTACTTAGTCCTTGACATAATAAAAAAACTAGGAGTCACTCAATTACATTAATAGCTTACCAGTTTATAACTAACATAAGGAAGTTATTCTTCACATAACACTTAGTCCATCTGTGGAACTCATTGCCAGAGGATGATGTGAGTTAAAAAAGGAATTTGATATGTCCCTCAAAGGCTATTTGCCAAGATAGTCAGAGATGCAACCACATGATCTTGGTGTCCCTAAACTTCCAAATACCATAAGCATTTGGCCACTGGCAGAGATAGGATAATGGGCTAAATGGACCATTAAAGTGACTCAGGGCTTGTCTTCACTATGCAGCAGTGTGGATTAAGCAGGTCTAGTGAAGATACTGTAAATTGATGGAAGAGTGCTCTCCTGTCAACATAATTAATCCACCTCAATGAGAGGTGAATATTGGGTTGACAGGTGAGCATCTCCCACTGGCATAGCCGTGTGAAGTCAATGTAAGTTATGTTGCTCGAGGTAGTTTTTTCATACCCGTGAGTGACATAACTTAGCAGTCGTGCAGAAAAACCTCATATGGCCACTCTTAGGTTCTAATGTGAGGATCCATTTGCACTGATGTGATTGATGAAGCTAGTTGCAAACCAGACAACACTAGATGGGATTCCTGCAAGAAAGCCCATATTTAGGGTATAGGAATCCATCACTGTGTGAATCCGCCAATCCTTTCCTCTGGAGGTGCTACATAAGGGTCCCCTGAGGTTATTCCAGGCATTTGGGCATTCTGTTCTACCCACTGGGCTGGATAAGCCATCACAGAGCAATTCTACTGTTGCTTCAAGCCTTGGGAGATATATTCTACTTCTGCTCCCTTCCAACCCCAACCCGTGCATTACCCAGAATCCAGCCTGCCCACTTCCAAATACTGGAATCTGGACTTGAGCCTAAGTGAAAGTTATAGTGGTGATGTTCTAGCCACCATTTGTGCATGCAGAGTAACCGCTACAGAGTTCAGCATGACTGGCAGCTCTGCTCAAGAGAAATAAATCTGCTCATAACTGAGTTTTAAGGGGTGTTGAGAGTCAGGTTAGGGTTCATTGGAAGAGCTGAGGGGAAGCTCATACTTCAGTAACCTGTGCTATCTCAGTACCAAGACTAATGGCCTAATCTTGGCATCCTTGTTCAGGCACAACATGCACTGAAATCAAATCCATTCACAGCTTTACAAGAAAATCATGGAGTTAAAAATTGTAATAATTAGGATGTGCTCACCGGCTTGGCTCAGCCCTGTGCTCTCAAAAGATACCAGCTTTTACATTCACTGGTACAATGACAGATGCTTGAAAAGTTTTGCTCTTGGTGCTTTCCCTACCTAGTCAAAAGGAGACTGACAAACTGGCCTGTTTAAGAGTATATGAGTCAATGGTGTGGTGAGGAGGGGGCGAGGGAAATTTTGGCCTAATAAATTCCCTGAGAACTCAAGCAAAAAACTATGCAGTATTGGTTTAATTCAGTTTGAAATATAATGCTTTGCATTTGAATTCTTAGCTAATATTTTCCCCCTTTTTAACATTTACCATATGTAAAAAAGACAAAGTGCATTCTCAGCTAACCAACACATTTCTCTTCTTTTTATTACTGTATGTCCTTTTATTAAGGTGAGTTACAGTCAGCATTAAAACAATAGGAGTTTTAGCCAGACTGTTCTGTTTACATTCTCCATTGTGAGTTCAGCCATGTGCTTAAAGATACCTAAACTTTTTGTTTCAGATGTCATTGTGCACTGACAGTGTTAAGCTATTTACCTACATTTTTATACATCATCTTGGTATCTGACCATCTGGAAAGATATAAGGAGTAAAACCCAAACAGGAAATATTGTATTCAAAATAACTGGAAAAGTAGGAATGGAAATAAAAAGGAACTTTTCTTTTACCTGGTTTCCAGTTCAGGTACAAAATAATGAGGAGTTAATATGCTGTGCTGGGCACTGTCTTATACAGGATGAGCTCCATTAATAAAAATCCATTAGACAAATGTACCTAATTATATTTACGTGTTATTTATAGATATAAAAGCTACCTGAGATTACTGAGAGATTTGTTGAAATTGTTCCATGTTTCCCTCTAAAAACCTAACTTTTCTCTTTTACAAAATGTCAGTAAAATTCTAGAAATCTCATTGATTTCAGCTATGAAACTTATGAGGCTGGGAAAAAACTGTAATTGTTTCTTGTGTCCCTTTTTAAATGTTCTTTCTCTCTTAATAGCCATGTCACAGCAGTAGAAAATCTGGTTTAAAATTTTACAGCTAAAAATTAAATAAACTTTACTAATGTTTCATAACTCTGATTATGCAAATCATTTTAGATACATTGGAAGAAATCTGCCCTTCAGCTAAACAGAAAAAGACCAGTTTCCCTCTTGAGCTCTGATGCTACTCCTTTATCTACATTTCTTCAGCACTACAACCTCCTACTATTTCCATGAATTGTATTTTAAAAAAAAATTCTCTATCCTCTTCCATTTTAAAAATGATTCTTTCATACCATGTTATCTTGCCAAGTGAGTGAAATATGCAGTATGAAGCCAAACTTCTTAAAAGAAAAATGTACAGCAAAGATTATTAATTAACCCCCCCAAAAGCAACAATCCTACCTTTTGCAGTCTCTCCTCGTTTCTGTTTAACTCTGATAGCTTTTGATACAAAAATCACTCAGAAACTACCTTTACCGATCGAATGCAACAGTTTCCACTTCTTCTTTGATATATAAAACAAAAGTGCAACTGCTGAGAGATTTTAGAGTATATTTGAGGTCAGAATGCCTGTAGTAGAGAGCTGTCACTGCTTCATAATAACATCCGAGAGCAACTTGCAGTCTGCACACTTTGTTTCCTTTTTCCAGTGGGCAGCACGGACGAATGATGAGAAGCTGCAGTTCAAAATGCATGCAATCTTTACACTCAAAAGAGGGAAGGAAAAGTGACCATTTCTATTTATAGGACATTGAATGTCTTCCAATCAGGTAGACAATAGTTCACAATCTGACCTAATTTTGTAGTAACAGAGAACATTTTTTTAAATGGGAATTCAAGGTATGTTGAACCTCACAGATGTGCAGATCCATATTATCTTTAATGGTTGCTGCTCCTTCTCACTCTCACAGTAAATCCCTCACATATACCTGCTGGTACAGTTTAATGGCTGTAAGCTAAAGGCTACACCAGAGTGACAGTTAGTTGAAACAGGTACTGGAGTTCAGGGACAAAACAATGTCCCTGCAAAATTCTCTCCCCACCCTCCTCTAGTCCCCTTTTCTGCCAAACAGGAAGAGTTAAAAGTATTGAAAACTATGAGATCTTTTCTTTCCCATTTTCCATTTCTCCATTTAGTTTATGCTTTGTCCTGTCTCCATAGAGTGGGATTTCTTTTTCTTCTTCATTTCATCTGAACCATTTAAATTTCTCTTCCATTGTACTGCTCCTCTTCTTTACTCCATGCCCGAGTTTAGAAGTGGGCAATAAGCAGCCTGTGGGACAGATGCAGTTCACCAGCAGGAACACCATTTCACATTTTCGTGGGGGTTGTGGTTTGTGCATGCCACGATGGGGGGATGGGGAAGACTGAAGCTATGTCTACACTGCAGAGTTTTTGTGGGATACCAGAGGTATCTTATAAAAGTTCTGCTGTGTCCAAGGAACGCGTCTGCTTTTCTGAATTTTTTTTGGAAAAGCAGATGTGGTTTTTTGGCATTCCTGTAAACCTCATTCTACGAGGAAGAAGGGATCTTCCAAAAGAGGGCTTTTTTCTGACATTTGGCCCCATGTAGATGCGACAAATGTCAGAAAAGCCTCTTTTGGAAGAAAAGCAGAAGATACGCAAATTGTAGTTCGCAATTTGCATATCTTCTTCTGAATTTTCTTTGTAGTATAGACATAGCTTGGGATATGCGGGGTAGACTGAGGAAAGCAGATTCAGCAATGTTACTGAGCATGCTCAGTACAAGCCAAGCAGCAAATTGGGAGGAGCTACTACTGGCGCTACAGCGCTACAATCTAGTTTGGGGCAGATAACTTAGCAATTAGCTGACAGGAGCACTGTATCTAATCCCTATACAGAGGAAAGAAAATTAAATAAATATTAGACTCACTTAGCTCTGACACTAACATATTCTGACATCTTCTGGAAAGTCACATAAAGGAGACTGGTTAGATTTTAAATGTTAATACATATTCTTACTTTGTTGCTAACTCTGAGGGGAAGAGGGGCCATGGTGCCACACTCTCTGGAGTGGGTTACAGCAGGGGGCAAATACATTTGGGCTATATATAACTATATCAGAATGGCCATGGTCTGCCTAGTCCAGTATCCTGTGTTCTTACAGTGGCCAATGCCAGTGCTTAGAAGGCATGAACAGAAAAGATAATAATCAAATGATCCATCCCCTATCACCCATTCCCAGCTTCTGGCAAAAAGAGGCAAGGGACACCATCCCTGCCCATCCAGGATAGTAGCCATATGCCAAGACTCAACCCTCCTGCCCTGGGCTGCGCCGCTGTCCCGGGAGGGGGGAGGAGCTCTCTCCACCGCATGCCCTGCTTGGTGTCCTGCCCTGGGCCCCACTCCAGCTTTTCCTGTGGGGGAAGGGGAGGACCAGCATGCGTTTCCCCGCAAGCTGGATCTGTCACGGAGCCTTGGGGCTTCCCAGGCCAGCCTGAGCTGCCAGACTGTGGCCTTCAGTACAGGCACATATGCATACCTCCTTCTCCCCTCCCTCTGGTTGCGACTGGCTCCCATCCTGGGGCTGTGACGGAGCCAGGAACATGCTGTGAAATCACTGACCCAGGTGGAAAAAGGGACAGGGCGAAATTGCTGCGAGGGGTGGCTGAGCTGATATACATCATTTCCGCTTCCGCAAGCGGAGACGATGCACACATAATGCTGTGTTACACACCCTGCAGCGGCAGTGGCATGCGAACATGCCTAGACTCTTCCCCCAAACTCGAGCTCCATCTCACGTCAGCGGGGCACGTGTGATGAACGGGCTCCCCCTTGCTCTCCTCCCCCCGCAGGAAGCTGGCTCTGGCTCCAATCTTGCGGGGGGCGCGATGCTGGATCACCAGCATGGACTTTCCATTGCAGGTGAGGGGGAGCGAGGGAGAGCCAGTTCATTGTGCGTGCCACTGAAAATCATTTGCATGGCACTTATGGCACACGTGCCGGACCTTGCCGACCTCTGAACTAGGGCATGTGCTTTAAGCAGACCTCAAGTATGAAATTCAGGGGTTCAATCTTCAAGAGAGACTACAGGCCCTCCCCCAACCTCCCATAAATGACACCCTTGTTAACCAGGGTTAGTCCCTGGTGTGCTGCTGGATGCTTTATTTGCCTGCATATCTGCAGCTATGGCTGCTCACAGTTACTGTTGGCCACGATTTGCCATTCCTAGCCAATGGGAATTGTGGGATATGACGTCCCGGTCTGCACCACTTCCTGTACTTCCCATTGGCCGGGAACAATAAACCATGGTTAACAGGAGCTGCAAGTGGATGTTCCTGCACATGCACAGGTAAATAAAGCATCTGGGGGCCCCTTATGGACTAGCCCTAGTTAACCGTATCCAGCCTGCAGGCCACTTATTGCCCACCCGTGCCCTTGTCCATCATCTTTCTTTCCCACCATCATCTTTCATTCCTCCCTTTCTCATGCCCGATGTTACTGACTTCTTTTCCCCTTTTCTTCCCTCTCTGAATTAGCTTACACATCCCTTCCCCAGTCCCTCCATCCCTCCATTTCCCAGACCCCAACTCCTCATTTCCTCTGTTCTCTCCTTTCCCCTTTTATTTCTCCTTCTCGATTGCATCTGTGATGTCTAGCCAGTGCTGGGTGTGTCCATGACCCCAGCCTCCTTAGCGGTGGCTTGTGGTGGGAAGGTGTCCTACCACAGAGTCAGAAGTAAGGCAGGCCTTTCCAGAAACCCTAATGAACCTCTATTTGCAATAGATATAACACTAAAAGGAAAGCTCTTACTACAAAAGCACCAAAAGGTGACCTAGAGTGGATTATAGAAATCATTTTCAGATGAGTTTACTTTCTCACTTCCACCGTGCAAACTCTTAACAGTAGATGGTTGGGAATTGATCCATCAGAATGATTTTCTGGTGGAAAATTTAGCTTTTGCTAAATTTTAATTTTCCAAAACAACATTTTTGCCCCAAAATCTTGATCTTTTTCCATCAGGAAAATGAAAATTAAAAGGTTTTGTTTTGTTGAAATGACCCATGATGTTGTATTTCTAATTAGGTCAGTAAAATATGAAGCAGCATTTTCCCTTGAAGTACTTTGCCTTCTATAGTGGAAGCTCCCATTCTCTCCTGTGGGTTGAACTCCCTGGAGGACAGCATCTCCCACAATGCAATGTAGATTTCCCTCTGACCAAGTGCTATGTAGTTCTACATGGGAATCACATGGTTGGAGTGTAATAGGAAATCAGTCCTGACAAGGAGACTGGCCCATAGACAAGAATGGGGTCCCAAATTATAATGCACTAATAGGGAAATACAGGCTAATTTTGTATTGAACTGATAGGAAACAAAACGTCAGGTTCTCAAACCACAGCTCCCATTAGGCAACGCAGTGCAATGGGAAAATGTAGTTTAACATTGAACTGATGCTACATAAAGCATTTCGGGTCACATCAACAGGCTGAAATGAGAGATTTCAGCTTTGGGAATGACAAAAAGGTTAATTGTTAAAGCAAAACATTTTGGCTACGTCTACACTGGCCCCTTCTCCGGGAGAGGCATGCTAATTTAGAACTTTGGAATAGGGAAATCCACGGGGGATTTAAATATCCCCCGCGGGATTTAAATAAACATGGCCACCGCTTTTTTTCCGGCTTGGGGAAAAGCCGGAAAAAAGCGTCTAGACTGGCGCGATCCTCCGGAATAAAGCCCTACTTGCAAGTAGGAATAAGAGATCCTCCGGAAAAGGGCTTTATTCCGGAGGATCGTGCCAGTCTAGATGCTTTTTTCCGGCTTTTCCCCAAGCCGGAAAAAAAGCGGCGGCTATGTTTATTTAAATCCCGCGGGGGATATTTAAATCCCCCATGGATTTCCCTATTCCAAAGTTCTAAATTAGCATGCCTCTTCCGGAGAAGGGGCCAGTGTAGACGTAGCCATCGACATTTCCAGGTCGAAATTCTCCTGAATTTTCATTCTGTGAAAAATTTCCATTTTTGTCCCAATTTAAGGTAAAAACATTAGCAAGTCTGGGGTGAGGCTGGTGTGTGTGTGTGTGTGTGTGTGTGTGTGTGTGTGTGTGTGTGTGTGTGTGTGAGAGAGAGAGTTATCCTTTGAATTTCCATAGCAAGGAAAGGAGAGGCAGAGGCTCTAGCCATATATTAAGTTTGAAATATTTCAGCCTTTACTAGACATCTGTAAGTGTATGTCTACACTAGCCCCCTAGTTTGAACTAGGGTGGCTAATGTAGGCATTTGAACTTGCAAATGAAGCCCGGGATTTAAATATCCCCGGTTTCATTTGCATGTTCCCGGGAGGGTGCCATTTTTAAATCCCCTTAGTTCGAACTGACTGCCCGCGGCTACACACGGCAGTCAGAAGTTAATCCGAACTAAGGCCTTAGTTCGGATTAACTGTTACTCCTTGTGGAATGAGGTGTAACAGTTAATCCGAACTAAAGACTTAGTTCGGATTAACTTTAAACTGCTGCGTGTAGCTGCAGGCAGTTCATTTGAACTAAGGGCAATTTAAAAATGGCAGCCAGATGGGAACATGCAAATCAAGCCCAGAATATTTAAATCCCGGGCTTCATTTACAACTCTGGTTGCCTGATTTGCCTACCTAGCTCGAATTAATGAGATAGTGCAGACATACCCTAATAGACAGGGGGAGTGCTGACCAGCACCTGGTGACTAAGGGGTTAAACTCAAGTTTCTAGCAAAGGTATTGACAGGGAGCTAGAGAACCAATGGGCATATGGTGTTGAAATCTGAATTATATAAGATTCCTTGCTTTCTTTCTTTGTGTGGGAGAGAAAAACCAGGAGTTGAGAGAGACAGAATGATTTAAACCCAGGCAGGACTACCATGCCTCCAATAAATTCAAAGCATGGAAATGGATTGAACAAAGAGAAGACTGGAAGTAGGCAGAGGGAAAAGTGAATCTAGTCATGCTCAGGGTATTTTTCTTTATTTTGTGGTTTGGTTTGAACTGCTCTATGTGCATCTATGCCTCCACTCCCCATTTACCATCTCACATTGTGCCCAGAGACTTTTCTCTGTGTTTTTAATTTGTTTTCCTTAGTTGCTCTGTAACATCTAGCAACCAAATATGCTTTATAAAGTTTATCTTTTGTTTTGTAATAAAAATGACTTTTTCTTAAGGTGATGATTTGATTCTTGTGTCCTGGAGAGTCTGTCAATGTGTATCTGCACATTGACAGGCTGAGGGGATAGCTACTAGAGACTGCAGCTTATTTTCCTCTTTTCCTTTTTCATGCTCTTTTAGGGCAAAAGAGCTTGGTGTATCCCTGGGGGTGGATTTAAGTGTTCACCCCTGGTTTTAGGGATAAAAATCACTTGATGGTGGCAGCGATTCCCCAAAATCTGTGGATTGTGATTCCAGGGGGAAGTTTTTTGTAACCAGTGTCTATAGATGTCAAGGGTTTTTTTTCTTTTTGAGCTTTGCAGGCCTCCATCTTCTGTACTCAGAGTGTCAGAGTGGGGAAGAGCCCTGATAACATCGAATATTGTGTTGCAAGTTTGATGGAAATAAAGTTCTCTGCCTTTCCATCTCTGCATGCTCCCTGCATCCTCTCCAAGCCAATTACAGTGTTGGCAACTCTCACGATTTTACAGTGAGTCTCGTCATATTTGGTATGTTTGTTAAAGCTCCAGCTCCTGGAAACATGTGAGACTCTTAGGCTATGTCTCCATTGGGAAAGTTTGGTGACAAAAGTGTTGTCAACATGCAAAATTTGCCAAAAGTGAAAAAGTCAAACTAGTTTTTCTGCCTCCCACTGTGGACATTTCATGGCCTTATTGCTATCACCCTGTCAACAGATAACAGCAAAGCAAAGTGGGTAAGCACTTCACAGTACAGAATTGTAAAAAGGCAGAACTAATCCCTGCACTTCTTGGGATTCCCTGCTAGTTCTATGAGCTCTCTGTGCTAAAGAATATCAAAGCAGCACAGCAGTCTCTTCAGCCCTCCCCCTGCAGCAGCAGTCTGCCTGCAGCTGTGTTTCTAGTGCAGGGCAGAACAGAAGTATTGCAATAATTTGTTCTTTGTTCCCCAAATGGAGCAGCTTGCTGAGCTGTAAGATACTTCCCAGAGCTTTGAAAGGGGAGGAGGTGCATATCTGCAGGGCAGCAGAGATCACAAAACACTGAGCAGAGCCATCAGGGCAGGCATTGTGGGATACTGGCAGAAGCCAGTTCTCTGGACAAAACAAACAGCGGAGTTCACACTAGTTCTTTGTGGACAATAAATGGAGGGGAAAAAACAAAAGTCTCACTGGGGTGGAAGATTTTTGTCACCAAAACAGGGTGTTTTTCCTGACAAAAGTCCCATTGTACACACTTTTTCATTTTCTAAACGAAGGAATTTCTAGTTCTGTTGGTTTCTGAGAAAAACTTTAAAATGTGAATTGAGTGCAGCCTAAAGGTCTGAGAAGCCAGAGGGCAAATAGAAACATTTGTTATTAATTATTTTTATTTAAAGTCTCCTGATTTTTAAGGCAATCCCATCACTTTAGGGGTCCTGACTCATGATTTTTAAAGCATGAGGTTGAGAAGACTGCCAGTCCTTTGAGCCTCCTTCATTCACTCTCCCTGTCCCTGCATCCATGCTCTGTCAGTTCTTGCTTGACCTATGGTTTTCCATTGCTGTAGCTTCATGAAAATATGAAAAGTTTTAGGTAGACACCTGTGTGTTCTAAGACTGATATCAGACATTTGGTTTACTTTCTTCCTTCGTTGCGAGGCAGTTACAGCCCACAGCCTCTTCCTGTTGCAAGAAGCCGTGAAACCAAAAGAGTAACCTTCTGGTTTGCTAACCTTTCTAAAAACCTTGGTCCTATTTGTCTGAGGTACACAAAGGGGGCTCAGAGCCTATGGAAATTAAATTTCTTCTCACTGGAGGCAGTGCTTTCTGTCCCTGAAATGGGTGAGAAGAACGTTCATGACACTTCCCAGAACCTATTCCTGATGGGCAATTACAAGAATAACATTCCAACAATAGCAGTGAAGAGATTTAAAAGGGGAAGACAAATCCTGGGTGGGATTAATGGGCATTTCAGAGCTGTATTTCTCTGCATAAAGTTGGGCTCATTGGTGAGGGTGAGAGAAGATTTAAAAGCTCTTGGACTGATAACAGTAGAAGGGAGGCTTGATCCCATGCATCTTCTGTTGTTCTGACCAGTTATGGGTGGGGTGACTCCACTGATTTCATTGGAGTTACTCCTCTTGGCTGGTTTTCTGGGTAGCTTTAGATCCTGTTTGTTTTAATGAGTGCACCACAGTAATTTGGTTTTGGAACCATTCTTTTTAGCACTCCTACACTTACTGCCTTTGGTCCAATGATCCAATGCCATGATTTAGGTGGGGTTGTTGTTTTGTTTTGGTATGTACAAGATACCTAGGTAAATCCATTTAACCATTCAGTCTGATGCAACCTTACCTCTGACTGACCCCTTATGTACGTTTTGACTGTTTGAGGGCGGGGGGTTGCATTGTCTGCTGAAATTGATCCTGAATAAAATTAAAATGATGCCTGTTGAGTCTAAGTGTTGATGCTGAGCTGGACTCAGTCTCATCTAGAATCTGTCATCCTTGTTGCACTGAGTAGTATCAGTGATACTATGCAATGGGCAAAGGAAACAGCGAGGTGAGTGTGGGTTGTAGTATCTGTGCTTCAGGATGTATTATTGACCATGAATCCAATGAATTAAAAAACCTCTTTGATTTGTACCTAGGTCTCATTCAGCTTCTGCATGAGGCTGAGGTCCCTGTTCAGCAGGCATAACAAAGAGTTTGGTAAATATCTCTGTAATTTTAAGGTTTGATTACTAAATAGGAAAGTCTTATATATAGCGCCTGGCTTCCAGTGTGATCAAATCACATTGTAAGGCTGGATACGTATTATTATCTCTACTAGAAGACCTACCCGGTGTTGCCTGGATCATTCAGGGAAGGGGGCTGGAGTAGCCCCCCCTCCATCGCAGACTGGAGTTGCTCTAGCTTAGCCAGAGCAGCCCCTGCCTGCACTGCTTAGGCTGGAGCAGCTGCTGCCAGCTGTGCACCTAGGCCCGCCATGGACAGAGGCTGCAGCAGCTGGGATGCCGGAACAGCCTCTACCTATGGACGCTTGGGCCCGCTGCAGGCAGAGGCTGCTCCAGACAGCTGGAGCAGCCCCTGTCCATGATGTCCCCCACCCCTGGTTAAGTTTAACTGGTAAGCTTCACCTGTTAAGGATGAGGCTTACTGGTTAACCAATTAACTAGTTAAACCTTCACATCTCTTTCCAGGATGAGAGAGGGGGCCAGTGGGGATTTTCTTCATCCACCCTGGTCCCTCCTGGGGCAGCGGGAGGATGGTGGGGGCTCTCTCCTTCCCCATGACCCTACCTGGAAAAGAGAAGGTATCACTTTATTGGATTTTAAAGGTGAGTGTTGCCCCTATTGGGGGGGGGGGGTTGCCTCAAAGTATGTACAAAGAGGGCCATGTGAGGTGTCAAATGAAAGCTTATGTGCTACTGATTCTATATGTGCTATTCATGTACTTGTATACTATCTGTATGTGGAGTTATAAATATGTACTCTGTGCTTATACTGTAAGGTTCTCTGTCAGAGAGGCTACATTTAGACTACAAGCCTCTTTCAAAAGAGAGCGTCTAGACTACAAGCAGATTTTTCAGAAAAGTGAGCCGCTTTTTCAAAAGAGAGTCTAGACGCTCTCTTTCGAAAAAGCACCGTTTGCATTCAATAGCACCTTTTTTTGAAAGAGTACATTCGAAAAAAGGCGTTATTCCTCGTAAAATGAGATTTACCGCGATCGAAAAAACTGCCATGTTCTTTTCATTTACTTTCAAAAGAACACAGCTGCAGTCTAGATGCAGGTGAAGTTTTTTTGAAAAAAGGCTACTTTTTTCGAAAAAACCCTGTAGTCTAGACACACCCAGATGGAGCAATGGGCAAAGAATGTTCAGCCAGTGACTGTGCTAATTGGCAAAGTTCCAAGGACAATGGATCTCTAGGTGCCAAATACACACCTGAGGAATGTGTCTGGAAATCTGGATACCTGCAAACCAGCCAGGGCATAATGGCTGCCAGCACATGAAACAGAGATAGGTCACTTGACCATGTGACGTGCTATGGCCAGGAAGATGCCAGGCAAGCTATATAAGTGCCATGTGGCAATCTCCATCTTGTCTTCAGTTCAGCTACTGATTCGAGATGCAGCCTTGTGAGGAACAGCAAGCCGGAAAGAACTGTGGACCCATCCTGACACAGGATGTACACCAGAGACTTTTAAGATAGCAGTTTATAGCATCTTTGCTAAAAGCCTGAATCGAGAACTGAGTGATTCAATGCATGTAATATATTCTCCTTAAAAACTTTACTCTCATGCTTTTTTTTTTTTTTAATAAACCTTTAGATTTTAGATTCTAAAGGATTGCCCCAGTGTGATCTTCTGGGTAAGATCCAGAGTGTAAATTGACTGGGAACTGTGGTTGGTTTCTTGGGACCGGAAGAACCCGTTCAGGGTAGGTGAGATTGTCTGCATGTGAGGCCTGGGGCTGATTGCAACACAGGGATAGCTGGGGTGCCAGAGGGGTTTTGGTCATGAGGCTTCAGGCTAGCTGGATAGGCAGCTGGAGCACTTGGTATGACTAGTTTGTGGCCTATTTGGGAAGGTCTCCAGTCTGGGGCTATAAGGATCCCCGAGTCTGAGCAATTTGCCCTGAGCGGACGCCCTCAGCAGTGCCCACACCCGGCCCGGTCCATCACAGAAGGGCCAGTAGGGACCAACGGCACCATTTATGAGGAGATAGAGGGAAGTAGCCCCCCGCTCCCAAATTTGAATAATTTAATACTTAAGGTTTGCTTAAAGCTTGAAGAAGGTCTTAACTTCAACAGAGTTTGAGCTGCTTACAGCTTTGCCTTTGGGGCAGAAAGCTTGTTATAAAAAAAGGGAGGCAGATGACTAAGAATAACAAAAGGCTTGGTG
Source organism: Pelodiscus sinensis (assembly GCF_049634645.1). Classification (NCBI taxonomy): domain Eukaryota; kingdom Metazoa; phylum Chordata; order Testudines; family Trionychidae; genus Pelodiscus; species Pelodiscus sinensis. Next base: position 18,263,977 of record NC_134723.1, read on the forward strand.
ATCCAGTAATTGAAGGGTCGTAAGATTATCATGAAAACATTGCTGGGTACTCCACTTAAAAGATAGGAGAAAAAAGAATAGGAATGAGTGTTGTGTTGCTGGGATTTGCATTTGAATCTTCGCTGTTAAACTTAAAAAACAATGAGTGGTCCTGTAGCACCTTAGAGACTAACAAAAAAATGCTCTTAAACGTATAAATGTCCATGAAAATGGGGTGAACATTGATTAATCCAAAGCTGACTACAAAGGGATCTCACAAAACAGGGTGATTGGGCAATACAAGGGAAGATGGAATTTAGTTTTGACAAGTGCAAAGTAACGCACATGGAAAAATATAATCCCAGCTGTACATACAAAACTGACGGAGCCTAAACAGCTGTTACCACTCATTAAAGGGATCTTGGAATCATTGTGGATAGTTCCCTGAAAATATCTATTCAATGTGCAGTAACACTCTAAAAAAGAAAAAGCTAGCAGCATATTGGGAAACATTAGGAAAGGAATAGATAATAACACAAAAAAACATATTGCCTGTATATAAAATCATTGTATACCCACATCTTGAATATTGTATGCAGATCTGGTCAACCCATCTAAAAAGATATATTGTATATGGAAAAGGTACAGAAAGGGCAAAAGAAATGGTTAAGGGTAAGGAACAGCCTCCATATGAGGAAAGGCTAACAGGACTGGGACTTTTCAGCTTGATAAAGACATGACTAAAGGGTAGGGGGATATGTTAAAGGTCTAGAAAATCATGAATGATGTGGAAAAATAGAATAAGGAAATGTTATTAATTCCTTTCCTAATATAAGAGAAGAAGTTGACCCAATTACATTTATAGGCAGCAGATTGAAAACAAACAATTTTTTTTTCACAGTCAATTTGTGGAACTTTGCCAGGAGATGATGGAACAGCCCAAACCATAATTGGGTTCCAAGAAGAACAAAATACATTCAAGGAGGATAGGTCCATCAATGGCTACTAGCAGGAATGGGCAGGGATGGTGACCCTAGCCTCTGTTTGCCAGAAGCTGGGAATGGGCGACAGGGATGGATTATGGTGCTTGCCTCTTCTGTTTATCACTGTTGGAACCCCCTCTCCGCCCACTTTCTTTTGTCTTTCTTTCGAAAGAACGCAATTGCAGTGTGGACATAAGTGTAGTTTTTCTGGAAAAACAGTGTTTTTTTTTCTGGGAAAACTCTGCAGTGTAGACATACCCACAGAAAGACAGAAAAATAGACATGCAAAAGGGAGGGGCACAGAGAAGGGAGGGATGTGACACTGAGAGTGGCCACTGGAGGCAGGAAGCCTAACTACAACATACACTGTCTTTGTTACATTGCTATCCTTTTGATGGGTAGGGAGGTTCTGTTTGGAAGACAGCTGCGACCCCCTTGCTTGCGTACTGCTGTTCTAGACTACAGGCTTCTTTCAGAAGAAGATTTTTTCAGAAGAGATCTTCTGAAAAAATTTCTTCTGAAAGAAAGCGTCCACACTGCAAAAATGCATCGAAAAAGCAATGTGCTTTTTCGAAAGACAGGGTCTAGACTGGATGGACGTAGTCTTATATTTAAGCTGTGATTACTATGGATAGAATGGCAACCAGGGCACCCAGGGCCGGCCTTAGGCCGATTCAACCGATTCCCCCGAATAGGGCCTCATGCCTAAGGGGGGCCCATGCCCTGAACCCGGAAGTGTGCCGAGCCATGGGCAACGAGTTACTATTCAGAGCTGGGGGCCCTGCTCCAGCAATATGTGGAGCTGGGTCTCTCCCCCGGCTCTGCCTGGAGCGGGCCCCGGCCCCCACCTGCTGGTCCCCCCGCGCGTCCTCCCATCCTGCCCCAGAGTGTCCCCCTCGGCACCGGACCGTCCCTGCTATGTGCGGCTCTCAGCATGGCTCCCCCTCACCAGCTGCTGCTGCTGCCATGTGCAGCGTTGCAGGTGTGCGGGGAGGACACCCGGGCGTGATGTGATGTCACGGCTCGGAATTTTAAAACTCCTTGGAGACACGTTGCAGGGCGTGGCTGGCTCTGGGTTCAAACTCCAGGGCCTGAGTGCAGACTCCTGCCCCGCAAAGTGGAAGGCAGAAGGTAGGGAAGGGGCTTGTGTGGCAGAGGAGGGGAAGGGACTTGTGCGGAGGGGGTAGGGGGATAGGAAGGGGCTTGTACAGAGGGGGAGAGGGAGGGAGGGTAAGGAAGAGGCTTGTGCAGGGGGGGTGGGAGAGGAAGGGGCTTGTGCAGAGGGGGAGGAGGAAGAAAGGGGAAAGCACCAAGCGACAGGGTGGAGGAGAGACAAATGGCAGAGGGCCAAATGCAGACAATGAGGGAAAGGGTAGGAGGGGAGGTATCAGTGGGAGCGGGGACAGGATGATGCTGGGAAAGGAGAGGAGAGGGGAAGGGCATTGGGGGCTAGAAGGGGAGGGAGAGGTGCTGGGAGAAGGCTTGAAAGAAGGGGTGGGCATGAGAAAGGTGGAGAAGGAGCAAGTCATGTGTGAGGGCACAGAGGGGCAGGAGGGGAACGGGGCAGAGAGTGATGAGGGGGTGGGCATCAGATGAAAAGGGGGCAGGTACAGTAAGAGAAGGGGGAGCACCAGGAGGGTGCAGGGGTAAGGGATGGTGCAGGTGCCAGGGGATTCTGAGGTGAAGCAGAAGGGCAGACAACTGCAGGGGAGGGACCAGCACCAGAGGAGAGAGGCAGGGCAGGTGTGTAGATGGAGGTGTTGGAAGAGTAGATGAGGAGGGGTAGCTCACTTGATCAGAGTGGGGCTAGTGGAGGAGTGGGCACAGGGGGGAGTGAAGGGTTGGTGGAGGGGGGCAGGTCAAAGGAGGGCTGAGGGCAGTGAGAAGGGCAGGAGTCAGGACAGCAGAGGAGGGTGAGGAGTTGGGGGGCAGCAGGCACCAGGGGAGATGATGGAGCAAGCAGAGGAGACATAGCAGCAGAGAGAAAAGGTAAAGGTTTAAAAATATGTATTTCTAACTTGGTATGCTGCCCATGGCCAGTTTGTTTGCCCCCAACGGTGCAGTTTGGGTTTATGTGGGGATCAACATGTGGCCGGCGAGTGGGAGCCAAAACAAAAAAGTAGTCGGTGTAATGATCTTCTGTTGATATGCGTTTTAGTAGTTAAATTCTTGGACTGTCATTGCTAATGAAAAGTGCTGTCACATGGGTAGAAATCGGGTAAATATTGAATTTTATTAATATCAGCAGAATTGACTTAAATGGGGCCTGTGTGTTGTGTGGTCTTGCCTTAATCTTTGTATTCATGCCTGTCTATGTGAGAGAAGCTATCTGTATATATTTGCTTGCATATGCAACCACACTTAAGTTGAGGCCCTCAGCATGTTCTGTAAGTATCAGTGTGGTCCCTGGGTCTTCCAAAGTTGAGTTGCCCTAGCTCATCCCTGACAGGTGTCTGTCTAACCTGGTCTTAAATATCTCCAGTGATGGAGATTCCGCAATCTCCCTAGGCAATTTATTCCAGTGTTTAACCACCCTGACAGGCAGGAACTTTTTCCTAATGTTCAACCTAAACCTCCCTTGCTGCAATTTAAGCCCATTGCTTCTTGTCCTATCCTCAGAGGCCAAGCAGAACAATTTTTCTTCCTCCTCCTTAGATACTCTTTTAGGGTATGTCTACACTGCCACCCTAGTTCGAACTAGGTTGGCTAATGTAGGCATTCAAACTTGCAAACGAAGCCCGGGATTTAAATATCCCGGGCTTCATTTGTATGTTCTTGGGTGGGCGCCATTTTTAAATGCCCGTAGTTCGAACTACCTGCCCACGGCTACATGCGGCACAGACTAGGTAGTTTGAATTAAAGCTCCTAATTCGAACTACCATTAAACCTCCTTGCAGGAGGAATAAAGGTAGTTCAAATTAGGACCTTTAATTCAAACTACCTAGTCTGTGCCGCATGTAGCCACAGGCAGGTAGTTCGAACTACGGGCATTTAAAAATGGTGCCCGCCCGGGAACATGCAAATGAAGCCCAGGATATTTAAATCCCGGGCTTCATTTGCAAGTTCAAATGCCTACATTAGCCACCCTAGTTCGAACTAGGGTGGCAATGTAGACATACCCTTTGATACTTGAAAGCTGCTCTCATGTCCCTTTTCGGTCTTCTCTTTTCCAAGGTAAACAAGGCCAATTCCTTCAGTATTGCCTCATATCTCATGTTCTCTAGATCTTTCATCATTTGTGTTGATCTTCTCTGGACTTTCTCCAGTTTCTCCACGTTTCTTGAAATGTGGTGCCCAGAACTGGACATGATATTCCAGCTGGGGCCTAACGTAGATGGCTCATGCCCTGTCTAGGGGACGTGAGACTGGGCGGGTTAATTTCCAATCCTCTTGTTTATTCTTTTCCTAAGCCAGGAGGGCACAGTAGTTCTGATGGGGGCTCTGCAGGAAGGCAGCCCGCACTGCTCCCTGCCTGAAACCTTGTGCAGGTGTTAAACAGCTGTCCAGCCCACCCTAGAGGTGACTGCATTTCAGCGTGCCTGAAGCAACACTGCACCAGCAATGGACAGGAGAATGGCTCTCGGGCATGGCTTGCTCAGTCCCATTGGATGGGCCTCAGCCTATTTTCTTCCCCTCCCCCGCTTTGCAATGGGGCTGTAGACTTTTGGGGGAGAGGAGTGGAGGCAGGCAGAGGTGTCTCCCTGCAGCAGATATAGACATGTCTCTATATTAATCAGTCTCTCATTGAAGTTTTTAGCTTTGTATTGAGTCCTTTTACATGGAAACTTTGTATTACGTCTTGGTAGAATAGACCCTAAGACAAGTGAGGCAGCAACTGTCCCTGTGGGGTGAATGAGGTGGGAATGGATAAGGTGGAAGGTGAGCACCTCTGGGCAGTTGCAAAGGTTGGAGAGGGGATGGAAGCCTGATCCAAGATCAATGAGCCCTGGGAAGTGGGCCCATTGAAAGGAGACTGGATCTGTGGATGCCTGGGGGGTCAGCAGCAAGGGCCTGCTTTGGGAAGCCCCCTCTTTGGAGGTGAATGTGGCAGCATTGAGACACCACCCAGAAGCAGGCACCACAGACACTAACTGCAGAGTCATGGGATGGTGCTCACAGATCTTGCACATGCATAAGATGAAAGATCTGCGGGGGGGGGGGGGGGGGCAGTGGCGTAGTGAGGGGGCCGGAGCAGTCAGTTGCCCCTGGGCACCATGCTAGGGAGGCTCCAATTTAATCCCATTCTGCTCCCCCCATTATCCCTTCAGCTCACATGCTCCTACTCCGCCTGCCACCAGCAGCTGGAGCCTCCTCCCTGCCTCTCTGCTCCAAGCCTGACCCTGCTCCAAGCCTGACCCTCCTCCATCTCCACCGGCGGGTTAGTACATGCGGGAGCCTGGCCCCAAACTGTAGGGGGTGGGGGAAGATGCGGTACAAGTTCCCCTAAGCTGTGCACTAGGTTTGGAGCTGTGCCACATGGCGGCGGGAGGGGAGGGTGCAAATTTTTCCTTTGCCCCCGGGCACATAACACCCTCGCTATGCCTCTGGTGGCATATCCAAACAAGCCACATGAACTTAGTACAGGTGCACAACACGAAATCTATTTTGCTCATGGGAGGAAACTCTTAGGCTGTCTACACTGGCAGCTTCTTGCGCAAGAACATCTTGCACAAGGGTTCTTATGCAAGAAGTCTTGCACAAGAACACGTCCACACTGCCATGTGTGAGCTGTGCTTTTGCACAAGAGCGCCTATGGCAGTGTGGACACTCTCTTGAGCAAGAAAGCTCCAATGGCCATTTTAGCCATAGGGGTTTCTTGCGCAAGAAATCCCTGCCGAGCACCCACACTGCCCTCTTGCACAAGAGAGCTTACACGTGTTAGAAAAGGGCATAGCTCTTGCGCAAGACGCCCTCTCTTACCATGCCATACTGTAAATTTCCTTGCGCAAGAGCAGGTGGGCAACGTGGCTGCTCTGAGAGTCCTTGCGCAAGAACGACTGTACTTACATAAGAAGCTGGGAGTGTAGAAACAGCCTTAGAGGGAACACTTCCCCAAGTCTCTCTGCCCCTGAGTTAATGTCACACACATTGGGTTAATGCAATTGCAGGATAGTTGCATGAGGGGGGTTTGGTGAGGGCCAAACTAATCCCTGTTGGTAGGAGGATGGTGGGAAAAGTCCTTTGAGAGGGGTGACATGACACCTTTTACTGATGGTCACATGTCCATCTTGCCCCAAGCGTGTTGCCTCCAGAGGCCTGGTTAATGGGGATCAAAGGGTTTGGCTAATGGGGTTTTTTTTTTTTTGCTCAACCAAAATTGTTGTGGGGCCCTGTCGAAATTCTTTGAATTGGGCCCCTCACTTCCTAAAGCCAGCCCTGAGGGCACCTGTGCTTTTTCCTCTTTCCTCTTCTTCCGAAATAGAACTCCCTCTTCCTTGTTCACACACGCATTTTTGCAAAAGAGATCTTTTGTAAAAAGGCTTCTTCCTCATAAAGTGAGGGTTACCATAGAATGAGGATTCATTGCAGAAGAATTCAATTGCAGTGTGGATGTTCCACAAGTTTTGTCGGGAAAATGGTGGGTTTTCGGACAAAACTCTGTAGTGTAGACATACCCTTTGTTTACAGGTTTTAGTGTATAATCTAAAACCATGCACACGATACCGCTCTTACCCATCATTTCCTTTAGTTTCAGCACATTACATCTGTTTTAAAATCTTTTCCTGGACTATTGGAGACCTATCAGATCATTTCAAGCTTGCTTTATAGATATATCAAGTACTTTAGTAGTTGTGGTTTGTTTTATTATATAAAACTCTTATTCAGCGTTTCTAGTCTTTTTCTGGCATCTTCTGATTACTTAATGTGCCCTAATTACAGTGTTCAGTCTGCAGGAAAAGAAGCTTTTAGCCTTGTGGTATCTTTAGTGTGGAACAGGTTTTATTGGTAATTGAGAGATTTAATCTGTTATTGCTTTTAAGAGGAAAATTCAGAGAGATTTGTTTTTATAGCTTCTCTAAATGGTTTTTAACTGTTACTTTTGCAGAGTATTTTGTAAAGAGCCCTGAGACCTTGAAGAAGGACACTATATAAATGTATTTATTGTGGTTCTGTTAGAATTTCTTTGTCTGCAGTGGAATCTGCACCTTGCAGCTTTTTGTGGGTTTGCCAACACACATATATGAAGAGTTGGTGCTTTTGGTCAGCTTATTTTTGCACTGTGCCCATTTTTCAAACAAAGCCCATTTTTTCACTTCACTGACTTTTTCTTTTCCCTCTCATGGTGCAAAAGCTTCCTAAGATCCATGATTTGTTTTCTGTATCCTCAAAGGCTTGTTAAGACAACCCCATATGGCAAGCTTAGCCCAGTGTGGTTCTCCCAACAATGTCTGAAGGCAAAGATCCTTTCACAGGCCACTAGCTGTACGGCAAATACTGTAAAAGAGACCTGAAGAAGAGCTCTATGTAAGCTCAAAAGCTTGTTTCTTTCACCACAGAAATGTGTCCAATAAAAGATATTACTTCCCCCACCTGGTCACTCTGGCAAGTAAGGTTTTACATTACATTGAAAATGATAGTACTAAAGAGACAATATGAACCTTTGTTCCAGCTCATGGTGATTTTTGACCACATTATTACCCAGGGCTGGCCCACAACATTTTGGCACCTGAGGTGGGGAGCTCAAATGATGCTCCCATTCCCTCTCGGTCGGGCCAAAACTTTGAAAGGTCTCAATTCTCTGGGTCCTAGTGGCGCCTCCCTCTTCTCCCCACACACACAGTCTGGCACCTGAGGCGGCTGCATCAGTTCACCTCATGGCAAGGCCAGCCCTGTTGTTACCTACACTATTTATTTCCTTTTGCAGGCTGAAGAGCTTCTGTTTATCAGTACAAAATCTCCTCTTTCTGCATATAGTCCTCTTTTTACTTTATCTCTCCAAGTTGTTTTGCAGTTTGTCTCTGTCCTCATACTTCCTGTCCTTTCAGTTGGTGTCATTTATAAATTTGATTGTAGGGTTGAATTTGAGCCTGAGATAAAAGCTGGTTGGATTCTTAAGATGAGCTGCTTAAAAGTCTTTGAATATGCTAAAAGATCTTTGGATTGAACTAACGCTAATAATGGGCATTGTCACTGCAAAACTGCTGTGCTTTTTCACTGAGACACAGTGGGTGAGATAATATATTTTATTGAGGCAACTTCTGTAACAGAGATAGCTTAATAGGCCATGGGGAGGTGTGGGATGAGCACGAGAATTGCTACTCTCACAGTTACTCCCTGAAAATAAAACAGCAACAAAAGTACATCTCAACGTTTAATCTTATGTAATTATCCAAGGGAAGGGAAATAAGCTTCTGTTCTAAGCTATCTTCATCTTATTGGATTTTGACAGAACTCAGTGCTTATTTTACAGCAGGGGTAGGCAATAATCAGCCAGCAGGCTAGACGTAGTTTGCCAGGTTTAGCCCTAGACAGTCTGCCAGACACTTTATTTATCTGCACGTCCACACATACAGCCACTTGCAGCTCCTGTCGGCCACAGACCACTGTTCCTGGCTAATGGGAGCTGCGGGAAGCAGTGTGGACTGGAACACCACTTCCCACAGCTCCCATTGTCCTGGAAGGCTGAATTGCGGCCAATGGGAGCGGTGAGTCGCTGTGCCTGCAGACACACAGATAAATAAAGCATCAGGCAGCCCACTGGGGTTGTGTTGTGACTGTGTCTGGCCTGCAAGCCACTAACTGCCCACCCCTCTTTCACAGTATGCTTTTTTTCTTATAAGGAACCATGTGTCATGCAGCCAATGATCTTCCATTTCTTCTGTATTAGTCACCTAGTTTATAGGAAAGGGTGGCCTGTATTCAATTCAGCATAAGCAATGTGCTACATGGAGTATTCATTTCAGAAGTAACTCTCTGAACTTAGCCATATCCTGTTATGCTTGTGGTTTGCAATTATGTATATCAAATATTCATTCCTCATGTTACACTTCAGTGTGAGGTATATTTACACTTGCTGGATGTACGTAGACTCATAGAATCAAAGCAATGTAGGGCTGGAAGGAATCTTGAGAAATCATCTGGTTCAGCCCCCTGCACAGAGGCAGGACCGATTGTGCCTAGAGACCATCTTGGACAAGTGTTTGTCTAACCCAGGGGTTGACAACCTGTAGCTCTGAAGCCATGTGCGGTTTTTTGGTTGCCCCCTCTCCCAGGGACTTGAGAACTCCAGCAGTGCAGTGGGCTGCTGCTAAGGGACCAACATTGTCCCATGGAGGAGGTTGTCTCTATGCACGGCTCCTCCCAAGCATCATCCCAGTATTTCTCATTGACTGGGAATGGGGAACTGTGGCCAATGAGAACTAAAGGGGCAGTGCCAGAAGAGGGGCAGAGCGTAGAGCCACGTACTCCTCCATCTATCCCCAGAGGCCACAGGGGAGCATTGGCCCCTTCTGGGAGCAGCATAGCACTGGAGCGGGCAGGAAGCCAACTGAGGGCTGCCCATGGTTAAATGAACCCTGCAGAAGGCTGTACTCCAACCACCAATCCTTCCAGAACCAGCACTCCACCCACTCTACTGGGGCAGTAACACTATCAAAAAGGAAGGTTAATTTGGTTTGGCATGATTTATTTTTGACACATCCATGCTGGCTGTTCCTTATAACGCTGTTATCCTCCATGGCTGCATCTAGAGTGGCAAGTTTTTCAGCAAAATCAGCTGCTTTTGCGGAAAAACTTGCCAGCTGTCTACACTGGCCACTTGAATTTCCGCAAGAACATTGACGATCTCATGTAAGATTGTCAGTGTTCTTGCAGAAATACTATGCTGCTCCCATTTGGGCAAAAGCCCTCTTGCGCAAATGCTTTTGTGCAAGAGGGCCAGTGTAGACAACGCGGTATTGTTTTGCACAAAAAAGCCCTGATCGTGAAAATGGCAATCGGGGCTTTCTTGCGCAAAACCGCGTCTAGATTGGCACGGATGCTTTTCCGCAAAAAGTGTTTTTGCGAAAAAGCGTCTGTGCCAATCTAGATGCTCTTTTCCGCAAATGCTTTTAACGGAAAAACTTTTCCGTTTAAAGCATTTACAGAAAATCATGCCAGTCTAGACGTAGCCTATGTGTTTGAAAACTGATTGTTGAATAATTTGTTCCAGTATCTTTCCAGGTTTTGAAATTAGGCTGGCTGGTCTATAACTCCCCAAAACCTTTTTGTTCTTTTTTTAAAAGACAGGTGCTGTGTTTGCCGTTCTTCTGTCCTCTGGGACCTCACTTGTACTTCATGGTTTCTCAGAGACCATTGCTAACAATTGAGCTCGTTTCAGCTAGTTGCTTGAGTACACAACGATAAATTTAATCAAGCCTTGCTAACCTGACTATATCTAACTTAGCTAAAAAACGATGAGGAGTCTTGTGACTCCTTAAAGACCAATCTGGGCATATGCTCTTGTGGGCTGGAACTCACTTTGTCAGAAGCATTTAGGGCTGGAAACAAAGCCCAGGTATTCTCCTGTACTGCAAGCAGAAGACTGTGCTTTCCTTTGTCTGCTGTGCCTTAGACTGGGGTGGGCAATAAGTTTTGCAGGACCGCCACTTCACAAACTTTGGTCCATGGTCACGGGCTGACTCCGGGGGTGGGTTGTCAGGGGGAAGGAGCAGTTCCCTCTAGGTGCCGCATGCTCCTGTCTGGAGGGAGGACACTTTGCATGCTCCCCCACCACAGGCCAACCAGGGAGCTGGGGGCACAGCAGTGCACAAAATCTCTTGCCCCTCCCTCACATGCCCTGCCAGGGGCCTAACGGAAACCACCAGCCATTTTGAACAGCTGGTGGTTCCCCCTGCTGCTGTGCACCCTTGGAGGGAGAGGAGACTTTGCGTGCTTCCCCATCTATAAAAAGGGGAATAAGAACAACCCAGGAAACTACAGACCGGTCAGTTTAACGTCTGTCCCAGGGAAGATAACGGAGCAGGTAATTAAGGAAATCATATGCAAACACTTGGAAGGTAATAAAGTGATAGGGAATAGCCAGCATGGGTTTGTGAAGAACAAGTCATGCCAAACTAATCTGATAGCTTTCTTTGATAGGATAACGAGCCTTGTGGATAAGGGAGAAGCGGTGGATGTCATATACCTAGACTTTAGTAAGGCATTTGATACGGTCTCGCATGATATTCTTATTGATAAACTAGGCAAATATAACTTAGATAGGGCCACGATAAGGTGGGTGCATAATTGGCTGGATAACCGTAGTCAGAGAGTTGTTGTTAACGGTTCCAAATCCTGCTAGAAAGGGATAACAAGTGGAGTTCCTCAAGGGTCTGTTTTGGGACCCGTACTGTTCAATATCTTCATCAATGATGTAGATATTGGGATAGAGAGTACACTTATTAAGTTTGCAGATGATACCAAACTGGGTGAGGTTGCAACTTCTTTGGAGGATAGGGACATAATTCAAAATGACCTTAGCAAGTTAGAGAAATGGTCAGAGGTAAACAGGATGAAGTTTAATAAAGAGAAATGCAAAGTGCTCCACTTAGGAAGGAACAATCAGTTCCATACATACAAGATGGGAAGCAACTGTCTAGGAAGGAGCATGGCAGAAAGGGATCTAGGGGTCATAGTGGACCACAAGTTGAATATGAGTCAACAGTGTGATGCTGTTGCAAAAAAAGCAAATATGATTCTAGGTTGTATCAACAGGTGTGTTGTGAGCAAAACTCGTGAAGTCATTCTGCCGCTCTACTCTGCACTAGTTAGGCCTCAGCTGGAGTACTGTGTCCAGTTCTGGGCGCCACATTTCAAGAAAGATGTGGAGAAATTAGAAAGGGTACAGAGAAGAGCGACAAGAATGATTAAAGGTCTAGAGAACATGACCTATGAAGCCAGGCTTCATGAACTGGGCTTGTTTAGTTTGGAAAAAAGAAGATTAAGGGGGGACATGACAGCGGTTTTCAAATATCTAAAAGGGTTTCACAAGGAGGAAGGAGAAAATTTGTTCCTCTTGATTTCTGAGGACAGGACAAGGAGTAATGGGCTTAAAGTGCAGCAGGGGAGGTTTAGATTGGACATTAGGAAAAAATTCCTAACTGTCAGGGTGGTCAAATATTGGAATAAATTGCCAAGGGAGGTGGTGGAATCTCCCTCTCTGGAGATATTTAAGAACAGGTTAGATAGACATCTGTCAGGGATGGTGTAGACGGAGCTTGGTCCTGCCTTGAGGGCGGAGGCTGGACTCGATGACCTCTCGAGGTCCCTTCCAGTCCTATGATTCTACGATTCTATGATCCCCAAGCCAATTGAGATCTGGGTGTGAGAGAGTGCACAAAGTCATATTCTGTTCAAAATGGCTGGTGGCTCCCACTAGGCATTGCGCACCCCTGGCGGTGGGAAGGAGCCACCAGCCACTCTGAACAGCAAAAGACTTTGTGCACTCCCCCACCCCCAGGTCCCAATTGGGGGCAATAGAGCAGCAGTGTGAGCCATGGCCTGGATCAAAAGGTTTGGCAGGCCAGAGCCAGACCACAGGCCCACCCATGCCTTAGACCAGTGGTCTCCAACCTTTTTACACCCAAGATCACTTTTTAAATCTCAGAACAGGTGAAGATCTACCGCCCCGCCCCTTCCTTGAAGCCCCTCCCCTCCTTGAAGCCCCACCCCTTCCTTGAAGCCCCACCCTCTTTATTCTCCTCCTGTCCATCACTTGCTATCCCCAGTCCTTACTTACACCCTCTGATAAACAGTTTATTTTTAAATTATGAGATATGTACAATTAAAATCACATACAGGCAGTCCCCGGGTTACATACAAGATAGGGACTATAGGTTTGTTCGTAAGTTGAATCTGTATGTAAGTCGGAACTGGCGTCCAGATTCAGCCACTGCTGAAACTGATCAGTTTCAACAGCGGCTGAATCTGGATGCCAGTTCTGACTTACATACAGATTCAACTTAAGAACCCCAGGCGTCCCCAAGTCAGCTGCTGCTGAAACTGATCAGCGGCTGATTCCAGGAAGCCGGGGGCAGAGCAACTCTGCCTCGGGCTTACTGTAGTCAGCCGCTGGTCAGTTTCAGCAGCGGCTGACTTGGGGACGCCTGGGGCAGAGCAGCTGGGGTGCTGCTGGGTTGCTCCAGTAGAGCCACTCCTCGGTGCTACTGGAGCAACCCAGCAGCACCCAAGCTGCTCTGCCCCAGGCGTCCTGATTAAGCCGCTGCTGAAACTGACCAGCAGCGGCTGAATCAGGATGCCTGGGGCAGAGCAGCTGGGGTGCTGTCAGGTTGGTCCAGTAGCCCCGAGGAGCGGCGCTGCGGGACCAACCCAGCAGCGCCCCAGCTGCTCTACCCCAGGCATCGTGGGCAGAAAAGCCTGGTCTGCTGGGGGGGAGGGGTCACTGGCTGCGTCTCCCCTCCCTCCCCTTCAGCAAACCAGGGAGACACGGAGCAAAGCCGCAGAGGACGCCCGCAGCGGGACAGCCCAGGCGCGCCGCGGCTGTCCCGCTGCGGGCGTCCTCCGAGGCTTTGCTCCCCGTCTCCCTGGTCTGACCAGCAGACCAGGGAGACGGGGAGCAGCTTTTCTCGCCCCGGAGAACGCGGGCGGCGGGACCGCGGCTCATCTGGGCGTCCCGCCGCTCCCGTCCTCCGGGGCGAGAAAAGCCCCGTTTGTAACTGCAGATCTGACATAAGTCGGATCCGCGTAACTTGGGGACTGCCTGTACAATTAAAATCACGTGTTTATAGTTATGAAATAAATGGTCTGTTTTTTATTCATGCTATTTAAATCTAAAATGAAGCATTTATAATTATACATTTTGTGGGGACGGAGTACTGTGGCTGGGGGCAGGGGAGAGGGAACAGGGTGCTGGGAGGGCAGAGGACAGGATTCTGCAGCAGGGGACAGAATGCCAGTGGGGACAGAGTTCGGGGAGTGGGGACGGGAGTACGGACAGAGTTTGGGGAGTGGGGACAGGAGTACGGACAGAGTTCGGGGAGTGGGGACGGGAGTACGGACAGAGTTTGGGGAGTGGGGACGGGAGTACGGACAGAGTTCGGGGAGTGGGGACGCGAATGGGGACAGAATTCAAGGAGTGGGGACGGGAGTGGGGACAGCATTCTGTAGTTGAGGACAGGGGAGTGGGGACAGGGGAGTGGGATGCCAGTGGAGGCAGAGAGTCCCCTGCATCTCCCTCCTCCCAGCATTCCCCCCCCCCCGAAACCAATGCATGCCTTCCCAGGGGGCCGACCCCCCCGCGCAGGGAAGCCCCGCACGCGCTCACCTGCCCCGGGGCCGACCCCCCTCCCGTGCAGGAAAGCCTCGCGCGCGCCTGCCCAGAGGGCCAACCCCCCCCCATCCGCGCAGGGAAGCCCCACATGCGCGCCTGCCCCGGGGCCAAACCTCCCCCCCGTGCAGGAAAGCCTCGCGCGTGCGCGCCTGCCCAGGAGACCGGCCCCCCCACCCACGGACGGAAAGCCACGCGCGCGCGCGCCTGCCCTGGAACCAAACCCCCCACGCAGGGAAACCCCGTGCATGCCTGCCCCAGGGCCAACTCCCCCCTCCATGCAGGGAAGCCCCGCGCGCGCTCACCTGCCCCAGGGCCAACCCCCCGCCGCCCTCCCATGCAAGAAAGCATCGCGCGCGCGCCTGTCCAGGGAGCCAACCCCCCTCCCCGCGCCGGGAAGTCCCGCGGGTGCTTGTCCCAGCGCCAACCCCCTCCCCGCGCCGGGAAGCCCTGGGGCCAAACCCCAGTGCGCCGGAAGCTGACACTACCTCCGTCTTCTCTGGAGGTAAGTAGTGGTGCTTCTGAGGGGTGTGAGGGAAATGGGGGCAGGGCTTACAGGACGCCTCGCGAGCGACTGGTCGAGGCCTCGAGATCGACCAGTAGCTCGCGAGCGACCGGTTGGTGACCACGGCCTTAGACCATACTATGCAATGAGGAACCACTTTAGGAATTCCCTATTTGCAAGTTGCATTCTCTGAGGTCTCTGGAATTTTGGAGTTTCAGGTTTCATTACAAAAAAATCACATTGTGGTAGACAGAGCCATAAAAGAATTGAATTTGTCTAGAATAATCAAATGTATGTGACTACGGACAATATCATTACCAATGGTGATGTATCAACCAAAAGAGGCAAAGAAATGTTTCTGTATGGGCAGGGTTACTCAGAGCTCCTTGTGAGATCTGGCACCCAGAGTCCATCACAGGTTTTCAGGACTGTTCCTTGCTGTCACTAGGGTTGCCAGATGGTTGAACCAAAAATACAGAACACTCTTCCCTCTCCCCCAACAAGAACAAACACCAGGGAAAAAATTCTGTTGAGGAAAAAAAGGGGGGGGGGAGAGCAAGGTTGTTGAGCAAAAATAATAATAAAAAAGAACTCCAAGACTTATTAAGCAATAAATAAATAAATAATAAAACAGCACAGCCCCTTTCAGAGTGAGTGCAGAGTTACAATAGGGATAGGAGCAGGGAAGCAGCTGAGCACTAAGACCCAGGGAAGGCATTGCTTCCCCTTGGTCTTTAGGCTTTTTGCTGGCTGCCATTTTGTGTTCTAGTTCAAGCCGGAACTTAGCTTCCCTACAGAACCAGGTAAGCATTGGGTCCGGGGGCGGGGGATGTCAGGGCCCAAAGAGGCTGGGGGCTGGGCCCGGACCTGGGCCCAGGCACGGGTGCTAGGGTTGCCAGGTGTCCGGTATTTTCGTCTTCTGACCAGGAAAATAATCAGAAAATACCGGACATTTTTTGTGTCTGGTATTGTCTGGATTTTTTTACCGGACAGGAGGAAAAAATACTGGACTGTCCGGGTCAATACCAGACATGGCAACCCTAGCTTGTTATCTGAACCCATTCTGCAGCCTGTTTCAACTACCACATCAATCTATGCTGATTTCATTTAGCATGACAACCCTCCACCTGAACAGCTTTCATAAAGGTAAAACATCACAGCAGAAATTGTCACTAACCTTGGCTGGGCACCTACCCAAATACAGGACTAGTGCATCCATGTGAACATGCCAAAACAGTTGTACTTCCCTAAACCAGTGTAACCCCAAGGAGATTGCTTGGATTCCCAGGGCCTTGTCTGCTGGCAGCTCAGGGAGAGGCTCTGAGTTTGCCTTGGCTTCCCCTCCCTACCAGGGCCAGAGTCTGCCCGGCAACCCATGGGGAGTGAGATGCCCCTCCCAGGGGGAAGGAGAGACCATGGTTGAGGGGAATCTGGAGCCAGCCAGGGCAAGGGGAGGACTAGCTGTGTGGGAGCTAGTAAGCCCCAGGCCTGCATGCAGGGTTCCCCCTGAGAACTGGCCTCTAGGGACCTGAAGGCAGGATCCCTCAGCTGGGTTTATGTCTCCACTGTTGATTCCCAGTTGTGGAGTTTGCTGGGAGGCTTCCCCAGCCAGGCTGAGTAGGCTCCGGCTCCGGCTCCCTGGGTGAGAGAGTCACTGCATGGTCAGCTCAGCTCTAGCAGCAAGTTCAGGGCTGCTGCCTGCTGTGTGGGTCTGGAGGCTGGGCTGGGAGGCTGTAGTTTTGAATTTTGGTGCATCTTGAGCCCTGCATCTTGAGCCCTGCACCCCTTCGTGGTGAGGGGAAATTCTGGGACCGAAGTAGCCTGGTTCCTGCTTGAAGAGGACCCCTGTGAGAAGAGAGCAGCCCTTTGCAGAGACTGAGTCATCTCTCAACCTGAGGTCATTCATAGAGTGTGTGAGTGCACCAATTTTTAGTTAGTAAGTCAGGGAATTTGTTTGGGGATTTTATTACCTGCAGCATATTAAACTGTGGAGGGATTTGCTGCCTTCTCCCATTTGTGAGTCCTTTGGGCTGTACTGGACCTAGTCAGCTCCACTGCTAAACCACTGCAGAGAAGGATTTTGTGGTCAACAGTCATCAAGGGCCCCAACAAAGTCCGCGTACCAACGGGACACTAACCTCACAGTTGCTGGGCACCGGTGACCCTAAAAATAGTGTTTTACCCTGTTCTGTTATAATTGTCTCCTGTTTAATATAATTGTGTTTATTATAGTGTATGTGTTTGTGCTATTTTCTGGGAGTCTCCAACTATCTGGCAAATACGTGGGGATTATCCTGGTCTAGAATTTTCCTCCCAAGATGCCCTGGTGACCCTGCTAGGAAGGAGTGAGGGGGGAGGAGGCACCGCCAAGTACATCAATCAGAAAGAATAAAATTGAGTGGGTGGCGGGATCCAGAAGAACCCAGACCTATCCATTCAAACCTGAAAGGAGATTGGCTTTAAAAGAAGGTAACCAGGTGGAGAGGGGGCGCTACACCAGGACTCTCTGGTCCAGGAAAATCTGTGGTCCTGCTGGACCATGGGTGTTCCTGGATTACAGAGCCAAGGGACAGGCAGGTCTGGTGACAGGGCAGGAGTGCGGGGAGCTAAGGGGTGACTCAGCTGGGAGCTTGGGAGGGGGGAGGCACCGTGGCAGGAAGTTCTGGTCCCAGCAGCCAGGAAGCTCCAGCCTCAGCTCCAGCCAGGGAGCTTCGGCCTTAGCCACAGCGCTCCAGCCCTAGCCCCAACTGCAGAGCTCAGGCTATGGTGTTCTGGGTGCAGCCAGGGAGCTCTGGCTCCAGCAGCAGCACGGCCAGCCACAGCTAGAGAACTTCAGCCCAAGGAACCCTGGCTGGGCAGACTGCAGGGGGCTGGGGATGGAGCCTAGCAGCAGCAGGGCTGGGTTGAAGGCCTAGCCTGGGGTCAGTGGGACAGCATAGTTAGGTTCCAAGGGTGCTGGACCAGGGAGGTCCAACTTGTATATGGCTGCGTCAGGATGTTGTTGTCACAGAGCTATCCCATATTTTTTATGGAAATATGCTTCTGAATATGGACAACTGGAAATGCTATATGCAAAATATTCCATATAAAATATCATTTGAAAAGATGTAATCTACTGAATATGATTTTCCCAATTTTATGCATGTACCATTTCTGTATCTGAAATTAAGAATATTGACCGTAGATTCATCATCAATGTGCTCATGTTGAGAAAAGAATATTACCAGCCCATCAGTAATGAAAATGAAGAAGCCAGACACAGACCTAAGGGCTCATTAGCAAGGGACAACTGAGTGGCAAAAAACTGTCTACACTGCTAGTGACTCAGGGACTCTGGGATGCTACAAACACATGTGACCATGTCACCTGATGCTAGAATCCATCTTGAATGTTGTTCTTTTCCACAATGAGGGAAAATGACATAAAGGTTTAAGGTGAAGGAAGTAAAACAATTATCTTTAGCTGGCTTTACAGACTGCCTCCCCACCCCAATGGAATACTTGAAAATACCTGGAAACAAAAGGACTGTAGTGATGGGTGGTGAAGAACTGCTGGACCCAGGTCACACAGGACATCTCTGCTCAGACAGGGTCTTTTCCTGAAGTAAGGTAGCTCCCAGAATCCCTGGGAGTCTGCCAGCTCCCAGGATCCTTCCAGGACCCAGAGAAGACAGGCGCCTTCCTGGTCCAGGGTAGAGATCATGGACCTTATTCAAGTTTAGGGGGGATGCCCCCCACGTCTATGATCTCCACACTAGATGGATGAACATGGCCGTCTATGGCAGGATAGCTGCCAGCCTGGCCACCAAAGGCCACATGCGAACCCAGGAGCAGGTTTGCATGAAAATCAAGTTGGTCTGGCGAGACCCCCAGCCCTGAGCTTCCCCTCCCCCTTCTTTCCCTTGCTTCCCCCTTCCAACTCCCTCCTCCCAGGTTTCTCCCTCCTCTCTCCCACCCTCTATTCTCCCCTCTCCTGCCTCCTTTCCACAGTCTCACCAGAGTTTCATCCCCTCCCCCCGTTTTGTTAAATAAATAGAGTTTGTATTCATGAAAATACGTGTATTTTATTTTACATTAGGAAGGGGGGGTTAGGGAGGGGTAAGTGTAAGGACGTGAGGGAGGAATGAGGCACACGCTCCCAATGGGGCAGACCAGGGAGGATCTTAGTGCTCTTCAGGGTGGAAGCTCTCCCACAGGGCCTCCTAGATACTGACAGCCCCCCGATGGACCTCCCAGATGGCAGCCTGCAGAAAGTGCAGCCAGGCTCATAGCAACGCCTCCAAGAAAAGCACCAGAGAACCCACGGTCCGCTCTGGCTCCATGTTGCAGAGTGCTGTGGTGTCCTGAGTGAGGGCAACCAGAGCATACAGAAACAAAATGCTCGAGGTAGACAAGCAAGCAGGGAAACCTGAGAACTGGCTGTCTGGAGGGATCCCTTTAAGCACAGACCTCAGATAGCCTGAGGCAGCAGCCCCACACAGTAAGTCCTGACCTAGTGCTCTGCCGGAACTGGTTCCAGCCAGCCTTAAATGCCATTCAGAGTCCACTCAGTGTGGACACGCAATTTCAAAATAGCAAAACACTTTTTCAAAATGCATTTTGTGTGTAGACACACTATTTTGAAATAAGATATTTCGAAACAGCACTGTAGTGTAGACATACCCTGTAAGAAAGAGGGTAAACAATATGAGCTTCCTCTGTATAAAACTTTATCTGGGGTTTCTGGTCTCATCGGGATTGTGAACTTGGAGGCTGTATCAAGTTCCTTTAACTATGCCTTCCCAGGGCTGAGCTGATATCAGCATCTGTATTACTCTCCTGTAGGCTGTGACTCCACCTCTGTACCAGTGCTGGAGGGTCTGGCTCAGCGGTGGAGAGCCCCAAAGGGCAGGTAGGTGGACTCAGTGGTATTTTCAGCACATCAAGTGAGAGTAACAAGGGGATCTCTGTGACCAAACTTCCTCTGTCATATCTTCTCTTATTAAATCCTGAGAAGAAAATCAAGAGATGAGAGTGGAAAGAACTGCAGTTTGAGTGTAAGTCCCCCGAACGGCAGGGCCATAGCAATGAGCAATTATTAGATCAGAACCAGACAATTCCATCCTTCTTTAATCAAAAAGTTAGTAATTACAGTTAGCTAATGCTAAGCTAACACTGGCTGACCCCTCTTTAATTTCCCAAGGTTTAATCCCTTCAGATGTGGACTTTGAGAAGATGTGACTGTTAATAGCAAAAGCAGTACAACTTTCACAGAGTTTCAATTACCCTTGCTCACCTTCCTTTCTTTCCATTCTCATTCAGAATCTTTTGCTCTTTTTTCTTCATTTTCAGATTTTCTCTGTGTTTTAATCCCTTACAAAACTATTAACTGTTATTGTTCTTATGCTCAGCCACAAGCTCCCTCTGCCCATTCAGGTAGGATGCCCTCCTGGCTCTCCAAGATATTTAGATGTTTTCTGCACCAGACACATGCTCCATGCTCATCCCTCCATAGCCAGCAATTGAGTTAGCTGCACTGTGGTGTAACCCCTCGAATAAATAGGTAAAGGTTCTATTTACACTGCTGGAGTTCACCAATGCTTACAACTAGAGTAAACTCAGCCAGTGCATGTAGTGACTGTAATATGTTTAATTGCAGCATATTATTCAGACACAAGATGGCTCTGTGTCATGTGTGTCCTTCCTACAGAACAAGGCTGGAACTTGAACTATGTCAAAGCCTGTTTACCTTTGTACATGTTAGTTTTCTATAAGAGATACCTTCTGTTTAAGGTTGTCCATCATTTCACGTACCATGACAGTGGCTTTACCTGCCTACACTAGGATTAAGATTGCACAGGTATATCTATGTTGACAGCTATAAACAGGGCAAATCTCCAGTCTAGATAAGAGAGAGAAGCTGTGTAAAAGCTATTGGGCATGAATATAAGGGGAGCAGGGCTTGCAGGTGTGCTTAACCTCTGAAAATCAGGTCATTAACTAGTACCTTGCTTAACGTGCTCATTTTTATTTCCTAAGCACCTTTCTTCCCACCTGCTTAGGCTATACATAGCTATCAATTCCAATGTAACTCGCCGAAAGTAGAGTTTTGTAAAAGCTACTGTGGATGCTCCCAAATGTTTTGTTCCTGGATAGAAGCATTTCTGATTTACCCTAGGCTGCGAGAGACATCAACATCATTTATTAATATTTTTTAAAATAATTGTGTGTGAATTATGGACATGTGCTCTGAATTTTGTGTATTTATAAATATTAATCCAAAAATCTGGAACTAAAACAGCCTCAGTCCCAAAGATGGCCAGAAATTTAGAAATTAGACCTACTATTGCCATGTTGTGTATCAACACTAGAGTATTTACCTTGAGGTAATTGATTGCCAATTAACATGTTTTAGGAGGCATCAAGGCTGTTCTCTCCACTCTGGCAGTTTGAGTGCAGAAGGTGGGGGCCTACAAGAGACTTTAAAAATACCTTGCCACTAAAGGCTTGTTTTAAAATTTCTCAAGGTCACAGATCCCCTGGCCTCGGATTGGTATTACTGCCACAACCTAAATGCAAAAACTACTCTGGGAATCCAAAAAGGTGCATTTGAGAATTACTTCCTGTGAGATACCCTCAAGATCATTAACCCACCCTCTGGAGAGAGCTTGAAAACTGTAATTTCTTCTACTAGTAATGCTTGCAAGCATGTGCACATAGAGCCTCCTGCCTTCTAGGACACAGCAATTAGATCATGGTCTTAAAAGCATGATTTTTATTAACAAAACAAAGAAAACACCCTGGATACGTCTACATTGGCATGATTTTCCGGAAATGCTTTTAACGGAAAAGTTTTTCGTTAAAAGCATTTTCAGAAAAGTGCATCTAGATTGGCAGGATGCTTTTCCGCAAAAGCACTTTTTGCGGAAAAGCGTCCGTGGCCAAACTAGACGCACTTTTCCGCAAAAAAAGCCCTGATCGCCATTTTCACGATCGGGGCGTTTTTGCAGAAAAGAAATCTCTGCTATCTACACTGGCCCTTTTGTGCAAAAGTCTTTCGGAAAAAGACTTTTGCCCAAATGGGAGCAGCACAGTATTTCCGCAAAAGCACTGACAACCTTACATGAGATCGTCAGTGCTTTTGCGGAAATTCAAGCGGCCAGTGTAGACAGCTGGCAAGTTTTTCCGCAAAAGCAGATGATTTTGCGGAAAAACTTGCCAATCTAGACACAGCCCTCGGTGAAGCATTGCTTGGTTGCTAGATGTTACAGAGATACCAAAAAAAGAAAAAAAGATTCAAACACAGAGAATTGCTTCTCTAGGATTCAGTTTGGAAAGTTACAAGATATGGCCTGTGGTCTGGCTCTGGCCTGCCAAGCCATTTGATCCAGGCCATGGCTCGCACTGCTGCTCCACTGCCCCAATCGGGACTTGGGAGCAGGGGAGTGCACAAAGTCTTTCGCTGTTCAGAGTGGCTGGTGGCTCCCTCCATGTGTGGATCCTTGGCTTAATTCATGTCTCTCAGGCTCTCCTCTGGTCACACAATAACAGGAACAGGAAGTTCACTGATTCCAATTCAAAAGCCTACGTTCTCTTATCATTAAATCTCTTGGCTTCCTGCCAACACATTTCCTGCTTCCCTAGCATTCCTGGGGACTCTCTAGGATCCATTGTCTATGGTTTTAATCCTTATAGGCAAGATAATTAGGGTTACATCTCAAGATCTAACCAATGAGAAAATGCTTTAGTTGACTGAATGGCTGGAATGTCCAGAAAAGAATATTATCCTTCCATTAATCACAGGAGGGCATTGTCACTTCAAAACTTCTGAAGGTCAAGTTTCTTGCACACCTTAGGGGGTCTTTGTGCTCCTTCATTCCATCCTGCAAGTTCCCTATGTGCTGCTCCCACTTCAGAGAGTCCTTGCAATTCTTCCCAATCACTCCGTGGTAGGAGTTCTGTAGGAACCTCAAGTTGGAGTCCTCCATTCCTCCGACCATACCAGGGCCTATCTTCTTTCCCTACCATAACTCAGATTATCTTTCTTCCCCTCAGGTGGGATGGTTAGTGCCCTCTCTTTCCTCTCTGGAGCAAGTTTTTTGGATGCTCGAAAAGAGGAGTAAAGGAACTCTTTTCTTCTCTCTGGTTGTCCGTGCTGGCCATGGTCTGTGGTGTCGAACACAAGGATGGATGAAGGGAATCCTCTTTGGAAGGCATTTGAGACTAGAGGTCTCAGGCAGAGAACAGGTGACTGGCCAAGAAATCAGTGGATAAACTGTGTCTAGGAGGCCAGAGTGGATATGGAATGATTGTTGGACAGGCCAGGCTGGAAAAGATTGTTCGGTGACCCAAATCCAAGAAGCTGGAAAAAATTGAAGACAGTCAAACAAATGCTGTTGAGTACAAGGACTCACAAAGGCAAAAAGCAATATAGACACTTCACAAATATTTGTTCCAGAACACACAGATTTGTAATTTACCTTTGGGATCATTTGCATTTTAAAAGTTTTACCAGAATAACTATGCCAGTTAGCAGTGAGATTTCTTTTGTCACATAGCTATGGCAGTAAAACCCTTACCTAGAATATATGCAGTTATCCAAACACAGCTTTTCATCTGAATTAAACAAACCTCTCATTCTTCTGTTTCCTGTGTTCAGCTTTCTGTGCTTGAGGGTTTTGTTCTATTCTTTGTAGAGCTTCCCAGATGCCTGGTTTCATCTGTGAAAATGCTCAGCATTTGTGAAAAGCAAGGAAATGAGTAAACCACCAATCGTTCTTTGAAGGTGCTTCGAGTTAGAGATCTTAACTGCTTCATAACTGACAGTTTCTTTTGTATTGTAAGTACCCAAGTAAATTACCGCAGGCAGTCTGCATTTCCACTAATCTTTCTCAGAATTGCTTTGACAGAAATGAACGGTGGATTGTAAAGAAAGCTCTGTGTTTTACTGTACATGAAACATGGGATAGAAATGTGCCTTCAGTTACCAGTGAAATTATTCCATGCTTGACCTTAAAATTAAACTGGAGCCTGACTTTTAAAAATATTATACCCTAAGCTTGCATCTTGTTCTATCATTTCTATTTTTTGGAAGCTGCAACGGCAGCAATTTCTTAATGTGTGGAGAACCAACTTTATTGGCAATGTGTCCAGTCTTGATTATATGAACAGTTCTTCTTTTTCATTTATTTCTGCTGCATGTGAATTAGATTCAGGCTTGAGCTGCTTTTACTGAGTGCCTCAGGAGAAGTGGTCTTCCCCCAGTTCCCATTCAGTTCTTTGTGTGGTTAGCATGGGTGGCAAGTGAAGTCGCTCAAATTCAACCCCTACTCTGCCCAGGCTCCGCCCCCTCCTCACTAACCCAAAACCCTCCCCACTGACTCCCTCTTCTCTCTGCTCATCCATTCCAGCTAAATCCCTGAATCCAAATGTAGCAAATGATATTTGAAAAAATATACCTCTAAAATGTCTTTCTAAAGAAAATGGAGCATGTTTTCCATAGCATGCCAGATTATAAAGACTGGTCATGCAGAAGGTACTTAATTAAAAGTAGGGATGATAAGTAACAGTTAATTAGCTAACCGAGTAGTTGATGGAATTTCCATTGACTACTTGATTAGTCAATAAGGAGGGGTACTTGCTACCAGAGCTGCAGCTCTGCATTAAGAGCTGCTGGGCTCTTATTACATTTAGGCTGTGTCTAGACTACATGCCTCTATTGTCAGAGGCATGTAGATTAGACACATAGGCAAAGGCAAATGAAGCCGCGATTTAAATGATCACGGCTTCATTTACATTTACATGGCTGCCGCGCTGAGCCGACAAACAGCTGATCAGCTGTTTGTCCGCTCAGCGCGCTAGTCTGGACGCTCCCCTGCCGACATCAAAGCCCTTTGTCGGCAGCCCCGTTATTCCTCGTGGGATGAGGTTTACCGGGGCTGCCGACAAAGGGCTTTGATGTCGACAGGGGAGCGTCCAGACTAGCGCATTGAGCGGACAAACGTCTGATCAGCTGTTTGTTGGCTCAGTGTGGCAGCCATGTAAATTTAAATGAAGCCACGATAATTTAAATCGCGGCTTCATTTGCCTTTGCCAAAACAACAAATCTACATGGCTCCGTCGACGGAGCCATGTAGTTTAGACGTACCTTTAATGTGCAGAGCTGCAGTGGGGTTAGCTCCGAGGACCCGGGACTGAGCAGAGCTGGCTCACATGGCTCTGGAACCGCTGCAGCTCTGCACTTTAAATGTAGTAAAAGCCTGGCTCTTACTACATTTAAAGTGCAGAGCCGCAATGGGGTTAGCTCCTGGGGGCAGACCAAGCTGGGACTGAGCAGTCCTTCCCCGGCGCTCCCACCCCACACTGTGGAGGCACTGCCTCCTGCTTTCCTCTCCCTGACTTGCTGGTTCTGGTACAGGGGCAGCGGTGAGGGAGGGGAGGGGAGTAGTTGTGTAGTCACTCGACTATCCGATAAGGATAGGCTTAGCAGGTAGGTGACTACTTGACTAGTTGTTTACATTCCTAAATAAAAACACTAAATTTGGGAATAAAAAATGTCAGTCAAAGGTTTTTTTACATTTGTCAGAGATTTATTTGCAAAAACTTTGTAGTAAGGGCAAGTCAGTTGTCCTGTTGAATACAACATTAACTATTACAGAATACATGATGCAGCCTTCCATGTTTTACATTTTCTTCATCAGTATTATTAAGCTGATTTATATTTTAAAGGTAGTCTTAAGCCTACATAAAGTAATTATTCCAGATTACTGCATATTTAAGCTCTCTGAAACAAAGACATTATTTTAAACTAACAGTTTTACCCAGCATTGCCCAGGTCCTTCAGGGCAGAGGCTGGCGGTGAGGGAAATGCAGGACGCAGGGCAGGGCTTCGGAGATATGGTGGGTGGAGTGCAGGAGGCTGGAGAGTGCGAGAGTGAAGGTTCAGGGTGAAGGGGACCTTGGGGCAGGTGTTCCATCAGGCCTGGGCCTTTTCTCTTCCCCCAGACCTCGCTGTTGCCAGGGATGCTTTTTACTCCCGACCTGCTTCCCCCTCACCTCCAGCTGCCAGGGGCATTTTTTTCCTCCCAGCTTCCCAGCCAGTTCCCTCCAGCATTCTGGCCATGTGCTGGAAGGGGGGGGGGAACAGTTTGGGGCAGGGAAGCTACTTACGAGGTGTGTTGGAAGGCAAGGTGGCAGAACCCCAGCCCTTGGTGGTACGGCTGCCCCAAGTGGACACTGTGTAGGATAGTGCTCCCCTGTGGGCTGGCTGCCCCCAGTGGCTGCTGTCATCTCGTGCCCCTCCAAACAGCAGCCCCTCCCTTTGCATGTTAAGGAAAGGGCTTCCAGTTGTTGTGGTACAACCAACCTTGCTTTATGTTAGTAGAAGAGGAAACTGCATACCAAATTTGGTGACCCTACCGCTTACCATTTAGGAGGAGTTCTTGAACAAATGGACTCGCAGACAGACACAGAGACAGATACACTCTAAGGCTGTGTCTACACTGGCCACATAAAACGGAAAAGGGATGCAAAGGAGGTAAGTCAGAATAGGGAAATCCGCGGGGGATTTAAATATCCCCCGCGGATTTAAATAAACATGTCCGCAGCTTTGAAGTAGGAATAAGAGATCCTCCGGAAAAGGGCTTTATTCCGGAGGATCGGGCCAGTCTAGACGCTTTTTTCCGGCTTTTCTCCAAGCCGGAAAAAAAGCGGCGGACATGTTTATTTAAATCCGCGGGGGATATTTAAATCCCCCGCGGATTTCCCTATTCTGACTTACCTCCTTTGTATCCCTTTTCCGTTTTATGTGGCCAGTGTAGACACAGCCTAAGGGTGTGTCTAAACTACATGGCTCCATCGATGGAACCATGTAGATTAGGCTGATTGGCAAAGGGAAATGAAGCCGCGATTTAAATAATCACGGCTTCATTTACATTTAAATGGCTGCCATGCTGAGCTGACAAACAGCTGATCAGCTGTTTGTTGGCTCAGCGCGCTAGTCTGGACCTCCCGCGCCGACATGAAAGCCCTTTATTGACCTCCCCATTATGCCTCGTAGGATGAGGCAACGGAGCCATGTAGTTTAGACATACCCTCAGATATAGACATAGATATAGATATAGATATCAGACAGAGCGGGTTAGTATGTTCATAACAAAGTTCATTGCTTTTAGAACAAGGGAACACTAATTTATTTTGTGTGATTTTCATGGCAAGACATGTTTATTAAATTTCACTTTATATTTATGTTAAATATGTTTCCAAAGATTTTAGGTATATAAAGGATTTTATTTCTTAGTAAGGTATTGATTTTGGTAGAGGGTTCTCTTAAAACTATTTAATCAAATAGTCAGAAGTAAAAGAAAAACTCATTTGTCCAGCTATCAGGAAGAAAAGCAATGTTGTCCCCCAGGGCTCTCTTCAACAGGGGGTGAATGAAGAGTAGGGATGGATAGCAAGGATCAGAAGACTTTGGAAGTAAGTTTTTTTTACTGTAGTAATTTAAATTAAAATGTGTATTTTAGATGAGTGGTCTTTTGAAGAATTTATTTCAAAAGCTATATGACTGAAGAGCCAAGCATTTAAAGCTAAAGCTGAATACTCAGACTGTGCATCTAAATATCTAGTATGGATTTTTAGAGATGTGATTTTATAACCTTCAGCCATAAACTAATGAAATATTTAAAGCAAATCTTAAAATAAGGTCCTGTAGACATATTAATACAAAGCTGTGTTTATCAGTAAATTCAGGGTCAGCACATGTCTGTTAAATGGTTTCATTACCACTTAACGGCTCTTTCACAGGTTCAACGTTAAGCTCGGTCTGGCAAGCTGGAAGGCTTTTCACTTTTTAGTTAAGAGATCCACTTCCGGTGAAGAGTCATCAGTCTGCAATCTGCGACAGCCTGCAGTGGGAACCTTCAGGAACCATCAGAATAGGGACAAGACGACACAAGCGGTTGAGCACTAAGACTCCCCTTGCATCTTATATCCGCCAGCCATGGTGGTGAGGAGACCCTGCCCCATACAGGAGGTATTGAGCAATTCACAGCATCATCACCATCAAATATAGAACCAGGATCTAGCTTCTGTGCTGGATTCTGCTTCTCTATACTGTAGGGCTGGACAATGCAATCGGATTCACACCACTCTTTAAACAGATATAAGCTTGTTCTGCCCCCTCACTCAGGGCCATCTCCCCTCACTATAGATACACTCTCATTGTGTTTCTGTTTGCTAGTTGGGAGAAATGCTCAGTAGTACAAAATACAAGCATTCAAAAAATCATCAGTTAGGCCCCAAAATCATGAGATGGGTTTAAAACCCATGCTATTTTTTAAATTACACATTTTGTGTTCATTTTGTGTGCCTCCTAGTTTCTGAGTTTTTAGGGTACACAAGTCACATTTTTAAGCTTTCTCTGAAAACATAAGAGCTAGACATTTATTTACAAGAGACTTTCAGCTTTTTTAGCATGACTCCAGGAGCTAAAGCATTACACAGAACACCAAATATTGTTAGACTAGCAATAAAATCGCACATGTTGGTAGTGCTGGTTAGTAGAACTCTCCCTTGGAACTGTACATTGTATAAAGATAAACAAGTTATGGAGAAGGCTTTTTGGTCCTTCTTCCTTTGCACACACAATCACAATTTGTTCTTTTAATGTTCATCCAGTAAATACCCCTCTCAGCATCTACAAGTCCCCAGAAGTCCTATGGGCCTCCATGGCTACAATTCTGAACAGAAGAGGTGATGGGGTATCCAAGGTCTTGTCCAGGCTATGAAAAAAGGTGCTTTTTTCAATGGATTGAACTCAGTTGAGCTAATTCAATTCCAAAGAAAACCTCACTTAACCCATGTAGAAATCTTTAGCTTGATTTTCACATGTCAAATTATAGACTGAGCAGGACTTTAAGGGGATATTGTCATCAATAAGGGTACATCTACACAGCAGCATTATTTAGAAATAACTAATATTTTTCTGAAATAACATAATACGTGTCAGCACTAAAAACAGTTATTTGGACATAATGTTGAGCTGGAGAACTTCTTACTCTGACTCCTGTAACCCTCATTGTATGAGGAGTAAGGGAAGTTGGAGGAAGAGTGCTCTTTCTCAGACTTCCTGCTGTGTAGACAGTGCCAAAAGCCGAAATAAGCTATTTTGATTTAAGCTATGCAATTGACATCGCTCAAGTTGTGTAACTTAATTCACCTTTAGCCCGGCTGTGTAGACGCACTCTAAAAGATGAATATGTTTTTACATGGAGGAAACTGACTTGAGTTTGCAATCTTGATATGAAATCCTAGCAGAGATAATGCACAGGTGTGGTTTGGTTTCGTTTTAACCTCAGGTTCAATACTTTACCTTCTCCACCTGGGGTTATCCTCAACTAGCTACACGAAGATAAAAATGACCTTCACTAGGATTTTACTTTGATAGAGCTATCTTGATGGGAATGCATAGCCTAAAACATGGCTTGCCAAAATTGAGCTGTGACTACAGTGACATTAACTTTAAATTGTCTTAACTAGCTCAAGTGAGCTAACTTAGTAGAGGATAAAAAAAAATCCAGCAACTTGTTGTGTCCTAGTCTAGACAAGGCTTGTTTATTTTAAGGTGAATCCTTATGAAAAGTCAAGTTACTTGGAAACATTTTTAATAAACTGTCTTCTCTGCTGAACAAGCACAGGCTAGTGTCTATAATTTTCCAGAGCTTCTGCAGCTTAGAATTTCTGGACTGAATATTTAAGATGACATTTAATTCACTCTTATTCCTAAATAATTTGTCATTTGGAAGCATGTAACTTTGCTATTAATTCAAGCAAAAATGGAAACCCTCCCAACAGCCAAGAATATTGATAGAATTTTCAAGAATGTCAAATGTTTTATCTGATCAGTATTTATTCTATTTCTTCTTTTTTTTAATCCATTGAAACAATCGTGTTAATCAAGACTCAAACCATACTACTATTTTCAATAGAAAACATTAATTTAATGATTTTAAAATGTATTCTCACATATCCCAGATGTTCTAAATTTATCTTGGATAAAAGTCCTACCAAACATTGCCTAAAAGCAAGAGACATAGTTATAAGGTACATTTTTGTAGGTATAGAAGCCTCACAGGTGGAAACAGCCTATTTGGAAGCACTAGGTTGTAGCTGTTTTGGCAGGAATTCTCATTATGGTCAATGGTATTTTAAAACATAGATCAGTTGTTGAGCGTACATTTGGAAGTGTCTTTTTAATTAAGATAAATTATGGGATCTAAGAGATGATCCAGGAAGTTTTGTGAGGAGGAGGTTGTGGGATGAGAGGGATAGATGATATTATAAAACACAGTTAAAATGTCTTTCTGTGTTGAATGTTTTAAGTCAGAGATGTTATTCAGTACATATGTCTGGCCTTAATGCGATCTCCATGGAGTGCATCTGTGTCGAGCAAAGTGCCTTGAGCTTCAAAAGGGATACTGTAATGAAAGTCTCTCTGGCTCAGTTGGAGGAGCTTCCATGTATTTATTTGGCCAGAACCTTCGAACAGACCAACATTTAAAATGTGTGAAGTGTTTCTGTGTTTCAAAATCATCGCTGTGGTCCTGGAAAGATGAGTCACTCTCTTTGTCCATGAGGCAACTCCGGAGGGCAAAGTCACTGCATTGCAATAATTTTTTCTGGAACTCTGATGTCATAAAGTAGTAAAGAATTGGATCCAGACAACAGTTCAAGCTGGCTAGACATAAAGAAACTGGATGAAAATGAAGTGTACTTCTGAGTATGGAGCAGTTTGTAATAACATTCTGTTTCACCATCATAAATAAAGGAAAGTTTATATGATATGGTGTGAAACATATGAAGAATACAGCTGCACACATCAGGATCATCCGTAAAGCTTTCTCTTTTTCATTTCTCTGTTGCAAGGGCACTTCAGATTCTTGTAGAGATTGTCTCATTTTCCAAGTGCAATATGCAATAATAACTAAGGGAATCACAAACCCTGATAATTCAGCCACTGTTACTAAAGTAATAGAAGTTGCCATAGTCATTTGCTTTATTTTAAGATCTGCAAAGCAGGTAATTGTATTGTTGGATGGGGTAGAACTTCTCAGAATTAGAACAGGTGAGCAAGCAGCTCCAACAAAGATCCATACAGCAGCACTAATGGCAATGTCATACCTACTCTTCCAGTTTTTGGCTTTGAAAGGATAGAGGAGGAAAAGGTACCTTTGAATGCTTATGCAGGTAAGGAAACAGATGCTTGTATACATATTGAGATACTTCAGGTAGAAACAGAACTGGCAAAGCAAACTCCCAAAAGGCCACACGTGGTTTATATAATAATACACTCGAAGAGGTAATGAGAGCACATGAGCAAGATCAGCTACAGACAAATTAATCATAAAAATAATAGCTTTGTTTTTCTTACTGATGAAGCGACATAAAACCCATAATGCAGCACTGTTTGCTAGAAGACCAGGTATGAATATTATGATGTAAGTGGTTGCATACAGGGAGGTCTGAAATCCCATATCAGGATCAGTGCAATTTCCTGAAGAGCTGTTGCTTGACATCTTGAATGTATCTGTGCGCTCATTTAGGACATGGTGGGGTGGAAGAAGGATTTCTGTGGAGAGTAAAAACAGTAAAGGCAAAAACTATGCATTAATGTTTGTGATAGTTCCCCCATGCTTTATGAAAATTGGCTTATTAATATAAATATTCATAACTTGGAGATGCTATGGACAAAATACTTCATGTAAGCTATCAATTTTAACATTACAATCTGCTGGATCTGTATATCCTATTTTTGTGCACATATCATTCTTGTATGTGAAGATAGAAATATGAAGTAGGAAATAGTTTATAGTTTTAAATGTGCTAATGAGAGCCCTTATTGGTGCCTCTCTCCCCACCCCCCCTCCCGAAGCCTTAACAACTTGGTGATCAACTAAACAACTTGTAAACTGCCTTGTTTGACCTCTAAGTCCAGAAGGTGGTTGGTCCTAGGAAAACATATGATCATACCCCTGGTACAGTGTCTCCACTTTGACCCTGGTATTTTTCCATGGAAGGGGGGATGTAGATTCCCACCCTAAGGAAGGTTTATTTCAGTAATGTGAAGCTATCAACTCTTTGTCTTTGGCTAGCCTGGCACAATTCAGAAAGGATGCAAAGAGGGCTGGAGATGCAAGTCAGAGTAGAAGAGTCTCTGATTTGAAGATTATGCCTGAAATAAGAGCAACTCTTTAGGTTAAGAATCTGATTGCAAAGTTTCTTAGTAAATTAGAACTAGCTACAGGTTGTACCTCTCCACCATGGATATGGCAGGACCATGGATGTTCCTGGACCACAGAGTCCAGGGAAAGGGAGGTCTGGCAGTGGGACTGGGAGCACAGCAGGGGGGTCGGAAACTCAGCCAGGAGCCCTGTGGCAGAGCGGGCACAGTGGGGAGCTCCAGCCTCAGTGACAACAGGGCAGCTCCAACTCCAGGAAGCCCCAGCTGGGCTGGTGGCAGCCAGAAGCTGACAGCAGGAGTGAAGGGACAGTGGGCTAGGAGGTCAATATCAGGGTGCCTCCCCAGATCAGGCAAATCCCCTTGTTCGGGACCCATTGCGTCCTGAGGGTGCCAGACCAAGTGGATCCAACCTGTATGCACTTTCTTTTCATTTTAATTTAGTAACTTACTTTGATCTGTCTGTTTTCACTTGCAGTCACTTAAATACTACTGTTTGTACTTCATAAAAACACTTGTATTTACTATCAGGGCCAATATAAATAATTGGTACCTGACAGAACAATCATTGTGCGTTTCCCTCTTTCATAAATAAAGGGGAGTTATCTAATGAGCTTTCACTGTGTAAAACTTTTACACAGAGATAGGCAAATTTATCTGGAGGTTTTGTGAACCATCGTGATCATCTAGGCTGAATTTCTGCACCTTGCAGGCCACAGAACCTCACCCACTCACCTCTGAAATAGACCTATAACCGGTGTTTCCTGTAAGCTGTGTACTTGTGCAGCCTCTCAGGAGAGATTCAAGTGCCACCCAGCTGATTAGCAAAGCATGCACAGCTAGGGTTATTTTTTTCTTATTGATGGCAAACATTTACACATGCTTCAGCACACATAAAAATGTTTTCCCACGTATAGATGGAAAGAATCCATGCAAGGATGGAAAAAAGGGAACATTGCCAAAACCTTTGGCTGAGTTACTGAAGCCCTCAGATCAAGATTCAAGGACTTCAACTTACAGAGACTCCACCATTTACATTGCATTTAAACCAGCAGGCAGCCTGTGCCCCATGCTGCAGAGCAAGATGAAAAAAATCAAGGTTTCTGCCAATATGAGCTGAGGAAGAACTCCTTCATAACCCTAAATATGGTGCTCTGTTAGGCCCTAAGAATATGGACAAGACTCAGCCTCCAGACACCTGGAAGAAAAATATCTGTAATATATCAAGGCCCTCCCCATCTAGTGCCCCATCTCCAGCCACTGGAAATTTTTGCCACTGTTGTTGTAGATTGGCTACACAAAAATTGTAGGCAGTCCCATCGCTCCATCCCTCCATAAACTCATCAAGTGCAGTCTGAAGCCAGTTAGGTTTTTTGCCCTTACTATTCCCATTTCGAGGCTGTTCTGATCATTAGAAACCATTGTCAAATTTCATGCCTAAGCTTACTGATAGCCGTTTTATATCCGTTTGTTCTTGTGTTGACATAGGTCCTAAATTTAAATCACTCTTCTTCCTCCCTGTTATTTATCATTTATGGAGACCAATCATCTATCTCCTCCGTCTGTGTTTGGTTAGACTAATGAAGACAAGCTGCTTGGACCTTCTCTTACAAGTTAGATTTTCTGTTCCTCTAATCATCCAAGAATCTGTTCAAATCTGAATTAATCTTTCTTAAACATGAGTGAAAGTAACTCCCATGGCTTATCAATACAGAGGCTCTGGGCCACTGGAACGGGGGAGAAAGGTTGGGTGGAAAATGTGGAGCTGGGCACAGCCAACCTGTCAGCACTGCCCAGCCTGTATTGCCTGGGGTTCCAGTGATAATTTAAAGGACTCAGGGCCTTTGGCCACTGTTTCAACTAGGTTAGCAGCTGGGAGCCCCAGGCCATTTTAAATATCTAGGCCCCAAGACAGCTGCTTCTTTAGTCCCCTGGCCTTTCCCTCCCCTCGGTGTTCCCCCCCCCCCTCTGCCCTTAAAGTCTGGCAGTCTGCCCTTACAGTCCTTAAAGTCTGATAATTCATTTTTTCATATGACCTGTTGTAGTCTCTTAACCAGTTCATTATTCACCTTTCAGTTATATTAATTCCCATCTTCTCCAATGACACTAATAATTTTCTGTATGGAACTGTATGAAATGGCTTACTGAAAACCAGACAGCCTAGATCCACTGCATTTCTTTTGCCTAAAATACCAATTATCCACTCAAAAAATATATCAAGGTTACTCTGGCATGATTTACCTTTCAGAAAACCATGTTGTGTATTATTCCAATTATCAAATACCTCTGTCATTAAATACTTTCTCTTTCAAAATTTGTTCCAAGCCCATGCATACAAATGAGGCCAGACTAATGGTTTTCTAAGTCTCTTTGTTCTCTTTCTTAAAATTATGCATTTTATTAGCAATTTTACAATTATAGGGTCTGATACCTAAGTCTGCAGATCTATTAAAATCCTTTCTATTGGGCTTGCAATTGCATGTGTCAGTTTCTTTAATATTCTTGAATGGAGATTCTGTACCCCCCTCAGTTTGATCCCATTCAGATGTTTGATTTTTACTTCCGCCTAAGATGTGGTAATTTCTACTTCCACATCCTTTCTTCCATTATCTTCCCTGTCACTAAGTTTCTCATTACCCTTATTAAAAACTGGAGCAAGATTTTTGTTTCGGTTTTTGGACCATGCTTAGATTATCTTTAATGTCCACCCCAAATACAAGACGTTTAAAATGCTTTTTAAATGCTTTTTTCCCCTGGGGGTATGTCTACACTACAGTGTTATTTCAAAATATCTTATTTCGAAATAGTTATTTCAAAATAGCTTATTTTGAAATAACGCGTCTACACACAAAATGCATTTCAAAATAGCATTTTGCTGTTTCGAAATAGTGCGTCCAAGCTGGCCGGAACCAGTTCCTGCAGGGCACCAAGTCAGGACTTACTGTGTGGGGCTAGCTGAGGTCTGTGCTTAAAGGGACCCCCCTGGACAGTCAGTTCTCAGGTTTCCCTGCTTGCTTGTTTACCTTGATGAGGGACAGCAAAGTGTTTTGTCTCTGCATGCTCTGGTTGCCCTCACTTGAGACACCACAGCACTCTGCAGCATGGAGCCAGAGCGGCCTCTGGGCATTCTGGTGCTTCTCTTGGACTCATTGCTGTGAGCCTGGCTGCACTTTCTGTAGGCTGCCATACTGGAGGTCCATCGGGGGGCTAACAGTATCCAGAAAGCCCTGTGGGAGAGCTTCCACCCTGAGGAGCACTAAGGGCCCCTCTGGTCTGCCCCGTTGGGGGCTTGTGCCTCATTCCTCCCTCACGTCCTTACACTTACTCCTCCATAACCCAACCTTCCTGATGTAAAATAAAATACATGTATTTTCATGAACACAAACTATTTATTTAACAAAACTTGAGGGGAGGGAATGAAACTCTGGTGAGACTTGGGAAAGGAGGCAGGAGAGAGGAGAAGAGAGGGTGGGAGAGGGGAGGGGGAAACCTGGGAAGAGGGAGCTGGAAGGGGGAAGCAAGGGAAAGAAGGGGAAGGGGAAGCTCAGAGTTGGGGGTCTTGCCGGACCAACTTGAATGTCATGCAAACCTGCTCCTGGGTTCTCATGTGGCCTTTGGTGGCCAAGCTAGCAGCTATTCTGCCATAGACGGCCACGTTCCTCCATCTAGTGCGGATATGGACATTGGGAGCATCCTCCTCAAACCTGAATATGGTCCATGATCTCTGCTCTGGACAAGGAAGGTTCCCGCCTTCTCCGGTCTCTGGCAGGCTTCTGGGAGCTGGTAGATGGCTCCTGGGGAGCAGTGGAGAGCTGGCTGCCAGTGGCTTGCTGGCTCATGTTTTGGGGCCACTGGGTCAGGGGCAGTGACTGCTGGCTCTGTGCTGGCAGGCTTGGAGCTGGCACAGGCACTATGGCCAGAGTCTACCCCTTTCAGGGCTCTGGGAATGGAGGGAAGGAGAGAAGTGTTCTTGGTTGAGGCTGGAGTAGCCACCAGGGCACCCTGGGAAGGCTGGAGGCCCCCTATTTCAAAATAAGTGTCTATACAGCACTTATTTTGAAATAGCTATTTTGAATTTGGTGTTGTTCCTCATAGAATTTATTTCGAAATAGCGGTTTGGCTGTGTAGACACTAGAAAAGTTATTTTGAAATAAAGGCTGTTATTTCGAAATATCTTTGCTGTGTAGACATACCATGGGTGATTAAGGGCCTTATTTTTTCAGAAGTTCTGAATATCTACAGCTTTCATTATTTTCAGCTAGAATTGTGAGTATTTAGCACTTTTGAGAATTAAATCCAGAGTAACTTTAGTCCATTCTCTGCAGAATTTTTTTGATTCCTTAGAATAAGAATAGGCAAATTCAGATATTACTGGAAATGTAAAAAGGGACCTTAATCTGAAGCAA
Source organism: Pelodiscus sinensis (assembly GCF_049634645.1). Taxonomy (NCBI): domain Eukaryota; kingdom Metazoa; phylum Chordata; order Testudines; family Trionychidae; genus Pelodiscus; species Pelodiscus sinensis. Next base: position 18,300,331 of record NC_134723.1, read on the forward strand.
CACTAGTATGTTTCTAAGAGTGACCAATTTATTTAGAAGGAAGTAATGCTGACTATATTTAGCAAAGGTGCCAGTATTCTGCTGTCTGGAGCTATGACAACAGGGCCAAACAGGATTAAAACAGAGCCAAAAAAAAACCTATTAATGTACTTGTCATTTTTTAAAAAGTTCTTACTTATTCCTCTTTCAAATTTTCAAGAGTTTACGCTCTCTCTCTTTTACAGGCATTCTTTCAAAAAATGCTCTAACATATGTTCAGAATTGAAAGATAAATATACAAAACGCTCATATATGAAAAATAGATCGCATTTTGACCATTGACTTTGACAAAGTAAATATTAGTGTGGGCTATCCTGCTTTTGTTTTCAAAATAAAAAATGTATATTTTTAAATGGACACACCAGACATCCTTCATAAAGCTATGTGGAACTTAATGTGAATGGTCCTGAAACGAACAAAATAATCGATGCTGAAAATCCTCAGTAGAACCTCCTCCTGAGAGAGAGATGACCATTAAGGGGTGAGTGCTGCCACCAGCGGTTGGAGAAAGAGCAGTGGGGCAAATGGCTTAAGCTGGCCTGGATGTGCTTGTCTGCACTATGCTATAGACCATCTACTACTTTTATTCCTCATAAATCCTGCCAAAGGGCCTGAGCTGGCGGTAGCTATGAGGGAAGTGACACCATAGAAGGTAATGGCCCCTTATGCTTGGCACTACTGCTGTTTGTGGTCTCAGAGCACTGGACCTATTTGCTGTTACCAAGCTTACTAGCCCATCTCACCAGTCCCCTCTGCAGCCATATTCATCTTGCTCTGTGCTTTCAGGACTGCTCATCGCCAAGAGAGGTGAATGGGGCACACCATGAGTCTGGAAGAGGAAACCGAATGGCATTGTCCTGAAGGAAGATGGGATCAGCTGGGGCACTCAAGTAAACTCTCAGGATGTAACCATTCAGGGACTGCTGTCAGAGCATAGTCAGGGGAGGCCCTTAACTCTGGAATTCACTTCCCCAAATTGTCCAGTATAGCCCATGTTCCGTGATCTGGCATGTCCATTACTTTTCTCAGCCTTGCCCTTAAGAATGTGTGGAGTTTACTTAGTGGGTTTTGTACGGGGAACACATTTTGATCTTTAACTGGGTACTGGTGTCACTGGACACAATTTTTTTACGTTAAAATTGATAAATTCACTAAATTAAACCTTATTCCAAACAGAGCAATGAACATTCATAAATTGCTAGCATCTTTTCCTGCCACTATCCAGATCTGAACCAGGAAACTAGAACCGAAAGGCTCCCCATCGCATTTCCAAAGCAAAATACAGTGAAATGTGAAAATTTGGCTCAGAGTGCCATTTATCATTTTGCCTATGCTAAGACACTTCATTCTCCTCTCCTGATTAAACAGAATCATGAGGCTTGAACCTGTAAGGCCCTGTAATTCTGAGCCCAGAAAAAATAACAACTTGTAAGAGGCCTTAGGTCTGGTTCTTCTTGTGTTTTCATCCTTAGGCCCCATAAGTTCTAGGGCTCTACTGTCCTCTTTAGTAATTTCCACTATTCCCAACTCCCTGGTGGCCACATGAAATGTGGTGTCTTCCTGGGTAGTGTTCTTCCCAAGACAGAGTTCAGTATGGATGAAATAATTAACCCCATCTCATGCCAGACACCAAGGCTGCCTGAAGACTCAATTAATGTATTGTTACCTGAATTTCTGAAACAATATGAGGTGAGGGGGGGATTCTTAGGGAGTTCATGGGGAAGTATCTAACTTTACATTTTTGAAGGCCTCATTCCCTTTGAGGCTAGCATGATGTCCTATAGCAGGGGTAGGGAGCCTAAGGCTCAGGGACTGGATCTGGCTCCCAAGGCTCAGGGTCCACCCAGCATTGGGGAGCCCGCACTGGTGCATCAGCCCCCCCCCCCCCCATCAACCTCCCGTGGGCCTGGAGCACACAAAATCTACTAAGCTTGCCTTCCCCCCCAGGCTCTGGTGTGTGCTTCCCACTTCTGTGTGGCCCCTGACTGATTTTTCTGGGTGTCAGTGTCCCCCAACCCAAAAAAAGGTTCCCCATTCTTGAATGTTATTTTGGCTTGTGGCTTTCTATGAAGGGATGTACAGACTTTCTGGTGCCTCCTGGAAAGGTCCCAAACCCAAATACACCTCACCTCCATCATTGTCCTCATAAAGAGGCCCTGCCAAGCTAACCAGTGACATCAGGCTTGGATAAATTTTGCAGCAAGACCTTAGAAGCAGCTGAAGAACTAGCCAGGAGCTAATGAAATGCAGCTTAGTTGTTTTGGCCTCAAGACTTTAAAAACAGGATGTTTTCCTCCTACAGAGTAGAGAAACAAGGATATTATGCTGAACAGAATCTACTATCTTAGAAACATAGGTTCTACTCTGTCTGGTTTGTACTTGTTTTTCGTTTAGTAGTCTGTTGGTTTTAACACACATATGGAATGAATGTAGCTAGCATCTACTGCCAGGCTGCTGTGAACTTGGATTAAATCCATTCCGTTTCAGGGAGTATTTTACTGGTATGTATGTGTGTGTATGTATTTTCAAAGCTGAGCCTCTGGTGAATTTTCTCTCTTGTCTTTCTGCCTCTGGTCACTTCAGGTCTTTCTAAATGTTGCCCTCATTTACATCTGGGTAAAGACAGTGATGTTATAACCTAGTGATATTTTCTAAGACCTTAGAAAAAATATTAATGTATTGTAGCATTTAACCATCTAAATATATTTGCCATTTTGATATAGTTTTTGCAGCAGCACCTAGAGATCTCAAGCAGGTTCAAAGTACCATTGTATTAGATGCTATTTAAAAGCATACAATCAATTGGCTCCTGTTGTGAATGGTTTACAGTGTAACTAAAGACTGGAAACAAAAAATGGGCATCGTTACAAGGAATGGGGAGGGAGGATGTGGACCTATGGTCATGACAATATAGGCTACACAGAGTGCTCAATTAGCAACATAGGCTACACAGAGTGCTCAATTACCATGTAAAGCCAATAATTAAAATACACATAATTTCAAAGAAGCATTTATATATCAGCAATCTAACTTTCTTCTATGTATTTATGTGGTCTTCATTGCAGTAGTCATCAGTGGAAATTGCTGGTATAATCATTATTCTGAGTCACTGTGCACTCCACCCAGTTCTACATTGCTGTGGTATTGTGCTTAGAATTTCCAAAATTGAAGAAACGTTAGGACTGTAGTCTTTAAATTATATGTATTATTTATTTATGAATTATAGAAAGATAGCCCTAATTCCAGATCTAAACAACCCCAAACTACGGCAAAACACAGTTCCAAACCTGAGTCTGAACTTTATGGCCAAGGTCGCTCACTAGAATTATAGTCACATTGGGTGAGGATGGGGAAGTGCATCTTTGTAATAAAAATTTACTTAATGATTTGAAACGAAATCAGAACTAAAGTTTCTGATTTAAGTGGACAAGGCGTTCTACAGCTTTTGTTTAAATAGTATTATCATTAGCTTTTTAACAAATGCAACAGAAAGAGAATATGTGAAATGAAACAGAATGATCTATTCTAATAGCCTATTGAGCAACACAGTATTTTCTATTTTCTCATACAATCTTTTTATCAGAGTGCATTGCTTTCTACTTACCCACTCAACCCAAATAATACAACAAATTGCTCTTCTATCAAAGGCTGCTGCGGATAGTGCATGCATTTGCTTGAACATTTCTCTTGGAAAAAGCATATAATGGTATTACTCAAGATTGTTATGGCTTGAATTTACAAAAGGAAATGTGCAGCAGAAATAAGCCTTACCTCATTTAAACTTCCATTCTTCAAGAAGGAAATATCCACAGCAAAAAGTAGGGGGAAAGCAAAATAGTTTTTACTAGCTACAGATATGTTATAAATTCCAATGTCAAAGATGAAGACAGAATTCTCACACTCTTTCTCTCATGGCTGAAATCCTGCTGTCTGTCATCTGCAGCCTGAGCCAGAGTGTATAACAGGAAATCCTGTATTTTGATTCACTTCACTAGCCAATGTGTTTTCAGCTTCTGCTTTACGCTAAAACAGTTCAGATAATAACATTATTTTGTTGAAACTACACGAGGAAATGAAACTCAGGCTTTAATTTTGCACAAAATTAGGGTTTCTTCTATGTTCTATGCATACCCTCAGTCAAATTATACTTTTGCCTGTGACATTTTGTATTGTAGACTCCATCTGTTTGCTAAAACTGCACACACCAAAATTTGCTAGTGAGCAAATACTGAAATATAACTGAAAAATATATTGTTCAAAATGAATGAAAGGTGCAAAATTTTGGGTTAGCTTCCATATCCAAAATATATAGTGGCTTTTAGCTTGAATGTTCTATAAACACTCTAATTTATATAGGCATGTAGTGTTTAGTGTCATCTAGTCCAGCTATACCTTTCTCTTCTCCATGTACAAGATATCCTTCCCTTATGAATGACAGTGAATGCAGTTGCGATGCCATGTTATTTTCAGGGATGTGAGTTACTATCAATTGCTTTGTTTCCTGCTGAGTTACGTGATATGATATACACTGTCACATATCACATCCCAATGTTTGCAGAGATAACATGGCAGTACTGTATAGCTGGCACAGTGCTCCCAGTTCTTAGTGTGGATAATGACTAAAAAGAAATACATTCTTTCACTGGCTATACTAGCCTGTCGGGTTGGTTTTAGGGTCACTCAAATAAACAGATGCACACCAGGATACCAAGGAGAAAGGAGAAAAGGGAAAGACATAATTCTCTGTAATCTGTTGCTTAAATCCTCTGATATTTGCTATGAGGCAAATCCTGATCCTTTCTCATCCCGTCCTAGTGCATTTTAACACACAAATCCTAAAAGTGGTGGTTCCACCATGATTCCTCTGTTCAGGCACTATTGGGTCCCGCCCCCATGCCCCATGCAATAAGATATTTTCATGGTGATTCTCTCAGGGGCAGTACAGAATAGCTGTAGGGGGAGGGCTGTCAAGATGAAGTGGGAAAGTAGCTTGTCCTTTTGCACTACATGGATCCATTAATCCACACGTCTATGTGGGGGAACAGACAGCAATTGCTATTAGAAGCCCAAGGCTATGTCTACACTCGAGGCTTCTTGCGCAAGAAAAGCAAGAAAACGTCCACACTGCCATGTGCCAGCTGTGCTTTTGCGCAAGAGTATCCAAGTGTTGACGCTCTCTTGCGCAAGAAAGCGCTCATGGCTATTTTAGCCATAGGGCTTTCTTGCACAAGAAATCCCTGCCAAGCATTCACACTGCCCTCTTGTGCAAGAGCTCCTGCGCAAGAGGGCTTACACCTGTTTAAAAAGAGCATAGCTCTTGCACAAGAAGACCTTTCTTACCATGCCGTACTGTAAATTTCCTTGCTCAAGAGCGGCAGGCAGTATGGATGCTCTACAGATTCTTGCGAAAGAACGGCCATACTTGCACAAGAAGCTTTGAGTGTAGACATAGCCCAGGTGTCTAGATGCATTCTGCAACCTGTGCAAGGAAAAAGTTCTATGGGGAAAATAACTTTGTTCAGGTCTATGGTTTGGTTCTTGCATTTTAAACATTATTGGCAAATCTATGGGATCCTGGATTATTCCCTCTTGTTTATCACTTTAACTAGATGAATAGGAATGTCTATACTACAGCGTTATTTCGAAATATCTTATTTCGAAATAGTTATTTCAAAATAGCTTTTTGCTATTTCGAAATAGCGCGTGATGCTGAATCCGTTTAAGGCCGGCTGGAACCAGTTCATGCAGGGTGTGATGGGGGAACTCACCCCCGCACTTGTAGACGTGGGATCCGCAGCTCCACGCCCTGCGTGGAGAGTCAGCTGGCGCCGGGAGGCCGGCGTCACGTGGCAGGGCAGGCAGCCAAGTTGGGGGAAGCCGGCACGGCTGGCGCGCAGGCACACTCCAGCCCAGGGATTAACAGGCGGGTTTTAGGACCCGGGAGGCCGGGGGCAGCCCCACGAAGGGTGGGGGCCGGAGGAACGCCCAGCGGGGAGTTCAAAAGGAGAGAGGGAGACGCAGGAGGGGGGGGAGGCTAGTGGAGAGCAGGGGAGATTCTGCTCTCAGCCTCCTCCACAGGACCGGCCAAGGCACCAGCTGGAGAAGCCGCCAGGAGAGGACTTGGAGGGGAGTCGACCGACGTGGGCGGCTGGCGCAGCAAGGAGGGAGATGACAGGGAGCACCGCGGTGGTGGTGGCGAGTGAGAGATCAGCGATCCAGATCAGCAGCACAGCGGACCGGGGGCAGCAGGAAGCGACCAGTGGGGCCGACGGGAATGAGAGGGACGGATCGTCGGGAGTGGACCGTGCGAACAGCGAAGTAGAAACCGGGAGCAGGGAAGGGTCGGGGCAGTGACCCATGTACTGGGGTGCCCTAAGACTCCCTAGCAGGCCACCCGGTTACACAGGGCACCAGGTCAGGACTTACTGTGTGGGGCTGCTGCAGTCTGTGCTTAAAGGGACCCCCCGGACAGCCAGTTCTCAGGTTTCCCTGCTTGCTTGCCTACCTCTATGAGGGTATGTCTACACTACCCCGCTAGTTCGAACTAGCGGGGTAATGTAGGCATACCGCAATTGCAAATGAAGCCCGGGATTTGAATTTCGCGGGCTTCCTTTGCATAAGCGGGGCGCCGCCATTTTTAAATCCCCGCTCGTTCAAACCCCGTGCAGCACGGCTACACGGGGCACGAACTAGGTAGTTCGAACTAGGCTTCCTAGTTCGAACTACCGTTACTCCTCATTCCACGAGGAGTAACGGTAGTTCGAACTAGGAAGCCTAGTTCGAACTACCTAGTTCGTGCCCCGCGTAGCCGTGCTGCACGGGGTTCGAACGAGCGGGGATTTAAAAATGGCGGCGCCCCGCTTATGCAAAGGAAGCCCGGGAAATTGAAATCCCGGGCTTCATTTGCAATTGCAGTATGCCTACATTACCCCGCTAGTTCGAACTAGCGGGGTAGTGTAGACATACCCAGAGGGACAGCAAAGCATTTTGTCTCTGTGTGGTCTGGTTGCCCTCACTCGGGACACCACAACACTCTGCAGCATGTAGCCAGAGCTTCCCCTGGGCACTCTGGTGCTTCTCGTCGATGTGTTGCTGCGAGCCTGGCTGCACTTTCTGCAGGCTACCAACCTGGAGGTCCATCGGGGGCTGTAAGTATCCAGGAGGCCCTGTGGGAGAGCTTCCACCCTGAGAAGTACTAAGGGCCTCCCTGGTCTGCCCCACTGGGGGCTTGTGCCTCATTCTTCCCTCACATCCTTCCACTTACCCCTCCCTAACCCCCCTTCCTTATGTCAAATAAAATACATGTATTTTCATGAACACAACTCTCTTTAATTAACAAAACTCTGGTGAGACTGGAGAAAGGAGGTGGGAGAGGGGAGAAGAAAGGGTGGAAGAGGGGAGGAGGAAACCTGGGAAGAGGGAGCTGGAAGGGGAAAGCAATGGGAAAAAGTGGGAGGGGAAGCTCAGAGCTCAGGGTTGGGGGTCTCCCCAGACCACCTTGATTTTCATGCAAACCTGCTCCTGGGTTCGCATGTGGCCTTTGGTGGCCAGGCTGGCAGCTATCCTGCCATAGATGGCTGTGTTCCTCCATCTAGTGTGGGTATCATGGACGTTGAGGGCATCCCCCCCCCCCAAACCTGAATAAGGTCCATGATCTCCACCCTGGACCAAGAAGGTGCCCACCTTCTCCGGGCCCTGGCAGGCTTCTCAGAGCTGGCAGTCTGCTCTGGGGAGCAGTGGCTTGCTGCTCATGTTTTAGGGCCACTGGGTCAGGGGCAGTCTGCTGGCTCTGAGCTGGCAGGCTTGGAGCTGTCACAGGAACTGTGGCCAGGGTCAACCCCTTTAAGGGCTCCGGGGAGGGGAAGAGGGAGAGAAGTGTTCTTGGTTGAAGCTAGAGTGGCCACCAGGGCACCCTGGAAAGGCTGGAGGCCCCCTATTTCGAAATAAGTATCTTAACAGCACTTATTTTAAAAATAGCTATTTTGAATTTGGCGTTATTCCTCATGGAATGAGGTTTATCAAATTCAAAATAAGCGCTCTGCTATTTCGAATTAATTCAAAATAGCGGTTTGGCTGTGTAGACGCTAGGAAAGTTATTTTGAAATAAGGGCTGTTATTTCGAAATAACTTTGCTGTGTGGACATACCCGGAGTCAGCGAAGTCATGAGCTTCCTAAAATCATGGAAGCTTTGAATCTCAAAGCTTGAAATACAATGACCTTGCTTACAAATGCAGAATTTCTTTTCAGTGCATCTTCTACATTGTTTGCTTCAAAGTGGCTCTTTCAGCAAATGGCACACTCATTCCCTAGGGTATGTCTAAACTACAAAGTTAATTCGAACTAACAGCCGTTAGTTCGAATTAACTTTTATAGTGTCTATACATGCAAACAGCTAGTTCGAACTTAATTCGAACTAGCGGAGCACTTAATTCGAACAAGGTAAACCTCATTCTACAAGGACTAACACCTAGTTCGAATTAAGTGGTTTGAATTAAGGGCTGTGTAGCCACTTAATTCAAACTAGTTGGAGGCTAGTCCTTCCCAGGTTGCCCTGGTGGCCACTCTGGGCCAAAACAGGGAAACTTTTCTGCCTCCCTCCCAGTCCCAGAGCCCTTAAAGAGGCACGGTCTGGCTACAGTGCTCGTGCCAGTTGCAAGCCTGCCAGCACCCAGCCAGCAGACCTTGCACCTGGCACTGCATGAGCCTGCCACCTGCTGCCACCCAGCCCTCTGCCTCTTCCCGGGACCAGGCTGGTAGCTCCCAGGAGCCTGCCCGGGGCCGCAAGAGGCGGGCGCCCGCCTGGCCTAGTGTGGAGATCGTGGACCTCATCGACGTTTGGGGGGAGGCCTCCAACATCCACGACCTCCGCACTAGGCACAGGAATGCGGCTGTCTAGGGCAGGATAGCTGCCAGCCTGGCCACGAAAGGCCACATGCGAACCCAGTAGCAGGTTTGCATGAAAATCAAGTTGATCCAGTGAGACCCCCGACCCTGAGCTTAGAACATAAGAATGGCTGTACTGTGTCAGACCAAAGGTCCATCTAGCCCCGTAGCCTGTCTGCCGACAGCAGCCAACACCAGGTACCCCGGAGGGGGTGGACGGAAGACAATGACCAAGTGATTTGTCTCGTGCCATCCATCTCCAGCCTTCCAGAAACAGGCCATGGACACCGTTCTTACCGCCCGGCTAATAGCACTCCATGGACCCAACCTCCATGAATTTATCTAACTTCTCTTTAAACTCTGTTATAGTTCTAGCCTTCACAGCGTCCTGTGGCAAGGTGTTCCACAGGTTGACTATGTGCTGTGTGAAGAAGAACTTTCGCTTATTAGTTTTAAACCTGCTGTCCATTCATTTCATTTGGTATCCTCTAGTCCTTCTATTATGGGAACTAATGAAGAACTTTTCTTTATTCACTCTCTCCACACCACTCATGTTTTTATAGACCTCTATCCTATCCCCCCTCAGTCTCCTCTTTTTTTAAGCTGAAAAGTCCCAGTCTCTTTAGCCTCTCTTCATATGGGACCTGTTCCAAACCCCTAATCATTGCAGTTGCCCTTTTCTGAACTCTTTCCAGGGCCAAAATATCTGTTTTGAGGTGAGGAGACCACATCTGTACACAGTACTGAAGATATGGCATACCATAGTTTTATACTTCCCCTTCTCCTTTTTCCCCTGGCTTCCCCATTCTAGCTCCCTCCTCCCAGGTTTTCCCCTCCCCTCTTTCACCCTCTCTCTTCCCCCCTTCCACCTCCTTTTCCTAGTCTCCCCAGAGGTTAATTCCCCCCCCCCCCAGTTTTGTTAAATAAAGAGAGTTTCTATTTTTGAACACACGTGTCCTTTATTTTTTACATCAGAAAGGGGGGCTAGGGAGGGATAAGTGGAAGGACATGAGGGAAGAATGGGGCACAAGTCCCCGATGGGGAGGACTGGGGTGGCTCTGCGGGCTCCTCGGGGTGAAAGCTCTCCTGCAGGGCCTCCTGGATCTTGACAGCCTCCTGATTGACCCCCCTTCCCGGGTGGCAGCCTGCAGCAAATGCAGCCAGGCTGATGGCCGAGTGCTGTGATGTGCTGAGTGTGGGCATTCAGGGCACTCTAAGTCAGGACTGCTTTGCTGTCCCTCATCGAGGTAGACAAGCAAGTGGGGAACCCTGAGAACTGTCTGTCCGGGGTGGGGGTTGGGTCTCTTTAAGCACAGCCCTTGGCTAGCCTGAGGCAGCAGCTCCACACTCTGGGTACGTCTAAACTACATGGCTCCGTCGACGGAGCCATGTAGATTTGTTGTTTTGGCAAAGGCAAATGAAGCCGCGATTTAAATGATTGTGGCTTCATTTACATTTACATGGCTGCCGCGCTGAGCCGACAAACAGCTGATCAGCTGTTTGTCCGCTCAGCGCGCTAGTCTGGACGCTCCCCTGCCGACATCAAAGCCCTTTGTCGGCAGCCCCAGTAAACCTCATCCCACGAGGAATAACTGGACTGCCGACAAAGGGCTTTGATGTCAACAGGGGAATGTCCAGACTAGCACGCTGAGCGGACAAACCAGCTGATCGGCTGTTTGTCGGCTCAGCACGGCAGCCATGTAAATGTAAATTAAGCCGCGATCATTTAAATTGCGGCTTCATTTGCCTTTGCCTATGTGTCTAATCTACATGCCTCTGACGACAGAGGCATGTAGTCTAGACACAGCCTCTAAGTCCTAACCTGATGCCCTGCCAGCACTGGTTCCAGCCAGCCTTTACTTCGGTTCAGGGTCCACTCAATGTGGACATGCTATTTCGAATTAGCAAAACGCTAATTCAAATTAGTTTTTAGGTCTAGATGCTCTAATCGAATTAGCTTAATTCGAATTAACTAATTTGAATTAAGTTAGTTCGAATTAGTGCTGTAGTGTAGACATACGCTAATAGATCCACAAAAATCAAAGGGGTGGGAGCTGTTCAGCTGAGATCATTTTTAAATGTGGGCTTTCTCCTGATGGTTGTATTTTACGTTGAAGGGTATGCATGTGTTCGTTTTAAACAAAATGTGGTTTGGAAAATAGGTATGCATAAAGAAGCATGCTGTGGCTCACCACCCTAGGAACAGTGTAGAAAAGGCCAAGGGGAGGGGAGTGAGCTCAACATGTGGAGTGGAGAAGTACAAGCATGTAACAAACAAAGCCATATACGGAAAGGTTTAGAGTAATGGTCCCCAACACGGTGCCCGCGGGCGCCATGGCGCCCACAGGGCCATTTGTATGCGCCCGCCCGGCCATTTGTGTGCCGGAGCCGGCCCGGGGCGCATGGTAAGCGCCGCCCTGGGAGCGCCGTGAATTGGCCGCTCATGCCCCGGGCGCGCGGCGCTTAGGGGGAGGGGGGCCCCGGCCCCGGGCGTGCGGCGCTTAGTAGGAGCGCCGGCCCGGGCGTGCAGGCGCTTGGGGGGAGGGGGGCGCCGGCCCCAGGCGCGCAGCACTTGGGGGGAGCGCCGGCCCGGGCGCGCGGTGCTTGGAGGGAGGGAGGTGCTGGCCCCGGGCGCCCGGCGCTTAGGAGGAGCGCCGGCCTGGCCGTGCGGTGCTTGGGGGAGGAGGGGGCGCCGGCCCCAGGCATGCGGCATTTGGAGGGGGCGTTGGCCCCCGGCGCTTGCAGGAGGGGGCCCGGTCCCGGGAGCACGGCGCTTGCGGGGGGGGTGCCCCCGAGCACGCGGCTATTGGGGGGACCATCCGCCCCCGGGCGTGCATGTGTCCCCGCCCCCTGGTGCCCGGCAGGCGAACGGCCACGCCCCCTGGCACCCGGCAGGCGAACAGCCACGCCCCCTGGCGCCCGGAAGGCTCTAAAGGTTGGGGACCACTGGTTTAGAGGTTTGTGTTATATAACGTGTTATGTAACTGCCATGTGCTATCAAATAGTAAGGGGAGGAGCTCCTTGCTTGAGGGGCTCTGGCTGATTTTAGTACCAGAGGTTCTCCCTTTGTGCACATTGAATAAAGTCTTGTTGAACTGAATTGAAGTATTAAAGACCCTTGGGGTGTGTCTAGACTACATGCCTCCTTCGACGGAGGCATGTAGATTAGCCAGATCGGAAGAGGGAAATGAAGCCGCGATTAAAATAATCGCGGCTTCATTTAAATTTAAATGGCTGCCCCGATCTGCCGATCAGCTGTTTGTCGGCAGATCGGGGGAGTCTGGACGCGATGCCCCGACAAAGAAGCCTTTCTTCATCGACACAGGTAAGCCTCGTGAAACCAGGTTTACCTGTGTCGATGAAGAAAGGCTTCTTTGTCAGGGCATCGCGTCCAGACTCCCCCGATCTGCCGACAAACAGCTGATCGGCAGATCGGGGCAGCCATTTAAATTTAAATGAAGCCGCGATTATTTTAATCGCGGCTTCATTTCCCTCTTCCGATCTGGCTAATCTACATGCCTCCGTCGAAGGAGGCATGTAGTCTAGACACACCCTTGATTCTGCCCAGTATCTGACTCTCTGGGAACCACAAAATCCCAACAATGTCTTAGTTTATTTTGCCCTCTGAAGACTTTTCACACATTCTTGATCATTAAAAGCATCACAAAATGCACTCTTCTGTGACATCATTGGCAACCAAAGTTACACAGGTTTACAATCTTGCCCACAGATATTAATTTTAAAAATCCATTGTCTTACATTAAAGTGAGCTGAAAACACTGTACTTGTATGTTTTTGCATAACTGTCCTTGCTTAAGTATAGTTCTACACAAGTGCACATTTTACTGTGTATACCCCTGCTGTGACAGAAAGTACACGACAGTTTACAGTGGTAATGAAATGTAATGTGTGTCCTTTTGACCGTATAAACGAGTATCCTGTGGACAGAAAGACAAATATATATTATCAACACTTCTCCAAACTGAGAACATTTTACTTATCAAACAGGATGCAGCTGAAGGATGTATGTAAAACAAAGCTGTACTTTTCTGGAGGGGAAAAATGTTTTACTCACCAAAAGTGAAATTCACCACTGAGCAGAGTCCTGGCAGAAAGCCCCTGTGCTATTTAGAGCCCACTTACATCTCATTTTCCTGGGTCAAGTGATGCCTTGTATAAGCCCTCTGCAAAGGGGTGAAGTTCACCCTAAAGTATATAAAGAGTGTTACAGAAGTGGCATTGATTTAGACTTATATTTATTTAAATGAGTAATGGCCATGTTAGTTTTTAACTTTGGGTTTTAACACTCGCAGACACAGTGAGCCAGGGACAACAGATTTACCAGCCTCAGTCATTCACAAATCATGAGTCAGGTCCCACAAATTGTAAGATCATCTTAAAAAGCATGAGATTCAAATAAATAAATAAATTAAATAAAAATAAATGTTGAAGTTCTTTTTATTTACCTAATAGGTGATGAGCTTGTAGAGTACATTCTTGTCACATTTTCACGGTTTTCTCTGCAACAAGGTCTAGAAACTTGCATTTTAAAAAATAATTCTTACCAGAGCACTTAACTCCAGTATCAGCAGCTTGAAGAAAGCCATGACAAAATTGACACTTCAACATTATTTTACTTCATTTATACATTGCTTGGCATAACAGAGTTCTGAACTTGGTTGGGAGTGGACCACCATATACTATGCAAATTGAGTAGTACCTGTGGAAATACTAAAAGACATATCAGGTTAGGGATTATGACAAACCTGCAAGGAATAAGCTCTCTAAAAAGTAGCCTATAGGTGAAGGTATTTGTTAAGTAAGACATGGGTATAAGTTAAGGCAGTAATGTAGTGAGCCTGCAAGGCCTCTGAGGAAACAGATTACAGTAGCTAAACAAGACATAAGGCCCCAAAAACCTTAGCATAAGCAGCTAACCAGGAGTAACCCTAGATAATAAAATCTCACAAGCTAGAAGGTCGATGTGAATAATATGTAAGAGATACTTGTTTGTACCAGTTTCAGATATTTTATTTTTGGAACATCAGTTGATGTCTGACCCCAAGAGTGCCATGGTAACCAATGAGGTATATGCTAATAAGCTTGAAGCAAATGTACTATAAACCTATGAGAGAAGGGCAAGTAATAAGTAATAAGGGCAAGTAAGTACAAATAAGGAAAAGGAGAGAAACCCTACTACATTAGGCAACGTGGTGCCAACATAACACATTATAAAAAGTGTATTCCAGCCTGTGTATATTGGGGGAAAATAACTCTTGGGAGATGTCAGGATGACAGCCACCAGTGATAATTACTTTGGGTCCTTTTTCTAAGAATACTGGGTTTGATCTTGAGACAAGAACCTACCAAATTTCAGGCTAACTGAAAAATCTTAGTAATCAAAATAGTTAATACACAATAGATCAAGAAACATGTACACAAATCAAAATGCCCAATAACGCAACAGCAATCATTTCCTCTTCCTATGAAACATTTTTTCGTCCAATAAGCATTCAGTATCTTATTACATTGCTGTAGCTTAGCACACCACACTCTTTGATGGTGATGTTGCTATGTGATATATTTTATCTATGTGAGCAATTCAGAGAATTTGTTACATTATTTGGATACTAGCCAATTCTCCTTCAACCCTGACACTACGTTAAGTTTTCTCTGGAAGTGGGATCAAGCTGAAAAGTTCAAATCCATATTTCAACTATCCAAAGTTCAGATGTGACCAAACCCAGGGTTTTGAACTGGGCCATCTTTGGTTTTTGAGGAGTCACTGATGAAAGTTAGTTGGCTTCCAAGAGAGGGACATTTTGATTTTGGCTTTCTTGGTGTATTTGTTGGGGAAACACAAACCCATCTTCATTGCTGTGCACTCACTGTGCCTGGGGAGTCCAGCAGCAAGGATGTAGACGGTCCATGAAAGGAATCCTCACCACATGGAATATGGCAGGTTCCCTGGAATGCTTTCTACTGTCACCATGCTATAAATCTAGCATGGTCACAGGAAACTGAATATGAAGGCAATTTTCAGATTTCATGTCCAACAAGCTGTAGCAAGCCTTCCATGGAGCGTAAGAGCCTAATGCCCTCAGGTGGAAGGATCCAGAAAAGCTTCTTCCACTACACCAGAAGCGGAAGGGCAGACTCTCTTCACAAATAGGAAGTATAAAGAGGTGGGCCCTGTGGCAGCCCAATCACTGGAGAGGATAGATGGTTCCCAGCCGTTCTTGCCTCCTTCCATGGGGGGCATAGAGGGCTGGCCAGAGGCCCCCAATCCTCTGTGGGGGTTGGCTGCAGTGCGGGAACTTAACCATATAGAGGAGATGCCTGGGACCTCGAGCCACCAGATACACGTGAAGCAGAGGGGCTGCTGAGACTACCATTCACTGACTACACTGAAGATGTTGAGAACAACCAGTGTGTGCAGGTACAATCAAGGGGGAATTTAGGAAGGAGCCCAGGGGAATCAGACTGTGGATCTCCCCAAGCCGTGGACAACATCTTGCAGTGGACTCCAAGCCAACCCAGCAACAGATTTCTCTGCCACTGATAGGGCCCTGGTCTGGGGTGCAGTGGAGTCAGGTGGGCCCATGTTCCCCCCACCACCTTGGGATGACAGTACTCCCCCTTGCCAGTTGTTAAGCCTCAGCCTTGTACCCCTTACCCTAAACTGTTGCTTAGTGCCTCAGCCTTGTGCCCTGCACTCAAGACTGTTGCTGAGTACCCAAAACCTAAATGCTGAACCACCCCATTGGCATATCAGAGGACTGGACAATGCCAATGCCCTGCTATTAGGTCATTTGTCTGTGTAGCAAAGGGACATGGCCTTCTGCAGAGAGGCAGAGCACAAAAGAGCCTGCTGCCCATGTCTAGGACGACCCCGGCCTGCTTACACAAACTTACTACAAAAGAGGAGAATCTGGCAAGTAAACCACTGATACAACCCACAAGGTCTCACCTGTAGCACATGTGGTTCTAGATCAGCAGTTCCCACCCTTTTCCAGATGGGGTCCCATTTTGACAATTCAAGAAGACTTGGTGACCCAAGGCAATTCAAAAATGGGGGGAAGAGAAGGGGCAGAGCCACATGGGGAGATACTTGGCAACCCTTTTGAAATGTAATGGCAACCCATATTTGGGTCGCGACCCATAGGTTGGGAAACCCTGTTCTAAATCATGAAGTTCTCATTGCCGTTTGTGAGCCGCCATGCCCCAACCAAGTAAAAAGCGAAAATGCTGTGCCCCTTGAAGCGTGAGCCATAGTTACCAAAGAGGTCATGAGGCCTAGGCCTATGGCACAAATGAGTTGGGGATGCTGTTTATTGTTGTTAGTCTAAACAGAATAAACCCCTTTCATTCCTCATTTTACTTTCAAATTTCAGAGCAAGAGAAAATCAGGACAAATCTATAGATGGGACTTTCTGAAAGTGGTAAAGGAGAAAAGTCAGGTGTTTTCCCATGGGGGAAGATATAAGTCTTATGGTATGTCACAGTCACATTTGTTACATATAGGTGTGGGCTGTGATTATGCAGCATATAGATTTAGGAAAGTCACACACACACCCTATGAAGTCACTTTTACTTTACTCTATAAGAGTCAATACATGATCTCTTCCAAGTCCATTAGGCAAGCCAGAGAGAGAGGCAGGCAGTGAGTGGAGCAGCAGTTTTGAGAAGAGGCTGGTGCACTGGGGGATGCTGTCACAGTGGAAGGGGAGGCTGTCCCTTGCAAAGGCTACCAAGCTATTGGTCTTTAGAGCAATGTAGGCCCATAATGCACAGTAGGTATGCAAATGTGGGGGGGGGGGGAGAAAGGGTTCAGTTGCCCCCAGACCCTTTTAATTGCCACCAGAGCCCTGGGCAGTGCTAAAGGCCTGGCTGGGGGAGGCTAGCCTCCAGCCCTGCCCCTTCTGTCTGAGGGCCTTTCCCTTCCCGGGGCCTGGAACTATCCCCTCTCAATTTATCCAGGACCTGCTGATGTCTGTCAACCAGGGGCAGATGACCATTTTGCGGGGCCGCGGGCAGCATAATTCCACGGGCCCCCCCCCCTTTGCCACGGCACATGCTTTCTGAAGCGCGGGGCCCGGGGCAGCTGCTGTCAACCACCCCTGCCTTGACCCTCAGGAATGTGGGCAGTTTATCAGTACTGAGAAAACCTTATGAGAAAATAGAGTTGGCTTCACTTTTCACCAGCAGCCCGATAAAAAACAAGTGAAAAACCAGAGAACATGTCAGAATCAGAAACTATTAATGGGAGGCTGCTCTCCAATCGTGAAAGTAACTTACAGGTATTGGCCCATTACAACCTGGGTCCCTGTCAGCTCTTTAAATAGCTCCCAACTGGCTTTCACTCCAGCTCACCCAGCTCTTGCTGGAACTGCGTACCAGGGCACCCCAGCTTACTTTCACCTGTGCTGCTCTCAGATCATGGAGGTAAAATGGCAAGAGATCTCAAGTCTCATAAAAAAGAAGCTTTGTCTTGAGTTCTCCCTCTGGCATTCACAAAACAGCTTTTTGTCCAACAGGGCCAGAGTGAGAATGGACAATTTTATTTGCTGCCACAGAAATTGAAAACTTTAAAAGAAGTTATCAAAATTCTCTCCAGAGTAAATAAGAGCAGACATCCTCCCCAGAGATGCTAGCATGTAACTTTGTCAACAGTTTAGGAATCTCCTGTGGATTTGATGGAATGTTGATACAGTTTTAAAACTACAGTTGCTTCTGCAGTGACACAGATTCTCATTTTGATTGTCACTCCAAATATGGAATCTCTCTCTCCTGAGGCCTTGTCTATACACACAAAAACCTACTCCATTTCCCCCCAACTTCCCCCAAGACTTTGCAGACCAGAACGTGAACACATATAGGCTGTGTCTACGCTGGGCCACTTATTCCGGAAAATCAGCCGCTTTTCCGGAATAAGCTGCGAGCTGTCTACAATGGCCCTTGAATTTCCGGAAAAGCAACGACGCTCTACTGTACAAAATCAGCCGCTATTCCGGAAAAACTATTCTGTTCCCGCTCAGGCATAAGTCCTTATTCTGGAACACTGTTCCGGAAAAGGGCCAGTGTAGACAGCCCAGTAGTCTTTTCCGGAAAAAAGCCCTGATCGCGAAAATGGCGATCGGGGCTCTTTTCCGGAAAAGCGCATCTACATTGGCCACAGACGCTTTTCTGGAAAAAGGGCTTTTCTGGAAAAGCAGCCTGCCAATGTAGACGCTCCTTTTCCGGAAAAACTGAAAATAGAATAGTATTCCATTTTAAGCAGTTCCGGAAATTCATGCCAGTGTAGACACAGCCATAATGTTCTACATGCTGACCACAATTTTCACCCCACATCAGATTTTTTCTGAAATGATGCTCTGTTGCTATTTCTGTACAAGAACGACAAGGAAATACAGAGTATCTTACATCCTAACTAAGGGTTGCACCAACTATTTGGGTAGAAAATTCCACTTCCTAACAGAAATAGTTAAACTGATATAAAGATGTGTGTAGACAGTTTAAAGGCAGCTAAAGTTAGTAGTAAATCAAATTTGTAATCCTTTACACTCTTTCGCATATATGACTTTGTACTTGCCACAATCATATTCTAAGGGCTTAATTGGGTCTTAATTGTACATTGGTCTTGATTTAACCTTCTCCACAGGGAAGAATTTCATGTGAAGTGAATAGGTTGTTGGAACTCAACAGCGAAATTGTACTGTAAATAAGCAAGGATCCAAAAACACATTGTTTTCTCTGAGACAGTAACACATTTGTGGAACTTGTGTTATGTTAGCAAAACTGATTTATTTTTAAGCATGATTTTGCAAATTAAAATGAAAGACAAGCTATTTGGATGTCACTGCAGTACTTTAAACATTTGTGTCTCAACCAGATAAAGCACAAAACAGTAGCTTGAAGGAATTACAGTAAACACTTCCCAACAGCAGACCAAGGTATGTAAAAGTTCTTACAGAAATAATAATTACAGATTGAATGACATGATAGTAAACTGAACAGTTCAAAGCCCAGGAGAAAGAAGGTTGATTGAAAAAAAAACTAATAAAAATTGCATTGTACAGGCTTGAATATATACACTTAGGCCCCAGTCCTGCAAAGTCTTATACATGTATTTAAATTTCTTCTTCAGCTGGAATACTTGCATGCATAAAGTTAAAGTATATGTGTAAGTCTTTGGTAAAATACAGTGTCCAGTTAAGGCAATGGCAGCCTTTCACAGATTTCAATGAGCTTTGGACTAGTTACTCATTGAACAACTTTTCATTAAGAATCTAGAGAAGCTAGGAATAATACCTTTTATTAAAGTATATTTCCTTGTTACATGTGTGAACGTTGAAATATCCCTTTAAAAACAACTGCATATATAAAAACTATATCACTGACCTTTAAAAAAATGGTAGGTGGACTACCTAGCTTATTGTCAACATAATTTAATCGTTTGCCATTAAAGATAATACCCAGAGTAATCATTATTTAAACCTAGGCTACATTCCCACCCACCCTCGCAACCCCCTCAGACCTGGGAGACACTAAATGGAACAGCATTTTTACCTGGGCCAAAAAGTAATACAATTAAAGTGTTTTGGCTACTTTTACTTGTGTTATACAGTTTTGAGGCTTACTTTTGCATGATGTAGCTGCTGTTGCTACTAATCAGTACATACGCATATCTGACTAAATCAATTCCAGGTATAAATCCACTGAAATCATTGGAGTTACTTTAGGGATGAATTTGATGCAATAATTGTAATTTATATAAACATTATTAAGAGGTGCTAATTTCTGCTTTATACAAAATAAAACTTTGCAATTTGCTTGAATATTTGAATAGCTAATGTATTTATGGGAGCTCTCAAACTAAGGTCACCATTAGAACTGAGGGAATTATTAATAATTTACTCTGTTAATTAGGCCTCTTTTTTAATTAGTGCAATGATTGTGGGCAGATAACTCTTTTTGCTTATTTATTTGTTAGTTTAATTTACTTAATCTTTTTACTGCATGGACCAACTGTGAAACGCTTAACAGAAGAGAACTGCATGCAACAGGGGAAAATGGGGCCTGCTGTCCTGGTGTGAAGGTCCCACACCGTATAGCACACTTTGACTATGGGTGGCTGAGGAAGAGGCAGCTGGCTGAAGAGGACATACTGTTTGTGGAGATCAGCTGAAGAATTTAGTCCCAGAGTCACATGGGCTGCTGTGGGAGGGCAGGGGAGGATACACAGTCACCTGTGTGTAACAAAATAACAAAAAATAAAAAAGTTTGAGCTGGAAGAAGAGAAAAGTATAGAAAACAGAGGGAGAGAACAAAAAAATGGAAAAGGTGGAAAGAAAGTGTGAAATAGAGATAAGTGCTTAGAAATAGAGAGAGTTGGCTTAGTGCCAACAGCAAGCTCTAATGGATCAATGGTAGTGCTAGGCACCATAGAGTAGACAGGCAACTGTGTATCTTTGGAAACATGGTTGCCATGTTGAATCAAGCTGCAAACTCTGAGCAGGCTGCACTTGGTGCTTTGACCTCAAGCAAGTTTGTTTTGTTTAATTATTTCCGACCTTCACTTTCCCATGCTGTGCTGTATTTCTGTTGGAAAAGGGCAGTTGCTGAGAGGGGGGCACACTGGGCCTCCCTGTTTGGAGTGTCTTTGGCTTGATCATAAAACTACAGAAGCTAGAGAAGAGCTACTAGCCCACTCAGACCAACTCCTGCAAAGGCAACACCGCTCCCTACAGCTTGTTCTAGTTCAAGCAGGCTAGGTGAGGCATCACCCCAGCTCAATACAGCCAGGGGCTCTCCAGCCTCCAACACACACAACACGTGATTGCTGATCTTAAATGAGCATTGTTTTATATATTTCCAAAGACTTTCAGTATTTATTCCTTGATTGATGAGCCACTCTCCTTGCTCATAAGACGACTCCGGATGATTGCGCTGCTGTGTCTCGATAACTGATCCTGAAATTCGGATGTTGTAAAGAAGTACAGGATAGGATCCAAACAACAGTCTAGGCTTGCTAGGCTTAAGCAAAATGGCTGAGTGTACAGAGTGCTTCGGCGTATGGCACAGTGTGTAATAACATTCTCTTTCACCATCATGTAGAAGAAGAAGTTGATGTGGTACGGTGTGAAACATACAAAGAACACTGCTGCACACATAGCAACCATGCGTAAAGCTCTCTGTTTTTCACTGGTATTTTCCAAAGGTGTTTGGTATTTCTGAAGTGACTGTCTTGTTCTCCAGGTACAGTATACAATAATGATTAGAGGGCCCACAAATCCTAAAAGCTCAGCTATAATCACCATCATCACAGAAGCGGCGCTACTGTTTATTTTCTTGACTTCAAGATCCGCAAAGCAGGAATTTGAACTGTTGGTTAAGCCAGAGTTTCTCATAATTGGAAATGGTGAGCAAGCAACCCCAACAAAGATCCATACAGCAGTACTAATGGCAACATCATACCTGCGCTTCCAGTCTTTGGCTTTGAATGGATGGAGAAGGAAGTAGTACCTTTGAATGCTGATGCAGGTGAGGAAACAAATGCTTGCATACATGTTGAGATACTTCAGGTAGAAACATAATAAGCAGAGGAAACTCCCAAAAGGCCACACATGGTTTATATAATAATATATTCGTAGTGGTAATGAGAGCACATGAGCAAGATCTGCCGCAGCCAAGTTAATCATAAAAATGACAGCTTTGTTTTTCTTGCTGATGAAGCGACATAAAACCCATAATGCAGCACTGTTTGCCAGAAGACCAGGTATGAATATTACCGTGTAAGTAGCGGCATATAGAGAGTTTTTAAATGTTATATTAGGATCAACACAGTTTTCTGAAGATCCATTGGTCTGCATCTTGACTGTGCTTGAGCAATCATTTGGGACTGGATGGAAGATTTCTGTAACGAGTAAAAAATAATCATAACATCTAGCTCTTATATAACATTTTGTCTCAATAGATCATGATCCCCAATTTGCACATTGGGAAAGTGGGGTTCATGGAGGTGAAAGTGACTTGCCTATGATCTCCGAGCCAGTCAGTGGCAAAGTCTCCTGAGACTCAGGCAGGTGTTCTGGATGTGCTGCTTCCCAAAACAATTGCTGTAAAAACAAAGATAATGCACATTAACCAGTATTAATATATGTATCACAAGTAACCTACCTGATTACAGTAATACATTTATTATAGCTTAGAGAAGAGGCTAGGCAAATCGTTTGGCTTGAGGGCCACATCAGGGAATGAAAATTGTGTGGAGGGCCATGAATGCTCATGATATTGGTGTTGGGTGTAGGAGGGGGTGAGGGCTTCAGGTGGAGGTATGAGCTCTAGGGTGAGGCAAGAAATTAGAACTTCAGAGTGCAGGAGGGGCTCTTGATTGGGGCACAGGCTTGGAGTGTGGGGAGAGAGGACGAGGTAAGGGCTCTGGCTGGGGGTTCAGGCTCTGAGGCAGGGCTGGTAATGAGGGGTTGGGATGCAGGAGGGTGCTCTGGGCTGAGACTGAGGGGTTCAGAGAGGAGGGGCAGGGAGTTGGGGTATGGAGAGAAGAGAACTCAGGCTCCAAGCTGCACTTACCTCCTCAAGCAGTTTCCAGAAGCAGCGACATGTTCCAGACAGCTCCTATGCAGAGGCCTGGCCAGGTGGCTCTGTGCACTGCCCCCTGCTCCCCTCCCATCCACAAGTGCCGCCCATTGTCCACAGTTCCCAGCCAATGGGAGCTGTAGGGGTGGTGATTAGGCTGGGGGCAGTGTATGGAGCCTTATAGGTGCACCTAGGTTTACGAGATGGAGGAAGGAACATGCAACTGCTTTGGGAGCCAGGGAAGCAAGGCAAACTCCAAACCCCACTCAGGGCTGGATTAAAATGGCTGTTGAACCAGATACAGCTCACAGCTGTAGTTTGCCCACTCCTAGCCTAGAGCATGTCCTCTGTAAAATCTCCTTCTTGCTCCTCAATGCTTTTTCATAAGCAATGAGATATTCTGGGTAGGGGTTATGAAACCCCAAATACAATTTCCCTCTGTCTCAGGTATTTATCTGGTCCCCATCACAGTAGTAATGTATAAGGATTATACAGTCAGTAATGTAATTATTTTTACAATGCCTCGTAAGCTACAGCAGTGCTATTACCCAGGTGGGGAAGTGAGGCACAGCAATACTAAGTAGTTTAGCCAGGTGAAACGTTGCACCCCATATTCTTCATGGAAATCTGCCTATAAATATGAATGTGACATAACTGGGACATAACAGAGGGTATGTCTACACTACAATGTTAATTCGAACTAACTTAGTTCGGATTAGTTAATTCGAACTAAGCTAATTTGAACTAACGGATCCAGACTAAAAAACTAGTTCGAATTAGCATTTTGCTAATTCGAACTAGCATGTCCACATTAAGTGGACCCTGAACCAGGCTTAAGGATGGCCGGAAGCAGTGCCAGCAGGGCATCAGAGGAGGACTTAGAGCGTGGAGATGCTGTCTCAGGATAGCCGAGGGCTGTGCTTAAAGGGTCCCGACCCCCACCCCGGACAGACAGTTCTCAGGGCTGCCCCGCTTGCAAAGCAGTCCTGGCTTGGAGTGCCCGGAGTACCCACACTGGGCACATCACAGCACTCGGCCATCAGACCGGCTGCACTTGCCGCAGGCTGCCATCTGGGGTGAGGGAGCAATTGGGCTGCAGGAGAGCTTCCACCCCCAGAAGCCCGCAGAGCCAGCCCAGTCCTCCCCATCAGGGGCTCGTGCCCCATTCCTTCCTCACATCCTTCCCTCCCTAGCCCCTCTTCTTGATGTACAAAATAAAGATAACGTGTCTTCCAAAATGGAGTCTGTCTTTATTGAACAAAACTGGGGGAGACTGGGAAAAGGAGGTGGGAGAGGGGAAGAGAGAGGCTGGGAGAGGGGAGGGAAACTAAAATGATCAGGGGTTGGGAACAGGTCCCATATGAAGAGAGGCTAAAGAGACTGGGACTTCTCAGCTTAGGAGGAGAGGAGACAGAGCGGGGACAGGATAGAGGTCTGTAAAAGCAGGAGTGGGGTGGAGAGGGTGCATACAGAAAAGTTCTTCATTAGTTCCCATAAAGAAGGACTAGAGGACACCAAAGGAAAGGAAAGGAAAGGAATGGGTAGCAGGCTTCAAAGTAGTAACAGAAAGTTGTTCTTCACAAAGCAAAGAGTCAACTTGTGGAACTCCTTGCTGCAGGAGGCTGTGAAGGCTACAACTAGAACAGAGTTTAAAGGGAAGTGAGATCAAGTCATGGAGGTTGGGTCCATGGAGTGCTATTAGCCAGGGGTTAGGAGTGGTGTCCCTGCCCAAAGTTTGTGGAAGGCTGGAGAGGGATGGCACAAGACAAATGGCTTGGTCACTGTCTTCGGTCCATCCCCTCCAGGGTCCCTAGGGTTAGCCACTGTCGGCAGACAGGCTACTGGGCTAGATGGACCTTTGGTCTGACCCAGGACAGCCATTGTAAGCTCAGGGCTCAGGGTCGGGGGTCTCAGTGGACCCCCTTGATTCTCTTGCACACCTGGTCCTGGGTGGCCAGGCTGGCAGCTCTCCTGCCCTAGACGGCCACTTTCCTGTGCCTAGTGCGGAGATCGTGGACGAGGTCCACGATGTCCGCACTAGCCCAGGCGGGTGCCCACCTCTTGCGGTCCCGGGCAAGCTCCTGGGAGCCGCCAGCCTGGTCCTGGGAAGAGGGGGAGGGCTGGGGGGCATTGGGTGGGTGGCTCTATCCGTGCCAGGTGCAGGGTCTGCTGGCTGGGTGCTGGCAGGCTTGCACCTGGCACGGGCACCGTAGCCAGCCTGTGGCCCTTTAAGGGGTCCGGGACCGGGAGGGGGGCATACAAGTTTCCCTGGTGTTGGCCAGAGTGGCCACCAGGGAAACCTGGGGAGGGCTAGCCTCCCACTAGTTCGAATCAAGGGGCTACACACCCCTTAATTCGAACTAGCTAGTTCGAACTAGGCTTACTCCTCGTGGAATGAGGTTTTCCTAATTCGAACTAACGGAGTGCTAGTGTAGTGCCTATGAAAGTTAGTTCGAACTAACGTCCATTAGTTTGAACTAACTTTGTAGTGTAGACATATCCTAAGGCTTTATGCAAAACATTTCATGTAACGTGTCTCAGAGGAGAACATAAGAACAGTCATACTGGGTCAGACCAAAGGCTCATCTAGTCCAGTATCCTGTCTGCCGACAGTGGCCAATACCAAATGCCCCAGAGGGAGTGAGCAGAACAGGTTGTCATCATGTGATCTCTCTCCTGTCATCCATTTCCAACCTCTGACAAACGGGAGAGACACCATTCCTACCCATCCTGGCTAATAGCCATTGATGGACCTAACCTCCATGAATCTATCTAGCTCTTTTTAACCCTTGTTAAAGTCCTGATCTTCACAACATCCTCTGGCAAGGAGTTCCACAGGTTGACTGTGCGCTGCATGAAGGAAAACTTCATTTTGTTTGTTTTAAACCTGCTACCTATTAATTTCATTTGGTGACCCCTAGTTCTTATGTTATGGGAGTAGCCATGTTAGCCTGTATCTGGAAAAACAATGAAGAGTTCTTTGGCACCTTAAAGTTTAACAGATTTATTTGGGCATAAACTCTCATGGGTAAAACCTACTTCATCAGATGCATCTTCAGGTCCTCTAAATCACTGCCAGAGCCCCTCACAGTGTGGTCTAGGAAGTGCTGAGGGCTGGTTGCACTAGCACCATCCATTCTGCCTGAGGCCCTGCCCCTTCTGAGAGCCTGTAGCTGTCCTCCCACACACACACATTACCCAGGGCCTGACAAAGTCTGTCTCCAGCCCTGTCCCCATGCTTTTCTTATCTCAGGGTGTGTCTAAACTACACCCCTCTGCTGACAGGGGGATGTAGATTAGGCACTTTGAAAGCGCAAATGAGCCCGGGATTTAAATATCCTGGGCTTCATTTGCATACTCACGCTCGGGCGCTGTGCCAATCACGCACCCTTTCAAAAGGGAAAGTAAAGTCTAGCCGCAGCTCTGCCGACAGTGGGGAGCTTTTTCGGCAGATCTTGTACTCCCCTGCTGTCGGCAGAGCCGCGGCTAGACTTTACTTTCACTTTTGAAAGGGCATGTGATCAGCACAGCGCCAAAACGTGAGTAAGTAAATGAAGCCCAGAATATTTAAATCCCGGGGTCATTTGCACTTTTGAAGTGCTTGATTTGCATCCCTCTGCCAACAGAGGGATGCAGTCTGGAGGTAGCCTCAGTGACCAAAATCTGGATGTGCTTTTTAATTGAGCAGTTTACATTTGAGACTCCTTTTTCAGACTCTCCTTTGATTCAAACCACAGACTGATGAGGATGGCGAGAGGAATTTCAGATTAAACTGTTAAATTAGTTGTATTTTTCCTTCCTTAATCCAGACTGGAATTTCTCCTCAGAAGGGATAATATGGGCAGGAAAAGTTTGGCTTAGGAATATGCCTGTAAAAACCCTGTGTGAATTGATTTACCAGCTTATCCAATGTAAGGGTGAAAATGAAGATTGGCCTCCTGTTTCTATATAAATGTCACAGAATGGCTGAAGAAAGGGATGGGATTCCCAGCTGCTTTTCTACATTCCTTCCATGGCTCCACTTGAGACTCCCTGGCAGCAGGGTTGTATTGCCTCCCTTTTGGCAGGGTGTGAAGAGTACCAGAGGCGCAGAGCCAGTATGAAAGCAAAGATTCTGCATGGCAGTTGCAGGCCTTCTGCTGATTTCCATTACCCTGTGAGAATCCATGGGATCTTCTTGGTATAGAGGTGGGCATCCCAATGGAATGACGGGAGAGGAATTCTGTGAGGAAATTGCCCTTCCCTTCCCTTCATTCCCTGTGGAGTGTTTTACTGTGAGGATATAACACTGGAGCTGCTGGTTCATTGCCAATGACTCATTTTTTGCAAAGTACCTCTAGGAGTTGTCGGCCAGCAAAAGTGCCTGTCTCTGTAAGTGGATGCTGGCATGGTAACTTGTAATCTGTTACTCATACATGGCTAAGAAGAACATGGTCTACTACAGGGTCAAATTCACCACTTGTATAACTGTTGGCCTGCTTAAGCCTACAGCACCTATGGACACCCATTTTCTGTGTTTACGGACCTGTAAGCAGCTATTGTTGCTCACTCTCTTTTCTGCCCTTCATTTGAAACTTATTTCCATCCTCTGTTTTTGATTTTTTTCGGGGGGCTACGTCTAGACTACATGCCTTTTTTGAAAGAATTTCTAGACTACAATCAGTACTTTCAAAAAAGCAAGCTGTCTGGATACTCTCTTTTGAAAAAGCACCCAGGCAGTCTGGATACTCTGTTTTGAAAAAGCACAGTTTGCATTACATAGCGCCTTTTTTTGAGAAAACATTTTGGAAAAAAGGCATTATTCCTCATAAAATGAGGTTTTCCACTGTCGACAAAACTCCGCATTCTTTCGATTTACTGTTGACAGAATGCAGCGGCAGTCTAGACACAGGTAAAGATTTTTCAAAAAAAGGCCACTTTTTTTGAAAAATTCCTGTAGTCTAGATACACCCTTGGTCATAAACAGTAACCCAGCAATGGACTAATGCCATATAGCACTGACAGCCACACACCTCCACCCTCCCCACCTCCACAGGAAACAGCCTTCAGAAATGACTGAGACCAACAGAAGATAGACTCTCTGTGAAAATATCATTAACCCTCTCTGCGTCTTTAGGCCACTAAATATCTTCACTGCTCTGGCCTGTGGACTACAGTTCTTACATGAATTTCAATTCCACTGTCCTGATACTGAATCAAAATGGGATATTTTGGCTTGAGTCCCTTTGCAATGCAGATGCACTAGACACAATTAGCCTTTATTATATTTTATGAAATAACTAAGGAATTAGATTTCATAAGTGCTTTTGATTTATTCAAGCACAACTTCCTGGCTTACCAGTAAGACCACTCCTACTGCAGGTCTTAAACAGAACCCATGTGTTAAATAAGCATTTGAGATAACATTGTATCATCCCTGCTTCAATAAAGCCTTGTCTGCACTCAAATGACTTCCAGCAATACAGACTTCATTTTCTAATGACCAAATAAACCTTCTCATGAGTTTCCAGACATGAGGAAATACCTCTCCCTCAAAGGGTTTCTCACTGTTTGTGTTGCTTCTTGCCTGAGTAGAATCATATTTTCTCAGATAAAAGGTCTAGGTTCAGAATGAGGCAGGACAAGCATTGCTGATGGTTAGAAAACAATGCACCTTTTGTACCATAGTTTTTGTGTCTTCCTAAAATCTATTCTTTAATTGGCCACAAGGTGTCATGATTTCATTTTTTGCCTTTTCCTTCAGAAAGATTTTTTAATTCTGGTAAGAGAAATTAAGGTATTGAAGTACTAAACTACTAATAGACGTAGTGTCATTATTTTTTAAATTACGTTTTATTGGTTTTGTGTGTGTTGATCTTCTGGGATTATCACAAACTGAAAAGCTTGTGTTCTGATTTTACACAATAGATACCAGAATAATTTCAAACAAAAATCCCTAAATTACTGATGTTATGGAAAAGTCCTGATTTGCTGAAATTACACAAAGATAGCTGTTCAAAACCATTGTGAGTACAGCCCCATGGTTGCATGAATACCTTTAAAATGTTATTAACAAAAAATAAAAATTAAGCATCTGTTTTACATTGACATTTGAATAATGGGTATGTAAAAGGCTCTTTATTTATTTCAGTGGCTCTGGGTCACGATCTCTATGTTGAAATATGGGCTAAGGAAAGTGAAATTATTGGAAGTGCAAAATCATGGATAACATTTATGAAATAACAATGCTCAAGTATAGAGCATTCTCACACCTCAGTTCACTAGGCTTGCCAATAATTAATCACTTTATGTAAAACATGATAAAACTATCCTGTAAGCTAAAATTACAGAAGGATCATGCTCGACTCCTGGCAGAACTAAATCCCCACTGCGAAGCTACTTAAAAAGCAAGGGCACCAGTGGTGTGTTGCATAGCATAGGTGGCAAACTAAAGTATTCCATTCAATTATCTTTTTTCCCCTATAATGAAGATCTGTCCCAGTGTTTAGAAGAAACAAAAAACAGGACTATGTAGCATTTTAAAGACTAACAAGATGGTTTATTAGGTGATGAGCTTTTGTGGACCAGACCCACTTCCTCAGATCAAATAGTGGAAGAAAATTGTCAAACTATTTGATCTGAGGAAGTGGGTCTGGCCCACGAAAGCTCATCACCTAATAAACCATCTTGTTAGACTTTAAAATGCTACATAGCCCTGTTTTTTGTTTCAGCTACACCAGACTAACATGGCTACATTTCTATCAGTGTTTAGAAGTTACAGGTAGACAATGAAAGTGTCTGCTAAAACAAATTCCTGCTGGAACATTTTCTTCAGGACCTGATATTTCAATAAAATCAATATTGAGTAAAATACCATATTGATATTTGCATAATTGAATTGCATCGATAACACTGAAAGAAATTGTTTCTATTGGTGCACTCTGTTACTTGGTTACTTATAGCTGGAAGCCTGAAAAAATACTATTTCCATGGCAATATCAGGAAAGGAATGCTCATGTTCAGACCAAGAAGTGTAGAACTGTCATTCCTTGGCCCTACCATTTGTTGTTGTTGTGCCCATGAAGTGGTATCACGTCTATAGTGATGTTGCAAAATCCTGTTCCTAGAGTCACAATGAAAACTGAAACCCTCACAGTCAGCAGTGAAAAGCTCTACAGTTTAATGAAAATGGAGCCTTCTTCTAGATAAATGCTGCTCACAGCCTATCTCGCCTGAAATAAATATATATGTCCAGAAATTGGAGAGGGTCCAGAGAAGAGCAACAAGAATGATTAAAGGTCTAGAGAACATGACCTATGAAGGAAGGCTGAAAGAACTGGGTTTGTTTAGTTTAGAAAAGAAGACTGAGGGGGGACATGATAGCAGTTTTCCGGTATCTGAAAGGGTGTCATAAGGAGGAGGGAGAAAACTTGTTCATCTTGGCCTCTGGGGATAGAACAAGAAGCAATGGGCTTAAACTGCAGCAAGGGAGGTTTAGGTTGGACATTAAGAAAAAGTTCCTAACTGTCAGGGTGGTTAAACACTGGAATAAATTGCCCAGGGAGATTGTGGAATCCCCATCTCTGGAGATATTTAAGAGTAGCTTAGATAAATGTCTATCAGGGATGGTCTAGACAGTATTTGGTCCTGCCATGAGGGCAGGGGACTGGACTCGATGACCTCTCGAGATCCCTTTCAGTCCTAGTATTCTATGATTCTACGATTAACAGCATGGGTAGCTTACTGTGGCTCTGGAGCCACCTGTGGCTCTTCTGAAGTTAGTATGTGACTCCTTGCTCAGGCTCTGACTCCAGGGCTGCAGCTACAGGTGCCAACTGTCCAGTGCTCAACTCCTAGCTCTACCTCCTCTTCCAAGTGTATTGTGTCCTCGCTCCTTCTTTCCCCCACAGAGCCTCCTGAGGGCCATGAAACAGCTGATTGCAGTGGGCAGGAGGTGCAGGAAAGGAAGAGGAGGCACTGATCGATGGGGCTGCTGGTGGGCAAAAGATACTGGAGACGGGAGAGGAGGCACCAGATGGGAACTGCTGACAAATTACTGCAGCTCTTTGGCAATGTACATTGGTAAACTGTGGCTCCATCTCAGGCTCTGGTTGGCCACACCTGTCTTTCAGTGACAATATGAATCAAATGTCCATTAATGTATTCCATTATTCCACTGTGCAGCATAGTTGTAGTCATGCCAGTCCCAAGAAATTAGAGAGACTCACAGAATTTAAAGTCAGAAGGGACCATCATAATCCTCTAGTCTGGTCTCCTGCACATTGCAGCTCACAGAAGTCTCCAATACACTCCAGTAATAGACCCCTAATCTCTGACTTAGTTATGGAAGTCCTCAAATTTAAAGCCTACCAGTTACAGAGAAGCCACCATTCACACTAATTTAAATATGCAAGTGTCCCATGCCCCACCCTTCAGTAGAAGGTGAATTATTTCCCAACCCTCAAGATGGTGAGCAGATGGGACCCTGAGTATTTCAACACAATTGACCAGTCAGACACCTGGGAAAGAATTGTCTGTAATAACTCGGAGCCCTCCCCAGCTAGTATCCCATCCACTGGCTGCTGGGGGATATTTGCTACTAGCAGTCACAGATATCTAGCCATTGTAGGCAGTGTCATCATACCCCCCACCTCTTTCCATAAACTTATCAAGATCACACTTGAAGCCAATTAGGTTTTTTGCCCCCACTGTTAATAGGTCATTCCTACTTTGTATGTCCCTTGTAATGTGTGCAAATTACTTATGCTAAACCATCTGATCCATGGGGCATTTTGCTGTGACCCACGGAATAACTTTCCCAGACCTGAAGAAGAGCTCTGAGTGGTTCAAAAGCTTGTCTCTCTCACCACCAGAACTTGGTCTAATAAAAGATAATACCATAGCCACCTTGTATGTCCATTTTGCCACTAGTCACTCATACTGATAGGGAAGTTTGTACTGCTGACCCCACAGTACTCTTACACGTGCACTCTCCTTCCCAGATCCCTTGCCCTGACACTTCTACCATGCAGGGACAAGTTCATCATTAGTATGATTCTGCTGATGTCTAGTTACAATAGGGATGAATTTGGCCCACTGTGGTCAGACAGGATTAAAGCGCCAAGCACCATCCATTGAGACACATTTTGACAGTACACATTGTGGCTTTTAAAAAGAAAACCCTAACATCCTTATTTCATATGCTAAAGCTAAAGATCTTTCTACCTGGAGTCTATGGCAAGACTGGCTTTGCACGCTAACTGATTCACCAAAAGAGGATTTCCCTTTTGATTTACTTACTGCTTCAGCTTTGGAGCCCAGCTGTGCAGCTGAATTTTGTCTGAAGTTATGATACACAAACTGCCACCAGATGAGGGATTACATTAATCAGTTAAATTCCCTCTGATATCTAGCCACCTGTTGGAACACTTGCCCCAGGATTAAAGAGTCTCTTCAATAAACAAGCTTTAGAAAGTGTGATTTAAATGCCTCCATCAGAGAATCTGGCTGTGTCTAATCTAGTTTAATAATGGCAATCGTAGACCATACTGCGTTTTCCCTATCAGTGGCAGTTGCCGCATATTCTTTGAGAATACTGGGTCCCACCCATCTTTAGACTTTTATCACATTGTGTTCTCAGTCTCCCAAGTCAAAGGAACATTTTTATTCTGCCCTCACAATATAATTACAAAGCATATAGATTGCATATCAAAACAGCTAGCACAAGGAATTTTTTAATTCCAAAAAAACCCTTTGGTAGATGAAACAGAGGTTTGCTAGAATTTATTTTACTACCAAATGCAATTAAAATAAAAGATTTGTACTGATTTTTACTCAGAAATTATACAATAAAACATAATGACCTCTTGTAACAACATTTGATAACAATCAAGCTACTACTAATTGCCAGAACTAAAATTTCAATCTCTCTAACACCGGCGGTTTGTTACAGCTACAATGTTAGCTCTTCCATGCTTGCAAAATTTTGGCGGGCAAACTGATCAAATCACAATACTGTTCTTGCCTGTATTTCTGAAACCTGTCTGCCTCTTTATGTTTGTGGAAAAATATCTTGAGAAAATACTGCAAATATTTTTCAGAATATAAATTTAGCAAAATAAAATGCACTAACAAAAATCTTACCTCATTGTAATTTTCCCACTTTGACAAGAGGGTATTCAAAATGAAAAGCATAAGAAAAACACTGTTTTAATTTGGCATATTCCAACAGTACAGGCTCACTAGCTTTGCTTTAATACATGAAATGAGAGCTTGAAAAAGAGCCTACCTTCCTTCACAGCAATCCTGCTGATAACTGAACAAGTCTACAGTTAGAAGAGGAAGTGAAATATGACTTTACATGTCTCACAGACAACTTGTTTACATCTATAAAGCCAACCTGAATGATTACGTCAATGACTGATTTAATGTAACGTTAAGACCTGGCCACATCTATTGCTGCGGTAATGAGTTTCACTAAATGCACGCCAGAACTGGTAGACAGAACTTGGTCTATAGCCGTGCTTGAAATCAAGACATGTCAATTTCACGTACATTGCGGCAACACCTGCAAAGTGTTTAGCGTCTGACAAATGCTCACAACTCTCACTGCTCGCAACTTTCATTCCAGTTAACTTCTACTCTGTCCCATTAGCTCCCAATGGATCTCTCTCCAGCATTGCTATTCTGCAGGTCCCTGATGCTTGGGTTTGCACCGCCTACCCTCTTTTACAGTCTGACTGCTTACAAAGTTCCTAGGGCTTCACTTCACTCTCCAAAGACACGTTAAGCTTTGGCCCAGACTATTTATTTGTTTGGCGTGGGGGCACCTAGTCACAGAATGGACCCAGCTATTGCTATGTCATTGTATTGTGTTTGTTGCTGTGGTTTGTGCAATGTTTATTTCTTGTTCCACGGGATTGTACAAGCCCTTCTCCTGCTCCCACTGAAGTCAATGGCAAAGTTCCCAGCAGCTTCATTGGGAATAGGAACCAATCCTTCATTGCTTTGCAGCCTTATTAGACATATAAATTAAAACAACTTAAATGTACTGTGACAGCCGAGTGCTAGAATTGAGAATCCGTGACAATCCTGAAAGGTTTCAAGCTAAGGGGTGAAATCCGGCACCAGTAAAGTAAATGGCAGCACTCCCATTACTTCAGTGGAGCAACAATTTCACCCAGGATCACTGATATTTCTAGTGTCAGATGGTCTGATCTTGCAGTCCCTTTCAGAAGTGTTTTGTTTGTGTAGGTGCTGCAGAATCAGACCTGTGGTTTGTAGCATGAAACTGTCACTATCTGTCAGTAAATGCTCTGCTGCATCCTGTTTAGGGCATAGCATTAGAGCACTGGTTAGAATACCTAAAGTCCTGTTTTTTCATGGAACAACAATTTAGTCACTGATCTGTCTGCTCATGAGTCTAAGAGCCATAATGTAATCACCTATACCTGATGCATGCCCAGGGGAAGAGGCAGGTGCAAAAAGCCTTCTTCTTTCCCCCCTGTTCACCTGAATCCCCCAGTGCAATAACTTTGTCCTTTTGCTTTCAGGGTGCATCTCACCCCAAAAAGGGAAAAGTGCAAAGGGGGTGAGTCTAGCCTCCTCCCACCTCCACCTTCCCTCAGTCCATGCAGCTGGCTGGCCACACCTTTCAACAGCAGCGCACACACTACACCTTTGCTCTGGAAACTGGACTGAATTCTAAATTATGCTCTATGGCTTTATGAACACTCCACCATTACTGATGTTTTACTGTTTGGAACTGTAAAAAGTAATGGCATCTGATTCCACTAAGCATGAACCTAAAATACCCTTTAACACGTAGCTATAAACGTGTTTATAAACATCTATCTATTTATAAATCTGGTTTATAAACTTCTATGTTTCAAAGAGTTGTTGAGAAAGTTGAACAAAGCAGACTGTGAAGAGCTTCACAAGGACCTCACAAAACTAGATGATTGGGTAGCAAAAATGGCAAATGAATTTTAAAGTTGATAAATGCAAAGTAATGCACATTGGAAAAAAATCCCAACTATACATAGTGGGGGCTAATTTTGGAAAACACAATCTCAACTATATATACACTATGATGGGGACTAATTTGGCTACAACTACTCAAGAGAGAGATCGTGGAGTCATTGTGGATTGTTCTCTAAAAACATCCACTCAATGTACAGCAATAGTCAAAAAGCAAACAGAATGTTAGGAATCATTAACAAAGGGATGGAGAATAAGACAGAAGATATTTTATTGCCTTTATATAAATCCACGTTACACTCACATCTTGAATACTGCATACAGATGTGGTTGCCTCATCTCAAAAAAATATATTGGCATTGGAAAAGGCTCAGAAAAGGGCCATATGATTAGGAATTTGGAACAGGTGCCATATGAAGAGGGATTAAAAACACTGGGGCTACATCTATACTGCTCTTTCTTGCACAAGAAAATATGCAAATAAGATGAAGCGGTGAATATCGCCACTCCTCATTTGCATACTTAATGAGCCACCATTTTGCACAAGGGGCTTTTGTGCAAAAAGGAGCCATCTACTTGGCTCCTTTTTGCACAAAAACCCTCTCTTGCACAAGAGCCATTTTGCCACTTTTTTTCAGGAAGAACTTGCGCAAGAGGGGATTTCTACGCAAAAAGGAGCCGTCTAGATGGCTCCTTTTTGCGCAAAAGCCCCTTGTGCAAAAATGGCAGCTCATTAAGTATGCAAATGAGACACGGTGACATTCACCGTTTCACCTCATTTGCATATTTTCTTGCACAAGAGAGGGCTGTGTAGATGTAGCCTGGGATTTTTCAGTTTAGAAAAGAGGAGACTAAGGCAAGGGCACCATTTCAGGAGGGTGGGCGGTCAGCAGCCATGTGCTCCAGGATGCAGCTTGCTTTTCATCCCGTTCCCCGGATTATCAGGTTGTGAGGGGAAGTAGAGGTTGCATCTCACAAATCCAGGACTCTGTGGTCTGGCAACATCTGTGGTCCAGCAGAGCCAGGGATGTTGCCGGACCAAAGAGCCCCAGAGCAATGCAGGGGCAGGGGAGCCCCAAATGAGCCAGGCAGCATCTGGGGAGCCCCCACCCTGGCCTAGAACCCCCCAGCATCAACAGGGCCAGGCAGTTGCCAGGGTGCCCCAGCCCCAGCCAGGCAAACCCCAGCATTAGTGGGGCCAGATGGCAGGCAGCCTGGGAGCTCCTGCCCAGGCAGGGGAAACCCCCGTGTTAGAGGAATCAAATGGCTGGGGAGTCTCCGCCCTGGCTGGGAGACTCTGAGAGACTCTGGGACAGCAGACGGGCTGCAAGGTAGGAAGCCATGGTGGGTCAGAGTTAGGAGGGCCATCCGCAAGGCAGGGAGCCCCAGGGAGAGGAACCCAGGAGTGGGGCAGCCAGCAGGGAAGCACTGACTTCCCCTGGTCTAGCAAACTTCCTGGACTGGGACAGCTCAGATCCAGAGGGTACAGGACCAGGGAGGCCCAACCTGTACTTGCATTCTGTGCGTGCCTCTCACACCTGGCTAGTGTGCTCCCTTCGCCAGACAGGTGTGAGAGGCATGCATGGAATGCAAGCACTTTCCCCTCACTCCCTGATTGCCAAGAGAACAGGATGAAAAGCAAGCCAGGTCCGAGAGTGCATGGCTGCTGCTCCCCTACCCTCCCAAAAATGGTACCCTTTGACTAAGGGGAGATATAATAGATGTCTATAAAATCATGACTGATGTGGAGAAAGTGAATAAGGAAAAGTTATTTACTTGTTCCCATAACATAAGAACTAAGGGGTCGACAAAATAAATTAATAGGTAGCAGGTTTAAGATAAACAAAAGGAAGTTCTTCTTCAAGCAGCACAGTGTCAACCCATGGAACTCCTTGCCAGAGGATGTTGTGAAGACCATGCCTTTTGCAAGGTTCAAAAAAGAACTAGATAAACTCATGAAGTTCATCAATACTTATTAGCCAGGATAGGTAGGAATGGTATCCCAATCCTCTGTTTGTCAGAGGCTGGAAATGGATAACTGGAGAGGGATCAGTTGATGACTACCTGTTTTGTTCACTCCCTTTGGAACATCTGCTTTGGCCACTGTCTGAAGACAGAATGCAGGATTAGATGGACCTTTGGTCTGACCCAGTATGGCTGTTTTTATATTTTTATGTAACTGGAAGTTTATTGTAATAATTTGGCTTTGCAATTATTTGCATAACTTAGCTGAACAGAGATATCAATTCTTTGCACAGTACTGCAGCTTTTATCAGCAAATCCTGTTTTGCTTTTTTAAGATGTTCATGAACAATGGGGACATATTTACTTTTGGATGGATTCCAAAGTTGATTTTTAAATTAAATTACCTCAGAATGCTCACTAGAACAGCATACGGAGCTGAAAATAATTTGGAACAGCTATTTAGAAATAACTCTCTGATCAAAACTGTGAAATGCAGGTGTTGTCAGCTCTGTTGCAGATGTGCTACACTACAGCCTGTATGCTTATATTTATTACTCCTTGACCTTAAACTTTTGTCACTAACAGACTTAGTTTACATGGGCAAAGGCAAACATCTTTGTAGAAAAGTTATGTTAGATTAATTACAGGTGCAATGGTTTGACTTACAGATGTACAAATATAAAGGGAGTATGGTTGAGTGATCCAGTTGCTAAAGAATCCAAGTTGTGGGCTCTACCACTAACTTTGCTGTGTGTCTAGACACTGAGGGAATCTCAGAGCCTGGGTAGACAGACTCAGGATTTCAGGGTTTGTGCTACAGAGCTAAAAAAGGCTGTACAGGTCTTGTGGCTTGGGGCTCAGTCTCTGAAGAGTAGGCCCTTTTGCAGGGGACAGATCAGTCTAGAGCAGGCTGTAGCTTGCCATAGCTCTTGCATCTGGGCTACCTAATCCTTAAATAAAAATTACATAGTTGTTTAATACAAGCTCTTGTTGCTTTTCATGCAAAGAAGGTAAATCAAAGTCTTCCTGACTGTTGGGGGCAGAAATTCAAGGTGCAGGAATTGCACAGAAATTGAACACCTTCATACTGATTTTACATTTGTGCTTTCTTTCTGTGCTGTTTTCCATAATGAAAGACTAAAAGTGCATTTATTGAAAAGGAAGCAACACAAATAAGTTTTAGTTCATGGAGAATAGCTGGTTTTTTTACAGATATGTTTATTTTTACATGAACATGGGGACTGACATATGAAGGAAAACTATTTACTCTTCTGATTAAAAAGTTACTGTTGTTCAATTAGGAACCAGATGCAAAAATTCATGACTTATGTTGCTAATCAGACATCATGGATAGTGAATAAGGGTATGTCTACACTACAGTGTTATTTCGAAATAGCTTATTTCAAAATTACGCGTCTAGACACAAAATACATTTTGAAATAGCATTTTGCTATTTCGAAATAACGCATTCACACTGAGTGTACTCTGAATTGCATTTAAGGCTGGCCGGAACCAGTTCTAGCAGGGCACCAGGTCAGGACTTACTGTGTGGGGCTGTTGCCTGCAGCTATCTGAGGTCTGTGCTTAAAGGGACCCCCCCTGGACAGCCAGTTCTCAGGTTTCCCTGCTTGTTTGTCTACCTCGAAGAGGGACAGCTGATCTGTTCACAAACAATTCACAAACATGAAAAAAACTAAATTTGTAATTATTGTTATTAACAGTAAATCATTTGACCAGCTCCACTACAAATACTTGCTAGCGGCTTTTAGTATTCCAGTTGGGTACTGTCACATAAAAGTCATATGTGGGTCCTGCAGCTTAGGAGGCCTGGGATGCAAGTTTCCATCCCTGCTGTACCCGGCTTAGCATAGGCTGGGACCCTGCAAGCCCAAACAGTAGCAGGGTTTTATCAGCTTTAACCCATGCCTTGAGCTGGAAAACTACTGAGCAGTAAACAAGTTTGACCTCGGTCTCAGCTCATAAGAGTGATAAGAATGGCATTGAGCTAGGTATGTGCACACCCGGTAAACAACTGTAGTATAACTAGTGTAGGGAGTCCTGTGCCCATTGAGTTTCACCAGGGACCTAGAGCTCTGCGGGTGTCTTGGGTCCCCCAGCTGAAGCCACATCCACTGCAGCCTGGTGCAAGGTGACTGGAATGGGACTCCCCGCAGACCTGAAAGGGCGTAAGCATTTCCAAGTGCCTGTTACTCTTTTATGCATTGCACTGCCTGTGCTTACTGGCATGTTACTTTGCAGTAGCTATGTAACCATCTAGGCAGTATTAAGCCTATAATAGTAGTGACGTCGCGAGATTAATAAAAGCAAGTCTCTATCCCTAATCAACTCTGTCTTGAAGCAAATCCACAACCCTGATGGACCCTGCCCCTGTGAGTTGACAAGTATCCATCAAAAGCTACACAAACACTAATCCCAGGAACTGAAAATAAGGCATTGAGTAAAAATGTATAAACATGTTCTCAAATTCAGATCTATACCTTAAAACAGAGAAATGAACATACAAGGCAAGACAGCTAAAAATCAGAATTGGGGATATAAAAAGTTGTTTTAAAAGGTTATCTTGTAACTGCTAAAGGTCTTAGTGGTTGCACATGCTGTGGGCTGTGGAGTTTAAAGCTTAACTTTATACTGCAGAGCCTGCAGCGAAGCCTCCTGGGGAACCGGGCCGCCAGCCCCTTGTACCCCGTTTCCAGGGAGGAGGCTTTGCTTCTGCTCCATTCTGCTCCTGTGGGGAGGCTTTACTACCACACTGAAGTGACCTCCCCAGGAGCAGGCTGGCAAAAGGCAGCTGGCCCCGCTCCTGGGGAAGCTTTGCTCTGGCTTTGCATCTGGCTCCCTGGGAGCAGACCGTCAGCCCCTATCAGCCCTGCTCCTGGGGAGCCACAGTAACCTGCGATGGGATGAGAGGAGGCTGTCCTCCCATTGCCAGCCAGAGCAAACCCTGCCTGCAGTGGGCGAGCAGCCCTTTGCTCAGGGCAGGCGGGGAGCTGCTCCAGCCCATACTGGTTAACTGAAACCGGTAAGCCTCACTCATTACGGGGGAGGCTTACCGATTAACCAGTTAACCAGCTAACCTTTTGCATCCCTAATCAGAATATGTGAACAAAATACAGAATCACCAAATGTTTTTGTCTGTATATTAGAGTTACAGAAAAGAACAAATGTGTGGGTGTATGCATGCAAAAAACTTGTAGCGTGGGATTCAAGTTTTAAGTTCCTGGCTCTGAAAGCTTGTTGGTTTCTACTAGACATTTTATTAATACACAGCTGGAATTATAGGTACAGAAGAACTTCAAATGCTTCAAATGTAGAGACTGACCTAGGTTTAGATGAATGACCAAAAGCTAGAGTCCCACTCAGCATTTATTTCAACCCGCTAAGGATCTGGAATCCCCTGTTGGGATAAAAATTCCAAGAGCTGAAGAGTAAAGCTTTATTGTGAGAAATCTGGGGCTTCACTTCTGGTCTAGTCTAAACTACAACACCATGAGAAAAGTTTTTTTGTTTCTGGTATTTTGGTACTTCTGGTTTGGGGCAGAAACTGAACGTGGGCACAACACATGCTATATCGCAAAATTTCACACCCTCTGAAAAAGATTTGTTTTGAATTTGATTCTAAAAATAGAATCAACAAGAAGTTTCATGAAAGGTCTTTGTTAAGCCTTAATTGACTGTGCCTTGTGTGACAATCTGTATCCCTAGCTCCATCCCTTTTTTACAACTATGCCTAATAAAGTACCAATTGAAAACTGATGATTTGCCAATCATTATTGTCCTGGAAAATATCTCAGAGGGGTAGCCATGTTAGTCTGTAACTTTAAATACAATTAGTAGTCCTTAGAGGCAAATGAAAAAATATATAAAGGTATGGCTACACTAGCCACCCTAGTTCGAACTAGGGTGGCTAATGTAGTCATTAGAACTTGCAAATGAAGCCTGGGATTTAAATATCCCAGGCTTCATTTGCATGTTCCCGGGCGCTGCCATTTTTAAATGCCCGGTAGCTCAAACTACCTGCCCGCGGCTACACGTGGCACGGGCTAGGTAGTTTAAATTAACACTCTTAATTAACACTCCTCCTTGCAGGAGGAGTAACAGTAATTCGAATTAAGAGTGTTAATTCGAACTACCTAGCCCGTGCCTCATGTAGTCGCAGGCAGGTAGTTCAAGCTACCGGGCATTTAAAAATGGCGGCACCCAGGAACATGCAAATGAAGCCTGGGATATTTAAATCCCGGGCTTCATTTGCAAGTTCAAATGACTACATTAGCCACCCTATTTGGAACTAGGGTGGCTAGTGTAGCCATACCCTAAAAGGTATCATGGGCTTTTATGGGCAAAACTCACTTCTTCAGATGAGCTTGAGAGTACAAAAGCTCATGATAATATATATCTATCTATCTTTGTAGCTGACACAGGACTACTCCTTGCTGATAAAATATGTGTGGCAACATTATGTGTAATGTTATAGACTATAGTATGATCTTGCTTAAACATCTTTCAAATCTGGGGAAGCAGCCGCAAGCCAGTTCCTCAGAGACAAAAGGAAAACTGATGCCTCAGCCAGGTGTTAATGAAAACAAATAGACTTGCCTGTGTCACTGGCCATTCTTTGGCAGGGAAAATGTAAGAAATGTACATCTTGGCAAAGAAACAGAGGGTGATTCCTGTCCCCTCAGACTTTCTGCCTCCTGGACCCCAGCTAGCAATGATGCTCAAAGAAGAGGAAATGGCATAAGAAGGAGGACCAAACACCCCAAATTATTCTGTCCTTTTTCTCTGCCCACAGCAGCCACAATACCTCTAAGAACTAAGGAAACAGCTTTAGCCTGAGGAATGGAGCCTAACTGAGAGACATTCAGCCAATAAGACTCTTGGCGCATGTGGCGAGACAGGCTGTTACTTTGAATTCACTTAGCTTGTGAAGTGAGGTATTAGATGTGATTTACTTTTGTTTTCTTATAACCAATTCTGACTTTTATGCCTCACTACTTGTAATCACTTAAAATCTTTCTTTCTGTAGTTAATAAACTTATTGTATCGTTTAATTTAAACCACTGAGCTTGGATTGAAGTGTTTGGGAAACTCCATTTGAGATAACAAGATTTCTGCATATCATTTTGCATTAATAAAATGATGGATTTTATATGAGCTTTTGTTGTCAAGGAAAGGTCTGGGCAGTACAACATGCACATTTCTGGGGGAAAGTCCAGGACTGGGATTTTGCTGGTATTGCTCTGCAGCGTAATTCAAGAGTGGCTGGCCATAGCACCCATACAGTATAGCTGGGAGTGATTTACATGCTAGAAACTGTGTGTGAGCAGACCAGGAGTGGCTGTTCTCACAACAAAGCAATGCAAAGGGCACTTCAGGTTGGAGAATTGAAGGAAAACAACTGTTCAGCTATCCAAATTGTATCCTGGGGAATGCCACACCTTATCATCCAGAATCTCTTGCTACATAGCATCAAGAAAACTGCACCTTTTGGACTGGACAAAAGAATTTAAAAAAAATCATGCTTTGCAAACTAGTGAAAATGAGGAAACAGAAAGTAGCCAACAAAATTTAATAGCAAAAGTAACAGGTTGGTTTTTTAAAATAATCCCTTGTTAAGAACAGTAAAAAGTTCAGTTCTGGTGAAAGATAGAGTCAATACCCAGGATAGAGTCCAAAGGCAAATAGTCATATTTCAAGACATATTCTGAACAGTTCCCATCCAGTGAAAGATTCCAGGGAGAGAATGATTCATTGGAAAAAACTGATGCACAATTCTGTGTTTGCTATAAGATTTCACTAAGAAAACTAGAAACTGGCATTAACAACCATCAACACACAAAAGCATCCAGCCAAAAACAACATCGGTGTTGCTGTTGGGATGAGACTGTGAAAAGACAGGAGAATCTCATGTGACATAAAATGGCCCAAAATAACCAATTTTTCTTCAGATTATATCTTTTTTAAATATAAAGAACATTGTTATATTGTATCAGTTTTAATATCGGAGTGGCCTAATATTTGACTGGTAAAGCTGAAAGTAAAACCGTGGGTTTTATAATCCTCTCCTTAACTTTCTTTGTAATTCTCTGAAGCTGACATTCACCCAGAAAGACAAGACCAAATCTTCCCATATGTGTTTAGCAAATCTGGAATGTTGTGGACACCAGAATGCATGCAGATAGTGGTTGGCTGACACAAAGTCCTTGGCCCCATCTAAGATCTTCACAGAAGGCTCTGATAAAATGGGCTTAGGAGGACTGGGTGCAGACTCAGTGATTACCTGCAGAATCTACAAGTACGTGGATAGGGTGTTCTGAAACTGGTGCTGAGGGGTAGGAATAGTAGCCACAAAACTGCTGTACTGTAGCCTAGTGGCTTGCAATTCAGTGGTGGAGTGAATTCCATCACTGCTACCCCCACTCATTTGACTCACAAAGAATCACAAAGTCTGATTATTCCAACGTGGTGATGAAAGGCGTGAGCAAATGTGTCTGCCCCCTCAGGAGCGTCTCAGTGAGGAAGTCAGGTTTTTTAGCAAGAAGAGTAGTTTATTGGCTTTCTTGACTTGTAATTGACTTTTAGTCTCCACTTCTCTTTTTAAGGATTTTTGTCTTCATTAGTGCTCTGCTGGTCCCTGTATCACGACTTCAATTATCTTTTCCGCCTTGCATTTTGCTAAGCAGAAAGTTTGTTCTTCTGCTGGTCACACCTGGGGAGGAAATGCAACATTTCAATATCCTGTTTAAATACAGTATGTTCCACAGTTTATCTACACATAAAATGTTTACAGAACATGTTGTTTACACTTGGAGGTGACACATGTTCATTTATGTGCATCCTTTTGTAGTCTTGCCTTTTTCCTTTTTATATTCTTGACTAATTTTACACCAGTCAGATTATATTTTAGTTGCTAGATCTATACGAATTATCTTTTATTTTTATTTTTATTATCCATAAAGCTAAAGTTTTCTGGAAAATACAAACAATATACCTTCTTCACAGGATCCCCATTCTCTGAGACAGAAGTGTCTTAATTAAATGTGTATTATTGATGAATATTATATATTCCTTTTATGCTGTGACCATCACTAGCTCATCTGAGTATGCTCTTTAAATCCTCAGCAATACCCCATCTTATTGATCATTTCCACTTGCGACAGCCATTCACAGAGAAAGATTATTAACCTGACAATGTTTATGGCTGGCCCCAGAGTTATATCATTAGAAGCTGAAGGGCTCTATGCACAGAAATGATACATCACAAGCCAGGAATATCTCCCCTTCTGTCTCACCAATGTGACTTCATCCCCATCTGGACATGCCATGCTTAGGGATAAAAGAGGAAATATCATTCCTTTGTGGTTCAGTTTCTAGCCTCTTAGAGGAGATTGCAAACTTAGATGCCAGTCAGTGCCAAATGTGAATGTGTTTTTTTGCAATATGCCTGTTAGCATCTTTAATATATTTTGTATATTTGTAAATAACCGTTGCAGTCAGTTGCGGTTAAACTGGCTTTAATTTTTTTTTTTTTGTCAGAACATTTAAATCTCTGAGTTCAAATACTACCAAGTCTCGCAATGCTCAAAATAGGATCTGAATTTTAGAGATGAGGCCTAAATCTAATCACTACTGAACCGCACCAACCTTGAAGGGAAGTCAGTACTATTCCACACAATAACGTATAAACAAGGACACTGGAAATCTGTATGATTGTATTGACTAATTTCTGTGGCTAATGTAGGAGAATTCCACAGCAGACAT
Organism: Pelodiscus sinensis; assembly: GCF_049634645.1. Lineage (NCBI taxonomy): Eukaryota > Metazoa > Chordata > Testudines > Trionychidae > Pelodiscus > Pelodiscus sinensis. The sequence goes on from NC_134723.1 coordinate 18,344,552, forward strand.
CTGTGCAGCACTGGCAATCTGTGCCTACAGATCCTGCTGGCAGATTCCAGAGATAAACCTTTCTTCACCATGCCTCATGCGAAGCAAGGACTTACGCACAACTTCATAGCATTTCTCTGTCTCTCTGGAAGGTGATAACTCATGAATGCTGCATCCAATCAATTACAAAATTTTAAGAAATATTCTAGGCAGAACCCTTCTAATTTTGGTGAAAAAATGAGAGACCCGGATAGTTGAAATGGGGGTATATGGTGCACTTGGCATCCAGTTAGGAGACCCAGCACCTACAACCACCTCTATCTACAGAAAAAGAACCAGTTGACTTTAACCATTAATATAAGAACATAAGAACAGCCATACTGAGTCAGACCAAAGGTCCATCTAGCCCAGTATACTGTCTGCTGACAGTGGCCAATGCTAGATACTCCAGAGGGAGGGATCAAAACAAGTAATCCTCACATGATCCCTCCCCTGTCTCCTGCTTCCAGAGAAACAGAGGCTAGGGACACCATTCCTACCCATCCTGGCTAATAGCCATTGATGGACCAAAACTCCATGAATCTATCTAGCTCTTTTTTGAACCCTGTTAAAGTTCTAGCCTTCACCACATCCTCTGGCAAGGAGTCCCACAGGTTGACTGTGCACTGAGTAAAGTAAAACTTCCTTTTATTTGGTTTAAACCTGCTGCCTATTAATTTCATTTGGTGACCCCTAGTTCTTATATTGTGGGAATAAGTAAATAACTTTTCCTTATTCACTTTTTCCACACCAGTCATGATTTTATAGACCTCTATCATATCCCCGCTTAGTCTTCTCTTTTCTAAGCTGAAAAGTCCAAGTCTTTTTAATCTCTCTTCATATGGGACCTGTTCCAATCCCCTAATCATTTTTGTTACCCTTTTCTGAGCCTTTTCCAATGTCAATATATCTTTTTTGAGATGAGGCAACCACATCTGTATGCAATATTCAAGATGTGGGCATACCATGGTTTTATATAGATGTAACCCTTCTGCTGGGTAGGCCCAGCAGCAATCAGGGCCAGGTTCAATATGTAGGGGTCCATTTCGAGCCCCCACCCAGAAACCAGGGAAATTCACACACCCTGGGTGCCTCTGAGAGGCAATGCTTCCCCATTCACAAGCACAGAGTCTGAGTGTAGGAAAGAAACATTTAATGAAAAAGAGAGAGAAGTCATATGGCATTAACTTGGGAAAATACCAGAAACAGAGTTGATAGTCCAAACATGAGCTAAGCCCTTCCCCACCAGCTAAGAATCATCTGAAGTCCCAAAGTCCGACACCCCAAAAGTCTCTGTACCTGGTCAGTACCCCCAGAGTCCAAAAGTTCACCTGCAGGGTATTACCTCCCAACCTGGGTGGAAATGGGGGTGGAGGGATAGATAGGGGCACCTTACGTGGTCCGAGGCCCTCTCCCTAGGATTCTGCTGCAGTCTTTAATGTGAGCCACTCCGCCACACTCCACCAGCTGTCTCGTTCCACTCCACCGGATGCTCTGATGGTCGCCTGCTGCCGCTCCTATCGGCCGCACCGCGCCGCTGGTCACCTGCCACCGCTCTTCGCCTGCAGCTGATCCTACCAGCCGCACTGCACCACTGGTTGCCTGCCACCGCTCGTAGGCTGTGTCTACATTGGCATGATCTCGCACCAAAGCGGCTGCTTTTGCGCAAAAACTTGCCGCCTGTCTACACTGGCCGTGAGTTCTTGCGCAAGAACACTGACGTTCTAATGTAAGAAATCAGTGCTTCTTGCGCAAGAACTATGACGCTCCCGCTCAGGAATAAGCCTTCTTGTGCAAGAGGCCAGTGTAGACAGGCAACATGAATTTCTTGCGTAAGAAAGCCCAATGGCTAAAATGGCCATCGGAGCTTTCTTGCGCTAGAGAGTATCTACACTGGCATGGATGCTCTTGCGCAAAAGCACATCTCTTGCACAAAGGCACATGCCAGTGTAGATGCTCTTTTGTGCAAATACTTTAATGCAAAAACTCTTGCGTTAAAGAGTATTTGGGCAAGATCATGCCAATGTAGACGTAGCTCTACCGGCCGCCTGCCAGTGGTCCCAACCAGCCACTCCACTGGCCGCCACCACTTCTCTGGCTGCAATGGGTCTGGCTCCCAGCCAGGAATAAGCTCTCTTGCACAAGTGTTTAACTCTATCGTTAAAAGTATTTGCACAAAATCTTGCCAATGTAGACACAGCCACAAGAGTTTTTTCATTACAATATTTGAGTAAGAGAGCGTCTACACTGGCATGTGCCTTTGCGCAAAAGATGTGCTTTTACACAAGAGCATCTGTGCCAGTGTAGACGCTCTCTTGCACAAGAAAGGTCAGATGGCCATTTTAAACATCAGGCTTTCTTGCGCAAGAATTTGATGTTACCTGTCTACACTGGCCTCTTGCGCAAGAACAGTTGCGCAAGAGGGCTTATCCCTGAGTGGAGTATTTGCGCAAGAAGCACTGATTTTATACATTAGAACGTCAGTGTTCTTGTGCAAGTATTCGCAGCCAGTGCAGACTGGTGGCAAGATTTTGCGCAAAATCTTGCCGATGCAGACGTGACCAGAGTGATTTTAACTCTTTAGCCACCACCTAGACTGGTAAAAGATTCCAGCTTCCACTGGACTAGCAAAAAGACTCCTCATGGAGTCTGCTTTAGGTCTGTCCTTAAAACAAAAGGGAAAGGGGGCAGGTTAGGACAGTCTTACAGCTCACACCTGGCAGGTTTGAAGCAGGCTGCCTCAAGCCCTTTAACCCTTCCCCCCAGCTCAGTTCACTCAACTCTGGAAGGGGGGAGACTTGTTCCTCGGAGACCTCTTACAATGATGGGCTGCGTCTAGAATGGCATGATTTTGCGCAAAAGCCATTAAGCCATTAAGCTACTAAGCTAATTCGAATTAGCGCATCCAGACTTAAAAACTAGTTCGAATTAGTGTTTTGCTAATTCGAACTAGCATGTCCACACTGAGTGGACCCTGAACCGAGGTTAAGGATGGCCGGAAGCAGTGCCTGCAGGGCATCAGGTTAGGACTTAGAGCATGGAGCTGCTGTCTCAGGCTAGCTGAGGGCTGTGCTTAAAGGGACCCGACCCCCACCCCGGACAGAAAGTTCTCAGGGGTTCCCCACTTGCAAAGCAGTCCTGGCTTGGAGTGCCCTGAGTGCCCACACTGGGCACATCACAGCACTCGGCCATCAGCCCGGCTGCACTTGCCGCAGGCTGCCATCTGGGGGGGGGTAAATCAGGGGGCTGCAGGAGAGCTTCCACCCTGAGGAGCCCACAGAACCACCCCAGACCTCCCCATCGGGGGCTCTTACCCCATTCCTCCCTCACCTCCTTCCACTTATCCCTCCCTAGCCCCCCTTCCTGATGTAAAAAATAAAGGTCACGTGTGTTCAAAAATAGAAACTCTCTTTATTGAACAAAACTGGGGGAGACTGGGAAAAGGAGGTGGGAGAGGGGAAGAGAGAGGTGGGAGAGGGGAGGGCAACTAAAATGATCAGGGGTTTGGAATAGGTCCCATATGAAGAGAGGCTAAAGAGACTGGGACTTTTCAGCTTAGAAAAGAGGAGACTGAGGGGGGATAGGATAGAGGTCTATAAAAACATGAGTGGTGTGGAGAGGGTGCATAAAGAAAAGTTCTTCATTAGTTCCCATAATAGAAGGACTAGAGGACACCAAATGAAATGAATGGGTAGCAGGCTTCAAACTAATAACAGAAAGTTCTTCTTCACAAAGCAAATAGTCAGCCTGTGGAACTCCTTGCTGCAGGAGGCTGTGAAGGCTAGAACTATAACAGAGTTTAAAGAGAAGTTAGATAAAGTCATGGAGGTTGGGTCCATGGAGTGCTATTAGCCAGGGGGTAGAAATGGTGTCCCTAACCTCTGTTTGTGGAAGGCTGGAGATGGATGGCACGAGACAAATTGTTTGGTCATTGTTTCAGTCCATCCCCTGCAGGGTCCCTAGTGTTGGCCACTGTCGGCAGACAGGCTATTGGGCTAGATGGACCTTTGGTCTGACCCAGTACGGCCATTCTAAGCTCAGGGCTCAGGGTCCGGGGTCTCAGTGGACCACCCTGATTTTCATGCACACCTGCTCCTGGGTGGCCAGGCTGGCAGCTATCCTGCCCTAGATGGCCACTTTCCTGTGCCTAGTACAGAGGTCATGGATGAGGTCCACGATGTCCGCACTAGACCAGGTTGGCGCCCGCCTCCTGCGGACCTGTGCAGGCTCCCGGGAGCCGCCAGGCTGGTCCCGGGAAGACGCAGAGGGCTGGGTGGCAGTGGGTGGCTGGTTCAAGCCATGCCAGGTGCAGGGTCTGCTGGCTGGGTGCTGGCAGGCTTGCACCTGGCACGGGCACTGTAGCCAGCCCGTGCCCCTTTAAGAGCTCCGGGGCCGGCAGGGGGGCAGAAGAGTTTCCCTGGTGGTGCCTAGAGTGGCCACCAGGGAAAGCTGGGGAGGGCTAGCCTCCCACTAGTTGGAATTAAGTGGCTACTCAGCCCTTAATTCGAACTGGTTAATTCGAACTAGGCGTTAGCCCTCATGGAATGAGGTTTACCTAGTTCGAATTAAGCGCACCGCTAGTTCGAATTAAGTTCGAACTAGCGGTTTGCATGTGTAGCGCCTGTCAAAGTTAATTCGAATTACGTCTGTTAGTTCGACTTAACTTCATTAAAATAAAATGGACGCCGCACTGTGCCCGGTCAGCTGATGGTCAGCACAGCGCGCTAGTCAAGACACGGATCAGTCGACAGGGGAAGCCTTTGTCAACCGCTCCCTTATTCCTCACACCTTAGCCTTATCCCAGCACCTCCCGCTCTAGCCCCCAATGCGCTTAGCCTCTCCTCTCCCAGCATCACCCTGTCCCCCCTCCCACTAACTCCTCCCCTCCTGCCCTTTTCCTCATTGTCTCCACTTGGCCCCCTGGCATTTGTCTCTCATCCACGCGGTCCCTTGGTGCCCAAGCCCAAGCCCACCTTCTGCCTTCCAGTTTGTGGACCCACATGCCGGACCGTGTGGTGCAATGCTGGGCTGCGCAGTTTTAAAGTCCCGGGCTGTGACATCATGCCACGCCCAGGCGTCTCCCCTGCCAGCTGTTGTGCGGTGTTTCAGCACACCACGCATGCACTCCCTCGGCCTTACAATACCCCGTACTGGCCAGCGCCGGGGAATTTAGAGTGCAGGGCTGCGGCGCCCCGTCACAAATCCCCCTCCTCCTCCAGCAGCCGCCAGCCGGCCCTTTGGCCGGCCCTCCAGCAGACGGCCCACCGGGAAATTCCCAGTATCCCTCCAGGCCAGTCCGCCCCTGTAAAAAACACCGGTGCTGACACGGGGCCTATTGAAGCGCAGAACCCGGGGCAGCTGCTCTGCTCACCCTGCCCTATATCCGCCGCTGGACATGCCTGTTTTTATTAATAATTACATTTGAATTGGCCCTGGGTTTGGATAATGTCTACCCAGAGGTGAGTTTAACTTCCATAATTGTGATCTTTACTCAATAATTGTAAACATACATGAAACGTTTAAAGACACCAGGACCCCCGAGGTGCCAAAATCAGTGGGACCCCAAAGAAATGCCCCATGGCTGGGACCTGGGGCTGGCAGAGCCGGTAGCAGCATCAGCCTCTGGGCATGGAGAAGCCAGCACCCCTACACTCCTACTTTCTGTGCCTATGTGTTCCCACGTTTCTGAGGCTGTGGTATTGGCTATGGAATCATATTTACCTATGGGTTGACCATTGCTAAATATATTTGTCTACTGCCTGCTTGCATGCTCAATTATTACTAAGACAACAAAGAAAAACATTCAGTATCTAGGTGGGGGGCAGGGTAAGTTCTTTTTCACCTTGTCAAGCTGTTGTTGCACAATTTTAGGGGGTTTCCTCTAGATTATAATACTACCAGGCTAGCTGTCTGACTCATAAGAAAACAGTGCAGAACCTAGCCAGTGTGGTTTAATTCTGAGGTCTGTGTGTCAAAGTCATGTGCATACTCCACTTGCACACAATTTATAGGCTGGAAAACTGTAGCTGTTTCAGACATGGCACCAAGCCCTGGAAAAGAAAAATGTTTTATCATTTTTTGACCTGAGTGATTAACCAAGTTCAGGACTCTGCAAACTGTTTCACTTAGGAGGGAAAACTGATGATGAAGCCAGGTATCTGATGCAATCCTGCGCATTTGTAAAGGATGAACAGAAAATCCTGTTTCCTTGAACACAGTAGGAATCAAGCCATTGCAGATAGTTTCTTTGCTCATAGTCCCAAGACTCTTTTGGCCAGCACGTAACCCCGCATCTCTCTATCCCAGCTTTTTTTCAGGGCCAGGTTACCTCTCTCTTGGTGTAGACTGCATCCATATTATGGTGGCATGTTGACATAGCTACACCACTGTAGATGGGCCACAATAGAATAGACATAACATCTGCCTCTGAAATGAACAGTTATGTCTAGACTACACACCTCTGTTGAAAAAGAGCATCTAGATTGCACCAAGTGGATGGAAAAAGCGATTTGCTTTTTCGAAAAAGAGTGTCCAGCCTGCCCGAATGCCCTGTCGAAAAAAGGGCACCTGGAAGCACTTCTGCCAGGGCATGGGGGCAGCCTTTATTTCCGGGTCCTGCAGCATGCTCTATGCAGAGACATGTGCTTAAAAGGGACCCCCCTGAACAGCCATTCCTCTGCTCCTGCACCTGGCTTGCCTACCTCCTAGAGAGACAGCAAAGCTTCTTCAGTGCTTGCTTGGAGTGCCCTGCTTTCTGGGATTCACAGCAGTCTGATTTTTCATTGGTATTTGTGCTTTACGATTCTTTTTTTTTTTTTGCTGTGGAGCCAGAGCTGCCCCTGGGCAGACGATGGCCCCACACTGTAATGCTTCAAGTTCTGCTGCATCTGCATGAGACCATCATGATGTTCATGAAAGGTCTGGATTCTGAACACAGCCTTGAGCCCCTCGCTCGGGCTGCAGCAATACTTTTCTTGCCACCGAACTTCTTCCAAGAGAGGCGATTTTGGAGGCTGGACATAAGTTCAGACTGGTGGGATAACCAGACTTGGCTCTGAAACTTCTGAATGCATAAGGCCACCTTCCAGGAGCTGTGTACCAGGCTTGCCCCTGCCTTGCAATGACAGGACACCCACCTGCACCCCGCCATCCCCCGGAGAAGAGGGTGGCTATTGCCCTCTGGTAACTAGTATTGCTTGTGCATACATGGCCGAGTGCTATGTGTGACACTTGCGGTGATCTGTGTGGTGTCAGGCATGCGCCCTTGTGACCAGCCTGCTTCCCATAGTTCCAGACGGGGGGAGGATAGCCCTCCCTGAGGTCAAACGTGTGTGGGGCCTTCCCCAAGCTGTGAGCAGCTGCCCATGTCTTCCCTGGGACTTAACATCCTTGCACATGCACACTGGGGGGTACGTCTACACTACAGCGCTAATTCGAACTAACTTATTTCAAATTAGTTCATTTGAACTAAGCTAATTCGAACTAACGCGTCTAGAACTAAAAACTAGTTTGAATTAGCGTTTTGCTAATTCGAACTAGCATGTCCACATTAAGTGGACCCTGAACCAGGCTTAAGGATGGCCGGAAGCAGTGCCGGCAGGGCATCAGAGGAGGACTTAGAGCGTGGAGATGCTGTCTCAGGCTAGCCGAGGGCTGCGCTTAAAGGGTCCCGACCCCCACCCCGGACAGACAGTTCTCAGGGGTGCCCTGCTTGCAAACCAGTAGTTTAGACGTACCCCCAGTGACGTCAATGGTCATTGTAATGGGCCTCAAATTCTTAGGCATCATTGCTGATTCATTTCCATAAGTAAAATTCAAACCAATGCTAATAATGGGCACAATAGCAGTTTTTATTGTGCTCAGACCAGTACTGAACATCTCGCTTTGATAAACTGAATCTAGCTCTTAACATTTTCTCGGGTTTTTTTTCTTCTTTGCAAAGGTTTTGTGAAATGTTTCCAGTTTTGCTGCACAATGGTCACAAAGCAAAAGCAGACAATGCCCCCACACCTTCATTTCCCTCCAGCATGCCTGCGGCACCCTGAAAAAAAATTGAGTGAATCCCTTTTTGCCTTTCCCAAGGCCCTGTCCATTCTGGGAGTACAGAGCCCTCCCTCCCACACACACTACTTGCCCAGAGGGCAACCTTTGACCAAGACTGCTAATGGGTGAGAGGAGCAGGAGAAGAGGCAAATGGGGCTGTTGCTCCAGGCCCCAGTGATTTTAAAAAGCTTGGGGTTCCTGGCTGCAATTGCCCTGCACCCTTTAAATCACCACTGGAGCCCTGGGTGGTTCACTGAGGGTGGCCCTGAAGGACTGGCTGCGGGAGGTTAGTCCCCTGCCCTGCCCCTTTTCCCAAGGCCCTGTCCATTCTGGGAGTACAGAGCCCTCCCTCCCACACACACCCCTTGCCCAGAGGCCCGGCAAGTCTGTTTGTAGCCCTGCCTTTGGCAATAGAGAATGCTGTTAAAACAATTTCACTGTGGCAGCTACTGTGGTTGAAGTGTTGCGTCTGAGAAACATGTGAGGCAACTGTTTTTCTGAGAACTACTGTAAGGTTAGGCAAACTAACAAACTGTGGTCAGGACATGTACAGCAATGTAGAATAATAGACTTCAAGGTCAGAATTCCGTCACGATCCTTTGTCTAACCACCTGCCCATTGCAGAACCTTGCCCACCCACTGCTAACCACTGGCTGAGTTACTGAAGTCCTCAAATCATAATTTAAAGACCTCACGTTACAGAGGATTCACCATTTATACGACTTTAAACCTGGAAGTGACCTGTGTCTGCCCAATGGTGGAAGCCAAAAACTCAAGGTCCTGCCAAACAGATCCTGAAGGAAAATTCTTCCCGACCTCAAATATTGTTTTCTGTTACATTCTGAGCACTTGGACAAGACCCACCAATGTGACACGTAGGAAAGAATTCTCTGAAAAGTGTGAATTCTCAGTGTGGCTTGAGAATTCTTTGAAACATAACACTTAATTCTCTTTATTAAGCTTTGCTTAGCCAGTGATGGATGGTGTGAGTGATCATGAAACAATCCAGATAAATAAGAAACCATTGTGCACCAGTAGCTGGGTTTTATAAAGGAGATATAAGAAAACAAGAGGCAAGAGTGTCCCTGAACATTCCCCTGAAGAAAAAGGAAGGAGCAATTTTTAAATATAATGAATTTAATGCTAATGAAAAGGGCAAAGCAGAGAACATTGGAGACTGACATCCTCCATTTAACTAACAAATCAACACTGGAGAAGTGAAAGAGAGAATCCATGTGAACTCTAGAGCTGAGAGAGTAGGTCTGTCTCTTTGTTCATTGCATTCTTATGCTTGACAGTGAAATGGTCAAGAAGGGTGACATTTAATGTCCTTTATGCTAGAGACTAAACTGAGATTACCAAACTCATCTGACATAGACAGAATCTCTGAGACGGCTAGGCTCCTCACAGTTCACCACAGAAAACTGAAGATAACTTTCCTTTTCTTCGGAGATTGCCCAAGGCTAAAAGATGGCTGCTGCTTCTTCACAGACCACAAGAAAGTTAAATGTGGGGACTACCCTCAAAAGACTACCACAGAGTGCTGTGGGAAACAGAGAAAGCACTGTCATGTAAGGCCTTCCCCTGCTGGGTCACCAAAGAGGGTTGTGAGAAAGCTGCTTCCTCGTTGAGAGAGCCACAGTGAGTTGTCTTACACCACACACTTTAAGGGTGCTGTGTTATGAGCTGGTGCCCCTTATGCATTAGGGGTGTGTCTAAACTGCACTGTTATTTTGAGATAACTAGCATTATTTCAAAATAACAATGTGTGTGTCTACACAGCAATTCCGTTATTTTGAAATAAATTAGAAATAACGGGCACCTTATTCTGATGTCTGTAAACCTCATTTCATGAGGAATAACACCTATTCCAAAATAGCTATTTTGAAATAAGAAATGTGTAGACAATCCACTGTTGCTATTTTGAAGTAGCCCCTCACCAGGATCATTCTAAGTTATTCCTCCCCAGTGCCTCGGGGGGTTCCAAATGTCTACCTTAGGGAAGCCTCAGACTAATGTTGAGGCTTCCCTGCAGTATAGATGTGTTATTTTGAAATAAGCTATTTCAGAAAAACTATTCCAGAATAGTTTATTTCAAAATAGCTGTGCAGTGTATACGTACCCTAGGGGAGCTGTATAGTAAGCTGGTGAGGTATCTGTGTCTGCTATGACCAATTGTTTGACTGGAGCTAGTTACAGGGACTGTTTGATGATGGGTTGGTTGGTTTGAAAAGTGTGAACTGGGAGTGCTCTGCTCCAAGTGGTTCTTGGATGGAGGGAAGGTTTTGAGTTGGGCCAACTTCTTTGAGGGGGTAGCCTTATAAAAAATCTTCCAGATATGAGTTGAGGGAGCAGTGAACAGAGGATAAGCAAACAGAGAGTTTGCCTGGGAGTTCACCTGGCAGGGGAGAATTTTTGTGCCTTTCAGGGTTCTGTGAGCAATAAATAGAACATCGAAAGAGGCTCCTAGAAGGACTATAATATGGGTTGTGAGCAATCAGCTGCTGTTTGTCTTTCTCCCAGAGGACAGAAGCGACTTCATCTGCACAAAGTGCAAGCCTATCTCCATACTGGAAGAGAAGGTTAAAGAATTAGAGGCACAAGTATCTACCCTGCATTCATCAGAGAAAATGAAGACTTTCTGGATAGAAGTCAGCATTTGGTACTGCAGAAAGAGTATGTTGAAGAATCGGAGAGGGCAGTGCAGAACAGGGAGGAAAATTGGCAGCATGTGGCCAGTGTTCCCTCCAACTTTTTCTATCCTTGGGCAGGTTGAATTTTCTTTTGGGCAGGTTGAAATTTCTTATGTACAACACCAATATTGAGGTAGTGTATTGATGTGCACTCAGCACTACAAACAAAACACATACACGCCGCGCGCCACAGCCAGCTCCCAGGGACACGCAGCCAGAGCCGAGCTGCCACGGACCTTTAGAATCAGCGGGGCCAGGTCATGCCAGCGTCCTGGTGTCCCATCCCGCCTCCTCATGCCGGAGCTACACGCAGGCAGCCCGGTGGGAAGAATCGCCGCACTTCCTCCTTCCCAGCAGCGCTCTGCTCCTCTGCCGGCCGGCGAATCGGATGGGGCCACGCCGCCCATAGTACAGGCTTCGGCCAGCCCGTCACATGGGCCCACCGGGCCAGTCCGCCCCTGCACTCGCCAGCTGGAAAAATCTACTCACCACAGGCGAGCGGGCGAGTGCATTTGTCGAGCCCTGTATATATATAAGGAATGGGTATGTCGAAGCAAACGCCTCACTCAGTTTACGCGGCTAAACAGACAGTTTTATTGGCCAATAAAAGCAAAGTGAGCCAAACGTGCTCTCAGCAAAGCCGGGTCCAGTAAGGCTACCTAATACAATCAATCCTAGTATTTTTATACCCTTAACCAAACAGTCTGACGTCAGGGCATCCAATTACAGAAATAATCAATTAGACTAGGAAAAACAAAGCCTTATCAACATGATGGCGAACAGGTACGAGGGAGTACCTCTCCTTTCTGAACCAGCCCAATTAACACATTTCAATAGCACATCTGTCTTGGCCTGGCGCATGGGGTGATAGAAAGTTCACTTTGGCCTACGTGCAAAGACAAAAAGCTGAAATGGTTTCTGTTATACAAGATGGCTTTTAGCTAAACATAAACTAGCTTCATCAGGTAGCAGGCTTCAAACTAGTAACAGAAAGTTCTTCTTCACAAAGCAAAGAGTCAACCTGTGGAACTCCTTGCTGCAGGAGGCTGTGAAGGCTACAACTAGAACAGAGTTTAAAGGGAAGTGAGATCAAGTCATGGAGGTTGGGTCCATGGAGTGGTATTAGCCAGGGGGTAGGAGTGGTGTCCCTGCCCAAGGTTTGTGGAAGGCTGGAGAGGGATGGCACGAGACAAATGGCTTGGTCACTGTCTTCGGTCCATCCCCTCCAGGCTCCCTAGGGTTGGCCGCTGTCGGCAGACAGGCTACTGGGCTAGATGGACCTTTGGTCTGACCCAGGACGGCCATTGTAAGCTCAGGGCTCAGGGTCGGGGGTCTCAGTGGACCCCCTTGATTTTACCTAGTTCGAACTAAGTGCTCCGTTAGTTCGAATTAAATTCAAACTAACAGAGCACTAGTGTAGCGCCTATGAAAGTTAGTTCGAACTAACATCCGTTAGTTCAAACTAACTTTGTAGTGTAGACATACCCCAAGAGAGGAAGGAGCATCTTTGTGGGCAGGCTTGCAAACCTAGTGAGGAGGGCTTTAAACTAGGTTCGTTGGGGGATGGTGACCAAAACCCTGAGGGGAGTGGGAAAGTTGGATACCGGGAAGAAATGCAAAGAGGAACAAGCAAGAAAGGAGGACCCCTGATTTGAATGGAGAAGACAGGATGATCAACTGGTTATCAGAGATGTTTGTACACTAATGCGAGAAGCCCGAGCAACAAACAGGGAGAACTGGAGGCCCTGGCCCAGTCCAAGAAATATGATTTAATTGGGATAAGAGAGACTTGGTGGGATGACTCGCATGACTGGAGCACTGTCATGGAAGGGTATAGTCTGTTCAGGAAGAACAGGCAAGGGAGAAAAGGAGGAGGAGTTGCATTATATGTAAGAGAGCACTATGATTGCTCTGAACTCCAGTATATAGAGGGAGAAAAACCTGTTGAGAGACTATGGCTTAAGTTTAGAGGTGCAAACAACAGCAGTGATGTTGTGGTTGGTATCTACTACAGGCCACCGAATCAGGTGGATGAGGTAGACGAGGCTTTCTTCGGACAACTGAGAGAAGCTTCCAGATTGCAGGCCCTGGTTTTTGTGGGGCACTTTAATCACCATGACATCTGTTGGGAAACAAATACGGCAGTACACAGTCAATCCAGGAAGTTTTTGGAGAACGTTGGGGATAACTTCTTGGCACAAGTGCTGAAGGATCCGACCAAGGGCCATGCACAACTTAACCTTCTGCTCACAAACAGGGAGGAACTAATAGGGGAAGTAGGGGTGGGTGACAACCTGGGAAGCAGTGATCATGAGATGGTAGATTTCAGGATCCTGACCAAAGGAAGAAAAGAGAGAAGAAAAATACACACCTTGGACTTCAGAAAAGCAGATTTTGACTTCCTCAGACACCTGATGGGCAGAATCCCCTGGGATGCTAATATGAAGGGGAAAGGAGTCCAGGACAGCTGGCAGTATTTTAAAGAAGTCTTATTGAAGGCACAAATAGAAACCATCCTGATGAATAGCAAGAGAGGCAAATATGGTAGGAGACTGGATTGGCTTACGGGAGAAATCCTTGGTGAACTTAAGCACAAAAAAGAAGCTTACAAAAAGTGGAAACTTGGACAAATGACCAGGGAGGAGTTTAAAGGTATAGCTCGAGAATGCCGGGGGGTTATCAGGAAGGCAAAAGCTCAAGTGGAATTGCGACTGGCAAAGGATGTGAAGGATAACAAGAGAGGTTTCTACAGGCATGTTAACAAGAAGAAGGTGATCAGAGAGGATTTGGGGCTCCTACTGGATGAAGGAGGTAACCTAGTGACAGATGATGTGGGGAAAGCTGAAGTACTCAATGCTTTCTTTGCCTCTGTATTCACAGACAAGGTCGGCTCCCGGACTAACGCGCTAAGTGATGCAAGATGGGATGAAGATGGTCAGCCCTTGGTGGGTAAAGAACAGGTTAGGAACTATTTAGAAAAGCTAAACGTACACAAATCCATGGGTCTGGACTTAATGCATCTGAGAATACTGAGGGAGTTGGCAAATGTCATTGAGGAGCCTTTGGCCATTATCTTTGAAAAATCGTGGAGATCGGGAGAGATCCTGGATGATTGGAAAAAGGCAAATGTAGTGCCCATCTTCAAAAAAGGGAAGAAGGACAATCCAGGGAACTATAGGCCTGTCAGTCTTACCTCAGTTCCTAGAAAATATTATCAAAATAACAGGTGTCTTATTCCAGATTCTGTAACCCTCAGGCTACGTCTACACTGGCCCCTTTTCCGGAAGGGGCATGTAAATTTCACTAGTCGTCGTAGGGAAATCCGCGGGGGATTTAAATATCCCCCGCGGCATTTAAATAAAAATGTCCGCCGCTTTTTTCCGGCTTTTAAAAAAGCCGGAAAAGAGCGTCTAGACTGGCCCCGATCCTCCGGAAAAAGTGCCCTTTTCCGGAGGCTCTTATTCTTACTTTGACATTTTTGTCTGTCTCCCTCAGTAGCTGGAGAGAAACTGCCCACAGACAAAAGAGGGAAAAACCCAAAAATTCCTTTGTCCCAGTTTGAAATTCCTACCTGCATTTCTATTGGCTGATTCTACCTGGCTTGGGTAAGGGACATAGTTAACCCCTTAATCCCCAGGCTGCTAGGTAACCCTCATGATCATGACAGGGGCAATCCCATACCATTGGAAAAAAGCAAATGTAAAGCCCATCTTTAAAAAGGAGGAAGATCCAGAGAGCTACAGATCAGTCAGCCTCACCTCAGTCCCTTGAAAAATCAGAGTAAGTCCTCAAGGATATATTGTGAAACCCATAGAGGAGAGGAAGGTGATCAGGAACAGTCCACATGGATTGACCAATGGCAAATCATGCCTGACCAACCTGACCATCTTCTATGATGAGACAACTGGCTCTCTGGATATGAGGAAATTGGTGGATGTGATATACCTTCGCTTTAGCAAAGCTTTTGTTATGGTTTCCCATAGTATTCTTGCCAGCAAATTCAAGAAATACCGACTACCATCTGGATCAATGGATTATTACATGGATAGAAAGCTGGCTAGATTATTGTGCTCAACAAGTAATGATCAATAGCTCTATGTCTAGTTAGCAGCTGGTATCAAATGGAGTCCCGTGGGTTTGGTTTTGTTCAACATCTTCATTAATAATCTGGATAATGGGTTGGTTTTCATTCTCAACAAATTGATGGGTGACATTAAGCTGGAGGGAGAGATAAATACGCAGGAAGGTAGGGATAGGGTCCAGAGTAACCTAGACAAATGAAGGATTGGGCCAAAAGGAATCTGATTAGATGCACTAAGGACAAGTGCAGAATCCCATACTTAGGACAGAAAAATCCCATGCACTGCTACAGGTGAGGGACTGACTGGCTAGGCCAGGCCTGGGTAAAATATGGCCCACAGTCTGGATCCGGCCTGCCAAACCACCAGATCTGACCCTCGGAGAAAGTGGGGAGCCACAGGCAGGCTCCCCAGCTTGCCCCACAGCCCCACATGCTGTGCAGAAAAGTGACTGCAGGGCTCCATTTCTGTTTTGAAACTGGAGGGGGGGGGGAGTTTTAGGAGCTGCCCGCCCACAACACATTCCCATTGGCTGATTTTTGGCAGAAACCAGCCAATGCGAGCTGCTTCTTAGAAAACAGGCAGCTAAGAAGAATCATGCCCCTCTCCTGGGCTCAGATATTCATGATAAAGCACATGGTCACGAAAGCAGCCTGGCTGGGAAACATTTTAAGCTCTGCAGGCAGGCAGCCATCCTAGTTTGGCAGCTGACAAGTAAGTCTCTTGGCCATAGCCTGCTTCTGATAGCTCTTTCCTGCCCCAACTCTCTGCCCCCCCTCCCCACTCAACATACCCAAGCCCTCTGTCCCCCTCTTACACTCGTCCCCCCTCCCAGATCTGGCAACCCAGATCTCCTGCCCCAGATCACAATCCCCTCCTACCCTAGGTCACATCCCAAACTCTGCACTCCAGTCTCCTGCCCTTGGTCACAACCGCCTGCTTTACCCCATCTCCCTCCCAGACTCTAGTCTCCCTCCTGTACCCCTGTCCCTTACCCCAAGCCCCCTTCTGCACCCAACCTCCATTCCAGACCTTGCATCTCCATTAATATCACGGAAGAGTGCGGCCCTCGACCACTTTCCAAAATCTTGGAGTGGCCCCCCCCTTCAAAAATTATTGCCCACCCTTGGGCTAGCCGGTAATTGTGCAGAAAATGATCTGGGGATTACAGTAGAAGGGAAGTTGGATATGAGTCAACAGTGTGCCCTTGTTGCCAAGAAGGCTAATGGCATATTGTGCTGCATTAGCAGGAACATTGCCAGTAGATTAAGGGAAGTGATTATTCCCCTCTATTCAGCACTAGTGAGGTCACATCTGAAGTATTGCATGGCAGAACAAGGAGCAATGATCTCAAATTGCACTAGGGGGAGATCTAAGTTGGCTATTAGAAAAATCTGTTTCACTAGAAGGGTGGTGAAGCACTGGAATGGGTTACCTCGGGAGATGGCAGAATCCCCTTCCTTAGGGGATTTTAAGGCCAGGCTTGACAAAGCCCTGGCGGGGATAATTTAATTGAGGTTGGTGCTGCTTTTAGCATGACCTCCCGATGTCTCTTCCAGCCCCAACTTTCTATGATTTCCTGGTGAAAACTCCAGTGATTCCTTCCCAGGTTGCATGGCCCGTTTCTTACTGACATGTGGAATCAATTTGACACCAAACATGAGTATAACAGTTCTAGGTTAGTGGCCACAATTTCTTAGTGGCTCAATCAGCAAGAGAAATTGGGGTACCTTTTGCTAACAAAGAAAGAGAGTGAGAGATCTTGTGAACTTTGCATCCAAGAATTTTATCTCCAATAGAATGAGTTAACAACTTTAGAAATTGGAAGTTTTTCAGTTGGAAGAAAAGACATATGGTTTTTACCACATTTGCAAAGCACATGTCCCTTCTCCCTACCAGCTTGTTCCACAGGGTGAATTCTGCTTTCAAACTGGCATTTGCTTTCTTGCTGCCTTTGATGCTCTAATGATCATTTTGGAAACACAGGCTGAATTCAGTGCTGCTGAAAGATGCCAAGACAGACAGGGCTTCTCTCTCCAGGACTGCAGAAGAAGTTGAGCACAAAACATTCCTCGGTCCTCACCTGCTATAATCAACTGGGAGCCACTTGCCTTGCTTATTGAATTACTGGTCTCAGCTGAGACTGCCTCTTGTGAGGATGCATTTCTTGTGTGCGATGTGAACTGGGCTGAAACCATCAATTCATTTCATGTGGCGCAGGCAATGAAATTGTGCAATGAAGTGCCAGGCTGGAGTCGGATTAGTTGCCTGCATTTTTAAAAGCCCTGTGTTCCATGCCCACTTTTATGTAACTGTGTTAATAGGGCAGATTTTAAAAATTGTGATTTCATACATGCTTCTTGTTTTGAGTTGAAGTTTTTAAGGAGGTGATTTTTTTAGTTTCAAATTCTGTCAGTGAGGACTTTCCCATGCCCAAATTATCCATGCAGAAGAGGAAGGAAGTTGAATTTGTACAGGCTTAAGTACTTTAAACCTTGTTACATGACTATTAGTAATAATAAGCTTCAATTTAACTGAAGTTTCCCAGAGCAGCCATAGTCATCCCTCTCTACACAATCATCTGCCTCACACTGCTAGAGATTTATTGCAGACACTCCTTGAAATCAAGGAATTAATATGCATAAACACGTCACAAATCCGTTAAGCTCTGGGCCCAGTTCTGCCTCGAAATCAATGTAAATTTCCCTTCAGTGTCTGAAAAAAGAACAAGATACAGTGGATCTTCATTTCCTTCATTCTCTCCCTGTTTCTCTTCATATTTCTTTTGCGCCTTTCTGCCTGTTTTGTTTTGGTTTTCTTCAATTAAAATATAACTGCAGAAGCAGTAATAGCAGGATCCACTCCTTTTTATCTCCAGTTTTGCTCTTCCCTTGAGAGTCTAGAGTGGGGAGTTTTTAGGAGGTAATAAAGCCTTAAGACCAGCAGTGAGTGCATCCATCCTTCTCCAGAGCCTATAGCATGAATTGTGTCTCCTCAGCGACTGTGTCTCTTATATGAGCATTGTACCAAGAGCAGCTCAGTCCTCAGCTACTCCAATCTCTTTGTACCCATAGTGCTTGTTGATCTGCACTACACAGGCTTCTTGAGAAGAAAACATCCAGCTGGTGCTCCTGGTACAGGACTGTCAACTCTCAGGATATTTGGGGTCTTTTGTTAAGCCCCAGCTCCTGGAATCATGCCATTCTCAACAGCACTTGGTGGCAGGGAAACTAGCCCCAAGCACTTTCTATGTGTCAAGATCCCTGAAGAGTTGGCTAACACTTTTGGTGTAGTCCTTTCCATGGAAGGGTAGCTCGATTACATACAACACTCTGTCTGTTTTCACTTGGTGAATCTCTCCTGGCAAGCTAGATTTCTTGTCAAAATCCATTTACATCTATGCACTGCAAGGTTGTTTCTCCTTCCTCCAATGAAACTGGCACTGGTCACTGTCAAACACAGAATACTGGACTCGATGGGATCAGACCCAGTCTGGCAATTCCCTGCCAAGAGCTTTCAAAAGCCAAATTCTCACCCTTCTACAAGACTCTGTTAGCTGCTGTCCTTCCAAACTAGGCTGGCTTGAAAAAAGCAGATGAGACCTTGGAATGAAGAAAATAGTTAAAGAGATAAAACTACATTAATGGTCTCCTGCCTCCCTGGGGGTATTAGGCTACTCTCTGACTTCTAGCAGGCAGTCTTGCAAGAACTGGCTTTCTATTCCTTGTTCCCTGCCAAATAGCTCCCAGAAGATTTGAGTCTAGACTTTCATGCCTTTATTTTGTCTGAATTCTGATTGAGTGCCTCTCGCTTGGACAACTAGGCCCCTCACACATTCCCAAAACCACATCCATCCATAACAATCCACCAAGACCAGTGGTATCAAGCTGTCTTTGAGGCCTTTAGAAACAAAAGCTCTACTAACTTGAGGTAAACTTTCAGTGAAGACAAGGCAGTCAGCAGCTGTCACATGTATTAGCAGCATGAATTAAAGATGTTGGGGGAGCCTAAAGTTTACTTGGACTTGTTAACTTGTATGAAAACCACAGAATGCTTTGTCTTCACTAGGATTTTACCTCAAGACTAGCTAATTCAAGAATTATTTTATTCCTTTTAATTGTGACTGGTATCTCATCTCTGAAAAGGTATCATTAGCAATTACTGTCAATAACGGATCTCAGACCATCCCGCTGGCTTTCACTGACCATGACTGGCATGAAGTCTGTCTTCCACATTATAGTATATATCTGCCTTAAGGCATCCGCAGACTATTTGGAGGTGAAATCATATGAAGCTTCCCCTCTAAGGATAATACATTTGTTCTTTTCATTGTGAACATGCGCTGCTAGCAGAAGCAAAATCAGTTAGACCTTATATAAGAACATAAGAATGGCCATACGGGGTCAGACCAAAGGTCCATCTAGCCCAGTAGCCTTTCTGCTGACAGTGGCCAGCGCCAGGTGCCCCACAGGGGGTGGACCGAAGACAATGATCAAGCGATTTGTCTCGTGCCATCCATCTCCAGCCTCTGACAAACAGAGGCCAGGGACACAATTTCTATCCCCTGGCAAATAGCCTTTTATGGACCTAACCTCCATGAAATTATCCAGCTTCTCTTTAAACTCTGTTATAGTCCTAGCCTTCACAGTCTCCTCTGGCAAGGAGTTCCACAGGTTGACTACGCGTCGTGTGAAGAACTTTCTTTTATTAATTTTAAACCTGCTACCCATTAATTTCATTTGGTATCCGCTAGTTCTTCTGTTATGGGAACTAATAAATAATTTTTCTTTATTCACCCTCTCCACACCACTCATGATTTTATAGACCTCTATCATATCCCCCCTTAGTCTCCTCTTTTCTAAGCTGAAAAGTCCCAGTCGCTTTAGCCTCTCTTCATATGGGACCCTTTCCAAACCTCTGATCATTTTAGTTGCCCTTTTCTGAACCCTTTCCAAGGCCAAAATATCTTTTTTGAGGTGAGGAGACCACATCTGTACACAGTATTCAAGATGTGGGCGTACCATAGTTTTATACAGGGGCAGTAAGATATTGTGTCTTCTTTTCTATTCCTTTCTTAATAATTCCTAACATCCTATTTGCCTTTCTGACCGCTGCTGCACACTGTGTGGACATTTTCAGAGAACTATCCATGATAACTCCAAGATCTCTTTCCTGATTTGTCGTAGCCAAATTATCCCTCATCATATTGTACGTATGGTCGGGGTTATTTTTTCCAACATTCATTACTTTACATTTATCCACATTAAATTTCATTTGCCATTTTGTTGCCCAATCACTCACTTTGGTGAGATCTTTTTGAAGTTCTTCACAGTCTGCTTCTGTCTTGACTATCTTGAACAGTTTAGTATCATCCGCAAACTTTACCACCTCACTGCTTACCCCTTTCTCCAGATCATTTATGAATAAGTTGACAGGATTGGTCCCAGGACTGACCCTTGAGGGACACCACTAGTTACCCCTCTCCATTCTGAAAATATATCATTTATTCTTACCCTTTGTTTCCTGTCTTTTAACCAGTTCTCAATCCATGAAAGGACCTTCCCTCTTATTCCATGACAATGTAATTTACACAAGAGCCTTTGGTTAGGAACCTTGTGAAAGGCTTTCTGAAAATCTAAGTATACTATATCTACTGGATCCCCCTTGTCCGCATGTTTGTTAACCCCTTCAAAGAACTCTAATAGATTAGTAAGACATGATTTCCCTTTACAGAAACCGTGTTGACTTTTGTCCAACAAATTATGTTCTTCTACATGCCTGACAATTTTATTCTTTACTATTGTTTCGACTAATTTGCCCGGTACTGAAGTTAGACTTACCAGTCAGTAATTGCCAGGATCACCTCTAGAGCTCTTTTTAAATATTGGTGTCATGTTAGCTATCTTCCAGTCATTAGGTACAGATGGTGATTTAAAGGATAGATTACAAACCACAGATAATAGTTCAGCAATTTCCCAGCTGAGTTCTTTTAGAACCCTTGGATGAATGCCATCTGGTCCCGGTGATTTGTTAACGTTAAGTTTTTCTATTTGTTCCACAACCTCCTCTAATGACACTTCAATCCAGGACAGCTCCTCAGATTCATCACCCACAAAGGACGGTGCAGATTTGGGAATCTCCCTAACATCCTCGGCTGTGAAGACTGAAGCAAAAAAATCATTTAGTTTCTCCGCAATGGCTTTATCGTCCTTGATTGCTCCTTTTATATCTCGATCATCTAGGGGACCCGCTGGTTTTTTAGCAGGCTTCCTGCTTCTAATGTACTTAAAAAACATTTTGCTATTTCTTTTTGAGTTTTTGGCTAGCTGTTCCACAAAATCTCGTTTTGCTTTTCTTATTACATTTTTACACTTGATTTGACAGTGTTTATGTTTCTTTCTATTTATCTCACTAGGATTGGACTTCCACTTCTTGAAAGATACCTTTTGCTTCTTTTACATGGTGGTTAAGCCATAATGACTCTTTTTTAGGTTTCTTACTATGTTTTTTAATTTGGGGTATACATTTAAGTTGGGCCTCTATTATGGTATCTTTATAAAGTTTCCATGCAGCTTACATGGATTTGGCTCTAGTCACTGTGCCTTTTAATTTTTGTTAACTAACCTCCTCATTTTTGTGTAATTCCCTTTTTTGAAATTAAATGCCAGAGTGCTGGATTGCTGAGGTGTTCAGCCTCCATCACAGTCAAGGCAAAGGAACATGACAGTCCATACCCGGTCCAGTATATTGGTGCTTTCAGTCTTGGATGAAGAAGTGGAGTACTGCAGCCAATTTTGGGCCTCAGCTACAGAAAGGATGTGGACAAATTGGAGAGGATCCAGAAGAGAGCAATAAAAATTGTTAGGGGGCTGGATATATAACTTATGAGCAGAGGATGAGGGAATGTGAGGAATAGTAAATATGAGTTAGATCCTACTGTGTGTAGTGGATATTTATTCTTTGTTTGTAATGACTAGAGTCATTTTATTATATGAAATGGTGCAGAATATTTGCAAAATGCTGTCTGTGGCAATAGTACTGCCATTTCTCCCATTGAACTCATTGTTTCCTTAATCTTCCTCCTGCAATTCCTCAAATAGGCCACAAGAGGGCAGTACTCACCTTGATTACAGGTTCCGACTGTCCTTAATTTGAAACTCAGTGCATGTAAAATCAAGCCCCTTTCACAAAGTATTTAAACACAAAATATACGCTAAAAACACATTATCCCCAACAAATGCAGCCGATTCTCTCTCCAAAGACACCATCCTCTCCTAACTTTTTCTGCCCCTCCCATCCCTGGATTCAGTCCTTCTTCCTAACTTTAATGGACCTTTTTCTGCTGTGGTGTCAGCAACTGCTTTGAATTCTGGTGATTTTGCTCAGTCTGCTACTTCCTTTAACTGTCCAATGCCTTTTGAGAGACTTTAAAATGCTCTGCTTTCCTAACTCCATGTGGCAGTATTGGGAAAGTTGAGACTGTCAGTGGTGGATTTGGGGAAGGCCATGAGCTTACAGGCAGTAGAGGCTATTTTTGCATGTTTTGTACAGCTCCTATAATAATGATGGGCAACCTGCAGCCTATGGGCCTTATGCGGCCCATCGGGGTTCTTTGTGTGGCCCGTGAGATGTTTTATTTGCCATTGCCCATGTACAGTGCTGTCAGATTCTGATGGTTTCCATCTGCATAGTTTTTTCCTACTGGTGTTGCTCCATTAGGAGCCCAAAGGACTAATAGATAGATTACTAATGTGACATGCAGGTCAAGCAAGGGCTTTGAAAAGAAGTGCATGCTGATTGCACACAGCACTGACTGTGAGAGTCATGTGCACCCTCTGCATCCAATCAACCTGCACACTCTAGGTACACAAGTGCAGTTAGCAATACTACCGAATCCTGGGAGCCCATCCTGGTTACGACAATCCTGCAGCCCACTGAAAATGAAGGAGGGACACTCATGTGACCCACTCACTAACCTACGTTACCAATCGCTGGACTAGAACAATGGGACCAAGGCCCTGATTTGTTTGTACATTAGATGCACCTGCAATATAAACTTCTAATACTATTGAAATTAGTCAAAGTGTGCATCATTTCTGGAAAGCTGCCATGTAAAATGGCACTTGCTTAGTCAGCAGAGCTCCCTGTGTTTTTAGAATCACACAGGGATGAAAATAAAGTTTAACCATTATTTTTTGTTCCCATTAATACTGCAGAGCCAATACCTCTAGGCTCTATGACAGGGGTGGGGAAACTTTTTTGGGTTGGGGGCCACTGCCCCACAGAAAAATCAGTCAGGGGCCGCACACAGGTAAGAAGCAAAAAACCAAACAAACAAACCCTCACTGATGTGACCCCTGACCGAGAAGGAGAAAGACACTCCCCACATTCCCCTTGCACACCAGAGCCTGTGGGGAAGCCTAGGCTAGTAGATTTTGTGTGTTCCAGCCCTGTGCTGGGGGGAATGGTCTGGAGCACCAGCATGGGCTCCCCATTGCTGGTGGGGAGCCCTGAGCCTCAGGGGTCAGATCCAGGTAAGACAGGGGCTGCATCCAGGCCTGAGGTTCCCCATCCCTGCTGTATAGGAAGGTGAGCTGGATTCTAGTCTAAACTTGAACATTGTGAATAGAATTGTTAAGTAAGGCCAAATCTTGGTCACAGTGAATTTTCTGCAGCTCTGCTTCAAGACAATGAGGGTGGAGTCAGAAGACAAGGGGTTTATACAGGCACAGAATGTATCTTGTTAACAGAAGCTAGTGTGTGCAGTTTTACACAGATTTTAATGGGAGGCTGCAGCAGAGCATTTCTGTCAAGATGAGGGGCTGTGAGTCTGTAAATTGGCCTCTCCTTGCTTCACCTGATATCTGGAGTGAAATTCCCTTCCACGGATACCAGCAAGTGTTGTCATCTTGCATTGTCAGAATATAGCATCTCTTTCAGGGGAAGGCCTATTAAGGACACTTGCACAGAGCCACCCTTTAACCTCAGTCAGTGGTTTCTTCCAGTGGCCAGTCTGCAGGAGTTCACAAAACATAGGATATAATGCTGTGATGTGTTTGGTGGTTGGCTGTTTATGTTTTGTAAAGCCAACAGGGACATTGCGACATTCCCTGACAAAGGAAACATTCCTGATTATTCAGGGATCATTGTGACATTATACAGAACTGGCAGAGCAATCAGTGGTCCTTGCTTAGTTCCAGACTAGGCATTTTGTAATTGTAACAACAAATTTTCTTTTGGTAACTTTGGAAAAGAGGCAATATTGACCTCCAAAAGGTTTTGATTAGGGATGGTCAAAAAAATTCTGTCACAATACAGTTTTCCATTAAAACCCAGTTTTTAACAAAACAATATTTGGCAGAAAGTATCTGCTTCATGGAAAAATCTGAAAGTTCTTTTGGGGGGGGTTATACAAAAATCAGTTATTGCCCTCAAATTTTTCTGCTTCTGTCATTTTTATGGTGGCTAGGAAAATAATCATTTTCTGATCAGTTCTAGCAGTGGTATAGAACTACAGTAGGTAGGCAGCATGCAGTGTAAGCTGGGCAGCTGCGTAGGCACCCAAATGCCACCCAGCACCCACAGATAGGTTTTGTTTCTACTAGTGGTGCACATTCGCATATTCCTAAGTGCACATAAAAAATGTTTTCTGCACATGGGTGGAAAAAAATCCACACATAGGGTACGTCTAGACTACAGGCTTTTGTCAACAGAAGTTTTGTCAACAGATACTGTCAACAAAGCTTCTGTCGACAAAGAGCGTCTAGACTGCATCCAGTTTTGTTGACAAAGCAAGCTGCTTTGTCGACATAACAGTGTAGACACAAAGGACAGTGTAGATGCAATAACACCTTCTGTCAACAGAACTCTGTTGACGAAAGGCGTTAATCCTCGTAAAATAAGGTTTATCAGCGTCGACAAAACTGCTGAGTTCTGTCGACGTTCTGTTTAGTTTTGTTCTGTTTAGGTTTAGTTTTGTCGACAAAAGTCCACTTTTTTGACAAAACCCTGTAGTCTAGACACACCAATAGATGGAAAAGTGAGAAATTGGGTAGCTATGTTCTTGATTAGGCCCTGAGCCTTTGGAAACTTGTTCTTTCCCTTCATAACAGCTCGAGCCTGTTGGCTTACCAGACATGTTTCAAGGCCCACATTTTCTTTGTGGCTCATGGGGAGATGCATGTTGAGAAGACCTGGGTCTGCGGTCAGTTTCATAAGACTATAAGAATGGTCATAATGGGTCAAACCAACAGTCCATCTAGCCCTGTAACTTGTATTCTGACAATGGTGAGTGCCAAATGCTTCAGATTGAATGAATGAAGCAGGTGAATTTGAGTGATCCATCCCTAGCTGTCATCCATTCCCAGCTTCTAACAGGCAGAGATTCAAGGGCACCACTGAGCAAGGGGCTATGTCTGTGACCTCTTTGCTAATGGTCATTGACCATGAACTTACCGAATTCCTTTTTAACACATTTATACTTTTGGCCTTTACAACACCCTCTGACAATGATTTCTACAGGTTGACTGTATGGCATGTGCATTGTGCAAGATACTTCCGTATTTCTGTTTTAGGTCAGCTGCCTGTTAATTTCATTGGGTGACCCTTGATTGTTGTGTTATGTGAAGGAATAAATGACTCACCAGCAGCCAGGTCCCTCTTCTGCCCTCAGTCCTTCCCTCCTTCTGGCGACCCTGTCAATCAGACCTTTGCCTCTCACCTACTGCCATCAGCTGTATTGTGGCATGGAGGAGGCACTCAGGGCGGGGGTGGGGAGTGAGGGTGTGGTGCCCTTAGGAGAGGGGACAGAATGGGGTGAGAAGAAGTGGGACAGAACCTTGGAAGAAGGGCTAGAGTGCGGACAGGGCCTGGGACATAGCCAAGGGTCAAGCGCCTCCCCCATCCCAGCACATTGGAAAGTCGACATCTGTGCAACCAACTGTAAGGACCTAAAATAGGGAACACTTATATCAATGGAGTCCTGTGGCACCTTATAGACTAACTGAAGTGTAGGAGCATAAGCTTTCGTGGGCAAAGACCCACTTCGTCAGATGCATGTCTGGGTCTTTGCCCACGAAAGCTTATGCTCCTACACTTCAGTTAGTCTATAAGGTGCCACAGGACTCCTCGTCGCTTTTGCAGATTCAGACTAACACGGCTACCCCTCTGATACTTATATCAATGTGATCCTGTTGTGGTTCTCCTCTGAATTCACCAAAAATAAATTAAAGCCAGATTCACAAAAACATCTGCAAGACCAGAAAAAAATGCAGTGAAAAAGTGTGTCTCGCCAACAGGAACCACTTGAAATGTTTAGCAAGAGAAGTGCAGGTGTGTAAATGAATCTGCTGAGGACAGGCGCAGGAATTGGAGTTGCTATAATAAAGCATTTCCTCCACAGGGAAATCTTTTTTTAATGGAACAGATTTAGAAACAAACCCATTTTGTTTTCATGTTGCCCTCAGCATTTGTTTTGCCTCTTTCTGAAAGTTTTCATCGAAAATATTTTTAAACAATGGTCTTTCCCTACTGTTTGTCTCTGCTGCTTCTGCAGTCCTGACATGAGTTCATAATGATGAATTTCTATGGCAACCCACAATAATAGCATAAGCACTGGATTGTGGTGTGATGAAGAATCAACCAGAAAAAATTGGCTTTTATTCAAATACCTCCTTTGTTAGTTGATCTTTTGTGTCACCTTGTCATGGTGAGTGGGTTTGCACATTCCAAAAAACCTGAGAGCAATGCCCTAGGGAGTCTTGTACTCCCAGCGGGATCACCCATGGCAGCAAGATCAAGGGAGAAGGACCAGACGAAGAACAATCCTAAAAGTTCTCAATGGCAGAACAGGCAGAGAATAGCAAGGGTAATGGTACAATGGCTGTGAAGGTGGATGAAGGCTGCAGAGGACAGGAGACTCCCAATCATCGTGGATTCCTTGCCATTGGACCTGGGCCTTCTATCCATCAAGGATAATGTGGTGGCTGCAGTGCAACAATCCCCACACATTGAAAGAGATCACACACAAATGTCTTCCTATGTACTCTACTCTCCTAAGCTTAAGCCCTACAGTGACTGGTGAATAGTGATGGAACTGTGAAATCCGGAAGCTTTTAGTCATGGACCAACAAGGAGGCAGTGGATGTGTGCATCAGTCATTCCATTTTGAGGACTGAGGTAGTAGAATGTTCCGGTATCCACATCCATGACTGAGCAGCCCTATTTAGGATACAGTCTGCTCACCCCATATGGGGAGAGCAGCCCACCTCAGCCCACCTGACTGAATAACCGCATCCAGTGGGTTCACCTCTATGCAGTCAAAATCCAAGGTCAAATTTTGGAACATGGAATATTTGAACTTTAATGGTCAATCAAGACAGTGGACAACCTGAAAGATGCCTGCAAGCGCCGATGATTTAACATTGACATCGCTGCCCTGGCAGAAACATGTAGACCAGAAGAAGGATCGCTAAGAGAAGATGGAATAGGGTACACCTTTTTCTGGAAAGGAAGAAAAACGAATAAATGGAGTAAGTTTTGTCATCAAGAACAAACTGTCAAAGATCCTATCTGAAGTCCCTGTTGGCATCAGTGAGCATCTCATGACTCTCCACTTGAAGCTTGCCAAAAACCAACAAGCAACTGTCCTGAGTGCTTATACACCAGCTTTTGATGCTGAAGATGATGTGAAGGAGAAGTTTTATACCCAATTGGATACAGTCTTGAAAGACATCCCCAAAGAAGGCAAGATTATTCTTTTGGGAGATTTCAATGCCAGGGTCGGAAGAGACATGCACCTATGGCAGACCACCATTGGAAAAGAAATTGGCAATAGCAACTCTAATCCCTTGACTGAATCAATCAATGGTGGACCGAGAAGGCACAAGAGCTCCAGTATCTCACAGATATCAATGATATGAGAACTTCCTTCAATGCCATCAATGGTGTTTATGGACCATAGCCATAGCTCTTCAGACCATCTTAAGCACCTTTGCTGAAGCATATAAGAATCTCGGCCTCAGATTGAACATCAAAAATACCAAGGTGCTCCATCATCCCTCGCTGATGGGACAATCTCATGTACCATCTATTAAAGTCAATAGAGAACTGCTGGAAAATGGAGTATTTCCCTTACCTTGGAAGTCATCTCTCCGCCAAAGTCAGCATTCACGTGGAAATCCAGCATTGTTTGAGCTGTGCAAGCTCTGCTTTAGCCCACCTGAAGTTCTTTGAGATATCAGTGCTAAGACAAAGCTCCCTGTGTACCATGCAGTGGTTGTTCCAACACTGCTGTATGCATGTGAAACCTGAACAACATACAAGTGTCACCTGAAGGCACTTGAACAATATCATCAATGCTGCCTCAGGAGATTCCTAAATATCCCTTGGAAGGACAGGCATACGAACACTAGCTCCTGGAAGAGTTGAACATGACCAACATTGAAGCTATCATCATCTACCAACAACTTCGTTGCACTGGTCACATGGTCCGGATGCCTGATCAGCACCTCCCAAAACAGATTCTGTTTTCTGAGCTGAAGGAAGGATGGAGGAGCGTTGTGGTCCAGAAAAAGTGATTTAGGGACATGTTGAAGGCAAACATGAAAAAATGTGGCATCAGTGTCAACACTTGGGAGAACTTTGCCAGGACCATCTCCAGTGGAGAGTGGTAATTCATGAGGGGGGTGGCACAATTTGACAGGTCCCACCGTAGCACAGATGAGGAGAGGCGGAGGAAGAGAAAATAGCAGCAAAAATTGCCCTGCATCCCTTCAATAAGACCTGCCGCTCCAGAATTGGGCTGGTCAGCCATCAATGGATCCACAAATAGGAGGGTGACAGGAAGACGTCCCACTCATTATTGAGTGACTGCCAAGAGACAAACACATCTCTTCTAGAGCATGGATAGAAATCTACATGGCTTGTAATTTGGAATGCATTAGGATCAAATGTGGATCTATTTTCCTTTTCTATCATGCTAACAAGAGGCAACTATTTTATAACAATGTGTTCATGCTGCCACGGCATCTTGACTTAGCAGATGCAGATGAACATAGATATTTCTGTACCCACCCAACTCTCATTTGTTTAAATTTATGCTCCACTGCCTCAGTTAGAGCAATGTTTTCCAGATGCAGAGATGGCTTTCTTCCTTCCTTTCCTTTAATGCTCCCAGTGCAAAAATATCACAACTCAGACACCAGGGCTATCCACCTATACAAGAATCCTTTTCTTTAGAAGTTAAATAGGCCGTGATTGCCTTTGTGATCTTAATTTTACATCACTCATTTTTGGTCTGTCATTTTTTGAGGCTTCATTTCTCTTTGTGAAGTGGTGGGCTGCAGAAGAGTTTTAGGGGTTCCTAGACCATCAAACAAGAAGGGTTCTCTGGGATCAGCTACTCTGATCTCCTGTATAACATAAGTCAGTGGACTCCCTCCATCTTTCATACTATGGGTGGGGGATAGCTCAGTGGTTTGCGCATTGGCCTGCTAAACTCAGGGATGTGAGTTCAATCCTTGAGAAGGCCATTTAGGAATCCAGGGCAAAAATCTGTCAGAGAAGGTACTTGGTCCTGCTGTGAAAGCAGGAGACTGGACTTGATGACCTTTCAATGTCCCTTCCAGCTCTAGGAGATAGCCATCTCCATTCATTTTTTTTAATACTTAAACTAGAGCATATTCTTTAGAAAAACATCCACACTGCATTTTAAAATTGCAATGAGAGGGTATTCATCACAACCCTTTGTAAGTTGTTATAATAGTTAATTGCCATCACTTAAAATTTTTCATCTTATTTCCAGTCTGAATTTGTCTAGTTTCAGCTTCAGGCATTTAGATCTTATTATTCCTTCATCTTCTGACCTGCCGAGCCTACGGTCTAATTTTTGTTCCTCTTATAGATGGCTATACATTGTGGTCATATCCCCCCTTAACCTTCTCTTTGTTCCACTAAATAAGTTGAGCTCCTTAAGTCTTGCATTTTAAGGCTCTTTTCCCATCCTTCCATCATTCTCATGGCTCTTCTCTGAACCCTCTGTAATTTAACAAAGCTCTCCCTGGGTTGTAGACCGTAGAACTGAACACAGTATTCTAGTAGCAGCCCCGGTGGGGGTAAATATAACCTCTTGACTCCTCCATGATATGTTTTCTGGAGATCATTCTTTAGTGTCCATGTCAAAGGTGGTTGTGTAGCCTATATGTGAGAGTCTAAGCAACCCTGCCCATCAATATCTGAGGCTGGATTTTCCATTTGGCTCTTCCACAGGTGGCCAGCTCCTGTAAATGAAGCATGTTCAGCTTCCCTGTGCCAGAACAGAGGCTCCCGGGTTGGTCAATTAAAATAGCAGAGCAGCACCTGGGGCTATAAAGATTCAGGGAAAATCTGGTGTGGGGAGGAAACAGACTGGGTGAATCAGAGCTGCCTGCATGAGGAAAAGAGGCAAATGAGAAATACCGTAGCCAAAAGATTACATGTGGCTCCTGGGAGAAGGCTGAAGGCAGGTGACTCAGAGAGCCTTAAGAGGGGCTTGCTATTGATATCCTAAGAGAAGAGAAGAGAAGATCTGAAAGGCCAGAGCAGCAGCAGGTGTTTCCTGCTGAATTGTGAACTTGAGCTGAGGGCTGAAGGCAGGGGAGCAGTGGAGGGACTTATCTGCTAATATCACCAGGGCTGGAAACCTGCATGCAGGGGAACAAGACAAGGCCAGGGGAAGAGAGGGATGGGTTCCTACTGGAAAGGGAAGAGCTTTTCAACTGGAGTGACTCCCTTGTCAGAGGGACAGTGGAGGATTGCTAGAGTCACATGTAGTGGAAAGTAGAATTGTGTGTGGTATGTTGGCATCATTTCATGGGATATGTCCACTGGGGTGATAAATGGACCATGTTGCGGACTTGTTATGAGCGGTTTTGCTCTGTTTTTGTGGTGTTCTGGCCCCAGGGAAGGATATTCTGGGTCAAAGATGCTCATGCGAAGTTGCTGGTGACTCAGAGGAAACTTAGGCAGGAGTACATGTTGTACTGTGGCCTGCTGCAGTATGGTTCTCTTATGTCAGATCTTCGAAGTGCCAATTTAATTAGCATTCATTCAGCTTCAATATACTTGTCACAACAAAACTTCACACTTAAACATCTAGTAGCAAGCATTACACTTTTGGATGATGTTAAAAGGGAAGTAAAGTCTTGCCAAGTGGCTGGTCTTCATCATTACAATATTGATTAGAGAGAGGATTTTGAAAAATATAGCGTAACACCAGTAGGTGGAATCAAACCTCAGACTTCTGGAACTTAGTACATGAGCTTCTACTGCATGAGCTAAAAAAGCCAACTGCTGCTCAGCTAAGGCTGTAGAACAGCCTCATTAGTCTTTCTTTAAGTGGCCTTAGTGCACTAGGTGGGATTGTACACCACACCCAGGAGATGTATGGTTTAAATACTTCCCCTAGCTGTCCTGAGCTTCAGAGACATCCCAAAAATAGATGTGTGGGTTACAATAGTCTCAGGCTTCAGCAATATACTGGTCTGACTAAATGACTTAAAGATGGATCCTAAGTTCTTTAGCACAGTGAAGTGTCCAACAGTACAACTTTCTTTATTACTAATCAGAAGTAGAACTGACTTTAAATTGCAAAATTTTGATCTTGTTTTTTTTTTTCTCTCACACACACACATAGTGAGTCTGATTTTAATTGCTCCTGAATATTCAGAACCCACGTTTAGGCTTGTGAAAATCTGTACTCAAAATTGTCTTTGTTGAATTCCTGGCATTAGAACATTCATTGTTAGGTGCCAGAAATCATTTACTGCATCTCCAAACCTTTGTGAGAGGACAGCACATCAGCCCAGTCAGAATAATTTCAACGATGCAGGCAGCTGCCAGACACTGCTCATTGGCTGTCTCCAGCAAATTCAGGGATTTAGGTGCATAGTTTTCATTCTGCCTTCCCCACAGCAACTAGCTCCTCTCACGTAGGTTTAAAAGGGAAAAGTAAAAATGTTTTGTAGCTGCATTTTACAAAATGTAGTAAATTAATCTCTAGCATCTAAAAACCTACAACAGAAGGAAGTAAACACAAACTCTGACCATACCTGCAGCCCCCTACTTCCTTTCTGTTGCAGTCAAGTCAGACCACGCTAGTAAAAAATATGTATCCTGCCCAGGTTCTACCCATTGATCTCACTGTGCTCCTGCTGCAGCTGTGTACTTAACTTTATCAGATGAGGGTTTACAGCCTGAGCTGGAGCCATAGAAACTGAGTTGCTGTTATGAGGAACCACTTTATAATCTCCATTCTTACACTCAAGTGAAATATCTAGCAGAGTGCATGCACATATTATCAGTAACTGCCATTAAAAAGGCAGGTTTCATCTACACTTTAAGATGGAGAGGGTAAACTATGGCATGTGGGCCACATCTGGCCCCTCAGGGCTCTTAATACAGCCTATGAGATTACTGGTTCAATTGTACAATGAGGCTAAGGCAGGATCCCTGCCTGCCATGGCCCTGTGCTGTTCCAGAAGCACCTGGCATGTTCCTGAGACCCCTGTACGTAGCAGGGGGCAGGAGATTTCTGCACATTGCCCCTGCTTTAGGCACTGCTCCCCACAGCTCCCATTGGCCAGGAACAAGAAACCACAGTCAATGGGAGCTGGGGAGGCGGTGCTTGCCATGTGTATAGCTACCTGCCCTCTCCCCCTTCCCCCACCAGCTAGGACAGTGGTCCCCAACGCAGTGCCCGTGGGCGCCATGGCGCCCCCCCGGGGCATTTATGTGCGCCTGCCGAGTGATCAGGGCCAGCCCTGCCCCAGGCGCGCAGCGCATGTGTGATGCCGGCCCTGGGCAAGTGGCGCGGGGCGACCCCACCCCTGGGCGCATGGTGCATGGCACATGGGCGGCCCCGCCCCTGGGTGAGCGGCGTGTGAGTGGCCCCATCCCCGGTTGCCCAGCAGGTTGGGTACCACTGACCTAAGACATGCCAGCTACTTCCAGGATCCATGTTGAGCTAGGACAGGCAGCATGGCTTAGCCTCACTGCATTGCCACTCCAGAAGCACCTGAGGTAAGTAGTGTCTGCCAGAACCCACACCCCATCTGACCTCCTACCCCAACCCTGTGCCCCTACCTCAGCCCTATGTTCATGGCCTACCATACAATTTTCCTACTCAGATGTGGCCCTTGGGACAGAAAGTTTGCCTATCTCTGCTGTAAGACCATATGGTTCTCTCTGAGATGACCAGAGTTTTCCTCTATGTTTAAAATAGGACATAGCCTCTGTTAGCAACTGATGTTTTGAAGTGGGGTTGCTCTATATCAATTACATTATTTGAATTTACCCTGGCTATTAAATAATAAATTTACATAAAATATTTGAAATTTCTATTAGATTGTAAGCTATTTTGGGTAGGCACCATTTTTATTTTGTGTTCGTACAGTGCCCACCACAGTGTTACCAGATTTGCCCAATACTCTGGGGTATGCTCATTTATCAGGGTTACCCTTATGGGACTGGGGGAAGGTTAACAATTCTATCCGTGTGTTGTTGGTGCTTATTTGTGCTCTCATATGGAGCTGAATTCTCCCTGCTGCCAATTCCCCCTCCCACTGGAGCTCTCCTGCAGGAACTAGGTTCCTCAGGATGGGGTTCTTACCACCTTGGCAACACACACAGACACTCACACCCACTAATCAGAGCACATCTGAGAGGACTGGGTAATCAGCACTCACAAGCTGACCCCCTCATATGTCCCTTGACTCAGCTGGCTGGGTTTCACAGCAATGCCACACTGCACCCTCATGTGCCTTTGGACTCCGTGGGCTGAATTAAACAGCACTTTAAGCTGCCATCCTCATAAGCCCCCAGGTTCAGCACCCCCTATCCCCACTTTCACACCACAGTCATTCACTGGTAAACCACACGATGAGCAAACCCCACAGGATTTTGGGCACTACAGGGATCTTTTGCTTGGGTACAAGAAGCGTTGTTGCAGAGCAAATGGGGAAGCCAAAACAACACCCCTCAAGGAAGAGTGAGCAAAAGAGAAAGAGAGAGAGAGAGAAGCAACCAGCTTAACAATGAAAGTGATTTATTTCTGAGTAGTGAATAGATATCAAAAAGTTACAATATTAAATCTAACAATTACAATATTAAATCTAAATTGAAACTGATTACAAACGTTAGGTAACCATATAACAGTTTACGTAGGGCAGGGTCAGGAGGCTATGCTTAGAGAGATAGTTGATGAGAGAGAGAGAGAGAGAGAGAGACCTCACCATTCCACGAAGCTTGCACTGATCGGGGTTCCCAGATGATGATGGTATCTGGGGGATCCAAAGGGCAGGAGACAAGCAGAACAGAGCCCCCAGCACAATCAGACAGGAGATGAAGAAGTCTCAATGGAACTGATGCAGTTTACGTCCAGGTATCAGAATAGTTTTTCTTGGGGCAAGGTTAGGTGTTTATATAGGGATAGTTCAAAGAAAAAGAGGTGAGACAATAGAGACTGATCACCCCTGATTATGGGTGATGTTCCTTGAACAAACTCACAATGCAACTAGGCAGTTTCAGTATTTTAGATGTCAATAGGATTGTTAATAGAATTGGTCTGATAATGACTAATTTGGGTGTGAGCAGGCCTGGGTTCATTAGCATCTGGAGCAGGGATTTTCCATCAGGCAGTGCTTCTCTGCTTTCGGTGTCCCATAGTTCACTGCGGTTCCTGCCTTGGAAGAGCTGCTCTCCATTCTGTATGCTAATGAGATATCCCTCTGTTCCATCTTTAATGCAAATGAAGCGGGGGTGTTTCCTTAATTGTATCACCCTTGTCTGAAGCAGTTTAGGTGTGTCTTCCCTGGCCTTTTCATTGCTTTGTCTTTGATTCTAGCAGAGGCCTGAGGGAGGGGGATGGTTTTCCATGAATGTCACTCCCTGGCTCCCCAAGAGCACAAGGCTGACAGGTGACCATGTTCTGGTTCCCCAAGAATCACAGAGTTGGTAGGTTACAACAGGGAGTCCTGATCTCTCCCCTGGGTTCAGAGGCACTATCACAATTCAAATATAATAATAGCACACTAGTAGCCAAAGGCTCCTGTCAAGACTAGGCACTTGATATGCTGGGCTCTCTGCAAACACAAACAGAAAAAAAAAGTCCATTGTTTATGTAAACAGGATAAGGCATCAAAGGATATTTCAAACTGAACTGTAAAAACTGTAACAAAAACAACTAGCAGTCCTGTGGCACCCCATAGAGGCTAACAATTTTTTTTAATCACGAGCTTTTGCGGGTAATGGAAATTACTGAATGTGAGGTACACATAACAGCAAAAGAAGTTATTTGTCAGTTGTAGGACCAGTGTTAATGAAGCTAATTAAGTCAGGATGTATCTCATTCACAGCATTTGATGTTGAGATATGAATATCAAAAGGTGGGGAAATTGCCTTTGTGGTGCATTAACTAGTTAAGATCTTTATTCAAGCCTAAGTTGATAATATTGAACTTGTAAATGAACTCCATTTCAGCTGTCTGCCTCTGTAATCGGACGATAAAATTATTTTCTAGAAGGATGACTACTTATGACCTAATAAATGTGCTAGTCTCTAAGGTGCCACAGGACTGCTCTTTGTTTTTACAGTACAGACTAACATGGCACCCCTCTGAGACTATGAACTATTAGCAACAGAAATAATTTATTTCTTCATATTAACAACCTATTTTGCATATTTGTGCACATCCGTGTACAGCCTATTGCTTTTATTGTATTAAAAAGGAGCATTGTAGAAATATAATCCCCTCCTTCCAAAAGCATGCTGGCATACATATTTCCCTTCATTGTATCCCTGGTTGCTGTTTCTTTGCCACAACACGCAATTCCAATCCCAAAGCCAGACATGTGGCTTCCTTGAAATCCTTCCTTGCCAATTCTAATCTGTAGCTCTAGTGGCTTCGCACCCATTTCGCTCAGTGAATTTTGTATCCTGAATTTTAGAGAGGTCTCAGTCACTTGTGTTTATCTTTGCCCAATTAGGGGCTGTTTTCTGCAGAGTTACCACTGATGTTTCTTTATTTAAATGTGACTCTGCCAAGGGAAGAAAAGTGCAACAGACATGCAAAGGAAGAAGATGTCGTTCATAGCATTATATTTTTTCTGGGGTGACTACAGTGCCAGGAAAAATGTGCACACTATTAGTAATTTATTTTTCTGTCCCATTTGACTTTTTTTTTTTCAAAACAGGAATTCCTTGCTTCCTGACTTACTAATTAAATCTCTTTACTTACAGCAAACAGCAAGGGCTTTCAATGCCATGGTGTATGGCCAACTAATTGTAGCTTCATAGCAGGAAACTTGATAGGGAAATGACTGCTTGGCTGGTTTTATTTTAGTGTGCATGAGCTTGTTTAACTTTCATATACAAAGAAGCAGGTGTCTATTATTGTCGAAAGGCATAATAAGTGCATAATGCTGCCGACTCATGGGAATAGATGAGATTGCATTTTGAGCCTTCCACCTACTGTGGGATTATACATGACAGCGCTGGTCTGGAAGATTACTGTCTTCTCACTAGCCCCATTTAAAATTCAAGATTGATGTTAAGGTGATTCCATAAAAGGAAAATATGATTTTTTTTTCACAAACCCATAAGTCCCTCAGTTGCTCTTGAAAAGTTTACCATATAGCTGAAATAAAAAAATGAAGCTAAAATGTACATGAATTATTTAAAGCATATTTGTTGAGGTTGTGGGCCTTCTGATTGTGAAGAGGAATAAGCTTATTTTGAAAGTTATTTTGAGAGTTATTTATTTCAGAATAAGCTGGTGGTGTAGATGTAGCCTAAAGGTGTGAGATTTAAAGCAGGACATTTATTATTTCATTTGGGGAATATCTGAGGAATAATGCAGCTAAGCTACTTTACATCAAAGTCAGCTTCTTTAGTCAAAGACGTGGAATAGCTATTTCAGGATACTGAAAGTATCCCAAAACAGTGCCACAGTGTAGACGCACCCTGGCTATGTCTACATTGGCCCCTTTTCTGGAAGGGGCATGCTAATTTTTCAGATCGTAATAGGGAAATCCGCGGGGGATTTAAATATCCCCCGCGGCATTTAAATAAAAATGTCCGCCGCTTTTTTCCATCTTTTAGAAAAGCCGGAAAAGAGCGTCTACACTGGCCCCGATCCGGCCCGATCCTCCGGAAAAAAGCTCCGGAGGATCGGGCCGGATCGGGGCCAGTGTAGACGCTCTTTTCCGGCTTTTCTAAAAGATGGAAAAAAGCGGCGGACATTTTTATTTAAATGCCGCGGGGGATATTTAAATCCCCCGCGGATTTCCCTATTACGATCTGAAAAATTAGCATGCCCCTTCCGGAAAAGGGGCCAATGTAGACGAGCCCCCTGAGTGTCTAAGGCTAAGTCTACACTTTGAACATTAAAGAGCTGCAGCGGCAGCACTTTAAAGTGACAGTATGGCCATGGCACCAGTGCTGGGAGAAAGCTCTCCCAGGATATGTCTATGCTAGGAAATAATTTCAAAATAAGTGAAATCGAAATAATAAGTCCTGAAATAACAAAATCGAAACAGCACCTCCACACTATGGGGGAGCTCTGAAATAGCTCAGAATTATTTTGAAATAGCATGTCCACACTGATTGGAGCCCACCTTGGATTTAGAGCCCCCAGAAGCACTCTGGGGAGGGCATCAGGAGGGCAAACACTTCCTGTGGCTGCTTGGTCAGGCAGCTGTGACACATGCTTTCAGGGGCTCCTCTCTACAGCCGTGCCTCACATACCACTCCTCCACTGCCTACCCCCTCATGGGACACCAAACAGATGCCATGTGCTCTGGTTGCTTGTGCGGATGCCACAGCACTGACATCATGGAGCGAAACTGCTGCAAAGCAGTGTCAGGCTCATGGGCCTCATGCTCATGGGGCAGTTCATCCACACTGCCTGCCTGATGATACAGCAGGATGACGACCAGCCTGAACTGGGGGACCCCTACACCCAGGTCCTGGTGCTTCTGCAGCTGCAAATGCCCCTCAATCTCCTGAACACTGTCAAATGCTGCTTCTGGTGGAGGGAGACAAGTTTGCTGGTCCTTCAGCGATGGGAAAACCAGAAGAGGCTCCAGAACTTCCTCATGCACAAGGCCACTGTGAGCTGGGGTCTGCCTCTTGCTCACAGCTTAGCTTTGCTGTATGTTAGCCATGTTTTGTCCATTGTTAGCTAGGCCTCAGACCAGGCCTATGCTGCATGGGCTTATGCACACAAATCGACACAGCACACATCACTGAGCACACACGCAAGCAGCCTTCTGATTATCATCATCAACAGAGCCAGAGACCTGTGAGGACACCTCGGCAGTAAATCCCGACCCTCCTCCTGAATAACAACAGCCATCTTTCTGGAGCTCTGCAAGTGCCTCACCCCTGCCCTCAGGCAACAAGACATCTGACTGCAACCCACCATTCCCGTGCAGAAGTGTGGAAGCTCACCAAACCGGACAGCTACTGCTCAATCAGGAAGCAGGTCCGTGTGGGGAAATCCACATTCAGGGCCATCAACAACATATTGCCTATGTACGGTCATCACTCTGAGCAAAGTCAACACCATCCTGGATGGCTTTGCTGCAATGGGCTTCCCCAACTGAGAAGGGGGGCTATAGACAGCATGCACATCCCTATCCTGGCTCCCGACCACCATGCCTCAGATTATATAAACAGGAAAAAGTACTTCTCCATGGTGCTGCAGGCCCTGATGGACCACAAGGGCAGTTCACGGAAGTTATCGTCAGGTGGTCAGGGAAGGCGCATAAAGCCCACATCTTCCAGAACTCCTGCCTGTTCCAGAAGATGTGCATTGGCACTTTTTTTTCCCTGAACGCACCATCAGGATCAGGGACGTGGACATGCCCATGCCCATGTGGATCTCGGCCAACGGAGCCTACCCCTTGCTCCTCTGGCTGATGAAGCCCTAAATGGGCAGCCTGGACCCCATCAAGGAGAACTTTAATGATAGGCTGAGCAGGTGCCAGATGGTTGTGGAGTGCGCATTCAGCCTCATGAAGGTGAGGTTCAGGAGTCTCCTCACCTGCCTGGACCTCAGCAAGTGCAGCATACCTTTCAGCCTGCTCCCTGCATGAGACCATGCACTCCATCACCAAGGTGAGGGAGAAGGAGCACATGACCTTGTGCTGACTTTCCAGCTGGTCCCAGGTGGTCTTCCACAACCTGGGGACAAGCAGGCATGGGAAAGTGCCAACCAGGCCAGGAGCCTATGGGTGGGAGGAAGGGACAGGGTGGCTCAGACTCCTTCTGGGTCCCGCCCATGCCGGATCTGGCACTGGTGGCATCCCACAGAGAGAGAACTTCTATCCCTGCTCATTGGAGATGGGGGTTTGCTGGGAGAAGGTATATGTTACCAGCAGAGGCTGCTTGCTGGAGAGAGTACTACCGGAGTCCCCTTCTCGTCCTACCCCAGGTTTCCATGTAGGGGATTGGTCTCCTCCGCATCTCTGCACTAGCCCAGGAGTAGATGCTGCCTGAGTGCAGGCATGAACCTATGCCATGTGCAGCACTGCTGTGTGGTTCTATCACCCCACCCTCTTTAATAGTGGATTGTCATGGGAAGGTGTCCCACCATGGAGTAAGGCAAGCCTCTCCAGGAACCTTGTGAGAAGGACCGAGGGGATCCTGTGTGAGAGCATCATGGGGCTGAGTGATCTGGATTGGTGCTCCATGTGCACCCACATGCACACGCTGTTGTGCAACGCCCAGGCTGAGTAAGCCAAGCAAGGAGCGCACAGCCCCTCACAGCCAGCCCCGCCTGCCCCCATGTGTGTATAGGGAAATTATAGAACTCACCTGAAGTACCTTCCTCAGGTTTGTCTGATGCCTGGGAGACATCCTGGATGGGGGTGAGGACCAGCTCCATGGTAAGGAACAGCTCCTGACTGGCAGGCATGATTATTTGGCTGGCCTGCTCCTCCTCTTCCTCCACAGCCTCACCCTTGTGGAGGCTGACACCGAGCATGTCCTGGCCGCACTCAGTGACAACGGTGGGGGAAGGTTACTGCCCCCCCTCCCAGAATGGCATTGAGTGGCTCAGAGGGAGTGCTGGGGATGGCCAGGTTTCCTGTGCTTTTGCAGTATAGCACGGGGCTGGCAAGGCTGTCCTCGTTTCACAAACCCTTTTCCTGCAGCCTGCTGCTTTAAAAGCGCTGCAGGAGAAGGGGAGCAGTGGAGCTGGCAGGTGTGGCCAGAGTGGCCACAAGTGTAGCTGTGAGAGGCCTCTGGAGGCCAATTATTTCGAATTAGCAGCAGTGTAGCATCCACACTAACACTGTTTCAAAATAACAATTTTGAAATAAGCGTAATTCCTCATGGAAAGCAGGAATAATTATTTTGAAACTAACAGCCCGTTATTTCAAAATAACAGGGAGGGAACATTTTGTCAATATTATAAAGCTGCAAAGACATGACCAACTGAAAAGTTATAGTTCTGATGCCAGTAAATCAGTGCAGGGATCTGGATCTTTTTCACCACTGTCCTTTTTCAGAAGTTGAAAGTTATACGTAAGATGAAGCACATAAGAGTATTATCCAGATAGACACTATAATGAAGGCAACACTGGAATGATCTCAAATTCTGTTTTCACTGACTTTTTTCACTGAATCATGAGATTGGCCAATATGAAACATTTTTTCAGGTAGTCCTGTTGCAGCTAATATGAATTTATCCAAATGAAATAATTCAGAAAGGATATTTATTCATAGATGACTTGATCACAGAAGTTGAAGGCAGCTTTCAGGAGCAATGCAGACTCAGGTCACTGAAGGAAGAGCTGCTCAGGGTCAACATGTGCTTTAGGGTCATTTTTCTACTACCTCATTTTTAAAGAAACTTGTGCAAAATGCTGACTTTGGGTAACACATTCCATCCAAATTCTGGACAAGTCTTCTGAATTCATTGAACAATAGAATCCACAGGTCTGTGCCAGTGTTCCACCTGCAATCAATTAAAAAACTAAGAACTAAAATAGTGGCTTTGGGAAGAATCTCCAAATATCATTATGAAGCAATCCTCTCTTGCTGGTTTACATACTGGTGTCGACAAACTCCACAGGGAGCACCATCCAGCAGTTCATCAAAAAGAGTAGAAGCGAAGAAATGGGGGAATCAAAGATCCAGTCTGGGGGGAAAATTAATCTGTTACACAAGCTATGACAAAATGTTGCTCTGGCTTTCAGAGTGATCCTTTAGCGTAGTGTAGTATGTGTTTTGACTATCATCCTCTGCTATACAGGCAGCTGGGATTTAAAGGAAATAACCTACATCAAATGAGTTCTCTCTGGCAACCACACTGGATGTTTCATCAGCTGACTGCGGTCTTATGATGCCGACTTTCAGAAGTGGTTTAGTGAATGAGAGCAACATCAAAGAAAGTGCTGCTTGGTCCTAGGGACTAAGGCTAATGATGTGCTACCACAAAAAATAAATAAAAAAAGGCTTGGATATTTATATAAAACAACAAGGTTGGAATGATCCATGCTAACGCTCTCCAGAAAATTCTGACTGTGTGATGGCATAGATGTTTCAAATGGTCTGTGGAAAATCTTGTTTCAATGTTATTCTGGTTAATCTCTGTGTGTTCATTTTCATTTATTTTGCTGAATATACTCTCTACATTTTTTCCCTCAAACTGTTACATTTGCTTTATACATACATAATAGAGGACACTGCACAAAATTTCCAAATGCTAAATAAAATTATATACAATATTTACAAGTTTATAGTCAACATTTCACAAACAGAAGTGCGAACACAAGATTTTTCTTAGTATCTTTGGGAAAACTTGCACACACAAACTACCCAATCCTGAAGGAGTAACCAGCTACTTTCCTTCTTGCATTCATGTGTTTTACAGAAGTCAGTAATGCTGGTGCATCTTGCATCTAATATAATAAGGGTGCTGTTTAAAGAGTCATAAACAGAATTGCATGTAATAAAAAGTATAATAAATATTATTTCAACTGATGTTCTACTTTGAAAAAAGCTACTTCAGAAATGATGCAATGTTTGTCTAACTCAAATTAGCCCATCTTGCAGCAGAAATGATTTCTAAAAGCCATCCCTGCATGCTCACCCAAGGCTCAACATGGGCTCGGTCTTGAATAGGGACCTTCACCAGAGAGATTTTCAGGCTGAATTCTGAATTAAGTCATCTCTGCATCCCCATTGTCTGCAAATTTGGCTCTGTTCTATCTGTGAAAACCCATCTTACCTTGTTTTCAGGACAGAAACACCAACTTTTAACAATTTTGAAACTGATAAACATTGAGGCTGTGTCTAGACTGGCAAGTTTTTCTGCAAAATCATCTACTTTTGCGCAAAAACTTGCCAGCTGTCTACACTGGCCGCTTGAATTTCCGCAAAAGCACTGACGATCTCATGTAAGATCATTAGTGTTCTTGCGGAAATACTGTGATGCTCCCATTCGGGCAAAAGCCCTCTTGGGCCAGTGTAAACAGCGCAGTACTGTTTTCCGCAAAAAAGTCCTGATCGCGAAAATGGCGATCGGGGCTTTTTTGCAGAAAAGCGCGTCTAGATTGGCCACGGACGCTTTTCCACAAAAAGTGCTTTTGCGGAAAAGCATCCTGCCAATCTAGACGCACTTTTCCGAAAATGCTTTTAACGGAAAACTTTTCCATTAAAAGCATTTCCGGAAAATCATGCCAGTGTAGATGTAGCCTAAGAGTATTTGGAGTGGACCTCTAGATGAAAGACTTTGTGTGGGTAGTGAACATGGCTAGCTTTTACACTCGATGTCATAGGCCCTCCACATCTTTGAGAGACCCATGCTCTGCACTGAAAGCTTATACAAACATTAAGTTACTAACTAGTCATCTTTCACTTTTTAGGTTTTGTTGGACCTTAAATACAATGATCTCAGCTAAATCCTCGGTGCATTTAATCCGCAAAATAAAAACTCCAGTATCCATCTCCTTGTTCAGCAAGTTGGCACACTTGGCATTACAGCGCTGGTTCAGAGAAATGTGTCAGAGACCCAGTTCTGAAGCTTTCTGTCAGTGCTCTGTTGGGTCTGAGGGCAGCATGTGGCAGTTACATTACAGCTGCTTCCAATCTGGAGAAAAGTGGGGTTTCCGTTTCCAAAGGGATTAGTCCTTTAATCTTAATAAAAATAAATACTCCCTGCCTAGCCGATTCATGGAAACCAACATCCCATATCCTGGGAACAGATCACTGCTTTGACATGTGTTCTTGAAATGAACTGTGCACAGCACTTGTATTTGCATCTTCCTAAGATACTAAATACACAGCTAGGTCTTGATTTACCTAACTAGTCATTCTTTATGCTGTAAACAAGTGGAGCACACATAGCCCTTCTTCAGAGGGGTCACTGTTGCCGTTCCCTGTCCCGAGATAGCCACTTCCTGGGGAAAATGTTGTCTCCTCCCTAAATGTACAGCAATTAAGTCCCTTAGGAATGACAGAGCAGAAGCCCATTGGGACAGCCTGGTTGGTGCCTCCACAGTGAGTTAGCTGGGGATAGGCACCCATATCGCTGAAAATGTGCCTCCCTTTAAAGGCTGTTGGAGTACCAGTAGCAAATCCCATCTTCCCCTTGTAGTGGAAATGCGGAAGACGATTGTGAGATTGAGGAAATTAGATGGTGTACAACAATTGTTCCTTTTGTGCCTGCATTTTCGTACAAGCCTGGATGCCCTAGGCAGCCATTTGTGCTTTTTGCTTCTTCTTCTTATTCTCTTCTTATTCTCAAAGAGTTAGCTGTTTGCTTAAGAGGGTACAGTGTAGGAATGCACTGTTTACTTTCAACAAGTTATTGTACAGGTCCCAAGGCCATCCACTTGGTATGGGAGTACAGGAGTGCTTGGGAAGATCACATGGCTATCTATGTTGAATGTTTACCACCTGCTAAAACTAATTATGTGGCCTGGGAAAATATTTGATGTATTAGCAATTTTGCCAGGTTCTCAAAACAATCGGTGTGAGTAATGTAGATCCGATAGTATATAAGTTCTGGGGATATTCCTAACATTGGAACCTCGGTGTAGACCAAAGCTGCAGGAGGTGCTACGTACCAGCTGCTGGGGTCCTTCCACTGTCCTTCTTCAAAGGGTTCCCAGCAGCAGAAGGGACGTAAGCATTGCATTTTATTCTGAGGTTTGCTTAGGCTTAATAAGCATTGTACTTTCTTAGTAAGCACTGTATCCTATCCTAAGATTTTCTTAATAAGCATTGTGCTCTCTTAATAAGCATTGCATTTTATTCTGAAATCCGTTTAGGCTTAATAAGCATTGTACTTTCTTAGTAAGCATTGCATTTTATTCTAACATTTGCTTAATAAGCATTGTACTTTACTCTGATATTAAGCATTGTACTTTATCTTAATATTTGCTTAGTAAAATCTTTAAACCTTCACTCAATTTGTGTGCTTATTGCCTCCGAATCCTTTAAGGAAAGAACCATTGCCTCTTGGCAACACACCCCTCAAAGGCTATACCCAGTGCCTTTGGATGTGTGGTGAGAATAGGCCTTATGTAACTCCAGAAACAGTGTAGTATGAGGCCCCAAGAATGTTGTTGAAGTTATTAGAGATGCTTAGGAGCTGGGTTCCCTCCTTTCAAAATCTCTGAGGGGAAGGCACACTTATTATGGTATAGTGGTACTCATGGGGCAGAACCTACTTTAGAACATAAGAACAGCCATACTGAGTCAGACCAAAGGTCCATCTAGCACAGTATCCTGTCTTCCAACAATAGCCAATGCCAGATGCCCCAGAGGCAGTGAACAGAACAGGTAATCATCACGTGATCCCTCTCCTGTCATCCATTTCCTTTGACAAAAACGGAGGCTAGGGCCACCATTCCTACCCATCCTGTCTAACAGCCACTGATGGACTTAACCTCCATGAATTTATCTAGTTCATTTTTGAACCCTGTTAAAGTCCTGCTCGCCACAACATCTTCTAGCAAGGAGTTCCACAGGTTGACTATGCACTGTGTGAAGAAAAACTTCCTTTTGTTTGTTTTAAACCTGCTACCTATTAATTTCATTTGGTGACCCCTAGTTCTTTTATTATGGAAACAA
Source organism: Pelodiscus sinensis (assembly GCF_049634645.1). Taxonomy (NCBI): domain Eukaryota; kingdom Metazoa; phylum Chordata; order Testudines; family Trionychidae; genus Pelodiscus; species Pelodiscus sinensis. The sequence goes on from NC_134723.1 coordinate 18,389,505, forward strand.
GTAAATAATTTTTCCTTATTCCCTTTTCCACACTAGTCATGATTTTATAGACTTCTATCTTATCTCCCCTTAGTCTCCTCTTTTCTAAGCTGTAAAGTCCCAGACTTTTTAATCTCTATTCATATGGGACCTGTTCCAAATCCCTAATCATTTTTGTTGCCTTTTTCTGAACCTTTTCCAAAGTCAAGTATCATATATCAGCTGTGCAACGCACCTGTGGTGTGGATGCTTTCTACCCTTCTTCCTTATTCACCAAGCCAGCATGGCCTCTGGGTACCATGACCCAATGTACAGACTTTCTCTGTGACCTTCTGGTGCCTGTCTGCTCTTGAAGGCCATTTAAAATTTAGTCTGGAGAGTTTCCCTTAATTCGGCAAAGCCAATGAAAACTTACCCCATCAGATAAACACACACTGTTCTTTTGCTATAAAAGTAACTCTGTCTTACTAGCTACCACATAAATAAGCTAGTCCCACAGCTGCACATAATGGTCTTAATATAACCAACCTCTTTAGAAATTCACATTACTACCAAAACTTTTAGATGAGATTTGTAAGGCATTTTACACAGATACAGGTTTATATATAAATGAAAGGTATTCTTTGCATGTCAGTGTTTCCAAATGCTGCAGCTTACCACCAGAGTTATTTATAGAACAAATAGTGGCCCAAAACTATGTAGTAAGCTATAGTCTAACAATTCACATAAGTGAATTTGTAAAACAAGAAAAGCTGGCTACAAATCAGTGGACTCCTTCATAAAGGTTATAGATTTTTGTCTCTCACAGGTTCAGCTAAATGACAGCACTGACCTTTTTAATTTGTTTTTTGCATCTAAACCATTTTTTGTTCTATTTGCTAACAAAAGCTCTTTTTTTGGGGTGGGGGGAGGGGCGAAGGGGAAGGACCCAGGTGCAAGTTATCCAGGCAAACAGAATCAACTTTTTCATTTGCTACCAGAGTTCTTTCCATCCTTGCTTACTAGCATCTGAAAAATTATATTCCTCTCTTTCAATGCATAATTGGTTACTTATATACAAACCATACAGGCATTTATTTGGTCTACCTGACGTAGAAAAAAAAAATCAGTCAAAAATTGTCCTACCAGATGTGAGTGTCAGTCAACATATGATCTCCATATAAACTTATAAAGTATTAAATTACAAAATAATGAATCTTTTCAGTTACCATTTTGGCACATGATGATAGTATTACATTTTATGTGAGAATATCAACCACAGCTCTCACTCCATAAAACTGCAAACAGAAATTTGTAAGCATTGGCACTAGTTTCACTTAGAAAAAGACAACCATTATGCTAGCATTACAGTTAAGCTATGCATCTACAGCCTGGATAGTATCCAGTCACATACAGTTCTTTCCCTCCTCTTTTAACGTTTCCTTAAGAAGGCTAGACAGTGGTTTCTAGGTTTTAAAAGAATTGCAAATTTAACTAGTAGAAGAGTAGACTTGAATCAAGTGTGAGGTTTTCCAAGATCATTGATAACAAGATACTCCTTTGTAGTCAACTTCAACATAGCGAGCCAAGTTCTGTTCTCACATACACCAATAAAACTCCCTTGCCTTCATTAGCTTAGGACAGATTTTGGCCCAAGAACATCCCAACTACCCCCATGTAATTGAAGAATTGTGGGGTTTATGCTTATTGCACGAATGTACAAAGTAGATTTAAAGCACAGAGCATCACAAGGGGAAAGTAAAATCTTACGATTAAGAATGAGCTGGCATTGACTTAGTAGTTTCCGTTTTCTAAGACTAAAATAATACTGTAATATAAATGGACCCTACCTCTGAGATCTCAGCTTACCCATTCACCATGATATTTTCCCTTCTTCAGTGGAAAATGGCTTGATTCATCATTATTTCAGCAATGTAGATTCCAATTATATCCCTTTCCCTTTTCATTCTTTGTTCCATCTACTCCCATGAACAATTACGTTCTTCCTCATCAGTTCATACATTTTAGGTATCAACATTCAAAAGCCAGTTAATGGGAGGAGCTGCCAGACTTGTTATTGATTTGACAGATCCGACCGCTTCCTTGTCAGTGCTTAGGAGTGACAGATAGTTTGCCACAAAGAGATCACTTGCCACATATTGTGGTTTGATGTGAAGTGATGGGAGCAGCTTCTTTGAAATGCATATAACTTATGGCAAGTATTGAAACAGGTTCATCGCCCAAAGGAAAGAGATTTCAGAAATCTTGTAAATGATTCTGTGCAGGTATTGAAGTGGGGATGGAAGGAGGAACCTCTCATCCATTTGGCATAAGACTAAATGGGCTGTATTGAATTGCAGGAACAATCTCCTCCTTGAGCACACATGTTCCTATATAGATCCAAGTATTTTGTCGAGGGGGAGCAAAACAATCTGGTTAAAATTGAATGCATGTTTGGTATTTGACGGTGGGTTTGGCAATGCAAAGCAGGCATGATGGATGGTTGCTGAGTAAGCCCTGCAATTTCGTAAAATGCCAATTAATTTTATCATTTGGGTTGCCTCAAAGCATCAATGAGTTCACCAGGGCAATGCTGGTGTACCCTGCCCTGCCACCTGCTCCAGCTATTAACTTACACTCCCAAGTGGCTAGAGTAATCTGTTCCTGTTGTCATGTTTGCTTTCTTGTCTGGAAATGCTGACTGCCCACTGTTGCCCTGAGACTTATGCAGCAGTAAATCCCAGTACAAGATGTCAGTTTCTAGTCAAGATGGCTGTAACACAAAGCCACTCTGTTGTTTGGATTGTGAAATTCCCTATATACAATCTATCATATAGTCATTCTTTACCTGAGTGCTAGAAGTCAGGTGTTATAGTCATTTAAGAGCTTAAAATATATTGAACTATAGAGTCGGTTTGTCTTGCTTAGTGTATGACTGTTTCTTTCAACCACAACAATGGTAGTGCTAAATAAGTATTATTTTCAAAGTGATTTTTTTTTTTGCAGTTAGTAAGCATTTAAACGCTAACCATTTAATAATGTAATTAGACCTAATGGGTTGTTTGTATGTCACAGAAGATTCAACATGTAAGAATTAAAACAAATGGTTTTCTTCTTTAAAAAGAAGTCTCTCTTTTCTGTTCACTGTAGTCTGTCTTTATCCCAGGTAGTTAGAAATAGACTAACACCATCAACCAGAAAATGTGTAGTATCAATGTGATTAAGAAAGATGGAGGTGCAAGAACTCTGTGGGATCATGTCTTTCCTTTGAGCTGTCTGTGCTGGGGAAGGGCTGGTCTTTGGCAGTAACAGTGTGGGATGTGGAAACACCAATCTTAACAAGAATGTAAACATGCTTTCTTTTATCTATGGTTGATGTTTAATACAGTGTTAAAATCAGTTGAAAGGAAACTTAATCATGCAGCTCAAAAGAATACAGCATCTTGCACATGACTGTATATTTAAGTCCTTTAATTATTTGCTCTTTCCTTTTATTAGTACAACAACCATTTACTGCATTATGTAAGAGAACTAATTAAGCTCCAAACCAGCCCAATACCTACTGTCATTTTAATCCCCCCTGTGTCTAGCAAACCCAGAATATACATGTGTAGAAAAGCTGAAAGTTTTTATTTTACATTTGAAATAATACATACATATGTGTGAAACTGGGTTAACATATGATGTATTTTCAGAAGACTGGAAAAAATTGACTGAGATTTCTACAGTATGGTAAACTTTTCATATTTCCTGACCGGTCTCATGTTTAATGCCAGGAAAACATACCAAATGTTGGTATCTTTCAGTGCAAGTATCAGCTGCATTCCCTCCATCCATAATCTCCACAGAGATCTATCTGGGTTTACATATCTTGAGTTCTCAAAACTGAGAAACCTGTAATCTGATGGATTTATCTACACATGGAGAAATTTCCAAATAACTTCACATGTGGTCACTTTTGTTCCAGGAGATTGAAAGTGTCTTTTTTCAAATGTGTTAAGCTAAACAGGAACAAGGCACTCTTATTCTGGAATAAGGATGTCCAGATGTGGCGTGAATCAGGGATAATTAATCAGGAATAACTCTGTGTGTTTACAAGCCTTTAGAAATGTGATTCAGTTGTTGGATCACTTCCATTTGTAATAGGCTGGTCATTCACTTCCTCCAGTATTGCAGGCAGTGGAGTCTTCATTGTTAGAGGTGTTTCAGTCTTGGAAAGGGAGTCCATTTGTATTTGGGGGTGTATATTGAAAGACTTTTGAAAAGATTCTGACGTGAAGTAATAAATGAATGGGTCAAAGCAGCAATTCATTGTAGCAATGCATAATGTGATTGGGTACATTGTCCTAGCAAACCTCTCCAGGGAGCAGTTTGCTATGGCTTGAGATCGCACAAGAGCATATAAGAAAAGTATGGAATTGTAGGGCACAAAGCATACTACAAAAATGGTCACATGCACAATGATCATTTTTAGTACTTTCTCTTTGTTTGTCCTAATCTGAGATAATGTGGCAGGTTTCCGGAGAGTCCTCAGAACCAGCGAAGAGCATGTGAGGTTGATTAGCAAAGGAATTATGAATCCTACCACTTCAATAAATATAGTGATCTTAGACAAATAGGTCTTCCAAACAATTTTAGAAAAACCCTCAAAGCAGGTTGTACTAGTGTTAGAGACATTGGTTGTGGAGAACAATGAAGCTAATATTCCTCCACTGAGAACTAATATCCAGACTCCTGCACACACGATGGCTGAATTTTTTCTTGTCCGAATGGCACGAGATCTGAATGGGTAGACAATGGCTAGGAATCGGCTGACACTAATGCAAGTGAGGAACAGCATACTGCCATATATGTTGGTGAGAAATGCAGTCCCTGAAATTTTGCACAGACTGTCCCCAAAAGGCCAGTGCCTGTTGAAATTATAAAAAATTTTAAAAGGCAAAGTGAATACGAAAAGCAAGTCAGAAACAGCAAGGTTTGTCATGAAAATGGTTGTTTCACTTCGCATTTTCATTCGACAGCAGAAAACAAACAGAGAGGCACAGTTTGTGATCAAGCCAAGGATGAAAACAACACTGTATACAGCCCCATACAAGTTGTATTTAAAGGAATCATCTGTCAAACAAGTATGATTATTGCTGTGATTTCCCATTCCAGGTTTGTGACGTGCTTCTGGTGCCCTTCAAAGCTGAATTCAGTGGCATCCATAAAATAAGTTAGTAAGTGCGCTCTTCCTTATGAAACACATTCTAATGTTGCAACTTGAAGTTCTGGTGCCTCATCTTTGTGGTGTCTTGTCATCCTGAGGAAGAAATAAAACCAATCAGTTCTACAACCCAACTATCATTTAAAAAATGAAAATATACAACCCCCTCTGTCCAGCACCGTCACTTTCACATGTTATGGAGCATAATCTTACCACTGACGATATTCATGGTTTTTAAAATATGTTATCAGGTACATTTTTTGAAGATACATCCCATAGGTAGCTATCATGGAGTAGATATCTTTATTTTAGTTGAGGAATGCTGTGATAATGAAAATATTTGGTTTACAATGCATTTTCTTATATACCCCGTCAAGGCCCGCCACCTTTCTCCACTCCTTGAAATAAATCGTCCCTTCATAACTTAAATAGGAATGGAGCATCAAGTCTGGGAAATAAAACAAAACCTAACCCTAAAATATCGCCCATAGCTAGAACAAAAAAAGTTTCTGAATTGTTCAGATAAGCTCTTAGGGTATGTCTACACTACAAAGTTAGTTCGAACTAACAGACGTTAGTTCGAACTAACTTTCATAGGCGCTACACTAGTGCTCTGTTAGTTCGAATTTAATTCGAACTAACGGAGCGCTTAGTTCGAACTAGGTAATCCTCATTTTACGAGGATTAAGCCTAGTTCGAACTTACTAGTTCGAATTAAGGGCTGTGTAGACCCTTAATTCGAACTAGTGGGAGGCTAGCCCTCCCCAGCTTTCCCTGGTGGCCACTCTGGCCAACACCAGGGAAACTCTATTGCCCCCCTCCCGGCCCCGGACCCCTTAAAGGGGAACGGGCTGGCTACGGTGCCCATGCCAGGTGCAAGCCTGCCAGCACCAAGCCAGCAGACCCTGCACCTGGCACGGATCGAGCCACCCACCCGATGCCCCCCAGCCCTCCCCCTCTTCCCGGGACCAAGCTGGCGGCTCCCAGGAGCTTGCCCAGGACCACAAGAGGCGGGCACCCGCCTGGGCTAGTGCAGACATCGTGGACCTCGTCCACGATCTCCGCACTAGGCACAGGAAAGTGGCCGTCTAGGGCAGGAGAGCTGCCAGCCTGGACACCCAGGAGCAGGAGTGCATGAAAATCAGGGTGGTCCAGTGAGACCCCTGAGCCCTGAGCTTAGAATGTCCATACTGGGTCAGACCAAAGGTCCATCTAGCCCAGTAGCCTGTCTGCCGACAGCGGCCAACCCTAGGGACCCTGGAGGGGATGGACTGAAGACAGTGACCAAGCCATTTGTCTCGTGCCATCCCTCTCCAGCCTTCCACAAACTTTGGGCAGGGACACCACTCCTACCCCCTGGCTAATAGCACTCCATGGACCCAACCTCCATGACTTGATCTCACTTCCCTTTAAACTTTGTTCTAGTTGTAGTCTTCACAGCCTCCTGCAGCAAGGAGTTCCACAGGTTGACTCTTTGCTTTGTGAAGAACAACTTTCTGTTACTAGTTTGAAGCCTGCTACCCATTCCTTTCCTTTGGTGTCCTCTAGTCCTTCTTTATGGGAACTAATGAAGAACTTTTCTGTATGCACCCTCTCCACCCAACTCCAGCTTTTAGAGACCTCTATCCTGTCCCCCCTCCGTCTCCTCTTTTCTAAGCTGAAAAGTCCCAGTCTCTTTAGCCTCTCTTCATATGGGACCTGTTCCCAACCCCTGATCATTTTAGTTGCCCTCCCCTCTCCCAGCCTCTCTCTTCCCCTCTCCCACCTGCTTTTCCCAGTCTCCCCCAGTTTTGTTCAATAAAGACAGATTCCATTTTTGAACACAATTGTCCTTTATTTTGTACATCAAGAAGAGGGGCTAGGGAAGGGTAAGTGGAAGGAGGTGAGGGAGGAATGGGGCACGAGCCCCCGATGGGGAGGACTGGGCTGGCTCTGCGGGCTTTTGGGCTGGAAGCTCTCCTGCAGCCCCCCCGATTGCCCCCTCTCCCCAGATGGCAGCCTGTGGCAAGTGCAGTCGGGCTGATGGCCGAGTGCTGTGATGTGCCCAGTGTGGGTACTCTGGGCACTCCAAGCCAGGACTGCTTTGCAAGCGGGGCACCCCTGAGAACTGTCTGTCCGGGGTGGGGGTCGGGACCCTTTAAGCGCAGCCCTCGGCTAGCCTGAGACAGCATCTCCACGCTCTAAGTCCTCCTTTGAAGCCCTGCTGGCACTGCTTCTGGCCATCCTTAAGCCTGGTTCAGGGTCCATTTAATGTGGACATGCTAGTTCGAATTAGCAAAACGCTAATTCGAACTAGTTTTTTAGTCTGGATCCGTTAGTTCAAATTAGCTTAGTTCGAATTAACTAATCCGAACTAAGTTAGTTCGAATTAACGTTGTAGTGTAGACGTACCCTTAGAGCTATTCAGAGAATGGCAATTCCAATTTTGTGAAGGATTTTGACATTTGCCATCTTTCCAGTTAGGAGCAAAACTGCAACATTTTGAAATTCTCAGTGAAAGATAATTCTGAAAAATATTTAGTTACAAGTTGAAACATTTCGTTTTGTTTTGCAATTTTTAAAAAATATATACACTTACATAACTGAAACAGTCATTTGAAAATCAGAACACTTCATTCTGTAAATGTCAAAATGGAACATTTTGAAATTGTTTGGAACTCTATTTTTTTTCTCAAACAAGATTTTGGCAACAACATGAAGTGCATGAAGAACATGCATGAAGTGTTTTCATGATTAAACTGTATTCTTCCTCAAAAAAGGGGAAGCTTTGAAGCTTTTCTACACAGCTCCTTTTTCTCTTCTGGTCATTGGCTAGGCTCAAAGCAAGTAGTATTAGAAATCACACAGAAAATCTGGTCTCATGAGACTTCTTGCCCAATTTAGGAGGATGTAGAGATCTGGATAATTCTGATAAGCATAAAACCCCAAATGCTTATTGGAACTAAACACTTGGAAACCGTTTGAGGTATCCTCATTAACTGGTCTAACTCTAGTCTATTTTTAAGGCCTGTGCAAAGAAGTAATCAATCAGAGGCTATGTCTAGACTGCAGGCTTCTTTCGGAAGAAGCTTTTCCAGAAGAGATCTTCCCAAAAAACTTCTTCCAAAAGAGAGCGTCTACACAGCAAAAGTGCATCGAAAAAGCGATCTGTTTTTTTGAAAAAAAGTGTCCACACTGAATGGATACTATCTCGCATTTAATCTGTGATTACTATGGACAGAGTGGCCACCAGAGCACCTGTGTTTTTTCCTCTTTATTCAAAAGAACTCCCTCTTCCCCATCCACACGCGCCTTTTTCTGAAAGAGTTCTTTCAGAAAAAGGCTTCCTTGTTCCTCATAGAAAGAGGTTTATCAATGTTGGAAAAAAACCCTCTGTTCTTTCGTGTTTTTTTATTTTTATTTATTTATTTATTTTTTGCGATTGCAGTGTGAACATAAGTGAAGATTTTTGGGAAAAAGGCTGTTTTTCCGAAAAAACTCTGTAGTGTGGACATACCCAGAAAGTTTCTCACATTTGGGAGAGAGTAACTTTTTGGACTTCATTGTATCTCTGGGAAAGTGGGACAAGATCAGACAACTGCAGGAGGATCATCTGCACAGTAAAATATAGGGAACCAAACAGGGAATATATAATATAAAGATTGTTTCATGTGATCAAAGAATTGATCCGGTAGGTAAAACTATAGAACATCTTTGACAGAGGAAACCATTAGTTAGGAGTTGAAGCTACATCAGAAAATATCTTGTGGCAATATAGAATAAATAGTAAATTTTAGGTGGTATTAAATACATTTCGATTCTCTGAAAATTGAAAACACTTTTGAAATTAGAATATGTAAGCAAACAACTAATTGAAACAAAGCATGCATTGATTGAATCAGGATATATAGAGGCATATTGTCTAACTATTAAAATCAAGCGTTTTCCATATTGTACTGCCAGTGGAAAAAATTACATTCTCAGATAATAATTCTTACATTCACATTATCTGTAAGCCAACTGTAAAATGTCTATTGTGCAAATCTTTACTAAACTTTTCTATTGCAATGAAAAAAACAGAAACGTCTCATTTTCCTCACAATATAACTTCACCAAAAAGATATGAATTCTGGCCCAATTTAGGAGAGGCCAGAAAACGGTAGGTGTACTCTCAGCATACGAAAGCAGCATTGTGTGCCAGTTTTCTAATCAGTGCCCTGGCTTGTCCCTTAGGGTATGTCTACACAGCAAAGTTATTTTGAAATAACAGCCCTTATTTCGAAATAACTTTCCTAGCATCTACACAGCCAAACCACTATTTTGAAATAAAATCAAAATAGCAGAGCACTAATTTCGAACTTGGTAAACCTCATTCTATGAGAAATAATGCCAAATTAGAAATAGCTATTTCGAAATAAGTGCTGTGTAGACACTTATTTCAAAATAGGGGGCCTCCAGCCTTCCCAGGGTGCCCTGGTGGCCACTCCAGCATCAACCAAGAACATAAGTTCCCCTCCCCGGAGCCCTTAAAGGGGTAGACTCTGGCCACAGTGCCTGTGCCAGCTCCAAGCCTGCCAGCCCAGAGCCAGCAGTCACTGCCCTGACCCAGTGGCCCCAAAACATAAGCCAGCAAGCCACTGGAAGCCAACCCCCCACCTCTCCCCAGGAGCCATCTGCCAGCTCCCAGGAGCCTGCCAGGGCCCGGAGAAGGTGGGCGCCTTCCTGGGTCCAGGGTAGAGATCATGGACCTTATTCAGGTTTGGGGGGATGCCCCCAATGTCCATGATCTCTGCACTAGACAGAGAAACGCAGCCATCTATGGCAGGATAGCTGTCAGCCTGGCCACCAAAGGCCACATGCGAACCCAGGAGCAGGTTTGCATGACATTCAAGTTGGTCCGGCAAGCCCCACAACCATGAGCCCTGAGCTTCCCCTCCCCCTTCTTCTCCTTGCTTTGCCCTTCCAGCTCCCTCCTCCCAGGTTTCCCCCTCTCCTCTCCCACCCTCTTTTCTCATCCCTCCTGCCTCCTTTCCCGAGTCTCACCAGAGTTTCATTCCCCCCCCCCCCAGTTTTGTTAAATAAAGAGAGTTTGTGTTCATGAAAATACGTGTATTTTATTTGACATCAGGAAGGGGGGTTAGGGAGGGGTAAGTGGAAGGACATGAGGGAGGAATGAGGCACAAGCCCCCAGTGGGGCAGACCAGAGAGGCTCTTAGTGCTCCGCAGTGTGGAAGTTCTCCTGCAGAGCCTCCTGGATACTGACAGCCCCCCGATGGACCTCCTGGATGGCAGCCTGCAGAAAGTGCAGCCAGGCTCACAGCAACGCATCCAAGAGAAGCACCAGAGTGCCGAGAGGCAGATCTAGCTCCATGTTGCAGAGTCCTGTGGTGTCCTGAGTGAAGGCAACGAGAGCACACAGAGACAGAATACTTTGCTGTCCCTCATCGAGGTAGACAAGCAAGCAGGGAAACCTGAGAACTGACTGTCCAGGGGGGTCCCTTTAAGCACAGACCTCAGCTAGCCCCACACAGTAAGTCCTGACGTATGCGACTCAGTGTGGACGCGCTATTTCGAAATGCATTTTGTGTGTAGACACGTTATTTAAAAATAAGCTATTTCAAAATAACACTGTAGTTGGACATTGGACAAACATCTCAGACACTTCGCCAAAGGATTAATGCCCACAAAACAGATATCAGACAAGATCACAAAGGCTATGTCTAGACTGCAGGCTTCTTTCGAAAGAGCCTCTTTCGAAAGATCGCGTCTAGACTGCAGGCGGATCTTACGAAAAAGAGAAATCCGCTTTTTCGAAAGAGAGCACCCAGCGAGTCTGGATGCTCTCTTTCAAAGACGGCCTCTTTACATTGAAGAACGCCTTCTTTCGAAAGAGGAACTTTCGAAAGAAGGCGTTCTTCCTCGTAAATTGAGGTTTACCACCATCGAAAGAAAAGCCGTGTTCTTTCGAAATAATTTCGAAAGAACGCGGCTTGAGTCTGGACGCAGGGGAAGTTTTTTCAGGAAAAGGCTACTTTTCCCGAAAAAAACCCTGAGACTGGACACGGCCAAAGAGAAAACAGTTTCTTGCCATTTTAACCAGAAAGGACACTCTCTCAATGACTTAACCACCTGCATTCTGCTACAAAGACCTTTTACATCTGCACTTGAAAGGGAATCCTCTGAACTGTCATTCATGTTAAAATTCGACACTTTACAAAAAGGACTTAACAAACATTTGAACTCTCACCCATTACCAAGACAGTTTCCCCAATTATCACCTCTAATACCATTAACTCACAAACATCCCATTCTCCCTACCTCTAATATCATCAATTCACAGACACTTACCTTCCTTCCTCCCCCCCCCCCCCCCGCCCTGCATCCTCCTCCTGTTCTGCAATGTGATTTGTCCTTTTCATATTTGTTCATTTTTTTAATTGTATCCTTTGGTATATATGGTTGTGACTACTTTCTTCCACTATTTGATCTGAGGAAGTGGGTCTGGCCCACGAAAACTCATCATCTAATAAACCATCTTGTTAGTCTTTAAAGTGCTACATTGTCCTGCATTTTGCTTCAGCTACCCCAGACTAACACGGCTACATCTCTATCACTGTAGTGTAGACATACCCTCAAAGATTATTCTTGCTAAGAGCACCATCTATGCGGCAGAAGGTGCATAGAGCTTAGTGTGGATTCATACCAGATAGATCATGGCACTGACCTCTTAAGTGTTACCTTGGAACTGCACCTGCATCTTACCTGCACAACTGCCTCTCTATGTGATCTGAGTGAGCAAAAAAACTTCTACCCTGTTTATTCCTGGCCTTTCTAGTACAGGCAGTCCCCGACTTACGCGGATCTGACTTATGTCGGATCCGCACTTACGAACGGGGCTTTTCTCGCCCCGGAGCTCACGGGCGGCGGATCACCACCCGTGTCCTCCGGGGCGAGAAAAGCTTCTCCCGGTCTCCCTGGTCTGCTGGTGGGGTCCAGCAAAGCTGCTGGACCCTCCTCCCCCCCAGCAGACCAGGGACACCCGAGCAAAGCCGCCCAGGCGGCGGGAGTCCCGTTGCCTGTGCGGCTTTGCTCTGGGGCAAACGAGCAAAGCCGCCTAGGCGGCGGGACTTCCCCCGCCTGGGCGGCTTTGCTCCTGTCCCCCTGGTCTGCTGGGGGGGTCCAGCAAAACCGCTGGACCCCCCCAGCAGACCAGGGACACCCGAGCAAAGCCACCCAGGCGGCGGGAGTCCCGCTGCCTGGGCGGCTTTGCTCGTTTGCCCCAGAGCAAAGCCGCACAGGCAACGGGACTCCCCCCGCCTGGGCGGCTTTGCTCCTGTCCCTCTGGTCTGCTGGGGAGGGGTTCCAGAAAAGCCGCTGGACCCCCCCAGCAGACCAGGGACACCCGAGCAAAGCCGCCCAGGCGGCGGGAGTCCCGTTGCCTGTGCGGCTTTGCTCTGGGGCAAACGAGCAAAGCCGCCTAGGCGGCGGGACTTCCCCCGCCTGGGCGGCTTTGCTCCTGTCCCCCTGGTCTGCTGGGGGGGTCCAGCAAAACCGCTGGACCCCCCCAGCAGACCAGGGACACCCGAGCAAAGCCACCCAGGCGGCGGGAGTCCCGCTGCCTGGGCGGCTTTGCTCGTTTGCCCCAGAGCAAAGCCGCACAGGCAACGGGACTCCCCCCGCCTGGGCGGCTTTGCTCCTGTCCCTCTGGTCTGCTGGGGAGGGGTTCCAGAAAAGCCGCTGGACCCCCCCAGCAGACCAGGGACACCCGAGCAAAGCCGCCCAGGCGGCGGGAGTCCCGCTGCCTGGGCGGCATTGCTCGTTTGCCCAGGAGCAAAGCCGGCTTTGCTCGGGTGTCCCTGGTCTGCTGGGGGAGTCCAGCAGCTTTGCTGGACCCCCCCCCCCCCAGCAGACCAGGGACACCCGAGCAAAGCCGCCCAGGCGGCGGGACTCCCCCCGCCTGGGCGGCTTTGCTCGTTTGCCCCGGAGCAAAGCCGCCTAGGCGGCGGGACTCCCCCCACCTGGGTGGCTTTGCTCCTGTCCCCGTGGACTGCTTGGGGGGGGGGTGCAACTAGTGCCCCCCCCAGTAGACCAGGCTTTTCTTGCCTACCACTGGGGTAGAGCAGCTGGGGGCTGCCGGGTTGGTCCCGCAGCGCCACTCCGGACCAACCCAGCAGCACCCCAGCTGCTCTGCCCCAGGCGTCCTGATTCAGCCGCTGCTGGTCAGTTTCAGCAGCAGCTGAATCAGGACGCCTGGGGCAGAGCAGCTGGGGTGCTGCTGGGTTGCTCCAGTAGCGCCGAGGAGCCGCGCTACTGGAGCAACCCAGCAGCACCCCAGCTGCTCTGCCCCAGGCGGCCCCACGTCAGCCGCTGCTGAAACTGACCAGCAGCTGACTACAGGAAGCCCGAGGCAGAGTTGCTCTGCCCCAGGCTTCCTGGAATCAGCCGTTGATCAGTTTCAGCAGCAGCTGACTTGGGGATGCCTGGGTTTCTTAAGTTGAATCTGTATGTAAGTCAGAACTGGCATCCAGATTCAGCCGCGGTTGAAACTGATCAGTTTCAGCAGCGGCTGACGCCAGTTCCGACTTACATACAGATTCAACTTAAGAACAAACCTACAGTCCCTATCTTGTACGTAACCCGGGGACTGCCTGTAATTACTAACTGTATGTGCATCTCACTGTTTGAACTTGTTCTGTGGGTTTCTGATAGATTTTGGCATGTCTTTTTAAACAGTTCAGTAAACTTATTTATCTTTACCTATGTTTGAGCTAGGCAGTTGCTATGAGAGTCCTAGTTAACAAATATTCAAATCAGAAGTAGACATTCCTTTATCTGATAGTTGTTGGCTGTGTGGCATGACAAATTAGATCAAAACACATATAAATGCACAAATAGATGAACTGTCTTATATGAACTGTCTTTTAAAAATGTAGGGAGCACAGTAGTTTTCTGGTGTGTCTCAGCTTTGTAAACATTATGCTCTTTAACTATTTCAATGTCTTCTTTGCTAAATTCACGACAAATTGAACTTAACTGCCAGCTATTAGGAAACAGAACACAGAAAACAATTCCACAGAGACACTTAATACATATATGCTCTCTCGAAGAAGTAGTTCTGAATTATGCGAAAACACTCTTTCTTTAATTGAGAAGTAATCCAAAACAACCATAGATTGATCTACACATTTAGCTGGCTGTATTTATAGAAGATGAATTTATATAGGTTTTATATTTTGTCTTCCTTTAGGGCAATATGTAACTAGGTTCAGAAATATATGTAGTTCCAACAGGGATGGTTTGTCTCATAATTTAAACTTCAGTCTACTTATTAACGTTTTGGCTTCTAACCCACAGACAGTACATAAACAGACTGTGCTTTATCTCTCTCAGAAGCAAGCTATAATGTTTATGCTGAAATTTACCTTGCATAAGTAGATTTCCTTTTTTTTTCCTCATTGAGAGCCAGGTTTTCCATGTGACCTCATCACAGGCTCCATGTATGTCTAAATTTTGGAGGGCAAAGTTTTGGGCAGCTACGTTTCTACTCATCAAAAACTTACAGAGGAAAACTTCAGGGGATAGTCTGTACAGGATAAAGTCAGCTAACGTAAAAAACAACAAATAGTCTGGTAGCACTTTAAAGAGTAAAAAAACATGTAGATGGTATCATGAGCACAGCCCATGAAAGCTCATGATATCACCTACATGTTTTGTTACTCTTTAAAGTGCTACCAGACTATTTGTTGTTTTTTAAGTTTACATAGGAAAGGAGGATATCTAGTTTTCAAATTCAAAGTCGTCCTGCATTTTTGCTTCCCAAACTGTGCAATCAGAAACAAAAGTGTCTTGAAATATTTACTCTTACTGTTAATCAAGTACATTACTGTACTGTATGTGGTTATTAGAAGTGATGCCATTATGGAATATAGAAAAGTGCTTTTATACTGGAGTAGTGAAATGATGTGCCAGCACTCTGAGCTACATGCAATGCAACTTCAGCACAATGGAGAAAAGATGCTAGATCCTGTAATGTTTTTCATTTAACAAGCAGTCACATGGACAAATTTCTCTTTCCTGGTGCATCAGTCCATGAAAATGGTCTACCAACAACTATCCAAGCTAGGTTTTGATCTTGAAAGTATGAATCCATGTTGTTTACATATCTAACACCGAAGCAGTTAAATAAGTTGACAAATTTCTCACTTCCATTACAAGGTGTCAGAGACTATAACTGTAATGCCTTAAATACAAGATTCATTCTCCTTCTCTCCAACCAGAATTAAATCAACAGCAAATTTTCCCTTTCATGCTCACCACCCTCTCATCTGTTGAGAAAGATTAAGAGCTACATGCATATTTTTAACATGCCAAGTTCAATGCATATCAAATAAACAAAAACAACTTACTTCTGTTTTTCACGCAGACCAAATCTTTAGATTTAGTGTCCACTGTACCGAATGTACAAATTCTAGGTCAGAGGTTATTAGAAGTGATGCCATAAGGGAATATAGAAAAGTGCTTTTATACTGGAGTAGTGAAATTATGTGAGCTGACCACTACATCTCACATAACTGGACATCTGTTGTCAGTTTCATCAGGTCATCCTAACTGAGTGTGAAGCTAGCAGTGTTGCAACAGTTAATTGACAGTCACGCTTGCTCTCACTCAATTCTCATGTGCAATAGTAATCACTTTCACTTGCCAGACAGTGAAAATTAAGGAAATCTTCTCCTTCTCCTTGATAAAACACAGGATCACTTTGTTTCTGACTTCATTATTCTTACACACTACGACACTCGTAACTGCTATGTTGTAGCTTACTGGGGCACTGTAATTATCAAATATATTTACTTGCCATCCTAAGAGTTTTTAATTTTGAAAAAAATATATGAGCATCAAAAATACGTATTAAATTTGACTGTTTTGAAAAAATAGGAAAGAACTGAACTCTTGTGTTATTAATGAAACTTCCTTCTTTTTGTTGTTTTTGATGACTGGACAAGAAGTAATGGACTTAAATTGCAGCAAGAGAGGTTTAGGTTGGACGCTAGGAAAAACTTCCTAACTGCCAGGGTGGTTAAGCACTGGGATAAATTGTCTATGGAGGTTATGGAATCTCTATCACTGGAGATTTCTAGAGCAGATTAGACTGACACTTGACGGAGATAGTCTAGATGATGGTTGGTCCTGCCATGAGTGCAGAGGACTGGATTAGATGACCTCTCCAGTGCTATGATTATAAAAAACAAGGGAATTATAGACTTAGTGGAGATGTAAAGTGAGTTGAACTTTGTTAGTATGAATACTCAGCAGGTCACGTGAACCAGCAGAAAATATTATTAAATGTCTTGTTGATTTTTCTTAAGCCTCCAAATGACAAAACCAAACTTTTCAAAATACTGATTGAACTTTGATGATGCGTAGTGGACTCTGACACAAAATAATGTTACACAAACAGGACCAAATTTTGGAAGATGGCTGTATCTGTGTGGATGAGAATTGTGTAGGATTTCCTTATGCACATAGGCTAGTGCAGTGTTTCTCAACCAGTGATAGGAGTACCTTTAGAGGCACTTGAGAGAAGTCTGGGGAGTACGTCAACACAACTGAAATGTGGAGAAAACTGAATTTTTGTTTTAAGTTTTACAGCACTTTATTACTTTTGTATTTTTTACACCCAAAAATTTCATTGCCCACCCGGCTACAATTAAGTTGTTAAAACAAATGTGTTGCAATGGTAGAAAAAAATTATGTGTCTGAAAACTGTAGGTACTGGGGGTACTTATAATTTTATGTTTTTATTTTTTGAAAAAGGGTACCTAAAAAAAAAAAAGGTTGAAAAACACTGGGCTAGTGTATAGGCCCTTCATGACCAAAGAGTCAGGGGCCTAAGGGTCCTGGGGCGTTGGCTGTATGACTCTGTTCATATAGCCTTGGCCCCAACAATAAACAGCTATATATTGTTCTGCACACTACATGAAGACTATTCCTATCTTGACAAGAATGATAATGCATGAAAAGGCTTTTGCATCATTACTGTGTATCCAGTTGATAGAATACAAAAATATGGCTCCATGAAGTGTCACTAGGGTTCCCGGGCATTTGGGTTTCGCCTGGAACACCCCGTTGAAAAGGACCCTGGCGGCTCCAGTTGGCACTGCTGCCCAGGTAATTTAAAGTCCAGTCGGAGGCATAGTGGGGGCCTGTGGCTAACGCACGGTCCCTGGCTCCACGTGGCTTCTGGAAGTATCTGCCAGGTGCCTGCGGCCCATAAGTGCAGGTAGGGTCCATGCACTGCTGTCACCCTGAGTGCCAGCTCCACAGCTCCCATTGGCCAGGAACCATGAACAATTGAAGCTGCAGGGGAGGCCCCTGAGGGTACAAAGGCAGCATGTGGAGCCTCCCTGGGGCCACAGGACCTGGCAGCCATGTCCTGGGAGCTGTGCTAAATGCCACCAGAACCCTGAACCCCCTCCTATACCCCAACCCTTTCCCACCCACTCTGGAGTTCCCTCCCACACCAAAACTCCATCCCGAAGCCTGCACCCCACACTGTGAAATACCCCACATCCCAGCTGTGAGTCACTTCCTGCACCCAAAACTCATCCCCAGCCCCTCCCCAGAGCCTGTATCCCCAGCCAAAGTCCTCTCCCTCCCCCGCATCTCAACCACCTGCCCCCTCTTAGAGCCTTCACACACACACACACACACACACACACACACACACACACACACACACACACACACACACACCTCACAGCCCTCTCCCCTCCCACAGCCCAACCCCTGCTCAGCCTGGTGAAAGTGAGTCAGGATGGGGAAAGGTGAGCAAATGAGGCAGGAGAGATGGAGCAAGCAGGAAGCAGTGTCTCAGTGATAGGGCAGGACAGTGGAAAGGACTGAAGGACAGAGCAGGAGTGTTCATTTTTGGGCAGTTAGAAAGTTTGCAACCCTACATGAAACACTACACACTGCACTAAAACATGTCATATACATCATGTCTGCTAAAGCCCAGTGAGATGAGTTAAGGTCAAAGTCACTATAACCATTAATTTGGAATGTTCTCCCTTTTGTCTATTTCTAAGGTTACCTGGATTACATAGAGGTTTTGGATGGAAATTTATTTTGCTCTAAACAGTTTTTGTTCTTCTTCAGATTTATTAGGGCATAATTGTATGTAAGGGCTGCAACATTTAGATTCTTATAGACTTTTGCACAAGAGGGAGTGATATGAGACTGTAACATATCACTGTACATGTGGACCCTACAGATACGGTTTGTTTTCTAAATGCAAGCTGAGATATGATTTTTCACACAATGTATTTCTAATGGACCTGTCATGGCAGCATCGAATTATCAAGAATTTCCAATGTCTTACAAGGTTTACATTAAACAATTAACAACCTTGAATTCAGAATGCCAGCTAGTGTTTGGGGTAATGATAAAGCCAGCTCTCATGACTTTATTGCTAGTCTTGTAGTATGAGTTGATTTTTGCCTCTAAGTTCTAACATATAGGATGTTCTCTTTTCCAAACAGCATCACAAATGAGAAAACAGGCAATTATTGCTTTCCTCATGAGGTCATCCAAAGTCGGGGCAGTGGAGCATGTGTACAAAAAGTGGACTTACGAAAAGATGGGCAGGAGAGGGGGGCAAATTCCCCCTTGCTCTGTAGCAAATGATGTCCCTCTATATATGGTTTTGGAGAAAAAGCCTGAAAACATAATCCAAGTGCAATGTAAAGGCTCAAACAAATCTGCTTTTCCAGGAACTCAAGATTTTTGAACGCTCAGGTCCTGCAATATTGTAAAAATATGAGACAAGCACTTGTAAAAGACTGACTTATTTCCTGGCCTCAGTCACACAGCATGAGACAGGATGATAGAAGTTTGCACCCTGTCACACAGCAGGAGTCAGTATTCATTGGCTCCATTGGCTACTGGTAAAGGAAACAGCTTTTTTTTTTTATTGGATACTCATTTTAAATAAGGTTAATTTAAAAACTAAGCCAAAAATAGATTCAATACCCCATCCCCTGCCAATTACTGTGGTTTTAAAATAACTTTTTCCTATTTTTAAAAGCTTTTTTCTCTTTCCTGTTGATGTGTGAAAAAGCCATACAAACAGGAGAAACTGGTTGGCTGACAGTGGGGAACAGTGAAACTGTTTATAAACAAAGTTTGGTTAAATGTACACCGTACTGAAAGCAGGCAAGAGACTTTTTCTAATCTTTCTGCTTTAGTAATACTAAGTGTTATCTGTGTGAATAGTGGGAAAACATATTCAGACAGAAGTGTGACTTTTAAATTGCCCTTTTAAAGCTTCTAATTCCAAAGAGCCAAACAAGACTCACCCCACACAAACGTGCATATTTTAACAAAGCAATTTACTGTTAGGAAGATGCAATGTAGGTTTCAGTGAAAGGAAGAGTTTTCTGATAAGAGAATGAGTCAGGCTTTCATTCATAGCTTTGGCACTAACTTGCTATGTACCTGCAGCATCTGTATTACCTCAAAAAACAAGAAGTTTGGTGGCACTTTAAGACTAATAAATGTATTTGAATATTAGATCATAAGCTTTTGTGAGCTATAACTCACTTCCTCAATTGCTGAAGAGAAAAGAAAAAAAAAGAAGGGACACAGAGATGGTAGTGTGACATCACTGCTAATTAAATCAGGGTAGATGTGGCTCATTCCCCAACAGTGATGAGGTGAGATTACCTGAATGGGAAATTATCTATTGTAATGTGAGAACCACTCCACCTGTCTATTTAAACCTAGTTTCTGGGTGTCAGATTTGCATATGAATTCATCAGTATTTCCTTGCAGCTTGTTTCTGAAGTTTGAGAATGGCAACTTGCAAATCTGAAACTGTATGTCCAGGGAGGTTCAAGTGCTCCCCCACTAGTGGATTATTCATTATTATTATTTATTGTATTATCTCAATTTCCAGTTACTTTCATGGGTGTTGTGAGGCTGAAAGCCAGTTGACTTCGGTGGAGCCAGGATTTCATGATTTTTTTAAGTGCTTTCAATCGCCAATGAAATTAGACAAAAAGCCAATCTAAATTCCCTCTAAACTGCGCAGCAGGGTAACCTCACAGCTGCCTAATGAGCCCCATGAATGGTGCCTACACAGACTGCCTTCTCCAGCCGTCGACAGCTCCATGCTGAGGTAGGGGGGCACTTGCCTCCCCACCAGGTCGCAGCATCTCCGTGTTAGAGCCCTACCTACTGGCTCCAATCTGGAGCTGCCACAGCTAGGGGAGAAGTACCCCTTCAGCCTAGACTGTACTCAGGGGACCTGACAGGATTACGAAGCCCCTGGGTAATGTGGGAGGGCTCGACTAGAAGGGGCAGGGCTGGAGCAGTCGACCTCCAGCCTGTACCCCAAACTCATCATCCCCAGCCCAATTCCAGTGCCCTCAACTTGCATGC
The DNA here is from genome assembly GCF_049634645.1 of Pelodiscus sinensis. Lineage (NCBI taxonomy): Eukaryota > Metazoa > Chordata > Testudines > Trionychidae > Pelodiscus > Pelodiscus sinensis. The sequence goes on from NC_134723.1 coordinate 18,410,086, forward strand.
ACCTCAAACTCCTGTCCCACCCCTGAGCACACTCCTGCACCCCTAACCCCACTCCAGAGCCTGTACCTTCATCCAGAGTCCTCACCCTCCTCTACCTCACCCCCTCTGGTATGACTTTGTTATGTGACACATCACCTCCATCTTGATGCACATAATGAAAGTCATTCGCACATGGACATAAAAAATTAGAGGGAACACTGAGCCCGATCAGCCCTTCCAGCAGCCAGGAATCAATTCAGCCAGGGGTATACTCACCGGAGGGCCCCCCCCCTTTCTCTTGGCCACTCCCACTGTAGGGCAGGGATCAGAAAAACAATGGTGGTTCTGGACAGCATCTCAGCTCCTGCTGCCCCTGACAGCTTCTCACCTGCACTGCTCACCCACAGGAGCTCTGCCTGAATCCCAGGGCCTTACTCAGGAGAAAGGGCCAGGGCCTGACTGCGTGCAGACCTTGTTAACACAGTCACCTTGGAGAAAAGCTCCATCCCTCCATCCAGCCTCTGCTACTGCCACAGCTGGCCAGTGGCCACTAAGGATGTTAAGTAACCATTAATTTACTAGTCCAGTAGTCGATGGAATTTCCATCGACTACTCGACAGGCACTTCCGCATTCCTCCTTTGACATCTACAAGAACCCCAAAAGGGCCTCTTGTACATGTCAAAGGAGGAATGCAGAACTCCACGTGCAGCCCGGGGCCAGTGGGAAGTCCCGCTGACTCCAGGCTTCATGCAGCGTGCCAGCTTTGAAATGCCCCGCTGGGACTCTTGCACATTTCAAAGTGGTAGCGTGGCATGGAGCTAGGGTTCAGCCAGGGAGTCAGAGTCCCCTGCTGACCCCAGGCTTCATGCCGATTTGAAATGTCACATGGAGCCAGGGTCAGCTGGGGAGTCCCCAGCTGTGCAGCGCTGCACCCTTCCCTCCCCCCCCCACCTTTGCTGCCTCTATCTGAACCTCTACAGATTGAGCAAAAAGCCAGCTGGCTCTTAGCTGAGGCGGTAGCTCCTCACACTCACTCTCTGCAAGTGCTCGACGTGCCAGTCCATGGGACAGTGAACCACACCCAGTAGGTGTGTGAATTACACAGACAAGTAGGGAGTAAGGCTGGTGTCCTGCCAGTGCCCAGCTTTTGGGGCAGAGGGAGCAGAGAAGGTGAACGAGAAAGTCCCACCCCACAGGGATGGCTGGCCCTCTCTAGGCTGTCCACAATGAGTTGCTCTATCCCACAGCATTCACAGAAATTAGAAGGAGGGAGCAGTGGCATGTAGCTGCCCATCCCAGCATCACCTCTGAAGTGGCAATCCCTCCACTCCCCCAAAACTGCACTCCTGGTCCTACAGCCCCTTTTGGAACTAGCAAAGGAATATAAAGTGTCTGAAACAGGAGGCAGCATTGAGGTTGTCCTTAGAAACTCTTCTTCACTGAATGTGGAAAGGGAAACCTGATCTATATCAGTTATAACCCAAAAGGGCCATGCTTTGTTTCCTTTTGGATTGATCAGCACTGTTGTTGACTCAGTTCTAACAGCCCTTGGAGAGTTAGAAGGCGTTTCCTGTGTATGGTGACTTCCCTGTGCTGTATCTGTTTTGTGTTTAGCTCATTAAAACATTTTCCTCTTAGAGCATGGGTTCCCAAACTGGGAGGCGTGAAGAAATTCCAGGGGGGGTGCGAGGCAACCCAGCCTCCCTCCCCACCCCATCAAGTTTTGCTGCCCCACTCAGTTCCTTTTTCCCCTCCCCCCCCCTCAACAAGTTTTGCTGCTTTTTTTTTTTTTTTTTTTTTTTTGGCAGGGGTGGTATGACGGTTTTTTCAAAAATCAAGAAGTGGGGGGCATGATGCCAAAAAGTTTGGGAACCACTGCCTTAGAGGAATAATTAACTGACTTAACCCATGATCACATGCTGACCTTCAAGGCAAGATAAGTATTTTTCTCTCAATAAAAATGCCTTCTCAGATGTTTCATCCCCTAACCCATTCTAACATTAGGGCTATGTTCCAGTAGACATTATAAAATTTCACCATAACATGTGTGTACACTGATCTGGTAAAACAGATGTTCAGTTCAAATATATGAATAAATTATTAGTGGTAAAAAGAGAACTCAACCTTTTGGGCCTAACTTTCCAGGGAATCTCAACATGATATCTAAAGACTGAGACTGTAATTTTGCATGTCTTTTTTCATGCCCAAGTTTCTTGCTGGGTGGCTCTCTTTACACTGGTACACCTAGATCTAATGCAGTTTTGTTGTTGGCCAGCATAGCAGTAGACTATGCAAAATCTGAAAAATCCGATAGAAAATGTAATACAGAAATCAATCAGTAAAAAAAAAAAAAAAAATCTATAAAAACCCTGTGTTGCTTGTGATCTAAGCAGTTAGCCAGTATTTGGAGTTTGGTAGGTTGTTCCCATTAGGAAGAGAAATTCATGTTGGAGTCAGTATTTCTTTGATACAAGCCTATTTATTTACAAAGAATGTACAAAATTCTATTTCCATGAACACAAGAGGAATCAAACAGGAGGGAGTTTCTTTGCTCTGAGCTTTAAGTCTCTTTCTAGCCAACACTCTGCCCAAAACGCTCCCCCCTCTCTTTTGGATTTCTCTATCCCATGTTTCGAGTGCTTCCCTTGCTATCTTGCTTGGCTCTTGGCCTGCATCTTTGGACGATCTCTGGGTGCTTCTGATCTCACATCTGTACACCTCAATCAAATAATAGCCAGTAAAAACCCAGTGCCCAATATGTCAACTTTCTGACCAGCCTTGCATATGACCTGTGTTTTGAGAAGTGGCTCCCTAGTCTTTCATGTACCTTACTATAAAAGGGAACTTAAACCTATCTTACATTTATCCTGAATGAATAGTGCCGGATTGGCCTTTTCAGCCACCAACGACGCTGTCCCCGACGCTGTCCCAGACAATCCGACACGAACCAAGACGAGAACTAGGATACGTCATCCATGGTCAACTGACCGACGGAGGCCAACTATAAAAGGGAACTTAAACCTATCTTACATTTATCCTGAATGAATAGTGTCTCTCAAGCGATTCAAAATCAATTGATTAATCACACTGTTAAACAATAATACTATTTATTTAAATATTTTGGATGTTTTCTACATTTTCAAATATATGTACAGTATTTCAATTACAAAGCAGGATAAAAAAAGTGTACAATCCTCACTTTGTTTACTTTTAATTACAATTACTTGCGCTGTTAAAAGAATTGTACTACAGAACAATCTCTTTATGAAAATGCAACTTACAAATGTAGAATTATGTACAAAAAAACTGCATTCAAAAATAAAACAATGTAAAACTTCAGAGCCTGCAAGCCCCCTCAGCACTACTACTTGTTCAGATAATTGCTTAGAGAAAGAAGTTTTTTTTACATTTGCAGGAAATAACGCTCCCCACATTATCTTTGCAAATGTCACCAAAAAGTGAGAACTGGTATTCGCATGGCACTGTTATAGCCAGTGTTGCAGGATATGTATGTGCTAAAGATTCATATGTCCCTTCATGCTTCAGCCACCATTCCAGAGGACATCTGTCCATGCTGATTACAAATTCTACTCAATAACAATTCAGATCAGTGTGGACTGACACAAGCTCATTTTCATTATTTAAGTCAGATTCCAGCAGAAGATTGATTTCATTTTTTGTGGTTCTCTTCTTTAAGTCCTTCATCAGAGTGTGGCTCTTTTAAAACTTCTGAAAGCATGCTCCACTGCTCATCCCTCTCAGATTTTGGAAGGCACTTCAGATTCTTAAATCCTGGTTGGAGTGCAGTGACTATCTTTAGAAATCTCACTTTGACATTTTCTTTGTGTTCTGTGAAATCTGCTGTGGAAGTGTTCTTAAAATGAACATACATGGGCTGGGCTATCATCCGAGATTGCTATAACATGAAATATACAGCAGAATGTAAGGTAAAACAGAGCAGGAGACATGCAATTCTCTCCCAATCACAAGTTTAATTAATACATTATTTTTTAACTAATGTCATCAGCATGGAAGCATGTCCACTGGAATGGGGACTGAAGCATGAAGGGGGATATGAATGGTTAGCATATCTAACATGTAAATACCTTACAACAGCAGCTACAAAAGTGACTTGCAAAAGCCTGTTTTCCCTTTCTGGTGACATTGTAAATAAGAAGAGGCAGCATTATCTCCTGTAAATGTAAGCAAACTTGTTTGTTTTAGGGATTGGCTGAACAAGAAGTAGGACTGAATGGATTTATAGGCTTTGAAATTTTACATTTTGTTTTTAAGTGCAGCTATGTAACAAAAAACTCTACATTTGTAAGTTGCTCTTTTAGAACAAAGATTGCACTACAGTACTTGAATAAGGTGAATTAAAAATACTATTTTATCATTTTTACAGTGTAAATGTTTGTAATAAAACTAAAATATACACTTTATACTGCACTGTAAAGTCAGTCTTAGTTGAATGCGAGTTAGCAGCCCCTCCCCCCAACCTTGAGTGTGTCTGTTCATTTGTAACCACAGGTTAGGTATTGTTGATGCCTCAGGTTGGGTAGGGTTCAGCATCTAGACTGCATTATGTGGTCCTGCATCCAACCAGCCATATCCCAGACTTCTTACCACCCTCCCAAAACGTGCATTAGCTCTTTGTGGTACAATGGGAGGAAACATTGACTGTGAACCAAGCTTGACTGTCCAGAGGACAAAGAGAGTCAGCTTGTGGGATATTTCTGATAGACTCCCAGAACATGCATCTATTAGGACAGTGTCTACGCTGCAGACTCAGGCTCAGACCCTCAAACTTGTGGAGCCCTAGGATCAAACCTTGCATTAGCATGATTTGTGTGTAGACAGAAGGGGAGGGATTAAGTTTGAGCCTGAGTTTGAAACCTGGGATTACACTGCAGTGCGGACATATCACGAGACTACCACATGGTTTGGACCTTAGGTATCCATATCTTATAGGTCACAGTTACTTCACCAAAACTAATGTAAACTGACCTAAATGCTTGATTGGTGTTTTCACGGTAGAGTCTTCACTGTCTCACAGAGAAATGTTCATATTCCTAACTGGCCTTCTCCGGTAAACTGGGCTTTTACAGTAAAACGCCGATGGTCCGGCATCTGATGGTCCAGTACTCCTGATGGTCCGGCACCATCAGGAACCCCGAAGTGCTCCGGGCAGCCGGACCATTGGAGCTGCTCTGCTCCCACCTTTCCCAATTCAGCCGCTGCTAAAACTGACCAGCGGCTGACTCCAGGAAGCCAGGGGCAGAGCAGCTCTGCCTCCGGCTTCCTGGAGTCAGCCACTGATCAGTATCAGCAGCGGTTGACTTGGGAACACCTGGGGCAGAGCAGCTGGGGTGCTGCCAGGTTGGTCCAGTAGCGTCGAGGAGCGGCGCTGCGGGACCAACCCGGCAGAACCCCAGCTGCTCTGCCCCAGGCATCCCCAAGAGCAGCTGGGGTGCAGCCGGGTTAGTCTCGCCACGCCAAGGGTCGGCGCTACCGGACCAACCTAGCAGCACTTCAGCTGCTCTGCTGCAGGCGTCCCTGATTCAGCTGCTGCTGAAACTAACCAGCAGTGGCTAAATCAGGGACGCCTGGGGCAGAGCCGGACTATCGGAAGGGGGGGCTATGAGGGGTCTGGGGTAGCATCCCCCCACCCCACCCTAGACCCCTTATAGCCCCCCCTTCCGATAGTCTGGCATATTTGATAATCCGGCACCCCCTGGGTCCTAAAGGTGCCGGATTATCGGAAGTTTACTGTATTTTCTTTTGTAAATTGAAAAAAAAAATCAGTAAATTATAATGAAAATACATAAGAAAGGGGTGGGGAACCTAAGGCCTGAGGGCCAGATTCAGCCCCCAGTTTAGTTGGATCTGGCCCCCAAGGCTCAGGGCTCCTCCCCAGCATTGTTAATGCTCCAAAATCACTAGCCTGGGCGCCCCTTATGCTCTGGTGTGCCATGGGAATGTGGGGAGTGTCTTTTTCCTTCTCAGTCAGGGACCGCATCAGTAGTGAGGGTTTGTGGGATTTTTTGTGTATGTGTTTCTCACTTGTGTGTGGCCCGCGACTGATGTTGCTGTCAGCAGTCTCTGACCCTAAGGGTCCCCACCCCTGGCATCAGAGAAAACACACAAACACACACACACACACACACACACACAAGTGCTAAAAGCTAACAGACAAGGAGAGTTGTAACATCTTACTCCTTCAGTAATAAACCATAGCGAGCAAAGCTATAATAATGGAATAAAGCTAGAATGATTTAGAATGTCTAGAATAAAGCTAGAATGTCATTACAAAAATGCAGATTCAGAGAGACCATAATTTCATTCCCATAATTCAATTTCTAGATACCATATTTCCAAGAATGACAGAGAATGGTGGGGAAACTATAGTATAGTTTGAGGGGAGGTGGTGTTATTTTTGAGTAATGAAATACCACTTGTGTTTAATGTGAAAACAAAAACATCTTATGCAAAAAGTCTGTATCTGCAAGTTCCAAAATGAAACCCTGAAAATGCTGGAAGAAAATTAGCTTGTCAGACGTGACTATGTGTGAATATACTTAAGTATTACAAAAAACATTTTGAAGCAAGTTATTGTGTTGTACATGTTCATTTCTAAAGTTGAATGACTGATGAACATTGTTCAATTTTATGGTTGTTTACACATAGATAGCTCTGTGCAAGCATGTAGTAACCTCTGTAATGCTTCAGAGGAGAAGCCATGTTAGCCTGTAACTAGAAAACCTTAAAAACAACTAATAGTCTTACAGCACACCTTAGAGACTAACAAAAAATGTAGATGGTATCATGAGCCTTCATGTGGGTTGTGCCCACGATGATACCATCTACATTTTTTGTTAGCCTCTAAGGTGCTTTAAGGCTTTTTCCCTGTAATGCTGTTAATCCTGTGAGATATGGCAGGATTTTCCCTATTTTGGGAACTTAGTGGGGCTGGTTTTGTACCACTGAAGTCAATAGGGTCAGACTCAGACCCAGCCCGCATGTAATGGTGTGAATTTGCTGCAGAGTTAGCCTGGAAGTGTGTGAGCACACTGCAAAACCACACCCAAGTCACTGTGTCCTCACTGATGCTTCCTTCTTTCATGTGTGTCATTAGGACTTCTGTGGGCACATTCCATGATTCTTCATGCTGCAGTAAACTGAGCTGCTTTGATTCTTTTCTATGGAACAGGGGGATATGTTCCGTTCTGGGTACACAGGGGGAATTGTAGGAAGACATTGGGGGATTTAGCCTGCACCCTCACTGAAAAGTGGGAGGTTTATCAGCCTGAGTGAAAGCTGAATTTAGGCTCTAACCTGGGGTTGAAAGCACTTCTCTCAGGTGAGAGTTTTTATGGGTGTGTAGGACAGTAGCATCATACAGGTAAAAGCCTGGCTTAATTCTGCAGACAGAACCCAAAGTGGCAGTACAAGGTACTAGAATGTAGGTTTCCTAGTCCTAGTCCTGTGTGCTATCTATTACGTCACACAGTCTCTAGAAAAAAGAGCCACTGCTAGGGTTGCATCTTTCCTGCTTGTGAGTGGCAGCACTTAGAAACAATTAACAGTAATATCTTACTTCTGCCAGAAAACATGACAAGAGAGACAAGCTGATGTATTTTCTTTGTGTCCCCTGTCAAACCACACATTCTGAAATGAAAGTTAATAGGCATGGCTCTATTTGTACTTTGTATGTTCTGAACTTCTATTTCCAGAATTTAAAGGGCACTGATCTTGTCAACTGACCTAAGCTTTAGTCAGAAGTCTCATTTTTAAACTCTAAGGAGGGAAAATAAATGTACATTCAGTTCCTTCTTCCTTTTCCATGTTTTTCTGGACTTTCTTTTTAAGTTAATAAGCTTTGAACTCTTTAAGGTAGTAAGGATAGATTCCTACTAAGGTTGCTTTGGCTTTCCTAACACTAGTAGAAGAAGGAGGACGGAAAAAGTATTGTAGGGTGAAAGGATATCCTCATTGAGCGTTGAACTTCCTCATCCTTTAGGTCTTGCTAACTATTCAATCCATATATTGGAATAATAAAATTATAGAACTGCCTTTTCTTTAAAAAAAAAACCATCAACGCTGTTATTTAAAAATATCTGTGCTGCAAATCATTCTCAAGAAGGTGAAAAAGACTGTTATTTTTATTGTAATTCTCTTATTAAAACATAATACTTTATTTAAAAAACTAAGCATGCATAATACATTTTACAGCTTGTTATATATACTTATATAGCCAAATCAAGTTCCCATTGAAATCCATGGGAGTTTTGCCAGTAATTTCAAAGGGAGCAGAATTTGACTGTAAATTAATGCCAATTAATTCTTTAAAATAAACAAAAGTGTTACAAAATGAGAAATTTGACTCTCATAATCAATTCTGGAAATATAGCTTCTGTGCTGCAAAGATTTAGGCACATACTTAACTATACTCTTACCTTTATACACTGTGATAGTGCACAAAACTAAACATATGCCAGCCTAAATTAGCACTGTTGAATATAAAGCTCACTTGTTAAATCTAAGTCAAACAGTATTCTCTAGTCACTGATTTCAAAATGTTAAAAAATGTTCTAAACAACTTATTTTTTAACAAGCTGCTATTATTTGAATTAGCTGAAACAAGCTAATTAAACACAACTGTGACAGAGATCCTTAATTTCTCATACTGACTTCAGAAGATAGTGTGCATTACAAACATTCATGGCAAGCAAGGAAGCAGTTTTGCAGAGTAATTGCATTCCAAAAACATGGAGGTAATCTTTTCACTGTAAACATGTTGCTACATCAGTGTGAGAAACTAGGACTTCTTTCATAAAAACAATATTGTGACTTGGGCAATAGGAAGGAAATCTTTCCCCTGACAAAAGTATTGCTCAGTTACTGCTAAAATATTCCACAATATTAAATCTGGTGGGCTAGATTGATTTCCAGTAAAATAATTCTGTGGGCTCCAAAAAAGTTACAGCAGGCAACAGTCCGACCCAGTGGATTAGAAAGTATTAAAATCAGATTCTCAGAGCTGACATTAAATCTATACTTTTGTAACTGAACCAGAAAATAAATAAAATAACAGTAGTAACTTACCCAAGAGATACAGGATTAGAGACATCGTGTCTTCAGACAGCTACCTAGTTAGCAGATTTCAGATAGATTCCTCTCTGGCAGTCCATAGATTTCTCCATGTTTAATGAAAGTTTGTTTAATCCCATAGGTAAAATCTGCTGCTCTACTGCTTTACTAATTGTTGTTCATCCTTAACAACGTGAAGCTAGTAGAAGTTATCTCCATTCCTTTGTTAGGGGAGAAAAACTTCTGAATGTTGCAGCCATCATGCCTTAGGAAACAGAATGCAAGAAAAGGGCCAATGTCTATGCAGGATCAGGGGGAAGGGGGAACTCTTGGGGGTCTCAATAGGAAATGTTTTTCATTGGATAAGAAAGTATTATTAGCAGCTGTGATCCCGCCCCGTCCTCTGTGCTTCATCGTTCCTTAGTCACCAGTCGCAGTACTGATTTGTGTTTTCTCCTAAAGCGCCTTGCCCAGGAAAAGCATCCTTCACAGTTAAGAATTAGCAGCTTAAGTACAGCTTGACAATAGATAAAGCTTTATTTCCTGAGAGGTTAGCTGGCCGACACAGCCGGTGGGAGTGTGCTTTGTAGCAAGGCAAGCAATTGTTAAGTGGATAGCCACGTCTAAAAGCTCAAAGTTTGGTTTCCATAGCTATTCTGATTTCCCCCTTCAATTAAAAGCGGGGAGGGCGAGAAGAGATTTCTGTGTCAGGCATGCACCAGAAAACACCAGCCAGCAGCGCACTTTATAAAAGTAATATATTGCCATCTTTCCATATTATCTCCAATTCTATGTGCAATTGTATAGTGAGCTAGAACTGATTACCTCTTGCTCTCAAGACATTTGCTCTCAAAGCCTTAGGTTCCCGCTTATAATGTTTAGGAAGACGTTTATGGAGATTAGAAAAGTTACAAACCCAGTCTGCTAAATCTTACCGGCTTAGTACATCTGTCTCCTGATTTACCAGTTAACTAGGAGTTTTGTTTCTCTGTCTTACCTTTAATGCCAGCCCTTCAGCTAGGAAAAGGCTTTGAGGTGTTTTTTGTCTGGGAGGAAAAGTAATGTTAGTGGATAAATTATTCAGCTTTGCTTTCATATGGTTTCTTTCTTCCCAGCTTTCTCAAGCCCTCTGTTTGGGATCCTGAATCTGCGTTTAAATTTTAGTCTGTAAAAATTAGCCAGACAGTTCACATGCCCTGATTTAATTTTGTTTATTCTCCTTTTCCTCTGCTCTCTTCTGGCTGCTCTCATAGGCAGTCAAGGCCAGTAAACAACTCATTGTGAAGCTGGAGTGAATGAGCTACTGGTAGGTGACAGAGCACTGCAAAAAGAGAATTCTCTGTCTTGCTCCTACAGAAGGGGAGGAGGGACGTGTCCAGTGGACTCTCAAATAACTTCCCACATCCTAGCAGCTGTGATTCTCAAATGCACAGACATTGCGGTAGCCTTTCCCTTGAACATAAATGAATTCCATCCTGTCAGGATTCACTAAAGAGACCTACATAGATTCAAATGGCAAGTCAAGAATCTGCAAATGCTTTTAGATGCAATGTGAAAATAGGCCACTTTTCCCTTTTGCACCTAGGATTTAAAGGTGTGAGAGAGAATATAGTTGAATAATAAAGCTAGAGCTGAGGACATAGCAGCTGTATTGATTTACAGAGCAACCTGTAACAGAAAGCACCCCCTTACAACCAGATTAATCACATTTCAGTGGGCAAAGAATATGGGACTGGAGGGGTTGAGGAGACAAAAGCCACTATCTCAATCCAAAACCAGGGTGTAGGGCTGCAGACAGATTGAACCCCTGTTCCTGAAGTCAGTACCCCAGTGTATGGGCTGGAATATAGTAGCCACTGCCCTTCCATACTCCTAGCATTAGGTATGAGGGACACTGACCATATAATGGCAGATTGTATAGTCTATTCTCCTGTCATGACCACTTCCCGAGCCAGCTTGTGCTGGTCTAACATAGGCATGTCTACACTTAGGAGTTATTTTGAAATAACAAGGCGACCATCCACACTACCAAGCCTGTTGTTTCAAAATAAGGGGCTGGTTATTTTGAAATAACTCCTGCTTGTGAAGAGAAATAAGCTTATTTCAAAATAGTTATTTTGGAAGTTATTTCAAAATAACTTATTTTTAAATAACCTAGTAGTGTAAACATAGCCATAGAAACCTGTTCAGCGCACAGGTGTGCAGAGAACCTATCCCATGCACCAGTACGGGTAAATGACAAGATTCCCTACATCTTTGGCTGAATGTTTTAAATGGTGTGGGGGCCTTGTGCTGGCTTTTTTCCCCAAAGTAAACAGTACTCATAGATTTATAAACACAGGAAAGTTTGATTTGGCTTCCTGGAAAAGAGACAATCAAGCAACTTGATTTTTACCATAGTAGGTAATGGGAGTTTTAGTGCTGATTTCAGAAAGACTCTTGGGCCTTTGCCTTTCAGACTGAAAAACAGAAACTGTTTCATTAAGTTGCTTCTACATGCCCTCTGGACAAATTAACTAAACCTGAAATCTGCACTGGAGGTCACCCTGAAGGTGTTCAGGGAAAGAACTGCAGGTTAGCTGATTTAAAGCTGTTCTATTGGGGCTCGTCTACATTGGCCCCTTTTCCGGAAGGGGCATGTTAATTTCACGAGTCGTAATAGGGAAATCCGCGGGGGATTTAAATATCCCCCGCGGCATTTAAATAAAAATGTCCGCCGCTTTTTTCCGGCTTTTAGAAAAGCCGGAAAAGAGCATCTACACTGGCCCTGATCCTCCGGAAAAAAAAGCCCTTTTTCAAAGTAGGAATAAGATCCTCCGGAAAAGGGCTTTTTTTCCGGAGGATCGGGGCCAGTGTAGACGCTCTTTTCCGGCTTTTCTAAAAGCCGGAAAAAAGTGGCGGACATTTTTATTTAAATGCCGCGGGGGATATTTAAATCCCCCGCGGATTTCCCTATTACGACTCGTGAAATTAACATGCCCCTTCCGGAAAAGGGGCCAATGTAGACGTAGCCCTACTGCCTTCCTGAAGAGAGAGTGGAGTGGCTTTCCTGCCCCTGAGGAAGTTCATCCCATCCCCCTTTCTAATGATTCCAAATAATTCCTTCCAGACTCCCAACCAGTTTATTTCTGGAGTTGGAAAGAAACTTCTCCCATAAGCAAGTTATTCCATAATTACCAATTATAGGCTCTTTTTTTTTTCTGGAGCATGACTTACAAACAACTGCAAGAGACTGAACTAGAAGGGTCCCTGTCCTGGTCCAGTACTGCAGTTCCTAGGGCTCTGGAAATACAACCTTTCCCCTATAGAAGGTACCTGATTACACTAAATGTCAGTTATTTTTCAGAAATGTTCCCCAGGTGGCATATCCCTGGTTCCCTCACAAGGCCTTTTCACATACACAAACACAGCCCCCATCCTTCCCCACTTTCAGTTAAACAAGCAGAACACTGTGCTATACCATCTATAAGCTCAGGATAATTTTTTTCAGCAATAAAATATACAAATAGCCAACAACTTGATCTTAATGTAAGTTTATTTGCTAAATAAAAACGAACAAACAAAAAGAGGGGAGAAGATGTTGACTCCATCCTTGATTACAGTTTGGGGAAGTGTTTCTTTGAAGTGGAAAAACAAATTAATAGATTCCATGATTTTTCACTGCTCAACCCATCCTGTCACTTTTGATTCCGTGGGTTTTCTCATTGACTGGGGGGAGCATGGAATTTTGGGGGGGGGGGCACCCCTTGTTAAAATATTGGGAGTATATTAGTAATCTCCAGCTATTTTGGAAAACAGGGGAACCGGGCTTTTTTCTTTATTGGGAACCACACAGATGCTGAGAATACAAAACATTTTCAGCAAAAGTGCCACCAGGCCTTTAGAACACATCTACTTGTATATCTTATTGTACAAGGAAGCCCTACAGACATGTTCTTTTCTATCATACCCAAGCTTGTATCAGTAATCCACTAACTTTGTCACATTCTGTCTTGATTAGATGCATGTTACATGCATTGAATTTAAACAAAATTGACTTTCAAAAGCAAATTTTACTACCAAAATGGAATATCATAATTACAAATTATCATTTATTTCTCTTGCTGAATCTGCCATTGCCTTCAGTTAGAATCCATACCCAATTGTGCCTAAAAGTCTACTTATACAGGTAGTGTTCCTATCTCAAAGTACTTACAAATGAGCTACTCAAAACTGTGATTTTTGGGGAGAGGGTGGGAAAACTTCAGATTTGGCAATACTAAAAAGTAAATTTGTATAAGTTTTGCTAAATTGTTCTGTTGTTTACAAAAAAAACCTCTTCAAATTCAAAAAAATTAAAGCTATTTTTTCAATATTTTAGAAACAATTCATTTTGATTTTATATTCAAATAAATTTTATTTAAAAAAATTAAAATATGAATGCCTGAAATCAAAATAAATTATTTTGTTTTGGTTCAAACAGAACATTTTTTGATCTAAAACAATTTTTTCAATTACTCGATTCACCAAAATGTTTTAAAAACCTTGGTTTTGGTTTAACCTGAAACTGTTTTTTTCCAATATTGCCAATGAACTAAAAAAATCCATTCTTCACCCTACTTTACTTCCAAAGAAGCCAGTACAAAGTATTGAATCAATCAATATATAAACATTATAGTTATTAACTGTTCCCAAGTCTCCTCCTTTTACATGAAGGATTTTTTGTTTCCTTTATTTTGTACAAACCAGACTTAATCTGTAGCTAGTTTCTGCATGATTTATAGCTTGATATTGTAGCATCAGCCATATATTCTGAAGTAGCATATTGGGCCTGTATAAAAAAGCATTTCTGTATATCTTATCAAAGTCATGCAAAAGTCTAGGGAGCCAAGCTAAAAGCACCATTTTTGTTAAAAGTGATACTTCCAGAAATGTTACTACAGTATTTACAAATTATTGCTGTAATCCTTATAAGGATTATTAAATATTATATCACATTAGCTCTCAGAGAATCCATTCAGAATCAGGGCCCTGTTTTGTAAGAGACCTATAAAATCAGAGGTAAATATATTGTTCAGCAAAGAGTGTACAATTTGAAGATAATCCGTGTATAAAGGAAGGAGGAGATGAAGGCAATAAAATATTTACCATTTGTATTACAGGAGAAATGGCAATGACCTTCCCCCTCGTGTTTAGATTTCTTAGTGTTTGCTGTCCATACATAGATACTACTCAGTTTAGTTTTGTAATGACATAAATTTTGACTCTCTGATCTGCCACTTGCTCACCTGACCCAAGTCATGTTGGCATAGCCATTGAAGTGACTTATAAGCCCCATCGGTGAAATCATCCTCAAGGAGAAATGTGAAGGAGAGAGAGAAGATAGCATCACACATCAAGTCAGGGTGAATATATGAAGTCATCATAGTCCATCAGTATGGTGATGTTTTTAAAGGCACAATAGTAGTGAGATCACTGCCATCCTGCTTTGGAAGTTGGTTGGTTTGGCAAGATGGACAACCTGGCTGTGAGTTTATGAATGTGTTTAGAGACACTGGGCTGGCTGAAAACCAACATGTTTTGGGAGGTTATTATGAAGGGAAATGAGTTCAGGAGAGTTGGCTGTGTTTAAAAGAAGCCTTATTGAGAGTGTAGGAACAAACCATCCCAATGTGCAGAAGGAACAGCAAATATGACAGGCAACCACCTGGCTTAGCAGAGAAATCTTCGGTGAGCTTAAACACAAAAAGGAAGCTGACAAGAAGTGGAAACTTGGACAGATAACTAGAGAGGAATATAAAAACATTGCTTGAGCATGCTCGGGTGTAATCAGGAAGGCCAAAGCACAACTGGAGTTGCAGCTAACAAGGGATGTGAAGGATAACAAGAAGGGATTCTACGAGTATGTTAACAACAAGAAAAAGGCCAGGGCAATTGTAGAGCCCTTACTGAATGAGGGAGGTAATTTAGTGACAGATATGGAAAAAGCTGAAGCACTTAGTGCTTTTTTTGCCCCCGTCTTCACAGACAAAGTCAAATCCCAGATGGCTGCAATGGGCCGCATTGTATGGGAAGGAGGTGAGAAGTCCTCAGTAGCGAAAGAACAGGTTAAGAACTACTTAGAAAAGCTGGACATGCACAAGTCCATGAGGCTGGATCTAATGCATCAAGGGAGCTGAGCGAGTTTGCTGATTTGATTGCAGAGCCATTTTTGAAAACATGGTGACAGGGGAAGGGCTCAAATGACTGGAAAAAGGCAAATGCAGTTCCCATCTTTTAAAAAGGGAAGAAGGAGAATTCAGGCAATTACAGACTAGTCCGCCTCACCTCAATTCCCAGAAAAGTCATTGAGGGGATCTTTGGGGAATTAATTTTTAAGCACTTGGAGGAGAGGAAGATTATCAGGAACAGTCAACATGGATTCATCAAGGGCAAATCATACCTGACCAATCTGATTATCTTCTATGATGAGATAACTAGCTCTGTGGATAAGGGGAAAGTGATATGCTTTACTGTAGCAAAGCTTTTGATATGATGATCCATAGTATTCTTGTGAGCAAGTTAAAGAAGTATGTCTTGGATCAATTGTTTATGAAGTTGGTACAAAGATGGCTAGATTGTTGGGTTAGATCAACGCCTCGATGTCTAGTTGGCAGCCAGTATCAGCGGTTGTTCCTGATTCCAGTTTTGTTCAACATCATGATCTGGATGATGGGATGTATAGCACCTTAAGCAAGTTTGTGGATAACACTAAACTGGGGGGAAACATAGGGTCCAGAGTGACCTAGACAAATTGGAAGACTGAGCCAAAAGAAATCTTATGAGGTTCAACAAAGAGAAGAACAGAGACCTGCACTTAGGACGGAAGAATCCCAAGCATTGTTAGGGAGAAGTGCAGAAAGGGACTTGGGGATTACAGTAGATGAGAAGCTAGATATGAGTCAACAGTGTACCCTTGCTGCTAATGGCATATTGGGCTGCAGTAGTAGAAACATTGACAGCAGATTGAGGGAAGTGATTATTCCCTTCCAACTAGCACTGGTGAGGCCACATCTGGATAACTGTGTCCAGTTTTTGGACAGCCCCCCCCCCCCCCCCCCACACACACACATACACACACACTACAGAAAAGAAGATGTGAACAAATTGGAGAGAGTCCAGTGGAAGGCAACAAAAATAATGAAGGGTTGAGGGACGTGATTTATGAGGAGAGACTGAGGGAACTGGGTTTATTTAGTCTGCAAAAGAGAAGAATGAATGGGGGGGTAGATTTGATAGCAGCTTTCAACTACATGAAGGGGGAATTGATGCAAAGCGGAAGGAGTCAGGCTATTCTCAGGCAGATGACAGAACAAGGAGCAATGGTTTCAAGTTGCAGTGGAGGAGGTTGAGGCTCGATATTAGGAAAAACATTGGAATGGATTACCTGGGGAGATATAATCTCCATCATTAGAAGTTTTTAAGACAGGGCTTGACAAAGCCCTATCTGGAATTATTTAGTTAGGGTTGGTCCTCTTCTGAGCACAGGGTTGGTGGTCTCCAACCTTTTTATACCCAAGATCACTTTTTAAATCTCAGAACAGGAGAAGATCTACCACCCCGCCCCTTCCTTGAAGCCCCTCCCCTTCCTTGAAGCCCCGCCCTCTCTATTCTCCTCCTGTCCATCACTTGCTATCCCCAACCCTTACTTACACACTCTGATAAACAGTTTATTTTTAAATTATGCGATACATACAATTAAAATCACGTGTTTATAGTTATGAAATAAATGGTCTGTTTTTTATTCATGCTATTTAAATCTAAAATGAAGCATTTATAATTATACATTTTGTGGGGACAGAGTACTGTGGCTGGGGGCAGGGGAGAGGGAACAGGGTGCTGGGAGGGCAGAGGACAGGATTCTGCAGCAGGGGACAGAATGCCAGTGGGGACAGAGTTCGGGGAGTGGGGACAGGAGTGGGGACAGCATTCTGTAGTTGGGGACGGGAGTGGGGACAGGGGAGTGGGATGCCAGTGGAGGCAGAGAGTCCCCTGCATCTCCCTCCTCCGAGCATTCTCCCCACCCCGGAAACCAGCGCGTGCCTGCCCCGGGCCGACCCCCCCCAGGGAAGCCCTGCGCGCGTGCCTGCCCAGGGGGCCGACCCCCCCACCCACGCAGGGAAGCCCCGCGTGCACGCGCCTGCCCCGGGGCCAAACCCCCCCCCCGTGCAAGAAAGCCTCGCGCACTTGCACGCCTGCCCAGGGAGCTGACCCCCCCACCCACGCAGGGAAGCCCCGCGGGCGCTTGTCCCGGCACCAACCCCCTCCCCGTGCCGGGAAGCCCTGGGGCCAAACCCCTGCACGCCGGAAGCCAACACTACCTCCGTCTTCTCTGGAGGTAAGTAGTGGGGCTTCTGGGGTGTGGGAGGGAAATGGGGGCGGGGCTTACAGGATGCCTCGCGAGCAACTGGTCGAGGCCTCGAGATCGACCAGTAGCTCGCGAGTGATCGGTTGGTGACCACGGCCCTACACTGAACCTACTGGGGTTAAAACCCTGTGGGCAGAGGAAGTCCTGCCGCCTTCACCAAGACTGGGCATGCGCCAAATACTGGGGCAGCATAAAAAGGAGCTGCTCAGCTCATTCTGGGGTGGCCAGCAGAGGAGAGAGACCTCCAGCAGGGACTCCAGAGCTACTCTGAAGAAGATTCAGATGACAGGAGCCGGGAACCCAGGAGACGCTGCAAGCTACCAGCAGTGGAGGAGCCTCAGGGAGAAGCAACTGTAGGGGAACAAAAGCACCCAGAAACAACATGGGATGTTGCCTCACCAACACTGGTAGGAAGTGACCCAGGGAGGGTGGTGGAGAGGTATCTCTCACCCCTGTGAGCTCAGTGTGTTTTGGTTGGATTCCCTGCCGAGCGAGTGGTAAAACGCTCTGCCGTTCATAGGGTACTGTGTTGAGACCTGGTGGATTAGGGTGGGCCAGAGTCCCCTTACCAGGGCTGTTGCCTCCAATTTATTGACTCTGGCCATTAGGCCACACTGCCCTGAGTTAAGAGTTCCCACTTTTACTTTTACTCTGGTCATTAGACTGTGTTGTCCTGAGTTAAAAGGCTACTCCTGATTGACTCTGAACTTTACGCCATGCTACCTTGAACTAAGGGTCATCCCTCTTTATTGACTCTGGCCATTAAGCTGTACTGCCCTGGGATAAGGGCTAACCCCTATTGACTCTGTCCATTAGGCTGAACTGCCCTGAGATAGGGACTACCCTATTAACATTTGCCATTAGGCTGTACTATCTTAAGCCGAGGGTTGTTTCTCTCAGACTAAAAGGGATTGCTGATGACCCGGAAACCAACGGGGCAGCGTCCACACCCCTGAGTATTCTAACCCCAAGGGATGGGGGTGTGCATACGTCATGACAGTTGGGCTTCATGACTTCCTGACGTCTTTTCCAGCTCTAATCATCTATGAAGTTTCACAGTACATTTAATCTGCTTTTTTCTGATATGAAAAGCAAAACTCTCTTGAAGTTTTTGACTCCCCTCTCCTTCTCCCAAAACCCACACAAGTACAAAGGAGACCAAAGTAGCGAATAGCCTGGTGCCTAAGGCACTTGCCTGGATCATGCAAAACCCAAGTTCAAGTCAGCTTGAAAT
Organism: Pelodiscus sinensis; assembly: GCF_049634645.1. Taxonomy (NCBI): domain Eukaryota; kingdom Metazoa; phylum Chordata; order Testudines; family Trionychidae; genus Pelodiscus; species Pelodiscus sinensis. The sequence goes on from NC_134723.1 coordinate 18,428,776, forward strand.
CAGAGTCTTGCATAACCGGTGCATTTGCCTGGAGCATCAGGCTATTGGCAACGTAGGTGAGATCTCTGACCTCTGGGCATCTTTCTCTCTCTTACCCAGTCAGTATTTATACACCGTGGAACACCTCGAGCTGGAGAGATTGAGGGAGACCAACTCTATGTAGTGGTGATTCCGCAACGGTTAGAGAGTGGGATAGAGCCCTGCATCCAACCCAAACCCCATGGGACCTGATTACAAGTGCCAGGTCTGGACTGGGTTGGGTAGTAAAACAATCAAACCTTGGGTTTGACTCGGGTCAGCTCTCCTTCTCCATCTGGGATTGGCATTGGTGCGTCTGTGTGTTCTTCTTGGACTGGAAACCACCATCTCTCCAGCCTGTGTTCTAGGATATGCCTGTCGAGGAGTGTGAGCTCCTCTCACTCCAGAGAATGCCCGTAGGACATCAGGGGGCCACCAGCCACATAGCGTCTGTTGCACTGTCTGCAAGAAGGAGGAGGATGGCCCACCCCTAGGGGCAGAAGGTAGAGGCAGCAGTGGCAACTCAGGTTTCGGGGGAAGGGTGGGATTAGATATATGTGGGTGCATCTACACTGCACCGTGGCTACGCAAACTGTGTATCTTACTTCAATCTTATTTCAAAATAGCTTATTTTGTAATTTGGCGCTGTCTACACAGTGCCAAATTTCGAAATAACTCGCTTTTCTTAAATGTCCCATACTCCTCATGGAATGAAGTTTACAGGGACGTCAGAATAGTGAGCCCAAAATAACAGGCTTGCTGTTAAGATGCAGGATATATCCCGAAATAGCGTTGCAGTGTAGGCATAGCCTCTGAGACCCAAAATTAGGCCTGGGCAGACAGCCAACTAGGCTATTGAGAATTCTGATCTCCCTTTGTCTCTCATTTTGAACTGAAATTCTATCTTGGACTCAAGGAAACCTTCCATTTTTTTTAATTGAAATAAAAACATTTTGGTTTCATTTTTTGATTGGGGAAAAGGTTTTGTAAAATTGTTCAACCAGTTCTAACTGTAATAATCCATGGCTACCTGCTACACTGCATGTGTGTTTGTTGGGAATACAATTCATTGTGAACTTGTGTTTCTAAAATATTTTCCACAGCTGCCGTAAAGAAAATCTCCCGTTGCAAGCAATGGACATCTCCAGTATCATGGGAGATGAAGGCCAGTTAGGGAGCCTGGCCCATATGCACAAATGGAGGTCTAAGACTCATGAACTACAATTCCCATAAGACACTATGGCTGCTCAGGCATAACACAGGTTAAAATGTATCCACTCCAAAAAGAAATACTTTGATGTTTGGTTGACAAAAGTAAAGGTTTTGATTCAGTGGGCCCCAACAAAATATTAAATTTTAAACATTTAGATTTTCCCACTAGAATGTAGCAAAAATTAAAAGCAAAACTTGCATTTTCTTGCTGAAAATTTCAATTTTGCAGAAATAACATTTTCTATTGAAAAACACTTCAATGGAAAATTCCAACCATCTCTAGCGGATACTATTCAGTGCCCACTGGTGCTGCATTACTTAATGGTTTGTCAATGTTTCCATTTCAAATTCTTTTTAATCATAATAATTCACTTTGGAATCAGACTGGGAATGCAAAGTATCAGCCTGTTGAAGCTTTTTAAAACATACATTTGGAAGGAATCAGTTTAGTCGTATTAAAAATTAGGACTAGACAATAAAAATAGAGATTTATCATTTGGACTGATTTGCAACTTTAAAAAGTTTTCACATAATTTTTTTAAATGTTTTATTGATTTGGCAGAACTAAATGTTCCCCTATTTTCTCTGACCCACAGGGTTTTCCTCTAATAAAATGAGAAGATATTTTTTCTCTAAATGTTTGTTTAAACCTAACCCTCAGCAAACTATGCTAACTCTGTGACCAATGCTACAGACCCTGTGCTTCTAAAACTCTTCCTTTGGCTTCAGTGGGAGTTTTAGATGTACAGGGGCTGTCAGATTAGGCACTATCTGACTATTTTCCAATATACATAATCCACTAAGAAATAGGATTATTCAATCAAGATGAGACCCATCAACTAGCAATTATTTTCATATAGAACAGCCTTTAGCCCATACTTGTATTAGATACAATTAGCTGGGTACAAGGGATTTAGATTAAGTACCCAGGACGTTTATTTAATTATGAGAGAGAAAAAAAGTAAATTGTACAGTTTTGTAGATCTGTCAACATAAAAATCTAAAAATATATTAAGTGCCTTGATTTCCACATGCATCCAAGCTGTCTAATTTTTCCTCACACTTTTATTTTGTCTTTCATGTGTGCCAGGAGGTACCAATAAGCTCAGATTATAATAGTTAATAATACTTACCTCTTATATTGACCTTTACATCATCAGTCGATCTCAAAGCATTTTACGAAGAAGATCAGTATCACTATTCTCATTTTACAGGGGGGAAATTGAGGCAGGGAGAGAGGAAGTAACTTTCCCCAAGATCACCAGGCAGGCCATTAAAAAGAATTAAAATAAACGTGAAAGTCAGGAACTTTGGAGAAAGAACATAGGAAACCATCGTAATAAAATATGTAGTGTTTCTAAACAGACTTGAAAGAAATCACTTTATTAAACTCATGGGATTGTGTACATGCAACAATGTGTTGTGCGTGTGAATGTGCATGAGCAATGCACTAACGCTCCTCTCTAGAAATATGTATTGGAGCTATGAAAGACTCATTCCACAGTTGTTTAAGCACTGGTTAATTTGCAAATTAACTCTGAGAAGGAAAGTATCATTTCCAGGTATTATTTCCATGCTTGTACTAGTATTCGTAACTATGCCATAATTTAAATATATCTAAGTGTGATATTAGAACAGATCTCTCCTGGAGCTGCTTTCTGTAGGAAAAGAAGACTTCATGTAAATTTCCTTTTTCTGAAAACCAAAAATGGATTTGCAGTTGCTACTCCTTTCATAGTTTGTTTTGAAGGGAGCGTAGACTTAGGCAGTCTGCCACTGCCAGTCTCTTTGGACAGTGTCTTCTCTATGCTTCGTGGCATCTGACTATCCTCGCTTTTCACATCTCACAGTGATTTAACTGTACTCTTCCAAATGTACTTCAGCAGTTTCAAAGTCTCTAATTTTTCTTCTCCACTGAGGACTAATTCATTTAAGAAGTGTCCAACATACTCGCAGGTAATTTTTCCCTTTAAATTGGAACAGTTTCCAATTTTTCAGCACCAGATCTAGCACGGAACATCAGCCCCTTTCAGAAACTGCATCCATGACTGGTTTAATGCTGTAATATTACTTCAGGCAGGAAGTACCTGAACACTCACTCACTCAGAAATCAGTCAGCCAAAACAAAAAACTGCAGTGACCTAATTTAGTAAGAGAACTGGATGGGCCGATTCTTCTTATCCATTTGAAAGGGACTAGTTTTGATATTCTCTGCCTGTGTGTTCTTCAGAGTTCTTTTTTGAATAAATACTTGTTTTATCTATATTATTTTAACAAGAGGCGCCATTTTTTTGAGAAATTCTGGAAAATGGAGCTGGTGTTTTCGTACAAAGCTGTTTTGTGACCATTGTCACACACTGCTAGCAGCAGAAGAGTAGCTACCTGATTTTAATGCTCAGCAATATTAATTTTATTTTACCAGAGGAGGATTCTTTGGCATATAATTTTTCTCTTTTAAGAGAAGTGAAATGGTGGCCACTGTTCTTCAGTGAATTACAACTGTCTAGGGAAACCCAGCTGACATTAATGGAGAATATATGGTTTTCTGAAGAGAGTATAAAAAAAAAACCCACTCCTATTCTAATTGTGTTCATTACTATTATATCCTGTTCCAATTCTCAAGCATCCTGCAGCATGTTCTGTCATAGTAGGACATAACCACACATTAACAAGTTTCTTTGTTAACGGGTTGACCACATTATCAGCAGTTACCATGCTGGTATAACAATATTTCCCAGTACTGTAGAAGATTCCTGAAATATATTAAATATATACAGTAGTAAATGATGAGTTTTAATGGTCACTATGGAAATACCTTCAGTCCTGCAAAAAGGAATGTGAGACTCTCTGAAAGATGAATTATGACGTAACGTTCATGGGACTATCTACTTAAAAACTGTAAAATGAACAAGAATTTAGTGCTCAGATACTAGAGAGAGGCCCAACATAATAGGTAAATAGGGTCATAGAAGAGCATGAATCGAGTGACGAGGAAGTATTTGAATTCAGCACAGATTACATGGAAGTTATGTTTCAACAAAACAATTTTGGAGAATAAAAAATCCTGGTGACCCTGTTGTAATAGGATGTATTAACATGCATGAATGTAAAAAGGAGCTGGAGCATCCAGGACAAGCCAAAGTGCAAGCATACAGTAGATTATAACTGTGCTGCAGATTAATACTAGGAACAGGGAGGTGAATATCAGGAAACGTTTGCTAACAAATTTGCTATTAGGTTTTGGTATAATTTCCCAGGGGAAGTAGCAAAACCTTGACTGGAATCATATCTAATTAGATTACATAAAACAATTGAGCATATACAGAGAGACTTCCTGCATTAATGGAATGAAGATATGATCCACAAGGCACATTTCCATCTAATGAGAGTTGTACTGGCACTATTAAAATACTACTTTATTCCTCCTACGGATACATTTTGCAGATTTAGAACTTAATTTTATTATTGTTTCTTGCCTTGTTCCACTGTCAAGAATCCGTTGCTGGTGTGAGGGGGATTAGAACAACTGGAAGCTGTCAGTTTCTGGGACAAACACATCCTAAACAGCAGGGTACTTTTTGTGCTTTTAGATTTACCAAAAGGAATCCTCACTAATCTTTTTCCTGTCTCCCTCTAGAGGGCAGCTGTTTCCCTCATAATCAGTTGTTGCAATCTCCTAGTCAGTTTGTTTTCTATTTTATATTTCATGACATTGCAGAATTTGTGGGATTTTAATTCTGATCATCAGATGCAGAGGTCTGGTGAAATATTGATTTATAACACAATAGCTTCTCCAGCTGTCTGAATTATATCAGTTAAGTGTCAGATGCAAATACTGATTCCACAGCTACAGAGTCGTCCAATTTCACCAGGATTGATAATACCTCTTATTTTGTTACTAATTTTCTGATAGGGAGAGGGAGAATTTATAAGAAATAGGCAACGTTTTGAAATTCTATTTTTATTTCTTGTATATTTATTTGAATACCTATTGAATTAAAATCATAATATTTTAAGGGCTCTGCCGAATTGTAGGGACTCCATGGCCAAAAAGGTTTGGGAAACCCTGTTATACATATATATAGATAGTACTTTGAAGAACCAAGTACAACAGTCCTGCAAACATGCATGGGCTGCTATTGTCAGTGAATGACAACGTGTGCTATATAACCTCAGCCATGCAGAATGCAATGCTATACACAGACACAAAACCAATTCTAACATTATAATCAAAGAGGCTGACAAAGAGGGCACTGTAGTCATCATGAACAGAATAGATTATGAAAAGGAGGCTGACAGACAACTCACCTATACCAGATTCTACAGGCTTCTCTCCTCTGCTCCCACTAAAGAATACAAAAACAAAAACCAAACACTACACCATCTGCTCATGAAACTCCATGCTATAATTTGGGACCAAATCTACACTCCCCTCCCCCCCCCCCCAAATCCCCGACCAGGAGTTTTCTATCAGCCACCGAAGCCTGGAAATCCCAGAAGACCCATCATTTCAGGCATTGGCACACTTCCAGAAGGATTAGCTGGTTATTTTGACTCCTTAGCACACCTAGCTACCTTTAAGATACCTCCGACTTCCTGAGGAAACTACAGAACATCAGTCATCTTCCTGAATACACCATCCTGGCCAGCATGGATAGAGAAGCTCTTTACACCTAGGCCGTGTCCAGACTCAGGGTTTTTTTTGGGAAAAGTAGCCTTTTCCCGAAAAAACTTCCCCTGCGTCCAGACTCAAGCTGAGTTCTTTCGAAATTATTTCGAAAGAACGCGGCTTTTCTTTCGATGGCGGTAAACCTCGTTTCACGAGGAAGAACGCCTTCTTTCGAAAGTTCCTCTTTCGAAAGAAGGCGTTCTTCAATGTAAATAGGGCTTCTTCAAAAGTGAGCATCCAGACTCGCTGGGTGCTCTCTTTCGAAAAAGCGGATTGCTCTTTTGAAAGATCCACCTGCAGTCTAGACGCAATCTTTCGAAAGAGGCTCTTTCGAAAGATGCTTTCGAAAGAGCCTCTTTCGAAAGAAGCCTGCAGTCTAGACATAGCCCTACATTCCACACGATGATGGAAGTGTTCCTGGCAGTCAGGAACACTATCCCTGATGACACCACTGCGCACCTGGTGACTCTGTGACTTTGTCCTCACCCACAACTATTTCCAATTTAGGGACAACTTATATCTTCAAGTCAGCGGCACAGCTATGGGCACCTGCATGGCCCCACAATATGCCAGCATCTTTATGGCTGACCGTGAACAACGTTTCCTGAGCTCTCACCCCCTAGCACTCTTACTCTACTTACGCTATATTGACAACATCTTCAACACATGGACCCATGGGAAGGAGACCCTTGAATAATTCCAAAAGTATTTCAACAACTTTCACCCCACCATCAACCTTAGCCTGGAGCAGTCCACACAAGAGATCCACTTCCTTGACACTACAGTACAATTACATGACGGACACATTTCCACCACCTTATACCAGAAACCTACCAACCGTTATACTTACCTATATGCCTCTAGCTTCTATCCAAGACACATTTCCCAATCAATTGTTTACAGCTGGGCCCTAAGATAGAGTTGGACTTGCTCCAATCCCACAAACACAAATGCCTACAGGATCTCTATCAGGCATCCTTAAAACTTAAATACCCACCCAGGGAAGTGAAAAAAACAGACTGACAGAGCCAGACAAGTACCCAGGCATCAGCTTTCTCAAGATAGTCCTAACAAAGAAAACAGGAAACCACTGGTCATCACCTACAGCCCCCAACTTAAACCCCTCTAATGCATCATTAACAATCTACAGCCTATCCAGGAAAATGATCCCTTACTCTCACAGGCCTTGGGGGACAGTCGAATACTCGCCTATAGACAACCCCCTAATCTGAAAAAAATTCTTTCCAGCAACCACGCAGCACACCTCCATCATACTCATCCAGGAACCCACCCCTGAAATCAACTCCGGTGCCAACTCTGTCCATACATCTATACAAGCGACATCATCACAGGACCTAACCACATAAGCCACCACATCAGAGGCTCATTCACTAATATGATCTATGCCATCAAGTGCCAGCAATGCTCCTCTGCCAGGTGTATTGGCCAAACTGGACAGTCTCTATGACAAAGGATTAATGGACACAAATCAGATATTCAAAATGGTAACACATTGGGGAACATTTTAATCTGCCCGGGCTCTCATTAATAGAGCTAAAAGTGACTATACTTTTACAAAGCAATTTCAAAAACCAGCTGGAAAGAGAAGCTGCAGAACTTGCCTTCATTTGCAAATCTGACACTTTTAATCAAGATTTGAACAAAGACATGAATTGGATGGGCTGCTATATTTAACATCCTAATGACATCAAAAGCTCAGTATTGAGCACTTACAGGCCACTCTGTTAGCCTCATTTTGCACGGACACTCTAATTAACAATTAACAATTTTTTCCCTTCTCTTTCCTTCTCCATCTCCTCTCTTTTTCTGCTATTTATTTGTACCTCTGAACCCCTTGCTCTATTCAACTGAAGAAATGGGTTGCACCCGTGAAAGCTCAGAATACTATCTACATTTTTTGTTAGTCTCTAACGCGCAAGGGTGGGCAATAATTTTAGAAGAGGAGCCACTTTACAAATTTTTGAAGTGGCCCCAAGCTGCACCGGAAGGGGCGGGGCCTCGGGAGGAAGGGAAGGGACCAGGATACTGCCATGCTTCCCCGTCCACAGAATCTGAATGGCTTGGTGATGGGGGAGAGCATAAAGTCTCCCCCATCCTCCTAGAGAGAACCATTAGTTGTTCTGAACAGCTGGTGGTTCCCTCTAGGAGCCCATGCCTCTGGCGGCAAGAGGAGGCTTCACGTGCTTCCCCTTGCTCCCAGGCCAATCAGGCCAGAGGGCGGGGGGAACACACAAAGTGTCTTGCTTCCTGCTCTACAAGCACTATGTGCCCCTGGCGGGAGATGAGATTTTGCGCACTCCCCTGTACCCAGGCCCTGACTGGCCTGGGGGGTGGAAGAGCAGCAGGGTGTCCACAGCTGAATCAACTCACCCGTGGAGGCCTACTCACCCCTGCTCTAAGGTGCTGCAGGACCATTCATTGTTTTTTAATTTTTTTCAGCCCTCTAAAGAACAGTTAAATGTGACAGTAGGAATTATTCATAACTGAATATTCTTACCCCTTTATCTTTAAATTAACTGGTAATGGACTTTCTATGTCTCATAACACACCACATTTTTGTCAGAAGTGAGAATTAAGGGACTGCCACAGACTTTGCTGAGTTTATTTGTTGGGGGGTTGTTTGATTTTTGTTTTTGGTCATTCTCTCACCCTTTTGTGTAATCCTACTAATTATTGCTTTTCACACTTGGGATTAGAACCTTTTTTAATGATTCTTCTCTCATATTTCAAACATGATATACTTAGCCAATGTGGACCAGATGCAACCACTTAAAACCAACAATGGCTGGGTAAATCTGGTTTAAATGGTGATACTGTATCCAAGTTTTAAAACTAGCTCCTAATTGATGGTACCTGACATCTGATTATATTGTGGTTCTGTCAAACTATTATTATTTTATTACTTATTTTTAGTGTGTGTGTGGGGGGGGGGGGGGGGATTCTGCTTGTTTTTTTCTTCAGAATTATTAGGAATGTCAACTCAAATTTTGCTAGATGAGTTGTTGAGGGGATGGAGAGAGTAGGGCTCAGATGATATTAGCTCTTGCATCTTAATCAAAGAATGGAGCTTGTTGAACATTTAACAAAGATTTTCTTTCTCCAGAATCTAAGCATTAATGTTAAATATATGTTTTAAAAACAAACAAAATAAAACAGAGTTTTAGTTAGTCTAATTTATTAGTTTAATGTATTTTTTCCTTCCCATCTCTGTTCAGTTCGTATTTCTCTTTCTTGGTTCTTATGAGGCTAATTCTCTAGTCATAGAGTTTGGCAGACTGACTAGAAATTTCTAACATAATACTGAGGGAGAGAGGAGGAAAGAGGCATATTAAAAAAACAAAACCACCCACCAACATACACTTGTCAAGTCTTCTTTATTTACCACAAAATAGTTATAAAGGCCCCATTTTTACTGCAACTTCCCCTCCCCCGGTACATCATCTTTAACATGAAGTCTAGGAACACTGTTCTCCTCATCATAATTTGCTTTATCTTTGCACCAGGACCATGATCCATTATAATGATGATTGTTTAATTTAATTTAAAATTGTATTGTTCAAATAGCTATGCAGCACTGGCCTTGCTGAAACTAAAAACCTTGCATGGTGCACTTTCATCTTGTTTGAGTATAATCAATTTTGTATTAGATCAACAATTGTACTGGATCAATTGTCAGAACTGAAGGACTAATTTTTGAATAAATTGCAAAGATTTGTATTTCAGTTCACGTACTGACTCACACTTTTACAAGCTAAAGGTTTGCTGAGCTTTTGTATGGAGCTGTGTAAGGCATCCTGAGTGTGGTTTTTAGGATTGCCAGGTGGTTTCAACAAAAATACCCGACACACTTGACATTACATCACAATCTACATTACATCTTATTTAGAAAATAATGGACATTTATATTTTCTCATTTATATTTTCTCCATTTGTTTCCCGAAAACTCAAATACTGGACTGTCAGATTCAAAACCGGACACCTGGCAACCCTAGTGGTTTTTATAGCTGCATGTAGTACAGAAAGCTTCCAAATGGCCTGATCAGAGTTCCTAGTTCCTGTGCCTAGTTTTAAGCTTGCCTCCTTATTGAAGGGCCAATCCAGTGATGAGAATCCTAATTTACAACCTCTGGCTCTTACTTCACCTGTTTTATGGAGGATTACTTTCTGCTGGATGATTAAAGGTTTAATTCCCCTCTCGCTTATGTAAGTTTTACATGTGCAATTTCATTTACTGCAGCTGAACTCCTCCTGGTTGCAAAGGAGGGGAGAACTGGGCTGAAAATTATATCTTGCTCTTCTCACAGTTGGAGGGAACACAACTTTATGGTGCTCTAGAGTCTTTGTGGGGTATCAGTGAATTAAATCCCTTTTGAGCCACGCAGCCACATGGTAGTCTAGCAAGGGCTACGCACCTCTCCCCAGCCCTGGACCAGCTCTGGTAGAGAGAAGTGCCTCTTCTTCAGCCCCAGTCCTGGACTGCTTTGGGGGAGAGGGCTGGGGAGAGTCCTCACTGCAGCCCTGGAGGCAGCCTGCACCCCAAGTCCCTCACCCCTGGTTCTACCCTGGAGCCCTCACTCCCCTCAAGAGCCCTCACTCCCACCTCTCTCAGCCTTCTTCCCCAGCCCTGAGCTCCCTCTCACACTTGGAACCTGTCGGCACGACCCCTGCCACAGAACATCTCCATATTTCTTCACATAAAAAAATTCATTCCACACTTGCCTGGGGAAAATTGGAGGGAACATTGTGACCGTCAGCTATTTTGGTACAAGATCTATATACTATGCCTCATTTGTTTTCCACCTCAGAAGCTCCAATTAAATTAAATATCAATTAAATTTAATACAATTAAAATACCAATTAAACAAGCATCTTCTAAAATGGCACAGTTCATTTTAGAACAGGGGTGGGCAATAATTTTTGATCGGGGGGCCACTGCAAGATTTTGGAAAGTGATGGAGGGCCACACTCGTCCATGATATTAATAGAGATGTGGGGTCGGGGACGGAGGTTGGGTGCAGAAGGGAGTTTGGGGTAAGGGACTGGGTTGCAGGAGGGAGACTGGAGTCTGGAGGGAATTGGGATGAAGCAGGCAGTTGTTACATAGGGCAGAGGCCTGGAGTGCAGGGTTTGGGATGTGACCTAGGGTAAGAGGGGATTGTGATCTGGGGCAGGAGATTGGGGTGCCAGATCTGGGAGGGGGTATAAGTGTAAGAGGGGGACAGTTGGGGCAGGAAAGGTCTGGGATATCGGAAGCAGGCTGAGGCCAAGAGACTTACTTGTCAACTGCCAGACTAGCTTGCCTGCCTGCAGAGCTTAAAATGTTTCCCAGCCTGCCTGCTTGTTTGCCTGGTCATGTGCTTCATGAATTAAGATAGGCAACTTTAGTTACATTAATTGTGTAGCTTACATCAAAATATCTTAACTCGAATTTTGGCGCTATCCACACTGCAGGAGGTCAGTGGGAACACACTCTCCCTTCGACTTCCCTTACTCCTCGTAGAAGCAGGACTACTGGCATCCACGGGAGCACCCCTCTCAGTTCGAATTAGTGTGTCTTCACTAGACCCACTAATTCAAACCCTGCAAGATCGACTGCGGCTGCTTCAATCCTATCGGTAGTGTAACATGGCCCTGGGGAATAACTGGGAGGGGAAGTGTCCTTCCTTCTAGGAGAAGGGAGGCCAGGAAGGGGAATTCTGATGGTGCCCTTCCTGTGGGAGGAGGGGAGCTGGAGAGCTTTGTTTGGTTTGGCAGCTTAAAAGAGAGTAATGTCCCTAATCTCTCAGCACCTTCCATTTCCATTCTGTGGCCAAATTCTGGCAAGCCTCTGCTTGGCTGTGCATCCAGGGAAAGGCATTAGGAGCATCCCCTTCCTTTGCTCCCCTGCATAAGGGCTAATCATGGTCACACTGATGGTCAACCTACACTTCAGCTGGGAACTTGCTTCTCAGAGTGGATAGACATGTGCTAGCTCGGCTCGAAACATGCTTGTCTACCTGTGTTATTAAGCGTGCTCCAGCTGCTCTGCAAGCATACCTGTAGAGCATAGCACCTGCTCCCTTCTGAGGCTTCTGCAGGAAATATGTGCTCAGAAAGAGGAGGGAAGGAATGAGAGTAAATCTATGGTCCCGCCCCCATATTCTACACCAGTCAATGGCCCAGGGAAGAATTCTGCGTCTCTTCTAGCACAGGTGCAACAGGCATACTACTGCATGCTCTTGAAGAGCCTGTGCGAGGAACTGAGTGATTCAGCTAGAATTCTGGTCAGGTCCAAATGCCATAGGCAAGATGTTTGAGTGCCAACAAGTCTTGCTTTTAGGGATGGGAACTCCCATTATGTATGTAATTAACCTGCCATGTAACCTGCCCTGAAATCAGTGTTCTCTTGAAAATGACAAATCTACCATCTGTCACAAAACAAGTCATTTACCATGGTCATAATTGCAGGTGTGCTGAGTGACCTTCCACCACCATTCCGAGGGCCCTAGACGGTTTGTGATCACAAGCGTACCCATAGTGCATGAAGTGGAAAAGAATCTGGCACTATCCTGCAAAAGCAGCGAGGAGTCCTGTGGCACCTTATAGACTAACAGACGTGTTGGAGCATAAGCTTTCATGGGCAAAGACCCACTTCGTCAGATGCAAGTGGGTCTCGGATGGCTCTATCCTGTCAGTCTTGATTGTGTTTCTGTAAGTTGATATATTTTAAATTTAAAAAAATAACATACCTGGGAGGATCTGCCGCAGCAGAGGCTATTCTGGGTACACAGCTCTAAACTGAATTGACTATATTCAGAACTAAGGTTTCTCTGCTTCTTGACCAGCCACATGTCTGTATAAATATACAGTGTAAAACAACCATGATTTCAGTTTTAACAGAGTGCAACACTTGAAAATGACATTTATAAATAGCCCAAATAGAGCTTAGAGCGCGAAAGAAACCCACAAAACGTCCACAAGACACAAACCATTGCATGGATTAAAGAGGGTTTTGCAGCTGGACTAATGATTGCACTAGGTGCAGGAAATCTAGAAGCCAATGCTGCTATGAATGAATCACTGTGTAAGAAGAGCTTACAAACAATTTACACAAATAGGGAGTCTGAAATAAGAAAGCAATTTAAAATAAAATCTTTTTCAAGCTTTGGGGCCTCATTCAGTTCAGATTTAAAACTCTAGAAACATAGATTCTTACTATTATGGGTGCAGGGAGGGCCACCCAGAAGGGCAGGCAGGGGGGGTGTGGAGGCGCCCTATTTATCAATTGAAATTTTGGTGGGTGCACAGGAGGGCAGTGCATCCCATGTGCTAACCTAGGCACCTATGCTAGCAACCTGAGGGCCTGATCCTGGAGGGGAAGGATGGGTACTCAGAACTCCTGGAGTTGGGCTCTAAATAGGCACTTTTCATAGGAAATCAGTACTCTAGCATAGTTGATTGGTTTATGGGCTCCACAATGTTTGAGCACTACAGATGACACAGAGGGGAGACAGCATTTTACTTCAACATATTGTAAATAGATTCAGTTTCAAACTCCTTATCTGATCACTAAGGATGTTAAAACCGTTGACCAGTTAAATGCTAATGTTTAACCAGTTAGCCATTTTAAATTAAGGCCTGCCGCCCAGCTCCACCACAGCTTCAACTCTGAGGTCCCGTTGTAGTTGTGAGATCCTGCTGCCAGTCCCACCCCAGCTGTGAGGTCCCACCATGGCTATGGAGTCCTGCCACCCAGCCCATCAGCGTAAGTGCTGCAGAGCTTCCCATTAAGCCTCGTGCTGGGGCTCAGGGCTGCTGCAGGGAGAGAGCTCTCTCCCCAGACCGTGACGCTGCTGCGGATGCCAGCCCCAGCACAGAGCCACCCAGGTAAGCCTTGAGCCCCAGTCCCTCACCCTACACTAAAGTCCAGTCCGTACACTCACACCCCCAGTCCAGAGCCTGTATCCCCCTCCTGCACACACATACCTGCCCAGCCCTGAGCCCCTCCCCAAACCTGTAGTCCCACTTGTGCATTCCAAACCCCTCATCCCCAGCCCCACCTTACTCATAGACTCCAAGGTCAGAAGGGACTATCATGATCATCTAGTCTGACACCCTGCACAATGCAGGCCACAGAATCTCACCCACCCACCCACTCCTAGAATAATCCTCTCAACTATATCTCAGATATTGAAGCCTTCAAATAGTTTGAAAGCCCCAAGATGCAGAGAATCCTCCAGCTGTGATCTGTACCCCATGCTACAGAGGAAGGCGAAAAACCTCCAGGGCCTCTGCCAATCTACCCTAGAGGAAAATTCCTTCCCAACCCCAAATATGGCGATCAGCTGAACCCTGAGCATGTGGGCAAGACTCACCAGCCAGACACCCGGAAAGTTCTCTATAGTAACTCCTATCATCCCTCCATTGACCTATTTACCACTGATAATGAATGGTCAATTAGTTATCAAGATCAAGTTATCTCATCAAACCATCCCCTTCATAAACCCATCTAGTTTAATCCTGAAGCTTCCCTTGGAAGGCCGTTCCAGAACCTCACTCCTCTAATGGTTAGAAACCTTCATCTAATCTCAAGTCTAAACTTCTTACTAGCCAGCTTATATCCATTTGTTCTTGTGTCCACATTGGTATTAAGCTTAAATAATTCCTCTCCCTCCCTGGTATTTATCCCTCTAATATATTTAAAGAGCACAATCATATCTCCCCTCAGCCTTCTTTTGGTTAAGGTAAACTAGCCAAGCTCCTTGAGTCTCCTTTCATAAGACAGGTTTTCCATTCCTCGGATCATCCTAGTGGCCCTTCTTTGTACCTGTTCCAGTTTAAATTCATCCTTCTTGAGAGGGTAAGTTTAGAAGATAGGATACACAAAGAACAAGTTAAAAATCACTTAGGAAAGTTAGATGTCAGCAAGTCACCAGGTCCTGATGAAATGCATCCCAGGATACTCAAGGAGCTGATAGAGGAGGTATCTGAGCCTTTAGCTATGATCTTTGAAAAATCATGGCAGACAGGGGAGATTCCAGAAGACTGGAAAAGGGCAAATATTGTGCCCATCTATAAAAAGGGGAATAAGAACAACCCAGGAAACTATAGACCGGTCAGTTTAACGTCTGTCCCAGGGAAGATAATGGAGCAGGTAATTAAGGAAATCATATGCAAACACTTGGAAGGTAATAAAGTGATAGCGAATAGCCAGCATGGGTTTGTGAAGAACAAGTCATGCCAAACTAATCTGATAGCTTTCTTTGATAAGATAACGAGCCTTGTGGATAAGGGAGAAGCGGTGGATGTCATATACCTAGACTTTAGTAAGGCATTTCATACGGTCTCGCGTGATATTCTTATTGATAAACTAGGCAAATATAACTTAGATAGGGCCACGATAAGGTGGGTGCATAATTGGCTGGATAACCGTAGTCAGAGAGTTGTTGTTAACGGTTCTAAATCCTGCTGGAAAGGGATAACAAGTGGAGTTCCTCAAGGGTCTGTTTTGGGACCCGTACTGTTCAATATCTTCATCAATGATGTAGATATTGGAATAGAGAGTACGCTTATTAAGTTTGCAGATGATACCAAACTGGGTGGGGTTGCGACTTCTTTGGAGGATAGGGACATAATTCAAAATGACCTTAGCAAGTTAGAGAAATGGTCAGAGGTAAACAGGATGAGGTTTAATAAAGAGAAATGCAAAGTGCTCCACTTAGGAAGGAACAATCAGTTCCATACATACAAGATGGGAAGCGACTGTCTAGGAAGGAGCATGGCAGAAAGGGATCTAGGGGTCATAGTGGACCACAGGTTGAATATGAGTCAACAGTGTGATGCTGTTGCAAAAAAAGCAAATATGATTCTAGGTTGTATCAACAGGTGTGTTGTAAGCAAAACTCGTGAAGTCATTCTGCCGCTCTACTCTGCACTAGTTAGGCCGCAGCTGGAGTACTGTGTCCAGTTCTGGGCGCCACATTTCAAGAAAGATGTGGAGAAATTGGAAACGGTACAGAGAAGAGCGACAAGAATGATTAAAGGTCTAGAGAACATGACCTATGAAGCCAGGCTTCATGAACTGGGCTTGTTTAGTTTGGAAAAAAGAAGATTAAGGGGGGACATGATAGCGGTTTTCAAATATCTAAAAGGGTGTCACAAGGAGGAAGGAGAAAATTTGTTCCTCTTGGTTTCTGTTGACAGGACAAGGAGTAATGGGCTTAAAGTGCAGCAGGGGAGGTTTAGATTGGACATTAGGAAAAAATTGCTAACTGTCAGGGTGGTCAAATGTTGGAATAAATTGCCAAGGGAGGTGGTGGAATCTCCCTCTCCAGAGATATTTAAGAACAGGTTAGATAGACATCTGTCAGGGATGGTGTAGGTGGAGCTTGGTCCTGCCTTGAGGGCGGGGGGCTGGACTCGATGACCTCTTGAGGTCCCTTCCAGTCCTATTATTCTATGATTCTATGATTCTATGATTCTTAAACATGGGAGACCAGAACTGCACACAGTATTCCAAATGGGGTCTCACCAATGCCTTGTATAATGGCACTAACACCTCCTTAACCCTACTGGAAATACCTCACCTAATACATCCCAAGACCGTATTAGCCTTTTTCACATCCATGTCAGAATGGCAGCTCATAGTCATCCTATAATCAACCAGGACTCCGAGGTCCTTCTCCTCCTCTGTTCCTTCCAACTGATGTGTCCCCAGCTTAGAACTAAAATTCTTGTTATTAATCCCTAAATGCATAACCTTACACTTCTCACTATTAAATTTCATTCTATTGCTATCACTCCAATTTACAAGGTCATCCAGATCTTCCTGTATGATATCCTGATCCTTTTCTGAATTGGCAATACCTCCCAACTTTGTGTCATCCACAAATTTTATCAGGACACTTCCACTTTTGGTGCCAAGGTCAGCAATAAAAAGATTAAATAAAATTGGCTCCAAAACTGAGGAACTCCGCTAGTAACCTTCCTCCAACCTGACATTTTGACTTTCGGTATGACCCGCTGTAGTCTCCCCTTTAACCAGTTGCTTATCCACCTCCCAACTTTCATATTAATCCCTATCTTTTCCAATTTAACCAATAATTCCCCATGTGGTACTGTATCAAATGCCTTACTAAAGTCGAGGTAGATTAGATCCACTGCATTTCTTTTATCTAAAAAATCTGTTACTTTCTCAAAAAAGGAGATCAGGTTGGTTTGGCACGATCTACCTTTTGTAAAACCATGTTGTAATTTGTCCCAATTGCCATTAGCCTCAATGTCTCTAACTACTTTCTCCTTCAAATTTTTTCCAAGCTCTTGCATATTACAGATGTCAAACTAACAGGCCTATACTGTAGCCACAGTTGGAGCCCTCGTACTCCTGCACCCTAGGCCTGAGCCCCCTCGTACACTCTAGATGCTTTGGCCCCATTCCCACCACAACAATTTTATAATGTGCACCAAAACGTAGGTGATGAGTCACACACTATCTCTGTGTCGCACGTCACCTCCATATCGGTGCATAAAAGAAAATTCATTCTGCTCATGGTGGGAAAAATTAGAGGGAACGTTTCTGCTGGCCCCTCCACGGCTAGGACAGCTCCAGCCATTGTGGTTGGCTACCACCAGATTTCACCGGTAAGCATACCAGTAAGCCTCATGCTTACCAATTAACCGGTTAACATCCTTACTGGGCACAAGGAAGGATGAAAATTAAAACATACTGGGCCTGAGTCACAATTACTTGTAGTTCTCTTTACTTTGTACATGCAGTGTAAAGGTCACCTGGGGTGTGTCTAGACTACAGGGGTTTTTTCGAAAAAAGTGGCCTTTTTTCAAAACAACTTCCCCTGCGTCTAGACTGCTGCTGTGCTCTTTCGAAAGTAAATTGAAAGAATGTGGCAGTTTTTTCAACCGTGGAAAACCTCATTTTACGAGGAATAACACCTTTTTTCAAAAGTGCTCTTTAAAAAAAAAGGCGCTACGTAATGCAAACTGGGCTTTTTCAAAAGAGAGCATCCAGACTGCCTGGGTGTTCTCTCTCGAAAAAGCAGCTTGCTTTTTCGAAAGTACTGGTTGTAATCGAGACACTTTTTTTCAAAAGAGGCTTTTTTGAAAGATACTTTCAAAGTATCTTTCAAAAAAGCCTCTTTCGAAAAAGGCGTGTAGTCTCCATGTACCCTTAAAGTGAGTGGAAAATACATGTGCCATTTTAAGGCACTGGTACCAGCACTCAGCTGCAACCCATGTGGCATTCTCAGGGCAGCAGAGGTAGTATGTATATTGCATGGATGTGGCCCATATAACACATAGAAAGCTGCATATGTGTCCCACAGTGGTAAATAGGTTGAGAGCCACTGTCATAATCTCTACATAGTAAATCCAGACTCAGCAAATCAGACTCATCCTCTCTCTGCAACTGTTCTAGCCAGTAAGGGTACGTCTACTAATGTTATTTTGAAATAATGTAGTCTGCATCTACACGACAAGCAGTTATTTCAACATAATGTTGAATAGCCAAATCTAAGTAGCAGAAATAATTAACAATTATAATAATAATTATCAAGAGATGAGGCCAAAATGTGAACAGAAGAGCCTAAGCTTTGGGGAAGTTCAGATCTATATTTCATGGCTCTGGACAGCCTATTATACAATTTTCCAGCTGCTCAGGAATAAGAAAGTTTTGCAACAAACATTAAAATTCTTTCTCTTCCTTCCATTAGCAAATTAAGTAGAAGTAAAACTTCGGACCAGATGCATATCTGTCTCTCTCTGCTCTCCCATTCATGTCACTTCAAAAAATGTCTGTAACCTTTCTTACATTGACATTACTGCTAACTCATTAGCGCTGAAGTATCAATATGTAATTGATCCTTCCTGTCAAAGGTAGGGACCCAGGCAGAGACAGGTGAATCCTGGAACTGAATGCCTGGCTGCGAAGATGGTGTCTCCAGGAGGGCTTTGGCTTCCTTGACCACGGGATGCTATTCTAGGAACGACTGCTAAACAGGGATGGCGTTCATCTTTCAAGGAAGGGGAAGACCATATTTGGATACAGACTGCCTAACCTAGTGAGGAGGGCTTTAAACTAGGTTTGACGGGGACAGGTGACCAAAGCCCACAAGTAAGTGAAGAACATGGAGACCTGGGAGATGGATAGGAAATGGGAGGGAGTGTGGGCTATAATGGTAGAGAGAAAGGAGAGACAAGGCAGAACTGGGAGGGAAGACCAAATCAGTATCTTAGATGCCTGTATACAAATGCAAGAAGTATGGGTAATAAGCAGGAAGAATTGGAAGTGCTAATAAATAAATACAATTATGACATCGTTGGCATCACAGAGACTTGGTGGATAATACACATGATTGGAATATTGGTATAGAAGGGTACAGCTTACTCAGGATGGACAGGCAGGGGAAAAAGGGAAGAGGTGTTGCCTTATATATTAAAAATGTACACACGTGGACTGAGGTGGAGATTGACGTAGGAGACGGATGTATTGTGAGTCTCTGGGTTAGGCTAAAAGGGATAAAAAACAAGGGTGATGTCATGCTAGGGGTCTACTACAGGCTACCTACCCATGAGGAAGAGGTGGATGAGGCTTTTTATAAACAACTAACAAAATCATCCAAAGAGCAGGATTTGGTGGTGGTGGGGGACTTTAACTACACAGATATATGTTGGGAAACTAACACAGTAGGTCACAGACTATCCAATAAGATCTTGGACTGCATTGAAGACAACTTTTTATTTCAGAAGGTTGAAAAAACTACTGGGGGAAGCTGTTCTAGATTTGATTTTAACAAAGGGAGGAACTGGTTGAGAATTTGAAAGTGAAAGGTAGCTTGTATGAAAGTGATCATGAAATCATATTGTTTGTGATTCTAAGGTATGGCAGAAGGGAGAACAGCAAATTAGAGAATGGATTTCAGGAAGGCAGATTTTGTAAAGCTCAGAGAGCTGGTATATAAGGTCCCATGGGAGGCAAGACTGAGAGGAAAAACAACTGAAGAGAGTTGGCATTTTTTCAAAGTGACATTATTAAGGGCCCAAAAGCAAGCTATTCCGCTGTGTAGGAAAATATGGCAAAAGACCACCTTGGCTTAACTAAGAGATCTTGCATGATCTAAAAATAAAAAAGGAGTCATATTAAAAATGGAAACCAGGACAAATTACAAAGGATGAATATAGACAAATAAATGGGCAAGATTAAAAAGGCAAAGGCACAAAACCAACTCAAACTAGCTACAGGCATAAAGGGAAACAAGAAGACATTCTATAAATATATTAGAAGCAAGAGGAAGACCAAGCCCATTGCTCAGTGAGGAGGGAGAAACAGTAACAGGAAACTTGGAAATGGCAGAGATGGTTAATGACATCTTTGTTTCGGTCTTCACCGAGAAGTCTGATGAAGGAATGCCTAACATAGTGAATGCTAGCAGGAAGGAGGTAGGTTTAGAAGATAAAATAAAAAAAGAACAAGTTAAAAATCACCTAGAAAAGTTAGATGTCTGCAAGTCACCAGGGCCTGATGAAATGCATCCTAGAATACTCAAGTATCAGAGGGGTAGCCGTGTTAGTCTGAATCTGCAAAAGCGACGAGGAGTCCTGTGGCACCTTATAGACTAACTGAAGTGTAGGAGCATAAGCTTTCGTGGGCAAAGACCCACTTCGTCAGATGCATGTAGTGGAAATTTCCAGAGGCAGGAATAAATATGCAGGCCAGGATCAGGCTGGAGATGACCAGGTGGATCCAATCAAGGAGGATGAGGCCCACTTCTAGCAGCTGATCTGGAGGTGTGAATTCCAAGAGAACAGAAGCTGCTTCTGTTCTCTTGGAATTCACACCTCCAGATCAGCTGCTAGAAGTGGGCCTCATCCTCCTTGATTGGATCCACCTGGTCATCTCCAGCCTGATCCTGGCCTGCATATTTATTCCTGCCTCTGGAAATTTCCACTACATGCATCTGACGAAGTAGGTCTTTGCCCACGAAAGCTTATGCTCCTACACTTCAGTTAGTCTACAAGGTGCCACAGGACTCCTCGTCGCTTTTGTAGAATACTCAAGGAGCTGATAGAGCAGGTATCTGAGCCTTTAGCTATCATCTTTGGAAAATCATAGAAGACAAGAGAGATTCCAGAAGACTGGAAAAGGGCAAATATAGCGCCCATCTATAAAAAGGGAAATAAGAACAACCCAGGAAACTACAGACAAGTCAGTTTAACATCTGTGCCAGGAAAGATAATGGAGCAAGTAATTAAAGAAATCATCTGCAAACACCTGGAAAATAATAAGATGATAGGGAAGAGCCAGCATGGATTTGTAAAGAACAAATCATGTCAAACCAATCTCATAGCTTTCTTTGATAGGATGGGGGGAGGCAGTGGACGTGGTATACCTAGACTTTAGTAAGGCATTTGATACAATCTTGCATGATATTCTTATCAATAAACTAGGCAAATACAACTTAGATGGGCCAACTATAAAGTGGATGCATAACTGGATGAATAACCATTCTCAGAGAGCAGTTATTAATGGTTCACAATCCTGCGGGAAAGGTATAACAAGTGGGGTTCCGTCCCTACGGTCTGTTTTGGGACAGGTTCTGTTCAATATCTTCATCAACGATTTAGATATCATCATAGAGAGTGCACTTATTAAGTTTGTAGATGATACCAAGCTGGGAGGGGTTGCAACTGTTTTGGAGGACAGAGTCATAATTCAAAATGATCTGAACAAATTGAAGAAATGGTCTGAGGTAAACAGGATGAAGTTTAGTAAGGAGAAATGCAGAGTGCTCTACTTAGGAAGGAAAAATCAGTTTCACACATACAGAATGGGAAGCGATTGTCTGGGAAGGAGTACGGCAGAAAGGGATCTAGGAGTTATAGTGGACCGCAAACTAAATATAAGTCAACAGTGTGATGCTGTTCCAAAAAAAAGCAAACATTATTCTGAGATGCATTAACAGGTGTGTTGTGAGAAAGACATGAGAAGTCATTCTTCCGCTCTACTCTGCACTGATTAGGCCTCAGTTGGAGTATTGTGTCCAGTTCTGGGCACCACATTTCAAGAAAGATGTGGAGAAATTGGAGAAGGTCCAGAGAAGAGCAACAAGAATGATTAAAGGTCTAGAGAACATGACCTGTGAAGGAAGACTGAAATAATTGGGCTTGTTTAGTTTGGAAAAGAGAAGATTGAGAGGGGACATGACAGCAGTTTTCAGGTATCTAAAAGGGTGTCACAAGGAGGAGGGAGAAAAATTGTTCTTCCTGGCCTCTGAGGATAGAACAAGAAGCAATGGGCTTAAACTGCAGCAAGGGAGGTATAAGTTGGACATTAGGAAAAAAGTTCCTAACTGTCAAGGTGGTTAAACACTGGAATAAGTTGCCTAGGGAGGATATGGACTCTCCATCTCTGGAGATATTTAAGAGTAGATTAGATAAATGTCTATCAGGGATGGTCTAGACAGTACTGGGTCCTGCCATGAGGTCAGGGGACTGGATTCGATGATCTCTCGAGGTCCCTTCCAGTCCTAGTATTCTATGATTCTATATCCTTTAGAAATGTATTTATGCCTGCCATCTTCCCAGTTATAACAAATATTGCAATGTCATTTGTTGTAGCTGGGAAGTTAGCAGGAATAAATATCATACTTATACACTTATTTGTCTCTCAGCTGGAAGAAGCAATATATCTAACATTAAAGTTATTAGGATGCTATTGGTCTTATACCAACAAATCTGTGATGTTGGCTTATGTGGCTCTCTGCATGGTGTATTTTCGTACAGTTTAGCCTGTTTGGTCCTTATGTGAGTACAAGGTAGCATGATACACAAGACTAAGAAACCTGAAGTTTTGGGTTTCTAAGTTTGATTGCCTCCCTCTCTCCAGTACATCTGGCTAAATGCTATCAAACAGTGTCTGGTTACATTGCTTGACTGTTGGGTTAAATCAATAGCCATGATTTTTAAAAGTGTCTGACTATAGATTCCTCAACATTTTTGTGCTCAGATGTGCTGTCTTGAAATTGTAATTTGCTACTTTAAATTGTTAGGTGTTTTCTCATCATGCTTGCAGGCTGAGGGACTCCATAGGAAAACATATAATCTAAGCCTAGTAGCTGACAGTCTATCTAGAAGATTAAGGTGGGGGTGAGTTGTGCCTCTCTATTTCATGGAGTAGCCTGTTTTCTCTTTCTCCGCTTTGTGTTCTTGTGAGTTCTCATTCTGATTTCTGAGCAATAAAGCAGTGTTGTGTTCTACATTTCCAGCAAGAGTATTTATTATCCAGCTTCTTTTTATACCAAGAAACACAACATCACCTTTAGAATCCTATTTTTCAAATGGCAGATGCTCCTTGATTCTAGAAAACCCATCCTCTTTGAGGGCATGCCAATTAGGGTGCTTAAAGATGAGTTCCAATGACTACTTATTTTTAAAAATCTTGATTGGCGTTTCAACCCCTATTTTTCTATATTTACAGACTAGAAGGTTTACCCATTGTTGCTCAGGCTCTTAACTCAATTATTTTTTGTTTTTCTTCATTGAAATCATTGCTCTGGGGTAGGGGTGGGAATGAGGGGTTCAGTATGCAGGCTTCCCCTGTGAGAGGGGACAACCTCATCCCTCTCTCATGGCAGCAACTTGAGGCCAGGTGAAAAGTGCCTCTCCATGGCTGTTGCAGCTCCAGCAGGCACAGCCAGCGGAGGGGTGCATAGCTCCCAGCTGGGGCAGGTTCAGATTCATTTGCCCCTTCAACACTCCAACCAGAGTGAGCAATGTAGCAAATTGTGCACTTTCCCCTTGCTCCATGATAAAGGGGAACAGTCAGCAATGTTCCCATATAAATCGGGGGGGGGGGAGAGGCTTTAGCCCCCCCCACCCACCCACTCTATAGGGTGCCTGGGCAGTGGGATTTTCAGGGTTTGGGCAGTCCTGGACAGGGGGTATGTCTTTTCTGTATGGTTTTATGAGATGTAATCC
This sequence comes from Pelodiscus sinensis, assembly GCF_049634645.1. Classification (NCBI taxonomy): domain Eukaryota; kingdom Metazoa; phylum Chordata; order Testudines; family Trionychidae; genus Pelodiscus; species Pelodiscus sinensis. Next base: position 18,452,663 of record NC_134723.1, read on the forward strand.
CATTCTGGGTACTTCCCATTTTTCTGGCACAGTCAAACACTTACCTTGCTTTAAGTTATGGTAAGAGGAAGCTGAATACCAAATTTGGTGGTCACAGCTCTTACCATTTAGGGGTTTTTGAACAAACAGAGAGATGCACGGACAAACTCGCTCACATATATAGTAGATATATATCTATTCACATAAATGCTTTGGGCTTGACTGCTGCTATGGAGACCCCCATTCAAGCCTGGGTAAGAATGTTTGCTATTCATTAGCTGCCTGTTTGAAAGTTTCAGTAGTAGTCTAATCAAGAAGCAGAAACAATAACATGACTCTTGTGACAAGGCTCTCAACAAGTAATGAAGAATAAGTAGCCCAAGCATTGCATCTGCACACAACTGAGAGACTGAAGTTTGTTTCCATAACCATTCTGTCAAACAACTCTAACCCACAATTTTTAAAAAATCAGTTGGTTTTGATAATTCATGAACTGCAAAAAAGGGATGTATTTATTGAATGAATTCACTGTGCATAGTTTGCTTTGAAGAATGAACCAGACAGGCAGAGCAACACACATGTATAATATGCATACTCATCCATATATCATAATACAGCTGAAGGAAGTAAAGTCAATACTAATACTACCTGCCATGATGTCGCCCTTTGACAGTACAAGATTGTCTGAGAACAAGACAGCTTGAAAATATCAAAGTGTTTTGGCTCAAAGTATGATGCTCTTACTCAGGATGTAAATGAAGGGAAACTCAGCTTTATGTAAGAACAGAGGTTCAGTGAGGCAGCTCTTCCTACAGTGTTTTCCGGCATCATTTTAGAAATGTCTGTAAAATTTTGCCACTTTCCTTACTCAGGCAAAGCCAGCATTGTCTTTAATGGCATGTTTGTGTGAGTAAGGGCTGTAGGATTTAGCTGCATGTAGGATTACAACTGAAGTCAGGATCTGTATGCATTTTGGCACCCTGTAGAAGGTTTTCAATGCATATACCTGGGAAAGAAGTAATAAGTCTAATTGTATTGTTTTAGTGGGTATATAGTGGTGTTGGAGGCATTATAACCGGTAGCAGAATTTGATCAAATGTATCTTGAAGTTAAAATAGGTAATTATTTATCAGAATAGTTCCCACCCTGTTTGAATTCAATTTGCCCAAGGTGTTTCAAGTGTAAAATGAACTGGTTGCAAAAATGAGTGAGCAGATTGTGAAATAACAACAAATTTTCATTACGCTGAGGGGAAAAACGATATGAAAACATGTTTTTGTGCTTCACTGTAACCTTTTCTTTATTTAGGCACCAATCTATAACTATCCTTTATGCATAAGCTAACAAAGAGAGGAAACTTCCTCTTTGATGTGCCTGTTCTATAAGGAATTCAATTATGAAAATTTCCTTAAGAATCAACTGAGGCAGAATTTTGCTCACATTCATGTCAGTACAAACTGCTTGTAGTCAGCAGACTTTCCTGCTTGTTTAAATGGGTGAAACTCTCCTGAACTCAAGAAAGATGCCCACTTACGCTCTTGTCATTGAATTTGGCCCTGTGGGTCTGCAGCAATGTGAATGAGAATAGCAGTTGGCCCCTTTTTCTTAACCAAAGTAGATAACCTATAGCCACTGCATGAATTACAATGGCTGCCTCCTATTTGAAATCAATCCATTAACGCAATTTACATATGTGTAATTTCATTTGTCATATGAGGGCTCACCTGTGTTTCATAACTACTCTTTGTTTATCATTTCAGGATTTGGGCCCTGATTCAGGAAAACATATAGCACATGCTTAAACCTATCTTTATACAGCAAAGCATTTAACTTGAGGCATGTGTTGCAATACTTTGCTGAACTGGAACCTTGTTGCTAAAGGATTAATTAAAATCTGGCAGTGATGGCACTGGTAATATACAGAGTGTTTCTAATTCTAGATTGATTTAAATATGTGGATAAATATTTCTTAACTGTATTGTGCTCTAATTTTGGGGGAGTGGAAAATATGGCCAAACACTGTAAATACTGTAACACACAGTCTCACATATCATCTGTTGCTAATTTACAGTTAAATCAACTCATTTTAATCCAAAAAAAGCAGAGCTGTTTTCAGGCTCTCAAGACCATTGAAAATGATACTTATGAAGGAATTGTAGGGCATGTGTTTCCCTCCAACTGTTTTATTTCACCGTCTGCTTTGCCAGCTTTTTCCTCTGAGGATCAATGTAAATGCATTTTCTTTCTGCCTTTGTATAACTTTCTAAGTATTCTTTCAGATTCCAGCTTAGTTTGGAGGCTTTCATCTTTGGTAGTTGGCTAAAAATGTACTTCTTACAAACTAATATCCCCCTAAAAAGAATAAATATGATAGCAAATGATATAGCACAGCTGTGGTAAGGTGTTACCTGCAGTAAGGGGGATGGGTCTTGGAAGAGACAGCATAGAAATAAATCTGCTGGAAACTCTATCTAATTTTTTTGATAAGTTGCTTAGAACAGCTATTCTGTCACACAGCTATCAACAATAGCCCATTTTAAACTCAAATCCCTTCTCCCCCATCACCATCAGATGATGCTTGTTTTCTGTAATATTTGGTGCTTGGGATGAACATTGCTTCCTTTCTTTGTGTGTCAGTAATGGGAAACAGTTGTTTAACAGGAAGAAAAGGTACAGAAAAAACAAATGAACTTACCCAAATCTCTCTCACTTTAGGAAGTTATTCAGTCCTCAGATAACGTTTCTCCTCTCTCGGAGCTTGTCAAACATAACACAACAGATGGCTGCAGACAGGCAGCCTCTTTGTCTGATTTTTATCATCTTTTTTATAAACATTTTCAGTTACTGCCTATATTATGCACTGAACATAGTTATCAAGGTCCCAAACAGCATGTAAGGGTCTGAATATCAAACCCTTATCAAAGCTCAGCGATTTGATAAACTTTGAAGAGCTGCACAGAAAGAAATGTAGACATAGGTATGGTAAAAATCCTGATTAATGTAATTGCCAGAGCTAAAGAAGAGCTCAGTTCTGTGTAGGCTGTGAGGTCATTTCACGCTGTAACTTAATCTCAGGCCAGTCTGGCACAACGCTTACATAGCTTAGACATCATTGGTCATTTACAATCCCCAGTCAGATGGTTCCGTTTATACTGTTTTTGCCTGTGGTCCTCAGAGTTTTTTTGTTTTTCTTTCTAAAGCACAAAGCTGTTGGGAAATCTCCGCATAGGAGAGATCTTGGCCATTGTTTTATTTCACCCTGACAACTTATGGGCTGAATACATTCTACAAAGTGTTTACAAATTTAAAATATATTAAAAAGTGCAAGTAACCATTGCTCGATTTCTCTTTAACAATGTATGCATATATGTACCAAGTGTCAAGGAAGGACTTTGGTTGGAAAGAATAATGTTTTGCATCTGGTTACAACTATTTCTGGACTTAATACCTTTTGGCATTTCAGAGGCCTTGCAGCTTGTCAGGGTTAGTAAATTATCTCTTTAGAAGCAGGAATTTATATTTTCATGAAACAAATAGAAGTCTGATGGTAAATGTACAGGACAGTAAAAACACAAATCTAGTTAGAGCTAAAAAGTGTTTGTATATCCAAACGTGCAGCTGCAGCTAAACAATTGTAACATTTTCACATATATTTATCCTCTGGGGTGATTTTTTTTAAAGGTATGAAGCTCTTGAATTGTTAGACAAGTTATACTTTGCTACTGCCTATTGGTTAAGCAGACACAGGCATGTTGCAGTGCAGTTCTACTCTGAAAATTTATTGTGCAGAAATGTCACCTTTTTGCTCCACAGAGTTGCTCCTTGTAGATCTGCTTTCTTTAGGCACAATAGCAGATTATTTTATTTTATTCCTGGTAGCATTGCTGAATAAGCACTACTAGAGTGAGATAGGTTGAATTCTTTCTTCTTCCTCATCAATGGAGTTGTTTCATAAGACTCCAGTCTTGCAAAGACTACAGACGTGCTTAACTTGTTATAGGAGCTCTCCAATCTTAGACCAGGACCCAGTCTGCTAGGCACTGTACAAACATAGAACAATCTTATTAAGGGACTAATCACATACATTGAGTTAATCATGTGTGTAAGTCCTTGTAGGAACAGGCTAGGTCCATGTTCCAATTGCAGAATTCCTCAGCACTATACAAGTCCTGGCGTAGAATCAGCGCGGTCATACTTTGAAGACAATAGAGTTCCACAGGAACTTATAGGAGAAGAGATGGCATCATAACATGGGGGAGATGCAAATATATTTCATGGGCCTATTTAAATAGTTATGTTTTCAGAAACATTCTCTTTAATCCTTTTTGCCAATCTTTGGCACCTAAGAGACAATTAACGTGGCTGTTGCTGGAGCTGGATAAGAATTTTTGGTTGAAACTTTTTTCATCAGAAAAAGCAGATGTGTGAAACCAGAATTTTTTGTGAACAAGGGCCAGTTTCAATGAATTTCCTGAATTTTGAGGAAATAGTTCTGATATTATCAAAACATCTTATTTTGACCATTTTGACCGAAGAACTTCAAAATTTCAATTAAAAACAACTTTGTTTCACAATTTTAAAATTATTTTTTAAAACTAAACAGGTCAAAATTGAAATGAAACATTTTGAGATAATCAAAATTAAATGGTTAGATTGACCCAAAACAATTTTTCATATTTTCTGTTTGTGAAAATTTTCAAATTTTTACTTTGTCCTAATTTGGGACAGGAAAAAATAAATAAATCTTAAGAAATTTTTGCAGGACAGGAAAAGAACATTTTTCACCCAACTCATGGTCTGGAAGTGTTCAGAGGGGATTGGGCCAAGTTTCCTGTCTTAATAATGCAGATAAATAATTGTATATGTATCATTATAGAATACATAATGGTTATTCTATTGTGCATAGTCAATGTACTACCAACACTTAACATAGTACTTGGGACAATAGACATTTTTCTGGGCTCAGAAAACCAGTGATTTCTGAGGATGGAAGGTCTTCCTCCAGATTTCCTGCATATTGTGTCCTTTATTATATAAGTTTTCATTTACAAAAGGATCCAGTCCTTCTGGTTTTGAAGATAGCGTTGAAAATATAAACAGATGCACTACAATATCTGGGGTCCTTTATATCCTGAGGGGGAGAAATAGCACCAAGGAGAAAGATGGGCTTACTTCATTCTAATGGGGTTTTAATTTTGGAATATAATTGTAAGTACTTATCCTATATTTCAAAATTGCCAACTATTTGACTGTTGATTGTTGCCAGAAATACATAATTAACTTTTATCTTATATGGGTGGGCATATCAGACATATCCTGATATTTTTTTCTTATTTTAATGGAAAGTACACATAAGTAATTCTTGTAAGTTTAGAAAATGATTATTGTTTAACACTTATTTGGATAAATGAGATGATCTAGTGGTCTAATGTACTAAAATTAGGGAATATTGTCTGATAATTCAAGCAATGAATAGGGTTCAGGCAATGAAGAATCTATTGCTAGCTTTGTCATTGGTTTGCTGTGGGTGGCCTCAGACAAGTCATTCAATGTCCTTCTGTGCCTCAGTTTCCCTTCTATAACATGAGCATAATTCTTCCATCAAAGGTGTGGTGTGAGATTTACTGTTTGAAGCATTTTAAGCTGAAATTCAAGTATTACATTTGTGTAAAAAACATAAACTGTCACCTAAAACACTCCGTAGGTATTTGATTGGGTTCCCCCTTCTTTTTTCTTCTTTGTTTCTGGGCAAAAATAAAACTGAAGTCAACTAGAAGGAAGTTTACTTTTTCCAATGAAAAATACTTGGATTTTACAAGCTAATATGTACATCTGAATTGATCTCTTTACTGTAATTCCAGATATTAATGTAAGATGCAAAGAGAGTTTTTTAAAAAAATGTAAAGGCTCCATTTGCACTGAGACATATTTGTACATATGCTGAATGTATGCATACACATAATTAGTTGGATTGTGCACCATCTATTAGAGGGAAAACAAAAAGGATTGATGTACCAGAAACATGAGGAGATACTGATGGAGCCAGATGCATATAGTCTGGAAAACAGAAAGCCAAACGGGAAACAATAAGTCCTATACATACTGCTACAGGGTAAACATATATAAAAGAAGGGGATTGTTCTTTTTCAGAAGTTGGTTGGATTAGGAGAAGTAGACTGAAACTGAGGAAGGAAAAACATTAAGGTAGATATTAAGAAAAAAATACTAACAAATAAAACCAATTGAGCAGCAAATATATTATCAAGAGAGTTGCTTGGGACATCAAAAAGAGGTGGGATAAAGCACCATCAACAATGATGTAAACCGTGCTTGCAAAATGCTATTTATGGGCAGAGTAGATCAATTTAACTAGTGTGATGGACCAAACCCTGCCCATCCTCAGATAAAATTGATGTCACTGGAAATTTTGCTTAAATTCTGCTTTAACAAATCTTGCAGGATTCGATCCTGGGATGTGAAGGTGAACTCATCTTTGGTGTACTCTTTTATAAAGTGAAACCAGCAACCTTCTTCTCATGCTTTTCAATAGATTGGTCATGTAATTTGTATTATATTTTAGATTGAAGAGAGACAATCATATATGTTGCCTTTTTTCTTCCCCGTGGGGCTCCGAGAATTCTCGATAGTTAGGTATAAGGTTCTCCCCCATGGAAGATGGCTGAATATGTTGTAATTCTCATGCCCCTAACTGCAGATAAGTTTGTTTGATCTCTACCCCAGACGTGGCTGCCTATCTTTGCTTCCGTTTGTTTGCAGTGGAAGGGAAAGGCCAGGGAGCAATTATCTCATCAATAGCAGAATTGCCCCTTGTCAGTTTGGGGAGCAGTAGTGTCATTGCCCCTTTGTTAACCTTTAGGAGAAGTTTGTTTTACTTATATGCTTCTCTATGGCATTCATCTCCAGAGTATCTGAGCACCTCCCAACCCTGTGAGGTGGGGATGTAAATAGGTAACCAGTTACTTGGTAAGCATTGCCTTAGGGTATACATACTGCGGTAACTGGTGCTGGCCCAGATAGAACAGCTCCCCCACTTGCAGCACAATGCATTGGGCTCTACTCAGCCAGGCTGGAGCAGCCTGTGGCGTGGTCCAGCAGACCCTACTCCAGGAGCCCCCATGCCCATGGAGCGACGTGGCAGGCCTGTTAACCAGTTAAACATGTAGCTTTTAAATAGGACTTTACATCCCGATTGTGAGGTGGGGAAGCCTTATCTCCAATTTGCAGATATAACAATGAAGTCTGTGACAGGGCAAGAAAATAGATCCAAGTTCTGACTCCCAGGCCAGGGCTATCACCACAAAAGCATCATGGATTGCAGCATGATAGCAGACTCCTGTTTTAAGGATGGGATATGAACCAGAAATATTTATCAAGATTATGGGTAAAACCCTGGCCCTAAACACCCATTGGCTTGGGGAAAGCCAAGATTTCACTCTATGACTCTATCTACTCTGTGGGCTAAATTGTGCTTCCTGAACTGGGTTAGAGCATCTGAAGCTAATTGAGCATCAACATAGTTTGGTCTGTGTAAAGAAGTAATTTTAAAAACTGTTTTCTAGATCACAATGCTTTGGAAATGCTTTTTTGTTTAACCCCAGTGTGGGGAACTGGTACAGTTGATTGAACTACCATTTAGAATAACATTCATAACATTCAGAATAAACTTAGCCCTTTTTTGATCAGCAGATTAGTCATGAAGCAATCCACATTGCTATGGAGCAGAGCCAGCCCAAGCTACGGGCTGACTGGGCTACCGCCCGGGGTGCTCCATTGTAGGGGGTGCCACGCGGGGCTGCCACACATGCACCAGGCGCCGGGCTCCCAGGACGGGGCCGCGCATGTGCCGGTGCCCAGGGGCGGGGCCGCGCATGCGCCACACTTTCAGGGGCGGCACCGCGCTCCTGAGGCCCAGGGCGCACGAATGGCTCGGGCCGGCCCTGCTATGGAAGGATTCAGGATTCCTGATTCCCAACCAGTGCTTTGTCCATTACAATCCCTGAAGGTTAGGAAAGACCTTTTCCCATGTTCCTGTTTGTAGGTGAAGCAAAATGCAGGACAATGTAGCACTTTAAAGACTAACAAGATGGTTTATTAGATGATGAGCTTTCGTGGGCCAGACCCACTTCCTCAGATCAAATAGTGGAAGAAAGTAGTCACAACCATATATACCAAAGGATACAATTTAAAAAAATGAACAAATATGAAAAGGACAAATCACATTTCAGAACAGGAGGAGTATGCGGGGGGGGGGGGGAAGGAAGGAAGGTAAGTGTCTGTGAATTGATGATATTAGAGGTGGGAAGAGTGGGATGTCTGTGAGCTAATGGTATTAGAGGTGATAATTGGGGAAGCTATCTTGGTAATGGGTAAGATAGTTCGAGTGTTTGTTCATTCCTTTTTGGAGAGTGTCGAATTTTAACATGAATGACAGTTCAGAGGATTCCCTTTCAAGTGCAGATGTAAAAGGTCTTTGTAGCAGAATGCAGGTGGTTAAGTCATTGAGAGAGTGTCCTTTCTGGTTAAAATGACAAGAAACTGTTTTCTCTTTGTGATCTTGTCTGATATCTGTTTTGTGGGCATTGATCCTTTGGCGAAGTGTCTGAGATGTTTGTCCAATGTACATAGCAGATGGACACTTTCGGCACATGATAGCATAGATTATATTTCTGGATGCGCAGGAATATGTGTTCTTGATCTTATAACTCACTTGGTTAGGTCCAATAATGGTATCAGCAGAATGAATATGTGGACAAAGCTGGCAACGTGGTTTGTTGCAAGGGAAGGTACCAGGATTGGTATTAGTGTGGTATGTCCTGTGGTTGTTGGTAAGAATCATCTTGAGGTTACGTGGTTGTCTGTAGGAGACTATGGGTCTGTCTCCCAGAGCCTCTTGGAGTATGGTATCCTGTTCCAGTATAGGCTGTAGTTTATTGATAATGTGTTGGACAGGTTTAAGTTGGGGGTTGTAGGTGATGACAAGTGGTGTTCTATTGTTGGTTTTCTTGGGTCTGTCTTGAAGTAGATGGTTTCTAGGTATTAGTCTGGCTCTTTCAATTTGCTTTTTTATTTCTTCGGGTGGGTAGTTGAGGTTTATAAATGCTTGGTAGAGATCCTGAAGCTTCTGGTCTCTGTCAGTGGGATTAGAGCAGATGCGGTTGTATCGAAGGGCGTGGCTATAGACGATGGATCGTGTGGTGTGTTCTGGATGGGAGCTGGAAGCATGTAGGTAACTGTATGAGTCGGTAGGTTTTCTGTAGAGAGTGGTGTCTAATTTTCCATTGTTGATTTGTACTGTGGTGTCCAGGAAGTGGATCTCTCGTGTAGAATGGTCCAGGCTGAGGTTGATGGTGGGGTGTAGGTTGTTGAAATCTCTGTGGAATATCTCCAGTGTTTCTTGGCTGTTTGTAGGGACCCTTGTATTTTTCTTCCTTCCTCCAAAGCTTTAACTGAAGATAATAGATTCAACTCAGTGGACATAGATCTTTTCTAAATTTGTATTCCCTGGGAGTGTGCCATTAAGCACTAGTGCCAGCCATATTCAAGCAGCGCTCATTCTGTGGATGGTAGTGTATTTCCTCTGAGCACATCAAGTTCAGGCCAGATGCTATTGATAAGGACTCTCTTCCCTAAACAGCAAGCTGTGGCATGTGCAGGTGCTTTGTTGAGCAGAACTATCAATGGGAAGTGTAAGAGTTTATTTTTGTAGAGGTTCTGTTACCATACCACAAGAATAACTGGTTCAGTGAAACAGATCTACAGTTTTGACATAAAATTTCATGCATTTGGAATGTTAAAAATATATGTTGTTGTTGAAATATGTAAAAAGAAATTTAATTTTATTCAACCCTTTCCTTCCTTATGTCATTTAAACTAAAAGACATAAGTAATCTAGTCACACACACAAAAGCATGGCTGTTTCTTGATCAACATGTGCTTTGCTTTGTGACAGGCAAATGTATTTGGCATTTCTTACACAAATGAGCTTGCCTAACAAAACTTAATTCAATTAAACTATTTTCATATCCATCACAAGAACTCTGATAAATTCTCTCTCTCATTCCCGCAGGACTAAATTATGAATAACAAAACCTTAACACGCATTTCCACAGGATTGTGTTCTTATTCTTACACGTGCTCCAAAAAAAGTCTCACTCCCTGAACATTTCAGAAGATAAGATCTTTGTTTTTCTTCTTTTTTTTCCTTCCTTTTACATAAGACCATAAGAACGGCCATACTGGGTCAGACCAAAGGTCCATCTAGCCCAGTAGCCTGTCTACCAACAGTGGCCAGCACCAGGTGCCCCAGAGAGGGTGGACCGAAGACAATGATCAAGCGATTTGTCTCCTGCCATCCCTCTCCAGCCTCTGACAAACAGAGGCCAAGGACACTATTTTATCCCCTGGCTAATAGACTTTTATGGACCTAACCTCCATGAATTTATCCAGCTTCTCTTTAAACTCTATTATTATCCTAGCCTTCACCGCCTCCTCTGGCAAGGAGTTCCCCAGGTTAACAACACGCTGTGTGAAGAAGAACTTCCTTTTATTAGTTTTAAACCTCCTACCCATTAATTTCATTTGGTGTCCTCTAGTTCTTCTATTATGGGAACTAATAAATAACTTTTCTTTATCAGCCCTCTCCACACCACTCATGATTTTATAGACCTCTATCATATCCCCCCTCAGTCTCCTCTTTTCTAAACTGAAAAGTCCCAGTCTCTTTAGCCTCTCCTCATATGGGACCCGTTCCAAACCCCTAATCATTTTAGTTGCCCTTTTCTGAACCCTTCCCAAGGCCAAAATATCTTTTTTGAGGTGAGGAGACCACATCTATACACAGTATTCAAGATGTGGGTGTACCATAGTTTTATACAGGGGCAGTAAGATGTTCTGGGTCTTATTTTCTATCCCTTTCCTAATAATTCCTAGCATCCTATTTGCCTTTTTGACCGCCGCTGCACACTGTGTGGAAGTTTTCAGAGAACTGTCCACGATAACTCCAAGATCTCTTTCCTGATTTGTCGTAGCCAAATTAGCCCCCATCATACTGTACATATAGTTGGGGTTATTTTTCCCGATGTGCATTACTTTACACTTATCCACATTAAATTTCATTTGCCATTTTGTTGCCCAATCACTCAGTTTGGTGAGATCTTCTTGGAGTCCCTCACAGTCTGCTTCTGTCTTGACTATCCTAAACAGTTTGGTATCATCTGCAAACTTTACTACCTCACTGCTTACCCCTTTCTCCAGATCATTTATGAATAAGTTGAAAAGGATTGGTCCCAGGACTGACCCTTGGGGTACACCACTAGTTACCCCTCTCCAATCTGAAAATTTACCATTTATTCCTACCCTTTGTTTCCTGTCTTTTAGCCAGTTCTCAATCCAAGAAAGGACCTTTTAATAAACTTCTTTACAAAACAGAAAAGGCAGGTCAAATAGGTGGACTACGAGGCAGAAAGGATACGTCCCTCCCCAAAAAAGAGGCATTTTTATTAAATTGGTTTCCTGGCTTCTCCCATCACTTTCCTTGCTAATGATCACAACTTTATTACTTGATCTGTGTCAGTTTAAAAAAATCAATTAAAAACTTAAAAATATGTAAAGTTTTTACAATTAGATTTTATTTTTCTTTAAAAACACCATTAAGTGACTGGTTACATACCATCTCAAGATGTAATCTTATCAGTTTCCCAAACCAAGAAGCCTTGCATCTTGTGGATACTTGGATGTCAGACTATCAAGGGCTGTCTTTGCTGCTGAAGGACATGATGTTGCTGATTGAGTAGGCAGAGATTTTCTATCTAGCCTTGTGTTCCCCAGGAAATTTGGAAGAGATTTTCAAAGGGCACATAGGAACCCAACACCAACATAAAATCAATAGCTGACTCTCAATGGTACCTTTGAATATCTCTCCCAGAATTATTAGGTCACTTAACCTGGTTCCTTCTCTGGTTGATTTGAAATAGGAATTAAATTAGGATTTCCAACATCCTAGTTCCTAGAAATTCTCTAACCACTGTACTGTAGAGTCAATCACTTTGGACTAGTGAATATTTAATCAGAATGGAACAGGTTCAGTAGATGATTAGATATTGACAGACTGACTGTCTAGGGTATTTACCTGAGATCATGTGGGAGACCTGGGTTATCTTTCATCTTAGCAGCAATTTGTGCAACTATTCAGTTTCTTTGCTTTGAGGAAATATTTACCCAGGTTCAATAAAATGATCAGATATCCTAGAAGTTCTGTTTACTCATGTGAACAGACCTATTTAATGGTTAGTAATGTAATTGTTTAGGAACTTTGGAAGTCTTTAAGATCAAGAATGCTAATTAAAGGTATGTTATTGTTTCTACTAATTGGTGACCATTGGCCATGGTTTAGTCAGCCATCAGAGGGCAGGGTGGATCCACCAAGCTACACAAACTGATGTAGGGCTTCCCAAGCCTGACGAGGAAATGCTACACATAGCCCCAGTGCCAGGACTACTTGCTGAACAGGCAGGTCACAGAGATGGTAACAGAAATGCTGTAAAGTAGAGACTTGCTAACCCCATTCCCACATGCTCCCGCTGTTATAGTAGTGGGATCTGCAGGATCAGTCTCACTGTAGGATTCTAAACTAGTTCTGCCCAGGATTCAGCTATAAAGGACACTTGGACAATGAATGGAAACTAATGAATAAATCAAATTATTATTATTTATCTATTAAACTTAATTCAGGAACTGCTGCTAACTTCACTTGGCTTCTGAGCAATTCATGAAACACTTCAGTATTTCACAAAGATCTTTAATCTTCTGGTGAAAAGAGTCACTTAGGGTATGTCTACACTACAAAGTTAATTCGAACTAACAGACGTTAGTTCGAATTAACTTTCATAGGTGCTACACTAGCACTCCGCTAGTTCGAACTTAATTCGAACTAGCGGAGCGCTTAATTCGAACTAGGCAAACCTCATTTTACGAGGAGTAACGCCTAGTTCGAATTAACTAGTTTGAATTAAGGGCTGTGTAGCCACTTAATTCGAACTAGTGGGAGGCTAGCCCTTCCCAGCTTGCCCTGGTGGCCACTCTGGCCAACACCAGGCAAACTCTACTGCCCCCCTCCCGGCCCCGGAGCCCTTAAAGGGCCACGGGCTGGCTACACTGTTTGTGCCAGTTGCAAGCCTGCCAGCACCCAGCCAGTAGACCCTGCACCTGCCACAAAATGAGCCAGCCACCCGATGCCACCCAGCCCTCCACTGCTCCCCAGGACCAGCCTGGCGGCTCCCAGGAGCCTGCCCGGGGACGCAAGAGGCGGGCGCCCGCTTGGTCAAGTGCGGAGATCGTGGACCTCATCCAGGTTTGGGGGGAAGCCTCCAATGTCCATGCTCTCCACACTAGCCACAGGAACGCGGCCGTCTACAGCCGCATGGCTGCCAGCCTGGCCACCAGAGGCCACCAGCGCAGCCGGGAGCAGGTCCGGTGCAAAATTAAGGACCTGCGGCAGTCCTACTCCCGGGCCTGCCAGACAGCGGGTGACCCAGAGGCTTGCCCCCACTTTCAGGCTCTGGACCGCATCCTCGGGGCTCACGCCGTCCATGCCCCCCGGGTGGTGATTGATCCCAGGGCAGAGGGACCACTCCCGGACACGGAGGAGGAGGAGCCGGAGGACGCCGAGAGCCAGGAGCCTGCCGGCAGCCTGCCCAGAACCCAGGACCCCCGAGGCACCCCACTGAGCACGTCTCCTGTGTCATCCGAGGCTGGGGAGGCCTCCACCTGTGAGTACCATCATGCTCCCCTTATGTGTACGGGGGGGTGGGAGGGAGAGGGAGCCCAGGGACCGTGCTCCTGGGCCTTGCCCACCACGGAGCAGCAGCTGGGTGTCATGCACGGGCCCTGGCCCTGCAGAGGGGGGCTGGGTTTCACCCACCTGGGCCCCAGGGAGAATTGACCGCTGCTCTTGTTTCACCACAGCCGCAGCACCTGGGACTGCAGGGCGCACCACCCCGCCTGCAACATCCCGGGCCAGCAGGAGAGCCAGGAACCAGGAGGACTACCAGCAGCACCTCCGGTTCATGGAGCACCTGCTCCTCAATCAGGAGCACTGGGTCCGGGAGGACCTTCGGCTGCGCCAGTGGAATTTGGAGGTGCTGGAGGAGCAGAGCCGTGCCCTCAGAGGCCACCTCCAGACCCGAGGGCGCCGAACCCCCGGATGATGGCGTCCGGGTCGGCGAGGCGGACCACCATGCGGAGCAGCACCCGGTTGATGGCCTTGACCATGTGCAGAGAGACACAGCAAAGCACGAATCAGTGGGGCACCTGGGTGGCTGGGAGTGTTCGTGCCCTGGCAGTGCCCCGCGCCCCACTCCCGGAAGCAACCCCCCCCGGGCGGCGTGTAGTACGGCCGGGAGAGACCGGCCCCTCTAGTGCGAGGCACTTTTGCCTCCTTCCCCCCCAATCTCCGTTTTCCCTGGGGCGGCCCATCCCCTCCTTGCAGCCCCCTGTCGCCTCCAGTCCAGTGGCCGGTGAGTGCCATACCTGCATGAGCACCGCTCCGACGGTGGATCTCCCCACGCCGAACTGGTTCCCGACGGATCGGTAGCTGTCTGGCGTGGAGAGTTCCAGAGGGCGATGGTCACCCGCTTCTGGAGGGGGATGGCGGGCCTCATGCGAGTGTCCCTTCTGCGCAGAGCAGGGGCGAGCCACTCGCAGAGCTCCAGGAAGGTGTCCCTCCTCATCCTGAAGTTCTGGGTCCACTGTCTGTCTCCCCAGCGCTCCAGGACGATGCGGTCCCACCAGTCGCTGCTGGTGTCCAGACGCCAGATGCGGCGGGGCACGCCGGCGCCCGGGCGCCACTGCATCTGCACCATGGCCCCAAGGGTGGCCAGGCGGAGAGGCAGGGGGCTGACATGCAGCAGGTGGTGTACGGCAGCCTCCACCCATAGCTGGCAGGCTTGCAGCAGCAAGTCCAGAAACTGCACCAAAAAGTGCAGGGGGAGCTCTGGCTCCATGTTGCCACCTGTGGCGGCATCCCCGAAGGGAAGCACCGACACAGATGGGCACAGAGAAAAAAATCTTTGCTGTCCCTCGGCGAGGTTGGCAAGGAAGCAGGAAAAGCTGAGAACTGGCTGTCCAGGGGGGTCCCTTTAAGCACGAGCCTCAGATAGCCTCAGACAGCAGCCACACAAAGCAACTACTGACCTGATGCCCTGCCATAACCGGTTTCAGCTGCCCTTAAATGCGCCCCTGCGTCCAATCAGTGTGGATGCGCTAGTTCGAATTAGCAAAACGCTAATTCGAACTAGTTTTTAAGTCTAGCTGCGCTAGTTCGAATTAGCTTAGTTCGAATTAACTAATTCGAACTAAGTTAGTTCGAATTAGCGCTGTAGTGTAGACGTACCCTTAGTTATTAGGAGCTGGGGAAGACTGACATCTGATGAGAAACACAGGCAAAACACCAAATAAATATTTGTGGGTATATCTATACAGCATGGAAAAAGTCAAATTAAGTTACACATCTTCCGCTACGTCAATTGCATAGCTGAAATCGAAATAACTTAAGTCGGTTTTTGGCACTGTCTACACAGCAGGAAGCTGAAGGAAGGACACTCTTCCTTTGACTTCCCTTACCCCTTATGAAATGAGGGTTACAGGAATCAGAGTAAGAAGTCCTCCAGCTCACCATTATTTCGAAATAATGGCTTGCTGTGTAGACGTGGTCTTTATTATTTTGAAATAACGCTGCTGCGTAGACATGCCCTCTGTGTTTAAGGGAACAACATTACATTGGCAAAAGAATTGATGTGTTTATCGGTCCACTTCTAATTTCTGTACTCCCTGGAAATGATGTTCACTTCAAAAGTCCAAGTTTCTTCAAATGCAGCTGAAATAGTCATAGATTCATAGAGTTTAAAGCCAGAAAGGTTTATTAGATTGTGTAGACTGACCTTCTAAATATAACAGGCCATTACATTTCACCTTGTCCCTTCCCCCTCTCTCCTCCATATTATTGAACCTGATAACTTGTTTGTGGTTAAAGCATATCTTCCAAAAAGGCATCAACTCTTGATTCATAGAAGCTACCATTTCCCTTATAGTCTGTTCCAAAGTTGGTTTCTGTTCTGATTTTCCTATAATTGTTGTCTTGGTTACCTTTTTCTTTTTGTGACCAGTAAAGAAATATAAAGAAAGCTGATGAGCAGTTTAACTTGAGAAAGAGGTTACTGGTTTTGCAGCTTTACAGAAAGCCAGAGACATTAAATAGTCAACCACATCGCTTTGCTAGGATAGCACATAATCTTTTCACCTACCAGTTACTCTTCCTGTCTGTTAGACCACAGAAGATATATGGCAGAAGCAGAATTAGGGTTTTTCAGGGTACCAGAAGAAATAATTGCTTAAAAATCCCAATATAATATTATGGTAAGCAGATCACTACCCCTATTTTTAAAACAATCTCCACACCAAAGAGTTATTAAAAAGGTGCCAGATAAGTTCATATACATGTGCAAAATTATACTGAAATAAGAGAGATGTTGCATTAAACATGTAAAATAGAGTCAGTCACAGTGGTTTAATAGCAACCTAGAGAATGGAAGTCCTGCATTAATCTCTTGTTCCTAAATCCAGCAGCGGGTTGAACCTCCCTAGTCCAGAACTCTGGTCCAGCAACATCTGAGGTCCAGTATGATTTTAGTTAGCCACGTGTCCACTTACCATGGGTATGGCAGAGTTTCCCATGGCCCCATAAAGTTTGCTTACAGCCACCAATCCTGGCTCTCAGTGTTCTGAATTGTTATTTAGCTGTAATTTACTCCTAAATGGCTTCTAAGAGCCCAGTAAGCAGTGGAAGGGTTGGTAATGCTATTAGACAATATTGACCTTTTGTGGTCTGGCAAATTCTCTGGTTCGGAAACACGTCATGTCCTGAGAGTGCCAGACTAGAGATGTTTAACCTGTATAGTTGTATGAGTTCCTCTCCTGGAGACACGAGAGGCAATATCACCCCATCTCTGTTTGCTGACCCATTTGACTGCCACAGGAAGAGATGTTCAACCCTGATTGGCTGGAAGGTGTCTCTTGATGCAAGATGGGAAGAAATAAAGGTAAAGTGTGGAGGTTCAAATGGAGCTACAAGCCTTGGGGTATGTCTAGATTACATGCCTCTGCCGACAGAGGCATGTAAAATAGGCTACCCGACATAGTCAATGAAGCCAGGATTTAAATATCCCCGACTTCTTTAAAATAAAAATGGCTACTGCGCTATGCCGGCTCAGCTGATCATCAGCACAGCGCGGCAGGCAAGATGCGGATCAGTCGACAAGGGAAGCCTTTGTTGACTGCTCCGTTATGCTTCATGTTTCCCTGACCCCATCCTCCTTAGTTGTGGCTTATGGTAAGAAAGTGTCCCACCATGGAGTCAGGAGTAAGGCAGGCCTGTGCAGGAACCTTTTGACTGGTTCCTTTGTGGCAGCCTCTTGCAGCTGTCTGCTCTGGACTGGTGCTCCGTGTGCACCGGCTGCTGTGTGATCCCCAGGATGAGAAGGCCAAGCAAGTAGCACGCCCCAGTCCCTCTCCACCCGCTGCCTCCCCTGTGTGTGTTTGGGGAAAGTGATGGAAATCACTTGATGGGCCTCCCCTGGGTTAGTCCAAACCCTGGGAGACATCTTGGGAGGAGTGTACAGACTCCTGGGACAGGATGAGCTCCTGGCTGGTAGGCATGGTGTCAGTGCTGGCCTCTTCCTTCTCTATCTCCTGCTTTTCCTTCTCATCCTCCTTGTCCACAGTCTTATACTGCAGGAGGCTTAGGACGAGCATTTCCAGGTCAGAGTCCCTGATAGGGGGGTGTAGGGACTGATCCCCTTCCTAGGATGAAGTGCAGCTGCTCATAAAAGTGGCATGACTGGGATGCCGCTCCGGAGCAGGAACTCTGCTCCCTGGCCTTGGCATAGGCCTGCCTAAGTTCTTTAATTTTCATGCTCACCTACTCCTGGGTGTGTATGTGGCTATTCTGGCCCAAGCTGGCGGCCAACCAACCATAGATAGCTACATTCCTGCATCTGTGACAGAGATCCTGAAGTTAGCCTCTTCTCCCCAGACCCCAATGAGATTCAGGATCTCTGCACCAGACCAGGAAGGAGCCCTTCTCTTCCGCCCTAGGCAGAGGCTTCAGAGCTGGCTGCTGGCTCACTTGCAGCCCTGGTGCTCAGTGGGAGTGCTAGGATGACTCATGGCAGCAGAGAAGGCAGTGAAGGTTGCTGGTGTGTGGCACAGGGGTGTCAGGGCCTTCCTTTTGTCACAAGCCCTTTCCCTTCTGCCTGCACCTTGAAAGCCTGCAGGGGAAGAGGAACTATGGAGGTCTGAGGGGTGAGGACAGGGCAGCTGTGGGAATCTCTGGAGGCCACTTATTTCAACGTAATTACAACTGCACCATCCACACACACCTTGTTTTGAAATAACTATTTAGAAATAAGTGTTATTCCTTATAAATGAGGGTTTATTTTAAAATAATGAGCTTGCTGTGTAGATGCTCACCTCATTTCAAAATAATGTGCGTTATTTCAAAATAATGCTACAGTGTAGACATGTCTTATGGGTCCCAGGGTTACTCTGCTATGTATAACAATTCACTTTTATTCTAGCCCAATTTGTAGAAGTATATGAGTTCTGTTCACTTTCCTTGCTCTGAGTAAATGTTTACCTCAGTGTTTCTCAGACTTTTGTATTGGTGACCCCTTTCACAGCAAGTGAGAGTGATCTTCTCCCCACCCCCACCCCTTATAAATTAAAAACACATTTTTAACACTATTATAAATTTGGAGGCAAACTAGGGATTGGGGGTGGAGGCTAACAGCTCACAACCCTCATGTAATAACCTCACAACCCTTGAGGGGTCAAGAACCACTGACCTACATCCAGTGAAATGATCAGATATCCTAGAAGTTCCTTTTCATATGGAGGCAGCTGTGCATTGCCATTCTTTCTGAGGAAAAGAGTTAAACAGTTTCCCTTCTACCCAGTACTTAAGGCCACCTGTAGTCTGTACAAAGCATATTTGAGGTAATCCTTTCCAGTAAATGTGTTAATACAAGACTCTGCGAGGAAACACTTTCTTTTGACACTAGGGTTTCAGACTCAGCCTTCTGTCATTCTCAAGCTCCTAGTTAAATATTTTAAATTGTTGGCCATATGGAACGAGATGCATGACATCTTATCTGTGTCAAAGAGCACATACAGTGCCAATTGAGCTTAACATTTTTTTAAAATTTTCACTGTAGTTCAAAATATTTTATTGGGTGGGACTTCTTGTTTTAGAAGACGGGGCACAACATATTAAATTTCATGTGTAGCTGTTCAGTGCAGCATTCTATATTCTATTTCTATATAATTGTATAGAAATTTGTATTGAACTATCAGCCTGAAGTCTGTATTATAACCTACTACTAGGGCCATATCAGAACTCAACACTGTTCCCAGAACAAAACAATTAGGGTATGTCTACACTACAATGTTAGTTCAAACTAACGGACGTTAGTTCGAACTAACATTCATAGCCGCTACACTAGCGCTCCGCTAGTTCGAATTTAAATCGAACTAGTGGAGCGCTTAGTTCGAACTAGGAAAACCTCATTTTACGAGGATTAAGCCTAGTTCGAACTTACTAGTTCGAATTAAGGGGTGTGTAGCCCCTTAATTCGAACTAGTGGGAGGCTAGCCCTCCCCAGGTTTCCCTGGTGGCCACTCTGGCCAACACCAGGGAAACTCTATGCCCCCCTCCCGGCCCCAGACCCCTTAAAGGGGCACGGGCTGGCTACGGTGCCCGTGCCAGGTGCAAGCCTGCCAGCACCCAGCCAGCAGACCCTGCACCTGGCACGGCACAGAGCCACCCACCCAATGTCCCCCAGCCCACCCCCTCTTCCCGGGACCAGGCTGGCGGCTCCCGGGAGCTTGCCCTGGACCGCAAGAGGCGGGTACCTTCCTGGGCTAGTGCGGACATCGTGGACCTCGTCCACGATCTCCGCACTAGGCACAGGAAAGTGGCCGTCTAGGGCAAGAGAACTGCCAGCCTGGCCACCCAGGAGCAGGTGTGCATGAAAATCAAGGGGGTCCACTGAGACCCCCGACCCTGAGCTTACAATGGCCGTCCTGGGTCAGACCAAAGGTCCATCTAGCCCAGTAGCCTGTCTGCCGACAGCGGCCAACCCTAGGGAGCCTGGAGGGGATGGACCGAAGACAGTGACCAAGCCATTTGTCTCATGCCATCCCTCTCCAGCCTTCCACAAACTTTGGGCAGGGACACCACTCCTACCCCCTGGCTAAGACTACTCCATGGACCCAACCTCCATGACTTGATCTCACTTCCCTTTAAACTCTGTTCTAGTTCCAGCCTTCACAGCCTCCTGCAGCAAGGAGTTCCACAGGTTAACTATTTGCTTTGTGAAGAACAACTTTCTCTTACTAGTTTGAAGCCTGCTACCCATTCCTTTCCTTTGGTGTCCTCTGGTGTCTGATCAGGGGTTGGGAACAGGTCCCATATGAAGAGAGGCTAAAGAGACTGGGACTTTTCAGCTTAGAAAAGAGGAGATGGAGGGGGGACAGGATAGAGGTCTCTAAAAGCAGGAGTTGGGTGGAGAGAGTGCATACAGAAAAGTTCTTCATTAGTTCCCATAAAGAAGGACTAGAGGACATCAAAGGAAAGGAATGGGTAGCAGCTAGTTCGAACTAGGCTTAATCCTCGTAAAATGAGGTTTACCTAGTTCGAACTAAGCGCTCCGTTAGTTCGAATTAAGTTTGAACTAACGGAGCTCTAGTGTAGCGCCTAGGAAAGTTAGTTCGAACTAACATCCGTTAGTTCGAACTAACTTTGTAGTGTAGACATACCCTTCGATATTTATTAATAACTTGGGTGCCACAGTGGCACATCCAAACAAGCCACAAACTCAGTACTAGTGCACAACAGAAAATTTATTGTGCTCATGGGGAGGAAACTCTTAGAGGGGACCCTTCCCCCAGCCTCTCCACCCCCCAAGTTAATGTCACACACATTGGGTTAAAGGAATTGCAGGATAGTTGCATGGGGGGGGGGTGTCACATGACATCTTTTATTTCTGGTCGGCTGTGTCTACATTGGCATCCCTTTCCGGAAAAGGGATGCTAATGAGACACATCGCAATTGCATTTACATGGCTGCCGCTTTTTTCCGGCTTGGGGATAAGCCGGAGAAAAGCGCCAGTCTAGACACGATTCTCCGGAAAATAAACCCTTTTCCGAAGGATCTTTTATTCCTACTTGGTGCCAATGTAGACACAGCCGTCATGTGTCCATATTGCCCCAAAAGTATTACCCCCCAGAGGCGTGGCTAATGGGGGTCAGGGATGTGGCTAATGGGGGTCAAAAAGTACATTTTAAAAAAATTCTTTGGGTGCACACCCTAATGAAATGTGCTGTGCATGCCTATGGAGAAAGGTTTAATGACTGCTTCATTGGTGAGTGCTCAACCATCATGTTTGGATAGTTCACATAATTTGGGATAACTGTTTGAATTAAAAAATGCTCATCCAAACTAAACAGAAGCACTGAGGGATAGGTCCTCAGTGATTATAAATCAGCATAGTTGCACTGACATGAATGGGGTTATATTTATTTATACAGTATACTAAAAGATTTACTCAGGGTATGTCTACACTACCCCGCTAGCTCGAACTAGCGGGGTAATGTAGGCATACCGCACTTGCAAATGAAGCCCGGGATTTGAAGTTCCCGGGCTTCATTTGCATAAGCGGGGAGCCGCCATTTTTAAAACCCTGCTGGTTCGAACCCCGTGCAGCGCGGCTACACGGGGCACGAACTAGGTAGTTCGAACTAGGCTTCCTAGTTCGAACTACCGTTACTCCTCGTGAAATGCTGTCTGGGGTTTCAGAGGTTGCCAGGTGTGGGCATTTTTCAGTTTGGAAGTGGGGCACTCAGCTCTATGTTATTGTTCTGAAGAAAGAGAAGTTGCTACTAAACAGAGAATGACACAAAGCTGAAGAGCTTTAATCCTGGCAACTCCTCCAAGGGGACTGTGCTGCCGAGCCCTCCCAGCCAGTGGCTGCTGGGAAGAGCTGTCTGGCTCCCCCGAGCAGCCAGCCTGCCTGTCCCCGCAGCAGCTCCTCCTGGTGAGGGCAGGGATGAGCTACCTGGCTCCTCTTGTGGCTCCTTAGGGGGTGGGCTAGCTCCAAGCCATAGTTCCCAGCCACTCCTAGCCTACTCATGGGAGGCAGGAAGGGGATGGGGAGAGAAAGACCAGGCCATGGTTTTTGACTCCTTGTCATCCTCGCATGATGAGAGCGGTGGGTCTATCCTCTCATGATAGGGGGAGGCACAGTGCCACAGGAGCCAAATGGTTGGGACAGTGGCCAGCAGGGCTCCCTCCCCGTTCAGCACTGTGGATGAGGGTGAGGGGAAAGGGTTTGGGGCAGGAGGAGCCACTTATCTCTAGCTGAAGGCCTGCAACATGGACAGCCTTGGCCCTAGAGGGCCACTCTGGTACTGGTGTGGCTGCACATCTCTGGTCACTCTGCAAGGTAGCTGTCCCCCACACTCACTGCCCTCGGTGATCACGCTGCAGTATGACTTTCCCCCCTAGCATCTCCCTCCCTTTTGATGTTATGGAAAACAATTGGATTCCAGGCACTTCCCACTTTCTGGGTACAAGCAAATCCTGATCTTGCTTCAAGTTAGGATAAGAGGAAGCTGCATATCAAATTTGGGAGTCGTAGCTCTTATCATTTCAGAGGAGTTCTTGAACAAACGGACACACACACACACACACACACACACACACACACCCTCCCCCCCTAGAACAGATAGATAGATTTCTGTTGATGATCTGGCCCTAAACTTTCAGATGTTTGCCCCTCCTGACTGGCAATACAGTAAGCAATGGTAGACCAATTCTGTGTGGCACCAGGCTGGAGAATCTAAGAATGCTGCCACTTAACCAAATCCACTAAGGAAGTGAAAAAAAATTGCTACGCTTTTTGGCTTTGTAAGATGCTAGTGCTGAAGTTTCTGGGAATGCATAAGAATACTTTGGATGCTGATCAGAGAGCATAGTTGGCCATAAAGAAAAACAAAACAGTCAAATCAAAATGAAAGGGATTCTCTCTCTTCTGTCTCATCTCTCTCTTCCTTCAGATTTTGCCTACTATTGTTTACTATTTCCCAGGCCCTTGGACCAGAAATAAATATTGTACATCAAGTGCGTGTGACCCAAAGCTCATAAGTCAATGAAAAGACTTCTCAGTGGATTTTGGATCAAGCCCTAAGACCTGTGAGGTACAATAAAATGTATGAGCCTGGGAAGTGCTAAAATGATTTTTTTTATGTTTTCCACGTGTAATACAGGAAATAACGTGACTTAGTTAATCTAGTCTAATGTGTTTTACATGTTAGTTAAGTAGGGCTGAGACAGCCTAGCAAAATTAAAACTAACATTTACTGGCCCAAGCATAAAATCTACTTTGTCTGACATATACTATGAGTATTGATTAAGAATATAAGAGCTAATAATATTTTACTCACCAGTCCAAAAAATTACTTGCTCTGCATTAATGGACAACCCATAAAACTATACCTGAAAGACTGAAATACAAGATTTTTTTATTTTCTCAAAATTATAGCTGAAATTTCTTTCTACAGTTGAGTGACTCTGATATTCAAAAGCATCTGGAAAAAATCTGGCATTTATCCCTGTTACAAATCTGAGAACTGGGGGTGGCCATTGTTTGAATTAGATAACCTGCAATAGTCCGAGCCTGGATTTAGTGAGCTACCATGTCCTTTGCTAATCAATCATTTCCTGCTGGTTACAATGCATGTTAGCATCTGAAGTACAGCAAGCAACATTGCTAGATTGCACAAGATAGAGGGAAACTGTGTGTGACAAGTTGTCCTATAGTTGGATAATACTGCATGTCTCTAACATCTGAGTGATGCATTGCAGTATATCTGCCAAAATGACATTTTAACAAAATAATATGCAGAGATGCCTGTATATAATTTAATATGAATTGTAAACGTTCTTGAAGTACTACATGAAGACAATTGTTTAGGGAATCTTACTGTTTAGCAGTAACAAAAAACATTTATTTTGCAATACGTCTTTTTCTAATTTTTCATAGATTCTCAAGGGGGGAAGCTAATGACTTCTTTCCATTTTCACATCCTCGCTCTTAAGGAGGAATAAATATAATTATATTTCAAGATGATCATACTTCCCATTAAACGAAGGAAGGATTGCTTCTGTGACAAAATAGGATTCCTTTAAAGCTTGCCATATGGCTAATCTCTGTTTGGTCAGGTGTCTGAGAGAATATAATACATATGTCTTGTGCAAATAGCATACACTAGAGTGGTATATTTTGCCACAGTAGCAATGAATTGTATGTGCATTAGTCTCAGGACTGAGGTCAAGTGTGACATTTCCATTTAGCAGCCCCACTTTCAGTCTGTACTTTTCCTGTTAGTGTTTTCCAGCTCAAATCTTTTCAAGGTTTGAAATTTAAGATTTAAAAAAAAAACCAGAATCTACTTTGTAACTCTGGCTGCTCTATTGTGAATGAATTATTCTAATAAAGAAGGGATGAGCGTCATCAGAGAGGGTGTGTTTTCAGCTTCCAAGATTATATTTTGCAGTGAGAGTCTCAATTTCTAAATATGTGTTTCTTGACCAATAAATAATACAGAGGAGACAGGATGGCTCAGGGGACTGATAAAAAATGTTATATGGAGCCTTTCCTTTTTAGATTATTACTTTGAATCCAATATGAGGCTCCAGCATGAGGTCAGTTTGACCTACATAAAATGAGTTGATCTTCAGTTTTTTAAATATCAACTTCCTATAAACTGACAGAGTTTGTCTCCTCTGGGAATTTTGGCAGATCACCAGAAGGCTAAAGATGCCTGTAGTCTCGACTATGCTGGAGGCATTCAGATGGGCCTGTGCAACCTTCCATTATTAGTGCTTCTCACTTGTGTTCCAGTAGCACTTGGGGGGCCCAGACCACGACTGGGAGTCTCTCTTCCCTGAAGAAGTAGAGGGGTGACAAAGGGTGGGAGGGAAATCAGAGGCGTAGAAAGGTGAAGTGACTTACATAAGGTTTATGTTCATGTCACCCGAGTCACAATCAGTCGTTGTTGTTTTGGTATTTATTTACTGTTTGTTTGTATCAAGATAGCAAATAGCAGCCCAAGCCATGCACCCTCTTGTGCTAGGCACTATACAAATGCATAAGAAAAAAAACATATTACCGCCCCAATGTCACAATATATGTGCTCTTGATATTCTGTCGGGTCCAAATCCTGCCATTCTCAAAAAAAAAAAAAAAAAAGTATCTCATTGTTCTAGAGCATCTTTCAGAGCACTCAATTACATTCAACTTTAGAAAAAAAAAGTCATCTGATTTTTTAAAAAGTACATTGTGACTAATGCCACAGTTTACTAGCCTTTACAGGGCATCCTTTTCTTGTTAACCATGAGTCAAGAGCATTACAAAAGCTAAAATAATTTGTAGCTCTCATTCTGTGCTATGTTGTGGGTTTTTTCATTGTCTAATACAACATATTGCAAACTACAGTTCTAGTCTTCAGGGCTCTTTAAAATAAATTTAATGCACAGAAAGGCCATTTTATAATACAAGATACCATTTTGCAAATGCCTATGTATGTGATTAACTTTAAGCTTGAAAGCCATTTTACTGATTTTCATTGAAGTTCCCCCATTTTACTGATTTTATTAATGTATGTGTGCAAGATCAAGCCACTAAATAGAGATGTACTGTCGTTT
Organism: Pelodiscus sinensis; assembly: GCF_049634645.1. Lineage (NCBI taxonomy): Eukaryota > Metazoa > Chordata > Testudines > Trionychidae > Pelodiscus > Pelodiscus sinensis. The sequence continues at coordinate 18,478,479 of NC_134723.1, forward strand.
TCTTAATAAAATCGAACTTACTTGTAATGTGTTGAGATATTTGGGGAGTGGGATTGGGCTAGATGACCTTCTGAGGTCTCTTGCAACTTTAATCTGATTCTGTGATTTAAAAGAATTGTTTAAATAATCTTTTACAAATCACATATAAGATAGAACACCTAAGTTCTAAAAATTATATAATCCATACAAGGGTGATTTCTATGTACACAGACCTGTCCAGCATCAACATTAATATCTAAAACTACTATTGTCAAGACACTGTGGTGTCTTGGGTTTCAGAAGTTGCAAGCTGTGGGTATTTTTTAGTTTGGAAGTGGGGCAAACTCAACAATGTTATTGTTTTAAAGAAAGAGGAGTTGCTACTAAACAGAGAATAAAGAGCTTCAGATAGATAGATAGATAGATAGATAGATAGATAGATAGATAGATAGATAGATAGATAGATAGATAGATAGATAGATAGATAGATAGATAATGGTGGTTTAGGATGGAACTATATAAAAGTATCTCCTCCTCCTCCCATCAGAGATGCAGAAACTTCTTGTCTCCTTTCTTCCTCTAGCCCAAGTGCCCTGCTCCACTCCATCCCATCTTCTAATCTCGATCATGCTCAGGCCCACCAACAAAGAGGGCAAAGAGGGCCTGGTGATTCAAAAGGGCCTGAGGTTCTCAGATACTTCTGCTGGAGGAGTGGTATTGGCTGGAGCCTTTGGCCTTTTAACTCGCCATCAGAGCACTGCACAGCACCCTCCAAGCAGCTCTCAGGCCTGGCTTGGGGTAGAGGGGCCAGAACGGTATAGTGTAACACATTCCAGGAAGTGCTGAGGACTTCCTGCCCTCAGCCCCACCCCTTCCAACCAAGGCTCTAAGCCAGTGGTCCCCAATGCGGTGCCCACGGGTGCCATATGTGTGCCCGCCTAGTGACCAGGGCCGGCCTGAGCCATTCTTGCGTCCCGGGCCCCTGGCACATGTGCAGCCCCCGTCCTGGGCACATGGCGCATGCACATTGCTGCCCCCGGGCGCGCGACGCATGCACAGCCCCATCCCCGCGCAGCCTGGAAGCCCCAAAAGGTTGGGGACTACTGCTCTAAGCTCATTGATGCACTTGTAAAGATTGTGTCCTCCAATTTAATCTTAGAACATCTCCAGACAGTCTTCTGCCCCTTGAACTTTTATATATATGTATCTTCATAAATATTTGTTCACTGAAAATATTCCAGATATATTCAATTTTGCTAACTGAACATTGGGGTTTTTTTAAGTAGCCCTTCAGCTGGTGAACAATACAACCAAGAATTTTTGCTCTGGGCATTGTATGTATTCCTGGAGTGTATTTAGTCAATTCTGTTCCATCTAGTAAACTCATTTTAGAGTATGAAAATTTTATTCTCATCTTTCATAGACTCATAAACTCCAAGGCCAGAAGAGACCCTTGTGACCATCTAGTATGACCTTCCATGTAATAACACGTCATATTATTCCCTCAAAAAAATTTCTAGCATGTAGATTTTTAGGAAAACATGCTTGGTTTTTTTCTCACACAACTCCCACAAATTGGTGAGAAAAGAAATCAGACCACTATAGTTCTGAGTGCAACTTAATACTAAAAATCAGACTACTACCAGTAATATAGGAATGGTGCTCAAGAAGCATGTAATTGGTGAAGTTATTTCTTTATCATCTCTTTTCTGGATTGCTCAGCATTTATTTTACACCTCTACCTATACTATCTGCTTTTCATCTATTCTTTTCACTTTATTTAGGTAGATATTCAAAAAAATCACTTTTTGTGTCTCTTCTTATTTCTCAATGAATATTTCAGCCAGTTTGAAAAGAAAAAGATTGATTTAAAAATACTTTGTTACGGTGATTTTTAAATGTATGTACTTGAAAGGTCACATTTTTTCAGGACTCCTGTAAATGCACCCGTAAAATGTGAGCATGCGCCTAGACATGCTCCATATTTCATCACTGAAATCAGGAAATGATATCATTGTTAACTTGTGTAGCATCACACAGTGCACATTACAGACTACAGAAGAGAAGAGTGCAGGGGGATTTGATAGCAGCCTTCAAATACCTAAAGGGATGTTCCAAAGAGGATGGAGAGAGGCTGTTCTCAGTGGTGACAAATGACAAAATGAGGAGCAATGGCCTCAAGTTGCAGTGGGGGAGATCTGGGTTGGCTATTAGGAAAAGCTATTTCACTAGGAGGGTGGTGAAGCACTGGAATGGATTGCCTAGAGAGATGGTGGAATCTCCATCGCTAGAGGTTTTTAAATCCTGGCTTGACAAAACCTTGACTAGGGCTGTGTCCAGACTCCATGCCTCCGTCGACGGAGGCATGTAGATTAGCCAGCTCGGAAGAGGGAAATGAAGCCGCGATTAAAATAATCGCGGCTTCATTTAAATTTAAATGGCTGCCCCGATCTGCCGATCAGCTGTTTGTCGGCAGATCGGGAGAGTCTGGACGCGATGCCCCGACAAAGAAGCCTTTCTTCATCGACACAGGTAAGCCTCGTGAAACCAGGTTTACCTGTGTCGATGAAGAAAGGCTTCTTTGTCGGGGCATCGCGTCCAGACTCTCCCGATCTGCCGACAAACAGCTGATCGGCAGATCGGGGCAGCCATTTAAATTTAAATGAAGCCGCGATTATTTTAATCGCGGCTTCATTTCCCTCTTCCGAGCTGGCTAATCTACATGCCTCCGTCGACGGAGGCATGGAGTCTGGACACAGCCTAGGATACTTTAGTTAGGGTTGGTCCTGTTTTCAGCAGGTAGTTGGACTTGATGACCTACTGAGATCTCTTCCAACCCTGTGATTCTATGATTCTCTAGGGCAAAGGCAAGTTTTTGTGTCTAAAGAAGCTTCAGGGGGTAGCCGAGTTGGTCTGTACAGGATAAACTTTAAAAACATCAAATAGTCTATAAAGTGCTACCAGAATATTTGTTGTTTTTTAAGAGTCTCTAAAGAGTTTACAATTTAAGAACTCAATCCTGCAATGAGCTCCATGTAGGCAAATCCTCTGTCCATTTGAAGCCTATTGTAGAAACAAGACCCCAAGTGAGATGCAGTCAGGAGTGGACAATAATACAGGTAGGTGTAGGACAGTGATGGTGAACTTTTTTTCTGACCCACAGAAAAAATCCATCATAAGCCACACACAGTGCCACCATGGAGGGGCGGGGGAGAGAAGGGGTACGGCACAAAGGCTTGGGGCTTCCTTGCACATCTGGGCAAGCTGGTGCTTATAGCTGCAGCCCCACAGAGGGGAGGCATGCAGAGGCTTACAGTGGAGCCAGAAATGAGTGATTCAGGGTGCAGGAGTGGACTCTCTGCTGGGGTAAGTGGCTGGAGTGAGGACTTTTGATGAGGGTGCAGGCTCTGGGTTGATGCAGGGGAGGATGGGTTTGAGGTGCAAGAGGAGGCTTCCATCTGGGGTCAAGACATTTGGAGTGTAGGAATGGAGTCAGGATTAGGGCAGGGGATTGGGGTGTGGGTGCAGGGTCTGGGAGGCAGTTAGGGTACAGGGGGTCTCTGATCTGGGACAGATGGTTCAGATGCAGGCCCAGGCTGGCCATGCAACCTGAGGCAGCTGTCAGTCAGCAGCTCAGCAGGGCTAAGGCTAATTCCCAGTCCTGGCTCTGCACCACTTTTGGAAGTACCCACCATGTCTGGCGCCTAAACTGAGGGGCCAGATGGTTCTGTGTAGTGCACACAGTCTGCACCACTCCCATTGGCCACAGTTCCTGGCCAATGAGCGCTATGGAGCCATGCTGCGGTTGAGGGCAATATGTGAGCTTCCATGAGCTCCCCTTGGCCTAGCAGCCACAAGGATATGCCAGAGCTTCCAGTCAGTGGTGTGGAGATATGCTGCAGGCCAGATGAAATTAAGCATTGGGCCAGAGGTTCCCCACCCATGGTGTAGGACAAGATGTTCAGGCAATGACTTAGTTAATTGAATACTGAGATGAGCTCAATCCATGAGATTCAGATTTAATCTGAGGCAGGCATTTCAAACCGTGCTTGAAGCCAATGTTCAGATACATCTGTATAAAATATTCATTTCATGTACAGCTCCTGACTTATATGCATAAATATGAGCTCTGCAAGAGACTCATATATGAATTTTAACTACAGTATGTAATTTGCATATAGTTATCGGGCCTTTTACAAACGTGTGCATAATTACACAGTTCTTTTTTATAAATGTATATAGTGCCACATCTGAGGTCCTTACTCATTGTTCTCACTTAAGAAAACCCTCCACTGAGGACTTTGGGTTTTGGACCATCGCTTTTAGTTGTTTCATGTGTGCTGAAGATAATTTCTTCTTCAGACTTTCATTAATGCAGAGGATGAGCTCAACTTGGGGACAAGGGCTTTCACTTCATGAATGACTGATTTTTGAAATAGAAACTCTAAACAATTGGTGGGGTATGTGTGTAGGTGAGGACAGTGATTTTACTTACCATGTCCTCAAGTTCAAGATTCTATAAACATTGGAAGAAAGTGTCTAGTTGTACTTTAACAGCTCATCCACATCCTAAGAGTGAAGTTTCCTGGTAAATAGCTTCAGCTGTTTCAACAGTTATCAATAATGTAAACACTGACTGATTCTTCACTTGTACTTGTCCACTGGCATGAAAACTGTGTTGACCAACAATCCTGTGCTATGATGATAAGATGTTGGCAATTTTGTTTCACCTTATTGGTCAGATAATATCTGCTTTGCTTGATGCCTGTGTTTAAGCCATTATTCTATAACTGTTCCAGCCTGCAATTATCTCCCCTTTTCCCTTTTCCCTGTCCCCTATGTAAGCAATAAAATGTCTTTTGGATTAAAGAGGCTGCAGGTCTGAGGCATTTCTAAAAAAGCAACTGCAACATATGACCTGACCAAACAGTAAGACTTTGCCTGTAACTAAGGGTATGTCTACACTACCCTCCTAGTTCGAACTAGCAGGGTAATGTAGGCATACCGCACTTGCAAATGAAGCCCGGGATTTGAATTTCCCGGGCTTCATTTGCATAAGCGGGGAGCCGCCATTTTTAAAACCCTGCTGGTTCGAACCCCGTGCAGCGCGGCTACACGGGGCTCGAACTAGGTAGTTCGGACTAGGATTCCTATTCCGAACTATCGGTACACGTCGTGGAACTACCTAGTTCGAGCCCCGTGTAGCTGCGCTGCACGGGGTTCGAACCAGCGGGGTTTTAAAAATGGCGGCTCCCCGCTTATGCAAATGAAGCCCGGGAAATTCAAATCCCGGGCTTCATTTGCAAGTGCGGTATGCCTACATTACCCTCCTAGTTCGAACTAGGAGGGTTGTGTAGACATACCCTATCTGATTTGGAGAACACCCTCTCCACTAGCTATTCTGGCTAGATAGAATACTATCTGCCTCCTTCACAGCATATTCAGAATAGTTTTCTCAGAACAGAACATCATTCATCAATCAAATTATCAACTCGCTGTTAATCATTCCATGTAGTTAGTTTCTTGGACAAAGTTTGTCTGTCCTATAATACACCCTCCCATTTATTGTGTAGTCTTAGCATTCCTATGACAATACCTCTGTTCAATCCATTTGGTCTTGGTGGTATCCCAGAATGAACAATGCAACTAGAAAATCTATATCTTCTCAGCTTCACCATTGATAAGCAGAATATGAAAACCAGACTTCACTGCTATTACAAATTCTGCATGGAAGGTGTTCAGATACCATAGAGATGAGTGGTGGTGTAAAACCCTCAAATAAACCAAGTCATTGGCACAAACAGCCCTTTGTTTGCAGGATACACACATCATTTAATCCTTTATTATTTCATCTTAACCTTCCTATCTCTGTGTAGCTAATCTAGTCAGACAAAGTTTAAAACATCAAATGGAAACATCAGAGGGGGACTACCAGTTTATGGCTCTATTCAGTATTCGGAAACATGTCTTAATCTATATACATATTTTAGAGAGTTTATGCATCTGTCTGTGTGTCTGTCCGTTCATCTGTGACTCTGTTTGTTCAAGAACTCCTCCTAAATGGTAAGAGCGAGGGCCACCACATTTGCTATGCAGCTTCCTCTTAACTTAAAGCAAGGTCAGGGTTTGCTTGTGCCAGGACAATGGGATGTACCTGGAATCTAGTTGTTTTCCATAACACAGAAAGGAAAAGGTCTGAGAAGAGGGGAAGTTATGCTACACAATTACCACAGGGGGGCAGCAAACACAGGGCACAGTTATACTGCAGAATGACCACAGGGGGGCAAGCTGCACCAAGAAGAGAGCGGCCAGATGGAGCTGGGGCTCTCCATGTTGCCAGTAGGGATGTGAACATGTACCTGAATACAAAGTTAAGCGCTGAGCCTGTGCTCATTGGTTAACCCCCTTGGTAACATGCACATGCCTCTGTATCAGAGACAGCGAGGGGGAGGGAGAAGGGGGAGCCAGTACACATAGGGAGCTGGATTTTAAGCCAGCTGTCCATGTGTGCCAGCTCCTGTGGAGCCACTTGTCCCCTCCCCCCACACTACTGCATGGGGGGAGCAGGCAGGAGCCAGTACATGAGGGGAGCCAGCTTTCAAGCCAACTTCCTGTGCATGCCAGCTTCCACTGAGCTGACTGCCCCCCTCCCTGCTACCTATGTATCAGAAGCAGCAGCAGGTAGGGGTAGGCGGGCATGGGGAATGCTGGTAGGAGACCTGTGCCGCTACACCTGCTCCTGGGCTAACTCATCCCCGCACCATCCTAGGCAAGGCACCCCCATCCCAGGCCAGCTCCCCATCTTCTGCCTCCAAGCCATGCCCGGAAAGCACCGTCAAGAAGCCAGTGCCCCCTTCTTGCCCCAATGCTGGACCCGTGTAAGTCTAGTAATTTATCATTTAACGGCCTAATACTAATCCACATGCAAATACTTGAATAACTTAATAACTTAGTTAAATAACTTGAATATTTGTGTGCTGTAGGCTTATATTAACTACACTATGCAGATTATTCAGAGAGCTGAGTCTGCTAGTTAAGTCTAGACATCTATATAGAAAAGAAGATACACACTGGATAGAACATAAGAGATTAAGGTCTAAGTCAGGATGCCTTATTCAATGAAGACTCTGTATTAGAACAAGCTGTAGGGTCAGTAGGTTTACATTTGCTTCCATCTTATTTCATTCGTAGGCAAAGTGATACGGGACTAAATGTGTTCATGTACTTGAAAATATTAACTATGATACAATATCAAATTACACTCTGTCCCAGTAACCAAAGAGTCCCTTCTAGTTCAAGGGTGAGTTCCAGGAAACTACTGTGCTGCTGTGTTCACCAGAAAAATGAAGGCTTTATATAGCCTCAGGGCCACCCCTTGTGCCATTAAGAAAAGTACTATTTATTTTAAAAAAAAGATTAATTAACTTTAAGAAATGTTTTGTTCTCTTCAGTCCACTTAAAATAAATACATACTTGGTCTCAGCTACTTCAAGAAAAAGAATAAATTAATATCAGACATCAGTTTGTTGTCTGCTTCTGCTTACGCATTTGTATCTGTTTTGAGTCTTAAAATCTATGGTTACACAACTTCTAAGAAGGAAATGAATCAGAATCTTAGAGACATATTGGCCAGCACAGGGAAATAGCTTCACAATGGGAATCCCTACATAATTGTTTCCATGTGCGAGCATCCCCAAATGATCCATCAGCAGCACAGCTGGCATGTCTCTAATTATTTTTCATGCTTTCAGTCTCACCCGCATTAGCAGGAAAACAATGTCATTTCTATCTACATGAATTACACAGTCCTTCCCTTCAAAAGGATAATGGCTCCCCACTGTGGTGACAAGTGTAACTTTAACTGGCTAATGTGTTGTTGAGGACAACACAGTCCACATCCAAAGAAAAATATAATGAATTGATGCTGTGTCCTGATGCTAACCTTATTAAGCCCGGCTGCAGTGAATTGGGAATGTCAATAGTGGTAGTTCTGATGCTAAGTCTGTCACAGTTTCAATGGGTTCTATTACAGGCATCATTACAGAAAATGACTAGAGTAAATTACAGTTCCTGTAAATTACAGTCGGGGTCCCACCCTTCCCAATGGTTACCACATTCTATAAACAGACTTCTCTGTGCTTGGCTGCAGATCAGAGCCATGCTAACAAGCCAGTCCAGTGCTACAGCAAAGTGAGGCAAAGGCTCCCCCAATACTCTCAAATAAATGCCAAAAACAGTATGCATATAAAATCAGAATGTCACAAATACACTACTTACATGGCATGGACTGAAAAGAGAAACTAGTACTTCTAGTCTGTGTCTCGCCTGCTTAAAGATAATAATGTATATCAGAGGTGAAAAGCATAACTTCAAAATGTACAGCTGGTCAAGTCTCCAATTTGTAAATAACACAAATAAAAAAGAGTATAGGCTACTATTGCACGTAGGCCAGAACTGAAAAGAACCAATCTGTAAGAGTTCAGAGCAGAGTGTTTAGGTTATGTTTAATTGTAACTAAACAGACACATTGGGTAAAACATCAAAATTATTTTAAATTGCAATATCTTGAAACAGGATCAGATCCTCAGACCTATTCCAGCACTATTCAACTGCTTTAATAATGCCATAAATAATGCTATCTGAGGATTTGTATTCAGCTGCTAGCATGATTTTGGAGCAGGGGGCAAACTGGAAGGCATGCCAGGCATGCTACTGTGCTCTAGCAACCCCCCAGCTTTTGGACAAATGCCTTAAGTTCTGTTGCAGCCTGGCATAAATTAGAGCAGCCCTGAGTCTGCTCTAAGTTGCACTACGATCTGAAAGAGGCTGAGGATTGGGGGGGGGATGCAAAATGGTGTCAGGTGCTGGTCAGATCAGCCCTAAGATCAGGGTTATTGTGGCATAATTTCCCATAATATCCGAAAACATTATGGAAAAATATGAATACATTTAATAAACTTTAGAGTTTTTGAGACACTAATCTGATAGAGAAGTCCTATGTGTTTCAAATAAAACCTTTATCAAAAATAAGCATCAAGTCAACCACATTATATCTACATTTTTTAAACTTGTTTAAGAATGAAATCTAGCAGGATTCCAGTATTTCATTAAGATGTTCACTGTTTTGGCAATGGTATGATGGAGCCTTTTACCTCTAAATAACAGGTTCAGATTTACTGTAGGTTGGTAGTGACCAAAAGATATCTGATGTCTGATTGGTGTTCAGTGAGAAATGAGTTTAGTATTCTCTTTCCACTTCACAGTAAAATGTCTGTACCACAGCTAGCAGGTATCTTGGAAATCTCAGCAGAGGCCAGAGGACAAGTAGACTGATTTACTCTCATTCCCACAGGAAGTCTCTACTGAATAAGGATAAAACACTGGTGAGATTACAGTTCAGCTTGTTGTTCTGTACTTTTGTTTCTGGATAAGTAAGCAACTGCCAGTCTTTGGTACCCACTCACTTTTTTCTCCACCCTCCCCATCCTCAGATTATGGATATCTGCATCTTCCAGGGTGATTTGGCACTTTTATTTCCCCTTGTGTGGTTGATGGGGGGAGGGAGAATCTAGCAAAAGTGATATGAGTATTAAAGATAGGTGCTTATCACTACTTATAAGTCCTGTTGTTATTCTGTGTTAGGAGAAAGCTGTGGAAATGTAAGTATCACACAGCTTTTTCCTAGCTCAGAGCAGAATTGTGTCTCTTTTGTCTGACACACATTATCTCACAATTAAGCATCTGGTTTCACTGAATATATATACCATCAGGCACACAGATTAAGGCTTGATAGGAATTTCTGTACCAAATGTTTGCTTTGTTGGTATGAGACAAACTTCCAAAAATATTTCCCATCATAAATGTGAAAAATATTGGGGTTATTGGCAACTAAAACATGACAAAAAAAACTAGCAGAAACTCTCAAAATATTTTCTTTTGGACTGAAAACTTTTCCCCTTTGTTTTCGTCTGAAAATTTGAAAATATTCAAGGACAGCAGACACTTTTTCCTGAAAATATTTATTTATTTGAAAACCTTTGGGAAAATGTTTCAATGGAAACATTTTGACCAATCCTAGTTGCAGTGTATACAGAATTTGTGATAGTGGTAGAGTGTATGCCAGTGGGTGAAAGAGTGCAACGTGTGTACTGATAGGTGGCTTAACTTTTTATTCCTTACAGTGGTAGGTTTGTATCAGCCATATTATGTATGTTATTAATTGTGAGTTATTGCTCAGTCCTGCCTTGAATACAGGGGATTATACAAGATGACTTCTCAAGGTTGTTTCCATTCCTATGCTTTTATGATTCTATATTATAGCAATCCTAATTGCTTCATGATAAAGTTTTGTGTATTAATTTCCTAGATTTATTAACGACTACTTTTGGGTGGGGTTTGAATGGCAGGAGGCAGAACTGTGGAAATTATATAAAAAATAAAAAGGACATAAAACAAAGGATAGGATAATGAGTCTTGTGGATAAGGGAGAAGCGGTGGATGTGGTATACCTAGACTTTAGTAAGGTGTTTGATATGGTCTCACATGATATTCTTATCAATAAACCAGGCAAATACAACTTAGATGGGGCTACTATAAGGTGGATGCATTACTGGCTGGATAACCGTACTCAGAGAGTAGTTATTAATGGTTCACAATCCTGCTGGAAAGGTATAATTAGTGGGGTTCCGCAGGGATCTGTTTTGGGACCGGCTCTGTTCAATATCTTCATCAACGATTTAGATATTGGCACAGAAAGTTCGCTTATTAAGTTTTCAGATGATACCTAGCTGGGAGGGGTTGCAACTGCTCTGGAGGATATGGTCATACTTCAAAATGATCTGGACAAATTGGAGAAATGGTCTGAGGTAAACAGGATGAAGTTTAATAAAGACAAATGTAAAGTGCTCCACTTAGGAAGGTACAATCAGTTTCACACATACAGAATGGGAAGCGACTGTCTAGGAAGGAGTACTGCAGAAAGGGATCTAGGAGTTATAGTGGACCACAAGCTGAATATGAGTCAGCAGTGTGATGCTGTTGCAAAAAAAAGCAAACAGTATTCTGGGATGCATTAACAGGTATGTTGTGAGCAAGATACGAGAAGTCCTTCTTCCGCTCTACTCTGTGCTGGTTAGGCCTCAGCTGGAGTATTGTGTCCAGCTCTGGGCACCGCATTTCAAGAAAGATGTGGAGAAATTGGAGAGGGTCCAGAGAAGAGCAACAAAAATGATTAAAGGTTTAGAGAACATGACCTATGAAGGAAAGCTGAAAGAATTGGGTTTGTTTAGTTTAGAAAAGAGAAGATTGAGGGGGGACATGATAGCCATTTTCAGGTATCTAAAAGGGTGTCATAAGGAGGAGGGAGAAAACTTGTTCATCTTGGCCTCTGAGGATAGAATAAAAAGCAATGGGCTTAAACTGCAGCAAAGGAGATTTAGGTTGGACATTAGGAAAAAGTTCCTAACTGTCAGGATAGTCAAACACTGGAATAAATTGCCCAGGGAGGTTGTGGAATCCCCACCTCTGGAGATATTTAAGAGTAGGTTAGATAAATGTCTATGGGTACGTCTACACTACAGCACTAATTCGAACTAACTTAGTTCGAATTAGTTAATTTGAACTAAGCTAATTCGAACTAACGCATCTAGAACTAAAAACTAGTTCAAATTAGCGTTTTGCTAATTCAAACTAGCACATCCACACTGATTGGACGCAGGGGCGCATTTAAGGACGGCTGAAACTGGTTCTGGCAGGGCATCAGGTCAGTAGTTGCATTGTGTGGCTGCTGTCTGAGGCTCGTACTTAAAGGGACCCCCCTGGACAGCCGGTTTTCAGCTTTTCCTGCTTGCTTGCCAACCTCGCCGAGGGACAGCAAAGCGTTGGTCTCTGTGCCCGTCTGTGTCAGTGCTTCCCTTCGGGGACGCCACCGCAGGTGGCAACATGGAGCCAGAGCTCGCCCTGCACCTTCTGGTGCACTTTGTGGACTTGCTGCTGCAAGCCTGCCAGCAATGGATCAAGGCTGCCTGGCACCACCTGGTGCACGTCAGCCCCCTGCCTTTCCACCTGGCCACCCTGGGGGCTGTGGAGGAGCAGCGGTGGCGCCCCGGCACCGGCGTGCCCCGCCGCATCTGGCATCTGGACACCAGCAGCGACTGGTGGGACCGCATCATCCTGGAGCGCTGGGAAGACCGACAGTGGACCCAGAACTTCAGAATGAGGAGGGACACCTTCCTGGAGCTCTGCGAGTGGCTCGCCCCTGCTCTGCGCAGAAGGGACACTCGCATGAGGCCCGCCATCCCCCTCCAGAAGCGGGTGGCCATCGCCCTCTGGAAGCTCTCCACGCCGGACAGCTACCGAGCTGTCGGGAACGAATTCGGCGTGGGGAGATCCACAGTCAGAGCAGTGCTCATGCAGGTACGGCACTCGCCGGCCACTGCGCCGGGGGAGGAGGGGGGCTGCAAGGAGGGGATGGGCCACCCCAGGGACAAAGGGGGGGCAGGAGGAGGTGAAAGCGCCCCGCACCAGAGGGGTCGGTTTGTCCCGGCCGTACTACACACTGCCAGGGGGGTTGCTTCCGGGAGTGGGGCACGGAGCACTGCCAGGGCACGAATGCTACCAGCCACCCGGGCGCCCCACTGATTGGCGCTTTGCTGTGTCTCTCTCCGCAGGTGGTCAAGGCCATCAACCGGGTGCTGCTCCGCAGGGTGGTCCGCCTCGCCGACCCGGACGCCGTCATCCGGGGATTCGGCGCCCTCGGCTTCCCCAACTGCGGGGGGGCCATCGACGGGACGCACATCCCCATCCGTGCCCCGGAACACCAGGCATCCCGTTACGTGAACCGCAAGGGGTACTTCTCCATCCTCCTGCAGGCCGTGTGTGACCACCGGGGACAGTTCACGGACATTAATGTGGGCTGGTCCGGCAAAGCACACGACACCCGGGTGTACCGCAACTCCTCCGTGTGCCAGCGGCTGCAGGACGGGACCTTCTTCCCAGACTGCCACATCAGGGTCGGGGACGTGGACATGCCCGTGTGCATGGTAGGGGATGCCGCCTACCCACTACAGCCGTGGCTGATGAAGCCCTACACGGGGCACCTCAATCCCTCCCGCCAGGCCTTCAATGCCAGGCTGACCAGGGCCTGCATCGTGGAGGAGGGGGCCTTCGGGCGACTGAAAGCCCGCTTTCGATGCCTCCTCACCCGTCTGGACCTGGCCGAGCACAACATCCCTCCCGTGGTGGCAGCATGTTGTGTGCTCCACAATTTATGTGAGCGAAAGGGAGAGGCTTTCCTGCCAGCCTGGATGGCTGAGGCTGACCGCATGGCTGGCCACTACGGTCAGCCCCGCACCGCCGCCATCCGGGAAGCCCAGCAGGGGGCCGTCCGGATCCGGGAAGCCCTGCGGGAGAGCTTCCATGTGGAGGAGGAGGACTGACCTCTCCCTGCATGCCCCACTGGGGCCTTCTTCCACCCTACCCCCCCCTTCCCCTTTCCCCTCCCTACCTACTGTCAAATAAAGACACCTGTTTTTCAAACAAAAAGTCTTTTTATTTCACATAACTGGGGTGGGGGGAGGGAGGAGGAAGGGTGTAAGAGGGGAGGGGGAAACCTGGGAGGAGGGAGCTGGAAGAGAAGGGAAGGGAGGAAGGGAAAGGAAAGCTCAGGGGTGGGGGTCCGGCTGCCTCTCCTGTCTCGCAACACTGCGGGTCCGGGGGCGTCGGTGGGGAATGGTTGTGGAGGGTGGGGCAGGAGGGACAGGGGGTGTGGAGGAAGCAGGAGCGGGAGCAGGAGGGGGAGCAGGGGGAGCTGGAGGGGGAGCCGGAGCAGGAGGAATTGGGAAGCGGTCGAGCAGGCTCTGGAGGTGGCCTCGCAGGGCATGGCCCTGCTCCTCCAGTGCCTCCAAGCTCCTCTGGCGCAGCCTCAGGTCCTCCTGGACCCAATGCTCCTGGATATGGAGCTGTTGCTCCATGAACCAGAGGTGCCGCCTCTGGTACTCCTCCTAGTTCCTGGCTCTTCTGCTGGCCCGGGCGCGGACGGCTGCTGCAGGCGGGGTGGTGCGCCCTGCAGTCCCAGGTGCTGCAGTCAATTACCCCAGGGGCCCAGGTGTGTGAAACCCAGCTCCCCTCTGCAAGGCCAGGGCCCCTGCAGGATCCCCAGCTGCTGCTCCATGGTGGGCAAGGCCCAGGCGCACAGTCCCTGGGCTCCCTCTCGCCCCAACCCCCCGTACATATAAGGGGAGCACGATGGTACTCACATGTGGACGCCTCCCCGGCCTCGGATGACACAGGTGAGCGGCTCTGTGGGGTGCCTCGGGGGTCCCGAGTCCTGGGCAGGCTGCCGGCAGGCTCCTGGCTCTCGGAGCCCTCCTCCTCCGTGTCTGGGAGCGGTCCCTCTGCCCCGGGGTCTATCACGTCCCGTGGGGCAGGGACGGCATGAGCCCCCAGGAGGCGGTCCAGAGCCAGAAAGTGGGGGCATGCCTCCGGGTCGGCCCCTGGCAGGCAGGCCCGGGAGTTGGACTGCCGCAGGTCCTTGATCTTGCAGCGCACCTGCTCCCGGCTGCACTGGTGGCCTCTGGCAGCCAGGCTGGCAGCCATGCAGCAGTAGACGGCCGCGTTCCTGTGGTTAGTGCGGAGATCGTGGACATTGGAGGCTTCCCCCCAAACCTCGATGAGGTCCACAATCTCTGCACTAGACCACGCGGGCGCCCGCCTCTTGCAGCCCCATGCAGGATCCTGGGAGCCGCCAGGCTGGTCCCAGGAAGAGGGGGAAGGCTGGGTGTCATCGGGTGGCTGGCTCATGGGTGTCAGCTGCTGGGTGTGCTGGCACGGGTGCTGGCAGCCTTGCAACTGGCACAAACTGTGTAGCCAGCCCGTGGCCCTTTAAGGGCTCCGGGGCCGGGAGGAGGGCAGTAGAGTTTCCCTGGTGTTGGCCAGAGTGGAAACACAGCCCTTAATTAAGTCTAGTAAGTTCGAACTAGGCTTAATCCTCGTGGAATGAGGATTACCTAGTTCGAACTAAGCGCTCCGCTAGTTCGAATTAAATTCGAACTAACGGAGCGCTAGTGTATCATAGAATAATAGGACTGGAAGGGACCTCGAGAGGTCATCGAGTCCAGCCCCCCGCCCTCAAGGCAGGATCAAGCTCCGTCTACAGTTAGTTCGAACTAACTTTGTAGTGTAGACATACCCTATGAGAGATGGTCTAGACAGTATTTGGTCCTGCCATGAGGGCAGGGGACTGGACTCGATGACCTCTCGAGGTCCCTTCCAGTCCTAGTATTCTATGATTCTATGATTCTATGATTCTATGAAAAAACTAATGTGTGTAATTGGGCCACACTGACTGGCTACCTGCATATAGAGAAAAAGAGGAGTGTCTGCCTCATTTTGAACCCCTCTTCGACTCTTTCTCTAAGGGTACATCTAGACTGCAGAGTTTTGGAAAAGCAGATGTGTTTTTTTGGCATCTCTGTAAACCTTGTTCTACAAGGAAGAAGGGATGTTCGGAAAGAGGCTTTTTTCCTGACATTTGGCCCAATGTAGACAGGCCATATGTTGGAGAAACCTCTTTCGGAAGAAAATTAGGCTTTGTAATTTGCATATCTCTTTTCTGACTATTTTTTGTAGTCCAGACACAGCCTAACTATGGTGTCACCTCTTCAGTTTTAATCACCTTCTAGATAACAAAAGTTCCTATGCAATGCTCCTCTTCTACTGTAAGCACCATAGATTATCTTTTGAAAAGATCTAAAGGTTTCTCAGAGTTTTTTTCCCCTTCTCTAAATGCTTTTGTAATCTCCTTTCCTTCCCCTTTTCTTGCAGTTCTCATGGTGAATGTGCTGTTTTGTTTTAACCAGGCACAATGAATCATTTTGTTTGTGGTTTTGCTGTGTTTTTCTTATTTGATTTTTGCTGTACTTTGAAGGATCCAGTTAGCTAAAAAATTCTCACTACTAGGAACTCTTTATCATTTACTATTGTTACAATTAGCATCTAAGATTATTAGAACTAAAGAAATACAGTATTTTCCCTACACTGTCTACATGTTTGCTTGTTGCATTTGAGAGACCCTGTCTCACTGCTTTCTCATATAGTTGCATATTGGGCAGAGAATCAGGTACATTGCCTATAAAGTTCTTTTAAGTTGGATGATTCTAATCAGGGACTACTTTTGAAATGTTGGTCTTACTCTCTCTCTGCTGAGTTTCCCTATTTGTAAAGAAGAAAATATAACGCTCTGCTGACCATGTCTCAGAAGGGTGTTGCCATGATTAACTGACACTTGAATAGCACTTTGCATTTTCTGTCCAATAATCCTTAACACACTCAAAGTTCTCTTTAAATATATTTATTCACTTCCAGACATCTAACAATTTGAAGTGCCTTATTCAAAGGGGTAACACGGAACCACTGTCATCTTAATAAGGAATACAAACACATTCTAGAAAGAGCTACGGCTGGTATGATTTCATAGAGCAACACAAAAAGACAATATTTATATCACTTTTTGCTCTTTTTCATTCTTCACTCACAACTGCAGTTAAACAAATGCTAGAAGAGATAACAAATACAAGAAGCAGCTCATGAACATACTCTAAGTAAGATGCTGGCTGCAAACTTTTACACAAAATACTCTAAGGTAAAATTAAAAATTGTGTTCGCATTTCTATCAGTGTCCATGTTTATCACATACTGAATTAGGCCTTGATTTTTCATTCATTTGCAATGGTGTGATTCCATTGACCTCAGCAATGTTAATCCTTACTGTAAGGGCACATCTACACAGCAGGAAGTCTGAGAAAGGCACTCTTCCTCTGGTTACCCTTACTCCTCGCACAGTGAAGGTTACAGGAGTTGGAGTAAGAAGTCCTCCAGCTCAATATTATTTAGACATTATGTCGAAATAACTGCTTGTAGTGTAGACACGAACTATGTTATTTTGTAATAATATCAGTTATTCTGAAATAACATTGCTGTGTAGACGTACCCTAAGTGAGTAAAGATCAGACTAATGTTTCTCCTTGTGGTTGCTAAGGTAGGAGAATGTATTTCCTCTTCAGATGACATCAAGAACAAAACATAAATTTTCCAGGATAGAAAACTTAGAAAACAACAAATAGTCCTGCAGCACCTTAGAGATTAGCAAAAGATGTAGCTGGTATCATGAGCTTTTGTGGGCACAAACCACTTCTTCAGATGTAGTTAAGGGGTCCAGGTTGCAAAATAAATAGTGGAGAAAGAGAAGGGATGGGGAGTGAAAAAGAAGGGGGAAAATGGGGAGGGGAAATTGTCAATTAGAGTATACATGCTAAATGAAGCTGATAGAGTGGGTTCTAAATTTCCTGTAGAGGGCACTGCATGCAAATTACAAACTCAGATTTCACAAACTACTTGTCAAATAAGATCATAAGAACGGTCATACTGAGTCAGATCAAAGGTCCATCTAGCTCAGTATCCTGTCCTCTGACAGTGGCCAATGCCAGGTGTCCCAGAGAGAATGAGCAGAAAATGGTATCATCGAGAGATTACTCTGTCGACCATATCCATCCCTGGCAAACAGAGGCTAGGGAAACCATCCCTTCCCATCCTGGCTAATAGCCATTGATGGACCTATCCTCTATGAATGTATCTAGTTCTTTTTTGAACCCCGTTAAAGTCCTGGTCTTCACAACATCCTCTCACAAGGAGTTCCACAGGTTGACTGTGTGCTACATGAAAAAAACTTATTTTGTTTGTTTTAAACCTGCTACCTATTAGTTTCATTTGTTAATCTCTAGTTCTTGTGTTATGGGCAAGTAGTAAATCATTCTCTATATCTACTTTTCCAAACCAGTCATGATTTTATAGATCTCTATCATATCCCCCCTTAGTCTCCTCTTTTCTAAGGTGAAAAGTCCCAGTCATTTTAAGATAATATGGTAGCTGTTCCAAACCCCTAAGCCATTTTAGTTGCTCTTTTCTGAACTTTTTCCAGTGCCAAGATAACTTTTTTGAGATGAGGTGATCATATCTTTGGGTGTGTCTAGACTGTATCCCTCTGTCGGCAGAGGGATGCAGATTATGCAGGTTGACATTGCAAATGAGGCAGGGATTTAAATATCCCTTGCCTAATCTGCATAAAAATGGTCACTGCGTTTTGCCAACTCAGCACTTTGTCAGCAAAAAGTGGCAGTCTAGAAGGGGATCTGTCGAGAAAGAAAGCCTTTTTCGACAGTTCCCTTATGCCTCCTGCAAATTATGCACGGGATATTTAAATCCTTGCCTCATTTGCAATGTCGACCTGCCTAATCTGCATCCCTCTGACGATAGAAGGATGCAGTCTAGACATACCCTTTGTGTGGTATTCAAAATGGGGGCATACCATGGATTCATATAGAGCCAATAAGATATTCTCTGTCTTATTCTCAATCCCCTTTTTAATTATTCCTAACATTCTGTTTTCATTTTTTACTACTGCTGTAATTGGAACTAGTATCTTACGTTAAAAAATGTGTCCATGTCACCAACAGAAATAGGTCCACTAAAAATATTACTTTGCCCACCTTGAGTACTTCTACATTACAAAGGAAGATTGAAGCTGGTCAATTCCAGTAACCTTGCTTTCAAGAGGAGTAAGGGAAGTCGAAGGAAGTGTGTGCTTCCTGAAGTTTAGCCAATGCCAAAAGCCGAATTAAGATACTTCAACTTCGGCTACCCAGTTAACGTAGCTGAAGTTGCATATCTTAATTTGACTTTGTCCTGTAGTGTAGACATACCCCTTGTGTGTCTAATATCGTGGGACTGAAATACTTATAGCAACATTGCATACATTTAAATATAAATCATGTGTGTGCTGAACATCCCTTTTTCTTGAAGTAAAGGAGGGATAAGAGCACTCAGAAACTTGCAAGAGGTGCTCAGCATTTCCTTATGACAAGGCCATGGGTGAGGTGAGTCATTCTGCAAGCCCAAGTCATACTTATAAATGTCTGTATACTTTGCTTTTGGTTAAGTGTATTGCCTCCCAGTTACTCTGTGGATAAGCAGACTGTTTCACTGATAAATTAACATTAAAAACATCCTAGTTTGTCACGTTAAATACAGTTTTAAAATATTCAAGGTATTTGTAAAATGAGTTAAATTAGGACCAATTTAAAATGCCAGTAGATGTCTATAACTTTTTCAGGATTTCTAAGGGTATGTCTACACTACCCTCCCAGTTCGAACTAGGAGGGTAATGTAGGCATACCGCACTTGCAAATGAAGTGCTTCATTTGCATAAGCGGGGAGCCGCCATTTTTAAAACCCCGCTGGTTCGAACCCCATGCAGCGCGGCTACACGGGGCACGAACTAGGTAGTTTGAACTAGGCTTCCTAGTTCGAACTACCGTTACTCCTCGTGAAATTCAAATCCCGGGCTTCATTTGCAAGTGCGGTATGCCTACATTACCCCGCTAGTTCGAACTAGCGGGGTAGTGTAGACATACCCTAAGTCCTAATGTTATTCCTTATTCCCCACCTGAGATGGTATGCTCTATAATGTTATAATGAACAATGAGAAGCATGGCCCTCTGTTCAGCTAGGTCTTTTTTTTTTTTTTTTTTTTTTTTTTTTTTGGTGGGAGGTCTAAATCTAAAGCCCTTGCTTTGGTTTATCCAAACCGAAGAAATAGATATCTACAAAGGGCCTTAAATGGTGAAAAATAAACTCTCCTGCTTACATACATCCTTCAGAAATTTCTGTCAGATTTTATTAAATTTTCTTTGGAAAAATATTGAGGATGGGCATGAAAAATGACAGCGCCAAAGCTAATTTCCTGAGTAAATTAAAGAACATTTTTAAGGTGGAAAAAAAGCTATCATCTTAATATAATGTGCCTATCTCCACACTCTAATTTAATAAACAAACTTCTGTTTATTCCCATGGCCCTAGAGACCTCCCACACATGAAGTATCATAACTATTCCCCTTAAGAACAGATATTACACTTGATCAACTATTCCCCTATTACTTTGACAAATTTTGTACTGTCACTTGTAGAAAGTATGTGTTTCCAAACTGTCTTATCAGAAAACTGAATAGCTTTGTACTTAGCTAACTGAAAATTCTATGGGTACATCTAAACTGCAGGCTTCTTTCAAAACAAACTTTTTCGGAAGAGATATTCTGAAAAAAAAAACTTCTTTCAAAAGAGAGCATGCACACAGCACAAGCACATTGAAAAAATTATCTGCTTTTTTGAAAGAGAGCATCCACCATGATTGGATGCTCTCTCACGTAACAGGCCACCCGGAACCACTTCAGCCGGGGCATTAAGTCAACAGATGCTTCTGGGTGTTGTTGCATAAGGCTATCTGAGACGCATGCTTAAAGGGACCCCCCTGGACAGCCGTTACTCAGGTTCTGCTGCATGCTTGCCTACCTCTACGAGGGATAACAAAGCTTTAGCCGTGCATGCTCTGGTTGCCTAACTTTGATGGATGCCACGGCATTTTTTTTTTTCAGCAGACCATCTTGATGATCCTGCCTCAGCTCAACTCAGAAGTCATCTGTGAGTCCCTCTGCCTGGGTGCAGGAGCAATACTCTTGCATCCACACCCCACGGTTGAGAGATGATTCTGGAGGCTGGACACCACTGGTGATGGAGCTATGGGATGACCAGCAGTGGCTCAACAACTTCTGCATGCAGAATGCCACCTTCTTTGAACAGCGTGCCTGGCTTGCCCCTGCCCTTGGGAGATGTGACACCCGCTTGCAGCCCGCCATGCCCCTGGAGAAGCAGGTCACTACTGCTGTCTGGAAGCTCACCACGCCCGACAGTTACCAGTCAATGGGCCACCAGTTCAGTGTGGGGAAGTCCACTGTCAGGGTCCTCCTCATGGAGGTAAGGCACTCTCGGGCTGCAATCCCTGCAGGGTGAGGGGGAATCCTGGAAAAGGGGGACCCTAGGGAAAGGGACTGGAGTGTGGGGGGGATTTCTGGGGTGGAGTGGAGGTGGCCACTTCTTTTTATTTGCTGAAATACCAAATAGACTTCTTAATTGCAACCAAGCCATAATAAGCTCCTTGGCCTCCAATGAGTCTTAGTGCAAAAGAAGCCTCCTAAGTTCCATGGAGAGATGAAGGCTGGTTCCAAGTGAGCTTCTCAAAGGCATGATGGAGTCATGGGGAGTCCCAGTGAACATAAGAGTCCATGGAAGTTCCCCATATTTCCTCCTCACAGACCTGCTGCTTTCTCCATTCTTGTTCCTTTTTGTGGGGTTACTTCCTCCATATTTAGGAGACACGAGGAATGGGGAGAACAAGACAACAAAGCCTTCACATCCTTCCTGCTCTATACAGGAAATCCAGGTAAGAAATAAAGTCTCTCTCATCTGGTTCTCTTTGCTTCTCATTGAAGCAAGATTTGCCCTTCAAACCCAGATCTAATCTACCCATTTTGTAGCTAATGCAGCTTCTCCTGTGGAAATTAAAACCGGGACCAAAGTTAGGCTTATAATGTGAATCAATCCTAACTGTGGAGTGGCTATTGTCAGTTTGTAATGGGTGATCAGCACTTCTCAGGATTTTGCTCTATGATATATGAGGAAAGGGAAGATGGCAATCAATATGGAGAGTGAGGGGGAGGAAAAGGAAGAATAAGGCTTATGGCAGGATCATGTGGTAATTTTGGGTGATAAGGTGATGAAAACTGGGTTTATAGGCCTTATGATTAAAATGTGTGTTGAGGGGACCATTGGAGGAAATCACTTAGCCATGATATTGCTTTTGCGGCTTGTTTTACATGTGTACTTTGCAGTGTTTTAATCCAACAATTTAAAGATTAGTTAGTTCTCATTGCATGCCCAGGACCTGACATGAAGGCCATGGGGCCTACTGGCATACTATAAATAGCCACAATAGTTCATACACTAAATCTCATGTATTTGCTGTGCTCCTACTAGTTGGAAGTGTCTAGAAACATTTAAATATGTCATTTAATTTAGTTGCCTAGTCTGTACGTCTCTTTAGTCTGGAGAGGACTGAATGGCACAGCAGTGTATCTTGAGATTCTAGTAAGGATATCATGGCAGTGTCACAGTATAAGAAAGTAAATAGAACAGACATGTGAAGGCTTTTTAGCCTGTTAGACTGATGGCTGAATAATCCTTACTGGTCCTGATATGCAGAAACTAAAAGTTCTGAAGATGACGCACAATGCATTGTTCTTGGATTCCTGCAGTTGAGATTGGTTTCCATTCAGAATGGAATGAGTTAGCATCCATAATATCCTAGGGAAGAAAGGAATAGATAACTAGATAATCTTTTTTTGCATAGTATTTGAGGTGCTTAGCTATATGTTTTGGCATAGTTTTGTGATTTGTTTGTGCTACTTTTTTATATTTTACAGAATAAGTGGTTGAGGTATGTCTGGGTATCAACAGAATGGTTGTTCCATAGTTACAAGATCAAAATGCATGCCAGACATGCTGTGGTTAATTTAAAGCTTTAACTGAGATGTACCAGTGTTTTCAGATGCTAGTAGGATAAATAAAATTCCTACATAAAACACTTTGCACGAGCATAGCAGTGTTTGTTATTGCCTAATAGCATTCAGGAACATGAGATTTTTTTTTTAAATTTGCCTCCTGATATTAGAAATTACAGTACATTGAAAAAATTTCAATAAAACACTTGAATCAGTAAATGCAGTTTAGTCAAAACCTAAATGCTACATGGACACGTGTCACTCTCAGTGAAATTTTCAATGGAAGTAAGTAGCTTCTTGTTTCATTTTGATAATATCAAAAATTCTATTTGGGGTTTGTTTCAATTAATTTCATGTTGACTCATATTTTAAATATATTTCCAGTTAATATTTTATTATGAAATTTTGACATTGTTGAAATTAAATATTTTATCTTATATGTGTGAAACATTTCAACGTCAAAACAATTTTCACAAATTTTATTTTAAAAACGTCAATATTTTGACTTTTTGTTCTGATTCTGAATGAAAGCAAATTTTGAAATGTCAGAATTTCCTGTTAATGGAAATCCTGATGTTCAAACAACTCTTTTAAATTTTATTCTCATTGAAATGTTGAATTCTTTGAAGCAGAAGACATCCCCAATTCAAAGGCTAATAGTTTTGGAAAGTAGACTTCTGTCAAGAACAGCTGGTGCTATGCATTTCCTCTCAGACCAATGAACTGTTTTATTTTTCTCCTCTTCTTGTGATTTTGCTACAGAAACAAAGTTGTCTGTCTGAATGGAGATAAATAGGGTCAGTTCAATAATTCCTTGTCCACTTCACTTCCAGTTTGAAGCAAAATTCTATGTTGGCCCCAAATCTAACCTAACCCACCAGTTTTGGGGCTGATATGACATTTTAAATTATTTTAAAGGTCTAAAATTAGGTGTGTAACAGAGCATCTGTTTTATCATAATTATGGTGGGCTTACCATAAATAATAACAAACGTATGTATATTTAAGAAAGGCAGAGCCGAATTCTGAGTGAGCAAGGGTGTAAATAAGAAGTATCCCTTTAGAAGTCATAAAACTGGTAGTATAAATTAGATTAGACTCAGATGCCAAATATTTAGTCAAGTTAAATATTAGAGTCCATTGAGCAGGCCCCTTGCCTGCTGTGGCCCCATGTGCTGCTCAAAGCAACCAGTTGCTGGGGCCAGCATGTGTTTTCTTCCATGCTGTGCATACCTTGTGTGTGTGTGTGTGGGGGGGGGGGGTAATCCTCCTTCTCCCAACACAATTCTTGCAGCTCTTATTGGCTGGAAACTGGCCAATAAGAGCTCCCTGGGCTATGCTTATGGGTACGTTCAACATGTGGAGACCCATTGCCCTCCTCCCCTGATGGCATGCACTGCACTCAAACGCACTTATTGGCCCCAACAGCCAGCCGCTTTGAGCAGTGCGTGAGAGTGCACCAGGCAGGGAGCCTGCTCAATGGGCTCTAATATTTAACTTGACTAAATATTTGGCATCTGAGTCTCCCCAAATAAGCATCTCCTGGCCAGAACCTGCACCTGGCACCCCACTCCTTCTGTACCCCTAACTCCTGCCTCTGGTCATAACCAATATTCCCTCTAATTTTTTTCCATGCGTGTGCAGAATAAATTGTTTTATCTGCACTGAAGCAAATGTGAATGTGCACCATGAGTAGAAAGAAAACCTAGATGTGGGCTCTCAGCTAATCATCTGGGCAGCATTTGAACCTCTTCTTAGTGGCTGCACAAGTGTACCACTTACAGGGAACACTGGTCACAACCCAAACCTTCTGCACCCTATCCTGAACACTTCCTCCAGGTCAGAATGCTCTCTTGCACCCAGACCTCCACTCTCTCCTGCACCACAATCCTGTACTCAGAACTCCCTCCTTCCATCCCAGAAGCCTCTCCATTAATATAATAGAAAAGTGCTTTCCTTAACCATTTAGCAAATTCTTAAAGTGCCCCCCATTAAAATTATTGCCCATACCTATCCAAGAAGCAGTTGATCTAGTTTCTGTTATCAACTCAGTAAATAAATAATCATTTCAGCTATGCTTCTTATTTTATGAGAGTGCCTTAGGGTATTTTCAAGATTTTGTAAATTACTGGAATAAAATAATAATTTATTATCTAAATAGGAGATTGTTCCACTGATACTGTGGATGAGGAAAATGCTCTTTTTTTTTTAATGTAGAGGCTTTTTAATTAAAACTTTCAAACATGTTTACAAAACAGTTTTAGAAGAGGCCAAGTAAACAGCTTTGAGAAGAATAATGGACTTGACCTGAGGACTTAAAAAGGAAACAATATCCTGAATGATTACAGGGAAAAAATAATCAGAGTGCCTACACTAAGAACAAGAATGATTTACTACTCTCAAAATAGCCCAACAAATTGGGGAAAGGGAATCCCAATCCCTACAAATAACCTTTTATCTTCTTGTGTTATTCCAGCCGCCTCTAGAAAAGCTTGGGAAAGTACTGTTGCATTCCATGAGGGTCACTAGGTCTGTCAGATCAAGGCAGAGAAATAGCTGGAGTCAAGGCCTTTGTGTTTAAACCAGAGAGATTAGCTTCAATGCCTAAAGTGATCTAATTAGTGTACTATCGTATAAGGAATGAGGCAGTTTCTAAAAGGCCTGAACCATACAGGATGTAGAGAAATGAAATTAACTTACATCAGTGACACAATAAAAGCCTTAACCAGTAACTGCTGGCGTGAAATAGTGATAGAAATGTAGCCGTGTTAGTCTGGTGTAGCTGAAACAAAATACATGACTACGTAGCACTTTAAAGACTAACAAGATGGTTTATTAGATGATGAGCTTTCGTGGGCCAGACCCACTTCCTCAGATCAAATAGTGGAAGAAAATTGTCACAACCATATATACCAAAGGATACAATTAAAAAAATGAACACATATGAAAAGGACAAATCACATTGCAGAACAGAAGGGAGATCCGGGGGGGGGGGGGGGGGGGGAAGGTAAATGTCTGTGAAAGGTGAATTGGAATTGTTAAATGGTTATGTATGCAATGAACTTTGTAGTGTTATAGGCACTATGAAAGGTAGGTGTTTGCTCTTCCTCCCTCCCCCCGCCCCACTTGGACAAATTTAAAAGATATTTGATGTTATTTTAATCTATTTGGCTGGAGGATCTCCCCCTCTGTGTATTCTTCCCATTGTACATGTCAGGTAGCTGGTTCAAGGGCTGGGGACCTTTGCAATACAGCAGAAACAGTCACCTCAACATTAGTTACAATACTTTACATTTAAATAAATTCCTATGAATAAAGTCCTTGTGACGGGGTGTACCAACCCTGCATTGGCCAGGGGTGTGGAGGACAAGCTTATTGGGGGGAGCAGGTCCCTCCCCCACAGCCATGCCAGGCATGCTTGCACTGCAGCCCTAGTATAAAGGCCAGAGAAGCTGGTCAGTTGGGGCTGGCAACAGGGGGGAAGGAGCTCTTGCCCTAACCCAGGAGCAGCAGCCCACAGAGCAGCAGGCTGAGGGGCAGCCTGGGCCAGTGGGAGCCGCAACCAGAGGAAGCTGCAGCCAGCGATAGCTGCAGCCAGAGGAGCATCCCAAGCCAGAGGGAGCAGCAGCCTGAGAAGCAGCAACCCAACACCAAACCACACCCTACTCAGGTGGACAGGGGTAGGAAGTAACCCAAGGACAGGGGGTCAGAAGGCACCCGGTGAGTTTTGGAGGAATTCCCCGCTGAGCTGGTGGTTGGGAATGCACCCATCACCAACAGGGTTGGGGCCTGGTGGAGAGGGTGGACATGGGCCCTTCACCTCCACCCCTGTGAACCCCAAGTAGAAGGATCACTATCTATTGTATGGACTAGGCCTTTGGGCCTGACCTTGATGGACTAGACCACTGGGCCAGACTGCCCAGAGGCTGGGACCGGGTGGCAGACTAAGCCGCCGGGGACTACTGATGAGGGGCCGGTTCATGGGGTGTGACCCCCTCGAAGGAGGTCTGGGGCAGGAGGCCCTATCACAGTCCTGTTTCAAAAGTTCCTGTTTAAAGTAACATTTAGAAGGGACTTTCAGAATGAGAACATTTGACAATATAAAGTAGTAAAATGCAAAAAATTAGACATTGGCACTGGACTGACCAGCATATGTAGTGAGTGAAACTGCTATTAAGATCAAGATGACAGTATCACACTTGACACAGTTTGGGTAGTCAGTACACAGTCTTCCTCTCATCTGGTGTGGCTTTAAAAGGCTGGGCTTTAGAAACAAGGAAAATTAGTATGCACCTTTCCTGAGAGAATTCTGAGGAAATTCACTTCACATGCATTGTCCCACAAGTTCATTCTTGCTTGACCTAATGTTCGGTGTTGTCCTTTGATCATCCCAGCCCATGAAAACACATAACTTTCACATTTAATACAATATCACAAAAGATACTTAAACTTAATTCAATAATATCTCTCACTCAAAGATATTGCAGGCAGACAGTGTCTCTTTAAGCATCTGGAATTTCAGAAGCTGGATTGTGGCCACTTAAATTGTCTCAAGGAACAAAATCCTTCTTTTCACTTACATTATAAATTCAGAGACTGTTTGCTACCATAAATAGTTACTCTAGATCTAGTGCAACCTTGTCTGCTAGTCTTTAATGTAAATTAAAGAAAAGAAATTTAGAGCTGAAAATGTGAGCTGATTTTGGCCATATCTCTGCATATTTCTTTTCAAAACAGAAAACTGTTATAGCGAGACTGGCACAGCAGGTGAATTCTAGGCAAGTGTGTATCTGGAAAGTTTGGCAAACAGTAAATGAAGACTGTACATAGAAGCTGGGCAACTGATACTGGTAATATATGCTGATTTGCTTTTCATTTTCATACCAGCTTCCACCATTATGGATTCCAAATCATTTAACAAAAATTAAGTTTCACAACCCACTTGGGAGGTAGGTAATGTAATCATTACTGTCCCCCTTTACAGATGGAGGAAACAGAAGCATAGATGTCAAAGGCCAATTTTTTAAACGTTTGGTGCATCAATTTTGGGAACTTCCTTTCCCCCCATATATAAGCTATAATTTTCAGATTGGCAGAGCATCTGCAGCTCTGGTTGATTTAAAGTTGAGTTGTTAGGTGGTTAGCCCATGTGAAAACTAGATCACACATGTCCAATGCTGGGAACACAGACACTTAGGCAACCAAATTAGTTGCTGTGCTGGAAAAATTGGCCGTAGATTATTTACTGAAGGTTACACTAAGCAGGAAGTGAGAGAAACAAGAATAGAAGCAGGGCTCCTGGCATTCATTCTGAAAATTTCACCTTAAAACCACATTTCCTCTTCTAAGCAACAGGGGCTTTCTCATTCAAATCGAAAATTTGTGTCAGAGAAATGTAATATCCATAGCTAGAAAGACTAAGGCCTGTAAACAGCCTGAGCTATCTGGCAGGAAGTCAGTGAAGCACTGGAATGCAGCAGCTGGCAGTATTACTATGTCTATGAACTGCGTGAAGCTTCAAGATGAAGTGTGTAACGAGTGTACACTAAAAAAACAATGAGAAGTCCTGTGGCACCTTATAGACTAACAGATTTATTGGAGCATAAGCTTTCGTGGGCAAAGACCCACTTCGACAGATGCATCTGACAAAGTGGGTCTTTGCCACGAAAGCTTGTGCTCCAATAAATCTGTTAGTCTATAAGGTGCCACAGGACTTCTCGTTGTTTTTGCAGATGCCGACTAACACGGCTACCCCTCTCATAAGTGTACATTACACTCTTCTCTTTTCCTCAGAGCATTCACACACAGATCCATGGCCCAGTCCTCCTTTTCTGCATAAAATCATATGGGATTTGGCAGTCTGTTGATAGCACTAGCCCATCTTCCCCTGACTGTATGCTGGGAATACAGCTGTCCAAATTATGGCTGTCTCTTGTGCAAATTCTGTGGGAGAAAGGGTGACTAGAAAGTACCCCTTTAGGACAGCCTTAATCTATGCCTTCAATTTCTTTATTTCAGCTGGGGGATGTTCCACGAGCTGTTTACTAATGTGCTTAAGTAACTATATTAAAGTAACTGCATGTAGTGAGCTATGGCATGACATCAGAGTGAGGTGTGGGCTGCTTGCAGAATTCTGCATGTTGATAATAACAAGGCAGGTAACAAGCTACCGCATGCTTACAACTCATCTACATGTTTATTTCATCCATCTGTTAAGTGTTGTAACAAACGTGAATTATAAACTCTGCAGCATATACTGGCTCTTGATAGCAATTGGCACGATACAGCCAGGATTTCTGATTCTGTTTCTGAGCCTTGTTTTAATATGAATAATAATATTCAGATTGCTTAATTTCTTAAAACCATTTTATAATTGGTAATAAATTTGTTATGTCTATAAACAAATAAATTTATGGGTGACACCTTACTTTTCCAAGCAAGTAAACCTAGTTTTGAGGCTGTTGATAGCACCCTCTGGTTAATTTAGCTTTGCCTAATCTCTGAAGCATATATCACCATTTACCAGCTCAGCATGACAAACAAACTTAAATACCTCATCATATAACATCAGCTTTGAGCCTGGATTTACTGGCTGCTGTATAGTGTATATATTTCAAACTACCGCTTTCAAATAGCTTTTTTCATATACTCTGTATTGAGCTACAGGGGTACATTAGTTTGTCTTTAGTCTAGACCTGTTAGCTACATTAAAAAATATTTTGTAGTAAACATAGACATTAATTATCCTTAAAAACAAGCCTATGGAGTAACTAAGAGACCCGAGAAGAGATGCTGCTCTGTTACAGAACTGAAGCAACAAAAAAAATTGACTGTTGTTTCCAGAAGGTTCCTGGAAGTCCTCCATCTGGAACATGATGCATTCTGCAATTACTACAATGCAGATCATATTAGATATCTGTCTGGCATATTTCACAGTCCTTATATGGCGCGACTCTACTGGAAATATTGTTATCAAAAGAGCCTCACAAGTAACACAGCTTAGCAGCAGGCAGCTAATATGTATGTTTGCAGTGAAGAAATTCTGCAACAGGGATTTTATAAAGTCTGCAGATTCGAGTTTAACATCAAATAGCTCCATGATCATCTCGGAAGCAATGCTAACAAAAACCAGAATATCGGCTTTCGCTATATATGAAATAAAAACAGCAGTGGACTTGCACGATATGCTTGGAGACTTCAGAATGAGTATTGTATACAGACTTCCCAAAAGTCCCAAAAGAGTGATGAGAGTATTTGAAGACGGCAGGACTAGGTACTGAATATATTTGAGTACAAGGTATCTTCTGAGATCTCTCATGTGGTCTCTCTTCAGAAAACCACTGTCTCGGGAAGAAGTCCTGTAATAGGATAGATTTCAGAAAGTTTAAATATCTCTCCATTTGTTATAGACACTTACTAACTTGCTTACGATAGTATAATAATTGCTTTACTATCCAGCTTCATAACTAATAATTGTAAGAAGATATTGAACATTGCAACTGTTATGAAAGCAACTGAGGACAAATCCAAGGGACTGAACTTTTATTGTAATCAATACCAGTATCAATCTGGAGTCACTCTTGACTGAATTGGAGTGACTGTGGATTGATACTGGTATACATGAGATCAGAATCTGCCCTGATATCCATATTTTGTTTCAGTTAATTGCGTAAGTGTTCATTTTTGTACTTGTCCTGAAAATAATCGTTCAGGAGTATATTAGTGAATCCATGTAATTGTTATTCCTTTCACAGAACAAATAAATTAATAAAACAGGGGAAAAACTTTCCAGGAATTATCAGAAATATATGCCAGTGAATTATTGAAATCAACATTATGAATGTTGTCAATAGCCACGACAGCTTTAACTATATGGTTAATTGATGTTTATCAAGATTCCCAGAAGTACATTTCCACATTCTAACAAATGGGGGGAAAAAACCCTTTTTCGAAAAAAACCACACTCTTCCTTTAAAAAGGAGGTTTACGCAGGTTTTTTTCGAAAAAGGGTTTTTTTCCCAAAAAAACTCGCATCCAGATGACTTTCACTTTTGAAAGATCCTCTTTCAGAAGTGAGATCCAAAGAAGATATGCAAATTCCCACCGAATTTGCATATTCTCTTTCGGAAAAAAAACATAGTTTAGACATGCCCTTAGTCTTATAGGTGAAGAAATGGTGCTACAGCAGTGCCCAGCTAACAAGGCACTCATTTTTCACAGAACATGCTACACTGTTTAATCCCAGAGCCCATGGTATTATTCAGTGACCCTCATAAAAGGCGCTGTCTCTGTCCTACAGTTAGGTTCATTCATCATAGTCTCTTCCACCCTTTGTGCAGCTGTCACAATATTCCATCTTCATGTTTAGATTGAGTAATGATGACATGGTTTTCTCAAGGCTGCTTTAAACACTAAATGAATCCTGGCCACATAGACATCTGTCCTCAGCAATTTCACTTTCTAAAATGTTTGTCAAATAGGTTGATATTATTTTTATAGTTATCATGGCAACAATCTACATTAGTTGTTTTCAACTTTTTTTCATTTGCAAACCCTAACAAATATTGAATGGAGGTGCAGACCCCTTTGGAAATCTTAGACATATTCTGTGTACTTTCAGGGGTTCACAGGCCACAGATTGAAAACCACTGATCTGGCTGACACACATTTTTAAGGGTTTTTTTATAACAAATATATGATTTTTGCTTAATGATATTATCTTTTCAAAAGATGACAAGCAATAAATTACTGACCAACTGTTTTGTCTAGTTGACAAGTAATGGTATTTTGTGCAGTGTATTTAACAAAGCTAAAATTATGTACTTTTCTCCACCAAGGATGGTTGCATATCTTTGGTTTGTTTGTTAAATTGGCCATCTGCTGGCTCCATCTGAATGGAATTATATCTGTCTGGATTGATCTGGAAGGAGAGGAAAGGCTTTTAGGGTTATAGGAAGTTACAAGTGGGAGGGAGGAAAGAATTCTGTGGTTGTTGTAACTTATAAGAAACTAAATAGTTGAAGATTATGGGAAGACTTCACATCCAGAGTAAACATCTAGAGCAGGAGGTGTGACAGGCTGGAGCAACCCCGCACTCAGATGGGGCCCCGTGAACTGGGGTGAGCAAAGCGAGACGAGGAGGATCGCCTCAGGACGGCGGCCAGAGAAGCAGCTCAGGACCCAGGCAAACTGCCGACCGGGGCTGAAGGGGGGACCAATAGTGCAGGAGGGAGAAACTGGCGCCGGTTGATGACGTCACCCACAGGTGCGGCAGGGACGTCACCGCCCACTCGTAGTAGTATTGCAGGGGTGGGATATTCAAAAAGGATGCCTGCCGCTCTGGAAGGGGGGAAAAACTGGGCAGAGCACCAGAGGAGCTGGAAGATAGGCAGAGAAGGAGGGTAGGAAATGGCCCAGGGTAGGGTCAATGGAGCCCGCGAGCTGGCGCGTTTAGGGGCAACTCCCCCGTCAGTCAGGCAAGGGATACGGATATCCCTGCCTTAAGGCTCTGGGCTAGGACCCGGGAGTGAGGGAGGGCCCAGGTCCCCCTCCTCCACTTCCCTTCCCCCAGCTGATCTCCAGTTGCTGGCGAGTCACAATGACAGGGGTGGAAGCTAAAAGGAACTCAGGTCTTGGATGGTGTCCTCTGACCGTGAGTTGTACCAATGCTCTTTAACTGTAATATGTAACACGTGGTGAAAAATGTGAGCAGCAATCCGGCCCTGCATGGAGGGCTAGTAGAGATCGGTGGACCCCAAAAAGAGGGAAAAAAGGGGTGATTTTTCTGTTTCTGGGTTTGTGTTTCTTTGCTAAGAGTGCTTCTGTCCTAGAGGAAGTAGTGATGGAGGTATCGAAGAACCAGTTCTAGCCATAAATCGGGCATGCAGGTGTCTGAACTATTATTTTAGAACAGTACATACAGATTTTGCCACCAGAAGGACAGAGATGGGTGAGACAACACCTCCCCATCACATTGAATGAAGCCGTCACACTCATGGAACACTACGCCTCAGCAGAAGAGGCCAAAGGGAAGGGTAAGACCCCGATGGCTGCCCGAGGCCACAGGCCCGTGGCTCCCCCGAAGGGACGGGGACCACATAGTAAGGTGGAACCCAGACCGAGGGCGGCCCTCAGCCAAGGGAAGGGCAGAAGTTTGGCGCCAGTCTGGCAAACACCTATCCCAGAGGGTGGGGCGAAACATCCAGGCCCCACCGGGAAGAGAAAGGGGAATCAAAAGGCAGAAACAGCCCCAAAAGGGGCCTGTTACCAGTGTGGACAGGAAGGCCATTTCCGGCGCGAGTGCCCCCTCATGGACTGCACTTTTGGACAAATAGTAACCACTGAGGCGCTGGTGGGAGGAGCAACCAAAGGCCGCGTAGAGACGATGATTAAAGTAAATAGGAAACCAGTCGAAGCTATAATAGACTCAGGGTGCAGCCAAACTATGGTGAGGGCCGATGTGGTGGGGGCTAGCCAGCCCAGGGTCCGGGACGTTTGGATACAGTACATCCACGGGGATACGCGCCCATACCCCTTGGTCCAGGTCCAGATTCAGGATGGGCAGAGGACAGAGTCATTCCCAGTGGCCGTAACCCCACACCTGACCTACCCCATCTTGTTGGGCTGAGACTGGCCTGGGTTTGAACCATTATTGTGCCAATGGGGGGAAGCAATGAGTCCCCAGACCCAGGATGCCAAAGAAAGCGTACCTGTGGTGGCGCAAGGAGAAGGGCACCCTGTCCTAACACCCGCGTTGCAACAGGAGGGGGTTCGACAACCACTGGCTGTCACTCTAGAGGTGGACAAAGGCGACTTCCTCGTGCACCAAAAGGAGGACCCGACCCTACAGAGAGCTTGGGAACAATTGCGAGAAACGGCGGAGGATCCTGGGGATGACGCCCACCGACACCAAGGACCACACTTTGAGGTACGAGGGGAGCACTTGTATCGGGTTGTGAACGAGGGAGATGGCTGGGGTAGACAGTACCAATTGTTTGTGCCCCAGCTGTATCAGTGGAGAGTTATGCAAGTGACCCATGACAATCCATGGGCTGGGCACCTGGGACAGGAAAAGACCCAGCAAAGGGTATTACAGCAGTTTTTTTGGCCTGGAGTATATAGGGAAATAAAAGACTTTTGTGCATCCTGCCACCAGTGCCCACAGGCCTTCATGGCCTGAGTATCTAGGGCTCCGCTAGTTCCTCTGCCGATAGTTGGTATCCCCTTTGAATGCATTGTGATGGACTTGGTAGGCCCGCTGGAGTGGTCAGGATGGGGTCATCAATATTTATTAGTAGTACTAGACTATGCTACCTGATACCCCGAGGCCGTACCATTATGCAAGACCACGGCTCCAGCAATAGCCAATGAATTCATAAAGGTCTTTGCTAGAGTGGGGCTGCCCCGAGAAATATTGACAATTCAGGGCTCAAACCTAACCTCCCGATTAATGGCAGAGCTATACAGATTGATAAAGATTAAAACACTGAGGACATCCATGTACCACCCACAAACGGACAGGCCGGTAGAGAAATTTAATAGGACCCTAAAGGCCATGATGCATACATTTATTCAGAATGACCCGTATGAATGGGATAAGTTATTGCCAGCCCTCTTGTTTTCTATTTGGGAGGTTCCACAGGTGTCTTCGGGTTACTCCCCCTTTGAACTCTTGTACGGACGGCAACCGCAGGGAGTGTTGGACTTGATTAAGGAGAGCTGGGAAGAACAAGCCTGCCTGGTTATGGGCTCGGTCCAATACATGCTCCAACTGAGGGAAAAACTGAAGACCCTGGGAGAATTGGCAAGGAAAGACTTACAGGACGACCAGGTACACCAATATAACCAGAATGCCAAACTGAGAGAATTTAAGCTGGGGGACCGGGTCTTACTTCTCTTACCGGCAGGAGAGTCCAAGCTATTGGCTCAATGGCAGGGGCTGTTCGAGGTGTTGCGGCGGGTCGGTGAAGTTGACTATCAGATCCAGAGGACAGGGAGAAGGTGGAACACCCAGATTTGTTAAAAAAGTGAAACCCCTGAGAGGTCCTCCTCATTGAACCTCAACCAACAGAAGTGGAGTTCTGGCCATGGAACAAGAAGGAAGTAACGGTAGAAGAAGTCCAGGTGGACAAGGAGCTGTTGGAGCTACTCAGGAGATTCTCGCACGTATTGACCAGTCGCCCCTGGAGAACTACAAAAGCGTGCCATTCCATAGTCACCGAACCAGGTAAGAAAGTGCGATGCCGTGCGGCCACTACCGAGGATACTGTGCAATACTGTGCAGGAGGAGTTGCAGCAAATGTTACAGTGGGGAGTAGTAGAGGAGTCCCACAGTGACTGGCAGAATCCCATTGTGCTGGTGCCAAAGGCGGACGGGGAAACCCGCTTTTGTATTGATTTTCAGAAGCTAAACGTCATCTCCCATTTTGACGCATATCCCATGCCCTGTATAGATGAATTATTGGAGCGACTGGGGCAGGCTCAATATTTGTCCACCATCGATCTTACTAAAGGTTATTGTCAAGTCCCTCTGTCCCTGGAATTAAAAGAAAAGACAGCCTTCGCCAAACCGTTCAGACTGTACCTTTTGGACTACATGGGGCTGTGGCCACCTTTCAGAGGCTGATGAACCAGATCTTGAGCAAACACCAACAATACACGGCCGCTTACATCAACAATATTATAATATTTAGCCAATCCTGGGAACAACATTTCACGCAGGTAGGAGCGGTTTTGGAAGCGCTAGCCCAAGCAGGGCTAACAGCCAACCTGAAAAAGTGTTGCTTCGGAAACCGCAAAGTGTCCTACCTCGGGTACACGGTGGGGAAAGGGCAAATAAAAACTCCTCGTGAATAAGATAGAGGCAGTCCGAGACTACCCCCTTCCAACAACAAAAAGACAGGTATGTCAATTTTTAGGACTGGCTGGGTATTATTGGCAGTTCATGGCAGGATTTGCATCATTAGCAGCTCCGCTCACAGACTTGATGACAAATGGTCAGCCCCAACAGGTATGATGGACAGAGCACAGTATCCAAGCCTTCTGGACATTAAAAGAGTGGTTCGTTAAGGCCCCGGTACTAATCCAGAATGACTTTTCTAAACCTTTTATTCTTCAGACAGACATGTCCGAGGTAGGGCTGGGGGCGGTACTGGCCCAAGAAATAGAGGGAGGGAAGCACCCTGTGTTATATATCAGCCATAAGCTGCTCCCTCGGGAGAAAAATTATGCAGCCATACAAAAGGAGGCCCTAGCAATTAAATGGGCCATAGATGCACTAAGGTATTATCTTTAGGAATGTCTACACTACCACCCTAGTTCGAACTAGGGTGGTAATGTAGGCATACCGCACTTGCAAATGAAGCCCAGGATTTGAATTTCCCGGGCTTCATTTGCATAAGCCGGGCGCCACCATTTTTAAATGTCCGCTAGTGCGGACTCCGTGCCGCGCGGCTACACGCGGCACGGACTAGGTAGTTCGGACTAGGCTTCCTAGTCCGAACTACCGTTACTCCTCGTGGAATGAGGAGTAATGGTAGTTTGGAATAGGAAGCCTAGTCCGAACTACCTAGTCCGTGCTGCATGTAGCCGCGCGGCACGGAGTCCGCACTAGCGGACATTTAAAAATGGCGGCGCCCGGCTTATGCAAATGAAGCCCGGGAAATTCAAATCCCAGGCTTCATTTGCAAGTGCGGTATGCCTACATTACCCTCCTAGTTCAAACTAGGAGGGTAGTGTAGACATACCCTTTTAGGGAACCACTTCAAATTACTGATGGACCATGCACCGCTAAAGTGGATCCAGACAATGAGAGACATGAACACGCGAATCATGTGCTGGTATTTATCTATGAAGCCATACTGTTTTGATGTAGTGCCCTGGCCGGGGGCAGTGCACCAAAACGCTGACTTTCTGTCAAGGATCCCAGAACGAGAGAAGGAGTTGAGGGGCAGCATAAGGAGGGAGGAGTGTGACGGGGTGAAGCAACCACACACCAGACCAGGGCTCCATGAACTACAGTGTGACTGGGTAGAGCAACCCCACACTCGAACGGGGCCCCGTGAACCGCGGGAAGCAGAGCGAGACGAGGAGGATCGCCTCGGGACAGTGGCCAGAGAAGCGGCTCGGGACCCAGGCGAACGGCCAACTGGGTCCAAAGAGGGGACTAACGGCACAAGTGTGGTAAGCACGGGGCCGGCAGGAGAAATGGCTGCTGGTTGATGATGTCACCTGCCGGTGTGGTGGGGACGTCACCACACACTTGCGGTAGTATCGTGGGGGTGGGATATTCAAAAAGGAAGCCTGCCGCTCTGGAAGGGAGGAAAAACTGGATGGAGCACCAGAGGAGCCAGGAAGTAGGCAGAGAAGGTGGGTAGGAAGTGGCCCAGGGCAGGGTCATGGAGCGCGCGGGCTGGCGCATTTAGGGGAAACTCCCCCATCAGCCAGGCAAGGGATACAGATATCCCTGCCTTAGGGCCCAGGGGTGGGAGCTGGGTGTGAGGGAGGGCCCGGGTCCCCCTACCCCGCCATCTCTCCCCCAACTGATCTCCAGTTGCTGGAGAATCGCAACGATAGGGACGGAAGCTAAAAGGAACAGAGGTCTCGGAGGGTGTCCTCTGACCATGACTTGTACCTATGCTCTTTAACTGTAATATGTAACAGGAGGGACATGAGTTTGTAAGCAGCTTTCCCACAATATACTATGAAAACAGCCAGTTCCTGTGTACTCCAACTGGAGTGATCTTTTAGTTGATAAAAATAGCTCTATAAAGCTCGCAAGGGGATGTCAGCTAAAAGACAGTGAGCAGTATCTGTGGCTGGAGCCTCCAAGTGAAATATACTATACAGACAGAAATTGTTAATATTTGAAATTGAGAGAATCCATGCAATGAATGGATTATGTAATTTTACAATGCTTCTCGGGAGTGTGGTAACAAATACAAATGGAAAACGAATTGAATTGATGAAAATAAAAGATTGGCTGCATCCTGCTAGCCAGGGAAACCTCCAGCATGGGAAGGGCTCCAGAGCATAGAGAGCCGATGTAGCTGGATCCTATATTGCCACTTCTATAGCCCCGGATGCAGGTGCAGGTGAGGAGAATGGGGGAGGGGCAGTTGGAATGCACTGTACTCCAGCTACTCTCAAGTGCCTCTTGTTAAATAAAACAGCCAGTCCCAGGCCTGGACTGGTCTAACCTGCACTGAGGCTAGACTGGGAATAGGGAGCATAACTGGCTCCAGGGCAGCCCCCACCCTTCTTTAATAAGGGCAAAGACGAGAATCTGGCCCTGTTTATTTATTTACATTATTACAGTTTTCTTTGGCAGGGATAGCCCAGTGGTTTGAGCATTGGCCTGCTAAACCCAGCACTGTGAGTTCAATCCTTGAGGGAGCCATTTAGGGACCTGGGGCAAATCTGTCAGGGATGTTACTTGGTCCTGCCATGAGAGCAGGGGACTGGACTTGATGATCTCTTAAGGTCCCTTTCAGCTCTACGGGTATGTCTACACTACCACCCTAGTTCGAACTAGGGTGGTAATGTAGGCAACTGGTGTTGCAAGTCTAAGACAGTGTGTTTCTTAAAAGTGGGAAAATTTCACCTTCAGTAAAATTTGTAAATACTTAAAATATTATTTGTACATTAAGACACTGGCAAAGCTGAAAGCAATAGCTTTTACAGAGCTATTTTTCAGTTCCAAAACTTGCAAATGTGTGTGCCAAGAGATGGATTTATGACTTTGGAACTCCAAGCAGCAGCTGCCCATCTGCTATGTCTAGTTTCAACATCTAATACTATTTTTAAAGAAACATATTAAGAAAAACACCAACACAAATCTTTTCTGAACATGCTCAGAGCATCCTAGATTACTAACATGGAAGATCTGATTTACTTGTCATTATTTTGGTTGTTCATTCTTTTTTTACTTTTCATTCAGCTTGGATAATAAAGAGAGACAAACATATTGGCAGTTTCAAATCATTTATTGCCAATGACTGCAAGATAAGAGCATCTAGTGTTTTCCCTTCTGCTGTCTGGATGCTCCTTGCAAAATTCAGGACACTGCCTCCAATGTTAGTGGGCATGTCAGAACTGTACCCCATTCGGGCACTCAGAATGCAGAAGGTGAGGGCCTGCAAGAGAGCTTAAGAACTTTTGGGGAGGGGAGGCATAGATGCACACAGGGCAGTTCGAACCAAACCACAAAATACAGAAAAATACCCTGATTGCAACTAGATTCACTTTTCCTTTACTTCCAATCTTTTCTTTATTTAGTCCACTTCCATGCCCCGAATTCCTTGGAGGCATGATAGTCCTATCTGAGTTTAAATCATTCTGGGTGGCTGTGTCTACACTGGGCCACTTATTCCGGAAAATCAGCCGCTTTTCCGGAATAAGCTGCGAGCTGTCTACACTGGCCCTTGAATTTCCGGAAAAGCAACAACACTGTACTGTACAAAATCAGCCGCTATTCCGGAAAAACTATTCTGCTCCCGCTCGGGCATAAGTCCTTATTCCGGAACACTGTTCCGGAAAAGGGCCAGTGTAGACAGCCCAGTAGTCTTTTCCAGAAAAAAGCCCCAATCGCGGAAATGACGATCGGGGCTCTTTTCCGGAAAAGCGCGTCTACATTGGCCACGGACGCTTTTCCGGAAAAAGGGCTTTTCCGGAAAAGCATCCTGCCAATGTAGATGCTCCTTTTCCGGAAATACTTATAACGAAAACTATTCTGTTTTAAGCATTTCCGGAAATTCATGCCAGTGTAGACACAGCCGGTATGTCTACACTACCACACTAGTTCGAACTAAGGTGGTAATGTAGGCATCCAGAGTTGCAAATGAAGCCCGGGATTTGAATTTCCCGGGCTTCATTTGCATAAAGACGGGCACCGCCATTTTTAAATGTCTGCTAGTGCGGACTCTGTGCCGCGCGGCTACACGCGGCACGGACTAGGTAGTTCGGACTAGGCTTCCTAGTCCGAACTACCGTTACTCCTCGTGAAACTCCAGCATAAACAAGGAGTTTATGAGTATATGAGAGGTATATTTCCATATATTATTAGTTACAGAATATCTCCAAACTGGGAACTCTCTATAGGGCACAACCCTAATTGTATAATTCTGTTTTCAAGTCAGTCTTACCCTGATAAAACCTAATTAGAAGCCAAAAGGAGTTTTCTTGAATTAAGACCTACAGTATTTATAATTTCTACAGCACCTTTCATTCAGGCTAGAATAGAACACTTACAAATCTCCTATAACAATAGCAGTTTCATAACATGTATTATGATATCTCTATATTCTGATCAGATTACAATATCATTGAATGTATTTAATCTAAAATGAACATTTCATTACAAAATTCTTCTTAGAAATGCTGTTTGCAGTGTTGTTTTAGCTATATTGGTCCCAAGACATGAGAGAGATAAGTGGATGAAGTAATATATTTTTTTGTACCAATTTCTGTGGCTGAGGGAGAGGTTGGTCTTCTTGTCTCTCTCACCAACAGAAGTTGATCCAGCAAAAGATACTTTCTCAAAGTTGTATCAAAAAATAAACAGCAGTGGAGGCTAACAAAGCCCAAACACACAGCCCTGAGGAATCCTAACTTAACTTATTTAGGCAATTGTTTCATAGAGAAATCAAAACAAAAATACTTACATTTGCTGGCAAAAGCAGCCAACATTTGTTTTCTCCATCTGTGTTCTTGTGGGTCTAGGCTGTAGCAGGGCTAAACCGTGCTTTTTCCCGTGGATTGCTTCCTGGTTTATATATATAGCTTAATGCAATATGTGGCACGTCAGGCTACTTGACTGTGTTAGACAGGATCTGCTTTGCTAGGCAACATCCCAAAATCAAGTTTCACAAGACTTATTTGAACATTGCATTTATTAACTCTCTTCAGACGGAAAATTTGATGTGTTGGTTGGCAATAAATAATAATCCCAACCATTCCCACAAATCCATGAAAGGGGTGTGGCATTTTCAAAAAGCAGATGGTAAAAAGCTCTAATTTATCTGAATTTTGTATTAATTTAGTACACAGATTATCCACAACAGAAATATTAAAGCCTCTTTACCCAGTGTAATTCACAGAGCATATTTTATGCTTCCTAAAAATGTCTTCTGAAATAAGGAAAAAACTTAAATCCTTGGATCAGGGTTATCTGAATTGTTGTTTGTCTCTGGGTTGCCATGGTACATAGGGATTTATTCTGACTGTAATTATACCAACGTAAATAAGAGCTGTTTCATTGCTATCAATGGTATATCAAATGTTCAGAATCAGATCTTCAGTGTCCTTCTATTGAAAGATGTCCTCTTTACAGGTACTTAGAAGCTACATCTAGACTGCAGGCTTCTTTCGAAAGAAGCTTTTCTGGAAGAGGTCTTCCGAAATAATTTCTTCCAAAAGAGCGCATCCACACTGCTAAAGCACATTGAAAAAACGACCTGCTTTTTTGAAAGATAGCATCCACACTGAATGGACGCTATCTCACATTTAAACTGTGATTACTATGGACGGAGTATCCACCAGGGCACTTGTGCTTTTTCCTCTTTTCTCTTCTTCCGAAAGAACTCCCTCTTCCCCGTCCACACACACACCTTTTTCCAAAAGAGCTCTTTTGGAAAAAGGCTTCTTCCTCATAGAAAGAGGATTACCAATGCTGGAAAAACCCTCTGTTCTTTTGATTTTCATTTGAAAGAATGCAATTGCTGTGTGAACTTAATTGAAGTTTTTTTGGAAAAATGCCCATTTTTCCGAAAAAATTCTGTAGTGTAGACATACTCAGAGACACTAAATGGATGAGGTAATATCTTCAGGACCAATTTCTCTTGGCAAAAGAGACAAGTTTTCAAGCTACATAGAGCTCTTCTTCAGGTGTGGGAAATGTACTCAGAATGTTGCAGTTCATATTAATGAGCAAATTAACTTAAAAATATCAGTTCATTTGTGGCTTTCCATTTTTACTCAAGAAGTTTTTTGAAATCTATTTAAGTAAGGAATTAGGCTAAGTGAAAGCAGATCTAGTGAGACGGAAATTGCTAATGAACACCTGGTCGTCGGATCAATAAATTATTGCAAGTGGTCTATACAATTTGATGGTCTTCACTGAAGCAACAGATTCATGTTGGAAGAAAAGTAAAATCTGTTCCTATGTTTCGACATATTGGAGTTAGTTAATGTCTGAGGAGGATTTAAGCATCAATGAGCAAACCTTGAAGAAATCCTGTAGAGACAGCAAGGTGATGGCCTCTGTTTAGAGTGTAGGCATAAAAGAAAGAGGACCACGACACTGTAACATTCAGGTTTTATTCCTTTCTTCACATATACTATATGGTTGTGAGGTTTCCAGGACTAAAATGTAGGTCTGCAGCTCCTAAGACAGCCAGTGTTCCTATGGACCAAGCAGGAGGCATTGCAGAGCTACCTCCAGGGAGCACTGTGGAGATTAGGTGCTGCAGGAAGTACCACTCAAGAGAGCCAGAGTAACAGTTCCCTTTGGACCTCTGATTGGCCAGTCAGCCGATTTACTTTGCAGAGTGGTGTAGGACATTTTGTGGGCAACGACCCTGATTTTGGGCCTTTTGTGACTCTAGACTTCTCCTTGTCTCCTGATCTCTGACCTCTGATTCAGATCCTGACTCTTGCCTGCTCCTATTTCTGATCTCCAGTCTCCAATACCAACTTGACTCTGACCCTGATTTCTGCCTCCTGATTCCAGCTTGGTGCTGCCTCTTATCTCTGGTCTCTGACCACAGTCTGACTTTGACCCTAACCCTTGCATATTCAAATCTGTTCTAGTGAATCCTTTAACCCTTACTCATTGATTACCATCTCTGACCTGCAAAAGCGGCGAGGAGTCCTGTGGCACCTTATAGACGGAGGGTATGTCTACACTACAGAGTTAGTTCGAACTAACTTAGTTCGAATTAGTTAATTCGAACTAAGCTAATTCGAACTAACGCGTCTAGAACTAAAAACTAGTTCGAATTAGCGTTTTGCTAATTCGAACTAGCATGTCCACATTGAGTGGACCCTGAACTGGGGTTAAAGATGGCCGGAAGCAGTGCCGGCAGGGCATCAGAGGAGGACTTAGAGCGTGGAGATGCTGTCTCAGGCTAGCCGAGGGCTGCGCTTAAAGGGACCCGACCCCCACCCCGGACAGACAGTTCTCAGGTGTGCCCCGCTTGAAAACCAGTCCTGGCTTGGAGTGCCCTGAGTGCCCACACTGGGCACATCACAGCACTCGGCCATCAGACCGGCTGCACTTGCCGCAGGCTGCCATCTGGGGAGAGGGGGCAATTGGGGGGCTGCAGGAGAGCTTCCACCCCCAGAAGCCCGCAGAGCCAGCCCAGTCCTCCCCATCGGGGGCTCGTACCCCATTCCTCTCTCACCTCCTTCCACTTACCCCTCCCTAGCCCCCCTTCCTGATGTAAAAATAAAGAAAACGTTTCTTCCAACATTGACTCTGTCTTTATTGAACAAAACTGGGGGAGACTGGGAAAAGGAGGTGGGAGAGGGGAAGAGAAAGGCTGGGAGAGGGGAGGGCAACTAACATGATCAGGGGTTGGGAACAGGTCCCATATGAAGAGAGGCTACAGAGACTGGGACTGTTCAGCTTAGAAAAGAGGAGATGGAGCAGGGACAGGATAGAGGTCTCTAAAAGCAGGGGCTGGGTGGAGAGGGTGCATTCAGAAAAGTTCTTCATGAGTTCCCATAAAGAAGGACTAGAGGACACCAAAGAAAAGAAATGGGCAGCAGGCTTCAAACTAGTAAGAGAAAGTTGTTCTTCTTCACAAAGCAAATAGTTAACCTGTGGAACTCCTTGCTGCAGGAGGCTGTGAAGGCTACAACTAGAACAGAGTTTAAAGGGAAGTGAGATCAAGTCATGGAGGTTGGGTCCATGGAGTAGTCTTAGCCAGGGGGTAGGAGTGGTGTCCCTGCCCAAAGTTTGTGGAAGGCTGGAGAGGGATGGCACGAGACAAATGGCTTGGTCACTGTCTTCGGTCCATCCCCTCCAGGGTCCCTAGTGTTGGCCGCTGTCGGCAGACAGGCTACTGGGCTAGATGGACCTTTGGTCTGACCCAGTACGGCCATTGTAAGTTCATGGCTCAGGGTCAGGGGTCTCAGTGGACCCCCTTGGTTTTCATGCACACCTGCTCC
Source organism: Pelodiscus sinensis (assembly GCF_049634645.1). NCBI lineage: Eukaryota > Metazoa > Chordata > Testudines > Trionychidae > Pelodiscus > Pelodiscus sinensis. The sequence continues at coordinate 18,522,070 of NC_134723.1, forward strand.
TGGGTGGCCAGGCTGGCAGCTCTCCTGCCCTAGACGGCCACTTTCCTGTGCCTAGTGCGGAGATCGTGGACGAGGTCCACGATGTCTGCACTAGCCCAGGAAGGTGCCCGCCTCTTGCGGTCCCGGGCAAGCTCCCGGGAGCCACCAGCCTGATCCCAGGAAGAGGGGGTGGGCTGGGGGGCATCAGGTGGGTGGCTCTGTGCCGTGCCAGGTGCAGGGTCTGCTGGCTGGGTGCTGGCAGGCTTGCACCTGGCACGGGCACCGTAGCCAGCCCGTGCCCCTTTAAGGGGTCCGGGGCCGGGAGGGGGGCAATAGAGTTTCCCTGGTGTTTGCCAGAGTGGCCACCAGGGAAACCTGGGGAGGGCTAGCCTCCCACTAGTTCAAATTAAGGGGCTACACACCCCTTAATTCGAACTAGTACGTTCGAACTAGGCTTAATCCTTGTAAAATGAGGTTTTCCTAGTTCGAACTAAGCACTCCGCTAGTTCGATTTAAATTCGAACTAGTGGAGCGCTAGTGTAGCGCCTATGAATGTTAGTTCGAACTAACGTCCGTTAGTTCGAACTAACATTGTAGTGTAGACATACCCTAAGAGAAGTGTTGGAGCATAGGCTTTTGTGGGCAAAGACCCACTTCGTCAGATGCATGTAGTGGAAATTTCCAGAGGCAGCTATAAATATGCAGGCCAGAATCAGGCTAGAGATAAGGAAGTGAATCCAATCAGGGAGGATGAGGCCCACTTCTAGTAGCTGATCTGGAGGTGTGAATACCAAGAGAGGAGAAGCTGCTTTTGTAGTTAGCAAGCCATTCACAGTCTTTGTTTAATCCTTAGTTGATTGTGTCAAACATGAAGATGAACTGTAGCTCAGCAGTTTCTCTTTGAAGTCTGGTCTCGAAGGTTTTTTGCTGCAGGATGGCTACCTTTAGATCTACAATTGTGTGTTCAGGGAGATTGAAGTGTTCTACAGTTTTTTGTATATTGCCATTCGTAATATCTGATTTGTGTCCATTTATTCTTTTACGTAGGGACTGTTCAGTTTGGCCGACGTACATAGCAGAGGGGCATTGCTGGTACATGATGGCGTATATTACATTAGTAGATGTGCAGGAGAATGAACCAGTGACTGTGTAGCTGATCTGGTTAGGTCCTGTGATGGTGTTGCTGGTGTATATATGTGGGCAGAGTTGGCACCGAGATTTGTTGCATAGATTGGTTCCTGAGTTAGAGTTATTATGGTGCAGTGTATAGTTGCTGGTGAGAATATACTTCAGGTTGGCGGGTTGTCTGTGGGAGAGGACTGGCCTGCCTCCCAAGTCCTGTGAAAGTGAGGGATCATTGTCCAGGATGGGTTGTAGATCACTGATGATGCGCTGGAAAGATTTTAGCTAAGGACTGTAGGTGATGGCCAGTGGTGTTCTGTTGGTTTCTTTCTGGGCTTGTCCCATAGGAGGAGGCTTCTGGGTATACGTCTGGCTCTGTTAATGTCTCCTCACTTCCTCGTGTGGGTATCGTAGTTTCCAGAATGCTTGCTGAAGATCTTGTAGGTGTAGGTCTCTGTCTGAGGGGTTGGAGCGTATGCGGTTGTACCTCAGTGCTTGGCTGTAAACAATGGATCGTGTGGTGTGTCCGGGATGGAAGCTGGAGGCATGCAGGTAAGCATAGCAGTCGATAGGCTTTCGGTATAGGGTGGTGCTTATGTGACCATCACTTATTTGCACCGTGGTGTCCAGGAAATGGACCTTCCATGTAGACTGGTCCATGCTGAGGTTGATGGTGGGATGGAAGCTGTTGAAATCATGGTGAAATTCTTTCAGAGTCTCCTTCCCATGGGTCCAGATGATGAAGATGTCATCGATGTAGCATAGGTAGAGAAGGGGCGTAAGTGGACGACAGCTGAAGAAGCATTGTTCCAGGGAAGCCATAAAAATGTTGGTGTATTGTGGGGCCATGCGGACGCCCATAGCAGTGCCACTGGTCTGGAGGTATATATTGTCATCAAATTTGAAATAGTTGTGTGTGAAGATAAAGTCACAGAGCTCAGCCACCAGTTGTGCTGTGGCATCATCAGCATAGGCGTGCGCAGCACATTTCATTAGGGTATGCACCCAAAGAAGTTTTTTTAAATGTACTCTTTGACCCCCCAATAGCCACACCCCTGACCCCTGTTAACCACACTCCCTGACCCCTGTTAGCCACAGCCCCTGGCCCCATTAACCACACCTCTGGAGGTAACACTCTCAGGACAAGATGGACACAGGACTAGAAGCAAAAGGTGTCATGTGATCCCCCTCTAAGGACTTTTCCCACCATCCTCCTACCAATAGGGATTAGTTTGTCCTCCACCAAACCTCCCTCATGCAACTATCCTGCAGTTGCATTAACCCAATGTACATGACATTAACTTGGGGGCGGAGAGGCTGGGGGAAGTGTTCACTCTAAGAGTTTCCTCCCATGAGCAGAATGAATTTTGTGTTGTGCACCAGTACTGAGTTCATGTGATTTGTTCGGCTGTGCCACTGTGGTACCCAAGTTATTAATAAATATCTTATAAACCTCTCCCTTTTCCCTCTGCTGCCATGTCTCCTCCCCTTGCTCCATCAGCTCCCCTGGTGCCTGCTGCCCCCAACATAAGAACTTAAGAATGGCCATACTGGGTCAGATCAAAGGTCCATCTAGCCCAGTAGCCTGTCTGCCGACAGTGGCCAGTGCCAAATGCCCCAGAGGGGGTAGACCAAAGACAATGATCAAGCGATTTGACTTCTGCCATCCATCTCCAGCCTCGGACAAACAGAGGCCAGGGACACCATTTCTATCCCTTGGCTAATAGCCTTTTATGGACCTAACCTCCATGAAATTATCTAGCTTCTCTTTAAACTCTGTTATAGTCCTAGCTTTCACAGCCTCCTCTGGAAAGGAGTTCCACAGGTTGACTATGCGCTGTGTGAAGAAGAACTTTCGCTTATTAGTTTTAAGCCTGCTACCCATTAATTTCATTTGGCGTCCTCTAGTTCTTATATTATGGGAACTAATGAATAACTTTTCTTTATTTACCCTCTCCACACCACTCATGATTTTATAGACCTCTATCATATTCCCCCTCAGTTTCCTCTTTTCTAAACTAAAAAGTCTCTTTAGCCTCTCCTCATATGGGACCTGTTCCAAACCCCTAATCATTTTAGTTGCCCTTCTCTGAACCCTTTCCATGGCCAAAATATATTTTTTGAGGTGAGGAGACCACATCTGTACACAATACTCAAGATGTGGGCATACATCTTATACAGGGGCAGTAAGATAGTCTGTGTCTTATTTTCTATCCCTTTCTTAATGATTCTTAACATCCTATTAGTCTTTTTGACTGCCGCTGAGCACTGTATGGATGTTTTCAGAGAACTAGCCACAATAATTCCAAGATCTCTTTCCTGATTTGTCGTAGCCAAATTAGCCCCCATCATCATCCTCTTCTGTTCTGACTCCTGCCCTTCTCACTGCCCTCAGCCTTCCTGAGACCTGCACCCCTCTACCAGCCCTTCTCTCCCCGCAGTGCCCACTCCTCCAGTAGCCCCACTCTGATCATGTAAACTACCCCTCCTCATCCCCTCTCCTAACACCTCCTTCTACACACCTGCCCTGCCTGCCTCTCTCCTCTGGTGCTGGTCCCTCCCCTGCAGGTGTCTGCCCTTCTGCTTCACCCCCAGAATCCCCTGGCACCTGCACCTTCCCTTAGCCCTGCATCTTCCTGGTCCCTCCCCCTTCCCTCACTGCCCCTGCCCCCTTTGTCCTCTTTTTCCCTAATGTCCATCCCCTCACCACCCTCTGCCCCCATTCCCCTCATGCCCCTGTGCTCTCACACATGACTTGCTCCATCCCCATCTTCCTCATACCCACCCCTTCTCTCAAGCCTTCCCCCAGCACCTCCTCCTTCCCCCTCTATCCACCAATGCCCTTACCCTCTCCTCTCCCAGCATCACCCTGTCCCCTTCTCCCACTGACACTTTCCCTCCTGCCCTTTTCCTCATTGTCTGCTCTTGGTCCCCTGGCATTTGTCTCTCCTGCACCCCTGTCCGTTTCTTCTCCTGCCCTGCCCTCCTCCCCTCAGCACAAGCCCCTTCCTTCCTATTTTTCCCTTTCCCCTCCCCAACCTTTTGCCTTCCAGTTTGTGGGGCTGGAGTCTGTGGAGCTGCTCCAGCTGCTGGCCCAGGGTCAGGTGGAAGGTCTCCAAGAGACACATGAGACCATCAGCCGATTTGCTCCCCCCCCCTCAGTGCTTTTCCCGACCCTTCCCAACCCGCACTACTGCCCCCAACACCCTCCCAGCCACTCCTGCTTCCTGCCACCCATTTCTCCTCCTCCCAGTCTCCCCTGGCCAGCCCCACTGCCCTCAACACTCCCCCATCTCTTCCAGACAGCCACACTGCTCCTCCCCCCATCTCCCCAGGCTAGCTATACTGCCCCCACCTGCCAGCCCCGCCCCCCATCTCCCCTGTCCCGCCACGCTGCCCCACCCCTCCCCCCTCCCGGCCAGTATTTTTTCCCTGGGTGGGCTCTGAGCAGCGGGCCCCCACCATGTGAGCAGCTCCAGAGCCAGGCTGCCAGCAGCCCAGCTCGGGGCCAAGCCCAGGGCGCAAAGAGCAGCCGCTGCAGCCCTGCCCAGCAAGGCACTCCTTCTGGCATGGCGTGGCACGGCCCAACCAGTGGCAAGACTCCAGGGCCCCAGCACTGAGGGGGCAGCTCTTGGGCTCGGAGCGCACTATTGGCCGATGGGGCGCAGGTGGGTGAGTGGCGCTGGCGAGGCAGGAAACCCGGCCGCCCCCTCCCCCTATGAGCGGCTCCTCTGCCATTGCCAGAGCCGCACCGGAGATGGTGGCCGGCAGTAGGGGTACAAAGGCAGGCGGGGCCCCCACAGGTGGGGAGGGAGAATTGTGGGTGTGTGCACAGGAGGGGGTGGCGGGCCGCAGGGGGCACACAGGTGGTGGGAAGGGGCCACACTCACCCAAAGGTCTCTCGCATCCTCCACTGGCTTCATGGTGTGCGGCCCCAGCTTTTGAAGTGCCCGGGGCTTCTGGAGCATGCGCAGCAGCACCGAGGCGCGCCGGGCTGCGCAGCTTCTGACACCGTGGCCGCTGGCGTCTTCTTGCAGGGGCGGGGGGATGGGCTTTCCCAATCACACCTTTCCCCTCCAGCAGCCTCCAGCTGGCCAGTCTGCCAGTCCGCCCCGCATTAGGGTGTGCCCAGGCACACCCAACACACCCTGTGCGCACGCCAATGATCATCAGAGATACTCTTCCTAACAGCTTGTATTCCATCTACGTGTGGAATGTTTGTGTAGAAAGCCTCTACATCTATGATGGCTAGGATGGTGTTTTCTGGAAGATCACCAATGCATTGTAGTTTTCCCAGGAAATCAGTAGTGTCATGGAGGTAACTGGGAGTGCTGGTGGCGTAGGGTCTGAGTAGAGAGTCCACATATCCAGACAGTCCTTCAGTGAGCGTGCCAATGCCTGAGATGGTGGGGCGTCCAAGATTTCCAGATTTCTGGATCTTGGGTAATAGATAGAACAACCCTGGTCTGGGCTCTAAAGGTGTGTTGATTTGTTCCTGTGCTGGTGTGGGGAGTGTCCTAAGCAGATGATGCAGTTTCTTAGTGTATTCCTCAGTGGGATCTGAGGAAAGTAGCCTGTAGAATTTGGTATTGGAGAGTTGTCTGGCTTCCTCCTTTTGGTAGTCAGGCCTGTTCATGATGACAACAGCACCTCCTTTATCAGCCTCTTTGATTATAATGTCAGAGTTGTTCCGGAGGCTGTGGATGGCATTGCGTTCTGCATGACTGAGGTTACGAGGCAAGCAGTGCTGTTTTTCCACAATTTCTGCCTGTGCAACTTCAAGACCAGACTTCAAAGAGAAACTGCTGAGCTACTGTTCATCTTCAAGTTTGACACCATCAACCCAGGATTAAATAAAGACTGTGAATGGCTAGCTAACTACAAAAGCAGCTTCTCCTCTCTTGGTATTCACACCTCCAGTTCAGCTACTAGAAGTGGGCTTCATCCTCCCTGATTGGACTCACCTCGTTATCTCTAGCCTGATTCTGGCCTGCATATTTATATTTCCACTACATGCATCTAATGAAGTGGGTCTTTGCCCACGAAAGCTTATGCTCCAACACTTGTTAGTCTATAAGGTGCCACAGGACTCCTCACCGCTTTTGAAGATTCGGACCAACTCAGCTACCTCTCTGATACTTGACATCTCTGACCTGTGGACCCATCTTTGACTGCTAGACCAGACTGCCTATGCCTCAATTCTTTACAACTCTACTTAACACTTCTTGAAAGTAGTAGTCTCAACATTCCTAGACATTAGTGAATACAAAATCATACTTTCATATTATATGGATGTTTTGGGGGAACTATCATCACATCCCTTTTGTCACATTTATTTGGGATAACAAAATTAAATATGAATGTGATAAACCACATTCCATTGTACGCCATTGAAGTCTCAACATATGTAACAACATAACCTTTTTATTGTTATAAGTTGTTTGGAAATTCTCCGGGTTGGGAAGATTGTTTTATCATTTCTCCTCTGTTGTACACTGCCATGGTAATAGATAAAAATGGGACTTGAATTTGGCTCAAAAAGTTTAAAGTCGTACAAGTATAGTTTTGGAGTCCTCCACAATTAATTAAGCACTGGTTCTGGGGCTGAAGCAACAATTCCAGCAGAATTTCAAGATATGCCAGTCATACAAGTAGAGAAGCTGGGAAGCAACCCAAAAATTTCTTTATACTTGCAGGCTTCTGATTCCTTCTGGTGACTTTGCAGCTTCTTTGCTAGACGCCTTTAGCTGAAAGACGGTTGAGATGACCACCAAAATATATTGCACATACACTTTCTCAGTGAAAAGTGGATGCTTGCTTTCTCCTATCTGCTCCATAAGGAAGGTCATAGCTTTTTTGTAACTATTGAGTTTCAAGCCCACAGTGTTATGACCTTGCTTTTAGAAGTTGTTTTTACTGGGCACTAACTGGCTTCTGTCTATGATGCATGACAGAAAATATTTGTATATATTTATTCTAATACATAAACATCAAATGTGAGCTTTAATCCCAGCTGGTAGCATATTTTAGTGGCACTGCTAGATTCCCTTGATGCTTGTACTCTAGCTTACAGGGAGGAAAGCCATATTTCCTTCCCACCACATCACCTAGCCATACCCAGCAGGCACACAATTACTGATGAGTTATTTGGAGCCTGACAACTTTGCTGACGTCAGTGAGTGTTTGGCGTGTGTACACAGCAGGAAATGAATGCTGATTGTAACATCTGGGTCATTTCCCCTTCTTTTTTGAATAGTGAAATATGATCTTTAATTTCCATTCATGACTAACAAAGAAGACAGGAAAAAGGGACGTTGTCTTAACATCTCATCCATAGAATAGCGTCTTCATGCTCCCTTAGATGCTATAATAGAAACCACATTCTCTGCTGTCTAGTCCATATTCTTGCATTATCTTTCCAAATGCTTAATATAGTTATCTACATACTTAACTAATTGAATCACAAAACAGTAGAAATTAGAGCTAAAAGTGATTTATTAGATTATCTGGTCCCTCCCAAATCCATGTACGACTTTTCTGCACAAATTTATGTAGTTCTTTGTCTAAATTAGCTTTTAATGTCTCAGTTAATTAGTGTGCTTCCTTGATGCACACTGTACTGGCTAGAACTTACTGTCCTGTTTTTTTCCCCCGATGAGCATTCTACATTTTCCTTTGCTCAGTTTCCTGCCATTATTCGTAGCCTCGTTTTTCTAGAAACTGTCCGTAGGGAACAAGTGATGTATTTACCCGGTTCTGCATGTTCAATAGAAATTATGCATGTGGCCTTGGAAATGTGTTAGATTATATTTGTAACCTCCTTATAAATTCTTCTCGTGTGCTGTGTTTTAACAAAAAAGGGCAATAATCACTTTGGTTTGCAATAACATTGTCTTCTAGATTTCAAATCTTAAGCATTGATTTAACTATGCCACAACAGAGAACTATTCCAAAATTCTCTGTTTTATCTCTTTTCAGTAAGGTTTATTGAGAAGCTGTCCTAGTCCAAGTTCATCCTATTTTTCTGGCTCTTCTTGGTTCAGTCTTTTTAAACATTCGCTCAGTTATGTCAGTTTTGAGGACTGTACTTGCTTTGGTGATTCTGTCTCTTTTCTTTTTGGTTTAATGAAAAGCAAACTCATTCCAGGTACATCCCATTTTCCTGCACAACCAAGTCCTTATCTTGCTTTAAGTTATGATAAGAAGAAGCTGTATACTGAATTTGGTGGTCCTAGCTCTCACTATTTAGGAGGAGTTTTTGGACAAACAGACAGACAGACTCTCAAATATATAGTAGATTGTGTTGCTACTAAGGAAAAATGTGTTTCTCAAGATATGCCTGAGTCTAGGGAGATGAAAAAGTTGCCCTTCAGGAATCAGAGGGTAGATCAGCAGCAGAGCCACTTATTAGCTACTATTGCAGTCTTAGGTTTTCAGCAGCCCTCTCACTCCATGGGCGGGAAGGAAGATAGATCTGTGTTGTAACTGGCCCTGCCACAATCCTGATTCATCCTCAGAAATAAACATAATTCTAGGTAGCACTGCAAGGCTCCCCCGGATAACATCCTTGCTATGTGCAGGGTTGTGTGGCCCCATTGCTTAGGCTTTACAAATCTTGTCTGAATACTACACTCAGGCAGAAGCCATTTTGGTTTTCAGGAAGTATCTTTCCTGCAGTTTGATTGATCAGTCCATTGAGCATAACTTGAATAAGTATCTTTCCTGCAGCAGCAAAGAGCAAGATGCCATGATGGTTAGTATTAGAAGCACGAATGCTTTTCATTTTGTAAGAGAATAATGGTGGCATCTTTCAGTTCCTGTGGCACAGCTTCCTGTTCCCCAAAGCTGAAGTAGAGGCCTGTGAGCTTCCTGAGGCTGAGGGAGTTGGGTCTGTTTAGTCTGCAGAAGAGAAGAGTGAGGGGGGATTTGATAGCAGCCTTCAACTTCCTGAAGGGAGGTTCCAAGAGGATGGAGAGAGGCTGTTCTCAGTAGTGACAGATGGCAGAACAAGGAGCAATGGTCTCAAGTTGCGGTGGGAGAGGTCCAGGTTGGATATTAGGAAAAACTATTTCACTAGGAGACTGGTGAAGCACTGGAATGGGATACCTAGGGAAGTAGTGGAGTCTCCATCCCTAGCAGTGTTTAAGTCTCAGCTTGACAAAGCCCTGGCTGGGTTGATTTAGTTGGGATTAGTCCTGCCTAGAGCAGGGGCTGGACTTGAGGACCTTCTGAGGTCTCTTCCAGCTCTATGGTTCTATGATTCTATGATTCTATGTTCCATATTTGAAAATCTCCACAGGAATACCATCTAAACCCACTGCCTTGCCATTTGACACTTGCTTAACAGCTTTCCATACTTCAGATATGCTCAGCAGGATTGAGAGTTGGTCTCAAAGTTGTTCAGGGTCATCAAGTAGTGATGCTGACATGGTGGAAGGGCAGTTCAGAACCTTCTTAAAATGTTCAGCCTATCTTTTCAGAATTTATCCACAAGAAGTCAGCAGTAGTGACCCATCGGGCTGGTACTGTTAGGTTGCAGGCCATGCACAATGGTCAGTTTGTTAGGCCACAGAAAATTGGGCCTACGGCGGTTATGCTAAGACAGACAGAGAAGAGTCCAGCAAAGGGTTCTGGGTAGTCCCTTTGAGACATGAGTTGAGCAAGGGTGTACTTCAAATGCCTGCCTAAGCTACAAAAAAATGAGATAAGCTAATAGCTGCATTTTTGTACTTGCTGAGCTGAACAGCTTGCTTAAGGAACTGATAAGAAAACTCCCTGTCTCCTCGTTGTCTGCTACTTGCCTTCTGTCTTAATAAGAAAGTTGCTGATGTATCAAGGCCACCTTGTATAGCTGGCAAGGTATGCATGCATGCTAGAAGTTTCTAACTAGCAAAGGGGGGGTGGGTTGCTTAAGTAAATAGCCTATGACGCGATGGAACTGTCTATATTAACCTACTTGTTATAAAAATTGGGGGCTGGTTCTCGAAGATACGGGTTGCTCTCTATTGTCATATGCGCTCTTCAATAAAGAGCTTGTGATTGGACTTTGCTGGTGTTGCCTGTCTCTTTGCTGTCAGACAACGAACTGAAGCTGTCTGGGTTCGAGTCCCCGACAAGTTCATCCAAAAAAACCCGGTTTGGAATTTTTTTCAGACACTGTGTATTGAATACCTGCACACAGAGTTGTTAAAAAGGTGCTAGGATACATAGATGATTAGTGTCTTCCTATACAGGGGAGGAGAATCTAAAGGGGAAGACACATGATTTCCTCATATGGCTCCTCTGTCCAGTGATGTCCCCATCCATGTTCCTTGGGAGGCATGTGCTTTGGGTGAAATCCCAGCTGGGGAAAGCAAATCCCAGCCCTTCCCATTCCATCAGAGGCCCTACCTCTTCCACAACCTCCCACTCCTCCCCCCGTGGAACCAAGCCCAGTCCCCAAATCAGGTCATTTCCCCCAGGGCTGTTCCTATCAGGGCTGGTGTCCTACCAGACTGACGCTGAGCAAGGGCTAGAGGGGGATGGTGCCGGGGATATCTGGACTGGTGTTGAATGGGGTGTGGGTGAACAGGGAATGGGGCTGGCGGCAGACAGTACATACTAAGCATGCGGTTGCTTATGGCACCATTAAATTAGGGGCAATTTGGTGCCCCACATTTTGTGGTGCCCTATGTGCTGTGTGTTTTGCATATGGTTAGGTATGGCCTTGACAGTCCCCAGACTCTGAATGTCCCCAGATCCCTTAGTCTCCCCTGTCCCAGCTAGTGGCATGGCTCCACCCTTCCTGGCCGGCTGGAAAGCCAGGCAGCTGCACCACAGTTGCAGCCCTCCCAGGCAGCCAGAGAGCCGGACTAGGAGGCAGCAGTGGCTACTCCCTGCCTGAGCACTGCTGCTGGGGATAGGAGTGAACATGGTAGGTGAGACTCATAGACTCATAGACTTTAAGGTCAGAAGGGACCATTATGATCATCTAGTCTGACCCCCTGCACAATGCACGCCACAGAATCTCACCCACCCCCTCCTAGAATAATCCTCTTGCCTATATCTCAGATATTGAAGCCTTCAAATAGTTTGAAGACCCCAAGATTCAGAGAATCCTCCAGCTGTGATCTGTACCCCATGCTACAGAGGAAGGCGAAAAACCTCCAGGGCCTCTGCCAATCTACCCTGAAGAAAAATTCCTTTCCGACTCCAAATATGGCAATCAGCTGAACCCTGAGCATGTGGGCAAGACTCACCAGCCAGACACCCAGAAAGTTCTCTACAGTAACTCCTATCATCCCTCCATTGACTTATTTACCACTAATAATGAATGGTCAATTAGTTACCAAGCTCCTGTTATCTCATCAAACCATCCCCTTCATAAACCCATCTAGTTTAATCTTGAAGTCAGATAGATATTTTGCCCCCACTACTTCCCTTGGAAGGCCATTCCAGAACCTCACTCCTCTAATGGTTAGAAACCTTCATCTAATCTCAAGTCTAAACTTCCTACTAACCAGTTTATATCCATTTGTTTTTGTGTCCACGTTGGTATTAAGCTTAAATAATTCCTCTCCCTCCCTGGTATTTATCCCTCTAATATATTTAAAGAGTACAATCATGTCCCCCCTCAGCCTTCTTTTGGTTAAGGTAAACAAGCCAAGCTCCTTGAGTCGCCTTTCATAAGACAGGTTTTCCATTCCTCGGATCATCCTAGTGGCCCGTCTTTGTACCTGTTCCAGTTTGAATTCATTCTTCTTAAACATGGGAGACCAGAACTGCACACAGTATTCCAAATGGGGTCTCACCAATGCCTTGTATAATGGCACTAACACCTCCTTATCCCTACTGGAAATACCTCGCCTAATACATCCCAAGACCGTATTAGCCTTTTTCACAGCCATGTCACAATGGCGGCTCATAGTCATCCTATAATCAACCAGGACTCCTCCTCCGTTACTTCCAACTGATGTGTCCCCAGCTTATAACTAAAATTCTTGTTATTAATCCCTAAATGCATAACCTTATACTTCTCACTATTAAATTTCATTCTATTGCTATCACTCCAATTTACAAGGTCATCCAGATCTTCCTGTATGATATCCTGATCCTTTTCTGAATTGGCAATACCTCCCAACTTTGTGTCATCCGCAAATTTTATCAGGACACTTCCACTTTTGGTGCCAAGGTCAGCAATAAAAAGATTAAATAAAATTGGCCCCAAAACTGAGGAACTCCGCTAGTAACCTTCCTCCAACCTGACAGTTCACCTTTCATTATGACCCGCTGTAGTCTCCCCTTTAACCAGTTGCTTATCCACCTCTCAACTTTCATATTAATCCCTATCTTTTCCAATTTAACCAATAATTCCCCATGTGGTACTGTATCAAATGCCTTACTAAAGTCGAGGTAGATTAGATCCACTGCATTTCCTTTATCTAAAAAATCTGTTACTTTCTCAAAAAAGGAGATAAGGTTGGTTTGGCACGATCTACCTTTTGTAAAACCATGTTGTAATTTGTCCCAATTGCCATTAGCCTCAATGTCTCTTAACTACTTTCTCCTTCAAAATTTTTTCCAAGATCTTGCATACTACAGATGTCAAACTAACAGGCCTATAGTTACGCGGGTCGCTTTTTTTCCCTTTCTTAAAAATAGGAACTATATTAGCAATTCTCCAATCAAATGGTACAACCCCTCAGTTTAGAGATTTATTAAAAAATGTTGCTAATGGACTTTCAATTTCATGTGCCAATTCCTTTCATTTTCTTCCATGAAGATTATCTGGCCCCCCCGATTTATTCCCATTAAGCTGTTCAAGTTTGGCTTTTACCTCGGATATGGTAATATCTACCTCCACATACTTAGTCCCATTTGTTAACTTACCATTATCCCTAAGCTCTTCATTAGCCTCATTAAAGACTGAAGCAAAATATTTATTTAGATATTGGGCCATTCCTAGATTATCCTTAACCTCCACTCCATCCTTAGTAATTAGCGGTCCTTCTTTTTTGTTTGTTTTTTTCCTATTTATATGGCTATAAAACCTTTTACTATTGGTTTTAATTCCCTTTGCAAGGTCCAACTCTACCTAACTTTTAGCCTCTCTCATTTTGTCCCTACATGCTCTAACCTCAATAAGGTAGCTTTCTTTACTGATCCCTCCCATCTTCCACTCCTTATATGCTTTCTGCTTTTTCTTAATCACCTCTCTGAGATGCTTGCTCATCCAGCTTGGTCTAACACACCTGCCTATACTTTTTTTCCCTTTTCTTGAGATACAGGCTTCTGACAGCTTCTGCAACTTTAACTTAAAATAAACCCAGGCCTCCTCCACCTCAAGATCTATAATTTCTTTAGTCCAATCATCTTCCCTAACTAATTTCCTTAATTTATTAAAATTAGCCCTTTTGAAATAAAAAACCCTAGTCTCAGATTTATTTTTGTTTATCCTTCCATTTAATTTGAACTGAATTAGCTCATGATCACTCGAGCTAAGGTTGTCCCCTATAACCATTTCATCTATGAGGTCCTCGCTACTCACCAAAACCATATCTAAAATAAGATCCCCCCTTGTTGGTTCAGCAACTACTTGATGAAGGAATTCATCAGCTATCACATCTAGCAAAATCTGAGCCCTATTATTATTACTAGAACTTGTTCTCCAGTCTATATCTGGAAAGTTGAAATCTCCCATGATTACGCAGTTTCCATGAGTATTTACTTCATTAAAAACATTAAAGAGATCTCTATCCATATCCAAATTGGATCCTGGTGGTCTATAACACACCCCAAGCACTATCCCAGGGGAGGATCTGATAGTTTTCTTCCCCAATGTGATTTTTGCCCAAACAGACTCTGTCTTCTCCATTCCATCACTTTTTATTTCTTTACAATCTACCTCATCTTTGGTATACAATGCGACTCCACCACCTTTACCCTTATTTCTGTCTTTCCTAAACAGCACATACCCTTCAATACCTGTACTTCAGTCATGCCTAGTATTCCACCATGTTTCTGTTATTCCTATAATATCTGGTTTCACTTCCTGGACCAATAGCTCTAGTTCCTCCATTTTGTTACCTAAGCTCCTCGCATTGGTGTACAAACATCTTAATTTTTGCTGTTTGGCCTCACTCACATTCTTTACCCAATTTGGCATGGACGTTGTACCTCCAATATGACCTATTAGACTAGTATCCACCCTACTCTTCCTCATGTACATTCTCCTACCCCCAGCTATATCCTTTCTTACTTCGTTTTCCTCCCTCTCAGTGTTAAAATCCGGCGTAGAGATTACCTGGACATCTCCCAACCATCTCCCCCAAATTCCTAGTTTAAAGCTCTCTTAGGGTACGTCTACACTACAGCGCTAGTTCGAACTAACTTAGTTCGAATTAGTTAATTCGAACTAAGCTAGTTCGAACTAACGCATCTAGAACTAAAAACTAGTTCGAACTAGCGTTTTGCTAGTTCGAACTAGTAAGTCCACATTGAGTGGACTCTGAACAGGGCTTAATGATGGCCGGAAGCAGTGCCGGCAGGGCATAAAAGGAGGACTTAGAGCGTGGAGATACTGTCTCAGGCTAGCCGAGGGCTGCGCTTAAAGGGTCCCGACCCCCACCCCGGACACACAATTCTAAGGGGTGCCCCGCTTGCAAAGAAGTTCTGGCTTGGAGTGCCCTGAGTGCCCACACTGGGCACATCACACCACTCGGCCATCAGCCCGGCTGCACTTGCCGCAGGCTGCCATCTGGGGAGAGGGAGTAATTGGGGGGCTGCAGGAGAGCTTCCACCCCCAGAAGCCCGCAGAGCCAGCCCAGTCCTCCCCATCGGGGGCTCGTGCCCCATTCCTCCCTCACCTTCTTCCACTTGCCCTTCCCTAGCCCCCCTTCTTATTGATGTACAAAATAAAGCTAATGTTTCTTCCAACATTGACTCTGTCTTTATTGAAAAAAACTGGGGGAGACTGGGAAAAGGAGGTGGGAGAGGGGAAGAGAAAGGCTGGGAGAGGGGAGGGCAACTAACATGATCAGGGGTTGGGAACAGGTCCCAGATGAAGAGAGGCTACAGAGACTGGGACTGTTCAGCTTAGAAAAGAGGAGACGGAGGGGGGACAGGATAGAGGTCTCTAAAAGCAGGGGTTGGGTGGAGAGGGTGCATTCAGAAAAGTTCTTCATTAGTTCCCATAAAGAAGGACTAGAGGACACCAAAGGAAAGGAATGGGTAGCAGGCTTGAAACTAGTAAGAGAAAGTTGTTCTTCTTCCCAAAGCAAATAGTTAACCTGTGGAACTCCTTGCTGCAGGAGGCTGTGAAGGCTACAACTAGAACAGAGTTTAAAGGGAAGTGAGATCAAGTGATGGAGGTTGGGTCCATGGAGTCCTATTAGCCAGAGGGTAGGAGTGGTGTCCCTGCCCAAAGTTTGTGGAAGGCTGGAGAGGGATGGCACGAGACAAATGGCTTGGTCATTGTCTTCGGTCCATCCCCTCCAGGGTCCCTAGGGTTGGCCGCTGTTGGCAGAGAGGCTACTGGGCTAGATGGACCTTTGGTCTGACCCAGGACGGCCATTGTAAGCTCAGGGCTCAGGGTCGGGGGTCTCAGTGGACCCCCTTGATTTTCATGCACACCTGCTCCTGGGTGGCCAGGCTGGCAGCTCTCCTGCCCTAGACGGCCACTTTCCTGTGCCTAGTGCGGAGATCGTGGACGAGGTCCACGATGTCCGCACTAGCCCAGGAAGGTGCCCGCCTCTTGCGGTCCAGGGCAAGCTCCCGGGAGCCGCCAGCCTGGTCCCGGCAAGAGGGGGTGGGCTGGGAGGCATCGGGTGGGTGGCTCTGTGCCGTGCCAGGTGCAGGGTCTGCTAGCTGGGTGCTGGCAGGCTTGCACCTGGCACGGGCACCGTAGCCAGCCCGTGCCCCTTTAAGGGGTCCGGGGCCGGGAGGGGGGCATAGAGTTTCCCTGGTGTTGGCCAGAGTGGCCACCAGGGAAACCTGGGGAGGGCTAGCCTCCCACTAGTTCGAACTAAAGGGCTACACAGCCCTTAGTTCGAACTAGCTAGTTCGAACTAGGCGTTAGTCCTCGTAAAATGAGGTTTTCCTAGTTCGAACTAAGCGCTCCGCTAGTTCGATTCAAATTCGAACTAGCGGAGCGCTAGTGTAGCGCATAGGAAAGTTAGTTCGAACTAACGTCCGTTAGTTCGAACTAACTTTCTAGTGTAGACATACCCTTAATCAGTTGAGCCAGCCTCCATCCTAGAAGTCTATTTTCCTCCCTACTTAAGTGAAGTCCATCCCGAGAGACCAGTCCTCTGTCCATAAATGCCTCCCAGTGACCATCCATCCCAAAGCCCTCCGTATAGCACCACTGCCTAAGCCATCTATTGATCATCATAATCCTGTCACATCTCAGTTGCCCTTCTCTAGGAACAGGCAGAATCCCACTAACGATCATCTGAGCCTCCATTTCCTTGAGCATCCTCCCCAGCCTAGCATAGTCTCCCTTAATTCATTCCAGCGAGAATCTAGCCGTATCATTTGTTCCTACATGAAGGATGATCAATGGATTCCTTCCTGCTCCCTTAATAATCCTCTTCAACCTCAGTTCCACATCCCGTATCTTAGCACCTAGCAGACAGCACACCATTCTATTCTCGATCAGCTCTGGTTACAGGTCTATCTATTCTTCTCAATAAGGAGTCCCCAATTATGTAAACCTGCCTTTTCCTAGTGACAGAGCGATTCTCTGGTCTATCTCTTGCTTCCTCTGGCTGCAAGTCCTTGCCATTCCTGTTTTCCCTTGTAATCCTCTTTAACCCATCCTGTATCCTCCTAATGCTCATTATTGGTGTTGTCTCCATTAACTCTTCCCCTTTATCTATGGGACTAGCCACTCTTCTTTTCTTCCTTACCCTTCCATCTTCATTATCTACTGTAGCGGCTTCCCGCTCGTCACAGCGCCACCTGCTGTCGAGATGGGGAATTAGCACTGCTGGCAGGTGGCCAGATCCCTTTCAGGACACTGCCCTCCGGCAATGTCCACAACAGCCTGAGCTTTTCCCCCCTTCCAGGGCGGGATGTTTGTGATAGTCCAGAAGGCCTTCAGGATGCGGCTCCTCCACCTCTAGCACAGGGAGAGACGTGCCTGCCTCCCTGCGTTACCGCGCCTTAAACTCGTCCAGGCGAGCGAGTCTCTTCCCGGCCTTCCTTCAGGTCCGGGCCACAGAGGAATAAGCCCACCACTTGTCAGTCTATTAGGTTCAGCCCTCGAGCAGGGCGGTCCACAAATACAGCCAGCCAAACCCACGCCCTAAGTCCGGGCGGGCGGCAAATGGCGGCCAGGCCCTGACGCCAGGCGTGGCCACACCCAAACACCAGTTTGTAGAAGCTCCTCCTTCAGGAGCGGGCCCGGGAGGGCACCGGCAGCAGCAGTGGTGAGGGGAAGACTGCCACCTAGTTACGGGGTGGCGGGGGGGCGCAGGCCCACCCACCTCACTGCGCCCTGGCCTAGGGGCCCTGATGGCAGCACTGCAGCTGCGACTGGCTCAGCAGGGCTCCGGCCCGTAACTTGCTGGCCGTGGGTGGCTCTCCGCCCGGACTACCCCCTGGGCCACTTCTCGTCCCACCCTTCCCAGGTACCTGTAGCTCCAGCAGGTTTGTCGGGGAGTTGAGGCTGGTGTGGTCCCATCAGGGTCCGGGCGGCCCAATCCAGGGGTCAAGGGGTTGGAGCTCTGCAGCGTCCCGTGGGCTCGTACGGCCCCGGCGTTCCAGTACCAATTGGGGTTCCAGCCAGTTCCCCCGGCTCAGGCCAGTCCTCTGGGTCCCTGGGAGGTTCTGCTGGCTGGCTTGGCCCAGCCTCCATAGCCCTGGCAGGGACGCCTTGGCTGGCCTCTGGGGAGGCCGCTGAGAGCGGCCTAGCCCCGGTCCTAGTCTCCCCAGGCAGGAGGTCTGGACAGGCCTCCGTCTCCTTCACAGGCTGGGCCCTGACTGAGCTCCCTGGCAGCCTTCTTATAGTCCTAGCCCTGCCCTTTGACTTCCGGTCAGGTGAGGGGGCGGGGCTAGGCTGGGCCCAAAATGGCTCCCGGAGGGGTTCCTCCACCTCTGGCTCAGTGGGGGACCACTCTACCCCACTACATCTACCTGCTGTACCCTTTCTTCATTCTCCAGCTCCACATACCTGTTCTTGAGCTCTATTTTTCCTTCACTGACCCATCTTTTCCTCTGCCTGGTTCTCTTAGTCACATGCTTCCACTGTCCATTTTCTTCGCCCAGCAGTCCCCCCTCTGAGGCCCTTGATCCTGCTTCCATTTGCATATCTAAATTTTCCCCTTCAGCCACGTTGTGCCTTTGCTCCATCATCTGCTCAAATCCCCTTCTAAATTCGACCAGAGTTTCCACCTGCATCTGCAGTCCTCGGATCTTTTCTTCCATCAGCTCTATCAGGTGGCACTTCATGCAAACAAAACTCCTTTCAGGTACCCGCTCCAGAATCATGTACATACCGCAGCTACCACATCCAATCATCCTCCTTGTGTTCTCTACTACTGGGGGCATGGCCACTACTGCCTCTGTGTTTTATCTACTTTCTCACCAAAATCCTATTATTCCAGTGAACACAAAAACAAATCAAAACACCCTCCCTCCACAGCAAAAACAAACCCTAAACAAGTTCCAATATCCAAACTCCCACTCAAACTCCCCTGTTTACAGCTTTGTTTGCTGGCTCCTGTGCCACTGCAGCTATGAAGGTGAAGAGTCTCCAGCTTCAGGCCCGTAGGCAGTATTTTTTCGTGGGGGGTGCTTTTTTTTTGTAAATGTGGACCACAAGGGTGTGAATGCACCTCCATGGTCCCCCAAGTAAGTGGAAAATCAGCTCCAACCTCCCCCTGGCTGGCTGGAGCATGCTTACTTGGGGGACGCTAGCGGGTGCTTTCACATCCTTCACACACACCCTGCATACCTGAGCTTGCTCCATCCTTGTCTCCATCAGAAGCAGCTCTGTCCCATTCTCTGCCCAGCTGCTAAGGAGAGCAGCCAAAGATGCCAAGATAGGGGAGGTACAGGAAAGAGGACAGAGCCTCTCTCCCTCCCCAACCCCAGCAGGCTTGACAATCACATGCCAAACCCATTGATGCCCAAAGTGATTGCAGCCTATTGCCTGGGCTGTGCAACAGTGCTCAAGCTTGCATGCTAACTCCATTGAAAACTGAAGCAGAAAGCAGTTGCTTAATGGACGGTGACCAGTGAGCAGGTGTATGCCTTGAATATGTAGTATGCCTTCTCCTAGATCAAATGCCTACTGGGGCTAAGGTATCTGTTCTCCCCCCACAATGGACCATTTTTTGTTGGTCTCCATCCTTTGACCTGTCCAGCTTGTTAAATTCCTGCCAGCAGCATAGATCTTGGGCTCATTAGAACTGGCCATCCTTCCCACCATGTCACAGTGCAGTACCGGGAAGAAAGACTATTTATTGCTTGTTAAATAGTAATATGTTTACAAATATAATCTAGGACACATTTCCAAAGCTACGTGCACGATTTCCTTGAGACACTGACAGGAGCACCATCCATCTCTCAGAAACATGCAGCTGAAATTCATTCTGCTATTTCCCAAGCACCTACTGTGCACAGAACACATTGTTTCCAGGATCTCTATGGCTATTTTCAAGCAACATACGTGCTGTGTTTCACTCGTTGCTTATTCATTTCCCAGCAATGAGCCACTGTCCAGTTTTATATGACTGGACAACGTTAAATTGTCTATTGAAATTAATCCAGCTACTAGGTAGTTTTCCCAAATAAGCAAGGGATCGTTACAGGAAAAGTAAATTTAGAACTGTTTTCTTCCAGTACTGCCAAAGTCTTTGGAAAAAACAACAACAGAGATGGCCTGATGGGATCTCAGTGAAATAAAATACAATTTGGAGGGAATCAAAAAGAAAGTATCAAAAATGATTGAGGGGAAAGAGATTTATGGAAGAATAGAAACATTATGGGCTCGTCTACACTGGCCCCTTTTCCGGAAGGGGCATGTTAATTTCAGCTATCGTAGTAGGGAAATCCGCGGGGGATTTAAATATCCCCCGCGGCATTTAAATAAAAATGTCCGCCGCTTTTTTCCGGCTTTTAGAAAAGCCGGAAAAGAGCGTCTACACTGGCCCCGATCCTCCGGAAAAGGGCGCTTTTTCCGGAGGATCGGGGCCAGTGTAGACGCTCTTTTCCGGCTTTTCTAAAAGCCGGAAAAAAGCGGCGGACATTTTTATTTAAATGCCGCGGGGGATATTTAAATCCCCTGCGGATTTCCCTACTACGATAGCTGAAATTAACATGCCCCTTCCGGAAAAGGGGCCAGTGTAGACGTAGCCTATATGTGTACATCTTGACCAGAGAAAGACTGTAGACATCCTCTGGTGTAAAGGGGAGGAGAGAAACAGGTGATTGCAACTTACATAGCACTTAGACCATCCTGTCTGCTGGAAAAACAGATCACTTAATAGAATGCCGGTTACTCTAGATGCTGTACTAATGGGCATCTCCCTCAGCCTACCAAGGTTCAAGCAGTCAGTCCTAAAATTTCTCTGAAGCACATGATCAGGCTCTACACAGGTAAGATAGAAGTGTTCATGTATTTAAAGGGCGTAACCATCAAAAAGCAAGAGGAATTTTGGGAGATGATCAAGTGGGAATGATAAATGGCGAAGGATAATTAGAGACAGCTGAGCTAATGAATTTAGAATGTTTGCTCATCAGGAAAAAAGCCACAACAGGAAGATCTTCTAGACCAGGGGGGCAGTAAGCCAGAAATGGTTCATCAGGGTTAGCCCCAGGCAAGCCACCTGTGCTCATTTACCTGTGTGTCCACAGGTACTCCCGCTTGAAGCACCCACTTGTCATGGATCACCGTTCCTGGCTGATGGGAGTTGTGGGAAGTGGCATGAACCAGGACACCACTTCCCACAGCTTCCATTGGTCAGGAATAGTGATCTACAGCAAATGGGAGCTTCAAGCAGCATGTGAAGGTAAATAAAGTACCAGGAGGCCACCAGTGGCTAACCCTAGTGAACCATGTCTGGCCTGCAGGTTGATTATTGCCCAGGCTGTTCTAGACAGTGCAGTGTATATCAAGGGAGCAGTGGCGGCTAATATTATTTAAAAAGAAAAACAAAAAACCCTTCCTCCTTAGCTCTGCTGACAATAAATTTCTCCTTTGTGTTCCTTTTCTTCCCTTAACATTTGTTTTACAACTCTCAGATTCTGAGTTATATTGATTATTATGTTCCCTTTTTTCATTTGTTACATTTCTTTATTTTTATGTTCTCTTTCCTGTAAACCAAATCAATTTTTAAACACTTCACTCAGCCTTCTTCCTTGATTGTGCCTTTTGGAGCATCTAATAAAATGTTCTTCAACAATTCCCAATTGTCATTATATTTGTCTGATTAAATTCTTCCTCCCAGTTGATTTAGCTCATAATTGTTTTTAACTTTGTTAAAATGGCTCTTTTAAAGCACCAAATGCTGGATTTCATTCTGTTTGCACATTATCAACTTGAACTAGTCCTTCATTAGCAGGTAGCTGCTAAACCCTCTGATCCTGAGAACTAATAGGAAGAAGAAGAAAACAGATGTGGGGAAGCTGGCTAAGTCTCTGCAAGTGGCTAAAGTATGCCCCGCCCCTCCTTTCCCCAGGGAGCAAGATGGGAATTCCTGGATTAAGTGAGGCTCCCAGGCTCCAAGGAAGCAGTCCTGGAGGAAGTTTTTCACAAAAGGAGCAGGGAACTAAAATGACCCCAGGAGCAGTGGACAGCTGTTTCTGTGAGTTAATTTGGGACTGTTGCGGAGACATTGTTCACTGGGGGATTTTCAGTAACCTGCAAGGGGACTGAATTTTTAAGAGACTTGGCCAACGGGCTAGGCCACGGGAGACTAAGGGCACATCTACACAAGTGTCTACACAGCGAGCCCATTATTTCAAAATAATTTCAGGATTTATTGTTCTGTAATTTCAAAATGAGCACATAGTGCAAATGTGCCTTAACAGAAGGAGGCAACCAAGGGAAAGGACCAGTAGCCTTGCCCCCGGCCTGAGGTGACACCAGCAGGTGGAACACCAGCATGCATATGAGGATGGTTCTGAAATGGAGCCTCATAACAGCGTGCTGATAGGTTAGATCTTGTAGTTTAGGTCAAAGTGGAGACAGATGACATCCTATGGCTTCCAAAAAGCATTGCTCAAGAATAACAAGGGTCCAGGTAAATCCTCATTGTGATGGTTAGGGAAGTACTAGAAGTAAGAACATAAGAACGGCCATACTGGGTCAGACCAAAGGTCCATCCAGCCCAGTACCCTGTCTGCTGACAGTGGCCAATGCCAGGTGTCCCAGAGGGAGTGAATCGAACAGGTAACAATCAAGTGATCTCTCTCCTGCCATCCATCTCCACCCTCTGACAAACAAAGGCCAGGGACACCATTCCTTACCCATACTGGCTAATAGCCATTAATGGACTTAACCTCCATTAATGTATCTAGTTCTCTTTTAAACCCTGTTATAGTCCTAACCTTCACAACCTCCTCAGGCAAGGAGTTCCACAGATTAACTACACGCTGTGTGAAGAAGAACTTCCTTTTATTTGTTTTAAACCTGCTGCTCATTAGTTTCATTTGGTGGCCTCTGGTTCTTATATTATGGGAACAAGTAAATAACTTTTCCTTATTCATTTTCTTCATACCACTCATGATTTTATATACCTCTATCATATCCCCCCTTAGTCTCCTCTTTTCCAAGCTGAAAAGTCCCAGTCTCTTTAATCTCTCCTCATATGGGAACCGTTCCAAACCCCTAGTCATTTTAGTTGCCCTTCTCTGAACCTTTTCTAATGCCAGTATATCTTTTATGAGATGAGGAGACCACATCTGTACACAGTATTCAAGATGTGGGCATACCCTGGATTTATATAAGGGCAATAAGATATCCGCCGTCTTATTCTCTATCCCTTTTTTAATGATTCCTAACATCCTGTTTGCTTTTCTGACTGCTGCTGTACACTGTGTGGACGTCTTCAAAGAACTATCCATGATGACTCCAAAATCTCTTTCCTGATTAGTTGTAGCTAAATTAGCCCCCATCATATTATATGTATAGTTGGGGTTATTTTTTCCAATGTGCATTACTTTATATTTATCCACATGAAATTTCATTTGCCGTTTTGTTGCTCAATCTATTTGTGAGATCTTTTTGAACTTCTTCACAGTCTGCTTTGGTCTTAACTACCTTGAGCAGTTTAGTATCATCTGCAAACTTTCCCACCTCACTGCTTACCCTTTTCTCCAGATCATTTATGAATAAATTGAATAGGATTGGTCTTAGTACTGACCCTTGAGGAATACCACTAATTACCCCTCTCCATTCTGAAAATTTATCATTTATTCCTACCCTTTGTTTCCTGTCTTTTAATCAGTTCCCAGTCCATGAAAAGATCTTCCCTCTTATCCCATGACAACTTAATTTACGTAAGAGCCTTTGGTGAGGGACCTTGTCAAAGGCTTTCTGGAAATCTAAATATACTATATCTACTGGATCCCCCTTGTCCACATGTTTGTTGACCCCTTCAAAGAACTCTAATAGATTAGTAAGACATGATTTCCCTTTACAGAAACCATGTTGACTTTTGCCCAACAAATTATGTTCATATATGTGTCTGACAATTTTATTCTTTACTATTGTTTCAACTAATTTGCCCAGTATTGACGTTAGATTACCAGTCTGTAATTGCCAGGATCACCTCTAGAGCCCTTTTAAAATATTGGCATTGCATTAGCTATCTTCCAGTCATTGGGTACAGAAGCTGATTTAAAGGATAGGTTACAAACCACAGTTAATAGTTCCGCAATTTCATATTTGAGTTCTTTCAAAACTCTTGGGTGAATGCCATCCTATCCCAGTGACTTGTTACTGTAAAATTTATCAATTAATTCCAAAACCTCCTCTAATGACACTTCAATCTGTGATAAGTCCTCAGATTTGTCACCTACAAAGCCATGAAGACTGAAGCAAAGAATTCATTTAGTTTCTCCGCAATGACTTTATCGTCTTTAAGTGCTCCTTTTGTATCTCGATCATCCAGGGGCCCCACTGGTTGTTTAGCAAGCTTCCTGCTTCTGAAGTACTAAAGAAATTTCTTACACCAGTGTGAGCTGAGGGTCAATTTCAAAAATATCCTGCTTAATGTACATGCAGCATATTTATGTAAGTGGTAAATGCCATTTGTTTTGCATGGGTTAGTGGCTATTTAGTGTTTCTGAAGTATGCCACATTAGCTGCCTATTGACTATTTGTGTCCATCTTTGATGTGTTTACTGACTGGCAGCACTGGAGCATGCCATCTACTCTCTCTCTCTCTCTCTCTCTCTCTCTCTGCCAACATGGAAGATTATAAACTAGAATCTAAGAAGAAGAAATAAGGTTAAACCATATAATGGAATGTGAACTTAATTCTCAATTCTCTTTTTCAGTGGCAAAAGCACAATGTAAATCTCTGTAGCAATTCCTTTCCCCACCCCCATATTGTGCCCGTGTACGCGATGAGAACAAAAATGGGGAAGGTAAAGTTGGCAAATGAAAAAATTGTAAATGACTGTGCAAAAGTGTTATAGCTACACTGAGTACAAGTTATATGTGTGCTAGCCATCCTAAGTAACTACCTGATCTTTTGGTGTTCCCTTATCTTTCCTCTCATTTCCTCCTTTGATTGCTTATTAAACCCATTTATGATGCTTTTCTTTAAAATTAGGCATTTCGGAGAAGGAACTGAAACTTACCATGGCTTTGTCTCAAGTAGAAAAAGTGGTTGACCTTAGACAGGTTTTAGATACCATGTACTGGCTAATCTCAATCTCAATTTGACATTTTTTATTGTAGATGTAGAGAAGCACCTTGTAGCTGGATTTTAACTGGTCAGATTGTAGCCTCAGCTCCTGATGACCAATAATAACCTAGGTTAGAACATTACCAGCTAAAACAGAGATCCGGCACAAAGAAATAGGTCATGTTTAGAGGAAATAGATCATGGCTAACTAGCACGTATTAGCTAAAACCAGCCTAAACACAGCCACTTTCTCTAGTCTAGACTATGGGTAAAATGTCTGACAGCACCTAAGTGACTTAAGTCCCATTGACTTGCAATGAAATTTAGACTATCTAGTGCCTAAGTAACTTCTGAAAATGAGACAGGCTCCTAAATCACTCTGGCATTTTAGAAAATATTACTCAAGTCTGTATGTATGTTCCACATGAAGCACAATGGGGCCTAATCCTGCTTGGGACATCTCAAAGTTACAGAAACAGAAATAATAAATGATGTGCTGCATGCCTTCATAGTGTGCTTCATGGAGTTAGCTGGTAGGCAAGTGACAAAGCTGCAAGACATGTCCATTGTAATGGGAGAAGGTAAATATGGAGTCACCAGACTTGAAGAAAGATTTGAAAGTGTTAAAGGTTTGGTTTACTTGGAAACAAAGGGGGACACTAGGAGGACTGAAGCAGGTAATGCACATAATAAGGAACAATGAGCAGTCCTGTGGCACCTTAAAAACTAACAAATATATATTATATCACGAGCTTTCATGGGTAAAGCCTACTTCATCAGATGAAATTAGTTGGCATGGAAATTACAGAATCTAGGGTATGTATAACAGCAAAAATAATTACCTGTCAACTGTACGACCAGTTTTAATTCAGTTAATTGAGTCAGGGTGGATGTGTTCCATTTATAGCTTTTGATGTATAAATGCAACTATCAAAGGCCGGGGAAATTGCCTATGTCGTATGTTAATCTTTATTAAAGTCTAAGTTAATAGAGTCAGACTTGTCAATGAATTCCCATTCAGCTGTTCTCCCTCTGTATTTGGGTGATAAAATTCCTTTGTAGAAGAATGGATACTTTTAAATCCATTACTGAATGCCCGAGGAGGTTAAAATGTTCCCCTACAGGTTTTTGTGTGTTACCATTCATAATATCTGATTTGTGTCCATTTATCCTTTGTAGCAAAGACTGTCCTATTTGGCCAATATACATGGCAGAGGGGCACTGCTGGCACTTGATGGCATATGTCACATTAGAGGATGTGCAATTGAATGAGCCCCTGACATTGTGGCTTATGTGGTTAGGTCTTGTGCTGGTGTCACTTGTATAGGTATGTGAATAGAGTTGGCAATGGGGGTTGTTTTAGGGGCAGGGTCCTGGGGGAGTTCATCCCTGGTGTGGTATGTGGCTCATGGTAAGTATTTACTTAAGGTTAGGGGATTGCCTGTAGGTGAGGATTGGCCTGTCTCCCAACGTCTGTGAGAGTGAGGAATCATTTTCCAGGATAGATTGTAGATTGTTAATGATGTGCTGGAGAGATTCAAGCTGGGGGCTATAGGTGATGACCATGGTGTTCTGTTATTTTCCTTGTTTGGCCTGGTTTGAAATAGGTGACTTCTGGGTATTTGTCTGGCTCTGTCAATCTGTTTCTTCACTTCTCCAGGTGGGCATTAAAGTTTTAAGAATGCTTGATAAAAGTGTAGGTGTTTGTCTCTGTGGGATTGGAGCAAATCCAGTTGCATCTGAGGGCTTGGCTGGATCGTGTGATGTGTCCTGGATGGAAGCTAAAGGCATGTAGGTAAGAATAGCAGTCAATAGGTTTCCAGTATAGGGTGATGTTTTTATGACCATCATTAATTTGTACTGTAATGTCAAGGAAGTGGATCTCTTGTGTGGACTGGTCCAGGCTAAGGTTGATAGTAGGGTAGAAGCTGTTGAAATCCATGTGGAATTCTTCAAAGATCTCCTTCCCATGGGTCCATATGATGAAGATGTCATCAATGTAGCATAGGTAGAGGAGGGGTGCCAGAGGACAGGAGCTGAGGAAATGTTGTTCTAGGTCTGCCATAAAAATGTTGGCATATTGTGGGGACATGCAGGTACCCATTGCAATGCTGGTGACGTAAAGGTATATATTGTTTGCAAATCAGAAATAGTTGTGGGTGAAGACAAAGTCACAAAGCTCAGCCACTAGATGTGTTTGTGGCATCATTGGGGATAGTATTCCTGACAGTTTGTAATCCATCCTCATGTGGAATGTTGGTGTAAAGAGCTTCTACATCGACAGTGGCCAGGATGGTGTTTTCAGGAAGATTACTGATGCTGTGTAATATCCTCAGGAAGTCAATGGTGTCTTGAACATAGCTAGGAGTGCAGGTAGCATAGGGTCTGAGGAGAGAGTCAGCATAGCCAGATAATCCTGCTGTACATGTGCCCAATGCCTAAAATGATGGGACGTCCAAGATTTCCAGATTTATGGATCTTGGGTAGCAGATAGAATGCTCCTGATTTGGGTTCAGGGGATGTGCTTGTATAGATTTGGTCTGAAGCTGTAGCAGAGAGTTTCTTGAGCAGATGGTGTAGTTTCTTTTGGTATTCCTCAGTGGGATCAGAGGAAAGAAGCTTGTAGAATGTGTTGCTGGTGAGTTGTCTGACAGCCTCCTCTTCATAATCTAACCTATTCATCATAAGGAATACTGTATTCAGATTTGCTAATAATAAATATAGGCTTTGTCAACCATGCCGAGCCAACCATCCCGATTACCCACTTCCACCTCCCATAATTTCTAAACCTGGCCTCCTGTTTCCCAGGTGGTCAGAAGACTTCACACACAAGTCCATGTCATAGAGCGGGGGAGGAGGGGCAATCTCTTTGGCCTCCGGGCCAGATCTGGATATGAAAATTGTATAGTGGGCTGAGCTGGAATGGGGGAACTTATGGGGTAAAGCATGGGGGGGGAGGGGGACTCTATAAGGGATGTTACTGAGATGGGAGGAGAGGAGACTTATGGGTCATAGTGGGAGGGAGGGCTGTATAGGGGTGGTACCAGGTGCTCCTAGGGGACCTGCTGGCAGTGACACCATGGCAGCCATACCGCAACACATGGAGGCACAGTCAGTCTGTGGAACTCCTTGCCTGAGGAGGTTGTGAAGGTTAGGACTATAACAGGGTTTAAAAGAGAACTAGATAAATTCATGGAGGTTAAGTCCATTAATAGCTATTAGCCAGTATGGGTAACGAATGGTGTCCCGAGCTTTAGTTTGTCAGAGGGTGGAGATGGATGGCAGGAGAGAGATTGCTTGATCATTACCTGTTCGATTCACTCCCTCTGGGACACAGGGCATTGGCCACTGTCGGCAGACAGGGTACTGGACTGGATGGACCTTTGGTCTGACCCAGTATGGCCGTTCTTATGTTCTTAAATTGGGAAAGGTCTGGCAATTAATGGGAGATACAAAAAGTAGAGCACCTGACCCTTCACATGACTCTGTCCCATCCCCTGCACTCTCTCCATTCCTTTCTCGTCTCATGTTTTCTTGGGGTGGGACTTTGTCCTTTTCCAACTGCACAGAAGACTTCTGAGTCACAGAGTTGTCTGAAATCTCAGTCATGAAAGAAGCTGTATTTGGGGCCACTGAGCAGCCCCATGCCAGCAAGTCCTCCAACAACGGTGTACCACCGGCAGCCCTTCCATGCAGCTATGTCTCCTGGGGTCTGTATGACCCCACTGGAGGACAAGGATAGAGGTGCTACTGATACAGCCACACTCCTGGGAGTGATGGCCCCACATACTGCTCCTTTTGCTGCTGGGGTCCTGGATGAGTGCTGGGGTTCAGAACTGAGTCACAGGGCTCTCCTGGGAACTTCAGTGGAGAAAGCAGAGCATGGAGCTGTTCAGTAGCTGTTCCAACACAACTGTTCCAGTACCACCTCCCACTCTGCCCTCGTGGCTGTTCTCTGGCAAGGGCTAAGGGCAGTACAGCTACATGAGAGAGATACCAGTGTGGAGTTGCTCCTTTTACCACTGTGATTTTCTTCTGAATGTGCCCTCCCCAGATACCGGTGGAGGGGGCTTATGGTCCTTCTTGCTCCCATCTGAGTCACCTTTTGGAAGATGGTGAAATTGTAGGTCAGGGGCTGGGGATCACTGGTTAGGCAGAGAGGCGTAGGTCCCTGACCCCACTTCCTGGGAGAAGTTTGAGGACCAGAGAGACAGTCTGCTGGGTCGGATGCAGCCCACGAGCTGTAATTTGCCCATCTCTGTCATAGTGCTAGTTGAGTTCCTGAAGAGGAATATGCTAGTTAAGGGATTAAACAGACAAAGAAGTTGCCTAGTTTCCCGTCTGTCCAGGAATCCCTTATTCCAATTGTTAACATTTACTTTTTTTTTTAGCATTATTATCTTCTTCTGAATTTGAGATAAATTAGTGAGAAGAAAGAATAATCTGTTACTTCTTCAACAGAAGATCTTAGAAACTGTTCAGACAGTTATCGCTGCCAAGAAAAATAAAAGGAATCCTTTATTTGTCACAGGATATACCATGCTATCCAGTGTAATCCTACCAAAGAACTGCACTCATAATTTTAACATTGTCTTATTTGAACAGATCACCAAACATCAGAATGTCCATGGTGAGTCAGGTCAGTGGTCCATCTAGCTCAGTATCTTTATGATGTGCCAGTGCCAGATGCTTCAGAGGACATGTAAACAGGAAAGGGGAATTTATCTGACTAGCATCCAGGGACAGGTTGGAAAGCAAGCTGCGTAGTCCCCTCTGCCCTATGCTACCCTGGGGAAGAAGCCAGTGGCCACCCTATCTTCTGCCCGGAGTCCTTCCTCACCACCATCCTGATTCCTGCCCTCTTCCATGCCCCGGCCTCCTGTCCTGAGCTCCTTCCCCTCCGCCCTCCCCCCCTCCAAGGTCCTGCCCTGAAGGACCCGGGCAACGTTAGGTAAATCTTCTAATATCTGATAATTCTGTTCTTTACTATAGTTTCAACCAATTTGCCTGGTTGTGAAGTTAGGTTTACCAACCTGCAATTGCCAGGTTTATCCGTGGAGCTTTTTTTAAAAATTGGTGTCACATTAGCTGTCCTCCAGATAGTCTCTGAATTCCACTGTTTTATTGAGGCCCTGCTTTTTTCTGCAGAACTGGCTATGCATGCAGAACTGGAAGCAGAAAATGGTAGAATGGAGGTCCTGGACTTCAATTTCTTTCTTAACAAGCTAAATGTGGCCTCCAAGACTTTTCTCCTGCCTTTCCCAATGTCACTGTAGCATATATGATTGCATCCCATTCGGTGAAACAAATTGAATAACCCACACTCTGCATTACTCTTGCAAGACTGGGTGGGGCAGGACTAGAAAAGAAAGGGGGCAGTTATTGGCCTAATTTTATTAGGCATATCTGGCTCTCACACTCCTACTCTAAATTCCCTCTCACAAGTCCTCTCGTCTCTTCATGTTCATTAGCTGACATTAACGTGAGTTGTTTTCTAGTTAGTCTGAGATAAAAAGAATATTTTTAGGTGGGGAAATTAGTTAGCTGAGCATGCAAGCCAATTGCTTGCTTACAGAATTTCAAGCATTCTTAGCAGGTTGGCTTCCAAATGTCAGAGAATATATATTGAGCATAGCTTAGGATGTGCTGCCAGAGGGGTCATTTGTGCCAATTGTTCTTTTGGGGTTGTCTAGGCATTAATTATGTCCTGGTGCAAGGATTTGTTCTTTGTTTTAATCTAAAATAATGATTGAACATGCCACACAAAGACATAACTAAATATAGGCATGGATAAATATGCAGCATGCAGCCAGCAATAACTGAGAGCAGTCACTGGATAGCAGATACAGAGGGAAAGCATAACAACTGACGAAGTTCAATTACTCTGTAGATAGCGTTTCTGATGGAAGCATAGGCAGCATCTCCCTTGTTAAAATGGGGTTATGGTTTCCATTCAAAGCAGGACTTAAATTCCCTTGTTTTATACTTGAGCAATTGAATTCCCCCCCTCAAGTTTGGCACAATAACTCTTCCACAGATAAGTGGGTTTTTAATAAAAACAAACTGTATTTGACTTGATCTGCCTTCAGGCTCAGAGAGTGGCATTGGCACACAAATGTGCGCTCCCATCTTTCATACCCAAGTTGAAATTTTGCTAGAATGAGGAAGAGGTGGGGTTGAGCTAAGAAGGTTCTAGAGTGGGCAAAGGGAAAGGGAGAGGAAACGGGCTCTGTTTTTATATGGCCTTTCACTACCTTACAGTTGATCATTTTTGGACTAGCTCACTCAGCGCACTGTATGACCAGGGTGACCAGGTATCCGATTGAAAAGGGATCCAGGAGGCTCCAATCAGCACCACTGGCCATTGACTGTCCAGTTGTTTGTGCCACACTGTGAGGCTGACAAGGTCCCTTCTAGCCTCCACGTAGTTAGGCTCTTGGGAAGCAGCCCCCTCTGGCTCCTAAGCAGAGGGGCAGCTTGGTGGCTCCACACTCTGCCCCTACCCCAAGCACTGCCCCCTCAGCTTCCACATGCTGGGAACTATGACCAATGAGAGCTGCAGGGGTTGCACCTGCTGACAGCAGAGTGCAGAGACATCTGGCTACACCTCCGCTAGTGGGAGCTGAAGGGGGGGACACACTGCTGCTTATGGGAGCTGTTTGAGGTGAGTGCTCCCTGGAGCCTGCACACCTGCCCTCTTTCTAGGTCTCAACCCCCTGCCCTAGCTCCAGCCCTCCTGCCCTCCAAGCCCCTCAGTACCAGCCTGGAGCATCTTTGTGCACCACTAATCTCTCCTCCCCAACCCCACACCAGAGTCTGCAACCCCAGCCAGAGCCTTCACATTCCCTAAGCCCCAACCCCCAGCTCCAGCTCCTTCCCACATTCCAAACCCCTTAGTCCCAGCCCAGAGCCCATTCCTGAACCCAAAAATTCTCATCCCCAGCCCCATGTACACCCCAACTCCCTTATCCTGCCTTCCTAATATGGGAGCCAGCACCATCTCTGGGGCAGCCTGTGTTGGCTGTTCAGCCGCTGCCTGAGTTCTAGAGGCTGATGCCCTGTCCCTGAGTTCACTGGAGATCCCACTCCACCTCCCTACCTTCCCACTACAGAAGCCAGGTCCATCCCTGGGGCGGCCCATGTTAGCTGCCTGGGTGGGAAGAGGGACCACCAGTCCAGAGCCCCCTCCTACACCCTGAACCCCTCATTTCTGACTGCACGCAGAACCTGCACCTCCCAGCCCAGAGCTAGTACCTCCTCCCACAGCCCAATCTCTTTCTTCAGCCTAGAGCCCCCTCCCGTACTCTGACCCTCTTGGTTTCACACTTCAGCTCAAACCCCTCATCCCTTGCCCCAACCCTGAGTCCACACCCCCAGCTAGAGCCTAAAACCCCGTTAGCATCTCAGCCCACTGCCTGAACCTGGAGCCTCTCCTGCACTCTGAACTCTTCACTTCTGGGCCCATCCTGGAGCATGCACCCCCAGCCAGAGCCCTCAACTCCAACCCCCTGAGCCAGCCCAGTGAAAATGAGCACGTGAGTCAGGGTGGGGACAAGGAGCAATGGGGAGGGAGGGCTCAGAGAAGAGGTGGGGCCTCTGAGGAAGGGTGGGGCAGGAGCAGGGCAAGAGTGTTCGGTTTTATGCAAGTAGAAATTTGGCAATCCTAAGCATAGAGTACATATGAAGATCATTTATAGGCTTTGGGGCAACTGGGACAATTTAGAGGTTTTTTGGAATTCATTTTTAGATTACCTTAAATTTTAGCCCTTTTTCATTTTCACTGCATATTCTCTCATCTCTACTACTTTTCCCATCTTCTGTCATGGGTAAAGTAGGTCAAATGTTTATTAGTTCTTGTAAAACAAATTGTTTGATATGTTTGTTCATTAACTAGTATAATATTGCCTGTGGCATTGACGTATGTTTGTCTCTAATTTTTGTATTACTGTAGCTTTTTAAAATTAATGATAGTTTTGTAAAAACTCTTTAATGAGAAGTGTGAAGGAGGGATGGGCAGCCATTTCTGAAAGTACACTCATCATGCCACATGTGCTGTCTCTTGTACAGTTCCTGTAACCAGTATGAAAGTTGCTAGCAATGCCATTGCACAAAAAGCATCAGTTATTGAACACAAAAGAGGAAGAGAGTGTGGGCTTTAAGAATCCGTAATGTACCATTTTCACTCTGGATGTGTCTGTGATACGTGCTATGAGTGCTATGACAGGGATGGATCTGCCATTAGAAAAATACAT
The DNA here is from genome assembly GCF_049634645.1 of Pelodiscus sinensis. Classification (NCBI taxonomy): domain Eukaryota; kingdom Metazoa; phylum Chordata; order Testudines; family Trionychidae; genus Pelodiscus; species Pelodiscus sinensis. Next base: position 18,555,263 of record NC_134723.1, read on the forward strand.
TTGCCATTTGAATTGTGCCCTTAGTTATACCCAAGCAATCTGCTTCCAAGCAATCTAGGAATTAAGGCTGGTGTTTTGAAAACCAAGCTCTCCCATTCCTTGTAATTACTAGCGAAATAACCACAAAGTGTTCTTCTTAGGCCCAGATTAGTTTCTATTAAAATTAACCACTTGTCCATTCCAAGAAAGAAACATTAATAAATCATGCAGTTTCATTTTTCTGAAAAACGTAATAACAGTAAGTCTATCAAGTGGAATTCTTAAGAAAGGAAAAAGAATGTGTTTTTTTGTTTTACAAAGTAGCAAGAAAGGACTAAGGCAACATTTCAGCCACTTGAGCCTTTTTTTATTTATTTTCTCCATACAAAGTAGTAGTTCAAATTTAGTTCCTTGATTTTTATAGCTGGTTTCTAAGTAAACTCTGAGCTCATTACCAAATCCCATAAGATCTGTTTATGACATCTGATAGCAAAACATGCACAGGACTTTAGAGAAAATGCTTGAGGCACATAGCATCAGAGAGTCGCAGAAGGTTTTGTAATTAGAGAGGAAGAATTTTTGAGTTCAGAATCCTTGTCAATGACAGGCAAGAGTCATCTTTGATACTAGTCATGGCTTATGTTTCCTGTAGGATTTGGAAGGGCTTTCATCATCTGAAAGAGTGGGTTTCAGGTTTGTCACCTCATGGGATCAATGTGAAAAATGTTATTAGTTGTGTGAGGCTGAGTGTCTGTCAGGGGAAGCCCTCTGAGGGCTTTAGTATCTGGATGCCATGCTGCTTGTCACTTTATGTAATTCATAAACACAACCTTGGTTAAGCTGCAGCTGTGGCTGACACTATGTATCTAGATGCTGTAGAAACAATAGCATTGTTATAATCAAAAAAGCCATTAGAATGTGAAGGAAATTCACAGCTTTCAATTACTTAAATGTAATGTGTTATCCTTTTTCTCTAAGAATGCTTTTATACGTGTAAACTATTATAAGCAGCCCACAGGTGTTCAAAGGTGGTTGCTGATTTTTCCTTTAAAAAAATCAGAAGTGTCAGAGTAAACTAAGAACAGAAACAGAAGGAAAAAAGCAAACAGGAGGAACAAAGCAAGGAAGGATTAAGGGTCTTATTGATACACTATTCTTCAATGCCCCCAAAGAACTACTGCTTTGGCAAACCTTCACAATGGACAGCAGTATTTTTGCAAGATTTCAAAATGCAAAGAAACTGGAGATATACAGATATCTTCTTTAATTTTATGTTATCAGGAGCAGCCAGAGTAAATATTCAAATCCTTTGATTTTACCAAAGACAGTCACAAAGGGTATGTTTAGACTACATGGCTTCATCGACGGAGCCATGTAGTCTAGACGTACCCCAAGATTATACTGAAAGGGTTCTGTCTATGTCTGTCCTGGTCTTCACAACATCCTCTGGCAAGAAGTTCCACAGGTTGACTGTGTGCTGTGTTTGTTTGTTTTAAACCTGTTACTTATTAATTTCATTTGGTGACCTATAGTTCTTGTGTTATGGGAGCAAATAAATAACTTTTCCATATTCACTTTTTTCCATGCCAGTCATGGCTTTATAGACCTTTATAATATCCCCCTTAGTAAAAGAATCTTGCAAAAGAATCTTTGTCCTAAGTAGCTAGGTATGAAGAAATTAGCCAAATTGGATAAAAAGGCAAAAAGAGCCTATGAATGCTATTGCAACAGGCAACAGTCAGATTGCTGTCAGGTCTAGAAACTGGTGATCATGTTTGTTTCAAACTGGAGGGAGAAAAAGGACTGACAACTCCATTTGTCTTAAAGAAAAAGAATTCAGCACTCAGCATCAGTGAAGGCTTCAACTTTTTTCCTCGGACAAAACAATCAACAAAGCAAAGTACAGATGGCTAATGCAGACAGGTCCGGACGGAGGCATGGGTGAGATGGGCAGCTGCCCACGGCGCCAAACAATGGGGGGGCGCTTGATGGCAGCTGTAAGGGGCGCCCAGTGTCTCTTACAGCTGCCATCAGGTGCCGCGCGCCCAGCTCCCGCAGCACCAGCCCCGCACCCTTCCCCCCACTGCCGTGGGGCCCTGCACAGCCCGGCGCCGTGCGCCCTGGGGGTGGGCCCGCGCCCCACGGGCAGGCCCACGCATGCGCCGTGCATCCAGGGACGGTGCCGCGTGCCTGGGCCCAGGGTGCCAAAAGGGCTCGGGCCAGCCCTGAATGCAGAACACAAAGAAGATGTTCCAGAGATTCCAAACTGAGCAGAGCCACCATTGCAACTAATGGGCAGTTCCATTAGTTGAGCAGAGGCAGCATTTGCAACTAATGGCAGATGACTAAGTTGTTACGTATTCAGGTTGTGTAATCAAAAAAACAGTACAATTCAGACTGATACATACTGAACTTCCGAGGCCATGTGATGTTGCAAATGTTGTAAATGGGAGGAATATAGAACTTAGGGGCAGATGAAATGAAATTCTAAACTACATTATAGGATTCATCCACTGGGTGGCACTGGGTGTAAAATACCTCATTTAAGCTATCCTGAACCACACCAGGGAATAATATTGAAGGATCTGATGATGAACATATCTGGTGTGTTTAAGCAATCTCTGTAGCCAGGCTGTAACTGGAACAGAGGAACATGACAGTGGTTTTGAGGGCAATTAGGGTTTGTTGTGGCTATGACGTGTGGTTTGATTTATTTTAGATCCAAGGGAAACCAGTACACTTCAGGGCTACTTAACCACTTTCTTGTTTATTGCAAGCTTTAAGCAGTTAATACAGTTACAAGCCTTAAGAACAATTACTATACAATTTAAACCTTAAATACTATACATTCTAAAGCAAATAATACAGCGCAAAACAATGCAAAAGCAATTATTAAAAGATCTACTAGATGCAATAATAAAGCTTAATTCACTTACACTTCACCCTGCATGCTACCTGCAGTGCCAGGCAGGAGGTTGTGGGTTCCTTTCCTTCTAACGCAATGGAACGCCACGCACTGAGCCGCCGGTGTGAAGGACCTAATTACTTCTGGTTACATCGAGCAGCACATGTGGGTTAATCCTGCCCATTCCCTCCCATTGATTGTTCTTACTAAACCCAATTTATAGCAAAGAGAGGTCATTCTAATAATATTTACCAATTGATTACGTATTGTGTAATACACTTAAAAAGCCCAATGCCCCATTTGGGGTACATCCTGCTACTCAGGATGTTACTGCTATGTGTGAAGTTGACAGTTTCATGGCTGCAGCTGTACTTTTTTGCTTATCAGAAACAAGCACCAGTACAAGGTTGCTTGTCCCCTGTTCTTGATGTAGTCTCACTATGTATCATGCTTAATCTGCATTGTTATGCAAAACAATTCCTGACTCTCACAGGTTCCCTATTAACCCAAGTCTTGCCTGCAGGCTTTGTCACACCAGACTTGAGACAGGCCCAGAAATCCACACTTTGGACAAGGCAGATATCGCCATTTATTGCCAAGGCAGGGTAGTGCAGGCTTTCCTACAGGAAGGTATTTGTTAGTTTTGGCATAAATGTTTGTCTGACCCCCATTGTAGACCAACTCAAAAGATGCCTCCTCGGGTCTTGGTCCTGTAGCCATCACCTCTCTCGAGGCAGGGACTCATCTCTTTCCTCTCAAAGTTTTAAGCATGTAGCCCTTCTGAATTTCACTATGATTACCCCAGCAGGTCTGGCCTCAGCTCAGCAACTTTAATTTCACTGTCTCAATGGCTAAAGGAATGGTTTACAAGAGAGCAGAGCCTTACAAAGAACACAGTGCATTTATTTTAGGACATTATGGAGAAAACATATAATAAAACAACAAATGGTCTAAATGCATACTTAAGTTTAACAGAGCTCTGTCATATTCCTTACAGAAATCCTTGCATGTTCCAGTCCTTCATATCGTTGAGCAGGTGTTTTCCCACTTGATTAAAGATTCATGTCAGTTTGCTTGATCAAAAGCAGTAGCCCACCAATTAGTTCAGGATGACCCTTTATATGACCAAACTCTTTCTTTTTTTTTTCTGAGTCTCTTGAATGTGATCTAAACCTATATATGTCATCCACTCTGGAGAGGGAGTCTTCTCTGGAGTTGTCTGCCTAGCCCATGCACTGCAGTAATTACATACACACATGTTCATGGATGGAGTTTGGTAGCCAATTTTAGTTCATGGATGGAGTTTGGTAGCCCTCCCTGACCAACCTGCACATGAAATCTGGCTTTCTGATATAGTTAAAATGCATACAATAGTCTTAAGTGTTGATCATATCTGTCCTAGTATTTTGTGTGATGGGTTTTTTTTGTCCGTGTAAAGCTAATGGCCACACCTCCTCATTGCATTGTTATGGGACCTGTTGTCCTATAGGGGAATTGGCAGTATATCCAGGAGTCAGATTTGGCCCATTCCCTTCCCTGCAGGGCAGGGGCCTCAGTCCCCCAAGCAAAGCCGACTTATCCAGTAGGCACAGTGCCTAGGGCCCACGATACTTTTAGGGGCCCACGAAAATGTTTTAATTTCTTTTAAAATCAGAAGAAAAAATGAACTTTTAGGGTCGAAGTAAATGTTTTAATTTTTTTCTCACATCAGAAAAAAGCATCATGAAACCTTTAGGGCCCACGAAAATCTATTAAATTTTGCCTAAAACAGAAAAAAATAAAATGTTGAAGTATTTAAAGTTATATCAAAAATAATTTTTAATATTGATATTATTAAGGTGGGAGGGGCCCACGAAGGCAAAAGTGCCTAGGGCCCACGAAAGTCATAATGTGGCCCTGCCCTCAAGGCTCAGACCTTCAGCAGGCAGCTCCACCAGAGTCAGTCTCCCTGGCTCTACGCAGGGCTGGACAATCAATACTGTGTACCCTGGCCTCTCGGCCAGGAAGGGCAACAGAGAATTGCTCTAACCCAGGGCTCTGGTCTTTCAATCTGCCAAAGGTAGTTCAACAGTAATTTGAGCTCCCTGGCCTCTCAGGGGACAATTAGCAATCTGTGGATTCTGCTCTCAGTCAAACAAAGCCAGTTCAATAGCAGTTTGGGCTCCCCAACATCTCAGCAGGACAGGATGCAATGCCACTGCATTCTACTGGTCCATAAGGGGTCATTGGATGGAACACCAGCAGGGGGAGTAATGCCTTCCTAGCATTGATATGGCAGGGAGCGGACCAGCCCAACTTCACTTCATCCCAATCCAGGGCCCTATCAGTGGCAGGGCAGTCCATCACTGAGTCAGCAGGGATCCATCCACAACATGCTGACCCAAACTCATGCGCACCAGCGACCAGACTGCCACCTGGCTCCCCTTTCTCACTTCTCCCATTCCCCTTCCAGCGCACCTGGACCCAGGGGAATTCTGGCTCCTCTGGGTCATCACCAAGGGCAATAGCAGCAGCTTTACAGCATCTGTGCTCTCCAGAGGTTTGGGTTGGGTTGATCCCTGGGGCAATAATGGCTCTCCCTATTGTTCGCCTCCAGCTGAGTGGCAACTGTGTCTCTTGTTGTTGCTACCTCTCCCAGTCAAGCAGCAAGGCCAGCCTTTTATGCCTCCTTTTCCTGTCCCACCCCTCCACTTCCTTCAGGAGGGGTGGGGTCTTCTGGCTCCACCCACCAGGTGGTTTGGGACATGTCCTTGATGTTTGTGCGTAAAGGGGCTGACTCCTCACGACAGTCTATTTTACTGAGAGCCATAAAAAACAACATTGTTCCCTTGAAAGAAAATTGGCCAAGCTGAGTCCTGGTGAGAGTAAATAGAATTGTATTATTGTTTAATTGCAAGCAGTATGTTTAGTCCCAATGGGAGAGGCAAAACTTCAGACACTCCTAACTTGAAGATTTTATGCTCACAGATTTCAGTAGAGCTGGATCAGGCCCTGAAAGAAGACAAGAAAGGCTGCATTTGGGAAATCCTGAGAAGGGAGTACACTGTAGATGTTTGAAGGGTGGGATTTGTTTAGGTTTTATTAGTACTGTAATTCATCATGTGTGGGCATCATGAAGCAGTGAATCTTGTAAGAGGAGACTGAAAGAGAAAATGATGGTGGCAGCTTGGTTAACCAGAATGGAGAAAACTTTCAAGTCATTCACATAGCATGGATAAAGCTTGGAAGCAGGAGTGCAAGAAAAAAATTAATAGGAGCCATTGGGTGACTAGCAGTAGCTGGCAGTATATATACAATGAGAATAGGCTGTTATGAGACTCAGTAAGATTCCTGATTGTGAGGTCCCTTGTAAACCAAGGGCTGAAGTATTTCAGTGTGAAGCAAACAAGGGTAATTACTTACTGTTTTGTTTCCCTTCCTCATCTCTTTTGCAAGCTCAGAAGTCCCAATCTTATTAATTTCTCCTCATATGACAACCATTCCATATCCCTAATTATTTTTATTGTCCATTTTCTGAACTTTTTCCAAATTCCAGGTAATCCTTTTTTGAGATGAGGCAATTACATCTGCACGTAGCATTCAAGATGTGGGAGTACTATGAATGTATATGGAGGCATTAAAATATTCTCTGTCTTATTTTCTATTCCTCTCTTTTTGATTCCCAACATTCTGATTTCTTTTTTGACTGGCACTGCACATTGAATGGATGTTTTCAGAGAACTATCCACAATGACTCCAAGATATCTCTCTCTCTCTCTTTCTCTCAAAAAACAGGACTATGTAGTCCTGTTTTTTGCTTTTTGTTTCAGTTACGCCAGACTAACATGGCTACATTTCTATCTCTTTCTCTCCAGTGGCTACAGCTAAATTAGTCCCATCATGTTGTATATGTATTATTTTTTTTCCAATGTGCATTTATCAACATTAAAATTGATTTGCCATTTTGTTGCCCAATCACCTAGTTTTGTGAGATCCTCTTGAATCTCTTCACAGTCTGCTTTGGTCTTAACTATCTTGAGCAGTTTAGTATCGTCTGCGAATTTTGTCACCTCACTGTTTACCCTTTTCTCCAGATCATTTATGAATATGTTGAGTAGTATTGGTCCTAGTATGGAACACTAGGGCACACCATTAGTTACCTTTCTTCATTCAGAAAACTGACCATTTATTCCTACCCTTAGGCTATGTCTAGACTGCAAGCCTCTTTCGAAAGAGGCTCTTTCGAAAGATACTTTCGAAAGAGCCTCTTTCGAAAGAGAGCGTCTAGACTGCACGCGGAACTTTCGAAAGAGCAAGCCGCTTTTTCGAAAGAAAGCACCCAGTGAGTCTGGATGTTCTCTTTCGAAGAAGCCCTATTTATATTCAAGAACGCCTTCTTTCGAAAGAAGCACTTTCGAAAGAAGGCGTTCTTCCTCGTGAAATGAGGTTTACCGCCGTCGAAAGAAAAGCCGCGTTCTTTCAATTTAATTTTGAAAGAACGCGGCTGCAGTCTAGACGCAGGTGAAGTTTTTTCGGAAAAAGGCTACTTTTCCCGAAAAAACCCCTGAGTCTGGACACAGCCTTAGTTTCCTATTTTTTAACCAATTATTAAACCATGAGAGAACCTTCCCTCTTATCCCATGACAGCTTACTTTGCTAAATAGACTATAGTGAGGGACCATGTCAAAAGGCTTTCTGGAAATCCAAATGAACTATATCTACTGGATCCCCCTTGTCCACATGGTTGTTGACCTCCTCAAAGAATTCTAGTAGATGAGTCAGACATGATTTCCCTTTACAAAAACCATATTGTCTCTTCCCCCAACAAATTATGCTCAGCTATGTGACTGACAAATCAGTTCTTTGCTATAGTTTCAACCAATTTGCCCAGTACTGAATTTAGATTTACAGGCCTGTAATTGCCAGGATCACTCTAGAGCAGTGGTCTCCAACCTTTTTATACCCAAGATCACTTTTGAAATGTCAGGGCAAGCCAGAATCTACCCCCTCCCTTCCCCAAGACCCTACCACTTTCTTGAGGACCCACCCTCTCCAAACCTTTCCATGGACAACCCGTTGCTAATGGAAACTCACCGTTAATTAATGAATTACAGTTCAGCAGTCTCCCTCTGTAATTGGGTGATAAAATTCCTTTGAAGAAGCATAGATACTTTTTAATCCGCTATTGAATGTCCAGGAAGGTTAAAATGTTCCCCTACAGGTTTATGTGTGTTACCATTTCTGATGTCTGATTTGTGTCCATTTATCATAGAATCATAGAGCTGGAAAAGACCTCATGTACTTCTGTCATGATCACGAGGGTTAGCCAGCAGCCTGAGGACTAAGGGGTTAACTGTACCTAACCAGGTAGCAGACAGCCAATAGAAATACAGGTAGGAATTTCAAACTGGGACAAAGGAATTTTTGGTTTTTCTCCGCTTTGTCCCTGAGCAGTTTCTCTCCAGATACTGAGGGGAACAAACAAAATGTCTCTCTCCAAGAAAAGACTTTTCACTATTTATAAGTAGGGTAAAGTTTAGATAAATCCATTAAGTTTTATTGTTTTATGGTTTGGGAATGGGAATCTGATATCTGTGCATTTAAAAATGGGGTTTCCTCTCCTTTGTAACTAAGCTTTTGGCTCATGGGGGTCCCCCATGAGTATATTAATTGGTGACTTTTCCATCTAGTCATTATGCTTGTAACAGGAATATTGTGGTGATAATAAAAGTTCTTTCTCTCTATTTTTATTAACCTGGTATTGGTTAATTTTTTTGCGTCCTGGTTTTACTTTAGGGCTGAGATTTCCCAAGTGATCTCTTCCCTGGTTTTCTTACCATTACTTGGGTGGTGGCAGCAGATTTTTATCCCCCAAAATCTAGGTTTTTAAGATTTTTGGGGGAAGGCTTATACCAAAGCCTGGAAAGATAAGGTTTGGGGGTACTTTTGTGGGCCCCCCACTTCTGCATTCATTGTGCCAGAGTGGGGATTTAGCCTTGACAACTTTAAAAAAATGTTGCTATTACTTTTTGAATTTTTGTCTATCTGTTCTTCACATTCTTTTTTTGCCTTTCCTAGTTATATTTTTATACTTCATTTGCCAGAGTTTATGCTCCTTTCTATTTTCCTCACTAGGATTTAAATTCCACTTTTTAAACAATCCCTTTATATCTCTCACTGCTTCTTTTACTTGGTTGTGAAGTCATGATGGCACTTTCTTTGTTCTCTACTTTTTAATTTGGGGTATACAGTTAAGGTGGGTCTCTATTATGTTGTCTTTAAAAAGTTTCCATGCAGCTTGCAGGGATTTCACTTTTGGCACTGTGCCTTTTAATTTCTATTTAACTGCCTTATTTTTGTGTAGTTACCATTTATGAAATTAAATGTCACAATATTGGGCTGCTGTGATGTTTTTCCCACCAGATAAATGTTAAATTTAATTAGATTATGGTCATTATTCAGTCCAGCTGAATTCATCTCTTGGACCAGATCCTGTGCTCCTCGTAGGACTAACCACCAACCAGTAGATCAGGATCTACCAATAGATCTTGGAGCCTCTGACAGGTGATCCTGACTGGTTTGGATGGGAGGCTTCAAATGCCTGCACTTCAGCGGCACTTCTCCGCACTGTCCTGCTGCTTTTGCCCAGAATCTCAGAGCTACCCCCTGGGAGTCTCCTGCTTGTTGTGCAGGGTCGGGGAGACAGAGACTTGAGGACACTGTTGTCACTCTGTTTCCCTCCCTTCTACCCCATCTTCCCAGAGTGAGGAGGACGGGGCCTTGGCAAAGGGGTAAGGTAGAGGTATTTGGGTTTGAGGTAGATCCTGGACTGATCTAAGTTCAAAAAGTGATCTTGTGCTTAAAAATGTTGGTGACTGTGGGACTAAATCAAGAATTGCTTCTCCTCTTGTGAGTTTCAGCTGCTTCAAGAAGCAGTCATTTAAGGTGTCAGGAAATTATATTCCTACATTCCGTCCTGAGGTGACACATATCCAGTCAATATGGGAATAGTTGAAAACCCTCATTATTACTGAGGGTTCTTTTATTTGTATAGCCTCGGAGCTCTTATTTAGCATTTCACAGTCACTAGCACCATCCTAGACAGGTGGGCAGTAATAAATCCTTCCTGCTATTGCCATATTATTAGAACATGGAATTACTAGCCATAGAGATTCTATGGGACAGTTTGGTTCATTTAAGATTTTTGCTTCATTTGATTCTAGCTGTCTTTCACATATGGTGCCTCTCCCCCAACATCAGGACCTTCCAAAATATTTTGTCCTTCCAATATATTTTGTACCCTCATATTAGTATGTCCCTCGGATTATCACCATTCCACCAAGTTTCTGCTATGCCTGTTATGACAATATCCTGAAACACTCCAGTTCACCCATCTTACTGTTTAGACTTCTAGGCTGTGTCTAGACTACATGCCTCTGTCGGCAGAGGCATGTAGATTAGACACATGGGCAAAGGCAAATGAAGCCGCGATTTAAATTATCGCAGCTTCATTTACATTTACATGGCTGCCGCGCTGAGCCGACAAACAGCTGATCAGCTGTTTGTCGGCTCGCGCGCTAGTCTGGACGCTCCTCTGCCGACATCAAAGCCCTTTGTTGGCAGCCCCGTTATTCCTCGTGGAATGAGGTTTACCGGGGCTGCCGACAAAGGGCTTTGATGTCGACAGGGGGAACAGCCTAAATTTAGCCCTCCAAGACCTCTCCCCTATTCTTTATCTAGCAGCCTAAATTTGCCCTCCAAGACCTCTCCCCTATTCTTCCCTATTGTAGCCAGACAGCCCCCCCCCCCCCCCATCTTATCCATCTTATTTGCCTCTCTGAAGCATACAGGGCAGAGAAGGAGCAGTAAAATCAGCATAGTCTATACTGGCTCATCTGATCCTGAGAAGCTGAAAAAATGGCTATGTGGAGAGAGAGAGCGATTAAGTCAATAAGCTGGCCTCGAGGCTGCGAGAACTGCCCCGGCTGGCACCCATGTTGATTCGAACACACACACAGTCCCTGGGAGAGGAATTTCCCACTGAGAAAAGAATCCCCAGTACGTCCAATTTAATCATCTCAATTCTCTCTTACAAGTGTAAATTAAGTTCACAACTCCCTTGTAAGAGCTGGTCTCACAAAAGACAGACCAGCATCATTTGGCATTACAGATAAGAAAGAGAAAATACGTGACCCAATGGGTATATAAGATAGGTCCAGCACACACTCACTTTGAGTGTCATTCTACCCTCTACCTGCTGGTCGGGTTAGGTGTTTGACCTCCCGAGGTTCTATGGGGACGCCCACCTCGTATTTTCGTCTTTCCTAGGAATTGAGGGACCGGCCCTGGCCTGACATGCTGGAGTCGAGAGGCACAGAAGGGGGTAAAAATTGTACCTGGATGTGGTCCTCTGTCTTAAGTGTACACATAGAAAGAGTAAGCTGTTACTTGGTACCATTATTTCTATTTTTCTATCTTTATCTTCTTTGTAACCATTTTTAAGATCTATATTTTGCTAGTAGTTAAGAAATAGAGCAATAGCCATTGCAACCATATGATTTATAAGCTTCCTCAAATAAACCTGTAACTGTTTAAGTTTTAACCTGACTCCTTCAGTTGCTGTAATGGAACCAAGCACAATTTAAAAGAACTTCAGCCGGTCATAAAGGGACAGATATAGGGAGCCCTGATCGTCGGCTGACACCTATGTCATTGGTACTTACCACTGACTTGTCCCCAGCACTACATATAAGTCTATGTAGATGACTCAAGAGATTCACAACCTTTGCACCAGGCAGGCAAGTCACCATACAGGTCTCCCAGTCATCACAAAACCAGCTGTCTATGTTTCTAATAATGGAATCCCCCATTACTAATACCTGTCTCTTCCTAATACCTGGATTTCCCTCACCTAGAACAGAACTCCAGTTATCCTCAGTGTGAGAGGGTATTGTGACTTCAACTGAAAGGAGGATCCCAGTTATGGGATTGTTTCTCTCCACTCAAGTTGGATGTTCTCCTTTCCTGAGACGTTCAACCTCCTCAACAGCACATTGGCTGTCTGACTGGAGGTAGGCCCATTCTACAGTGTCCTGGAAAGTCTGATCTATGTCTCTCTCCCTTAGCTCTTCCAGTTCAGCCACCCTGGCTTCCAAAGTCTGTACGTGGTCTCTGAGGACCAGGAGCTCCTTGCATCGAACACACAAATACACCCCTTTACTACAAAACCATCCTTACTCCAAACATACTGTTACAGTGACACACGGAGAAGGTAGAGAGCTGTATGTAAATTAAAGGTAACAGAAAAAAATAATGGGGTATGTGACTGACTGAATTTGGTGAGGATTTACTATTGTTTAAAATATAAGGTGGATTCATTGTGGAATTTTCTCCCTCTGTATGTCAAGCATAACGTTTACTATATACTATACACAGCTGTCATTGTCTATATGTCATTGTCGATATGGGGATGCCAATCTGCTTGGGGGTTCCAAGTATAGATAGCCAGTCACATGGTTTACCTGCTCATTTCACCTCTCCACCCACGCCCAACTTTTATCTGCCTTCTTTTTTAATAACAAAATGCAAATATTTTAAGCACACAATAGACCAGTCGTTCCTTAAACAAAAAGTGCACTATAGCTCAAAGATAAGAAACTAGAAATCCAGCATTTCTTGAAAATACAATCACAACTGAATCACAATTCCTTTTCTTTCTTCTTTCTCAGTTGCTAGAGGTCAAAAATATAGGTTTAGGGAGCATGGATCAAATTCTTCTCCAGTGTAAATTCACTGACGTTGGTTGTTCAGAAGACTGGGAGGTCTGATTCTGGATTCACCAAAGTCTCAATCAATCATAACTCCACTGAAGTCAGCATCATGCAAATATTATAAATAAAAACAGCACCTGTCCTACTGTGCCCCAGTAATACAAAAAAGAAGTGAAAACAGGAAGTTCGTGAATACTGTTTTGAGATAGTTGCTGACATAGTGATATATTCACAGTACTTATAAGCTGCTGCCAGGTACTGTAACATTCTTAAAAGTAAGGACTTTTGCAGAATTATTTTAATTAGTTGTGTTTGCTTTCAAATTTTGAAAAGTATATTTATACAGAGCCAACAGCATGATGAGTGCTTCCTAGAATGAAATTAAGGCAGTCCCTTATTCTGAAGAATTTCCATTATAAACAAATGTGTAAATTAGCAAAAAGGAGAGAAAGCAACAAATGCAAGTGACTAGCTAGTGATATTAAGTATATGTCTCATTAGTTCTATAATTATTTCTTAACTTTTGGGAAGGAGTACAGTTAATAGGTCTTGTGCAGCAAGTTGGTAGACATGACAATTTGGTTGGGGGTTCCCAGTCACAGGGAATAAGGATGGAAAAGAAAGCCATGTCTAGACTGCAAGCTTATTTTGAAATAAGCTTTTCCGGAAAAGATCTTCCAGAAAAGCTTATTTCAAAAGGGAGTGTCCATACCTAAAAAGCACAACAAAATAGCAATGTGCTATTTTGAAAGATAGCGTCCACATTGATTGGACACTTTCTTGCATTTAAGACCACTCAGAACCAGTTCAGGCAGGGCATTAGGTCAGCAGTTGCTTCCTAAGGCTATCTGAGTCACGTGCTTAAAAGGCCCCCTCGAGACAGCCATTTCTCTACATCTTCTGCTTGCTTGCCTACCTCTCAGAGGGACAGCAAAGCATTTGCAGTGCATGCTCTGGATGCCCAGCTTTTGGACACCACAGCATTCTCTACCATGGAGCCAGAGCTGCCTCTGGGCATGCGATGGCCCCACACTGCCATGTTGCAATTTCTGCAGCATTTTGTGCAGAGTGCCTTCATGGCCCTGCATGAGCTGGACTCAGAGCTCATCATCGAGATCCTCTCCCTCTGTGTGGGAGCAAGGCCCTTGCAACCGCACCCCACGATGGAGAGAAGGTTCTGGAGGCTGGACACCAGTTCCAACTGGTGGGACAAGCTGGTGATGGAGTGGTAGGACAATCAACAGTGGCTCCACAACTTCCAAATAAGGAAGGAAACCTTCATGGAGCTGTGCGCCTGGCTTGCCCCTGCCCTCCGTCGACAAGACACGCCATCCCTCTGGAGAAGTGAGTCGCCTCTGGAAGCTCGCCATGCCAGACAGTTACCGGTCTGTAGGCAACCAGTTCTGCAAGGGAAAGTCCACTGTTGGGGTCCTCCTCATGGAGGTAAGGCAATCTCGGGCTGCAGTCCCTGGAGGGGGGTGGGGGAATACTGGAAAGTGGGACCGTAGGGAAAGAGAGGGTTGGGGCTGCAAGGCTGGGGGTCAGAGGGAAGCCCCATCCCTTAGGAGGTTCTGTAGTCCCATCCTCACATAGCCCTGCAGGAAGGGTGGCTTCAAAGGGGGCTGCTCTTGGGGTGTTTGTGGAGGAGAGGGTGGAGGTAGGGGACCTACCAAGGGCTCAGGAACTCCCTTTGATTCTCCGTTTTCTGTTTATTTTTTTCTCCTTCTGCGGGTGGGGGCCATGAACTCCATCCTGCTGCACAGGGTCATCTGCCTGGGAGACCTGGACCCCATCGTGGACAGATTTGCCACTGTGGGCTTCCTCAACTGCAGGAGTGCCATTGATGGAACCCATATCCCTATCCAGGTCCCAGAACACCGAGCCGCTCAGTACATCAACCACAAGGGCTATTTTTCAGTGGTCCTGCAGGCCCTGACTGACCACCGCAGACAGCTCAGTGACATTTTTGTCAGATGCTCAGGGAGGGCGCATGACACCCGCATGTTCAGAAACTCCAGCCTCTACCGCAAGCTGGAGAGTGGCACTTTCTTCCCTGAGTGCAACTTCAGGATTGGGGATGTAGAGATGCCACTGTGCATCTTGGGGGATGAAGCCGTACACTGGCCATCTGAACCCAAGCAGGGACTGTTTCAGTGTCCACCTGGGCAGGACCTGCATCCAGGCTAAATGTACATTTGGGCACTTCAAGGCTCGGTTCAGGTGCCTCCAGACCTGCCTTGATGTGAGGGAGCACAACATCCCACAGGTAGTCTCTGCATGTTTTGTACTCCACAACATCATGAAGAGGAAGGGGAGGCCTTCCTTCCTGAGTGGGGGGCAGAGGCCGGCTGGAAGAGAAGGGCCTTTAAGCAGCCATGCACAGCTGCTGTCTGCCAGGCCCATTAAGTGGGAATACACATCCAGGGGGCCCTGAGGGAGAATTTCTCTGAAGGACCCCATTAACTCTCCCGAGGGCCTCTCCATGAGGGGCCTGTGCCTTGCCCCTCTCTGCCTTCCCCACAACAACCTCTCCCTTTCCCCCTCCCCTAGTCTCAATAAAAACAAGAGTTTTGAATTTCAAACAAAAGTCTTTGTATTATTTTTGTAATAAAAGTAACTAGGGAGGGAGGGAGTCTGAGAACCTGGACATGGGGAGGGAGGAGCGGGGCTGACAACCTTGGAGTGGGAAGGAGAGGCTCAGAGCTGGGGTTGAGAGTGGCACGTGGTGCGGCTGGAAGTTCCACCTCAGGTTTGGGGACCTCAGTGACCTCAGGGGTGCAGGGTCCAGGGAGAACAAGGGATAGGCAGGAGGGGGGCTGGAACGGGGACAGTCATGGCAGGGGGCACAGGGGCAGACATGGAAGGTGGGGCAGGGACAGAAGCCAGGGAGGCCATCTTCTCCCGGACAGTGGCACACATGTTGCGGCCCTGCTTCACCAGCTCGGTCCACATCTGGGCCTGCCATTGTGTGTTGTTGCAGACCTTCTGGGCCAACGTTTGCTGCATGTCCCAGAGGACGGACACATGCTCCCTCATTAGGTCCTCCTGGACTCTTTGACACCTGCAGCTCCCCTGGGGTCAGGCGGCTGGCTCTGCTGCTTGTGATCACCCCACAGTCATGGCCAGTCCAGCTGAGGAGAATAAAGAGAGGTGGTCAGTCATCCCTAGACACACCATCCCTCAGGCTTTGCCCTCCTCAGAGAGCTGAGATCAACAGTCCTCGGGCCAAACGACTGTGATATCTCGGGAGCAAGGCCTGGACAGCAGGTCCTGCCTCACAGGGGCCCAAAGGTGCCCAGGGAACCATGCTTTCCACCCCCCATCCACCGTCCCATTGACAAGCAGAAAAGGGAAGTGTCTGGCCACAATGGGATCCTATGCCTGGTAGAAGGCCTTTGAGTAGCCTGGGTTTCCATCAATGCTGCACACCCCCCCACATCTGGCAGCACACCTTTTTCCAAAGGTTTACTGCCATCAGAAAAAGCCCTCCATTCTTCCAACTTTTTGTTGAAATAACGCTATTGCAGTGTGGACGCAAGTATTGGTTTTCTGGAATAATGGCTGTTATTCTGGGAAAATGCTGCAGTATAAATGTACCCAAAGAGTAGAAGAAAGGCACAAAAAGAATGGCTATTAGCTGGGCTCGCCGAGTCGCAGCAAGTCCCACTTGCGAGCTGTGCTGTCTAGCATTGTGCGCATGTGCAGATCGCCCGAACCTGGCTCTTCCGGGCTGTAATCTACTCACCATGGGCGAGTAGATTATATAGATTGTCAAGCCCTGGCTATTAGTCGTTTAACTTGGGGAGAGCAATTGAAAGCAGTGGGATTTAAAGAGGATGTGGGTGTTAGAGGATGTGGGTGTTAGATGGGTTGATGAGTAGCCCAGGTGAGAATCATAGCTACCATGTGTTACATTCTACTATGCGTGTATAAGAGAACTTGTTTTCCACAAAGTAGTACATTAGCCTCTATAAGTAGAATGATCTATTTAGGCTCATTTCCCTTTACGAAGGCAAAAGCCAATACTATTTATTATAGTTAGCTTCAGTGAGACTGACATATACTGGCTGCACAATAGAGGGGAAAAAAAGAAGAACTTCTGAGAATGCTAACATTTCATCAGTCTCAGTGCGCGGATGAACCAAAAACAAAATGTATTTCTCCGGGTATGTCTACACTACAACGTTAATTCGAACTAACTTTGTCCAGATCATTTTGAAGAATGACCATATCCTCCAGAGCAGCTGCAACCCCTCCCAGCTTGGTATCATCTGAAAACTTAATAAGCGAACTTTCTGTGCCAATATCTAAATCGTTGATGAAGATATTGAACAGAGCCGGTCCCAAAACAGACCCCTGCGGAACCCCACTAGTTATGCCTTTCCAGCAGGATTGTGAACCATTAATAACTAATCTCTGAGTACAGTTATCCAGCCAGTTATGCACCCACCTTATTGTAGCCCCATCTAAGTTGTATTTACCTAGTTTATTAATAAGAATATCATGTGAGACCTTATCAAACGCCTTAGTAAAGTCTAGGTATACCACATCCACCACTTCTCCCTTATCCACAAGACTCGTTATCCTATTAAAGAAAGCTATCAGAATGGTTTGACATGATTTGTTCTTTACAAATCCATGCTGGCTGTTCCCTATCACCTTGCCACTTTCCAAGTGTTTACAGATGATTTCCTTAATTACTTGCTCCATTATCTTCCCTGGCACAGAAGTTAAACTAACTGGTCTGTAGTTTCCTGGTTGTTCTTATTTCCCTTTTTATAGATGGGCACTATGTTTGCCCTTTTCCATTCCTCTGGAATCTCTCCTGTCTCCCATGATTTTCCAAAGATGATAGCTAGAGGCTCAGATACCTCCTCTATCAGCTCCTTGAGTATTCTAGGATGCATTTCATCAGGCCCTGGTGACTTGCAGGCATCTAACTTTTCTAGGTGATTTTTAACTTGTTCTTTTTTTATTTTACCTTCTAAAATTACCCCCTTTCCACTAGCATTCACTATATTAGGCGTTCCAACAGACTTCTTGGTAAAGACCGAAACAAAGACGTCATTGAGCATCTCTGCCATTTCCATATTTCCTGTTACTGTTTCTCCCTCTTCACTGAACAGTGGGCCTACCCTCTCCTTGGTCTTCCTCTTGCTTCTAATGTATTTATAAAATGTCTTCTTGTTTCTCTTTATTCCTGTAGCTAGTTTGAGCTCATTCTGTGCCTTTGCCTTTCTAATCTTGCCCCTGCATTCCTGTGCTGTTTGCCTATATTCATCCTTTGTAATTTGTCCTACTTTCCATTTTTTATAGGACTCCTTTTTTATTTTTAGATCATTCAGGATCTCGTGGTTAAGCCAAGGCGGTCTTTTGCCATATTTTCTATCTTTCTGATACATCAGAATAGCTTGCTTTTGGGCCCTTAACAATGTCCCTTTGAAAAACTGCCAACTCTCCTCATTTGTTTTTCCTCTCAGTCTCGATTCCCATGGGACCTTACCTATCAGCTCTCTGAGCTTACCAAAATCCGCCTTCCCGAAATCCATTGTCTCTATTTTGCTGTTCTCCCTTCTACCCTTCCTTAGAATTGTGAACTCTATGGGTACGTCTAGACTACATGCCTCTGGCGACAGAGGCATGTAGATTAGGCTACCCGACAGAGTAAAATGAAGCGGCGATTTAAATAATCGCCGCTTCATTTAAATTTACATGGCTGCCGCGTTGAGCCGACAAACAGCTGATCAGCTGTTTGTCGGCTCAGCGCGATAGTCTGGACGCTCCCCTGCCGACATCAAAGGGAGTTGTCGACAACCCAGGTATGCCTCATCCCAGGCATACCTGGGTTGTCGACAACTCCCTTTGATGTCGGCAGGGGAGCGTCCAGACTATCGCGCTGAGCCGACAAACAGCTGATCAGCTGTTTGTCGGCTCAACGCGGCAGCCATGTAAATTTAAATGAAGCGGCGATTATTTAAATCGCCGCTTCATTTTACTCTGTCGGGTAGCCTAATCTACATGCCTCTGTCGCCAGAGGCATGTAGTCTAGACGTACCCTATGATTTCATGATCACTTTCACCCAATCTGCCTTCCACTTTCAAATTCTCAACCAGTTCCTCCCTATTTGTTAGGATAAAATCTAGATCAGCTTTCTCCCTGGTAGCTTTTTCAACCTTCTGAAATAAAAAGTTGTCTCCAATGCAGTCCAAGAACTTATTGGATAGTCTGTGCCCCGCAGTGTTATTTTCCCAACATATATCTGGATAGTTGAAGTCCCCCATCACCACCAAATCTTGGGCTTTGGATGGTTTTGTTAGTTGTTTAAAAAAAGCCTCATCCACTTCTTCCACCTGGGTAGGTGGCCTGTAGTAGAATTGCACCTACTTCCCTCATATCTGGAGAAAGGGGTAAGCAGTGAGGTGGTAAAGTTTGCAGATGATACCAAACTGTTTAGGATAGTCAAGACAGAAGCAGACTGTGAGGGTATGTCTACACTACCCCCCAGTTCGAACTAGGGGGGTAATGTATGCATACCGAACTTGCTAATGAAGCCCGGGATTTGAATTTCCCGGGCTTCATTAGCATAAAGCCGGCGCCGCCATTTTTAAAAGCCGGCTAGTGCGAACCCCGTGCCGCGCGGCTACACGCGGCACGGGGTTCGCACTAGCCGGCTTTTAAAAATGGCGGCGCCAGCTTTATGCTAATGAAGCCCGGGAAATTCAAATCCCGGGCTTCATTAGCAAGTTCGGTATGCATACATTACCCCCCTAGTTCGAACTAGGGGGGTAGTGCAGACATACCCTGAGGGACTCCAACAAGATCTCACCAAACTGAGTGATTGGGCAACAAAATGGCAAATGAAATTTAATGTGGATAAGTGTAAAGTAATGCACATCGGGAAAAATAACCCCAACTATACGTACAGTATGATGGGGGCTAATTTGGCTATGACAAATCAGGAAAGAGATCTTGGAGTTATCGTGGATAGTTCTCTGAAAACTTCCACACAGTGTGCAGTGGTGGTCAAAAAGGCAAATAGGATGCAAGGAATTATTAAGAAAGGGATAGAAAATAAGACACAGAGTATCTTACTGCCCTTGTATAAAACTATGGTACTCCCACATCTTGAATACTGTGTAGAGATGTGGTCTCCTCATCTCAAACAAGATATTTTGACCTTGGAAAGGGTTCAGAAAAGGGCAACTAAAATGATTAGGGGTTTTGAACAGGTCCCATATGAAGAGAGGTTAAAGCGACTGGGACTTTTCAGTTTAGAAAAGAGGAGACTGAGGGGGGATATGATAGAGGTGTATAAAATCATGAGTGGTGTAGAGAGGGCAGCTAAAGAAAAGTTATTTATTAGTTCCCATAATAGAAGAACTAGAGGACACCAGATGAAATTAATGGGTAGCAGGTTTAAAACTAATAACATAAAGTTCTTCTTCACAGAGCATGTAGTCAACCTGTGGAACTCCTTGCCAGGGGAGACTGTGAAGGCTAGGACTATAACAGAGTTTAAAGAGAAGCTAGATAATTTCATGGAGGTTAGGTCCATAAAAGGCTATTAGCCAGGGGATAGAAATGGTGTCCCTGGCCTCTGTTTGTCAGAGGCTGGAGAGGGATGGCAGGAGACAAATCGCTTGATCATTGTCTTCGGTCCACTCTTTCTAGGGCACCTGGTACTGGCCACTGTTGGCAGACAGGCTACTGGGCTAGATGGACCTTTGGTCTGACCCAGTATGGCCGTTCTTATGTTCTTATGTTCTTATCTGAATGTAGCCAATAGAATTGAAAGGCAATTAAACAAATTAAAAAAACATAGAACTAAACACAGTGGGAAATATCTTTAAAATTTGTGGGAGGTTTGGTCAGAGAGCAGGAGTGAGATGGCATCAATTCTGCAGCTTAAAGGGGATTCTAACAGGATAGCAAGACATTGAGGAAACTGAAGGGATTTGGCAGATATAACTTACACGAAGAGCTATCCCAGGCAAGGAGAGTCTACAGCACCCTTCTTCCAGTTTGTTCAACTTTTGAATTCCTTATTTGTATCGCATTTGTTGACCATGTTGTGACTTTGATGCATAATTTGTATGCATAATTTATCCCTGTCATATAAGATAATCAATGTACATGCATTGGTCTGTAAATATGTATATATTCATGCCATACATCAGTAAATATATTTTTTTCCTCTAAGCTTAAGCTTTTAATTTAAAGAATAATTGAAATGTACTAACATCAAGAAATTGAATTTTGCACCAACATGGTGGACCGGTATTAAATAGTGCTATAGTAAATGACAGCCTTAGGTAACCCTAGTCCTTTGGTTCAAAAGGTCGCTTTTCTCACCTTTGCATTCATAAACTGAAGCATAGCATCACAGAGATCCAAAGACTGGCAATGGCATTTTCAAGTGATAAAATAGCAAGTGATGTCAGTCTCTCCTCAGCTGTCATCAATCAAAGATATGTTTTCATGAGCCTTCAAAAAGGTGTGCTCACCTCACAACAATTACACGCACATTAGGAAAAATGTCCTTCAGCATTGTATCATGAATGACTTGCAGAACTTGGAGTGGGGAGTTCTTCCAGTGTGACAAAACGTAACAGATGTTGTCCAGTTTTACATAGAGATCTTTATCGTTGGCATCCAGATGTTCCCCATGTGTCAGCATCCAGTGATGATCCATATGATTATTCAAGAGTGTTTTCCTGTCTGGCAGCAGCTTACTAAGGTCCTACAAAAATTTCCAGGTCTTTTTGAAGTGCTTCATTTGTCCAAACCTTTCCTGAATGGACACTCAAGCAATGTCAACCAGTGAGCAAAAAAATTCCTTCTTGAATCTTAATCCAAGCTTTCCATCTTTGCCCTTCTAACCAAACTGTCTCTTCTGATGAATATAAGTTTCCTTGAAGAGAGGCTTAACTCCTGTTTTCTGCCACTTCTTTGGCAGCAACATTCCATTTTCCCTTTTGTCACTTTGAGGGGCAAGTGCACCCACTTCCCTCCTGGGGCAGGATAATTACTTCCCTGTGGTTGTGTCCTTACAATTGCCCCTTCTCCTGGGATAGCGTGGGCCAACTGTAAAAGTCAATATGAACATTCTGTCTCTCAAGGTTGTGTGACCAGTTGTGTGGCTGCCTGATGCAGTGAAGCAGAATGGTCTAGTAGCAAAAGTTAGTAGGGCCACCCTCTCTCAGGGCTCTTGTAAGGGCTGTGTGGCCCAAAGGCCAGAGTCAGTAAGATCACCCTCTCTCAGGACTTCATGGCCTGATGGCCAGAGTCAGTATAACTGCCATTTCTGTGAGACTATGTGGCCTCGTGACCTGTTAGGAGAGCAGGTGGTACAGCCTGGTAGGGCAACTCAGATTATCACAACTCAGGGCCCTTTCAGAGGCAAATATGCCTGCCAGTGGGTCAGCGAGGAATCCACCCAAAACCCATTGACTCTACTCGGCACCACAGCTGGTCTCCCTGAGCAGCTTCCTACCTGATTCCTGATGCTGTGGTCTTGATGCCTCCATGGTCTCCAGCACTCTGGGTTCCTTGGCCAGATTGGCCATTCCTTGGGTGTCCTCTGGCTTCTCAGCATCCCTGGATTCCACCATCATGGGATTCTGTGATTCCTGGGCAGAACATCGCAGCGTGTGTCCTCTCTCTGCCCTGAATGAACTAAACTGCTCCCTTTTATACTTAATCTTCATCCAGAACATACCCAGCAGGATTGTGGGCATGGCCTCCTCACTTAGGGTATGTCTATACTACAGTGCTATTTCAAATTAACTTAATTCAAAATAGTTAATTCGAATTAAGTCAATTCGAAATAACGCATCTATACACAAAAACTATTTTGAAATAGCTTTTTGCTATTTCAAAATAGCATGTCCACACTGAGTGGACCCTGAACCGAAGTTAAGGCTGGCCAGAACCAGTGCCGGCAGGACATCAAGTTAGGACTTAGTGTGTGGGGCTGCTGCCTGAGGCTAACTGAGCTCCGTGCTTAAAGGGATCCTACCCCCACCCCGGACAGACAGTTCTCAGGGTTCCCCACTTGCTTGTCTACCTCGATGAGGGACAGCAAAGCAGTCCTGTCTTGGAGTGCCCTGAGTGCCCGAACTCAGGACACCACAGCACTCGGCCACATGGAGCCAGAGCTGCCCCTGGGCACGCCGGTGTGTCTTGTGGGGTCGTTGCCATCAGCCCAGCTGCCATCCAGGGGGGCCCATCAGGGGGCTGTCAGGATCCAGGAGGCCCTGAGGGAGAACATCCACCCCGAGGAGCCCTCGGAGTCTCCCCGGTCCTCCCCATTGGGGGCTTATGCCCCATTCTTCCCTCACGTCCTTCCACTTTCACTCCCTAGTCCCCCTTCCTGATGTCAAATAAAAGACACATATGTTCAAAAATAGAAACTGGGTTTATTGAACAAAACTGGGGGTGGGGGAGGAGGAACCTCTGGGTAGACTGGGAAAAGGAGATGGGAGAGGGGAAGAGAGAGGGTGGGAGAGGTGAAGGGGAAACCTGGGAGGAGCTGGAAGGGGGAAGCAAGGGGAAGAAGGGGGAGGGGAAGCTCAGGGCTCAGGGCTGACTTTTGTGATAACCTGCTCCTGGGTTCGCATGTGGCCTTTGGTGGCCAGGCTGGCAGCTATCCTGTCATAGACGGTTGCGTTCCTCCATCTCGTACGGAGATAATGGACGTTGGGGGCATCCCCTCCCCCAAACCTGAATAAGGTCCGTGATCTCCACCCTGGACCAGGAAGGCACCCGCCTTCTCTGGCCCCAGTCCGGCTCCTGGGAGCTGGCAGACTGCTCCTGGGGAGCGGTGGAGGGCTGGCTGCCAGTGGCTTGCTGCTCATGTTTTGGGGCCACTGGGTCAGGGGCTCCGGTGGCCACTGCTGGCTCTGGGCTGGCAGGCTTGGAGCTGGCACAGGCACTGTGGCCAGGGTCTACCCCTTTAATGGTTCTAGGGCTGGGGGAGAGGAGAGTAAGTTTTCCTGGTTGTGCCCAGAGTGGCCACCAGGGCTCTCTGGGAAGGGCTGGAGGCCCCCTATTTCAAAATAAGTGTCTACACAGCACTTAATTCAAAATAGCTATTTCGAATTTGGTGTTACTCCTCAGAGAATGAGGTTTACCAAATTTGAATGAAGGGCTCCACTATTTCGAATTAAATTCAAAAGAGGGGTTTGCATGGATAGACGCTATTAAAGTTCATTCAAAATAACAGCTGTTATTTCAAATTAACTTTGCATTGTAGACATACCCTTAGAGAGCAGAGTACCAGTGCAGAGCATATGTGTCCCATCACAATAACTAACTACAATAACAGTATCTTGCACCTGCTGCCCCCAAAGCCTGGCACCGCAGGCAGTTGCCTAGTGGCCTGACCCTAAATTCATCCCTGCTTACACAATGAGGAGGCAGAAGATGGAGCTGTAGCACAGAAAGTAACCAAAAGGAGGGTTTAAGATGATGCAGCATTTAGCTTGCATCATATTATCCAAAATGTCCTCCTGAAGAGTGAAGGATATAGAGGCCACGAATTGCAAAAATAACTCATGTGTCAGCTGTCTCTCAAAGGAGATGGAATGACAGAAATCAGGCCAATGTACTCAATGCATGTGCTGAAAGACCTGCAAAAAAGAAAGAGGACATGTACTCCACAATTCAGAGATGCCAAATGTCTCCATATGATCATAACAAACCTTCCCAACGTGCCAGATAAACGAAGTGCTAGAAGTGATCCCAACAATTAACAATTTTCTATAGACCAAGAAGTGTTTTATTTTCAAAGTTGATTTTGCACAGATCTGAGTTGACAATTGTCATGTTACTTTTCTGTTCGGTTTCTTGGCATTTGCTAGTTTATTGTGTGACACACAGCCTTAGCTGGGAGACTTCCTGTAATTAACTATAGCACTAAAACATCTTAGATTTGCAATGATCATGCCAATAAAAACATAAGTTTAGGCAACACAATCAGGAATTCAGAATCCTTTTAGGCTGAAATATAGGGTAAAGATTCAGTCCTGATGGTCCAGAAATTGTGTCACATATTAAGGCTTTTTTAGTTTGTATAGAATATATAAGTTTTCTTCTGGTTTCATATATAGATTTCAAAGCTCATAGCCTAAAATTATTCATTTCCTATTAACTCATCATATATCTAACAACTGTCCAAATGAATTTGAGATATACAGAAAATTTGAGATACCCAGCGATGAATCATTTTAATTCATGTTTGTTCCATTTGATTCTTACAATATATATGCATAGACACTGCCTCCTCTGGCACATCCAGACTCTAGGCCACAAAATTGATTGTCACCTATACCCTCTCTACCAGCAACCAAAGCCTCCATGGGCCCCTGGGCAAGGTGGGGAGGGGGGCAATTCCACACTCCCAAAAGAGGTGGGGCCTCATGCAAAAAGAGCAGAGCCAGGGGCAGCCAGCCTTCAGTGCCCCATCCCTCAGCCCTCAGAGCTGTGCAAAGTGCATGTTGCTATGCTCCCGCAGCTATTTAAAGAGCCAAGGGCTCTGGCTGCTGCTACTGCCACTGCCCCTTTGAATCATTGGGTCCTGGGACATCTGCCCCCTTCCTTCCCTCCCTCCCCTGACAGCAGGCCTGCCCTCTACGCAGCTAAATCTTTTGTGTTAGTAACTGTGTGTAATAATGAGAGCTGGACAAGAAAGGGATGTTTTGTGACAAAAATGAAATATTTTATGAGGTCTTGTTCTAACACCATCATCCAATGTGCAACCAGATGGTTTGGTCCGATGTACATAAGCAAGACCTAGCTGAGTTACAGTACATTAGGTTAAGAAGGATTAAAATGTTATATCAATCATCTATTCATCTATGTACAAAGGCTCTCACTCCTTACTTTAATCTACCTTCTCTCAGGCCATATACTTTGGCCCAAGTAAGATCTGTAGAAGGGCCCTGTTCACACCAGAACTGGTGTGGGTCTACTTCACAGCAGCATCCACATTCTTGATGCACGATAAAGTTATGATACATGGAAGCCTGGTTTGCAGAAGGTTTTGTGGCACTGGGAACTAGTTCTATTTAGATCCACCAGCCAAGCTCCTTTGCAGAGGGGAAACATAGCAAAGGTCAAGAGTATTGCTAAATCCTTCCTTCCTGCCTCTAATTCTTACTGACTTCCTCTGTACATAGTCTTTACTTGTGCTAGAGATAAGACTAATATCTGAGGCTATGTCTACACTACAAGGTTATTTCAAAATAAGTTATCTCGAAATAATAACTCCTGAAATAACTATTTTGAAATAGCGCATCCACACTACAGGGAAGCCTCAAAATTAGTCTGAGGCAGGCTCCCTTAATGTGGATGCACTACGTCAACTTAGAACCCCAGGAAGCACTGGGGATTAATTACTTTGACTCTGGGGAGTAGTTATTTCGAAATAACTGCAGCTGAGCATCCACAGGAACCTATTTCAAATTAGCAATTTCAAAATAGGCATTATTACTCATAAATTCAGGGGTTATTATTTCAAAATAACAAGCCTGTTATTTCAAAATAACTCCATAATGTAGACATGCCTTTAGAGGGGGAGATGTTCTAATGTTCTGCTGAAGGCACATTCCAAAAAAACCCAAGGGAGACACTCACGTTTACTCTCTCAGCATAAAGTGGGGCTTTATTATGAAGATGTATAGTGACAACGGGTAATATATAGTGAAAAGATCGTACCCCTACAACTTCAATACTATATAAGAATTGAATAGTAATGCTGCTGACTAGCTAGAATCTTGAGCTCCAGAATAAAAATTAAAATGAATACAGTTTGGGTGCATCTACACTGCAATGCACCCTTAGCTTGAAATGAGCCACGGCGATTGTGTAGCTTATTTCGAGTTAATTTTGAAATACCTTATTTTGAAATTTGGCTCTGTCTACATGGCACTTATTTAAAAATAAATCGCTATTCTGAAACATCCCTTACTCTTCGTGGAATGAGGTTTACAGGGACATCGGAATAAGGAGCCCGTGATATTTCAAAATAACAGGTGCACTCAAAAGACACGGAATAGCTATTTCGGGATATCTTCAGTAGAGTAGGCTGCAGTGTAGATGTAGCCTTTTGGTGTAGCCTAAAATCATGACACTTGTCTATGCTGACAGCACTTTACCCTGATAAATGGAGCAGGCTCATGGAGTCAGCATTGCCTGATCTTTTCAAGAAAAGTAAGGCCAGTTTTTCTTAGTGTTAATATACCATAAACAGCCATTACTCAATGTTTTATGAATGCTAAAGTTATTGTAGTCCCCAAAAGGTGTAGTGGACTCTCTGATTCATTTTTCCTCGGGTACTCTCTGAGGGTATGTCTACACTACAAAGTTAACTCGAACTAACAGCCATTAGGTCGAATTAACTTTAATAGGTGCTACACATACAAACCGCTAGTTCAAACTTAATTCGAATTAGCGGAGTGCTTAATTCGAACTAGGTAAACTTCATTGTACAAGGACTAACGCCTAGTACGAATTAAGTAGTTCGAATTAAGGGCTGTGTGGCCACTTAATTCGAACTAGTGGGAGGCTAGCCCTCCCCAGCTTTCCCTGGTGACCACTCTGGGCACCACCAGGGAAACTCTTCTGGCCCCCTCCCGGCCCTGGAGCCCTTAAAGGGGCACGGGCTGGCTGCGGTGCCCGTGTCAGGTGCAAGCCTGCCAGCACCCAGCCAGCAGACCCTGCACCTGGCACGGCATGAGCCAGCCACCCGCTGCCACCCAGTCCTCCGCCTCTTCCCGGGACCAGGCTGGCGGCTCCCAGGAGCCTGCCCGGGGCCGCAAGACGCAGGCGCCCACCTGGTCTAGTGTGGAGATCGTGGACCTCATCCACTACGTCTGCACTAGGCACAGGAAAGTGGCCGTCTAGGGCAGGAGAGCTGCCAGCCTGGCCACCCAGGAGCAGGTTTGCATGAAAATCAGGGTGGTCCAGTGAGACCCTTGGCCCTGAGCCCTGAGCTTAGAACATAAGAACATAAGAACGGCCGTACTGGGTCAGACCAAAGGTCCATCTAGCCCAGTAGCCTGTCTGCCAACAGCGGCCAACACTAGGTACCCTGGAGGGGATGGACCAAAGACAATGACCAAGCCATTTGTCTCGTGCCATTCATCTCCAGCCTTCCACAAACAGAGGCCAGAGACACCATTTCTACCCCCTGGCTAATACCACTCCATGGACCCAACCTCCATGACTTGATCTAACTTCTCTTTAAACTCTGTTCTAGTTCTAGCCTTCACAGCCTCCTGCAGCAAGGAGTTCCACAGGCTGACTATTTGCTTTGTGAAGAAGAACTTTCTGTTATTAGTTTGAAGCCTGCTACCCATTCATTTCATTTGGTGTCCTCTAGTCCTTCTATTATGGGAACTAATGAAGAACTTTTCTTTATGCACTCTCTCCACACCACTCATGCTTTTACAGGGTATGTCTACACTACCACCCTAGTTCGAACTAGGGTGGTAATGTAGTCAACCGGAGTTGCAAATGAAGCCCGGGATTTGAATTTCCCGGGCTTCATTTGCATGTTGCCGGGCGCCGCCATTTTTAAATGTCCGCTAGTTCGGACTCCGTGCCGCGCGGCTACACGCGGCATGAACTAGGTAGTTCGGACTAGGTTTCCTATTCCGAACTACCGTTACTTCCTTGTGGAGGAAGCCTAGTCCGAACTACCTAGTTCGTGCCATGTGTAGCCGCGCGGCACGGAGTCCGAACTAGCGGACATTTAAAAATGGCGGCGCCTGGCAACATGCAAATGAAGCCCGGGAAATTCAAATCCCAGGATTCATTTGCAACTCCAGTTGACTACATTACCACCCTAGTTCGAACATTACCCCCTGAGTCTCGTCTTTTCTAAGCTGAAAAGTCCCAGTCTCTTTAGCCTCTCTTCATATGGGACCTGTTCCAAACCCCTGATCATTTTAGTTTCCCTTTTCTGAACCTTTTCCAAGGCCAAAATATCTTTTCTGGGGTGAGGAGATCACATCTGTACACAGTACTGAAGATATGGCGTACCATAGTTTGATACTTCCCCTCCTCCTTCGTCCCCTGGCTTCCCCCTTCAAGCTCCCTCCTCCCAGATTTCCTCCACCCCTCTCCCAACCTCTCTCTTCCCCTCTCCCACCTCCTTTTCCCAGTCTCCCCGAGTTTTGTTCAATAAAGAGAGTTTCTATTTTTGAACACACGTGTCCTTTATTTTGTACATCAGGAAGGGGGGCTAGGGAGGGGTAAGTGGAAGGAGGTGAGGAAGGAATGGGGTACGAGCCCCCAATGGGGAGGACTGGGGTGGCTCTGCAGGCTCCTCGATTAAGCTCTCCTGCAGCCCCCTGATTAAGCCGCCCCCCCAGATGGCAGCCTGCGGCAAGTGCAGCTGGGCTGATGGACGAGTGCTATGATGTGCCGAGTGTGGGCATTCAGGGCACTCCAGGCCAGGACTGCTTTGCTGTCCCTCATCGAGTTAGACAAGCGAGCGGGGAACCCCTGAGAACTGTCTGTCCGGGGTGGGGGTCAGGTCTCTTTAAGCACAGCCCTCGGCTAGCCTGAGACAGCAGCTCCACGCTCTAAGTCCTAATCTGATGCCCTGCCAGCACTGCTTCCGGCCATCCTTAACCTCGGTTCAGGGTCCACTCAATGTGGACATGCTAGTTTTTAGGTCTAGATGCACTAGTTCGAATTAGCTTAGTTCGAATTAACTAATTTGAATTAAGTTAATTCGAATTAGTGCTGTGTGTAGACATACCCTCACATCTTTCCTTTGGGACCAATGGGCCCTAGGTTTCTTGTAACTGATACTTCCTCCCTGGGACTATGTGTACCAATGATTAACATTCCTATGCCCTCTAGGATAAATTAACCAAGATAATAAATTAAACCCATATAATTAAAATAAGCTTTTAATTCCTAGAATAGGAAAAGGGGGCACCAAGGAAGGGGAGGGGAAGAGGAGAAAGACTTAGGGATGGTGACTAAACAGATCAGATAAGTGTTTGTGCAGCTATTTGTGATGATGGCCACCATCTTATGCAAATTCTTACCTTGAGGGGTCTGGGTCAGAGGCCTTTGCCTAAGCCGTGGTGATTTAAATCAATTCAGCAAAAGACGGACTTCATAAACATAACACTGAGTCAACAAGCCCTTGCTGCCCTCCAGAGCTCTCATCTTCAGCTCTCTTCCCGTGTTCTTGAGAAGGTTTTAAGTCTCTCATGGACAATCTGGTGCTAGTTCCCATCTGGCAAAGAGCTATTGCTCCTTCCAAGTCCCAAGCTCTTCTGCACCCTGACATTCTGCTTCATTCAGGTTTGCTACAGCTGCTGAGGGTGTTTTTCTTCATAGCTAACATTTCTCATAGCTGAGCCTGTTGGGAATGGCTGCTATGCACAAGCAAGGATAATTCTTAGTCCCTCCCTACATGTGTTTTTTGGCAGTGGTGCTGGAACAGTTTTTGGAGTGGGGGTTATTAAATTAATGGAGATTGCCTATCTCCTAGAACTGGAAGGGACCTTGAAAGGTCATTGAGTCCAGTCCCCTGCCTGCACAGCAGGACCAAGTACCATCCCTGACAAATTTTTGCCCCAATCCCTTAACGGCCTACACAAGGATTGAACTCACAGCCCTGGGTTTAGCAGGCCAATGCGCAAACCACTGAGCTATCCCTCCCCTCTAATAAATTAATGGAGATTGCCTGTCTCCTAGAACTGGAAGGGACCTTGAAATTCATTGAGTCCAGTCCCCTGCCTTCACAGCAGGACCAAGTACTATCCCTGACAAATTTTTGCCCCAGATGGCCTCCTGAAGGATTGAACTCACAACCCTGGGTTTAGCAGGCCAATGCTCAAACCACTGAGCTATCCCTCCCCTTATGAGCTGCTTTCTCCCTTTATTCCTGTCCATACCTCCTCTTTGCCCTCTACTAGGCCAGCAGCCAGAACACTACATGCCGGAGCCAGCAGCCTCTGGATGCAGGGCCAGCAACCAAGTGGAACCTCAAGGCCAATGGTCAGCTGAGGCATGGTGTAGGGCCAGAAGCTGAGAGGGACCTGGGGCTAGCAGTGGACTTCCTAAGCAGCTGACCAGGATCCCAGTGACCAGGACCACAGGCAGCAGGGCCATCTGGCCTGGATACTGAGGATATTAAAGACTAATTGACTATCTGATAAGCAAATCAGATAGAGGCAGCAAAGGGGAGGGAAGAAGGGCTACTTCAAAGGGCTGCCACTTTGAAATGCCGAGGTGGCGTTTCAAAGCGGCAGCACTGCCTGGAGCCGGGGCTCAGCTGAGGACTCCCCAGCTGATCCCAGGCTCCATGCCCCATTTCCGTGGAACCCAGGATCAGCTGGGGAGTCCACAGCTGATCTCGGGTTCTGGGGAAATGCTGCACAGAGCCCGGGATCAGCTGACCCTGGGCTCTGAATGGCATTTTAAATCGGCAGTGCAACATGGAGCCTGGGGTCAACAGGGGACTCTGAGTCCCCCGCTGACCCTGGGCTCCATGTGGGTGCTTCTGCTTTGAAATGCACAAGAGGACACTTGTACATTTCAAAACTGCTGGGGACACTTGTACATTTCAAAGCTGGCATGCCCATGTGCAGCCTGGAGTCAGTGGGACTTCCTGCTAGCCCCAGGCTGCCCGCTGGGCCTCTTGTACATTTTAAAGGAGGAATGCGGAAGTGCCTATTGACCAGTCAAGTAGTCGATGGAATTTCCATCGACTACTCAACTAGTAAATTAACTGCAATTTAACATCCTTACTGCATGCCTCAAAACGGGGGGTGCTGCAGCACCTCCCACACCTTTACTTCTCATACTTATGTTCTGTGGGGAGGTAGTAGACCACTTACATCAAAATCAATAAATATGGAGCTTGCAGGTCTGAAGAATGTGGCTTAATAGGAGGCAGAAATGCTGAGGAAAGACGGTCCAGTGTTTCAAGTAGTAGGCTGAAATGTGAAGAACATGGTTCCTATTCCCTGCTGACCCACAGATTTCATATGTGACCTTAGTCAATAACTTAGCCTCTTGGTGCCTTGGTACCCATCTTCATTAATGATTAGGATACTAGAGCAGAGAATAAGCTAATGAAATTTGAAGATGATCCCATGCTGGGACAGAGTGCTACCATCTTGGAGATCAGGATTAAAATTCAAAATGGCCTTGACAAACTGGAGAATCGATCTGAAATCAACAAGATGAAAGTCAATAAAGACAAGTGCAAAGTACTACACTTAGGAAGGAAAAATCAAATGCATAAGTACGAAATGGGAAATAACTGGCCCAGTGGTAGTACTGCTGAAAAGGATGGGGCGTGGTTACAGTGATGATGAGTCCTACAACATCATGCAGTTATGAAAAATGCTAGTATTCTGGGGTGTATTAACAGGAAAATTGTAGGTAAGACAGCACTCTTGCTGGTAAGGAGTGCTGCATACCGTCTTGACCACCACACTTTAGAAAGAATACGGACAATTTGAAAGAGTCCAGAAGAGAGCAATAGAAATGATAAAATATTAGGAAACCTGATCTATGAGGAAGAAAGACTGAGGAGGGAAATGAGGTTTTCAAATATGCTAAAGGCTGTTTATAAAATGGACAGTGATCAGTTTTTCTCCATCCACTGAAGGCAGCACAAGAAGTAATGGGCTTAATCTGCAGCAAGAGAGTTTTAGGTTAAAATTAGGAAAATCTTTCCAACTATAGGGGTAGTCAAGATCTGGAACAGGCTTCCAAGGAAGATTGTGGGAATTCCCCTCACTGGAGGTTTTAAGAACAGGTTGGACAGCAAATAGGGAGGTAAGTATAATCACATTCTATACATTTCTTGAGCAAATACACCTTAAAATGTATTAAATTCTGGGCAAACATTACTATAGTTCAACAGAGTTTAAGGCCAGAATGGACCATTAGGTCTCCTAATTTGACCATTTATGGGACACTGCACCCAATAGTCTTTATGGAAATATGCCTGTGAATGTGACATAACTTGAATACGCTTTATGCAAAATACTTCCTATAATATATCATTTAAAAAGTTGTAATCCGCTGAATGTATCTATTCTATTTGTATGCATGTTCCATTTCGGTATCTGAAATTAGGAATATTGACTGTAGATTTATTATCCATGTGTTCATGTTGGGAAAAGCCTATTTTCAATCTATCAGGAACAACAATGAAGAAGCCAGACAGAGAGCTAACAGCTTAGGAGCAAGAGACAATTGAGTGGAAAGACATGTCCATTCTGGAAAGACGTGTCCATGTCACCTGGAATCCATCTTAAATTTTATACTCTTCCACAGGAAATTTTTTAAAAAATTAAAAAGGCTTCACATCCTAGGGAACCTCTATATAAGGCAAGGGAAGTAAACAACAGTGGTCTTCAGTTGGCATTACAGTCTGCCTCCCCACCTCATGAGGATATGTGAAAACACCCAGAAACAACCGGACAGGGATGAAGGAGAAATGCTGGACCCACATCAGAAAAGACATTTCTGGCCTGAGAAAGACGTTACCTGCAATAAGAATGAGGGTGAGAAATTATGATTTGTAACAACTTCTCTTAGGCCTGGCCTACACTTTAGTGGAAGGTCGACTTGAGATACACAACTCTAGCTACATTAATTAAGAAGCTGAAGTCAATGTATCTTAAATCTCCTTTTACACAGCAGAAGGTTGATGGGAGCAAATACTCCCATTGGCTTTCCCTTGAGAGGAGCAAGAGTACTGGTACCGATGGTGGTGCCCTCTGAGTTTGATTTACCGGGTCTTCACTAGACCCCCTAAATAGAAGCTGGAAGATCGACCGCAGCAACATCTATCTTCTGCACAGTGTAGACATGGCCTTAGTGTGTTATGCTTAGTTGGCATGTTTTTTTTTTATTTTGCTTAGTAACTTAATTTGATCTGTCTTACTTTAATTACTTTTTATGGTTAATTAAATCACTTTTATTTATAAAACCACTGTAAATGTTATGGAGAGGCAACCATTGTGCACATCTCTAATTGATAAAGGGGGTGAACAACTTTCCCCCCCTTACTCCCATTCAGGCTGCATAACTAGGTGCTGTATCAAGTTCCTTTAAGCCTTCTCAGAGTTGAGTAAATCTTAGTGTCTGTGTTGCTCTGCTATGGGCTGTGATCCCAACTCTGTGCTATTACTAGGGGAGACTAGAAGGACAGGGTGGTTGGTCACCCCCCAAGGGCAGGTAAGCAGGCTCAGTGGCATTTTCAGTGACATTCTCAAGGGAATATCTATAACTGAACCTGTCATAACTTGATATCTCAAGCCTTTACATTTCTCCTGGTAATGCATTAACTTGTACTTGGCTAACACATATATTCCAGAAAGGCAGCAAGTCATGATTTGATGACCTCAAGAGATGGAGAATTCTGCCATTTCCTGTGGTAGTTTGAGCCAATGACTAATCTCCCGCACTGTTAGAAATTTATGCCTGATTTCCAATTTGTATTTGTCTGGCTTCCAGCCTTCCAGCCTTGTTCTTTTTATGCCTTTGTCTGCTAGAGTAAAGATCCCTTTAGTATCCTGTATTTTTCTCCTTGCCAGAGTACTTGTACACTGTAACCAAGTCATCTCTTAACTGCCTTTTGGATAAGTTAAACAGATTGAGCTCTTTGAAGGGTCTCACAATAAGACATTTTTTCCAGCCCTCAAATCATTGTTGAGGCTCTTTTCTGCCACATCTCCAGCTTTTCAACATCCTTTATATAATGTATAATATTAATACAACAGTATTCAATATTCTGATATCACATAGATGCCCTACAAAGCACCTCCCTACTCCTACTGACTGGTCCCCTGAAAAATATTCACAAATTGAAGGGAGTTCAAGTGAACAGTAACAACAGAATCAGAGGGCTGTACTGATGTATTTAGAAGGAAGAGCTTATGGTCCCAGTTCAGCAAAACACTTAAGCCTGTCCTTTGTTACAATTATGCGCTTAAGTCACTTGCCCATTCAGCAAAGCTCTTAGGTTAATGTTAAACATGTATTTAATGCTTTGGTAATTCAGGCAACAACAATCATGGAAATGGAACCTGATTTAAGAAATGGCCATAAAAGGAAGGGAAAATAACAGACAACAAATAGTTGGAGGCTGTTAACATCAGCAACAGAGAGTAAAATTAGAACTAATGGTAATGGGATCAGCCATTCAGAAAAGGAGAACTGATGCTGAACATTACAAAGAGCTTGCCGACAGCGAGATGTTTCAGATTGTGTGTGGAATAGTTTCTCAAGGTAGGTAGTGGACCTTGTGTATAGGTATCTAAATGGAATGTTCTTGGTTAACAGGGTCAGGAACTGTTTTGAGGGCAGCACATGGAACCTTAGGAAACATCCCAAGTCTCAATTTTGCTAATTCTTCCAATTTTAACATTTTGATCTCCAGAACCTGAGCAATTGTCCCCATAAATCCTTTTATCGTTAAGTTGTATAAACAGGCTTCAATCCGCAAAGTATTTAGCCTTCTAAACCAAAGCAAAAATTAAGTCTTGCATTCTCCCAAGTCCTGTCCTGCCTGGTTTGCCAATAAGCTGACATTGCTCATTTAGGTCCCAGTTTGCATCTAGCCTGAGGAAGTAGGCTGGGCACTGAATATACATAGGGGAATGCTTCCCCCACGGCCTTAGAGCAATCGTGGAGTAATTATGCAGGTGCTGAGTCAGCCATTGTGCTGCCAAATCTACCTCCACTCTAATATTTGTCCGCTATGAAAGAATAAGTGGACCTACATTACAGCAAATTCTCCTGATCAGCCTGCTTTTGCCTGGCTTGTCCTTATACCCTGCAGGGTGATGCACAAAGGAGAATCACAAAACAAAATTGGCTAAAAAACATTATGACCTGTTTCTCATCCTCTCTTTGTCCTATATTTGTTATCTGCCAAAGACCCCTTTGCATTTTTTTTTTTTTTAGTTATAATAATATTAAAGAGAACACTTAGCAAACAAGTTATGTGCTGTCATGGAAAAAGAATGTCCAACCACATGTTAAACTTCAAAAGTGGAGTGTTAAGTGGCAAAATATAATTAAAGGAGATAGAAACATCCGTTCCTAAGATAGACATCACATGAATTCTGGGCTCACAATAAATTGTAGAAACAGGTTGAGGGAGGTCATATCTTGTATTGAATCAAGTTCTATTGGTGAAAGAGACAGGCTTTGAAGCTTACAGATTAGAAAAAGAGCTCTGTGTAAGCTCAAAAGTTTTTCTATTTTCACCAAGAGAAGCTGGCATCTTATCTCTACTCTCAGCCCAACTCAGCTACAACAACACAGCATAAAAAAAATGGTAAGTCATACAAAAATACAGAAGTCTTTGAATATCCTTTTTTAGCAATGGACCCAATCTAGCTTAAATATAGTAATTAGTGAAAGAAATACTTAATGAAAATGTAATGATTGGTATATATTGCCAAAGTTGCATGGGGTTTATAAGGTCTGCACTCTGTGGTTACAGAGGGTATGTCTAGAATACATGGCTCCATCGATGGAGCCATGTAAACTAGTTTACCTGACAGTCAATAAAGCGGGGATTTAAATAATTCCCACTTCATTAAAATAAAAATGGCCACCATGCTGTGCCAACAATCATCTGATCCGGCACAGCGTGGTAGTCTAAACATGGATCAGTCGACAAGGGAAGCCTTTGTCGACCGCTCCTGTAAACATCGTTTCACGAGGCATAAGGGAACGGTCGACAAAGGCTTCCCTTGTCAACCAATCCACGTCTAGATTGCCACGCTGTGCTGGATCAGCTGATTGTTGGCACAGCATGGCGGCCATTTTTATTTTAATGAAGCGGGGATTATTTAAATCCCTGCTTCATTGATTATGTCGGGTAAACTAGTTTACATGGCTCTGTCGACGGAGCCATGTAGTCTAGACATACCCTTACAGTCAACAGGGATAGATAGGATTCACGACTTTCAACTCCAAAACCACAGTTACTAATTGAGTTAAAAGAAATTGATTAGCTAAAATGTGTTCATTGTATTAGCTTAAACTAATAGGCCACTTCCTAGAAAGTGATATGATCACATGTACTTGAGCAGATCTTCTATTCTTTCCAACCAAGGGCAGTAGAACACGTGTCATTACATCACAGATTGTAGCCAACAGTCTGCCTCCTATTACAGTCAGTGGAAGTCCTGTGACTTAAATGTTATGCAATGCAACACTTCCAATTTTGTTCCAGTTTATACAACTATTTTTCTGTGACAAAGCCCTGTACTGCTGCCTCTGAAAATTGAAGCCTTCTGTCCAAAGAAGAGAAACGTCAGACAGCGGCAGTACAAGTTTCCCCACTATCCTCCCACAGTGTGTGCTTCAACCCTGACCTGGAGGGGGAGCTCATTTTCTATGCCCACTGCCTTCTGGTTTCTCTACCAACAAGGGCGACATTTGTGAGGAGGGTTTACTATTATAGACACTTGTCCACTTTCACTTGCATGGATATCACCTGTTCATTTTACATGGGCTGCTGTCCAGCTGTCAATATAGTAACAACTCTCAGTCACTACTGAGCTGATCTTGTCTGCATGGCGAAGTGTGTGAGAGGGTGCAATTTATAAATCACTCTGCCAGGTTGCACTGTTGCAAGCAACGTTAACATGGGCAAGGTACCTTTTAGGACAGTGATGCTCAGACTGCAGCTCACTAGTGTGTTTCCTGTGGCACTTTGCAGCATAGAGTGTAATTCATTTATTAGTCCATCAGGATGCTTTTACTATGTTATTAACCAATCAAGTTATGAACTTGCTCAAGTTATTAACTTATCTCCTCTGAGAATTATATATTATGTCATCAGCCTCAGCCTCATGGGGCTTTTAGCAGCAGGGCTATATATTGCAGATGTTTAGGCTGCAGCTGAAATCTGAGGTGGAGGGGAACAAAGAAGGCCATCCCTACCAATACGCAAAATACACAGCCATTTATGGCACCATGAAATTTGGGGCACAAAATTGTCTCACATGTTATGATGCCATACACAGCTGCATGTTGCTTATGCACCAGCGTTGCCAGCGCTAGTGGCCAGCCCCGTCCCCCGGCCAGCCTCCCTGTGGGCTGCGCCCAGCAGGGCCATCCCTGAGGGGGTGCAGGTCCCAGGACAACCCCTCCCCATCCACTTTCCAACTCTTCCCCCAAACCCAAGCCTCCTCTCCCAGCGACATGGGGGAATGGAGCAGGCTGGGACTGGGTCACTTTACTTCCCCAGCTGCTGGCTAATGCTGGGGGGCAGGCCTAACCCCCTGCTGCCTCCTTGCTCTGCTTCTGCATCCCACACCCCTTGAGCACAGCCTCTTCCCCACAGAGGGGCTACTAGAACCCCTCCCTGAAGAGGAGTTGTCCCTTCCTCCCCCCACCACTGGAGGTGGGGTGACACAGGTGCTTCAGCGTCATAGGGCACGAGAACTACTAGGGATGGCCTTGGAGGCATGGGTGCTGAAATAATTTGTATAGTGGTGGTTCTGAGAGCCATTGAACTGAACCATAAATGATGGAAACCACTTCAAGCCAGGGGGTGTGGAAGCACCCTCGGCCCTTCCAGTTTAACTGTTAGAGGGCTTATCTCGTCACCCTTCCACTTCCCGGGTCCTTCTCATGGGAACAGAGAACAGCAGTATCTGAAGCCCAGAGATGCAAACAATGTGATGTTTATTGAGGTTAACTTCCAGCAAGTATGAATCTCGTTTCGTTTTTCCCTTAATTTTTTGTCCCCACCACCTTCCTGTTTGTTCCTAGCATATATAGTAATATTTTCAGGTATGCCTTCCCCCAAGTATTCTACTGAAATTAAATTAACCAATCTGAACTTATTGTAACATAGATATCTAACCAATTATATCCCAGTACCTTAATTAGTTTATACCCAGCAAAATTAATTATACAAGCCACAGAAGCGAAGAACCAGACAGAGATCATAATGAGAAACAATAGAAAGATGGGGAATATGATAATGGAGCAACAAACAATGAGAATTTCACAACCCCAATTATTGACAAGTGAGTCCTGGCCAGACAGAAAGCTATCAACCTTTAAATCTTCTAGGCTCTTCCCTTTATCTAGAGGCAATACATTGGATCACCTTTCTAACAGTCTCAAATTGCCTTATTTCAATGTGACTGATTTGGAACATGCCAAGTCCCAAGATGGGACTGCTTCTGGATACTCCAACGATTTAACCATAAGCCTTAGCTCAAGAACAAGGCCTCCCTCAGACCATCACATAAAATGGGATGTCCAGATGGTTTCAACAAAAATACCGGAACACTTGACATTACATCACAATCTACATTACATCTTATTTAGAAAATACCGGACATTTAGATTTTCTCAATTTGTTTCCCAAACAGAAAGCTCAAATACTGGACTGTCCAGTTCAAAACCGGACTCCTGGCAACTCTATGTTGCAAAAAAAAAAAAAACCTCCGCCTGAGCTTACTTAATTTTACACATGCATTTTCTGAAACTACACTATACTGTAAGGTCTAGGGCAGTGGTCCCCAACGCTTTGGGGCTGCCGGGCACCTGGGGGTGGGGCCACTCACGCGCTGCGTGTACGGGGGTGGGGCCGCTCACAGGCCATGTGCTTGATGGCGGGGCCAAACATGTGCCGCACGCTTGGGGCAACACTGGGCGAGCTCCTGGGCAATGCGGTGGAAAATGTCTGCATTGCGGCAACAGGAATGGGTGCTGTGGAGCATCTCCTCTTCCTCCCACAGGTCCATGAGGGACTCCAGCTCCCCCGGGGACCAGGATGAGGCACTCTGTTTTCAGCCCCTTGGGGCCTCCTGCGCTGGGGGTGCAGGTGGCTGTTCCCCCCCCCCACCACCACCGCAGCTGCCATCGTGCTCTGGGTAGCTGTTGGGGACGGCAGAGGCCGCATGGCACAGCTCTCCGCAGAGGTCGCAGAAAGGCTTCTTCCTCGTGTCCTCTGCAGGCTGAGTCTGCCTTTAAGGGGTCTCGGGTTACCAGGAAGTCAGGAGCTGGCTTGCAGGTACGGAGCATCCAAGCAGCCACTAGGGCTTTTTTCCGTTTAGCCTGCTTTTGCACAAAATGTCTTAGCTGCCTGTCTACACTGGCCCTCTTGCGCAAGAGGGCTTATCCCTGAGTGGGAGCATTAGAGTATTTGTGCAAGAAGCACAGATTTCATACATTAGAACGTCAGTGTTCTTGTGCAAATACTCATGGACGGTGTAGAGAGGAGGCAAGTTTTTGCGCAAAATTGCACAAAATCTTGCCAGTCTAGATGTTGCCAGGTGTCTGGTATTGACCCAGACAGTGCAGTATTTTCATCTCCTGTCTGGTAAAAAATGTCAGAAAATACGGGACACCTAAAATGTCCAGTATTTTCTGATTTTTTTCCCCTGCAAGGAGGCAAAAATACTGGACACCTGGCAACTCCACATACACACAGCAACCAGGCCCAGCCCGGCTATTTATTTTGCTTAATAACTGTTGGGGGTCTCCTTCCCCCCCCCCCCCCGCTCAACAGCTTTGTTCTCCCCCCCCCCTTTTTTTCCCTCAGCAGAATTTTTCCCCCAGTTTTTGTTGGGGGGTGGGAGAAGGGGGAGTGCAGTTCGGTATTTTTGGTTAAAACATCTGGCAACCCCATCTCTAAATTTGAGACATCCTGTCTCCTGGCTGTTTTAACTCCTTATTTCTTCCAGGGACACTGAGTAGACCACCTCCCTGTAGCTACACCTAAGGGACTGGCTTTTAAACTGTTATACATGCACCCACAAAGACCGCCTTTCCAATGCACAAGTGCATTGACCATTCCAGAAAAAAATGCTATTTCTTCATACTCTGATTCATTTCAGCTAGGGACATGCAGCAGCAACAGTAGTTCTTTGTTTGGGATTATGAAAGAGTATTGTGCTCCATTTTGTGCTCAGCTGGGCCTGATGCAGGTGCCTATTTCAGGAAAATTCCTTCAACTTGAAGCAATTGTATTGTAAAGTTTAAAATTTCCTGTTTTGAAGCTGTACGAAGAACATAGGATACA
This sequence comes from Pelodiscus sinensis, assembly GCF_049634645.1. NCBI lineage: Eukaryota > Metazoa > Chordata > Testudines > Trionychidae > Pelodiscus > Pelodiscus sinensis. Next base: position 18,595,948 of record NC_134723.1, read on the forward strand.
ATTAACTTCCAATTCTTCAAATCATACAAATATCATGAGCAACTAGCTGCACAATATAAAGAATCTGAGCAATTATAGATAAAACAGTAATCACATCCCAAGTATTGGCAGCTTTTTCAAAACTGTTGAGGGCATCAAATAAAAGCAGTTACAGGCTTAAGAGCAGCATATTTTGCCATTGAAAGGCCTGACCCAAATCCTAGGGGTATATTCATTTTGTGCTGGATCCAAAACCCTCTGAAATCAACAGAAAAGCCCTGTTAGACTTTTGCCTAGACCCTTTCATGAGAACTGCACTTATGATTCATTTTCTAAATCAAATTGTACTAACCCTCTACTAGGAAAGATGATAGGAGATGATGATGTGCTCTGAAGCAGATAATCATATGCTGAGAAAGAAAGAAAGATCTCCATTTGTTTACAACCTGTATGTTTTATTGGCTTTCACATATATTAATGTGTGGTTCAATAGATTAATCACTGAGGGCTTTTTCTCCTATTGACATTCTAGTGAATTAAGACTGTAAGACTAGCTAGGGCTCAAGGGTTCATGCTCTCCACTTGTTTGTAAAACCACTCTGCGACATCCTTCCTCTCCTGTTAATCAAAGATCTGAGCTTGAAGCAGAGATACAAGGTGGAAACCCTTAGATAGGAAAGCACCTTCAGTATAAAACTGATACTGGAAGTCAGCATATTTGAATCTCACATTTAAACAGACGACTTAGAGGTATTACTGGTCACCATGTTTTCTTTTCACATTTTTACCTTTTAAAAGAAAAAATATAAATTAAATTAATGGAGTATTAAGCTTAGGTTGAGAGTTTAAAGGCACAAACCACAAGAAAAGTCAAAGTTATCATTCCCACAATGTTATAACCTAACCATTTTATAAATTTGTTTTTATCATAGAACTATAACTTTGAATGTCCTGGCTTTTGCACATTTAAATTTGTAAGCATATCATTGTCATAACTTACTTTCCTATTCAATTCTGGGAAGAGATTGAATGCTTATTATTCAGCTCTCTATTATTTCTAAATGCCACCACTTATTTTTACTACAAACACACATTGTTGTCTGATTTCAGACAATTCATTTATTTTTGAACAAACATAAATTTCAATTCATTTGAGCAACTGTCAGAAGACTTCAGATGATCAGCGAATTTCCAGCATGGATGAAGGCTTATGACCAATAAGCCCTAAAGTTTGAGTCAGGCGAGAGACCACCACCATATGGATTCTGTATTAAAAGGACATTGGAGTAGCTCCTTCTTGTACTGTCTGGGGAAATGAAAACAAGTTAAACTGTGAAAAGTTGGATTAACAACTGTTTAAATACGAGGCAAATTATGCTGTTACACCAGTGTAATTCAGTGTTTACATTGGAGTAACACAGAACCTAATTCAGCCCACTATGTATGAGTTGCAAATTATTTTTGCAGCTTTTATATTGGCTTCCTTTTAATACCATTTTTCTCTCCCACTATGGATAGGCAAACAGTGTAGACTTTATTTAGTATTAGTGACAAACTGAAGTCTTCATTGTCCCTATGCAGAGATGAACACCTACAGACTTCTGAGATCCAGTGGCACTTGTCAAAAATTGTGGGAGTGGAGAAAGGTCATTCTAGAAACAGTATCCTCAGGAGTGCTCCTCATGAGGTGTGTTCATGTTAGGTTGTTCTATTTTGATCTTTAAGACCCATGAGAACTACTCTAGAGGATGATGTTTCCAGAAAGTTCTATACTAAAAAGTCTGACTCTTAGGGTGCATCTACACTGCACCCTTAGCTCAAAATAAGCATAGCGCAAATTGTGTATCTTATTTCAAAATTTGGCACATCTACAAGCGCCAAATTTCGAAATAATGCACTATTTCAAGACATCCCTTAACCCTCATGGAACGAGGATTACAGGAATGCCAAAATAGCAGGTTCACTATATTTCGCGATAGCGGACACATTCAAAAGATGTGAGGTAGCTATTTTGGGATACTTCTGGTGAAATAGCCTTGCAGTGTAGACGTACCCCTACATACAAATCAAGTTTATCTACAAGTTGACAAGGGATCACAAAAATTCTGTACATTAGATACTATTCCTTTGGAAAGCAAGAGTTTAAAAATCTGTCATTTTGCATTGCTTTAGCACTACAAGTCTATCAAAATATTATGGTATAGTGTGACGGGGAAAGCATACCTCCCTCTGAAGTGTGGGGGGGTTAAGACTCTGTAGGTGGAGGAAGTCCCTCCCCTTTACCCAGACTGGGCATGCTCCAAGTGCTGGAGCAGACTAAAAGGCAACAGAGCAGCTCAGTCTGGGCTGACCAGCGCAAGAGAAGGACCTCTCGCTGAAGCTCCTGAATGCCTGCAGCCAGCCACTCTGGGGGTGAGAACCAGAGACCTGGGAGACAGCCACAGTGTGACCTCTATGGGATTTCAGAGAGAAATGGCTACTGGAGAGCCAGAAGACCCAACTATCATGTGGGACATTGATCCAAACCATATGGTACATGAGTGGCATCTCCTACCCCGGTGTCCTCAACACATTTCGGCCTATTTCCCCGCTGAGGCAGGGGCAGACTGTACTGCTGCTTACAGGGCCCTGAGTTGGGACCAGGTAGAGGCCTGGGTCCCCCTACCAGGGTGTTAGACCCCCAACCGCACTGACTCTGAATAGTGGGCCATACTGCCCTGAACTAGCAGCTATTTATTGACTGTGGCTAGTAAGCTGTCCTGCTTTGGTCTGAGGGCTGCCATTTATTGACTCTGGCTAATGGGCCATACTGCCCTGGACTAGCAGCTATTTACGGACTGTGGCTAGTAAGCCGTACTGCCCTGGACTGTGGGCTCTTATTTATTGACTTTGGCTGGTGGGCCATACTGCCCCGAAGTGAGCAATATTCATGTACTCAAGCTAGTGAGCCATACACCCTGGATTAAGGGATATATATATACATATTCACTCTGGCCATTGGGCCATGCTGCCTGGTGAGCAGGGCTACTTATGTACTCGGGGTTACCTAGAGACTGGCTAAGTTTTCTCGGATTATAGAGACAGTCAACTCCCTTGTGGCCAAGGAAGTGGTGTGCACATCCTGGAATGGGATCACGCTAGTGACAGGGAGTGCTTGCACCACCACATGCGGTTACTTGATATCTTAGAAGTTGTGGAAGTTATGATGAACAACTTATTAATATGGAGAGAGACGGTTGCACAGGATGAGAAAAGGGTACAAAAAAGGTTGCAATTAATCTAAAGAAAAAGAATTAAAGCTAACTACTGAAGTGGACTTGAAGAAATCCCTTCTATGGGGCACATACTCAGTGAACAGTCTTCGGCCATCCCAAAAAGGCAGAAGCCACTTCTCAGATGGAAACCCCATAAGACAAAGCAGCACTTGAGCGATCCATTAGCATGATGTATAAATTCACCCAAACTTGTCAAAGGAAAGTGTTCCACTCCCATTGCTTCCTGGCAGTCAACTGGGATTGGGTTTAGTGCTGTAGCCTATCAAGTTACTTGCCTATCATGCTAATATTATGGTTGTGTTAAGTTAGATTAATTAGGTAAGAGTTAAGAGCTGTAACGCAAGAAATCTGCTAAAGGCTGGTCTGCAGCACAATGTGCCCTGCCTACCTTGTGCCTCAGACTGGAGCAACTGGAGTGAGGGGGTAGCATATCTGCCTGGCCAGAGGGCTACACTCAGGGGAGTGGGAGGCAGGTGTTGCAAAACTTCTCTCAGTACTCCTGCAGGTCCTTTGTGTTAGCTTGACTGATGTCTGGGTTCAGGTGTAATACACTAGGCCTTATGTCTGCCCATTGCAGTTTGTGAAGGCCCACTGAATACTAGCACAGCAGCACTCAACTCCTTGCGGGCCTTTGCCATTGACCTGCTTGGGTACAGGTCTGTGCCCTTTCTTAGCTGGGGCCAGGGCATGCTTGTAAATAAGAGTCTGGCAAGAGTCCCAAATTAGTGGTCCTGCTCCTTGTACCTGTCTGTGTGCATATGCTGCTTGGTATGGTGCCCATGGCTGGTAAAAAGCCCTGCCACCCCCACACAGCCAACCACAAGCCTGTTGGTGCCATGCACTGACTGGGCTGGGTGGCAGTCCAGATGCCATTAGGCATAGGAGCAGCATGGGTGCAGTACAGCCCAGCCCAAGGGCTGTCTGGTGAATTGGGTTCCCCTGCAGTGCAGTGGCTCCTACTCTGGAATATAACAAAATGGTTCAGCCTCTGAATGCACTTTCCAATGAGTGCCGTGTCTTCATTACAGCCAATTAGAAGGCATGGTTGCACTTGAATGAAAAAGCACACATACGCTCACAGTCCAGGTCAAGTAATATAGGGCGATATTTTATCTTTGGTCCAGGCTGTAACAGGCTGTTTGCAGGATGAGCAAAAGCTAAGATTAGCAGATTTCTGTGGTTGAGTCATGGTCTCACCCAGATACAGGTCACATCTTATTTATGGTTTCCCAGGACTGAAAAGGGGAACTTAGGTCTGGAACCTTTCACCCACATAGGATGGTAGGAAAAATACCCTCAGATTCAGCAGATGGATCGTAAGAACAGCCATACTGGGTCAGACCAAAGGTCCATCTAGCCCAATATCCTGTCTACCAACAGTAGCCAATACCAGATGCCCAAGAGGGAGGGATCACAACAGGTAATCCTCACATGATCCCTCCCCTGTCTCCCACTTCCAGAGAAACAGAGGCTAGGGACACCATTCCTACTCATCCTGGCTAATAGCCATTGATGGACCTAACCTCCATGAATCTATCTTGCTCTATTTTGAACCCTGTTAAAGTTCTAACCTTCACTGCATCCTCTGGCAAGGAGTTCCACAGGTTGACTGTGCGCTGAATGAAGAAAAACTTCCATTTGTTTGTTTTAAACCTGCTGCCTATTAATTTCATTTGGTGATCCCTACTTCTTCTATTGTGAGAATAAGTAAATAACTTTTGCTTATTCACTTTTTCCATGCAAGTCATGATTTTATAGACCTCTATCATATTCCCCCTTAGTCTCTTCTTTTCTAAGCTGAAAAGTCCATGCAACTTTGGCAATATATTCCAAACCCCTAATCATTTTTGTTGCCCTTTTCTGAACCTTTTCCAATGCCAATATTTCTTTTTTGAGATGAGGCGACCACATTTGTACTCCGTATTCAGGATGTGGGCGTACCATGGTTTTATATAGAGGCAATAGATATCTTCTGTTTTATTCTCTATCCCTTTTTAATGACTCCTCCATTATATAAAAGTCTCAAAATAACTGGTTCAGTAATCGGGACACAGGCTGTGATAAATGACCACAAAGGCCCATGGTAACAAATTGATGTATATGATGATAAGTTGAGAGCAATGTAATATTGACCTATAGGAAAAGGACACTTCGACATTAGAAACATCCCCTACTGAATATGCATCAAACATGTTATCGTCAGTGTCACACAGTATAAAAGTGGGACCCCAGCCAAGGGGCGAGAGGGAGAAGAAGATGTCGTCCTTGGAAGAGCCAGAATGATGGCCTCTGGTGATGGAGAAGGTGAAGATAATGAGAAGGATGATGGGCTAACACCTAAGATTGTTCTAGAAGGAATGATGTAAGTATATGGTATGGAAATACGGATGTACATTCCCTATCTTATGAAATTGGGGTGTTTGTGACTGTGCTAATTGTATTAATAAACTATATTTGTAAATATACAAGAGTTTCTATAGTGTGAGTGTTGCAGCTGTGCACATCAGGGTTCCCAATCGTAAAATGATTGAATACTGGGCCTGATCCTAGGACAAAGAACCTGTCAACTCTAAAGGTGGGTAATTAGAAATTTAAACATAATCTTAGATCAGGCAACAAGTGCAAGTGCAGAGTATCCAAGAATTAAAACATTGGTTGCCACAAGTGCTTCTCCTGCAGTATTTTGATATAAACAGCCCTGTTGATCTCACCACGAATGCAAAATCATAGACTTGCACACATTACACATTCAGTCTAGACAGACTTTTGACTTTTCTCCTTCCCAGCACTGTGCAGTCTAAACAGCCTGCTTCTTGCCCTATGTTCTTTCTGGCCAGTCATGCTGAATGTTTACACCTTTTCCTTTTTGCTGCTGGCACACTTGTCTCTAGTATGACTGTCTCTTGCTCACCCACCTGGACCAAGAGTCTTCCACGAGACAGCCTGATACTGTTGCACACCCAACCATTCACCTTGGTTGATCCTAGGGAATGTGCTGCAGTGCATACAGAAACCACATTTTCTTTCTAAGCATCAGTGCAGGGGCAGGATATTTTCCAGCCCCACATGGGTTCCCCCCATATTCTGAAATGCCAGTATTCCCCATCATTCTTCTTCACATTTTCTTTAAAACAAACCTGCATTCCTCTGTGTCTACTTTTGCAGTGTCTGACAAAGGTAGAGCGGTGGTTGGAAATTAGTGCAGGCTCAACCCGAATAAGAGGAAGTAATGTTAACTTGCAGGAAAAGCAACTAGAATGAGAGGAGAAGTGCTGTAAGGGCCCTTTCCGCTGGATTGGTATTGTGTATCTAACCTTTGCCAAGTGAGTATGTAGCCTTGGGTTGATTTATTACTGGTCCTGAATTATAAGGTAACAGCTGTGGTTTGTATGCATTGATTTGCCTAAGGACTATTCCTGCCTGGTGTAAATCTTAGCACATGATTATAACTATATGGTACTAGTTTCAAGTCTGGAGTACTGCAATGCACTCTTTTGGAACATCTTTAAAAAACACCAAGAAGCTTTAGTGAGCAAGGAATGCAACATTTCTTGAGTAACAGAAGCTATTGTAAGTGCACAACACCAATGTTCTGTGCCCCATACTGACTATCTTTTTGCTTCTAGGTACTGTTCAAGATATTAACTGTAGTTATCATCCATACAAGTTTTTAAACTATGAGAACATGGACTGTGAAATTTTAAATGGCATGCTAAAATAAGCCACTTGAATAAAAACTAATACATTAGATAATATACACTAAGAAAACATACTGCTAATTTCCAAATACTCTGTTACAGCTAGTAAGGAAGAACTGCTAGACATAAAGACATATTTTATGTATCTCAGTGACATGATTTCCTACTTAAGTTAGGTAAAATCAAAGTCAGAGCAAAGATAAATTGATCCCTCCGACAATATGAATAGAATTATTATAATAGATTCCTCTATTTTTTGGGCAGCTTAGCTTAGACACATAGTTTGTGGCAGATAGTTCTTTGACCCTCACCAAATATAGTATAAGAATTAAGCGAGACACCAGAATTCTGTATGAATTAAGTCACTTCTGCATATCAGTTTTAAGACAGAAGAAGACATGTATAGTTATTTTTCAATTCAGTGACCACATCTTACAAGGGTTACGAAATTGTTCCAGAAATATACATGTCAAAAACATTTTGTTGTCAAAAAGATGGTTCTCATTTTTGTGTTGTCTATTATTTTCTTTCTGAAACCCAATTTAAATTAATTACTTATGGGACTTTTTAATTTTTGAATGTTATCAAACAAAAATGTCATAAGACTAAAAGTCTCATACATACACAAGTTTTTACATTAACCAATTTGTTTTCCATCCCTCAGAAAAACAAAAACTATGTACAATCACATTATCAGAAAATGTTAGTCTAAAAATGAACATTATAAGAATAAAATACCATTGTGTGCTCTATGAAGTCAGTAAAAAAGAATTCATATTGAGGTTTGATCATTTTTCAGAAAATCATATTTATAATGTTAAATGTTAATAAATAATTTTAATCAAGTGATAAATGAAAATGCTGTATCTGAATCTTTTTGACATTTTTAAAATATTTTTAAAGTCAAGGAAATATCTAAACAAAAAAGTCTTATCTGAAGTAAGATGACATAAACACAATGTAAACACTAGCTCCACCAATGCACACTCTAAAACCAAAGACCCCTCTCTTATTAAGAGGTTCATCAACATAGACACTCACACCAGTATGCATTCCTGTAGAAATTAAACCATTCTGAAATCAAAATTCTGCAAAACTTCTGAAACCTAAATTAGTGACCTGTGTGACAGCTAGTGTTTTTCAAAGTATTAACCTTTTAAATTTGTCTAATATATAATGAGAAATTATTAGTGTTTTTTTTCTCAGAAAGATTACCCTGACATCCAATTACATTAAGATAGCACTCATTCGTTGATAGTTTTTACTGCAGTATAAGCAGTGTGTGTGGTGTCATGTAAACGTGAGAGGTTTTATAATCTGCAAAGTGTATTGACATTATTTTCACTTGTATAGATTATTTTTATAATTTTTAATAATCCTTGCTGCAGCTGTTGCATAAAATTTATACTATAATTGGATTGTGGGTCAGTTAAGGTTGTGAGCATTTTCATTTTTATTTCTGTTATTTGTATTGTGATGTTAATTTCTTTCTTTAGTTTTGTGTTTTGACAGCTTTGTAGAACTGGCCAATCTGCTCACAGAGACTCTTGTGGCTGGGCAGAGATCTATTGTGTCAATTTATTAAAGTTGAAAGTGTAATTGAACATTACTTGCTCAATTATTAGGTGAAGATAACTCACTTTTGCTGTGTCTACATTGGCGTGATCTTGCACCAAAGCGGCCGCTTTAGCGCAAAAACATGCTGTCTGTCTACACTGGCGGGGAGTTCTTGTGCAAGAACACTGACATTCTAATGTGTAAAATCAGAATAAGCGCTCTTGCGCAACTGTTCTTGCGCAAGAGGCCAGTGTAGACAGGCAACATGAATTTCTTGCGTAAGAAAGCCCTATGGCTAAAATGGCCATTGGAGCTTTCTTGCGCAAGAGAGCATCTACACTGGCATGGATGCTCTTGCGCAAAAGCACATCTCTTGCCCAAAGGTACATGCCAGTGTAGACGTTCTCTTGCGCAAATACATTAATGCAAGAACTCTTACGTTAAAAAGTATTTGCGCAAAATCATGCCAATGTAGACGTAGCCCTTCAGTTCCCAACAGTCAATTTTTTTTTCTTGTCCTGGAATTGTTGAAAGGCATGCACTGTTTCTGTCAAACCTCATCCACATAATATATAACCGAGTTATACCTTATACATTTTTGGTGCTTAGTGGTGACCTTTTTCAGCTATAACTTTAATCATGAGGATGTTTTGAGCTATTTCTGCTCCCCGTCTGTTGGTAACTCAACCCAGTCCTTTACCACAGGACAGCACAGCCTAATGACTAGACACTATGGAGCAGCCCTTGTTTGCAGGACAGCAGAGCCTAATGGCTGGAGTCTCTACAGCAGCTGCTTGGATGCAGGCCTGCATGGCCTACTGGCCGGAGTCTATAAAGTACTCCCGAGGTTGGAGGACAGCATGGCCTAATGGCCAATAACAAGGGGTTGTCTCCAAAAGAAGGGGGTAGGCAGCAGCCCTGGTTAGGGGCCTGGGCCCACACAACTCACCAGGCCCCATCCCAGGATTGTGTCAGTGGTGGTGTGGTCCACTAGTAGCTCAGCAGGGAATCCCTCCAAAACATGCCAGGCTCACTCAGATGGGAGATATCACTCACTCACCTTCCCTGGGTCACTCTGGGGCAATCCATGAGGCTTCAGGGTCCTCCAGGTCTCCTGGGACTTCAGCACAAGATTCCTTCTCATTACTAACAATCCCTGGGATGGACTCATCCACATAAAAAAAAAGTCATTTACCAAAATAAATGGCACAATTCTCAGGTACAGCAGCAACAGTAAACTGAGCTTGTTTATGCCCTGCCTGTACCAGTACCCTGGCGAAAGTTGTAATGATCCTACGACCAACCACCAATTCTAATTCAGTCATGCTCCCACAGAGGATATCTTGCTCTTTAAACAAATCCCTCTGGACTACAAAAATTTCTGCCCCTGTGTCTCTCCAGACAGGAATGTCCTGGCCATTCAACCTGACAGATTCCATGTGCCTACAGCTTGGCTTGGAATTAGCCATCTTCACAAACCCTGTGTGAAGAGCAGCCACTGCTTGGGAAGCAGCACCCCCAGTAGTGTAGGGAATAATCTGCGGACACACTGGGTGTTGGTGAAAACAAGCAGAAGATTTATTGGTTCACACAGCGCTGGTGGAGTGCGGACCAGGTGTTTAGCCCAGAATGCACTAACCTAATCAAAACATACATTAGATTATATAGGTCGCAGATGGACGGAGGAGAAGAGATGTGATAGGTCTAGCAACGGAAGTGAGATGTGCACATAAGCCAATGGTCTAAGACATTTACACAGCATCTCCGCCCATTGCCAATTAAACATGTTATCACTAATACAGGTAATTATTCCTAACAAGCTAAATGTGCCAACATAAACAGGATGGCAGCTCCCAGAATGAATATATTGCTGTAAGCTTGTTAGCTGAACTTGTGGGCTGTGTCTACACTAGCAAGTTATTCTGGAAAATCAGCCGCTTTTCCGGAAAAACTTGCCAGCTGTCTACACTGGCCGCTTGAATTTCCGGAAAAGTACTGACGATCTAATGTAAAATCATCAGTGCTTTTCCAGAAAAACTATGCTGCTCCCGTTCGGGCAAAAGTCTTTTTCCGGAAAAGGGCCAGTGTAGATAGCACAGTAGTGTTTTCCGCAAAAAAGCCCCGATCGCGAAAATGATGATCGGGGCTTTTTTGCGGAAAAGCATGTCTAGATTGGCCGTGGACGCTTTTCCGGAAAAAGTGCTTTTCCAGAAAAGCGTCCTGCCAATCTAGACGTACTTTTCCGAAAATGCTTTTTAAAGCATTTCTGGAAAATCATGCCAGTGTAGACGTAGCCGTGATGTCTAGGCGGGACGAACGACTCCATCCCCATCCTGGCACAGTCCTTGAGATTCAAGCTCATTAATCTGAAAGCACAAGAGACAGTGAAACCCACGCAGCCTGGGGTATCAGCCAGGCCTTATCAGAGTGAGAGAGCCCCTTTGGAATGTAGTTGCCATGAGAATCAAGGTCACAGTAACTGTTGAACTGTTTACTTCCCAAGCTTGGCCTGATACTTTCAGGTTAGAGTTTGTCAGTACTTGGCAAGATACCATGGACTACCTCTATTTACCCTACAGTTCCCTCCTCTTGACTTTAGGGTTCCTTAACCCACCAGGTTAAATATAGCAATTAAAGTGAAGCACTCCCGGTGAGGGAGGGTTGATGACCCAGTTCCAGCCCTCTTGTTCACAGGGGTATATTCTTCGTTCCTTCTGGAGGGTGCAGCTGTAACAGGAGCAGTCCCAGCAGAAACCGTTTCATCTTTGCTTGTAGATGTACCTGAGGAAACTAGAGAGATAGCATGAGCCTCTTCAATTGAGGATTTAAACAACTTTAACTGATTTTGGTGTCTCCAGAAAGTCCCCAATTTCCCCCCACCCTTAGCACAGGTGCTGGTGGTGAGCAGGACCCGCATGGGACCTTGCCACCTCGGTTTTAAAATTCCCTTTACCTCAGGGTAAATACGGCACATTACTAAATCCCCAACCAGGAAGGCAGGTTTTTCAAGTTTGCTAGTATCATCTAGCTGTTTCTGATTTTCTCTCACTTGGTGGTATAAATCCTTGAGTTCTGTATCCAATGCCTCAATGTAGGCTTGCAGTCGGTTGGCAAAGGGTCCCGACTCGCTGGCAGGCAGGAGAGTGTCACTGGGTATTCTCATTGCTCTTCCTGTCATCAGCTCAAAAGGTGTTAGCTGAGTTAATCTGTTTGGGCTACCTCGGATTCAGTAGAGCACAGCAGGTAGCATGCGTGCCCACCCTTCTCCGATATCCAGAACTGCCTTTGTTAAAGCTGCTTTTATGGTTCTATTCATCCTCTCAACCATCCCTGAACTTTCTGGGTGGTAAGGGATATGGAATCATTGTTTTATTTCCAGTGCCTTGCAGGCTTCCTTCATCACCTGTCCAGTAAAATGCGTTCCCTGGTCAGAGTCAATTGACTGGGGCAGCCCCCATCTCAGTATTAGTTCTTCTGCTAGGATACGAGCTACCGTTGTAGCAGTACAATTTTTAGTAGGGAATGCCTCCACCCAGCGGGTGAATGTGTCTACAATCATCAGAATGTATTTGTATCCCCGGCTCGGTGGCAGGGGTCCACAACTTGTAAATTCTGCCACGGTCCCTCTGGTCATTGATAATTATGGGGTATTTTCTTTCTCTTTCCCCCATTTACGTGGGCACAGATTACGCACTGCCTGAGAAACTGTGTCACATTCTTTGCCTTAGAAGGCCACCACCAGTCTTCCAAAGCAGCCTGCATTTGTCTCCATCCTAAATGGGCAGGAGAGTGAATGGCATGAAGCAATAAATCACGTATGCATTCCGGGGCCACTAGCTGTTTGCCATCAGGGGCATACCAGAGGTTTTTTTTATACTCACAGCCCAATGTTTCTAATTTGTGCTCTTCCTCTGGGCTCAGAGAGGCGTACAGGGTTTTTAAGTTTACTTCCTCATCTGTTTCTGCTGCTGCACTAATGCTGAGTGGTGTTATTTGAGCAGCTTCCTTTGCTCGTGGATCTGCCCAGTAATTTCCCCTTTGTTCTTCACTTGAGAGTTTACAGTGTGCCTTTATCTTAAGTACTGCCACCTCTGCTGGTAATTTGGCAGCCTCCACTAATTTCTTGACAGCTTCTAGGTGTTGATGGGCTTGCCAGTGGTAGTGACAAAGCCCCTCAGTGACCACACATCCATATAAACATGCACCACTCCGAATGCATATCTGCTGTCAGTGTACACAGTAATTCTTTTCCCTGTTCCAGCATGAAGAGCTTCTGTGAGAGCAGTCAGTTCTGCTTCTTGGGCAGATTTTGAACTTTCCAGCTGTCCTGCTGCGACAGTGGCCCCCATCTCCAAGTACCACTGCCCAGCCGGTGGAGGGTACCCTATTGATATATTTTCTGGACCCATCCACATATAAAATTAAGTCCAGATTCTCCAGAGGATATTCTTTAACTTTTCCTAGTACCTCCTCTTCTTTACCCACTAAACACTTATGTACTTCTCCTTCTATATTTAAATATTCAGCTACATTAATTCCTTAGTACCTTACTATAGAGAAGTTGGGGTTTTGCAAGCATAATACTGATTCCCATTGGCTTCTGTGGGCATCTGTCACGGATTTGAGCCATCCAGTATTATGAAGATGGATGAAGGTGTGTGGCGTATGTAGTATTAGAACTCCCGTGAGAGTGTACGGCTCGCAGGCCTTTACAGCCCAAGTTGCACAGTCTAAAGCCGCCACACATTCTGGCAACCTCTGTGATAGAGGGGGCCTAGGGGTAGACATGTAAGCTACTGGACGTGGTCGATCCCCATGGTGCTGCAGCAGCACTACAGGGTCTTGCTGTGATTACAGAAAAGGTGAATGGCATTTTCATGTCTGGCAAGCAGAGACAGGGAGCAGAGGCTATAGAGCCTGCTTTATTTTCTTGAATGCTTTCTCCTGAAGTTCTCCCCATACCACACGCTCGCTGGCCGGCTTCCCTTCTCTGGTGAGGGTTTGGATTGGTTCCACTATTTTTGAGTATTCGGGGATGTATGCCCTGCAGTAATTCAGGAGACCTAGGATTGTGCAGACCTCCTTAACAGTCCGTGGTCTTGGTAAATTTAGGATGGTTTGTTTTCTATCCACGGTAAGAGATTTCTGTCCCTGTGATATTTCATGTCCTAGATACAGGACTTTAGATTGCTGTAACTGAGTCTTTTTGGTGCTTAATTTAAATTCTGCTTCCTGAAGTTGTACTAACAGCTGGTTCATGGTTTTTAAGTTATCCTTCTCATTGGCGCTGGCTATTAGCAGGTCATCCACATACTGCAGAATTACTGTGTCTCCTTCTGTCCAGACCTGCTCCAAAGTTTTTGCCATAACTTTGTGAAAGATTGAGGGTGACCCGTGGTATCCTTGGGGCACACGGGTCCAAGTATACTGCTGATCCCCAAGGGTAAATACAAATTTGTCCTGACTCCCTTTATCAAGGGGAATGCTCCAAAATCCATTTGCTACATCCAGGACTGTTAATACTGAATGAATCGGGCTCAGCAAGTTAAAAATAGTGGCAGGGCTTGCCACAATAGGGTGCTCTTTAGGGGTCACCCTATTCAGGTGGGTATAATGTATGGTTAGTCTCCACGTTCCATCAGGTTTCCAGACGGGCCATATTGGGGAGTTTGTAGGGGAGGTGGTTTTCCAAACCACTCCTCTGTGTTCCAGATCTTTCACTATACCCTTGACAGCCTCTAAGGCTTCGGGTTTAATCGGGTATTGTTTGTGGGCCACGTGTGCAGGTCCTTCCATGACTACCAGCTCCATCTTTACTAGCCCGCAGTCCTGCTTATCAGTGGCCCAAACCCCAGGGTGTAGAGAGCAAAGGGTTTCTATTAAGCTCTCCCCCCATTCAGGGATGGTGATTTCACTACAAGAGATCAGGGCAATATCTTGAGGTGGCTCTGTTGGTTGGGCTTCCCCCGATGTCCATTCAGGGCTGTTGGCTCTGGGGTTAATGATTCCCCCGAGCTCCGTAATGAGATCTATGCCGCAGATTGTGTCTTTGTGCTCAGGGCAAACCCAAATTTCGCTGACGGTAAATACATCTTCGAATTCAATTTCTACTGCACACTGTCCTGTGCCTCTTGGGCGTTACGAATGGTAGATTGGTCCCTTCTGTTTGGCCACTGTCCTGCCTTTCCCCCGCCGGGGTGAAAACACTCCTCTCTAATATGGCCAGTCTTCTTACAGTTATCACAGAGTTTGGCCTTTTTCTTGCAGCGACATTCCCGCATCATGTGCCCTGGGTTTCCACAGGTATAACAAAGAGTGGCTTTGAGTGCACAGATCGTGGCTTCCTCTTCTACCGCACTGACAGGGGCTGCCTTCTTTTTCTTTCTGTTCTCTAAATCGGTAGCCCACTTCATTGTGTCTGCATAGGTGTTTCCAACTGAAATGCCTAGGGCCAATACGGCTTGATGGTCAGCAGACATCCCTTCCTTCAGAATTTGTAGGAACACCTCGTGGTCTCTATGGGTTACACTGTCTGGACCAGAGTACAAGCGGAAGGCGTTCCATTTTCTTTCAGCATATGATTGTCAGCCGACAGTCAGGGCAGTGTGTATGGGTGTGTCTCCTAAGTCTTTAGCTGCTAAGACACGAAGTCTCATCGCAGCGGGCAGCCCAGAAGGCTGAAAGGAGCTCCGAGAGTTTAACGTCCGTGACTTTACTGCTAGGACCGCAGAGGGTAGCCAAACAGCCTAACAGACGCCCCAGTGTGTAGGAAGAGCTTATTACACTTCAGATTTTAGCTGCTAGAACACGGGGGGAGGGGCAGTTCCTTCGCAACGGGCAGCCCAGGAAAGGCTGAGAAGTGCCCCAGTGGACCCTGTCACCTGGGAGTGACACAGATCCAAACGCCCAAGCTCTTCCTATAACTGTCCCTTTAGACCGGCTGAAGTTCTTTTAAATTGTGCTTGGTTCTGTTACAGCAACTGAAGGAGTCAGGTTAAAGCTTAAACAGTTACAGGTTTATTGAGGAAGCTTATAAATCATATGGTTGCAATGGCTATTGCTCTATTTCTTAACTGCTAGCAAAATATAGATCTTAAAAATGGTTACAAAGAAGATAAAGATAGAAAAATAGAAATAATGGTACCAAGTAACAGCTTACTCTTTCTGTGTGTACACTTAAGACAGAGGACCATATCCAGGTACAATTTTTACCCCCTTCTGTGCCTCTCGACTCCAGCATGTCAGGCCAGGGCCGGTCCCTCAATTCCTAGGAAAGACGAAAATACGAGGTGGGCGTCCCCATAGAACCTCGGGAGGTCAAACACCTAACCCGACCAGCAGGTAGAGGGTAGAATGACACTCAAAGTGAGTATGTGCTGGACCCATCTTTTATACCCATTTTGGGTCACGTATTTCTCTTTCTTATCTGTGATGCCAAATAGTGCTGGTCTGCCTTTTGTGAGACCAGTTCTTACAAGGGAGTTGTGAACTTAATTTACACTTGTAAGAGAGATAACTAAATTGGAATTACTGGGGATTCTTTTCTCAGTGGGAAATTCCTCTCCCAGGGACTGTGTGTGTGTTCGAATCAACATGGGTGCCAGCCGGGGCAGTTCTCACAGCCTCGAGGCCAGCTTATTGACTTAATCGCTCTCTCTCCACATATCTGTTTTTTCAGCTTCTCAGGATCAGATGAGCCAGCATAGACTATGCTGATTTTACTGGCCTGTATGCTTCAGAGAGGCAAATAAGATGGATGATATGGGGGGTTGGTCTGTCTGGCTACATTCCGCCCCCTGATACGACACACCACGTCCCAGGAATGCAAGATGGTGGCTTGCCAGTACCTCTTGCCCACCTTGGAGGAATCTAAAAGTACCCAATGGCCTGATTAGAGGGTTTAGGATCTAGGAATTGACTTGGGACCTTTCCTGGTGCTGTGTATCGAATGTGCACACAAGAGATAGCTACATTAACTAGGCATTGCACAATACATAGGGTTATGCAGAAAAGGAGTACAACAATCAAAACAATGGTCATAATAGAGTGTAGGAAAGGAGTTAAGGAAAGTTCTAGCTGTTGGGCTAACCAATTTAGCCATGAGTTGTTTACATTCTTAGTTACAGCATGTCTTATCCCATACCATCTGTTGCCATTTCCCTTGCCTCCCCCCAAAGTTATTTTGAGGACTGCAGTAGTCGCTGTCATCGAACCATACCGGTCCACATCTGAAGATGTCACTCTTGTTTCACCAGTCATTTGGGCTGAGAGGGACAAACTCGATTCCCAGTCCAGTGGAGGAGTCAAGTAAGGTGTTCTGGTACAGCAGTAGCAGTTGGGATGAGGAAGAAGACCATGGCGAGTTGGAGTACCATGTCTAATTTCAATAGTCTGTAACTAACAACAGTAGTTGCAAGCGCTACAACAGCAAGCGGTATATATATATATATATATATACAAAAGTTCATGGTGGTTTCCCGGATCCATACCAGCATTGGGAGGGATCCATCCCACTGGAGCACTGTTCAGGGATATTGCCTCAGTTTCCTGTGATAAAACATAAGGTTTGCCGGTCTTGGATACAATCCAAGCCTCAGTAATGGTTATTGGTGTTAGCCCAGCGTCTGCAGTGGTCCAGACTCCTTTTCCCTTGTAGGAGTGCAGTAAATGGGTTTGTGTTCCCAAACTGGGGTGTTGGGACAAGGGCTATTAAGCGGTTTAGTCCCATGACTGTAAACAACCCTGTTGCCACTGGGGTTGAGTAAGCAAAACCAATTCCTGAAACAATTTCCACTCCAGTTAAAACATACTTCCACCCTTGCTTACTGGTGGGTAGTGTACCAATATAATCTACTTGCCAGGTTGCCCATAGTACTTTTCCATCTTTTAGTTTGGCAAACCATTGTCCTTCTGCTATATGTTTCCTGAGTTCAGCACATAGGGTGCAAGCTTGTACCAGATCTTTGGCTTGTTTGTGGGTGATAGGCCACCCCCTGGCGTGTGCCTGCCGCACCAGCTCATCGCTTTCTGTGTGTCCCAAGGTTTCATGTAGTCAAATGTACAGGCGTTCCCAATCCACCTGGGCAGCAAAAATTTGTACTGCTGCATCTGCTAGGTTATTTAGCTGTGCAGCTAGAGTATTATTCTTTTGGACACATGACTTATGCTTAAGGCATGTGGGGTTGCATGCTGGTATATCCATTTCCAATATTCCAATCTCCAAACAGGCTTTCCTATTTCTCAGTTATTATTCTTCCAATTAGTTATCCACTGGGTGGCTCCAGCCCATACAGCATAGGAGTTAGTGTAGATGGTACTGGCCCCTGCCTCACAAGCTAATTTGATTGCTGCCAGCTCTGTAAGCTGAGCTGTTCCTTCTATGTTTGTGGTCAGGGGTGCAGTGGATGTGTCTGCTGAAACAGCAACAGCCTTCCCTGTCCACTTTCCTTTGAATTAGCCAGGCAGCCTATATTCACATATAATGTTGAATTTAAAAGCAAGCCAAAAATGTTATCAACTCAGCCTTGAAAGAGACAGTTAAGTTTCAAAGCTTGAGTTTCTAAAGTAATAATTTGGTTTCTAGAAAGTTAAATGTCCTTAAGAGTTGAATGCCCAACAGAAGCACTAACTAATTTGTGCCTTGTCTGTTTGCAATTTTAAGCAAGAGGACATTATCCAAAACAAAATAAAACTAGTTCATTTGAAACCCACAAAATAGAGTTACAATATATAGAGCTCATTCTTTATGCAGTTAACCAATTAAGTTTCAGTAGAATCCCTAATTTTCCTTTGCAGATTTAACAAAAGTGTCCATAGACAAAATGTTTACATTTGATTGTTTCTTTGCATAGATGGTTTGCACAGTGCTTAAGGAAGAGGCTGCAAAGAAACAAGGTGTCATTTTTAAAACAAGATTTCCCTTCACATATTACTACCATTGCTTAATTCTTTCCACACTCCCACGGAGTCCACCTTTTATCTTCACATTCCCTCAAATCACTTGCTTTGTCCTTTCAAAGAAAATGTCTCATTCCTAGTAACTTTCCAATGTCTGCTCTACTTTCCTTATTCCTTCAACTATGCCCATAGGGCTCCAAACTTTTTGCCTTCCCCCTTTTGTTTTTCACATGCTTTTTCCTTCTTATGGTCCATCCTAATTCCTGCTAAATGAATTTTTCCAATGACAAATGTTTGTCTACTATTAATTTGGTAAGGAGGGTGAGCTTGTTCACTAAGCCTCATACCTCCTGGTCCTTTTCTTAAGCATATTCCTGAGGGAAGAAAAAAATAAATCTGAGAGTTTCTTTAACTCTCAGCACCCATCCTTAAGGGAATCTAGCTCGTCTGGGTACTGAGGGACATGCATTTCTACCTCTCCACTTCTGAAGCAGAGGCTTTTACATTTTTGCAGTTTCATATTTGTATTCTTATTCAGTCAGTTTTGAAGAACACCTCATTACAGGTTTTCCATAGAAGACAAGCTGCAGCTGTTTCCCTCTCCATTGGAGCCAAGGGTTTACATATCCACAGGTAGTTAGCCAATTTGTCTTCTAGGTCTGAAATTGTATGGACAAGCAGTTAACACTTGATCAGACCAAGGGCTATGCCCGAACCTTTGCAAGATTTTGTTCAAAAGGGGTAACATCTTTTACAAATGCCAATTTCTCAGTCTTCTCTCTGCCTTCTTAAAAGACTGCTTACATTTAAACTTTTTCTAGTATACCCAACCTCCTATTGGGACTAAAATAGCAATACCAATACCTCCTTTTTTTTCTTTTTGGAGGACTACAATTTGAACTTTCTGATCTCATGTAGTTTGCTGATCAAACTTAGCTATTGCCTGCAAAGCTTCTTTGTGCTGCCAGCTAAGGTATTTACATCACAAAGGAAATCACAACCTGTTGTGGCTCTTGGAGCTTTCACAGCATTTAATCTGTTTGCAGTTTTTACTCATTCTATAGTATACATGGCATGTTACAGGAAAATGTGCAATCTTTGTTTACAACACTACTTAGCCACATTAAACTTTGCATAGAGTGTAACTCTTTCTTTATGCTTACAGTTTTCCTGTGCCTTCATTAAACAACTTGGACTAAAATGGTCTTACTGAAAGTAAACCAAACCAATTTGTTTTAAACCTACAAACAAGATTACTGGACCTTGAAAACTTCATATTATTTACACTATATATATATATATATATATATATATATATATATATATATACACACAGATACACATACATTCTCTCTGAACCTTTCTTACACTATTTCTACATAGCTGTACAACAATTACAGTCCCTTTTTATTCAATGGGGTAGTTCAGTTCCAATAGAACCCCCTCCCTTTAGAGTTCTTTTAGCAGTATCTATAATCAAATGTTCAGATTTGAGTCAAATTTGCCTGGATTATTTACAGACATTCCTTTGGAAAAAGGGCCCATTTTCCCTTCAGAATGACTGTAAAGAAACCACAGTTTTCTATCTACACCATTTTAGCATTTGCACAACTGCTTAATTCTCTCCATTCTCTGCAGAGTTTAAATTCTCTGTGTTTTTTTCTTAAAACACTTCCTTATCTCTAAAATAAAACTGGCCTTGTTTCAGACATTACTCTTGTAAGTATGTATTAAGGGTTTAGATTTCCAGTACTTACTGCCTTTTTCTCAGTTCTACCACAAGGCTTTCAATCTTATCTGTTACCTGCCTGCTTGTCTGGGCCTGACCCTGTTTTCCATTTTTGCCTGCTTGTCTGGGCCTGATCCTGTTTTCCTTGCTAAATGGAAAATGGCTCCTTTCCACAGACTCAGGCTTTGTCCCATTCTTTAGCTTGCAGGCAGTTCTATACTTACAGAACTGTACCTCAGGATTTCCCCAATCCTTTTCTAGCATTTCTCTATTCCATTTTGGGTTGCCTTCGCAACGGGCAGCCCAGGAAAGGCTGAGAAGTGCCCCAGTGGACCCTGTCACCTGGGAGTGACACAGATCCAAACGCCCAAAGACGAAAATATGAGGTGGGCGTCCCCATAGAACCTCGGGAGGTCAAACACCTAACCCGACCAGCAGGTAGAGGGTAGAATGACACTCAGAGTGTGTGCTGGACCTATCTTATATACCCATTGGGTCACGTATTTTCTCTTTCTTATCTGTAATGCCAAATGATGCCGGTCTGTCTTTTGTGAGACCAGTTCTTACAAGGGAGTTGTGAACTTAATTTACACTTGTAAGAGAGATAACTAAATTGGAATTACTGGGGATTCTTTTCTCAGTGGGAAATTCCTCTCCCAGGGACTGTGTGTGTGTTCGAATCAACATGGGTACCAGCCGGGGCAGTTCTCGCAGCCTCAAGGCCAGCTTATTGACTTAATCGCTCTCTCGCCACTTATCTGTTTTTTCAGCTTCTCAGGATCAGATGAGCCAGCATAGACTATGCTGATTTTACTGCTCCTTCTCTGCCCTGTATGCTTCAGAGAGGCAAATAAGATGGATGATATGGGGGGTTGGTCTGTCTGGCTACAATGATACAACGGACTCTCCCGTCTGTTGGGTGACTAGACCCAGAGCTCCCCAGTTAGTGGTATGAGCTCCTAAAGCTTTGGAGAGGGCAGTCTTGAATTCAGTTATGGTTCCTGCCTGGGCATTCTCTATCTGTTCCCCTGCATTTTTAGGGTCCGAGACAGTATCCTCGGCCCATCACCCAATTCTCCATCGCTCATTCAGATTCTCCCACACATCTTTGGGGCATTTGCACTTTACCAAGATATGCATATCCTTCTTGTGTAAGCCATACATTTCCTCTAGGCTCTCCAGCTTGTCCCAAAATTCAGTATTTCTATGATTTCTCTTTAGGTCTGGTGAGTCTGCTAACAAGGACTGTTTCTCTAAGGGGGAGAATGCACGGTACACGGAGATGGTTTCAGAATGGAATCCTTGTGTAACCTGTCCCTCATTATCAACATTTCGAATCCTCCTGGTTTGTATCTTGATCGGGGCCATATGGGCAATCTGGTCCCCTTCAGTTAACATCAGTGCCTTCTCCCCATCCTTGGTGTTGTGCCCCACTGCCCCATATAGGGCTGGATACATAGGGGAGTAGGGGGGAGCATGCAGTGGCTTCTCCCCCGCACATGGAAGAGGTGGCGAAGTTGGTATGGTCGCGCTAGCTGAGAGATTAGTCTCTCCCTCTTGCTGACTAGCAGGTACAGCAGCTTGTGGGTTGCATTTTTCACTGCAGGGTGGATTTTTGCTCTTTAGAGCTTCAATTTCATCCCTCAGGGCTTTGTTTTCCTTTTCCTTTAACGTAAGGATATCTAGCAGGGCTATCACTGCTTTCTCGATTTTGCCATTCTTTTGTTCAGTCCACCACTGGATTAAATCCTTCTCTGATGCAGTTGCAGAATAACCTGCCTTCTTGACAGCAGCTTGTCGAGTCTGTGCATGTTTGTATTTTAGATACTCTTGTGGGCTGGCTTTCTCTTCTCCCTGTGATGTCATGGTCTCAATCTCTCCGCTTTCTTTATTACGGGTTTGTATCTCCCTTTTGCTTAACCCTTCGCTTTCCTTTTTCTTCATCTTTTCCCAACCTTGATTCGTGGGCACAGACCCTACAGATCAAGCGTTGGGGGTTTTATGGCGGCCACTGACACCCACACACCTGTGATGTGTTTTCCCCTGCTGAGTCAGCCTTTCCCTCTTATGATTTTCTGCATATAGCTTATACTGCACAGTCTTTGTGCCCTCAGGCTCCCTCCCACTGCTGGCTAGGTTGGGGATCTGCACTATTCGAGGGTGTATACGTCACGTGCCTGTTGGGAAGCCTCCAGCAGGTCTTGCAATGTTACATGCAATGAGGGAGTGGACCATCAGTTCTTACTGCCTGCCGCCTTGTGTACCCAGTCAATTCTGAGCTTAACATATGGCTCAATAACTCCCTGGTGGTTTTATCCAGTCCCTCCGTAACAGCCCCTTAGTTCAAACAGTATACTGCCCTCTTGTGCTTGTCCCCTCAGGCCTGCCTCTTATGCTTGGTTCACACACGTCCAGGTGTCTTGTGCCTCAAACGGGAACGGGACCAGGATGTATCTGAAGGAAATGAGAGATATCAACCCCTGGCCTAATGAGGTGGTACATAAACGTACTCACCTCTCTTTGGGTATAAGTCTCCGATCCCCCCTAGTTTAGCCCAGAACTCACTAACTTAACCAAAACATACATTAGATTATATATGTCACAGATGGACAGAGGAGAAGTGATTTGATAGGTCTAGCAGCGGAAGTGAGATATGCACATAAGTCAATGGTCTAAGACAGTTATACAGCATCTCCGCCCATGCCAATTAAACATGTTATCACTAATACAGGTAATTATTCCTAACAAGCTAAATGTGCCAACATAAACAGGATGGCAGCCCCCAGAATGAATATATTGCTGAAAGTTTGTTAGCCGAACTTGTGATGTCTAGGCAGGATGGACAACTCCATCCCCATCCTGGCACAGTCCTTGACATTCAAGCTCATTAATCTGAAAGCACAAGAGACAGTGAAACCCACACAGCCTGGGGTATCAGCCAGGCCTTATCAGAGTGAGAGAGCCCCTTTGGAATGTAGTTGCCATGGGAATCAAGGTCACAGTAATTGTTGAACTGTTTACTTCCCAAGCTTGGCCTGATACTTTCAGGTTAGAGTTTGTCAGTACTTGGCAAGATACCATGGACTACCTCAATTTACCCTACAAGTAGTTACTTGGTGCGTATTTTCCCCCAACAAAGGGCTTGAGTAATCAGTGGAGTTACAGTGATAACATCTCATAGGCTCCTTTGTCTGTATAGGAGATTTGGGACGGTAGCAGGAGAGTGGACTTCCGAAGTATTTCCAGTCTCTCTCTTCTCAGGGGTAAATCGGGGACTCTGCTTCCCCCGATTAAAACCCCTCTGAGATTTTCCCTTTCTAGGTGTTTGAGACTGCTCAAATTAATCAGCAAAGCAAGCAAGGATCTCTACGTTTTTGACTGATTTGTCCCATCAACACTGCTTTATATCATCATCATCAAACATGTCCAGGAACTGTTCCTGAACAATAAGATCAAGTGTGCTTTCAAAACTTGTGATCTCTGTCCCTCTCACACTTTTGTCTAGCCGATCTTTCATTTGGTTAACATAAGCCACATTACTTAGTCCTGCCCCTCTCTTAAGGATTTTAAATTTTACCCTGTAACTTTCAGGTGTAATCTGAAACTGTCTTAAAACCAAATCTTTAAATGTATCATGGTCTGAAGCGTCAGCAATAAACATTTTATTGAATTTGTCCAAGGCTCTCCCTTTCAATTTTGCAACCAGAGGTTACATCTACACTGCGCACTTGAAATAAGCTATTCTGGAATAGTTATTCCAAAATAGCTAAATTCAATATAGCTAGTCTACACTGCAGGGAAGCCTCAAAATTAGTCTGAGGAAGGCTTCCCTAATATAGACATGCTATTTCGATTTAGAGCGCCAGGAGGCAGTGGGGAGGAATAACTTGGAATGGCCCTGGGGAGGGGCTATTTCGAAATAGCAGCAGTGGAGCATCTACACATGACTTATTTCGAAATAGCTATTTCGGGATAGGTGTTATTCCTCATAGAACAAGGTTTACAGATTTAAGAAAAAGCAGTCTGTTATTTCGAAATAATGGAATGGCTGTGTAGAGGCTCACATTGTTATTTTGAAATAACGCTAATTATCTCAAAATAACAGTTCAGTGTAGATGCACCCAGAGTGAGCACTTTCTGTTCCTCAGGAATTGAATGGATGGTGCACAGTGTCTCAAAGGTGATGAAACAGAAGAAGCATGGCTAAAGCTTATTACAAACCTACCATAAAACTGTTCTTATTTCAATTAAACCTCCAAGCCAGGAAATCACTTTTTTCCCCATTGCGGTCTCTAGTTATCCTCCTGAGTATGTCCTGCCAGCCAAAGACAGCCAGCCTGTAAACTTTGCATGTTAAATAGTCTTTTGGGCAGAAGTTCTGTTTCTATGGAAAACTAGCTGGTCAGATGCTGCCAGTTGGGGTGGTCACATGGTTTCCTAAGGACCAACCACTGCTTAGATTTAAAGGACAAAGGAGGCTGTTTACAAATGACCACCCAGACCTGAGTATTAATCCCTTCTAGCCTACTACAAGATATGCCCATCCCATCACAACTGATATTTCAAATCCAAATCAATGTACATCAGTCAGCAAAGAATAAAAAATGAACAGTGTGGACTTCCATTTCCCTAAGCATCCTAGGAAAGCCCTTGCATTCAGTCCCAGTCACAGCCTTTGCATTCTTGCTATCCATACAGTTGTTCTGCTTCCCACAGAATTTAAGTGGCTTGTGGCTGAACCCAATGCTGCTCTGCCCCTGACTTTACAAAATGGTTGTAGAGCCCACCAAAGTGGTTCCTCTTGCTGTGTCTATCTCCCTGTAATATAATCTAAGGCTTATATCTAGACTACAGGTTTCTTTCGGAAGAGGTCTTCGGAAAACACTTCTTCCAAAAGAGAGCATCCACACTGCAAAAGTGCATCGAAAAAACGATCTGCTTTTTTGAAAGAGTGTCCAAACTGAATGGATGTTCTCTCGCACATGGGCAGTGAGTTATATGGGCTCGTGGGCTCCAGCAATATTCAGAGCCGGGGGCCCTGCTCCAGCAATATTTGGAGCTGGGTCTCTCCCCAGGCCCTGCCTGGAGCGGTCCCCAGCCCCCACCTGCCACACCCCCCCCCCCTTGCACGGCTCCCCAGTCCCGGACCGTCCCTGCCATGCACAGCGTTCAGTCGGCTCCCCCTTGCCGGCACGTGCTGCCGGCTGCTGCTGGCGTTTACAAGTGAGCAGGAGACGCCCGGGCGTGACGTTGTGCCATGCAGCCTAGTTCCGGGTTCGGAGTTCGGGGACTTCTGGGGCCGGAGCGCAGACTCTGGCCCTGCAAAGTGGAAGGCAGAAGGTAGGAGAAGGAAGGGGGAAAACTAGGGGGCAGGGGTGGGAGAGGAAGGGGCTTGTGCAGAGGGGGAGGAGGAAGAAAGGGGAAGGCACCAAGGGACAGCATGGAGAAGAAACAAATGCCAGGGGGCCAAGTGGAGACAATGAGGAAAAGGGCAGGAGGGGAGGTGTCAGGGGGAGGGGGAACAGGATGATGCTGGGAGAGGAGAGAGTAAGGGCATTGGGGGCTAAAGGGGGGAGGGGGAGGTGCTGGGAGAAGGCTTGAAAGGAGGGGTGGGCATGAGAAAGGTGGGGATGGAGCAAGTCATGTGTGAGGGCACAGAGGGGCATGAGGGAAATAGGGGCAGAGGGTGGTGAGGGGGTGGGCATCAGGGAAAAAAAGGGCAAAGGGGGCAGGGGCAGTAAGGGAAGGGGGAGGCACCAGGGGGGTGCAGGGCTAAGAGAAGGTGCAGGTGTCAGGGGATTCTGGGGATGAAGCAGAAGGGCAGACACCTGCATGGGAGGGACCAGCACCAGAGGAGAGTGGCAGGGCAGGTGTGTAGAGGGAGGTGTTAGAAGAGGAGATGAGGAGGGGTAGCTCACATGATCAGAGTGGGGCTACTGGAGGAGTGGGCACAGGCGAGAGAGAAGGGCTGGTGGAGGGGAACAGGTCGCAGGAGGGCTGAGGGCAGTGAAAAGGGCAGGAGTCAGGACAGCAGAAGAGGGTGAGGAGTTGGGGGGCAGCAGACACCAGGGGAGCTGATGGAGCAAGAGGAGGAGACATGGCAGCAGAGAAAAGATAAAGGTTTATAAAATATTTATTAATAACACAATGGCACATCCAAACAAGCCACATAAACTCAGTACAGGTGGGAACACAAAATTCATTCTGCTCACGGGAGGAAACTCTTAGGCTACGTCTACACTGGTGGCTTCTTGCTCAAGGGTACTTGTGCAAGAAGTCTTGCGCAAGAACACGTCCACACTGCCATGTGCGAGCTGTGCTTTTGCGCAAGAGCATCCATGGCAGCGTGGACGCTCTCTTGCACAAGAAAGCTCCAATGGCCATTTTAGTTATAGGGGTTTCATGCGCAAGATATCCCGGCCGAGCATCCACACTGCCCTCTTGCGCAAGAGAGCTTACACCTGTTAGAAAAGAGCGTAGCTCTTGTGTAAGATGCCCTCTCTTACCACGCCGTACTGTAAATTTCCTTGCACAAGAGTAGGCGGGCAGTGTGGATGCTCTGTGGGTTCTTGCACAAGAAAGGCTATACTTGCGCAAAAAGCCACCAGTGTAGACATAGCCTTAGAGGGAACACTTCCCCCCAGTCTCTCTGCCCCCAAGTTAATGTCACACATATTGGGTTAATGCAATTGCAGGATAGTTGCATGAGGGGGGTTTGGTGGGGGCCAAAGTAATCCCCGTTGGTAGGAGGATGGTGGGAAAAGTCCTTCGAGAGGGGTGACATGACACCTTTTACTTCTGGTCACGTGTCCATCTTGCCCCGAGCGTGTTACCTACAGAGGTCTGGTTAACGGGGGTCAGGAACGTGGTTAACGGGAGTCAGGGGGTGTGGCTAATGGGGGTCAGGGCATGGTTAACAGGGGGTGTGGCTAATGGAGCACCACCAAAAATTATACAATCCTGCCTCCCCTGCTTTCGCATGTAAGCTGTGATTGCTATGGACAGATGGGCCACCAGGGTACCTGTACTTTTTCCTCTTTCCTCTTCTTCTGAAAGAACTCCCTCTTCCCCATCCACACACACCTTTTTGTGACAGAGCCCTTTCGCAAAAAGGCTTATTCCTCATAGAATGAGGATTACTAATGCTGGAAAAAAACCTCTGTTCTTCCCAGGCTTCATTTGCATCTTGCCGGGTGCCGCCATTTTTAAATCCCCGTTAGTGCGGACTCCGTGCCCGCGGTACATGCGGCACGGAGTCGGTAGTTCGAATTAGGCTTTCTAATTCGAACTACCATTACTCCTCGTGGAACGAGGTGTACCGGTAGTTCGAATTAGAAAGCCTAATTCGAACTACCTACTCCATGCCACCTGTAGCTGCGGGCACGGAGTCCGCACTAACGGGGATTTAAAAATGGCGGCGCCCGGCAAGATGCAAATGAAGCCCGGGATATTTAAATCCCGGGCTTCATTTGCAACTTCGAATGCCTACATTACCCACCCTAGTTCGAACTAGGGTGGTAGTGTAGACATACTCTTATAGAAGAATATGGATCTGGAATAGTTCAGAAAGTCAGACAAACCTTTGAAGTTTTGGCTCCATCATTGTTTGTTTCAGGGCAACCTGATAACCCCGTGAGCTGAGTCTGTTCTCCTTCCACTTCCCTCCATGTTTTCATGCGAGTGTGAGTGCACTTAGGATGCCATTTCACCTTACCTCTTGCTAGTGTAAAGCAGCCATTATTGTATCAGTCTCTCCAAAACTACACAATCAGGCTAGGTCTACACTACAGAGTTTTTGCACAAAAACTCGTGGAGCATCCATATCTCAAGCACGTTTTTACACAAGTAAAATGAAAGAACAGAGGGGTTTTTCTGCAAAAAGCTTCTTGTGCAAGAAGCCTGTAATGTAGATGTAGCCCCAATGTGGTTTAGCCTTTCCTGTCTTCCTACCACATTGCCAAGTGGCTTTCCTCATCCAGACAGCAGATGGAGCCAGCCCATATCTCCAGGTTGTTTGAGCCAGCAGGTCACTCAAATTGCTAGATCTGTTAGCAAGAATAACCTGGAATGCGTCTACCTCCAGATGACACTGTGCAAAACAGACTAACCAAAAGTGCCCCTTCACTAAGCTTGTCAATAGGTCTCCTCAAGTCATGGCAGCTAGCTAGGTCGAGTAGCTCTTACCATCAACATGCCAATGGCAGGGGACAACCCATATGACAGTTATTCAGGAGCACTGGGAAGACTGTTTCAATGTGAAACTCATATCTGCTGGCCCTGTGTGAGTACTGTGACCTGCAGAGCAAGAAGTTAGTCCCAAACCACCAATGCCTCTAGCCACTATCTCTGGTCTCCCATCACACAGCAAATATTCTTTACTGTCATCAAGGAGATCATGGTCACTAGCAGAGGCCCTTTCCTGGTATTGACAACTCAAAGCTTAAATAAGACATTTGGTATAAATTTTTAAGGTGTGTGTGGAGGAGAGAAGAGATGATTTATAATTTCCTTTCAACCTTTGGGCAGGTCAGGTAAGTGTTTGGTTTATTTCCCCAAATGCCTCATACCTACCACATTTGGGCTTTGTCTATACTGCCAGTTTTTGTGGCAGAAAATATGCTAATGAGGGACTCATTAGCATAAATTGTGACATCATTAGCATATTTTCTGCTGTTTCTTTTTGCACAAAGGGGTTTTGCACAAAAAGAAGCAGTGTGGATGGTGTTTTTTTGCAGCAAAATCCCCATTTTGCACAAGATCCTTATGCCTGTCCCGGAGAGACATAAGGAGCTTGCGCAAAATGGGGGTTTTGCGCAAAAAAAAAGTCCACACTGCTGCTTTTTGTGGCAAAAACCCTTGTGTAAAAAAACTCAGCATAAAATATGTTACTGAAGTCACGAGCTATACTAATGAGCCCTTCATCTGCATATTTTCTGATGCAAAAACTGTGTAGACAAAGCCTTGGCGTTTGAGAATTGTTTCTTAGGGGAAAACTGCACAAGTCAACGGACATCCTTTGGGATGCGGGGTTCATATAGCATGAACACTTAAAGGATTAGAAGGAATCTGTAACAGATATATACACAGTCTATATATATATATATATATATATATATGTAATCATGTCGGATATGTAACAGATTACTTACTGGATCCTTGCAGATTACGTACAGTAAATTGTAATAGCCACTTAAATAAGCTAGCTCAGAAATTGAGGTTCCACTATTTATTCAAGAAACAGATTCAGTTTGTCTTTTCATATGCCTTTATCTATTAGTTCTCCTATGCCAGGTGACAAATTGTAACCACCACCAGGCAGATATGAATCTGGGACCTCCGCAGTGGAGTATAGAAGCCTCTACCCTCTGAGCTAAAAAGCCAGTTGGCGCCAAACCCATGCTGTAGAGGTCTCTTGGTCTTAACTGTTGCTGTGGTCTAGGTGTCACTTGCATTGCTTAGTAACCACACTAGGTGTGTTGGTTACACACTTCCCCTAGACGAGGAAGTGCATCCTGAGCTTCAGAGACCCAGTTAAAATCCCAGATTACGACATCCCAGTATGTCAGATTAAGCAACTAGACAAGTTCTTCACTTACATTGCTCTTTTCTGTTTGTTTGCACCGAGCATGGATTCTAACAAATGCCATTATTTTTCTGCATGGCACAGAGGCATTTTATGAACAGCCACAGAACCATAAAATGTACAATTAGAAGGCATTTGTGTTCTTATTGGCTGTGTCTACATTGGCACCCTTTTCTGGAAAAGGGATGCTAATGAGACCAGTCGGAATTGCAAATGCCACGGGGGATTTAAATATCCCTCGCAGCATTTGCATGAACATGGCTGCCGCTTTTTTCCGGCTCAGGGCTTGCCAGAGAAAAGCGCCAGTCTAGACGGGATCTTTCGGAAAATAAAGCCTTTTCCGGAAGATCTCCTTTCCTGATTTTGAGAGGAATAAGGGATCTTCCGGAAAAGGCTTTATTTTCCAAAAGATCCCGTCTAGACTGGCGCTTTTCTCTGGCAAAGCCCCGAGTCGGAAAAAAGCGGCAGCCATGTTCATGCAAATGCTGCGGGGTATATTTAAATCCCCCACGGCATTTGCAATTCTGACTGGTCTCATTAGCATCCCTTTTCCAGAAAAGGGTGCCAATGTAGACACAGCCATTGAGTTTAACTCCTTGGAGGAAAAGGAGTAATTTCTATTTTGCTGTATAGGACCTTGCCTACCTTACACCTTTGCTTTTCTCTGATTATTTCCACGATCCTAAACCAGTTTCATTTTTAAATATACCTCCACATCTGGCTGTGCTTGGTGTCTGAACTATGTCACATCCACGGGTGCCTGCTGGCAGAATTTGAAAGAAAAGGGGAGAGATTGGAATCTCAACCTGAAACATGAGAATGAAAGCAATATATCCATACAAGGACAGTATCTGGGGCAACAGGCACATGTTAGAAGAAGAGAACATTTCAGTAAGAAAATTATTTTTTCCTTTCACATACCAGGGTTTCAGCAACTGCTAAGCCTTGGCTAGCAGAATCCCACACCAAATGTTATACTTGCCTAGGCAACAAAGGCCCCCTCCCTGTTTCTATAACTAAACTGACTCTTTCAGAGTATTGCCAACCCCTGACATTAGTCATGCCCCAAAGATCCTTGGATTGGCTTTAAAGATTGGCTTTAAAATGTCTATAAATGTTGGGTTTCTTTTATATACCTTCTGGGTGTTTGAAACTTTTAGGGTAAACTATGGTTATATTTTCAGGCTCTTCTCCAAAACATTGACTAGAAAATTCCATTGCTAAAATAAAAGAAAGACAGAGTTGAGATTAGTGTATTCCCAAGACTGCAGCAGCTGGGGTTTTAAGCAACATCCCAAGTCTTGCAGTTTGAGAGCTGGCAGCACTGCTTTTTGAGAAAGGGGTTGTGCCAGTTATTGGGAATCTCTGTCATGAAAATCTCTACTGATTTGGTAGAACTTTTTTATCAAAAACCTGAGAGAGGTCCAAACCACCAAGCATCTAAGCTAACTTCTTGCTCTGCAGGTCACAGTACTCACACAGGGCCAGCAGATATGAGTCTCACACTGAAACACTCTTCCCAGTGCTCCTGAATTACTGTCATATGGGTTGTCCCCTACCATTGGCATGTTGATAGTAAAAGCTACTCAACCTAGCTAGCTGCCATGACTTGAGGGGACCTTTGACAAGCCAAAGGCAGATGTCTCTAGAAGAAGAGACCCAAATGAAGATTATGCAACTGAAAGATTACTGTAATGTACTCAGCAAGAGGCTAATCTTGCAGACCATTTGAAAATAACAGCAGAGCTGGAAGTTGCTGCCTGCTAGTGTGGTAGCGTGCACAGCAGAGAGCTTGTAAGATTGGTTTTCTACACATTATGCAAATCTGTTTATCTCTCTATATATCACCTATGGCCTTCCTGGTTTGAGTCATGACAATCTGAGAAATTCCTCTAGCTAGATGTGTTGCCACAGGCACCAAGATTAGCTAGGTCTCTTGAGCTACCAGTCCCTACACTGAAATGCCCAGAAACTAATGATAGGGCATTTTTAGTTGAGGCTCCCCAGCTCCAGAGCACCTTCGTGTTAGAGGCTGTTGATTTTCAGACCGTGGTGTAAGGCCCATATCATCTCATAGGCTTTGCTTGAAGAAAGTTGCAATGGGTGGGGCAGATAATGTGACTATTATGTTATGGAGGGGTTTGTGACCTGCCTTTATGACACCCCACCACAGAATAAACTAATCAGCGTTTTCTCTCTGAGCTGCTGTTGGCTAACACAATTACATGTTATCTTGTGTTCAGGACTGACGGTATTGTTCCAATATAAACCTATGTGTGTTCTTTTTTCAAAATTGCTCAGCCCTCAGAGACTGTGCTGGATCACTCTATACCAGGGGTTCCCAAACATTTTGACACGGGGACCAGTAAATCCATTCATGAGCTTTTGGAGGACTGGTAACATTCATTTGCATATTTGCATATTCATTAAGCAAATGATGACCATGCAAATAAATTGTTTCTGGTCCTCCCAAAGCCCCCAGTACCAGCTTTAGCAAAGCTTTTGATATGGTCACTCACAATAGTCTTGCCAGCAAGTTAAGGGAATGTGGATTGGATAAATGGACTGTAAGATAAATAGAAAGCTGGCTATACCAGGGTTTCCCAAACTTTTTACTTTAGTTGGAACCCAGTTTTTTTCAGTACTGTTTTTTTGCAGCCCCAAAATATAAACGCATATAAAAAAATGAAAAATGAATAATTTTTCACTGTTTCACCTGGCTGCATCCTCCACCCAGCCTGGGCCAGGGCTTGGGGTACCCGGTGCCACACAGGCACTCCAGGAGGCGGGAGCAGGAGCAGATTGGGGGTAGGGTATCTGGCTAGGAGGGAGGGTACAAGGAGGGCACTTGAGTAGGAGTTGGACCTCCCTGCTCTGGCACCCTCTGGACCTGACTGGACCCAGACAAGGGATTTTTTGGCCCAGGGGAGGCCATTTCAGGGCTCCTGGTTCCCTCCCTCCCCACTAGACTTCTTTGCACCTCCCTCCCCTGCAACCCAACTGAGCTGCCCACTCCAGCTAGTTCCCTGCACCTCCCCCAAAACCATCCCCCACAATCCAAGGGAGTGCAGCACCAGTTCCCTGCAGCCACTCACAGCCCAGCTGAGCTACCCTTCTGTTCCCTATGCCTTCCCCCATCCACCTCAGCCCAGTTGAGCCCTGCACTGGTTCCATGCATGGCTCCCCCACAGCACAACTGAGCCCTATTTCCCTGCACCTCCCCCCAAACCCCGCAAAACTGCTGAGCCCCACTCTGATTTCCTGCCCCTCCGACACTTTGAGTCTAGCCCCTGTTCCTGGCACCTCCCTCCTCCTGCAAGCAAACTGAGCTCTGAGCTCTGCACCTCCTCCCCCACCCCCACAGCTCAGCCCAGCACCCTGCACCTCCTTACTCCCGCAGCCCAGCTGAGCTCCATTTCCCTGCACCTCCCCCCAAACTGCGTAGACATGCTGAGCCCAGTGGTGATGCCCTGCCCCTCCCTCCCTTCCCTTGAGTCCAGAGCTGGGTTGCTGGCACCTCCCTCCTCCTGCAGCCCAGGTGAGCCTAGTGCCCCGCACTTCCCCGCAGCCCAGCCCTGCACCCCCCTAGTGTGGTGCTTGGGGGCAACTGCCCTCCCTCTGCTCCCCCCTCGCAACGTCTCTGCCGGGAGCCCAGGACATCAGGCTGCATCCTCCACCCAACCCGGCTCAGGGTTTGGGGGACCCGGCGCCGCACAGGGAATCCAGGAGCCTGGAACACCCTGGCAGCCATGCTGAGGCCCGGTACTTTTTTCCTGCGGACCGGTCCCGGGCCACGGCCCATAGTTTGGGAAATGCTGCCCTATACATTTAGAAATTAAGAAGTTATTTCACGTGAGTTGTGCAAAGAGCAATGCAGATGGAATTCAGGTCTGAACAAGTGAAGCCAGGAAAGATTCTGCTGTGTGTCTGCCCAACAATGAAAACACATTGTCATCAAAGTGGCTAGGGTCTTTTGTCCTTTCTTGACTTATATGTGTGCAGAATGAATTGTGAAATAGCTAGTTTAAAGGGAAACAAGTGTACAGAATGCTGTGTCATAACTCTCTGTCAGAACAGTGGCTTGTCACTTGCACATAACAGGAAGAGGCTATTGGCTCTATCAGTATAAAATCTCTTTAAAATATAGGTGTTATATTCATTACTGGTGGAAATTTATGATTCTTGAGAAGCAAACAAAGCTGAGTATGTCCGATAAATAGCCTGAAAACCTGCATCTGTTTTTAATACATAGGTATTCTGGGGTTTTGTATAAATTGGGGAATCAAACAAGTGTCCTAGAGCTCTATCATGCAACTAGCAGAAAGCACCCTCAACTGCTACTAAAGACAGCAGGACTTGAGAGTGCTTGAGGATCAATGCTCTAATAGACACAGGGAAGTAAACCCTGGGGTTCAATTCTGCCAGGGTTCATGCAGCCATTTTCTCTTCATTAGAGTCACACACCAGAGTTTTGAGCTGAGAGCCTATCCCCGATCCTGCCTTTTTACACTAGTCAAAAGGTCTAGAGTTGAGCAGAGTAAAGGGGCCCTAAAATCCCCAGTTCCAGCTGGGGGAGGTTCCCCCAGCACAGCACAAGCTGTCTGTCTTCCCAAAATCTGCCCACAAAGCCTGGGCTCAGGGAGTGAGCTGAGGTGAGGTTTGGGTCAAGTTAGAGAGACATTTCAGGGACAATGTCATAGCACTGCACCCCTAGTGCAGCCCCTATTGTCCCAGAGTTAAGTTGTGCTAAAAGCATGTCCGGCCCACTTACAAAAATACCTAATCTCTCCGCTGCATGGATTCTGTGCTGGGCTGATCAGCAGTGCAGCCCAAAGTCTCACCGCTGATTTGCATATTGTGCTCATCTCTCACAAGCCCGCTTTGTCAACCCTATTTTTGTTTGCAGCTGTAAAAAAAAGAACAAAAAACCCAAAAATTCTCACTGTTACTTTGCTATCTTCATTTCTTATTGTAGTTACCTCCATCTTAGTCACCTATATTCATCTTTCTGATTGATACATAGATATGAAGTACAGGCTAGGGATGTAAGTGAGTAATAGACTATCTGACAAGCCTAGGCTTAATGGGAAGTCGAGTCAATTACTTGACTACTCACATTTACACACACACACACCCCTCTGTATCAGAGGCAGACATGCTGGTGACAAGGAAAGCTGCCGCGAAGCACGGACCGGGGATGCTGGACCCAGCACAAGCCAGGACTGAGTAAGCCCTGCTCAGTCACAGCTCATACCAGGTCCAGGAGCTACCCCTCTCCCGCTGCTGTGGCTCTGCACTTTAAATGTAGTAGGAGCTGGGCTGCTTGCCCACCCTGCTCTTACTACATTTACACTGCAGAGCCGCAGCAGGGGAGTAGCTCCTGGACCTGGCACAAGACAGGACTGAGGCTTCCTCCCTTATCGACTAATTGTGAGGTGGATAGAAATTCTTCCTCACATCCCTAGTACAGGCTGAACCTCTCTAGTCCGGCACCCTCAGGACCTGACTGGTGCTAAACCAGAGAATTTGCCAAACCCTAGGTCAATATTGTCTAGCAGTATTACCAACACTTCCACTGCTTTCTGGACTCTTAGAAGAATTTTAGAGGTAAATTAGAGCTAAATAACAGGACAGAACACTGATAGCCAGACTGGTGATTATAAACAAACTTTTTTATAAACCCACAGGCAACCTAACCATACTATGATAAGTGGTCAGCTGACTAATTAGATCCATTCCAGACCATGGGTGTTGCCAGACCAAAGAGTGCCAGACTAGAGAGGTATAAAATGTAATACATTAAGGTCCAAATATTCAGATTAGCCTTAATCATTTTTTCAATTAAAAGTCTACACCTGCAAGGTATTTATTAGTTTCCATGTATCTTAAAGTGTTCCCATGTGCAGCTTGGGGTGGCATAGCATATAATAAACTAAGAAGTAGAACCCGTCCTCAGGAGATGAACTCCTTTCAATCCAAATTCTTTCACTAGCTCAGCTCTCTGTCCTAAGAAGAACTAAGGAGAAAAGCCAGGCCTAAAATATCAACCACTCTAGGCTCTAGCATACTGATGGGGACCAGAATTCTCATTCCTGGAGACTCTTCCTCTCTCCTTTGAATCAAAGCAGGGAGATTGTTAGCCTTGGTTAATCTTGTTGGGTGTTGTGAGAGCTTCATGTATTAAAACCATCTTCTCGAATTGAATCCAGAAACAAACTGGAATACAATGCTGATCCTGGAGCATAGTGGTACCAATCTGTGGCTACATGTCAAATACAGCGGACCAGTCTGCAGCTGAGAGCACTATGAACTACTGTAGCAAGAAACAGAGAAAAAAATATTTAAAAAGGTGTATATTCACAGCCACCACTTTGGTTAGCTGGAGGCTCTGCAAGACACCAAAGTAGCAATCATAAGTAACAAGCTGTGGGCACATCTACTCAGCTAAGGGTGCTGATTTAATCTCCAGGGTTTCTCATGGTGGTTTTCCCCCCTAGCCAACCAGCATCAGCTCAGATAAAGTTGAGATAGTCTTAGGGTTTGTTTCTATGGGGAAATCAACCAAAATACCTACTGCAGACTAGTTCCTCATATAGACACTTTTCTGGAATAAAACATTTTATTCAGAATAACTAGGGGAAGGGAATCACATGCTACAGCAGATGTGATGTATCTTGATTTCATTGAGGCTTTTGATCCTGCCTCTCGTGACCATCTTATTAGCTAACTAGGGAAATATATCTGAGAAAATCCTCCCATAAGGTGGATGCACAGCTCTTTAGAAAATAACACTCAGAAAATAGTTATCAATGGCTCACAGTCAAGTTCTAAGGACATAGTGAAGGGGGTCTCTCAGGGTTCTGTTCTGGGTCTATTTCTATTCAGTAGTTTTGTACATGGGCAGAGGGTATCAAAGACTGGGGAAGATAAGCTGTCCCAAACAGTCTTGTGTGGCCCTGCCCATGCTCCATCCCCAGGTCTCCTGCCCTTGCCCTGTCATTTCCCCTCAGCATAAGCCCCTTCCTCTCTTCACCTTCCCCTTACAGGCCCATATGCAGGAATTTCTGGAGGGCGGGGGTTGTTGCAAATGTGGACTGCAAGGGTGCAAATGAACCCCCTCTTCCGATGGTCCTCCAAGTAAGCATTGGTTTAAGTTGTTATTATATGGTTCAGCCATCAAGAGCACTGGGTGAGTACCTACACTTTAGAAATGTAAAGAAATAACTGAATATATAGGGATGTTAGAAGGATGAACTAGTTCATTAGAAGGAAGATTTTTTTCTTAACTCTTAACTCTTTCTTAACTCTTCTCTTTCTGAATGTTGTCCCCTTACTCTTAATTATACCTGCCCATACCTCCTTGAAGAACTTCTCTCATTCCCAAACAGTGTAGTTGTTGTAGTTGTGTGGTCCCATGATACTAGAGAAAGAATTTGGTCCAATAAAAGATATTACTTCACGCACCTTGCTTCTCTCTGTCCTCACTGTTTAAAAGGTTGCCTTCTCTCCAGTATCACAGTGGTTTAGATGGAATTTCAGTTGATACCTTTTCTTATACACATTTTCCATAGCTATTTCATCTGAAAAAAAATCTGGCAACTTTGGAACTCAAGCCCACCTAGAATAGTTAATATTGGGAAGTGGTAGACGGGAAACACTGCCTGCTGAGCTCAGTTTGACCACTTCCATTGTTTGTGGCTGTCAAAGTGTGTGATGATATTTTTATAACCTCTTTAAAGAAATGTGAAATATATTAAGGCTCCCACTGAAACGGTTATCATTGTCAGAAAGAAAGCCCATTGCTTTTATGACGGTGCCTAGATTTTGAATCAGTATTTCCATCTCTTGTGGTTTTATTGTCAATCTCATGGTATCTGATGTTCTTAAAGTTCTTGGATTCATGTGATTACAAGAGATTTTCAGCTTTCAGTTAGAAAGAAGATTGGTTTCTAGCCCCTATGGCTGAAGCAAAAAATTGAAAACCTGGACCCTAAAGGCACTAACCACCAGATGGCAAATTAAAAGCCAGCCCCCCTTTAATTCTTGTTCATTTTTAAGCCAATATCATGATTTTGAAATTTACTGTTAATAATGCTGCAAGCTGCACTGTCACTTTAAAGTTTTCTTCCTCCAATATTGGGGAAGGTTGAAAACAGAATTCTGTTTGTGTCAAATGGCATCTCTCTGCAGAGACCCAGCAGACATCATTCTCTGCCTTACAAACAGGTCCCTGTAGAGATGAACAATAGTTTTCTTTGCAAATGGTTTAATAGAATGCAATATGTTGTTTAATTTGTAGGTATCCCATGCATGCAGTGATCAAATTGATCAAAGTGATCACCATTCATTTACGTTAAAGCTTCATTTCCAAAGGGCAACAGATTTATTCTGTAAAAATGTGTATGAACTTACCGTGTCCATAGGTATAATTGCAAAAAATAATTAAATGCCTTTGAAAAATGGATAATTTGTACATGCATACAAATATTTAGGAGCCAATTGAAAACAAGGGAGCTTTGCAGCCTTCTTTAAAAATCTGTCACCTGAACAATGTGTTCTAACTCTTATACTGAGGGTGCATCTACACAGCACCCTAAACTCAAAATAAAATACGCAGTTTGTGCTACGTAAATTGTGTATCTTATTTCAAATCTATTTTGAAATAGCTTATTTTGAAATTTGGTGCCTCTACAGAGTGCCAAATTTTGAAATAACTTGCTATTTCAAGACATCCCTTAACCCTCGTGAAATGAGGGTTACTGGGATGTCAAAATAGCCCACCCGTTATTTTGAAAAATATTTCAAAATAATGGGCAGCTTGTGTAGACATGGGGTAGCTATTTTGGAATACCTCCGGTATCCTGAAATAGTTGATGTACCCTAAGGCAATAAACTCAAACATTGCAGCTTATAACAGTTACTGTAGTATCTGGACCTTTTGCTGTTGCAGGTTCCGGTATTTTAGAGTTCAAGACTAGCTTTTTTCCATTTCATTGCATGTTCAAAAATGAGAACCATTTCTATCACCATTTCTGCTTCAGATGACACCCTTTTAATTGACACGGACCCGTTTTGCAGTGTAAATGAGTCTAGTCTGGTATGGAAAAAGTGAATAAGGAAAAGTTATTTACTTATTCCCACAATATAAAAACTAGGGGTCACCAAACGCAATTAATAGGCAGCAGGTTTAAAACAAACAAAAGGAAGTTTTTCTTCACTTGGCGCACAGTCAACCTTTGGAACTCCTTGCCAGAGGATGTGGTGAGGCTAGAACTTTAACAGGGTTCAAAAAAGAGCTCGATAGATTCATAGAGGTGAGATCCATCAATGGCTATTGGCCAGGATGGGTAGGAATGATGTCCCTAGCCTCTGTTTCTCTGGAGGTGGGTGTCAGGGGATGGATCACGTGAGGATTACCTGTTGTGATCCCTCCGTCTGGGGCATCTGGTATTGACCACTGTCGGCAGACAGGATACTGGGCTAGATGGACCTTTGATCTGACCCAGTATGGCCATTCTTATGTTCCAGAGGAGTGCAAAACAGGAACCCTGGGGGCTAAGAGCAGGACGTGGCTTTGCAGGATATGCAGTGCTGGACATGGGCAAGGCAGAGGAAAACATGGAATCCCACCAAGCAGAACTGGGAAGGAGGGGCGTACCATACAGCATAGGACTTTTACAAGCCACCTGAAGCTGGTCTGTGGAGCCCTTGGCACTGGGGGACAAAGACATGCCAGGGAGGAAGGGCAGCTCGCAGCATGGCTCTGGGCTCTCTCCAGAGTGACATGTACCTGTGTCCTGAGGCCAAGTGATAGCTGAGAAGTGGGCAAGCAGCAGCAGTAACCACAAGGGAGAGCAGACGCACCTCAAAGCCCCACTGACTGCAGCTCTGCTCCCCGGGACCCGGCCGGTGGGGAGGAGGCGCATGGGACTCAGGGTGCTTTTGCCTTGGAGGCACCTTAGCACCAGCCCAGAGCATGTATGGAGTTTAAGTGGTGCCTGGTGGTGGCTCGATGACCACGGGGGCAAGAGGCTGCAGGGAGAGCCCCACATCCCCCAGTCATCCCCCGGGCCTGGCTCCTGTGGGTGGGTGAGGAAATCAGCCCTAGTCTTGCCCCAGCCAGCCAGAGTACAGGAAAGGGAGGGTCAGACTGCCTTCCCCCAGCTGGCTGGCGCACAGGAGGGGGAGGTTTGGGCAGCACACCATTCCTGCCTTCCTGCAGCTGCCTGGAGCATGCTTGCTTGGGGGATCCCAAGTTTGCACCCTTCGCAGTCCCCCTGCATACCAGCTTGTGTGTGGTAGCTGCCCAGCTGCTCCTGGGGAGGGGAAGCCCACAACTTGGCCCCACTCTGGAGCAGATGAGCAGCCACTATACAGCCCTGCTGAGAAGGTGTCAATTTTCATAAGGCATAGGGGAAGCTGGGAGACATCCCCCATTTCTCCTTCTGACATACATCAGAGGCTCTGTGTCCCCCACATGTCCTTGTGCCCCATTTTACCCTCACCCCATGCCAGGAGCTCTCTGTGACCTCCCATTTTTCCCTTTTCAACTCCATATCAGGATCCTCCATTCTCACCCTCCCTGCATACTTAGATTCCCTTTTGTCCCCTCCATTCCAAGGAATCTACCCACCTATTTCTTCTTTCCTCACTCCCTCCCACCCCCCTTTTTTCCTGTTGGAAAATAAGTCATTCAGGGCATCAATCTGTTAAGCTCTATTGGGAGAATAGGCAGAGTTGAGATGAGAAGTACTCTAATGCTGAAAAAAGTGTTAGTTTCTGCCATCAACTGGTCCTTTGACCTATAGACATTTACAGAGGAGGTTGAAGTTGCTGTGTCTGGTACATATGTCAGGGGCTCCCCATCATGTGCTCCCCACTGCACCCTTCCAGTTTTCTGATTTTCACCAAAATCAGTAGGGGTCTTCCTATTGATGCTGAAAAAGTTCCTGCTAATTTTGGAATTCATCAGATGTGGCGTTCAGAAGTTATTGTAATGAATTCAAAAAGACAAACAAAAGTTTGAAGGTAGGCTTTCACTTTGTTCAGCCAGTTAGTGCACTTCCAACGTGAAATAATTATTCTGGAATAAAATCACTTTTGTTTTGAAACAGAGGTTATGTCTATGCTGTGGCTTTTTTGGAAGATACGCAAATGAAGTATTAATTTGCATATCTCATGCTCTCATTTGCATGTCCTCTACTGATCCTTTTTGCAGAAGAGGTTTTACAATCAAAAAGCCCCATGTAGTTGGGGCCATTTGTTGGTGAAAAAAACCCTTTTGCACAAGAGCCTTATTCCTCAAAAAATGAGGTTTACAGGCTCTTGCGCAAAAGGGTTTTTTTCCTAACAAATGTCCCCGTCTACATGGGACTTTTTAACGGCAAAACCTTTTCCGCAAAAAGGATCGGAAAAGGATATGCAAATGAGTGTGTGATATGCAAATTAGCACTTCATTTGCATATCTTCTGCCAGAAAAAAAGCCACAGTGTAGACATAGCCAGAGAGTCCACACAGGGAGCTTTTCTAGAATAGCTCATAGACTCATAGACTTTAAGGTCAGAAGGGACCATTATGTTCATCTAGTCTGATCCCCTGAACAATGCAGGCCACAGAATCTCACCCACCCACTCCTGGAATAATCCTCTCACCTATATCTCAGATATTGAAGCCTTCAAATAGTTTGAAGACCCCAAGATGCAGGGAATCCTCCAGCTGTGATCTGTACCCCATGCTACAGAGGAAGGCGAAAAACCTCCAGGGCCTCTGCCAATCTACCCTGGAGGAAAATTCCTTCCCGACCCCAAATATGGTGATCAGCTGAACCCTGAGCATGTGGGCAAGACTCACCAGCCAGACACCCAGAAAGTTCTCTATAGTAACTCCTATCATCCCTCCATTGACCTATTTACCACTGAGAATGAATGGTCAATTAGTTAGCAAGCTCCTGTTATCTCATCAAACCATCCCCTTCATAAACCCATCTAGTTTAATCTTGAAGCCAGATAGATCTTTTGCCCCCACTACTTCCCTTGGAAGGCCGTTCCAGAACCTCGCTCCTCTAATGGTTAGAAACCTTTGTCTAATCTCAAGTCTAAACTTCCTTCTAGCCATCTTATATCCATTTGTTCTTGTGTCCACATTGGTATTAAGCTTAAATAATTCCTCTCCCTCCCTGGTATTTATCACTCCATGGCTACGTCTACACTGGCCCCTTCTTCGGAAGAGGCATGCTAATTTTAAACTTTGGAATAGGGCTGAAAGTAGGAATAAGACATCCTCCGGAAAAGGGCTTTATTCCGGAGGATCGCGCCAATCTAGACGCTTTTTTCCGGCTTTTCCCCTTAAAGGGCCACGGGCTGGCTACACAGTTTGTGCCAGTTGCAAGGCTGCCAGCACCCCTGCCTGCACAGCCTGCACCTGCCACAGGATGAGCCAGCCATCCGAGGGCTCCCAGCCCTCCACTGCTCCCCAGGACCAGCCTGGCGACTCCCAGGAGCCTGCCCGGGGGCGCAAAAGGCGGGCGCCCGCCTGGTCAAGTGCGGAGATCGTCCAGTGCGGAAATCGTTGACCATCGAGGTTTGGGGGGAAGCCTCCAATGTCCACGATCTCCACACTAGCCACCGGAACGCGGCCGTCTACGGCCGCATGGCTGCCAGCCTGGCCGCCAGGGGCCACCAGCGCAGCCGGGAGCAGGTCCGCTGCAAAATTAAGGACTTGCAGCAGTCCTACTCCCGGGCCTGCCTGCCAGGGGCCGACCCGGAGACCTGCCCCCACTTCCACGCCCTGGACCGCCTCCTGGGGGCTCATGCCGTCCCTGCCCCCCGGGACGTGATTGACCCCGGGGCAGAGGAACCGCTCCTGGAGACGGAGGAGGAGGAAGAGGGCTCTGAGAGCCAGGAGCCTGCCGCCAGCCTGCCCAGGACCCGGGACCCCCGAGGCACGCCACAGAGCCGCTCGCCTGCGTCGTCTGAGGCCGGGGAGGCGTCCACCTGTGAGTACCCTCGTGTTCCCCTTATGTGTACGAGGGGCTGGGGCGAGAGGGAGCCCCGGGACCGTGCGCCTGGGCCTTGCCCACCACGGAGCAGCAGCTGCGGATCCTGCAGGGGCCCTGGCCTTGCACAGGGGAGCTGGGTTTCACACACCTGGGCCCCTGGGATAATTGACCGCTGGTCTTCTTGCACCACAGCCGCAGCACCTGGGACTGCAGGGCACACCACCCCGCCTGCAGCAGCCGCCCGCGCCCGGGCAAGCAGGACAGCCAGGAACCAGGAGGAGTACCAGAGGCGGCACCTCCGGTTCCTGGATCGACAGCTCCGTCTCCAGGACCACTGGGTCCAGGAGGACCTGAGGCTGCGCCGGAGGAGTCTGGAGGCCCTGGAGGAGCAGGGCCGTGCCCTGCGAGGCCACCTCCAGAGTCTGCTGGACCGCTTCCCATTTCCTCCTCCCCCTGCTCCCGCTCCTGCTTCCGCTCCTGCTTCCTCCACACCCCCTGTCCCTCCTCCCCCCCCCCCAACAACCATTTCCCACCGACGCCCCCGGACCCGCAGTGTGGCGAGACGGGAGAGGCAGCCGGACTCCCACCCCTGAGCTTTCCTTTCCCTTCCTCCCTTCCCTCCCCTTCCCTTCCAGCTCCCTCATCCCAGGTTTCCCCCTCCCCTCTCCCACCATCATTCCTCCCTTCCCGCACCGTTATGTTAAATAAACAGACGTTTTTGTTTCAAAAACAGGTGTCTTTATTTTACAGTAGATAGGGAGGGGAAAAAGGAAGGGGGGTAGGGTGGAAGAAGGCCCCAGTGGGGCATGCAAGGGAGAGGTCAGTCCTCCTCCTCCACCAGGAAGCTCTCCTGCAGGGCTTCCCGGATCCGGACGGCCCCCCCCGCTGGGCTTCCCGGATGGCGGCGGTGCGGGGCTGACCGTAGTGTCCAGCCATGCGGTCAGCCTCAGCCATCCAGGCTGGCAGGAAAGCCTCCCCCTTTCGCTCACACAAATTGTGGAGCACACAACATGCCGCCACCACGGGAGGGATGTTGTGCTCGGCCAGGTCCAGACGGGTGAGGAGGCATCGAAAGCGGGCTTTCAGTCGCCCGAAGGCCCCCTCGACCACAATGCGGGCCCTGGTCAGCCTGGCATTGAAGGCCTGGCGGGAGGGTTTGAGGTGCCCCGTGTAGGGCTTCATGAGCCAGGGCTGCAGTGGGTAGGCGGCATCCCCCACCAGGCACACGGGCATGTCCACGTCCCCGACCCTGATGTGGCGGTTGGGGAAGAAGGTCCCGTCCTGCAGCCGCTGGCACACGGAGGAGTTGCGGTACACCCGGGTGTCGTGTGCTTTGCCGGACCAGCCCACATTGATGTCCGTGAACTGGCCCCGGTGGTCACACACGGCCTGCAGGATCACGGAGAAGTACCCCTTTCTGTTGACGTACCGGGACGCCTGGTGTTCCGGGGCACAGATGGGGATGTGCGTCCCGTCGATGGCCCCCCCGCAGTTGGGGAAGCCCAGGGCGCCAAAGCCCCGGATGATGGCATCCGGGTCGGCGACGCAGACCACCCTGCGGAGCAGCACCCGGTTGATGGCCCTGACCACCTGCAGAGAGACACAGCAAAGCGCCAATCAGTGGGGCGCCCGGGTGGCTGGGAGTGTTCGTGCCCTGGCAGTTCCCTGCGCCCCACTCCCGGAAGCAACCCCCCCGGGCGGCATGTAGTATGGCCAGGAGAGACTGGTGCAGGGCACTTTCGCCTCCCCCCTCCCCCCCCTTTTTCCCGATGAGTGCCGTACCTGCATGAGCACCGCTCCGACGGTGGATCTCCCCATGCCGAACTGGTTCCCGACGAATCGGTAGCTGTCCGGCATGGAGAGCTTCCAGAGGGTGATGGCCACCCGCTTCTGGAGGGGGATGGCGGGTCTCATGTGAGTGTCCCTTCTTTGCAGGGCAGGGGCGAGCCACTCGCAGAGCTCCAGGAAGGTGTCCCTCCTCATCCTGAAGTTCTCGGTCCACTGTCAGTCCTCCCAGCGCTCCAGGACGATGTGGTCCCACCAGTCGGTGCTGGTGTCCAGACGCCAGACGCGGCAGGGCACGCCGGTGCCGGGGCGCCGCCGCGGCTCCTCCACGGCC
This sequence comes from Pelodiscus sinensis, assembly GCF_049634645.1. Taxonomy (NCBI): domain Eukaryota; kingdom Metazoa; phylum Chordata; order Testudines; family Trionychidae; genus Pelodiscus; species Pelodiscus sinensis. The sequence continues at coordinate 18,640,782 of NC_134723.1, forward strand.
CCCAGGGCGGCCAGGCGGAGAGGCAGGGGGCTGACGTTCACCAGGTGGTGCCAGGCAGCCTCGAGCCATTGCTGGCTGGCTTGCAGCAGCAAGTCCAGAAAGTGCACCAGAAGGTTTAAAGAGAAGTTAAAGTGATGGAGGTTGGGTCCATGGAGTGCTATTAGCCAGGGGGTAGAAATGGTGTCCCTGGCCTCTGTTTGTGGAAGGCTGGAGATGGATGGCACGAGACAAATGGCACGAGACAAATTGTCTCGGTCCATACCCTCCAGGGTATCTAGTGTTGGCCGCTGTCGGCAGACAGGCTACTGGGCTAGATGGACCTTTGGTCTGACCCAGTACGGCCATTCTAAGCTCAGGGCTCAGGTCGGGGGTCTCACTGGACCACCTGATTGTCATGCAAACCTGCTTCTGGGTGGTCAGGCTGGCAGCTCTCCTGCCCTAGACAGCCACTTTCCTGTGCCTAGTACGGAGATCGTGGATGAGGTCCACGGTCTCCGCACTAGACCAGGCGGGCGCCCGCCTCTTGCAGATCTGGGCAGGCTCCCGGGAGCCGCCAGCCTAGTCCCGGGAAGAAGCGGAGGGCTGGGTGGCAGCTGGTGGCTGGCTTGTGCCGTGCTAGGTGCAGGGTCTGCTGGCTGGGTGCTGGCAGGCTTGCACCTGGCACGGGCACCGTAGCCAGCCTGTGCCCCTTTAAGGGCTCCGGGGCAGGGAGGGGGGCAGAAGAGTTTCCCTGGTGGTGCCCGGAGTGGCCACCAGGGAAAGCTGGGAAGGGCTAGCCTCCCACTAGTTCGAATTAAGTGGCTACACAGCCCTTAATTCGAACTACTTAATTCGAACTAGGCGTTAGTCCTCGTAGAATGAGATTTACCTAGTTCGAATTAAGCACTCCGCTAGTTCGAATTAAGTTCGAACTAGCGGTTTGCATGTGTAGCGCCTATCAAAGTTAATTCGAACTAACATCTGTTAGTTCGAATTAACTTTGTAGTGTAGACATACTCTGATATATTTAAAGAGTACAATCATGTCCCCCCTCAGCCTTCTTTTGGTTAAGGTAAACAAGCCAAGCTCCTTGAGTCTCCTTTCATAAGACAGGTTTTCCATTCCTCAGATCATCCTAGTGGCCCTTCTTTGTACCTGTTCCAGCTTGAATTCATCCTTCTTAAACATGGGAGACCAGAACTGCACACAGTATTCCAAATGGGGTCTCACCAATGCCTTGTATAATGGCACTAACACCTCCTTATCCCTACTGGAAATACCTCGCCTAATACATCCCAAGACCGTATTAGCCTTTTTCACAGCCATGTCACAATAGCGGCTCATAGTCATCCTATAATCAACCAGGACTCCAAGGTCCTTCTCCTCCTCCGTGACTTCCAACTGATGTGTCCCCAGCTAATAAATAAAATTCTTGTTATTAATCCCTAAATGCATAACCTTACACTTCTCACTATTAAATTTCATCCTATTGCTATCACTCCAATTTACAAGGTCATCCAGATCTTCCTGTATGATATCCCGATCCTTTTCTGAATTAGCAATACCTCCCAACTTTATGTCTTCCGCAAATTTTATCAGGACACTTCCACTTTTGGTGCCAAGGTCAGCAATAAAAAGATTAAATAAAATTGGCCCCTAAACTGATCCCTAAGGAACTCCACTAGTAACCTTCCTCCAACCTGACAGTTCACCTTTCAATATGACCCGCTGTAGTCTCCCCTTTAACCAGTTGCTTATCTACCTCTCAACTTTCATATTAATCCCTATCTTTTCCAATTTAACCAATAATTCCCCGTGTGGTACTTTATCAAATGCCTTACTAAAGTCGAGGTAGATTAGATCCACTGTATTTCCTTTATCTAAAATATCTGTTACTGTCTCAAAAAAGGAGATCAGGTTGGTTTGGCACAATCTACCTTTTGTAAAACGGTTTTGTAATTTGTCCCAATTGCCATTAGCCTCAATGTCTCTAACTACTTTCTCCTTCAAAATTTGTTCCAAGATCTTGCATACTACAGGGCTGTGTCTACACTGGCATGAATTTCTGGAACTGCTTAAAACGGAATACTATTCTGTTTTCAGTTTTTCCGGAAAAGGAGCGTCTACATTGGCAGGCTGCTTTTCCGGAAAAGCCCTTTTTCCGGAAAAGCGTCTGTGGCCAATGTAGATGCGCTTTTCCGGAAAAGAGCCCCGATCGCCATTTTCGCGATCGGGGCTTTTTTCCGGAAAAGACTACTGGGCTGTCTAAACTGGCCGTTTTCCGGAACAGTGTTCCAGAATAAGGACTTATGCCCGAGCGGGAGCAGAATAGTTTTTCCGGAATAGCAGCTGATTTTGTACAGTAGAGCGTCGTTGCTTTTCCGGAAATTCAAGGGCCAGTATAGACAGCTCGCAGCTTATTCCGGAAAAGCGGCTGATTTTCTGGAATAAGTGGCCCAGTGTAGACACAGCCCAGATGTCAAACTAACAGGCCTATAGTTACCCGGGTGGCTTTTTTTCTCTTTCTTAAAAATAGGAACTATATTAGCAATTCTCCAGTCAAATGGTACAACCCCTGAGTTTGGAGATTTATTAAAAAAATTTGCTAATGGACTTGCAATTTCATGTGCCAGTTCCTTTAATATTCTTGGATGAAGATTATCTGGGCCCCCCGATTTACTCCCATTAAGCTGTTCAAGTTTGGCTTTTACCTCGGATATGGTAATATCTACCTCCATATCTATAGTCCCATTTGTTATGTTACCATTATCCCTAAGTTCTTCATTAGCCTCATTAAAGACTGAAGCAAAGTATTTGTTTAGATATTGGGCCATTCCTAGATTATCCTTAACCTCCACTCCATCCTTAGTAATTAGAGGTCCTACTTCTTTTTTTTTTTCCTATTTATATGGTTATAAAACCTTTTACTATTGGTTTTAATTCCCTTTGCAAGGTCCAACTCTACCTGACTTTTAGCCTGTCTCACTTTGTCCCTACATGCTCTAACCTCAATAAGGTAGCTTTCTTTACTGATCCCTCCCATCTTCCACTCCTTATATGCTTTCTGCTTTTTCTTAACCACCTCTCTGAGATGCTTGCTCATCCAGCTTGGTTTAACACACCTGCCTATAATTTTTTTCCATTTTCTTGGGATACAGGCTTCTGACAGCTTCTGCAACTTTAACTTAAAATAATCCCAGGCCTCCTCCACCTCAAGATCCATAATTTCTTTAGTCCAATCATCTTCCCTAAGTTCCTTAATTTATTAAAGTTAGCCCTTTTGAAATCAAAAACCCTAGTCTCAGATTTATTTTTGTTTATCCTTCCATTTAATTTGAACTGAATTAGCTCACGATCGCTTGAGCCAAGGTTGTCCTCTCTAACCATTTCATCTATGAGGTACTCGCTACTCACCAAAACCAAATCTAAAATAGCATCCCCCACTTGTTGGTTCAGCAACTACTTGATGAAGGAATTCATCAGCTATCACATCTAGGAAAATCTGAGCCCTATTATTATTACTAGCACTTGCTCTCCAGTCTATATCTGGAAAGTTGAAATCTCCCATAATTACGCAGTTTCCATGAGTATTTACTTCATTAAAAACATTAAAGAGGTCTCTATCCATATCCAAATTGGATCCTGGTGGTCTATAACACACCCCAGGCACTATCCCAGGGGAGGATCTGATAGCTATTGCCAAGTAGTTTGTTCCCTGTATAGATAAACCCTAATCTGGCATCACAAGTACTTAGATTACTTCAGTGCCTAAATTGGGGATGGGGGAGTTGGCAGAATATCAACCCCCAGTTAGTTGCTCATGGAAATGGAAACCACTGTCTGAAAATCTATTAGAAATATTTGCCAGAGAGTGAATTTGTTTGTGATGATTCCTGTATTTCATTCCAAGTTTTCCACACCTTGATTACAATAAAGTCAGTGCAATGTGTAAATCTTTATGGGGCTTACATCAACAGCAACTGTTTTACATAATATGGAGTAAAATATTGTGCTAATCTGGATTCTGTGCGGGCATTGGTTTTTAATCAATTTTAAACACCACATTAAAAGCCAATTTATAGCATTTTTAGTTTGGCAGTTTCAAATGCCCATTTATATAGAAAAATGATTCGTGATGATTTAAATGTTTCTTCCAGCACATGAATTTTCCTCTGTGCTTCTGTCTGCAGTGTCAAGGACCTTGGATTGCTATAAATAATTTACAATAAACATTCCTCTGCCTTTCAATTTGTTGCTCTTAGTCATAAACTGAAGGGAAATACTGAATTTTGGAGCCCTAAAAATAAAAATTTGCTAGGAGAGCAAAAGAAACAGCCATGTGTGAAGAAGAGGAAAGCAATCAGGAAAGTGAATTTTTTCCTAGCTACAGTCAAAGGAATAAGGGACAGAAGCGATGTCTAACCCTTCTGCCAAGTGAAGCCAGCAGCAGCCAGGGCCGGGTTAAATATCTAGGGGTTCCTCTCCAACCATCCAACGCAGAACTAAGGCCCCCACCCAGTAACCTGGGAAATTCACACACCATCCCGGGGCAATGGTTCCTCGCTCACAAGCACGGAGTCTAAGTGTAGAAAAGAGACTTTTCATAAAAGGGAGGGACGTAATGTGGCATTAATATGGGAAAACACCACAAAGAGGATTCATGAACAAAAGCCATGAGTAAAAGTCCCACTCCAAGTATGTTGGGCAATGTTTTTTTCCTCTCAGGCTTTTGAGACCAGCAATCTGAATATCCCCTTCACAAGCTCAATCCTTCCATGCACCCCACTCACAGTCCCTGCCCTTTGTCAGAGCAGACCCAGAGTCCAAAGGTACAGCCTCAGGGTATGTCTACACTGAAGAGTTTTTTCAGAAAAATGGCCCCTTTTCCAAAAAAAACTCCAGTTACATCCATACTGCAATCACGTTCTTTCAGAAAAAAATCGAAAGAACAGAGGGGATTTTCTGACATTGGTAAACCTCTTTCTATGAGGAAGAAGCCTTTTTCGGAAAGAGCTCTTTCAGAAAAAGGCATGTATGGATGGCGAAGAGGGAGTTCTTTCGAAAGAAGAGGAAAGAAGAAAAAGCACAAGTGCCTGGTGGCTACTCCCTCCGTAGTAATCACAGCTTACATGCGAGACAGCATCCTGGATGCTATCTTTCAAAAAAGCAGATCGCTTTTTCGATGCACTTTTGCTGTGTAGACGCTCTCTTTCGGAAGAAGTTTTTTCGGAAGATCTCTTCCGGAAAAGCTTCTTCCAAAAGAAGCCTGCAGTCTAGACGTAGCCTCAGAGTTCCCCTCCCATCCTGAGTGGGTCGAGGTAAAGCAGCATCTTATTCACTCCACTGATCACTCACTAGCCGCCTGCTCACTGCTCTTGCCTGCTGTCCTGCTAGCCATTTATCTCACCTGTCTGCTACCACCCTGCTGGCCGATTGTTGGGTTGCTGCCGCTCTGCTAGCCACTCATCACATCTCTCCACCAGCACCCTGCTGGCTCTCAGTCACCATCCACTACTATCCATTTCTTGGCTGTGACTTCTACCCATCAGTCTCGGATGATTTCAGCTCTCAGTGATTTCAACTCTTAGCAAGCAGGGTAGAAGAAACAGCTCCAACACCATTAACATAAGAAAAGAGGCACCTAATGCTTCCTATTTAGCTCTGTTCTTTGAGAGGGAGACACATCAAACCAGTCCAGGCAGGGAAGGCCTCATGACAGAATAACCTTTCCTCACTCCTACCCTCCTTCATAGAGCTCTGAAAGTCCAGCCCCTGCATTTTCAGGATTCTTTCTGTTAACTGTGAGCCCTTTCATTGGAACATTTTAGCACAATCCTACTTTTCTGTATTCCCCAAAATTACCAGTATTTTTGCTATCGCTGCATTTAATACAAACATAGCTGGTTTTGGGTCATAAATTAAGTTGATTACAATAAGCAAAATACCATTCCATCTGCTCACTAATAAATCTATCAAAACAGGAGCAAACTGTATTTACCCTTAGGGTTTCTTTCCCATTCCATCTAGCTGTAATGGAAGCATTCCTTAAGATCCTGCTTATAGACAGATGCATCAGCTATTTCTTTTTTCATCAGCTTATTTTACACAGGCCAAAGAAAACACAAATATAATTCCACTCAGTGAAAGGATAACATTAGACCCCAGTAGTCTGAATATAGGCAGATTAAACAATCAGCAGATAAAAAACATACTGAATCTGATTTTTTTTAAAGGAAAGTGCTTACCCTGCCTGAGCTGAGAGGGCCTCTCTATTTCTGTCTATTTGATCCAGCTAAACTGGTTAGCTGTTCCCATAAGAACAGAAGCAACCCAAGTTCTGAAAAGAACCCTTCAAAATTCTTTGCCCAGCATGGAAATGCCAGATAGAAAGCTGTACTCTGAAATATTAAGAGTTCTTAAGTTAGGGTATGTCTACACTACCCTCCTAGTTCGCACTAGGAGGGTAATGTAGGCATACCGCACTTGCAAATGAAGCCCGGGATTTGAATTTCCCGGGCTTCATTTGCATAAGCGGGGAGCCGCCATTTTTAAAACCCCGCTTGTTCAAACCCCGTGCAGCGCGGCTACACGGGGCTCGAACTAGGTAGTTCGGACTAGGATTCCTATTCCGAACTACCGGTACACCTCGTAATAAAGAGAGTTTGTGTTCATGAAAATACGTATTTTATTTGACATCAGGAAGGGGGGTTAGGGAGGGGTAAGTGGAAGGACATGAGGGAGGAATGAGGCACAAGCCCCCAGTGGGGCAGACCAGGGTGGTTCTTAGTGCTCCTCAGAGTGGAAGCTCTCCCGCAGGGCCTCCTGGATACTGACAGCCCCCTGATGGATCTCCCAGATGGCATCCTGCAGAAAGTGTAGCCAGGCTCGCAGCAACACGTCCACGAGAAGTACCAGAGTGCCCAGGAGCAGCTCTAGCTCCATATCGCAGAGTGCTGTGGTGTCCTGAGTGAGGGCAACCAGAGCACACAGAGTCAAAATGCTTTACTGTCCCTCATCGAGGTAGAAAAGCAAACAGGGAAACCTGAGAATCAGCTGTTCAGGGCGGTCCCTTTAAGCACAGGCCTCAGATAGCCTCAGACAGCAGCCACACAAAGTAACTCCTGACCTGATGCCCTGTTGGGCCTGGTTCCGGCCGGCCTTAAATGCGATTCAGCGTCCACTCAGTGTGGATGCGTTATTTCAAAATGCATTTTGTGTGTAGACACATTATTTTGAAATAACTTATTTCAAATTAACTATTTTGAAATAAGATATTTTGAAATAACTCTGCAGTGTAGACATACCCTCTGTGATTCATGTTGTTGCATATAGAAAGAAAACAATGGGGCATGGGGAGTGGAACATATCAATAATGAGGAAACCAAGCTCCAAGCCAGCAGCTGCATCTCAGGCAACCACAAGCAACCACAGTTCCCCAGTTGTGCATGATCTTCACAACAGACTTCCAAAGATTCTAAGCTGGAAGGGTTTGCAACTGCTCTGGAGGATAGGGTCATAATTCAAAATGATCTGGACATATTGGAGAAATGGTCTGAGGTAAACAGGATGAAGTTTAATAAAGACAAATGTAAAGTGCTCCACTTAGGAAGGAACAATCAGTTTCACACATACAGAATGAGAAGCGACTGTCTAGGAAGGAGTACGGCAGAAAGGGATCTAGGGGTTATAGTGGACCACAAGCTGAATATGAGTCAGCAGTGTGATGCTGTTGCAAAAAAGCAAACATGATTCTGGGATGCATTAACAGGTGTATTGTGAGCAAGACATGAGAAGTCATTCTTCCACTCTACTCTGCACTGGTTAGGCCTCAATTGGAGTATTGTGTCCAGTTCTGGGCACCGTATTTCATGAAAGATGTGGAGAAATTGGAGAGGGTCCAGAGAAGAGCAACAAGAATGATTAAAGGTCTAGAAAACATGACCTATGAAGGAAGGCTGAAAGAATTAGGTTTATTTAGTTTAGAAAAGATAAGATTGAGGGGGGACATGATAGTAGTTTTCAGGTATCTAAAAGGGTATCATAAGGAGGAGGGAGAAAACTGTTCATCACAGCCTCTGAGGATAGAACAAGAAGCAATGGGCTTAAACTGCAGCAAGGGAGGTTTAGGTTGGACATTAGGAAGACGTTCCTAACTGTCAGGGTAGTCAAACACTGCAATAAATTGCCCAGGGAGGTTGTGGAATCCCCATCTCTGGAGATATTTAAGAGTAAGATGGTCTAGACAGTATTTAGTCCTGCCATGGGGGCAGAGGGCTGGACTCGATGACCTCTCAAGGTCACTTCCAGTCCTAGTATTCTATGATTCTAACTAAAGACAGCTGCACAGCATGCCAGCCACTCTGCCCTGCTTCCCAGGGCTCCCACCCTTTTCCAAGGCCATTGGATTCCTGGGTGTTTTTGCACCCCTTGCTAGAAATGTTACCATTTACTCATTAACCTATGATGTTTTGTGGTATTATTTTCACCAAGTTGCCTGGGCATCATCCTGTACACAGCAGCAATTCCCCACTCAGGCAAACACAACGCAGACCTGCAGTTCCCCAGTTGTGCATGATCTTCACAACAGACTTCCAAAGATTCAAGGTGAACACACCACAGAGCTCCATTCGCCTCATCTGCTGGTTTCTGGGCCTTTCTAATCCCCTTTCACTCTCCATTATTCTCTTTTGACTGCCCAGAGGTGAAGATCATCTGGACTCAAATCAAGTAGTAAGTATTAATTTAGGGTTGCCAATTTTGTTTGGATATATTTCTGGAAGTTGCATTATATGACAATCTTTAATTAAAGATTAATCCTTAATCACTGCAGACTCCAGGAAAATCCTGGAGGATTGGTAACCCTATATTGATTTACTTTTTTTTTCTTTTGTTACTTATCTATTACCTTTCACTGTAGTTGGAAACACCTCGCATTAAAAAAAATCATCATATATAATAGGTTGTCCATAAAAATACAACTAATAATTTCCCACCAATGATGACCAAAGCCACTCATTATTATCATTTCAGACTCTACATTCCTCAGACCATTCACCTTGAAATGCCTCAAAAGGGGAGGGAAGGGAATTCCGGTGCTGAAGGGCCGTCTTCTCAATCAGGCCCCAAGCCATAACTATTGCCTGAAACTCCATCAGGAAACCAACACGCATCTAGAACACTAGATTAACCAGATGCTTGATCAAAGGATTGATGTGCTGGGAAAAAGACTGAGGGTGTGTCTAGACTACTGAGTTTTGTCGACAAAAGTGGACTTTTGTCGACAAAACTATACCTGCGTCTACACTACCGCTGAGTTCTGTCGACATAACGTCGACAGAACTCAGCAGTTTTGTCGACGCTGGTAAACCTCATTTTACGAGGCATAACACCTTCTGTCAACAGAGTTCTGTCGACAGAAGGTGTTATTGCCTGTAGGGTTGCGTCTAGACTACAGGGTTTTTTCGACAAAGCAGCTTGCTTTGTCGACAGAACTGAATATGTCTAGACGCTCTATGGCGACAGAAGTTTTGTCAATGGTATCTGTCGACAAAACTTCAGTCGACAAAACCCTGTAGTCTAGACGTACCCTGAGGAATGAATGGAGCCAAAGGCACTTACACCTGAAAGAATCAGGCCCTGAAAGTCAATGCCTCCCATAATATCCATAGAAGGGAATTAGCGCTAATTGACAGATGTGGTAACATTAAAGCAGCAGGGTGGCTTCTCCAGATATTTCCACGCATCACAAAGGGATTTCCAAAGTGCACACCTCATGCATATGTAACTCTAACAGTTGGAACCAAACATGGGACCTCTGGAGCTTAGTGCAACTACCAGCTGGCTCTCAGCTAAGGCTGAACAGGAAACTCATTCTCTCTCTGTGTAATGGTCTAAGTGCCACTACATGGAACAGTGAACCACACTCAGAAGGTGTGTGGGTTATAAATTTCACTTACATCCACACTGTTATTGCATTCTTTCTAAATAAAACCAAAAGAACACAAGGGCTTTTCCGACATTGATAAACCTCATTCTATGAAGAAGAACGCCTTTCTGAAAGAGCTCTGTTGGAAAAAAGCATGTGTGGACGTGGAAGAGGGAGGTTTTTTTGAAAGAAGAGGCCTCCAGGAAAAAGCACAGGTGCCCTGATGGACAGTCCATAGAAACTAATCACAGCTCTATAGTTCCTGTCTTAAAGCTGCAGGCACCTTGGACTAGCCTTGTGGCAAGAAGCTGGCCTTGCAGCAACACCCTGACCATGGAGCTCTGACTCCTGAAGGCCTGCTGACCCGTGGCACAGCCATAAGCCCCCCAAAGCCTCCATAGCACACACAGGGAGCAGCACCAGGGCTCCGAGGACCCACCCAGGTGTACCAAATGCCGGGTACCCTCCTTGTCCAGGACAGAGATCCTGTGCCTCCTCGAGCTGTGGGGCGAGGAGGAAACAATGCAGGATCTCCACTCCCGGAAGCGTAATGCGGACATTTATGGGCGCACGGCCAAGCTCTGTCCCAGAGGGGACACCACCCCCACACCTTGGACCAAGTACACAGCAATGTGAAGGAGCTTTGACAAGGGTATGCCTGGGCCAGGGAGTGCAGCTCTCGCTCTGGAGCAGGACCCCATTCTTGCCCCTACTACAAAGAGCTGCACCAGATCCTGGAGCAGGGGGGGAGGGGGGGAGCCTTTTCCCTACTTGTATTGGTGGACTCAGGCCTGGAGATATCTGTGCTCACCCACCCTGGGTATGTCTACACTACCCCGCTAGTTCAAACTAGGAGGGTAATGTAGGCATACCGCACTTGCAAATGAAGCCCGGGATTTGAATTTCCTGGGCTTCATTTGCATAAGCGGGGCACCGCCATTTTTAAATCCCCGCTCGTTCGAACCCTGTGCCACGCGGCTACACGCGGCATGAACTAGGTAGTTCGAACTAGGCTTCCTATTCCGAACTACCGGTACACCTCGTGGAATGAGGAGTAACAGTAGTTCGAACTAGGAAGCCTAGTTCGAACTACCTAGTTCGTGCCGCGTGTAGCCGCGCGGCACAGGGTTCGAACGAGCAGGGATTTAAAAATGGCGGAGTCCCGCTTATGCAAATGAAGCCCAGGAAATTCAAAATCCGGGGTTCATTTGCAAGTGCGGTATGCCTACATTACCCCGCTAGTTCAAACTAGCGGGGTAGTGTAGACATACCCCCAGAGCTCCTTGAGGAAGAGGAGGAGGATGACTACAAGCAACAGCTGAAGAAAAGGACACTGGCAGCATTGTCACTCTCAGACTGGAGCTGGTACCCCAGACCCTAGAGATCTCCCAGGCATCATCTGATGCTGCGGAGGGATCATCAGGTGAATGCTCTCATTTTGTCTCACACACACAGTGTGGGAGGCAGGCTCAGAGGGCATGTCTACACTAGCCCCCTAGTTCCAACTAAGGAAGCTAGTGTAGGCATTCGAAGTTGCAAATGAAGCCCGGGATTTAAATATCTCAGGCTTTATTTGCATGTTCCCATCCGGGCGCCATTTTTAAATGCCACTAGTCCGGACTAACTGCCCACAGCTACATGCAGCAGTGAAACGGAAATTCGAACTAAGTCCTTCATTCGAGTTAACTGTTTTACCTCACTCCAGGAGGAGTAACAGTTAATTCGAACTAAGGAGTTAGTTCGAATTGCCGTTTCACTGCTGCGTGTAGCCGTGGGCAGTTAGTTCGGACTAAAGGGATTTTAAAATGGTGCCCGGACGGGAAGATGCAAATAAAGCCCGGGATATTTAAATCCCGGGCTTCATTTGCAACTTCGAATGCCTACATTAGCCTCTCTAGTTCAAACTAGGGGGCTAGTGTAGACATACCCAGAGAGGCTAGGGTGCGATCATTGCTCAGCATGCTTGGCCTGGACAGCGTGATGCTGTCCATGCACGTGCAAGCATGTGCAACGGCAGTGTGCACCACGTGGTCTCAGGAGCCAGCCCCGGAGCACACATGGGCAGCTGCTCACAGGTTGGGGAGAGGCCCCACACATGTCTGACCCCTGGGAGAGACAAACTCCCCCCCGCCAGCCACTGTCAGAAGCAGGCTGGGCACATGGGCGCATGCATGACCCCAAACAGACCTAGGTGTGCCGCACTCGCTCCCATGGACAGTGCTGCCATGTTCAGCCGTGAGGAGGGGGAAGGGTCTCAGGGAGGGCCAGGCCACTCCAGGCCCCTCTTCCGCACATGGGATCCCACTGTAGCTGGACACTTCCCTGGCATGCTTGTCCATGGGAGGGAGGGAAGCGGGCAGCATTGTCCCCTGGGCACCTCGGAGTCACTGTGAGGCAGGAGCTGCTATGCAGACCACACATGGCCTAGCTCTTGGGACATCACTGTCCTCTGCTCCAAGGACAGTTACTCACTGCTCACAGAGGAGGGCACAGCCTCAGGGACAATGATTGACCGACTCTCCCTCTTGTCCTCACAGCCGGACCAACCGTCGCCATGCCATCACAGGCAGCCGCCCAAACCTGGGGGAACCACAAGCTCTGGAGGGTCCACGAGGACCTCATGAGGGAGCATGTGGCAGTCCTGCATGACATGCAGCAAACCCTGACCCAAAAAGTCCACGATGATGCCGAGTGGTGCAACCACATGTGGACCAGCTAATTCGGCAGGATGAAAGTGTGTGCCACCATCCAGGAAGTGATAGCCCAGCCCGCTCCTGTCCCCACTAGCCCTCTCCCTTCCTGCTCCCCCCACTCCAGCTCCCCCTGCCCTCTCTGCTGGACCTGACCTCGCTCTGGCCCCACCTGTTGTCCCAGGCCCCACCCAATCCCAAGTTTGTTGAGGTCCCCAGACCTGAGGCAGCACTTGCAGCTGCACCACGCCCCACTCACTTCCCTTAGCCCCCCTTTTCACTCTTCCATCCATCCAGGTTCTCAACCTCCCTCCATACTGCCTGATCCAAGTTCTCAGCCCCCCTCCTCTCCATTTACTTTGTTGTTGTTGTTCAACTCACACTTGTTGTTTTTATTGATTGTACAAGAAAGTTGAGCAGGGAGGGGCTGTGGTGGGAGAAATATAGGGGGGCAAGGCACAGGCCCCCATTGGGGAAGCCTTAGGGAGAGATACTGGGGGTCTCAGAGAAACTCTCCCTCAGGGCCTCCTGGATGCGCACCATCAACTGATAAGCCTGGCGGATGGCAGTTGTCCATGGCTGTTCAAAGACCCTTCCCTCCTGACCAGCCTCTTTCCCCTGACACCAGAGGAATGCCTCCCCTTTGCTGTCCAGAACACAACATGCCATGACCACCACGGGGATGTTGCACTCCCCCACGTCGATGCAGGTTCAGGAAGCACCTGAACCTGCCCTTGAGGTACCTGAAGGTACATTTAACCTGGATGCGGGCCTGGTTGAGGTGCACATTTAATTGTTGCCTGTTTGGGCCAGGTGGGCAGTGTAAGGCTTCATGAGCCACAGCATTAGCGGGTAGGCCATGTCCCCAACAATGCACAGTGGCATCTATATGTCCCCCACGTGAAAGTCCTGCTGGGGGAAGAATGCGCCAGCCTCCAGCTCGTGGTAGAGGCTAGAGTTCCTGAATATGCGGGAATCGTGTGCCCGGACCAACTACCCAACAAAAATGTCCAGAAACCGTCCATGGTGGTCAACTAGGGCCTGCAGTACCATAGGGAAATAGCCCTTCCTCTTAATGTACTGGGTGGCTTGATGCTGTGGTGTGTGGATCAGAATGCGGGTTCCATCGATCGCTCCTCCACAGTTCAGGAAGACCAGGGCAGCAAATCCAGCCACAATGGGGTGCAGGTCTCAGAGGCAGATGACCCTGCGCAGCAGGACGGAGATGATGGCTCTCAACCTGCAGAAGGAGACAAAGAAACACACAAAACATAGAATGAGAGGGAGTGCCTGAGCCCTTGGAAAGTGCCCATCCCCTTTCCCTCCCCCAAAAACCCCCGCAGGAGCCACCCCCTATGAGGCAGCCCACCCAGCAGCAGGGCTGCATGAGGGTGGGACAGTACAACCCTCCCTACTCCAGCCCCCCCAAATCCCTTTCGCTAGGTCCCCCTTTTCCAGGCTTTCCCCTCCCACACAGGGACTGCAGCCTGAGAGTGCCTTACCTTCATGAGGAGGACCCCAATGGTGGACTTCCCCATGCCAAACTGGTGGCCCACCAACTGGTAGCTGTCGAGGATGGCAAGCTTCCAGATGGCTATAGCAACCTTCTTCTCCAGGGGGATGACGGGAGACAGGTGGGTGTCACGTCTCCAGAGGGCAGGGGCAAGCCAGGCACAAGGTTCCAAGAAGGTGGCCTTCCGCATGCGGAAGTTGTTGAGCCACTGCTGGTCATCCCATAGCTCCATCACCTGCCGGTCCCACCAGTCAGAACTCGTGTCCAGCCTCCAGAATCGTCTCTCGAATGTGGGGTGCAGGTGCAAGGACATTGCTCCCACACCCAAGCAGAGGGACTCTCAGAAAAGCTGGGAGTCGAGCTGGGTGGGGCAAGATCATCAAGACGGTCTGCTGAAACTGCTGCAGAACCTGCAGCCATAGTTGTGTGGGATCATCACATGCCCAGGGGTAGCTCTGGCTCCATAGCAATATATATATTATGCATGCTGTGGCATCCAACAAAGCTGGGCAACCAGAGGATGCACTGCTAAAGCTTTGCTGTCCCCATAGAGGTAGGCAAGCACGCACTAGAACCTGAGAAATGGCTGTCCAGGAGGTTCCTTTAAGCATGCGTTTCAAATAGCCTTAGGCAACAGTACCCAGAAGCAACCGGTTAACCTAATGCCCCAGCTGAAGTGGTTCCGAGTGGCCATTTATGTGAAAGAGCATCCAATCAGTGTGGAAGCTCTCTTTTGGAAAACTAGATCGCTTTTTTGTTGTGCTTGTGCTGTGTGCATGCTCTCTTCCAAAAAAGCTTTTTTTGAAAGAAGCCTGCAATCTAGACATATCCTTAGTTGATAAGCCACAGTGGCACTTTTTTGGTTCTCTTACTGTGTTTTTTAATTTGGGGCATACATTTAAGTTGGGCCTCAATTATGGTGTATTTAAAAAGTTTCCATGCAGCTTTCAGAGATTTTACATTTGTCACTATACCTTTTAATTTCTGTTTAACTAACTTCCTCATTTTTGTCTAGTTCCCCATTCTGAAAATAAATGCCATAGTGTTGGGCTGCTGCGGTGTAGCAAAGAAATATTACTCCCCACCCTGGCTGGCAGATGGAGCCAGAAGGGCCACACTCGGTTCACTGGAAGCAAAGGGATTGGACAGAACAATGATTTGTAAGAAGCTGTCCTCACTGTTCATATGGAGAGAAGCGGCTGAAGGCAAGAGACAAGACAATGGTCAGCTGGTCTAGCCCCAAGCAGGATGAGGTGATTTGTACCCAGGGTTCTGGTGTTTCAATCAGACCAAACAGGTTCCACAGCTATTTAGGCACCCTGGTCTCCAACCACAACAGGGCAATTAGCAGTCAGAGGCTCTGGTCTCAGTCAGACAGAGCCAGTTCCATAGCAATTTAGGCTCCATGGTCACTGCAGTCTACCAGCCCAGGTACAGCGCTGTGTGATGTAGCAAGGGTAGCAGCAGCAGCTCCCCAGTATAACTGGAGGTTCACGTTGATCCCTGAGGCAACAGTGGCTCTCCCTACTGTTTACTTCCAGCCATGGGGCAGAAGTGTCTTTCCTCCAGCTGCTGTCTCCCACTGAGCAACAAGGGTAGCCTTTTATGTTTCCTCTTCTTGTCCCACCCCTCCACTTCCAGTGGGTAGGGAGGGATCTCTTGGCTTCACCCACCAAGCACCTTGAAGCATGTCTCTGGTATCTGTGCCGGGGTGTGAGGAAAGCCTCCTAGCTACAGTGAGAACTGCAGCCCAGCCACCGTCTCAGACGTGGAGATGCATAGCTGGCAAAAGTATGCTTCTTGCAAAGAGATTTGCTATCACAAAAAGCAAAAATGGGCAGTCAGCAACATCAAGCTGATGCTGAGCATTTGCTGGAAAGCATTTCCTTTTCTGACGGCAAAAAGTCCTCCTATGGCAAGATTACCAACACCCACATGTGAATGGTTCACTCGTGCCTGCTTGTCACACTGACACTCTCAGTTCTTGGGTCCTTCAGATGTGTATAGAACGCTCCCTGAGTTTAACAGGAATTATACCAGTGTATTTGAGGGTGGCACTGTGATTCTTATTAGCTGTGTAGTTCTCTTTTCAACAGTATCTTTAAAATGATTGGTATTAATGTATGCACAATTTCTGACAATCAAGATGTTAAACTGAAACACATGGAATGCATCCCTTCACAAAGAATTGCAGCAGCCATTAGCGTTACATATGTAGCTTAGAGGAGCAGATTCCTATGCATGTTATATCAGTTGTGATAGGATCTATTTAAAATGTTACATAATTTCTGATCATAATGTTAGACTGCACCACAAACAAAACCCTCAAGAAGAGCGATAATGCAGAGGCGCACATGTGTGAATCAGGGAGCCTGTCTCACTGTCTGCATTGTTTGGTGTGGTATGAGCTTTGCCTATCCTCAGCATGTTTGAGACAGCCTGAAGATCTCGCTTTCATCTCTCAAGTCACATTCTGTGTTCCAAAACAACAGTGCTTTGGATGGTTTGTGTTTTGGAAAAAGACATTTTTCATTTATCCAGCTGACTTATTTCCAAAACATTGCTGGGTTCCCCTTTGTTCTTGTCAGCGCTGCTGATGTATTGCTAAGATATGGATGATACTATGTATCCCAATGTTTCTCAACTATTTTTTATAAAGTACCCTTTTTTTAAAAAATTATAAGTACCCCCAGTACCTACAGTTTTCAGATATATTTTCCCCCCCTAAGACTGCAACACATTTGTTTAAACAACTTAATCATAGCCGGGCAGGCATTGAAATTTGAGTGTAAAAAGTACAAAAATAAGGTTTATAGCGCTTTTAAAACAATATTCAGTTTTCTCCAAATTTCAGTTGTGTTGACGTGCCCCCCAGACTTCTCTCGAGTACCCCTGAGGGTACTGGTACCACTAATTGAGAAACACCGATGTCTCTCATGTTCAAGCACTCACTTCATTACACTAAATTCTTATTGCCAGTTTATGAAAACTAAAGAATCTGTTTACATCTTTTCAGATGTTTGGCAAAAAGACTTCAGTCTTCCTAAGTGACCAGCACTGCTTCTCCATCGTCATTAAATTCCCACCCAACTCGGCAACTAGCTGGTGCTCCCTCTTGCACCTCCCACCTTCCCAAGGGTACCAAGAGAATTGTGGCGCTCTTAAGTAAGGTGGAGTGGTGGCTCTATGCTCCTGGAAAGGGCAGGCCCTCTGGTGGCAAGAAGAGAGCTGGGAATAGCCAGCCCTGTGCACTGCCCCCCAACCTTGAGCACCACCTGGAGTGCACCTCCCAAGACTAGCGGCAATTTAAAGGGCCTGAGGTTCCAGCTACCACACCTGCTGCAATAGCAGTTGGAACTCTTGGGCCTTTTGAATTGCTGGGCCCCAGGACAGTTGCCCTCTTTGCAACCCCATCAGTGGATCTGCTCATTCCTCCCCCACCTCAACACGCTCCTCCCTCTCAGAGCAGAATTTTAGACTGTTTCAAAGGGAGGAACTGCAAGAATTAAGATGACTATCCTTCCTCTGTCACATTCTTCTCCTTTCTTTATGCTCACACTGATGGTTTCTCACTTCCTAACCCCAGACTTTTGCAACTCATTTCTCTGCTTGCCCACACTGTCCATTCCTTCACTTCGCTATTTTAACTCTCATCTCATTGGTTTCCCTCCTTTCGCAATAGAAGCATTGTCTGGTAGGCCCTATTCTAATTAAAACTAGCCTTTCCCCCCCCACTAGCATCCCTCAGCTTAATACCTCAAATGCTTTCACCTCCAAACACATGGAATACACTGCCTATCACTGTTGGTTTGACTTCCCCAAATCAGACTTCATCCTAACCTTCTCAAAATGGGCTTCCATCCTCTCCATAACTCTGCAATTGCTTCTAACAGCCTCTTCATGGCTAAATCTGTACTCTTTCCCCCTTTTCGGCTACATCATTGTGCAAGGAAAGTATGAACTTCACCATCCTGTCCTTGTCTGATTCTCCTCCTAACTCTACTCATTCTTTCAGCCAGTCGTTTAATATGTCTTTCTCCCCTGTCCTATGTGCATCTTTCTGGATCTGTGCCTCTCCATCTAGTTGTGTGCATATCAGCCTCTGTAAACTCATGTTCATATTCCTGTTCTCCTCATTTTCCTCCTCTCATGCTTCCAAGTGCTTGCTAAAACCTTTTCTTGCATTTTGTTTAATTAGACATTAAGCTGTTCCAAAAAGGTACCATCTTTTTCTCTTTGTACAAGCATCCAGAGGGGTCCCATTGGGACCTCCATGTACTTCAGTAATGTAGATAATTATATTGAAAGGAAATGATCACTAAGTAGACAGTAGTATTAGCTGTTATGCACTGTAACTTCTGTACTGTAGTTACAAAGCCTGCGGTAGGTACTTTCTGAAGCACATTAAATTCTGCCTGATGTCACTGCTCTTAGCATCTAGTTTGGGCTTTCCAGAGTTTGTTGCTGTCTCTATAGAGGGATGAAGGTTTAATGCTTCTGAGAAACCAAAGGCTACGTCTAGACTACATCCCTTTTCCATAAAAGGGATGTAAATTAGACATATCGCAATTGCTAATGAAGCAGGGATTTAAATCTCCCCCGCTTCATTAGCGTAAAAATGGCTACTGCTTTTTTTTCCGGCACAGAGCTTTGCCGGAAAAAAGCACCAGTCTAGATGCTGAACTTTCGGAAAAGGCTTTATTTTCTGCAAGATCAGCATCTAGACTGGCGCTTTTTTCTGACAAAGCTCCGTGCCAAAAAAAGCAGCAGCCATTTTTATGCTAATGAAGTGGGGGAATTTAATTCCCCCTGCTTCATTAGCAATTGCAATACATCTAATTTACATCCCTTTTACAAAAAAAGGGATGTAGTCTAAACATAGCCACAGTGTGCTGATCCCCTTTTGGTAGGGGAGCATGTGCACTGGCTTCTGGGACGGTATTGCTCTGCAGTTTTAGGCCCTGTCTACACCAAGAGATTAGGTTGAATTTATTAAGGTTATTTTTCAGCAGCTGAATTTGTAAAGTCAAAGTAATCAAGATACTGTTGAGAAATTGTGTGTTTTTATTTAGGGAACAGAAGAAAGCAGAGGCAGAAAAGGCAGGCAAGGAGGGAAAGCAAGGAAAAGCAGTGTTACAGTACGCCTGTTCAGCAATCAGATGTGGGCACAGCAGCCTTCTGTTCTGGGAAACATTCCTGGGGGTTGAGTGGAGGGCTGCCCTTGACTCCCCCTTCCCAGGCACCTGGCAGAGGATGCTATGGGACTTGGTGAGGAAATGTGGTTCAGCATGGGTTGGAGGGGGGTTCTGTGCTCCAACTGCCTCTCCAGTGACTCTACCAAGTGTGTCAGCAGCTCTGGGTGCCTCAGAGGAGACACTGTAGAATACAGAAGCTAATCTCTTAGCATAAAAGAATGTCTAGCACAAGAGGGAAGTGTTATATACAAGGACAAAGTTACGCTTTTAAGCACCCACTGTGCAGCAGATACAGTGCAGACATCATAAGGGAACAGCTGGACTTGGTTTGGGCCTGGTAAGGAACAAGGGCTCACTCTTTTGCTTCTGCTCTGAAACTATGTGCTATATGGTGGCTACAAATAGCAGCTAGACAAGCACCTGCACATGCAAAGAGTGGCAGAGCCTGAGGAAAAGGGGGAGGCCCACACATGGCAGAAGGGCAGAGCAAAGGCTTATAGTCACCAGGTGTGCAGCAGCCCCTTGAATCATGCAGAGTGATAGAGAGCAGATGCTGACTGGATTTGCCCAGAAACCTGGACCTTTTGTTGCAGCACAAAGCACTGCAATGATACCAAATCACTTATTACTGGCATGGTGTGGAAAGGTGTCTTACCATAGAGGCCTGAATAGGACAGGCCTCCCCAGAAACCTTGTGAGAAGGATGAAAGAGCACCCAGAGGTAAAAGTAACTTAAGCTTGTTACAGGTACTGTTGCGTCACACCGGGGGGGGGGGGGGGGAGATGAGAAGGGGGAAGTCAGGGGAAGGGGTGTGATGTAACAATTCCTGTAGGAAATTCAAGTCTGGGGAGCTCAGAGCAGGGGCTGGGAATGGGGAGGGTAGGAGTCAAGGGGGGGGAGGAAGAGGTATGAGGGGCTATGGGCAGGATGGTGGGGATATGAGGAGGTGCCTGAGTCAGGGCAGGGAGTGGTACAGAAGTCAGGGCAGGGAGTATCAGGGGCTCAGAGCAGGGGGGAATATGTGAGGGGTGCAAGAGTCAGGATTGGGAGATATGACCAGGGGCTCAGGTCAGGGGCCTGGATGTGTGTAGGGGACAAGAGTGCCATTTTGGGAGGGCAGGGAGTGGGGCTGCCACTGTACATACTGGTTCCTTGTTGCTATTCTCCTTCCTCTGACTGTCTGGGAAGGAGAGGGAAGTGCACAGCTTGCTGCATTCCTCTCCTTCCCAATTGCCCAAGGGAGGAATGTAGCAAGCTGTAGATTTCCGCTCATTCCTCTGACTACCCTGGGAGTGAGAAGTGCAACAGAGACCAGT
This sequence comes from Pelodiscus sinensis, assembly GCF_049634645.1. Taxonomy (NCBI): domain Eukaryota; kingdom Metazoa; phylum Chordata; order Testudines; family Trionychidae; genus Pelodiscus; species Pelodiscus sinensis. Next base: position 18,661,401 of record NC_134723.1, read on the forward strand.
AAGTGCAGCTGCAGCCTCCCCTCCACCCAAGCTCCTGAAATGGTGCTCTTCTCCACAACCTCACCCTTGCTGGAACAGCACTTAAAAAGTCAAAAGCCCAGAAAAATGAGACTTCCTGGAATTCAGTCCTTAAAGGCTTATTTCCAAAATATCTTCCCTAAGGGCCTAGGCGGTAGATGAGTTATTGTGGATCTTATGTAGGTCCATTTTTCATTTCCAGGTGGCCTCTGAGATTGCTTGGCAGCCTTGTAACTTGAAATCCTTCTCCAGTCACTTATCAATTCATCTGCCACAAGGAGAAAGATTTCCCTTGCACACACAAAAGGTCTCCTTCCAAGGTCTGAAATAAGTGGTTCTATTGTGGAACATGAAGCTGCATGACTTGCAAAGCTACAGCAATCCAAAATATATTAATCCCAATCACCATTTCTACTCTATTTCCCAGGGCCTGAACCCTACTCTTATCTTCAGCTCTCCTTTCCCAAACAGGACAGCTATGTCTAGACTGGCCCCTATTACAAAATAGCCATGCTAATTTCCAACTTTGGAATAGGGAAATGCACGGGGAATTTAAATATCCCCTGCGGGATTTAAACAAACATGTCTGCCGTTTTCCCCGGCTTGGGGAAAAGCCGGAAAAAAGCATCTAGACTGGCACAATCCTCCGGAATAAAGCCCTTTTCCGGAGGATCTCTTATTCCTACTTTCAGGTAGAAATAAGAGATCCTCCGGAAAAGGGCTTTATTCCGGAGGATTGCGCCAGTCTAGATGCTTTGTACTAGATTATGAACTGATTATGAATTATCGATAAAAAGACGACAATGGTATTTGGAGATAAGGAAATAGGAAAGAAGATCAGTGTAGATGGGATCCAACTAGAGAAGTTCATGTATTTGGGGAGCAACATGACGTATGATCTAGACTGTAAGGAGGAAATAGTGACTAGAATAGCAAAAGCAAGAGTGAGTTTGAAGGCGATGGATAAGATCTGGAAAAGTAAAGTGATTAGCTTAGGAACAAAGCTGAGCGCCTTGAAAACGTGTTGAGTAGTAATAGAGAGGTAGCCATGTTAGTCTTTAAAGTGCTACATAGTTCCCCCCCCCCCCCCCTTTTGTTTCAGCAAGATCAGACTAACAACATGATTTAATAGGTGATGAGCTTTCGTGGGCCAGACCCACTTCCTCAGATCATGTTCTGGACAAGAATTGGCATGACCCTATATATCATTGTATTCCTTTGGTATATATGGTCATGCCAGTTCTCGTCCAGAATATGATCTGAGGAAGTGGGTCTGGCCACGAAAGCTCATCACCTATTAAACCATCTTGTTAGTCTTTAAACCAACGAGGAATTATAGGAAGATACAACCAAAAGAGAACCTACTGCGGAAGGTTATACAATGGAAGTTACAGCTATTCGGGCATATCTACAGAATGAAGGATAGGCAAAAAGTTAAGACCCTGGTATTTGGCATAATGGATGGTCCAAATAGGAGAGGCAGACCCCACAGAGAATGGATAGATGATATACAGTAATTCCTCGCTTAACATGTTTGTGATCCCTTAAAAAAAAAAAAAAAAAGTGCTATCAAGGCTTCAGAATTTAATGTCAAACACAGCAATGGCAATTACTTAACCATGGGCAACCTTAGCTGTCCACTTTCTGGTTTTCATAAGTTTGAGTTGTGCTCAGCTAAATGCCCGGTGTGGGGCCAATAAACCACAAAGCAGCTTTAACGCTGCATTAGTGTAATTTTTTTACCACTGAATTCCCTATTTCTTTAGCAGGAATAAGGTATGTTGTTGATAGGAGATAGTAGTCATTGAGACTATCATGTCCTGCTATTTGCATATCAAGCCAACCTGCATATCAAGCCAACCAGCACATTTCCACACACTCTGCTTCCGCCCACCCCCCCCCCCATCTGGACCTCACAAACCCTGCTTCAACACACATGCCTTTGACCTATTCCCAGCATTCACCTTTCCAACCTGACCACCCTCCTCCACTATGCACTCAAGTCATCCCACAACAAGAAAGGAACGTATGTCTCTGAAATCTTCACTTCCAGTATCGAAACATTTCTCCTGATGTAACTGCCCCATGCTCTCCATAACCCAAACGCCATGCAGTGCCTAGAGTGCGGGTAAGCATTTTACAGTGGAATGGTACTCCGGGTCATGTTTCAGAATGATTGGAGGGGAAAGTTTTGGCAGGGCGAGTGACAAAAACCACAGACAGGGTCTCTATTTCCAAATACTGACAGTTGTATGTCAGTAAAGATCCTCAGTCCTCTCTTCAATAGAAGTTCATCTCCAAGCCATAGTGAGGTGTCAGAGCTTGTAATGACATTTTCTGGTAGGCCTGTCAACATTCCCACCTGACAGGCCAGATGCCACTAACAGCTGTCCGTTCCAAATCTCCACATTGTGTGTTTTTGGAAACACCCCATTCAGCAGCCCTGAGATCTGGAAATAACCACTTGCTCTCTGCCCCAACCCCTTTCATGTCCTGCTCTCTGTATAGCTGAGAGTCTTCTCCTTGCCCTGCCCTCCCACAGAGTTCTCTGGCTCTAGCTCCTCCCCATTTGTATATAAAAAAAAAGATAGTGGTTAAGCTGGCTGCTGACTTTTGTTGTGCTCACAGGAAGCCTCCCCAAAAATCTCTCACACACACACACACACACACACACACACACACTAGACAACTTGTAGCAGGCAACATGAGCTATTAATCTTCATTGCAACAGGCGTACAGAAGTTTGGACTAGAAGCATCAGTGTTTGCACACACACACACACACACACACACGCGCTGCATGGAAACCTTCTCTCTGCCGGCACGTGTGCTGTAATCATTCTAACTGTGCATTAGGACAAGTGCAAAAGTGAGTGTGTTCTTAAATACTGTTCAGTTAAGGTCCCCAAAAGAGTTAGTGGGTGCCATGTTCTACCTTAGGCACAACACTTGCTGCAGCCACAAACCCTCTCCTCCTATTACCTCACTCCTCTGCTCCACCCCCATGCCCTTCCCAGAAACCTATCTACTTTTTCCTCCAAATTCTTTGATTATGTTCCCCCCCTAAATAAAACTGCCACCCTTGACTCACATTTTGGCATCCTCTAGCCAGTTAGTCCAAAACTTCTGATTTAGGTGGGGACTTGGAATTAAAGTATCCTTAGTCATGTTTACTGAAAGATGAGTTCACAGCTACCAATCTCAACAAGGTCTGTGATTCATGCAGTCGTTAGGATCTCAGTTTAGTCCTTGGCAAATTCTGCAATTGTTGCATTTGGAACCATAGTAAAATTGCAGAATTCCCCAAGGACCAGGCCTGTTGATGAAGGGGAATGGGTCAGAGGAGGGGGGCACAGCAGGCAGCTGCAGAAATTCAGAAGGGCCTGGGGCTCCCAGCTGCCGCTGGTACTGTGGCAGACAGAGCTCTGGGCCCCTTTAAACCGCTCCATGCAGCTCTGAGGGCTAGGCAGTGGTACACACTGCACTCTGGGCAGCACCAAGGGCTGGCTGCCCCACCCCACCACTTCCATTCAAGGCTCTGCCCCTTCCAGGAGCACAGAGACAGCTCCCCTCCCCCACACACACACACACCTTGCCCAGGGGCCAGAGGAGGCTATTGGCTGCAGCCACAAATTGGCTCCCCTGCCCAGGACTGAGGATTCTAGACAGCAGATGGAAATTGTTTATTGGGGGCAGGATTGTGACCCAGGAACCCCCAAGGACAAAAACCCAAATTTAAGTCTTCTTGTATCTGACACCCCCATGGGGCGTACCAAATTTCAAAGCAATCCAGGTAACTGTTCAGATGTTAGAGCCCTTAGCACTGCCCGGAGTGCCCTTGACACACTGGTGGGGATTTAAAGAGCCCAGGGCTCCAGCCACTGTGGCTCCTGCATTAGTGGCAGACAGGAGCCTCAGGCCTTCTTGAATTGCAAGGTGCTGGGACAATTACCCCCTATGCCCACCTGCTTATGAGCACTGTAAAAGCTGTAATTTTGTACAAATACCAGTCTCAATGTAGGTCCAAATATTTAAGAGGTGCCAGACACTTTTCTGGGTAAAATTCAATAGTAAGAGACCATTTTGACACCCATCACATTAGTCATTTGATCTCTAGCTCAGCATGGGATGAAACTGCAAAACCCTCACATTCTCCCCTCCCACCCTCCTCCTCCCCCCCCCCCCCCCCCCGCCCCAGAAGCTTGTAGTTAACCCAAGGGCACACCAAATTTCAAAGGAATGCTCTGACTAACTGCATCAATTTAACAAGTCTTTCAAAGGTCAGCCTTTCAGCAGAAGCTGTGATGAAACCTGCCACTAGCGTTAATCATTGAACAGCTCAATCCTGCTTTCAGTCAGCCTACAGCACATTCCACCAGATCCTGCATTTGCTCAGCTCGTACTTCAGGGGCAGCCAGGTAGGGAATCTACAGCCCACTGCGAACCTCAAAGCTGTCCCCCCTGCAAGGGAAGAGGGGTTCCCCGAGCCTCATGGGCCCGATCCAGGAAAACCAGAGCCAAATCCAGGCCATGGGCTCTGCCTCAGGGAGGAATTGATTACAGAAGCACTCTGTGCTAGCACTGGCCTCCATTGCTCCAACTGGCTGAATGGCAGCAGCGGAGGCAGTGCCCTGCAGTGCACAGACTTGAGCAGAGCCACATGCACCCTCCTCTCCCCAGTTGCACGAGGTAGATGTTCATGCCCCTCCCGCTCTTGCATTTCCCTTTCAGGCCCCCCACCCTACTCCTGAACTCCCTTCCAGATCACACACCCCCCCTCCCAGCCTGCTCCTGCACCCTCCCTCCCACCCCTCTCCTGAACCCTCCCTCCAGCCCAAACCCTCCACCTCCCAGTCTGCTCCCACATGCTACATCCACCAAGACCCTGCATCCTCACTCACTCTCAACCCTGTCTGGCACCGAATGTCCTGCCCAGACCTCTCACCTTGCTTGGCAAATCCTCCTTGACCACTTTGCTACCTAAACTTGCAGATTGCCTGCAGATCTGTAATAGCTGCCAACTTGTACAAGAGGATGAACCATTGTTCCCTCATATGGATGTTCTTCTACTCCATATCTAAGAAACTCCTTATACAGCTCTGCGAATGTGGCTTTACTTGTGGAAAAATTCTGGGGTTTTTGTGGGTCATCCTCTCTTTTCACTACAGTGAGGTCCTACCAGTGTATGCTTGCCATCTTGGTCCAGCAATGATGATCTGCAGAAGGAGGAATCTGCTGTGAAAAACAGCATCAGCATGCTCCACGCCTCCATCTTTAGCTCATCACCTGGTCCCCTTCTGCTTGTAAGCCTCCACCTTAACCTTCTCCAGATCAAGAGCAGCCTTTGAAACACCTCCCAACACGTCCCAGCAACAGCTTCTGCAGATGAACAAAAAAGAAACCATGCCTCCATAGACGCACGAGTTCTTAACATGAGCAAGGTTCATATTCTTGCATGTCACAGACCACCACCACAGCAGCACAGGCCTGCCAGGAATTAAAGTTCCCAGGTCTTGATGATTTCCTTTCACTATCCCCTTAGTGGGCTGACAAGTTGCTGCACAACATCTTGTGAGTGCAAGGGCAGAGAGATGCAGTGAGCTGTGACACAATTTTGGGTAACACCTGCTTAGAGAGCAGTATTGCTTATCATTGAGCTACAGCACCAATGCAGATACAGAGAGTGAGAGCAGCAGGCCAACAAGAAGTGTGATTACACTGTAGTGTGATAGGCTAACCTGCAACTGCTTAACCCAGGATTAGCATGGGCAGACTTCCCACAGTTGCTTTGTCCAAAGGGGATGGCTGCTCTGTTGCAATGAAAAGGAAAGGGAACAACTCCATTGTGCTTCCAGCTCTCCTTGCTTTCTAGCAAGTGTTAAAGTCACACACAAAGAAACCAGCTGAGCTTGGGTTGGGACTGCTTTGTTTCACAAGCTAAATAATGAAAGTCTCAGACTTTAAATTACACACACACACACACACACAGATTTTGATATCAGAAACTGCAGTCTCATCTACTGTTTTTCCAGGTAAGTGCTAGGGATGGTTGGAAAACAGATAGGATTAGAGCCATACAGGCATCAAGGAGTAGACACTACAATCGAGAGGGAGCATGCATTTTTCCTCAGACAGTTTAACCCTGCGTATTTTTGTTAACACCTATGTATCTCAAACACCCTTTGCACAGGTGAAAAAAAAGTCTCTTTACTAGTGATTCTATAGCTCTGTTCAATTAAAGGCTGAGAGAGCTCCTGACCTGCCCCTGGATGCACAAAAATGAGGAACACTAACTAGGTTTCAAGTGACACATGCACACACGTCCTGTTGGGTCTTGGTCTAGCATGAAGCAGCAAAATGCTGCTATTCTGACTTGCAGGATAGCATCTGAGCCTTAATTTTGCATTTCCTCCTGTGTGTCAAGACCTATTATACATAGGGGTCCAAATCATGAGGCATGGATATTATTATGTGTATTTTTAGAGGCACCAGAGTGTGTTAAGGCTTGTCTGCCATTACTGTGTGAATCTGCATTGTGGGAGCTTGCTTTGCTGTAACATCCTATGTGGGCAGAGCCAGTGCTTAATTTGTGCCAGGAATAATCAAGGCTGAGCGCTGCCCCTCTAGGCTCAGGAGCAGAACCATCTCATATATAGGATGGTTTGGGGCAGCCACCCCAGGCCCTGGGCTTCAAGAGGCCACAGCAACTGCCTCAACAATCATATGGGAGCTGCCACCTGGCCCCTCAAGGGCAGCAGGAGACCCCGTGCTGGCTAGCACAGCCCCAACATGCACAGTTCAACACAGTCCCATGAGGCCAGGCCCAAGTCAATACACACAACCCCACAGGGCCCATTAAGGCTAGGCCCTCCAGCCTGAGTCCATTAACACAGTTTAAGTCTGGCCCTTTAAGGCAGGGCCTGCACTGACAGTTCAGGGCTGTAGCAGGGACATTCCCCAGGTAGGAGGACCAGGGCCCACCCTACTCCACCAGGACCTGGCCCAGGGCCCTATGAGTGACCAGACAGCATACCACTCCCCCAGCAGGGAAATCCAGCCAAAACATGCTGAGGTTCTTGCAGCAGAAGAGGATGCTCCCGCTCCTGCCCTGGGCCACTTCCTACCTGGTCCACTGGGGTTCCTTCCCACACCCCCATCCAATTTACTGCACCCTCTGGGGTTGCATCTCCTCAGCACACAGCCCCTGCAGCGCACCAACTCACCTCCATATCCCCATCAGCCTCTTCTGGAGTCTATGGTTGCTGCTGTTCAGGCACCACTTTCACAGATCCTTCTCCTCCAGCTGCCAGCCCAGACTGAGATCTTCCCCAGGCTTTTATAGTGCAGCTACAGCCCGGGCACGCTCGGTAGGGCTGTGGGGGAGGGGCCTCTGCAGCCAAGTAACCCTGGCAGGGCCCTGTGGATTCTGTGCGGGGCTGCCTCGTCCTGTCACAGGCTGGCATTAGGCAGCAGCGGTCACGCCACACTCACTGCGGCAACAGGGAGGCAAGGCAGCCCAGCCCAGCAGCCTTCTCCATCCTGCCCCGCTGCCCTCTCAGCCTGCTGCGCTTGGCTTCTCCTTGGCAGCAGGAAGCAGAGAGCCCCAGCCCCAGGGCTGCTCCAACTCACTGTTGCCATGGTGAGTGCAAGGGGTGACCCTTGTTGCCACTGTGCACTCAGGCCCTGGTAATCCCCCTGGCTTGAGTCATGTGGGAGAGGGGACAAGGGGGAGAACAAGGACAGGAAGGGGCATAGCACAGGTGGAGCTTGGGTAAAGGAGCAGAGTAGGGGCAGGGTGAGGCGTAGCAGAGGTGGAGCGGGGTCTGCTGGCAGGCTTGCCCTGAACCCCGAGTGCAGGGTACTGGGGAAGTATTCCTGGCCCCATGCCTCTCTAGGTATGGCCCTGCTTGGCAGTGCATAGCCCCAGCACCCATTTCATTACAAATTGAGCACTGGAAACAGCTACAGAGCCCTGAAAGTTCCAAAGTGTTCTTTGGCTGCTGCGAAAGCATGGTAAGTCAAAGCACGCTCTGGGACTTGTAGAGCCCTGTAGCAGCATTCACCCAGGATGCAACTGCATGGCAAGTTAGCGCACTGTAGACTCACACTAGATTTGCCACACAGTGGTGTCCCATGCAGACGAGGCCTTAGAAATATGAGGTTTGGCCAACAGACTCTTTAGACTCCTTTGACAATTCCAGCCACCGGGTGTAAGTTAAGTACTGTCTGGAGCCCAGGACTGGTGCAGAGTATGCAGTATACCGAACCTCCACTTTCCAGATAGGGAACTTTGATGGAGTCATACAAGATTGCCCAATAGTTCTTTGGGCTTTTAATTTTTTAAAGCAGTTAACAAAAATGGGAAGCCTTGAGACAAAAGATGTGGAAAGGGGGAAGACTGGTATCTGGGAAAGACAGACTCAGAAAAGGCATCCTCTTTGGTCTGATTTGGGCTTATTGCCACATATTCCAAATAAGTGCATCATTTTGTCTAAACCATCTTGTTTTCAAATTAATAAGTTGTGGGAAAGTTATCTATTTTTTTTTTTACACTGGTGGTAGGGCTAAGCCACTCCCTAGCCACAGGAATTGGGGAGGGACACAAGCTGTTCTTTTAAAGCAGGAGAAATCTGGACTGCACATAGTCCCTGCAGCTGGGAGGCTGGAGCCTACAAGAACCAGATGCACTTGTTTGCTTCTTCTCTCTCTTTGTTTTTGGTTCCTCCTCCTGCACCAGAAAAGTGTCATGAACTGACTTTCTCTTAACAACAGATATTTAGTTATTTGTGGGCTGTTCTCTTCTTCCCCTCTGAGCATTAGCCTAGCCACATGCTGCCTCCTTTTACAGCCAGGAGCTGTTTTGATTAAGTTTGAGCAGGCTGCCTTAAGAGAGGATCTCTACTGAGGCTTTTTTTTTTTTTTTTTTTAACGACCAAAGAAAATACAAATAGCCTGTATGCTCATATAGAATACACTCTGGTGTAACCAGCTTGGTACCAAGGCTGACCCCAAAAGATCTGGAAAGAAAATATTTAACTCTTTAGCTCAGACATTCTCAAAATCTTTCACTTACTTCTAAGGGTGTAAACGGTGAGAAGAGCCAGTGTCTCAAGTTGGCGATTTGAAAGGTAAGTTAATCTGCTGTTTAAATGCTGGTTGCAAAGATTCTTTCCATTGTTGTAATAGTGCAAAATGCTAGGCATTGTGAGAGCTACAGAAGCGGCATCTTATCTCCTTTCCTTTGCCTGATTTTGCAAGCTGTAGTTAGGCTTTTTTCATAAATAGTTTAGAAAATTGCATGTTTTTGCTGTAAAATACAACTATAGTGACATAATGGGAGAAGTATGCATGAAGCACACTTCTTGCAAGGCTTAAATAAGGACCATTGTAGAGATTTCTGTGGATTCCTCAATAGTGTGGAAGGGGAAGTTTTTTTGGGGGGGTTCCTAAGCTGGGGGAAGGATATTTCTGCAGATTCAGTTAGGAGAAAACATGATATTATTTCCAAACTGCAGCAATTGCTGATTTCCTCCTCTACAGCAATTGAAGGGTTTCTTTTCCATTTCCTCAGATGTAAAGACAGACTTTTGTGATGATTTGTAGAATTTTGGAAATGTGGAAGAAAACTTTCAAGCCTTGGTGTCTGCAAGAGGGGTTCCTTAAATCCAGTTAGGTGCTGTGTCTGAATAGTAAGTCACTTTTATTCAGATGCCTAACTATGGATTTAGGAACATCACTTGAGAAATTTACATTAGGAAATGTTAGTCTCTGGCCTGAGAGACAGGCTACACATTACCCCACCCTGGAAGTAAACACTGCATAATGTTTTTCCAAAATGCTCAGAAGTAGGTGAGGACATTAAGCCCTCCACATACATAATATTAAACTTATCCACAGCCAAAGCCTTACCTATTCTCGTTTAATGTTCATTGTAATTCCAGAAAATGCCTTCAAAAATAGAAATATTACTATTAGGGTGGATTAACATAGCTCGTATCTTTTGATCTGGCAAGAACTTCCATATGTTGACTGAAAATGTTTCACAATGACCGGCAATACCCCAAACAACCTGCTGCATGATGGTCAAGTCATAACAAAAATCTTGAATAAGGATAATTTGAAAACGAATTTTAAAGAAACCAAAACCTATGTCTGATGTCATTTAAACTCTTGTATAATATATAGACAGTGCGTGAACACCAGCCATCTGTGTTTTAACCACTGAGTCATGTACACCAGTTCAGAGCATGGAATTGAAGCACTAGTAGTCTAAACTAGTGCTCTCAGCTTTGTTATTAGTAGAGATGCTGAACTGGGGGGTAACAAGAGCAGGAAATGAAAAAGAAAACAGCTAGGCTACGTCTACACTGGCCCCTTTTCCGGAAGGGGCATGTAAATTTCACCAGTCGTCGTAGGGAAATCCGCGGGGGATTTAAATATCCCCCGCGGTATTTAAATAAAAATGTCCGCCGCTTTTTTCCGGCTTTTAAAAAAGCCGGAAAAGAGCGTCTAGACTGGCCCCGATCCTCCGGAAAAAGTGCACTTTGAGTAGGAATAAGACCCTCCGGAAAAGGGCACTTTTTCCGGAGGATCGGGGCCAGTCTAGACGCTCTTTTCCGGCTTTTTTAAAAGCCAGAAAAAAGCGGCGGACATTTTTATTTAAATGCCGCGGGGGATATTTAAATCCCCCGCGGATTTCCCTACGACGACTGGTGAAATTTACATGCCCCTTCCGGAAAAGGGGCCAGTGTAGACGTAGCCCTAGTGTAGATAGGACCTTTGAGAGAACTTGAATGGTATCTCGTTAATTCTTTGAGTTTCTTTAGTGTTCTCTTGAATAAAAATACCATGCTATCAGATTGCAAGCTGGTATTAATCAAACAGAAAAGCAATTGATTACCTACTAGTACAATATTGATATATCAGGATCAGACTGATAATGAAGTTTTATTGTTCTTAGTAATAATTAATATTATTTGAGAAGCAAATATTTCTCTCAGAATCTGAAAATTACTTTTTGTCTAATAGGTTGCTCAAAGGAACCCTAAGTCAACAATGTAACGCTATTGCAAAAATAGTAAATATCATTTGGGGATGTATTACATGTTGATAAGACTTCAGCTGGAATATTGCACCACATGTCAGGAAAGGTGGCTAAATTGGAGAAAGTCCAAAAGAGAGCAACAAAAATGACTTAAAGAAAACAAGAGCTAGGCGGACAGATTTAAAAAATAGGATTTGCTTACTCTGAAGAAGAGAAAATTGGTGGGGGAAACTGATAACAATTCTCTATAAGTGCATAAATAGTTATTATAAGAAAGAGGATGAAAAATTGTTCTTGATAACTTCTGAGGATAGGACAAAAAACAAAGGGTTTAAATTGCAGCAAGAAAGGTTTAGGTTGGCCATTAAGAAAATCTTCCTGTCAGAGTAGGGAAGTACTGGAATAAATTGCCTAAGGAGGTGGTGAAATGTCTGTCAATGGAGGTTTCAATTAACAGGTTAGAAAAACACCTGTCAATCATGGTCTAGTTATCATGTAATCCTGCCTAGAATGCGGGAGACACGTCTAGATAACCTGGCTATTGAGGTGCCTTTCAATCCTACACTTCTATGATTCTGCAGTTTCACATAACTTTATTTGCACAGAAATTACAAAACACATAAGATAAAGAACATCAGTGACCTTTTCAAATATTTCCTTAAAAGTTAACATCTCCACAAAAAACATAGCATACAGATTTACCTAAAAATAGTACAGAATCATAACAGAAGTATACTTCAACATAAAATTTTCCCTACCTTTTAAAAATAACTCTTAGCTGATATAATGTTCCTAATCAATAAAGAAAATCCTATAACATGTAATTTGGACTTTAACGGAAAGAACAGATGCAGGCAGACTAGATGATCCATGGGATTGGTAATACAGATGATGAAGCATTTCACGTCTACTTTGGCTTGAATTTAGACCCAGAATAGTTGTGACTAAGAGGCGTCATTTAACAGTTTTTTGGTAAACAGGTTTCCTCCTTAGAATGCTGCCACCATCATTTGAAAGTTTTGAGGGCACATGCCTTGTCCACTAGGGGAATTTGCCCTAATTTCAGCCATTGATGGGCAGCCCCGATATAGCTGCAGCAGTACAAGCCTCTGGTGTAGACCACAAAACGTTTATTTGCACTAGGAGAACTTTCCCCAGCTGAAATGGTTGCAAAACACACAGGTGCAATTTATGGCTTATAGAGTCTTTCCCTGTCTACTTTTGGAGGCTTGCACTGGTGTAGCTCCACCAGGAGCTGGAATCAAGGTGACTCTCCAGTCCATAGATCTTCACAGAACTTGACAGGGAACAAACATCAAATTTAAAAAAAACTTTAAAAATTCAGTAATATTCTCACACTAAAAAAAAAGCATCCCACCATGTATTTTAAATTTAACACTACTGCCCTATTATGTCCTGTGAGTTTTTTAAAATTAAACTGAACTGAGAAGTAAATTAGCACAATTTGAAGTGCCTATTTCACTCCAGGTGGTTGATCTCTGATATGATTTTCTCATTTTTCTTACTTTTGAAGATTATGGCTTTTTTTATAGTTCTCAAAGTTCAGGTCTGTCCCAGACTGCAAATATGAGAGGTTCAAAAACAATAAGGGAGAGACTCATATCTCAGAATAATTGCTTCAGCCTGGCAAACAATAGTCTTTGAATTTTCTTTAAAGAAACACAGTGTAAATTAGGTACATGCTGATTCTTTTTTTGCCCTGGAATTTAAATATGACATCCGTGTTGGCTGCCTTATTCTGCATCCATGAAGACTTTGAGTTTAAGGTGCTTTGTGCCCCCTTCCTTCCTCCCCTGCTCTAACCCTATCTCCCTCCACTCCCCCAGAGCCAGGCACTCCCAGGCCCCTCTCCCCCACTCTAACCCAATGCCTAGGTCCTGGAGCTGCTGCTGTCATGAGCTTCTCCCTGTTGGTGCTGGGGTGCGTGCACGCAGAACATCCGGCGTGAACAGTCCAGGTGCGTGGCTCAGACCTAACAAGAGCCGCATTTCTTTAAGCAAAGGAGCTGCCTGAGGCTCAAGAGCTGCAGGTTGGCCATCCCTGCAACAAAATGATCAGGAGAGGAAATTACAAAGGGAGAACACACAATCCACAAAACCCAAAAAGTCTTATATTTGAGTCTTTCAGCTTTGACCCAGCCTGTGGGCAAAAGAAAGATACCTATTTAAAAATTGAATAGCCAAAATTCCCATGTAACCAAAATGGAAATTCTTCTCTATTGCTGCCACGCTGCAATCACTTGCACACAAATAATCCCATTGAACTCCCCTGAGAAAGGTTTTGCATGTGCTTAAGTGGTTGCAGGTTCAGAGCTGAAGACTAGAGGAACTAGGGGCTTGATCCTTTGCAAAGTGAAGTCAGTGCATTATTGCCAACCTCAGAAATCATGAGCTGAGGCTCCCAAAAATCATGATTGCCTTAAAAATCAGGAGATTTAAAAAAAAAACCACCTTTGGATTTTTTGCCTTCTGATTTCTGAGACTTTAGGGTACTCTAGTTTCACACTTAAACCTTTTCTCTGCAATTCGTTAGAGCTAGAAACTCCCAGCTTTTTTCATGCAAGGTGAGTTTCTCACACAATCTCCACCAGCTGAGGCTTCAAGAATTACACCAAATAAGGTGAGACTTGAAACAAGACCATGAGAGTGGACCCTGTCAATAGCAAAGCTCCCTTATACCTCAGAGAGGCAGCTGTCAGGTTCTAGACTGGTGGTGCACAAACTTTTTGCCTCCATCTCCCCATTTTCAGATTGCATTGCTTCCTGCAACGCCAGGCAGCACGGTAGAGCAAAATGGTGCCCACTGCACACAGGTTCACAACCCTGTCCACTGCTGTCCACAACCCTGACAGTCTCACCAGGCACTTGGGCAAGGTGGGGAGGGAGGGACAGCTCCATATTTCCAGAAGGGGTAGGGCCTGGGCAACCAGCCCTCAGCGCTGCCTGAACTTCAGCACTCCCCCACTCCACCTCCCAGTGCTGCCTGAAACACTGCCTGAGGCTCCAGTGGGGATTTAAAGGACCTGGAGCGGAGCCTTGCAGCAGTGGTGGCAGGGAGTCGCAGGCTCTTTTGAATTGCCACGTTGGCGGGCCTGTCTGTATACGATTGTTATGATGTGTGCTCCGACTGAAAGAAAAACTATACAAATCATCACACTGATTTTGCAATGTGACTCAAACCTGTGCAATAGAACTCATCAGGAGTGTCTGTTTGTCCTGAAGGTTCTGGCTACTCCTCACTCACTCCTTGAACTTAAAATATAACCATAAGGATTTTTTAAATACTTTCAAAATAGTTGTCTGAATTCAGTAAATGCAGGAGGTAGTTCATGTACCTTCCTCAGAGAAAACTGAATCAGGCTCACATCATTAAGAATACTATAGTTGACACCTAGGTTCTAAATAATCTCTGAACTGCTTGGTAGTTATTTTAATTTGGGTTATATTAGATTTTGATTAATCATGGCTGCCACCTTCTGGTTACCTATATTTCTACCACGTTAGTGGCAACTGTACTTAGATAAATGGCTCAAAGCCCTGCAGTTATGCAAAGAACATCAAAACAAAGGGATCTTTGCATAGGTGTGCGCAGCACATTTCACTAGGGTGTGCACCCAGGGAATTTTATTTTTTATTGGCAAACATTTATTGAATACTAAGTCATAAAGAACATGCTGCAAGTGAATGCAGGCTTTCTATACATTTCTACATTTGGCGCTTATTGCATAATACAACAAGCCATACTTTAAAACTAAAAGAGCGTATCATGCGATTAAATTAAAACGCGAAGCCGCTTTTTTTTTTTTGAGACAGTAGGGTGTGCCTGGGCACACCGGGCACATCCCCTGTGCACGCCTATGGATCTCTGTTATACAAGCAGTAGGTCCAAGTCTCAATGTTCAGTCCAATTTCTATCCAGGATTGGATGTTTGGATTGAGGGTTTTGGTTAGGCCACTATTTAAAAAAAAAAAAAAAAAAGAGAGACTATTTGTAAATATGTCTGGATCTGGACTCAGATTTGGAACACTTCCACAACTGAGATTTGTTCAGATCTAAGGTTTTGATTCAGGATCCATCAAGCATAGACAGAAACTGATTTAGTTAAAAAGGCCTGTAGATTATGCCTACAACTATAGAGGTATTTGATCATGTTTGCAAATTAGATTTTCCATATACCTATTTTCATATGACGCAAAACTAATCTAAATCATCAGCTATCAGATACATTCTTTGAACAGATAAACACAAGAATTGTCACATATTTTGGTTGTTATAAACAGCCTACTTGTTTGAATGCATGTTTTTGTCAGTGGCTTTTAGTTCTGCTTACAAATCACTTGTGATTTTAAAAGGAAATCATTAATCATATTTAGAAACCTGACAAATGTCAGTGCTCAGCTGTTTTAAAGGAAGAGCAGGGCTGTCTCTACCAGTGCTGGTGTCCTACTCAACCCAGCACTGGCATCCACCCATGCTGCAGAAGGAGCAGCTGCTTTTGCTCCATGGGTGGGGCTGGGAGTAAGGGGGACAGAGGGCTGCCAGCTTCCTGGACCAGACACCATTGCAACAAATGGAGTGCGGTCCAGGAAAGTTGGCAATCCTAGAGCAGTGCGGGAAAGGAGGCACCCCTGCAGCTTCAAGGCAGCAGGCAGTGGCGTCAGTGCAGGCTGGAGACTCAAGAGGAGCAGCAGACAGCCGCACTTCCAGCCAGAGAGAAGTGGTGCTTTGAAAAGGAAACTACCACTTCTCTCCAGGCACTGGCTACGTGGCTACCCTCTGCTCCTCCTAAGTCACCTGACCCACATTTACGCTGCCCACCGCTGCGTGGGGGCTGGCCGCAGCAAGTGGGGGCAGGGACAGCTGGGGGATGGGGCTGGGAATTGCTGGAGCTGGGTGGCAGGGGCAGTAGGGGAATGACATTGCCCACAACTACTTAACATTGTATCCCTAGGCATACGCAGCATAGGGCAGTGCCCCAAATTTATGGTGCCCTATGTGGCTGGCACAGCCCTGAAGAAAAGCATGATCTGAAGCAGCTGTTTATCAATTGACTGTGTTCTTAAGCATAATAACTGAAATAGTAATTAATGTATAATAGCCAACACCTGGGGGAGATTGGATCCTCAGGGAAATCCTTCCCACAGGAGGTAGTTGAATTAGTCCCAGGTGAGGGCTTTGCAAAGTGTTCATGTATGATCCTGAACTCAACCAAAACCAGGATGAGTTTGGCATCCAAAGGCAACTGTGAACATCCTCTTGGGTCTGTGAAAGGTTCATGCCCCTAGCTTATTTAAGTTTGCATGTTGTAACTTCCTTCCAAACACAGCCTCTCCCACCGCTGCAGCCTCACCGCTTCCCCAAGAAGTGGGCTGTGCCCATGAAAGCTCATGATACCATCTACATGTTTTGTTAGTCTCTAAAGTGCTTCCAGGCAATTTGTTGTTTTTTAAGTTTATCCTATACAGACTAACTCAGCTACCCCCTGAAGCCTCTTCCCCAAAGACCATCTCCTTTAGCCTACAGGAGACCCTGGATTATCCTGAGCTATCTGACTTCACACTCATGATACTTTTATGTATGGAAAACTATTTTAGGGCACTTTCAGAGTTTTCTCTTGGGCTGTGTCTACACTGGCATGAATTTCCGAAAATGCTTAAAACAGAATAGTTTTCGTTATAAGTATTTCCGGAAAAGGAGCGGCTACATTGGCAGGCTGCTTTTCCAGAAAAGCCCTTTTTCTGGAAAAGCGTCCATGGCCAATTTAGACGCGCTTTTCCGGAAAAGAGCCCCGAGTGTCATTTTTGCGATCGGGGCTTTTTTCTGGAAAAGACTACTGGGCTGTCTACACTGGCCCTTTTCCGGAACAGTGTTCTGGAATAAGGACTTATGCCCGAGCGGGAGCAGAATAGTTTTTCCGGAATAGCGGCTGATTTTGTACAATAGAGCATCGTTGCTTTTCCAGAAATTCAAGGGCCAGTGTAGACAGCTCGCAGCTTATTCCGGAAAAGCGGCTGATTTTCCGGAATAAGTGGCCCAGTGTAGACACAGCCATGGTGGCTAGAGCATCTAGTATCAGAAATGGAGGAAAACAAAAAGCAGTCCTAATGACATTTTAAACATCCCATCCCCAGTATATTTTTAAAAATAGATTTACTGTAAAATATTTGGCATATAGGGTGCGTCTACTCAGTACCCTTATCTCGGAATAAGCTATGTAATTTGTGCTATGCAAATTGCACAGCTTATTTCAAATGTATTTCAAAATAACGCACTATTTCGAGACATTCCTTAACTCTCATGGTACGAGGGTTACAGGGATGGTCTAGACAGTATTTGGTCCTGCCATGAGGGCAGAGGACTGGACTCGATGACCTCTCGAGGTCCCTTCCAGTCCTAGTATTCTATGATTCTATGCCAGAATAGCGCACTTGTTATTTCTAAATCTAGTCAAAAGGCCTCCAGTATCCCGAAATAAGTCCACTGTACCCACAGAGTGCTTATTAGGGTAGGATGCTATATATTTAGATAACCTCCGATGCCTTTCCTACTCCTGAGTAACCTGACCCATCCCAACTTACTATTATTATTTAGTACTAGAGGGTTTACTCAGATTTTGTTTTTCTTCATTTAAGTCATTGCTCTGGGGTGGGACTGAGGATGAGGGGTTCCATAGGCAGGCTGGACAACCCCAGCATGGGTGGTGAATGACATAGGGCTGGGAACTTCTTCCCAAGGCCCTGCCCTCCATGGGAGCCACCCCACCACCACCACAGGGGCAAGCCTTCAATTCCACCCCCCCCCCCCCCGCATACACACACATAGGAACCTCCCCAGCCCCAGAGCACCACAGGGAGGGCAGGTGGCACATGGCCCGAGCATGTGCAGCCTCAGCGGGGGCAGCAGCACTCCACCCCCAGAAGGCCTACTGCTTCAGCACAGCTCCTGGCAGGAGCCCTACAGAAGCAGTAGGCATTCTAGGGGCAGAATGTGGGAAGGGCCATGCCTGGCCATTTGGGAAGGCATTGCCTTTCCTCGCCTATTATACCCACTGGCCATAAACCCCAGCCATCTGCCACTGCTGCAGCTTTGGGCTAGGCGACAAGTATCTGTCATGGCTGCTGCAGTGGGTAGAGCCGTGGGAGGGGTGCATGTCTCCGAGCTGGAGGACAGACAGACAAACACACAAGCAGATAAACTCTCTGAAATATATAGTAGATACCAGAAGGCCTCTGCTGTCCTTCTGTGGTCATTATATGCTATAATTGCCCCTGCTAGCACACCTCTCCCTTTCTATTTTATGAGAACTATTCATATTCCAGGCACAGCACACTGTCCTGGCACAACCAAACCCTTCCTTACTATAAGTTATGATAAGAGGAAGCTGCATTCCAAATTTAGTAGTCCTAACTCTTACTGTGTAGAAGGAATTCTTGACTAAAATGACAGACAGGTGGACGGACATACAGATGCACACACTCTCTCAAATATATAATTAGATGTGTATTTCTGTAGTGCCTAGGGCCCCATTGAACTAGGTATTGCACAAACACAGAACAGAAACAGTAATTGCCCCCAAAGAGTTCGTGCAGATAAACCCTTACCACACCATCATGTATTCATTCTCTCACACATATGTCCTCTCAAACATCTTGCTTGAGGGTGAAGACACTAAACTTTTTAAAGTGATTGACGTATCTCTTTGTTTTCATTTGTCTACAAAAACACTATAAAATGTTAACCGATTTAAGAGAGATCAAATCAGGCAGTCTGATGTTCTACATAAAGGAATGGAACTGAACGAAACCCACAAAAGGGAACAGGATCTCTGTACGGAAACTAAACTCAGGCAAAGATGGTGCGTTTGCCTACTCTGCTTGGAGCAAGAGAGGGTGTGATCTTACCCGCTGTTGGGAAGTGGCTCTGAACAAATCATTATAAGATTTGCTTATCTATATCCAAATCTCATTGGCCCTGCTACAGACATACAAGTGGGTTCTTTACAAATCACCCCCATTGTGATAGCTATCCTATCTTTCAGCGGCTGCTGCTGAATACTGCTAATGCTATTTCCCCCAAGAAATACTTAATAGATAGAAAAGTTGAGTATTAAAGAAACCAAAAGTGATTAAATGCCTGAGCTCAGTACTTCCCTTAATGATTTCAGAAGAATGACCTTAAATGACCTTATATGCCCCCTTGCACCACATTAATGTGTACTTCCTAAATAGTACTGCACAGGACACTTATTTTTTCTTTGTTTGGAGAAGTAAATCTTTATCTTCTTGGTGCTTCTTTCAATGGTCCCCATCAGAAACTAGTAATCTTTTTAGGATCTGAACTATTTACATATGCAACAAGGTAGTCCATCTCTTTAAAGGCCAGGGATCTGGTACCAGCCAACCCTCTGCATTGATTAAATGCACTGAGAAGGGGATAGTTGTTCCTTATAAAGAGCTGCAGGACCGTACAGGAAATGTGAAGGACAGTAGAGAGATGCTGCAGAAGGGGCAGTCTCCTACCGTAGTTTCTAGGAAAGGAAGACTCCAGGAGGAAAGCCCTAGGAGTTGTGGCTGGGTAGAAAAGCCCCAAATGGAAATTCTGTTTTTCTTTTGTGCATTTGTTGTAGGTTTGTGCAATGAATGGAGCCTGAAGGGCTAAAATCTGATTTGGGCATAGGGTGTTTCCCCCGCCTGGTGAATAAGGCAACTGTCTTCCAACAGCAGAAATGCTGAGTTACCAAAGGGAGATTATAAGTAAGATTGATCTTAAAGAAATGGATCCCATAAGGTAATTTGGAAAACCTGAGCACCATACTTCTAATAGGGTATTTTTGTTAATTGAAGCATTTGCCACCATAACTAAGTTTTTGAGCATAGCAGTAATATGTGTGAAGTGGAAAGTGAATAATCCTGAAAATCTGGTCTTGATTATAGGGGTTTTGGAATATCTGTCCCAATAAGCATAAATAAAAAATTAAGTATAAGTTAAACCAAACGGAACAAAAAACTTCAAAACAACCCTCAGAACTTGAACATGTCACCCTGCCTTCCCAGAGATAGTCACTTCCCCAGCAGCCATTTCTCCCTAGGACGTGCACAGGGAGACAATGGAAGCCAGAATTAACCCTTTGTCTACTGGAGACTTGGTATTGCCCATACAGCAAGTCACATAGGCAAGAAAAGATGATGGCACTTAAAATAAGATCTCCATGTTGTTAATCATTGTTTAAATTGTTACTATTCTCTTTATGCAAATGAAAAATATCCTGCTACTCCAAAAGTATCATTAGCTGCATGACTATGTTGATAAATACAATCCTTTTATGAGATCGAGTGATTTGTGATGTCCTCAGAGACCAAGTTGTTTGTATAATCTTGACGTAAAGTGCTCCTTCATGTTCTTTTAATGTAGTACGATTTTTTTAATTATAACTGTATATTAATAAGGCAAGTTAAGATTGTTATTACCCCTAAGTGTAGTGAGGCCTGTGCAGAAGGATTTTGGCAGCTATACCCAGCTGCAGAAAGATGCAGATGCTGAATTCAGTATTGCTTGGGAAAGCTTTCAGCTAAGGAACGCCCAACATTGAAATGCATACTCTCTCTGGGATGCAAACTTAAAATTGGATTGTCTTGTGAAATTTGCCTCCTCCCTCAATCTGGAGGGAGATGTGCACAGTTTTCCCTCCCCCATACACACCCAGTTATGAATTCCACAAATTGGGTTTAGAGAAAACAAATGTATTAACTACAAAATATCAAAGCAGATTTCTGAGCAAATAAAACAAACATGCAAACTAAGATTAACATACTAATGAAACTGGTTGCAATTAGTAATTTCTCACTTAAATGTTGTTTTAAGCAGATTGCAAAATTTCTTGCTCTTGCTTGTAACTTGAAACTCCAGCTTATTCCATTCATAGGCCAGACACCTCTTAGCCTGGGTTCAGTCCTTTCTTCCTCAGATCAGTCCTTGGTGTTTTTAGAAGTCATCTTGGTTAGGGATTCAATGAAGATCTAATAAACCTCATTGACTCACTTCTCTGCCTTAAATAGGATTTACAGATGGCAAGAATCCCTTTGTTTCCCAGTTTAATCTCCACCCCCATTAGTGGAAATATACTAGTAGACCAAGTTGAAGTCCAGTACCACATGACCCTGCAGTGTCAAAGCAGTCATGAGTCAAGGTTGTTAGCAGCATCCCAGGAAATTTCTCAGCTAGGTGGGAAATAAAGAGTTCTGCAGTTCTCCCTAATGGCCCATCTAGGCTGATTGCGTTCAGTCCTGTGGGCATTCTCCAGGCATAAACAGTTGTAATAGATTCATAGACAGTATTCCCAGTTTACAGATATAAATGCATACAAATGGGATAAGCATATTCAGTAAATCATAAACTTTCAATGATACTTCACATGACCCATCTTGCCTAAAACATCTTAGTTATACCATATTCATATCCTAACAATATCTATGAAGAATATGGGGCATAGTGTCATATTCAAGATTATTTTTAAAGGTTTTTTTTTAATATTTTGTTTACTAGAAAAAGTTTCTTTGTACACTGGTTAAAGCTTCAAAAATTGCCATATGGACTTTCTCCTGCAGAGGTCTGTCCTCTGGAATTGTCTGAAAGGAGCAAGAATTTGCCAGGCATTTAAAGAGTGAGAACATAAAAAACAGGAATGAGTTGCTAAAAGTGTCTCTTGTGAACACGTTTTAAAGTTATATATTTGCTGACTAGTGATGATTCCGCTGTCCAATATTCCCTTCTGCCCCATTTAACTAACATGAAAGTTAGAATTTGGGAGCCAATAAAGTCATTTCTCCATTACAGTTCCAATCAATGCTACTGCCAGTTTGGAACCAGTGGTAGCATCAATGAGGATTTTTGTTTTATTTCAGTCTCCTTTTCTTTTCTTTTCTTTTCTTTTCTTTTCTTTTCTTTTCTTTTCTTTTCTTTCAGAATAAATGTGTGATGAAAAATTAGCATGGGACTTTCAGAAGGTCTCAGTGGCTACCTCAGTCTTGCGTAGCTTTTTCTGCTTCCTTTTTCGGAAGAGGCTTTTCCAACGTTTTGCCCATCTACACTGGGCCAAATGTCGGAAAAAATTCCTTTTTCAGAACATCCCTTCTTCCTCGTAAAACAAGGTTTACAGGGATGCCAAAAAAGCACATCTGCTCTTCCAAAAAAAATCGGAACAGCAGACGCTTTCCCTGGATGTGGCATGGTTTTTTTGGGGATACCGCCGGTATCCCGGAAAAACTCTGCTGTATAGACATAGCCTGGGAGAGGCTAACTCTTCTCTCTGGGGGTTAATCGCAAACTTCCAGCTGACTTCAATGAGACAAGAGTCCAGATCATGCTGAAGAATTTTTAAAAACTTGCTCTTTATTTATAATACAAATTATCTGGATATAAGAATACTGATCCTTCCTTTTGTGGGGATAGTTCTGGAATCCCACAAAACTAGGTGACACAGCAACGAAATGGCAAATTAATATTAATGCAAAGTAATGCAAATTGGAAAACAGAATGCCAACTATACGTAAAATAATGATTAGGACTAAATTAGATATTATCATTCAAGAGAGAGATCTTGGAGTCATTCTGGATAGTCCTCTGAAAACATCCAGGCTGTGTCTACACTGGGCCACTTATTCCGGAAAAGCAGCCGCTTTTCCGGAATAAGCTGAGAGCTGTCTACACTGGCCCCTTGAATTTCCAAAAAAGCAGTGACGATTTACTGTAAGAAATCAGCTGCTTTTCCGGAAAAACTATGCTGCTCCCGCTCGGGCATAAGTCCTTTTTCCGGAAAAATGTACTGGAAAAGGGCCAGTGTAGACAGCCCAGTAGTCTTTTCCGGAAAAATGCCCCGATCGTGAAAATGACAATCGGGGCCTTTTTCCGGAAAAGCGTCTGTGGCCAATGTAGACACGCTTTTCCGGAAAAGCAGCCTGCCAATGTAGACGCTCTTTTTCTGGAAATACTTATAACGGAAAACTGTTATGTTTTAAGCATTTCCGGAAATTCATGCCAGTGTAGACACGGCCCCACTCAACATGCAGCTGCAGTCAGAAAAGCAAACAGAATGTTAGGAATCATGAAAAATGAATAGAGAATAAGACAGAGAATATCCTATTGCCTCTATATAAAACCATGGTATGCCCATATCTTGAATACTGCGTACAGAGGTGTTCACCTTATCTAAAAAAAAAAGATATTTTGGCATAAAAAAAATTCAGAAAAGGGCAATAAAAATTATTAGGGGTTTGGAACGGCTGCCATCTGAAGGGAGACTAATACGACTGGGACTTTTCAGCTTGGAAAAGAGACCAAGGGGGAATATGATGAGGTCTATAAAATCATGACTGGCGTGGAGAAAGTAAATAAGGAAAAGTTATTTACTTATTCCCACAATATAAGAACTAGAGGTCACCAAATGAAATGAATAGGCGGCAGGTTTAAAACAAACAAAAGGAAGTATTTCTTCACACAACATACAGTCAGCCTGTGAAACGTTTTGCCAGAGAATGCTGTGAAGACCATGCCTTTGACAGGGTTAAAAAATAACCAGATAAATTCATAGAGGTTAGGTCTTTCAGTGGCAGTTAGCCAGGAGGGGTAGAAATGGTGTCTCTAACCTCTGAGTGTCAGAAGTTGGGAATGGGTGACGGGATGGATCACTTGATGATTTCCTGTTCTGTCCATTCCCTCCAAGGCACCTGGCATTAGCCACTGTCAGAAGTCAGGATGTTGGGCTAGAAGAATGGACATTTGGTCTGTCCTAGTATGGCCTTTCTTATGTTCTTATTTTACCATCTATTTTAGAAATGTATGTCTGTCTCTCCGTCTGTCTGTGAATCCATTTGTTCAGGAACTCCTTCTAAACTATAAGGCTGTATCTAGACTGGCATGATTTCGCGCAAATACTTTTAACAGAAAAGTTTTTCCGTTAAAAGTATTTGTGCAGGAGAGCATCTACACTGGCACGGATGCTTTTGTGCAAAAGACATCTTTTGCGCAAAAGCATCCGTGCCAGTGTAGACGCTCTCTTGCGCAAGAAAGCTCCGATGGCCATTTTAGCCATCGGGCTTTCTTGCGCAAGAAATTAACTTGCCTGTCTACGCTGGCCCTCTTGCGCAAGAATACTTGCACAAGAGAGCTTATCCCTGAGCGGAAGCGTCAAAGTATTTGCGCAAGAACCACTGATTTTGTACAGTACAAAGTCAGTGTTCTTGCGCAAATACTCATGGCCAGTGTTGACAGGCAGCAAGATTTTGTGCAAAAGCTGTTGCTTTTGCGCACAATCTTGCCAGTCTAGACTCACCCTAAGAGCTAGGACCACCAACTTTGGTATGCAGCTTCCTCTTACCATAGCCTAAAGCAAAGTAAGGGTTTGGTTATGCCAGGACAATGTAATGTGCCTGGAATTTGATTGTTTCTCATACAGTTGAAATGGAGAGGTCAGGCAAGAGGGTAGTTATACTGCAGAATGACCACTGAGGGCAGCAAGGGGTCAGAAATGGGGACTGGGATAGCTATAACCATATTGGGCCAGCATGGGGGAGGAGTAAAGAAAGGGATAGCTATCTACTATATATTTCAGAGAGTTTGTCTGTCTGTGTGTATGTCTGTCTGTCCCCCAGTCAGGGTCATGCACCCCTTCCCTGGCTGTGCCTGTTGCAGCTACAGCAGCCATGGATACGTGCTTCTCACCTGGCCCCAAGTTGCTGCAGTGAGAGAGGGCTGGGGTTGTTCTCTGTCCATGGGGCAGCCTGCATACTGAACCCCTCATCTCCAGCTCTTCTCCCCCCACCCCCAGAACAATGAGTTAAATGAAGAAAAAAAATTCAGTTAAGAACCTGAGCATCTCTGAGTAAATCTTCTAGTGTTCTTATATTTGAAATATGACCTCTGTCTGAGCCCTCCTAAGCTCACCCCCAAAAATGAACAAAAACCCCACCTTTTGGTCTTTTCCACTTAATAATTGTTATATTTTAAAACTTTATAAAACTCAGTTTTATTTTGCATCTTCAGACTCCAGTTTCAAGGTGACACCTCTGAGGCAGAGCCCATGGAGTATACAGGAAATGCAACATCATTGAGCGGCAACAACACCCTGTGCCATGTGACCATTGATGACTTCCGAAATAAAGTGTATTCCACGTTGTACTGCATGATCACAATTCTGGGCTTTGTTGGAAATGGCTTTGTACTGTGTGTCCTCATAAAAACGTTTCAGCAGAAGACAGCCTTTCAGATCTACATGCTGAATCTTGCAGTGTCAGACCTCCTCTGTGTATGCACACTGCCTCTTCGAGTTGTGTATTATGTTCACAGAGGCAACTGGTTCTTTGGTGATTTCTTATGCAGAATTAGCTCCTATGCATTCTACGTCAACCTGTATTGTAGCATTTTATTCATGACGGCCATGAGTTTCTCTCGCTGCATGGCCATAGTTTTCCCTGTCCAGAATCTCAATTTGGTAACCGAAAAAAAGGCCAAACTCGCATGTCTGGGCATCTGGATTTTTGTCACCCTGACAAGTTCTCCATTTTTACTGAGTGGATCTTACCAAGAGGGTAACAAGACAAAGTGTTTTGAACCACCAAAGAGCAATCAGATGAACGATCTGCTGGTCCTACATTATATTGCGCTGTTTGTAGGTTTTATTATTCCCTTTAGTGTCATAACTATCTGTTATGCCATGATCATAAGGACCTTACTGAAAAATTCACTGAAGAAGAATCAGACAACTCGTAAGAAGGCCATCTGGATGATAATCATTGTAACTTCTGCCTTCCTGGTCAGCTTCACCCCTTACCATATTCAGCGCACAATCCACCTTTACTTTCTGAAGAAGACAGACTCGAGCTGCGAAGCCATCCTTTTCATGCAGAAATCAGTAGTGATAACTCTATCCTTGGCAGCTTCAAACTGTTGCTTTGACCCACTTTTGTATTTCTTTTCAGGGGGCAACTTTCGGAGGAGACTTTCCACTTTTAGAAAGGCTTCCTCCTCCAGCGTGATACAGGGACCCAGGAAAAAGCTATCATTAAAGGAAAAAGATGAAGAGCCATTACAAGAAAGCCATAAATAAGCTGAATTTGCATTGTAGCTGTGCTTCCTCTCTAAGGTTCTTTTGGTATGGCTCTGGAGTAGCAATAAATTCACAATGGAACATCAGTGATTAAAGAACTCCTTCAGGAAAAATGAAAAAATCAAAATGCATCTTCCTCAAAGTTAAATAGAGACAAAAATCCAAATACACCTGTTTCACCTTCCTTTCTGATCAGATATTCTTCTGGCTGCCATTGATGGGTTTATTGTTCATGCTGTAGAGTGAGTAATTTTAAATTCCAAGAGACTCAAAATTAAAAGACTGAAATGTGACTGTATATTCTGAAAACGTGCTCAGAAGGTACATTTTCACGTGCCTCCTCCTAAGGTCCCTGCACAATACAGAAGTCACAGCAGAGCAGCAGGAAAACATGGCCTTCTGGTAAATTCATGCAAACAAGCTCTTCAAAACCCACATAAGGACATGAAGCAAGTCACTGTCACTGAGCCAGTGGGAAATGTAAATATTTGCCACGAGTTGATGGATCTTCTTCAAAGGAGGAGATGGAAGAGAGGAGGAAAATATGCACTGAATTCTTCCCTACTCCCAGTTATTTATTGCCCTGACTTTTAACATTCAGTGGCCTGGATTTTGTCACTACCTATTTTAAGACAGGTTTACACTCCCCCAGTTAAGATAGACCCATCCTCTGGTATAAATTAGAGTAGCCTGAGGAATGTTCTAATTGGGTGAGATACTAGCAGTCCCAGAGAACTGATTCTGATGTCTGGAATTAAGGAAGCCCCACCACTGAGGGCAACACCATTCTTAGGGAGGTGCTGAACTATTCCAGCCTTCCCCCCACCTCCCCCGCTTCATCTCAAGCAGGGATTCTTGTACATTTCAAAGGTGGAAAACCACTGCTCTGCCCCTGCGCCTGCCCCTGCCCCTGCCCCTGCCCCTCCCTCGGCGCTGTAGTTGGGAGGAAATCAGCTTTTAAGCCCGCTCCCCCCAGCATCCTCTTGTCTTCTCCCCTCCTCCCCCACTGCCTTTCTGATAGAGGCAACAAGGGGGGGGGGCAACTAGTCCATAAGCTTTTGCTTATCAGATAGCCGATTAGTTGATTAGTCACTTACACCCCTAATTTGCAGTCAGTGGGAGGTTTGCTACTGTGTGTGGGTATGTCTACGCTGCAAAGTTAATTCAGACTAACAGCCATTCTTCTGAATTAACTTCCATAGCATGTACACAAGCAAACGGCTACTTCGAATTAAATTCGAAATAGCGGGGCGCTTAATTCGAGTTTGGTAAACCTCATTCTATGAGGAGTAACGCCAAACTCGAATTAGCTAATTCGGAATAAGCGCTGTGTAGACGCTTAGTCCAAATTAGCTGGCCTCCAGCCTTCCCAGTTTCCCCTGGTGGCCACTGTGGGCCAAACCAGGGCCCCAGCACTGGAGCCCTTAAAGGAGCAGACTCTGGCCACAGTACCTGTGCCAGCTCCAAGCCTGCCGGCCCGGAGCCAGCAGTCACTGCCCCGACCCAGTGGCCCCAAAACATGAGCCAGCAAGCTACTGGCAGCCAGCCCTCCACTGTACCCTAGGAGCAGTCTGCCAGCTCCCAGGAGCCTGCCAGGCCCCGGAGAAGGCGGGCGCCTTCCTGGTCTAGGGCGGAGATCAGGGTGGACCGTACTCAGGTTTGGGGGGATGCCCCCAACGTCCATGATCTCCACACTAGACAGAGGAACGCAGCCGTCTATGGCAGGAAAGCTGCCAGCCTGACAACCAAAGGCCACATGCGAACCCAGGAGCAGGTTTACATGAAAATCAAGTTGGTCTGGCAAGACCCCCAACCCTGAGCTTCTCTTCCCCCTTCCTCCTCCTTCCAGCTACCTCCTCCCAGGTTTCCCCCTCCCCTCTCCCACCCTCATTCCCACCCCAGTTTCAGTCAATAAAGAGAGTTTGTTTTTGGCAAGAAGTGTGTTTTTATTTGACATCAGGAAGGGGGATTAGGGAGGGGTAAGTGGAAGGAGGTGAGGGAGGAATGAGACACAAGCCCCCAGTGGGGCACACCATGGAAGCTCTTAGTGGTCCTCAGGGTGGAAACTCTCCTGCAGCCCACTGATGGACCTCTGGGATGGCAGCCTGCAGAAAGTGCAGCCAGGCTCACAGCAACACGTCCACAAGAGGCACCAGAGTGCCCAGGGGCAGCTCCGGCTCCGTGTTGCAGAGTGTTGTGGTGTCCCGTGTGAGGGCAACCAGAGCACGCAGAGACACAAATGCTTTGCTGTCCCTCATTGAGGTAGGCAAGCAAGCAGGGAAACCTGAGAACCGACTGCCCAGGGGATGGGGGGAGGTGTCCCTTTAAGCACAGGCATCAGACACTCCTGACTGATGCCCTGCCTGACCTGTTTCTGGCTGGCCTTAAATCCGATTCTGTGTCCAGTCAGTGTGGATGAAGTATTTCGAATTAGCAAAATGCTAATTTGAGCTGCATTTTGTGTGTAGACGCTTTAATTCAAATTAGCTTAATTCGAATTAACTATTTTGAATTAAGATAACTCGAATTAACTCTGTAGTGTAGACATGCCCTGTGATTAGATAGGATTTCACCTGTAATTAAGAAGAGAAAATGTTTTACCAAACGATACCGCTATGTTCCTAGATCAGAGTGATAAGAAAATGGTTAAAAGGGAAAACTAATGAACAGATTCTGCAATCCTTCCTGCCCTTCCTTGCAAGCACACAGTTCTAGTACTTATCATTTACCACAGCCCCCGAGAAGGCTGCTTATTAAAATGTTGGCAGCACATTGCAGGCCTGCAGGTTGGTAAATTAGGCAGTCCCAAGGCTAGAAGCATTCTGTGCTGGAATGTTTATTCCAGGCTAACAAATGGATCCCAGATTCAGCAAACTGAATGAGAATTAAGCAACTGAAATCCTTTGAAAAACATTCTACAAGGAAGTTCCTCTACTAGACAGAATAAAAAGATTCTGGAAGAGAGACTGCATCTCCAGACACGACCACTATTAATACTGTTCTTCTTTATGCTCCCAGTAATCAAGTTTTTATAAGCAGGCTGAGCGAAGCTGCAGTTATTGCTCACCAGTTGTGCTTTGCTTCAGAGATGACGAACCTCCTGTCACTGTCCTCCTTTCTGAGCAACTTCCTTTTTTGCTGTGTCAAAAAGAGATGCTGAGCACTCCAGGACCAGAAAAACCAAGTCCTAAAGAAACCAATCTGAAGAACACCAAGCAAATATTCTGATTTATAGGTGGGATATGCTCACACAGATATCCCCGCCTCCCTCAAGCAGAAATCTGTTTGCTTGTAATTCACAAAGGAAACTTTTTTGTTTCAGCTGTTGGTAACTTCTGTTTGTGCTGCTATTGTAAATAGAAATGTACATTTACAATTTTCTGTTTGTACTGGTATGATTTTTAAATATGTTTCTGGTATAATTTAAAATCGTGCCAGCACAAATAGAAGCTAAAGTAAAGCTACCAGTCATATAATGCTCATATAATGTAAACCTTTGAAATGTGACTCAGGGTATGTCTACACTACCACCCTAGTTCGAACTAGGGTGGTAATGTAGACAACCGGAGTTGCAAATGAAGCCCGGGATTTGAATTTCCCGGGCGTCATTTGCATAAAGCCGGGCGCCGCCATTTTTAAATGTCCGCTAGTGCGGACTCCGTGCCGCACGGCTACACGCGGCACGGACTAGGTAGTTCAGACTAGGCTTCCTAGTCCATACTACCGTTACTCCTCGTTTCACATAAAGCCATTTCACGAGGAGTAACGGTAGTTCGGACTAGGAAGCCTAGTCTGAACTACCTAGTCCGTGCCGCGTGTAGCTGCGCGGCACGGAGTCTGCACTAGCGGACATTTAAAAATGGTGGCGCCTGGCTTTATGCAAATGAAGCCCGGGAAATTCAAATCCCGGGCTTCATTTGCAACTCCGGTTGCCTACATTACCACCCTAGTTCGAACTAGGGTGGTAGTGTAGACATACCCTCTCTCTATTGGCTTTATTTCAATGGGACTAGTCCTGTAAATAATTGCTGTAGCATGAGGCCCTGTGGTCCTGATCCCACCATGAGCTCTGCATGAATGCAAGGTATTCTGAAAGGGCGAGAGAGAGACTCAATTTGTTTACAATCTGTATGTTTAGGGAACAGTACAAATGAAGGCTAGGCCAACTGTTGCCTTTAAAAGATATATTGGGGCTAGATTTTTGTCATTTATCCTGAATGTAAGAAAGCAGTTTGTGCTTTTTAACCAAGACGGAAGAAGTGCTCTGAACAGGGAGAAACACAACAGCAGTCTCCCTTTTCATGGAATGCTGCAGGCTCTGGACTTAGGGCCCTTAGTTTAAAATCTGCTCTACGACCTTTTTTAATGTAGAGTACCAGCCATCTGGTTCCATTTTGATTTAGGTGGAGTCCATCTTTCCTGCACAGGCTCCCACTTTCCCCATGTCTTCACATGCACATCACTGCATAAGTAAAATCAGTAAGCACTGGGTATTCTCTTGTGGAAGTTATTTTTTGTTTGTGGTAAAACTTCCAAGTTTCACCTTAAAAGGTCATTGGCAAATGCAGATATCCTTGTGGCTTTTGTGTAAAAAAAGGGACTATTGGCACTTAAATGGCAAGTGCAGATATGCCCAAAGAGTGAGCATCTTATCTGGAAAACAAGTAGTTAATACAAAAACTGTTTAGTTTTATGGTCTTAATGTAGTCTGGAATCATTCTGTATAAAGGAAATTGCTTTAATATTGTAAATCAAGAGTGAGCTAAATTGTTCTGCAGAACATGTTCTTTAAGTGTGATGGAAAGTGAAAATACTGTGGTTCAAGCTATTTATAGTGTTTTCAATGATGTCATTGAATAAGACTTATTTCAAGAGTGTATTTTAAAACACGTACTACGTATTATAAATATATCTGATAAAATGTTCTATGCAATGTATTCTACAGTAAAGATTTATGTATAAGATTTCTTATTTGTTTCTATTTTTGATAACACAATGAGAATAGTAAGAAGGGGCAGATAGGTCTTTTTTGTATAAGAGGAAGGTTTTGTTCTTATAACACAAGGCAGGACATAAAAGAAAATGTTGCAAGTTATAATTTGAGACTTGTTCTTAATTAAGATGTGATACTAAAAGATAATATGGTGAACTGTGCCTTTGCAGGCTGCTGTAGCTGGGCACAGTTTAGAGCAGCCCCAAGGCTGAACTAGCACAGAGTCAAGAAGACGTACTATGGATGAGGCATTTGATACTGTCTTACATGATACTCATATCAATAAATTAGGCAAATACAACTTAGATGGGGCTACTATAATGTGGATGCATAACTGGCTGGATAACTGTTGTCAGAGAGTAGATATTAACAGTTCACAATCCTGTTGGAAAGGTATAACAAGTGGGATTCCACAGGGGTCTGTTTTGGGACCAGTTCTGTTCAATATCTTCATCAATGATTTAGATATTGGCATAGAGAGTATGTTTATTAAGTTTGCAGATCATATAAAGCTGGGAGGGGTTGCAACTGCTTTGGAGAACAGGGTCATAATTCAAAATGATCTGGACAAACTGGAGAAACGGTCTGAGGTAAATAGGATGAATTTTAATAAGGACAAATGCAAAGTGCTCCATTTAGGAAGGAACAATCAATTTCACACATACAGAATGGGAAGCGACTGTCTAGGAAGGAATACTGCAGAAAGGTATCTAGGGGTCATAGTGGACCACAAGCTAAATATGAGTCAACAGTGTGACACTGTTGCAAAAAAAAGAAATGTGATTTTGGGATGCATTAATATGAGTGTTGTGAGCAAGACACAAGAAGTCATTCTTCTGTTCTACTCTGCTCTGATGAGGCCTCAATTGGAGTATTGTATCCAGTTCTGGGCCACATTTCAAAAAAGATGGGGAGAAATTGGAGAAGGTCCAGAGAAGAGCAACATGGTCTAGAGAACATGATCCATGAAGAAAGACTGAAATAATTGGGCTTGTTTAGTATGGAAAGGAGACGACTGAGAGGAGACATGATAGCGGTTTTCAGGTATCTAAAAAGGCGTCACAAGGAGGAGGGAGAAAAATTGTTTTACTTGGCCTCTGAGGATAGGACAAGAAGCAATGGACTTAAATTGCAGTAAATGAGGTTTAGGTTGGACGTTAGGAAAAAGTTCCTAACTGTCAGGGTGGTTAAACACTGGAATAAGTTGCCTAGGGAGATTGTGGAATCTTCATCTCTGGAGATATTTAAGGGCAAGTTAGATAGGTATCTATCAGGGATCTAGATCAAGCATGTCAGACTGGCATCTGGAGGGCCACATGTGGCCCATCGAAGTTTTTTGCAGCCTTCTTCTCCTTTTAATGTGTCTATTAGTGTAGTCGGCTTGCCTGCCCGGAGGGGTTCCTCCTCTTCCGGGTCAGTGGGTGGCCACTCCGCCCCACTACACTCCAGAGAAGGAGGAGAGGCAGCAGGGTGCAGGTGCTGCTGCTCTTCCTCCTCTCCCCGCTGCTCCTGCTCCCTGCACCGGCCGGACCTCTCCCTGCCCACCCAGCTGCTACCGACCTGCCTGCTGAGACCCCAACGCTGCTGGGCTATTCCCATCAGACGACAACACCGCTGCAGCTGCTGCCTACTGCCAAGAGCTGCTCCTTCTGCCTGAGGGGAGAGGGAGGGCCTGCCAGCTGCCACCCCCCTCTCCACTCCGGAGGAAGAGGACCCAACCAGCACCCACTACCCAGAGGCCTCCCCCGTTGGCTGCTACTCGCCGCCTGCTGCTGCTGCTGCTGCTGCTGCTGCATCCCGTCGAGGAGGAGAAGAAAAGATTGTCACCCAGAACTGTGGAGGGGGTTTGTTTATCAGACTGAGTCTTTTCACCTGCTCTCAGGGTGGTGGTGAACTGAGTGTGTTAAAAGGGGGGCTGAGGGAGGGGCCCAGAGCCCTCCACCCAAGTCCAGCTGCCTCGCCTTCCCTGCTGCCACCACCCCCAACACTCATTCCACCTTCCCTTACCACCTGGACCGTCTCTTCTCCCGTTGGCGGGGTTTGCTGCCCCGTCTTCCACCTGGGACTGTTTGCTGCAGCAGTGGGCAAGGTTGAGCCCTCACAGCACTCGTGGGCGTGCTTCCTCCCCACCCCCTCAGACTTTGCCCCCCTCCCTCAGCTACATTTTGCTGGGGGGCCTCCCTCACCCCTGGTCACCTACCCTACCCCAGCAGCTTGTTTCCTTCCCCACTGCCTGCCCTGTCCTTCTCTGCCCTTCCCTGCTAGCCCAATTCATACAGGTACAGTTGCAGCTGTTGCCAGTGGCACATGGCGGGGTGGCGCTAGAGGGGTCCTTTATGGTGACCTACCAGGGGGCCCTCTACTGGATCCACTACTCAACGGGAGAGGCCCGGTGCTTCCTCTACCGGGTGATGGGGCACGTCCGGAGGGACTGTCCCTTGGCCTGGTCAGGGGAGGTATCCGGACCCCCCGGGGCCCGGGAGGGTGCCGGCCCCAACATCACCGGCCCCCCTGGTAGTCCGGCCTCCGTGGCAGTCCCTCCTTTGACTTCCGGCTCTTCCCAGGGGCTGGAGGTGCTCCCTCCGGCATGCCCAGGCGAGCAGGTGGGCCCCGCTTCTATTCCATCCGTCTGCAGAGCCCGAGGAGGAGAGAGTGGTGCAGTCGTTGCCGGGAGAGGGCTCCCCCCAGGTAGAGGTTTCCCTACCCCTCTCTCTCCCTCCTGTGTCTCAATGCCCTCCCACCCCCAAGACCAACTGCGACCCCTGGCTTTCCCCCGCCTGACCAGTCCTCCACCTCCACCTCGGAGGGCTGGACGCTCATCCGTGGGAAGCGTAGATCTCGCCGTTCGCGGACTCAATCTCCCCCCTCCAATGAGGAGGGTTGGAAGACCCCCCCTCCGAAAGATCCCGAGGGCGGCCAGCGCTGCCGAGAATGCCCCCGGCGAGTGTCAGCAGGAGGCGCCGGCCGAGGAAGCCGTGGCAGCAAGGGAGGCCTTGGGTGGAGCTCCCCCGGCCCCGGAATCAATTGTACTCCCTGCTGTCA
Organism: Pelodiscus sinensis; assembly: GCF_049634645.1. Lineage (NCBI taxonomy): Eukaryota > Metazoa > Chordata > Testudines > Trionychidae > Pelodiscus > Pelodiscus sinensis. The sequence continues at coordinate 18,695,618 of NC_134723.1, forward strand.
CCGCCAAGGTAATTGTTGCTTCTGCAGCAGGTGGGAAAGGCTCTGGGGCCAAGGGGATGGAACTCGGCTCCATCTTCGAGGAGATCGAGGCCCTGGGTCTGACCCCCCTCACCCAGGGGGAGGACAACCCCTTGCCCGCAGGTCTCAGTCTGGGTGGTATGGGAGAAAAATCAAATAACTCCAATTGTGTCTAAAGGGGGGACTGTGCAGGAAATCAAAACTCTCTAAAAGAAAACTACTGTAAGGGTTAAAAAGTTTTCCAGACCTCTCTCCCTGTAACAGAGAGAAATCAAATTAACTCTAATCAAGACCCTTACAATGCCTCCTATCTCAAGTTCATGGATACTCCTAGTCTGTCACAATTTGTCATGTAAACCCTTATCTTTGTCACAGTTTGCCTTGTAGACTCTTCCACTCAAGTTCTCATGTGGCTTTGTGTACTGTAAAAACTTACTTCTAGCACTCCTGGGGTGAACAGAAGTCTCAGAGTACTTCTGCTGAGACTATGATATGTTAAAGAAGAACAATCAACAACTGAACTGTCTAAGCATTCTGTATATAGGATACCTGAATCTGTCTCTCATGGCTGCTGCTTTCACTCTTGGAAGTGACAGCCTGCATGCATGCATCATAAAGTTTTTCCTTCTAGGTTTCTCTCCTGCCTCACTGATTTGACCTCCGGCCTCGGACCCTTCTGGGGGCTCTGTACCCCAGGGGAGCGAGATTTCCCCCTCAGTGGTGACTCTGTTGCACCGCCCCCTTCTCTCCCCACCCGAATGCCACAGATGGCCAAGGCCGTCCTCACTTTCGGGTCGCCTCTTATGTTACCCATTGGCCCAGCTGACTCGGGCACCGGAGCTGAAGCCACTGGGCCCTCTGGGACGACAGCTGGTGCTGAGCAGCTGGGTACAGAGCTTGGGGGCGCCCCCCTCCCGCAAATGGGGCGGGGCAGTCATCTCCCCTTCCTGGTGGGGGCCCAGAAGAGAACATCTCCCAGGCTGACACTGGGGTCATAGTTGCTGCTCCACCACCTGAGCCCGGTGTCAGCATGGCCCCCTCCCCACTCCTGCCCCCCTGTTCCCCATTCAGGAAGAGCCACAGCCTGGTGGCACAAACCCAGGGGATCTTCCCTCAGACCCCGCCCCAATTTCTGGTCCCCTCCCCTGTCCCGATTCTCCCTTCACTCCCGTTTGTGCCCTTGGCCCTGATCCCACCCTTTATGAACCCGTTTCCATCCTCGAGTCCTCCCCCGTCCCTGATCCCTCTTCTACTGTTACTGTTCCCCCTCTCCCCACCCCTTAACCACCGTCCAGCTGTGAGCCCACCCCCCTTACCACCTCTATCGTGCAGCCTGTCCTGCCTTCACCATCCTCCCAAACCACTGTTATTGCCACCCCCGCGGGGGCCGTCTCCTTCCCGTTCACTGTGGGCGGCCCCCAGGAGGTGGTTTTCGTGTCCCCGGTCACTAATCCATTAGGGGCTGCCATGTTTCCTCCACAACCCCCTCTCTGCACCGGGGGTCGGATCCTTGCTTACCCGTCTCTGTGGCCTGTGAGCTTCACCTGGGGCCCCAGACAGAGGAGAACCCCGGTCCCCCTCAGTGCTGAGGGTCGAGCTGTGCCAGTTCCTCGTAGATAACTGCAGGGCTAAGGGCAAGATCCAGCTCGCCCTCCAGCGCTGGGGGGACTTTCATTCTATCCTCCAGGTTAAAAGAGCCCTTTTGCAGGAGGGGAGAGGAACCAATAGGCAGGACGGCGTGGCCTACCGCCAGACCCGCAGATTCCGAGACGCGCTTCTGACCTTCAGAGCGGAATGCAGTCTGCTGCGGGGCCTGCAGGGGACTGACGACCCCCCTGCCCACGAGGATCCACCCCAGGCCTCATTATTATACCACCATCGCAACATTAAATGCCCGGGGCTGAAGGGTGGGTCTCCGCAGGAGCCGGGTGCTCTCCTTCCTTTGGGGGGGAGGAGGGTACTCGGTTATATTCCTGCAGGAGACCCACACGACTTCAGCCGTCGAGGCTGGCTGGAGGCTGGAGTGGGGAGACGGGGTGCATTTTAGCCACCTCGGCGCTCGCTTGGCCAGGGTGGTCACCCTGTTCTCCCCTGCCCTACAGCCAGAGGGTATGTCTACACTACCAGCCTAGTTCGAACTAGGGTGGTAATGTAGGCATACCGCACTTGCAAATGAAGCCCGGGATTTGAATTTCCCGGGCTTCATTTGCATAAGCCGGCCGGCGCCATTTTTAAATGCCGGCTCGTTCGAACCCCGTGCAGCACAGCTACACGCAGCATGGGCTAGATAGTGCAGACTAGCTAGCTATTCCGCCTCATGGAACCACCACCCGAATGACAACACCTCCTTCACCTACGTCTGGGTGGAGGATGATCGGTTGAGCCACTCCTGGTTGGATCACATCTATTTATCCCGTTTCCATCTGGCAGGAGCCCATTTCTCTAGTATCCAGCTGGCCCCATTCGCGAACTACCATTTGGTGGCCGTGAAAGCCTCTCTGAGTTCGGAGAGGCTGGGGCCGGCCTATTGGCATTTTAATAATAGCTTGCTGGAGGACGTGGGCTTCATGGTTCCTTCCAGGACTTCTGGCTGGCTTGACAGGGGCAGCGGCCCGCCTTTTCCTCGGCGCAGCAATGGTGTGACTTGGGGAAGGTGCATGCCCAACTTTTCTGCCGCGAATACTCCCGGGGTGCCAGCTGGTGGAGGGATGTGGCAATAGAGCAGTTGGAATGGGAGGTCTTGAAGCTGGAGAGGTGCCTGTTATCCTACCCCAAGAATCCACCCCTCTGTGAGGCATACTGGGAGAAGTGGGAGGAACTCCGGAAGATCACAGGGCCCAGGGTGCCTTCGTTCAATCTCACATCCACCTCCTTCGGGAGATGGATCGTGGCTCCTGCTTCTTCTATGCCCTGGAGAAAAGGAGGGGGGCCAAAAAGTACATCACCTGCCTCTTGGCGAAGGACGGCACCAGTGGAGATGCGTGGAAGGGCCAGGGCCTTCTACGCCAGTGGGCGACCGTGACCGGCTGGAGAATCCTCTCACTCTGGCCGAGTTCTGTCTCATGCCCAACAATAAAACCCCGGGCATGGACGGGCTGACCGTGGAGTTCTACCGCGTGTTCTGGGATGTCCTCGGCCCAGACCTTGTCACCATCTGGGCCGAATCCGTGGAGAGCGGGGTCCTCCCTCTGTTGTGCTGGCGAGCTGTGCTCGCCTTATTGCCAAAGAAAGGGGACCTTGGCGACCTTCGGAACTGGCGTCCCGTCTCGCTCCTCAGCACGGACTACAAGGTCATAGCAAAAGCCATCTCACTGCAACTGCGGTCTGTGCTGGCGGACGTGATCCATCCCAACCAGACCTACACCATCCTGGGCCTTAGCATCTTTGATAATTTGTACTTGGTCTGGGATCTCTTGGAACTTGGGTGGAGGGACGGTTTGTCATTCGTCTTCCTGTCCCTGGACCAGGAGAAGGCGTTCGACAGGATGGACCACGGGTATCTCCTGTGCACTCTGCGGGCCTTCGTCTTCGGGCCCCATTTTGTGGGTTTTCTCCGGGTTCTGTACGCTCTAATGGAGTGTTTGGTCAGGCTCAACTTGACCCTGACCGAGCTGATCAACTTCGGGCGGGGAATACGTCAGGGGTGTTTGCTGTCGGGCCAGCTGTATACTCTGGAGATCGAGCCCTTCCTCTGTCTCCTCTGTAGGAGGTTAACGGGGTTGGTGCTCTGGGAGGCGGAGCTGCGGCTGATCCTGTCGGCGTACATCGATGACATGCACCCTGTGGTCCAGGACCCGGGTGCAGGGCCGTCCTTTGCATTTATGGTGCCCTACATGGATTATTAAACTGGTGCCCCTATGTCTAGGTTTGTCAAGCAAAAAAAAAAAAAAAAAAAAAAAAAGAACCTACTAATACATTAAAATCACATTCCTTCCCCAAGATCTCACACAAGACTTGCTCCCCACCTTCCTCATGCCCACCCCTTCTTTCAAGCCTTCTTCCAGCACCTCCTCCTCCAGCCCCCAATGCCCTTACCCTCTCCCCACCCAGCATCACCCTGTCCCCCTCCCACTGACACCTCCCCTCCTGCCCTTTTCCTCATTGTCTCCACTTGCCCCCTCCCCCTTTTGTCTCCTGATCTGCCCCCCTCCCATCAGCACAAGCCCCTTTCTCTCCCACCCCTTCTCCATATTTTTCCCGCACCCCTCCCCTCCACCTTCCAAGTTTGCAGGGCTGGATCCGGCCCCAGAACTCCCCGCACTTCTGGCTAGACATGGGTGGGCACCTACAGAGCAGGGTGCAGAAACCTCCAAGCGCAGGTGAGCAAAGTTCCCTCCACGTGCTTGAGGGGGGGCAGCCCCTGCATTGCCAGCAGGCCTGCGGGGCACCCTCCCACCCCCTGCACGCTTGGGGGTGGGGGAGCATTCCACGCTGCCTGCACTTGGGGTGGGCGCAGAGACTCACAGTAGAGCAGTGCAATAGACTCATAGACTAATAGACTTTTAAGGTCAGAAGGGACCATTATGATCATCTAGTCTGACCCCTGCACAATGCAGGCCACAGAATCTCAACCACACCCTCCTAGAATAATCCTCTCGCCTATATCTCAGGGTATGTCTACACTAATTTGAACTTACTTAATTCGAATTAGTTAATTCGAACTAAGCTAATTCGAACTAGTGCATCTAGACATAAAAACTAGTTCGAATTAGCATTTTGCTAATTCGAACTAGCATGTCCACACTGAGTGGACCCTGAACCGAGGTTAAGGATGGCCGGAAGCAGTGCTGGCAGGGCATCAGATTAGGACTTAGAGCGTGGAGCTGCTGTCTCAGGCTAGCCAAGGGCTGTGCTTAAAGGGACCCGACCCCCACCCCGGACAGACAGTTCTCAGGGGTTCCCCGCTTGCAAAGCAGTCCTGGCTTGGAGTGCCCTGAGTGCCCACACTCGGTGCATAACAGCACTTGGCCATCAGCCCGGCTGCACATGCCGCAGGGTGCCATCCGGGGGGGGGGGCTTAATCGGTGGGCTGCAGTAGAGCTTCCACCCCGAGGAGCCTGCAGAGCCACCTCAGTCCTCCGCATAGGGGGCTCGTACCCCATTCCTCCCTCACCTCCTTCCACTTACCCCTCCCTAGCCCCACTTCCTGATGTACAAAATAAAGGACACGTGTGTTCAAAAATAGAAACTCTCTTTATTGAACAAAACTCGGGGAGACTGGGAAAAGGAGGTGGGAGAGGAGAAGAGAGAGGGTGGGAGAGGGGAGGGCAACTAAAACGATCAGGGGTTTGGAACAGGTCCTATATGAAGAGAGGCTAAAGAGACTGGGACTTTTCACCTTAGAAAAAAGGAGACTGAGGGGGGATATGATAGAGGTCTATAAAATCACGAGTGGTGTGGAGAGGGTGCATAAAGAAAAGTTCTTCATTAGTTCCCATAATAGAAGGACTAGAGGACACCAAATGAAATGAATGGGTAGCAGGCTTCAAACTAATAACAGAAAGTTCTTCTTCACAAAGCAAATAGTCAACCTTTGGAACTCCTTGCTGCAGGAGGCTGTGAAGGCTAGAACTATAACAGAGTTTAAAGAGAAGTTAGATAAAGTCATGGAAGTTGGGTCCATGGAGTGCTATTAGCCAGGGGGTAGAAATGGTGTCCCTGGCCTCTGTTTGTGGAAGGCTGGAGATGGATGGCATGAGACAAATGGCTTGGTTATTGTCTTCGGTCCATCCCCTCAAGGGTCCCTGGTGTTGGCCGCTGTCGGCAGACAGGCTACTGGGCTAGATGGCCCTTTGGTCTGACCCAGTACGGCCATTCTAAGCTCAGGGCTCAGGGCCGGGGGTCTCACTGGACCACCCTGATTTCCATGCAAACCTGCTCCTGGGTGGCCAGGCTGGTAGCTATCCTGCCCTAAACGGCCACTTTCCTGTGCCTAGTGCGGTGGTCGTGGATGAGGTCCACAATCTCTGCACCAGGTGGGCACCCACCTCTTGCGGACCTGTGCAGGCTCCCGGGAGCCGCCAGCTTGGTCCTGGGAAGAGGTTGAGGGCTGGGTGGCAGTGGGTGGCTGGTTCGTGCCGTGCCAGGTGCTGGGTCTGCTGGCTGGGTGCTGGCAGGCTTGCACCTGGCACGGGCACCATAGCCAGACTGTGCCCCTTTAAGGGCTCCGGGGCTGGGAGGGGGGCAGATGAGTTTCCCTGGCTTGGCCCAGAGTGGCCACCAGGGCAAGCTGGGGAGGGCAAGCCTCCCACTAGTTCGAATTAAGTGGCTACACAGCCCTTAATTCGAACTACTTAATTCGAACTAGGTGTTAGTCCTCGTAGAATGAGGTTTACCTAATTCGAATTAAGCGCTCCGCTAGTTCGAACTAGCGGTTTGCCTGTGTTGCGCCTATCAAAGTTAATTCAAACTAACGACATACCCTTAGTTCGAATTAACTTTGTAGTGTAGACATACCCTCATATCCATTCCTAATATCAGATTTGTGTCCATCCGTAGTGTCACAAAGGTAACTGGGAGTGCTGGTGGCGTAGGGTCTGAGCAGAGAGTCCACATAGCCAGACAGTCCTTCAGTGAGAGTGCCAATGCCTGAGATGATGGGGTGTCCGGGATTTCCAGGCTTGTGGATCTTGGGTAATAGATAGAACAACCCTGGTCGGGGGACACAAATCTGATATTAGGAATGGCAACATACAAAAACCTGTAGGGGAACACTTCAATCTTCCTGGACACACAATTGCAGATCTAAAAGTAGCCATCCTGCAGCAAAAAAACTTCAGGACCAGACTTCAAAGAGAAACTGCTGAGCTACAGTTCATCTTTAAGTTTGACACAATCAACTCTGGATTAAACAAAGACTGTGAATGGCTTGCTAATTACAAAAGCAGCTTCTGCTCTCTTGGAATTCACACCTCCAGATCAGCTGCTAGAAATGGGTCTCATCCTCCTTGATTGGATCCACCTCGTCATCTCCAGCCTGATCCTGGCCTGCATATTTATTCCTGCCTCTGGAAATTTCCACTACCTGCATCTGACGAAGTGGGTCTTTGCCCACGAAAGCTTATGCTCCTACACTTCAGTTAGTCTATAAGGTGCCACAGAACTCCTCGTCGCTTTTACTAAAGATCACCTGAGCCTCAATTTCCTTGAGCGTCCTCCCCAGCCTAGCATAGTCTCCCTTAATTCGTTCCAACGAGAATCTAGCCATATCATTTGTTCCTACATGAAGGATGATCAATGGATTCCTTCCTGCTCCTTTAATAATCCTCTTCAACCTCAGTTCCACATCCTGTATCTTAGCACCTGGCAGCCAGCACACCCTTCTATTCTCTGGATCAGCTCTGATTACAGGCCTATCTATTCTTCTCAACAAGGCGTCCCTAATCACGTAGACCTGCCTTTTCCTAGTGACAGTGCGATTCTCTGGTCTATCTCTTGCTTCGCTGGCTGCAAGTCCTTGCCATTCCTGTTTTCCCTTGTAATCCTCTTTAGCCCATCCTGTATCCTCCTAATGCTCATTATTGGTGTTGTCTCCATTAACTCTTCCCTTTTATCTATGGGACTAGCCACTCTTCTCTTCTTCCTTACCCTTCCATCTTCATTATCTACCTGCTGTACCCCTTCTTCATTCTCCAACTCCACATACCTGTTCTTGAGCTCTATTTTTCCTTCACTGACCCATCTTTTCCTCTGCCTGGTTCTCTTAGTCACATGCTTCCACTGTCCATTTTCTTCGCCCATCAGTCCCCCCTCTGAGGCCCTTGATCCTGCTTCCATCTGCATATCTAAACTTTCCCCTTCAGCTACGTCGTGCCTTTTCTCCATCATCTGCTCAAACCCCCTTCGAAACTTGACCAGCGTTTCCACCTGCATCTCCAGTCTTCGGATCTTTTCTTCCATCAGCTCTATCAGGCGGCACTTCATGCAAACACAGCTCCTTTCAGGAACCCCCTCCAGAATCATGTATATACCACAGCTACCACATCCAATCATCCTCCTTGTGTTCTCTACTACTTGGACCATGGCCACTACTGCCTCTGTGTTATATCTACTTTCTCATCAAAATCCTATTAGTCTAGTGAACACAAAAACAAACCAAAACACCCCCTCCACAGCAAAAACAAACCCTAAACAAGTCCCACTATCCAAACTCCCTTTACAAACTCCCACTCAAACTCCCTTGTTTACAGCTCTGTTTGCTGGCTCCTGTGCCGCTGCAGCTATCTATGCTGTTGCCTGACTAGAAGGCTACCTTTATAGGACCTCTAATCAGTGAAGCCCCACCCCCTAATCAGGGATCAGCTTCTCTCCCAGCACACTGCCCCTACAAGCCTCTACACATACAGACAATACAAATACAAATGCCAACTTCTTCTCCAACAGAATTCCCACTCAAACTCCCCTGTTTACAGCTCTGTTTACAGCACAGGAGCACAATCCTGCTCAGCCAGAAGGTGTCCGGGTACAGCGGGAGGCGGGCGGGGGGTGCCTGCTCCCCCTCCTCATGGCTGGGCATTGTGGGAGCTTGAAGGGTCCCTCCACCTCCTCCTCTTCCTCAGCATCTCCCCCGGCGCAGCCACGGCTGGAGCATGCGCCAGCCACTGCCTGGGTCCGCCTCCTTGGCCTGCGCAGTGGGAGCCATGCCCAGGGCCCTGCCTCTGGCCAGAGTGCACGGGCATGCTGCCCTGCTGCCTGGAGCGCAGTGCTGAAGGGGAGGCACCGGGGGGTTGCGCCCCAGGCAGAGGCGGGACAGGCCTCAGGAAGACGGAGAGAGAGGCCCAGCTGCTCGCTGTGCCTGGCAGCGTTCACAGCCCCGGCCCAGCCACCATCCCGCCTCTAGCCAGGCTCTGCTCCCCCACGCTCCGCTCGGCACATCTCCTTCCTCCTCCTTTCCAGATCCGTGGCTGGCTGTTTTTAAAAATGGCGCCACAACATCATGCCGATGTAGCATCGCCCCCTCTGGCATGCCACACGTGACCCTGCCCCCAGTTCTTCCCCAGCTCCACCTGTCCCACAGCCCCAGCGCTGCTGCAGAGTGCACGCCTATGCTTCCCGTCCATCCTGGCAGAGTGGGGCCCCAGACAGAGTGGTGCCCTACGCAACAGCGTACTCTGTGTATGCCTAAGGACGGCCCTGCCCGGGTTACCTGGCACGGGTGGAGGCCTGCCAAGCTGTCTACTCAGCGGCCTCCTCCGCCCAGGTCAACTGGGTCAAGAGCTCTGGCCTGGTGGTTGGGGACGGGTGGCGGGCCGGTTCCCTCCTGCCTGCACTTCAGGCCATCAGGTGGAGCGCGGGACTGCTGCTCTATCTGGGTGTTTATCCACCATGCATCTTTCTCCACCGGAGAACTGGCAAGCGTTGGAGGCCAAGGTGGGTGAGTGGCTGCGGAGATGGATAGGACTGCTCCAGTGTCTCTCCCTCTGCAGGAGAGCGCTGGTGCTAAATCAGCTGGTCCTGTCCATGCTCTGGCACCAGCTCAACACCCTGAACCTGGCCCCGGAGGTCCTGGCCAAGCTCCAGAGGACAGCTTTGTATTTCTTTTGGCCAGGACTGCACTGGGTCTGCATGGGTTCTGTCTCTCCCCCTGGAGGAGGGAGGCTAGGGCCTGATCTGCATGCACAGCCAGGTCCCGACCTTCCGCCTCCAGGCCCTGCAGAGACTTCTCTTTAGTGCAGATAGTCCGGCATGGAGCACTTTGGGGTGTGCCTTCCTCCGCCACCTCCAAGGGCTATGATAAGACCGGCAGCTCTTTTTTATCCACCCAAGAGGCCTTCCACGAGACCTCTCAGAGCTGCCAGAATTCTACCAGGAACTCCTCCAGACCTGGAAGCTGTTTTCGGCGACCAGGTCCATTTTGGCCACCGAGGGAGCAGACCTCCTTGCGGAGCCTCTGCTCCACAATCCAGCCTTGTGCATGCAGCTGGTTGAGTATCCCTTGGTGCGCCGGAGGCTGATCCTGGCAGAAACCACCACGGTCCTGGATTACGACGGGGGGACTGGGTGGACCCCCGAGCGCTTGCTCAGTGTATGGGGCTCTCCACCCTCTGAACCTCCCTGCGCCTACTCCAGGAGGTAAAGGTGACTTTGCCACGGCCCGCTCTCAATTTTCTGCAGGGAGCCCTGCGAGAGGGTACACCATGCCCCTCCCTTCCTGCAAACCCTCCGTCCTTTGTTATCGGGCCCCTGATCCCCGGGCCGCCCCCAGCCTCCCCATCCTTGGACCCCCAGCCAGCTGCAAAATCTGCAGCCAGTCTGCTTTCAAACCGCTCCTAGAGAACATCTGTACAAACTCGTGCTACGTATTCTTCATTTTCCCACCCTTGTGTCCTGTCCGGATACTAAGTGGCGGGACTATCTAAGACTCGTAGAGGGTGGGGAACCCCGATGGGCCAGTGTGTATTCCACCCTAGTTCTGCAGCCCATCGGGGACATTAGTTGGTGGCTCTTTCACAGAGCCATGAGCATGGGTGTGTACTTGGCGCAGTTCACCCCCATTCCGGATACCTGCCCCTTTTGCGGCGTGAGGGAGAACCTGGCGCACGCATATTTGGAATGCGCCAGGTTGCAGCCCCTATTCTGGCTCCTCCAGAACCTCTTACTGAGGTTCTGGCTGCACTTTTCCCCCCACCTCTTCATTTACACCCTATCCATTGCCCCACAAAGTCGCGGGACCTCCTCGTCAACCTCCTCCTGGCCCTAGCTAAAACCATCATATACAATACCAGGAGGAGGATGTTGGATAAGGGGGTTCCCTGCGAATGTGGGGCCTATTTCTGTTCCTCCCTTGTGTCACGTGTCCGGGCAGAGTTCCTCTGGACGGCATCCACTGGCTCCATCGACAGCTTCAAGGAGCAGTGGGCGTTGTCAGGGGTTTTCTGCTCGGTGTCCCCATCTGGTTCCCTTGTTTTACACCTGTGACCTGCATCCCTTGACCCTTTAGTCATTATTTGTCCCCCGTAACCAGTTGGACATGGGTCCAGTTGTCCCTCCCGCAAGGCTGGGGGAGGGACTTTTAGAATGTGGGCGGGCTTTGCCCACCCACCTTCCCATATTTTTAAATAGGCCCCACTACAATTACACATTGAACAAATGTTCTCTTTTTTGTGTGAAGCTGGTCAAAAGGACAGGAAAATTGGGTCTGTCTTTGCATCAGCTGTGCTAATTACTGCCTTTTCACATTTTTCAAAGTGTTAATTATTCTGGTTTTTTTTTAATACGGTTTTAACCATTATTTCTGGTATTCAAGACCATACTTTTTTTTGTAATTCCAGGATCCATTCCTAGTGCTTTTAAGATAGAAACAATATTTGCCACTCTCCAGTCCTCTAGGAAAGAACTTATTTTTATGAGGTTGCTTAACTTCATTAGTAGCTCACCTCATTCATTCTGAAATTTCTTCCAAACCCATGAATTATTTCATCTGTACCTGTTGCTCTTAGATGTATCACTTTGTTCTAGCTGCCTCATCTTAAATACATCCACAGAAGTTGAGAAACAGTTTCTGTGGAAAGGAAATTACTTAGCTTCTTTGCAGTGTCTTTATTCCCTTTAACTTTCTGTTTACTCTCTGCTAATCTAGAAGACTCAACAGTGTCTCTCATAGACTTCCTGTTTCTTAGAAACAAATATTTTTGTAATATTTTGGCTGTTTACTCATCAATTCCCACTTTGCAAACCTAATACCTATCTTACATTTTACCTATCCTTATTTCATTTTCTGATCTATAGACTTAACTTGGGATGGGTTTCCAATTTCTGAAGGATACCCATTTGGCTCAAATAACATCTGCTTTAAAGATAAAAAAGAAAAATGAATTTATCCAGTTTTATGTCTAAGAAGTACCAACCAGTCAAGGGTAACCAAGGTATATCAATATTGCTAATAAATATGCACTTATTGCTAATAAATATCAGTCAGCCAAAGGGCAATTAACATGTCAGTTTTGCATGGATTATCTGTGTAAGAATATTACATGTACCTTTGAAAGTATGCAGTTAAGAAATCCTAAGGATAGCATAAAGGCCAGCTTTGCAAGCCTCTCGATTTGTTTTGGTAATCCTGGGGTCAAGTAGAGCGAGGTTGGGGGGAGGATATGGATGCAGAATAAGGCAGCCAACACAGATGTCATATTTAAATTCCAGAGGGGAAAAAAAGAATCAGCATGTACCTGGTTTACACTGTTTCTTTAAAGAAAATTCAAAGGCTATTGTTTGTCAGGATGAAGCAATTATTCTGAGATATGAGTCTCTCCCTTATTGTTTGTGACTGTTTGGGACAGAGCTGAATTTTTAGAACTATAAAAAAGCCATAATCTTCTCAAGTAAAAAAAATGAGGAAATCATACCAGAGATCAATAAGGTAGAGTGAAACAATTGTGCTAATTTACTTCTCTTAGTTCAGTTTAAGTTTAAAAAACTCACAAGACATAATAGGGCGGTAGTATTAAATTTAAAAATACATAGGGTGTGTCTAGACTACATGCCTCCTTCGACGGAGGCATGTAGATTAGCCAGTTCGGAAGAGGGAAATGAAGCCGCGATTAAAATAATCGCGGCTTCATTTAAATTTAAATGGCTGCCCCGATCTGCCGATCAGCTGTTTGTCGGCAGATCGGGGGAGTCTGGACGCGATGCCCCGACAAAGAAGCCTTTCTTCATCGACACAGGTAAACCTGGTTTCACGAGGCTTACCTGTGTCGATGAAGAAAGGCTTCTTTGTCGGGGCATCGCGTCCAGACTCCCCCGATCTGCCGACAAACAGCTGATCGGCAGATCGGGGCAGCCATTTAAATTTAAATGAAGCCGCGATTATTTTAATCGCGGCTTCATTTCCCTCTTCCGATCTGGCTAATCTACATGCCTCCGTCGAAGGAGGCATGGAGTCTAGACACACCCATAGTGGGGTGGGTTTTTTTAGTGTGTGAATGTTCCGGTATTTGTAAAGTTTTTTTTTTTTCATTGCTAGCTTTTTGTGCTATAAACAGTCCTTCACAATGTCACTATCAAAACCGCAAAGTAGTAAATCTATAAAAAGGAAGATTGAAGATGAGCACCATGTTTTCCAGGACAAATGGGAACTGTGTTATTTTTGTTGTCAACTGAAAGGCAAGATTATCTGCTTAATAAGCAATCAAATTATCAGTGTTCCAAAGGAATATAACATCAAGCGGCATTATGAAACCCACCGAGAAAAGCACGATAAATTAAAAGGGAAATTATTGCAAGATAAGTTACTTGAATTGAAGACAGCATTGAATAGACAGCAGAGTCTGTTTACAAAAATTAACAGTGTCTGTGAAGCTGCAGTTAAAGCTAGTTATGTTTTGTCAGAATTAATAGCGTGAAGTTCAAAACAATTCACTGAAGGTGAATTTATAAAAGAGTGCATGGTTAAAACTGCCAAAATGTGAAAGCATTCAAAGAGATATCTTTGTCACTGAACACAGTTTCAGAGAGGATAAATGAAATGGCAAGTGTTTTAGTGAGCAATTGAAAGAAAAATCATCAACTTTTGAAGCGTTTTCAATTCCTCTCGACGAAAGTACAGATATTGGTGGTGTTGCACAGCTGGCTGTCTTCTTGCATGCTTGTGACTGTGACTTCAATTTAACTGAAGAGCTTCTTGAACTCATATCTATGTATGATACTACAACTGGCACAGACATTTTCAATTGTGTGATTGCACTTCTGGAGGAATATAATTTAAGTATGTCAAATTTGGTTTCCATAACAACCAATGACACTCCTTCGATGACTGGGAAAAGAAATGGTTTTGTGACCAGATTACAAGGATACCTAGCATCAAGAAACATCAAATTTAATCATATCCACTGCATAATCGATCAGGAAGTACTGTGCTCAAAGGTTATAAACATGGAGCATGTGCTTAAAGTTGTGAAAAAAATTATAAACTTTATCCACGCACATAGTTTGAACCAATGTCAATTTTCAGCATCAAGTGAGTTTGGAATTGACTGTGAAGGGTTGCCATACTATACTGAGGTCCGTTGGCTTTCTTGTTCAAGAGTTTTGGAGAGGTTTTGGAAACTACGAGAAGAAATCATTATTTTACTTGAAATGAAAGGACAGGACACAGACTTAATCAATAACAGTAACTGGGTACAAGATTTATAATTTTTAGTTGACATTACCAAACATCTGAGTGACCTGAATTTAACTTCAAGGGAAGTGCCAGATAGTGACTATTATGTATGCCAGTATAAAAGCTTTTATGACCAAACTTTGTCTTTGGGAAATACGAAGAAGAAGATTTAACTCATTTCATTATATGCTGAGACCATGAAAGCAAACATCACAGTTCGCATTTTGCAAATTATGCATCAAATATTGTACTGCTACGACGTAATTCGAGGAGAGATTCCAGGATTTCAAATCATGTGACGATAAGTTCTCCTTGTTTATAGCACCGTTTTCTTATGATTTTCAAAAGACTGAAGGAAATATGCAAATGGAACTTATCGAAATTCAGTTTGATGCTTTCTTAAAAAACAAATATAATGAAGTTGTCATTCCTGATTTTTATAGATATGTGCCCAGGCAATTTGTTGAATTAAGTAAATTTGCATCAAAAATATTGGCAATGCTTGGTAGCACATACCTATGTGAACAGCTGTTTTTGTTTCTAAAAGCCAACAAAACACCTGAACGGTTAAGTGATGAACATTTATCAGCAGTAATTAGAGTAGTATCAGCTCAAAATAGTAAACCAAATATTGAAAATCTGGTATCACAAAAACAGTGTCAGCTCTCTGGAAAGAATACTCGGGACTGAAATGCTACAAGTTTTTATTTTGAATTATTCATGCCATTATATTTTCTTATGCGACGGTTGTATTTGCTTCCCAATGCTTAATAATAAAAAAAATGTAATTTTATATTTATTTGCAAATAAAATCACAAAATGTATTATATTCATTTATATCAATAAATATATCAATTTTTGCAATCGCATGAATAATTATGTTTATGCAAAATCTCAAACTTACAAAGTATCTCAAATTTTCCCAGAAGCCTAATTTATTTGATTAACCACCGACTATACTTGTTTTTATTTCAACAAAACAAGTTATGTATCATATGCAAAATTTAAAAGTACCTCACATTTATATTTACATTTGAAATTATGTAAAATTAATTATTTAATATGAACAAATAACAATTTTACACATAAAATTATTGCAAGATTATAAAATAGCTAAAACATAATCTATAATAAATAGCTGACTTTCTGACAAAGTACCTTTCTTTTGCTTGACAAATTTTTTGGTCAAACCTTCTGGGAACCCGAGGTGGCCCTGTGGCGGCCCTGTGGCCCTGTGAGCTATCAGGTTTTGTTTGTGTGTCCCTCAATAAGCTTCGAGTTTGACATTTCTGGTCTAGATGGGACTGGGTCCTGCCATGAGGGCAGGGGACTAGACTCGATGACCTCTCAAGGTCCCTTCCAGTTCTCGTATTCTATGATTCTATGAAGCTGCCTTTGGCCTCACATCTTAGGTCCAGTACTAATTGCAGCTTGGTCAAACCCCAAGACTGGGTTCCCTGTGTCTACAGACTCTGGACACCACTTGTGCTATGCTTGTATCATTCAGTGCTGAAGGGAATTAAAGGCAAACGTATTGTCCACATCTGCAGTACCAGTGAAGAGAAACATCTGGATAAGCAGACAGCTGTGACCCGTAGAAACAGCCAAATTGCTGAACATAAAGACAACAAAACAAACAGAAATTATTTAAGTAACACCTGAAAAAAATTAAAACTGGTTAGCAAAGATGATCCAGAGACCACTATCATGATTTGCAGAGCCCCAGGGTCCCACACAGTGGTTCCTGTGAAAGGAATCTGCTCAGAGCTCTGAGCTAGAAGCTTTCTGTTCTGATTTTAACACTGCAAAATTAATAATCTCCAAGTAAAATGCTGTGGAATTGTTCATTGTTAAACTATAAAAGTTCCAGTAGCTATTGCACTCATTCGTGATGATTTAAGTTGAATTTTGCAATATATAGAAATATGATTATTGGGACAAATAGATTAGTGTAAAGCAATAATGTTGTGTCTTTTAGAGTGGAATCCTAATACTACTGAAGCTCAGGGGAGTTTTTCCACTGAATTCAATGAGACCAAGATTTCACTCTCAGAAATTTCTGAAATGCTGGTAAAACAAGCTAGACTGTAACTTCCATTTGCCCCTTTCCTGTTGATGTCCACTGTGAGTGGGTTTTCACTTCAGACCCCTGTACATTTTTTAATCTTATACTGAAAAGAAATGCTGGAGCAGAGAGAGACCTACCACTCTGTTGCCCCAGCCTCTCCAACTATTGTGAAACCTGCCTCGCTCACAGATTGTCATGTCAATAATAGAATAATAGAAACTAGGGGGAGAGAAGTGTCATGCTGATATGATAATGATGAGTTTGATGGAACAGCCTATAAAAGGAAACAGAACAATCAATATCTGCCTGCCTAGGTATAAAAAACCTAATTTTTCTGCTGAATATGCTGTAGTTCATGGTACAATAGTGTCACCTAGTGCTTAGTGCTTGAGAAGTAGAGTAATTGAATTGTGCAAAATTTCATCCTTTCCCTTTTAATGATCCAACAGTTTTCCTTGTGGAAGAAGCCTATGTTTCTACGCTTAATTTATAAATTAAGTTCAAAATGTTAGTGGTAGCGTAACAAAAACCCAGAGCTATCCTTTATTTCTCAGTTGGTCAGTGCTGTATTATCTTCTGCTAAGAACAACAGCACTGCAAACAAAGAGACATAGATTCTTTTGGAGTAACGTAAACTAATAGCATAAAAAAGATAAAAAAAGCACATGTGACATTAAGACTCACTTATCCCCTGCCCCCTGTGCCAGACTATTTGGGTATGTCTAGACTACATGGCTCTGTCGACGGAGCCATGTAAACTAGTTTACCCAACATAGTCAATGAAGCAGGGATTTAAATAATCCCAGCTTCGTTAAAATAAAAATGGCCACCGCTTTGTGCCGACAATCAGGTGATCCAGCACAGCGCGGCAGTCAAGATATGAATCGGTCAACAGGGGAAGCCTTTGTCAACCACTCCTGTAAACCTCATTTCACGAGGCATAAGGGAGCAGTCGACAAAGACTTCCCTTGTTGACCGATCCACGTCTAGACTGCCATGCTGTGCCAGATCAGCTGATTGTCTGCATGGCGCAGCGGCCATTTTTATTTTAATGAAGCAGGGTTTATTTAAATCCCCACTTCATTGACTATGTCAGGTAAACTAATTTACATGGCTCCGTCGACGGAGCCATGTAGTGTAGACATACCCAAATAGTCTGGCACAGGGGGCAGGGGATAAGTGAGTCTTAATGTCACGTGCTTTTTTGTATCTTGTTCAGTATCCTCTCATTCTATACTATGGACCTTTGTAATATTACCATATGTATTCATAACAAAAATCACTGTAGAGCAGTAACTGAGTGGTCACACTGGCAGACTGTAAAATATTTAACACTGTGTGTTTTTCTAAAACAGGTCACAAAAACCAAGATTAGGAATGCAAATCCTTCAATTTGAGCACCCAGAAAAATCTTACTGGGTCCAGCTTCACAAGCTGGCCCATGTTGTCTCCTTCCTTTTTTCATCCTTCTCCCTGTTTCTTCTCACTCTGATTTTCCAATCTTCCCTTGCACTAACCCTTCTACAATCTCCTGTCGCTTGCTACCCTTCCTTATTCTCTCAGTCTCTCCTCATTTCTTCTTCCCCAGGGCCCTATCCCACCTATTTATATCTTGCAGATGTAACTTTCCTTCAGCCCCTCTCTATCCTGCTTTCCTGTTCATCCACTCACCCTCTCTCATTTGGAATTTTGGGTGGGTAAGAACTTTGATATAGGGTGGGATTGTCAGTTACCTCAAGTCAGCTGCCTATTCAACAGGTTCTAACTTCTCCCAGGATAAGAGAAAGCAAATGGTAGCACAAGCCACATCAGCATTAGGCTGCTTCAGCATTCCCACTAATGGCTATCTCCATCCCAGCATGGACACACAAATTTGGACTCATCGTTATGCAATATTTCCTCTACGAAGGAAAACCCCTATGTGAGTAACATGGAGAAAGAAATCTCTAGCTTCTAAGTTAGGTTCAAAGGGGAAAATTGGAAGTGGGCGAGGGAGTCAAGCAAATGTCACTATTCTCTTTGGATGAGTCTGGAACCCACATCCCAGAGTGCTCCTATTGTGCAATGTGTTGTAGGAGACCTGCTTAAGTGACTTGTCTCTTTCTTATTAACAGTACGCTACTGCCCCTGCATGAAGCTAGGTGGCACTGTGCGGCAAGTAGTGCTGATGGTGATTTACTACGTGGCAGTGTTCCCTTGAATGGATTAGTGGGATATAAAACTGAAGTGCCAATTGCATGTGGCATTTCATGGTCCTACTGCGTATTTTACAAATGGAGGGGCACTGGTCCTGGCCACCTATACAAATTGTAGGGTGGATAATTACATTAATTCTACCCAAAAGCCCCTGCCATTGCAGAATCATACACTATTTTTCACTAAACAATTGTCAACTGTTGCTGTTTTTAAACAGTTTCCACATCTCCCTAGAGATGGATGAATTTCAGGGGAAAAAACAAAATCATAGCATCTGCTAGGGAAAGTGGAGCTGTGTGATGGATTAAAAGATCTATGCACATGTAAAATAAACATAATTACAAACAGACGTAGGTGTATGCTCAGGGCTTGATGCAGCCTACATATCCAAGGCCTTCTGGGCTATGTCAAACACAAAAAGCCACTGTAACCTTTTCCATGGCCATGGTGAGGCCCACCTATCCTGGTTAGCCTGCTGGGAAAAGGAAGAAAAAATACCCCAGCTGAGTAATTGAAGCTGAATGGCAGTTGAGATGAGGTAAGTGAGCTCCCCATTACTTGACAGATCTATAACTCAGCACCTGTGCAAATTAGACCTGAATGTTTATACTTAGGCCATGTCTACACTGCCACTTTCAGCTCTAAAACTTTAGTTGGGTATAAAAAAACGCCCAAGCAATACAAGTGTTCATGCTAAAAAGTGCCAGTATAGACAGCTCTTTATCACCAGCAGGCGAACCCCCAGCAATAAAGCTACCTCCCCTGGCTTGGGGTGGGCTTTTTAAAAATTGCTAAGGGCATTTCTACACTAAGGAGTTGTTTTGAAATAACTTGCCTTGTTTTGAAATAACAAGGTGAGTGCCCACGCAATCAAGCCCATTATTTCAAAACTAGCCAATTAGCCCATCATAAGACGGGATTTTCAGGTCTCTCCTTCACGTCGGTCTTCTCTCCTGAGCCTCTGGTCTCTCTCTCTCTCCCCCCTCCTCCCCCTGCCTCCTCTCTCTCTCTCTCAGCTCTCCTCCACCTCCTGCCTCTCTCTCTCTCTTCTCCTCCCCCTCCTGCCTCTCACTTGGGGGACCACGGAGTCCAAATGGTCGTTTGGGCTCCACGCTCCCCGTGCTGCATGGGGGGTGCAGAGCCCAAACGGTCGCTTGCGCCACTTGCTCCCCCGCGGTAGCCCGGCTGATCAGCGCAGAAGTCAGCCGAGCGTCATGGCGGGAGGCAAAGGGGGGCGGGGCGGGGCGGTGACATTCATGGCCAGGGGGCAGGACCTGGAGCTGATGTCACGCTGCACGTCACTGCCCCGCCCCCCCTTTCCCTCCCATCATGGCGCTCAGTTGACTTCTGCACCGCTCAGCCGGGTCACTGCGGAAGAGCAAGCAGCACAAGCGGCTGTTTGGGCCCCACGCTCCCCATGAAGCACCCCCATGCTGCATGGGGACTGTCGCGCCCAAACGGCCGCTTGTGCCACTTGCTTCCCTGTGGCAGCCTGGCTGAGCAGCGCAAAAGTCAGCCGAGCGCCATGGTGGGAAATGAAGGACGTGACTCAGGCAACAGCACCGCCCAGAGGGAACAGCCAGAGAGGCAACAGCAAGGCCCAGAGGGAACAGCCAGCATTTCAGCATTACAGAGTCACAGACATTGGGCTACTATATATATGTATATGTATTCCTGCTTGGGAAGAGGAATAATGCTACTTTGAAATTGTTATTTCAGGAGTTACTATTTCAAAATAACACCCTAGTGTAGACATGCTCTAAAGGCGCCTGCTTTGGATTAATTTCGAGGCTTTCCTGTAGTGTGAACACGCTATTTTGAAATAGTTATTTTGGGAGCCTAATTTCCTAGGCTATGTCTAGAGTGCAGGCTTCTTTCGGAAGAAACTTTTTTCAGAAGAGATCTTCCGAAAAATCTTCTTCCAAAAGAGAGTTTCCACACACAAAAGCACATGGAAAAAGCGATGTGCTTTTTTTGAAAGAGAGTGTCCTGGCTGGATGCTCTTTCACAAAAAAGGCCACCGGAAACAGTTCAGGCAGGGCTTTAGGTCACCAGTTGCTTCCGTGTGCTGGTGCCGGAGCCTTGCAGAGACATGCGCTTAAAGGGACCCCACTGGAAAACCATTTCTCTGCTTCTGCTGCATGCTTACTACCTCTTCGAGGGACAGCAAAGCTCTCACAGTGCCTGCTGTGATTGCCCTGGGGTTTGGGTTTTTTTTTTTTTTTTACTCTACAGCTTTTTCCTTTGAGCCATGGAGCTGGAGGTAGTCTGGCTGTGGAGAACACACAAGAGGGAGAGGCGGTCAGTCATCCCTGCAGACGCTGTTCCTGAGGCCATGACCTCCTCTGGGCAGAGGAGGGGGATGCCCTGAGAGCAAGGCCAATGTGCCCAGGAGAACCTCTGCCCACTTCCTACCCACTTCCTGCCCACGGACAAGCAGACAAGGGGAGTGTCTGGCCACAGTGGGATCCCCTCATGGGCAGCAGTGGAGCTGGGAGCAGCCTGGCTCTCCTTGGGGTCTGCACACACACCTGTGGCTCGCAGCGCTGTCTGCGGGAGCAGGTGCTGCCTCACACGTGCAGCCATGCCTGTGTGCTGTGTGCAGCACTCCTCAGTCTGTGTGGGGTCATGTCTGCACCCTTGTGGCGCCTGCTTCCAGCCATGGCAGGGCCCCCGGCCCTCCCCCCCCCCCCCATGGCAGGATGTGTATGGCCTCCCTTGAGCCTGGTGGCAGGATACCACCCATGTTCAGGGGCTGCCTGCTGCATCCACGTGCCGCACACTAATGTGGCATGTGCTTCCACATGCATGGACCACAGCACGATGTCCAGCCCAAGCAGCCTGAGCGACACTCACACCACCCCCGTGCGCCTGCCTCCCCCGCCCTGTGTGTGTGACAAAGTGAGACCACTCACCTGAAGATCCCTCCCAGGAATCCAAGGAGGCCTGGGAAATGTCCTGTCTCAGAGGCACAAGCTCCAGGGATAGGGTCACAGTCTCCATCTCCTCCTCCTCTGCCTCCAGCTGGCCCTGGTCCTCCTGTTCCTCCTGCGCTGAGACCTCTGGTCAGGTGATGACGGGGGTCTCCAGGCTGGAGTCCACAAGGATGGGTGGGAAAGATATTTCCCCACCCCCAGGAACTGGTGGAGCTCAAGGCAATAGGGGCAGGTGTGGGGTCTTGCCCCTGAGGGTGAGCTGCGCTCTCTGACCTGGATGTATCCCAGACGGAGCTCTTTGACTTGGATGTATCCCTGATGGAACTCTTTGACCTTACTCCGGACCTGTTCCAAGGTCTGTGGTGGAGCCACATTCTGTCAGAGACTCGGCCATGCACTCAAAGATGTCCACGTTGTGGCTCTTGGCCCGGAGATCCTGCAATGTCTCTTCCTCGCCCCACAGCTCGAGGAGAGACAGGATCTCCAGTCCAGACCAGGAGGGTGCACACCTCTTGGTCCCTCTGGGTGGGTTCTGGAACCCTTGGGGTGCTTCCTACGAGAACCAGGGGGATTGTGAGGGACTTGAAACTCGGCCATGAGTGGCAAGGCCTGAGGCAGGGAGAGCTGCGTGTGGTGAGGTGCTGCTCTCAGGCTGGCTTCCTGCCACAAAGCTTGTCCAGGGTGCCTGCAGCTTTCAGAGGAGCCAGGAGCCGGGAACTATAGAGTCCTGATTACTCTGAATGGAGTGGCCACCAGAACACTTGTGCTATTTCTCGGAGGCCTCTTCTTCCGAAAGAAAACGGTTGTCCCTGTCCACACACACATTTCCAAAAGAGCTCTTTCAGAAAAAGGTTTCTTCCTCATAGAAAGAGGAGTACCAATGTCAGAAAAACCCCTCTGTTCTTTCAATTTACCTTCAGAAGAACGTGATTGCAGTGTTGACGTTCCACAAGTTTTGTCAGAAAAACGGCCATTTTTCCGACAAAACTCTGTAGTGTAGAAATTCCCTGAGAGAGCTCTCCCCCAGTGATAAAGAATAACTACACCACTCAAATCATAGTGCTGTCTGGCAGTGCTGTAATGTGGGCAGTGTAGACATATCCCTAGAAACCAATATCCCGTGTTCTAATTTTCAGAGGCAGTAATTCTTCAACTTTAAAATTGGGCCCTTTAGCATCAAACTTGAGGTGAAGAAAATTAACCTAAGAGATCCGAGATGTCTGTTACTGGGCTGCAAATTGAAACTAGGTAGCTACTAGCTAGACTTACACGGTAGCCACAAGATCTTCTCACACAGTTTCCTTAACATTCAGTAATTCAATGGGCAAACATGTGGCCTACAAAGAAAAAGGAGACGTTCCTATTACTAAAAGTTGGTGCATGTAAATGCTGCCTGCTGGCACTTTTGCACCTGGCATTTATATTTACACTTGAGCTTTTGTCACGGGGTATTTGAGGGGCTAAGAACCGGTGAACAACAAAAGTTCTAAAACAGCATATAGTCTGGTAGCACTTTAAAAACGAATAAAACATGTAGATGGTATCATGAGCTTTCGTGGGCACCGCCCACTTCTTCAGTTTGTCATCTGAAGTGGGCTGTGCCCACAAAGGCTCATGATACCATCTACATATTTTGTTAGTCTTTATAGTGCTACCAGACTATTTAGGGGTTTTTTAAGTTTATCCTGTATTGGCTAACTTGACTACCCCCTGAAGCTTCTGAACAAAAGTTCTGTCATTCAATTACCTCTGTAGATAAAGCCAAAGTTGGTGAACTAATATCTTTTATCGGACCAATTTCTGTTGGTGAGAGACTTACTATCGAGCTCTTCTTCAGGAAAGTTCTTCTCACCAACAGAAGATAAAAGACATTACCTCACTCACATTGTTCCTCTAATGTCCTGGGACCAATATAGTTATAATTAATAGTAAGATTATTATGTGAGTTAACACAAAGAGAAGTTACATGAAAAAATTAGACACTGGCAGTAATCTTTACAACACAATATCACTTTGGTTTGTTTTAAGAGATAAACAGACTAGAAATACCAATGAGTGAAGTAGGTCATGAGGAAGCATTTGAAGAAGAGTTTAGTGGCTTGGAGAGACAAGGAATGTGAAATAATATCTATCAATGGACGAATTTCTGTTGGCAAGAGAGTCAAGCTTTAACAAAACTCTTCTTCCGGTTCAGGAATCTTGAATGTCACAGCTACATACAAGGTAGAATAGATAGTTTAGCATAAGTAGTTATTGCCTTTGATCTTCAAGGGATTATTCAAAGACCATTCATATCTTGGCTGACTAGATAGGATAATGCTACTTCTCTGCTCACAGGGGTATTGTAGGGTTTTTATAGTCAATGCTTGTAATGTACTTTGAGATCTGTGATGGAGCAGTTGCCCAGACTGGAGTATAAAGGGCTAAGAGCTAATTGGGAGAGGACTTGTGGCAGCCAATCAGAGTCCAGCAAGGCTGTATAAAAAAGGATGGCCGTCCACGATGAGCTCACTCTTGCTTCAGCTCTAGAGGGAGAGGGACCTATCTGCCTGCTAGCAGGGGTACTGTGGACAGAGCAGTCAGTGCCAGGGGGAACTCAGGCCTCAATAAACTCCAGGCTGACGCCTAGCTGACGCCTAGGGCTACAGAGGAGCAGTCGGGAGAATGCAGCAGATCCACGCCCCTTTGCCAGTGGTGAGTGGCCATTTCAGACGAGATGACAACTGGCAGTGGGTATAAGAGGTTGGGATTCCCTGAAAGAGAAGGACTCCAGAGTGTGGGGACACTGCCACAGGGCAGTACCCTGAGAGAAGGATACCATGGACTGGGAGGGACCAGGGTCCAGTGACTGGTGGAGAATGGACAAAAAGGTACTAGTGCCAGGAGAGGGTGCTCTGAGGCTGGACTGAGCTAATTCCCGGAGTGACCAGCAGCAAAAGTTGTGAACATGCAACAGGTCCTTGCATGGAAAGAGCTAAGGGAGGTCATTCTGCCTTTGCAAATACATTTGCTCCACATCTCAGGCTTATTGGAGACAACATAAATCAGTCGACCGAGACAGTCTATTTGGGGCTGTGCAGTTTGTTTTGTTAGTAAATTACATGACTGCTCAGAGAATGTAAGAACAAATAACTCAATATTGCATTATAACAATGCACAATGGGTAAGATGCTTTCAACCAGACTGAGCGCTGAGCCTTACTCTTTCCACATAGCATCGCTATTTCTCTGGGTCCAGTTACAATTTCGTGCATCTGTGGATTGGAGGAGTGTATGATAGGGCAATAAAAAAGGCAAACTCTCCCTGCTAATTCCAGAGAAATGTTTGCATCCTAGTTTCATTGGGTACTGTCTAGTCTAGTAACTATTAAAATACCCCAAAAACTGTGATAGAGGGTGCACAAGTGTCCTATATAGCCTGTAGCTAGGTGGGGGTGAGCAGTGAGGGGCCCTTTTATCCCCACTCTGCTCTACATAGGTCTTGTTCTGGGGAGCTATCTTCCTGAAATACAATTTATTTCAGAGAAATTAAAACCTCCAGTGTGTAATCTTAGGAATTGATTCTGTTCCCATTGATGTTAATAGGAGTTGCCATTTCACTAAAGTGGTGACCAGCAAAAACATCTTGTTAATGCAGCATTAAGGGTGAGCAGTTCACCTCACGAAAGTTACATACGTGCATGCTTACCTGCTTGCTCAGCTTACAATTGCAGAGTTGGTTTGTTTCTTTCTGCATCATTATACAAAGTAGAATGCAAGTCTACAACCTGAACAAAAATTGCATGGATAAAAATATTCAAGCAAACATAGTGACCAGTGAAGCAGTTCTTTTGGGCTAAAGGTACGCCTACGCTTGCTCCCTATCTCGAGATAGGGATGCAAATGTAGCTGACCGAAATTGCTACTGAAATGAGGATTTAAATATCAAAAAAATGAGAAGTAATGTTAGTTCGAACCAAGGGGTTTGATTCGAACTAACGCGGCCCAGAGCACACTTCTTGTTTTGAATCAGCTGGCGATCGGAATAGCACACGGGCGAGATTATGCTAATGAAGCATGGGATATTTAAATCCCCACTTCATTAGCAATTTCAGTCCACTACATTTGCATCCCTATCTCAAGATAGGGTACGTTTACACTTGCTCCCTAAGTGACTGAAATGGCAAGTAATGTGTCAATTACTAATATGGAAATATTGGTACATTTCTTACTTTAACAAAGCAGGGACACTCTGACCCCGACCCCTAAAGTCTTGGGCCACATCTTCACTTCCCAGAATCATAGAATAAAATCATAGAGCACTAGAACTGGAAGGGACCTCGAGAGGTCATTGAGTTCAGTCCCCTGCCCTCATGGGAGGACCAAGCACTGCCTAGATTATCCCTGACAGGTGTTTGTCTACCTTGATCTTAAATATCCCAGTGATGGAAATTCCACAACCCCCGTAGGCAACTTATTTCAGTGTTTAACCACCCTGACAGGCAGGAAGTTTGTCCTGATGTCCAACCTATACCTCCCTTGCTGTAATTTAAGCCCATTGCTTCTTGTCTTATCCTCAGAGGCCACGCTGCAGTAATCAGTCTTCCAGTGTTTGATTTAGCAAGTCTAGTAAAGACCTGCTAAATTGAATACTCAGAGTGTCCCTGTCGATGCCGGAACTCCTACTCCTCATGAGGAGTAAGGGAAGTTGATGGGAGTGTTTCTCCGGTCAACCTCCTGCTGTGAGGGTGGCACCAAAGCTCGACTTAAGGTTCATCAACTCCAGCTATGTTTTTTACATAGCTGGAATTGCTTATGTTAAGCCAACCTTCGGCTGTAGTGTGGACCTGGCCTTACATATGAATGGCATTACTCATGTGAGTAAGTGTTTTCTGGATCTGCTTCTATTTAGGTGGAGAATTGGCTCTGTTTAAGTTATCATGATTTCTCAGTCATGTTTGTGCTTGTTCTCAGAGATGATCTGAAACAGACACCTGTCACAGGCCAGAGCTTGTGCAGGGGCCTCTGGGCCAGCAGGCTGACCACAGCTAGATTTCTGGTTACAAAAATAAAACAATCATTCTGTTTCTAGGAGAAGCACAAATCTCTGTTTCAAATAAAACCACGCTCTGTTTTCTTGGCCTTCCTCTTCAACATCTGCTGAACATTTGAGTTTCCTCCTAGAAATGCATCAAATTATTAGGACAATTTCTGCTTTCAGTTACAATCAGGCAACCTTAGTGGGTTTGCATGGGGGAAACAGAACAATTTGAGCCCATCATATTTATCAGTCCTAGATTTTAAATAGAACATTTTTTAACATCTCTTTGATTTAGACTTGTCCCTCAGACAAGTCAGAAGACAGAGCAATTATTTAGGCCAAGATTTTAAAAAGTGACTGGTGATTTTGAGATGTCTCTGTTTTTTGATGCTCAGCTTGAGACCTGTTAAGGTTGTGTGATTGCCAAAAGCCACATGCCCTGATTTTTCTGGAAATCAGTTAACTTTAATGTGTCTTTCAGGTAGAGCACCCAACATGGAACACCTTACACTTGCTCATTTTCAGAAAGGACTCAACACCCATCACTTTAATTGGCCTCAGGTTACATATCCAAAAATCAAGGCACCCAAAATTGCTAGCTGCTGTTGAAAATATTAGTTTTAGTATTTGTGCTTATGTGTGCAAGTGTAACCCAAGCATACACATCAGATTATAGCATTATCTAAAGCCTAGTCTAGCTTCTAGCACTTCAGTCTGATATGTCCATGTTTACAAGCCCTTGGTTGGCTTGCTTCAGTTCCTGAAAACCTTTCCTTTTTGACATATGTGATATTGTGACACACTGTGTAATGTGAGCCTCTCATACATCTAGTCTTACTGATACTAAGCCAAATGCCTCAGTCCAGAAGGGACTCACAGGATTTCACCACCCTTATTTCAGGATGTTTATTTAATGTCTCTATAGTAAAAGCCTTTTATTATATCTGCAGGGCTTGAGAAGTAAATAACTTTTTATTTGGCCTACCAAGCAAGATATCCCAAGCAATTGTATGATGATTAATTGGCCTGATACTGCACTCACAGAAGTGAATAGCAGATTGCCAGCAGTGCAGAGTCAATGTGCTCAGCATATCCTACAATGAAAATAGGTGAAAGTGAAGGGATCAGCACTATGCAGGACTGACCCCACTGTGTACATGTAATTTTCATGGTCTTGTAGCCCAGCCTTGTTCTCCCTGTCAAGGCCAGATTTCCAATTAGACACAAAAGACATGTGACGAGGACGCTGGTGTGCTGGGTGCACCTAAAAGATAAAAGTGAGTCCAATGTTTCATTTTTTAAGGAAAACATAAAGGTCAACTGTGAGCAGGAAGGGCGCTGAAGGTGCTGTGCCTAGGTGTGCATAAGATGTAAATCCAGCCCTCATTTCAGCAGTTGTGCATTCAGAGAGGGTGTGGCATCAGGTTCATTAGCATTAGCAAGAATTACATTCATGCACCATCTAACTAAATCTTAATTTAGCATTAGTCCAATTTCCACTATAGTCTGAAGCAGGAGAGAGTTTTGGATGCACTTTTCTGCTCTGTTACCCTTTCCACTAGTATTGTTCTCATTCTAATCTGCAGCCTGTACCTAAATCTAGCCAAGCCATTCCTGTGTGAATATTCTTTGAGCGGACATAGTATGATGATGTGTCTTATATATGAATCATGCAGAAATGAAGTCCCAAAGCCTAAACATTGTGTTACTTGGGAACTCTTTAACATAGCAACAGCTGCTGGAGGTGCTATCATTAAGGGCCCATCAGAACAGCAAACACTCATTTTTAATTCACAGCTATGTTCTTTGAGATTAAAGTTGGCATTCAGATGCTGATAAAACACCTTTTTTTCTTTGTTTTGTTTTCCCATTAGGTCATATTTTAAATTAAATTCTGCAAGCCACTAGTCTATTAAAATGAGTGGGTGCATTTAACTGTGTTATAAAATGTAAACAAGTTTAAATATTTCATTCACAAATGCCTTTTTTCCTGTAGAAGTCTTGTAGCTGTCTCCCGGATATTAGGCTGTTTCATTAACAATATGGTTCTTAAAATAATTTATATAGTCTCTTGATATTTATATATCAAGAACCTCCTGTCCCTTATTCAAGAAGACTGTATGGCCCAGCCCTTCAACTTCTGTTCTGAACCTTGTGGATTTAATTTTCTGGTTTTCATGAGCTAGCACATTCCAATATGAGTTGCAAACACTTCAGAGTAAAATTTCATTCCAAATCCTGCTCTCCATTAACATGCCCTGTAATGGACAGAAGGAGTGCTGACCAGAATCTGGTGACTAAGGGGTTAAACTCAGGTAGCTAGCAAAGGTGTTGGCCAGGGGGTCAGGAGAACCAATTGAGATAGAGGGTTGAAATTTGAATTGGATATAGATTCTTTGCCTGCTTTCTTTGTGTGGGAGAGAAAAACCAGGAGTTGAAAAACACAGAATGATTTAAACTCAGACAGGACTACCATGCCTCCAAGGAATTTGGGGCATGGAAGTGGACTAAATAAAGAAAAGATTGGAAGTAAAGGAACAGTGAATCTAGTTGCAGTCAGGGTATTTTTCTGTATTTTGTGGTTTGGTTCGAACTGCCCTGTGTGCATCTATGCCTCCCCTCCCCAAAGGTTCTTAAGCTCTCTTGCAGGCCCTCACCTTCTGCCTTCTGAGTGCCCGAATGGGGTACAGTTCTGACATGCCCACTAACATTGGAGGCAGTGTCCTGAATTCTGCAAGGAGCCTCCAGACAGCAGAAGAGAAAACACTAGATGCTCTTATCTTGCAGTCATTGGCAATAAATGATTTGAAACTGCCAATATGTTTGTCTTTCTTCATTATCCAAGCTGAATGAAAAGTAAAAAAAGAATGAACAACCAAAATAATGACAAGTAAATCAGATCTTCCATGTTAGTAATCTAAGATGCTCTGAGCATGTTTAGAAAAGATTTGTGTTGGTGTTTTTCTTAATATGTTTCTTTAAAAATAGTATTAGATGTTGAAACTAGACATAGCAGATGGGCAGCTGCTGCTTGGAGTTCCAAAGTCATAAATCCATCTCTTGGCACACACATTTGCAAGTTTTGGAACTGAAAAATAGCTCTGTAAAAGCTATTGCTTTCAGCTTTGCCAGTGTCTTAATGTACAAATAATATTTTAAGTATTTACAAATTTTACTGAAGGTGAAATTTTCCCACTTTTAAGAAACACACCATCTTACACTGAAATGAAGGAAGCTGTATTCTGAGCAAACTGATTTTTGTTTGTTTAATGAATTTGTGCCAAATACACCATTTTTTGCAATGAATGCAACTTTCTGTTCTGAATAGAAACCCAGCTGCCAAAAGCATTACCTTGTATCTTTTCTAAAACTGCTTAAACTATTGCTTGCATTTTCACTGAACGTTTTTCATTGGTGGTGAAAATAGCTTTACGCAGCTCTACTCAGCACAAGTCTTCATTTTGAAATTTCTGTTTGTCAGCATATGACGAGCTGCATTAATAATCTGATCCTTCCAGGAGCTGTGAGAGACCAGAAGCCCCTTTTTCTTCAATGTAGCTTCACACAGCAGCTCAGGGCCGGCCCACAACATTTTGGCACCTGAGGCGGGGAGCTCAAATGATGCCCCCATCACCCCTCACTTGGGCCAAAACTTTGAAAGGTCTCAATTCTGCCTTCTTCCTGTTCTACTCCTCTCATGGTACTGCGTAGAGAATACATAGGCACCAACAGCAGACACAATTTTCTATTCTGGGTCTTACTGGCACCCCTCTCCTTCTCCCCTCTCCCCCTCCCAGTCTGGCACCTGAGGCAGCCGCCTCAGTTCACCTCATGGTAAGGCCAGCCCTGCAGGCGCTCTTGACTGCCCATGCACAGTTCATTGCAGCCTCAAGATGTAGGCAAATAAGAAGCTGTCTAAACCCTTTTTTGCCAAGGAACTGGTTTCAATGTAAACATGCTGTATATTGTTGGCTTTGGGTCATATAATACAGCTTCACCACAAAACTGAACAGAATGTTTTGTGCAACTCTATTGTCATGGTGGAAAGTACAGACCACTGATTTGTCTTGGCTTAGTCTCAGCTGCCATTTTTGTCATTCTTGTCCACCCACTGACCTTTCGTGACCACCTCCGGAAAGTAGCCTCTAAAACAAAGATTTGCATCAGCATTATTCACAGATCATGGAACAAGCTGAGGATCAACTACCACGCTGCAACAAATATCAGCCTTGGCCCAGGGGCACTCCGTTGCAGAGTACTGTGCACCTGTGAGGACAGGCAACTGCCATACCCAACTTGTAGCTAAATTATCATGGAAACTTTTCTATTCAATATGCCATGTCGGTCAAAAAAGCTAATGTTGGGAATTGTCACAGGACTGATACACCCTGTCACATGTCGGGGGGAGAGGGAAATGTATCGGTGTCCTGCATCTCAGGATGCGGATTAGTATACCCGTAACAATCCCCCTCATTTGGGATAGTACAGCCCAGTGGCCAGAGTCAATAGGGCAATCCTCCATGGATGGTTAATACATTCTAATGGCCCGAGTCAGTAAAATAATCCCCTGCAATTGGGGTAGCATGGTCTAATGACCAGAGTCAGTGTATGGTAGGCTGAGCCACAGTCCCCTGTGGGTGGTGGACAGGGCAGGGGAAGCCAAGCCCTCGCTCTCCACCAGGTTTCAATCCAGGGCCCTGTCAGGGGCAGACTCCCTTGCCATCAGCTTTGCAGGGATCCACCCATGTCATGGCTGATTCCCCACTCTGACACGATGAATGCAGAAGTGGGGGCCCATAAAAGTACCCCAAAACCTTATCTCTCAGGCTTTGGTATAAAACTTCCCTCCAAACTCCTAAAAACCTAGATTTTTGGGATAAAAATCTGCTGCCACCATCAAGTGCTTTTGAACCCACAAACAGGGATGGACACTTGAAACCAACCCCAGGGTACCCCAAACTCTTTCCCCCAAAGAGCTGAAAAAGAAAAGAGAAAATACAAATTGCAGTCTGTGGCTGCTATCCCCTAGTCAGAGGCATGCAGACCCCACAGACAGATTTTCCAGGACACAGAACTGAACCAATACCAGGTTAATAAAAAAGAAAGAACTTTTATTGTCAAAGCGATACTCCTGTTGCAAGCATAATGACTAGATGGAAAAAGTCACCAATTAATATACTCATGGGGACTCCTATGGGCCAAAACTTAGTTACAAAAGAGAGGAAAATCCATTTCTAACAGCACAGACATCAGATCCAAAGTCCCACAACAGAAAACAATAAAACCTAATGGATTTATCTAAATTCTACCCTACTTAGACATTCTGAAGAGTCTTTTTCTTGGAGAGAGACATGCTTTCTGTCTCCCTGAGCATCTAGAGCAAACTGGCTCAGAGACAAAGGAGGGAAAACCCCAAAATTACTTTGTCTCAGTTTGAAATCCCTACCTGCATTTCTATTGTCTGACTGCTACCTGGCAAGGTACAGTTAACCCCTTAGTCCCCAGGCTGCTGGCCATTCCTCATGACCATGACAACCCACAACACTCCGAACCCTTTAGCCGGTTCTGATGCCATTTCCTCTGTGGTCTCCTGGGTCTCTTCCTCCTCAATCCTATGGTGTCTGTGGAATCCACAGTTCAGTAGTTTCTACATTCACTGTGACGTCCCCTATGAGTAAGGGCATATTTGGTTTTGGTCAGCTGGCCCCCGAGTCTTGGCGTGGTAGTGGTCCACTTGCTGGAACTCGCAGTGCATCTCCTTCTCCTCCAGCAGTCAGCCTAGACTGAGCTCCTCTAAGGCCTTTTATACCCTGGTACCAACCGGAACATGCCCAGCAGAGCAGAAGGACGTGACCCTAGCCTCTAGTTGTCTGAAGCTGGGAAGGGGTGACGAGGATGGATCACTTGATGATTACCAGTTCTGTTCCTTCCCTTGAAGCACCTAACATTGATCACTAGGCTAGTCAGACCTTTGATCTGACCTGGGTATAGCTGTTCTGATGTTAATTTTAAAATCAACACCTCTGTCATGGCTTTCTGTATTAGTAAACCTCAACCTTCAGCTACTTATTGAGATATAGCCACAGCACAAGAACTTAAACATGCCAAAGACTACCCAGAACTTCCCATCCAGCAGGTTTAGATGATGTACCCTACCAATGCCTGAAATTGCAAAAATGCACCTGGCTGGCCTCATGTCTCTGGATCTGGCCAGGGAATGGTAAAATGTCTGGAAGGCATCAACAGTTCTAAATAAGCACATTATCACTAAACTAATAATCTCCCACTTTTGTATTTGCCATGCAGACTTTAAACCATGATGAGCAGCGTGCAAAAAATCTATGGAAGATGCAGTTCCTTGATGCACATCTGGAAAAAGATTCCCCTTCATGAAACTATGGTGAGAACATCCAAATCCTCAAGTACTTCATAATAAGGTGCCCAGCATATGGATATGGATTCATAGGTGAAATGGATGATATGCATATTGTCGCTTATGGCTTAGGGACCTACAGTTGCATCTATAGACTGTTGACCTGCATATACCAGGGGTGGCCAACCCATTTAGCAAAGAGAGCCAAAATAGTGGCAGAAAAAATGCAAAGAGCCACGCCAGAATTGTCCAAAAAAAAAAAAAAAAGGATGCTGCCCCTTTAAGAAACAAGCGTAGGCTTTTTGGCCATATCAGTCTCCCGTCAACAGCCACCATCTTGGGTGCCATTTTGAATCGTCACCTCGGTGAGCACAAGGGAGCCAGGGGCAGGGAAGGGGTGGGAGCCATGGGGGGGGGCACACTTTGCATGCCGCACTTTTGGTTGGCCATCCCTGGTATATACCATGGGAGCGAGAAAGGGAAATTATACATTGGTCATCACATGAGAATATTATATTAAGCCTGTGCTGTTTGCATTATAATTTGTTAATGCTAGGATTTATCTTTTAGGGACATACATTGAAAAACATGTTTGTAATACCTGATTCTCCACTGCCTTGTACCTATGAAAAGGCTAAGACCACACTACAGACTTAGGTTGATGTAAGGAAGCCCAGGCTGTCAGAATCCGGCAATGGGGCTCACAGCTGACAGCAACTCTCCTAGCTCAGACTGTCAGCAGCAAGACTCACAGGACTGAGTGCTCAGGCTGCCTGCCCCACACACTGCTCCACATAAGTTGATGCAATGGCTCCAGTGAAAATGTGCACCAACAACAGAAGGAGGGCAGTGTGGACATGAAAAAATTAATTTGTTACTGCAGTGTTTGCATGTTGACCTAACATAGGCTGACAATTTTGTTGTGTAGACACAGCTATAGTTGCTGGCACTGAGCAAAGAAAGTGTAAAACTCTAGCTGGTCAGAATGGTGGTGTTTCATATTTTCTCCACACTAAGTGCTAGACAGTAAAATCAGGCCCCTACTCATGTGTAATCTTGGGTACATCTACACAGCAGCATTATTTGGGAATAACTACAAGCCTTTTATTTTAAAATAATGTAAAGCTGGAGGACTTCTTACTCTGATTCATTTCACAAGGAGTAAGGGAAGTTGAAGGAAGAGTGTTCTTCCTTTGACTTCCTGCTGTGTAGGCAGTGCCAAAAGCCAAATTAAGCTATTTTGACTTCAGCTACGCAATTGCAGTAGCTGAAGTTGCATAGCTTAATTCGACTTTAGCCCTGCTGTGTAGACATATCCCTTCAGTGCTGGATACACTGTCAAGTAATAATACACAGACAAATAATAAAAGACAAAGTTTGCTTCCAGTTATGTGCTGAAAATCCATTGACATAAAAGAAATTGCATGTAGTGTCACACAGGATAGAATTTGGAGTCCAGTTCTCAGCTAGTGTAAACTATTAAAGCTCAGGTGACTTCAGTAGGGCTGTACCTGCATATGCCCACTTAGGATCTGGCACTTAGAAATATCCTGGAAAAATTTCTAAATCAGAAAGATATGAGGGGATTTTTTAAAATAAATTCAAAATGTCTAACAAAAGTCCAGCTGATACAGTGAGGTTTCAAATGTCAATGTACATTGTATATGGAAAGAATGGCAGTTAACTCAGACAGGAACCACAGAAAGTTATCAAGATGTAAACAGAGCAAATAAATAGCAAATCTTGGCTCTGTTAGTCTGTTTTCCCAGCTGAGGTAGCCATTGTACCTCTCAAGATATTGCCTTCCAAATGCAGTACTGTATGAATCATTTAAACAGAAAACCAAAAACATATTTGCTCAATTGTTTCTATTACTGCCTTGGATGGTCGAGTGCATGTATTAACTATTATTTTTCTATAGTGATTCCACCTAAATTCCTTTCTTGGGTCCTGACTCTTCCTAAATTAATTCACACCCCTAAGCTTTTTTATTTTACACAAGCTCAAATAGGCCTGTAGAATCTATTATTTTCCAGAGACTTCTGACCTTGTTTCTTTCCTATTTCAACTAAGTTATTGAACAACTAAGCTCTGGTCTACTTGTAAAACTTAGATTGGCATAGCAACAATGCATTGAGGTGTATATAATCCACACCTCTGAGTGCTGTAGCTATGCAGACCAAACCTCCAGTATAGATGCACCTAAGCTGATGGAAGAATGCTTCTGCCAACCTAGCTAATGGAGCTGTAGGATGCATCTGGACTGGGTATTACTGCAGTATTGATATAGCACTGTGGGTTTATCTCTGTATTGCCCATAGTATAGACGTGGCCTAAGCTTCTTAAATGACCGAAGGCCTAAACTATCCACCCTTATTCATGTTTAGCAGCACTCATGCCAGGAGTCTTATGTTCTTATGAGTTACAGTGTATGATACTCAGCAACAGCATAGGTTGGAAAATCTCACTTTATCCCTTTGTGATCATTTTTCAAAAGAATATTGCACCTCGAGCTCCACTTTATTGGCCTCGAGCTTCCATCTAGTCTTGGCCAGAGCCTTCTCCCATATACATCTATGACGTTTGTCTCCTCCAGCAGGTACACCAGCGATGTAGCATCCTTTAAAAGTGGTCTGTTCTCCTCTGGAGATAAAACTACTCTTCATCAGCAGGAGTACATGTGATCTGGAGCTGATTACACACAGCCTCTGTATAAATTTCATCCCCACCAGACCAGCCTGACCTTCCTGTTGTACTGACTACAAGTGTTGTATTGGCTCCCAGCATTGATGCAGAATCACTCCTGAGATTTTTATCTGTCCTATTTTGTAGAAGGAGCCATAGGGGCAAGCACTACACCCAACACACCTCGCATCTCCAGTATATTCCTTTCAACAAAGAGAAGGAAAGCAATGCCAGTATGTAACAGCCGAAAATTGATGCTCAATATTAGTAACCTGCTCACCCCAGCTCAGAACACCCAGACAAATGCAGAGTATAAAACTCTGGGCCTCATTCTTCTCCCAGGTAAACTGGTGGGCTACGTCTACACTGGCCCCTTTTCCGGAAGGGGCATGTAAATTTCATGAGTCGTCGTAGGGAAATCCGCGGGGGATTTAAATATCCCCCGCGGCATTTAAATAAAAATGTCCGCCGCTTTTTTCCGGCTTTTAAAAAAGCCGGAAAAGAGCGTCTAGACTGGCCCCGATCCTCCGGAAAAAGCGCCCTTTTCCGGAGGCTCTTATTCCTACTTCGAAGTAGGAATAAGAGCCTCCGGAAAAGGGCGCTTTTTCCGGAGGATCGGGGCCAGTCTAGACGCTCTTTTCCGGCTTTTTTAAAAGCCGGAAAAAAGCGGCGGACATTTTTATTTAAATGCCACGGGGGATATTTAAATCCCCCGCGGATTTCCCTACGACGACTCATGAAATTTACATGCCCCTTCCGGAAAAGGGGCCAGTGTAGACGTAGCCGTGGAGTTAAAGTAAATATGGTGTACATGATAGTAGAATCAAGTATTGTGTGTCAGGCCTATCTGACCTAATGCAGCCCCAAATTGTGGCTGTCCTGTAGTTCTGCTTTCAGAGAAGCCAATAAGCCCACAATCAATGCACGAGTTTAACAAAATGTACATATTCTGCTCAAAGTTTCATCTACACAATGTTGAGTCAGAAGGAATATGAGACTTAAATGGAAGTCATTCTCCTGCCTCAGGATGTGAGTAAAACCCATTGATTTGAAAGGACATTATTCATATCCTGCTGTGGAAGAACAGGGCCAGAGGGGGTGAATCTACACGCAAATTGAAACCAATAATAAATGGACAGATGCCAAAACCAATATGAACTGAAACCATTTCTGTGTACACAGTTCTGCATTTCCTGGGGTTTAGGATGCTTTTATCTTATGTCATTCAGGGAGCCTGTTTCTCATTCTGTTTCTTGCCCCCATTTATATTGTATGATTTTTAATATTAATAACAAGCTCACAAAATTTCACCTACTGTGAGTTGTAATTTTGACTGATAGATGAAAAATGATTAATTTTCTTTATTACCAATGATTATGGTAAAGAAGGACAAACAGATTTTATGCCTGGGACAGAATCTTTTTATGACAATTCGACATAGCTTTAAATAATAAAAGAAACAGCTATTCTGGAGTGCACTGCAATTAGAATAAAAGAAAATGTTACATTCTGCTTGTTTCTGTTCAGATAGATAAGGGTGTTCCTGATACCAGAGATGGTCACTGGGCTTTTTGGTATGAATCTGCAGACTCTATACTGTCAGTTTTCCCACTGGGAAAGCAAGACTGGGCCAGGTCAGATTGGATGAAAGATTAAGAAAATCCTTAGTGCTCCAGAAAGTAGGACTGATAATTCAGTAGGTGGCATATTTCTATCTTGAATCTATCGAGAAGCACATCCCACCAAAGTGATAGGGCATGCTGTGCTTTTGGGAGAGATTCGGAATGTCCTTGGAGTCATTCAAGAGCATATCAAACTTTTGTAGAAAATAGAGATGTTGACAAATGGTGTGTCATGGGCAAATTCTGATTAATAGATCTGATCCTACAGGAGTTGCATTGGTAGATCTATTCATGTAGTGGCTATTTTGTCTACCTGAATTACCTTCTCCCATTACTGTTTCACTTGAACACTTCATCTTAAATTGTTGTGTAGAGCTGCTATATTCTACACTACTAAGGAGACATTGATGGTATTCTTCTCCAGAGAAAGCTGCATTTAGTTCATGAGTAAAGTAATCCTTTTTCATGTCTTTCCTTCCTAAAATGAAGGCTTAATTAGTTAATATTTGTAAAGTGCTTTGAGATTCTGCGATGGAAGATGTAAAGAAGTGTGAGGAACTGCTTGTAGAAGAAATTGAAATCCCTGCTCTGTAATACTTTATATCAGGATGACCACAATGGAACAAATATTCCAGCTTTGCTTTGTAAGTCCCATATACAAAAAATATGTCTTGATTTGTGCTCATTTATCTCTTGATGTCTTAAAATATTACCTTACTACCAAATATAGGGAAATATAACTAATGTTAATGGAAAATTGAGTATGAGAACAAGACAAATCAGGAAAACCCTAGAATTAAGGTTTCAATTACAGAAGTAATGCAATTGTATGTAACATATATAATATTTTCTTCTATCACTAGTTTACTTGTTACATTTAAAACTTTACACATTATTTGTTCCTTAATCTAGAGGTGGTTCCCACAGCAATTTTTTGGTGGCCTCAGATTGTCGCCACCAACTCTCATTGGTGGTCGAGCTGATAATTTTTCTTAAAATATGTAATTAACTTTAGGAAAAAGAAATAAATATGCATATATACCTGTCCAACTCATTATAATGTATTTATGTAGGATTTTTTCACAGACTGAATAATAAAAATAATGTGCAATTATCTCTTTTTTACTGGATCTAAACAGTATTTGCACATTCTTTGTCTTATGCTTTTTATTTTTAAGGCTTCCTAGTTACTAAGTATGCTGTGAAAAATGATACAGTAGAACTTAGAGTTACAAACACCAGAATTATGAACTGACCAGTCAAACACAAACCTCATTTAGAATGGAAGTACAGCAGCAGAGACCAAAACAAAAAGAAAAGATGAACAAATACTGTATTAAATGTAAACTACTTAAAAAGAGAGAGAGCAGCATTTTTCTGTTTTTCTTCTGCAAAGTTTCAACGCTTTATTTAGTCAATGTTCCACTGTAAACTTCTGAAAGCACAACCATAATGGTTTTGTTCACACACAGTTAAGAACATTTCAGAGTTACAAACAATCTCCATTCCCGTGTGGTTTCTCTCTCTGAGGTTCTACTGTATTAACAAACATACAAATATCTCTGTTCACAGCAGACTTATAGAGCCACAGCAAATCTGGGGACAAATTAAGTTCTGGATGGGGAGGCAGCATGGGCCACAGACACTGAGGGATGCAGTGAGGGCCAGGAGTGAACCTGGGGTCAGAGTGTACCACTATATGGCTGGGACCTGCCACTCTTCACTCAAGGGCTGAAGCCTGACAGCCCCCCTGCACCCTTCCTGCCAGCAATGGGAAGGTAGGGAACTCACTGACTACAAGTTCCTTCAGTTTTTATGTCTCTGGAAGTGGGCAGGGCCCAACCACTGTTTGCAGATGTGAAGAAGAGGGCTGCTGCTTTGCCCCCACCCCAATCACTGCCCAGGAGGCTGTGGCCACAAGAAAAGTCCCTGGTAGCTGCATGTACCCACAGTGACCACAGCGAGAAATGCTGTGTCAATATGAATCTTATGGTGACACGGTGAACTCAAGCCACACTGGATACGAAAGGATTAACTCGTCCTTGTGTGCTGAGGAAGCCCTGCCCCCATGTTCCTGCTGAGCATGCCCCAAGTGCAGTAACAGTATAAAAGTGAGCAGCTCAGATGGGATTGACTGTTGAAGAAGAAGGACGTCTGTTGAAGATTCCAGCCTCAGAGCTGTGGCATTACTGACTGAGAAGCCAGAGGAGCTGACATCCAGGCAGATACCCTGATATCTGTTGATGCCTCAGGGATTTTGGAGCTACTGGAGACAGCCCAGGCAGAGGAGCTCTGAAGCTGTCCAGACCATGGACACAGGAGTCATGCTAGGAAGCAGCCATAGTTCCAAGCAGTCAGCATGCAGCTCAATACCTGCTGAATCAGTGGCAACCTCACTTGCTGCTGCCAAAGCCCCAGGCTGGGACCCAAGGTAGCAGGGAAGACCTGGGTCCCCAACCCTGGCTGCCACCTATCTCCCTCATGGTGACCCATTGCCCTTGAATCATGATAATTCCACTGACTCTGGCCACTCAGCCCTGCTGACTAGCACACCAGAATACACTGACCCCTTAGTCCTTAGTTCTCACTGCCTCCAAGTAAATGATTGCTTGAGGGATGGGGTGAACTGACCCTGCACTGGATGGTGACCCACGCACACACACAAACCCACACCCTGTCACACTAGCATTTGGAAATTTCCTGGTTTTTTAAGCCTTTCCAATTATTTTATGGTGGATCTACCAAGAAGGGGGCTACAGCTCTGATCAGTCTCCTCCCAGTGCACTTCACTTTCCTTGGTCAGGAAAAAGTCCTGAACCAGGAAGTAGCTGGGCTCTGTTTGAGACTGTGGCTGCATGGCAAGCCAGAAGCTGCAGGAAAACTGAAGCAGCAGCCATAGGGGAAACAGGGACCAGGAGAAAAGCTCTACTAACCATAAATGGAGCAGCCTATGACAGTTGGACATCACAGCTGAGTGCAGGTCTGTGCAGAATTTACAGGGGAGCAATAATGGCTGACAGGAAACAAGTACATAGAGCTGCAGTGAGCCTGGCTAGGACACTTGCAGACTCATCATGGCTCAAATAGAGGCTGGATTGGAGAGGGAACCTCAGGCACTAAATACTCCAAACCTCAATATTTTCCATCATTGCTCACTTTGAACTGTAACTATTTAAGCTTCTGTGCCTACCGTATATACAACCTTTTCCTTTCTGGTAGCACTAGTAAAACACCGTTTCATAAAATCCTAGAATCATAGGGCTAGAAGAAACCTCAAGAGTTCAAGTCCAGCCCCCTGCCCAAGGCAGAACCAACCCCAACTACATCATCTCAGCCAGAGCTTTGTCCAGCCAGGATTTAGAAACCTCTATAAGTGGAGATTCCACCAGCTCCCTAGATAACCCAATCCAGTGCTTCACCACCCTCCTACTGAAATGGCTTTTCCTAATATCCAACCTAGATTTCTCCCATTGCAACTTGAGACCATTGCTTCTTGTTCTGCCATCTGTCACTAATGTGAATAGCCTCTCTCCATCCTCCTTCAGGTAGTTGAAGGCTGCTATCATATCCCCTCTCACTCTTCTCTTCTGTAGACTAAATAAGCCCAAATCCCTCAGCCTCTCCTTGTAGGTCATGTGTTACAGCCCCCTAATCATTTTGATTGCCCTCCGCTGGATCCCTCTCCAATGCGTCCACATCCTTTCTGTAGTCTGGGGGCACAGAACTTGACATAATACTCTAGATGTGGCCTAACTAGTGCCAAATAAAGTAGAATAATCACTTCCCTAGATCTGCTGGAAATGCTCATCCTAATGCAACCTAATATGCCATTAGCCTTCTTGGCTACAAGAGCACACTGTTGACTCATATCCAGCTTCTCTTCCACTGTAATCCCCAGGTCCTTTTCTGCTGAACTGTTGCTTAGTCAGTCAGTCCCCAGCCTGTAACAATGCTTGGGATTCTTCCGTCCCAAGTGCAGGATTCTACACTTGTCCTTGTTGAACCTCATTAGATTTCTTTGACCCAATCCTCCAATTTCTCTAGGTCACTCTGTACCCTTTCCCTACCTTCCATCATATCTACCTCTCCCCTAGCTTAGTGTCATCTGCAGACTTGCCAAGGGTGCAATCTATCCCCTCATTCAGGTCATTAATAAAGATCTTGAACAAAACCGGCCCTATTACTGATATTCGGGGCACCCCACTTGAAACCAACCACCATCAAGCTGTTGATCACCACCCGTTGAGCCCAACAATCTAGCCACCTTGCTATCCAGCTTACAGTCCATTTACCAATCCATACTTCCTTAACTTGCTGGCAAGAACTATGAGGGATACCGTATCAAAATCTTTGCTAAAGTCAAGGTATATCACATCCATTGACTTCCCCATGTCCACAGAGCCAGTTACCTCATTGTAGAAGGCACACAGGTTGGTCAGGAATGACTTGCCCTTGGTGAATCCATGTTGACTATTCCTGATCACTTTCCTCTCTTCCAAGTGCTTCAAAATGGATTCCTTAAGGATCCCTCCCATGATTTTTCTGGGGGCTGAGGTGAGGCTGATCACTTAGACACGTGTCTGAAAGTAAGTCTACGCTGCAATAGAAGTGTGACACTGAATCTCAGATCCTGGGTCAGATGACTTGGGTTTGCAGGGTGGAACCTTGTAGGCATTCAGGTTTGGACTCTTAAGACCCATTTCCCTTGCAGGAGTTCTGGGCCTCCAGCCCTAGCCCAGTTTTTAGCCCCCTTGCAAGCCGTGCCCTGCATGCCTAACTCAGCTGAGCGTTTTTATTGCAGTGTAGACATACCATGAGTGGTTATTAGGACCCACCAAGACTAGTGCCTACAAGGCGTAGTTCCTGAAGCACTTTCAGTCCGTATCTCAGAGTTGTTTTAAACTTGGTATGCTACTGGCATTTGGTTTTGCATGTTACACCTTTGTGGGTTTTTTCCTCTTAAATACTGTGGTGTAGTGTTGCCTTTAATATCCTAGTTAATATAAACACACAGTTTAAAGGCCTTCTAAAAGAAGGATTCTATATTTAAATAATCAAGGCATTAAGCTGTTTTGCTACAAAATTTTATATATAAATACAGACCTATTTATCCAAGGACAGTAGGGCGAAGGCAGCTACATTGGCTTCTATTGTTCAGATACAATGTTGGCAAGTTATGTTTTCTTTTTCATCCTTTCCATATACACAAAAGGTCAGTGTTCATTTCGCAACGGATTCTCCTACTTAGGAATTACGGGCATTTTCTCTATCAGAAGGAGACTTTAAAAATATCTCCAGTGTAACCTTTCAATAAAGCCAGGGATTAACATTTCCTGTTGAATGACATTGTAAAAAAAGGCCAGACTCTCACATTTTTACCCCTCCCCACTGATCCAATTCTTTGCTAGATAACATATCATCTTAGCCTGATGAATGATGCTGCAGTGAGATGCCACAAAGACAAGTCAAATTCTGGTGGAGTAACCCAAGTAACAACAAACAGAGTAGTTTAATTAGTTTAAGTTAGTTTAATTAAACAAAATTCTGCATATCTTTTGCAAAATACATTCCATGAGTTTGTTTAGTTTTGTTTTGCTTCTGCAGAGTGTCTGGAATAAACATTAAGGGGCTGTTCCTGCTTCCACTGATCACTTTTGTCACTGGCTTTTGTTGGAGTGAAAGTCAACCTCAGGCCTGGGGGCCAGATGCGGCCCCTGACTTGCTTGGATGTGGCCCCCAAGGCTCAGAGTCCCACCCCCCCTGTATTGGGGAGCCTGTGCTGATGCTCCAGCCCACCTGATGCCCCACCCTAGGGATGGAGCACACAAAAATCTACTAGGCTGGGCCCCCCTAGGCTCTGATGTGCAAGTGGAATGTGGGGAGTGTTTTTCTCCTTCTTAGTCAGGTACCACATCAGGGAGGGTTTTTTGTGTGTGGCCCAAGGCTGATTTTTCTGTGGGTCAATGGCCACCAACCCAAAAAAAGTTCCCACCCCTGCAGGACTCACTGTATCACATGAGTAACTTTATGCATATGAATAACTGCATTGAACCCATTGATGTGTGTAAATATTTGCAGGATCAGGTCCACCATTAAAATTGTTATTCAAATTTTGTTGCCACATAAGACAGGTATCCTAATGGTCCCACAAAATATACCAAACATCTTCTGTCTCTGAAGCAGTTTAATTCAGTATTTCCAATCCCAGTGGTTTAAAACTCATGAGCCAGGCTCCACCAAAAAATAATGTGTGACTTTAAAGCCATGAGATTATGCAATAATAATCGGCTTGGTGTTCTCTTTCTTTGCCTTCTGTTCTTTGAGCATTTAGGGTACACTGGAGGTCCACATTTTGAAGCTCTTTCCACAGTCGCCATTTTTCTTTCATTTCAGCATTTATTCTTACATATCCACTTAGCTCCAAGAGCTGGGGCTTTAAGAAAAACAATTATAAAGAGGCCCAGAACAAAATCATGAGTGGGCAACCCTGTAAGGCTAGATCTACACTACAGAGTTTTTCTGCAAAAACTCACGGAGTAGCCACACCACAAGCATGTTTTTGCACAAGTAAAACGAATGACCAGAGGGGGGTTTCCGGTGTAGGTATTTCTCTTTCTATGAGGAATAACTCCTTTTTGCACAAGAGTTCTTGTGCAAAATGGTGTGTGTGGATGGGGAGCAGGGGTTTTTTTGCACAAAAAGAGGCAATTGAAAAAAAGCACAGGTGCCTCGCTGGCCATTCTGTAAATAGCAATCAGAGTTTCCTTTGGAGAGCATCCATGCAGTCTGGACACTATCTTTTGCAAAAGCGCATCTCTATTTTGATGCGCTTTTGCAGTGTGGACACACTCTTGCACAAGAAGTTTTTGCAGTCTAGATGTAGCCTAATTCTCTTAAGCTTTCTCTCCTTGAAAACAGGACAGCAGCAGGGAAAGGGAGTTATCTCTCTTCTCTCTTCAGACATTGCTAAGGCTCAGGTTAGCCCATGAGTGGTGCTATCGAGGGTGTGTCTACTCTGTAAATAAAAACCCTTGGCTGGCCAATGCTCACAGACTTGAGTTTGCAGGACTCAGGCTGAGGGGCTAATTGCACTGCAGGGGTTCAGGGGAGCTTGGGCTCTAGTGCCTTGCAAGGTGGGAGGGTCTCGGGACTCAGGCTACAGCCAGAGCCTGACTAATACAGCAATAAACCCAATGAACCCAAGCAGCTAGTATGGGCCAACTGCAGGTTTTTAATTGCAGTGTAGACATACCTTGCCTGTCTGCTTTCTGTTTCTCTTCCTTACTCAGCTCATGAAACGAATCATTGATTTGTCCATCTGCACTTTAAACAATGCAGGGAATAGAAGGTTCAGGGATTGGGAGTACGATATGCAATCAAGCTTCTAATCACTACGGTGTCAGTTTAAATTTGGCCCTTATTGTTCCTGACCAAAATTTGTCACCTTCTGATAGCTATTGAATGTGGTGTATTTCATTAAAGCTATGCCCAATGCTGAAGTTCTAGCGTGCCAATGTGACGGGGGGCTATTCACCTTGTTAAGTTGCATGTGAGGTCTTCTGTCCTATAGTAACCCTGTGGGAGTGTCTCAGTTTCCCTGACCACTGCACCAATGCTTAGAGAGTGATGGGAATTTCAGGTGTGACTTCCACTGAGGGAAGCTGCCCTTTGTAACCTGATCCCACGCGGGGATGCAACTAGGTGACACCT
Organism: Pelodiscus sinensis; assembly: GCF_049634645.1. NCBI lineage: Eukaryota > Metazoa > Chordata > Testudines > Trionychidae > Pelodiscus > Pelodiscus sinensis. The sequence continues at coordinate 18,740,346 of NC_134723.1, forward strand.
TTTGCCCAGGAAGTGAGACAAAGACCAGAGGAGGAATCTGGCTGTGGGACTGGGACCAGGCAGTTGGAAGGGGGTCAATCTCAGAGGACTTGGACACCAAGGGGAGAGCCAGGCCCTGGCTCTGGACTCCCCTTTCCCAAAGATGGATTTTACTGAATATTCCATTTTTTTGTATTGACAAGTCTGTTCTACCCCATATCCCTGTCAACTAATAAACCTCTTTGGTCTATCTGCTGGCTGTGTCACTGCTAACTGTGGATGGTGGGTGCAGGGCTAAATGATTCCCCCACACTTTGGTGACTGCCAATATCTAGCATCTCAATCGCATTGTAAGTAGCATCTATAGCACAAATCTAACCACCTAAGCTCAGGTACTTATATGGATCCCATTCCTGTGGCATCTGAGCATCTCAGCCTTGAATACAGTTGTCCTCACAACCCTATGTGAGGCACGGAAGAGCATCAATTTTATAGATGGAAAGTGAGGCACAGAGGCAAAGTGCTTAATGTTGCAACTTCTGAGTTAGGATCCTAAAACTAAATTTCAAAAGGGATTTAGGCACTAATCTGGTACAACACTGAGCTCAGCAATACCTAAGTACCTTTAAAAAAATTTGAGCCTAAGGCCAGGTCTACACCAGACCTGGAAAGTCCAGTTAAGGTACGCAAATCCAGCTACGCTAAATATGTAACTTGAGTTGGCTTACTTTAAAATGAGCTTGGCGCCATCTCCCATCATCTTCCCTTAATCCTAGCAACTTCCATGAGCACTGGCACCGACCAGGGCCACTCTCAGCACTTGATTTAGCAGGCAGGTCTTAAGTAGATCCACTAAACTGAACGCCAGAAGATTGATCTCTGGCGCAGCAAGTGAAGACATGGCCATAGTGACTAGCCCAACACTGAAAGTCTGTGTTGAAGGCAGAGCAGATTATTGACCCTGGGTCTCCCTAGTTCTAAGTTGGTCCATGAAACCTTTGAAACATACTTCTCAGCACCATCTTCCAAACGGGTACCATTTTTGGCAGTCTTAGCAGAGGCTCTGGAGAATAAGTACCTCCTCAGCCCTTTAGGGAAGCCCTCTGGTCAGAGTTGAGGCACACTGGACAGGCTCTGTGGGGAAAGGTTTCAGTTGTGTTTCTCATGCTTTGCTTTATTTTAACTTTTACTATGTCAGAGCCTGAATTAGCACAAACTGGTGTGAATCCCTTGACTTAAATGGAATTATATCAGTTTACACCAGCTGAGGTGCTAGCCCTCAATCTACAGGACAATCACTTCATGAGCACTAAAGTCCAGTGAGCATAAGAAAAGTGAAAAAATTGTGCATTGTCTAGAGAAACTTTATACAGTATGTATCAGATTTGTTTCCTGCAGCAGCAGTTGCAATATGCTCACTAGAGAGACTAGTAGGAAGGCAGTTCGAATGTTTTCATAGCAAACGAAGATAGGGAACGCCAGATTCCCCCCTCCTTTTCTTTCCCACACACAAAAGGGTCCTTATTCATGTTAATAACAGGTTCTCTCACATAGCAATCAACTCTATCAGCCAGACAGTGGAGGCAGACTGTGCAGATTCCTCATGCGGCATATCACTGGACTTTTTCAGCTGCATTTGAGCAATGTAAGCCAGATTCATGATTCTCATACTGGTGAGGTCTAAAGAAATGAGTAGGATGGCTATAATGGGAACACAGAACATAACTGGGCTAAACACAGCAGCATTCTTGTACATTTCCCCCATACCACTGCGGTAAAGGTGATCCCATTCCCATACAGCCTTCCTCCTAGTGTGGGTTTCCTTATTTGTGTTATTCAGTTCTACCTTTTAGCCTGAAGTGCTCCCAGACTCTATGCTGTATTGTGCTTTTTTCACCCAGAGGGCTTGAGGGCTCTGTCATTCTCACAAACACACATGGTCCTTCTCTCTCATCTCCCAACCCAACACATACATGCAGGGGTGTTGTTGTTACTTCTTTTACTGCTCGCAAACTGATATTTTTTGGTTTTTGACTGGTCTGTACATTTCATGATTTTCATTTCTCCCTTACGCTTAAATTTAGTTCTTAGAGTAGTGAGTTCTACAACACCTCGTGGCTGGAGTCATTATCCCTGTGATAATTGCTGCTCCTGAAGGTGGCTGGCTTGGCCCTGCAGCCCCTGAGAAAGGCAGAGCAGCGGCTCTCCACATGCTGTCCACTCCTGCAGCTCCCATTGATCAATAACGGGGAACCATGATGAGTAGAAGCTGTGGGCCCAGTGCCTGTAGATGAAGGGCAGCACATGGAGCCATAGCTGCTTTCAGGAGTGGTGCAGGGCCAGAGCAGGAGTAAGCCTGCCTTAAATCCACTGCTCTACTACTCAGAAGCCGTCTCAGTTAAATGGAGCCTAGCTGTAGCCAGACACAAACCCCATCTTGTTTTTCCAGAAACCCCATCTTGTTTCCTCCCTCCCCCCCCCCCAGAGAGCAAGAGAAAGGCAGTCAGCCTTTGATGCCCTGGGAACACAGGTGTGCTGCCTGTCCCTGACTCTACCATAAACAGAAACCAAACAGTAAATGGGCTAGCTGACGACCCGGGGCCTCCTGTCGCCCTGATGGCTAGTACCAGTAATTGACATGCTTGCACTGTCCCAGAGAGGAATCTTCGCCCATCACATACCAGAGGTGCCCATTGTCTGCATTTTCCCAGGTGTAAATTATGCTTTGCACCCTTCGTGGGAAACTTGGTGTTCAAAGCCATTTTTTCCTAATTGGCCACTTGAAACCAGGAAGAAGTCTTCATGACCCAAGGGGTATAAAAGAGGTTCAGCAGCCCACCCCATTTGAGCTCCAATCATCTATACCTGCTGGCAGGTATTGATTGTCTCCCGAGGTCTGTGGGACACCCAACCTCGCCCTACTTCTTCCCGAGGGATTGAGAGAAAGACGCTGGCCACGCCAAGTCTGGAACGCAGGGGTGAGAATATATACCTGCTATGTGTCTATTTTGCATGCATTTAATAAGAGTTCAGAGAACCAAAGGGTTTCATGGTACCTGTAAGTGACTTATTAGTGTAATTTCTGTCCTGTCCTTTGTAGTGGCTGTGTTATCTGTAACACAGTAGTAGCATTTAACAACTAAGTTTACCCTGTAACAATACATAGTAACTGTTTAAGCTTTAACCTGACTCCTTCAGTTGCTGTAACAGAACCAAGCACAATTTAAAAGAACTTCAGCCGGTCATAAGGGACTCACTGCCCTGACCGTCGGCTGACAGAATTGGCGTAGTCGGCAGGATTGTGCTACTGGTTCACATACAGCAACATGAAGCCTGTCATGATAGACATTAATTTTAGTGGTATAGAGAAAGGGTTTGCCCAGGAAGGTTGGGGCAACCCAAAAAAAAATTGGATAGAGGAATGTTAGAAGAGGATTGGGGAAATCCTGAGGAGTTGTGGGTACAGTTCTGTAAGTATAGAACTGCCTGCAAGCTAAAGAATGGGACAAAGCCTGAGTCTGTGGAAAGGAGCCACTTTCCATTTAGCAAGGAAGACAGGATCAGGCCCAGACAAGCAGGCAGAAATGGAAAACAGGATCAGGCCCAGACAAGCAGGCAGGTAACAGATAAGATTGAAAGCCTTGTGGTAGAACTGAGAAAAAAGGCAGTAAGTACTGGAAATCTAAACCCTTAAACATACTTACAAGAGTAATATCTAAAACAAGGCCAGTTTTATTTTAGAGATAAGAAAGTGTTTTAAGAAAAAAAACACAGAGAATTTAAACTCTGCAGAGAATGGAGAGAATTGAGCAGTTGTGCAAATGCTAAAATGGTGTAGACAGAAAACGGTAGTTTCTTTACAGTCATTCTGAAGGAAAAATGGGCCCTTTTTTCCAAAGGAATGTCTGTAAATAATCCAGGCAAATTTGACTCAAATCTGTACATTTGATTAGAGAGACTGCTAAAAGAACTCTAAAGGGAGGGGGTTCTATTGGAACTGAACTACCCCCAATGAATAAAATGGGAATGTAATTGTTGTACAGCTATGTAGAAATAGTGTATGTGTATCTGTGTATATATATATATATATATATATATATAGTAAATAAATAAAGTTTTAAGGTCCAGTAATCTTGTTTGTTTGTAGGTTTAAAACAGATTGGTTTGGTTTACTTTCAGTAAGACCATTTTAGTCCAAGTTGTTTAATGAAAGTACAGGATAACTGTGAGCATAAGAGTTACACTATATGCAAAGTTTAATGTGGCTAAGTAGTGTTGTAAACAAAGATTGCACATTTTCCTGTAAACTATAGAATGAGTAAAAACTGCAAACAGACTAAAATGCTGTGAAAGCTCCAGGAGCCACACCAGGTTGTGATTTCCTTTGTGGTGCAAATGCCCTAGCTGGCAGCACAAAGAAGCTTTGCAGGTAATAGCTAAGTTTGATTAGCAAACTAGTTGAGATCAGAAAGTTCAAATTGTAACCCTCCAGAAAGAAAGAAAAAGGAGGTATTGGTATTGCTGTTTTAGTCCCAATAGGAGGTTGGGTATACTAGAAAAGGTTTAAATGTAAGCAGTCTTTTAAGAAGGCAAAGAAAAGACTGAAACAATTGGCATTTGTAAAAGATGTTACCCCTTTTGAACAAAATCTTGCAAAGGTTCGGGCATAGCCCTTGGTCTGATCAAGTGTTAATTGCTGTCCATACAATTTCAGACCTAGAAGACAAATTGACTAACTTTGTGGATATGTAAACCCTCAACTTCAAAGGAGAGGGAAACAGCTGCAGCTTTTGTCTTCTATGGAAAACCTGTAATGAGGTGTTCTTCAAAACTGACTGAATAAGAATGCAAACATGAAACTGGAAAAATGTAAAAGCCTCTGCTGCAAAAGTGGAGAGGTAGAAATGCATGTCCCTCAGTACCCAGACAGAGCTAGATTCCCTTAAGGATGGGTGCTGAGAGTTAAAGCAACTCTCAGATTTATTTATTTTTTTTGTTTTTCTTCCCTCAGGAATATGTTTAAGAAAAGAACCAGGAGGTATGAGGCTTAGTAAACAAGCTCACCCTCCTTACCAAATTAATAGCAGACAAACATGTGTCATTGTAAAAAGTCATTTAGCAGTTATTAGGATGGACCATAAGAAGGGGAAGGCAAAAAGTTTGGAGCCCTATAGGCATAGTTGAAGGAATAAGGCAGACATTGGAAAGTTACTAGGAATGAGACATTTTCTTTGAAAGGACAAAGCAAGTGATTTGAGGGAATGTGAAGATAAAAGGTGGACTCCGTGGGAGTGTGGAAAAAATTAAGCAATGGTAGTAATATGTGAAGGGAAAACTTGTTTTAAAAATGACACCTTGTTTCTTTGCAGCCTCTTCCTTAAGCACTGTGCAAACCATCTATGCAAAGAAACAATCAAATGTAAACATTTTGTCTATGGACACCTTTGTTAAATCTGCAAAGGAAAATTAAGGATTCTACTAAAACTTAATTGGTTAACTGCATAAAGGAATGAGCTCTATATATTGTAACTATTTTGTGGATTTCAAATTAACTAGTTTATTTTGTTTTGGATAATGTCCTCTTGCTTAAAATTGCAAACAGACAAGGCACAAATTAGTTAGTGCTTGTGTTGGGCTTTCAACTCTTAAGGACATTTAACTTTCTAGAAACCAAATTATTAGTTTAGAAATTCAAGCTTTGAAACTTAACTGTTTTTTTTTTTCAAGGCTGACTTGATAACACTTTTGGCTTCAAAGGAAAGTGGACAGAAAAGGCTGCTGCTGTCTCAGCAGACTTATACTAACTCCTGTGCTATATGGGCTGGAGCCACCCAGTGGATAAATAACTGGGAAATAGGAAAGCCTGTTTGGAGATTGGAATATTGGAAATGGATATACCAGCATGCAACCCCACATGCCTTAAGCATAAGTCATGTGTCCAAAAGAATAATACTCTAGCTGCACAGCTAAATAACCTAGCAAATGCAGCAGTACAAATTTTTTGCTGCCCAGGTGGATTGGGAACGCCTGTACATTTGGCTACATAAAACCTTGGGACACACAGAGAGCTGGTGCGGCAGGCACATGCCAGGGGGTGGCCTATCACCCACAAACAAGCCAGAGCTCTGGTACAAGCTTGCACCCTATGTGCTGAACTCAGGAAACATATAACAGAAAGGCAATGATTTGCCAGGCTAAGAGATGGAAAAATACTATGGGCAACCTGGCAAGTAGATTATATTGGTCCACCGCCCACCAGTAAGGAAGGGTGGAAGTATGTTTTAACTGGAGTAGAAATTGTTTCAAGAATTGGATTTGCTTACCTAACCCGATGGACAACAGGGTTGTCTACGATCATGAGACTAAACCGCTTAATAGCCCTTGTCCCAACACCCCAGTTTGGGGACACAAACCCATGTACTGCACTCCTATAAGGGAAAAGGAGTCTGGACAACTGCAGATGCTGGGCTAACACCAATAACCATTACTGAGGCTTGGATTGTATCCAAGACCGGCAAACCTTATGTTTTCTTACAGGAAACTGAGGCAATAGCCCTAAACAGTGCTCTAGTGGGATGAATCCCTCTCAATGCTGGTGTGGATCCGGGACACCACCATGAACTTTTTGTATATATATACTGCTTGCTGTTGTAGCGCTTGCAACCACTGTTGTTAGTTACAGACTATTGAAATAAGACATGGTACTCCAACTCGCCATGGTCTTCTTCCTCATCCCAACTGCTACTGCTGTACCAGAACACCTTACTTGACTCCTCTACTGGAGTGGGAATCAAGTTTTTCCCCCTCAGCCCAAATGACTGGTGAAACAAAGTGACATCTTCTGATGGGGACCGGTATGGTTCGATGACAGCGACTACCGCAATCCTCTAAATAACTCTGGGGGGAGGTCAAGGGGGGAGGCAAGGGAAGTGGCAACAAACGGTATGGGATAAGACATGCTGTAACTAAAAATGTAAAGCCTCATGGCTAGATTGTCTAGCCCAACACCTAGGACTTTCGTTAACTCCCTTCCTTCACTCTATTGTAAATACTATATTGACCATTTTTCTTGTTGTAATTGCTTACTGCATGCTTCTATGTATTGTTAGGCGTTTTGTGTACACTGATACCTCCTCTGCACAAATCCAGTATATGGCATTGGGAAGTGATCCTAATCAATCCCTTGATCCAAAATTATCTGATCAGACCCTGCAAATAGGGCGATTTTAGCTTCCTCCAAGGAGGGTAAAGGGTGCTGGCATCACCGCCATCTTGCGTTCTGGGACATAGTGAGGCGTGTCAAGGGGGTGGAATGTAGCCAGACACAAACCCCATCTTGTTTTTCCACAAACCCCATCTTGTTTCCTCTCCCCCTCCCCCCCCCCCAGAGAGCAAGAGAAAGGCAGTCAGCCTTTGATGCCCTGGGAACACAGGTGTGCTGCCTGTCCCTGACTCTACCATAAACAGAAACCAAACAGTAAATGGGCTAGCTGACGACCCGGGGCCTCCCATCGCCCTGATGGCTAGTACCAGTAATTGACACGCCTGCACTGTCCCAGAGAGGAATCTTTGCCCATCACATACCAGAGGTGCCCATTGTCTGCATTTTCCCAGGTGTAAATTATGCTTTGCACCCTTCGTGGGAAACTTGGTGTTCAAAGCCATTTTTTCCTAATTGGCCACTTGAAACCAGGAAGAAGTCTTCATGACCCAAGGGGTATAAAAGAGGTTCAGCAGCCCACCCCATTTGAGCTCCAATCATCTATACCTGCTGGCAGGTATTGATTGTCTCCCGAGGTCTGTGGGACACCCAACCTCGCCCTACTTCTTCCCGAGGGATTGAGAGAAAGACGCTGGCCACGCCAAGTCTGGAACGCAGGGGTGAGAATATATACCTGCTATGTGTCTATTTTGCATGCATTTAATAAGAGTTCAGAGAACCAAAGGGTTTCATGGTACCTGTAAGTGACTTATTAGTGTAATTTCTGTCCTGTCCTTTGTAGTGGCTGTGTTATCTGTAACACAGTAGTAGCATTTAACAACTAAGTTTACCCTGTAACAATACATAGTAACTGTTTAAGCTTTAACCTGACTCCTTCAGTTGCTGTAACAGAACCAAGCACAATTTAAAAGAACTTCAGCCGGTCATAAGGGACTCACTGCCCTGACCGTCGGCTGACACTAGCCAGAGCCATTTCCTGAATCTCTGAACCAGCCCTGAACCTCCTGCCCTAGACAGCCATCCTGCTGCACCGAAACTCCTTCCCAGAGCTTGCACCTTGAAACCCCTCCTGGACCCCAATCTCCCACCCTGGGCTAAGCCCAGAGCTCCTCCCACACTCTGAACCCCTTGTCTCAAGACCAGAGCCTGTACCTGCAACCCACCACCCCAGGCTGGTGCAAGTGAGTGAGGATGGGTGAGGAAGGGGGATGGAGTGAGCAGGGTGGGGCCTCAGAGAAGGGTTGGAGCAGGAGCAGGGCCTCAGAGAAAAGGCGGGAAGGAAGCAGGGCAAAGGTATTTGGGTTTGAGGTAGATCTTACATTGCACTTAAATTGGAAAAGTGATCTTGTGGTTAAAAAGGTTGGAGACCACTTCACTAATGTGTCCTGCTTAGAGTTCTGAGGAGTGGAGTTGTAGGGGCATAAAAAAAAAATGTCCCCTTCTCTTCCTGTTGGGTAGGTGTTTAAGTTACTAAGGCAGTTAGGGTATGTCTACACTACAACGTTAATTCGAACTAACTTAGTTCGAATTACTTAATTCGAACTAAGCTAATTCGAACTAACGCATCCAGACTAAAAACTAGTTCGAATTAGCGTTTTGCTAATTCAAACTAGCATGTCCACATTAAGTGGACCCTGAACCGCGGTTAAGGATGGCCGGAAGCAGTGCCGGCAGGGCATCAGAGGAGGACTTAGTGTGTGGAGCTGCTGTCTCAGGCTAGCCGAGGGCTGCGTTTAAAGGGTCCCGACCCCCACCCCGGACAGACAGTTCTCAGGGGTGCCCCGCTTGCAAAGCAGTCCTGGCTTGGAGTGCCCAGACTACCCACACTGGGCACATCACACCACTCGGCTATCAGCCCAGCTGCACTTGCCACAGGCTGCCATCCGGGGAGAGGGGGCAATTGGGGGGCTGCAGGAGAGCTTCCACCCCCAGAAGCCCGCAGAGCCAGCCCAGTCCTCCCCATTGGGGGCTTGTGCCCCATTCCTCCCTCACCTCCTTCCACTTACCCTTCCCTAGCCCCTCTTCTTGATGTACAAAATCAAGATAACGTGTCTTCCAAAATGGAATCTGTCTTTATTGAACAAAACTGGGGGAGACTGGGAAAAGGAGGTGGGAGAGGGGAAGAGAGAGGGTGGGAGAGGGGAGGGCAACTAAAATGATCAGGGGTTGGGAACAGGTCCCATATGAAGAGAGACTAACGAGACTGGGACTTTTCAGCTTAGAAAAGAGGAGACTGAGGGGGGACAGGATAGAGGTCTCTAAAAGCAGGAGTTGGGTGGAGAAGGTGCATACATAAAAGTTCTTCATTAGTTCCCATAAAGAAGGACTAGAGGACACCAAAGGAAAGGAATGGGTAGCAGGCTTCAAACTAGTAACAGAAAGTTGTTCTTCACAAAGCAAAGAGTCAACCTGTGGAACTCCTTGCTGCAGGAGGCTGTGAAGGCTACAACTAGAACAGAGTTTAAAGGGAAGTGAGATCAAGTCATGGAGGTTGGGTCCATGGAGTGCTATTAGCCAGGGGGTAGGAGTGGTGTCCCTGCCCAAGGTTTGTGGAAGGCTGGAGAGGGATGGCATGAGACAAATGGCTTGGTCACTGTCTTCGGTCCATCCTCTCCAGGGTCTCTAGGGTTGGCCGCTGTCAGCAGACAGGCTACTGGGCTAGATGGACCTTTGGTCTGACCCAGGATGGCCATTGTAAGGTCAGGGCTCAGGGTTGGGGGTCTCAGTGGACCCCCTTAATTCTCTTGCGCACCTACTCCTGGGTGACCAGGCTGGCAGCTCTCCTGCCGTAGCCGGCCACTTTCCTGTGCCTAGTGCGGAAATCGTGGATGAGGTCCACGATGTCCGCACTAGCCAAGGCGGGTGCCCATCTCTTGCGGTCCCAGGCAAGCTCCCGGGAGCCGCCAGCCTGGTCCCGGGAAGAGGGGGAGGGCTGGGGGGCATCGGGTGGGTGGCTCGAGCCGTGCCAGGTGCAGGGTCTGCTGGCTGGGTGCTGGCAGGCTTGCATCTGGCACGGGCACCGTAGCCAGCCCGTGCCCCTTTAAGGGGTCTGGGGCCGGGAGGGGGGCAGACGAGTTTCCCTGGTGTTTGCCAGAGTGGCCACCAGGGAAAGCTGGGGAGGGCTAGCCTCCCACTAGTTCGAATTAAGGGGCTACACACCCCTTAATTCGAACTAGCTAGTTCGAACTAGGCTTAATCCTCGTGGAATGAGGATTACCTAGCTCGAACTAAGCGCTCCCGTAGTTCGAATTAAATTCGAACTAACGGGGCGCTAGTGTAGCGCCTATGAAAGTTAGTTCGAACTAACGTCCGTTAGTTAAACTAACTTTGTAGTGTAGACATACCCTTAGAGTGCAATTTTAATTGAAATGACACAGGAAGCAGTTTTTCTCCCTTTGTTCTGAATCATTTCTCATTTAAATGTAGGAAGTGTCCAGAAAATTAGGAGAAACCTGAGTCACTTGAGAAGGCAGGAAAACTTCAAAAATACACAAAACAGAGAATGAAAAGAACACAAAGGGAAGACTGAGCATCATATTTCTTTCGGCAATATATCACTAATGCAATTTCACTGATAGTTCATCTAGATGTGAGATTTAGAGCTGGTTTTAAGAAAAGGACACATTCCACAAGTTTTTATTACAATTGACCTCTTTCTTGTCAAATTCAAATGTTGAATTTTTTTGTGGTAAATTTCTCCTTAGTTTCTCCTTCCCTCTGTTCAGAATCAGCGGCAGTGGTTGACTGCAATCCTTCACAAGGGTGTTGCAGCTAAGCTTCACATAAAAGTATGACAGAAAAATAGCTTCAATCCCTCCCTGCCAATGGGCTCCATATATTTTGACTAGAAGAAACCTGCTCTTTCAAAATTCTCATGATCCAAACTGGAGATATAGAGGGTCTGATTTTTCACTATCTTGCTATTTGTGTAGCTGTACAAAGTGAATAAAAAGTGTGTAAAACAACCAGTTCAGTAGTATTTGATTCCCAGTTTGCATATATATATAAATGATTTTACTCTCCAGAGTATTTCAAAAGGCCTGATTCTACTTAAGTCTAGGGATAAAGGTGCCCATTCTGACTTTCATTCCTCTTGTTCAATGCCACTCTTGGTATGTCTACACTACCCCGCTAGTTCGAACTAGCGGGGTAATGTAGGCATACCGCACTTGCAAATGAAGCCCGGGATTTGAATTTCCTGGGCTTCATTTGCATAAGCGGGGATTTAAAAATGGCGGCTCCCCGCTTATGCAAATGAAGCCCGGGAAATTCAAATCCCGGGCTTCATTTGGAAGTGCGGTAAGTGCAGAAAGAAGGTGGTCTAACCAGCTTCTCAGAAATTTGTATAAGGAGTTTTCCCAGGTGGTATAAAACCATCTCAATAATACCTCCTGAGTGTTCTCAGTTCAGGGATGTGCTGGGAGAGCAATAACATGCAAACGTGTACGCAAGTCCTGGGGAGAGAAACCTATCACTAGTTTGGAAGAAATCTGTATCTGAAAAAGCCCACAGAAAAATGGGTCATTTGTCAGTAAGTCAGGCATCCAGAGCAAGGAAATTAGAGTGTTGATGGAGGCTGGTGAAATGAACACGCAGAAAATACTACTTGATATCCCTGTGCATATCAAACCAGCACCTGAAACAAGTTTTGTTGTTGCCAAAAAGCAACCATCTGCACTGTTGAGAACAGGCTTTATATTTTAAGATGAGAGGCTACCCACAGGATCGACTTAGGGGTGATTCAAATGGTAGTTTCATATAAGTAAGTCAAGTGGGTGTGAGGTAATCTGTTCATGCACCTTCATGAGGAACAGGGTATAAGTCAGAGTTGAGGTCCCTGCTTTAATTTTCACTTTCTTACCCTCTCAGTTGCTTGTTTTTTCCTGCCATATCACCAAGTCTGCTGGCAGAGGTGTGGGGGGAGTAAGTCTGGCCTGGTGATTTAAAAGAGCCTTGCATTCCCAGTCACCATGGCAGCAGCTGCAGTCCTCCGCACTTTAAATTGCTGCCAGAGGCCCCACCACCGCCACATGCATCCTGCAGCCCTGAAGACACTGAAGAGCAGGCTGGGGGAATGTCACATGGTACGCTATCTGGAACGCTGCTCATGCCGGCAGCCACACGGATATTGCCCTCCCAAGGGCGGGGTGGGGGTCCAGGCCCGCCCTCACTCCGGACCCCGGCCCAGGGCCCTAACACCGGGAGCACACTTCCCAATGGTGGCAAGCGGACGTTTACCCCTAAACGCACTGGCTCTCGGGCTCCACGACCCCTCCCTGGGCCGATACCACCCCGCTGTCGGGCTCTTACCTTCCGCCCGTAGTCTCTGGTGTGGGTCGGGCAGCTAGCCCTTCCCCCCTGTGGCCTCCTGCCTTGCCCTCCTCCTTCCTTTTGCCCCAGATCACCTCCTCCGCTCCCCTGTTGCACCTTCCTACTTCTCCCTGCTTGGGTGCTCTTATCCGCCCCGCGCTGGCCAGCGCGTCTCTTCCCACTTCCGGGTGCCCCGCCCTGCTGGTGCCCGTCGCGTCGGTGACCTCACCGGGTTCCCCGGGCGCGTCCTGATGACGCATCATTGCCCCGCCTCCTGCACGCGGCGACGCAGCTGATGTTAACCCCACCGGCTCTTCGCCAGCGCTCGCGGCCCTGGGTGCTTGTGGGTGATGGGGTTGCTTCACCCCGTCACATATCTCCCCCCCATCCTCCCTTTAGGCAGCTGTGGGCAAGGGGGTTGCTCCTTCCCCTCCCCCATATCCTTCCGCCTCCTGGTCTCTGTACTCGCCACTCTCTCCTGCTCGTCACCCAGCAGGCGTGAGAGGCAGTCAGCGTTCTGGTTGTCCTTTCCCGGCCTATGCCTCACTTCAAAGTGGTATGGTTGGAGGCTTAGATACCATCGTAGTATCCGGGCATTTGTGTCTTTCATGGTCTGTATCCATCTCAGGGGCACATGATCAGTCACCAGCGTGAAGGAATTTCCTACGATAAAGTAGCGCAAAGAATCGATAGCCCACTTAATAGCTAATGCCTCTTTCTCTATTGTGGCATAATTCTTTTCACGGGGAAATAGTTTCCTGCTTAAGTAAGCCACCGGGTGTTCTACCCCCCCTTCCTCTTGCGTCAATACCGCCCCGAGTCCTACTTCAGACGCATCCGTCTGTACCACGAATGGTCTCTCAAAGTCTGGCGGCCGTAGCACCGGGCTCGAAATTAGGCATCCCCGTAATGTTTCAAACACACTCACCCCTTGGGGAGTCCACTCTACCCGTTGTGGTTGGTTCTTTTTTGTAAGGTCTGTCAGAGGGGTGGCCAATGAGGCAAAGTGAGCTATAAAACGGTGATAGTATCCAGCCAGCCCTAAGAACTGGCGTATCTGCCTCTTTGTGCGAGGGCGCGGGTAATCCCGGATCGCCTGTACCTTATCTAGTAGAGGTTTCATTTGTCCATTCCCCGCCATATACCCCAGATAGGATACCTCCCGCTTACCAAATTGACACTTTTTGGGGTTGGCGGTTAGTCCTGCCCGTTGGAGCGCGTGCAGTACTGCCTCAAGATGTCGGAGATGTTCTTCCCAGGATCCACTGAAAATGACAATATCGTCGATGTATGCGACCGCGTAGTCTTGGTGTGCCTCAAGGACCTGGTCCATTAGCCTTTGGAAGGTGGCCGCCGCCCCGTGGAGCCCAAACGGCATGGTGACGAACTGATACAAGACGAATGGGGTGGCAAATGCTGTCTTCTCCCTGGAAGCGGGCGATAGCAAGATCTGCCAATATCCCTTGGTCAGGTCTATGGTCGATAAATACTTGGCCCGCCCGAGCTGCTCCAGGAGCTCATCGACCCTCAGCATGGGGTACGCGTCAAACTTAGGGTGTGTCTAGACTACCTAGTTTTGTCGACAAAAGTGGACTTTTGTCGACAAAACTATACCAGCGTCTACACTACCGCTGAGTTCTGTCGACATAACGTCGACAGAACTCAGCAGTTTTGTCGACGCTGGTATACCTCATTTTACGAGGCATAACACCTTCTGTCGACAGAACTCTGTCGACAGAAGGTGTTATTGCCTGTAACATTGCGTCCAGACTACGGAGTTCTGTCGACAAAGCAGCTTGCTTTGTCGACAGAACTCAATGTGTCTGGACGCTCTTTGTCGATGGAAGTTTTGTCGACAGTATCTGTCGACAAAACTTCCGTCGACAAAACGCGGTAGTCTAGATGTACCCTTAGATACTGCGTTCACCTTGTGGAAGTCAATACAAAATCTCACGGATCTGTCTTTCTTAGGGACCAGTACAATCGGGCTGTGCCATTCGCTCTGAGATTTCTTGACTATTCCCCACCGCACCATGTCCTGGAGCTCTTGCTGGACAGTCCCCCACAGCTTCCGGGGTATGGGTCGTACGGGGTCTCTCACCTTCTGCCCGGGGGTCGTGTCGATTACGTGGCAGGCAAGGGTCGTCCTCCCGGGCTTGCTCGTCAGTCCAGCCGCGTACTGTTGCAGCACCTCCCGGAGCTGGCTCTGTTGGATATGGTCTAGACCTTCCCCTACGGGGCTGGCCATCCAGGTTACCTCCTCCTCGCCCCACGGCCCAAACTCAATATCGGCACTCAGCGCCTCCACACGGGGGAGATCCCGAGGCACCCACCGCTTCAATAGATTTACGTGGTAGATTTGACTCTTACACCTTTTCCCCCCCACCTGTACCTCATAATCGACCTCTCCCACCCTCCTTGACACCCGAAAGGGCCCCTGCCACTTTGCCAGTAATTTAGAGTCCCCAGCACTGGGTCGCCCAGGCTAAACTCCCTTGTCCGGGTTCCTTTATTTTAGTGGCGGGCCTGCATTTCTTGGGCCCGCTGCAAGTTCTCTCGAGCCCACTGACCAATTGTTCGCATTCTATTCTGCAATTTGATGACATATTGGGCGGCCCCTAATGCGGTTGAGGTCTGCTCCTCCCACCCTTCCCACACTAGGTCTAGTATTCCCCGGGGGCGCCTCCCGTATAGTAATTCAAAGGGGGAATACCCCACTGAGGCCTGGGGTGCCTCTCGCACGGCGAAGAGTAGAGGCGGTAACAGCCTGTCCCAGTCCCGAGGGTTGTCCTGCGCCAGCCTACGTAGCATCGCCTTTAGCGTCTGGTTAAACCTCTTGACTAGCCCATCCGTTTGGGGGTGATACACTGAAGTCCGAATTTTCTTAACCCTTAACCACTTACGCAGCTCGGTCATTAGGCGAGACACCAAATTCGGCCCTTGGTCGGTCAGGATCTCTTTGGGGAGGCCGACCCTGGAGAACATTTTCATGAGCTCGTCAGCTACTGCGGCTGCTGTCGTTTTGCGTAGGGGTACAGCCTCTGGGTAGCGCGTGGCATAGTCTACCACCACCAGGATGTATTGATGCCCCCTCCGCGTTCACTCCAGGGGCCCCACCAGGTCCAACCCCACCTGCTCGAAGGGCTCCTCCACCAATGGTAGGGGCACTAACGCAGCCCGCGGCACTTCCGCTCCTGCGGTTCGTTGGCACTGAGGACAGGACGTGCGGTAATTCTTGATATCCTGGTAGATCCTCGGCCAATAGAATCTTTGCTGCTGGGTCTTCTCCACCCCCAGGTGTCCGGCCTATGGGTTGTCGTGCACTAATTCCATCACCCGCCACCAGTGGGCTCTAGGTACAACCAGTTGGACTTCCTCCTCTGTCTGCGCGGGGCCCCTGCGGACTCGATACAGCCTGTCGTCCTGGATCTCAAAGTAGGGCCCCTACGGGGGTTTTCCACCCACCCCATTTACGTCCTCTAACGGCACTCGCGCACTTTCCCATGCGTGCTGGAGCGTCAGATCCTCGCGTTGTAATACCAGGAAGTCTCCCACGTCCAATTCTCGGGCCGCTTCCAATTTCTGCGGCCTGGCCTCGCCGTCATTCCTTCTGGGTTGGCCCTGGTCTTCCTCGCAATGCGCTACCCACACATCCTCACCACCTTTTTGTTGGTCATCGTCCGCTTCCTGCAAAAGTTGCCTGAACCCGGGCCTATCTCGCCCCAACAACACGGGGTACAGTAACTGCCGTGCCACTGCTACCCGTAGCAGCCCCTCCCGACGCCCAACATGTAAAGTCACCTGCGTGGTCGGGTAAGATCGCGTGTCCCCATGCACGCACTTGATCCACACCCGGCGGCCGGCGGACGCCCCCTCCTTCAAACTATTGGCCCGTACTAGCGTTTGCCCGCACCCCGAGTCTAACACCGCCTCGATTGGCTTCCCGTCCAGGCGTATCTTCCGTGTAATCCGGGCCCTGCTTACCTCTCTTCCGGGGGCCCTCCTCGTCGCCGGCTGTCCATACGTGCAGTCCTTCATCGGGCAGTCCCGACGAAAATGGCCCTCTTGCCTGCACTGATAACACGTTGTTTTCAGGGAGGGGGAGGGCTTAACTTCCGGCCGCTGTTCCTCGCTTCCCCTAACGTCCTCCTTGTCTTTCTTTTCCGGGCTGTGCCATATCGGCGCTAGCTGCCTGTCTGGGGCTCGCCCTGGCGTGATTCTTGTCCCAGGCCCCCCTTCGCTTTGACTCTCCTTCCCCCGTGGGCTAGGGTCTCCCCGGCCTACCGGGTTGGACCCTGTCCCTACTTTGCCCCGCTCTTCCGCCCCCTCGGCGGCCATAAAATGTTCCATCAGAATGACCGCCTCTTCTAGGGTTCCAGGCAAATGGCGGCGTACCCAGCGTTGCCCCTCTGGAGGCAACACCTGCAAATACTGTTCTAGGATCACTAAATCAGTGACCTGGGCCGCCATCTTGGTTGCCGGTTCCAGCCACCAAAGCCCCACCTCCTTAACCCGCTGGGCCACTGCTCTGGGCTGCTCCCCCGCCGCGTACTTGGATGCCCGGAATTTCTGCCTGTACGTCTCCAGGGAAATGCGTAGTTGATCTAGTATTGCCTCCTTTACCTTGTAATAACAGAGCGCATCTCGGTCAAACATCCCCCAGTACGCCAGCTGCGCCGGGCCGGAGAGGTAAGGGGTTAGTATAGTGGCCCAATGCTCCTGAGGCCATCTGGCTGCCGTGGCCACCCGCTCAAAAGTCACCAGGAATGCTTCGGCATCATCTTCGGGCCCCAATTTAGCTAACCTAATTGGGAGTCGAGCGCCTATCGCCACCTCGTCCTCCCCGCCCAAGGGTCCCGTACCCTGGGCCTGTCCGTCCACAGTCACACTACCTCCTTCTTTTAACTCGTGGATCAGCTGTCACTGCTGTTCCCGAAACTCGGTCGTCAGTTGTTGTAGTACCTCTGCCTGTTGCTGCTGCAGCTGGCGCTGGCTTTCTACCAACCACTCCAAAACCTTGTTTAGTTCCATCACGCCTGTCCCTTTAAACGACAAAATAATGCTACCCGTCACCCCCATGCCCTTAGTTCAGGGCACCAATCGTTACCCATGTTCTCCACCACGTGTCACATGGTACGCTATCTGGAACACTGCTCGTGCCGGCAGCCACACGGATATTGCCCTCCCAAGGGCAGGGTGCGGGTCCGGGCCCACCCTCACTCCGGACCCCGGCCCAGGGCCCTAACACCAGGAGCACAGCTCCCAATGGTAGCAAGCGGGGTCTTACCCCTAAACGCACTCGCTCTCAGACTCCACGACCCCTCCCTGGGCTGATACCACCCCTCTGTCGGGCTCTTACCTTCCGCCCGTAGTCTCTGGTGTGGGTCGGGCAGCTAGCTCTTCCCCCCTGTGGCCTTCTGCCTTGCCCTCCTCCTTCCTTTCACCCCAGATCACCTCCTCCGCTCCCCAGTTGCCACTCCCTACTTCTCCCTGCTCGGGCGCTCTTATCTGCCCCGCGCCGGCCGGCACGTCTCTTCCCACTTCCGGGTGTCCCGCCCTGCTGGTGCCCGTCGCGTCGGTGACCTCACTGGGTTCCCCGGGCGTGTCCTGATGACGCGTCATTGCCCCGCTTCCCGTGCACGGTGACGCAGCTGAGGCTAACCCTGCCGGCTCTCCGCCGGCGCTCGCAGCCCCGGGTGCTTGTGGGTGATGGGGTTGCTTCACCCCGTCACAGGGAGGCTAGCCCCCAGCCCTGCCCCTTCCTTCTAGGGCCCAGTGAAGACTCTCATCAGCCATGTATATCACTGACTTTCAGCTCCTCTGCACCTACATAACAGCCACTTAGGTACCTTTAAACTCAGAACTAATGACCAACGTGTAATTTACATATCACCAGGGTTCCCTCTAAGCCCCTCCCAATGAGAGGGTCAGGGCTCCCTGCAGGGAGCTGACTGACTGGGTGGGGCTGATTAATTACCTGTGAAGCTGTGCTGTCTGCAGCATAGAGGGAACACTGTATATCACTTTTGAGTTTGGCCCACTGAGCTAAATTCAGTGCTGGAGTAAGCAAGTGAGAATATATTGATTTCAGTATATTGCACCTATTTACGCCAGTGATGACTCTACGTCAAGCATTCTGGGCCTGATTCTGAGGTTATTTGTACCCTTGTAAAACCAAAATGCAGTGCCTTTAATGGAGTTACAACAGTAAGTATTACTGACACTGGCATGCTGTAACAAGCTGGAAGGAGGTCTGTGAGGTATGGTTTTACTCTGTCTGTGCCAAAGTTCTCTGCAAAGTTACCCGTGCTTTCCAGAGGATTTGCCCTAGGCAAGTCTGTTTTCATTTGTCTTATTTTTCTTTGCTGTAAAATAACCAGTAAACACTGACTGTTGGAACTAAGTTGTATCTGACTCCAATATGGGCGGATGTTGCCTGACACCTTGGGATCTGGGTTTTCTGTCCTGCCAAAAATGTTGAAATGTCAAACATTTTCCCAAACCAAAAGTCAGGGGAGGAAGTCAATTTGGGTCAATCAACATTTTTCATTCCATTAATTTCAAAATAGTTCATTTAATGTTAACCATTTTTATTTTAGTTTTTTTTAAAACTAAAAAGTGGCTTACATTTCAAAACAAACAAAACAGGAATTTTTCATTCTGCTTCAAAATTTAAGACATGCTTTTAGGTTGAGAAATTCATCAAAACCAAACCTAAAAAGTTTCAGTTTCAATAAATAAGTATTTTCTGATGAAAGAACATTTAATTGAAACTTCCCCAATCAACATTACTCTAGGCTAGTGTGCCATTCTATTTGGCCAAAAGGCTGAATAGCTTGTAGCATTTCTCTATTTAAGTATATACACATTCAAGGATCTTCAAAAACAGAATAGAAAAACTGGTTACTATGAGTTCTCTGACAAACAGCACTGTCTCCTGGATTCAGGTAGGTCTTTTCAGATTAAAAAAAAAACCTAGAGTTTTAATTATATGGATTTATGTCTGTAAGAAGTCAGATTTGCTGTCAAGTACCAGCAGCTGGTCATTCAGATAAATAGCTCCTGTTAGCCAAACGCTCTGCCTTTATCTCATAGGCATTCTTTCAGTTGGATTAAAAGGCTTCAATCCACTTTTCGTCCTTTATTTTAAAAGCTGATAATTAGTTTACTGTGACTGATTGGCAGATCTGTGTCTAAAGTTTCAGAGAAGTCACTCTGCCTTAAGCATACTTGAAGCAAAATGCAGGACAATGTAGCACTTTAAAGACTAACAAGATGGTTTATTAGATGATGAGCTTTCGTGGGCCAGACCCACTTCCTCAGATCAAAAAAAAAAAAAAAAAAAAATTAGCAGTGTTGTCCATTGGTACTAAAAAGGCACATTCCATATGTGAGATAGAAGCTGGAATTGACAAAGCTTCCATAGTTTCAGAGGTCTGTGAGGGCATGTCTGCACAACAGCAGTATTTCGGAATAACGGATCTTATTCCAAAATAATTATGTGAGTGTCTACACAGCAAGCCCATTATTTTGAAATAATATCAAAATAATAGGCATCTTATTCTGGATTCTGTAATCTTTGTTTAACTAGGAATAATGTCTATTCTGAGATAGCTATTTGGGAAATGGCTGTGTTTAAACAGAGCAGCTGGAGTTATTTCAAAATAAGAGGTCTCCAGGAAATCCCACAGATGCCTTGCTGGTTACTCTGTCCACACTCATCAGACCTCTATAGTTCCCCTATCCCTGCAGGCTTTAAAGGTGCAGCCACAGGAGAAAGGGCATGTGGCACCCAGCAGGCCCTGACAGCCATGAGCCACAGAGCAGCAGCCTGCACAGCCTTGGCAGTAGCCACGAGCAACCCCGTTGCTTCCACGGAGCCCTCCATGGCTGCAAAGAAGCCAGCAGCCAGCTCCCAGGACCCTGCCTGGGGATGAAAGAGGTGCGTGTCTTCATGGTCTGGTGTGGAGATCCTGGACCTCACTTAGGTCTCGGAAGAAGAGGCAACCCTCCAGGATCTTCGCACATGCTGATGTCTACGGCTGGATGGCTGTCAGCCTGGGCAACAAGGGCCACATGCGCACCCAGGAGCACATGCACATGAAAGTTAAAGAACTTAGGCAGGCCTATGCCAAAGCCAGGGAGCACAGCTCCCTCTCCAGGGCGCCACTGCAGGCCTGCCCACATTATGCCCAGCTCCACCACACCCTAAGGGGTAGGTCAGTCTCCCCATCTCCATTGTGGACTCAGGGCTGGAGACACCTGTCGTCACCCTCCCAGGGGGTGGAGCCAGTACAGAGGTGTAGGAGCTGGATGAGGCCAGCAGCATTTTGATGCCTGCCAGCCAGGAGGTCATGCTTGTCCTGGAACTGGTACCCCCCCCCCCCCCAACCCAGGCATCGTCTAAAGCTGGGGAAAGCCCATCAAGTGAGTGCCATTGCTTTCCCTAGACACATGTGGGTAGAGGCTGTTGTGTGCTCCTCACTTGGCCGCCTTGGCCTGTGGATTGCATAGCAGCCTGTGCACGTGGGTATACGTGGAGTTCCAGTCCGGGGCACACAGCCCCAGTAGACTGCAACAGAGGACCCTTGTGCTCTTTCTCACAGGGTGTCTGGAGAGGCCTGTCTTACTCCTGACATCAGGGTGAGATACCCTATCCTCCCACCACAAGCCACCACTAGAAGGAGGCTGGGATCATGGAGGGGGAGAGAGAGAGACACACACACACACACAGAGCAGTGCTGCACACAGGCATGCCCGCACTCTCGGGGCAGCATCTGCTCCTCGGGACAGCATGGCAAGAAGGAGGAGCATCTGCTGCTCAGCCACACCTCACCCCCTGCCTCCCTATCCTCCAGCGGGCAGGGATATTGCCCTCTCCCTGGGGGATGCCACCACTATCGGGCCTGGGGTGTGCATGGCATGGAGGGAAGCCCAGCTACCCTGCGGCCCGGCCCCTCTTCTGCCTGCAGGCTCGTAGTCTGGCCAGCACCTTCCCATGCCTGCTTGTCCCCAGGATGTGGGGGTAGTGAGACTCCCCTATTGGACATCTGTGCCCCTGCAGGAAAGAGTCCACAGTCTAGGCCAGTGATTCCCAAACTTTTTCCATGGAGGAACCCCTCAAATAATTTTTCATATCCTGAGGAACCCCTACCTATGAAAACATTTGCTTGGCCAGAAAAAGTTGACAGTGGGGAGTGCAATTCCATTACTGCTAAATTATTGTAAAGAAAATGTATTTGTAAAGAGCTGTTTTTTCTTTCTATCTATCTATCTATCTATCTATCTATCTATCTATCTATCTATCTATCTATCTATCTATCTATGTCAGCTTACATTGTAAGAAAAAAAATTGGAGCATTTTTCCTGTCTTTTTTGTATTATCTAATCTTTTTTTTCAAATATCAAAATATCAAATCAAAATAAAGTTTACTTAAACATCAAAATAAAGTTCACAACTAAAGTCAATATAAAGTTTACTGTCAGTGTGACACTTGGGCTTGTTTCTTTTTGCACAAATGTTGAATTCTTGGCCAAACTTTTGACAAACACACTCACAGTTCTTCCTCAACAGACAGTAGACGATTTCTTTCTTTGCTTTTAATGTTTGTAAGACATGAGAAAGCTTGTTCACAGAGGTAAGAAGTTGAAAACTGGAGTAAGATGTTCACTGCTTTTGCTGAGATCACTGGATACTCTTCTTATTGAAATCCAAAACACATCAAGTGGCACTTCACTGAATTTTATCTTCAAAGTTCGATCACACTGTAGTTCAGTCAGCTCTTCTTCTTCTTGCAGACTAAGTAAATTTTGTGAGAACTCAACAAAAGGATTTCTAACTGTGTCATACATTTCTGATGACAAAGAAGGAAAGTATTGGTCAAGCTTTTCTGTCAGTGATTCCAAATGACTGGTAATTAATGGGATGACTTCTTTATAATCTGTCTGACTCTGAAACTGAAGTAGGAGTGGAAACATTTTAATATTTCCACTTGAAAGGTGTCTTTTCCAAACCTTGAGCTTATTCTTGAATGCAAGAAGTTTGTCTGTTGAAGTTAGAATATTTTCTTTTGGGCCCTGAATGGTGGTGTTCAAGGTGTTTAAGTGCTGATAAATATCTGCTAAGTAGTCTAGTTTCAGCAGCCATTTTGTATCTTCAAGAAAGTCGGAAAAAATGGCTTTATTATCTTTGAAGAAAAGCAGTAGTTCCTCTTGCAGCTCAAATACCCTTGTTAAAACGTTCCCTCTTGAAAGCCATCTAACATCGGTGTGTAGGAGAGTCACATGGTCTTTTTGCATATTTTTACACAGCTTTGCAACAATGCGTGACTTAAGAGGGCGCTGCTTTATAAAATTGACCATGTTCACAGCTACATCAAGGACTTGTTTTAAATCCTTCTCAATAGTTATGGAAACAAGAACTTCCTGGTGGAGGAAGCAGTGGGTCGTTATGACATCTGGGTTTTTTTCTTTGACGAGTGTAACAAAGCCTTTTATTGAGCCGATCATTGAGGGGCCACCATCAGTGCAAATTCCAATACATTGGCTCCATGACAAACCACGGGATTCCAAATAAGAAGACAAGATGTTGAAAATGTCTTGAGCTTTGGTCATTTCTGGCAGCTCTTTACAACAACAAAAATTTTCCATTATTTCACCTTTGTTTTCAAATCGTACGAATGCCAACAGCTGAGCTTTACTTGTTATGTCTGTTGACTCGTCGACTTGGAGAGCAAAGTTAGTATTTTTTAGTATTTCAGACAAGACATCTTCAATGTCATGTGACATGGCATCCACGTGCCTACTAATAGTATTATTAGAAACAATTACCAATTGCCGGACAAAAATTCCCATGATATTTCAAGGGATATTTGGAATTGTTGGTGGTATTTCAAAATTTTTATTTATTTATTCCACAATTTCTCACGGAACCCTTGACAATGGTCTGTGGAACCCCAGGGTTCCACAGGACCCTGGTTGGGAAACACTGGTCTAGGCCACAGATGGCCTTGCTTGAAGCACATCGCCTTCATCTGACCGGAGACCTTTCAGTCTCAGCTCAGAGACGAGGGCTAGGTTTCATGCACAGTGTCTCCCGGGATGACTGACCAACTGTGAGAGGGATGTGCTCTGTATCTCCCGTGCCATTCTCTTGACCCCGCATGACACACAGATGCAAACGAGCCTATGAGGACCTCCAGAGAGAGCACATTGCTGCCCTGGAAGTCCTGCAGCGCTCCTAGAACCGGCAGGACCTGAGACTGTAGGAGGAACTGCAGCTGCGTCACGGCACCTGGCTGGAGCTGCCACAGCAGGACCAGACCATGTGTGTGGCTTTCACCACTGTCCTTGACCACCTGGTGGTTGTTCCTGATGACGCTCCTGATCCTACTTCCTGCCTTATCTCTCCACCCTACTCCACTCCCTGCATGGTCACCGAGGGCCCCACACAAGAGGCAGTGGAGCCATTCAGGCAGACACCAGTCCCAGCCCCATCTTATGAGCCTCCACTCACGGCTCCTCCTACCCATTCCCCTTCCTTCCCCCTCCCAGGTTCTTTCTCCAGTCCCTCCCCAGTTACATTCACCCCCAATTAAACAAAACCAGTTTATTCTTTCAAAACAAAAGGGTGGTTTATTGTGTTGCAGGAGGAAAGGTGGGAATGGAGGGCAGGGGAAGGGAGGGGTGGGGGAGGAAATGCATACCATGCCATGACAGAGGCCCCTTGTGGGGAGGCCCAGGGGAGAGTTTCACAGCTGGCTCTGGCTGAAACTCTCCCTCAGTGCCCCCCGGATGCATATAGCCCACTGATGGGCCTGCGTGATGGCAGGCGTGCATGGCTGCTTCAAGGCCCTGCTGAGATGCTCAGCCTCTGCCCCCCCACCCTGGCAGGATGTCTCCCCCTTATGTTTACAAAGGTTGTGGAGGACACAGCATTCAGCCACCACATGGGGAACGTTCCACTTCCTGAGGTGGCAACATAACCTCCCCTTTAGACAACGAAAGGCGTCCTCCGCAACAATGCAGACCCTGCTTAGCCTGGTGTTAAAGTGTTGTTTGGTGGGGTCAAGGTGTCCTGTGTAGGGCTTCATCAGCCAGGGGAGCAGAGGATAGGCTGCATCCCCTACAATGCACATTGGCATGTCCACGTCCCTGACTCTGATGGTACAGTCGGGGGAAAAGTGCCAGAGTGCAGCTTCTGGAAGAGGCTGGAGTTTCAGAAGATGCAGGCATCATGCGTCTTCCCCGACCACCTGACATAGATGTCCATGAACTGGCCATGATGGTCAACAAGGATCTGCAGGACCATCGAAAAGTATCCCTTGTGGTTGATGTATTCGGATGCTCGGTGGTCTGGGGCCTGGATGGGTATATGGGTGCCATCAATAGCCCTCCCTCCCCCGCAGTCGGGGAAGCCCATGGCAGCAAAGATGGCAATGATGGGGTCCACATTGCCCACGTTGATGATCCTGTGAAGCAGGAGGGTATTGATGGCCCTCACCAATTTTAGAAGAAGACACACAGAGAATCACAGGGTTGTCAAAGCCCTCGGGAGTTCCTGGAGCACAACTCCCATAATCTCTCTCTCTCTCTCTCTCTCTCTCTCACCCCCCCCCCCACCCACCCCGCCTCCCAGCAGCAACCCTAACTTGCAAGGCTTTGTGAAGGTGGGACTGAAAAACCTCCTGGGGAAGGAGCTTCCACCACCACCAACCCCTGTACCTAGGGAACCTCATTTGAGGAATTCAACATCTTCCTGAGATAATAGCACAAGAGCCCTTGGCCCCAACAGTCGATCTCCCCATGCTGAACTGGTTTCCAACAGAGCGGTAGCTGTCCTATGTGGAGACGTTCCAGAGTGCAATGGCTATCCACTTCTGGAGGGGGATGGCAGGTCTCTTGTGAGTGTCTCGTTGCCTGAGGGCAGGGGCAAGGCACTCACATAGCTCCATGGTGGTGTCCTTCTGCATGCAGAAATTCTAGAGTCACTGTTGGTCGTTCCACCACTCCAGGATGATCCAGGCCCATTTGGTCGGAACTGGTGTCTAGTTGCCAGAAGTGGCAGTACATGGTATGCAGGGGAGGACAGGTGGAGTAGAGCTGCATGAGCAGCACCTGGAGAGAGGGGAGGAGGTGCCCTGCAATGAGCTGGAGGTCCTCCTCCTGCAGGGCCACAAGCCTGCAGTATCCGCAGCAGGAGGAGCAGCATGTGATACAAGAGCTGTTGACTGCTTGGAGGCAGGTTTGGGTCCCTGGCAGGAGTGCAGAGGTGTCCGCAAGAGCAACCACAGCAGGTAGAGAAAAGGCTTTGCTGTCCCCCAAGGAGGTAGGTAAAAGTGAAGAGCCTGAGACACAACTGTATGAGGGGAGGGTCCCTTTAAGCACAAGCTCCAGATAGCCTCAGGTAGCAGCTATGGAAAGTAAGAGCTGTCCTGATGCC
Source organism: Pelodiscus sinensis (assembly GCF_049634645.1). Taxonomy (NCBI): domain Eukaryota; kingdom Metazoa; phylum Chordata; order Testudines; family Trionychidae; genus Pelodiscus; species Pelodiscus sinensis. The sequence continues at coordinate 18,766,298 of NC_134723.1, forward strand.
CTACCTGAAGTGCTTCTGGGTAACCTTAAATGTGATTCAACGTCCAATGAGTGTGGATGCTCTATTTCAATGGGCATTTGCTGTGGAGATGTGCTATTTCAAAATAAGCTATTTCAGAGTTTTTCTTCTAAAATAGTTTATTCTGAAATAAGCGTGCAGTGTAGACATGCCCTAACAAAATTATAAGGTTAAACTTTTAGCTTTTGCCTCTCAGGCTTCTTTGCAGGCAAGGATGAAGCTGCTGCAAAGAGCCAAGGATAATGTCACCGAATGGCTTTCTTGGATAGAGCTCGGCTAAACGACAGCTTTTCAATGGGATTCATTTAAGCTTGAAGTTCCAAAATAAACAATATTGGGGGTGTATTTGTATTTTAAAACTATTTGCAGCATATAGATTCAAAGTCTCATCTATATAATAAACTACGGTAGTTAAAAAACAATAAAGCAGATGTTGTATGCCATGTCAAATGCTGACCTTTGTTCTTTTCCATTTATGATAGTCATAAATGTATGAATGTGTCATTCCCTGGATGGCTAGCCTTAGTGCAGCAAAAGGCTAGAACAAATGAATAAATTGAACAATTCTAAGTCACAAATACCAGATGGTATTCATCCAAGAGCTCTGAAGGAACTCAAAAATGAAATTGCAGAACTACTGTAGTATGAAGCTTTTGCTGAAACCATCCTCTGTATCAGGCAATTGGAAGGTAGTTAATATTACACTGTTGTAGAACAAGGATTCCAGAGGCAACCCTTACTTCTGCACTGCTGCTAGTGGTGGCTGTGTCTTCAGAGCTGGGCTCCTGACCAGCAGCCACACTTTTCAGCTGCTCAGCTCTAAAGGTGGCAGCATGGTAACCAGCAGTGCAGGAGTAAGAGTAGCATTAGTGCAACCCCTACTAATCTTTTTGGGGACAAGACCTGATAATTATAACACTGTGAAATTTCAGGTGTAAATCGCTGAAATCATGAACTTTATTATTTTAAAATCCTATTACCATGAAATTGACCAAAATGGACTGTGAATGTGGTAGCCCCAAACCTATGACAGGACTCTATATGAAGTTCTCTTAGTTTAGCTTCTGTTATGGTATAAAGCTATTTCTAGAAGGTAAATAACACTTTTTTCAATAAAGCTTTCAAGGCAAAAAAAAAAAAAAAAAAAAAAAAAAAGTATGTAAGAACTGCCTTGCTGGATTACACCAATCTAGCCCTGTAGTCTGTCTTTGACAATAGCCAGAACTAGAGCTTCAGATATAGAACAATGAGTTCCACAGGTTAATTGTATCTTGTGTGGAAAAAGCACTTCTTCTTTTTTGTATCATACCCACTGCCAATTCATTTCAGTGGCTGCCCCCAGTTTTTGAGTAAAAGGGTAAATAACACTTTTTAAGCCACTCTTTCTATACCACCCTTGATTTTTATAGACCTCTATCATATCCCCCTTAGTCATCTCTTTTCTAAGATTACAACTCTAATCTTTTTAGGCTCTCCTCAGATGAAAATTGTTCCATATATTTGATCACCTTGATTGCCCTATTCTGAATCTTTACATTTCTACTATATCCTTTTTCAGATGGGGCCTGGACACAGTATTCAAGATGTGGGCATACCTTGGATTTATATATAATGGCAAACATATATTTTCTGTCCCTTTTCTAATAGTTCTGAACTTTGTCAGCCTTTTTTACTGCTTCTGCACATTAAGCTCAAGTTTTCCATAGAACCAGCCACAGGGACTCCTGAGTCCTAGGATCACTTTCTTGTTTGGTAACAGTTAATTTTCTTTATGGATGTGTAGTTGGGATGATTTTTTGTCCAATGTGCATAACTTACCCTTGTCAACATTGAATTTCATCTTCCATTTTGTTGCATTAGGAGGAGCATTGCCAGCAGATCCACAGATGTGATTATTCCCCTTTATTCAGCTCTTGTGAGGCCACATCTGGAGTACTGTGTCCAGTTCTGGGCTCCCCACTATGGAAAGGATGTGGACGCATTGGAGATGGTCCAGTGGAGGGCAATCAAAATGATTAGGGGGCTGGAGCATATGACCTGCGAGGAGAGGCTGAGGGAGTTGGGTCTGTTTAGTCTGCAGAAGTGAAGAGTGAGGGGGGATTTGATAGCAGCCTTCAACTTCCTGAAGGGAGGTTCCAAAGAAGCTGGAGAAAGGCTGTTCACAGTAGTGACAGATGGCAGAACAAGGAACAATGGTCTCAAGTTGCGGTGGGAGAGGTCCAGGTTGGATATTAGGAAAAACTATTTCACTAGGAGACTGGTGAAGCACTGGAATGGATTACCTAGGGAAGTAGTAGAGTCTCCATCCCTAGAGATTTTTAAGTCTCGGCTTGACAAAGCCCTGGCTGGGTTGATTTAGTTGGGATTGGTCCTGCCTAGGGCAAGCGGCTAGACTTGATGACATTCTGAGGTCTCTTCCAGCCCTATGGTTCTATGATTTGTTGAGGTTGCAGTAATGTTACTCTTACTCCTGCACTGCTGGTTGCCATGATGCCACCTTTAGAGGTGAGCAGCTGAAAAGTGTGGCTGCTGGCCAGGAGCCCATCTCTGACGACACAGCCACTACCAGCTGCAGTGCAGAGGTAAGGGTTGCAATACCCTACCGTGCTACCTTTACTTCTGTGCTGCTGCCTGCTGGTCTGGGCCCTCAATCAACAGCTACCATTGTCCAATTGTCCTTCTTTGAAGGCAGCAGTGCGTAAGTAAGGGTGGTATGGTATGGTATGGTATTGCCACCCTTATCTGTACTGCTGCTATGGGGCACTGCCTTCGGAGCTGGGCTTCCAGCCACAGCTGCTACTCTCTGGCTGCCCAGCTCTGAAGTCAGTGCAAAAATAAGATTGGCAATACCATGACCCCCCCTAAAATAACCTTGTGATGCCCCTGGAATTCCCTTTGGGGTCAGGATCCCCACTTCGAGAAATGCTGCTCCTTCCCTTGACACACACATTAGTATAGGGCAAAAGCCCACAAAGGATCAGATTTTACAGTACATGACATGTTTTTCATGGCTGTGAATTCAATAGGGCCATAGTTATAGGAGCTTCACAGAGGACTCTCCTGGGGAAACCCTCCAAAGCATGAGAGAGGGAGCAAGATACCCTACAAGCTGAACCTTGTGGAGTTTCTGCAAGTGTTGCATCACAGGCAAAGCTTTGGAGCTGTGGAACTGTGCCCACAGCCCTCTGGGGATTTTCGGTGAAAGGAAGCTCTAACCCACTGGAGGGGTTGTACCTATGTATTATTCCATATAGCCCACTCTACCTCAGACCCTGAGTCCCTGAAGAGGTACACTGCCACTGGCATTCTCCCCCTGCCCCGTGCCAGGAAACAGCAGCCAATATGAGTTAGCACTGCTCCTAGGCACATTCATTTCCAGCCAGATTTCTACTCCAAATAGTTGGCTATATGGGGGGATGTGCTGTAATGCTTTTCTGGACCCTACCACAGAGGGGTAGTCAGGTAGCTGAGCCATTGTTCCCTGTAAACTATGCATTTGTGCAGCCACTCAGCAGAGATTCAGATGCCACTGAACTGATTAACAGACCACACCCAGATAGGTTTTTTGTTTCTACTGGTGGTGCACATTTCCACCACCTTGGTGCACATCAAAATTTATTCTACACATGGATGGAAAACATCCATACATGGATGGAATAGATTAGAGCAGGGGTGAGCAATAAAACTGTGGCAGTTTGTCAGGGTTAGCTTCTAGCAGGCCGCTGCCGCTAAATTTATCAGCATGGCCACAGATACTGTTGATTACAGGGGCTGTGGATCCCCATTCCTGGCCAATGAGAGCAGTGGGAAGTGGCGTGGCAGAGCCCATTGGCCAGGAATGGCAATCTGTGGCCAATGGAAACTATGATTGCTGGTACCCGTGGGCATGCAGGCAAATATAGCCATGGGAGCCCACCAAGAGCTTACCTGAACAGACCAGATGCAGCATGAGGGCCAGTATTTGCCCACCCTTGAATTAGAGGGAACATTGATCTGCAACTCTGCTTCCTGCCCTGCTTCTGACCCCATTTGCACTCTTCTACCCATATTGAAGACAACGGCTGACATTACATCTCCTTACGAATCTTCTCCTTTTCCCTTATCAATAAAATAACTGCCAGCTCTATCAAGATGTGACATCACTCTGATGTAACCGAGAGCATAGTTTATAGAGCTAGGAAGGGTAGTGAATGTTACATGTTCCTCACCTCAGACAGATCACTCCTGTACTTTCCCATAACCATTTCACTGAAGATTTTATTACTGGAAAGTGATGCACTAAGATAGTTGGAATGATTGTGAGTCCTCTAATGCAGTCACCTCTTTCTCCCTGGATAGTGTTAAATAGTGCAGAGGTGACTTACCTCTGGGGTCCTGTAGGGTACCCTCCCCGGTCGGGTTTCCTGCTGCACCCCGATTCACCCCTTTGTGTATTCTCGTAGTTCCAGTTTTGTCTAGTCTTGCCGCTTACGCGTCACTTCAGGAAGATAATCTCTCTCTCTCACTTGGATATGGACCTTCGGTGGCCCGGGAAGGGGGTTCGGGCCCACCCTCACTCCGAACCCTGACCCAGGGCCCTGAGGCCGGGACTCACGTCCCCACCTAGCGGAGGGGTCGGGACCCCTAAACTCCCCCGCTCTCGGGGTCCACGCCCCAGCCCTGGGCCACTTCTTCCCCAATGTCCACACTGCGATTACCCAGAGGACCTAGGGTTGAAACTCACCAAGGGTCCCCGGACCACTGGCCACAACTGCCTCCGACTCCAGTTTCCGACTCTCGGCGGCTCCTCCTCCCCCCTTAGCTCACATCCCTCTTTTAAATCACCCCCGAGCCCTTACCAATGACGCTCTCCCTGATGTCCTGGGAGCAAGGCCATGTGTAGCCTGTATCGTGGGTCCTGCCTCACATGGGCCCCAAGGTGCCCAGGACACCATGCTTCCCTCTTCCCACCCACGCTCCAACGGATAAGCAGGCAAGGGAAGTGTCCGTCCACAGTGGGATCCCATGAGCAGGAGAGGGGCCTGGAGCAGCCTGGCCTTCCATGGGGCACGCGCACACACCTGCATCTGGCAACGCTGTCCGTGGGAGCGGGTGGGAGCGGGTGGTGCCTCTCGCAGCCAGGCACTCCTCGGCATGTGTGGGGTCATGCGTGCACCCTTGTGCCCAGCCTGCTTCCAGTGGTGGCTGGCGTTGGGAGGGCATACCCCTACAGGGGTCCGATGTGTGTGGACGTGAGCCCCCCGAGCCTGTGAGCAGGAGCCCGGAGGTGCTCCGGGGCTGCCTCCTGAGGCCACGTGGCACAGACTGGTGCCGCACATGGTTCTACATGCACGGACTGCAGCATGATGTCCAGGCTGAGCGACGATCGCACCTCATCCCCTCTGCACCCACCTCCTCTGCCCTGTGTGTATGGAAAACTGAAAGCACTCACCTGATGATCCCTCACCGCTCTCAAAGGATGCCTGCGAGACAGCCAGGGCCTGGGGTACCAGCTCTAGGGTCAAGGTGACCATGCTGGCCATGTCCTCCTCCTGCTCCTGCAGCTGGAGATCTTCCTCCTTCTCCTTCTCTTCAGCTGGGAGCTCCGGGTGGGCAACGACGGGCATCTGTAGCTCCCTGTCCACCACCACAGGTGGGTAAAGGGCTTCACCACCCCACAGGATTTGGTGGAGCCCCTGGTAGTAGGGGCAGTAGTGCAGTTCTGCCCTGGAGCGAGAGCTGCATTCCCTGGCCCCGGCGTACCCTGGCAGAGCTCGTTAACCGAGCTCCACACCTGTTCTAATGTCTGAAGGGGGGTAGGTGGGCCCTCTCAGCCAAAGCCTCGGCCATCCAGCTGTCTATGTTGGCGTTTTACCTCCAGGAGTGGAGATCCTGTAGGGTCTCCTCCTCCCCCCCACAGCTTGAAGAGGGACAGGATCTCTGCCCCAGACCAGGAGGACGCATGCCATTTGGTGCCTCTGGCTGGATCCTGGGAGCCCTGGTAGTGCTTCCTGTGAGGGCCAGGGAGCTCTTGGGGGGACTTGTGGCTGAGCCTTAGGTCCGAAAGTGGGTGGCAGTCAGAGCTGCATGATGAGGCACAGCTCCCAGGCCCGGCTTCCTTCCACAAGGCTTGTCCTCGGTGCCTGTAGCTTTAAGAGCTGCCAGGAGACAGAAACTATAGAGTTCTGATTAGTTTGGATGGAGTGGCCACCAGGGCACCTGTGTTATTTCCTGGAGGCCTCCTCTTTTGAAAAAACACCCTTTCCACATCCACACACACCTTTTTTCGAAAAAGCTTTTTCAGAAAAAAGGTTTCTTCCTTGGAGAAAGAGGTTTACTGGTGTTGGAAAACCCCCGTTTTTCGACTTTCTGTTGAAAGAACACAATAGCAGTATGGACGCAAGTATTGTTTTTCTGGAAAAACAGCTGTTTTTCCAGGAAAATGCTGCAGTGTAAATGCACCCACAGACATGCCAAACCTTGCTTCTGTGCAGCTCTTGCCATCTGGAACAGACTTCCTGTGTAGTTCAGCATCACTTGTTCTTGGTATCGTTTCCAAACACTGCTGAAAAGCTGTCTTTTTTCCCTTGCCATTACCCCGTAACAGTTTGTGTATAAGATGCTAGGCAGCAAATATGAAATCATTTCATTTCTGAAGGTTAGGAATAACTCTGTTAACTTTCATACTTGAAGCAATTTTTATTCTAGAAGCAGTCAGGAGCATGTGGAATATTGGCAGATTTTAAGCCTTTCATTCTAAGGCTCATCGGCGAATGGCAGTGATTTTTGTAAGCTTTTTTTGTGAGAAATAAGAACATAAGAACGGCCATACTGGGTCAGTCCAAAGGTCCATGTATCCCAGTATCCTGTCTGCCAACAGTGGCCAATACCAGATGCCCCAGAAGGAGGGATCACAACAGGTAATCCTCATGTGATCCCTCGCCTGTCACCCACCTCCAGAGAATCAGAGGCTAGGGACACAATTCTTAACCATCCTGGCTAATAGCCATTGATGGACCTCACCTCCATGAATCTATCTAGCTCTTTTTTGAACCCTTTTAAAGTTCTAGCCTTCATCGCATCCTCTGGCAAGGAGTTCCACAGGATGACTGTGTGCTGTGTAAAGAAAATCTTCCTTTTGTTTGTTTTAAATTTGCTGTCTATTAATTTCATTTGGTGACCCCTAGTACTTATATTGTGGGAATATTAAATAACTTTTCCTTATTCACTTTTTCCATGCCAGTCATGATTTTATAGACCGCTATCATATCCCCCTTTAGTCCCCGCTTTTCTAAGGTGAAAAGTCCAAATCTTTTTAATCTCTCTTCATATGGCACCAGTTCCAAACTCTATGTTGTTTGCTAGAGTTTGTATTACCAAGGAACACCTTGCTATTGCTACAATTCACATAAAATATATTTAAAGAGGTAAATTAAGGCAAAATAATTTAACTCAGCAATAGCAAAAAAGAAAAGGAATCTCAATCCCCTCCTAAAGAAGAGGTATATTATTGAGAAGGGGGTCTGATTCTTTTTCATGTTCACTGTGGAAGACCAAGAGGCCAACAGTGCAAAGAATGTCAAATATTCACTTCAAGGGAACTTTTGTACTCAGCATATAATATCTTTTTGCTGAAGATGAGGAATATAAGACACAGCACTACCTTTTAATGTCAAGCAGGTAATAATTAAAAAGTTGAATCTTGGGGGAATACTAAGCATTCAAAACAACGTATTGTAGGTTCTGGCTTGAAATTGAAAAGTGTATTAATACTTTCTCGCTAACAATCTCAAAAATTTAAAATCTTTTGATACACCTGTTTCAGAGAGACTCCTAAAATGTAAGGGGCATCTGGCATAGGGCAGTGGCTATGCTACACTGCAGATTTGTTAGAGCTTGTGGAGTAATAAGATTCCTGAGGCTGAGAGCTGAAGATTCCAGAAATTCTCTCAAAGGTGAAATGATTAACCAGCCTTTTGTTCCTAGTCAACAAACATATCATGTAAGCAAGGCTGTTTTGACTGGATGCTGTGCTGCACTCTCACTATCTTTCTGAAGTATATGAAGGGCTTAAATTTGGTATAGATTTATGGCTCCTTTTCTGGATATTAGAATTGCCAGTGAAATGAACAAGTTCTACATACAATATGATTCAACTTTTAATAGTACTTTAACTTTCCCTCCATATCTTTTTAATTGTGATTTTAATCTATTTAATAAAAATTAAATGTAAGTACATTTTAAATGGTATTATAGTGAGAGGTGCTGAAGACACCTCTGAACACTGCAACTCCAGATGACAAAAATATGAACATCCAGTGCTCAGCACCTCTCAGTATTGGGCCATTCAGTTAGATGTTGGGAGAGAGTCAAACACACAGAAAAGGTGTAAATGGGAAGAAAACACTGCATAAGATTTCTCCCACATTGTTCTATCAAAAGGCAACATTTTCCCCAGTTCTTCCCCATGTAGAATGTTCTACCAAATCCAGTGGGTTTCTTGGCATCCATCAGAAGCCAGGGCATCCACCAGAGGCCAGAGCCACCATCACTGGGAGAGAAGTAATTCTGTATAATCAAGTTCTAAGGAATCAACACCTTAAATTACAACCCAAAATGAATAGAAAGGCAAACAAAGATCTCAGGGTATGTCTACACTACAAAGTTAGTTCGAACTAACGGACGTTAGTTCGAATTAACTTTGATAGGTGCTACACAAGCGCTCCACTAGTTCGAACTTAATTCGAACTAGCGGAGCGCTTAGTTCGAACTAGGTAAACCGCATTCTACGAGGACTAAGCCTAGTTCGAACTTACTAGTTCGAATTAAGGGGTGTGTAGCCCCTTAATTCGAACTAGTGGGAGGCTAGCCCTCCCCAGCTTTCCCTGGTGGCCACTCTGGCCAACACCAGGGAAACTCTATTGCCCCCCTCCCAGCCCCGGACCCCTTAAAGGAGCACAGGCTGGCTACGGTGCCCGTGCCAGGTGCAAGCCTGCCAGCACCCAGCTAGCAGACCCTGCACCTGGCACGGCTCGAGCCAGCCACCCGATGCCCCCCAGCCCTCCCCCTCTTGCCGGGACCAGGCTGGCGGCTCCCGGGAGCTTGCCCGGGACCGCAAGAGGCGGGCACCCGCCTGGTCTAGTGTGGACATCGTGGATCTCATCCACGACCTCCGCAGTAGGCACAGGAAAGTGGCCGTTTAGGGCAGGAAAACTGCCAGCCTGGCCACCCAGGAGCAGGTGTGCATGAAAATCAAGGTGGTCCACTGAGACCCCCCGACCCTGAGCCCTGAGCTTACGATGGCCATACTGGGTCAGACCAAAGGTCAATCTAGCCCAGTAGCCTGTCTGCCGACAGCGGCCAACCCTAGGGACCCTGGAGGGGGTGTACCGAAGACAGTGACCAAGCCATTTGTCTTGTGCCATCCGTCTCCAGCCTTCCACAAACTTTGGGCAGGGACACCACTCCTACCCCCTGGCTAATAGCACTCCATGGACCCAACCTCCATGACTTGATCTCACTTCTCTTTAAACTCTGTTCTAGTTCTAGCCTTCACAGCCTCCTGCAGCAAGGAGTTCCACAGGTTGACTCTTTGCTTTGTGAAGAACAACTTTCTGTTACTAGTTTGAAGCCTGCTACCCATTCCTTTCCTTTGGTGTCCTCTAGTCCTTCTATTATGGGAACTAATGAAGAACTTTTCTGTATGCATCCTCTCCACCCCACTCATGCTTTTATAGACCTCTATCATATCCCCCCTCCATCTCCTCTTTTCTAAGCTGAAAAGTCCCAGTCTCTTTAGCCTCTCTTCATATGGGACCTGTTCCAAACCCCTCATCATTGTAGTTGCCCTCCCTTCTCCCACCCTCTCTCTTCCCCTCTCCCACCTCCTTTTCCCAGTCTCCCCCAGTTTTGTTCAATAAAGAGAGATTCTATTTTTGAACACAATTGTCCTTTATTTTGTACATCAGGAAGGGGGGCTAGGGAGGGGTAAGTGGAAGGAGGTGAGGGAGGAATGGGGTACGAGCTCCCGATGGGGAGGACTGGGCTGGCTCTGCGGGCTTCTGGGGGTGGAACCTCTCCTGCAGCCCCCCAATTGCCCCCTCTACCCAGATGGCAGCCTGCGGCAAGTGCAGCCGGTCTGATGGCCGAGTGCTGTGATGTGCCCAGTGTGGGTACTCCGGGCAATCCAAGCCAGGACTGCTTTGCAAGCGGGGCACCCCTGAGAACTGTCTGTCCGGGGTGGGGGTCGGGTCCCTTTAAGCACAGCCCTCGGCTAGCCTGAGCCAGCAGCTCCACGCTCTAAGTCCTCATCTGCTGCCCTGTTGGCACTGCTTCCGGCCATCCTTAACCTCGGTTCAGGGTCCACTCTGTGTGGACATGCTAGTTCAAATTAGCAAAACACTAATTCGAACTAGTTTTTTAGTCTGGATGCGTTAGTTCGAATTAGCTTAGTTCGAATTAGCTTAGTTCGAATTAACTAATTCGAACTAAATTAGTTCAAATTAGCGCTGTAGTGTAGACATACCCACAGAGTGTTCCTTGAGTAATGAGTTTCTTGGAAGAATCACCCTTTTAACATGCAGGCAGCCTCATTCTGACCCAGCTGCAGTTTCTCAATGATGTTAAGGAATTAAAAAATAGCATAGATAATTAAAAAGAAATTACAAATTCACTCCGAACTTGTACAGAAGTCTTTCAGTATGTACTTTTGCACGTGCAGACACATACAGAGAAAAGGATAATACTTAACAACTTTCCAATCTGCTCCATCATCATGCATAAATTTACAGAAGATTGTGCCCATTCTTTCATTGCTTTCTAGCTTTTTTCAAATGCAGTCTTTAGTGGAAAGTGTTAGTTAGTAGTCAAAGGACCAATATGACTAAAACTATTTGTAATGCTGTTTTTTCTAGTGGAGTCTACATGATGAATGAATGAATGAATGAATTAATTACAAGTTCAGCAAACAATAAAGCCCTGATTGGCTGTTTGAAAGGCATCTAACTAGGTAAGGTAGTTTTTTTTAGTGTTGCTAGCTTAGAACATCAAGCCAATCACTTCAGTCTGTAAGGAAAATCCCTCTGTTTAGGTATGACTATACTACAGCGCTATTTCGAATTAACTTAATTTGAAATAGTTAATTCAAATTAAGCTAATTCAAAATAACGCATCTATACATAAAAACTATTTCGAAATAGCATTTTGCTATTTCAAAATAGCACGTCCACACTGAGTGGACCCTGAACCAAAGTTAAGGCTGGCCGGAACCAGTGCCGGCAGGGCATCACGTTAGGACTTAGTGCGTGGGGCTGCTGCCTGAGGCTAACTGAGTTCTGTGCTTAAAGGGACCCTATCCTCACCCCGGACAGACAGCTCTCAGGGTTCCCTGCTTGCTTGTCTACTTCGATGAGGGACAGCAAAGCAGTCCTGTCTTGGAGTGCCCTGAGTGCCCGCACTCAGGAGACCACAGCATTCGGCTACATGGAGCCAGAGCTGCCCCTGGCATGCCAGTGCATCTCGTGGGGTTGTTGCTATCAGCCCAGCTGCACTTGCTAGAGGCTGACATCTGGGGGGTCCATTGAAGAGCTGTCAGGATCCAGGAGACCCTGAGGGAGAGCGTCCACCCTGAGGAGCCCTCAGAGCCTCCCTGGTCCTCCCCACGGGGGGCTCATACCCCATTCCTCCCTCATGTCCTTCCACTTACTCCTCCCTAGCCCCCCTCCTGATGTCAAATAAAAGACACATATGTTCAAAAATAGAAACTGGGTTTATTGAACAAAACTGGTGGGGGGAATGAACCTCTGGGGAGACTGGGAAAAGGAGGTGGGAGAGGGGAAGAGAGAGGGTGGGAGAAGGGAGGGGGAAACTGGGAGGAGGGAGCTGGAAGGGGGAAGCATGGGGAAGAAGGGGGAGGGGAAGCTCAGGGCTCAGGGTCGGGGGACTCGCCGGACCAACCTGACTTTCATGTAAACCTGCTCCTAGGTTCGCATGTGGCTATTGGTGGCCAGGCTGACAGCTATCCTGCCATAGACGGCCACATTCCTTCATCTTGTGCGGAGATCGTGGAAGTTGGGGGCATCCCCCCAAATCTGAATAAGGTCCATGATCTCCACCCTGGACCAGGAAGGCACTCACCTTCTCCAGCCCCTGTCAGGCTCCTGGGAGCTTGCAGACTGCTCCTAAGGAGCAGTGGAGGGCTGGCTGCCAGTGGCTTGCTGGCTCATGTTTTGGGGCCACTGGATCAGAGGCCCCGGTGGCCACTGCTGGCTCTGGGCTGGTAGGCTTGGAGTTGTCCAGGCACTGTGGCCAGGGTCTACCCCTTTAATGGCTCTGAGGCTGGGGGAGAGGAGAGTAAGTTTTCCTGGTTGTGCCCAGAGTGGCCACCAGGACTCCCTGGGAAGGTGCTTGAGGCCCCCTATTTTGAATTAAGTGTCTACACAGCACTTAATTCGAAATAGCTATTTCGAATTTGGTGTTACTCCTTGTAGAATGAGGCTTACCAAATTTGAATTAAGGGCTCCAGTATTTCGAATTAAATTCAAAATAGTGGTTTGCATGTATAGATGCTAGGAAAGTTATTTCGAAATAAGGTCTGTTATTTTGAATTAACTTTGCAGTGAAGACATACCCAAATTTCAGAAAAGAACTTGGATAGCTTTTCTGACGTGACAAGACTGGGGACAAATCACAGATGATCTTCAGAGCTCTAATTGAATGAGAACAGGAATGAGTATGATTAGAACATGGATCTGATCTGGAACTGAGAATACCTGGGTTCTATTCATATCTTCGTGACTGTCTTGCTATGTAACTTGGGCAAGTTATAGAACTCCCCTTTATCTCAGTTTACCCAATAGTAAAATGAGTGTCATACTAATTAGCCCTTTTAAGTAATAATATTAATACTGCTTATTCCTATTAAGGAGCTTTTAAACTCTTTTGACTTTTTTATGTGTTATGTGTAATCCATTTAGCCATGTAAGTAGTGAAGATAAAATATATTTCATCTCATCCATGTTCATCATCTTAATCATCTGTGATAGACAGAAAATAACTGATATATTCTCTGTCCCTCAGTGGTTAGTGCCTATAATCACTGCCAGATTATCTGTATATTTTATATCCATCTGAATTTAGGGAGTGCTTTGTGTGCTAGAATATCAGGTGAGCTGGGAATTTGATTATCTAGCCTCCTTCACTTCTGGAATTATGTTACTCAGGGCTTGTACACACTAGCACTTACGTCAGTATAAACGCATGTCTCCTTGGGTGTGAAAAAGCCATACACACACTGACTGACATAAATTACACTATCCTAAGTGCTAGCATGGACAGAACTATGTGGGCAGGAGAGCATCTCCTGCTGACATAGCTACTGCCTCTCGCAGAGGTGGATTTACTATGCCAAAAGGAGAGCATTCTCCCATTGACATAGCATGTCTGCCCTAGGAGTACTACAACAGTGCAGATCCTCCACCTTAGTAATTCTAATGTAGATTAGCTCTCAGTGAAATACCAGCCAGCAAAGTATGAAATGCAATATCATAGAGTCCTAGCCTAGCTCCTTTTTCTTACAGTTAGCTAGTCCTAATAAAAAGCTACACATTTCACAAGAATAGTTAAGAATGAAGAGAACTGTGAACTGGCCTGCCTAAAGTGTTTTCTTTCCTCAGGTTAGCAAGGTGTCAAAGAGAGCTAAATTACATGTTGTTAAGGTTAACTCCAGTTTTCATACTCTCTACTTTCTCCTCATTGCACATGATACAATTTAGCAAGCTCCCCTGCCTTCTTAAAATCTGCAGTCTATTCATCTGCTGGTTCTACATTAGACCCACCTAAGCACATCTATACTCATTGATTCATGGTCTTTAAGGCCAGATTCCCATTTGCAGAATGGGGTTTTAGATCACTATGTCCTGAACAGCTCAACTTTATATGGAAAGACTTACACAGGGGCCCAATTTTACACACTTATTTGGCTCCACATGGGCATACGGGCCCACACATGCAGAACAGTCTCTGGTGCTTCCTCTGTAAATTCTTCTGGGCAGTGACCTTGCCTTCATTTGCCTACACTTCATTGTGGTAGTAATACAAATAATGAATAACAATAAGTCAGCTGGTCTTATTATCTTATGATCACATCATCCTCTATCGTGGCATTTCTCAAACTGTGGGTCCCAATTTTGAGGGGGTCCCAAGCAACATGTGGGGGGTCACGGTATCACAAAATTTGAGAACCCCTGCTCTATCATTTAGTGATCTTATTTTAACGTTTCCTTTAGTTTTGTAATAATCTGCTTCTGAATTTATAGAGATGTAGAATCACAATCTCCGATTATGCTTTCATGTACCCTGCCATTATACTCCGATTTGAACTATATGGGTACCAGAAAGAACACCTAAAGTCGTTTTCATTTGGAACGTCCCCTCCCGAGTCCTTTTTCCGGAATGAAGGATTCAAATTGGGATGCTGGTGTCATTACATTGGTTGTTGCGCACGGCCGCTCTTCCTAGTTATCACGCCAGGCAACGCCTGGACCAGCTGCGCGTGCGCAGTTCCCGCATTCCATCATGGCGGAGCCGTCTGGCGGCGTCTGTGGCGCTTGGCAGCGCTGAGGTTGGGCAGTGGCTGGGCTCGTGCGGAGTCGCTGGGTGAGTGCCGTTACCCGAGCCCGCCTGCCGCGGGGCGCTCCCGGCCGGGCAGCGCGTCTTCCCGGGCGTCCGGCGCCAAGAGCCGGGGGGAGGGGTCCTGCGGGGGCAGGGGCGCTTGCGGGGCGAGGCGTAGGGGGCGCAGGCGGGCGGGGGCAGCGCGTGCACCGTGGGGCAGTCGGGTTGAGAGGCGGCGGGGGGGGGGGGGCGTGCAGAAGACTCGGGATGAGGCGCGGGGAGCGCTCCGTGGGGGCGTCGGGGGCAGGAGGGTCCGGAGGGCTCTGGGGCAGGGCGCGCACCGCGGGCGGTGGGGGGTAGGGAGCGGTGTCTGACGTTTGTCCCGCTGCGGATATCAGTTTCCTCCCCTCTTCCGGGGGGCAGGCAGGCCGGGGGCTGAGAATACCCTCGTGAGCTCCCCCTTTGCGAGGGAAGTTTATTCCCACGAGTCCACCCCCATCTCCCCTCTGTGTGCCATACGAGGCAGCTGGAACATAGCCAGCCTTCCAGTTGCCTCCCCTTCCAGGGGTGGGCTATCTCCAGCGAGTTCCCCCTGCTTATCCCCTGCTACTTTCCGTTTATTTATTTATGGGGGGGGGCGGGTTCGAGGTTTGGAGTCCCTCTCTTTCCTCCCCCCCCCCCTTCCCCGGCAGCCGGCGCTGCTGCCTGCAAATGCCACGTA
Organism: Pelodiscus sinensis; assembly: GCF_049634645.1. NCBI lineage: Eukaryota > Metazoa > Chordata > Testudines > Trionychidae > Pelodiscus > Pelodiscus sinensis. The sequence continues at coordinate 18,781,626 of NC_134723.1, forward strand.
GCCTTCTACTTGTTCCCCTTGACTGGAGTGATCAGCAAATAGAGATTCAACAACTCCTTCAGCCTCTCCCCTCCAGGTGGGAGGTGGGTAGGTTGGTTCTGCCATCTGAGCTATGGTTAGCCACTGTATTTACCCTGCCCTGTGCCTCTCCAGCTAGGGGGAGCTGTGAAGGTGGGTATCGTACTGTGTCTACTTTTGGGTCTGGTTCTATTATTGGCGTCTGACAAAAGGTTGCTTCCGTTACTTTGGTGTGTAGGGCTGGTGCTTGAGATTGAGGGGGTTCCAAGGATCCCTGTTCCACAGTCTGCCCTTTGATAATTTTCCTTCTTAACAATTATGGATAGTGTGTAGCTATAATTTCTTTAACTAGCCCTGGGTGGTACATAGGTGGCACAGCAGGTGTATTTAGTTCAATTTCTCAGTATTTATTTCCTGTTTATGACTGTTCTTTTCTTATCTACCTACTTATTCTTGAATAGCTTTAAAACTGAAAATAGGCTAATTTGTTTTTGAAATTGCTATATAGATTCTGAATTATGGCAGCATTATATGAAATCTTAATTTTTTTAATAAGGACTAGAATTTTCCAACTTGAAGCTAGTAGTTTTTTGTTTAAAAGTCCATTTCTTTCCATGGCATTGAAATTTTGCTTATCAGAAATCATTGCAAGCTTTGCCAAAAGCCTAGGTATTAACATTGACAAAACAACTAATTGGGCAGTAGAACTACAGGGTCATGTCTATCCTAGTCATAAGGGCTATCTGTGTTAGGTATTTATATAGTCTGCAATATCATAGTGCCTTACAATCTTTTATTGTATTTATCCACACAACAGTCTATGAGGTAAGCAAGTGCTGTTAGTCCTATTTAACAGATGTATGGGACATGAAGCAGAGATACTGTCCCGAAATTACACCTTAATTCTGTGGCGGAGCATGGAATCAAATCCAGATTTCCTTAGTCCCAGAGTAGTGTTCTAATAATTGGACCATCCTTTCTGTATTTTAAGCCAATAAGAATTTAAAATTAATACATAAATCCAACAAAATTGTGGTAGTTTATATGCTGTCTAGTGTCTTTATAAGAAAAAAACCCTATCCCTGCCTTCCAAATTCTTCAAGTAAAAGGCAAAAAGGAAATATGTGAAAAGATAAATATGAATAACGGAAAAAAATTAATTTCTTGATCTAAATTTATAATATAATATTGATTTTTGTGCCTATTGAAAAATGGCTAGCTGATATGCTCTCTTTCCAAGACTTTAATCGTACTGTGTTCTAAGTCTTTCAGTCTGTGAGATCTTTGCATTGCATTGGGATCTCTTGACACTAGATTGGATCAGATAAGTCTATTTTATAATAGAGAGTTGAAAGGTCTTCAACCAGTTCCATCTTTCCAGTATGTTAAGGAAAAAGTGTGGTGAACCTTTTTCCTTATATTCTGACTTGTAATTTTTAATTACAAGATTGTGAAAAGATCCCCTGTATAGACCATCTTAAAGTGTTTTTTTGGTACAAGCTCTTACAAGTAGATCACTCATAGGTTCAGGATTTTTATAATAAGTTTTTATTTTTCAAAAACTTGGCCTGGGCTGCAGTTAGGCAGTACCTTGGTAACGAATCTGAATAATTATAACTTCTAGTATAATATCTGTAGACATGAATATTTCAAGTAGTTTTCACTTTTAAAGTAATATGAAGATCGCTTATTTCTTTTAAAACTTAGCTATTAATTGTACTAAAGATTATACCTACCAAAATTTCCGAAGAATTGAAGGTTGAATTTATTTGGAAAAATAACTTATAATATGCACACTTGTAGAGAGAATAAAGATAACTCTTATCTACACAAATGTGTTTCCTGCCACAGTCCTTGATCACACGCTATGTCCTTCTTGAGGTTAAGTTGAAACCAATTTTGCAACAAAGTCAAGCACAATATTTCAATAGGACATTTTAAAGTGGTTTGGTGTTTTATTGTTTTTGGAGAGGGTAACATTTTGTATTCTAACTATGTGTGGGTCTGTCAATACTAATAACAATCTTTTTGTGTTTGTTTGGAAATTTTGGTGAGACCTTTAAAACTAAAAAACTTTCTGCACTATGTAGATAGTAAAAATTCCAATGCCCTTTTTAGGGATGTAAAATAGTGGTTAAACAGTTAACCATTTAAATAAAATGCTTAACCAGTTAATTGTGATTCTGCAAGGGGAGTACCCGGCCTGTGTCCTGCCTCCTGGGCTGTGGGGCTAGGGTTGCTTTTGCTGCAGTGGCCAGCAGGGGTCCCGCCTGCCATCATGTGGGCCATGGGACTGGTGCTGCTACATGACCAGGTCAGGGTACCACCACCCAGCCCAGTTAACCTAAGGTTTACTGGGTAACCGGTTAAACTGGGGGGGGGGGGGGGCGCTAGCTTCGCGTCTCCCTGGTCTGCTGGGGGGAAGCAGCTAGTGCGGGGTTGCCTCACCCCATTTGTAAGTAGGGATCCGATGTAAGTCGGATCCATGTAACCCGGGGACTGCCTGTATTTGTCGAGCCCTGCTCATATTAATAAGGTTGTGAAAAGTAGTTTTAGATTTCAGAAGGGAATAATCTTTATTTTAATTACAAATAGACTTGTTGCTAAATTTCAGATTACTATGAATACCAAACTATTAGGTCTTGGTATCAAATTATTGCTACAAAAATATAATGTAATTGTTTCAAAATTCTAAGTCCTGTTAATACCAGCAAAGTAACTTTACATTTTTATTTCACCTGCTTTCTAGTGTGCAACATAAGGAAAATTCTGATTAAATTTGTCCAGGTCAAGATGGTTAGTTTTCAGCTGTTATCTTTACTGCAAGCCAGACCTAAACTGAAAAGTTTTGGATTCCTGAGTGAGGAGCACACACTGAACTCTTTATTACATTCTTGAAGAGCTTATTGTAAAAGCAGCGATAATTTATTCTTTCCGTGGTGCTAACACAATCCTTTCTGTGTATCGACCGGCATAGACAGACCACTGGCTCAGAGCCCTTAGTCTATTTCCCATCTTAATGTAAATCTACTATTGTTCTCTCTCTCTTGATATGGAAACTGCCTCAGTTTTCTGGAGGTTCATTTTTTTTCCAATATTTAGACCTGGATCTTAATCACTATATGTGACTAAAATTGACTTGCTTTAGCAGATCATATTGGATATCTAGCATTTGCAAAGACCTTGAAGTGCTTTGCTTGGCTCTCATCATTGACTTAAGGACAAGGAAGTTTTAATCTTTTAACATACATACTGTTTGGATGTTAGAACTTGGTGCCAGATCCATCACTCTATTTTATTTCAAGTAAGATGCAATTACTTGTTTTATAGGCTAATATGAGTTTATGGTGACTTTTATATTTTAAATGACTTGATTAGACTTAATTAGATACTGCCAACTTTGGTATAGTACTTCATTTTTCTTTGTAATATTCTGAAGGGGAAAATGTTTTTCCTTGAATACTCTTCCCGTATCTTGAATGTAATATTTGCTTTTAACAACTTCAGTGAATGCAGTACCTTCTACTGGAAAACTCTTAATAGAGACATTTTTGGAGTTAGATTTTTAATTTTATAGCTTCAGAGCTAGCGCAAACAACACATTTTCTAAGCCACACAAGTAGAAAAATGTTTGTCTTTTTCCCCCTTTAAATTTCCTATCACACAATATTTTAAGGTAAATCAAATTTGGAGATATTTGCCTAACTTTATAAATTGATTTTTAATCTTTTCCAGTTTTTTAATAATCTGGCAATATCTCTAATGACTAGGGCCATAATTTCCAAAAAATGCATTATATACTAGAACATCTTGATTATGCTGAAGTTATTTTTCCAATACTTACATAATACAGATGCTGTTGACTTTGTAACTGAGTTCTTAACATGGACACTATGCTACAGCATATCTGTTGTGTGTATACTTAAAATAAACAAAGTTGTAGTGGATCCTCTCTACTCATTAAATATTATGTTACCGAGGGAATGATGTGCCCAATATTTAAAAATTCTGTATGTTTTATTTATCAGAATAACCCTATATAATCATGCCATTTTCCATTATCTTGGTAATTCATTTCAAAATAACTGTCAGCAAGTATGTCTATAACAATACAGATAACAAAAGATTTAAGAAATGTTGTTTGATAAATTCCTTACTAGGGGTATTAGTACATCTGTATGGTTCCATAGAGCAGTGTTTCTCAACCCTTTTTTTATAAAGTATCCCTTAAAAAAATTGTAATTACCCCCAGTACCTACAGTTTTCAGACACAACATTTTTTTCTACCATTGCAACACATTTATTTAAACAACTTAATCGTAGCTGGGCGGGTGATGAAATTTTTGCGTGTAAAAAGTACAAAAATAATAATAGAAATGTAGCCGTGTTAGTCTGGTGTAGCTGAAACAAAAAACCCACGAAAGCTCATCACCTAATAAACCATCTTGTTAGTCTTTAAAGTGCTACATAGTCCTGTTTTTTTTTTTTCAAAAATAATAAAGCACTGTTAAAACTTAAAAAAAAAAAATCAGTTTTCTCCAAATTTCAGTTGTGGTGTTGTACCCACCAGACTTCTCTCGAACCCCTGAGGGTACTCGTACCACTGGTTCAGAGAGACTGCCATAGATCACGTAGTAATATTAATATTTCCATTATGTCAAGCATAGAAGACTTCATGGGTATGTCTACATCGCAAAGAAAATAATTTTTGGCCACTGATGTCTGGGTTAGGGTTCAGGAATGCTTAGGGTGTCATGGGCCATTTTTGTCAATGTTATGGTCCTATGACTTTAATAAATCTTATTATTTCAGTTATTTAAATATTTAATAACAGTGCCATGAAATTTCAGGAGTCCTTACCCAAAAAGAAGCCATTTCATTGTAGGGTTGTGGTACCCTAACCCTGGAAGGTGGGGGGGGGGCTGTGTGTGTCTGGAGGTCTTGATGCATATGGATTGGTTAGATAAGAGGACAGCTCCATACACAGTGATTCCCTCCTCTTGTGGCTGGGGAGTGATAGAGGCAGGAAGGGGTGTGTGTGCATGGTGCTTCCTGCACCTAAGGGGGATTCACAGGTGTGAATTTAACTTGACTTGGGTGCAGCCCAGGAATAGGAAGCACCATCCCCCCAGGCCAACAGGGACTAACAGCTCAAGCACAGTTAGAAACCTTCGAGTGGGTGTCCCCAGTCCTGCAGGTCCCCATCTCCAAATGCACCTTGGTAGCGAGAGGGACAGTCTTGCACACATGACCAGTTCCACCTCCGAAGCGGAGATTTGTCTCTGTTGCTCTTAATATGCCTACTCAGGGCCAATGTTCCCTTGTAAGATTTTCCATCCATGTGCACTTGTTCGGATATGTGCCGTGGTGTCACCCAAGTTATTAACAAATCTTGTATATATTTTTTTTAAAATCTGTGGAAGAAAGAATACTAAAACAAGGGATAATTAACATGGTATTTGACTTCAAATGTCTATTTAATATGAAGTCAAATACAAAAATTTAATATTGCAAAATTTTCAGTAGCCAACATCCTCTGTTTATAGCCCTCTATATAGACCTTTCCCCAGCTGGGCTTCTTCCTCAATTAGCTTTCTGAAAGGAGAGCCAGATTTTTGTTAATTGGCCTTTCAGTCTAACATTTCTGAGCTTGTGTAGGATACACTCTCCATTGCACACCTAGACAACGACTTACTGAATATTTCTCCCCATTCACATTGTGTTTCAGGGCTATATCTTATTTTAGATCAGAGGTGAAGTCACTCCTGTGTCTACCCACCACTGCCCTCAGGTTTTTTTAGACTTTTTTTATGTATTACACATAAATAGCTATCTGGAATGCTTGTTCTGCACACGACGTAAATCGGAGCTAAAGCTCTTTGATGAATCAAGTGCAGACTTCCCTTGTCTGATTTGATCGCCTCATAAGCATTCTTCAAAGTTTACATATGTATTAATAAAAATAATAATATTCTTTGCTTTATGCCAGAGTGCACAGGCAGTCCAGCAGTAACTTGGACAGCTCTGTGTCAGGGTGGCCTGTGCATTCAGGACTCATGAGTGGCTGGGCAGGGAAACTAAATCCTTTCTTCTTTATACTCTCTCAGGTGGAAACTTCCTTTCCCCTCTTAGGCTGTCGTGTGTGTGTGTGAGTAATGTGTAAAGAAGGGAAAACGGAATGTGGGGCCACTGGTGATGTAGTAGTAGAGGATTTATATTGTGTATCATCTATTTCCTGTTTGGGTTTTTTTGGTCTGGTTTTGTAATGGCAGTGGGCCTGCTGAACGCTACGTATGTTTTACTATTTTAAGACATGTTTACAAATAAAGGATGTAATGTTTTCAAGAAAGTGTGTTGCTATCTCTGCATCACGCTATACCATCATGATTAGAGATGTTAAAACTAAAAACGTGTTTAGGAGCAATTAAGCACTAGTAAGAAAACAGTAATCCTCTGTTTAGCTAGAGCTACATTTTAGTACATTCCTTTTGTACATCCATTTTACCCCCACCCTCTCACAACCAAATTCATTATTCATCGTGTCATTCTGACTTATTCTGCATTACAGTCAAGCCCATACCTCACACTGGTACTGTCTTCCATTAAGAGGGGGTAAATCATTTTACCCTCACAAGCACATTCCTGTGGATACTAGTCCCACTCTTCCGTTGGGCCATGAAAGTCTGTGGACCCCAGCTCTGGCTCCAGCTCTGCTGGCCACCATGTGGCCCCCCAGTTCTGGCTGCCATCATGCAGCCCTTGCCCTGGGACAAGCCCTGGCCACTGCCACCAGCTTACCTTCCACATCATGGAAGCTGAGAGCTGCTGTGCAACTCTGCTGATGAGGTGAGTGGGAGTCAAATTCTTTGTGCACACCCATGCAGGCATACACCCTTGAGGGAACTATGCTCAGAACCACTGCCGAGGCAGGGTAGGTGAATCAATTATTTTGTTGAGAGAGTAAAATCTGAGGGGAACTTGAATTCTGCTCTTGTGCAGTGGTGCATAATTCCCTCAAGTAAACTTAAGACCATATAGGTACTGAGAGTCATACACAATTTGGCTGGCCTTGAAATTTATTTACCTGTCTTACTGGTATTGATTATGGGCTGCTCTCTGGTGTGTCTCACCTGTTTTATTAAATGTGCCATGTGGGTTTTTTGGTGTCAGGAAGTCTTCAGCGAAAAGGGGGCTACTTTCACTTTAATTTTTACCTCCATTTCTTAGTTTATTGTAATTGTGAGCAGTATTCCTTCTAATTTTTCCCATACATGTGTAGATCAGTATTCTCTTTTAATCTGTGGATTTTTTCCATCCATGTGTAGAATCAATTTTTGTGCACACCAATGCATGTGTGTATGTGCACCACCAATAGAAACAAACAGCTTAGCTTGGGCACTATGTTAAAATCAGCTTAGCAGCATTTGAATTTCTCCTGAGCAGTCACACAAACATACAGCTTACAGGGATCACAAGTGTGGATTGAATTTTGTTACATGTACCAATATATAGGTGATTTTGTTACATGTACCAATATGGACAGATTACCTCCATATCTGTGCACATGACAAAATTCAGGTGTTAGGGGTGGGGGTGAGAGGCTCTTGAGTGTAGGAGGGAGCTTAGGAATTGCACAGAGGGTTGGGGTGCAAGAGTGTGAAGGCTCTGGCTATGGGTGGGACCAGGATGAGGGCTCCATCTTGGGGGTTTTGGATCTGGGGTGCAGGTTGCCCAGGGACTGTGTAGGGAGAGAGGCCTTCCCGCAGCTCTCTCCTCCTGTAGCAGCACCTGGGCTGGGGCTGAGAGGTGCCTCCCCTGGCCATGGCGTGTTTAGGTTGAGGCTGGGTTGGGGATGAGAGAGGGGCAACTGTCTCCCAGCTGCTGCGAGTCTGGGCAGGGGCTGGAACCAGCGGTAGAATGCCTCTCCCCAGGCCGGGATCTTACAGGGCGCTTAGGTTCTGAGTTGGCCAAAGTGTCTCAGGTGCAGAATTTTCACCTTTAAAATCAATAGGCACAAGATCAAGACAACCGTGGGTAAACAGCAATCAGAAATAGAACCCTCCTAGTTTTATGCCTTGTTCTGTTAATATTATTCTTCCTGAACATATGGAACTGACAATGTTCTTTTTCAGTTGTTTAGTAACATTTTAAAGTGAAAGAATGGAAATGAGTGTCAACATTTTAAAACTTGGGACTTGAAATATTTCTTCTTTGGAAAAAACTTGGCAGAGTTATGATCCAGTGACTAAATGTAGGTGAGAGAACATAAACTGATAGATGATGTCCTTTCATTTCAAATGTTTTTCCATATAAATATTGCTTCTATAGTTAAGTTTATACATGTTTAATAAATTTTCACTCAGCAATGTGACTAACAGACTAGATATAAACAATTTAATTAAGAGCAGTGCAAATTTATCTAATTTGTGTTAGGTTCACACTTTCTTTGCTGTGTGGTGTTATCTTACTGGAGACTTGCGTAAGTGACATTTTAATATTTTAACTTGCTTTCTATAGGTAGCAGAAGCTATTTACTTGCTTACAACAGAAGATGTGCTGACAAACAGCAAGGAAATGTTCAATCCTAATCAGTAGTAATGATAAAATAACTAGATGATATTTCAAGTTTTAAAAAAATATTGCTATTAGATTGAGGTTTCCACTTAGGTTTAAAAATGAAGGTGAATCTGAGTAAACTGAATTTTGTTTATCTAGTTTATTTCTACCTACAGCAGGGCTTCTCTAGTTTTCGTACCTTCCCTGTCCATACCTTCACTGTTTTAAGAAAGATTCTTATGGATTGTCTTCTCTCTTATTTATAACTCCATAATAGCCTTGCAAATACTGTAGTTCTTTCATGAAAAAATTGCTGCTATGTTAGAAATAGTAGTTAGAAATTCTTTTTTTAATATCCTTTTTAAATGAAGATAAGCTGCGTGAGCTACCAATTGGGAATCTGTAAAAGAGTAATTTTTGTTTAATGTGTAGAAAGTAAGTGGCTGCAGCATAGAAAGTTTTGTGAAAAGCAAAAGAACTTTCTGATAGATGCAATGCAATTTCTTATCTCTTGCTGGAAGGCTGAAAGGAATATGTCTTGAATCTATCATTTAGTGCTTGTGTGGGGTCTGAATCAAATTATCCATTTTTGTGCTTATACTAATTGGAACAATGATGAGAGAGAGAGATGTAGAAGTGCTATACACACATACCTTTATGTATTGTCACTTATAAAGTGTCTTTTGATATGTTGCCAAGTGCTATCTGTTTGTCTGCAAACAGTTTACAGCACAGGTGGGCATCGGATCTGGCCTGCCAGGCGGGTTGATCCGACCCGCAGAGGTCCTGTTGCTCTCCTGCCCCCAGGTCAATCAGGGGCTAGGGACCAGGGAGCATGTGGCGCTTAGTCAAACCTGTCAGTTGTTTCTAAGCGCCACATGCCTGAGGGCAAAGAGCAAGAGACATTGCGTCCTTCCCCCTCACTCCCAGGATAATCAAGCTGGGGGAAGTGGGAGAAGTCTCCTCCCACCACAAAGGGCAAGGGAAGCTAGAGGCAACCGCCAGCTGTTTAGAACAGCTGGTGGCTCTCTCTGTGGAGGTCAGAGGGAAAGACTTCATGCACTCCCCCATCCCCAAACCAATCAGGTTCTGTGGGCAGGGAAGCATGGAAGTGTCCTGGCTCTGCCCATTCCACCTGAGGCCCTGCCCCTTCTGGGGTGGCCTGGAGCCACTTCAAAAATTTCTGAAGTGGCCCCCAGTCAAAAATTGTCCATCCCTGGTTTACAGTGATGTGTTTTCTCTTGGCTACTACAATTGTATGATTACCCTTTCTTCTCCAGTTCCAGACACACACTTTCTTGCATATAATGAACTTGCATCTTTCAGTAACATATTACAGCTACTACCTGCTGTTTGTTAAAGTGAAATACAGGCAAAAAATAATGCTATTATGGTAGTCAAGATGTGGTAGTCTTTGTCTCATTTTAAGTCCTTGATATGTTTGTGTGTTTGCTGAATGAGTAGTATTTTTTGAGACTTGTAGAACAGCTGCATATCAACCCACACTTGATACTTTAACATGCCATTTTGATCTTTGTAAGGAGTGCTAATCTGCTTATTTGAATCTTCCCAATTAGTATAACTTGTTTAATTTCCATCCAAGACATTAGACAGAACCTGGGAAAAAGCAAGTTGGCTCATGGAGGAAGAGTGGTAGGCTGCAGGAAACTGGAAGACTAAATAAAAAGTAGGCATGTGAACTTGTATCCAAGTACATGGTTAACAGTCTCACTACATACAACCTTATTCCCCTTGCTGGGAGCAGAGATGGGGCCAGGCAAGCTGGTGCATGTGGGGGGCCCTTCCTGCTGGCTACCACAGAGGCAACAGTGCAGGAGGAAGGAGGCACGAAAAAAATTAGTAGTTATACATTCATACAAATATCCCTAATTAATAAGTCCCTGTTTTTATATCCCTAATAAAAACAGATACATGGAAAGAAGTTATTCTGTTATGGAGACTGTTTAACTTCCTCCATTAAAATGAACACTTGGCTGTGTAGGGAGTGGGCCTTCTTGAAACACTGACAAATGAGATTTCATATGCTCCAAGACATCAGCCATGCCTTGGTGTTTTATCCTTGGACTAGGTAGCTATTACTTTCTCAGGTGAAAGATATTTGTTAAACCACATATTAAGTTGACTGTTATAAAGTGACACAATGATTATGCATATCTACTACTATTTTATGTCCTACTGCAAATATCTTCAACACTGATAACTCTATAAAAGGGCTTTGTTTATTTTGGTTCTGCTGTGTGGAAGTTTCCATGACGGTGGTCTACTTGGTTAATCTGTATTGTAAATGTGTTGCTCTAATTAGGATTATTGCCAAACTGTAATACTGAAGTTTTTTTGAGAGAACAGGAATTGAATATTTACAAAGACTTAAGGATATGAAGGTATTAACTTTTTTTTATCAGCCAAGGATTCAAAATATGAAGTAGTGGATTTTAAAATGTTTGCTCAAATCTATTTTATGTTAATTCTTTCTTTTTTTCCCTATTGGTAGTCTCAAATTGCTGCACACTGATGATATTGTCTAAAAGGTTTCTCCACCCATGGAAATAGTTAAAACATGGAATATGTATGTTAGGGATGTGAATGTTTAACCTGTTAACCTTAACCCGTAAGCCTTACCCTTAATGAGTGAGGCTAACTGGTGGGGTTGTAGCAGTCCTTTGCCTGTCGTAGGTGGAGGAATGCTTCAGCCCTGCAGGAGGCCTGTTGTGGACAGAGACTGCTCCAGTGCAGCCCCTACCTGCAGCAGGCAAGGGTGCCCCGGAGGCAGAGACTCTTCTGGCTGGGACACGGGAGTAGCCCCTACCTATGGGGCATCCTGGCTGACCTGAGTAGGAGGGTGTGGGAACGGCCCTCCTGCTTGCCCCCTTTTTAATTGGTTAACAAGTTAAACAGGATTTTACATCCCTAGTCTATGAAAATTAACTTTCTGGTATGGGTACAACAGCAAATAGCTGTAACCTTTGCCTGAAACAGCAAAAAGATCTTAAAATACAAGATTTAAGATTTTATGTAACCAATCAACATCCATCTTGAAGCAGAGCAACCCTAGTTTTTCTGTGCAATACTGTAAATTCATAGTGCTCAACGTTTACCAAAGTGGAAATAGAAACAAACAAGTGGCTATCTTGTTACGGACCAGTTCTACAAGCCAAATACACAGAAAAGGGTTAAAATTGAAATTTATCCACAAATTTAATTCTCACACCTATGGCCTCAGTCGAGATAATGGATGGCTGGGACATTATCAACCAAACAAACAATGAAGATGCCCAGAGGTCTTTCTGTTTAGATTCTTGTGTTAGTACTCTTCCTCTCTAATTGCTATCCTATGGCCCTTATCTGCTTCTTTTAACTATCCAATTTTTAGATGCTTATTGATTACCAGTTTTGCCTGTTTGGTTTTCCCTTTGATATTTACCCTCTGCTTCTTGTTTCCCACCCCCTTCCACTTTTTTTCTTCTCTCCCTCTTTCTTCTCCCCTATTATTTTGGGTCTGGACATCCTAAACTCAAAACTCTGGTCATCTGAAGAAGTGGGCTGTGCTCACGAAAGCTTATATGATACCATATATATGTTTTGTTAGTCTATAAAGTGCTACCAGACTATTTGTTGTTTTTTAAGTTTAAACAAAAAGAGCTAGATAGATTCATGGCGGTTAGGTCCATAGAATAGTGAATTGTGTAGCTTTTTATTTTATTTTTAAAACCCTGTTAAAATCCTTGTCTTCCCCACATCTTCTGGCAAGGAATTCCACAGGTTGACTGTGCTGAGTGAAGAAAAGCTTCCTTTTGTTTGTTTTAAACCTGCTGCCTATGAACTTCATTTTGTGACCCACCCTCCTCCCCCAGTTTTTATATTGCATTAATAAGTAATAACTTATTCCTTATTCACTTTTTTCCATACCAGTTATGATTTTTATAGACCTCTACTATATTCCCCCCCCTTAATCTCCTCTTTTCTAAGATGAAAAGTCCAAGTTGTTTTAATCTCTCTTCATATGGGACTCGTTCCAGCCCCCTACTCATTTTTGATTCATGGAGGTTGGGTCCATCAATGGCTATTAGCAAATATAGGTAGGAATGGTGTCCATAGCCTCTCTGTTGTCATCCATTTCCAGATAAAGAGATCATCTGATGATTACCTGTTGTGTTACCTCCCCCTGGGGCATCTGGTATTGTTTGCCAACAGTGGACAGGATACTGGGCTAGATGGATCATTAGTCTGACCCAGTCCGTTCTCATTTTCTTATGTTTATGTTCTTAAGAACAATTTAAACAGTGGATTCTTGCAGGAACATACTTAATGAAAAGCAACATAGTCTCTTTTGTAAATAATCTTGTATTTTGTCTCTGGAGTTAACTGTGTCCTATTTTCCTAAAGCTGAGATCTCCCAGCTTGAACACAGGCCTAAATTAAATGGTATTTTCCTAGTTGTAAGTATAGACTGTGCATACTTGTTGGGTTGGCTCTGAGGAATATTTTCAGTGCTTGTCACTTCAACTTGTGGTGCCTTTTCTGACTAAAAACCAAATTTTATACAAGATAGAGTATAGAAAAATTCAGTTGGGTATCATGCTGAATTATTTCCAAAGATTTAGTAAAAACACATATTTATATTCTCCCCCGCCTGTTCTTCCTGAACAGTTTATACCCTTCCATGACAGTGCTCCAGTCATGTGAGTCATCCCACCAAGTCTCCGTTATTCCAATCAAATCATAATTCTTTGATTTGGGCCAGGGCTTCTAATTCTTCCTGTTTGTTTCCCAGACTTCTCGCATTTGTGTGCACACATCTTAGATAACCAGTTGATCGCCCTTCCTTCTCCCCTCTGAATCAGGGGTCCTCCTTTGTTGCTCATTCCTCTTTGTGATTCTTCCCGGTGTCCAGCTTCCTCGCTTACCTCAGGGCTTTGGTCACTGACCCCCAATGAACCTAGTTTAAAGCCCTCCTTGCTAGGTTTGCAAGCCTGCCCACGAAGATGCTCTTTCCTCTCTTGGTTAGGTGGATCACATCTCTTCCTAACAATCCTCGTGCCTGGAACAGAGTCCCCTGGTTGAAGAAACCAAAGTCCTCTCTCTGACACCACATGCATTACTTCCTCAATTTGATGATCCCTACCTGTACCTTTTCCTTCAACCAGAAGGATGGACGAGAACACCACTTGCACTTCAAATTCCTTGATCCTTCTTCCCAGCGCTACATAATCTGCTGTGATCCGCTCAAGGTCATTCTTGGCTGTATTGTTAGTTCCTACATAGAGAAGCAGGAAGGGGTAGCAATCCGAAAGTGATTAAACCTTCGGAAGACTCTGTCACATCCTGAATGCATGCTCCTGGTAAGCAGCACACTTCTCGAGATTGCAGGTCTGGACAGCAGATGGATGACTCAGTCCCTCTTAGGAGGGAGTCCCCGACCACCACCACCCATTGTCTTCTTTTGGGGTGGGGGGGGTCTTGGAACCCCCATCCCTAGGACTGTGCATCCCATGCCTTCCGGTCAATGGTGTTTTCATCTGATTTCTTCCTTGAGAGGTCTCTGCCAAAGCATTCTCCACTGCAGTGCCTGTGGAAAGAGCCTGATAGCGGTTATTTACCGCTACAGAGATGGGGGTACCTGAGTTGGCCGCCTTCTCCTTCTAGAGGTTACATGCTGCCAGTTCTCTTCCTGGGTGGGGGGGTGTGGAGCCTGGGGCAAACTCCCTTTTTCCTGCCCCCACTCCATCCATTTCCCCAAGCCTCACCCCCTTCTACCTCCACTGCATCCTTCCCCCAAGCTATGTGATTCGTGGGTTAGGGGGATTATCTGGGGAAGGTCTCTTGTGGGGTGGCAGCTGGGGAGAGGCCTCACTATGGCAGTGGGACCTGGAGCAACTCAGTGGCAAGAAGAGTGACCCGGCCCCATCCTGCACTGTTCCTCCAAGCCCTACATCTCAGCGTGGAGAGGAATATGCAAAGCCTTTTGCCCCAGAGCTAAGATTCCCACACACTTCATTCCAGCTCATTGGTGTAGATAAAAGCAAAAACAAGTTTAACAACAAAAGATAGGTTTTAAGTGATAGCACACAGGTCAAAGAAGATTACCTAGAAAATAAACAAAAAATGCAAACTAATCTTAATAATATGAATATATTGGAAGCAAATAGCAGATTCTCATGCTGAGATGCTGTAAGCAGGCTGCAGCATCCCCAGGTAGAGTTCCCAGGTGTTGGGTTTTAAACTTTCTGTCTGGGAAACAAATTGAGAAAATACCGGACGTATAAATATCCGGTATTTTCTAATTAAATTTTTATTATCATCAGTACGTAGTTGCGTACTGCCACACTGTGAGAGCATGTCTACCAGCCAGGCAGTATGCATCTACGCGGGGGGGGGGGGGGGGGGGAGACTGGGGCCAGATGGAATCCCCGGGGTTGGACTTGCCCGTGCACTCCGCTGGGACCGCATGTGCCTGGGCCAGACCCGCTCCCCGCCAGCTAGTTTCCCACTCCCTCCAACCCCCTCACAACCAGCCCTGCTTCCCGCTGGCTGGTCCCTCTTCTCCCCACCCCCTCCCCCTGGGATCTCCTCCAGCCAGTCCCACTCCCCCCGGACCCTCTCCTGGCCAGCCCTGCTTCCCGCCTCCTGCTCCACCCAACCCCCTCCTGGCCAGCCCTGCTTCCCACCAGCAGGTAACCCTATCCCCAGGTGTTTCATTCCCAGGATAGAAATCTCTTTAGCCTGGCCCCAGCACTTGCCCCTACCCCCCCAGTTCAATCTGTGTACCTCACATGTTTCTAAGTGTTGGCTTGTATAGCAGTGGCCACCATACAGATCGGGATCTACTGGCAGATCTTGGAGCCTCTGAAAGGTGACCCTAACTGATTTGGCCAAGAGGCTATCAAGTGCCTGCATTTCAGTTGGCCCTCCCCCCACAGCGGTGCATCTCCTGCTCTTTGCCTTGGAACTGTACCCTCAGGAGCTTCCTCCTTTCTGGGCAAGGCAGGGAGAGGAGGGGTGTTGATGTCAGGGTGCCCCCTCTCCCACACTGTCTCCTACCTCCACAGAATGGAGAGGGGGCACAACAGGACTTGGGATGGAGTTTGCTGGCTGATTTGGGAGTGGTTCAGGGCCAGGACAAGGGTGAGCCTGTTTTAGCCCCACTGCACCACCACCCGGGAGCCACCTGAGGTAAGCAGTGCCCAGCTGGGGCCCACATCCCAAACCTCTACCCCAGTTATGTACCTCCTCCTGTACCCCAAACCCCTGTCCTAGCCCCAAGCATCCCTGCATCCAAACACCCTTCCAGAGCCTGCACGTAGAACTCCCTTCAGCATCTCAGCTGCCTGCCTCAAGCTCAGCTCAGAGCCCCTCTCACTTCAAATCTCTTAATCCAAGACCAGAGCCTTCATCCCCACCCTCTGCCCCAGCCTGGTGAAAGTGAGGGAGGATGGAGTGAGCAGGGATGGGGCCTCGGAGAAGGGGCACAAAGGAAGTGGGGCAAAGGTATTTGGGTTTGAGGTAGATCTTGGATTGCACTTAAATTCAAAAAGTGATCTCGTGCTTAAAAAGGTTGGAGACCAGTGTTGAATAGGGAATACACCAGATGATGTAACTTCCTGTCTTGTATAGCTTTTGCTGTTAGGAACCCTTTGTTCACCGATTGACATCCCAAGATGGAGTTCAGCATCATATGAACTGCCACATGTCTTTGTATAGTCATAGCAGCTATCATTCACAGGTGTTTAGGAGCTTTCACAGAAGGGTCATAATTAGAGCCCTGTGTAGATACAAAATTTATATCTGCAAAAATGAGCAGTGGGTACAGTAGAGCATCCAGCACAGGGTTGGAAGCAGTTGGGCTGGAGCAGCCCCTGCCCACAGCACAAGTGCACTCCAGCTTAGTGAGCTGGAATGGCATCCTTTCCCCAGCCCCAGTTAATGGGTTAACCTTAATGTTTAACTGGTTAATTAAATGGGATTTTACATCTCTAATATTTGCAGGGCCCTATTCATCAGATGAGGTTTAAGGCCTGTTTTTCTTTCTAATAGCCCATTACCATGAACAGACCCTTCCAAGCCAGCTATCTAGACTGAAAGTCTCTTGTTTAGCATGCATTACCCAGGTGTAACTACATATGAAATACAGAAACAGTCAATATTCATAACTTCAGATACAGAAATGATACATGTAATCATATTCAACAAATCATAAATTTTCCGTGACACTTCACATGACTTGCATAAAATACATCATCATGATTCTTAGGGATGTCTGCTTGTAGTTAACAACACGATTAACCAGTAAGCCTAAGATTATTAGTTAATCTTCTTGACTACATGCATTTTCCTCCCTCTTGCTGCCTCTGATACAGAGGCAGCAGCGCAGTGTGCAGGGGGCTCCTGGGAGTGGGGCTGGGAGCACATTGGCTGCTGGTCCTGCTCCTAGGGACTATCAAATAGTTGTGTAACCGCAGAGATTTCATGCAGTTATATGGCTGTTTGGTTATCCAATATCTAACATTCCTAATTATTCCATCATAATATCATTATGAAGAATATAGGGTGCAGTGTCATAGTCATAAACTCTGTCAGGTTATACAGGCAGTCCCCGACTTACGCGGATCCGACTTATGTCGGATCCGCAGTTACGAACGGGGCTGCCCCAGAGTACACGGACTGCGGGACCTCGCGGTCCTGCCGCCCGTGTACTCTGGGGCTTTGCTCTGCGTCTCCCTGGTCTGCAGACCAGGAAGACGCAGAGCAAAGCTGCGGAGGGGCTCGGGTAGCGGGGTAGCCCTGCTGCCCGAGCCCCCCCCCCCCCCGCCCGCGCGGCTTTGCAAAGCACGGGGAAGCCGGCGGCGGGGCAGTCCAGGCGCGCCTGGGGTGCCCCACCGCCGGCTTCCCCGCGCTTTGCAAAGCCGCGGGGGGGAGGCTCGGGCAGCGAGGCACCCCAGGCGCGCCTGGACTGCCCCGCCGCCGGCTTCCCCGCGCTTTGCAAAGCCGCGGGGGGGGGCTCGGGCAGCGAGGCACCCCAGGCGCGCCTGGACTGCCCCGCCGCCAGCTTCCCCGCGCTTTGCAAAGCCGAGGGGGGGGGGGCTCGGGCAGCGGGGCACCCCAGGCGCGCCTGGGCTGCTCCGCTGCCGGCGTCCTCAGAGGCGCTCCCCGTCTCCCTGGTCTGCTGGTCTCCAGCAGACCAGGGAGACGG
This sequence comes from Pelodiscus sinensis, assembly GCF_049634645.1. Classification (NCBI taxonomy): domain Eukaryota; kingdom Metazoa; phylum Chordata; order Testudines; family Trionychidae; genus Pelodiscus; species Pelodiscus sinensis. The sequence continues at coordinate 18,799,408 of NC_134723.1, forward strand.
GGAGCAAAGCCGCGGAGGACCCAGGCGGCGGGACCGCGATGCATCTCGGTCCGCTGCCCGAGTCTTCCTGGTCTGCTGGGGGGGGGGGGGCGCAGCTAGTACGACCCCTCCCCCCCCCAGCAGACTAGACTTTTCTCCGGACGCCTGTGGCAGAGCAGCTGGGGTGCTGCCGGTTGGTCCCGCAGCGCCGCTCTGGGCGCTACTGGTGCAACCCAGCAGCACCCCAGCTGCTCTGGTCCTGATTCAGCCGCTGCTGGTCAGTTTCAGCTGCGGCTGAATCAGGACACCTGGGGCAGAGCAGATGGGGTGCTGCTGGGTTGCTGCAGTAGTGCCGAGGAGCGGCGCTACTGGAGCAACCCAGCAGCACCCCAGCTGCTCTGCCCCAGGCGTCCCCAAGTCAGCTTCTGCTGAAACTGACCAGCGCTGATTACAGGAAGCCTGAGGCAGAGTTGCTCTGCCCCAGGCTTCCTGGAATCAGCTGCTGATCAGTTTCAGCAGCAGCTGACTTGGGGACGCTTGGGGTTCTTAAGTTGATTCTGTATGTAAGTCAGAACTGGTGGTCAGTTTCAGCAGCGGCTGAATCTGGGCGCCAGTTCCGACTTACATACAGATTCAACTTAAGAACAAACCTACCGTCCCTATCTTGTACGTAACCCGGGGACTGCCTGTACTAGGTTTAAAAATGTTCAGAAGTAAAGCACTTCAATTGGAATTGGCAAGGTGTCTTGTAGAGTCCCAAAGCAAGACAGAAACCCCATTTCTTTCTTTGTTTGAAATATAGTCATTTCATAATATTTGCACGTGTCAAAGCTTAAGACTTTTTTCCAATAAAATAAAAAGCTCTAACAATCTGTGAATTAGTTCTAATATAAATTAATGATCTATTTATAATATGGTAGTTATTGGGAAGAGTGGAAACACTGAAAAAATCAGAAATATAAAATATTTTACACCAAAAACCTCAAATATAAAACTGTGTACTTCAAAAAACAGTTAAATTATAGAAAATCTGGAAATATTTGAGGTACCAATGCCCAAGTATCTTTGACTTATTAGAAGAAACTTAGCCATTTGTTATTGTGGGTGGGTGAGTGGTTTTTTAAGCCAGATTCCAGCTTGGGATGTAAGCAACTAGAGTAGAGTTGTCCTCTACTCGATAAGCCTAGGCTTATCAGAGGCAGCAAAGCGGGGGGGAGGGGAGGAGGAGGAGGAGCCGCCAGTGCCAGCTTTAAAGCCAGTTCCCCCCCCAGCACTGTCTGGGGGGGAGGCAGTGGGGGATGGGGCACAAGCTGGGACAGCCGAGTTCCAGCTCACACCTGGTCTAAGAATGTTAAGAATTGACTAATGAAATAGTTGATGAATTTTGCATCAACTATTTGATTAGTTGATAGGGTACATCTGCCTTTGAAGTGTAGCAATAGCCCTAGTGCTATTGCTATGCTTCATAGACAAAAGCGCTGCATGGAGTCCCCAGCTGATTCCCAGGCTCCTCGAGGCGCTGCTGCTTTGAAATGCTGCAAAGAGCCCAACACTGGGCTACCTCCAGCGTTTCAAAGCATCAGCGCTGCATGGTGCCCCTGGGGTCAGCAGCGGGAGTCTTCAATGCAGGAGATCAGATTAGATCAGTGATGGACAACCAAGGCTAGTTGGTGAGTCACGTGAGAGGCCTCAATCTCCGTGGACTGCAAGATTGAAATCAATCGTGCCCGTGACCCTAAGAATAAGATTAAATACATTAATACATGGCATGATGAATGTTTCAAAACAAGTAGAAATGCTTTAATCATTCATATATTAATAGAACTGTCATCAGATTTAAATAATAAAAAGGAAACTTTACACTTTACAACATCAAATTCCTGCCCAACATCTTCCCTGCCTTTTCTCCCAAGTGCCATCCCTGTTCTTTTCCCCTCCCTCTCAGCACTTTCAAAGTACCATGAATTGGCTGACTTGCTCCCTGTCCCTGCTCCTCTCCCTCCTGCACAGAGCTTGAGTACTGTGAATCAGCTGATATGTGGCATTCAAGCTCTGGGAGGGAGAGGAGTGGGGACGGGGCATGAATCAGCCAATTCATGACATTCTGGGAGTTCTGGATGAGAGGGAGAGGAGATAGGTAAGTGTGGGGACCCCAGTGTGTGAGGCCTGGAGGAAGGGGGCAGAGAGGATATACATTCTGCACATGGAACCCTGACAGGCCACATGTGCCCCATGCACTGCAGGTTGCCCATCTCTGGACCAGATGATCATAATGACTTTATCGGTAGCGCTCTGCGCAGATACAAATTATTATCTGTGGATGCTGATACCCATGGATGAAAATCAGTATCTGCTGAACTGCAGGGCTCTGCTCTTGAACTGCAGTGACCAAAGGAGAAGAATGTGGTGCTCCCACTCCTAGGAGTTGCCTGTGCCTCACCGCCACCCCTGGCACTATCCAAGCAGCCCCAATTGGCTGGAAACTGGCCAATGGAGGTGGCATTTGAGGGTACAGACAGTAATGGAGTGTATGGAGATCTTCCCCTGCTTTGGAACCATACACAGGGGGTGCCTGCACTTAGCCAGCTATTTTCAAGAATAGCATGAGGTCAGGTAGAAACAGTTTGCCTGAACCTTGCTGCGCTGTTTTCCAGGAGCTGCCTATGGTGAACTGCCTTCTAGGTGCAGCCTATATCCCAGTCCCTTGTGCCAACCCTCAGCCTACATCCAAACTCTATCCTAAAGCTGACCACTCCTCACCTCTCCACCCCTACCCAACACTCTCCCAGCTTGGAACCCCCTCCTGCCCTTAACTTATCTGCCAGGCTATGTTTAAACTGAAGAACTCCCTCTTCCCCATCCATACACGCCTTTTTCTGAAAGAGCTCTTTCGGAAAAAACGCTCTGTTCCTTTTTTTTTTTTTTTTTTTTTTTTTTAAAGAATGCTATTACAGCGTGGATGTAAGTGAAGTTTTTTGTTTTGTTTTTTTTGGAAAAACAGCTGTTTTTTCTGGAAAAACTCTGTGATGTAGACCTAGCCCCAGAGACTACACCCTGTTCCAGTCACATGAAAATGAGTGAGCATGGGGGAGAGCAAGCAAAGGCGGGGGGGGGGGAGGGGGAGGTTGAAATAAGTGGGGCCTGTGGGAAGGTGAGAGGAGATTCTGGATTTCCCTTGAATTAAATTTTTTTTTTTAAAGATTGGAGCTACTATCCCCACAGGGAAGTGGAGGACAAGTAGCAGTGATAGTACAGAGTTATGGTTGATGGGTGAACTCCAATGAGTGTTTCCTGATTGGTACATTTGAAGTACATTTAATTACTTCCCTAACTTTGATTTTCTGACTTGCATATAATACAATGTAATACAGACCACTCTGACATCTATATTGTACTATAATTAATTTTCACTGTGTAATCTGTTTCTACTCATTGCTTTATTTGGACAATGAAACTAATCTGGCCTCTAATTTTAAATATTATTTGAAGCAGTTCTTAAGAAGTTTGGCACCTACACAGCTGGCAGTGAGTAGGGAACCCTGGTGGAGGCCATCAGGGCCAGGAGTAATGCAGGAGCCCCATCTGGGGAGCCCCACCAGCAGCGTGGGGAGCTCCACAGCTTGGAAAGGAGCTGGGCATGGGCTGGGGCCTGCAGGGGAGCATTGACCTCCTCTGGTCCAGCAAACTTCCTGGTTTGGGACTACTCAGATCCTGAGGGTGCCAGACCAGAGAAGTCCAACCTGTACTTGGCAAAAGGCTCGGTTGATTTTTTTTTTTCCCCCTTTATCTTAAACACTGCCTCCTATGCTGAGAAACTGACAGCTTCTGTTAATTTAGGTAAAAATCTGATCAACATTTCCTGTATATTTAACATTGCATATGCATTTTGATTGAAGTAAAATATATATGAAAACCCTTTGTTAATTTTTTTCTTAAGTAAGAAGTTTGAAAGTGGTTTAGTGTCAGTTCACTGCACTTATTATCTGAGTAAAAACGAGTCTTTCTGTGGCACCTTAGAGACTGACACAAAATATATAGGATCATGAGCTTTCATGGGTAAAATCCACTTCATCAGATGAGTTGGAGTGGAAATAACAAACATATGAGACATCACTTTTGGTGTAGCTGTAAAGGCAGGAGAAATTCTAATATGTCCACCCTAATTCATGTGATGAATTGGATTTTACCCATAAAAGCTCATGATTCTGTTAATTTTTTGTCAGTCTCTAAGGTGCCACAGGACTACTCGTTTTTAAAATTACAGACTAACTCCTCTACCCCCCCCCTTTGAGACTTATTATGCGTTGTTGCTGTATTTTCCTGTTTATACAATCCCCTCCACTTCTCCCTCACGCTTTTTTATACTCCTCATGTTCATTGAAGCACCTCATGATACTGAGCCCAAATCCATGGGAGTCCATAATAATCACAGCAGTGTGTTAGAGGATTTGAGGAGCAAGAAAGAAGGGAAGGCTGGTGTTTCAGCTGCCAGTTCCTGCATTTTTCTTACATCTTGAAGTGAGGTCAGTCACAATGCTGTATACCCTATTTTGTGGGAAGCTATTCATAGAGACGTCTCTCTTTGTTTTTCTTAGATGCCTCTAATAGAATGGAAAATTGTTGCTTTCTTCTGCAACTTTTCTTTTTAAATATGATTACCTGAATTATACTATCAGAATATAGAATTACTCAAATGTACTTCTGAGGGAAAGTTTAAATATGAAACATTTTTACCTACTTACTTTACCTAATCTTCTAGTAATGGGAGATAACACTTATGAATCTTTATATATTATGCATACAACACATGGAGAATCTAAGCATAGCTCTTCAATTTTTTGTAAACAATAGTGCAGTATTTCAAAATTCAGCTCTTGGGAGACTGCAGGAGACTTTTCCTAAGGGTTAATTTGATAGTCAGCTTAAAAAATGTGAAAATGCAGATGTCAGACAGGAGAAATTGGCTTTGTAATGGGCCAACCAGTTAATGTCTTTATTCAAGCCCAGGGTAATAGTGTCAAACTAGCAGATGGATTATACTTCGCAGTCTCTGTAATTGGGTGATGAAATTCCTATATAGAAGAATGGCTACTTTTAAATCAATGATTGAGTGATCAGGCAGGTTAAAATGTTCCCCTACAAGTGTATGTCTGTTACTATTTCTGATGTTTGATTTGTGTCCTATCCTTTATTGTAGAGACTCTCCGGTTTGGCCAATATACGTGGCAGGAGGCATTGCTGGCACAAAAAAAGCTAAGACTGACTGACTGTGCTTAGACCGCACTTAATTTTGGAGTAAGCCCCATTGAACTCATTGGAGCTTCTGGGTGTGGTGTTTTTTTTTTTTTGTTTTGTTTAAGAAAATTATAGAATGGGGTTCCCTTGGAAAAGCTTAGTTAAGTTGAAGTAAAATAGGGAATGGACATCTAACCTCTGGTCATAATGTTCCAAAGTAAGGGGCATGTATTATGTAATATAAAATAAGGAAATAACAGTGGCAACTGACAATTCTAGGTTTCTCTCTGTAGCTTTCTGTATTGTATATTTGAGTGGTAAATTCTAAATCTAGTTAACTATTTCAACAAACCATAAGGATTAGTGAAAGTAAACTTTTTTCCTAGCAACACCTAACACAATAAACAGTTTGTGAAATTGTCTTGCAGCATGATGCATTGCAAAGTGAATTAAGTTACTAGCCAGTTGATGGACTCATCTATATCCACACTTTCATTCACGTTATTTTCTCCCAATAAGAAGTCTTTCTTGTGATGATTCATTCTTGTAGCTAGGGCCTGCATCATTATCTTGCACTGCTTACACTTGACACATTTTCCTTTTTTTTTAACCCTGGGAATGAATTTTTCAAAAAATTTCCAGATTGGGTATCTTACACCCAGAAGCCCTGACAGTTTTTCTGTCTCAAAACTGTGGGGGAATATAGGAAGCTGTGTGCATGCTGAATAATGTCTGTCTTGTCCACTCCACTATTCCTTTCTATGGTGCCTCCATCCTTCCCTATATATATTGTCTCTGTCTTTCAGACAATGTCTAAACTAACCCCTGTACCATTCTTGGCTGAGGACTACCAGCGCATAGCACAGAACAAAAACAATCCTATCCAGCTTGTATCTCTATGCACTTTTTAGTCTGCTGAGAGACAGAAATTGAAAGCCCAGAATTTTCAAGAAGCAAGCGCTGGTAAGTTAGGCTGATCAGACTGGAGCCATTAACTTATTTTTATGAGACTGTAAGTGTAGGTGTAGCATGTTTGTGATGAAATTGTAACTGTTGTTTTTAAGCAAGAAATTCAATATTTTCTTGTTTTTAAAAATATCAAAGAACAATTTAAAGTAAAAAATCTGATTTAAATTTTTTAAATAAAAAGATCAATTTTTAATCTTTTTTTTTAATCCACTCTAGCCACAACACAGTAGTAGTTATAACTGAAATGTCATTGACATTGCAGAGTTCCTAAAGATACGTTATTTTATGTTAGATGCTTAAGACAAGGATAGAAACTTTAAACATTTAATTGAAGTCCCAGGTGTTAGGTTAATTTCTATAGATATTTTTACAACTTGGCATTAGTTAATTATTTGAGTGTCTATTTAATATAGTTGCTGTTTCCTTAAGTGCTTAATGGCCAAGGAAAAATCCTTATTTCTATCTTTGAAGTTAGCTGATTCTTAGATCAAAAATACTAAGACAGTCTTGCAAATTTTTTGATTACTTGTATGCTAAATTCAGGCTATGTATAATGTTAGTTGCTTAGCTTTACCATTAAAAATAAGATTTGTACAGTTTAAGCAATGTCACTTAAAGGCTATATCCTGACTTTTCTTTGCAGTCTAAAAAAGATACACAAATTCTGACCCACAATTTGCATATCTTTCCGCTTTTTTTTCGAAAAACGTTTTTCCGAAATTTGGCCCATCTACATGGGGCCAAATTTCAAAAAAACTTCCTCTTTCAGAAGTTCTGTAGTGTAGACATAGCCTAAGTGTTACTAATGGCAACATTTCAATACAGTTATTTTAAGTTGAAAATTATGTGATCAGATGTGAAAGTTTTGTTTGAACCACATCAACAATATTACTGAGTGAATGATTATTTTATTTAGGATGCAGGTAACTTACTAAAGTAGGCATGATTCAAATAAACATATTTTATTGGACAATTCTGGTCCTCCTTTGAGCAGAGATTGGACTAGATGACCTCCTGAGGTCTCTTTAACCCTAATCTTCTACGATTCTGTGAATTTCTGCCCTTGCACCTTTTGTTCTCTTAAAATTCCTGCTAAAAACAAAGCTAGGAGATGTTTGTCAAGTTATTTATTTGTATTCATTGTATTTGATATTTCATAATACTGTGCTGTAAGACATAATAGCTTTGAATTAAAACTGTGACTCTGTCATTTATCAGGAAAACTACTTCTAAGTGTGGCAGCGTTTTCAGTTAGATGCTGTATTCCTCTTTGACCTTATCTGCACCAAAGATTTCTCCCACCTCTGCTGAGAGGTGCTCTTGGTGACAAAAACTACATTAGTCACTCTACACTTAAAGCATTTACACCATGCTAACGTTAAGTACAAGTAGAACCTCTCTGATCTGGAAACATCTGTGGTCCAGCAGGTCAAACTTCCATAAAAGTCTAGTAAGAATGGTTATTGAAATAAATATAGCTCTCTAATCTTGATTCTTATGTTTTAATTTCAGCAGATAGTTGATGTGACATTGTCAATGAATGGTCATTTTAGTGATGATGGCCGACCAGCCACCTCCACTAGAAGCCACACCTATAATGAATGAAGTGCCACTTCTACCTCATATGGTTAGTGGGGACAGCATACAACAGGCAAGTACAATTGTAAAACTTGAATACTTAACAATCAGTTCAGGCTTTTCTTACTATAGCATTAATTGCCTAACAACCTAATTGAAGTGCTGCATATTTTAACACTACTTTAATTGGGCTATGCGCTTTATAGAGCAGCTAGAGGAACTGTGCTTGTACTGCTGATGCTACTTGTTTGAAAAGTCCTTGAAAATTGAGGAATTAACAGGAAATGGGAGTAAAGTAAGTGTAGTACAGTTCTCAAAATCAGAAGAATGTGGGGGTTTTGTTGCTATCTTCAGTGTAACTTCTATCTTCAGTAAAATCATGAGGCAAATATGAAGAATGGAAAAAAACCACTAAGTATCTAGAACAGTGGTCTCCAACCTTTTTACACCTAAGATCACTTTTTAAGTCTCAGAACAGGTGAAGATCTACCGCCCCGCCCCTTCCTTGAAGCCCTGCCCTCTCTATTCTCCTGTCCATCACTTGCTATCTCCAGCCCTTATACACTCTGTTAAACAGTTTATTTTTAAATTATGCAATATATAAAATTAATCACGTTTATAGTTATGAAATAAATGGTCTGTTTTTAATTCATGCTATTTAAATGTCAAATGAAGCATTTACAATTATACATTTTGTTCTCTGCTATTTTGTAAATCTAAAATCAAGTATTGATAATTATATATTTTTTTCTTCCAATAACAAAATCTGTGTGACACCTGTGACTGAACAGTATCTGCCAGTGTCTTGAAGTCTGGGTTGTAGTCTGAGATTGCTAGTCGTATACAGTCCATCAGATGGGTATCTGTGATCCTGCACTCAGCCTGGGATGTTTGCTCCAGCACAGCTGGAGCTAGACGCAGCCTCCCTGGGCTGAGCACAGGGCAGCCAGGCTAGAGGGAAGAGAAGTGGCTGCCTGGCCAGCTGGCCATGGCGCTCAGCCAGGGTGCACCAAGGGCAGGCACAGAGGAGAAGCCACTGATCAGCTGGAGCATGGGGCAGCCTCTTTGAGCTGAAAGCCAAAGTCAGCTTGCTGGGGTGTTTCAGCCCTCCCGACCTCCCAGCTCCCACCATTCCTCGCAGTTACTCACCTGTGTTGTTGCTCGGTGAGTAACAGCTCCTCAGATGAGGAAATCTAATGTAAATGTACTGCGCAGGCGTGCAGTTCAGAGAGGGCTCAAGAGCTACTCTTAGAGCCCCTGAGATCTACTGGTAGATTGTGATCTACTGATTGGTGACCACGGATCTAGAACCATTAAAATTGTCTAATATTTTTCATTAGATAAACTTGATTGTTATAGGATTACAGAATCAATAGATCAAAGAACATGTATATTTTCATTTAATAAAGCATTTGATAATTCACAATCTTTGATTATAACAAGTTGTCTTGGATATAAATAGCACTGTGGATTAGAAACTGATTGTAGTACCATAAACAAAGAATTATATTGGAGAGAGGTGTAGCAGGATATAGCAAGCACTGGTTAGGTTGATGATATTCAATATCTTCATTAATCTACAAAATGAGTTCATAGCACACTAATGAAAATTGTGGATGCTGATTTGGAAGGGGATCAGAATGTCAATGAAGTATGGATTTTACATGAGTGCTTAGTGAGATTAGAATATTAGGCAAAAAAAATATAGTCAGCTTGGTAAAGTGTAAGCTATAGTACATCTGGAGAGCACTAAACTAGAAGGCTACGTCTAGACTGGCCCCTTCTCTGGAAGAGGCATGCAAAGCAGGCAAGTCAGAATAGGGAAATCCGTGGGGGATTTAAATATCCCCCGCAGGATTTAAATAAACATGGCCGCTGCTTTTTTTCCGGCTTGGGGAGTAGGAATAAGAGATCCTCCGGAAAAGGGCTTTATTCCGGAGGATCGCAGCAGTCTGCACGTTCTTTTCCGGCTTTTCCCCAAGCCGGGAAAAAAGCGGCGGCCATGTTTATTTAAATTCCGCGGGGGATATTTAAATCCCCCGCAGATTTCCCTATTCTGACTTGCCTGCTTTGCATGCCTCTTCTGGAGAAGGGGCCAGTCTAGACGGAGCCAAAGTGAGTTTGCAATTGGATATGGCATTCTAAAGGTTACTGTGTTATACTAAATATAAAGGATTGTTATGACCTGGTGATTATAGTCTGGTACACTAGTGTGACCACACTGAGAAATGATATAGTAGGTTCCAAATATCTCATTATTTTAAAGATATTGGTAACTGCAGAGTGTTCAGAGAAGAGTCTCTTGCTGCTCCTGTTGGCTGCCATTACAGCCAATTGGAGTTGTAGGAGAAAAGCCTCCAGACAGTGCTTTGCTGCTCTGGCCTTTCTCCAGCTGGGGAGAAGGGGGGAGCAACGCATGGAGCCAAGCAGAGCCTGAGAGTCGGATCCGACCTCAGCTTGCCTGACTGACCAACCTATGACTAGCAGGATTGTCAATCTCTAGATACCTTTAAAGTGACAGGTATATTCATTAGATTTCATTTAATTAAAATTTCTTTGCTCTAGAATTATTTTTAAATTGATCATTGCTTTAATCATAAACTGTCTTACTTGTGTGCTCAGTTAATCAAAATAATGCTTGTTTGGATTAATAATTAAATCTCTAGATTAGGGATGTAATAGTATAGTTGATTAACTGATAAGCTAAAGCTTATAGGTTAGTGCTATAGACTGCATGCATTTTCCTGCTCTTCCCCTTCCCCCCCCCTTCCCCTCCCCCAAGGTAGGCTGGGCAGCAGCCAAGCTCAGTCTTAGCTTGCGGTAGGTCCAGGACCCACTCCCACTGCTGGTCTGCATTTAAAGTGTATTAGGAGCCAGGCGGGCAGCCGGTGCACGAGGGGGAGCTGGTTTTAAACTGGCTCCCCTCATGGAACAGCTCCCGCCCGGCACCCCACGCTGCTGCCTCTGACATAAGGCAACAGTGTGGAGTGGCAGGTCACTGCCGGTCCTACTCCCCAGGGAGTGTTGAATTGTCAAGTAATCAATAAGATTTCATGAGGTTAATTGATTATTCAGTTAACCGGTATTTAACATCACAACTCCAAATTATTTTCTGTAATGGGTCATGAAACCAGTGATATAGCTGAGATACATTGATGTCTGTCCAGAGGATGAAAACAACTTCAGCTTGCTTATAAATTTCCACTACAACTTCCGCAACCAACTCCTCTCCATTAAACTCTCTGGAACTCTCCCACATTAGCAACAACTTCCTGGACCACAATCAACTTCTGCAGAACTCTACAGACAACTGTCTGTAAGAAACCCACAGATCATCACACCTGCCTTATTAAAGCCATTCACCGCACCAAACACATCAAGAAATCTGATATCTATAGCTAGGTAATCGAGACCACCGAGTATGCTCTAAGGAGAGAGTCTGGGATATACACCATAATACACCCAAAACTACTGTCCCAAAACAGATACTCAACCAGTGAAGTAGGTCACATCATGGGACAGGCATCCAAGTACCCCAAGATAACCTGCAACAGCATCTGCTTACCTTCTATTTAGGTTTGAGAGAGATTAGGTTTTAATAGCAAGTGTTGATAAATATCAATTTTTTCATACACAAATAATGAAAAATATTTGCATTCCATGGATATCTAAATTTATAGTTAGACAAAGTAAAATCTACTTGTGAAGTTTGATTTAAGGGTATTGATTTGTGATGCAAACCATGAAAACAAATAGTCATATCCAGAGCTTGACAAGCAGCGGCGAAAGCCGCTCGCCAGCCCTGCACTGCGCATGCACAAGAGCCACCAGTAAATGGGGCGTGCAGCTGAAATCTACTTGCCACGGGCGAGTAGATTCTATAGTCTGTCGAGCCCTGGTCAGACCCTGTTTTAAAGCTTTATCTTGTTTGAATCTTTTAAATAATTATTTTCTGTCCCTTCTATTGCGTGCTCCCCCACAGTTGCCTGCAACTGTGTGAAAATGTATATCAATACAATAGAAAAAATGCTTTGTGTGCACTGTGAAAATGTATAAATTTCCGTTTTAAAATGCGCATTGATATTATCCAAGATTCTTTAAAAAAAAAAATTAAATTCTAACAAGCTTACTTACCTAGCATAGCAAGAGTCAGTAAATCCACACGTGCCTTTTAATAAATGAGCGGTTCAAGGTGAGTTGCTACACTGTGTGAGAAGTGCACAGCTGGGAAAGCACTATAATGCGTTCTGCTGGGGTTTTTCCGCCTTCCTACTGTGTTTCATAGCAGATGTTGAGGATTTGAACTATTTTATATAAGACAATGCTTAGTATCCCTCTGGTTGCAGCCATTGTAAATCTATTTCATTATTTTCTTGTGGTTACATTTGGCTCTACAACCCATTAAAAATGTAGTTAGAGATGTAGGTTGAACCACAGGCAAAATTTCACTGGATGAATTGGCAAGGTATCCAGAATATAATGTTAATTACATGCGATGCTATTTATTGTAAGGCAAATTGAAAGCTTATTGTTCAAAGTAAAAATTAGTTAAATCCGTTTTTAAATGTGGAATAACATCAACAGTAAATAATCCCTGAAGTCTCATTACTTTCCTTTTATTCTTTAAAGAAGGCAAAGATTAAATATTCATATAAAAACTCCCAATAAACAAGGTAAAGTCACTTCAATTTTTTTAGTGTAGCGAGGTTTGTCTGTATTGCATAACGTAAATACAGCATGGCATCAGACCAATGCTCTATCAAGCCCTTATTGTGTTTAATAGTGGATTGTACCAGAGATTCTGGGAGAATGTACAGAACAAGGCAGTAGAACTGATCTTCTGGAGGTCAGAGGTTTGGAGTTTTGTGTCTGACCATTTTGCCTAATAGCCATGGATGGAGCTATCCTAGGAACTTAGCTAGTTCTTTTTAAAATCCAGTTGTACTTTTGGCCTTCAACATCCTGGAGCAGAACATTCCACAAGGTAACTGCATTGTGTGAAAATATTAATTTTCTGTTCATTTTACCCAGATGATTCATGATTTTATAGACCTCTATCAGATTCCCCCTTATCTCTTTCCTGAACTGAGCAATGCTATTCTTTTTAGTCTCTCCTCATATGGAAGCCGTTTCATTACCTTGATGATCTATCTTACCCTTTGCTAGTTCCCCTATATTCTTCCTGAGATGAGGCAATCTGGACTGGACACAGAATTCCCGATGTGTGCATACCAAGGATTTACATGGTGGCATTATATTTTCTGTTTCACTTTCTATTACTTTCTTAATAGTTCTGATATTGTTTACCTTTTGCACTCCATTGTAAAGGTTAACAAAAATAGAAACAGGACAAGTAATACTCAGTGAGCTCCCTCCACATTTTGAAGTGCATGGCTTCTGCCCACAAACAAAGCAGGCACTTAAAATTTTATGTGTAGTTCAGTGGTCCCCACCATGGCGCCTGCCGGGGCATTTGTGTGCGCCCGCCAACAACCTGGGCCGGCCCGGCGCACGGCGCACTGGAGGCGCCGGCCCCAGGCGCGCGACACGCACCAGTGCCTGGTGCGTGGCGCTCGGGCGGCCCCAGCCCCGGGGCACAGGCGGGCACGCGGCGCCAGTGCCAGCCCCAGGCGGCGGCGCCGGCCCCTGGCCCACAGCACAAGGCACTCGGGCAGCCCCGGTCCTGGGGCACATGTCGGCACTGGGTGCAAGAGCATCCCCGCCCCTGGTGTGCCCCAGGACGCGCGGCCCGGGCGCCCGGGAGCCTCTAAAGGTTGGGAACCACTGGTGTAGTTCATTAGGCTGTTAATTAGAACAATTTTTTGTATCATGAAATTGAGGCCAGATTTACACTGAGATGAGGTCAAATGTATTAAAATTTATTTATTTATTTATTTATTTATTTTTACTGCTTGATTTTTGTAAATTTGAAGGTCCATGTCTCCTCACTGTGCAAGAATTCAACATAGTTCAAAGGAAGCATGCTAAATATGGATTAATGTATTAGTCGAGTAGTTGATGGAATTCACTAGTTGATGGAAGCCCCCACGTGGAGCCCTGAGTCAGTGGGACTTCCCACTGACCCGAGCTGCAAGCAGCGTGCCAGCTTTGAAATGTACAAGAGTCCCCAGTGGAAGTGGAAGCGCCCGCATGGAGCCTGGGGTCAGCCGGGGACTCCCCAGCTGATCCCAGGCTCGGAGAGGCATTTCTGCAGGACCTGGAGTCAGCTGGGGAAATGTCACGTGGAAATGTCATGTGGTGCCCAGGGTCAGCTAGGGAGTCCCCAGCTGACCCCAGGCTGCACGTGGCACTGCTGCTTTGAAACGCAGTGCCACATGGAGCCTGGGATCAGCTGTGCAGTGCTGCCCCTTTGAAATGGTGCCACAGGGTTTTAAAGCAGCAGCACCACACAGAGCCTGTACCCAGGCTCCATGCAGTGCTGTCGCTTTGAAGTATTCCCTCTCCCTCCCCTTTGCTGCCTATATCTGATAGAGGCAGCGGAGGGGGGAAGCGACTAGTCGACTCGACTATCCGATAAGCAAATGCTTATCAGATAGTCAGCTAGTCTTTAGCATTCTTAGTTCAAAGTATTCTCCCTACTGATGATGCACTATCAACTTTGAGAGCGATGCACTGTTCCACAGTTCTTGCATCTTAACTGGGACCAAAACAGTGCAGCAGATGGTTCTGGGTTCATGTCGTCAGTGTCCCATAATGCACTTGTTTACTCACTCCCCCCTTGCTTGAGATCAGTGTCTTTTTTGGACCTAGTTACACGCAGATGCCATAGAAGCATGAGTATGGTCCCCCCTCATGAATCCCATTCTACCTAATTGTGGAATATGTCTAGAGCATATGCATAGCACTCTAGGAAGAGGATGAGGATGAATCTTGGGATGCAAGCCATTGAGTTGAGCTAATTAGAAATGCAGCCAGCAGTTGATCCACTGATTTCAGAGGAACACAGGTTCTGGGGCTGTCAGATAAGCACAGACTGGTGGGACCACATAGTGCTGCAGGAGGGATGATGAACAGTGGCTGCAAAACTTCTGAATGTGCAAGGCCACTTTCATGGAACTTTGTGAAGGGCTTTCCCTGCTCTGAAGTGTAGGGGTATCTGAATGAAACCTGCTCTGACAGTGGAGAAGTGCGTGGCAATCGCCCTATGAAAGGTTGCAACACCAGACAGCTACTGGTCGATTGGGAATCAGTTTGGAATGGGGAAACTTACAGTGGGGCTGCTGTAATTGAAGTAGCCAAAGCAATCAATGCCATTCTGCTACAGGGGTAATGATTGGGAAACATGGATGCCAGAGTGGAGGAATTTGCCGTGATGGAGTTCACTAAATGTGCTGCAGGCACTGGTGGATCAGAAGGACCATTTCACCAACGTTAAAGTGGAATGGTCGGGAAGGGTGCATGACACACACATCTTTAGGAATTTGTGCCTCTTCGGAAAGCTGCAAGCTGGAATGTTTTTCCCAGACTGGAAAATTAGAATTGGAAAGGTAGAAATTCCAATAGGGATCCTTAGTGACTGAGCCTACCCCTTGCTCCTGTGGCTCATGAAGCCTGTACACAGTCAACCTGGACTGCAGTAAGGAGCAGTTCATCTACAGGCTGATGAAGTACAGAATGAGGATTGAATGTGCTTTAGGGCATTAAAGGGAAAGTTTAGAAGCCTACTGACTAGGTTAGACGGCCGCAAACACAAGATTCTGTTTCTGGTGGCAGCCTGCTGTGGGCTTGCAGGGTGGGGGGCTCAGGCAGAGCACCTAGCCAGAGATTTTGAGCAGCCAGACACCAGGGCAATAAGAATAGCACAGCTTGGGGCTTTGAAAGATTTAGGAATGGTCAGTTTTGAGAGTCATGCACGTTGCTCTCAACGAGGTGCCCCTGCATTCAGTGTGTTTGCGTGTTTTCCCCGACCCTACCGCTGCAGTACAAGCAATGAAGAGACTATTTTTCAGAAATCATTTTTTTTATTTAGGGTACATAGCAGAGATAGAAAAGGAGTCCATGGTTTGGGTCCCAAAGAAGAGAGGGCGAATCAGAAATGTGAGGACAGACTTTTGCTTCATGATGCACTGGAGCTTGAGTGTGAGGCTGCCCTTGAGTTGCCTAGGTGCTGCCGCCGCCGCCGCCGCCTCCTGTTCTCTCCCTCCCTCCCCTCCCCGGTGTCTTAGGGCCCGTTGGCATGGAGGCTACAGAACTGGGCAAAAAGGGGAAATTGTTTTGCAGGGGCTGAGAGGGAAGCCTCCTCAGGCACTTTGCCATGCGCTCCATCACAGCCAACAAGGACAAAAACACATTGTCCTGGTGCTACATTTGCAGTTGACTGCACGCTGTCCTCTCCTACCATACCTCTGTCCTCTTCTCTAGTAGCGTATTCCACCACTCAATTTGCTCCATGAACATGTCTTCCCTTGTCCATGTTTGCATGCGGATTTGTGCAAGCCGGACAGCTGGGGGAGTACACAGCAAATTCCTTGCTGTTCCTGTTAATAACGAAAAGTTTCAAGGGTAGGCATTATAAGAGATACATTGTGGAACCAAAGATCTAATCTGTTAACATACAGAGAAGATCTTTCTAGAGACAGTGGAAATGTGAAAGTCCATAGATACACTTTAAAGTGGCTGCTGGACTGCAGGTATACAACACAGTTCGCAAGGGAACATCTGGACTCAAGCAGTTTGGAGGTGGACATAGGAAGGGGCCTGCCTGGGCATGATCCTGTGGGCCGGAGGAGGGTCTGGAGTCCAGTCATCTCAGCAGGGCAGGGTAGTGGTTCCCCATGGCTTTTCTCCTCCCCCTCCCCCACTCCCAGTTAATTGGTTAACTAGTTAAACTTAAACATTTAACCAGTTAAATGGGATTTTACATCCCTAGTTGCTAGTGTTTGTATTACTTGCTGTCACCATCCCTTCTGCTGCAGTTCCTTCTATGGCTTCTATTACAAGTCATAGAGCCAAATGCACAATTGTAAACAAACCAAGAATTGACTTAAAGTTTAAGGCAGGTTTTAATTTATTGCTGTACGCTGATACAAAGAATGGCTTATAAAATAGGTTCAATGTTACAATGCAGAAGGGTTTTATCTTCAGGGGAAAAAAACCTGACATCGACTACAACCAGAGGCATTATCTATTTCAAATAGTCAAATACAAACAGTCAGTATATTATATCTATTTGATTATAAAGCATAATTAAAGTAGGTTGAAAGAGTCTCAGGAAATTAGGCTTCTCATTCTGAAAAAGACAAGACCTGAAAACTGTTAATTACCAAGTTCAGAAATAATTTCATGAAGAAAAAAAAATTTGGTCTTTAGAGAATGCAGTGTCAAACCGTAACCTATTTTCAGTGAGAGATATCTTGGATAAAACTTTCTCCTGTTATAAAACGTCCTTTATAAATATTCTGTCTAGATACCTGTTCTTGTCAGTTCAATTATGAGATTGACGAGGTGGTGTCATAAGGAAGACTATAAAGCAAAATGTATTTACTTTGCATAAAGTATCTAGTTCTTAAATCACATGTTGGTGGTATTTTAGTAAAAATAGAAGGAAGTGGCTTAAACAGAGTTGACAAAGTAGTTTCAAGTATAGCTAACCTTTCAGCTATAACTAGGGAAATGACTGGTAGATATTATTGGAACAATTTTGATGTCAGAATAAAAGCTAACTGTATGACTTATTGAGACTGGGAATTCATCCCATATTGGTATTTCTAAACTTGCCCTATTTGCTTTTAAGAAATTTTGTAAGATGACACTGGAAAGGAAAGCTAATCTCTAAAATACTTAATGTTGTTTATTAAAATTACAAGGGCTTTTTTTGTTTGTTTTTTTTAGGTTATACTTGTGCAGGTAAACCCAGGAGAAACTTTCACAATTAGAACTGAAGATGGACACATCCAGTGTATTCAAGGTAAAAGAAAATTCCAGTTAGTTCAATCAGATGTGTTAAACAGGAAAAAATATTTGATTCTTCATAAAACTACTTCCATAAGACTTCCACTACGTAGTCATAAGTATAATTATATTTTTAATCATACGGTGAATGAGTTTGTTCCATAGGCATGAATAGGAATCTATTGGAAGATAAATGTTAAAAGTTAAATCTTGAATGTACTATATCTTAAACTTTTCTGGTTATTTATAACATATAGTGCCAGTCAGAGCTGGAAGAGACCTCAGGAGGTCATCAAGTCCTGCCCCCTGCCCAAGGCAGGACCAATCCCAACTAGATCAACCCAGCCAGGGCTTTGTCAAAGCTGAGACTTAAAAACCTCTAGGGATGGAGATTCCACCATTTCCCTAGGTAACCCATTCCAGTACTTCACCACCCTCCTAGTGAAATAGTTGTTCCTAATATCCAACCTAGACCTCTCCCACTGTAACTTGAGACCATTGCTCCTCATTCTGCCATCTGTCACTACTGTTAACAGCCTTTCTCCATCCTCTTTGGAACCTTCCTTCAGGAGGTTGAAGGCTGCTGTCAAATCCCCCCTCACTCTCTTCTCTTCTGCAGACTAAACAAACCCAAATCCATCAATCTCTCCTCATAGGTCATGCATTCCAGCCCCCTAATCATTTTGGTCACTCTCTGTTGGACCCTCTCCAATGCATCCACATCCTTTCTATAGTGGGGGGCCCAGAACTGGACATAATACTCCGGATGTGACCTCACCAGAGCCAAATAAAGGGAAATAATCACTTCTCTGGATCTGCTAGCAGTGCTTCTCCTAATACACCCTAATATGCTATTAGGCCTCTTGACTACAAGGGCACACTCTTGACTCATATCCAGCTTCTCATCCACTGTAATCCCCAGGTCCTTTTCTGCAGAACTGCTACTTAGCCATTCGGTCCCCAGCCTGTAACCATGCTAGGGATTCTTCTGTTCCAAGTGCAGGACTCTACGCTTCTCCTTTTTGAACCTCATCAGATTTCTTTTGGATCAACCCTCTAATCTGTCCAGGTCACTCTGGATCCTATCGCTGCCCTCCAGCATATCTACCTCTCCCCCTAGGTTAGTGTCATCTGCGAACTTGCTGAAGGTGCAATCCATCCCCTCATTCAGGTCATTAATAAAGATGTTGAACAAAACTGGTCCTAGGCTCGATCCTTGGGGCTCTCCGCTAGAAACCAACCTGACATCGAGCCATTGATCACTATCTGTTGGACTCAACAGTCTAGCCAGCTTTCTATCCATCTTACAGTCCGTGTATCCAATCCATATTCCCTTAACTTGCTGGCAAGAATATTGTGGGAGACAGTATGAAAAGCTTTGCTAAAGTCAAGGTATATCACATCCATTGACTTTCCCATATCCACAGAGCCAGTTACCTCATCATAGAAGCTAATCAGATTTGCCTGGCATGATTTGCCTTTCATGAATCTATGTAGACTATTCCTGATCACTTCCCCTCTTCCAAGTGCTTCAGAGTGCCTTTAATTAGGGCATTTTTTCACAATGGGCTAGATTGATATGACTGATTAATCAAGTGGGGGTTGATTTTTATCATGTTTAGTGTAGATGTGATAAATTGACTGCCAATTGCTCTCATTGACTCTGGTACTCCACCTCAATGAGAAGCGAGAGGGGAGTCAATGGGAAGGTGTCTCCAAGGGAAACCCCGCAGTGAAGACACTGAAGTAAGTAGATCTAAGCATGTCAACTTCAGCTATGTTATTCACATAGCTTATATTGTGTAACTTGGATCAATCTCCCACGGTAGCGTAGACCAGCCCTTAGATTACAAGATCATTACAAGTCAATCATGTCAGAATTTAATACTTTAATTTGCTGAGGTTTTACTTTAATTATTTTAATAGCTATTGTATGGCAAAAATCAGTGTAACACTGGCATTTGTAGCCTGTTGCTATTAGAGTAGGTACTGATAGCTGCATATTTATGAAGGACTTCTTCCATAGCAGCAAATGGCAAGCCTGCAGATTTGAGTATGGCTTCAAAATTTGATTCATATGATTATATTACACAGTTGAAATAATTATTTTTGCATGTCAGATAAAGTCCATAAAGTTTGTCTAATGTCTGTTCACTTTCTCTTAGCATATTATTAAGAACATAAGAATGGCCATACTGAGTCAAACCAAAGGTCCATCTAGGCCAGTATCCTGTCTTCCGACAGTGGCCAGTACCAGGTGCCCCAGAAGGGGTGGTCCGAAGACAATAATCAAGCAATTTGTCTCCTGCCATCCTTCTCCAGCCTTTGACAAACAGAGGCCAGGGGCATCATTCTTTACCCCCGGCTAAGATCCTTTTATGGACCTAACCTCCATGAATTTATCTAGCTCTTTTTTTTTTAAACTCTGTTATAGTCCTAGCCTTCACAGCCTCCTCTGGCAAGGAGTTCCACAGGTTGACTGCGCTGTATGAAGAAGAACTTTCTCTTATTAGTTTTAAACCTGCTACCCATTAATTTCATTTGGTGTCCTCTAGTTCTTCTATTATGGGAACAAGTAAATAACTTTTCTTTATTCATCCTGTCCACACCACTCATGATTTTATATACCTCTATCATATACCCCCTCAGTCTCCTCTTTTCTAAACTGAAAAGTCTCTTTAGCCTCTCCTCATATGGGACCTGTTCCAAACCCCTAATCATTTTAGTTGCTCTTTTCTGAACCTTTTCTAATGCCACAATAACTTTTTTGAGGTGAGGAGACCACATCTGTACACACTATTCAAGATGTGAGCGTACTATAGTTTTATATAAGGGCAGTAAGATATTCTTCGTCTTTCCTTTCTCTCTCTCTTTTTTTTTTAAATATTTCCTAGCATCCTATTGGCTTTTTTGCACGCTGAGTGGACGTTTTCAGAGAACTATCCACGATAACTCCAAGATCTTTCCTCCTTAGTTGTAGCTAAATTAGCCTCCATCATATTGTATGTATAGTTAAGGTTATTTTTTCCAGTGTGCATTACTTTACACTTATCCACATTAAATTTCATTTGCCATTTTGTTGCCCAGTCACTCAGGTTGGTGAGATTTTTGAAGTTCTTCAGTCTGTTTTGGTCTTGACTGTCTTGCACAGTTTAATATCGTCCGCAAACTTTGCCACCTTATTGCTTACCCCTTTCTCTAGATCATTTATGAATAAGTTGACTAGGATTGGTGCTAGGACTGGCCCTTGGGGAACACCACTATTTACACCTCACCATTCTGAAAATTTACCATTTATTCTTACCCTTTGTTTCCTGTCTTTTAACCAGTTTTCAGTCCATGAAAGGATCTTCCCTCTTATTCCATGATAACCTATTTTACACAAGAGCCTTTGGTGAGAGACCTTGTCAAAGGCTTTCTGGAAATCTAAGTATACTATATCTACTGGATTCCCCCTTGTCCACATGTTTGTTAACCCCTTCAAAGAACTCTAGTAAGACATGATTTCCCTTTACAGAAACCATGTTGACTTTTGCCCAACAAATTATGTTCTTCTACGTGTCTGACAATTTTATTCTTTACTATTGTTTCAACTAATTTGCCCAGTACTGATGTTAGACTTACTGGCCTATAATTACCACGGTTGCCTCTAGAGCCCTTTTTAAATATTGGCATTATATTAGCGGTCTTCCAGTCCTTGGGTACAGAAGCTGATTTAAAGGATAGGTTACAAACCATAGTTAATAGTTCTGCAATTTCACATTTGTTCTTTCAGAAATCTTGGGCGAATGCCATCTGGTCCCGGTGATTTGTTACTGTTAAGTTTTTCTCTTTGTTCCAAAACCTCCTTCAATCTGGGACACTTCAATCTGGGACACTTCCTCAGATTCATCACCTACAAAGGATGGGTCAAGTTTTGGAATCTCCCTAACATCCTCAGTCATGAAGACTGAAGCAAAGAAATCATTTAGTCTCTCCGCAATGGCTTTATCGTTCTTGATTGCTCCTTTTGTATCTCTATCGTCCAGGGGTCCCACTTTTTTTTTTTAAGCGGTCTTCCTGCTTCTAATGTACTTAAAAAAAAAAAAATTTGCTATTTCTTTTTACACTTAATTTTGCAGTGTTTATTACTTTCTATTTACCTCACTAGGATTGGACTTCCACTTTTTAAACGACTTTTTTTTATTAGAACTTGGAATTACTATCCGTAGTCATTCTATGGAACATGTTGATTCATTTAAGATTTTTACTTCATTTGATTCTACATTATCTTTCACATATAGTGCCACTCCCCCACCCACACAATCTATTCTGTCCTTCCGATATATTTTATATCCTGGTATGATTGTCCCACTGATTGTCCTCATTTCATCAGGTTTCTGTGATGCCTGTTATGTCAATATCTTTCTTTAATACGAGGTACTCAGGTTCACTCATCTTATTATTTAGACATCTAGCATTTGTGTAGAAGCACTTTAAAAAATTGCCACTGTTTGTCTGCCGTTGCCCGATGTATTAGATTCTTGTATATGTGATTGTTTCTTCTCTGATCTGGCCCATACTTTATCATCTCCCCTCCTCTCTTTCTGGCTAAAACCTAGAGAATCTCTATCAATGGACTCCCCTCTAAGAGAAGTCTCCGTCTGATCCACGTGCTCCTCTGCACCAGTGGGCTTTCCCCTATCTCTTAGTTTAAAAACTGCTCTACGATCTTTTTAATATTTAGTGCTAGCAGACTGGATCCACCTTGGTTTAGGTGGAGTCCATCCTTCCTGTATAGGCTCCCCTTCTCCCAAAAGTGTCTCCAGTTCCTAATAAATCTAAATCCCTCCTCCCTACACCATCGTCTCATCCACGCATTGAGACTCTGAAGTTCTGCCTGCCTACCTGGCCCTGCACGTGGAACAGGAAGCATTTCTAAGAATGCTACCATAGAGGTCCTGGATTTCAGTCTTCTTCCTAGCAGCCTAAATTTGGTCTCCAGGACATCTCTCCTACCTTTCCCTGTGTCATTGGTACCCACATGTACCACAACCACCAGCTCCTCCCCAGCGCTACACATAAGTCTTATCTATTTGCCTTGAGAGATCTGCAACCTTCACATCAGGCAGGCAAGTCACCATACAGTTCTCCCGGTCATCACAAACCCAACTTTCTATGTTTCTAACTATCAAATCACCCACTACTACTACGTGCCTCTTCCTAACCACTGACATTACCTCCCCCAGAAAGGTATCCTCAGTGAGAGAGGATACCATAACATCCTTTGGAAGGAGGGTCCCAACTATGGGATGGTTTCCCTCTGCTCCCATTGAATGCTCTATTCTCCTGAGCCTTTCATCCTCCTTAACAGCGCTGGAAAGCTTAATAAGATCAGCTTTCTGAAAATGTATTTTCTTAACAAAAATAGTTGCTGCTTTTTACAAGTGCCAATAGAGTAATATTTCTGCATATTTTAATTTTACTCATCAGGAAGTTTTTTTAAAAAAGTGTTATCCTATACATGTATTTAATATCTGGTATGTGAGAGCAGAAAGAGGTTATGATTATTTCTTATCTACAGTTTTTAAAATTGAAGTAGTATACATAGAATTGGAGAACTTACAGGGTAGCATGACAAAATGACTTAGTGAGCCATTAAAATTGTATTCCATGCATTGTTTTGAGTAACAGTGAATCACTCCTGTTCCTCCAGACAGCAGTGACTTCATATCTGCTAATGAAAACATTTTAATGAGTCTTAATAGAAAAAGAATGTACTATGACTTGCTTACAGTTTTCCTAATTGACAAGTCCAGTTTTAAATTTTGTTGTCTAAAGATGATTGCATAAATGCAGATTTGCAGCATAAGTAATTTATCTGGTGTGTTTTTTTTTAAAAGGAATGCGTGCTTGTATTTAAACCATCAGATAAAAGGGATGGGAGATAAAATTTGGAATATCCACTGTGGTAAAAAGTGCTACCATTTTTAAGTTACTTCCTCCCCCCCTTTTCAGGTCCTGCACATGTTCCTATGATGTCACCAAATGGTTCTGTGCCTCCAATATTTGTGCCTCCTGGTTATGTATCTCAGGTAAGGAGAATTAATTTTGTGCTATTTATCACATCTTTAATAAACAGTTTTAGAAATTCTTTCATTTTTAACAACTGTAGAAATCATCAGAAATACCCACAAAAGCTCATGGTACTATGTAAGACCCACCTCATCAGATGAGTTGAAGTGGAAATAACAGAATCTGAGATACATACATATAAATAAAAATCAACAGCAAAAGATGTAGCTGTCAATTTTGGGACCCATGTAAATGAAGCTAATTAAGTGGGCTGGATGTGTTCCATTCATAGCTTTTGATATGAAATGCAGATGTTAAAGCCAGGGGAAACTGGTTTTGTAGTGGGGTAACCTGTGAATGTATTTGTTCAGGCCCATGGTAACAGTGTCAAATTTGTATATTAATTTCAGTTCTGCAGTTTCTCTGTAATTGGGTGGTGAAATTCCTTTGTAGAATAATGGCTATTCTTAAAAATCGCATTACAAAGCCAATTTCCCTGTCTTTATCCACATTTTCACTTGGATTCTGTTATTTCTACTTCAGCTCATCTGATGAAGTGTCTTACCCACAAAAGCTCATGATACTATATATTTTTCTTAGTTTCTAAGGTGCCATAGGGCTACTCGTTGTTTTTAAAGTTACAGAATAACAGTTACCCTTTTCCCTTTTGAGACTTTGTAGAAATCATGGTCTCCTTCACAAGACAGATCTGGTATATTAGGTGTCTGACTTGTATTCATTGGCTGAGGTTTTCAAAAAGGGCTTTTGGTTTCATATTCAGTCCTGGTACAAATGGGAATTGCCTGATTAACTCCTTTCAATGGCTTTGGAAATCTTAGCAGTATTTTTTTTTATTGGCAATAGGAAACACTAATGTAAATTGCAAGGAATTCTTTTGATACCAGTCTGAAGAAGTTGGTAGTCCTGTTCTACAAGTGCTGCCAGTGTTCAGTAAGGCCATGTCCGTGTTGAGAAGTTTGAATTTATTAAGGTTGATTTTTTTTAAGCACCTGATTTTGTAAAGTCAAAGTTGTGTGTCCCCACTGCGCGCAAAAATTTGACGCAGTTTAAAGTAGGGTGGCTACTGTCAACTTTGAGATTGGTGCACTGGGGGTAGCTATCCCAGAGTTCTGGCACCCCTTTGCATTCTGGATTATGCTCCCAGTGCATGCTGGGACCACAACTGGGCCTTGGGTGGTTCTTGGTACATGTTGTGAGCTTCCCATAAGGCACTCGTCTCCTCTTTCCTGGTCCCTGCCACTCAAAAGAGCAACAGCAAACAGTTTCTTTATGCCCTTTTTCCCCTGATTATCCATTCAGACACCATAGCAGCATAAGCATGGAACCCATCGTAGATCCTGTTGAGCATCAAAGCATTATGGCAATCCTATTAACCATGGTGAACCTTATGCTGGAGTATATCCAGAGCATAACCACTGTATAGTTTCTGTCAGATACCCCAATTGAATGATCATGGATATACCTAGTGGAATATGAAGCATTTCACTCTTTAGGTCCTAGATTTGATTTGTTCCCAGATTAGTCATTACTAAAGTAGTTATAATCTATCTGCTTAGGATATGAGTGCCGGGTGTTATACATATGTTTTTTTTCCACGTCACAGTAGTATTTAATTTCAGCACAGGTAATTTAGGTCCATAATCAAAATCAGAGAAATCTATTCTCTGCCTGTCTCAGATTCTAGCGAGTTCTCTTTAGAGGGTATGCATTTTTGTTTGTATTTTTAAGCATTAAAGATAGGTGAAAATTTTGTTTAAAAGACTTTTTTTGCAGTATATTCAGTAATTGGTAGACGGGTTTTAAATTAATCTTGTCTCCTTATGGAGCTCATTCCATTGCCAGACTTCCTCATGCAAAATAATAACTTAGACCTTACTTACGCTTCACCTCCAGACTAGATATCATAGCCTGAGTTTTCTTTTGCTAATAAGGCTGTCCCCAGCAGTGCTGGCACCCTACACAGCCGAGCATCGATGCGCACACACACCCCACAGGGGGAGAGTTGCAGTGGCAAAAACTATGGGTGGACGGGGGTTACCAACTTTCCCAGACTGGATGGATCATTGCCTTGGCAGCAGATGGATCATGGCAGGGAGGGAGGGCTCACCTGCAGACTCAGGGCAGCAGGCCTGGGTGGCATGAGTGTGGGCCAGAGGAATCCTGCAGGAGTAGCCGAGGGCAGCCATGCTTCCAGCTGGAGAGAAGTGGCTCTTTGGAGGGGAAATGGCTGCTTCTCTCCAGCTTCTGTCTGTGTGGCTGCCCTCTGTTCCCCCTGAGCCCTCTGGTGTTCACTCGCACCATTTGCTGCCACGTGGATGGGGCTGGAGGCTGCTGCAGCTGGTGCTGAGCCTACAGAGAGGGAAGGTGGGCTGGGGATATTAAGCTGGTTAACATGCAGTCCCTAGGCATATGCAGAATAGGGCATCACAGGTGCCCCAAATTTAATGATGTCCATCACAATTGTGTATGCCTGAGAATGGACCGGCCTGTTAACTGCATTATCCCAGATGAGCATGGCTGCCTTGGATCATGAGTTGGCATACATTGATGGCTTTGAAAAATCAGAAACAAAATCTTATGCTGGTGATTGCAAATGACTTGGAAGTTAGTAGTTTTTAGGTAGAAGAGTTGTGCTTTCCATTATATCTTGCTCTAAAGGTTTGATCGTGGAGATACAATAGATTAATGTTCTGTTTCTCTGAAGTTGCGAATGAGCAGTTTGCTTGCCAGTTTCTTGTAGAAATTTTCAACTCTTCTCTCATAAATTTAAGGTGGAGAGGAAAGCAATTCTTTATACTATTGCTAAATTGTCATCCAGGATTAATGAATAGCCTGCTAGAAACTCAGAGTGTTACAAATTGATTTAAGTGGGATGGGGTGGGAGAAGCTAGATTGAAGAGGAAATCCAGTGTTCCAGCTTGGTCTTCACAGCTTTTGCCTCTCCCATCATGATTTTGATCTTGGCCTGGTTTAGTTTGAGACATCTGTTCTTCTTCAAATTCTTCTCTTGTATGCTTTGGGGTATCTAATATTGGTACCTGTAAAGAATTATATACAGCTGGATGCTATCAGTGTATTGTTGACAATTAAAACCATATTGTTTACCATCTCTAAGACACCTCTCGTATGTAGGACAAGATAGGAATCTCTTTGGCTTTACACAAGTGAGAGCTTTGGGAAGCAAGTCATTTCCCATCAGTTATCTCGGTCTGGCTAGAAAGGAATAATCAAAGCAGTTGTAGTGCATTTGTCTAGTTGAGCTAAGTGTGGTAAGCAGATTAGTAATACCTTGTGATTAACTGTGACAGTCTGCAACCATGTAAAACAGGGATGAACAAATAGAATGATTGAGATATGGGATTTGTCCATTATGTAAATTAATAATATATACAGTAAAACCTGTGCTATCTGGCACTTAACTAGCCAGAAAACTTTAGAAACCGTCCAATATCCTAGCTGGGAGGAGCGGGGGGAAAGGAAACCGGTGCTTTAAGCCACGCATGCAGCACGTACCTGGGGGAAGGCGATCTGCTGCTCAGACCACATCTCCCTTCTCCCCACCACTCAGCTCCCAGCAGTCAGGCACCCCTGTGACTCATGGCCGTTCTTCTCCCCACCCCCCTTCACCTCCTGGCCTCCTCCCCGGTAGGTCAGCCCCCCCGCATGGTGCCCAGCACCCTCGTGGCCGCTCGGAGTCAGCCCCTCGCGGCTCCCAGCACCCCTGCAGCCCATAGCAGCCCGTCCCCGTGCCTCCTGGCCCTCCTCTGCAGGTTAACCCCCCATCGCAGCTCTCCCCCTTCCTCCCCCCCCCCCCCCCCCCCCCCCCGGGCAGGCCATCTCCACCCCCCGGCTTCCACTCCCCCTCACCTGGCCACGTCCTGCGTGTCCCCCCTGCCCCCCTCAGCAGGCCACATCCCTGCCCTTGCATGGCTCCTGCTTCTCACAACCCCCCGCCTCCCTGCCCCGTCCCAATATCCGGAATTTTCAGAAAACCGGCATGCCAGCTAACACAGGTTTTACTGTATTATGAAAATGTCTACAAGTAAATGAATATTATATGGTTTAGTTAAAAGTTACTGGTCTTTAAAAGCACTGTTGATTTTGTATGATTTACTTTGAGGACTGTAAGAAGCAAATAAGTTAATGTCTCAATTTTGTCTTTGCCAGTATACCTCTAGTGTGGGATTTTCTCCTTGCATCCATTGATAACCTGTATTTTTATCATTATTTTATAGCCCCAGTGTTTTGTAATGTACAGTTTTGATGTAACACAATTATTGGAAGTGGCAGTCAATAGAGGGTATGAGGTTACAGACTAATCTAATTTTAAACCAGTGGAAGTCCTCTGCTTTTTCTGCTGACTTTTCAAATATCTGTTTTGCCTCTTTCATCAGAACATATATTCTGTCATCTAGTGTCTCTTCTGTCATTTTGCTCAGCAATTAGAGAAGCTCTTCACAAGGGGGGGGGGAGAAGAAAGGAAGGTAGTCGATTTCTTTGATTTCATTTGACTTAAATGGGGTTTCAGAAGATGCACCTCATTTTAACCCTTTATTAACTTTTGACTAAATGCAGTCTTTATCTAGAACCTGTATCTTCTGTTTTTGTTGATGGGGAAAACAATTTTACTAGGATGGGGACAGTAACCTAGGGTGAGGGCTGGACTTGACTCTTGGGGGAGGGGAGGAGGTAGTGGAAGGTGCAGGGTCTTGGGAGGAAGGGGCAGGGCTGGGGCTTGCCTTCACCCACTGTCTGTGTCTGAGCCAGTCTCGGTAGAGTCTATGGGTAGCCAAGATTTCAGATCAATCATTTGAGCATGTGTTAAAGTATAATCTATGCTATTAGTTAGTTAGCTAAAATGCTGTCACATCTCTTTATCCTAATCTACAAAAGACCTAAGGCAGATTATATGTGGGTTTCAGTGTGGTTGTTGAAAGAGGTAGATGTGACACTTGCCCCAGTTGAAGTTTACTTTTAACTGTGAATTTGTTGTGGGTATTCTCTGGGTTACTTGCGTCTCTGCCAGATGTAGATTTTTTTTAAATGGGTGCCAAAATTTAGGATTTCTTGCAGAAGAGTTTGAATGTATTGAAATCCATCAGTGGGGATTTTTTTCTCCCCAAAGCAAAACAGGTCAGTATCTGGTTATGTGATAGAAATGTAGCCGTGTTAGTCTGGTGTAGCTGAAACAAAAAACAGGACTATGTAGCACTTTAAAGACTTGTTAGTCTTTAAAGTGCTACATAGTCCTGGTTTTTGTTTTATCTGGTTATGAATATCAAAGATTTTTAGCTGGAATCTAGTCTTAAATTTTAAAGAATGTAGATTACACAGAAGTGTTCTTTTACTGACTTTTCTGTATTTTACATTGTGCCACAGATGGTAGAAGAAAATGGAGTTCGTAAGGTGGTGGTATTACCACATTCGTCTGACTTCCATCCTTCCATGCATCCCCCTCCACCACATGTGCCACATTACATGCATCCTCACCCTGCTTTGCTTCCCACCCACCTCATCCAGTGTACTCTCCAGTTCCAGGGACAGGAGAAATACCTCCACAGTTCATTCACCAACCTCCTCCACCACCACATGTTTATCAAGAACAAGGTAAGACTTGCTGATACTGTGTTTTAACTGACACAGGGGTATAGTCTCATGGTGAAGGCACCAGGGCTATAAGTCAAAAAACCTGCATTCTGTTTGCCACTCTCACAGACTGTGCAAGCTTGGATAAGTCATTTAGAGCTAAATTAATAAAGTTACTTAGGCATCAAACACCAAGATTTAGGCACCAATGCAATGTACAAAACCCTCATTCAACTGTCAAATAGTTCTGTAGATGCCCAAATTTAGTACCTAAACTTTCACTGTAGAAGTTCTCTGACTGTCTAACTTTGGCGTATGGGCAGGTATACTGCTGCATCAAGCAGACATCTGGGTTCTTGTCTCATACCTAAGTCCTAGTGCAGTGTGTGTTAAACTTTTTGAGACCATGGAACACCAAACAATAATAATTTATGCGGAACACTGAGGGTATCCAGATGGTTTTTTAAAAAAATACCGGATAAAAATCTGTTGGGGGGGGGGGGAGACACCAGGGAGACCTTGGGCCGAAATGTGGTTGCGGCCCCTTTAATTACCACGTGTTCTGAGCGGGCTTCCGTTAGGTGCCAGGAAAAGCTGAGAAACTTAATTAGAAAATACCCTAGGAACACCTATGAAAATTTCCTTAAAAAAATGTTTTGTGGCACAAAGGGGGGGGGGGGGAGTAACAAAGTTTAAGAAACACTGTCCTAGTGCAATCATTAAACTAGGGAGAGAGAAGTAAGGCCTGTAAGACCTGATGTGCTTGCTGTGTTCTGAGAACACCTAATTCCCCACACAATTTTAAAAGATTATGGGATACATTCTACTGTTAAAGCCATTTCAATTTAATTATATGGTCCAGTGGTTAGGGCACTGACTTGACAGGTGGAGGATCCTTTCTCATCAGGCAGAATGGGAAATTGAACGTGGGGCCTACTACATCCTTGGGTATTAAGGGAAGGGCCTCTCCATTTTGTGTTTAATATAGGTAGGAGCCTAAGCTGTCTGGCTTCAGGATCAGGGTTCCCAGCTGTGATTGTGAATGGTAGAAGGGAGAACAGCAAAACAAAGAGAATGGATTTCAAGAAAGTAAACTTAAGGTATGTCTACACTGCTGGCTTTTGCCAGCAGAGAATGCAAATGAAGTGCTGATTAGCATTTTGCCACGCTTCATTTGCATAATCTACTCCGAACTGTTTTTGCACAAGGGGTTTTTGCATAAGGATTTTGTGCAGAGGAAACGTCCACACTGCTTGTTTTTGCTCAAAAATGGCTCGGAATAGATTATGCAAATGAACCATGACAAAATGCTAATCAGCACTTCGTTTGCATACTCTCTGCTGGAAAAAGCTGTAATGTAGACAAAGCCTCAGAGCTGGTCGGTAAGGTCCCATGGGAAGTAAGACTAAGAGGGAAAACTGAAGACAGCTGACAGGTTTTCAAAAGGACATTATTAAGGGCACAAGAGCAAATGATTTCACTATATAGGAAAAATAGGAAGTATGGCAAAAGACCGCCTTGGCTTAACCACGAGATCTTGAATGATCTAAACATTAAAAAGGAATCATATAAAAAATGGAAACTAGGTCAGAGTACAAAAGTTTAATATAAACAAATGACACAAGTATGTAGTGGCATAATTAAAAAGGCAAGAGCATAAAACAAGCTTAATCTAGCTTAAGACATAAATGGTAACAAGAAAATATTCTGCAAATGTATTAGAAGTGAGACACACCAAGAATAGGGTAGGCCCATTGTTCAATGAAGAGGGAGAAACAATAACAGAAAACATGGAAATGTCAAGAGGTGCTAGATGACTTCTTTGTTTCGGTTTTCACAAAGAATGTTGGCGGTGACTGGATGACTAACATAGTGAATGCTAGTGGTAATGAGGTAGGATCAGAAGCTAAAATAGGAAAAGAATAAGTTAAAATTATTTAGAAAAGTTAGAGGTATTCCAGTCACCAGCGCCTCATGAAATGCATCCCAAAATATTCAAGGTGCTGATAGAGGAAGTATCTGAGCTATAAGCGATCATATTTGAAAAGTCATGGCAGTCGGGAGAGATTCCAGAAGACTGGAAAAGGGCAAATAGTGCCCATTTATAAAAAGGGAAATAAGGACAACCCAGGAAACTATAAACCAGTCGACTTAGTTTCTGTGCCAGGAAAGATAATGGAGCAAATAATTAAGGAGTTCATCTGCAAAAATCTGGAAAATAATAAGGTGATAAATAAGTCAGCATAGATTTGTAAACAAATCATGTCAAACCAGTCTTGATAGCTTTCTTTAATAGCCTAGCAAGCCTTGTGCATAAGGGTGGAGCAATAGACATGGTATACCTACACTTTACCAAAGCTTTTGACATGGTCTTGCATGACCACCTCATCAAAAAATGAGGGAAA
This sequence comes from Pelodiscus sinensis, assembly GCF_049634645.1. Taxonomy (NCBI): domain Eukaryota; kingdom Metazoa; phylum Chordata; order Testudines; family Trionychidae; genus Pelodiscus; species Pelodiscus sinensis. The sequence goes on from NC_134723.1 coordinate 18,831,147, forward strand.
AACAACCAAGGTGGGTGCATAACTGGTTAGAGAGTAGTCATTCATGATACACAACCATGCTGCAAGGGCATAACAAATGGGGTTATGCAGAGGTCAATTTGGGGACTGGTTCTGTTCAGTATCTTCAACTATTTAGATAATGGTGCAGAGTGTTCCTGTAAGGTTTGCAGATACCACCAAGCTGGGAGGGGTGCAAGTGCTTTGGAATATAGGATCATAATTCAAAATGATCTGGACAAACTGGAGAAATCGTCTGGGGTAAATAGGATAAAGTTTAATAAGGACAAATGCAAAGTACTCCACTTAGGAAGGAACAGTCCATTTCTCTCACACAAAATAGGAGTGACTGTCTAGGAAGGAGTACTACAGAGAGAAATCTAGGGCTCATAGTGGACCATAAGCTAAATGAGTCCACAATGTGAATCTTGGGGGGGGGGGGGAGGGAAGCACACATGATTCTGGGATGCATTAACTGGAGTGGTGATAGAAATGTAGCCATGTTAGTCTGGTGTAGCTGCAACAAAAAACAGGACTATGTAGCACTTTAAAGACTAACAAGATGGTTTATTAGGTGATGAGCTTTTGTGGGCCAGACCCACATCCTCAGATCAAATAGTGGAAGAAAATTGGCACAACCATATATACCAAAGGATACAATCAAAAAAAGAACACATATGAAAAGGACAAATCAAATTTCAGAACAGAAGGGAGGTGGGGGGGGGGGGGGGGAGTAAATGTCTGAGCTAATGATATTAGAGGTGATAATTGGGGAAGCTATCTTTGTAATGGGTAAGATAATTAATGTCTTTGTTTATACCGAGGCGTAAAGTGTCATCACCTAATAAGCCATCTTGTTAGTCTTTAAAGTGCTACATTAGTCCTGTTTTAACTGGAGTGTTGAGAGACACAAGAAGTAATTCTTCCGCTTTCCTCTGCATTGATTAGGTCTCAGTTGGAGTAGTGTGTCCAGTTCTGGGCACTATATTTCAGGAAAGATGTGGAGAAGTTGGAGGGGGTCTATAGAAGATCATCAGAATGATTAAAGGTCTAGAAAACGTGACCTATGAAGGAAGATTGAAAGAGTTGGGTTTGTTCAGAAAAGAGAAGACTGATAGGAGACATGATAGCAGCTTTTAAGTACCTAAAAGGGGGGTCACAAGAAGGAGGGAGAAAAAATATTTTCCTTAATCTCTCATGGTAGTACAAGAAAAATGGGCTTCAAATTGCAGCAAGAGAGGTTCAGGTTGGACATTAGGAAAAACTTAACTGTCAGGGTGGTTAGGCACCAGAATAAATTGCCTAGGGAGGCTGTGGAATCTCCATCATTAGACATTTGTGAAACCTCTAACAGGGATGATCTAGATGATACTTTGTCCTGCCATGAGGGTAGGGGTCTGCACTTGAAGGGACCTCGAGAGGTCATCCAATTCTAGTGTTCTATAACAGGTTGGAAACCCCCCATCATGCATGCCACAAGCAGCATACAAGCCGATATATATTTTTTTATACTGGCATGTGGGGCGGGAACTCAGCCCTGCCCCTCCTGCCCATGCTGTGGCTCGAGCCTCAGCTGTGCAGCTACAGGCTGAAGCATTAGCTCCAGCTTCCTACTGGGGAGGAGGGCTGGGAGAAGTGTGCATGCTCTGCCTGCCCCAGCCCTGGAGCTACAGCCTGCTGCTGTGGGGCTGGGAGAAGGTCCTTCTCTTTCCCCTTCCCTCTGGCCTCTCCTTGCCCTGGTGCTGCTCCTGGGGGGCTGAGAGTCCCAGTACTGCTACCGTGCTGGTGAGTGTAGTGGGGGCAAAGGTATGTGGGGACATGAAAGAGGATGCGGGGGCAGGATGGGAGGGGGCAGGGGTTGCACTGAGGGGCATAGGGTGATGAAGGAGATCAGGCTGGGGGGCATCATAGGGCTGAGAGGACTGAGGCAGGAGCAGAGGGAAGATGTGAGGGGGGGATACAATTTTTCTTTGCAGAAGCTGCAGTTTCCTTTACTCCCCACTTCTTTGCCTTCCTGCCTGTGCCATAAATAAAGAAAACATTGAAACCTTTTGTATTGGACATAGTATTTTAATGTATTTAAAATGAAGTTTGGTAAACTAACAGAGTTAAAATGCTTAATCTGTTTAAATTAAATTAAACCGTTCTCCCCAATTGCAGGACTAGCGAAATGGCTCCGGCGTAATTATTTAATTAACAATGAGTTTCCAGTAGCAGCTGATAGTCTGCGGAAAGATGTGCATTGACCCAGGTGGTCCATGGGGTGCATGGTGGAGAGAGCTCCTCTCCTCCCCCTCCACCCCCATCCTGGAGAGTGGGATGACCCAGGGCAGAAGGGTTAAATCTTGGCACACCACTTTGGAAAGGTTGCTGACCCCTCTTCTATGATTTGTAAGGAGAGATAAGTGCCTCCTGTAACCCTTTAGGGGTGCCACACCCCCATGAGATGGCAGTGCTTAGGAAACATGATTCTTGGTAAGAATTTCTGAATGGCTAGCAGAAGTGGCTCTTGCTAGCTTTTGTGGATCCCATTTTTGGGTGCCTGCCTCTTCTCCCTTCAGTGTAGAGCAGTGTTTCTCAACATTTTTTATAAAGTACCCCCTTAAAAAAAAATTTTTTAAGTACCCCCAGTACCTACAGTTTTCAGACACACACAATTTTTTTCTACAATTTCAATGCATTTATTTAAACAACTTAATCGTAGCTGGGTGGGCAATGAAATTTTTGGGTGTTAAAAGTACAAAAATAATAAAGCGCTGTAAAACTTAAAATAAAAATTCAGTTTTCTCCAAGTTTCAGTTGTGTTGATGTACCTCTCAGACTTCTCTCAAGTACCCCTAAGGGTACTCGTACCACTGGATAGAAACACTGGTGTAGAGAACTTAGGTGCCTAACAAAGGCTTTGTTGATGCAGGCCTTAGCCTCTACAAACTTTAGTTTCTCGGTTTCTAAGTGGAGAAATATTTGCATTAGAGGGATGTCGTAAACCTACAACTCACTAAAATGTTCTGAAATCCTCAAATGAAAAGTTTTATGGATGTGCAGTCTTACAGGAGCACGCTTAAATTTATTTTAATTATTTCAGATGGATAACAATGCAGAAATTTTTCCTAGAACTTTTACCACCTTATATTTTAAATTTAATATTTTTAAATCTTAGTCTTCACTACTGCAAATTCCATAAATGATCCCATTTTAGAAATTGCTTTTCGGAATTGCATTTCTGAAAAATGTTCTGCTGTTATTGAAACTCCTCGTGCTTGGTCTTAGTCTAAAGGTGAATTTTTTTGGGAAGCCTGAAGAAATTTTCAACTGCTTTTGTCTTATGAGAGACTATATTCAAGAATTACTTTCTAATCAAGTGAGGTATGACTTAAATTAAAAAAAAGAAACTTTAGCACACATGGTCCTTGAAGTTGAGGGTGATGGGATTATTTATACACCATTGAAAAGTTACTTGTGAATGCTCAGTTAAAGGACCTATTGACATAACCTTTTGTAACTTGGCAGGTTCACATATCTATTATTGCTCATAAAAGCAGAGAGAAGATATTCTAAAAATGGGAGTTGTGCAAGAGCATCCGCTGTCTTATTGCTTGAAGAGCTTGATCAGTGATAACGGTGGCAACTTCATTTTTAAAAATTACTTAAAATCCATGAGGGTTCTTGGGCAGTCTTGAAAATGTTACTTCTGTTGTCTGTGCTACTATATTATAGGAAGGAAGACAGCTCTAATCAAGGTACATAGTTTTGGAGCAAGGGGAAATTAGGTAAAGACTAGCAAAAAAGAAAGATTTAACTATTGGGAATGTGAAGGATTAAAAACAAAGAAAATAGGAAACATTTTAAAAAGACCTAATGAGAGAGGAATAAAACTAGTAAAAAGGTTAGGGTTCAGAACTGTAACTCACTAGGAATGGTTGAATAAAGTTAGATGTCTTCAGGTCATCAGAACCTGATTAAATGTGTCCAAGAATACTCAAGGAGCTGTTTGAGGAGGTATCTGAGCTATTATCGATCATCTTTGAAAAGTCACGGACTATGGGAGAGCTTCCAGAAGATTGGAAAAGGTCAAATAGTGCTATCTATAAAAAGGGAAATGAGGACAACCCATTAAACTACAGAACAATCACTTCAATTCTGTGCCAGGACAGATAATGGAGCAAATAATTAAGGAATCTGGAAGGCAAGGTGATAAGTAACAGCAAGGATTTGTAAAGAGCAAATCATGTCAAACCAAACTGATACTTTCTTTGGTAAGATAACAAGTCATGTAGATTAAGGGGGAAACCGGTAGATGTGGTGTACTTAGATGTGAGAAAAGCATTTGATATTAACTGATATGTATTTTTCTAAAGGTGTAGCCGCTAGATTTTTTTTTTTTTTTTTAGCAGTTAAACATTTACACACATGGTGGGAGGAGGCGGGAACTGGTGCTTGCCTGCTTCCCCCTTCACTGCCTCTGATAAATATGTGCAAGGAGCTGGGGCTTGAAAGCTGCTTTCTTCTTCTTCGAGCAGTGTCCCGTGGGTACTCTACTGTAGGTGTCGGACTTGTCCCGGCGCCGCAGATCGGAGATCTTTTCTAGCTGTAGTCTGCCGGACTGCGCATGTGCGAAGTACAGCTCATGGCTTTTCGCGCCGTTTGAGCATTTGTGGTCCGGCTCCCGCCAGTTCCTCCTGACTGTCCTCAGCCGCGGATGGATCAACGTCTCTCTCGTGAACCCTGTTCACAAAGACAGAGATTACCAATAGTTGTTATATACATAGTTTTAAAAAGTTATAGTTATAGTTCTTTGTATAGTTGATAGTTCTAGTCATTAAAAAAATTTTTTTTCTTCAGTAGTTAGTTTATTCTTTCTCAATGCCGGGGTTCAAGAAGTGCGGCGAATGCCGCGAGGCAATGCCTGCCTCTGATGGCCATTCCCTGTGCTTCAGGTGCCTCGGAAGGCCACATACCCCAAAAATGTCCCCATTGCTCCAAGCTGACAGCCAGAGCAAGACGGAACAGGGACATGCGCCTAAAGATCTTCTTGTTCGACAAAGCTCTGCAACCCCAAACCCAGCAACCTAAGGGGCACACAGAGCAAACTAAAAGAACGAAGAGGAAACCATCTCCAACACGATCTCTTCCACCCTCACGATCGGGTGCTGGTGACAAGCCAGGGACATCAACGGCACCGCCCACACGCGTTGCGGTGGTGCCCAAAGACAGCCGGAGTAAGTCGGCTCCGAGCCCTTCTATATCGGGCTCCACGGTCTCAGCTGTTCCCTTGGTTTCCAAACCGCTTCCAGGGACCTCCACGGCTTCGAGGACCTCTGCCGGCGTGGAACGCTCCCCGGCACACAGCCGCGACGCTCCCCGGCACTGACACACACGCCCAAGCCGCCTGCGGAGCAGAGCCATTCCTCAGCACAGGAGCGTTCTTCGGCGCCGGCTCATTCTCGAGCACGATCACCAGCTTTGAGTCGCTCCTCGCCCCGGGCGCATGCGGCATGGCCAAAACAAACAGCGCCGATACCCTCAACACGGGGACGCTCGGTAACTCCTGAGCACCCTTCTTCTCCTACACGGTCGTCACCGAATCGATCATCGCTGCCCAGGAAGCAACTATCACCGGTTACACGTTCACCAGCACCAGAGCGTTCCTTGTCATCGACACGCTTACCGGCACCGAGCCATCCTTCGGCACCGGAAGGATCGTCCTTAGAAGGACGTCCACCAGCACCGAGGCGGCCTTCCCTCTTGAGACGGTCCCCGGAACCGAGACAATCGTCGGTGCCGACACAATCGACTCCGACGCGGACCATCTCGGCATGGACTCCTTCAATACCAGTGGAGATAATCCCTCACTCTGTGCTCTCCACTCCAACTTTCTCTCCACCGGAACAGTTGCTGGCACCACCTGCCCATAGATCTAGGACATTATCTTCTCTCACCAAATCCTGAGTTCTCTCCGGAAATACGTTCACCATCCCCGGCGTACTCTGAGTACTCTCGTACTGGTCAATTCTCCCCACGATCTGGTCATTTCTACCACCATGATTGTCGTTCACCCAGCCACAGCACCTATTACAGAGGAAGGTCACGATCGCCAAGATCGCCTACGTTTTCAACCCATTCGGAATATTCCAGGAGGTCCCGTCGTTCCACGTCGCCCTATCATCACCATAGGTCATCGTCTCATCACCGATCCCCTCAAGCACACTCCCGCTCCTCTCTTGTCCAAAAGCAGTCCGCTCCCTCTGCTCCTTCAAGGTCACCAACTCCCTCCGGGTCCCCTTCTCACACCGGACAACCTCTTCCTGTTTGGGATCCCGAACCTGATCGATCACCCACGGATCAATCTTCATCGTCACCAGACGATGCCATTTTTCAGGGAGACACCTCACCATCGGATGACTTACACCAGTTTCAGGAGCTGAGAGAGAGAGTGGCAGAGTCAAAATGTGTACCTGGAGGAGGTGCAACAAAAACACCACCCTCCTCCGTAATATCAAACAATCTCACCAGCCCAAGATCTCGTTGCCACTGGACGCAGCCATTCTTGAAATTGCAGACGATATTTGGCAGATGCCGGCATCCGCCCCGCCCACGAATAAGAAGGCGGATAAAAAGTATTTCGTCCCCGCTAAGGGGATGGAATTCCTCTTAACCCATCCACAGCCTAATTCGTTGGTTGTGGATGCAGTACAACAAAAGGCAAGATGCTGCAACACAAACTTACTGCTGCAGACAGAGACAGTAAGCGACTCGATTTATTCGAACATAAAGTATACTCCTCGGCAACACTCACTCTGTGAATGGCCAATTATTCCGCACTGTTAGCGAATCACAATTTCGACAACTATGCCAAGCTTGTGCCGCCACTTCAACGTCTTCCAGAGGCGAAACGGGACATTTTAAAGGCTGTAATACAAGAAGGCTACGCAGCCTCTGGAACGGCCTTACATATTGCCCTGGATACAGCCGACACTGCAGCGCGCACGACTGCTACATCGGTCGTTATGCGCAGAGCATCCTGGCTGCAGCAGTCCTCTGCTCTCAAAGACCTCTTGTCGAAGGTCGAGGACCTACCCTTTGACAGGCAAAATCTCTTTTCTGATAAGACTGACCAACTTCTGCACTCGGGGAAGGACTCCAGAACCACTTTAAAAACGTTGGGCATGTACACTCCTTCATACCGTAGAAAACGATATACCCCCTACCAAAGGCAGAGGTCCCCCCTACGACAACCTCCTCAGTATAGGCCTCAAGACCAACAAAGAGGTAGACAGCGTCAACAGCGGAGACGTCCGCCGCCCAAAACGACTTCCCAACAGGGTACCAGACAGCAAGTTTGACGCGTCACTCGAGGGGTTGAGAACCATTCCTACCATCACCATTCTGAGTGCTACGAAGGCGATTTTTTTCACCACCGTCTGAGGCCGTACCTCCATCGATGGGCTTACATCACCACCGACAGATGGGTCCTTCAGACAATTCACCTCGGTTACACCATCCCATTCATGTCGCTACCTCCTCCTTCCCCCCCTGCCCTGTCCCTTTTCAGGGACCTGTCTCATGAGCCCTTGCTCAGGCAAGAAGTTACCCGTCTACTTGCTGTTGGAGCAATAGAGCCTGTTCCGGACGAGTTCAAGGGCAGAGGTTTTTATTCCCGGTACTTTGTAATGGAAAAAATCAGGGGGATGGAGACCGATACTAGATCTTCGCGACCTCAACCGTTTCTTAGGAAAACAACGGTTTTGAATGGTTACCTTAGCTACAATCATCCCAGCACTTCAGAACGGGGATTGGTTCACCTCCCTCGATCTTCAGGACGCATACTTTCACATTGCGATTCATCCGGCACACAGACGATTCCTACGCTTCCAAATCGGTACAGACCATTTCCAATACAAGGTCCTGCCATTCGGTCTCTCGTCGGCTCCACGGGTTTTCTCCAAGACCCTGGCCGTGGTGACCGCATATCTTCGTCGTCTACACGTAATGATCTTTCTATACCTCGACGATTGCTTAATCAGAGCCCAATCGTTGCAGGAAGCACGCGATGCGACAGACAACACGCATGGTCTTCCAGGAGCTGGGTCTCATTATCCCGAAGTCCTCACTGGAACCGCACCAATCAATACAGTTCATAGGCGCTTGTCTAGACTCTACGCGCGAGCGCGCGTCATTACTGATGGAAAGGTTCCAGACGATGCAGGATTTGATCCAGATCTTGCTCATCAGCCCAACGGTTCCCATACTACGGTGCCTACAGCTTATGGGGCACATGGCCTCCACAACATATGTGGTCAAACACGCAAGGTTGCGTTTTCGATGCCTTCAACATTGGATGGCACGGATCTGTCCCCCAAATGTACGCGACGTCCACATGACAGTAACGGTTCCCACCCATGTCAAGAAGTCACTAGCTTGGTGGACAGGTCCAGACAATCTATTGTCGGGCGTACCCTTTCATCGCCCTCAGCCATTGGCGCAGTTGACAACAGATGCGTCACTCATCGGATGGGGTGCACACCTCGGCCCCGAACAAGTACAAGGCCTATGGTTGCCAAACGAATCATTGATGCACCTCAACTTCCTGGAGCTCAGGGCAGTGTACAAAGCATGCCAACACTTCCTTCCCGTCATTCGGGGACAAGTCATACGAGTCCTTACAGACAATATGACAACCGTTTATTATGTAAACAAGCATGGTGGAGCCAGATCCCACTCCTTGTGCGCAGAAGCGGTATGTCTATGGAACATGTGCAATCGCCACAACGTCTTTTTAATCGCAGAGTATCTCCCGGGCCACCACAACGTAACGGCCGATGCCCTCAGCAGGCATTTTTCTCTCTACCACGAGTGGGAGTTACATCCCACAGTGCTCTCTGATATTTCAACGATGGGGATTTCCGTTAGTAGACCTCTTTGCCACTTGTCACAATGCGAAATGTCCTCAGTATTGCTCGAGAGCGGGAATTGGGCGAAATTCAAAAGGCGACGCTTTCCTATACAACTGGGGACGTCACCTACTTTACGCATTTCCACCCACACCCTTGATTCCCAGGGTAGTGGAAAAAATTATTCGGGAGAGAGCTACAGTAATCCTAATAGCCCCCTCCTGGCCCAGGCAAACGTGTTATCCATACCTCCATCGCATGTCGATACATCCTCCGCAGGTGGACCATCTCGCACTCACGGCGTGGTACCTAGTTGGTTCCAACAATCAGAAGCGTTATGCTCACAATCTGTCAAGCACATTTTACTAAACAGTAGAAAATTATCTACGCGAACTACTTACCTCTCAAAACGGTCACACTTCTCATCATGGTGTTTCCAAAAGGATCTAAATCCAGTCTCTACACCTCCACAGTGTATCCTGGACTACCTTGTACACCTCAAATTTGGGCCTTACCTGCGCTTCCATTAGAGTTCATGTCGCTGCAATAGCAGCCTTCATCAGCCTGTCAATGGATGTTCCGTATTTTCCCATCTGACAACGAAAAGGTTCTTGAAGGGAATGTCCAACTTGTATCCACTTTATACTCAACCGGCGGATCCTTGGGACCTCGAAATGGTCCTGAATACTCTGATGGGCAAACCCTTCGAGCTGCTAGCAACATGCAAGCTACATGACCTGTCCATGAAGGTCGTTTTCTTGTTGGCAGTTACTTCCGCGAGGAGAGTGAGTGAGCTAGCTCACTCAGTCTCTCCTCCCTATACAGTTTTTACACACCAAGCTGTGATATTGCGAACACAACCACGTTTTCGCCCCAACGTGATCTCTCGTTTTCACATCAATGAACCTATAATTCTTCCTATATTCCATCCCAAACCACATGCTTCACCAGAACATGCGCGCCTGCACACTTTGGACGTCAGACGTGCTCTTGCCTTCTATATTGAGAGAACCAGACCTTTTTGAGTGGCAGACTCGCTACTAATATCAATGGCGGACCGTACTAAAGGTCGCTCATTGTCCGTTCAACGCATCTCCTCCACTATTGTGCAATGCATAAGGACTTGTTATAAACTGCGAAACAAACCACTGCCTTCAACTTTGAGAGCCCATTCGACTCGGGCTGTCGCAACGTCCACTGCATTCCTCACGGGAGTTCGCTTGATATCTGTAGAGCTGCTACGTGGTCTTCCAACCTAACCTTCGCTACACATTATGCTCTCCCCAATCTCTTAATACCTGATTCGGCGGTGGCGACAGTGGTGTTATCCACAGTTACGGCATGCTAGCTCTGAACCCACCTCCATTCGCGAGCTACTGCTGTACATTCACCTACAGTGGAGCACCCACGGGACACTGCTCGAAGAAGAAAAGGAAGTTACTCAGCTTGTGCAGTAACGATTGTTCTTCGAGCTGCGTGTCCCGTGGGTGCTCCACGACCCGCCCTCCTCCCCTCTTCGGAGTTTTCTCTACTGTGTGTCTTTCAAAGCAAGAGACAGGAGAAACTAGCGGGAGCCGGACCAGCAACGCTCAATTGGCGCGAAAAGCCACGAGCCGTACTTCGCGCATGCGCGGTCCGGCAGACTACGGCTAGAAAAGATCTCCGATCTGCGGCGCCGGGACAAGCCCGACACCTACAGTGGAGCACCCACGGGACACGCATCTCGAAGAACAATTGTTACTGCACAAGGTGAGTAACTTCCTTTTTCTGTTCCCCCCACCCCCACACTGCTGCCTCTATCTGTGGGAGGCAGCAGGGGGAAGCAAGCAGCTCTGCAAGAGTTGGCTCCTACCTCCATCCCTGTGTGCTGTCTGTGATAGAAAAGGGAGAGTGTAGTTGTTAGGAATAACCAGTAAGCACAGGCTTATCAGTTAATTGTGTAAATGATTACAGGCTAACAACCCTTCATTTGATGCAGTCTCGCATGACCTTCTAATAAATGCTAGGGAAATGCAACCTAAATTGAGCTACTATAAGGTAGGTATATAGCTGGTTGAATCTCAAAGAGTGCTTATCAGTCATGCTGGAAGGGTATAACAAGTTGGATTCAGCAAGGATCAGTTCTGGTTCTGGTCAATATCTTCATTAACGATATAGGTAATAGCAGAGGGTATGCTTATAGAGTTTGCAGGAGATACCAAGTTGGGAGGGGGTTGCAAGTGTTTTGGAGGATTGGATTATAGTTTGAAATGATCTGGAGAATTGGTCTGAGGTAAATAGGATGAAATTCAATAAGGACAAATGTAAAGTACTCCATTTAGGAAGGAACAGTCAGTTTCATATGTATAAAATGAGAAGCAATTGTCTAGGAAGGATTACTGCAGAAAGTGACTTAGAGTTTATAGTGGACCCCATGCTAAATATGAATCAGCAATGTACACTATTGCAAAAAAAGCAAAATCCTCCTAAATGATGCATTATTGGCAGTATTGTAAGCAAGACATGAGAAGTCATTCTTCTGCTCTACTCTGCACTGATTAGGTTTTAGTCAGTGTGTGGATAGTTCTCTGAAAACATCTACTCAGGACTCATCTAGACAACGTGGAACATTCGAAAGAGGATATGCAAATTCTGTGGGACATTGCGTATCGTCTTCTGATCTTGCTTTCGAAAGTGAAAGTAGTTGGGATGTGACTTTCAGCAAACCCTCTCCTTTTTCGAAAAGCTGTTTTTCCTCAAAAAATGTTTACATGTCTTTTTGTAAGAGGGGGGGGTCTGAAAAAGCCGCGTCCCGACTGCTTTCACTTTCTAAAATTTTGCTTTTGAAAGTGAGATCAGAAGTATTCCGCATAGTCTAGATGAGCCCTTTGTGTGCAGTGGCAATCAAAAAAGCAAACAATGTTAAGAGTCATTAAAAAAGGGATAGAGAATAAGACAGAAAATATCTTATTGCCTCTATATAAAACCATGGTATGCCCACGTCTTGAATACCGTGTACAGATGTGGTCACCTCCTCTCAAAAAAGATATATTGGCATTGGAAAAGGTTCAGAAAAGGGCGACAAAAATTATAAAAGTTTTATAAAAATTGGAACGGGTCCCATATGAAGAGAGATTAAAAGGACTTGGACTTTTCAGCTTAGAAAAGAGGAGACTAAGGGGGGATATGATAGAGGTCTATATAATCATGTCTGGTATGGAAAAAAAGAATAAGGAAAAATTAATTTACTTATTCCCTCAATATAACAAGTAGGGGTTACCAAATGAAATTAATAGCCAGCAAGCTTAAAACAAACAAAAGGAAGTTTTTCTTTACTCATCACACAGTCAACCTGTGGAACTCCTTGCCAGAGGATGTCATGAAATCTAGAGCTTTTACAGGGTTCAAAAAAGAGCTAGATAGATTCATGGAGGTTAGATCCATCAATGGCTATGATCCAAGATGGTTAGTAATGGTATCCCTAGCCTCTGTTTCTCTGGAGGTGGGTGACGGGAGGGATCACGTGAAGATTACCTATTTGTGATCCCTCCCTCTGGGGCATCTGGTATTGGCCACTGTCAGCTGACAGAATACTTGGCTAGATGGACCTTTAATCTGACCCAGTATGGCCATTCTTATGTTCTTATATTTAACTGAAATACTGTGTTCTGGACACCACGTTCAGAGAAACTGGAGAAGGTCCAGAGAAGAGCAATAAAAATGATTAAAGGTCTAAAAAATATGACCTATAAAGGAAGATTGAAGCAATTGGGTTTTAGCTGGGAAAAGAGAATATTGAGAGGACACGATAACAGCTTTCAAGTACCTAAAAACATGTTATGAGGAGAGAGGAACTGTTTTCCTTACCCTCTGGTGATGGGACAAGAAGCAGTGGGCTTACATTGTAGCATGAGAATTTGGATTGGATATTAGGAAAAACTTCCTAACTGTGAGGGTGGTTAAGCACTGAAATAAATTGCCTGGGGAGGTTGTGTAATCTCTATCATTGGAAATTAAGAGCAGGTTAGATAAACATCTGTCAAGGGATGGTTTAAATGGTGCTTGGTCCTTCTGTGAGTTCAGGGGACTGTATTTAACCTCTCAGGGTTCCTTGCAGGTCTAGTACAGGTTGGACTTCCCTGATCTGGCATCCTTGCGACCTGACCATTCGTGAAGGAAGGAGTTTGCTACGCTTCTGGACCAGGGGAGGTCAATTCCAACCCCAAGCTCTCCTGGGATCCATCAGCAGACCCAGCCGAGCTTCCCTCCCTGGCCACTAGGCTCTCTGAGCCCCTGGTTCCTGTCTCTGCGGTCAGTCCTGGGATGCCAGCCTCCACTGCCCCTGGGCTCTGCAGCCTGGCTTGGGCCCACTGGTACTCTGCAGGGCTCATGACTCCAGTCCCTGCCTCAGGCCTCCTAGGGCACTCTGGTTCAGGGGCTGCTCTCTGGTCCAGCAACATCTGTGATCCAATGTTGGTGGACCAGAGAGGTTTAATCTGCGTTCTGCGATTCTATGAAATACAACGAGAGAGGTAAATGGGCATACATTAAAAGCAATGACTGCATTAAAAAGAATATGAGCAAAATTAACAATACAGAAGAAGCTCAGTGTTATAAATAAACTCACCAGTCAAGTGTGCACCTCATTTAGAATTGGAAATACACAGTCAGAAAGCATTACAGAGCAAGGTCAAAAATGCAAATATAAGACAGTACTGTTAAATGTAAACTGACAAAATTAGGGAAAACAGCATTTTTTTTCTTTGCAGCCAGAGAAGCTGTATAAGTCAGTTTTGTTCTGAAAGAACAATCATAACATTTTGTTCAGAATTAGAAACCACCTCCATTGCACAAGTGCTCATAGGTTTCAGATTTTAATATAGTGCAAAATCAAAATAAACTTTGAGCTGCCAACATTTACCATAACTCTGATATCACACAAGCAAGACCCTTGAGTATATTGCCTGTAGCCCATGCCAATCAGCAGCATGAAATTCTTATCACTTGACCCGTGCCACATCTTTCTAAGTAACAGTGTGAAAATTAAGTCTTTGGTCTTCAGTTGTGATTCAGTTTGTCACAACTTTGAATAGTACCAGATCTTTCCTTCTACACACTCAGATAGTATTGCACTTTACACTTAATTTGAATTTGCAAGGGTTTTTAATAACCTGGCTATATTGCAGTTTTTAACTTCCAGTGTTTTTTCTCAGATGCCACATAACCAAATTGTACTGAATAATAAAACGTACATGTTTTGTTGTTTTTTAGAACCTCGTTCCCATGGAAGGGCAAATTTTATTCAGCGAGATGAAAGGGCTGTCAAAATGCAAGAACACTTGAAGAAAAGACTTAAGGAGAGACAAGCTAGTGGACATACTAATAATAAACTTAACAGCCCTCCTTCGTCACCACTTAAAGTTCATAATTCTTCCAATACAAATGTTCAGAATGGATATGGAAATGGAAAAGGACAGCAAGCAGCTTGTGGGATCATAAAGCAAAAACAAACAGGAAAATCAAGAGCAAGCCCACCAGCAGATTCAGATATGGGAGGTAAGTATTAGCTTTTGTCATGTAGGCTTTTGGATAGAAATTCCTAAAGTGTCTTACAGGTCTTACTCCTGGGAGGTAGGATTCTGTGCCACTGCAGATTCATGTCCCCTGCTGAAGTGTTTTCCCCAGAGAAAATGATAATCTGCCAGGAAGGCTCTACAATTGCATCTTTTGCCCATCAGTGGCTGTTGTGATGCCAGAAGAGAGGGCAGCTGGCTCAGACAGCCAGAAGAGAGAGTAGTGGAGAAGCTGTCTTCCTCACTGTGCTCTTCCTTCAGAGCCAGGTGAGGAAGTATGGGATATGAGGGGGACAGTCAGAGTGGGGCACACCAAACTGCTGGGAAGTCACACAGACTATGGTTGAGAGGTTAATATCAGGCAAGCAGCTCATGGGGAGAACCAGGGTCTGAATGGAAAGGCAGGGAAGGAAAGGAGGAAAGATGTCTGAACAGTGTTGCTAAAGAAATAGGAGGATGGAGGGGAGGAGTGCAGGGGGACACAATCAGAGGGGCAGATGTGCCTGACTGAATGGGAGTGGCCAGAGGGCAGCCAAGACCTAAGAGGGGAGGCTCTGTAACAATCCCTCCTCTTTTCAGCCCCCTCCCCTCACAAAAAAAAAACCTGTTCCATACTTTTCCTACCCCATCCAACAACATTCCTAGTTCATACGCAGGTTCCTGCCCAGCAATTACTTCCCTCTCCCTCAGTTCCTTGCTACCCCTGACTCCTCTACTGCTTCTGAGGGGGTGCAGGAAATACATTTTTTTTATTGTAGTTTAAATCAGTTATTACTCAAAGTAAGATGCCTAGTGAGGAATCTGTCAAAAAATCCTGAGTTTTGTTGTTGGTTGTTGTCTGTATTGTTACAGACATACTTGCTTCTAGCTATTTTGAAATTTCCAAAATAATTGAAACTGGTGTTGATTATCTTGTGTTGTTAAATAGGCAGAATGGGGGTGTGTGTGGGTGGGTGGGTGGGTGGTATTCCCTCAGGATGAGAAATCTTTAAAAACTAGCCAATTAGCCCGCCATAAGACAGGATTTTCAGGTCTTCTCTCCTGAGCGCTCTCGCTCAGTCTCTCTGCCCCCTTCTCCTCCTTTTACCCCCCTCTCTCAGCTCTCCTCCGCTTCCTGCCTCTCTCTCCGTATTTCTTTCTTTCTCTTCTCCCCCTCCTGCCTTTCACTCTTTCTTTCTCTTCTCCTGCCTCTCTCTTCCCTCCGTCTCTCCCCACCCTCCTTCCCCTTCCCTCCTGCCGTGGCACTTGGCTGAGTCCTGCCACGAGGGAGGGGGATGGGGTGGTGACGTACACGGCCAGGGGATGGGGCCGTGTATGTCACTGCCCTCCCTTCCCCTTCCACCGCAGGGGAGCCCAAATGGCCCCTTGCACTGCTGGCTCCCCCGGCGGCCCAGCTGAGGGGCGCAGCACTCAGTTGAGTGCCACAGCGGGAGGGGAAGTGGGGCGATGACATACACTGCCCCACCCCCTGGCTGTGTACGTCACTGCCCCGCCCCCTCCCTCTCCCTTCTTGAAGGCTCAGCTGAGTGTTGCGCACTCAGCTAGGCTGCTGCGGGTGAGGAGGGGTGTGGCGGTGATGTACATAGCTGGGGGAAGGACTGTCTGTCACTGCCCCCCTTCCCCTCTCCTGTGGTGGCCCGGCTGAGGGGTGCACCACTCAGCGCCACGGTGGGAGGAGGAAGGGGGGGGCGGTGACTTACACAGTCCCGCCCCCTGGCCGTGTGCGTCAGCGCCCCTCACCCCTTCCCGTCCCACCGGGACTCAGCTGGGCCGTGGCGGGGAGCAAGTGGCAGCAAGTGGCCATTTGGGGTCCGTGCTCCCCATCCGTGGCGGGAGTGCCACTCAGCTGGGCCGCGGGCGGCAAGCGGCAGTTTGTGGTCTGGGGACCGTGGACCCCAAACGGCCGCTTGCCACCTCTTGCTCCCCCGCTGGGCCCAGCTAAGCGCTCCCAGCTGAGCGTGCCATGGAGGGAAGGGAAGGGGGGGCGGGGCGCTGATGTACACGGCCAGGGGGCGTGGCCGTGTATGTCAGCGTTAGACGCACAAACAATGTGCATATGTATGTGTGATAAGACAATTTATTTTTTTCCTCTTTTAGTACTTACAGAAAAGGCCTGAGATTTTTTTAAATTTTTTTTTTCGATTTTTTTTTTTTTTTTTTTTTTTTTTTTTTTTTTTTAAAACTTTAGATACTGGCAATATCAAGTCTGGTGTTCCCTGATTTCGCTGAAATACTTCATGGGAGAATCTCTATTTTTTTTTTTTTTTTTTTTTTAACCTCAGATGCCTTTATTAAAGTGAAAGGGTATTGAATCGTCTACAAAGATCCTTCCTCCAAAATTTGGTAGCCATTGAAATCAATCAGTTTATGCCCCCCTAAGTCTGACTAAAATTCTGTGGTTTTAGTTACTCAGCTGTCAGAGGCTCTGATTTTGCTGGTTTTCCATTCATCATCACAGACTTCCAGAGCAGATGAAACCTTGGTTTCTAGTAAACCTAGTTAATCATTTTTTGTTCAAACAAAAATATTTTCAGGCCTTTATACATCATAAAGAAACAAACTCATCAAGTTGAAACTTTTTTTCAATGTTTGCTACCCCTTTGTAGTTTATTTGGGTTTGAAAAAATTTAGTAACTTTTTAAATATGTTCTAAGAAATTCATTCTGTTGGTCGCAACTATTGCTGATTTAGGGTGTTCATCTCTTAGGGTATGTGTGTGTCTGAAAGTTTTGGTGCCAAAATTATAGGAAATCCTCACTATTCGTGGTGGATGGGTTCCTGCATCCACCACAAATGGCAACATTTGTGAATACTGGGAAGTGACTCTTTGCCCCTGCAGTGAGCTCCCTACAGTTCCCAAATTCACCACAGCGGTTGGGTGCTCCGGGGAAGTCATCACAGCTGCCGGGACAGGAAACCAGTGAATATGTGGAACAGTGAATAGCTATTCCAGAAATAGAAAGGATCTTCTATAATGTCAACATGCAGAAGTCACCAAAAAAAAGTTTAAAGGCATGTTTGACAGATCATGGCCACATTTGTTGCTCCCATGTCAACAGACTGAGCAATGCTCACTGAAATTCACCGAAATTGGGTGTGTTTCATGCCTTTTATGTTGAAGCGTGAATGCTATGGTTTTGTTGCCAAAAAGATGGTTGCCAATGTAGACCTGCCCCTAGTCATATTTGGAAAATTACTACTTGTGCTGTTTAGGAGTCTGTGCTTCTGCAGGCTATTTGGCTGTTTTCTAACTGCTAACTTGTGGGCTACTTTCATGATACTGCTTCTCAGTTTATCTTGCACCTTTGGACAACAGCATGAACTGCTGTACCACATCAGAGCAGTGGCCCATCTAGTCTGGTACCCTGTGAATACTAGGCACTTCAGAGAAAGGTACATAGTTCAGTTACAGAATGACTTACCCATAGAATAAGTTTTTTCAAACTAAGGGCTTGTGGTTTGTTTGAGTCCTTGTTCACGTCGATTCCAATCAGATGTACGTGCACTGCGCGCACAAGCATTGGAAACTTTCCCCTAGCAACTCCTATAGGGTGAGCTGTGGAGATCCTTAAAGTGGTGTCGCTATGTTAGTGCACATATACCACATGCAGAAGTCACCAAAAAAAAGTTGCAAAGGCGTGTGTGTTTGGCAGATCATGGCCAAATTTATAGCTCCCATGTCAACAGACTGAGCAGTGCTGACTGAAATACACCATAATTGGGTGTTTTTCATGCCTTTTACGTTGTAGCGTGAATGCTATTGTGATATATTGGTGCACATAACACAACCAAATCTGCCCTCCCTCAGCTCCATCTTGCCATCCATCATGGTGTTGGAACTTCCTGGCTCTTGCCTTGGCACGTGTCTAGTCCCTAGTCTATAGCTCTCTTCGTTGTCCTCTTTGTTTGAGTAGTGAGCCTTCAGCATCAACAGACCAGCAGGCAAGTTCTTAAGAGCTATAGCCCCTGCGGGGTGCCAGGGCATGCCTAACACCCCAGCCTTTAAATTGTGTGCAGTGTGTAAGCGCCCCATGCCCAGTAGCAATCCACACTATGCATGCCTTCTCAGTGTGGTGTTTTTCACCCAAAAATTGAAGTGCAAAATCTGTAGAAGGTTTAAGCCCCACACCAGAAAGGACCAGAAGTACAGGCTCCAGCAGCTCCTTATGGAAGCAATGCTAAAACCCCCTCAGGCAAAGCTTTAGACACATTGAGCCAGCTTGGTGCAAAATGCTTCAGGTTCTGTTCATGATAGTGCACCAAAACCAAGTGCAACCAAGGACTCCCAGACCTGAGGTTCCCTAGCACCAAAGACCAAGGCTCCAGGACATAGGTCAGCCTCACCATCACCATGAGGCAGGAGGGAAGACAAGCGTAGATCCCCTCAGAGTCTGGCCTGACCAAATGTTATAGAATTCTCCAGCGCAAGTGGTCCAGGATGTGCTGTCGATTTCAGTCCCGAGACCGGCACCGTTGAGTCCAGCATGTGGCCTGTCACCAAAAGACATAAGTCCGATGCAGATCTTGAACTTTCCCTCAATGCCCAAGACCTCATAGCAATTTCGGAGGCTGACGCCTCATGGGTGCGCATTAAACCGCCAAGACTGCACTGCTCTAGGAGATAGCCAGCAATGCTGCATAGACCACTCTGCGGAACAGCACCGGGACAGGTCATCCTTGTCAGGAATCACATATGCCAGTATAGCGCACACCAGCATTGGTGCCAAGAGGGGGCTCAGCACCAACTCCCAGAGCATCACTGAGCGAACGACACTTGGCACCAAGATCCATCTCCCTATCTAGGTTGAGGTCCAGAAGCGCTTGGCACTGTTCTGGGTCCAGACTCTCCCAGTACCACTCACAGTCGCTAAGAAGGTCTCAGTATGTGACGTCAGCACCACCATGGTCATTGCAGTTGGAGTCAGAATCAGATGCAGTCTCAACCCATTCCCGACGGAGCCGCATCAGTCATGGCAGTCGGGACCGGCTGGCACTGTGGCAGCAGCAGTGGCAACTGCCTGCACAGTGGTCTTTCTGGTCGACAAGCCATAGGTCCCTGTCCCCGGTTCTGGCCGAGGGCACCATTGGCAATGGAATCCAGTCCACCAAGACGTGACAGCCCACTGCCCGAGCCCTGTGATCAGCTGCCCAGGTTGGGGTGTCTGACAGTACCGGATGGGGGACCTCAAGCCCAACACCCCCTCGAGGTTGTGGGGACACCTTGCCTGCTCAAGCCTATTCGTCTTCATCCCTGATGAAGCAGTGGTGGGCATCTTCATGCCAGATCCCTCTCTGCTCGACCATAGGGCTTATCAAAAACTATTACACCAGGTTGCCCAGAACATGAATCTCCCTATGAAGGAGATACAGGAGCTGGAAGACTTCATGGTGGACATTGTCACAAAAAG
Organism: Pelodiscus sinensis; assembly: GCF_049634645.1. Lineage (NCBI taxonomy): Eukaryota > Metazoa > Chordata > Testudines > Trionychidae > Pelodiscus > Pelodiscus sinensis. The sequence continues at coordinate 18,850,995 of NC_134723.1, forward strand.
GGTCATCCAGGATAGCTCTGCCAATTAAAGACTATACAGACAAATTATATAAACTTGTGGCAGACCATGTCATCCATTCTCCTGATGGTCAAAGGTGTCAAAAGGAGGTATTTCATTCCCTCCAAATGGTACAGGTTCCTATTTTCACATCCCATCCCTGCTCTTTTGTGGTCTACGCCATCAACAAGAAGCAGCAAGGGCAGGAAGCCCCACCCCTGAGGCCAAGAAGACTGACCTGTTAAGCAGGAAGGTCTATTCAGCAGGGGGCTTGCAGTTGAGGTGTGCTAACCAGCAGACAATCCTCAGTCGTTATGCATACAAATCATGGGAAGCGCACTCAGAATAAAGAGTTGTTGCCCCATGATGCCCATCAGGAGTTTGGGGCCCTGTCAGAGGAAGGCTATACAATAGCCAGGACATCCCTACAAGTGGCTTTAGATTCAGTGGACTCGACAGTAAGGACACAGTAGGATGGAGTGGCTATGTGCTGATAAGCATGGCTTCAAACCTTGGGGCTTCCCCTGGAGGTTCAGTATACATTGCAGGATCTCCCCTTTGAGGGAGAGAGCCTGTTCTCAGAACAGACAGACTGTTATACTCCGTCAAAGATTCCCAAGCAATCATGAAGTCCTTGGGGATGCACAGCCCAGCATCCCAAAGGTGCCTGTTCTGCCCTCAGCTCCCTGAGCAGAGATTTGTGCCTAGGCAGCACCCTAAGCAGCAGCAGCAGCACAGGCACAATAGGAACAGTAACAAGAGGAGAACCTCATCCCAGCAAAATTATCAGGGGAACAACTCCTCCAAGCTTCCTCCGGACCCTAAACAGGTTTTTTTGAAGGTTCCACCCAAGGGCAGAGCACCAGAGCTACCAGATCCATCCCATTTGTTTTCAGTCGGACTCCCACTTCTACCGTGCGTGGGCCATTATTACGTTAGACCGTTGGGGTGGGATATTCCCTGCAGTTGGCATCCCCACCATCTCCCTTCCCTGGCCCTCTTCAGGAACCCCCTCATGAGCATCTCCTGAAACAGAAGGTCTGATCACTCCTCAGACTAGCAATGATACATGAGGTCCCTCTGGAAGTCAGGGGCTGGGGTTTTTATTCCAGTTACTTCCTCATCCCAAAGGCAAAAGGCCAATCCTAGACCTAAGGAACTTCAATCGCTATATATGGAAACTGAAATTCAGGATGGTCACACTAGCAATCATAATCTCTTGCTTGGATGTGGGAAACTGGTTCCCTGCCCTCAACATGAAGGATGCACATATCGATCCTCCTGTGTCATAAGCGTTACCTCAGGTTTACAGTAGTAAACGTGCATGATCAGTTTGTGGTGCTACCATTTGGCCTCTCTTTTGTCCCATGAGTGCCATGTGGCCCAGGCAGCACTGGTCCCCCGGAGGATCCCTGCTCCATCATATGGCCCAGCTGCCCCAGGAACAGCCCCCCTTGGTCATGTGGGCTGGCCACCCCAGGAGCAGACCCATCCACCATACAGTCCTGCTGTCCAGGCTGCATGGCTGCCACAGAGCTGGAAACAGGGTCGTAATGAGGCTTCCCCAGTAGCGACAGCCTCGCTGTGGTCCAGCTCCAGCTGCAGAATGTGGCTGGGGACATGGCATGGCAGAGGGCCATGGCCCAGCCATGGTCCAGCAGGCAGGGGTTCGCAGCCCACCACCGGTCCATAGAGCGATGGTTGGGAACTGCTGACATAAAGCACAAAATCCACTTAGAAGCCCTGTATCTTCCAGGGTTGCAGAATACACTGGCAGATGCCCTCAGTAGGACCTTCATTGTCCATGAGTGGTCTGTCAGGGAAGATGTGATACATTTGATTTTTTCCATAAGTGGGGGACTCCCTGTCTAGATTTGTTCACCGCTCCGGAGAACAAAAAGTGCAGGGACTTTTGTTCATTCCAGAATCATTATCTGGGTTCTATCGGAGACTTGTTTGCACTACACTGAGGGGGGGAGGGACGCTCTTGCACGCATTCCCCCCAGTTCCCCTGGTGCATCAAGTCCTACTGAAAGCCCGCAGATAGAGGGCCCATCTAATCCTGTTGGCACTGGCACAGCCACATCAACTTGTTTCTCCACCCCTTCAACTTGTTGGTGGAGGTCCCAGTAGCCCTCCCCCTGTACCTGGACCTCCTGACGGAGTATCAAGAACATTTCAGACACCCGGATCTGCACTCACTCCATCTAATGGCATGGAAACTGGATGGTTCAATGTGCTAGAGCTTCAGTGCTCTGTGTAGGTGCAGGAGGTCCTTTTGGGCAATAGAAAGCCCTCTACCAGGGTGGCATATTTGGCCAAATGGAGAAGATTTTCCACCTGGTGTGCAGCACAGGCCATCTCCCCTACAGACACCTGTTCCACTGGTGTTAGAATACTCTCACACTTACGGACACAGAGCCTAGCACCCTCTTCGATGAATGTGCACCTGGCATCTATGTCTGCCTTTCACCCAGGGATTGTTCTCAATGTTCCCTGTTCAGGCACCCCAAGGTAATTCGCTTCAGGAAAGGATTGGACAGGTTGTAGCCATATTATTATTGACCTGTACCTATTCAGGATGTAAACTTGGTTCTCAAACTTACGGGTCCCTCCTTTGAACCAATGGCCAAGACTTCACTTCACCTTTTCTTGAAGGTAGCTTTCCTGGTGGCCATCCCCTTGGCAAGGAGAGCGTCTGAGTTGAGGGCCTTCTCCTCAGAGCCCTGTATGCGGTTTTTCACAGGGATAAAGTGCAACTCAGTCTGCACCCATCCTTCCTACTGAAGGTGGTCTCCCACTTCCATCTGCCTCGGTAGATCTTCTGCCCAGTCTTTTATATCAAACCATATTCTAGTACCAGGCAGAGTGCTGTACACTCTAGCTGTAAGGAGGGCCCTGGCTTTTTACATAGATCATACTAAGCCATTCCGAAAGTGCACACAGCTGTTCATGGCAATAGCAGAGTGAATGAAGGGAGACCTGGTCTCTGCACAGTGCACATAATCATGGATAGCACGGTGCATGCACACTTGTTATGACCTGGGAGGGGTACCACCACCACCACTGTTCACAGGTCACTCTAGTAGGACACGTGCCTCATTGACTGCTTTTGTGGCTCAAGTTTTCCTGCAAGAGATCTGTAGGGCCACCACGTACTTGTTCTCTTTATTTTATTTTAAATTTTATTTTAAATTTTATTTTTAATTTTTTTTTTATTTTTATTTATTTTTTTATTTTATTCACGGCCCATTGTGCTATCAATAAATTTTCCAGGGAGGATGCAGCTGTTGGTAGGGCAGTGCTTCAATCCGTGATTCCTAACTCTGACCCCACCTCCATGGGGAAGCAGCTTGGGAGTAACCTGATTGGAATTTAATGTGAACAGGCATTCAAAGAAGAAAAGTTCCCTGTTCTTGTAACTGGTGTTCTTTGAGATGTGTTGTTTACATCCATTTCAATACCCACCCTCCTTCCCCACTTCCAGAGTAGCCAACAGGAAGGAACCAAAGGAGTGCAAGGTTGGCTATGGTATATATGTGCTAATATAGCAGCGCCACTCTAGGGGTCTCCACATCCAACCCTACGGGAACTGCTAGGAGACGTTTCCAATGCTTGTGCAGGCAGCACATGTACACCTGATTGGCATGGACATTAACAACATATCTCGAACACCAGTTACACGATCAGGTAAACTGTTTTTTATGCCTTGAAATGAGGATTTCTTTTCCCTAGCTTTTAAAATTCTCTTATCTAAGTGGGGATATATTCTCCCTAGGCAGAATAAATTCTAATTCTCATTTGGAATCTGTTAAGCTCTTCATCTTGTGACACAGTTTACACAATGCATAATTAGTATCTGAAAGCTTTTCATTTGTTGCCTTTCAGTTTCATTGAATGTTCGCTTCTTGAATTCTGAGAGAAGATAAACATGTGTTTTACTTATCTTATGCAAACCAATCAGTAGATTTATGCTTCTACCATATTGTCTAGTCTGATCTAAACTAAACAGTCTCTCTTCATATTTTTATATGGAAGTGGGTTTGTGCCTTTATCTTCCTTCATTGAACTTTGTTCTGTTGCTGCTGTATCTTTCCTGAGTGTTACCAGATCTCAAAAAATGTATTCCATGTCAATGTGTACCATAAATGTGCATAACAGCCTCAGGAAACTCTCGCATTCTTTGTGTGCCAACATTCCAAGGTTTATATGAAACTTCATGAAATTTCAGTTGAAAAGTTTTAGTTTGAGAGTAAACAGCATTTTAAACTAAATTACTCAGTCTGTTTAAATGTTTTCAAATCATTCTTTGAGCACAATGATGGACTTGTAGGAGTAAAATAGTAATTGTAGGAGTAAAATAGAAACCAGAATTAGGATCTTGGCAGAGAGGAGGAGGAGGAAGAGGAGGAGGAGCTAAGGCTAGTCTACACTTGCATTTGAACAACCTGTTTACACGTGCTTGAATTCCCCTCTCCTCTTAAAGACAGGAGTTTTGCCACTGCACCTATAAAGCTGATTTATCAGCAGGAGCATTTTTGGGGAGTATTTTGTCTGCAAAAGTGCCAATAGACAGCATTTACAAATGCCAACTTTTAGCGATAGGGCTGTGTTGACAGTCTTGTTGCTAAAAGTTGTATAGTGTAGACACAGCAAAACTTTCACTAGTATGTCTAAATATATTTGGTTAAAGATTTGGCCTTGCAAAAAGAAATTAAATTTTCATTTTAAATACATTTTCAGTTTTCCTTTAAGGATGCAATTTCATTATGAATTTTTGAATGTATGCTTCCATTAAATACACATTTTAAACTAAATATCTTTCACAAGGATACATATATATATATATATATATATATATATATATATATATATATATATATATATATATAACTATTCTCGATGGAAGTGCATTCTGTTGTTTATTTTTAATATGTAATTTTAAAATCTCAAACACCATCTTCCAAATGTTATATCCATGGAGAAATTTGGTTTACAAAGAAAATGCAGCATTAACTACATCAGCACACACAGCAGCATATAAGACACAAACATATTGTCAGTTTTTCACATCTTTTGTTTATATACCAAGATTTTTATTCAACAGAAATAAACCAAGATATGCTCAGATTAGGGAAATATATCCGTTGTGAAGGATGTACTAAATGGGGCTTGTATAACTCTTGTGAGTTTTGGACAATTCTATAAATCACACAGCCAAAATAAATAGAGAAAATGAACTTTATACGTACTATGTTAATCTCTTAATGAAGCTAACTCCATCTTGTGGTTGTACTTAGATAAGAAATGTTCATCTGCTGGGTTTTTTTTTCAACTAATCTGTTTTATGTTTGTCTTTTCAGAGTCTGACACAGAATCCAAAAAGTTGTATGATCTTCAGTTAAGCATTGGTAAACCTGTAGTAAGTATTTTCTTGGAAATTTATATATAATCCCATGATTATATACTTTCTTTTGAGAAATTATAAATACTATGAAGTGATTTTATTTGAAATTTTACATTCTCAAGTGGAAAGCACATGCTTTAGTGGTTGGAGCTTCAGGCCAAGCATCAGAAACTCAGTTTTTTCACCTCTGCCACTGACTTGCTGAGAGACCTAGAACAAGTTACTTCCTGTGTGCCTCAGTTTCCCAAACTGTAAAATGGGGATAATGCCTTCCTCTGAGGTTATTGATGTTGGTAAATGCTTTGAGATCCTGTAATGAAGGGCACTCTGGGTCTAATGAAATCTATCCACTGGCTTCACTGAATTTTGGACCAAGCTCAGTTGAGTATTTGCAGACTGTTTGGGATCTTGAAATCTTATGGTGGTATTTCAATAGATTATAGGCTAAAATTCCAGGCTGATTATAGGATAGTCAGGTACACTTAATTTCTTTTGTGCATCAATTGTAGAGTGTAACTACATACTTTTGCTTCAGCTTTCCTGCTATTCCTTGTTATGATAATGCTGCTGCATGACTGCTACTAGTGCCCCATTGGTTGGTTTAGTGCCAGAAAGTTGTGTGAACTTTATTTTGGAGGAAATTTGGAATGCTATGAAAAACTTATAGATTTGGGTACCTACAAAAATATGTACTGAGACATCTGAACAAGTTGCCAAGTCTTCAGAGGTGCTGTAGTCGGTGTGGGATGTGAATACTCAGCTGGAAAACTGTGAGGCTTTGTTTGTGCTTAAACACATGCCTGATTTTTAGAGTCCCAATTTGAAAATTTTGGCAAAAGTACTTAGATCAGAAGTTGCAAGTGGAATAGAAACTTCACATCTCAAGGCCATTTATATACGCTCGTTTTATTTTATATTGTGCTTTTGATATGAGCACCCTAGAATGATTAATAGTTAATATTGAATTAAAACTCAGTAAAATCCTCAGTAAAATCCTTAAAAAAGACTCTGCACTTCCATTACCTAAAAGTAAAGAATTCCTTCAGTGAGAAACTTAATGGGGAAAAGAGCAAGTATAAATTAATTATTAGCATTATTTATTTGCTTTATTATAGCAAGCAAACCTATTTGCATTATTTGTGTTTTTAAAAGGTTTCTGATGTACAAGCAAGATCAGCAGTTCTGTCCTGGAATCTTCCAGTTAGTTCTCAGAATGGAGAAAGTCATGGTCTCACACCAGCAACATTTATCTTTGAAGTAGCAGTATCCAACAGCGGTAAAAATGGAAAATTTAAATCTGTCTATATGTAAGTCTCGTTCCTTAATTTAAGCTTAATGCATATGTTCAAGTACACTGATACAGATTAGCAGTGTTTTTATCAGGAGGTGTACATTGTTTTGCAGACCTACTTTCTTCGCATACAAATAATTTTTAGTAGTATCAATAGGTATTAAGTATAAAGGGCATGCTTTAACACTAAATGTACATTGTATAGCTTTACTTTGTAATAAGCCTGTGTTTTGTAGCAAGTGGAAGAACGATCACTTTTTGTCCCTACAGAGGAGAAGAAACAACAATTACCCTTCCTGAGCTCCGACCAGCAACAGATTACCATGTCAGGTATGTTCTGGGAACTTCCCTAACTAGACTGGAATACCCAATACTGTTATAAATGCAAATTATTAAATCATTTCTTCCTTCTTGAGATGGACATGAATTAACTATTTATCTTTTTTGTAATATATGATTGTCTGTGCGCTGTTGTTGTTGCCACTGGGATCTTAATACTGTCCTTTTTGTAGTACCTAAATTGATACAAATCCTGCCTTTTGCTTGTTTGCATTTTTGTCTACCATTGTCCCTCTGCCTGTCCTTTCTGATTCCAGTGAAAAAGGAGTTAAGTGGCTTTCCTGTATTTCCATGCTGCTGCTCTTAAGGGTAAAGAAGGAATCAACAAGAGAGATTCTTCTAGACTAAGGGCCGCCACAAAGAAAAGAATAACCATCAGCCCTCCTTGACCTTCTTTCACATGTCTAGGAGGAGCAGAAAGTGTTTGAGCTAATCTGTGCTGAAGGGATAAGAGGCTTCCAAACTGCTCCATTTATTGTATTGATTCAGTTTCTAGTTTGGCTCAACTGTAGTATTATTGTAGAATTCTTTGTCTTTTTGATTTTTCAGGAGAGCTGCAGTGGTCTTGAATTATTTCCCTTTGAATTCCAAATATATTGGTTAGTTAATCTCCATGTAAGTTAGTAATATCTTGTAGATATTTATAATAGGGATGTAAGCAACTAATCAACTACTAGCTTCCCTCTCTTTTCCTCCCCGCCCTTACCCCACCCCCCGCTGCCTCCATCACAAAGCTTAAAAGGGTAGCCGAGTTAGTCTGGAACAGGAAAAACTTAAAAAACAACGAATAGTCTAGTAGCACCTTAAAGACTAACAAAACATGTAGATGAGTTTTCGTGGGCATAACCCACTCCTTCAGATGACTGGAGTATCAAAGAGGCAGCAAGGGAGGGGGAGAGGAGCAGGTGCTGGGGGGAGCCAGCTTAAAAGCCAGTTCATTCCAGCTCTGTGTGATAGAGCAGAGGCTCAGTGGTGGTGCTTCCTCTTTGAAATGCCCGTAAGGGCTGTTGTCCGTTTCAGTCTTTGAAATGGACATGTGGAGCCTGGGGTCAGCAGGGAGTCTTCCCCTGAACCTAGGCTTCATGTGGTGCTTCCGCTCTTGTACATTTAAAAGTGGAAGTGCCAGCATAGAGCCCTGGGTCAGAGGGGACTCCCCGCTGGTCCCAGGTTCCACACAGCATTCCAACTTTGAAATGTTCAAAAGCCCCTGCTGGGACTCTTGTACATTTCAAAGGCGGAACACGCACTAGTCCTTATCAACTAATCAAATAGTTGATGGAAATCCCATCGACTATTCAATTAGTTAATCGATATTTAACATCTCTAATTTATAATATGAATTTACTTGGAAGACTTTTACTTGAATAATTTTGAAGTTTCATTTATTCATTTTTATATCCTTAATTCTCAAGGCTTTCTAGCATATTTGAATATAAAGTAATTCTCTTCTACTCATCCATCTGGTAGCGTTCTTTAGTATAGTTTTGATAATGAATCCCAAATGTGTTTCATCATTTACTTTGTCACAGTAGTGACACCCTGACAGTGTGCCAACTAAGCTTATGGTAAATATGCTACTTGAAAAAAGAATTTGTTGGAAAATTGTTTAACATGAAGATGTTTACTTTTCTCAAAGGTCTGTAACAGGTTTAATATGGACTTTTGCTTCTAGCATTAAAGATGAAGTCTGTTAAATATAAGTCCCAGAAATGCTAAATTATTTTGTTCAGAGGGATGGCAACAGTTAGAATTGATTCATCAGTGCTTTTATTTTTAAAAACATAAATGTAGAGCACAAGAAGGGAAACAGGTTGACAGCCCTTAAGACTGAGTGCCTCTATACACAAAATGGTTAAATCCAAAGAAACTGCATTGTGAGGATTTCCATGCTGCTGTTCCAATGTTCCTTTATCTCCCTGACACTGCCAACAAAGTGGCATTTGTGGTAGTGATTTTTGAAACATGGATACCAGCCCTTTAGGAATTATAATGAGATTATGGACTCACTTCATTGGGCCTCTCCTGGACAATTACAACAGTGTGAGTTATACTTGAGCCAGTGGTCTATGGAAAAAAGGCTCTATTACATTTCTAATTCAATAAGCTATTTACTCTTTTTTCTCTACTTTCTGCCTCTTAAGAGCATTTCTCAGGCAGATAATCCATAGGATGTTCATGTGATGGTAATCTTGGGATACTTCATTAACTGCACTTTGTCTTTCAGAGTTTCAGCAACAAGTAATTCCATAAAAGAATCTGTTTCCGAATTGGTGAGTTTTACTACAGAAAGTTGTGAACCAGACCCTCCAGCTGCACCTAAACTAATCAACAGAACAAAAAACAGCTTGAGTTTACAGTGGAAGGTAAGTAACTTGACAGGTTCATATACAAGAGGCTTAAAGTCTTGACAAAGCAAAGGTTGCACCTCTGAAAACCAACACACTGTGGACTGGCAAACATCAGTGGTCTGGTGGGACTGTGGATGCTCCTGGTCCAGAGAGCCTGGGAGCCTAATTGCAGGAAGGCCAGCAGTCTGGTTGGGGCCAGGAGCATCCAGGTTGGAGTCCCCAGGAGTGCTGGGGCCAGGCTGGAGAATCCCAGCACCCTGCGGCCGTGTGGGGCCGGGGTGCTGGGATTCTCCAGCCAGGCCTGCCTCTCCAAATCTTCCCCAGTAGTTGCTGGATTGTCCCATAGTTCCACGAAAGCTGTGGACCTTATAGCTTATCTTTTTTGAGGACTACATAATGATGTAACAAAATAACATCAACTCTGTTGCGTATACAAGTGTTTATTTTTCTACAGATCTTGTCAGTTCAAAAATTCTTTTGCAGTCTGTTTTCCCTATCCTTGTTACATTCATGTCACAGAGAGGGTAGTGATAGGAGTCATTAGCAGATCAGTAGTCCTTCCAAGGAGCCTCCATTGTCCTGCTAGTGCGAATTTCATCAATTCACGTGGACGTTCTTAGTCATGTTGAATGACAGACTCCGAAATGCCAGTTCCCTTTTCCTTAACACCACAGGTATGATAACATAAGAACGGCCGTACTGGGTCAGACCAAAGGTCCACCTAGCCCAGTATCCTGTCTACCGACAGTGGCCAGCACCAGGTGCCCCAGAGAGGGTGGACTGAAGACAATGATCAAGCGATTTGTCTCCTGCCATCCCTCTCCAGCCTCTGACAGAGGCCAAGGACCCCATTTTATCCCCTGGCTAATAGCCTTTTATGGACCTAACCTCCATGAAATTATCTAGCTTCTCTTTAAACTCTATTATTATCCTAGCCTTCACAGCCTCCTCTGGCAAGGAGTCCACAGGTTGACTACACGCTGTGTAAAGAAGAACTTTCTTTTATTAGTTTTAAACCTGCTCCCCATTAATTTCATTTGGTGTCCTCTAGTTCTTCTATTTAGGGAACTAATAAATAACTTTTCTTTATCGGCCCTTTCCACACCACTCATGATTGTATATACCTTTATCACATCCCCCCTCAGTCTCCTCTTTTCTAAACTGAAAAGTCCCAGTCGCTTTAAACTCTCCTCATATGGGACCCATTCCAAACCCCTGATCATTTTAGTTTGCCCTTTTCTGAACCCTTTCCAAGGCCAAAGTATCTTGTTTGAGGTGAGGAGACCACATCTGTACACAGTATTCAAGATGTGGGCGTACCATAGTTTTATACAGGGGCAGTAAGATATTCTGGGTCTTATTTTCTATCCCTTTCCTAATAATTCCTAGCATCCTATTTGCCTTTTTGACCGATGCAAGTAGATAGTGAAAGACATCAAGGGATATAAACATAGAGTTCATAAATCAAACTGGGATTAATACATTCACGTATTCCCATACTCTCACAAATAAGGTCTGAAATGCTCACTAAAAGTGTGCTTAAATAGAGGTGTATTAGAAGGGAAAGATGGGATATTATGTGGATTGTACAGTTAAAATGAGTGTTTTAGACATAAGGTTTCTGCCCTTACTTAGTTACCTTAGTAAAATCTTTCAGTTCAGCATCCAAGTGTCTATGTAAAATTAAACTCTGCTTTTAAACCTTTGAGCCTAACATTTTTCCTTCTTTTTTTTTATTTTATTTTATTTATTTCAGTCTTCGAATGATAATGGTTCCAAAATAACTAATTTTCTCTTAGAATGGGATGAGGTAAGCCCTTTATTTTTATGATGGAAAAATTGTTTGCAAGTATGAATGCTTTGCAGGTATGAGCGAATGTTTATTGTTTAAGTATGTATTGTTTTGTTGTGGCAGTCAGTATCGTCTTTTGTGTGTAGCCAACTTAAAAAAAGAAATACTTGGACCAGATCTACTACAGTACAACAGCAGGGATGGGCAAAAGCCTCTGTGGGCCAGATCTGGCCTGCCTAGGGCATTGATCCGGCTCGCAAGGCAATTCCAGGCCCCACCCCCTAATGGGCATGCCCTACCTGTGGCATGTGCCATGGGAGAAGGAGTTCAGCCTCGTCCCTCCTCCCCTTATGCAACCACTTCAGAGCGCTCCCTCCACCTTCAGCAGGTCAGGCTGCAGTCCCAGGCCAGCCCTAGAGGCCAGAGGCACCATGGCCACGCAGTCTGGGCCGGTCCAGGAGGCACCACTGCCACCGCACCTCCGGGACCATCCCTGGGCTGCGTGGCTGTGGCAGCAGTGCCTCCGGGGCTGGCCTGTGGCTGTGGTAGCAGCATCTCCAGGGCCAATCTTGGACTGTGTGGCCGTAGCAGCGCCTCTGAGGCTGGCCCTGGGCCACGTGACCATGGCAGTGATGCCTCCACAGCTGGCCTCAGGCTAAGTGGCTGTGTCAACAGTGCCTCCAGAGCTAGCCTGGGTCTGCATGGCTGTGCAGCAGCGCTTCCGGCCTCTGGGGCCATGTGGCTGCAGCATCTCTGGTCTCTGGGGCAGCCGGGGCAATGTGGCTGCAGCTGTTGCTGCAAGGGGTCACAAAGCCAGATAAGGTTCCCTCTCATGACTAGATGCCTCCCACCCCAATACCCTCATTTTCCCTCCCTCCCCCCTAAGACCTAGCATCCCCATCTTGCTCCAATACCCTCCCTTGTTCCTGTTCCCTCCATCTGGCCAGTCATCCTACTCCCAGCCTATTTCTGTATCCCATCCCTATCCTAATTGCTAGCAGCCCTGTCGTGCGCACTGTAACCCTCATTTTTGTCTCCACTCCAGAGCCTAAGGAGGTCCATAAAATCCACTAACTCCAGAACCCCAGAAAAGTAAATCTGGTGTATGGGAAGCTCTGAACCTCAGTCCCTCCTTTCCCCTCACCCCATGAGGCTGGGTCACCAGAGGAGTAAGGTGTCTCAGTTGGGGCCACATCAGTGAGGGTTGGGGTTTTTTGGAGGAGGGTTTTTTTTCTTATTTGTGTGGTTCCCAACTGATGGTTTTTGTTTTGGTTTGGGTTTTTTTGTGAGTCAGAGACTCCCAACCCAAAAAGGATTCCTCACCTCTGCCATAAATAAAGAAAACATTGAAACCGTCAATGTTGGACATAATATTTTACTTTAAAATGAAGTTTGATAAACTAACATGAGAGAGTTAAAGGTTTATTCTGTTTCATAATTTAAATTAAACCATTCTCACTACCTGCAGCTGGATCAGAAAATAAGGTCACTGTACCCAACAGAGTAATTCTCAACCTCACCCCTTCCAGGTTGGCCCATGGCCACTTCAGAAATTTTTGGTGTGGCCTCCCCCTTCCACAATTATTGTCCACCCCTGTATTACAGCAATTTGAAACAGATTCCATTAAATTATTCTGAGAATAGTGTTACATTTATGCCGTCCTACGTAATGTTCCTATTATCTCCATTATTAGCAGACAGCATAATGAGTCCATTTCATGAAGATAATCATAACCCTCCCTGAAAACATTTTGAAGTTATTACTAAAAATGTGTTCTGTAATGATTATAAAAACGTCAAAGGATTAACATCTTAATTTGCATAGGTATCCAAGGGAGTTTGATATCCAAGGTAGCTTATTGCTATCTTAACTTACACTGACCTAATAGGGTAGTGGAGAGCTTAGAGTCAGGTTTGTCTGCTCTGCCTCCAGCTCATTGCTGGGAGTCTGGTTGCCCCATAGCTCCTGGCAAGCACTCTCTTTTCCCCCTGTTCCCTGCCAGGAGCAGAGGTGGGGGTGGGGGCAGGTGCTGCCTGAGTTTTCACTGCTAGAGAGACATGGGGATGTAGCTGAGCTCTAGCTGTCCAGTTTACTTTCCAATTTCATGGCTCCTGCTATGAAATTGAGAAGACCACAAACAACCCGTGTAAGTAATGCATTAAACACTGTCACCCTAAACACACTGACTTTATTAAGTCAGAGGTGTAAGGCTTATTTCAGTGAAGTAGAGCACTTAGGCCTTGTTTACACTACCCTCTGCCAAATAGCATAGCTGAATTCGACATACTGCAGCATCTTCTGTGTGGTAATGTCAGCGGGTGCTGCTGTCCTGTCAGCTTGGCTACTCTTGTCTGGGTGGAGTACTGAAGTCAATGGGAGAGCACTCAGATCCATTTATCACATCTAAGCAGATGCAATAAATAAGCTGGTGGATTAATCACTGCACCGTCAATCCACTGTGTGGTGGAAACAAGCTTTTACGTTGATGGGAGGAAGGCTGCAGTGTACACACTGAGATAATTAGGTCAACACCTAACTGTGTAGTGTAGAACAGCACCCTGTCAAATTTTTGAGTAGCTCTTTTTGTCATCATTTAGGTTATTGCCATCTGCATTCTAAATCCTTTCACTAGTAGGACTTGGTCTTCCTAGCTGTAATGCTATAATTATATTCCAATAATTCCGCTACATTGTTCTGTCCTGTCCGTCCCCCCCCCCCCCCCGCCCCCTTCATAAGCATATCCTAAATTGTAGGTAATCGCTGGTTTCCCTATTTTACTGCTATCCAGCACTGAAAATGTTAGGCCACTGGCCTTGTATTTATGAAAGTGGTCTAGTATAAAAATAAATAGTTTGGATATAATCACAACCTGTCTAAATCTATTTTTAGATGTAATGATTTTATTAATTTTGAATTTGTGGAGTAACAGAGAAAGATGGAAAGGAGAAAAGATTAAATTTAACCTTTAAAATAGTCCTTATATAAAGTTAAAGTCTGTCTTTATTTTATTTGTTTAAAGGGAAAGAGTGGAACCTTCAAAGAATGCTACTATGGGAATCTAAAGCAATACAAACTAACCAAACTTTCTCCTTCTACAAAATACTTGTTCAGAGTAGCTGCCAAAAATGACATCGGAATGAGGTAAGATGTGTATGTACTTCTCATTTTAATTTAACAGTCCAAGCTCATGTTAACTAACCTTTAAATTTAACTTTTCAGTGGGTTTAGTGAGACAGAGATATATTACACAGCAGGAATCGTCCCTTCACCGCCACTGCCCCCTCAGTTAACTGAAGCAGGCGTAACATGGTTATCATTAAATTGGAGCCCATCTAATGGCATGTCTTCAGATGACTCTCTGACATACATTTTAGATATGGAAGAAGAAGATTCTGTAAGTTGGGTTTTCTTAATGTTTAGGCTGTAATTTAAAGTGTAAATGTAACTCAAGATTGTCCCAAGTGTAATACAAAACTTTGCACTACAGTTAAAAATTGATAAACATTGATAATTATGAAAGACCCTTATTAGTAGAAATGTTGAAGTTTGTAAAGGTCTGTATTATCTAATGATGAAAAAAATTAAAGCCTAATTGCTGAAGTTGTCATTATCTTCTGTTTATGAAGTAATTCGCCTTATTAGAGACACTGTATAAAGTACAGAGCCATAGAAGTTTGAAGTGTCCCATGGGATTTCCAATGGTGTAATGCTTGAGAAACTGTGGAGACCAATTGTTTCTCTTGTTTTACTAGGAGACTTGTTAGTGACTGTATGGCTGTTCTCAATTTATCTGTTTACAGGGTTATGGTTTTCAGCCTCAATATAATGGAGATGAACTCTCATGCACTTTAAAAAATCTAAGGAGGAGTACTTCTTACAAGTTTAGGGTATGTACTAAATTATGTAGTTGACTTCCTTTTTTTTTTCCCCTGGCCAATATTGTACTTCTGGAGTTATTTGCTAGTAATACTTGTGTATGGTTAGGAAACCCCATACAATAGCAGGTTAAGCGGGTAATGGATTGCATTTCTATTTTATTATAGTATCATAGAAATGTAAGAATGGCCATACGCTTTTATCTTTGTATGCAAATTAGCCTGATATTGTCCATGGTAAACAATCATTGTTCTATTCATTCTTAAAACAGCTCTCTGCCTGCAGTAATGAAGGAAAAAGCAACCCTAGTGAGGTAGTAGAATACAGCACTTTTCCTGATAAACCTGGACCACCAAGTAAACCAAGTGTAAAGGGAAAGATCCATTCCTACAATGTGAAAGTAACATGGGGTAAGTGAACTTGTGTTAATTTTGATTTCCCTTGCTCCTCAAAAGAGAAATGAGCTTTTAGTTATCAGTAAATAAATGTTAAAATAACAGAGTAGTGGTTCTCAGACTTAGCAACCCAAGGATATACGTTTTGATTTAAAATTTTTCTGGGACCCCTGCCCCTTCTCTGAGGCCCCACCTCCTGCTTTCTCCATTTCCTCTCACTCGATCACTCTTCTCTTCCACCCTCACTCACTTTCACCAGATTGGGACAGGAGCTTAGTGTGTAGGAGAGGGGTGAGGATATGGACTATAGGGTGGGGGCAAGAGATAAGAGATTTGAGATACAGGAGGGAGCACCAGATTGGGGAAAGGCATTGGGGTACGGAGCAGAGCCAATTTGTGGCAGGGTGGTTAGGGGACGGGGTCTCAGCAGTGATTACTGTGGCTCCCAGGAAGCAGCCCACAGATGCTGTGCCCACAGATCCCATTGGTCATAGTTCCTGGCCAATGGGTGCTTGGGAGCAGCACATGGAGCTTCCTTGGCCACTCATACGCCTGGAAGCCACAGGGACAAGCCAGTCGCTTACAGGAGCTGTGTGGAACCAGGGCAGGTAGGGAGCCTTCCTTAGCCATGGGAGGAGAAAGAGATTGAGTGAGCGAGGGGGGGAGGGGAGTTGATCATTGGGGCTCATAGACCCCCTGGAGTTCCTGCACAGACTGCAATTTGAGAAACACTGACATAGGAAATAGCTGTAAAAACAGAATGTAGTCTGTCTCCATGCAGCTCTTTCCTTCAGAGAAACTTTCAGCCCAAATGTCATCTCCTTTAAAATGTAAATCTTTCTCCCAATCCCATATCTTTATAAGATACATTGATGACTAGCTAGTCCTTAGAATATATTTATCAACTGAGATTATTTGATTATCTTACTCTTAACTTTGATTGTAGCCTCCCAAAAAAGTTGTAGCTTACACACTAAAGCTTAGTCTTCATGTAATCTATAAGAAGTAAACATATTTTTCATTCAAAAAGGAGTAATAGAAATTTAGCAGCTGTCTAATATCTCCATATACTCTTATTGTGGAGCCCAACCTGCTTGACTGCTGTCTTAACCTGTGTATAGTATTTCATACAAACATTCTGATAGGGCTCTTATATTTTATGCTCTTTTTAAGCAAAGAGCTTTCATCTTTTATTGCAGTATTATCTCAATTCCAGTTGACTTCCCAGCTGACTCTATTCTACAATGAAAAATATTGTTTTGAGTCGTTGATTATAAGATGGTTCATAAACATTTCTTTTTCTAAATTTTCAAAATTGTAACTAAAATGTGACCTTCTTTCAGATCCACCAAAAGATAATGGAGGATCAGACATTTCTAAGTATTTTCTAGAAATGTCAGAAACTTTAATTGGTAAGCACTCATTGTAAAAGGCCTAATTCAAATTATTATTTACTTCTGTTTACATCTAAGTATGTATTATCATTACTGTAGCAATTAGAAAGGGGTGGGCAATAATTTTTGGTGGGAGGGGGCGCACCAAGATTTTGGAAAGTGGTTAAGGGCCACACTTCTCTGTGGAGAAGGTGCGGGGTCTAGGATAGAGGTTAGATACAGATGGGCACACGGGCGCAGGACATGGTGTGAGGTCTGAGAGGGAGTTTGGGTTGCGGAAGAGATTTGATCTGGATCAGGGGATTGGGGTGTAGGGTCAGGAAGGGGGTAGGGGTGCAGAAGAGGATCCCTCCAGAGCAGAATGCCCCACAGACTGCAGTTTAAACAGTAGCAGCTTCCTGCTGAGGGTCGCAGCAGGGTGTACGCTGGCTGGATCCAGTAGCTTAGGAGGCCGGATCTGGCCCATGAGGTATCTTATCCATCCCTGAATTAGAATGTTCATTTTGTTGTAGATAGGAATAGTAGTTAATTACAGTAAATGCTATTTGTATGTATAATGGAACCAGTCTAAGACACAGTTATTTCAGTCTGTGATTTGTGTGCATTAAATAAACATGTATAGGGAAAAGTTTAATGAAAAAACTTTCACCATGTATTGTAAATTGATATTCTTTTCTTTTCCCTCAGGAAGTAAATGGGAAGTAATATATAGTGGTTCTATGAGGGAACATGTGTGTGATCATCTCAAGCCTGGTACTTTATACAGACTCAGAGTTTACTGCATCAGTAAGGGAGGTGAAAGTCCGGTAAGCCAAGAAGTCACTTGAAAAGAATAAACACATTTGTCCTGAAAGCAGTTTTATTTCTTCTTTAGTATAAGAATGTTGTGCAGTGTTTGACACCTGTAACTTTAATATAATATATGTATACTTTTGCTAGGCTTCTGATGTTCTGACTGTACAAACATCAGCTGTTCCTCCTGGACCTTGCCGTGCTCCATGCCTGGTTGGCAAAGCTAAGCCCAGAGAAATAACTCTACAATGGGGTAAGCACCAGTGTTTCTGTAAATAGACATTTTCCAGGTTTTAAATATTATAAAAATGGAAAGCTAAATTCAGAGATTCTCACAGAATTTAAATTCAAGTATCAGGAGACTCATTCCAAAAACTTGAAAGTGTATGTAGTTAAACAGTCAAAATGAAAAAAATGTACAAATTGTAATGTGCAGCTCTTAAGTTATACTTGGTTTATAGCTTGTGGGGCAGGTGGTATATTACTTACAGAACTTTAAGGAGCACCAGCACAAAAGCTAGGGAGAATAGTACATTGATTAGTCTTTGCTCTTTACCTCATTATAACTAACAATTGAAAGTAAAAATAAAAGTTGCTTTTTTATTTTAGCCCTGCAAAGGGGAGAAGTAAGAGATAATATGCATAACACTAGAAGACTTGCCATAAATGCCTGATCAGAAAAATTGGTGTGAATCCCTTACTGACCGATGGTTATTTTTTTTAATGATTAGAGACTTGTGAATTGTTGCAGCTCAAATAGATGCTGAAACCAAACATCTGCACATTTATTTTTAGAATTCATCTAACTTGTATGGTTTCATACAGACCACCTTGAAACTGTTTAAAATAGGAGCTATTTTCTGAAAATAAGAACTTGGGTTTATTAATAATGCAACTTTGTGTCATAGATCCCCCTTCCACAGATGGAGGCTCAGAAGTAACAGAGTATATTGTAGAGATGGCAAACTCTGAACAAGAGGAACACAGGCTAGTGTATCAGGGTTTGACAACAGAATGCACAATGAACAGTCTACTTCCTGGGAGAGTGTACTGCTTCTGGATAAGAGCAGGAAATAAAGCTGGGGTAATCAATCTGTTTTATATAATCAGCTTTTGTTTTGCAAATAACTATATAAGTACCACAACTAGTAAAATAGCTATATATTAGGATTCTGGTTGCATTGCTTGCAGCATCTCTGTCCCATTGAAGGATTGGTTTGCAAAAGCTCTTCTACTAAAGAGAAGACAGTGAAATTTATGTCCCGATCATCAGAGGCTCAAAGAAGAGATAAGAGCCCAACTTTCCTTAATGACTTTGAAAAGTTCGCTTAATTTAGCATTCAGCAGTTTTGTCCTATATATCTCATTTCTGTTGTCTCACCTAGCTTTTGCAGCTCACTTTAAATTTACAGTATGTGATGGAGTAGTGTAGTGGTAGTGCTGGGCAGAGAACATACCACCAATCAGGTTGGGTTGGAACAAGAACTGGCACAAAAGAATCCCTTTGCAGCAATGCCACTTGCTTTTGGAAGCAAGATGTGACTGCAAGGAAGGGAAGATTCTGGGGGAGGGGCCATGTATATACATGACATTGTGAGAGGCTTTGCCAGTGTACAGAACCATATGACTTGGAGTTGGTTGGAGGGTCTGCACAAAACCAACTTGTGAGTAGAAGCCCAGAAAACTCCAGTAAGAGTTGTGAAGTTACTACCAAGATTTGGCATCATAGTACCTATCAAGATATTTTTATTATTATTCTTTTCTTCAATTTATCACTGAGCAAATGTGCATTTTTCTGTCATTGCAACACTCTTGCAATTGTGTATTTCTTTACAGTTTGGCTCTCTCTCTGAAAAAGCAGAGATTTCTACAGCTGCAGGACCTCCTGATCAGTGTTGTGCACCCTTGTTAACCTGTAAGGCTGCCACCTGTGTAGCGGTCACCTGGGAGGTAGGTTTTTAAAAACTTTCATACTAAAGCTTTAGAATGTCATGCCTTATGTAACACTTAAGTAAACTCAAAAAGGGAAGATGGAAAATTTCAAATGCTTTCCCCATTTTTTCAGTAGTTAGGCAGAAGTCAGCTTGAAATCATTTTGATTTGAATGTTCTTAGCTACACATATTTTTCCTTAAGTAGTGTGGACACCACTGTTATAAATAGTTAAGAACATAAGAACGGCCATAGCGGGTCAGACCAACCTGTCTGCTGATAGTGGCCAATACCAGATGACCCAGAAGCAGGGAACACAACAGGCAATCCTCACGTGATCCCGCCCCTGTCATTCATTCCAGACAGACGAAGGCTAAGGGACACCATTCCTATCTATCCTGGCTAATAGTTTTAGAAAATTATGGGATTAGGTAGAAATTGCAGTCTGTGAAGAATGTTCCTGTTTCAATCTAATGGATGGATGGAAATTTTCTGAAAAGCTGTATTTGTAGCTATCTTGTTGACTACCTGGAACACATGGGTGGTGTTTATGTAATGTTTTTCAAACTGAAAAACCTTCATTTTGAGTGCTAGTACTAACATAGTTTAGACCAGTGGTCTCCAACCTTTTTACACCCAAGATCACTTTTTAAATCTCAGAACAGGCGAAGATCTACCGCCCCGCCCCTTCCTTGAAGTCCTGCCCTCTCTATTCTCCTCCTGTCCATCACTTGCTATCCCCAGCCCTTACTTACACACTCTGATAAACAGTTTATTTTAAAATTGTGATGTATAAAATTAAAATCACGTGTTTATAGTTATGAAATAAATGGTCTGTTTTTTATTCATGCTATTTAAATCTAAAATGAAGTATTTATAATTATACTGTGGGGACAGAGTACTGTGGCTGGGGGCAGGGGAGAGGGAACAGGGTGCTGGGAGGGCAGAGGACAGGGTTCTGCAGCAGGGGACGGGAATGGGGACAGAATTCTGTAGCTGGGGATGGGGGGACACAAGGTGCCAGTGAGGTCTGGGGACAGGGGACACAGGGTGCTAGTGGCAGCAGAGAGTCCCCTGCATCTGCCTCCTCCCAGGATTCTCTTCTCCCCCCTCCACCCCAGAGCGAAGCCAGCACATGCCTGCCCCAGGGCCAAATCCCCCTTCCACGGCGTGGTGCGGCCCATCCCCCCCCTTCTCTTTTCCTCCCGCAGCGTGACCAACCCCTGCGGGCACCTGCCCCGGGGTCAACCCCCCTCCCGCGGCACGGCCAGCCCCCTTCCTGCAGCATGGCCAACTCCCGTGGGCGCATGCCCCGGGGTCAAACCCGCCTCCCACGGCACAGCACACCCTGGCCCAGCCAACCCCTCCTGCAGCACAATCAACCCCCGCGGGTGCCTACCCCGGGGCCATACCACCCTTGCGCGGTTCAGCCTGGCCTGGTCTGGCCCAGCCAACTCCCTCCCCTCCTGCAGCACGGCCGAACCCCGGCGCTGACCCCCGCTCCCACGGCGCAGGGAAATCCCTGTGCTCAACTCAGTCCTCCGGCGCCGGCGGCACAGGGAAGCCTCCGCACTCCTCCTTCAGGGTTGACGCCCCCCTTCCCCAGCACGCAACAGAGCTGTGGGAGGGGAGCAGCCCACGCACTTCCGGAATTCCTGGAAGTGACGTGGGCTTCAGACAGGACTTCCGTCCACCCCGCAGGAAGCCAGTACTACACTAGAGGTAGGTAGTGGAGCTTCTCGGGGGTGGGGAAAAAATGGGGGTTGTGGTTGCCCGAATGCCTTGCGATCAACTGGTTGAGGCCTCACGATCGACCAGTCAACTGCGATCAACCGGTTGGTGACCACGGGTTTAGACAGTAGAGCCTTATGTGAAAAAGCACCACTGTCAAATGTGGTATATAGTAGATACTGTGCAAATTTTTAAATGCAGTTTTGTCAAAAAGGCATGTAAGTGATGAGTCAAGTAGTCACCTGCTTGATTACTTGCCCTCCTTCCCTCTCTTCCCCTCTCCCCCCCCCCCCCCCCACACCACTGCTTCTGTATCAATCCCGGCTGTCCTTCACCCCAGCCACAGCATGCCCCGTGCTTTCCCCTCACCAGCTGCCATGGGGGCAGGGGAGGGTCCAGGCCGAAAGACCACAATTTCAGATTCCGGCAGCCATGTTTTAAAGTGAAGTGCTTTAAAGTGACAAGGCCCACAATGGGGGGAGGCCTCTCCTGTGGCTCCCACCACAGGCCTCGCTGCTGCCCCCACCACTCCCCAGTGCCACCAGAGCAGCACAATTTAAAACTTTGGCTGCCGCCCACCACCATGTGGCAGCTGCCAGAGGTGTACAGCTGGCTATGGCTCTGGCTCTGGCTCTGGCTCTGCCTCAGTAGCAACAGCTTGCCTTCACTGCTGTTGCTGCTGCTCGGGAGCCATAAGTTGCCAGTCACTCCTGGGTTAGTAGTGGAGAGGAAGGGAGGAGGCAGGGCAGCTGAGGGGAAAGGGGCTGTGGGACAGTGTGACATGATTGTCACTGTCATTTCCCAAGAAAAAGTAAGTGTGTGTGTGTGTGTGTGTGTGTGTGTGTGTGTGTGTGTAATATAAAAGTGGAAACCAGCCAACTCATTTAACTTTAATAAATCCACACTCTTGTCTACCCATTCCCCATTATAAATATATATTTAAGATTTCAATTTAAAATCAAGAACTATCTGAAATCTAATCTTTCACTGGCTTGAATCTCCCAGAGTCCTGCATGCAATGGTGCTGAAATTTGTGAATATAGGCTGGACTGGGGACAAATGGAAGGATCAATGCGCATCATCTACACAGGGCCTGGTCTCAGCTATGAAGTGAAAGGCCTTACACCTGCAACCACATATTATTGCAGAGTACAGGTATGTGAGGCTTGCTTTTATATGCCACCTTAAAAATCAAAACCAAAAGATAATTAGCATCTGAATAAGTACTTCAGCTAGTAATTTAAGGACAAAATTCTGGTCCAACTTGCACAGATTCATTGGATGAGGAAAAGGGTTTGAGGAGCATCTTCTGTCACTCTGGCCAAAGTATGTACATCTAGTAATAAGTTAGCATATAGATATGTGCCATTCTATACTAGGTATTGTCTCTGACTTACGTTGTCTTTTGCATCTCTTCAAAGTCCCGCCTAGATTATTGTAGTCATCTGTCTTGGGAACACTTTCTAGTTTATCCCCTTTATGCCATATGTCTTTATTGGAAGGTGCTCAAGATCTGCAAGCTACTGCTTACTATATTTTGAAGGGACAACAAAAAGTGTTTCAGAACAGATTTATCTCTGAGTTATCATGCAAGACAGAATAATTAAGGATAAACTTAAAAAACAACAAATAGTCTGGTAGCAATTTAAAGACTAACAAAACATGTACATGGTATCATGAGCTTTCGTGGGCACCACCCACTTTTTCAGAATAATTAAGGACATTCTGCTGCTGTTCTCATTTCTTTCAGCCTCCATGTGAGCTTCACTTAAAGTGGTATTTTGCCTTTAGTTCTGGACTGATACATTTTCATTATATTTAGGAAAATGCCATCCTCTTGCAAATGTATTTAATGAAGCACAAAATCAGAACAGTAGCTTTCTTAAAAACCAAATAGAAAAATGTGGACTCTGAACACTGTAATCTCTTTCAGGCTGTGAATATAGCTGGAGTTGGCTTGTTTGGTGATATTGGTGTGGTAACAACACCAGCATCAGTGCCTGCAGCAGTGTCCGTACTACATCTGCTTGAAGAAGATCAAATGGAAATTCCTTGTCCCTTGTCAACGTGCCTTGCCATTCAGTGGGAGGAACCATGTTGCCATGGGTCAGATGTCATTGGTTATAATATAGAATATGGGGAAAAGCAACTTGTAACTGTTGGTAGAGTTACGAGCCATATTCTGGAGAATCTGCACCCTGATACTTTGTACAGGTGATCATTCCTTATTTTATTCTGACACCAGTCTTGCAGATATTTTGACATACAGTGCTCTGGGCTATCTTTATTTTTTTTTCTAAGGGTTGTTGTGTTTTTTGTGTCCTAGTCCACTTAATTAAGTTGAACATGCTGTAAGATAGAATGTACATTTTGTGTAATGGTTTGTCCTCAGAGTGATTAACTTTGGGGGGGGAAAAAAAGCCCCTGAAAGTGAGGACTCTGCATCCTGGAGCCCTCAAATACAGCAGTAAAAGGCCACTTCACCTTAAATGATACTTTTGAAATAGGTGTTACTTATGCTAAAAAGAGGGTTGCATCTTCCTTTGGCTAAGTCTTTGGCTGACACTCTTTGCTGCAACACTCTTTGGCTAAGTCTACACTACCACTTTACCATGCTGCAACTTCCTGGCTCAGGAGTGTGAAAACACACCCCCCCCCCAGGTGTGGCAAGTTAGTGTTCTAAAGTGCCAGTGTGGCCAGTGCTGGGGGCCATGCTGTTAGTAAGACCAAAGATGACTTTTTGCCTCCCAGGAGCTTAGAGTTCTCAGAACCCATTTCTGCATCTGGTTCAAGGGTAACAGAAATGAATGACAGAGCTGTACCTAGTGTGTTTGTAGTCATGTCAGTCCCAGGATGAGACACACAAAGTGGGTGAGGTCATGTGTTTTATTGGACCAACCTCTGTTGGTGAGACACACATTTTTGAACTACACAGAGCTATTCTTGAGGTCAAGAAAACATACTGAGGTTTTTTCTACACTTCTAAAATTAAAGCACTGCCATGGTAGTACTTTAAAGTGAATGTGTGGCGATAGTAGGAGCATAGGGGAGGGATAGCTCAGTGGTTTGAGCATTGGCCTGCTAAATCCAAGGTTGAGAGTTCAGTCCTTGAGGGGGCCATTTAGGGATCTGGGGCAAATCTGTCAGGGATGTTACTTGGTCCTGCCATGAGGGCAGGAGACCGGACTTGATGACCTCTCTAGGTGCCTTCCAGTTCTGTGAGATAGGTATATCTCCATAGTGGGGAGAGAGCTTTCCCAGTGCTCTATGGAAACTACCTCCTTGGGGGAGTAGCTAACAGCACTGGCGAGGGCTATAAAAAGCAGTTATGTAGGTAACCATATAACCGCTAGAAATCTCAGCAGGTACATGCTATGAGTTCTGCAGTATAAAGATTATACTGCAGAGCCCACAGCACAGTCTGTTCCCCAGGAGCAGAGCTGGCGGCCAGTGTGCACTGGGAGCTGACTTCAGGCTGCTGGTCCCACTCCCGGGGATCCAGCTGCTGTGCTGCTGGCTCTTTATTGCAAGCTTTATACTACATAGCCTGCAGCACAGGGCGGCAGCTGGTTCCTCGGTATCAGATTCAGCCTCTACATTGCTATATTAGAGGCAACAGCCGACTCCTTGGGAGCTGGTATGCACCGGGAGCCAGCTTGTAAACCAGCTCCCAGAGCATACTGACTGCTGTGCTGCATGGCAGGCTCTGATACAGAGCCTAAAGTGCAGAGTGGCAGCTAGCTTCCTGTGAGCAGGGCTGGGAGCCTTCTCTGTGTATCATACTTAACTGTTTAAACGGTTATCCCTAATTGCCATTGTGGTGATCATTGATGATCAGCTTATGAAAATGGCTTGTGCCCAGTTGCTATGGCATCCTCACCCAGGTGGTAGTGCCCATTGCTATTGTATTCCACTGCTCATAAGATGTGCTTGCACCTGGAGAACTGGCAGCCAGTGCGATTGGCCTACATTTCTACTAGCAGCTACCACCCAGTCATTTTGTCTTATTCAGCTGCAGGACTGAGTTGAACATCGACACTGAATGTGGTCTGTTTTTCAGGTTACTGATTTTTTTTTTCAATCCTTACGGTACAGAATAACTTTTACAAAATATCAGAGCTGTGATAGTGAGCAACCTGGTAATATTGCTTTAATTGTACTTCGCTGATAAGTCCTAGATTCAGTAGGCTAATAAAGGTTAAAATATCATGTGTAGGTTAACCTGTAAAGCTCAAATGGGGAAGGGGAGGGAATATCAATGTTGAGGCTCTCATTCTGTCCTTAGTCATTACATTGTGCCTGTGTTGTACAGTTTCATTAGATATTTAATGAGAGCAAAGGGGAATTACCAGATGAGCTGAAATACCCAGTCAAAACAGGGTGAATTAAGACGCATTTCCTTGCTTTGTATTGTAATTCTGAACTCTTAAATATAGTAACTTGCCCAGTTTATCTTCATAAACAGCAGCAACTGTGCTTCCATTCTGCAGTATTTACCAGTATTATTGAAGATTATTCTATGCAAAAATCCCCCTGAAAGCCTTGTAGCGTGTTTTTTTCACTTGTATTCCAAATATTAGCTCAACTTAAGAGGCTTAAACTTTTTTTAATCAACTTGGAAATCTCTAACTGTAGCTTTATAACTTTTGTGGTGTTTGGTTTTTTGTAAGCAAGCTCTTTCAAGATGACAATTGCAAAATATTATGGGTTTGTATAAGAGTATTTCATAACATCAGCAATTGAAATTTACAGTCAGTAAGATAATAGGGATTTAGTATATTATTTAACCTAGCAGCTGTAAATTAACAAACTTTTTCCCCCCTCTCTCTCACTTGAAGGATTAGAATACAGGCCATAAACAACTTTGGAGTTGGTCCTTTCAGTCATTCCATTAAAGCCAAAACAAAACCATTACCTCCTGACCCGCCTCATCTTGAATGTGTGGTCTTCAGCTACCAGAGCCTTAAACTGAAATGGGGTGAAGGTCCTAGTAGAGCTTTAATTACCAATCCTACACAGTTCAACTTGCAGATGGAGGATAAGTTTGGCAGGTGAGATCATTACTTTACAATTTGGAACAAAAAGCCAGCTAATGTTTCATAGCTTCATGTCCTGGATTTGTAGACCACTGTGATTTTTATCAAGTTTAGTGAGTATGAAATCAGGTAATATTATTAGAATATATGATAAAATTATTTCTTCACTTCTGTTAGTGGATATAGTTTACCGGATGACCAAACACAGAAGACTACTCAAGACTAACAGTGTTAAGCCCACTTGCTGTCTAAATTGCATTTCTGTGTTTCCTTGGAACTGTCGTGGGGGAATCAGATGTTCAGTTTCATTTTCCAGGAGAAAATGTGTGTCTGATTCACTGTATTACATGAGGAATTAATACATAGCACTTGCAGAACACCCTTTTATTCAAGAAAGTTGTGAACTGTTATATTGTAATGTAATACAGAAAACTGACAATACATTTATAGACAACGAGCAGTCTTATGGCACTTCAGAGACTAACAATTATATTAGACCATGAGCTTTTGTGGATAAAACCCACTTCATCAGATGAGTTGGAGTGGAAATTACAGAATCCAGAGTATAAATATCTGAAGTGGATATGCCATCAACGCACTACAAAGACAGTTTTCCCCACCTTTGATATTCGCATTTCCACATCAAATGCTATGAATGTGACACATCCAGCCTGACTTAATTAGCTTCATTAACACTGGTCCTACAATTAACAGGCAACTGCTTTTGCTGTTATACACACTGGATTCTGTAATATCCACTCCCAACTCATCTGATGAAGTAGGTTTTACCCACACAAGCTCATGATCTAATATGTTCATTAGTCTTTAAGGTGCCACAGGACTGCTCATTGTTTTTAAGGTTACAGGCTAACATGGCTACCTCTTTGAGACTTAATACATTTATAGGTTAATGTATTTTAAAAATACTGTTCTAAATGTTAAAATTTAGTGCAGTGGTCCCCAACGCGGTGCCCGTGGGCGCCATGGCGCCCGCCGGTGCATTCGTGTGCGCCCGCTGACAACCTGGGCCGGCCCCGCCCCCGGCGCACGGGAGGCGCCGGCCCCAGGTGCGCGACATGCACTGGGCGCGTGGCGCTCGGGTGGCCCCAGCCCCGGGGCACATGCGGGCGCTCGGGCACACGGTGCTCGAGCGGCGCCGGTGCCGGCCCCAGGCACGTGGCTCAGGCGGCAGCACCAGCCCCGGGCCCACGGCATAAGGTGCTCGGATGGCCCCGGCCCTAGGACACAAGCCGGTGCTGGGTGCAAGGGCATCCCAGTCCCCTGGCGTGCCCCCAGACGCGCAGCCCCGCCCCCGGGCGCCCAGCGCGTGAGTGGCCCCACCTCCCGGGCGCCCGGGAGCCTCTAAAGGTTGGGGACCACTGATTTAGTGTATGTAACCACAAATAGGATGAACAATTCCTTTTTGATCTAAGATTATAAAAGCATCTGAATCTCCTTTTTCTGATGTTCTCAGGGCCTCTAACTTAAAAATTGAGAGTGAAAAAGAGTGCATGACTTGGTGTATAACGAATCTCCTGTGTAGCATTCTAGTCTAGTGCAAATCTAGATTTAATGATAGAGCCCATAAAACAAAGGAAGGGGGAGGAAAAGAGCACACTTGCTCTTGCTGGTGCTAACTCCTTGGTGTTGTGAATGACTCTAATCTTTCACCATATATAAAAAATAAAATTTTCCTGCGGGACAACAGTGTGACATCATCTGCGTCCATATGCTGCCGCCGCCCACCTCTGTCCTCAGCAACTTGCTGTGTCCAGCCTCAGTGTCATCCTCTCCGGGCATTGTCTGCTCCAACTCTGGCTTCTGCCTCACGCCCCAGAGGGCTGTGCTCCTGGGGCTCGGTCCCCTCTGCCGTCCAGTTCTAATTCCCTTCCCCATCCCAGGCCACACCGGGTTCCCTCCACCATCTGAGTCCCCTCCCCCCCATTCTGCCAAGACCCCGCACACCTGGGTTCCCTGCTTTTGCATCCTTCCCCCCCCCCCCCAGCCAGACCCCTACCCCCAGAGAGGGGGGAGGTTGGCCAGCATAGCAGGCAGGGGGCACAGCCCCCTAGTACACACAAAGAGCAGCTTATTGCAATAAAAGGTAAGTCACAATTTTTGTAATAAAAGTTTGACAAAAAAATTATTTCATCCATTGCACACACTTTTTGGTGTTTAAACTTTAATATAAACTACCTTAACTGTATAGGTCTAACATGTACACGTTTGTACACTTTTTTTTTAGATTTGTTACTGTTTATAGCGGACCTTGTCATACATACAAGGTGCAGCGACTTAATGAATCCACTACATATTATTTTAAAATCCAGGCATACAATGATGCTGGAGAAGGAGAGTTTTCTGAAGTTTATACTTTCACTACAACCAAATCTCCTCCAGCATCTCTCAAAGGTGAGCATTTGTCATACCGCTCTTACAATACTGCTGTAATTCTAGTTTGTAAAAATCATAGTATCATATTTCTTCTATAAATTCACTCTGAAGCACCTTGTATTGGCCACTGTCAGAAGACAGGATACTTGGCTAGGTGAACCATTGGTCTGACCCAGATTGGCTGTTCTTACACTTGCAATTAAAAACACTCCCTCCCCTCCTCCCCCATCTAGCTCCTCTGTTGAAGACAGGCAGTGTATATGGGCTAGATACTGTGACTGTATATGGCAAGATAAGAATTCCCCTACTAGGACAAAGTATTCTGCAGGGCTACGTCTACATTGGCATGATTTTGCACAAGAGCTCTTTTGCGGAAGAGTTAGCTGAGCTTCTCCAGACCCCAGAAGGCAGAGCTCTTGCTGCACAGCTGTTACCACCTAGCTCCTGAGTGAGAGGCCTGCCTGTTAGGGCTCAGAACTTTCAGCTGCAGGTGTTGCCTGCAGCCATTACCGGGGTGGCCTTAAAGCCAGGAGGCTGCCCCTAGCGGCGGGCTGCTGCTGGCGGGCCACCCCAAAGGGGCAATCCAAAGGGGGCTTCCTTTTTGGGGGAGCCCTTGGGGGCAGACCAAGGGCAAGGGTATGTGCTGTGATGGTACATTGTAATTGAGTGTGTTTGTGTGTGCTGGTGAGAGCAGCACACTTGGTTGTGGTGGTGGCCTGTTCAGTTTCTGGTGAGAGCAGGGAGGGCAGGCGAGGGTTCTTAGTGAGAGGAAGTTCCCTTTAGCTACCCAAGCTGAAGGTGTGTGTTTGTTCTGCTACCCACCCTCCCACCGCCAATATGTGGTTTGGCACAGATGCGGTGCCTAAGGAGGAGGCTCAGATGGCATCATGGCTGTTATGACAGGTAGGGGAATATATGGAAGTAAGATCCGGACTGGCCAGCTAAGGGGAATGAGGTTTAGACAATTATGTGCTATTCCTTTTTCTGGTTCTATTCCCAGCCTTACAAATTTTGGGAACTTTAATACCTGGCCATCAGCCCTGAGGGTGCTGTTGCTGAATGCCAGCTCAGTATCCCAGAAGACAGCAGTCATCCACGATTTAATTCTGAATGAAGGGGCTGACCTGGCTTGTATCACTGAGACCTGGCTGAGAGTGGAGGGAGGCGTCGACCTTTCCCAATTATGCCTGGCTTGGCTCTCGGTACAGCATCAGGCGCGGCTTAATGGTCGAGGAGGTGGGGTGGCGATTGTCTATTGAGATACTATCTCACTGGCTAGGGTTGTGGTCCAACAAAGTGTCAATTTCGAGTGTCTATACTTGACATTGGGTGGCCAGGATAGGTTGGGTATGCTGCTTGTGTACCGCCCACCTCGCTTTACGGAAGATGCTCTGCTCGAACTGGCTGACATGGTCTCGGACATTACATTGAGGATGCTGAGGCTTTTGGTCTTGGGACTTAAATATCTACGCCGAGGCTGTTCTGTCATGTCCGGCCCAAGATTTTATGGATACCATGACCACCCTAGGATTATCCCAAGAAATAACTGACCCAACACACGTTGCAGATCATACGCTCAATTTGGTTTTTTGGACTAAGGGTGATAGAGTTCTTGGGATAAGGGATGTGGCTACACTCCCTTTGTCATGGACTGATCACTACCTGGTCAAGTTTAGACTATCTGCTGACCTTCCCCTGCACAGAGGCAGAGGACCAATTAAGATGATCCGCCCTCAGAGGCTGATGGATCCGGAGGGTTTTCTGAGGTCCCTGAGGGATTGTTCAGCCATTATGGCCAATAGTCCTGTAGATACCCTAGTTGATACATGGAACACTGAGGTAGCCCAGGTAGTTGATATGATTGCTGCTAAGTGCCCTTTTCGGACCAGTTGAGCCAAGTTTGCTCCCTGGTTTTCTGGGGAGCTGATGGCAGCAAAACAGTCTGTGCGATGGCTAGAACGCCACTGGAGGAGAACTAGAGCTGAGTCTGATTGGCTGTGGGCTAGAGCTGAGTTATGAGCTTACTCTGTGGTGGTGCTGATAGCGAAGAAAAGCTACTTCTCCACCCGTATCACGTCCGCACGATGCCGTCCAGCGGAATCGTTTCGAGTAGTGCGGGGCCTGTTGCAGTCTGGCACTCATGACAAAACAGAGGAGCCTTTGGCCCCCGGCTGCAATCTGTTTGCAAAGCATTTTGCTAATAAAATCGCCTGCATCCAGTTGGATTTAGACTCTGCTTGCTGTGTAAGTGGGGCACAGAATGTGTTTGAGTGCACCACCCAGTCTTTTTTTTCTCTGGATTAGTTTCAGCTATTGCAGACTGAGAATGTGCACAGGATGCTTGGAGTGTGACCGACCACATGCTCACTTGACCCCTGCCCTTCATGGCTTATTAAATCTAGCCGGGAAGGGATAACTGGCTGGGTCCAGGGGATTGTTAATGTGTCTTTTTAGATCTGGTATGGTTTCTGCTGCCTTGAAAGAGGCAGTGATAAAACCGTTACTCAAGAAGACCTCCCTGGACCCACATGACTTAAATAACGATTGCCCAATTGCTAATATTCCCTTCTTGGGCAAGGTACTCGAGAGGGTGGTGGCGTTGCAACTCCAAGCTTTCTTGGAAGAAACAGACTACTTTTGTTAATCTGACACAAACTTGTTGGGACTCTTTCTTCGTTTTAAATAAATTGAATTTATTTTGATTTACACTAAATCAGATAAGAATTAGTATGAAGTAAGCCAAAATAAACCACTGTTAAATTAAGTGCATCTGCAAAGGTGTTTTCAGCAGTTTAAAACAGTTTTTCAAAATACTAAGACAAGTGCAAATTGCCCATGTATATGTTGCCTAGGAGAAAAGCGAGTACATGTTAATACCCCTGAAAAGTTCACTGCTTAATGATCTACACAAGACTTTTCATATGTTGTGTTGGGGTATTTTTGCTAAGATGAGGTAACATCACACTTTCAAATGTAATTTAAAAGGAAAGCAGTTTGTACCAGCTGGCACATCACCAATGATTAAAGATTATTCAAGTGCTTGTTCACATACATTCCAATCAGGTGTGTGTGCACTGCATGCATAGTCACTGGAAAGTATTGCCCTTAGCAGCACCCATCTGGTCAGCTGTGAATTCTCCTACAGAGTAATGTTCGTGACACTCAGTATATGACCCTAATCGAACTCTCACCCTGCCCCTGATTCATTCTTGCTGCCCATGACAGTCATTGAAACTGTTTGTTTGCATCACAAGCACTCCCCTTAGCTTGCTTCTCTAGCTGTAGTTTGTTTCGGTTACTAGTTATTTTAATTTTAGTGTGTAAATAGTGTTTTATATTGTAAGGTTAGGGAGTGGGGTTCTACTCTATCCCTTTCCTCCTCTCTGCTGTGGGGCATGCCTCAGGGCCAAGGCTTTAAACCTTGTAGGACCTGTGGTAAGCCCATGTCAATGGGAGACACTCATGACATCAAGGGGAAGAGCACTTAACTGGCAGGTGTAAAATCTATAGGCCTTCTCGCGCAAGGAC
The DNA here is from genome assembly GCF_049634645.1 of Pelodiscus sinensis. NCBI lineage: Eukaryota > Metazoa > Chordata > Testudines > Trionychidae > Pelodiscus > Pelodiscus sinensis. The sequence continues at coordinate 18,883,247 of NC_134723.1, forward strand.
GAAGAAGGAGCAGGATTTCCATGTGAAACAACTTCTGATGGAGTCTGCTGTCTGTCCTCAGCCTGCCTTAGTGTGCCAGGATCCAGCACAGAGTGAATCAGTGTGTGGAGCACTCCAGCCTCAGTGCGCAACATGGTTCCAAAGAAAGACACAAAAGACCCTTGGCACTGCTGCTCCCTGGCACTGCACACAGTGCAGAGCATCCTGCACCGCTCCCATTTGCCAGTGCAATATAAGATCAAGAAGGCTGAAAGGAATAATTTTCTGGTGCCAAAGGCGCAGCAGCAGTGCATCCCATGAAGGAGCACTCAGCGCTTCAGGAGCGGAAGTTAGCGCTATTGACTTTTGTTTCCTGGAGGGGACTGTTTAGTCTGGTGCCCAGAAATTCCCAGGACACTCTGTACCAGGTGGAGGAGTTGGAGTTACCCTTCACCCTGTATACTTTTGAAGCAGCCAGGGATTTAATACAAATGATTGCCCCTCAACTTATGGCAGTCAGACAAGCCTCCAGTGCCACTACATCCAACATCATCTAGAGGCAAGCCAGCTAGGATGTGACCATCACCTTAGCCAATACAGCACCGTTCTCTGAACCACTTAATCTCAACCTCATTGAGGCACTGACATCCAGCTCCAGACCCCAGAAACAGCTCCCTGGCTTCCTCTAGCTAAGTCTCGGTCTCTGGAACTCGCAGAGTGGTACCAGTCTCCCAACTTCTGACTCGCAACACCAATCCCTGGCAAGAGGACATTGGCACTGGTCACCAGAGCAGTAAAGGTTGGTGCCAAAATGGTGGACTCAATCTAGATCAAGGTAATCCAGTTTGATACAAATTGCTTTTATTCCAGCAGTAGTGGACACAGATCTCATAGGCATGGAAGTGAGGCAGCAGTGGCATGGCCTTCACATGGGCAAATGCAGCCTCAAAGGCCCTTCTGGACTCCCTAGGCTTATCACCAGGCCCAGGGCTCTTTTTTTTTTTTAGGCACTCTGTCGGTGATCTCTGAAACCTGAGCAGTCCAGCTGGTTAAAGGTTGCCCAGTGGATCCAAAAACTGCAGCTCAAGAGCAGTCAGCCTAGGTCATCACCCAAACAATCATAGCAACAGTCCCAACACTTGACCAAGCCATCACAGCCAGAAGGACACTAGAGAGTCAAGAGGACCCCGTACTGCCTTTAGCCTCCTCATTGTCCCCAGACAAGACGTTTGCAGGAACCTTGGCCTTGGGGCCTCCTCCAATAGTTCGCCTGGCACACCGGGACCTCCTGCACAGAGTCACCTACAAGTTGGGGTTACAACTTTTGGTTGTGCCACCAACATAGGTACATCATGCTTCTGGAGTTGTCAGTGGGTAGCCTGTTTGCTTTACCACTCTATCCTGATCTGATCACATAGGACCAAGGTCACCTACACTGCCTGGACCTCCAGTCTCTACATCTCATGACTTGAAAGCTTCATGGTTAAACCTAATGGCGATCCTGTGCTCAGGACCTGTAAGAGAGGTCCTACTTAGCAGCAGGAAACCATCCACCAGAGCCACTTATTTAGCAAGTGAAAGAGATTCACTTGCTGGTGTGCCAAACTTCACACACACCCCTTCTAGCATCCATGCCACTTATCCTGGAGTATCTGCTGCACTTAAAACAATAGTCTGGCAGTGTCATCCATTAAGGTACATCTCACTGATATCTCGGCTTTCTATCCAAGTGTGTCTGGATGTTCCATAGCACTTTATAGACTAACAAAACATGTAGATGGTATCATGAGCTTTTGTGGGCACAGCCCACTTCTTCAGATGACCGTGGTTTTGAGTTTAGGATGTGCAGACCCAAAATAAATAGGAGAGAAGGAGAAAGGGGAGGGGGAAAAAGGAGAGGTGGGAGACAGGGAGCAGAGGGTATAGAAAATTCAGGAAGGTAGAGGGAATCAGTAAGTTTTTGAAGATTGGGTAGTTAAAACGAAGCAGATAAGAATCAGTCAACTGATAGATTCCTGTCAGGACGGATACTATCAATTGACTTTGATTCTTACCTGCTTCGTTTTAACTACCCAATCTTCAGAGACTTAGTGATTCCCTCTACCTTCCTGAATTTTCTATACCTCTGTTCCCTGTCTCCCACCTCTCCTTTTTTCCTTCCCTCTCCCCCTATTTATTGTAGGTCTGCACATCCTAAACTCAAACTCCGGTCATCTGAAGAAGTGGGCTATGTCCACAAAAGCTCATGATACCATCTACGTGTTTTGCTAGTCTATAAAGTGCTACCAGACCATTTGTTTTTTTTTCTTTACAGACTAACTCGGTTACCCCCTGAAGCTTCTGGATGTTCCATATTTGCTGACCTTATGGAAGGGCGTTTTCTCAAGGGCCAGAAAAGGTTTACCCACAAACTCGGTAACTTAGTCTTCTCCAGACTCATGGAGGGGGCCCCCTTTTTGAATCATTGGCAACATGTTCATTACTCTATTTGTCATGGAATGTGGCCCGCCTACTCTCCATCACAATAGCTACAAAGGCGACCAAACTGAAGGTACTAATTTCTGAGTCACCCTCCAGTCTTCCACAAGGACAAGGTTCAGCTCAGACCTCACAGCTTTTTTTCCCCCCCCTTAAGGTAGTACCTCGATTTTATGCTACTGGAGACATTTTTCTGCCGGTCTTCTATCCCACACCCCATACCAGTACCTGGGAGCAGAGGCTTCATTCACTGGATGTTCAGTGGGCTCTGGCATTTTATATCAAGCGCAATGAGCTATTCAGGAAGTTGAACCAGCTGTTTGTGGTGGTGACAGACCACATGAAAGGACTCTTAGTCTCTTTCCAACTCATCTCTTCCTGGATCCACACTTGCTATGAGTTGGCCAAGGTCCCAGCCCCAGCTATTACAGCCAATTCTAAAAGGGCTAATGCCTCATCATCTGTGTTCCTGACCAGTACAGGAACTCTGCAGAGCAGCAACTTGGTCTTCAATGCATGCTATCACCCACCATGCCAGAGATGATGTGGCATTCAGCACAGAGGTGTTCCAGGAAGTGATTCTGTGACTCCACCCCCACCTCCAGGGTTGAGCTTGGGAGTCATCTCAATGGAATTAACCTGAATAAGCATTCCAAGAAAAATGGTTACTCACCTTCCGGTAACTAACTGTACTTTGAGATGGGCTTTTCACTTCTATTCTAGTACCTGTCCTCCTTCCCTTCTCTGAGTAGCCAGCAAGAAGGAACTGGAGGGAGAGGGGTCATATATTGAGCATCACGAAGGCACCACTGGGGGGGGCTACTAACGGAAAATCTTTCTGGTGACTGTGCATGCGGATGTATAACCCACCTGATTGAAATGGATGTGAAGAACACATGTTGAAGAACAACAGTTTTGAGAAGGTGAGTAACAATTTTTTTTTCTCCAGGCCAAATTATGGCTTCAGCAGCACCTTTGTTAGTCCCCTATTTTGGCTTGCAAAACCTTTCATTGGTGAGAGATGCAAAATGGAAAGAATCCTGACTGAGCCTTGGTTTTGGGGCTAACAGTTTTAAAAAATCTTTTTATTAGCACATTTTAAGCAAGTTGTGTGTGGAAAATTGACCCAATAAATATGGAACCTATTATGCTGTCTTCACAAGATACAATTCCTTTTTAATAGAGATCGCAATACCAAAAAACTGATTACTTGTGCTACTGAACCTGTTAACTTCCGTATTCAGAATCACTTCCTCATTAGTGGTGTTGGGAGGGTGTTTACTAAAGCCATATAAGAAGGGGATTACAATGGTTTCAGGTTAACCATGAAAAAATAGGTTTTTCTAATTTTTTTTTTTAAAGCATATGTGTGGATTCTTTTTTTCAGCACCCAAAATAAATCAGGTGGGAGAAAACATCTGTGAAATCACATGGGAGCCTTTACAATCAATGAAAAAAGATTCTATTGTTTACATGCTTCAGCTTTCCTGTGGGAGAGAAGTGGATCAGGTAACTTCTGAAATGTTGTTAGCTATTAATTTAAAAAAAAATTGTAAAGATATTTTTTTCTTTAAGATAATCAAGTCTCTGAATGTTACTAAGCCATGTCTACACTAGCACGCTTACAGTGGCACTGCTTTAAGATAGTTCATATAGCTGATGTATGCTGATGAAAGATCTCTCCCCTTGACTTGACATGATAAAATCACATCCATGAGTGGTGGTGGCGGCTACATTGCAGGAGAAGTCCTGGCAACAGAACACTTTGCACACTATCATTTATACCAGCAAAATTTGTCACCCCTGTGCAACATTGATATTGCTGATGTAAGTGGTAGTGTAGACATGGCCTTCATCTGGTTAGATTTTAAATTGTTGCAATGCATACTGGTGTTTCTTCACTTTCTTCGGCTAGAATGCACTCAAAGTAGCAAATGTGAATCCCCTACTCTTCTTTGTAAATGTTTAAATTAACCTGGGAGGTTAGACAGACATGATATGGAGAGTTTACCCAGGGAAAGTGGTGGAGCATTCTTCATGGTGAGTTCTGTGTACATCCCTCTGTCCCCAGCACTTCCCTTAATCTTAAATTGTAAACTCTGGAGCAAGTACTTCCTGTAGGGTAAACCTAGCACACTGTTGGCATTACCTATAGCTGTGGTTTTTTCAGAAGCCAGGCTTGCAGGGGCTACAAATAATTTGTCATCTGTAAAGGAACATTTCACTCATAGTTATCACCTTCATTTTATCACCTTCATTTTAAAGACTATTCACTAGGAAGTGCTTCCAAAATAAAAGCAGAGATTGAACTGGATGGGTGGGGTGGGCTTCCCAGACTACTGCAGGCCTGCTCTGGCAGCACTGTCTATTGTGTCTACTGCTAGGTATTGGGAAAGTGCATTAGATGATGTCTTTTATTATTTACTTTTATTATTTAGGTATACAAGGGATCAGAGACTTCATTCCGTTTCACAAACTTTCAGAAGAACCGTGAATATCGGTTCAGAGTCTGTGCTGGACGCCAGTATCAAGATTCTACTGGATTACAAGAACTGTATGGACCTTACAGTCTCAGTACAGTATTTTCATCTCAAAAACAAGAGTTGGTTTCACAATGTACTAATTCTACAGCTGAACTTGCAACTGATAAGGTGTTACGGGATGACAAGCTTGCTGCTTTTCTTCTTCTTCTGGGGTTTGCAGTCGTTGCTGTTTTGTTTGCTGCTGTTATTCAGTACTTTGTAATCAAGTAGACTATTTAAAGCCTAGTCATTATTCAGTTTTTTATAAAAAAGTTATTCTGAGTATTTATGTTGATTCATTCTAAATTAAATCCTAGTTGGAAATGATGGTATAAGAGATACACATGTTTCCATCTTTGCTGCTGCCTGACATTAAGACTGGGTTGGCAGAAACCTTCCAAATAACACAACTATCATAGAATGGGTAATCCTGGGTACTCTGTAATTGGGGTTAGCTCTTAATAAAATAGCAAAAAATTGCTGCCCTCCTTCCCCCCATAAATACACAGCTTGGCCACTTGGCCAGTTAGAGAAAAGGCTTTCTATGATGTCCTTTGAAGGCAAGTGGTAGGGGATCAGCAACTTTTAATCAAGTATTGTTACAGTTTGGTATACATGAAATACAGCAGCAAAAATTCTTAAGCTTAGAACAGTACTGTACTACAGAATATTGCTAGAGCAAACCACATTTAACATACTGTAGAAGGAAAACACAATATGATACTACTTTGCAGTTATTATAATGTTTGGGGTTCAATAATATTTCAAATGTTAGAGGTGCCAGCATTTTTCGAATTTTAATTAAAAATGCTAGAGATGTAATATACATAGAGTGATTGCATTTCTATGTAATATTGCAAATTGCTCCCCCTTTGTACTTTACACTTGAGTGAAATGCTTCAGCTGCTGGTAAACAACTGTTAGCCCAATCCACATTTTCATTCTCAGTGCCTGAGAACCGTTATTTCCTGTGCATCTGATTGAATCTTTTCAGAATTTTCAGAAAAGGCACAGATTTTGTCTTTAAGAAGAAAGAGTGCATTTATGATAAATGTTTCACTATTGGCTCAAACTGAGCAAATGTTTTCGTACTATTCTTAACCTAAAAATAAAAAGTTCAAACTGCTTTTGGATGATCTTCTGTCCTTATCTGAATTATCAAACTATATGTGAAATATTTTTAGGTAACATTTTACAGTGTTTTAAATTAATTTGTCACAATGGTGGCAGTTCACATTCCATTATGGTGGTGGTGAGAACTTTCAGTTTGCTATGAAACTTTTTTCCAAAACTTGTCATGCATGTCTGACTGTTTTGAGGAATATTTTTGGTGGATATGATGCACTACATATGATTGACTTCCTTGTCAAACATGTTCTTTAGATATCTGAAGATAAGTCTGACAGCTATTGTCTTTTCATCAACTGTTTGGAAAGCTGGAAGACACAGATTTAGATATTTATTTGAAAGTGCGTTGTCTTACTTATTTTGGCATTAAAAGAACATGCCATACAATGTTACAGATTTAATATACTTTGCAAGTGCTACAGCTACACTTCCTGGACACCGGGGTGGTGTATTTGCATATAGGATAGTACTGTTGGGTACAGGCTCATTCTTCGAAAGAATAAAACATCTTAAGGATATTTCTTCTATGGTTGCTAAGTTCAACTTTGAGGCATTGTGTTGCGTTTCAAATGTGGAAATCCTAAATTATGACATAGTATCATTTAATATTCTTAAAAGTAGATTTATGGTGCAATCTGAAATTAACTTTTCAAAAACATACTCTTCTTTTTGTACTCTATTTATTTTGATTTAAAAAGTCCTGGAAAATGTATGTTTGAATGTATTGTTCTACTTGTAGCAGAACTTTAATCATTTGTATTATGGAGTCTCTCTTCAGTTTTGAAAAGAGTTTTATGCAGATATTAGTGTCTTCAGTTTTCCGAAGTTTACAAATATGCCTTTATTTCCTTTCATAGTTTACTTTTAGAAAACAATAGACTGCCTTCAGCAAATTTCTTTTGCCAAAGGATTTTTTTCTTTAACTCATAGACGAACAGAGCAAATCATTTAGTGATTTATTTGGCAATAGCATTTCTGATATGTTTTTAAAATAATAAAGTAGGCTTTCAGAATAAATATTAACTAAAATCATGACTTCCTAGAAAATTAAAATAAAATGCTTCTGAATTGCCACTAAATGTTATTTCCAGAAAATATACTGAAAAGTATAGTGTAATGTAGATTTTATATTGTTTATTATGCATTCCATATTGATGTACCCTAGTGGCATTAACATACTAGGTATTTTCATTTTTCTTGTATTTGTAATTTTGAGATCTCAAACTTATGTTAAAACTGCCATGCATTGTATTACTAAAATGTAACTATCAAATAGATAATATATTTAATACAGCCAATAAAAATACAAAAGTTTTCAAATTTGATATGTATTTGTGTTTTAATGTATGAATATGAGACCTTTCTTCTAGGGCAATCCTGTCATCTGCCAGTCTAGTAGGTAGTTTAGGATGTAGGGAACAGCAACATGGAATTGAGTTGCTTTATAGCTTCAATATGCTATACCTTGAACCTCCAGTATGAGAGAGATGCTCAGGAAGTTCCGAGATGAAACTTGTCATGCTCCATGTGGGAGGGAGGAGTCTGGGTTTGTGGAGGGGATGTAGTTCTCCAGCACCACAGCACAGATTTCCCAAGATTCATATGCAGCTTCCAGTCCCTCTGTGCTGCTCTCCATGTGGCTTGTGCTGCCATTTATGCCTCTCCCTCTCCGCTCCCAGTGCAGTGGAAAAAGCAGGACTCCATACAACTCCAAGGAATCAGGAAACCCACTGAAATTTGTGTAGATCAGCTGTTCCCTGGCTCTGCCCAGCAACAATATGTCCAGAAAGGGAGAAGGGATTATGCCAGATTGGCTGGCTCACTCACTTTCCCTCAAACTATTTTTAACCAAATTGCAATGGAATTTCCATTGCCTAGAATTAGCACTCCCACCCCTTTCCCATGCAAGGTTACAGAGATGCATAAAGGCAAAAATTAAACCTTACCATCTACAAATGAAAAAAGCAAACCTGGTGATGCGGTTCTGTTTGCTACAAGCCAGTGTAGAGTAGACCATCCTGTTGGAACCACTACCTACTATTTTTAACTACTTATTCGGATGAGAAGAAGCTTGTATGACAAAGTGGTGATTGAAAATGGTCTCAATGAAATCAACATTTTGGAAGAAGGGGGGAAAAAGCACAAGCCCCACCTTACTCTATGTAAATGTTCTTGCCTGGAGAGAGTCAGCTCCTTTAGCACTGAGTGATGTGATAACACATACTGCCAGTGTGGTGCTCAGTGACATGTCTTATTTTTCCCTGGTAGGCTGTTGTGCTCTGTCACAACAACAAACAACTTCTTGTGAAATGGTGACAGAGTAATAAAGACAGGATTATTTGATTGCTTTGACATTACATCGATTTCCACCAGGGAAAACTAAACTTGAAGTAATCTGTCCAAACACTACAGATTCAATAGTCCCCTTGAGAATGGCCTTGAGACTAAGGCACTGGAGTGAGTGTCGGATTCCCATCCCTGTCTGTCTCATGCTTCTTGTGGAAACTGAGCAAGTAATTTTCTCTGCTTCCTCCCTCCTCCACCTGCAAACCTGTAACTTTCTTGCTTCCCTCTTTTCGGCCTTTGTAATGGACGTGCATCTTTCACAATCATAACATTTCAGTTTTTTTATTTCCCTTCCCTTTAAGGTTAAATAAACACATAGTTTCAATCCAGCTTGTCTGTTTTGATTAGTTTTCATACATCAAACTTGAATGAGGATGTTGAATAGATTCTGTAGGACCCATAAGCAAAAGCTGGAATCATGTAGGGCTTGGGACAAATCCATTAGAAGATGACAGCTTTGTTGCAAGGTGAAACTGCGCATGCACACAATTGACTGAAGTCCTTGGAGAGAGTGTTGGGCCACTCCAGCTTCTGCAGATAAGTGTCAGGATCCAGTCAAAACTAAAACTTTATAATCATTGCAGGACATACTAACTACATCAGTCTGAAACAGGAGGAGTGACCATGATTAATGACGAATTTTGTGTGCACAGCTGGAAGCAGCAAACTTTCCACCCTGAGATGAAAATCCCCACTTACCACATAATACGCACTACTGCCATGACTTGGTTTTAACATACAGTTCACTAGTGGATAGATGGAATCTAGATGTACCCACTGTATTTAAGTGGGTGCCAAACTGTTTACATGACAGAACTGACTTCTGTACCTTCAAGAGAAGTCCTTTCATTCCTTGTCAAGTTTCTGGATTGCCAGACTTGACTGTAGTTCAGAATTTTGCTCATTGCTTTTCTGTATTTTTGTGACATGACATTGTAAAGTATCGGGTTGATAGATGCTCCAAGGTAAAAGAGAAGCATGGAGATGAGATTAAGGTACTGAGTGAAGTCATATAGGACAATTATAGTCTGAGCAAAGAGGATTCGGCCAATGTGGAATGGTAGCCAACACAGCACGAAGGCCAGGACTACTACTGCTAAAAAGGAAAGGAATATATTTTAGTACAGAAATACTTGAAGAATTGTTTGTCCTAGCTCTTTAAATTACATTGTGGCAAAGACCTCAGACTAGTACATGCCATATTAAATGTAGTAGTTGCTACCACATGACTTGTGCAATCATTTCATGTCAAGTAGACATAACACTGCGCTACATATACAAGTAGGCTAAATTAAGCAGCATTGGTACTTCAGCTTTTTGTTTGTTAAATTTCAGGATAACAACTTGGCTCAGTTGTCAGTGAAATGAAATATTTCCCAGGGGAGTGGGCCAATGGTAGCAGCTGGGGAGTGAGATAAGAGGAGGAACAGAATGGCTGCATGGACCCAAACATGGGATGGGGGAAGATGGAAAAGGGAAGTGAAAGAAATCTGGGAAATTAAACAATAAAAAAGATGCAGAGGAGGAAGTGGAGAGGTAAAGCCAGGGAAGGAAGACACCAAAAAGAGGAGAGAAATGTTTAAAAGACATTAGACAAGGAAACAAAAAAAAAGGCCACAATAACTCCGCTGGAAGGAAAAAAATACAGTTTTAAAGTTAGTAGAGTGTTTAATGGATCCATGTTCCTGCCTTTCACTGGATTTTTCCTGAAGAAAATTGGGAGAGCTGAAAAGAGGGAAGATTCCACTTGGAACTCTGTGTAAGGAAGCACTTTTTGAGCTATTCACAGCCATTGGGGGATGATAGAGGATCTGTGAACAGACTGGCTAGGGCCAGCAATGTTTTTCCTCCACTGCAAGCACCAAAAGTTGGTACCTTCACCCACTGAATTTTGCTGACAACAAGCAGTTGGTATTTTGCTCATGTGAGATGAGAGAACAGGCTGAGTGAGCCTTTAAATGTTAACCCAAATAAATAATTTCCTTTTATCAAATTGTGATGCCTGCTGTCTTAGTTGTGACTGGGGATTGAACCCAGAGACCTTCAGCGCTAAAAGACTGAGTCACTCCATCTGGGACGTCAGTACTAAATGCTGCTGTGGGTTAAGATGCTTATCCCCAGAACCATACTGTGTAACAGACCACATGCTGACGAGCAGGTTCTGTAATGAGTCAACTAAAATGTTAAACACATTTGAAGAGGAATTAAAGCCAATGTGGAATACCTGATTTTGTTCAGATTGTGGCCCAAATATTAAATGGTCAATGGGAGAACTGTGCGTGGCTGGCATGACACACTACTTCTCAGACCATGATTTCTGAGCGCCGGCCCCTCTTGACACACACAAATCAAGGTTGATCAGATTTGCTTTACAGTAAGTCACAGCAGCATGGTTTCTTTTTACATTAGTCCACAGCAAACTATGGGTTGAAGTGTTTCTACAACCAATCTACACACAATTCAAATGGGGCCCTCAGGCCTCAGTAAAACCCAGGAACATGACAAAATGAAGAGAAATATACTAACCATAAATCTGTAAGGGCCCTTTCTTGCCTTTTCTGTCTTGCCACCCTCTTTCCACCTTTTCTTTGTGTCTGGCCTAGTGTGATATAAAATGCTGTTTAGCCTAGTCTCAAGTCAGATCCTTACCTAGCATTTTGACTGTTTGTTTGTGATACTTTTCTCTGCTTGCCACCTGGGGTCCTCTCATCTTATGTCTGCTTCTCCAAAGTTTTCCACAGATGAGTCCATAGAGCAGAGTCAGGCAGAGCACTGGTAGGAAAAAATAAATGGTGGAGAGCCAAGTCATTGTTTCTAAAAGCCCTGTGCGGGCTGTGTGTTCAATGTAATTGCATTCCTTGGCTTCATCTGACCGGATGCCATTGCGGTGCTCCACACCAAAGAGGAACAGAACTGGGCTGGCAGTCAGAAGAGCCCATACCCATAAAGAAAGGATGACCCCTTTCACTCTGCATTTAGTGATTGTGGTTTTGGCTTTCAAAGGAAAGCAGATTGCAAAATACCGCTCTACACTCAAAGTGGTGATATGCAAGATGGTGCAGTAGGTACAGGTTTCACTGAGGTAAAACAAAAATTTGCAGAGAAAATCCCCAAATATGTATGGTTTGTATTTCCAAATCCTGTACAAATCAGAAGGCAGACCAAAGAAGATCAGAATGTCAGACAGTGCCATGCTGGATAAATACATATTAACAGTAGTTCTCATTTCCTTGTATCTTTTGAAAATTAATATTGTTAGCAAATTCCCAGTGATACCTAAGAAAAATAATATGATTGCAATTATAGTCACAGGCACCAGGACATGAATGTCAAATAAAGAAAAAGATTGATCTTCATAGTAGTCTGTATCATTTTGGAAATAGCTGTAATTTGAGAAGGAATCCATGTCGGGTACCAAAATAAAAGGTGATGTTGGGTTTAACTCATGAGAGTGATATTAGGCTCCTCTTCATCTCTTTTAAAGATCAATTTTAAAACAAAACTCGAAGTCATAAAAACAACTAGGCTCTGTTCTGTTCTGAGAGACTATTAGATTACTATACCCAATGTTTTGGAATTTTAAAAAAATACATTTTGATTGTTGGCTTTACGCTGCTTCAAAATAGTTTTTGTATCTTGACAGTTCCATCAGGGGTATTTCTTGAAAGATGAATATGGAGCCAATGTGGATGCAAGTAAATATAATCCATATTAACAGGCAAACAGATGCGGACTGAGAAAATCATTGTTTAAATCTTCAGAAGTTTGCCAGATTAAGAAAAATTTGCAAGTTTTTCTTAACAAAGACGAGCTCCTTTCTAAAGAATCCTCCAAAGCAGTTGGATTTACAGGTGCTCTTTGCCTTGGGTAGAGAGCAGGTGCATGTGGAACTTCATCTTTAACTACTCAGGATCTGAGCAAAACATGTTCTTTGCACTAGCAGGTCCACAGCCAAGTGTAGACTTCTGATGTGTGTCTCAATTTCTGAGGAAAGCATTTGCGGTACTTTGATTGTTTAATGCGCTTCCAATGGAGCATGGACATTACACAGACTTCTCCGTCTTCCATCTACATTCACTTAATTACACATCATTAAATACTTGGGGAGAAAAACAGAGTGGAGCCAAACTTGTGGAAAGTAGTTAGTTACAAGGGAAGTTAAAGCGCTCTTTGATGATGGAAACTTAATGACCACTCAGGACAATTATGAAATTTTCCATTGTATCTAGAACTGCTGTTTATTTAGGGTCTTTTTCACTACACCCCCTTCCCAACATATGCTGTGGCTGAGATGTTTGGACTGAACGTGTCTTAATAAGATACTCAAGTTGGTTGGAAAATTTTTTGTTTGGACATTGTCTCATTTTTTAAACCAATGTCACTTTGTCTTTACTTTTCACTTCAGCAATTCACTCAGTAATTATGTATTAAATGATTGGGGGGGTGTTGATGCTGTGCAAAACATAAAAGAAAACAGCTGCTGACTCAGACTTTTAAAGGGGTTTCATTACTCACAGGTGGATGAGAGCCATTATGCTTCATATCCGAGATTTAGTACTCTCCAAATGAAAACAGGGTGCTTCACTGAGCAATCTGCAGGAACTCCTACATTCCTTACAAATGCAAAATGGGGGAGCAGGAAGGAGGGACCTCAGAAGAATGTCTGTCTGTCATTCATTTTCTTCAGAGTTTTACTGCTTTTGATCTGTTCTTGTCCTACAGCCTATGACAGGCACGCTGCTGAAATGTACTGCACAATGGTTCCATTTGAGGATGAAAGGTAAGTACTCAGCAGGGTTAAGTCCTTGAAACTGCAGAGTCAGGCAGAGCACTGGTAGGAAAAAATAAATGGTGGAGAGCCAAGTCACTGGGGTTTGCTTACAGGAAGTGATTTCTGTGGTTTGCAGATGACACTAAGCTTGGGGAGAGGTAGATATGATGAAAGTTAGGAAAAGGGTCCAGAGTGACTGAGACAAATTGGAGGATTGGGCCAAAAGAAATCTGATGAGGTTCAACAAAGATAAGTGCAGAGTCCTGCACTTGAGACAGGAGAATCCCAATCATTGTTAGAGGCTGGGCACTGACTGGCTAAGCAGCAGTTCTGCAGAAGAGGACCTGGGGATCACAGTGCATGAGAAGCTGGATATGAGTCAACAGCGCACCCTTGTAGCCAAGAAGACTAACAGTACATTAGGGATAGAAATGTAGCCGTGTTAGTCTGGGGTAGCTGAAGCAAAATGCAGGACAATGTAGCACTTTAAAGACTAACAAGATAGTTTATTAGATGATGAGCTTTCGTGGGCCATGTTAGTACATTAGGGTGCAGGATGAGCACTGCCAGCAGATCTAGGAAAGTGATTATTCCCCTTTATTCTGCACTGATGAGGCCATATCTGGAGTATTATGTCCAATTCTGGGCCCCCATTACAGAAAGGATGTGGACGCATTGGAGAGGGTCCAGCGGAGGGCAACCAAAATGATTTGAGGGCTGGAGCACATGACCGATGAGGAGAGGCTGAGAGATTTGGGCTTGTTTAATCTACAGAAGTGAAGTGAGGGGGGATTTGATAGCAGCTTTCAACTACCTGAAGGGAGGGTTCCAAAGAGGATGGAGAGAGGCTGTTCTCAGTGGTGGCAGATTGCAAGATACAGTGTGGGGAGGGAGTCTAGGTTGGATACTGGGAAAAACTATTTCACTAGGAGGGTGGTGAAGCACTGGACTGGGTTACCTAGGGAAGTGGTGGAATCTCCACTCCTAGAGGTTTTTCAGTCCCAGCTGGACAAAGCCCTGACTCGGATGATTTAGTTTGGATTGGTTCTGCTTTGGGCAGGGAGTTGGACTCAATGGCCTTCTGCCCTAGGATTCTATGATTCTAAGTGTCCCAGTGTGACTTGAGCAGGGGTAGACACAAATGGCTATATTATTAAAGGCACTTAGGTGCCTAAAGATGCAAAGAGACACCTCGTGGGATTTTCAAAAGTCTATGAGGGCATCGAACTCTCTTGCTGTTAATAGGAGTTAGGTGCCTGAATAGCTCCTTTGAAGATTGGGATTGAGGCACCAAATGATCTTTTAAGTCATTGGGAGTTAGGCATGTGGGCATTACTGAAAACCCTCGATTCTCAGCCTCTTTGGGTATCTACCTGCCTTTCAAAATCTGTCCCCAAACCCTCACTGCTTGTGCTGTATACAGCAGTCATGTGGCTAGGAGTTCTTAAAAACAAGCCACCCTAAATCCTGCACAAAGCCTCATTATCAACACTGCTCTAAGAGCAGCTTCCTGAAAAAGGAACAAGTTCTGTTCCAAGCAATGGACTTTGGATGGTTGTGGAGTTGTGTTGGCTGGGCAGGATTCACGAACACATCAGTGCTGCAGTGGGGTGTTTGCCACACTTGTGCTTACCATTTCCTCTCCAGATGGAAACCTGTTGCCTTTGATAAATCTGCCAGCTCACTGGTGCCAGAACTAGCCATGAGCTGTTCGGCCTCCTGCTATGTAACACTGACCCTGGCTCCTGTTCTGCAGTTATGAATGAAACCTCAATGTCTAGAATAAAACACACAGAAGGACGTGTTTTTCTTCTTCCAATTTGTACTGCACTGCTAAGTTAGCCAAACGCATTCATGTATAGGGCTATCAGAAGGGCTGGATGAGTAATTGCCACCTCCTGTGTAGGTAGTCAGTCTGAATCCAGATCAAGCCTTAGGAATCAAAAGGTGTCATCTGAGGAATACTTGGTGCTTGTATAGAAGGAGTTTGTGGTCTGTCCTAGTGGATCAATAACAACATTGTGAAAAATATTCCCAACCGCTGCCCCATTGTTAGTCTCTACAGAGCAGCACCAGCCTGATGGAAAAATGAACTAATTGTGCATGATTAAAAATGCTCTTTCCAGACCAAGATTGCTCTCCTACCGTTTGAGGATAAACAGGCCTTCATTTTCCAGAGTTGTTAATGCTGGTTGGACCTCCCTGGTCCAGCACATGGCGAGAATTTGCTGGTCCAGAGGAGGTCTCCTGCCACTGGCTCCCAAGCCCATTGCCTGTTGCTGCATCCTGCCTCACTCTCCTCCAACCCAAACCTGGCTGGGCTGCTTGCCCAGCTGCTGCCAGCTTCCTGGCCCCATGCTCCCAGGGGCTGCCAGGGGCTTGACTCCAGCCCCACTTTCCCAGGGGCTGCCACAGTGCCCCAACCCAATGCTCCAGGAAGCTGTCGGGAGACTTTGGTCCCACGCTGTTGCAGACCTCCCAGGGGGCTTCAGCTCTGCACTGACCCCTATTGCCAGGGGACTCCAGCCTGGCCCTGTGCAGCTGCGGGCTGTTAGAGGCTGCCACGGGGCTCCATCTCTGGTCTTGCACTGTCCACAGGTGAGCTACTGAACCTATTGCCCCAGCTGGCCTCCCTGCCCTTAGTGTCCCAGGTCTCTGGTCCAGGAGCATCTGTAGTCCTGTTGGATGTTGCAGGACCAGAGAATGCTGGTTTTTGGAGGTACAAGCTGTATAGCCCCTTTCACCAGTACAAGATTCTTGCTATCAGCATGGGGTGTCAGCAATGTATCTCCTCCTTATACAGCATGTTGGAAGTGAATGGCAACATGGCAGGTGCCCTGATTGTCTGCTGTTGATGTAATCCATTGTCTGAAGCTCCATTAAAAACTCCGCTCCATTTTTGGTGGAATAGATATCCCCCTTTCCTAAGAAAAATGTGCTGGTTTTAGTTCAGTGCCTGGGATTAATCTTTTTGAAAGCGGGAGAATGGTCCCACTATTCAGGGAAACTTCCCTGGCTTCTACGCTACCCAGAGAAATGGGCTGGCGAAAGGATCTGAGTCTCTGCTCCGACTTCCTCTACCAACAGGTCTCCCTGACCTCGAGGCCTCCCCTTCCACTCTCCTGCATGGCAGAGTCCCTGTAACCTCAACAAACTGTGCCCAAGATTCCTGGGGCTTAACCTCCAACCTTCTTGTGGTCACCTAGAACAGGGGCTAAGGTGGCCCCACTCTGGGGTGCTCTCTCCACATTGAATGCTTCCCTGACCCACTGACGATTACCTAGAATCCAAAGCAAATACAATTTATCAATTTTTAAAAAAGAGAATGAGGAAAAAGCGGCTGGAAAACACATTACTCTGCCCTGTGGCACAGCGTCTCTGCAATGCAAGGAAAGTCCATGGTCTGGTCCTCGTAGGTCCCAGGCCACCTTCTCAGGGGTGCTGCAGGTCAGACACTTGCTCTGTGTGGCAGGACCCTTCTCCCCAGCATCAGGCCTCTTGGCTGGTGCAGTCCCCTTGCACTGGGCATCCACCTCTGCTCTCCCCTGCTGCTCACTGCACCCAGCACCAGCCCGGCTCCATTCTCTGCTGTGCTGACACCAGCTCCTAGGCTGCGTCTCTGGCCCCTCTTGCTCTGCAGCTGCAGCCCTGCTCCCAGCATGGGCCTGCTTCTGGGCTGTCTCAGGCTCTCCTGGACTGGCCTGGCTCTCCTCTCCAGCTCAGCTCTCTCTTTAGCTTGCCCCCACTCAGTCAGACCCAGAAAATCTCAGCTCTTGGGGAGGATGGGATGCTCCCCAGCCTGCTCACTCTCTCACTGGCCGGCCTGCCCTGTCAATCAGGTTGACCTCACGCACTGGCCTCTTCCCAATTCCTAGGGGCTGTCAGTCTCACAATCCTGATTTCTGATGGACCCCTCCCCTTCCCTGTGACAGTGAGAGCTGATCAACCAAACCAGTCCCCTTACACTTACATTTGCTTTTTTGGCAATGCTAACAGCATTGCATTGCTGACTCACATTGAGGCTGTGATCCACCACAATTCCTAGACCTTTCTTAGTAGTGATGCTGCCAAGCATGTTATTTTCCAGTCAGCATTTATGCATTTGTTTTTTCTCCTCTAAGTGTAAACCTTGTATTTGTCTTGGCTGAATTTAATGTTGTTGTCTGTAGCCCTTGTTGCCTTTCCTCCCATCCTAGCAAGATGTTTTTGTGTAATATGCTATAACTTGTTAAATGTCTTGGACCACAATGATACAATGCAGCAGCAACCCAAGAATCACAGCAGACGCATTATTTTCTGCTTTCTCATCCAGAACTAATGCTGGCATGTATTGGATACAGGGCTTGCCCTGGAGTTTCTTGTGCCCCATGTGAGACGAGACTGCAGAGCCCTTGTCCCTATGGGACAAGCAGCAGTCAGATAGTGATAGACATTTTCATTCACTAACTTAAAACAACAGCTTCCAGTTGTACCACCTCCCACTCTGGTCTCCATGCAGAAGGACTGTCCCTTGTGGGATGAAGGGCCTGGGGCAACCCCCTTCTACCAGTGCTCCAGCCACAGGACCCATGGCAACTTCCCTGCTGCAGGCCCTGCCCACATCCTGGCTCTATTCCACCCCACCGTACCCCCACTCTACCCCTTTCCCAAGCCCCACCCCATGCCTCTCTCTTGTTCCACCCAACTGCCCCCTTCCCTGAGCAACAGTGACCATCTTGATTGTCCTGTGGATTGGCAGGGCCCCAAGCATTACAGGGCTTGGCATGGGGTGGCAGCAAGGGTCACTTCCCTTCCCCCCACACTCACCGCAGTGGCAGGAATTGGAGTGGTCCAGCAGCTTCCTCCACCGCCCTCTCCCAGCCCACTGCATCCTGCTTCTCTGGGGGGGGGGGGGAAGCGGAGCACCCTAGGGCTGGAATGCTCTACTTCCCACTGCCACGGAGAAGCAGACCACAGCTGACTGGATCCTGCCACTGCTCCATCCCCTCGCCAGGCCCCATAATCCACCAGGGTCCTCTTGGGGCTAGGATAGTTGAGGCAACCACTGCAGGGTCTCCCCAAAGCGCAAGGCCTTAGGAATCACCCTGATTCATCCTATAGACAGGCCAGCTCTATGATGCAGAAGCACCCCCTGCTGTTATCTCTACTTGGTGCTCCAGTGGAGGAGTGTCAATGTGGGTTCAAGAAGCAATGGGTGAGAAAAGATCTGTATGAAAGCCAGATGGATATTAGAGCTGCACATGAGCAGACACACATCAGGTGGTTGTTGTCATTCTTTGAAAAGTCACACGTCATTAGCAAAAATGTCAATCCAAATTTCATTCTGCATTGAAATTAAAATGATGGCCAAACATGAGTGTTTTGACTGTTGGTGATCATTTAAATTCCTTTTTTCTGCTCCATAGGATTTCTTCAAGCAATGTACATGATAATCCATATTCTCCACAGTTCAGTTAGTTTCTTTTACAGATTTTCAATGCCTAGAATATGTTCCATAGCAATAAACTTGTCAAGGCAGAATATTGTAAACTGGTGAATGCCAATGTGTTTTCACCTAGTGCAGGGAATGCAGTGACATCAACCTAGGGCAAAGGGATCTGACTGCACGGATTGGCTTGCAAGGTCAGGAACTAAGGGCTTAATCCTGCTTCCACTGAAATACTTGGAAGTTTTTACATTGACTTTGAGGGGAGTTGGTGGTTTGCTGACTGGAAGGAGAGGGAAAAGAGGACGAGGGTAACCACAATAACGTCATGATTGGCTTTTGCTGCTAATCCTCATGTCACAAAAATGTAAAGAAAAGCCTTGAGTACTGTGGCATTTTTCTTACAAACAAACAAAAGCTGCTTACATTTAAATTAAACATTTACAGCTGTCACCAGTAATGAACTATCACATGCTGCTTTAACGCAGAGAATGCAAGCGATACAGTGGCTACTGCGCTTACCTGGAATGTTGGAGGCCTTTGGTCAAGTCCTTGCTTGGCTGTATGACCTCAGGCTAGTTAACAGTTCTCTCCAGGCCTCTGTCCCCTCTGTAGGAATCATAGAAATGTGGGGCTGAATGAGATTGTGAGAGGTCATTTAATCCAAACTCCTATGCTGAGATACAGCAGAGTAAACCTAGACGACTTTCCCAGACTCGTGTTTGTATGACCTGGTCTTAAAAATCTCCAGTTACGAGACTCTACACGTTCTCTCAGAAGCCTATTCCACTATTCTTACAGTTAAAAAGCTTTTCCTGATCTCTAACTTAAATTATCTTCACTAAAGAGTAAGCTGATTACATTGCGTCCTGCAGTCAGTGCTGCAGAGAATAATTAATCTTCTGTCTTTTTACAACACCCCTTCACGTAGGTGAAGACTGTTAAACAGGTCCATCCTCGCTCTCTTTTTCTTAAGACTAAACATGCTAATTAAAAAAAAAACTTTCCTTCTAGGTCAACTTTTCTAAATCTTTTATAAATTGTGTTGCTCTCCCCAGGCACTCTCCAGTTTGGTCACATCTTTCCTAAAGTGGGGCACCCAGAATTGGAGACAGTATTTCAGCTGAGGCCCACCAATGCTGAACATACTGGGACAATTACCTCTCATGTGTTACATACTGTACACTTGTTAATACAGCACAAAATGATACAGGTTGGACCTCCCTGGGCAATTACCTCCCACGTGTTACATACTGTATACCTGTTAATACAGCACAAAATAATACAGGTGGGACCTCCCAGGTCCGGCACTCTTGGGACCTGAGCAATTCCGATCCAGGGAGTTTGCCAGACCAGGGAGTTCAAGGCTCTGTTGGCCCTGCTCTTAGATGCCAGCCCCAGCCACAGAGCTCTGTTCCCAGCCCTGGCCAGGGCTGTGCTGCCTCTGGCCCAAGCAGCGCTGCATTCCTCATTGTGCCAAACCTGCCCAGGACTGCACTCTAGGCCACTGGTCTAGGCTGCACTCCTGGGCGGGGCTCTGCTCCCCAATCACCAGTGTGCTCCTCACTGCACCGGCCCCACTACCATCTGACCACAGATGTTGCTGGACCACAGAATCCTGGATTTTAGACATTCCGTCTGTACTAACCGTGTTTGTAGTGGCATCACATGCTTATCTCATATTCCATTTGTAATCTAACCTCGCGGATCCTTTTTTGCAGTTTTATGATCTGGCCAGTTACTCCCCAAATATGGGGCTAGCAGTATTTCCCTACCTTCTAGGGATGTTGTGAGTTGTTCAGAGGATACAATAATGGAGTTAAATAAGTACCAAAGGGCTTGTCTACACTATGGAGAAAATCAACACTGCCACAGTTGAAGTTCCGGGGTTCGATTAGTGGAAGACATGCTAATTCGAACTCATAGGGTGTGCCCGTTGGTGCCGGTCCTGTTCCTCATGAGGAGTAAGGGAAGTCAATGGCAGCATGTGCTCCTGTCAACCTCCCGCTGTGTGCATGGCACCAAAATGTGATTTAAAATACTTTGATTCTGGCTACGTAATTAATGTAGCTGGAGTTGCATATCTTAGGTCTACTTTTCCCTTTAGTATAGACCAGGCTTAAGATAACAACAGACATGAGACATCCGTCCAGTTATTTCCGTAATAAGAAAATGTCTTTCTCAAGGTTAAAAAAAAAAAAGCAAGCTGGAAAGGACTGATCTGTGGGGAAAACTGAGAATGCATTTAATGTAGGGGAAATATGTTGCCAATCAATCTTCCTGTTCAGCATCTTTATATATGCTTCCCACTAGATTGCAGCTCCAACTTGTCCTGTGAGCCACTAAATTTCACATGCTTGTTTGCTTTAGTATATAAATAAACAGACAGCAAGATCTACATTATACAAAGGACATGCTGTCTCCAGGATACAGCTTCTCTTTTTTGTGCCAGGTACATCATTTCCCATTGCTCTTACATAATGTAAGTGGTAAAGGTGACATTTATGGAAAAATTATAAGATAATTAACCCAATTTTGTCTAATTTCTTCCATGTTGACTCTTTCTTATTAAATTCATACATGAGCAATCAATGAATACAATTAGGGGACTGCAAACTGTGAGCATTGGTGCTGTACAGAGCTGCACAATAGTGTGCATGGGATTCCTTATCTTTCATCTAGAGAGCTGCTTACTCTGCCTAAATCCCCTGGGCTCGTAATGGAACCCTGCATGTGAGGCTTTGTCATCTCCACAGACCCAGACTCCATAGCAAGTGAAGGGTGGCTGCAGACTTCTCTATTGCCTGCAAATTAGATGTGGGCCTCTAGTTCCTGGTCAGGCTGTCACCCAGGTAAAATGTGGAGCCTCCAGTTAGTTTTGTAGGAACATATTCCCATTTTGACCTGAGTGGTTAGCCAAAATTGGGGTTTAGTGAGGTGTTGCCATTAGGAGAAAATGATCATAGTGTTACGTACATCACTGAGGCTGTCCTGTTTCCCTGAACGCAGTAGAAATCAAATGGCAGGAGACAGTTTATTTGCTCACAGTTCCAAGACTCTTTACAGCCAAAACTCCAGCCAAAAGTTCCCTTACTAAGCTTTTCTTGAGGGCTTATCTTGTATTGTCTGGGGCTTCTCTGCATGCTCCTGTGGCAATGTTCTAATCCCTGTCCAGAATAAATTTTATGTACACTGAGTCATGTGCAGATGTGCACCACAAGCCAAACACATAGCTTACAGGAGACACTGCATGGATTTTTCCTTCCTTCACACTCACACAAACACATATACACAGCAGCAGCAATCAATTCAATTCCCATTCCCTATATTTACATTTATCCACTCCTCTTCCAGCATAGTTCAGATTCAAGAACTGCCTTAAATGCAGCCTGTGCTTTGGGCAGTGACAACTATTGTTTCAACTATTGCTAAAGGGTAGTTAATTGTTCTCACATTTAGCATGAAAGGAAGGCAGGAGGCAGTATTATGTCCACTGTCTTCTACAAGAGTTCCCTCCTGCTTTCTGCAGAATAGAAGTTGACAATTCTGTGCTTGTTTGCACAATGTTCTTACAGCTTGCAGACCTTTCCTAGCAAAGCCAGTGTCAAGGTTCTGAGTCTCAGTATGTCTACATTGCCCACGTCAAAGTGCTACCAGGATGCTGTTGCTCTTTATCACCAGGGAAGAGCTCTCCCAGTGATTAAAAAAATCCCACCCTGAAGGAGGGTTGGTAGCTTTATCGCTGGGCACTGTGCTCTCGACGATAAAGTGCTGGCTACACTAGGAATGTTAAAATGCATTTAAGTAAGTAAACATGTAACCGTTACTTTCCTGCTTGTTCTCCCCCACACTGCTGCCTCTAACACAGGCAGCAGCACGGCGAGTGAGGTGGGGGGCAGTCGGAAGCCCGAATGTAGCCAGAGCCTGCATGTATCCATGAAGCCCAGGCACATCGGTTATCTGTGTAGATGGTTATACTTTCATATCCCTCTAGTGCTGCTTTTTGGTTCTAAAACATTTATCACTCATTAGTGTGCTTTTTTACACTCCTGAAACACTAACGGCTACATCTGCACTGCAGGCTTCTTGCACAAGAGCTGTTTTGCGCAAGAGTTCTGCAAAAGGTCTTCCACAAGAGCGCGTCCACACTGCCATGTGCTTTTGTGGAAGAGCTGTGCAAGAGCGTCCACAGCAGATGCTCTCTTGTGCAAGAAAGCTCTGATGGCCATTTTAGCCATAGGGCTTTCTTTTGCAAGAAATTCATGTTGCCTGTCTACACTGCCTTCTTGAGGAAGAGCTCTTGCGCAAGAGGGCTTATTCCTCATCGGGAGAGGAATAACTCTTCCGGAAGAAGCCCTGTTTTCCAACGCTGTACTGTAAATTTACTTGCACATGAATGCAAGTGTAGACACTCCTGCAAATTTTGTGCAACCTTGCACAAAAAGCCTGTAGTGTAGACGTAGCCTAAAGTTTTAGAGCTGAAAGTGTAGACATAGACTCATAGACTCATAGACTTTAAGGTCAGAAGGGACCATTATGATCATCTAGTCTGACCCCCTGCACCGTGCAGGCCACAGAATCTCGCCCACCCCTCTTAGAATAATCCTCTCACCTATGTCTCAGATATTGAAGCCTTCCAATACTTTGAAGGCCCCAACATGCAGAGAGTCCTTCAGCTGTGATCTGTGCCCAATGCTACAGAGGAAGGCGAAAAACCTCCAGGGCCTCTGCCAATCTACCCTGGAGAAAAATTCCTTCCTGACCCCAAATATGGCGATCAGCTAAACCCTGAGCATGTGGGCAAGACTCACCAGCCAGACACCCAGAAAGTTCCCTATAGCAACTCCTATCATCCCTCCATTGACCTATTTCCAACTGGAAATGAATGGTCAATTAGTTACCAAGATCATGTTATTTCATCCAACCATCCCCTTATCATAGAATCAGAACTGGAAGAGACCTCAGAAGGTCGTCAAGTCCAGCCCTCCGCTCTAGGCAGGACCAATCCCACCTAAATCAACCCGGCCAGGGCTTTGTCAAGCCGAGACTTAAACACCTCTAGGGATGGAGACTCCACTACTTCCCTAGGTAACCCATTCCAATGCTTCACTACCCTCCTAGTAAAATAGTTTTTCCTAATATCCAATCTGGACCTCTCCCACCACAACTTGAGACCATTGCTCCTTGTTCTGCCATCTGTCACTACTGAGAACAGCCTCTCTCCATCCTCTTTGGAACCTCCCTTCAGGAAGTTGAAGGCTGCTATCAAGTCCCCCCTCACTCTTCGCTTCTGCAGACTAAACAGACCCAAGTCCCTCAGCCTCTCCTCGTAGGTCATGTGCTCCAGCCCCCTAATCATTTTGGTTGCCCTCCGCTGGACCCTCTCCAATGCGTCCGCATCCTTTTTGTAGTGGGGGGCCCAGAACTGGACACAGTACTCCAGATGTGGCCTCACCAAAGCCGAATAAAGGGGAATAATGACATCTCTGGATCTGCTGGCAATGCTCCTCTTAATGCATCCTAATATGCCATTAGCCTTCTTGGCTACAAGGGCACACTGTTGACTCATATCTAGCTTCTCATCCACTGTAACCCCCAGGTCCTTTTCTGCAGAACTACTACTTAACTGGTTGGTCCCCAGCCTGTAACTATGCTTGGGATTCTTCCGTCCCAAGTGCAGGACTCTACACTTGTCTTTGTTGAATCTCATGAGATTTCTAGTGACCCAATCCTCCAATTTGTCCAAGTCACTCTGGACCCTATCTCTGCCCTTAAGCGTATCTACCTCTCCCCCTAGCTTAGTGTCATCTGCAAACTTGCTGAGGGTGCAATCTATCCCCTCATCCAGGTCATTAATAAAGATATTGAACAAAACCGGTCCTAGAACCGAACCTTGGGGCACTCCACTAGAAACCGACCTCCATCCTGACATCGAACCGTTGATCACTACCCGCTGGGCCCGGCCTTCTAGCCATCTTTCTATCCATCTTACCGTCCATTTATCCAATCCGCATTCCCTTAACTTGCTGGCAAGAATATTGTGGGAGACCGTATCAAAAGCCTTGCTAAAGTCAAGGTATATAACATCCACTGACTTTCCCATGTCCACTGAGCCAGTTACCTCATCATAGAAGCTAATCAGATTGGTCAAGCACGACTTGCCCTTTGTGAATCCATGCTGACTATTCCTGATCACTTTCCTCTCATTCAAGTGTCTCAAAATGGACTCCTTTATGATCCCTTCCATGATTTTTCCAGGAACCGAGGTAAGACTGACCGGCCTATAGTTCCCTGGATCGTCCTTCTTCCCTTTTTTGAAGATGGGCACTACATTTGCCTTTTTCCAATCATCCGGGATTTCGCCCGATCTCCACGACTTTTCAAAGATAATGGCCAAAGGCTCCTCAATGACATTTGCCAACTCCTTCAGTACCCTTGGGTGCATTAAGTCTGGACCCATGGATTTGTGTACGTTTAGTTTTTCTAAATAGTTCCTAACCTGTTCTTTACCCACCAAGGGCTGTCCATCTTCTTCCCATCTTGCGTCGCTTAGCACAGAAGTCCAGGAGCCGACCTTGTCCGTGAATACAGAGGCAAAGAAAGCATTGAGTACTTCAGCTTTCCCCACATCCTCTGTCACTAGGTTACCTCCTTCATCCATTAGGGACATAGTTGTAGATAAAAGGATCAGTGGTTTAAATTTGACCCAGAGTGGCTGCATGCCCCTAAATTGTCCTGTGGCAGCCCATCCCTACACCACCTTGAATGGTAGCAGCATGGACCACATTTATTCCACCTTGAATCATCCACAGATGATCTTGCCCCAAATTGCACTACCTCTTGACAGTAGAATCCCTTCAGGTTCCTTCCCCTGAGCCCTAGGGCAGAGATTTTCCTCTTCTTTCATTCTTTCAATAGTAATGTAGAGAAAAGATGGAAAAGTCCACATGGTCCCTTTCCTTCCCCATGTCCCCAGAGAGGCTCTGAGGGGGAACTGGTAGCCCTCTTATGGCAGGGCGAGTGAAACTTGGTCCCTAGCAGGGATGCAAATACCCCTTAAAAATGTTAACTGGTAAACAATATAGTGTTAATCATTCACTCAAGTCCAGATAGCCCACAGCAGTCAGGGGGCTCCTCCTGCTTGGCCTTCTGTGGGTGATAGGGCTATTCCAGCCAGCTAGGGTCCTGCTGTATTGTGGGCGATGGGGCTGCTCTAGCCAGCTGGAGTCCCACCACCCTGCAAGTGACAAGGTTGCTCTAAGAGACAGTGGGGCAGTTTCAGCCAACCAGAGTCCCAACACAACATGCCACAAGCAGAGAGCTACTCTAGCTTGGTCAGGCTGCTGGTTAACCAGTTACCTGGTAAGTATCACCTGGTCAGGGTGATGTTTACCAGGTAACCCGTTAATCCTTTACATCTCTAGATCATATTTCCTATTGAATCAGGCACAAAAGCAAGGAAGTGCCCTAAACATTCTTGATCCTGCAGTCATATACTTACACAGGCGAAGTTATGTAGTTCCACTGACCTCAATGAGACTACTCATATGCATATTTTATATTTATGCATATGTATATTTGGTGGCTCAGTACCCAAGCGAATCTACACATGCCAGATGGGAAACTGAGAAAGCCAAAAGGAAATGAGTAGAAATACACCATATACACAGCGATCAGATGGTGGCGGATACGTCATGTTAGCACCAGTCTATAATTTCCTGAACTATTCTTGCTGATATTAAAACACTTTTCAAAAAATCACTTTGTCTATTATTTTTCAACTGAATGCTCATATACTGACTTTACCTGATCCATATTTAATATTTGCTCAACTCCTCCAGTTCCTTTAATCATTTTTATCTGTTCCATTTTATGATACTTTTGACCAGCGTTTCCCAAACTATGGGCCGAGGTACCAGGCCACGGGAACCTCAGCGTGGCTGCCGGTAGAGGAGTAGAGTGGGGTGGGCTGGGAGGAGGTGGCGGCGGGGGGAAGGGAGAACCGGCTGCCAGGAAGAAGGGTTGGAGGCAGCGGGGCTGTCTCATGGAGATGGGGGGGATTGGCGGGGGCGCAGCAGCAGCGGAGATTCCCGCGGCGCCCCCCTGAGCAGCGCGCGTCCTGCCTGGCACCCTAAGCACGCGCAACCCCCGGCGCCCGCCGCCACTATCAGAGAGCAGCGCAGGAGCACCACTGCGCATGCCCGACAGCACCGGGCAGAGGCGCTGGCGCGTGCTCAGTAGCACACCTGGGGGCGGTTCCTCACACAGCAGCGCCGGAAATAAACAGGTCAGCTGACCGGAAGCCATGGAGCAAAGCAAGATGGCGTCTCCCAAGAGCGCGCCTAAGGATGCTCAGGTAACAGGGGCTCCTAGTGGGGGCGCCGGCGCTCGCGGCTCGGCTCGGCGGTGTCGCCGCTGCAGCCGGCTGGGCCCGGTGCTTGGCGGCTGCTCACGCGAGCGGGCAGGGCGGTGCGAGGGACTCACCCTGTGTGTCTCGCCGAGCGCAGGTGATGGCGCAGATCCTGAAGGACATGGGCATCACGGAGTACGAGCCCCGCGTGATCAATCAGATGTTGGAGTTCACGTACAGTAAGTTGGCAACATGCTAATTACAGGAAACGCTGGGCTGCTGCACCCGGGCCGCCCTGCGCGCTACTGGCCCCCCCGCGCACAAGGAGAAAGTCTGCGAGGACGATCAAAGACCTGGGGAAATGGGACTGATAAGAGCCACTGTGATGGGCGGGGGCAGCTTGGTGATGTAAAGGGTTAACTGGTTAAGGGGGAAGCACTACTTTACCCGTAACTGGTGCTTCACCAGCTGGAGCAGCCCCCCCCCCCCCCCCCCCACAGCATGGTGCGGTGGGTCCTTCCCAGCCAGGCCTGCCATGCCATGGGGAGGGCACTCAAGCCCAGCTGGGCTGGAGCAGTCTTCCACCCAGGGCATGCTATGGGATGGGGGTTGCTCCAGGCCATCTGGACTCACCACACCATGGGCTGTTGACTGGTTAAACCTATAGCTGAACTGGTTAACAGTTTACACTATGGATGTAAAAGAGTATTTGAATAGTCAACTACTCACATTTCTCCCCTCCCTTGCTGCAGCAAGGTAGGGGGAGGAAGCAGGAGCCAGTACTGGGGGAGCTGACTTAAGAGCCAGCTCCCCTCAACACAGTCTCCACAGTGTCGAAAGTGGGGGGGGGGGGGGGAGGAGGGGAACAAGGGGAGGCAGAGGCACAGTGGGGAAACCCAGCGTGAGCAGGGACTTGCAGCTCTTACTACATTTAAAAAGTAGAGCCACAGCAGTCTGGGATCCAGCAGATCAGTCCTGACTCGTTTTGCCCTCTGGAGCTAACTGCCTTATTGACTAATCGAATAGTTGATGGAAATTCCATTGACTACCTGACTAGCGTATTAACTGCTGGATCCCCTGCTGTGCTTCTGTATCTTCTCCCCCCTCCCGCCCCGTGAAGATGGTGCTCATCCCTAGCTTGCATAGAGTTTGTGGGGTGTGCCCACTGAACCACTTTGATTTGATGCAGAGACAGCGCACGTGTCTCTCAGTCAATGCTGTGTGCAATCAGTATGCATTTCACGTCACATCCCTTACTTTACATGCATGCCATTTAAGTAATACCAGTAGGAAAAAAAGCTCCACAGACGGAAACAGTGGAATCTGGCAATCCTGCATGTGGGCAACAGTAAACAGAATGTCTTGCAGGCCAGGCATAGAACCCTGATGGACCACATGTGGCCTGCGGACTGCAGGTTGCCCACTACTGAGATGTAGTAGTGACTGATATGGAATATGCAGGTCAGGAGCATGTGCCTGTCTTACAGGAGAACAAATGGATGTTGAAATAAATTAAAGTGCAGCATTCAAAATGAAATAAAGAAAATACGTTTGCACACCACTTGTAAAGTTGTGGAATTGCCAGGGAAATCACTGTGGTCAAGAACTTATCAAGATTGAAGAGGTGATTGGATATTTATAGGGATAGAAAGATTATTTAGAGTTGGCATTAAAACAAAACTATAGGAAACAACACTAAATCTTGTATTTCAGGGCTTAAAGCAATTTCTGATTAGCAGAGATCAGGATGAGATATGTCTGGGTTCTTATACCATCATGTGAAGTATCTGGTTCTGGACACTTGTAGACTAAACACCGGACTATGTGAACTGCTGGTCTCATCCAGTATGGCATTTTCCGTGTTCCTAACTTGCCACCATATGACACGGGGGGAGGAGGGGGAGACTTGGACATATAGAGGGTTTGTGGCACAGAATTTTATTGCTGTAGAGTTTCATTTACGGATTTTTTGGCTCTAATCTTAGCATGAGAAAAAAAGTAAAAATAAGTCCATTGCCCATATTTATATTAGAAACCCACCACATTATGTGGTATGATTTGTAGGTTTTACTGATGAGATGCCCTGGATTGTGGTACCAGTGGGAGGGATATTGTACGGGTATGTGTGATATGCAAGACAGCATATGTTTTTCTAAGTCATTGTTATTTGCTTTTCAATAAGCAGTTTTAAAAATGAAAATAAAAATAGATGGGTATTTAGAGTTTTTTTTCATACTTTAATACATGTTTTGTTGATTTGACAAGACAGATAATTAATCTTTTATTTAATGGAATGTGTATCAGAAAATAACTTTCTTTTATAGCTTCCAGAATACAAGTAGAGAATATGAACTTTTACTGCATTTTTGTGAAAAGGTTGCTATTTTTTACATATGTTCTCTGGGAGATACTCTGCTTTGTTCTTAAAAGGGTATGTGACCACTATATTGGAGGATGCAAAAATTTACTCAAGTCATGCTAAGAAATCCAGTGTTGATGCAGATGATGTGAAATTAGCAATTCAGTGTCGAACAGACCAGTCATTTACCTCTCCTCCCCCAAGAGATGTAAGTAAAGCTTATTCAGGGAATCCTAATATAACAAAAGAACATGGGTACTGACATAATTATTTCTCCTCTAGTTTCTGCTTGATATTGCAAGACAAAAGAATCAGACCCCATTGCCATTGATAAAGCCATACTCTGGACCTAGACTGCCACCTGATAGATACTGTTTAACAGCTCCAAATTACAGACTTAAGTCCTTGCAAAAAAAGGTAAGACTTTATCAAACAAATCCCGTTTGGCTGATGATGACATTTTATTAAACATGATACAACTGTTCAGTTGTAAAACAACAGTTTTCAGATACAAATTAGACTACATACTAGTAAAGATCTGTGGGGTACTAAAGCATATTGAACTTAATTGTGGCAGCTGTTTCAAATTATCTCCTGCCTGAAAATATTCTTTTCACTTATTACATTTTTAATATTATATTTAAAAGAGGCTGTGGTGTTTTATAATTAACTCGGGGGATATCCAGTTTGGTGTATTCTAAGGGACCATTCAGTCAGCTCAGTTGGAATACTGATTGAGGCAGAAAGTCCTTGAAAATCAGACACAGAATCTTAACAGAGCTTACAGAGATAAACTAAAGACTTATTCTTTGATTTGATTTTTTTTGTATAGGCCAAAGCAATTGCTTACTATATTGTAAAATGTCACATTTCAAAGAGTAGCCATATTATTCTGTTTCAGCAAAAACAAAAAACTGCGGTGGCACTTTAACAAATTTATAAGGTCATATATTTTCACAAAAGTATATGCCCTAATACATTTGTTAAAGTGCCACCAGACTCCTTGTAAAGGTAAATCAAAATAAAGTACATTGCTTATTAATATAATAGTATTTGGTCACATGCATATAGTGAATAGTGCAATAATTTTCAGAATTACTCAAAACAGGCAATGAAGTTTCACTATAAATGATTGGTTAGCATCTGTAGCTACAATATTAAAGTAGGTTAGTGCAACCACAGTATTAAACCA
Organism: Pelodiscus sinensis; assembly: GCF_049634645.1. Taxonomy (NCBI): domain Eukaryota; kingdom Metazoa; phylum Chordata; order Testudines; family Trionychidae; genus Pelodiscus; species Pelodiscus sinensis. Next base: position 18,913,797 of record NC_134723.1, read on the forward strand.
CTTCTATAATTGACAGTATAAAAACACTTCCCTTGTAAATGCAGGGGGTTCTAATCCAGGTAAGAAATTTCATGCTGAGCAAAAACAAAATGAGAAGGTCTTAGTCTGTAAGTGGTGTGTTTTAAAATTACATCTTTAATGTAATCTTGTATAATTCAAACAGCTTCAGTTTTTGAAAAAGTTAGGATTCTGTGCTTTGGATTAGTGGTTTCACAGCTCTGTCACAGTGAGCAAATTCTGTGAGGAGTGTTGTATTGCAATTAAGGATGTAAGCATGTAGTTGACTAATCATTGCATTCCACCTCTTTCCCTCCCCCCGACCCGGCCTTCTGACTCTGTATTAGAGGCAGCAAGGGGGGGGGGAGGGAGAAGGAGAGATATAGATATAGATATAGATATGGTGCTGAAGGGAGCTGGCTTAAAAGCTGGTTTCCCCAGCACACTCTGCGGTGCCAGCCCCCCCTGGCAGCAGCATAAGCAGAGGTGGGGAGGGAGGGTAACCACAAAGCAGCCTCTGCCTGTGGCCAACCTGGGTCGCTGAGGACAGGGGCTGCTCTGGCTGGGCAGGCACTCTGGCTCATGCTGGGTCTGGAACCTATCCCCACTGCAGCTCTGCGGTTTAAATGTAGTAGGGACTGGGGTGCCTGCCTGCGCGGCTCTTACAACTGCAGAGCTGCAGTGGGGGTAGCTCCCGGACCCAGCCCGAACTAGGACTGAGCGTTTCTTCCCTTATTGAGGAATTGTATAGTCGATAGACTTTTTATTGATTACACTATTAGGGTATGTCTACACTACCCCGCTAGTTCGAACTAGCGGGGGTAATGTAGTCATCCGCAGTTGCAAATGAAACCCGGGATTTGAATTTCCCGGGCTTCATTTGCATGAAGCCGGCTGGCGCCATTTTTAAATGCCAGCTAGTTCGAACCCCGTGCCGCGCGGCTACACGCGGCACGGAGTAGCTAGTTCGGATTAGGCATACAGCTACAACGAGGAGTGCAGCTAGTTCGGATTAGGAAACCTAATCCGAACTAGCTACTCCATGCCGCGCGGCACAGGGTTCGAACTAGCCGGCATTTAAAAATGGCGCCGGCCAGCTTCATGCAAATGAAGCCCGGGAAATTCAAATCCCGGGCTTCATTTGCAACTGCGGATGACTACATTACTAGCGGGGTAGTGTAGACATACCCTTTGTGAATTACCTGCCTCTTAACAGCCTTAGTTGCAATAGACTGAACATGATCACATGTTCATATTTTGTTGCAGAGGGTACATATGTACGTAGAAATCTGGGATTCCAACACCGAAATGGTGATTCTAATCTGAGTGCATGTGTCTTCTCTTTACAGGTCTCTTCTTCTGCAGGAAGAATAACGGTACCCCGACTGAGTGTGGGTGCTGTAAGTAGTAGACCTAGCACTCCTACTTTAGGTAAGAGTGCTCAGTGATGGTTTGCCATATTGACCTTTCTTAGGAAAAACTTGAAACCTCTGGAACAGTTTTGAATTTAAGTCTATTCTCATGTTAAACCATCTTGGAGTATGCTTTTTAAGGAACAATAGTTTATTTCCTACTCCCCATTTCAGTGAACTTTGATATTCTCACAACCTGCTGTGTTCTTAGAAAAGTGCAATGGAAGTTAAAAGTGCAATTTAAGTTGGGCACATGCAGTTATTTTATACATGTAATTGTGCACATCAGTACCTCTGAGTGCATCTTCTTGTGGCCACCTGGGAGTTTCATCATTTGTGTTCATACACAAATGGATGCATGCTGCTGCACACAGCTTACTCTGCATATCTAGCCACTTAACTAGATTTGATCTAGATCCTATGAAGTATATTACTTTAAATAATAATATTGATATCTTTATTACATAAAATGTGCCCAAAAGCTGAAGTTGTTGTTTCACTCTTTTATTTTTATATATATATATATATATATATATATATATATATATGAATTTGCCTGCACTGAGTCTTCTAATGAAATCCTGTGTTTCAGGAACTCCTTCAGCACAAACTGTAGCTGTTTCAACAAAAGTTGGCACTCCAGTATCACTGACAGGTCAAAGGTTCACTGTACAGATCCCATCCTCTCAGACAACAGTCAAATCAGGTATAATAAGTTACAAAACACTTCTTTGCAAGATCACACACATTACTTATTTTGGTTTTCTTTTATTGAGTTGCAAGAGATCTGCATGGTGGAGCTAGATATTCTAACCATATTGATGGCACATGTGGTTAATAGGGAATTTGTTTGTTCTGGTTGCTCTTTTAAAAGCCTAGGAGTCTACATGAAAAGAATACTAATGAAAAGTCAAGCACTCAGAAGGCATGAAATGCCAGAATTAAGCTTGCCTTTTCAAAAACTGGAACAAATGTACCAAAACCATTATTAGTCCTACTTAGCTATTGAAACAATTCACCTACTTACTGCTGCTAAATTAAGAGAATTCAAATCAGTAAAATTGTCATAGATCCTACTTCAAAATACCCATGTTCAAACAAACAGCAAAAACTTCCTTTAAAGATTAACCTGTTTAAACAATACGAAAAAGCAACCACACTAGACTAACACAACCTGAAAGAAAAGAAGTTGTATTGTTGTATGGAGATAAACTGGCAGCTAATAACACTTTTAATTTTACTTTAAATACAGCAACACCTACTACGCCAACAGTTCAGAATGTTCTGATTAATCCTTCGCTAATTGGATCAAAAAACATTCTTATTACTACAAATATGGTATCACAGAATGCAGCCAGCGAGGCAAATCCGTTGAAAAGAAAGCATGAAGATGATGATGATTATGATAATTTGTAAAGGAATACAGTCCAGTATCCATTTTTTTTCAGAGGTGTGATTCATATTGAGTCTGAGTTGGGACTTGTCAAAGAGTTCATGAATTGAGACAGAAAATGTGTAAATATTCAGTTAATGGAATCAGGAGAAGAACAATATTGCTAGGATGTCATTGTAATAAGTTGGTTTTAACCTTCTGTATGATACAAAATATCTTTTGGTGCTCACTCACAATGATAGATGGATGTTATTTAGTTTGTCTTGTCATGTACAGCTTTCCAAAATATTTTCCACTTGGTCTCATGTGATTTAAGTAGAAATACTTGTAGCTTTGAAAGTACAGTTTTTGCAAGATGCTTTTCTTCATACACTGTGTTGTATGTGAATTTTTAAAGGCTTAGTTGTAGGTGTAGAACTTGAAAAGCCTTTTTTTCCCCTTAAACTAAGTTTGAAGTTGGGATCAAGTTTTAAAATAAGTGGAAAAAAATTTGGTTTGTTTGTGGATGAGTTCTTGAACATTTTTTCTGTTCATGTGTGACCTCTATTTTGTCTGCATTAAAGTGAATTTCAAATGAAGTGTTTTGATACAGATCTGCCATATCTCATTTAAGTGTATTTTATAAAGAAATTAAATTATGGTATTCCAGGGATTGCTGGTGGCATAGTGATCATGAGGTTGGTGTCATCCCTGGACAGTCTGAACACTTACACCAGCCATGCTTGGAGCAGACACAGGTGGAGCTGGGCATGCACAAGGTCATGTGCCCAAGAAGCCTCATGCAATTGTGCACAAGTGTAACTGGGCACATCTGAGAGGAGGCACTCAGAGGCTTGAAAGCGGGACTTGGCTAGGGATGCTGTTGCCCAAGTAGAATCAAGCAGGACCCTGATGAACTAGATTCATTATGTAGGCACAAGAGTGGATTTTGGCACTTTGAGGAGGAGGCTGAGTTGCAAGAATGTGACTGGGTCCACATACCAGAACAGCTGGTGTCTCTTCCCCCTGCCCTTAATCAAATTGTCCAGATATGGGAAAACCTGCACCCAGTGTCATTGTAGAAATGCTGCCACCACTGCTATGCACAAAGTGAAGATTTGAGGTGCTGTAGCCAGGGTGAATGGCAACATCCTCAATTAGTAATGTCTATTTGCCACTAGGAAAAAAACAAAACAAAAAAAAACCCCATGAATTGCCTATGGTGCAGGATAACGTGAAAGTACATGTCCTAGAGAGTGAAGGCAGCATACCTGTAGCCTGCATCCAGGCTACAGGTAATGGAAGCTAGGGAGACTATAAAGTTCCTGAGGTTCAGGAGGGGGTGTAGGCTGTCTTTGGAATAAAGGAGTACTGGGAGTAGAACCCTCCACCCCTGAATGAACCTGTATTGCACCTACAGCAAGGACCAATTGTGCCTCCTAGATGAGAAGTTGCTTGTGAAAAGGGTTCCTGAAGGACAGGGCACTAGTGGAAAAGGAGGGAACAGAACTGGATAGAATAGTCCACTCCTACCATGCTCAGGATCATTGGGCTGAGGTAATTTGGGTCCAACCGTAGTAAAGGCAGGACAGACAGTTCCTTAAGGGAGGAGGAGGAGGATCTGGTACTCCGTCCTCAGGAACACCCTCAAAGCCTTCTGCATCAAGGCACTCCACACCGAGTGAGTCAAAGCTGCATCATGAAACCTGAGTGCTCACTGCATGAGAAGTTTAAGCTGCTAGTATTGCATTTAGTCCATGGCTTAAACCCCTTGCAAATACTGCACTTACCTGGTTGGTGGCCTTCTCTAAGGCACTGTATGCTACATGCAGGTTGCCTCCCTCACTTAGTACACTACTTAAAGCCTTGGGGCTGCTGCATCTCTCACAGGCTTCAGCAAACAAGTGGAAGGAGAACTCCTCTTCCCCTTCAGAACCACTGTCTAGATGAACTGATAACAAGCTCTTTGTAGATAGAGTTAAACCAAGCACTAGGGAAGAACTACTTAGAAAGCAAGGAGTCAAGACATTCCAACAACCCATCACTGACAAAGGAACTAAAGCGGGAATCAATCAGGTCAGGAATACATATGAGATGCCATGAGAGGTCACTACAGGATGCTGCTAGAGAAAAGTTTTCTGACAATCGTGCATGGAACAGCTGTGTCTACATTGGTGCACTCTTGCACAAAAGCAGCCGCTTTTGCTCAAAAAGTTGCTGCCTGTCTACACTGGCCGTGAGATCTTGCGCAAGAACACTGATGTTCTAATGTGTGAAATCAGGGCTTCTTGAACAAAAACTATGATGCTCCCGCTCAGGAATAAGCCCTCTTGCGCAACTGTTCTTGTGCAAGAGGCCAGTGTAGACAAGCAACATGAATTTCTTGCACAAGACAGCCCACTGGCTAAAATGGCCATCAGAGCTTTCTTGTGCAAGAGAGCGTCTACACTGGCACGGGTGCTCTTGTGCAAAGGCACATGCCAGTGTAGACGCTTTCTTGCGCAAATACTTTAACGCAAGAACTCTGGTGTTAGAGTATTTGCACAAGATCATGCCAATGTAGACGTAGCCAATGTGTATGCACAGATATTGGGATGCACATGAGTAATCACTTGAAGATCTAACTACCTGCAGAAAAAAAGCAGTTACATAACTGTTGTTCTTTGAGATGTGCTGTTCAGGTTGTTTCCAATTAGGAGTGAGTGTGTTCATTGTGGCCAGATTTTTCCATAAAAACCACTTGTAGGGTTAGGCTCGGTTTTCCCTGGAGTCACATCTCCATCGTGTTCAACATAGTGCCTGCAGACCCGTCCTCTCCTCAGTTTCCTCTTGCTGGTAACTCCAGAGGGAAAGAAGGCTGGCTATTTAGAATAGATGTGAACCTCACATTTTGAAGAACAAGAGTTGTGGGGTAAGGAACCGTTTTTTTCTTCGAGTGCTTGTTCATGTGTGTTCCCATTTGGTGATTCACAAGGATAGGAGGCGGGGTCTGACCCAACCACTGATTGTAACAACACTCATCCAAATGAGGCATTATCCCTGGCTTGGTGAGCAGTCGCACAATGCACGGTGAAGGTATCAATCAAGGACTATGGAGTGGCTCTATAAATTTTGAGTGGGAACCTGGGCCAGAAACATAAAAACAGCCATACTGGGTCAGACCAAAGGTCCATCCAGCCCAGTATCCTGTCTGCTGAGTGGCCAATGCCAAGTGCCCCAGAGGGAATGAACCAAACAGGAAATGATCAAGCAATCTCTCTCCTGCCATCCACCTCCACCCTCTGACAAGAGGCCAGGGACACTATTCCTTACCCAAATTGGCTAATAGCCATTAATGGACTTATCCTCCATGAATGTATCTAGTTCTCTTTTAAACCCTTTTATAGTCCTAGCCTTCACAACTTCCTCAGGCAAGGAGTTCCACAGATTGACTGTGTGCTGTGTGAAGAAGAGCTTCCTTTTTTTAAGTTTTAAACCTGCTGCCCATTAATTTCATTTGGTGGCCCCTAGTTCTTATATTATGGAAACAAGTAAATAACTTCTCCTTGTTCACTTTCTCCACACCAGTCATGATTTTATAGACCTCTATCATATCCCCCCTTAGTCTTCTCTTTTCCAAGCTGAAGAGTCCCCGTCTCTTTAATCTCCCCTCATATGGGACTCATTCCAAATCTCTAATCATTTTAGTTGCCCTTCTCTGAACCTTTTCTAATGCCAGTATTTGTTTTTTTGAGATGTGACCACATCTGGACACAGTATTCAAGATGTGGGCGTACCATGGATTTATATAAAAGCAATAAGATAATTCTCCATCTTATTCTCTATCCCATTTTTAATTATTCCTAACATCCTCTTTCCTTTTTTGACTGCCACTGTATACTGCGTGGAAGCTTCAGAGAACTATCCACGATGACTCCAAGATCTCTTTTCTGATTAGTTGTAGCTAATTTAGCCCCCATCATATTGTATGTATACTTTCCCTGTTCTTTCAAATAAAGTATAACCATTGATCACAATTCAGTCGAACATCAAGCCCTATGCTTGGCTGGAGCAATTGCTGGAAATCTTAACTACATCCATTGCTGTATAATTGGGCATGTAGTCAGACCAGCTTTGAGAGTTGCAGTTATCCCACTGTTGTGATCAAACCTTACTGTCTAGTCAGATCAGCCTGGGCTAAGAATTTACTGAGACTGTGGAGTAGGTGCTCTTAGAATTGTTCAGGATATAATACGCTGAGAGCTTAGGCATTTTTAGTACTTCCTTTATTAACACTACAAAAATTAAAAAGAATAAAATTACTAATATTCACAAACACAGACTAGTGAGAGTCTCATTTCATTAATGATGCACCAGTGGTCTAAAGGAAACTAAAGTTCGTAGTCTTAAAACCAGCTAGCATAGCAAACAGTACCTCAGCGAGATAAAAGCACCAAGGTGGCTCACATGGTAACTGGGGCAGGAATTCCTTTTTTCCGTATTTGAAGGAAGGACTCAATGACCAGTGCAATTCAAAACAATCTTTTAAGAGCAATGCAGGTAAAATCACACCTGCATTCAGGTTGAGACAGGCAACTGGAATGCATGGGCTAGGTGAGTCTACTCAGCTCACTAAATATTCTAAAGAGAAATAGCTCTTCTCTCCACAGCTGCTCAGGCAGACCTAGAGAAACAACCGAGGGAGTGCTGCTATACCACGACACCCATATTTCTGCCAGTAGCTGAAACTTGTTTCTTCTGATGTTTTAGTTTATGGACCCGGTTAATCATTTAAGAGTTAGTGTCTTAGATGGAAAAAGGAAATGCAACATGAAACATCCATTGCCCTCAGTTGTCCTCTTCTTTGATGGGGGTGCAGCCTGAGAAGAAGCTGGTGTTACTACTCAAAATTCGCTTTTTCTTTTTCACTAGTGGCAGTTGGTTCTCTTGAGACTCTACATCTCCACTGATTAAGAGTGCAGCTGTGGTGGCCTTCTTGACAAACACATCTTGCTCGGTGATCTCTTTCAGGACCTGGTAAGAAAATGAGGCTATTAGCTTAAGTTACCACTGCATGCAAAGAAACTAGCCAACTTTCCCTGAGGCATAAACGGCATCCACAATTGCAAGTGGCCATAAAATATTAATCTACAAAAGCTACTACAATTTTCTTGACTTTCTATACATTTTTGGAGAGGGGGGAAGGGATGAGAACAGAATACTGAGTTGATATAAGGACACTGGGAATGCATATGGTCGATTAGGGGGAGGTTGAGCCATATAAGAGGGCCAACATGTCAATGACCTTTTGAAGAGCAAAAAAGCCTAATTAGGGTGTTTTGCTTCCCTACACCAGATATAGTACCACTGTTTCATAGAATACTAGGACTGGAAGGCACCTCGAGAGGTCATTGAGTCTAGTCCCCTGCCCTCATGGCAGGACCAAATACTGTCTAGACCATCCGATAGACATTTATCTAACCTACTCTTAAATATCTCCACAGATGGAGATTCCACAACCTCCCTGGGCAATTTATTCCAGTGTTTGACTACCTTGACAGTTAGGAACTTTTTCCCTAATGTCCAACCTAAACCTCCCTTGCTGCAGTTTAAGCCCATTGCTTCTTGTTCTATCCTCAGAGGCCAAGATGAACAAGTTTTCTCCCTCCTCCTTATGACACCCTTTTAGATACCTGAAAACTGTCCCTCCTCAATCTTCTCTTTTCTAAACTAAACAAACCCAATTCTTTCAGCTTTCCTTCATAGGTCATGTTCTCTAGACCTTTAATCATTCTTGTTGCTCTTCTCTGGACCCTCTGCAATTTCTCCACATCTTTCTTGAAATGTGGTGCCCAGAACTGGACACAATATTCCAATTGAGGCCTAACCAGTGCAGAGTAGAGAGGAAGAATGACTTCTCATGTCTTGCTCACAACATGCCTGTTAATGCATCCTAGAATCACGTTTGCTTTTTTTGCAACAGCACCACACTGATGACTCATTCAGCTTGTGGTTCATTATAACCCCTAGATCCCTTTCTGCCATACTCCTTCCTAGACAGTCGCTTCCCATTCTGTATCTGTGAAACTGATTGTTACTTCCTAAGTGGAGCACTTTGCATTTGTCTTTATTAAACTTCATCCTGTTTACCTCAGACCATTTCTCCAATTTGTCCAGATCATTTTGAATTATGTCCCTGTCCTCCAGAGCAGTCGCAACACTTCCCAGCTTGGTATCATCTGCATACTTAATAAGTGTACTTTCTATGCCAATATCTAAATCGTTGATGAAGATATTGAACAGAGCCAGTCCCAAAACAGACCCCTGTGGAAACCCACTTGTTACACCTTTCCAGCAGGATTGTGAACCATTAATAACTACTCTCTGAGTATGGTTATCCAGCCAGTTATGCACCCACCTTATAGTAGCCCCGTCTAAGTTGTATTTACCTAGTTTATTGATAAGAATATAATGCGAGACCGTATCAAACGCCTTACTAAAGTCTAGGTATACCACATCCACAGCTTCTCCCTTATCCACAAGACTCGTTATCTTATCAAAGAAAGCTATCAGATTGGTTTGACACGATTTGTTCTTTACAAATCCATGCTGACTGTTTAACACCTTGCCACCTTCCAAGTGTTTACAGATGATTTCCTTAATTACTTGCTCCATTATCTTCCCTGGCACAGAAGTTAACTAACTGGTCTGTAGTTTCCTGGGTTGTTCTTATTTCCCTTTTTATAAATGGGCACTACATTTGCCCTTTTCCAGTCTTCTGGAATCTCTCCTGTCTCCCATGATTTTCCAAAGATGATAGCTAGAGGATCAGATACCTCTATCAGCTCCTTGAGTATTCTAGGATGCATTTCATCAGGCCCTGGTGACTTGCAGGCATTTAACTTTTCTAGGTGATTTTTAACTTGTTCTTTTTTTATTTTATCTTCTAAACCTACCCCCTTCCCACTAGAATTCACTACGTTAGGGTACGTCTAGACTACATGCCTCTGTCGCCAGAGGCATGTAGATTAGGCTACCAGACATAGTAAAATGAAGCGGCGATTTAAATAATCGCCGCTTCATTTAAATATACATGGCTGCCGCGCTGAGCCGACAAACAGCTGATCAGCTGTTTGTCGGCTCAGCGCGGCAGCCATGTATATTTAAATGAAGCGGCGATTATTTAAATCGCCGCTTCATTTTACTATGTCTGGTAGCCTAATCTACATGCCTCTGGCGACAGAGGCATGTAGTCTAGACGTACCCTTAGTTAGGCATTCCTTCAGACTTCTCGGTGAAGTCCGAAATGAAGAAATCATTAAGCATCTCTGCCATTTCCAAGTTTCCTGTTACTGTTTCTCCCTCCTCACTGACCAGTGGGCTTACCCTGTCCTTGGTCTTCCTCTTGCTTCTAATGTATTTATAAAAAGTCTTCTTGTTTCCCTTTATTCCCGTAGCTAGTTTGAACTCATTTTGTGCCTTTGCCTTTCTAATCTTGCCCTGCATTCCTGTGTTGTTTGCCTATATTCATCCTTTATAATTTGTTCTAGATTCGATTTTTTATATAACTCCTTTTTTATTTTTAGATCATGCAAGATCTCGTGGTTAAGCCAAGGTGGTCTTTTGCCGTATTTTCTATCTTTCCGACACAGCGGAATAGCTTGCTTTCGGGCCCTTAATAATGTCCCTTTGAAAAACTGCCAACTCTCCTCAGTTGTTTTTCCCCTCAGTCTTGATTCCCATGGGACTTTACCTATCAGCTCTCTGAGCTTACCAAAATCCGCCTTCCTGAAATCCATTGTGTCTATTTTGCAGTTCTCTTCTACCCTTCCTTAGAATTGTGAACTCTGATTTCATGATCACTTTCACCCAAGCTGCCTTCCACTTTCAAATTCTCAACTAGTTCCTCCCTATTTGTTAAAGTCAAATCTAGAACAACTCCCCCCCCGGTAGCTTTTTCAACCTTCTGAAATAAAAAGTTGTCTCCAATGCAGTCCAAGAACTTATTGGATGGTCTGTGCCTCACTGTGTTATTTTCCCAACATATATCTGGATAGTGGAAGTCCCCCATCACCACCAAATCTTGGGTTTTGGATGATATTGTTAGTTGTTGGAAAAAAAATTTCACCATCAGCTTGGGACAGACCCACATTGGCTCCCGTATAGCTTTCCTTCCCACAAGCTGCTCAGAAGGCTTGGGCTAAGCAAGAGGCAGTGAATTATTTTCAGCGAGTTTTCTCCTGATTTAGTGCCCCATTGCTATCCATGAACAATAGAACACAGCCAGGGGCTGGAAGTCATCAATTCCACTTAGGCTCCACCATCTCTGATTTGTACCTTCTTAGTAGGAGTGATACATATTGGTTCAAAGAAAGTCTCCCCAGCAGTCACTTCAGTGGGATCTTCCAGTTTAAAGGATCCTCCAGAATCTCTTGTTTGGTCCTCACTCATACAACCATCCTGAGGGATAGATATTCACATTAGCCTAGTCCAATGCTGCCCCATCAATAATATTATTAAAGAAATAGACTTATAAATCCTAGTATTTTATGTACCCTTGCTGTAAACAGCAACACTAAAAAAGTCACATAGGCACAAGAAGGCAGATGTTATAAGGGCAACTGGTTCTTCAATGTGATAAGGGGTACAAATGGGCTAATTTTGCTTTCTTGTTGACCAGGGTGGGCAGTTCGGAGCAGAGGCCTTATGGTACCAGACTGCTAGCCAAAGTCAAATGCAAAGGGCAGATAGGGCAACTATTCCAGTGAGTGGAATCATAAGTGATCAGGGTGATTTGTGAGGTAACTAAAACCAGCTAAGTTCCTCTTCAGATTATTTCAAAAAGCCATGAATAAGTAGAATGCAGTAAGTTTTTTGTACAGTTTGGACCAGAGACGCATATTCATATCAGCTACCAGGCAGAAGGGACTGCCATTACTATTCTCTGAGAAGCATCTGCCAAATTGTAGCAAGTTAATCCAAAAGACTAGAAACTCTGACATTCATACACTAACTCAGCAGGCTGGCAAAGCAGAGGAAGCTACTGACATGGTTAGCATAGCAAGATGCACTGGCTGGATTATATTCGGTAACATTTACAATTGTTTCCAACCAAGATAGACCTTAAGATGCCAAGTTTTGTACATAGGAACCACTAGCTTGTGGAAGCCCATGATCGTCTTTCTGAATTAGATTATATGGAAGTCGTCAGGTAGATGTTAGGAACATGAGGCACCAAGGTCCAAGAGCTAAAGCCAGTAGTACTCACCAGTGTGCCAGAATCACGGTTTCTACATTTTGTTGGTTCACAGTTACAGCCTGCTGTACAGCCTAGCTTCTGCTTCCTGCAGCCACACTGCCTGTTTCCACATCGACCTCTGCAGGAACACTTGTAAGAGAAGAGAGCTCAGTATAATAACTACTCCACTGCTGCTGGACTGGGTCTAGATAGCTACAAGCAGTCAGAGGGTCTTCACCAGTGCTAGTACTGGACACTGAATTGCATGAGATACCATGTCCCAGCTTACTGCTGCTCTATTCCCAGAAAAGGGATGCAAGTCATCATCTGATTCACTGAGCCATCTCCTGCACTACTAGATGGTCATTCTGAATACTGATGTTTTGGAACTACAAACAACTTTAATCACCTCGCCAAACCAAATTCAAGCTCAAGACTTCTCCATATCGCCATTACATATGCCACCAACAACCAGACCTGTGAACAAGGCTAAGTGCATGAAACTAGCATCTCCCAAATAAAGCTAATGCACATTCCAAGTCAGAAGTAACACTGGTTTTGGGGGACAGTTTTAAATTCTAAGTGTGAAATAAAATCAGCCGCTCTCATCCTTGCAATGGGGGTTTGACACAGTTCAGAATAATAAACTCCCTTTGATGCCAAACTGCAGTTTCAACGTGGATGGGCCGCCACACTTCATGTCAGTGAATGAGCCTGTATAGCAGTCAGGATTTACTGGTGTGATATCCTGACAGGTCTCTAGCTTAGTCAAGGATGGCAACCATGTGGCTGAGTGCACGTGTGCACAATCCTGTGTGTTGTGTTGGATTCTGAAAATAGACACACCATAGCAGACTCTGAGAGTCTCCAAAAGATCACAAAATCAGATAAGGATCGAAGGCACCCAGCCAAGATAATTGTCAAATGAAGTACAGTAATGTTATCAATGGACTCTACCGAACCACTATGAATATGTACCCCATGACAATGGACTTGGTTCAGTCAGTGACATGGCAATCCATCAGAGCCCATATGCCGGAAAAAGACTCCCTCCCCCCACGCACAGTATATATAGACAGACACAAACACACACACACATACATACAAAGTTACACATCACTCCTGACCTGTCATGTTGCCACCCTTTGATGTTACTTAGATACCACCACCACCCTGCACCTCCTGGTTTTGATTACAGGCAGTCCCCGAGTTACGCGGATCCGACTTATGTCGGATCCGCGGTTACAAACGGGGCCCTTCCTTTCCCTGGTCTCCAGCAGACCAGGGAGAGGAAGCAAAGCGGCGGAACACGCGGGCAGCGGACAGGGCTGTCCACTGCCCACGCGCTCCGCGGCTTGGCTCTGCTTTGCGCCCCCCCCCCGGGTCTCCCTGGTCTGGGCTGTCCGCTGGCCGCGTGCTCCGCAGCTTGGCTCTGCTTTGCCCCCCGTTCCCCTGGTCTGCAGACCAGAGGGACGGGGGGGCAAAGCAGAGCCAAGCCGTGGAGCACGCGGGCAGCGGACAGCCCAGATGTGTCTGGGCTGTCCGCTGCCCGCGTGTTCCGCCGCTTTGCTCCCCGTCCCCCTGGTCTGCAGACCAGGGGGACGGGGAGCAAAGCAGAGCAAAGCCACGGAGCCCGAGGGCAGCAGGACAGCCACAGCGCGTCTGGGCTGTCCCGCTGCCCCCGTGCTCCGCGGCTTTGCTACGGACACCTGTGGTACAGCAGCTGGGGCGCTGCCAGTTGGTCCCGTAGCGCCGGTCTGGGCGCTACTGGACCAACCGGGCAGCACCCCAGCTGCTCTGCCCCAGGCGTCCTGATTCAGCCACTGCTGGTCAGTTTCAGCAGCGGCTGAATCAGGACACCTGGGGCAGAGCAGCTTGGGTGCTGCTGGGTTGGTCCAGTAGCGCCGAGGAGCGGCGGCGCTACTGGACCAACCCAGCAGCACGCCAGCTGCTCTGCCCCAGGCGTCCCCAAGTCAGCCGCTGCTGAAACTGACCAGTGGCTGACTACAGGAAGCCCCTGCCCCGGGCTTCCTGGAATCAGCTGCTGATCAGTTTCAGCAGCAGCTGACTTGGGGATGCCTGGGGTTCTTAAGTTGAATCTGTATGCAAGTCAGAACTGGCATCTAGATTCAGCCGCTGTTGAAACTGATCAGTTTCAGCAGCGGCTGAATCTGGACGCCAGTTCCGACTTACATACAGATTCAACTTAAGAACAAACCTACAGTCCCTATCTTGTACGTAACCCAGGGACTGCCTGTATAACACATCTACTCATCATGCTGTCATTTTAGACCCTTTCCTGAACCTGGATCAGTATCTATGGGGAATGTGGGTACCAATGTCCTTTATAACGAGGTATTGTTACCATCTGTTAGAAATATACTTCCAACTTATGACCAGTACCAATTATTGTTCTACACCTGGGTCTATTCCCAATTAGAGTTTTCCACTATCAGTCCTGTTCATGCCAAGTTCTGAGCAGGGACCTGCCTCTTGCTCACACTTTAACTTTGCTTTATGTTACCCAGGCCTCAGACCTGTGCTGCATGGATTTTTGTTTCAAGCCCTCATCTCACTATAGCCTGCAGTGGTGTCCAAGACTTTACACAAGTGTTTCTGTAAAAAAATTGAAGGGAGAAGGCTGTCAGCATTAACAGGGAATCAGAGCTCTGGCTTTTGGAGAATTCAGGTTTAGAATGATCCATGAAGCAAAAAATATCACCACAGGAAGTAGGAAGGAAGAGGAAGTTCACACAAAGCTTAACGCATCTCTCTACCTCCCAAAATAGTTGGATGCATGCACTTCATGTGGTACCCATCACTAATTGTGGAGAAAGTTGCATGGTACCAGTGTTATCAATATTTTTGCCTCATCTCGCATTCTACCTCACCCATCTTCTGTCACCTTACCCCTTTCTACGTATAGTGCTTAGTGTTCTATAAGCATCTCCTTCACATAGTCAGCAGCCTGTATACATAGAAGCTGACTACTTCACTTCCTTGGAGTCACATAACTAGGACAGTCTGCAGGGGGATTTTCCAATCTTACCACTTTCTCTCAGACAACAGCCACATGCATGAACATAGCAGTTCAGAGAATTACAAACTCTTTGATGTGCAGGAACTACAGTTGCCCATGTACGCTTGCTACTTTTGCTGCTATCTGAAGGTTCAGGTGAGTGGCAGACAAACCATTCATCCAAAGCACTACTGACCACAAATGAAATGCCCCCCAGGAATTCTGGGGTAAGCAGTGTTTTCTTCAGAATAGCAGTGCAAGCTCCAGAGCTAGTAACCCAAGCTGAAGGCAGAGAAAAGTAACTGGATCTTACCCCTGAGAGGCTTTTCTTGGAACCTTTGACTGCTTTTATCGGCACCCAATCTGCATCTTCCATCTCCCCTCCAGATTCCTCAGATTCAGAGAACAGCTCTTCCACATCCATTTCTGGTGTTCGTGCATTAAGTTTTGCTGTTGTCTGACGGCGAGTCTTTGGCTACAGATGTAAATTAGATGGTGTGAGACAGCCTAATGAATGTATCAGACTACTTCAGAATAGGGATTTGAAGGTTTAGCGGATTACGGTTAACCGGTGGGGCCAGAGCAGCTCCTTGCCCGACGGAGACAGATCAGAGCAGCCCCACAGAAGGCCTACCACAGACAGGGGCTGCTTTGATCAGGACACCAGAGCAGCCGCCGCCTATGGCATGCCTTGGCCCACCACAGGCAAGGGCTGCTCTGGCATCCTGGCTACAATCCCCCCCCAGCCTCCACTTAACCAGTTAATTGATCTAAAGGGGGTTAATTGAACAGCCAAGAGAACTGCACAACCAAGGAAGGGTACAGTCATCAGGATGGCAGGGATTCTTAACAGTTCAAAGCAGCAACTAGTTTAGCCTGTTATCTTTAAACAGGTTGCAGAACTTTGGTGTACTGCCCATGCTACACAGCTATGGCAAATGATCGTAAGTCACTTTATTCCTTCCAGAAGAAGGGCAGCAGCACCAACTGGTTCCAAAAGGATGCTAGTTTTTTGCTAAGGAGTACAGTGGAGGAATCCTTAGGGCTTGCTTAGGGCAGATGATGATGTATCATCTCAGACAAAGACACTTAATAAAGCAAGTCAGGTGCAAAAGAGAAGTCTGAAAGAGGAAGTTACTTATCCTACACAGTAACAATGGTTCTTCAAGATGTGTCCCCCTGTAGGTGCTCCACTCAGATCTCAGTGCGTCCTCACGCTAGGAGATTTTTGCCTAGCAGTGCCTTCCCAGGTCACACATGTGCAGTCACTATCTTGTGCTGTTTTTGTTTGTTGGCTGCATGAACAGCGCAAATGTCCCTCTGTTCCTTTTCTACTGGAAATTGTTTAACTGGCTTCCAAAGTAGAGGGGAGGAAGGTAGGCTAGTGGAACAACCACCGGGACATACATCTCGAAGAATTATCATTACTGCACAGGGTAACTTCCTCTTCTCCTTTGAGTGGTGTCCCTGTGGATGCTCCTCGGGTGACCAACACCCACCACTGTGAGTGACTGGTGCTGCTAGAGTCAGTTGTGAGAAGAGGCAAGGAACGTATCAGCTAAAGTGGTGGTAGGTACGTGTCCCTGCTATAGAGCATAATGTGAAGGTGATGGGAAGACCATGGTGCTGCTCTACATATACCTGCGAAGGGTACATTATGCAGTAAAGCAGTTAATGTGGCCACAGCATGGAGTGTGCTGAGATAGGAGGGAGCCACTGCAGACTATGAAGATGTAAGGAAGTGAATATGCAACTGGCAATTCACTTGGAGATGCACTGAGCAGAGATGGGTACTGAACATAGACATAAAAAGTCTGATTTTCTGAGTTCCTTGGTCCTATCTATGTAGGACTCAAAAGCCTGTCTAGCATCCACAGTATGTAGCATCACTTCCCTCGGGAAGCTGTGAGGTTTTGGATAATAGGTGGGGAGGTAGATGGGCTCATATGGAAGTCTAATATAAAACTTTAAGAAGAAACCTCGAGTGAGGTCTAAGGATTTTATCATTGATAAACAAAAAAATAATAGGCTGCAATTTTGCTTACCCTTCTCACAGAGGTTATTGCCACTATGAAGGCGACTTTCAAAGCTAGATGTTGTGGGGAAGTGGCAGCTAGTGGATCAAAAGGTGGTCTTGTGAGTGTGCTTAGCACACAAAGTCTTAAGGTGGCACTGGCAGGTGTAAATTTGGACGTGTCTTTCGCAAACCCACTAAGCAGCGCTTCATGATAGGATGCGCGAAGAGCGAGGGGTCACCCACTGGTTCATGATAGGCTGTGATGGTGGACAGGGGGATGCAAATGGAGGTGACAGAGATCAGCGTTGCAAAGGTCTGAGGTATTCCAGTACGGTAGGTATTGGAACAGTGTTTGATTGCAATTGACGATGGCGCCACCACTCTTGAAATCTCCATTTGTTTTGGTAGATATGTCTCTTGGAGGAGCGCCAACAATTTAGGAGGATCTGGTTCACTCTCTGAGCAGGTAAGTTCTTCATTTTGGAACCACGAAGCAGCTTGCTAAGAGTTTGAGGGCCCTCAGGTTCGGGTGGAGAGTTTTGCCTCAATGTTGACCCAATAAAGACTGATGGGGAGGGGAATTGGGGGACCGATTGATAGATGGTTCAGGTAAGGAAACCATGGTTGTTTTGGCCAGTAGGGCGCTTTTAGAATCACTGTGGCTTAGATTGCAGGAATCTTGATGATCACCCTGGAAAGCAAGGGAGTTGGTGGGAAGGTATACAGAAGGGGAGATTTCTTGCCTCGACCTGCTCAGGAGCAGAAGTGGTGCCATTTGTGGTTGGCTACTGTCGCAAAGAAGTCTAGACTGGGAACCCCCATTGTCAGAAAATTGGGAGGATGACGTTGAGGCTGCGCTCCCACTCGTGCTGTTCTCAGAAATGCCTGCTCAGTTTGTCCTCAATAGCGTTCTGTTGGCCTGGTATGTACATTGCTGTTGGAATTATGTTGTTCTTTAGTTCCAGAACCTGATTGCTTCTGCTCATAGAGAGTGTGATTAGGCACCCCCTGTTGGTTGATGTAAAACATTGATGTGTTGTCCGTGAGGTTCTGCCCTAGATGAGGGGAAGCAAGTGTGCACATGCATTGTAGAGGGTCCTGAGTTCCAGGATGATAATGTGAAGCTGTGCCTCAGATCGTGACCATCTGCCCTGGTGGCACGTCAGATTTTGTCAGTGCCGATCAAGGAGTGGCACTGGTTGATGCAGAGAAGCTAGACTTCCTCTTGGGCTCTGCTCTCTTTGTAGGTGCCTTTTTTCACTTATCTGCAGTGTCACAAGTAGACTGCACTGGTGAATGGGTAGCCCAGAACAAGGAAGGTAAAGACCACATTGGAAAGACCCAGGACAGGCAGGAGACCCTTGAGGGTGATGAATTAGCACTCTTAACAAGGAGTTAACTGCTCTGGCAGTCATGTTCTGGCAGTGTGGGCATTACTGCACCACATGGCCTTCACAAAGACATTATGCAGGATGCGTGCTGGTTGGATGTGGGTATTGAGTCCCTGCAGGAGTCACATTTTTTTAAAACCAGGAGAGCCTGGCATTTTGAACAGGAGCACTTACAGGGTTAAAAAACTTGAGGAATAATAAAAGGAGAAAAACAGGAAAGTTTTTTTTTTTTTAAAGTAAGAACTAATGAACACTAATTATAAAATGACAAACTAGTAACGAACTGTAAACTAATTACACTATTTTTATCTTTTCAGTCAGAAAGGAAAGAACTGCTGTGACTCAGTCTTCTGTTGAGGATGGTAGAAAAGGAACTGAGGGAAACACATTGCACGCACAGCCAATGGACAAAAACAGCGCGAGTCGGCAGCTGTACATGCACAATGCAGGAAGGCACTGCTAGGTCAAAATCACTGGCATGAGGACACACTGAGACCTGAGTGGCACAGCCATAGGGACACCACTCGAAGGAGCAGCTTTGTTAACCAGTATCTTTATCCACACAGAGCCCAATCAGCCACAGAAAAGTGTTCTTGTTAGCATATGGCAGTTCTTTACCTTGGGTGGAATATAATCAAAGGGAGATTCTGGGGACTGAGCCGGCATTTGCTGAATGTGTCGGAACTTCTGTCCACTGGCAATTTGATGGAGTATTAACTTCTGTTAGAAGAGATTAATCTCATTGCATCGTAAGTAACCAAACAAACCCTGCCACCAGTAAATCCCCTGTGGCTGTGCACACACCCTTCTCTACCTGTTTGAGGGACTCCTTCTCCTGGAGGAGCTCTTGGTTCTTCTCACAAAGCTCCCTCATTTTCTCAAGCTCTTCATCCTGTTCACAGGAAAGGATGAAATCTGCAGGGTTATTTAGGATCTAAGAAGTAGAAACAGCTTCTAAACTGCTGGCAATAGACTTTTCAAGTCAGGAGGAGATTTGTTAAATGCCATGGGGCATGTCTACGCTACAGCTATGTCTAGACTACACGGAAGATTCGAAAGAGGATATGCAAAATTCCATGGGAGGTTTACATGGCTTTTCGAAAAAAGTGGGGGGTTTGTTGAAGACAATGCGTCTATACTACTTTCACGTTCGAAAGCTCTTTCGAATCTTCTGCATAGTCTAGACGAGCCCTACCTGCGGGATTGTTGGGGAGTGACTGATCCAGCAGAGGTTGATTTATCACATCCAATACAGACACTCTATAAATCAAATACCAAGAGCTCTTACGTCAACTCTGTAACACCATGAAAACAAGAAGTATAGGTGGAGTTGATGGGAGAGCCGGAGGACACCATCCTAAGTAGATCCAAGTACACCACTTCAGTTATTCACATAGCTGAAGTTACTTAACTTAGATTGATGGCCTGTGGTAGTACAGAGCAGGCCTAGGAATGCTCTGCTCCTCCACATCCGCAGCGGTGGCCTCTCCACCATTCTCCAACAGGACTGGACCTTCAGTTTTGAGGTCAGGAAGAGCAAGTCTCACTGTCAATTACTTCCTCTATCCTATCAACGGACCAACAACTCCCTCTCTCATGTTACAGACTCCCAACTTAAAACTTTCCCTACTCTCCAGGGACAATCTGAGTCAGGCTAGGAAAATTCTGCTTCAGTAGCTTGGCCAACTGTCCTCAATTTGCAAAACTGAATTATTGGCTTTGAGAGAGAGGACAGTGTATCCCACTGCTGCTTGCTACTGCAGGGACTACCCTGGAGCTGATGGTTTCCAACATACACATTGTGGACTCGCCTCCCTCCCCCTAAGGCCCTGAAGGCAGATTGGTGCTGCACCTAACATGGAGCTAACAGCATTTCTTTGGCTGGCCTGAGCATGCAGAAAGCTTTTAATGTTGTGTTTGTGGAAGCTGAACTGGTCTTTGAGGCAAGTCTGTTGTCACTTAGTTTGCTTCTTTTGTAGGAGCATTTACGAATACAGACTACAGGCCCAATATTCCAAGCATCTACCAACAACTATTCCCAGAAGCAGCTGAAGCAAGTAGCATAATCTACACATGGACAGCAGAATGAATGGTTTCCATTGTTACTCAGACATTCTGAAGCCCCATATCTAATGGCAAAGAGCTGGAGTTACTACTGCAGGGGCAGTAGGAACACACACACACACACACACACACACACACACACACACACACACACACACACACACACACACACACCCACCCACCCACCCACCAGGGGACCCCTCCATGAAAAGGGAATCTGCCATAGTTGACTCTACTTCCAGCCAACCTACCTGGAACTTGAGTCTCTCAAGTAGCTTTTGCTCATGCTCAGTTAGAGAGTCTTCCAGCTTCTTCTCTGCTGCTTCTTTTTGCTGCAGTTGGCTAAGCAGGTACAGAACCTACAGGCAAATTAATACAGCATAGGTTAAAAAGATGCAGACCATGACAAAAACATTTCTAAGGGATAAAATCCTGAGGCATGCCTGCCAGTCTTGACATTCTCAGTAAACTTGGAGGTTTTGGGGTAGGCAAAGAGATGGAGTGGTGGGCAATCTCAAGGAGGCAGAGAGGTTGTAGAGACAAATAAGCTAGTTCTTTGCCACTCACAGCAGGCTAGTCTGGGCCCACTTGAAAACACCATCTTGTGTTCAGTTGCAGCAAGTTTGTGCCTTTGAACGGACCTGAATAAATTATTATTTTCACTTTCATTTAGCACCATTAAAACTTTAGAAACGGAAGTCAGAAGACAGATAAGGGAAACTTGCTAGGGTTAATTGCATCAGGTCTTCTGCCAGAGGCCAATAAAGCTCCTGAAAATAGATTTGATTGGTTTTAATTGAACCCTTTTTTGCCTTAAGAGGCTCTTGGATCGTGTCCTTAACTCTTCCTCCTGGGCAAATATTTGAGAAGCTTGCAGCAGAGCAGTTCCAAGGCATTTGTTGCCATACAAAAGCCATGTAGCGATAGCCATGGTGGCCCTTCACCCCTGAGTTTTACCTTTTCCTGATGTTGCTGCTCCTGCATCACCAACTGACTTTGGAGCTCCGCCTCTATCTCTGCCAACTGGTTTCGCTCTTCAAGTAGCATTTTCTGCATGTCTGCACAGTTAGCTTTGTTCTGCACCAAGCTGCTATGAAGTTTGCTTTCCTCCACTTTGGAGGAAACCAGCTGAAAAACATCAGTAAGGAGACTACTGGGGGAAAATGGGTGCCATACTCTACAGCCTGTGCATGGGACTGGACATCAGCAACAAGGGTGTTTGGAGTCAAATTTTGAGCTAGACACACTTGAGCTATTATCAGGCACCCTCTCCCTATACACAAACTTTACTATGGAAACAGACAAGAGGCAGCACTGACAACAGTTACTAGAATGACTCCATCATCTATTACCTTTGTTTATGCATTTCAGACAGCCATTCCCTTAATCCTCAGAGCTCTCGATCCCGCTCACCTCTTGTCTTGAACTTGCCATCTATATCTGCTGCCTTGTGTTTCTAACTCTCCTCTTGAGCCTTTGCAAGTCTGAATTCCTCCTCCTTTATGCTTCCTTTACTAGGGGCCTTTTTCTTGGCCAAATCTCTAGGCCCCTTCTGTTAACTCTCAAAGTTACACACCACATAGAACGAGGATGACTCCCTATCCTGACCTTTATAGACTGTATCCTTCATTGTTGACTACTCCTTCAAGGACTCCCCAGGCCATTTTCCCCTCCTCCCTCACACTCTGGGTACCTCCAGAAGTTTGTCCTCTGCTCTCATTGCTCCAGGCAAGCTCATCTGCTCACAGATATCTGATTAGTCTCTGCAGGCCAATGCCTCCAAGATTTCCTTTATCCAATTTTGTGTGAGTGTACACCTTTTCTCCTAAGTGTCTGTGCCAACTCAAAGCCACTTTGTTGAGGGCTGAATGAGTCATCTTCCCCACGATAGGCATTGCTAGTAAATTAGTTTCTTTACAACCAATCCTTCCAGTTTCTAGATATCCCAACCAATATTTGATTAGTAAAAGTAGGATACAATGTAATTTGCTCCTTTCTGGCCTTCTTCTCCCTCTTACCTTTCCAAAATTTTTCAGCATAAAGTCATGTGGCTTCACAAAATCCATCACGGGCATCCCCAATACCTCCCGTGTCAGATTAAAGTTCTTCCTTTTTAAAAGATGGTACCTTCCCCACCTTTTATCTGTCTCCACTCCCATGCCATTTGTGAAGCACACATCCCATGTATCTCCATGCTATTCCCCAGGACAGGAATCTCATTCCTACTCCATTCAGCACACCTCTTCTCTCTTAGACCACCCATGTAACCCAATTCAGAGAGACCAACTATTGTTTTAAATGTTAACACAATCATCTATATACCTTTCAAAATGAATGCACTACTCACCCAATCAACTACAAAATCTTTTTATAACCCTCCTCAAAAGCCTTTCCCCTGTAATGTGTTACCACAGTGGTCACTTCCTTCTATTCTTGTCTTACTTGAGATTATGAGCTCCTTGAGACTGGTATGGCTATGGTTATAGGCAGGGCTTGCCAAGCAGCGGTGTAACCCGCTCGCCAGCCACACAGTTAGGTGTGCTGCGCATGCGTTTACCACGCTGTGCGACTGTGCCAGCTTGTAATCTACTCACCATGGGCGAGTAGATTACACTAATTGTCAAGCCCTGGTTATAGGTAATACAGTGCAACAATCCCCAAGCAGATGGATGTGCCACAATCCAGAAAATATTTACCTCTCCGATCAGGTATTTCAGGGCACACTTTGCCTCTAGAATAGTTGCAATTGTTTCCCAGCGTTGCTTCACCCGATCTCCATTGTCAGCATCCAATAGTTTCTGTTGCAGATCTGCTATCTGGGCACTCCTATGTAAAGAAACATGCATCTGAACTCATGGAAAAGAATTTGGAGTAGTTCTTGGATAATACTATTCCCAAAACATTATACTATGGAAAGCAGCTAGTTAAAACTCAATTGTTTGCATGGTGGAGGGGTCTACTACAAAACTGCATTGGTGGTTCATCTGGAAATTCATTCTTCTGAATCTGTACCAAGCCAATACTTCAGCATCATACAAGTGCTATGCTACCATCTTTCAGGTGAGCAAAAACTGACCTAGATCTCTCTTGCATAAAAAGTGGTCATCACCCCAGTATCTTGGAAATTCTTATCTGATTCTGTTAAACTACACAGAACAAGACAGTTGTATTTCTTTCAGGTCTCACAGAATGGCTGTAATGGTCAAAGTACCTTGGTATCAGAGGACATAGAAATGAGGGTTAGTTTTGTTTGTTAGAAGCTTCATGACACTCCCTTACCTGAGCTCCATCTCTGTTTCCAGGCTTTCTATCTGCTTTGTGATGGAATGGTCTATTTCTGAAGCCTGCACATCTGCGATTGAATACGTACGTCTCTGAAAAGATTTGTGGCAAGACAATATGAAATAATTAGACGTTGGGGAAGCGGGAGAGGAATGAGTTTTAGGTTAGAGACACTTAAGATAGGAGTAGTATTACAAAGGGTTGCATTATGAGGCAAGAGGTTTACAAGCAGTTCTTCTCAGCTGAAACCCCACCCTTCTTCCCAACTGAACAAGGATTGTACATGAAATCTTTGATAGGGCCGGGGCCCACACAGGACATTAATATCATACTAATTGCTTGAAGGAACAGAACCATGAAGATCCAGATCCACCTAGCTACCCTTGAGCTGCAACCACCTCTTTGTTGCTATTCCTTTCATCAGCCAGGGCTGTAGAAACAGGACTCTACTCTTCATATGTGTTCATAGGCCCCAAATGAAGAGGAAAACAGCAGCAGTAAGGGGACAATGAATATTGCTGTCAGATGCGTCTCCCTGTGTGTCACTCACCCGGAGTTTAGGGGGGGGCGTCTCCCCAGCTTCCCTCTTTTCTCTAAGCTGCAGGAGTTCCTGGGCCAAGATCTTTCTATCCTCCAGGAGGTCAGAGAGGTGGCGCCGTGCCTCTTCAGTACTAACCAGAACCTCCACTTCATTTGCAAGCCAGCTCTGGAAAACAGGACAGAGATAAGAACGTCTACTTGACATTGCAACAGTGGGATTTCAGTCACCCACTTGCCCCTCTGAACTCTCCTCCATATCTAGGGGCAAATAAACTATGTTGCCTCTATTTACTCCCATAAAGGACAGGAAATTCCATGGTCCTTCTCTATTCTCCATCCATTAACCCCAGTCTCCTTCAGTGAGTGAGCCAGGCCATCTTTGTGCCAGCTCATTATTCAAGCGGTACATAAAGCAGAGCTGTTACTTACCTTTACTCGAGCAGCCACTCCTTCCATTCCTCGGTTTTGGCTCTCTTTCCTTTTATCCACTACTTCACGCTGTTTCTGTAGAGCATTTTTCAAGCGCTTGTTAGCAGCTGCTGCCTGAAAAAAAAAAAAAAAAAAAAAAAAAGATAAAGCCAAAAAACTACATACTACACCACACACAATCGTTTCCTCTGCCTGCATCTCTAGCACAGTGGAAATGGTGGGACTGCTTTAGCTTAGTTTGAGTCACAGGTCCGGGTGCAGGATTCCATGCTGATAAAAGCCAGTCAGTGAGGCATCTGCACAATGATATGCTAACAGAAAACACCGCTGTTTTTAGCTATGCCTGTGAAGTAGTGGATTTTTAAGAATCAATTCTTCCTTCACTGAGCACTTGTGGAGCTGATATAGATGAGATGCTTGCTGCACTCCAGGCAATATTAAACAAAGAAACAATTGCCTGATCTGCTTTGGGAACTAATAATGTCAATAGTCTCCACAGGAGAAAACCATTCAGTTAGGATCTTAGCTACATTACAAGCCTCTTGGTTCACCTTTAAAATGCAATTTTATCATTGAGACTATATGCTGGATACATTATTTCTTGTTATTCTACAGCCAAGTTGTCTCCAGAATATATCCACTGCAGTTGTACACCAGAACTGAAGGTCTCATTTTAAAAACATTTTTGTGTCAAAGCATTTCTGCTTCTAGACCTTATTGTTGGGCTGCAAGATAGTTGTAACCAAGATGGTCTCCTGGGAGAGGGTAATATTGCTAACTGCACTTGTGTACCTATAATTTGCAGGGTGTGCAACTGAACCATAGCAGTGCTTTGACTGGATGTGGAAGAAGCACACAGCTCAGTCACAGCTCACAGTCACTGTTGTGTGCAATCTGCATGCATCTCACTTCACGTGCTCTTGTTTTATAAACGTGTCACTTTAGTAATTTTAATAGGGAAAAAAAGCTACAGACAGAAACCAGCAGAATGTGATAATCCTGCGCATGGGCGACAGTAAACAAAGCATCTGGTGGGCCAAACACAGAATCCCAATGGGCCACAAGTTGCCCACTTCTGAAGTAGATCCAGAATACACTGATGCAGTGCTGTCTTCTCACATCTGCAGACAGCCTGAGATAGGTTCTGCACAGTGTTAACTGCCCCCAATCACATCAATGAGAGGTCTGAAGCCTGATGTCAACACTTTAAGGGTTAGTGATCTCACTGGTGGTCATTTTAGTAGATCCAGGTAGTGTGCTCATCAATTATTGTTGGAACAGGTGGTAGAATCTAGGTCAGCCAATTCTATCAAGAGTTACTGGGTCTGGGAAGGAAACCATGATAATTAAGAGGCAGAGTACCAACATTTTTCAAGGGGGAAGTCACAATGCATCCTCTCTGAACTGACATTCTTAATTCATCTCCAAACTCCAAAACGCTCTCCCTGAATATCAAGAGTTCCATCTGCTCCCTGACAAAACTCCAGTCACATCTTCAACGCCTTGAGGCCTAGCAGAGGTTGGCTCCTTACCTCTTCTGTTTTGCGCCTGAGAATATTGGCCTGCTTCTGGAAGTCTCGTTCTAGCTTAAGCAGCTCATACTGCCTCTTACGATCCTGGGGGGAGGGGAGGGAAAAAAGGCAGGTCAAAAAGTTGCAGGTATATTAAAAAAAGACATGTTTTACTGTGCGCTTGTTTAATCTAGGGGGAGCATGAAACAGACATTTGATGGGCTCTATTACAGAAACACTTACAACTGTAAGCTGAGCTGATTTAACAGGCCCTTGTTGATCTAGAACAGATCCTGGAAGCAGTGCCCTGCAGATACCGATGTCTATCTGCAGGTAGACATTTGTATCCTTGCAGGACTCTACGTGACACTCCCAGAGGAGCCAACAAGCTCACGTATTGGTGGGGTACGGGGGACAAGAGAGGGATCATGTGATGATTCCTTATTGTGTTCCCTCCCTCTGGGGCATCTGGTATTGGCCACTGTCGGCAGACAGGATACTGGTCTAGACAGACCTTTGGTCTGACCCAGTATGGCCACTCTTATGTTCTTATGTAACAGTGGTCAACAACTGGTTGATCAGGATCAACTGGTCAATCCTGGGGAGTCTCCCAGTTAATCATGGTCCACACTCAGCAGGCTCCTTGCCTGCCCCAGCTCATGTGCATGGAGGGGTAAACGGTCTGTGTCTGTGAGTGTGAGGGAGGGAGATAGGAGGGGAGAGAAGCAGAGGGTCTGCATTCTGCTCCTGCCTGCAAGCACCACCCTCCACAGCTCCCACTGGCAAGGAACTGGAACTATGGACAATGGGAGCTAGCAGCAGCAGTGCCAGCAGAGAGGGACAGTACACAGAGCTACCTGCTCCCCCGCTCCCTACTGCCATAGGGGTTTGTTGGCCCCTCTGAGAGTGGCACGTAGAGTCCTGCGAGGATACAAATGTCTACTTGTGGATAGACATCGGTATCTGCTGATCTGCAGGGCACTGCTTCCAGGAGATGCTGCTGTCAAAGGAGAGGAGCATAGTGTTACTGCTTCTAGGAGCTAGTAGAGTCTTGTCAGCGGATATCTGCATCCATGGCTAAACATTTGTATCTGCACAGGACCCCAGTGTGGGGCTGGGGCCCTGCCTGCCCTGGCTTTGCTGTGCTGCTGACTACGTGCTGTCTGGTGCGAGGCTGCACTGCACCCCACCCCACTGCACCCTCCCAGAGTCAGTATCCTGCACCTCCTCCCATACCTTGAATCCCCTCCTGCAAGCCAAGCACTTGCCCTAGCCCAGTAAAAACAAGTGAGGATGTGGGAGACTGAGCGACAGGCAGAAGGATGGAGTGAGCAGGACACGGTTTTGCAGAAGGGGCTGGGTAGATTTTGGATTGCCCTTAAGTTCCCAAAGCAGGGTTGGGGACCACTGATTTATTATATGCTCTCTTTCCTCCTTTGGGGCTAAAACATCTGTTCACGTCATCTTGAAACAAGGACAAAAAAATCTAAGAGGTTCAGAATCCCCATTAGCCCTGAATGCCACAATCTGATTTGATTACGTTAACTACTACAAGAATTTCAGAGGGCTAGCTGTTAGTCTACAACTGAAAAAACTTAAGCAGATAGTCCTGCAGCACCTTAGAGACTAGCAAAAACTGTAGACAGTATCGAGAGCTTTTGTGGGCACAACCCACTTTGGTTTGAAAAGGTTGCTGACCCCTGCCTTAGAGACTAACCCAAAGAGCTGTATAAGAATGCCATTTGCACAACTGAAAATATACAACTTAATATTATTGATAAAATGAATAATGATAATACATGAAACTCAGACTATTTAATGGGACTTCTGCTGCTGCATCTTTTCATTCAGTTCTTGATGTTTACAACATAACTGGTCAAATCCAGCTTCATTCACGTATTTAGGCTACCTTCTGTCAATCTTATGGCAGAGGGCTGGTGATGTGTGCAGGAGTCTGGGTGGGGGTGTATGAAATTCTATCGACTATTCAATTAGTGGATTAATCTAATTGTAACATCCCTATCCAATAAGCTTTTGCTTATCAGATAGTTGATTAGTCGCTTACATCCCTACTCCCTAGAGAGCCACAGGTTGCCGACCTCTGCACTAAGGTGCTACAGGACTATTAGTCGTTAAATTTTTACTATAAATAGTAATTGCTTTAACTATTTGCTTATGTGGCATATTTCCAACATACGCTTGAAAGGGCTCATGCCTCCTGCTTCTGTTTTGTGGTAAAGATACACTTAGGTGGTATTTTTAACTTCTGTAATGGATATGAATTGTGACCACTCTGCTGGCAAACCTAGGAACCTCAGACATAAGTCAGTCATCAATTTATCCATAATCCACATAACTGGTGAAAGGTGGCAGCCTGCCACCCAGGCATATACAGAACAAGATGCTTTTTGACCTATTGGTTTGTTATTTTCAGGGCACTCTAGAGAAATTATATTTTTAAATGTTTATTTGTAAGTGGAGCAGAATTTCTTAGCCAACCCCTCAGGTAAGTTAACACATGGCCAGCAATGGCTGGTCCGGTGATTAATAGTCCACTTACCCGTTCTTTCAGCTGGATCACTTCCTTGTCCTTCTGCTGCTTCCACTGTCTAAATTTCTCAGCATCCTCTTTCATTTGGCGCATAAGCTGTACCCGCTGATTTTTCATTTCCTACAGGAGGAAGTTACTTCAATACACTTCCGATAACCTTTTCAATTACTATTAAGACCTATTACGTTCCTAATTTTGCCAAACCTGAAAAACAGCTTTTTGAGGATCTCAGTGTTTGAGACTAATGATTTCAGCCTCTTAACACACCCCTCCCCCCCCCCCCCGAAGTTGGGTAGGGAACAGTGCTTCCTCTATTTTCCTACCAGAGCAGAATTAGTTTTTGTTATGTGTGCCAATATGGAGGTGATGTGCAGCACATCACCTTCATATTGGTGCACATAAAATTGATGTGGCGGGGCTGGCGCTAAAGGGTTTGTAATGTGAGAGGAGTCTCAGGCCTGGGACAGAGGATTGGGGTGCAAGGCTATGAGGGCTCTGGAGCAGGCCTGTGGATGAGGGACTCAGGGCTATGTCAGAGGGCTGGGGCACAACGGTCTGAGGGCTCCAGATGAGGGTGTAGGCTGAAGTGGAGGACTAAAGTGAAGGGATGTGAGGTCTCTGGCTGGGGATACAGGCTTTGGGTGGAGCCAAGTTCAGGAAAAGTTTGGAGTGAAGCAGGGTGCTCTGCAGCTGCTGAAAGGAGAGAAAGGACTCCTCCAGTCCTTTCTCCTCACAGCATTACCTGGATGCGAGGGAACACCCATTGGCCAGATGGGTCCATGACTGGGCCTGGATGTAGCTTGGGGCAAGATTGGGGCTGGCACTAGGGCAGAACCACTGTAACTGGATAGGGGCCAGGGCCAGCCCCCCAGCAACAAGATCAGGGCTGGGCTGCTGCAGCAAGAACAAAGTTGAGGCTGAGTCCAGACAGGAGCCCAGCAGCCCTAGCTGGTTGAAGGGTGGGATTGTTTGGGGCTGGGACAGCCCTTCCCCAGATGCTACAGGTTCCTGGCCTGTGTGTCGATTCATTGTGCCTGCGTGGCACTACATAGGCAGCTGCACAGCTGCTCTTACAGGGAAACATCTCAGTTTTATAGACCTGGAAACTAAGATACACAAGGTCAAGTGACTTGCCCAAAGTATGGACCGAATGAGTAGTATAGTCAATGACTCCCAGGCCTGTATTTATATCATAAGAGCCTCCTAGCCACTACATCATTAGCAGTGCTAGTCACATAACTACACAGGCTGTTGCCAACCCAGTAAATTAGCTTTCATTATCGTCTGGCTGGAAGTTGCTCCATTAGGTGGTGTTTGGAGGCTGCATATGGTAGTGTTAGTTACCCGAATCTCCTGGTTCAGTTTGGAGACTGTGCGCTCTGTAGATTCCTTGAATTTCAAGAGTTTTGACTGTTCACTCAATTTCTTCTTTAGTTCATTCATTTGCCCTTCCAACTCCTGGAGTCTTTTCCTGCGGCGTTCGCTCAGCCTGCAAAGCATCACCCTGTCAATATATGCTTATTCTCTAGGATTAGACTCCTTCTCATTGTGAAAAAAGACTCAGGATTGATGTCCCTCACTCACCTCAGGACCTGGCTATTGTATAAAGCAGAGTTTAGACACTTAGCTGTGCAACTCAACAACTCATTCAATCCAATAGGGAATATCGAAAGGGAGATGCACACTAGAAATATACCTTAAAACTCCCACAACAGTGAGTTTCAGAGTCCGGATTGAATGACTTAAGCTTGCCAGTTTCACATCACAGAGCTAAAAAACAACAATGAAGACACCTGCGCTTGGATTGTATCCAAAAGCATTGAAACCCTCCTTCCCCTCCTGTTTTCAGAGCCTGGGTTCCAGTCCATGCCTGAACACCATCACTGCTATTTTTAGCTCCATAATGCAATCCCAATTCATTGGATCTAGGCTCTGAGTCTCGTGGTTGTTTTTTGCAGTACTGTCATGCTTGTAGTATCTGAAAATTATAGTTCTCTGAATCCACAGGGCATCCACGCCCCCCTCGCCCCTGTTAGCCCATTAATTACTTCTCAATTAACCTCTGAACACTAAGCGAATATTCAGCCATGAGTATAATTAATGCTGTACCAGTGCAACAATATATCCTATTGCAGTCTGGTTCAATGGCTGCAGCATTGTGTCCAGTTCAAAAGCACAGCCTGTTACTAGTTGTTGACCAGAGATGCTGCTAGTAATACACTACTCTCATGCTGAAGCCCAGGACATGACACTCCACCCCCCCAGTGACCATGAATGCAGAATCTCACTGACAGGCCTGATGTGCAATAGAAGGACTGATGTTGGCTCATAGCGCAGATGACAACAGTAGCCAACTGAGTAAAGCAATTCCCCAGAGCGACTCCAGCTCGCAGCCCCCCTTGTATGCAGATCTTTGCCTCCCAGCCTGAAGCTAAAATCCAGATAAAAAAATAGTACTTCTGTATATGTGAATACCTGGTTATCCAAAAGTTTTAGCTGTTCCCCAAGCCATTTGAGGAAGGTGGGAGGGTGACTCATTTTTGTGCCTGTTGTTTCAGATGTCTTGCTCATATCTATGCCAAATAGGTGCGCATGCACTGTGTGCATGGACTGTCAGAAAGTTTTTCCCTACATGCTATCCATCAGGTCAGCTGTGAAGCCCCCTGTACTGGCACTGGTGCAACACCCTATATACAACCCTGTTGACCCAATGGCCCATCAGTTACTTCTTGCCGTCTACTCCAAACAGTGGGGAAGGAAGGTGGGTATGGAATAAATACAAAGAACATCTCAAAGAACAGTTACAAAGGCAGGGAACTGTTTTTGCATTGAGTGCTTGCTCATATGTATTCCAAACAGGGGATTCACAAGCCTTTACCCTGGAAGAGGGATGAGTCACAGGCTAGCTGACTGGAGAACCACAATACCAAAAAAAGGTGTCCTGCTGTGATTGTTACACAGTGGCATAATGTGATGTGAAGGTATGCACCAGAGACCAAGTCACAGCTCTGCAGATTTCCTGGAAGGGTTCATGAGCCAGGAACATCGCCGAGGACGCCTGCTTTCACATGGAGTGCACAGTACATAAGAACAAGAACGGCCGTACTGGATCAGACCAAAGGTCCATCTAGCCCAGTATCCTGTCTGCCGACAGTGGCCAGCACCAAGTGCCCCAGAGGGTGGACCGAAGACAATGATCAAGCGATTTGTCTCCTGCCATCCCTCTCCAGCCTCTGACAAACAGAGTCCAAGGACACCATTTTATCCCCTGGCTAATAGCCTTTTATGGACCTAACTTCCATGAAATTATCTAGCTTCTCTTTAAACTCTATTATAGTCCTAGCCTTCACAGCCTCCTCTGGCAAGGAGTTCCACAGGTTGACTGGATGCCATCACATCTGTTCAGAGGATCTCCAAACTTTGCACATTGACATCATGGCCCCTGTACGCTGTTTTCCACAAGGAATTGGTCCAGCTTTGCCCTCACCCATCTTTTCTCCCAAAGGTGGTCTCTAGCTTTCACATAAAACAAGAACTTTTATTAGTTTTAAACCTGCTACCCATTAATTTCGTTAATTAAATTCATTAATTTCAGTAAGTGGTGGTGGAGGGTCCCCAGACAGGTCGTAACAAGTGCCAATGCATGCTCGGGATGTTATTAATTAGCTAATCGAGTAGCTGATGGAATTTCTATCGACTGCTTCATTAGTTGATAAGGGTGGTGCTCGCTATTCCACTGTACCTCTCCCTTTGAAATGTACAAGAGCCGCCCATAGCTCTTGCATATTTCAAAAAGGAGAGAGAGGCAGGGTTCCCTCTGCCTCTCCCACTCTGAAATGTACAAGAGTTGAAGAGCTCCTGTACATTTTAAAGGGAGAGAGGCAGTGGGAACCTGAGCCAGTGGGGAGCAAAGCAGTCCCTGCTGGCACAGGTTCCCCTTGTGCCTCTTCCTTTGAAATGTACAGAGACACACTTGGCTCTCGTACATTCCAAAGGGAGAGGAGCAGCGATAGGACCAGTGCGAGCAGGACTGTTTCAATCCTCACTCATGCCGTTTTCCTGCTGCCCCCTGCAGAGATGGTGTGCGTGGGGGGGGGGGGGGGGGGGATCTGACTTTTAAGCCATCCCATCACCAGCCCGTGCTCCCTCCTTGTTGCCTTTCTCCAATAGAGGCAGCAAGCGGGGAGGGAGAAACATTTGCTTATCGGGTAGTCGACTAGTCACTTACACCTCTAATGCATGCTGTAATCCAGGAGGAGATAAGATGCAATGAGACAGGCCTACAAAAGGGCTTGGTCTGCGGATGTAGAACAAATGCACACCTCATGTGAAGGGAGTGCAAGCAGTTGTTCCCATAAATTCTGATGAGGCTTAAGGTTAAACACAGGGAGGCACATCTTATTTTATGTGAAAGCTAGAGACCACCTTTGGGAGAAAAGATGGGTGAGGGCAAAGCTGGACCAATTCCTTGTGGAAAACAGCGTACAGGGGCCATGATGTCAATGTGCAAAGTTTGGAGACCCTGTGAACAGAGGTGATGGCATCCAGGAAAGCTACCTTCCAGGACAGATAGGGTAAGGAGCTAATGGCTCAAAAGAGGTTGGGGGGGGGGGGGAGGGGAGGGGAAGAGAACCTGTGAGATCAGGAAGGATAAGGTTGAGGTCCTAAATGGGGACAGAGTGGTGAGGCAGAGGGTGAAGCCCATCCAACCCCCTGAGAAAACGCCCAGCTAGGGGGCTCAAAAAAACATGCCACCTGCTTCCCTTAGGTGGGACGCAGAGATAGCTGTCTGTTGAACTTGGATTAGGAGGTCGCCAGACCATCTTGCTCCAGGTATACCAGAAACTAACACCTGTGGACCAAGTTGTGTTTCAGACACCAGCCCAAGAACCGTTTCCATTTAGCCAGGTATGCAGGTTTGACAAAGTTTCCTACTACTAAGAAGTACCTGCTTGACCTGGTCTGAAAAGGTCCATTCAGAATCATGTTTGCTCCCTTGTGGCAGGGCCTGTAGGTGTGGACTGGTCTGATGCCGTTGAGACCTCCATCTGGAACGATGCTGGCAAGTCTGATTAAGATAGCCCTGGTGGCACCAATCCAGCGACCAAGGGGATGCTTGGTGCCATGTCCCGACAATCACTTGAGGCCACATGTTGGGATCCAGAACAACATGGAGATCACACTCGAACCTGGGAGGAGAAAGGATGTCTGGAGAAACATCAATGCCAGGACTGGGTCCAGGACCTGTGCCAAGACTGGGACCAAGAGTGGGTTTGCCAACCAGAGCGAGATCAACAGCGGGAGTGGGACCAATCCTGAAGGCATTTCAATGATGACTGGGGCCAAGATGACACCGAGGTATGATGCTGGTCCAAGGAGATGGCATGGTCCAAAGAGGGGCATCAGGACATAGAAAGGAATGTAGGGGTTATAGTGGACCACAAGCTAAATATGAGTCAACACTGTGACGCTGTTGCAAAAATATAAGCCTCCATGATTCTAGGATGCATTAACAGGTGTGTTGTGAGCAATACATGAGAAGTCATTCTTCCGCTCTACACTGAGCTGCTTAGGCCTCATTTGGAGTATTGTGTCCAGTTCTGGGTACCACATTTCAAGAAAGATGTGGAGAAACTGAAGAAGGTCCAGAGAAGAGCAACAAGAATGATTAAAGGTCTAGAGAACATGACCTATGAAGGAAAGCTGAAAGAATTGGGCTTGTTTAGTTTAGAAAAAGAGAAGATTGAGAGGGGACATGATAGCGGTTTTCAGGTATCCTAAAAGGGTGTCACAAGAGGAGGGAGAAAACTTGTTGTTCCTGGCCTCAGAGGATAGAACAAGCAGCAATGGGCTTAAACTGCAGCAAGGGAGGTGTAGGTTGGACATTAGGAAAAAGTTCCTAATTGTCAGGATGGTTAAACACTGGAATAAATTGCCTAGGGAGGTTGTGGAATCTCCACCTCTGGAGATATTTAAGAGTAGGTTAGATAAATGTCTATCAGGGATGGTCTAGATCAGTGTTTCTCAATCTTTTTTTGCTCATGGCCCCCTTCTGAGCCTCATTCATCAGATGCCTGGCAGTTAAGTTTGGGTGGCCCCCTCAGAAACTTACTGTGACCCCCCAATGTTCCATTTTTTTCCATGTGCCCCCCTAGAAGTAAGGTGTGGCCCCCTGGGGAGCCATATGGCCCATGTTGAGAACCACTGGTCTAGACAGTACTGGGTCCTGCCATGAGGGCAGGGGACTGGACTCGACCTCGTGGGGTCCCTTCCAGTCCTAGTGTTTTATGGTGCCATGATGAACTCCAAACATAATGGCATCACCAGGAGGAGTCAGAACTGGAGATCTGTTGATGCCTCTGGTGTTGTGGGGTCCTACAGTGTCAGTCATTGCGGGAGCGATCAGAGCATTGAAATCGTGCCAAACCTGATCGGGACCAGATCACCATGGAAGCTCTCAAGTGGGATCACGACACAACAACTGTCTGAGAGTGCGATGCTGTGAATCGGATCAATGCTGCAAGTCAGACCAGTGGTGCTGGGACTCAGTGTGATGGTGCTGGTACAGGTGAAAGGGACCCCCGATATGGCAGGCTTTGCCCATGAAGTTTGATGGGGTGCCAGGTTTGTTCTGAGGAAAAGACCAGGTCATCTCTAAGGGCCTGAACAGCCTTGAATGTGTCCAGCATGGAGAAAAGGTCACAGGCCTCCACCCTTAGGGAGTCAAGAACCAAAATCAGGCTTGCTGCCTGGGCAGAGCCCAATGCTTCCGTGCTGTGGGGTAGAGAGTCCTCAATGTCCATTGACGTTGGTGACTCCAGGCCCTAAACCATCAACAGTGCCGAAGGTGTAGACTAGGCCACTTTGAACAGCCACGCTGGAGAGTGGGACTGGCTCTGTGCCATGGCCTTCAGGGACTTCCTATGCCTGAAGGCTGTGAGCTGCTGACCAGGGTGCTTGGTACTGGGTCTGGGCACAGAAAACATAAGTAGTGGTGGGTGGGGGTGAGAGTCATTGGCACAGGCTTGAGTTGCACTGCTTAAATCCTTGGAACTTTGATATGCCTCAAGTACTGGGAGGGAAGAGGAAGCCCCTTTACTTCCCCTGCTACAACACTATTGTTAACAATTAGCTATTGTTAAACAAAACAATTAACTCTTGTCAAACAGACTAAGCTAGGGATGCAAAGCAAGAGCTAAAGTTCCAACAGCAGTCACTGGTGGTAAAAAGGAACTGAAGGGCAGTCAAGTTGGCACGGTCATATATGGGGTGTTACACCAGTGCCACTCTAGGGGGCTCCATAGCCAACCCAATGAGTAGCAGCTAGGGAAAAAGCTTTCCAACAGTTTTGCACTGGCATGCGCACACACCTATTTGGAATACATACGAGCAAGAACTCAAAGCAGAAGCCTATATTCTAATCCTATTCTTATATTTAGCCTCTAATCAAAGTGATCTGCCATCTGCTAAGAATAAGTCTGACAAATCCTTCCCAACAAATCAAATATGCATTATTCTCATTTTATTGATGGGAAACTGAGGCACGGAGAAGCAAGAGAACCCAAGATCACAGAGTCTGATTCTTAGTCTGCTACATTCTTTGGTTCCATGTTCTGGGCCTTAAAGCCTCCTTATTTTCATCTCAACTCCTAGCAGGGTGCACTAGGTCAGAATAGATTCTCTTTAAGAAAAAGACAAAAACCTAAAAATGTACTCAGAGTTAGGGGGTATTTTTCCCTCTCACACTTTGACAGTCTTTAGGATAAAAGCCTGATACAGTAGACCCCTTCCTAGTGCCAAACACAAACTCTTCCACCACCTCAAAACATCTTCACTGAGACAGTGAATTAGTGAAGGTTTGACAAGAGATTCCCCAGAGCACCCGTGCCCTGGCAGAGCACATGAAATCAATTCCTTAGACTGGTTCATTGTGTAATGGTGATAACTACACCCAGCCACCGAAGAACGCTGAACTAGCATGTTTATCACCATCAGGAAGAGGACAGCCCATTCACTGCAACACTATTTGCAGTTTAGGATTTTATGTATAACAATGATTGTTTTTCTAATCTTCTTTGCCTTTCTAGCCAGACTTACTTTGCTTGGTTAGCATCCTTCTTTGCAGTGTGAAGTGCAATGATCAGCTCTTCCTTCTCTTTCTGAAGGCTACTGACCTCCAACTCCAGGCCCTTGATATTAGTCTAGAAAAGAGAAGGAGCAGAGTGCTTCAAGTTAGAAGTCTTGAAATCCTAAATGACCAGGGACAAGGCTAGATAAGGCCTTGGAGT
Source organism: Pelodiscus sinensis (assembly GCF_049634645.1). Classification (NCBI taxonomy): domain Eukaryota; kingdom Metazoa; phylum Chordata; order Testudines; family Trionychidae; genus Pelodiscus; species Pelodiscus sinensis. The sequence continues at coordinate 18,950,887 of NC_134723.1, forward strand.
CATTTCAATAGATTGGACAACTTGACTGAATTATTGGACTGTTGTCAGAGGGATCAGAAAATTGACCCATGCAGTAGCTGTAGGAGCCAGATCAGTCTATACAGCCAGTCAGCCTTTTAGTCTAGCAGTCATGTTATCAATAAGTTCAGGTGGGTTCAAATATGAGTTTCCAGCACTAATGGGAGAGAAGCCAGTTCAATGGAAGTTACAAGACTTGTACCGTGGTTAAGTTCCATGAATGACAAGTATTGCCACAGCAGAAGTGCAACTCTGAGATGTGAGTGGGAAGACTGGGACTACATCAAACAGCCAGTGGCCAGTGTCTAATCACAAGAATCGAGGCCTGCTTAGTAAAACCATATGGAGACATTTAGGCACAGCAGTTCTGCCACCTGTGGGTACCTCTAGCTATATGGCCACTGCTCCAGAGATAACCAGTATCATAAGACTCCACTCTCTAATGCTACAAATCTCAAGGCAACATGGAATTCTTACTACGAGAACCACCAAGGGAATGCTCATGTTCTGATGAATCCATTCCCCCACTAGCATTAGAAAACACACATATGGGGTAAAAAGGATGACACTGGACATCTTTCCAGGAAGGCCCACGGAAGTGAGTTGTTTACCTGGTATTGGGACTGAATGGGCTCCATCTGGGTGTCATTCTGGGTCATTTTCTTTGCCAAGGCCTCTTTCAGAGCCAGGGCTTTATTTAATTCTATCAGCGCTTTGGACATTTCTGCCTGGCGGAGGGCATGCTGAGTGCTGAAAGCATCTGGGGATCTCTTGCTGTCCTGGATACTTTCTGCTTGCTGAAATACAGACATAATTATTAGTCAGAAGCCAATTCCAAGGAGTTCTTCAGTGCTTGCATTGGCAGTTTGAACACAGAGTTAGCAGAACAGTTGAATACTACTGAAGTAAAAGCAGTATTTATATAAAATGTTTAGAATATTTTTACATTAATTTATTTTCTCTAAAATTTAGTTAATAGGAAAGAATACAATAAAGGAGGATGGATGGAAGTAAGTAACTGTAAGCGCCATACACATGGGATATGGGACTAGGAAGAAGATGCAGTTACTGAGTGAATGAGAATATTTACATGGTCAAAATCTGCACTATATCAGACCCCAACTACTTACAGCATCATATTCCTGCTGAGATGGCGAACTTTGGGCAACAGCTTCCATGGATGCTGCCATATAGGCAGCACTTTCATCCTGCATAAGGCAAACAAAGCACTTTAATGTAGAGCAGAAGCCTGAGAACTGTAGTTATCCACGCAGGGCTCTAGTTACAAAATTTGTACTCTGCAAAAATGAGCTCCAGATATCTGCAGTCACACCTGAGTATGCTAATGGACAGGGCTTGACGAACAGCAATGAAAACTGCTCGCCAGCCCCGTACTGTACATGCGCAAGAGCCACACTGTGCATGTGTACACCGCAAATGAACGGGGCGCACGGCTGAAATCTACTCACCACGGGCGAGTAAACAGTATAGTTTGTTATATCCATGAGCAGGGCTCAAGGCAGATCTCTGCTGATTTGCAGGGCCCTACAGTTAAGGGCTCCTTGCTATCCATTTAGGGCAACAAATGCTTCTCTAGGCTCTCCTTAGACCTTAAAAAACTCCCCTTTCTGGGAAGGCTTCTAGTATCCCATTTCAACAGCTGCAGAGAACACCTCTCCTGAACTGAGTCTCAATTGACTGAGGCCATGTCTCCACTTGTGGGAAGATCGATTAGGTCAATTTAGTGGGTCTAGTGAAGACCAGCTAAATTGAATGCTGAGGGCACCCTTGTTGGCGCCCATACATCTCACGGTCACAAGGAGTAAGAAAAGTCAATGGGGAGAAATGCTCCATCAACCTCTGACTGTGGAGAGAGCGCCAAGCTCAGCTTAAGGTTTGTCGACAACTAGGCTTCTAATGATTGTTAATTGTTCCCATTCTTAGACAATTAAGGCTCCCTGTACCTTGCCAGAGTGGTGTAAGGGAGCCTTTTTGTAAGTGACAGTAACTGAATCCTCAGCTAGGAAGGTATGCGTGCTTTCTGGCTTTTTTTCTGCCCCGGAAAGGCACAATGCGATTAGATTACAGCTCAGTATCTACTTTACCTAGCCATTAAAAAAATGCAGTACAATGATTAGCAAAACGGCATGACTTTCTTGGGTGAAAGTCACAGCAATGTAAAGCAACATTCTACTTCACTTATATTTTGGTGTTTGGTATTCTGTAATTTAATTGAAAATCCAGAATTATAACTGGAGTTCCGGGTCGTGGTTACCAAATATTTGTAAATGAACTTTCGTGTGTTTATGAAATGCTAACACTTGTAATCTGTGTGACATATTTTGGTAATGTATGTATACTAAATGAAATTTTTTGATTGTATTGCATTGTTTTGTCAAAATACTGTAATGCAGTTTTGCAGAATTTAGGAGCACAGAGTTCTGGAGTAGGTTTTGAGGTTTCAGAGGGAAATCTATATTAAAATAGCTTGCTAAGAGCCATTTAACAACTTCACACAAGAAACCACTGCCTCACAGCGTCACCATACCCCTGGGTTCTTCTTGGTAGGAAGCTTATTTGATATAAGGATCTTCCCATTCCCATGGTCAATTCTTACCTGCAATTGGACTATCACTTGCTGCAGATCACAAATCACTTCTATGTTCTCTTTGAGCTCCTGGTCCTCCAGAGTCTCTACCAGCTTCTGCAAATCAAGTTTGCACCTGAAAAATTCAGACATGCAACTAAGTCCACAAGTCTTGCTTGGCAATTACATATCTGACTGGCAGTATGTTGGCAATACCCTCAGTCCCCCTTCTTGTATACAAATGGACTTAGAAATATTAAATGCAGAGTTGTATGACACTGCTGCAGCACGGGCAGAATATGAAACTGGATGGGACTTACGCAGCATGCTGCTGGAGTTCCTCTAGTTTCGCATTCATCCTTTCATTTTCTTGTTCTGTCTAAGACAAGACAAATCAATTATAGGACACTTATAGGAAAAGTAAGACTAGTAATGGCAGCTTCATCATTCTGTACTGAATCACAACGCAGGTTATCTTAACAGTGGTTTCTGCACAATCAGGGCAAAGGTTAATTCCCTTTGTATGAAAGTCAGGATAGGTCTACACTACAGGGAAAAGTGGATCTCAGCTATGCAATTTGAGTTTCATTAGTAGTGTAACAAGTCAACATAGCTTAGATCTACTTACCACAGGGTCCATACAGTCAACACCTCTTACTCAATTTGTTCTGGTGGAATACTGGAGGCTATATCTGAGCATTCATAATCGCCGCTTCATTTAAATTTACATTTATAATAAAGTAACTACAACTTTCTGACAAAGTACATTTTCTTTAGTGGCCCTAGGGTTGCCAGGTGTCCAGTATTGGTGCCTTCTACCTGGCAACCCTAGGGCCACCAAAGAAAATGTACTTTGTCAGAAAGTTGTTGTTATTTAATTATAGATTATGTTTTAGGTATATTTTATAATAATATTACAATAATTTGATGTGTAAAATTGTTATTTGGTCATATTAAATTATTTTACATAATTTTTAATTAAATATAAATTTAAGGTACTTTTAAATTTTGTATGATACATAACTTGTTTTGTTGAAATAAAAACAAGTATAAACCATGGTTAGTCAAATAGAACAGGCTTCTGTGAAAATTTCAGATACTTTAAGATTGAGATTTTGTATAAAAATATAATTATTTATGCAATTGCAAAAAATTGACTTTATTGATATAAAATTAATATACATTCTCTGATTTTATTTGGGAATAAACAAACAAAATTAACAAAATAACCCCTTCCTCCCCCCCCCCCAAGCCAGGCACTCCCATTCCCCCGTTCTAACCCAATCTCCCTCCACTCCCCCAGAGCCAGCCCTCCACAACCTAATGCCTCTCCTCTATCCCAGAGCCAGGCACTCCCAGCCCTTCCTCCCAACCTAATGCCTCCCCCAACTTAATACCTGGGTCCTGGAGTCAACATTGCTGCCTGAGGTGCTGGGGCGGTGTGAACACAGTGGCCAGCAGTAAGCGCCCAGTGCAGAGTGCCCGGCCATGAGCGCGTGCACAGAGCAGCTCAGCCGGCAATGAGCAGTTGCTGCGACACGGAGCGGTCCGGCTGGCTGTGAGCAAGCACTCAGCCATGTGTTCTGAGTGGTCAGCACTTCATTCTTTTATAAAAATGTTCTGTCCGCAAAAAGTTTCCATCGGGCCACATGCGGCCCTCCAAACACCAGTTTGACATGCCTGTAGCCTATCATCATATAGCTTCTGGACATTTACTATACTCCTTTCAAATTCAATTTAAGTCTCCCAGAGTCAGAAATTCCTAACTAGCCTTAGAGCACTGTGACTGGTCAGCTTCCAACAGGTAGGAAACAGCAACGTGTAGCTGAAAGTGCTTCATGTAGAATTTTGAGCCTTACCAGAATGATTCTCTCCAACATCTGGGCTGTCTGACCAGCTGCCTCACTTAGACCTCGGCTCAACTTTTCGTTTTCCTCCATCAAGGACTGGTTCTTCTCCATGAGGGACTGCAGATTCTCTGATGGCTCCATGCTAATTAAAGCAAGAATTTATTATTTTAAAGTCAATGGGGTGTTTACTGTTATAGATTGACAATATCTTGAATGAACTTTATTCAGTCAAGTTAACCCCAGTTCAATAAGGTTTAATACCTGTGGCATACATTGTACTGGAAATTACATACTATGAGACTCTATGGAACTTCTTAGCAGGAAGTAAAAGATTACTGCAATCTATGGAAGGAATGAGGAAATTCAAAGGCATTTCAAAGATATTGTTCCAAAAAAATACATCTCCTTAAGAAGTACTTTGAGGTGAAGGGAATATAATTTCTACCACTCTGAATCCAATTTTTGGGGCCATGCTTTGGATAGAGGCTTCTGTATTTTAATTATAGGTTGAATCTCCCAAATCTGGGACTCTCTGGGTTTGGCAACATATGCGGTCCGGAAGGAAGGACCACGGATGTTGCTGGACAAGAGCTCCCCGAAGGCCAGCTGTAGGTCCTGCAGGTGCTGGAGAGCAGGGGCTGGTCCTCCAGGCCAGGGAGCTCCTGCAGCAGCAGAAAGGAATCCACAGCCCTGGCTGGGAGCCCCAGCAACCGTGGGACTAGCACCTGCCGAGAGGAATCCCTAACCCTGGCTAGGAACCCAGGCAGCAGCTGAGCGAGGAATCTGCCAGGATTCCTGGCTTGGGAGAGGGGCCGATGGCAGCTGGAGGGAAATCTCAGCCCGAGGAGGCTGACCCTGGGAGCCCTAGCAGTTGGGAGGGAAACCCAGGCTTCGGGGCCACCCACATCCCAGAAAGGAATCCTGCACTCCCCTGGTCCAGCAAACTCTGTGGTTTGGGACCACTCAGGGTCTAATCTAGATCTACTTCTGGAAACCGCAGTTCAAAAATTCCTGGATCTATATTAAAAGAGTGGCCTAAACTTGTCATGAGGCTATTTGTTCTCAACTGAAGCATTGATGAACTGGTAAGTACATAGAAGCCTGGGAGGTGGGTGGTGGAAAGGAAGGGCGCTGGAAGACTGTTCTTTCTAGAATCCATATTAGGCCTGGTCTTCATAACACAGGTCAACACAAGGTAGTTTATGTCAACCTAGCCCCACACGTGTCTATACCATCTTCCACCGCTGCAAGCACACTGGTAGGCAGACATAGTAACACCACCTCCCCAAGCAACAGAGTTGCAATCAACATGCTTAGGTCAACACATGTAAGGATAGACACCATGTTATAGAGGCTGCTGCTAACTGTCCTCCAGCGGCTGTAACACTATGCTCCACACTGCTTTAGTCACCATTGTGAGCTCTACTGCCCAGGAGTCAAGGGGACCGGGGATTTTGAGATCTCCAGAAGAGCCCTGTAAATTTTTGAAATTCGCTTTAACTGCTGGGCTTCGCAATCACACCTAAGAGCTCTCCGCTGTTGAGTGCAACTGACCAGCTGACCCTGTCAGCTACTTGCTTCAGATGTACTCCCAATTTGAATAGAGTAGACAGGAAATATTGGATATCCAGGGACTGCAGGAAGAAGAGGCTGTGCAGGAACAGCTTTGGACCAACCATAGAAATGTTGACATCTTTGAGAAGATTACTGAGGGGATGCAAGAGAAGAGGCATGACAGGAACCAGCAGCAGTGCTGCATCAGAAGCCAAGGAGCTTTGGAAGGCATACCAGAAGGCCAATGATTAAATATGGTGCCATTCCACAAACATGCTGCTTATATGAAAAGCTGCATGTCATATTGCTAGAGATACTACCACTGCTCCCCACAGCACCACGGATACCTCTGAGTGACCGAAGTCACAGGCCCCTGCTGTGAACAGCGTGGAGATGGTGAATGAAGAGTAGTATGGGGAACAGGCAAACTGGGAAATTCAACTGCACAGCAAGCCAGGACCTGGCTCTGTCCATGTCTGACTCCACCACAGTCCAATAAGGGCAAGACGGATACAGGGGGGAAAAAAAACCTTATTTTCAATTACGTGGATGGCACCCTCAAAAGTATCAGTATCATTCACCACCTTTTCACTAATGTAATCACATCAGAAGCAAAAAGTAGAATTGCTACCTGCTTTTCAGTACTCTCCAGATGTGGATGAATCTCTGTAACATTTCCATATAACCATGTATCATTCTCATACAACTTTGTATTAAGAGAAACTTTGTAAGTTGATTAGATAGATTAGATCTTGTCTCTTTATGTTATAGGTCTCAGGAATAGTTAAGGTACAGAAAATATTCTTTTGCTTGGAGAAGAATAGATCTCTCCCCTTTCCTTGATTGCCTTGTTGAAATGAAGATGGTGTGAATGGAGAATGAAAGGCGAGCACCTCCAACAGCAGTTGCAAGGGTGGAGAGGGGCTGGAAGCCAGATCCAAGACAATACCTGTGAAGTGAACTTATTGAAAAGACTGGACATACAGATGCCTTAGGAGTCAAGCAGCAAGTGCCTGCCCTTGGAAGAACTCTCTTTGAAGCAGCATTAAGAAAGGAATGGTGATGACTAATGGGCTGCGTGAGAGGGATAAATATGAAGCATCTTGCAGAGGGACCCCGGGTTTTCGTCTTGCCCAGCTCCACCCCTCCCCCATCTAACTCACCTGGCCAGTGCAGTTCGGGGGAGCAACCACTGGTAACAACAAGACTGAGTGTGCGAGTGCGCAATGTATCATATGCGCAGAGCTCAACAAGTTATGGAAAACCCTACTCGCCAGACAAAAAAGGGACTCGCTACCCTCCCCCCCCAAAAAAGTGGGGTTTTTTTAATGGCATAAATTCCTAATAAGAATAAGAACAGTAATTACTAATACGTTCTTAATAAATATCACCCAAGTTATTAATAAACATCTTATAAACTTCTACCTTTTCCCTCTGCTGCCATGTCTCCTCCCCTTGCTCCATCAGCTCCCCTGGTGCCTGCTGCCCCCAACCCCTCACCCTCCTCTACTGTCTTGACTCCTTCCCTTCTCGCTGCCCTCAGCCTTCCTGAGACCTGCCCCCCTCCACCAGCCCTTCCCTCCCCCATGTGCCTACTCCTCCAGTAGCCCCACTCTGATCATGCGAGCTACCCCTCCTCATCCCCTCTCCTAACACCTCCCTCTACACACCTGCACTGCCTCTCTCCTCTGATGCTGGTCCCTCCCCTGCAGGCGTCTGCCCTTCTGCTTCACCCCCAGAATCTCCTGGCACCTGCACCCTCCTGGCACCTTCCCCTTCCTTCACTGCCCCTGTCACCTTTGCCCTCTTTTTCCCCGATACCCACCCCCTCAGCACCCTCTGCCCCCATTCCCCTCACACCCCTGTGCCCTCACACATGCCTTGCTCCATCCCCACTCTCCTCATGCCCACCCCTTCTTTCAAGCCTTCTCCCAGCACCTCCCCCTCTTCCCCCTAGCCCCCAGCGCCCTTACCCTCCCCCCTCCCACTGACACCTCCCCTCCTGCCCTTTTCCTCATTGTCTGCACTTGGCCCCCTGGCATTTGTGTCTCCTGCACCCCTGTCCCTTGGTGCCTTCCCCTTTCTTCTTCTTCTCCTGACCTCCTCTCCTCAGCACAAGCCCCTTCCCCATATTTTTCCCCTCCCCTCAGCCCAGCCCAGCCGCTTCCCCTCCCCCAGGGCCAAGTAAAACATTCCCCCCCTTTTTTTGGTTGTCTTTTACATGTTTGCATTTTGCAATGGTTTTTGTTTGTTTTCATTTTTGTCCCAGCATTTTAGCCCTATAAATAGCAAATAGCATTTTCATTCATTTTTTTCCATAAAGGCAAAGGCGCTTCAAGTGAACTCCCCCTTTCACTCACTGCTGGGTCACAGCAGCCTTTTCCCTGCCCTGTCCAGCCCCTCCTTATGGACAAGCACCCCTCACTCCCAACCCACAGGGGAAACAGGATGCAGGGAACAGTGTGTGTGTGTGGGGGGGGGGGGGGGGGAGAGAGAACAGGAGGCACAGAGACGCAGGGATCAGGGGGAGTAGTGTGCGGTGGAGGCACAGGGAATGGGACGCAGGGAATGGGAGGGGCAGAGGCATGGGGTCCAGGGGCAGTGCAGGGAACAGGCAGCACAGAGCTGGGGGGGAGGAGGGGGGAGCAGGGTACAGGGTGCAAGGGCGGTGCAGAGCCAGAGGGAGAGCAGGGGATCCGGGGTGCAGGGGCAGCATGGGGAATAGGTGGCAGGAGCCAGATGGGGCACAGCGAGCCAGGCCGTCAGCAGGGAGCGGTCTCTCGCTGGCGAGGGGCTGGGGCCGTGGCAGGACTGGAGCCAGCGGAGCAGGCCCTGGCTGTGCCGCACACCGCAGCCAACTGCCGGAGACACGCAGTCAGAGCCAAGCTGCTGCGGCCCTTTAAAATCGGCGGGGCCATGTCACGCCAGTGTCCCGGCCTCTGCCAGCGCTCCGCCTCCTCGTGCCGCAGCTGCACGTAGGCAGCCCAGCGCTGAGAATCGCCGCAGTTCCCCGGCAGCGCTCTGCTCCTCTGCCGGCTGGCAGATTGGATGGGGCCACGCCGCCCGTAGTGTAGGCTTCGGGCAGCCCATTACAACGGCCCACCGGGCCAGTCCGCCCCTGCACTCGCCAGCTGGCAAAATCTACTCACCATGGGCGAGCGGGTGAGTGTATTTGTCGAGCCCTGCATATGCATATGATAAAGTACTGATTGATCTATATATGTTCAATAAATGCGGTGTGTTGCCTTATCGCCATGAAAAAGATCCCAGGTGCTTCTTTTCAGCACAACACAGACATATGCAGTGGCATGCAGAACATAACTTCAGTACACAGGCATGAGGGCCTGGGCTACTTCAGGACACAAGTTGCAACTGTGTCCTCTGTCTTTGTTAGCTCACTCCTGAGGGTAAAACCACAGCCATCTGTGGAAAAGGAGAGTCCCTGACTACAGCGGTTCAATCTGAATAAGGTCCTCTATGCAGCCTCTCAACATTCCAAAATGTTACCATTATTGACCAAGTTCTGCCCCTGCATCCTCTACTACAGCTAGACTGTTGCATTGTTATACAAAGGGCACTGCTGCAGATGAAAGTGAAACACTGATACAATTAGACTTAGTGAGCATGACATGGGAGTGAGAAAGAGGACTGGACAGGTAGTTGGATAGCAAATAAGTTCCTACCTTAGCACCACGTGCAGTCTAGAGCCTCAGTACAACAGGAGATCTAGTCTCAGTTGGGGTGGGGGCAGGCAGGGAAGAACAATTAAGGCTTCTAGTTACATTAAGAGCATTAGTCTATAGTTCTTACTTGATAGACACTGGGAGTGTCCCTCCATGGGCTTGCAACAACAAGACCTGCAGCTGTTGTACCTAGAAGGAAACAAACAATTACCCATCTTTGAATCTACCTTCTCTATAGTATATATTGATCTCTAAAAAGAGAGCTGGAGTTGCAGGACTTAACAAATGACTAAGAGGGAGCTCTTCCCTCGATCACACTCAACAAATGCTCCAGTGTTACTTGAACAATGATGTTGCCTTTCACATGATAGACTTACGAGCACATTTTCTTTGAGGGGCTCCTGGCACTCTTGTAGGGACAATAGGAGCAGCATTATCCTTTATATCTTAGCTAAAACTATACTTTGATAACTAGATCTGCCTACAATTGATTGCATATGGACCCTTGTGTGTCTCCCATCCTGAACTTGGGCACATAGCTGTGTAGTGTTAGCTAGATGCCATATTTCACTCCAGAGATGGTTATACTTTGTGGGAGTGACATTTCTTAAGGTATGAAATATAAACTGTGGTTGATACCAACAGTTGGCCATGATTGAATCATGAGTTTTGAGGCCCCCCTGAAAGTGGAGAAATGTTCCATCTACAGCAAACTTATAGTGGAGAATCTCAAGCAATATGCACACAGACAAAATCATTTAAGGACTTTCCTTATAATGTGACCTATAGCTAAGCGAGCTCAGTGTCTATTTCTTTTTCTTGAATTTGTTGCAATGATGAGTCTCCCACTTTTGCGATGCACAAAATCCCAGTCTCCAGCTAAAGGAAGGAAGTGTCCAGTACCTGCTGCTTTAGATGATTTAGCTCAGCAGCTTGAGGATCAATGTTGATAATCGGTTTGTTTTTTATTTTTCTCGCCCTATCAGCATAGCGCAAAGTGTTTAAGGTTTCTTCTAGGTTGGAATCTGCAGGGCTCACACAAGCAATCATGAGAGTGTGGCTGTTGCCACCCAAGGAATCTGAACAGAAACAGAATGGGACACAGCATTATTGCTTTGAGACTGTGAAAATGGTGATGTGGGTTAATGATGGAAAACCCACAGCGTAAGAATGCACCATGCCCATAAAACACAATAGCCAATACAGACAGGAGATTTTGACTGATGCATTATTCATGTAATACCCAATAGTTGATTGCTCCCATTACAAGAAACACTGGTAAGAAAGCCAGCTTTCCAGTTAGAAAGCTCTACTGAAATCTGTCATCCCAGGATCTACTTTTCTTTTCACCCCACAAAGTCAAAAGACATTTTTCACATCTGCTATTTTGCCTCCCATTTTTACTTCAAATAATGATGGTTTGACATCATATACACCTGACTGGATTCTCATCACATTAAGCAGTTACACAATTCCCTATATCAATGTTTCAGATGCTCTTACTTCTGCTGGCTTCTGCTGCCTTGGGAGCTGAAATTTCATGGATACCCTGATGTCTGGCTGTCAGATCAGACATCATTTTCCTTCCATTTGATGATCTGACCAAACAGAAGGACCTCAGCACTGAGCTGTCTAGCAGAGCTTATTATTTTTACACCAAAAGTAGTGTGGAAGCCATTTCATATTTAGCTAGAAGCCATTTCGTATAACAGAAGCCATTTAAGTTTCTTGCTTCTGCACGTACGCTAGAGATTGAACTCTCCTTCACTGATGTGAAAGAGGCCAGAAGGATGAGCTATTGGAATGCATTAATTGAACTAGTTTGAGTTGGAGCTCTCACTCCTCTCCCTGATAACTTATCAGCAAGAAGAAACAGGTTTCTCCTTTACGTTTAATTGATGATTTCTTTAATGAAATGCCCTGACGTCAGACTTGTTTGGCTAAGGGTATAAAATATTAGGATTGATTGTATTGAGTAGCCTTATTGGGCCCGGTCCTGCTGGGGTCACGTTTGGCTCACTTTGTGCCTTATTGATCAATAAAGTTTTTTATTAGCCGCCTAAACACAGAGAAGTCTTTTGCTTCGACAGTAGGTATTATCCAGTTTTACGCCATAAGTCTGCTTTGCTCCAACCAGCTCACTCAGCTAGGTTTTTTACTAAAAAGATTATGGTAGTCCATGTTTTGAAAGATATAAAATATCATAAAAATGGTTTATGCAATAAATTACAGCACTGTGAAAAGGAAGACTGAAAAACTAAAACTTTAAAATATTGAGCTATTTCCCTTTATATTCACAGACTAAAGATTTTGTATCAGTAATGGAGGGTGTGTATTTAATCACAAAAGCAAGCATTATAAAACTCCAAAAATATTCAGAGGTAAGATCAACTTAAGAAATCCAAAAGCACATAAGGGTTGTGTCCAGACTCAGGGGTTTTTTCGAAAAAAGTAGCCTTTTTTCGAAAAAACCTCACCTGCGTCCAGACTCAAGCCGCGTTCTTTCGAAATTAAATCGAAAGAAAGCGGCTTCTCTTTCGATGGCGGTAAACCTCATTTCACGAGGAAGAACACCTTCTTTCGAAAGTTCCTCTTTCGAAAGAAGGCGTTCAATGTAAATAGGGCTTCTTCAAAAGAGAGCATCCAGACTCACTGGATGCTTTCTTTCGAAAAAGCAAGCCGCTTTTTCGAAAGTTCCGCGTGCAGTCTAGACGCTCCCTTTCGAAAGAGGCTCTTTCGAAAGTATCTTTCGAAAGCGCCTCTTTCGAAAGTATCTTTCGAAAGCGCCTCTTTCGAAAGAGGCTTGCAGTCTAGACACAGCCAAGATGTAAATGTACTGTTAAAGGACACAGCTTCTTAGCTGTGCCCTTTAATGACATGGTACAGTAACAAGTCAGTTATGATTCATTGATACTAGTGATTGGGCCTCCAGATTAGATTAAATGTACAGGTTGGACCTCTCGTCCAGTACCCTCCAGATCTCACTGGTCCCAAACGAGGGAATTTGCTGGACCACAAGAGGTCCCCTGTTACTGGCTCCCCAGACCACCTTCCATCCCCGCTGTCAGCCCCAGCAGACCAGGCCGCCCCAGCAACAGCCCCGCTATCAGGTCTGCCACCTCCCTGGTACTGGGGCTGCCACTGCCCCTGCTGCACTAACAGGGCTCCGGTATTGTCCCAGATCTACCAGGCTCCAAGCCACCAGCCCTCTTGTCACTGGGATTCCCAACCAGGACACCCATGTCCAGGAATACCCATGGTCCAGCAGATGTTGCCAGATGAGTAAGTCCTGGTTTTGGGAGGTCCATCCTGTATTTTAAAAAGGCAGTTCAGAGTTGTCCAAATTTTGCCTTTAACTTTCTCCTGCATGACACTGTAGAGTTGTCTATTTGCCTACCCAGAGCAATTGTATTCAAAGATAAGGCAACAAAAACAAAGGGCTCAAGGATCAAAGTACAAATAATACATTCATGTCTGGTCAGTAGAAGTGTAACACTTGGCCTGAGGGTTACACAGCTCTTGACATATTTTATTACATATTTATTTAACTATAAAACAGAACTATCTTGGGCATGGCTCTTACCTTGCAGCAGCCGTGTTAACTTGGAATCTCTGTAGGGAACAAAGCCACCTTTTTTATTTTCGTCACCAAGAGCACTGATTACATTTCCCAGGCATAGGAGGCCTCTGTTAATGTTGATTCCTGCACACAAACAAACTCCAACATAAGATAAACCAAACAGAAGCTTACTTATTACTGTCTGTGTCCTACACTTGCCAACAAAGGCCACAAAATGTAAAGTTGAGAGGTTTAGTCCTCACAGAAAAGCTCCAAAAATTTCAAAGAAGGAAATCCCTGAACCATATGCCTCCCCCCCCCTCTACTGTCTTACATAAAAGGTTTAATGAAGAAAGATGTGATCATGGATACAGCACAGATGTGCTACATGGAGCCTTATGTGAGACACAGCAAACAGAGTGGCTGAGGAACTCTTCTTTAAAGACTTGCTCTTTGCTCCAAATGAAAATACAGACCAATCAGTGAAAGAACAGGTTCAAGAACATTTAAATAAAATGTGATGTATTCAAGTCAGCAGGGTCTAAGAATGAATTTTATTAGGGAACTAGCTGACATTCTGTAAACCACTGACAATTACCTTTTGACATTCTTGGAGGACGGGTAAGGTCCTAGAGAAATGAAGATCAAATATAGTGCCTATCTTGAAAAGAGATGTTCTAGGGAATTATAGACCAGTCAACCTAAACTTGATACAAGCAATACATTTGGAAGCAACTACATGGTAACAAGAAATAGCCAGTATAGATTTATCAAGAATGAATTATGCCAAATCAACTTAATTTCCCTCTGACAGAATAACTGGCCTAGGGGATTGATTGTGAGGGGGATTGAATGCATGACAGAAGCAGCAGGAATGATGTTTATTTTAGAAATGCTTTAACGGTTCCATAAGACACTCTCATAAGCAAACTGGGGGATTATAGTCTAGATGAAATTACTGTAAAACGGGTGCACAATTGGTTGGAAGACCATAGCAAATCACTGATAGTCAAAGTTATCACAGTGGATACCACTGTCTAGAGTCCTGCATCTGTTTCTGTTCAGTATTTTCATTAATGGTTTGAGTAAAAGAGGGGAGATTATGCTTATTAAATTTGCAAATAGGTTGGTAAGGATACAAGCACTGAAAATAACCATGACAAATTGCAGAATTGGCCTTTATTGAATTTCAGACAAGTGCAAACTACTACACTTAGAATAGAGGCAGCAACCTGGTGTGGGAGGAGGGGAAAGCAGCACCAGCTCTGGTTGAGAAGACAACCATTAAGTCTTATCGGTTAATCATCTGGTCAACTACTCGTTCACATCCCTATGCCTTAACCATACTTGGCTAGTTAAACACAGGCATCTAGTCACTGACAACACACCTTGTGTAGTTCTGGACCCATCTCTGACAGCAATTTTAGCAGCTTCAGATGAAGAAACCCTAGTGTATAAGCTATGGAATAATTTTCTCCCATAGAAAGTTTACTCAGTTCCCTCTAAAGGGTTCAGTTAACCAGTGGGGACTACAGCAATTCCCCACCTGCCACTTCACACCTATGAAGCCCAGAATCCAGGGAAACCTGGAGGATCCACTTTGCAGAAGAGCTCAGTGACCACAACAGCGTCAAGGCACAGGGTAAGAGGGCGAAAGTGTTTCCTCCCATCTGAGTCAGCATACTACTGTCAATTTCCCCTCTGACCCTATGGTGGACTATCCCATCACTATTAAGAGCCCAGGATGGGCCTGGAGAAAGAGGGCCACTCACTGGCTCTGGTCACTAAGCCACACTGCCCTTAGGCAGACTGCAGAAACTGATTTAGGCCATTAGGTTGTGGTATCCTGCATGTGAAGATGAGACAACCAGGAGTATAAACATCCAAGCTTAAAGGTTTCTCTCTCCAGTTTATTTTTTAGCTTTTACGAATGTAACTTATTCAAGTTACATGCTTAACCCTTTTTGGAATCCTGCTATGCTGATGGCCTCATCAATATCTTGTGCATAAACTATATTTTCTGCATTGTGTGAAAAAGCTATGCATCTGTTTTGAATTGGCTGCCTTTAGATCTCATGGAATATCTATTAAAAGAGAACAGTCCCAGAATGGGGCTCATACACATGGATGTGCATACTTGGGAGGCACATATAAAGGGGACAACAGAAGCCCCAGCATGTGGGCTTGGGCTTCTTCCCTTGCCACTCCAAGTCCCTCACTGGGAGGCAGCAAAGGCTCTGGCTGTTAGCCCTAGGGTGGCAGAAGCAATGTAGAAGGCTGACAGTGGGGTGCCAAGTCTGCTCTGAGAAGGGATATTGCCAAATATCACCTTTCCTATTGCCACCCTTATTTCTCTGCTGCTGCCGGCCCATGGTTTCTTGAGAGCTGGGTACCTGAGCAGCAGCAGCTTTCCACTCTGCTTCAGAGCTGGAAGGTGGTATCTTTACTTGGGGGGGGGGGGGGGGGGGGAGGGAAGGGGGCGGGGAGAGGAGGGGGACAGGGACAGGGACAGGGACAGAGACAGAGACAGAGACAGAAAGGATGCATAAATGACTACGGACACAAAGAAGGATGAGCCTGATCAAATAAGTTTGAGAACCACCGCTCTTATGGATAAATGCGCCCCCCCCCCCCTTTTTTAAATAAAAGTAACGCTGGGAAGTGAGGGAGTGAGAAAAGAACAGAAAAAATATATAGTGCTCTTTGTTTTTGCTGGATTCCTTAGAGCTCCACAATGGGTGATCAATGCTCCACTGAAGGTATAAATCTTTGAGAGATTTTTCTCCTAGAGGAAAAAAATGCATGTGAGCCAATTAACTGGATAACATTGAATTTGATGGATAAAAAAAATCTCCCATGATCCAAGTAGTTTTTCACTTCTCAAAGTCCGGAGAACAAAGCCTGATATTCTGGACATAAAAACCTAACAAAGCTTTACTAGACACCGTTCAAGCTCTCCTTATACTTCAAAACCCAACAAAACAAGTGTTTTTCCCATTTATGTCACCTTTAAAAAGTCAGGATTTCAGAGTGGTGTGCTATATTTTGTTCTTTCCAGGAGCGTCAGACGTGAAGAGCACAAGCTTTAGCTACTGATGCTGTTTGACATTATTGTGCTTACTTACCTTCCTTTAGTCGGTCTCCCTCAGCCTTGGTTTTTTTTTGCCTTTCGGAGCCAGCAAGATCTACAAGGTGTAACTTGCAGCGAAAGCTGTTATTCCTACGGCAGACAGAAGAGTTACACTCCTGATCTAGCATGCAGTTAGAATGAGAGTGGCAAGCAAAGCGGAGGGGATTTCACATCATTGATGATCCAATGGGTTTAAAAGGGCATTTTGCATCAAGTGCAGCGACTGGCTTTTGAAATTAAGAGAATCTAGTGACTATCTTCAACGGAAACAACTTTTTCTACAGGGTCAAGCAGTACTGGTAAAGAGAGTACCTGTTGACAGGCAGCTAGGAAGTCAAAGACTGATAAGAAACAGGGCTGAATCAGAATTATTACCAGACCTGCCTTGTCCATAAGATTTTTCAGGGCACCCACCACACCCTTTGGGGGTTCTTGCAGTAGCTGCTTCAATAGTCCTGTGAATGGGGCCCAGAAGAGCCTGGGAGGGAGTGAGGGGGCTGATGTGGGTTGGCAGCAGCAGGAGTTGCTCTCCCTCCCTTAGCTCTGTTTCACTGTGGTAGCAGAAAGCAGAGTGCCCTGGCCCCAAAGGGCTTTGCTTTCTGCAGGTGCAGTGAAGTGGAGCACAGCAGGTTGGATAGAGAAGAGCAAGCTTCAAGGTTACTCTGGCTCCCCTTGCTGCAGTCCTGAGTGCTGGGGGAGACCTGCAACCCCTGCAGCTGTGCAGCAACAGGCCCCCTACTAATCCCCGGCTCACATTGCTTGGTTGTGGGGTCTTCACACAAGGGGGTCGAGTGGAGCAGAAATGAGGTTGCCCTGGGCCAGTAATTGGGGAAGATGGGAGGAAATTACTCCAGACCCTGTGTCCCCTAAAGATGGTCCTGATGGTTACTTAAGGAGTTCTTGCTTTCTTACTTGTCACTTTTCTTTCTTTGTTCAACTGAAATAGTGAAGATTGCATGGGACCGCGAGGACTGAGAGTTCATAGCTGTAGAAGCCACAGTTCTGGAATTGTTTCCCTGCTCCAGACAGAGGACAGTATCTTGAGCACAGGCCACATCCCGTTCTGTTAAGCCTATAATCTGTGTTAAGAATGAAGAATCTGGTTTCATTTTCTTCCTCTACCTCCCAACATTCAGCCATTAGTTTACTACGTCACAGAAGTGTACTTTGGGTCCTAGACCAAGTCCCTGCTTCTATGCCACTGTGACCTCAATTAGCAAAGTCAAAGAAAAATATACATTTGCAGACTGCTGTAATCTAACCGAGTTTATTTAAAATATTAATGCTCACTAAGGCATCTAAATTTGTAGCAACTAACAGCTGTATTAATCTAAGTAAGGCTAAGATTTTATCACCATTTTTACTAAAAGTCAGTGACAAAATGGGGTTCTGCAGGTCCCCATGTTGCCTGAAGCAGGGCAGCTTCATAGGGGCTAGGAACTCAGAGGGCGATTGCCTGCAGTCTGCAAT
Source organism: Pelodiscus sinensis (assembly GCF_049634645.1). Classification (NCBI taxonomy): domain Eukaryota; kingdom Metazoa; phylum Chordata; order Testudines; family Trionychidae; genus Pelodiscus; species Pelodiscus sinensis. The sequence continues at coordinate 18,968,738 of NC_134723.1, forward strand.
GGCTGGGAGCTCCAAAGGGTGCCAGAAACAGGTAGGGACCCACAGCTCCCAGTCCCCACAAGAGACAAGGAACCCTGCAACTCCCAATCATCCGGCTGTCTCATGACCGCCTCGAACTCTGTGACTAAATCGTACTTATACATACCTCCAAGGTTTTTGGATGTATGGTACCCAACAACCCACCCACCATTTTGAAATGGAATGTCATGTTGCAATAGGATTGTTAAGTCCTGGAGACAAAGGATCATTTAACCTTAGAGCAAATGTAGGATAAGACAGCAGCACAAGCTTTCTCTACGCCAGTGGTCTCCAACCTTTTTACACCTAAGATCACTTTTTAAATCTCAGAACAGGCGAAGATCTACCGCTCCACCCCTTCCTTGAAGCCCTGCCCTCTCTATTCTCCTCCTGTCCATCACTTGCTATCCCCAGCCCTTACTTACACACTCTGATAAACGGTTTATTTTTAAATTATGCGATATATAAAATTAAAATCACATGTTTATAGTTATGAAATAAACGGTCTGTTTTTTATTCATGCTATTTAAATCTAAAATGAAGCATTTATAATTATACATTTTGTGGGGACAGAGTTCTGCGGCTGGGGGCAGGGGAGAGTGAACAGGGTTCTGCAGCAGGGGACAGAGTGCCAGTGGGGAGCGGGCATGGGAATAGGGACAGAGTTCTGTAGCTGGCGACAGGAGAGTGGGGACAGGGTCGGGGAGCGGGGACAGCGTTCTGTAGCTGGGGACTGGGGAGTAGGGACAGAGTCGAGGAGTGGGGATAGAGTTCTGTGACTGGGGAGCGAGGGCTGGGGATTGGGGTGCCAGTGGAGGCAGAGAGTCCCCTGCATCTGCCTCCTCCCAGGATTCCCCACCCCAGAGGGAAACCAGCACGTGCCTGCCCCAGGGCTGACCCTCCCCCCACACGCGCGCCTGCCCAGAGGGCTGACCCCCTCCCCTCAGCGCAGGGAAGCCCCGTGCGTGCCAGGAAACCCCGCGCGCACCTCCCCCGGGGCGGACTCACCCCTTCTGTGCGGTGCAGAGAGCCGATGCTCCCTCCCACAGTACACCTGGCAGAGCAGCTAGCGCAGACTAAGCTGCGGGACTTCTGTCCATTCCCGGGAAGCCGACACGACCTCCATTTTCACTTGAGGTAGAAGTAGTTGGGCTTCTCGGGGGTGGGAGGGAAATGGGGGCGGGGCGGACAGGACGCCTCACGATCGACCAGTTGATCGCGATCAACCTGTTGGTGACTACGGCTCTACGCTGTACCCCAAGCCCATCTATGGGCATCAGGCCTGCTCTGGGGGACTCAGAGGTCAGTTTTATACCTATAGCCAATGCCTGCCATGGCCATTTTGCTGTAGTTTTTCTCCTTTTGAGTTTGGGAGAAGGCATGCAGCAAGGAAGTTGGATTACAGGAACTGTAGTGAAGTGTTAGCTGCTTAACTCAAACCCTGATTTTATTTCATCAGTTCACTGAAAGCTTTAACTAGCTGTTATCTGAAATCTAGAGCCTACTGAAATCACCCCAGAGCAGGTTTGAGACTCACCAGATTTTTTTTTTTTAAAATGTAAGAGTTGGAAATCAGCATGCTTGTGTGTCAACTTCTAGAGTGAAGTGTGCAAACAGCAAGATTATGAACAGTTAAAATTGGGCAAGTCTGGGTTTGATTGAAACATTTGATTCTGACCTCTCCTCATTTCCCCACCCCTCACATGCCCAATTCTCAGGGACCCGCACACCTTTATGCCTTCCTTGGGGTCCTCTCGTATGCTGATTTGAGAAGATCGTTCTCTAGATGGAGACAGCAGGTCTAGAATATCCTCATTGTATATCTGAAAGTATTTAAATAGAAGCTCAGAACCATAGCCATGCAGACGTGGGGATGCAGCATGAAGAACAGAGTTAGGCTGAACCTGGCTAACTTTGTAAGACATTGCACATGTCTTATTTGCTAAGACATGCAGACTTAACTTACAATTCCAATTCACAGAACTGAGGCTGTTATTACGGTCTATATCTGCCTATATTCCTGATAGTCTCCTCAGTTATAGAAGTTCCTTAAGCCTGTGCACCCCACTTCCCAAAAGAAGAAAATGTGATCCTGGAGATGCTATTCACTCATCTGGGGCAGATCACAGTAGAGAAAGAAGTGCAATAGTCCAATCCCCATTACAGACTGTGGCAGAAAATGATAGGAGCTGTGTCCCAGGCAGCATGCATACAAAGTTAGACTTAGTAGCTAGATCTGCACACTGATGAGGAAAGGGTGCAGTCCCATCTGGCTTTCATTCATGGAAAGTTATAGGTCCCTTTCTAAAGTCCTTTAAGTTTCCCTTTATACCAGTTCTCCTGGTTCAGCTGCCACAACCCATCTCACTTGAGAGTTACAAAAAAAAAAAAAAAAAAAAAAAAAAAAGAGTGTTTAAACAACCTCAAGAAAGAAGCTTTGTGATGGGGGGGGGGGGGGGAGAGAAGGAGCTTAGTGGAATCTGATTGCAGTCCCACCTACCCCTCCAACATGACATGTGAGCTGAATCCTGGGTGTCTAAAAAGTCTAACCTATTTAAGCTGCAAGTTACAAAATTTGCTTTTAATTTAACATTTTGAAACTGTAAATAGTTTTTACCTCCAAATAAGAGACTTTCAAGGTGAATTCCCATTCCAGCCTCTGTTCCTTTTCCTGAAAGAGCAGTTTGATAACACGAGGAATGACCCCAACAATAGGTTCATGCTCTTGATCAGCAGTGTAAGTCCCTCCCATAGAATATGTTTTTCCAGAGCCTGTCTGTCCATATGCCAAGACAGTAGCATTATACCCTGAAGAAACAAAGAATGCTTGGAATCAGGAGGAGTTCATCTAAGAAGAGACCTTTGTCAGATTGGAGTATCTTAAGTATGCTTCTGTGTCCAATGTCCCCAGATTCTAGCTTCTCCAATTCAGTAAAATACTGACACTCACTCTCAAATTACACAGCAATAATGCATAATTCATAGTCTGCTGAATTAAGAACAAAATACTGAACACAACCAACTGCTTTCTCTGGCCTATGAAGTACGAATGGAGATTTAAACTTAATTCTATTGCTCAAAATAGAGAGGCCAGAAACAATTTAACTATTCTGTAAATCTCTCTCTAACCAACATCTTAGATAAGCAATCTCAGCATAACATTTAAGTGACAATGTGCAGATCAAGCAATCATATGGTTTTTAGCATTGACTTCAAACACCAAAACTGTCAGTCCATTTTTGCTTTCTTTGAAGCTCAGTGAGACTGCACGAGTCATCTTGGTGGCCCAGTGGAATGCCATGCTACCAGTAAATAGGCAGGATTTGGCACTCACTACTGCAACCCCAGATTGATTTCTAATCAGAGAAGCATTCTAAATACATGGAAAGGTATGTGTGTGTGCAGGGGGGGCAAAAGGGGGGAGAGAGAAGAAGTCACAGTGGATAACCAAGTAATCTTACCTGGATACTTTTGTTGTTTCACTTAACTTTGAGATGCCACCCTGAACCCAGCTCATAGAGGTGACAGCATCTTTAAAGAGAATTTCACTTTGTTACTACGAACAAGTTAACAGGCTCTCACCTTTGAAGATGCCCCGTATCAGAGGGGCAACAGAGGTTTTGAAGACTTCCTCCTGCTCAGCAGATGGGTCAAACACAAAATCATATGTGAAGGATTTGTCATTGCCTACAATCACCTATGGGAAAGAGGAGAAAACAAGCAGCGACATACATTGCAGTTAATGGGTTTTATTTACTTGATACTAACTAAATTCAGCTAATTTACAATGGTACACATCTACTGAAACACTGACATCAATGGAATGATTCTGGTGTAAGCGAAAGATTTTGACCCTTCATACCCAAGGCATTTACTAACCTGGGGCTCGTCAGGCACAAAGGATAGACACATCTGGCATCCCTCACTAATCTCTTTGGGGACCAAAGGGCGACAGCGGAGTGCCACACGCACAGGAATCACTTTCTCATCCTCTTTCACCATTTCAGATTACAATAGCTTTCCTAAAAAAATCAAAGACATAAAATTAGGTGTGTCCTCACTGTAAGTATTATCAGTTAAATTTCCTTTATCCATCTGGGTAAGTGCTCTGAGCATTAAGACACATTCAGCTTCACACAGACTGCACTGCCTTCCCCTCAAATGTCACAAATTGAAAGGGTCTATGATTCCATTATATCACATTCACCGCACAAAGAAACTTTATGCTTATAAGCAAGGCTTGACAAATCAGTGAATCTACTCGCCCATGGCGAGATTTCAGCCAGTCGCCCCGTTCACCGGCAGCACATGCAATGCGGGTCTTGTGCATGTGCAGTGTGGGGCTGGCAAGTAGATTTCAGCACGGTTTGTCAAGCCCTGCTTATAAATGAGAAGCCCTAAGCCAGTGGTTCTCAAACTTTTTTGACCTTTGGCCCACCCTGCTCAACGCAAATCTTTCTGTGGACTACCAGCCAACCACACATGATGGCAAAATGGGTGTAAAACGGGGTGGGGCACAGCATCCAAGGTATGAAGTAGGGTGCAGGAGTGGGCTGAGGGGGGGGTCTGGACAGGACTCTGGCCAATGGGAGGGGTGGGGAAAGCCCCCAGTTGACCAGTTTCCTGCACTGCCATTTCCCTAGTTGGGAAAGAGGTGAGCAGCAGCATGCGAAACTGGAGCTGCATCTGGCGTGCGAAGCTCAGGGCTTCCTCCTGTAGCAGGAAGCCAACCTCACAATGGGATGTGTAGGTGGGCCAATGCAGCTCCACACACAAGACCACTACAAGTCTACAGACCACACTTTGAGAACCACTGTCTTAAGCCAACAGTTGCTGCATAATTTAACCTTTAATTTAAAACAAAATTGGATTTTAGGACAATTGGGATTCATTTACACTAGAAGCATTATGGTGGCATAGCTGTACCAATTAGGGATGGAAAAAGTTAATCAGCTTTCTTCCCGCAGCATGGCAGGCTGAGCCAGAGCAGCCACATAGGGCTACCAAAACCATGCTTAGGACCGCAGTTTCAAGGCTAGCCATGAAATTCTAAATAGCTGTCATAAAATCAGTCATGTCATTAATGACTCTACTCCTTGCAAAAGCTTTGAGCAGCAGCGGCCCTGAAGGATGTTTTTGGGTAGGTGACACTGCTTCAATCAGATCTTGTCTACATGAGCAAAAACTGCCTTTTGGAAACAAAACAATGAGATTGTTTACACTTTTGTCCAGCCGGGTGGACTCAATTTTGGCAACAACAACACACCCTTCTATCCTGGAAGACTTTTGTCTTTTCCCTTTCCTTTATTGTTGACAAAGAGCCGGTGTGGGTTCTGATGTTTGTTTTGCCAAATAAACTGGCTTCCACCAGTATCCCACAATGCCCACCCTGATGGCTGTGCTCAGTGTTTGTGATCTGTCTCCCTCCCCCGCTGCCTCAATATCAGAGGCAGTAATGGGTTGAGGAGGGGGGGAGGGAGAAGAGAAAACCAGGAGCCTCAGTGGCCTCTTATCAACTAATCATGTACTCCATACAGATCGTATTGAGCACTCGATTAGTCATTTACTCTCTACTTAACATCCTTAGCAGGGTGTGTGTCACCTGAGGTTCCGAAGAAACAGAAGCAGCTTTCAGCTTCCCTGTTCCCCAAGTGATACTGACGTGCTGCACAACCGTCACTTCCTTGAACCTCAGTTGTTCGTACCCGTTCCGTGTCCAGTCACCATAGTAACCGAGCCCCTTCTGTAAGAGAGCATCATCATGCCGTACCATCCGCACGCAAGGCACTGCCTGCCCCAGGGACCTGCTCACGGGAGGAACCGGGACAACCGGGCCATGGAGAAGGCTCGGTGAGACTCACAACACGGCCCCCGGAAGGAAGCCAACGGAGACAGGCGTGGGCTGAGTGCGGCGGCGCTAGCGCCGGGATCGGGCTCCACTCGGCCTCCGCCTCAAGCCGCGTCGCGGGGAACAAGGGCGGGCGGAGATGGCGAGGGGGGCGCGGTGATGGAAGGGGCCTGGCAGCAGAGATGGCTCCGCCGGTTGGAGCGGGCCGCGGGGATCTCGCTCCTCACCTGCCATTGCGGGCGGGGCTCAGCCACAGCGGGGCACGGGCGCTGCTAGCTACGCCCGTTTCTCGGGGGCCGGCGGGGGTCACGGCCGAGCCTGGAGCGGGAGGCCCTGCCCCACACGCAGCGGGTCACGGCGATGCCACGGGGCAGCCCAGCCAGCTCACTGGGGAGCGCGGGTCCCGCTCCGGCGGCCTGAGCGGGAGCGGAGAAGGGGCCGGGCCGCGGAGCCCGGAGGGGGGGGGGGGGGCGAAGATACTTGCCTGCGCGGAGGCCCAGTCGCGACGAACAAGGGCCGCAGGCCCGGCGCCCCGAAGCAGCAGGGTAGCTCGTGCGGAAGGTAACCGCTGCCTTAGGCCACCACTTATCCTTGTCTCCGACCGCCAACATTCAAACCAACCCGCCCGCCAATGGCAGGGGGCAACGCATGGTACGTCACCGCGTACGCGGGAGACGTATCCCCTGCACGTAACTAGGGGGCGTGCGCGACGAGCGCTGTCACGTGATCGGTGTCGGTCACATGATCGCGCTGTGGGCTTGGCTCGAGGAAGCCGGACGGTGAGGGGGTGTCGGACTGGGCTCCCTCTGGCAGAGCTCCAGTCACGGGGCCTTCCGGCGCATAGGAGCGGCGGCCCGGGCCCGGGCCCTCTCTGCGCGGGGGCAGCCCGCTGTTGTCCCGCCGCAGCTGGACGGGCCGCGGGGCTCAGTAGCCCAGGTGCTTACGGGACGCCTCGCTTTCTCCCTGCAGAGCCGCTCTCGCGATGGACAGCAGGATCCCTTATGACGATTATCCCGTCGTCTTCCTACCGCCCTATGAGAACCCGCCGGCCTGGATCCCCCCCCACGAGGTCAGTGCTTTGTCTCCCGGCGCTCTGAAAAGCGGGGTGCTGGACCATGGGGAAACTCATTACATCATGCGTTATTTCTGCTGGCCTCGAACTGGGACTCTGAGAGCTCGGGTCCAGGCGCGCTGCCTTGGCATGGGGCGTTCTTCAGAAATCCCTTCCCTTCACAACGGTAGATGGTGCCAGTGAGTCTCTTAAAATGAACTAAGCTAGCCTGTGTCAGGTTGGTAGATTGAAATGAAGATGGGATAGAAAATAGCTATTAGAACTGGCTATAACCTTTTTCGGGTCAAGGATCTTAACTCTTTTCATTAAATTATTAATTCGTTTTACACCAACCCCACTGGATCACCAGTGCCCCGCCCAAGGAGCATGTAATTCAAGTTTTAATGGAACTCTGTTTAAAAACAAAGGTTGCATAATTAGGGTCTAAATAAGAGCAAAACCTCTAATAAATCTGAAAATGTTAACGATCATTTACCTTGCAAGCCAAAACATAATATTGCTAGGATCAATGAAATAAAATATTTAGTGAAAGTCATGTCTTGTTTTAAAGCTTTTTGTAGCATTCACAATATGGAGCTAGTTCAGGAGAACTACCTAAGGTAATTTCTCTATTCAAATAGCAAGATGCACAAAACGTAAATAAATTAAAGTTTCTTTATGCTCATTATCTCAGGCATAATTTCTCACACATTTTAACTCTCCAAGTAATCTTTTGAAATTTGCGCCCTTCCCCCATGAGGGTTCCTGCTGTCCTTTTCCCCGCTATTTTAAAACAGTGGTGCAGTCCTTCATTACTACCATGGAATTCCTATTTTTGAAGCGGGTGGGTCTTATTTGGGTTGATTTGCTTTAACATATGAGTATTCCTTAAGTAAGAATGGCATCCCTCTGCCTTGCTTGGGGCCACCACACCTACTCTCCTTGACTAATGCAAAGAATCTGTCCACCCATAGCTACTAGGCCAATTAAGAGGCAAATGTTTCAAAGTGTTGTTGTGCAAGAGTGTTCTAGATGGAAAAAGAAAATGCATGTCCTAGGCCCGTGGTCGCCAACCCATCGATCGGGAGGGCTCAACCAGTTGATTGCGAGGCGTTCGGGGGCCCCCCCATTTCCCCTCACCTCTAAGAAGCCCCACTACCTACCTCCAGCAACAATGGAGGTAGTGCTAGCTTCCTGCAGGGTGAAAGGAAATCCGGCAGCTGCGCGCCACTTCCGGAGTTTCAGGAAGTGCGCTGGCTGTTCCCCCTCCCCCAAGCAGCTGGTGTGGTACCACAACCCAGGTCTGCAGCGTGTCGGGGACTTACTGCGTGGGGGAGGGGGTAGGAGTCCCCAGAGGAGGCGTGCACTGGAGCTTCCCTTCTCTGTGGAGGGGTGAGGAGTCCCCAGAGGAAGTGCGCATGGGAGCTTCCCCCTTCTGCGGGGGGGAAAGGGGAGAGGGAGGGAAGGAGTCCTGGGAGGAGGCGTGCGTTGTGGCTTTCCTCCTCTGTTGGGGGAGGACTGGGTAGGAGTCCCGGGAGGAGGTGCATGCTGGGGACTCCGTTCCCTGCCCCACCAACACCCTGTCCCCTGCTCCCACTGGCACCCTGTCCTCTCCCCCCCGGCACCCTGTCCCAGCACTCACTAGCACCCTTCCCCAGTACCATGTCCCCTGCTCCCACCAGCACAGTTGGGGCCACATTAGTGAGGCTTTGGGGTGGGGGGGGAGGTGTTTGGAGGAGTTATTTTTTTTGCATCTCACTTGTGTGGCCCCAACTGAGTTTTCTGTGGGTCAATGACCCCTGATTCAAAACAGGTTCTCTGCCCTTCTCATAAATAAAGACAATGCTGAAACTTTTTGTGTTCGACATAAAATTTTATTTAAAAATGAAGCCTGGCCAACAAACCTTCCGCCCTTTCCCTTCCCCCCCCCCCCCCCCCCCGACCCTAGATCTGAGCCTTCCATACACTGGAACCCCCTTTCCTGAGCCTCTCACATCCCCAAACTCCTGCACCCGCACATCCTCAATCTTCTGCCACAACACTTCTGCACCATCCACACACTGCAAATCTGTGTCCTGAGCCCATTATACTCCCAACCTTCCTGTCCTGAACCCCTCATGTATCCCAACCCAAACTCCTTTACCCTCCTTGCTCAGTACCCCCAACACTCCCAAGCCTGGAGCCCCCTCCCTGAGCCAGCATCCTCTTCTCTACCTCCTCCTGCATCCAGATTCCCTCCCAGAGCTTGTACCTCTCACTCCTTCTCACACCCAAATCCCTCATTCCCACCCCAGAGCCCACACATCCTGTCACAACCCAGCAAGGGTACAGCTAGACTGCAGGAGTTTTTCCGGGATTCCAGAGGTATCCCAGAAAAACTCTTCTGCATCCAGGGACGTGTTTGTTCTGCTTCTTTTTAGCGGAAGAACAAACATGCTCTTTTGGTAACTGCTGTATTGCGCATTCAACGAAGAATAAGGGAGCTTTCAAAAGAAGGGTTTTTTTCTGACATTTGGTCCAGTCTAGACAGACCAAATGTTGGGAAAACCTCTTCCTACAGAAGAATCGGGGGGGGGGGGGGGGGGAAGCGGCAGTGTAGCCGTACCCTGAGAGTGTATAAGGGCTGGGAATAGCAAATGATGGAGAGGAGGAGAACAGAGAGGGCAGGGCTTCAAGGAAGGGGCAGTAGATCTTGGCTTGTTCTGACATTTAAAAAGTGATCTTGGGCATAAAAAGGTTGGAGACCACTGTCCTAGGCTACATCTCCACTGCTTCCCTCTTCCGCAAAAGCCTATGCAAATGAAGTGTGGATTAGCATATTGCCACACTTCATTTGCATAATTAGGAGCCGTTTTGTGCAAAATGGCTCCTAATTATGCAAATGAAGTGTGGCAATATGCTAATCTGTGCTTCATTTGCATAGGCTTTTGCGGGAAGCTGTGGAGACCTAGCCCTACTGTCTTCCCAGCTCTCTTTCTTTCCCTGTCCCCTGCCTCCCCATCTAGACTGCCTTGATCTACAGCAGGGGTGGACAGTAGTTATCACAGGGGGGCACTTCATGAATTTTGGTATGTGGTCACAGGCCAGTTCCAGGATCCTCTGACAGGGTGAGGCCTTGGGCAGAGGGGGTGGAGTTGGGGACTACAGAGAGAGAGTGTGAGACAGACTTTGTGACACAGGTTGAGTGTGTGTGGCACAGACTGGGAGAGTGTGTCTGGCATAGTGACAGTGACTGCATGGAAGAGACTGGGTATGTGCGACAGTTACACAGAGTGTATGTGCTGCCACTTGCTGCCTCTAAGACAGAGAAAGCTGTCCTGTTCTATTGTGTCTCCAACTCTACAGAGATGGGGCGTGGGTGTGAGAAGAGAGACCAAGCATGAGCGCTGAAATCTTAGAAATGATGCACTGCCTTGTAAGACAGGCACTCCTCTGAGTCACTTACAAGTATGCTTCAGATTGGAGTAGCTCCATTGTGTGTCTCCCTCTTCCCAAGCCCTGCTTTGCAGAGATAAGGTGGCCCCCTACCCCAGTACCCTGACTTCAGGACTCTCCTCTGCCTGGTTGCAGGATGGAGTAAGGTGGGGGGAGCGTCATCTGAACACACACTGCCGACTGTAAGTGTGCATGCTCTGCTAATAAGCTGGGCAGGCTGGAGAGAAATGCTTGGTGGGCCAGATCTGGCCTAATATTGCCCACCCCAATCTACACTAATTGTGCCATGTCCAGCTACATACTGTTGTGCCTATTAAAGGGGATGCTGAGGCTACAACATTTTTGGCCCTAGCCCTCTGAGCTAGACAACTGGGTCTTTGTTTCTTGAGTGGACCAAAAAGCTTAATTTTGGGGAACAGGATGGTACCTTTTTTAAAGAACTGGCTGAGAAGATGTGGTATGCTTAGGGCGGGCCTCCATAGGCAGGATCCAACCTACAGCTGCCCTGCTACTCCCCTGCCCCCAGGCCAATCAAGACCAAGCCATGCATTCTGGGGAGGGAGGGAAACTTCACACACTGCCACACCCCAGGCCAATCAGGGTCTGTGGGCAGGGGAGCAAAAGTGTCTCCTGGCCCTGCCCCTTCCTGTGCAGTCCAGGGCCACTTGAGAAATTTGTGAAGTGGCCCCTTGTAAAAATTATTGGCTTAGTGTCCCGTCAAACCCCTGAAGAATCATGGTTTGACACTCCGCCCTTTCCCTGCCTGATTCAGTGCGTCCTTTAATAACGAAAATAGTGATTTAACATGCGATACAAGCCCAGGTTCTGGCTGGCACTACCCTCTCCTCGCAGCCAGCTTCCAATACTAGAGATCCTTGCTTATCCCAGATGGAATAAGGCTGTCACATTAATTATAATATGGTAGCACCACCACACTTCGTTAGGGTCAAGTCTCCATTGTGCTGGGTGCTGTACAAAAACATGCAGACACAGACCTTTCCCTGAAAGCTTAAATAACACTACAAGTTAGGATAACAAGCAAATGATTATGTTTGAAGGAGAAAGGAAAGGGTGATGGTATTTGTTATAAGATCACATGGTAATATAACAATGCTGCATGTAAGCTGGCCTCAAGATGAATGTCCTATAGTTGTATATAAGCAAGTGGTGTCACACATGAGGAATTCCTGCTGGCCAGCAACCTCACCATTTTTACTTACCAGACATGTCACAATCAAAATAAGAATTCTACAGGAAAGCAGTTCAGGACTTACCTGGTGTGCAGAAAGCTCCTTCGGGGGATTGTTTTTCCTACTGCTTTCAGGTTTCTTACAGTGACTGTTGCATTTTGCAGAGAATTTACCACCCTGACTACAATAATGAGTTGACCCAGTTTCTGCCTCGCACCATAGTACTGAAGAAGCCTCCAGGGGCTCAGGTGAGAACTCTCAGGGCATGGCACTAGACTTTTCTATGGCCGACTGCTGGACGGGGCTTGACATCAATATGTGCAGTCTGCTGCTTTAGGGTGTTTTTGTTCTACTGTAGCAGGATTGTGTCATTCCAGGGCTCCAAGAAACACAATGCTCCACAGTGTAACTGTCGCATAGCCTTATTCTGCTCCTGAAGGGAGGGGTGGGATGGGTCAAACACAAATATTGCCTTCATCTACCGCTTCTTAGGAAATCTGCTGGTAGTGAAGGATCAGTTCAGGTTAATCTCTCCACTCCCTTCTCCTGCAACAATTACAATCTCTTTCCATTGGGAGGTGAACAATGCTAGTTGGAGACCAGTCCAAGCAGATGTGTTAGAGGTAACCCCACACCATTTTCTGAGAAGGATAACATCCTTCTGCACATGCCAAAGATGACAGTTTGGAGGGGAATGGAGTTTCTGCTACGAGAATGACTCCCTCTTCTACTTTTATCACCTGTTAGAATGTTTCCTAGATAATAATAAACAAACTGCTTGTAGAAATTGGAGGTCATGGCGTGAGCGCTGCTGGCCTGTTCTTGGGTGCTTCTGACTGATGGGAGTGAAAGGAAATCATTGCTGCCCTAGTCAGAAGGATAGTGATAGAAATGTAGCCGTGTTAGTCTGGTGTAGCTGAAACAAAATACAGGACTATGTAGCACTTTAAAGACTAACAAGATGGTTTATTAGATGAGCTTTCGTGGGCCAGACCCACTTCTGGCCCACGAAAGCTCATCATCTAATAAACCATCTTGTTAGTCTTTAAAGTGCTACATAGTCCTGTATTTTGTTTCAGCTAGTCAGAAGGGTGATGGCTGACACCCCCTCAACCAATGGATATTGTGTGGCTGAAGCATGGGACTGAGAAGCAACTGGAGCCTAAATTCTGAATTGGGCTTCTAACTTCTGCCTTCATTCTGCAGCTGCAAAATGGGACTGCTGCTTCACAGCGTGGTATGAAGGTTGTCAGAGATACTAGGAGTAACCCTAAATGCTTTTGGGTGTCATCTGACCCCATGGTAACAACTGCCAGGCCTCCCCCTGCAGACACTGGAGCAGAAGTCCAAGTAGCTGGAAGTAGTTCACATTCCACTTAACTATTAACCCTATTTTCTTCTCACAGTTGGGCTTCAATATTCGAGGAGGAAAGGCCTCCCAGTTGGGGATCTTCATCTCCAAGGTGCGTTAGTTCCTGTGCCACTTTGTCTAGCTCTGTCTAGTGTTTTTTAGATAAGACAGCTATAATTCTGACACTGAACTCCTCACTCCTGTAGCTCTAATGCACCTGGGCTCTGACTCAAATTCCCCTCCTGCTGTTTGAGGGGAGCAGAGTTGGACACAACCAAGGGGGAAATAGAGACTGAGTTGTATTGTGGAGCTATAGGGGGGGTCTGACTTGACCTACCTGTAGGAGGGAACTGTGGGATAGTGGCACTACATAGTCTGAGATGTTGGTTTGACAGGCTTTGCCATCTCTTCTCTTCCATTCTCAGGTGATCCCTGACTCTGATGCACACAGAGCAGGGCTGCAGGAGGGAGACCAGGTCCTGGCAGTTAATGATGTAGATTTCCAGGACATTGAGCACAGCAAGGTGAGAGCTCCCCTTGCTACTACTGTGGGGAGAGGGCATATGCTGCATGTATCAATTTGAGATGCAGAGAGCAGGGAGATTAAAGGAAGCAAGGGAGGAGATACATGCAGCGAGGAGAGCTGCTGCTGCCCCTTCACATTACCCCACCCTGAACTCACCTGTGGTGTGGCATTTACAGCTTTGTCCACTAGGTGTGCTCCAAAACCTCTGTTCCCACTTCTGTTCCTCCTGACTGTGTGTGCCTGTGGACAGTTGCCATCTCCCCCACCGTAAAATAGGAGAATGATCCTTGTTTACTTGAAGATGCCTCAGGAGGAGCTCACTCTTGATTTAAAGAAGTGAGCAACCCTAAATGGGGAAGAGTACAGAATTGGTAATCACAAGCCTGATATAGGATGGGTAGGGGAGAAGCCTAGTATACCTTCCTTGGCGTATTATGTATTAGGCTTGACTCACAGGAGTTGATTACGTGCTAAAGCATTGCACTTAACTTTTACTGATGCTGCTGCTGTCTCTGTGCTGGGATTGGAATCTCCAGGTAGGTTTGAGGAGTGGCAATGGACAGACTTAGAATTAGGGATGTAAAAGGTTAACCAGTAAGAGCTGGAGCAGCTTCAGGCAGGGGGCTTCTCCAGTCCCATGGAGCCTGCTGGAGCAGCCCCTGTCCATAGTGCCGTGCCCTGGCCTGGCCCTCCCACTGCAGGTTACACAGTGGATTCCCAGAAGCAGGGCTGGCAGAGGCTGGGGAGCCAGGAGCAGGGCTGGCAGCAGCCGTGCTCCTGGGGAGGTGGCTTCACTGCAGGTTCTGTAGTATAAAGTTTGAGCTCTATGCTGCAGGGCCCTTGGCATGTATAATCACTGGAGGTTTTTTTTTAGCGGGTACATTAGTAAACAAGTTTTACATCCCTATTTGGAATTAATCTCTGCCAGCCCAATCTCCTAATTTAGTGACTTTGTTGCTGGCTTCCAGGCTGTGGAGATCCTGAAGACTGCCCGTGAGATTATCATGCGAGTACGTTACTTCCCCTACAGTAAGTGCCTGTTTAAAGCCTTCTCCCATAACTAAGCTGCTTCTGGAATCCTGATCTGCTAGGGTGCAAAGCATTAGGCTTCAGAGGCTGTGCTGATTCTAGCTAAACAAATACTAAAAATTTAGAGTCAAAGATGGAGTCAGTAACAACTCATAGAATACTAAAACTGGAAGGGACCTAGAGAGATCATCAAGTCCAGTCCCCTGCCCTCATGGCAGGACCAAGCATGGTCTAATCATCCCTGACAGATGTCTGTCTAACATGCTCTTAAATATCTCTGGTGATGGAGATTCCACAACCTCTGTAGGCAATTTATTCCAGTGTTTAACCACCCTGACAATTACAAAGTTTTTCCTAATGTCCAACCTAAAACAGAAACAAATGCTGATTTGATGTCTCAAGATTTTACACTAAAATCAAATACAACAGTGAGTGATATCAAATACTATCCCAACCTTAAGCAAATACTTACCAGCAGCCACACATCACACCCCAGATAAACTTATTCAGAAACCTATCCCTGCAGCAAACCTGTTGCCTACTCAATTGGCATATCTACATAGGCAACACCATCAGATGACCTAACCACATGAGCCACAACATCAGGGGCTCATATAACTGCACATCCTCTACCCAACGGGTAGTAATCAATGGCTCGATGTCAAATTGGCGGTCGGTTTCTAGCGGAGTGCCCCAAGGATCTGTTCTTGGACTGGTTTTGTTGAACATCTTTATAATGACCTGGATGAGGAGAAGGATTACACCCTCAGCAAGATCACAGATGACACTAAGCTAGGGGGAGAGGTAGATACGCTGGAGGGCAGGGATAGGGTCCAGAGTGACCTGGATAGATTAGAGGACTGGGACAAAAGAAATCTGATGAGGTTCAACAAGGACACGTGTAGAGTCCTGCACTTGGGATGGAAGAATCCCAAGCATTGTTACAGGCTGGGGACAGAATGGCTGAGTAGCAGTTCTGCAGAAAAGGACCTGGGGATTTTAGTGGATGAGAAGCAGGATATGAGTTAACAGTGTGCCCTTGTAGCCAAGAAGGCTAATAGCTTAATGGGGTGCATTAGGAGGAGCATTGCCAGCAGATCCAGCGAAGTGATTATTCCCCTTTATTCGGCTCTGGTAAGGCCACATCTAGAATATTGTGTCCAGTTCTGGGCTCCCCACTATGGAAAGGATGTGGATGCATTGGAGATGGTCCAGCAGAGGGCAACCAAAATTATTAGGGGGCTGGAGTGCATGACCTATAGGAGAGACTGAGGAATCTGGGTTTGTTTAGTCTGCAGAAGAGAAGAGTGAGGGGGGATTTGACAGCAGCCTTCAACTTTCCAAAGAGGATGGAGAAAGGCTATTAACAGTAGTGACGGATGGCAGAACAAGGAGCAATGGTCTCAAGTTACAGTGGGAGAGATCTAGATTGGATATTAGGAAAAACTCACTAGGAGGGTGGTGAAGTACTGGAATGGGTTACCTAGGGAGGTGGTGGAATTTCCATCCCTAGAGGTTTTTAAGTCTCAGCTTGACAAAGCCCTGGCTGGGTTGATTTAGTTGGGATTGGTCCTGCCTTGGGCAGGGGGCAGGACTTGATGATCTCCTGAGGTCTCTTCCAGCTCTGTGATTCTAGCGGTTGGCAACCTATGACTCGTGAGCCAAATATGGCTCAGTAGGGAGCCACATTACAGATGGTAGGTATTGACTGACTAATCAAATAGTTGATGTATTTTGATAGGATGACTCTGCCTTTGAAGTGTAGCAACAGCCCTAGGAGTCCCCAGCTGATCCCGGGCTCCATGCAGTGCTGCCGTTTTGAAACGCTGCGAGGAGCCTGACACTGGGCTACCTGCGGCATTTCAAAGCAGCAGCACCACCTGTGCTGATCCTGGGCTCCACCGGCGCTGCCTCTTTGAAATGTTGTGGGAAGCCCGGTGTCAGGCTCCTCGCCGTGTTTCAGAGCAGCAGGGTAGCATGGAGCCCAGGGTCTAGCGCCAGGTTTCAAGTAGCGCTGCAGCTTTGAAATACCCCTTCCTCACCCCCCCCCCCCCCCCAGCCTCTTTCTGATAGACAGCAATGGTGGGAAGTGACTAGTCCACGAGTCCTTTACATCCTTAAGCCACATGTGGCTGTTCTGCAGTTCGAGTTCAGCCCCGCCTGTTGCTCCCCTGGCAGCACAGAGCCCACACTAGCACTCCAGCCTTGTGGCCCCCTGCAGAATTGGAGCACAGTGCTGGCTTCCTGCAGGGGAAGGGGTGGAGACAAAGCCCAGAGGGTCCAATCAGATCCAGCTGGAAGGGAAGAAATGGCTCTGCACACTGTTGCTTCCCCTCACCCTCCCCCAGCTGAGGGAATAGTAGTGCAGGGATGTGCTTCCTGCAGGCTTTTCCCACTGCTACTATTGGCCAGTATCTGGCACATGGCAGCAGCAGGACACTGTGCCTGGAAGTGGTGCAAAAGCAAGTGGTCCCCTTTGCCCCCAGGCAGAGACCCCGCACTCCCAGCCCCCTCACTCACCCTCTCTGCTGAAGCCCTGCACCCCTGGTCTCCCTCCCTCTCCCCCTGCCAAGACCCTGCTCCTGGCCCCTCCCAGACACCCTACCCCCAGCCTGCTCCTGGACCCTCCCTTCCTCCTGCTCCTCCCCCCCACCAGACACCCTAATCCCAGCCTGCTCTTGCACCCTATCTCCCACCCACATGTCTATCCCACTCATGGGCAGCTCTGTCTCTCAAAATGTAATGTAGATTGTGATGTAATGTCAAGTGTGTCCAGTATTTTTGTTGAAACCATCTGGCAACCCTAATAATCTGGCCTGAGGTCTTGAACCTCAGTCCTCTCTGGCTCCTCCCCCACCATTAGGTTGTAGCACCAGGGGAGTGAGTTGTCTCAATTGGGGGCCACAGCAGTGAGTTGAGGTTTTTGGAGGGGCTGTCTTTTTGCTTCTCACGTGTGTGGTCCCTGACTGATTTTACTGTGGGTCAGTGGCCCGTGACCCCAAAAAAGGCTTCTCAATCCTGCCATAAATACAGTGTTGAAACCTTTTCTGTTGAACATATTTTACTTTATTTAAAAAGTAACCTGGCCAACAAGTTCCCAATTGGGGCCCACCCCATCTGGCTGCAGTGTCATAACACTCCTGCACCCCTCACACCCCCAGCCCCTGCCATAAGATTGACAGAAGACAATCTGAATGCATGCATGAAGCTGGATTTGACCAGTTATGATGTAAACTTTAAAAAAAAAAGGTGCAAAAAGATGCAGCAGCAGAAGTTCTATTAAATAAAGTCTGAGTATAATAGCATAAATGAAAGTCAATTAATAATTTTCAGTCATGCAAATGGGCATTCATGTACAGCTTTTTGTTGACCACTTATTCTCAATTTTGATGTACAGGCAGTCCCCTGTCGGATCCGCGCTTATGTCGGATCCGCGCTTATGTCGGATCCGCGCTTACGAACGGGGCTTTTCTCGCCCCGGAGCTCACGGGCGGCAGGTCGCCACCCGTGTCCTCCGGGGCGAGAAAAGCTTCTCCCGGTCTCCCTGGTCTGCTGGGGAGGGGGTCCAGCAAAGCCTCTGGACCCCCCCAGCAGAAAACAAGGGGGACAGGAGCAAAGCCCCCCAGCAGACCACGAGGACAGGAGCAGGGAGAGCTGGTCTGCAGGGAGACGGGGAGCAAAGCCTTGGAGCACGCCCGCAGCAGGACAGCCCGGGCGCGCTTGGGCTGTCCCACTGCAGGCGTGCTCCGTGGCTTTGCTCCCTGTCTCCCTGGTCTGACCAGCAGCCGTCCCTCCACCCCTGTCTCCCTGGTCTGCTGGGGGGTGCAGCTAGTGCGCCTCCCCCCCCCCCCCCCAGCTGACCAGGCTTTTCTTGCCTACCCCTGGGGTAGAGCAGCTGGGGGCTGCCGGGTTGGTCCTGCAGCGCCGCTCCGGACCAACTCGGCAGCACCCCAGCTGCTCTGTCCCAGGCATCCTGATTCAGCCGCTGCTGGTCAGTTTCAGGAGCGGCTGAATCAGGACCCCTGGGGCAGAGCAGCTGGGGTGCTGCTGGGTTGCTCCAGTAGTGCCAAGGAGCTGTGCTACTGGAGCAACCCAGCAGCACCCCAGCTGCTCTGCCCCAGGCGTCCCCAAGTCAGCTGCTGCTGAAACTGACCAGCGGCTGACCACAGGAAGCCTGAGGCAGAGTTGCTGTGCCCCGGGCTTCCTGGAATCAGCCGCTGATCAGTTTCAGCAGCAGCTGACTTGGGGATGCCTGGGTTTCTTAAGTTGAATCTGTATGTAAGTCAGAACTGGCATCCAGATTCAGCCGTGGTTGAAACTGATCAGTTTCAGCAGCGGCTGACGCCAGTTCCAACTTACATACAGATTCAACTTAAGAACAAACCTACAGTCCCTATCTTGTACGTAACCCGGGGACTGCCTGTAGTTTAGCTCTTCAGTTTGAAAAGGTTGCTGAGCCTTGTTCTAATGTGAGATGCCATCAGGTGCCAGCAAGGTCAACCTTTGATATTGGCATTTTCACAGCAATAACTCTGAGTAGGACACATTCAACCTACTTACCTTCAATAACACAGATCCTACAATTCACAGGTGACTGCTTTTGCTGTTATATAGACACACCATGGATTCTGTATTTTCCACTCGTACTCATCTGATGCAGTGGGTTTTACCCCCTGAAAGGTCATGCTATAATATATTTCTTAATCTAAGGTGCCACAGAACTACTCATTTTTAAAGATGCACACTAAACACAACTACCTCTTTCTAAAACTGACAGGACATTGTTCCATATAGAGCAATGCCTGTACTCAAATAGAATCACCTGAGCCCTATTCTCTGTCCTACTCTGCTTCACTAATGCCTGCTTTTCCATTCCAGATTACCAAAGGCAGAAGGAGAGAACTGTTCACTAACAAAGTCCTCCCTAGTAATGGTTGCTGTGCCCCAAGTTTCATTGGATCACAGCAAGAAGACTGCTCTCCTCAGAACTGGGGAGACTTGACACTAAATTAGATTTTCCTTCAAGTTTCAGCTTTGGGCAGAGGTGAAGCTATCTGCTGACGCTATAGGCCTCAACTCTCAAAGATCCCAGCTCTGATCTTTGTAATAATGGACACAAACTCTTCCTGCTTTTTGCATCATGGAGTCAAAGCTGTGGTAGGAGAAGGATCTGACTCTAATTTCTGGCTTAGGCACTGAGCTGAAGAGGTTGATGGAGAAGTGGGATTTGGTGGATGCTGGGAAATGAACAGTGGCTTCTCTGGCCACACATACCTATGGAGTGTCTGTTCAGTATGTGATTGCATCTTTTAAAGGAGATTATGGGATCCTAGTCTTTCCCTTCTCAACAAGGCATGTGGCCAAAGAGGGAGGGTCTATGTACATG
The DNA here is from genome assembly GCF_049634645.1 of Pelodiscus sinensis. NCBI lineage: Eukaryota > Metazoa > Chordata > Testudines > Trionychidae > Pelodiscus > Pelodiscus sinensis. Next base: position 18,988,572 of record NC_134723.1, read on the forward strand.
GCCCACAGAGTTTGATTTAGAGCACAAGATGATGGGACTGGGGTGCTGAATGTAACCCAAGCACAGAGCAGGTTTTTTCTTTCCAACATGGTCTTGAATGTCTTTTGCCCTACACAACATGCACTGCACTTCAAAATTGTACAACACTAATGAAGCAGCTGGCATGAGGCAGATAAGCTGCTGTCAGCCATTGTCAAGGCTTGTGCCTGCCCAACTTACCATCCCCTGGAGTTTCCTTTAAAAGTAGGTGCTGCATCTTTTTCACAGCTCAATAGTGTTTGGGCAGAGACAACAAGAATCCTATGGGTGGGGATGGATTGATTCATTCTCCCCCACTGGTGGTCACTTGCTGCAGCCTGACACAGGCATCTTCCCCTATTCTAAAAGGTGAATATGCTGTTCAGCCCCTTTCATAAACATGGCTTGAAATCCTCCCACTTATCTACTGCTCAAGCTGCTTCTTTCTAGAATAATCAATTGGCTGGGATCCAGGGAAGAGTAGGTAACTTCACTGAACTAGGGTATCCATACAGCCGTCTTTCTGGATTTTTAGGAATACAGCATGCTTATATCCCTTCATGATTTAATAACCCCCTTGAAGTAAATCTGGGGACATTTTCCAAATTATGCAGGTACCAAACACACCACCACTCTGTTAGACTCCTCCTGTGACACGGCTGCTTTTATTGTTAAACATTTTACACTGCTGCTGTGGTAGATACCTGAAGGTCCACTCAGATCTTTTCCCTGTAGGATTCCCAGAGTTGTACATGCATCCCTCTTGTTCCATCCACATAGGTTGTGATTTGCCTGCTACCGCATTAACTGGATGTTGCCTGTTTATGAATGTCAAGAGAACCCACATGCCTTATGTGGGAAAATAGTGCACTTCCTTCCAGGAGCAGATTTCTTGGTAGGAATCCCAGCGATGGAGTGATGTCATAATCCTCAAAGCTTCTTTGCTCTTGCCAAACAGGATCTGAGGCTAAATCTGCTCTCCTGCACTGGGATTTGTTCTATCACTTTGTAGACACCTACAAGTCTTAATAAAAAAAAGTTACTTTTGAAGTCCAGTTTCTGTAGTAAGTTTTAGTTCCTTCCCAGGAAATGAATGTGGTCTGATTAATTATCCCCATCCATCCCACAGTTGGAGGAAGTGCAGTGAGCACAACTCAATTAGTCTGCTTTGGAGGCTAAAATTACACACAAGACTGGCTGCCTGCAGCTACAGGCACTGAAAAGACACTTCAACAATTACCCACTGTTGTTGTGACTGGAACTGAACAAGTAATCTATCAAAACTCAACCTGATCTGGCTGTCTCCCTGCTACAGGCCCGCTGCTGACAATGGGAATAGTGCCCTGGGGTAAAGCTGCATTCTACAGCAGACAGGCAAGTACAGGCTCCCTGCCCTTTCCTATACTGACCTGCCTTTATAGAACATTCATGGACATAGTTCCACTGGCTTGTAAAAGGAACACATTGGCTACGTTTACACTGGCACCCTTTTCCGGAAATGCTTAAAACGGAATAGTTTTCTGTTATAAGTATTTCCGGAAAAAGCGCGTCTACATTGGCAGGATGCTTTTCCGGAAAAGCATCCATGGCCAATGTAGACGCGCTTTTTCCGGAAAAAAGCCCCGATCGTCATTTTCGCGATCGGGGCTTTTTTGCAGAAAAGACTACTGTGCTGTCTACACGGGCCCTTTCCCAGAACAGTTTTTCCAGAAAAGGACTTTTGCCCGAACGGGAGCAACATAGTTTTTCCGGAAAAACACTGACAATTTTACAGTAGATAGTCATTGCTTTTCTGGAAAAGCAAGCGGCCAGTGTAGACAGCTGGCAAGTTATTCCGGAAAAGCAGCCGCTTTTCCGGAATAAGTGGCCCAGTGTAGACACAGCCATCCTGTTATAAGCCAACCCTACAAATCCCAACTGCCTGCCTGCAAAATTATTGTACTTCTAGCTTCAACTGCTTGAGTGTGCAAACATCCCCGGAGAGGGTTCAGTAAACAGTTTCACACCCAGCCTCTCAGAGCCAACACCTAACATGTATTGCAGAATAGAGTGCAGTGAGCAAATAGGCCTGGCAGATTTAGCAGTGCTCTCAGCACAGACAAGTATTTGCATAGGGCCTTTTAACAGAAGGCTACCATCAGTATCATTCTGGGGCCATAGCTCAGAGGCTCACGGGTTCTCACTTGTCTCCACATAGTTAATTACAACCCCACAGAGACAACCCCAAGAATTTCTCACAACATTTAAGCTCATTTTATTAAGAGCAGGATTCTTAAATGCAGTGCTAGCTCCATCAATTGTATACCTTTCGCCTCCAGGACTCAGTCAATCTTATCATGCTTTGTATAGTCCCTAAATTTCCAACTGCTTAGAAAGTAGGACTAGACACTGGGATGGTTCACTCAAATTGCCCTGTTCTGTTCACCACCTCTGAAGCATCTGCCCTTAACAGATGGATGAGAGCTGCCAGCAGCTGCTGCTGGCTTAAAAGCCTTCAGGCCCCCAAGAACAATGCTTAAGGAAACAGCTCTGCCCCAAAACATACCAGACCAAAGATACTGGCAAAATTATTTTAATAAATGTCATTCCAATATTGTTTAAAGTTCTGATTGATCATGAGATTAAAAAGTGATTAATCACATTAAATCATTTGACAGCCCTAGTTCTACTTCAAGTCCATTTCTTGTCATCTTGATGACAAAACCAACCTCTTCCCCTGAGGCTTATTTGTATCTGTCCCTTTCCAGCTTCAACTGCTGTAGCTATTACAGCAAGGCAGGCTTGCATTGAATGGAGTTAAGTTCACCTAGCGGTAAGAGGGTGACATCCCTAAGTTACCACAGCAATACACTTTGTCAGTCGTTAAGGTCTTTCTGGGGCATACTCCTCCCTCTTGCATTGTAGTTAAATTCCTCAGCTCTGACAGGGTGATTCACACAAACTTTGAACAGGCAAATATGTTTATCCTTTATCCCCAGAAGGTAGGGATGGTCATCATCCCAAACTCACTCTTGCTGTTTCTGTTTAATGTTGTTTTGTTCTTAATAGCTCTCTGAAAACAGACAAAAACCTCACAGACTGGGGCATCATTAGCACTTCAGGGAGCAACTCCAACCCAGAGGCAGCACAGCTTAGTTGGCCAGGTATATTATGGGTATCTTTGTCTTCCTATGAAGCAACAGATCTTGGTCACAGGACAAAGATTCACTGAGCAGAAGAAATTAATATCCTATCAGATATCACTGATAATTTCCTGAGATTTACCCTGAAATACCTGTTAGTACAATAGAACCCAGGTGCTCCAACCACCTCATTTAACCACTGTCTTCTGTTCCCATCCTGATGGGAAGAGACCCTCTGTGCTAAAGGCCCAAACATGGTCTCGTGGCTCATGCCAGGAAGAACTAAATACCTTAAGCATAAAATACGCATTTCCCCCTCCTCCCCTTAATGTAAAAATTGTCAGGAAGAATCCAAAAAAGGTCTAGTGCAGCATTGCTCCTGGAAGAGAGCCAAGCAGCATCAGTTCTCAGAGCCACTGTGGTCTCCTCTCTCATCCTTCACCTCTGATAGGCTGCTCTCATCAATGTTCTCCAGAGATGCAGCATGCTGGAGTGCCAGGTCTGACAGCATCATGTTGGGGAGCTTCCTCTGCTCAGGGTACAGCCAGGGCTTCATGTTGACATTATGCTGCTGTTTCCAGGAGGGATATTTCAAGCAGGCCTTAAGCATCTTCTTCAGCATCTGACAAGCGGAAAAGGGAACCAAGAAAATGGACATAGACTAGAATCTGAGCACTACTGGACTCTATGCATTTTCTTATCTACTTAATGTTATGGAAAGGCTGGGTGCTGCACAGTTACCTGAGCCAGGTTGAGAGGACAGACTTGAATGCACAGATAGATAAATATTGTACATTTTCTTATAGGAGTAGTTTCCATTCATTTGGATAAGCAATCAGCATCTTCAATAAATCTAAGGATCTCAATGTGCTTCAGTGCCTTCTCTATGAGGGAAACCACTATTATCCCCATTTTACAGTTGGAGAAATAGAGGCTGAGCCAAAAAGTCACTATTACACCTTTGTCAGGTCCAGTGACAGAGGCGGGGATAGAACCCAGGATGCTGACCCATGTCACACTCCAGTGTCTCACATATACCTCATGTAAATAGGTTTCCTATTATTGCACTGCAATCCTGACCTGTATCTTCCTCACTATTCCTAGAGTTCAGAGGATGCTGCACCTCATGCAGAGCCCACTGGTCACAAGCTGGGGATCCCAAGACCAAGCATTGTGCACAGGTTTTTCACCTCTCTGATGTATCAGAAGTCAGTCATTGGAGTAACTACGGAAGCACATTCTAGCAGCAAATCCAAGGGATAGCTAGGGTGCCCTGTTCTCTCTTGCTCAGGCCTGTACCAGGAAGTTAGATGGGCTGGAAAGTCTAAGGACAAGTTAGATGATCTCCACTATTGCCAGCCCTTTTTTAAGGAACTATGAATGATGGGTAATCCTTATTACTCCTCTACTCAGGAGCTCCTTCACTCACCCTTGGTGCCAGGTACTGGGAAGCTTTATTCACAACCCACTTTGGCAGCTTCCCTAATGCATAAAAAAGAAAGGTGGAGAAACAGAATCATTAGTGAGCCATGGCAGAAAAATGCTGCATTTGTGCCAGACTGTGACTACACACAATGGTCCTGTCCCAAGGTACACCTGCCAAGCTGCAAGATGATCTCATAGCTTTCACTTCAACCTGAACTTACCTCACCCCCTTGCACACCCACAAGTGATGCCGAGCCAGACTTACCTTTGGGGTCCACCTGAGCCAGGTAAGTCAAGGTGCAGCTATTTGGTCCAGTTGACTGCACCAAGTATCCCGCCAAGATAGAAACAGCCCTTACCAGGTCCCTTCGGGGAGGATATTGCTGTATGGTGAAATCAGACACTCAGACCCTGTCACCTTCCCTGGTGATATTCTCTCATTTGGTGCTATACACCAAGGACAATGGGACTAAATTTAGAGGCTCAGAGATAGTACCTGATTTGTAAGGAGTTAATTATACAGTACATAACCCACCATAATAAAGGTCCCTGCACACCCAAAGACACAGGGACAGGCTGCCTTGCCTGTACACTAAGGTATCAGTAAAACGGTGGCAGGTAAACATGTGCAGCTCAGTTTAATGAAAACCAGAAGCACATTCTGCTCAACATAGCCTCCTTAACTTGTAACCCAGACAAACCCACCCAGCTTATGACTAGCTGTGAGGTGGAGTCATTCATGAAGGAGGCATCTAGGCAGGCATTACTGAAACTTCCATGGGAGCTATGGAATTGAGCTCTTTCCACCCCCTCCCCACCACCTGACTCACCGGGTGTTTGACAGAGAAGTTGATGATCATGAAATATTTATCCACAACCTGCCAGGATCGTAGTGTCACCACATCTCTGTTCTTTAAGGGCTTTGGACATTTCCCTAGCCAAGAAGGAAGTAAAGTCACTTCAACTCACCCAGTGAGAAATGCAGTCATACTAGAGAGTTTCTACCTTGCCCACTTGAGGAGTAAGTGGGCAGTTAGCGATCTCTCTGGATCCTGACACCAATGCCTCCCTTCATCTCCTACAAGCCCAGCTCGCCCTTTTGTTAGCAGCCTCAACAGAGTCCAAGGATGAAAAGAGCCTGGGGGAGTGAACTCCCCTCACCCGTTAGAAAGTCCAATGGTGTGTGGGAAGCCAGCTCTTCCCCTGACCAGACTGTGTCTATTTGAGGCATACCGAGTGGATTCAGTCTTTGCTACTTCCTACTAAAGGAAACTGGATGGGCCCTACACTTGTTTAACTCAGGATTTCAAGCTCTTTGGGGTTGATCACACCTTTTGCCACACTCAGCCAAAGCAGCCCCCCCAGCCAACACTCACAGGCATAGTAGCCCACATCAGCATTGGTGGCAAGCTGGGCAATGTCATGCGTGTCAATGACGCTCATGTCCCACTTCCTGCGATACTCAATATCATGTAGCACATCATATACTGTCTCCGCTGGGACTTCTTGGATGTCAATACGGCACTGCAAGCAGGAGGAGCAGGACTACAGTCAGGACAAAAGTTGGCTGCACCCCAGTCTCCCCAACCCTGTCATCCTCTGAATTAGTGTAGCCAACTTGGTCCAGGTATAGGGAAGAGCTCCCATCCGTGGAGAAGTGTATCAACCAGCAGAGAGTGGAGGTGTCCAATCCTACACAGATGACAACAGCCTGGAGATATACAGCAGGCCACCTCAATGACCTGTGATCGTGACCTTAATTCACAGGGCAGGTCTGGGAGATAGCGAAAAGAGTGGCCTTCCTGTTATTGGTTCAGCGAAACTTCACCTCCAATCCCATTGTCTTCTACCAAGCTTCACCCCTTACCAGGCACTGGAACCCTCCACTCTCAGCATCGCAAAACACTTTTGCAAATATCAACCCAATCTGAGGATAAGTGATGCACAGAGAGGGAAGCAACTCACCTAAGATAAAAAAATGGAGATAAGGACAGAGAATCCATTTCAAAGTAAAAATACTTATTGCCCCTGCATCAGTCAGCAGAGACAAGTTCAAACAGATCAGTGATTAAAAGCCCTCTCATAGCTAGACAAATCCCAGTCAACATAGCGACCAAAACCATGAACAAGAAGCAGATGCCACAGGCTTCCATAGGTAAAGTACCACCACACCTGCTGTGGCAGAAAAATGGAGAAGGGAAGTATTCTAGGGAGGAAAGCAAGTCATGGTGTCCAACTCTGTTCCAATCTCCAGCTGAAAGCAAACAGGTAGAGAGTGGAGGTGTCCAATCCTATACAGATGACAACAATCTGGAGATGTGCAGCAGGCCACCTCAATGACTTGTGATCTTAATCTTAATTCACAGGCCAGATGGCAGGTCTGGGAGATCCCAGAAAGAATGGCCTTCCTGTTACTAGTTCAGAGAAGCTTCACCTCTAGCTCCAACCCCATCATCCTCTACCAGGCTCATTGGTGTTTGTCACTATGACTCAATGATTTAAAGAGAAAGCCTAACTCGGGCTGCATTCTCAAGAGCTGGTGCAACTTCAGAGCCCCACACTATGTTATTCTACACCATGTGGGCAGAGAAGATTCCTGCAGGGAAGGCAGTTACCAGAGCAGATTCCAGGATAGAAAGAACAGTTAATGCATCTCATTGGCTACTTTCTTAAGAAAGTCACAGATCAATTTCTGGTGCCCAGATACGGTAGTGACAAGTGCCTCTCTGGGTCACAGAGGTTTCATGTGGCAAAGGTAAGCGCCATGTTGTGAACTGCACACCAGGGAAAAGGGACACCAAGATGGGGACAGTTAGCACAAACAGAGCTCCACCACATGTTTTAGAGTTAATGGCTCATCCCAGCACAGGGAAGCACGTTCTGGGGCAGGAGTCCAGCAAGTCCTCTGGGTGCCCAGTTTCTGTGTCCACGGACAAGATCCCCGAGTCCATGCCCTTGAACCCAGGGTGGGTTCCCGCAGCCGCCCGCACCGAGCTCCCTCCCTGCATCATTTGCGCCCTCCCCGCAGCCCCCGCACCGAACTCCCTCCCCCCAACGTTTGTACCTCCCCGCAGCCGCCCCCCGCGAGCCCTTCCCCACGCGGTGCCCCCCGCAGCGGGCCCTGCCCTGCGGCTCACCTTGACCCTGTGCACGACGGGGCCGGTGAGCGGGGGCGGCTGCACCCAGACCCCGACGCCCTCCCGGCTGTACGTGCTCTGCCAGCCGCGCTCCTCCTCACACTGCGCCTGGAAGGCCCGGAAGGCGCCGGCGTCGGGCAGCTGCACGGGCTCCATGGGCTCTGGGCCCCGCCGGGCGGACACACACAGGTGCTGGCGAAGGCCCCGCCCCCTCGCGCCACATACGCAGTTGGCGCAGTAGCTCCCACCCCGCGGCAAGCCCAGGAAACCTGGACCCCGCCCCTGCCAGGTTCTCCCGGCTTCTCCCCGCTTCTCATTGGCTTCGCCTCGTGGAACCAGCAGCCAATCAGAGCACGATTTCGGCCAGGTGCGCCGTTGTCCTCGCAGATTGGCTGCGATGCCTGCGGCTGCTTTTCCTGATTGGCCTGGCCCCCGCGCGGCACCCACCTGCCGCCTCGTGACTGGTGAGATTTTAAAAACCGATGGCGGGTTCGGAAGTACATACCATCGGGAACAGGCCGCACCCCACGTGGGCATAAACTGGACGGCGCTCGGATTGGCTGCTAGGATGGAGTGTCGGGTGGCGATTGGCTCTTCACAAGGACCAGCTGAGCAGCGCGTACACCCCACAGGACTGCTCAGGTGAGACAGGGCAAGGTGCTCCGTGGACATGTCAGGTTGCAGCTGCGCCAGGTGGTCTGCGCTAGGCGCGCTCCCTTTGACTTGGTGCTGCGGCCCGACGGGCTATGGCTTATTCACAGTCCTCGTAATGAGCCATGTCAATGTTAGGGTTTTAAAAACAACAGCAAATGGTCCTGCAGCACCTTAAAGACTAACACATCTGTACACACATATACATATGTAGATACTATCGCAGGCACAGCCCGCTTCTTCAGAAGAATGGAGCAAGGAGTCCAGAGGTACAAATACATAGCAGAAAAAGAGAGGGGATGGGGAGGGAAAGAGAAAAAAATCTTGTCACTTAGAGTGTTTGTGGTAAATAAGGCTAACAGAGTGGGCTGTAAGTGCCTGATACTTATTTTTTTTATGTCATTAGGGTGTTGAATATAGTGGCCCATCTTGTTCATGTCTTTGTTCAAACCTTGATTAAATGTGTCAGATTTGCAAATGAAGGCAAGCTCAGCAGTTTCTCTCTCCAGCTGTTTTTTTAAATTGCTTTGTAAGGGTAGGGTCACTTTTAGATCCATTAATGAGTGTCTGGGCAAGTTCAAATGTTCCCCCACAGGTTTCTCTATGTTACCATTTCGACTATCAGACTTGTGTCCATTAATCCTTTGTCATACTGTCCAGTTTGGCCAATATACCTGGCAGAGGGGCATTGCTGGCACATATCACATTAGTGGATGTGCAGTTGTATGAGCCTCTGATGTGGTGGCTTATGTGATTAAGTCCTGTGATGATGTTTCTTGTATAGATATATGGACAGATCTGGTATCAGATTTTATTTGCAGGGGCAGGTTACTGAGAAATCCAATGCCAACTCTGTCATTTTCAAATTTGACACATTTAATTAAGGTTAGAACAAAAACATGAACTGAATGGGTGGATAAAGTCAATCCCCTAATGACATTGAAAGCTAAGTATCAAGCTTTTATAGCCCACTCTATTAACCTTATTTAGCAGACACTATAATTGACAAGATTTTTTTTCTCTTTCCTGCCCCATCTCCCCTCTTTTTCTGCTATTTATTTGCACTTCTGGACTCCTTGTACCATTCATCTGAAAAAGTGGGTTGTGCTCTGGAAAGCTCTTGATACTATTTATATTTTTGTTTGTCTCCAAGGTGCTGCAGGACCATTCATTGTTTGTTTGTATCTTTTTTCGGTTACAGACTAAAACAACTACCCCTCTGAGAATTCCAGTGGAGCTCTATGGAGGAAGTTCTTCATATTTTGCCCTGGGATCCCATGCTGGTTTATTGTCCATTTCTGCTTTCTCACTTACCTTCTTTCACTTCTCCTAAGGTTAAACACACGTTTTCTTCTTCCCTTTTACACAGGAGAATCACTTGTGCTTTGAGAAAATTTCTTTCTTACTCTTTGTTCCAGATGTAGACACTGACAGAAAGTGTGTTTCAGTTCTTGTTCTCCACTCTCTGTGAAAGTGAGGAGTCCAGGTCATAAAAATTACTGATTTGTAATGATAGAAACAAAACAAATAACACACCCTAAACTCTCTATTTAAAAAAATCTTAAAATTGCTCGTCAAGTGTGCAGTAATCAGAAAAGGCCAGAATTAAGACTGCCTGTAAAACCCATCAGTCCTCCCCTTAATTCTGTCTCCTTGCACATATACACTATGTTACATAATCACATAGGCTACGTCTACACTGGCCCCTTCTTCGGAAGGGGCATGCTAATTTTGAAAGTGGGAATAGGGAAATCCGCGGGGGATTTAAATATCCCCCGCGAGATTTAAATAAACATGGCCGCCGCTTTTTTTCCGGCTTTGGGAAAAGCCGGAAAAAAGCGTCTAGACTGGCCCGATCCTCCGGAATAAAGCCCTATTCCGGAGGATCTCTTATTCCTACTTCAAAGTAATCCCCCGCAGATTTCCCTATTCCCACTTTCAAAATTAGCATGCCCCTTCCAAAGAAGGGGCCAGTGTAGACGTAGCCATACTGTTTTTCTGCAGGAAACTGTCTCATTCGGTACTAGTGGGCAGTGTTCACTTATTGATTCAATATTTTGTTTTGTCCACATTGTTTAATGTGGTTCTAGGTCCTATTTACTGCACTTTAGTCAAACCCTGGTCATGAGAGATTTTTTTTTTTTAATGTCCTCTGGGGCTTTTTTATGAACTTATCTTCTCTTTTTGTTGTTGTCTCTGAGAGGGGTGTCCGTACCTTCTCTGGTATGGATAGTATCTCTTGCACCAAAAGGGGTGTGTGTACCACTCCAGGGTGTGGAGCGTAGACCGGGAATCTTTTACAGAGTGGAGGACCTCATCCGTCTTTTCTGCAAACAACTTGTTTTTGTCAAATGGGAGGTCTTCCACTTTAGTGTGAAGCTCCTTTGGGACTGCTGCGGAAGTAAGCCAAGATGAATGCCTCATCGCTATTGCAGTCGCAGTGGTGCGGGCTGCTGTGTCCACCACATCCTGCAAGATCTGCAAACTCGCTCGTACCACTGCAAAACCCTCTTGCACAAGAGGGAACGCTTGCTTTCTGGCAGGTATTGAAGAAGCTGTGCTATCTTTTCATAATTGTCAAAGTTGTGATTCGGTAACAAGGCGACATAATTAGAAATGCGTAGGAGCAGGGTTGCCGAGCAATATACTTTTCTGCTGAATAGGTCTAGCTTTTTGACATCTGGTGTTGTCTTATACTGTGGTGTTTTGGCCCGCTCTTGTGCTGCGTCTACCACCAGTGAGTTTGGCTGTGGGTGATTAAAGAGGAACTCAAGATTCTTGGACGGGACAAAATATTTTTTGTCCGCTCTCCTGCAGGTTGGTGGCACTGAAGCTGGTGTCTGCCAGATGTAGGCTGCTTCTCTTCTGGGTCCCCTCACGTTGTCCAGCAGTCATCCTATTGGGGTCTAACACCTTGTCCAGCAGCAACATCTTGAGGCGCATTTCTCTGTCACAGCGGGTGCGGGCTGTCATTTTTGAGCAGTGCCCACATTTTTGGGGAATATGGTTTTCCCCTAAACAGCATATACATGCTGAATGCCCATCTGAGGCTGGCATGGGCTCGCTGCATAGGGCACACTTTTTGAAGCCTGAAAATCCAAGCATGACTGGGTTAAACTTTTCCTCCTGTGAAAAGCCTTATCTGTTAGACTCCTGTGGCTAAGGCTGTTAGTCAGTGACAGCAGGAAGCCTGGGGAAGCCCTGATTTTAACAAAATGTTAACAAGTTGGTTTTTTGTTTTGGGGGTTTTTTTGTAGCTAACTAAGAGAGCAGTCAACAAAGGGTTAACTATTTACAAGTAATTAACTACAGATCCCCTGAGGGGACTGAGAAACTATTGAAGGGATGAAGAGAGAATTGGAGCTCCATCTGTGGCCAGTGACAGTTGAGAGGAACTGAGAGGAGAGCCCTGTGCGTGCAAAGATCAAAGGGCGCATGCTGCACACCAGGCATGCAGGACCCGGTTGAATACAGCTATTCAAAGCCTCTGAGCTGCAGCCAGGAGGAGCCCAACACCATGAGTGGAGCACCCATGGGGACCACTGGAAGAAGAACCTTGAGTTGAGTACTGAGCTATCTTTAGAAATCTCATGCTGGTACCTTCTTTCCATTTGATCAAATCTTCACTAAAAGCATGAGTGGTCCATGAAGGCAGGGCTGGGGGAGGCAAGCCCTCAGCCCCATCACAGCCCTGCTTCTGCCCTGCTCCTTCTATCAAGGCCCTGCCCCCACAGGAGCCAAGCTGCCTTCCACCTACCCCAAAGCACAGGGAGGGCAGGCAACGCACTGCCCCAGTCTCCCCAGCCCCGGAGAACAGGGAAGCGGGTGCTCCAGGGCAGCAATACTCTGCCACCAGTATGCCCACAGTAGGCATAGGTATAGGTGGGCCTAGCTTGGCTATTATACCGAGAGGCACAGAAACAGGACAGCATGATGAGAGAGAAGGTGAGTGTCACACAGTGACAGGAATTTGGGCGTGTGTGTGATTGTAATGAGTCTGGGACAGCAACATGGCCTCCCTCTGACCCAGAAGAGGCAGGGGCCCTCTAAGACCCCTTGGTGGGTAGGTCCAGCCTCACCTAGCCCTGCTCACGGGAAGCTGGAAGGCAGGACTAAGAGTATAAAGCTTAGAGCTTAGTCAGCACCTAGTAGCCAAACAGGCCAGATGCTTGGCTTCAGCTCTTGCAGTGAAGGGCTCAGCTGCACTGCCCCCAATGGGAGGACTGGGTTGGGCCGCCAGGACCCCTGCTGGCCCCCAATCCCTGGCCCAAGCTGCTGCGACCGCTGCCAAGGCCTGAAGACATGCCAAGCCCTTCGGGACTTCTGCTGGACCAGCCTACCAGGGCCCTTACCTGAGCTGGAACCCATGGATACTCTGCCAGCCCCTCCATCGCCAGCAGACCCCGAGGAGCAGCGCCGAAGCCTGGTAGACCCCCAGGTGGAACTAGGAAGCTGCCCAGGGATAGCCAACCCTGGGGTGGCTGAGGAGATGGTGATAGGGTGGGCAGTTCTTTGTGGGTTGGATCCCTGCTGACCCACAGACCTAGTTGGCATGTAGCAGCCCGGATCCCTGCCAACCCTGTGGCTGCAGCGCTGCCACTATCAGGGCCCTGCTCTGGGATGCAGTTGAGTGACTGGGCCTGCGTCCCCCTGCCATCCCTTCCCTTGGGTGGCAGCTCCCCCTGTGGGGAAAAAACCCCTGTGCTTGTCGGCTCTCCACTAGTGAGGAGACCGGACCCCTGCTCAGCTGGGACCCAGCTGAAGCTCTAAACCAGTGGTTCCCAACCTTTTTCAGATGGGGACCCATTTTGACAATTCAGGAATACTTGGGTGACCTAAGGCCATTCAAAAATGGGGGTGGGGGAGAGAGGGAGGGCAGAACCACCCAGAGAGACACTTGGTGACCCTTTTGAAATGTAATAGTAACCCATATTGGGGTCCCGACCCATAGGTTGGGAAACCCTGCTCAAAACTGTTGAACTGCTCCTGGTAAATGTTTATTCCCCTCCCCACCCCCGTTGACCCAGGGCTGGGCCCTATAAACTGTAAACAATTGCACTGCTTGTGTAAAGCACTTGTCTATCTGCCCCGCCCTGCCCAAGGGCTGGGCCTTCTAAACGATTAGCCCAGGCTGCACCTCAGGCTGGGCCTTATACTCTGTCGCTCAGCCAACGGCTAGGCTGAGGTGTGCCGCGCAAACTTGTTGGCCACTGTGACACCGCAACTGCCCTCTGGCGGGGCACTCCAGGGAATCAGCCTGGCCTCCCGCTGACCTTGGATCCTTTGCAGTGTTGTGATAAGAGATTATGTGCTGGCTGCTGAGGAAATTTGGGGCTTCTGAGCTGTCTTAAAAAGACTCACTCCTGAGCCTTGTCTCCCTCCCCCGCTCTGCAGAGATAGGGATAGGAGTGCCATCAGCACCCTCTAACCCTCCCTTGTACAGTGAGCAGATGGCCCCGGGAGCACAGAGGTGCCTCAGGACAGAGCAACATTGGGGGAGGGGTGCCTGCAGTCTCTGCTACTCCAGTATGAAAGGTGCAGAACACAATATTCTCCTGAGTCTACAAAGCAAACACTGGGAGAAATTACCTTTCAGCGCAGCTACAATCTCATTTTGGCTGGTACGGGCTGGGAAAGTTAGTGGGGTTGGGGGAAGCATTGGCTGGTAACTGCACAGACCCAGGGGTTTTCCTGGCTATCACTAGATGTGCAGCCTGGGAATGGAGGGACAGATTTAAACAGGAAAACGTCACCCCAATTTGGAGCTGGAGAAGGGAGGGTACAGCAGCAGCAGAATTGTGCACACACTGCATGGCACAAGCTGCCACCATAACCTCCATTTATCTTGCTGTGTGACTTTAAAGCGGCAGAGAGCCCCACAGCCCTTCACCCCAGTGCCCAGCAGAGGATTTGAAAAGACCCACCATGGGGGCTCTCATTGCTGCTATTGCCACTCTTAAAAGTAGCAGGGAGCTCTGCCCCTCCCCTGCTACTCTGCAGACCTGAGCACGGGGGCTTAAAGCAGCAGGGATCTCTTGGCCCCCTCTCACCATGCTGTTTCACGGATCCAAGGTCCAGGACACCCTATAGCCACTGCCACAGCAGTGCTATTTAAAAGAAACAGGGCAGGGCTGCCACAGCAGCAGCCAGGGTCCCCTTACGTCTACCAAGAGCAGGTACAATTGCCCCCTTTGCCCTCCCCTGTTGACGGGCCTATTCCCTGTACACCTGGGATTTTCCCACCACTGCTCCTGAAGACCATCTATCTGCTTGCCTCCACCCACCTGCTTACCCTGGTATTGCTGCAGCAAAAACTCCAATTTTGCAAGCACAGGTGGGTTTGTGTCCTCTTGGACATCCCCCCAATTCCCTTCCCCTCCGTTTGCATTGGGCTAATGGGCCTCCTCCAGCCAGCCCACCCCCATTCTAGTCCCACAAGTGGAGACAAGGTCTAGCAGAAGGCTCTATGAAGGTACTTGATATTTTACCCCATGCACCCATGCCAGTTTATTGTCCATTTCTAGCTCAGTCACATGCTGCTTTCTTACTCCCCTTTCTTTCACTTCTCCTAAGGTTAAGCACTTTTTTTCCTTCTTCCTCACACTGAGGAAACCTGGTGAACCTCCAGCAAAAAGAGAATGGAGTTTTTCTAGCTAGGATTGCACTGACTTGCAGTACTGTCCTGAGTCTTCCTCTGGAAAGGACAGACTAGGCCTGGTGTCCACTCCTACTTTCTGTGGTAGTGTAGGTATGCTGGAATGAGGCATGCTAGGAGACACTTCCTCCTCCACCACTGATGCAACCAGCAGGTCATTTGTCTTCAGCAAGACCTCTCTGAGCTACAAGTCTTTTACCAGGACCTCATTAGAGCCTAGAAGCTAGTTTCAGCAACCAGGTCTATAGCAACCATGGAGTCTGTGTGTGGGCGGGGGGAGGGGGATCTCGCCATAGAATCCCTGCAACACAACCCTTTCTCTGCATGCAGTTCGTGGCATCCCCTTGGTGCAGGAAAGGTTTGCCCCTGGTGGGTGCCACAAGAATTGGAGACCTCTCGGGCTACGATTGGAAAGACTGAGTAGATCCCATGGCATTGGGCCTGTTCATGGGTCTCCCATGCTGCATGTCCTCCATCTTGTGCTCCAGGAGGCAAAGCCAGCCTTGCCTTCCACTTATCTCATTGTTCTCAAGCAGGTTCTTTCTGCTTACACTTGATCCCCTAGAACTCATTAGGCCCCTACCCCATGATACCATCCAAATTGGCTCAATGATGGTCTGTCTCTACAGCATGACCAGAAAACATTGATACATGCTAATGCTTCACACCATCCACTTCCTCACACTTACGTCCCATCCCACTTGAAGGGGTGGGCTCTGCTGCTGCCTGAGGAGGGTGAGGAACCTTGGTGAGCCAGCCTGTACTCCACTCTGGTCCTACAGACAGCCAGGCATAGCAGTTGGCAGCTCCTCCATGGAGCCATCAGCAACGCGTGACACCTGTCCTTTCTGTGGTGAGAGGGATATCCTGGCACACATTTATGGAGGGTGTGTCAGATTGGCTCCTCCAGAAATTACTGAGCTGTTTGCGTTTCTCTACACACCTCATCACGCACACCCCATCGGTGGCACCACACTCTTGTGAAATGCCTCATCAATTTCCCTCAGGTGCTGACCAAGATGTCCGCCCATCACTCCAGGAGAAAGAACCTGGATGGAGGTAGGGGTGGAAGTGACTAATCGACTAGTCGACTATCCAATAAGCAAAAGCTTATTGGATAGGCAAAACACTGGTTGACTAGTCATTTCCGCTCCCCCCCCCCCCCCCGCTGCCTCTATCACAAAGAGGCAGCGGGGGGGAGGGGGGAGAGAAAGGGGCTGCTGGAGGGAGCTGGCTTAAAAGCTGGTTCCCTCCAGCTCCGTGGGAGTGGGGGCAGAGGTGCAGCGGCAGCCAACTTTGAAATGTACAAGAGTCCCCGCTGGGGCTCTTGTTCATTTCAAAGTTAGAATGCCGTGTGGAACCCCTGGGCTCCATGCGGGTGCTTCCGCTTTGCCGCCGAGACTCTTGTACATTTTGAAGGCAGAACGTGGAAGTTCTTATCAACCAATGAAATACAGGCAGTCCCCGGGTTACGTACAAGATAGGGACTGTAGGTTTGTTCTTAAGTTGAATCTGTATGTAAGTCGGAACTGGCGTCAGCCGCTGCTGAAACTGATCAGTTTCAACCACGGCTGAATCTGGATTCCAGTTCTGACTTACATACAGATTCAACTTAAGAAACCCAGGCTTCCCCAAGTCAGCTGCTGCTGAAACTGACCAGTGGCTGATTCCAGGAAGCCTGGGGCAGAGCAACTCTGCCTCGGGCTTCCTGGTCAGCACCTCCTATTTCTGAGGCTGCTTGGAAATGAGCAACTAACATTTCTGCCTCTCCTTTCTTTGACAAATGGCACACATGAATTTTCTTTTCCCAGAAGTGGTACACACTGGTTAGAGCAGGAGACAGTGGGTGTTGGGGCTGGGAGTCAGGACTCCTGCAACCTACTCCCAAGCCTATGACCAACTCACCATCATCTGAAGGCACTGCAGTTTTCTCTCAGAGCCTTGGCTTTCCCATCAACTACACAATACTTTTTATTCACAGTTGGTTTGTAAAGTGCTTTAAAACTATGCAACTGCTAGGCATGCTTTCATAGTTCACATTGAAGTGGATGAAACTAGTTCATTTACTTTTTGTACACCCATCTCTAAGAATGATTAGAGTTATAGGACGAAGTACAATACTGATTGCACAACCTCCAGGTAGAAACAGTAACTTAACCCAAAGGCTCTGAGAGGTTCTTTGAGACATACTAAGAATCCAGAAGACATTTTTCAAGCAACCCATAAAGCCTGGCTGAATATGCATGGCTGGATAATGGCATTTAGATGGAACAGCCTGTTACCTGTTTCTTCCACAGATAAATTGGCAGGGGTAGAGGCACTGAGTAAAATGAATGGCGGCAACAGCACTTAAACACAGAAAAGGTGTTGGTGAAATAACTTTATTTAGTGTGATACACGGCTGTGGTCAGACAGTCGTTATTCATATTAATAGTCACACTTACTTGGCTAACAGCTAGGAGACAGCAGGGCCAGAGACACACACTCACTATTATGCACATTCATAGGGAAGGCAGTGGAAAGTGAACTATTTTATTTCACTATGTTTTCCCTCCCAATTACTTATTCTCCCCTTCATATCCTCTTCCCCCAAAAAAGAAAGTCCAGTGACTCGAGAGAACAATACAACACAGTGGCAGGATATGTCTGCCAGTAAGAAGGGGAGAGCGGAACCTGTTCTACTGCAGACACAGACACTGACAGAACATCAGCAATTCCCACACAACAGGGAGTATATACATAGTATGGGGACAGGGCTTCACCCTCGGGTGGGTTCTAGAGGACTCAGACTAGGTGACTGAGGGCTTCAGATAGGAAAAAGGGAACACTCCAGAATAGGAAGAAGAAACAAAGAACAAAACATGTCAGCTTCTCCCTGCTGATCAGCTCATGGAGAGGAAGGGACAATGCTGACCACATACCAAATGTATCTACCTTAACAACCAGTAGCTTGGTGCTCCATGGCCAGTAAGTGAACACAACTGGAAGAGCCAATCCTGACATTATGGGTATTCCCAAAAGGGAAATCTCAGCTATCAGGGATCAAGTTAGTTCATCCAGATAAGTGACAATTCTTCCCTCTTCCTGTATAGGACACAGGATTCATGAAAAGGGCATTAACTGAAGGGGTGACCAGGTAGTATACCAGGGGCATACAATTTTTACTGCTGCTTCCCACCCAAGTCCCTGCTCTACTGCTCTCTCTCTCCTCACTTTAAGATGTACCCTAACACCACTACCAGGCAGTCAAATGGATGATCTATCAGGATGTCTCCATCTTTTCTTTGTACATCGGACAAGCCTGATCACAGCAGGGTTCTGAATGAGCACAGAGGTAAAAATCACTTAAAAATCCCCCTTAAAACCATCGTAAGAATCACTAGGAGATGTTCTCTCTACTGAAACTGATGGAACAGAAGTGGCCACAAAAATCAACACATCCCCATATTTAATCCAATCGTCATCCCCTTTTGATGGTGGGAAACAAATCAGTTCCGAACTGCTTGTCCCGATGCTGGGACTGATGACCTACCATCTTCCCCACATACAGGGGTAAGGAGGTTCTCCAGCAAAGGCCACTGCAAGGTTATGGGCAGACATGTTCTATTTCCTAGGCTATATAATAGATAGTTTAAAAAAGTAAAACTGCTGTTCCACTAGAATGAATTTTGGTGACACGAGATGCTCAGTTGCCCTTCCACTACATTGGCTGGAGCGGCAGGCACTGTGACCTGAGCCACTTCTGCAGTGCAAGCTCTATTTCTGTATAACTAGCAATTATACAGCTTGTATCCTGTCTGGCTAGCAGACAGCAAGCTGCGTATGCTCCGCAAGAAACGCACCTTGTACGTCTGCAGGTGACAAGAACCAGAAGGGGACCTGGGATGCCCAGTCCTAATATGCCATCCTAGTGATACAGTCTAGATGTCAGCTGCAGCTTGCAGATAGAGCCCAGGACATCAACAGAGGAAGTCAGGCGGGCTGCCCACAGAGACTGACTGCTGTAGCAAGTCTGTCTATCCTCCTCCCCTGCAGCTGTCAGCATTCCCCAGGGTAAAGGCTCCCACTGAAGCCAGTGATCCTGGGGGATTCTACCCTCCACAGGTCAAAGGAAGCAAACAATCAGTGGCTTGTGCTACAGCAGATCGGGAATAGAAGTGCTCATGTAGGAAGTGAGAAGGGCAGGGAAACTCCTTCTCACAAACCTCAAAAGAGAAGACTCAGGACTTGGCCAAGACCAACCACAGGAGGGAGGAACTGGAAAGCTAGTACTGTGCACGCTCTGCAGGGAGCAAAAGAGAGAGACTAGATCACCGCCAACTGGCAAACAGACTGAGTAGTTTTAAAGGAGAAGCCTGGGGGGGAGGAGAGGGAGTGGAAACAGGAGAGAAAACATTACTGGAGTGAAAGGAAAACTGACAATTGGGGAGATGGAAAACCAACCCCCAGATTTATTTTTGTTTTCCCTAATGTGGCAGCTTTTCTGTCACATTCACAGGAACATACACCTGTGCAGATAGGCCCAAGGTGTGGGATGGAGTAAAGGGCACCGTGGTGCCAAAGTGCAACAACTAAAAGGGGACAAGACATTCATTCTGCACTCAGGGCTCATACCATGCACTAGAAGGGGCAGCCAGGGCTGTTCCCCACCAGCTAACAGCGAGCTCGCTCACTTAGTAGATTGATTAGCTGTTTCTTCAGTTCACAGAAAGTAGATTTGCCTAGCCAATGAGAAGTGATGCTCTTCAGTGAGACTGGCCAATCAGGGAAAGTGTTGCTATACAATGGGCACTTTAGCAGGAGCAGCCGCTCTCCGTTACTGGCTGCTCAGGAGGTTTCTCTAGCTTGATGTCAATCACTGGAAAAAAACAAGTTAAGGAGAGGTCATGGCCAAAGTCATGGGCAAAGCATCACAATACAACTCAAGTCCAATAAATCACACAAAGCACAGACTTTACCTAATCCAGAAATTGGGGATTTCTATAGTTAAGAACTGGGTACCAAGAGCAGTCACCTAGTGGCTTGGTACACAGGCATCAACACCAGGAACTATGAGGTTAATTTTTTGAAGCAGACATCTCCAGAGCCAACAGTTGGCTGAAGGCATAGGTAGAGTGCTGCTGCCTCTGTGAAGGTCAAGGCTGGAAAAAGAAGTATTAAAATAACAGCTATAGATTGACATCTGACAACCAAGGCTGCTGCTGCTGTTATAACAGTTGAACCAGGATACATGGGCCAGTACAGCACCTACTCTCCCTAATAGAAGCCAGCAAATTGACTACAGCATGTTAGCAACTTCCTGTAGTTTTAAAATAGTGTGACCTGAGATTTGGGGCATTTACACTATAAATCTGAACCGGCCTTTCTCCATAAACAGCTTATGGCAAATCACTAGCCCTATGAAGCATGCTTCTCAAGGACCCCTGACAGTCTCCACTCCCTGCTATATTACCAGGTTTGTGCACGTATGGAGTCACTAGTAACTGTTAGAGCATTAGATGGATAGATGGGCAAGTCATGGATTTCTATGGACTGTTGCTTTGGCAAAGGCTATGTTCCTGCCCCTCAGTCTGAGATAGTCATTTAGGGGCTGAGTTTGATGAGCTCTAGCTAAGCCCCACTTGACAGTTTTCTCTCCAATAATACTGATTAGACTCTCAGTCTCCCTTCTGGAGAAGGGAAGATGCATTAGCAGAAGATGCACACTGAAGAGCACACTGGCTTCACCCAGCACTGTCCGAAGAATGTCTGCATCAACCAAGAAATATTACAAATCGAAACACATTACACCCCAAGCTTAGACAGCAAAAGCTCAATACTGGCCCCAGTGTAACGAGTGGCCAGGGACACTTGGCTACAGCTCCTCCATTTACACATGCAGGTGAGCATTATAATATAAAGGTTACATCACTGCAAAGCATAAGTAACTGAATCAAGGTCCATGCCCACCCTCAATCTGTCAAGGACAGCAAGCCAGCTGTCCTTGTGTGAAGTCTTCCACCAAGCCTGTTGCCCTGCAGCATGTTGCGCTGGCAACAAGGAAACCTTGTTAATTCTTGCAATAAGAAAGCTACTGAGTAGCAGACAAGGATACTGTCTTCTTTGCTCTTCTCAGGTGTGCTATCCATCCCAGGTAAGGCAGCAGCCACACGGCGGAAAAGCTGAAAGGCAGCAACCACAACAACAGGTGAATGCACAGTTTATCAAAAGCAGTAAATGATTACAATCTTAATTTTCTCTCTACAGTTACTGTTGGAAAGCCAAGGTTTTGCCAAGAGTTAGAGACAAATTTTAGACAGGACTGCAGTAATTAACACAGTCCTCGCAAAATATATCTTCAGGATTTTATTCAAACCCATTCCAAATATTGTATCAAGTTTGGTAAGCCACTGAGTATTTACAAAACACATCTTTGGTTCAGGATTTTGCTTCAGCTGGTTTTATTCTTTAACTGTACCATACCATTGTTCCACACATCACAGGATACCATGATGTTAAGAGCAGGCAGACTAATAATTCCACCCTGCACTCAATAGGGATGGAAGTGAAAGGCAGTAATTTACCATTTCATCCCCATTACTTCTGGGCATAGCTGCTGATTGTGTTCCTGGACAGCTCTATCCATTACTAAATTGATCTAGTTTGTCCAGAATGAGCTCCAGATTCTAGGGAATGACAGTGTTTAAAAGTCTACCCTTTAAGTTAAAAAAAACCCCAAGCTCTGGGGCAGTGAGCTAGGAGTGGAGGGGCTGACTTGAAAGCGCTGCACATAGCCTTTAGGGACCATCTCTTTTCTGTCTATCCATGTTCTTCCTTCCCTACATTTGACAATCATGAGTAGGGCCTCAGGTACAAGATGGCAACAGCTCAGAAACACAAAGCTGGACTTACCTAGTAGCATTAGGGAATCACAGAAATTTACACATTCCAAATAACTGCTAAACAAATAAAGTAATACTATCAAGTAGATTAGGCCCAGAATTTTACTGGTGCACAGAAATCTAGTTAAAGAGTAAAGTTAATTTACTGTTTGAGAATTCCCCAACCAAGTGGGAGGTCCTTCGCCAGACCTACTGCCCTGCAGCACATTCTGACTAGTGCAAATCTGGGCTGAGTATGTTTCCTGACAGCAGTGATGCTGGGTATACTTAAAGGCAAATATGGAACAAGGTTTAACCCTGCCCCAGCAGAAACCACAATCTGAGAAAGGAAATTCAACAGGACGCTAATTTAGCTGCGAAGGGAACACTGGTGCTTTGTTTCCAAAGCTTTCACATGCATTTGCATGTCAGCATATGCAGCAAGTATTGTTGGTGTCAGAGGTTTGGGAACAGGGTTCTCAGCTGCTAATAGGATCCCTTAGCATTACTACCTGAAGGAGTCATCCTTGGGTTGGCAGGAGAGGAAGCCTCCTCTATTTAAAGGAGGCACTGACTACCTAAAGGGAAAAATTTCAAAGGCTGAGAATATAGAGGCAGAGGGTAAAGTGGGAAATGGAGATCTGTTTGCAGCAGAAACCCCAAAAAGCAGCTCATCTCCCCCAAGCACAGTGAAGTGAAAAGTATAGAATTTGCATCCTAAGGGTGCAGTGCTGCTCTACCTGTTTCACATTGTATCCAGTCTTCGCACTTGTCTCAATAAACATCACATTCAGCTCTTTGGCTCTCTGCTCACCTTCTTCCGTAGTGATTTGTCTGGACAGACATATTCAAAGAGGAGAGAGCAAGAGAAGAAAGGACAGAAGAGAAAGCATGAGTTAGACACTTTTGTGACTGAAACACTTGTCAGCAAAGGGTTTCAATAGTCGTGCATTGTCCAAGAAGGGAGACTATAGGGCTTCTAAGCCTTTATGCCCCTCCCTCCCTTTTCCTCCTCCTTATGCACCAGCTAAGAAGGGACCAACCCAAATAAGCAGCTCAGGGAATATGTAGATTATAACCACCAATAAGGATGAATCTGTATCAGGTGTGTTTCATGTAGTAACACACTTAAGTCTCATTCATAGCCTCCTTATGGTGGGAAGGAAAGGCCACCTTCAACTGTACCTAATGCAACAGAATCAGTGTGAAGCCATGCAAAAAGCAAATCCTCCCAAGTCAACAGAAGAAAACTCTGTAAGGTGATAGGAAGGTGTCAGGCTCCAATAGGAAGTGAAATTCAAATATCAAGTACTGAGTTGCTGCTTGGGAGATAAGTACCTATAAGAGCATCCCTGACCAATGTCCTGTACATACCTGTTTCATATTATATCCTGCTTTAGCACTGGTTTCAATATACATCACATTCAGTTCTTGGGCCTTTTTCTCACCCTCCTCTATAGAAACCTGTCTACAGCAATGAGAACAAATCACAGAAAAGAAACCAAAACAAAAGGAAAATAGACAGAAATGGTGGTAGAAATTAAAAAAAAAAAATCCATGAATGAGTTGGCCGCAACTGAAATAACATTAGCATGGAAGGAAAATGTAGGCTACACAAAATAAAATGACAAATTAAGTAAATGGCTCCAGCCTAGAGGGCAGTATCTGGTTCTTACGGGCTTTATCAAGAGTCATGGCCAGGCTCAGACTGACACTAGGGCTTTGCCTAGGATTACAGGTGCAGTATTTTAACTAGTCAACATGACCTAAAGACCTAAAACTGGAGGCATGACAAGGCAGGTTGATTCTTTGACCAGAGTTTTAGTTGTTCAGTTCACATTGGCTAGCTCAAGTTAAAAGCACATCTTTATAGTTCTTTTCCTGGTCTAGACAAGGTATCTGGTACAATCTAGATTACCCCACTAGGTGAGAATTCCAAATGCCACCTGCACTCCTACTACGGATAAACTGCAAGCACAGCAAAATCTCTGGCTATCTTGTTAGGGCTTGCACAAATGATGAGCTAATATATAGGGGTGTCCCACACTTCTATACCATCAGAAAATATAATCCTGGGCAAGGTGACTGACAAGATTGCTACAGTTTGGAACCTCCCTTGTCCGGCACCCTTGGGACCTGAGTGGACTAAACCAGGGAGGAGTTTGCCGGTCTAGGGGAAGTCAAGGCTCCCCTCCTGCCCATCAATTCTGCTTCTAGGTTCCTCTCCCAGCCTTTGTCCCACTCCGGAGTGCCAGCCCTGGACACTGGGCCTGGCCAGGACTGGGCTCCCAACTTTGGCTGGCCTCTGCTTCGAGCCGCCAGGCCTCTCTGGTCCAGCAATATCAGCGGTCCAATGCTGAAGGACCAGAAAATCCCAGATTGCAGAGGTCCAATCTGTATTGTATTTTCCAGCACTGAAAAAAGACAATGGTAAATTCCACAAGCTTGTAAAAATTAAAAAGCCCAAAATCTGAGAGCCAGATGACTGATGTATGAGGCCAGAGGTATTCCAAGCACCCAGAAACAATGTAAAGAATTAATTGCTCAGGCCATCGTGTTGTTGTGACTAAAGCATGGTTCTCATGTTTAATCTAGTCCCTTTCCCTAGCTGATCAAAAGTGAGGCAGCTTGGAATCCCTGTCAGCCAGACCTTTTATTCTAGACCATCAAACTCACCATTTGATGTGTGTTTATTGACCTAGTTTAAGCTGTTCCTGCTGGGAAGAGTTTTCAATGTTCTTGGAACGTATGGTAAAATATTTATGGTAGCATCCACTGTCAGTGGGACTTTACAGAGTAAAGCTTAGCAGAAAGGAGCTTTGAAACCAAAAGTGAATTATAATAGAGCTTCAGGGGAATGAATTAGATTTGCTGGCATGAAGTAAACACAACAACGGGTCTGGTTCAGCTGACAGAGCATCTTGTCAGTACCCAAATACTAAGTAGGGATGTTAAATTTTGATTAACTAATCGAACAGTCGGTGGGCTTTCCATCAGCTATTCAATTAGTTGATAAGGACTACCAGCAGGGACTCTTGTGCATTTCAAAGTTGGAAGCTGCCACTATGTCCCTGCCCCCTCCCACGGAGCTGGAGCTGGAGGGAACTAGCTTTTAAGCTTGCTCCCGCAGCACCTTTCCCCTCCCTTTGCTGCCTCTTTCTGATAAAGGCAGCAAGTGGAAGGGAAGTGACTAGTGTGTCAACTATCCAATAAGTTTTGCTTATTGAATAGTTGATTAGTTGCTTACATCCCTAGTAATAAGCTGGCACAGTGAGTTGGAACCTAGCCTCTTTTTGTGAGTAATTCACTACTAGTTGGTTTAACAGAACTGCACATGATCTTTCCAGTGGGGCTGGAAAGCTGAACACAGCAGCAAGGCATGCTCTCCCTAGTAAAGGAGAAGTGTTAAGGGTAGACGAGGGCCAAGGAGCAAGTGAGCAGCAATATGCACATGTAAGGTTTGAGTGCCATGTTACATGAGCAGTTGTGTTAACACCAACACAATGGGGGAAGCAGAGAATGCAGACAGTAAACTCTAAAGTGATTTTTATACTTCCTGGAAATAGTAAAATAAAAAGCAGATTTAAAGGAGTCCTTTAACAGAATTGTACAGCCTGGCATCTTGTTGAGCTTCATGTCAAAGCAGAGACAACTAAATAGCCAACTGAGACTGTTTGGCTGACTGTTTACAAGTGCTTCTAGCATAGCTACCACACCAGTGAAAGAATTATGCATGACAAAGTATCTCTGTTTAAATTAATCTTATAGCTTGAAAGTCACCCAGTAGACAGAAGTATCTTGCATGCAGCCTGGGAGGAACTGTTTTAGTTTGGTAAGACTGCATTTAGTTGTGAGAGTTCCAAATGTTTTCCCCAGTTCAGTTTGTGTTTTTGACTGTACATGAATAATTCTAATAGCTTAGCTTGAAGCATTCAAATTTCCATGGCCTAGAACTCAACAGTTAATACTTGTGATATAGCTGAAGGCAACAGTTTTGAAATTGTTTAAAAATAGTGTACAGTTTAATCCCCCTAACACACTAACAATGTGAGGAGGTGCCTAGCACTCAACATACATGAGCAGACATGCTTCTGAGGTTATACACCATGAAATAAAGGCACAGCAACTCTTTGTATTTACAGTATTTCTATTGTGTCCATCATGATGGTACTTATGTGACATTTTATTTCAGTGCACTTTGTCCTTTACAGAGAGTAAATTTCAATAAATGCAATAAGCTTTCATTACACATTAAGGATCAGAATCTAAAGTTGAGATTCAGGAAGGCAAATCTCTGGTCCCTAGGATGCTAACTACCACATTGCACATACTGAAGTGTCACTGTTACAATTCATTTTTTCCTCAAAAATTGAATTGCTTTCCTTAATGTACTAGTCACACTTTAAATTAAACCTACTGAATTTGAAGAGTCAAGCTTACTTTTCACATCTCTCATTTTGGACAGCTGAGAGTGGCCAGATTCATGTTTGTTAATTGTGAGTTTATTTAATTTGCTAGTTTCAAACAATACGGTGCTGTGCTACTGCAGGGGAATTATGTTTTGTAGGAAGCCTGTCTGTTGATCTCAGGTTTTGTAAAATATGGCTTCACACATTTACATCTGAAGTCAAATTAGACTTGATAGGGCCTCTTACATTTGCCGTGCACAAAGATTCACTTAATGTTGCTGACATGCAGAATTTCCTGACTTTTTCAAAGTTGCTTTCAGTCTTATCTTCCAATCAGCAGAGTATTTTGTACCAAACAGTGAGAAAGAGGCTGTGTGGATCAGGTGAGGGTTTATATATATATATATATATATATATATATATATATATATATATATATATATATATATATATATATAGTCTGAAAAGCTTTTTCAGTAGACTGTGTTCTAATCTTGATTATTTGTACAATCTATAACAAAAGAAAGCACCTTGGACATTCTATTACAGATGTTATAGAAAAAACAGCAAGGATAGTGGGAATTTCACTAATTACAGGCCACTTAAGTCCTAAAGGGCCACTGCAGTCTGACTTAAGAACAGTTAGTGGTGCCTTTAAAAAGTAAACTAGCCATCTGCAGTCAAAATAGCCAGGTCACCAATTGCCCTCCATTACCTCTTGTCTGCCAGGTCAGTTTTATTCCCCACCAACATGATGATGACATCACTTCCTCGCTCTGTTCGCACATCGTCAATCCACTTGGAGGTTTGCTGGAATGAGTTCAGATCTGTGTGAAGCAGGGAGAATCGAGCATGTTAACTAGCAGTTCTTTCAAACAAAGGGATAATGGAACACTTCCAAAACTACCTGCATCTTTACCCATAATGTTTTGCCAATTCC
Source organism: Pelodiscus sinensis (assembly GCF_049634645.1). Classification (NCBI taxonomy): domain Eukaryota; kingdom Metazoa; phylum Chordata; order Testudines; family Trionychidae; genus Pelodiscus; species Pelodiscus sinensis. The sequence goes on from NC_134723.1 coordinate 19,015,789, forward strand.
CCAAACACTACACAGGTGACATCCACACAGAGAAGGAAAGAGACAGTTATGTTTCTAATGTTAACTTTCTGTAATAATTCATGACTGCATATATACTAGCTTCTCTCTCTAGCTTAGCATTTCAAATACGAGACATTAAAGTACCACTCACTTGTAATGTCATAGACTACCACAGCAATGGTGGAGTCACGAATGTAGCTGGGAATGAGGCTGCGGAACCGTTCCTGGCCTGCTGTGTCCCAAAGCTGTAGCCGAACCTGCTGGTACCAGGGCAGAGAGTACAGAAAAAGCAGAGAGAAAAAGAAGAAAGGAGAAAACTGTCCTTTAGAGACAAGGCCATTTGCCAGAATTAAATGTTTACAGCTTTCAGTATGGGAATTGGGTTCTTGCCTTGCTAACCAGCCCCTGAACGCACACAAAGAACAATGAACCTAGCTGATCTATTTTAGGCATAAGATGACCTATGAGCCCATGAAGTTCACCCTCCCACTCCCCATACCAAACCAATGAGCTCTACTTTAACACTACAGTCATTCCAACTAAAAAGGACTCTCATTGGCACTCATCAACACTATTTAACACCATGAAAGCTGGTTAATAAGTAACCTACCAGGCTAGCCTTTCCCTCCAAGGGAGGAGCAGGCTGCCTCCACAACACACCTAGCCTAAAGAGCTAGAATCTCAGATGTGAGCCCCTTGTGCAGTTCTCACATTTATTCTCAATGAAAAGGGACAAGCTCTTCAGAAGATTCATACAGCATAATGAAGATTCATACAACATAATCAACGTCTCCTAAGTATCAAGCATCCAAAAGAGGGTAATTGGGGATTTTCACATAATCTTTGATCAAGAGGTTTCAGCAAGAAAGAAAGCACATGCAGCAAACCCCAGTCCACAAATAGCATTCAATGCTCCCCTTGCAGGAAAACCTTAAAAGCAGAAACACACGCTAGTTTTATTGGTAAGAAGAGAGCAATTTCATCTCTAGCACAGCAATCATATTAGCTCAGTCAGAATACCCAAAGCACAAAGGGGCACTGCTTTGTACTAGTGTCCCCTGATGCCAGAGGAAATCCAGGATAGTGAATCCCATTCACTAAGCTACAACCGTATACCTCAAGAGTCAGGTCTGAGACTTTTACCCTAGGTCCATTCCTTAGCTTCATGATGCACTACCATGGTGTCCCACACTGCTGCTGCGACCCCCCTCCCATTCATTCATGCAGCTTTTAAACAAGATGGAAGTTTAAGCTGCTCCAATCTCTAGTCTTGTAATCATAAGCAAAGCCATAGGACGAACTACTGAATCAAAAATGGTGAGTACTGGATGGTAAAGCCAAGTAAAACTGCTGCTTGAACAATATGGGGGACCACTGGCCTACCAAACAGTTTGTGTTTGACTAGGCATAACAATTCATCATCAAGCCATGGTCTGACACTTAAAAAGGCTTCTGAGGCTGTTTGAGAAGCAAAACAACCCTGAGGTGATTGGATAAGGTGTGTATGTGTGGGGAGGGAGAAACAAAAAACCCAGAACAATTTAGCTGCAATACCGTTTACCCACCAGAAGTCAAAAACTAATGCTCAGCCAGTTTTTGGGAAAGTACAGGTTGGATCCAACCTGGTCCGGCACCCTTGGGACATGACCAGTCTCAGATGAGAGATTTTGCTGGACCAGGGGAGATAATTTCTGGCCCCCTTGCCACGGCTCCCCCAGACCTGGCCTGGCCACCAGACAGAGCCTGTTCCCTAACCCCACTGCCCCTCTCTATCCCAGGGAGCCCCGCTGTAGCACGCTGGGCTCTCAGCCACCAGCTCTCCACTGGGACTCTCTGGTCTGGTAACATGTTGCCAGACCAGAGAACCCCGGTTTAGAGAAGTTCAAAGAGTATAACAAAACCCTAAGCAGTGCTGTGCCTGGGCTGCGCTGCAGATCTTCATTCAGACATTCCCCTTCCTCAGTTTACCTCTGGTATGCACTAGTTGGCCAGACTCCTTACAGTACAAGGCAACAGAATTCAGAAGCACTACCACACTGTATGGAGAAAATGGACCTGCCTGATTACACAAAAGCCCCAAACCCAGCAGTGCCTCACTTACTACTCATGCCTACAACATATCTGAAAGATGTCATTGAGCGGTTCCAGCACTCATTCTAGATCTCTTCCTCATCACTTCCCCAAGGCCAGCTGAACTCCTGCTCTGTCAGCTTCTCTCAGCGGGCACCCACATATGTGCAACAGCTCTGCTGACCTTCTAGTCTGTTTTGACTTATTGGAGCCCTTCTAAGGGGCTTGGAGAAGCTGAAGTTGCTGTTGAGACAGACTGCACATTTATTTTATTTTGGTTAGTGTGGGGAGAATAAGGGAAACAATTATAAGATCTTTCCTATCCTCAACTCTCACCATTTCAATTGGAGCCGGGGCTGTGCCAGGGCAATCTTTCACTCCAAGGCCAAACAGAACTGTAAGCTTTTCATAGCCTGCGGCAGACCAGGATGAATAGCATTTTATGCCTCTCACATGGAAGGAGTGGGGATGCAGAAATATCATCCCAGACTTGCAGTTGTGCATCCTGTCTCTCAGACTCCAACTTCACCTACGGTTGCTCCCAATGTATATTGTTGTCTTTGTCTGCTCTAGGAGACAGCGTCTCATCCCTGGCACGGACCGAGTCCATCTACTGCAGGGCTACTCAACATGCGGACCACAGCCCTTTTGTCTGCAGCCCCTGGTGCTGTTTGGATTTATGTGGGGCTCAACATGTGGCCCATGGGTGGCATCCTTTACATATGGTCTCCACTGGGAACACGCTCCACAATGGCAAGGTGTCTCAGGCGCAGTGAGTACTGAAAGACGCAAGCAGACAGGTTGGCTGGAACAGATGGGTACAGGATGTCTGCGTTTCTAGCCTCCACGGAGCACGTGCCGGGAGCACCAAGGCATTGTGGGAATTGCTTTGTACCCATGCCCATTAGTGTGAAAGAAGCTATTGGCATATATTTGCATGTATATGCAACCACATTTAAGTTGCGGACCTCAGCATGTGCTGTAAGTATCATTGTGGCCCAAAGTTGAGTAGCCTTGCTCTAGTATAATGGGCATGCTTGTGTTAGCCTAACTGTAGACCCTTTGGTCTGGGGCAGCTAGGACCATGCCTCATCTATAATAAACCTGTCCTGGTGCCTTCAATCCTTATCTGATTTTGTGGTCTTTGGGGACTCTCTTGGAGTCTGCTGTGTTGACCATGCACATTTAGTCAACACAGTAAATGGGGGGAGCAAATGCATGAACACACGCAGTGGAATAGTTATCATCACTGATGAAGCAAGGCACCACAGCAGTGAATCCTGACTGCTACACAAATCATTGGGGGGAAATGCAACCAGAAAAGTGATCTTATTTGTTAAACATTTACGTACTCAGCACAGTCCAAGACAGAAGTAAAGGTGGTCCCCACACAAAATTCTGACCTCTAAGGATTATGGATCTGAAATTCTTGATTAAAGGAAAACTGTGAAAGAAAAATGACTGGGGCAGTGTTTTGTTTTAGGCCATGTCTACACTACAAGATAAGGTCAAATCTATAATGGCTAATTTCTGAACACCTGATTTTGCAAAGTCGAAGGCCCGTGTCCTCTATGGTAGCGTTCTCTGAAATGCTTCCAGTTCCACGCGCAGGGCCAGGTAGGCAGGCAGAATTTCAGAGTATCAATGCGTGGATGAGACGATGGTATAGAGAGGAGGGATTTAGATTTATTAGGAACTGGGGAAATTTTTAGGAAAGGGGAAAGCCTATACAGGAAGGCTGTGCTCCACCTAAACCAAAATGTTCTTATGTGATGAAGAATTTAATGTAGTCCAAAGTGGAACGTTCCCATTAAGGAGCCTATCGTCAAGAGTGATGCACTATGAGTAGCTTTGCATTCTGGGTTATGCTCCTGGTGCCTGCTGGGACCAAAACTGTGCAGCAGATGGTTATGGGTTCATGTAATCTTCATTGCATAATGCACTTCTCTAGTTCCTCCATCCTTGCTTGAGACCCACATGAAGCAGTCTTTTCATGCCCTTTTTTTCCTGGTTGCCCATACAGGTGCCACAGCAGCACAAACATAGATCCTGTTTTGCATTAAACCATTGTGATGCTGATGACTGTGTTTGTGCACCGTTGAAAGTGTACACATTGCTACACCAGGAAGAGGACAATGATGACTCTCAGTTTAGCATGGAGTTGCTGCTCATGCAAGCCCTGGCGCTGATGTAAGCACAGCCGCCAGTCAATTAAGTGGAATGCAGGTTCCAGTGCCGTGAGACAAGTACAGACTGATGGGACTGCATTTTGATGCAGAGATGGGATGATTAGCAGTGCTGCAAAACTTTCAAATGCGTATCGCCACCTTCATGGAACCTCGTGAATGGCTCTCCTCTGCCCTGAAGCACATGGACACCTGAAAGAGACCTGGTCTGACCATGGAGAAACATATGGCAGTAGCCCGCTGGAAGCTTGCAACACCAGACACCTATCAGTCAGTGGCGAACCAATTCACAGTGGGGAAATCTACAGTGGGGGCTGTTATACAAGTAGTCAAGGCAATCAATAACATTCTGCTTCAGAGGGTTGTGACTCTGGGAAACCTGGATACCATAGTTCGCAGCTTTGCTGCCATGAGATTCTTTAACTACAGTGGGGCGATAGATGGAACACATATCCCCACCTTGCCAAGAAGTACATATAGTGCAAGGGGTCTGCTCTATGGTGCTGCAAGCACTAGTGGATCACAAGGGCCATTTCACTGACATGAACATGGGATGGTCAGGAAAGATGCAGGATGCCCAGATCTTTAGGAACTCCTGCTTCTTCAGAAGGATGCACACTGGAACTTTTTTCCCCAAACAGGAAAATCAGAATTGAAGAGATGGAAATGCCAATTGTGATTCTTGGTGACCCATCCTACCCCCTGCTCCAATGGCTAATGAAGCCGTATATGGGCAGCTTGGACCCCAGTAAGGAGCAGTTCAACTACAGGCTGAGCAAGTGTAGAATGGTGGTTGAATGTGCTTTGGGGCACCTTAAAGGGTAAGTTTGGGAGTCTCTTGACTAAGTTGGACTTCAGCAAACACAACATTCCCTTTGTGGTGTGAGCCTGCTGTGTGCTTCATAATCCGTGCAAGAACAAGAGGGAAACTTATCTGGTAGGGTGAGGGGACTGAGATAGAGAACTTACCCAGAAACTTTGAGCAGCCAGACACCAGGACAACAAGGATAGTACACTACGGACAAGCACAAATCAGAAAGGCTTTGAAGGGCAGTTTTATGAATGGTCAGTTTTGAGACTCAAGCACATTAATCTCAACAAGATGCCCCTACATTTACTGTTTGCACCTTGTAATCCCATGTTCCACCTATCCATGATGGAACCTGAAAGAGCTGGGGGAGGAGGTGTGTCAGAAATGCACAAAGACAGCCTTTTGCCTCCCAAGGTCCCGCCCCCTTCCTGGGGATGGATGCTATGAAGCTTCTGTTTGCCTCCTTTGCCTTGTGGTAGGACTGCCTCAGCCCCTTTATTTTGACTCTGCACTGCTGGAAGTCCCTGGAGTATCCTTTGGCCACTAGGCAGTTTGTAATCTTTGTGTAAATGTCCATGTTTCTTTTACTGGTTCGGAGCTATGCTCAGTGAGGTTCAAGATCATCTTCACACTCTACAATGGTGCTCTTTTGTGCCCCTGGGACTTGAAATATTGGAAGTCATGGAAGTATTAGAAGCCATGGCTAAATGTGCCACAATGTGCTGCTCGCTCTGAGATGTGCTTGCAACACTGGCCATACAGGAAATGAAATTCAAACTTTTCCCAGGGCTTTTACCTGTTCACTCAGAGAGTAGAGGTGAAAGTTCTACCCAGAGAAGTCAGAGTGGAGCACAGTGGGATGCTTCCCGGAGGCCAACTACCTCAACTTTCGTCAACACTGCATCTATACTACCATAAAATCAACCAGGCAAGGTTAGGAATTGCATTATTCCTCATGAAATCAGGAATAACCAAAATAGAGTTCAGTGACCCTTAAGGTAAAAAATACAGGGTTGGTAGTGTGGACACATTGTTTAGAGAAAAAAAAATCAAACATGCAGCTAAATTCGTTGTAAACTCCTTGTGTAGACCAGGCTTTAGGTCTTATCTATACTATATTGCTTTACTGGTATAACCCTCTTTGTAACACTTCTGCAGATGAGACTTTTTGATTTCCCAAGTGATAAACTAAATCTAGAAAAGGAACTAATTCTAATAGTGGAATAAGTGTCTACCCAAGGAGTTATGCCAACACAATCATCAGTTTAAATCCACCTTTTGTTTATATCTATCATATAGACAAGACCTTCATTTTAATTTAGAGGAAGTTTGAATGATGGGTGTTTTCCCTTCAAACTTATTTACCCTTTAGAAAAGGGCCTTCAGATCTGACCTGCCAATGTTTCATCTCTGAGCCCTACACCCCTGGGAGACGGGTTGAGGTGGGGAGATGATTTTGCAAGCTGCCCACGCCTGCAAGCATTCCTCAGGCAGCTCCCACTAGCCAGTTTCTGGTCAAAAGGAGCTGCAATATTATGCAGAGGGTGGGCAGCACACAGAAGATGCACATGGCCCCAGCAGCCAGCTGCTTTGAGCAGCATTAGGGGGTACGGGAGGCAGGGAGCCTGCCTGAGTGTCCAGTGGGCTGCTGGCTGGGAGCTGCATAAGGTAAGTAACTTCTGGCCAGAGCCTACACCTGGCACTCCCCACCCTCATCCCCCCAACTCCTTGCCATAGGTCACAACCCAACCCCTCATCACAACTCCCTCCTAGACCCTGTCCCCTTCTCCTACATCCCTTCCCCAGGTCAGAATCCTTTTATGCACTCTGTATCCCAAGCTCCCTCTTGTATCCAACCTCCACTCCAGACTCTGCACCTCCTCCATTAACATAGAAAAGTGCAGCCCTTGACCACTTACCAAATTCTGGGAGTGGCCCCCCCATCAAAAATTATTGCCCACTCTTTTCCCCCCGATTCAGATTTCACTTCTTTGGAATCTTTATCATATTCCAACTAGTGCTCTACTTGTCGAGAGAAATCCTGCCTTTCTAGTGTTGAAACAAGTAGATAAAAAGCTTAAAAAAACCCTTTAAGGCCTTTTTTAATATTACAGAAGGATATAAAAAGGCATAAATCCAACTCACACACATACTTACCCTTTATGGGTCACCTTTTAAGGTTTGAGATTCAGGTAAATAGCGATCAATTATTTCCCAAATCCTTAAGAAGCTTTGATGGATTTACTTGAGACAGTGGGAAAGAAAGGACTCTGGCTACCTCTCCCAGAGGCAGCAGATCCATCCACAAAACACCTGCAGTCCTCTGGCTCTGAGCCTAGCCCCATCCCATATAGAAACGAGCAGAAGGCACAGTTACCAGCAAGGTCCCTGTGCAGGAGCTCAGGCTCAGTACCTACTTGTAAAATCAAAGACAACGACCGTGGTGGCAGAGTCACAGATGTAGCTGGCAATGAGGCTGCAGAACTTTTCCTGGCCGGCTGTGTCCCACAGCTGCAGCCTGATCTGGGAAATGGAAAAATGTGGGGTGGGGAGAAAGTGGAAGAACAGGAAAAATGGAAACAAAATATAACCAAAACCCAAATGAAATAAAAATATAACTATTTTGCAGGGGAAAAAATGCAAACAAACATTAAAAGGAAAGTTAAAATGGAACAAAAATGCAGTGCAAAAAAAAAAATTTAAAAAAATGAAGTGTGTGGATGGTACATCTCATCCATAAAATGGCCACATCTAAAATGGCAGAACCATCACACAGCCTCCATCTCTACACCAACCCACTGATCTGTGACACAGATCCTATTTTGTTTTCCTATAAAAATCACTTCTTACAGCAACCATTAGAGTTTAATCATGTGTACCTATGTCACTTCATGCGGACATTCAGACACAACAGGGCTATCCACAACGTTTGCTGCCTACATATGATTGTTTGCAGCAGGAATGTTAGAGTGTAACCCAAGGGTGGTCAATAATTTTAGCTGGGAGGCCACTTCAAAAATTTCTGAAGTGGCCTTGGGGTGCCCCAGAAGGGGTGGAGCCTTGGGCAGAAGGGGCGGGGCCAGGACACTTCCGTGCTTCCCAACCCACACTGATTGACCCTGATTGACCTGGGGGTGTGGGCAGGGGCGGATATAGGGCAGGGCGAACGGGGCGGCCGCCCCGGGCCCCGTGCTTAAAAAAGCCCCGCGCATGTACCGTGGCAAAAGGGGGGGCCCCGCGGAGTTACGCTGCCCGGGGCCCCGCAAAACAGTCATCTGCCCCTGGTGTGGGAAATGCATGAAGTCTTTGCCCCTGCTGCTCCGCCCCCCTCTCATGATCCCTCTAGGTGCCTGCGCTCCTGGCAGCAGGCGGAGACTTCACACGGTGCCCCTGACATCAGGTCAATCAGGGTCTGGGCGCAGGGGGAGCACATGAAGTCTCCGCCCCTCCCCCCCCATCTCCATCCTGCAAAAGGCACATCATGTTTAGAGTCAACTGCCAGCTACTCAGCTGTCAGTTGACTCTAAGCACCGCATACCCCTTGCAGGGCAGGGGTAGGATAGGAGACTTCATGTGCTGCCCCTCACCCCGCAGGCCCTTATTGACCTGGGGGCAGGGAGAGCATGCAAAGTCTCTTGTTCCATGCCCCAGCCCTGCAAGGGGCGTGTGGTGCTTAGAGTCAACCCTAGCGGTTGACTAAGTGCCGCATGCCACTGGCCGGGGAGGAGACTTCATGTGTTCCCCTGTCCCCAGGCCCTGACTGGCCTACGGGGAAGAGGGAGCAGCAGGCATCTGCAGGCTGGATAAACCCACTTGGCAGGCCAGATCCAGCCCACAGAGGCCCTTTTGTCCACCCCGATGTAACCGATTAACCAATAAGCAGATGTTCATTGGTTAATGGTATTGGTTGCACTCAGCCGGCTCCCAGGTAGACAGCAACAGGGCAGCAAAGCCCACTCCCAGGGAGCCAGGCAGGTAGGCTTCACTACAGGCTCTGCAGTATAAAGCTGAGCTTTATACTGCAGAGTGCACAGCACATGTAACCACTAACATTTTTAGCAGATATCTAAGAACAAAACATAAAAACGGCCAAAGGTCCATCTAGCCCAGTGTCCTGTCTTCCAACAGTGGCCAATACCAGATGCGCCAGAGGGAGTAAACAGAATAGGTTAATCCTCAAGTGATCCCTCTCCTGTCATCCATTTCCAGCCTCTGGCAAACAGAGGCTAGGGACACCAGTACTACCCAGGCTGGCTAATAGCCATTGATGGACCTAACCTCTATTAATTTATCTAGTTCTTTTTTGAACCCTGTTAAGTCCTGGTCTTCACAACATCCTCTGTCAAGGAGTTCTACAGGCTGACTGTGCACAATATGAAGAAAAGCTTCCTCTTGTTTGTTTTAAACCTGCTACCTATTAATTTCAGTTGATGACCCTTAGTTTTTATGCTATGGGAACAAGAAAATAACTTTTCCTTATTCACTTTTTCCACACCAGTCATGTTTTTATAGACTTCTATCATATCTCCCCTTTTCTAAGATGAAAAGTCCCAATCTTCTTCATATGGGACTTGTTCTAAACCCTCAATAATTTTGTTGTCCTTTTCTGAACTTTTTCCAATGCTAATATATCTTTTTTGAGATAAGGCAACTACATCTTTACACAGTACTCGAGATTAGGGCATACCATGGATTTATATAATAAAATATTCTCTGTCTTATTTTCTATTCCTTTTTCAATGATTTCTAACATTGTTTGGTTTTTGACTGCTGCTGCAGACTGAGTGGATGTTATCAGAAAACTATCCATGATCTCTCTCTGGAGTGGTTATAGCTAAATTAGTCTTCATCATATTGTATGTATAGTTGGGATTATTTTTGCCAATGTGCATTACTTTTTGAGTTTTTGGCTAGCTGTTCTTCAAACTCCTTTTTGGCTTTTCTTAGTATAATTTTACACTTAATTTGACAGAGTTTATGCTCCTTTCTATTTTCCTCACTAGGATTTAACTTCCACTTTTTAAACAATAACTTTTTCATCTCTCGTCACTTATTTTTACTTGGTTAAGCCAATCTCACTTTTTTGGTTTTCTTACTGTGTTTTTAAATTTGGGGTATACAATTAAGTTGGGCCTCTATTATGATGTCTTTGAAAAGTTTCCATGCAGCTTGCAGGGATTTTACTTTTGGCATTGTACCTTTTAATTTCAGTTTAACTAACATCTTCATTTTTGTGCAGTTCCCCTTTATGAAATTAAATGCCATTGTATCAGGCTGCTGAGGTTTTTCCCATCACAGGGATGGGAAATTTTATTACATTATACTCACATTATTTCCAAGCAGTTGTTATATTTACCATTTGGACTCGATCCTGTGCTCCACTAACGACTAAATCAAGAATTGTCTGTCCTCTTGTGGGTTCCAGAACCAGCTGCTCTAAGAAGCAGTGATTTAAGATATTAAGAAATTTTATCTCTGCATCCTGTCCTGAAGCGATGTGTACCCAGTTGGTATATAGATAGTTGAAATTTCCCATTATTATTGAGTTTTTTATTTTGATAACCTCTCTAATCTCATTTCATAGTCATTATCACTATCCTGGTCAGGTGGTCAATAATATATCCCTATATTCTTATGGAATAAGAATAGCATGGATTAATATCCATAAAGATTCTATGAGACATTTTGGTTCATTTAAGATTTTTACTTCATTTGATTTGACATTTTCTTTCACATACAGTGCCTCTGCCCCACCACCATGATGTGTTCTGTCCTTCCAATATATTTTGTACCCTGATATGACTGTGCCCCATTGATTGTCCTCATTCCACCAAGGAGGCACTCTAGTTCACCCATCTTATTATTTAGAATTCTAACGTTTGTGCATAATCACTTTCAAAATGTGTCACTATTTTTTATCTGTCTGCCATTTTCCGATGTTTCATTTGACTGTTTCTCATCTGATCTTACCCATATTTTACATGGTTACCATATTAAATGATTTTTAACACCCCTAGTTTTCAATCATACCTCATACATGGAGATGAAACCATCCTGAAGCCTGTCATAGGATTAGCTCATTATGGAGCTGAGAGAGACTTTATTTACTCTCATTAGAAGGTCTAAAGCACAAAGGTAGGATAATGCCTGAGGCACCAGCCATTTTTAATTGGGATGTCTGCTCTCCTGATATAGTGTTATCAACCTCCAAACTGGCCTGTCACTCATGTGCAAAATAGAGAGGATCCCACTGTGGAAAGATAGAATACCTACAACAAACAACACTGGGAGCCATTGCCTGAGAGCCTAACAATCAGGATCACCTGTAAACCCTCTATGCTCACTCAGATTTCATAGTATCCCACAGTAATTTATCTTGCCTCTTGATGAAGGCTGTGCCATCCATAACCAGTTTTCCACAAGAAAACCCCAGCCCTAAAAGTACCCAGAAAAACCTACCAGCCATGCTGATTTGGGAGTGGCACCCAGACAAGGGCAAGTGGAGCTTCAGTTCCAGACCAAATCTCTCCACACCTCAGCAGCCCATTCCTGTCCTCCATTCCAGGATCAGACAATTTAAAGATTCATAATATGAAGAACCACCAACAAGTACTTGAGAATTCAGCCTATTAGTGAACAATAATGGGAGGTGAAGGATAACGTTTCACCGGTCCTCCCACCTGCGGCTGTAGCTGTGCCATGGAGCTCCGTCTGACAATTATGGGTACTCATTAGGGTAAATGAGCTTCCTCAACACTCCACTTAGTTTGGTGTGTCACACACCCTATAAGCAAAACATTGTAAGCAGTATGTTTGTCTCTGTCTCCTATAGTCAAAGCCTGTGAATGGGTTTTTTTGGCAACGTACTTAAGAGTTGCTTTTGAGAATGAAAAGTACATGCACTAGGGGCTACAGACAGTTGTCTATTTTGTGTGCTAGTACTGTGCAGAATTGCTTTAGAGTTTGAGCATCTGGAACAAAGATAGCTTAGAGAGGATACATCAAAGATGCCAAACCGAATGTGTACCAAAATGTTAATTAGGCTACTGTGCACGCAGTGCTTCCATCCAAACATGGCAACCAGAATCTTGTCTCAGTCATGGCTGGTGCTAAAGTTTACAAGGCCCTGTGAGAAGAGACATTCAGACCACCTGAGAGCAAGTGTAATTATTCCTCTCTTATCACCCATTTTGTCATCTTTGCTCACATTTAACAGGCTTTATGGTTTTTGATGGTGCCTCTACATGACCCAGAAAGCTAGCAGTGGAAATAATGAGTGGGGAAGGCAGTTAGGAAATTCATTCTCTGCCATAGTGGACCAGAGGGATGTTGCTCTTGTTTGAAGATCAGGTGCAGAGGCAACATGCCCAGGGCCACCCGACCAGAAGGGTAAGCATTGCATCACTCAAGTGCAGCAGTGACTGTCTCCAAAGGAAGCCAGTTTCACCTGCTCAGCCAGTAAAGAGTAGTTATTTGAAATTCAACAGGCAAATATATCAAGAGGAATCTAGGTGTCGCCTCTATGTACAGGGGACCTCCTGCAGACTACACACTTAGCTGTGTTGCTTCACTGAACATTTTCCTTCATTCACTGATTTTGTTCAGATATATATTTCAGTTATCCCAATGCTATAGATTAGAGTTATGTTACTGACATAACCAGCCACCTGCCTTGTGAGGAGGGCCCTTGTTATCCTCAGAAATCTTCAGTGACTTCACAGAACAGAATCACCTCTGATCTACTTAGATTAGTTTATATCGACAGTCCCAGAGACAGCACTGTAGTCACCTATGAGAATGTGCATGGTATGCCTGTGATATAGCAGCAAAAAGGACAACATAAAGATTTTCTTTTCTTTTCTCAAAGCATATGGATTTGTGAACTTGACCCAATTTTGCTTAATGCTTTATCGGCCTTCCCCTGCAGCAACAAATAATATCACAAGTACCAGAAACAGAACCAATGGTTTGAGCCAGTACAACAAGAAACAGAATTTCATGCAAGACAGATTACTAGCCTGACCAGGTCCGACAATTCCTGTTATACACTGTCCTTGGAAAGGCTGTTGTGGGCCTTGGAGGAATGACCATTGCATGAACAGCCAGGCAGAAACATCGTGTACATGGGCAACTGCTGCTCTTGTGACTACATTTGCTAGATTAATTACAGAATCCTCACTCACCGTGCGATCTTCTAGATACATTGTCTTTGACAGGAAATCAATTCCAATGGTTGCCTGAAAAGAAAAAAAATCTTAGTAACCTGCAATTTCTCCCCTTATACAAGGGTTCTTAGATAGTGTGTAATTGAATAGTTGTGTAACTGCATGACATTTTAGCGGTTACATGACTATTTGATAATCCCTAGGGGTAGGCTGGCAGCCAGTGCGCTCCTGGCCCCACTCCTGGGGAGCTCCCTGCCATTCCATGCTGCTGCCTCTGTATCAGAGGCAGAAGCACGGGGTGGCAGGCGGGAGCTGGTCCATGAGGGGAGCCAGTTTAAAAATCAGCTGAGAGAAAAGCAGCAGCAAGGGGTGGCAGCAGCGCCTATTTGGGAGAGGATGGGGAGAGGGGCGAGTTTCCGGAAGACAGAGGCTGTTCCATTGGCAGCAACCCCAGTCTGTGGGGAGCTCGGAGCTCCTACAGACAGGAGCTGGTCCATGAGATGCCAGAGCATCTTCTGTCTGCGGGGAGCTTGGACTCTCCCCAGACAGAAGCTGCTTCATGGCAGTCTCCCCTCCCCATCCCAGGGGAGGATGCATGTAGTCGACAAGAGTAACCGATAAGATCAGGCTTATCAGTTAATCATGTAGTCATCTACACGTTGATACACATTGACATCCCTACCTTATACTGATCTGCAAATATGTATTAGTCTCAAAAATCTTCATGAACTTCCAAATAAGGCTATTCATGTGCATTTAGTTGCCTCAGTCCATCCATGAGAGAATGTCTTACGAAGTATGACAGATATGACAACTGTCTGCAATATCTTTGCAAGATCTTAGTAAATTATGCTTAAGTAGCTTTGGAATAGTATTACAAATGAAAATCGTGAGTGTTTTGTGGGACTGCCTAGCTTCTCTAGGGAGGAGATGTGACCAATGTAAATAACAGGAAGCACTCTAAGCTTCAAAAAACTATTTAAATATAGTACGAGACAAGAAGGAACTTTTGGGGGTTAGAGGGCACTCCTGCAGAGTACAGAATGTCACACAGGTAACCAGAGAAACCCTGAGGTGGGGTTTGAAAAAAATGATCATCTACAAAAGCCCTTGGTGGATTTCAATTCTTTCTGGTAAGCTAATTGGTGGGTGTAGGTTTGTCTATGTTTATGTTTTCTTTGTAATGCTTTCACTTTAAGCGTGCTTGCTTCGAAAGGGCAATATGGGAACTCACAACTGTAGGCAATTACGTTGTTGACAGTCTCTGAGAAGAAAGCAAAACGCTGATGCTGAGTTGTCTAGGTATTCTGTTTTGCTGGGGAACTCACAGTGCTAGCAGGTAACAGTGTAGTCTCTGTCAGGAAGGCGAGTTACACAGGTTCTACATCTTACCTATCTACCCATAGCACCAAGATGTCATGGAAGATAGCCATTGGTGGACCTATTAGCCAAGACATAAGTAGTTTCTACCACAGTTCTTGAAAGGTCAGTTCCTCCCAACTAATGCAGGAATTTGATGAATTTTGATAAAAGAAGCAGAATCCCACTCACCTGATAAGTGTTGTCAAAACTGTCATACATAAACCTAGTGATCAGAGATGTCTTCCCAACTGCAGGAGGAGAGGAAAAAACAATTACTGTCACGTGGCAGATAAGGAGCAAGGCTGCCTCCCAAACAGACAGTATATTCAAATGATAACGCTTTTGAACTGACTGCACATTGTTCTTGCTACAACCTTCTTTAGTTTGTAAGGAATAGGGATGTAAGTGACTAGTCAACTATCCGATAAGCATATGCTTAGTCGCTCCCCCTGCCCCTTGCTGTCTATCAGAGAGAGGCAGTAAGGGGGCGAGCAGGAGCCGGTGCTGGGAGGGAGCTGGCTTAAAAGCTGATTCCACCCACCAGCATCTCCGCGTGGAGGAGGAGGCAGGGGAGCAGCAGGGAACTGGCAGTGTTTCTGCCTTTGAAATGTAGCAAGAATGGAGCTCTTACTACATTTCAAAACCAGAAGTGCGCAGGAGCAGAGGGCAAGCCGGGGACTCAAGCAGTCCCCCATTGGCCCCATACTCCCTGCTTTTGAAATGTACAAGAGCCCCCCACCCCAGGCTCCTGTACATTTCAAAAGCAAAGCGTGTGTGGGGAGCTACTACTTGAGTCCCCCGCTCACCTCCTGCTCCCATGGCGCTTCTGCTTCTGAAATGTAGCAACAGCAGGCAGGGCTCTTGCTACATTTCAAAGGCCGAGGTGCCCTTATCAACTAATCGAATAGTCAATGCAAATTGCTTCAACTATTCCATTAGTTAATTAATCTAAATTTAACATCTTTAGTAAGCAACTGTCTATACTACAATATCTCGTAGGAATATGAATGTTTAATGGGTGATGCTTACTGGTTACCATTAACTAGTGGAAGCTGGAGCATCCTCACCTACTACAGACAGCATGCTCGCAAAGCCCACTGCGGACGGGTGGTGCTCTAGGTCAAGAGGAGCAAACCCCATCTGCAGTGGGGGGAGCCCACTCCAGCCCAGCTGCAATTGGTGGGTGGGAGCTGCTCCAGCCCACCTGGGCTGGAGTGCCCCCCCCTTATTCTATCTAATTGGTTAACCATAATGTTATGTTTAACTGGTTAACCAATTACACAGGATTTTACATCCCTAATGCTTAAAGCACATCAACGTTGCAGAACACAATTGCAAAATATGATTATTCCCAAATGTGTTTAAGTAGTTGTTTTTCAGCATTAACTAGGACTGATAGTTCAGTGTTAAGAAGTGTCAGAAGAGTAGTCATGTTAGTCTGTATCTTCAAAACAGAAGTCCCATGGCACCTTAAAGACTAACACATTTTTTTTATTGTAGCGTTAAGAAGCTCCATAAGGGAGCCTGGTACAGCTTGAAAAGGCAGTAGAGAGAGTCACTGCAGTATGGGACCTTGAGGTAGTGGGGCAATTGTGATGGTAAGAGTACATAAGAAAACTGAATGATCTCATGAGGCAAATTCCCCAATGGGGTCTGCAGAGTGCTTGGGTTGTCCATGGAGAGCTGATTAGTGCTGGCTCCCTCTCCATTCAGCTACTAAACAATGCTTAAGGAATGCTAAAAATACACTGTTTTCCTAACATTAACTATCTGTGTTGGTAATGGTGTAGTTTTACAACTGCTTATCTTCTCTGTGGAATGGATCGGAAGGGATCCATATTAAAATATGGAAGCACTTGCTAGCTCCTTTCAAAAAATTATGTTCTTTTCCCGTGAAGAAAAAAGGAAGAACTTGTGGAAAGAGAGGGTAATCAGAAGCAGTGGTGCAACTGAGAAAAACAGATAAAAGTGAAGAACCTTAGGGCTTGATTTCATACCTGGTATGTAGGGATGTTAAATACTGGTTAGCAAGTTAATCGAGTAGTTGATGGAATTTCCATCGACTGCTCGATTAGTCAATAAGGAGATTTGCTGTGGCTCTGCTTTTTAAATGCAAGGCTCTTGCTACATTTCAAAGGCAGAGGTGCCCTTATCCAGCAATCGAATAGTCAATGCAAACTGCTTCAACTATTTGATTAGGTGATTAATCATTAGTAGACTAATTTTTAAAAGGCAGAGCCACAGCGGTCTGGGACTGGGTACAAGCCAAGACTGCTCAGTCCCGGCTCATGCCAGGTCCTCCACTGCACCTCTGCCTCCCACAGAGACAGTGCTCCCCCCAGCACCAGCTCCTGCTCCCCCACCACTTTTGCTGGGGGGGAAGCAACTATTCAAGTAGTGACTCAACTAGTCGCTTACATCGCTACTCTTGTAAACAGATGTCGTTCTCCAAGACATCTGTTGGTCAAACTGTAACTAAGTGTAACAGGGCACTCAGTTACTGTCTAGATTTCCTTTCCAGTCTGGTCTTCTTCCTCTTGCACTCAAATGAAACCTCTCTTGTGAAAGTCTTTACTGATTTATTCCTAAATAGACTTCTGAACTGGTACTCCATCCTCATTCTTCTTGACCTATCAGTCACCTCTGATATCACAGACCATGCTATTCTTGGAATTTTATCCTTCTTTAGCTTCAGTGACTGACTTCTCTTTGTTCTCCTACTTCTCATTGCTCCCTCAGTATGTTTTTCAAAGGATTCTCCTCATGTCCCTAATCCTTTCAACTATTTCTGGGGGTTCCACTGGCTCCGTTCCTAGTCCTCTTTTACACACGTTGGGGGCAGGGAGCAGGTAGTCGACAGGATAGTCAACTAGTCACTCTCCTCACTCCCATTGCCTCGATCAGAAAGAGGCAGCAAAGTCAGAGGGGGAAGAGAATGGGGTATTTCTAAGTGGCAATGCCACGTGGAGAAGGGGCCAGATCCTGGGTTCCATGCGGTGCTGCCGCTTTGAAATGCCATGTTCAGCTCAGGGCTAGCTGGGGTGTCCCTAGGCTGCATGCAGCGTTTCAAATGGGCAGCACCGCTTGGTGCCCAGGGTCAGTGAGAGAGTCCCCAGCTGATCCCAGGCTCCATGTGGCGCTGCCACTTTGAAATGCTGCAAGGAGCTTGATGCTGGGATCCCCACGGCATTTCAAACCAGCAGCACCGCACGGAGCCCAGGGTGAGTCCCAGCCGACCCAGGGCTCCATACGGCACTTCAAAGGCAGAGGCACCCTATCGACCAATCAATGCAAAAATGCATCAACTATTCGATTACTCAAAATTTAACATCCCTACTATTAACCATATTTTAATGTAAACTAAACCAAGTTTAGTTAAATTTTATTCAAACTTATGAAATGGTAATTTCTGTCCACACAGATCTGAAACAATATTATAGCACTTGGATCATAATTAGGCTTGATAAAATTCAGTTTTTAAAAATATCGACAGACAATATCTGCGTTTATTTTTGAACATTTTTTCTATTTTTATCAATTTCAGTTTTCACAGTTGTAGGAAATTAGGAGGGAGGAATCACATTCTTTAAATATTTATTCTTGAAACCCCTCTGTAAGATAGGGAGGCACTATTATTTTTATTTCACACAAGGACAAGGCACAGACACTAAATGACCTCCAAAGCTCACACAGGAAGCTTGTGGCAAGGTAGGAACTTGAATTGTGGGTCTTGTGAACCTCAGAATAATGCCCTAACCACTGGACAATCCTTCATAAATGTGAGTTTTCCACAGAGCAACAGGAAAAGCCCTTTCTGATTGCACTAGGGCATGCTGCCCCCTCAATTAATCTATGTTGAGCAATAAAAATGCATTAATATCATACAATTCTTCCACAAGTGCAGAGAGTGGGTTTCCTGAAATCTTTTAAACTACTCAAGAGCACCCTCTGCATGCAGCTCACAAACATTTGGCATTCCACTAAGCCTAGTATCTTTCAGCTTGTCAAGAGACTAATTTCCCACTAAGACCTTCAATAGCAATCTCTGTGCTTTATATGGGCATGTTATTGAAGCCTTGCACACTTTGAAAGTTAGCCAACAAAGGTGTAGAAATCTGCTTGCTTAACCCATGATAAAGAAAGGGAGCTTTTTTTTTTTAAACACCTGCTCAAAAGCAAGTGAGTAGAATTTTGCAAGCTGGATAATGCCAACAGCAAACACAGTAGGCTATGTCTTAACTAACCATCTGAACTGATGGGACTGGACCACAATTGGTGTATAATGGTCAGTGTGACTACACTGTCCACACTAAATCATATTTTGAACCAATGCAGTTTTGTCCCCCATCCACACTCAGTCATTAGTAAAGCTATCTCAGTTGCACTACCATCTGGTATTCACTCCCAGTTCTCAACAGTGCTGAGGGAAACTGGATTTGGGGAGATCACAAGCACTGCACTGTAGAAGAGTAACAGAAGTACAATTTGCAACATTCATACTAAGCAGACACTTCCATCTGCATTGGCATCAAAATGGCAGAGACTGAACTACTGGTACCGGGGCCAAGTGATTTGGGAAAGTATGTGATGATCTGGCTGGAACACTAGTGCCTAGTCACCAGTTGTGTTACAAGTATGTTGACAGGAGCATGTGAGAACAGCAGATTCCCAGGGTGCACATTAGGTCTGATCTGTGTCTAAGGACTGGAAAGCTGACAGCCTGCTGAACACCCCACTCAGCAGTGTGGGGACATGGCCAGCCATCACCAGGAATGGTGAGCAGGGCTCAAATCTGTGTCTGGCCTAGTGCAACGAGCCCCTGAACGACAAGGATGACTGCAGAGCACTTTGCCCCCAACCACGAGCGACTAGCAACCACGGAAGGGATGATTGCAGCTCCTGCGGAAACCCACGGGGCCACACCCCGCAAGCCTGAGACAGCCAAGTCAGTTTCTTCCGCTTGGCCACAGCGCAACCCACACCCCAGGGTCTGCCCCACGACAGGCAGGTCGCGCCCAGCTCCGGGTCCCCCTACCCCAGTGAGCCCCCCCGTACTCCAGGCACGGAGCCCACCCTGTCCCCAATACTCCCTCATCCCCCAGGTTTACCCCAGCCCAGGCACGATCCCTCCTCCCCCTCCCTGCCCCCCACCCACTGAGCCCCCCCCCCCGCCCGGCCCCGCCCCGCCCCGCCCCGCCCCGCTCACCGCTCTGCTCGCCCAGGAACACCAGCTTGAACTTGCGCAGCGGGTTCCCGAACTCGCCGCCGCTGCCGGGCGCGGACATGGCGGAGCGGGGAGGCCGAGCCGGGACGAGGGACCGGGGAAAGGAGATGCTGCCCAGCTCCCACCGCTCGGGGACCCACCCACCGCTACCGCTTCGGGCGTCACTTCCGTAGACGCAAGGAAAACGTCACCCCCCTGTGCCGTAGGCTCACCCGGGCAGGCGCGCTAGTGACGTATGATGTCGCATCAGCGCGCCAGTTCCTGTCATGTGACGTCACCGAATGCCGCTATGACATCACCTGACGCGGTGCTGTTGTTTTCTGTGGTAAGCGGTTCATAAACCTGGGATGCGACAGTTGAACACCTTCCCCCAGGCGGTTAGCTGCCCCTAGCGGATGGATAAGAGGGATCCCTCCAGCTGTAACAGGGACCTCCCTCCTGCTGGATAGTGGGGATCCCTTTGCACTTTTAACAGGGCCCCCGCTTGGATAAAACAATGCACCGGTAACAGGAATCCCTCACCAGATTTTTGCCTAAAATCCCCCATACATCTATACCAGGTGCTCTGCACCAGCTGGATACCAGGGTTCCGCCTATGCACCTATAACAGGAATCCACCAAGTAGATGGATAGTGGGGCATCTACTCTAACCTACCCAAACGTACTGTAAACGGAATGCTTCCATTTGCAAAAACACTGTATTTTTAGCCTTCACAGACCTTGAAGACCTAGGTCACATAGTAAGACTGCTGATGTCCTGCACACCCTAATACAGTACTTCCAACATTACTACCTCAGTTGTAAGTTATGGACTGAATTTTCCTAGTGCAATCACAACTATGGTTGTAGTGAAATCTGAACTATAGAAATGAGGTCCTGTCTAAAAGTGGCTTTTGTTGCACTTATATAGCTGCACCAATGCAAACTCTCTTGTGTATATGTGCAACACTGAAGTAGGTTCTCCAATGTAAACACACCTGCATAGAAGCAAGTCCACTTTTGCATTAGGGCAATACATAAGGAATTTGTTCTGGAAGAACTACTTTGATATGGTTACACAGGTGCAAATTTCCCTTATCTAGACAAATCATGACTCTATTTGAGGCAATCACATCTGTCTGAATTTGCAGACAGAAGCAGTAAATCTGAGGTGTGAAATGCCGCATTCATCTTAAATGGGATATTTACTCTGACATCTAAATATAACAATTTATGTCACTTTCTCATTTTAGCAGTAATGTCCAGCTCCCAAACTGTAATGCCTTTCTAGCTGCCAGAACCTATTTCCATCCTAGCTTCTGTGATGAAGTTATGCGTTGCCAATCCAAACTGTATTACCTTAAAATGAAGCACAGTATCATAGCATTGGAAGTGGCCTCAGGAGGTCATCGAGTCCAAAACCCTGCCAAAAGCAGGGCCAACCCCAACTAAATCATCCCAGACAGGGGGCTTTGTTAAACCAGGACTTAAAAACGTCTAGGAATGGAGATTCCACCACCTCCCTACTAGGTAACCCATTCCAGTGCTTCACCACCCTCCTAGTGAATTAATTTTTCCTAATATCCAACCTAGACCTCCCCCACTGTAACTAGAGACCATTGCTTTTTGTTCTGTCATCTGTCACCACTGAGAACAGCCTCTTTCCATCCTCTTTTGAACCCTCCTTCGGGGGTCAAGGTAAAAAACACTGCATTTAATAAAACAATTAAAAATGAGTGGATACGATTAACTTTACAGATGTGGCGGAAGACCAATACATCAGTGGATACTATAACATGGTCTAACCTCACAGTTTCTGTGTGCTCTACAATCAGTGACTTCACTGTATTTCTGACAATAGTGGTCATGGTTCTGATTGATTGGCTTGTTGGAATTCCTTCTCCTAAACTACATGTTCCTGAGAAGTTTGAACCCACTCAAAAAGACAGGGGATGGCTCATAGATCCTCTTAGAGGTAATCTTTGGTGGACACTACTGGTAGCTGCTATTCCCGCATTACTCTGTACAATTCTCAGTTCATGGACCAGCAAATCACAGCAGTAATTATAAACAGAAAGGAGCATAAGTTGAAGAAAGGCTGTGGCTATCATCTTGATCAGCTCATGGTTGGTGTTATGCTGGGGATATGTTCCATAATGGGCTTACCTTGGTTTGTGGCTGCAACTGTACTGTCTATAAGTCACATCACTAGCCTAAAAGAATCTGAATGTTCTGCACCAGGAGAGCAACCTAAGTTCTTGGGAATCCGGGAGCAGTGAATGAAGGGGTTAATGATATTTGTTCTGATGGGTATATATGTGTTCATGACCTCTGTTTTAAAGGTAAGAGATAATGCTTGCTCCAAAACACACCATGCGTATATTTTAATATCATTTACTGTTTGATAAAGAAAAAAAATGGGGGGAGGGAGAGATAGCTCAGTGGTTTGAGCATTGGCCTGCTAAACTCACAATTGTGAGTTTAATTCCTGAGGGGACCATTTGGGGCAAATCTGTCAGGGATGGTACTTGGTCCTGCTATGAGGGCAGAGGAGTCAAATCAATCACCTCACAAGGTCCCTTCCAGTTCTATGAGATAGGTATATCTCCATATATTTCAACAGAATTATTGTTTTATCTATTTAATTTTAAATATATTTTTAACATTTAAATGTAGCTACCTCAGAATTTCCACTGTCTATGCCCTTCAGAGAATCCCAGGAATCATGCTGCAGAATTTAGCTCGTGCCACAGAGCACTAGGCAGTGACTGTAGTGCTGTCATGAGGTTTTGGTCAACTGTTGTCACAATCACTGTTAAAGGTGGATGGCAAATATGACCCTGCTGGTTCCATCCTCTTCTTCATTTGGTACCAAATGGTCTGGGCTGAAGTGCAGTCAGCATATAATTACCTCAAATCTCACCCTTATCATGTTCTAGAGTCAGCTTTGCATCTCATCAGCAGTTAGTGACTGCAGTTTCATTAGCAGGTGCAGTAAATAAAATCTCCTTATATTGGTCCTCATAAGCAAATGATGCAGGCTGGGAATTTGGGATGAGAGGAGAGAGACCCCAATCCCATTAACATCATCTGGTTCCAGAGCAGGCAAACTAATACCACTGGACTGTAGCAGATTGATATGTGTAAGTCACAGACTTAGACCATAGGGCCAGAAGGGTCCCTCGTGATCATCTACTGTGACCTTCACATCATAGATCACAGAAATTCATTCACTTACTCCTGCAATAGACCCAAACCTCTGGCTGAGTTACTGAGAATTCACTGTTTATTCCAGTTCAAACTAGCAAGTTATCCATGCCCTGTGATATAGAGGAAGGCAAACAAACAAAAAACAGGAACTCTGCCAATCTGACGTGGGGAGAAAATCCCTTTTAAATGCTACACGTGATAACCAGTCAGATCTTGAGCATGTGGGCAAGACCCACCAGCCATTCATCTGGGAAAGAATTCTCTATAGTAACTCTTCATCTAAGGTCCCATCTCATGGTGATGGAGAAATTTGCTAACAGCAGTGACAGATGGGTCCTATGCCATTTTAGGCAACCTTAACTCATCAACCCCTCCATAAACTTTTCAAGCTCAGTCATGAAACAAATTAGGTTTTGAGGCCCCACTACTCATCTTGCAAGGCTGTTCCAGATCTGGTTACAAGAATGTATACAGCATATGTGGAACATTCTCCTTTAATAATGTATTTATAAGATTTGTGTGGATGTGACTCTTCCCAATGGGGTGTTGTCTACCTAGATGGTGTTGTTGTGAAAGAGACACAGGGACTTGTGCACTAACTTTTCCTCTAGCTTGTAAACTGATGTTATGAAGAAATGATCATGGGAAACCAAAGCCAAAATAAATAGATTCCAGCACATTTCCATTTAGATAGTTTTATTTATAAAGAAACTGCAGAATGTTGCAGAATTCTGGTGAGCAACAAAAACAGACTGTAACACATTTCCTTGACAGCATTCCAATAGTTACAGTTGCTAACAAATGGTGATAGTCTCACACCACAAATATAAGACTAGTACATCAGGAACTTTTCTAAAAAAAATTCTGCCCCAAACAGGTGCATTGGAGTCGTCACTACTGCATGTTTTGGCTGGGTTGGACTGGGCAGCAGATTAGCTTTCTTCTTTATCCGCTTCCTCCTTCTCATCTTCGTCATCTTTCTCCCCCTGGAGTTTTTGGCGAGCAAATTCCTCAATCACAATGTCCTCCTCACTAGAGAGAAAAAGACAGCATTTGGTTTTTTCCCCCTCTTTGACAACACTCATTTTAGCAGTGATATCACACTAATGTCATAGTGTCGGTGAGCTTGAGGTCTGTGAGGGCTCTTTTTGGTTCCAGGCACTCACAGGTGGCTCCATAAATGCACATTTAAATGAGAACAGGTTATTTACTAATGCATTTACCTAACAGATTTCTTACAAAAAGTATTGAAGAGTATAAGAAACCTTTTGCTTACCTTAGCTTGTCTATAGTCCATTTATAAACATGTCGTGGGGAGGCAGAGAGAAATTGAGACACACACACACATATGTTAGTCTGCAACAGGCATTCTGGAAGAACATATTCTTACTACTAGGATATTTCTATTAGACACATTCTGGGGCAAATAACTGAAAGGGGTTATGCATTTTATCTGCAGAGTTACTGTGGAAGATCAATAATAAACATGTGGTTTAGACATCATGCAATTTTATGAATATTTCTCAGTCTAGATCTCAAGACAAAGTCATACCTTCCATTATATTACACACATTGTGGACTTTTGTATTTAAAAAGTGACTCGCCTACATTCTGCTAAATAAACATCAGACATGGTCCACAGTGAGAGATGTTATGTGTGTGTTTAACTGCTCGGACACACAATTACAAAATAGGACCTTTGCTTTAGTCAAACATTAACCTCAAGTCTTGGCTGGGCATTGAATCATCAACCTTAAAAATTTGTCCTCCACAACAAACCCATGGCATCATGAAATTGTGATATATGTGCCATCATAATATAGCCTACTGGCATAATGATGTAGTTGTATGTGCTGCAAGACAAGTTTGCAAGAAACAAGATGGTCCTGTCAAGATCTGGACAGGTGGCAAACTTAACAGGAGACCTCCCTTGGTACATCATAGACAGATCATGGTTAAAATGTAAGAGGGGACAGGTCTTAATGATTCAAAATCCTTTGGAAACAACAGATCCCTTTTTCGTGTTGTTGATGGTATCATTAATACATTGTGCAGAACATCATGGGAACCCAGTGATGGGCCAGTTTCAGAAAGTGTGGAAGCTTGGTTTGGAGAGAGAATAATACAAGTCTCTCTTTTTCAGGGTGCAGTGGAGCTTCCAGACCTGACTACATTGGAAAGTAGAGAGTTACAAAGAAAAGGGCAAATGAACTGTTTCTACCCTGGAAATGCTCTGAAGTTTGTTTCCATCTGGGTTGGAAATTCTCAGAGCTGAACTGCTTCACCAAAACTTAGGAATAAGTGGTGTCACTAGGGTTTCTGACACCTTTATGAATATGAATGCATTTCCTCCCTGCTGCTTCCCAAGTGAAAACTGTATTCCAGTGTGATCACTTACCAGCAGTGGGCTTTGGGTGCATCAGAATAACAGGCAGCTCAACACCAACATCGCTAGAAGGAAAAGCACACTTCTATTAAAGGGGAGAATTATACAGAGATGAATGTGAGGGAAGAGTGTAAAAGCCTCTTAAATTCTCCTGAACTTAACAGCCTTTTCAATGGGCACAAGGAGAAGTCTGGCTGTCTCGGCTTAGACTTGCTTAAAGCACCCTGTTAGTCATGCAATCATCCCACAATGCTTTGCAACAATCAGATAAGGTTAATTATGATTTTGATTAACTTTTGTGGAACAAGGACAGGGTGGGGAGCAGCTGTAAGTTCTGCATTAGAAACAGCATCCAGCTCCTTGAATGACACTGCAAAACACAGCTCAGAGCCTGGATTGGAGAGAGGTCAGGCTACAAATCCTACTTGATTCCTTCCTTCCTCAGCTTTGAGTGAAGTTCTTTTAGTGTAAGACATCTGTTGGGTAATTGCACTAACAGCTGAACAGGGAATGCAAGAGGCCAGAGAAGAAGAACCACCCACTAGCAGGAACAGGAAAGTATCACACAAGCGGTGAGAGGTTTGACAATCTCCTCTTCATACAAGGTGTCTGAAAGCGTGTGGGTGTGTACGTGTTGCAGGTGTGAAGCTGTGGGGGCAGTTTGATATTCATTCCTATATAGTGAAAGGAGGAGTCATTATCTCTGGGCCCCATAGGATTGCAAAGCTCCATTAGCAAAGAACACTGTCAAATGACCCATTCTTTACCTTGAAGTGAGATCTCCCAGGATGCTGTGGGGATGAAAGAAAGAACAACAAAATTCAGCTGAAGAACAGTTCAACAAATACAAATGTAATGACTGAGTGGAAAATGTCCCCTTATGGGCAATGAGGCTTTTCATGTCATGTCAATGTTACCTGTGGTAGGTGACACTCTTCACGGGTCCCTGCTGTCATGGCACTCAGGTATCCCAGGGTGATGTGTCAAGAGTCCCATACTCATCACTCCATTACCCAAATCATTAATGAAAATACTGACTAGTATTGGACCTAGGACTGACTCCTGTGGTACCCCATTAGATATGCCCTCCCAGTTTGACAAGGAGTAATTGATAACTACTCGTTAAGTATGGTCTTTGACCAGTTGTGCACTCACCTTATAATAATTTTATCTAGACCACATTTCCTTGGTTTGCTTATGAGACAGTGAGGCACTAGAGAAGATTTAGTAAGAAAGTGAAGTGCAGGGGTAAAAATGGGGATATGACCTGGGAGCAAAGGGGTGGGAATCACTGAGAATCCAAGGCTTCTGGCTGGAAAGGAGGCCATGTGGATGATCTGATACCTTAAGTATTTATAGAGGTGCAGAGAAGGCCCCAAAGACAAACTAAGAAATCCAGTCATTAAGCTATTTCCCCGATCAGTACATGTTGATATTAGCAGCTATAATAGTATTGTGGTGATGTCTAGGAACTCCAGTCATGGACTAGGTACCTGTTATACTAAGGTGCTGTTCAAACACTAAGCTCATGGGTATAAGAGCTGTCACTCTATGTGCCCGTGAGATGCTCACCCTCCTCTGGACACCACCAGGTTGACCTTCACCTTGTAGGACACCAGGATCCCCAATACCTCCTTGTCTATCCCAGGTCTCAGTCTACAAGGAAAAGCATAGAAAAAAGGTCAGAAGATAACCTGGGATGAGCTATGCCTTGTGATCAGAAGGGGCTGAGTTTGTTGCTTGATGATTGTTTTGGTGGCTTAAACCTATGCCATAAAAAACTTTATAATTTGTGAATGTCAGAGGATTCCCTCTTGTGTAGAAGGAAATATCTGTTCAACTACAATGCCACACAGCATAAAGGAAGGAAAAACAAATTTAACTGAAAGTATAGAAGATTTTCTGGGGATACGTGGTAATTACCTCAGCTGGAAGTTAATCAGGACACTAGGGTGGATGCACCTGTTCTTGGGAAAAAGTGCTATGGGATCTTTTAAAGGTGTTGGCCAGGCTCATAGGTTCCCCCACACCTGCAAGATGGATCAGAGTGCATGTGTTCCCTTATCTCAGATTCACCAAATTCTTCAGCATGATGACAGTCCCTCCTCAAGAGGGTCTTAGAAACTGCTGTGGGGAATGAGGCAGGACAGGATTGAGGTACAGGCAGTCCCCGGGTTACGTACAAGCATGGGCGGATATAGGGCTGGGCGAACGGGGCAGCCGCCCTGGGCCCCGCGCTTAAAAAAGCCCCGCGCATGCGCCGTGGCAAAGGGGGGCCCCCACGGAGTTACACTGCCTGGGGCCCCGCAAAACAGTCATCTGCCCCTGCGTACAAGATAGGGACTGTAGGCTTGTTCTTAAGTTGAATTTTTATGTAAGTTGGAACTGGTACATATTGTAGGGGAAACTCTAGCCAAACATTTCTCCAGAGCTCAGTTTTATTGTCCCACACCTCACTTCCCTCAGTCCTTTATTCTCAAGCTGAGGTGTCTGCTGAGAAAAGCCGCTTCGCGTCTCCCTGGTCTGCTGGGGGGGGGGGGGTGCTAGCTTCGCGTCTCCCTGGTCTGCTGGGGGGAAGCAGCTAGTGCGGGGTTGCCTCACCCCGTTTGTAAGTAGGGATCTGATGTAAGTCGGATCCATGTAACCCGGGGACTGCCTGTACTTAAATAGTGTGTAGAAGCCTGGGGCTGGACTAGCAGGAGAGGAGGCTGCAGCTCAAGGTTTGAGTATATAGGTATTGGCAGAGCAGCACTGGATGGTACAGAGTGGGAATAATATAATTGTCTGGCAGAGACTGGTAAGAGAAGCAAAGAGATCAGCCAGAAAGCTGTGTTGGCAACATGGAGGCCTTTCTCTTACATGGTGGTGGAGGCCAGGTTGGTGTCCTCATGTTTGAGTTTGCCGTCAAGCGCCAGGCCACGCTTCTCACGGTTAGCTGATAGGCTGGGGGTCACTGTGTAGCTTTTGGAGAAAGTGGAATTGGCAGGCACAATCTCACTGAAAGGGATAAAGAGGGAAAAGCTCAGAACAGCCACCAGAGTCCCAACAGAGAACAGAGCAGTGACAATTGCACGGAACCCATTGGAAAGCTAGATTCCTGAGCAGACACTGCTGCACCATGGGATGTCTTGGGATTATGGACCCCAAGCAGATGCATCTGGGCAGAGTAAGGCCACAGCACATGCCTGATTCTTCCCCACGCTACTGTCTGTAGGCCCCAGCAAAAGGAGAATCTCTATTCCCACCCCCATGTCTGCTGTGTATGCCCCTAAGCTTCTCTGTCTCCTTTTTTTTCTCCCACTCTCCTTTCCTTTCTATCCCACCTCTCTCTTTCTTTCTCCTTCTTCTATTACACAGGAATCCCAGACAGGATCTGCCTTTGATCATCTAGTCCAGTATCCTAACAGACAGTGGCCAGCACCAGGTGCTCCAGAGAAAGCTGCAAGGACCTGCTGTGGTCAGCTGTGTGACTGTGTGTCCCCAGGGAAGGTTTCGCTTAGCTCCAAAGCTCTGTTGCTTTTTTCCTATTTACTATTAGAACTTTAGATATTCTTTCCCCGCTTTGAAATGTCATCTCCACTGCCTCCTCTGCTTCCCCATCTTTCTTATCCCACTTCTTTACTATCTCTCACACACACTATATTGGCCGGCAAAGCCGGTATATGGCCTGCTACCTCCTCTAACTTACTTTATCTCCTCCGTGCACACGATCTTTGTGTATTTGTCCAGCGAATAGAGAACCACGTCTGTGATCTGCTCGACTGGTCAGAGAGAAGGGGAACACAATTCTATCATGGCAATGACATGGGTATCACGTAGAGTGTAGCACATGCTATCCTTAGCTCTACACAAAGGCATGTGCAGGAATTTAAATGTGAGCACTTTTGGAGGGGCACATTAAGCACACACAAATGAAAGGCCCACTCCAGATTTCGCAGAACACCTCTGGAGGGGACACCCAGCAGCGAGGAGCTAGCCGCTCTCCTGCCAGCTGCATTCTCTGTGTCCCTGCAGCCCTGGGGGAGAGGAAGCAGCAGGTTGGCTGGCTCCTCCTCCACCGTCCCCCACAGCTGCTGCTTCTTCCCTGATGCTGGAGTCTCAGCACTGCTGCAAGACTGACTGCTGAGGTGGGTTAGGAATGGAGGCAGAGGCCATGTTTGGGACTACAGCAGCGAGAGGAGAAGCAGCAGGCTGCAGGGACACACTGAGATTGGGGGTGCTCCCTGCTTCCCCCCTTTGTGCACATCCCTGTGACACTGCAGAGCTGTAGCATCTCATGAAATAGTCATGAGTGAGATATTTGGGGGCTTCCCATTCCAAGGGGTTTTCCTAGTCATTCCACCTCTGAATTTCCAGGTTAGATAAAGTTGGAGCATCAGTGACACTTGCAGTACAGGCTCCTGGTCTCTCGGTTGTTTTACATCTCATCCATCTCTGAATGGCCTGAGCTCCATGGAGGCTAACAAAATTATTCTGTCTCTAAATTGTGGACTTAAACCATACAGAAAATCTGGTTCTTCTCTCCCATACATTAGTTTAAATGAGGTTTAAGTGCACTGAAGTCAGGGGAGCTACACTGGTGCAAGTGAGAGGAAAAGAAAGCATGGGTGTTTGGGGGTGGGGTGAGAAAACAGGTATTCATCCTTGTTCCCAACCAGCATAGCTCATCTATTGGACAAGTGAAGTTCTCCTTTATACAATCTGAACCTCACATAGGCGCTTTAAAGGCCCAGAGCACCTGGCTAGGGTATGGGGCATGAGCAAAGGGTAGGGCAGAGGGCAAAAGGAAGAATGTGGGGCACGGGAGACAAGACTGAAGCTGAGGCTTGGGGATGTGCATCATGTTCTCTCTCACCTGATATTTTAATTTTCTTCACGATCTTGTTGGTGGTGTTGTTGATATTAATATTGACACCAATTGGGTCTCCATGGTAATAGATCTGTAATCACAATGGATCTGGTTACATTGCATGCTAACAGGAGTTGAAGAAGTAGCTAGATACTGTGGTGATGAGCAACAAAGCAAGGACCTAAATAGATACATAGAAGTTGACGGTACCATGGAAAGCAAGACCTGTAAGAGCTAGGACGCAGAGACCTCAGGGAATGCATATGCAAATGCACCAGGACCTCTCTTCTCCAAGGAGAAGATTACAGGAAAGAGTTGAGGGGACCTTTATCTTCTTGGGCTTTTGGGAAAAGTCTATTTCCAAGCAGAAGATATACAGAAATAGAGGGGAAATCCAGTGAATTTTCAGAGTTTTAGCCTTTGTTCCAGACTTCCAGCCCAGCTAAACTCCTGAGTACTCACCGCAGGGTGAAGCATGTCTCACAAAGTACTGGCTGAGGTGAAGCCCCCAGATTAGTTGGCAAATGAGTGATGGATGCTGGAAGGCAGAGAGGCAGAAACTGTTCAGAGAGTACTAACGGGTCTGAGAGACCCAGGAGGAAGATTGCCTTCACAAAAGTAGTGTCTGTGACCAGAGTCCTGCAGCTGCTAAGGCGCAGAGGTGGGGTTCTGACACTCCAGAACATGAGAAGCAGAATCACACTAGCTCAGGAGGCTTGAGGGGGTGTGAGATCCTCTTCTGGAGCCTCAGTTTCACAGCTGAGCATTTTTGCTGTAATAGTCTCCAGCAGCAAAGGGAAAGACCAGTATGTACCAATCTGTGGGACAGGTCCTACATGCAAGAGCACAGGTGGAAGGCTTGATACAGAGGTACATACCTCCTTATCCAAAGAGGCCTCAAGGTGCAGGGGCTTGTCAGACATCATGAACTGCCTGGTGGTCTCTGACTTTGGTGCTGGTCCTGAATTTGTTGGGGCAAACTGGACCTTTCGGATCACCAGTCGAACTGAATTCCTGCAGGGATGAGAAATGGCCAGGCCTGTAAGCACAGAGACATTGGGTCTATCCCAGGGGGCCCCACCCAAAATTCACCCTTCTGCCCAAGCTAGAGCTAAAATAATGGAGAAAAGTGTCTGTTTGCTTCAATAGGTGGGCATCTCTATTCCCCTGCTCCAGGATGCATGGGCAAACTACAGTCTGCTCTTAAGAATCATCAGAAGTGGAAACAAGGCCTGGCACCTTTGACTCAAAAAGCATGAGGTAGGGCTGATAGAGGCTGAAGCCTGGGGTCTCCATTAGAAGTATAAACCCAAGGCTGCTCCCCTGAAGGGATTTGGCCTGAGAGAGGCGTGGGAGAAGAAGGGATGCACTAGAATACCTCTTGTGAATTTTCTCCTCTAGATTTTCAGCACAAAATCCTTTGACCTCAAAGTCCACACCACAAGCCTGAGGGAAACACAGATGGTTACAATAAGACTATTGCGATAGGACCCCAGGTAGAACAGGGCCCTTTAATTTCCATCAGGGATCATAAGTGCTGGAAGTTACGTTCATTCACCTCCCTTTCTCATCACATCAGCAAATATCAAACTATCTGAAGCACCTGTCCTGCATGAAGTGGCTATGTTACCTCCCTCCAATTGGTTCCTCTACCCCTTCCTCACCATCTGTATCATTCTCCTTGATGTCACAATAGAAGCAGCTGTGATTTTAGGAGTCCTAGAGTTGCGGGAGGTTGTTGGAGGCAGATTCTGAATTCATCCACCCACCACTGTGTTTTTCATTCAGCCTAATGATAGGTATAAAATGTGGAACCCAAGCTCACCTTTCCAAGATCATCTGGTCCTGGCTGGAGAGTGACTGAACAGGGCAAGTTGGTGGCCATCTGCAGGAGAGAGGAAATCCTTATCATGAACACCTAATCCAGCCCTGTAGAACAGCGCAATCACACTCTCTGTAATGTCTGACTCATGCTGGCACTGATAGGGGTGTCAGGAAGGGAAAATCCTTTGCTGAAATCCTCTGAGGCTTGGGGTTTATGGTGAGATAGATGTGTCCACGGCAGATATTTTGGTCACAGATCAGAGTTTTGCAGGTGAATTTTCTCTTCCATCATGGCTATAAACTAAAATAAGGGGTGGGCATGAAGATTAGCACTCTAAGGGCACATCTACACAGCAGGGCTATAGCTGAAATAAGCTATGCAACTTGAGCTACGTCAATTGCATAGCTTAAGTTGAAATAGCTTATTTTGGCTTTTGGCACTGTCTACACAGCAGGAAGTCTGAAAAAGAGCACTCTTCCCCTGACTTCCCTTACTCCTCATACAATGAGGGTTACAGGAGTCAGAGTAAGAAGTCCTCCAGCTCAACATTATTTTGAAATAAAGGTTAGTAGTGTAGATGCACACTATATTATAGATGGAATAACACTGCTGTGTAGACATAACCTAAGGCATAAATGGAGCAAGGAACTTTATATGCACACAATGCACACTCAGGTAGCGCTTCATTCTAGGCCCCATAGTCCCTCCGTAGCTTCTTATGCCCTTGTCAGTGACAAGGGATTTATGTCTGTCCCTAGGAAGCTTGTGTTCAAGCTGATGCTGGGGTGGGTTCTGCCCCAATCCCTTTTCCACTACCTCAGAGGACAAAATCACCAGGCTGTTCCCCCAGCAATATGGCAGCACTCTTGAGCTGCTGCAGCAGTGGATACTGCCGTGAGTTAACATCTTGACTTAGTTCCCACTGATCCTGGATCATTTGTTGGGGAGCATGAGAAGTGGCCCTTGCTTCACATCTCTAGAGCATCAGTTCACAGCAAGAGATAATGGGGAGCATGAATTCAAAGAGCCGTGCATGTCTAGAAATTCTTACCTGAAAAGTGAAGGCATAGGCATGGTCGCCTAGCTTCTTCAGCAGTTTTTCCTGCATGGGAGTGAGGGAAGTTGGTGTCTCTCCTGGCACAGGAGGATAAATCTGAGTGGTCAGGACATAGAGGTCCTTCCTGAAGGTCAAGCCAATGACATCCAGGTCATCTCGGCCATAACGGAATGCACAAGTCAGGATCACATACACTGGGACCAGCGCAGGACAGGTGGGAATTGAAAGAGAGAAAAGGAGATGAGCAAAAGGAATGAATGGAAATGCGGAAAGGGCAGGATTGAGATAAGAAAAGAGACCATGTTAATCACTCTTCAAAATTAAAAGTAGCTTCCATGTGCAGGCAAAAATCTGACCCAGTTTTCTATGGCTGGATCTATAAAGACTAGTGCAAAGATAGGGAGATCCATGAAATCCTTATTCAAACCTCTGGTAGCTTCAGAATCAGTCCCCAAGACAGGAAAGAAGAACAGGAAACAGAGACAATCTTTTATCTCTAGCTCAGGAAGGGTTGTTTTGAATAGGGAGACTCTGGTAATCACTAGGCACTTTAACTACTATCACAAGGTACAAAGAATGGTCCTTTGCACCAGTTTTCAGATTCTCATTATAGCCCCAACATGTGCCCACATATTTACTCTGGAGACACCATCACTGATCTAACTATGTCAGTTTTACGATCAAGGGCTCATATTCCTGTACAACCAGCAATGTGATATATGCCATTATGTGCCAACAATGCTCCTCTGCGATGTATATTGGACAAACTGGTCAGTCACTTCACCAAAGAATTAATGCTCACAGATCAGACACCAGAAATCTCCACACTCACACACAAACCTGTCAGCCAGCATTTCAGTCACATTGGTCATTCTCTTAAAGACCTGACAACATGTGTCTTACAACAAAGAGGCTTTAACACCAGATTACAGAGAGAGACCTCAGAACTTTTATTTATGCTATAATTCAACAGGTTGCGAATAGGTCTTAATCAAGATGATAATTATCTTACACATTACAAAGACAGCCTCCCCACCTTTTGAAACAAAAGACAGGACTATGCAACACTTTAAAGACTACCAAGATAGTTTATTAGGTGATGAGCTTTCGTGGGCCAGATCCACTTCCTCAGATCAAATTGTGGAAGAAAATTGGCACAACCATATATACCAAAGGGATACAATCAAAAAAAGTGAACACATATAAAATCTGATTTGTCAATTTTATGTGTGTTCACTTTTTTTGATTGTATCCCTTTGGTGTATATGGTCATGCCAATTTTCTTCCACAATTTGATCTGAGGAAGTGGGTCTGGCCCACGAAAGCTCATCACCTAATAAACTATTTTGTTAGTCTTTAAAGTGCTACATAACTGCTCTTTTGTTTTACCAAGATCAGACTAACACAGCTACCTCTCTATGATTATTGCTGCTGAGTTACCTTTTCTGTCCTTCAGATACTCTGGGTCAATCAAGACAACGCCATCTGCAAATAAGCACAAGAGATGCAGGTGAGCTCAGCCTTCATAGCAGGTGGGGTTATAAAGGTGTGTATGGCCTTTTAAAAATGCAAGTTATCCATAACATTTAGTCAATAAAATAAGCTTCTTTTTCCACTTGCAGAGATATATTAGTCCCATCCCACAGGAAATTGTATCTTGAAGAGCTGCTACCACTTCCTAAAACACGTCCAGACCTGTTTCCATTTAGCAACCAGTTTTCTCCATATACAGTCCTGCTTGACCACTGTCTACAGCTCAGGTGAGCAGCTCATGCTGTCATGGTCACACTGCTATTTTTAGTGTGCTAGCTCCAGCAGAGTTAGTGCACACTTATCTACCTTCCCTAAGAGGCTAGATTTTCTGCCTCTCCCACTTTTGCCTTATGGTACAGCTATTTGCAGGAATCCAGAATTTTGGCTTCTCACAGTCTTGCTGCTTATTCCCATGGAAAAATCACTGACCACTGGAACATATGGAGCTAAGCCATTTTACACCAGCTAAGGATTTGGCCCCACAAAACTTCTGTCTATAAAGTGACAGCCAACTACACAGCAATCTGCTGTTGTGTCACATGCAGAGGATTCTAGTTTGCAGAATGGGATGGGAGAAGATAACGTCAGTGACGTTTCTCACCTACAGGTTCCACAGATTCGACATGGTCCACAAAATCTCTCTTCCCCAAGTAGATGGATAACTGGAGGCAGCATGAGAAAGGAGAAAAGAAATCAGAACAGAAAAAATCCAGGTTGTCTGACTTCATTTGATCATTGTTTCAAGTTTGTAGCCGTGGCTAGGATCATGAAATAGAGATCTCCTGATATGGTGATTACTCAAGTTATCAGAATAGACATTATTACTTAAGGAACTTCATTATATTAAAAAAAGCTCCCTGAAAAGCATCACAATAGCACCATGCTAAGAACATGAGAAATAGAGCAGGAAAGAAATTGGAGAGAGAGAGATTCCCCACAAAGGGGAATCCCCCGGTACAGTGTCTATAACATACATGTTCTTTCAAATCTCTCTTACTAGTTTCTGGACAAGCTAGATACAATTTAGTTCAACAGGTAACATATCCTGGGACACAAGTTCGCATGTGTGTCTGTTCTGTAGTCGTCCCTTTGGCCACTTCTCAGGAGTGCCCAAGATCAGCATGAATTTACCTTGCCATTAGGGCTGGTCTTCTTAAAAACCCTGCGGAGAAAACAAATACAAAGGGATTGAGAAGGTCTGAGAAAAGATTGCAAGTCCCTGCAGGCTGGCTTCTGCCAAAGTGCTGTGTTCAGAGAAAGGGAGTTGCTGGGAGGAAGTTGGGGAGGGTGGCTGAGTCTATAGCCTGAACTCATTAGTTCATAACTCTTGGCTATGGAGGAGAAGGCATATGAAATCAGGCTCTTTGGGGGTTCAGTCCCGTACATGGTCAGACCCCAATTGACTCCAGGCCTTTTTCTGCCTGGTACAGACTAAAATGGCTGGGAGAGGAGGAAGGGAAATATCAGATGCTCTGAGTTCTCTGTGCTGTGGATTCCTCTGCCCACCATCATGGGGAGAATATTCCTAGTGGGGCAGGGTGGAGGACATAATGTTGCCACAGACCATATTCTAGAGGCTGGGGAGAAAAGCATAGAGCTGGGACGTGAGAGTGTTAGCTAGTGAACAAGTCCCTGGGTAAGGGAGGCTCTGTGTATATCTCCTTTCACTGTGGAACATGGACAGCCAGGCACTGGTACTGCTCCTGTCTCAGGTTTCTCAGTTAGGACCTCTGCATTTCCCCAATTCTCTCTAGGGCTGTGTCTAGACTGGCAAGTTTTTCCGCAAAATCATCAGCTTTTGCGGAAAAACTTGCCAGCTGTCTACACTGGCCGCTTGAATTTCCAGAAAAGCACTGACGATCTCATGTAAAATCATCAGTGCTTTTCCGGAAAAACTATGCTGCTCCCGTTTGGGCAAAAGTCTTTTTCTGAAAGACTTTTGCGCAAAAGGGCCAGTGTAGACAGCATAGTACTGTTTTCCGCAAAAAAGCCTCGATCGTGAAAAAGGCGATCGGGGCTTTTTTGCGGAAAACCGCGTCTAGATTGGCCACGGACACTTTTCTGCAAAAAGTGCTTTTGCGGAAAAGCATCCTGCCAATCTAGACGTGCTTTTCCGAAAATGCTTTTAACGGAAAACTTTTCCGTTAAAAGCATTTTCGGAAATTCATGCCAGTGGAGACGTAGCCGAGCTGTTGGCTCTGGAGAGTGGATCCCTCTGCCACTGTTGCCAAGCACTCAAGCCTAGTTTTCACTCAAAATATAGGTCAACAGGTGCTCAGGGATGTGAAAAATCCACCCTGGTGAGCTAGGCAAACCCACAGTGTAAATGCAGCTGCAAAGGTGGCGTTCCTACAGCAACAGAAACCCCCCTACTGATGCTGTAGGTTGTGTCTATGTTACAGGTTATGCTGGTCTATCTACGGCACCGTAGCTCTACTGCTGTAATCCCTTAGTGCAGACACGGCCTTAGTAACTCTAAACTCTGATGCTTTAGGAGCATATGCTGTGAGCAAGTTCCTGTCCCAGTTAGACATTATCAGAGTCAGGTTAAACGGTTACATGGGATGGGTCCCCACTGTTCCAGTTACCTGGCATTATCTGTTCACTCAGTGGCAAGGAGAGAATCCCCATGTACATAGATATGGCTGCATACACATATAGACACCATTCTCATCATAAGAGACTGGGCATGGAACCTTCAGCAACACAGCCGAAGTGCCCAATCTAGGAGATAGATGCAGGCTTTATAGCCACTGGGTCCAGCCATTCTACATGGACACTACATCACACATGACCTCCCCCAAGGGCTGGGGGGGGGGGGTTGTGATGGTAGAAATCCTCTGCCTTTCAAGTATCAAGAACTGGCTTCTGCTTGTGCCAAGACACTGGACTCAGTGAAGTACTGGGCTGGTTTGATTTTGGCAAGAACTGGGACACTTGACGAGGTGGGTCTGAGCTGAGTTGGAAGCTCCTCTCGTCCTTTGTCCATCTGACTCCCAGACACTGGGAGGATTAGAGTTGCCTTGGATATCTTTGCCAGCCAGAGGCTGATGCTAAGGAGCTGAATGTGACTTCAATGTCAGTTTGCATTACCATAATCCCTCATTCCCTTTGCATTCAAGTCTAACACTAAGCACCCAGCTTCCTTCAATGCAGGCTGAGTTCTGGACTAGATACAGAGTGGGAGAGCTTGCATAATGCCAGCACATGGCATTGCATATGAATGAGAGAGATGGACAGGTCACCAAAGCCAGGCAAAGTGCCTGTCACTCACTGCTAAACGCACGTGTCTGCAACTCCCGCCCATCCCCAGATGATGTCACGTTCCAGTCCCACATAGAGAGAGCACAAAAGGCAACTTGTGTTGGTTGCAGGATGGTCCCAAGACAGGGCCGATTCCTACAAAACAATGGGTATTTACCCCATTCCATCCAGTCTCTGATGGGCATGGGCTGCCTCCACTGAGGCTGGAGTGCACTAAGCCATTGTGTTTGGGATCCCCTTTTTCCTGGGAAGGATGCTGCATATTGGCACTCTACAGTACCCCAGTCCAGTACATAGTGGGAGAAGGGAAAGGAAGACATACTTGGAGCCGTCTGACATTTTCAATCAGTCGCTGCACAACTGGGCTTCTGAAAAAGGAAGCAAGAGAAAATTGTCAGCAGTAAGGGCTTCAGAGAGCCCTTTAAAGTTGGAGGGAGGGCCATAGATTTGCACTCCTCCCATCTGATCATCCTCTTCTCCTGTCAGGAACCTCCCTCCTACCAGCAGCCTGACTTCCCTGGCTCATGAGCCCCTACAGGCCTCCCTCCAAATCTGAGTGAGTTGCATTGCTTATTGCAACTTGGCATGTGGAATCACAGCGCTACTCAGTTTTGTCCAGCCTAAAAATTGGTCAGGCCATGACCAGGGCAATCTCCCTGGCCTAGGATCAGGAGGAGGAAATCTCTAGGAGCCCTAGGACTCACAATGACAGGTCCAAACTTTGATGGGACACTGTGATATTAGGTTTAAAAGCTTCAGAGGGGTAGCCGTGTTAGTATGTAACTGGAAAAACTTAAAAAACAATGAATAGTCTAGCAGCACCTTAAAGACTAACAAAATATCTAGAAGGTATCATGAGCTTTCACAGGTATAACCCAAATAAGTGGGCTGTGCCCACAAAAGCTCACGATGCCATCTACAGCTGTGTCTAGACTGGCAAGTTTTTCCGCAAAATCATCTGATTTTGCGGAAAAACTTGCCAGCTGTCTACACTGGCCATTTGAATTTCCGCAAGAACACTGACAATCTCATGTAAGATCGTCAGTGTTCTTGCGGAAATATTGTGCTGCTCCCGTTCGGGCAAAAGCCCTCTTGTGCAAATCATTTGCGCAAGAGGGCCAGTGTAAACAGCACAGTACTGTTTTCCACAAATGCCCCAATCGTGAAAATGGCGATCGGGGCTTTTTTGCGGAAAACCGCGTCTAGATTGGTCACGGACGCTTTTCCGCAAAAAGTACTTTTGCGGAAAAGCATCCTGCCAATCTAGACGTGCTTTTCCGAAAATGCTTTTAACGGAAAACTTTTTTAATGGAAAAGCATTTTCGGAAAATCATGGCAGTGTAGACATAGCCTATTTGTTGGGTTTTTTTTATGATATTAGGCTAAGCCAGGGCCTTCCTTCAACCTGGGGGTCTCAGGCTATGGTCTCACTGGTTCTTTCATGTATCTCAGGTCAGCAGAGGAGCAGGCTATGAGTGGGATTAGCGCATTCTGTTTCCCAGCCCAGGTTTTCTCCTGATTTCCTAAGGACTTTGTGGACATGGTGCTTTCACTACTGATGCAAGTTTAACTGTGGTTCTAGGATAACCCCATAACCCAGATGGGTACTGACTTATCCTTCAACTCTTCCTCTGTCATGCTAGAATGCAACAATGAAAACGAGGGTCAGAAAAGATGAGACTGATAAGTAGGGCAAGGCAGATGTTAGAATGCGACAGAGGAACTACTTCAGACCATCCGAATGGGAAGTGACTGTTGAGTGAGTGTCTGTGAGGCTGGGAAAGGAGGATGAACAGAAACTAGCATTTCACATAAGCCCTCCTCTGCATGATATTTGCTATAATGACTTGTTGCTGGTTATAGCCCTCTATGAAGGGAGGTAGGAAACGAAGCTTAGAGCAGTCAAAAGCAATGCATAGTCAAGCCAGTAATTACCTACAATTGCACAGGTAATGGGGATGTTTGAACAAGGACAAAGAGCTGGCTTTCCCCACAAGAGAAGTTCCTTCCTAAGGTCCTGTCCTCTTCTGACAAGATACAAATAAATCCCATTAATGGGAGTCATGGGTGCTCAGCACCTCTGAAAATTAGACCCTGCATGTCTTGAATTGGGTGCCCAAAAGCTGAAACAGCCAAAATGAGTGCCACGTCTGAAACCTCTGCACTGCACTTTCCTCTGCAGCTTGTCCTTTGTAAAATGAGGGGAATCAGTTGATCCCACTTCGTGAAGTACTTTGAGCTTGGTGGATGAAAAGTGCTAGTTGAGGACTAAGTATTATACATTATTATTACTTTGAGAAGGCAGAAAAATAGGGTGGGTAAGATTCATCTCGTGCTGCTGCTTCTGGGAATAATTTCTCCTGTCTCTACACCCACATCAGTTAATGTGAATGCACAATTACTATTCATTGCTGATTGTGTTAAGGACAATACACATGCCCAGGGAAGACACAGACCCTGCCTCAAAAGCCCACAGTCTGCACAGCAGGCTTTCCTATGAGAAATGAAAATATCATTCTGCTTTGAATCTTTCCATATTTAACCACTTGTCCCTCTATATTTGTCTCTCACTATCCAGGCATCCATCATCTTGCACGTCACTTTTTACATAGCTCCCAAGGGGACTTCTGTTCTTATTGAAATCTATGAAAAACTTTGGTGGTGCAGGGCCAGGGTCCCAAAGTCCCTTCCAGTAGAGTATAAAACCCAGATTTGGTTAATCTCTTCCCAGTAATTCCCAGGAACCATAGAAATCCAGTTCCAATTCCTTCCCTCTGCCCCAGTGAATGCCTTTGTGATTATTAATCCTCAGAGACAATTTCAGGTAAACTGCGCTGTAGTGTTGTGCCCACCTGGAGTGGATTCTGGCTTTGCCCTGCACTAAAGGGCCCGCACAAGCCCATGGTGATCTTCTAATCATCTGAATGAGTCTTACTTGACGAGTCTTTGCATCCAGAATTAAACTTAAATATCTCATGTGTAATCAGCTGATTTGTAGACAGCTTAGC
The DNA here is from genome assembly GCF_049634645.1 of Pelodiscus sinensis. Classification (NCBI taxonomy): domain Eukaryota; kingdom Metazoa; phylum Chordata; order Testudines; family Trionychidae; genus Pelodiscus; species Pelodiscus sinensis. The sequence continues at coordinate 19,056,718 of NC_134723.1, forward strand.
AGGGATGAGCTCAGCATCTTAAACTTAGATAGCCCTGCTTAAACCAGGTGGGATATGAACCCAGGCAGAACTGCTCAGTTGGGTGACACATGGGCAGAGCGTATTTTAGTGTAATCCAAATGAAACCCAGGAGAAAAAAGAAATCAAAACTTTGGAAGAAAGAGGGGTGAGTCAGACCCCCTTCTGCCTCGGTGTGACACAGGTCATTAATCCTAACAGCAGGCTGTGCCTTCAATGCCCTGTGCAAAAGTTCCTGGATTCGGAAACCCTGGGTATGTGCCCTACCTAGACCTCAAGAGCAGTGGCACACAGATTACCCGTTGAGTCTGGAGAAACAGGAAGCAAAGAGGGTTATTGTGGGCCTCATCCATTCCCCAAATGTTGGAAGTGGGATATGGTGGGAATTAAAGAAAAAAGTGGAAGGAGGAAGCTGGAAAAGAAAGGAACTGAGTCCCGCCCTACTTCTCCTACGGCCACGGAGAGGAAGGGTTCACTAAGGTTTTGGAGACATGTTATAGCTTGGTTAGCATGAGGTATCTCCAGCCCTGACATACAGGTTGAACCTCTCTAATCCAGCACTCTCTAGTTGGGCAACATCTGTGGTGCAGCATGATTTTAGTTAGTAGGATGTCCACCTATCATGGGTGTGGCCAAGTTTCCTGTGGTCCCATAAAGTTTGTTTACAGCCACCAGTCCTGGTTCTCAGTGTTCTGTGCTGTTATTCAGCTCTAATTTACCCTTAAATGTCTTCTCAGAGCCCAGCAAAGAGTGGAAATATTGATAATGCAGCTAGAAATAATTGACACCCCATGGTTTGGCAAATTCTCTGGCTTGGCACGGGTCAGGTCCTAAGACTGCCGGACTAGAGATGTTCAACCTTTATTAACAATTATGTTCTCTGTTTTCCTGCTCAAATGCATGAAGGCTTCTGAGTTCCCTGCATGGGATCTTAAGCAAAGTCCTTTAGTGTCTCAGGAAGCAGGCAGCTCTCTTTTGTCCTCTTGCAGGCCAGAAGGCACTGCCCACCTACCTAGCTGCTACTGGTTATTAATATTACTGGTCCTTAGCACTTTACCATCCAGGGTAACCAAACTTCCCCCATAATCCCTGGATGGGAGGGATAAAATCAGCCTCCCCTTCCCACCCCGAGAAGAAGGGAGGTAAAGGGGTCTTACCTGTGAGATGAGTGAACTGAGCCCAGCTCCTCTTCCAGCCCCTTCTGCGTTAGCTAAGTTACTAGGCGGCTTCTCCTCTCTGCTCATAGGCTTCTTATAGCTCCTTGCTAGTCCCTCCCCTGGTGGCTGCTCTTGCCAGTGGGGCTTTGACTGGAGATGTGGTTTGTGTGTGTTTTTTAGGGGGAGTATTGGGAAGGTTAGAATCCTATTAGTTTATTAATTGGGGACTTTTAGTAAGTAAGAGTGTGCTATAAATAATGTTTCTGCTGGAGCCCTGAGAAAGCAGATTAGAGAGATTGGTAGAGCAGGCTTAATGCCTGATGATGGTAATTAGGATGGGTACTTTGCTCTTGCACATTTGAAGTTTCCACAGCGTGAGTGCCTGTTTCCACTACACTGCAATGCTGCAAAAATCACACCAGGTCATGAGGAGACTTGGTGTGAGAAACTAACAGGGACAGGTGTAATGAGACTCCCTGGGAAAGTTGTGGAGAAAGCAGATATTATGGTGGGGAAGGAAATCACATAGGAGAAACGTATATGGTCCTTGTTTCTTCCTAGAATTCTTCAGTCATCGAATAATAGAAATGTAGGATGGTAAGAAGACATCAAGTCTAGCTCCCCACTCAATGATAGGACCAACTAAAACTAGACGATCACTGAGTGGCGTTTGCCCAACCTGATTTTAAAAACCTGTAGTGATGGAGATTCCACAGCTTCCCTTGGAAGCCTAGTTCAGAGTTTAGTGATCCTTACAGTTAGAAAGATTCTCCTAATATCTAATCTAAATCTCCTTTGCTGCAGATTATGCCCATGTTTTATTTTCCTATCATCAAAAGCCAGGGATAACAGGTGACCAAGGTTATCTCTTTATACCAGCCCTTAACTTATTCCCTTCTCAGTCTTCCTTTCTTAATACTAAACATGCCCAGTTTTTTCCTCAGAGGCCAGGTTTTTAAGCCTTTTATCATTTTTGTTGCTCTCCAATTTGGCCATACCTTTCCTAAACTGTTGCAGTCAAAACTGGATACAGTAGTCCAACAGAGGCCTCACCAGTGGCTGTAGAGCCAGACAATTATCTCCTATGTCTTACATACAACAGTCCTTATAATATACCCCAGAATGATAATACACTGTATTTTGCATTTGCATCATATTATTGACTCATATTCAATCTGTGATCCACGCTAACCCCCAGGTCCTTTTCAGCAATACTACTGCCCACTGAATTATTCTCCATTTTGTCGTTGGACCTTTGATTTTTCCTTTCTAAGTACAGTCCTTTGCACTTGTCTTCACTGAATTTCGTCTGGTTGATTTTAGATCAATTTTCCAATTTATCTAGATGTTTTTATCTTCTTCTGAAGCAGCAGGGACTGTCTGCTGCTGGAGGTGGGATAATATCAGACGAGTTGGTCCAAACATCTCTTCTGGTATGGCGGGAGGAGGGACACAGGACTAGCAGGCCAATGAGCTCTCCCATGTGGCAATGCCAGCATGCTCCTATAAGACTGTGGCTCACGTGTTCCTACTTGGTTTTGTAACAACATGTGCTGGACTCAGCTGATCCCATTACACTGCCTTTAATCAATGGCTTCATGCTGTGAATGGAAAACTCTTGCAAATGTAAAGGTGGCTTTGTTTTATAGACAAAAGAGCCCCTACCTTCACTTCCTTCTGCCTTTACAGACTGGGCCAATTAGCAGGAATTTTCCCAGCCTCTCTCAGCAGGGCTAGCCTTGTGTTATCATGAGCCTGTGTGCTCCCAAAGGGAGAGTGCACCCTCCCAGATGGAAGATATGATGAAAGGATGTTTCCAAACTGATGTTTAGAACTGGGGAATCCCCTCTGCCACCCTCACCAGCCTGGTGGTTGCAAGGTCCCCTCTGATTTCTTTTTCCCCCATTACTGAAAGGTTCAGGGGTCACTTTCCTGATGAGAAGCTTCTCAGGCTAGGATTACTCCTTCATGGCTGCTCAGTGTTTGGCTCTCCTGCCCTTCGCAATGTGATGGGCTCATGCACAGGAGGCCTGAAGAGGAGAGAGCCAACAAGCCCAAAAGAAGGTAGGTGGCTGGCTCTCTGAGGAAGTGGGAAGCTCAGGAGAATGTGAGTGGTCAGGTGTGAGACCAGGGCCAATCATATCTGTCGCCTGAGCCCCCGGTGAGAACTCTCTATCAGTCTGCTGGAAGCTGCTTTGTATTTAGTGCAAGACACTCGTCATGTTCTATTTAGCCTCCCCTTGTGGCTGCCTCTCCAATGTGCGTGCCAAAAGTGATTGTTGATTCATAGATTCCCAGGCCAGCGAGGACCACTATGATCATCTAGTTTGACCCTCTGCATAGCACAGGTCAGAGATTGTCCTCAAAATAATCCTAGAGTAGAGCTTTCAGGAAAACATCCTACCTTGAATTAAAAATTGTCAGTGACAGAGAACCCACCACAAATATATATTATTAAAAATATATGACTCATTTCTAGTCTAAAGTTGTCTAGTCTCCGCTTTGAGCCATTGGATCAGGCTATATTAATAACAGCACATAATCTGATTTGCTGGTCAATGTGAAGGGAGCATCAGGTCCCAAGGAGCAGCAAGATCAGGAACCTCCAGAGCAGGGATGGAGAAGCTAATGCCTGGGGACCGGATGGGATGCAGCCCCTGGCTTGCCTGGATCCAGTCCCCAAGGCTTGGGGCTACTGCTAGCCTGGCCCCCGCAGGCTCAGGTGTGCAAGTGAATGTGGGGAGTGTCTTTCTCCTCAGTCAGGGGCCGCATCAGTGAGGGTTTGTTTTTTTCTGTAGGTCAGCAGCCCCTGACCCAAAAAAGGTTCCCCATCCCTGCACTATTCATGGGAAATATTCTACAGCACCATCTATCTGGGGCTACATCTACACTGTACCTCTCTTGCGCAAAAGCCTATGCAGATGAAGCACGGATTAGCATATTGCCACACTTCATTTGCATAATTAACTAGGGGCCATTTTTGCTCAAGAGGCTTTTGCCCAAAAAGGAGCTGTGTAGACGGCTCCTTTTTGCGCAAAACTCCCCTCTTGTTCAAGAGCTGTTCTTCCTCATTTTTTCTCCTTCCGAAAGAGGAGGCTTTTCTGAAATTTGGCCCAGTGTAGACGGGCCAAATTTGGAAAAGCCTCTTCTGAAAAAAATTATTGGAAAAAGGTACGCACATTGCGGAGTGCAATTTGCATACCTTTTTCCAATAGATCCCTGTAGTGTAGACATAGCCTCAGGGCAACACAAGAATGGCGCTTTTACACTGAAAGGTTCTGGTCTGAAAATGAAGCTCAGATCTTAAGGACTATGATCAGAACCCAGCCAGAAGTGTCCATTATGAGGAACCCAGAACAAAAAACAAAAATCCACCAGGGTGAATGTAAACCCTGCAAATTTAACCTACTAAGGTGTGGCTATGGGTTTAACTTTTCTGTTTATCTGATCAAATAGAAAATCTGGGGATGTGTGAAGACTTATGATGTAGTAAAGCACATTGCACCTGGCAAGGCCAGTGCTGATATTGGAAGATGAGAAAAGAGACTTCTCAGCCATCAACATCTGTAGCGTTTTTGTGTACAGGCCCACGTGGTGGGATTGCCCAGTGTCAGATGTGTGGCAGTGCAACCCTGATACCTGAATTCTCTGGGGCTCCTGTGTAGTATTGGGTAAGTGTTACACTGAGCACAACTAAGCTGTACGGTCAATAATTACCATATTGTCTGGCAGACTAGCCAAATGACAACAGTGCAAAGCTTTGATCAGATTACCACTTCATCAGTTCAAGCTGCAGTGCTTGCCCTGTCTTAGGGTATGTCTACACTACCCCACTAGTTCGAACTAGCGGGGGTAATGTAGTCATCCGCACTTGCAAATGAAGCCCGGGATTTGAATTTCTCGGGCTTCATTTGCATGAAGCCGGCCGGCGCCATTTTTAAATGCCGGCTAGTTCGGACTCCGTGCCACGCGGCTACACGCGGCACGGACTAGCTAGTTTGGATTAGGCTTCCTAATCCAAACTAGCTGTACACCTCATTCCACAAGGCGTACAGCTAGTTCGGATTAGAAACCTAATCCGAACTAGCTAGTCCGTGCCGCGTGTAGCCGCGTGGCACGGAGTCCGAACTAGCCGGCATTTAAAAATGGCGTCGGCCGGCTTCATGCAAATGAAGCCCGGGAAATTCAAATCCCGGGCTTCATTTGCAACTGCGGATGACTACATTACCCCCGCTAGTTCGAACTAGCGGGGTAGTGTAGACATACCCTCTGTCTTGTGTTCTCAAGACTGTAAGCTGAAGAGAAGACTCTTTGTCAGTCCAGCCTCAGGGGGAGGGTTTTAGCTGTCAGAACACGTTGCCCATTGCTGGGGCTTGTGATCCTGTAATTGTACACAGAAGAGCCGCTTAGTCTGTAGATTAGCCCTGGCTATTTCCATCAAGGTCAGGAGGAGGCATGAACTGTGACTTTTGTAGTGACAATCTAGCAGAGAACAAGAACTCTGGAGAGACCTATTCTGCACAGATGTAGTGAGTAGAGTTACAGCCACAGATGTGGGTGATAGTTACATGGGTGTCTGTGGTGAGATCCCTCAGCATGTATCAAGTCTGCCTAAACTTAAGATTTTGGCCTGAGACTCAGGCTGTTAAAGCCTGCTTTCTTTCAGCAATGCAGTGGCCATGAATACTGACAGATCAATGGGAATATTGTCCAGGGAGAATGCAAGGAACACTGATGAAGGGGTCAGTTCAGTTTATTTCTCATAGTCTAGATTCAGAAGGGAAGAACTTATTTCTCTGACTAAAACAAAGTGTAGGGATATGTAAAAATTAATAGGAGTCTGGGATCGTGGTAAGGGGTCAGCCACAGCAGGCATTGCCCTTTAATCATGTTTTTTTCCCTTTGTCCTGGCAGCCTTGAGAGATGGTTGCACTGGAGTGTCTTGTTTTGTCTTTGCACTTATTCTGTAAAAACACTTTCAGGGTTAGAATGTTTCCCCCTCCCTATACACTGCTGATTAAGATAGTAAGTAATGCTGATTTAACTAAAAACCAGTAAACAACCAACAGGGGTGGATATAATTGTATTAATTACCTGCTTATTAATATTCATTGTATGGGAATTAACATTACTAAATAAGGCTTTAGGTAAAGTAGTGATAGATGTGTGAATTAACATACTAAAATAGATAAAAGGGTATAATTAGTGCCAAATTGTTGCCATGCGTAACATTGTATTGGGAGTCCGAGATTAACGTGCGTGGGCAATAAAGCAGTTCCGTTTACCCAATCTGCTCCTCGGTCACCTGTTTCTTCTCCAACACAAATAAACTATTCAATGTCTCTTCTTATGATTTATGTCCCAGATATGGTGAGTAGGCTGGCTGAAAGTAACAACTCAAGCTTTCCACTAGCCCACTGTAGTCAGGGACATGACGGTGTGTTTGCTAGTGTATGCAAACGTGTATCAATGCAGGGATGCACACACCTGATTTGGCCTTTCCAGTCTGAATTCCCATTGTCACGCCCAGAAATAATGACTGTCGGCCAAATCTTTGTAGGTTTGTTTTGTATTGAGCAAGCACTGGTCACGCTGATCCATGTGAGTACGTGAACTCCCTCCTCCCACACTTTTCAATCTAACCAGCTTAACAGACATTCCTCTGGCTGTCCTGAGCATTTCTCTCTAACTAGCATTTATAATTTCTAAGCAGGTATGATTCTTTGTTATTTATTTGTATTCTGCTAGCATCCAAAGGACTCAGCCAGGACTGAGTTCTTATTGTTCTGGGAGCTGAACAAACATAGAAGAAGAGACTGTCAATAGACATGGATCTGATCATTCAACAAGGCAACAGCTTAGCACTGTTAAGCATCTAGAAAAAAAGACAGTTTTTGGAGTGGGAGAGAAGAGGGGTGCACTTTCCATGAAGAACTTCACCTTTCTCTCCTATTATAATTATTATTGTTTGTATGTTTCCAGTGCTTAGGAGCCCATCAGGTACCAGAACCCCACAGTGCCAGGCACTGTACAAACATAAAACACAAACACAAACAGTCACCGCACAAAGAGCTTACCATGTAAGGTCATATCTGCACTACAGGCAGGAGAGAGGCATAGCTACAACATTGTGGCTATGCCATTGTAACCCTGAACCATAGATGCAAATTACAGGACAGTTTGCTACCTCCCTGCCAGTTCCTCTGATCTAGATGGATCTCACAAGTGCTGGGCACTCAAGAGTCTGGATTTTTCACACTTATGCTTGCTGTAGCTATGTCAATCCAAGTGTTAAGAGTAGACCAGGCCTAAATAACACCTGCAGATCCCTCCCACTTGTATCCCTCCCTCCAATTTAAGCAAGGTTTAAAATAGAGATTGGAACTTGATCCGTTAAGAGCTTCCCTATGTCCGAACCCACCCCTCCCATTTGGATTCTGGGCTGGATCTGAGAAAAAGCCTATTTTCTGGTTTCAGTTCAGATGCATGCAAATCTTTCAAGAATAACTGGTGACATTTCTGTGTCCTAGAATCTGAGCATGGACCCTGAGGCATCCTCAGACCCTATCCTACGTCTGATCTGGGTGCAGCTACAAAGATTTCTTCCATGTCCCATTTCACTTAAAGGACTGAATGGATAGAACAGGTAACTGTGGCTCTGTCATGCTTGTGTTAGAGTGAGCGTGTGTGCGGATTGAGTCAGGCCACCTCACCACACAGACTTGTGATAGTATAGAGGGTTTGCTTGGACAGACTGGACTATAGGTGATCATGTTAAGCAGGGGCGGATGAGAGTTTTGCGGGGCCCAGGGCAGCACAATATCGCGAGCCCCCCCCTTTGGAGAAAAAATAAGAAAAAAAGGGGTTCCCCCCTGTGCCCACTCCTCCAGTAGCCCCACACTGATAATGTGAGCTACCCCCTCCTCATCCCCTCTCCTAACACCTCCCTCTACACACCTGCCCTGCCTCTCTCCTCTGGTGCTGGTCCCTCCCCTGCAGGTGTCTGCCCTTCTGCTTCATCCCCAGAATCCCCTGGCATCTGCACCTTCCCTTACCCCTGCACCCTCCTGGTGCCTCCCCGTTCCCGTACTGCCCCTGCGCCCTTTGCCCTCTTTTTCCCTGATGCCCACCCCCTCACCACCCTCTGCCCCCATTCCCCTCATGCCCTTGTGCCCTCACTCATACCTTGCTCCATCCCCGCCTTCCTCACACCCACCCCTCCTTTCAAGCCTTCTCCCAGCACCTCTCCCTCCCCCCTTTAGCTCCCAGTGCCCTTACCCTCTCCTCTCCCAGCATCACCCTGTCCCCCCTCCCACTGACACCTCCCCCCCTGCCCTTTTCCTCATTGTCTCCACTTGGCCCCCTGGCATTTGTCTCTCCTCCCCTTTCTTCTCCTAACCTGCCCCCCCTCCCGTCAGCACAAGCCCCTTCCTCTGCCATCCACCTTCTGCCTTCCAGTGTGCAGGGCGGCCGTAGCCCCAGCCCAGGCTCCAGACCACGTACCGAACCGTGCAGTGCAATGCTGGGCCACGCGGTTTTAAAGTCCTGGGCCATGGTGTCACGCCACACCACACTCGGGCATCTCCCCTCTCAGCTGTTGCGCGGCGTTTCAGCATGCCATGCACATGCTCCCTCGGCCCCACGTGGCCCGTACTGGCCGGCGCTGGGGAATTTCAAAAGTGCGGGGCTGTGATGCCCCGCCACATTCCCCCCCTCCCCCGCTCCTTCAACAGCCGCCGGCCGGCCTTTCGGCAGATGGCCCACCGGGAAATTCCCAGTATCCCACCGGGCCAGTGCACCCCTGGCGCTGGCACAGGGCCTATTGAAGCGCGGTGCCCGGGGCAGCCGCCCCGCTCGCCTTGCCCTATATCCGCCGCTGATGTTAAGGAGAGGCAAGAACAGGACTCTGTATATTCTAGTTGCTCACAGTGTGCTCATTTTCATTCCTGATTTGAGGGCAGTGACACCTGCTGATAGCAAAGACTAATGACACATTACTGCCAGCACTAGCATGGGGGGAGGAGGAGGCAGTTCGTCCCAGCTAGTTTCAATATCTAGGGTTATTCCCTTATCAAAACAGCTGCAGGGAGGCTCTCTACTTGCCTGTGAGTAGGGCCCTGTGTAAATCACAGTTTCACACAGGACGTGGAAATCATGAGCTTTTAAATATGCTTTTAAAAAAAGAAAATGTCTACCATGTGGTCTTCAATACAAAATATTACCTGAGTTTACGGTCCTTGAAACTGATGAAGGCTACTTGTAAAATTCATTTTGTCCTGGAAGCTGATTACATTTAGTTGTAAAATAAATTCAGTGAAAACTCTGTAAAATTCAATACTTTTCTGTATACACTGCCATGAATTCTCTAATCAAATAAAATACAATAAGCTTGTGATTTACAAAGGACTCTTCTCATGAGGGCTCATTTTCAAAAGAGCTTGAAAGTGAGTGCCCAAGAAAAGCTTTATTTCCGGTGATATCACATATGCAAAGTTATATAACTATAAATACTTCTGCCATACTTTGCAATTCATGTTAAGCTTACAGTAGAAATGTACTAATAGGTTAATTGTGTATGACACTTTTTCCTTGTACATATTGGAACCAGCAAAAACAAGATGTAGGTTCCATTAAGACTTGCAAAATATGAACAGTGCTAGTTTTAGGGATAATTGATGTAAGATGCTGTCAGGTACCTTTGTGACCTGCAAAATAATTAGAAATTAGATCAAAACAGGTACGTAAGAACTTCAGTTATGTAAATGGAATCTGTAAAATTTTCTACCTTTAGTAAACAAGTGGGCTACGTCTAGACTGGTATGATTTTCCGCAAATGCTTTTAACAGAAGTTTTCCGTTAAAAGCATTTGTGGAAAAGAGCATCTAGATTGGCACGGACGCTTTTCCGCAAAAGCACTTTTTGCGGAAAAGCGTCCGTGCCAATCGAGACGCGCTTTTGTGCAAAAAAGCTCCGATCGCCATTTTCTCGATCAGGGCTTTTTTGCGCAGAACAAATCTGAGCTGTCTACACTGGTCCTTTTGCGCAAAAGCTTTTGCGCAAAAGGACTTTTGCCTGAACGGGAACAGCATAGTATTTCCGCAAGAAGCACTGATTTCAGACAGTAGGAAGTCAGTGTTCTTGCGGAAATTCAAGTGGCCAGTGTAGATAGCTGGCAAGTTTTTCCGTAAAAACTTGCCAGTCTAGACAAAGCCGTGGGGTATAAAAACAGGTCGTTACAATCCATTTGGAAAAGTGAAGATGTAAGCTGCAAGCCCGTACACCACAGTGGGTAAAGTATTTAACCCTTTTAGTATTGTGCAGATGTGGCTATTCTCAATAAACTGATTGAGCTATCTGATGACTTATCAATAAAGAATTGAATCTATTGGTACCAACCCTTCAGTGCCATCTAGTACAAGATTGTTCCCTACAGTGGAATTTCCAAGGCATTGCCATTCCAGTTTTAAAAGTCTCCAGGTCTGCATTTCCTAGCCCTTCTCTTCAGAGAGGTTTCCACAAGCTGGCAGTACTTCCTGATTGCCTCTCAGACTTGCTTTGGGATTTTCCATTCCTCCTAGTTTGGCCCCCCTTCTTGGCATTTGCATCCATCAGGTTCTTCTGAACCCTTAACCTATCCGATAGCTGGACTGGATAGATTTAGACCTAATCCTGAATCTATCCAACCTGACAACATCTTCCTGGTGTTATCTATCTCTAGTGCCTAGAAGCAGGGATGCTGCTTCAGATTTGGGGGGGGGGGAGAGGCAACCTGTGCATGTCGTGATGGGGGGGAAGAGAGTAAAAGCATAGTTGGAGAGGACTGAGGATAGAGGCTTCAGCAGTGTTACTGAGCATGCTCAGCACAAACCAAATACCAAATGGGTAGGGAGGGAACCAACCCCACCCACACATGCATCATTGGGTCTGTTATGTTAATGAAGGAATGAATAACATTTCCTTATTCTTTTCCGTTCATGTTTTTCTAGACCTCTTACATATATCCTCATCCTTTCTATTCCAAGCTGAAAAGTCCCAGATTTGTTAATCTCTCCTCAGATGGAAGCTGTTCCTTACCCCTAATAATTTCGGTTGCCCTGTCTGTGTCTTTTCCAAAGACAATATATCTTTTTTAGATGGGTTTACCAGATTTGCATACAGTATTCAAGATGTGGGCATACAATGACTTTATGTAGAGGCAATATGGCATTCTGTCTTATTATCTATTTCTTTCCTAATGATTCCCAATACTCTGTTAGCTTTTTAGTTTTTTGACTGCCACTGTACATTGAGCAGATGTTTTCAGGAAACTATCCACAATGATTCCAAGATCCCTTTCTTGAGTGGTAACAGCTATTTCATATTATATCTATAGTTAGGATGATATTTCCCCATGTGCATTACTTTGCACTTATCAACACTGTCAATAGAGACAATCAATAGAGAATTCCATCTGCTGTTGTGTTGCCCAGTCACCCAATTTTGTGGAATCTCTTTGTACCTCTTTGCAGTCAGCTTTGGATTAGTCTCTGTTCACCCCTTTTTCAAGAATATTTGTAAGTTTAACACCATAGTCCAAATGTAGATCCCAGCAGCACAACACTCATTCCTACTCTTTCCACCCCTATCTTTTAAGTGGAGTACCTGACAATGCTTTCATGATGAACTAACGATCCTTCAGTTACTGGAATGCTCACCCTTTTGTTATTCTTAGTCACCTGCCTCCCTCTTTTTATAACAAACTCCCTGCCCCAATCACAAAGCTGCAAGCAGCTCAAACCCTGTTGCATTTAAGATCTTCCTCAGGAGTCAGGACATGCAGCTTTAAGCAAGCCTCACATATAAAATCCAGGAGGTTCAAACTCAGGGAGGGGCTACTGCCTCCTCAGCCCTCCATAAATAGAGACCTTGGCTAGAAGCAGTACAAAAACATAGTAAAATATAGTCCCTGTCTTCAAGGTTGGCAGGGTGCACTCAGTGGTCTTTTGGAGGCATTAATCCAATGACAAAGGTTGAGTAGTACAGCAAATAAAATCAGTGAAAACTCGTCATCATTCCTTCCACCCAGGTGCTGGCCTTTCCCCCAAACTACCCTGCCTCCCTCTGGCAGGGTCAGGGTTAAGGGTATTTGAGGTTTATAAATGCTTGGTAGAGATCCTGAAGTTTCTGGTCTCTGTCAGTGGGATTAGAGCAGATGCGGTTGTATAGAAGGGCTTGGCTATAGACGATGGATCGTATGGTGTGTTCTGGATGGGAGCTGGAGGCATATAGGTAACTGTATGAGTCAGTGGGTTTCTGTAGCGAGTGGTGTCTAATTTTCCATTGATGATTTGTACTGTGGTGTCCAGGAAATGGATCTCTCGTGTAGAATGGTCCAGGCTGAGATTGATGGTGGGGTGTAGGTTGTTAAAATCTCTGTGGAATGTCTCCAGTGTTTCTTGGCCATGCGTCCAGATCATAAAGATGTCATCGATGTAGCGTAAGTAGAGAAGAGGTAAGAGGGGACAGGAGCTGAGGAAATGTTGTTCTAAGTCAGCCATAAAGATGTTAGCGTACTGTGGGGCCATGTGTGTACCCATAGCTATGATCTGTAGGTATAAGTTGTTCTCAAACTGGAAATAATTGTGGGTGAGAACAAAGTTACATAGGTCTTCTGTCAGATTGGCAGTGGTGTCCTCTGGGATAGTGTTTCTAATTGCTTGTAATCTGTCTTCATGTGGGATGTTGGTGTATAGAGCTTCTACATCCATGGTAGCAAGGACGGTGTTATCGGGGAGGTTATCGATGTTTTGTAGTTTCCTTAGGAAGTCAGTAGTATCTCAGAGATAGCTCTTACTTTGTAGGGTATGTGCTAGTCCTACATGTGGTCCCTGGGCACATCACCTCAGGGCTCATGGCTACACTGGGGATGACATGGGTGTGTGAGGTCTACACCACAGGAGATGCAGACAAGAGGATAAAATGCTACCAGGATTGGTGGGGGCAGTGGGTACAAGGACTCAGGAGGCTATAATAAAAGCCAGCTGAGACTACAAGAAAAGTGCAGAGACATGCACACTGACTCACAGAGCAGAGGGAACCATTGTGCAGCCGTCAGCAATAGCATTGCAAAGAATAACCAGAAGAGCCACCAGGAAGGTAGTCTGAGACTCTGAGGTAGTCTCAGGCAGTGCAGCTCCCATTGAAATGCAGAGCTAAGCAGGGGACTTCCTGAGTTCTACAGTCAGCTCTCTATCACAGCAGCAATCAACACGTCGCTAGTCGTAAGGAGTGTAACCAACTTGCTATAACTCACACCAGAAGTCTTCTGCATTCAAATGGAGCCTGGCCCTCTCTGGATCCTATTCTTCATCCTCACCCTGAACCTATTAGTAAAACAGCTGGCAGACAATAGTGTCTTGGCACAGCTATAGAGAGCAACACAGTGACAGGGGGGCTTCCCAGAAAATTCGTATTTTAACATACTAAGTCAGGGGTCAAGTTGGAGAAAAAAGTGATGTTACTCTTCCAAGTCTCACCACAAAATAAGCTCCACCCACACGAGGCACCACTCAGTGCAGATTGAGCTGATGTTTTGAATATGACTATGGGTGTTTGAATGTCTTCACTGGGTTCCTTGAGCCAGACTTCCTGCTGGTGGCCTGGAATGCCTTCTTGAACTCTGCTAGGCTCCCGGGGCTTTGCTCCTTGCTAGGGAGAGAAAGCCAGTGGTGGTATCTTCCAGGTGTCATCCACTGTGGTGCCAAAATGAGATGCCACTCCCAGATGACTGTGGAGATTAGAGACCTTCCTCCCAACACAGACCACCCTCCTCTTTCCACATACTTTAATGAACAATGGAATAGCTACAATGCCAAATTTTAAATAATCTTCACTGGGCATCCGAGTTAACCCCTCACTGAGATGCATGGGCAAGCTCACACTTCTCAGAGCCATTGTTCCAGGCTCAGGCAGAGAGCACTGCAGCTTTTTCACTCTATTCACGTGTTCATATGCAACCACAGCATTTTGAGATTTACTTCGTTGACAAATGAGAGCTGAGATTCTGGAGCACAAATGGCAGCTTAGGAAAGATGCTGGCATGCCTGCCCTCCCACCACTTTCCAGGCCAGGCCAGGCCAGGCCAGGCCAGCCCAGCCCAGCCCAGCCCAGCTCTGAATGTAGAGCTCACCATGTTGTTATTCTCCTCAATACGTTTTCACTTTGAGGTAGCCACCCAGTCCATAATACATTGTGCTCCAAATAGAGCCTGCATGTATTACACTGGTGTGTGTGTGTCATCATGTATCCCTATAGTGGCTGGTCCCAAGTGACTGAACAGCCTACTACTGCTGCATAGCTAATGGAGCTCTCCCTTAACTCACGTGGTAAAGGCCAGTGCTTCTGGTGCCCAAGGGTCATAGTATGATCTCAGCTGACAGCCATGCATCTATATGTGCATGCATCGTTACATAAGTGCTACAGAATGCTGTGCTGGAGCCATTGTATGGCTAGTTCAGACTCTGGCCATTTCCCAAAGTCCCTCAAAGCTTCAAACTGTCTTTCCTTCTCCATCTGGATTAAGGCATGTGAGTGGCACTAATCAGCAAGCTCCACTCCCAGATCTGGGCATCCTCTTAGGTCTGACAAATTAGTGCAATGCTGTTAAATAACCCCTGCTTGTCTAAAAGGGGAGATAAGCACCCCTACCTCCACTAGCCAAATCTGTATTGGGAAGGGTACCTGGGAGGAAGGCAGCTTCCTCTGTGACTCAGTGGAAAAAGCCCATAAGCAGCTAGTCTCCTGGCTGTCCACTCATTGCTATTTCTGATCCTGGCCGCTTGTGTAACTGGTGAGCAGCCTGTCCCGCTTACACACATTATATCACCAGAGGAATTAGTTCTCGCCCTGCAGCGTCTCTTCCCCACCATTGCCCTGCAAGGGTCAGAGACACAACACAGCAGAGCTAATCACAACCAGGCAGCAAAGGTTCTCTGAAACCTCCCAGCACTGCAGCCCACGGACCAGCTCAGTGATACTAAAGGGAACATGTGACAGCAACTGTTGTATATTGGGTTGTAGATATAGATCTTGTTGTTATGGTAACTGAGTAGGTCACTGGGGTCAGCCCAGCTAGTCTGGGCTTGTTCTAGTGAGTTCTGTGCTATGCAATAAAATGGACACTTGCACCTACTCCAGCTCTCTGCCTTTCCACTGATTTCATCCTATGCTGTGAAGCTCCCCACGACATAACAAGTGGCGACGAGGATGGGATACCTGTGCTGCCTCCAGCAACAAAAGAAGTAGAAGTCAATGTAAGAAAACAAACTCTTTCTGGCTGTTCTGGAAGGTGGGGGTAAGAACTGACTGCTACCCTGTGCAAACTGAAACTAAGATCAAGGAGCCCAGAGACTGAAAAAGAAAAAAAAAAAGGGGGGGGGGGGAGTGCAGCAGCCATGGCTACACTTACAGGGCCACTGGGACCTTTTGAGGAGACAGTAGAGCAATGGCACGTATATACTGAGCGTTTTGAACTTTTTGTTATTGCAAATGACATTAAAGAAGAGAAGAAGGTGCCAATATTTTTAAGTGTTGTAGGGGCTAAGACCTATTCTCTGCTACGCAGTTTGCTGCTCCCTGTTAAGCCAGAGACCAAATCTTACAGTGACACTGTGGAAATCCTGGGGTCACATTATGCTCCAAAACCACTGCTAATTGCAGAAAGGTACAGGTTCCATAGCAGAGACCAAAAAGAAAGTGAAACAATTGTACAATTTGTAGCCAATTTGAAAAAGCTTGCTGAACACTGTGAATTTAAGGAGATGTTAAATGATGCCGTACGTGACAGGTTAGTGTGTGGCCTGCACAGTGAAGCTATACGGAGGCGTCTGTTAACAGAAGCTCAGCTCACCCTACAGAAGGCCATTGATATTGCAGTCTCCATGGAACTGGCCACACAGGAGGCACAATAAAATGTCCCAAGAACCTACTCACAAAACAGTGGGGAGCCAGGAATGTTACCACTGTGGTAAGACAGATCACCATGCATCAGAATGCTTGTGTAAGAACCTAGTGTGTCGACAGTGTGGAAAAAAAGGACACATTGAGCATGCCTGTAAACAAAAGAAAAAGAGGCCTGTGGCCTGGCGGAACAAAAAGGAAAATCTGCATACTATCGAGCAGATGCCTGATGATCAAAGTGACACCTTGTCTGAAGAAGAAGTGCCATGCTATGTTTTGTTTTTGAAAGGGGAATCACCGTGAAACTGAACATTAAACCTGGTAGCCAACCAAAATATCTGAAGGCCAGAACTGTGCCATATGCTATCAGACCAAAAGTTGAAGCAGACCTGGAGCGCCTAGTCAAAAATGGAGTCCTAATACCAGTTACCCATAGTCCATGGGCAACTCCAATAGTTCCAATATTGAAGAAAGATGGTTCTATTCGGATTTGTGGGGATTTTAAGGTCACTGTTAATCCTGTTTTATGTGCAGAGCAATACCCCCTTCCTCGCATTGATAACATCTTTGCGGGCCTGGCTGGGGGACAAAGGTTCAGCAAGATTGATCTGAGTCAAGCATATTTATAGATGCAAGTTGATGAGGAATCCCAAGAGCTGTTGACTATTGTGACTCATAAAGGGCTTTATCGTTACTGTCGCTTACCCTTCGGAATAACTTCTGCCCCAGCCTTGTTCCAGAGAGCTATGGACCAGATCTTGTGTGACTTGTCAGGAGTTCAGTGCTATCTTGACAACATCCTGGTCACGGGTGGGAATGAGGAGGATCACCTTAAGAACTTAGGGTATGTCTACACTACAAAGTTAATTCGAACGAATGGACGTTAGTTCGAATGAACTTTGATAGGCGCTACACTAGCACTCCGCTAGTTTGAACTTAATTCGAACTAGCGGAGCGCTTAGTTCGAACTTAATTCGAACTAGCGGAGCGCTTAGTTCGAACTAGGTAAACCTCATTGTACGAGGACTAAGCCTAGTTCGAACTTACTAGTTAGAATTAAGGGGTGTGTAGCCCCTTAATTTGAACTAGTGGGAGGCTAGCCCTTCCCAGGTTGTAGATATAGATCTTGTTGTTATGGTAACTGAGTAGGTCACTGGGGTCAGCCCAGCTAGTCTGGGCTTGTTCTAGTGAGTTCTGTGCTATGCAATAAAATGGACACTTGCACCTACTCCAGCTCTCTGCCTTTCCACTGATTCTTCCTATTCTGTGAAGCTCCCCATGACATAACAGCAACCAAAGTGCTCGGGAAGCAGCTCTCTGCTGCCACCCTTGGGAAGGGGCTTTGGCCACTTCAGATCCTGCCGTTTTATGTAAATGGCTGTAGAATCCTGATTTCCCTGCTGGGAATAGTCCTGGAGTAAAGGAGATTGCAGGGCTAGCAGAATTGCCCTCCACGGGCCCCGTTCAGGGGTAGACCCAGAGCAAGGAGAAGGTGTGCTGGGGAAAAATAGGATGTAGCTGCTCTTAGCTGGTGGAGAGTTCTTTGGGGGCTGTTGCAGGCTGTGTGTGGTGGACAGGGATGTAAAACCCTGTTTAACTGGCTAAGTGGTTAAAGGCAATGTTTAACCGGTTAGCTGATTAAAGGGGAGATTGGACAGGGGGTGGGGGTACTCCAGCCTGGCTAGGTTGGAGCTGCTCTTCCACCTGTTGCAGTCAGGCTGGCACAGCCTTGCCTACAGCACACCCAGGCCTGGCCCGCTGCAGACGGGGCTGGAGTAGGGTGATGCTAACTGGTTAACTATTCTCATCCCGCTGGTGAAGCTAACAGCAGAGGCAGATACAGGAGCTGTGAAGGGGGTGTACAGCCACCTTTGGCCATCCTATATTGTGGACTACAGCA
Source organism: Pelodiscus sinensis (assembly GCF_049634645.1). Lineage (NCBI taxonomy): Eukaryota > Metazoa > Chordata > Testudines > Trionychidae > Pelodiscus > Pelodiscus sinensis. The sequence goes on from NC_134723.1 coordinate 19,074,730, forward strand.
GCTACAACTGAGATTCTGGGCCTCAGTCCCCAGCTTCCTTCACTCCAGGTTTTCCAAGGTCCTCTAACACAGGATTCCCACCCTGCCCTCTTTGTGCCCCCCAAGCCTGCCCTGAGGGGGGCCAGAATATTCACACACATTACTCATTCAGCCCTAAGTACCTCTGTCTTGCTCCCTACAGAAGACTGAGCAGACGAGTGCTGTCAAAGCCATAGTCCCTGTGGTTCCTGGAGTCCCAGTAAAACAAAGTGCAGGGGGTACAATCACCCTGTGTTGAAGGCTTGTGGCAGGTCTGCAGGGAAAAGGTTGACGTAAGGGCTCTGAAGAGGCTGAGAGACAGAGCTGGTCTTATGATTTTCTGGGCCCCCTGTTGCTGGGGGGGCATAGGCCTGGCTGGGTTCTAAGGCAGAGGGCACTTTCTCTGGTCTGAGACTTGGCTATCACCCATCGCTCTTTCTCTTTGCCCTTCTGATCTCACCCTCCCACTGCCCTCCCAGTGACAGATGGTGGCTGTTGCTCATCTGTAATTAATTGAACGCTGTGCTAATAATCATCCTAACAGAGCCCTATACCAGCCTATTTATAGCCACACTGAGTGGCGCGCTGGGATTTCTGGTTGTGAAGAGCCTATGAAACTCTGGTGGCATTTGTTGCTCTGCCATGCCCTATCTATTCCCATAAGCCCCTTTCCCACTCACATTCCAGGAGGACGCCAAAGTCCTTCATTCACATCTCCCCTGCTCGCTCTCAGAGGATGGGTATGGTACCCACGTAAGTGTGTGTACAGCTGATGCCCAGGAGCCAGGAGCACTGAGGGTTTCTCTTCCCACATGGATGGCCTCCCTTGGCACACATCCCAAGGGCAGAGTCACAGAGACACAGAGCTGTGGGAAACTTGGCCCGCTGACCAGGCCCTGCTCCATGGGGCCCTTTGGCAGAGCCTATCTCTGCCCTCTGGTTTGTTTCTGCTGTCTGCTCCAGGCAGAGCTTGCTGGGTTCGCTGTTCCTTTCAGCGAGCTCCGTTTGCAGGAGAAGAGGCCATTCTCTATCTTCTTTATTTTCCCATCTCCTTTGAAAGTCCCATGCTGGGCAGATCCACACCTGTGGCTGGGAGGTGATCCCCTCGGGAACCCATTTTTAATCCTGCAGTGGCTGAACCAGGCTCCTCTTATGCCAGGAGCTGAGCATAGAGCAGGTTTTAACCATGGTTTTGTTCTGGTCTATATTTGCAGGTAAGCCATGCTAGCACCTATTCAGCTGAACGTTTTGCTGACACCTGGCAAGAGCAACAGGTAATTTTCCTAGTGTGAACAAGAGGGAGTGACGTGGAATGCTCCAAAATGTGTGCTTGGGAATATGTGCTTGAATTTTTCTCTGACTAAGGCTAAACTCATGCCCACAGTGTTTAATCTGTGCCAGCGCTGAGTCCCGGTACCTCTAGGCTTGGCAGTTCATAGCCCCAGCACCTTTGAGGCTATGTCTACACTATAGGGCTTTATCGGAAAAAGGTATGCAAATTGCACTCCGCAATGTGCGTACCTTTTTCCAATAGTTTTTTCAGAAGGGGCTTTTCTGAAATTTGGCCTGTCTACACTGGGTCAAATTTCAGAAAAAAACCCTCTTTTGGAAGAGCCCTTCTTCCTCGTGGGAGGAGGAATACAGGGCTTCTGAAAGAGCACATCTGCTTTTCTGCAAAAGAAAGCTGAAGAGCAGACACGTTTCCTGGATGTGACCGAGTTTTTCTGAGATACTGTGTAGTCGAGACATAGCTTCTGTTATGAATGTAAAAAAATTAATTGAACCCCAGCACCTCTTTCATTACAAATGAAGCACTGCATTGCCCAGCCCCCATCTGCTTTCTGAAAACATCTGAGCAAGTAAGTTTTACTTGCCTGGATGTTCACAGTAAGCAACTGGCCAAGTCACAGATGTGAGTATTCAGATCAGAAGTTCTCTTACTTTTATCTACTCAGGGATCTGCAATAATACCACATGAATGCTCTAGCAATCACAGTTAACCAAGACACTGGAATATCTCAATATTGCATGCTGCAGTCACTCCAAGTATTCGCCAAGTAAATGTGAATAATGAATCCATCCGAGGGAGGTGCGCCCTGCTCCCAGAGAGCCTGCTGTTCCACTAGCGGAGAAGGAGGCTCCAGTCATTGTCTCCCATAGTAGCTGAAATCAGATGCTCTCAATCTGCAAGTACATGAAGGGCACCCACACCAAGGAAGGAATTATTTTGGGTGGCACCAGGGGGTAAAACAAGGAAAAATGGGATGAAACAAAAGCCTGGCTACAACTTAAAGTGCAGGCCAACATAGCTACAGCATTCAGGGTTGTGACAAATCCATACTGGTGAGCAGGGCGGAGATGCTGGGAGCACTGTAGCTATGCTGATCTAACACGCAGCACAAACATGGCAAGACTGATGGAAAAATGCTTCTGTGGACCTAGCTACTGCTGCTCAGGGACATGGTGTCCCTATGGTGCTATAAAGCCCTCTTCTACTGCTGTAGGCTGAGTCTGTGCTATGGATTATGCTACTTAGCCACAGTGATTGCTGCTGTTGTTCCCGCAGTGTAGACATGGCCAATACAAAGAAAAGCATAGACTAGTTGTGGGGAAGCATTTCAAGCCAGCAAGCTGTGTCAGATCTCCCCAGGGCATAGGATGGATGCCTCAGTGCCTGAGACCTTTTGAACTCTACTGAAGAAAGCATTCAACACTGTCCAATAGGAGACCATCCTGTCACGGCTCCGGGGAGAGGGGCAGGCCTGGGCAATGGGCTGTTTCCACTGCTGACCCCGAGGATTCAGCGAAGCAGAGGCTCAGACACTGCCAGGACTCGGCAGCTGGCCCCACAAGGGGAGCTCTGGCTGCCTCTCCCCCCCAGGCTGAGGGTGCATTGCAAGCAGGGCAGCCTCCTGAACCGCGGGAGCTGTGAGAGGGGAGGCAGCATGTGAGCGCTGCACCCACATGACTAATATTGGCTTCCTCTCGCAGAGCGGCTGCCTGCCGCTGTGCCTGCTGCAGAGTGACTGAACCTGGGGGAGGGGGAGGGAGGAGGCTGGTCCTGACAGCCACGGAGGAAAGTGGTGAGAAGAAGGAAGAGGAGTGCGAGTGAGAGAGCCAGACTGTGCGGAGAGCAGCCTGGCCCAGCTGTAGCCAGGTGAAGGGCAGAAGAACCGTCGGGGCGGCTTCCCTTCCTCATGCCCTACCCATGCAGCCAGGCAGCGTGATGCTGCTTTTCCTGCTCCGCAAGATATTGGTAAAGAGCTGCTGAAGAAAGTTTTTCTGGGCCTGGGTGTTCCTGAGGGGAGGAGCGGGGGGCGTGGGCTTAATTGTCCAAGCTGCATCTGGGATGTGTCTGGCTTTGACGCAGCAGCTCGGAGTCTGCGGGAAGCTGCAGCAGGCTGGGGTGATTGCCTGGTGCAGTCGTAGGCAGGGGTTGTGTTAAAGAGAGATTGCTTTTATTGGACTCCTGTACAGAAAGGGTCCCTTTGTCATCCTGCCACAGGGTCACATTCAGGCTCTCACAGGCACCATCGGCTCCTAACTGCAGGCCTCTGCTTGGGGTAGAGAGTTACTGGAAGTCGTTGCAGGAGAAGTGTGGTTGCTGACTGACCTTTGTCTTTACTTTCCCCAGCTCGTCCCCTGTCCTGTCCAGCAAGCCCCTGGGAATGATCTGAGATGAAGAGAGTGCTGGTGTTCTGGAGAACCAACCTTCCTCTGCAAACTTCAGCCCCACTTAGCTCTGCTTGGACCACGTTAAATGTTTGTGGAGTTCCTGCCTGGCTCGGTTCATGTGGTCGTGCAGATCCAAGGCAGCATCCCCTAATGAGTGGAACCGATGAATCAGAGACCACGTGCAGGACAGACAGATTTGAAACTGGCACTGTTCTGATCGGCAGCCCCATATTTCTCCTAGGGCTGGGAGCCCTTCTTGTCTCAACAGCTCCCCCTGCCTCTGTATTGAACCTTGTGGCCTGGATCCCATTAATCTGGCCTGATCACTGACAGCAGCTGCTGATCCCAGAGCTTCTGGGGCAGGAGAGCCCTTAGGGTACACTTGCCTTTGGGGACAGCTTTCGCTCCATGCCTGACTGACTCAGAGAATGACAGCAGCAAGTTGGTATCACTGGGACATCAGTCGTGTTGTGGCTGAGGATTTGTTGGCCAAAGCTGGGAAGGATGGGTGCTTCCTGGTGCGAGACAGCGAGTCCGTGTCAGGAGCATATGCCCTTTGCCTGCTGTAAGTTGCCCGTCTCATGTCTCATCTTTGTCTCTCTCTGTCCCTTTTTCCTTTTCAGCTTCTCACTCTTGTCACTTACAAACCTGCTTGTTCTGCTCAAAGGCTCTGACCCTGGGGCCAAGTGCCAGCACCAGTACCCAGAGAGCCAGGGCAAGAAGCAGGCTGAAGCTGGGTGGATGGTTCCTGGAGATTTCTCCCTGCCCCTCTGGTGCTGCCAGCCTTTTTAATCCCTGCTGTCTCTGACAGAGCACTAAGACTCCTTGCTTCATTCCGGGAGCAGTCAACAGAGAATAATGACCAAGAGGTGCCCTTTTCTAACTACAGGCCACCTGATCACAGAGTTGGTCTTAGGGGCGGGCGAGCCGGGCGGTTGCCTGGGGCCGCCATTTTCAAGGGGCCACCAACAGAGACGGTCTTAGGGGTGGGCCGCGACCACATTTCGCCCCACCTCCCGAGTCCTTCCCCCAAGTTTCCCTGGTTACTTCATGACCATCACCCCCCTTTTTTGTTTTTGCTTGACAAATTTTTGTCTGGGGCCACCAGTTGGTTAGGACTGGCCCTGACTGGTCCTATGGCATCAGCCAGGCATGCACACAAGCACACACATTGGTGTGAGAGCCTGGCTGTGTGTCTCCCGGCTACCCATCATGGGAGCGACTCATAATATTGCTGAGCACTTATCGCCTTCAAAGCCCTGCACAGACACTAACCAAGTGGGTAATTATTGTATCCTCAGATGCGGAACTGGGCACAGAGAGGTGAAGTGACTTGGTCAAGGGCACAAATTGAGACAGTGGCTGAGTTAGGTTTGAACCCCTGGAGTCCCTGATTCTTAACTCATGCTCCCATCCCTAGATCATAGTGCAGGCATATCAATGGAATGAGCAGGAGTCTTCCTAGTGGAGTAACTGCTACGCCAGGAGCTATGTGGCTGGGAATTCCCTTTTATGAGATACACCCATCACCATCAACCCTTCCGCAGGCAGAAGAAAATCCTGTTTTTAAGGGGGCCTGGAGTGCAAATAGCCGTGCCTGGCTTGTAAGCCAGCCACACTGCTCTGGGACCAGGATCTGTGAAGTTTGGCCACGGAGGCAGTGACTCTTGGTCTGATTCTCCATTCACAGCATGTTCACTGCATCAGTGTAAGGGGGAGCAGAATCAGATCCATAGACTCCAGCGAGCCTGCCCCGACTATGTCCCCATCCATCCTAGCGGTGTCCACTTCTGATGTGGGTGTCCCGTGGAATCCCTATGTGCTGTGTGAGACTGCGGGACCCTGCTAGTGCTGTGAGGGAATGAATCACCCAGGTGGGTGCAATCCACCATCTGTAAAAACAAAGTCACCCCCAAACTCAGCAGCAGGCAGGCCACAAAGCACACAGATGTGCTATGTGTCTCCAGGCTGCCCATCATGAGAGCCACTAAATATATTGCTGAGCACTTATCACCTTCAAAGCCCCACACAGACACTAATGAGGTAGATAAGGATTGTATCCTCAGATGCGGAACACATCTCTGCATACTAGTAATCCCTCTAATCATTCGCTCTGAGCTTGGTGGGCCCTGGGACCCAGACCCTACTGGTGCCCTGAAGTCTAAAGTGGCATTTTGCTCTAACAATGTCTGTATACAAATGGCAAATGTGGAGTGCTGTATTCATTGTGATCAGATCAGACTGGCTGAGTTTGGATGTGAAAAGCTTTTGGGTTTTTTCTTTCTAGCAGCCAGCACTGTAAACTCCAATGGGGTCAGAGAATGGTGCTGGGCCCTTTCTGGCTTATCAGTACTAAGGGTCTGCAACTGGCAGTTAGTTAAGAATTATGTGGGTGAGCAGGAGCTATCATTGAGCCAGCTGCATCTCATCTAGCTGCATTGGCTCCTCTAGGCTTTACAGGAGTAAAAAACTGAAAACCTATTTGTCACTGAAGTCAGCAGAGCTGGCTCTGGTGCTCATGGGGCTCAGACCTGCTGAGTAAGGAGGAGCCATTTTTGTACAGTCACATTTCGGAGTGTAACCGCAATTTAAAAATTTGCATTAGCAGGGAGAGCAAGCTGTGCATGGGTGCACGGATGGCCTGGCAGAGACTTTGTAACTCAGGGCTGAGTGCATGGGCAGAGTTGTGCCAAGGGTGGGTGCTCAGGGCTGGACTAGTCACGAGTGCAGCAGCTCTGGATTGGGATGTAGCAGCCTCACTGCATTTGGCTAAAATTAGTGCTATCCAATTGCTCGTGGTCATGAGGACTACACTGTATCAGATTTACTTAGCTTGACTTCTGAGTGTGATCTGAGTGAGAGGTGTCCCTTTGTACTGCCAGCGATGGAGCGACTCCCAGCCCAGTGACACATCTGCATAACTCCCTGAAAGCTCAGCGAGTAAGAAGTCAGAGTACTGTGGGAAGAAGATGCTGTTCCTTTAAGAATCTTGGATGGATGCCGTCCCATTTCCGATGATTTTCCTGGCCTAGAGCATGGTACAAATTACAAACACATGGTCCCGAGGAGTGTAGGAGGCACAGTGCATGCTGGGGATTTAACCAATGAGGTGCCCAGATCCCTGGAACTTGCAGGGGCTTAGCTTTTGCTAAGCACTTTTTCTCTCCAAAACTCTTGCCCTGGCTCTGAGTAGCTGTGGGGTGGGTGGGGCTCCCAGAGATGGATGCCCTCTAGCTAGCCCAGGTCTAGGCTGTGCTTTTGTGGGCAGTTTAATTCACATTTGAGCAGGGATGGCCACATGGGCTAGCTCTGCCCTGGCTGTCATAGGGTGCTTAGCCTTGCCCCCAACATGTCCAGAGCCACATTTTCAACAACAGCTAATTTTAGTTGGCTCAGATTTTGGATACACAAATTGAGACCTTGGGTATGAGCATTTACAGTCCAGCTTCTACCAATGCCAAATGGAGCTGCAGGGACTCAGCACCTCTGAAAAAGCAGGCCCACCGTACTTCTGCTGAGACCCACAATTGGAAGCATCCATAATCAATAGCCTTTCCTGAAAACGTATACTTGGCCTGTCACTTGAGACGGAAGGAGGGAAATGTGCCACTCACGCTTTCCCCCACCCCTCAGTCTCCCTGCCAGGAATGCAGGGCTCCATGCAGAGCCAGTATCCAGCTGCAGTGGCCTTGTGTGGGGTTCTTTGGCCAAACAAGGATGAGTAGCCATGTGACGAGCCATTTAGAGTCAGGGTTCAATGGGGGCAGGATGTATGTCCATCAGCGAGGTTCCTTGATGTGTGGCCTGGGTTGGGGAGCAGCTACTACATCTTAGAGCACACATTGATCATTTGTGTCTCCAGGGTTAGAGAAGCTTCATTTCTCTGCCTCCTTTGCCCCAGCTACTACTTATGGGTAATGCGCAGAGAGCCAACTGGCTTTTATCACCGTAATGGGGATCATTGGCTGCTGTTTCCAAAAGGGACATGTTGTATTGGTGTAGTGGCAACACCAAGAAGACCTATTGGGGCAGGAGCTGCACATACACTTAGGGTATGTCTACACTACATGGCTCTGTTGACGGAGCCATGTAGATGAGCTTTGTAGACATAGGAAAATGAAGTGCTGATTTAAATAATTGCCGCTTCATTTACATCAAAATGGCTGCCGCTCTGTGCCGATCAACTGTTTGTCGGCACAGCACGGTAGTCTGGACGCTCCGCGGTCGACATCAAAAGCCTTTGTTGACTGCCCTGTTATGCCTCGTGAGATGAGGTTTACCAGGGCAGTCAACAAAGGCTTTTGATGTCGACTGCGGAGCGTCCAGACTACCGTGCTGTGCCGACAAACAGTTGATCGGCACAGCACGGCAGCCATTTTGATGTAAATGAAGCGGCGATTATTTAAATCGCTGCTTCATTTTCCTATGTCTACAAAGCTCATCTACATGGCTCCGTCAATGGAGCCATGTAATGTAGACATACCCATGGTGAGAGATAGTCCCTGTCTCACAGGGATCACAAGCTGTCCAGAGAAGACAGAAGATGGGAAGACAGGAGTATGATTGTCCCTCGTTTTTTCCTTGAGAACAACTGGTTTCCAGATTCATCCAGATATAGCAGAACTCATGGGTGCTGCCACGGTCCCTCCCTGCCTTCCTAATTGGCTAACGTCTCTTCCCACCAGCACTGGCCCCACCTGATTGTGAGACTTCCAGTGGTGGAACTGTGATGTTGATACCTTGTTTGGTTTCGTCCTAGGTTCCAGAGACACGTGCACACCTATAGGATCCTGCCCGATGAAGAGGGGCTGCTATCTGTGCAGGTGGGTGGAGTGGGAACCACTGGTTGCAAGTGGGAAGGAGGCAGCCATAGCAGAGATGCCCCAATCACTAGCATTCCTGTCCCTTGACTCTCTCCCCTCCAGGTGTGTCTAAGGCACCTTTCTTCAGGACCTCTCAGTGTGGAGATCCCCGGATTGTTCATTCTCTTGGCTGTGTGATTTGGGGTTTTCACAGGAAGCAGCTGTGGAAGGGTCTTGCCTCCACCCTTTGTGCTGCAGGTGCAAATGGAAGGGACATAGCACCAGCAGCATCTAGAAATGGGGTTAGGTGGCGTCTGTTCCTCCCTCACTGCCGGGAGCCACAACCTAGCACTGTGGTTTCCTTTCTGCATAAGGCACCTGCGATGTTCAGAGCCCACAGGATGTGTTTCCTTTGCACAGAAGCAATGCTTCACAGCCTCAGAGTGATCTCTGGTACTGTCCTGCACTCAGCAACAGCCTGGGAACACAGCTTAGGGGCTGCTCCATGCAGATATTGCATAACTGGGGTGGCTCTAGAGAAACCTCGACTCCTCCCCTTTTCCTTTGTGAACCACCTGCAGTTTCAGCTGGATTCAGGATTCTTCACTTCCTGTCTGAAACTGCTGTGTGCGATTGCGTAACAGCTCTCAAAAGAGTGTCCACATTCTGTCCCAGAGATGATTCCTTTTACAGCCCTGTGCGGCCCTAGCCTCACCCTAGGTCAGACCTTGGTCAGCCAGTGGTAACCAGCCTCCGTACCCTTTGGGTCTTTCTCCATTTCCACCTTTCCGGTGGCTGCCAGGTTACTCCCTGTGCATGGAACAACATCCTTATCCCAGGATCCCTGTTCATAGAATTATAGAACCATAGAGCTGGAAGAGACCTCAGAAGGTCATCAAGTCCAGCCCCCTGCCCTAGGCAGGACCAATCCCAACTAAATCAACACAGCCAGGGCTTTGTCAAGCTGAGACTTAAAAATCTCTAGGGATGGAGACACTACCACCTCCCTAGGTAACCCATTCCAGTGCTTCACTACCCTCCTAGTGAAATGGCTTTTCCTAATATCCAACCTGGACCTCTCCCACCGCAACTTGAGACCATTGCTCCTTGTTCTGCCATCCATCACTGCTGTGAACAGCCTCTTTCCATCCTCTTTGGAATCTCCCTTCAGGAAGTTGAAAGCTGCTATCAAATTCCTCCTCACTCTTCGCTTCTGCAGACTTCACAGACCCAACTCCCTCAGTCTCTCCTTGTAGGTCATATGCTCCAGCCCCCTGATAATTTGATTGCCCTCCGCTGGACACTTTCCAGTGTGTCCATATCCTTTTTGTAGTGGGGGGCCCAGAACTGGACACAATACTCCAGATGTGGCCTCACAAGAGCCGAATAAAGGGGAATTATCACATCTCTGGATCTGCTGGCAATGCTCCTCTTAATGCAACCTAATATGCCATTAGCCTTCTTGGCTACAAGGGCACACTGTTGACTCATATCCAGCTTCTCATCCACTGTAATCCCCAGGTCCTTTTCTGCAGAACTACTACTTAGCTGGTTGGTCCCCAGCCTGTAACAATGCTTGGGATTCTTCCGTCCCAAGTACAGGACTCTGCTCTTGTCCTTGTTGAACCTCATCAGATTTCTTGTGGCCCAATCCTCCAATTTGTCTAAGTCACTCTGGACCCTATCCCTGCCCTTGAATGTATCTACCTCTCCCCCTAGCTTAGTGTCATCTGCAAACTTGCTGAGGGTGCAATCCATCCCCTCATCCAGGTCATTAATAAAAATATTGAACAAAACCGGCCCTAGAACCGAACCTTGGGGCACTCTGCTAGAAACCGACCGCCATCCTGACATTGAGCCATTGATCACTACCTGCTGGGCCTGGCCTTCTAGCCAGCTTTCTATCCATCTTACCATCCATTTATCCAATCCACAGTCCCTTAACTTACTGGCAAGAATACTGTGGGAGACAGACTGTTCTCCTTACTCAAATCTTGCTCAAAGATAGATGCCCATGAACAGTGACCCACATTAGGCAAACTCTCTTCCTCCCCAGCACAATGTCAGGGCAGAGGAGAGAACTCTTAGGCTGTTTAATGCTTAGGTGAGCACCTCCCCTGGCTCCCTGGGTCTTGCAAAGCATAAGCTTCTTGGGATGGTAACCGTCTTCGATTGCACCCTGAGCAGAGTCAGGCTCATCATTAGAACCTCACAGACATAGTGAACATTCCTAATCCTTCCTGGGCTGGGTGCATGGCCATGGCTATCCAGAGTCTGGGTGGGATATACGAGAGCAACAGGCATTCTTCTTCTCCCCTTAGACCATCCAGGGCCTCCAGGCTAAATGTTTCCGCACCCTGACTGATTTAATAGGGGCCTACCAACAGCCTAACAATGGCCTGGTGATCCCACTGCTCTACCCCGTGAACAGAGCAAGAGAGCCCGTAGATGAGGACTCTGGTGAGTAGGGAAGGGTTGTGGGGGGTGATGGTGGGGGGAGGCTTGGGGGGCTGGATGAAGCCACAGGGGATGAAATGGGGGGATGTGGAGGGTGCAGATCAGCCATTCAGCTCCCCAAGAGAGTGAATTTTTGTTTCACCCAGCACCTAATTATGCCTGGGGGGACGTCATGGCTTAAATGGGATATAGCATTGCACTCACCCCAGCAAAGATGCTGGACACAATGGGGAGATCGGGATGTGCTTGAAGTTTGGGGGAGCAGAAACTATTTCCATGCCTCTCTAAAATGCTGTGCCCTTTGTGTCTGCAGATGGTGAGGACAGCAGAGCTAGCCACAATGCAAGCCTGGTGCCTCACAGCGGGATCAGTGTGGGCAGTGCCAGTGGGTGGGTTACCACTCAGTCAGACAAGGCGCAGATATCTCAGCAGTTGCAGCTGAAGCTGCAGGAACAAGTTGACAGCAGGTATGACCTGGCACTGCCACACCAAGCACAGAGCAAGCAGCAAGCATTGTATCTTCGGATGGTCCAGAGGCTGCTGGAGCAAGTTGAGCATGTGTGAGGAGAGCGAGGGTGTCCCTTCCCTTCCTGCTGTGGAGAGTAGAAACTGCAGCGGTGGGGTGGGGTGGGGTCGGGTGGGGTGGGGGGAATTGGACATCTTGATTAACAGGCACAGTGGCAGCTATACCTCTAGCACCTGCCTTTGCACACCTATGGCACTAGACCATGCCTTCTTGCCAATCCTATATGGTGAGAATGAAGGTGCAAAGCTCAGGGTGGCTGGCAACCAGACCTACCTTTTCCTTGAGGTCTCTGCACTATTGCCATGCCAGGCGCAATACCCGCAGCAGCACAGTGAGGGAGCTGGCAGCCAGGGCTGTCAATCAGAAACGCACTCGCATGCTCACACAGCCCCACCTCTTGCAGCCCGGACAGCGAATTCAAGAGATCGATGGCCGAGTACCTCAGCCACCACTTACATCTTGACCTAGAGGCCCTGAGGAATGGGAACCTGCACCTGCGATACCTGAGCACAGCCCTAGTGACTGCCTGCCGTGGGCTGCACAGGTGAGCAATGGAGGGAAAGGGAAAGGAAAAGGGACTGGGACTGGAGACAGACTGATCTTAGTCAGAGGCAGAAAAACCTATGGGACTCTAGGACTGCATTGTTCTTTCCTGTCTGCTCTCGAGGGACAGGGGATCTAGTTTAAATATCCTTGACCTGGCCCTCCATGTGCTTTCTCTGGGCATCTCATCTGTGCTTGGTGCTGACACTATCTGCTATTCTAACACTGTCCCTGGGAGGCTGGCCTCTGCTGGGGCCTTCTCCTGGGGGTCTTGTGTGTGCGGGGTACAGACAAGCACCTGCTAGTCAACAAAGCAGAAGAAAGTCACACTGTGAGGAGGGAGCTTGTATAACCACGACCAGGCGGATTTGAACCTGGGACCACTGGAGCTTAGTATAAGAGCCTCTATCCTTTGATTTAAAAGCCAGCTGGCTTTCAGCCTCTGCTCTGGAGGGCTCGTGGTCTTACTGTTGCTGTGGTCTAGGTGCCACTGCATGGGACAGTGAACCACAGTACGTGTGTGGGTTATACTTGCACAAGGCCTTTACTAGGAAGCCAGTCCAATTCCTGCCTCCAGAGCATCTGAAAGCTAGTGGCCTCCACAAAACCCCTATGTGATTTTTTTTTCTCGTGTGGATGCTGGAGGTGTGGGGTTCCTAAAGCTCATCCACAGATGGAAAAGCTCATGCTGTTTCCTTTGCTTGGCCTAAGCCCTAATGACATCCTTTTCTCCCCCTTCCTTGCCAATTATCCTTCTCCCGTGGTGGCTGTATCCAGATTCAAGTGCCTAAGCAGCTAATCACCGCGAATCCCAGCCACATCACAGTGTAGGATCCTCCTGCAATGAAAGCCTTTAAATCCAGAGGCCCTGGAGAGATGCTGCAGGCAGACTTTGTCCATCTCTGGAGATTGGAGACTTGGGGCAGCTGAGCCCCAAGATTGGAGACTTGGTATCAGCCTGAACTAGCCTCCCATGCTGCTTCCCAGAGTCCTGCAAACCAGGAAAGGGGCAAGGGCATGTTTGATCCAGCCCTCCGCAGCCGCTCATTTTGAGTGCAGTTGCAGTGCATGGTGATGAGGCCTCTTGAGCAGTTATTGTACCTGCCTGATGCTAACCCCCTGAGCTTTGTGAAGTCCCAGGCCCCATCCTGCTTAGGCTCCACTGGCATTGAAAGTGTTTCTGGTTTGCTGCACTCGCTGATGGGAAGGTCCTGTTCCGAGCACTGTGGCAGTCCCCAGGGCTAAGACAGAGGGGTCTAGTATGGGATTGCTGCTCCCCAACCCAGCTTCTCTGAACAGGTGCACCCAGTGGCTTGTCAGGAACTGGCATGGGGCCAGCAGATGTGTCCTAGCAACTGGTTCCTTGGACCACACATCTTCCCTACTCGGTACTCTTCTCTCTGCAGTGAGATTGACTTCACGCTGGCTGGTTTGGAGACTCTGGCCAAAGTGTTTGACCCTCCGGCTTCCCCTCAGAGCCCCGTAAGAGAGCAGGTGAGTCCTCCATTCCCAAGTGTTGGCCTAGGGAAGGAAGCCTCATGGTAGGTGTCAACACGTCTCTGTCTCCCAGGCTGGAGGGGGGAGTTGATCCGGGGGAGATTTCATTGTCTGGGCTTGATTTTCATGCATATCAGCACCCAAAAGGGCATGAGGCTCCCTTCTTCAAGTGAGGCTCAGACAGCTGCCTATATTCATTAAAAGGGTTGCCAGTTTTGGTTGGACATATTCTGGGAGGTTTCATGACGGGACATAATATTTAATTAAAGATTATTCTTTCATTCCTGGAGACTCCATGCCAATCCTGGAGGGCTGACAACCCTATTCATGAACCTAGTGCTAGAGCTCCAACCCAGGGGGAGTTCAGATGCAGCAGGCTAGCTGCTACAGTGAAGGCTGAAAATTGCAATGTGGAGACCTGAGGGAGGAAAAATACTTTGGTGGTGGGGTAGGTTAGGGATCTGATCTGGAACATCTCAGATGGACTGACCTGAAGCATCTGCATGGCAGCAGGGACCTGTGTCCTGAGCCAAAAACCTCCATGAAGTTTCAGCCCAGACCTGCTCTGCTTGTGCCCCTCAGTCCTACACAGAGGTACTAATTGTGCTAAACTCTCTTCTGGTATGTCTACACTAGCTCCCTAGATCGATGTGGGGAGGCTTATGAGGGCGACCGAAATTGCAAATGAAGCATGTTCCCGGCCGTTTGCCATTTTAGAAATTGACTAGCCTGAAGTAACTGCCCACGTCTACATGCGGCAGTGAAACGGGATTCCGAAATAAAGCCCTAACTCAAATTAGCTGGTAAACCTCATTGCAGGGGGCTAGTGTAGATATACCCTCTGTGTGTCTGTCTCTAAATTTTGGTTCTGTAGAGAAGTATCTCTAGGCCTTCCCAATTGTTTGCTCATGACCCTAAACATAGGTATAAAAGGTGCTGCAAAACTTTTTTTTTAAGTTTTTTTCATAAGTATAATCACTGAGAGCCTTTTTTGGGGGGTTGGTAACTTTTCTGAAAAATGCTTCTGTGGAGCACCAGAACTAATCAGAAATTCAGGTTCAATTCAGCAAATAGTTTAGGCTGAGAAAACCTAAAATCAAAAGTTTCAGAAATGTTACAATGGTTCAATAAATCTCAATTCACATCAACATCCAAAAATGCTTCATTTCACAAACCAAATGAAGTTTTTGTGTTTTGTTAAGAAAAAAAAATGAGTTTAGATTCAAAATGAATTTTTCCAGTTTTTTGAATTTGGCTATCAAACCTATGGGGGAGAAAAATCCCATTATTCATCTGTTCTGATCTCCCTAGGTACTAGATTGACCCTGGGTACTAGACTGATTGGAAACTGGCCAACGTTTGTGTCCACTACAATTCGATCTGTCATTGCTGCTTTAAAATAACCAGATATTAGAATTTGTTTCTCTTTCTGTTCAGGGTCTCCTGGCCAGTGATCCAGACCTTGAATTGCTTCTCGACAAGATCTCAACTGTCAAGCATCTGCTCTCCTCTCTAGAGAAAAAGGTGCGTATTAGTGAGGCTATGTCTAGACTGCAGGCTTCTTTCAGAAGACGCTTTTATGGAAGAGATCTTCTGGAAAAACTTCTTCTGAAACAGAGCGTCCACACTGTAAAAACACATAAAAAAACCAATCTGTTTCTTCAAAAGATAGCGTCCACACTGAATGGACGCTTTCTCGCATTTCAGCTGTGATTACTATGGTCGGAGTGGCCAGCAGGGCACCTGTGCTTTTTCCTCTTTCCTCTGCTTTCGAAAGAACTCCGTCTTCCCCATTCACACATGCCTTTTTCCAAAAGAGCTCCTTCAGAAAAAGGCTTCTTCCTCGTAGAATGTTGGAAAAACCCCTCTGCTCTTTCGATTTTCTTTCGGAAGAAC
Source organism: Pelodiscus sinensis (assembly GCF_049634645.1). NCBI lineage: Eukaryota > Metazoa > Chordata > Testudines > Trionychidae > Pelodiscus > Pelodiscus sinensis. The sequence continues at coordinate 19,090,144 of NC_134723.1, forward strand.
GCCATGCAGTGTGGACGTAATTGATGTTTTTTTTTTTTTAAACTGCTGTTTTTCTGAAAAAACTCTGTAGTGTAGACATATCCTGAGTTTCTGATCTCAGCACGCATTGCTAGGGCTTGGGATGGTTACTCTGCAAAGAAGCACAGGGTAACAAGTTTGCCATGCTGCAACTATGGCACATGAGCAGTGCATTTGTCACAGACTGAGCTACAAAAAAGAAAACAAATCAAACAAACCCCACCCGCCCCCCAAAAAACAAACAAAAAAAACCCAACCAAAAAACCCTCAAAGAGAGTAGAAGTTAAAATATAGGGAGATTTATAATATACGATTCCAGAGGAAGTAAACATAAATTACAAGAATTACAGCAACAACCTCTGGATAAATGCCCCTTTATAAATTTCCCCATGAAGGGTAGAAGAGCTATTAATTGCAACTTTGCTAATATTTCCTAACTCTCCAGATTAAAATAAGCTCATTAAACTTGAGCAAACTCCTGGAATAAATTAAAACTCCTAGATAGGGCAATTTTCTACTAGATGGAGCTCCCAGACATTAGAGACCACATCTGGAAGGGCACAGGCTTTTCATTGGATAAGATAGAAGGGAATTCCTTCCACCTGGAGCATGCTTTATAGTTTTTAATCCCACCTCCTAACAGGTTCTAGCCAATCAGCCCTTTGACATTACTCACAATACAAATTACCATTCCCTTTTCACAGTTTCACAAACCAAGATCTGCCTCTAGGCCTCCATGCTCTTTGTGCTGGCCCACAGTGTCACCTGGTTCCCAATTCCTGCTCACCTTCGCTGGGATCCAGCAGATCCTTGAGGTGTCTATCACAAGGAGTGTGACATTGCCACGCCTGTGAGATAGACAAATAGACCCCTTCCATCACCTTCTTCCCAGATCAGAGCATTGTGATTTGTAGCCAAGCTGTTGCTCGGGATGCCTCCATGGCAAAGCCAACAGTCTGTGTAGACAGCTCTCCCAAACATGAGCTGTTCCTCTTGTCACCTCCTTTAGTGGGAGGAGCTCTTGGAGGGAGGGAGCACATGCTGCTCACTATTGCCTGGGTTCTTCACACCAATGGCTCCAGCTCCGCCCAGTCAAAGCATGCCAGAGTGTCCCAAAGGCTAATGGGTGGATTCAGGCATTGAAAGAGAAGGTGGCTGATTGCAAGCAACTCAGTGGCAGGGCCAGGAACAGAACACAGGGCTCCAATCTCTCCCTCTTACTAGTAGGTGGTATTGCCTCCACTGTAATTTGAGCAGACCCAGAGCAAACAGGAAGTGGTACCTCACTGGGACCCAATTCCAAAGTTCCCCTGCCACTGACTGTGCTTGGCAGCAAGACCCAGCCATGCCCTGCAGCAACATGCCAGACTCTCTTGCTCCCACCAGACTCAGTTCCCTGGCAGATAAGACAGCTGCATTTGAACCCTCTCCCTTGTGCAGCTCATCCCTCTGTGTCTCTCACCACCTGCCTGTCTGTCTCTCACTCTTTCTCTGTAGGTGCTGAAGACTCTGCAAGAGACAGTGACCAAGCACAAACTGACGCAGCCACCTGCTGCCAAACCCATGGCCGTGCAGTCTTTTGAGGTGAGAGAGTCTCTTAGTGGTGAGCTCTGCTGTATTGCTCCCATCAGGGGTTTTGATAGGACCTTTCCCAGTACATGTAGGGTTGCCAGCTTTCCTGACTGGATGGACGGGACCCCATTCACAGCAATGGCGTCTGATCAGGAACGTTGGCAACCCTAAGTCAGGCAGAGACTAAGGTGGGCACGACCGACTTGGGCCCTACATGATGTGGTGACTGCAGCTTGTGGGACAGCGGGGCAGTGGGATCATAGGCAGAGGCAACATGGGATGTGATTTCCCCTTCTGGCAAATGAAAAAGCCGATATGAGGTGGGGGCAGACAGTCTGGAGCCACTCTTCTATTCTCCAATGGACAGCGGGAGCTAGCAGGAGAAGAACAGGTTTATACCTGCCACAATACACTGGGGTTCAGACCCAGGGGTGGAGGAAGCCAGCCTCCAAGCAGCTACAGCACCTCAGTGGGGGTGCCCTGTGAGCAGTGCCCATCCAGGAGAGGGGTAGCCCTGGATCATCTGTGTATTCCAGGGAGACACAGAGATAAAGGGGCACACATGCCTGGTTGCTGCCTTCATTGCACTCAGCCTAGCTGCACCTGCCTCCATAACCTAGTTCCTTGTGCTGCAGGTGAAAGTGGGCAAATCCCAGAGGGCCTCCCTGACAGTGGATGTGGAGTCTGGGACAATGACCATCACAAAGAAGGGCTGCAGCTCTCCAGAGGAGACCATCTCTCAGGACAAAAGTAGGGAAAACCCTTTCACTCCATTGCCTTGACATAAGCCTCAGAAGGCTGTTGGGTAATTGGCCTTTTGTTTAGAGAAGACCTCTTGGGGAAGCAGCAGGGGGAGTCCAAGAACACTCAGGGATGCACAGATGGAATATGGCCATCACTAGGCTGCCTGGCTGAAGCCAGGGTGATGGGCTCCTTTCCCCAGGGTAATCTGCTGAGCAGTTATCCCAAAGATGGGAGGAATAAGCCAGAGCCTGCTGGATGCACACAGGCGTACTGGCTGGCAAACTCATTGCTGCTTGCCTTCCTGCTGTGCAACATCCTGGGAAAGTGAGGGCCCCTGTAGCCATCCCCACTGTGCTGAGAGGCAACAGCTGTGCCCTTCCTTCGGGGTGTATTGGCTGTGCTTTCGGGGGTTGTGCCGTTCTGTGTTTCACTGTCACCGGTGTGGCTGTCTTCAGTCTTGCAGCTGATTAAATACCAGAGCATGCAGAGCAAAGTGAGGCTGGTGTATGACAGAGACCAGCACCGAAGCCTGACCAGGGATTTCATCTTCCAGAACGCACGGGTAAGGGGCCCACCCCGGACTAGGCTCCCTGCCAGCTTCACTGCAGTAAAAGCCTAGGGCCAGGCCTCGGACCACGGGGCAGTGTTTGCCTCTTGTGTGGACTGGCCCTGCTTGTGGGCTGGCATCCAGGCTCTCTCTGCCTGGCCTCTGAGAACGGGCTGGTAGGAAACCCCTTATGCTGTATTGTGTGTGGGCAATGAGTGGATGTTGGCGGCACGGGGGCCTGAGAGCCGGCTTTCTGAGTGACACGTGGCTGCAGGGCATTCTGCTCCCCCGCCCCCAGGGATCATTGAAAGGTGGGTGAGGGCTCCCCCCCAGCACTCAGGAGGCAGAACGTAACCATGAAACCAGGGGCTTCAGCGGCTGTACTGGGTGCGCATGTGGCTGCTCAGCTCTGCCCTCTGCTGGTGTGTGAGACCTTTGCAGCGCCACTGCTTCGCAGCTCATCAGGCGTGAGACGACAGAGCTGCCTCTGAGCTTATCGATACCCAGTAGAGAGGGGCCTGAATCCTGAACCCTGATCCGCTTGTTTTCCTTGACATGTTTGCAAGGGGCTGATGACCGTGGCATTTGCATGTAGCACCTAGATATTCTGCTGGGAGATGCACTGAAGGGAGAGAATCATCAGCCTTCAACTCAGCTGTTCCTGTCAGACTGCAGTGTGCACCATTGCTTTCTGCTTCAGGAGGGGCCTCCTCTCCCATTACTCCTTATTTGGCAGAAGCCTCTAGATTTGGGGTCTAAGGTTTATTATTATTGTAGGCCCGAATCCCACAGTACTATGCTCTGTACAACCCACCATGAGAAGTTCCTGTGCCAAAGAGCTCACATTAAGTCAACATGAAAGATGACAGGACAGACAGATACATGAGCACTAGGAAACTGGTTGGCCTGGCTGGTAATGATCTCACCTGACCAGTAGCCCAGCCATTGTCAAGTTTTATTCTCATTGCCCTTTCCATGATGCCCACGTGATCTTGACTGTGGTGCTGAGGGCGCTGCCTCCTGTGCTCTTCTCCTAGGAAATGGGTTGTGAGACGGTTACATTCATTGGCTAGACACAGGTTACAGCTAAAAGCAGGATTTCCCACCACTCTGAGGGTATGTCTACACTACCCCCCTAGTTCGAACTAGGGGGGTAATGTATGCATACCGAACTTGCTAATGAAGCCCGGGATTTGAATTTCCCGGGCTTCATTAGCATAAAGCCGGCGCCGCCATTTTTAAAAGCCGGCTAGTGCGAACCCCGTGCCGCGCGGCTACACGTGGCACGGACTAGATAGTTCGGATTAGGCTTCTAATCCGAACTATCTGTACGTGGAACGAGGCGTACAGATAGTTCGGATTAGGAAGCCTAATCCGAACTATCTAGTCCGTGCCGCGTGTAGCCGCGCGGCACGGGGTTCGCACTAGCCGGCTTTTAAAAATGGCGGCGCTGGCTTTATGCTAATGAAGCCCGGGAAATTCAAATCCCGGGCTTCATTAGCAAGTTCGGTATGCATACATTACCCCCCTAGTTCGAACTAGGGGGATAGTGTAGACATACCCTGAGGCTTTAAGGTTGCTCTGGAGCAGTGGTGGGCAACCTGCAGCCTGGAGTCATACAGCCCATCCGGGTTCTGTGTGTGGCCCACAAGACATCTTATTCCCTGTTTCCCACATGCAGGTTTGCCAGATTCTTTTGGTTTCTCATAGACTCATAGACTTTAAGGTCAGAAGGGACCATTATGATCATCTAGTCTGACCCCTGCACAGTGCAGGCCACAGAATCTCACCCACCCCTCTCAGAATAATCCACTCACCTATATCTCAGATATTGAAGCCTTCAAATACTTTGAAGACCCCAAGATGCAGAGAATCCTCTAGCTGTGATCTGTACCCCATGCTACAGAGGAAGGCGAAAAACCTCCAGGGCCTCTGCCAATCTACCCTGGAGGAAAATTCCTTCCCGACCCCAAATATGGCGATCAGCTAAACCCTGAGCATGTGGGCAAGACTCATCAGCCAGACACCCAGAAAGTTCTCTATAGTAACTCCTATCATCCCTCCATTGACCTATTTCCCACTGATAATGAATGGTCAATTAGTTACCAAGATCATGTTATCTCATCAAACCATCCCCTTCATAAACCCATCTAGTTTAATCTTGAAGCCAGCTAGATCTTTTGCCCCTACTACTTCCCTTGGAAGGCCGTTCCAGAACCTCACTCCTCTAATGGTTAGAAACCTTCGTCTAATCTTAAGTCTAAACTTCCTACTAGCCAGCTTATATCCATTTGTCCTTGTGTCTATCCATGTTGTTTTTTTTCCTACCAATATTGCTAAAGTGACACACACCTAAAGCATGGGCATGTGAAGTGAGGTGCAGGCTGATTGCACACAACATTGACTGGAGAGCCACGCACCCCCTCTGCAGGCAGTCAAAGTGCTGCTATGGGTCAATCGCAACACCCCGCAAATTCTAGGTACACCAGCGCAGTTAGCAGAACTACCCTATCCCGGGAGACTGTCTTGATTACAACAACCCTGTGGCCTGCTGAGATGAAGGAGGGCCACTAATGCGGCCCACTCACTAGCCTACGTTGTCCCTCACTGCACTGGAGTGAAACAGATGAGCCCTACACTGAAGACTGGTAGTTACCATTGGCCACCACCAGTCTGCAGCTCAGTAGGGACAGGCCCGGGGCTCAGCTTGGGCACCATGTTCCCGTGAACTCTGCCATGTGTATCAGGAACCAAGCAGACAGTTGTGTTCTTCTCTTGCAGAAACGAGAGGCCTTTTGCCAATTACTGCAGCTCATGAAGATCCAGCATTCCAACCTGGATGAGCCAGACCTCATTTCTGTGTACATTGGGACGTGGAACATGGGTAAGGAGTAGGGGCATCTCAGGCACCTCCTGTGTAACCACACGTGAATGCCGGCTTAGTTCTGCAATTGAAATCCCTGCAGATTCCCAAAGGGAGCTATGCCCAGGAGTTCTGAGATCCTTCTTGAGTCCTGGTGGGGTGAGGAGGTTGATGAAGCCCTTGCCCCCTCAGGCCTTAGTTGGACTTGCCTGGATTATGCTGGGTCAATACCATGATGTATGTGCCACACTTTGTGTTTTTACTGAGCTGCTGCTGGTCAGTGGTGGTGGGACATAGCAGCGAACCTCAGAAACAAGCTGTCTCTTGGCTGAACTCAAAAGCTGTCATGGTATTTTCCATCCTTGACAGCAGATCTTTTGACCCCCCTGGCACTGAATAAGAGGTAACCAAATCCCGCTTCATCCAGTCGGATTCCAGTTCATGGGCTTCCATGATATTCAACCAATGTGTTTGGGTTGGTGCAGGAATGGGGAGGCAGTGAAATGTAGCAATCTGATCCCATCTCTCCTTTCCCCTCAGGTAGTGCTCCACCGCCTAGGTCCATGGCTTCATGGCTGACATCAAGGGGGTTGGGACGGACTCAGGATGAGACTACAGCCTGCATCCCACATGACATCTATGTTATTGGCACCCAGGAAAACTCTCTGGGGGACCGCGAATGGGTGGAGTTCTTGCGAGCCTCTCTGAAGACCTTGATGTCCGTAGATTTCCGAGTGGTATGGCACTAGGTCACCCCATTCACCCAATGCTGAAGGAGGGACGGTGCCCATGTCCTCTAGTCTCCTTTGTCCCTTTCGGCTCCTCTTACCTTACCTATCCTCTCTGGCTTTGTAAGAAGCAGTGCCTTCCAGCCCTGACTCAGTTGAAGCCTATTGGAAAGCCTTACCTTCACATAATTGTTATTAGAAGTAGATCTCTCAGCCACAGAGGCTATGTCTACACAGCAGCATTATTCCGTTATTCTGAAATAACATAGTCCGTGTCTACACTGCAAGCAGTTATTTCAACATAATGTCAAAATAATGTCGAGCTGGAGGACTTCTTACTCTGACTCCTGTAGCTCTCATTTTACGAGGAGTGAGGGAAGTTGGAGGAAGAGTGCTCTAGCTCAGACTTGAGTTCACATAGCTCAAGTTGTATAGCTTATTTCGGTTTTAGCCCTGCTGTGTAGACCTGTCCATACTGTCCTGGGGCTGTTACACCCATAACCAACTACTTGAGATAAAGCCAGAGGGACTCACCATACCACTAGAGCCATTGACAAGCAGGAAAGATGACCTCCCCAATGGAGCCTGTTGTTGGGATCTGGTGCTCAGACATTTGGGTGGCATGTTTGACCTCACCTTTCTGCTTTCTTCACCACCCCCCTTGCCACCTGTTGGATGAAGGGCTGGAGAACAGTTCAGGGACTCACAGATGTCTCCAGTGGGAGATGGGGAAGCTGAGATCGTCCTCTCATCTGTGCTCTCTTCTCTGTCCCTCTCTCCCCATCAGGAGTGTAATTTCTCCCACTGAATTGAATTCTCTCTGAGCCATCCTCCTTAATGCCTGCCTAGGCAGGATGCATTCTCTCATCGTTAGGGTGCCATTTTCCAGGCTGTGGCCTCTGCAGACAAGGCCTTGTGGCACTGACAGTCATGGTCACACCCAGAGAACTGGGAAACAGGCCTGAGCAATCTCCCCACAGCCAGAGCTCAGGAAGGCCTTGCCCACAGCCCAGGAGTGAGCAAATGGAGTCTGGTCCAGGCCGGACTAAGGATGTTAAAATGCGGTTAATTGACTAGTCGACAAGCATTTCTGCATTCTTCCTTTAAATGTACAAGAGCCCCAGGATACATTTCAACGAAGGAATGTGGAACTGTCTGGGCTGCATGCGGGTATCTGCCTTGAAATGCACAAGAGTCCCCAGCAGGGGCTTTTGTGCATTTCAAATCCATGGAGACTGGGGTCAGCAGGGGACTCACAGTCCCCCCACTGACTCTGGGCTCCATTCTACACTGCATTCTTCTAGGAGCTCAGGGTCAGCTGGGGAGTCACCAGCTGACCCCAGGCTTCACTGTCCCTTTAAAATGGGAGAAGGTGGCAGTTTCAAAGGGGTAGCTGCTGCACAGCTGATCCACAGATCAGCTATGCAGCAGCTGCCCCTTTGAAAAGTGGTCTGGGAGTTTCAAAGTGGCAGCACCGCTATGCAGCCCTGCCACTTTAAAATACCCCTTCCCCCCCACACACTTTGCTGCCTCTATCTTATAGAGGCAGCAAGGGGGAGGGGGACAGGATACTGACTAGTTGACTAGTCAAAATACTATCTGATAAGCAAATGCTTATCAGATAGTCGACTAGTCTTTTACATCCTTAGGCCAGACACAGAAATGCGGCACATCCAAACATGATCCTGGACTCATTAAGGGGGTGTTTGGATACAAGGCTGCAGGGATGCCTTGCCCAGCTGCTGGTGGGTTGCCTATTGTAAGGTGATTGCCAGAAGGGCACAGTACGCTCTCATTCCCCTACTCTTGCTTAGGATGGTCTCACGCTCTTCCCAATCTCATTGCAGGTTGCCTTACAGTGCCTCTGGAACATCAAGATTGTGGTGCTAGTGAAGCCAGAGCATGAACACCGGATCAGCCATGTGAACACGTCGAGTGTGAAAACAGGAATCGCAAACACACTAGGTGCAGCAGAAGGGGAAGGGCAGTGTTCCTGGGGCTGGTGTGGGAGGAGAGGACAGCACCAGGGCAGGGAGATGCTCTAAGAGTCATGGCAGGGTGGGAAGGAGGATGAGGTCCGGGGCCATATCTGGGGAGTATTTTGGGGCCTGTATCTGAAGTCGGGGAGAAGGGAGCTGGGGATCACTCTGTGGACAGAGGGGAGTGTCTGGGGGTCATAGCAAGAACTGAGAAGATCTCAGGTCCTATTGGGGAGCAAGTCCTGCTATAAGAGACAGGCTCTGTGAGGATCCCCTGGCAAGGGGAACATGAAGGGCTGAGGGCTGACTGGGCCTGGTATGTTTCCTCAGGTAACAAAGGAGCTGTGGGTGTCTCCTTCCTTTTCAATGGGACGTCGTTTGGGTTTGTGAACTGCCACCTGGCCTCGGGGAGTGAGAAGACACACAGGTGATTGGGGGGCTGCTTCCTCAGGGGCCGAGAATGCCAGCTCAGCTGCCCCATGGCAAGTGCATTGCTCCATCATTAGCCTCTTCCTGGCCCTTCCTTTGCTGCAGCCACAGTCAGTTTTCATCTCAGCTTCCCTTCCAGGTTGGACATGCTCACTCATGCTCTTCCAGCTGGCTGGGGTGGATGTGTGCAGGGCTGGGACACTACCCGGCCTACTGCGGGGATAGGGAGAGGCCAAGGTGTTGGCTTGAGGGGACTGAGGTTAGAATCACTATCATCACTGTCTAATTGAAGGTGGGGGTGAGGAATGGGTGAGGACAGGAGGAGGGGGCCTTGTGGGGGCAGGGAAGGATCAGGGTGGGCTGGTCTCAGGTGTGTCTGTGGAGGCAGGTAGGAACCCTGAGGATTTTCAGGGTCATGGGGTCCCTGATTTGCTCTGCTTTGTGTCATCCTCGTGCCATGCAGGCGGAATCAGAACTATAGTGATATTCTGCGCTCTCTGCTCCTGGGTGACAAGAGACTCAGCAGCTTCGACCTCACACTGCGCTTCACCCATATCTTCTGGTTTGGAGACCTGAACTACCGCCTTGATATGGAGGTCCAGGTAGGACACTGGTCCCAGCTATGCCTTGGCTCATGCTCCACATGTTTCCTCTTGAGAATGGACCACCTGGATGGAATGCTCAGTCCCTCGTCCCAGCCTGGCCCCAAAGACAGGCAGGGGACTGTGAACATGCAGCTGCTTGTCTACTTTGTGGATTCCTATCGTGGGATCCCATGCTGAGGCAAGGGTACAGGAAAGCCCTGCAAGCCCTGGCACTTACAGACGCTCTCCTCTTCCCTCTCAGGACATCTTAGCTCATGTGAACAAAAAGGAGTTTGAGGCGCTGCTGGCTGTGGACCAGCTCAACCTGGAGCGGGAGAAGAACAAGGTGTTCCTGAGATTTCGTGAGTGCAGTGGGGACAGATGGGGAGCTCACATTGCCCTCCCAGAGCAGTGCCTGCCTGTCTGCTGCCTCGCCCCCAGCAAGGTCTACGTGGACCATGCCCTCCCGGTCACCTCCTGTACTCACAGTTCAACAGTGCTTTAAGGCAGGACACGCTCTACAATTGCTGCCAAAATACAAGAGAGACAGGACCCTCCAGGTCTCCCCCAGCAGCACATCCAGCACAGCCAGGCTCTGCCAGGCTGGGGCTTTGCCCTGTGTTTGGGGTTTAACCTGCCATGATACAGATAATAGCCTGGGGCCAAGAGCTTCACCGCCCCCCTGCCATACACAAATGCCAGAGGCCTACCTACCCTAGACAAGCAATCTAGTGTCTCCTGCCAGCCAGGGCTTTGCTGCAAAGTGTCTAAACATGCCAGAAATCTCGATGTGCACCAGAGAAACCCGGCCTCAGGTAGTGAGACCAGTGAGGTAGAGGGCTTGGCTGGGCCCTCAGGGGATGTTTGTGCACAGTTCATGGTGCTGAGGAGGGACCAGGGCTGGATAGCAGAGGGGCTACAGGCCAGGGTGGAAGTTGCTTTGGCAGAGCTAGAGCAGGGATGATGTTCAGGGCTGAGGAGCACTGCTAGACTTGTGTGCGTCGGGGGTGGGGGAGGTCTTGCAGTGGGTTTCTGACCCTGCCATGGGCTCTGCAGACAGTGACTTCCTGCCCTGGGCTGTCGGTGTCCAGTGCGGTCTCACTTCCTGTTTGCTCCACTTCCAGGTGAGGGCGACATCTCCTTCCCCCCTACATACCGATTTGAGCGAGGCTCCCGGGACACCTATGTCTGGCAGAAGTTCAAAACCACAGGGGTGAGTGCCTGGGCCTGTCGGGAAGGGGCTGGGATTTGGGCAGGGCTCCCATGTGGGACTGGCCCTACCTGACCAGGAGAGGGAATAGGGCTGGGCCAGCAGGCTCATTTCTGCACTCAGGGCAGGGATGTAGACACAGTGGCTTTGAGCCACCCCTGTTTTGAGCCTTGTGCTGGCTGCCTGTGGCCATGAAGAAATAGAGGGACCAAGGAAGACCAGAGTGAGGCCGTGGTAGGTCGGGGGTTAGGGCTCCCAGCCGCGTGCTCAGCCCACACTGCCTCACGCTATGATCTGTGCTGTCACACGGGGCCCCCACACTGCCAGAGAGACTGGGATGGCCTTACCATGCCCCTGGGAATGAACTGGATAGCAGTCTCCCTGGGCAGGTTAGGGCAACTGGTGGCCCCCAGCCTCACCCCCTTGTGGCCCCTTCCTCACAGGAGTCCAGAGCACCCCTCCCATGTCCCCCCCCCCATGGCGGCAGGTGGCTGGGCAGCACGGCTTTGCACCAGCTGCCCTGAGTCCCTGTGGGAGGCATGCTGGCCAGCCACAGCCCCAGCCCCAGCCAGCCCGGGCCAGGGCAAAGCACTGGGCACTGCAGGAGAGAGCCTGGGGGCAGAGTGCGGGCTCTGCCTCCCTCAGACTATGATACCTGCCACCTGCTGAAGGGAGACACACTGGAGCTATGGGAGGTTGCAGGGAAATGCAAGTAGCTCGAACCAGGCCCAGCCATGCACCTGCAGCTTCTTTGCTCTTGGTTGCAGGTGAGAATCAATGCTCCCTCGTGGTGCGATCGCATCCTGTGGAAGTCACGGCCTGAGACCCACGTGCTCTGCAACTCATATGGTGAGTGAGAGCCCTGGGGAGCTGCCTGGGAGCCCACAGGCCATTAGCCTGACGCCTCCAGCGCCCAACCTGGAACAGGTGCATGGAACAGGGGTTTCTGCAGCAGTGACGTGACTCCCTTTTCCACATTTCAGGCTGCACAGATGACATTGTGACCAGTGACCATTCGCCCGTCTTTGCCACGTTTGAGGTGGGAGTGACGTCTCAGTTTGTGTCTAGGAAGGGTAAGTCCCCCCATGCCCGCTGCACAGGGTAGGGAGAGCCTGTTCCCCTGGTAGATTTAGAGCAGGAGTGCTGCAGTCCCCACATGTCCTGAATAGGTTCTGCCATCACTGCAGTATCGTCGGAGCCAACACCAGTCACCCCAGGGCACCAGCCAGCAGGGCTGGTTAGCATTGTTAGTGGGGAGATGGACAGGTTAATCTTGGCCTGGGGAGCAGGAGTCAGGAAGCTCATTTTGCTGAGCCTGCAGACAGAGCTGAGCTAGGACTGATCCCTCCCTGTTGCCTTTGAAGCAGTAGCAATCTGCCACCCTCCAGGTTCATGGCAACCAAATCCTGCCCTGGTCCTCAAGGGAACAGCCCATCTGAGGGGTCAGATCTGGGGGCAGAGCGGGGCCCCTTCAGCATACACTGATTGGCCATTCTCTGTCTGCCAGCTCCTGGCTCCAGCCCCGAGTCCCTGGCCTGCATCGAGTGGGACAGCATCGAGGTGATTGTGAAAACAGCCAGCCGCAGCAAGTGCTACATTGAGTTCCACTCCTACTGCCTGGAAGGTGAGCGCGCCCTTGGAGTCTCTGCCGGCTGCTCTCCGGCGCCCCAGTGCGGTGCGAGGGGGCACTGTGCTGCAGGGGGCTCCTCACAGGGGGTGCTGTCCCCACACTCAGCACTGACAGTCAGTGCCCCGGGTGCTGTGCTGCAGGCGGTGCCGTTCTCCAAGCCACGCTTCTGGCCTTTTGTGCTCCTTGCTAGGGCCCTACCATAATGGACCGACCTGGCCATAGGATTTGAAAATTGGTAAATTCCATGGTTTCAGCTGTTTACACCTGAAATGTCCATGGTGGTGTAACTGTTACTATGGGGTCCTGACCCAAAAGAAGATGGGGAATCACAGCTGCCACATCTCACCTCAGGGGTGGCTGCATTTCAGCTGTGGGTGACAGGATCTCCGTGCAGTCTGTTCAGTGTCGTGAGATTCTTTTTCTGTGGGCAATGGACTGGCAGTGCTATCTCAATGGCAAACAACTGGGAGTTGTCCTGGGTTGAGTCCCCCTCACCCCGTGGCAATGTGATCGGTGCCTAGGAGAGGTTGGAGATGGCAGGGCGAGAGGGGAGACATGTACCCAGGTGGAGAGGGGGGTGGGTAGGCTGGCAGCAGGACACAGCTTTGCTCTTGTAATTCTCTGAATTTCTTGCCAGAGTCTCAGCGGAGTGGGGAGAACAGTTCTCAAAGCAGCGACATCCCAGGCTTCCTCAAACTCAGCTGGTCAGCGAAACAGCTCCCAGTGGTAAGCACCGTGTGGGGAGGGTGCATGCAGACTGGCAGACGTGTGCCTGGGCAGAGGCTGGCACAACAAGGGGAGGCGAATGAGAAGGACATGAGCAGACTATAAGAAGTGGCAGCCTCTGCCCCCTCTTCTGGGTGCTCTCTTTCCCTGGCTGACCTGAGCATGTTCTGTTGTACACAAAGTGAACCCAGTGGTGAGCCCTTGGGCCTTTTCTCTTGCACGACAGGCCAGCAGGGTCACTGTGATGTCTCTGTACCAGAGCTCAGTGCTCAGGCCCCATGGCTGCATGACTGGATTAGCAGTTTGCAGCCTTCTGAGAGTTGTCTCTCCCTGTGCAGCTGATCCCGATCTTGTCGGACCTGGAGTACCTGCTGGACCAGCACCTGCTCCTGAGCATCAAGGGCACGGACAGCTGCGAGTCATATGGTGTGTGCCCAGCCCCTCCTCTAGGAGGGAGGAGTGGTAGGGTGTGGCCAGGATGGGCTAAGGTGACTCCTACTGGGCTGTCTCCTGGAGTGGCCCAGAGCAGGGGACCAGTGGGATCTGGGTGAGCACCCACATTAGTGAAGGGTCTAGGTCCCACTGTGGCTTCACCTGCCCCTGCCTGAAGACCAGGGGCAGCAGCCAGGTATCCTCAGCAATGCCTGAGACTGTCCTTCAGCTGCTGTTGCCCCTGGCATCCATGGAGAGGGCCTGGGAGCCTGTAGCTAGTGCAGTGCCCTGATTGCCAAGCCCGGCCCAGGAAGGGGCAGTCAGTGCTTCACTGAAGACATGCTATAGTGAGCACGGTGAGCTTGGAGACTGACTCCATCTCCCCCAGGAGAAAATGGTTTCTCTAAACCCCTGGGAAATCAAGAGCATATCTGGAGTTTTGAGTTTTGACAGGACAGGCTACCCCCATGGACACTAGCTCTGTTCATATGAGCAGCTCCATGCTCCATGTGGCATCTGCCCATCCCGGCTCCTAGTGCTTTTTCTATGGGAATGTGTGACTGGGCGGAGGGTGATGCTAGCTGCTGTCGAGGGGGGGGGGGGGTGGTGCCTGTGGTGATGCTGTGTTTCTGGGTAGGTGAGTGCTGCATTGCCATGAGATCTATGATTGGCAGCCTGCCCCAACAGTTCGAGACTTTCCTCTTCCACCGGGGTGAAGAAACAGGCTCCATGCGTGGCTGGATGAAGGTTCGAGTCCCCAAGGACAGGCGCAGCACCCGCGAGAGGCTCTATGGTATTACAGCCAGGCCACTGAACTGCTCCCACTGCTTCAGAGATAAGGGCTTCAGTTCCCTGCCACCTGGGGAATGGGGAAAACCCGAGTATGTAGGAGCTCCCCTGCAGCCATCTCTCCTGCCCCATGAGGCACCAGGAGAAGCCCCAGGCCTGGAATAGGTGGAGCTCCCCTGCAACCCTCCCATTTTAGTGCTCCCAGTGGAGTAGCTGGGAGTCCTCCCCATCTGGGCAGACAGTTCAGCAGAAACACCTTCTTGTGCTGCATTCCCATGAAACTTGACAGTCTTTGTTCTGTGCAGAGTGGATCAGCTTTGAGACTGAAGAGACAGAGTCCGACTCCCCGACCCTCTCCAAGCCAGCTCTGCGCGCTGTCAGGTAACTGCCAGCATGCCATACCTTGGCCAATAACCTGCTAGGATGCTTGGTGCTGCCAGTCCACGGCTCATAATGGGAGTTTAAATTAATGGAGATTGCCTATCTCCTACAGCTGAAAGGGACCTTGAAAGGTCATCAAGTCCAGTCCCCTGCCTTCACAGCAGAACCAAGTACCATCCCTGACAATTTTTTGCCCCAAATCCCTAAATCGCCTCCACAAGGATTGAACTCCCATCCCTGGGTTTAGCAGGCCAATGCTCAAACCACTGAGCTTGGTTTGGTTTCTGAACCAGGGTGCACTCTGAGTGGATGAAGCAGGTGCTTGTCTGTCTGTCTGTCACCTAGGATTGTTGGTCCATCTGTCACATAGTGCCATGGTAGTCTGTCGTGGTATTGGGATGTCTGTCTGTCTGTCTCTGCCAGGAACTGAGGTTGGGTTTGTCCCAGGGTACTGGGATTATCTGTCTGTTGGAGCTGTCTGTCTGGGCAAAACCACTGACTCGGCTGATGTGTGTTTCAGGAGCCGGCCCCTCAGCCTCCCAGAAGCAGCCAGCAGTTACACCAATCCAGCCTATTTCATATTTGAGGGGGTCCCCAATGCCTGGATGCAGTGTTCTAGCCTGTCCGAGCCTCCCTACAGTCCGGCCAGTGACACGCAGGCAGACAGGCCCCTGGGCCGCGATCCATGCCGCAGGCTCCAGAGCCTGACAGGAGTACAAGCCTGCTCCTCCTCCCAGGAACAGCCACAGAGAAGCCCCCATTTCTCTGTGCCCGAGACCACCTCCTATGGGCACCAGCTCAGCCCCTCCCAGATTGGAAGGCACAGGAGGCCCAAGTCAGCCATTCTGGCAAGAGACCAGCAGATGGCCAGTGACTGTTCCCTCACAGCCCTTCAAATGGCTTGGTGCCTCAGTGATGTGGACACAGAGTCCCCCAAGACAGGAAGCTGCCTGAGCCCCAGCCAGCAGGAAGGACGGAAGAACCTGCTGCGCCACACCCGCAGTGCGCTGGTGCCACCACCTCAGAGCTGCTGGGAGGGAGCAAGGTCCCAGCGGGACACTCCCCGACTCAGCCGTGCCAAAGAGGTATGTCCTGGGCAGCCCGCTCTGGAAAGCACCAGCTGGCTCCTATTCCAGGGAGACATGAGGCACAAAGACAAGATATGCCATGCCTGGCGAGGGCTTCGCGCTGGGCCTGGAAGGCGCTCCAGGCATAGGGAGGGTGCTCGTTCACAAATCACTGGAGACCTGTGTGTAAATGTGACCAAGCACCAGTGAGCTTGGGGTCTCCCATCACTTCCCTTTCCCTGGCTCAGGAAAGGCCCAGGGCAGGATGCTTCACAAGGAAGACACCTCAGCAGATCTGTGAGGAGGGAATTAGCAGCGATAGCACAAGACCGGATTCAGGAAACAAACAGTGCTGGGGCTAGTGTTGTCACTTTGCAGTCCCCTGGTGTGATGCTCTTGGGCCATATCCTGGTTCTTCTTTCCTAGTGGCCCTGCGGCAACGGTGATCACTCCCAGAGCATTGGCATGTGGGCCTGGAACAGTATGAGGAGGGGCTGTATGAAAATGGCTGGGATGACTGAAGTTCTTCAGGTATCATAAGGAGAGTGGCGTGTGAGGGTGTGTAGGCTCAGGTGTGCCATTGTGCCTTACTAGAGTATGACAGAACAGCTCACATCCCCCAGGGCAAAAGCTAGGAGTTTAGCGTGTGGCAGGATGAGAGTTGAGGGTTCCCGGCAGAGCACAGGGCAGAGACTAGTGGGAGATGACCTCTGGAGTCCCACGGTCTTTCCATGTCCACTGGCCATGTGTGGTTGACCTCTGGAGTCCTATAGTCCTCCCTGCCTCGTGCTGCATTGCTGGCTTCTCCCTCAGTTGCTCTCCTTCTCTTTTCTCCTTTGTCCAGAAATATCACTGACCAGGACCTGCTGGAAGCTGGAGTGCTGAGTCCCACGCACAGGAAGCTCATCCAAACCACGCTCCACGAGAGCAACAGTGGGAGCCTGCAGCCGGACCCCAGTGTGAAACCAAATCCACGGTGAATCTGGCATTCGGGCGCCTCTGTCCTAATCTCCTCTGGGCAGCTGCCTGGTGCAGTGGGTGGTGAGCTGCGGAAGATGTTCTGTCCCTGGGTATGACACAGGGCCAAGATCTAGGGTCACTGGGCTAAGCCTTTGGATTGGAAATGTCCCCCTTGCTGCCTGCCTTTGCAACCTTCACTGGCCTTCTGGTGCCTTCCTATGGCAGTGGCTGCAGAAATGCCCTGGGTTGTATATCTGTCTGAAGCTCTGCAGAGACCATTTAGCCTTGTGGTGAAACTGGCCACAACCCCAAACTGTCTAGATAGGTTCCAGGAGGAGTGACTGGAAATGTTCCCTCTAATCTTTTCCATTCATGTGCAGATTTTTTCCATCCATGTGTGGAATAATTTTTCTATGTACCCTGAGGTATGTGCAAATGTGCACCACCAATGGAAACAACAACCGAGCTGTGGGTGCCCTGCTAATCAGCTGGGTGGTGTTTGAATCTCTCCTGAGTGGCTGCACAAGCACACTGCTTACAGGGAACACTGATTACATGGAATTCAGAGGAGCCAGAACATAACAGAGGAGACCCTGCTGCTACCGAGATTCCAGCACTAATAGAAACTCATCCTTTTCTTCCTTCCCTCTTTGAGTCACAGAAAGGGCCTGGCTTCTCCTCTGATGCGCATGAATCTGAATGTAGTCCTGCTCCACTTACCCCCAGCGTGGAGGCATGATACATTCGGAGCCAGGGGAGATGAGAGCAACAGTCCATGTGGCCACATCGCACTGGAGCTTTTTCTTGTTGAGTCTGATATAGCTGATGTGTGTAGGGACTCCACAGCTTGAGCTGGCTGGGCACCTCTCCCAGTCTCTGCCCAAAGAGTGTGGAGCGCTAGCTGTGCATTGTGCTTTGGTCACATGGGCTTGATTTCTCTAGGCTCTGAACTGAACATCCCACAGCAGACAACAGCAGGGGGCCTCCAAATGTGTCAGGAGGGAGAACACTCTAGTCTAATGCACTTAGGTATGGGCAACAGTTTCTCCCGGTCCAACCTGGTGCCTTTGTAGGAGCTGAAGACTGCCCGATCTCCTTAGATGGCAGCAAGGTGTTTGCAGAGCAGCCCATCCGCCTGTCATGTGCCTACAATTCCACTGTGTTGAGCTCCAGTTTCCACATGGAGTTTTTATAGGCTCCATGTTGCTGGTTTCTTGTGAAATGCACTTTCTGTTTCATTAACAATAAAACCACAAAGCTGGGAGGAAGCTCCTCATCGAGTCCACTTTCTGGTTTCTCTGAATCTGTAGTGAGAGGATGAAGTTGGTGCTTGAGGCAGGGAGAAGGGGCTAGTGCTGGTGTGGGCAAGGATGGTCTATGCTTTTCCTGCTAGATAACTAGAGCAGCACAGCTATCTCAGCCCTGCCCAGGCTCCCTGCCAGGCCTGGCCTTCCCACAGAGCTCTGCCGATGCCTCTCAAGGCTGAGCAGCAGCACCCAGACCTCTCCTAAGTGCTGTTGCTCCCCTCCAGGCATGGTGAAGAAAGGTGCCTGTGAATCTCTCAGCCACCCAGAGGAGTTTGGGTGTGTGTGCATGTATGTGCACATGCAAGTGTAGATCTCTCCCATCCCCCAAATATACCTCCCCCCCCCCCCCCCCCCCCCCGCCGCAGTGAATTTTCAGTCTGGTTCCATCTGCAATGAACCTGTCCCAGCAGGTTCTTTCTGCTTCCTTGCATGGATCAATCTGTTGCTTAATATTTGAGCTGCCGCGCTGTGCCCAACCCACACATATCGATGGGCCTAAGTCACACAAGCTGCTGTATGTTATTTAACACGGTGGTTCAGGGAGGACAGTGAACAAATATTTGGGTTTCCTTTGAGCAGCTAGTCAAGCCCCTACTCACTGCTATATTAGTTGGGTGCTTGTGTCAGCCTGTCCACCCCTGAAACATACAGGCTGTGTCTACACTGGGCCACTTATTCCGGAAAATCAGCCGCTTTTCCGGAATAAGCTGTGAGCTGTCTACACTGGCCCTTGAATTTCCGGAAAAGCAACGACGCTCTACTGTACAAAATTAGCCGCTATTCCGGAAAAACTATTCTGCTCCCGCTCGGGCATAAGTCCTTATTCCGGAACACTGTTCCGGAAAAGGGCCAGTGTAGACAGCCCAGTAGTCTTTTCCGGAAAAGCGTGTCTACATTGACCACAGACGCTTTTCCAGAAAAAGGGTTTTTCCGGAAAAGCAGCCTGCCAATGTAGACGCTCCTTTTCCAGAAAAACTGAAAACGGAATAGTATTCCGTTTTAAGCAGTTCCAGAAATTCATGCCAGTGTAGACACAACCACAGTGTGGCTGGCTATAGTGCGGTCTCCACCCCCCTCCATACCCATTATAAGGCACATTCCTCAGGCTGGCCTGTAGGTGGCAGCACTAGCCTTTGTCCGGAGAATAACTGAGGCTGGGGCTCATTGGCACTGGTGTGAATCAGGAGTAATTCTCCTTCCCCTCCCCCCCCCCCCCCCCCCCGCCACCCCCAGGCATGTTCTGCTGCCAGGCAGGGGTAAGTCAGAGGGGCTTGCAGGTCCGCTGAGCTGAGCTTAGTACAAGGACCATGGAGGAGGAGAAAACCCTGTAACAGCTCCCAGCACAGGTTAGCACAGGGGTGAAGGGCTGCCCTAACTTGAACCTGTCAATGGCCCAGCAAGTGGGAGTGCAGCAGCTACACACCCTCCACTGCACTGAAACACCCACTGCTGGGGGTGCTGGGGGCTGTTAGCACCAGCGCTACTGGGCTGATTGCTCTGAACAGCAGGGGTTGCTCAGAGGGTGCATATGGCTCCTATACACTGACACGGCCAATACAAAAATTCTGGGGGACATGCTGGCTTGGCCCTTGGTGCCCTGCCCAGCTCTGCACTTGTCTGGGCTTGCTGGGACTGATTCACCACTAGTGCCACGGTTCCAGTGATGCACTCGGGAAAATCCCCACTGCCCCGGTGCACTCACAGGCTGAGGAAATAGCTGCCAAGCAGAATGTGCCACGGCTCCCTTTCTGCCATTGGCTCCCTTCCTGCTGTTTGCACTCAGGTCCAACCTTCCCTGGCTCTGGGGCAGACGCTGATGGCTTCGGGGGTGCCCAGGACCCTGGAAAGCTGCAGCCCATAGGGCGCACCAACGTGTCACCCACTGCTCCAGGTGAGAAGTGTGACCCACACCTTGCATCTGCTCATTTCTCACCTGGCTTGCAGTTGTGCTGCAGATGGGGCATGCGAGCGCATGCTAGGGTCAACACATATGGAGGTGTCTGGACAAAGGCAGTGGTGTAGGGCAGCTGTGCTGAGTAGCAGGTGTAGGGGTATAGTACAGCGGTGGGTAGGAATGTGGCACAGGGCAAGCGCAGCAAAGCAGCTGGCAAGCTTTGTCCCACAAATGGGAACCTCTTATCAAGTGCAATTTCCCCAAATGATGCAACATTTGCTATTTGATCTCCTGTTAGACCAGGCTTCTGGCAATGGGCTGGCCAGGCCGACAGCAAGGAGGGGTCGGGGGCTGCAGCGGGTGCATGGAGTTGTGCACCCAGACCTGGGGGTGCTATCGTTCACCACAAATGTAGGCTGGGCCTTTGTAGGGCAGGTGTCAAGCGTGCGGGTCTGTGCAAAGTGTCATTAGTAAAACCTGTCTCCTGGGGTCCCACAACAAAGAGGAGCAAAGCAGGGGTTCTGATTCTGCTCTGGCAGGAGGAACCTTCAGCCCTAGCTCACCCCAGCAGGAATCCAGTGGGGCCCTTTCTGGGGCTGGGAGAAAGCAGTTCTGGCAAAGGGAGTCGGAAGCTGCAAAGAGGGGATGGCGGCAGCAGCTCACTTACCGGTGCTGGGAGATCAGAGCTCACCAGTGGTGTCTGTGCTCCCCACTTCCCCCTGCAAGTTTCTCACTGTTCTCCTGTGAAGTGCAATTTCTTTTCAGGTAGGCAACAGAACCAGGCAACCCATTTCCCCTGCCGCTTCTCAGCCCCTATAGCCCTTCTCCAGTCTAATCTGTGAGTGTATCACAGTGTGTGAATCTACAAAAGACCAGCAAGTGTTGGGCAAGCCAAGAGGAAGTGAAGACAGTGTCTTAAAAGGAGCAGAGGATGGGCGAGGGGAGTGAATAAGCAGGGAGCAATGAGTCTGCAGATCAGGGATTCTGCCGGAGGCTGAGTGCCCGGTGGCTGGGTCTGTGCCCCTCAGCTGGGCAGGCGTGGGGAAGCGGTGTTCTTGGGACTGCCCATTGAGCCGGTGAGCTGAATAGAAGGAGGGAGTTAGCACTCTGTCTTGGGTGCTTGTCCCCGCCTCTCTCCACCCCAGCCCTCCCTCTCCTTGGCACTTTGCTCACAGAGCAAGTCTGAAATGCTGCAAGTGCCCAGCGAGAGCAAGAACTGCATGGTGCCCAGAAGGAACCTCAGCACCGGCTGTCCAGGGATGGGATCGAGCTGGGGTCCAGCCCAATACAGGGCCACACGTCACCTCAGGAACTGACCTTGGAACCAGGGAGCACAGGTGAGGCTGGGCATGGAGGGAAATGGCGGGGTGCCCACAGGGAGCTGTGGCAATATTGCCAGGCAGACCCAAAGGGCCACGGAGAGGTACTGCAAGAACCTGCATGAGGGAGGGCGAGGGAGACATGGGGGTGCTATCCAGATACTGTATTACATTGGAGCCCTGAGCCATAGTTTTGGGTGCAGCATGCACTGTCCATCCCTCGCCACCGCAGAACTAACCCCCTATGAACTTCAGAGGGGCAAATGGGACCAAGTCAGGGAGGGCCCAGCGCTGGGGAGTGGTGTTCACTCCAGACCCAGAAAAACAAACTCACTTGTGAAAAACACCAGGACAGGAGACAGGACCCGGGTGACAACTACGCTGGGGGGAGCACGTGTCATTTCAGGGCCCACCCTACAAGTGCTCAGACAGCCTAAGCTCGCCGAGGTTATTGTCTGTTATGGGTGTGTACAGCGCCTAACACAGAGAGGTCCTGATTCCTGATGGAACTCAAACCTTCCCTAGCATGGAGTCCTGACCTATTCCCTGCCAGGCCCATGTCCATGCATTCAGCCCTTGGTCTGTGTTCAGCAGACCAGCCACACTGAGCCTCTTCTTGCCCCTCCAGGGGAGCTGGCCACAAACTTCTCTGAGGCTGGAGGCTGAACTTTGTGGGTGTTAAACAGAGATCACTGAATGACTCACCCCCAATAATGTGTGGTGACACAAGCCAGAGCCCTGACTCATGTCCCGGCATAGCTCCCTCCTCACTCAACACACCTGCTGCCATCACCACCCCCACCTCTGCGCAACATGACCTCCCCCTCCTCACATCAACATGGCCGCCTTCGCACCCCACAAGGCCACCTCAGTGTAAGGCTGGCTTGCTCCCTGGGCTGCACTAGTTCTACAAGCTTTGAAAGACTGCCCAGGTTCCCCCCTGCTTGTGTGAAGGACACAGTCCCCACGTGTCCTATTGCACGAGGGTGGGAACACTGGCTCGTGGCCTCTGTCTGCTGACAGAGCAAAGGGGAGCACGCTCACCTCCCATCCTGCCTGGCTGAGAAAATGGGTCACTGTAGGGAGGGGCAGGCAGCTTGCCATGTGTGAGGGACAGTGCTGAGGTGTTGAGCTGTGTCTTTAATTTCTGGCAAAGACCTTTGGGGTCCTGCCTCCCCTTTGTCGGAGGAGAAATAGCATCTGTGCTTGGGGTAGCTGCATGCAGGTCCTGCTCTTGCAGGGAAGGCTCAAAGCGAGAAATTGGGACATGCTCCTCTTGTGACAGAACTGCAGTGTGGAGATTAGAGACAAGGGGCCTTACACAAGAAGCTTTACTTTACTTCCTCTCTTGTTTTGCAATTTCTTCAAGGCACATGAAAGAGGGCGAAGTGGCGCCCCCTCATGCCCCAGGTCATAGGGTGACCCGCACTGGGTTTGTCCCTCAGCTGCTAAATCACTTGTCAGTCTGTCAGCAGCCCCCACATGCCCAGCCCAGCATGCCCAGCCCAGCATGCACTCCTGCCTAGGGATGTTAATTGAATAGTTGAGTAACCTCATGAATTCTTATTGGGTAGTCGACTATTCTGTAGTCCCCGGGAGTGGGGCCAGCAGCCAGTGTGCTCCAGCCCCACTCCCGGGGAGGCCCTTGCCAACCCCATGCTGCTTCCTCTCTACCAGAGGCAGCAGTGCAGGGTGCCAGGTGGGAGCTGGTCCACAAGGGGAGGCAGTTTAAAAACTAGCTCCCCTCAGGGTCTGGCTGCTTCCCACCCCGCACTGCAGCAGCCCGTCTGGGGGTGGGATGTGAGCTCCTGCACCCGGCACAAACTGCAACTGAGCCAGGCTGCCTGCCCGCCTGCCTCCTAATAGATGAAGTGGGGGTAGGTCCTGTACCCGGCACAAGCCGGGACTGAGCCATGCTGCTGGCCAGCCTGCTAAAAAAATTACTGTGGGAGGGTGGGGGTGGAACGTGTGTAGTCTATAGCATTAACCTATAAGCTTTTTGCTTATCGGTTAATCAGTTAATTGACTAGACTATTCCATCCCTACTCCAGCCCCCAGAGTGGTGGTTTAGGAGATACACCCTTGCAGTTTCCTTGCAAGAAATGGTGTATCACATAGAACACCCGATTATACCCCTGGCTCCTGAAAGGCCCTTAAGGCAGGAGATAGGCGCTTTCAGCTGTTAAAGCAAATCTGGGCTCTTTACTAACAGTCTCATTCATTTTATTGACATTTTTATACTGCCTGTGTCAATATATAAACTAGGATGCACCTGGAATGAAGTCATACAGCAGGGTGCAGTGTCTTTTTCCAGTAGCGAGAGCAGGTGAAGGGAGTTTCTTAGAGTCCAAAGCCAAAAAAACCCACTGGTATCATTTAGTTTGACCGCCTGTGTTGTGCAGGTCACAAACCATGCCCAAAATAATCCCTAGAGCTGAGCTTTGAGAAAAGCATCCAATCCTGATTGAACACTGGGTAGCAGGAAGCATTTGGCCTGAGCAGTGGGAGGGATTTGGCATGGGCAATGGGATATGGCAGGGCATGGAATGGGAGACAGACAGCAGGGTCTGAGTAGGGCCAGGAGCAGTTGGTGGGGTACAGGCAGGGCCTGGAGCTAGGGTTGCCAGGTGTCCGGTTTTTGCCCGGACAGTCCGGTAATTGCGTCTGGTAAAAAAACCCAGAAAATGTCCGGTATTTTCTGTTTTTCCTTGGATGGAAGGTCATTCTTCCCCTGCTGTGTTTGGTGAGGGTGAGGAGGAGTGGAGAGCTGGGGAGCGTGGGAATTTAAAGGTGCAGTGACCTTTTTTTTCTTTTTTCTCAACAAGTTTGGTGCCCTGTTTGTTTGGGGTTTTTTTGCTCAACCAATTCTTTTCCCCATCATGTTTGGGATTTTTTGTGAAAGTATCTGGCAACCCTACCTGGAGATTTCCTTCCTGAGTCAAAGGGCTGAAGCCAGTGCATGCCCCCTGGATACTGGGCATCTTTTTGCCCCCACCAGCTGTGGCGCACACTGTTTCTTAGTCACTGTAGACTGGCATGCATGGCCTTTGTAGGGGCTGCTGCTTCATTAACTGTATCTCAGTGCTGCCCATGTTGCATCTGGGCTAGCTCCGCAGAAGGGAACAAAGGGACTGTTTATGAGAGGGATCCAGGATGTATTGTCTAACATTGATCATACAGCTTTTGGGGCAGTCACACTGTATTATCCCATACACCCCCTTCTCTCTATAGGCTCAGCCTTTTTCCTAAGCAGCTGGGCCATTTCCTTCTAGAACCTGGCCCAGCTGCTCCTCCTTTTGGCTATGAATCCTACTGACCACACAGCTGTGGCTATACTGTTATTTTTAGGGTGCTAGCTTGATCAAAGCTAGTGTAGGTATGGCTACCTAAGCTGGAAATTACATCTTCAGCTCCAGTGTAGGTATGCCTCATGTGTCAGGGCCAGGAGCACTGACAAATTCAGTTTCTAGGGACCACATTCTGTGCAGTGTATGGGACTTGAAACGACATGCTTCATTCTTGATTTTAATTAGATAGATAGATAGATAGATAGATAGATAGATAGATAGATAGATAGATAGATAGATAGATAGATAGAATTATGATAGGTTTGATTGAAAGGTAATAGCATCAGGGCAACATACTTAGACTTCAATAAGACATTTGAGATTGTAGTAAACAAAATGAATATGAGCACAAACTAAAAGCTGGGTAACTGACTGGTCTTAAAATGGAACTATAAATGGGGAAAAACGTAAACAAAAAATAATCTAGTAGCACCTTACAGACTAACAAAACATGTAGATCAGTGGTCCACAACACGGTGCCCACGGACGCCATGGCGCCCACCGGGGCATTTATGTGTGCCTGCCTAGTTGGGGTCGCGACGCGGGATGGCCGGGGGAGGACGGGTCTCACGCGCTGCGGGGCTGAACTCGTGCCGTGACAGGGAGTGGGGAAGCGCCAGCGGCGGGAGAATCTGCTGGGGAGTGCAGCGGAGAAGCCATGGGAGCAGGGCAGCCGGTCTGGAGCGGTAAAATGGCCGTGGTGGGGGGTCTGGCGCCGGTGCAGGTGCACTTGGCACAGGACCAGCCAGCTGGGCAATGCAGCAGGATGACGTCACCCACCGGTGGGGTGACTGATGTAGATGGGGAACCACTGATGTAGATGGTATCATGAGCTTTTAATACTCCTGGCATCTGAAGCAGTGGGTGGTGCCCACAAAAGCTCATGATACCAGGTGCTACTAGACTATTTGTTGTTTTTTAAGTTTTTCCTGTTACAGACTAACTCGGCTACCCCTCTGAAGCTTATAAATGGGGAATTATGAGTGGGTGGGTGTGTTTCTAATGGGTCCAGCAGAAATCTGTTCTTGGCCTTGTGCTATTTACTATTTTTATCAATGAACTGATTGAAAACATAACAAACAGCATCGGTAATTCGGATCATATGATAAGCAGGGTGCAAGCAAACCATCTGCATTTACACAACCATATATATGTAAAGTCTTACATTCAGGGGGAAAAACACGTGGGCTATACTTACAAGATGGGAAGCTATATAGGATAGCAGTGACTCCAAAAAGGACTAGGGGTCCTGGTGCATAATCAACTGAACATAAGCGACCAGTGCAACACCATGGTTAAGACAGCCAATGTGATCACTGAATGCCTAAACAGGAATATCAAGTAGAAGTAGGGATGTTATCATCACCTCTGTCTTAGGCCACACTGCAAATACCAAATCCAATTCTAGTGTCCTCAGTTCCAAAAGGATGTTAATAAATTGGAAAAAGTTCAGAGAAGAGCCATGGGAACAGTTAAACCAGACTCCAGGAGGTCGAGCTGTCTAGCTTAGGAACCAGAAGGTTAAATGGTGACTCTCAGCCTATAAATAACTACACGGGGAAAGAGAATATCTTTTGTTCGATTGATGAGAGAGACAGGTTTTTGAGCTTACACAAAGCTCTTCTTCAGGCGATCTCAAGAAGAGCTCTGTGTAAGCTCAATAACTTGTTTCTCTCACCATCAGAATTTGGTCCAATAAAAGACATTCACTCACCCGTCTTGTTTTGCTAAGGTTCTGGGACTGATGTGGTGCATACCTGAGTGCAAAACCTAGCAGACAAAGATGCAACAAGCTGCAAGGGCTGGAAGTTGAAATGAGAAAAATTCAGGCTGGAAAGAGAATGCAGTATTTTTTAATAGTGACTCCTCAGTGCCCTTTCTGGGACACCTGAGATTGGGAGCACTTTAGGCTGTGCAGCTGGGACTGGGAGGGGTCCTGTAGCGGGGCTGTTGAAGATCCTCTTGGCTGGAAGCAGAATCCTGGTTGCTTCTTTTTTTGTTTTTGTTTTTTTTCAGAGCTGCTGCACGCTGCCTCTTGCCTGATAACATCTTCCTGCATCCCGTCTGGAGGGTGCATCTTCTCATTTCCCTAGCCTGTTTCACAGCCAGAGTCAACAGTGAGAGCAAATAGAGAGCTCCGGCCTGAGGATAGCACAAAACTGATAGGAGTGATTGCTGATAGGGCCAGGGCTGGGGGAAGGCATCAGCTGAGGGTCAGATGAGTGCCTGTTGATAATGAACTAGGCAGGGCATGGAGAGAAGTAATGATCTCTCTCTCTGAGGTGGTAGCAGGCATGTGCCAGATTGGGTTTCACTGTCTTTCATCCTTCTGCCCCTGAGGAGCAGATGAGCTTTTGAGACCCTTTTCCTGCCACTACCGGTAACACTTCTTGCAGGAGAACTCTCCCCACAGCAGAGGAAGTCCAAATGTTACTTCCCTCTCAGCCCTGGCCCTGCTCCATCCTTGTCTGCAGGTGGCATCTATCTATCCAGTTGGTACTCAGAAGGCCCATCACTGGGTGTCAGATACCTGACATTTGCATAAAGCGGCTGTTGGCCTCTCCTCATTCCTGGAAATGTTGTTCTCTTTGAATTCCATGTGGGGAGGTGCCACTCTCACGGGAGGCCTCACTTGAAGACGTGGCTCTTGCCCAGAGATTCAGACAGGCTCAGACCAAGCCTCGTCTCATGGAAGATGTATTCTACTGCTGGGGTCCCCTATAACCACGTACACGCTCTGCCCTGAGCAGCTTTGTGTTATTCTGTTCTCCATGGGACTTTCCCCAAACTATTCAGGGCAATTTTGTGCCTGGGCTTCTCAGCTGCTTGTTCCTTCTGTCCTGAAATTGGGCTGGTTACAGAGTTGGGGAATTTCCTGTGCAGTTTTATAAGGGGAAAATCCATTTCCTTACTCTGTGGAATCCTAAACATCTTAAGGTGCTGTCCCAGCTCCTGTCACCAGTGAGACAATGTTGCTGTTCCCATGGTGAAATGCAGCTTTTACAGGGTTTCCATTGGGTAATAATTCCATCTTTGGAGATAAGGAGCTGTGGAATGTTCCCTATGTCCCAGCTGTCATGACACTTTACTGCCAAGTTATGTCTACTAAGGAGAGACCCAGGGAGATGCGTCAGTTAAGGATCTGACAATGGCTTCTCCTTGAGGGCTAAAAGAGGAGGGAGTACTTACTATTTATCTTAGGGTTTTATAGTGCCATCCACATAAAATCAACAACAATGCCAAAGTCCATATTGGACTTCATAAAATCTCTTACGTTCCTCCCTTTTGAGAATCAAAACCCTTTAGGAGAGAGTGTGGGGTTGTTTTCTGAAAGGTGATAGTGGTGAGTAGGGGTTTGAGAATAGAAGGAGGGGTTCATATTGTGAGCATCACAGAGGGTGGAAAGGCTGTCTCAAAGAGGAAGGCCTTGCAGTGATTCCTAAAGATAGTCAGGCTCTGGATTTGCTTGATCACCTTTGTAAGACTGTTCCATGCTTTATCACCAGCCCCCATGTGCTTTGGCTGGGGTTTTGAGATTTTCATTGCCTCAGTGAAGTACAGTTGTCATGGTAACTCTTAGTTCAAAATTCAGGCCCTAATGTAGCCAATCCATTAATTGCTTTGAAAATTAGGACCAAAGCCTTAAACTGGCCTCAGAGCAGGTGGAGGGACTTGAGCACAGGCCTGATATGCTCATGGCAGTCTATGCCATGGAGAAGGTCGGCAGCCACATTCTGTACCAATTGGAGCAGTGGTAGGCAACTTGCAGCCCATGGATCCATGGCTGTCCCTCTCCCCCATATGCCTCTTGAGTACTGGGATATGGGGCCCCGTACTCCTCCCTCCCAGCAATTTTGTAGGAGCCATAAATCAGCTGTTCATGGCATTCCAGCTCTGGGAGGGCAGGAGAGGAGTGGGGACAGAGCATGAATCAGGTGATACATGTGCTCTGAAAGTGCTGGAAGGGAGGAGAGAGCAGGTAAGTGTAGGGTTTTGGTGCCCTAGTGTGCAAAAGGCATGTGAGGGGCAGCCAGTTGGGCCATGGGGCACAGGTAGAACCTCAGTGGGCTGCAGGCTACTACAGACCACTGAGGTGGAGAGCCACTCATGCAGCCCACTTACTATTCATGGTTGCTCATCCCTGAGCTGGAGAGCCTGTGTATCATCTTCACATTCAGCATCAGATGCAATGATTTACTGTAACCCAGCCGGGAGGTGACAAAAACATGAATTGGGTTGGCCAGGTCCTTTTCTGGGAGGAAGGGTTGAAGATTTCTAACACACTGAAGGTGAAAGAAGGCATTTTTGGAAGCAGATACCACCTGGTTATCCAGGCATAGCAAGGAATCAAGACTCCGAGGATTTGTATCAGTCTGACCAATAGTGGCTACATGCCTTCAATGGCAAATGGACGCAACATCTTGGCCAGCTATTCCAAGCGTTTCCTATCTCCAGCTACCATTCTTTTGGTTTTGCTCAGGTTTCACTTGGACCAGCTGCTCTTCATAGAAGAGCTTATTTCTTGCAGGCATTTTGACACCTTAATAGCAGCAGTAGTTGAGAATCCATCGAAGATGAGATAAACAGTTGAGTTCTTGGCATACTGCAGGCAGTTGAGCCCATGAAGTCTCACTCAAGTAGTGAAGAGAATCAGGGATAGCATGGATCCAACAGGACCAAGCAGGCGAAATGTTGGAAGAGGAAGAGCCAGTTCCCATTACTGCTCTGGGTCAGTAGGCGAGGAATGACTGGAGCTACTGTGGAGCAGAAATGACTACTCCAGCTGTGTCCCATAGGGATGTTAGTAGTGCCTTGTGGTCCATGGTATATAAGGCTGCAGCAAGATCCCATAGAGTGAGCAGAGAGATCTGACCTGTGTCCATGGCCATGAGATTGTCTTTTACTGTTACTAGAGCAGTCTTTGCACTGTGCCTGGTGCTGAACCCTGATTTGGAGATGCCCAGTATATTGGCTGATGTCATATGCTGTAGTTGTTTTCTCAATGGTTTTGCCAAGGTACGGGAAGTTGGAGATGGGATGTTAGTTGGAGAGATCTTCAGGGTCGAGTGCTGGCTAGTTGATGATTGGGCAAACTATTGCATTTTCCAAGGAATTTGGTATGTGTGCATCTCTGAATGGCCAACTGATTATTTCCATTAAAAATAGGCAGACCTGTTATTCTTTGGCTTTTACCAGGCAAGAGGGGGATAGATCTGCTTCACATGTAGCTGCTCTAATATGTTTCAAGGCTTTTTGAGCGTTAGCCAGTGTGATTGGGTCAGACTCAGTCATAGGCTACAGGGCTGGTAATACAAATCACATTGGAAGGAATTTTGTCCCGCTTAGCTCCAGAGGTATTTGGCTGATCTTATCAGTAAAGTATGCAGACAGCCCTTCACAATGGTCGCGCTTGGCTCTGGAGTCTGAGCAGTCTGTGTTGATTAACTGGTTCACTGGATGGAAGAGCTCTGATGGCCCAGATTCTGCTGCATTGATTGTTGACAAGTAGAAGGCTCGTTTTGACTCTTAGGGTACGTCTAGACTACATGCCTCCGTCGACGGAGGCATGTAGATTAGCCAGATCGGCAGAGGGAAATGAAGCCGCGATTAAAATAATCGCGGCTTCATTTAAATTTAAATGGCTGCCCCGCTCTGCCGATCAGCTGTTTGTTGGCAGATCGGGGCAGTCTGGACGCGACGCGCCGACAAAGAAGCCTTTCTTGATCGGCACAGGTATGCCTCGTGAAACCAGATTTACCTGTGCCGATCAAGAAAGGCTTCTTTGTCGGCGCATCGCGTCCAGACTGCCCCGATCTGCCAACAAACAGCTGATCAGCAGAGCGGGGCAGCCATTTAAATTTAAATGAAGCCGCGATTATTTTAATCGCGGCTTCATTTCCCTCTGCCGATCTGGCTAATCTACATGCCTCCGTCGACGGAGGCATGTAGTCTAGACACACCCTTACTGCTGTGGCCTAGGCCTGGAAGTGTGGTGTGTGCTGTTGACTGTGGGATGCAGAATGTATTTCTCCATCTCTGAAGTCTGAATCGATTGCCTGTCGCGTATGTCAACCATGGTGTCTTCTTGTGTGTGTGTGTCACTGTCCCATTGATTTCACTCCAGTTTATTCTTCCTCTCTTGGGGTATAGGACTGTTAAACAGAGCAAGTTCTATCACGGCAGCAGGGCAGCTCTACGCCACCCTTCAGTAAGGAGAGAAAATGTTTAATGTTTCCCAGGGGCACACCAGCCACACATGGGCATCATGTCACAATAAATCAAACTTCACCTGGTCCAAAAGGATCTTCTAGCCAGTAAATACTCACAGGAAAACTCTGTCTTGTGCCTATTCAAAAAGGAATTGATGGACAGAGGCCTGGGGTGGGACATGGCAGCTCCACAGCTGCCAGATCCTCAGCCTGTGTAAACTGGCGTGTTTCTATTGATTTCAATAGAGCTCTACTGATTTACAAGCCTGAAGATATCTGATCTGTCACGGCACTTTAGGAGAGGTGAGAAAGAAGAATCCTGGATCCAGTAGACACTGCGGAGGAATTTTAAGGAGGCATGCAGCGTTCCCTCTAGAATTTGCCATGAATGAGAGGAGCGAATTTTGTCTTGTGGACCAATATTGAGGGCGTGTGCGCTTGTTCGGATGTGTGCCATCATGGCACCCACCAGTGGCGCTGCTCCCTGAGACACTCTCCCAGTACAGAGATACCAACCTAGCCCTGCTCCTTGCTGCGACCCTGAGCCCTGCTCCTAAGCACTGCCCCCTGCCCCCCGGTGGGGAGAAGGTGATACCTGCCCTCTTCCAGGGAGTGCTCTCCCAGGGGAGCCTGTGTGCAGGGCAGGGGCTGCCCCAGGCTGCTCCCTGCAGAGTTGGCTGCAAGTCCCCACCTGGGGCAGAGGGAAGCTACTGCCAGCATCCAGGGTTTGCAGGGAGTAGGGAGCTGGGGCAGTGACATGTGGGGAGCCAGAGAGGGGGAGCTGGCAGGAGGCTGAAGGTGCAGAGGGCTCTGAGAGCCAGAGGGCAATGAGGGAGGAAGAGGGTGCAGGGGAGGAACAGGGATGCAGGGGGCACTGGCCCCAGGAGCAGCTGCACTGTAGTTCCAGCTCCAGCAGCCGCCCACCGTGTGGCCTCTCCTGGGAGCAGCTGGGCAGCCACCATCCGACCACGGCCGCAGCTCCAGCCCTGGGAAGTCAGGGACAGCAAAGACCTGCTCATCTGAGCCCTCACTCCCTCACCAAGCCCAGCAGCAGCAGCAGCAGCTAACCTTGCACTGGCATGCTGCTGCATGGCTTTGCTGCGGAGGCGGATGGGACTAAAATTCTCTCTGCACGCCTGCGCAAGCACACACCCTAGAGGTAACTTAGGGCACAAGGCTACATAAACAGGTCGGCACAGTGGGCTGAGAAACTGATGCCTGTGGAAAGTATCACAGTTGATCAGGAAGTTCAGTGTTTCTCCTGCTCTGGAATACCAAACCTCCCACGGCACAGTCACCTGGCATTACAGTAAAACTTAGCACTGACTCACAAGGCCAAGGGCCTCCTCCCAAATCACCAGCAACATTTCTTGTGGTGGCTGGATTTCCTGTGGCAGTTTCTCAAGGAAGTTTTTATAACCAAAGACAATGCCACAATACTGGATCCCCTACAAGAAAGCAAAGTCACAGCTTGCAGAAGTGTCCAGCTTCTGGTAACCGCAGCTTCCGTGAAGGTTGCAAGACTTTCCTACTTTCCCATTTTCCTCCTCTATTTACAGTGGAATTGGCTGAGCTCCCTTTGTTAATATTTGATAGGGCATGCCTGCCCTCTGAACTCAAAGCATTTGCTCTCCAAGGATACTGAACATAATTTAGCTCTGTAATAAACCTGTGCTGCAACCTGCACCTTTGGTAATTGGACGGAAATTGCAGAAAATGTTTTATTAAGGGCTTCAAGATCCAATTCCATCTGGAACACAAGTAAATACTGCAATCAAGAGTTTGCAATGATTGACATTATCATTGCATATCCTGTGGGTGGAAACCCTATACAGCAGCCTCGTTTGTTCCCTTTGCACATCAGTCTGACCTACATCCCAATGCACCTGCAGTGCTGCTATCATTGTAGGTCCAGGGCCATAGTCACGGATCAGGACCCCCATTGTACTAGGTGTTGTACAGACAAGTAATGAGGAAGATAGTCCTTGCTGCAGAGAGCTCACAATCTACACGTCAGACAGGCTACAAAATGATGGGGACTAATTTAGAACCACTCAAGAGAGAGATCTTGGAGTCACTGTGGATAGTTCTCTGAAAACATCCACTCAGTGTGCAGCAGCAGTCAAAAAAAGCAAACAGAATGTTAGTAATCATTAAAAAGGGATAGGGAATAAAACAGAATATCTTATTGCTTCTATATAAAGCCATAGCACGCCCACATCTTGAATACTACGTACAGATGTGGTCGCCTCAACTCCAAAAAGATGTATTGGCATTGGAAAAGGTTCAGAAAAGGGAAACAAAAATGATTAGGGTTTTGGAACAGGTCCCATATGAAGAAAGATTAAAAAGACTAGGACTTTTCAACTTAGAAAAGAGGAGACTGGGGGGGAAGAGTGTATGATAGAGGTCTATAAAATCATGACAGGTATTGAGAAAGTGAGTAAGGAAAAGCTATTGATCTGTTCCCAGAATGTAAGAACTAGGGGTCACCTAATGAAATTAATAGGTAGCAGGTTTAAAACAAACAAAAGTGGCTATGTCTAGACTGGCATGATTTTCTGCAAATGCTTTTAACGGAAAAGTTTTCCATTAAAAGCATTTGCGGAAAAGAGCATCTAGATTGGCACAGACACTTTTCCGCAAAAGCACTTTTTGCGGAAAAGTGTCCGTGCCAATCGAGACACACTTTTGCACAAAAAAGTCCCGATCGCCATTTTCGCGATCGGGACTTTTTTGCGCAAAACAAATCTGAGCTGTCTACACTGGCCCTTTTGCGCAAAAGCTTTGCGCAAAAGGGATCTTTGCCCGAACGGGAGCAGCATAGTATTTCCGCAAGAAGCACTGATTTCAGACAGTAGGAAGTCAGTGTTCTGGTGGAAATTCAAGTGGCCAGTGTAGACAGCTGGCAAGTTTTTCCGCAAAAGCAGCTGCTTTTGTGGAAAAACTTGCTAGTCTAGACACAGCCAAGGAAGTTTTTCTTCTTGCAGCGCACAGCCTCTGCCAGAAGATGTTGTGAAGACCAGGACTTGAACAGGGTTCAAAAAAGAACTAGATAGATTCATAGGGGTTAGGTCCATCAATGGCTATTAGCCAGGACGGGTAGGAATGGTGTCCCTAGCCTCTGTTTGTCAGAGATTGGAAATGAATGACGGGCGAGGTAACCTGTTCTGTTCACTCCCTCTAGGGCATCTGGCATTGGCCACTGTTGGAAGACAGTATACTTGGCTAGATGGCCCTTTGGTCTGACCTGGTATGGCCATTCTTATGTTGATATAAGGGGTGGATGAAAGAGACAAACAGGATCAGAGCTGCTATAACAAAATAATCAGTGGTCTGGCTATTGCAGGCTTCTGCCCTGCAACACTGTGAACCAGGTCCCCACTATCATGCACCAGCACCTTGGTTTTTTTCTGAACATGGCTACAGTTGTGAGCCACCTCCAGCTTCTCTAGCCTCAATGCCTTTGATGAGAAAAATATAGCAATTTTATAGAGTAGTGGATTTTTTGCCCAGAAAGGACTATTAAGACTGTCTAGTCTGACCCCCAGTATGACACAGGCCAGAGAACTGGCCCCCAGTAAACAGCATCAACCACTTACCTATAGCATGTCGGTGTTAGAGAAAGATCCAGTCTTGATTTAAAGACTTAATGATTATTGCCCTCAATGTAAAAAATATGCACTTTCTTTCTAATTTAAATGCATTTAGCTTCACCTTCCACCTTGGATCACATTATGCCTTTTTGGACTAGATTAAAGAACTGTCTGCTCTCAGAAATCTTTCCCCCACATAGATACGAATAGGCTATGAACAAGTCACCTCTCAATTTTCTTTTGGATAAACTTGATAGATTGAGCTTCTGAACACTTTCCAGCTAAGGATGTTTTCCAGATCTCCAGTCATCCTGTTAGCTCTGTTTTGAGCCCTTTACAATTTTTCAACATTCCTTTTGAAAAGCAGCCTGCAGAATTGGACACACTGTTACATGAGTCATCTCACTAGTGCCCCATGCAGAGGTAATACCAGCTTCCTACTTCTACTTGTATGGCCTTGTGTAGACATCTAAGGTCATATTTGCCCACTTTGCAACAGCATTGCACTGGGAGCTCACATTTCTGCTCACCTACCATGACCGTGTCTGTGTCACTGCATTCTAGAATGCAGTGGCCTATCATTAAATGTGACCTACTTTCTTTGTTGCGAGTATGACACATCACTGGCTGTATTAAAATATATATTATTCAAATGAACCCACTTTCCCAAGCAATCCAGGTCAGCCTGTACAACTGGTCTGTCCCCATCGCTATTTACCAACTTTTGTGTCATGCTTTTCTTCCGGATTATTGATAAAGCTATTTAACAGTGTTTGACCCAAGAACAGAGCTCTGCAGGCCCTTGCTAGGAACACACACATTGGATGACTATTCCTTGTTTACCGTTACTTTGTGAGATTATCATGTAACCATGTTTTAATCCATTTAATCTTTTGATGCTGAAAACATTGGTTGGAATGGGAATGACCAGCCAGTCAGTGGTGCAACAGACAGCTTGCCCTTTACAGTATACACCTTCTCCATCCCTGGCCTCAGCCTGTGGTAGGAAACTTGTCTTTTATAACAGGGCTTCAGAGCCGGTTTCTGCAGGTTGCTTCTGGCAGGACATTCCATTGTGAGGGGGGTAACTAGCATAGCTGGTGATGGGATGTGGTGCCAACTGAGTGGCTCTCCTGAGAGACACTGGAGCCTGCAGGACACCGCTTACCAGCTCCTGCCCTGGGACTGAGAGGCCAAATGTCACAGATGCCCTTTATTCGTGAAGGAGGCCTGGTCACCCAGCACAGCTTTCACCTCTTTACGCTTTTTGTCCTTGTCTTTGATGCGATTTTGATCGTTTGTGGAGCTTCAAAGTGTTGACTTCACAAGGGACACCAGAGCATGGTGATAAAGCAAGTGTGGCCATGTCATCCAGTGCTGCTTAGAGCAACTATTTTGTGCAAGTCAGCTGCACTTTTGTCCTCTGTGACATTGGGAGTTTTCAGTGAGTTTTGTGGGTTGCATCCTCCTGGTGTCTGCCTGTGGTTGCACATTCCAGCTGGTACCCTGGTGATGAGCTGCTGCCTTTCTGACAATGCCAGGCAGGGAAATGAGCTAATTTCAGAATCTCTAGTGAGATTCTGGGGGCTGCTGAAGTGCTCAGAATCTTCTGGGGCTGGACTCTCTGAATGAAGCTAGCATATGCAAAAGCGACAAGGTGTTCTGTAGCACCTTATAGACTAACAGATATATTGGAGCATAAGCTTTCGTGGGCAAAGACCCACTTCATCAGATGCATGGTCTTTGCCCACGAAAGCTTATGCTCCAATACATCTGTTAGTCTATAAGGTGCCACAGGACTCCTTGTCGCTTTTGCAGATCCAGACTAACAAGGCTACCCCTCTGATACTGGTAGATGCAAGTTACTCATCTCCTGCAGGGGAGAATCAGGACTCTGGACTGTAAATATTCAGAGATCCAAGTGGAGCCATTTTATGGCTTTTCCCCTGCCCTCTGGAGTCATTTGTCAGACACATACAACTCCTGGGCCCCTGCCGTTGATATGCAATCTGGGACATATCCCTCACAGATGCACAGGGATGAGACTCAGTTTTGTAATGACTCTTCTCGGTGTGCCTCAGAGATCAGTGTTCTGAAACTGGGAATGCCTCCAGGTTGGGGGAATCTGAGGCCCCTCTCAATGTTCAGTGTCACAGAAAGTCTTCTCCAAGAGGCCCCTTTAGCAGCTCCCTAGTGATATCTCCAGAGCAGAATGCACCTGGAGGTGAGACTCTTTCCTTGGTAAATCACTCCTCTGGGATTTGCAGCATGCTTGAAGTCATGCCAATTAGTCTGAATCAGTTTTCGAGAGGCTGTGCTGGCATTGAGCATGGGGCTGCGATGGCTCATAAAGGTCTCATTGTTAAGGAAACAGTAGGATTATCAGAGTAGCTGCTAGAGTTTGGGGGTGGGGAAAGAAACAGGCTTTTCTTCTGATGCATATTTGTAGGGTTTTATATGTGCTTTGTGTCACTGAGGGAGCTTAGAAAGGGGAGTTATCAAATGCTCTTGGCTGTGTAAAGAGCCAAAGGTGGGTGGCATTGGACCCCTCTTCCCCCTGCGAAGATCATCAAAGCTGCTGGAATGCCTGGGAGAGGAAGGTCTGACCCTATTTCCGCCCCCCACCCCCAGCAACTTCTTACCTGACAGTGACTGGGATCAGCAATTAATGGATGTTTTTATTATTGCCTTTCCAGAAATTGGCTTCAGGCAATGGCCACTTCAGTGGGGACGTTCCCAGTTGCTCTGTTGGTGCCAACACCTGCGTCCCTGCTGACAGCAAATACCACCAGCCAGGGCAAAGAGAACTGTGTCTTCAATGAGGAGTTTAAATTCATCCTGCTGCCAGTGTCCTATGCGCTTGTCTTTGTGGTGGGGCTGCTGCTCAATTCCTGGGCCTTGTGGATGTTCATCAGTAAGATGAGGCCATGGAATGCCACCACCACTTACATGTTCAATCTAGCCGTCTCTGACACACTGTACGTACTTTCCCTCCCCACGCTGGTCTATTACTATGCTGACCGCAACAACTGGCCCTTTGGGGTTGGCCTCTGCAAGATTGTGCGCTTCCTCTTCTATGCCAACCTGTACTGCAGCATTCTCTTCCTCACCTGCATCAGCGTGCACCGCTACGTGGGGATCTGCCACCCCCTTCAGTCGCTCGGGTGGATGAAGACCAAGCATGCCCGCCTCATCTGCGTGGGTGTCTGGTTTGTCGTCACCATCTGCCTCATACCCAACCTGATCTTTGTCACCACCAGCATCAGGGGGAACGACACCCTTTGCCACGACACCACCAAGCCCGAAGAGTTTGACCACTACGTGCACTACAGCTCCTCAATCATGACCCTCCTCTTCGGCATCCCCTTTTTGGTGATCATTGTGTGCTACAGCCTGATGGCTAAGAGACTGTGGAAACCCAGCCTATCCAGCTCCAACCAGAGCATCCCCTCCTACAAGAAACGCTCTATCAAGATGATCATCATTGTAATCACAGTCTTTGCCATCTGTTTCCTACCCTTCCACATCACACGGACACTGTACTATACCTCCCGGCTCCTCCAAGCCAACTGCAGAACCCTCAACATCATCAATTTCACCTACAAGATAACACGGCCCCTGGCCAGCATCAACAGCTGCATAGACCCCATCTTGTATTTCTTGGTGGGGGATACCTACAGGGGAAGGCTGCGTCGAGCTGCGATCAAAATGCCCAGATCTCAGCACACATCTACATTAGCCTTTGTTTCTCATCTCAGAAAGAATGGCTTTTCTACCTCCCGAGATGCCAGCTACTCCACCACTAATGCCTGAGAAAAGGGGGTTCGAAACTGACAGATAAAGGAAGCAGTGAGGGGTTTTGAAAGGACTAGGCAGGGCCTGGGCAGCAGGTATGCATCTAGGCCAGAACGCGGGACCAGCATTAGGGAAGCCAGTAGAGTTGCAGGTTTAGGCTCCGTACAGAACGGATGCCTCTGCTTAATCTCTGTAACTTATTTGTCCACCGTGCTGCGTCTGCTTCTGACAGTCATTCTGGCCCCCACGTTAACCTCTGAATGCTTTGAACTAGGTTTACATTCCCACTCACCAAGCATGCTCCACCCCGTCACACCAACTGAACAACTGTCCCAGAGCCAGGGACGTTCCTGGTCTTGTCACAGCTTGGGAAGACTGTCCTAATACCAATGGGAGGGAGGAGAGAAGAGACCCCTACATCCCATAACATCCATTCCATAAGGAAATGGGGGAGCCCAGCAGGATGGTTGTATGAAGGAAGTGTATGAAAAGAATCACAGGTAGTGAATCCCCTGCTTGAGACGCAAGTGGGGGCAGAGCAGTGGGAAAGGAGGGCATGTGGTGACACTGCTCTGGTCAGAAGCCTGAGACCAATGAGATGGAGCATTTTACTATGGGAAAAGAGCCAGGAAGTTACCACAGGACACAACTGGCTACCTGATGCCTTCTGAGAGAAGCCCAACTAGGCGGTTTCAAGCAGCCTGGAGCTCTGGGCTACAGACAGGGGCGAACGCAGCCCAGTACAGTGCTAAAGAGTGACACGCTGGGTTTAATGATATGCTATATAGTTGTCATCGAGGAAGATGAAGAGAAGCTCATGAGAACAGTGCAGGTGCTAAATGAGGAAGGGAAGTGGTTTGGACCGATTATGAATATCAATAAAACGAAGACAATGGTATTTGGAGATAAGGAAATAGGAAGGAAGATCAGTGTAGATGGGATTGAACTAGAGAACGTAGAGAAGTTCATGTATTTGGGGAGCAACATGACATATGATCTAGACTACAAGAAGGAAATAGCGACTAGAATAGTGAAAGCAAGAGCGAGTTTGAAGGCGATGGATAAGATCTGGAAAAGTAAAGTGATTAGCTTAGGAATGAAGCTGAGCATCTTGAAAACGTGTATTTAGCAGCATGTTGTACAGATGTGAGACATGGGTGATAAGGAAAGATTCGAAGAGAAGGATATTGGCATTCAAAAGGAGTTGTTATAGAAAGATCCTGAGAATAGGATGGATGCAGAAGGTCTCCACGAGGAATTATATAGGAAGATACGGCCTAAAGAGAACCTACGGCGGAAGGTTATACAATGGAAGTTACAGCTTTTCGGGTATATCTGCAGAATGAACGATGAGCAAAAAGTTAAGATCCTAGTATTTGGCATAATGGATGGTCCGAATAGGAGAGGCAGACCCCATAGAGAATGGGTAGATGATATAGTAGATTGGTGTGGAGCTAGCCTACAGAAACTAAGCCACTCCACACTGGACAGGGAAAGATGGAAGGAAATAGTGAGGGAGGCATCGGACACCAACGGGCATTGAGCCTATGGCTGTTGATGATGATGATGATGATGATGATACAAGGGTGGAGAGTGGTCCCAGGTGAGAAGGAAAGTGCCTGTTTTCCCAGGCACAGAGAACACTTTTAGAACTTCCTTGAAAGTGACCCAGGGAAAATAGAGATCCCTGCTGAAAAATAAACAGGGATAATGCTGGCAGAAGAGATTTAGCACTTTATAAACAGTAACTAACTGATGGGTTCAATGCTGGGTCAAAGGGCAGGGGAATAGAGTGGAGGTCCCACAGCTAGGACTTTAGGAGCAGCATGTGCTATTGAGGACAACACTTAGTTCAGAAAGGAAAGGGGAGAAGAAATAATTGACCGGGATTCCTGGGTCCAGTGGCCTGGCCTTTTGCTGGCCTTACTTTCAGTGGTAAGAGGTCTGTCATAACAGGAATCTTTCCCGGCCATGCTCAGAGCATGCTCTGTCATGGCCAGAGTCAACATTTGTAGGGAGCAGTGGCTGCTATGCCAGCTGTGAGCTCCCTGCTGGCAGAAGAATGTCTCCAGGATGGTCATTGACTTCAATTCATTTCCTCTGCTTCCCTTTTGTGAAAGGAGCTGAACTGCTGGGGATGGTGCAGGCACCATGCCACAAGGCAGCCAGGGTAGGCAAGGGAGCACTTTCAGGGCCCTGGCTCTAGCAGTGCGGAGGAGAGATTGGGACTGGTTCTGGCAGGATGCAGGTGAGGGGGTGGAAATGCACACAGGGTTAAAGGCTGTGCAGTGGTCAAGGAATTGTGTGGGTGGGTGTTGTAGATGCTGATACATGTCTCCGTCCCTTTGTGAATGGGAGGACATAACTCACCATATAACTAAGAGAGAAGACATCACAGCACCTTTGCCCCCATCCCCACTCTCCTAGCTTCAGGTGGTTGGGCAGAGAGCCCAGGGCAATGAAGGCCGTGAAGATAATTAATTGATCTGTGAATAAAACTTTCTCCTGAGCAACTTTCCTAATGCCCAGGAGAGGACTGTTCCTCTCCCTACCGTCACCAAGAAAGGAACGAACAAAGGAAACAACTGGCATGAGAATCTTGTAAATGCCTCATTAAAGTTCCATTTGGCTCAACCAGACCATGAAGTGTCCATTGCTGAAAGCTGAGAAAGGAAGGAACGCCGGGTGACACGTGTCTGCCCGAGCACAGTGGCTTGGCACACTTCCATTGGGCCTCAGGAGAGTTCACAGCCAGTCTACCCTCAGGACTCCAGGATATAGCCAGCATGAGCTTTCCACTGCACTTAGTGGGGAGCTAGCTAAGAGCACAGTTACCTCTGGATAGGTCTTGTAAGGGGGAAGGGCATTAGAGGAGAAGGCCTAGGAGGATGGTTTCCCAGGGCCTAAAAAGAAGGTTTTAGATGATTTGTGAAGTAGGTATTGTACTGAATGGAGACTCCAAGCTTAGTCTGTTTTACTCCTACATTTCTCCTGCTGGGGATATTACCCCTGTCCCTTTAAGTCTGCACTTAGTGGGCTCAAGTGTTCAAGTAGAAAGGTTTTCTGCTCAAGAAGCAGAAAGGCCTGTGGTAGAAAGGGAGCTTTTCCCCTCCTTTTGCTAGTCTTTTCCACCACTGAAATGGCTTTCACCCAACCCAGCACCACCTACCACCCCACCCACCATGTTTCACTGCCTCTCTCCCAATTACACAGGCTCTGGCATGTCAGCCTCTGAACTCTGTCCGTTAGATTCTGATTTCTCTCCCACTTCATAGTGGGAGTCAAAGGGCAAGGA
This sequence comes from Pelodiscus sinensis, assembly GCF_049634645.1. NCBI lineage: Eukaryota > Metazoa > Chordata > Testudines > Trionychidae > Pelodiscus > Pelodiscus sinensis. The sequence continues at coordinate 19,131,565 of NC_134723.1, forward strand.
AGATTCACTGCTTTTCTCAGCCAGGTATCGGCCAAACTCCAGCAAGCATTTCTAAAGCCATCAAAAAGCACCCCGAGCCCATGAAAAGACTGTAGCATGACCTGGCCTGGCACTTAGGTTGACTGGGGCTTATATGTTTGCATTTAACATTAACATTTCTGCAGCTAAGCCAGGTAATTGGGAGTGTTATGTATTCAGAGGCACTATAATAGGAAGTTAACAAGCTCTTTGGAATCTATTGCCTTTATTGGTGTTTACTTTTGAAATGTTTGCATAGCTTTTTTGTTGAATTCTGCGTGGGCATAGGGTTATGCTGGTGAGGGAATATACAGGTAAGAGTGTGAAGTGCTCCGGTGATGATGCTGGATCCTTATGACTAATACAGGAGATCCTAATGGCTATGATATTCCACGTACTAGAATTCATAAACCCAGCCTGCCTCCTGTGGGGTACAGAACTAGGGGACGGGGGAAGATATACACAGGGACAGACCCATCTCTACCACTGGCAATCTGAGAGGGGAACTGAAAAGCAGCTCCCGATGGCATGGAGTTCACATGACTCTGTCTGCCCCCTAGAATGATCTTTGCTTTCAAAACTGCTGCCGTCTACACCCAGGGCACAGCTCACCAGGGTGCCCCTGGCCTGGGTCCAGCATTGTTCCATTTCAGGAGGCACTACCCAATTACCTACAGTGAAGCAAAAGGGTCAGGCTCACAGATGGGTCCTGTGCCATCACATTCTCTGCTTGCAGAGGCTGAGGATAGGGGTCAGATGCAGAAGCTGCCCTCTACTCATGAATCCTCTCTAAGGTCAGAAACAAGCTTCCTAGTAGCTTATTGTTGGCCTGGTCCTTCACTCGTGCTGGGTGCTCTGCATCAGGTGCTGCTGTCCTCCACCCCAGAGGTGGCTGCATTTTAGTGGACACATAGGCATGCAAGTTGCTATGGGAACCCTGGGGAATAGAGGAAATGATTACCATTGTTTTAGCCTGCTCCCTCACAGGCTACTGGAAAGCTGTGCCTGCCTGTGCCATGCCCCTAATCTGCATTCTCCAGGGTTTAGTACCAGCATGTCCCACGAGCAGGGCTAATCCAGGCCTTACTTTGCTGGCAGTGCAGGCAGCCTCAGACATTCCCCACTTGGAGGCCCTCAGCAGCTGCTCCATCCAGCAGACCTCAGGCTGAGGCTTTGCTGGCAGATAGAGTGGAACTCCGCAAGGAGGTTAATCCCAGCTCTCATGCTGGGCCTTCCCCATGCTGCTACCAGCTGCCTGACACTACTCTTGGAAAAAAACACACCGAATCCTGGGACCAGAGCTAAGTGCCAAGGACACCCCTTCCCTTGGAAGAGAATGCCCAAGCTCAGTATGTCTCACTGGCAGAAAGTTATTTCTGAGAGAGTTATTTCTGATGCATTTTCTCATCATCAGTTTCCTCCAAGTTACTCCTGCCTTTCCCCCTAACTAACCTCTTGCCCTCCCTTGGGGGACACGCTGGTCAGAGGTTTGAAGACTTGGCCCATCTCACTTTATCCCTCTGGGCTTTCCCTCCAGACTCCTGGCATTTTTTCTTGCTCTGCTCAGATCCCTTTCCACGTGGTGCCCAGAAATCACTGCAATCTTGCAGGTGTAGCTGCCCCAAAGACTCTGCTATTACGGTTCTGGGACCTGGTGTCTCTCCACATGCAGCTCCAGGTGCACTGGCCTTTCCTGCTGCCAATCACAGAGACAGGGACAAGAAATTGTGGGGCTGGGACCCACAAGCAAAGTGGTAGAGGGCACTTATGGGGGCATGGGGAAAACACAGGGATAGGCACAGCTCAGGCAAAGAACAAGATGCGTTGGGACGGGGCGATGCAAATGGAGAAGCTTGTGTATCCTGGCTATGTCCTGGCCAGAGTCTCACCAAGCTTCCCATGAACTCCCGACTGGCCATCCTTCCTCACTGGGGGAAGTCATGCCCCCCTCCCTTGATTCTAAGGCCAAGGCAAAGCTGCCTTTGCTAAGCGCCACTGGGAAAGCTCTCCAGCCCAGCACACATGTCCCCTCGGGGGTAAACAGCTTGCTGTGCCTGCTTGCAAGCTACACATTTATACAGCAAAATGGAGGTGGAAGGACAAACTTTCCCAGGACAGGCTCCATTCTACCTGGGCACCAGGGACAGGCAGGGTTACAAGGAGTTGAAGCTGCTCAGCTTTCCTTAGGCAATGAGTTGAGTCAGCAGCCAGCTCCTCTGAGACCCTCAGTCTCAGGGCCCTGGGCCCTCACAACATACCCTACATGGTAATCCTGCTTTTCCCCCTATGGTGTCCATCTCACTTTCCCTCCTTCCTACTCAGAAGTGGATCCTGGGGCAGAGTTTAGCCTCCAGGTTTACACTCCTCTGTTCCATTAGCAGTAGCACAAAGCTTCCATTCATCTACTTCCAGGAGGTCAGGGTCTGGGCCGAGGAGAAATGTCCCCACACACGTTCCCCCATGTCTAGGCATCTGCTAACGTGCACACTCCCCATCCCCTGCAAGTCCCAGCACCTGCCCTTCCTGTGCCCCCCTCCCCCTTTCCTGAGGGGGCTTTAAGGGCTGAGCAAGTCAACTCACTGCATTGTCCATTGGAGCGAGTAGAAAGCACACAGGAAATACTGGAATAGCTCTCTCCGCCCTTCATTCATCTTCTGGAGGGAACAAACAGAAGGAATGGCCGGGACAGCACTGAGGGGACACACAAGCAAGGCACCAGAATAGAGGGCAAGCAGTAGCTGGGGTTCAGCTGAACAATATGTCCCTGAGAGCCCCCATCCTGCCAGGTAAGCTGCCATTCCCACCTCCAAGAGCAAGCAGCCTTTGAGAGTTAAGGTTTGGCTGCCCCAGGTCTCCTGGCTTCTCTTTGGCCTCAGTCACAGGATCCTTAGCTCGTCCGCCTCTGACAGGCCATACTTGGCTTTGTGGTCATTGAAGAGTTTGAGCAGGGAGCGGATATACATCTCATGGTATAGATCCACCATCTCATGGCTTGGCTCTTTGATCCTAGGCACCGTCACAGGTTCTCCTACTGCCAGAGACAGAAAGAGGGTGGAAAAGTGAATCCTAAGAGCCTGGAATAAACCAATGGGTACAGCCGGGTGGGACTTCCTGCCTATCATAATGATCTGGGTCTTGGAAAAGTAATGCCAAACTTCTTACCTAGTGCACTTTTACATACAGGCAGTACCACAGACACCGCACCAGCACCTGGCCATAGGCATGGGGCAGAGAGGGAGGGAGGAGAACTCACTGTGCTTTGCGATAGTGCCCACCCACTGCAGGTTCACAACCCCACCTCCGGGCCCACTCTGCCCATTACTGGATTTTACCCCTCACATCATGATGAGTTTTTGGCTTCCAGACCTGCCACAAACTCAGTGGCAAGAGAAACTCTCTCTGTCAGCTTAGACAACCACCTCTACCTACCAGTGCGGGGGCTTTTAGAGCAGCCAAAGCCATGTGAGAAGAGTAAGGGGATACTCACTGACAGTGGTGATAGGCTTGGGGTAGGGCAGGAAGCCACGGGAATGGATTGATGTTAAACCCCGTCCGTAGAAGACGCAGGGAGCAAAGCCCACCAGCTTCTGGAACCTCTTTTGAATGCCCCGCATCCAGCTGCCCTCCTCAAAAACCACCTGCTGGAAGAGGTCGTTCTCACCAAAGGAGAAGGCAGGAACCAGGTGTGCCCTGTGGGGAGAAAGCATTGTAGCATGAGTGCCGTCTGCAGCCAGTGCCACACTCCCAAGGAAGCACTTGCTACCATAAGTGAAGGAGAATTTGTATAGCGGGGCAGCGGGGGAAGGGGGCTGGGCACCACTGAACCAAGATGTCAATCCTGTATATATCAGAATGCCAGGCAGTGTGGCTGTACCCCAGCACCTCTAGTGCCAGCACCTATGCTCGCTATTGCACCCCTGCACCATGGGACCCTCTACAAGCCTGATCATATTGAACCAATTTTCCTTGGGCGTCAGTTGAAACACACTCACTATCCTATTTTCTGGGTCCTAAGGAAAGGCAGGCCAGGGAGGGGCTGCCTAAGAGACATACCAGGCCTTGTCCCTCGTCAAGTGGCTGGTTTGGTGAATCCTGGGGTGCTTTGCTCCTGACCAGTTGCTACCAGGGGAGTCGGAGGCCTCTCAGGACAGTATCTGAGTGACCATACTCACCCATGCTGCAGTGCCATCCGAACAAAGCCCTTGCGGTTTTTGAGGATTAATGTGGTGACTCCTGGCTTGCAAGCCAGTGATTCAGCTGCACCTCCAATCACGATGGCCACAGCATTCCCGCTGCCATTCTGTGACAGCAGGTACCCTATTGCCCGGCGTGTCACGGGGCACAGGCCTAAAGAGCAGAGAACCAAAGGGCATGAGGAGCACTACAATGGAAACTACTCGTGCCCCACTTGACTGACAATCCATTGACTCACCATCTGACTTGGGGGACAGACTCCTTACCCCAGTCTCTGAATGAGTTTGTGGAGCTTAGAAACCTGCTCAGATTTGGGGAGAACATTCCAAAGAGAGAGGGATGATTAGGTGCCCTCCACTCAGGCATTCAGAAGACACAAGGGAGTTGTTCTCTTTCCTTCCCTCAGCCTAGAGCCACCATGCTGTAGATCTATGTCCCTGCCCAGGGGTCCAACGTGTGGAATAAGGGCAACCTCTCTTGTCCACAGAGGAGCCGTGGGGTCTCTTGCTCTGGAGAATGCAACAGCCTAAAATGGGAGACACACTGGCTCCTGGCTCCTGAATGCCTGTGTTAGCCACCAGCCCCGGGAGCAGCAGCTCTGCCAGGCAGAAAGTAGTTTCCCAGGGCATGCCATCGTGGGACCGTTTTCAGGGACTGAGCCTGGGGACTGACACTGGGGGATGGGAGGATATAGAGCAGGGCACACTCTCCATGTCTGTGCTGCATGAAATAAGACAGTTGCTCAGATCTTTGAGCTTTCCCAGGGGATGGCACAAGGAATAATACCTGGGGAACCCTATGTAGCCCTTGAAACACCTGAGCTCTATGGCATTCCCCTGTCTTTCCTTCTCTAGGGCCTGGTTGTGGCATGGAACTCATAGAACTCCATCACTCAGCCCAGGCTGAGGGGCAGAGGCAGAGCAGGAAGGGGCAGGCTGGAGTAGTGATATGGGCAGTAGCAGAGCATTATGGGAAAATCCCTGTGAGATGCTGACGGCACTTTGTCTGGCTCAGATAGCAGTATCAAACCAATATTTTGGCAAATACTAAAATTTGCTTTATCCACAGAAAAAAACACACTTGAGAGTAGAATGTCGTCACCAGCACTAGATTCGGTACCTAGAGGGTCTGAAAGGGGCTTTGGCAAACGCTGCAGAGGGAAAGGGCTCAAGTGATCAGTGATGCAAAGAAAAGGAGAGATGGCTATTGTCGAGACCTACTGGGTCTCTTGTATTAGGCACATCTGCAACACTTCCATGGTGATTCTCTAGAGCTGTGTGAGGGACATTCTCTGAGCATGCTCACCTCCACTCATCAGGTACTCCCTGAAGACAGGCAGCCGGAAATTGCCAGCCAGCGTTGCGAGGAAGGGTCTTATGCCAGGGAACTTCTCAGAAAAGCCAGTAGACTCGGTGATGAAGTTGCAGAAGGCCCCAACACAGAGGATCCCATGGGGGTGTGCACCGATGATATAATTGTGACTGGGGAGGAGGCTGTGAGTCTTTACCAGCTGGAGGGAAAAGATACACAGTCAATGGGGTGGGTGGGAAGAAAGAAAGGGGATCTGGACCCTTCATTCCAATGCGTGGCTCCATCACATGTCTCTAGGTATGACGGCAAGTGGGCAGTGCTGGATAAACGCCCACATGGCAATCCCCACGTGCACAATCCCCCCCTCCTCAAACAGATGGGCAAATCAGCACATTCCTGAGCTGAGCTCTGCGCTGTGGTTTAGTCCCCCACCCAAAGTAAACACATGTGCTGAACAGCTGTTGAATTGCTGGATTTTGTGGGGTCCTTCAAGATTCCATTTGGGCAGAATGATCTGAACCCAGACGTGATTCTTCTGATCCTGTGAAGAGGAAGGTGTCTGTCTCAAATGTCCACTAGGGGGTAGCAGCAGGTCACATTAAAGGAGATACATTTTTGGGACCATATTTCACGGTGGAATTTCCACCATCAATTTTTAAAACAAATGTCTATTGGCTTTAATGGGAACGCCATGCTCTGACCTGGCATCTACAGAACAATGAGTGTGTCGTTTCGGGGGCAGGAGGATGTACTGGGCACCCATGAAGCTGCCAGCAGCCGGGCGGCAGGATGTTCAGTGAGACACAAGAGATTTAGTCAGGCAAGGGGCTCAACAGAGATGCCCAAGAGAAACAGGAGCTTGTCTAGGGGTTTCCAACAAATCTAAATGCTACAGTATAGCACATACTGTAAGTATAGCATTTGCCCAGCACAACTTACCTGAACAGGGAAATAATCTCGGAAGTGGTTCCAGACAGGCCAGTTCCGCACCCACGTGGACCTCCTCCCACCTGCAAAGCACACAAGAGGGAGTAAGTGGGGGGGCAAGACCCAGAACATGGAGCATACACACTGACACTGGGAGGACAGAGTCCACTCCCACTGGGAATCTGGCCACTTCCTCTTCTTTTTAGCCCTTGCCTCCCAGCAGACCAGAGGTAGTCAGAACATTGGGACTACATGATTTTTTCTCTTTTACAGTAATAGTTCGCAGTGATGTGCAGTTTTTGTTGGAAGGATGTGAGAGATTGTACTGTGTAACCTGACAGTGCACTGCCCTGGGATGTGGGAAATCTAGGTTCAAGTCCCTATTTGGCCTGACTCAGAATGATTGTAGATGAAAACCGCTGCTCTGAATCAGGCATGCAGCAAGAATTTGAACCTGGATCTCCCATGCCACAGGTCAGCTCGTTAATCACTAGAATGGACGTGTGCATTCTGGTGTGAAGAGACACATTCTGGCACAATTCAGTTTCAGCCCAGTTGTCCAAAAGGTTGTTTTATTCCAGGGTGGAATAAAACAGCTTTGAAACCTTGGAGGTTGTCATGAAAATCAGTTCTATCCTGTTCTCTCACAGGGCCAATGTCTACTTGGGATGTTATGAGTTGCTGCTCCAGTGTCATACCACAGAGCTGCTCCTTCACAGAAGTTCCCACAACAAACTGGTTCCTTTCTCTGTCCCTACCTCCAGCCCCCAGATATCTTGCAGATAAAGCCGTGCCGCTATCCAGGTAGGGCCAATAACAGATCATCACAAACAGCTGCAGCTTCAGACTGCATTCCCCAAGGAGACACCATGTGGTAACCATACATCTCAGCCAGGCCAGGGATTGCTGGAAAAACTGACTCTTTTGAGGAACCCCGGTGCCTCTCTAGGTCCATCTTTGTCACAAGGCAAGAGAAATGAAGAGAAAAATGGGACGTTGGCTCTTTCAAGAATCTTACTTGCTCTGGCTGCTTATGCCTCAGTTGATGTAATGTTTCTCTGTGCATATTTGCTCCCTATTAGAAGGGCTCACAACTGCTCAGAACAATGTCATAGGACCAGTACTGCTAACAGATAAAGGAGAGTCTCCTTAATTTCATTTGACAGGAGTCTGTGCTTCTGGACTATCCCCACTACTTCTGTAAAGTTGCTTGGTGGTTATGAACTTGTTACAATAAGAGGAACAGAATAGAAATTAAAGTTCCAGGAGCTGTCAGGGTCACATTTTAACCACTTGTGTCACCAGGCAGTTGTTGTGGAAGGACTAATCATTAAAGATTATTAAATAAGCAGACAAATCTTGGAAGATGAGAGGGGGGAAAAGATGAAGAGCACATGAAGATCTTTGCGCCTACTGATGTAAACCTTATGGTTTATACTCTCTCTCTCTGTACCTATTTCCCTGGTTTCTGGGAAATGCCTTTTGTTTGAGTGTGAAAATACTTTCAGGATGCACATGCATGGGGTTGGACAGACATCTGAATCCTCCAGGAAGTCTGTCTCTCCTCTCCCTGCTAATCATGTATATACACAGTAAATTAGGCTGTACCTTCCCATACCTTGCTCCGGTGCGTCCCAGTCAAAGATTACCCAAGCAATGTAGAGAGCAGAAACTGGCCAGAAACTGGTGAAAACCAAATAGATGAGGAGGACCAGGAAGACGATTCCTGAGGAAACCACAAGCCAGAGGTTAGTTCACGTCTCCCTGTGTAAAGATACATCCGACCCAGCAGTTCCTGTTCTCTAGAGATTGAGTTTTCACTGCACCATACCATAATGGCCTGGATCTAATGTGGGATGGGATGAATACCCACACTAAATCCCAGGCTCTTTGGGCCAGTTCAGAATTGGGCAAATCTTCCTACGAACTCCAGAAAATATCTGATTCCTAGATAGCCACATAGCTGTCGCTTGGCCCTAGGCCAAAAGGCCTTCTTGCTGTGTGCGCTGACTGGGCTGTGTTTCAACACAGATCAGCTGATCCAGACTCATTAATTGGAAACCTCCACGCTGAATCTCCCAGGGCAGAATAGCCAGATCAGCTTTGCTCACTAAGATAATTTGAGGCCCTAATTCACTAACTGTGGTGCTCCCTGGAGAAATAGGCTGTGGTTTAGACAAGATTCAAGTCATTTTACTACTGTCATCTTCAGCTGCTCTGGCCTGGCTAAGCCCCATAGCAGTAAAGTCTCAAAAGTCTGGCCTATGCTGGAGCCATTCTGATGGGGAATTACGGGCTCCAGTTTTCCTAGTGTAGGTGCAGCCTGTGTGAGAGAGACACGTTGCTAAAGCTGAAAATCAGCTCTCAGCAACAGGAGAAGCTTCTAAAGAAGGAGGCTGTGTCTGGCCAAACAGCTTCCAATAGGAGAAAGCCTGCTGAACCAGAACCCTTCAGACCCCCCCCCCCCCCATATAGTGTACTCAAGTTACAGCTCACCTCCAGCACATGGAACAGCCAGGAAAGAGCATGAAAGACAGACTGCAGCAACCAGACAGGCTGGGGCTGAGCCTGAGTCTCACTTTACTCCTCTGTGCCACTTGCTAACCCACCTCTGGTCTCAAAATGCAGCTTCCCCACCACTGAGTCTAATGGTGAGAAGCTAATTCTGTGTTTGTAGAACTCATCCCTGTGCGTATCAGTATCATTTCTATTGCAGTAGCACCTGGGGCCCCAATCAAGAACCACTGTACAAGGCACTGTACAAAGAGAACTAAATGATGGCTTCTGCCCCCATCAGGTTACAGCCTAGGACTTTAGGCAGCAATGTCTCAAGTCTCTTAGGGTATGTCTACAATTGCACCACAGTTCGAACTAGGGATGCAAATGCAGGCATTCGAAATAGTCAATGAAGCGGGGATTTAAATATCCCGCGCTTCATTAGCATGATCTCGCCGGCGTGCTAGTTCGAATCACAGCTGATTAGGAATAACGTTAGTTCGAACCAAGGGGTTTGGTTAGAACTAATGCATCTCGGCGCGCACTTCCTGGTTTGAATCAGCTGATATTCAAACTAGCGCGTGGCGAGATCATGCTAATGAAGCGCGGGATATTTAAATCCCCGCTTCATTGACTATTTCGAATGCCTGCATTTGCATCCCTAGTTCGAACTAGGGTGCAAGTGTAGACATACCCTTAGTGTCTCAACTACATATACACTCTCCTGAAAAGCTGAAGTCATACACTAACCCTCCCATTACTTTTGAATCAATTACTCTGTAACAAGCACTAACTCAATCTGATTTGCAAGTGGTAGACCCAAAACAGAATGCTGCAGGAAAAAAAATTAAGCTAGCATGAGGTCTGGTGTCACAGAGTGCAGCTGGGGGTGTGTCTGTGAGTCAAGTTGCCTCCCATCCTGTAAGTAGGGGAGATAAGCTGTAGAACAAGGCTACGCAACTTTGGAAGCTCCGGGGGCCACAATGATACTCACAGCACATCATGAGGGCTGCAACTTAAGTGTGGTTGCATGTACATGCAAATGGCTTCTTTCATACTGACAGGCATGAATACAACGATTAAGGCAAGACTACACAACACACAGGCCCCATTTAAGTCAGTTCTGCTGATATTAATAAAATGCAATATTTACCTGATTTCCACCCGTATGACAGCACTTTTAATGAGCAATGACAGTCCAGGAATTTAACTACTAAAACACACATCAACAAAGACCATTATGTTGACTACTTTTTTGTTTTGGCTCCCACCTGCGGGCTGCAAACAAATATGCTGCGTGTTGAGCAGACCTGCTGTAGGATCTGAATCTTGTTTGGGATTCTGATCTATTCAACTTTGGCAATGCTCAGCGTCCCCAGTGAGGATCAGGACCTTGTACTGAAAACTCTGTACAAATACATACAGAGAATGTCTCTGCCCCCCACCTCAAAATCCACAGTCTGAGCTTTTTCAGGAGAGTGGGGAGGAGGCAGGTGCACAGGAGAAGAGGGTAAACATTGTGGGTCTTTGTTTTCAGGCGCTGGGAACCCACGTTGACTAGTGTTTCGGGTTGTCAGCGTTTAAAAACAAAAACAGACCCTTCGTGTCTCAACTGCTGAGAAGGTGGACTGGTGCCAGGATAATCTGAGGACAGCTAGCCCACACCTATACAAGGGCCTTTACACCAAAGCATGTGTCCTTTCGCAAGTCCTAAACATAGCCCCAGCAGGCAAGGAGAGCAAACAGCCCAAGAGTGCACACCATGCTGCATTGCTGTGAGGGGAAAGGGAGGCTGCTTCAGGTTCACACAGACTTCTGCTCCTACAAAAAGTGTCAAGGGGTATTCTTCTGAGATCTCGTCTGAAAATCCTTCCCCTGCTGACCCGCAAAGCTCTCTTGCACCCTCACTCCCCTTAGAAAGGCTGCTGTTCTGGCTCCATTCCCTTGGGCCTTAGTGTTAGATTTTCTGATGTTCTGAATTTTTGTGAAGTTACAAACCATGGTGCTAGGGACAGACAGTACCCAATCACACAAACCCCGCTGCAGAATCTCAGGATCTCACAGCAGAATCTGAGTGGTGGGAGACACGGAGATCATAGTGCCCCTCCTGCCAGCTGGTCTACTCACCCATCAGCAGGAAGGTGAGGACCCACTGCAGGACTGAAAGGAGCTGGATGCATGTTCGGAACTCCCACTGCGAAGGCCAGGGCACGGTGAGCAGAGTGCGCAGGGCAACCTGAACGCTGGCACGGCTCCCTGCAAAGTACACACACCTTTTGGCTTGCACTCGTGATCGATCACTTCCTGACCTACTGCTGGTCATGCTGCACTTACCCGCTGAGACCTTCCAGCCTCTCCCGCCCAACAAACAAACAAACAAACAAACAAACAAACAAACAAACAAACCTCACAAGCCCAAAAAGTGCACACAGTCCCTGTACACCTGGAGCCTTCCACGCATGCTCGTGCACACACACATACAATCCCTCTGCCACATGCACAAACCATTCCACCAACACATATTTTCACCCTATTTCCAATACAAAATACAAGTGCACCTGTAGATCCTCACACCTCCGCCCACAAACGCACTCAGGACTAATCCCTCAGTGGTCATCTCCAAGTAGCCCAGGCTAACAAGTGAGGAAGGTGAACATGGAGCTCAGAGCAGAGGTGATCAGAGGGGCAACAAGCAGGTGGGAGAGACGGCAAGGCCCAGTGGGGCTCATATGCTGGGATGGGGATGAGGGTGTGATGGGCTGACACAAATGTTGCTGGGTGAAGGAAGCACATCTAGGTTGTTTCAAGCTCCTGAGGGCAATGGAGCCTCCTCTAGAGTCTCGGGACGTGTCTCCTTGGGTCTACTCAGCTTGATGGTGAGGGAGTTTGGCAAAACATTCAACTTTCAAAGCTGGCCAGATCCTGCCCAAGGTTGGGGTGTCACTGATGCTTCCAAGGCAGCAGACCATCCTTCCTAAAGATGTGAGGTGATCTAGGGAAGCCTGAGCTAGGAAAATGGGAAGTGGGGGCAAGTCCCATCAGGCAGGAGTGTCCCAACTAGTGACAAATGAGTCTAGCTGTGCAAAGCTCGCTGTCCTGTCCTGCAATGACTGGTAAGGGAGTGCGGGGGGAGCTCATTACTGCTCCCGGCCTTGATTTCTGAAAAAGGGAGTTCAACAACACCACATTGCTTCACTTCTCCTCCCTCGCACTAACCTTGGTGAACGATTAACTCCCACAAGGCTGCTGGCTCACAGGGCACTCAGAAGGATTGCACAGAGCCACTGTTGGCCTTCCCATGGCTGCAAAAATAACTTTGGCAGATGTGCTAATTCTGAGAACTCCTAACAGAGGTATCTATCTACATGGCTAGAACAAAGGGGCCCTAGCATAAATTGTTGTGCTGGATCAGAGGAAAGTCAGGAATAAGAGGTCATAAAAAGACAACAAATCTCAATTTGGGTCAAAACTCAGCTTCATTCCTTTCAGAGGCAAATCCAGATCATGGACTGGGAGTGGAAATTAAATGACTATAATTTCTATAAAGTCTATAAAGCTCTCATTGAGTTGGAGTGCATTTATTTTCTTCCCCAGTGTGGTTTACCAAGTTCTATCAAATCCATCACTAATCCCCTATACATGCCAGACAGATTCCCCAGTGTACCACACCAGCTCCCAGAAATCTCATACACCACAATTCGGCCCTTTAGTTCATTATAGGCAAATCCATCACACTACTCAGATAGACTTAGTTTTCACCCCTGTTAAAATCAGCAGGAATCTTTCCTGAGTAAGAGCTGCTAGATGCTTTCTTTTGATTTGGACTATGTCTGAATTAGCACAGTCAAGAGGGAGAATTTTCCACCCTTAGAAGCCCCCCGTTTTGGGGAACTACCTGATGCTCATTTGCAATGCCAATTTCAGATAACTTATTCCTGAAGATTTTGGGGGGACTTTTGCTCTGCTGATGTTACACAATATTTACGAGCAACTTTTCCCTTTTTATTAAGCAGTCTAAAACAAATGTATAACAATCATTAATCAACTGATCAGAAACTGGTAAGTTTAGAGCATTATAAATAACTTCAAATTCACTTTGCAATTCTCTTACCACTACGATTTTGGGAATAGGCTGCAATAATTGTTTTCATGTTGATGACAAGTTCTCTCCCAGACTTTGAATCCACAGGTTAAAAGGCAAGTTTGCAAATATCAACCTGTGCAACTGATTGTATGCCCAACTACTTTGAAGCTCTCTGGTCCAAGGTAAACTGCCTACTTTGGAGGGGTGGTGGACAAACCCTGCCCTTCATTTGAAAAAAGCAAGAAGAAAAAGTGTTAAGGAGGAAAAGGAGTCAGTAGAAGATCCCAAGTGACTATTTCCACAAAGGATCTTGCACCTTTCATCCATTTATCCAGCATTGTGTACATTTGTGTATTTTCATCACAAGATACTTGCCTGAATCTGTCCTCCCCCCAGCATGGAATGGTACTTTCCTGGGTATGTCACAAACTACTTTCAGGCATTGGTGGTGGGATTCTAATTAAAGGCAAGTTGAAAATGTCAAACTCAATCACCATTTATTACAGGAATATAGCATTTGCCAGACTGCCTCAGACATTAAACACTATCCAATATATTCAAGAAGGCAGAATTACTTTACTCCCCTCTCCTACAGTTAGGCAAATTAGTCAGGCTTCACAGAGGAAAAAGCTCCTTCCTACTCACTGCAGCACAGATTATCTCTTGATATAGATTCCTTGTCCTAGATATTCTTGAGACTCTGAATGCTCTTCCTGCTACCCATCTCCTCCAAGGCTTACTGGAAATCACACCAGAACCACAGAAGCAGAAAGAAGACACAAATCAAAAACCAGAATCAGAGTTCTGGGCTGTGATAACCCAGGATTGATCCATTGCCCATTGAAATCTTTCTAATGCCTTCCGGGTGCTGGAGTGGACTCCTAGGTATTGTATATCTAGACGTTCTGGGTCAGGCATCACTCGAGATTGCCACTGGATGTTCTGCCTCTTGGCTCTGCTCTGCTAGGTATTCAGCTGTTGCTGGTTCAAACTGTTTAGGTGACCTGAGTACCAAGATGGACACTTATTTTCTCTCTTCTCACCTTCCACTTTTCTGCAATTTTCACAGGCGAGAAGTTTCAGGTTCGCTGTTAAAACAGGGCTAAAATATCTTTTTAAACTGGCAGATTGTAGCTTCAGAAGAATGGATTCCACTTTCATCATTACCACTGCTAAAGCTACATTCACCAATAGACACAGAAAGTGTGTCCCCCATTCCCAAATGCTGATAAAAATACAAGCCTTTGCACATGAACCCTTAGTGCAAAGAGAGGCAGCTTTAGGCAGCTCTAACACCAAAACCACAGCTTCTGTCAGCTGTTATATTTGGGTTTAGAAGGTACTGAAAATCAAGGAGGAATTTTAGGTTGTAGTAAGGCTGAAGGAAGCTTGACAAATGAAGGAGAAAGTATATATGTTGTATACTTGCTTGGAATTTGCATCTATAGTTTTGATGAAAGCTAGCAATAGGTTACCTTGTTCTGTGTGTTTGCTACAGACTACTTTGGCTTTGCAAATCTGTAAGGATTCTGGATTGCTATAGGTCAATAGTATATATTCACTATAGAATGAATGGTCTTCATCACCAAATACAATTTGCTAGCCTCACAGCTGTTTCAGCTTGATGCGGAATGGACGAGGTTGTATATACTGATGAACCTCCAGATAATACTGGCTCAGCAGGGGTCTTAAGAAGTTAGGGAAAGGTATTGGACTTTGGTCTGCTTCTCAAAATTACATTGAACCTTGGTAAATTCCAGATAAGGCTTAAATTAGCATCTTCTACCAAGTCAACGCCACGTATTGTGAAGATTTAAATTGATTTTTCATTGAAAATGCTAGGCTTCTCTCATCTAAACAACTGGACAGGATTTTGTGCTCTAGTTTGACAGTCAGTCAAAAAGGACACTTACCTTATTGTAACTGCAGTTATTTGAGAGGGTTTGTCCATATGAATGCTACTCTCAATGCACATACAAGATCAGGTTCCTTTGGCCAGCAGCATCCATTGGGGGTAATTCCTGCGCCTTAGAAGGACGAAGAAGGGCCAATACCCCTTGTTCCTTTGCCAGTACAGGAGTGTTACACTTCTTTCATCCTCAGTAGCAGGAAAAAAAAAAAAAAAAAGATTGTAGTATCCATGAGGACAATCCATGCTGAAGAACCACCATTGCTGAAAGCTAAGTAACTTCTCTCTGTGTGATGGATGAGAAGGTTACTACCTTTTTTCAAACATTTTTGCCACTTCACTGAATTGCCTGGAAAGGTTTAAATCCAAGACACTGGATATTTAGGAAGTATTGGCAGGGAGCCAGAAGAGCCAATGGTAAGAGAATGAAAGATTTGAAATGAAACAGGTTTTGCCTGCTTTCATTTTTTGTGTGAGGTTAGAGCAAGAGCTGGGAGAGATGAATTGAATCAGGTTGATTTTCCAGTGATAGCCATGCTTAAGGAAAGACAAACCTTGAAACAGCAGATATGAGTAGAACAGGGACTGTATAGTTAGATATAATAAGAGGGTTTTTTGCGGGGGAGGGATTGGTTGAATTTTTTTGGGTAGCATCTACATATCCCCCTGTATACTGTAACTTCTAAACTGAATCCCAGAGAAGCAATTCTTTGTGCTTTAATCTATTTTTTCACTTGCTCTGTAATACTTAGCAACCAAGTATGCTTTGCCAAATATATCTTTGTTTTGTTAGTAAATTCACCTTTTAAAGACTATGATCAGATTCCTGTGTCCTAGAAGGCAGGAGGTTCTATGTGCATATGACTAAAGGTCAGCTATTAAGAAATTACAGTTTGTTTTCAAGCTCTCTCTTGAGAAAGGGATAAGATCTTGGGGTTATCCCACATGAAGAAAATCCAAAGTGCATCTTCCTGGGCTCTCAAGGGGTTCTAGCATTTGGGTGATGGCAGCGTACCATGCCAGGTCAAGGTATCTGTGACTTTGGGGAGTTTTTTTTTTTTAAACAGAAGCCTTTAGTGGCAGGGTATAAAACAGTTACTTACCTGTAACTGTTGTTCTTTAAGATGTGTTACTCATGCCCATTCGATTTAGGTGATGATAGCTAAACATTTCGTCTCTCGACATTGTACCCAGCGTGTTCTTTGTAGTTAATGATTTGAAGTGTAAATAGTTAGTAATTAGTTAGGTCATTTTCTCATAGTTCTTATTGCTAACTCTCCCCTCTAGGTGAGGGGAATGCAAGGTCTGCAGGGATTCAAGCCTTGTGCGACTTGTGCAATACCCATGCTTTGGGAGGACCCCCATGACTCTTGTTTAAAGTGTCTGGGGGAGAGCCACCTCACAGACTTCTGCAGGATCTGCAGAGGTTTTAAGCCCCACATTAAAAGAGAACGCGATTCCCATCTCAAGCTGCTCCTTATGGAGTCCATGCTATAACTGGCGTCGGAATGGGCACCGGCAATCAGGAGTGCACTGGCATTGGTGCGTGAATCATCTGTGGCACTCGGCACTGCAAAAGTTGGCATCGTCTAGGCACCGTTTACAGTGTCTGGTGCCGCAAAAGAGAGACCACCACAGAGGAAGATCTCCTGGGAAGCAGGGGCATGGGAGATGCCACCAAGAAGACTTTAAGACATCTGGACACTCCCAGCCCTCTAGGCACTGGTTGAGCTTGACACGGCCTAGAAGTCCAATACAGGAGAGGGCCCTTTATGTAGTCAGACCGTCCACCCCTGAGACTTTTAACACTGAAAAAGAGCTAATAGAGCTCTCCTCCTCGCCTGTCTCTTCCCCAGCACCGGAGTCAGCACCAAAACAGGGCAGACACTTGGCACAGATCAGTGGGCAGTAGCAGTCCAAAAAGGAAATATTGTGAGGAGGAATAAAGAGTGGGAGGGGAAATAATACTGAAAACATATTGCCATAATATAAATCAAGGCACACCTTCTCTTTGATCAGAACTGAATGCAGTGCACCTCTTCTGAGGTGGGCTAACTAAGAAACAGAGGGGTCTGTGTATAAGCAGTGAAAGTGATACACTTTTGTGGAAGCTTCTATTTTAAGAGATACTTGGTGCAGGTTAGAAAGGAGATGAACAAAGGGGGATATAATAGTTTAAAACACCCAAGATACAAAAGTAAAAGTTACACCAGGGTAAATGGCAGCACCCATTCTCCCAATACAAAAACAGGGAAGATAGTTCCAGCCCCAAAGATCTTACCTGTATATTGGCGCAGTGACTAGCCCCCTGGCCTCCTGGACTGTAGGCACTACTGCATAAAACTATAAAGTAACATGTGAAATTGATGAGGAAATAAATTGTGTATGTAATTGACCACTGGAACTCACTGCCACATTGTCTCTGAAGCAAAGAGGCTAACAGGATTAAAAGATTAGACCAGAGGTGAAAGTGGGCCAGTGTGGCATTCTGGCCCCCCCACTCCCCAGCAGCTTTAATTTCACTGCCATAGCAGCACTGCCAGACCCTACTGCCAGAGCTGTTGATGGGAGGTGGGGGGAGAGGAGCCGGGGTGGAGGAGAGAAGGGAAAGAAAAGAGGCAGCTGTGCCAGGACTAGGTGGTCAGAGCTGGCCCAGCAATCAGAGCCATTCTATCCATTGGACGTCTTGTCCAGCTGATCTGGGCCTTGTGCTTTTGGGGGCCCTGCAGGGCCCAGGGCAGTCTGGGGGACAAAGTGACCTGGCACCAGCAGCAGGGGACGGACTGGCCCTTGCACTTCACCAGTGGCGGTGGGAAGCACAGTGACCTGGCCCCAGTCTGCTCTGTTCCCCCGGCTCCCAGCCTTGTTGCTTGGGAGAAGAGATGGAAAGGGGGCAACGAGGAGCCAAGCAGGAGCACGGTTCAGCACCCTCCCTATGGATGGCTCTGCCATTGATTTAAAAGGGTAGTGGCCAGGAGCCTGGGTCCTTCCAAAAATTGCTGGAGCCCCAGGACTCCCAAGCAGCCAGCTGATGGGGAAGAGGGCAGTTTGCCCAGCCACGTCCCTTTAGGGCAGTGGTCTCCAACCTTTTTAACCACAAGCTCACATTTTCAATCGAAGTGCAATGTAAGATCTACCTCAAATCCAAATACCCTTGTCCCCCTTGCTCCTTGCCCCTTCTCTGAGGGATTGCCTCTGCTCCGCCCCGCCCCTTGTCTGAGGCTCTGCTTCTGCTCCACACCTTCTCCGAGGCCTCACCCGGCTCACTCTATGCCCCTTTCTCCCCATCCTCACTCACTTTCACCAGGCTGGGGTAGGGGGCTGGGATGCAGGTTCTTGTCTTGGGCCAACGAGTCTGAAGTGTGGGAGGAGCTCTGGGCTTAGCCCAAGGTAGGAGATTGTGGTCCAGGACGGTTTCAGGGTCACACTCTCAGGAAGGAGTTTGGGTGCAGGGGAACTCACATCTGGGGCAGGAGGTTGGGTGGAGGAGGTGGTTCAGGGCTGGGACAGGGAGTCAGGAAGTAGGTTCTGTCTGGGCACCATTTGACTGAGATGGCTTTTGAGTGGTGCAGCAGTGGATGTAAGACAGGCTTACTCCTGCCCTGGCCCTGCACCACTCCTGAAAGCATCCAGCTTGGCTGCATGGCTCCATGTGCTGCCCCTCGTCTACAGGCACTGAGCCCACAGCTTCTACTGGTCACTGTTCCCCATCACTGGTCAATGGAAGCTGCAGGAGCCGTGTCTCAAGTCAAGGACAGCAGGTGGAGACCCCCTGCTCCGCCTCTCTCAGGGGCTGCAGGGACATGCCAGCCATGTTCAGGAGCAGCAATTACCATCAGGATAATTATTCCAGCCACGGCAGGTTAGGCGTTTTAGAACTCACTCCTCAAAGAATTAAATTTAAGCCTAAGGGAGAAATAAATACTATGAAATGCACAGAGCAGTCAAAACCCAAAACCAACACACTTTGTAAGCAGTAAAAGTAGTAACAACAACCCCCCTCAGCCCCCCCGCATTGCATTAGGTCAGGAGATGAGAGTGAAGGACTCTGTGTGTGTGTGCGTGTGTGAGAGAGAGAGAGACACACACACACACACACACACACACACACACTGTGTGAGAGTGACAGAGATTTTCATTGCCAAGCTCCCTCCATCCCCTTCTCTCTGTGGAGATAGGGTACAGAAGTGGAGGAAACAGGGACACCCTGACATCAGCGTGTCCCTCCTCTTCTCCCTCCCACACTCTGAACAGCAAGCAGGAGGCTCCCAGGGGGGCAGGAGCAGCATGACAATGGGTGGAGTGTCAGCACTTGACAGCTTCCTGTCCAAACCAGTCAGGATCACCTGTCAAAGATCTCCAAGATCTGATAGATCCTGATGTACTGGTTGGTGATCCCTGGCCTAAGTAATACTCTGGTATTGGGCCACAAATCACTCAGTGTTGAAGGGGATGTAGGTGCTGAAATACTGAAAAGCACTAGGTGCCATCAATCTTTATCAAAGGGTCTTTACCAGATGAATGAAGCTCAGCAGATTTAGCCAGTAACAAGGCACCACAGACTCATCTTTGGCTAATGGCTGGCCTTCATATGCAGAACTTGAGACAAGAGTAACATGTGAACTCTTGTAACTTGGTTCTCAGGATCCCAACTGTGTCTTGGGTCTACCCCTCCTTGAAGAAGTTGACTCATGGCTTGAACTGGACAAATGGGATCTTTGCCTAGGACAGGGGTGGGCAATAATTTTGGAAGGGGGCCACTTCCCAAATTTCGGAAGGAGTAGGGCTGGGGTGGAAGGGGCAGGTGTTGAGAACTACCTTGCTAGGTATGATGAACCAGCTGCAGCTAGTAAGAACAGTTTAATTGAAACTATGAAAGAGATTACATGTTTTAACTTTATCATGTTAAACTTCATTTTAAATAAAGTAAAATATTACATGCAACACAAATGGCTTCAATTTTTTCTTTATTTATGGCAGGGCTGGGGAATCCGTTTTGGGTCGGGGTCACTGACCCACAAACGAATCAGTTGGGGGCCACACAAATGAGATGCAAAAACCCTCCTCCAAACCCCCCCAACGCTCACTGATGTGGCCCCAACTGAGACACTTCACTCCTCTGGTGCCCCAGCCTCACGGGGTGAGGGGAAGGGAAGGTGGGGACTGAGGTTCAGAGCTTCCCATAGACCATATTTACTTTTCCGGGGTTCTAGACTTAGTGCATTTTGGACCTCTTTAGGCTCTGAGGTTGGGACAAAAATGAGGGGTACAGTGCACAAGACAGGGCTGCCAGCAAGTAGGATAGGGATGGGTGCAGGATCTGGGAGGGAGCTGGGATGCAGAAGCAGGATTCTCATGGGTGTCTGGCTAGGTGGAAGGAGCAGGAACAAGGGAGGGTGCAGTGTGTAGCCAGGAGAAAGGGTGCAAGAAAAGGGAGGGTGTCGGAGCAAGCTGAGGGTGCAAGGTCTTGGGGGGGAGGGAAGTGACCAGATTGGGATGAGGGAGGTCTGGGCATGAGGGGAAACCTTACCTGGCTTCATGCCCACTTGCAGCAACAGCTGCAGCCACGCTATCCCGGCCACTCTGGAGGGAGGCTCTGCTGCTGCGGCCACTCAGTCCTGGAGACTGGAGACACCGCTGCTGCAGCCATGCAGTCCAGGGGCTGGCCCCAAGACACCACAGCCACAGGCCACCCCAGAGGGTTTAGGCGCCACTGCTGTGGTCACGCAGGCTGGGGCTGGCCCCAGAGGCCGGAGGCAACACAGACCACCCCAGAGGCACCGCTACCATGGCCCGGGGCTGGCCCCAGAGGCACTGCTAACATGACCATGCAGGCTGGAGCCGGCCTCAGAGGTGCCGTGACAGCAGCGCCTCCAGCTTCTTGGGCCAGCCCCAGACTGTGTGGGTATGGTAGCGTGCCTCCAGGGCTGGCCAGGGCTGTTGAGGAGCCTCAGCTCCAGTGCTGCACCTCCTCTCCAGAGGCTGCACAGGGGGAGTGGCAGGGCTGAGCTCCTTCCCCGCAGCACATGCCGGTTAAGGGGAGGGGCCTGGACTTGCCTCACAGGCCACATCAAAGCCCAAGGTGGGCTGGATCCAGCCCACTGAGAGGCTGTTGCCCACCCCAGCCTAGGAATTTAGGATGAAACTATACGGCGTGCCGGTATGCGTGTGTTCTGCACTAACATAGTTTATGAATTTAGGGACTGTTTTGTTATAAGTCCTCCCATTCCCCGAACTTCTGTTGCTCAATAAAAAATTTTTTTTTAAATTTGCTCAAATGAAAGTCAGCCGCTTGAATGCAAATCAAAGAAAACAGCCAACTCATGTGCTACGCAGAGGAAAACTGTGCACTATAGCAACCCATGCCAAGTGTCTATGCTCTCAGTCTTCAGTGTACAGTCACGTTGTGCAAAGATACTGCAAACCCGTCCTGTCATCCTTTACAGTACATTTCATTTGTGATGGATACTGTATCGTGTTACCTTGTGCAATCCTTCCACATGCCTGAGGGAAGTGCAAGTGATATTAAAAGTAAAGTTGGTGAGTGTATAGGAGTAGTGTTAGTCAGGATGTGAAATTGGACGTATTAAATCCTAATACAAAGTGTGAAGGCTCTGCCAATATTGCTCACCATCTTGGACTGCCTCCAACAACAGTACACAGGATTAAGAAAAGTGAGAAAATTTTGGAGACTGCAAAATTTGTGCAGAAGCATGCTTCTGTGAATCTTACAAGGCAAAAAGTGACAGGATGGATAAAATGGAATCCTTGTTGTCTATGGGTGTGTCTAAATTACATGGCTCTATCGATCGAGCCATGTAGATCAGGCTGATTGGCAAAGGGAAATGAAGCCGTGATTTAAATAATCGCGGCTTCATTTAAATTTAAATGGCTGCCGCGCTGAGCTGACAACAGCTGATCAGCTGTTTGTCAGCTCAGTGCGCTAGTCTGGACGCTCCCGCGCCGACCTGAAAGCCCTATATCAACCTCCCCGTTATGCCTCGTAGGATGAGGTTTACCGGGGAGGTCGATAAAGGGCTTTCATGTCGGCAGGGGAGCGTCCAGACTGCCCCAATCTGCCGACAAACAGCTGATTGGCAGAGCGGGGCAGCCGTCTACAGAGGCATGTAGTCTAGACACATCCTGTATGGCAACATCATCTGTACAAGTAGAATATATCCATCAGCCTAGCCTTCATTCAAGAGAAGGCCATGAGCTTGTATAAAGACATTGACATAGAAGGAAAAACTATTGAACATGGACCTTTTAATGCTAGCTGTAGATGATTTCACAGGTTCCAGAAAAAATATGGCTTCAAGAATGTGTGAGTGCAGGGTCAGGCTGTGAGTGCAGACTAGGATGCATCTGAAGCATTTTCCAAAATGCTGAAGTCCATCATCGAAGGCGGCAGCTACGACTCATGGGAAGTTTTCAATGCTAACCAAATGGGTTTATATTGGAAATGCATGCTGCCTAGGACCTATATTTCCTAGACGAGATGTCTGCTCCTGGATTTAAAGTTTCAATGAATCGCCTAACTCTATTGTTAGGAGGCAATGAAACTGAAGCCCTTGCTAGTGTATTATAGTGAAAAATCCATGTGCTGTGAACAACTCTGTGAAATCTCTGCTTCCTGTCATTTGGCAATCCCAAAGAAAGGCCTGGATGACCAGGCAGCTTTTCCATGAATGGTTTGTCCAGATTATTTTGTTCCAGAAATGAAAAAGTATTGTGGAGGAGAATAATCTTACATTCAAGATTCTCCTCAACCTGGACAATGCGATCACCCATAATCTGGATTTTGAAACTCTCGGTCCTAAGATCAAGGTTGTTTTTATACCACCAAAGATAACTTAACTCATGCAGCCAATGGACTAGGGGGTTATCGTAAACTTCAAAGCTTATTATTTGCAGAGGACATTCTGCAGACTCATTTGGGAAACTGATAAAGAAAAACCTACAGTCAAGGAATTTTGGAAAACATTCAATATCATGGATGCTGTTATGATCATTGGTGCTGCCTGGCGAGAAGTCTCCAATCTGTTAATGAATAGTGCCTGGAAGAACCCATATCCTGATGCTGTGCATGACTTCTTAGGCTATGCAGAAGCCCTCATACATAAGGAAATCATTCAACTAGCAAAGGAGGCTGGCTTTGAGGAAGTCAAAGAGGACAATGTGAAAAAGTTGTTGGAATCTCATTCTTTGCCTCTCAGTAATGAGGGTCTAGTGGAGTTGGATAAATAGTGCCACAAAGAAAACAGTGTCAATGAAGATGAGGATCAAGATAAAGATGCAGATGCTAGTCTCACAATCCCTATCCTCTGATGTGTCTTCAACCTGTAGGAGATGGATGTTTTTAAGGAACACAACCATCTCATTGATCGTTCTTCAAGAGCAGCAACAATCATGGCAGATGGTTCATGTTAGATTTTAGATGCCAAACTTAAGAGCACCATGCAAACAATACTGGATGCTTTCTTTACTAAAAAAGTAAAAAGAATCCCAAATCATTCACGAATGAGCCTCAACCAGGACCTTCTGCATTAAAAAACAGAAAAAAAACCCATGCAGCAGCCACTGAAGAGCCTCCAGAAGTTGTAATGTTGTTTGTTGACGACAGCAACACAGCAGGTGTTGCTGAATCAGCAGTCCTCAAGTTGGTGGATGTTTGTGATGTTGAGATGGCTGTTGATGATCTTTTATCTGCTTCTCCATCCTCATCCTCCAACTAATTCTCCAACATAAACAAGCAAAAATGTCACCATCTCAGGATAAGATTACAGTATTAAAAATTACAGTAAGATGTCATAAAATCATGTTTACATGTTAAAAATCAGAAATGTGGCATTTCCTAAGTTCTTGAACCTAACTTCCCCTTATTCCATTGATTCTTATGGAGTAAAATTCCCCACCTTACATTTTTAAGGTGATGTAAAGACTGCTCCGGAACGTATCCCCCCTTCCATTTATATTATTTCTTCCATCTATATTAATTCCATTACATGGTTTCACTATACGTCCACCTTTTTTGCAATGTATCTTGGATGTATAGCAGGGATGGCCTGAATCACATCTTGCAGTGTTGCTCGCTGAAGTCTGGAATAGGTAGCACATCTCCTTTCTCCACATCCCAAGCAGTGTTCCCTGTAAGCTGAGCACTTGAGCAGCCATTCAGGAGAGATTCAAATGCTGTACAGCTGATTAGCAGAACACCTGCAGCCAGCAGCATGTGTTTCACATCTGCAAAATGCTTTATTGCACATCATAACATTTAGGCTATGTCTACACTGGCAGCTTCTTGCACAAGGGTTCTTGTGCAAGAAGTCTTGCGCAAGAAAACATCCACACTGCCATTTGCGAGCTGTGCCTTTGCGCAAGAGTGCCCATGGCAGCATGGACGCTCTCTTGCGCAAGAAAGCTCTGATGGCCATTTTAGTCATAGGGCTTTCTTGTGCAAGAAATCCCTGCCGAGGGTCTACACTGCCCTCTTGCGCAAGAGCTCCTGCGGAAGAGGGCTTACACCTGTTAAAAAAAGAGCATAGCGCTTGCACAAGAAGCCCTCTCTTACCACACCGTACTGTAAATTTCCTTGCACAAGAGCGGGCGGGTAGTGTGGACACTGCAGATTCTTGCGCAAGAATGGCCATACTTGCGCAAGGAACCGAGAGTGTAGACATAGCCTTATTTTGCACATAGGTAGAAAATTTAGTGGGAACATTGGTCCCAGGAGGCTTTAATAGAGTGCTTCAGAAATAACTTTCGCATTCTTAGACTTAAGAGTTCATTTAGAATGAGGCAAATAGACCAAAAGAACTTCATTGTATGCATGGGCCACATGCTTGAAGCGGCAGTCCCCAAAAAACACAGATATGCAACTTTAGCAAACTAGGTTTGTCCATGCACATGGTTACTTTCTCATTAAAACTACTTCTCATAATTCCATTGTGAACATAAGAAAATAAGAATGGCCATACTGGGTCAGATCAAAGGTCCATCTAGCCCAGTATCCTATTTGCCAACAATGGCCAATACCAGATGCCCCAGACTGAGGAATTACAACAGGTAATCCTCATGTGATTCCCTCCCCTATCTCCTACTTCCAGAGAAAGAGGCTAGGGACACCATTCCCACCCATCCTGGCTAATAGCCATTGATGGACCTAACCTCTATGAATCTAACTCTTTTGAACCCTGTTAAAGTTCTAGCTTTATAGATCAGTCAAAAGTGAGTTTATAGGTCAAAGAAGTAGAGAGCCTCCTGTAGTGAGTGCCAAGGTAAGGGTAGTCCAGGTGCCATACTGACAACAACAACAACATGGAAAAAGTTGCAGGTTTGCAGAATCTTCTCCTAAACTACATGCTTTTGTACTCCCTCCAAGCGCTTAAAAGCAGGACCAGAAATCTATTTTGGGCACCAATTATTAAATACCAAGAATGAGCATTAAACCTTCATAAAAACATTTCCCCCCAAAAAGGAAGCAGAGACAGCTTAACTAGGCTCATTCCAAGTACTGGTAAACATCATCCTTACCAGATAACCAGTAAACTGGCAGTCTGGCTAGGCAGGAGCAGCTCCCCACCTGTGGCAAGGGGAACAGCTTTCCAAATACAGTGTGGTGTGGCAGGCCAGACCAGAGCAGTCCGCAGTGTGGCAGGCCCAGCTGAGCTGGAGCAGCCTGCTGCCTGCACCCCTGGAGGGGAGATTGGGGAGGGGTGTTGCTTCAGCCCAGCCAGATCTATCTTGTCATGACGCAGATTGCTTATATCCAGTTGGGCAGGAGTGGCCCTTAGCCCACAGGATCCTGGTTAAGTGGTTAACCAGTTAAACAATGTTTAACTAGTTAACTGGAATTTTAAATCCCCAATTCCAAGATGAACTTAACAGTTGTAACATGGCTCTTTCAGAAATAAGCATCCCTGACATACATGCAAGGGGAAAAGAAAAGTATACAGGCAGTCCCCGGGTTACGTACAAGACAGGGACTATAGGTTTGTTCTTAAGTTGAATTTGTATGTAAGTCGGAACTGGCTCCAGATTCAGCCGCTGCTGCTGAAACTGACCAGGGGCTGACTACAGGAAGCTGGAGGCAGAATTGCTCTGCCCCCAGCTTCCTGGAATCAGCCACTGATCAGTTTCAACAGCGGCTTTGCTCCGGGTGTCCCTGGTCTGCTGGGGACTGTCTCCAGCAGACCAGGGGCACCCGGAGCAGCTTTTCTCGCCCCGGAGGTCGAGGTGGCGGTCCCACTGCACTCTGGGCGGTCCCGCTGCACTCTGGGCGGTCCCGCTGCCTGCGAGCTCCGGGGCGAGAAAGCCCCGTTCATAAGTGCGGATCCGACATAAGTTGGATCCGCGTAACTCAGGGACTGCCTGTAGTGCAAAGCTGCTGCAAGTAGCTTCTCTATTTAGATTCACTACCCTATAAAGCCACTATTGTAGTGCCAAGTGTGACAGAGCTATCCCCTCTTCTCAGCCAGTACAGGACCATTATTCCTTATAGGTTTCCCCCCCCCCCAAATTAAATGTTCTTTCTAAACTAGCTTTAAATAACCCAGGCAAGGAGGCCTCTACCACTCTCTTGATGATCATCCTAGAATTTCCTTTTAATATCACCTTATTTCTTAGTTCTAGCCTCTGGCAGCTCCATAAGTAGTTCTGTTCTCCCCGATCTTTACCTTTATTTCAATCATTGGTCAGAAGCGGATCTCAAGACACAAGCAATTCTTTTGTATTTTATAGTAACGTGTTATAGCCACATGAACTCTCCATTTTGAATTCTAAGAGAGAAGGCTGCAGTGCCGGAGGCTGACATCCCTACTGTAGTTGTGGGTCTATTACCACCATTTAAATGTCAGTGTCCTTGAGACATTTTGCCTGCTTTACACAGTATTTCTGTTAGCCCCCAGGGAAGAATAAAGATGTTGAACATTGAAAGCAGCACCATCACTGGTTGGATGCAGAGGAGGCCATCTTTATGACTACAGCCCTTCATAAAAGAGGACTCTCACGTTCATGAACTCCTGTGTAGAGCCCCAATCGATAATTTACTCCTGCAAATTGTTGCCTGAACTCTCACTGTCCACGACCCTGGAACAGTATTTCAGCATGAAGACGACAGATGGGCAAGGGAGCAAGGAACTCTACATTAAGGATTAAACAGCACAAGAAATTTTATTTTTTAAAATGAGAAAAATAAATAGACAACAATAGAGAGCGCCACTTTCAAATTAATATACGTTTTGCTTAGCAGTAACTCCCTCTGTTTGGTAGGCCCATGGAAGTTTTGCTCTGACCCCTCAAGTAAAGGATCCCCACTTGATGAAGCTTTGGCCCATCATAATGTACACTCAGATATTTAATGCAAAACAAGACAAACTGCCTTGTTCAGTCTCCTTCTACAGGTGATCCTCAGCAGAAACCAACGACCTCCCGCCAGCCTACTCCTACTATATCACGGAGAACACTCAGTCGAGACTCTTCTGCCCTAGTCATTCCTTCATCAGTCAGCCCATGTTCTGTCGGTTGCCATATCCCCTAGGGTGTGTGTCTTTCCAATCATCCCAGCCGCGAGCTTTCTGTAGAGTTTCTTCATCATCCTCTTCCACCTTCTTCTCCTGCTGCTCTTTCTGCAGCTCCTCTTCAGCAGGATCTGTTGACGGTCAAGAGAGTAAGTTATTACACAGGGAAACGGAAACAAAGGAGTCACCAATCAGATTCTCTATAGTGATGTCTTCTGGAATATGTTCTTTAGGAACAAGGGACTTGCCATATATGGGATCAGCCTAGTGGTTCATCTAGCTTGGTAGTCAATCTGTGACAACAGTCAAGGCTAGATGTTTCAGAGAAAGATGCAAGAAAGCCCACAATGGCCAATTATGAAATAAATGTTCCCTATGGGTATGCTTTCTATTCCCTTTGGTTAATGATGTATACCCTGAAGACAAAGGCTTATAGTCCTTCTGCTTTTCTAGTCAAACATAACTGTGGATAGACTCATTCACAGAAATGTGTCTAATATGGGGTGAAAGCACACTTACTGGTGTGCCTTGCACCAGGCCTGGTGCTCCTAGCGGGGGGAGGGGGGCAGATGGGAAGGGGGAGGGAACGGCCTGCGCCCCCTAAAGCAGTGGTCACTCACCAGTAGATCGGGATCTACTGGTAGATCTTGGAGCCTCTGACAGGTGATCCTGACTGGTTTGGCTGGGAAGCTATGAAGTGCTGGAACTTCAGTTGCCCTTTCACACACTTCCCTGCTGCTCCTGCCCTCTACCTTCGAGTTGCCCCCTTAGGAGCCTCCTACTTCCTGTGAAGAGTGTGGGACGGAGAGGAGGGGCACTGATGTCAGGGTGTCCCTCCTCCCTCCACTCCTGTATCCAGTCTCCACACAGAGAGGGGGATGGAGCGAGCTTGGCAATGCAAATTTCTCTCTCACACTGTGTGTCTGTCATTCTCACAAACACACACTGTTATTCACTTTCATCTCCTGACCCAACACACGTGGGGGGTTGCTGTTACTTCTTTTACTGCTGGCAAGTGCATTATTTTGAGATTTTGACTGATCTGTGCATTTCATAATTTTCATTTCTCTCTTACTTGTATTTAATTCTATGAGGAGTGAGTTCTAAAATGCATAATCTGTCATGGTTGGAGTAATTATACCTATGGTAATTGCTGCTACTGGAAGTGGTGGGCTTGTCCCTGCAGCCCCTGAAAGGCAGAGCAGGGGGTCTCCACATGCTGTCCTTTTCTGTAGGCATCACTCCTGCAGTTCACATTGATCAATAATGGGGAATCGTGGCCAATAGAAGCTGTGGCTGTAGATGAGGGGTAGCACATGGAGCCATTGCTGTACATGCCAGCTGCTTTCAGGAGTGGTGCAGGGCCAGGACAGGAGTAAGCCTGCCTTAACCACACTGCTCCACAACCTGGAAGTTGTCTCAGTTAAACAGTGCCTGGCCAGAGACTGCTTCCTGAACCTGTCCCAGAACTGAACCTCCTCCTACACCCAGCCTTCTGCCTCAGACGCAAGTCCCCCTGCACCCAAATTCCTTCCCAGATTTGCACCCTGAAACTCCTCCTGGACCCCAATTCACCCAGCCTGGGCTAAGCCCAGAGCCCCTCCCACACTTCAAACACCTTGGCCCAAGACCAGAACCTGAATCCCAGCCCCTACCCCAGCCTGGTGAAAGTGAGTGAGGATGGGGAGAAAGAGCATAGAGTGAGCAGGGTGAGGCCTCAGAGAAGGGGCGGAGCAGAGGCAATTCCTCAGAGAAGAGGCAAGGAGCAAGGGGGACAAGGGTATTTGGACTTGAGGTAGATCTTACATTGCACTTCGATTGAAAATGTGATCGTGTGGTTAAAAAGGTTGGTGACCACTGCCCTAAAGGGACGTGGCTGGGCAAACTGCCCTCTTCCCCATCAGCTGGCTGCTTGGGAGTCCTGGGGCTCCACAATTTTTGGAAGGACCCAGGCTCCTGGCCACTACCCTTTTAAATCAATGGCAGAGCCACCCATAGAGAGGGTGCTGAGCTGTGCTCCTGCTTGGCTCCTCGTTGCCCCCTTTCCATCTCTTCTCCCAAGCAACAAGGCTGGGAGCCGGGGGAGCAGAGCAGACTGGGGTCAGGTCACTGTGCTTCCCACCGCCACTGATGAAGTGCAAGGGCCAGTCCGTCCCCTGCTGCTGCTGGTGCCAGGTCACTTAGTCCCTCAGGCTGCCCTGGGCCCTGCAGGGCCCCCAAAAGCACAAGGCCCAGATAAGCTGGACAAGACGTCCAATGGATAAAATGGCTCCGATTGCTGGGCCAGCTCTGACCACCTGGCCCTGGCACAGCTGCACCTTTTGCTCTTCCTCCCCCCTCCCCGTCACTAGGGTCTGGCAGTGCTGCTATTGCAGTGAGGTTAAAACACTGCCGCAGCAGTGCCTCTGGATCCTGGTGGGGAGTAGGGGGGGAACTTGGCTGGGGGGTGGCCAGAATGCCACACTGGCCCACTTTCACCTCTGGTATAATCCTTTAATCCTGTTAGCCTCTTTGCTTCAGAGACAATGTGGCAGTGAGTTCCAGTGGTCAGTTACAGACAATTTATTTCCTGATTAATTTCATGTGTTACTTTATGCAGCAGTGCCTACAGTCTAGGGTGCCGGGGCTAATCACTGCACCAACATACAGGTAAGTTCTTTGGGGCTGGAACTATCTTCCCTGTTTTTGTATTGGGAGAACAGGTGCTCCTGTTTACCTTGGTGTAACTTTTACTTTTGTATCTTGGGTGTTTTAAACTATTATATCCCCTTTTATTCATCTCCTTTCTAAACTGCACCAAGTACCTCTTCAAATGGAAGCCTCCACAAAAATATATCACTTTCACTGCTTATACACAGACCCTTCTATTTCTTAGTTAGCCCACCTCAAAAGAGGTGCACTGCATTCAGTTCTGATCTAAGAGAAGGTGTGCCTTGATTTATATTATGGCAATATGTTTTCAGTATTATTTCCCCTCCCACTCTTTATACCTCCTCACAGTATTTGCTTTTTGGACTGCTACTGCCCACTGAACAGGTGCTTTCATTGTGATGTCTACATTAATGCTCAAATAACTGTAACCACTCAGGAAAGGTAATTAAGAACTCAGTTATATGCATGATCATTCCTTCTGGGGTACACTAACTTGCTTTTTCCAACACTCATCTGTCATCATGTTACTTATTCACTTAGTTTTGTAAGGTCCCTCTGAAGTTCTCAGTTTTTGCTAGTATTTTTTCTTCCTCCTGTTTTCTGCCTCAGCTAGTTTGAGTCATGACAATACTTTGCTTGTCACCCTACTAAGTATTCTTAATAACCTGCTGTGACAACTCTGAATGACAACAGGTAACAGTGTGTTTGGATTTTCAAAAAGCATGTCTGCTCCTATTTTGTTAAGCTTACAGAACACTAGTAAATTAGAGCCAGATTTTCTCTTTACGGGAGATGTTTCAACTTGTCTCCATCATATTATGGATATCTATTTCATGCACATTTTATAATTGTGTATAATTATTGTTTAAAAAATTTTTCTGGCACTGCAATAATGAACCCTGTTTTGAGATTCCGAGGACCATTTGCATTCCCATTTACATTTTCTTTATTACTCCATACCTGCTGTTGTCTGGGGTATGCCTTTGTCAGGCAAGATGCCCTGTTTCATGCGCTGTTCATACCAATCATTTACTGTCATAGTTGCTAGGCTAGGATAGCCAGCTCCTAAAACCCTGCAGGAAGAAACAGATATTTAAAGCAACATACACTGTGCACATTCTATGTCAAATTAATCCTTCTGATGCAGCCTCAGGTATCCCAACATACCAAGAAGTACAAAGATTTTCCAGGACAGCCCCAACTTATCAACACATTCTGCTCTCCCATTCAAAAAAGTCCTTAGTTTATCTATTGAAAAGAACCCTCCTGATTTGTACCATCTCTTATTTTCTTCTTATGTTGAATATACTATTCAAAATAAAAGTAAAGCCTGACCCTGTAAGGTCTGTGTAGATAAATCCCAACCCTGGGACCATTTGATAAGACACAGGATTAGACTTAGTATAATTGACCCAAAACCTCTTGAGGTGCTGCAGCACACAGAGAATCATCTGCCTAGACGATGTTCTGCCCACAAAGTGACTGCGTTTCAGGGGTGGTAGTTAATAAATCTGCAAAGCCATTTGGGGTCTTCCTGAATGAGGAGTACATGAAACATGCAATTATTATATGCATATGAGATGGGCCTAGGTCCATGAACATATCAAATTAACAAAAATGGTCCCAGAATGACATCCTCAGAAAATAGTTAAGGATTTTAGACCAGAATGCCTTTGAATTCCATCCCCACACATGTGCCATTTCTAGTCAAAGGTCTCTATTATCTAGCTAAGATAGCACAAATCATTCCAATTTCTCCACAGGCTCGACAGCCACAGTTTATAATCTGATCCTTAAATTTAGGATCTTTGTTTTGGACCCTTTGTGAACCACAAGATCACCCTGACCATTCTGCTATGAGAAATTTGTCTTTCCTCCCTTAGATCCAAACTCCTTTTAGTTTTCTTCTAGATGAACTAAGTCTC
Source organism: Pelodiscus sinensis (assembly GCF_049634645.1). Lineage (NCBI taxonomy): Eukaryota > Metazoa > Chordata > Testudines > Trionychidae > Pelodiscus > Pelodiscus sinensis. Next base: position 19,163,599 of record NC_134723.1, read on the forward strand.
AGCAAGAAACTGCACTAAAAACCCACAGAAAAAGACAGCAGGGACAGACAAGGTCACTTTGGTCATCACTCAGAACTCTTGTAATCTGCCCAAACTCTCCCATAAATCCTTCCCACCAACGTCTTATCTCCCCTGATCTTGATTCTGCAAGGATATGGTCTCAGCTACCATCTCGGTAAGTCTGTTCCACAAACTACTCTGACTTCATTTTGATTCCAAAGCTTCTGGCCATGGCTGTTTGCCCTACCATCTTCTGAGGGACTGAACTCAGACCCTTGCTTTAAACTGCTCCCCAGAGTATACTTTAGACTCTCATGCAATCTGATGAAGATGTTTCTCCTCCTACAATATACAGTTTCCTTCCAGTGTGCTCGTTTTCTTCAGGCTATTGGTCTGACAATACCCCAGGACTACTGAATATGTATTGCTTTTGTTCATTATTAGGCTTGTCAGTCAAAGTAAGGTTGTAACTGATGCACTCTTCTGCTGTTTTTAAGCTCAGTTCCACTTATTTGGCTTGTTCATTTTTGCATTTAGCAGCTGTAATAAGATATCTGGCAACAATCTGTTTTATGTACTGTGTGTGTTCATGCAGATCACAGATTTGGATGCTTTCGTTATTTTCCACTTCCTATAATTTTCCCATTTCATAATTTTATGCACATACCTTACCATCTCCTAGATTGCTGCTTGTATTTTGTCACTGCCCCAGTGAAGGCCATTTAACCTCACTAGAACAGCAAAAGGGCAAGCACCAACCCTGTAAATGTTTTTCTTCTTTATTGCTATAAGGCTAGAAATGTCTCTTCCTGCCTCCTCTGTTGCAGTCTGTAGTGTAGTCCTGTGAAATCCTTTATCAAAAAGGAACTGAGAACAGAGAAAACTGGTAACATGCAACTTTGTCATCTTTTGGAAGAGAGCTAATGCTATTCTGGAGTCTGCCACTGTGGCTTAATCCATATGCTCTCACACATCTGAAAACTCCAGATGCACTATTATCAGCACAAGTAGTTGTAATCAACACCTCCATCAAGGACTTGTAGCTCTCAGCAACTGCAGTTCAAATCACTAATAGCTAGGAACTTCTAATTTAGGTATGTGTATCCTAACACACTTTGGGATACCTTACAGTTATCCTGTAATGCTGTGAGGAATATACACATGGCTTGTATTGGAGCTAATTAATGTGTATGTATAGAGTTCAAACCTATAGCAATTGGCTTTCCAGTAACCTGACAGCCACAGATGATATCTCTGAAGTTTAAAAGGCAGAGCCCTGGCCAGTTCTTTGGACTCTTGAAGAAGCATCCACTCACCCAAAGGGTCTGGATGGATAACACCCCTAGATATTGCTTGCTGTAAAAAAATAGGAACCAAATTCAGAATCCACAGTCCTTTACTTAGCTTATATATAAAAAACAAAAAAAAAACCCACACATTCTAAGAGCCCAATGAAGGCAATGTTTGAGCATGGCAACAAGTCTTGGTATAGGATGGTGACAAAAGACTGGACAACCATATTCCTTATAACATGGTAAACGAGTAGTTTTGCAAATATAAAGTCCTGAACCTATGTAGTGCACTTCCTGTAAACAGCTTGAATTAAGGGGTTATATCAGTGGTCACCAACCAGTAGATCAGGATCTACTAGTAGATCCTGGAGCCTTTGACAGGTGATCCTGATAGGTTTGGACAGGAGGCTGCCAAGTGCTGGCACTTCTGCCCCCTCAGCACTGCCGGGCTGCTCCTGCCCTCTGCCTTGGCACTGCCCACCATCCCTGGAAGCCTCTTGCTTGCTGTGCAGGGCACAGGAAGAGGAGGAAGGGGGTTGCTGATGTCAGGATGCCCTTCCTCTACCCTGTAGCCCATCTCCACAGAGCAGAGGGAGGCAGGGATGGAGGGAGTTTGCTGGTAGCTTTTGGGAGTGGTGCAGAGCCAGAGTAGGGGTAAGCCTGCCTTAGCCCCACCCCCGCACCACCTTCCAGCAGCCACCTGTGGTAAGTGGTGCCCAGCTGGAGCATACATTCCAAACCTTGGCCCCAGTCCTGAACCCCAAACCACTGCCCTAGCCCTGAGTCTCCCTGCACCCCAATTCCCTCCCAGAGCCAGCACACTCACCCCCCTCCTGCACCTCAACTCCTTACACCAGGCTCAGTTCAGAGCCCCTCCCACACTCCAGATCCTTTAGCCCAAGATCAGTCTGCTTTCCCCTCTCCTGAACCCCAGCGCTCTGCCCCAGCCTAATAAAATTGAGTAAGGATGGGGGAGAGAGAATGGATGGAGTGAGCAGGGGTTGGGCCTTGGAGAAGGGGCAGGAAGGAGGTGGGGGAAGGGTGTTTGTGTTTGAGGTAGATCCCGAATTGCATTTAAACTCAAAAGTGATCTCCTGCTTAAAAAGGTTGGAGACCACTGGGTTATATTATTGGCTATGACAGTCTTTTCTTGAGTTTGCTATCATACTGATGGACAGATTGCTACTTAAAACAGAGCTTTCATTGGTTCTAACACATTGACACTTCACATTAGAGACTGACATTGACAAACTATGCCAGAGTTACCCAGATCCTTTGAGTACAAACCTGCAACCCTCTCCTTGGGATAGAGTCAAAACTCAAGGTATGTAGTACAATTCCTTTAAAATAAAGAAGGGATTTATAACAAAGGTGAAGCAAAGAGCAGCATAATGGACTGCCAACTAGCCTCCAACCTTTCCCTTCTTGCATCTATTTTCAAGCTCTAGATTGGTAAAAAAAGTGCTAAGAGACCCTCTTATCGAACAGTAAGGATGATGCTGATGTGACACATTGATGGTTCAGAGGGGGACACAGGAAACCTTGTCAGCTGGGAACTCTCCCCAACTAACCAAATACAAAGAAGACAGACCACAGGTATTGTGGTACTCTTGGATCAATGCACTACATACAGAGATACTACTAAGATGAACTTCACTTCCTCTGCCTCCCTGGAGGGAGGAGGCACAGGACAGCATACTAGTATGGGAGAATTAAAGGAAAAGGAAAAAAAGTGGGAGAAAGTAACTTAATTTCTACCCCCCATCTTCCCCACACACACACAATAAAAGCCATCCTGCTGTGGTGCAGGTCTTGAAGAAATATTTCCTGTGGATGTGGAAGAATGCCCTAAGCCCATCTTAGCTTCTTGCAAACATTCCAATCAGCACTGTGCTCACTACTTTCAGGAAAACAGAGACATGTCGCAGTGCACCTAACGTTATGGTGCAACATACTTAGCCTGGATGGCGTCCCGGGTGAGAATGAACGGTTTCATTGCAATCCTGGGCTGATGGGATTTCTGAGGAGGTGCTGAAGCCTTGAGATGGGAAACAAAAGTCAAAAAGTTTTACCTTCAGAATAACCTCCCCTACATGTCCTTTAGAACAGAGCATGAGAGGAGTGGTAGCTCTACAATCAGAGAAACATAGTTGGGTTATAGCTACACTGCCGCTGGGAGGTGCGATTCACAGTATGGACGCTCTGTTTGAACTACTGCGCTGAAAACAGCAGTATGGGTGTTATGGCACAGTGAGTGGCTCAGGCTTCCTGCCCAAAGCCAAACCTGCTTGACCATGTGGGTCCAAATTCCAATGATTAGTCTGTGCCACCATCCATTCTGCATGAGCACTTTTGTGTTCAGCACATTTGCTCAAGCAGACCAAATACATTTGTCTACCAGTGCTGAGAATCATACCTGCCCACTGCAGTGAAGACATACTACTAGTCTGACAAAGGCCAGGCCTAACCCACGCTAAGCCACAAACTCCTGAGTGAGCTTTAGCATGTGACTTCACCTCCCTATGCCTGAGGCAATTCAGTCCTGGGAGAAAGCAAGAACCTAATGAAACATGAGGCAGCTGCAGTTGAACTAGACTAACATGAAGTAAAGAAAAACAATTATTTCTATCAGGGACCAAACATGGCACATTGGCCACTCAGTAAACCCTGTCATGAAGAATAATCCTATAAACTCAGAGCTGCGTGGATGAGCAGAGTGCTGTCATCCTATGTGGCAGTATTACAGGGACAAGACACTGAAGTGCACAAAACAAGTCTCCATCCCAAATAAAGCAGGAAGATTTTATGTAATACCTAGTTAATGGGCTTCTAATTCTAAACAGCAGATATTAAGTCAACAGAACCAAGCTTGAACTCTTGAAAACAGCATCATTCAGTGTGTTACAGATAAGGAATGTGTTAGGATACACGGTTAACTGATGAGCCCGGGCTCATCAGTTAGCCTTCATGGTTACACACAAGCCCCCCCCCCCCACTCTCCCCACCCTGGTGTCAGAAGCAGCAGCACAGAGGGTAGGGGAGAGCAGGCAGGAGCCAGTGCTAACAGGGAGTCTGTATCAGAGGTAGCGGCAGGGCAGGGCGTGTTCACAGGGAGCCATCTTAAACCACCTCCCCATTCACAGATAAACACGGAACATTTCAGCAGTTACACGTTTACAAAAAACAGTTTTTAACATCCCTAGTACAGACTACATATTGCTAAAGGTGCTTTTATTGTTCAACAGGCTCACTCCTTTCAGAAGTACCTGGACATTCTGAAAACCAAAACTGCATGCTTAAAAGATCACTGGATTATTATTTTTACTGTTGCAGATTTATTATTTTAAGAGCGAGGGACAATCTGGCATAACATATGGAAGTAGGACAAAACTCCCCTTGAGTCTTTAATGTACCTCAAGTCTGATGTGCAACCCTCTGCTATATCAAACCTTGACTAATTCACTACTAGAGGTCATGCCAAACTTAGTTCTGGTTTGTTAAAAAGAGATCCCCCTATTCACTTCATTTGTGATTTATGTAGAATTTCAACCCACATGTGAAAGTACACTAAACTCTGTCATTCCAACCATATGATAATCTTTAATTTTAAGTCTCAATGTCCATCACCCCAATTGTACACAAAACCTACAAGACTCATAGCCCAAGACATATCCTGAATCTCATACCTGTTTTAGTGCATTTCTTCCTCTCAAAATCACCATTTCTTGGTCAATACTCTCAATTTCCTCCAAGCTTGTAGAGATCCACTTCTGGATTTGCATCAGATAGTATTCCCTTATCTGTTCCTCCTCTGCTTGGCCATTCTCCACAAAAGCTTTCATGGAGGCCAACTTGTTCTCCAACTCTTTCTTCTGCTTATATCTGTCTCAGAGGGAGAGAGGACCATTTAAGGAACCTGTTTCAAACAAGTTTCTTTACTGAGGGTAAATGGACACAGCTGATTATAAAACAAACAAAACAAGGATGCTGTCATAGGGGCGATCATGTTTTATTAGAGAATTTGCCTTCTGGAACAAGCATCCCTAAAGTTCAGAATTGGAATACATCCCAGTAGAACTACAGCAGTGGTTTACAAGGAAAAGTAAGTATTGCATGTTAATAAAGTACAGTGCTCTTTGATCTGGGACACTCTGGGCTGACAACATCCGTAATCTTGCCCGACCACAGTTGCCTGGGTGTGGCCCACCATGGGCTGACAGCTGCTCTAGCCTCCCCACCACACAGGCTGGTAGTCAGCAGGTTTGCACGGGGTGGAGGTGGAGGTGGGAGCGGGGGAAGGAGGAGACTGCCGACTCCCAGCTCGCTTGGTAGTCAGCAGACTCAAGTGGGATGGAAGCAGCAGCAGGAGGAGGGAGAGGGGACTACTGGCTCCCAGCCCATGCAAGCCTGCAGACTCCCAGGCTGTGTGGGCTGGGAGCCAACAGCACCGTAGGGGTGCAGCAGCCTCTGCCCACAATGCAGGGGTTACTCCAGGCTGTGCCCACCCCCACATTTAATCAGTTAACTGGTTAAACTTAACATTTAACCCGTTAATTAAACAAACGGGATTTTACATCCTAGCTGGGAGTCCAGCAGGAGAGGAGCCGGTGGCTAGGAGCTCAGCAGGGCTGAGAGCAGAGCCAGGCCAGTGGCAAGGGGTCCAGCACTGACCTCCCCTGGTCCAGCATACTCCCTTGTTCAGGACTGGTCAGGTCTCAAGGGTGCCTGACCCAGGAAGTGCAACTAATATATTTCAAGTGAACATCTATGACTAGAAAACCACTCTTTGGAGACCAACAGCAAAGGGCTCACAAATTATCATTTGAGAGACTTAACATAGACTACAAGACCTGGGTTGCTGACAACTCTGAGGTGCTGAAACCTTGAGATAAAAGGCAAATAGACTTACCTTTAGAATAACTTTCCAGTCCAATTAGAATCGAGTTGGCATGTACATTTACCTTCTCGAGCAAAGATCAAAAGGTCTTCATTTTCCTCTGTATGGCTACGGAGGCTATATATACAATCCTATGCATACAGCTCAAAGCAAGAGGGAAATCTACTAGTCTCCCCTTTCCCTCCTCTTCATCTGGTTATGATCCTTCTCTGATGTGTCAGAAGAAATTTAGACTGCATGCTTTTTTGGAAAAAGGACAAGATCGAATACAATTTTGGGAACTCAGAACAATATATAGAAGAAGAGTTTTTGATGTCTCATTACTGCAGTGTGGGTAAGGAAAGACTTTGGCTGCAAGTATCTCCACTTTGCTGTTGAAAAAAATGCATTTCAAGGGATTGACATCTGAGTTTTCAAGCAGCCGCCAGACCATTAATTAAAACCACAGAGATAGAATTTTAAACTGGTTGTAACTAGGGATGTAAGCAACTAATTGACAAGTCACTGCCCACCCCTTGCTGCCTCTGATAGAGGCAGTTGGGGGAAGTAGGGAGGAGAGCAGAAGGTGCTGGGGGAACTGGCTTAAAAGTCGGTTCCCCCTAACTTCAGCTCTGTGGGAGGGAGCAGGGGCGCAGCGATGGCATTCCACCTTTGAAATGTACAGGAGTCCCCACTGGGACTCTTGTACATTTCAAAGTGGAAGCGCTGCATGGAGCCCGGTCCAGCATGGAACTCAGAGTCCCCCACTGGTCTCAGGCTCCATGCGGTGTTTCAGTGTTTGAAATGCTCAAGAGCTCTTGCTGGGGTTTTTGGGCATTTCAAAGGTGGAACACTGTGCAGCACTTCCGCCTTCTAAATGCGGCAACAGCCAGGCAGGCTCTTGCTACATTTCAAAGTGGATATTCCATCGACTATTCGACTAGTTGATTAATCTAACTTTAACATCCCTAGTTATGATGCAGTCTTCAGGAAATTAGCTCTTTAAAAGACTAGGGGATTGCAGAGAAACCAACTAGAAAAAAAATATGCATCATGCATTAAATATTCCATTAAGGGTTATTTTCTGAGTAAAAATTATTATGGTAGAAGCTATGCTACATCATAAATGCACAGGATAGTGTATGGGCAACAGAGATGTGAATGGTAAACTGGCAGAGACTGGAGCAGCCTCCCACTGGCCACGAGCAGGGGAAGGGAGTCTATTACAGCCCTGTCAGAGCAGCTCCCTCCTAAGGCAGGCCCAGCCCACCGTGACACAACCTGGCTGAAGCAGCCCCTGCCAATGGTGAAGGGGGTGTATGAACTCCAGCCCAGCCAGACTGAAGCAGTCTCCCAACCTGTCCCCATTTAAGCAGTTAACCAGTTAAAAATAACTTAACTGGTTAACTGATTGCCCATTAGGAATGTAAAATCCCTTCAAAGGCAATGAGCTTCCCCCATACAACAACTAATATCCTAACGGAGGGACCACCTGAAGGAAAGGGGCACTTGAACTACACAGCCTGAAAAGCTTTAGTACCTCTACATGAGAGCTTACTTCCTAAATAAGGGTCTAATTAAGACATAACAGGGGATCTTATAGGATGCAGCAGTTCCGAGCTCGAGCGTACTCTAGGTTTCAAAATCTGAATCCTAGATTTCTAAGTGCAAAAGGACACCTGAGTTAGCAAACAAGGAACAGTTTTATTATTTAATGGGATTATTTTTTTAAATGAAAGGTGGTTCTAAGCCTTACCCCTTATATCCAATTTCAGTGATTAACAAACTCAGCTGGGGAATTATTTGAGGTAGTCAGAATTATGGATGTTAAATTGCGATTAACTAATCAAACAGTCGATGGGATTTCCATTGACTATTTGATTAGGTAAGAACTTCCGCGTTCCACCTTTGAAATGCACAAAAGCCCCAAGGAGAACTCTTGTACATTTCAAAGTTGGCTGCTGTTGTGCCCCTGCCTCTTCATGATAGATGCAGCAAGTGGGAGGAAGCAACTAGTCGACTAGCGTGTCAACTATCTGATAAGCTTTTGCTAATCGGATAGTCGAGTAGTCGCCTACATCCCTAGTCAGAACAAAACAAGAACCAAGAAGCAAAAAATGAAAGGAGATGAAAGGGCAAATCATTCAAGATAATCTTACAAAACGCAATACTGAGAGGCTGGAGAAGCACAATGCTAAGCAACAGAAGGACCTGACCTCCAGCTTCCCTCCTGGAGCAGCACAAGGGAAGTCATCCCCATCATAGCAGACCTTCATACTTTGAAGCAGGGCAGTCTTCAAATAAGCTACTTCAAGAACTCAGAGTTTGTAAGTACTACCCAGAATCTAGAATTCTACCACTTTCCTGCCAGGTTATTGTTGAAGGCCTCCATGCATTTTGGGTGATTGAAGGGTGAGGGAAGAGACAGCAGGAACATGAAGGTATGGAATATAAACAAGTGCCATTTGTCAGAACAGAAGGTTGTTGGTGGATCCATACAACTTTTTGAAAGTTTGCGTGAACTATGTCCATTTTTACACAAGTCCCCATGATTCTTCACTGCTGCCATCAAATCAATGGAAATGCCAAACTTCACAGATTGAGACGACAGCAGCTTGAAAACTAATTAAATTTAGCCGTAGTCAGTTTTTCCTCATATACACACACGCACACGTAATAAAATGTAGTACACATATAAGGTATCCTCTTGCTATAGGACACCAAGGTTGTTGGCAACCTTGGTCTCATAACAAAATGTACTTTATATGTACAGTTGTAACTTATACAATAGGAAAAACAGATATTGTTTAAATTATTGTACTCCAGTGTATGCTGAAAATGCAGCACTATTGAGGACTTTGGTTTAAGTGTATGGTGTTCTCTCACAGTAAAAAGGCTTTGAAGACCACTGGATCAGTGAAATGATACTATGTTACCATCCCAAATCCATTTCTCTTAGAAATATGAACTTTCTGGGGGCAAGGACCACTTGTTTGTGTTTTTACAACACAATTAAATGGTTCCTGATACTAACAGGGACCTTTGTGTGCCACAGCAATACAATAGTATTCTACCACCAGGATTAACATTCTTAGATTGAAATACAGGCTCTGGTAATATTTTATTTCCTTTCATTTACAACTTTAGACTCCAATCTGGTAAACAGGGTTGCAAAATCCTGGTTCATCAGTTAACCAGCTAACGTTTAGGTTAACTGGCTAAATGTTAGGTTAACGGATTAAGCAAGATCCAGGTGGGGAAGCAGCCTCCAGGGCTCCCACACCCAGCCCCATACTACAGCTGGCTGGCGGCTCTCAGCTGGAGCTGTCACTGGCTCCCAGCTCCTGCCAGAGCAGCCTTTGTCCACAACAGGTCCTTGGCAGGTGGGGAGCTGCTTCAGCCCCCACCAGTTACAGGTTAACTTTTCACATGCCTACTAGTAAACACTTCACAAATAGTCCCTCTGTGTGAAAGATGAGGTCTTGGTAACCAGAGTGATTATTATTACTTAACAGAAGTTGTAATCAACATCAACATACCTATTAATGAATGCTAGTAAATCAAGGGTGCTACTGCCCATGGAGAGTCTAACAGTATTATGATACCTATGGCGAATAACTTGGAAACTAGAAGGCATGCATTCAACAACTGCATGATATAACTTTTTCTATTTTAATTACAATTCAAGTTCTCTTATTCATTTTATATTCATTTCCATAATATCATACTGCACATTTCGTAGTGTGAATTACTTTACTTCTCCACCCCCTATTTTGTGCCTCCAACTGCTTTAGTAAGAAAAATAGAAAGCCCATGGCCTACCTTTCAATTTTTGCTTGTCTATTAGATGCCATGGCCACCAGACTGGACTGTCTGCTAGCTGGGCCAGCCCCAGAAGTACTCTCTGTAGGCTCATTTTCATTGAGGTTTTCTGGTGTTGGTGGAAGGTGGAACTTGCCAATATTGTAGTTCTTTGAGAGCATCAGAAAGTCCATGAAGTGGGCACGAGCACTCTGCACATGTTCTAGTCGTTTACTGAGATTGACCTGTTTGAGGGTGAGAGCTCCCAACAAAGCAGGCAACAGCAGATACTTCAGATCAGCAGATGCAATCTCCTCTAGGTCTTCATTTTGGCTGAAAGCAGAAGAGCAGAAAGAAGAGTAAGATATTCCTGCATCTCTGCCCCATTGGGTTCATGCCTATAGCATGCCTATGCTGTAGTCTTCACATCTCTGCAAAGGGGGAGGACCAAACGGAAGGGCCAGATGGAACACATTTCCTTAGCTGGAAAAAGCTCCTGGAGTGCAAGCTCCAAAGCTACGTCTAAACTAGGACGAAAGGTTTGTTTTTAAAATATGTTAGCAAATATTTTATATCATCATAGCCTTTATGTTAACCTAGAGCAGTAATACTCACAGCATACAATGTTCTTTAGCTATTGGTTTGGGTCTTTCTGCATCACCATATTCTGTGGGAATTGCTGTGCACTCCTAAAATAGTTGTAGGCCAGCACACTGATTAACAGGGGGTTTTATTCTCTAACTTAGTAAAGAATAAGTCAAGTAGTAAGACCAGCAATAAAATAGAAGCAGGATGCTTAACACTTAATGAAGCAACACCCGCCATCTGAAAAGTGGTGGCTGCATTACAGGGGATTTTCTCCACTGTGGGAAGGAAGAACTGAAAAATAAAGTAATTTAAGAAGAGTATGAAGCTTTTTGCTTCTGAATCAAAATAAATTATCCATAGCTTCCACAAAAATTAATTTTATGAAGTTGAGCAACAAACATCTTACAATTCTACACAAAGCCAATCTGCTCTGACTTGCTTTGAAATGCTTCTTCATCTTCTGTAAAATGTAACCACTAAACTGTGCCAAGGAAGTGGGTCTCTAACCTGCCCCACACAGTATTACTGGGATATAGCTGCTGTTGAGAAAGTGTATGGACTAGAGCTTCAGTGGTCTGAATATTGGGGAAAATTCCAGATACTAGCCCATGGCCAACTCTGCTTAATGTAAACCTTTCTGTGGACCACCAGCCATCCACTCATGATGACATAATAGGAGCAGGAGGAGGTGGAAGTGGGTCTGGGTGGGAGATAGGGTGAAGGACCAGGCTGGGGCATCTGGCCAGGATACCAGTGAATGGGAGCAGTGGGGAAAGTCTCCAGGTGAGCCGTTTCCTGTGTGGACTTTCCCGAGCTGGGGGAAGAGGGGGGCAGCAATGCACGAAGCAACTTCCACTCACTCCCTACCCCGCGAGCTGGATCTAACCTGTGAGACTCGGGGCTTCCCCTACCCACAGCAAGAAACGAAGGCGGGCGGGGAGAACAGGGCTGGGACACCTGTGCGGTCTCTCGCTGACGTGGGGGGAGGAGGAGGAGGAAGAGGCGGGCGAGCCTGCGCTCGCGGCCCACCTGCACGATGGTCGAGGATCGCACTCGGAGAACCACCGCCCTAGCCAAAGCTCTGCTGAGCGCACAACCTTGCCTGCCGCAGGGGCTCGCTGCAAACCCTTCACGCTGCGGGCGGCACCAATTCACGGAGCCGCGGGGCAAGGGAGCCTCCCGGGGGCACTTTAAAACCCGGGAAGGGCTCGAGGGCTTCCCACACTCGCGGGGCGGCTACACCTGCGCTCCCAGCAGGCCCGCTCGGCAGAGCCGGGCGCCCAAGGGAAAGGGGAGCGGGCCGGAGGCAGAACGGTCCCCTTCGTTCCTGCCACCAGCCGCGGGCTGAAGCGGCCCGGCCCGGGGCCTCCGCGCACCTGAAGAGGTCGAGCTGCGCTACGCCGTGGGCTGCCCGCTGCAGGAGATCGAGCCCCCGCCGGACCTTGTCCTGGAGCGCCGGGGCCCCCGAGGAAGGCTCGGTACTGGCCTCCACTTCGTCCAAAAGCCGCCAGCCAGTCTCCAGCAGCTCAGGGAGCCGCGGCAGAGCCTCGGCCGCCCCTGCCTCCATCTTGGGAAGGGAGGCGTCGCCTCCCCGCATCTGCTTCCGGGAGAGGCAAAGGCGGGCCCGGCCGCCATATTAGTAGAGGCAGTGCCGGGGAGCCATCTTGGCTGAGGAGACGAAGGTAGAGTAGGCGGGAAGTTGTGGCGGGGGCAGCTCCCGTTGGCGGCTGCCGCGCCTCTGGCGCCAAGAGGGACTAGCACCGCTCGGAGCACAGGGCGGGCGCAGAGGGCGCTAGCTACCGCCAGCGGGGCGGGCCGCCTGGGGTTCCTGGCCTGCAGCTGCGCCACGCGCCTCAGTCTTGCTGCCTGTAAAATGGGGACAGTCTTCACCTTGGTCCGGAGGCGCTAATGGGCAGTGCACTCGGAGGGCTGGGCGCTGGGTGCTCGCCAAGACAGGCGCAGGGCTGCCGTGCCTCTGAAAGTGAACTTGGGGGGCAGAAGGTGCCCAGCCAGCTGCAGCAGCACACAGCGATCTGACACTTAACACCCCTCCATGGGCACAAGGCTCCCCGTTTCCCCACAGATCCTCAGTGGGAGCCTCGCTGCTCCTGGAGGCCCCTTACCTCTATACTCCCTCACAGTCGGGAGCAGGGAGCTCAGCCAGGGACTCACAGGCATGAATCTCGACAAGAATGACAGCCAAGAGCTGATGTAAGGAATGCAGCATCTACGCCAGGGGTGGGGAAAAATAAGACCCATAGAAAAATCAGTCAGGGGCTGCACACAAGTGAGAAGCAAAAAAAAAAAAAAAAAAAAAAACCCTCGCTGATGTGGCAGTCAGTGGAAAAGGAGACACTCCCCACGTTTCCTTCCCATACCAAAGCATAGGGGGGACCCAGGCTAGTAGATTTTGTGTGCTCCAACCCCACAGTGGGATGGTGGGAGGGCTCCCCAATGCTGGGAAGAGGGAGAGCCCTGAGTCTTAGCAATTGGATCCAGGCAAGTTGGGGTCCGCATCTAAGCTATGTCTACACTGGTGGGTTGTTGCGCCAGTAATATGCAAATGAGGCTAAGCGGGGAATATCGCCAAGCCTCATTTGCACACCTAACGAGCCACCATTTTTGCAGAAGAGGCTCTTGTGCCAGAAGGAGCTGTCTACACTGCCCCTTCTTGCGCAAGAAAAACCCTCTTGCGCAATGCCGCTATGCTGATTATTTTCAGGAATAACGGCATTGTGCAAGAGGATTTTTCTTGCGCAAGAAGGGGCAGTGTAGACGCTCCTTCTGGTGCAAGAGTCTCTTCTGCAAAAATGGCGGCTCATTAGATAAGCAAATGAGACTTGGCGATATTACACGCTTAGCCTCATTTGCATATTTCTGGCGCAGTGTAGACCTAGCCCTAGGGTTATCAGGTAGACCCTGCCAAAGAAACGGACACACTTGATCATGGGCGGGGTGGGAGGAGGGACTGGCTGGAAGGGGGGGCAAGGCTAGCCGGGAGGAAGGGGGAGAACGAGAAGCAGAGCCTCAGGGCTAGCCAGGAGGAACGGGGGGGGCCTCAGGGCTAGCCAGGAGGAAGGGGGGGGGCGCGGGGCTGGCCAGGAGGAACGGGGGGGGCTGGGAGGAAGGGGGATCAGGAAGCAGAGCTGGGGAGGGTCGGGGGCCGTGGGGCTGGTCGGGAGTTGGGGGGGCCCAGAGGATGGGGGGTGGGAAGCAGAGCTGGTGGCAGGGGGAGGGGTGCAGCCACTGACCGCAGACAGAGTGCAAGGGGCCGTGCCCCTGGTAGGCACTCCCTCGAGTTGCTAGTAGAAGCCAAAGGCTCCCAGCTGAGAGGCAGGGCCGCAATTGGCGGTGGGAGCCTCTGGTTGCGTGCAGAAGCTGGACAGGGAGAGTGGCTAGGAGTCCCAACCTCCTCCCTCCCCCCCCGGCTTTTGCACGTGATCACAGGTTCCTAGCGCCAATTGCGGCCCTGCCTCCCAGTTGCTCCCCCGCCCCCGCCAAGCTTCTGTCTGGTGCCCAGCTGGGAATTCAGAAAATACCGGACATTGCACATGTCCGGTATTTTCTGAATTTTTCTACTGGACAGACGGTGCAAATACCAGACTGTCCGATAGAAAACCAGACACCTGGCAACCCTGGCCACATCTAGCCCTTGAACCTTAGGTTCCCCACCCCAGTCTACACAGACACTGTCAGCCTATCAACACTAACGTAAGCCCATTGTGGCACCTTTTCTTAGGGCGGTTATGATGTCAGCACAGCAGAGGAGTTACAGAAGTAGAAGGAGCATTTCATTGTGTACACTTCCACTATTTTGTTGACAAAAGCTGACTTGTCAGCAAAATTGTGTAATGTAAAGAAGGCCTGAGAAGGAATTATTGGGACCACTGGCTTATGAGGAGCTTGAGATGATTATTAAAGAAGGTAAGGACATTAATGAAAACCTAAATTATATCTTTGCATTAAACTGTGTCAGTTTCGGGGTAAACAACTAAGTCCAGGAACAGTTCAATTTTAAGGCTCTTGCCTTCATTTGTGTTTATGTAAAGATCCTTGTTCCCTTCTGAGTAGGGGGTTTTAAGGCTCACAACCATAGTCTTACATTATGACATCCCCTGCAATCCAGTCTGCCTAATGGCCAGCACCTAGGCTATGCTTTTTTTCTCCAAGGACAATGACAAGTATATTGCCACTTGTTACAAGTGACCACATACAGCTTTATTCTCAAGGTAAAAGCATTACAGAGAGAAAAAAAGTATAAAAAAGATAAAGTTTAAAAAACACTCACTAAACATGCTAAGATTCACCCATCAGTCTTATGGGTATAGCCTTGCACTGTTACCAGATTTATATTTGCATATGTGTCTATCACAGTTTTTAGTTCCTGGGGGAATAGAATACAATTCTACATAAATCATTGATATATTTAATACAGTGGTCCCTAAAGATTCTGCATGACATTACAATTGTCTTCTTGAGTGGCGGCTATAGTCTTGAAGAGAATTATTGTGCTCTTGAATGAAAGGAATATGAAGCCAGGGTAATTTAATAAATGTACACAGAACCTTTGTGGATTGTTTTTCTAGAGTCCAAGATCAGAAAAATCTGAGAAATGGGTTGAATGTTCCCTTTTTTTTCTCCCTTTGGCTTTTCTATGAAAGTTATAGTCAAAATCTGCTCTAGGGAAAGGGGGCCTTTATTTTTGCTAGTAGTACCTTTGGCGCCAACTTCCCCAAAAAATTGTATGTAGGGGCCTGCCTTTAGTTATTTTAAATTTTATTATGGTACTTACAGCATAGTGGAGGGAGAAATTTTGGATTACATCCCGTTTCTCTCCTTTGTGGGAGGCAAGAGATCTCAGAAAGAGATTTTGTTTAGTTCCTTGTCTAATTATACTCTAGTGCAGGAAAGCAACGAAACAAGTAAATAACGTGGAGACCCCTTTGGGGTTGTTTGGGGTCACAGACCAGGAACATCAGAGAGAAGCTGTTCACCTTTTTTGTTCTCATTGTTGGTTTTGGTTGATGTGCCTGACCCTGGAAGGAAGGGTCTTCGATTGCCAGTAATCCCTTTGAGGTTAAAGAACCTCCCTCTTTGCTTTTCTTTGCAGTAACAGAGACAAATGTTCAAGGTACTGAAAATCCCCAGCTCTGCCATTAGGTTAACTGAAATGGAATATATAAATCAACAGTGTAGCTGGAATACTGTGTACGGTACCAGTCACTCCATCTCTTAATAGATATTGCAGAACTGGAAGCCAAGGGAGAGAGGAGAATTTGAAAGATATGGAAAAACTCATAAGAGGATTGATTGAAAAGAAAGAAAGAAAAAGAAATAAAGTATATGATAATAGTATTTAAAAATAATGTTATAGGGAAGGTAGATCAAGTGCTTCCATTCTCATTAAGGGTACGTCTACACTGTGCAGCTATTTTGGGATACTAGAGGTATCCCGAAATTGCTACCCCGTGTCTTCACAAACCGCCTGTTATTTTGAAATATTTTTTGAAATAACGGGTGCGCTATTTCAGCATCCTGGTAACCTTCGTTCCATGAGAATTAAGGGATGTCTTGAAATAGCACATTATTTTGAAATCTGGTGCTGTGTAGACATGCCAAATTTTGAAATAGCCTATTTTGAAATTCAATTGAAATTCAATTGCATATCTTATTTCGAGTTTAATCTGTGTGTTAGAGAAGAAACTTCCCGCCCCAGTAAAAAGTTTGGCCAGGCCGATTTTGCTATAGTGGGCTGCAGTACTCCTTGGGAGAAACCGGCCGGCTGGCATCCTTCCTGCATACCATTGCCTTTAGAAAAAGGGAAGGTGTGAAAAGGGGAAAATAGCCTCAGACTCTTCCACCCGTCACCTGGCGTGAGAACTGGGGGGCTTATCTGGTCGCATGAAACCTGCACAGTTTCGGCCCAACTCCTGGGACACAGACCCCCCACTTGGTGACCATTGGGCCGTATATGGTAATATGCAAGCACTGGAAAGCGATGTGCAGATTTGGGGATAAATACCCATTGCACAGTTCGCTCGAGGAGGTCGTTGCAACATGCGTACCACCATGCGTGTGCCTTCCCGTATACTCCAAAGCGCTGCCGGCCTGATCAACCAACCAGCCACCTCCATACTCTCGGGCGTAACCAAGGCCTTCGCAACCGAACCGATATCTTTGAAATGTTCCATGTGCTGTGTAAGTTGGAATGTATGATTTGATTTTCTTCGTTGTATAAGCTTAGTGTTGTAGTTGTTTTGGGTAGTACATAGAGTTTGTAGTTATCACTGTTATTTAATTAGTGTAGCTGGATATTTTTAGAATAGAGACTATTCCCCTTGCCATTCCCATATTTCTGACACGTTTAACTAGAAATCATAGAATGAATACTATAAATCCATCACTATCATAAATAAATATCTTTTAGTTACTAAAACGGTCCACCTGGTTCTACCCTTCCCCCCTTGGGTATGCATCATCGGACCTGTAGTTCTTGTGACAGGGTGCTGTGTAGATGTACCCAAAGTGAAATTTAAAAAGTAGGAAATTCTAAACTTAACAGGAAGTACTTTTTCATACATGATTTGTTTATATTTAAGCTGTGGTACTCATTGCCAGAGCAAGAGATGGAGGCCAAAATCTTGACAAGATTCCAAAAGGGACTGGGAATTTATATAGCTATCAAAAATATCCAGAATAATCATGATTCATTACAATTTTGAATGGTTATTAAGACTTGTGTTTGTGGGATTATGATAATCTTGAATTATTAGACATCAGGATGGCACCTATGTGGTTGCAGATTGCCCCCCATGTATCCACTGCAGGGTTCTTATGCCATTTTCTGAAGCATCAGTTTTTTGCCAGTGCAACAGGCTCTTTGACTAGGTGGACTACAGGTCTGATGCACTCTAACAGTTCTTACTGACTTCTGTTTCTAGCAAATCATCAGCGTTAGAGGACTCAGTGGTAAAAGTGCCAAGGGCTTGGTGATGCTACACTTCCAGCAGTGCTATCACTCATGGAACTGTACCAGCTGGGAATTACAGGTTCAAAAATCTTAGTATAGGCAAGATGAAAGTGTCTGTTAGGATCTTGGATGCTGCCTATCACTTGTATCTAAACACTAATATACTGATTTCTATAGTTGCAATGTATACTTCAACTTATAGGTTATTGCCATAGTTTTAACATTTTGGTGGGTTTTTTTAAATAAATGGTACCTTTGTACATGTCTGAAGTAGCATTTATAAGCGTTAACTACCATTAAAGAAATTTTTTCCCCCTCAGGAACATACCATTTGCCTGTGGACAGAGCAAAACCTCATGTTCAGGTAAATGAACTAGGAATTTCGGGAAACTTCCACAGGCAAATCTCTGAGAAAAGCCTGTTCCTGCCAGACAGGTCATGACTCCTGCTTTTGTGCACCAACAGAGTTGTCTGTGCATTTCACTGTAAGTCAGGAAGCCTGTTTGTTTCACTTTGGTGCCTTATATGGGGGCAGCATATTTGCCTCAAGCCTTCAGTGGACATATATAGATGATCTACTGTGGACAATTTTAGTTACAAACCTTGCTACACACTTTCCCATTTTTAGTAAAATGGGCAAAGTAGTAGGGCACCCATCTTAAATCAATGTTACTTTTAATGCTGGGAAAGCTAGATTTTCTCTAAACTAATTTGTTTACCCCATAATTTTGCTAATTCCTTTCCCACTGCTCTCTGGCGATGTATTTATTTGCTAGAACACGGTTAGTTTCAATTTTCCCCATTAACCTTACAATGAGGAAATTACAGTACAAGCAAAAGTCTAGATACTACACCCAGAGTCCTACTGTGCAATTGGAGAAGAACAGGGACACTTTTCCAAGGAAAACTATAAGACTGAAATATCTCATATTGGCTGTACTAGAAGTACATGCTAGACACAGACACTTGGTCCATTTACGTGCTTTGCCTGTTACCCTTCATCAGGGGGAGCTCATTCATTGCAAGACTGAGAACAGGAGATGTCTGACAGAACTGCTGCTCACTTACTCTGTGGGAAAAGCCAACCAAGACTACAGTAGCCTTTGAAATTTGTCTTAAGGGGGGTGAAAGTCCTCCACATACTATGATCCAGGGATTAAACTTGAAAAACAACCAATAGTCTTATAGCACCTTAGAGTCTAACAAAAGTCTGTAAGGTGCTGCAGGACTATTTGCTATTATTTAAGTTTTCCCAGTTACAGACTAACTTGGCTACCCTTCTGAAGCCAGGGATTAAAGCAGGGATCAGCAACCATTTCAAACCAAAGAGCAAGACTACATAAAAATTCAGAACCAGTGGTCAATAAAGCACCATATAAAAAGCCCATTTGCATGGCTGAAAATAAGCAACTTAATATTACTGATAATTGACATGATGATTAATGATAGCACAAATGAAACACTGCTCACAGACTTTAGTTAATGGGATTTCTGCTGCTGCATCTTTTCGCACAGTTCTTTGAAGTTTACATCATAACTGGTCAAATCCAGCTTCATGCTCTGGGGGCTGGTGATTTGGATGTGCAGGAATCTGGGTTGGCGTGTATGAGGGGCTCAGGGCACAAAGTTGGAGTGTGCGTGTGAGGGGGTGCATGGGACCAGAGATGTGGGGGCACAGGAGACTGGGGATGTTGGTGTATGAGGGGCTCACAGCAGGAGGTTCAGGTATATGAAGGCTCAGGGTTGGTGTGTGTGTGTGGGGGGGGGGGTGCAGGAATGTTATGATGCTGTGACCAGATGGGGGCTGGGCCCCAATTGGCGGCTTGTTGGTCAGGCTTCATTTTTAAATAAAGTAAAATATTGTTTAACATTGTCTTTATTTATAGCAGGGGTGTGGAACCTTTTTGGGATTGGGGACCACTGACCCACAAAAAAATCAGTTGGAGACCACACAAGTGAGAAGCAAGAAAAATCCTCCAAAAACCTCCAGCACTCACTGATGTGACCCCCAACTGAAACACTTCATTCCTCTGGTACTCCATCCCCATAGTAAGGGGAGGGGCAGAAAAGATTGAGGTTCAAGGTCTCAGGCAAGATTTACCCTTCTGTGGTTCCAGAGATAGTGGATTTTGTGGGCCCCCTTAGGCTCCGGGTTGAGGCCAAAAATGGGGCATTAAGTGTGCAGGACAGAGCTGCCAGTGAATGGGATAGGGATGGGAGAACAGGATCTGGGTGGGAAGTGGGGTGTCAGCAGGGATGAGGGTGCAAGGTCTGGCCAGGGGACAGGTTGCCTGGCTAGGGGGCTGAGTACAGGGAGGATTTTCAGCAGGGGGACTTTGGCCAGGGGGCAAAGGGTGTCTGGCCAGGAGGCAGGGGGATTTTGGTCAGGGGGGCAGAGGGAATTCTGGTTGGGAATAGGGATGTTAAAAATTTTGAGTAATTTGCATCGACTATTTGATTAATTGATAGGGTGCCTCCACCCTAGGGCTGTTGTTACACTTGAAAGGTGAAAACACTGGGGAGAATGAGGTCAGCAGGGCAGTACCCCGCTGGCCCTGTGCTCTCTACAGCATTTCAAAGTGGCAGCTCCACGTGGAGCCTGGGACTTCATGCAGCACTGCCGCTTTGAAACGCTGTGGGGAGCCCGGCATCAGGCTCCTCACAGCATTTCAAGGAGGCAGTGCACCAAGGCACCCGGGATCAGCTGGGTACTCCTCAGCTGACCCCGGGCTCCATGCAGTGCTGCCACTTTGAAACGCCACTGAGTCAATGCAAAAAACAGACATGGTCAACAGGACAATACAGACGGTCCTCAAGTTACGAACGGTTGAGTTATGACCATTTGCATTTATGACCAAAGCTCCCATGGAGCGGTCGTAAAGACAGTCCCCGAGTTACGAACGCGACCTGCGCTTATGAACAGCATGGTCGCTATGTAACTCAATGGGGTCTGAGTTACGAAGAAATCAAGTTGTGGCCAAGCGTTTGGTTTGTAACTCGAGGAGAGGCTGTATCAGACAATCCTGCCCTAACCACAAAAGTGGGATCAGTAGCCCCAAAGCCTCCCATTAGTCTGGGCATTAGAAGGGCACCAGCTTTTAGTCTGGATGGACTTGCAAAGGCCATTGGTTTAAAGGTCACCTTTGCACAAGAGAGTCTCCTGTTTAATATAAGAACATTATTTTGGGGCATGTCTTTTAAGGGCCATCATCTCTGTAAGTTACAAATCAGGATGACTGCAAATTCATGAAACAAAAGACAGGACTATGCAGCACTTTAAAGACTAACAAGATGGTTTATTAGGTGATGAGCTTATCACCATCTTGTTAGTCTTTAAAGTGCTGCATAGTCCTATGCGAAGCGTACAGGGGACTGCAGACAGGGGAGTTGAAGAGGGAGAGCAAAGCGACCCCACCGCCGAAGAGGCTACCCGGTGAGAGTACAAGCTGTGGTGTGAGTGTGTGTGTGTGCCTGACTGTTTGAATTTTACAGTTTGAAGTGTGAATTGAGTCTGATTCCAGGGAGTGCTAGCAGTTTCAGTTTCAGCTTCTGTGGCAGTTGGGACTGAGAGCCTGCCATTGTTCCCTTGATTGCCTCTGATTAGCCTCAGGCTCAGCCTTCCCCTGTGTGACTCAGAAGGGGGCAGGCCTGACCTAGGCAAGCAGGCTTTAAAAAGCCAGAGCAGTGCGACCAGGGGAGCGAAGCGGACAGGGGAGTTGAAGAGGGAGTTGAGCAGAGGGAGTGACTGATGGTGATGAAGACCCGTAGCGCTTGTGCCAGTACTTCTCCTGTCTCCTCCACCTGTGCCTGTATCCAGACAGAGAACCTGAGCATGGATGCCTCTACCCAGGTCCTGGTGTGGTCTTGCTGTATTTGTGGCTTGCAATTCCCACTGAGTGATCTCCAGGCTGGGGGAAACAACCGTTGTGAAAGGTGTCTGCTGGTGGAATCTCTCAGGCAGCAGGTGGGAGAGCTACAGGAGGAGGTGGCCAGGCTGAGGAGCATTCGAAGCCATGAGGAATTCCTGGACAGTATTCCTGTGGAGTCCACGGAGGTCACTGTCCTAGGATGTGGGACTGTTGACCAGCCACTTATGGAGGAGGCAGTAGTGCAGGGTGAGCACTGGCAGCTGGTTACTTCCGGCAGCAGGCAGTGTTCCACCCCTGCTCCTAACCCTCCCACTGTGTTGTTACATAACCGTTACTCTTTACTTTCAGCAGGAGACAAGGAGTCACCCCCCACAGTGGAGGAGACCAGGCCTTGCACCACCAAGGTTGAGCAGTCTCCTGCCACCACTGCGAGGAGGAAACGTAGAGTAGTGGTGGTTGGAGACTCTCTTCTGAGGGGAACGGAGGCACCCATCTGTCGCCCTGACAGCTCATCTCGAGAGGTATGCTGTCTGCCAGGGGCCCGTATCCGAGATGTTACGGAGGCATTGTCGAGGATTATCCGGCCCTCTGACTACTACCCCATGCTACTCATCCACGTGGGCACAAATGATACTGCCAGGTGTGACACTGAGCGGATCAAGTGTGACTACAGGGCTTTGGGAGTACGGGTGAAGGGGTTTGGAGCGCAGGTGGTATTCTCTTCTATCCTTCCTGTCAAAGGTAGGGGCCCGGGCAGAGAGAGGTGCATCCTGGAGGTGAATGCCTGGCTGCGACGATGGTGTCGCCAGGAGGGATTCGGCTTCCTTGATCACGGGGTGCTCTTCCAGGAAGGACTGCTTGGCGGAGATGGAGTTCACCTTTCCAGGAGCGGGAAGGCCTTGTTTGGACACAGACTGGCTAACCTTGTGAGGAGGGCTTTAAACTAGGTTTGTCGGGGGCAGGTGAGCAAAGCCCACAGGTAAGTGCTGAATGTGCGGGACTGGGAGATGGGTTGGAAATGGGGGGGACTACGGCCTATAATGGCAAGGAGAAAGGAGGGTCAGGGCACAACAGGGAGGCAAGATCAAATCAGTATCTTAGATGCCTATATACAAATGCGAGAAGTATGGGTAATAAGCAGGAAGAACTGGAATTGCTAACCAATAAATACAACTATGATATCATTGGTATTACAGAAACCTGGTGGGATGGGATGCATGATTGGAATATTGGTATGGAAGGGTACGGCTTGCTCAGGAAGGACAGACAGGGAAAAAAGGGAGGAGGGGTTGCCTTGTATATTAAAAATGTACACACTTGGACAGAAGTGGAGATGAACGTAGGAGATAGCTGTGTAGAGAGTCTCTGGGTTAAGCTAAAAGGGGTAAAAAACGAGGGTGATATCATGCTAGGAGTCTACTACAGGCCACCTAGCCAGGTGGAAGAGGTGGATGAGGCCTTTTTTAAACAATTAACAAAACTATCCAAAGCCCAAGATTTGGTGGTGATGGGGGACTTCAACTATCCAGACATATGTTGGGAAACTAACACAGCGAGGCACAGGCTATCCAATAAGTTTCTGGACTGCATTGGAGACAACTTTCTGTTTCAGAAGGTTGAAAAAGCTACCAGAGGAGAAGCTGTTCTGGATTTGGTTTTAACAAATAGGGAGGAACTAGTTGAGAACTTGAAAGTGGAAGACAGTATAGGGGACAGTGATCACGAAATAATAGAGTTCATGATCTTAAGGAAAGGTAGAAGGGAGACCAGCACAATTGAGGTTATGGATTTCAGGAAGGCAGATTTTGATAAGCTCAGAGAACTTGTAGGTAAGGTCCCATGGGAAGCAAGACTGAAGGGAAAAACAACTGAGGAGGGTTGGAAGTATTTCAAAGGGACGTTGTTAAGGGCCCAAAAGCAAACAATTCCGCTGTGTAGGAAAGATAGAAAATATGGCAAAAGACCAGCTTGGCTTAACAAGGAGATCTTGCATGATCTCAAAATAAAAAAGGAGTCATATAAAAAATGGAAACTAGGACAACTAACAAAGGATGAATATAGGCAAGCAACACGGGAATGCAGGGGCAAGATTAGAAAGGCAAAGGCACAAAATGAGATCAAACTAGCTACAGGCATAAAGGGAAACAAGAAGACCTTTTATAAATACATTAAAAGCAAGAGGAAGACCAAGGACAGGGTAGGCCCACTGCTTAGCGAGGAGGGAGAAGCAGTAACAGGGAACTTGGAAATGGCAGAGATGCTCAATGACTTCTTTGTTTCGGTCTTCACCGAGAAGTCTGGAGGTGTGCCTAACGTAGTGAATACAAGCAGAGAGAGGGTAAGTTTAGAAGATAGGATACACAAAGAACAAGTTAAAAATCACTTAGGAAAGTTAGATGTCAGCAAGTCACCAGGTCCTGATGAAATGCATCCCAGGATACTCAAGGAGCTGATAGAGGAGGTATCTGAGCCTTTAGCTATGATCTTTGAAAAATCATGGCAGACAGGGGAGATTCCAGAAGACTGGAAAAGGGCAAATATTGTGCCCATCTATAAAAAGGGGAATAAGAACAACCCAGGAAATTATAGACCGGTCAGTTTAACGTCTGTCCCAGGGAAGATAATGGAGCAGGTAATTAAGGAAATCGTATGCAAACACTTGGAAAGTAATAAAGTGATAGGGAATAGCCAGCATGGGTTTGTGAAGAACAAGTCATGCCAAACTAATCTGATAGCTTTCTTTGAAAAAATAACGAGCCTTGTGGATAAGGGAGAAGCGGTGGATGTCATATACCTAGACTTTAGTAAGGCATTTGATACGGTCTCGCATGATATTCTTATTGATAAACTAGGCAAATATAACTTAGATAGGGCCACGATAAGGTGGGTGCATAATTGGCTGGATAACCGTAGTCAGAGAGTTGTTGTTAACGGTTCTAAATCCTGCTGGAAAGGGATAACAAGTGGAGTTCCTCAAGGGTCTGTTTTGGGACCCGTACTATTCAATATCTTCATCAATGATGTAGATATTGGGATAGAGAGTACTCTTATTAAGTTTGCAGATGATACCAAACTGGGTGGGGTTGTGACTTCTTTGGAGGATAGGGACATAATTCAAAATGACCTTAGCAAGTTAGAGAAATGGTCAGAGGTAAACAGGATGAGGTTTAATAAAGAGAAATGCAAAGTGCTCCACTTAGGAAGGAACAATCAGTTCCATACATACAAGATGGGAAGCGACTGTCTAGGAAGGAGCATGGCGGAAAGGGATCTAGGGGTCATAGTGGACCACAAGTTGAATATGAGTCAACAGTGTGATGCTGTTGCAAAAAAAGCAAATATGATTCTAGGTTGTATCAACAGGTGTGTTGTAAGCAAAACTCGTGAAGTCATTCTGCCGCTCTATTCTGCACTAGTTAGGCCTCAGCTGGAGTACTGTGTCCAGTTCTGGGCACCACATTTCAAGAAAGATGTGGAGAAATTGGAAAGGGTACAGAGAAGAGCGACAAGAATGATTAAAGGTTTAGAGAACATGACCTATGAAGCCAGGCTTCATGAACTGGGCTTGTTTAGTTTGGAAAAAAGAAGATTAAGGGGGGACATGATAGCGGTTTTCAAATATCTAAAAGGGTGTCACAAGGAGGAAGGCGAAAATTTGTTCCTCTTGGTTTCTGAGGACAGGACAAGGAGTAATGGGCTTAAAGTGCAGCAGGGGAGGTTTAGATTGGACATTAGGAAAAAATTCCTAACTGTCAGGGTGGTCAAATATTGGAATAAATTGCCAAGGGAGGTGGTGGAATCTCCCTCTCTGGAGATATTTAAGAACAGGTTAGATAGACATCTGTCAGGGATGGTGTAGACGGAGCTTGATCCTGCCTTGAGGGCGGGGGGCTGGACTCGATGACCTCTCGAGGTCCCTTCCAGTCCTATTATTCTATGATTCTATGATTCTATGATTCTATGATTTTTTGTTTCAGCAAGACCAGACTAACACGGCTACATCTCTATTACTATTGTGCAAATTCATGGGGAGCTTCTGACTTCCATGTCCTTCTGTGAAGTCTCTTTAATCCTAGCCCCCACCAAATCATGTGCAAAGAGAGTATCATTCTGCAGCCACTCAGCTTCTGAGCCCTATATATCTTATAATCTAAGATGGGTCAGGCTAATTCACTTATATGAATGGGAGCCCTCCAAGGAACATGCAAGTGATACTCTATCTGGGATTGCACAATTATTACTGAACTGATTCCCCATTCTGGAGCATCATACTATTGAAGATGCCAATTTTCAGAGAAGACATCAAACCAAACCCCTGATCACTCAAAGCACTTTCTAAAGAATCATCATGCTAAACCCAGGGTCCTGGCCAAATTCCAATTTATATGAATGCTAGCTATATTCCTCCTGCATTTTCAGCTGGATAAAGGTGTGATGGGATGGATCACAGAAGTCCCCCCCACAGATTGTCACCCGGTGTACCAATCAAGCCACTGAGCCCACTTCCTGCTCTCTACAGCTCCCCACCACCTTGTTCTGCTTAGCCAGATGATCTGGTCTTCCCCAGCCACGGCACAGAATTGGGGTTAACTTATTGCTCCCTGGCAGAGCAACACAGACAGTGAACCAGCTCAGTTCTGGGAGGACTCAGCTATGAGGCCCCTGATAGCACCCAGGAAACCAACCCCCCAAAGAGACCAAAACACCAAATAAATCTGTCTTACACAGAGAAAGCTCATAAAGATATTTGCCACATTAACAATGAGAGAGATATGCATAATGGTTGCTGTACTGAGCTATTAAGTTCCAAAAGTATCACTAAAGACCCTCATTAGGACATTTAGAATTAAAACTAGAGTCACACTTCATATTTCTGACTTCACATGAAAGAATGATACATGCACAAAAATAGGATATACTGCATCAGCAGATTGTAACTTTTAACAATGATGTTACATGACCTGTTTTGCATAAAACATCTTCAATTATGCATATTCATAAGTTAGTTTTCTTAAAGCATGGGAGGCCATGACAAAAGGATTCTACTTTACTTCCTGTCCTAAACATACCTGTGCACTGATGGTGTTAAATAGCTATCATAGTCCACAGGTGGCTGTTTTTCAGCAATCTGGTTAGTGATCCTTGTGTATCTTAAGCATACCTCACGATTCGGTTGGTAGAGGTTAGAATAAATAACTCCTCAAATGCCTATTCCCTAATATAGGGGCGCACACAAAGCACCAAGCATGAGGGAGAGGATGGTGGGGAGTTGCCGGGAGCCCTTGAAATAGAGACAAATGGAAGTGGCCCACAGAGAGTTCATGGGAGGGAATGGAGAAATAGTATGAGCCCATAGAGTACAGAGCAGGGCTACTCAACTTTGGAAGCCCTGGGGGCCACAATGATACTCACAGCGCATGTCAAGGGCTGCAACTTAAGTGTGGTTGCATATACATGCAAGTACATGCAAATAGCTTCTTTTACACTGATAGGCATGAATACAACAATTAAAGCAAGACTACACAACACACAGGCCCCATTTAAGTCGGTTCTGCTGATATTAATAAAATGCAATATTTACCTGATTTCCACCCATATAGCAGCACTTTTAATGTGCAATGACAGTTCAGGAATTTAACTACTAAAATGCATATCAACAGAAGACCATTATATTGACTACTTTTTTGTGGGCCGCGTGTTGAGCCCTGCGTAAACCCAAACCACACTGTGGGCTGCAAACAAATGGGCTGCGGGCTGCCTTTTGAGTAGCACTGGTATAGAGCGAGCTTAGCCTACAGAAGCTGTGAAACTACTGCCCCCAGATCAGTTAATAAACAGACTCAGACTCCCAACAGCTACAGTGAAGTCTCAACAGGATAACAACCAAAAAAGACAGCAAGTAGGAGTCAACTTCATGTAGAGAATGTCATTTTTTTTCCTTTTTGTTTGGGGTGAGGAGATGGGTGCAGAGAGCTACTCTTTCTTTCTCAGAGTCATCTGTTTTCTTGTCTTACATAAGTCCTCCAGCCTATTAGAGTTCTGAATACTAAGGATATCTCAGTAATGAGGACTCTGTAATTTTATTGTCCTGGATCAGCTAAAGGAGGGAGGCATATGTTTGGTATTAACAAGAGCAGAGCACTTAATTTCTTCCATCTGGAAGGGCAGAACTCTTGTCTTTTCCCTTCCCCCCAGGAGGAAGCCTCAGCTGTTCTCAATTTAGCAGGATTTCCAGATCTGTAAAACAACTCTCTCCACCCCCCCCAATATATGTGTGTCTGCATGGTAAGAGCAAACCTGCCCTGTAAATGAAGCCATGGGAGGTGTTTATGGACTGGATGTTACTATGCAAGTCTGGTTTAGAGTCTGACCAAAGCAGGAGAGCACCTAGCCTAAAGATGCAATTGTTACATCGATTGCTTCCGCAAATGTGCACGGGCTGACGTTGTCAGCAAACAACATGTAACATATAACCTTTAGTCATGCAGAATGCAATGCTATACACAGCCTCAAAAACAATTCTAACATTATAATCAAAGAGGCTGACAAAGGGGGCGCTATAGTTATTGTGAACAGAACAGACTAGGAACAGGAGACTGCTAGACAACTCACCAACACCGGATTCTATAGGCTTCTCTCCTCTGATCCCACTAAAGAATACCAAAAAAACGACCACCTGCTCACCTCCTGCTACAACTTGGGACCAAAGCTACACAAATACCCCCCAAATCCCTGACCAGGAGTTTTCTATCTGCTACCCAAAATTCACAAATCTGGAAATCCTGGAAGACCCATTATCTCAGGCATTGGCACATTTGCAACAGGTTTATCTGGTTATATTAATTCTCTCCTCGGATACTATGCTATCAGCACTCCTAGCTATCTTGAGACACCACCAACTTCCTGAGGAAACTACAGAACATCAGTAATCTTCCTGAAAACACCATCCTGGCCACCATGGATATAGAACCTCTTTACACCTACATTCCACATGATGAATTACTGGCCACCACCAGGAACACTATCCCTGATGATGCTACTGCACATCTGATAACTGAGCTCTGTGACTTTGTCCTCACCCACAACTATTTCCAATTTGGGACAATTTGTATCTTCAAGTCAGCAGTACTACTATGGGCATCTGCATGGCCCCACATTATGCCAACATCTTTATGGCTGACCTTGAACAATGTTTCCTCAGCTCTCACCCTCTAGCATCCTTACTCTACTTACACTACATTGACGACATCATATGGACCCATGGGAAGGAGACCCTTAAAGAATTCCACAGGGATTTCAACAGCTTCCACACCACCATCAACCTTAGCCTGGACCAGTCCACACAAGAGATCCATGTCCTTGACACTACAGTACATTTACACAAAGGCCACATTTATACCACCTTATAGCGGAAACCTACTGACCGTTACACTTACCTACATGCCTCTAGCTTCCATCCAAGACACATTTCCCAAGGAAATTGTTTACAGCCAGACCCTTAGATACAACCCACAGACAGAAACAAACACCTATGGGATCTATATCAAGCATTCTTTTACAACTTAAATATCCACCCAAGGAAGTAAAAAAACAGATTGACAGAGCCAGACGAGTACCTAGGCATCAACTTCTTTAAGATAGGCCCAACAAAGAAAACAACAGAACACCACTGGTCATCAGCTACAGTCCCCAACTTAAAACCCTCCAGCACATTATTAACAATCTACAACCTATCCTGGAAAATTATCTCTCACTCTCACAACCCTTGGGGGACAGGCCAGTCTTCACCTACAGACAATCCCCTGACCTGAAACAAATTCTTTACAGCAACCACACAACATTTACCCACCCCTGCAATCAACTCTGGTGCCAACTCTGTCCACACATCTATACAAGCAACATCATCACATGACCTAACCACATAAGCCAACACATCAGAGACTCATAACTGCACATCCACCAATGTGATCTCTGCCATCAAATGCCAGCAATGCCCCTCTGCCAGGTTTATTGGCCAAACTGGACAGTCTCCTCAACAAAGGATTAATAGAAACAAATCCAATATTTGAAATAACACACAGAAACCTGTTGAGGAACATTTTAACTTGCCTGGGCACTCACTAATGGATCTAAAAGTGACTATTATTATAAAGCAATTTCAAAAAACAACTTGAGAGAGAAACTGTGGAATTTGGTTTCATTTACAAGTTTGACACCCGGGGAGGTCTGAACAAAGGCTGGACTGAATGGGCTGCTACATTCCACACCCTAATGACATAAAAAGCTAAGCACTGGGTACTTAGAGCCAACTCTATAAGCCTCATTTAGCATGGACACTCTAATTGACAATATTTTTTCCCAATTTTTTTCCTTCTCTTTCCCTCCCCATCCCTTTTCTTTCTCTACTATTGATTTGTACCCTGGACCCCTCAACTCCATTCATCTGAAGAAGTGGGCTGTGCCCACGAAAGTTTATGATGCCATCTAAGGTGCTGCAGGACTAGTTGTTTTTTAATTATTTATTTTTAGTAGCTGAGTTATTTTACCAATGATGCATTGGGGGTGGGGATTGTATGCAGAGCCGAAGCCATTGGAAGGAGAGAAAAGGGCCCTGGTTCATGTAAAAACAGCAAAGAGAAGATGAAGGCCACTCCTATCTTTCCTATGACTGGTCTTTCTGTGTCTGCTAACTGGGACTTGCCAGTAGCATTTCCTAAAGTCTACGTCTACACTGGCATGAATTTCCGAAAATGCTTTTAATGGAAAAAGTTTTCCGTTAAAAGCATTTTCGGAAAAGCACGTCTAGATTGGCAGGATGCTTTTCCGCAAAAGCACTTTTTGCAGAAAAGCGTCCATGGCCAATCTAGATGCGGTTTTCCGCAAAAAAGCCCCGATCGCCTTTTTCACGATTGGGGCTTTTTTGCGGAAAACAGTACTATACTGTCTACACTGGCCCTTTTGCGCAAAAGTCTTTCGGAAAAAGACTTTTGCCCAAACGGGAGCAGCATAGTTTTTCCGGAAAAGCACTGATGATTTTTCATAAGATCGTCAGTGCTTTTCCGGAAATTCAAGCAGCCAGTGTAGACAGCTGGCAAGTTTTTCCGGAAAAGCAGATGATTTTCCAGAAAAACTTGCCAGTCTAGACACAGCCGTCAAGTAAACCTCTTTCCCAGAACTAAAGGAAAACTAGAGAAGTGCATGTTCTCTTATTAATAGATAATTGCTCTGTAATTGCTCACAAGATCTGCCATTCTCTCTTTGAAATGGTGCTCTCAGGCTCTGGCTAATTACAAACATGCTGATAGCCGGGCACAGACCTCCATCTCAGTACTCCTCCCCTTTGGATTGTAGTAGAGAGGTAGCCATGTTAGTCTGATCTTGCTAAAACAAAAGGAAAAACTATGTAGCACTTTAAAGACTAACAAGATGGTTTATTAAGTGATGAGCTTTCGTGGGCCAGACCCACTTTCTCAGATCTCCTTTGGATTGTGTGAGAGCAGCTTTAATGTAGATTATCTGGGTTGGGGTCAAACAGAGTAGCAGAAGCATTATCAACATTAACCAGCTGGATCCTAGGATGAAACGAAATAAGGGGAAGTTGATGTTATGCCCTCCCCTTTGAGTTGGAGTAGGCCTCCTCTACAGTGAAGAAGCAAGTCCGCCCAGCTGGGTGGGCAGGCTCCTACCTGTACTGTTAAATTGTCAAGAGGCTAGGCGCTTCTCCTGTTGTGAGTTACAGTCCTGTTTCACTTGCTGCTCTGTGGGTCCAAAATGAGTTAGATTTTCAGGGACAGGGTGGGGAAAGTAATCTCTCTATAACAGTGTTTCCCAATTTTATTTGGCCGAGGAACCCTTATCAGCTTTTCAGAATTTCAAGGAACCCCTAAGTTTGTCAAGCAAAAGAAAAAGGGGGGGAGGGGACCCACCAATGCATGAAAATCACATTCCTTCTCCAAGACCCCCCACCCCCTTTTCTTGAGGCCTCATCCACTCTGTTCCCCTCCTCTCCATCACTTGTCATCCCCAGCCCTTATATACTCTAACTAGGTTGAGACAGGAGGTGTGGGGTGGGAATGAGGGATTTGGGTGTGGGAAGGGGTGAGAAGTACAAGCTCTGGGAGGGAATTTGGATGCAGGGGAAGGGGATGTTGGCTAGAGGAGGGGGCTCCAGGCCCAGGAGTGTTGGGCTCAGGTGGAAGGTTGGGGTGCTGAGCAAGCCATGGGCTTGTGGATGTGAGGATGCAGGAGTTTGGGCTGGATATGTGAGGAACCCAGGGCAAGAAGGTTGTGAGTATGATGGGCTCAGGACACAGATATGTGATGTGTGGATAGTGCAGGAGTGTTGTGGCAGAAGACTGAGGATGTGGGGATGCAGGAGTTTGGGGACGTACGAGGCTCAGGACAGGGGGTTCCAGTGTATGATAGGCTCAGATTTGGGGTCAGGTGATGCAGGAATGTTATGATGCCGAAGTTAGATGAGGGTTTGGCCCCAATTGGGGGCTTGTTGGCCAGGCTTCATTTTTAAATAAAATATTGTCAAACTCAAAAGGTTTTAGCGTTGTCTTTATTTATGAGCGGGGTGAGGAACCTGTTTTGAGTTAAAGGTCACTGACCCACAGAAAAATCAGTTGGGGCCACACAAGTAAGATGCAAAAAAACCCCAACAACCCTCCAAAAAACCCCAAGCCTCACTAATGTGGTCCCAAATGTGCTGGTGGTGGTAGGGGACAGAATGCTAGTGGGTGCTGGGGCTGGGGAAAGGGTGCTGCTGGGTGGAAGGATGCTGGCTCAGGTGGCAGGGTGCTGGGGCAGGCAGGTGGTGGAGTGCTGGGGTCAGGGACATGGTCCTGCTGGGCACTAGTATGACTGGCAGGGTGCTGGGACAAGGAACAGGGTGCTTCTGGGTGCTAGAATGGATGGCAGGGTGCTGGGGCCAGAGCCAGGGCCAGGGTGGTGCTGAGTCCTGGGGTGTGAGGCAAGGTGCTGGGGCCAGGGACAGGGTGGTGCTAGGTGCTAGGGTGGATGGCAGGGCTACCAAGGAGCAGGATAGGGAGGTGGGAGGTGGAAGGGGGAAAGGTCTGGGTGGTAGGTAGTATGCAGAAGCAGGCTGGATGTAGGGTGTCTGGACAGGGGGAGGGAGCAGGAGCCGACTGGGGGTAGGGTGTCTGGCTACGAGGGAGGGTGCAAGAAGGGGACTTGGGTAAGAGTTGGTCCTCCCTGATCTGGCACTCTCTGGACCTGACTGGTCCCAGATGAGGGATTTTTGGACCAGGGGAGGTCATTTCAGGGCTCCTGTCCCGTCCCCCCCCCCCCCCCCGACTCCTCCTCACTAGCTTCTTTGCACCTCTATCCCCTGCAACCCAACTGAGCTGCCCACCCCTGCTGGTTCCCTGCACTTCCCCCAAAACCATCCCCCACAATCCAAGGGAGTGCAGCACCAGTTCCCTGCAGTCCCTTACAGCCCAGCTGAGCTGCCCGTCTGTTCCATATGCCCTCCCCCATCCATCTCAGCCCAGCTGATCCCTGCACTGGTTCCCTGCATGCCTCCCTCACAGCACAGCTGAGCCCCATTTCCCTGCACCTCCCCCAAGCCCAGCAAAACTGCGGAGCCAAGCACCAATTCCTTGCCCCCCCTCTCCTCTTGAGTCTAGCCCCGATTCCCAGCACCTTCCTCCTCCTACAGCCAAACTGAGCTCTACACACACCCCCCCTGATCCCGCAGCCCAGCCCAGCCCAGCTCCCTGGACCTCCCCACTCTGCAACCCAGCTGAGCTCCATTTCCCTGCACCTTCCCCCAAACCATGCAGGCATGCTGAGCCAGTGCTGATTCCCTGCCCCTGCCTCCCTCCCCTTGGCTGTGTCTACACTGGCGCAATCTTTTGCGCAAAAACTTGCTTCCTGTCTACACTGGCCGTGTGTTCTTGCGCAAGTACACTGACGTTCTCATGTATGAAATCAGGGCTTCTTGTGCCAGAACTCTGATGCTCCTGCTCAGGAATAAACCCTTTTGCGCAACTGTTCTTGCGCAAGAGGCCAGTGTGGACAGGCAACATGAATTTCTTACGCAAGAAAGCTCTATGGCTAAAATGGCTGGGGTGGGAGGATGTGCAGGGGGGCCGGGGCCCGCTCCAGTTCCAAATATTGATGGAGCATGGGCACCACGAAGCCCATACAATTCGCTGCTCATGCCTCTGCTGGCTAGCCGGCTCTCTCTCTTTCAGAGGGGGTGGGGAGAGTGCCGGCTCCTCGCGGAACCCTTAGTTTTGCTTCGTGGAACCCCAGGGTTCCCCGGAGCACCAATTGGGAAACACTGCTCTATAAATATAAAACAAAGTTTTCTGTGGGATGACAAAGTGATACCATCACATCACAGTGTCCAAAAGCTGGGGGTGTAGGCATGGGCAGGAAAAGCCCCGCCCCAGGTCCCGTCCCTGCAGTCAAGTCCCACCCACTACCAGCCCGGCACTGTCTGCTGGCTATGTGGAGAGCCAGGCCTACTGCGTCATGGCCCAGCCTTTCCCAGCTGCCAGGGACAGAACTGGGTCTGGCACTCCTCAGCCCGGCCTTTCCCTGTCGCTGAGGCAGAGTGGCTTGTGTGCTGCCACCTGGTGTTCCCTGGCCACCAGGAACAGAGCCAGACCTGGCATGCCTTGGACCCTAAACCTTCCCTGGTCGCTGGGAACAGAGCTGGGCCTAGTACAACTTTGCCTGGCCTTCCCTGGCCACTGGGAGCAGAGCCAGGCCCGACTCACCATGACCCAACCGGCCTTGCCTGCCCGCCAGTGGCAGAGCTGGGCCTGGCACACCGCAGCCCGGCATTCCCCAGTTGCCTGGGGCAGACCTGGGCCTGGCACACTGCAGTCCAGCCTTCCCCAGCCACCAGAGCAGAGCCGGGTCTGGCATGCCTTCCCCGGCTGCTGGGAGCCGAGCCAGGCCTGGCGTGGGGGCAGGGCCGGATTAAGGCATGGGCTAGCTGGGCAGCTGCCCAGGGTGCCAATCTATGGGGGACGCCTGATGGCAGCTATAAGGGGCACGGGCTGCAGCAGCTCCCAGCGGCCACCTTGCAGCAGCTGCCCGGGGCGAGGCCCACGTTAACTCCTGCAGTGCCGGCCAATAGCACCCTTCCCCCTGCGGCCGTGGGGCCTTGCACGGCCAGGCTCAGCCCGCGGTCCCGGGCTGCGCGCCAGCGGTGGTAGCCAGGCTGGGCCGGGCCGGGCTGGGCACGTGCGTCCTGCTGCCACCAGCTCTGTGCAGGCTCCCTCCCCCACGCGCCAGCGCGGGGGCGGGGCCGTGCATGCACCCTCCCCCAACCCAGGGTGCAATTAAACTGTCTGCCTGGGGTGCCGGAATGGCTCGGTCCGGCCCTGGGTGGGAGGGTGCAGAGAAAGGGCCTGGGCTGGTGGGGTAGGAGTAGGGGAAAGGAGAAAGGGCCAGGGTGGTACAGCTGGGAGCAGGGAAGGGAGAGAGAGGAGAATGATCCCAGGTTGGCACAGCTGGGGGAGGGAGAGGAGAAAGGGCCCTGGGCTGGCATGGTGGCTGGCGCAGCCGGGGGGAGGAAGAGACGGGGAGAGGAGAAAGGGCCTCACGGTGGGGGGAGGGGAAGGGGTCCAGACTGGTGCGGTTGCAGCCCAGCCCTCCCTGGTGGCTGGGGTTGCCTACCCCCTGCAAGAAGGGGGTTGGTGAGCATAGCGAGCGGAGGGCGCAGCCCCCTAATATCTTTTATTGGACCAATTCTGCTGGTGAGAGAGACAAGCTTTCAAGCTACATAGCGCTCTTCTTCAGGTCTCTTGATTAAATTCACCATTCCTGCTGTAAGTATATGTAAAATATGGGCTATAGCCTGAACTAAGACTGCATAGGCCTTTATAGTCAACAAAGTCACAGTCAGTCATAATTGCAGGTATCAGAATGCAGCCTCGCTGTTTGGATAGTGACTGAGCACAGCCCAGTGAGACATAATACGCAGAAGCAAAAATGGTTTTCTTGCATATATGTAATCATTCACAAAGTTCTCTCCCCTCCCCCAATCTGAGTTCTCTAGTCTATCAAACTGCCACAAGCACAGTGGAGAGGATCACTGATTCACTGCTACACTGATCCTTTAGCTATTCCCCTATTGGGGAAGGTATGTGACACACACACCTGGGGCTGCAGTGGCAGACAAACTTGCTGCCTGTGGTTGGAAAAGGAAGTTTCCTTCCCTTCCAATCTTATGGCCCTCTCCAAGCAAAGCCCTTGTAATTTAATGCAGCAGACAGAACTGCTTCCCACTGAACTCAACAGCAAGTGAAAATTGTAAATGTAACCAACATTCAAGAGCTTTGCAAAGTTCCTGTGAGGCTAGAGATTGTGAGGATACATTCTCCTGGCTCCTTCCTCATTATCCCATCCTCTAATGGGCCTTGCAGACAGTTTGCTGAAATATTCAAATGAGAAATGAGCTATTATTTAAGAGTCTATAGAGAAGATCACTTCCTATCACTTCCACAGCAAAAAGGTGATTTAAAAAAAGCCTACCTCAGAAAGTCTCTAGGATGCTGCATATAACTAAACATGAATGAAACCAAACTTGGCCCAGTGCCCAGAAAACTAGCCACATAAGCAAAAAAAAAAAAAGTCCAGTGTGAAGGGACAAGGATGAAAGGGAGGCCACAGGGACCAGCTTCAATTAATGATATTTTGCTGATTTGTTTGTTTTTCATATTTTTAAAATGTCTCTAGGATTGCAGGTGGCAGCAATTCCTACCTGTCTTGTCCACTAGAGTGATCAGATGAATCATCTCCTCAGTGGATGGTCTTTCTGATTGTGTCCCAGCTGTTGGTTGTTTGATTACTAACAGAAGCTATTTTCATGGCATAACTGTTCACTAAGCCCTTGCTCCTGGCATTACAGGTCTCCAGCCAGGGCATTAAATAGCCCACTCTTACTATAGCCAGGATGCAGCTATATGCTTGAAAATGGCTGCATTTTTCTCATTTTTTTTTCCTACTGCTAAAATAATTTTTTTTTTAAGAAGGCTGTGTTATCACAGACTCCTGAAGGGAACAATTGCAAGTGCTAAGCCCAGTCTTACCTGTTGGGTTAGCATGGTGGACACTATAGGCTAAACCCCACTCAAAAAGTGGGAAAATTACAGAATTCCACCATAGGAAAGGCAAAGGCATCAGGTCCAGTATCTGAAGAGGGTGTTCTGTACCTGTGAAGTGACTACACTCTGAGGGTATGTCTACACTAGGAAATTTCAAAATAAAAACTCCTCAAATAATTATTTTGAAATAGTGTGTCCACACTATAGGGAAGCCTCGAAATTAGTCTGAGTCAGGCTCCCTTAATGTGGATGTGCTACCTTGACTAGAGCCCCAGGAAGCACTGGGGAGTAATTACTTTGAAGACTCTGAGTAGTTATTTTGAAATAGCAGCAGTGGAGCATCCACGCTACCTCTATTTCAAAATAAGCATTATTCCTCGTGGATAGCAGGAGTTGTTATTTCAAAGTAACCAGCCCCTTATTTCAAATAAGAGGCTTGGTAGTGTGGACACTCTGCTTGTTATTTCAAAATAAGGAGAGTTGTTTTGAAATAACTCCCTACTGTAGACCAGGGCTGAGAGAGCCACACAGGGGACAGTAGTGTAGCGAGACCAGAAATGGATTTCTGTCATGTTACAGATGGTGTTCCTGAACTGATGCTCTTCCCCAAAGATGGGTATTTGTCTTCTGGTAGCCTCTCGAAGGCTATTTCACTAGCTGCCCCTTTTGCTTACTTTTGGAAAAGATGATGTCCTTCCAGGCTGAGACCAAGCATCCCTTCTGTATCTTACTCATCTGTATTGACTCATCACTATTGCTCAGCGGAAGATCCCACAGGGACAATCCCTCTTGTTGCATCATCTTATTAGGGAAGTGATGGAATAAAGGACAATAGGGATGGAGTGCTTTTTCTTTAAACACCCCAGCCCAAATCCAAAAGTATTATCTCTCTACAAAACTCCTGCTTAAGCCTATTGGCTGAAAATGTTCCAGTATGGCTAAATAATCAGAGTCATTGGAGCTGGGGGACTATACACTGGGTCTCTCCCACCCTCAGGCTACAGACTCATTGCTGAAATGTTCATTCTTAACTTCAGTCCCCATGATATCTACTTACATTCTCTTATAATACCCTGAGTAAGCCCTTTCTGTCTTTAGTTTGCACCCTTAATTCCATTGCAGACTTATTATATTCCCCTCACATGGGAGAACCCTTTTAATCACTGCTCATTAATCAGTCCCTGCAATCCCCAATTATTATTGTTACTCTTCTTAGAACTGTCTCCAATTTGCTAATGTATCTGGTGTCAAGAGACTCAGAACTGCAGGATGCCTGCAAAGTGCAACTCACCAGACACACAGACTGTCCTCTAGCTACTTCAGAAAAATGCTGCTTTTCCAGATTTAGCACACAACAATTTGGCTTCTCTCAGACCACTGGAGATTCACATATCTCCTTCTGTGATTCCCTACTCACATTTCTAGCATCATTAGATCATTTTGCTATGCTCAGTGGCGTTCACAGCTCCTCTCTTTCATAATATTTAGTATCCACACATTTCTTTACCACATATTTCTTTAACACTATTGACCTGCATTTCCAGGTCATAGTATTCCTGGCATAGTGATGTCTTCTGCTAGTTGGATCTGGTAGTTACTCAGCAAGGAAGTGGTTATGGTGGAGGCATTTAAGTTACTAGTATTAATTAAAGATATACATGGTTAACAGGTAAGCCTCATGCTTAACAGGTGAGGCTTACCAGTTCTGGTTAACCTATAGGGCAGTGGTCCCCAACCTTGAGGCTCCCAGGTACCCGGGGGCGGGGCCACTCACATGCCGGGTGCCCGGGGGCGGGGCCGCGCGTCCTGGGGCACGCCAGGGGCAGGGGTGCCTTGTGCCGTGGACCTGGGGCCTGCACCACTGCCCGAGCCGCGCGCCCGCATGTGCCCCAGGGCTGGGGCCGCCCGAGCGCCGCGCACCAGGCGCCAGTGCGTGTCGCGCGCATGGCGCCGGCGCCTCCAGTGTGCCGTGCGCCAGGGGCGGGGCCGGCACAGGTTGTCGGCGGGCGCACACAAATGCCCCGGCGGGTGCCATGGCGCCCATGGGCACCGCGTTGGGGACCACTGCTATAGGGGCTGGAGCAGCTCCTTGCCCACCCCATCCATGGTGGCCTCCTCACCCCTCTGCTGCAGGTTACATGCTGGCTCCCTGGGAGGAGGACCCTGCTGTGGGCACTGCAGCATAAAGCTTATTTAAGTTTTATACCACAGAGCCCACAACACGTGTAACCAGTAGGATTTTTAGTGGTTACCTGGTTTCATTTTTAAACAACTTTTTACATCACTAGTATTAATTAAGAACCAACATTACTTCACTAGAATAAAAGAGGGTAGGTCTGGCTATATTAGCTGGCTGCAGGCTCAGAAGGCCCAGCATTTCAGTCATAGTGAGAAGCTCTTCCTAACCTGTAGGGCAGGAAGCTCCCTTTTCTTTGTGAATAAAGTTCTGCAAGGACAAACACTTCACAAGAATGAGCTACAGATCTGAGATATTGTTTAAAAATAGAAAGTTAACTTTCTAACCTTTACAGCTGTGAAGGAAACTTTCTACATAAGGCCTAAGTGAAGCTGATACAGAGGTATCTGACAGGGTCCAGATTGTCTGAAGCAATAAGGGTTTAAAGGATGAAATCTAATTATATACATTTCATTGAATACACTTATTTCACTTTTAACTTCTATCTAGCACATCTGTTTATCTCAAACTACCTCCAGATCTCTTCTGATAA
The DNA here is from genome assembly GCF_049634645.1 of Pelodiscus sinensis. Lineage (NCBI taxonomy): Eukaryota > Metazoa > Chordata > Testudines > Trionychidae > Pelodiscus > Pelodiscus sinensis. Next base: position 19,202,813 of record NC_134723.1, read on the forward strand.
CTGGTGAGGTGTAGCTATTCTCAATACAAAACCTGCAACACATTAACGTTTGGTGCTGGGGTACAATTCAGTGTTATAACAGATTCTATGACACAGGAGAGTGAAGCAATAGGATTGTTCAGTTCCATATTTAATTCAATAAAAGCCCACTATTTAAAAAAAATAAATGTATCAGCAGCTGTCACAGAAGCCCCAGGGCCACAAGAACCTTACTCTAGAATGTTAATCAAGTTTACATGTTACAGATGTAGAGCAGAGACAAAGGAACATCTGTACACTACAGATGTACAGAGACAAAGGAATGGCTCTCACTGATGGTGGAGAAAGTGGTAGGTCCTGAGCATATTGCCTTTTAGAAAAAAGAAAAATCCTTCCTTACAGTCAGAGGAAGAGGAAAGCTGCAGCAGGTGTCTTTCTGCTTTCATCTTGGCTTTGATGTGTATTCTGAGGCAACTGAGGTTATTGGGGCTAGCACTAACTGGAGAGCGCCTGCAGACAACAAGGGGAGGAGATAGAAAGTCAGTCCATTCAAAAGTCACTCTCACTTATGACCTCTTCTCCCAGCTGCCAGCTCTCACAGAGATTAGTTAGACCCAATATTTACAAGATCAGAAACAACTAAAATATCACTTCTCCAGATGCAAGCTCTCTGCTACTAGGAAAAAAAATCCCAGAATAATGAGTACTTTGCTGGTAGATTAGATCTGTAGCAAACCAGAGTAATGCTGAAAAGTTTGTTATGTGCACATTGTGAGACCTGTGTCTGGCTACAACAGACAAATGCAGTATAGAATCAATACCAGACGAGGGGGGGGGGGGGGGGGGGGAGGAGGAAGCACCTTTAAAGGGAAAGGATGTTTATTTCCATTTGAACTATGAAGCTCTCTCTGCAGTCTCCTCTTCTAAAAGGATTCAGGATATCTGTTTTGCAGTGCCTTTACCACACAAAGAGGGGAGACAGCTTTGCCTCATCCCTTCTGTGTCCCAACTGAGTCCAGGTGGAGGGGATGCAGAGAGGTGAGCCATACTGGGTAGCACATGAGACTTAGAGCTGTGATTGGTAGAGACACTGGAAGAGATTTAAAGACACCAAATGAATAATCTTACCACCCTGGATCCAATATATTTAGTACTCACTCTCAGCACTCATGAGTGAGCTGTGGCTCAGACGCAGGGGCAGGCAGACAGGCTGCTGCTACTCTTGGGTTTGGTGTAGTGGAGCCAGGGAAGAGGGGAGAAACAGATGAGAGAATTAAGAGTGTGCCACCCAATTTGCTGGCTTCTTCACCTCACAACTGCAAGCTCAGAGACCAGAAGCATCTGGCTCGGTCCTTACCAATACCTCATGGTTTCATGGTTCATGCTGAAATTCAGTGGCACTGTCTATTGTGCTATTCCCCCCACATCCTCTTTGTCTATATTTTGATAACATGCCCATTACCATAATATTAGACTCTCACTTTCTCTCACTGCTGTCAAAAGGCAAAGGAATGGATCTCACCAATAGTGGAGAAAGTGGCAGAAGTCTGTTTCTAGGAACAATTATTTGGTCAGGGGCCAGCCTACACCCAAACCAGACACTAATGCTAGAGAAATTGTGATGCTGCAGAAGACAATGAGCATGTCTTGAAACTGGAGAATCTGGTGGCCTTGCATCAGCTTGACACCCCAAAAGTGCATGCCCATGATTTCCTCAGCATGCTTATTCTGGAGCAGCCCTTCTTTTTCCCTCTGCAATCACTCTCATCTCTCCCTCCACTCTTTTCCATCCATCACTCCCAGCTCTTAGATTAAAAGTTTCCCACAAAGAGACAATGGCTGCTGGCAGCTCAGGGAGAAAGAGATCCATGCATACAGAATGAAATTATTTGTCCACAGCTGGAGATTGAAGACTGGAACAAAACAGGTCAGCCCCAGAAGGCAGCCATTGGTCTTGCTCTGGAAAGGGTGGGGCTAAAGACTTTTTAGGCCTGGTCTTTTTCCAAAAAATGTTTTCCCGGGTGTTTTCCTGGGTAGTGCCATTGAGGACTTCCCCCACGGCCCCTTTCCTAGCCAAAGCTCACAGCTTCCCATGTGATTAATTAAATATCCAGATATGCTCTGGAGTGTGTCGGTGTAAAGTCCTCTAGTGCTCTCTCAGTGCATTGGTTGTTGCAGAGCCTCTTGCATTACTTGCACACGTATCTCTCCACTGTCCGCTGGCACTTCTTGCACATCACGTAGCAGCACCAATAGTACTTGCACTGGCACCTCTCCACTATGGTCTCAGTGTAAGCATTGTAGCCACGCCCGCAGCACATCAGGTTGCAGCTGTCACTGCCCACAGAGGTCTTGTTGCATTGCCTGCCCAAGTGGAAGCAGATGAGGGGATTTAGGAATGTGATAGCACAACTGTGTTCAGGTGTTAGTTCTGGCATAGGACTTGAGATGGGTAGGACTTGAGATGGGTATCAATCTAGGAAATAATTTGTTTTTCTAGAGGCTGAGCATACATGGGAACCAAAGAATCCAAAGAGGGACTGTTTCTCTCTGAGAGACACTGGAATGATGAGCAGTTAGAGGCAGGAAGGATTATGGAAGAGATGAGAATGGTCCTCCTCTCTGCTCTTGACATATTAGGGTGAGGTGGGTAAGTGCTTCTCACCCAATCCACTGACTAGCAGGTTCATATGCCCTGTAGCAGAGCTGGGCTGTGGAATGGACAGTTGGATCTACTAGGCTCTCCACTGCTTTAACAGCTGAATACTGAATGGGGGGGGGGGGGGGGGGCGAAACTACCATCCTGTACCCAGAGGAGATAAACTAGCTGTTAGGGTTTCATGGCAATCCCCATACTTGGTGGAATCTAACTAACAAATGCTTCCTCTCCACAAAATACTCAAGGTTTAGTTATCAGCCCTAGTGGAACAGATAGAATCAAAAGATGGATGGGGCCCAATCTAGACCATAGGAGGCCCCCATAAAACCATACCGTTAGTTATTCCGAAATAATGCTGGTGTGTAGACATAGCCTTACTCTTTAAGGAGCAACAGGACTCTTGTTTTTGTAGATACAGACTAACACAGCTACCCGTGTTACTTATATAGACTGTTTCTAGGTTGGACTGCAGAGGTAGAATGAAAGTTCCCGTATCAGAGGGATGCTACAGCCTCTGTAGTTGGTCCTTACCTGTCCTGAGTTCCTAGAGACCCCAGTTTGGAATTCTTTGTGCAGTAATCTGGAGAACTGACTAGATAAATCAGCTCAACATCTCTCACTGGCCTGATATCCAATTCTTTGGGCACCAGCTGCTTTCTGGTCCCCATGTGCCGGTAGGTCACCTTGGTAGCTGCCAGGTATTTGGATTTGAGGTCAGTAGCTATTTCACTTAAATCTTGCAGCCCCTTCCAACAGGTCTTAACTGAGCAGGAGCCAGAAACACCATGGCATTTACACTTCGTCTCCAAAGAGTCAATCAATACCTGGAAGGAAAGAAAATCAGTAAGGAACCCAAGTTTGGGATTCATCGTTTCCTGACATATCCCAAACATCTTAGGAAGATTTCTGGACAATGTCCACAGGAGGCTTCAGGATATGAGAAAGCATGGCCAGTCACTGGCACCCAGGAGGTCTTACCTCACTTAGTATCTATGGGGGACTCTTTCAAGTGTTGCCAAACATGAAATCCCACATTGAAGCTAACAGAATCCCAGGGTTCACTTACTATGCTTTATGGTCCCTATAAGAAGAAAGTACACATGACACTTCTCCCAAGGAATGAGTTTGCAATAGGGCCTGAAGTTTCCTCTCCTTAATTCAGGGGTGTGCTGTGGGCAGTTTCCCATCTTGTGCCTGGCTGTGTACAGAGAACTGTAGTCTCTGCATAGCATCTTTCCATAATATAAAGCAGGGGGGTAGCTGCTATCTTCTCCATTTTGGGGCATTAGGTGCCACCGGTAGGTTGCTGGCGAACTGTCAGCAAAACCTTTGCTTGGGATATATATGGTCACCACAGGTCCATTAGCTATCAGGAGAAAAGATATGCAGAGACATGAAAGGCATGTGAAGGATGTTTGTGTACATAGGTCATTATAAAATTACTTTAACTCATTGATTTGCCTTGCTTGTTGTGGTCTTGCCAGTTTTTGTAGCCAGTGCCCATACCCACCTGTCGGCCCACTGCATTGTTATGGAGATTCATAAGCCTGGTGGCTTGTCCCCCTGCCTTGCTGGACTTCATGGCACCATCAGCAAAGGCAGAACCCATCTGGAGGCCATAGTGGAGGTTGTCCCCACATCCACCCCACCTGAAGTCTGGCCCAGGCACTTCAGATGGGGCAGACCCACAGGAGCAGATAGGTAATTCCCCTGAGGCACAGGCGCGGGCGATGGAATGACTGACAGCAGCAGCCGCCAGTGCATACACAAATGCAGATTCCCTCGTCCCTGTGAAGAAAAAGAAAAAATCCCAAAGAGTCCTGAATCCCAGAAATGCCAGAGTGATTCCTAGGGCCACAGAGCTTTCTTCATACAGAGAACATCACCACTACTGTTCAGATTCATTCCCACCTTTCATTCATTTGATGCTAACTGTACAGGATCTCAGCACAGTGTGGGTGACAACACAACAGCAAGTAGAATTCAGGATGTACAGGGAAGCATAAGGGAAGCATCTCCTTTTGGCTGACACTTCAAGCAACTCTGACAGGCTCTTGAATGAGCAGTGGCTAGCTCTGCTCAGCCTCCTTACATGGGTCCGTCGAGAGAGCAGTGTTGTTTACAATTAGAACCTTGATTTTCCACAGCCAGGATCTCAGAGCATGCATGTATGTGCCCACTCTCATTAGTGAAATCTCATAACTCTTCAAACAACTATGGTGCTAGTCAGCATTATTCTCCCCATGTCACAGAAAGGGAAAGGGAAATATAGGGAGTTGGTGCAACTTGCTGAAGTCACACAGCAAAACAGCAGCAGCTCCAGAAACGGAATCCAGGATGATTTACTCAGCAATTTACTTTAACCAGTCAAGTACATCTCTGAAAGATGCATTATTTTTATTATATTAGCATCCTGTTCCAAGAGGGCCAGAGTACTATCACATTAAGGAGACAGGGCCCTGTTAGTTTCTTCCAAAAGGCCTCTAATACTGGTTTGGAGTGGAAAGTAAAACTACTTCCATCCCCACACCCCCAACCAGTAATTTCTTTCACAGGAGCAAGAATGCAAAATTCCTGCTCTGACTCAATAGCAACTAGACAAAAACAGGTGTAAGAAAATATACTTCCTTTGTACCCCTTCTTGTCTGCATCCCATTCTGATTCTACTCTTTTGGCCATATTTTTCACCCTCTTTTGTTCTGTTCTTCACTTTCCCCTGGGATTAACTCTCCCTTTGTTTTGGGGGGTCTCTAGCAATTGTGCTTTTTTTTTTGACACCAAAGTTAATGTCCATCACCCAGACTATGAGCTAGCTAGGAGACTGCATCTTGCAGTCTCTTTGCATGTTCCAGGTCAGATTTTGATCTCAGTTATAATGGGATGAATTCTGTATATCTCTAGTGACTTAAATTCTGTTACTCTAGAGTATCTGACATCAGAATATGACCCATTCACTACAGTCGGAATTTTGCATGTGAAAGGACTGCAGGAGAATGAAAAACTACAGTGTTTAGACAAGCAGGGTACAGAAATGCCAGATGATATAGCACAATTACCTTTAATGAGGTCTGGGGTGAAACTGGGTGCATATTCAATGGAAGAGCAGTTCCACCTCATATCGGAGAATGTTTTTTGGCACACTCCCTTGGTCTCTTTGGCTGCATATACGATACTGTGCATGAGCTCCAGGTTTCTTCTGCACAGTTGCAACTGGTCTGGGACTAGCCCATCCAAAATCTTGCAGTGCTGGGTCTGGTTCCATGCTACCCTGCTGCCATTCACCATTAGCCCTCTGTCAGGAGAGGAATTACCATAACTGAGTGAGATGGGGTAGAGAACCCAGTCCAGACTACAGCCTGCTGTTGTCCAGAGATGTCACTGGGGGCCAAAAGGAGCAATGGGGTACAGATAAACCATGGGCTGAGTACTGGTAACTGGATACCAGGCCTTTTAACCTCTAAATCAGAAATCTCTTATCTTCCATATCAGTGACAGCTGTTCAGTAACCTCCACCTGAAAAGAGGTGGTGGGTCTCAGAGCTGTTCCTGGTAGGCAGGTATCAATATTGATAGAGCAAACATAGCTAGTACTACTTGTATCCCTTGGTTGACATCCTCAGCAGATGCATGTGGGCCTTTACTGCCTGTGAACTCAGTGGACTTAAGCAGTTATAAAGACCAACTAACACCTGTATCCTGAGGGGCAAATGGCAGTTTGAATTTTGAGGTGCCACTTATAATTAGGAAGACTGAAAATTCTTCCATTCTAGCCCCAAAGCCAGCAGTGGCTACTCGGCCAGAAGGGGGAAGGGCTTGGAAGGGATAGCTGTTAGGCTTTAAAGTCCAGCAGGGAAACAACGGCAAACAGCCTGGGCTGGAGCTGAGCATGGCCAGAAAGCATCCCTAGTCCAAGTGGAAAGGCAGGGGAGGTGGGCTGCCTAGGTAGCAGAGGACAGAGGAAGGGAGCTAGTTCCCCTGGAGCGCGGCCGGAGCCTACCCTGTCCCCAGGGGATTTAGCGCCGGCAGCTGTTAGGGAACAAGCTGAGCTGGGGAGCCCCGGGCTGGGCATCTCTCAGCTGCCGGGGGCAGGTGCGTTGCCGGGGGCTGCAGCCCCACGAGCTACTCACAGCCACTGGATCGCCGCGGAGAGACGCAGCTGCCAGAGCAGCACCAGGCTGAGCCGAAGCGGGGCTGGGAAGCAGGAGCCCATCGCGGCAGCGGGCGAGTCCGGGGCTAGCCAGTAACCCCCGGCTCTTAAAGCGGCCGGGCGCGGCCCCCCGGGGGCACGGACAATGGGAGTTTCGGGTGCCATTCACACGGCGGCTCCGCTCCCGGCCGGACACGCGGGGCCGTTCGCAGCTTCGTGTCAAAGCCGCGCACCCCGCCCTCCCCGAAAGGTCCCTGAGCCCCGCCCCGGCCAGGTGCGCCCGGTCGCTGCCGCAGTCAGAAGGGGCCGGGCACTGGCTGGGGCGCGAGGACACGACCCTTTGCTGGCGGATGCGGGGCTTGGGAAGGAACATGGGGGGGGGGGGGGCTGTGCCCAGAGCCAGGCGGCCCCGGGGACCCGCCGCAGTGCTCGGGGCTGATCGCTCCGCGGGGAAAGTCCTTGTGGGCGGCCAGGCCCCATTTGCATCCACACCCGCCTCCGCATTTACATAGCGCCAGACAAACAGGCCCGCCGTCCTCGCAGGTGTCGAGCCGAGTCAGTCGCCCCGCCCCGCCCCGCCCCTCGGGGAGCAGCGAGGCCCCGGCTGCCCCTTTGAAGAGGCTCTTTGAAATGGGCTGCTGAGCTTTATCTGCATGTCAATTGCTGGGAGCCAAGGCAATCAAGGGCGCTGCCCCTTTGGCAAGGGCGTCCTCCCCTCCCCGAAACCAACGGCAACTCCCCTGGCCCCACGCTCAGCACCCCCGCTCCGCACTCACCTTACATCGCGCTGCAAAGTAAGCCGGAGATGCGAGGAGCCGGAGCCTGGCGGCCCTTCCTGCTCACTGCATTGACAGGAGAGCCAGGCCGGGACCCCCCGCCAGCTGCTGCTTGGCACTTCTAGTGCATTGGCAAACCGGGCACAGACATGGTGGGTTAAGAGCAGCCTGGAAGAGGGAGACAATAAGTAATAAAGTGTCTCCCCGGGGCAGACGGGAAAAGGGGGAGAGGAGCCAGGTTAAACGGATGCTGCCAGTTTACATTGTATTCACATTCGGGGTGATGTACTTTACCAAGGGTGGTTCTACATTACCCCTCCTAGAGGGGAGAGATTAGAGGGGAGAGGCCGAATGCTTGAGTTAATTGCCTTGTGCTTTTGACAGCACTTTGTGAATCTTCACTTTTCCACCTTCCCCTGTGCAGTCAATTAGGACCAGACCAGAGCGTTAGAGGTCCTTGAAATCATCTGAATCGATTTCAGTCGTTGAAATGAATGGGAGTTGGAATCTGGACCTCACTTTTCTAGTTTGTGTGGGGCTTTGTTGAGAAAAAGGGTTCACAAAAATAGGAAAGGATTGCTGTAAAACTCCTGAGAGTTGGGGGTGGAGTGGGTCAACCGAGTTACTATTTCTTTTTGCACTGGTAGGAACTCTCTCTCTCCTCATCTTGAAGTTACTATTTACAGTCTAAACAAGATACAAGCAGTGAGAATAAAACAGGACAAGGGAAGGAAAAGTGAGGGTGACAAACAATAACAAGAGCATAAAGTTACTGTGCACACAGCTTGATGGTTCTGAATAATTTAAATGTATTTGCTCATCAATAAAGAATATCCCTTCTCATCCCTAATGTAGCCATGATTAATAGGTGCATTTCCTGAGGCTGAGCATTAAGGAATTTGAAGGAGGAGAACCAGGACGTGTCTTTACAAATTAGCTCAGGGAGGTTTGTAATTTTTTTTTAACTGATTGAATTTCAAGTGGACGGGTGGAAGATTTGGCAATGTCACCCCAGCTCTGTGTTCTGTTACATTTGTTAATAATCCAGTGGCATCAAAATTGTGGCTCTGGAATAAGTTTATAAATCATGGAAATAGTATTACATCTTGGTTACCAGTTAATATGAATATCAGAGCCACTGGCAATATGGCACCAAGTCAAGAATTGCCCTTTTTGGTCTTTTGCTCTGTAGGATAAAATGATCCTGCAACTCACACAAGTACTTTACTTTGTATTTTCAGTCTTTCTGCCTTCTTCTTATTGGCCCCAGCTCCTCTTATTCATGCCTTGTCACACATGTCTATTATGGGACTTTTCAGGTATTGTAAGAGAGCTCAGTGATGCATTGCACTGTATTGCCACTCTATTGAATTCATACACTCATACCCTGGTGTCAGAAAGTCTTTAAATGGAATTAGAAAGAGTAGGCATTCAAGTCCCATTGGATTGTCTGGAAAGTGTTTTATGTTCTTCCTAAAAGGAGATTTCTGGATTAAGCAATGAGCTCTTTACACAGCATTTGATTGCAGCCATGCATACAGTGGTTACAGCATAGAAGCTGGGAGAGCTTTGTCTCTGGGGCTATGGTCTGGCCTGCATATGGGACAATGAGAGATGGAAAATTTCCCTTTCAACATCTTTTCATCATGGACAAAAGTACAAGGGAGGGGACAGTGAGAAACAAAACAAACTCCTTGGCATTTTTTTTGTATATTAAATAGGAGGAATTAGCTCACAGGTACAAGCTGTTGGAACTTATCAGAGCCCCATGTCATACCTTGAATGGATCATTATTCTGGGGGCAGATCTTGGGGCCCAACTTCTGCTCCCTTTTCTTTTTAAAGCTATTTTTTGTTTGTTTGAAGGCTGTTTTACAAATACACTGTTTTCATACGTTTCCCTCCCTTGGATTCAGTGAGACCTGGACACCCCTTTTCCCCTGCTGTCATACAGCCTCTCAGGAAACTCAGTGGCAATATCCACCACCAGATTAAACACAGGACTATCCAAATATATGAGTCAATCAAAAGCATAGAGACCATCTCACAAAGCCTCACCAGCATGGAGAATCCAGTTCTATGTGACAGAGACATATGGGGCCAAATTACCACCAAAAGCACCAGCTCTGTCCCATGTTACAATAAAAAGCAAGCTAAATTCCTTCCTTAAAGGGTTGGGAAAAATGAGAGAAGCCCAAAAGATCCCCTTTTTGGGGTTTAGGGCTAGGAGTTTGGGCTCCCCAGTGAGTCCCTTCCTGACACTCAGCATAGGGATTCCTCAGAAGCTGACTGAATGTGGGAAAGTCCTGCTAAGGGCCATTGACTTCTCAGTGTTATCTTCTTCCCCTTTCTCCTCCCAGAGACAAACCCTTTGCTCTACATGTTTGACTTGCTTCAGGTATTAGGAGCTGCTAATAGGTTTCATAGCTGAATAGCTGTATGAGAAACAATCTGCAGGAGTTTAGTGTGATTAGGAAAGCTACTTGGGGACACCTACCAGAGGATGTGTCAGACCGGCTTAGGGAGAGCACTCAGCATGCAGCCAACAAAAACATTTCCCATCTAATCTCATTAAAGCACCTTCCCAGAAGCCATGTGAAGGAAAGGGGCTGCAAAGCAGCTTCCACCATAGTTATTAAATCCATTACACTGGCACACAATATATGCCCAAGCATGGAGAACAGACACAACTATACCCAATGTACAGTCCTAAAACTGATAGAACTTCCTACATGCCCAGCACCAAAACATCTGCCCACATCATGACCTAATTCAGCATGATGCTGCATTTAGTTTCAGTACAAAAACCCCCTTTCCTTTTGCACTGGTCCATGCAAGCCATAACAAGAGTCAGCAGTTATCCAGGCTGGCAAATGCTTGCCCAGAGTAATGTGCCTTGCCCTGCACAATAACAGTCAGGCTCTGATGGACACTCTACATGAATACCGCTGCCTTCTGTACCCCAGAGTGCACACTGGGAAAGTGGCAGCTGAAGCACCTCAACTGATGCATGGGGATCAGGACAGGTCCCAAACCACAACGAGCTTGTTGAATCAGAAGAAGCACTTTGAATTGCACTACTACCACGAGTGAGACCCTGTTGAGCGATGTACACAACTGAGTAAAAGCATTCATATAAAACTCCAGGAATTTAGCAAGACAAAAGGAGATAAAGAGGGAAAGAAGAGCCAGGGAAGAACAAAAATGAAGGTGTGTCTACACTACAGAGTTAACATGGGCTCCTGTCCACCGTAAACCATTAGATGTCCCAGTGCAAAATAGGGATGAGGGAAAGGATTCCCACTGGAACAGACGGGCAGTGATGGAGCCTTGTGAAGTCAAATATTAATTTCTTTTGGAAATATTCTCAGTTATAAGACCTCTGCCTTACACTTTTCCAGTCTTTTCCTTTTCAAAAGGAAAGGGTTTTTTTGTACTGAAACTAAATGCAGCATCATGCTGAATTAGGTCATGATGTGGGCAGATGTTTTGGTGCTGGGCATGTAGGAAGTTCTATCAGTTCTAAATGGAAGTTCTAAATGGAAGGACTCTTCCCTTTGCTGGTCATAACGAGGTGGGTAGTTAATATCATCCCTGATCTCCTTTTGACTTGCCATCATGTGAAATAAAATGATGATAGAGCTTGACTTGCTGACCTTCCTCAGTTACTTCCATGGGATGAAAAGGCATTTAGCGCTTTGTGTCTGAGCAGTGGTCCACGAAGAAGGTACATACTGAGGTAAGGATGAGGTCACTCCCAAATCCCAAAAGGAAATAAAAGGGGCTCAAATTAAAAGAAAGAGAGAAAAATGTGACACTGTATTATTGTTAGAATCAGCTGATTTCCATCTCATAGCCTTTCTGCTTCTGTGCTCTCCCCTGAATCACAACCTTTTCAGCAAACCATGGTGAATGGGAATGACTTTTAAGTAGAGAAGTGAGAGAAGAAAGCCAGTAGGACAGTGTGAGAGTCAAAGGAAAGAAAGCCACTTCACAAGGTTTTGTTCTTAACTATTTTGAGTAGTTAATATCATCTGAAAATTTTGCCACCTCAGCCCTTGTCTATATGAGGGATTTATTTTGAAATAACCCCCCTCATTTCAAAATAATAAGCAGAGAATCCACACTACCAAGTCCATTATTTCAAAATAATGGGCTGGTTATTTCAAAATCTGTACTTCTGCTTTCCGTGGGGAATAAACTTATTTTGACATAATTATTTAGGGAGTTATTACTTCAAATTTAGTTATTTCAAAACAATTTCCTAGTGTAGACATGTCCTCACAGTTTACCCCTTTCTCCAGTACATTTATTAAATAGGTTAAATAGGATTAGTCCCAGTATGGACCCTTGGGGGACACTACGGCTACGTCTACACTGGCATGATTTTCCAGAAATGCTTTTAACTGAAAAGTTTTCCGTTAAAAGCATTTTCGGAAAAGAGCGTCTAGATTGGCAGGACGCTTTTCCCAAATGGGAGCAGCATAGTATTTCCGCAAAAGCACTGACAATCTTACATGAGATCGTCAGTGCTTTTGCGGAAATTCAGGCGGCCAGTGTAGACAGCTGGCAAGTTTTTCCGCAAAAGCAGATGATTTTGCGGAAAAGCTTGCCAGTCTAGACACAGCCTACTAGTTATCTCTCTCCATTCTAAAACTAACCATTTATTCCTACCCTTTCTTTCCTGTCTGTTAACCAGTTATCAATCCATGAGAGGACCTTCTCTCTTATCCCATGACAACTAACTTTACTTAGGAGCTTTTAGTAAGAGACCTTGTCAAAAGTTTTCTGGAAAACTAAGTACACAATATCCACTGGATCCCCCTTGTCCACATGCTTGTTGACCCTCTCAAAGCACTCTAGTAGATTAGTAAGGCTTGATTTCTCTTTACAGAATCCATGTAGACTTTCCCCCACAAATTATGTTCATCTACGTGTCTGACAGTTCTATTCTTAACTATAGTTTCAACTAATTTGCCCAGTACTGATGTTAGATTTGCCAGTCTGTAATTATCAGGATTACCTCTAGAGCCCTTTTTAAATATTGGTGTCACATTAGCTATCTTCCAGTCATTAGGTACGGAAGCTGATTTAAAGGGATAGATTACAAACCACAGTTAATATTTCTGCAATTTCACATTTGAATTCTTTCAGAATTTCAAAAGGATCTCACAAAACTAGGTGATTGGGCAACAAAATGACAAATGAATTTTAATGTTGATAAATGCAAAGCAATATACATTGGAATAAAAATCTCAACTATATAAACAAAATGATGGGGACTAATTTAGCTACAACCACTCAAGAGAGAGATCTCGGAGTCATTGTGGATAGTTCTCTGAAATACTAAATACAGATCTGGGCTCCTCATCTCCAAAAATATATATCGGCATTAGAAAAGGTTCAGAAAAAGGCAACAAGGGCAACAAAAAGGATTAGGGGTTTGGAACAGGTGCCATATGAAAAGATTACACAGACTGGGACTTTTCAACTTATAAAAGAGGAGACTAAGGAGGGATATGATAGAGGTCTATAAATCATGACAGGTATGGAGAAAGTGAATAAGGAGAAGTTAAATTTATTTACTTGTTCCCATAACATAACAACTAGGTGTCACCAAATGAAATTAACAGGTTTCAGGTTTAAAACAAACAAAAGGAAGTTTTTCTTCATGTAGCACACAGTCAACCTGTGGAAATCCTTGTCAGAGGATGTTGTGAAGACCAAGACTTTAACAGGGTTCAAAAAAGAGCTAGAGAAATTCATGGAGGCTAAGTCCATCAGTACTTATTATCCAGAATTGGTAGGAATGGTATCCCTAGCCTCTGTTTGTCGGGGGCTGGGAATGGATGACAGGAGAGGGATCACTTGATGCTTTCCTGTTCTGCTCAGTCCCTCTAGGGCAACTGGCACTGGCCACTGTTGGATGACAAGATACTGGGCTAGATGGACCTTTGGTCTCATCTAGTATGGCCATTCTTATGTTCTGATATAAGGCTGCCAAACAAAGGCACAGCTTGGACGTCTTTGCAAGGACCCCTTCATATGGAGGCCAGTAGACACCTTCCTGCATTTATGCATTTCTGTTTCACTATGTTCAAGGAGGAGGAGGAATCTGGTCCAGTTCTGCACCTCAAATCAGAGCACAAAACAGAGCCCGTTTCCATTTACCGTGTGTTCTCCGACAAAACATTGCCAGTATCTTGCTTTGGGTTTTTAAATCAAATTAGAGGGCTGAGTGTTCTGTGTCAGGGGGAGAATGGCTTTTTCTTTTTCTGTGCAGTAGGGACTCGGAAAATCCTCCCCGAGCATCTCTGATTGGGGAACATTTCCTGCTGGTGAAAGTAGGTTTGTGCTGCAACATTTCAGACACAAAGTAATGTCATGCAGTGTGTTGATTCTGGCTGGAGGATTTGGCCTGTCCCATATTCCCACAGCATTAAATTCCATTTTAAAGATCAGACTCTTGCAAGAACTGGGGGCTAAGCTTCCTATTTATTTTTTAAATCCATGTTTTTCAGTAAAACATCTGAACAAACAAAGTTGCAGTGGCTCTTTTCTCCTGCCTTCCTATCTTTCCTTGCCTGATTCCTCTCTAGTGTGTTATCATCACAGAACACTACAAAACTAGTAGCAGACTCAACAGTGACATGAAGTGATGTCTCAGGCTATGACTACACAACTGGGCTTTATCAGAAAAAGGTACGCAAATTGCACTCCGCAATTTCGTACCTTCTCTGACAGTTTTTTTGGAAGAGGCTTTTCCGAAATTTGGCCCATCTACACTGGGCCAAATTTCAGAAAAAATCCTCTTTTGGGAAGAAGACAGGGCTTCTGAAAGAGCACGCCTGCTCTTCTTCTTCAAAAAAAAGCGGAAGAGCGGATGATTTCCCTGGACGTGACAGAGTTTTTCTAGGATACCTCCAGTATCCCAGAAAAACCCCATAGTTTAGACATAGCCTCAGCTACAGCAGGACGGGTTTCTTGCCCTCTTCACTGCCATGCTCCAGATGATGGCCAGGAAGAAACACAATGAAAAAGATATAGAGACAAGTCAGCTACTATGTGTTTGATTCTCAGATTGGTATTGTCTCTGATTGCCTAACGACTAACCCAAGCCACTAACTTGGATGGCACTCCAGCACACACATCAGTGCAACCTCTTCCACTCTAAGTCCTTCATGTCTGCTCTCATTTGTTCCATCAGTGCATCCTCTCTTCTCTCTCTGTCTCCTGGCTGTTTGGGTCAAGATACAGCATAATGGGATGGAACCACCCATTGGTTGCTTTTTCTCATGAAAGATTTAAGGCATTAGCTATGTTGTTAATGGCTGTAAGTGGCCTGCTGGCCACATTTCCTTGTTAGAGGGAGTGAAACCTACTCACTGTAACGTGGAAATGTGACCAGCAGACAAGTGGAAGAAAAGTTCACATATGAAAGAATCTCTGATAGGAGGCCCTGGAAGGTGAGGGAAATCTGTGTTCTACTGCACCTCTGCACATTTCCTGATCCAGACAGATCCAAGTAGAGTTCAGAGAGCCTGGTAAAACTATAACCCCTGGGTTCCCTATTGCTCTGGACATACTCCAGACACCTCAGTCTTTTCTACATTTATTTTGTATGTGTCTCTCAGAAGGGTGGCAACTCTGCTTGCCTCTTCCAAGACCATGACGGATGCATGGTCTCATCTGTGATGAAATTCACTTCCTGGTTGCAGATGAAACATGTGGAGGGGTGCATGGAGGAGATCAGCTTGTCATGGGGAAAGTATGAGGCAGCATAAGGGGACTGCAGAAGAAAAAATTCCTCCTTAGGTGCTGCACAGCAAGGACTTCTCAGTAGAGTCTAGCTTGTATATTCCAGGAGATTGGCCAGAAGGACTCAGCTCCCACAGAGATCCAGAGCCCTGAGGCAGCAGTGGTGTAATTCCTGTTGGGGGTGGGGCGGGTGGTAGGCTCATCATCATAAAGAGTAACACATGCACTGTGGGCGCAGGAAACAATTATCTTTATAGTTGTTTGTAATAGTTTCAGCATGCTCCACACAGTTGAGGTACTTTTCAAAGCCTTCTCAGGACACAACTGTTTAATGATTTGCATGTTTGGCAGCACTTAGGCATTGCCTGTGTTATCTGAGGACTTCAATATTGTCATTGTATGCAAAATCTTTTTCTCCACCTTGGATCATTTGTTTCTATCACTTTGAATTCAGTGTATTTACACCAGACATGAACTTCAACCTCTTCTGAGAGCTACGAGATGAAAACTGGTCCCATAATTACATGACATTGGATAGTACATATCACAAGATAGGATCCCAGAAGTTAGAACTGGAAAACCCCATCTAGCTAGCCTGTTCTCCTGGAGGCTGTTGCAGGATTTGTCCATACAGTATAATCTCCAGTGCTTTGTCCTGTATAATATTACATTATTCAATTAATGGAATGTCCATCAATTCCCTTGGGTGATAAACCCAAGTCAAATTGGTCAAAATGGTTCCTGATAATCAACCTCCATTTTTCTTTGCTCAGTTCCACCCTGTTGCTACTTGATATGCCTCTAGGTGTCTGTAAATATCTTTTCTCACACTCCACAAGCTGAGGCATATGTGTTTTTACCTTGAACACAATTCAGATGTACAGTACACACTTCTCTTTAATTACAGCTCATGTATTATTTTCATTCTGAACCCCCCTTTTCAGTGTTTTGAAATACATTTCCTCAAAAGTTCCCCTTTGAGCTCAAGTGCCTTCTGCTTGATCTAGGTCCAGAGGGGTGGGTGGGTGTGTGTGTGTGTGGGGGGGGGGGGGGGGGAAATTTGAAGAAACTCTGTGCAATATATTTGGAGTTTTCTGAACATGAGAAATTGGCTTTTCAGCTGTGAAAAATTATCCTGGTGCTTTTCCATGCTGGTATAACTCAAAAACACAGAGGACATACCACTTCATACGTATTATGTCTTTAGCGCTCAAAGATGCATGTTTTGCTAAGCTTGAGTGAGCCATGGAGTGATCTGTGACTGAAGCCACTGCCCTGGTATGCCTCCTATGTTGTTTTACATATCAACATAGGTGCCTAGCCCATGCAGCAAGTCAAGTTTTCAAAATCACATAGCTATGGAGCATTCCATATTTTTCCAGACTTCTGGCAATGCCTGGCGCCCCGCTGAACACCATCCAAAGGGGCAGAATTGTCCAGGCAGCCTCCAAGATGGGTCTCAGCCCTGCCAATTTCAAAGTCATTGTGCTCTGTGCTCATGTACCCAAAGCTACCTTGTGCCCAGAAAAATGCATTTAATGGGACAGCATCTACACTGTCTCTGTTTCTCTAAAATCTCCCAGGGGTGCAGCTCCACCTTTGTGAGTGATGATGGGAGTCCTTGTAAAGGAATGTGCTAGTATTTTAACTACTGTGCCACCTAATCCAGGCCCAGCTCTTAGCTGATCTTCATGACACTGGCACTGGCAGTAAGGGGATCTGCACTAGCAAGAGGAATGGTGGGAGATTTTAGGAAATCTGGCAGAGACCCTAACCTCACTGGGTGAGTTCACTGGGCTAACAGAGCCATTCAACCCCAAAGAAAGGTACTGCCACCAGCACAGTGCCTATGTCCCAGCATCCCACAGCCTGCCTCCTGTCCCAAGTCTGTATGCAAAGGCAGGCTCAGCAAAATACCACATCTGTGCTGAGCGTGAACTTCTCATGAAGTCCCTCTACCCCAAATCCTGGTTGTTGAGAGAAGCCTAGCTCTGGGGTTCATTAACTACATAGGTACAGGGATTAAGGAAATTTGACTCCTAACAGCAACTACCACTTGGAGAACAATATAGCAGCAGTTTCCCAGCAGGCCCTGTGATGCGATTCCTAGGCAATGGGAAGTTACTGCTTCATCTACATACCTCTGAGCTCTTTGTGTTCCTAGCAAAGTGTGAGGTTGCAACACTTGAGAAGTGGGTGTGAGAAGAATTCCCTGGGTTCAGATGGAGAGAGCAGGAGGAGACAGGAAGGGGAACCCCTGCAAGCCTCCAGGAAAGTAGCACTTAGGATGAGTGACAGGTGACTCACTCTTGCCTGCCCTGTACTGTGACCAAAGCGCTTTGGTTTATGTGGTTCTCCGAGAAACTCCAGTGGAGCTTTATGATCAGAAATGAGTTTGACTAACTAGGGCTGCATGCAAACATCACAGGGCCTCAGAGAGACGTAACTCCTTCCCTCAGCCTGCAGCATCAGGCCCCAACGAACGCCAAATGCGGGGCTCTGGCAGACAACTTTAGGACCCTCCTATACACTCTCAGCCTAACAGGGGAGCCAAGCTGTACAAACTCGTCCTGCTCCTTAGCACTGACCTTGCTAATGTGGGAGGTGTTGGTGCTTCTCTGTCTACTTTCTAGTGGGCAGGTGTTCTCTCTGATAAACCCCTCCACAACTTTCACTAAGGATACCTCTACACTACACGCTTATTTCAGAATAAGCTATTCTGGAAGGAATACTCAGAAATAGCTTATTTCGAAATAGCGCTTCTACACTACAGGAAAGCCTCAAAATTAGTCTGAGTCAGGATCTCCTAATGTGGATGTGCTACTTCACTTTAGAGCCCCAGGAGGCATTGGGGAATAATTACACTGAATGACCCTGGGGAGGAGCTACTTCGAAATAGAAGCAGTGAAGCGTCCACACTACAGCTATTTCAAAATAGCTATTTTGGAATAGGTGTTATTCCTCGTGGAATGAGGCTTACAGAAGTCAGAATGAGCCATCTGTTATTTCAAAATAATGGAATTTCCATGTAGAAGCTCACATTGTTATTTCGGAATAACGGCTGTTATTCTGAAATAATGCTGCTGTGTAGATGCACTCTAAGTGGCCTCTTCACGTCTCAGCAGACAGTCCTCAGGTAGAGTTGCCAACTGTGACTGAAGTTATTTGGGGAGATTTTTTTCTCTCCATCATGACGCAATGCCATTTTCTTAAACTACCCAATGAAAATCTCCTGGACTGATTTCAGTAGTGGCTGGGAGATCAATCCCAGTTCCAGCAAACTCCAGGCCAGTCCTGGAGGACTGGCAACCCTAAGATCAGGGCAGCCTAAGGCATGTTGGTGAGGTGGGCACAGGTTGCCCTGCAGCTGCCTGGGCTGGACCCACTGTGTGGCGAGCCTCTATAGCTGATTTGTCCCTTTTCACCAGCATGAAATTTGCCAGTATTTAATATAATTGACTTCCTTTTACCCATGAGACACCTTCTTCTGTTCTCCAGGGCAGGCCCTCTGCTTCCTGCTCAGGCTGAGAACTTTCTCCCCACCCCACACTGAAAGGTCTTCCACTGCCCTGCTTCCCCAGCTGATGGGGGCAGGATCAGTGTGGTGAGAGCAGTCCCTCCCTCACCCCTCAGCTCCCCTCCTTTTCTATTCTCCCATTCACTCCACCTTTATGGCCACTATAAAACTCTCCACATCTCCCTTTCAATGAGGCTGTAAAGATGAACTCGTGACCTGAGGAGTACCAGTTCCAGGCCATGTTGTCACAAGAACAGATAGGCTCCTAACCCTCAGCAGGCCCTGTGTCCATGGCAAGTGTAACTACGCATCATTTTGTTCAGGAGTCAGCTCCTCAGAGCTAAGTCTTCCTCTCCACAGGCAAAAATGCCCAGGGGAGGTCCCAGGTGTCTCAGATCTGGCATGGAGAGGCTAAAACAGGTGGGTTTGTGCAGATTTGGCTCAAGGTAGGGTTGAAAATCTATGACAACAGCTCACCAACATTTGGTGTTGTTGAATGTACAGCCAAATTCCAGGCCTGACTTGGCCTACCTCCAGAACCCCAGACAAACACCAGTGTACTGGCTCAGATCTTGAATTATGAATCCGCTAGCTCCTGAGAACCCTCTGTACAGAAGCCCTATGAAAACACAAGATGACGGTACTATCTAGTGGGGGACAGAGTCACATACCCAGGTTTCCCAGTTGTTCTGTACTGTGGTCTATGGAATAGCAATCAAGGCAAAATGGGAGTCCACTTGGTACCCATCAACCAGGCTCATGACATCAATTCTGGGGCTCAGAGCAGAACAGTCAGCAGGTCCCCCATGTACATACAAGTCAACCCACGTGGCTGTGGTTCGCTTGACATTTGGGCAGTGCTGACTCTTGGAGGGAGTTTAAATATGAGAGGGGGTAAGAGGAGTGTCTAGTTTAGGGCAAGGGATTAGGGCGTAGGAGGGGATGTTTGAGTGTGGGGTGTGGGCTCTGGGCTGGATTGCTGATTAGCAGAGTGTTCAGAGTTTCTACTGGTGGTGCACATTCACACATGCCTTAGTGCACGTAAAATAATTATTCTGCACATGGATGGAAAAGTTTACAGGGAACATTGGGTGAAGAGGAAGGCACTTACCTTAGGTGCTCCTGAAAGTGACAGGCACATCCCTATGTGGGGAAGCCAGAGGATCACCGTGGGCCACTTACCACAGGCACCGCTCCTGCAGCTTCTATTGTCTGCAGTTCCCTGCCAATGGAAGATGCTGAGTTAGTGCTCAGGGTGGAGGCATTATACAGAGACTCCCATGTTCTGGGGCCACAGGAACATGGTACCAGCTGCTTCTGGGAGCGATTTGGTATAGGGCAAACAGAAAGCCTGTCATAGCCTCACTGCACTGCTGGGGGTGGCAGCTAGAGGGCCCCAGGCTCTTAAATTGTCTGATCCCCTTGGCAATTGCTCTTTGCTCCCCTTTCCCCCACTGATGGGTCTGCCATCAGTTAGGCCTTCCCGCTTTCACTGCACTCCTGCATTCAGTGCTGGCATTGGCAAATTGCTATTTATGGTATTTTTGTAGTTGGTGCATTAAAACTGGAGGCAGAGGTCCTGTTCTAAGCCCATTCCAGGAGACACAGAAATTAGAATGTGGTACCCAGAGAATTGTCTTGTGCTCTGTATTTGAGAATTTCCACATGGTCTGTATATATTAAACAGGACTCATTACAGCTAAGACATGTTTATATCCCTTTCTCAATGCAGGTGATGCTGTTCCCAACATGGCACTAATCCCAGAGTCCCTTCCAGTGGGCACAAGGCGCTCATACCAGTTTCCTCCCAGAAGACAATATGTTCTTGGAGTCATCTTCTGCCTGTGCCTGGGTACAAACTGCCTTAGCTAGCTAGTGCTTGGGAAGAGTCAGTAAGAGAGATACCAAAATGGCATTTTGTACCCCGTTGCCCTGAATTGATACCTGTTGGACACATCCTGGCCCGCTGCGATTGGTGGATGCAGAAAAGAAGGCTGGTAAGAAGCAGAAGTAGCAATGAGAAGACTATATACATTGCAGGAAGAGCTGGATAATGGAGTTTAGTAGAGGCCAGGAATAGCCAGTAGCAAAAGTCATCAGTAACCAAAATGGAGGCATGGTGGTTTGTTATTTACAGGGCATTGCTCAGGGGGCGAATTGTCCCAACCACAGAATGGCATCCTCTCCTGGAATAAATTAGTGTGTTAGCTTGGGGATACATGCACAATATGGCACAGACGGACACTGGATGGAGCTGAGTGTTATGATTAGGAGCCTTCATGGACTGGGAGGACTCTTTAAAGTTATTTTCACAAGCTGAGCTCATGGTCCAGCTGGAAAGTGCTCCCAAGTGGTGACTGAGAGCGGGGCAGAAGATGGAACAGAGTGTAGAACCTGGTCTCTGAGCTGCCATGTGTTAGGAGAGACAGAATACCTGTACAGCTGGGAACCTACATAGCACTTCACTAAAAGCAGCTAATCCACATTCGCGTCTGCCAGGGCGGGAAACCCAGCGGTTGTCATTGAGGCAGTATCTGCTGGCAGACATGGCACATTGCTAGACAGGGTCATTTTTCATAGACTTGGAAGTAACTGCAGTCACTGGTTACTGTACAGTAGCAATTGGCAAATATTGCTTGTTTAATGGCATATCCTGACGATTGCTGTTACCTTTCCTGACTCACTGATGGGGAAAATAAGGAAAGAGTGTTAGTGCCAAGCTCCTAAAACAAGCCAGTGTCAGCATCTGGGTCAGAATTCAGAAACTACTGACTCAGTTCAGCTGCAGAGCTGTTCCCAGGCTCAGTCCCCTGGAACATGCTGCCTCCTAAAAAGGTAACTTTGTGGGTCCCCCCTTTACCGATGAGTCTTGCAATGACTGTCCCACAAACAAGGGCTTCCTTTTAAAGCAAACGCCATACTTCAGCTGAGATCAGTTCCTCTTTCCAAACTGAGCCCGAGAACAAACAAAGGGTAAGTGCTAAAAATACCCAGTCCACTTCCGTGTCATACTCCATTCTGAGAGGGTTTTCCCAACTCTGGAGGAAGGCTTCACTTTCCTACATAGACTCCACATAAGGGTGTTTTTTTGGGGGTGGGGGTGGGGGGGACAAGGGTAAGTCATGGAGAAAGTGAAATGGAGCCACAATAACCACTGCCACCCACCCGAGCAGCTGGTGCTGATCTTATGACTGGTCTGTGTGCTACGTGGTGAGAGGCAGAAGAACCTGTATACATGGATAAAAAGCAGAGAAAGGAACACTTGGACAGTGGCACTACGTCCAAACCAGCTAGTCTGAATAATGTCTCCTAGAGAGGCTGCTGACAGAGCATAGCAGTTAGCTGTTGGGAGATCCGGTAGGAAGGACAGCGGAGGGAGCCAGGCAAACTGCAACCTGTCACTGGGTTTGTCTATGCACAGAAGTTGCGCCCATTCTATTAAACCAATGCCACATCATACTTTGTTAAACCCATCAAACTTCTGCATGCACATGCATAGCATGTCCTGAGGGAAAGGGTGGAGGAAGAAGACAAAGCAAAAGATGATGAGACACTTGGACATTAAGGAAACAGTGAGCATTAATTAAACAGCATCGAGGGGCCACAGAGATCTTGGTAGGGAAACTTGGTTGTGTCTATGACAGGGATGATAGATCTGTGTTTTTCAAAGTATCTAATAATAGTGTTCACGACATCTTGGCTGATACATGAAATTGGTTTGAATTTCTCCTATTAAATTGGTTTGAATAGGAGAACATGAACAAAGGATGATAAAAAAGGGAAATGAGAAGCCCTTCAGCTGTGCTGATTGACATTTTTGGGTGCCCTTCTGGGCCCTGCATTACTCTGGCACAAACCATTGGCTGGCTTGGTGCTTCTAACCGAAGTCCAGGGGCTACCTTACACAGGAGGCAATGGGGAGAGCTTAGCTGCGTTGACCAAGCAAGAATGAGGTTGGGGTGAAGAGGTACTTTGCTGGAACTCCTTCTATCCAGCAGCCAGATGGGAGATGGGAATGGAAAGAAGAGTGAATCTGCCCCTTGGTGGCCAGAGAGAGGCTCCTGATGGTATCTGATGAGTATCCCATGACATTATAATAGTTGAGGATGCTGTGTTGCAATGATGTAAAGCCACCAACACTCCAGCAGTGTTAGGTGGTCATGTGGTGGTGACTCTTCCACCCCCAACACTATTTAGGGGTCATATAATTCCTCTGTTATTGACCGTGTCCTGCCAAATCCTTTTTTGAGGGAGGGTGTCTGTATACTAGGGAAAAATACTTGCTCCTCCCCGAGCTCTCTGCTGAGGGAGTAGTTGACCCAGGGCAGAAGAGACTGTAGGCAAACATTCCCAGAGCAGGGCCGGTCCTAACCAATTGGCAGCCCAGGCGACTGCCAGATGGTTTAAAAAAAAATACCGGACCAAAATTTGTCAAAAAAAAAAGGGGGGGGGGAGGGAATGGTTGGGGGAGGTCGGGCTCAAATACGGTCATTTGCAAATACCCCTTGAAAATGGCAGCCCCAGGTGACTGCCCGGCTTGTCCACCCCTAAGACTGGCTCTGCTTGGAGGATGGGGCTGCCTCTCCCATGGGGACAGGCCTCCTTCCTCTTTCTGGTTTGCTGGATGAACTTGTGGCTTCACCACATAAAAGGGGGTGGTGGGAGGCAGCGACCTGCCAGAATTGGCCCTTACTAGATAAACTCACACAGGAACTGACTCAGACATAGTTCTAAGAAGCAAGATCATCTGGATTGTCACAGCATTGCCTCCTCCTATGGGCTAGGCACTGACAGGCATGGGGACTGGCCCCAGCCGTGACTGGGGAGGCTAGAGCAGTGTGTAATGCCACTCTGTAAGGGAGGGGTAGGCAAAAGGGCCTCCATGGGCTGGATCCGGCCCACTAACCAGGTTAATTCAGCCCGTAGAGGCCCTGCCACTCCCCTGCCCCCAGGCCAATTAGGACCTGGGGGTGGGGGAAGCACACAAAGTTTCCTCCACTCTGCCATGCTCCTGGAAGGACGGAAGGAGACTTCACGCACTCTTTCGCCACCAAGCCCTGATTGGCCTGGGGACAGAAGGGAAAATGTGAAGTCTCCTCCCACCACCAGGGGCATGGGCGCTTAGAGGGAACCTCTGGTGGGGGAAGGGGCAAAGACTTCATGCGCTCCCCCACCCCCAGACCAATCATGGTCTGGAGGTGGGGAAGCAGGGAAGTATCCTGGCCTCACCCCTTCCTGTGAGGCCCGGGGCCCCTTCAATCCAGGGAACTACAGACCTGTCAGTCTTACTTCAGTCCCTGGAAAAATCATGGAGGGGATCCTCAAGGAATCCATTCTGAAGCACTAGGAGGAGGGGAAAGTGATCAGGAATAGTCAACATGGATTCACGAAGGGCAAGTCGTGCCTGACCAATCTGATTAGCTTCTATGACTCTGTGGATATGGGAAACTCAATAGATGTGATATATCTTGACTTTAGCAAAGCTTTTGATATGGTCTCCCACAATATTCTTGCCAGCAAGTTAAAGGAATATGGATTGGATACATGGACTGTAAGATGGATAGAAAGCTGGCTCGACTGTCGGGCCCAATGGGTAGTGATTAATGGCTCGATGTCAGGTTGGCGGTTGGTTTCTAGTGGAGTGCCCCAAGGATCTGTTCTAGGACCAGTTTTGTTCAACACCTTTATTAATGACCTGGACAAGGGGATGGATTGCACCCTCAGCAAGTTTGCATATGATACTAAGCTAGGGGGAGAGGTAGCGCAGGGAGGTGCATTAGGGTGCATTAGGAGGAGCATTGCCAACAGATCCAGAGACTTGATTATTCTCCTTTATTCGGCTTTGGTGAGGCCACATCTGGAGTATTGTGTCCAGTTGTGGGCCCCCCACTATAGAAAGGATGTGGACGCATTGGAGAGGGTCCAGCAGAGGGCGACCAAAATGATTAGGGTGCTGGAGCGGATTTGAGGAGAGACTGAGGGATTTGGGTTTGTTTAGTCTGCAGAAGAGAAGAGTGAGGGGGCACTTGATAGCAGCCTTCAACTTCCTGAAGGGAGGTTCCAAAGAGGATGGAGAAAGGCTGTTCACAGTAGTGACGGATGGCAGAACAAGGAGCAGTGGTCTCAAGTTACAGTGGGAGAGGTCTAGGTTGGATATTAGGCAAACTATTTCCCTAGGAGGGTGGTGAAGCACTGGAATGGGTTACCTATGGAGGTGGTGGAATCTCCATCCCTAGAGGTTTTTAAGTCTCAGCTTGACAAAACCCTGGCTGGATTGATTTAGTTGGGATTGGTCCTGCCTTGGGCAGGGGACAGGACTTGATGACCTCCTGAGGTCATTTCCAGCTCTTTGATTCTATAAAAAAAAGATTGCCCATTTCTGCTGTAAGGGATCCAAGAGGGCTGGGACACTGTTACATAGACAGTGTTTTGCATGCCCCTGAGACCACACCTGCCTGCAGCAACACAATCCATGGTTTGAGCTACCTGGCTGGTTGCTTCTCTGGGCTAGGGATGTAATAGTATAGTCGATTAACCAATAAGCAAATGCTTATAGGTTAATGGTATAGACTACGTGCATCCCCTCTCTCCCTCCACTTGCCAGTAATTTTTTTAGCAGCTTGCCAGCAGTCCATCTCAGTCCTGGCATGAAACGGATCTGGGACCTACCCCTGCTGCAGCTCTGCATTTAAAGTGTATTAGGAGCCAGGTGGGCAGGCAGCCCAGCTCAGCTCTGGTTCGTACCAGGTCAAGGAGCTCAGGAGCTTCCACCCCCTGCTGCTGCATCTTTATCAGAGGCCGCAGCACAGGGTGACAGGCAACCGTTCCACGAGGGGAGCTGGTTTTCAAGCTGGCTTCCCTGGAGGACCAGCTCCCACCTGGCACCCTGCACTGCTGCCTCTGATACAGAGGCAGAAGTGCGGAGTGGCAGGGGGTTCCTCAAGAGTGAGGCTGGAGTGTACTGGCTGCCAGCCTCACCCCCAGGGACTATAGAATAGTGGACTAACTGATAAGACTTCTTGAGGTTACTTACTATTCACTTAACCGATATTTAACATCCCTACTCTGGGCCCCTGCTCATCTCCTTTCATGGAAGCTCAGCAGGTAGGATCTAGTTAGGGAACACATGCCAATGTAAGGAGAACAATTTCACTTCTGCTTTCCCTGAGTCATCGGGCTGGGACAATGTGAGTGAGGGAGATTTCAAACACACCATGAGGGAGATTCTAAAAGGAGACTACAAAGCAATTGCTTTCAGCCTCTAATGAGGAAATCTCCCTCCCACCAAGGAGCTGTGGCAGGTTCTAGTCCCCACTGAGCCCCATCACAGAGGAAGGAAGTGCCATAAACAAAAAACCCTGTACCTCTAATTAGAAACCGCTCCTCAGGGGAGTTTTGCTAAGTCACACTGAACAAGCAAGGGTATTGAGAGAGAGTGGAAAGGAGTGGCAGGGACAATCTTTCTCCCATGTACAGGGCATCCAGTGGGGCCCCCTTAACTCTGAGGAGAGAGAGCAAATGCATGGTATAAGAGATTCTTCTATGCCTAACTTTCAGAACAAGCATCACCTTACCTAGAAATGCTTAGAAAACCTCAGTCTCCCACAGGGAGAAACGGTAAAATTAGAATAAAAAGGGGAGGCATAAGACAAAAGGGGTTTTTGTGCAAAATGGCCATGGCCACACTGCATGTTTTTGTGCAAAAACTCTTTGCATAAAAACGGTTTGGAATAGATTATGCAAATGAAGTGTGACAGAATGCTAATCAGAGCTTCATTTGCATTGCTTCTTCCAGCAAAAGCTGTAATGTAGACAAAGTCTAGGGCTTTGGCTACATTGTACCCTCTTGTGTAAAACAATATGCAAATGAGGCAAAGCATGGAATATCGCCATGCCTCATTTGCATAATTAATGAGGCTCCGTTTTTGCGCCAGAGGCTTTTGCGCAAAAGGGAACCATCTACACAGCTCCTTTTTATGCAAAAAACCCCTCTTGTGCAACAGCCGTTCTTCCTCTTTTTTTCTGGAAGAACCGCTCTTGCGCAAGAGGGGTTTTTTGCGCAAAAGCCTCTTGCACAAAAACGGAGTATAATTAATTATGCAAATGAGGCACGGTAATATTCCACACTGACTCATTTGCATATTTTTTGTGCCAAACGGGCACAGTATAGACATAGCCTAAAAGAATAAATCCCTGTCCAAGAAGCTTCAAATCTAAATGAGATGGGCAAATACACAGACTACCACAGAGCCTGCTAGATAGGGAGGGAAGCACAGTAGAAAAGAGAAAAGCATAACTCCATGACCTATCTTGACAACATTACCCTTCTGCATCAAAGGGAGTTTGAGCTGAACATGGAAACATGATCACAGCTCCATCCAGTGAGACAGACACAGATTCCCATTCATTAGGAAAGTTGTTTTGTCATGGCATGTAAGGCAGTTGTCACAGATGAACAGACACATCGCAGGCGGCAGAGTAAAAGGACAGCACCTTCTTTTAGAGCAAAGTGTCCTTTATTTTACAACAAATCATTTAATGACCATTCATGAATAATTTAAACTTTTCCAAATCCCATTGAGTCTGTGGCTCTCCTCAGCACCAAACGTGTAGAGCTTGACTTGTAAACTTCCAGGGCATCGCATTCAGTGCCAGGCTGGAAGGGGTGACAAAGACTAGAACCGAGGAAACCTGGAAAGTGACAGTTCTGGTCACTGCCGTCCTGGCAACCGCACTGTGGAGAATGAATGTGTCTGATGCTTCCTGAGTCCAGGAAAGAGTAACCAGTTAGCTAGAGACCTGCAGTCTCAGCACAACAGGAACAGCATCCCCTACTCACCTGGCCCTGCTCAGCACAATTTAGTGCTTTCAGGACTCTGCTCCAGCATAATCTTTTGAATCAATTGTTGATTATCTGGGGAAAGTGAGCACCAAAAGCGAGAGGGTTAGTGGTTAGAGCAGTGGCCAGGACCTGGTTGCCTTGCTGGAGTCCAGCTTTCATTGGACTAGACAGCCCCATTGCTCTGTCCTGTCATTGTGGAAGATATCAGCCTGACACCGCCACTGCTGGCTCATGGCAGTTCAGAAGTTGTTTCCCTTGGTTGTCCTGGTTCAAACTCTGAGGCTTTCCATCTGTCCTCGTAAAACGAGGTTTACAGGGGCTTTCAAAAGAGGTTTTTTCCCAACATTTGGCCCCATGTACATGGGTCAAATATCGGAAAAACCTCTTCCAGGAAAAGAATTGGAAGAAGATATGCAAATGAGAATGCGATTTGCATACCTCCTTTCGGAAATTCCTCTTCTCCCCCCGCAGTGTAGCTGTACCCTGCACGTTGACTTGAAAACTTAGGACTTTTGACTTGACAACAAACAGAGAGGCTGAGAATTTTCAACTCAGGCTCTCGTTGAGGTAGATTCATCCCTATGACAATGGCCAAGAATATGGCAAGCTGTTCCCAAGCACAATATATACTGCTCAGAATTAGGGATGTCAGCATGTAGACGAATACACGATTAACTGATCAGCATGGTTTATCGGTTACGCTTGTTGACTACATACAGTAAAAGCTGGTTCCCCCCAGCACCAGCTCCCTAGTGCTGCCTGATCTCCCCCCTCCCTCACGGTGCTGCCTCTGTCTGAGTTAGCAGCATGGGAGGGGGCAGGGGAGTCTGCTGTGAAGCAACCTCTGTTTGTGGTGGGCCCAGATTTCCTGCGGATAGAGGCTGCTTTGTGGGATGCAGAGCAGCCTCTGTCTGTGGCAAGCCTGGGCCCTCCATGGACAGACTCTCCTCTGCGGCAGCTGTCCCTGTCCATGGGGGCTCCGAGCAGAGCAGCCTCTGTCTGTGGAGAGCTTGGATCCCCTGCAGACGGGCTGCTGCCCCCCTCCCCACTGCTGCCTCTGCTAAGGACTCCATTCCTACCCATCCTGGTTAATAACAATGACTCCAAAATCTCTTTCTTGAGTAGTTGTAACTAAATTAGTCCCCATCATATTGTATGTATAGTTGGGATTAAATTTTCCAATATTCATTACTTTACATTTATCAATATTAAATTTCACTTGCCATTTTGTTGCCCTGTCATTTAGGTTGGTGGGATCTTATTGAAGCTCTTCACAGTCTGCTTTGGTCTGAACTATCTTGAGCATTTTGGTATCATCTGCACATTTTGCCACCTCACTTACCCCTTTCTTAGATCACTTCTGAGAACTGTAGCTAGGCTGACCTAAGTTATAGGTGTAGACCAGGCCTAATACCTCTTTACAAGGAACATTTCACATGACTCTGCAGACTGCAGTCCTCATATTCCATGGAGAGATAAAAGGTAGAGGTGGAGCAGGGCTTCTTGTTTACTTGTCATTACTACGTTGCCAGGTAATAAGTATTTACTTCGCCTATTGAAAGGGCAGATGACAACAATGCTGTTCTTTTGAATAACAGTTCTGTTGCTGTGGAGATAACTGTCTACTCACAAACAGAAGTTCAGCTGTGGAACAAGCGAGATGGGGAGATCCACTCAAAAAAATACTAAACTAGCCTTGTTTCAGGGCAGGAAACCCACCAGGGAATTTTTTCTAAATGTAACATTTCTGAGTCTCCCACAATGAGCACTTGTCCCCATGCGTGCACATGTACATACACACAAACACCCCCCACAAAAAGCAGTAGCCCACAGAGGCTATGGCATGTGTCTAGGCTTGCAGTGAGGGAGCACAGCATATTGATTTAATTTTAAATGCTTTCTCATCTTGTTTGTAAAGCCTTTAATTTCAGTAAAGGGCAGGTGCTTAAAATACAATAAATATTATTCTCCCTCTCCTGCACTGTCCTATACTTCAGTAACACTTTCTGGTGTAATCTGTTCAGTCCTACATTCCTTATTTGGATGATAAGGACTTGGGCTCACCCTATTGCTTTTGAATCCTAGATACTTTGGCAACTTCTGACCCTTTTTCAGAAGGCAGCAAATCCCACAGCTAAGAAACAGAAAGCAGAGAGTGATCGCTACCATCAGGTAGCTATTTCCTGTCTGATGAGGGCAAAGCCATATGGGCTTGTTTGCTATTTTAGCTGAGAAGTTCCTGTTCTTGTCCTGATAAGAGCACAGAGTTTCATTCAAATCCAACACACTCACACTGGTAGCTTGTAGAATGTCCAGCCAGTTTAGTGCACAACAGCTAAAGGGATTACCAGCAATGTTCAGAAAATTGAGGCTCCTGGACCATCTCATGGTTGCAGATTTCTCTAAGGTCAGGAGGCTGTTATTGCGAATATCCAGATTTTCCAGTGGAGAGCAGACAAGGCCAGGGGGCAAAAGACTCAATTTGTTATCTGACAAATCCAACATTTTCAGCCTTGTCAGACACGGGAACTCTGTTTTGTTGTTGTCCATCAGGTTTCTTCTCAGAGAGAGCTTCTGCAAGGAGAATTCCAAACCTGCCAAAGCTCCTTTGGGCATGAGCATGCCTTCATTCTCAGACAGATCCAGGGAGATCAAAGTGGTTTGGTTGAACATGTAAGGATATAGCCTCACAATGTTGTTCCTCCGTAAACTCAGATATTTCAGTGGAGGTATGTCACAGAAGGATGTACAGTTACCTCTTTGAGCTGAGTTAGGACTTACTGGGATCTCTCTTTTAGTAGTATTCTGACTCTCACAAGGTTGGAGGTTGTTGGAACCAAGGTCAAGTGTTTCCAATTTGGGCAGAACATCAAAAAACCAATGTGGCAAAGAACGAATGAAATTGCCTTGAAGATCCAGTGACCGCACCGACAGAAAGGCATTGTCATGCATCACCCCAGGCTCCTTGCTTTCCATATCACCAGGAGGTGACTCCACAGCTATATTATGGAGACAGTTGCTAGCCATATTGAGATTCTGGAGGGAGCTCAGATTGTGGAGGAAAGTAACTGGGAACAAATACAGCTGGTTACTGCTGAGATCCAAGTCAGTTATCTTTGACAGTCTAGCTGCTGCATTGTAAATATTCAAGGATATATTTGATCTTGCCATCACATCATGCCACAATCTTAACTCTGCTGTATGGGTAGAACTTGGTACCAAAGAAACCATGGCATTATCAGAGAGGTTTAAGTGTGTGAGATGATGCACCTTGGGGAGCTCTGGAAAGTAGACCAGTTTGTTATGACTCAGATCTAGCACCTGAAGCTGGTAGTGTTCCTTTCTCTCCTCTGTAACAAAGAACTCCAGGGCATTGTAGCTGAGATTTAAAACTTGCAACTGTGGGAGACTGAAGCCTGAGATGCAATGAAGGGAATTCATAGCTAAATTCACTATCTTTAGACTTAGCAGAGCCTCAAAAGCTCCTTCTTCTATTTCCATGATGTAGTTGTTGTTAAGGTTGATTTCTCTCAGCTTTAGAGTTCCCTGGAAGATGCCCCCTGGCAGCCTGGTTATCTTGTTCCAGGACAGATCCAGTTCCTTTAAAGAGGTGAGATTGCTGATGTAGCAGGCTGCCATATCACTGTCCAAATTGTTTGCAGAAAGGTCCAGGACTTTTAGACTCCCCAGTGACCTGAAGGCTCTCCCATTGAGGAAGTAATTCCTGTCAAGGTGGTTTGCAGCTAGGAGGAGAGAGTGGAGATGAGTTAGATGTGTCAGGGCCATTTCGGACACAGTTGCCAGCTGATTGAAGCGCAAGTTGAGGTGCTCGAGCTGCCCTAACTTGGACGTGCAGTTTTCCGTCAGGCTTTGGATGAAGTTGTCAGAGAGGTCGAGCTGCTTAACCCCATGGCCAGGCTTCTTTGGAAATGTGCGCAGGCCAAGACCTTGGCATGAAACCTGAACTGAGCTCTACGGAGAAACAAGGAAAGCCATCAACGAGAATGAAGGAGCTCAGGCCACACCTCATTTCAGACATGGCCCCACTCCTATCTCACGCACCTTACTGCTGTTTGGAATTAGAGATCCTCAGGCATGAGCATGCACCCCCCTGAGTGCGGGCCGATAGCCATGGCAAGCTGAGATCAAGGCATAAGCTCCTTCACATAAAGTTTGTAGCAGTCACAAATCTGACCTCAAAGGTGGGAATCTCTTTTAGAGCTGTAGGGGGTTCTTTGCTCTTTGTGACCCAGCTTTCTGAGGTGCAGTGGGAGCTGGAATGCCAGGTTATTGGTTTGTGCTGTGGAAGCCCTTTAGCTGGGTGACAGATGCACTCATGCTGGACCAGCAGCTTACAATTTAGACTCAATGAAAGAACCACTCAGCACCTCTGCTTCTTTCCCGGAACAAAAATAAGGCACAAGAGAGGCAGGGAGCTCCTGACTCTAGGTCAACACTGTTCATTGGCTGATCTCAGGTACCATCATCACTGACCAATCATCCTTTTCCTTTAATCATGAAGGGTCTGTGCCACACTCACTGGGCTCCAAAGCGCGTTGTGACTGCATGGAGTCTGCCGTTTGCATCCCAGAAGCTGGGCTGCAGTGGGGTAGGTATATGTCCTGCTGGCACCTCTGTGTCATGCTTCACTCCCCCAAGCACAGCTGTCAGCCAGGCACATATTCAAGGACGGTTTGGGAGGGGAGTATAGTTCCCATTGGGACCTGCTTAGTCATATCTTATCCCACAACGGGAAACCTCAATTCTCTGGAAGCCACAATCCTCCCTCAAGTGTCAAGTGATCCATCCCACCTCCTCTAACCACAGTCTATCACTTAGTGAGCAGGACAGACACAGCCAGGGGGGCTGATCACCAAAGGGAAACAGCTGTCCCTTGTTTTAAATAGTCCACTGTTCACTCGAGAGTCTGGCTGGATCCAGCTTTAGTGTCTGGCCATGAAGAAAAAAGATGCCCAGTAGCTAGTGCTCTCACAGTCATTTCAGGCCCATGTTCCCTTGATCTCCAGGCCACAACAGCTGTGGAATAGAAGCTGTCTGGCTGGAAGGGGAGGGAAAAGCCCTCCATCTCATGGATTGCAGGAGCCGATATGGTCTCTTCCTCTCTCTGCTCAATCCCCCTCATTCTAATTCTATAGTCCTGATATTTTGCCAACTGATCCCCACAAGGGAGCCACCTGGAAGCCAGACTCAGAAAAGTGGGGGAGAAATGGGTGTCAAGATGTATCCAAGGCATTTAGAGTTTCCTGGCCCCATACATACAAGTGCAAGTAAAGCCTCACTCAGACATACGGCATCCAAGAGCTGCCCAAGACAAAGCCTGTCTGCTAGAAACTGCTGAAGATGCAGGGTAATGATATTGCAGGAAGACAAAATGAAAGCCTCTGGGTACAGAGCTATTGGTCCAAGGGGAGAGTTTACAAGGCAGAGGAAAGCTGGGAGAGAAGCTTGAAGACAAAGTCTAAAAGTCCTTGCAGCAGAGAGAGACAAGAAAGTGCATGGGAAGGAACACTGCCAGGTACTAATGGGTTGCTAGGCTGGGGAGGTCAGATTTTTTGAAGGGAAGTTTTTTCAAAAATCTGATTTTAAAATTTCATTCTCCCTTTCAGTATGACAGCAGGGTATGAGCACAACCAGCACTTTCTGTCTCAGACCCACAAAGGGCATCATTTGGCTATTCAATCACAAAGGACCCCCTGGGTAAGTAGCCTTACCTGCTGGCATGGCAGAGGCTTTGGGGTCACCTCCACACTAGGCTGGGCTTTGAGAACAGATGGGAGCAGCCAGAGCAACAAATATCCTTTTGCAGTCAGCCAGTGTCCAGAGAGAAACATGATGTGCTCAAGGAGCAAGCAGCCCCTTCCCGCTGCTCTTGTGCTCTCATATGGGCAAAGGGAGAGAAAGGCTTATATATAAATAGGTCCCAGTACGAGCTTGGGGAAGAAGATAGTGTGTGGGAGTCCCAACGACAGTAGTGGGAAATTAAGATATAAGCCTCTGACGGGGGAAAAACAGTGCATGAAGCCACAAGGAAGGGAAAGAGAAACTAGGGAACAGGGGGTGGAGATGCCACTGCACATGCTTCCAGGTGACCATTTGAAACTGTAAAGGAAATAAATATCAGTGAATGGAGCAGACAAGGCTCAAGGGAGGAGAGGAGTTTTTGTGGGGATTCCCTAGTTTGGAAACCACATTGTTGTCCAAAAGGTTTGTGCTAGAGACTTATCTGTAGGCTGTAGTGAAGTCACCTCCTGCTGTGCTCTGGGTCAGAACTCACAGCGAACCTCGTTAGCTTGGAAGGAGATCCTTAATGAGCAACTAAGAGACCATAGGAAATGCTGGGCTCCAGCTAGCACCTAAGACCAGAGGTAAACTGAAAGAGCAGGGCTTCCTTTGCTCTCCAAGCTGGAATAGTCACAAGGTGGAAGGTGCCAGACATTTGAGGGGATTCAGAGAATCAAGTCTCTTGCTGTGGTAATAAACAGCACTGAGGTCATGTTCAGCACTACTGTTCCTGCCTGCCTCCATGGGGTGAGGAGGACAGAGCAGCTGGAGAAGATGGGAGGCTGGAATTCCCTTCTCCCTTTCTGGGCTGCGGCAGCTCAGGCAGAGGGGAATTTTGCAATAATACCTGACTCTTTGCTGGGGAGTGAATGTACCAAGGGTTTTACCATCTAACTCCCATGAATGAGTCACCCAACACAGTCCTGAGGTGAAGTCCAGCTCACACTCTAGGGGTTTCCTGCACCTGGAGTATCCCATGAGCTCTTCTGGGGATGAAGCCTTTCTTAGGGCGCGTCTACACTAGAGGAAGATCACACAACTGCTCCAAGCTGGTGTTCCACCTCTGCTCCTGCCATTTCAGACACCACCGCAGGTCATGCAGGCAGGCGACCTGTTCCCACTCCAGGTCCCTATGTGGTCGTGTGCGGCAGCGGCTTTCGTGGGGTTGGAAGGATGGCGTGGGAGGTGGTGGACGCGCCTCACTAGCAACTGGTCCAGCTGTGAAGAAAAGTGAGAAGGGCAGTCATCCGAGGAGACAGTGTGCCTGAAGCCCAGCGCTCATCTCTGAGGTGACATCGAAAGATCTTGGTTCAGATGATGGCGATGTGCTTTGAGCAAGGCCATCTGTGGCCTAGACAGTGGGCACTGTCCTACGGGGGTACAGATGTCCCAGGAGAGCCTTGCTATCCTGGTGTTGGCCAGGCCAGTGGCCTGCAGGTGGGAGAGGAGTGTCGAGGTGGCTTGCCTTCCATCTGTGCTATGCACACGCTGGGTTTGGCAGTGTTGGGGGAGGTGTGTGAATGTCTGGTGTTGGAAGAGGTGTGTGAGTGGCAGACGCCACTTGTTGGGCAGGGTGCTCCTGAGGTCCCCTTCTC
This sequence comes from Pelodiscus sinensis, assembly GCF_049634645.1. Lineage (NCBI taxonomy): Eukaryota > Metazoa > Chordata > Testudines > Trionychidae > Pelodiscus > Pelodiscus sinensis. The sequence continues at coordinate 19,237,886 of NC_134723.1, forward strand.
TTCCTCCCCCCGGCAGGTTTCCATGGAGGAACTCAATATCCTTTGCCTCGCCGCGTTTGACCAGGGCGTGCGGGCATCAGCTTGTGCCATATGCAGCACTGCTGTGTGTATCCAGCATGCCAGCCTCCTTAGTGGTGGCTTGTAGTGAGAAGGTGTACCACCATAGAGTTGGGGATAAGGCGGGAAGCACAAAGAGCACAAGGTTCCTTTATGGCAGCCTTATGCAGCTGTCTTCTCCGGACTGGCACTCAATGTGCACCCACATGAACAGGTTGCTGTGCAATCCCCTGGCCGAGATGGTTGAGTGAAGAGTGCACAGTCCCTTGCTGCCCGCTGCCTATCCTGATGTGTGTCTAGGGAAAGTAATGGAACTCACCTGATGCGTCTGAACCTTGGACGACATCCTGGGAGGTACTGGCTCCAGGGACAGGATGACCTCCTGGCTGGCATCCTGTCCTGGTTGGCCTCGTCTTCCTCTTGCATGTCCTTCTCATCCTCCCAGTGCACAGCCCCACCCTTCAGGAGGCTGATGACAGACGTCTCCAGGCTGGAGACCATGACAAGGGTGGGGGGGAAGGGACCGACCCCTCTCCCAGGATGCGGTGAGCTGCTCAAAGTAGCGGCAGTTCTGGGGTGCTTCTCCCGATCAGGAACTGTGTTACCTGGCCTTGGTGTAGGCCTGCCTGAGTTCTTTAATTTTCATGCGCACCTGTTCCTGGGTGTGCATGTGGCCTTCTGGCCCAGGCATGTGGCCATCTGATCATAGTCGTCCACATTCCTGCATTTGGTACAAAGATCCTGGAGGTTAGCCTCCTCTCCCCAGACCCCAATGAGATCCAGGATCTCTGCACCAGACCAGTAAAGAGCCCTTTTCTTCTGCCCCCAGGCAAGGGCTTGGGAGCTGGCTGCTGGCTTGCTAGCAGCCCTGGAGGGCTCGGTGGGAGCACTGCGGTCTGTCATTGCTGCAGAATGCCTGAACTGCTTCAGCAGTGTGGCCCTTGCTGTCAGGGCTTTCCTTGTGCCACAAACTGTTTCCTCTGTGGCTGCATGCTAAAAGCCTGCAGGGGAAGGGAAACTATAGAGTTCTGAGGGGTGTGGACTGAGTGGCCACCTGGGGAGCTGTGAGAAGCCCTGAAGGCCAATTATTTTGAAATAAGCACAGCTGAGCCATCCACATTCACCCTATTTCAAAACAGTTATTTTGAAATATTCATTATTCCTTGGGAAATGAGAGTTTATTATTCCGGAATAAGAAGCCTGTTATTTTGAAATAATGGGCTTGCTGTGTAGCCACTCACTTTGTTATTTTGAAATAATGCTGCAGTGTAGACATGCTCAAATTGACCTCTCTTTTCCTGATGGGGCTTAGTGTAGAATGGAACAGGCCTTGGCAGGAGCCTAGAGTATATGTGGGTGATGTGAGGGGGAACTTGTGTTGCCCCTGCCCACTGCATTATCACTATTATAGCTTCTCCTGGGAATTAGATGGCGAGAAGCATGGCTGAAATATGATTGCCTGGTATTTACACTGTGCTGGGGAGAAAGAAAAGAGATGCGGGATTCTCCTTTTACAGCCTCATGTTATCTCCCCAATGCCAGCATAACTCAGTCCTGATCTACACTACAGAGTTATTTCAAAATATCTCCCCTTATTTCGAAATAACAAGTGGAGCATCCACACTACCAAACCTGTTGGTTGTTTTGAAACAACAACTCTTGCTTTCCACGAGGAATAATGCTTATTTTGAAATAGTTATTTCGTGAATTATTTCATTTCAAAATAATTTCCTAGTGTAGACATGCCCTCAAAGAACATTTTTTTAGTCAATTATCCAGGGTCACTCTGCCACCTACTGGTTTGTCTGTACATATCACAGCAAGAATGTTTGCTGAGAGAGGTCATGGGACTTTTGCTAAATGGACTTTTTTTGTATGTTTCAATCAATGTTGTTGACTCTTTATTCCTTCCATTCAGCAGGCAGCACCATCAGAGTCACTGCTGAGTTTGCACTAGAGCCTATTTTGCAGCACTTGTTTTAGATGTGTTCAAACAGGCTATTTCCCCAGTTCCTGGTGTAGTCTTAAAATGGAGGTGGAGCACAACGAAGCTGATCTGGGTCTGCAGGTTAGATTTTTTCCTTATTCTTGGTGTGGTTTACATTGTGAGAAAGTTCTTTGTCTCTAAGGGAATGTCTACACTACCCCGCTAGTTCGAACTAGCGGGGTAATGTAGGCATACCGCACTTGCTAATGAAGCCCGGGATTTGAATTTCCCGGGCTTCATTAGCATAAGCGGGGAGCCGCCATTTTTAAATCCCCGCTGCTTCGAACCCCGTGCAGCGCGGCTACACGGGGCTCGAACTAGGTAGTTCGGACTAGGTTCCTATTCCGAACTACCGTTACTCCTCGTGAAACGAGGTGTACCGGTAGTTCGGAATAGGCACCCTAGTCCGAACTACCTAGTTCGAGCCCCGTGTAGCCGCGCTGCACGGGGTTCGAAGCAGCGGGGATTTAAAAATGGCGGCTCCCCGCTTATGCTAATGAAGCCCGGGAAATTCAAATCCCGGGCTTCATTAGCAAGTGCGGTATGCCTACATTACCCTCCTAGTTTGAACTAGGAGGGTAGTGTAGACATACCCTATGATTCCAGGCTCAGGTAAAATGCAGTGCTGAGGTTCACATATACCTCAGGGTATGTCTAGACTACATGGCTCTGCCGACAGAGCCATGTAAACTAGCTTATCCGACATAGTCAATGAAGCGGGGATTTAAATAATCCCCGCGTCATTAAAATAAAAATGGCTGCCGCGCTGTGCTGACAATTGGCTGATCCGGCACAGCGTGGCAGTCAAGACGCGGATCAGTTGACAGGGGACGCCTTTGTCGACCGCTCCCGTATGCCTCGTGAAAAGAGGTTTACAGGAGCGGTCAACAAAGGCATTCCCTGTTGACCGATCTGTGTCTTGACTGCCGCACTGTGCTGGATCAGCCGATTGTCAGCCCAGCGTGGCGGCCATTTTTATTTTAATGAAGCGGGGATTATTTAAATCCCTGCTTCATTGACCATGTCGGGTAAGCTAGTTTACATGGCTTTGTCGGCAGAGCCATGTAGTCTAGACATACCCTCAGTGAATAGTCCATGTTCTTGCAAGTAAGTAGAGAATCCTGTGCAGTCTCTGGACTGGAAAACCAGGCACAATGCTTTAAATCCATCTTCTCGGTCAGTCCTCACTGGGTGCAGTACCCCTTCTTGGTCATATTGATTCTGTTGAAGGCCCGAGATCAAGGCCACAAAGGCAAATGCAAACCTTAGAGATAACAGGCCTTTACTGTGCTTTAGAGACAATGAAACAATGTCACAAAATGAGTATAGCTCCAAAAGACATGGAGTTTCGCCTAGGGGATGTCTACCTTGCAGAGCTATTTTGGGATATCCCGAAATAGCTATTCCGTGTCTATTGAAGCAGCCCGTTATTTCGAAATAGATTTTGAAATAACAGGCAGCTTATTTCGACATCCCGGTAACTCTCATTCCATGAGGGTTAAGGGGAATTTCAGAATAGCAAGTTGTTTTGAAATTTGGCACTGTGTAGAGAGTACCAAATTACGAAATAAGCTATTTCAAAATACACTTAAAATAAGCTACGCAATTTGCATAGTGCAAATTGCATAGCTTATTTCGAGCTATGGGTACTGTGTAGATGCACCTCTAGAGAGACACGGACTTGGAGGCAATTCCTAATGACCATCTCTAGCTCACCTCCTCCATCCAACTTCACCACCCCTAGAAAGGAACAGAGGAGAGGGAAGAGAGTATAGGGAAGGGAACAGAGTTAACCTGTCTACTGGTATGGGTGGCATAACTCCCTAGCAATAGACCCAGGCTCTGTGCATCCCCTTGCCTTTTTCCACATCCCCAGAGTGGTAGATGGGGGAACCCAAACAAACTCCTCTGCATACTTTAAAATAGTTGGTTTAAGCCTGTAGAAGAATGAAATTAAGTGAAAGTCCCTGATCAGACTCAAGCACTCATATGCACTTCTTGGAGAATCCCTGGTATTTCCATCCAGAGGCTGGGAAAATCCCCTGTGCCAATCCTCATCTATTCAGTGCTAGCACCAATGAGTGTCAATAATGCTGGGCATATCTGCCCCATCTGGAGCGCAGACGATCTCAAAGACAGCAGTGCTAAGGATAGGCTCCATCCTAGGAAACGTCTTTGTGCTTGTCTAGGTACCTCTGGTGCCACAAGAGGCATCTCATGCCTGTGCTGAAGATAGTGTAACAATGAGTTTGGCAGTATGGAAAAGAAAGTGGTTTGGACTCGTGAATAACTGAACATCTTTCACAAGGGAACTTGCATTGGGCTCTCCGGAGTGGGCCAGAACTAGTGTTTCTGCTAAGATTTTCCATTCTTGGGCATGCTTAATTTTCTTTTGGGCGGGTTGAAATTTCTTATGTGCAACATCAATATTGAGGTAATATGTGGAGTTGCACCCACCAGTACAAACAAAAATGGCAGATATAAATATAAAATTTAAATAGTCTATAGGTGTGGAAGAAAATATATTAAAACGGGATAATTAACAAAGAACAATTCTTATGATTATTTAATATGAAATCAAATAAAAAGAAAATTAACACTATCCTTAGCTGAAGAAGTGGGTTGTGCCTATGCAAGCTCATGATACTTACTAATTATACTAATTATATATTTTTGTTAGTCTAAGATGCTACAGGACCACTGTTGTTTTTTAATTTTTATTATTTCAGACTAACATGGCTACCCCTTAGAGACTATGGAGTACATGTATCCTCATCCTTACAAACAGTGTGTTTCAAAGATCTTGCAACTCAGGTTTCATCCTACAAAACAGCTAGCATCACACCTAGTACTTGCTATGGCTAACTCATGCAATACAGTAATTACTCGTTTAACACGTGCCCGCTTAACCCATTTTCACAATAGCATGATTTTTTTTTTAGGGAACTTCTTTCAAATAACACGACTGTCCCCAAAATAACACGAAAATAATCAAGTGGTAGACTACTTTGCGTGGCGGTATAAGTTGGTGAAAACAGTGCTAATACACATGAGCAGATGAATACATATGGTCACAGCACTCCTTTGCTCACCCACGTGTTAATCTTTGTGTTTTAACAAACCGCAGCAACTTTTGTTGCTAGTTGTCTTGTGTTGCTAAATATCTAATGTTGATGTTGACGACCCAGCACCAACAAAAAATTGACTTTGCCACCACCACCTGAAACGCAACCCCACCTTTTCCATTATTTTTAATGGGAAAATTGACTGCACATAGCTCGTTTTCGCTTAGCACGAACATTTACAGAAACACACCTATAGTGTTAAATGAGGAATTACTGTACAGTTTACCAGTTTAGTAACACAGGATTTTTAAAAAATCATTAAGATCAGAGTTTTAGATATCTGCAACACTGAAAAAAAATCTGTTAAAAGAATCTTTTTTACTGTAAGCCATTAAAACAGGGATGGGCAATAATTTTTTATGGGGGGGGCACGCCAAGAATTTGGTAAGTGGTCGAGGGACACACTCTTCTATTGAATTATTGGAGGAAGTGTGGGGGTCTTGGATGGAGGTTGGGTACAGAAGGGGCTTGAGGTAAGGGAAGTAGGGGATTGTGACCTGGGGCAATGGACTAGGGTGAGGAGGGGGTGCAGGGCCTTAGAGAGGGTTGTGACCTGAGGCAGGAGTGCAGGAGGGGGTGCAGGGATTTAGGCTGTGACTAGGGATAGTGGTTGGGGGTGCAAGGTCTGAAAGGGGGTTGTGACCAGAGGAGGGGTGTAGGAGAGGATGCAGTGCATGGGAAGGCATATGGGGGCTGGAGCAGGGGTGCAGAAGGTTTGGGTTATATGGAGTAGGACAGCATAATGGGAGGAGAGGGTTGGGAAAGGAAGGAGGGCTGGGGTGCCAGAGATAGGCTCTGGCTAGAAGACCTTACCTGCTTCCTTAGCTAGGGTCCCAGCCTTCCAGCCCCTGTACGTGCTCAAGAGAGCTGTAGGAGCCATGTTTATTGCTCTGAACTGAATGCTGTGAGCCCGGGTGATGAGGGAAGGGAGTGGCACTTCTCATGCTGCCAGTCCTGTAAACGGGCAGCTGCTATTGGCAGAAACCAGCCAGTGGGAGCAGCATGAGAAGCCTGTCTCCCCTTCCTCTAGGCTCTCAGCTTTCAGAAACACACATGTGGCCTTGCACCCGGCTTTTCTGAGTGCCGAGTGGGTGTGGGGCAGGCAGGGAGCTGGCTGAGGCTCTCACGGATGGATCTGGCCTGCAGATCATATTTTGCCTGGCTCTAGGCTAGAGGCTAGAGCTAGCTTCTTCATTTATAGTAGGCAGCAGCTGATGCTTCTGCTCCTCCCAGAGGGTGAGTACCCGCCCCCTTTCCCAGCCAATCAGCTCTGCATGGGGCTCAGAAAAGGGCTGTGCGCCTTCAGCATTGAGAGAAGTTCTCCAACAAGAACAATTGATAGTGGTGATGGTATCAACACTGGAGACCTGAGCCGAGGAGGGGCATATGCCAAAGGTCATAGCAGGACTGGTAAAGAGTCCTCAAAAGATATGTGGCAGTGCTGAAGAAGAAGGATGCATCCTGTTTTCTTCACCTTGGCCTCTCTGCAAATTGGATGCTTCCTCCTCTTCTTTTTCCTGGGGGCAGGGTCAGTTGGAGATCTGGAAGCGCCTGCCTTTTGCTTACATCATAGACCAGAAAATATTCTAACAGGATCAAAGGAGTCTTCAGTGCTACTTCAGATCATTGTGCAAGTATGGACTGTCTACATGGAGCTTGTGATGCTAGATGGTGCCAGATGGGAAGCTCAATCCCTACAGGCATTAACCTTAGAAAGGTGGACCTGGGGTCCAATATTGAGAGACTTGCCAAGGTGGGAGTGCCTAGGTGCACCTTGGGTTTCTTTATAAAATACCTCGGCACAGGATCTCAGGCTTCCTACAGATATATCAGGGCAGTCTGCTCAGATGCTCGCAGGCTGTGGTACCTGGCCTTTGTCAGAGGAGTACAACATAGCAAGTCACGCACCAGGATGCTATGTGTGATTCTCCAAGGCTTGGGGCACTGGACACTTGCATCTGTCTAAGGGAACATGGCAAACGCATACGGAATTTGAGACATGACATAGTCCTGGAGATAACCCAAGACCAACATTCCATCTTACCAGTGACTAACAAAAATTAATTATCTGTGACTATTCAAAGAGCCCAGGCTACTCATCTCATAGACCAGAGAACTAGAGCTGTTACTTCTTTGTGGCAGTGGCAAAGGAACTGAGGGAGCTGTGGGATGCACTCCCTTATGTAGATGGAGCCAGTGATGTCGTCCAAATACGAGTGTGTTACTGTATCCCCCCGGGGAAACTGCTTTCCGTACAGCTCTGCAGCTCAGCATCAGAGGAACTGAATCCCATTAGCGGGGATACAGAGAGAATCAGCTCTTGTGACTTGACTGCTTCTAGGTGCTAGACTGTTTCGAAATAGCAGAAATGGAGCATCTACACATGCCTTATTTCAAACTAGCTATTTCAGATTAGGCATTATTCCTCAGAGAATGAGGTTTAAAGAAGTCAGAATAAGCTGTCCGTTATTTCAAAAATAAACTACAAAAAGCCTGTCCATCATCCACACCAGAGTGACATGGTGATTTCACCACTGTGGTAAGAGACCTGATCTCTCCGTGGGCTCTTCTGGAGCAATGGGGAGCCTGAGGAGGTCTCTCGTGGGGAGAAGCCGGGGGTGATTCTCAACTTTATTGGTCTGTGGGCAACCTGGCTCAATGTAAACTTTCTGTGGACCAGCAGTTGCTAATAGAAACTCACCGTTAATTACATAATTACACCTGAGCCATTTTTCTAGTGCTGCAGCTAGGGAGAATGGTTTAATTTACATTATTAAACAGATTAAGCATTTTAACTTTCTCATGTTAGTTTATCAAACTATAATCAATATAATATTAATTTATATCCAACACAAAAGTTTCAATGTTTTCTTTATTTATGGCCGAGGCAGGGAACGTTTTTAGGGTCAGGCCATTGATCCACAGAAAAATCAGTTGGGGACCACACAAGTGAGAAACAAAAGAACTCCCCAAACCCCCAACCCTCACCGAGCTGGCCCCCAATGAGACACCTCAACCCTCTGGTGTTCAGACCCCCTGCTGCCACCCACCAAACTGGGTTTCCTGGCATCCTCTTTCTCCCAAAGCCCAGCTGAGCGGCGTGCCCACCTGAGTCCCCCAGACCAGCTGAGCTGCACACCACTTTTATGCCCCCCCCCTCAGCCGGGCTGCTCTTTGCCTCCCCTGCCCAGCTGGCCTGCGGACTGCTCTTCAACCCTTCCTGGCCTCCTCCCCGGCCTGACCCAGCCCAACTCAGCCACAGGCTGCTTTTCGGTCTCTCCCCCAATTGGCTCAGCTCAGCCACGCGCTGGTCTGCTCCAGCCCCAGCCTCAGGCCAGCCGCTTACTTGATTTCACATGCTCCCAACACAGGCAATGTCTCCCACTGCTGCTACTGGCTGGATTCTCCAGCTGCAGGGAAAGCCTGGGAAGTGTCCCTGACTCCTACATTCCCCCAGCCAGGGGAGGGATAGGAGAATCAGCTGTGCAGCCGCTTCTAGTTGCATTTGGAGCCTGGGGACTTTCCAGGACATTTCAGCGCTGCGCAGGGCACCGGGATAGGACATTAAAAATTGGGACTGTCCTGGGAAAATCGGGACAGATGGTCAGCATACCCATAGCTCAGATCTTTAAGAAAAATATCATATAAGGGGAACTCATCATAAAATGTTGAGAACTGACAACTCAAATTGCTATCAGGAGGTTCTTAAGAGGAAGAAGTTATTAAGATGTGATTGAACTAGATCAAACCTGTTAAAAGCTTTATTTGCAAAGAAAATACTGACAATTTACATAAACTTACATCCCAGTTTATATACATTATGTATAGTTTATATACAGAGAGTGTCTTGAATGAAGATGCTGACTCACAGCTCAGCATTGTTATTTCACTGTGCAGCTCACACAACAGTAAGGTGGGCTCTGTGTTGCTAAATCTTTGACCACAATTCCTCTGACATAATATTTTCATCAATGAGCCTGAGTTTAGTGTTGCTGAAAGCAATGATTCATAAACCTTTCACTCAAAGGAAATGACACAAAAACTGTATCAAGCAGGGTGTACATTTGTAAAGGTATGTGAAGAAAAATACATTATTGCTTCCTTGTGCAAACTCAGGTGGTTAGAGGATGCAATCAAGGAGCCAGAAACACTTATTGGCAGGATGATAGGGGTAATAAAAAGGGGTGTGTGAGACCAAGTTGATGATAGACTGAGGTTCAGCCTGCTGATAGGCATTGCTTATTCCAAGTTGCCAAAAGTTTTGTTTCAACACTCCCAGCAGACAAAATCTGTTCTTAGAAGAGTGAGCTGGAAGAGATGGAGGCAGAATGATTGCCACTCAAAGGGAAAGGGCTAGGACACAGACAGGAAGGTAGCATTTTCAGAGCACACACATGGTGCATCAGAGCACCACACACCAGAACTCCTGAGATGCTCTATTTTTGTTCAATAAAGCGCCCCCTTTTCTCAACCTGATTAGCAACTGACACGTCAGAACAGAAGACATCACAGTGGGGGTATGTCTAGACTACATGCCTCTGGCGACAGAGACATGTAGATTAGGCTACCCAGCAGAGGAAAATGAAGCGGCAATTTAAATAATCGTCACTTGATTTAAATTAAAATGGCTGCCGCGCTGAGCGCGGTAGTCTGGACGCTCCGCGGTCGACATCAAAGGCATTTGTCGACCGCCCCAGTAAACCTCATCCTACGAGGCATAACAGGACGGTCGACAAATGCCTTTGATGTCGACAGCGGAGCGTCCAGACTAGCGTGCTGAGCCGACAAACAGCTGATCAGCTCAGCACAGCAGCCATTTTAATTTAAATGAAGTGGCAATTATTTAAATCGCTGCTTCATTTTCCTATGCCGGGTAGCCTGATCTACATGCCTCTGTTACCAGAGGCATGTAGTCTAGACGTACCCTGGATGTCTGAAGCAAGCCCCCATTTTCCCTAGTATCTTGTTAAAATTCACTCATAATGCCTCTTTTTATCCCAGAGTCTACAACCTGCTCTTACACCTCTTCTGGTCGACTTCTTTCTTTGGACGACCAGAAAATTAAACAGAGGCCCTGAGATGTCTCCGAAATTTTACAATAATTTAATCATTTTAATAATGTAGTCTAATACTCCATTAATGAGATTTTGCTGCGACAGAAGCCACTGGGTTTTCATTTATAAGAAGGCTCTTTATGATCTTATTCACACTCTCTTGCCAGCAGTGAAGACACTGGAGTAACTTCCATTTATGCCAATTTGGCTCTTAATATCCTATCAGAGTTCTGAAAGTCTGTACTCCCTAGCTTCCTGTACTCAATGCTGAATTACACTAAATACACCATTTGGTCTAATGCAACATCATAAAAGGTGCTTTTCTCTTCCTTCCAGTGTCGGTCACTGCAGTTCTTTGTACATGCCAGGAGGAGTGCTAGACACATACACAGAATCACAGAACACTAGAACTGGAAGGGACCTCGAGAGGTTATCGAGTCCAGTCCCCTGCCCTCATGACAGGAACCAGTACTGTTTAGACCATCCCTGATAGATGTCTATCTAACCTGATCTTAAATATCTCCAGAGATAGAGATTCCACAACCTCCCTAGGCAACTTATTCCAGTGTTTCACCATCCTAACAGTTAGGAAGTTTTTCCTAATGTCCAAACTAAACTTCCTTTGCTGCAGTTTAAGCCCATTGCTTCTTGTCCTATTCTCAGAGGCTAATGAGAACAATTTTTCTCCCTCCTCCTTGTGACACCCTTTTAGATACCTGAAAACCTCTATCATGTCCCCTCTCAGTCTTCTCCTTTCTAAACTAAACAAACCCAATTCTTTCAAGTCTTCCTTCATAACTCATGTTCTCTAGACCTTTAATCATTCTTGTTGCTCTTCTCTGGACCTTCTCCAATTTCTCTGCATCTTTCTTAAAATGTGGTGCCCAGAACTGGACACAATACTCCAAGTGAGACCTAACCAGCGCAGAGTAGAGCAGAAGAATGATTTCTCGTGTCTTGCTCACAACATACCTGTTAATGCAACCCTAACATGATGCCCTCCAGAGACAGTGAGTGTTACAGGATCTTTAGAAGCAGGGCATTTCTGCTGAACGATCCCCATCTTGACTGCGTTTTTTTTTTTTTTTGAAAAGTGGCTTTTCGAAAAAAGCCACGGTTGCCATTATTCAAATGAAGTGCAGGAAATTCAAATCCCAGCTTCATTTACAATTTTGATATGTCTAATTTACACTCCTTTTTCGAAAAAGGGGTGTAGATTAGACATACCATGGACTCTCATAGGTGGAGAAACCCCTCGTTTTTTGCCCTGATCAGTGTGCAGGAGTAGCAGAGCATGAGTGCTTAGATTGGCGGTGAGCAATAACTTTTGCAGGGGCTACTTAATGAATTTTGCTATATGGTCACAGGATGGCTCCACCCCCAGAAGGGGTGGGACCTGTGGAGGAAGAGGCAGAGCTAGGGACAGAGGATTGGGGAGGAAGGATTAGGGACAGAGGATCTTGTCTTCCTGGGGAGAAGGACTGGGGACAGAGAACTGGAGTGAGGCCTGGGGAGGAAGAGGCAGAGAACTGTCTGGGGCCAGAGACTTTGAATTAAAAACACAGCAAAGGGCTCGTGGTTCCTAGCCCCACTGCTACCATGTTGCCTGGCAGCCGCGTGGGATTACTGTGGCTATTTAAAAGGCCCGTGGCTTCAACCTCTGGCAGTGTAGTGCTGTGACCATTAGCCATGAGCCTGGAAATTCAGAAGCATGGCCAGCAGGATATAAATAGAAAGTGACTAGATGCAGTCTGCAGGCCGGATCAAAGCGTTAGGCCGGCCAGATCTGGCCCCTTGGCCACATCTTGCCCAGCCCTGGCCTGGGTAGAACAACTCACCAGAAAGTCTGTTTTTTTCTCCTTCTGTCACTGCCATGAATGCTACAGCTAGTGCAACATAAAAGCAGGAGACCCATATCATTCTCACGACAAATGTCATTGATGAGGACCATAGCGCAGAATATCAGCGCAGTAGCACTTAAAACACGGAGACAAGAAAGGACCCTCTAGCCTTTCTTCCTCACAACACTTTCTGCACTACCTTTCCAATAGAAGCCTCCATGAAAATCACAGGTGACCTTGCTCTTCTTGTATCCACATAAACAAAGAGCGCTGAATCAGTTTTCTTTGTGGCTGGATTATAGAACCCACTCATACTCTTATGAACAGCAGCACTGTGTAGTTCTGGAGACTCCAGGTATATGCCAAGTTCAATTAAGATGTTGGTGCATCTCCTAGCCGTATGGCCCCAAAGAAAGTCGTGTGCTTGCTCATGTTGATAGAGATGTCAGCATGGACCATTTTCACTACAACCTTCTGCCTGGCTTTGAGGAGGCAGACCCCTGCTGTGTAACACGTGTTGAAGTTGGTCTTGCCTGTCTCAATGCTCCGGGTGCACTGTAGGAATGGCTTTTCATCCACTACCACCTCATAGCTGGCAAAATCTGTGAAGTTTATGTAGTATACCTATGAAGCAGGAGGAAGAAATGTTACGGAGAGGGCAGAGGTACATTTGTGCATCAGGAAGCCACCCACTTCTTGCTGCAAATGTGCAAATGTGTACCTTTACTAAATTAAACATGGATCACTTTCATACTCCCTTTATATCTGCATCTACAGTGGGCTGACTCACTCTGAGCAAGCAGCATATACAGGAGCGGCCCGAGGCAGGCTGCAGCAGCTGGCGTCCTAGGTGGTGCCCCCGCCTGCACAGCCGTCAATGGAGTGACGTAATCATCAGGCGCCCCGTGACGTCATCATAGGGCGCCCCGTTGAAGGTGGCGCCCTAGGCGACGGCCGAATTGGCCTATAGTCATGGGCCACCCCTGAGCATATATAAGACCTTTATATGCCACCTACTACTCCACAGAAGCAAAGGTCTACATGGGAATCCTTCCAGGGACCAGCAGGGCCAGCACAATTCTCTCTCTAATAAAAAGGAAAATCAAGCACTGTTGTAAAATAAAGTATATTTAATATATGCCACTAACAGAAAACTATAACCGCACCTATCATTGCAAATAGCTTCTCCTTTTTAAAAAGAGCTGGTTTTTAACTTATTTTAACCTCAGGTCCTTCACCTATCTTCCAAGTCCTACTTTCTCGATCCCAGAGGGTATGTCTACACTACCACCCTAGTTCGAACTAGCGGGGTAATGTAGGCAACCAGAGTTGCAAATGAAGCCCGGGATTTGAATTTCCCGGGCTTCATTTGCATCTTGCAGGGCGCCGCCATTTTTAAATGTCCGCTAGTGTGGACTCCGTGCCCCGCAGCTACATGTGGCACGGACTAGGTAGTTCGGATTAGGCTTCCACGAGGAGTAATGGTAGTTCAGAATAGGAAGCCTAATCCGAACTACCTAGTCTGTGCCGCGTGTAGCTGTGGGGCACGGAGTCCGCACTAGCAGACATTTAAAAATGGCGGCGCCCGGCAATATGCAAATGAAGCCCGGGAAATTCAAATCCCGGGCTTCATTTGCAACTCCGGTTGCCTACATTACCACCCTAGTTCGAACTAGGGTGGTAGTGTAGACATACCCTCAGTCTCTTATAACTTGCCATTCATAATGCTCTAGGACAGGAGTCGGCAACCTATGGCTCATGAGCTAAATATGGCTCACTAGGGAGTCAGATATGGATCTTTTGGACCCCCCAGCTCAACCTGCTCTTGCTCTCCCCTAGCAGGAAGCCAGTGCTGGTGCTACAGCCTTACAGCCCTCCTGCAAGATTGGAATGCCAATGCTGGCTTCCTGGGGGTGGGATGAAGAAAGCCTCAAGTTTCCGCGTGCAGGGAAAAAGCAGAGCTAAAAATGGCTCAGTGCAATAGTGTTTTCCTTCCCCCAGCGTGGGGGAAACAAGCAGCCAAAAATGGCTCCTGGGACACTTCTTGGAGGCTTCCTTCTGGGGAATGGGAACAGTGGGAGGCCATGTGACTTGATGCCTGCCATGTGGTGCGAAAACAAGTGCCCCCCCACTCCCTCATGCCCAGATCCCATCCCCTCACTCACCCACCCTGGCAAGACACCCTGCCTCAACCCCTTTGCCAGACAGCTTGACCCCTCCCTGCTCCCTGGCCTGACAACCTACCCCCAGCCACACAGACCTTCCAGTTACTCCTACCGCCCACCCAGACCTCACACCCTCTTCCCCTCCTATGCCCCACCTTTTGCTCAGATCCTGCAGTCCCATCCCTATCCCATACATTGGCAGCCCTGTCCTGCACATTTAACCCCTCATTTTGGCCCCACCCCAGAGCTTAGGTGGCCCCACAAAATTCACTAAACCTGAAACCCCAAAAGAGTAAATCAGGTCTGAGGCCTTGAATCTCAGTACTCCCTGCTCCTCCCCACACTATGGGGCTGAAGCACCAGGGGAGTGAGGTGCCTGAGTTGGGGGTCACATCAGTGAGGGTTGGGGGTTTCTGAGGGTTTATTTTTTGCTTCTCACTTGTGTGGTCCCCAACTTATTTTTTTGTGGGTCAGTGACCCCCGACCCAAACAAAGGTTCCCCACCCCTGCCTAGGGTTGCCAGGTGTCTGGTATTCTACCGGACAGTCCGGTTTTTGCGCCCTCTGTCCAGTAAAAAAATTCAGAAAATACAGGACATGTGCAATGTCCAGTATTTTCTGGTTTTCCGGCTGGGTGCTGGATGGAAGCCTGGCGGGGGTTGGGGGAGTGGCTGGGAGGCGGGGCGCGATGCCAGCCACTCCCCCAACCCCAGCCTGGCTTCTGCACGCAACCAGAGGCTCCCAGCGCCGATTGCGGCCCCTCCTCCCGGCTGGGAGCCTGTGATTGCGTGCAGAAGTTGGGCGGGGAGAGTGGCTGGGAGTCCCAGGCTGGGAGGCAGGGCCGCAATCAGTGCTGGGAGCCTCTGGTTGCATGCAGAAGCCTGGCTGGGGTGGGGGGAGTGGCTGGGAGGCGGGGCGCAATCAGCACTGGGAGCCCTCAACTGATTGCGTCTGAGGAGGAGTGACGCCTTGGGGAGGAGGAGAAGCCCTGTCCCTGCTCCTAAGCGCTGTTCAAGCATGTTGTGGTGCCGTAGTCCAGGAGAGAAGCCTGCAGGTGCTTTGTAGTTGTGTTTAGGCGCCTTCCGTGGCCTCTCAGCCAAAACTGACTGGGGTGGAATTTCTGCTTCTTCCCACTGGGACACCTAAAGACCTGGCTATGGGGGAGTCACCTTCCTACCCTCTCACCCTACCCTGCCCTTGTGTTGCCCCGGGGTCTGCCTCTCTCTGCTTTGGGTAGCAGGCGGCTGCTTTGCAGAGCAGGCTCTGCTGCCTCTCCCTTTGTTCCCAGCTTAGTGGCTCTTGGTAGTAGCCACACAGGATGTGTGTTCGGAGTGGGTGGGTTTTTTTTTGCTTGACAAACTTTTAGCCCGTGTGTTCAGTATTTTTGGGGAGGCCATCTGGCAACCCTATCCCTGCCAGAAATAAAGACAATGTTGAAATCTTTTGTGTTGGACATAATATTTTATTTTATTTAAAAATGAAGCCTGTCCAACAAGCTGCCAATTGGCATTCAGCCCCCATTTGGCTGCAGCATCATAACACTCCTGCACCCTCCTCCCCACACCAACCCTGAGCCCACCATACACCTGAAATCCCTGCCATGAGCCCCTCAAGCCCCTACATTCCCAGCCCCCTTCCATAAAACTCCTGCACCCCCACAAACCCCAGCCTTGTGCCTTGGGTCCATCGTACACCCAAATCCCCTTGTACAACCCAACCCAGACTCCCGCACTCCCACTTAAGATTGACAAAAGACAGCCTGAACGTATTCATGAAACTGGATTTGACCAGTTATGATGTAAACTTCAAAGAAATGTGTGAAAAGATGTAGCAGCAGAAGTCCCATTAAATAAAGCCTGTGATTACAATGTTTTGTTTATGCTATTATTAATCATCACGTCAATTATCAATAATATTAAGTTGTATATTTTCGGTCATGCAAATGGGCATTTTTATATGGCTCTTTGTTGACCACTTGTTCTGAATTTTGATGTAGTTTGACTTTTTGGTTTGAAAAGGTTGCCGATCCCTGCTCTAGGATGAACTATCTATCTGAGGTACTTTCAAAGTCACCTTCTGTTATAGAGGATACATGGGCTTCTAAGCTCAGACTTCATCAGGTAAAAGAAAGGGGAAATTATCTTAAAATTGAATGTATAATATAGATCTTCTATTTGTAAGTCCACCTACTGATTCTGTTACTGATTCAGGACATTAAAGTTTTAACCTTGTTTTATTTTTATTTTCCTGCAAAAGCTGTTCCACTCCCTTTAAAACACTGATATGGAAGAACTGAAGAATTTATAGTTAAAAGTCTGTATAGTGAGTGGTAATCTCAGACAACAATGGCAAGTCTCATTCACCACTATGATGAGGTGAAACCAGTCATTCTGGAGACAATCATGTCTTAAAAAGAAATCCCATCACTGCACAAACACTGCCCACTAGAAGTTCACCTCCACCTCACTGTTAGCATATTGCCCAGACCAAAGAAAAATTAGCTCTACTTTTTCCTGAACAGATTGCACAGGAAAGTCTTCAGTTCTGAAATGCTATTGCCAGCAATTGTTAGTGTGAGTTTTGGGGAGCAATTTCACTCCAATGTGCAGTCTATATATTGATGCACAGTTCCATGGAAGACACTCTGTCTGAATTCATTGATGTTGGAGTCCATATTGCCAGCACTGGAACTATTACAGAGACAGGTAATAAGATGATACAGTTGATATCACAAGTTGGAGTAAATCTGTTTTAATCATGGAGTCTCACAGAAGCCCTTTTGTCAGCTGGGCTACGTCTACACTGGCCACAATTTCCGGAAAAGGGATGCAAATCAGGTGAGTCAGGATAGGGAAATCCGCGGGGGATTTAAATATCCCCGCGGATTTAAATAAACATCTCCGCCGCTTTTTTTCTGGCTTGGGGAAAAGCCGGAAAAAAAGCGTCTAGACTGGCGCGATCCTCCGGAATAAAGCCCTTTTCCGGAGGATCTCTTATTCCTACTTCAAAGTAGGAAAAGGGCTTTATTCCGGAGGATCGCGCCAGTCTAGACGCTTTTTTTCCGGCTTTTCCCCAAGCCAGAAAAAAAGCGGCGGAGATGTTTATTTAAATCCGCGGGGATATTTAAATCCCCCGCGGATTTCCCTATCCTGACTCACCTGATTTGCATCCCTTTTCCGGAAATTGTGGCCAGTGTAGACGTAGCCCAGCTGACAAAAGGGCTTCTGTGAGACTCCATGATTAAAACAGATTTACTCCAACTTGTGATATCAACTGTATCATCTTATTACCTGTCTCTGTAATAGTTCCAGTGCTGGCAATATGGACTCCAACATCAATGAATTGTGGCCAGTGTAGACGTAGCCCTGCAGAGTTTCTAAAATCTGTTCCAGTATCTATACAGCTTTTCTCTGAAAAAGACAGTGATGGAGGGACTGGGATAGAGGTTAGAAGCTCTGCAGCTGCTTAATTTTCTGTGGACACAAGTATTCAGGATATTGAAACACTCTAAATAAACAATCCTTCTCCCGAACAACACTTGGATAGAGAAAGCAGTTCTCTGGGAGAAGTGTACTGTATCATCATCTTATATTTACACAGCACTTTTCATGCCCTTTACAGATTAACATACACACGCTGCATTCATTTCTGGAGTGAACTGCAACAGCTGTTTTACAGCACACATCCATGTTACATAATGATTTTGGAAGAGTACCATATCCATGTGAAATTAAAGGAGGAATTTGGGAGATGGAATGGAATTACCTGACTTGGAATTTGGCCAGGACACCAGGGCTAAGAGTCCTGTATTTATGAGCTCTTAAATGATCATGAGTAGTCAGGACTATGGTTTTACAAATCTCTTAAAATAAAGAACCTCCACAGCAAAGTGAACTCTAGTTTCCTTCTGGGCTTGTTCAGTTCTGACTTGGAATGTGAGTACATGCCCTACACTACAAAGTTAATTCGAACTAACGGGCATTAGTTCGAATTAACTTTGATAGGCGCTACACTAGCGCTCCGCTAGTTCGAACTTAATTCGAACTAGCGGAGCGCTTAGTTCGAACTAGGTAAACCTCATTGCACAAGGACTAAGCCTAGTTCGAACTTACTAGTTCGAATTAAGGGGTGTGTAGCCCCTTAATTCGAACTAGTGGGAGGCTAGCCCTCCCCAGGTTTCCCTAGTGGCCACTCTGGGCACCACCAGGGAAACTCGTCTCCTGGCCCCGGAGCCCTTAAAGGGGCACGGGCTGGCTACGGTGCCCGTGCCAGGTGCAAGCCTGCCAGCACCCAGCCAGCAGACCCTGCACCTGGCACGCCATGAGCCAGCCACCCGATGCCCCCCAGCCCACCCTCTCTTCCCGGGACCAGGCTGGCGGCTCTCGGGAGCCTGGCCAGAACCGCAAGAGGCGGGCATCCGCCTGGTCTAGTGCAGACATCGTGGACCTCGTCCACGAACTCCGCACTAGGCACAGGAAAGTGGCCGTCTAGGGCAGGAGAGCTGCCAGCCTGGCCACCCAGGAGCAGGTTTGCATGAAAATCAGGGTGTTCCACTGAGACCCCCGACCCTGAGCTTAGAATGGCCGTACTGGGTCAGACCAAAGGTCCATCTAGTCCAATAGCCTGTCTGCCAACAGCAGCCAACCCTAGGTAGCCTGGAGGGGATGGACCAAAGACAGTGACCAAGCCATTTGTCTCGTGCCATCCATCTCCAGCCTTCCACAAACTTTGGGCAGGGACACCACTCCTACCCCCTGGCTAATACCACTCCATGGACCCAACCTCCATGACTTGATCTAACTTCTCTTTAAACTCTGTTCTAGTTCTAGCCTTCACAGCCTCCTGCAGCAAGGAGTTCCACAGGTTGACTATTTGCTTTGTGAAGAAGAACTTTCTGTTACTAGTTTGAAGACTGCTACCCATTCCTTTCCTTTGGTGTCCTCTGGTCCTTCTATTATGGGAACTAATGGAGAACTTTTCTTTATGCACCCTCTCCACACCACCCTTGCTTTTATAGACCTCTATCATATCTCCCCTCCATCTCCTCTTCTCTAAGCTGAAAAGTCCCAGTCTCTTTAGCCTCTCTTCAAATGGGACCTGTTCCAATCCCCTGATCATTTTAGTTGCCCTCCCCTCTCCCAGCCTCTCTCTTCCCCTCTCCCACCTCTTTTTCCCAGTCTCCCCCAGTTTTGTTCAATAAAGAAAGATTCTATTTTTGACCACACATTTTCTTTATTTTGTACATCAGGAAGGGGGGCTAGGGAAGGGTAAGTGGAAGGAGGTGAGGGAGGAATGGGGCACGAGCCCCCGATGGGGAGGACTGGGCTGGCTCTGCGGGCTTCTCGGGGTGGAAGTTCTCCTGCAGCCCCCCGATTGCCCCCTCTCCCTGGATGGCAGCCTGCGGCAAGTGCAGCCAGGCTGATGGCCGAGTGCTGTGATGTGCCCAGTGTGGGCACTCAGGGCACTCCAAGCCAGGACTGCTTTGCAAGCGGGGAACCCTGAGAACTGTCTGTCTGGGGTGGGGGTCGGGTCCCTTTAAGCACAGCCCTCGGCTAGCCTGAGACAGCAGCTCCACGCTCTAAGTCCTCATCTGATGCCCTGCCGGCACTGCTTCCGGCCATCCTTAACCTCAGTTCAGGGTCCACTCTGTGTGGACATGCTAGTTCGAATTAGCAAAACGCTAATTCGAACTAGTTTTTAAGTCTAGCTGCGCTAATTCAAATTAGCTTAGTTCGAATTAACTAATTCGAACTAAGTTCGAATTAGCGCTGTAGTGTAGACATACCCTTATAGCTTGTATTATGGTATAATACATGACCTTGCACCCCCCAAAATTTAACATCATCTTCCTCTACTCACATCCTAGAAATGAAATGGTTAAGAGCATATACAAGTTCTGGGCCTTTGCTGGCTCTTTGGAGCCCCTTATGGTTCATGCAAGGCTTTATATTTTGAATACAGGAATAGGAGTTAGGCCTAGGACCGTACTCACTTCTACCTGACTATAGATGAAGTATGTGCCGTCCACCAGTACCTCCAGCTCCCCACTGCGTGCATGCAGCTTAAACACCTTGGGGTTCATAATGATGCGAGACCAGTCATTGAGCACTCCACCTGAAAGATCTCAGTATGAGAAAATGGCAGTCATTCAGTACCCGTCAAAATGAAAAGCGCAATAGCAACACAAACACAGTTATACAGATTACAGATAGCTTACATACACAATACATCTATTAAAGAAGACTAAAGTTGTGAAGTCAAGCACTCAGAGTTAGGAAATGCCAGAATTAAGGATGCCAGTAGATCAGCTGCTTTCTGTGTAAGCATTTTGATAGTCATTAATTTCAAGGTACACTGTTTGTTGCACAAGAAGTTGACCCCTACCTCATGCAGTACTCACTGAATGACAGACATTCAATACAGGTTGAACCTCTCTTAACTGGGAATCTCTGGTCTGGCAACATCCTTGGTCCAGTAGCACCACAGATGTCCCAGGACCAGAGAGTCTTGGTGGAAGCCTGGTCGCTGGGAGCCCTGCAGCAGGGGCTATCTGGCAGCACAACCAGGAGCCTAGCAGCCTCACTATCGCCAAGTGGCTCAGCAAGGAGCCCAGAAGTGCAGCAAAGAGCTCGGCAGCCCTGCTACCACCCGGTGGACTTGACCGGTCAGGTTGGGAAGCAGTTGTTTAACAGGAAGAACAACTGGGAGAATTCATGAACTAACTGAAGAAAATAAGAGAAAGAACTACTTATCCAACAAAGATAGATTGCTAAAGAATACCGAAGAACACTGTCTCTGGCCAGCTATGGCAAGAAAGAACTGAAGAGGATGGGCTGCTCATGTGTGGTATCGGGTCACTGAATGCACGCGACCTGGGCATCATGCATTCATGGCCCCAGGACACTGCTGTAAAAGACTCTGGTTGCCTTTGCAGGGGCACACCAACACCTCCTGTGGAGCACTCACAGGGACATCTCTCAAAGAAGTATAAAAGAACACACAACTCATGGTATCCTTGATATAAGAGGTATAAGTTTGGTATAAGTGACTGATCCACTTACCATATTTCAAGTCCCCTGAAAGCAGGAATCTCTCCATGAAAGCTTGGTATAAGTGACTTAAGACCACACAGGAACTCTGTAGCAGAGATAAGTAAAATCCTATTCTCTGGGGCAGCATTGAACTGCCTTTACCATGAGACCATCTTCTCTATTCCTGCAGTCCCCTGGCCTCATTTCCTGCAGAATTTCCAACTTCTTTAACAAATGAGGGAAAGTCCTACATATAGCAGCCTAATTTGCTACCCAACCCTGATTCATCCCCCAGAGCAGGTACATCCTTTGCATTGAATGAAGTGAGGTCATGTGAATAGTATTTGATCATGTCTGTCTCATAAATGCATATGCACAACAGGGTCATATTAAGTTTGCATGGGCAACCTTAATTCTGGCATTTCGTAACTTTTGAATGCTTGACTTTGCAACCTTAGCATTTTTTTTCATGGTTTCTTTGTATGTAACTTTCTAGATTTTTTTAAATAATAGATTCGCAGCACAGGTCTCTATCACAAGACCTACTGGAGTAATTGGTGGTAATAGTAGACTGTTATCCTCCATATGAGCCAGCCACTAGAGGCGATGAGACACACACATTGCTGATTGTTTTCACAGCTATTTGCTGACAGCAGAGGACTGTTGGGATCCACAAATAATGTTTCAATTTAGAGTTTCTGTGGCGGAATGTGCTCTACTGGTTATAGACTGTTCTACCCAAAGTTTTCCCATGCCTAAATTTTTTGTCCCAGTCCATCT
The DNA here is from genome assembly GCF_049634645.1 of Pelodiscus sinensis. Taxonomy (NCBI): domain Eukaryota; kingdom Metazoa; phylum Chordata; order Testudines; family Trionychidae; genus Pelodiscus; species Pelodiscus sinensis. Next base: position 19,259,925 of record NC_134723.1, read on the forward strand.
TTGTTCCTATCCCCTCCCCACTCAACCTTCCTTTCCCCTCTTCAACTGTCTATATTCAGGTGAGTGTTTCTTTCCTCTCCTCAAGGTTGCTTGGGTGACAGCAAGGGAACCTTGGAGAGTGCAGAAGTGCTTTCATTTCTGGTACCATGTACATTAGCTCTCAAAAGCTGGCAGGATAATTCCTGTTCATAAGCTTTGTGGGAATGGAGCATGTGCACTGTGGGTACCAGGGAGTTCTGTGCTGGTGGAGTAATCTTAGTACAGATGGAATGCTCAGAGAATGTTACTGCCAAATGAACATACTTCTATTGAGAATGTGCAAAGTATACTTTTCAAAGGCTTAGAAGCTCGTGAAACTGGGGTGCACCAAATCTCTTCTGACCTTTGAGTGACCCACTTGCTATATTTCAAGTGCTTGCTTGAAAGCAGGAACTTCTCAATGAAAGTTGTAAACATTAAAAAAATAATACAAAAATATGCTCTCTCCTAATATAGTTCTCCAAAATAGCTGAAAAATATCTCTGAAACTTCAGGGAAAAAATCAGCCCATAGTAGACACTTAGCATGAAAGTTTCTAGCACCAATGGTTAAAGTTTGGCAACATTAAAGAACAGAATTATCAGGCTCATGGATAAACACTATTTGTTAGGGGAGACTCAACAACATGGCCCTTGGGAAATTATGCCTTTTCAATTAGTTACAATTCTTCAGTGGTATCAACAAAGGTGTACCTTTTAGAAAGCCTTTGACAAGGTCCCACACCAAGGGCTCTTACACAAATTAAGGTGTCATAGGAAAAGAGAGAAGGCCCTCTCATTGTTAACAGGTAGGAAACAGAGCACAGGTTTAAATGTTCAATTTTCACAGTGGAGAGAGGTAAATAGCAGGGGTCTTCCAAAGACCTGTACTGAGACCAGTGCTGTTCTACACATTCATAGATGGTAAGAAGTGAGGTGGCAAAAGTCTGCAGATGATCCAACATTCCTTAAGATAGTTAAGTTTAAAGCAGACCAGAGGTACAAATGGATCTCACAAAACTGACTAACTAGGCTAGCAAACAGCAGATAAAATTCAAGTAACACACACTAGAAAACACAAACCCAACTGTACATACAAAATTATGTGATCTAAATTAGCTGCAGAAGGAGACCCTGATGTCACTGTGGGTAGCTCTGTAAACATCTGCTCGATGTGAAGCAGCAGTCAAAAACAGAATTTCAGGAACCATTAGGAAAGAAAAAGACAAAATATCATAATGCCACTCTAAATCCATGGTATGTTCATGCCTTGAGTACTGCATGTAGTTCTAATTGCACCATCTCAAAAGACATATTAGAAATGGAAAAAGTACAGAAAATGGTAACTTCTTCAGACAGTGCACAGACTATCTGTGGAATTTACTGCCAGGGGATGTTGTGAAGGCCAAAAGTATATCTGAGTTCAAATAAGTTCATGAAAGATAGACACTGATGAACCTATTAGCCAAGATGGTCAGAGATGCAAACCTATGGCCTGGGTATCCCTAAACCTCTGATTGTTAGAAGCGGGGATTGGATGATTGGAGATGGATCTGTAGGGAGTCAGCATGGCCTCTCACTGACTCAGAGGAGGAAACTCCTCCCAAAACCCCTTGGTGGGCGGTGCCAGAACCACCAAGACCCGCCCACAGGAAACAGGAAGGCAGGGCTGGAGGTATAAAAAGAGGAGCTCCAAGCTCAATTAGGGTACGTCTACACTACCCTCCTAATTCGAACTAGGAGGGTAATGTAGGCATACCGCACTTGCAAATGAAGCCCGGGATTTTAATTTCCCGGGCTTCATTTGCATAAGACGGGCGCCGCCATTTTTAAATCCCGGCTAGTTCGAACCCCGTGCCGCGCGGCTACACGCGGCACGGAGTAGCTAGTTTGGATTAGGCTTCCTAAACTGAACTAGCTGTACTCCTCGTGGAACAAGGTGTACAGATAGTGCGGAATGGCTTGCTAGTTCGAACTATCTAGCCCGTGCCGCGTGTAGCCGCGCGGCACGGGGTTCGAACAAGCTGGCATTTAAAAATGGCGCCGGCCGGCTTATGCAAATGAAGCCCGGGAAATTCAAATCCCAGGCTTCATTTGCAAGTGCGGTATGCCTACATTACCCCGCTAGTTCGAACTAGCGGGGTAGTGTAGACATACCCTTAAGAGTTTAGCTGCCGAGCAGAGCAGAGCAGAGGCTCTTCCCCAGCCCCAGCAGACAAAGGTCCTGCCATACTGCCCTAAAAGGGAGCATTGGGTTGGGGTGCCTGGGCTGCTGCCGGGCCCCGAGCACTGGCCTAGACTGCCACAGCTGCTGCCGGACCCAGATAACTGGACAAGGCTGCGGAAGCCGCTGCCTGGGTCCACAAACATCCCAGGATCCTTGCCATGCCCAGCCGAGTGGGCTGGACCACCCTGAGACTTATCTGCGCAGGACCCCGAGCCTATGGACATGCTGCTGGCGCCTCCGTCCACAGCCGTCACGGAGGAGCAGCACCCAAGCCAGGTAGGCCCCTAGGGAAGTGGCCCAGGAACAGCCAACCCCGGGGTGGCTGAGGAAATGAAGGTCAGCTGGGCAGCACGTTGCAGCTCAGACCCCTGCTGACCCACACACCTGCATGGCGAGTTGCATACTGGATCCCCGCCGACCCAGTGGCTGCAGCGCTGCCACTGCTAAGGCCCTGGGTTGGGCAGGTTCCCCCTGTAGGGAAAGAAGCCTCTGTGCTTGTTGGCTCTCCGCCAGCAAGGAGACCCGACCCCTGGCTTGGTCTGCAGACAGGCCTGCACCTTTGAACCTTTTTACTGTTTCATTGTTTATTTGTTGCCTCACCCTAACCCAGGGTCTGGGCTCATAAACTGCTGGATAGCTTAACAGACACTGCTTAATTGACTTTGCTGCCCCACCCTGAACAAGGGTGTGGCACCTAGACTGCCACCTGGCCTACCAAAGACTGCTTAACTGTTTATTTGCTGCCCTGCTCTGAACAAGGGTGGGCTGCCAGAACTGATACTCAGCCTGCAGTCAGGCCCTTGAGGCCCCAGACTCTGGGGGCTTGTTGTGTGTCAGCATGGTCTCCCGCTGAGACAAACTATTACAGGATCACTTCAAAAATTGCCCTGCTCTGTTCACTGCCTCTCAAGCATCTGTGCTAGATACACTATTGGTCTCACCTAGGATGGTTATTCTCATGTTCTTATGGAGTCTCTTGGGATACTGCATAAGAAACGCAATAAGGGTTGCAGTGAATTGGCTTGGATCTAGGCAGGGGAGTACTGTACTTATCACAGAATTGTTCCCCTTCCAACACAATCACAGTAGTTGAACCAGAGAGAAAAAGGAGGATTCTGATGAATTTTGTGACCCACACCAGGGCAGAGAGAAATCTTTATGTAAATTGGAGAGGGACATAACATCAGTTCTGATGGAGAAGAGACAATAAGCTCAATTTTACTGCAGGGAATAGCACACATACAGGATCAATTTTACCAGCAGAGGAGAATATAAGGTCAAATTTGCTGAGAATGATCAAAGGGAAAAAGGGTCAATTTGCTAAGTGAGTTGATGAAAACAGACTTAAGTTTGAGAGAAGAACATCAATTGGTTGCTTGGGAGGATCAACTAGATGAGGTGTGGATACTTAAAATAGATGAAACTGGACTTAGGGTACGTGTAGACTGCATGCCTCTGTCGCCAGAGGCATGTAGATGAGGCTACCAGGCATAGGAAAATGAAGCGGCGATTTAAATAATCGCCGCTTCATTTAAATTTACAAGGCTGCCGCGCTGAGCCGATCAGCTGTTTGTCGGCTCAGCGCGGTAGTCTGGACGCGCGGGTGTCGACATCAAAGGCATTTGTCGACCACCCAGGTAAACCTTGTAAACAAGGCATGTCGCCTCTGGCGACAGAGGCATGTAGTCTAGACGTACCCTTATATGCTTGATAGATTGGAGGTCAGAGATTTGGGGAGGCTGAGGTGACAGTGCAGTGTGTAGGTAGATATTTGATTTGGAATCGAGGAGAGTTAGAGTAGAAAAGTCTGTTGACTGCAACTTTTGGGAAGGGAACAAAGATTGATGAGCGATATAGAATGTATTGATAAGACTGTGAGCTGCAGAAGGGAATAGGGTGTTAGTGGACAGAGGATAGATTGCTGAAAAGTGGAAGCAGACATAGGATACATTCAGGGTTGCAGGGAGGGCAGACAATAGACTGGGGACGTACATGGCAAGTTATATGGGCTCATGGTGTTCTTGCATCAGGAATATTCCTGGCTCAGGGCTGGGCTCCAGCAAAGTTTGGGGCCAGAAAGAGACCCAGCCCCACCTGCCTCCCCCATGTACTTCCTCTGTGTCCGACAGCTCTGCCCACTGCCTGTTGGTGATTGAAAACATCACGGGGGGCCCCTCGCTGCCATCACCACTAGCAGCACAGTGGGGCTGGAGTGGTTCCCTGCTGCTCACTTTCTGCAGCTACCGGCACCTCCCTCTGGCCCCAGGGCAGGGGTGGGGGAGAGGGGAAGATATGTGTGTGCTGTTTTTGTGCTGCTCCTGCTGCTAGGAGCAGCCCACAGACATACTTCTACCCTTGACTGCAGGGACTTGCGTGCTGTCAGTCAAGCAAAGTGAGTGGCAGGAAGCCACTCTAGTCCCACCTTTCTACCAGTGGTGGCTGCGGGGGGTCCCCAAAGGATTTTAAATGGCCTGGGGGCAGCAGGTGGGCTGGGGGACACACATGGGGGAATAGGTAGAACAGCAGTGTGTGTGACCCTCCTTGTCCCCCAGGAGCCACTGCCAAAGTAAGCGTGGCACTCCCCATTCCCTCCAGAGCCTACGTTCTCTTCCCCACCCCCACCCTTCCCCCCAAACTTCTGCCTCTTCTCTAGCCCCCAAACTTCCCCCCAGAGCCTGCCCCAGCAACTCCTTCTGCACCCCACCCCGTGCCTCAGGCCAGAGCCTGCAGCCAGATTCTATCCCACAGCCTGAACTCCTCACTCTCTTTTGCAGCCAAATTCCCTCCCAGAGCCTACTCCCCAATCCCAGACTTCATCCCAGAGCCTTCATCCCAGACCTACTCCTGCATCCAAACCACCCTCCCTTTCCCAGAGTCCCATCCCTCACCCCTCCTGCACCCAAACTCCCTCCAAGAGCCTGCATCCCTCCCCCCTAATCCTCAACGCAGCCCAACACCTGCTCCCAGTGCCCAAACTCCCTCCCAGAGTCTTAGGCAGCTGGGAGGAGGGTGTTTGAGTGGGGGAGGGGTGCAGGCTCTGGGCATCACGAAAATGTCTGCAAACCTGCTGCCCTGATTGGCAAAGATGTCTGGTTGGCTGTGGAAGGGAGAATGGGGACTGAGGATTGTTCAGTTGGTATGAAGAGGCAAATAATCTATTTGGGGATCAGCAAATGAGCAGAGGATGATCTGGGCTAGAGAATTATTTGGAGAAACTTGTGTTTAAGAATAGTGGAGAAGAGAATAGATGAGGCATAATAGATAATTGGATTGATGGGGCTGGGAGCAACAGAAAGTCTTACTCAGAGAGGCTAACAGAGGACGATCTAGAAAAGACCATGAGCTGAACTAGTGTCTCCTACTATGTGGTATATTGTGCACACAGCCCAGATATGAAATTGAGGGTGTAGGATGGGACCGTTTTAGTGGTTGACAATCTCTTGTCATTCTTACCATTCTTTACTTGAATCGCTGACCCTTGGCCCTGGAGATGAACCACAGCTGGCTGCAAATAAGAGTACCACAAGTTAAAATTATCCAGATGCACTGATTCATTCCTCTAAATATCTTTATTTCTCTCTCTGTGGAATTGATGATTAGGACATAAAGCAGTTAGTGCAGATCTCCAGAATACTACTGGCTGTGATCACCTTCTCAAAACAAAGCAGTGAAAAGGTAAGCAAGAGGACTCTATTAATTTTCTTTGGATTTGAATGCATTCATTTATATTTAGAGAGTATAATTCATATAGTCCTTAGGTTTTCCATTTGAAGCTCCTTGTATATCAGGAATGCTTTTTGTAAATGGAGTGGGTTAAAATAAACCAGACACAAGAGAATTTAAGGTATTTTGAGAAGGTGAGAAACAGTAAAACTATGCACTAAGCAGCAAATCAAGTGCTTCCTCTGGCATTTCCAATGGTAAAGGTGATTCTGGTCAGTTCTTTTAGTATAATTGTGAGTGTAATGACCATTTAGTATAAGATATTCATTCACTTAGGGTACATCTAGACTACAGGCTTTTGTCGACAGAAGTTTTGTCGACAGATACTGTCGACAAAACTTCTGTCGACAAAGAGCGTCTAGACTACATCCAGTTCTGTTGACAAAACAAGCCACTTTGTCGACATGACAGTATAGACGCAACAGACGGTGTAGATGCAATAACGCCTTCTGTCGACAGAACTCTGTTATTCCTCGTAGAATGAGGTTTACAGCCATCGACAAAACTGCTGAATTCTGTCGACGTTATGTTGACAGAACTCAGTGGCAGTGTAGACGCAAGTATAGCTTTGTTGACAAAAGTCCACTTTTGGTCACAAAACCCTGTAGTCTAGACACACCCTTAGGTACCACAAAATGAACGTTTAGAAAATGTACCCTTGTAACATTAAAAAAAAAATCTAGCCAACTCAATGGGCATTGCCCCCTAAGACAGAGTCAACCAACCTGTGTCTCCCTGGAGCCTGCTTTGTCTGTGGCACCTGCAAAATAAGATATACAAAAAATAATGAAGTCACTTAAGAAACATCTGAAAAATCAGTAGTTGTAAATCTGCCTACTGAGTACAAAACAGGATTTTCCCTCTAGAGCTAAAGGGGTGGGGAGCAAGGTTCCCTCTAAGCTGCGCACCCGCAAGCCTGAGCAGCCCTTTTCTGAGTCCCAAGCAGGCAGGGAGCTTCGCTAATCTGCTGGGGAAAGGGGTGGGGCACTTGCTCCCTGGGATGGAAGAGCAGGAGCAGCAGCAGCTGCCACCTGCTATACTGGCTTCAGCCTCTACTCCAGTCCTCCTCTCTTCTCTCCCTCCTCCCCGAGGGTCTGTACTGTGGGGATGAGTGAGTACTCCAATCAGAGGCAGGAAGTACTTAGGGGATCATGTGCCCACATCGTGGTGAAGCTGCAGGCTGAGTGGGGAGGTATCAGTTCTTCAGTGTCTGTCACCGGCCATGTGGGAAAAGCTGGGTAAGTTACAGGCAATCAGTCAACTTCTTTGCTTTGCTCCCAAATCCTCCCTTGCCCATTCTTCCCCCCTAGCTTGCCTGTTGGGGAATGGGCTGGGCAGGGATTGCTTGTTTTCCCTTGTGTCCACTCCCCTGCTGCATATTCAGAGCAAGACAGTTGCCTTTTTACTTCTCTGCCTTCTATTTTCCTCCTCCTCTCACCAATTTGCACCCCTCTCCCTGATAACAAGACAGCACCTCTCTCTCCCCCTCCCGTGATTTCATACTTTCACTTTGTTTGGAATTAGCTCAGTATCTCCAACAGTGAAAGCAAGACCAAACTTCTCCCTGCACTGTCATTGAAAATGGGAAATCTCCCCTCCTCCCCCCCACCCCGTTTCAGCATCTCTGTGATAACTTTAGCCCTTCAATTCCCTTTTTAACTTACTTTCCATGCTTGGAAAGCTTCCCTTCCTGGCTGTAGGAAACAGGACAGCCACAGTCTACATGTGCGGAGGCCGCAGATGGGTGGGGAGAGGGGGGAAATGGTTTTCTGGTTGAATTAAGAGAGAGGGAGAGGGAGAGAATGGCTTAAGATAAGAAAAAAGGATTCTTTTAACAGAATTTTTTTTACTGTTGCGATTATTTAAAACTCTGTTCTCAATTATTTTTTTTTAAATCCTATGTTACGAATTAATACATGGTAAAGTGTATTGCATTAAAGCTAGATCTTTGCTATCTGATGGAGTTCTGGCTCTTGAGTCAGACATAGCTGTTTTGTAGGATTAAACCTTATTTGCAAGATCTTTGAAACATGCATCTGTCTGTTAGGAAGACTGAGGATACACGTACTCCCAGGTCTAAAAGGGATAGCCATGTTAGGGTGTAACTAAAAAAAACAACAATGATCTTGTAGAATTTTAGACTTAACAAAACTATATAAATAGTATTATGAGCTTTCGTGTGTACAACCCACTTCTTCAGCCAAGGGTAGTGTTAATATGAAATCAAATAAAAAAATTAAATAAGCATTGCTCCTTGCTAAATATTCCTTGTTTCAATATATTTTCTTCCACACCTATGGACTATTTAAAATTTATATTTATATCTATGGTTTTTGTTTGTATTGGTGGGTGCACAGCCACACTTTACCTCAATATCGGTGTTGCACATAAGAAATTTCAACCATCAACCTCAGCCTGGACCAATCCACGCGAGATCCACTTCCCTGACACTACAGTATAATACATGACGGACACATTTTCACCACCTTATACCGGAAACATTTTGACCATTACACTTACCTTCATGCCTCTAGTTTCCATCCAAGACACATTTCTCAATCTATTGTTACAGCCAATCATACAACCGGATTTGCTCCAGTCCCATAGACAGAGACAAACACCTACAGGATTACTTCAAAACAGGCCAAGAAAAGATAACAATAGAACACCACTTGTCATCACCTACAGCCCACAACTTACATCCCCCCAATGCATTATCAACAATCTGCAATGTATCATGGAAAATGACCCCTCACTCTCTGACCATGGGGGACAGGCCAATCCTCGCCTATAGACAACCCCCTAACCTCAAACAAATTCTTTCCAGTAACCACACAGCAAACCTCCACAGAACCTACCTGTGCAATCAACCTCAGTGCCACTCTGTCCACACATCTATACAAGCAATATCATCACAGGACCTAACCACATAAACCATCACATCAGAGGCTCATTTAACTGAACATTCATTAATGTGATCTATGCCATCAAATGCCAGAAATGCCCCTATGCCATGAATATTGGCCAAATTGGGCAGTCTCTACGAGAGAGAATTAATGGACACAAATCAGATATTCGAAAAGGCAACACACAAAAACCTTTTGGGGAACATTTCAACTTGCCAGGGCACTCATTAATGGATCTCAAAATCACTGTATTGTTTCAGGCCAATTTCACAAGCCAACTCCACAGAGAAGCCTTAGAACTTAACTTCATTTACAAGTTTGATTCCTATAACAGAGGTATGAATAAAGACATTGTGGATGACCAGCTACATTCCACATCCTAATGACATAAAAAACCAAACAATGGGTACTTAAGAACAATTAGTATTTCCTTTATCAGCTTTATGTAGCATGGACACACTAATTGACTATTTCTTTCCCCCCCCTTTTTTTCCCTTTTCCCCCCTTCTTTTTCCTTCTCCCACCTATCCCCTATTTATTTAGAAACTGGACCTTTAACAACTCCATTCATCTGAAGAAGTGGGTTATGCCCATGAAAGTTCATGATACCATCTACATGTTTCGTTAGCCTCTAAGGTGCTGCAAGACGATTAGTTATTTTTTAAGTTTTTATAGATTCCACAGTACAATGCTCCAGCTCATTCTGAGCAGCCAGGCCACACAATGGGACCTGTTATCTTTGTGAGACAGATCTCTTTGATAAAGATAAGGATGGCTATGGATTGCATTGTAGAACTAAAGACTGACTGCAAGTTGCCTCCGAGCTGCATTTTGGCTACTATTGGCAAACAGACTGAAAGCCAGTTTTTTCTAAAAGCCCCTTTAGAGAAAAGATTCTGTCTGTCTTCAGGAAGGAAGTTTCAGTTCTCTTACATCTAAAGTTGAATTATTATAATATATATGGACAGTGAAGTGAAGATGGGAAATGCAGGAAAAATATTTTCACAATATTACTGTGAGACTAACCCAACACTATCTCACACAGCAGCTTTCCTGATCCAGTCATGTTCCTCCCAGTGATTTACAATATCAGATATGTGGATTAGGACAGATTAGCCAATTGACCAAGATTATAAACAGGGCAGTGTCAAACCAATCCATCTGACAACTCACAATAGGGGTTAAAGCTGACTGTAGACTACAGTATCAATGGAATTCAGGCTCACAGGGAGGTTAATGGGGACAAATGTCTTGACATCTTCAGAAAGAATGTTTAAAAATCTGCAAAGTGCTTTACAGACAAAATTGAAGCCTCTGCTCTCCCTGTTAGGTAGACAAGTATTATACCCATTTTACAAATTGAAAAACTGAGATAAAGAGAAAGGAAATGACTAAAAACCATATAGCAGGGGTTGGGAACCTTTACCAGGGACTGCACACAAGTGAGAAGCAAAAAATAAAACCAAAACAAAACCTTTACTGATGTGACACCTGACTGAGACACTCCCCACATTCCCATCACACACCAGAGCTTATGGGGGCCCAGACTAATAGATTTTGGGTAACGAGGGGCCTGGAGACCCAGTGTGTGCTCCCCAGTGCTGGGGGAGGAGGGAAAACTGAGCTTCGGGGGCTGGATCTAGGCAAGCCAGGGTTGCATCTGGCCGCCCTGGTCTGAGGTTTCCCACCCCTGCCATGCAGGGAATTGAATGACAGTACTGTACGCAGTTTTTCAGTCCCATGTTTCAATCACTAGACAATGTTTCTTCTTAAAGACAGACAGGAGTAACTTGTAACGTATAACTACATGTAGATATTAACCTAGTTTCCTGTAGGGATGTGAATGTGGCCATGAAATGTCAACAATGGGCGGCAGAAAAACAGATTTGAATGGTTTTTGCTTTTGGTGACTTTTGCATGTTGACAGCATTTCTGTCGCCAAACCTTCCCAGTGTAGATATAGCCTAAGCTCTTTGGAGAAGGGATCAAATGTGATGTGTGAAAGACCTATGCACTGCACAGTGCTAGTTAGTGGGGCAGCGCTAGTTATGGTAGCTGGAGCAGATGTAGTAGCCCATCTCCAATCTGTCCAATTGATCTGGTAAGAACAGAGAGTTTTTAATTTCCTTTTTCTCCCTCTCCAGTTCTAGTTGGGAGTATTAGTGTTTGCATCTGACACAGAATCTCTGAGCAGCTTAGAAAATGAACCTTCTTAAACCCTGATAATAATGCAATCCCACTGCCCGAGATTAGAACTGATCTCTGGGGGCATGTCTACAGTAGGAAATTATTTCAAAATAACTTAGTTTGAAATAATAACTCCTAAAATAACTATTTTGAAATAGTGTAGACACTACAGGGAAACCTCAAAATTAGTCTGAGGCAGGCTCCCTTAATGTGGATGTGCTACCTTGACTTAGGTCACCAGGAAGCATGGGGAGTAACTGAATGACTCTGGCGAATAGTTATTTCAAAATATCAGCAGTGAAGTGTCCACACTATCGCTATTTCAAAATCACAATTTCAAAGTAAGTGTTATTCTTCATGGAACGCAGGAGTTATTTTGAAATAACCAGCACCTTATTTCAAAATAACGGGGTTGGTAGTGTGGACGCTCTGCTTGTTATTTTGAAATAAGGGGAGTTATTTCAAAATAACTCCATATTATAGACCAGGGCTGGGTGTTCTATTTAGTTTTCATGCCACTCTCATCACTATGCTATTTCCCCTCTTCACTGTGGTCTGCAAAGCATCTGTCCAATTAGGAATGAAATGAACACCTACCTGAAGGGCCCTGCAGACCAGGTGGACCCTGGGGGCCAGGAGGACCAGGAGGGCCAGGTGGTCCCATTACAGTTGTGCCTGGAATTCCAGGGATCCCTGGGATTCCTGGGGGACCCTGGGGTCCAGGAGGTCCTGGTGGGCCTTGAGGACCATTCGGCCCTGGAGGACCAGCCCTTTTACCTGAAAAACACAAGATAACATTTTAGCCCCTCTGCCTTCTGAGCATGGCACAAAACCATGCTTCCCTGAACCCCCCCATAAGAGAGCAACAGGTAGCCCAAGAGTCAGGATCATGTTGGAGCTGGAGAGAGAGAAACTAAAAGCATGATCAAACAGTTAGCCCAGATTTTGTGATTCAGCCTCTCCTCCCCTCTTTTGTTGCAGAAGTTAAAAGATGTGAAGTGAATAAGGCAGGGATTGTAGGGACACAGAAATGGTCTTGTGATTAAGGTAGGTGAATGCCAAACTAACTGACTTCTATCCATAGGCTGTGTATGTGATACTGAGTAAGTCATTTAAACCAAAAGTCTGGCATGTGTCTGCTAGTCAGTTGCATGCCCCTCATTTTCTGCGGGTTCAACTTGAGACACCTGGGGGACTGCTATATAGAACAACTGAATACACAGTTACAAATAAAGCCATAACTCCTGTTGACTAACTCAGCAACTCTGGCAGTAAGCTAGTGTGGTCTATAGGAGGAACAGAGAATAGGAAATCAAGCTGGCGTGAGTTCTAATCCTGGCTCCACTAAAGGCAGCCCCAGGGTTACGTACAAGATAGGGACTGTAGGCTTGTTCTTAAGTTGAATCTGTATGTAAGTCAGAACTGGCATCCAGATTCAGCCGCTGCTGAAACTGATCAGTTTCAACAGCGGCTGAATATGGACGCCAGTTCTGACTTACATACAGATTCAACTTAAGAACCCCAGGCATCCCCAAATCAGCTGCTGCTGAAACTGATCAGCGGCTGATTCCAGGAAGCCCGGGGCAGGGGCTTCCTGTAGTCAGCCGCTGGTCAGTTTCAGCAGCAGCTGACTTGGGGACGCCTGGGGCAGAGCAGCTGGGGTGCTGCCGGGTTGGTCCAGTAGCGCCCAGAGCGGCGCTACGGGACCAACCGGCAGTGCCCCAGCTGCTCTACCACAGGCGTCCGGAGCAAAGCCACGGAGCACGGGGGCAGCGGGACAGCCCAGATGCGCCGTGGCTGTCCTGCTGCCCTCGGGCTCCGCGGCTTTGCTCTGCTTTGCTCCCCCTCTCCCTGTTCTGCAGACCAGGTGGACGGGGAGCAAAGCCGCGGAACACGCGGGCAGCCCAGACGCGTCTGGGCTGTCCACTGCCCGCGTGCTCCTTGGCTTTGCTCTGCTTTGCTCCCCCTCTCCCTGTTCTGCAGACCAGGAGGACTGGGAGCAAAGCGGCAGAACACGCGGGCAGCGGACAGCCCAGACACGTCTGGGCTGTCCGCTGCCCTCGGGCTCCGCGGCTTTGCTCTGCTTTGCTCCCCATCTCCCTGGTCTGCAGACCAGAGGGACGGGGAGCAAAGCAGCGGAACATGCGGGCAGCGGACAACCCAGACACGTCTGGGCTGTCCGCTGCCCGCGTGCTCCACGGCTTTGCTCTGCTTTGCTCCCCTTCTCCCTGGCCTGCAGACCAGGGAGACGGGGAGCAAAGCAGAGCAAAGCGGCGCTGCCCGCGTGCTCCGCCGCTTTGCTTCCTCTCCCTGGTCTGCTGGAGACCAGGGAGATGGCCCCGTTCGTAACTGCGGATCCGACATAAGTCGGATCTGCGTAACTCGGGGACTGCCTGTACTGAGTCACTGTGTGGCTTCAGGTCATTCCTCTCTGTTTCCCCATTTGTAAAATGGAGAAAATAATGTTGTCCAATACTTTACTGGAGATACATTCATGAATGTTTGGCAGGCAAACAATAAATGTAGTATTAGTTTCAGGCTTTGCAAGAAGTGCAATAAACAAGGCAAGAGCTACTAACAGCACGATGCAGATATCAGTATTGAACAAGCTGTCTCATTCCCTGAGCATTGTCCAGCCTGCATGTTAGATGGGGCAGTGGCAAAAAAAGATGGCCAAGTAAATACCATCATACTGCATTTGTAAAAGGGGATCTAGGTAAGGCTGAGTAGTCAACTTTAATTCCAGCATTTCCTGACTTCTCAGAGTTTAATGTAAACAATTTTGTTTAATGATATTTTAAAAATCTCTTATTTTTATAGCAACTCTTATTCTACAGAGTGTTACAAGTTTATAAGAACCTCTTTCTCCACTAAGGAACAGCTGCCATCTCTGGGATAGAATACCAACAACTGTTTATCAGATCACAGCAACAGTTTGACAAGAAATAAAGACTATGGAAATTGTTTCTAAGGCCATGTCTTCACTTGCCGCACCAGACATCGATCTTCTGGCGTTTTATTTGGCGCGTCTAGTTAAGATCCACTAAATTGAACACTAAGGGTGGCTCCAGTTGCACTGGTACTTCTAACAGTTGTAAGGAATAAGGGAAGCCAACAGGAGCATTTGCCCCAATCGGCTTCCCTCTGTGAAGACAACGCCAATCTCGGTTTAGGGTAAGCCGACTCCAACTATGTACTTTACGTTGCTAGAGTTGAGTACCTTAACCCAACCTTCAGTCCAGTGTAGACTAAGGATGTTAAATTTAGATTAATTAACTAATCAAATAGTTGATTAGTCTAGAAGGGCGCCTCCACCTCTGAACTGTAGCCAGCGGGACTCTTGTACATTTCAAAAGCAGAAGCCCAGCAGGGAATGCAGGGCCAGCAGGGACTCCTCTGTAGGCCCCAGCGCCTGAGCCTTTGAAATGTACAAGAGCCCTGATGGGGCTCTTGTACATTTCAAAGCAGAATCGCAGCAGAAGCAGCACGAGCAGAGACTGCTTCAGTCCCCGCTCGCGCTGCTTCCACTGAGTGTCTACCTCTTCTGCCCCCCGCAGAGACGGTGCCGGGGGGAACCAGCTTTTGAGCTGGCTTCCCCCAGCACCGGTTCCTGCTCCCTCCGCTTGCTGCCTCTCTCTGATAGAGACAGCAGGGGAGAGGGGCGGGAGGGGGAAGGAAGCAACTAGTCATATCACTGGTAGGCAGAAGCTTATCAGATAGTCAATCAGAGAGTCGACTAGTCTCTTGCATGCCTAGCGTAGACCTGGCCTAAGGAGATTACTGCACTTTATTCCTTCTATCAATATCATGATGCAAAATGAAATAATGTCATTACTTTTGGTGAGTATAGAGTTGGAAGGGCCTCCCCCCCTTTGGTATGTCCTAAGCACATATGACTTCCTAGCAGATAACAACATGAATGCCTAGAACTGGAGCTGCTGTACTATCTACCTAAAACTGATCACCCTGCCTTTCCTGAGTTATCAGATAGAAAAACATGGCTTTTTTGTTTCATTAGGTGGCGCCAAAGTTCATTTCATGTTTCTATCTGAAATGGAAGTTAGACAGTTACTGTACAAGCATAGTATAATTGAGAACTAACTACTCTTATGAAAGTTACTAGAGTTCTCTCATTCTTTCCCCCATGTTCCTCGTTCCTTCTCTTGTATTTTGAGTCATACGAAAATTAAAAACAAGACTGTCATATTTTAAAAGCAGAAATTCGATTTAAATTATATTATGAAAAGGTACATATCTTAGGAGAGTGGGCAGAAGGTGTAAAAGCAGACCAAGTGATGATGTTGGTAATATTTCTGTCCCAATTAACCTGCATACCTCCAATCTGAGTTGCCAGGTGGCTGTGTACTCTTTCAGTCCCCCAGCTCTCCTCTCCTTTAGGATAATTACACACTTTTGAAATTACCTCCTTGAATCAAAATTCAAATCCTTACACATCTCCCCTAAAGCATTTTTATTAAATTCCTTTGATTTGTATCATTCTCTAGCCTAGACTGCCTTAATACAGGATCAAATGTGCACCTAAGCCCAGTCCACTGCTGTCTGTCCTTGCTCTGCCTTAGGAACTAGGAGGAAAAACATGTTCCAGCTGTTTCAACTAAATCCTACCCCAGAGGGCTATTCTGCTACTTCAAGTGTAAACAATTGCATGTAATTCCGATGTAGCACGTGAGAAGGTATTTACTGTGAATTTGATTGGCACATCACATTATTTCAATGAATTTTCCGCTCTGCGGTGAATCTTACTTACTAGCCTGACACAGCACAGAGCTGTACAGTAAATAGTGAGGACTCTTGATTCAGCCTATAGTAAGGCAATCATTCTGGAGGTCAAGAGCAGTATGAGAATTGCTGCATTTGGAAGATGGACAAGAATTTTCTTCAGATTTGGTAAAAAGAGCAACGAGGTGACTTGAGAGGATGAGGTAGTTAGTTCTTCTCTTGATGCCACATAAATCACCCGCTTGAGCAGAATTTCACACTTACTTTAAACCCTCAGGAAATGAACCAGATTTACTGAGAAAGACAGAGTGAGAACGAGCACGAACACATGTAGGCTTGAAACTGTGCATATAAAACAAGGGAAGAAATCACAATATGGAAATGTGCTGGCATATCCTCTCAAAAGACTCCTGAAAGTATTCAGTATTTGACTATGAGCCAAAAAAGAAAACTGATCCTTCTGGTTAAGTAGATGGCATCTGCCTGGCTTGGCACACCAAACAATGCCTTGCATAGAGTTGCCACAATCCATAAATCTAGCTAGATTTAACTGGGTCTTCATGCAACCACCAACACCACCACAGAATAGTTTTATAGAGTGTGCCTTGATTATCTGATTCCCAGCTTGCCAACTCTGTCTTCAGCTATATGCACCAGGAAACATGCAGACACTTTCTTAAAAAGCAAGGGGAATTGAGACTTTTACTGTTTTACTTTTACCAACAAACGAACAGTCTGTATTTTTGCAAAATATGGCATCACCACAGAAATTAATTAATATAGCACTACAGGTTTTTCCTCTGCTATGCTGTGTTCAAATGTCATAATTATCACTTCCTATGAGGCTTCTAGTTCTATTAATCCTATATGAACAAGATTAAGTTTTCAAATTTTTCTTTAAAGTAGGTCTTCAGAAAAGACCATATTTAGGACACATTTCACAGAAAATGTAACAGAGATCCCAACTGCAGTTAGCATCAGCTACAGTTTCAGACTGTTGCTCCACAATGATAGGGGTGAGGCCTCAGAGTAAAAGCAAGGGGGCGACTAAGACCCACATCAGCTCCTTTCCCCACACTGGGAAAAGTGAGACTGTCCCTGAGCCTCAAGCAGGTGCAGAGCAATCCTACAAATCATCTTCTGGAGTTATTCAGCTCTGGGCTTGAAATATACATTTTGAAACCGTCACACCTGATTAGGGATAGGTGATCATCCTACTTTAGGTACATACTTATCTCCATCCTTATTCAGCAAACCCACATTCTACTATATATTTTAGAAATTTTGTCTGTCAATGTGTCTGTCCATCTGTCTGCGAGTCCATTTGTTCAAGAGCTCTTCCTCGATTGTAAGAGCTAAGACCTCCTCAATGAGCTAAGAACACTAGTATGCAGCATCCTTTTATCATAACTTAAAGCAAGGTCAGGGGTTGGTTATGCCAGGACAATGGGATGTGCCTGGAATTTGATTGTTTCTCGGCAAATGAAAAAGGAGGGGTCTGGTAGGAGGGACAGTTATACTGTAGGACAGTGGTCTCCAACCTTTTTACATCCAAGATCTCTTTTTAAATGACAGAACAAGCCAAGATCTACTGCCCCGCCCCGCCCTGCCCCTTCCTTGAAGCCCCGCCCTTCCTCTCTGTTCTCCTCCTCTCCATCACTTGCTATCCCCAACCCTGCTGTTTTTTTCCCAATTCTTCTGTAGGAAGAGGTTTTCCCAATATTTGGCCTGTCTAGACTGGACCAAATGTCAGAAAAATCCCTTCTTTTGGAACCCCCCTTATTCCTTGTAGAAGGAGGAATATAGGGGTTACCGAAAGAGCACATTTGCTTTTCCACTAAAAAAAGCAGAAGAACAAACGCATTCCTGGATGCAGAAGAGTTTTTCTGGGATACCTCCAGAATCCTGAAAAACTTCTGGGCTGAGTCTACATTGGCATCCCTTTCCAGAAAAGGGATGCAGATTAGACACATCGGAATAGCAAAATCTGCGGGGGATTTAAATATCCCCCATGGCATTTGCATTTACATGGCTGCCACTTTTTTCCAGCTTGGGGATAAGCCGGAGAAAAGCGCCAGTCTAGACGTGATTCTCCGGAAAATAAGTTCTTTTCCGGAGGATCTCTTATTCCTACTTGAAAGTAGGAATAAGAGATCCTCTGGAAAAGGGCTTATTTTCCGGAGAATCACGTCTAGACTGGCGCTTTTCTCCGGCTGTAGCCAGACAGGAACCCCCCTTGTAACATGCATTTTTGCTTGCCTGGAGCATACAGGGCACACAGAGCAGAAGGCCCAGGCTGCTGTGACCGTGAATGGCTGTAAACAGAGATATGCCAATTGCTGACCAAGAGGCTGCCAAAGAGTGCCCTTGACTTAACCCATATTGATACGAACACTCAGCCGTCCGCGGGGGGAGGAATCTCTCGCCCAGTAAAAAAATGTCTAGTACACACAATTTAGCTATCTTCCTCTCTTGCAAGTGCAAATTAACTTGAAACTTGCTTGTAAGAACTGGCGCCACAAAACAGACCAGTACAATTTGGCCTCTTAGATAAGAAAGAGGATACAGGACCCCAGGGGTATAAAGATGGGTCCAGCAGTACATTTACTCTGAGTGTCAATCTACCATCTATCTGCTGGTCGGGTAAGGTATTTGATCTCCTGAGGTTCCAGAGGGGACGCCCACCTCGTATTCGTCTTTCCTAGGAATTGAGAGACCGGCCCTGGCCTGACACGCTGGAGTTGAGAGGCACAGAAAGGGGTAAAAATTGTACCTGGATGTGGTCCTTTGTCTTAAGTGTACACATAGACTTAGAGCTCTTTAAAGATTAAGCTGTCACTTGGTACCATTATTTCTATTTTCTATCTTTATTTTCTTTGTAACCATTTTTAAAATCTGTATTTGCTAACATTTAAGAAAGAGAGCAATAGCCATTGTAACCATATGCTTTTATAAGTCTTTTAATAAACCCGTAACTGTTTAAATTTTAACCTGACTCCTTCAGTTGCTGTAACAGAACCAAGCACAATTTAAAAGAACTTCAGCCGGTCATAAAAGGACAGGCATAGGAAGAGCTTGGGCGTTTGGATCTGCGTCACTCCCAGGTGACAGATCCGTTGGGGCACCTTTCAGCCTTTCCCAGGCTGCCCGCTGCGAAGAAACCCTGTGTTCTAGCAGCTAAAATCTAAGGTATAATAAGCTCTTCCTATATAAAGGGGCGTCTGTTGGCCTACTGGCCACCCTCTGCGATGGGACCCCGGATCAAGCAGTAAAGACACAGACGTTAAACCTTTTCTCGGAAACACACACACACACACACACACACACACACACACACACACTGCCCTGACCGTCAGCTGACACCAGCTTATCCCCAAGCTGCAAAAAAGCGGCAGCCATGTAAATGCAAATGCCGCGGGGGATATTTAAATCCCCCGCGGATTTTGCTATTCCGATGTGTCTAATTGCACCCCTTTTCTGGAAAAGGGGTGTAGTGTAGACACAGCCCTGCAGTCTAGCCGTACCCTCGCTGGGTTGAGGCAGGATGTGTAGGCTCTGGGGTGGGAATGAGGGATTTGGGTGTGGGAAGGGGTGAGAGATGCAAGCTCTGGGAGGAAATCTGGATGCAGGAGGAGGTGCAGAAGGGGATGCTGGGTCGGGGAGGGGACTTCAGGCTGGGCAGTGTTGGGGTCAGATGTAGGGTTAGGGTACTAAGTAAGCCACAGGCTTGTGGATATGAGGGTGCAGGAATTTGGGTTAGGGTATGTGAGGGGCTCAGGGCAGGGGGTTCCAGTGTATGATAGGTTCAGATCGAGGGTCTGGGGGAAGGAGGAGTGCAGGAATGTTATGATGCTGTGGACAGATGGGGGGTTGGCCCCAGTTGGGGGTTTGTTGTCCAGGCTTAATTTTTAAATAAAATATTATGTCAAACACAAAAAGTTTCTGCACTGTCCTTATTTATGAGAAGGGCAGGGAACCTGTTTTGAGTCAGGGGTCACGGACCCACAGAAAAGTCAGTTGGGGCCACACAAGTGAGATGCAAAATAGAAACTCCTCCAAAACCCCCACAAGCCTCACTAATGTGGACCCAACTGTGCTGGTGGGAGCAGGGGACATGGTATTGGGGAAGGGTGCCAGGGGGTACCGGGATAGGGTGCTGGGTAGGGTGCCAATGGGTGCTGGGGCAAGAGACAGAGGGCTGGGGCAAGGGCCAGAGGGCCAGTGGGTTCCAGGGTAAGGGCCTGGGGCAGAGGACAGGGTGTCAGTGGAGGCAAGGGACGGGTTGGTGACCACGGCTGTAGGATGATCACAGGGGGACAGCAAGAGGCCAGAGATGGGGACTGGGATAGCTATAACCCCATTGGGCTGGCAGGGGTGGAGAAAGGGACAGCTATCTACTATACCTTTCAGAGAGTTTGTCTGTTTGTGTGCCTGTTTGTACGCCAGGCACAGGACATGCACCCCTCATCCGACTGTGCCTGCTGCAGCTGCAGCAGCCATTGAGATGAGATGCTGCAGTGAGAGAGGGCTGGGGTTGTCCACTCTCTCTCAGGACAGCCTGCATACTGAACCCTCATCCTCAGCCCCACCCCAGAACAATGATTTAAATTAAAAAAAACAAAACTTATCTGAGTTAAGGACCTGAGCAATGCTGGGTCACTCTTCCAGTATATTTAAAATTAAGGACACATGTAAGTTCTTTGTTAAACAGGAATGGACTTAAAACGTGTGTGCAATTTCAATATATGCATAAATGTTTTGCTGAACCACATCCTAGATCAATGATCTTTGAAGCTAGTGGGCCACATTTGGTGGTACCAAGGGCTGCAACTTTTCAAACTTGCAACATTCTGTAAATGTACACGAGTTTACAGAAGCTATGAAAAGGGTTATTCAAGGGTTGCAAAGGAAAGAGTAACAGTAAGTAGGTTGGCACTGCTTTTTTGAAACCAGTTTCTTGAAATCAGACCTTTGAGTGGGAGTCTGTGAGGCAACAGAGGTGTGTTGATTTGTTAAGAGTCCTAACAGGATGTCTGTGCAAAAACATAGATACTTTAGGACAGCGTTTCCCAAACTATAGTCCGCAGCCCAGTACCGGGCCACGGAAAAAAAATGCCGGGCCTCAGCGTACCTGGTGGCTGCCGGCCCTTAGGCCGATTCGACCCATTTGGTCGAATCAGGCCCCATACCCCTGCACCTGGAAGTGCTGGTGAGTTAAGAGCTGGGGCCCTGCTCCAGCGCTATGTGGAGCTGGGTCTTTCCCCGGCTCTGCCTGGAGCATCCTCCCACCCCGCCCCCAGAGCATCCCCCTCGGCCTCGGACGTCCCTGCCGCACGCGGCTCCTCCTTGCTGCCTGCCGCCCATACGCAGCGTTGCACGTGGGTGGGGAGGACGCCTGGGCATGACATGACGTCACGGCCCGGGGTTTTGAAACCTGCGGGAGGCACATGGCGGGGTCTGGCTGGCTCCGGGTTCGGCCTCCGGGGCCTGAGTGTGAACTCCGGCCCCGCAACATGGAAGGAGATGGCAGGGAACCGGCTCATGTGGCGGCGGCGGCGGTGGAGGCGAGGAGAGGGAGAGGAGAGGCGGGGGTGGAAGGAGAAGGGGCTTGGGCTGGGGACAAGGGTGCAGGAGAGACAAATGCCAGGGGGCCAAGTGCAGACCATGAGGGAAAGGGTAGGAGGGGAGGTGTCAGTGGGAGGAGGGACAGGGTGATGCTGGGAGAGGAGAGGAGAGAGGAAGGGCACTGGGGACTGGAGGAGGAGGTGCTGGGAGAAGGCTTGAAAGAAGGGGTGGGCATGAGGAAGGTCAGGATGGAGCAAATCGTGTGTGAGGGCAGAGGGACAGGAGGGGAATGGGGCAGAGACTGGTGAGGGAGTGGGTATTAGGGAAAAAGAGGGCAAAGGGAGGCACCAGGAGGGTGCAGGGCTAAGGGAAGGTGCAAGTGCCAGGGGATTCTGGGGTGAGGAGGAGGGGAGAGCTGGCCACCGGAAGCAGAACTGGACGGGGGAATCAGGGCAGGCTGGGGAAATTGGGGGGCTGGTAGAAGCAGGGCTGCCGGGGGGGGGGGGGGTGAGGTTGGGGGCAGGGAGCTGGCCGGGGAAGATGTGGGCGGGGTGGGAGAAGCGGCCGCTGGAAGGAGGGCTGGACGCAGGCAGCGGGGCTGGCCAAGGGAGATTGGAAGGAGAAGTGGGGGAGAACTGGCTGCCCGGGAGGGGGTTGGGGGAAGTGGGGCTGGCCAGAGGCGCAGCAAGGGAAGCAGGGGGGAGGAATGAATCGGCCTGCAGGGAGTGGGACTGACCCGACCCCGTTCTCCCCTCCCCCACCCACCCACAAAGCACAAGTTAGTCCGGCACAAGGATTCTACTCCCCCCCCCCCCCCCCACAGACCCCTCGAGTAGTTGCGAACTATCTGGCTGGTAGACACACTCATGCAGCCTGAGCACATTTACCCTCCAGGCAGTTCAAAACTACAAACTGATACATCTAGTAATAATACAACTTACCTACTGAGAAAATACTAGACATGTCTGGTATTTTCTCAGTTTGTTTTTTATGTGTTTATATTTTTGGGCTGCAAAAAGCAGAATTAAAAAAAAAAGGTTTCCAATTAAAGTAAAAAGTTTGGGAAACCCTGGTCTAACCAGCTTTCTGTCTGTTTTACAGCCCATTTATCCAATCCATATTCCTTAACTTGCTGGCAACAATATTGTGGATGACCATATTAAAAGCTTTGCTAAAGCTGGCACTGGGAGATTTGGGAGGACCAGAAACAACTTATTTGAATATTCATCATTTGATTAATGAATATGCAAATGAACATTACTGGTCCTCCAAAAGTTCGTGAATGGATTTACTGGTCCCCGTGTCAAAAAGTTTGGGAACCCCTGCTTTAGGAGATGGCTACACAGATAGCAGCTCTCAGGTACTATATACCACTGCAGCTTAACTGAGCTGAAGTGCTAAGTTTCCTAATTAATAAAATAAACTCTTTAATAATAATAACAATAACTTAATCATGTTTATGAAAATGACATGATGAAGGAGAGGCAACCAATGATAGTTTGGCCAATGTTCCAGCCAACTGTATTTGCAAATATGAAAGCATGGGGATTGTTTGTATATTATGCAGCTAATCACAACTGCACCCATTACACTGCCTCATCTGAATACTGATGTGCCAGCTTTTAGGGCAAAACATTAGTGAATGTCTGACTTTCTAAATATGAACCTGCTCAATGATGCAATCACTGCAACAAAAGTAGAAAACACATATGAGGCTTGGTATACCTGGAATGATGGTAAAACTCTGTCTTGTATTCATATTTCAGACATAGTTTACAGAAAAAAGTAGCTTTTCATTTGCTAGAGAAAGGTATTTACAATGAGCTAATAAATTAAATTAGAATATTAACTTACCCTTTTTCTTGTTTTTAACTGAACTTGGACCTACAAAGAGAAAAGAAAGACACTGAAATTCACAGTAAATATTTCCTCTGTAACAAAAAAATGAAAGTGGATGGAATGTGATTTGGTGCAAACACAGAATAGCAAGGTAAGCCAATGCTGTGGAACATAAGAACAGCCATACTAGGTCAGACTAAAAATTCATCTAGCCCAGTATCCTGTTTGCCAACAGTGGCCAATGCCAGATGCCCCAGAGGGAGGGAACACATCAGGTTATCATCAAATGTTCCATCTCCTGTCATCCATTTCCAAACAAACAGAGGCTAGGGACACCATTCCTATCCATCCTGGCTAATAGCTATTGATGGACCTAGCCTCCATGAATCTATCAAACTTTTTTTTTTTTTAAACCCGGTTAAAGTCCTAGTCTTCACAACATCCACAGATTGAACAAGGAGTTCCACACATTGACTGAGCACTGAGTGAAGAAAAACTTCCTTTTGTTTGTTTTAAACCTACTGACTATTAATTTAATTTGGCCCCTAGTTCTTATATTGTGGGAACAAGTAGGTAACTTTTCCATATTCACTTTTTCCACACCAGTCATGATTTTATAGACCTCTATCATATCCCCCCTTAGTCTCCTCTTTTCTAAGTCCCAGTCTTTGTAATCTCTTCATATGGCACCCGTTCCAAACCCTTAATCATTTTGTTGTCCATTTTTTTGGCATAGGCCTCTGGTCAAATGACCTATTAGACCCACGCATTTATGTGGAATCTTCTTGTTGTGTTGCCTGATCTCAAAATGATGATCTGTGAACTATAATAGTTGACATCAGAACTAAACACAGTCAATTTTGATGAAAATTTCTAATAGAATTTCTCTTTTTCTTTCTGGATAAGTAAAGATTAACTAAACCATCTGTTTCTGGACTACAACAATTTTATGAGGGAAATTACTTTTCACCCCTGAACCAATAGGTTTTATGAAAACATATAGCCAGATTTTCACCTCAGTCTCTAAACTGCTCACAGTTTTGCTCATAGGTTTTGATTGCGCTCCTAGAGAATTTGTATGTGTAAAAATGGAGTCACATGCATGCAAAACATTGGTACATGAAACGGCAAGCACAACTGTGGAAGCTTGGTTGAAGACCTTGAAAATCAAACTTCTTATCAGTCACATTTTTTAAAGTGCACCCTCTTAGAATGAATTTGGTCATCACTATAACTGTATTGTCATAATGTATTCATTTATGACCCATGTGGGTGACACATGAATTCCCATTATAATTTAATTTAATATAATGGACACTTAAAGAGAGTGTCAACATTTTAAGTTGTCAGTAAGATCACAGGATTAACTTCTCACCAATGACCTTGTAAAGAAAACAATCTTAAGAACTCCTTTGAAAATACATGTTCAAGAATCTTCACCTAGTTAGGTATGTAAGTGTTGGCCTGTTTCTTAAACACCATCTTGTACTCCGCAGACTTAACGTTGCCTGCCTTACCCGCTCTTCCTCACATCCCTTGTTTCTAAACATTTGAGAAGTTCCAATAATAGTTTCCCCATTGTGCAGATAGGTTGAACCTTCTTTAGAGGTAAGTAATTAAAAACATATTCCACTCCCAGCCAGTGTCAAACCCTTCACAAAACGCTCCACCAAAAGCTTAGTTTACTATATTCACTTTTGCCAAAGGGAAACCAGAGCTAGTGCTTTGCAAGTTTTTAGAAACCACTATTCCTCTGAGACTCTCCAATGACAATCTTTTTCTACTGAGCTCTTTATTAGATTCATGTAGAGAAGGCCCATGATCTTATATAACTTAGTCTTGTTATATATATTGGTGCACTTACACCTGCTGCTCTGAAAGGTGCAAGCTCTAGCAGGGCCTCCTTCAATCCAATAAGCACACCTCACAGCTTATGTGCCCTGGATGCCTGTCAGGGTCTCCTCTAAGATGTACGGCCACGTGGCCGCACAGAGGTCTCATAAGCCCTGTGCAGAGGCTCATGAAGATGCTGCCAGAGAAGCATTTTATACAATAATTCAGAAATGTGTGCAAAAATAAAATGACATGTCAATAGGACAGAACTATATTTTAAAAGTAACAACACAATGTCCTTCAAGTTGTATTTCATTCCCTCTCAATAATTATAGTTCCATATACTTTATTTTCCAACTTTTTCAGTTATTACAATAAATATATAATTGATATTGTCTGAACATTTTTTATTAGAAAAATATTTGATTTTTTTTCAAAACTTTATCAATATTGATAAAAATTCCACAGGGGAAAAAAATCACATCTAAACAAATCATATCTTGTAATAGAAAATTTCAAACATTCTAAAATCCATTTTGCTTTTTCCTTGGACAAGAGCCTTCCAGGAGTGCTGCCAAAGCTGAGCACCTGACCTCTCCCTTCATAGGTGTTAGTATCTCTTCCAGCATGGGGCTAGAGAGGCAGTGAGCCCAGGCACTTGGCCTCCTTACTTTTCCTCAGCTCCCGAACATACTGAGCATTTCAGCTTTTTGCTTCTCTGGCCCTGAAGCCAGGGGGTGGCTGAACATCCCATATTCTATCTCAGGATGCTGGGCTGAAAGACTCATCAATTTCACTTTTGAAATTAACAAGAGCATTTTAGGTGGGCAGCTGAGAAGTTACAAATTCTGTTTTGATTCTCTGAAAACAGAATTTTTCTTATAATCCTGGCCAATAAAAAAGTTGTTTTTTATTTTTGTCTCAATTTGGGACAATTTTTTTTTTCAAAATCACAATTTTTTGTGGAAAAGAGCTTTTCGTTTTCTGGCCAGCTCTAGTAATTTTACATATTAAAGCTATTAAAACAAAGAATATTACTTTCACTGACGTTATAAAACTGCCTAACAAATCATTCAGGCCTAGGAGAAGGACACTCCACTAAGGCAACAAAAGGGTTCTGAAGGAACAAAAAGGTCAGGTACAGTGCAGACAGCTGCACTACAAAATTTCCTCCATTGTCCCAGAGAAAAAAAGAGAGGGAGAGACAGAATTGCCTGTCTACATTGTCTTGCAATCTTCCCATTTTGTATTCTCTGAAATCCACAATTACACACAGACTACACAATTACATATAGAATTAGCCATCACCATACCAGCTTTCACTGAAGAATCTAGCTATATGCTCTCAGAAGACATAATTTAAATTAAAAAAACCAGGATGGAATGTGAGTGTTGTGTATTTGTCTCCTCAGGCTTTTGAGTCATAAGAGTTTATTTCATGTTATATATATCACACCATTAGAACTATAAACAGAGTGAAAGTACAAATAACTGTGGTGAGCCAAACACATTTGAAATTGATGGAACCAATTAGCTTCAAAGACGAATGAGGGGAATGAGAACCACATGGGATGTCAATGTTCACAATCTATATTACAACACGCACATCTGTTCCAAGCACGGCAGAGAGAGATGCTGGAGCTGTGCAAGTGGATCTTTCCACAAACATAAAAATACTTCTGACATGAAAAAATACATTATTATTAGCTTTGGGAGCTTCTGAGCCTCTGGGGTTTGCATCTGTTACTCTCCAACAGGAGAAGTGGGATATTTCAGCTGGTGTAATCATACTATCATGAGGCTCCTTCAGTACAACATAAGACAGTCCTTTGTTTAACCTTCCATCTTTGCTCAACATGGTTACAAGAAATTGCTGATATTCTTTCCTTTTACCTGGGATGCGAGGGAAAGGGCCAATGTGTCAAACATTTTATAAGTTCTGTCCTACTTTGTTCTACTCTGTAAAGTAGGTACCAGGCTCCAACATTTCACATTTTATCTTCTGGACCCTATCCCTACCCTCCAATGTATCTACCTCTTCCCTTAGCTTAACTTAGGGTACGTCTAGACTACATGCCTCTGTCGCCAGAGGCATGTAGATTAGGCTACCCGACACAGTAAAATGAAGCGGCGATTTAAATAATCGCGGCTTCATTTAAATTTACATGGCTGGGATGAGGTTTACCTGGGTGGTCGACAAATACCTTTGATGTCGGCAGGGGAGCGTCCAGACTAGCGCGCTGAGCGGACAAACAGCAACAGCTGATCAGCTGTTTGTCGGCTCAGCGCGGCAGCCATGTAAATTTAAATGAAGCGGCGATTATTTAAATTGCCGCTTCATTTTACTGTGTCGGGTAGCCTAATCTACATGCCTCTGCCGACAGAGGCATGTAGTCTAGACGTACCCTTAGTGTCATCTGGGAACTTGCTGAGGGTTCAATCCAGCTCCTCATCCAGGTAATTAATAAAGCTGTTGAACAAAACCAGTCCTAGAACCAGCCCTTGGGGCACTCCGCTTGATACTGACTGACAACTAGACATGGAACTGTTGATCACTACCCGTTGAGTCCGACCTAATCAACTTACAGTTCATTTATCCAATCCATACTTCCTTAACTTGATGGCAAGAATACTATGGGAGACCGTACCAAAATCTTTGCTAACATCAAGGTATATCATGTCCACCACCTTTCCCATATGCACAGAGCTAGTTAGCTTGTCACAGAAGGCAATCAAGTTGGTCAGGCATGACTTGCCTTTGGTGAATCCATGTTGGCTACTCCTGATCACTTTCCTTTCTTCCATGTGCTTCAAAATGGATTCCTTGAGGATCTCCTCCATGATTTTTCCATATCTAACATTTTGTAGCAGTTTATTTAATAGATTTAAAATTTAACTTACTCTTAGATCTGTTTGAATAGCAGGAAACTATATTTGACAATTTTCGTCAGTATTTATCAGTGACTTATATTTGACTAGCTACAGAACTGGTTGAATACCTTAAAATATGACCACCACTTCTTCCAAATATAATAATTTGTCAAATAAAGGGGTGGGAGGCGTTAAAGTATTTTGACTTATGTGCACTGACTTTATACCTTTTCACTTCAACTTTCCTGAGTGTCCCTCTGCAGACAAGCCCAAACAGATGCAGCACAGAACTTCCAGCCCAGAAGCAGCAGAGGGAATTTAAGTTGGCTTTGTACCCTCCCAGTCCTGGGCTGCGCTGGGAGCTGGAGATTCCCTCAGCATAATGTTAGGCTGTCCTGAGGACCTGTCCAAATTAGAGCAGCCTCCCTGGGGTGCCCCATGGGCGACAGCACTGCCCAGAATCTCTACAGTGCTGTGGCCTGGGCCCTGGCAAACCA
Source organism: Pelodiscus sinensis (assembly GCF_049634645.1). NCBI lineage: Eukaryota > Metazoa > Chordata > Testudines > Trionychidae > Pelodiscus > Pelodiscus sinensis. The sequence goes on from NC_134723.1 coordinate 19,288,330, forward strand.
TCCCTGAGGCATGTTCCCTATAGTAGGCCTTGTGAGGAGGTCCTCAGAAAGCAGATTTACATATTGTTTATGCCAGAGGAATTCTCCCCAGCCAGCTACAGATTTTTAGGGCCCTTTTGTGCAATTCTAGCACTTTTATCTGGCATAAGAGAGACCCAGGAAAGGTGAGAGGATCTCCCCTTCCATGTATTCATATAACGCACAATTGTTCTAGATTCTTACGCACTCACTCTGAGTAGTACCTTTCTCCCAAAAATGCCTATTGAAATAATTAGAGTAAGATTCTTCAACATAAGCAAAATTTGAGATACAGAGGGTATTAGTGACTAACATGGTTTTTTAAAAATAAATTGCAGGTAAAACAATACAATAAAAATCAAATACAGATAAGTGACAAAGATTATAGGTAAATACATTATTTTATCTCCTTTACAAGGAAATGAAAGATACAAGGAAATGAAAGATACAAATCTATCAGCTGAGGAGAGTTAGTAGTCAGAATAAGGGACAAAGATGATTATCTCTTTGGTTAATGCACTTGTTAATATTTTGACTATATTGCTAATTTTAGAAATCTACTTTCAGACAAAATCCCTCTCTGACCCCCAGAAAGTCCATTGCTTCATCTTCCCCTTCAAAACCCCATATGGAGGAGACAACTACTTCTGAGTATATTGTGGTAGCATCTTTAGCACTGGAACAGGTTATTATAGCAGTGGGGGAAGGAAAGCACAGATAGTATTAAACAGATAGGCTGGATTAAATATACATCTTTCTTATCAGAGATAAGACAAATGAAGTAAGATTCCTCCATCTGACAAAGGCTCTCTACAAGTCCCAAGAATCTCTTTTTGACTCCCATGTTTGCTTTTTACTTTTCTATCCACTTCACCCTTACATCAGACCCTGCAACAGAGCAATCATCACGTCTCGCTGACACAGCTAGCTAGGTTTTTATGAGGCACTGGACAGGGCCTCTACTGGCAGGGGCAGAGGACTGCAGACTTTGAACTCTTCTCTCTTATGTGGAATCACTCTACTTCAAATAGCAAAATGAAGCTAAGCATTCAGGGCACTGTTCATTTATAACAATAATTTCCCCCCTCATATCTACCTAAAGATGTGCTGCCAAGTTCTACCATCCAAGCACCTTCAGACTGCATGATTCTGGAACACCATACTTATGGGCTATGATGCTGGCCTATATAAGAGGTGATGTTTGTTACAGCCCTAATTTTGATAGTAAAATATGTATTTCATACTTAACTCCCTTTAGGTAAGTCTAGACTAAATTTTTTTTTGAAAGAGAGCACCCAGGCAATCTGGATGCTCTCTTTTGAAAAAGCCCAGTTTGTGGTCAAGAATGCCTTTTTTCAAAAGAGCTCTTTCGAAAAAAGGCGTTCTTCCTCGTAAAATGAGGTTTGCCACTGTTGAAAAAACTGCTGCATTCTTTCAATTTAATTTCGAAAGAATGTGGCGATAGACGCAGGTGAAGTTTTTTCGAAAAAAGGCCATTTTTTTCTAAAAAACCCTGTACTGTAGATATAGTCTTTAAGATAATCTGATTATTTTGGTTAAATCATCCAGTAAGAAAGAGAATTTGGCTGGTGGAACTGAAGGTAGCCTAAAAATATTTCCAGCATAGAAGCAAAATAGCTAACACAGCAGCAGAATAGCATGCTTGTCTTTTAAAAAACCTGATTTGAACAACTCTCCAGATCATCAAATCTTTTAATGGCAATTTCCAGATTTGTTTTGGGGGAGAAAGATGCTACAAATGTGGTGGTAATAAGAGTGCTAGTGATAGTGAAAAGAAAAAGAATCAGGAAAAGGCTGCTCTGTAATGCAGAGACAAAAAAGGAAGCTACTCACTCTGTGTAGTAATGATGGTTCTTTGAGATCTGTGTCCCCGTGGATGCTCCACTGTTGGTGTTGGGTCATCCCAGAACTGCAGATTGGAGTTTTACATAGCAGTTGTCAGTTGGGCTGCGCAGGCATGGTATGCACCTTTGGGACGTTTGTGTCTCAGTGCCTCACACATGTGGCCTGATCCTCCCTCAGTTCCTCATCTATGCTGGCATATGAAGTAGAAGAGGGTGGGTCATGGAGCACCCACAGGGACACACATCTCAAAGAACCATCGTTATTGCACAGCATGAGTAACTCCTTTTCTTCTTTGAGTGATGTCCCTGTGGGTGCTCCACTACAAAGCAGTGACCAGTCTGGACAGTGGGCTCTGGAGTTATCACTTGGCGGACGAGGACTGGACAGCTGTGGCCAATGAGGTATCAGACCATGATTGAGGTAGGATGGCATAATGTTTAGCAAAGTATGCTCCGATGACCAAGTGGCTGCCTGGCAAACGTCTTTGAGAGCAACACTGTAAAGAAACACCATGGATGTTACAATGGCAAGGGTGGAATGTGCTCTTGGAAGGACTGGCAGCGTCTTATTTTGCAAAGAGTAACAGCAAACTACACATGATGGTGTCCAGTTGGAAATGCATTGGACAGAGATGGACATACCCTTTGAGCGCCCTGGAATGGAAACAAATAGACGCTGAGATCTGTGGAAAGCCTTAGTTCTGTCTACGTAAAAGTTCTGTCTATGTAGGAGACACATCCAATGGAGGTGTGGATACCAGGTCTTCCTGGACCAGGAGGGGGCTATCAGGATGACTCAAATGCTGTCCTATTGGATCTTGTGCAGAACGCTCGGGATAAGGGGGATCAGAGGAAAAGTGTAGTGAAGTGGTGCATTCCATGTCCCAGGGATCTTTCTCCCATTCTCCCCCAGAAAGAGAACTGGGGGCATTTGGAGTAGAGATGCAATGCAAATAGATCTATCGATGGGAATCAGATGTGAACAGAACTCTTGGAAATATGCCTATGTTAAATAAGTCCTACAAAAGGTAGATTATATTATATATCTGTCAAAAGAGATGTGATAAATGAGGTGAGCTGCCTCCTTGGGCAGAGTTTCAAATTGTAAGATTAGAACAGAATGGATCGTCTTAAAGCATACTCTGATAGCATCAATATTCAACTTAAAATTGAAAGATTTCTTTCTTTGGATACATTTTATTGGGAATCTGGAAGGGTTTAGCTATTCAACAGAGGCAAGTACACAAGTTAGTCATGCACATGCATGCACACGCACAGACATTTACACACACACAAGTACAGCTGCCATGTGAATACATAAAACAGACACCATGAAGGAAAAAAATGAAAAGCCCACTGATATATCTTTAAAAATTAGTTTAATATCAAATCCAAATTACTAAAGCAAACTAATAATTTTGCTCTCTGGAGTGACTATACAACCTGAACTCTGAATTTCCTGAGTTGTAGTATTTGTTTCAGGGATTTGTAACAACATTCCTGCACTGAGTTCCATTAAGTTACAGATATGTATTCTCAATCTCAACTCCATATAAAATAAATTTTTGTCTGGAAAGATGTATTACAAGCCCTGAAAATATAGATGTATATAACGAAAAGCTTGTTCAGACCTAAACTATGGTGAGATTAGGCTCTCTTCACATTATCAGCCCCATTGTACAGAGAAGGAAGCAGAGGTACAGAGAAGTTAAGCGAAGACCAAGTTTACAGAGATAACCAGTGTAAACAAGACCTCTTCCCAGACTAATCACTTAACCTGTCTCTCTTTTAATCCATGTATAAAATGGGTAAGATATTTATCACAGGTGAAATCCAAACAACATACAAGATGTCTACAACCACTTTGGGGAAGCGATGTTACTCTCATTTTGCAAGTAAAAACAGACACAAAGTGTTTTAAGTGACTTGCCTGGGAACTATTGTAAGAGATCTGATCTGATCAAGCTCCATTTTTCATTTATTAATTCAATTGTTCAGTTGCTCAGATGTTCTAACCATGTCAGTCTGTCCCATGGCTGCCACCTCGCTCCATTTCTGCATTTACACTCCTCCTTCTGACCACAAACTCCTTTGCCTCCCTCATTGCTTCATTTCCCCTTTCCTTTTACTCTCTCTCACAGTTCCCATCAGTCCACTGTACCTACTCCTATTGCCCTCTTTATCCTGTCCACAAAAATCTAGATCAGATATCCACAACATCCTCTGCCTCTTCCTCCTCACATCTGCTGATGTCTATGCCCAGCAGCATCACCTTCCTCATCATTCAACACCACAGGCAGCTCAGCGTCACTATCTGGTTCAGTAGCAGTACTACAACTTTCAATGACTTCCAAGCCTACAATCTTAGCTGTTTGTTCACTTCTGACTCCCTTCCCAAATGTTCTCCACTCCCTCTCCATTTTCCCTCTCCACAGAGGATTGAAACAGCTGTTTCAATATAAAAATAAACAAAAAACAAATAATATGACATCAACTCCCCCTGTGTACGTCACCGCTTCTATGAACTCTCTTGTTATGGATCCTGATCCCAATCCCTTATTTTTTCCCCTTTAGTCCTACACCTGGTCCAGTAACTCCTTCCTCTTTCATCTCTTAATCTTTTTCATCTTCAATCTAATCCCTGTTCCTCACTCTTTTTCATTGACATTTCACTTTCATCAGGCTACTTTCCCTCATGGTACAAGCATGCATTGATCTCTAGATCTGTGGATCAATACTCAAAACTCAATCAAAAACTCAAAAATCTTATTTCCTGGGTTTTCAAAACTACATTTTCTGTTCTCCTCTTAACACTCAGATTGCTCCTTGTTTGTTTTGTTTGTTAGATTTTCCTTCTCTCTTCCTTTTTCAGTGGTGATCCCACAGATTAACTCCACCTGAAGTATTCAACCTATCTCGTTGTAAGTTTGATTCCTGCCGTTGCTCCACTATTAATAGCCAGCCTCAACTGCATATTTCTCCAAAAAGCCCTTTCAAAATCCATTAAGTTGTTGTGTTATACTTCAAGGCAGCTGCATGTGTTTTTGCTCTCTATGGTCCAGGAAGAGCACCCAATCTAGGCAAAAGTCAGTGTCCCTCCTGAAGTACTTTTCTGAGAATATTGCTATAATAGCCATATGTGAGTTATGACTCCCTTAAAAAGCTAGCATTTTGTACATCTACATTAAGGGTCTGAGGCTATGTCTAGACTATGGTTTTTTTTCTGGGATACCAATAAACGTGTCTGCTCTTCTGCCTTTTTTTTTTTCAGAAGAACAGATTTGTTTTTTCAGAAGTCCTGTCTTCTTCCTCCCACAAGGAAGAAGGGCTCTTTCGAAAGAGGGTTTTTTCCTGAAATTTGGCTCAGTGTAGACAGGCCAAATTTCAGAAAAGCCTCTTCTGAAAAAACTATCGGAAAAAGGTACGCAAATTTTCCTATAAACCCCATAGTATAGACATAGCCTGATTCACCTCAGTGCTGTTTCACATTTACGCCTTTGGAATTACACCATCATAAAACCAAAGTAATGTCGTGATTAATTAGGTTGTACATTTTTTATTGTAGTCCTAACACTTTTTGGGGGCATGTCTACACCAGGAAATTATTTTGCAATAACTAAATTTGAAATAACTCCTGAAATAACTATTTTGAAATAAGCTTATTCCTTGATGAAAGCAGGAGTATAGATTTTGAAATAACCAGCCCATTATTTCGAAATAACGGGTTTGGTAGTGTGGATGCTCTGCTTGTTAATTCAAAATAAGGGGGGAGGGAGTTATTTTGAAATAACTCCCTAGAGTAGATCAGGGCTTACATTTCAACTAAACTTTCACTTTTAATGTGAGTGTAAGCAGATAATTTTCAAAGAATAGAGATGATTGAGGTTATTTTTCTGTGAAGGTATTGAGAACAGGATCTTACATAAGATTTTGAATGAAAACCCTGTTACCAGCTTAACCATAGAGCCATTGTTGTGGGCTCAATAATTATATTACAGTGAATTTTCAGAACAAAAAATTGGCTCCGCTCCCATACAGCCAACTCCAGCCAAGTTCCTTGGGTTCTTATGAGAACCTGCAGCCTTTCCTATTTAATGTGTTGCACTATTACTGAATATGGAAGACAGCAAGATGTGTCTCACATGCAGCCCTTTGTTTTCCTTCAGGCATTTAGGTGGGAATCCAAATAGTGCTCTTTGCTACAGCACTGACAGGCAACCTCGCTATTTTACTATATACAGGCTAATATTTCTAAATCAAGAATCCAGAATATTTTGGGGCTTGTTGCCTGGAGCCACAGAGTTTACTTTCTTTATATACCACTGTTTTTTATTGCTTACTTTGTCAATACCACACATTTAAATTCAACAATTTAAAGAGCAGTATTACAGCTGTGTTTTTATTTTGTTTTATTCGGTTGTTGCTTAAAACAAAACAAACATTCTGACATTTTAAGTCATAACCTGTGAAGATAAACAACGTACATATGTCATGATTTCCAGAATAAATGTTTCCCAAGTGACTCCTCAGCAAGAATCTGACCAAAGTGTCCTAAAGGTTCGGCTACATCTACATTCATTAGAGGAATGTTTTAAACAAACTCCCCATTACAGTCATCCATGAAATTAAGGACAGGTGTGAAGTAGTCTGCTCACTAGTTTACCTCATGTCTGCTAGAAACCTACTTGTTTTCTCTTTGCCACACACACTTTTTTCTATTTATTGTACATTTGTGGAAATATTAAACAGGTACGCTGTCAGATTAATAATCGGATTAATTATATACATGTGTGCATACATGCTGTTGCACATCCACAAAATAGATCTAGAACTACACTTAAAGCTTTACTATATCATTTCCATCTCTTATGTCTATGAATCTACAAAAGGAGTTTCTGTAAAGTAAGAAGGCCGGCTCTGTACCTGAAGTGATTCTGGGATATTTGAAATATTCACTCTCTTAAATCCCTTGGAAGCGAAACAACACTTTATTAAACTTTGTGTGTATGTCTCACAGTTTACCTGTTTATGCTACTTCAAACCAGATTCAAACAATGGTGTTGGTAAATATATGTAGAGCAAGTATGAGAATGAAAAGCACAACGTACAGCAAAATTAACAAAATTCCATGTAAAATACAGAATGTTTTACAGTTAAAAAACTCTGCATAACTTTCCACTGGTTCTGTTCTTTAGCTCTGTGAAATCCTAAAATGCTTTCACTGAAAATAGCACACCTAGTCAAAAATACAATCACTTGACTGCATTTACACCAAGGTATACAAGTCAGTGTTGATTACAGCTGCATTAATTTGACCACTAGGGGGTGCCAACTGATGGAACTATGTGGTTAAAACGATTGAAGGGTACCCCCTATTCCCTGAAATGAGAGCTCAGCTGTGAATATTCTAGTAAGTATTTCTAATATGACAGGTAATTGAATCTCACTCCAGGAGTGGAGAAGAAGTCATGATCTACTAGTTTAGTATTCATGGTGGTGTGCATAGGGCAAGTTTCATTATGAGTACACAGTTCAGATGTAGTCACATCTGAGCTGCTGTAAGTTTTGTACACTGCTCAATGATACTGGACATGTTTCTCAAAAATAAGTACCAATTCTGGACATCTCAACTTTAAGTGGCTAGCCTACGGCATCTTGAAATGTCCTGATTTTCAGAAAGGGCTCAGCATCTGTCCTCTAAAAATGACGACACCCTGCAAGGTATCCCAAAGCAGGCACTCAGAAACAGAGGGAAAAACTGAAATCATGTCACTTATGAATATCTTACCTAAAGATATCAGAGGCTTCTTATTCTTGTACTTTCCCCACTGTAATCACTGAAAGTCTCTCACAGCATAGACTTATGTAGTCATAGAACTGGAAGGACCCTTGAGAAGTCAAGTCATGTCCTCTGTATTCATAGCCAGACTCTCTACTTTTAACCCAAGGGTCAGTTATATGGTTCACTTGGGTGCCAAATATGGCTAGTGGCTCGAGTATAGCCCCCACGCTCTCCCCGCCCACAATGGGGAGCCTGCATTGGTGATCCAGTGTTGTGCCCCTTGCAAGATTGGAGCCAGCGCCGGCTTTCTGAGGCAGTGGGGCGGAGGGGTGGAGAATGCCCCGAGCCTCGCTCCGCGATCAGGAAAAAGCTGGTGCCAAATGGCCCTGTGCTTGCATGTATGTTCCTTTTCCCCTGACCCTCCTCCGGCTGGAGGAACAAAACCGTGCACAGGCACACTGCCTGCAGGCTTTTCCTGTGGCTCCATTGGCAAGAATCTGGTCAATGGAGCAGCAGGAAGGCATGCATGAAACAGGGAGCCTGAGAGCAGCACGGGGGGCAAAAGCAGACCCAGCCGCCATCTTGCCTGTGAAGGACCTATTACTCTGCCTCTACCTTACACCACCCACACACGCCATGCATTTGCACCAGTCCGAGAGCCCCATGGGGCCGCTGGCGTCTGTCATCAGCCCGAGCACCTTTTCCTGGTGCCAGCGGGCTGGATCCTGGCCAGCCTGAAGAGGTACCAGAAGCGCGACTGAGTGGACCGGTTCCCATCTGTACCCGGACTTTTGGCCAGTCTCTCTGTGCTCCTGGCAAGGTGTGGCCTTCAGTCCACACACAGTCCTTGGGTTGCTAATTTATTCTGTGACCCGTGCGGAGCAGCGGTTGGCTGCCACCTGGGAGTGATTGTTTCAATGAATAAACCTTGTTACAGACACTGGAACCAAAAAAAAGCAAGTGCCGCCCATATCCTGCACCCCCTTCCCCCTCTCCGTGCTAAAAACCTGCATCCCAAGCCTGGTCCTGCCCCTCACCAAACACTTACCCCCACCTTGCTCCTGCCCCCTCCCTCTGACCAGACACTTTACTCCCAGCCTGCTTCTGCACCCCACCTCCCATCCAGATCTTGCACCCCCATCTCTATCCTAGTTACTGGCCGCTCTGTCCCGCACTGTAGACCCCTCATTTTTGGTCCCACCCCAGAACCTACAAAACCCATTAACCCTGGAACCCCAGAAGAGTTAATCTGGTCTGAGGCCTTGAATCATAAATACATGACTGGAGCGCCAGGGGAGTAAGGTGTCTCAAATGGAGCGAGGGTTGGTATTTTTTTGGAGGGTTTGGGGTTTTTTTGCTTCTCACTTGTGTGGGTCAGAGACCCCAACTCAAAAAAGGTTTCCCACTCCTGAAAATAAAGACAGCATTGACACCTTTTGTGTTGGACATAATATTTTATGAATAGTCTAGCAGCACCATAAAGACTAGCAAAACATGTAGATGGTATCATGACCTTTTGTGGGTTCAACCCACTTCTTCTTCAGATGAATGGAGTATTAAAAGTCTAGTTCCAAAATAAATAAAGGATAGGGGGAAAGAAGGGGAAAAACAGTGTTTTAGAGTGTTCTAGTTACAAGAAGCTGATAGAAGGTGCAAATTGTTCTTAAGTATCCATTATTTAGTTGGTTAAGTCATTAGGATGTGGAAGGTAGTGTGCTAGTTAGGTAATGTCTTTATTCATACCTTTGTGATGGCTCCCAAACTTGTAAATGAAGTTAAGTTCCAACGCTTCCCTGTGTACTTGGTTTGTGGAATTGACCTGAAACAACACCGTGACAACACTAGACAAAACTGCCTCAATGATTGGACTGAGCATTAACAAGGGAAAGACCAAGATGATGAGGATCAACCAGTCCAACAACACACCATCACACTGGGAGGGGATGACCTGGAACATGCGGAGCAGTTCATCTACTTGGGGAGTATTATGGGCAGAGACAGAGGAACAGACAAGGATAAAAGTGCTAGGATAGGGAAAGCAACAGCTGCATTCAAGACCCTTCGTCTCATATGGAGTTCATAAATAATATCTGCAAAGACAAAACTGTGAATCTTCAACACAAATGTGAAGAGTGTGCTCTTGTATGGATGCAAGACCTGGCACACTAAAAAGTATTCAAATCAAATGGCAAGACTTTGTCACAAATGAGGAGCTTTGGAACAGAGCAGGACAAGAACCACTTGACGTTCAAATCAAAAGAAGAAAGTGGGGATAGGTAGGTAACACTCTCAGAAAACCATCATCCAGCATAGTCGTCAAGCTCTCATATGGAACCCGCAAGGAAACACAAAAGAGGAAGACCTCAAACAATGTGGAGAAGATCTACTGATATTGAAGGACAACAACTGGGGTACTCCTGAAGTCGGCTAGAAGTTTTGTCTCAAGACAGAGTGAAGTGGAGGAGACTTGTAGATGACCTATGCTCCACTCGGAGTACAAGGGTTGAAGAAGAATTACAAAGGGTATGTCTACACTACAGCGCTAATTCGAACTAACTTAGTTCGAATTAGTTAATTCAAACTAAGCTAATTCGAACTAATGCATCTAGAACTAAAAACTAGTTCGAATTAGCGTTTTGCTAATTCGAACTAGCATGTCCACATTAAGTGGACCCTGAACAGGGCTTAAGGATGGCCGGAAGCAGTGCTGGCAGGGCATCAGAGGAGGACTTAGAGCGTGGAGCTGCTGCCTCAGGCTAGCCGAGGGCTGCGCTTAAAGGGTCCCGACCCCCACCCCGGACAGACAGTTCTCAGGGGTGCCCCGCTTGAAAACCAGTCTTGGCTTGGAGTGCCCTGAGTGCCCACACTGGGTACATCACACCACTCGGCCATCAGCCCGGCTGCACTTGCCGCAGGCTGCCATCTGGGGAGAGGGGGCAATTGGGGGGCTGCAGGAGAGCTTCCACCCCGAGAAGCCCGCAGAGCCAGCCCAGTCCTCCCCATCGGGGGCTCGTGTCCCATTCCTCCCTCACCTCCTTCCACTTACCCTTCCCTAGCCCCTTTTCTTGATGTACAAAATAAAGGACAATTGTGTTCAAAAAATGGAATCTGTCTTTATTGAACAAAACGGGGGGAGACTGGGAAAAGAAGGTGGGAGAGGGGAAGAGAGAGGCTGGGAGAGGGGAGGGCAACTACAATGATCAGGGGTTGGGAACAGGTCCCATATGAAGAGAGGCTAAAGAGACTGGGACTTCTCAGCTTAGAAAAGAGGAGACGGAGGGGGGACAGGATAGAGGTCTCTAAATGCAGGAGTTGGGTGGAGAGGGTGCATACAGAAAAGTTCTTCATTAGTTCCCATAAAGAAGGACTAGAGGACACCAAAGGAAAGGAATGGGTAGCAGGCTTCAAACTAGTAACAGAAAGTTGTTCTTCACAAAGCAAAGAGTCAACTTGTGGAACTCCTTGCTGCAGGATGCTGTGAAGGCTAGAACTAGAACAGAGTTTAAAGGGAAGTGAGATCAAGTCATGGAGGTTGGGTCCATGGAGTGGTATTAGCCAGGGGGTAGGAGTGGTGTCCCTGCCCAAGGTTTGTGGAAGGCTGGAGAGGGATGGCACGAGACAAATGGCTTGGTCACTGTCTTCGGTCCATCCCCTCCAGGGTCCCTAGGATTGGCCGCTGTCAGCAGACAGGCTACTGGGCTAGATGGACCTTTGGTCTGACCCAGGACGGCCATTGTAAGCTCAGGGCTCAGGGTCGGGGGTCTCAGTGGACCCCCTTGATTTTCATGCACACCTGCTCCTGGGTGGCCAGGCTGGCAGCTCTCCTGCCCAAGCCGGCCACTTTCCTGTGCCTAGTGCGGAGATCGTGGACAAGGTCCACGATCTCCGCACTAGCCCAGGTGGGTGCCCGCCTCTTGCGGTCCTGGGCAAGCTCCCGGGAGCCACCAGCCTGGTCCCGGGAAGAGGGGGAGGGCTGGGGGGCATCGGGTGGCTGGCTCGAGCCGTGCCAGGTGCAGGGTCTGCTGGCTGGGTGCTGGCAGGCTTGCACCTGGCATGGGCACCGTAGCCAGCCCGTGCCCCTTTAAGGGGTTCAGGCCGGGAGGGGGGCATAGAGTTTCCCTGGTGTTGGCCAGAGTGGCCACCAGGGAAACCTGGGGAGGGCTAGCCTCCCAGTAGTTCGAATTAAGGGTCTACACAGCCCTTAATTCAAACTAGCTAGTTCGAACTAGGCTTAATCCTCGTAAAATGAGGTTTACCTAGTTTGAACTAAGCGCTCCGCTAGTTCGAATTAAATTCGAACTAGCGGAGCGCTAGTGTAGCGCCTATTAAAGTTAGTTCGAACTAACGTCCGTTAGTTTGAACTAACTTTGGAGTGTAGGCATACCCTAAGTGACATACACATAAAGCAGGGGCACATGAAGTGAGGTGCATGTTGATTGCATGCAACACTGACTGCAAGAGCTGTGCATTCCCTCTGCATCCAATCAAATTGCTGCTATGATTCAATTGGCACATCCTGCAAGTTTTAGATATGCAAAACTACCCAATTCTGGGAGACCATTTTGGTTACAACAGTCTTGCAGCCCACTGAGATGAAGGACAGACACTCATGTGGACCATACACTAGCTCAGGTTGCCCATTTTTGGTCTAGATATATCACATCTATTGCTTCCTTCTCCCCATCCCCCATCCACAAGTCTTGTTACCCTGACAAAGAAAGCTATCAGATTGTTTTGACAGGATTTTTTTTGATAAATCCCTCCTATTATTTATCGCCATATTATCTTCTAGGTGTTTGCAAATGGATTCCTTAATTTTTTGCTCCATTACCTTTCCAGGTACAGAAATTAAGTTTATTGGGCTGTAATTCCCTGGGTTATCCTTATTTCCCTCTTTATAGAGGGGTTCCTCATTTGCCCTTTTTCAGTCTTCTGGAATCTCTCCTGTATTTCATTACTTTTTAAAGGTAATACCTAATGGCTCAGATATCTCCTCAGTCAGCTTCTTGAGTATTCTAGATGCATTTCATCAGGCCCAGGTGACTTGAAAACATCTAACTTGTTTAAGTAATTTTTAGATTGTTCTTTACCTATATTAGCTTTTGAACCTACTACATTTTCATTGACATTCACTATGTTAGTTATCAAATCACCACCAACCTTCTCGATGAAAACCGAAACAAAGAAGTCATGAAGCACATCTACCATTTCCACATTTTCTCTCAGGCTATGTCTACACTGGCAGCTTCTTGTGCAAGAATAGCCGTTCTTGAGCAATAACAGATGTTCTTGCGCAAAAACTTGCCTGCTGTCTACACTGCACACGCGTTCTTCCCCACGAGGAATAAGCCCTCTTGCACAAGAGCTCTTCCACAAGAGGGCAGTGTAGACAGGCAACATTAATTTCTTGCGCAAGAAGCCCCTATGGTTAAAATGGCCGTCAGAGCTTTCTTGCACAAGAGAGCATCCACGCTGCCATGGATACTCTTGCACAAAAGCACATCTCTTGCACAAAAGCACATGCCAGTGTAGACGCGCTCTTGTGGAAGATTTTTTGCACAAGAACTCTTCTACAAAACAGTTCTTGTGCAAGAAGCAGCCAGTGTAGACATAGCCTTATTGTTTTTCACTCTTCATTGAGTAAGAGGCCTATCCTGTACTTGGTCTTCTTCTTGCATCTAATGTATCTGTAGAATTTTTTCTTGTTACCCATTACATCTCTAGCTAGACTGAGTTTTTGTTGTTGTTTGGCCTTTCTAATTTTGCCCCTCCATACCTGCATTATTTACATTAACCCTTTATAATTTGATTAAGTATTACTAGGGAGTGGTGCCCCCTGCTTGCTATGCTCGCCAACTCTACTGTCTTTGCGGGTAGGCAGGCCCAGCTCTGCCCCGAGCTGCTGGGAAGGGCCGGGGCCATGCCAGACCCAGCCTCTCAGATCCCCCCTGGCCTCTCCGCCCCAGCCCCCCGACCTCTCTCTCTGGTTGCAGCCCCAGTCTTCGGCCCCCTTCTGGCCGATGGAGGAGAGTTGGGGCTGAGCTAGGGGACAGTGGGAGTGGCGCTCCAGCTTGCCTGGCGCTCCAGCCTCGAACCCTCCGCCCTGCAAGACTACAGCACCAGCACCGAGTTCCTTCAGGGGAGGAGGAAGAGGAGGAAACCCCAAGGCTCCACACTGAATTTGGTTTGCGGGGACGTGCACATGCTGCTGTCAGGAGGGAAGGCCCAGAGCTCCATGGTCCAGAGCCCACCCTCCTCCTTTCGTCTCTACCCTCATCTCCATCCCTACAACCTCATTCTCGTGTCTCCATTTCTACACCCACCACCCTCCCTGTCCCCACCCTGCCCATCCCTCTCCTTCCATCCTTTTCCCCAACCCCTGCTTCCATTCCTACATCCACCCATCCTCCCTATTCCCTTCCCATCCCCACACTGCCTATCCCTCCCTATCCCCACCTCCTTCTTCCATTCCTACACCCCCATCATTCCCTAACCCGTCCCACCCCACATTGCTATCCCTACCCCCACCTTCCATTCCCACACCCCCATCATTCCCAACCTATCCCCACCTCATGTTGCTATCCCTATTCCTACCTTCTTCCTCCATTCCTATACTCCCATCCTTCTCTAACCTCCCCCCTCCCTTCCCCACTCCCATACTGCCCTCCCCGTGCCTTCGTTCCTACCCCTGCTGGTGGGGGTGGGGAAAGGGGCACAGCTTGGGTGGGGAGTTAACACCTAGCGCATGCAGTGCGGAGCCAGGAGGGGATTGTTTGTGTGCGAGGGTTTCTCTCCCCATGCCCAGTGAGGGATTTCCATGCAGGCAGCACTGAGGGAGCCTGGCATGCCCCATGCATTGTGGCACTGGGCTGGGAGACCCATTCACAGGAGGCGGTAGAGGGCCAAACCACTCCCCCTTCCTCCACCAGTTATCCACAGCTGAGGGTGTGCAGGGGGACACAGGCACCTCTCCATGCTCCAAGCTGCAGTGCGTCTCTGCCAGGGGCCTGATCCCATGGTGCTGCCCTGGCTCGCTGAGAGAAAAGCGGAGGCCTCACCTCCCTCTGCTCTTCTCAAGTGTCTCCCGGATGCAACCCAAGGCGCCCAGGACCGAGCCGGCAGAGGGAGGCTGTGAAGTGGCTGTCACACATGGAACGGCTGCCTGCTCCCCAGCCCCTCTTCACCGCTGCCCACTCAGAAGCAGCCCGAGGTGCTGCGGGATGGACAGCCCACCCCCCATTCTCCTCAGCCCTGCTCCTCCACATCACCTGGGGGAGGCTGCATGGGTCACGACTACAGGGAGCATGGGGGGAAGACGGAGGGAGGGAACACAAAGTGACACATGATGTCACTTCCATCGATCTGCAGGAAAAGTTTTCTTTAATATATATAGAGATTTAGCATCTGCACTCTTTGTAGAACATTTCTTTTAAAGATTATTCAAGATCTCCTGGTAAAGCCAGGGTGGCCTCATGCCATACTTCCTATCTTTTCCACACAGAGGAATAGTTTGTGCTTGTGCCCTTAATCTTCATTTTTTCTCTTAGACTTGCTTCCCATGGGACTTTACCTACCAACCTGCTTAGTTTGCCAAAGTCTGCCTTCTTGAATCCATTGTCTTTATTTTGCTGTTCTCCCATTTACCACTCCTTAGAATCATGAACTCTTATCATTTCATGATCACTTTCATCCAAGCTGCCTTTCGATTTCAAATTCTCAACCAGTTCCTCCTTATTTGTCAAAATCAAATCTAGAACAGCCTCTCCCCTACTAGCTTTCTTCACCTTCTGAAATAAAAAATATGTATCCAATACATTCAAAGAACATGTTGGATAATCTGTGCCCTGCTGTGTTATTTTCATTAGTTATTTAAAAATGGCTTAGCCACCTCTTTTTCCTGGTTAGGTGATTTGTAGTAGACCCCCTACCATGACATCACTCTTGAGTTTTTTTTACCCTTGTTAGCCTTACCCAGAACGTTTCAACAAGTCTGTCTCCTTTTTCCACCTAAACCTCAGTGCTGTACAAGACACGTTGGTTGTGTCTACACTGGTAAGTTTTTCTGGAAAATCATCTGATTTTCCGGAAAAACTTGCCAGCTGTCTACAGTGGCCGCTTGAATTTCCGCAAAAGCACTGACGATCTAATGTAAAATCATCAGTGCTTTTCCGGAAAAACTATGCTGCTCCCGTTCGGGCAAAAGTATTTTTCCGAAAGACTTTTGCCTGAAAGGGCCAGTGTAGACAGCATAGTTCTGTTTTCCGCAAAAAAGCCCTGATAACGAAAATGGCGATCGGGGCTTTTTTGCGGAAAAGCGCGTCTAGATTGGCCACAGACGCTTTTCCGGAAAAAGTGCTTTTCTAGAAAAGTGTCCTGCCAATCTAGACGCGCTTTTCCGAAATGCTTTTAACAGAAAACATTTCCGTTAAAAGCATTTCCGGAAAATCATGCCAGTGTAGACGTAGCCATATTGAAGTTGCCCTGCCATGAAGAGCTTACTATCTAATATACATATAAAGGAGAAAAGATGTTCTCTGAGAATATTACAAGAGGAATAACTTGGATGGGGCTTTTTGAAGAGTGGGGGCTAGGCCTATGACAATTCTTGTAGACAATAAAGGAGGAAGAATTTTGAACACTGAGAGGGTGATGGCTTGGTGAATCAGGATAAAGGCTTTGAACATGAAAAATCAGACTCCAACAAACTGTACATTTATAAACAAGTGGAATATTATTTAGTAGTCACATTCAAAAGTCTGCTGACATCAGAATAGTCAATTGATTCTCAAAAATTACACAGTGTGATGGATATATGGTAAAGTTGTGGCAAGTTTTTTCCTGGAGATACAGAAAGATTTCTGTGGTTAATCTTGCACATCAGTGTTTGAATCTCAATACACATCCTTGAACAGATTCTAGCTGTTCAAGTATTTTTCTGTTGTGCAAATCCCCTGCATCGCCAGCTCTTTCTTTCACCTGATAAACCCCCAAATTCACTAGGGATAAATCTGGGGGCAATATCTAACTATTACAATGATTAGGGATCTATAATACTTTAAAATCATGCAAATGGGGCTTTTATCTAATCTCTCAGTGAACTGCGATATTCAAGATCATGTGTTTGATGCTTTCAGTGATCTTAATTTTGGAGCTGTGTAGAATGGAGTGGAATTGGAGGAAAGGATTACATTGGAAAACAATTTTATATATGAATCAGAGAACCCAGTCACTACCTTATAATCACTTTTACTTGGAACATTTCTTCTTTATCTTCTTGTTCCATGAGGTGACCAAATACACATCTATCATTCCCAAAATGATCACATCTATCATTCCACTTAGGCTCTTTTCGGATCCACATTTCTTGTAATGAGCTAATTTCTTTTTACATTTAATGTGTGAAGTGTGATACTGTTAAGGAGTTTACGTTGTGGCTCTTAAGAGAGAGATTCCATCAGTTCTCACATACATCAGGTAGGAAGAAGGAACCAGTATGTCATAAGGTCTGTTCTTATCAACATGTCCACCATTTAAGGTGGATGCTAATCTCATGACCCTGGTTTTAGCTACCTGATACTGTTCTAAGATATTGGATTTCAAAATCCCTAGATTAAGATGTTGCCATCAAGCAGGGAGGTCTGGTTACCACAACTATTTAGAGCTTGGAAATGCTTCCTTGACACTATATACCGTTTGGATTTCCACCAGTTCAGATGTTCAGCACTCAGAAAGTTCGCTTTCTGGTACGTTTGTTCCTGAGATGTGTTCCAGGAAGAATCACTGAAGGTACTTTAAGTGGAACCTTACCCTCACAGAAGAATGTGTAAAAAAACTCATGCAAAGATGTCTGTGCAGAGAGCATTCTGAAGATTTCTTAATGGTCTGTGCCTGAAAAACTTCTTTTCTTTTCAGGAATGTTCCCAGGGCAGGTAGCCCTTACCCTTATGAGCATCTACCATCAGTCTCAGACGAATCAGCAACTGAGAAGATGGGGAATTTGCTCTTTTTGTAACTGATCACAAAATCACGAATTAACTATTTGGGCAGTTTTTAATCCTCCATGAAATTCACCTCAATGAAGGCGTTGTTTAAATAGGGGAATAGATGTATGCCTGTGGTCCAGAGGAGTATTACTTGTGTGACCTGCATTTTTGTAAATGTATTTGCAGTAGAAGTGAGCTCAAACTGTAAGCTTTTGTACAACAGGGCAAACTGTCACAGAAACACGTACCTCTTCTGTGACTGACAGAGGAAAATGTTCAACAGGCGTGGGTCCTATATAACTGTGGTTCCCAACTGCCGGTACACCGGCAGTGGGCCACAAACCCCTGTCTGATGGGCTGCAGCACATTAAAAGGCCATGCCCTCGAGGTGCCTCTTCAATTTCTTAAAAAGGAGAGAAAGTGAACAGGGAAAAATTGCTACAGTGAGATGTATATAAAAACCCCAATATCATTACAGAAATAGGCACTAAATTAAGGAAACTTGGAGGCAAAATTAGCTGGGCAATGCATAACCACAAAAAACAATGAGTTCTGAATACAACTTGCTTCTCAGCATTGGAACATACTCCAGGCATTTATTTCTAGAGAAGGAAAGATGCAGAATTAAAAAAAAGAGCAAATGTATACTTCTGTCTGACAGCTAACTATAGAATAAGCAGTTTCATCACAAGAGAGACAATACCAACAACACTGCACCCACTGACAAAGTCTGACCCTTATCAGAGGGGCAAACCCATGAAAATTGGCATGTTATTTTCAAAGTATCATGTAAACCTACTGATGCTAATCTAGCTTCTAGTATCCCAGTGAGGATATTGCAATCTTCCTGTTAACAGAAGTGGCCTGTTTTTGTTAAATCAACACTAATCAGGCCCCATAAAGAGCTCTCCTAAACAAGAAAGGTTACAAAGTAGGAGGTAGCAGAGCATTAGCTGTTCTTAAATTGACATATACAGGCAGTCCCCGGGTTACATGGATCTGACTTACATCGGATTCCTACTTACAAATGGGGTGAGACAACCCCGCACTAGCTGCTTCCCCCCAGCAGACCAGGGAGACGCGGAGCGGCTTTTCTCAGCAGACACCTCAGCTTGAGAATAAAGGACTGAGGGAAGTGAGGTGTGGGAGAATAAAACTGAGCTCTGGAGTAATGTTTGGCTAGAGTTTCCCCTACAATATGTACCAGTTCCGACTTACATACAAATTCAACTTAAGAACAAACCTACAGTCCCTATCTTGTACGTAACCCGGGAACTGCCTGTATTGAGAATCTTCTTAGCCTCCTTGCCTCAAAAACGAGGAAAGGCCAGCAACCTCTCTGTTTCCAACTTCATTTAATATGAAAAATCTAGGAAGGGAAAATGAAACTAGTAAACTAGTACTGCAGGGATTTCACTGGTCAAGGGGATGAAAGTGCAACAAGCTTTAGTTTTAAAACATAGGGTTTTTTTTTCCCCCCAAAGGGCCTACTGACATCTGCTTTGTAAGACATTAAGTCTGTCACTATTTATAACATCATCCCCTCCAAAGGGCAAGAGCATGGAATTGTCTCCTGTAGTTTCAACCATGCTGCTCTCATATTTTGGCTTTGCTAGCATGGAGCCAGCAGTATTTTACTGTTGCTCTGGGAATAGAGATCTAACATTTCAAACGCAGTTTATGTAAAAGTGGACTAACTTCACATTCTTTGTGGGTTTTTTTAAGCACAACTGTTGTTAATTACCAGTCCCAGAATGATTTGCTAATCTGGGACTTACAGTGGTACCACAACAGAATAGACATACCAAAACAAAAGGGAGCCAGAAAAGGGAGGGGGAATCTGTAGACTAAAGCAAAATTAACTGTCAAGTGGAGCGGATAGCAAGCAGATTATTATAGAACATAATGTAGAAATAAATAGGAACCTATGAAGCTCAATAGAAATGAAATAAGTCATCTCCTTCAAAGAGATGTGAAATGTTAAAAAAAATAAAAAGTTAACCATATAGGCCTCAACTTCAGACAAAGAGCACTGTGTGGAACTTAGGGCAGATGACTTGTTTGTATGGGTGACTTTAAGCCACTTTTATACTCTGCCTCCATTTTAGGATTGTTCCGTGTTGGGATAGACTGCAGTCATAAGTCTTTTCTAACTTATTCTGGGCTGCCCGTGTCACTAATGGGCCATTCTGAGAGCCAGAGAAGAGAGGAAGTTGGCCACAGGCAGGAGGAAGAGAAAAGTCATACAGTAAAAGAACCTAGATAGGAGACCCCTATACTGAGGGATCCTTTGGGGGGCCTCTTAAATTCCCTTAAGCAGGCCCGCCAACGGGAGGGAGCGGAGAAGGAAGGGAACAGTTGCCCTGGGGCCTAGTAATTCAAAAGTGTCCAGGGCTCCTGGTTGCTGCCAAGCTCAAGGCCTTTTAAATCATCACTGTTACACTGCGTGATGTGCTCCAGGCAGCTCTAAAGTTGGCACGTGGCAGTGGTGCGCTTTGGGCTGGCTGCCTCAGCCCCGCCTCTCCCCTTCTGCCTGAGGTCCCACCTCTTCCAAGAGCTCACAGCCACACCCTCTACCTTGTCCAGAGGCTCAGCTATTGTGTTGGCCTCCCTGGCTTTATTGATATGGAGAGCTACCCTTTTTTAAGATCAAGTGATTGTAAAAATGTTCAAAATCAAGGCTGAAAGGACAGTGTAGTTAGTAAGTAACTAAAATCATGTTTTGAAACTGACTAAATTTCAAACTGACAGACTCTCTCTTCCTGGGTTCTCTAGCAAAAGGGTCAGCAACCTACGGCATGCATACCATAAGTGGCACATGAGCTCATCCCCTCCATACTCCATGCAGCGGGGAGCACTGTGGCTGGAGTCTTGTGGTTGCCACGCAGCTGCAGGCTGGAGAAACAGCTCTGGCTTCCTGCTGGAAAGGCAAGCTGGGGGTCAGGGTGGGAGGCGTGGGCACATAGATGCCAGAGCAGCCCAGCATGCGGAACAGGCTGTGGGCAGCATGACTGGGCACTGGACTCCGTGTCCCTGGGGCTGTCCCTGCCCAGCCTGGGCTTGCGGCTCCCAGGAGTTAAGGTTTTAACACTCCCCCTTGCTACAGGCTTTGGCCCCTGCTCTGGGAGAGGATGGGGCTAGGGCTGCTCTGCAGATCTGGGGCTGGGTGGCTGGACATGAGCTGCTGCCTCTGGGGGATGCCAGGGCCAAGCTGCACCACGCTGCTCCTGGTGGGGTGTGTGAAGGGGCAGGAAGACCCTTCCCCAGTGCCCCACTGTGCAGTCCCAGAGCCAGAGTGCAGGTGAGGGGCAAACCCTGATAAAGGGCTGAGCCAGGCAGGGAAGTGACACTGTCCCATAGGCGTCCTGTATGCTTCCAAAACCGCCAGGCACAGCCCCACCCACACTCCAGCCCCAGAGAGTCTGCTGTAGGTGTTCTGGAGCGGAGTGTTGCTGCCCCCAGGACCCGCTCTCCCCACTGCTCCGGGGAGGCGGGAGCCACGTGTCCTCCTCCCTCCCTGGTGTTCCGGGGGTCGGGGAGGCAGGAGCTGGTCACCCTTCCCTCCGCCCCGTGCTCCAGGAGGCAGCAGCTGTGCAGCCTCCTCCCTCCCCAGTGCTCCCGGCATGCGCTCTCCTGTCTCTTTCCTCTCCCTGTGCAGGGGGTGGTGCACGTGCTCAGCCCCACCTTCACCCCTCCCCATGGGGGTGGGGCCTCAGCAGATAGGGCCGAGCAGTAGGTAGGGCTGGGGGCCCGCCTCCCTCAGCTGCTGCACCAACCATCCATTCTCTGGTCGTCATCCCCCCGCAGCCCTTCTTCACCCCAGTGCTGCTGCTGGGGGGCTGCAAGTCCTGGTACTGCTATTCTGCTGGTGTGCACACTGGGGGCACAGGGATGTGGGGATAGGAGGGGTTAAAGAGGATATGGGGGCAGGATAGGATGGGTCAGGGGTTACACTGAGGTGGATGGGGTGATGCAGGGAATCAGGCTGGGGAGATCATGGGACTAAAGGGGGTGAGGCTGGATCAGAGGGAAGATGTAATGAGGGGATACAATTTTACTTTGAAGAAGCTGCACTTTCCTTTATTCCCTACTTCTTTGCTTCCCTCCCCAAATAGCTATTTGGCTGCATTCTCACCCTTTTACCTTTTCTGTGTTACTCCCCCCGAAGCCCCTCCCGCCCCCAAACTCCCCCTCGTACCTCCAGCCCACGCTCTCTCCTGCCCCCAAACTCCCCCTCCTGCCACCAAACTCCCTTCCAGACCCTGCGCTCCTCACCCCCTCCTGCATCCCACCTCCTTCCCAGATGCTGCATCCCTATCCCACTCACTGGCAGCCCAGTCCCGCACACTGAACCCTTTATTTTTGTCCCTACCCCAGAGCCTAAGGGAGTCCACAAAATCCACTAACTCTGGATCCCCAGAAAAGTAAAACTGGCCTATGGGAAGCCCTTAAGCTCAGTCCTCCCTGTCCCTTCCCCTCACTCTGTGGGGCTGGAGCACCAGAAGAATGAGGTGCCTCAGTTGGGGGACACATGAGGGAGGGCTGGGGGTTTTTGGAGGAGTTTTTTTTGCTTCTCACTTGTGTGGTTCCCAACTGATTTTTCTGTGTCAGTGGTTCCAACCCAAAAAAGGTTTCCCACCCCTGCCATAAATAAACAAAACAATGAAAACTTTTGTGTTGGACATAAATTGATATTTTACTTTATTTAAAATGAAGTTTGATAAACGAACATAAAAAAGTTAAAATGATTAACCTGTTTGACAATGTAAATTAAATCATTCTCCCTAGCTACAGCTGGTTCAGAAAATATGGTCACTGTACCCAGCCTGCCCGTGCCCCTTCCTTCCCCCAGCACACATATCTGTAAATAGAAGTGAATAAGTTAAATCTTGGCATGCCACTTCTGAAAGGTTGCCGATGCCTGCTCTAGCAGGTCGTGGATGTGAATCTGCTGGGACACCCCTTTGTGTTTTATCCTTTTGGGTTTTGTTTGTTTGTTTTTTGCTAGGACAGGACCATTGGCTTGCATCCTTGCTTCCCCTTTTGGCTGCTGAGGGTTTGGTGAGGTTGGAGAGGGATCAGTTCCCCACACTTACTCAAGCCCAGGGACTGAAATTGGACTTGGCCCTTTTGTGTACAGAACTAATGGAAATGATGGGTTGAAAAGGACCTCACTTTCCTCACTGTATTTTCTTTTGCATTTCTACAGCATACAACATATTGCAGGTGCAACTAGAAACCGATAAATAACACATTCCATTTTATAATAGCAGGGATGGAACATGACAGTATCAATTAACATACTGTTTTCCACATTTTCAAGTATCTTGGCTTCTTATTACTCACGTAAATCTCCTTAAATGTTTACAAATAATTCCTATTAATGTTAATGAGCTTTTAAGAGAACACATTTCTTCCCTTTTGGACTTCTGTAATTTATCCTCTTTCATTTTTAAGAGATTCTTTGGAGACCAAATGTTTTAAACATGGTGTATTTAAACAAGAACTAATTTTAACATTCGTCATGGTTTCTTTGCATTGTGCAATTCTCACATCATTAAACTAGTGCAGAAGCCAAGTCATAGACATGTGGCATTCTTCCTTTGTGATTCACTGGACACTTCTTTCTCTCAGTCTCTCTTTAAAATCAACCCCCCCCACCCCCGCCCAAACAACCAACCACCTTTGCATAAGCGTAAAAATAATCTCATAAATTAGAAAAAAACTACAGGTTGAACCTCCCAAATCTGGGACTCTGTGGTCCAGCAACTTCTGTGGAGCCACAGATGTTGCTGGACCAAAGATCCCTGGAGGTGGGAGTGAGGGCCAGCTAGAGAATGCAGGGCTGGGGAGGTCCGGCCTGGCTGGGGTCCCCCCAGCATCAGTGGGACCAGGTGGCAAAGGGAGAGCCACCCACCCCAACCTGGGAACCACTGGTGTCAGCCGGGCCAGGCGGCAAATGAGAAGTTCCTGTCCTAGCTGGGGAACTCCCTGCAGCAGTGAGGCCAGGTGGCCCTAGGCTGGGGAAACCCAAGAAACCTCTGGCAGGAGCAGGACTGGCTCTGGCAGTGGGGCCAGTGGAGGCCAGGCAGCCCCAGTCAGAGAACCCCAGAAACTTCCAGCAGCAGCCAGGATGGCGGTCCTAGCCGGAGAAGACCAGAGAACCCAGGAAATCCCCAGTGGTGGTGGGGCAGGGGTGGCCAGGCGGCCCCAGTCAGAGAATCCCCAGAGGTAGCAGGGCCAGGCAGCAGCAGGGTAGTCTTGGCTGGTGATCCCTGAGGAATCCCCCAGCGGCAGCGGGCCAGTGGCGGCCGAGTGGCCCCAGGATGGAACCCTGGCAACCCCAGTGGCAGTGGGGTCGGCAGCAGCCGGGCGGTCCTGACTGAAACCTGGGGAACTCTGGCAGCATCAAGTAGCAGAAGAGTGGGATCCCCAGCCTTGGGAGTCCAGGAGTGGGGGTAGCCAGCAGGGGGGCATTGACCTCTCCTGGTCTGGCAAAATCCCTAGTTCGAGACCACTGAGGTCCAGAGGGTGCTGGACTAGGGAGGTCCAACTTGTATTTGTTAGGCAGCCATACTGTGCTCACTGCTACATATGTGAAATAAATTTAATAGGCTAATTAAATCACACCCTCATGTATGTAATAGTAATATTATTATTATACTAGCCAATCAGCCCGCCATAAGACGGGATTTTCAGATCTCTCCTCCATGTTGGTCTTCTCCTGAGCCTCCGGTCTTTCGCTTGGTCTCTCTCTCTCTCCTCCACCTACTGCCCCCCCCCCACAGCTCTCCTCTGCCTTCTGCCTCTCTCTCCATCACTCTCTCTTCTCCCCCTCCTGCCTCTCACTCTCCCTTTCTCTTCTCCTCCTCCACCTGCCTTTCACTCTCTCTTCGCTCTCCTCTGTCTCCATCGGGGATGCACGCTCGTCCAGGCCCCACCCCCTGGGCGTGTACATCGCTGCCCCGCCCCCTTCTGCCTCCCGCTGTGGCACTCAGCTGACTTCTGCGCCGCTCAGCCAGGCTGCCGCATAGGAGCGAGCAGCGCAAACGGCCTCTCTCTCTCTTCTCCTCCTACTGCTTCGCCCTCTCTCTCAGCTCTCGTCTGCCTCCTGCCTCTCTCTCTGTGTTTCTCTTCTTCTTCTCCTGCTGCGTCTCTCTCACTCTCTCTCTCGCTGTCCTCTGCCTCCTCCATGTCCTCTGTGTCTGCTCCGCTTTCCTCTTTTTGAATCCGGCGCCCTTTCCTAACGTCAGAGACGCATGCTCGTCCAGGCCCCGCCCCTTGGCTGTTCCCGTTTCATGAGGCATAAGGGAGCAGTCGACAAAGGTGTTCCCTGTCGACCAATCCATGTCTTGACTGCCACGCTGTGCCGACGATCAGCTGAGCCGGCACAACGCGGCAACCATTTTTATTTTAATGAAGCAGGGGATATTGACTATGCCAGGTAGCCTAATTTACATGCCTCTTTTGGCAGTCTAGACATACCCTTAGGAAGGAATAATCAGATACCTACACCAAAAATGGGAATTGACTGCCTAAGATGGAGTTCTGTAGAAAAGGTCAGTCAGTCAAAGTGGACCAGCAGCTAAATATGAGCAACAGTATAACACTTAAGAAAAAAAATCATTCTGGGATATATTAGCAGGCGTGCTATAAGCAAGACATGAGAAGTAATTCTTCCACTCTACTTTGTGGTGATTACTCCTCAAGTATTGTGTCCTGTTTTGTGCAACCACATTTCAGGAAAAATGTGGACAAAACAGAGAAAGTCCAGAGAAGACCAACCAAAATGTTTAAAGGTCTAGAAAACATGATCTATAAGGGAAGATTGGGAAAAAAAGGGAGGGGGGTTGTTTAGTTTGAAGAAGAGAAGACCGAGAGGGGACATGAAAACAGTTTTCAAGAACATAAAAGGTTGTTTCAAGGACGAGGCAGAAATATCGTCTTCCTTAATCTCTGAGGACAGGACAAGCAGCAGTGGGATTAAACTGCAGCAAGGCTGGTTTAGAATAGACATTAGGAAAATTTTCCAGTGAGTATGGTTAAGCACTGGAGTAAATTGCCTTGGGAGGCTTTGGAATCTCCATCCTGGGAAATTTTAAAGAGCTGGTTAGACAAACACCTGTTAGGGATGGTCTAAATACTTAGTCTTGTTGGGGACTAGACTAGATGACTCTCAGGGTTCCTTTCCAGTCTTAAGATTCTATGATTCAGCTGGAATCACCCACTGAATCTCTTCCAAATAAAAAATACTTGTCAGCATTTTGGGAAGAGAAAATCCTGGGGGAAGGAGTTTCATCCAGCTTTGGGTAAGTTATTTCTTGGAGTATGGCCCCAATGAAACAATTACCACTGTGAAATTGTAAAATCTTTAGGGGAGGGGGCATTTATGAGGCCTGGGGTCTAAGAGAAAAAAAATTAATAATAGATGGGCAGAACAAAATTGCAGGAAGAGTTTGGCTATTTAGAAAATATAAAATCATATAGGGCACATAATTTGAATGCTTTTATGTTTCTTAAAGATGGTGCCAAATGGGAGAGATCAATTATCTGCATATTTTCAAACAGCATCAGTGAGAGTTTCACACTTATTAAGGGCAGAAGAGAGCACCTTTGGGCAGTACCAGGATTGATGCACAGGTTTTTCCTTTTGCTTAACAGATGAAATTTTACAAATACAAAGTGAAATTATTGATACAATTTCATGATAAATTAGTTGGGGAAGCTCATTAAGTGACACTGAATTTTCTCCTCTATTTCAATTTATTTTAAGTTTTAAACCATTTAGAGTGAGAAAAGAAATATTAGCACTAAGATTTTTCATAAAAATAGCAAGATATTTAATGGCTGTGGGTTGGAGTTAAGGATAATATAGTCTCTACATTCCAAACTTCTCTACAAAACTCAAACCTCTCTTCTGCTCCTTCAGGGTATGTCTACACTAGCCACTCTAGTTCGGAGTAGGATGGCTAATGTAGTCATTCGAACTTGCAAATGAAGCCCGGGATTTAAATATCCCGGGCTTCATTTGCATGTTCCCGGGCATCGCCATTTTTAAATGCTCGGTAGTTCGAACTACCTGCCCGCAAATTAAAGCTCTTAATTCGAACTACCGTTACTCCTCATTGCAACTTCTCATTGTAGGAGGAGTAACGGTAGTTCGAATTAGGAGCTTTAATTCGAACTACCTAGCCCGTGCCGCATGTAGCTGCGGGCAGGTAGTTCGAACTACTGGGCATTTAAAAATGGCGGAGCCTGGGAACATGCAAATGAAGCCCAGGATATTTAAATCCCGGGCTTCATTTGCAAGCTTGAATGACTATATTAGCTACCCTAGTCCGAACTAGGGTGGCAGGGTAGACATACCCTCATTTCTGTTGATTCCAAGGTCTCCTCTCCCTCTCATTCTCAGTTGATTCTTTTCATCTTTTCTTTCTTTACTAACTTGTATCCCTAACCTGAGCTCATCTCCCATTCCTCTCCATCAACTTTTGCTTTGGTGAGGTCAAGATCTTCTGGAGAATCTAAAGACTAGATGAACTATAGTAGGGGACTTTGTCCAGAGAATCTAAAGACTTTTTCCACTCTACATTTCTCTCTGATTTTAAGTAGGCTATCTGTAAAACTCTCTCCTTTATCTTGTAAACCTATAACTCACATTAGCTTCTCAGATTTTTATTTTAAAACCTTTTCTACCACATTTCCCTTTCATATAGAAGCTTGCTATTTTTTTCCAGCGAGAACTCTTCACAGTTAATAGCCCTTGTGTCTCAGTTTTACTAAGTAGGGGTCATAAGTACCTAGATATATTAGAACAAAACTTGAAATGTGAATTACTAACAGTGAAACTGGAGAAGGTGGAGAGGATCGCAGGGGGAGAGAGAGAAAGGTGAAGTTACGGTTTTAAGCTTTCATATGATAAGGTGCTACACAAATTGAGCATGCCATGCTCATTTAAGAAATTTGGAATATTTTTAGAAGAGCTAAAGTAAGTTAAATTATATGATTTTAAGCATGAAGTTTAATTCTGGCAACATTCAATTTATAATTTTAAAGTAGGGCTGTGGCGAGGTGGAGCAACCCAGCCACTATCCCCTGGAAGGGGACAGGGACGTGGTGGAAGCCCGCACGTAGGCGGCCCGGGCGGCGGTAAAGGAGGTGCCGCCAGAGGCTGACGGGGAAGCGGCAGGCCAGCCAGGCGCGCAAGCGAGGTGGGCGAAAGCGGCCAAGGCACTTCGGCCGCACGCAGGACCAGCCGCGGGGATGATGTCACCGGTGCGTCGGGCACCAGAGACGATGTCACCGGTGCGGCGGGTGCTGGGAATGATGCCAGTTTTGTGACGGGCGCGGAATATAAAAGCGGGAGAGGGGAAGCCCAGAGGGGGGCTCGATGCGGAAGAGGTACAGACGGGGAGTCGAGAGTGAGGGAGGGGCAGTAAGGGCTGCTCTGGGAAAAAGGGAAGCTCGGTGGCAAGGTTGAGAGTGGCCCAGGGTAGGGTTGTGGAGCCTGAGAGTGGGCGTGTTAAGGGGTATGGCCCCGCTCACTACCATTGGGAGCTCTGTTCCCAGTGTCAGGGCCCTGCGCCGGGGTCCGAGAGAGAGGGTGGGCCCGGAACCCCCTCCCTGCTACCGGCAGGTGCTTCGGTGGGACCGAGCTCAAGAAAGCAAAGGCTCGCCTCGTGGGTGCCTTCACGGGTGGCTCAGGGGAAAGGCACGTTACGTATCGGTCGGGGCACGCTAGTTACTGTAAACCGATGGGGTGTGGGACCCGAATAAAGCAAATGCGTGACAGGGCTGTTAAGTGAATAAAATTAATCGTGATTAATTGTGGTGTTAAACAATAATAGAATACATTTATTTACATACATTTGGATGTTTTCTACATCTGGTATGCAAATATAATGCCAGCAACAGCAGTGCCATGAGATTCCCTGGATTTTCTCCACAATTGGACACAATACTGCAGTTGAGGCTTAATCACCACACAATAGAGGGGAAGAATTACTTCTTGTGTCTTGTCCACAACACTCCTGTTAATGCATGCCAGAATGATGTTTGCTTTTTTTTTTGCAACAGCATCACACTGTTGACTCACATTTAGCTTGTGGTCCTCTATGACCCTTAGATCCATTTCTGCAGTATTCCTTTCTAGGCAGTCACTTCCCATTCTGTATATGTGAAGTTGACTGTTTCTCCCTATGTGGAGTACTTTGTATTTGTCAAGACCTCTTAAATCTCTCAAGTCTGTTATGGTGGGCTCTAATACTCTTTATAACCCGCATCCAAAAAAGCAGACCAAAATTACCAAGTTTCAGTAGAAGGCTTTGAACAATTCTTCTTCACGTGATTGCTCATGTGCATTCCAATATGTAGGTGCGTACCATGTGCATGATTGTCAGGTTCTCCCTAGTGGTACCCCTCAAATTGGCTATAGTGTCCCTATGGTGATACCTCCCGGCATCGTATATTTACCCCTGCCAACCAGACTCCTGCTCAGTTCCTTTTTCCACAAGTGACAGTCATTGGATTTTCTGACTTCTTGCTTCACAAGTAGTTATTCCCTAGTATTGAAGACTCTCTGGTGCCGGTGGTGATGGAGGAGGACTTCGACCTTCCCTCCTTACCAGATATGTCCGAAGCTGTGCGAGACCTCATTGAATTTACGGCACAGCTCTGTTCGAGATTCATCCATCCCTCTCTTTGGTGGCACTGGCTAATGTGATGTTGTTGGCACTGGCAGCTACAACACAGGTAGCCCCTCTGGCTCTGTGTCCAGTACCCACAGCACTGCCACAGGCATCACCTATGCCTCCACTCCTAGCTCTGTCACCGGGGATGTTTTCAGCACTGTCGGCACCACTGCAGCATGGGAAGCCCACAGCCATGAGCATCCACAGATGCTCCCCTTGGTACCAAACGACACCGTCCAGCTCAGCTCCTTCCTAGTTGGCGTCACAATACACATCTAAGTTAGAGGCGGAGTCTATCAGGTCCTGGAGCTCCTGATTCCATTCCCTCTCCTGGCACTCCCACCCAGAGGCACTTACAGCATTGGCTCAAGCCTGGCCTTCCCAATGACAGGTGCCCATCCAATGGCCCTTTTGGATTCTGTGGGCTTATCACCAGAGATAGGTGGAGGTCCATCAATGGCTATTAGTCAGGATAAGTAGGAATGGTGTCCCTAGCCTCTGTGTGTCAGGGGCTGGAAATGGATGGCAGAAGAGGGATCACTTGATCATTACTTGTTTCTGTTCACTCCCTCTGGGGCATCTGGCATTGGCCACTGCCAGAAGAGCGGGCTATATGGGCCTTTGGTCTGACCCAGTATGGCTGTTCTTATGTTCTTATGTAGAGTCATCATTGTATTCATAGATCATATGTTCATTAAAAGATTAAGTATATGAGCAGTGGCTCAGTGATCTGGTATTCTACATTTGTCAGCATTTTCAAGAAATCTGGGCCTATTAATGTCACTGACATTTATTTGTTTAAGTGTGTCTTTGTTTTGCATAGCCACTTTTCTCAAAGCAATTGCCATAGTCTTACCACGATGACGTACAATTCATTACTCAAAAAAAAAAAAAAAAATTACTGTCCAGCATCTGAGCTTTTGGGGAGCTCCTGCTTCACATTTTCTAGTTTTCCTCTGCAACTACGAAGATTACAAATGCAATTTTTAAAAAGGGGAAAACAGACATTGTGATGCAACTCTTGTTTCCAGTAAGGCTTTAAGAAAAGTAATGCAAGTCCTATAATAAAAATCACAAAAGGTGGTAAGACTGGTGTAGGAGAAATGGACAGCACAGCCTGGTTCTCACCAAACTAATTAAAAACTGTTTTTTACAAGGGCTGATTGACAATTTCTGAAAGAAAACTGGGCTTTTGGCAAAACAAACTTTTTCTATGAAAAAAATCCTTTTAAAAAAATCTTTTTTTACAAGTCGGATTTTCCCCCACTGACATTTTCAGCATTTTTTGACCAGTTCTACTTGTTATCCATAAACAAACTAGAGTAAAAATCTTTTGTATATTACTCTCTGCTAATTTTCCTTTACTTCCATTTTTTCAAAACTATAAGAGTGAGTTTTAGGCAGCATGGAATGTCATACAGTTCCTGTTGATGATGCAGGAACGTCCAAGAGGAAAGAAAGCAGTACCACATCACAGCAAAGATATTGGAAACAGTGATCAGAATCCCTCATATTATCATAGGTTCACCATGCACCGCGGGCAGCCCCAGCCCTCGAGCAGCTGCACCGCTGCCCCAGCTCCAACTCCAGCAGCCGCAATCTCTCTAGCCATTGCAAAGTATTACTAACAGTTCATTTGTAGCAGGTCAGGTCAGTTTCTGCCAACCTTGTGAACAGCAGCAGTTGCTCTTTGCCAAGAAAACCATTCCTCCACCATTTATTACTGGTGTTGTATAACAGCACAGCACAGGTCTTAAAAAAAAAATTACTTATTATTCAGACTTTGCAGGTATGTGTGTGTGTGTGTGTGTGTGTGTGTGTGTGTGTGTGTGTGTATGGGGGGGGGGATGTCTTTTTACCTTATCTGTAACTGATGGCTTGGTGCAATACATTATACACCATAATAATAAGGCTACTTGGTTGAAAGTTCTTATTTAACAGCTCTTTTTATTCTTAATATTAAAATATCATATATGTTAGTAACTGGTGGGTGCAATGGTGGCACACATCTGAACAAGTGCACATGACCTCAATACTGGTGCACAAGACAAAACTCACTCTGTTCATGGATGGAAAATCTTAGCGGGAACACTGGCCAGGACCAATACAAACTGTAATGGGAAGGACTGTACTGAATGTGAGATGGAAGGAAATTTCTGGTATTGAGCTTGTTGGTGCTGAGCGAGTAATCAGCATTGACACAGTCATTATCAAAATCACTGCTACTTTGGTTATCTGTACTGGAAGAGATTGAACCACTGCAGCAGAAGATAGCAGCACCAGGTCCTTTGATGAAATCTGCTCAGTGTCAGATTCAGCTAAGTTCTCAGTTGGTACTCAAGCCTCATGTTTATGGAGTGACTAGTTGGTGAAGCAGTCTCTCCTGGACTTGAAGCAATACTTTTTCCTCGTGAGATATAAGATGACTGAAGGCAGGGGTTCCCAAGCTTTGTGATACCGCGACCCCCCTTTAAGTTGCTCACGACCCCCCGGGGGGTCGGGACCCACAGTTTGAGAAATGTTGACTTAAGGATTTTAGATGATGGCTCTAGAGACTGTGACCAACGCCTCCTCTCTCTAGTGATAGTGATTGATCTGAGGAAGTGGGTCTGGCCCACGAAAGCTCATCATCTAATAAACCATCTTGTTAGTCTTTAAAGTGCTACATTGTCCTGCATTTTGCTTCCTCTCTCTAGTTGATTTCTGGGGATTTTTCCCTTTTTCACGGGATAAGGTCTTCAGAATCGGAGTGGCGACCAAAGGTACATAGGTTTATGAAGCACTCCTCAATGAAACTGACCCAGACACAAAGTCGTGTGCGTGGAATTTTTCATGAGGTATATTCTCAGTTTGCTTTCTCTAGATTTCTTTGTTCATCTAGAGAAGAATCTAAATACAGTGCATCTCTCTGAAATGTGGCATTCTCCTAAAGAAAAAGCCACACGTGTGCCCATTGTTTACAGGTAACATTGCCTGAGAGGATGCACAAGTTTAAAATCCAGGGATTTTATCAATGGCATCCTAAACAAAGGAACAAAACTATAGCACCTATGTACCAAACCAGAAAAAAGGGAGAGAATCCTCTCAAAAAAAGAGAAAAAAGTCAACACTCAAAAAACCTATCACTATCTAACTACTGTCTAATTACTATATAAACTAAGGGTATGTCTATGCAGGCAAACCGCTATTTCAAATTAAAATCGAAATAGCCGGGCGCTTAATTCGAGTTTGGTAAACCTCATTCTATGAGGAGTAATGACAAACTCAAATTAGCTAATTCGGAATAAGCGCTGTGTAGACGCTTATTCTGAAATAGAGGGCCTCCAGCCTTCCCAGTTTCTCCTGGTGGCCACTCTCGCTCCCTCCCACTCCTCCTCAGAGCCCTTAAAGGGGTAGACTCTGGCCACAGTGCCTGTGCCAGCTCCAAGCCTGCCAGCCCAGAGCCAGCAGTCACTGCCCCTGACCCAGTGCCTCCAAACATGAGCCAGCAAGCCACTGGCAGCCAGCCCTCCACCACTCCCCAGGAGCAGTCTGCCAGCTCCCAGGAACCTGCAATTAATGTGTATAGACGCGTTAATTTGAATGATCTTAATTCTAATTAACTATTTTGAATTAAGATAACTTGAATTAACACTGTAGTGTAGACATAACCTAAGTTAATAATATAAAAGTTCTGGTAAGTACTGAGTAACAGTGAGCTTTGAAGCATCAAGCTGTGAGCTGAGGATTTGAGAGTGTTTTGGGGTGATACATCTTTCTAACTATAGCTGGAAGCAAGATGACACTCAAGATGAATGTGCCACCCCAAAGGGAATTTCTTACCAAAAACTTCTGCCTTGAGTGCACTGGGTGTAAACACACCTTAAATACTATATATATATATACACACACGCACGCGCACACACACACACACACACACACACACACACACACACTCAAAGTATTGAGGAGCTAAGCGGTGTGGAGCTTGGACCCATCTTTTGTACAACTATACACAGCATCCCAGTTACAACACATTTTAATTCTGTAGTGAAGCGCTATTCACAGCTGTTTAGCATCCACAACCACCCATAGAACATGGATTTTAAGGAAATAAGGAGTAAAGACAGTATATGAATAAATCATATAATTAAGCAAGCCAAAGGCTGTTAGACAAAAAGAAGCCCCTTACTGAATCACTGGTGATTATAAAAAGTATAGTTGGGGCAAATAATGATTGGTTGGATATTAATTTTAAAATCAGTGACTATCCTGGTATAGTATGGAAACAGGAATTTATGGAACTAACAGTCTGGATGTTAAGTAAGCTCAGGGAGGCACTACAAGATACAGGAGCTCCCTTGTTAATTTACAGCTTGTCCCTCATTTGCCTGTAGAAATGAGAAATGCAGACAAAGAATAAAGACAAACTCACCATCAGGACCTTCGCTACTTTTACTCCTTTTATTTCGACGGACATGCTTACTTTCTTCTTCAAAATGTAGCTTTTCTTCAGGGAGGAAAAAATTCAGCAAGGCCAGCTGGAACAGTAAGAACATCGAGTTAAGGTTATTTTACCAACAAATTATCACAGCCAAACTGACCGAACTCCACCTCTTCAGCAGAGATTTGAGTCTTGATATCAACAACTTCTTAATTCCATTAAGAACAGTTTATCATAAAATGTTAGCCTGCTATCTAGGAATTTCTGATGCACCCATAACCAGCACATTGAGATATGTCTCAGTTTTCTTGGTCAGTATATGTCGAACCTGTAAAGCATACAACATTCCTATGTAAAGAGTACTTCTCTACCTGTGATGAAAGAACAGGTACTAAGAATGAGGAGTCATTATTTTAGTGCCAATTCTGCCAAATGACTCAATGGCCAAAGTCATATTAATTTCTCTGTTTGTAAATAACAGATAACATTTCTTTATCTTGCAAAGGTACTATGAGATTAAAATCTTCAAAACATGTGCAAACATGGTCTAATTAAAGGCTAAAATATATACATTTATTACATGGGGAATTATATTAGTGATCCTAATATTTAGTTTCAGAGGGGTAGCCATGTTAGTCTGAAACTGAAAAAACTAACGAATAGTCTTGAAGCACCTGAGACACTAACCAAAAATGTAGATGGTATCGTGAGCTTTTGTGGGCACAACCCACTTCTCCAGATGACTTCTTCTCAATTCAATTTCATCTGATCTGTGGCAAATCTCTCTGCCGCAGGCCAGAAGCCCCAGCGTTTCCCTGCGGACTGATCCCTAATATGCAGGGGAGATCAGGGAAGTCTCATGTGCTGTCTCTGCCCTCTACACATACTCAGCAGCTCCCACTAGCCTTGGAACCAAACATGGCAGTCACTTCTGAAAGCAGCACAGATCTGGATGCAGGCAGGCAGCCTGCCTTTACCCCACCACATCACTGAGCAGGAGCTGTTTCAGGTAATGCCTCCCATCTGGAACCTGCACCATAAATCCCCTGCCCCAGGATGAATACCCTCTTGCACCATATCTTTCTTCCAAACCCTGCAGCTCAACACCCTGGCCCAGCACTGACCCCAAACCTGCACTTCAAACCCTTTGGCCCCAGCCTGGAGCCCCCTTCCTCTACCCAAAACCCCTCCTCCCTAGCCCTATTCCAGAGCTTGCAGCCCCCCATCCACAGCCCTCACTTTCTACCCTAGCTTGGCACCCCCTCCTGCATCCCGAGCCCCTCATTTCTGTCCTCCCGGTCATCTGCCCCCCTTCGCCCCTCATGGGGCTGGAGACGTGAGGACTGGTTCAGCCATTGTGGGGAGAATCTCTGCACCTCCATGCTTCCTCTCAGAACCGTGTGTGACCTGCAATTGAATTTTTCTGTGGGTCACTGGTAAAAAAGTTTTTCTGTGCGTCACAGTAAAAAAGTTCTCCACCCCGGCCTTTGGGAATGTACAATGTTCTGGGTACCAGAAGACCATGATTCTTACATTCACCTCTCTTATTGACTGATAGTAGTAATTACGTATGTGCCTTTTATATCTCTTATTGCTGAAGAAAACCTTATATCTTACTGAGAAGTTAAAAGTGTAGGCCACTTAACTTGTGTCTGTGCTCTCTTTCACTACACGACTTTCGACTTCGAATCAAATGTGGTAGGAGTTCTATAGACAATAGCTTCATTCACTATTCAACTTCTGAGTGATACATTCCTAGCTACTGTTCATCCTATTCACAGAATGAGGCAAAATGTAAAATACCAAAAAAAAATAGTATATTATCATGTAATTAAATCTGAGGGGTAGCCGTAATTAAAGACTATATAATATTAGATAGATAAATAGTTAGATTTACAAGACACAGAACAAAAATAGAAACTCTTCAAACAGGGAATAATACTGGTAATATATGCATTTTTGGCATACTACACTCAATGGCATCCAATGTACATGTTGCTAAATTATAGATCTGTGCTTGTTCTATACTCTAAAACATGAAATTTAAATCTTCGTGATGAAAATGAGAAAGTTTAAAATAAAAAGATGTGTCTCAACTCTAAGGCAAAAACAGGCTCCCTATTCATAGTAGAATATATGCCCTTTATGTCACTAGAAGGTTCAAGAGAATGCCATGTCAAATGTCAAGACACAAATCAATTATTCACAAAAGGGGTTCTGAAATCCATACAGACTTTTTCATCCATTAGTTGGACCTCATTTTCACAAACTTAAGTTCCCTTTTACATTAGAATATTATTCTAATCTATTTCAAGCCATCTGTAATGTTTAAAAACCCTAACAAGTAAAAAAACCCCTAATTCTTTACATCTAGAACTTCTTTATTTTCTACAATAAGGTCAGGTAGCAGCAATGCATCAATATTTTGGAGATCCTAGCTAGTAATAATTAACTGACACTAAAGATCACTGATGCAGTAATTTCTAATTATTCTCTGAAGAACTTGCTATTCACTTACTAATTTATTAAGCTCCTTCATTGGCCCTTGATTTATGTACTGTTAAGGCTGCAGATTTGTCCTAGCATCTAAAAAATCATAGAGCAATGATGGTAAATGTAGTAAAATTGATGGCTTTAGTGATTGTGATTTTTTTTTATTAAAAATGCCCAAATGAGGGGGCAATAACCACTTGCAGCAGCACCTTACATGTCAACACTGCAACCCTAATCAGCTCCAGTGAAGGGAGGGGACCAGAACTCACCTCAGGCACAAGCACTGGTTGCTCTTGGTTTCTGCAAGCGACAGAGGGAGGGGAGGATGGAGTGAATGGGTCAGGGCTTCAGAGAAGGGGCAGTGCAAGGGCCTTTGGCTTTGTGTGATTAGGCAGTTCGCAACCCTACAGACAAATAGAGAAATTAGGCATCTGTGACAAGCCTATAATCTTGTCAAGAAGTTTCTCTCTCTCTACTGAAAATCTCCTTGGGCACTGGCATTCAGACATCTTCATGGGTATTCAAATCCAATATAACATGAGTAACACCTTATAGCTGGAGGAGGCGGATCTTAATCTGATGCAAACTATCCCAGAAACCAAGATATATGAAATACTTTCCCCTTAAAAATGCAATAATTAGTAGTTACTAAAATAATTATGTTTCACAATGCAAAGTTAATCTCCTCACGCCGAGGCATGTAGTATCACTTGCATTAAGGAACTCAATTTCAGTCATTCCAGGTACTCCAAGAAGAAATGTTCATAATCTGGTAGAATTTCCTCCAAGCATCTCCTCCTCCTAAAATACTGATCTTCAAGAAATATAGATGATTTTGGAACCAAACATTTAAATAAGCCTTTGACTTGTCATTTATTCCAATCATCTCATCCATACAGTGGACAGAAATGAACATGATATTTTATATAGTTATAAAACAAATGCATTTTATCTGTAACTTGGAAAGAGCATTGAGACATAAATGGCACAGAACTCAGACACAGCTCTGATGGGTACAAAATCTGTTATTGACCTACACAGGAAAAGACACTAGGTTAAGAGGTTTAATAAGATAGAAGGGAAGGATAAATTCCTTCCATGAATTAGGTGAAATTCTTTGGCCTGTGTTTGCAGGAGATCAGACAAAATGATCATAATGTTCCCTTCTGGCTTCAATATTTATGAATCCTGGGGGAATTTAGATTAACATAGGATCTGCAGAGTGACTTTCAGCTGAAACAACCTCAGTAGAACTCCTACTGGCTCCCTTTTGTTGTAAATTGGTGTGGGGAACCTTTTTTGGCTCAGGGGCCACTGACCCACAGAAAAATCAGTTGAGGGCTGCTCACAAATAAGAAGCATCCCCCCCCTCAAACCTCCCAAACTCTCGTTGACATGGCCTTGACATAGACTGAGAAGGAAAAAGATACTTCCCACAGTCCCCTGGCACACCAGAGTCTAGGGGGGCCAGGCTAGAAGATTTTGTGTGCTCCAGTCCCACAGGAGAGCAGCATGGGGGCTGGAGCACCAGCGTGGGCTCCCAAATGCTGGAGAGGGGAGGAGGAGCCCCAAGTCTCAGGGGCTGGATCCAACTAAGTTGGGGGCCGCATCTGTCCCTCAGGCCTTAGGTTCTACATCCATGGTGTAAATGATTCCCAACTGGAATTAGCCCACCACACTTCTAACAGCTGCTCTCATGGTACATGAAACCCATATAAGATCAACTCAGCATAGGCCACTCGTACTGAGAGCAAGTCCAACTATGGGGGAGAAGAACTCCTCTAATCTGTGCAAATACCTGGCTATCAACTGCAAGCTACAGATAAAACAGGAAAAATTAAACTCTGATATCTATGCTTGCATGCAAAATCTTCAAAATTAATAAAGTACAGCTTGTGTATTTATACCATGAACTCCAACATATATTTTCACAGCTGCCAAAATAAGAATATCTGATACAGAAGCCAGCTCATATTGAAGTGGGTCTCTAAGTGCTATAAGATAAAAGAATAAAGACCTATTTGGCATTCAGGTCTGTCTTTCTAACAGCCAGGATTACGATTTACAGTGCATGGGCTATAAAGTCATTACACAGGTGTTGAAGCCAGTGTAAGATTTCAAAAAGAGTAAGATATTTCACCACCCAGGAATGTGTGCTCTCCTTACGGAGGTTACTCCAACCCAGATTTTATTATCCTGCCTCAAATTGTATTATCTAAATTAGCATATATTGTGGAAAACATTGCTTTCTAGCAGAAGACCAAGCACTAAGATAGGATGGAATCAGAAAATCCTGGATTTGAGCAAAAGAAACTGTGATCCAATGTGCAATTTAAATTATTCCTGTCAAATTTTACCTGTTTACAGAGAAAGACTCAAATCTAGTGTTCGCAATTCCTGGTATTGTTTGCGTCTACAAATATTAAATGAATCTTGATTGCAGTGACATGTTATAGAAGAAAGCAAAATTAGTAACCCTGAACATTAAACACAGTTGGAAAATGGGCACAGAAGGCTTTATTTTCCTTTTAACCAATAAGACACATAATTCTTATAATAAAATTATTTCTAAAAAACCTATCTTAAAATGAATGTCACATAAAAGCAGCTAATTGTCCATCAACACAGCTCATTTACCCTCATAACACAACAAAGATATTACATGAAATAAAAAAGCAATGCATTTAAGGTCATTAAAAGAAAACATGATTTTTTTTAAACATCATCTGACTAACTTCTTTAACTGTTAAGATATCAGAGATCAAACATTTAACAGAATTCATAAAAAAGGAATAGATACTGGAACATCCACAGTTATAACTTCCAGGAGAGCTACTTAAATCAATGTGATTAAATTCTCTGGATTTAAAAAGCAATTAATCTACATCAGATTAAAGTATTGTAAAAAGAATTTGAAAAATTGTGTTATTGTAATTTAAAACTAAATTTATTATGAAATAATTATAAATGCTAAATGCTATTTATTGCTACTACTAGTTGGGTACTTTATTTGAGTTTTATAAAACTGCTTTAAGAAAAGAAAACTTAGGTACTGACAATTAAAACCCTTATTCTCATTAGGATTCTACAAACAAGAATACAGAATACACAAATAATCCCACTGACTTTGACTGGAATAATCCTGTGTTTAAAATTAAGCCTGCACATAACTGTTCGTAGCACTGGGCTAAAACTGTACTTTTATTAAAAACATTCTTTCAGTGCATAGAATCTTTATTTCAAAACAAAGTTGCTGCAGTGTTAGCAATTAAAAATTTAGACTTTCCATATATTATCACAATTATCATGAACTTTTTCATTAGATGTTATGCTTTGGTAAATGAAGTATTTCCTTCACTCCTTCCCACTACTATTCTTTTTTTTCTAGACATCCAAAAAGATTTATGTTAGGGAAAAACACATTTTCCCTGCAATAGTAAATATTTTTTTAATGATCACAGATGCACATTTCACCACAAGAAGCTAAACGAAAAGACTGCTATTAAGAACAGACTGTAATTTATTATCATCACAGCTGCTATTGAACACAGTCTTGTTTTAAAATAGGCTAATAAAAAGTTTTCCTGAAGAAACAATGATACAAGAATAGACTCTGTAGTATATCCCACTACCTTCAGAGCTTAGCTCATACAATACCCTTATTCTATGGGGGTTAAAAGCATGACAGGCTGAATCAGATGTATAGTAATGACCAATACTACAAACCTTACTTGCACATGTGACTATTTCATGAGATTAAAATGAAATCAGTGCCTAGACACATTGAGTGGGTCGCAGCCCTACTCCACCAACTTTATGCTGCTCAGGGGACATACTTGAGGCAGGGAAGGGCAGGCAAGGAGTGTGGCTATAGTACATTCACAATTTCCAGTTACCATGGGGCACTTTGTGAGCCACAGATAGCTGGTGAAGGTCAGAGTAGCCTGCAGGCTGTTCTATCCTGAACATTGGAACAGACACATACAGAAAATCAAGGAACAGTAGCCAACTCTCAGACAGCCATGCTGTATCCAGCAGAATTAGCGTAGTTTGTGGTTGGACAAATTACTGTGGGGAAGCTAAGTCAAAAGCATGGTTAATGTTAGGGATGTTAAAAATAGTTTATTATGGTAACCATGTAGCACACACCATGGGCTCTGCAGAATGAAGCTTAGCTTTATACTGCAGAGCCCACGGTGAAACCTTCCCAGGATCTAGGCTGTCAGCTGGCCCAGATCCAGGGGAGGAAGCTTCGCTGACTCAGTGAAGCCTCTTTCCAGGGAGCAGAGTGAGCAGCTCTTGTACACCAGGCCTCTGGGGAGGAGGCTTTGCTGTCCTGCTGCAGTGATGCTGCCTCCCTGGAAGCCAGCTGAATCTAAACAATACCATTAACCGATAAGCCGATGCTTATCATTTAAACAGTTAACCGGTTAAACTCTAACATCCCTAATATAAGCCTATGAAAAATAGTGACGATAATTTTATCTTTGCCAGTGGAACAAATATGCTTTGTCATGTTTCTATTTAAAATGTAAATAAAACCAAGAGGAAGCAAGATAATGTGATCGGTAAAGTTCTAGTCCACATATAGAAAGTTGGATTGAGGGGTTGCAGGTGAGGAACATTTACGCCCAGGCAAAATGAAGTGTTTCTAAAATTTAAATCGTGATAACTTGTTAAATATACCTTTATTTCACAAACTCCTACAATATCATACTGATCCTTGGTGATGATGATGACTTGTAAGCTTTGTCTATCATCTTTGTCTATCTTTTCAAGATAACACAGGTTATTTTCAGCTCTGTTGACCTTTTTGCTGCATCAAAAAGATCATCATTTAATATGTAGCAATAGAAATATTGTAGCTATCAACATAGCTGTTGAGAGGTGAACATCTGTTAATTTTCCCGGAGTATAGTATGAATATTATTTCTTTTGTTGTGGAGACAGTTAAAATGCCAGAAGACTAGATCAGTTTACCTAGAGGCATAAAGATCACCCTCTCTGTTAAGGCGTTTTCAGATTTGTAACTGTATGTGATACTAAAAGCTGTAGAGCTTAGGCACCATGGCTATGTCTATACTGCACCCTTCTTCTGCAAAAGCTTATGCAAATGAAGCGCGGTATTGAATATCGCCACGCTTCGTTTGCATAATTAATTAGGGGCTGATTTTGTGCAAGAGGCTTTTGCGCAAAAAGGAGCTCCGTTTTTGTGCAAAATCCCTTCTTGCGCAAGAACGGTTCTTCCTGAAAAAATGAGGAAGAACAGCTCTTGTGCAAGAGGGGTTTTTTCTGCAAAAAGGAGCCGTCTATACAGCTCCTTTTTGTGCAAAAGCCTCTTGCGCAAAGCCGGCCCCTAATTAATTATGCAAATGAAGTGCAACGATATTCCGTGCTTCATTTGCATGAGCTTTGGCGGAAGAAGGGTGCAGTATAGACGTAGCCTATGCTTCGATGCATTAATCACATATTGGGGGCTTTGAATGGAAAAGGCATCACTTGCTTTTCAGATTAGCAATTTAAATCAGTCCAGCTGTCTGATGACCAAATGTACTTTCTGTCCGAGACAGAACATCAGAAATGGCTGCCCGTCGCAGGGAGCCATAGCCTGTAATACCTGTAAGGCTGGTATAGGGGGCTCTGTCTGTGAGGTGGAGTGTTTTCCATATAAGGGCATGTAAATTAATAATCTTCCCCTGCTCGCTCCACCCATTGCAGTGAAAGATCAGCCAATGGGCTGACTTGTGCTCAGGCCTGCTACTCCACCCACTGCAGCAAAAACCAACCTATGGGGTGATAAGTTCACAGGCAATAAAACAGGCAGGCAGCCCCTCTCTCACTGGGGATTCGCATCGAGTGAATGCCTGGCCTGATCACCCAGACGCCTTGCACCCCCCGCTCTCGAGTTTTACTGAGCGTATTCTGAGTTGGTCGACCCGAGTGGAGACAGTTTATGAGCATGCGATCGGTACTTGTGTTCCTGCTGTCTCCAGAACTAGTATAACCCCGCCCCCATCATCATCCCTATCCTAATTGATTTCTTAGTTGTCCTTATTGCTTGTCAAGTGACAGTGGCTAAAAAGTTACTAAGTTCGTTTATAAATAGTTGTGGTTTAGGGTTTTTACTGTTTCCTTGTATAAAGTTGTGTAAATAATCAGCCCTATGGACAATACCAGTGTTAATTCAACTGTTCCTAACCCCTGGGCAGTTATTGGGAATTATTGTGATTTAGAAAAGCCTCAGGGAATTGTTTTGTGTTGTCTGGCAATCTGTTTAATTTTTGTTCTGATGATTGTCTGGTGTCATCAAAATAAAATCAGTTTGTGCTTTTTAAAGCCCCCAGTTGTGGTCTCATCCTTTCCGGCATCCCTTCGAACCTCGTGTATTATGGGAACTGACACTTTCGATCCGAATACCAAGGCCAGTTCAAGGTCTCTATCCTGATATTCAAAGCCCTTCATGGGCCTGGACCTAACTCTCTAAGGGTACGTCTACACTACAACGTTAATTCGAACTAACTTAGTTCGAATTAGTTAATTCGAACTAAGCTAATTCGAACTAACGGATCCAGACTAAAAAACTAGTTTGAATTAGCGTTTTGCTAATTCGAACTAGCATGTCCACATTAAGTGGACCCTGAACCGGGCTTAAGGATGGCCGGAAGCAGTGCCGGCAGGGCATCAGAGGAGGACTTAGAGCGTGGAGATGCTGTCTCAGGCTAGCCGAGGGCTGTGCTTAAAGGGTCCCAACCCCCACCCCGGACAGACAGTTCTCAGGGGTGCCCCGCTTGCAAAGCAGTCCTGGCTTGGAGTGCTCTGAGTGCCCACACTGGGCACATCACAGCACTCGGCCATCAGCCCGGCTGCACTTGCCGCAGGCTGCCATCTGGGGAAAGGGGCAATTGGGGGGCTGCAGGAGAGCTTCCACCCCCAGAAGCCCACAGAGCCAGCCCAGTCCTCCCCATCGGGGGCTCGTGTCCCATTCCTCCCTCACCTCCTTCCACTTACCCTTCCCTAGCCCCTCTTCTTGATGTACAAAATAAAGATAACGTGTCTTCCAAAATGGAATCTGTCTTTATTGAACAAAACTGGGGGAGACTGGAAAAAGGAGGTGGGAGAGGGGAAGAGAGAGGCTGGGAGAGGGGAGGGCAACTAAAATGATCAGGGGTTGGGAACAGGTCCCATATGAAGAGAGGCTAAAGAGACAGGGACTTTTCAGCTTAGAAAAGAGGAGATGGAGGGGGGACAGGATAGAGGTCTCTAAAAGCAGGAGTTGGGTGGAGAGGGTGCATACAGAAAAGTTCTTCATTAGTTCCCATAAAGAAGGACTAGAGGACACCAAAGGAAAGGAATGGGTAGCAGGCTTCAAACTAGTAACAGAAAGTTGTTCTTCACAAAGCAAAGAGTCAACCTGTGGAACTCCTTGCTGCAGGAGGCTGTGAAGGCTAGAACTGGAACAGAGTTTAAAGGGAAGTGAGATCAAGTCATAGAGGTTGGGTCCATGGAGTGGTATTAGCCAGGGGGTAGGAGTGGTGTCCCTGGCCAAGGTTTGTGGAAGGCTGGAGAGGGATGGCACGAGACAAATGGCTTGGTCACTGTCTTCGGTCCATCCCCTCCAGGGTCCCTAGGGTTGGTCGCTGTCGGCAGACAGGCTACTGGGCTAGATGGACCTTGGTCTAACCCAGGACAGCCATTGTAAGCTCAGGGCTCTGGGTCAGGGGTCTCAGTGGACCCCCTTGATTCTCTTGCACACCTGCTCCTGGGTGGCCAGGCTGGCAGCTCTCCTGCCCAAGCCGGCCACTTTCCTGTGCCTTGTGCGGAGATCGTGGATGAGGTCCACGATGTCCGCACTAGCCCAGGCGGGTGCCCGCCTCTTGTGGTCCCGGGCAAGCTCCCGGGAGCCGCCAGCCTGGTCCCGGGAAGAGGGGGAGGGCTGGGGGCATCGGGTGGCTGGCTCGATCCGTGCCAGGTGCAGGGTCTGCTGGCTGGGTGCTGGCAGGCTTGCACCTGGCACGGGCACCGTAGCCAGCCTGTGCCCCTTTAAGGGGTCCGGGGCCGGGAG
This sequence comes from Pelodiscus sinensis, assembly GCF_049634645.1. Classification (NCBI taxonomy): domain Eukaryota; kingdom Metazoa; phylum Chordata; order Testudines; family Trionychidae; genus Pelodiscus; species Pelodiscus sinensis. The sequence goes on from NC_134723.1 coordinate 19,332,646, forward strand.
GGGGGCATACGAGTTTCCCTGGTGTTGGCCAGAGTGGCCACCAGGGAAACCTGGGGAGAGCTAGCCTCCCACTAGTTCGAATTAAGGGGCTACACACCCCTTAATTCGAACTAGCTAGTTCGAACTAGGCTTAATTCTCGTGGAATGAGGATTACCTAGTTCGAACTAAGCGCTCCGTTAGTTCGAATTAAGTTCAAACTAGCGGAGCGCTAGTGTAGCGCCTATGAAAGTTAGTTCGAACTAACGTCCGTTAGTTCGAACTAACTTTGTAGTGTAGACATACCCTAAGACTCTGTTCATATTTGTGCCTGGAGAAGCAATTCCCAGCTCAGGTAGATGGACCTGTGCTAGCTCCCATTGAGCTAGCACATTAAAAACAGTAGTGTCGCTGTGGGAGCACAGATATCGGCAAACAGTAGCAAGCCTATGCTGCTGTTTACCACAGCCCAGTGCTATCGCAACTATGCTTCTGTTTTGAGAGTGCAAGCTCTGTGAGAGCTAGCAGAAGTGTGACTGACTGAGCTGGAATCACACCCCCAGCATCAAGTATTAATATACTTTGAGAGATTCTTTCTCCATTTATAACTTCTCCTATTGCTGTGTTCTGCTGGAATAATGAACCTTTTAACGAATATGGAGGAAATCTTGTGAACACATCAGATGGTACTTTTAGCAGGAGCTGAAGAAGGACTAACCTCTCCCACCATGTTCAGAACTAAATATGAATTAGGGATGTAACAGTTTAACTGTTTAAACACTTAACTGATAAGCTTGAGCTTATCAGTTACTGTAACAGTTACATGCCTGTTCCTCGCCCAGCTCCTGGGGAGCTGACTGCCACCTTAGGCTGCTGGCTTTGTACACAGCCCACATCAAGGGGTAGCAGCTAGCTCCCCAAGAGTGGGGCTGGGAGCTGGTATGTGCCAAGAGCTGGCTTAAAAGCTGTTAGAGCAGTGGTCACCAAGCAGTAGATCTTGGAGCCTCTGACAGGTGATCCTGACTGGTTTGGCCAGGAAGCTATCAAGTGCTGGTGCTTCTGGTGGAGTTGCCCCTCTACCCACTGTCATGTTGCTCCTGCCATCTGCTTTGGAGTTGCCCCTTGGAGCCTCTTCCTTGCTGTGCACAGTGTGGGAGGGAAAAGGAGGGCGGGGTGCTGATGTCAGGCTGTCCCTCCGACCCCCACTCCTGTACCTTGTCTCCACAGAGAGAAGGGGATGGAGGGAGCTTGGCAATGCAAATCTCTGTCACTCTCACACAATGTGTGTGTCTCTGTCATTCTCACAAACACACACTGTCCTTCACTCTCCTCTCCTGACCCAACATGCACATGGGGGATGCTACTGCTTACAAAGTGGATTATTTTTAGGTTTTTGACTTTTCTGTGTATTTCATAACTTTCATTTCTCTCTTATGCTTAAATGTAATTCTTTGAGTGGTGTGTTCTAAAATGCTGGATCTGGAATAATTATCCCTGTGGTAATTGTGCTCCTGGAGGTGGATGGCATGTCTCTGAGAAAGGCAGAGTAGGGGTCTCCACATACTGTCCTTGCCTGCGGACACCACTCCTGAAGCTCCCATTGAACAATAATGGAGAACTGTGGCTGGCGGAGTTGGTGCCTGTAGATGAGGAGCCACTGCTTTACATGCCAGCTGCTTTTGGGAGTGGGGCAGGGCTGGGGCAGGAGTAAGCCTGCCTTGACTCTGCTGCTCCATCCCTGTGGCAGCTGTCTTGACACTTGCAGGCTGGATGGGACTCAGGCCCATTGCTCTGCCCTGCAGAGGCAGGGACAGGACTTGAACCCACCTTCCTGTGCTCCCCAGGCAAATGGCCTGTCCCCTAGGCCACTCCAGAACCCACCTCACCTCCCTATGTTCAAGGGGGTCCCTTATCGGCTGTCTGGTCTCTCCCAGGGTGGGCAGAACTTGAGCCAACCACCCTGTGCTCCCAGGCAAGTGCCCTATTCCCTAAGCCACTCCAGAATCCGTCCCACCTCTAGGGCATCCCTTATCCTGCTTTCTGAATGTGGGAGTCCGCTCCATCCCTGGGGTAACTGGTGTTGGCTGCTAGGCTGCTGCCTGGGTAGGTGGAGGGGGGGACTTGAGTCCACCACCCTGTAGTCCAGAGGCTGATGCCTGCTCCCTGAGTTCACTGGAGATCCCACTCCACCTTCAGGGCATCCCTTCTCCTAACTTTCCTAATGTGGGAGCCAGCTCCATCCCTGGGGCAGCCTGTGTTGGCTATCTTGCCATTCCCTGGGTGGGTAGAGGGACTCAAGCTGCCAATCCTGCACTCTCCAGACAGATGCCCTATCCCCATGGCCACTCCAGAACCCTTCTTACTTTCAAGGATGTCCCCTCCCACACTCCGAACTCCTTGGCCCAATACCAGAGCCTGTCCTCCAACTCCCTACCCCAGCCTGATGAAAGTGAATGAGATTCGGGGAGAAGTGGGGATGGAGTGAGCAGGGTAATGCCTCAGAGAAGGGGCAGGGCTTCAGAGAAAGGGGTGAAGGAAGCCGGGCAAGAGTGTTTGGGTTTGAGGTAGATCTTACATTGCACTTAAATTGAAAAAGTGATCTTGTGGTTAAAAAGGTTGGAGGCCACTCTCCTAGGGAGTTGGCTGCTACCCTCCTAGGGAGTTGGCTGCCACCCTATGCTGCTGCTACTATATCTCCCCACGCACTAGCTGCTTGCCTGCTCCCAGGGAGCCAGCTGCAGTGGGGGCTCTGCAGTATAAGCTTTATACTGCAGAACTCACAGCACATAACTGCTAAGATTTTCAGCACTTACACTGTTACTTAATCACTTTTTAACATCCTTATCCATTACTCTCTTCACTGGAGACTTTGATTATATCTAATGAAATGAAGAACTCAGCTACCCACTCTACAGAAGGAAAATCTCAAATCCTCAGATTGAAGGAAATTGGCTTTCTTTGCCTCAGTACCTATAGAAATATAGGGTATCCCTAACGAGTAGTTCAGTACTTCCTTTCTTATGTAACTAAGTGACAACTTCACAATATATTTGCACTACACGGCATACAATTTCATAGTATTTTGAAGAAATCACTGCTTGTTTTACCCAGTCTGCGGTCCGACGTTACTTTAAGTTTAAGTCACCAAAACACAACTGTTCTGCGTTTTCTGAGTCAAGAAAAATCACTGTAGGACTAAAGGTTAAAAAGTTAAAACAAAATCGATAATCTAAGGGGGGAGGGGGAAGCATGGGGCCAGGATCCCAAATAATCTGTTAAACATGCCTTACAGGAATGAGTCAGTTCCTTTGTATATCCCAAAAAAACGAAGAACAAAATCACACATTCAAAAGAATGTATTTTCACTGCAATAATTCGCAGAATCCTGGCTGGAAAGGCTGAACAGGGCTCTGGAATGTCATCTGAAGACAATAGGAATTACCAAAGTAATATAGCCTGCAGTCATTCACTGAAACTAGTTTTGTTTTATTTTATTTTATTTAAAAAATCCATTCCAAAGTTTACAGAAGGAATAATAATATACTTATATAAACATTTTCTTTGAAAAAGGTACGATAAAAATATCAAGCTTTCCACAGGACAATAAACTAGATGTGCAATGAAATTATGATTGGACATACGGACTACATGAACCACAAACCTGATGCTGTGGTACTACAATAATTGTCAAGGTTTAGCTGCCTAGCTATCTCCTTCTTTGAATATCTTAGACATAGCATATATCCCCAAGAGAGACACATCATAACACCGAAGATGTTCCATTGGAGAAAGTGAAAAGATTTCAAAAAGTTCAGACAGCAGAAAGAGAAAAATAGAAATCAAGGAAAAACGTTATACTCTGAAATGTGACTAAAAAAGTGGAACTTTTTAAAGTAGATATGCTTCCTGTGGATATCAGTGATAATTACTGACTTTAGTGACAGAAGTTTTTGTTTAATTTCCATTTTTCTTATCTCTGCAATTACAACACAAGTTAGAGAGTGAGAGCTGAGACTATAGTTTCCTCCTATGCAAATTAACTTAAGACAAGGGTTTTACAGGTGTCACTGATGATACAATGTAAAGATTGTACAAGTATGCCTAATTTGGCCCGCAGAACCTTTTTTTGGCAGCGGAGGGGGGAGAATGTAGCCATACTCTCAAATGCAAGCTAAACTTCACAGGAGTGCAACGAGAAATAATATTGTATTTGCAAAATGAGTGTTTTTGATATGGAAATCACTGAAACAAACACAGAACCATAAAATGCCAGTTTGCACTAACTTTTCAGGGTAGACAGGATAAATGTAAAATTTGAAATGCACAAGACATCTTTGAATCATCTGTAAACTAGACTAACAAATCAATGTGTGTAAACAAGGTATTTTACCTCTTACTACAACGTAGTAGGAGCTAAATGTATCAGACAATAAAAATAAAATAAAAAAAATTAAAAAAACCCAGAACATAACCCCCATCCCAAATCCAAGCCACTAAAAAAATCTCCCCTTTTCCAAGTCACACTATCTCAATGTACAGTAAAACTTCAATTGTCCGGCATCCAGTGGTCCGGCACTTCTGATAGTCTGGCACCAACTGCAACCCGGAAGTGCTCCGGCCAGCTGGAAGCCCCGCGCCGCTACGGAGAGTTTCCAGGAGGGGAGCAGGCTCCCCACCCCCCAGACTTCAGTAGTTATCGCTGAGCAGGGGGGTGAGGGGCGGCGCTGTAGGACCAACCCGGCAGCACCCCAGCTGCTCTGCTCCACTGCTTGTCCGCCGCTCATCAGTTTCAGTGCACTTGGGGAAGCGGCAGAGCAGAGCAGCTAGGGTGCTGCCGGGTTGGTCCCACAGTGCCGCCCCTCACCCCCCTGCTCGGTGATAACTACTGCAGTCTGGGGGGTGAGGAGCCCACTCCCCTCCCAGAAACTCTCAGTGGCGGCGTGGGGCTTCTCCCACCTTCCTGCAAAACGGCAGAGGGTTCACCCCTTGCCGTGGCGTTTCCCGCCCACCCCCCAGACACAGTGCAGATTCCAGCAGACCCAACACAGCCCTCCCCCAGAGTACCTCCAAATACTCCGGCATATCCGATAATCTGGCAACACCTAGGTCCCAAAGGTGCCGGATTATCGGAAGTCTACTATACTTGAAAAGAAGCACAAACTGGTGCTCCTGAATTATTGTTTTCAGTATCATGATTAGTTACCATTGTCCATTTTCAAATCCTGAGATTACTAGTGTGAAAAAGTCTGTTACCATAACTAAGTTCTTTATAGACATTCTTTGCAGGCAATACAGCTGTTTTATTGTATTCTGAAATACTGTCAGAGCTGTTGGAACAGCTATCTCTACATTAGTTTTGACTGCATCAGATCAAAAATATATACATGATAACATGGAATGTCACAAATTGGAGAAATTGTAAAATATTTTGTGTTCTGTCTTTTCTGGAAACTCTGAGTCTTGTTAATGGAAGAAGATATTCAATATTTCAAAGCCTTTGTTTTTATAGTTATATTTTTAGTTTTTGTTATAAAATACAATGTTTTTGTTATAAAAACCAACATGATTTGCTCTCTAACATGACAGAAATACAACAACATTTTATCTGAAGGATATAACCACATGTTTGACTACAAGGAAGTTACTCACCTTGGTGCAGTTAATGATGGTTCTTTGAGATGTGTATCCCCATGGGTGCTCCACTACTTGCCCTCTTCTCTGCTTTGGAGTTTCTGTTCTTACTTGTATTTTTCAGACATTTGGCGATCAGGGAGGACAGGTGGGAGCTGGACCGTGCGCCTCAAGAAATGGCGCGAACGGCACGAGGTGCCTAACGCACATGAATAGTCCAGCAGACTACTGCTAACAAATCTCCAATCTGCGGTGCCAGGATGACCTGACACCAACAGTGGAGCACCCATGGGGACACTACTCGAAGAATTATTATTGTAACTTAAGTTAAATATGATAATATTCACAAAACATATTATGAGGTGTGACGGGGCGGTCCAGCCCCGCACTGGCCAACGGGGGAGCCAGCTGGCCTGCTGGGCTGTGCAGGCCCCACCCCCACAGCAGTGCTGGGCATGCTCCAACTGCGGGCCAGGTATAAAGGCCAGGGAGATAACTCAGGCCGGCCCTGGTTGAGGGTGACCTCTGGGGAGGGAGGAACTCCTGCCCAACCTCTGGAGCAACAGCTGGACCTGTCACCAGAGCAAGAGCCACTGGACCAGCTGCCGGAGCAGGAGCCGCCAGGCCTGCCGCCTCCACTGCTACAGTCCCCGGGCCGAGCGTGACCGCAACGCCGACCACAGGGGGCCACCCACCCAGCCACCGTGGACAACCCCAGCAATTACTGAGAAGGAACAGAGAGGGGTTCGCCCAGGCATGTTTGGATAGCTCATGGTAGAGCACGAGGATAAGACTGTGCAGCTTGTATATGCAGACACTGCAAGTAAAATTCTTTGATAAGCAGTGCAGACACAAGCTAGCCTATAGTTGAGCAGCAATATGGACACTACTCAAAGAAGAATCATCAAATTAATGATGGGCAGACCATATCAATTGTCAATTTATCTCAATTAAAATATTTTTGAGATAAATAAGTATATATGTAATTAAATCCTGTTCCTCCCACCCATTTCAACTTATTGTCTTTGACTTGGAAATCTTTAGGACAGGGGCTGTGTAAAGAAGATGGATGGTGACAGGATGCCTAACATAGTGAATGCTAGTGGAAATGGGGTAAGTTTAGAAGTTAAAATAAAAGAACGAGTTAAAATTTATGTACAAAAGTTAGATGTCTGCAAGTCACCAGGGCCTGATGAAATGCATCCTAGAATACTCAAGGAGCTGATAGAGGAGATCTCAGCCTTCAGCTATCATCTTTGAAAAACCACTGAAGTCAGGAGAGATTCCAGAAGACTGGAAATATATAATATCCATCTATAAAAAGGGAAATAAAAACAACCCAGGAAACTATAGAGAAGTCAGTTTAACTTCTGTGCCAGGGAAGATAATGGAGCAAGTAATTAAGGAATCCATCTGCAATATCTGGAAGGTAATAAGGTGATAGGTAACAGTCAGCATGGATTTGTAAACAAATCATGTCAACCAATCTGATAGCTTTATTTGCTAGGACAGTGGTCCCCAACCTATAGAGGATCCCGGGCACAGGGCCACTCACGTGCCAGGCGCCCGGGGGGTGGGGCCACTCATGCGCCGGGCGCCCAGGGATGCTCTTGCACCTGGCGCCGGCATGTGCCCTGGAGCAAGGGCTGGGGCCGCCCGAGCGCCTTCTGCCGTGGGCCCGGGCCTGGGGCCAGCGCCGCCACCCGAGCCACGCGCCCACATGTGCCCCGGGGCTGGGGCCGCCCGAGCGCTGCGCACCAGGTGCCAGTGCGTGTCGCGCGCCTGGGGCCGGTGCCTCCAGTGCACCGTGCGCCAGAGGCGGGGCCGACCCAGGTTGTCGGCGGGCGCCATGGCGCCCGCGGGCACCGCGTTGGGGACCACTGTGCTAGGATATCAAGTCTTGTAAGTAAGGGAGAAGTGGTGGATGTGGTATACTTAGATTTTAGTAAGGCATTTGACATGGTCTCGCATGATCATCTTATCAATAAACTGTTGATCACCTGTTAACCCCCCACCCAGCAGACCACGGAGACGCGGAGCGGCTTTTCTCGCCGCGGAGGACACGGGCAGCAGGACCGCCCGCGTCCGCGGCGAGAAAAGCCTGGTCTTCCGGGGAGACGGGGTGGGAGGGGGGGCATAGTAGCTAGCTAGTGCGCGCCCCCCCTCCCCAGCAGACCAGGTTTTTCTCGCCAACGCCTGGGGTAGAGCAGCTGGGGGGCTGCTGGGTTGGTCCCGCAGCGCCGCACCTCGGCACTACTGGACCAACACGGCAGCACCCCAGCTGCTCTGTCCCAGGCGTCCAGATTCAGCCGCTGTTGAAACTGATCAGCGGCTGATTCCAGGAAGCCCGGGGCAGAGCAGCTCTGCCTTGGGCTTCCTGTAGTCAGCCGCTGGTCAGTTTCAACAGCGGCTGAATCTGGACGCCAGTTCCGACTTACATACAAATTCAACTTAAGAACAAACCTACAGTCCCTATCTTGTACGTAACCCGGGGACTGCCTGTAGTTATAATTCACTATGAACATAGCACCCCCAATCTTAGACTTCAAGGACTGGCAAAGGAAATGTCACTCTCACTCACCATCAGTCATGATCATCTAATACAATGGTTCACAACCTTTTTTATGCTGGGGACCAGCAAACCCATTTATAAACCTTTGGCAAACTGACATTTTATTTCCATATTCATTATGCAAATAACCAATATGCAAATATGGAAAATAAGTTACTGGTCCGCCAAAAGCCCAGGCCCCCAGAGCCGCTGCAAACAGCTGGCTTAAGGTCCCGAAATAAATTAACAGTTTCAAAATAGCGCCATATAGCGATTATGCAAATGAAGCATGGGATATTTAAATCCCGGCTTCATTTGCAATTTCGAATGTCTTCATTTGCATCCCTGTCGAAAGGGGGTGCGTGTAGACATACCCTGGCCTAAGGTGCCACAGGACTACTCACTGTTTTTAAAATTACAGACTAACATGGCTACACCACTGAGAATCACCAAACAAGTATAGTCCTCAAATTGACATAACCAAGAGAATCTTGAAAGAACCTGAACCAAGATGAGCCAGAAAAATATGATTGCTTTTCAATAAACCATATAGAAATGAGATAAAACAGAAAATTTTGAAGTAGTGCTATGTTTTGGCACAGCTAAGTCAATGCTTAAGGTTTGAAAACTAGAAAATGTTATTGGAAACCAGACTGCAATCCTTTTTGTTAAAACATAGTGAATGATAAGAGTTTACTGGGATGAAGAAAAAAATATTCTTGATGGAATTCTGATTTTTAAAAAATTACTACAAAAATTATATGGAATTTTTTTTAACAAAGCCCTTGTTTTAAGAAATCCAAAATAAAAATTAACTATAAAAATAACACAATTTTAAAAAAATATAGTCATTTAAATAAAGCATATACACTTTCCTTTTAGCAAAAAAAAAAAAAAAAAAGCTTAATTGAGCCAGATAAATCTGCTAGTTACCCATAAAAAGATTAAGCAAATGATTGCATTTTACAGCAGTCCAAGGGAGCTTATCCTTGAGCAAAGAGCTGGCACTTAAACTTCACAGTGGATGGGCAAAAGAAGGGTCCCTGAAAGCATCTCTCTTGATAACTTGAAACCATCTCAGACTTTGGGTAATTAAAATGTTTGGGATGATCTGAATCTATTGTGTCAATCATTTATCTGATGGAGGAGCTATGTTCCTGTTTATTTATTCTTGCCACTATCTGGAGAGAAACAGTAGAGTTCCCACTGCTCTGGGTTCAGAAAAAGTAACAAAAGAATAATCTTTTCCTGCCACCTGTGCCAAACCAAACCCATGTTTGGGTACTTGAAAACCCACAAATGCATACACCCAGCATTTCCAGAAGCTTAGTACTTATACGAAGTTGTATAAAAAAACACCAAAGCGCATGTGTAATTGAGGAAAAAAATCAGAATGGAAATATCGTCTCCATTTCAGATGGAAAAATAATTTAGACCTTGACTTCAGGCCAGCGCTGGCAATAATAGAGGATGCATTTGGGAGGTGACGTTACCTTTAATGGCACCTTCCTGAAGTATTGTGGCTGAGATAGATAATGCATCTGAGAATATAAGGAGACCACATACAGCAGCAAAAGTTGCCACTTCCTTTAATAGGATGCAGCATATGAGCCTTCCTTATTCAAAAGCTGCTGGGAAGCAGGCTATGGCCCCATTTTCACCCTGCCTGCTCAGGGGTGTCTAGAAACATTATATTAGATCCTTAAGTAATAAGGAGGAACTCAAAAAAGAAGACTGTTTGCTATGTAGCAATGCAGTGAAAAAGAAGCTAAATAACCCAATTCCAATAAAATAACCAATTAGTTGATAAAAAAAATCCAAGAGAGTCTTTCAGAAATGATTCACAGCATATTTTTCATGGAAAGAATTAGCATAGCTCTTTATTTAACATTTGTTTAATGTTTGATTTGAAAGTTCCAGCTCTAATTTAGACTTCAGGAATACTTACCATAAAATCTGACTTATAAAAAAGGCTACAGGGTACGAAGACAACATTAGGAAAATTTAGCTTAAGATCATTCACAGATGCAAAGAAACAATTATACTTGCATCTGTACTTTACGCTCACCACAAAAAATATTTAAATATTGCACTGACACATGGTGGGGTTATTTTGCACAAACACATTTGCAAACACTTAGTCCTACTGCATACATATGGATGACATCTGCAAGTAGAGAAATAAATTTATATCAGAAACTGAAATGCCAAGCAAAAATCCTTCCTAGCAAGATGATACCGTCTCAAGGTATTTCTCCTTTCTCTAATTGAGTTTTTCATATAATTTAGGTTTTGGTTCACTGATCAGTGTGATGGGTTGGGTCACAATTCTTCCTGCGGTTGTCCCGATATGCTTATCAAGCCACTGATGCCAACCTTTCTACCCCATAGGGTTCCTCAGCAGCCTGTCCTGTTGAACCAGAAGCTCTGGTCTCTCCCAACCAGACACAGATATTACTGCCCCTCTGCAGAGCAAAACACATTCAACTAGCTCAATTCTGGGAGGGCTCAGCAACAGAGCTTCAGCACCCCAGAACACAGCCCCCAAAGAGAACCAAAACCTGAAACAAATTATCTTATCCAGTATAAAAGTTTTATGCAGAGAAAGCTCATAAGTTCAGCCCCCTTTATCAATGAAAAAGAGATATGAACAGTGACTGCTCCCCCAGATAACCATTATTTACACTTGGTTTGATAATAATTTATCAGAGCTAATTTATTAAGTATAAAAAGTAGGATTTAAGTGGTTGCAAGTGAAAACAGACAGATCAAAGTAAATTATTAAGTTAAAATAAACAAAATATGGCTCTCATTTACTAAGAAACTTGTTACATGCATACTTTTACCCTAAACAGCTGTTATCATCTCAGGTAAAAAGTTTCAAGTCAGAGTTGATCTTTACTCTGGCCTGGGTCTACAGCTTTTTTCAAAGTTCTTTATTGCCAGGTCACTTCATGTGTATCCTCTTATGGTGGGCAAGACAGTTTCAAAGATCAGCTGAAGGCAAAGACTTGATAGTTTTCCGTTCCTTAAAAAGACTTTCCTCCAGGTGGGAACCCTTTGTTCAGTCTCTCCATCCCCATGGAAAAGTACTAGATTCAAGATGGATTCCAGTACCAGGTAGCATAGTCACATGTCTTTCTAGGACTAACGATACATAGTTTGGGCTTATAGGACAAACAAGTCTATTCAAAGGCAGTTGGTTTGAGTACTGAGCCATTATGCTCCTGAAGTATCACTAATGGCCTTTATGAGCACATTCAGACTTAAAACTAGATTCACACTTCATATTTTAAACTTCATATATAAAAATGATACATGCAGAAGAACAGGATATACAGACTCAGCAGATTGTAACTTTAAATTTATAGGTTACATGACTGGGCCTACATTAAGCATCTTTGATTTATGTATAATCATATTCATAATCCAGTTTTAACAAAGTAAGTGTATGGATGATAATCAGTAGAACCATTCTTTGTGGATATGTCCCAGAAATGTAGGTAGGGTGACAACATAGGGTGAATTGGACCTGGTGACTACACTCCTGTAGATTAATCCCTGGTTTTAAATTGAAAGCAAGAGTAGAAGAGTCCATGTCAGGAGACTGTTCCATGAAGATACATACATCACAAAGTCCCCAATCATGGGCTCTGCAGTAAGACATGGATGAAGTGGGATTGAACATTGGTGCGCATTAGGTTGAATTAATATACATGAGAAATCAGAAAACACCTGGACAACTTGCAAGAGGAACGAGAATGCCAAGTATTGAGGAAGGACCATCTGCCCCAAACAAAACAAACCACTTTCTTTTTTTCTCTTTTGTAACTGAAGAATTGGAAGCAAATTAATTTGCCCCTTGAGGAAAAAGAGAATCAGTAGCCAAAGGAATTTCCTTAGTAAGTCATCAGTGAAAAACAATGTACTTTGGAATATAAGGAGGTTCTACATCAGGGGTGGGCAATAATTTTAGATGGGGGGCCACTTCACTAATTTTTGAAGTGGTCCTGGGCCATCCCAGAAGGGGTGGGACCTCAGGCAGAAGGGACAGGGCAGGACACTTCCATGCTCCGCTGCCCACAGACCCTGATTGGCCTGAATGGAAGAGCACACAAAGTCTTTGCCCCCATCCTCCCCTAACTGAAGAGGGCTGCCAGCTGTTACGAATAGCTGGAGGTTCTCTCTAGGCACCTGCACCCTTGGCGGCGGGAGGAGATTTGGTGTGCTCCTTCCACCCCACACTCTAAGCGCCACATGCCTCTTGCAGGCTAGGAGGAGACTTTGCGTGCTCCCTGCCTCTACTCTGTAAGGACACATGATGCTTAGAGTACACCGCCAGCTGGTGGTCCACTCTAAGTGCCATGCACCCCTTGTAGGGCGGGGACAGGGAGCGAGAGACTTTGCATGCTCCCCCACATCTTCTGGGCCTGATTGACCTGGGGGTTGGGGAGTGGAAAGGTGTCCATGGGCCGGATCCACCTGCTTGGCAGGCCAGATCTGGTCCACGGAGGCTCCTTTGCCTACCCCTATCCTACATGCTTCCAATAGAGGCAAAATGAACCACATTAAGGTACAGAGTTCTGCAGGCTTTAGAAATGTCTGGATGATCTTGTCTTGGGACTGTGCATCAATTAGTATCCTGTTGAAACTGTCTATTTGAAGAACATAATCTCCACACATTTCCTCTCCAAGTAAGAGTCTTTCTATAAATCTTCAAACCCAAAATGTTGGATATAGTTAATAAATGTTACTTACTCTCATGAAGTCTGGTTTCTAGGATAAAATGAAACCCCAGTTAGAAAGACCAAATTCATTCCTAAATAAGCAGGTACAATTCCTGCTGGCTTCAGCACCTTCTCTTTCAATTCTGACTTTGATCCAGAAGAGTCATATCCCAGTAATTGTCCTTTAGGGCTCACTTTATAAACCCATTTGATCTGACACTTTTTCTGTAATCAAATTTCTACAAAACCATTTTGGTGTAGTTCTTTTCTCCTTTAACAAAGAGGGTATCAGATAGTTGATACTCAAACTAGATACGAGTTTGAAGGAAGCATTAATAAATGGATCAAGCTAATGCTGAATTTCTTGATCTATTCCTCCTTTTGGCAATGAAAGGGGAAAGTAGAAAAAACAAGTGTTAGCTAAGCTAGAACAAATGAGAGCTAGCTTTAGTATGAAAGAGATCATTTAATTTTTCATTTGAAGCACTGCTATGGGGCTCCTGCCCAGGCTTTTCTTCATTTTAGTGCCATTCCATTGCACCTGCCAAAGTTCCAGGAAACATATTCGTTGAAATGTTGGCAGTACCAAGATCACTGAAAGGGAAGGATCCCTATAATAATTAATTATTTCCACTGTCTATGGAAGCAAAGTCAAACTTATGAAACTTAAAAAAGATCCTGCAATTAAGCAATTGCTCCAGCAAAGAGCTTAAGGACATGCTCAATTTTAAGCATGAGTCATTCTATTAAATTAAAAGAACAGGCACTTGCAAATTTGCACCTGGTGACAGAAGATTCACTAACATGTGAACAGAGCTCTTCAGACCAAAATGTACTTTGTAGACCATAAGTGTATTTATTTATTTTTTATCTGAAGAAGTTTAAAATCTAGTAATCCTAGTATATACACAACGTTTCATATGGCTCCTATGATCAGAAACTTCAAAGAGATGATCAAAGAAAATACCTTCCTCCAACTATGACAATCTTCACTGTTTCCCCCTCTACTTTTTGTTTCACTACTTTTAGATGATGCCTGTAACAAAAGTAGGCAAAATTTAACAAGTGTGACGATTAAGCTGACTGTGTCTCTCTAAGCAGTTTAAGAAAAACCAAGAACATTTTGATCAGTGAATATAGATAAATTAAATGAAACGGATGAAGAAGTTACTTTATACCTTTGATGCAATAATCCCCAATATTTCCCCAATTCTCTGTAGATATGCCTGGAAAAACAAAAACACAACATCAACCCCCTAAAAAAACCCACATAATTTCTAATCCAAACAGCAAGCAGATAGAAACAACAACATATATACTCGATCGTACGCCCATTTATTTATAAGTTGACCCTCCCCCAAGTTAAAAAAATGTAAAAAATTGACTCTATATCGGCAACTTGCAAACTTCTGGCCTTAGTCCATCAATGTAAGCTGCTGACATGTCGGGGCATTTTGTTTACCTGAAACATCTCCAGGCATGGAATCCTGTAGCTCCGAACGTCTATGATTTACCATTTCTGGCCAACAGGGGAGGCAGGAAGTGGCAAGCAGCATATTCCTTGGTCTGTGCCACTTCTCACAGGTCCCACTGGCTGAGAACTGTGAACAACCACCAGTGGCAGCTCTGGGGCTTGTGTCTGCAGATTCTGCAAGCAAATAAACCTCCGAGCACACCAGTGGCTTACCCTAACAGGCTGGGAGCTGACGTTTGCTGATCCCCACTGTAGATTATGTTAGTTCAAGACTTGCTTCTTTAAAAAAAGGGCTAATTTTTTTTTATTTAAACTGTATCCACATGAAATTTGATGCTACAAAATGCCAGACCTTACAAGATAATCAGAAAAATACAATGAATGGTAGTACTATGGCACTGGCATCAGTCTGCTAGGATATGTCTACACTGGCCCTTAGTTCGAACTAGGGAGGCTAATGTAGGCATTCGAAGTTGCAAATGAACCCCGGGATTTAAATATCCTGGGCTTTATTTGCATCTTCCTGTCCGGGCGCCATTTTTAAATCCCCTTAGTCCGAACTAACTGCCCGCAGCTACACGCGGCAGTCAAACGTTAACTCGAACTAAGTCCTTAGTTCAAGTTAACTGTAATACCTCGTGGAATGAGGTGTAACAGTTAACTGGAACTAAGGACTTCGTTCGAGTTAACGTTTGACTGCCGCGTGTAACCGCGGGCAGTTAGTTCAGACTAAGGGGATTTAAAAATGGCACCTGGACAGGAAGATGCAAATAAAGCCTGGGATAGTTACATCCTGGGCTTCATTTGCAACTTCGAATGCCTACATTAACCTCCCTAGTTCGAACTAGGGGGCCAGTATAGACATACTCCTACTGTGTAATTTGATCTCTTCATGCATATTGACCACTGGACCTTCTGAGTCTCTAGGTAATCTGAAAATATAATGTGAAGAATCGATTAAACCCTTAATTAAATTTAAATAGTCTGTCATTGCTCCAGACATGCCAATCTGCAGGGCTTCTTTGACCGTGATAAAGCAGGTGACATTCCTCTATAAAGTTCAAAAAAAATCTATAAATTATTTTCTAAGATTTTCATAATAGTATTTAAAATGAACAGTGGTGAAATCAAAAGAAAATGGCCTGCTTGTGATGCAGCATTTACACTTAAAATTGTTGAATATGCAGAAACAAACAATAATTGTGCTGCTGCTCGTGAATTCTGTATCAATAAGAAGCAGTTATGAGAATGGCGAAAGAATAAAGCAACACTAAAAGACATGCCAAGAAGCAAGAAAAAATGTCCAAGAAAGCACACTTTATTTCCTGGGCTGGAGAAAGATCTCAATAATTGAGTTGCTGAATGTTGACAAAATGGGTACCTTGTCTCTAGAATTGGAATTCATCTGTTGCTCTGCAAATGTCAAAAGATGACAAATACAACTCAAAAAACCCATCAGTGTTTGTCACATCAGCAGGTGGATGTACTTGCTTCATGAACCACCATGGTCTCTGTCTTCGGCGGCAAAGATAACACAAAAGCTGCCAAGAGACCGAGAGGAAAAAAAATCTAATCTTTCTAAAGGTTTATTATAAAAAACATCAAAAGGAATATGGATTTGAGCTATCACAAATAGGAAATATGGATGAAACACCAATGACATTTGATCTCCCAAACAACAGATCAGTAATTGGTTTTGGTGAATAAACAGTTTTAATGAAAAACATTGGCCATAAAAAATCCATTTCGCAATGGTTCTACCATGTTTGGCCAATGGATCAAAGCTCCACCCTCTTGTTATTTTTAAAAGAAAAACATTGCCTAAAACCATTAAATTTTCTGTGGGTGTCGTCATGCGTGTGCATTAAAAGGGATGGATGAAAGAAAGTGGAACTATTCAATGGCTGGAAAAAGTGAGGTGGTATAAGAGATCAGGAGCATTTCTCAAGAAAACTTCTATGCTTGTTTAGGATACACATGATACATGAGGTGAAACATGTGGCTAAACAAACCTACTTTGCCCATAATACCTGGAGGCTTAACTTCTGTTCTACAACCGCTTGATGTCTGCTTCAACAAACCCTTTAAAGACAGGTTACGCAACTTTGTCATGCCTAAGCACATCACTGGACTGGATGTGCTTAGGCATGACAAAGTTGACAAAAGCTGGGAATCTTAATGAAGCTCAAAATCAATCTGGTTGCTCAGTGGGTCAACGATGCGTGGGAGTCCATTCCTTTGGAAATGATAGAAAAATCGTTTCAGAAATGCTATACCAGTAATGTGCTTGATGGGTCAGAAGACAATGCCGTATTTGTTGATGACACAATGCAGACTAATAATAAGAAATCCAAGTCTGAGGACAACATAGCTGACATCTAAGATGACAATGCAGGAGCAACTATGACTGAAGCTGAGTTTAATGAACTGTTTGGTGAATTGGAGACTGCTCAGAGTTTGAAGGGATTTAAGACTTTAAATAAGTGGATTAGAATATGAGATGTTAAAACATGGACAGTAATTTTGAAGGTATATGAATACATATTTGTTCAGTTATTATAACAGGTTTTTTGTTAGACTGCATTAAAATAAATCTACTAACTCTTTTGTGTGTTTCTTCTGACTCCAGCTTTTAAAATACAGTAGGGTCTGCAGAAGCAGAGCCCCTCAGCTCCCAGTGGCTGCTGTTTGCCATTCCAGGTCAACGTGAGTGACAGAAAATGGTGGCCAGCACATCCCTTGCCCCGCACTGCTTCCCACAGCTCTCATTGGCTGAGAACAGTGATCAGCAGCCAATAGAAGCTGAGACTCTCCATGCCTGCAGATGCTCCGAGTACAGAAATGTCACAGCATGCCAGTGGTTTGCCCTGCTGAGCTGGGGACTCTCCAGGTACATAAAACATTCCGGTATGCCAGCAGTTTGCCTCGCTGGGCTGAGAACTGAAGTTTGCCAATCTCTCCAAGTTGAAAAAAAAATAATAAAATGCCATGATCCATTCATAATGACCCCTGCTCTTTGCTGCACAATTTTTTCCAAAAAAATTCAGCTTATAATCGAATATATATGGTATCTATTCCTTGACTCTCTACACATTGCCAAATACACATATACGTTCTCTCTCTCTCTTGATCTTTCTTCCTGGGCCCTTTTTATGTATTATGTAGAAGAGGGAAAAGGACAAATGTGCATATATTTGTTTATTTGCATGCCACTTTAAATATACCAAGATCTTACAATGATACATCTGCCAGTTACCAAATCTATACACTTTAGTCCCTCATGTGCACACTTATACACCTACACATCAGCTTCAAAGTTTTCATAAGCTCTGAACATGAACACATCCAACTGAAGCTTATGGACTAAATAAGTTAGGTTTTGCAGTGTGGACGTTAGGGTTCTCCCTGCTAGGTCATTTTTTTGCCATGAAGTATTGCCAAGCAATGAAAAATAATAAGCCAGATCCCTCTCCCCCAAATCATGAGATTTTAAAAAAATGGAACTCCTGTTTTTTTTAGTCTTTAGGATGCACATTTTCTGGCTTTTCTTTGCAACCAGGACTAGACAATTCCCTTTTTAGAAGATTCT
This sequence comes from Pelodiscus sinensis, assembly GCF_049634645.1. NCBI lineage: Eukaryota > Metazoa > Chordata > Testudines > Trionychidae > Pelodiscus > Pelodiscus sinensis. Next base: position 19,350,595 of record NC_134723.1, read on the forward strand.
TGTGTGTTCCTCCAAAGCAAAGGTTACTCACCTTGTGCAGTAACTGGAGTTCTTCGACACCCATGGATGCTCCACTTAGGTGTCAATGCTGCTATGCACACGGTCCAGAGATCTTTGGTAGCAGTCCCCTGGCCACCAGCACATCTGCACTATTGTGCAATCACTCTGTCTTACAGTAAGGCATGCACCGGCGGCTGTTCCCTCCGTTCCTTCTCTGTGCCGGACTCTCTTAGCCCAGAGCAGAGGGGAAGAGGGTGGGTGTGGAGTACCCATGGAGATACATCTCAAAGAACTCCAGTTACTGCACAAGGTGAGTAACCTTCCCTTCTTCTTTGAGGGTCCCTGTGGGTGCTCCATTTAGATGACTATGCAGCAATGTTTCTGCTTGGTGGTGGGCACTCCGTGATGCAGGACTGGATGTTGGACAGTATCGAATGTCCAGATCTAGGCTATGTCTAGACTGCAAGCCTCTTTCGAAAGAGGCTTTTTCTAAAGATATTTTCGAAAAATCCTCTTTCAAAAAAGAGCGTCTAGACTGCAACCAGTACTTTCAAAAAAGCAAGCCGCTTTTTTGAAAGAGAGCACCCAGGCAGTCTGGATGCTCTCTTTCGAAAAAGCACAGTTTGCATTACATAGTGCCTTTTTTCGAAAGAGCACTTTCGAAAAAAGGCTTTATTCCTCGTGAAATGAGGAGTACCGCCGTCAAAAGAAAAGCCACATTCTTTCGATTTAATAGACCTGTAGTCTAGATGCAGGTGAAGGCTACTTTTTTTCGAAAAAACCCTGCAGTCTAGACACAGCCCTACAGAATGTAGTGTCTACATTCTGAAAGGTGTGAATTGCGTAATGGTGTGCAAAGGTATTGGTCGAAGCCCATGTTGCAGCTCTGCAGATAAGGTAGACCCTTAAGGAAAGCCGTTGTGGTAGATATTGATCTTGTGGAGTGCACCCGTACGACTGTCAGTGGCTGTCTATGTTTCTGGGAGTAAGCCAACTGTATATGCATGCAGAGATCCATTTGGATATTTGCTGTTTGGAAACTGGTTTGCCTCTAACCTCTCTGCGCACGACACAAATAATTTGGGTATGTGTCGGAAGTCTTTTGTGTGTTCCAGGTAAAAGGCTAAGGCCCTGCAAACATCCAATGTATCTAGTACTGCCTGGTTGTTGTTCTCATGTGGTTTTGGGAAGAACATGGGTGAGCATATTAGTTCATTACAATGGAACGAGGTAGGTATCTTGGGAAGGCATTTCGGGTGGGTTCTAAGGACGACCTTGTCCTTGTGAAACACTGTGTGCGACGGGTCTGCCATGAATGCAGCTCTCTCTCCCGCTCATCTAGCTGATGTTATCGCTACAAGAAAGGCTACTTTAATTGATAGGTGGAGTAGCGAGCAAGTTGCGAGCAGCTCGAAAGGCCATCTCATAAGTGAGTCCAGCACTAGGTTCAAATCCCATGACCGCACTGGATCTCTATGTGGTGGATATAGATTTTGTATCCCTTGTAAAATCTCTTCACACACGGGTAGGAAAAAACAGAATACCTTTGTATGGGTGGGTGTTTCACAGATATAGCTGCCAAATGTACAATGATGGAACTAATTGATAGCCTTGTGTCCTGCAGGTGGAGGATATCCTCCACTATGTCCGATATCTCTGTCCTGTGTGGATCCCGTGCGTGAGCTGAATTCCAGGCCTCAAATCGGGCCCACGTCTGCAGGTAAGTCCATCTCGTAGTGGATCTCCTAGAGTTGATCAGGATATTTCTGACTCTTCGAGACAGCGTTAGCTCGTTATTCAAGAACCAACAAGCATCCATGCTTGCAGGTTTAGTGTGTGTAGCCCAGGATGTGGTATGCACCCTTTGTCTTGGGTCAACAGAGATCGTACCCGTGGAAACTTGTACAGATAACGTGTGCTGAGTTGCAATATGGTAGGCTACTAAATTTGTCTCAGCCAATTGGAGGCTACCAGTATGACCCTTGCTGCATCCTGTTTAATCTTTAGTACCATTTGTTATGTGAGAGGTATAGGTAGAAATGCATACACCAATGGGAAATCCTAGCGTACTGCAAACGTGTCTCTGAGATCTTGGCCCAATGCCCGCACTGGAGCAATATAGAGAGCATTTGGAGTTGATATTTGTTGCAAAAAATCTACTACTAGATAACCTCCATTTCCTGAACAGATTGTTTATGATGGATTTGTTGATTTCCCATTCATGCTTCTTTGGGAATTGTCCACTGAGGCCATCTTACCCAGTGTCCTTGCCCAGTAAGTACACTGTAGTAGGTGTGACATTGTGCATAATACACCATCACCATAGTTTCTTTGCTTCCGCATACAGGCTGTAAGATCTCATGCCCCTCTGTCTGTTTTTGTAATGTGTTGTTGCAGCATCGTCCAACATTATTCTCACTGTTTCGTTTTGTAGGTGCATGAGCAGTTGGGAGCATGCCCTCCTCAGTGCCCTGAGCTCCAACATATTGATGTGAAGCCAGGACTCTTTGTGTCCATTGTCCCTGTAGTATCATACTCCCCATGTGGGCTCCCCATCCTAGCAGGAACACGTCCATCATGATGGTGATGGAAGGCATTAGCACCTGAAACGGAATCCCTATGCATATGTTGTTTATGTCTGTCCACTAGTTTAGGGTGGCTTTGACCCGAATGGGTACATAGAGTGCTTTGTGGAGTGGGTGGTGCCTGGGCTGATACATGGAGTGTAGCCATGCCTGGAATGGTCTTGGGGTTGGGTCTTAGGGTTGGGGTTAGGGTTAGCTCTATGAACCCTATGTGTTCACTCTCTAGTTTTTTTTTCTCTGAGTGAGAAATTAGTTGGGATAAAATCCCTTTCCTTGACACTGAAGGGTAAATGGTTCCTTGGCACCTAGCTGAAGGAGGTAGTATATCTCTAGCTGTAGGAGCTGCTTGTGAGAAGGGGCCCTGAAGAGAGATGAGGATGGTGGAAGAGGGGGAGAGAAACAGGATAATGTACCCTGATTGTACGATCTCTAGTACCCACTAGTCAGTTATGTCAACCCATGTCTGGTAGAATGGCCTAAGTGAAGGACAAACAGATAGGTAGAAGAAGGGCTGGGTTGCCAGTGATTGGGTGTGTGGTGCCCAATGTCTCTAGGATGCTGTTTAGAGCTTCATTCAAATTGCCATTAATTTTGGTGGTGGAAAGAGGTGTTACAAGGCTTGTAGTATGGGACGAAGCTCTATCATTTGTTGGGCAACGTGTAGATGCCCAGAGTGTGGAGCATCCTGGGTCAAACCTCCACTTCCACTGCACTCCTTCCCGAAGACCCGCACCGGCTACACCCCCCATCGCACCTTCCTTTCCCCTCCCCTGAGCAACATGGGATTACAGGGGAACTGGCATGGCGGCAGCAGGGGTTGCTCTCTCCACCTGGAATTGGAGTGGCCCGGCAGCCTGCACCACTCTGTCATCCCACCCTCCCAGTCCGCTGTGGCCCACTTCTCCATGGCAGCAGGAAATGGAGTGCCTTAGGGCTAGAGCACTCTGCTTCCTGCCACTGCTGAGAAGCTGAGTGCTGCAGGCCAGAAGAGGGTGGTGTGGCAGGGTGTAGTGGAGCAGGCAGCTGGGCCACTTTGTCTCCCACAACCCACATGGTGAGAGAGAGAGAGAGAGAGAGAGAGAGAGAGAGTGTGTGTGTGATCCCTGCTGCTACCCTGTACCTGGCCCCATAATCCCCCTGGTCCTCCCTCCATAAGACAGTTGAGGTGGCTGCTGCAGAGCCCCCAAAAGCATAGGGACTGGAGGTTACAGGAGTGGTCAACAAAGGCGTTCCCTGTCAACTGATCTGCCTCTTGACTCACGTGCTGTGCTGACAATCAGCTGACCTAGCACAGCGCGGCGGCCATTTTTATTTTAATGAAGCCGGGGATATTTAAATTCCCTCTTCACTGTCTATGTCAGGTAGCCTATTTTACATACCTCTGTCGGCAGAGACATGTAATCTAGATGTACCCTATGTGTGGAGGAAGGAACAGGAGCTTTAAGAGGCTGATCAAATCCGCAGCTAGGTGATTAGTCGATGCTGAGGAATGGAGACAGCGGTACTGACACAATCTTGATGTTGTGGTTGAAGAATTATGGTGCTGTTGTGGATCTGCATATAGACTTAGCAGTTAGAGTTGGTGATATATTTATGTGCCTGCCAGTGGAGGTAACATTTTTGACTGTGTTGGCTTTGCTACCAGATGTTGTGTCAACGTCGGTAATGCCATGGAAGGGACTTCATATCTTGGTTCCAAGTCAGCACATTTGGGGTTGTCAGATGTCTGTACCATGGGGGTGGCAGACATGCCTGTGGTCTCAGTGGTGACTCTAGAGAAACTCAGCATGAAAGGCACTGAGGAAGCTCTTCTCTTGCGAGAGTCCACAGCAGGAGAGGGTGAAGCTCACTTCTTGGAAGCGTTAGAAGCTGAGCCTTGTCTTTGCTGGTATTTTTTGGCCATCCTGTAGATGAGTCTCCTCAGACGGGTGTTGGAATTTCTCCAGGAGAATCATCTTTAGCGAGAGTTCCCGGTCCTATCTCACCCTGGCCCTGAGATTATTGCAGTGCGGGTATTTTGGGGGATATGGGCTTCCTTTAGACACCAGATGCACTAAGAATGGCCATCAGAGACCTATCACTTTCATATCTATCACAGATATCAGTAGTAGAAAACTGACTTCTGTTGAACAAAAGGTTAGTGGTTTCTGCTCATATTGAATAATGCACCCTGATTTTACTAAGTAATTGGGAAGTGAGACTAAAGGTCTGCATGATATAGTATATAAATATACTGGTCTTCTACTCAGGGACTTATGGTTCAATCATAATTAAGTTATCTAAATAGAATCACTAATAAACATTTCTATGCATTACAAAACTATAATATACTAACAATATTGACTGTTTCTGTTCAGAACTAATGTACATTTCTAGGGCTGTGAGATAAAACTACAGAGATTTGATTTTCTAAGCATTACAAATTCCCCAAACTTACTCTCTCGTTCAAAAAAAAAAGTGACCACTGGTGATAAAAATAGAAATGCACTCAGCAATTAGCTGTTGTTCAACTTATCAGACAAGCATGAATTCATGTTTTGATATAACATCAACAACTGCACTTTAAGATCAACAATTTGAGCTAAAAGGTCAAAATCAGGATTTCTCTTCTATAAAAAATGCAGCATTTGATTGTGGATACAAGGAGCAAACTATATATTCTTAGGAGGACAAACTGGATATTTTATTGTGTCAAACGTGTATAGTGTTAAACAAGATGTTGCACAGTACTAATAAACTTCATCCTAAGCAACTTCTTAGTTCATGAGAATCTACTGTGTTAGAATAGCCAGATGTTTCTCCTCAACCATTTCAGTACAAATGGTGGGCAGCTGTTTGACAGCTGTTTTTAATGATTTCTTTTGCATGACAAGGTCACTGGAGAAATGTTCATTTCCAGAAAAATTGGAAGCAACTGAATTTCTTTTTTCTCATTTCAAGATTTTTACTTTGTGATACAGGAAATATTTTGCATTTCTGTAACACCTTCCAATTCATTCATCAACATATAAATATTTGGGTCCTTGTTTTTATAGCTGGATACGAATACAAGGTCATAGGACTGGAAGTTAGTTAATTAATTCTCTGAAAATCTGACTGGTAGCTGACTCCATTTTACAGACAGGGAAAACTGAGGTGCAGAAAGGTTTAACTGAACTCTGGGCAAGGAGAAAAGTCTCATTTTTTAAAAAAGTTTTTACATAATCAATATGCTTGCAGGCAATGATGTTTATCATTGATTTGCCTGATAAGTTAAGGTTCAACACCTAAAAATGCAGGCTTTCCTGTTGGCTGTCTGCAACTGATTCCACTTACCCTCTTCTAAGGATATGGAGCACTGCCATTCTATATTTTTCATTTGTCTTCTCATCACTATTCTGTTTGTCTTCTCTCCCTGTTGCCTTCCCTGCTCCATTCATATTTACCCACCACACTGTCCAGAACACTTGCCCCCCATGTTCTTCCTCCTTTACCCTTAGAATATTATGCCATTCATTTCCCCTCTTTACAGCCACTATTTCATTCTTTGTAGTCATACTCCTGACTTAATTCTTCTCCTTTCCCCATATTCCTTTGTGCTTCCTCTTATTTTTCTGCCTAGTTTCCTAATAAAAGAACTTGGAAAACTATAACCATGTTTACTAGTATCGGCTTCATTTCCACAGGACTCAAGGCAGCTGCACATGGGGGCTGCCACAGCAGGGAGAGAGACATGCTCCTCCAGCCTCAGCAGAAGGGTCAGACTAAGAAAGGGGCTTTAGGGGCTACAGCTCAGGGGCCCAGCGCCCCTCCTCCCATCCCAGGGCCCTGGGCTGCCGCTATTAAAATTCTCATGTTCTGTGACAGCCCTTCCTGGTGGGGGGAATCAGCTCTGCACGCTGCTGTTTCTCCCCCACTGGCTGGACCTGCATTGCCACAAAGCACATAGAAACTCTTGTGGCCCTCATGTAGAAGCTCTGATTCCATAGCTCCCATTGGCTGGGAATCACGGAGCTGCAGGGTGTGGTGACTGCAGGTGAACGTGGGCAAATGGGAGTTGCAAGGGGCCACCTGTTCCCCACCATCACCACATGGAAGCTGCCCCAGATAAGCACCGTACCTAATTCCTCAACTCCTAGCCCTGATCCTCCTCCTGCACTCTAAGGGTATGTCTACACTACAAAGTTAGTTCGAACTAACGGACGTTAGTTCGAACTAACTTTGATAGGCGCTACACTAGCGTTCCGCTAGTTCGAACTTAATTTGAACTAGCGGAGCGCTTAGTTCGAACTAGGTAAACCTCATTTTACGAGGATTAAGCCTAGTTCGAACTAGCTAGTTCGAATTAAGGGCTGTATAGACCCTTAATTCGAACTAGTGAGAGGCTAGCCCTTCCCAGCTTGCCCTGGTGGCCACTCTGGCCAACACCAGGGAAACTCTATTGCCCTCCTCCCGGCCCCGGAGCCCTTAAAGGGCCACGGGCTGGCTACACAGTTTGTGCCAGTTGTAAGGCTGCCAGCACCCGTGCCAGCAGACCCTGCACCTGCCATGCCATGAGCCAGCCACCCGAGGACACCCAGCCCTCCACTGCTCCCCAGGACCAGCCTGGCGGCTCCCAGGAGCCTGCCCGGGGACGCAAGAGGCGGGCACCCGCTTGGTCAAGTGCGGAGATCGTGGACCTCATCGAGGTTTGGGGGGAAGCCTCCAATGTCCACGATCTCTGCACTAGCCACAGGAACGCGGCCGTCTACGGCCACATGGCTGCCAGCCTGGCCGCCAGGGGCCACCAGCGCAGCCGGGAGCAGGTGCGCTGCAAGATTAAAGACCTGCGGCAGTCCTACTCCCGGGCCTGCCTGCCAGGGGCCGACTCGGAGGCCTGCCCCCACTTCCACGCCCTGGACCGCCTCCTGGGGGCTCATGCCGTCCCTGCCCCCCGGGACGTGATAGACCCCAGAGCAGAGGGACCGCTCCAGGAGACGGAGGAGGAGGAGGAGGGCTCTGAGAGCCAGGAGCCTGCCGGCAGCCTGCCCAGGACCCGGGACCCCTGAGGCACCCCACAGAGCCACTCGCCTGTGTCGTCCGAGGCCGGGGAGGCGTCCACCTGTGAGTACCATCGTGCTCCCCTTATGTGTACGGGGGGCTGGGGCGAGAGGGAGCCCCGGGACCGTGCGCCTGGGCCTTGCCCACCACGGAGCAGCAGCTGGGGATCATGCAGGGGCCCCGGCCTTGCAGAGGGGAGCTGGGTTTCACACACCTGGGCCCCTGGGGTAATTGACCACTGGTCTTGTTGCACCACAGCCGCAGCACCTGGGCCTGCAGGGCGCACCACACCGCCTGCAGCAGCTGCCCGTGCCTGGGCAAGCAGGAGAGCCAGGAATGAGGACTACCATCAGAGGCGGCACCTCCGGTTCCTGGATCACCAGCTCCACACCCAGGACCACTGGGTCCAGGAGGACCTGAGGTTGCGCCGGAGGAGTTTGGAGGCCTTGGAGGAGCAGGGCCGTGCCCTGCGAGGCCACCTCCAGAGCCTGCTCGACCGCTTCCCAATTCCTCCTGCTCCTGCTCCCCCTGCTGCTTTCCCTGCTCCTCCTGCTCCCTCTCCTGCTTCCTCCACACCCCCCGTCCCTCCTGCCCCCCCCCCTCCACAACCATTTCCCACCGACGCCCCCGGACCCGCAGTGTGGCGAGACGGGAGAGGCAGCCGGACTCCCGCCCCTGAGCTTTCCTTTCCCTTCCTCCCTTCCCTCCCCTTCCAGCTCCCTCGTCCCAGGTTTCCCCCTCCCCTCTCCCACGCTCATTCCTCCCTTCCCCCACCCCAGTTATGTGAAATAAACAGACGTTTTTGTTTGAAAAACAGGTGTCTTTATTTTACAGTAGGTAGGGAGGAGAAAGGGGAAGGGGGGTAGGGTGGAAGAAGGCCCCAGTGGGGCATGCAAGGGAGAGGTCAGTCCTCCTCCTCCACATGGAAGCTCTCCCGCAGGGCTTCCCGGATCCAGACGGCCCCCTGCTGGGCTTCCCAGATGGCGGTGGTGCGGGGCTGACCGTAGTGGCCAGCCATGCGGTCAGCCTCAGCCATCCAGGCTGGCAGGAAAGCCTCCCCCTTTCGCTCACACAAATTGTGGAGCACACAACATGCTGCCACCACGGGAGGGATGTTGTGCTCGGCCAGGTCCAGACGGGTGAGGAGGCATCGCAAGCGGGCTTTCAGTCGCCTGAAGGCCCCCTCCACCACGATGCAGGCCCTGGTCAGCCTGGCACTGAAGGCCTGGCGGGAGGGATTGAGGTGCCCTGTGAAGGGCATCAGCCACGGCTGCAGTGGGTAGGCGGCATCCCCACCAGGCACACGGGCATGTCCACGTCCCCGACCCTGATGTGGCGGTCGGGGAAGAAGGTCCCGTCCTGCAGCCACTGGCACACGGAGGAGTTGCGGTACACCCAGGTGTCGTGTGCTTTGCCGGACCAGCCCACATTAATCTCCGTGTACTGTCCCCGGTGGTCTCACATGGCCTGCAGGAGGATGGAGAAGTACCCCTTGCGGTTCACATAACGGGACGCCTGGTGTTCCGGGGCACAGATGGGGATGTGCGTCCCGTCGATGGCCCCCCCGCAGTTGGGGAAGCCAAGGGCGCCGAATCCCCGGATGACGGCGTCTGGGTCGGCGAGGCGGACCACCCTGCGGAGCAGCACCCGGTTGATGGCCTTGACCACCTGCGGAGAGAGACACAGCAAAGCGCCAATCAGTGGGGCGCCCGGGTGTCTGGGAGCATTCGTGCCCTGGCAGTGCCCCGCCCCCCACTCCCGGAAGCAACCCCCCTGGCGGCGTGTAGTACGGCCGGGACAGACCGACCCCTCCGGTGCGGGGCGCTTTCGCCCCCTTGGTCTCTGGGGCGGCCCATCCCCTCCTTGCAGCCCCCCTCCCCTCCCGGCACAGTGGCCGACGAGTGCCATACCTGCATGAGCACCGCTCCGACGGTGGATCTCCCCACGCCAAACTGGTTCCCGACGGATCGGTAGCTGTCCGGCGTGGAGAGCTTCCAGAGGGCGATGGCCACCCGCTTCTGGAGGGGGATGGCGGGCCTCATGCGAGTGTCCCTTCTGAGCAGAGCAGGGGTGAGCCACTCGCAGAGCTCCAGGAAGGTGTCCCTCCTCATCCTGAAGTTCTGGGTCCACTGTCGGTCTTCCCAGCGCTCCAGGACGATGCGGTCCCACCAGTTGCTGCTGGTGTCCAGACCCCAGATGCGGTGGGGCACGCCGGTGCCGGGGCACCGCCGCGGCTCCTCTACGGCCCCCAGGGCGGCCAGGTGGAGAGGCAGGGGGCTGACATGCACCAGGTGGTGCACGGCAGCCTTGAGCCATTGCTGGCAGGCTTGCAGCAGCAAGTCCAGAAAGTGCACCAGATGGTGCAGGGCGAGCTCTGGCTCCATGTTGCCACCTGCGGCGGCGGCCCCGAAGGGAAGCACCGACACAGACGGGCACAGAGACCAACGCTTTGCTGTCCCTCAGCGAGGTTGGCAAGCAAGCAGGAAAAGCTGAGAACTGGCTGTCCAGGGGGGTCCCTTTAAGCACGAGCCTCAGATAGCCTCAGACAGCAGCCACACAAAGCAACTACTGACCTGATGCCCTGCCAGAACTGGTTTCAGCCGCCCTTAAATGCACCCCTGCGTCCAATCAGTGTGGACGCGCTAGCTCGAATTAGCAAAACGCTAATTCGAACTAGTTTTTAGGTCTAGATGCGTTAGTTCGAATTAGCTTAGTTCGAATTAGCGCTGTAGTGTAGACATACCCTAACTCACTTCCAGATCCCACACCCCAACCCAGATTCATAGCCCTAAGCCCGCTCCACCAGCACTCTCACCCAGACCTTGCACTGCCACCCCAACTTCCTGCCCTGAGCCTGCTCCTGCACTACAAATCCCTGCACCCCAAATCTTTCATCTCCCAGCCTCACCCCAGAGCCCACAACCGACATGGCCTTCATCTACCCCCAACCCTGAGTCTCTTCCCACACTTTGAACCCCTCAGCCCCACCTCCGCTGTCATACATCATCTCCATTTTGGTGCATATAAACAAAATTCATTCTGCACGTGGACTTTGTTGCATCTGCACATTTTATTAATGCACTCCCACTGTTCTATGAAACTGTTGGGATACAGTAAGTTATTGTTTGTAAGTGTATATCTGTTAAATATCCTCTTAATGGTGTAGTTAATTGGATCTGATAAAATAATCTTACAAAGAAAACTATTCATATGAAAAGTTTAAGTCAACACAGATATACTTGACAAATATGACCAAATAAACTAGACCTACATTCTATAGTAAGGCTCTTTTTATGTGGCACACAGGAAATTATTCAGCAGTTTAGAATATGTTAAGTTGGAAATTTTCACTGTATTACATACGCAATATAATACAGCCAGGGCAGAACACCTTTCTTCCTATTTAATTCTATATCCAATTTATTTGACACTGCTCTGCATTCTATACACCATTAAACACTTTTGTGCTGACAATATGTAATGACAGTGTTGCTGGGAATGGGACCAGGAAGTTAGATGTTTCACCATCTGAGAAGGTGTGCAAAGGGTTTTGGCTGCCTCATACTCTATAGGTGGTGAAGACACTACAAAAACATACATCTTTTTCCTTGCTTTCTTTTGAGGTTTGATCCAGTGCCTAATGAAGCCACTGACAAAATTCCCTTTGAACTTCGGTGATGTAGGATCAGACCCTCAGGGTATGTCTACACTACCCCGCTAGTTCGAACTAGCGGGGTAATGTATGCATACCGCACTTGCTAATGAAGCCCGGGATTTGAATTTCCCGGGCTTCATTAGCATAAGCGGGGAGCCGCCATTTTTAAATCCCCGCTGCTTCGAACCCCGTGTAGCGCGGCTACACGGGGCTCGAACTAGGTAGTTCGGACTAGGGTGCCTATTCCGAACTACCGGTACACCTCGTTTCACGAGGAGTACCGGTAGTTCGGAATAGGACCCTAGTCCGAACTACCTAGTTCGAGCCCCGTGTAGCCGCGCTACACGGGGTTCGAAGCAGCGGGGATTTAAAAATGGCGGCTCCCCGCTTATGCTAATGAAGCCCGGGAAATTCAAATCCCGGGCTTCATTAGCAAGTGCGGTATGCATACATTACCCCGCTAGTTCGAACTAGCGGGGTAGTGTAGACATACCCTCAGAGAGCAACAGTGGGGAGGAAAGGGAGAGCTTTGAACTTCTCGATTCCCATTATAGCAATCCTTGACAGCAGCCAGCTACCCTACTGCGCTTTGTTACAACCTTTGCTCCAGAATCAAACGAAGGAGAAGTACATCTAAGCTCAGCTTTCAGGAGAATGGCATCCTGGGCAAACTTGTATTTTGGCACCCCGGGTTTCAATCGACATCCTCCAATTGTCCCAGCCCTTGCATGCTCCTCTCATTTCCTAAGGCAAAGGTTGTAATAGCCCGCCTCTCTGACTCAGCCAATCCGAGCAGGCTTTGTATGCATTAATAGATGACACCGCTTGCCGTGATTGGCTCAGCGTGGTACATACAGTATCAGCATAGGGACGTTCTGTATGTAGCCGAAGCTACAGTATGTTTATACCCGGCGTATAAGACGACCCCCGATTTTTGGGGGATGTTTTTTAGTATAAAAAGTCGTCTTATACGCCGGAAAATACGGTACTTCTGCATTGCTGCTTGGTAGCAACTTTAACTGTGATTTAAGGGGCTACTCAAGCACCTGAGAACTTGAGGCTTTTTTGCAGATAACTTAGAAATTAGCTAACAGGAGCACTGTATCTAATTTATGATTATAAAGACCATTTAAAGCCATAGTTTAAATTCCTATCTAAATTTAGAACAATCAAGAAATAATATATTCCCAATCCCGAACCTTGAGGCATCAGAGTCTCAGAGGGGTAGCTATGTTACTCTGTTACTAAAAAAAAAAAAAAAAAAAACAAAACTTAAGGTTCTTCAGGACCACAGATTTTTTTTTAAGGCATATCTACCCTAGAAAATCATTTCAAAGAAACTTATTTTGAAATGATAACTACCAAAATAACTATTTTGAAATAACATGTCCACACTACAGGGAAGCTTTAAAATTAATTGAAGGCAGGCTCCCTTAATATGGGTGCACTACTTCAACTTAGAGCCCCAAGAAGCACTGGGGAGCAATTACTTTGAATGACTCTGAGGAGCAGCAGTGGAACGTGTACACTACTGCTATTTTGAAATAACTACTTTGAAATATGTGTTATTCCTTGTGGAAAGCAGGAGTTATTTCAAAATAACCAGCTTCTTGTTTGGCAATAATGGAGGCTCCACTTACTTCAAAATAGGGGGAGTAATTTCAAAATAACTCCCTACTGTAGACCAGGGCTTAGAGACTAACCAAAAAATAGATAGATAGTATCATGAGCTTCCATGGGTACAATTTACTTCTTCAGATGACAAATAAGGTATCAGTTCTGAAGTTTTAAGGCAGATATCAGAAATACAAGTTTGATACTTTGGACATTATCTTTCGCTGAGATAAGAAAAACATAAAATCTGGTTAATATATACTTAGATCCTCCAATAGACACACTGTGTTGCTGCCATTATTTATTCTATTTTAGTCAACTGGTTTTTACTCTACTAAAAAGTATTAATTTTAACATATGTGACTAAGGGTTTTTTCTCTTTTATTAAGAATGGGAATTTATTTTTCTAATTATTTGGAATTTATATTTACCAATCACAACCAATGTACTTGACCTACTAACATGTGGCTCCACTGTTACTATCAGTATCAGCATTTATTTTTGGATGACTTTTAAGTTATTTTACAGCTATAACTAAAGATAAGCAACCTTCATCTTTACAATATCTAAAGTTATGTACTTTGTTATTATTTTTTTAAATTGGCAACACTAAGGTGAGGCTAAATTTATATTCCAGAAGGATATGATTATTTTATTGTACCACTTTAAATAAGGAATGACAAAGCGCAATAAAGTAATTAAAGTAATAATGATAACTACTCCAGCCAGAATTAAACTTAAACATAAGAGAAATAAAATTATGAAATGTACAGATGAGTCACAAAATTAAATAGTACTGTATCCCTTAACGAACTTTGAAAGAATAAAATTCCAGAGAATATAGGTGCATTGAACATTTAAACACAAAGTACCAAGAAGTAACTACATGAGAAAGAGGGTTTGTATGTTGGTAGGGGAGTATATAGTGTCGGAGTGAGTGTGACAACAACTAAGTCTCTTTAAGCAGAACACTCACTTTTTGCAAGAGATCCTGAGGTTCCTTAACACTCATAACAATTTTTGTGAATATTGAAGCACATAACAAGTAACACAAACTGCTTGCAAACATTTTCAATTAACTCCTCCTTCAGAGAGGCAGGAAGAAATGTGAGTAAATGCATTTTACCAAATGATTTACTTGTTTTTCTTTGAGAAATCATTAGAAATGGGTTTGAACTCAAGAGTAGTTCCAAACTTCCTGCATTTTTAGGAAACCCAGTTCTGGATCTCATCTTCATTGATCAGGCCCATCCCCAATAGATTTATGCACTATGTGAGCAGGAATATAAAAACCCATGAATCATGAGTCAGTTAGTGAAACCATCAATAGTACGTATTCAAAGTATGCCATGCAATAAGTGTGCAACCTTTGCTTTTGAAAACCATGTTTAACAAAATTCATGTCTTATAGTCCTAGTAAAACAGTAAAAATCAGGAATCCTGTAGTATTATTAAATTAGAAAACTACAGAAGGACAACATGAGTATATATCCAATAAACCCATTATTTTTTTCCAGACTTACAAATTGCTGCTTTGAATACAGAGTGTAGTCTCAATAACACCAGTGTTAGACACACTGTACGAATGAAACCTCATATAAAACACTTGTGTTGCTTTTATCTTTATTGTCAATAGTGTATAGGGATGTTAAATGGCATTTGATCAGCTAGTCAACTAGTTGATGGAATTGCCGACTATAAAGTGTAAAAACCGTCTGTGTGCTGGGTGAATCATGATGTAGAAATATGCAGATTGTAGGTCAAGAGCTGAGAGCCAATCACTGTGGTGCAATGAAGGTATAATTGTTGCTAGCGTCACCATCTTGAATCTTCTGCATGTTATGTACTTGTTGAGTTTTCTGAGGTCTAAAATGGGCCTCCATCCGCTGTTTTTCTTCTGTTAGGAAAATACTTTGAGTAGAAGATCCTTCCCTGGAAAGCTGCTGACACTGGCTTTATTGCTCCCATTTGTAGGAGGTGTTGGACCTCTTGCTGGAGCAGGACCTTGTGAGAGGGGTCCCTGAAGAGGGACACGGAGGGGGGATGGGGAAGGGAAAATGGAAATGAACAGGATGGAGTAGCCCACTCTGATGACCTCTAGTACCCATCAGTCTGATGTTATTTGAGTCCATTGATGTAGAAAGGACCTTAGATGGTGGGTAAATTGAAGGCGTGTAGATGATGGTGTCACAACTGTAGGGATTTTTCTCTGGGTCTTGACCAAACCCTCAGATTTGTTGTTTGGAAAATGAAGGTTGGAGCGTTGTGGTCTGTTGCTGTTGTTTGTGTCTCTGCTGCCTATGTTTCTGCGTCAAGTTGTAGCAGGGTGGTTATCTGGATGACTCTCTCGGTTTGGAATAGTTATATCTGAGCCTCTTATTAGGTTGTACATACATGGTAAAGTCTGTAAAGTGGTCCAGGAATCCTTCAAAGAATATAGGACTTCATCAGTCTTGGCTGTGAATAGATTGGTCTTATCTAAGGGGAGGTCTTCCATCCTTTGTTGCAGGTATGCCCGATGCTTGGAGCCAGGAGGCTCTGTGCATGACAATGGCTGTTGCGGTGGTACAAACTGTGGTGTCAGCCATGTCCATTGCAGACTGTAGAGCAGCATGGGCAACAGTGTGTGCCTCCAGAATGATATTATGGAGCTGTGGTCTTCTATGTTCTAGAAGGAACTGGGAAAACTCTTGCAACTTGGAATAGTTGTTGTAATCATACTGGGCAAGCATATGGTCCTTATCCTGGGGAGCTGATCTCATGTTATGTTGTTTTGTGACAGACCGAGTCAACTACTCGGGAGTTAAGAGGTGTATGTGAAAACAAAAAGTCACTTTGATAGGAAAAATATTTGTGGTAGGCCCTTTTGTTGGTGGGCTTGACTGAAACTATTTAGTGTCATCTGTCGGGGTGCAGTGGTGGGAATGATGGGCTCATCCGGTGTTAAAGAGGAATTCTGGAATGGTGCTCTCTCTTTTCTTTTGGAGAGGGAGTTTTCCTCTGGTGACTGTGGGTGTTCTGGGGAGTTCGGTGCGGTGTCCCTGGGTGTAGGCTAAGGAGAGTAAGGTATGGAATGAGCAGTGTGGTAACACCTGTGGGAGGACCAAGTGTCCCAAGGATACCATTGGCCCGGGTAAGGAGGTGGTGGATACAGCCAATGGTGAGAATGCCAGTGAGGTGACGGAGGAGGATGCAATGACTTCATGGAGCAATGCTCCCACAGTGGATGTCACTGAGTGGGGCTGGAGTGTTGTGACGAGAAACGGCTATGCTGCCCGCTGCCTGTGTTACTAAGAAAAAGCGATAGAGAAAGTGACCTAGGCGAGTGTATAGAGCGCACTGATGAAACTGGTGAGGGTAGTGCCGAGGAAGTGTGAGCTGTTGATAACAGGCGCTCATGCAACTGTGCCAAGGTGGTGTGTGTCATGGGCATTGCCAACAGTGCCAAGGACGGCATTGGAGTTGGTACCTGAGGTGGAGGCAGCTTGGTACGGGGTCTCTTTGGTGCCATATCTGGTGCTGTCTCCCTTGCCATCTTGTGCACCGACTTGTGATGGTTAGTTGACGCAGTGGAAGGTGGTGCTGACGGTGCTGTTGGTGCCAACGACTTCTGCTTGGGCTCAGAAGGAGCTCTCTTGGACAGTGCTGAGTTGTTAGGTGGTACTGTGCCTGAGGTGCAGGACGTGTCGCCCATGCTCACTCTAGATGAGCTTGGTGGCGGAGGCAGTGTTTTTGCCGGAGGAACCCGGGGTTTTGTCTTTGCCTTGTCAAACAAGGTGGAGGGATGAACTTTGTCCATACCTCTTGGTTTGTCTGTGTCTTTGGAGAAGGATAGCGAGTTGTCTCGCACAGGCTGGAGAGACTTCTCATAAAGATAAGTCTTCAGTCTATTAGCATGGTCTCGGGGAGCTGTCTCAGTCACATTGGAGTAATGCGAGCATTTTTGCATTATGTGTGCCTCACTGAAGCATTTTATACAGGTTGAATGGCCATCTGAAGATGGCATAGCCTCTCTGCACAAGTCACAGCACTTAAAGCCTGGGCACCACACCAGCGCCCAGAATAGAGCACCCATGGGGACATCACTTGAAGAAGTGATTATTTCCTTTTATTCAGCTCTGGTGTGGCCACCCCTGGAGTATTGCATCCAGTTCTGCTCCCCTCCCTCCCCGACCATTTACAGAAAGGATGGGGTTGCTTTGTAGAAAGTCCAGTGGAGGGCAAAAAAATTATAAAGCTGGAGCACATGACTTACGAGGAGAGGCTGAGGGATTTGGGCTTATTTAGTCTACAGAAGAGTGAGAGGGATTTGATAGTAGCCTTCAACTTCCTGTTGGAGGAGTTCCAAAGAGGACGGAGAGCGGCTATTCTCAGTTGTGACAGTTGTGACAGATGACAGAATGAGGAGCAATGGTCTCAAGTTGCGGTGATAGAGGTCTAGGTTGGATATTAGGAAAAACTATTTCACTAGGAGAGTGGTGAAATACTGGAATGGGTTACCTAGGGAGAGTTGGAATCTCCATCCTTAGAGGTTTATAAATCCTGGCTTGACAAAGCCCTGGATAGAATGATTTAGTTGGGATCGGTCCTGCTTTTAGCAGGGGGTTGGATTTGATGATTTCAGGATACTTCTGGTATCCCAAAATAGCTATTCCATGTCTTGACAGCACGCCCATTATTTCAAAATACCTTTTGAAACAACGGGAGCCCTACTCTGATGTTCCTGTAAACTTCACTCCATGAGGATTAAGGGGCCTTATTGGAATAGCTGTTTATTTCAAAATTTGGTGGTGTGCAGACAGTGCCAAATCACGAAATAAGCTAATTATGAAATATACTCAAAATAAGCAACACAATTATGCTTAATAAATGCTTAATTTTTTACAACATTCCCTACCCCGAACTTTTCAAACAAACACCTCTCTAAGGACCAAGGACTGTCAACTTCACTTTGGAGAATGATATGCAGACCCTAACTTTGGTTATTGGAATCTTCTACTAGTAATTGACAAAGCCATAGAGCCGTGGTCACCAACCAGTAGCTCTTGAGCCCTCTCTGAACTCTCTCATTTGAGGAGCAGCTACTCACCGAGCAACAGCACAGGTGAGTAGCTGCGAGAAATGGTGTGATTTTTTTTTAAAGTAGCAGTATAAGGATTGGGGATAGCAAGTGATGGAGAGGAGGAGACTAGAGAGGGTGGGGCTTCAAGGAAGGGGCGGGGTGGTAGCTCTTGGCTTGGTCTGTCATTTAAAAAGTGATCTTGGGTGTAAAAAGGTTGGAGACCACTGCCATAGAGCATGAAGCTGGTGTTTTACATAGCATCTTCTATGACACATTAGGCCAAATCAAGGTAAAACCAGATATTGGCGAGGTTTTACTGCTTGTCTCTGATCTTTAGAGGGCTCAGTTTCTGTAGTACAAGCAGTGAAAAACAAAGCTTACAGAGAAACCTGGATGTCTTCTGCAGACAAGCCGATATTCTTTTGTCTAAACAGATTTTGAGTGTTTCCCCCATTTCCATGAGAAAAAAACAGTTAACTGTTCTTTAACCGGTGTTCTTCAAGATGTGTTGCTCACATCCATTCAACATAGGTGTGTGTGTACCTGCCACATGCATCCGTACAGGAAGTTTTTCACTATAGCAGTATCCACGCTATATAGGACATCCCCCAGATCCTCCCTCCTCAGTTCCTTCTTGCTGGAACTCCAACAGAGAGGAGAGGGGTGGGAGGTTGAATGGAATGAGCGACACATCTCAAAGAACACGAGTTACAGAACAGGTAATTGCCTTTTCTTTTTTGAGCGATTGCTCATGTCTGTTCAACATAGTGACTGTAAGAAGGATCTGTGGAGGTTGGGTAGGAGTTATGTAAATTCAGACTGCAAAATAGCCCAGCCAATGTGACATTCCCTCTGGTCTGCTACATGATGGCATAATGAGATGTGACAGTATGTACCAAAGACCATGCCACTGTCCTAGAAATATCCTGGACTGGGACATGCGAGAAGTAAGTTTGAGACTTAATGGAGTGGGCCCTAATCAACTTTGTTGGCTGGGCCTGCACTAACTCATAGCACACACCGATGCAGGAAGTAATCCGTTTAGACAGTCATTGGGAGAAGCTAAGGGAACCCCTCCAATGCTCCTTATAGGCCACAAAGATGTGTAGAGCTATGTATCCTCTCCAGGTAAAAACCCAGCACTCGATGCAGATTGAGTGAGTGGAAGTGCCTCTTCTCATTGTTCACATAAAGACTGGCAGAAAAATGTTGTGGTCTACATGGAAGGCAGAGACCACCTTGGGGAGAAAGGCCAGGTGCAGCCATAGATGGACCTTGTGGTTGAAGAACCAGGTATATAGAGGTTGCAACATCAACACTCGGAACTTCAATACCCTTCTAGCCGAGGTAATGGCAATCAGGAAGGCCACCTTGAAGGAGACTAGCAATAGGGGGCATGTAGTTAACTGCTCAAACAGGGGACCCATGAGCCTTGCCAGGACCAGGTTCAGGTCCCACTCCAGGTGTGGGTCCCTAACCTGGGGGTAGTGCCTCTGCAAGCCTCTTAGAAACTGAGAGGTGACGCCATAGGAGAAAACCGAGTGACCTTGCAGAAGCAGGTAAAAGGCAGAGAAAGCCACCAAGTAGATCTTGATGGTGGCCAAGGCTAGGCTCTGCTGTTTCAGGGACAGCAGGTAGTCTAGGATCTCCTGGACTAGAAGCACCTGCCATTTTCTGTGCCCATGTGGAGAAACAGGTCCATTTAGCCACGTAAGTGGATTGCATTGAGGATTTATGATTCTCAAGGAAGATACGCT
Source organism: Pelodiscus sinensis (assembly GCF_049634645.1). NCBI lineage: Eukaryota > Metazoa > Chordata > Testudines > Trionychidae > Pelodiscus > Pelodiscus sinensis. The sequence goes on from NC_134723.1 coordinate 19,370,287, forward strand.
ATATATCTCCTGAACATGCCAGCCCCTGCAGTTTCAGCCACTGATGAACCATACTATCAGGTGGAGTGAACTGAGGCCAGCCATAGCTGGAGGGGCCTCATTGTGAGTCTGGCGAGGAGCAGCACATATGTGCAGGCTGCAATATGGTCCAGGATCTGTAAACACACTCACACTATAGTCATGGAGGCGAGTGTTAGCTGACGAACGAGGGTGGAGAGCACCTTGAATCTCTCCTAGGGAAGGGATGCTCTGGCCATAGTGGAGACCAGGACTCTTCTATGAACTCTTCTGGGCAGGCACCAGGAGGGATTTTTTTGTTTATCAGGAGGCTGAGCTGACAGCACATGTCCAGAAGAAGGCAGATGTCCTGCAGAACCTTCCTTTTGGACAGCCCTTTAACTAGCCAGTCGTCCAGGTAAGGGTATGCTTGGATGCCCTGATACCTCATATATGCCACCACTACTGACATGCACTCGATAAAGACTATGGGGGCTGTAGACAAACCAAAGGGGAGGACTGCAAATAGGAAGTGTTTCATTGTAATAACAAATCTCAGGAATCACTTGTGGCCCTCGAAGATGGAGATCCAGTTCAGGGATAATTTTGGCCAGGGAGACTATGCGGAACTTGAAGTGGGCCACGTACTTGTTGAGGCCTCACAAGTCTAGTTTAGGTCATAAGCCCTCCTTTGCCTTAGGAATAAGGAAGTAATGAGAGTAGAAACCTCTGTTCTCGAACTCTGGTAGTATTCTCTCCACTGCTCCCACGTGGAGCAACTGGGAGAGCTCCTGTTCAAGGAGTTGCTAGTGAGAAGGATCCATGAAGTGGGATGGGAGCGGAGTGTGTGAAGGGGGCATAGAAGAGAGCTGGAGGGTATAGCCACAGTGGATGGTGGCCAGGACCCAACTGTCCAATGTAATCTCCCTCTATGTCAGAAGAAAGAGACAAAGCCTGGGGGAAAACAGGCAGGTGCTGGGGCGCGTGCGCTGCACGGCCAGTTGTGAGCACATGCTGGGATGCTATGCGCAGAGCAGCCGGCTGTGAGCACACGCTGGGATGCCGTGCACAGAGCGGCCGGCCTGAGCAGTCAGGACACTCAGCTCAGAAGCAGCAGGAGCTGCATTTTTTAATCAAAGAGCTGCATGTGGCTCAAGAGCTGCGGGTTGGCCACCTCTCTATATGTAGAAGCTGGATAATGGCATTACACTGAACATCATCTGGCGTCTGAAAGGGTATGAATGGATATAAACAATCAAGGAAAGAAAGTAATAGTTTTACTGACAAGATGGAGACAGGGCATTATGCACTTTATAATGCAAGCTTTAGACAACTAATTTTCATTGTGTATCACATCTTGTACAGATGGAGCTGCTCTCCATCTTGTACAGTATAGCTACTGGAAAATTTTTAAAAATACATTAAACACTTTTCCAGGTAAGTAATTGTTGCACTTGCCACAGGAATGTTAAGTGACTTTAACTGGCAGGGAGAAGGGTACTCAGGATACACTCTATTAAGATTTAGTCCACTCTATAGAGAAGCCTATGAAATCCTCTAAATGGAGATAAGGCTGCTGTTTACATGATAGACAGATACTTAATTTAATAAAAAATAACATATGCAAGCTACATTCTACTTATGGCTAAAGTGCTCTTCTACTGTTTTTTGAATGATATTGTTCTTGATGTCTGATTTATGTCCATTTATTCCTGTGTATAAAGACAATCCTGTTTGACCAATATACATGGCGGGGGGGAATTGGTAGCACATGATGGCATATATAACATTAGTAGATGTGCAGGTGAATGAGCTGTAGTTAGGTTCTATGATAGTGTCACTAGGGTAGATATGTGGACAGAACTGGCATGGTTTGTTGCAGGGATTGGTTCCTGGGTTAATGTTTCTGTTGTGTGGTATGTATTTGCTTCAGGTTGGGGGGGGGGGGGGGGGAGGGAGAGGCTGTCTGTAAATGCAGAGACCAGCAGACCAGGGAGATGCGGAGCAAAGCCGCGGAGGACCCGGGCGGCAGGACCGCGGTGCATCTCAGTCCGCCGCCCGCATCTCCCTGGTCTGCTGGGGGTGGGGGGAAGGAGCAGCTAGTGCGCCCCCCCCCAGCAGACCAGGCTTTTCTCCGAACGCCTGTGGTAGAGCAGCTGGGGTGCTGCCAGTTGGTCTCGTAGTGCCGCTATGGGCGCTACGGGACCAACCCGGCAGCACCCCAGCTGCTCTGCCCCAGGCGTCCTGATTCAGCCGCTGCTGGTCAGTTTCAGCAGCGGCTGAATCAGGATGCCTGGGGCAGAGCAGCTTGGGTGCTGCTTGGTTGGTCCAGTAGCGCCCAGGAGCGGCGCTACTGGAGCAACCCAGCAGCACGCCAGCTGCTCTGCCCCAGGCGTCCCCAAGTCAGCCGCTGCTGAAACTGACCAGCGCTGACTACAGGAAGCCCGAGGCAGAGTTGCTCTGCCCCAGGCTTCCTGGAATCAGCCGCTGATCAGTTTCAGCAGCAGCTGACTTGGGGACGCCTGAGGTTCTTAAGGTGAATCTGTATGTAAGAACTGGCGTCCAGATTCAGCCATACAGATTCAACTTAAGAACAAACCTATAGTCCCTATCTTGTACGTAACCCGGGGACTGCCAGTATATCAAACTCTTTAAGCAGGCTGCAGGCCTCTGGTCTAAACAAACATGCTGGTCTTTCAGACTAAAGTTTGGCTAGCTATACTTGTCATTAGCCATTGTCCTCTATGCAAGAGTGTGTTCCAATTCTCAGTGATCCCTGATGATGTTCAAACTCTAACTTAAGTTCCATTGTTTGACAAAAATCAAACAGCTGATTAAGAAATGCACAGCAATAATATGTAACAGCCTCACAAAAAGTTTCATTAAAAGGGAAAGGAGACAGCAAAAGTGTGAAATAAAGTACTGGTTCATGTACCAGTGCCAGAACAGGTGCTGTAGACTAATAAAACCAAACATACAGAATTCAAAGTTACTTTGTAGATTTACACTAAACTATTATGAATTATCTTAGAAAAGATCCTAGAGCTCTTTCAAAATGATCTTAAGAATAAATAATTCTAATTCTGATAGTATTACTGAAAGCAAATGCACTAGCTAGAACACTTCAATTACAGCTGTGAATTAGATATATTCAGATATAATGATCCACACAAATACAGCAAGGAGAAGCAAAGTACTGATTGCTTGCAAGCAGGTCTCCAAGCTACAGAATATAGATCCTAATATTAAGTCTGTCATTTCCAGATGCTTGTGTATTACCTAGCAGGCATAGAGGAAAGGCAATAGTCACACACCGCCTTGTATAATACAGCTGCATACATAAGAGGAAGAATGGAGAAAAATATTATTCTAATTTTTAGAAGTATTTTCATTAGGAGTAAAAGGACACACAGACAAGACGACAAACGTATAATATCCAAGGGAGCGCAGATGCAATGTTTTAGATAATTTTAGTTGATTCATTTAAGAAATCAGTTATGCTTCAACTGGCAGCAAACTTTAGACTGCACATTCTGGAGTTTACTTTTTTTCTAGAGTTCTGTAAATCTTCCACTAACAGTCAGATTAGATCTATTTTAAAATAGCTTATCAAAACAGATATGATGCCTATCAGCATGTCCTAACATCTACCTAATCAGTCTTGGTTTACCATTTCACCCACACACCCTAAAATGGCTTTTATTCAGACATCTGCGTATTGACACATCCTATTCTGCTGAATTAAGCAAAGAAGCAAATAGCAAAAGGTGGTTGTAAATAATATCAGTGATTAGTTGCTATATGTCTGGCCATGAACTATACTTAAAATTATACTCATTTTTGTATAGCAGAGGTCTCCAACCTCTTAAAACATGAGATCACTTTTTGAATTTAATGTCCAATCCATGATCTACCTCAAACCCAAATGCTCCTGCCCCGCTTCCTTTGTGCCCCTTCTCCTAGGCCCTGCCCCTGCTCACTCCATCCTTCCTCCCTCCCCCATTCTCAACTCACTTTCATCAGGGTGGGCGAGAGGACTGGGGTGCAGGCTCTGGTGTTGGATTAAGGGATTTGGAATGCAAGAGGGGCTCTGAGCTGAGGAAAATAGGAATTGTCTCAGCTATTCAAATTTCTGGGTAGGACGACAGTGGACAGAAAAGTAAAGCCAACAGAGAGCTGTAAGTACCAGAGGTGCTCATAGTCTATTGCTTTAAGTAACTCCCTAGTGCTACGCATAAACTATACTTCCTTAACTAAGTTGCATTCCCAAATCTTTTAAAACAATAACTTACACTATCAATTGTGTTCCTCCCTCATCAATAAAGTAAGTCAAAGAAAGAGTACTCTCTTGTTAGAGTTATCACTGGATAGCAAGGAAAGCAACAGATTTTTCTTCCCTATTGCTCCTGATTCTCTATAGTGACAGTGGGGAGTGTGGTTAGAGGTTGATAGATGCTTGGCTGTGCACGTGTGTTCCCTCTGTGAGACACCTCAGCCCTGCACATATAGCTGGCATGGCAAACCTCATGTGAACTGCCCAATGACCACAAGTTTTGTTAAGGAACAAAGGCACCCAGCCAAGTTTATTGTCAATGAAGCACGATACTAGTATTCCAGAGTATACTTTACCATTATGTATGCACATAACAGTGGACCCACTCAGTGAAGGAGTGAATTTTCCGGGTTGTCAAGCTCAGCTGATTAGAGTGTGGTGCCAATAACACCAAGGTGGAGGGTTCAACCTCCATGCTGGCCTCTCAGCTCTTTCCTGCTCTGAGGGCAGGGGACTGGACTTGATGAGCTCTTGAGGTCCCTTCCAATTTTAGTATTCTATTATTCCATTTCTCCCTAGACCAAACAAAGATACTCCTTCTGAGATGCATCTTTATTATGTCTGATGGGAGCTTTTGCTGGGATAAGTTGACTTTTAACTTAATACCAAAAATGAACGTGCAATGATACTAAGGTTAGAACTTCAATCAAAACTTTTACTGGAATCTTAGTTTTCAATTCCCAAACATTTCAATTTATAGCTGACCAAAGTTCAGGTTATTATATAAGAATTTTATTAAGATAATGCTACGCAAACACTATAATTTTATTTTTGAAAATATAGTTGAATATTATTAATTCTACATTACGGTAATAGCTAGCTCCAAATCTCTGTTCCTTTTCTTGAAAGCCAATATCTTTCTGAATTAGTTTTGAACATTGAGTTGGGCTCTATGTGCTACAAAAATGCAAATCAGACCATCCAATAAAAATGAAAAATCTGTATTCGTGCCTCAAAAAAAAATCAGTATTTTTGGCTTGGAAAATCCTTCTTAATATTGAGAAACACGCTACTGTAACAAGATCCTTTTTCTAGCCTTGGGCTGGTATGGTGCTGGTTGTTTTTAGTCTGTCCTGTTTGTTTCAACAGTCTGCCTATTCAGACAAGTACTAAACTAATTCTCTGTTTAGCTCTAGTGCTTGAAAACTACCTGACCTGATCAAGAACAGCTATACTATAACATGTTTACCCTAAGCATCCAAACTGATGAAATAGTTGCAGAAAAAAGTTTGCAAAGACAAATACAGAGCTTTCCTTTAATGTACATTCTCCTTTTGTTTACATTGTATTAATATAGAATATGGGTTCATAATTTTAGACTTCTCATACAGTGGGAGACCATCTTCAATTTGAATATTTTGATAGAAGTGTAGCCATGGTCTAAAATGCAATGTGATAAAGGACTCTATACACTGGAGGAGGGATGGCAATCGAGAGACCAGGAAGAAAGAGAGAAAAAGACAGAGAAAGGTTAGAAAAAATTCAATAGATATAAAGTGACAGGAGAGAAAGGGAGGAATAAGAATTTCTAAATTTGGAGAAAAAAGTTATCTACATATAGCTGTAAAATAAATTATTATAAATTTCATCACAGGGGTGAAATAAAAAAAGACATATTTATGACTCCACATTCAAAGTAGGTACAGAGATTTCTGTCATTAAGTTGGAGCACCTATTATATGGAAAAGGCAAAGACAACTGTTCCTCACACAAAATGCCTGCAGTGGGTATCTTCAACTGTAGAACGTTAATAAAACAGTTGTTTGAATAAGAATAGTAGCACACAAATTATCTTACTTTTAGGATCTTAAGTAGTGCTATTAGCAGTAGGTCTGCACATACAAGTGGGGAAAGCAAAAAGGTCTACCATTTACACAGGCACAAACAAGCTAGGGGACAATGCAGTTTCAATAAGTTTTTAAATCTAGTTTTAACAAAAATATGCAATTGAAGTTGGGGGTGCAGTTTAAAGTCATGTTTAGCAAGAGCTGCTACCATGTCATATATGATCAGTGGAATTCTGTTCTAAACTGCAATAAAACTCAGTAAGTTAGGGGAAAGAAAATCTAGCTACAGTTTTGATGGAGAAGATCTTTGTATTACTTGACAATCTCTTCTCATTAACCTAGATAAATTACGAATGTCAGTATCTGAGAAAAAACAGGTGTTTCTAAAATAAGAAATGAGTTGTAGGACTAAAACCCCATATGAACAGAAAATAGAAACCAACGTGAAAAGATCCAAATGGAGGACAAACAAGTACTAAAAGGTACCATTGCTATGGAGAGGGAGCTAAAAATAGAGAATTAATAATGCTGCAAACCATCTGACTTCTTCGGAGTACATGTGGGCTCTGATGCCATTACCTTAATTGAAAAGTTGTTGCAGTTTTGGTAGTTGCTTTAGAAAATAATCCATACATGTTGACAAGTTGCTATAGAGCTCCCACGAGAGATCCAAAAGGCACAAGTATGGCTGGTGGGACAGTGAGAGAGACTCCAAGCTGTTCAGAAAAAAAGGGATATTGCTTACCCTAAGTCCAAACTGTTCTATTATTCTTCCAGGAACTTAGCCCTATTATACGTGATGAAAATTAATAAAAAATGGAGTACCTCAAAATGGAGGTAGCAGTTTCAGTTCTATTCAGCAAATAAATGAGGTTAACACACTGGGATAAGGTGTTTATTTTGTGGTTGATAATCAAGAGCTTTCAAAGTGCTAGAGAATATTTGAAAGGTAAGAAATGACAATAAGGACAGTATAAGGCTGGAATACTGTTATTTAACCACCTTCTCCTCACACACACACAGTTTATCATAGCTAGTTTCCTTGCTTAAGATGCAAGTATTACAAGTTAGCTATCTTTTTGGAAAGCAAAACTACCATATCAGGAAAACTCAAAGTTATAGCAATATTCTATTCAACAAACAAAATTGGGGATTGAGTAGTTAATAAAAACAGAAAATCTCAACATTCTAAAAGATAAGGTACACAAATTGCAGTATGGTGCATCACTTTCTTCTTGTCCTTAGAGACTCTGAATACACTGAAGGCCACAGAATATAAAGGGATGTTGACCAGCTCTCCATTGGCATCATTTTCATTATGAGACATTTTCTTGATTGGGAGGGAGAAACCTCTATTAAAACAACCAGTTGTATAAATTGTATTCATAAATATCAAGGATCTACTGTTGTAACATTTTCAATGTTTTTCAGTCCTATGACCTAAGTCAGAGGTGAGTCAACTTAGGTCCTGGTGCTGGATCCAGCCCACCAAGCGTTTCTCTCTGGCCCGCTCAGCTAATTAGCAGAGCATACACACTTACACCTGGCAGCATGTCTTCAGCTGCCCCTCCCCCCACCTTGTTCTGTCCTGCATCTGAGCTGTTCTCAGGATTTTGCTAGCTGTTCAGAGCATGTGGGGGGAAAGGATAAAGGAGAGAGTGAAGTGCCCCCTACACCCATATCCCATCTCTGCAGATGAAGTATGGTTGGGGAGAAGGAGACACAGAATCACTGGAGCTACTCCAATCTGAAGCTTGGATGGTAAGTGACTCAGAGGAGTGTAGAGCGGAGGAGGGGGGAGACAACAGAGAAGGACAGATTTCCCTTAAAGAAACAGAGAGTGGCTTCTCTTAGAAACTTACCCAGCAGCAGTCAGCACTCACACTCTGTGTCACTCACACACCCCTAGTCTGTGCCACACACACATTGCTGCACACACTCAGCCTGTATATTAAAGTCTGTCTCACACACACACAGTCTGTTTCACGCTCACACTCTCTCGTTATCTCTCTCTGTAGCCCCCAGCCTCACCCATTCTGCCTGAGGCCCCGCCCCTTCTGGGGGGCCCAGAGCTGGCTCATGACCAAGTACCAACATTTGTGAAGAGGACCCCCTGTGAAAATTACTGCCCTAAGAAATAGGCAATACTTTAGTAAAAAGATTATACTCCTAACTCACTATAAATATCAAATAAAAACTGCCAGCCACTTTACCAGATGAGGATTCATAGTTCAACAGATATTTGATTACCAAAAGTGGATGTGAGAGCAGAGCCTCTTAACAGTGGCTGGCACTATGCTGGTGCTAGCTCAGGCCCTGTCTACATGAGAGAGTTCAAGAGGTTTTACGTCACTTTTGAACAAATTTCTTTAAAATAATGCAAAAGATAGTATGGACTTCCTTGTCTGCCGGCTTCCAGCTCATCTGAAGAAGTGGGTTTTGCCCATGAAAGCTCATGATACTATATATATTTTTGTTAGTCTCTAACATGCTACAGGACTACCCGTTTTTTATTTCAGTTTAAGAGCATGTGCACAGAATTTTGCAATAATAAATCAGTTTTAAAATTAACCCAATTAAAGCCACTGCAACTTTCTAGCATAGACTAGGTCTCAGTAGCAACTGCGGTTGCAGCAGGTGGATAATCAGTAATTAAAGGCAGGAGCATTGGCTGCTTCAAGCGGTAAGTGTGACAAGGTAGCAGGTTAGCATATGTAGAAAGGTTTGATTGATTATTCTAAGAGAAAGGTATAACAGGAAAGTCAACAATAATGGAATTTTCTATTAAATTACATGTAAACCTGAAGAAAGGCTTGAAATCTATAGTTTCCTGGGAAAACCCATATAATTTGCACGCCTGCTTTCATGTGTTAACTGCTGGATTTAACACCTGGTACAACACTGCTTGTATGCCGTAAGCTAATAACGTGTTGCGTCTAGGGTTACCCGACAGTCTGGCTTTTGGGCCCTCTCTCTGGTAAAAACCAAACAAAACAAAACAAAAACAGAAAATACTGGACATGTGCAATGTCCGGTATTTCCTTGATTTTTGGCTGGGCGCCGGACGGAACCCTGGCGGGGGTTTAGGGAGTGGCTGGGAAGCGGGGTGTGATTGGCGCTGGGAGCCCTGGCTGTGTCTGATGCCTTGGGGAGGGGGAGAAGCCCTGTCTCTACTCCTGAGTGCATGGTGGAGCCGCAGCCGGACTCACTCGCGCTTCAACTATCCAGACATATGTTGGGAAACTAACACAGCGAGGCACAGGCTATCCAATAAGTTTCTGGACTGCATTGGAGACAACTTTCTGTTTCAGAAGGTTGAAAAAGCTACCAGAGGAGAAGCTGTTCTGGATTTGGTTTTAACAAATAGGGAGGAACTAGTTGAGAACTTGAAAGTGGAAGACAGTATAGGGGACAGTGATCACGAAATAATAGAGTTCATGATCTTAAGGAAAGGTAGAAGGGAGACCAGCACAATTGAGGTAATGGATTTCAGGAAGGCAGATTTTGATAAGCTCAGAGAACTTGTAGGGAAGGTCCCATGGGAAGCAAGACTGAAGGGAAAAACAACTGAGGAGAGTTGGAAGTATTTCAAAGGGACATTGTTAAGAGCCCAAAAGCAAACAATTCCGCTGTGTAGGAAAGATAGAAAATATGGCAAAAGACCAGCTTGGCTTAACAAGGAGATCTTGCATGATCTCAAAATAAAAAAGGAGTCATATAAAAAATAGAAACTAGGACAACTAACAAAGGATGAATATAGGCAAGCAACACGGGAATGCAGGGGCAAGATTAGAAAGGCAAGGGCACAAAATGAGATCAAACTAGCTACAGGCATAAAGGGAAACAAGAAGACCTTTTATAAATACATTAAAAGCAAGAGGAAGACCAAGGACAGGGTAGGCCCACTGCTTAGTGAGGAGGGAGAAGCAGTAACAGGAAACTTGGAAATGGCGGAGATGCTCAATGACTTCTTTGTTTCGGTCTTCACCGAGAAGTCTGGAGGTGTGCCTAACGTAGTGAATACAAGCAGAGAGAGGGTAAGTTTAGAAGATAGGATACACAAAGAACAAGTTAAAAATCACTTAGGTAAGTTAGATGTCAGCAAGTCACCAGGTCCTGATGAAATGCATCCCAGGATACTCAAGGAGCTGATAGAGGAGGTATCTGAGCCTTTAGCTATGATCTTTGAAAAATCATGGAAGACAGGGGAGATTCCAGAAGACTGGAAAAGGGCAAATATTGTGCCCATCTATAAAAAGGGGAATAAGAACGACCCAGGAAACTACAGACCGGTCAGTTTAACGTCTGTCCCAGGGAAGATAATGGAGCAGGTAATTAAGGAAATCCTATGCAAACACTTGGCAGGTAATAAAGTGATAGGGAATAGCCACCATGGGTTTGTGAAGAACAAGTCATGCCAAACTAATCTGATAGCTTTCTTTGATAAGATAACGAGCCTTGTGGATAAGGGAGAAGCGGTGGATGTCATATACCTAGACTTTAGTAAGGCATTTGATACGGTCTCGCATAATATTCTTATTGATAAACTAGGCAAATATAACTTAGATAGGGCCACGATAAGGTGGGTGCATAATTGGCTGGATAACCGTAGTCAGAGAGTTGTTGTTAACGGTTCTAAATCCTGCTGGAAAGGGATAACAAGTGGAGTTCCGCAAGGGTCTGTTTTGGGACCCGTACTGTTCAATATCTTCATCAATGATGTAGATATTGGGATAGACAGTACGCTTATTAAGTTTGCAGATGATACCAAACTGGGTGGGGTTGTGACTTCTTTGGAGGATAGAGACATAATTCAAAATGACCTTAGCAAGTTAGAGAAATGGTCAGAGGTAAACAGGATGAGGTTTAATAAAGAGAAATGCAAAGTGCTCCACTTAGGAAGGAACAATCAGTTCCATACATACAAGATGGGAAGCGACTGTCTAGGAAGGAGCACGGCGGAAACGGATCTAGGGGTCATAGTGGACCACAAGTTGAATATGAGTCAACAGTGTGATGCTGTTGCAAAAAAAGCAAATATGATTCTAGGTTGTATCAACAGGTGTGTTGTAAGCAAAACTCGTGAAGTCATTCTGCCACTCTACTCTGCGCTAGTTAGGCCTCAGCTGGAGTACTGTGTCCAGTTCTGGGCACCACATTTCAAGAAAGATGTGGAGAAATTGGAAAGGGTACAGAGAAGAGCGACAAGAATGATTAAAGGTTTAGAGAACATGACCTATGAAGCCAGGCTTCATGAACTGGGCTTGTTTAGTTTGGAAAAAAGAAGATTAAGGGGGGACATGATAGCGGTTTTCAAATATCTAAAAGGGTGTGACAAGGAGGAAGGAGAAAATTTGTTCCTCTTGGTTTCTGAGGACAGGACAAGGAGTAATGGGCTTAAAGTGCAGCAGGGGAGGTTTAGATTGGACATTAGGAAAAAATTCCTAACTGTCAGGGTGGTCAAATATTGGAATAAATTGCCAAGGGAGGTGGTGGAATCTCCCTCTCTGGAGATATTTAAGAACAGGTTGGATAGACATCTGTCAGGGATGGTGTAGACGGAGCTTGGTCCTGCCTTGAGGGCAGGGGGCTGGACTCGATGACCTCTTGAGGTCCCTTCCAGTCCTATTATTCTATGATTCTATGATTCTCCGGACTGTGCGCGGGACTGACAGTGCCCCGGGATCTGCATGTGCCAAGGTCAGTCCCACCCCCTCCCCCTGGCCCTTCTCGACCAACTCGGCTGGCCCCGACTCCCTCCCAGCCACCTCTGCTTCCTGCTGGCTGGTTCTCCTCCTCCCGATCTCCCCTGGCCATCCGCGCTGCCCCTGATCCCTCCCCCATGTCCCCGGGCCAGCCGCACTGCCCAAATCCTCTGCCCGCCCAGCCCTGCCCCCCGGCCTCCGCCCATCTCCCCCAGCCAGTCATGCTACCGCCGACCCCCCACCCGCCCGCCCGCCCCACCCCCGGCCCCGCCCATCTCCTGCGGCCAGCTGCGCTGCCCCAGCCCCTCCTCTCGGCTGGTTCCCACTCACCACTCCCCCGATCAAGCGTGTCTGGTGCTTTTTCCTACCTGGTAACCCTAGCTGCGTCCCCCTCGAGAGGTGGGCACCAGTCCTCTTAGGGTATGTCTAAAATTATGAGGTCTAAAGTAGTGGTTACCAATCAAGATTCACTGCAGATAATTCTCTGAAAACTTCCATTCAATGTGGAGCAGCAATCTAAAAAGCATACAGAATGCTGGGAATCATTAAAAAAGGGATAAATCAATGGTATGTCCACATCTTGAATACTGCATGCAGATGTCATCACTCTCTCTCAAAAGAGATATACTGGAGTTGGACAAAGTTCATAAAAGGGCAACAAAATGATAAGGGGTATGGAATGTCTTCCGTATCAGGAGAAATGAATAAAACCGGAACTTTTCAGCTTATAAAAAAGCGACTACTCAGGGAGGATATGATTGAGATCTATAAAATCATGACTGGTGTAGAGAAAGTAGATAAGGAAGCATTAGTTAGTCTCTCAAACACTAGAACTAGGAGTCACCAAATGAATAGGCAGGTTTAAAACAAAGGAAAGTATTTCTTCACACAATGTAAAGTTAATGCATGAAATTCCTTGCCAGAGAAAGTTGTGAAGGCCAAAGCTATAATAGGGTCAAAGAACTAGATACATTCATGGAAGAGAGGTCCAACAATGGCTCCTAGCTGGGATGGGCAGGGATGGTATCCCTAGCATCCGTTTGCCCAACGCTGGGATGAGCAACAGGGTATAGATCACTTGATGATTACCTGTTCTGTTCATTCCCTCTGGGGTACTTGGCACTGGCCTCTGCTGGAAAACAGAATACTGGGGTAATTCGATCTTTTGTCAGACCAAGTATGGCCAGTCTTCTGTTCTTAGATCAGTATTTCTTTAAGTTTACAATTCATGTATCCTTAGATCACATTTTGTCTCTATGCAGCTGCAGCTCAAATTTGCAGCTATTGTTAACTGTGCTGTATGCAAGATTACTGTCAGGAGAAAAGCACTAGCAAATGTAATTAGGTTTACACACCTGGCTACATATTTGAATTCCCATGCCAGTTTTCATTCCAAAAGAACTGTAGCTCAACATATTTTCATTGTAAGATTAATTCTCATGAGACCCATTTACAAAATGCCACTGAACACTTATGTAAAACTTCACCTCAGTTTCCATCTCCCCTTTTGCTCTCACTTTATTGCAAATGCAGGAGATCTGTTGTAGGAGTCCACTATATCAATCATCTTGCTATACAAACAACATATATAATCTTAGATGTATACTAACAACAGATATAATATTCAGGCACCCATCAGAGGAACTAAAACAAATAATCATACAAGCATAGAATAATAGTACTGGAAGGAACCTTGAGAGGTCATCAAGTCCAACCCCTTGCACTCATAGCAGAGCCAAGCACCATCTAGAAAATCTCTGACAGATATTTATCTAATCTGCTCTTAAAAATCTCCAATGATGGAAATTCCACAATCTCTCTAGGCAATTTATTCCAGAGCGTTAACCACTGTGGCAGTTAGGAAGCTTTTCCTAATGGCCAGCCTAAAACCCCCTTGCTGTAGTTTAAGTCCATTGCTCCTTGTCCTATCATCAAACATTAAGAAGAATATTTTTCTCTCTCCTCCTTGTAACAACCTTTTAGATACTTGAAAGCTGTTATCATTCCCCCTCTGTTTTCTCTTAACCAGACTAAACAAACCCAATTCTTTCAATCTTCCCTGATAGGTCATGTTTTCTAGATCTTTAATCATTTTTGTTGCTTTTCTCTGGAATTTTTCCAATTTGTCCACATCTTTGGTGACCAGAACTAGACACAATACTCCAGTTGAAGCCTATTCAGTGCAGAATAGAGCAGAATTACTTCTTGTGTCTTGCTTACAAACCTCCTGTTAATACATCCACCCCACCCCCCGCCAAAAAAGTCACACTGCTAACTCAAAGTTAACTTGGCCCTGGCCTACACTAGGGAGTTATTTCAAAATAACAAGTGGAGCATCTACACTACCAAGCCCATTATTTCAAAATAATAACTCCTGCTTTCCACAAGGAATATTACTTATTTCTAAATATCTATTTTGAAATAGAGGTAGTGTGGAGGCTCCACTGCTGCTATTTCAAATTAACTACTCCCCAGTGCTTCCTGGAGCTCTAAGTTGAGGTAGCACGTCCACATTAATGGAGCCTGCTGGGGACTAATTTTGAGGCTTCTATATAGTATGGACATGCTATTTTGAAATAGTTATTTCGGGAGTACTTATTTCGAAATAAGTTATATTGAAATAATTTCCTAGTATAGACATGACCTTGTGATCCACTATGGCCCCTAAATCCCTTTCCGCAGTACTCTTTCCAATGTAGTATGCCACCTCTTATGTCTTTCTAGCATGATTATAAATAATTGATAATTACTCTCTGAAAACAGCTATGCAACCAATTATGTACCCACTTTAATATCCACTCCATCTAGGTTGGATTTTCCTAATTATTTAATGAGAAAGTTATGCAAGTTGGTATGAGAAGCTTTACTAATATCTAGATATGCGTTATCTATTGCTTCCTTGCTATGCCCAAGGCTTGTTATTCTGTCAAAGAACAGCTATCAGGTTGGTTTGACATGGTTTGTTCTTGGCAAATCCATGCTGATATTTATCACTATACTATCTTCTAAATGTTTGCAAATGGTTGCCTTAATTATTTGCCCCATTATCTTTCCTGGTATAGAAGTTAAACTGTAATTCCCTGGGTTGTCCTTATTTCCCTTTCTATAGATGGGCTCTATATTTGCTCTGTTCCAGTGTTTTGGAATCACTCCTGCCGCCCACATCTTTTCCCATGCTTTGAAATGATCATGTATTCATTAGCTGGTTATAGGATCAAGGGCTCAGAGTTTATACCTCTATTCAAGGTTACATTTCTTTCCCCAGTAACACTTATATATGCCAAAACAATTGAGAGAAATGTGACCTAAGCAGCACCAGCCTAAGTCTGGGATCCACAAATTGCATAGCTGTAACCTTGACCAAAATTGATTCCCTTAAAATCATCTGACCCGAAAAGCCCACTATTCCCATTGTTAAATTAATATAATATTCATGTAACAGGGGTTGGATCATGATTAGATAATTTTTGTGAGATGGAATGGTGCACTGCAATTAATTGCCTGAGGGGGTTGTAGAATCTCTATAATTAGAAACTTTTAAGATCAAGTTAGATAAATACGCATCAGGAATGGTCTAGATAATAATTAGTGCTTGAATGAATGCTGGGGACTGGATTAGATGACCTCTCGAGATTCCTTCCAGTCCTGATTCTATGATTGATTTTCCCAGAGTAATACAGAAAGGCTGCATCCGAGCCAGGAATTGAACTTGTATCTCCTGATGTCAATCACAAGCCATCCTGTTTGTTTTATTGGGGGAGGGAATCATAGAATACTAGGACTGGAAGGGACCTCAAGAGGTCATCGAGTCCTGTCCCCTGCCCTCATGGCAGGACCAAATACTGTCTAGACCATCCCTGGCAGATATTTATCTAACCTACTCTTAAGTATCTCCACAGATGGAGATTCCACAACCTCCCTGAGAAATTTATTCCAGTGTTTGACTAGCCTGACATTTAGGAACTTTTTTCTAATGTCCAACCTAAACCTCCCTTGCTGCAGTTTAAGCCCATTGCTTCTTGTTCAATCCTCAGAGGCCAAGATGAACAAGTTCTTTCCCTCCTCCTTATGACACCCTTTTAGATACCTGAAAACTGCTATCATGTCCCCCTTCAATCTTCTCTTTTCTAAACTAAACAAACCTAATTCCTTCAGCCTTCCTCTTGTTGCTCTTCTCTGGACCCTCTCCAATTTCTCCACATCTTTCTTGAAATGCGGTGACAACAACTGAACACAATACTCCAATTGAGGCCTAACCAGCGCAGAGTAGAGCAGAAGAATGACTTCTCGTGTCTTGCTCACAACACACCTGTTAATGCATTCCAGAATCATGTTTGCTTTCTTTGCAATGGCATCATACTGCTGACTCATATTCAACTTGTGGTCCACTATAACCCCTTTCTGACAGATCCCTTTCTGTCGTACTCCTTCCCAGACAGTCGCTTCCCATTCTGTATGTATGAAACTGATTGTTCCTTCCTAAGTGGAGCACTTTGCATTTGTCTTTATTAAACTTCATCCTATTTACCTGAGACCATTTCTCCAATTTGTCCAGGTCATTTTGAATTATGACCCTATCCTGCAGATTAGTCGCAACCCCTCCCAGCTTGGTATCATCTGCAGACTTAATAAGCGTACTTTCTATACCAATATTTAAATCGTTGAAGATATTGAAGAGAGCCGGTCCCAAAACAGACCCCTGCGGAACCACACTTGTTATGCCTTCCCAGCAGGATTGTGAACCATTAATCATCCCTAACACAAACCATCCACAAGGAAAACCTCTGGTGTAGCTAACCACTCTCAGGAGATACATGAGTTGGATGAATGGTTAGGCATACCTAAGTCTTGGATTTCTTGGAAACCACAGTGGCCTATAACTACCACAAACAGTTATCCTAATCTGTGCCCAACAGCCTAAAACTGCTATAATCTTTGCTATGGGAATAAGAAGAGTTTCTGGTAGGGATGTAATATCCCATTTAATCAATTAACTAGTTAAATGTCATGTTTAACCAGTTAATCACTGAACTGTGATCCCATGGCCGACTGAGACAGGCCCACAAAAGCTCATGATACCATCTACATGTTTTGTTAGTCTATAGAGTGCTACTAGACCATTTGTTGTTTTACTCATCTGCAGTGCGCCAGCTTGGCAGTTCCTGTTGCACTGTGAGCTGCTCTAGCCAGGCTAGGCTGGACCTGCCGCTCTGTGGGCCCAGCAATAGAACTTGCCCTTAAATTCTTAAGGAACCTCTTTTACTGGTCCTATCGCCATGAGCTGACATACCACCTGATGTAAGAGATGCTCATGAGAAGGATCCCTGAAGAGATCCTTCTGTGCCTAGAGAAATCAGACCTGGAGCCTTGCTGGAATGAGTGAGGTGGGGGCCCAGAATTGTGAGAGTGTCTTCGAGGGGCCGGAGTGTGAATGCAAGAGACTTTAAGATGGCCCTCAAGTCTTTCAGGCCATTCAGATGGTTATCTGTCTGGTAGGATAAAAGGCCTGAACCCTCATATGGCAGGTCCTGGATGGTAGTGTGGACCACTGGAGGGATGCCGGAGACCTGGAGCCAGGAGTTACACATCATGACAAGGCCTATGACCATGGTGTGGGAGGCAGCTTCAGCAAAGTCAAGTGTCACCAGCAAAGCTGAGAGAGAGAGAGAGACTATTCTACCCTCCCCCGACAGTGCCCTGAACTCTTGTTGGGGGTCTTGGGGTGACAGGTCTCTATATTTTTCAAGAGTCGACCAAGAGTTATATGCATATCTGCTTAATAACACCTGCTGGTTGGTGAACTTGAGCTGTAGGCCACCAGAGGTGTAGGCCTTGCAACCCAGCAAGTCCATTTTCTTCGCCTATTTACTCTCCAGCTGCCCTATCTCTCCCGGTGGTTAGCAACTGGGATGACAAACGTGCCTGGAGGCAGGTGGGAAAAGAGATGTTCATGTCCTGCTGAGGGACATAGTACCTCTGTTCAACCTGTCTAGTTGTGGATGGGACTCAAATCCTGGATCTGCCACAGTGTTTTAGAGATCTTGCACAGTTTTATTAATGGGAAGGGCTACGGGGCCTTAGCATTCAAGATGTCCACCGCTGTGTTCAAGTCCTCTGAAACCTCTTCCACCTGGACTCCCAGATTCTGGACCAACTGCCTCAGGAGCTCCTGGTGGGTAGAGGAGTCTATGGAGGGCACAGAAAGTGACAACCCCACCAATGCTTCATCTGGGAGCCAGATGAAAGAATCATAAGGCCTGGTCCTCATGCTCCTGATGGGGCTTGAGGAGGCAACTTCCTGCCCTGTACTTTACGGAGATCAGGTTCTGCAACACCCTTGAGTAAGGGTCTAGGTGACGCTTTGTGGGTAGAGTGCCTCTGATCTGATACAGGGGAATGAGGAAATGGGGTTGCAGAAAGAGACACTGGGGACCTGGGTAGGCAGAGCTGGGGTGAGAGGAATGATGCTCTGGGCCTGATGGTATGCCCACAGGTATGCCCATACTCGGGACTGTCATTGAGGAGGGCAGGTGGGCTGCAGAAGTTGCACTGAAGCGCTTTGCTACTGGGAGCGGTGCAGAGAATGGGAGTGGGAGGCCATGGCTCTAGATAGGACTGACTCAGCTTTTGAGTCTGAAGAATAGTCCAGTGCAGACCATGGGGGTGCTGATAAGGTTGGTGCCGGTAAGCAGTGTTGGGAGCATGCCTAGCCATGGCTGCAGACTCACCATGGTGCCGAACTGCTGGAGGAGGCATCAAGTGCTCCGGTGCCATGTACATAGCAACTGTTAAGAAGGGGGTCGAAGCTGTTGCATCAGCAGATGAGGCAAGTGGTGCTGACATGTGGCACCGGGAGGAGGGCCGGTGCCGATGTAGATGACACCTTAGGAACTGGATGACTCCTGTTTGTCAGTGCCGGAGCCTCAGTGCAGGTTGATGCACAGGTGTCTTGGAGGTGCTTTGAGCCCGACAGGGAGGCTGGGGAGGAGGTCATCTCAATCAACTCCTTGGCTGCCTCAAAGGTGTCCGGAGTAGAGGGCTGATCCACCTCAGCAGACAAATTCCTCCTCTGGACTGGACTCCCATACAAGGCTCGACTGGTGCTGCAAAGACACAGGAAGGAGCAGAAGGTCTTGTCGACAGGCCTGCGGCATTAAGAGTGTCCTGAGAATGCCCTCTAGATGTGTGCTACAATGTAGATTTACCCCTGCTCGATCTTCTATGGCATTGGAGAAAGAGTGGTGCTGGGCCGTAGAGCTTCTCAATGCTGGGGAGGCCCTATATGGCCCAGAAGCCTTCTATATGGAGACTGGTGCGACAGATCTTGCAATTGATGGAGAGGTGTGCTCCCCCCAGGCACTTAAGACATGCGTCATGCAGGATACCACAATGCATGGATTTAAGGCACTGTGAGCAGGGCTTAAAGCACTAAGGACTGCCCCAGTGCAGAGTAGAAACAAAACAACTAGAAAACAAACTAGAAAAAGTAGAAACTACTAAAACAATGAAGCTGCTAAGGCATAATTGCTAAAGTAGGGGTGAGCAATAATTTTTGACAGGAGGCAACTCCAAAATTTTGGAAAGTGGTCGAAGGCCGCACTCTTCCATTATATTAATGGAGGAGGTGCAGGATATGGGATGGAGATTGGATGCAGAAAGAAGCTTGGGGTAAGGGACTGAGGTGCAGGAGGGAGAGTGGGGTCTGGGAGGGAGTTTGGAGGAAGGAGGCAGTTGTGGCCTAGGGCAGGGGACTGGGATGCAGGAGTTTGGGTTGTAACCTAACAGGGTAGGAGGGGATTGTGATCTGGGGCAGGGGGTTGGGGTGCCAGATCTGGGAGGGAGTATGGGTGCAAAAGGGGTGTAGAATGCTTGGGCATGTTGGGGAGGGGCAGAGGGTTGGGGAAGAGAAGAGCTGGGGTGCCAAAAGCAGGCTCTGGCCAGGAGACTTACCAGCCAGCAGCCCAACCAGCCTACCTGCATAGCTAAATGCTTGCAGAGCTTAAAAAGTTTCTCAGCCTGCCTGTCCCGTGCCTGCATAGGATGCATGGCCATGTGCTTATGTGAATAACGGAGCAGGAGGAGAGAGGGAGTTTGGTGCTTTGTGTGCTCCTCCCATTGGCCAGTTTCTGGCCAGAAGCCAGCGAATGGGATTGTGTTAGAGGTGGGAGTTACGCCTGAACCCTTCCTCCCTACCTCAATGGGCTCACAGTTTTTAAAGCAAAATGACCCCGCAACTACATTTTTGAGTGGTGTATGGAGTTGTGGGGCAAGCAGAGGAGCCTGCCTGCGTTGTTGGGCTGGATCCAGCCTGTGGGCCGCAATTTGCCCAGGCCTGTGCTAAAGCAAGTGAGAAATATTCCAACAACCGTCACAGGCAGTTATAAGGAACGGATGGGGTTGTGGGCCAGCAGAGATATATAGCATGAATATGCAGGCACCACTCCAGAGGGCTCCCCTGCCAGCCCAATGGGTAGCACTGAGGAGAAAACCTTCTGACAATCATGCATATGGTGTGCACACACTTACATGGAATGGACATGAAATCACTTTACACACCTGAAATGGGTCTTTCCTCCAGCTTCGTGAGGAAAATATTCATGTGGTTTCTACAGCAGGCGTGGCCAACCCGCGGCTAATGAGCCGCATGACGCTCTCACCCCCCCCTCCCCCCGGTCACTGCAGCTCGTGAAGCCGCTCCTGCCTCCCACGTGCTCAGCGGAAAAGGGAAGCCGTCCGAATCCAAAATGGCAGCTGTGGATGGGAGTCTGCTGAGGCCAAAAAGCCTTCTTAAAGGGCCAGTCTCTTTTCCCCCCTTTGGCTCTACCACTTTTTTGGGGGCTCCTTCAAAATGGGGGCTTTTTTTTTTTTGCTCTATCATTTTTTTGCCCCAGCTCTTCATACTGGATCCAGCTGGGTCTTGGTTCTTCAACCAGAAAGGGTTGGCCACCCCTGGTCTACAGGGTAGATGCAATGATTTTAAACCAACCTTTGCATGGAGCTTAGATAATAAATATCTGGCAAACTATATCATCCAGGCACATGACAGTGTATGTCCCAGAAGTCTGAGAAATTGATGTCTCTAGGGGTATGTCTACACTACAGCACTAATTTGAACTAACTTAGCTAATTAGTTAATTCGAACTAAGATCATTTGAATTAGCGCAGCTAGACTTAGAAACTAGTTCGAATTAGCGTTTTGCTAATTCGAACTAGTATGTCCACACTGAGTGGACCCTGAACTGAGGTTAAGGATGGCCGGAATCAGTGCCGGTAGAGCGTCAGATTAGGACTTAGAGTGAGGAGCTGCTGCCTCAGGCTAGCCGAGGGCTGTGCTTAAAGGGACCCGATCCCCACCCCAGACAGACAGTTCTCAGGGGTTCCCTGCTTGCAAAGCAGTCCTGGCTTGGAGGGCCCTTAGTGCCCACACTGGGCACATCACAGCACTCGGCCATCAGCCCGGCTGCACTTGCCGCAGGCTGCCATCGGGGGGGGGGCAATCAAGGGGCTTAAGGAGAGTTTCTACCCCGAGGAGCCTGCAGAGCCAGCCCAGTCCTCCCCATTGGGGGTGCGTACCCCATTCCTCCCTCACTTCCTTCCACTTACCCCTCTCTAGCCCCCCTTCCTGATGTACAAAATAAAGGACACGTGTGTTCAAAAATAGAAACTCTCTTTATTGAACAAAACTTGGGGAGACTGGGAAAAGGAGGTGGGAGAGGGGAAGAGAGAGGGTGGGAGAGGGGAGGGCAACTAAAATGATCAGGGGTTTGGAACAGGTCCCATACGAAGAGAGGCTAAAGAGACTGGGACTGCTCAGCTTAGAAAAGAGGAGACTGAGGGGGGATATGATAGAGGTCTATAAAAGCATGAGTGGTGTGGAGAGGGTGCATAAAGAAAAGTTCTTCATTAGTTCCCATAATAGAAGGACTAGAGGACACCAAATGAAATGAATGGGTAGCAGGCTTCAAACTAACAACAGAAAGTTCTTCTTCACAAAGCAAATAGTCAACCTGTGGAACTCCTTGCTGCAGGAGGCTGTGAAGGCTACAACTAGAACAGAGTTTAAAGAGAAGTTACATAAAGTCATGGAGGTTGGGTCCATGGAGTGCTATTAGCCAGGGGGTAGAAATGGTGTCCCTGGCCTCTGTTTGTGGAAGGCTGGAGATGGATGGCACGAGACAAACGGCTTGGTCATTGTCTTCAGTCCATCCCCTCCAGGGTACCTAGTGTTGGCCGCTGTTGGCAGACAGGCTACTGGGCTAGATGGACCTTTGGTCTGACCCAGTATGGCCATTCTAAGCTCAGGGCTCAGGGTCGGGGGTCTCAGTGGATCACCTTGATTTTCATGCCAACCTGCTCCTGGGTGGCCAGGCTGGCAGCTATCTTGCCCTAGACGGCCACTTTCCTGTGCTTAGTGCGGAGGTCGTGGATGAGGTCCATGATGTCTGCACTAGACCAGGCAGGCGCCCGCCTCTTGCGGACCTGGGCAGGCTCCTGGGAGCCGCCAGCCTGGTCCCAGGAATAGGCGGAGGGCTGGGTGGCAGCGGGTGGCTGGCTCGAGCCGTGCCAGGTGCAGGGTCTGCTGGCTGGGTGCTGGCAGGCTTGCACCTGTCATGGGCAGCGTAGCCAGCCCGTGCCCCTTTAAGGGCTCCGGGGCCGGGTGGGGGGCAGAAGAGTTTCCCTGGTGGTGCCCAGAGTGGCCACCAGGGAAAGCTGGGGAGGGCTAGCCTCCCACTAGTTCGAATTAAGTGACTACACAGCCCTTAATTCGAACTAGGCATTAGTCCTCGTAGAATGAGGTCTACCTAGTTCGAATTAAGCGCACCGCTAGTTCGAATTAAGTTCGAACTAGCGGTTTGCATGTGTAGCGCCTATCAAAGTTAATTCAAACTAACATCTGTTAGTTCGAATTAACTTTGTAGTGTAGACATACCCTAGGTGAATTAAGTTAATTGATGAGATCCACTGTAGCTTCGAGTGTCGTTTGTAGCTCTTGCTGACCTGACATTAGTGCATTCAATTCAGGATTTTAACCACTACAAGAAAGATACTGAACTTGAAAAGAGAAACAAAGGAGTCATTGAAAAGCGGAAGAGAACTTAAAAATCTGGAAAGCAAAATATGTGTAACTTGAATAAGTAGTTAGACATACGGCAAATCTATAGTGATTGAAATTGCTAAATACCAAGGCTGAAGACTTATTGCATCTGGTAATACTAGAAGTAATCAGTTCAAAGTACATAAGGGAAGTTGAGATATTTGAAACTAGACTAGAGAAAGCACTAGGAAATATAGTGGAGGGATCGCACTCTCTCTAAATACATATATTAAGGATGTGATAGAGAATACATTTAAACAATTAACTGATGAGCCTGGGCTCAGTGGTTTACCTTCACGATTACATACAAGACCCCAACACAGGGAGGGAGAAGGGGAGCAGACAGGAGCTGGTGCTTTTGAGAACTGGCTTTTAAGCAGGCTCCCTGCAAGTATCAGCTTCCTGAGAGCAGCTGCCTCTAATACAGAGGCAGCAGCAGGGGAAGGAGGAGCGGCTCCGTGGGAGCCACCTCCGCCCCGGGTAAACATGTAACCGCTGAAAATTTCAGCAGTTACATGTTTACAAAAGTAAAGCATTTTAATATCCCTAATGATATTATATACATCTTGTGCATATTCCATTTTGTATCACCTACATACACGGTGTTAACTTTATAAAGTAAGAGCTCCCCAAAAATCTTAACTAACAGATGAGAAAAGAAAGCCTTGCTTTCTACTTCTTCATAGACAGAAATTAACGACTGTTCAAATGAAAACAGACAGAACCAACCTGAGCAACAGACTGGATATATGGAATTAACAACCAACACAACAGTAGATCCAATTCATGAATAGAAAACAAATGTTAGTTCTTCTCTGCTCAATTTTCAGCTACTTTCAAATGGGTAAACGTTATTGTTTCTTTTCAATTCTCCTCAGCGCAGGAGGAGTGTGTTCCAACTCAGTCTGTGGCCGTGGACAGTTAGGAGGAACTGGTGCGATGACCGGTGCGATGACCGCACGATACAGAAAAGGCACGAACACAGCGTGAGGCGGCTTCTGCGCATGCGCAGTCCACCGGAGGGGGCTACTGCTGGCAAAAACTCTCTGGATTGTGGCGCCGGGACGAGCCCGACACCTGTAGTGGAGCACCAACGGGAACACTACTCGAAGAAGAACAAATGCTAGTTCTTCTCTGCTCAATTTTCAGCTACTGTACTTTCAAATGGGTAAACATTATTGTTTATGTTGGTGATGAAATATGTACTAATTAGGTTCAACAGATTTGGGGGTAGTATTGTTTTAATATTTCAGGGCTGGAAATGGGTGACAGGAGAGGGATCACTTGATGATTACCTGTTCTGTTCACTCCCTGGGGGGCATCTGGCATTGGCACTGTCAGAAGACAGGATATTGGGCTAGATGGACTTTTGGTCTGATCCAGTATGGCCATTCTTATGTGTTTGTAATTGTGATTTGCAGAACAGGTGCCCAATTCAAGCTGGTATAGTATATATTAATAATAACAACAATATAAATAATGACTAGCTACCATGTAAATAAAATGTAGACTAAGCTAAATGAAATGTATTTACTTTAGTCACATCTGCATCATAGCATCAATGTTGATTAATTTTAATACGCTTAATGTAAAAAAAATTGTCCCTTATACTGTAATTTGGATCGATTTTTAGAGTTTTTCCTTGCATTTACAGATATTCTCACATCCCCTCTTCATAATGGAACACTAAACTGCAGATTGATTTACTACTTAAAAAGCAAGTTGCTATTTTCCTAATAGCAGATTTAACAAATTTGTTCTACCTGTTCAAGTATTCACCCAGGGTGTGTCTAGATACACCTTTCTGTCGGCAGAGAGATGTAGATTAGGCACATCAATATTGCTAAGGAAGCAGGGATTTAAATATCCAGCACTTCATTAGCATAAACATGGCCGCTGCTCTTTTTGAAACAGAACTTTTGAAAAAACGGCAGTCTAGACGCGGATCTGTCAAAACTAAACCCTTTTTCAACAGATCCTGTATTTCTCAAAAAAATGAGGTTTACAGGATCTGTCAAAAAAGATTTGTGTCTAGACTGCCTTTTTCTTCCAAAAAAGCTCCGTTTAGAAAAAAGAGGCCCCATGTTTATGCTAATGAAGTGCTGGATATTTAAATCCCTGCTTCATTAGCAATTTTGATATGCTTGATTTGCATCCCTCTGTAGACAGAGGGATGCAATCTAGACTTAGCCCCCATGTCTTTCTTATGGTTTCACTGAAGTTTTTAATCCAAACCTCAAAGACTTTATTAAAACTCAGCACTGAAAAGACAAGCTCAGTATCATCACTACCACTCATGATCTGAATGCTGCTCCAAATCACTGCAATTTATTGCAAGGAAGTTGGTGCAGACAGAAAGATAACAAAAGTCAATGGTCGTGGGCACATTACATATGCCCTTCAGAAGATGTTTTCTCCATGTGGTTACATCTCTTCAATTAAATTTGAAAGGTCATTATACTAATCTGATGGTTAGTACCAGTTACCTCAGCTACAATGTGGCATTATTACCCAACAGTGAAAAATTCAGAAGAGTAAAAGGTATAATTGCTGACAATGCCCAAGCAAATCAAAATGACATCTCTGCATTAACTGCTACATAATAGCATAGGCCCAGAAGAATGGACCATACATATCTGGAAAAGTTGTAAGGAGTTTTTTGGTAAGTGTGGGATAAGTTATTATGGAATGTAATTTTATTTAAAGTACCATTTGCCTGTTCTAAAACTTGTAAGGAAAGCTACTTTCCAAAATATTTAGTTCATATAATCACAAGCAGCCTTTTACTGAAAGCCACCTCCATAAATAGGTCCATGGGTTAAACTAATAATGACAGCTTTCAGAGCAAATTATACTCTTGGTTCATGACAAATCAACTATATATTTGAGAGAGTTTGTGAGCAAGTGAGTGTCTGTCCATCTGTTTGTTCAAGATCTCCTCCTAAATGATAAGAGCTAGGACCACCAAATTTGGTATGCAACCTCATCCTATCGTAACAAAGCAAGGTCAGGGTTTGGTTGTGCCAGGACAATGGGATGTGCCTGGAATGTAATTGCTTTTCATAACACGGAAGGGAGGGGGCTGCTAGCAGGGACAGTTGTATGGTGTAATGACCACAGAGGAGCAACAAGAGATCAGAGATGGGGACTGGGACAGCTATAAATCCATTGGGGTAGCAAGGAAGAGTAAAGGTAATCTTCTTGCCCATCCTCTGGGCAGTGCCTATACCCCAGCAACCAGTCCCAGGGAGTCTTGTGAATTTGTAACTTTGGTCCAGAACTCTCATTGCAACAGTCCACAAGCCTCATCCTGGCTTTGCCCAACCTAGCTATTCTTTGCAGGCTGATCTTAGGACTCTTCTAGGCTCAAATTCTCTGCAAAATTTATCCTACTGCAGGAACCAGTCCCTCTCACTGGGCCTTCAGAGAGAAAGTGTCCCATTTCTTGCCTGGGGCCAGGAACTGGGGGTGCAGGAGGGGATACATGAGTTTGGATTGTGACCCAAGGCAGGAAGAGGTTGTGACCTGGGGTAGGAGACTAGGGTGCAGGAATTTGGGTTCTGACCAGTGTTCCCTCTAACATTTTCTATCAGGTTGAATTTTCTTTTGAATGGGGTGAAATGTCTTATGTGCAACACCAATATTGAAGTAGTGTGTGGATGTGCACCACCAGTACAAACAAAAAACCTAGATATAAATATATATTTAAACAGTCCATAGGTGTGGAAGAAAATATATTAAAACAAGGGATAGTTAACAAGAAGCAATGCTTACAATGTTTATTTAATATGAAATCAAACACAAAGAAAATTAATACTAGCCTTGGAGTACACATATTATGATCTTTTCTAACAACTCAAGCTAGTAAACACACAAAAATGCATATTATCCACACACAGATCAGCTTTAAGATGCTGAACAAATCTATGAGTCAACTAGAAATAGTCATGCTCTCCTTGCAAATACTAATACAATATTCACTGACACTGGAAAGAAGAGTAAAAGGCATTCACCCAGAGAATGTTTAGGACACATGCCATATACAGGAACAAGTGAAATAGAAGCCTGTAAAAACAGATGAAAGTTCTCCTGTTTTGAAACTTTCACCTTGCGTGTCACCAACTCAAAGAGTAGAAATTAACAAATTAACACATGGCTTCAGGGTTTGTAGACAGATCCATATTTCAAAGAACTTGCAAATAAGTTTTCATTCTACAAAACAACTAATATCTGACTCATAAGAGACCAATCTCTATGATATAGCAAAAATCTGGCCTTGGTGTATCTGCAATACAATACACCATGTATTAAGTAGTAACACAGGATTTTTAAAAAATCATTAATACCAAAGTTTTAGATAAATGCAACTCTCCACAAAATTCTGTTATAAGACTCTTTTTCTTTCTTACCGTAAGCCATTAACACCTATGTAAATTTTGTTTGAAATGAAATCATGTAAAAGTCCTGGTACATTCCCCCAATGCAGCCTGCTTCCCCCTCCAAATCAAGCCGGACTGAGAGGACTTCCATCTGGACTGCAGTAAGTCAGTCAGGACCAGGGGCGAAAGTAACTTCAAATTCTTACTTACTACTCCATTCATACACACACCCCTGGAGGGGTGGGGGGCTGAGGGCAGGGGAAAGGTTGGCCATACAACAGTACCTGTAAGAAATTTAAGTGTAGGGTGGAGTGCAGGCGGCTCAGGGCAGAGGGTTTGGGTGTGGAGGGTGCAGGAATTAGGGCTGGTGATGGGAATGCAGGAGTCAAGGTTGGAATGTAGGAGGGGCTCAGAGCAGGAGGTATAACAAGGGGACTCAGGGCAGTGGGTTGGGGTGTGTGGGGGGTGCAGAAGTTAGGGCTGGGGACTGGGATGTAGGAGTCAAGGTTGGGGTATATGAGGCGGCGGCTCAGGGCAGGGTCCTGGGTGAGTGTGGAGGAGCTAGGGCAACATTTCAGGAGTGGCGGGGGGGGGGGGGGGAGGGGGAGCTACAGCCATATTTACCCAGGCCACTATTTATTTTTCCCCCTTTTTGCTTACTAGGAAGTGAGGCAAAGTTCACTGCCCGCAGAAAGCCCAGGTAGCCAGGCAGGGAGTGTGCCACTCCTCCCCCTGCAGCTAAGTGCCCCAGTCGGCCAGAGTGTTACTGAAGCACCACACTAGGTTGCACCAACTTATTTTCCCCTCTGGTCAGGACACTCCAAACAAACTCCTCCCTGCCTCCACCTCACTGCACAGATGCCAGCATCCATCCACCTCACCTTTCCCGCACCTACCCGTGTGCAATCTGCTCCCTCCAGCTCAGCTGAGGCTGGAAAAAAAAATCCTGATTCTCAGACTTGCAGGCCCCCCAACACTGTAGCTGGGAGTTGCAGAACACAGCCCAAATAAACTCTCCATCCCTCCCCCATCTCACACTAGGGCACATAGCATAAACTCCCCACTTCCACCTCACCCCGATGCCTGCACCCACTCTCCGCCAATTACTCTCACCCTCCTTCTCATCTCACCAAACTCCCCCAACCTACAACTCTCCACACAGCTGCTTATTCCCTCCTCCTCATCTCCGCTTCCTACCTGCTCTCTGAGCTGCTCCATTTCTAACAGACAGCTGCTGCAGCTGCTCAGCAAGAAGGACCCTCCCTCAGTCAATCAGCTGAGCTCCTCTGGGCAGGGCAATTAAACATGAAACCTTGGTTGTGATATAGGGCAGGAGGGCATTGTGACCTGAGCTAGGTGATTGGTATGCAGAGGCCTGGGAGGGGACAGTGGTGCAGGAGGGAGACAGAGGGTTTGGGTTATGTGGGGTGGAAGGACAGGAGGGGGCAGAAGGTGGTTCTGGCCAGGAGACTTACCTTGGTGATTACCAGCCAGCAGCTAAGCACATTTAGGCTCCCTGCCTGACTGGCCATGGCAGGGGGCCATGTGGTTCTGGGAATAGCAGTGAGCCTGAGGGAAGGGAGGAAGGGTACTTTGTGCACTGCCTGTTCTTCAAACCAGTGTGATTGTGCAAGGGACAAGGGAATGCATGAAGCCGCTCCCCCACTTCCCCAGGGCTCGCAGCTGTTCAAAGACAAAGAGCACCCAGCAGCCCCTTTTCTGAGCGATGCGGCGGGGGCAGCAGGGAGCCTGCCTGAGGTTTCCCGCTGCATCCTCTGCCAAGATCTGCTAGCGTGGAAGGTTGGCTCCAACCCGCAGGCTGTATATCACTCAGCCCTTCTCTAGACTTTTAATAATTTTTGTTCCTCTTATCTGGACATTCTCCAATTTGTCCACATCTTTCCTGAAATGTGGCACCCAGAACTGGATACAATATTCCAGTTGAGGCCCAATCAGTACAGAGTAGAGCAGAAGAATTATGTTTTGCTTACAACATTCCTGCTAATATAGCTCAGATTGATGTTCACTTTTTTCCAAACAGTACTAAACTGACTCATATTTAGCTTGTGGTCCACTATGGTCCCTAGATTCCTTTTCGTAGTAGTAATTCCTAGGCAGTCATCTCACATTTTGTGTGTGTGAAACTGATTGTTCCTTCCTTGGTGGAGTACTTTGCCCTTATTGAACTTAATCCTATTTACTCCACACCATTTCTTCAGTTTCTCTAGATCATTTTGAATTATTATCCTATCTTCCAAAGCACTTGCAACCCCTCCAAACCTGGTATCTTCTGCAAACTTTATAAGTGTAATTTTTAAAGCGTTGATGAAAATATTTAACAGAACTGGTGTGGACCCAGAAATGATCCCTGTAGGATACCACTCATAATGCTTTTCTAGCATGACTGTGAAGAGGTTACTCCCCTTGTGCAGTAACTGAGTTCTTTGAGATGGCTGTCTCTGTGAATGCTTCACCTAAGGCGTTTCAGTGCCGCTGTGCCTCTAGATGGAGAATTAAGACAGCAGTGCCCCCCAGTGGGGGGTATGCACGGGGTAGCCAGCACATACCATTTGGAGTGGTTACTGTGTATGTGCAGCCAACTGACCCCTCGGTTCCTTCTCTGCCTAGTTCCAAAGCAGATGGGAGGAATGGTGGGTGGTGGAGTACCCACAGGGTCCATCTCGAAGAACCGCAGTTATTACACATGAGTAACTTTCTCTTCTTCTTCGAGGAGTGTCCCTGTGGGTGCTCCACATTAAGTGATTATGAAGCAATAGTCATGCTCGGTGGAGGGAGCTCCAGTAGATCTAAATTTACCGTAGATAATATGCTATGTCTGAATTGAGTGCCTGAGGCTGAATAGGCCTCTATAGCATAAGGTTGTGTAAAAGTGTGAGTGGACAACTAGATGGTGGCTCTGCAAATGTCATTTCGAGGTATGTTTTTAAGGAAGGCCATGGATGCTGCCATTGCTCTGCTGGAGCAGCCAGTACTGTTTTGGAGGGCTCCCAAAAGACTATGATGTATGCAAGACAGATGCATTCGGACTTCCATTTGGATATTCTCAATTTAGAAATAGGCATGTCTTGAGATCTTTTTCTGAAAAAAATGAAGAGCCTGGAGGATTTCTGGAAGGATTTTCTTCTTTGCAAGTAGAAGACAATTGCCCTGCAGACGTCCAGAGTATGTAAGACTGCCTACCTGTTGTCAGAATGAGGTTTGAGAAAGAAGATAGGTAATTCTATGGCTTCATTATAATGGAAAGAGGTAGGTGCTTTTGGGAGAAACTTGGGGGTGTGGATGGAGGATGACCTTATCTTTGTGAAAGATGGTATATGGAGGGTCCGTCATGAGACCCCCCAAGCTTGCCCACCCTGAGCATTGAGATGATGGCTACTAGAAAGGCCACTTTCATAGAAAAGTGAAATAATGAGCATGTAGCCATAGGTTCAAATGGTTTGCCTGTTAATGCCCTTAGAACAAGATTTAGGTCCCAAGTCAGTCAGAGATTTAACAGGGGGATATGTATTTTGTAGTCCTTTTAGAAAACATTTGACTGTAGGGGGTGCAGAGAGTAGTCATCTAGGGCAAGATGCAGTGCTATAATCGTGGCAAGGTGTATCCTTATGGAGCTAAAGGAGAGTCCCGTGTCCTTGAGGGAGATCGGCTGATGTGGGAGAGATATGTTGCTTGTCACACCATAGAGTGAATCGGTGCCACTTATGTAAGTATGTTTTTTTCATAGATTGCCTATGGCAGTTGAGAAGGATCTGCTGTACCAGTGCTGAGCATGTTGTTTCAAGAGCCATGCTCAGAGATATAGTTTCTAAACATCAGGGTGACAAAGATCTCTGTTGTTCTGAGTGAGGAGACAGGAAACTGCAGGGAAGTGCTAAGGGGGTGCCAATGCCATCTGGAGCAGGCAGGGGAACCAGGTCTGCCTGAGCAAATTGGATACTGTTAAACCTTGACGACTCTGTTGTGTTTTATTTTGAGGATTACTCATTGAAGTACAAGCAGTGGAGGAAATGCATACAGTAGGGGTGCATCCTTCTTTATTGTGAAGGCACCCTCCAGGGATTGGGAGCCAACACCTGCCCTGGAGTAATAAACTCAGGCATTTGGCACTGGAACTGGTTTGTGAACAGGTCAATGGTAGGGTATCCCCATCATTTGAATACAGATGATAGCATGCTGGGTGTGAGTTCCCACTTGTGGTTCAGGGTAAATAGTCTGTTGAAGGTATCTGCCAGAATGTTGTCTTTGCCAGGAAGATTGGCTGCTATTAGACTGGTGTTGCATGGGATGCACCATTCCCATAGTTGGATTATTTCTAGACAAAGTGGGTAAGAGCAAGCTCCACCATGGTGGTGAATGTAAAACTACTTAGGTGGCTGTGGCCATATAGCCTAGGAGTTGGAGATAAAGCTAAGTAGTTCACGTGCACAACACCATGTGAGGCCATTACAGATGGGGCTACATACATACAGGTCATTCTGTGTGCTCCACTAAGGAGACCTGGCTCTCAATGGCAGCAGCTGTATGTAGCAGGAGTGATGCTGTAGCAGTTGTACAGTCTAGGTAAGCACCTACGAACTCTAGGTGATGCATGGGTATCAATGTGCACTTTTGAAAGTTCAATTGTAGGCCAAGTTTGTCGAACAGGGTTTGGTGATGACCACTCATTTTGTGTGGAGAAAGGAGGGCTCTTTCAGTAGGCAATTGTCCAGATATAGGAAAATTCAATTCCCATTTTGTCCATATGTGCTGTAACCATTGTTAGGACCTTGAAGAAGACTCACAAGGTAGTGGAGAGTCCTCCCGCAATGAGGTTTAACAGGTAGTTTGAAATAGGGCTTTATTTTGAACGCCCATTTCACTGCTGCGTGTAGACGCGGGCAGTTATTCTGGGCTTGTAAATTTCCAAAAATGGCGCCCGGCTGGGAAGATGCAAATCAAGTGCGGGATATTTAAATCCCGGGCTTGATTTGCAATTCCGAATGCCTACATTTGCAGCCCTATTCCGAAATAGGCTGCAAGTGTAGACATTCTCTAAGGAAGTGTAGATTGGTGCCAAAAAGCAGTGTTCCAGACACCGAGATTACTAGCAAGTCTGCAGTTGTAAATGTCTGCACTACCAGGATATTTGGTACCAACACCAGTGCCGAGGGGAACTGTGGCAGAGGCTACATAGAGGTACATGGTGTTGAAGCTGCATGTGGTTTCGCCAGCGCCGAGGATGTCTTGGTTGGTGCTGATGAAGCAGATTTAGGAGATGCCAGCTCCTTCGCTCCTCAGACCGTCTCAGTGTCAGATGAGCCAGGTGCCACAGATAGCACCAGTACCAGGGCCAATTTTTTTTTATATGGAAGTGCTTCTTCTCGGGGGAATCACCCCAAGATGAATGGGAGCACTTCCTAAATGACTGTGCTGAAGCAGAGTCTTCAGAGCTCAATCCCGAAGGAGTTGCACTTTCAGAGCTCACCATGGGACAAGGTTGTCTGAGAGGTGAGGTGTGCTCTGGATCAGATGCCAGCCACATGGACTTCTCTATTAATAGATGCTTGAGTTGAAGCTCTCTTGCCTTTCTGGTCCTAGCAGCAAATTTCTAAAGTGAGGGCACTTACTGGTAAAGTATCCCTCACTGAGACAACAGACACACAGGGTGGCTGTTAAAAATTGATACCAGTATTTTACATGTCAGAAACCTTTTAAAACCTGGAGAACAAGGCATGTCTGCTGGACACAACAGTTAAAGGATTTCCTAAATTCTAACTATCTACAACAAAACTTTTTTTTTTTTTTTTTTTTTTAAACAAGAACAATCTAATAACTAACTGTAACTATGGGTATGTCTAGACTACATGCCTCTTGTGAAAAGAGGCATGTAAATTAGACTACCCAACATCGTCAGTGAGGTGGGGATTTAAATATCCCCCACTTCATTAAAATAAAAATGGCCACCACGCCGTGCCAGCTCAGCTGATTGTCGGCACAATGCGGAAGTCAAGATGCGGATTGTTCGACAGGGAAAGCCGTTGTCGACCGATCCTGTAAACCTCCTTTCACAAGACATAAGGGATCGGTCGACAACGGCTTTCTCTGTCGACTGATCCGCGTCTTGACTGCTGCGTTTTGCCGACAATCAGCTGAGCCGGCACAGCGCGGCAGCCATTTTTATTTTAATGACGCAGGGGATCATTATGATTAACTAACAAATCGCTACAAGTTATCTAGGGTGACTGCAGGTTTCAACTGAAGCCACAGTGGCAGAGTGGGATAGGGACAAAGGATCTGGGCAGGAGGTAGGGTGCAGGATGGGGTGAGGAGGGTAGGGTCTAGAAGGGAGATGGCAACAGGAGAGAGTGTGGGAATACAAGAGTTTGAGGGTTGGAGGGGGATGGGGGAATAACTCAGGAAAAGTGAAAGGGTGAGAATGTAGCCAAACAGCTGTGATTTAAAGCAAATGGTGCATTGCCCTCAAAGGGGAGGTCTTGGCTAGACTCCCAATCTTAGTAGAAAGACCTGAAGAGTGGTCATGTAAGATATACAGCTAAAAGTACAATCATTGCCCAAAAATGAGGTATAATTTAAAACCACAAATGTGGAAATATTGCTACAAGTGAGTACCACAAGTCTAGGAAGGCAGAATATTTACAATACATTTCAATTATGAGAAAAGTGAACATAAAACATGGTACAGTAAACTTCCGATAATCCGGCACCTTTAGGACCCAGGGGGTGCCGGATTATCAGATATGCCAGACTATCGGAAGGGGGGGCTATGAGGGGTCTCGGGTGGGGTGGGGGGATGCCACCCCAGGCCCCTCATAGCCCCCCCTTCCGATAGTCTGGCTCTGCCCCAGGCATCCCCGAATCAGCCACTGCTGGTCAGTTTCAGCAGCGGCTGAATCGGGGAAGCCGGACGCAGAGGAGCTCCAATTGGCCGGCTGCCCGGGGCACTTCTGGGTTCCCGATGGTGCCGGACCATCAGGAGTGCTGGAGCATTGGATGCCGGACCAATGGAGTTTTACTGTAGTACTACTAAAGTGTGCTATTTTGCAGATATGCTTGGTTTTGCTGACTAAAGCCAAATTCTATAGTCTACAAAACTGTTTGCACTTGTCTGTTCTTAGATGGATACAAAGCTAGTACTATGCCAGCTCCTACAGGTAAGATTAAAAAGAAGATAAACAGGGTTAAAGATGGAGTCACAGCACATTCAGATTCTGGTTTGATTAACCACAGAACTCAGTGACTTTCAGAAACAAGAATGATTAGAGTTCTTGTTCCAGTACAAGTTAAAAGTCACCAATGACTACAGCAAAAGAAATTAGTCAAAAACATGTTAAAATAAATGTAATTACATTTCTTATAAACTTTGGCTGGCTGTAATGTTTGTCTTTTATCATCATTTAGAAACAAAAATCTTGTTTTCTTCCAATAGCCAAATGTTAGGGAAATTATTACCAATTTCATACATAACAAGGCTTTTAAAGGATTCATTTTGTGATCACACTATAAAAAAGTTATGTCAGTTTGAATATTATAATGGCAGCACAGGTATCACAATGGCCATTTGAAGTATTATCTTAATGGCTTATCATATTTAATAGGACATATGTAATGGCTGGCTGTAGTTCAGAAGGATTCTTGGAGGGTTTAGAAAAATGTTAATTCCAAAATTATTTCCTGGATTAAATATTACTGAGCCCAGAGGGCATGAAGCAGATGCCAAGAATCACATAAGATTTTTGGGATATGTTAGTTCCTTTATAATATCCTATGGTAACTTCTGTGTTGAATGTATTTCAAACAGTTAATTAATCCTCATCACCACCATTATAAAGTCGTGGGATTATCTTAATTTTACACATGGGAAAAATGAAGGAAAGAAGTTTAGTGATTTGTCCCATTTCCAACAAAAGGTCAAGATGCCTGATGCATAACCACCACAGTGGATCTTGCAGCTGTGTCAGCAACATTTAAGGATGCCTATGGAATGGGTCTGGCTACAAGTTGTACTTGGATCACAATCAATTTAAATTGGTCACTCTTATCCTCCAGGATGTCATTAATAAAGTCCATCCGTTTCCAGTGGTTGCTATGATCATATTTTGCCAACAATGTCACATGGTTGGCAACCCGAAAATGGAGATTTGCTGATGAAAAACCTTGTTGCTGAAAAGGTCCAGTTATTTCTACGCTTTGTTACTGGGAGTGGACCTACCATGCTGGGTGATGGGCATTAATGACAAGAATATTTGGTGGCAAACAGGGCTTTTGTGAAAGATAAGATTCCAAACTGCCTGGGTGCTCTCTTTCAAAGAAGCAGATCGCTTTTTTGAAAAAATTGTGGCTGACTAGACAATCTCTTTCAAAAGAAGCATGTAGTCTAAACGTACCCTAAATGTCTTTGAGGGCTATGTTGCTTAGGAAAGCCGTGGAAGTTGCAGTTGCAGGAGTAGAGTGTGCCTTCTGTGGAACTGGCAGAGGTCTATTACGGAGGGAATGGCACCATAGTATTCAGAATAAAACCCCTTTGGAAATACATAGTACTGAAATAGGTGTGCCCTTTGAGCATGGTGTGATTGATATGAACAGACACGGAGATTTTCAGAATGGTCATGTTCTATCTGTATAAAAAGCCAGAGACCATCAAATGTCGAGTGTGTGAAGCATAGCATTGCTGGGAGATGCGTGAGGCTTAGGGAAAACGCTGGTAGTACTATTGGCTCGTTGATGTGGAAGCCTGTGCAAACTTTAGGTAGAAATGTTGGATGTGGATATAAAGTTACTTTGTCCTTAGTGAAGATTGTATATGGTGGGTCCACCATGAGGGACCCATCTCACAAACTCTCCTTGCAGAGGTGATAGATGTCAGAAATAGCACCTTCATTAGTAGGAATGGAAGTGGACAAAGGTCTGAAAGGAGGCCTCACGAGAGAGTCCAAGACCAAGTTCAGACCGAGGTAGGGGCAAGCACCCTAACGGGAAGGTAGAAGTTGTGGAGACCCTCAGAAATCTTCTTGTTACAGGCTGAGCAAAGGAAGATGAGCTTTCTGTGCGTTCATGAAGAGCGGATATTGCGGCAAGGTGTACCTTCACGGAGGTGACTGATAGGCCACCGGTTTTATGATGATGAAGATAATCAGGGATCTGATGGACCAGTGCTCTTTGAGGGTCAGCGTGGGACAGGTGACACCAGGCAGAGAATCTTTTTCATTTTTGTAGGTAGGTAGTCCTGGTTGATGGCTTTCTACTTTGTAGAAGGATTGTTTTCATTTGTTCTGAGAATAGGGATTCTGTACCATGGGACAAGACAGGAGCCATGCAGGCAGGTGAACTGTGTGTGGTTGGGGGTGGAACAGTTTGCTCCCATCCTGAAATAGGATGTTGTGACGGGATGGAAGATGATATGGCAGATGATATGCAATGTGGACATTGCATGTAAGAACGGGAACCAGGTTTGTCTAGCCCAGGATGCGGCTATCAATATGACTAGAGCTCTGTCGGTCTGAATCTTGCATAGAACTCTGGGGATAAGTGGAATAGGTGGGAAGGTGTAATGCAGTGGCTTGTTGCAACAGATGAGGATTGCATCACCCCGAGATCCCCTGCCTAGTCTGGCTCTTGAACAGAATCAGAGGCACTCGGTATTCTTGGGAGTTGCAAAAAGGTTGTGGTTCCACAGTGTCAAAAGATCGAGGTGAGTTTCACAAGATGTAGCTCCCATTCGTGGTCAATAGTGACATTGTGACTCAGGGCATCCACCCAAACATTGTTCACCCCAGGTAGCTATGAGGTTCTTAGGGTGATATCATGGTGGATACACCAGTTCCAGAGGCAGATTGCCTCGGCACAGAGTGACGGGGAGCAAACTCCTCCCTGCCTGTTTTATATAAACATGGTTGTCATATTGTCGGTAATGTTTGGAATGTCCTGCTATCCCTGGGAATGGGAGACCTCGAGACTACACCCATGCCCCTGTGCTGTATATAGTGTGGGTGGGGCGGGGGAGATGTCCCCTGCTCTGTGTAGAGAGGCCTTGTGGAGGGAGGTCCTGCTGTGTCCCAGCCTGGAGTCAGGAGACTGTCGTGCCTCATGTATCAGAGCCCACAGCACAGGATGACACCTGGCTCCCTAGGAGCAGGGCAGGAGCTGGGAGAGGGGCAGCTCCCATCACGCACTGGCTCCTAGGAAGCTAGGCTACAGGCAGGAGCCAGTGAACAGCAGGAGCCAGCTTAAAATAGGCAGCAGTGTGGGGCAGCATCCAGCTTCCTGGAAGCAGGCCAGGCAAGAACCAGTATGGGAGCCAGCTGCTCCCCCGCACTGCAGGCTCTGCAAGATGAAGCTTATAGTGCAGAGCACACGATGCGTAACCACTGAGATTTTCAGTGGTTACATGGTTATCCACCACATGCACACTCTCACTCGCTCTTGTGCTTATTTAAATATTTATACATAGTGAAACAGCTGCAAAAGGAGAGACTAAGGAAGACCCATATCAGAATATTTAATGTCTTATATTGCATTCGGAGCCAGAAGTGATTAGACTTCCTGTTCTAACATGCTCTCATGGGAAAGGTCACTGAACAGAGGGGTGGGAAATGAGTTATGTGAACCAATTTCATTTCTAGTATCCATCAATCTAGTGTAATGGTAATCCATAAATAGAAGTGAGACAGAAAGACCCCAAAAGTGAGAAGACAGACTTGGAAGATTTAAAAGTAAATTGTGAGACATCAAAACTTGTTCTCTCAATAGATGGAGGTGGGAAAGACGACCCTGTGGCTGATGAGGACTTTTTCCTGGAGAATTTGTTATTTTATAGGAGACTCTGTAGATCAGTACTGATAAGAAGGTTATCTATGGTAAGCCTGTGGACTAAAAATGCTCACATTTAGAGGCTGGTGTGTATAAGCCCAACAACCCTAGAGTAGCTCTTGAATCTGCGGATGTGGAAAGCATCACCTATCTCACCATTAAACAAATGGAAACCCTCAACAGTTGTTGTCTGTAATTATCTAGGAATCTCTGAAGACCTGAATATTGTTGTTTTACCAATTGTTTTGAGAGCTGTCTGGCTCTACTATAATGGACTTAAATTCCTCTTTGGAGTCCCAAGGCAATTTGGAAATAAATGCTTCCATCAACTTCAAATATTTGTATTTGACCAATGCATCTTGCTAATCTGGAATCTTAATTTGTCGTGAGAACAAGGGTGACTAACCTGAGCCTAAGAAGGAGCCAGAATTTAATCAACGTACATTACCATAGAGCCACAGTAATAAGTCAGTATCCCACCCCATTACCTCCCCCTGCCCATGCCTCTTGCCTACCATGATCAGTTGTTTCACTGTGTGCAGGAGGCTTGGGGGATGGCAGGGGAGAAGTGAGGGCATGACAGGCTTTGGGAAAAGATGTAGGGGCCTGGAAAAGGGATGGAATGGGGGCAGAGCCTGGAAAAGAGCTGGGGGTTAGGCAGTGAGCACCCACCCTGCACACTGGAAACCTGGCACCTGTAGCTCCAGCCCCAGAATCAGTTCCTATGCAAGGAGTCACACATTAAACTTCTGCATGAAACTCCAGAGCTTCAGGTTGGCCATCCGTGAAAGAGAACTCTACTGACTACCTTTTTGGCTCCTTATTCTTTGGAGCAGATCTCTACTGACAGCAGAGAGGGCTTTCATTAGCATCCACTACTACAGAGCCTGATACTAGGTGGGTATAAAACTGTTCAAATCCACTGGATGGTACCCAGTAGCATCAGTCTGCTCACTTCAAAACAAGAGCAAAAGTATCTGAGTATACCATACAGAGTTTTTGCTGGGTAGACTGGGCTTGCTAGACATCTGGTACCAACATATGCACAACTTCCAGCAATTTCTGTGGTTTGGAATTCCTAGTTCTGGAATATCAAGAGTTGAAGCTATCTCCCTCACCAAATACTGAAAAATCTTTTAGCACTGCATACGACAATGGTTCTGGGATTACCACTCCTTGATATGTGCAAGATATTGTTGGCCTTTCTCCTGCAATTCATCATTTAATGGTGGCACCTCCAATGAGTTGGTTTCATTTAGAATGGAGAGGAGTTCCCTTCCTGATAGTTCAGAAGGAGATGATCTTGGTCTAGAACAAGCTGCTGAAACAGGTATCCTAAGATCAAGTCTCCGAAGCACCCAGAAATTCTAGGGATGTTCAAAAATAAGTCACTGATGACCCTGGAGAGAGTACCAATGTTCTGAGTCCCTACATGAATCACCGTTCTTAGTAAAATTCTAGGGGTAGGTGATCCAGGGAGTTCAGACACACAGATCTTGTGGGAGAAAGCATTGCACTTTCTTCAGAAACAGATGAGGCAAAAGAGGAAGAATTCACATGAAAAAGGGGAAACTGCACCCTCTGCAGTAGTGGGTATCAGACTAGAATTCACTCTTTCTGTTACCAGTAAAGTGGACTGAAGGCAGTGCTGGGGAAAACAGTTCAGTTAGGGTATGTCTACACAGCAAAGTTATTTCGAAATAACTTTCCTAGCGGCCACAGAGCCAAACCACTATTTCAAAATTAAATTGAAATAGCAATTTTGAAATTGGTGCTATTCCTTGTGAAATGAGGTTTACCAATTTTGAAATAAGCCCTCCGCTATTTTGAAATAAGTGTTGCATAGATGCTTATTTCGAAATAGGGGGCCTCCAGCCCTTCCCAGGGTGCCCTGCTGGCCACTCTGGGCACAACCAGGAAAACTCCTCTCCCTCCCCCATTCCCCAGAGCCCTTAAAGGGGTAGAGTCTGGCCATAGTGTCTATGCCAGCTCCAGGCCTGCCAGCCCAAAGCCAGCAGTCGCTGCCCCAATCCAGTGGCCCCAAAACAT
The DNA here is from genome assembly GCF_049634645.1 of Pelodiscus sinensis. Classification (NCBI taxonomy): domain Eukaryota; kingdom Metazoa; phylum Chordata; order Testudines; family Trionychidae; genus Pelodiscus; species Pelodiscus sinensis. Next base: position 19,410,459 of record NC_134723.1, read on the forward strand.
GAGCCAGCAAGCCACCGGCAGCCAGCCCTCCACTGCTCCCCAGGACCAGTCCCCGAGCTCCCAGGAGCCTGCCAGAGGCCAGAAAAGGCAGCTGCCTTCCTGGTCCAGGACGGAGATCATGGACCTTATTCCGGTTTGAGGAGATGCCCCCAACGTCCATGATCTCCGCACTAGATGGAGAAATGCGGCCATCTATGGCAGGACAGCTGCCAGCACAGGCCACATTTGCACCCAGGAGCAAGTACAGATGAAAATAAAGGAGCTCTCTCTGCATTGAGGAGGAAGAGAGCCAGGAGCCAGAGGAGGCCATCACCACCACCCAGATGAGCCAGGACTCCCAAGCTGCCCCAGCGGACTTGCTGCTGGTGTCATCTCAGGCCAGGGAGGCAACAACATGTGAGTGGCATCTTATGCGGGGGTTGGGAGAGGACGGAAACCAGGGATTGCACATGTGGGCCTTGCTGTCCATGGATCATGCAGCAACCTGTGCATGTGTGAGCATGTGCCATGCCACCCCTGGGCATGTGGCCCCATCTGGTTGCCACATAGGGGCCTTACCCTATTAGCCACACGTGTGTGTGTGTGTGTGTGTGTGTGTGTGTGTGTGTGTGTGTGTGTAAGGAGGCATGACACTCTCCTGACTCTGGAGTGGGACAGCAGGTCACCCTCCCTCCACAAGGCCACTCTACAACGAGGCAGGGGACATCTCCGCCCCCCCACTATATACACCACAGGAGCATGGGTGTGGTCTCGAGACACCTCCCACTCCCAGGTATAGCAGGACATTCCGAACATGGCCTCGTGTGTAAGCACATCGGCTCTGATGGTGCAGGGAATGGTCATCCTCACCTTGCAGAGGGGGGCTGGGCTTCACCCACTGTGCCCCAGGGATAACTGACCACTTCTCTTGTTTCTCCACAGCCACATCAGCTGTGTGTGCAGGGTGCACCACTCACCTGGGACATCCTCCCATAAACGAGGGCCCCGTAACACCACCCACGCAGTGGAGGGGTACCAACAGCAGCACCTTGGAGTATTGCAAGCCCTGCACTGGGTACAAGAAGATCTGCAGTTCTGGTGGGAGCAGCTTGCCCAGGACCCTGCCATCTGCCAGCACCTGCAGACCCTGGTGCAGAGAGTGCTGCCTCCTGCTGCTCCAACACCTGCTGCCTCCCTAGCTGCCACTCCTCCTCCCACTCCTTCTCCCCCTCCCGCTTCTCCCTCCACACCCTTCACTCCCACCCCACTCCCCCGGGGATGCCGAGGCCCCTGCAGTGCTGGGAGACAGTTTGCCCAGTGAGACCCCCAACCCTGAGCTTCACCTCCCCCTTCATCCCCTTGCTTTCCGCTCCCTCCTCCCAGGTTTCCCCCTCCCCTCTTCCACCCTCTCTCCTCGCCTCTCCCGCCTTCTTTCCCCAGTCTCACCAGAGTTTCATTGTCCCCTCCCCCCAGTTTGTGTTTATGAAAAAACATGTATTTTATATCAGGAAGGGGGCTGGAGTGGGGGTAAGTGGAAGGATGTGAGGGAAGAATGAGGCACAAGCCCCCAGTGGGGCAGACCAGGGAGACTTAGTGGTCCTCAGGGTGGAAGCTCTCCCACAGGGCCTCCTGGATACTGACAGCCCCCCGAAGTACCTCCTGGATGGCAGCCTGCAGAAAGTGCAGCCAGGCTTGCAGCAACACATACAAGAGAAGCACCAGATGCCCAAGGGCAGCTCTTACTCCATGCTGCAGAATGCTGTGGAGTCCTGAGTGAGGGCAACGAGAGCACACAGACAAAAATCCTTTGCTGGCCCTCAGCGAGATAGGCAAGCAAGCAGGAAACCTGACACCCGGCTGTCCGGGGGAGGAGGTCCCTTTAAGCACAGGCCTCAGATAGCATCAGGCAGCAACTACACAAAGTAACTCCTGACTTGATGCCCTGCCGGAACTGGTTCCAACCAGCCTTAAATGCAATTCAACGCCCACTCAGTGTGGACGCGCTATTTTGAAATAGAAAAACGCTATTTTGAAATAAGGTACTTCAAATTAACTATTTTGAAATTAGATATTTCAAAAAATGCTGTAGTGCAGACATACCCTAACAGAGGTCTCAGGTAGCAAGATATCACAGTGTTGAAAGAGCCAATTATGACATTGGCACTGTAACTGAAAGCAGGCACAGAATAGGTGGCACAGGATTCTGATCCTAGCAAAGTCTCATTGGAGTCATAAGAGCACTATGAGAGACAGTAGCTAGGTCTACAGAAGCATTCTTCCATAAACTTAGCAGAGTCTACACCAAGTTAGGTCACTGTAGTTATGGTGATAGAGCCATTAATTTCATTTAATATAGAATTTATTGTTACTAAATACAATTAATATGCAATGGTTAGGTTTAACTAGCGTAGGACCATTGAAGTATAAGGCTGACAAGCATCTGAGTAATAAGAGTTTATTAGGTACACAAGCAAAGTAAAAGGGTCATGCAAAGCCTGTAGGTAGAGGCCCTTAAGATTTCATTTTAACCATTAGGCTTTACACTTAAAGAGCACTGACATAATAATCTTGTATCAGCTTCAGACTACTGTAAAAAAAATGTGCCAGAGGGTAAAGTTTGTGAAAATATGCCACTATGTAACTATTTAGACTACAAGACATTCAACAAGAGAAATTCTGCAATAACGGCAGATTACCATGGGGACTAGTCCATGTTGATACTAACAAACATAAAGAGAACAAAGAGGATAACATATGAAAAGTAGAGCACCTCAAAGTTTATGGGCTGTGGAAGTGTGAATAAGGAAAGGGGGTTGACAGGCTTGGGCCTATGTATGGGTATATCTACACTACAGCACTAATTCGAACTAACTTAATTCAAATTAGTTCATTCGAACTAAGATAATTCAAATTAGTGCATCTATACCTAAAAACTAATTTGAATTAGTGTTTTGCTAATTCGAAATAATATGTCCACATTGAGTGGACCCAGAACCAAAGTTAAGGCTGGCCAGAACCAGTGCCGGCAGGGCATCAGGTTAGGACTTCGAGCGTGGAGCTGCTGCTTTGAATTCAAACTAGCAGTTTGTATGTGTAGCCCCTATTAAAGTTAATTCGAACTAATGACTGTTAGTTTGAATTAACTTTGTAGTGTAGACATACTCTATGAGTCTTAGAAACTGTGATAGTAGCTCGAATAAAAAGTGTTGCCCAGCCTGTGTCCTGCGGGACGTTGAAATATGCAAGGAGAGACCCGGAAACTAGCCACTTCAGGGTCCACCAGCAGGACATGTGACTTATGCCAGACATAGGGCTAAAACCTTTACATTTTCTCTCTGTTTTTGTGTTTTAGTGAAATTATTAATAAAAGAACTTGAAATGAATTGAACTTGTTTCTTGAGTGCTCCTAGAGCAGGTGTCACCAATCTTTGACTCTCGGCCCATCAAGATAATCTGTGGGAAGCAGCAGCCAGCACATCCCTGCAGTCTACAGTGCTTCATGTGGCTACCATTGGGCAGAAATGGCACACCGTGGTCACTAGCAGCTGTGGGGGGCCATGTCTTCAGAGGTTCAACATCAGCAAAATGTCTTACAGCCTACCAATAGGCCAAGATCCAAAGGTTGCCCAACCACTGTACTAGAGTCTCTTAACACTAATAAGGTTCCTGATGCTGTAATCCTCAGGACAGTGAAACTTCACAGATCAAGGTTTTAGTCTATCTAAAACATCTATCAAAACTGCAGTGTATTTTCCACATCTGTGAATATTATAGCTTTATTGACCTAAGTTTTACACAAGGCTACGTCTATACTGCAGCCTTCTTCCACAAAAGGTTATGCAAATGAAGTGCGGGGTAGACTATTGCCACACTTCATTTGCATAATTAATTAGGAGCCATTTTTGCACAGGAGATTTTTGTGCATCAAGGAGCTGTGTAGACTGCTCCTTTTTTGCGCAAAAATGAGCTGTTTTCACAGCTCCTTTTTGCGCAAGTCTTGCACAAAAATGGCTGCTAATTAATTATGCAAATGAAGTGCAAAGATATTCTACCACGCACTTCATTTGCATAAGCTTTTGCGCAAGACTGCAGTATAGATGTAGTCAGAGACCAGGCCACAGCGTCATCACCCATTACCAAAGACATACAGAAGCACTTCTCTCATTCTTAGTTTTTGCTGCAAGGAATCTTGGATCAGAGGCCAGATGCATTCATCAGAAACTGGATGCATTATTTTTGCATAGGGGAGATTCCCATGCTCATTAAGCTCTCTTGCAAATGCTCTACAAATGGAACATATATTTGAAATATGCCCTTCACCAACATGGGTCAAATATCTCGTGTAGCCATAATTTAATAGCATCAATCTCACAAAAAATCAGAAGCTTTAGAACCTCAGGAACTTATGGTCAGTCACACTGACTGAACTAGTACCAAAAACCTCCTGGGAAGGAAAATATAAAGGATGCATAGTTTCCCCACAGGAAACTCTACAAAATTCCTAAATAAAACCTAATCTATCTCGAACAATCAACAGAATTGTTATAGAATAGAGAGCTGCAAAGTGTTCTAAAAGTGAGCTCTGACTTGTAGCCACAAGTGGTGAGAAGCAACTGAGCGATGTCACTGGGGTGGCTCCACACTTTATGCTCTCAGAAGACTTGATGTTGCTGTCCTCGTACATATGACTCAGCACTAATACAAATACATGTCTTCTAAAAATCTATCTTTAAATCCTGGGATGACTAGCAATTTTTATTCAGATGTCTGAAACAAACTCCTTAAAAGAAGCAAGTTGAAAATATTATCCCATTCCTGTCTTCACTAGTTTTGTGATCTTTGAAAAGATCATCTGCACATCTCTGTGTAAAACAGCCATATTCAGATTGGTGTATTTTAAGTATTTCATTAAACCAAAATTGTAACTACAATTCTATAGTTGTATTTGCCTGCATCCAGAGCTCTTCTTCAAGATGTGTTGCCCATACACATAATCTACTGTTTGAGGTGTACCTTAGTACACTCAAGCTGATCAGAAGTTTTCAGCAGTGCTTATTGGAGTGGCACATGCATCCTGAGTATCCTTGTGCTTTCCCTGAAGAAAAGCCAGTCTACCATAATCATTCCATCCCCAACTTGATTCGATCAGGAATTCTCATCCTTTACTATCATATTATTGCCATGACAATGAAATGACATCAGGAATAGAGCAAAGTTCCTTACTGCAGAAGAATCCTTTTCAAGTACAGCTAATTATTCCTCTTATTTTCTCCATGCAATCAAATTCTTGCAATGCTACTAAGTAACATTCTGCATTAGATACAACAAATCTTATTCTTACCCAGAAGTCTGATTCTTACACCAAGAAAACAGTGTTAGAATCCATAGCTAAAAACCTGAATGATACTCAGGGTCTAATGCAGAAAGTAAAGGTATATTAATATATTTCCCAATAACTGCTATCTATGGTAGTGATCATCAATGATAAAGAAAAGAATTTGCTCTGCTTTGTAGTTTTGATTTCTTATAAGCCTACCTAGAACCTGAAGAACAATTGTTTGGATCCAAACAGTGAGAAAAAATAAAAAAAGCCACAAGTTACCTTTGAGATTTGCAGATAATGACACGAGGAATTCGGTCTTTAGCATTTATATCAACTTGTTACCCAGCCAATGTTCCATCTCCCACACACTTTTTATTAAGCTTAATGAAGTACATTTATACACCAAAAGCAACCAAGAGGTCCTTGCATCTGAAGGCTACATCTGAGGAAGATATCCATTACTGTTGCTTGTGTGTGTGTTTTTCCCTATGAAGTTCTAATAGCAACTAAGTTACATATTAGAAAGTTTCGCTAAGTAGGCCATAATGCCTCAGGAGATGGTTACGGTTATGATGTGTAAAAGATTATGATTTTGTCTCAGGAAATTTTAATAAAACGTCTGGACAGGTGGTAGAAATTGTACAAAAATTCATAGAATCCAGTGACTCTGACTTTTACTAAAAATACCCTGGAAGGGACAGAGTACTGTGGGATCTTGCAGCTGCTCCAGCCCTGGCCAGCAGCCCCAGAAGATCAATGGGGGTGGCCATTGATCAGCCACCCCAACAGCCCAGGGAGCCCCAGGACTAAAAGTTGTTTTTAGCCCTTCTGCAAAGCCCTGAAAAGTCACGGAATTCATTACCTCCATGCCAAAATCATATCTTAAGTCATAACTGATAGATAATTGATTTAACTCCAAGAAATAGGATGCTTTTCAGACTTTTTTGTTTCATGGGAGTCATAAGGGGGCAATAGTCTCACCTTACCTTTGTTGAAAACAAGGCTTCAAAATCCATTCATTACTTGCTAGATGTCAGCAGAGAATTATTCATATTATAGACAAAGAAACAGACTGACTGAAACAAAATTTAACTAGTTTTTAACTAGACTCTAGAACAGGCATGTCAAACAGGCTTCTGGAGGGCTGTATGCAGCCCAATCGAAACTTTTTGCAGCCAGCCACTACATTTTTATAAAAGAATGAAGTGTGGATTGCTGACCATTCGGAGCACGTGGCCAAGTGCAGATCACAGCCAGCTGATCAGCCACTCTGAGCACAGCACCATAGTGAATGCGCATGGCCGGCCAGGCCACTCCATGCATGGCACCCAGCACATGTTCACAGCCGGCCAGGCCTCTTGGCACTCCAGGAACTGCTCACAGCCGACTGGACTGCTCTACGTACAGCACAACAACAACTGCTTATGGCTGGCTGGGCCGCTCTGCGCTTGAGGGGGGCGGGCTCAGGTTAGAATGGGGGCATAGGAGTGCCTGGCTCTGGTGAGAAGAGGAGGATATTTTGTTAACATTTTGGTTTTTATTTATTTATTCCCAAATAAAATCACAAAATTTATATTAATTTTATATCAATAAATGTCAATTTTTTGCAACTGCATGAATATTATATGTTTATGCAAAATCTCAAACTTATGAAGTTTCTGAAATTTTCACAGAAGCCTGTTCTATTTGATTAACCACAGTCTATACTTGATTTTAGTTCAACAAAACAAGTTGTATGTTATATAAAAAAAAATTAAAAAGTACCTTAAATGTATATTTACATTAAAAATTATTTTATATGGGCAAATAATTTTAAACATCAAATTATTGCATTATAGTAAAACAAGACCTGAAAAATTATAAAATATACTTAAAAGATAACCTATAATAATAAATAATTATGACTTTCTGATAAAAGCACATTTTCTTTCATGGCCCTGAAACTCATCAGTTTTCATTTGTGAGGCCCTCAGTAGGCTTCGAGTTTTACATGCCTGCTCTAGAACAAGCTTCAGGACTACTTTAGGGGAAGAAGAATTACTGGAAATATAGTTCTTTAACAGTTTTTACCCACTGATTAGTCTTGAAGTAATTTCTTAGAAAGAAGAGATATTACAAAGACTGCAAACCGGTTTAAGTCACCATTATCTATACAAATGGAATTTTTCCTTTTAATTAGGGGGTTAATTGAAAGGTATATCCAAGAAAAACTGCCTTGAGAAACAGGCTATACTAGTCTCAGTTCCTTCCCATTCAGATGTTCAAAACACACAGTAGAAGCTTGACTTCACAATTACCGTAGTCAAGATTCTCAATTACTGTAGTCAAGATTCTATCAGAAGTATAGGCAGTCCCCGACTTACGCGGATCAGACTTATGTCGGATCCGCAGTTACGAACGGGGCTGCCCCGCGGTCCCGCCGCCCGTGTACTCCAGGCAAGAAAAGCTGCTCCGCGTCTCCCTGGTCTGCAGACCAGGAAGACGCGGAGCAAAGCCACTGCCCGAGCCCCCCCACCCCCGCAGCTTTGCAAAGCCGCGGAGGGGCTCGGGCAGCGAGACAGCCCAGGCCGCCTGGATTGCTCCGCTGCTGGCTTCCCCGAGGCTTTGCAAAGTCTCCAGCAGACCAGGGAGACGGGGAGCAAAGCCACGGAGGACCCAGGCAGCGGGACCGCGGTGCGTCTTGGTCCGCCGCCCGCATCTTCCTGGTCTGCTGGGGTTGGCGCAGCTAGTACGCACCCCCCTCAGCAGACTAGGCTTTTCTCTGGACGCCTGTGGCAGAGCAGCTGGGGCGCTGCCGGTTGGTCCCGCAGCGCCGCTCTGGGCGCTACTGGACCAACCCAGCAGCACCCCAGCTGCTCTGGTCCTGATTCAGCCGCTGCTGGTCAGTTTCAGCAGCGGCTGAATCAGGACGCCTGGGGCAGAGCAGATGGGGTGCTGCTGGGTTGGTCCAGTAGCGCCCAGGAGCAGCGCTACTGGAGCAACCCAGCAGCACCCTAGCTGCTCTGCCCCAGGCGTCCTGATTTAGCCGCTGCTGAAACTGACCAGCGCTGACTACAGGAAGCCCGAGGCAGAGTCGCTCTGCCTCGGGCTTCCTGGAATCAGCTGCTGATCAGTTTCAGCAGCAGCTGACTTGGGGACGCTTGGGGTTCTTAAGTTGATTCTGTATGTAAGTCAGAACTGGCGGTCAGTTTCAGCAGCGGCTGAATCTGGACGCCAGTTCCGACTTACATACAGATTCAACTTAAGAACAAACCTACAGTCTCTATCTTGTACGTAACCCGGGGACTGCCTGTACACAAAAGTAACTTGGAAGTTTTTTATATTAAAGGACTTTTGCTGCTATATGAGGTTTCCCAAGTGTCTGTACTCTACAAAAGTAAAATGTAAAGGGAACAAACACAGTGTATTACTTTTATAAAAATCACATCCATCCCAGAGTATTTGATTCTTACACACGATTGATTCTTACAAGTGAAATATTTTAGGTATAGGAACGACTTTAACAGTGGTTTTGATCCCTGTATGTGGGTGACTCTTATAAAGAGTGCAATGTATTTGTAGTCAGTCAAATAGTAATTCAAAACATGCATAGACAGACATTTGCATTACCAGGGCTCGACAAATAAATTCTACTCACCGTGGGTGAGTGTATCAGCTGGCGAGTGCAGGGGTGCACTGGCCCGGTGAGCTGTTGGGACGGGCTGGCCAAAGCCCGCACTATGGGCGACGTGGCCCCATCTGATCTTCCAGCCGGTGGAGGAGCAGAGCGCTGCCGGGAAGGGGGAAGTGCGGCGATTCTCAGTGGCGGGCTGCCTGCATGCAGCTCTGGCACAAGGAGGCAGGGTGCGAGCCAGAGGGCGGGACGCCAGCAGATGCCAGGACGCTAGCATGACGTGGCATCCTGACGTCACGGCCGGCGACCACCAGATTAAAAAAGGCTCTGGCAACCCCGCAAAGTAGAAGGCAGAAGCCAGGTAGGGGAGGGGATGGGGAAGGGGCTTGTGCTTGTGCTGTAGGGAAGGGAAGGGGCTTGTGCTGAGGGGAGGGGAGGGGAGAGGAGAGGAGGTCAGGAGAAAAAGGGGAAGACACCAAGGGACAGGGGTGCAGGAGACACAAATGCCAGGAGGGCAAGTGCAGACAATGAGGAAAAGGGCAGAAGGGGAGTTGTCAGTGGGAGAGGAGACAGGGTGATGCTGGGAGAGGAGAGGATAAGGGCATTGGGAGCTAGAGGGGGATGGGGAGGTGCTGGGAGAAGGCTTGAAAGAAGGAGTGGGCATGAGGAAGGCAGGGATGGAGCAAGGCATGTGTGAGGGCACAGAGGCATGAGGGGAATGGGGGCAGAGGGTGCTGAGCGGGTGGGTATCAGAGGAAAAGAGGGCAAAGGGGGCAGGGGCAGTGAGGGAAGGGGGAGGCACCAGGAAGGTGCAGGTGCCAGCAGATTCTGGGGGTGAAGCAGAAGGGCAGACACCTGCAAGGGAGAGACCAGCACCAGAGGAGAGAGGCAGGACAGGTGTGTAGAGGGAGGTGTTAGAAGAGGGGATGAGGAGGGGTAGCTCACATGACAGACTGGGGCTACTGGAGGAGTGGGCACAGGGGGGAGAGAAGGGCTGGTGGAGGGGGGCAGGTCTCAGGAAGGCTGAGGGCAGTGAGAAGAGCAGGAGTCTGGACAGCAGAGGAGGGTGAGGGGTTGGGGGGCAGCAGGCACCAGGGGACCCAATGGAGCAAGGGGAGGAGACATGGCAGCACAGGGAAAAGGTAGAGGTTTATAAGATATTAATAACTTATTAGTAATTACTGTTCTTATTCTTATTAGGAATTTATGCCATAAAAAAAAAACACATGGGGAGGGGGGGGATGGCGAGTCCCTTTTTTGTCTGGCGAGTAGGATTTTCCATAATTTGTCGATCCCTGTGCATTACTATCTGAGCCTTCTTTTGATGAAGAAGCTAGAATTGCTAGATGTACTCTAGCACTTTACAGTGCATGTCAGCAAATGCCAGAACTAGAAAGTAAAAATTCAAGATACTGTTCAAAATAACTGAAATTTGAGCACATATTGCAGTGCTCATATGTCACATTAATGACTTTTTTAAAATGAAATATTGCGGAAATTAATGTGGATATATGATAGCTGAAAACTAAATTTGTGCATTCTAAGCCTACATCTGTGGTGCTACCTGCTGTCCATTTTCTGGAAATGCACTTAGTTGTGAAGTGCCCACTAAACTCAAATACAGCATAGATAAGAACTATTTCCATAATCAAGCAATTTGATTTGAAGAGCTTGCTTGTACTGTACTATTTTAGCTCATAAACCTACCTGTGCAGTGTCATAGCTACAATGCAAGGCATCACTAACAAATTCTGCTATGTAACATCAAAAATGGTAGCATTCTAAGGCTACATCTACACCAGGGGCGGATATAGGGCAGGGCGAACGGGGCGGTCGCCCCGGGCCCTGCACATGCGCCGTGGCACCATCACGCATGTGCATGGCATCACGGCGCATGCGCCGTGGCAAAGGGGGGCCCCGCGGAGTTATGCTGCCCAGGGCCCCGCAAAACAGTCATCTGCCCCTCATCTACACTGCAGCACTATTTCGGATACCTCTTGTATCCCGGAATAGCTATTCTGTGTCTTAAGCACACCTATTATTTCAAAATATACCAGGCTCGCTATTCCAACATCCCTATAAACCTCATTTCTTGAGGAGTAAGGGACATTTCAAAATAGTGAATTTTTCAAAATAACATCAAAATAAGATACGGAATTTGCGTAGCTCAAATTGCATATCTTATTTTGACTTATGAGGCAGTGAAGATACATCCTAAGAGTCAAAGAAAGTAGTATTACCGAATTGTTAACCTAGAAGCCAAACTGATGATGCAACAATAGTGGACCTAGGATGACAAAATTAGGAACTTCAATTCCCCAGCCTTTGACCTTGTATCTGAAAGTAAATGTAGTTACATGTTTGACTACCCTGTGAGATAGAAAAGCACAATTTTTAAGCTGCCAAATCTCACTCCTGTCATGAAGTCATTTTTTGGAGCTCTGCCAAACACAGTTCCTGCCAAGAGCCTGTTCTGTCCCAATGAAGATATCTATGCTGACCGTCACTGCAGATTCCAGCCCCAAAAAAATTTAAGGAAACTTTTTTTTTAAGTTTCAAATTGTACATATTTACAGCAGATTGAAGAACTTCAATAATTAATACAAATTGTAATCATTCTAGATTTGTGCCAAAATAAGATTTCAGTTTAGTAGTTTTTCAATGTGACAGATTATAACTACTTGTATATTCATGGTGCACTGTGTTAATTTATCAGCATTATGACTAAAAACCATTAAAACTTGTTTAGAGACTGATATCTAATGATTACTGTAAATACTGTGGAACAGTTTAAGCTTTAAAACACTTTTTCAAATATGCCCCTTAGTTTTATTTTCTTCATATGGCATTCACAGGGTGCTGCTAGTTACTTTTGTTTTCTGGACATACAGAAAAGAATATAAGCAACAAGTGCTATATCAGAGAAATATGCTGTGTATTTAATTTAAAGTCCCCTGGAAAATTTGGGATTATTTCATAATGTCTGCTCAGGATTTTGGTTACAACGTAACTTTTGCTAATATTATGTTTTATAAACCAGCGGAAACCTTAACCATATTGAAGAAGTCAACTGTGTATTTTGCATTACTTAGCACAGTTGGTGTTGACTTTTAGTTACAGAATTTTACTTATGTTCCTCTAACCACAAGAGTTTATGTAATATCAAACTATATGTCTTAAAAAAGTATCTGTTTTCCCAGAGATTGAAGTAATCCTTTGTCTTTGCAAGGAGCCTGAAAAAGACAGGTGAAAAAGGGAGAGTTTGACAGAGGTGCAGTCACAGAAGCCCCATTGGAATTGTTCCCCAGTATGCCAATCATGCCACTGACATCTGACATGCTCTCTGGGCTCCCCATCACCCTGACCTGCTGGGCCAGATCCTCCCGTTTCTCCCAGACAAGGCACAGCGTTGGGGTTACTGCCCGCATGAAGAACAATACAGACATTGAACCACAGATGAAAGTAAGTGACAAAGTTAAAATGAAAAGAAAAAGCATAGCTAGGGCTAATTCACCAAAAATCTTGTTGAAATCAGATTCTTATCCTAATAATCTGTTCTAGTGCTAAACATGATCTTCAGGTCAGAGACTCTTTTACCCTGACCTGGGAGTGTTACGCCAGCAGAAAGCAAAGGGCTGATAGCTTCCCATTGCTTAAATAGTCTTCTCCCCCAGGCTAGGCACCTTTTGTTCTAGTTTTCCCCCTTTCCATGGAAAAATACTAAGATCAAAATGGAATTCCAGTACCAGGTGATATGGCCACATGTCTTCTAGAACCAAACACTGCTTATACTTACAGGACAAACAAGGTAGTTTACATGATCACCAAGTCATTAAGGCTTAATGGGGGCACTAGAAATAGCTTTCATTAGCACATTTAAAACTATAAACAGCCTCATACTTCTAACTTTTCATACAAGAATGACATGCACCAAAATAGCATATAGAGATTCAGCAGACTGTAACATTAAAATTGATAGGTTAGATGAGGTATTTTGTCCAAAGCAGCTCAGAGTTATGCATATTTATATTCATAGGCCAATTTTCATAAAGCATGGGGGAGCCATCACAGAGAGTATTCTTTAATATTATCATTTATACATATAGCCAGAGGTACCATGCTCTGAATATGCACATACTGTTCAGTTACCCACAGCTAGGCAATTTAAGGATGAAAATAAATATACTGAAACTGGCATTTGCACAGTCTCATTATAAGGCTATGTCTACACTTGGCAATAAAAGTCCTATCAACAGGCAAAAGTCACCAAAACTGGAAACTTGCCAAATCATTTTTTTCTGGTACCTGCTGTTGACTACTCATGGCACATCTGCAGTTCCCTCGTTAAGAGAAAGAATAAATTCTTGTGGGTATACATCCCAGTGTACCTTGCATCACCTTCATTTGCTAAGCCCTCTGGGAAAGCACAATGTAGCGCTAGGCATGTTGGGAACATAAAAAACATCTTGTCAGGCATCTCTTTTCTTCCCAGACACTCTGGGTTTCTGGCTTCCTTTCATGGCAACTCAAGCATCCATGGCAAGAAAACATGGATCCCAACCTTCTGGCCCTTATTGTGAGCACTGGACAGAAGACATCATGCATTGCAGCATACTTAATTATGGCCCAATAACAGACAATGACTTGTAAGATTTGTATTTGTAGTCAGATAATGATGAATTGATATATCATTGGTTTATGGCAGACCTGATATATTCAGTGGATCATCACTTTTGGGCTAGGGAAACCAGCTCTGAGTGATGGGACTGCATTGTCATGGGGGTGTGGGATGAAGGGCAGTGGCTACAGAACTTTTAGATGCATTAAGCAACCTTCCTGGAGTGATGTGCTGAGCTAGTCTCTGAACTACAGCACAAGCACACCTGAAGGAGAGTTGCTCTCTCAGTAGAGAAGCATGTGGCCATTGCTTTGTAGAAACTGGCCACATCAAATTGCTGCCATTCAATTGCGAATCATTTTGGAGTAGGCAAGTCTACCATTGGGGCAGTACTTTTGCAAGTGTGTGTGGGAATAAATCACACTTTGATGGACAGGACTGTGACTGGGAAATGTGGATGACATAGATAAACGTGGGGTGGCCTGGAAAGGTGCATGATGTATGAATCTTTAGGAATAGTGGCCTGTACAGGAGGCTGAATACGGGGACCTTCTTTCCAGAACAGAAATTTACTGTGGGGGAATGTGGAAATGCCCAGTGATTCTAGGTGACACTGCCTACTCCTTGTAGCTCATGAAGCTTCACATAGGGCTCCTGGATAGCAGTAAGGAGCAGTTCAACAACAGGCTAAGCCACTGCCAAATAGTTGCTGAATGTGCCTTTGTCCAGCTGAAAGTGAGATAGAGGTGTCGCTATGGCAAACTGGACCTTTTGGAGGATCATCTCTCCAATGTGATAGCCACATGCTGTTGCTTACATAATTTCTCTGAGAGTAAAGGTGAAATGTTTCCCCACGGGTGGTGCACTGAGGCACAGTGCTTGGACTTATACTTTGAACAGCCAGACACTCAAGCTGTCAGATGAGAGCATAGGTTGGCCATCAGTAGCAGGGAGGCTCTAAAGAACCTCCTTTGACAATGAAGGGTCCTGAGATTTCTATGTGTTGGGATTGTAAGAGGCATTCCCATGGTACCAAATGGTTCATGCCAGAGCATTTGGTGTGGGTTATTTAACACAATTAAAAATACACACACACACACACACACACACACTCATGGAAACATGCATGACATTTGTCTTTGAAAATAGAATTGCACCTTTGCAGCTCTGCATGGTGATATGTGTAAAAGGGAGAGGGAAGGAGAGGTGTAGCTGCTGGAAAAGAGTTCTGAATGGAAGTGTGAAAGGAATGTGTTGAGGCCTACTCAGAATGTCAAATGAGCACCAGTTTAACTGTAAAGGAAAGGCAGCATTGTGAGATACAGGAGATGTAAAATAAAAACAAAATTTGATTGGATGACCAACAATAACCCTGTTTTTAGGAAAGTAAGTAACTCAGACTGCAATATGCAACAAAGTGCTGATTACCCCAAATGGAGCAGACAAAAGTTGTGAAAGGGCAGAATGAGACCACAAAAAATCTAACGTCAGCAATTGTCAGGGGAGTGGAGGAATACTAAAATACCAAAACAGGATATATAAGGTTGGATACAACAAACCAGGAGTGGACAGGTTGCGAATCCAAAAAGCTAGGTCTGATCAACCAGGGCTCCCTCCCCAGCCCTGAATCTCTGCCGCACATAAGCTCTGAAAGGGGAACACCACTAGTCGTAAGAGGCAATGAAAAATCCAAAAAAGGAGAAACATAAAGAAAAGAATATCTCCTGAATCTAAACAGTGCTTCTATCTTTCTTAATGTGAGTATTATATATTTGATAACTCCACAAATTGTTTAAGGGTAAAACTGAACGAAATATCTGTAGAAGTTATTATTTCTTATTTAACTGTACTGTTTTTTTACACCTTTTATTTGTATATTACACTGTCTTAAAAGAATCAAAGATAATGAATTGATTTAAATGAAAAATTAATTATAAAGTAAATAGAAAAATAAAAATCTTTGTTTAACTCTAAAAAGAAGTATTCCTTGGTCTGTGGTTTCAAATCCTTTAAAGAACCAAACCCGGTTACCGAAAGGAAGAACTTTGGTTATGGTGCATGGTCTCTTATTGTTCATCAGTATTCTACTCCTCAGGATGTCAGTTTGATCCTGCATGAGCTGTAGCACGCATTCAGTGGTCTCCGGTCTGTTGATTGGCCCTAGATTGTCTCTGCTACCCTGCCCCATCTCATCTCTGCTCTCTCTTCCTATCTCCTTGCTCCCTCTCCGTAGCTCATCTCATTCTCTCTGTTGCTCTTTTTTCTGTGACTGGCTTTGTTGAGTGACCCAACAAATCTTTCACCAGATCATCACGTATCCTTGTTTTGGTTTTTTCCCCTGAGTTGCCTTACTCTATCTGATGTTGTACAAAATGTCTGAGTCCGCAAGGTCTGGTATACAGAAGTAACCATTAATAATACAGTGAGTGTACTTTTCATGATAAAAATTGTTACATTTCACTAACATGCACGGCCCTGAAGAAAAACTTCCCACTTTGCTGGATTAACCAGGAGGTAATCACAGATCTCTGCAGACACTCGACCATGGTGAGTTTTAAAAGTGGTGGGAATGTGAGTGTGTGGGGGGGAGAGATTGCTTTGACTCCCCAAGAATGCACAGAGCACGGTTGTGCAGTAGTTGTACAAGGAAACAATTTCTGATAATCCTACAGTTGTCCTTAGGCTGCAATCACTCGTGCTGAAGGTTAACAAGCAAACCCTGGCTGAGCTTCTGAAGGAGAGTGGGCGGCTCCCTGGTCCTTATGAAGCCAAACTGTGTGCTGCCTTGGTTCCAGCAGAACACACTGCAGACTGGTTTGGTAAAGTATCATAGCACGGGGGCAGGGCAATGGCAGCCGTGCTACAGAATCTCTGTGATAAAATTAATAAGTACATCAGGGGAATCTTTGACACCATTTCTCAGGAGAATTCTATTGCTAGCTGTGTGTGCACCAATGCCATGTTGTGAAGTACAACCTCTGGTCATCCCGTACTACCACCCTCCTTACCTGACCACATAGAGCAACTTACTGCCCCGCATGATGATCATCACTTGCTCAGCCCCCAGCCTCACCTGCCTGCACAGCAACTACTGGCAGGGCACCATCTCCATACCACCCCGAATAGCTGCTGTGCACTAAGTCCCCAACCGCACCTCCCCACACAGAAATGTACCACGTCCCTTCCATTGTTTCAACATGTGGTGTCTCTTCCACAATGAGTTGCTGAGCATCCTCACAAACATCGTTTGAGAACAATTCCTCGCTGCCAGGCACACAAGGTGATTGACTCTCAACCCTTGGCAATATCTTCATCAACTTGTGTCTGTGTATCCAGGACAAGTACTTCTGGTTCTTTTCTAATCTGATTGGTGGGTAATCCACTAATTGTGTAGTCAATAACATTTTTATTGACCAATCATGTAGCTAATAAGGGAAGGCTTCCTCAGTCCTGGCTCATGCTGGGTCCCGGGGCTACCCCTGCTGTGGCTCTGCAGGAAGAGCCAGATATGCAGGCAGCTTGGGCTCCCACTACATTTAGACTGCAGAGACACAGTATGGGTAGCTCCTGGACCCGGTGCAAGCTCAAACTGAACCAGGATTGCTCAGGCCCAGCTCGCACCAGGGAGTCCGACAGCAGCCCCTGTTCGTGGTTAGCCCTGGCCACTGCGGACAGAGGCTGCTCAGGCAGCAGTCCCTATTCGTGGTAGCTGGGGCTTGCCACAAACAGGCTACTCCGCAGACAGGTGCTGCTGCTGGAGCAATCTCTCCCCCCCTCCCATGCTGCTGCCTCTGTTAGAGGCAGCAGTTCGGGGGAGGGGGGGGAAGAGAGAAGGTGGCACAGCAGAGACAGTGCTGGGGGGAACTGGTCTTGAAGGTGGCTCCCCCCCCCAGTGCCAGCTCCTGCTGCCTGAGACAGTGGCAGCAAGGGGTGGGGGAAGGGAGAAGTCAAGTAGACTACCTGATAAGATTAGGCTTATCGGGTAGTTGACTACTCGCCTACATCCCTACCACAATGTCCTGGGGCTTGGTTGTGGGATCCCCACCCAGAATTCCATCCAGTTCAATATAAAACTGGCATGTTTTGGGTGCCACAACATACCATTTGTTTGCCTCCTTTGCCTTGTGGTAGGCCCGCCAGAGTTCCTTAGAATTACAGAATACTAAAACTGGAAAGGATCTTGAGAGGTCATTCAGTTCAGTCCCCAGCCCACACAGCAGGACCAAGTACCATCTAGATCATTCCTAGCAGATGTCTATCCAACCTGCTCTTAAATATCTCCAGTGATGGAGATTCCACAACCTCCCTAGGCAATTTATTCCAGTGCTTAGTTTTTCCTGTTTTCCAACCTCACTCCCCCCCCCCCCCCCCCCGCTTGCTGCAATTTAAGCCCATTGCTTCTTGTCCTATCATCAGAGGCCACGAAGAACAATTTTTCCTCCCTCCTTGTAACACTCTTTTAGATACTTGAAAACTGCTATTATGTCCCCTCTCAGTCTTCTCTTTTCTAAGCTAAACAAGCCCACTTCTTTCAGTCTTCCCTCATAGGTCATGTTTTCTAGACCTTTAATCATTTCTGTTGATCTTCTCCTTGACCTTGGCTCTGCATTGTTGGGTCTCACTCAGACCCCTTGTCACACAGGGAATCGAGAAATGCAACCGTACATGTCCCAGTTCTTATAGGTCACTTGCAGCTCCAATTGCACCAAATCTTCACCCCACACAATGATTAGATCCAAAAGCTCAGCATTGCTCCAAGCTGGAGAGCATTTGGATCAACAGCCACCACCCCAGTGAGACAGATCCAGGAAACAGATTTAAATTTCTCAGGGTTTGCAGGTGGGAGGAGAGCACCTGTAAACATCACCTGGCTGAAGGGCAGCTGGGTTCAAGGTGATGTCCAGAGTGGCAAATTGGGTTATTGTGGGATATATGCAGGAGCTTAGTAAACTCAACAAAAAACCTACCTGATAAACAATGCATGATTGTCAACAATGCAGAGACAAGAATCCCTCACAGGGTTGGAAGTTTTGTGTTGCGAAAAAGAGCTGTATGTTACGATACTTGTCATCTCTGTGATGTGGGCCCTTTGTTTCCAAAAACTACCTTTTGAAAACAAAAACCTCAATGTACCGGTGTAGATAAGGCCTTAGAATATTTCCATCACAATCAAGCATTTTAACAGTCTCTGGGCTAGCTATACAAGAATGAATATATTTAAATTAACAATTTACCTGGAGCATTTCAACTCCACAGACATCATCTAGACCTCAATATGTACCAAAAATCAACATGCAATTTAACACATATGGCTTACCTACTTAATCTGAATAACTGTTTTATTATTTCATGGTATACTTGTTCAGTAGGGTAGCTTTTAAGAGTCATCTAATTTTGCCTGAAGGCCCCTGAGGAACTTCAAACACCTCAGTGGAGTACAAGACAAACTAAGGATTTAAGATATAAAGTAGTCAGTTTCATTTGATTTTATATTGATAAGGTTTAAAATAAAGAAAGAAAAATTGTTAATCTCAATTTTTTGGATTTTTATTTCAGTTCAATAGATAGCTTATTTTTACTGCTTATTATCCACAACAAAGTGTTCCCCACAGTCATCTGTAGTTCAGGTATAATACATTAGACACATGCAAACTTGTTGAGAATTGAACAGTGAGATCAATGCCTTATGGCAAAGCACCAAATAGTGGAAATTTTTATTCCAAATTAATTAATTTATTTTCTATATTGAGAAAGGGAGCAACTGTAATATCTCATATACCAGCTGAGGAAGGGCTTTTATGCCTTTACACAAGTACCTTTCACCCTTTCTTCACCCACAGTTGTGCTTTTCACACTGTTGGAAAATGTGTCACTAGAATTTATGCTCAGCAGAGACCATCATTATTCCTCCAGTCATAGGAAAATACAGATTTAAAGACAAGTCACTGGATGGATTGAGTTATTCTAAACAAAAGCTAGTTCCCTTCCCCAAGTTTACTGAATAGTCATTGTTTATAGAGTGGCTTCACATATTAGGAAGCAACCAAAACCAGATGAGCAGGTACCTCAGCCCCAGATCTCCTCAATCTAAGGTAGTAAAGGACAGGCAAAGTGGCCCCTCCTCTAGTAGTATTACATGAAAATGAGGGTGGAAGAAGAGAGAAGAATCCAGTTTATTGCTCCCATTAAACCTTTCAGCTGGTTAGGCCAGCAGCTGTTAGCATAGAGTCAGATCTGCTCCTTCTCCCTATCCTTACTAAAAAACAAAAATCACTTTTGACTCAATATGGGATAAACTTTAAGACACCCAAAACCAGAAGAGAAAAGAACAGCATACAAAAAAGATCCCCCAAAAGAGTGATATGAGAGGAAGCAGATTTCTACAAATATAGTCTCCACCTTAATATTCAGTTACAGTTGTCTGATCATTACATACATATAACTGTTAAAATTAACACCCAAGATTATAGCATGTTATAAGCTAGTAAAAGTCTTTGATTTCTCTGTGTGTCTGACAGTGTTTTTTGTCTTGTCAGTTCTATAGTTTCACTCTTCCCTCTGAATAATCAATTTCCCCATTTGTTAGTGTAAACCTTTAAGAAGACACTGGAGAAAACACATTTGCATAGGAGAGTGTAATTTAAAGCCACAGAAGTTAGTAGGCGGCTCAGCAACAGTTATTTATTAAACTATTCGATTGTTCCTAGAGCATCAAGAAGGATTTTAAAGTTTATCAGGACAATTGCCACTTGAAGCACCCCTGCAGGCTTGTAAATTGTCAAGATTCAAAGGAAAGAAAATGATGATCAGTGGGGGGTAGGGAAAGGAGAAAAAATTCCCTACACCTATAGTTGAAGTACAAAACCCCAGCGGTCTAAAATGTTTGAGTGTATAGCCTTATAAAACACTTTTGGAATTTCTGTAAGGGTTTTCCTTCCCACTAACCCAAAACAGCAACAAGATCTCTCTGCCATCCCCGGACACATTTGGTCAAACTATATGATGAAAGCATACACTCACCTGGCCAGAAGAGGCATGCATGATATGCTAAAACTGCAGCCACAAGCCATCATGTCCTCAAACTTGTTGCTTCAAGTAAGCAGAGAAAGACCAGTCTCACTTTTTCAAATAGGTTGTGTCAAGCCTGTGCTAAAATCCCTAACACAGGCAAGGGACTGGAAGGCAATCACTCTTGCAGGTGAAACAGAAGCCCCAGCTTTAGTATTAGGTTACATCAGCATCATGCTAAGGAGAGGAAGACATTATTCCAGGCAGATACTTTATTCATAGTGCTCGAGAAGGGAGCATGTCTGCCACCCTCACCTGTCCCTAAGACAGAACCGATCAGCCCTGAAGAGCAGCTGTAAAATCGCTCGCAGCCTAGAACTGCAGACACTTGCCCCACTGTACTTCCCCTATGCCCCGCAAAGGGTCATACTGTTCTCATACTGCCAGTCACCCCCATTGTTCGCGACTCACCTGCTGGCGGCGGTCCGTGGGTTCGGCGAAGCGCTGCAGGCGGGCCGAGCCAGAGGAACCCTGGGCGGCCGCGGTACCCCCTTGACGGACAGGCGGCGTGGGATCGGGGTCCCGCTCCCGGCGGAGCTCGGAACGCAGCTCCAGGTAGCAGCCCAGGGTAAGGAGGTGCAGCGCAAGCGAGAGCGCGAAGAAGCACAGGAAGAGGCGCCAGCTGCCTCCGCCACTGCCCCGGCGGCCACAGGCGCAGCCACCTCCGTCAGACCGGGGCGCTGCCAGCTCCCTACGCTCGGAGCTCATGGTCCGGACGAGTCCCGCGCGGGAAAGGAGGGTTCGCTACAGCTGCATCCTCGTCCGAGGCAGAGGAACCCCAAGCCGGAGCCGTGGCTAGACTGCACCGCACAACAACCGCGTGAAGCGCCCGGCCAGGGGGAGGAGCCGCCAGGGCCTCTAGCATGCCTGACTCCTTGTCCAGACAAGGCCTGGAGGCGGGCAGCTGAGGGACTCCGCCTTGTACCTCGCCAGGCTTCTAGTTAACTCTTCCCTGGCGGCTTACATGCTGCATTTCTCCCCCATAGAATGGGAATGAGAATGGGATAGGAATGTACCTAGACATTCCTATCCCTGGGTACAGGAGAACCCAGGAGTTTCTCTCCAACAGTAGGCCTGCCTGGCGCCCCCTGCTGAGATGTCGATATTTAAATAATTATACAGTTCTAGGGTATTTCAGGAATACTTTCTTTCCATTATCAGGAAACTTTTGTCTGAATAGATATGTGAATGCATTGAGTAGCGAACAAGGCAGCAGCCAACATAGGAGTTTGCCTGGGAAATGTCCGAGAAGAGCTCAGGTATGTGTGGCTTTTGGGGGGCGGTGTTGTGAGCTGGTGGGTTGAATATCAAAGTGTTTGTCAGTGAGCATTTATTTGACTGTGTGTTTGGCGGCTTGAAAAGAACAGCAGTTTGAAAAGAGCACAGTTGGAAAGTTTGAAAATTGTGAATTGGGAGTGCTTTGTTCCAGGTGGGCCTTCAGGGGCTGATTGGATTAGAGGCAAGACTTTGAGCCAGGCCTAGCCATCAACCTTATAAAAAGGCAGTAGGGGCAAACACAGTGAGCAACAAACAGGGGCATTTGCCTGGCAGATCCCCATAGGGTGGTCTTTTTCTTGATTTTTTTTTCACTTCTGCCATTTAAGGGGGCATTTAAAAACCTCTGAAGAATCTCTAAGAAGGCAGGTATGGATAGTGATAGGTCTGCTGTTATCTATACAGCATGTGCCATGTTTGTCTTCAAGACAGTGCAGATGAAATTCCTTCTAAGTGCTTGCTGGTTACCATTTTGGAAGAAAAAATTAGAGGACTTGAGGTCCAAGTATCAACTCTACATTCCATCAGAGAAGATGAAGACTTCCTTGATAGAGGGCAGCATTTAATACTGCAATCACAGCAGGCTGAAGAGCCAATCAGGGCAGTAAAGAACAAGGAAGAAAACTGGCAGCATGTGACCTCTAGGAAAAGAAGGCTAACTCGGGTATCCCCAATGCCAGTAAAGGTAAGTAACCACTTTCAGGCTTTCTTCAAAGGCACTACGGCGGAGAATGCTGTGGCAGGGACCTCACAAGGAAGAAATCAGAAGTAGACACCATCTACTGGAAGATATGGGACATGTAGTCCTGCGATGGGTGTTCTACGACCACCACCCTCAAAGGAAGATGATGGATGGGGGGGGGGGGGGAACGGACTCCCTGCTGAGAGGGACAGAGTCATCCATCTGCCTTCCAGACCTGGAATCTTGAGACGTGTGCTGCTTACCAGGAGCTCAAATTCAGGATGTGACCGAGAGTCTTCCAAAACTGATCAGACCTTCAGATTGCTACCCCTTCCTCTTCCTCCATGTAGGAACTAATGATATGGCCAAGAATGACCTGCTCAAGATTATGTAGTGCTGGGAAGAAGGATCAAGACATTTGAAGCGCAAGTGGTGTTCTCATCCATCCTCCCTGTTGAAGGGAAATGTCCAGGTAGAGATTGTCGAATAGTGGAAGTAAATGCATGGTTGCACAGGTGGTATCGGAGAGAGGGCTTTGGTTTCTTTGACCATGGGACTCTGTTCCGGGAACAAGGATTGCTAGGAAGAGATGGGATGCACCTAACCAAGAGAGGAAAAACTTTAAAAAGAGAGGAAAGAGCATCTTCATGGGCAGGCTTGCAAACCTAGTGAGGAGGGCTTTAAACTAAGTTTGTTGGGGGACGGTGACTTAAGCTCTGATGTAATTGGGGAAGTGGGATACCGGGAAAACACACAAGAAGGAAGGAGCAACAAAGGAAGACCCCTGGTTATCTAAGGTGTTTGTACACGAATACAAGAAGCCTGGGAAATGAACAGGAAGAATTAGAAGCCCTGGCCCAGTCAAAGAACTATGATTTGATTGGAATAACGGAGACTTGGTGGGATGACTCACGTAACTAGAGCTCTGTCATGGAAGTATATAAACTGTTCAGGAAGAACAGGCGGGGGAGAAAAGGAGGAGGAGTTGCACTGTATATAAGAAAGTGCACTGTATGTATGAGAGCAATATGATTGCTCAGAGCTCCAGTATATAGATTCTCAACAGGCTTTTCTCCTTCTGTGGGTTGAGTTTAGAGGTGGAAGCAACAGGGGTGATGTTGTGGTTGGTGGCTGCTATAGACCACCAGATCAGGTGGATGAGGTAGATGAGGCTTTCTTCAGACAAATGAGAGAAGCTTCCAGATCACAAGCCCTGGTTCTCGTGGGGGACTTTAATCACCCTGACATCTGTTGGAAGACCAATACAGCAGTACACAGAAAATCCAGGAAATTTTTGGAGAATGTTGGGGATAACTTCTTGGTACAAATGCTGAAGGAACCAACCAGGGGCCACGCATGACTTGACCTGCTGCTCAGAAATGAGGAGGAACTAGTAGGGGAAGTAGAGGTGGGTGAATACCTGGGAAGCAGTGATCACTAGATGGTAGATTTCAGGATTCTGACAAAAGGAAGAAAGGAGAGTAGCAAAATACACACCCTGGACTTCAGAAAAGCAGACTTTGACTCCCTCAGAGAACTGATGGGCAGGATCCCTGGGATGCTAACATGAAGGGGAAAGGAGTCCAGGAGAGCTGGCAGTATTTTTAAGAAGCCTTATTAAAGGCACAGGAAGAAACCATCCCGATGTGCAGTAAGAAAAGCAAATATGGTAGGCAACCAGATTAAGTTCACCATGGATGTCCTCGGTAAGACAAACACAAAAAGGAATCTTACAAGAAGTGGAAATTTGAACAGATTATTAGGGAGGAGTATAAATATATTGCTCAAGAATGCAGGGGAGTAATCAGGAAGGCAAAACACAATTGGAATTGCAGGTTGTAAGGGAAGTGAAGAATAACAAGAAAGGTTTCTACAGGCATGTTAGCAATAAGAGGGTGATCGGAGAGAGTGTAGGGACCTTACTGAATGAGGGAGGTTACATAGTGACAGATGATGTAGGAAAAGCTGAAGTACTCAAAGCTTTCTTTTCCTCTGTCTTCACAGACATAGTCAGCTCTTAAAATCAGGAATAAGGGATCTTTCGGAAAAGGCTTTATTTTCCGAAAGATCCCCGTCTAGACTTGTGCTTTTTGCCGGCAAAGCCCCTAGCTGGAAAAAAGCGGCAGCCATGTTCATGCAAATGAAGCAGGGATTTAAATGTCCCCTGCTTCATTTGCAATTGCGCTGTGTCTAATCTGCATCCCTTTTCCGCAAAAGGGGTGCAGTCTAGACACAGCCCCAGTGTTTAAGGGCAGAGCTGACTAGAATCAGTTGAGAGTCCTTGTCTTGTCTCAGTGATAGCTTGAGCAAAAATCATTGATAAAATCTTGTGTAGCCTGACCTTGGACTCAACATGCAGGCAGTGTTTTGAAGGGCAGTGCAAAGGAGGCACTGGTGGTGAGGTACCATATTACCTAGTGAAATCATTGGCGCTGAAATCACTAAGGACTGGAATTTGACCACAGAACTGACACTTTCTTAACAAAGACTCCATTTTTGCTATTTAAAAAGTAAATCAATGTAACAGAAAACTGCAACGCTCTCTGGTAATTTTTTAAAAATCGAACTTTAAACTTTATTGAAAAAATTGGATAGTTTGCAATTGAAAAATATTTGACCTACATTTAAGGCAACTGATTTAATTTTGTGTACAATTTTGCATAATAAAGGATGGCTTTTTTTTTTTAAAATCTTCAACTATATTGATATACATTTTGATTAGATCTGTTTCTGATGTGATATTTGTGTGTGGATGTGGTTTGTTGTGTGGGTGGGTTTTTTTTCCTGCTCAACAAAAAATCCTGGAGCGGGGGTCCCGGCAAAACGGTTCGAATTGGGCCCCGCACTTCCTAAAGCCGGCCCTGCTCACAGGAAGCTCCTGGTGGGAGGAAAAAGGTTCCTACCTCCAGTTGGGCACACAGGCAGGATTTCCTGAAAATCCGGGCATTGTGTACCCTGCCCAACCACCCCACGTAAATGTTTGCGAAGTGGTTGTGGTGGTCCACCAGGACCTGCAGGACTACTGAGAAATAGCCCTTGCAGTTCACAAACTGGGCTGTTCGATGGTCCAGGGCCCGGTTGGGGATATGTATGCTGTCAATGGCTCCCCTGGATCACCAGGACAGCAAAACCACCCACACGGAGGACTGCACAGCAGCAGGGAGTTGATGACCCGGACTACCTGTAGAAGGAGACCAAAAAAAAACCACACACAAAACAGAGAATGAGAGGGGGATTGTATGATCCCAGTGGGACATGCCCCCCCCTTCCAAAGTCCCCCCAGGAATGCTCCTGTGAGCCTGTGCTCCCCTCCCCCCCAACAGGGCTGTGTGAGGCCGATAAGGCACAAGCCCCTGGGGCCAGGGCTTTCCCCCCACCCACACTCTACCCCGTACAATCTTCAGCTCCCCTGTCCTGAGGGTCCCCCGTATGCAACCTCCCTCGCCCTGTGCAAGAGCTGCAGCCCATGATCTCCTTACCTGCATCAGGATGGCCCCAATGGTGGACTTCCCCACCCCAAACTGGTTAGCCACCGAGCGGTAGCTCTCTTGGGTGGCCAGCTTCCACAGGGCGATTGTAACCCACTTCTGGAGTGGGTTGGCAGAGCGCAGGTGGGGGTTGCATCATTGGAGGGTGGGTGCGAGCCAAGCACAGAGCTCCTGGAAGGTGGCCTTGCGCATCCAGAAGTTCTGGACCCATTGCCGGTCATCCCACCGCTCCAGGACCAGCTCATCGCACCAGTCCGAGCTGGTCTCCAGCCTCCAGAATCTTTGGCAGCCAGAGGGAAGCACCCGCAGCCAGTCAGAGGCTGATGAAAAGGATCTCGGGGTTCACCTCCTGCAGGAACAGGAATGCTGTTTGAAGCAGGCGCTGCAGGGAGTGCAGCATGGCACTGGGGTTCTGTCGCATGCCCAGGGGCAGCTCCAGCTCCATAGCACACAAGGAAGATGAGGAAAAAGCGGTGGCATCCTGTGAGGGGGTACCCTCACCACCGGAACCCCCCTGCCGTCTGTCCTCCGGAATTGACTCCCTTGGCAGGTAGGGTGCCTTCGCTGGGGTGGTGTCTCCCCTCTTTATTCCCGGCTGCGGCGTCCTCTTCGCCACACTGCCCTCCGGCAGTGCCCAAGTCTGTCTCTGAGCCCCCCTTCCGGGGGATTGATGTTCGTCCAGCGGGCCTTCTTTCAAGCCCTGCAGTCTGGAGATTTGCTGGCCAGAGCTCCCCTAGCCCTGCCCGGCCTCCCCAGCCCTGCCCTAGCTCCAGGGAGCCTCCTCCTCCCTCAGCAGCCAGGTTCTCACTGCTCCCCTTTCCACAGCAGCAGCCCATTCTCTATTATAGCGCCCAGCTGGGCCCTAATGGGCTAGTCCAGCCACAGCTGGGCTCAATTCCCCAGCCCTGGTTCAGGCCGGGGTCTGCCCTTAAAGGGCCAGTGCAGGGCGAGCGCCCTGTCACACATCCCCAAAAAAGCACAGGGCACATACAGTGGGCACTGCTGAAGCTTTGCTTTCCCAAAGAGGGTAGCAAGCAGGCAGCAAAAACAGAGAAGCAGCTGTCCAGGGATGGTCCCTTTAAGCGCACATCTTTGGAGGGCTCTGGCAATAGCACTCGAGAGCAACTGGTGACATAAAGCCCAGCTAGATCCAGTTCTGAGGAGAGCTTTATATGTGAGAGAGTATTTAATGGTGTGGACCCTCTCTTGCACAGAAGCGCACTCCTCTTCAGTTCTCATTTTCACTTTTGTACACCTGACTGCTGAGCAGCATTCCCTCTAAGCTGTGCAGCAGCACAGATTCACAGGTGATTAAACAGCCCCACCCAGTCAGCTCTGTGCACCAAGCCTTGAGCCTATGATTGGGCAGGGCTGAGTAATCACCTGTGAAGCTGTGCTGCCACTCAACTTAGAGGGAACACTGCTGCTGAGATAGTTGTTGAAGTTCCACGTATAGAGAGATCAGACACCTTGTCTATAAAACAGACATGAAAACACCAGTGAACTGTTTGGCATCCATGCTTCTGCCAGCAAGATGGTGGAGAGATTGAAAAAAAATGAAAGGAATCGTGGGAATTTTAAAAACCAGCAAGAAAGAATAAGATTATTAGATGAAGCAGAGGGAATTGTGGAGCTTAATCCCAAACTCCCAGAGGAGTGTTGGCATCTCACAATGTACTTCCAAAATACCCTAGAAGACAGTGTACAGGCTGATGCTGAAGGTCACACAAAGCATATCATTTGCTGATATCTCAGCATAATGGCATGTGGCATTCACTGGCAATGGCAACCAAGTGAGCACCTGCTTTAATGACATTGCAATGGTGGACAGCTGTGACAGTAAAAATTGTAGAATGTAGACATGGCCAAAATACACATAGACAAAGTAATTTGCCCAAGGTCACACAGGATGTCTGTTATGGGCAGGGAACTGAATCCAGGTCTCTCAGGTCCTAAATCACTGGATCTTCCATTTTCTCATAACTTCATGTCTGTTTCCTCCTTCAAAAAGTGTCTCCACTCACTGCATGCTAGTCTCGGAATCCTCTCTCCAGAGTTGTAACCTGTGGGTCCTATATTGAAATTTGCCTTTCCACGAGAGGATGGTTGGTGAGAGAGTTTCAGGCTGTGCTGGACAGGCACAGAGAAAGGAAATGATACAGAAGCAGTAAAGGGACAATAAGAGAACCAAAAAAGTGCCACTGTGGCTTAACCACCAAGTAAAAGAAGCAGTGACAGATAAAAAGATATCTTTTAAAAAGTGGAAGTCAAATCCTAGTGAGGAAAATAGAAGGGACTATAAACTTTGTCAAATTAAGTGTAAAAATATAAGAAAAGCCAAAAAGAAGTTTGAAGAACAGCTAGCCAAAAAATAAAAAAGTATTAGCAAAATGTTTAAGGACATCAGAAGCAGGAAACCTGCTAAACAACAAGTGGGGCCCCTGGATGATCAAGATGCCAAAGGAGCACTCAAAGATGATAAAGTCATTGTGGAGAAACTAAATTAATGCTTTGGTCTTCACAGCTGAGGATGTTAGGCAGATTCCTAAACTTGAGCCATTCTTTTAGGTGACATATTTGAGGAACTGTCCCAGACTGCGGTGTCATTAGAGGAGGTTTTGGAACAAATTGATAAGCTTAACAGTAACAAATCACTTGGACCAGATGGCATTCACCCAAGAGTTATAAAAGAACTTGAATGGGAAATTGCGGAACTATTAACTGTGGTTTGTAACCTGTCCTTCTGTACCTAATGACTGGAGGATAGCTAACATGATGACAATATTTAAAAAAGGCTCTAGAGGTGATCCTGACAATTACAGACCAGTAAGTGTAATATCAGTACCTGCCAAATTAGTTGAAACTATAGTAAAAAATAAAATCATCAGTCACTTTAATGAACATAATTTGTTGGGGGAAAGTCAACTTGATTTCTGTAAGTAGAAATCATTCCTTACTAACCTACTAGAGTTCTTTGAGAGGGGTCAACAATCATGTGAACAAGGGAGATCCAGGAGATATAGTGTACTTAGATTTCCAGAAAGCTCTTGACAAAGTTGCTCACCAAAGGCTTTTAAGTAAAGTAAGTTGTCATGGGACAAGAGGCTAAGTCCTCTCATGGATTGATAACTGGCTAAAAGAGGAAACAAAGGGTACAAATAAATTGTAAGTTTTCAGAATTGAGAAAGGTAACTAGTGGTATCCTCCACAGGTCTGCACTGAGACCAGTCCTATTCAACCTATATATAAATTATTTGGAGAAAGGGGTAAACAGTGAAGTGGCAAAATGTGGAGAAAGGGGTAAACAGTGAGGTGGCAAAATTTGCAGGTGATGCTAAACTGCTCAAGATAGTTAAGAACAAAGCAGACAGTGAAGAGCTTCAAAAAGATCTCATCAAACTAAGTGATTGGGCAACAAAATGGCAAATTAAATTTACTGTTGATAAATGTAAAATAATGCACATTGGAAAAAATAATCTCAACTATACATACAATATGATGGGGACTAATTTAGCTATAACTACTCAAGAGAGGGATATTGGAGTCATTGCGGATAGTTCTCTGAAAACATCCACCCAGTGTGCAGTGGCAGTCAAAAAAGCAAACAATGTTAGGAATCATTAAAAAAGGGATAGAGAGTAAGACAGAGAACATCTTATTGCCTCTATATAAAACCATTGTACTCCAACATCTTGAATACTGTGTACAGATGTGGTCGCCTTATCTGAAAAAAGATATATTGGCATTGAAAAAGGTTCAGAAAATGGCAACAAAAATGATTAGGGGTTTGGAACAGGTCTCATGTGAAGAGAGATTAAAAAGACTGGGACTTTTCAGCTTGGAAACGAGGAGACTAAGGAGGGATATGATAGAGGTCTATAAAATCATGACTGGTGTGAAAAAGTTGAATAAGGAAAAGTTATTTACTTGTTCCCATAACATATAGGGGTCACAAAATTAAATGAATAGGCAGCAGGTTTAAAAGAAACAAAAAGGAAGTTTTTCTTCACACAGCGCATGGTTGGCCTGTGGAACTCCTTGCCAGAGGAGGTTGTAAAGACCAGGACTTTAACAGGGTTCAAGAAAGAACTAGATAAATTCATGGAGGTTAGTCCGTCAATGGCTATTAGCCAGGATAGGTAGGAATGGTGACCCTAGCTTCAAGGCTGGGAACGGGTGACAGGCAGTGTTCCCTCTAAACTGTGGGGCAGCACAGCTTCACAGGTGATTAGTCTGCTAGCTCCCTGCATGGAGCCCTGAGCCTCTCACTAGGTCAGGCTGATTAATCACCTGTGAAACTGTTCTGCTGTGTATCTTAGAGGAAACACTCTTGAAGGGCGAGGGATTGCTTGAAGATTCCCTGTTCTGTTCACTCCCTTTGGGACATTGGGCATTGGCCACTGTTGGAAGACAAGATATTGGGCTAGATGGCCATTTGGTCTGACCTAGTATGGCCATTCTTATGTTGTTTCAAACTTTAGTAAATAAATATGGAGGCTCCATCATGGCATCAGGGAGCACAGTGAAAGATTGCCCCTCAGGGCATGTATTTAATGGTCTGGCTGCATCAGACCTGACACAGTGGGAGGGTCACACCTGCCTCAATAACACCCTGGGACCTTGCTGTCTGTTTGGGCAAGCAGGCTCAGCAGGGCCAGATTAAAAAAGGGTATTTAGGGACTACAGCCCAGGCACCAGGGTAAAGGGTGTGTGTGTTGAGGGGCTCGTCCCCTCGACAGCCAGGACTTTCCCACAGTTAGGGCAATGTCCATTTTCTGCAGGGCAAATGTGGCCCTATGGGCCTAGTCTAAAAGTACAGTTCCCTCTAACTAGGGTAAACACGGCTCCACAGGCCTAGTCCTAAAGTACAGTGCCCTCCGACCAGAGTAAATACGGCCCTGCAGACCTAGTCCCAAACCCACTCCTCACTCTCTGAGTTGCTCTGGCCTATTCCACAGGTAAGGCCTAGTCCACAGGTAGGGCTCCCTAAGTTGTCAAGGAGCAGAGTACTGGGGGATGGGGAGGTAGGGCGACTCGAGCCCTCCTGCTCCATTAAGGTCCCAGTCCGGGGCCCTGTTGGCAGTGGAGGCATTCACTGCCTGCCTAGTAGGGATTCCTGTCAAAGCGCGCTGAGCTCCCAGAGGACAATCCTCCGCCCTGAGCTACTTCCTACCATCCCCAGTGCTGCTCAGCTCTCCAGGTGCTGCCTGGCCAGGGCAGGAGGCAGATCTGTAGGGAGAAGCTTAGGCCCCCTACTGCCCTGGCCTGGAGGATCTGTTCCTGCATCTCCCGTTGACCAGGAACTCCAGTCAAGGAGAGCTGGGAGGGGCTGTTCCTGCAGACTAGTGCAGGGCTATGGTGCTCTCTCACCTCCAAAGAGCTCTGCACCCCAGCCTCCTGCCCTAGCCCTGAGCCATCCCACATTCTAAGTCCCTCCTAGATCCACACCCCAATCCTGAGCCTCATCCCTGAGCCTGCTCAAGCACCCTAACTCCCACTCAAACTCATATCCCCACTCAAATCTCCTGCCATGAGCCCCCTCCTGGCACCCCTAACTTCTTGGCCCTAACCTGGAGCCCCCTCCTATGCCCCAACAACTCATCCCCAGACCCATCTCAGAGCATTCATCCCCTCCCACCCTCTTTCCTCAACCCACAGCTCACCTCCACATTCTGAAGCTCTGATTTAGGTTCCACCCTGGAGCCTAGAAGGCCTTACAAAATCCAATAGCCCCACATTCCCAGAAGTATTAATCTGGTCCTAACTGGCTTAACCGTATTACTAATACATGCACTGTGTCTAGACTACATCCCGCTGCCAGCAGAGGGATGTAAATGAGGCACTTCAAAAGTGCAAATGAAGTGGGGATTTAAATATCCTGTGTTTCATATGCATAATTGCATCATGGCGCTCTTTCAAACAAGTGCCATTTCAAAATTAAAACCGCGGTCTAGACACGGTTCTTTCGAAAACGGTAGGCTTCTGATCCTAAGTACAGGACCTTTCGAAAAAGCCTTCCATTTTCAAAAGAACTGTGTCTAGACTGCGGTTTTACTTTCAAAATGGCACTTGTTCAAAAGAGCGCCATGATGCAATTATGCAAATGAAGCACAGGATATTTAAATCCTCACTTCATTTGCACTTTCAAAGTGCCTCATTTACAGCCCTCTGCTGGCAGAGGGATGTAGTCTAGATACAGTGATAGATATGGATGTGGGAGGATGGGGATCAGCAAGGAGCATTCTGTTGCTCCCCCTTTAACCTGGGGCCTGGGCTGCATTCCCTAAAGCCCCTTTCTTAATCTGCAGGGGGGTCTGAGTGCTGGGGAAGTAGAGCTTGACAAGGTAGTTGTCTGGATGCTGCTGGGAGAAGTTTCTGGGTGTGGGCCTGATTCAATCCCGGCTGCTTCTTGCAGGGTGAGAGCAAGTCTTGTCCTCCCTTGTTGCCAGCCCAGCTGGGAGTAGCAGCTGAGCTGTGCACGAGGCTGGAGCCGCCAGTCAGGGCATCTCCAGTGCCACATCAATTTTATTCTCTACTGGCTGCTTTAGGCACCTGAAACGGTGCACCCATGCTACTAGAGAGAAGTGCTTGTCTGCTCTTGTGGCTTCCCCATTAGAAAATTATTTTTCTTTGGGGACATTAATTCTGTGCATGCATATTCACATAGAATTCCACCAGCAGTAACATTTGTAAGCTGTCCTCTGCATGAAACAAAAAATAGTGTGTGTTTTGTGATAAAACAGAAGGAGCTGGTCACACTGTAAACCAGCTCACACCTATTCTACTCAAATAGGCCACAGGGTTTACCTGGAGCTTAATTTCCTGTGTGTGACCCTCCTCTGTGCAGCAGCGACTCTTCATGGTTCTAGGAATTACCTGTGCTTAAGAGCACCTGTGTTGTTTTGCTGCTCCCCTAGCAGGCCAGTAGCTCTTTCTATCCCTCTGGGACACTCTGGTGACTGCCATGCCCTTCTCTGTGTTGCACTGTGCTCTTCTAGAGGCAGTTCCACATGGGCTACTAACTGCACAAAGAATGACAGTCTCCTTCCTGCCTTCAGCAGGGGCATTGAGTGCAGCTGTCTGCTTGGCAATTTCCTGCAACCAGCTCCTCATGTCCTCCCCATGCTGAGCGAATCAACAGGGACTGTTCACTGATCTTCTCCAGTGGTCTCAGTATTTCTTTCTTCTTTTACTCTTTGCTTGGCTGCCTCTCACCCTCCTTCACTCCTGTTTCCCCTCCTCCCCCCCACCGCCAGGCTTTTGGTTGCAATTAACTTTCTGTCTTCCCCTCGAGGACATCCTGCTGCTGTTACAGCACTTTCCTCAGACCCCTCGAGCTCTCTCCAGCTGCCATAGAACCTTCTAGGCTCCCACCACCTGCTATGGAACCTTTTGCCTCCCCCAACTATCATGGAACCTCCCCCCCACCCCGCCACTGCCACAGAATCCATTAAAGAGAAACCCCACTAAAGTTAAAACAATCCACTTTCTGTGTGAGGAAAATGTTATCACTCCACATTACACCTGCCCGTCCCTACCACTTACACACACTTGCCTTGCTACCATGCATTATAGATATAAACAAATGTATATACAAACAAATTAATAAAGTATAATAATAATAATTCATTAATAAATACCTTGCTCTTAAAATAACACTTTTCATCCAAGGTCCCTGTCTCCCAGTATCAGACTCTGCAAATAATTTTAGAAGGTATCGTCTTTCCTTAGTCTGCATCTTTCCCAATCCCATCTCTGTTTTGCAGTCATTACCTTCTGCCAATACATCACCACTTAAAAAAACAAGCTTTATTGAAATTAAATTCTAATCATATGACATCTATTTAACAAATACAGAGTTACTTAATGCAAATTTCCTGCTCCATCACTGACACTAGTATAGATTTCCATTCCAACAATGTATCAAGTGAAACCCCACCCAGCACTTTAGCACTTATTTAATTATCCTTTCAAAGCACTCAGCCACATCTCTGTCACTTGTATATAGCCCGCAAACAGTTTATGCAGGCAGGGGAAACTGGGTAGGAATCTCTGGAGTACAGATACAATAACCAGATCAAAGGTTGGGAAATTAGATGAGAGGGGAGATAAAAGTGATAGACAAAAGGATTAGGACAAAGGGTAGCAGAGAGAGTGGCCACTATAGAGGTTAGGAAGAGAGAGCAATTAATTATGAAACTGAGATGACAAAGAAGAGAAGTAGATCAAAGAAGTTAAATGATGTTCAAAAGTGTAAGAGAAAAGAATTCAGTTGTGAAATGAGCTGGACTGCAATGCAAATTCATAAGCCACTCACCAGTGTGTTATATATCTGCCTGCTCCACAGAGAACAGGAGTTTGTTACAGAGCCTGGTTGGCTAATTCAAGCTGTGAACATTCTTGCTTTTAGCTTTGGAGGATCACAGTTCACCACCTGATGTTTGTCATTGCACTTCCTCATCCCCCTTTCACCACTTTCCCTCTGCAAGTAAAATGAAAGGATTAGAGAGGAGCAGAAAGTAAAAATGATAAAAGTAAATTGGCACTCCTGAAATGTGATCCCATTGATCTGTACCTCACAAAAGTTGAGCATTCAAGAGTGTTTAAAGAGGTGGAAATTGTATGATCTATTCCATGGTGATCTATTCCTTCTAAGGTATGGGTAAGAGAGATTAATTCCTAATGGGATAAATGAATACAACCCAGGTTCTGGAGAAGATGGGGTTGAAAGTCTCATGACAAAACAAGAGCAGTCATAAAAGGGAAGGATGGGATGACTTTTCTCTGCATATAATATTTTTTCTGGTTTTATGCAGTAGGTTAAATGATTAAAACCCTGAACCTGGTCCACATATAGAGAGACTCCTTCCACCTGTTACAGACAGCTTTTGATATTCGTGCTCTGTAAGCTAAGGGTCCAAGTAACTATTGATACTAGGTAATGGCAATGAGTGAGGGAAGGAAAGACTCACTCCTGATTCATTCCTAGGAGCATCCTTGCAGTTACAGATATGAGTGAGGAGAAAGATTGTCAGAAGGCAAAAACCTACAAGCAGAAAATTTGAAAAACAGCAATTTCCTATTTGGAACTCACACTGGATCAAGATTAAACAGAGATTTGATAAACCATTCCTTTTGGAATGTTGGTGAGAGGATTTGGAAAGAGAAAGAAGCCCCTAGGCCTCGTGAGTAATGGTAAAAATTAAATTGCCTCAAAAAGAGGCTTATTTCAAACAACTAGCTGATACAATTCTAGAGAAAACTAACTGATGTATGTGTTTTCCTTTAGCTGTTCATTTATAATTACAGACGCAATTGTTCTATCAGTTCTAGATTTTTAGAGTTGTGGATTGCTAGCTTTCTATATTTGACTAGACATACAAACATTTGTGTTCCATCTCAAAATGAAAAGTATTTAAAAAAAAGAGAACAGTGCATATTTTTTGTAATAAGCAATTAATTTGTGAATATAAACATTATGGATGTGCTAGCCACATTTTCAGGATCAATAAGATAAAGGCATCTGGTTTATTTTACAGAGATCTGAAGATGTTAAGACTTGACAGTTTTTTGTAGAAAAAGCACATAATTTTTGAAATAAGCAATTCACTTGTGATTCTAAATAACATTTTGGATATGCTAGCCAGATTCTCAGGATCAATGGGATAAAGGCATCTGGTTTATTTTACAGAGATCTAAAGATGTTAAAAGTATCCACAAAAATTATTAAGTCTTACTATATATATTTGATCTAATTTACTTATTAATATGAGATATTTACTTTAATATTTCTAGAATTCACAACTTGCTTTTCCAAATTAATCTTCTATCACTTCAGCTATTATTTTTACAGTACCCAAAGATATGCTGGGCATATTTGGTACATATGAGACAGATATACTTGTGACAGATATTGCAACCACATGCAGTATCTTTGGAGAATCGTATTTGTTAGGATCTTGATATTCAGGGCCTGCCTGTTACCACCTATACTTTAAGAATGTAGGTGTATTCTTACAGGGTATAAAAACAAAGACTCAAGATCATAGTCTACCTGTATGATGTTCTTGAGGTAAGGCTTTTGGTTAAATAGTAGGAGCATCCATAATCTGGAAAATGTGTATTCTTGTCTTGGCACATTCCAGTTCATCATTTCTAGCCAAGGGGAACTGCAGAAAGGGACATGACCTGGGCCACTGCTTCCCACGGCTCCCCTTGGCTGGAAGCTTCAAACCGGAGCTAAGGGAAGCCGTGAGGCTTCATGGCTATGGACTCTTAGGTAAACAAAGCACTGTGGGCCTGCTAGCAGCTTTCCCAAAGCAGGCCTGCAGCCCACTTTGAGAAACATAGAGTTAAAGTCTACCTGAAAATATACTTTGGGGACAAACAGGAAGTGGGTGGGGGGAAAAAAGGGGAAAAGGAAAGGAAACTGGATTTATGCTTGCTGGAAACGAATCTCAATAAATATCAAATTGCTTGCATTTCTGGACTTTGGGTATTGCTATTCTCTGTTCACATGAGAAGGACCAGGTTAGTGAGAGAGAAGGGATAAGCCCTCTAACAATATTATATTAAGTTTATGCATGGTTTAGGTGTTACTGTGGGTCAGGGGCTATATGCAGCTCCATGAGAGAAGGTTTCCACAGCTTCTCCAGGGACAAAAAACAGCAGGAGGTAAGTAAGGCTACTCACTGAAAGTGTATACAACTCCAGAGAGGTACTACCATTTAGGGTGGCTTACATATAGGGTTGCCAGATGGTTTTAATAAAAATACCGGACATACTTGACATTACATCACAATCTACATTACATCTTATTTAGAAAATACCAGACATTTAGATTTTCTCATTTAGATTTTCTCAATTTGTTTCCCAAACAGAAAGCTCAAATGCTGGACTGTCCAGTTCAAAACCCAACACCTGGCAACCCTGCTTGCATATATGGATTCAACCTGGGTTTCTGATAACAACAGAGGGTGAATGTAAACTGATACAGGATCTTATTTTTTAATTCAGAAAACAAGGACTTTTTATCATGTGAAAGGGTTAGCTTACTAGGGCACCATAAGAAACAGCCGGGTGAACTCTGGTAAGCTTTTAGCTTATGTGTAGAATATTTACTGGTTTTGTATATGTTTTCTCTGTAATGTTTTTGCCTAGGAATAAACACATTTTGCTTTGTGAAGGTGGTTGATAATTGATGTACATAATTGTTGGAGCACCAAGAGAAAAATTGACCTCAAGTGGTGGATCTTGATCATACTTGCTGGGAAAATAACAGTGAGATGCAGTGGGGCAATAAGTATAAACCCCAGCCTTCAGGGAGAAAGATACAGGTCTCCACTTGAGACAAGTGACAGCTAGTTAGCCCTCTGTAATCTTTACATAGGTGCTCTTGAAGAAGACCAAAGCCGGGTGCTAAAAGCGCAGTTAACCCTGGAACTATAACAATGTTCATAGATGTAAAAAACTTTATAATCTCTCTAATTTTTTCTCACCATTGTAGCTTTTCTGTCAGTAGCAAGAGAGCTAGTTTAGGTAGGAAAGTGATTTAATCATCATTAAGTCTGAGCAGATCTACATGAGAGTGGTAAATATATCAGGGGATGCTGATTGCTTGTCCACACTAGACTCAAAAGAACTTAAATGGAGTTAGAAACTGTAGTACATTTTTCAAGAGAAAAAATACTTAATGCTGATATGCTTTTGGTCATCTGTATTATGAAAACAACCATGACAGGGAATCTGTTTTCACCACAGCTTGCCCCTCAGCCAGTTACAAACATAGTCAAATTTGCACTGTAGACTGGACCTTCAGGCTATGTCTACACAGCAGTGTTATTTCGGAATAATTGATATTAATCCAAAATAACATAGTTTGCATCTACACACAAGCAGTTATTTTGACTTAATGTCGAAATAATGTTGAGCTGGAGGACGGCTTACTCTGACTCCTGTAACCCTCATTGTACAAGGCATAAGGGAAGTTGGGGGAGGAGTGTTCTGTCTCGAAATAAAGGTGTGTAGACAGTGCCAAAGTTAAAATAGCAATTAGCATAGCTAAAGTTGCATAGCTTATTTCGAGTTTAGCACTGCTGTGTAGACGTGCTCTTAGCCGTTTCATAGGCAAGCTAAAGACAAAGTGATTTTGGGAAAAGGGGGAGTGCTAATTGACTTTTGGGAGATAGCTGACATAACTAATATTGGATGAAAGGGGCATGCCAGTAAGTGAGTGATTTTGGGGACAGAGTTGCAGGAATTGATTTTTGGTGGAGAAGGGTAATGCTGGCAAACAAATTGATTTTGGAGGGAAGAGCAAGGGGGAATGAGATAGAGAAGAGGGAGAAAGAGAGGAGAGGACAAAGCAAGCGAGGGAGTAAAAGGGGGAAACAGTGAATGAGGAGGTGAGTGGGTGTGAATGAGAGCAAGAGAGAAAGATGGGCAAATAAGAGTCAAAGAATAGAAAGAAGGACTCCTCTAAGTTAGAACTGTGGCAAATAGTATCTTTAATCATTTCTTCATCTGAAACCACCAGATCTTCATCCATTTCCAGAGG
Organism: Pelodiscus sinensis; assembly: GCF_049634645.1. Lineage (NCBI taxonomy): Eukaryota > Metazoa > Chordata > Testudines > Trionychidae > Pelodiscus > Pelodiscus sinensis. Next base: position 19,449,061 of record NC_134723.1, read on the forward strand.
GACATCACATTAGAGCCTGAAAAGTTCCTCGCTTTGTTCTACTCGTAATAGCCTTGAAATTTAACCAGAAATTTGACTGGGCAAAATAAATAACTGCCACCTTGGTGCCTATGTTAACAAATCCCAGATTTAATTATAAAATCCTTTTCTTGTGTGTAGTATGGGAAGGCCAGGAAACTTCCTTGGTTCTCTTTTTGAATAAAAAACATGATTTCAAATTGCATTGTAGATAAAGATGAGGCAAGGGAGACAATGAATACCACCATCTCTCCTTAGATACTTCATGCCTAAATTTTCCAACTTGCTTGCCAAAAGTTAGGTTCTTAAATCAATACTTAGGTGCATGGGCGGCAGGTAAAAGCCCAGCTGGGGAAGACAAGCCTCAGCCCTGCCCCTTCCACCTGAAGTCTTGCCTCTGGAGCCCAGACTCACCCACCCCAGCCTGATCCTTCCTGGCCATGTGGAGATCCTTCCTTGGCCCCACCCCTCTCCAGTGACCAGGAAAAGCTGGGCTGTCAGGCTGTGGCCCCATCCCTTCCTAATGGCTGGGGGAAGCTGGACTGCCATGCCATAGCCCCATCCTTCCCTGGTGGCCGGGAGAAGCCAGGCTGCTGAGCCGGCTGCCACACTACAGCACCAGCCTTCCCCGGTAGTGGCCTCAGCCTTTGGCGGTCGGGCGTGTAGGCAGTTTTAGGAAGGCTGTGCCTTTCCTTGCCTACATTACTGACTGCCCATGCTTAGGTATCTAAATGAAAGCAGCCTAGTTTTCAGAGGTTCAGAATGCTTACCTAGCAGTGAAGTTAAAGGGAGCTGTAGGTGTTCAATATATATAAAAATTAAGTCACCTTCTGGGAGGCATAAATCTGTATGTAACTGCTAATCTACAGGCAAACAAGTTAAAACTATGACTTTACTTTCTCTAAAACAAAAGGAGCATCCATAACTTTATCTGTAGTCTGTTAAACTATCTTCACATATAATGGAGATTATATGCAATTTCATAACCAAAATCCATTCAGTTCTTGTCTACACTGTGCTTTAGTACACATAAGAGAGGTGTACATTCTAGTTTTCACTTATGTGTTATTCACTAATTGGCTTACTACACACAAAGTTCCCAAGTGCACATTAATGAAGTGACATTAGATCACTAATCTCATCCACCATTTCAATTTTGCAATTATCCCTCTTCTGTCCAAGCATTTTTAAATTTCAGTTTTTACTTGGTTCTCCAACATTTTTAATCCACAACAGATTTTTTTTGACACTTTCCACTTCAGTCTTTCTGAAGTCACAAGATGAATTTAAATCTTTTCCCTTTGTTTTAGCCTGTTTTTACATCTATGGCTTCATCTATGTAGAGAAATTACATTGGTTTAATTAATATCAGCTTTTAATCCATATTAATTAAACAAATGCAACTTTCTTTGTAAACACTCTTATGTGGTTTTAATTTCAGTTAATCTTAAACTCACTCCAAACTAACTTAAGCTAAAATGACATGAGGCAGGCTTATATAGATGAAAGGGTGTTCACATAGCTTTTCCTAGCAATTTAACCAAGTCACAATTTTAAATCACATATTTAGGTAACCGGATACAACTCAGCATGTAGTCAAGCCCTTTGAGCAATTAATATTTAATTTAATATCTCTTTGGAAATTAAAATTTTGGTCAACTTCCCAGTCACCAACAGCTCTCACTAGAACCTATATCCATAAAATTCACACTGGCTAATGCTGTTTTTTGCAAGGGAGAACCAAAAGCTGCTTCTGTGAAATTCTCACACTATATCACATCTAACTGCTTCAGGTGAACTAGTGGTCTTGCCTGATCCTGAGCTGCAGCTATCTCTCGCTTTGAGTCACACATGCTGAAGAAGTGGGTTTTGCCCACAAAACCTCATGATATGAAACATATATTTTTGTTAGTCTTTTAGGGTATGTCTGCACAGCAGGGCAAAAGTCGAATTAAGATTTACAACTTCAGCTACATCAATTGCATAGCTGACGTTGAAATAGCTTAATTCAGCTTTTGACACTGACTACATAGCAGGAAGTCGAAGGAAGAACACTCTTCCTTCAACTTCCCCTACTCCTAGTGAAATGAGGGTTACAGGAGTCAGAGTAAGAAGTCCTCCATCTCAACATTATTTCTAAATAATGGCTTGCTATGTAAACAGGCACTAAGTTATTTTGAAATAACGTCAGTGATTCCAAAATAATGCTGCTATGTAGATATACCATAAGGTGTCACAGGACTACTCTTTTTTTTAATAGTTGTTTTTAGGATTTAGAAAAGGCAGAGGGATACCTCCCTGCTCCACATGCGAACAGTGTTTTACAACGTGAGGACACAGCTGATCAGCAGTAGGGTTTTATTGTTATCACACATAAACCACAAGTAATTTCTAGTTAAAAAAGGTACAAGTCCCAGAAAATATTTTGAGTTGTGTGTGTTAAACTATATGAATATATACGCAACTTAAATGCAGCTCTTGGGCTCCTGGGAGGTAACCAATATGATTTCTAGGGTGGTCATAAAGGTTCCACAGAAAGATCACTGCTCAGTGGATACTTCAGTTCCCCTTCAGACCTCAGCTGTTTTCTTCAACATATTTCCTTTCCCTTAGCTATTTCTGATGCTCTTGTGAGGAACACCAGTGCCATCCAGCGGTATGCTGGAAGAATCACAGTTGGTGAATCAAGTTTAAAAGACTCAGGGTATGGCCTACACAGCAGCGTTATTTTAGAATAACTGGCCTTATTCCGAACTAATATAGTGTGTGTCTACACTTCCAGCCTTTATTTTGAAATAATGTTGAGCTGGAGGACTTCTTACTTTGACTTGTGGTAACCTTCATTTCACGAGGAGTAAGGGAAGTTGAAGGAGTCCTTTGACTTCCTACTGTATAGATAGCACAAAAGCTGAATTACGCTATTTCGACTTCAGCTACATAATTAACGAAGCTCAAGTTGTGTAGCTTAATTCAACTTTAGCCCTGCTGTGTAGACGTACCCCCAGAGGGGTAGCCATGTTGTTCTGTAGCTTGAAAAACAATGAGTAGTACTATGGCACCTTAGCCCTGGTCTACACTAGGGCTTTATTTCAAAATAACCCACCTTAGGTCGAATTTATACATGGAGTATCCACACTACCAAGTCTGTTATTTTGAAATAAGGGGACACTTATTTTAAAATCTGTACTCCTGCTTTTCTTGGGGAATAATGATAATTTCAAAATAGTTATTTTGAAATAGAATTAGTGTGGACATTCTGGTGTCTCTATTTCAAAATAACTACTTCCCAGAGTAATTAAAACTAATTACTCCCCAGTGCTCCTTGTGGCTCCAAGTCAATATAGCGCCTCCAAATTAATGGAGCCTATCCTGGACTAATTTAGAGGCTTTTCCATAGTGGGGACACACTATTTTGATTTTGTAAAATTTGGAGTTATTAAGTCAGACTTAATTACTTTGAAATAGTTTTCTAGTATCATGAGCTTTCATGGGCAAAACCCTGTTTTTCAGATGAGCTTGAGATTTGAGATAAGTTTTTCATCTATGGATGCCTTCTTTGGGAGTTCTGCTCCAGTCACAGTTTCTTGCTTAGATGGTACAATGATTAGAGACAATATGGATTTCAATGGATTTTTCATGGAAAACCTTAGGGTATGTCTACACTACAGCACTAATTCGAACTAACATAATTCGAATTAGTTAATTCGAACTAAGCTAATTCGAACTAGTGCATCTAGACCTAAAAGCTAGTTCGAATTAGCATTGTGCTAATTCAAACTAGCATGTCCACATTGAGTGGACCCTGAACCGAGGTTAAGGATGGCCGGAAGCAGTGCTGGCAGGGCATCAGATTAGGACTTAGAGCGTGGAGCTGCTGTCTCAGGCTAGCTGAGGGCTGTGCTTAAAGGGTCCCGACCCCCACCCCAGACAGACAGTTCTCAGGGGTTCCCCACTTGCAAAGCAGTCCTGGCTTGGACTGCCCTGAGTGCCCACACTCGGCACATCACAGCACTCAGCCATCAGCCCAGCTGCACTTGCTGCAGGCTACCATCCGGGGGGAGGGTCAATCGGGGGGCTGCAGGAGAGCTTCCACCCTGAGGAGCCCGCAGAGCCACCCCGTCCTCCCCATTGGGGGCTTTTACCACATTCCTCCCTCACCTCCTTCCACTTACCCCTCCTTAGCCCCCCCTTCCTGATGTACAAAATAAATGACATGTGTCTTCAAAAATAGAAACTCTCTTTCTTGAACAAAACTCGGGAAAACTGGGAAAATGAGGTGGGAGAGGGGAAGAGAGAGGCTGGGAGAGGTGAGGGCAACTAAAATGATCAGGGGTTTGGAACAGGTCCCATATGAAGAGAGGCTAAAGAGACTGGGACTTTTCAGCTTAGAAAAGAGGAGACTGAGGGGGGATATGATAGAGGTCTATAAAAGCATGAGTGGTGTGGAGAGGGTGCATAAAGAAAAGTTCTTCATTAGTTCCCATAATAGAAGGACTAGAGCCGTGGTCCCCAACACGGTGCCCGCGGGCGCCACGGCGCCCGCGGGGGCATTTCCATGCGCCCGCCAGGTGCTCGGGGATTGGCCTGGCACCGGGCGCATGGCGGGGGGAGCGCCGGCCCCGGGCGTGCGGCGCTGGGAGGGGGAGCGCCGGCCCCGGGCGCGTGGCGCATGGCGGGGGGAGCGCTGGCCCCGGGCGCATGGCGCTTGGCGGGGGGAACGCCGGCCCCGGGCGCGCGGCGCTTGGCGGGGGGAGCGCCGGCCCCGGGCGCGCAGCTATGGGGGGGCCGCCCCCGGGCATACAGCTATGGGGGGGGCCGCCCCTGGGGCGCAAGTGTCCCCGACCCCTGGCGCCCAGCGGGCGAACGGCCATTCCCCCTGGCGCCCGACAACCTCGTAAGGTTGGGGACCACTGGACTAGAGGACACCAAATGAAATGAATGGGTAGCAGGCTTCAAACTAATAAGAGAAAGTTCTTCTTCACAAAGCAAATAGTCAACCTGTGGAACTCCTTGCTGCAGGAGGTTGTGATGGCTAGAACTATAACAGAGTTTAAAGAGAAGTTCGATAAATTCATGGAATAAATAAATTCATAGAAATGGTGTCCCTGGCCTATGTTTGTGGAAGGCTGGAGATAGATAGCACGAGACAACTGGCTTGGTCATTGTCTTTGGTCCATCCCCTCCAGGGTCCCTACTGTTGGCCGCTGTCGGCAGACAGGCTACTGGGCTAGATGGACCTTTGGTCTGACCCAGTATGGCCATTCTTATGTTCTAAGCTCAGGGCTCAGGGTCGGGGGTCTCACTGGACCACCCTGATTTTCATGCAAACCTGCTCCTGGGTGGCCAGGTTGGCAGCTATCCTGCCCTAGACGGCCACTTTCCTGTGCCTAGTGCGAAGGTCGAGGATGAGGTCCACGATCTCCGCACTAGACCAGGTGGGTGCCCGCCTCTTGCGGACCTGGGCAGGCTCCCAGGAGCCGCCAGCCTGGTCCCGGGAAGAGGCGGAGGGCTGGGTGGCAGCGGGTGGCTGGTTTGTGCCATACCAGGTGCAGGGTCTGCTGGCTGGGTGCTGGCAGGCTTGCACCTGGCACGGGCACCGTAGCCAGACCGTGCCCCTTTAAAGGCTCCAGGGCCAGGAGGGGGGCAGACGAGTTTCCCTGGTGGTGCCCAGAGTGGCCACCAGGGCAAGCTGGGGATGGCTAGTCTCCCACTAGTTCGAATTAAGTGGCTACACAGCCCTTAATTCGAACTACTTAATTCGAACTAGGCGTTAGTCTCATAGACTCATAGACTTGAAGGCCAGAAGGGACCATTATGATCATCTAGTCTGACCCCCTGCACAGTGCAGGCCGCAGAATCTCACCCATCCCACCCAGAATAATCCTCTGACCTATATCTCAGATATTGAAGCCTTCAAATACTTTGAAGACCCCAAGATGCAGAGAATCCTCTAGCTGTGATCTGTACCCCATGCTACAGAGGAAGGCCAAAAACCTCTAGGGCCTCTGCTAATCTACCCTGGAGGAAAATTCCTTCCCGACCCCAAATATGGCGATCAGCTAAACCCTGAACATGTGGGCAAGATTCATCAGCCAGACACCCAGAAAGTTCTCTTTAGTAACTCCTATCATCCCTCCATTGACCTATTCCCACTGATAATGAATGGTCAATTAGTTACCAAGATCCTGTTATCTCATCAAACCATCCCCTTCATAAACCCATCTAGTTTAATCTTGAAACCAGATAGATCTTTTGCCCCCACTACTTCCCTTGGAAGGCCGTTCCAGAACCTCACTCCTCTAATGGTTAGAAACCTTCATCTAATCTCAAGTCTAAACTTCCTACTAGCCAGCTTATATCCATTTGTTCTTGTGTCCACATTGGTATTAAGCTTAAATAATTCCTCTCCCTCCCTGGTATTTATCCCTCTAATATATTTAAAAAGTGCAATCATGTCCCCCCTCAGCCTTCTTTTGGTTAAGGTAAACAAGCCAAGCTCCTTGAGTCTGCTTTCATAAGACAGGTTTTCCATTCCTCGGATCATCCTAGTAGCCCTTCTTTGTACCTGTTCCAGTTTGAATTCATCCTTCTTAAACATGGGAGACCAGAACTGCACACAGTATTCCAAATGGGGTCTCACCAATGCCTTGTAGAATGGCACTAAAATCTCCTTATCCCTAATGGAAATACCTCGCCTAATACATCCCAAGATCGTATTGGCCTTTTTCACCGCCATGTCACAATGGCGGCTCATAGTCATCCGATAATCAACCAGGACTCCGAGGTCCTTCTCCTCCTCCGTTACTTCCAACTGATGTGTCCCCAGCTTATAGCTAAAATTCTTGTTATTAATCCCTAAATGCATAACCTTACACTTCTCACTATTAAATTTCATCCTATTGCTATCACTCCAATTTACAAGATCATCCAGATCTTCCTGTATGATATCCTTTTCTGAATTGGCAATAGCTCCCAACTTTGTGTCATCTGCAAATTTTATTAGGACACTTCCACTTTTGGTGCCAAGGTCAGCAATAAAAAGATTAAATAAAATTGGCCTCAAAACTGATCGCTGAGGAACTCCGCTAGTAACCTTCCTCCAACCCGACAGTTCACCTTTTTTATATGACCCGCTGTAGTCTCCCCTTTAACCAGTTGCTTATCCACTTCTCAACTTTCATATTAATCCCTATCTTTTCCAATTTAACCAATAATTCCCCATGTGGTACTGTATCAAATGCCTTACTAAAGTCAAGGTAGATTAGATCCACTGCATTTCCTTTATCTAAAAAATCTGTTACTTTCTCAAAAAAGGAGATCAGGTTGCTTTGGCACGATCTACCTTTTGTAAAACCATGTTGTAATTTGTCCCAATTGCCATTAGCAATGTCTCTAATTACTTTCTCCTTCAAAATTTTTTCCAGGATCTTACATACTACAGATGTCAAACTAACAGGCCTATAGTTACCTGGGTCGCTTTTTTCCCCTTTCTTAAAAATCGGAACTATAGTAGCAATTCTCCAGTCAAATGGTACAACCCCTGAGTTTAGAGATTTATTAAAAATTTGTGCTAATGGGCTTGCAATTTCATGTGCCAGTTCCTTTAAAATTCTTGGATGAAGATTATCTGGCCCCTCGATTTACTCCCATTAAGCTGTTCAAGTTTGGCTTTTACCTTGGACATGGTAATATCTACCTTCATATCTTTAGTTCCATTTGTTAAGTTACCATTATCCCTAAGCTCTTCATTAGCCTCATTAAAGACTGAAGCAAAGTATTTGTTCAAATATTGGGCCATACCTAGATTATCCTTAACCTCCACGCCATCCTTAGAAATTAGCAGTCCTACTTCTTCTTTTTTTGTTTTTTTCCTATTTATATGGCTATAAAACCATTTACTATTGGTTTTAATTCCCTTTGCAAGGTCCAACTCTACCTGACTTTTAGCCTCTCACTTTGTCCCTACATGCTCTAACCTCAATAAGGTAGCTTTCTTTACTGATCCCTCCCATTTTCCAATCCTTATATGCTTTCTGCTTTTTCTTAATCACCTCTCTGAGATGCTTGCTCATCTAGCTTGGTCTAACACATTTGCCTATACATTTTTTCCCTTTTGTAGGGAGACAGGCTTCTGACAACTTCTGCAACTTTAACTTAAAATAATTCCATGCCTCCTCCTCTTTAAGGTCCATTAATTTCTTTAGTCCAATCAACTTCCCTAACTAAGGGTATGTCCACACTACAGCACTAATTCGAACTAACTTAATTAGTTAGTTAATTACTTAGTTCGAATTAACTAATTAATTTAATTAAGCTAATTCTAACTAGTGCATCTAGACTAAAAAATTAGTTCAAATTAGCGTTTTGCTAATTCGAACTTGCATGTCCACACTGAGTGGACCCTGAACCGAGGTTAAGGATGGCCGGAAGCAGTGCCGGCAGGGCATCAGATTAGGACTTAGAGTGTGGAGCTGCTGCCTCAGGCTAGCCGAGGGCTGTGCTTAAAAGGACCCGACCCCCACCCCGGACAGACAGTTCTCAGGGATTCCCCGCTTGCAAAGCAGTCCTGGCTTGGAGTGCCCTGAGTGCCCACACTCGGCACATCACAGCACTCGGCCATCAGCCCGGCTGCACTTGCCGCAGGCTGCCATCCAGAAGGGGGGGGTCAATTAAGGGGCTTCAGGAGAGCTTCCACCCCGAGAAGTCCGCAGAGCCACCCCAGTCCTCCCGATCAGGGGCTCGTAACCCATTCCTCCCTCACCTCCTTCAACTTACCCCTCCTTGGCCCCCCCCTTCCTGATGTACAAAATAAAGGACACGTGTGTTCAAAAATAGAAACTCTCTTTATTGACCAAAACTCAGGGAGACTGGGAAAAGGAGGTGGGAGAGGGGAAGAGAGAGAGTGGGAGAGGGGAGGGCAACTACAATATCAGGGGTTTGGACAGGTCCCATACAAAGAGAGGCTAAAGAGACTGGGACTTCTCAGCTTAGAAAAGAGGAGACTGAGGGGGGATATGATAGAGGTCTATAAAAGCATGAGTAGTGTGGAGAGGGTGCATAAAGAAAAGTTCTTCATTAGTTCCCATAATAGAAGGACTAGAGGACACCAAATGAAATGAATGGGTAGCAGGCTTCAAACTAATAAGAGAAAGTTCTTCTTCACAAAGCAAAGAGTCAACCTGTGGAACTCCTTGCTGCAGGAGGCTGTGAAGGCTAGAACTAGAACAGAGTTTAAAGAGAAGTTACATAAAGTCATGGAGGTTGGGTCCATGGAGTGCTATTAGCCAGGGGGTAGAAATAGTGTCCCTGGCCTCTGTTTGTGGAAGGCTGGAGATGGATGGCACGAGACAAATGGCTTGGTCATTTTCTTCGGTCCATCCCCTCCAGGGTCCCTATTGTTGGCCGCTGTTGACAGACAGGCTACTGGGCTAGATGGACCTTTGGTCTGACCCAGTACGGCCATTCTAAGCTCAGGGCTCAGGGTCGGGGGTCTCAGTGGACCCCCTTGATTTTCATGCACTCCTGCTCCTGGGTGGCCAGGCTGGCAGCTATCCTGCCCTAGATGGCCACTTTCCTGTGCTTAGTGCGGAGGCTGTGGATGAGGTCCATGATCTCCGCACTAGACCAGGCGGGCGCCCTCCTCTTGCAGACCTGGGCAGGCTCCCGGGAGCTGCCAGCCTGGTCCCGGGAAGAGGCGGAGGTTGGGTGGCAGCGGGTGGCTGGCTCGAGCCGTGCCAGGTGCAGGGTCTGCTGGCTGGGTGCTGGCAGGCTTGCATCTGGCACGGGCACCGTAGCCAGCCTGTGCCCCTTTAAGGGCTCCGGGGCCGGGAGGGGGGCAGACGAGTTTCCCTGGTGGTGCCCAGAGTGGCCACCAGGGAAAGCTGGGGAGGGCTAGCCTCCCACTAGTTCGAATTAAGTGGCTACACACCCCTTAATTCGAACTAGCTAATTCGAACTAGGCGTTAGTCCTCGTAAAATGAGGTTTATCTAGTTCGAATTAAGCGCTCCGCTAGTTCGAATTAAGTTCAAACTAGCGGTTTGCCTGTGTAGTTCCTGTCAAAGTTAATTTGAACTAACATCTTAGTTCGAATTAACTTTGTAGTGTAGACATACCCTTAGATATTTATGCAAGGGCCAGCTTCTGTTTCTCTGTGGTAGTCTAGTGTAGTCACAGATTTGATAAACCCATGAGAAATTTGTGTAGTGAGCAAAGCTCTGGAACTCTGGGTGGGGAAGGTGTTATCCATGCTTGTGATTTTATGTGGATGCTTGTGATATTTTTCTCAAAGACCTTGTTCCTAAGCGCCACCTTAAGGTGCCCTAGTGCCGTTCCGGGGTGCAGGACTGGAGGAGAAGGGGCTCAGATTGCCCTGAATAGGGACAGAGGTGCAAGGTGTGAGGTGGGGGTGTCAGGCTAGGAGCCAGGACTCTTGGATCTTGTTTCTCCTCTGCCAGGGGAGTGGCTCTAGGTCTTAGGGCAGCGGTCTCCAACCATTTGAAGCTGCTAGGCGCCAGGGAGTGGCCGTGGCGCCCACGGGCACCATGTTGGGGACCACTGTCTTAGGGGTATGTGATTTGAACTGGAGGTCTGGGAGCTATGATCCCTGGGTTCTATGGGTGGGGGTAGTGAATAATATTAATTTCAACGCAATTATTGAGTATGCCTCAATAAAAGCACACAATACAATTATAAACAAATACCTAATAGTACCTGACATGGTGATATTTTATAATTATATGTATATGTGTAATTGATTGTTTATGCAGATCTCATAACTATAATAAATAAACATTGTGCTATTATTATTATTATTATTATTATTTATTATTATTTATGTATTTTCCCTTTTTCTGCTAAATAACTACTATGAATATGTACATATGAGGGGGCGCAATTTTATATGCTTGCCTCAGGCACAAAATTAGCTAGTTACCACACTGATAAAAGGGGTGAGTTAAACCATGCAATTAATAAACCTTGATTAAATTTGTCAGTGTGTACGTGTCTTTGCCATACTTGTAATGTCTTTTACTAACATCATTAACAGTCATGTCTACACAGACAGCTCTGCTAAAGAAAATATATTACACCCCTGGAGAACTTGGGAGATTCATCAGGGTGAAACCTCTGTTTCAAGCAGCCAAAAAGCATAATAGGACTTTGAATAGAAGAGAGGTAGCATCCTGGCTTTCAGACCAGGACACTTATGCTTTACACTGGTGTTTCCCAAATGGTGTTCCGCAGAACCTCGGGGTTCCATGGAGTGAAAATAAGGGTTCTGTGAGAATTCCATTACAATAACATTTTATGATTTAAAAAAATGTGTACATATTAAATGTGATTTTTGTTTTAAAATATGTGCAATTAAACTAAATGTTGATCTCATGACGTTGTTTAGCATTTGCTTATTATTATCCTTACTTATTTGTGGCCTCCTTTTTTCAGCTCCATATATAAGACTGTCATTAGGGATTCTGCAAAATTCTTTCCAGTTTAAAAAGGTTCCATGGCCAAATAAAATTGGGAAACACAGCTTTACATAAACCATCTCAAGTATCTTTTAAAAGAAACAAGACCACTGTTTCAGATGTGAATGTGTAATGGCAGGCAGATTTGGTGAATATGCACCAGTTCTCCCAACACAACAGCAGTTTTAAGTACATCTTAACAGTGATAGACATTCTATCCAAATATGCTTGGGCCTTAGGCCTAAAAGACAAGATGTGCAGTGAGGTGGCCAAGGCCTTTAAAGCTATTTTCTACATTGGTTGCATGCCTCAAAAATTACAAATTGATCAGGGAAAATAATGTTTAAACAAACCTTTCAGTGGATTGTTAAAGCAGCATAGCATTCACAATTTTGTTACTACTAATAAAGTCAAAGCAGGGGTTGTGGAGTGATTTAACAAAACTTTAAAATCTAGGATGTGGAGATATTTTACAGCTCATAATACCTTTTGCTACATCGACATGTTATCTGAGTTTATAAAGAGTTACAACCTGAGCTTTCACAGAACTATATGTACCAGACCTGCTGATGTTAACCTCTTGAATTCTCTGAAGGTAAGGACAACTGTTTATGAAGACAGTTTAAAATAAAACTGGTTGTTGCCCCTTTTAGAAAAGGTCACCACCTGAGACTCTCTAAAACCAAAGGACCTTTTGAAATGTGTTATGAACGGACTTTTACCAATGACCTATTTATAGTGGATAAAGTTTTAACCAGCGGCCAGAGACCTCTATACCAATTAAAAGATTATAAAGGTGAGACAATGACAGGATCTTTTTACCCTGAAGAATTACAAAGTGTAAACCCCAAATGAGACAGGATTTACAGGACTGAGAAAGGAAAAGGGAGAAAAAAGTAGCTACTACTGGTGAAATGGTTTGGGTGGCCCAATAAGTTTAACAGCTGGGTGAAAGCTTCTCAGCTCTGTGATGTTTAGAGGTGAATTAAAATGATTTTTTTTTTTTTTTTTGCAAAGAGAAAGAGTGAGAGAAATGAGCAATGGTGGGTTTTACATCTCTTTGCCCAGCAATGCCAGGTCTGGGGCTTTTCCTCAAAACACCAGCTCAAACTGGGTCTCCTAGGTGCCTGGGAGGTGGGATTAGTGGAAATACAATACCATACAGCTGGAACACTGTCAATGAAGGCACCCCTTTCAAAATCGCCTTTGGTGATATGACATGGAGTTTCATCCTGTGATGAGGGTATTACTAGTCCATACCTGAATTATTGGATCACATGAACAGTGTCATTACTTGTCATCCTGATCTGCCTGAAGTTGCCATGAACTACAACGCTGTGGCTAGAAAAGTTAGACTTAAATCTCCCAATTTTACTTATGTTTTCTGCTGACCAGGGAGCTAGCTAATATTTTGGGTGTGGGCCCCAAGTGCAGTGTCCAAAAGTCCCCTTCTCGGCAGACATCACAGGTGCTTTCAACTCCTTGTATCTATAAACAAATGTTGTAGAACACATTCTAAAAGCGTGGGACTTTTCCATTACCCTGCTACGCAGTATCACTGTCTTGAGGGAGGAACAATGAGTTTGTCACCATCACCTATGATAAACCTCATTACATCCCTGTCAGTAAATATCACATCGACACCATCCCCGCTGAAATAAAGACAGATCAAAACAGACACGTCTCATTTCACTTCAGCAAAGTGATCATCAAGCTGCACCTGAGCTCCCAGAGAGAGCAAGATTTCTAAAAAGCAAAATGCTGTTATGGTGATTTCAGAAAATTATGGTGACCCCACTGTCTATAGCAACTATTACAAAGCCCAGGCTCGATATGTCCTTCTTGGATATCATGGGGCTCTAGAGATGTACGGAACTGGCATGGGTGGAATATTCCATAGTCTCTTTCAAAAAGCTGTACCGTTTTTGAGGAGGGGGCAAGAGATTATTAAACCCCCCATAAAACAACCACTCAAAACATAGCTAGAGTCATGGTAGGCCATGTTTCCCACACTGTTCTGGAGAAGGTTGGGAATCCAGCTGCATAGGAGGGATTGGGGCTGATGTATGTTAAAAGGAGGAAGAGAAGGAGAAATGAATCATATCTGCAATGCATGGGTCCCCCAAAACCCTTTAAAAGAAGGACTTGACTCATTGGGCCAGCCATAAGCAAAAGTCAAGGAGGAAGCCGGGACAAAAGAGGTGACGACGCATTATACCTGTTAAAAGAGAGATATTTTAATCAACATGGCTTTCATTCACTGAGGGTCTGAAGAGTGCACCAAATCCAAGCTAGACTTGTTCCAAATAACCCCTATGCATACCAGCATAAAGAAAAACATCTTCATAGAGATTCCACCTCAGTCAGCTGATACTAGGGCTGTCCCCATTGACTTTTTTATAGCAGAGAATGGCATAGATTATATGGATTTAAACAACACACTGCTATACCTTTGTTGCAAGATTGTAAAAGGAGACAGAACTGAACTCACCAGAGATGCAGAGGTAGGCCTGGTGAATTCCCCAGTGGCGTATATTTTCAGTCAATTACAAGTCATGCTGGGAGACCGTCTGGTAAGCCAAAGCAACAGCTGCTTCCCCTACAAGGCCTTATCGAATCTGTGCTCAATTATAGTGATGACACCCTACCACACAATTTTCCACTGGCCTGTTTTACATGTCACCAGACAAGATGAAAAAACAGAGCTGAATGGTGCAAATCTAGGGGTTGTGAGGCGTGCTGAGATGATGGTCCTGAGCAGGAGTTGGAGCTACTGGGTCATCTACATAGCAACCTGTGTTTTCAAGGAAAGCTTTTGCTGAATGGGGTGAATATGAAAATTAAACTGTCATGGAATAAAGATGACTTCTGCTTAATAGGCATTGCAGACAAGGGCTTTAAACTGCACATTGTATCAGTGTCCCTCTTTATGAAGAAAGTACGGGTGGTTCCAGGTGTCTGTCTGGGGCACACCAAGACCCTGCTTACTGGTAAAGCTAAATACCCCGTGGACTGGATGGGAATGAAAGTGTTTAGTATCCCCATGGGCAGCAGATTCAGCAACCAGGACAACCTGTTTTGGGGACAATTACCCAAAATACTTGTCCTAGGGTTTGTGAATAATAACGCCTTTAGCCGAAGTTATGCCAAAAACTCCTTTAATTTTAAACATTATGATATTAATTTTGTGGCCTTTTATGTGGATGGTGAACAGATACCAGCCAAATTTCTGAAACCAGACTTTGAGACCGGATGCTGTGTGAGAGAGTATGTGAATCTAGTGCAGACGGCTGGCAAACGCTTGAAAAATTTTTCTCTGTTAATCAGCCATGAGGAGTTTGCACAGAGGTACACCTTGTTTCCCTTTACCTTGTCTCTGGACCAGGAATGTGCCGATCACTATTTCCTGATTAAAACCAGGAACCTGAGAGCAGAAATACGTTTTAGGAAGGCTTTGAGGGTCACTGTCAATATGATTGTGTATGGGGTTTTCTGACAACATCATAGAAATAAACCAGAAGAGAAATGTTCTGTTTGATTACATGTGACTGTGGACACTGTGCAGCTCTCCTGTGTGTTGTCAGTGAACCCTTACACAAAAGAGAATTTCTTAGATGTGTTCCCTTGCGATTGGCTCCCTGGAGGCAAGTTGTCTCAGAGGTTTGGTGGTCAACACACATCTGCACAATCAACCAGGTGAACACTTGTTCACCTTGTATCTGGTAGAGTGTAACCGTGGAGAGTTTTTTGATTCATACAGGTAACAACAGTGTTTTGTTTCCTAAAATAATTATGAAATTTTTAAACAAAAATGCCAATGACATCATGTTTCATACTAGACAATTGCAAGATGCCCACCTTGTAGTCTGTGGCTATCATTGCATGTTTTTCTTGCATCGCCATGGCAAAGGTTTATCTTTTACCAGATTTTAAAATTATATTCTAATGACTTAATGCAAAATGGCTGAATGGTGATGAAATTTGTAAAAATTAAATTCTTGGGCATGCCTAGCCTTGCTTAAAACGTGTATCTTGGAATGACTTTCATGGCCATGTTGCTCAATAAAGCACCCCTCAATGAGGGGTTTATAAACAATTGATGTTTATTTTCATTTTTGTTATTAAAAACAATGACCAATTCAGAGAAAAATACACAGGTGTTATTTATTTTAAAGTATAAAAGTGTTTTATTTAAAGCAAAACATGATCAGTTTAAAAAAATATTTTCAGAACATGGAAAACTTCACACACTCAGCCATTTGGAAAGTTTAGCCAATTTTTGTTTTTTAAAAGACAAAAAAGTGGTTGGTGTTTCTTGATCTACCTCAGTGTTAGCAGTTGAGGCCTTCAGGTGTTCCAAAAGATCTCTGTTGGCTGTGTTGCCCATGACAGAAGATGGTACTATTAGTTCTGCCATTGCATTCATAAACACATCCCATTCTTTAAGTACATGTTTGCAAAAAACACAATGCATCTGGGTGGCAACCCTGAAAGTCAAGCATGTTAGAACCGTTAACCACCAAGCCTTTGTACACAAAAGCCCCTTTATCTGCCTTTATTCTGGGAAGAGAGAGTTTTATCCTGGCCCAGCTTATTTGGCAATACTAAAGCATTTTTGTTATAATGCTAATTTATGTTATCCAATACCTCCTAAGCAATAGAGTCTGAGGTTTTTGGTGTTTCTGGGAGTTTGCCAGTCACACTCTGTCCCTTCTCCGGTAGGAACAGACTTATTTTGCCTTTATCTGCATCACTCTGCTTCGTATACATGAGGTACCTTTGCAGCATGATGCTGTAAAGATTAGCCTTTTCATATGTGGCTAAGTCAGTCTTCGAAGAACAGACTTCATTTCATCATCCATTAAGGGAATTGCGGTTGTTCTAATATTTTCTTCCTCTGGAGGGGGAGCCTCTAATCACTCCAGCTGGAGGCTGGGTACCAGATACATTTTTTCTGCAAATTCCATTATCGATTAGTCAAAAGCCCCATTATCAGAGGGATAGCAAAACTTAACAGAGCGCTGATAAGCCACCAAACTCCTTCACTAGATGCTTCTTTCTTTTAAGTGATTCCCTTTTATTAAACAGAGTTTTTTATAAGCATGCGTTTCTTTTTCAGCATGTGCACTTGATTCTGTGTCAAAGCCATGTTTCCTTTTAAGGTATTGAGTGCTATTTCTGAGATAGCCGCTACTAAATTGTCAGAGGCCAAACATAGCATAGCCTTCCTCTGCTGCTGGGATGATTTGCTAAGTAATTTTAAAAGGGCCAGATTTCTCTTCACACAGCTAGACATGTTTTCGGTTGGCAACCCTGATTGTTAAAAAGGGTCAGCCGATGAATCATCTCTTTTTATGCCCAGGTGGTATTCTTTTGTGTAAACGGCCAGCCAGTCTGGAGGAGAAAGACTGGTTCTTAGTTTATAAGCTTCTGGTATGGAGGCATTTAAATCCCTCCCGCCTCTCCACTCTGGGTAGCCATAAGGTCTTTTGGGAGCATCCTCAAAAGCTTCTAGAAAGAATTGAGCCTTGCCAGGGTACATTTGCTGAGTGAGCATAGCGATTTGTAATTTATCACTGTGTTTTTTTTTTAACAGAACCATGTACTTAATGCTTAGGTGAATCGTGCAATTCTTTTTTCCCTAAGGTTGTGTCTAGACTACATGTCTCTGTCGGCAGAGATTAGACACATAGGTAGATTAGACACATAGGCAAAGGCAAATGAAGCCGCGATTTAAATGATCGCGGCTTCATTTACATTTACATGGCTGCTGCGCTGAGCCGACAAACAGCTGATCAGCTGTTTGTCGGCTCGCGCGCTAGTCTGGACGCTCCCCTGCTGACATCAAAGCCCTTTGTCGGCAGCCCCGTTATTCCTCGTGGGATGAGGTTTACCAGGGCTGCCGACAAAGGGCTTTGATGTCGACAGGGGGAACGTCCAGACTAGCGCGCAAGCCGACAAACAGCTAATTAGCTGTTTGTCGGCTCAGCGTGGCAGCCATGTAAATGTAAATGAAGCCACGATCATTTAAATCACAGCTTCATTTGCCTTTGCCAAAAAAACAAATCTACATGCCTTTGCCGACAGAGGCATGTAGTTTAGACGTACCCATTCAAAATAAGTTCTAAACTATATACATAATGCTCAGGTTCTTGTGATGCACGTCCTTGGTAAAGGCTTTCTCAATTTCAGCACTTTAACAAGCAGAGTTCATCAGATCATCTATATCATCATATTCACTTTATTGGTAGGAAACAAACAGTCATTGTCAAAGGCATCAGTCAGCCCTTCCACAAAATTGATAAAGGGATGTTTACAGAGCAGTCCTTTATATAGAGGTTGCTAGCAACTGTAACATCTCACAGCTAATATTATCTGGCACAAACAACATTCATTCAGCATTATCCAATACATTTTTTATAAAGTAAGTTTTCCCACAGTTGCTAGGTCCCGAGAGAATTACAGAGAAGGGGTGTTTCCACTTTGGATCCATTTTCAAAAGCCATAGGGAAGTGTTTTAAACCATTCTTCTAGGACCCTTTTGTAAACAACTTTTTGCATTTTCTTAAGTGTCTTTGTCTCTATTTGCCACTGATTTTTGTTCCTTATGATAGAGGTCTGTACCTCTATCTTTTGGGGGGTATTCTCCCCTAGGTCTGCACTATGCTTCACAACTAGCTCTTTCAAACTGTCAAAATTGATCTTTTCACAGTTTGCTACATTCAAGGCAATCACTTTGACTTTCATACACGCCTTTCCTCCCGACAGCTTGTACCTGTATGTTTTCGGGCCTGCTGACACAAACTCAGTGGTGTGTTGATCTGGCGAGGTCCCCTAAATAATCCCCCAGCGGGGGATGCCAGTCACCCTCCCCTTTCACAAATATTGCTGAGTTGATGTCATGGTACAGACACCTCTCTTGCAGCCTGTCTTGGAGGTTATATAGTTCTAAGTGGGCGTAAGTTGTGTAGAAACAGGCTATGAAGATGTTAGTGTTGCCAGAGACTGAATAGCAGTCTTTTGCATGCTTCCAAAACATGCACGCTGCTTCATCATCAAGAAACTCACAGGATGAAACCTTGTAGTTGGGGGAGAACAGGTACAGAAAGAATTTGTCAGGGTCTGTCACGATGCTGGTATTGGGTAGTTTGGTTCTTTGGCTGAATTTATCCCACAGAGAATTTTAAAACAGTTTAGTGATTTGATGCTTATCGGGGTTCAACCTGATCTCGTGTCGGCATAAACACACACGCCCTCTTTCCTATTGAAATTGTTAATGTATTTGTTTTATTTTTCTTTGTTTGTACATCAGCTGGGATACCCTGAAGCCTCTTGTTTCTGACAAAGGTGTAATTTTATGTACTATGAAAAGAGTTTGTCAGATTTTTCTTTACAATGCCAGATTTCATAGATTTTAGCCACCACATACCCCTTCGCTGAGGCTGAGTTCAATTCCATTTTGCACCAAGTTCCCATGATGGCCCTCTCCTAGTTAATATGGGCTCATGTCTTCTGCTGCTGAGTTTCTGCACAAGTTCGGCACAGCTGGAACATAAGTCGGCATTCACTTTGACAGGTAGCAACGGGAAAAAGAGGCCTTGCGGAGGAAACACTTTTACTTTTCCAATTCCAAAATAGTTTGCGAGAGTTCCAAATTTGTCATGAACTAAATCTCAGTGTCCAAATTTTTGGTTTTGTTCATGAAAGGGTACAGGTTGGTAAAATCATAATAGTGCATTTCTTCACCAGGATTAGGTCTGTAATATAGGCAGATAGCATTAGTCCTTCTCCCAGAAAGAGCTTCCCTAGGCATGAGAGGCTGAAGAAGCTGGGCTTGCTTTAAGAAATCTTGCTTTAAGAAAAACCTGTTTTTAGCATTGCTTCCCATTCATGCTCCCAGAGGGTACTTACTACAAAACCAAGTCTTTTCAGATAGCTTCAGAAGGGTAGTCAAGTTAATTTGTAACTAGAAAAACTTAAAAAAACAATGAATAGTCTAGCAGCACTTTAAAGACTAATATCACATGTAGATGGTATCATGAGCTTTCGTGGGTGCAATCCACTTCTTCAGATGACTGAGTATGTCAGTCTTGAATGGCATCTTGTAATAAAGAAACCCCAACGTTGTCTCCATCATAGGGTTGTGTGTTTTTTTACAATAACATGTGATACAGCTGTGGAAAAAACACCCGTTAAATTAAAAGACTGTGCATACTCTGTCAATGACGATGTAACTGCCTAGAAAATAGGGGCCTACCTGTAATTCCCCACCTCATAAAGCATGCTACATCTGTATTTTTTCCTCTATGAGGGGTATACAACAGCCACTGAGTAGATGGAGTTGAATATCTCTCTTTCTGCCTGTGATAGGTGTCTGGGAGGGAAAGAGTTACCATGTTAGGCTGCAGAAACATAAATCTGTATATAGCCATGCAGACAGATGCCACTGTTATGTACTGGTCTATACAGAAATTTACCTCTATGAATATACCGGGGCCTCTCTCTACTAAGTGGTCACCAAGCAGTGGATAGGGATCTACTGGTAGATCTTGGAGCCTCTGACTGGTGATCCTGACTGGTTTGGCCATGAGGCTATCAAGTACCAGCACTTCAACTGCCCCCTCCCCTCACTGCTGTGCACCTCCTGCCCTTTGCCTTGGAGCTGCTCCTTCCTCAAGGAGCCTCCTGCTTTCTGCACAGGGCAGACGAGGGAGCAGAGGGGCACTGATGTCAAGGTGCCCCCTTCTACTCTCTATCCTTTCTCCATAGAGCAGGGCAGTGGGCACAACAGGATTTGGGATGAAGGTTGTTAGCTGCTTTTGGGAGTGGTCCAGGGCCAGGGCAGGGATAAGCCTGCCTTAGCCCCACTGCACCACTACCTAGGAGCCAACAGCAGTGCCCAGCTGGAGCCCACATCCCAAACACCTACCCCAGTCATGAACCCCCTCCTGTACTCCAAGCCCCTGCTCTAGCCCTGAGCACCTCTGCATCCAAACACCCTTCCAGATCCTGCACCTAGAACCCCCTCTGGTACCCCAACTGCCTGCCCCAAGCTCAGCTCAGAGCCCCTTTCACACTCCAGATCCCTTAATCCAAAACCAGAGCCTGCACCCCAACCCACTGCCCCAGCCTGATGAAAGTGAGTGAGGATGGGCAAGACAGGGAGGATTGAATGAGGATGGGCGGGGCTTTGGAGAAGGGGTGGGAAGGAGGCAGGGCAAAGGTATTTATATTTGAGGTAGATCTTGGATTGAACTTAAATTCAAAAAGTGATCTCGTGCTCAAAAAGGTTGGAGACCCCTGCTCTACTATATCACCCATCTCAGTCATTCTTATGATCTCTTCTCTGTACACCATACAGGCCCATCTCAAAATTTTGACATCCTGCTGACAGTAATACACAAGCTCTTTCTGTAAGTCAAACGCAGGGGCAGACTAGCCCAGAGGGATACCGGGAATTTCCTGGTGGGCCGTTGTCCGGTGGGTCGTTGTGTCCGCACGCTGTTGCCCCTCACTCCGAGCAGCTCCATGTCCGCACTGTATGCGGCACGCAGAGCCCGACCTGCCACCTGCGCCACATGCCGGACATGACTCAGGGGGCGGGGCATGAGGGGCACGCAGGGGTGACGTCATGGGGAGGGCCGTTGTCAGCCCATTTCCTGGGCCTATTTTGATTGCCAGGATGCTCCTGGTCAAACGTTTCAAATCTGTGGTCCTGGTGCCAGTCAAGAAATTCTGCATTCTCCCTGGGCATCATGCTTTTTACCCCAATGTAGGAAATACACTTTGTAACCTTCAAATGCCATCACCTGCATGAGTTCCATGGGCAAGAAGTTTAAGGAGTGAATAAAACATATGTCTAGACTCTAGGGCCTTAACTTTCACACATATCAGTTTGCTACCCTCAGTGATCAGTTCTATGCACATCTTTTCCTTCAGTAACTGTCTCACAATAAAGTACACATCATGACCTTTGGAATTAGGCACTATGAATGTGTAGTCCCAGAACTTTTTGCCAATAAAGGTGTTAACAAAGGTAGAAAGACACACACTGCCCTTAAATTCCCAGGATTTTTCTGGATTTAGGAACATGGCAACAATGTAATTGGCTACATGTAATTCAGTCTTCTGAGTGCATTCAAAATCATAAAAATATACTTTTCTGATGGTTCAGGCCATCCATAAAACACAGGTGGCTGTTTACATCACAAGAGATCAAGCACTGACACTGCTTACAGTGCCTCCCCTACACCTGTGCCCCTTGTCCATGTAAGACGGACACTTACCACATTAAGTCTTACACAGGCATTCGACTTGTTTCTCAATACACAGTCTACATGTCTGTCTATGCAGCTTTTGGACCAACAATACAGTCTACCGCTAGGATACCTCAGCTGCATGCCCACGCTCTCTGAACATGTCACTCTCAAGCAGAGGTGACAATGATATGAAGAGTGGTTATGATTATACACCATGTGGCAAAAGTCACAATCATTTTTTGCAGCAAACAATGTTCTCACATCTAGAACGCCATAGTAATGCTCATCATGCAACAGGTTGAAAAACAAGTTGGGGTACACTGGGCCCCGTGTTTTAAATAAGCCCTACTTAACTTTTGTTGAGTAAAGCACTACATGTATGTTGACTCCTAAATGCTACTCAAAGGGTATGTCTACACTGGCCCCCTAGTTCGAACTAGGGAGGCTAATGTAGGCATTTGAAGTTGCAAATGAAGCCCGGGATTTAAATATTCTGGGCTTTATTTGCATCTTCCCATCCGGTCGCAATTTTTAAATTCCACTAGTCCGAAGTAACTGACCGCAGCTCCACGCGGCAGTGAAATGGTAATTCGAACTAAGTCCTTAGTTCGAATTAACTGTTACACCTCATTCCATGAGGAGTAACAGTTAATTCAAACTAAGGACTTAGTTCGAATTGCTGTTTCACTGCTGCGTGTAGCCGCGGTCAGTTACTTCAGACTAGTGGAATTTAAAAATGGTGACTGGACAAGAACATGCAAATAAAGCCCGGGATATTTAAATCCTGGGCTTCATTTGAAACTTCAAATGCCTACATTAGCCTCTCTAGTTCGAACTAGGGGGCTAGTGTAGACATACCCAAACAGTGTTATGTCGCTGAGCATAATCTTTTTTTGATGTGACCACCCCAGTTTCTTGTGCAGCTTTCTCGCCCCTTCTAACAATGCCACACCTCTAGGTTTGCGGTTGGACATGACGACCAAGAGCCCACCTGCAAAATAAAGATTGGTACAGGTACAAGTCAGGTCCATTGAACACTGTGGGTGCGTCTAGACTGGCAAGATTTTGCACAAAAGTGGCTGCTTTTGCGCAAAATCTTGCTGCCTATCTACACTGGCCACGAGTATTTGCTCAAGAACACTGACTTTGTACTGTACAAAATCAGCGGTTCTTGCGCAAATACTCCAATGTTCCCGCCCAGGGATAAGCCCTCTTCCACAAGTATTCTTGCACAAGAGGGCCAGTGTAGACAGCCAAGTTAATTTCTTACACAAGAAAGCCTGATAGCTAAAATGGCCATCGGAGTTTTCTTGCGCAAGAGAGTGTCTACACTGGCATAGATGCTTTTGCGCAAAGGCACGTGCCAGTATAGATGCTCTCTTGCGCAAATACTTTTAACGGAAAAACTTTTCTGTTAAAAGTATTTGCACAAAATCATGCCAGTCTAGACTCAGCCTGTCTCTTTTTATGAATGATTTGACTACTAAGAATAGAATTTAAAACTCTATGACCACCCAGCTCATGTTTTCTACGATCATCACAATGAGGTGTAACATCCCATTGACATGCAACTCTCTATTATTCTGTAATAGCTTTGAGGTCTGATTTAAGAAATCCTCAGCAGACAGCTCATCCTTAGTTCTTACTGAAAATAAAGAGTTAGTTAAATTATGGCTCTCAAATGTAACTGAATTTGTAATCATCAGGGGCTACCCTATCAGTAATAATGAGAAGTCCTGTGGCACCTTATAGACTAACAGAATTTATGCAGATTCAGACTACCACGGCTATCCCTCTGATACCTACCATTAGTATCATCGGGTACGTCTAAACTACATGCCTCCGTCGACGGAGGCATGTAGATTAGCCAAATCGGCAGAGGGAAATGAAGCCGCGATTAAAATAATCGCGGCTTCATTTAAATTTAAATGGCTGCCCCACTCTGCCGATCAGCTGTTTGTCGGCAGATCGGGGCAGTCTGGACGCGACGCGCCGACAAAGAAGCCTTTCTTGATCGGCACAGGTAAACCTGGTTTCACGAGGCATACCTGTGCTGATCAAGAAAGGCTTCTTTGTCGGCGCGTCGCGTCCAGACTGCCCCGATCTGCCGACAAACAGCTGATCGGCAGAGCGGGGCAGCCATTTAAATTTAAATGAAGCCGCGATTATTTTAATCGTGGCTTCATTTCCCTCTGCCG
Source organism: Pelodiscus sinensis (assembly GCF_049634645.1). Taxonomy (NCBI): domain Eukaryota; kingdom Metazoa; phylum Chordata; order Testudines; family Trionychidae; genus Pelodiscus; species Pelodiscus sinensis. The sequence continues at coordinate 19,473,005 of NC_134723.1, forward strand.
ATCTGGCTAATCTACATGCCTCCGTCGACGGAGGCATGTAGTCTAGACACACCCATAGAGAACTAGCTGTATCCCCCTATGTATGGCTTCAGTGACCTGCTAAACTGGATTTATTTGCTCTAGATTCACAGACAATTCCTCACAATACACCAAACCCCCAAACCGAGGTAATTCCCGCTGCCATCTTCTCACTCTCTGCGTATACACATCTGGGGCATTTTCAGAGTTAGTTGGGGGTTCCTCTGTGGGACCATCAATTGCATCTTCTATCTCAGATGCTATTTGAGAGTCAGGTTCTGAGGGACCTCTGCGTGGGCCATCAGGAGCAGATGGGAACCCATCTACAGAGCCTTCTAAAATCAGCCTCTGTCTGAGATTCACCATCACCCTGCAGGTCAGATTCTGCCTCTTCATTTTCAGACAAACTATTTTGAGAGCCTCTAGTAGGGGGCGTCTCTTTTTGTTTTTTTGTTTTTTATGACCCAGGCCTGGAACTTTTTGGCAGACATCTGTTTATCCACCAAATCCTTCCCTCCTTTTGTTTACACTTTAGCTGATGTGACCCTTGAGGATACCCCTTTTACCCAGGCCCTTTCCACCGCTAGTCATGCTTGCTCAGAGCCAACCTCTGGAAAACTAAAGTATTTTTCAAAGCTACTCACAAGAGTTGTTGCATTTTTGATGTGGTTTCCAGCTCTCCTTTCTTTTAGAGCTCCCTGACGATACAGCACCCATCAGCTTTCTGAATAAAGTGTTATATTTTCCCCAAATCTTTTTAGAATAATGAAGAGCTGTGTTAAATATATGGAGGTGGGAGAACAGTTCATTATAAATATCAGATACTTTATAAGGCGCAACCCTTGCATGGCAGGCGATATTAGTCCTTGGCTTTTTATTCACAACCCATAGAATGCGTGCTCTGGGTTTGTGAATGTGTGCATTTTTGCTCACAGTTTTCTCAAGGCTTCGCGTGGTGTTGACCACTGAAGAACCGGAGTTGTGTTTATGCGGTTGCTTTTTACCAGAGTCTTTTGTTTTATCCCTGGGTTTGACATATATGAGCTTTGGTCTGCCCTAATGCTTCATCTGTGCTCTTGTGTTGTTTTGTATTGCCATTGTTGTTATTGGTCTCAGAGCAGATTCATGGCTCTTTGGAGATTCCGATGGTGTCCCTATAGCACTAATTATAGCATTGTCCATTGCCTAATGAGGTGGACCCCTCCCCCCAAGATTTTACAAAACTTAACTTTACCATTTTTCTCACCCACACCTATCTATTTACTTGAATTAATGGAGATTGCTTATCTCCTAGAATTGGAAGGGACCTCAAGGGTCATCAAGTCCAGTCCCCTGCCTTCACAGCAGGACCAAGTACCATACCTGACAAATTTTTGCCCCAAATCCCTAAATGGCCTCCTCAAGGATTGAACTCACAACCCTGGACTCACTACCCTGATTGGTAGAAGGTGCTGGGGGAAGATCTTAGTACATGACCCACTTCTGGACCGATCACCCAGCCCAACCATTCTCCCTGATTGGTTAAATCCACCTTTGGGGATGGTCCTCTGTGGCACCAAACTCTCCTGATTGGTAGAGGGTGATGGGAGAAGTTCTTAGAGGGGTCACACAGCCTACTTCTAAACTGATCATACTGTCCCAGAACTACCCCCTGATTGGTCAAATATGCTCTCAGGGCTGTCCTATGGGGCCCAAACCTATCCCAAATGTTAGAGGGTGGTAGAAAGAGTTCTTAGAGGGGACACATGACCTATTTCCAGACTGATCACCCCACCCCAGAACTAGGGATGTTAAATAGCGGTTAATTGAATAGTTGAGTAACTTCAAGAATTCTTATCGGTTAGTCGACTATTCTATAGTCCCTGGAGGCAGGGCTAGCAGCCAGTGCGCTCTGGACTTCTACCTCTGTATCAGGCAGGAGCTGGTCCACCAGGGGAGCCAGTTTGAAAAACAGCTCCTCTTGTGGACCGGTTGCCTGTCACCCTGTGCTGCTGCCTCTGATAAAAACCCAGCAGGAGGGGATGGCAGCAGCCTCTGTTTAGGGTGGGTCTGAGCTCCCGGACCTGGTGCGAGCCAGAATTGAGCCTGCCTGCCTAACTCCTAATACACTTTAAATGCAGAGCTGCAGCAGGGGTAGGTCACAGATACAGTTTCATGCCAGGACTGAGATGGACTGCTGACCAGCTTGCTAAAAAAAATTACTGGCAAGTGGAGGGGGTGGTGGTGGTGGAATGCGTGTAGTCTATAGCATTTGCTTATCGGTTAATCGACTATACTATTACATCCCTGCCCAGAACTCCCCCTGTTTGGTTAAATCTGCCCAAACCAATCCCTATCAGTAGAGGATGGTGGGAGGAGTTCTTAGAGGGGTTACATGACACCCTTTACTTCTGGTCATATGTCCATTTTGACCCTGGAAGTACTAACTCAGGGTGGGTCTTCCTCTGGTGAGTGGGCAGGGCCTCTGAGGTTAGAGGATGGCTAATGGGATCGGGGTGTGGCTAGTATTTGATTGATGTTAGGGCCTTTATACTACTCATAGCATTTGGTCTGGGGATGTGAATATTTAGAGGGGGAAAACTGTCTTTGTAATGCATTATCCAATTAAGGACCTCATTTAAGCCTAAATTGATAGTATTGAATTTGCAATTTTTAAAACTTTAGTGTAGGAGGATGGCTACTTTCAAATCCAGTACTGAATGTCCAGGGAGGTTAAAAAGTTTCCCTACAGGCTGTAAGGCTAAATGGACACAAATAAAACATCAGGGATGGTAACACACATAAATCAGTAGGGGAACATTTTAACCTCCCTGAACATTCAATAATAGATTTAAAAGAAGCTATTCTTCTGCAAAGGAATTTCATCACCCAATTAATAGAGAGAAGATAGCTCCATTGCAGTTCATTTATAAGTTCAATACTATCCACTTAAGTTTGAATACAGTTTTTAACTGGTTCACACACTACAAAGGTAATTTCTTTGCTTTCAATATTTGCACCTGAACATCAAATGCTGTGAATGAGACACATCCACCCTGACTTAATTAGCTTAATTAACACTGGTTCTACAATTGATAGGAACTTCTTTTGCTGTTATATATACCCCTCATTCTGCAATTTCCACTCCAACTCATCTGATGAAGTGGATTTTACCCACGAGAATTTATGCCCTAATAAATCTGCTAGTTTCTAAAGTGCCGTAGGCCTCCTCATTATTTCTGTCTGAATATGACAACTAGAAACACTGGATTGTTAAAAATTGTTCTCATTTATGATTAAGTACTAATATATGTCTATAAGGCTGTGTCTAGACTATGCAGAAGATTCGAAAGAGGATATGCAAATTCCGTAGGAATTTCATTTTTTGAGGAAAAGCAGCTTTTCGAAAAAGGGGGGTTGCTGAAAAAGCCGCATCCTGACTACTTGCACTTTCAAAAGCTCCACTTTCAAAAGTGAGATCGGAAGAGGATATGCAAATTCCCATGGAAGAGAAGATGAATGGAGTGAGATCATTTGTGTTTCAATGTTTCCCTTCCAGAAAGGTACTGATTAAGGTAGGGGCTTGGTGTATATTTTCCTTTTAAACTATTGGGCTAAAAGTGATTTTACTATATAAACAGTAGCAGAGAAGCTCACGCTTGCTTTTGAGAAGTTCATGGTTGAGCTTTCTCTTTGGGAATCATCTTGCTTGGGTGATCTTTGATGGGACTGGCCTTTGGGATAACAAACTAGGCCACTCTTTAAAAACAGTTACTCTGTGGATACGTCTACACAGTAGCACTATTTTGGGATATCATCCATTATCCCGAAATAGCATTGTGCACATCTTAAAAGCACGCCTGGTATTTCAAAATACATTTGAAATAATGGGCAGCTTATCCCAGCTTCCTGGAAACCTCATTGGATGAGGAATAAGGAAGATGCTGGAATAGCAATTTATTTTGAAATAAGTGCTGTGCAGACAGCACCAAATTTTGAAATAAGCTCAAATTGTGTAGCTCAAATTGTATAGCTAATTTTGAGGTGCGTGCTACTGTGTAGACGTACCCTGTGGGAATGGGGATTTCCAAGAAAGAGTTATAACCTTAGTCTACTTGGAATCACATCTGATCCATAAAACATGCCAGGAAATGTGAGCCACGTGTAAGGTGAAATGTTCTTTCCTCTCCCAAACATCTGATTTAGTTAAAGAATTAGGGGTGTCTGAAACCCATAAACAGATTTATATATTTGAAAAGAGACTCTCAAGCCCTACAACAGATTGCAAACCAAACTTATAAATTCAAAACACAATGTTTTCATTTACAAATTATTACCTTGCTGTGGGCTGGAAAGAAGAGATGGCTACATCTCGACTCTGTACTACTGCCAGGATCTATCCAGCCCTCATCAAAATAGAATCTGTGAACCTAATCCCAGTGTAATTCCCAACCCTCGGTGCCAAGTCCTATCAGGTTTCCTTTACTAAAAAACTGTATGAAAGGCCATGCAAATTAGGTTCTAGTCAGACTGGGTGAAACTACTTATTTCATCCTGCCTAGTTTATTAACTAACTGGAAGATTTACCCAGTGCTGCTTGGGTCCTTCAGAGCAGGGAGCTGGGGATGTTGGGGGTGCAGGATTGGAAGGGCTCAGGGCAGGAGATTGGGGATGTGGGAGGGAAGAAGTCGGGGTTAGGGGGTGAGGAGGGGCTCAGGGCAGGGGGTGGGGGGGTGCAAGAGTCAAGGCAGGGGTAGAGAGGTGGGGTGGGGGGCTCAGAGGAGGGGGTGGGAGCAGGGGCAGACAGCATCTTCTCCCAGGGCTGGCCCAGGGCAACAGGGGCTGCACGGCCCAACTAGCAGCTGCTCCCTGGGATAGGCCTGGGTGATGGGGACAATGCTGCTGGCCAGCGGCTGCTCATGGGGCTGGGGCGCTTGCTACTCCCTGTGGTCACCCCTGGGTATAATTGTCCTCCGTGCTTGTTGCGTCCCTGTGATCATTCATGAGTATAATTGTTCTTGCTGTTACAGCCCTCCCTTTCCGTTTGATGAGAAACAATTGAATGCCAGGCACATCCCATTTTACTGGCACAATCAAACCCCGACTTTGTTTTAAGTTATGATAACAGGAAGCAGCACACCAAAGGTGATGGTCCTACCTCTTACCATTTAGAAGGAGTTCTTGAACAAATGGATACATAGACGGATGTACAGAGACAGATAAACACACATACACATGCTCTTCAAACATATAGTAGATTAAGATTTTTCCTTTGTGATGATCAGGTTCTCCAGGGTCATTATATAAACCAAAAACACAAACGTCAATCAAAATATGATTAACTGACCTTAGAAGAACAGACCCTCCCTGAGAGACTTTCCTTACCTCATCATTGCACTGTTTCCTTTTCCAGTATTAGCATCACGGGCAACACTCACTGACTCCTTTCCCTCATGAGGTAGGAAGAGCACCTCCATTTGTTTTCATTTTTAATTTGAGACTTTGAGTCATTTACAACTATTGTCTCCAAGGCACCAACAAACAGAACAGGGCTGTGTGGAAAGTTGAGATTTACACAGGGGAGCTATATAATTATTGCTACTGCCCTTAGCAATGACCTTGGATGATTCTTTTTCTGCCATGGCATTTAGCAAGTATTATCACTGGATTTGGTGGATTTATCTGACAAGATCAGCTTCCTCTCATGGCAGCACTGGAGGACCTTGGTCCTTCCCCTTGTCTTCTATTTGTAGTCGGCTCCCCTCCTCCTGCAGGTTTTGAAGCAGCAGTTTCATTTGGCAAGAGGAGCTGTGTAGTGCCACAACCCTCAAGGGGTATGTCTACACTACCACCCTAGTTCGAACTAGGGTGGTAATGTAGGCAACCGAAGTTGCAAATGAAGCACTAGGGGACATTTAAAAATGGCGGCGCCCGACTTTATGCAAATGAAGCCCGGGAAATTCAAATCCCGGGCTTCATTTGCAACTCTGGTTGCCTACATTACCACCCTAGTTTGAACTAGGGTGGTAGTGTAGACATACCCAAGGTCTAAAACTCAGAAATAAAGGCCTGGGACCACTAACCCTCCAGAAGCAAAGAGCTTCATCGGTTATTCCACCTGAGTTCCCTATGTGGCTTTAGCCCAGAGGTGAGCAAAAGGGCCTCCACGGGCTGGATATGGCCTACCAAATGGGTTGATCTGGCCTGTAGAGGCCCTGATGTTCCCCCACCCCTAGGCCAGTCAGGCGGGTGACTCTTAGTGCCACGTGCCCAGAGAGCAGAGAGCGAGAGACTTCTCGTGGTCCCCCTGCCCCAGGTCAATCAGGACCTGTGGTGGGGGGAGTGTGCGAAGTCTCCTTCCACCATCTGGGGCCCGGGTGCCTAGAGGTAACTGCCAACTGTTCAGAACAACTGGTGGTTCTCTGGGGGGAGTGGAGGCAAAGACCAATCAGGTTCTGTGGGTGGCAAAGCATGGAAAGGTCCTGGCCCTGCCCCTTCTGTCTGAGGCCCCACCTCTTCTGGGGTAGCCCAGGGCCACTTCAAAAATGTAGCCTCTTCCTTGCAGTTGCTTTGATTTGTGGGCCTCAGTCTATAGCAGGCAGACCAGTTGGGTTTCACTTTTCCCATTATACCAGCAGCAAAAGCAAATTGTCAGGGACCTTGTTATAAACAACTGGGGAAATGAGTCATATTTATTACAAGGTAAACAGGAAGGACGATCTGGATCCAGGTCTGCCTCACAGGGTGGAGAGAAGACTGCAATATTGCTCTTTTTTCTATTGGCTTGAGTAAAGTAGGGAACATGGAGAATAACATCTAGGCAATTAATACAAACTTTCAGAGAAAGCAAAACAAATCGTGTTGAAGCTGGACCTGGGACTGAAACTGTTTTTGTGTGACTGAGCTCCAGAGTTAAATGGCTTAGTCTGAACTTTGAGAACATCTCTGCATGTCTTTTGGTCAGGGTTCTACCATCAGGTCTTTAGTTGAAGGGATTTCACTGCATTGCTTAGTATTTCAGTCTATAGGCAGATCTAACAGAGGATGCAGTGAAGACTAGAACGGATGCAGGGTTCAAAAAAGAGCTAGATAAATTCATGGAGGTTAGGTCCATCAATGGCTATTAGCCAGGATGGGTAGGAATGGTGTTCCCTAGCCTCTGTTTCTCTAGAAGAGGGTGATAGGAGAGGATCATATGGGGATTACCTGTTGTGATCCCTCCCGCTGGGGCAACTGGTATTGGCCACTGTTGGCAGACAGGATACTGGGCTAGATGGACTTTGGTCTGACCCAGCATGGCCATTCTTATGTTCTTATGTTCTAATAACCTTTGGACCCTGTCTGCTGCAAAGCTAGTAACTTCCAATAAGAATTATTCCAGCCTCAAGCTTCCTGGATCCTCTTGATCTTGAGTCATTTCAGCAAGGACTAATCAAAAGCACTTTCCCTGAGAGATGGAATACCTCAAAAATCCCTAATGTATCCTTGGCCCCTCCCACCATGAAGATGTGCCTGGAGAGATATATTTTACACATACTGGCTTCTTCCAAATGATTTTGTGTGTGTGTGTGCGTGTGTGCAATCTTCCACACAGCAGAAAGGTCCTTGCGGCAGACTATTTAGAGATAAAAATCAGGTGCCTGCCTTATTTAAGAGAATGCCAATCTTGATTACGCAAATGTGCTTGGCACCCAGGGAAGGAAAATATGTGTATATATGCGTACGTGTGTATGCGTGTGTGTGTGTGTGTGTGTGTGTGTGTGTGCATGTGGGAAGAAACAGCAGTTGGCAAGGAATCTGTGGTAACCCTAAAATACTGCAAGTTTATGGTGATGCTGCAGAGCAGAACAGTGATATTGGTTTAAGGACTGAATGTGTGATGGAAAGGGATGGAGAGTTGAAAGTGTATAGCAGAATAGTGAGTAGGTGTTACTTGCCAGATAAGAGAGTCTGAGGCAGTGCTACCCAGGTCAAGTTTAGGCCATAGGAGCAGAGCTGGACTAATAGTTTGTGGGCCCAATGCCAAACATATTTGTGTGCCCCAATGTAGTTGTTATCTGCCCCTTCTGACTGTGGGCCTAGTGTGGCAGTGCTACAGTATACCCAATACTGAGTCTTCGGGTGCATCTACATTGCACCGTTATTTCGAGATAACAATGTGAGCATCTACACAGCCATTCCATTATTTTGAAATAATTTCTAAATAACGGATGGCTTATTCCGAAATCTGTAAACCTAATTCTACGAGGCATAATGCCAATTCCGAAATAGCTATTTCAAAATAAGTCATGTGTAGACGCTCCACTACTGCTATTTCGAAATAGCCCCACACCAGGACCATTCTAAGTTATTCCTCTCCAGTGCTTCCTGGGGCTCTAAATCGAGATAGCACATCTACATTAGGGAAGCCTGCCTTGGACTAATTTTGAGGCTTTCCTGCAATGTACATGTCCTATTTTGAAATAAGCTATTTTGGAATAACTATTTCGGAATAGCTTATTTCGAAATAGCCATGCAGTGTAGACGTAGCCTTACAGGCATTTTTCATTTTGATCACACACCTCTCCAAAATTGTATGCACTGCTCTACACAGTTTCCTCAGTCCTGTTTTTCTCATTGAGCTGTACACCCATGTGGGTTTATTATTGTCCACAATGAGCAGAAATTTTCCTAGGGTATGTCTAGACTACATTGTTTTTTCAAAAAAACTGCCCTTTTTTCGGAAACAAAACAAAACAAAACAAAACAAAACCTTCACCTGCGTCCACACTGCAATCACGTTCTTTCAAAATTAAATTGAAAGAACTCAGGGTTTTTTCCGACACTGGTAAACCTCAAATTATGAGGAAGAACGCCTTTTTCGAAAGAGCACTTTTGAAAAAAGGCATGTGTGAATGCAGAACAGGGACATTTTTTGAAAGAAGAGGCAATTGTAAAAAGCACAGGTGGCTATTCTGTGAATAGCAATCCGGGCTTTTTTTCGAGAGAGCGTCCATGCAGTCTGGATGCTCTCTTCTGAAAAAGCAAATCGCTTTTTCGATCCAGTTTGAGGTACGGATGCTCTCTTTCAAAAGAAGCTTTTTCGAAAGAACTCTTTCAAAAAAGCTTCTTTGGAAAGAAGCTTGCAGTCTAGATGTACCCAGACTGATCAGGGGAAACTCCTCTAAAATTTACCTCATCCCTTACCCAGACATTCTATAGCCATGTCTCCATGATCACCCTATTTCAGCAGTCACGGTCTGTGGTCCTAGTCTCAACTCAATAAAGTTCCTCAGCAGCAGTTACCTGATCAGGTCTGACAAATCCGTACCCAAGCACCCAGTAAAGTGGAACAAATTTCAGTTTGTGTGACTGGAGGATATGTGGATCCTTAGTGTCAGTCTATCCCACATAATGAAGAAAAATGGAGGTGCTTTTTTTTGTTCCACTCTTTATTTCTGTGGGGAAATCACCAATGCAAAATTATGGTCTTCCTTTTAAAACTAAAATATCGAAAAAACAAAACTGCCAGTTGAAATTAGCAACTTCAGTCTCAGTTAGCACTGGGAAGATTCCAACATTTGTTGCTCAATTGTATCCTACTTTTTCTACAACAAATTACAGTGGATCATTATTAGTTTTTGGAGAAATGTTGTAATAGCAGCCCAAATTAAACAAGAGCACTGCTGTTCAAATGTGGAAGGCAGGTGCTAGATTCCCTTTTGGACTATTAGGTAAATCTGGAAGGGTATGTCTACACATCAAAGTTTTTTCAAAATAACAGCTGTTATTTCGAAATAACTTTCCTAGCGTCTACACAAGCCAACTGCTATTTTGAAATTAAATCGAAATAGTGGAGGGTTTATTTCAAAATTGGTAAACCTCATTCCATGAGGAATAACGCCAATTTCAAAATTGCTATTTTGAAATAAGTGCTGTGTAGACACTTACTTCAAAATAGGGGGCCTCCAGCCCTTCCTAGGGTGCCCTGGTGGCCACTCTGGCCTCAACCAAGAACACTCCTCTCCCACCTCTCCTCCCCGGAGCCCTTAAAGGGCTAGGCTCTGCCCACAGTGCCAGATCCAAGCCTGCCTGCCCAGAGCCAGCACTCACTGCCCCGACCCAGTGGCCCCAAAACAGGAGCCAGCAAACCACTGGCAACCAGCCCTCCACCTGTTCCCCAGAACAAGTCTGCCAGATCCCAGGAGCCTGCCAGGGCCAGGAGAAGGTGGGCGTCTTCCTGGTCCAGATCGGAGATCATGGACCTTATTCAGGTTTGGGGGTATGCCCCCAAAGTCCTTGATCTCTGCACTAGGTGGAGGAACGCAGCCGTCTATGGCGGGATAGCTGCCAACCTGGCCACTAAAGGCCACATGCGAACCCAGGAGCAGGTTCTCATGAAAAGCAAGGAGCTGTGGCAGGTGTATGCCCCTATTTTGACTCCCTGGACCACATCCTGGGGGGTGGAACAGTCCGTGCCCCCCAGGTGGTCATCAACCCTGGAGCAGAGGGCCCTGACAAGGGCATTGAGGAGGAGGAGGAGGAAAGCCAGGAGCCGCAGGAGAGCAGAGGGACCGTGCCGTGCACCCAGGATCCCTGAGCTGTCCCAGCGAACCAGTCACTGGTGTTGTCCGAGGCCGGGGAGGCAACAACATGTGACTGCCGTCACTGTCCCCTTATGTGGGGGTGGAGGAGATGATGGAAACCAGGGACTGTGCGTGTGGGTCTTGCTGTCCACAGATCATGCAGCAACCTGTGCATGTGCGAGCATGTATCGTGCCACCCCTGGGTATGTGCCCCCAGATGGCTGCCACATAGGGGCTTTAACCTATTAGCCACACGTGTGTATGTATGAAGAGGCATGACAGTCTCTTGATTCCGGAGTGGGACCCAGAAGGACCTCTCTCCACAAGGCCATTCTACACAGAGGCAGGGGACATCTCCCCCACCTCACCCACACTATATACAGCACAAGGGCATGGGTGTGATCTCGAGGTATCTCCCACTCTCAGGGATAGCAGGACATTCTGAACATGGCCTCTGTGCAAGCACATCAGCTCTGATGGTGCAGGGAATGATCATCCTCACCTTCCAGAGGGGGGCTGGGCTTCACCCACTGTGTCCCAGGGATAACTGACCACTTCTCTTGTTTCTCCACAGCCACAACAGCTGTGTGTGCAGTGTGCACCATCCTGCCCGGGACATCTTCCCGCATCCAAGGGCTCTGCAGGACCACCTGTGCAGTGGAGGAGTACCAACAGAAGCACTTGGGGGCACTGAGAGCACTGCACCACACCCTCCAGCACTGGGTGCAAGAAGACCTGCAGCTCCAGCGGGAGCAGCTTGCCCAGAGCCGTGCCATCTGCCAGCACCTGCAGACCCTGGTGCAGAGTGTGCTGCCTCCTGCCGCTCCAGTGCCTGCTGCCTCCCCAGCTACTGCTCCTCCTCCCACTCCTTCTCCCCCTCCCTCCTGCTTCTCCCTCCACACCTTCCACACCCTCCCCACCTACCCTGGGGACATTGAGGCCCCTGCACCCGTGGTGCTGGGAGACAGTTGGTCCGGTGAGACCCCCCAACCCTGAACCCTGAGCTTCCCCTCCCCCTTCTTCCCCTTGCTTCCCCCTTCCAACTCCCTCCTCCCAGGTTTCTCCCACTCTCTCTCCTCCCTTCTCCTTTCCCCAATCTCACCAGAGTTTCATCCCCCCCACCCAGTTTTGTTAAATAAAGAGAGTTTGTGTTCATGAAAATATGTTTATTTTATTTTACATCAGGAAGGGGGCTGGGGTGGGGGTAAGTGGAAGGACGTGAGGGAGGAATGAGGCACAAGCCCCCAGTGGGGCATACCTTGGAGACTCTTAGTGCTCCTCAGGGTGGAAGCTCTCCCTCAAGGCCTCCTGGATACTGACAGCCTCCTGATGGACTCCCGGATGGCAGCCTGCAGAAAGTGCAGCCAGGCTCACAGCAACAAGTCTACGAGAAGCATTAGAGTGCCCAGGGGCAGCTTTGGCTCCATGTTGCAGAGTGCTGTGGTGTCCCGAGTGAGGGCAACCAGAGCACACAGAGACAAAATGCTTTGCTGTCCCTCAGCAAGGTAGGTAAGCAAGCAGGGAAACCTGAGAACCGACTGTCTGGGAGGGTCCCTTTAAGCACAGGCCTCAGATAGCCTCAGGCAGCAGCCACACAAAGTATCTCCTGACCTGATGCCCTGCCGGACCTGGTTCCGGCTGGTCTTAAATGCGATTCAGCATCCACTCAGTGTGGACACGCTATTTCAAAATAGCAAAACGCTATTTCGGAATGCATTTTGTGTGTAGACATGTTATTTTGAAATATCTTATTTCGAATTAACTATTTCAAAATTAGATATTTTGAAATAACTCTGTAGTGTAGACATACCCAAAAGGAAAAGACCATTTCTGCTACCCTGGCTGTGGACAAAGAGTCAAATCCTCCTGTGTTCCTGGCATTATAACTAAAACTGCCCTGGTCATCTAGTAGAGCCTTCCCTCCTTACTTGTCATATTAACCTCTCCTGGTGAAGTCCACATACCTCCCTTACTTGGCTTCAGACAAAGCTGCATTGTCCACTCAATTCCTTCTTTGGGGGCATCAAACTGAGGCCATTAGCATCTCTAACCCAGTCAGGAGAAGGCTTCTGAGGGTGAGATCTGGATCAAAGCCACCTACTCTCCTGTATACGTGTAACCCATATACCTACTTGATGTGATGAACAGTCTCATGTTGTGGCACTTAGACCACTTATAGAGAGGAAGAATGAGTGTGCTCTATAGCCTTAGCTGAGGGCCATCTTCCTTTTAACTCATGTGGTAGAGGTTCATGCACTAAGCTCCAGAGGTCCCAGGTTCGGTTCCATCTGTTGGCATTACACGCACATGTTCTCCAGCCATGGCACCAACTTTATTCAGCAGCCAATCACAGATTCCTCCACCTCCTCCCATCCCTTTCCTTTTGCTAGCAGCCAAGGGAATGCTGGAAAATATAGTCCCTTTCCTACTCCAGAGCCAGCTTTCTAGGCAGAGAGCTGGCCAAGGAACTACAGCTCCCAGGGTACTGTCATGCCCTTCAGGTTCCCACGCCATAGTTCAGTGGGGAGGAAGGGAGAAAAATGGGGGCCTTCTGAACTTGGGCCTGGTTCCAAAGAACAATTGGCCTTCATTTATTAGCATAAGGGAGTGGGACAACTGCAAGGAGATTATAATGGGTCCAACTCATTATGTAAACAGGATATAAGTTGGTCAGAAAATGGGAGCAAGCAATAAGCACTCTAGTGTTCACTAAGGGTATGTCTAGACTACATGCCTCTGTTGCCAGAGGCATGTAGATTAGACTACCAGGCATAGGAAAATGAAGCGGCGATTTAAATAATCGCTGCTTCATTTAAATTTACATGGCTGCCGCGCTGAGCTGATTAGCTGTTTGCCGGCTCAGTGCGGTAGTCTGGACCCACGGGGATCGACATCAAAGGCATTTGTCGACCTCCCAGGTATGCCTCATCCCAGGAGGCATACCTGGGAGGTCGACAAATGCCTTTGATGTCGACCCCCGCGCGTCCAGACTACCGCGTTGAGCCGGCAAACAGCTGATTGGCTCAGTGCGGCAGCCATGTAAATTTAAATGAAGTGGCGATTATTTAAATCGCTGCTTCATTTTCCTATGCCTGGTAGTCTAATCTACATGCCTCTGTCGCCAGAGGCATGTAGTCTAGACGTACCCTAATTTGTCATGCAGTAGGATTGCAAAACGAGTGCACCTGGATTGGCAGGGAGAAGCATTTTAGGCAATGTCAATCAGTGTTTGGTGAAATCTGGCATTCTGAAATATTTCTATGGGGCATGGACAAAAGCAATGATTTTAGCTTTAACCAAGAGAGTGGAGGGGGAATGCATCTTGCCTGAGGCCACAACATCACCTGCTCAGTTCTTAGAGTAGTAAATTCTTTTTTATGATGTCCAAAATCAAACAGCTTATCTTGGCATTTAATATCCTGGCAATCAATTTTCTCCTTCATACATTTTACCAAATATATCATACTTCATCTCCCCTGGTTTTGTTTAATGGAGTTGTTTTGTTCCTGTCTTCACTCCACCCATTCTTTCTTCTTAATTCTTTTTCTTCGATACACTTTGATGTCTTTTCTCCTCCATTCATGTTTAGTGTCTGTTGTTCTCACTTTCCTCCTTTCTCTATCCCTTTCATTCCCCTTCTGCTGTCTTTAACTGTTTTGAGAGAAAAAGCAGAAAATTTCAGCTTAGTGCTGGATGACCAAAATTTAGCCTTCAGAGATTTATTATATAGCCTCTTGGGCACCAATATAAAGTACTTTATTTGGTGCTGAATGTTCTAATCCCACTGCATGATGGGATCTTAGTCCAGATTCAATAAATTCCAGATGAGCATCAGAATCATGGCAGTTTCCACAGTGGGCCCCAGTGGTTTAGTTATTATTCTTATATAAATCCTTTTTTGGAACTGGGGTGTCCGTCATTGCCCCAGACTTTCCTGAAGTTAAACTCATTGAAAAAGTGTGATGAGCAGAAAGAAATAAAAAGAAAACTAGGAACAAATTCTGTCATTCTTCCTCTATTCTGTTGGCTCTGTCCCCATTTGATATATGGAGCTCGAAACCACCACTGGGACAGACATAGGAAAGCCTCTGGGTGGATGGCTTATTCTGACTTCTGTAAACCTCATTCCATGAGGAATAACGCCTATTCTGAAATAGCTATTTCAAAATAGCCGCAGTGTGGATGCTCCACTACTGCTATTTCAAAATTGTTCATCCACATTAAGCTTTTTTTGAAAAAAGTAGCCTTTTTTCAAAAAAGCTTCACCTGTGTCTAGACTGCAGCTGTGTACTTTCGAAAGTAAATCGAAAGAATGCAGCAGTTTTTTCGATCACGGTAAACCTCATTTCATGAGGAATAACACCTTTTTTTTTAAAGTACGCTTTTGAAAAAAGGCGCTATTGAATGCAAACTGTGCTTTTTCGAAAGAGCATCTAGACTCTCTTTCAAAAAATCGGCTTGCTTTTTCGAAAAATCTGCTTATAGTCTAGACACTCTTTCGAAAGAGGCTTTTTTGAAAGATTCTTTTGAAAAAGCCTCTTTCAAAAGAGGCTTGTAGTCTAGACTTAGCCTCGGGAAGCCTGCCTTCGACTAATTTTGAGGCTTCCCTGTAGTGTAGATGTGCTATTTCGAAATAAGCTATTTTGGAATATTTCTTCCAGAATCACTTATTCCAAAATAAGTGTGCAGTGTAGATGTACCCCCAGAGATAACGGTCAATTAGCACTAATGCAGACAAGGTACAATTCCAGCTAATTCCCTCAGAATACAAGGTACACTGTATAATCTAGCAGTCCCAAATAAAGCCACAGAGAAAGTAAGGGGCGGTTATCATCAATTCTTAACATTTTATTTCCTTACTGGGTTAAACAAGAAGCAGAGAAAACCTCTGCTCCAAAATACAACAGAACTGAAAGCATTACAGGTACAGAGACTATTGAACACAGAGAGTAGTAGGATAATATTTTAATACAACTGAATTATAGCATGGTTTTGTTTTTTATTTTTTTGTTTTTTGTCAAACCATCTTGGAAAATAAATGTAATAGGAACTAGTGCAAAAAATTTCTAAACATGAAGCACAGTGTATAAAATGGCATAAGAAAACTGTCCCCTCAAAGGACACAGTCACTTTCTTATGACAGAAGGGAGAAGAGAGAAATAGAGAAAGGAGAAGAGAGGGTAGAGAAAGCGAGAGGAAGGCAGGGAGAAAAGAAAGCTGGAAAGAAAGAGAAATTGGGCAGAGAGGAGTAGAAAGAATATTTTTACTTCAGCAGTATGTTTTTTTTCACCTTGCCACCATGTACTGTAAAAGGACCTTTTGTAGGTCTGAGCTCAGTAACCACCACCATTTCACAAGCACTTGAGAAGAGTTTGGTCACAACCAACCTTTTTCACATACACTCAAGTCAATCCCATTGGGGCTCACTTGCTTCCTAGTGACATTCTCTTGCCCCACTCCATGTGATTCTCTCAGAGCTGTACTTGCCAGTGCTTGGCTGCAGATGTCAGTGAACAGTTGGAGAGGACATGTGTGGCACATGAGCTGTAGGTGCAGAAACAGCATCTCCTGTGTTTGGGATGGAAAAGTCAGAAGGACTGTAAAAGAAATGTCTTTCTCAGGATTCATATTAGATTTTTCTCATCCTGCCCATTAAAATATTGAAAAATAGCTTTCTGGTTTATCCACTGAAACAGTGTAATTAGTTTCTCCGCCCTTTTAAATGCCTGAGTGTGTGGGGAAATCTTTTTTTTTAAGGCTGCCCATCTTTGCAATGTGAGTAGAAGGGATTAGAAGGTGTTGGGTTTATTTTAATTGGGAAAAAGAAATCAGAGCATGTTTAGTAGAGCAGTTGGGACAATCAGCATGAGGTCAGATTTTAGGGGAATAATTGATGCCTCTTTGAAAGTGACAGCAACTCAGTGACACACCTCTCAGTCAAGATTGCACAAAAACAATTCCCCATAATCACAGTAAAATAAAAGACTCAAATCTCAGTTTCACTGCTGATCTGCTGTACCTGGAAGTTCAAAGAATGTGTATAGATGATGTTCCTTAATTCAATATTTAATAACGTGGACATAGAGTACATGTATTCTAGTAGGAGAAGGTATTACTCAGTCATCCAGTATGTCTCTTGCCAATGGACTGGGAGCCCAGTGAGCAGGCCACCATTGCCCTGCATTGAGACTTGTGTGAAGGTCACTAGAACTGTTGGCGGCATAGTGAATGAAACTCAGAAGTTCTTTACAGGCTGGGTTCAATCTGGTGCTTCAGAAAGACACCTGACCGGATATTTGTGTCCTATGGGAGGGATTTTAGGTCTGGGTATTTGATTCCTTAGAATGGGGTATGCAGGATCTGGTTAGCTGACAACTCTGGAACAAAAAGCAGCAACATCTCAAAGTATCAGAATAGGAGGGAAATGTATCTACAAAGTTCTGGAAAACACCATCTTGTGAATTGCCCATAAGCAGCTTCTGCTGTCTTACTCACTGAGGCTGTGTCCAGACTCAGGGGTTTTTTCAGGAAAAGTAGCCTTTTTCCGAAAAAACTTCACCTGCGTCTAGACTGCAGCCGCGTTCTTTCGAAATTAAATCGAAAGAACGCGGCTTTTCTTTCGACGGCGGTAAACCTCATTTCACGAGGAAGAACGCCTTCTTTCAAAAGTGCTTCTTTCGAAAGAAGGCGTTCTTGAATGTAAATAGGGCTTCTTCGAAAGAGAGCATCCAGACTCACTGGGTGCTTTCTTTCGAAAAAGCGGCTTGCTCTTTCGAAAGTTCCGCGTGCAGTCTAGACGCTCTCTTTTGAAAGAGGCTTGCAGTCTAGACATAGCCTGAGAGATGAGATGTGCCCCTCAAGTGGACAGAAGGGAAAAAAGACACTCTCCTCAAGTTCCAGCTCCATGAAGATGGGGGTGGGGGAAGGCACCAAGGCTCAGGGCTTACCTCCTGCGCTGGAATACATATAAAATGGTAAGTGACTGTCTAGGAAGGGGCACAGCAGAAAGGGATCTAGAGGTCATAGTGGACCACAAGTTAAATAAAAAAATAAGTGAACATCACTCTTGGATGCATTAATGGGAGTGTTGTAAGCAAGAAATGAGAAGTAATTCTTCTGCTCTACTCTGTGCTGATTAGGCTTCAGTTGTAGTATTGTGTCCAGTTCTGGGCATCACATTTCAGGAAAGATTTGGAGAAGGTCAAGAGAAGAGCAAAAAAAATGATTAAAGGTCTAGAAAACATGCAGCTTTCAAGTATCTAAAAGGCTGTAACAAGGAAGAGGGAGAAAAGTTATTCTCCTTAACCTCTGATGATAGGACAAGAAGCATTGGGCTTAAATTGCAGCAAGGGAGGTTTAGGCTTGATGTTAGGAAAAACTTCCTAGCTCTCAGGGGAGTTAAGCACTGTAATAAATTGCCTAGGGAGGTTGTGGATTCTACATCATTGGAGATTTTAAGAGCAGATTAGACAGACATCTGTCAGGGATTGTATGGTGCTTGATCCTGCCATAAGTGCGGGGAACTGGACTTGATCATCTCTTGAGGTTTCTTCCTGTTCTAGTATTTTATGATTCTGTGATTCTATGAGGAGAGATTCACTCAAGCTTGCTAGGAATCAGACCGTTAAGCTTCACCCATTGGGTTCCTTTCTGGGAAGCATGTGGAATACTTTCTTTAGTTTACCAGAGGAGAATGTTAAAACATACCACAGAAATGTACACCAAAATGTGTCAACTTTTTTTCTGAGGGAGACTGCCAGTGGCTGCTGTTGGTCAGTGAGTTCTGTACATGGTTTACAAATCAAGTCCATATGCTTAGGGTATGTCTGCTAAGAATAGGTTAGAAAGCTAAAACTGAAGACATTACAATTCCATCAACATGTAAAATGAATGAAAGATTTTTTTAAAATGTCCCTATTTTAACATGATTTATACATTGTGCGTGACCTCCAGTTTACCTCCCTTCATCACAGAAGGGAGCCTAGAAAGCCTGGAGGAGGTGCTGTGTCTTTAAGAATTGTACCTGGGGTAGCTTGACAGCATAGGAATAGCACTGTGCATCATGACACAGGGGATCCGAGTTCACATTCCAAACTACTCAGGCCAATGGGTTATGAAACTCCAGTTCACTTTTATCCATTCTTCCCTAGTTAGAGGGATGAGTGTCTTGCTGTGACATGAGACCTACTTAAACGGGAAAAAGGCTAGAGTGTCTAGAGGATTGCTCTCTAAAATGTAAGAGGCTAGAGAAGGTGCTGATAAATACACTTGAAAGTCTTCTAATGGCAAGTCCTCAGAGTGCAAAACAAGTCCAGTTTTTAAAATGCTTCTCTAAGCAGTCCTGGGAAATCAGTGATGAGATTCCTCAGCTTTACACTACTAGTTCTTGGCTGGGGATGGCAGAATTCTTGGGTTAGAGCTGGAGCTGTCCTTCCAATTTATGAGACACTACACAACCGAGCCTGCCCCACTTCCCAGGGCTTCCCTGGGGCCAGTGGATCCACAGATACTAAGGGCTTCTTTCCATCCCCATCTGGATGAAGAAGAGCTCTCCTGGGAATCCTTCATCTGGGGCTGAAACGTATCTGTATTTTCACAGTAAAAAGGTTCAGCTAATGAGTAATTTCTGTCAGAGCAAACAGTTTTTCTTTCAGATTTTCTTCAATTATTTTTAGATAATTTTGTCGAATTTGTAGTTTAAGTGCAAAGCTCAAAACAACTGTACCAGCTAGATCCAGATACAAAATAAGTAGCTTTCTCTTCACAGCTTTACCAGTGCACCTTAATCCTGATCTGCTACTCTCCCTGCTAATTCAGACTTCTCTGGGTATGTCTACACTGCATTCCTTTTTCGAGAGAGGAATGCAAATGCAGATGAGTGAAATTGCAAATGAAGTGTGGATTTGAATTTCCCATGCTTCATTTGCATAATTGTGTCCGGCCGCTATTTTGAAATACCCTATTTCATGATGAAAAACGCAGTGTAGACATGGTTATTTTGAAAGAAACCCCTTCTTTTGAAATAACCCTTACTCCTTAAAGAATGAGGTTTAATGGTTATTTCGAAAGAAGGGGTTTCTTTCAAAATAACCACCTCTACACAGCCGTTTTTATCTTGAAGTAGGGTATTTCGAAATAGTGGCAGGATGCGATTATGCAAATGAAGCACGGGAAATTCAAATCCGCATTCCATTTGCAATTTTGCTCGTCTGCATTTGCATTCATCTCTTGAACGAGGAATGCAGTGTAGACATACCTTCTGAGTAGAACTTGCCAGGAATGCCAAATGATATAGTGGCAAAGTATGCGAGTAAATATTAACCTGGTGTATGTGGCCTATGGAAATGTAAGAGCATCTTGGGTAATGCTGTCCCATCATATCCCCACATTGACTTAGACCCTATAGGGAAGGGAAGCACATTGCATGCAAAAGAACAGTAAAGAGTTACTGCTGTGAAAACAGCTTATTTCTCTCAACAAAGCAGAGGTCATTTTGCATTGTGGGGAACATTTGATTTTACATATCCACATCAATGCATAGAGTCACCCTCCAGGGAGGAGAATCAAAGTCACTGAACTGGAAGGGAATGTATGTAGCACCTTTATTTTAAATTCATAGCAAGGTAAGTCTATTTGAGTTCAGTGTTTTCTAAACACACATCTGACTCTGCTGAAATCTGCTCCAGAGAAGGCTGTTAGCCTAGGATCCCATGTTCAGTTACGTGGAGCATGAAAGTTTGTACGTGCATTGTGCACAGAGGCTCGTACTCTCTCCACTTTACACATCTCACATACTAAAGAGTACCAAAACTAGAAAGAAATGTTACAATGTAAGTAATGTCAATGGGCTTTATTGAGGCAGCGTTGCAGTCTAAGTAAGGCTGAGCATCCCACTGTGTTTCAGAGAGGGCTAGAATAGACAAAGGTTTATTATTAATGTAATGTCAGAGACCAGAAATAGGATTTTAACAGACAGCCTTATAATGATGAAGTGTAATAAACATGGCTTCCAGCTGCTCAGTCCTGTTCTGAGAATGGCCCAGCCTGGATTCATTTAAGTCGACTGGCAAAGTGTTGAATACAGCATATGGTACACTAAAACCACAGAACTTACTGACAACAGCCTGGACTTGTTAGAGAAAATAACTCTTTTCAAAAGCCTGTTTCTGTGAAGATAGAACTCTTTCCCCACAATCACCCTCAGTACCTAGCATGTTCCTGAGCTGAGAGAAAACACTAACACAAAACAGCATAGTGAGGGGACAATCCTGAGCCTGCCATGCCAATGGAAACCTAGAACCAGGCTTCACTGAATTGCCCTCATGTCAGGCAGATGGGATGGCCTTCCTATTGGTGCAATAGAAGACTTTTATTTGTTAATGTTATGGGAGACCAGGCCTGCTGACAGGTAATGGAATGGGAGTAATGGGGACAACTGCCCTGGGACCTGTCCACTCAGAAGGGCCTGGAGGTATGTCTATACTACAGAGTTTTTTCGGAAAAATAGCGTTTTTTCCAAAAAAGCTTCAATTATGTCCACACTGCAATCACATTCTTTTGGGAAAAAAATCGAAAGAACAGAGGGGTTTTTCTGACATTGGTAAACCTCTTTCTACGAGGAAGAAGCCTTTTTCTGAAAAAGGAAGAACGGCTCTTGTGCAAAAGGGGGTTTTTGCACAAAAAAGTGCCATCTACACAGCGTTTTTTTGAGCAAAAAGCTCTTGAGCAAAAGGGAAAGGAAGAGGAAATGCAAATGAGAGTGCTGCATTTGCATTTGCTCTTCCACAAGAGACTTGTAGTATAGACGTAGCCTAAGGCTAATCATTAACTAATTTCGAGGCTTCCCTGTAGTGTGGACATGCTGTTTCAAAATAGTTATTTTGGGAGTTATTATTTCAAACTAAGTTCTTTCAAAATAATTTCCTAGTGTAGACATGTCCATAGTAACTATGTCACCTGGAAACTAGAAAGCAGTCTCACTACAACTACAGTGAGTGATGGTTAGAAAGAATAATAAAGCAAATGGAGAATGGACAGTGGCTTGATCTATATCACAAACCACAACCTTAAAACAGGCTCCAAGGTACTTTGGAATGAAGTGCAGCTCCTCAGTTCATAATTAAGGTCAGCAAATGTCTAGAAGTACATAGTGTGTTCTATCAAAACCCTACCCAATCGCCTCTAGCCCCATTCTGTATCCACAAAACCCTATCTAATCTGTTTTAGTTCAGTCAGGCAGCATTGCTACGCTTGGCACTGAGCAGGGAACAATAGGTTGGACCTCCCTGGTCCGGCACCCTCAGGACCTGACTGGTTTTTCCAGACCAGGGAGGTCATTTCAGGATCCCTGCTGCTGCCTTCCCCCACCGCTGCTACTCCCCCATGAGCTGTTTGGCTCCCCCCATGGCCCAGCTGAGCTGCGCGCCTGCTTCCTGCACCCTGGCAGCCCAACTGAACCACATGTCAGCTCCTGCCCCCCCCCCCTTCACAGCCCAATTGATCCATGTGCTGGATCCCGGCCCTCTCTTACAGCCCTACTGAGCCACGTGCTGGCTCCTGGGCCCCACCACCTCGCAGCACTGGGACTCTCTGATCCTAGAATATCTGTGGTTATGCTGGACCACGGATGTTGCTGGACCAGAGAATTCCGGTTTTTACAGGTGCAACAGGTAGTGGATAAAAACCTGCCCTGAAAATGTAAGCAGCTTCTGTGGTAGATTCTCTCTTCAGATTCAGGCTCTCGTAGGTTCTTCATCCCCAGATATGGAGGACTGCCAACAATTCACATGATGAGGAAGTATACAAATTTTCTTTATATCATTATGGGCATGTCTACACAGCAGCATTATTTCATAATAATGGACATTATTCCAAAATAACATATTGCACATCTACACAGCAAGCTCATTATTTCAAAATAAATTTGAAATAACCGGCTTCTTACTCCAACTTCCGTAAACCTCATTGTATGAGGAGTAAAGGAAGTCAGAGGAAGAGTACTTTATTTTGAAATAAGTGCTGTGTAGATATGCCCAAATTCTAAATAAGCTATTTTGAGTTTAGCTACGCAATTAGCGTAGCGCAAGTTGTATAGCTTGTTTTGAGTTTCGCCCTGCTGTGTAGACATGCCCTATGTGACTTCCTCTTATGACCTATATAGGGCCTGATTCTCATTTACACTAAGGATCTTTTACATTGCCTTATATTAGTTCATTTATTTTGAAATAATTTTCTAGTGTAGTCATGACCTAGTTGTATTAGCCCTATAATATAGTTTTAGCCTAATGACCAATGGGTCTGTTTTTCAGGCTTTATGCATTCAGGACTATGGTAATGTATGGGAAATAATAACATGTAAACATAATTCAAAAATTCTGAGGTTCAAGTCAAATAACAATCCAAACATTCTGCTGTTTTTCTGAGCCTCTTTGGTCTAGAAATCGGCTGGAAATGTCAGAAAATCCAGCTTTTCAATGAGATTTCTGGTACTTCCTTCTTCCAGCCAGGCAGGAAGTAGTTTTTCTCTTTGTGTTTTTATTATTTCTGCTTCAGTTTAACAGAAGCTGGGAAATACAATAGTATTATAAATCCTGAATTATATGAAATTTCTTTGGCCTGCAGACAGGTCTGGGCTTGGTTTGAGATTTAACCAAAGAACTCATCTAATTCTGATTTCAGTTGTGCCTGATTCCTAATTATAATCAGTGGGCCACTGAACATGTTATCTCAGTTGGTGGGATCTAGAACTTATTTTTTTCCCTAAATGAGCCATGCAAGATGAATAATAAATGTTCCAGGTCATTGTGACATGGAGAGTGGGAGAGCCTCTAACTATACACAACATGCTTTTCTGTCTCCTTGTGCTTCATCTCATACTGATGTTTGGCAACAAGTTCATCTTGCCTTCCCACTCCAAAGTCATCACTGTTCTCACTAATATTTGACCCTCAACTCTTCTCTCATTCCTCATTAGTTTGTCTTACTCTGTTTCCAGCCAGGCTCCCAGACATTTCTTTTCTAAAATGTCATTCACTCTTCCTAGTGGTATCATTAGCCCAATTGACATTGCTGCAAGTCTGAGAGAAATCACCCTGAATGTGGACTTTGCAGGAGGAAATATCAGTTACAAAGACATAAGAGGACTGGGGTGCCACATGTCTCAAATTGCAACATTCCCTATGATGAGATGGGAAATTTGAAAGATCAGAGTTTGAGGTGGGATCCTATGTCTGGATGGTGCTGAATTCCAGTCTATGATTGTGTTTGGACTTAAAGGTGAGTCATTCTAAGCTGTTGCCAGTCAACATCTTGACATGTGGAGTGTTGCTGTTCCAGCAGGACTTCCAGGACCAGGGATCATATAATCGGTGCTGTATCTAGAGCATGTGAGACCGCTCTTCCTCACCTATGCTTTGTCAGCTGGTAGTCTTTTATTTGGGAAACTATTTTTCTATGGGCTTGATTTTCCTGTCCTCATCCCACATGCTATAGGACTTTGTAATTGAGAAGTATTAGATGGTGCAATTTTGGACTTTTTATCCATTTGTTACTATCCCTGGTCCCGTGGCAACCTAGTTAACTCTGCCTTTGCAGAGCTGCTCAATGACATGACATTTCCATCTGCCTTAGCCTTTGCACCAAATAGATGGCACCTGCCTCTTGCAGATTCTTGTTTCCCTCTGTGCTACACTCTCCAAACTCAAACATGCTGTTGGAGAAATCAAACCATAGGAGTTTAAGGAAATTCTGGGGCACAAAGGGGACTGAAGCATTAGGAAGTCTTGGAATATCATTTCCTGTTCTATCCTACATCCTCTCTCTCTCTCTATTTCCTGCCAATGTTTATAGGGGGTGGTCTTCATGTACAACGTATCAAAGGACAAATATTCAAGTACAGTGGAAGAAAGGATGACTGAGGTAAGAAACAACCCCAAATGGCTCACCCAATGCCATGTAATATATCTACCACTCCAATAACTTAGCCTGAGAAATGGATCCTATCGGTTGGCAATAGAGTGAACCCAATACCGTGGCTACCCAGACAAAGGAGTCACTAGGTCACACTAAGGACCTAAGACTGTTCCTCAGCAGGGAGAAGTTTGCTAAGAAGTTAGCTGGGGTTTGTTTTGTGGTGTTTGAGTTGCTGTATATGCCACCTAACAGCTCTGGGGAAATAGGATGATGAGGTATAAAGACTTGGGGGGGGGGGCGAGGGGGGAAGAATAATGGGTAAACTCAGTTCTTCAACACATCGCACGAAATCATCCAATTGGTAGAAAAAATATGGCACCACATGAGACACCTTATAGGTGGCAGGGACAATAGTGGCATTTCCAGTGGCAATTCTTTCAAAGGACGCTCTCCCATTCCAGTCCCTCTCCCCTTTCCTGTACCTCTTTGCGCTAGCTCCGAGAACCTCTACCAGGCAGGATGTACACTGCTGAAAGGCTGTTGATAACCAAACCCTTCTCAAAGCTGAGTCCTGCAGCCCTGTGTGCATTAAAGACTCTTCATCACGGGGATGCCCCGTGGCGAGCAGCTCTTGGGGGTGTCGGTAGGGGTGAGTGTGTGCATCACCCCCAATCCTGTGCCTCCCATTGGAGGAATAGTGTGTGCCCCCCTTGGCGGGAAAAGAGCCGGCACTCTGCTTGGACATTTCCTTTCTCCTCTGGGTCACTCATCTCTTGTTATGCTCTCATCCATGGCAGGCAGGGCCTCCAAGCTCAACCCCCTGCTGGCAGTCCCCTCACTGCTGTGCACGCTTGAGAAGGACACCATGGTGTGGAGAAGCATAAGGACCAGGACGCACAGTCTGATTTTGCTGTTGCTGAGGCGAGACCCTGCGGAGACAGGCAGCAAAGATGGTGGGTGGGGTTGGTGGTACTGGTGGTGGTGGTGGTGGTGGTGGTAAAGGTGATAGTGGTGCTGGTGATGAAGGTGAGGGTCATGACGGTGGGAATGGAATGACTCCGATGCTGTGGATTTGGGTGATGTATTGTAGTTGCTGTCTGGTGGGTGGTCACAAGTGTCCCATTGCACATCGCAGCACTTTGCTTCCTCGTTGGATAACTGGTTCTCTAGCAACCCTGGCAAAACATAACAACAGATGGTGAGAATCAGTGAAAGTGCAGCGGAAGTCCAATAGAGAGTAAAGCCATAGGGCCTGCCAGAAAATCCACCTGGAGTAGGAAAAAAGGGTTTCAGTTCTGGTTGGCTGCCTTCTCTTGAACAACTTTTAGCCAAAGGACTGGGATCCTGAGCTCCTTTGTCTGGGCAGATTTTCTCTGGGACTGAGACTGTAGGCCACATTCCCCCAGAGAAAAAGCAGCCATGATCCAGGTCTTCTTAATCCAAGGAACAAGTGTTATTTTGGGACAAAGCTGTGCGCACCTGAAGCTATGTATTTATCAGATCTCATAGAATCAGACAAGATTCTTTCATGGAGGGGAGAACAGCCAGGAAAAGCTAGTGTAATGGTAGGTGGCAGGATGGAAAGTTTATACTGTTCCTACCTATGCTGTTATCTGTTGTATGGAGGGATAAATAGAAGATTTCAGCCTCTGAGGACCTGTTATCAATACTAAATAAACTTAAAAAAAGGAAATCCTCTGCTAGGTTTTTTAGCAATTAGTGTCAATGAGCTGGTCAAACTTTAATCCTGTCACCATCTGTCTCACTAACTAGCCCCTTTTAAGTTTCATTTAGAGGTAGGACTCTTTTTCTCTTCCTGCCCTAAACTGTTAGGTATTGTTGCCATGTGGCTGTTAAAAAGCTGTATTTCACCTCAAAAGGGTAATATCTTGATAATCAATAATGTGTTTCATGTGTATATATATGACCAAATCCCGAAGTCCTTAAAAAGATGCAAAAAGACTTGAAGATCTGGCCCATGGTTTGTACAGTGCTGTAGGAGTGTTCAGGGTGAAAGGCTCTAGAAATGGAACTTACTACTTGAACATGAGTTGAAAGTCCTCCCCATCCACCTCATATATTTGCCTGCCTGTCCTTTTGTATTTCCTCCGTATCCTGAAATATACAATGGGCAGTAGACAAGACATCATTATGAAGACACCTGTCCTACTTCAATGACTTTCTTACCCGTACAGATGAAACCAGGTAACCCTCCATAGATCAGCTCATCATTGTCAGGTAACACAAAGGGGCACCTGGTCTGCACCTCCAGGCAGTATTGCTTGCATGGAATCCGTTGTCGGCACTGTTGTTGTGTCACATTGAAATACTCGGAGCACAGCCAAGCCTTGTAGACAGCCTAAGAGTGAGAACAACATACCATAAGACACATTGTCACATCAGCAAAATCACGTATATTAAAACCACTTCATAATCTTGGGGCTTAGTGCAATTTAAGGGCAGACGAATGGTGAAACTCTTACCTCACTGTTTAATCTCAATAAATATTTGTTAATATATCGGGGGTATGTCTACACTACCCCGCTAGTTCGAACTAGCGGGGTAATGTAGGCATACCGCACTTGCAAATGAAGCCCGGGATTTGAATTTCCCGGGCTTCATTTGCATAAGCGGGGCTCCGCCATTTTTAAATCCCCGCTCGTTCGAACCCTGTGCCGCGCGGCTACACGCGTCACAAACTAGGAAGCCTAGTTCGAACTACCGTTACTCCTCGTGGAGTAGACATACCCAGGGTTACTTATTGAATTAACTGTTTCATTTAGAGCAAACTGAAAGATGTTAGTGTGAAATTAAACCCACAACCTAAAACTTCTACAAGAGTGAAAAGAATGAACACATAGGCTATTGTCCTTTACTGGAATATCCTTAGATATCATACACAGAAGGGTTAATGACATTGTCAGAGTTGGTAGGCCCAACATTTTAGGTAGCCTGAGGTGGAGTCTTGTTTGCGAAATTCATGATATTGTTTTCTCTTTAAAAATAACTGTTGAAGTACTTTTTTCCGCTTGTGACCCTCAACCATAAGCAACCTGACAAACAACAAAACAACATTGGTAGCTTGCTTCCTGGTAAGTATCCCTACAATAAAGAGCTATATTATGCAGCTCAACTTTAATAAGAACCTCCACAACAGCTAACTAGCACTGGCAGCCAGTATAATAAGCCAAGGTATGAAATCTACCCCTTGTGAACAGCCTCACAACAAACATCGGTTGACAGAGGCATTAAAGACACACACAATTATGAATCAAAATAGTATCCCCAGTGACATTACCTAAACCAAAATTAGAGGGCTCTTGAATCTCACACTTCAGGATGTAAAATGCTTACCAGCTGGAATCAGGAAGGAATTTACCTCTGGGAATACTGCACAATAAGCTCTGGTCTACGGTAGGGAGTTATTTCAAAATAAACTCCCTTTATTTTGAAATAACAAGTGGATCAGCCACACTATCAAGCACATTATTTTGAAATAAGGGGCAGGTTATTTTGAAATAATACCTCCTGCTTTCATGAGGAATAACGTTAATATTGAAATAACTATTTCAAAATAGTGGAAGTATGGATGCTCAGGTGCCGCTAATTTGAAATAACTACTCTCCAGAGTAATTCAGACTAATTACTCCCCAGTACTTCTTGAGCTCTAAATTGAAGTAGAACATCCACATTAACGGAGCCTGCCTCAGACTAATTTTGAGGCTTCCCTGTAGTGTGGACACACTATTTCGAAATTATTACTTTGGGAGTTAGTATTTGGAAATAAGCTATTTTGAAATAATTTCCGAGTGTAGATATGCCCAAAGAGTCTTTCTAAATATGTTACACCTTCCTGTGAAGTGTCCAGCACTGGTTAGTGCTAGAGATTTTGCTTGATGGAACTTTGAAATAGGGATGTAAGCGACTAGAGTCTACTAGTTATAATCATATGCTTATCAGATAGCTGACTAGTGACTCTACTAGTCGCTTCGGCCCCCTTGCTGCCTCTGTTAGAGAGAGGCAAAGGAGGGAGGGGGGGGCAGCGGAAGTCAGTGCTTAAAAGCTGGTTCTCCCAAGCACCGTCTCCATGGGGCAGAGGGGGAGGACAAGGGCGCCACTGGGAACTGGTGGTGCTTTCACCGTTGAAATGTAGCAAGAGTCCTGGTGGCCCCATGCTCCCCACGCAGTTTGCTTTTGAAATGTACAAGAGACCCCCAGGTGCCCACGGGTCTCTTGTACATTTGAAAAGCAGGGAGCACAGGACCAGTGAGAGACTGCTTGAGTCACATGCTCCCGGCAGAGCTTCGGCCTTTGAAATGTAGCAAGAGCCGGCGGGGCTCTTGATACATTTCAAAGGCGGAGGCTCCTTTATCAACTAATCGAATAGTGATGCAAATTCCATAGACTATTAAATTAGTTGATTAATCTAAATTTAACATCCCTACTTTGGAACAGTCTAGTCTGACAATACCATGTGCAACAGCTGGAAAATCTACACTTGTTCTAGCTAGTGGGGAGTCTCATGGATATTACCCATCCTGCCTTACATTATATTCTGAACTAAGTTAATAAGAGGTAGCTCATTGTTAGCTAGAATTGCTGCTTCCTCTTCTGCTTCATTGTTAAATCTATTTCATATTCGACATCCTTTTATCTGTTGCTCAGGTGGGAGCCTTCATTCATATTAAACATCCCATTTTTCTTGGTTTAGATAGGCATATATATCTCAGGCCCAGGCTTGCTGGTACAGAGGGGTGCGAAGGGGGAAGTTGCCCCAGGGTCCTGTGATTCAAAGGGGCCCAGGGCTCTCAGCAGTGGCTGGAGCCCTGGGCTCTTTAAATTGCCGCCGGAGAGCCACGTTGCACACTCGAAGTGGCTCTGAGGGCTGGGAGAGTTATGTTATGCTCTGGGCAGTGCCCAATGCCTCACCTCTTCCAGGAGCATGGACCCCACACACACACTTTGCCCACGGGCCCTCAGAGACTGTCGGTGCCCCTGTGGGCAACATGCATTTCATAGATGTATTGGAATGGCTACCAGGTACCAAATAATGCTTTGTCTAGTGTTACAATTTTTCCTAAATGCCCTAAAACAAAGATTTTACACTCATCTTTTAGCTGGTTAGAGCTACACTTTGAAAATCTCTCAGAATCAAAGGCTAACTTGTTTGTAGCGTGTAACAAAGGCTCTGCATATGCCTGTCTCAACATTCATATTCCGTGTGCCATGAACTCTGGCTTTGAAGTTTGTCAGGCTTATCAATAGCAGCACCTCCTCTAGGGCAAAAAGCATAGGCCTGGGTTGGGCAAAAATTTTTGCCCAGGGGCCACTTCAAAATTTTTTGAAGTAGCCCCAGACCACCCTGGAAGGGGTGGGGCCTAAACAGGAAGGCTATCCCACCCCCAGACCATGATTGGTCTGGGGGTGGAGGAGCCCCTTTGCCCCCACTTCCTACTAGGCACCCTGGAAGAGGCTTGGCATACTCCCTCACCCTCAGGCCAATCAGGGCCTGGGGTGAGGGAGCGTGTGAAGCCTCCTCCCGCCCTGCGAGGAGCATGTGGCACTTTGAAGTGCCGTGGCTCCTCACAGGGCCATGGCAGGGCGAAGGAAGCTTCACACAGCTACCCCGCCCCCAGGCCCTGATTGGCCTGGGGGCAGGAGAGCGCACAAAGCCTTCTCCACTCTCCCCCACCCCCTCCCTATACGCATCGTGTGGCACTTCAAAGTGCCATATGCTCCTGGCAGGGTGGGAGGAGCTTCGCGTGCTCCCCTGCCCCCAGGCCCTGATTGGTCTGGGGGCAAGGAGCAGCAGGGCCTCCATGGGCCAGATCCAGCCCACCGTGGACCAGATCCATCCACTTGGTGGGCTGGATCCGGCCCGCAGAGGCCCTTTTTCCCAACCCTAGCATAGACAAAGCCTACTTGCCCCCAAAAGAGACAAAACCATGCAGTGGTGGGGGAGAGGAAATACCTCTCAAGAACTGGCTAATGGAAATGCCCATCCCCACCAGAGAAAATAGCGTTATAGTTTCTAAGACCAGAAAGGACCATTTTGATAATCTAGTCTGACATCCTGGATAGTACTGGCCATAGAACATAATTCCTAGACCAGATATTTTAGTAAAACATCCAATCTTGATTTAAAAATTGTCAGTGATGGAAAATTCATCATGGACCTTGATCAATTGTTCAAATAATTTGTTAATAAAGCTTTCTTCTTTGTGGGATAGCAGGGTGGACTGGTCTCTGTCCTCATTATGTTTCACAGTTTGCTCTTTGCAATTGCTTTTTTCCCACTACCTTCAGTAGTCTGGTCTGCAATTTGAACCTGAAAACTAGATATTTCCCTCTAAAGCCCCAGCTCACTTGTCTAATTACTCACTTTGCTACATCCCCATCTCCAATATGCACTCACATAGTAAGTGGAAAATGGTGGAAAAGTTTATTGGAAAGAGAGATCCCATGACTTACACAGAAAATAGTCAATTTCCCATTTTTCATGAAATTTATGATAACTGCAAGAAAATAGACCTGCAGTGCAGTGCACATATCGCTGTGTATTTGGGGTAGTATCTAGGCACCAGATACAAAATTTAGAGGTGTATTAAGGGCTACATCCAACACCTATTGAAGTCTAATAAATGATTCTCACATAATTCAATAGAAATCTTTGACTGTGCCTGAAATGTATTTTGTATTCCTTTGACAACCTTCATTTGTACAGAGAGCATTGTTATTCGCATTTGATTATACAATGGTAACACCCCACAGTCCCTGTCAGGATCAGGGCCCCTTTGTGAGTGGGGCTGCACAGACGCCTAGGAAGACATGCCTGTTTTCCCAGAGAGTGTTCAGTCTAAGACTGAATCAAGACACAAGAAACAATAACAACAGACGGTAGGAAAGAAGGAAGGAGGAGAATGATGGTAAATTAGGGTATGTCTACACTACAGCGCTAATTCGAACTAACTTAGTACGAATTAGTCAATTCGAACTAAGCTAATTCGAATTAGTGCATCTAGACCTAAAAACTAGTTTGAATTAGCGTTTTGCTAATTCAAACTAGCATGTCCACATTAAGTGGACCCTGAACAGAGGTTAAGGATGGCCGGAAGCAGTGCCGGCAGGGCATCAGAGTAGAACTTAGAGCGTGGAGCTGCTGTCTCAGGCTAGCCGAGGGCTGTGCTTAAAGGGACCCGACCCCCACCCCGGACAGACAGTTCTCAGGGGTGCCCCGCTTGCAAAGCAGTCCTGGCTTGGATTGCCCGGAGTACCCACACTGGGCACATCACAGCACTCGGCCATCAGACCGGCTGCACTTGCCGCAGGCTGCCATCTGAGGGGAGGGGGCAATTGGGGGGCTGCAGGAGAGGTTCCACCCCCAGAAGCCCGCAGAGCCAGCCCAGTCCTCCCCATCGGGGGCTCGTACCCCATTCCTCCCTCACCTCCTTCCACTTAAGCCTGGTTCAGGGTCCATCCTTAAGCCTGGTTCAGGGTCCACTTAATGTGGACATGCTAGTTCGAATTAGCAAAACGCGAATTTGAACTAGTTTTTTAGTCTGGATCCGTTAGTTCGAATTAGCTTAGTTCGAATTAACTAATTTGAACTAAATTAGTTCGAATTAACGTTGTAGTGTAGACGTACCCAGAGAGAGGTTGGGAGCAGTCAGACTTTAGCTCCACTCAAACCATGGTGTGTCCCCCCACCAGCCCTCAGTGCCATTCAGAGCGGCACTCTAGTACTCCCGCGGCACTGCAAAGGGTTCTGGGGCATGGTTGCCATAGTAGCAGAAGTGGCCAGGAGCTCCAGGCCCCTTTGAATCTCCTGGACCTAGGGCAGCTATCCTTCCCCTCTGTTGACAGGCCTGTTTTTCATGCAAACCAAAGTAATGCTAAGTTAGTGATACATACACTGTCTGGAAGCAGTCTTGGAAGTATCCCACTTAGAAGAGCCCATTCCCAAGTTCTTTGCTACACTTTCCCTCTGCATTAAGTATCCTAATACCCAGTCAGAGTCTTAAGGAAACAGTCTAATGCATTCCAGCACAAAGCAGAACAAGTGCCTGCAGGTATCTACTCCCAGTAAGGGCATATCAGGGTGAAACTCCCTGTCTTATCCTGCAGCACGGGGGCCATCTCCCTTTTCACTTCTCAGCCGCTGTCAGAGCCCAGCAAAATGAGGCTTTGCATAATGGAGCAGAGCACCTAACCTCAAGTGGCATAGTTAGACTTGGCTGAGACCCATGGTGAGAAATCATGGCCCTGACAAGCAAGCTTAGATGGACATTTCCTGCCTTTGTTAGTGTGAAGTATTTTAGGAACTGGCTGTTGAAAGCCACTGGCATCAGCTGTTAGAGGTTTCTCCAGGGAAAGACTGAGAATAAGTTGCTATTACCTTCCAAATAAGCCCAGGCTTTTACAGCACTGATAGCTCCTATTGTATGATCCAATGGCACAGAAACTCTATTAGCCTGGAGCCCTCTACTGTACTGGAGGGTGTGTGAGTGACCACTCGTGAATGATCAAGAGGCAGCAAGAGAATATATGGCACAAAATTGCACAAATATCCCAAATTTGCAGTTCAAGGGAGTAATTCTGGCTCAAATGCTTTACTTCAGTAGAACATACCTAATTCACTAGGAAAAACATAATCTGTAGTGTCCAATTGATGTTAAACCTCTGGGCTATTAGGTGCAATTTGTAGGTCCACTAGTCGTACACTGCTGGTTCTCCCTCTGCTACCAAACAGGCAGGATATCATGTGGCATTTGTAATTTGATTTTCCTTTGAAAGGGAAAATAGTGCAGGTGAGATTGAGATGCTGGATTGTCAGGTATTGAAACATGTCACTGTCCCCACAGCAAGTACAACACAGGCTGCAGTAATGTAAGTTTTCATACACATGTCCCTAGCTACAATTCATTTTTAAATTCAGTACAATCCAATTAGGTCTGAATAAAGATTTGAATTAGTTAATACACTAAAAAGGCAACTTCCTCTCTCTTGGTATTCACATCTCCCCATCAATGCAGTAAATTAGTCATCTCTACCATGACTTGACTAGCCTCATTAAACCCTTGAAAACTAACTTTTTCTTTCTTTCTTTCTTTCTTTCTTTCTTTCTTTCTTTCTTTCTTTCTTTCTTTCTTTCTTTCTTTCTTTCTTTCTTTCTTTCTTTCTTTCTTTCTTTCTTTCTTTCCCTGACTCTGTAATTTCCATTCCAATTCCCTTGATGAAATGGGTTTTACTCACAAAAACATATTCCCTAATAAATCTGTTAGGGTATGTCTACACTACCACCCTAGTTCAAACTAGGGTGGTTAATGTAGGCAACCGAAGTTGCAAATGAAGCCTGGGATTTAAATATCCCGGGCTTCATTTGCATCTTGCCGGGCGCAGCCATTTTTAAAGCCTCGGTAGTTCGGACTCCGTGCCCGCGGCTACACGTGGCACAGAGTAGGTAGCTCGGATTAGGCTCTCTAATCCGAACTACCATTACTCCTCATGGAACGAGGTGTACCGGTAGTTCGGATTAGAGAGCCTAATCCGAACTACCTACTCCGTGCCGCGTGTAGCCGTGGGCACGGAGTCCGAACTACCGGGGCTTTAAAAATGGCAGCACCTGGCAAGATGCAAATGAAGCCCGGGATATTTAAATCCCGGGCTTCATTTGCAACTTCGGTTGCCTACATTAACCACCCTAGTTCGAACTAGGGTGGCAGTGTAGACATACCCCAAGTCTTTAAGCCCTGATCTACACTAGCGAGTTATTTCAAAATAAGTCCCTTCATTTCAAAATAACAAGCAGAGCATCCACACCACCAAGCCCCTTATTTCAAAATAATGGGCTGGTTATATCAAAATCCGTATTTCTGCTTTCCATGAGGAATTGCGCTTATTTTGAAATAGATATTTTAAAATAGCATTAGTGTGGATGCTCAGTTGCTGCTATATCGAAATAATTGGCTCCCAGAGGCCTCTTACAGCTGCACTTGTGGCCACTCTGGCCACACCAGCCAGCTCCACTGCTTCCCTTCTCCTGCAGAGTTTTTAAAGCAGCAGGCTGCAGGAAAAGTGTTTGTGACACAAAGACAGCTTTGCCAGCCCCATGCTACACCGCAAAATCACAGGAGCTCTGGCTGACCCCAATGCTCCCTCTGAGCACTCCATGGCTGCCAGCACTCCTGCGGCACACTTGGAAGAACGCAAGTGAGCATTGGCCTGGACTGGCATAGAGATCGTGGACCACATCAAGGTTTGGGGTAAGGAGACTATCCTCCAGGAGCTCCACACCAGAAAACACAGTGCCAATGTGAATGGCCAGTTGGCTGCCAGCCTGGCCGAGAAGGGACACACAATAATACTCAACCAGGTCCGCATGAAAATAAAGGAGTGCCCGCAGGCCTCCAATAAGGCCAGGGAGCAGAATGGATGCTCTGGGATGGCATTGCACATGTGCTACTACGACCACCAGCTTGATGACATCCTGGGATAGGGGCTGGACACCACCTCCCCTTGTCATCGAGTCTGGCCAGGACAGGCTCTGTGTCAGCCTCCATGAGGGTGGGGTTGTGGATGACAAAGAGGAGAAAGAGGAGGAGGAGGAGAAGGAGAAGGAGCAGGCCAGCCAGGCAACTATGACCACTAGCCAGGAGCTTTTTTCACCCTGGGGCTGGTCCCCCACTCTCAGGATGGTTCCCAGGTGTCAGACAAACCCAGGGAAGGTACTTCTCATGAATTTTATAATTTTCTGTATCTATACCTGGGAGCAGGGGGCAGGCTGTGAGGGGCTGTGCATCCCTCAATCAGTCTACTCAGCCTGGGCACGGGGGAGGGGGGTTCACACAACAGCCTATGCACATGGATTCATATGGAGCGCCAGTCCAGAGCACTCAGCCCTATGACGCTCTCACACAGGAACCTCTTGGTTCTTCTTGGTTTGTGTTTGAGGGTTTCTTGCTGTTTGCTGAGCTTGTGTTTGGCTGTTTGGGTTTTTTTTCCCTTCTCCCTCTCT
This sequence comes from Pelodiscus sinensis, assembly GCF_049634645.1. Lineage (NCBI taxonomy): Eukaryota > Metazoa > Chordata > Testudines > Trionychidae > Pelodiscus > Pelodiscus sinensis. The sequence continues at coordinate 19,508,492 of NC_134723.1, forward strand.
CCCCATGGAGTGGGTGCTCTGGCTGGCAGGTGGAAACTGTGAGCTGCTAATTAGGGTTTGAAATCTAGAAGCCTCTGCTCATTGGTTGAGCTTTAATCAGGGGGAGGGACTATCAGGCAGTCCAGTGCTTTATAAAGGAGTGAGTCAGTGATCAGGGAGCTTGTGAACAGGGACTGCTAACAGGGAGTTTGGAGAGGGAGTTGGGGATTGGGAAGGGGGTAAGATACACTCACCATTCTTTAAAATCTTTTTGCTACACTCCTGCCCTTCAAGGAGGCATTGAATAACATCTGAGGAATCTCTCAGAAGGAAGGCAGTTATGGACAGTGATAGGTCTGCTGTTGTTACCTGCACAGCATGTGCCATGTTTGTTTTCCTCCCAGAAGAAAGACAGGATTTCATCTGCACTATGTGCAAGCTGGTCATCATTTTGGAAAAAAAATTAGAGGACTTGAGGCCCAAGTATCAACCCTATGTTCCATCAGAGAGGATGAAGACTTCCTCGATAGAAGGCAGCGTTTAATCCTGCAGGCACAGCAGGCTGAAGAGCCAGTCAGGGCAGTACAGGACAAGGAAGAAAACTGGTAGCATGTAACCTCTAGAAGAAGAAGAAGGCCAATTCAGGTCTCCCCCATTTACATTCAGGTAAGTAACCGCTTTCAGGCTCTCTCCATAGGCACTGTGGTGGAGAATGCTGTGGCAGGGACCTCTCAGGGAAGAAATCAGAAGGGAACACTATCTACAGGAAGGCATGGGATGCGTAGTCCTAGAGATGGGGGTTCCTCGACTACCACCCCCAAAGAAGAAGACAGGTGGTGGTGGTTGGGGACTCCCTCCTACGAGGGACTGTCTCATCCATCTGCCGTTCAAACCTGCAATCTCGAGAAGTGTGCTGCTTATCAGGAGCTCACATTCAGGATGTGACTGAGAGTCTTCCAAAAGTGAGTAAACCTTCGGATCGCTACCCTTTCCTGTTTTTCCATGTAGGAACTAACGATATGGCCAAGAATGACCTTGAGCGGGTCACAGCAGATTATGTAGCGCTGGGAAGAAGGATCAAGGAATTTGAAATGCAAGTGGTGTTCTCTTCCATCCTTCCACTTGAAAGAAAAGGTCTGGGTTGGGATCATCAAATTGAGGAAATAAATGTGTGGTTGCGTAGGTGGTGTTGGAGAGAGGGCTTTGGGACTCTGTTCCGGGCTCAAGGATTGTTAGGAAGAGATGGGATCCACCTAACCAAGAGAGGAAATAGCATCTTCATGGGCAGGTTTGCAAATCTAGAGAGGAGGGCTTTAAACTAGGTTTGTTGGGGGACGGTGACCAAAGCCCTGAGGTAAGTGAGGAAGTTGATACGGGGAAAAAACACAAGGAAGAACGAACAACAAAGGAGGACCCCTGACTCGAATGAAGAAGGTAGGGCAATCAACTGGCTATCTAAGGTTTTTGTACACAAATGCAAGAAGCCCGGGAAACAAACAGGAAAAATTAGAAACCCTGGCCCAGTCAAAGAACTATGATTTGATTGGAATAACGGAGACTTGGTGGGATGACTCACATGACTGGAGCACTGTCATGGAAGGGTATAAACTGTTCGGGAAGAACAGGCAAGGGAGAAAAGGAGGAGGAGTTGCACTGTATGTAAGAGAGCAGTATGATTGCTCGGAGCTCCAGTATTTAGAGGGAGAAAAGACTATTGAGAGTCTATGAGTTAAGTTTAGAGATGGAAGCAACAGGGGTGATGTTGTGGTTGGTGTCTGCTATAGACTGCCGGATCAGGTGGATGAGGTAGACAAAGCTTTCTTCGGACAACTGAGAGAAGCTTCCAGATCACAGGCCCTGGTTCTCATGGGGGACTTTAATCACCCTGACATCTGTTGGGAGACCAATACAGCAGTATACAGACAATCCAGGAAGTTTTTGGAGAATGTTGGGGATAACTTCTTGGTACAAGTGCTGAAGGAACTGACCAGGGGCCATGCACAGCTTGACCTGCTGCTCACAAACAGGGAAGAACTAGTAGGGGAAGTAGAGGTGGGTGAATACCTGGGAAGCAGTGATCATGAGATGGTAGATTTCAGGATTCTGACAAAAGGAAGAAAGGAGAGTAGCAAAATACACACCCTGGACTTCAGAAAAGCAGACTTTGACTCCCTCAGAGAACTGATGGGCAGGATTCCCTGGGTTGCTTACATGAAGGGGAAAGGAGTCCAGGAGAACAGGCAGTATTTTAAAGAAGCTTTATTAAAGGCACAGGAAGAAACCATCCCGATGTGCAGTAAGAAAAACAAATATGGTAGGTGACCAGATTGGCTTACTGGGGACATTCTTGGTGAGCTTAAACACAAAAAGGAATCTTACAAGAAGTGGAAACTTGGATGGATGACTAGGGAGGAGTATAAATATATTGTTCAAGAATGCAGGGGACTTACCAGGAAGGTAAAAGTGCAATTGGAATTGCAGCTAGCAAGGGATGTGAAGAATAACAAGAAAGGTTTCTATAGGAATGTTAGCAATAAGAGGGTGATCAGAGAGGGTGTGGGACCCTTACTGGATGAGGGAGGTAAACTAGTGACAGATTATGTAGGAAAAGCTGAAGTACTCAATGCTTTCTTTGGCTCTGTCTTCACAGACAAGGTCACCTCCCAGACGAATGCACTAGACAATGAGGAATGGGAAGGAGGTGGACAGCCCTTGGTGGGAAAAGAACAAGTTAGGAACTATGTAGAAAAGCTAAACCTATACAAATCCATGGGCCCTGATTTAATGCATCCAAGGATAATGAGGGAGTTGGCAAATGTCGTTGTGGAGCCTTTGGCCATTATCTTTGAAAACTCGTGGAGATCGGAAGAGATCCCAGATGACTGGGAAAAGGCAAATGCAGTGCCCATCTTTAAAAAAGGGAAAAAGGACAGTCCAGGGAACTACAGACCAGTCAGCCTTACCTCAGTCCCCGGAAAAATCATGGGGGGGATCCTCAAGGAATCCATTTTGAAGCACTTGGAAGAGGGGAAAGTGATCAGGAATAGACAACATGGATTCATGAAGGGCAAGTCGTGCCTGACCAATCTGATAAACGTCTATGAAGAGGTAACTGGCTCATTGGATATGGGAAAGTGTGTGGATGTGATATACCTTGCCGTTACCAAAGCTTTTGATATGGTCTCCCACAATATTCTTGCCAGCAAGTTATGGGAATATGGATTGGATACATGGACTGTAAGATGGATAGAAAGCTGGCTGGACTGTCGGGCCCAACAAGTAGTGATCAATGGCTCGATGTCAGGTTGGCAGTCAGTTTCTAGTGGAGAGCCCCAAGGTTCTGTTCTAGGACCATTTTTGTTCAACATCTTTATTAATGAGCTGGATGAGAGGATGGATTGCACCCTCAGCAAATTTGCAGATGACACTAAGCTAGGAGGAGAGGTAGATACACTGGAGGGCAGGGATAGGGTCCAGAGTGACCTGGACAGATTAGAGGATTGGGCCACAAGAAATCTGATGAGGTTCAACAAGGACAAGTGTAGAGTCCTGCACTTGGGATGGAAGAATCCACAGCATTGTTACTGGCTGGGGACTGAATGGCTAAGTAACAGTTCTGCAGAAAAGAACCTGGGGATGACAGTGGATGAGAAGCTGGATATGAGTCAACAGGGTGCCCTTGTAGCCAAGAGGGCAAATGGCATATTAGGGTGCATTAGGAGGAGCATTTCCAGCAGATCCAGAGAAGTGATTATTCCCCTTTATTCAGCTTTGGTGAGGCCACATCTGGAGTATTGCATCCAGTTCTGGGCCCCCCACTATAGAAAGGATGTGGATGCATCGGAGAGGGTCCAACGGAGAGCGACAAAAATGATTAGGGGGCTGGAGCACATGACCTATGAGAAGAGGCTGAGGGATTTTGGCTTATTTACTCTGCAGAAGAGAAGAGTGAGGGGGGATTTGATAGCAGCCTTCAACTTCCTAAAGGGAGGTTCCAAAGAGGATGGAGAGAGGATGTTCACAATAGTGACGGATGGCAGAACAAGGAGCAATGGTCTCAAGTTACAGTGGGGGAGGTCTAGATTAGCTATTAGGAAAAAACTATTTCACTAGGAGGGTGGTGAAGCACTGGAATGGATTACCTAGGGAGGTGGTGGAATCTCTATCCATAGAGGTGTTTGTCTCGGCTTGACAAAGCCCTGGCTGGGTTAGGGTTGGGATTGGTCCTGCCTTGGGCAGGGGGCTGGACTTGATGACCTCCAGAGGGCTCTTCCAGCTTTGATTCTATGATTCTCACAAGGTTCCTGGAGAGGCCTACCTTACTGCTACCTTCTTGGTGGGACACATTCCCAACTTTCCCATGACAAGTCACCATTAAGGAACCGGGGGTCATGGAACCACACAGCAGTGCCGCACCCAGCACAGGCTCGTGTCAACACGTGGGCAGCATCTGCTCCTGGTCAAGCACGGTGATGAGGAGGAAACTGATCCCCTACATGGAATCCTTCTGAAAGAGTAGTATTCTCTCCAGCAAGTCCCGTTTTTTTCCCCCCCTCCATGTTTGGGATTTTTTGTGAAAGTATCTGGCAACCTTAGATGCAGCCATAGAGAGGAACCCCTGTCTCAGCTTGCCTGGCCAAGAAACCACAGGAAGTGTCTGCCCTCCTTGTGCCCTCCCTGGAATGCTTCCGCGGCTCTAAATCCGAAGCAGGCTCCAATCAGTGTGTACGTGCTCTTTTGATTTTGTTATTTTGGGAGTTATTATTTCAATTTTATTTATTTCAAAATTATTTCCTATTGTAGACATGCTCTAAGGCGTCACAGGACCCCTTCTTATTTTTGCAGATACAAATTAACATGGCTACTCCTCTGAGACAGATCTCCCTGACCTTTGCCATTGTCTGATGGGAACAAGAGGAGGCAGGGCGTTAGGGCTTGAAGCAGGACTGTTCAGACTTGAGGGTGATTAGTTTTCCAAGTTACTCAAAACCATGATTAAATAAGTGTAACAGTGTTACTTCCTGAAGAAAGCCTCCTTGTGGCCAGGTGTAAGGGACCTGCACAGCCTTGCCTTTGTTTCCCTTTCTCACACCTTTGCAGTGTCTAATATATTTAATTATACACATTGTTTCCAGTGGCCCCAACCCTTTCCTCCTAACTAAAGAAATTCCACTATTCTCCTTCTGGGTCTTGTGTTGCATTTCTATCTGGTCCCTTTGACACCATTCACTGGCTCTACCCAAGCTGGCAACCAAGTCTTTAAGAAATAGGACTCAAGTGTCCCTCCCCTAGTGGCTCAAAAGTAACAAAGTCTTCTCCTCTGTCTCCAGCTGAGGTCTCTCCTGCTCTTTATAGCTATTTCCCACTCCTAGTCCTTCTTGCCAAGACTCTGGCATCACCCTTTTGCCCAAGTGTCCCCACAAGAGTCTTCTTGTTCTCTGAAGCATGCAGGAACCTTTAACTCCTTCCAGCTCTTCCATAGGCCTCTGCTCTTACTTTTCCTCAAAAAGGACTGGTTGGGTGATATAACCCACCAATCACATGAGCCTCTTCATTTTCAGGAGGCAAGCTAATTGTGTCATAGGTGGGGTTGGGCCCATGCCTGCCAACAGCAGGGACAAAAGGGGAAATCTTTAAATCGCTGCAGAAGCACTGTGCATCATGCTCTGGGTGACTCTCAGGGCTGGCTGGGGAGTGAAGGAGCCAGTGCAGTGTGCTATGAGCGGTGCTGAGGGTTTGCAGTCCCTATCCCTTCCCTTTTCATGTGAGGCCCCCCATTCTGGAAGCACAGAGCCTATCACCCCCCCACCTTGCCCAGGTGCCCGACAAGTCTGTCAGCCCCCTGGGTGGATCTATATCCCTCTAAAGGGACTGACCATCTTTGCTATTAGAATTGACTGGAGCTAGGAGGATTCCTTGAATGAGATCATAAACCATTATACTAGACAGAATAAAAAGAAGGAAAGAGAGTTAAAACCTCATGGTTTGGGGCCATCCGCTAAATAATAGGGGAAAAGAAGAAACTTCCCATAGTAGCTGTTCATCTCATAGTTGTCTGCTATGGGGATACCCATGTCTACCTCTGGACTATTTGTTCTGGTCACTGTTAGAAACAGGATACCTGATTCAATTCACTGTTGCTCCTGTCCAGTGTGATAATTGTTGTGTGCCTATCACTGCAATGTTATTACTTGTACAACACTTTATAGAACAAATGAGTGACAGGTCTCTGCCCCAAGCAGCTTGCTGTTAAAATAACACAGCATACAGTAACATCAAGAAGTCCTGAGTCACCTTAGAGACTCACAGATTTATTAAGGCAGAAGCTTTCATGGGTAAAACCCACTTCATCAGATGAATTGGAGTGGAGTTCACGGAGGCATGAGTATATATGAAGGAATAACATAAGAAAGGGGGTGCTTGTGTAAATGAAAGCTTAAGCCCTAATTAATCTGTTAGTCTCTAAAGTGCCACGGGATGCCTTGTTTTTTCAGATACAGATTTACAGCATGTGATGGTAATAAATGAAGGAAGAAGGTGTGGGAAGGCAAGGGTTACAGTGGTGGGAGACTAATCATGAGATAAAGTGCTAGTAACATGTGCTTGTTGTTAGCTGCTCTCTCTCTTTCTAAAAATGTAGTGTAATAACATTTGAGAACAGTATCTGGAATGATTTCAGGGTGAGGTCTAGCACTGGGAAATGATATCCAAATGGGGAATACATTTAAGAAGCTGGCATATTGGCAGGGAATGTGATCACAGCAAACTCTAGAGATAGGTCAGTTGCAAAGTAAGCTGACAATAATGTGTCCTCCCCACTTGGTATAAAATATCTTACACTATGAAGAACCCAAATACAGTTCCTCTACTCTGATGCCTAGGAAAGATTTATTCCCATCTTTTCCAGTAGAGGGTGCATTCATCCCACTCCATCTTGTGTCAGTAGCAATCTGCAAGACTTTCAGTTCTATTATCAAAGCAGCGGAATAAGAAATGTAACATTCATACAAATTAAAATAGACAGGGAGGAGGGGGAGCACAGTGTGTTACTAGATTAAAATCTGGGTTCAAATCCTGACTACATCACAGGAGAAATAACTTTGCCCTCATAGTAAAATCCTATAAAAGTTAATAGGAAATGATAACTTTGCAAGAGAAATTTTCTGCTTAATATTTAAAACTGCATGTCTTGAAGTCTTTAAACTGGATGGTTTCCTTAAAAAAAAGGTTTTAATTCAATCAGAGCATTGATTGGCTGTTGGGCTAGATGTGGAGTCATTGGGTGAAATTCCATGGGTTATGTTTATTATGCCGTAGTAGAATATCACAATGAGCCCTTCTTGATTTACAGCTATAAAATAGAAAATTATCTTTCAGATATATAGTTCCATATAATAGTTTAAAATATAAAGAAAGGATTTTATTATCTATAGTATCTACTATATATTTTAGAGAATTTGTCTGTCTGTTTGACCAAGAACTCCTAAACAGTAGGAGGTAGGACCACCAAATTCAATATACAGCTTACTCTTATAATTACTTAAAGCAATGTAAGGGTTTGATTATGCCAGGAAAATGGGATGTGCCTGGAATGGAATTGCTTTTCATAAAACTATACTGAAATGAGACAGAATCACCCAAGCAAATACAGTCCTCAAAACTGACATAACTGAGCAAATGTTGAGAGTGAACCAAGATGATCCAGAAAAATATGATGAACTTAGAATAGGATTACTTTTCAATAAACCTTACAGAAAAGAGATAAAATGGAGAAATTTGGAGTACTGTTCTGTTTTGGCAGAGCTAAATCAATGCTTTGAAAATTTGAAAATATTATTGCAAACCAAATTGAATGATACCCCTTTTTTGTTAAAACATAGTGAATGAGAAGAGTTTATAGCAGGGGTGGGCCACTTCAAAAATTTTTGAAATGGCCGCAGGCCACCGTGGAAGGGCTGGGGCCAAGATGCTTCCAGGCTTCCTTACCTCCTGACCATGATTGGTCTGGGGGTGGGGAAGCCCCCTTCCCCCCCACTTCCCACTAAGAACCCATTCCTGGCAGGCCAGGAATATGGTTGCCAGATGGTTTCAACAAAAATACCAGATATACTTGACATTACATCACAATCTACATTACGTCTTATTTAGAAAATACCAGACATTTCTATTTTCTCATTTCTATTTTCTCAATTTGTTTCCCAAACAGAAAGCTCAAATACTGGACTCTCCGGTCCAAAACTGGACACCTGGCAACCCTAGGTGGGAAGAGGCTTTGCACGCTCCCCCACCTCCAATTAGGGTATGTCTAGACTATATTGCTCCATCAACGGAGCCATGTAGACGAGGCAGGACGACAAAGGGAAATGAAGCGGCGATTTAAATAATCGCCGGTTCATTTAAATCAAAATGGCCACCGCGCTGTGCTGATCAGCTGTTTGTCGGCACAGTGCGGCAGTCTAGACGGGGATCTGCCGACCCCAGAACCCTTCGTCGGCAGATCCTTTATGCCTCATGAAATCCTCATCTAGACTGCCGCGCTGTACCGACAAACAGCTGATCGTCACAGGGTGGCGGCCATTTTGATTTAAATGAAGCGGCAATTATTTAAATCGACGCTTCATTTCCCTTTTTTGAGTAAACTAATCTACATGACTCTGTCGACGGATCCATGTAGTTTAGATGCACCCTTAGAGCCTGGGGATGGGGGAAGCTCACGAAGTTTACTCCACTCTGCCAGGAGTACATAGCACTTTAAAGTGCCATGCGCTCCTGGCAGGACGGGAGGAGAACTCATGCGCTCCCCCGCCCCCAAGGCCTGACTGGCCTGGGAGCGGGAGGTACGCGCAAAGTTTCCTCTGCCCTACCCCGGCCCTGCAAGGAGCGCGCAGCACTCGTAGCAGCGTGGTGGAAACTTTCTGCATTTCCCCCACCCCCAGGCCCTAATTGCCCTGGGGGCGAGGGAGCAGCAGGGCATCTGTGAGCTGGATCCATCCAGTTGGCAAGCTTGATCTGGCTCACGGAGGCCCTTTTGCCCACCCCTGTTTTATAGGGATGAAGAAACAAAATATACTTGCTGGAATTTCTGAATTATGGATCCAGGCAATGCCTGGTAAATCAGCTAGTTCTTTCAATTTTTGAAGTAATTTGTATACGATATAATTGGCTTTATTCTTATTAAATTCTATACATTTTTCCATGAGAGTGGTGGTTTCATTCTATTCTCTGTTGGCTGATATTAGATAACTACTGTGCAGGTTGACTTGTATCACGATTAATGTTCTCCCTTAACTAACCCATTCATTGCGATCAGGAGCTGCTCTGAACCTGCAGTGGAGGTGGGGACAATGGAGAGAATATGATCTCACTTGATCTCATAGTTGGAGCAGATTCAACTTTTTAGCTTTGAACATGTCTTGAAGCAACAACTGGAAATAATTTAGGACACTGATAAAAGTCCCAGTTGAGCTAGTATAATTGCAACTGGGAATCCATTGTTTCCCAGAGCAGAATATGAATGAATAAAATAGGAAGTGATTCCCAAATATTCAGGAGACTGAAAGTTTGCTGTTACTAGGGTCATTCTATTTGTTGTTTGCGAGGAGTTAACTAGTCACCGATTATTCATAAAAATGTCCTTAGGCATTCAAAGTTTGATAATTATAGCCTAAATTACTCTTCATGATAGATAGAAATTATTTACTACTAGAATTATTTACTATTTACTTGGCATTGCTTAGGTCTTGGGTCCTTAATTCAATTCATTTTTGTTTTTTGGAAAATAAAATAAAAATGTATATGCTTCATTAAAATCATTGCTCTGGGATGGGACTAGGGATGAGGGATTCAGTATGCAGGCTGCCCTGGGGAAAGAGGACTACCCCAGCCTCTCTCACGATAGCAGCTTGGTTCCAGGTGAGAAGCACCTCTCCATGGCTGCTGCAGCTCCAGGGGGTGCAGCTGGGGGAGAAGAGTATGCCCCCAACTGTAGCAGGTCCAGGTTCATCTGCCCCCTGCACTCCTTAGTCAGACTAAGGAATGCAGCAAACTGTGCACTTTCCCCTTACTCCCTGATGAAGGGGAACAGACAGCAATGTCCCCCTACAAATCAGGGGGCAGGAGGAGGAAGAGTGTCAAACCCCCTCACACCCTCTAAAAGAAGGTGGGAGGCTTGGGGCTGGGACAGACCTGAATGGGGAGAGGGTTCCCCCACCCAGCCTTTTTCACCTGTCTGGGGATTCTGTCTCTTTTCTGTATTGTTTTATGAGAAGCCATCCCATTCCAGGCACACCCCATTTTCCTGGCAGACTCAAGCCCTTATGTTGCTTTAAGTTATGATAAAAGGAAGCTGTGTACCAAATTCGGTGATCCTAACTCTTACTGTTTAGAAGTTCTGGAGGAGACAGACAGAGCCAGTGTTCCCTCTAAACTGCGCAGTAGTTACAGCTTCATAGGTGATTAATCAGCCCTGCCCAGTCAGAGGCTCAGGGTTCCATGCATGGAGCTGACTGGGCAGGACTGATTAATCACCTACGATGCTGTGCTGCTGTGCAGCTTAGAAGGAACACTGGACAGATTCTCTAAAATATACAGTAGATTTTCTTTATTAGTCATTCATTTTTCTCCTGTTCAAAAGTCATCCAATTAGGGAGCAGAAACAATGCCATGTGGCTTAGGGAACCCCGCATAATCCATGGGTGAACAGTTTGCATGTAGCTCATAGAATGACATTTGTTTGTATAAATTCTGGTGTGAATACTAACAAATAGTGTACACATTCACAAAAGTCAGGATCTGTCCATGAATGATTCATGAACAGGAAGAAAGCATCAAATTTACAGGGACTATCATTCCCTAATTGACCAACTCCAGAACAGGTGTTTTTCACCATGTGCATGAACAGCAGCTGCATGGCTGAACGTGACATGCAGAAAGCAAAGAACTCCTTGATCTATCCCTTCACAAGAAGTTGCAAAGACCCAGCAAACAGCTGATCCACAAGTCAAGTCTCCATTGCACCTGGGCTGCACCATAGCATTGTGCCAAAGGGGAGGGGGCACACCAGTCTTGTGCCAAAGGGAAATGAAATTGCTGCACATGAATTGTATAAAAATGAAACAATATCTGCAAACTAAATATTCTGTGAGAACTGAAGCAACGCAACTGGTACTATCTGCAGCACCAAAGGCAACTGCAGGCAGCCCTTCCAACAGAGGGGGAGAGGGGGCAGTTGTTCTGGGGCCTAGCAATTCAAAGGGGCCTGAGGGTCTTGGCCATTGCCATTACTACTGCAGCAGCAGTGGCAACCAGAGCTGTGGACCCTTTAGAGCAGGGATGAGGAATCTTTTTTGAGTTGGGGACCACTGACCCACCAAAGTTTCAGTAGGGGGCCACACATAAGTGAGAAGACACTACCCATATTCCTCACACCAGAGCCTATGGGTGCTCCAGCTCCATGGTGGAGCAGCAAGGGGGCTGGAGTGCCAACGTGGGCTTCCCTCTGAGCCTGCAGGGCCAAATCCAGGCAAGCTGGGGTCTGCATCTGGCCCCACCCTTCCTTTAGAGTGCCACTGGAACCTCTGGTGGCACACTGTGGGTGGTGCGCTTCGGATGGTGCCGACGGCTGGCTGCCCCAGCCCCACCTCTCTGACTGCGGCCCTGCCCTTTCTGGGAGTGCATCACTGGTCCCTCTCCTCCCCGCTCCCCAACCTTGCCCAGGAGCCCAGTAAGGCTGACAGCAAGAACTTCCCTGAAGTCTTTAATAGAGATATGGACACAATGGTGCTCAAATGACCCAAAGTGGATATTCAGCACTTGAAATCTTGAAGGCTTTTACCAGCCATACACAGCCAGTGCAGGGTCTGTTCTTCTCTTCTGGAAAGGACCGTTTAGGGTGTATTCACCTCATGGCCAGTGCCCATGTTTCCCATTGTCTCCTATTCTTCATGACTTTGTTAGAAATAGAACATCAGTATCTACCCCCGGGAGACTATTTCACAGCTGAGAACAGTTTTTTCTTTCTTGGGATTTGGCATATCATGCCAGTGTATGGATTTGTTAAGAACAAATCATATCAAATCAACCAAATATCCTTTTTTGTAAGGGTAACAAGACTTGTGGATGGGGGAAAGCAGTAGATATGATGTAAGTGGGCAGATATCAAAGTGGGTAGATATCAAAGTGGGTAGATATCAAAGCAAGGGGAAAGCTGTGCCTTCCAAAACAGCCTTTCATGACCCTGCCCACAGTTGGCCCACAGACCCCTTCCTACTTCCCAACTGTGCCAGGCTGCAGGGGATTGTTCCCCCGTGGACCCAGGCTGGGGTTAATAGAGAACACCCAGTCCTGGGGTGTATGTGTGTGGAATGCCTATTGCACTGGTGTAACATCAAGGGCCTGGCACTCTGACTCTAAGCTGTGGGGAGTGCATTGCCCACCATACTGGAAGAGAGGAACTGTGTTCACCCACCCACCAGACACTCTGGGGCAGAGGGAGGGGGTTATGCCACCTACCCATCCGTCAAGCTGGGGTCCTGCACCATTCTCTCTCTTGCTAGATATTTCAGCAGCTGGTGGGGGAGGGGGAAGGGAGGAGATTCTCTCTGGGTTTTGGCAGGAGGAATAGGCCAGGCCAAAGGCCAGTCTCCACAAGCCCTGGTTTCACCCCCTGCGCATGGATATTTCTCAACTTTGATATAGTTTTTGATACTGTTTCACATGACCTTCTAATAAGCAAACTAGGGAAATACAGTCTAGATCAGGGCTACTCAACTTTACAAGCTCCCGGGGCCACGATGATACTCACAGCACATGCCACAGGCTGCAACTTAAGTGTGGTTGCATGTACATGCAAATGTACATGCAAATATATGCAAATATCTTCTTACACACTGACGGGCATGAATACAAAGATTAAGGCAAGATTAGACAAGAAAGAGGCCCCATTAAAGTCAGTTCTGCTGATATTAATAAAATGCAATATTTACCCAGTTTTCTCCCCATATGACAGCACTTTTAATGAGCAATGACAGTCCAGGAATTTAACTACTAAAACACATATCAACAGAGGACCATTATATTGACAACTTTTTTGTTTTGGCTTCCCCCCACAGGCCATATGTTGAGCCCCACGTAAACCCAAATTGCTCTACAGACCGCAAACGAATGGGCAGGCCATGGGCTGCATGTTGAGTAGCCCTGGTCTAGATGAACCTACTCTAAGGTGGGTGCACAAATGGTTGGAAAATCATACTAAAAAAAGTAGTTATCAATGATCAAACTAGACAGGAATATTGAGTGGGTCCTGCAGGGATCTGTTTTGGGTCTGATTCTAGGCAATATCTTCATAAATTGTTTGGATAGTGGTATAGACCCATAGAAAGTACACTTACAAAGTCTGTAGAAGATATCAATCTGGGAGAGATTTTTTGGGCAACAAGATTAGAAATTCAAATGATCTTAAACTAGAGAAGTGGTCTGAAATAAATAGGATGCAATTCAATAAGGACAAATGCAAAATACAGGCAGTCCCCAGGTTACGTACAAGATAGGGACTGTAGGTTTGTACTTAAGTTGAATTTGTACTTAAGTCGGAACTGGCGTCCAGATTCAGCCGCTGCTGAAACTGACCAGCGGCTGACTACAGGAAGCCCGAGGCAGAGTTTCTCTGCCCCGGGCTTCCTGGAATCAGCCGCTGATCAGTTTCAACAGAGGCTGAATCTGGACGCCTGGGACAGAGCAGCTGGGGCGCTGCCGGGTAGGTCCCCGCAGTGCCGCACCTTGGCGCTGCGGGGACCAACCTGGCAGCACCCCAGCTGCTCTGCCCCAGGCATCCCCAAGTCAGCTGCTGCTGAAACTGATCAGCGGCTGATTCCAGGAAGCCCGGGGCAGAGCAACTCTGCCTCGGGCTTCCTGTAGTCAGCCGCTGGTCAGTTTCAGCAGCGGCTGACTTGGGGACGCCTGGGGCAGAGCAGCTGGGGTGCTGCTGGGTTGGTCCAGTAGCGCCGCTCCTAGGTGCTACTGGACCAACCCAGCAGCACCCCAGCTGCTCTGCCCCAGGCGTCCTGATTCAGCCGCTGCTGAAACTGACCAGCAGCTGCTGAATCAGGACATCTGGGGCAGAGCAGCTGGGGTGCTGCCGGGTTGGTCCAGTAGCACCTAGGAGCGGCGCTACTGGACCAACCGGCAGTGCCCCAGCTGCTCTACCACAGGCGTCAGCAAGAAAAGCCTGGTCTGCTGGGGGGGAGGTGCACTAGCTGCGCCCGCCCCCAGCAGACCATGGAGACACGAGCAGCGGGACCGAGACACGCCGCGGTGCTGCCCAGGTCCTCCGTGGCTTTGCTCCGCGTCTCCCTGGTCTGCTTGGGGGGGGGGGGTCTGGGCGGTCCCGCCCCCCGCGTCCTCCGCGGCTTTGCTCCGCGTCTCCCTGGTCTGCTGGGAGCCCCCCCCAGCAGACCAGAGAGATGCGGACCAGCTTTTCTCACCCCGGAGGACGCAGGCGGTGGGACCGTGTCGCGTCTGGGCGGTCCCGCCTCCCGCATCCTCTGGGGCGAGAAAAGCCCTGTTCGTAAGTACGGATCTGACGTAAGTCGGATCCGCGTAACTCAGGGACTGCCTGTACTACACTTAGAAAGGAACAATGAATTGCACAAACAAAAAATGAAAAATGACTGGAGAAAAGGATAAGGGGTTATTTGGATTACAAATTAAATTTGAACAAACAATGTAACACTGATGCAAAAAAGCAAAAATAATTCTGGGATGCATTTGCAGGAGTGTTGTAGGATCAAGACACAAGTCTGTTTTTTCACACTACTCAGTGCTGATGAGTACTCAATTGCAGTATTGTGTTCAGTCCTGGGCATCACACTTTAGGAAATATGTGGACAAATAGGAGGAAGACCAGAGGAGAGCAATAGAAATGATGAAAGGAAGGAAAGATTGAAAAAAATGGGGTTATTTAGTCTAGAGAAAACGGAGAAGGGAAATTATAACAGACTTCACATACATAAAAGGTTGTTATAAAGAGGAAGGTGGTAAATTAATCTCCTTTTCCACAGAGAACAGAACAAGATGTAATGGGCTAAAATTGCAGCAAAGGAGATTTGGGTTAGACAGTAGGAAAAACTCTGTATCTGTCAGGGTAGCTAAACACTGAAACAATTTACCTAGGGAGGTTATGAAATCTCCATCTTTGGTGTTTTTTAAGAACAGGTTAGACAAACACCTGTAAGGGCTGGCAAGGATAATACAGGAAAAGGGCCCAACTTACAGATGGGTTGTGTTCCAAAAGTTCATTTGTAAGTCAGTTGATTGGAACTCGGAACACATCTTCCCATAGAATCAATGTTATAAATGATGGTTAGATTCCCAGGCTAGCCCAGAAGAGCTTAGTTAATCTTTAATGTAGCTGAAATCTAAAATATATTTGAGAGATTTTGTGCGTCTGGCCATCTGACTGTGAGTCTGTTTGTTCAAGAACTCTTCCTACAGGATAAGAGCTTGGACCACCAAGTTTGGCATGCAGCTTTTTCATATCATAACTTAAAGCAAGGTCAGGGTTTGATTGTGCCAAAACAATGGGATGTGTATGGAATGCGATTGTTTCTTATTAAATGGAAAGGGAGGGCTGTGATAGGAGGAACAGTTGTACTCCAGAATGCCCACAGGGGTACAGGCAGTGCAGTCCTCTCCATCCCAGCCATCCCAGATGAGAGGTCCCCGCTGCCCCAACAACCCCAAAGAGCTATGGAGCAGCACTGGCTGGGCAGCATGACCCCTGCCGCCCTGGCTGGTGGCTGGGCAATGTGGCCCCCACCACCCTGGGTAAACCTAGGGAGCAGCCAGTGGCTGGGCAGCACAGCTTCCACCAACTCGGGAACATACAGCAGCTGCCTCTACCCCCTGTCTTGATTCTCCCACCACCTCCCCTGACTCCTGCTCCCTGACTCACTCCCTTGAGCTCTTCCATACCTCCCAATCCCCTGCTCTAACTCCTGCAACTCCCACCCCCTGTTTTGATCCCCCAAGCTTGACTCCTACATCCCTTATACCTTCAGCCCTCTTCCCTGACCCCGCCCCCATCCCCAAGCCTCTGCCCCGACTCCTGCATTCCCTACGCTCCCTGCCCCCTGCCTTGAAGGACCCGAATAATTCTGGGTAAATCCTCTAGTTCTGTAGATTTGTAATAATAAAGAGTAGAAAACAATATTTTTGCAATACTAGTAATTAAACAAAATAGAAAAACAATAACATTGACGAAGAAAGAGGTTTCTTATTTAACCTTAAATGCTAGTTCTTGCAGAAAGGCAGGTTTAATTAGAGGACAATGAGAAGGAAGGTGGAGATTCTTGAAGGGGGCTTCTGAGCATCCCCTGGCCATCCCCCCTCATGGGCTCTTACCAGTCCCTGCAGCCAGCCCCAGCCCCTGGCTGTGCACATTTCCTCCACCCCTCACCCCTCCAGGCTCAGCAGCAGTGCTTGCAGTCTCCATCCCCTGCCATCCCCCATGGACTTAGCACCAGCTTTGGCAGGACCTATCCTCCAGCCAGTTCCACCCTACCAGGAGGCAGTGAGCGGCAGGATCTCAGGCCAGTGGACTCCAGAGGAGCAGGAGGCAACCACCAGCTGACCAGAGAGAAGTGGTGCTCTGAAGGGGCCTCTGGCTGTGCAACAATCCCCTTCTCTTCCGGAGTCCTCTGTCCCACATTCGCGCCACTCGCCAGCAGCGGTGCCTCTTGCCTGCTTCCCTGAGGCTGCAGGTGAGCTTTTGTCCGTAAGTCAGATGTTTGTAACGCGCGAGTGCTTGCATTTCATTCTTCCTCAGTGTACTGCACTGAACTAGATGAGCTACCAAGGTCCCTTCCAGTCCTACATTTCCATGATCTTAGTCTCCAGAGGTTTTCTCTGCTATTTAACCTACATTTCCCCTTCCATAAGGGAAAGGAAACTCCCACCCCATCCCCTTGTATTATCAAAAGTAATTTCTAACTCCCTGTGGTGTTTACATGTTTCTAATACTTGTAAATGTATCATACTGTCCATTTAAATAATTGCTTAACTGAACTAGACTGATTTAACTCTCTTCATCTTTCCCTATAAGTCAGCCTCGAGCTCTTTAATCGATAGCAGCTCTTTCTGGAACTCCCTTCAATTTGTCACAGTCTCTCTGTTATTAAGTTTCCCAGAATCAAATGCAATATTCTATATGATCTACTGTAATTGGTCAACAAGTGAAATCTGCCTCCTCTGCATCATGTGATTACTCCAAGTTTTCTTTCCAGACTGCTTGTCACTACAATTGTCTCTTGCACTATGCACTGATTGGAAGTGGATGCGTCCACATGTAATTGTTTACAAATAACCAGCCTCTTTTCTTACCCTCAAAGAGCATCACCTACTTTTGCCCCTAAAGGTCCTCAGCAATATTGCTGCCCCATTTGGCATAGGTAGATTATGGGATAGTTCTGTGCTACTAAAATGTATTATTAAAGATTCTCCTTGCTCTACCTACACTAAAAGACAAAGGAAACATGTTAGTTTAAAATCAATTTAACTACTACCTTGTAGATTTTCCACTGGAATGTTATACTAGAGATGGTGGGGCCAGACTAACCTCCCTCACAGATCTCCCAGTCTGTGTTCCCTGTCTTAGCTGAAGCTGAAACTTGCTTATCACTAACATCTGCTCCTGTGACTCATACAAAACACAGCACTTACAGTGGCACAGCTTGAGATGACAGTTCATGTGAGGCATCAGGAATGAGGGTCAATTCCTGGATGAAGTAGCAGGTGAAGGGCTCATTGAAATAATTCTTGAGTTACAGGAAGGACTAGGGTAGCTGGGGCTCCCTTGGGCATTGCAGAAGGAACATTATCTTACATGTATAGTTAAAAAAAGAGGGGGAAAGCTCTTTTTATGTCTCCAAAATCATAGAATCATAGAATACTCGGACTGAAAGGGACCTCGAGAGGTCATCAAGTCCAGTCCCCTGCCCTCATGGCAGTACCCAGTACTGTCTAGACCATCCCTGATAGACATTTATCTAACCTACTCTTAAATATTTCCACAGATGGAGATTCCACAACCTCCCTGGGAAATTTATTCCAGTGTTTAACCACCCTGAAAGTTAGGAACTTTTTCCTAATGTCCAACCTAAACCTCCCTTGCTGCAGTTTAAGCCCATTGCTTCTTGTTCTGTCCTCAGAGGCCAAGGTCAACAAGTTTTCTCCCTCCTCCTTATGACACCCTTTTAGATACCTGAAAACGGCTAGCATGTCCCCTCTCAGTCTTCTCTTTTCCAAACTAAACAAACCCAATTCTTTCAGCCTTCCTTCATAGGTCATGTTCTCTAGACCTTTAATCATTCTCGTTGCTCTTCTCCGGACCCTCTCCAATTTCTCCACATCTTTCTTGAAATGCGGTGCCCAGAACTGGACACAATACTCCAACTGAGGCCTAACCAGTGCAGAGTAGAGAGGAAGAATGACTTCTCGTGTCTTGCTCACAACATACCTGTTAATGCATCCCAGAATCATGTTTGCTTTTTTTTGCAACAGCATCACACTGTTGACTCATATTCAGCTTGTGGTCCACTATAACCCCTAGATCCTTTCCTACACAGTCACTTCCCATTCTGTATGTGTGAAACTGATTGTTCCCTCCTAAGTGGAGCACTTTGCATTTGTCTTTATTAAACTTCATCCTGTTTACCTCAGACCATTTCTCCAATTTGTCCAGATCATTTTGAATTATAACCCTATCCTCCAAAGCACTTGTAACCTCTCCCAGCTTGGTATCATCTGCAAACTTAATAAGCGTACTTTCAATGTCAATATCAAAATCATTGATAAAGATATTGAAGAGAGCCAGTCCCAAAACAGACCCCTGCGGAACCCCACTAGTTATACCTTTCCAGCAAGATTGAGAACCATTAATAACTACTCTCTGATGCCTAAGAATGTCAC
This sequence comes from Pelodiscus sinensis, assembly GCF_049634645.1. Lineage (NCBI taxonomy): Eukaryota > Metazoa > Chordata > Testudines > Trionychidae > Pelodiscus > Pelodiscus sinensis. Next base: position 19,527,434 of record NC_134723.1, read on the forward strand.
TGTATCACAAACACATCAAGAACCATTCTAAAGTGTCTGTGTTTGTTCTTTCTTCCAAGTGCATTTGCTGCTTGAGACACTGTTTTGGGATTAGGGTTCTTGTAGTCTTCTCATTTCTCTCCTGTCTCTCTATCAAAGACTACACTTCATATGTGCCTTCACAGATTTGACCAGAGGGCTGAGCAAAGAAGGCTTCCACAAGACACAAATATAGCAGTAAATTTTGTTGCTGCCAGAACCTTAGGCCTAGCTTTGTGGGGCACTTCATGCAAATGATCAATCTTGGTGCCACAGAATCATGATTCTCCTTTCTGCCTTGCAGTTTGCTGGTGGCATCATGTGTTAGATTGGCAGCACTTATTGTGTAAATTCTGCTATCCCATTTATGTTGGGCATCAGGCTTCTGCTAGGCTATGTTTAGACTACAAAGAAAAGTTGGAAAAAGATATGCAAATTGTGAACCACAATTTGAGTATCTTTTTCCACTTTTCTTTCGAAAGAGGCTTTTCTGAAATTTGGCACATCTACAAGGCACCAAATTTCAGAAAAACCCGCTCTTGTGAGCCATCCCTTCTTCCTCATACTACAAGGTTTACAGGGATGGTGAAAGAACGCATCCACTTTTCTGAATTTTTTTTCAGAAAAGCGGAAGCGTTCCTTGGACGCAGCGTTGCTTTTCCAGGATACCGCCAGTATCCCGGAAAAGCACTGCAGTCTAGATGCAGCCTTAGTCTGGTTAATTCAACGGCACTGTTCTCCCATGAGCCCTATACCATAGTGCCACGTCTGATACTTTCTCTTTACCGCATGTTGAATAAGAAAGAACCGCCTTATGATTTCTGTGTGTATTTAAGTTAGGAAATCTTTGTGCCATGCTCCTTCCTGTTCTTGGTCAAAAATAAAGATGGCAAAGGGCCACTGGCTAAATACAGCTTGCAGCTGCTCCACACCAAGCCAACCAGACTATCACACAGCCAGCTTTCTAGGACTAAAACAAAGTGCTGACTTCAAACAGAAAGTGGTGTTTTCCTGTCAAATACTAAATAGGCTGAGAAAAATCCCAACAATGTTATGTTAAAGGAATAAAAACAACAAAGGTTACAGACACAGCAATTCTTACGGGTTCTGTTACTGTGGATGTTTCTGAGGTTATTCCATGGAGGCTGCCATTCTTTTCCTGCCAGCAGGAAGAGACATTAGGACAGAAAGAAACTTGTTCTCCATTAAAATCAAAGGGAAAAGCACAGCTATGCAACCCAATTTTTACATTTACATTTTCTTCAGAAAAGTAAAGTTTGGTTTTAAACTTTACTGGTGTTTCTTTATCTTAATGACAACTTTAGGTGAAGATAAATAGCCAGAATAGCTCACACCACTGAGAAGTGGTGCATCACTGATGTCTGCCGTCTTCCCTTGCTTTTTCAGAAGTCTGACCAGAGGACTACTTCTGGGAGTAGATGGTCTTGCTGTGCTGCCAAGGAGAGCAAGCCCAAAAATGTGCTAGTCCCTGGAAGGACGAAGGTTATCTATCTGCACTTGAATTTCCCAGACACCCTCTGGCAAGCAAATAAAAAATGTTTAAATAGATTAGATATGAAAATATGATGCATTTAGTTTATTGCACTATGTGCCTTCCTGGTTACTGACACCTAATTTCAGCACTGAAAGTCTAGGCTTTTCCCCATTGATTTCAGTGCAGAATGAGTTCAACCTGTTCGGATTTCTCTTATGGCCTGCCTGTTAACTGAAAAATGGCAGACTCCATGAGGAAAGTTATGTTTACATTAAACTTCATGTTAATTTCTTTTTAAAGCAGTTTAATTGCTTTAAAATTGGTGTTGAATTTTGCAGACACTGGAATTTGCCTGAAAACTTCATTAGCCAGGTGAAAACAAATCTTTGAGATTCACCCAACAAGCCCCTCAGGTCCTTTCAAGAGGTCACTGTGCTTGGGATAAACTGGGGGCCCAGAGGGAGAATCATCTGTAATTAATGTAACAAGCTGCTGTTTTCCCATTAAAACAGGAAGTAAGGCTTGGGGAAATCTCCTCTGGGAAATCCTGCTTGTGGTTAATAATGGGAGGGGAGAGGAGAGAGAAGAGCTGACCCAGCTGGAACAAAACTCTTCTTTTTAATTAGAGACAGGGGCTCTCTGCTAATGGCTGCCATGGCAACTGCAGGCAATTGCATCTGCTTGTTGAGGAAATAAGATTTGCAAATTGAAGAGAAGAATACAAGGGCTGCGGGTGTAACAGGTAGCCAAGGACAAGAGTGAAAGATAATGAGAGGAGTGAAGGAATCAGGGAAACTTTCAAGTATGATTTAATCTCATTCAGATCAGAAAAATAAGATGCAGTGGCTGCTTCCTTTACTGCTAAAATTACACCTGGATGAAAAGCAATTATTTCATCTTATCTGTCTGCAGAATAGGAGCATTCTCCTAAAGGCATTTCAAATCATACCCACAAGTTTGGGATCACTCAAGAAACCATCTTCTGCAGGGCTAGTTTTATTAACTCATAATAAATTAACACACTTCCTTTCTCCCCCCACACCCAGCACTTCACAAGGACAAACTCAATACTCTCCCAGCCTTTCTGTCTTGGCAAATTTGTCTTTCTTCCTTGAGGTCTTCATTAAGCCTCTTCATTGGATAGTTAATGCACATAAAGCACAATTCTCTTGACCTAGAAATCTAATCATAAAAAGTCCAGCTGCTTTGGCCCATAATCCCAGGTAAATTTTCATAAAGTTTACCAGCCTGCTCACCTTCTTTGACAGGACTCACAGGATTCCTTAAATCTTCTCTATGGGGCTTTCCACCAAAGAGCCTATCTTCTAGTGGTTTCCTCTCTAGACTGTGCTGACCCCCATGCCTCACTGCCTCAGGACTCTTCCCCATGTGACCTTGGTGTGCATCCTGTTGGTCCCTTACTACGTAGGCAGCCCATACATCTTGTTTTAAGCTGAACCATCCTGTGTAAAGCTTGTATTCTGTCTGTACTGGTACAAAACCAGGAATATTGTACTGTCAGGCATGGATGATGACATTTTAAAGAGTGCACTGCTCCACCTCTGGTGGCCTAGCCTCACACTCACTGGGCATGTAAGGTCACAGCAGTGCAGGCAGGGTTACATTGCTCCTAGAAGTACCAGAACTTCTAATATTGTGGAGACATGCAAATGGCTACTCTGATTCTACATGAGAGTCCTACCTCTGTCTAGTCCTTTGGCCCTTTTCTTTCCCACACCTGAGACTAATCACCATATTTAAGCTCCCTTTCTAGGAAGGTACTCAAATCAGATGTCCTGGCTCTAGGGTTTTAATTAATAAAATAATTTGACGAGTGTTCTGATCAGGCATCGATACAATTGCCTCAGTTTAACCTCAAGGGCCAATCACCCTGTGACAACTTTCCAAGAAAAGTCTCCCAAGGCAAGCAAGATCACTGGGAGGCAAAGATAGATGGTTACACAAAGTGAAGGCCAATTGGATATTGTAGGGACCAAGTATGAATTTACAGATTGAAAAAGCTGTCTGGAGTGGAGCTGTATATTTTATTGTAACAACACTGGATTCAGTAGTCTAATCTGGAAATGTAATGCATTCAGTTCTGCAGAATCCTCTAAGAGTGGACCTGGGTTAATGATTTGAGACTCCTCTTGCAAATGGTTTGGCTCAGGCATCAGAATTCTTCTCTACCTCTCATCCACCCCTTAGTCAACATCACTGCTTGACTTGACAACTGCCATTTGGAAGCTCATGCCCCACCCAACGGCTACGTCTAGACTGGCATGATTTTCCGCAAATGCTTTTAACGGAAAAGTTTTCCGTTAAAAGCATTTGTGGAAAAGAGCATCTAGATTGGCATGGATGCTTTTCCGCAAAAGCACTTTTTGCGGAAAAGCGTCCGTGCCAATCTAGACCCGCTTTTGCGCAAAAAAGCCCCGATTGCCATTTTCATGATAGGAGCTTTTTTGCGCAAAACAAATCTGAGCTGTCTACACTGGCCCTTTTGTGCAAAAGCTTTGTGCAAAAGGACTTTTTCCCGAATGGGAGCAGCATAGTATTTCCGCAAGAAGCACTGATTTCAGACAGTAGGAAGTCAGTGTTCTTGTGGAAATTCAAGTGGCCAGTGTAGACAGTTGGCAAGTTTTTCCACAAAAGCAGCTAATTTTGCGGAAAAACTTGCCAGTCTAGACGCAGCCAAGCCAGAAACTGTTAAATGCCCATATTATGCAAACATCAGTGGACAGTTTTAACTGGTGCACAGTCTCTACAGATCTTTATGCTGTGAGTGTGGTCTCCTCACTATGAATACAAAAATTTCCACATAGTACTTTGGACCTTCCTATTGGCAGCACCTGTCAGCCATGTTACCATTCTGTGCTGGTCTCAATGGCAGAAGCGATAGATTAGCTACCAAGTGGTCATGCTTGGGGATAGTGGGGTACATGAACTTTCTCACAGAATATTGACATGGTAATGACAAAAACCTAGGCCAGGACTATGCTTCCACGTTCAGTTAAGAGTATTAAGTGTAGCTTTAAATATCTCACATAATGACGATGATCCAATGGGAAGAGAACATTAGTGAAATACCTGGATATTTTAAAAGATCTCCTGACCAGATTCAGCCTGGCTTCATTTGTAAGAGATGCTTATTTCAAAGCATACTGTGGCATGTCTGCAGCCTCTGGTTTTGTGTTACATTCCTTAGCTAATACAGCACATCATGTCCTTTCCTTTCTTTCCTGCACCCTGGACTGATAGTTTACTAATTTCCTCAATGAGCTGAGTGACTGTTCTATTTGGCAACCACATTCCCTAGTTGATATTTTCTATTCCCTGTGGCATTTGACTTTTGCTGCCTTCTCATGTAACCTCACAAACTACTTGGGAATTTGGTGAATTGTTCCTCTGCATTTGTTCTGTCTTAAGTTTTGATTTCATCTGAACTCTTAGAGATTTTATTTTCATTTTTCACACCATGTGGCTAAGAATGCTGATTTGGAAGTTTGCAGGTGCACAGTTATTGAGGAACAGAGCTCGTAAATCTGTCCTCAAGTGCATCCTTTCCAACACAAAAACCTCCTGCCTCTCCATCTCACCTTCTCCCTGGTTCTTTGAAGGCATAGTTGCCAGGACTTGCATTTCCATCGTGACTTGAGATGAGCATCTGGAGTGGTCGTGCCTCATTAATCTTGGACACAAGGAAATGAATACTGCTAATGAGATGCTTGGGCATCTCTCCAAGCCCTGGCACATCAGGATAGAGTGTGGGAGGAAGCAGTACTAACAAGGGGGAGAGAAAAGCCCCCTTTTAATGGTGAATACAAGGGAATGGCTAAACAGTCCACTACTCTCCAGAAGAATCAGACAAACAAAAGTGCCATAGTTCAATTAGCATTGTACACAATTACAGCCACCTGGAATTTTGACATTTACAACACTGAACTTTTTCACGGACACCTCCCACCCCCCTCCATTGGCTTTGCTGAAAGCTGTTCTAATATTACATCTGTAACAGCTGCATTTTGGGTGACTCTTTTCCTGTTTAGGTCCTGACTTGCATCTTGGCTGTATTATTTCAGTCTTGGCTGAGGATTTGCACATTCTGATTCTCTGGCTTAGGAAAAACACTTTGTGATTTTATTTTTGTTAATAACATTACATTTTATTTTGTGATGACAGTGCTGGAGACTAGGTTTCTCTGTTTCACAGCTGAATGAGGTTAGCTCAGGCAGCAGCAATGTACATTTCATCCCACTGCCCTATCAATATGTCTCAGTCTGAGATGGAGGGGCCACTCCTAGGGCAGAAGGGAGGGAAGTCTCTCTGGCTCTTTCAGCCTTAAGCCTCTCTGCTTAGACTGCCAACAATTAACAATAATTGTTACTGTGATGTGGATACTTGGCTACTGAGAACTGGACTGACAAACACCAGACTCATTCCACACGAGACAATGAACAAACAAACTGCTTTCATTTAGTCTGATGACCTAGCACCATGATGTATACCTTGTCCCCTCAAGCTAACCAGCCCCCATCTATGCTTTCTAAAGTACATGTTCTGAACATTTGAAAACATTTGGTAAAAGCAGTACATTAGGAGGAGCATGGAAACCCCACATGATGTCCTCAGTGCCTTTCTGTCAGGGGATGGCACTCCAGTGAGATATAGTCACAAGTGTCTTTCCTCCTGGTGCCCTTCTGACTGGGAGCTCATGATCTTCATACAGAGCTGCGTGTACTCTAGTTAGGACTCCCTGTTCTGGCCCCTGATCCCACTTGCTAGTCCATGACCTTTTGTTTCCTATGTAATCTCATTTGCTATCCACCTGGAGGTGCTTGGGGGGTGCGTAATATGTGTGGGATTCTCAACAGCACTAGTTGCTGAGAAGGTACCAGGGCAGCAGCAGTAATTGAGATGCAAAAAACCACCCCCCAAAAACCCCCAACAACAGTCTGGCTCTGTGGGTATCTAGTAAAAGTCTTTAAAGTGCTTCTAGACTATTGGTTATTTTCTAAGTTTTCCCTGTTACAGACAAAGTTGGCTACCCCTCTGAAGCTAATAAAAGAATGTCCCTGATGGAAGGGAAAATGGATGGATACTATGCAAGATGTAAAAGGTCCTAGTGGCAAATAGCCCCTGATTTTAAGACATTATGATCAATTCTAGATAGGGACCCAGATTCAGATTTTAGGTAAGGCTGGTGTAGTTAATCTAGTGACTTCAATGGAAATATTCTGGATTTACCCAGATGTACTAAGATTAGAATCTAGCTCAGTAAGAGACACATGACAGCACCTTTGTCAACTCTTGTAATTTCATTATAAATCTCATGATATTTAGTGTTTTTTTCTTTAAATCCTCAGTTCCTGCAGACTGTCAAATGATTACATAAAAAAATCATGATTGCATAGAAAAGCTCAAAACCACAACCCAAGTGTACCCTAACGGTTCAGAAACCAGACAGCAAAGGAAAAGAACCCAAAATAAGAATGGATGAAATCTCATTATTTGTGGATGCTTGGTGTTAGTGATCCTGAAGCAGTGATGGGGAGAGGAAGATAGTATCCTAGGGTATGTCTACACTACAACGTTAATTCGAAATAACTTAGTTCGAATTAGTTAATTCGAACTAAGCTAATTCGAACTACCGGATCCAGACTAAAAAATTAGTTCGAATTAGCGTTTTGCTAATTCGAACTAGCATGTCCACATTAAGTGGACCCTGAACCAGGCTTAAGGATGGCCGGAAGCAGTGCCGGCAGGGCATCAGAGGAGGATTTAGAGCATGGAGATGCTGTCTCAGGCTAGCCGAGGGCTGTGCTTAAAGGGTCCCGACACCCACCCCGGACAGAGAGTTCTCAGGGGTGCCCCGCTTGCAAAGCAGTCCTGGCTTGGAGTGCCCAGACTACCCACACTGGGCACATCACAGCACTCGGCCATCAGACCGGCTGCACTTGCCGCAGGCTGCCATCTGGGGAGAGGGGGCAATTGGGAGGCTGCAGGAGAGCTTCCACCCCAGAAGCCCACAGAGCCAGCCCAGTCCTCCCCATCGGGGGCTCGTGCCCCATTCCTCCCTCACCTCCTTCCACTTACCCATCCCTAGCCCCTCTTCCTGATGTTCTAAATAAAGATAACGTGTCTTCCAAAATGGAATCTGTCTTTATTGAACAAAACTGGGGGAGACTGGGAAAAGGAGGTGGGAGAGGAGAAGAGAGAGGCTGGGAGAGGGGAGGGCAACTAAAATGATCAGGGGTTGTGAACAGGTCCCATATGAAGAGAGGCTAAAGAGACTGGGACTTTTCAGCTTAGAAAAGAGGAGACAGAGGGGGGACAGGATAGAGGTCTCTAAAAGCAGGAGTTGGGTGGAGAGGGTGCATGCAGAAAAGTTCTTCATTAGTTCCCATAAAGAAGGACTAGAGGACACCAAAGGAAAGGAATGGGTAGCAGGCTTCAAACTAGTAACAGAAAGTTGTTCTTCACAAAGCAAAGAGTCAACCTGTGGAACTCCTTGCTGCAGGAGGCTGTGAAGGCTAGAACTAGAACAGAGTTTAAAGGGAAGTGAGAGAAAGTGATGGAGGTTGGGTCCATGGAGTGCTATTAGCCAGGGGGTAGGAGTGGTGTCCCTGGCCAAGGTTTGTGGAAGGCTGGAGAGGGATGGCACGAGATAAATGGCTTGGTCACTGTCTTCGGTCCATCCCCTCCAGGGTCCTTAGGGTTGGCCGCTGTCGGCAGACAGGCTACTGGGCTAGATGGACCTTTGGTCTGACCCAGGACGGCCATTGTAAGCTCAGGGCTCAGGGTCAGGGGTCTCAGTGGACCACCTTGATTCTCTTGCACACCTGCTCCTGGGTGGCCAGGCTGGCAGTTCTCCTGCCCTAGATGGCCACTTTCCTGTGCCTAGTGTGGAGATCGTGGACGAGGTCCACGATGTCTGCACTAGCCCAGGCGGGTGCCCGCCTCTTGCGGTCCCGGGCAAGCTCCCGGAAGCCTCCAGCCTGGTCCCGGGAAGAGGGGGAGGGCTGGGGGGGCATCGGGTGGGTGGCTCGATCTGTGCCAGGTGCAGGGTCTGCTGGCTGGGTGCTGGCAGGCTTGCACCTGGCACGGGCACCGTAGCCAGCCCGTGCCCCTTTAAGGAGTCCGGGGCCGGGAGGGGGGCAGACGAGTTTCCCTGGTGTTGGCCAGAGTGGGGAGGGCTAGCCTCCCACTAATTCGAATTAAGGGGCTACACACCCCTTAATTTGAACTAGCTAGTTCGAACTAGGCTTAGTCCTCGTAAGATGAGGTTTTCCTAGTTCGATCTAAGCGCTCCGCTAGTTTGAATTAAGTCCGAACTAACGGAGCGCTAGTGTAGCGCCTATCAAAGTTAATTCAAACTAACGCCCGTTAGTTCGAATTAACTTTGTAGTGTAGACATACCCCTAGGGCTCTCTTCTATAAATATATATGTATATGGGAAAACAGATTTGTGAATCATGTAAAGTGGCCACTTTGCCTCAAAATAAGTGGGTGTGAAGATGAGACTACATTGAGCCACAGTTTGCACCAGCTGTGGAAAAGGCCTAGTACAGGGCCTCTTAGGTATACTTGCTGTCTCTGGCTAGCACTAGCTGTGAGAAGGGAGGGAATAGGAAACACTATTTATTGGTGTTTATAGCCTATAATAATCAATTTGAGAGGAAAAAGCAAAGAATTTTAAATCACATGGTTAGTTAATCCATCAGCGGGTCCATTTGCTGAGTTATACTGCACTCTGTAGGAGCAGGCGGTGAGCCCTGCGGAGACCGCTCCGAGCTGGGAGCCCCATGCCTGGTTGCTCCGAGCCTGCGCCTGGCTCCGGGGCGCTGGGAGCTCTGCATGGGCCCAGGGCTCTGTGGCCGGGGACACTGGGCTCACGCATCTGGCCACGGTGCATGGGGCGGGAGAGTCTGGCTGTGGGGGAAGTGGAGAGCAAAGTAAGCCCTGAGTCACCTGTGGAGGGAGGAGAGGAGATGGCAGCAGGGGCCGATGGAGGGGATAATAAAGACACGGGTTCCATGCTGGGCTCACTCCTTCTCGTTTCCTTGCAGGGGCTCATCAGCAGCAGCCAGAGGGTTGGCCTGAGTCCCAGCTCACTGGGCTCACGCTGCTCCAGAGAGTCGCCCTGCCTGGGGAGCTCCCCATGGCCCTGGAAGGTGCTGCCAGCTCCTGCTAGGGGAGTCCGTGAGCAGTGTGACCCTGTTGCAGCTCACCTGCCCCACGGCCCGGGCTCCTGTGCGTCTGGGTGCAGGCCCCACACGGCTCTGCCATCGCCGGCAGGGCTGGAGTCAGCTTGCTCCCCTGGCAGGGCCCGGCCGTCCCTTTGAGTGAGTGCAACCCTCCCTCCCCCGCCCATGTACCCCCCCACCTGTGTTCTCTCTCTCACAATTCCCCTGCCTGTGAACCCCCCTTGCCTAGCTGTCCCCCCCATCTGTGTACCCCTGCGCACTGTCCCATGACCCCCCTCACTCCTTTCTCCTCCCCCAGCTCAGCCTCTGTGCAGCAACCCTTCACCCCACCTCCTGGCCCACTGCAATCCTGCTGGGACCCCATCTCCTCTTCTCCCTCCCCCCCCCCCCGCTGCCTCGCTGCCGCTCATCTGGGTCTCCATCTCCCGTCTGGCTCTCTATACAATCCCCCCTCCCCCTACTCTCGGGGACCTGAACCCTCCCACACACACACCTGCCCAGGAACCCAGCCCCCTTGTGCTGTGTCCTGACACCCTCACAGGGAGGGGGGAAGGATTTTTTGCTTGGGGCAGCAAAAGACCTAGAGCCTGCCCTGGATGCAGGGAAAGGGGGAGGGGCACGCAGGGGTGATGTCATGGGGAGGGCTGTTTTCAACCCATCTCCTGGGCCTATTTTGATTGCCAGTCCACCCCTGCCAGTGTCAGGCACACCTAGCTAACTGTAAATGTCTTTTGCACTGCCCTGGTTCTGGAGTTCCTGGGCACTGCTCCAGTCCTTGATGCAAAATAGAATAATCAGGGATGTTCTCTCTTACTTCCAACTGCACCTTCCCCCATTGGCTAGTTTAGGGATTGGCTGGAATTTGTAACAGTCTGGCCCCACTCTTCAAGCCCTGCCCGCAATAGATAGGGGGCTGCAACTGAGGCTGACACAGAGTCAACTACACTATCCAGGAATTCTTCCTCTGCCAGGGAAATCCCCAGAAAATCAGTTAAGATAACATTGAAGCTACATTACACTGTTGGAATAGCACAGATCTGCTTTAGTGAGTTTGTATTTTGCCCAGTTATTATAAGGCCAACCAGATGCTCATTAGAGGTGAGAATTTTCAGTGGTGAGTTGCTAGTGATGTGCAAGTGTTGGGAACCAACTGGAACCAACATTCCTTTTTACTAAACTGAAGAGCTAAGCTTGCACTAAGGGCAATGCTAAGCTTGCACCACGCAATGACATGGTGTAGTCACGTAACCAGAGGAAATTCAACTTTATAGCTCTGAATGTGTCTTGAAATGACAGCTGGAAATGAGACATTCTGGATCCTAAATTCAGTGTATCCCTTTGAAGAGCTTGTGTTCTCACAGTATTTCCAAAGTCACCTGATACATGCCAGCGTAGCAATACATAGGCCTTGTGCATTGCATATAGATAGTTAACATGGCTACCTCTCTGAAACTTAGTTAACATGAAGCAAAATGCAGGACAAGGGAATCCTCTGAACTGTCATTCATGTTAAAAATTGACACTCTCCAAAAAGGAATGAACAAACACTTGAACTATCTCACCCATTACCAAGATAGCTTCCCCAATTATCACCTCTAATACCATTAACTCACAAACATCCCACTCTCCCCACCTCTAATATCATCAATTCACAGACACTTACCTTCCTTCCTCCCCCCCCCCCCGTATCCCCCTCCTGTTCTGCAATGTGATTTGTCCTTTTCATATGTGTTCATTTTTTTAATTGTATCCTTTGGTATATATGGTTGTGACAATTTCCTTCCACTATTTGATCTGAGGAAGTGGGTCTGGCCCACGAAAGCTCATCATCTAATAAACCATCTTGTTAGTCTTTAAAGTGCTACATTGTCCTGCATTTTGCTTCAGCTACCCCAGACTAACACGGCTACATTTCTATCATTAGTTAACATGGTTATTTAAACCCTACTCTATCCATATGGTTCCTTCATAGTACATTGGTTGCATAAAGAGGAAAAGATCCAACACTAATAAAAACCACAACTGCCTTTGTCTGTAACTTATGGGAACCACCATTGCTTTCTTTAGCCTACCCCTGAGTGTAGGCATACGCATATTCACTGGAACCCCATGTGTCCCTTTGAACAGTGTTTCTCACATAATTAGCATGCACAACAAACAGTTGCAGGACCAAGTGTGGCTTTCAGGGCCATACAACTGGCAAAAAGCCCTCTCATTCCAACCTCTGATGAAGAATTAGGAGGTGCAGCGGTTGAGGTGTATGACGACCCAAAACTGAAATAGCAAAGGGCACTGCTGGTGAAGACTGAGGTGTATTGGCTGTGCTGCAGGGCTATAGAGAGCACACACACACAGGCTGCGTCTAAACTGGCATGATTTTCCGCAAATGATTTTAATGGAAAAGTTTTTCCGTTAAAAGCATTTGTGGAAAAGAGCGTCTAGATTGGCACGGACGCTTTTGCGCAAAAGCACTTTTTGCGGAAAAGCGTCCATGCCAATCTAGATGCGGTTTTGTGCAAGAAAGCCCCAGTCGCCATTTTCGCCATCGGGGCTTTTTTGCGCAAAACGGTTCTCAGCTGTATACACTGGCTCTCTTGCGCGCAAGAGGGCTTTTTCCTGAACGGGAGAGTCATTGTATTTGCGGAAGAACACTGACAATCTTACATGAGATCGTCAGTGTTCTTGCGCAAATTCAAAGCAGCCAGTGTAGACAGCTGGCAAGTTTTTCCGCAAAAGCAGCAGCTTTTGTGGAAAAACCTGCCAGTCTAGACGCAGCCCCCGAGTCAGCCCTACTGCAAATGTCTAACTCGTACTAATTTCTGTAGACCTTTACCTTGCGCCCTGACCCAAACTTCAGAGACTCATGTGTGCAATGTGAGCAATATACATACACATGAGTGCACATATACACACACATGTGTGCACACTGCTCTATAGTAGTGATGGGAGAGGGCTCTAGTGATTCATGAGCCTCATTGTAGCTGACTATATTCTAGCCCCCAGAGCTTTCTGAGCTCCCAGAAGCCCCTTTATCTTCCCTCCCCCAATGTCACTCACACTGTACATAATCTCCGATTTAGTCCAATGCAACATTTGCCATTGCAGCCTGGTTGCCATAGGAACCTGTGAATGTTGATTTCCAGTGGTGGAGAGAAGGGGGTGGGAGCAGCGAGGAAGGAGGAAGCAACAATTAGACCAGAATCAACAAGGCAAAGCTCTGAATGTTTTCTCCAGGCAGACAGTATGTGCTGTGAGAAGAGGGATGTTTAAGAGGCAGCCAAAGGTCTCTGTGTTACTGCAGCTGCTGAGCTCACTATGTTCCATGGCTTTGCTGAGAGAAGTGGCTGCCTGAAAGAACAAACAGCTTCCCCATCTTCCCTCAAATTCACAACACATACAAAAAGCAAAGGAAGACAAAAGCCCCAGTAACTTGGATGAGTTAAATGGACCCAGCCAGAGAACAGGATAAAATGTGTGTCATGGAAACCGCTGTAGGGCATTCTAAGGGAAACACAGAGGGCACGTAAGAAAAAAAACAAACTCTCAGTCTGGTGGGAGGAAGGGCAAACTGTAGCGTAGGCAGCTACTGCTAACTAATATGCAGACACTTTCCTAACTCAGCAAAAGATGGAGAGGGGAGAGGAGCACATGACTGCAGCCAGGCCTGGGGGGTTTCAAGGTTGGAGCAAGGATTTGCTAATGCAAATGTCACTTGGTCCATGAAGTTCAGTGTCCTGTCCCTAGTATTTTGCAGAACCTGATGGGGAAGGCAAACAAGTTTCATCTCACATTTGACTGACTGATGATGTGGTACCATATGGCTGAAGAGCAACTTATTTCCAGATGCCTGGACTGATCACCTCTCTGTTTCTTCTAACGTGATTTCACCTGCAGGTCTGAGCTAGTAGCATTACTAAATACACTAGATTAGATACCGAAGTTTCTTGGTACCAAATCTAGATTTCAGATTTTGTTTTCCAATTCTCAGAAATGAGATTAGTTTAACAATTAAACTTGGCTTTACAGGCAATCTCCTTGCTCCTGCAACCCAGAGTTGCTTGCTCACTTGAACTTGAAAAAAAGTTTCTCTCTCTCTACAGCAAAGGGTTCTCACCTTGAGCGCAAAGATTCCATGGCCATTGTCTCAACTGCTGTTATTGCACATACTATTGTTCACGGAATTATCCAGCCCTTCATCAAATCCAGCTCCAGCATTTGGCTTGCTGATCTCCTACAGATTTAATAGCAGTAGATATAGGGGGATCCAGACATTCAATATGTTTTTCCCTATGTTGAACAGCCATTAATGCTTTGCACAATGACTTTTCTTAATTATGGTAAAGGTTAACTTCAATACCTCTGCCCATTGTAATTTCTCAGAGGTTGCTGGGCTGACAAAATACAAGGAACCTAATTTTTACATTTGTGCACTGACTTTGGCACACACATTTTTCAATAATATATATGTGCTAACCCTTATCCTCACGTTGTGTCTTTTGAATGGTTGATTTAGATTGTAAACTTCAGCCAGGGAGAATTCTGTTTACACACCCCCTAGCCCAGTGTGGCTCCAGTCTTGGTTGGGCCCAGTGTTCCCTCTAGGCTGCATGGCAGCACAGCTTCACAGGTGCCCTGAGCCTCTGACGGGGCAAGGCTGATTAATCACCTGTGCTGCTGCACAGCTTAGAGGGGATCTTGTTGGGCCCCTTTAAATTGCCGCCAGAGCAGCGCTGCACAGCACACTCCAGGCAGCTCCAAGGGCCAGGGGAGGGGATGGCATGGCATGTTCCTGGTGGCAGTGAGGACTGGCTCCCCCTAAGGCCCACTCCTTCAGTGAGCGCAAAAACAGGGTCTCCTGCATCTTGCCTAGAGGCCCGGCATGGCTGTCAGCTCCCCTGGTGTTCTTACACCTTCCTGTGTCCCTATGGTCTATCTGGACTAGTGTTTTTTAAGGCAGGAATTGTCTGCTACTCTGTTTTCACATAGCACCTAGCATATGTAATACAAGTGAAATATTGTCATCTCCTTACTGTTTTTTATTGATTTAGAATAGTACTATTAGGATTGTCTTGGAGTTTTCAGGAATTAAAGATTAATCTTTAATTAAAGATTACATCATGTGATGAAACCTCCATGGATACAGCCAACTAAAACTGGCAATCTTACTAAAGATCAACCAATATTGGGACCTAATTGTGCTAGGTGCCATATGAAAACAGAGTAGCAGACAATTCCTGCCCTAAAAAACATTAGATTTAGTGGGACACAGGAAGGTATAAGAACACCAGGGGAGCCAACAGCCACACCGGGCCTCTGGGCAGGGGGGAAACCCTGGGTCTGTGCTCACAGAAGGGGTGGGGCCAGAGGCAGCTAGCCCTCAGCACCACCTGGAATACGCCATACCCAAATCCCCCCCAGTTCTTAGAGCTGCCTGGAGCACACTGTAGGAGGCTGCTCCAGGGGCAATTTAACAGGCTTGGGGCTGTGGCTACTGCCACTGCAATAATAGCGGCAGAAGCCTTGGGCCCTTTAGAATTGCCAAGACCCAGGGAAGTCGTCCCTTTTGCTGCCTCCTTCTCACTCCTGTGTTGACAAGTCTGAAGAACACGCTAGCCGAAAAACTGCTGGAATAACAGCAAATGTCAAGATTTCTCTTTATTTTTTGAGTGGGGTTTAGAGAGGCAGGCATTATTAGCAAAACCAAAGGCAAGGGAGAGGACAGGGAAGAAAGGGAAGGGCAAAAATATGTAGGGTAAGGCTGAGGTAGAGAGACCATGAGGGAAGTAGGGTTGCCAGGTGTCCAGTTTTGAACCAGACAGTCCAGCATTTGAGTTTTCTGTTCGGGAAACAAATTGAGAAAATCTAAATGAGAAAATATAAATGTCTGGTATTTTCTAAATAAGATGTAATGCGGATTGTGATGTACTATCAAGTGTGTCCGGTATTTTTGTTGAAACCACCTGGCAACCCTAAAAGGGCAAGAGGAGGTTGATGTGAACCGCGAATCAACAAAGGATAGAGAAGATCCAGTCAAAATTGCAAAATATACTTTTATGACACTGTCTACACCCCATAGTCCAGGGGTGGGGGACTTTTTTGGGTTGGGGGCTGCTGACCCACAGAAAAATCAGTCAAGGGCTGTACACAAGTGAGAAGCAAAAAACAAAAACAAACAAACAACCCCCCCCCCAAAAAAACCCTCACTGACGTGGTCCCTGACTAAGAATGAGAAAGACACTCCCCATATTCCCTTTGCACACCAGAGCCTAGGGGGCTCAGCCTAGTATATTTTGTGTTCTCCAACCCCACAGTGGGGTGATGGGAGGTCTGGAGAGACAACATGGGTGGGGGGGGGGGGAAGCCCTGAGCCTCGGGGGCCCCATCCAGGCAAACTGTGGGCCCCATCTGGCCCCCGGGCCTTTGGTTCCCCACCGCTGCCATAGACCTTGCTTAAGTTGTTTCTGCAGCTGTTGTGCTGTTTTCAGTGTACCTCGCTACTCCCTTCAATTTCTTTTCCCATTTGGCTGGAGGGTGGGTAGTGCACCATGCCTCATAACCTCTGTATTTCAGAGGACAGATCCTAAAAAGACAATTGTAGTAGTCTCTGGAGGGACCAGAGATAAGGGAAATTCGGCCTCCTGGTGCCTGTACTTCCTTTCCTGGGGGAAGGATACCTATAAAATTCAGCATTGCTAAATGTTAGCAGTATAATGACTCCACCGTATGGTATCAGCTTTGTCCATGAACACAAACAAATTCTAGGCATGTGGATTTGCTAACATGTGATGCCCCAAAAATACAGATATTGGATTAAATAAAGTCTGCCTTACTACCTCAGATTCCTACATGAAACAATGGGTAAATGACTAATGGGTTAACCAATTACCTGATAAGCGTCAGCCTTACTGGGTGATGCTTACCAGTTAAGTGGTAAACCAGCAGTCCAGCTGGGCCCACTGTGCTGTATTGCACTGTGGGGAAAAGGGGAATGCTCCAACCTGACCAGACCTCCCTGCCCGTGGTATCCCAGTTAAACTTAACATTTAACTGGTTAACTTTTAAAATGTGATTTTACATCCCTATTCTCTGTCCCGGTCTACAGCAAAATTATAGGAATCATACCATGGCATGAAACAGGACAATAGAAAATCCACAAATTAAGGCAGTGCCAAATGTGGCAAATTCTGGTGGACAGGTCTCTTTGCTAATTCCCCCAAATACAGGTTGGGGGTTACCTAGCTGTTAAGATGGTTGCCAAAGTTGTGTAAACCTGGGGCACTGAGACCACAGAGAATGGGGGTATGTCTACACTACCCCGCTAGTTCGAACTAGCGGGGTAATGTATGCATACCGAACTTGCTAATGAAGCCCGGGATTTGAATTTCCCGGGCTTCATTAGCATAAAGCCGGCGCCGCCATTTTTAAAAGCCGGCTAGTGCGAACTATCTGTACGCCTTGTGGAACGAGGTGTACAGATAGTTCGGAATGGCTAGCTAGTTCGAACTATCTAGCCCGTGCCGCGTGTAGCCGCGCAGCACGGGGTTCGCACTAGCCGGCTTTTAAAAATGGCGGCGCCGGCTTTATGCAAATGAAGCCCGGGAAATTCAAATCCCGGGCTTCATTAGCAAGTTCGGTATGCATACATTACCCCTCTAGTTCGAACTAGGGGGGTAGTGTAGACATACCCTGGGAGAGTGGCATCTGCTCTCTAGCCTTAGCTCATGTGGTAGAGATGTATGGCTTTAGTCTCTAAAGTCCTAAACTCAATCCAACCTGATTACCAGGGTCCTAGGTTCTACAAATGGGGACTTGTCCGAGATGAACTGCTGGGAGATCTCTGAAGCTTGGGATGTGCTTTTCCATCTGAAGGAAATATGTAACCCAGAAGCACTGAGAAATGGAGGGTGAAGTCTGCTCTACAGCCTTAGCTAAGAACCAGGTGGCCTTTAACTCATGCAGTAAAGGCACACGGCTTTAACCCCTAAATTCCTAAATTCAATCTCACCTGCTGACAACTCAGGTCCTTTGACTCTGCATTCGCTTTATTGTTGGAAAGGGGCTGCTGTGAAGCCCATTGCACCAATTCTATTTTGGGGATGGGAAACTGCCAAGTTCTCCCTCTGGAAAGAAACATCCACTGAAATCCAGCCAGGGCACCCCAACAGCTGGGAAGGGCACAACTGTACGAGCTCTGTGCTGTGCAGCCCCTCGTGCCCTTTCCTTGATGACGTTTTCTCCAGGCCAAGTGGTTGTTGGACCCTTTTATCATCTCATCAACTCTGCAGGCTTTGTGGAGGGATGAAGGTGGCAGTTTTTGGATGCCAGACTTGTGTGCACATGCACTCTCCCAGGCTACCCTTGTGTCTCCCCCACTCTCTGAGCTCCCTTAGAACCTGACCGCTCTGGCACTGCTCTGACCACACCCTTGCCACAGTAAGTAAAAGCTTGCATTGTGGTCATGGCTTTCAGAGCAGAAGAGAGTTTTGCCTCCTTTGCCCTGGTTAGTGGAGTTTCGTCTGGCTCGGTGCTGGAGCCTGAGTTGCATGCCATGCTCTCGTATCCCTATTTATAGCTGGAAGACAACCTTGTGCTCTATGTGAGGCACAGGCTGTTCCCAGCTAACTGGAGGCTCTGCCTACAGTCCATAGGGAAACCCAGCACTGACAGTTACTTGCTAATTCCCAAAGAAAGATGTCACTGTTACAGGTACATTCATCTTAATAAGTGTTGTGACCAGTCAGATGGTATTTTAGGTAACACAAAATAAGCATCTGATTGAAATTAATTCACAAAGTATATGTGGGAGCCTTTGTTTAATGTGTTCTGGGATTGTCTGTCACTCACTCCCTTCTGGACCAAATTTCAGCACATTTCACACTCCTGTCTTCGCAAAGCACCCGGAGCTGCTGTAATCCATGCATTCATTCTCTTCCTCCCGAGAGGGCCTGCGATATGGCACTAGGGCACAGGAATGGGCGGGTGGAGGATCCCCTCACAGGGGAATTGCCTCTGTCATTTATTATCACTCCCCTCACATGAAAACCTTATGGCTACGTCTACACTGGCCCCTTTTCCGGAAGGGGCATGTAAATTTCATGAGTCGTAGTAGGGAAATGCGCGGGGGATTTAAATATCCCCCGCGGCATTTAAATAAAAATGTCCGCCGCTTTTTTCCGGCTTTTAAAAAAGCCGGAAAAGAGCGTCTACACTGGCCCCGAACCTCCGGAAAAAGCGCCCTTCAAAGTAGGAATAAGAGCCTCCGGAAAAGGGCGCTTTTTCCGGAGGATCGGGGCCAGTGTAGACGCTCTTTTCCAGCTTTTTTAAAAGCCGGAAAAAAGCGGCGGACATTTTTATTTAAATGCCGCGGGGGATATTTAAATCCCCCGCGCATTTCCCTACTACGACTCATGAAATTTACATGCCCCTTCCGGAAAAGGGGCCAGTGTAGATGAGCCCTATGTGTCTAGGAGTTGGCTTCACTCTTTACAACACACTTGTCTCATACTTTGTGTCTGTGCCAAAGAGCCAGAGTTAGATGGGAATGGAGCACAGAAAGCCAGTTCACAAAAACCTCTGGCAAAGCCACCTTTTGTAGTTAGGCTTTTGATTAAGCCATAGCAGCAATGTAAGGTCCTAGAGCTGCACTGAGAAGGGCTGGAGAATATGCATTGCTAACCATGCTTCAGGATCTTGCACCTCACCTGCCTCTCATCTCACTACTCTTTGCCCTAGATCAATTTTCTTTCGCCAATCAAAATTTAACAACACAGAAAGACTGAGGAACAGAGTACAAAACTAGTGATGTTTTTCATGATGGTCAAAAGGAGTCATGTACCAGACATTGGTTCTGGGCCTGCAAATTAAAAAAAAAACACCTTTGAGTATTTAAAATGAATGTAATGTCCACCATTTTTACAGCAGAATAATTAGTAACTGAGCTTTTGTTTTTAAGGAAGGTAAGAACCTCCAGTTTTGCCTCAGAACCATGATAATCCTCCTGACTTCTTATTGCTACCATAATGCCCTGGATTGTGGCCCAGGGCTGTCCTTACCCATATGCAGAATAATCAGCTGCATAGGGCACCTGAAAATGTGGGGGCATTGCTGGGTCTTAATGTCCACCCATCTGCCTTTTCATATCCTTTTTCTGTGGCTCTGCTTCCTCAGGAGAAGATCTAGTTAACTTAAAAATGATAAAGCCTACCAGACCTATTAGCAGAAAACGGAACCTGTGAAAGAGCCAACCCCAGGTACAGTAAAACTCCAACAGTCCGGCATCCAATTGTATGGCACTCCCGATAGTCCAGCATCAAAATGGCAAGAGCCTAGTGGTTTTTTTAGCATTTAAGTGAATAATTTACAGACTGTATTAGTGCTGAAGTGTATCATTTTTATGTTTAAGTGAATAAACACTGTATTAAGTGTTTTAAGTTACTGTATTAATAGTTTGTGATTAATAGTTTAAGTGATTAGCCAGTGCTGCACACTATTATACATAGTATCCTCTGCTTTTTGTATTCAAAGGCTTCACAACAATAATGGTGAGTACTGTACTGTACATTTATTCTTTCATTCTATGACTAAATTTATGCATTACAGTATGTACAATAAAAAGGGTTAAAACACTATATGTATATAAAACCAACTTTTGGTATACCTCCTGATAGTCCGGCATATCCAATAATCCGGCACCACCTAGGTCCCAAAGATCTGGATTATAGGAAGTCTACTGTATATAACTCCATTTTCTGAATTTACTGTGTTAGTCTACAGGACCTTAGTTTAAAATTTGCTTTAAAATATTTCATTAATTTGTTGCTGAAGATTATAAAATGACATCTCTAAAAAACTGTCCTCTTCCCCCCGGCTGCCATTGGGTATAGGGCCACCAGTTTAATAATAATACATGGGGACCCATAAATCCTAAGGATGGCCTATTGTGGCAATTTTCCTTCAAGATGAGAAGGGTGTGAAAGGATCTCCTTGACAACAGGGGTGTCAAATGCTTCCTAGGCTGAGGGTTCAAAGGACAATTTCAAGTATTGTTACAAACTGGATAGCAGCAACACTTTAGTTGGCTGAGTTAGTAGTTATCTCCACTCAGGGCACGTCTAGACTACCCGCGGCTTCCAAAAGAAGATGTGCAAATTAGATGCGAATTTGCAAATCTTCTTCTGCTCCCTCTTTGGAAAGAGTTTTTTTTTTTTAAAAAAAAGCAGTCTAGATGGGGTTTTTTGCACAACCCCCCCTTTTTTGAAAGAACCCCGAACACCTCATTTTTTTTAGGTATAAGGGTTCTTTCGAAAAAGGGGTTTTCACACAAAAAACCTCATCTAGACTGCTTTATTAAAAAAAAAAAACTCTTCCAAAAAAGGGATGGGAAGAAGATATGCAAATTCATGTCTAATTTGCATATCTTCTTTCAGAAGCTGCAGGTAGTCTGGATGTAGCCGCACCCTGATTTCTGAGCATCCCAGATTCTGCCAGCTTTTCGAATGCAAAGCAATAGGATCTGTTTGCTACCTCTGTAACATTCACACATCTGCTGACACAGGGGCCAGTGAATTAGAAGGGCAAATTACATCATAATGGCAGCACTATACCAAAAAGATGCCACAATCTAATGAAATAGCATTCTGAGTGGGTAGCACTATGCAGGCGTATATGAATGAATACAAATCTCAGGCCATAAGAATGCAAATATACTGGCAGGGTTACACTGCTAATCTCTAAGCAGGAAAGGGATACTGAGTCTCTAAGGTGCCACAGAACTTCTCATTGAATAGCCAATGTTTAGAGATATCAAAGAGGTAATAAAATCTAATAAAACAGTAATAATGGATGAATGCCCTTAGCTAACCACATATCAACTGGTCAACTGTCTCAGCAGGACAAAGCTTAGAGATGCAATTTTCCAATACCTTAAATGGTTGTCTCTCAGAATAGCCACTACTAGACCACATGATTGCTTGATTTACCCCTAAGTAAGGAGCAGGAGTTAGTTCAAAAGATAATTAGTTAACTGTTAAATAACTTCCCTAAAAAGAAATGAGCAAGTTAGCTATCCTTGGGAAAGAGGTCATATTCAAAAAACAAGTACTATGATGCCAAACTTTAGAGAAGAGGGATTTCCAAAAAAGGGAGGGCACTATCAGAGATAAGGAAATGAAAATATTTAGTTCCAGCATAGAGGCTACACAAGCAACCATAACAGAAGCAAAAGAGCATGCTGACCCTTAAACAGACAAAAAAAAAAAAAAAAAAAAAAAAAAAAAACCCAACCAACAACCCACAGAATAGCAAGGAGACAATCACCATAATTAAAGCTCAGAATGGTTATTAGAACCAAACAATTGTCCCACTGGAAATCCAGCTCCACTTCAGCAATAGAAAGGAACAAACTATGACAGATAATATGCAAGATGGAGACTGCAAAGGACCTGGGGGAATTTGAAGAGCAATTTGCCAACATCATAAAAGTAATATTTTTAAGCACATCAGAAGCAGAAAGCCTCTGAAGAAAATCAGTGGGCATATTCAATACCGGGGGCAATAAAGGCAGAGAAGAAAGCTGCTGAGAAATGAAATTATTTCTTTGCATCAATTTACACCACAGAAAATGTTGGGAAGTTACTGCTTCTTTCCAGTTACTAAAGACACTGTAAAAATGCCAATGGAATAGTGCAGGACTAGAGAGTGTACATCTAAGAGTTCTGAAGAAACTTAAAAATACATAGTTTTGCTAGCTTCTCAGCCACTTCAATTTTTCATATTGTCTCAGAGGTTTGGAGAGTAAAAAACGTGTAGTTATTAAAGAAAAATAAAACAACACAAAAAACAACTCCGCCCCCCAAAGCAATGAAACAGTCCCCTCACCCCAAACATTAGGGAGGTCCTAGAAATTACCAGTGAGCTTATTTCAATGCCAGGTAAAACGCCTGAAACAAAGACAGTTATGAAACATCTATGAACTTGATAGTGCCAAACCAGCAAGGCGAGAAGGCAATCTATTAGAACTGTTTAAAGAACTCACTTCCATTGGGGCCAAAAGCCTAGCAGGATTCAAAAGTGAATCAAGAATTTATATTAAAGAAAAAGGACAATCTCTTGTGGCATAGGGTATGTCTACACTACAAAGTTAATTCGAACTAACAGACAGTTCGAATTAACTTTCATAGGTGCTACACTAGCAAACCACTAGTTCGAACTTAATTCGAACTAGTGGAGCGCTTAATTCGAAATTAACCTATCCTTTAAATCGGCTTCCGTACCTAATGACTGGAAGGTAGCCAACGTGACACCAATATTTAAAAAGGGCTCTAGAGGCGATCCTGGCAATTACAGACCAGTAAGTCTAACTTCAGTACCGGGCAAATTAGTCGAAACAATAGTAAAGAATAAAATTGTGAAGCATGTAGAAGAACATAATTTGTTGGACAAAAGTCAACATGGTTTCTGTAAAGGGAAATCCTGTCTTACTAATCTATTAGAGTTCTTTGAAGGGGTTAACAAACATGCGGACAAGGGGGATCTAGTAGATATAGTATACTTGGATTTTCAGAAAGCCTTTGACAAGGTCCCTCACCAAAGGCTCTTGTGTAAATTACATGGCCATGGGATAAGAGGGAAGGTCCTTTCTTGGATTGAGAACTGGTTAAAAGACAGGAAACAAAGGGTAGGAATAAATGGTAAATTTTCAGATTGGAGAGGGGTAACTAGTGGTGTACCCCAAGGGTCAGTCCTGGGACCAATCCTTTTCAAGTTATTCATAAATGATCTGGAGAAAGGGGTAAGCAGTGAGGTAGTAAAGTTTGCAGATGATACCAAACTGTTTAAGATAGTCAAGACAGAAGCAGACTGTGAGGGACTCCAAGAAAATCTAACAAAACTGAGTGATTGGGCAACAAAATGGCAAATGGAATTTAATGTGGATAAGTGTAAAGTAATGCACATTGGGAAAAATAACGCCAACTATACGTACAGTATGATGGGGGCTAATTTGGCTATGACAAATCAGGAAAGAGATCTTGGAGTTATCGTGGACAGTTCTCTGAAAACTTCCACACAGTGTGCAGTGGCGGTCAAAAAGGCAAATAGGATGCTAGGAATTATTAGGAAAGGGATAGAAAATAAGACCCAGAATATCTTACTGCCCCTGTATAAAACTATGGTACGCCCACATCTTGAAGACTGTGTACAGATGTGGTCTCCTCACCTCAAAAAAGATATTTTGGTCTTGGAAAGGGTTCAGAAAAGGGCAACTAAAATGATTAGGGGTTTGGAACGGGTCCCATATGAGGAGAGGCTAAAGAGACTGGGACTTTTCAGTTTAGAAAAGAGGAGACTGAGGGGGGATATGATAGAGGTCTATAAAATCATGAGTGGTGTGGAGAGGGCTGATAAAGAAAAGTTATTTATTAGTTCCCATAATAGAAGAACTAGAGGACACCAAATGAAATTAATGGGTAGCAGGTTTAAAACTAATAAAAGGAAGTTCTTCTTCACACAGCGTGTTGTCAACCTGTGGAACTCCTTGCCAGAGGAGTTGGTGAAGGCTAGGACTATAATAGAGTTTAAAGAGAAGCTGGATAAATTCATGGAGGTTAGGTCCATAAAAGGCTATTAGCCAGGGGATAAAATGGTGTCCTTGGCCTCTGTTTGTCAGGGGCTGGAGAGGGATGGCAGGAGACAAATCGCTTGATCATTGTCTTCGGTCCACCCTCTCTGGGGCACCTGGCATCTTCCCCTCCTCCTTCCCCTGGATTTCCCCTTCCAGCTCCCTCCTCCCAGGTTTCCCCGTCCCCTCTTTCACCCTCTCTCTTCTTCTCTCCCACCCCCTTTTCCCAGTCTCCCCAGAGGTTAATCCTCCCCCCCCCCCCAGTTTTGTTAAATAAAGAGAGTTTCTATTTTTGAATACACATGTCCGTTATTTTGTACATCAGGAAGGGGGGCTAGGGAAGGGTAAGTGGAAGGGGGTGAGGGAGGAATGGGGTACGAGCCCCCAATGGGGAGGACTGGGGTGGCTCTGCGGGCTCCTCAGGGTGGAAGCTCTCCTGCAGCCCCCCGATTGTCCCCCCCCAGATGGCAGCCTGTGGCAAGTGCAGCCGGTCTGATGGCCGAGAGCTGTGATGTGCCCAGTGTGGGTACTCCGGGCAATCCAAGACAGGACTGCTTTGCAAGCAGGGAACCCCTGAGAACTGTCTGTCCGGGGTGGGGTTCGGATCCCTTTAAGCACAGCCCTCGGCTAGCCTGAGACAGCAGCTCCACGCTCTAAGTCCTAACATGATGCCCTGCCGGCACTGCTTCCGGCCATCCTTAACCCCGGTTCAGGGTCCACTCAATGTGGACATGCTAGTTCGAATTAGCATTTTGCTAATTCGAACTAGTTTTTAGGTCTAGATGCACTAGTTCGAATTAGCTTAGTTTGAATTAACTAATTTGAATTAAGTTAGTTCGAATTAGTGCTGTAGTGTAGACATACCCATAGGGTTTAGGAAGATTCTCCTTATAGACAAGGAACTCTTCGATCTTTCTTTGAAGCAACTGCTACTGGCCACCATCACTGAGAGGACATTCAAGAAGACAACAACAAGCCCAATCCACAACAGCAATTTCTATATTCTAGAGAGTTCACTACAGAGAAATATGAGGAGCTACTTTCAGAGCACTCTTGGTCCTGCTGACAAGGGAAGGTAGGGTCTGATCCTCTGAGCTGCTGAGAATAGTCAGCTGGCACTTTAAATAATATAGTTGAAGCCACATTACACCTTGCACAATCAGGTCCTTTATGAAAGAGAATATCTTGGAGCTATTTATCAATTTTTATTCCACAGATATTTGTAGCAGATTTTGAGCTGCCTTTTATCCTAAGGATGCTGGATTTCAGCTGAAAATATGTGAAGGAAGCAACATTTTTCCAGTTCCTTAGTGCAGCATGTTAGGGACAGGAGAATATCTATCCTTGCTAGCCCTTGGATATTATGGAGATTGGTGTTATATAGATAACAAGGTGGTTTGCACTAAAGCCAAACCAATCTTTATTACAGAATTAGCTCTACATGAGGGGAACTGGACAATGAGAACGGCCATACTGTGTCAGACCAAAGGTCCATCTAGCCCAGTACCCTGTCTGCCGACAGTGGCCAATACCAAATGCCCCAGAGGGAGGGATCACAACAGCTAAACCTCACCTGATCCCTCCCCTGTCACCCACTTCCAGAGAAACAGAAGGTAGGGACACCATTCCTAACCATCCTGGCTAATAGCCATTGATGGACCTAACCTTCATGAATCTATCTAGCTCTTTTTTGAACCCTGATAAAGTTCTAGCCTTTACCACATCCTCTGGCAAGGAGTTTTACAGGTTGACTGTTCATTGAGTAAAGAAAAACTTCCTTTTGTTTGTTTTAAACCTGCTGCCTATTAATTGCATTTGGAAACCCCTAGTTCTTATATTGTGGAAATAAGTACTAACTTTTCCTTATTCATTTTTCTTATACCAGTCATGATTTTATAGACCTCTATCATATCCCTCCCCCCTTAGTCTCCTCTTTTCTAAGCTGAAAAGTCTAAGTCTTTTTAATCTCTCTTCATATGAGACCCTAATCATTTTTGTTGCCCTTTTCTGAACCTTTTCCAATGCTAATATATCATTTTTGAGATGAGACAACCACATCTGTAGGCAGTATTCAAGATGTGGGTGTACCATGGTTTTATATAGAGGCAATAAGATATTTTTTGTTTTATTCGTTATCCTTTTTTTAATGACTCCTAACATTCTGTTTGCTTTTTTCATTGCCGCTGCATACTGAGTGGATGTTTTCAGAGAACTATCCACAATGTCTCCAAAATCTCTCTCTTGAGTAGTTGTAGCCAAATTAGTTCCTATCATATTATATATATAGTTGGGATTATGTTTTCCAATGTGCATTACTTTACATTTATCAACATTACATTTCATTTGCCATTTTGTTGTCCAATCACTTAGTTTGGTGAGATCTTTTGGAAGTTCTTCACAGCCTGCTGTGGTCTTAACTGTCTTGAGCAGTTTGGTATCATCGGCAAATTTTGCCACCTCACTGTTTACCCCTTTTCTCTAGGGGTACATCTATATTGCAGCATCCAGGGAATGCGTTTGCTCTTCTGCTTTTTTTTGCAGAAGTGCAAATGCACTCTTTCGGAAGCCCTGTCTTCCTCATTCTATGAGGAAGGAGGAATCTTCTGAAAGAGGGGGATTTTCCAAAATTTAGCCCAGTGTAGACGGGCCTAATTTTGGAATAGCCTTTTCCGAAAAAAAATCAGAAAAAGCTGTAGTGTAGACCTAGCCTAGATCATTGAATAGGATGGGTCCCAGGACAGACCCTTGGGGACCCCACTACTTACCTCTGTCCACTCAGAAAACCTATCATTTATTCCTACCCTTTGTTTCCTTTTTTTTAACTGGTTATCAATGCACAAAAGGACCTTCCCTCTTATCCCATGACAACTTACTTTACTTAAGAGCCTTTGGTGAGGGACCTTGGCAAAGGCTTTCTGGAAACCTAAGTATACTATATCCACTGGATTCCCCCTTGTCCACATATTTGTTGACCCCCTCAAAGAACTCTAGCAGATTAGTAAGGCATGATTTCCCTTTACCAAAACCATGTTCACTTTCCCCCAACAAATTATATTCATCCGTGTGTCTGAAAATTGTATTCTTTACTATAGTTTCAACTAATTTGCCCGGTATTGACATTAGACTTATCAGTCTGTAATTGCCAGGATCACCTCTAGAGCCCTTTTTAAATATTGGTGTCACATTAGCTAACTTCCAATCATTAGGTATGGAAGCTGATTTAAGGGATAGGTAACAAACCACAGTTAATAGTTCTGCAATTTCCCATTTGAGTTCTTTCAGAACTCTTGGGTGAATGCCATCTGGTCCCGGTGTCTTGTTACTGTTAAGTTTATCAGTTTGTTCCAAAACCTCTTCTAATGACACCTCAATCTGAGACAATTTCTCAGATTTGTCACGTAAAAAGAATGGTTCAGTTTTGGGAATCTTCTCAATATCTTCAGCCGTGAAGACTGAAGCAAAGAATTAATTTAGCTTCTCAGCTATGACTTTATCATCTTTGAGGGCTCCTTTAGTATCTTGATCATCCAAGGGCCCCATTGCATCTGATGTATTTTTACTATTACTTTTTGAGTTTTTGGCTAGCTGTTCTTCAAATTCCTTTTTGGCTTTTCTTATTGTATTTTTACACTTAATTTGACAAAGTTTATGGTCCTTTCTATTTTCCTCACTAGGATTTGACTTCCACTTTTTAAAAGATATCTTTTTTATCTGTCACTGCTTCTTTCACTTGGTTGTTAAGCCACAGTGGCACTTTTTTGGTTCTCTTATTGTGTTTTTTAATTTGGGGTATACATTTAATTGGGCCTCTATTATGGTGTCTTTGAAAAGTTTCCATGCATCTTGCAGAGATTTTACTTTTGTCACTGTACCTTTTAATTTCTGTTTAATTAACTTCCTCATTTTTATGTAGTTCCCCTTTCTGAAATTAAATGCCACAGAGTTGGGATGCTGACATGTTTTTCCCACCACAGGGTTGTTAAAGTTTATTACATTATGGTCACAATTTCCAAGTGGTCCAGTTATATTTACCTCTTGAACCAGATCCTGGGTTCCACTTAGGACTAAATAAAAAATAGCCTCTCCCTTTGTGGGTTCCAGAACCAGCTGCTCCAAGAAACAGTCATTTAAGGTATCAAGAAATTTTATGTCTGCATCCCTTCCTGTGGTGACGTGTACCTAGTCAATATGGGGATAGTTGAAATCCCCTACTATTACTGAGTTTTTTAGTTTGATAACCTCTCTAATCTCCCTTAGCATTTCATAGTCACTATCACTGTCCTGATCAGGTTGTCGATAATATATCCCTACAGCTATATTCTTATTATTGGAGCATGGAATTACTATCCATAGAGATTTTATGGAACATTTTGGTTCATTTAAGATTTTTACTTCATTTGATTCTACATTTTCTTTCATGTATAATGCCACTCCCCCACCAGCACAACCTGCTCTGTCCTTCCAATATATTTTGTACCCTGGTATGACTGTGTACCATTGATTCTCCTCGTTCCACCAAGTTTCTGTGATGCCTATTATATCAATATCCTCCTTTAAAACTGGCACTCCAGTTCACCCATTTTGACTTCTAGCATTTGCGTATTAGCACTTTAATAATTTGACACTATTTATCAGTCTGCCATTTCCTGATGTGTTACTTTTTCATTTGATTGTGTCTCATTTGATCTGACCCACACTTCCATCCTCTCCTCTTGACTAGAACATAGAGCATCCCTATTAATAGAACCTCCCTTAGTAGATGTCTCTGTCCGATCCATGTGCTCCTCCTCACCTGTTGGCTTTCCCCTAGCCCTTAGTTTAAAAACTGCTCTACAACCTTTGTAATGAAGAACAGAAGGCAGCTGCAGTAAAGGGGAACCTCACGTGGTTGAAGAAAGAAAGAAAGAAAGAAAGAAAGAAAGAAAGAAAGAAAGAAAGAAAGAAAGAAAGAAAGAAAGAACATGAAGGGCTAGGAGTAGCCAGCCAGGCAGGAGGGATTATGATCAGACCAGGGGAATTTAGGCTGTAACCTGCTGGCTGTACCCAGCTGAAGGCAAGACATGTTTAGTTTTGAGTTTTAATTTAATAAATCAGGCAATAGGATGAGTTTTGTGACTGGACTGGAAAAGCCCTATGTGGGAGTTTATTTAAGGGTCTAACAAGGAAAACTGAGGTGAGCAGCTGTGTGCAGGACTGCCCTGATGCCACCAGGGGGTGTGGTGATGTGGTCATTCAGATATCAAAACAGACAAACTGAAAAATATAGACAGATCCCCTCTTCCATGGTATGGGGAGGGAGGAGGCAGCTGGCGGTTCATGGGTCTGGAGATGCCATATATGATGTTTGTGAAAGATGCCTCAACAAACTCAGTTCAGGGGAAGCTGGTAATGTGCTAAGCATTTGTGAAATAGGCAGAAGTCGTAGTCCCTGTGAGAGATGTAACTAGTTCAGATCTGGCCCCTGTCAGAGTCAGAACAGATTTGGGAGTCTCATTTTAACCCCTTGCTGAGCACAGCTTGGGAACATCCCTTCCACGTGGGTCATTAAGGGCTGGTGGCTGAGAGAAAATGAAAGGTTAGGAGGAATCCAGGATCCCTCTGTTTCCATGGTGACCGGTAGGCAGTGAGAGACTCCCAGGCCAGCATCTCCCTAACAGAGACTGCAGACAAACATGCAGGAGAGATAGACTCCTCCGCAGCTGCTAAAGGGGAAGGCTTTTCTGTGCTAGAGAAGGGCTGAGGCTGGAGCCAGTGCTCCCTATCCCCTGGCAGATGGGGAAATTGGCTCAAAAAAGCAGGGAAGAGAGAACAGAAATGAATCAGATCTCTTCAGATGCAGCAGATTCTGGCTGATACCCTCCCAGACTCCCTGGGGCCACAAGAAAGACTGCTCTAAAGAGTTCCTCTCCCCTGAGGAGGGGAGGAATGTAAGAGCTGCGATACTGGGTTAGATCATGGTCCATCTTGCCCAGTTTCCTGTCTCTGACCACAGCCCCTACTAGAGCTTCATGGTAAGTGTGCAGAACACATTGGGGTAGAATTAATTTGCTACGACTTACCCCACTGGTACGATAATCAATTAAACTGATGGCATTCTGAACACAAACCCTTTACTATTGGGAAACTCCGGTTATCTGAAGAAGTGGGCTGTGCCCGTGAAAGCTCTTGATACCATCTATATGTTTTGTTAGTCTATAAAGTGCTACCAGACTATTTGTTGTTTTTTAACTTTATCCTTTACTATTGGACAGCTTAAAGAGGGAATGTAGGGGCAGTTTAAACCACAGTTTATATCTTTTGTACCTTACAAGAGTCAATGCCTGACCTGAACACCTAGCAGCTTTTGGTTGTTATTCTATTATGGTACATCTAGACTGCATTCTAAAACAGAAATAAAATACGAAATTTGCGCTATGCAAATTGCGTATCTTATTTCAATTTTATTTTGAAATAGGCTATTTTGAAATTTGGCATGTCTACATGGCACCAAATTTGCAAAT
This sequence comes from Pelodiscus sinensis, assembly GCF_049634645.1. Lineage (NCBI taxonomy): Eukaryota > Metazoa > Chordata > Testudines > Trionychidae > Pelodiscus > Pelodiscus sinensis. Next base: position 19,558,271 of record NC_134723.1, read on the forward strand.
AAAGCACTATTTTGTGACATCTCTTATTCCTCTTGGAACGAGGTATACAGGGATGCCAAAATAGCACGTCCATTATTTTGAAAATTATTTTGAAATAGCGGATGCATTCCTTGGATGCAGGATAGCTATTTTGGGATACTGGAGGTATCCTGAAATAGCCTTGCAGTCTAGATGTACCCCAAGTAATATATGTACCGGGAGTACTGCATATCCAAACTATAGAGTATCTTCTATAACACCTGACAAAAAGTAGGACATACCTGTACAAATAGACAATCTAATAGAGTCCCATAAAGTGTTACACAGACTTACTTTACACTTGCTACAAATTTGTACCTTGATTTAAGTTCTATGTAACAACCCAAAATTGGGGTAGCCAGGAGGATGTATGAGCCATGTTCCCACTTTTTGTTTCCCTAGAAATATCCCTCCCAGCCTCATCTGAAGAAACAGAAAGGAAGGTAAGAGTTGGTCAGTTTCTAATGAGTAGAATATGAATGCATGCACATTGAAACACACAAGACTTTAGTTGTTCATCTTAGCTGCAAAAATGTAAAAAATAAAATAGAGGTTTGAATTAGAAGGATGGAATCTTGAAAGGCCATGGCACATTGTTCTACAGAAGTAATGGGACATGAAGGACTATCACCTCCTTCTTACCTCTCATAGCAATGAGGATTCAGCATTCGGGATCTCTTTTGGGTGGAAGAATTCCTGGGAAGCTGAGAGGGAAAGAATTTTGTGTTGCTAGTTTCCAACATGAGGAGAGTGGCACCAGGGAGGAAAGGCACAGAATGATTACCAAAATGAGCCCAGGAATTATAATGGGGAACCAAGTTAGATTGCGAAAAAGAACTTGATATCTATTGATTCAAACTGGACAAAATGCTGAAAAACTGGCTAAAGGGGCTTAACCACAGAGTAACAACAATGTGAACACACTATGATTCTACAACACAGAGGCTACCCTGGCAGAAGGGATAGAAGCCTTTGGACATTTAAAAACTAGACTAGACAGAACACAAATAAAATGTACATTCAGGAATAATCCCAGTCTGCCTCTGGGAGATGGGCTGGAGGAACTCATAGGTCTTTTCTATCTCTCATAAAAGCATTTATTCAGAGGTTTACAGTTCCAAAGCACTGTGCAACCATTAATTATTCTGATCAACGATAAGTGTGATATATCCCATTGAGGGAAAGGTGAGATACCAGAGATTGATACCTGGTCTAATTTTAAACACATTCTTTAATTATTTAAAAGAGGAGGTAAACGGCATGTTAATTACATTTGTTGATGATACCAAATAATGATGTGTTGTGAACACCAGCAGGGACAGAGAAATTATATTATGATACCCAGGGAAGACAAGATATTGTCAGGAAATATATGAGATTTGTCTTGAGAAAATGCAGTTAATCAACTGTAAAAGTCATGTCTAAGATGCCTGCCATCATAGAATGTAGCCACAGAAAACACATTTCAAAGAGAGTGAGGATTCCTCAGAGAGAGCCTATAGATAATCTTGGATTACCAAAATGATTGATTTTGATTTCTGCTTTTGAGTAAAGTGTGAGATTTTTCTTTTGCTGTGGTTCTTTGAGGAATGGCATGGAGAAAGCGGGCCTGGGATGCAACCTCGGTACATAGAAGGTTGGACCTAAAATAAAGACATCCAGAGGGAAGGAGGCAGCTGGAAAGCAGTAGTGTCAGAAGGAAATTAAAGGTTTTAGTGGATATCAAACTGAATATGGAATGGGAAACGGCAGTGCTATGTAGCAGGTGAACATTAGCCAGTGCTGGGTCCATGGAGAGAGCAGATCATTTCCCAAGAACCTCTTTCTCTGTACACCACTAGTGAGACAGCACTAAGAGTTCTGTATTCATTTCTGGACCTGTCACTGCCAGAGATCAACAGATAAGGACATTCTGCAAAAAGCTCCAGAAATGATGGGGGTGGAAGTGTAGCATTCATGATGCACTTTATACCTGAAAACTACCCAGAAATTTTATCTAATGTAGAATCTAGCTTCCTACTTCCTTTCTGCTTCTGGCACCAAGGACTCAACACCCATGTTCCAAAGTCTAACACTGGTTGTCAAGTTGTTTCTGGTGCAATTCAGGATACTTGTTCTGACTTGAACTGGGCAAACTATCCGTAGCAAGTTACCTTGCCTCTATTTTCTATACCCAAACTATATGGGAACTGCCTAATCTCTAAGGGTATGTCTACGCTACCCCGCTAGTTCGAACTAGCGGGGTAATGTATGCATACCGAACTAGGTTCCTATTCCGAACTACCGTTACTCCTCGTGAAACGAGGTGTACCAGTAGTTCGGAATAGGCACCCTAGTCCGAACTACCTAGTTCGAGCCCCGTGTAGCCACGCTGCACGGGGTTCGAAGCAGTGGGGATTTAAAAATGGCGGCTCCCCGCTTATGCTAATGAAGCCCGGGAAATTCAAATCCCGGGCTTCATTAGCAAGTGCGGTATGCATACATTACCCTCCTAGTTCGAACTAGGAGGGTAGTGTAGACATACCCTAAGGTTGTCTAATCTCTAAGGACTGTCTAATCTCTAAGGTTGTGTCTACACAGCAGGGCGTAACTTAAAATAAGCCACGGAAACTGAGCTATGTCAATTGTGTAGCTTATTTTGTGTAATAGCTTATTTAGAAATTGGGAGCATCTACACAGCACCTATTTTGAAACAGAGTACTCTTTCCTTACTCCTTGTACCATGAGGGTTATAGGAGTTGGAGTAAGAAGTTCTCCAGGTTGACAGTATTATTATTTTGAAATAAATGCCTGCTGCATAGACACTAAGTTATTTTGAAATAACGCTAGTTATTTCAAAATAATGTAGCTGTGTAGATGTGGCCTTAGTTAGTTGTAAGTGTTTGTAGAATCATTTATCTGAATTATACCTAAAGATTAGCTTCAAATTGAGCACTATAGTTATCCATATTCCTTTTGTCACCTAAGTCAAATGGTATTGTTTCTGTTCCTGGTTTGATGACAAAATTTTAAGCAGAGAATAATGAATGATTACTAATAAGTAATAAATAGAGAATAATAGTCACTGTTTGCATGCAAATACAAGGGTTTGTATGAATATCTCATCCACAAACATTTGTACAGAGATTGGAATTCTGAATATCTGCCAGAAAATTTGCAGAAAGGGGCACAAATATGGCTAAATTCAATGGTTGGATTTAGTACACACACATGCTGGTATATTTTCCCCATCAGTCAACCAGCGTTCACTGTGACATGTAAAGCTTTAAAGATTTTGGGTCCAGTGGACTTCAGAGAGCACATTTTCCCTTCCATTAGACAGCAGGGGTAACTCCCCTGTCAGCTAGATCAGGGAGAAGACATCCCTGCCTTAGGGCCCTAGATCAGGACTCGGGAGAGTGGGTGGGCCTGGGTCCCCCTACCCCGCCATCCGCGGCCGAGTGCTGGTTGCGGGGAATCTACAATGTGAGTGCAATTGACTTTTACGGTGCAGATGGTGCCAGGTGTGTTAAAGCGTGATAGTGGTGGCGGGTGGACCACAATAAAATGGATAAATAGCGCAGACCCCAAGGAGGTCCTCCTACACTTGGTGGAGAATGTGGGCACCTTGGTCCGGCCCTGTGGAGAGGGCTAGAGAAGGCGTGTAAGTCACGAGGATGGGGTTGAGTGGGGTAGAAGGATTGAATTGTATGAATGTGATTTTTTTCTAAGGGGGAGTAGAGATGGAGGTAGCTAAGCTCCTGGAGTGGCTGATGGACAGCCAATGGCAACAACAGCAACAACAAACTCAGGTGTTGCAGCAGATCGCCGCTCAATTTCAGGAGCAGCAGCACCAACTAATACGAGAAATGCAGGAGACGCTGTCAAGAGCAGGAGAACCCCGTAGTGGAGGGAACGGCACATTAGGAGGTGAAGAAAGTCTGAACATGGGCACACAACTACCAATCCAGTTATCTTAATTAGGCCCCCAAGATGACCCGGAAGCATTTCTGGTCACATTTGAGAGGGTGGCCACGGCAGCTCAGTGGCCACAGGAACATTGGGTTACCCTCTTAGCCCCATACCTGTTGGGACCAGCACAACTCTCTTACTGGAGTCTGTCAGCACGAGATGTGCTATGCAATTATAAGGTGAAAGAGGCTATCCTCGACCAACTTGCCATCATCCCAGAGACCTACCGTCAATGGTTCAGAGATGCCCGCTACAGTTTGGCAGAACGGCCATGAGCGGTAGCCCAGAGAGTGAAGGAAACAGGGCTGAAGTGGTTAGAGCCCAAAAATAAGTCAGGGCTGCAGGTGGCGGAGATGATCATCCTGGAACAATATGTCCAGATACTACCTCCCAAAGGCCAAAGGTGGATGCAGCAGCACCTCCCTGCCACCTTGGATGAGGCCGTTACATTAATGGAGCACTTCATGGTGGCAGAAGGGATGGAAGGGAAGGAGAAGATGCCAACCCTCATTGTGAGCCATAAAACCCAGCCCCTCATTTGGGGAAAAGGCCCTTGCGTCGACCCCTCTGCCTAGGAGCAGAGAGGAGGCTGGCTCCCATATGGCACACACCGGAGTCAGAAGGTGGGGCGGTGGCACCCTGGCGAAAGGAAAAGGAAGTTAACCAGAGAATAGACCCGACCCCAAAAGGGGCTTGTTATCAGTGTGGACAGGAGGGGCACTTTCAGCGGGAGTGCCCCCTCATGGGCTGCACCTTTGGACAAGCAATCACCGAGGGATCTTCAAAGGGGGAGGCAAAACAAATACAGGTAACATGAATGATAAAGATAAACAAGAAGCTGGTTGAGGCGATTGTTGATTCTGGGTGTGGCCAAACAATGATCAGAACAGACATAGGGAGAGTAAACCAGCCTAGTGCCCACAAACTCTGGATGCAGTGCGTGCATGGCGATATATACCCATACGCCGTGACCTGGTTCCGAATCAAGGATGGCTGGGAGGAGGCGATATGTAAGGTGGCAGTGGCCTCACAACTCACCCACCCTGTCTTACTAGGCAGGGACTGGCCCGGCTTAGATGATTGTTATGCCAATGGGGGGAAGCCGAGGTATTTACAAAGTACCTTGGTGGTGCAAGGGGAAGGAGTCCCTACTCTTGCACCCAAGCAAGAAGCCAGAGAGGACGACCTGCAACCACCTGTCAACCTGGAGCTAGATAATGGTGATTTCCTGAGCATGGGGTTAGTCTGGAAGACCTCCTGAGGGATCTTCCAACCCTAATCTTATATGATTCTGTGATTCTTCTGTTATTCTATTTCTGAGAATAGGGTTGCCAACTTTTCCAACCAGGTGGACTGAATGCCATTGCTATTCATGGCAATGGCATTCAGTCCATCCGGTCAGGAAAGCTGGCAATCCTATTCTCAGAAAGGAAAGAGGAGACCCATTTAAGAGCATGTCATCTTCTCATGTTAGTGACTATAGATAAATCAGATAAAACAGCTCATGCTCCACCAAATGGAAAGCAGCTCACCGATTTAAAATAATTAACATGGACATTTGATCTACATGCATTCTCTTCACTGAATCTATACCTAAAACTAAGCTGATCTGGATCAGAGATCTGAGATTTTGCTGAAGATGCCATCCACCACATCTCTGTGATAATATTCCCTTCAAAGGGAAGTTCTGAAAAGTGGTAATAATTGGAGAGATTGCCGGTGACAAAAATCTTGTTGAACAATCACCTCTTTCAGAGAGGCTGACTTCCTGCTCTCCTTTCTGAAGGCAGACCTTGCCAATCAATCTTAATGGCCCCATTTAATTCCACATTTGTTTTCACTAGCTCTTTAAAGCTGAGGTCATGGCATACTGATCCTCCAGCAACTCTAGATGCTTGCTGGGATCCATCAGCCAAGACTCAAACAGGGAAACTGTGTTTGTTCACTTGGAAATAGATTGCTAGTATAAAAGTAAACTGCTCAGCCGATATCTGAACTGTCTTCTGTGACAAGTAAACTCCTAGCAGTGGGAATTGGTTGGCTGTCACCAGGTGCAAACATCCTAGAAGTGAGCCAGTAAAGTCAATGGGAATTGAGAGTGAAGTTGTGTGGCTGTTCCATTCCTCTGAAAACTGTGGCACTGACCTCTATGAAACCTTCCTCTAAAAAATTAGAAACCTCTCATCCTAAAATGAGAGCAAGTCTATAGTCTGAGCCCTGGTCTACACTGGGGAGTTATTTTGAACCCCCCCCCCACTTATTTTGAAATAATAAGCAGAACGTCCACACTACCATTCCCATTATTTCAAAATAACAGGCAGATTATTTCCAAATCTGTATTCCTGCTTTCCTCAGGGAATAATGCTTATTTCAAAATAGTTATTTTGAAATAGTGTTAGTGTGGATAGAATCATAGAATCATAGAACACTAGAACTGAAGAGACCTCAAGAGGTCATCAAATCCAGTCCCCTGCCCTCACAGCAGGACCCAATACTGTCTAGACCATCCCTGATAGATATCTATCCACCCTGCTCTTAAATATCTCCAAAGATAGAGATTCCACAATCTCCCTAGACAACTTTTTCCAGTGTTTAACCTAAACCTCCCTTGCTGCCATTTAAGCCCATTGCTTCTTGTCCTATTCTCAAAGACCAAGGAGAACAATTTTTGTCCCTCAACCTTATGACACCCTTTTAGATACTTGAACACCGCTATCATGTCCCCTCTGAGACTTCTCCTTTCCAAACGAAACAAGCTCAATTCTTTCAGTCTTCCTTCACATGGCCTTTTCTCTAGACCTTTAATCATTCTTGTTGCTCTTCTCTGGATCTTCTCCAATTTCTCCACATCTTTCTTGAAATGTGGTGCCTAGAACTGGATGCAGTACTCCAATTGAGGCCTAATCAGCTCAGAGTAGAGCGGAAGAATGACTTCTCGTGTCTAGCTCACAATACTCCTGTTAATGGATCCTAGAATCATGTTTGCTTTTTTTGCAATAGCTTCACTCTGTTGGCACATATTTAGCTTGTGCTTCACTATTTTGCTGCTATTTTGAAATAACTATTCCCCAGAGTAATTTGAATAATTACTCCCCAGTGCTTCCTGGGGCTCTAAGTCGAGGTAGCGCTGCCACAATAATGGAGCCTACTTCAGACTAATTTTTAGGCTTCTCCATAGTGGGGACATCCTATTTTGATGTTGTTATTTCAGGAGTTATTATTTCAAATTTAGTTATTTCAAAATAATTTCCTAATGCCCTGAATGAACAGGAAAAAAAGGGGGGAGGAGTCTATTTCTGTAGAACAGTGTTTCTCAAAGTGGTCTGTGAAACAACTTTAAGAAATCTGCTACCTGGCTGCTCCAGTGTGTTTACTGACTTGCTCCACAGCCACAGAGCCTCACAGCTCCCATTGGTTCCAGTTTGGTATTTGCAGCCAAGAGGAGCTGCAGAAAGCTGTGTGGGCCAGGCCACCACTTCCCACGGCTCCCCTTGGCTGAAAATGGCAAACTGGAGCCAATAAGAGCTATGAGGGTCTGTGGCCACGGAGCTGGTAAGAAAACACACTGGAGCAGCCAGTTTGGTAAGTTTCTCAGAGTGGTTTCGTGGACCAATTTGAGAAACACTGCTGTAGAGCCTGGACATGGTGATCCACTAGAAAAAGATCTAAGACCAATAATAGGCCTTATCTTATCAGTTGAATGACTTTTAAAGACATTAAATTCCAAGCATGATACAATCGAAAGTGATTAATATAAAAGTGAGGTACTGCTGTCATACATTAAATAGCAATTAGATATCAGTCTACAAGTGCTATTCTCTCACAGTTTTGCTGAGAAAAGTTATTGATCTTGGTTCCTTAACTTGTTCTTCTAAATTCTGTCATAGTAAATCTGCTGCCCGTGACTGAACACTTTCCAAAAGCATATGAAATGTTGCTGGTTAGGAAGTTGCCTAGGGATATTTACTGGTTAACAGGTAAGCATGAAGCTTACTGATATGCTTACAGGTTAACCGGCCCTTGCCAGTTAACTCTGGTGGCAGCCAACTGCTCTGGGCCAGCAGCCTGGGCAGTGGGGCCCTATGACCACAGAGGGGCCAGGTGGCAGGGCCTAAGTTAAAATGATTAACCAGTTATTTGCTAACGTTTAAAGGGTTAACTGTTTTAACATCCCTGCCACCTGTGCTCAAATTTGAACAAACTAATCCTCTACAGAAGCAAATCTTTATCATCTGAGCTACACAGAACTTGAAACACTTGGAAAAGTGCATACAACAAATCTCTCTTCCTTCCACACCTGCAAAGCCCAGTCTTCCAACACTGTTTTTCTGTCTTAAAATCTGTTACATCAACAAAAAAGGTTATAATTACACAGTGCTTCTCTTGGCTTTTAGGACTATTGACCTAACTGAACTCAAACCTTTAGGGAACGTGCCTGGAAAGGAGATACCAAATTTGATATAATAGAACCTCAGAGTTATGAACATCAGCGTTATGAACTGAGCAGTCAACCACAAATCTCATTTGGTACCAGAAGTGTGCACTCAGGAAGCAGCAGTGTGTGCACATACAAAACAGTATAGTACTATGTTAAATGAATGGCAAAGCAACATTTTTAATTCTGCATAGCGAAGTTCCAAAGCTGTATTAAGTCAATAGTTGTAAAATTTTGAAAGAACAATCCTCACATTTTGTTCAGAGTTATGAACAAACTCCATTCCTCAGATATTCATAACTCTGATGTTCTACTCGTGGGAGGTCTGGTTTCTATATTAGACTATTTCACTAGGTATGTCTACACTACAAAGTTAATTCGAACTAACAGCCGTTAGTTCTGAAGATATGGCATACCATAGTTTGATACTTCCCCGCCTCCTTCTTCCCCTGGATTCCCCCTTCCAGCTCCCTCCTCCCAGGTTTCCCCGTCCCCTCTTCTACCCTCTCTCTTCCCCTCTCCCACCCGCTTTTCCCAGTCTCCCCAGAGGTTAATCCTCCCCCCCCCCCCAGTTTTGTTCAATAAAGAGAGTTTCTATTTTTGAACACACGTGTCCGTTATTTTTTACATCAGGAAGGGGGGGCTAGAGAGGGGTAAGTGGGAGGTGAGGGAGGAATGGGGTACGAGCCCCCAATGGGGAGGACTGGGGTGGCTCTGCAGGTTCCTTGGGATAGAAGCTCTCCTGCAGGGTCTCCTGGATCCTGACAGCCCCCCGATTGCCCCCCCCCCCGGATGGCAGGCTGCGGCAAGTGCAGCCGGGCTGATGGCTGAGTGCTGTGATGTGCCGAGGGTGGGCACTCAGGGCACTCCAAGCCAGGACTGCTTTGCTGTCCCTCATCGAGTTAGACAAGCAAGCGGGGAACCCTGAGAATTGTCTGTCCGGGGTGGGGCTCGGGTCCCTTTAAGCACAGCCCTCGGCTATCCTGAGGCAGCAGCCCCACGCTCTAAGTCCTAACCTGATGCCCTGCCGGCACTGGTTCTTGCCAGCCTTAACTTCGGTTCAATGTGGACATGCTATTTCGAATTAGCAAAACACTAATTTGAATTAGTTTTTAGGTCTAGATGCACTAATTTGAATTAGCTTAGTGCGAATTAACTAATTCGAATTAAGTTAGTTTGAATTAGTGCTGTAGTGTAGAGGGTGGTGAAGTACAGGAATTGGTTACCAGGGAGGTGGTAGAATTTCCATCCCTAGAGGTTTTTAAGCTCCAGCTTGATAAGCCCTCACTGGGATGATTTAGTTGGAGTTGGTCCTGCTTTGGGCAGGGGGCTGGACTCGATGGCCTCCTGAAGTCTCTTCCAGCCCTAAGATTCTACTGTATCTAGGACAAGCTGGGGGGAAAAATCTAGCGGGAGCAGTAACAGCATATATGTCGAGAGTTCTTTAGCTGCTAGCTGCCTCACTCTCCAAGATTTGAAACCAAGAGTCAAATCTCCAGTTGTGTAAATTGGAACAGCCATGTTAATGTCAATGGGCCTGCACCAGTTTACATCAGTGGAGAATTTGGCCTGGGAAGGGACTTTCCAAGACTTCCCATTTCCTTGACAGCATGGCATTTTCCTTAATAACCATGATGGAAACAACTTTAATGACGGCTCCATCTGTTTCTAACTTATCATGTGCAATACTCACCACTACCCTTTGATTAAAGTGGCAGAACTCTCTAATTTAGTGATTTGTGGGGGAAATGTGTCTATTTCTGCCTGTGATTGCTGTCAGGTGTCATGGTAGACAATACCATTTAAAAAGTAATGACTTTGCTTGATTGATCCATAGCAGGTGGTCTTTCAGCAGTAACTTGTCCCACGTGCAGCCAAAAGAGCACTAATCGCTGCTCCCCCAATCCATAAGAGTGAGATCTTAACTAGTACCTTAGAGAACTGCCCCCTTCCCACTCATCTTTGGTCCTTACAGAGCTGTGCAAGGAGGCAGGGTTTGCCCCTAAGAAAAGGAAGCTCCACTTATTCCCTCCATCTTGTTATTTAGTAAGAGTGGAAACGACAAGTTAAATATTGACTTTGCCATCTCTTCTGCAAAGAGCTGCTGCTCTTCTTTGCTATCTAGTGGCAACCTAGTGCCAGCCATCACCCACACTTCTGAGGCATTAGATCTGTGTGTTGCTGGGGCATGTTTTATATTTACAGATATTGCTTCATGTCTAGGTCTCTGGTAAAGTTCCTTCCTACCCCACATTTCATGTTTCTTTCAATTTTTCTCTGTCCACACTACCAAGCTATTTCCCTCAGGTAGGTTGCAGCCAGGCCCACTTATGGGAAGGGCTCGGCGATTCAAAGCAGCTTGGGGCTTCCAGCTGCTGGCAGCGGTGGCCGGAGTCCCTGGCCCTTTAAATTGCCACGGGAGTGCTGCACATGCTCTCTGGATGGCTCTAAGGGCTGGAGACCTGCTGCCATGCTCCAGACGGTGTTGATAGCTAGCTGCCCCAGCCCAGCCCCTTCCATCTGAGGCGCCACCCTTCCTGGAATGGGAGTTGGCCCCCATACACCTTACTTAGGGGCCATGGAGGCTGTTGTCTCCTCTGGTTGCAGCTGCTAATGCATGTTTCAGAAGGCATGGAGCAGAACAGAGGAGATGGTGGAGCAGATGTGATGGTAGCCTCACTAGAAAGGCTAAGGTTTGAAAGAGGCATAGAACCTTCTCTCTCCAGCCCCAGGGGTGGTCCCTCCATGGCAGGGTTGAATCTCAGTGGAAGGGCAGTGTGGAGAGAGCTTGTGCTAAAACTATCTTCTTATTCCTTTTTCCCTTCCCCATTAGAAGCTTTGCTGTTTGCATTGCACAGGTAAGATGTTAGCTAATATGCTAAATGCGTAAGTCCTACACTCTGGGGACAGAGTACATCAGGGAAACGTTTAGTGATTCCTCTTTTCTTAGTCATGTATTTCAGTATAACCGTTCACACAGGATTATTAACTATTACTATTATAGAACCTGGGTCAGTAAATGCCATATTGCCACTGCTCTTTCTAGAGAAAGAATTGTACTCTGAAAATCTTTGAGCGAGGCGACAGAGTATCTCACTCATGGAGGGTTTTACACCCACTGCACTTCTTCCCCATACATCTTCTCAAGGGCACCGATGCCGTCACTGCAGGCAGACTAGAAAGGGAAAAGAAAATTCAGCGGAAAGAGAAAAGCAGTGGACAATGGGAATGCAACCAGGTTTTCGTTCCATAGTAGAATCATTGCTGGACATTACATCTGCACTGAGCTGAATGAGTATGGCATAGAGTAGCTTGCCGTGTCTCACATGTCAAGCTTTTGTCCATTTTTCATAGGCTGAGCTCTACTGTTGCATGAAGCTTGTCTCACCAATAAGCTGACAGCTTGAGGGGAGCTAATGCTACATTTAGTGGAGAAGGATGGTGCTTCTTACCCAGCCAGCCTGTGTCTCATTCACAGATTTGCTGTCCTTGAATCACTGCCCTTCAAATGACAGCTGAGTTGAATGCTCTGTGCAACAGGCATGAATTGCATCCTAATGCATCTGAGTGACAGCAGAGACAACCACTTGCATCCCAGCCTATATCCCGCCTTTCTAGTATTTGGTCCACAGTACCGAGGTCAGAGCTAAGCAGCAGAGTCCAAATAGGCTCTTTAGATGGTCAGATACACATGTCTAGGCCAACTGTTTCAGGAAAGATAAGAAGCCCCATAGACCATTTCTAGAGCCAGAGTTGTAGCTTTGGAACATTTAGATAAATGATTTCACACTTTTGTGTTTACAGTAGTGTACAAATGAAAGTGGATGTTCTGAAATGCTTCAGGATGTCCTTCGTGGCATTTCTCTGAGGCTTGGTCTACCCAACAAAATTGACTTAGGTTGCCTATCTAGTTTTAAATGTGTCCATACCTAAATTTGTATCTCTGCCAAGATAAGCACATCAGGGTATGTCTACACTAAAAAGTTAATTTAAATTAACAGCCATTAGTTCGAATTAACTTTGATAGGCGCTACACATGCAAACCACTAGTTCGAACTTAATTCGAACTAGCGGAGTGCTTAATTCGAACTAGGTAAACCTCATTCTACGAGGACTAACGCCTAGTTCGAATTAAGAAGTTCGAATTAAGGGCTGTGTAGCCACTTAATTTGAACTAGTTGAAGGCTAGCCCTTCCCAGCTTGCCTTGGAGGCCACTCTGGGCACAACCAGGGAAACTCTTCTGCCCCCCTCCTGGCTCCGGAGCCCTTAAAGGGGCACAGTCTGGCTATGGTGCCTGTGCCAGGTTCAAGCCTGCCAGCACCCAGCCAGCAGACCCTGCACCTGCTGCCACCCAGACCTCCCTCTCTTCCCAAGACCAGGCTGGTGGCTCCCAGGAGCCTGCCCGGGGCTGCAAGAGGGGGGTGCCCGCCTGGTCTAGTGCGGAAATTGTGGATCTCATCCAGGTCTGGGGGGAGGCCTCCAACGTCCACAATCTCCGCACTAGGCACAGGAAAGCGACCATCTAGGGCAGGATAGCTGCCAGCCTGGCCACCAAAGACCACATGTGAACCCAGGAGCAGGTTTGCATGAAAATCAAGTTGGTCCAGTGAGAACCCCGACCCTGAGCCCTGAGCTTAGAACATAAGAACATAAGAACGGCCGTACTGGGTCGGACCAAAGGTTCATCTAGCCCAGTAGCCTGTCTGCCGACAGTGGCCAACACCAGGTACCCCGGAAGGGATGGACCGAAGACAATGACCAAGCGATTTGTCTCGTGCCATCCATCTCCAGCCTTCCCCAAACAGAGGCCAGGAACACCATTCCTACCCTCTAGCTAATAGCACTCCATGTACCCAACTTCCATGACTTTATCTCACTTCTCTTTAAACTCTGTTATAGTTCTAGCCTTCACAGCCTCCTGTGGCAAGGAGCTCCACAGGTTGACTATGTGCTGTGTGAAGAACTTTCTTTTATTAGTTTGAAGCCTGCTACCCATTCATTTCATTTGGTGTCCTCTAGTCCTTTTATTATGGGAACTAATGAAGAACTTTTCTGTATGCACCCTCTCCACCCCACTCATGCTTTTATAGACCTCTATCATATCCCCCCTCAGTCTCATCTTTTCTAAGCTGAAAAGTCCCAGTCTCTTTAGCCTCTCTTCATAGGGGACCTGTTCCAAACCCCTCATCATTGTAGTTGCCCTTTTCTGAACCCTTTCCAAGACCAAAATGTCTTTTTTGAGGCGAGGAGACCACATCTGTACACAGAAGTGAAGATATGGCGTACCATAGTTTTATACTTCCCCTCCTCCTTCCCCTGGATTCCCCCTTCCAGCTCCCTCCTCCCAGGTTTCCCCGTCCCCTCTTTCACCCTCTCTCTTCTTCTCTCCCACCCCCTTTTCCCAGTGTCCCCAGAGGTTAATCCTCCCCCCCCCCATTTTGTTAAATAAAGAGAGTTTCTATTTTTGAATACACGTGTCCTTTATTTTTTACATCAGGAAGGGGGGCTTGGGAGGGATAAGTTTAAGGAGGTGAGGGAGGAATGGGGCATGAGCCCCCGATGGGGAGTACTGGGGTGGCTCTGCGGGCTCCTCGGGGTGGAAGATCTCCTGCAGGGCCTCCTGGATCCTGACAGCCCCCCGATTACCCCCCCCCCCAGATGGCAGCCTGTGCAAGTGCATCTGGGCTGATGACCAAGTGCTGTGATGTGCCGAGTGTGGGCACTCAGGGCACTCCAAGTCAGGACTGCTTTGCTGTCCCTCATTGAGGTAGACAAGCAAGCGGGGAACCCTGAGAACTGTCTGTCTGGGGTGGGGGTCGGGTCCCTTTAAGAACAGCCCTCGGCTAGCCTGAGGCAGCAGCTCCACACTCTAAATCCTAACCTGAAGTCCTGGTTCCGGCCAGCCTTAACTTGGGTTCAGGGTCCACTCAATGTGGACATGCTAGTTCCAATTAACAAAACGCTAATTCGAATTCGTTTTTAGGTCTAGATGCACTAATTCGAATTAGCTTAGTTTGAATTAACTAATTCGAATTAAGTTAGTTCGAATTAGTGCTGTAGTGTAGACATACCCTCATATAGTGATGCAATAATACCACATCCCTGAGTAAAGCAGAGGCACTTGAACTACATGCATTAATGTAGTGAGTATAGGCACTGCATTACTTGTGTGCGCCCTAACAATCATCCAGCAGCTGCACTACAATGCCACCCTCCACTCCAATGGTCACTATGGGCAGAACGTTCACTTGTCCTGAATCAATCACCCAAAGCCAGTTCCCCCACATTGTGTAAGTCTCCATTATGTTCTTGAAATGCCTTTTACTGACTGCCCACCTTGGATACCACACCTCCTAGTCCCCTGTTGTGTGCATCTGACTATGGCTATGTCTAGACTGCAGAGCTTTTCCGGGATACCAGCGGTATCCCGGAAAAGCTCTGCCATGTCCAAGGAACGTGTCTGCTTTTTTGGAACAGTTTCTGAAAAAGGAGATGTGTTCTTTCAACATCGCTGTATTCCTCTTGGTGACAGGAATAAGGGATGTTCTGAAAGAGGATTTTTTTTTGAAATTTGGCCCCGTCTAAATGGGGCCAAATTTCGGAAAAGCCTCTTTTGGAAAAAAAGTGGAAAAAGATACACAAATTGCAGTTTGCCAGCTTCCTGCAGAGAGAGAATACAGGACACATTCCTGGCTGGTGCAGGAAAGAAGTCATGGATCTTCTTGGCATGTAGGGTAGGAGAGACTGCAAACCCAGCTAAGGAACAGTTGTCTGTCTCCAATAGTCTGCATGCCATATTTGGCATGGACTGAATACCACTAGACACTTTTCAGGAGTCTGGTGTGAAGCCACCAGTAGTGCACACCAATTTTTCTTTTTCTGGGAAAGGGGGAGAATAGAAGACATAGAAACCATGCAGTGAGTGAGGCACTATTTGAAACTCCACTTCAGTCAAACATATCCCCAACAGTTCCCCAGATGAACATGGTCAAAGGGAACTTGTATACGTGTATCATTCCTTATAAGCCTTTTTTACTGGGTTGTCTGAAATTTTCTCTCCCTGTCTCACCCATTGCATCCCTGTGTTTAGAGAACAAAGACATGACTTTTGATTCTTCACTCTACTAAAAAAAGTTAGAAAATGCTATTTAAAAAAAGTAGTATGATACTAAGAACATAAGAACAGCCATACTGGGTCACACCAGAAGTCCAGCTAGCCCAGTATCCTTTCTTCCAACAGTAGTCACTGCCAGGTGCCCTAGAGGGAATGAACAGAACAGGTAATCATCAAGTAATCCATCCCATCACCCATTCCCAGCTTCTGGCAAACAGAGGCTACGGACTCCATCCCTGGCCATCCTGGTTAATAGCCATTGATGGACCTAACCTCCAGGAACTTATCTAGTTCTTTTTTGAACCTTGTTATAGTCTTGGCCTTCACAACATCCTCCTGCAAGGAATTCCACATGTTGACTGTGCATTGTATGCAAACATATTTCCTTTTGTTTACTTTAAACTTGCTGCCTATTAATTTCATTTGGTGGCCCAGTAGTTCTTGTGTTATGAGAAGGAATAAGTAACATCCTTATTTACTTTTTCCATACCAGTCATGATTTTATAGATCTCTATCATGTCCTCAAGTTGTGTCTTTTCCAAGTTGAAAAACCCCAATCTTATTAATATCTCATGTGGAAACTGTTCCATTTTCCTAATATTTTTGTTTCACTTTTCTGAACCTTTTCCAGTATGGCTACATCTAGACTGGTCCCTAATTCCGGAAAAGTCATGCAAAGCAGGTAAGTCAGAATAGGGAAATTCGCGGGGGATTTAAATATCCCCCTCGGGATTTAAATAAACATGTCCACCGCTTTTTTTCTGGCTTGGGGAAAAGCCGGAAAAAAGCGTCTAGACTGGCGCGATCCTCTGGAATAAAGCCCTTTTCCGGAGGATCTCTTATTCCTACTTTCCTGCTTTGCATGACTTTTCTGGAATTAGGGGCCAGTCTAGACGTAGCCTATATGTTTTTGTGATGAGATGACATCTGTATTAAGTATTCAAGATGTGCGCATACCCATGGATTTATATAGAGATAATATGATATTTTCTGTCTTCTTATTTATCTCATTCTTAAGGATTCCCAACATTGAGTGGATGTTTTTAGAGAACTATCCACAATGACTCTAAGACCTCTTTAATGGGTAGTTACTTAGTCCACATCAGCTCTTTGTACTGTGCTCAGAAGTAGAAGAGATAGAGAGAGCATCTTTTTCATTCTTTGGCTTGATGTACTAGGCAGGCACCCTCATAATATTCTCCATGCAAAGTATTTTATTTTTCTAAATAGGGGTGTCCCTGTTATGCCCTTGAGCAATCTCAGTGAAACTTTCATGGAGATACTCTGCACAGTGCTTTCAAACATTGCGAGGAATGGCACCCTTGTTTCTTTCCTTGCCACTCTGATAAGCATATGACACAGGGTGGCTTCAGGACACTGATAGCAGCTGGGTTCGCTGTGCTTTTGTCACCCTCAGGAGTGAAATATCAGACAGAGCCTTTCTGTGAAAATATTATCAGTATTCTCTGCACTTTCCCTGTACTCATAACTAAGGACACCTGGCACCTAAACAGTCCAGACGACTGACCAGTATTCCATCTAAGATTTTCCATCCATGAATGGAGTGAGTGAGTTTTGTCTTGTGTACCAATATTGAGGTTACATGTGCTTGTTTGGAAGTGTGCCACCGTGGCACACAAGTTATATAAACTTCTCCCTTTTCCCCTCTGCTGCCGTATCTCCTGCCCTCCCCTCACCCCATCTGCCCCCCGGTCCCTGCTGCTGCCTCCTACACCTTGCCCTCCTCTGCTGTCCTGGCTCTTGCCCTTCTCACTCCCATGAGTTCTCCTGGGACCTGCCCACCCCCCCATCCTCTCTGGCACCTGCCCTTTCCTTCCTTTCTGTGCCCACCCCTCCTCTAGTCCCCCTCCCCCTCTGCTCTCCTAACACCTCCCTCTACACACCTGCCCTGCCTCTCTCCTTTGCCTTCTGGTGCTCGTACCTGCCCTCCACTTCCCTCCCTATGTCTGCCCTTCTGCTTCACCCCCATAATCCTCCTAGCACTTGCACCTTCACATACCCCCTGCACCCTCCTGGTGCCTCTCCCTTCCCTTACTGCCCTTCCCCTCGCAACACCTGCCCCTCTTGTCATCTTTCTACCTGGTGCCCATCTCCTCACCACCCTCTGCTCTAGTTCTCCTCACCCTTCCTGTGCCCTCACATATGTCTTGCTCCATCCCCTGCTTTCCTCATTCCTACCCCTCCTTTCAATCCCTCTTCTCCCAGCACCCACCCCTCCCATCTTCTCTTCCTTCCTCTTGCCCCCATTGCCCCTGCCCTCTCCTCTCCCAGCATCAACCACTTCCCTCCCTTCTCCCAACCCCACTAACACCTTCCCATCCCCTCCCCCCACTCTTCCCACCCTTCCCCCTCATTGTCTCCTCTTGGCCCCCTGGCATTTGTGTCTCCTCCACCTTGCCCCTGGTGCCTTCCCCTTCCTTCTCCTGCCCTGGCCCCCTCCTCTCCTCTCAGCATAAGCCCCTTCCTCTTGTCACCCCAACCTTCCCCTTAGTTCCCTTCCCTTCCCTTCCTTTCCCTTCCCTTCTGTCATCTTGACACCTGCACCTGCTGGGCTGGGCAGCATGGCAGGTGGCTGCCCTATGTGCCAGGGCTGGAGCCAGGACCATGGTGCTGTTTTTAGTACCATGGTCCCAGTCCCAGCAGCCACCATGCAGGTGCAGCATCAGCTGCTCCCAGGGGCTGGGTTGTTTGGCGGGCAGCTGCCCCATGTGCTGGGACTGGAGCTATTTTTAGTACTGCAGCCCAGGCTCCAGATCCAGGGTCACATGGTGGCTGTCTAATTGCCCGTGGGGCAGGGCAGCCACCCGCCATGTGGCTCTGTTCTTGGGAGCAGCTGGGGCTGCGGTTGCATGGTTCTGCTGTGTGGGTGGGCGGGACTGAAATTCTTGGTGTGCACTGGTGCAGGAGCGCATCTTACAGAAAACCCTGCAACACACCACACTCCCATCCCTCCTTCCTCTCTAGGCTATACTCACCAGGACTTGGGCCTTAGAGCTGTGCTGTAGCAATATTCCCCAAAGCTAAAGTGATAGCATTTCCTATCAAAAGCTATCTATGGAAATACTGTAAGAGTTTTGAGATTTCTTTCCCTTTCCATTGTGACTAAGTCTAGTGCTGTAGCTCTCTGTACCTTTCTGGTCAAATAAACAGCCTTTTGGTGTGGTAGGCTTGAGAGAGACCTGCTCCTCATTTCTTTCTTCAGGCTAAGAAAGAAGAGGACCAGGGAGGAGCTGTTCAGCAAAGGCTGGAGGCTATTGCAGGTCATGAACATGGGGCTTGGAGGGGCCAAGCAGACAAGATCATGAAGAACAACCAGGAATGGAGAGAGCAGTTGTGGCAGGAGAGGCAAAGGCACCAAAAAGTTGCACTTCCCAGTGCACCAGGAGATTATGTGTTTCTTCAGGCAATAAACAGATGTTGAGTAGCTTGAGAAAGGTTTATGCCCAAAGATCCCAGATAAAACAACCTTTCCAATCCGTTGAAGAGTCCATCACTGCTGTTGCCTATAGTCTGATATAAGAGGTGGCAGCATGGCATAAAGCCCTCTTACCCCCTAGGGCTACGTCTACACTGCAGGCTTTCTGAGCAAGAATGCCTGTTCTTGCACAAAAACTTGCAGAGCGTCTACACCGCACATGCGTTCTTGCGCAAGTAAATTTACAGTAAAGTGTCAGAACAAATGGCTTCTTGCGCAAGAGTTATTCCTCTCCCCATGAGGAATAAGCCCTCTTGTGCAAGAGCTCTTGCACCAGAAGGCATGTGTGGATGGGCAACAGGGGTTTCTTGCACAAGAGGGCGCCCAAACTGCCATGAACACTCTTGCACAAAAGCACATCTCTTCTGCGAAAGCCCATGGCAGTGTGGACGCGCTCTTGCGCAAGAATTTTTGCGCAAGAACTCTTGCACAAAACAGTCCTACACTGCAGGCTTCTTGCGCAAGATGTAGCCTCATACTCTATGCCAGGGGAAAAACAAGAACCACAACTACTCCTACACAGACCTATGAAAACCACAGGAGTAGCCACGATGCTGTGACATGACTGTGCTTGTCACGTTTTTAATATATGAACACTAGAAGATTTACTCAGAGTTGCTCAGGTCCTTAACTCAAATAAGTTTTATTTTTCTTCATTTAAATCATTGTTCTGTGGTGTGGCTGGGGATGATGGGTTCTGTATACAGGCTGCCCTGGGGAGAGAAGACAACTCCAGTCCTCTCACTGCAGCAGCTTGGAGCCAGGTGAGAAGTGCCTGTCCGTGGCCAGTGCAGCTGCAGTGGGCACAGCTGGGGGAGGGATGAATATCCCTCAGGTATGTCTACACTACAAAGTTTTGTTGGAAAAACAGCCGTTTTTCCAACAAAACTTGAGGAACATTCACACTGCAATTGAATTCTTCTGCAAGAAAATCAAAAGAACAGAGAGGGGTTTTTTTCCGTCATTGGTAATCCTCATTCTATGAGGTAGGAGTGTTTTTGCAAAAGAGCTCTTTTGCAAAAAAGGTGTGTGTGGACGGGGAAGAGGGAGTTCTTTCGGAAGAAGAGGAGAGAGGAAAAAGCACAGGTGCCCTGGTGGCCATTCCGTCCATAGCAATCACAGCTTACATGCGAGAGAGCGTCCATTCAGTCTAAATGCTGTCTTTTGAAAAAGCAGATGGCTTTTTCGATGCACTTTTGCTGTGTGGATGCTCTCTTTCGGAAGAAGTTTTTTGGGAAGATCTCTTCTGAAAAAAGCTTCTTCCGAAAGAAGCCTGTAGTCTAGACATAGCCTCAGCTGGGGGACGGACAGAAACACAGATAGACACACAAACAGAAAAACTCTGAAATATCTAGTAGACAGCTGCGCCTTCCTCCACCCCTGCTCCCTGCTGACCCAATGTGGTTCTAGCTGTCCCGATCCCCATCTCTGGCCCCTTGCTGCCCTCCTGCAGTTATTTTGCAGGATAACTGTTCCTCCTGCCAGACCCTTCTCTTTCCATTTTATGAGAAACAACCAAATTCCAGGCACATCTCTTTATCCTGGCACAACCAAACCCTATGCTTTAAGTTATGATAAGAGGAAGCTGCCTACCAAATTTGGTGGGCCTAGCTATTCCCATTTAGGAGGAGGTCCTGAACAAATGGACACTCAGACACACAGACAGATGCACATTTCTAAAATATATACTAAGATGAATGTTTACGTGCATTTCTAAAATGAGGGTCACCCTCTTTCAGTGCTGCTAAAGTAGTTTTACCTTGTGTAAATGCACTTTGTTTCTGGTTTCCTTCTACACAAAGTTCTGGAAACAGAGTATATGTAATTATTTACGCAAGCCTAATTGCTACATTACAGAATTCTTACACGTCAATAATCCACTCTATTTAAGTTCTGTGGTACCTTCATAGAAGTTTCATACAACACTACTGTGGATGACTATTAAATGCTTTTTAAGGCCTCACAGGTCTATAGTGAGCTCTTCTAATAGCTCTTGACTCTGGCTGCTCTTTAGCAGTTCACCAGTTCACCCCAGCCCTGCCCCTTGCTGGTAGCTGTTCCCTCTTTTCTTCACCAATACACAGTGTGCAGCTCTAAGAATGGGATGTTGATTGTGCTGGAATCCATCTTGTAAGTTAAAGGTGCCGGTAACCCTTCAGTCTACCGAGAGTACATTCAGTAGTCATTCTGCACCTGCTGAACTAGTAGCTGAATCTTTGATACTATTGGGGCAACCACTGTACAGCTTCCTGGGCCAGGAGTCTAAGACGTAGGCCAGATCCCCCCAAATCACTACTGGCTTTGCAACATCACTGATGGAAATCACTGGTTAGGGAACAGAGTTTCTGTTTGCAGCTTTTGGAAAAAATCATGTGTTCTTAAAAAGATGAGAGCATCCCGTGCCTTCCTTGCTGTAATCAGAGAAGTCCCCACTGAGCAACTAATTCTTGCATAACCACAGAAATGTAGTGCTAAAATAGGGATAAGCATCCATCATCCCACTGCAGTTTGTGAACTCCATTGCAGCAAATCCATCCACTATGGCCTGCAGAGCACCAGAGTTACAGACTTGTGTAGCAGGTGACATGTGTAGCATTTTCCATCCATGCAACTGTTAGTGGTGAGGAGACAATGCCAACACAAGCAGCAGGTGATATGCAAAGTTGGTGGCTGTATGCCCACGTAACGTATGTCAGCCAAACTTTGTCATGTAGACATGGCCTCAGAGCAGGAGTGGATCTGTGGGAAACACTCAAGAGAAGCCTCTTCTTTGTGCCCTTTCATCCAAATATGCAGGTCTAAGGGATTTGGAGAGCTCAGTTAAGCTTGGGTAAAGCTGACTTAACCTGAACTTTTTGAGGCTCAACTATCACTAGGGATGAACCCCTTAGAGTCCCATAGAAGCATAAAACCATCCACACAGCCAATTAGGAGATCCCAGTTTATACATGAGATTGGGATGCAGTGCCAGTTTTAGAGGTGAATAAATCAGAGCTTTGTTGGGCTAAATACATGTGGATCGTGACAACTGCAAAACAGAGTCCTGTGTGGTTACAAATGTCTACCAGTGGATATGAATTATCTGCAGACCAACAGGGCTCTACTCCCAGGAGACACTGCAGACAAAGAAGAGGAACATAGTGCTGCCACTACCAGGAACCATTGCCCCACACCAGCACTCCTTCCGGTGGCATGACTGTAGTGCCCCCAGTCCTGCCACCAGCGAGGCTCACCACCTCAGACAGGAGACACAGCTGGGGATGGGTCTGGGAGCTGCACAGCCACCCAGCCAGGAGGAGCTGCCAGCAATGGGTGCTGACTCCTGGGAGTGGTGACATCCCACTCCTCTTCTTTGGCTGCAGCATCTCCTGGGAGCAGAGGCCTGTGGATCAGCAGACAGTGATGCCAAGCTGTAGATAGCCACATCTGTGGGTAGACATTTGTGTAGAACTCTATTGCAAAACTCCGGTCCAGAATTTCTGGCCCATGCTACTTTCTTTTGCACTGCTCTGATAGCTAATGGTTTTCCTGCTCTAAGTGGTGTCAGGTGCGTGGCCATTATAAGCTGCTCTAAGCTACACTAAGAGCTGAAGCAGCCCCACAGGGATCAGAGCAGACACAACTGCCCCCTGCAGCTGAAGCTGCACAGAGAGGAACTCTGGCACAGCTGATGAGTTGGCCCATTGTCTCATCAATAACTACCTTGCTGAGTACAGATTCTTGGCCACCCACATGGGCACATGTGGCTGCAAAGACCAAGACACGATCAACCTCCAAAAAATGGGCAAGACCATCCTTCTGCACTCTGTGAGCCGCATGACACCTTCTGCCACCAGCAACAGGCTGTACAAGACTTCATCCTCTCTGCAGCTACAGGTCTCATCTCCTTAGCAATGGGCCATGTGAGACCATCCTCACACAGCTATGTGCAGTGTAAGACCATACCCCAGACCTGGAGGCCCAGTAACCATGCTCCACATAGCTATGAGCATTTCCCTACTCCCAGAAACATCGCCCCCCGTATACCGCTGTAATGGACAGGAGGAGTGCAGACCAACACCCAGTGGTTAAGGGTTAAGCTCAGGTAGCTAGCAAAGGTGTTGACCGGGGGAACCAATTGAGACAGAAGGTTGAAATTTGAATTGGTTCCTTGCCTGCTTTCTCTGTGTGGGAGAGAAAAAACAGGAGTTGAGAGACACAGAATAATTTAAACCCAGGCAGGACTACCATGTCTCAGAGCATGTGAGTGGACTGAACAAGAGACAATTAGAAGTAAGTAAAAGGGAAAAGTGAATCCAGTTGCTTTCAGGGTAATTTTTCTTTATTTTGTGGTTTAGTTTGAACTGCTCAGTGTGAATCTATGCCTCTACTCCCCATATACTACCTTGCATTGTGCCCAAAGACTTTTCTCTGTGTTTTTAATTTGTTTTCCTTGGTTGCTCTGTAACATCTAGCAATCAAGTATGCTTTATTAAGGTTTTCTTTTGTTTTGCAATAAAAATAACTTTTTTTTAAGGTGATGATTTGATTCTTGTGTCCTGGAAGGTCTGTCTGTGTGTATCTGCATGCCTCTGACAGGGGCATCAGCTGCCAGAGACTGCAGTTAGTTTTTCTTTTCTTTTTTTTCAAGCTCTTTTGGGGTAAAAGAGTTAAGGTACCCCAGGGGGTGATTTCAAGTGTCCACCCCTGGTTTTTAGGGACAAAAAAGCACTTGATGGTGGCAGCGATTCCCCAAAATCTGTGGATTATGATTCTGGGGGAAGTTTTTGGTAACCAGTGCCTGTAGAGACAAGGTTTTAAAGCTCTCGTATGGGCCCTCACCTTCTGCACTTGGAGTGCCAGAGTGGGGAACAGCCCTGACAACAGCTAAGGGCATTTACTCCAGATTAGTTACTATAAAAGGATCGTAATCACCATTTGCTCCCACGAACATCACGAACTGTCATTATGCAAGTCCTTCCTGCTCTGCCACCCATGGGCCACCATTACACACATGCCCTGTGCATCAGCACCCAGCCCCATTCATTCTGCTGTTCTTCTGGGCACACAAGTCTGCTGCCTGGGGCCTGCCCATACTTCTGCACTTGCCCACAGGCCTGAAGGTTATTATACTCCTTCCCCTACTCACCAGCTCTATCATACCTGGTGCTCCAACCTAGGCACCTCATCTGCCAGGCAGTTCTTATTGCTAGGTGCCTTCTAGTTCTATCTCTGAAGGGATAGACATGGCTGTTGAGCAGGGCCAAGTAGCTGTGATAGGATTGCAGAAATTACACCTCTCGGGGTCATTTACCCTCTTCAGCCTGACCATCTCTATCCCTGCATCTGTTGTGTGGTTCAGTGCAGATATAGGAAGTGGAAATGGTCTAAAAGGTGGGAGAAGAAAATCAACAGGCTGGATCCCTGTTGAATCTGCATGATGTGGGTGCCTCCTGCAAGGAGGTTTACAGGATCTGTCGAAAAAGGCTTTCTTTCTTGACAGATCCCCCTCTAGATTGCCGCTTTTTTCCGACAAAGTGCTGAGTCAGCAAAACGCGATGGCCATTTTAATGCAAATTAGGCTCGGGATATTTAAATCCCTGCCTCATTTGCAATGTCGACCTGCCTAATCTGCATCCCTCTGCTGACAGAGGGATGCAGTCTAGATATACCCTAAGCTAGTTCAGTGAGAGACAACTGAGGATATTGAACCTCAGTGACAGAAGATGAGGGGTATGGGACAGCAGGGTGCAGAGGAAACAGAGGGTAGATGGGCACAGCAGGACACACCTGAGTGTGAATATCTGTGGCTTCAGGATCCCTGCTGCAGAGGTCACTTTAAACATAGTTTCCCCATGACTAACAATTAGGCTGAGTTTATTGGCTCCTAGAAATTGTCTAAAACCTGACAGAACCATTGCACATCGGATGCTTTGCAAAAGCAATCATTAGCCACTGAAATACATGACTCTCATGCTAAAGCTCTGGCTGCTGCTTCATAGATTCTATTCTACCCCTCACTGGTAAATCTAGCTCAGCAGCAAACCCATCATATGTTTAAACATTGCTCTAGGTTGTAAATAATTATGCAGTACATAAAAGATTCCGTTCCCAATGACTGACAGATCCAGATTTGAGGCCCCATTAAGTCCTCATCTGGAGACATCTCGGAGGCACAACAGTGTTAACCAAGGGTTACAAATATAACTCCTGCAAATCTGTCTGACGTATGCATAGGCAATGCACCCAGATACCATGGTGATAGACATGAGATATAGAAGCCTAATGCTACTACCTCTGGGAATACACTGAATTCCCTCTAGGAATCCTTTCCACATCTGAAGTTTGAGAGATTTGGGCCCAGAGAATCTAGACAGACTGGCAGCACAAGATTTGGTGAACATAAGAACATTATTTTAATGTAATTTTACACATGTATTTTACAAAAATAATGAGAGGTTCTGTGGCAATTTAAAAACAAAGGGTATGTCTACACTACCCTCCTAGTTCGAACTAAGAGGGGAATGTAGGCATACCGCACTTGCAAATCAAGCCCGGGATTTGAATTTCCCGGGCTTCGTTTGCATAAGCAGGGAGCTGCCATTTTTAAAACCCCGCTGGTTCGAACCCCGTGCCGCGTGGCTACACGGGGCACGAACTAGCTAGTTCGAACTAGGCTTCCTAGTTCGAACTACCATTACTCCTCATTTCACGAGGAGTAACGGTAGTTCGAACTAGGAAGCCTAGTTCGAATTACCTAGTTCGTGCCCCGTGTAGCCGTGCTGCACGGGGTTCGAACCAGCGGGGTTTTAAAAATGGCGGCTCCCCGCTTACGCAAATGAAGCCCGGGAAATTCAAATCCCGGGCTTCATTTGCAAGTGCGGTATGCCTACATTACCCTGCTAGTTCGAACTAGCGGGGTAGTGTAGACATACCCTAACAGATTTATGTGGGCATAAGCTTTTGTGGTTTTTACCTAGAAAAGCTGATGCCCAAATAAATCTGTTAGTTTTTAAGATTTCACAAGAATCTTCATTTTTGCCAGCTCAGACTAACACAGCTACCCCTCTGCGACTTGTCACATGTATTTTAGTTTATAGTAGGGACACCTAATATGTAGCCTATGGGGCAGTATAATGCCGTGTCTGTCACCTTCATCTTTAGTATGCTAGCTAGGCCTGATCAGTCCACTGGCTGCTGTAAAGAAGGGGCAGCTGTAATTTGTCTATTTTATACAATTTGTGGCTGGCTATGTAACTCCTGACCAGTTTCTAATGAGATTCTCTTAACGGGGCAAAGACAGGACTTCCCTGATTCAAACTAAAGGATGAAGAAAATCAAAATTTATCCTGCCAGTACCTGAGCATGCAGATAAGATGAAGACCTAGATTTACAGAGCAGAGTAAAGGAATGGTTGTTAAGACCAACATTTAGCTTTGTTAAGAAGAAAAACAGAAGCCTTCAGTCTTCATGCACCAACAGAAGTTATCACCTTAGCAGAATTATCCCATTAACTGGGAGGCCAGACAAAACTTTGCTGACCCTTTAGTAGGGGAATCTTTTTTGAGTCGGAGGCCAATGATCCACAGAAAAATCAGTCGGAGGTTGCACACAAGTGAGAGGCAAAAACACAACAAAAACTCCTCACTGATGAAGCCCCCAACTGAGAAGCAGGAAGACATTCGCCCGCATTCCCCTCGCACACCAGAGCCTAAGGGGGCCCAGCCTAGTTGATTGTGTGTCCTCCAGCCTTGTGGTGGGATGGTGGGAGAGGGGGCGGTTGGAGTGCCTGTTCTGGGGTTGGGGCCCTGAGCCGTGGGGGCTGGATCCAGGCAAACTGGGGATCACATCCGGCACCCAGGTCTTAAGTTCCCTACCCCTGCTTTAGAGAGATGTCTACATTACACAGCATTTAGCAACACAGCCGTGTCACTGAAAGTCTGGGATTCTGTATAAACATTGGTAGAAAACGTTCATGGCCTAAGACGATGCCGACCATACATCACAGAAAATCTGGGACAGTCTCAGATTTAACTGATCTGTCCTGGTGTCCCCATCAAATAGCAAAACGCTCCAAAAAGTTCTGTTGGAGAAGCAGCACGATGGAAATGGCTTGGTGCACCGCTGTTTATTTCCCTTCCCCCAGCTGGCAGAGGTCGCAGATACTCACCCCTAGTGTGGCGCAGCAGCAACACTCTTGCTCCCCTCCCCCTCACCCGTCACAGAGCACGTAAGTGGATCCCTGCCTCGATGCTTTGCCTGCAGGCAGCTGGGGTGGCGTCCGGAATTCCCTGTGTTCCAGTGTGCCACCTAGTGAGCCCCCACCAGCCCCTGCACCACCAACACGTGCCATGCGGCCCTCTCTCTCCAACGTAAGAACATAAGAATGGCCGTACTGGGTAAGACCAAAGGTCCATCTAGCCCAGTAGCCTGTCTGCTGACAGTGGCCAATGCCAAGTGCCCCAGAGAGGGTGGACCGAAGACAATGATCAAGCAAATTGTCTCGTGCCATCCATCTCCAGCCTTTGACAAACAGAGGCCAGTGACACCATTTCTATCCCCTAGCTAATAGCCTTTTATGGACCTAACCTCCATGAATTTATCTAGCTTCTCTTTAAACTCTATTCTAGTTCTAGCCTTCACAGCCTCCTGTGGCAAGGAGTTCCACAGGTTGACTATGTGCGGTGTGATGAAGAACTTTCCTTTATTAGTTTTAAACCTGCTACCCATTAATTTCATTTGGTGTCCTCTAGTCCTTCTATTATGGGAACTAATGAAGAACTTTTCTTTATTCACCCTCTCCACACCACTCATGATTTTATATTCCTCTATCATATCCCCCCTCAGTCTCCTCTTTTCTAAACTGAAAAGTCCCAGTTGCTTTAGCCTCTGTTCATATGGGACCTGTTCCAAACCCCTGATCATTTTAGTTATCTTTTTCTGAACTTTTTCCAAGGCCAGAATATCTTTTTTGAGGTGAGGAGACCACATCTGTACACAGTACTCAAGATGTAGGCGTACCATAGTTTTATACAGGGGCAGTAAGATATTCTGTGTCTTATTTTCTATCCCTTTCTTAATAATTCCTAACATTCTAGTTGCCTTTTTGACCACCGCAGCACACTGTGTGGATGTTTTCAGAAAACTATCCACGATAACTCCAAGATCTCTTTTCTGATTTGTCGTAGCCAAATTAGCCCCCATCACAGTATATGTATAGTTGGGGTTATTTTTTCCAATGTGCATTACTTTACACTTATGCACATTAAAGTTCATTTGCCATTTTGTTGCCCAATCACTCAGTTTTGTGAGGTCTTTTTGAAGTTCTTCACAGTCTGCTTCTGTCTTGACTATCTTAAACAGTTTAGTATCATCTGCAAACTTTACTACCTCACTGCTTACCCCTTTCTCTAGATCATTTATGAATAAGTTGAATAGGACTGGTCCTAGGACTGACTCTTGGTGGACACCACTAGTTACCCCACTCCAATCTGAAAATGTACCATTTATTCCTATCCTTTGTTTTCTGTCTTTTAACCAGTTTTCAATCCAAGAAAGGACCTTCCCTCTTATCCCATGACAATGTAATTTACACAAGAGCCTTTGGTGAGGGACTCTGTCAAAGGTTTTCTGAAAATCTAAGTATACTCTCACAGGACTGTCTCTGTTGTGTGGGGCCCTGGTCTGGTCGTGCTGCCTCCTCCTTTGTTACAGCAGCGGTACGTGTGTGTGTTTGCGCACGCATGCACAAGCACACACGCGTGCACAGGCAAGTCTGTGGCAAAAGGTGCAGAGGAGCCTCCCAGGCCCTGGTACTTTTGAGCTGCTGCCTGTACACTGGCAGGGGCTGCGAAGAGCCCAGCTGCGGTGCTGTTACCCCCTTGGGAAGTGCTCAGGCTTGGCAGGTGTGCTCAGTGCACTGACGCTCTCTCTCTCCCCTGGCCCTCCCCACCCTGCTGAAGGAACGGCCCCCTCACTTGGGGGCCACATCAGTGAGGGTTGGGGGTTTTCAGATGAGGTTTTTTTGCTTCATACCTGTGTGGTCCCCTGATTTTTCTGTGGGTCAGTGGCCTCCTAGAAAAATGTTCCCCACCTTGCTTTAAAGAAAACACTGAAACTTTTTGTGCTGGACATAAATTAATATTTTACTTTATTTAAAATGAAGTTTGATAAACTAACATGAGAAAGCTAAAATGCTTAATCTGTTTAATAATTTAAATTAAACCGTTCTCCCTAGCTGCAGCACTAGCAAAATGTCTTGGATGTAATTATGTAATTAACAGTGAGTTTCCTAGCAATTGCTAGTCCACAGAAAGGTTTACATTGACCCAAGTGGTTTATGGGCCAAAAAGATTGAGAACCACTGAAATAAAGGCTCCCTGCTGCTCCAAAAGAGCCCATAGAGAGTTTGGGGTTACCATGGCAGTGAAATCACTATGTCACTCTGGTGTGGATGATGGACAGACTCTTTGTGAGTCTTCCTCATCCAAGCAGTTAATGATTTAAACAGCATGTTAAGATGCCATGTAAGGCAGGATGTATTGTCTCTCTACAGAGAAGGTTTCATGACTTGTCCCTTTTATTTTTGAAGGGTGACTAAATGTTAACTGGATCTTCTTGGGTAATATCAACAGACTGCTTTGGGCCCAATCTTAGCTTAAAATTTAAATTGGATCAGGTGCTTTGTAAGCAAGTTGGGAAGTGGTCTCATTTGGCAATTATTATTAGGTATTATTTACATAACATAGGCATTGCCATCATGGTATTGACATACACATGTCTCAGTAGCTTTACATATAAAATAGCCCAGTCCCATTGATCTCCATGGGAAATGTACCTTGCAAGCAGTGGTGGCGAGGCTTAGTGACATGGTCTTCTCCACTCTGCAATTGTTATGGCTAGTTGAGTATTGTCATTCTGGCTTGTGGAAACGGAGGACACTTGATAGTTTGGCAGTAACTTAAAAAAATGCAGTTGTAGTACATCTCATTAGGGATGTAAATTCCCATTAATCACTTAGCCGGTTAATGTAAGGTCACACTGGGGCTGCCTCTGGCTCCCAGCCCCCTTTGGAGCAGCCTGTCCTCAGCTTGCTGGACTCCTCACAGAGCAAAGCTGCTCCACACAGTGGTGCAGCCCCTGCCTGCGAGACATCATAAGCAGAGGCTGCTCTGCCCCCTCTGATTACCAGTTAATTAGAACCGGTAAGCATCATCCATTAAGAGAACTACGGAAGCTGTCCCATGGGATAGTTCTGGATGATTCTCAGGCAGATCCTGGATCTCATCTTGAACAGAGGTTGGACCCCAGCACTGCAGTGTCATGAGACCCTAGGTCTGGGACTTGAGTTAATGCAAGTGAAGTATAGTTGCATGCAGGGCTCCTATGGGACTCAAACTCATCCCTGTTGGTAGAGGATGGTGGGAGACGTTCTTAGAGGGGTCACAAGACACCCTTTTACTTCCGGTCATGTGTCCATCTTGACCCCACAAGTACTACCCTCAGGGATGGGACTTCCTGTGGCAGGTGGGTGGTGCCTAAGGGGTCAGGGACATGGCTAAAGGATTCAGTGGCATAGCTAAAGTGTCTCTATTTTTGGTTCAGAAAATATGGTCAATATACCTATGAGCAGTGTTTGCCTTTGTTGGCAAGACAAGCGCCTGTGAACAACAAAAGCTTTGTCACTCATTTGCCAGTGTAGACAAAACCTAAGGCAGGGTGCAGGAAGCTTCTTAGTGCCATTTTCACACACCAGCATCAGATGACTGCAGGTGCAGTGAGGCACTGCCCTCCACTGGCCAGGAGGCAATAACCAAATGCATGGGGTCAAATTTTCAACTGGTGTAAATTGGCCTAATGGAGTGATGCCAATTTAAACCAGATGAAGATCTGTCCCTTGGCATCAAGGGGGCTGAATGGTCCCAGCTGATGACTGTCAAGCTCTCCTATTATTCTAAGTACACAGCCCAGGTGCCTTTGTGCAGATGAAGTCTTTTCATTATGTGAATAATAAAGGAGACTGTTACAGTTTTTCGCATTCATGATCCAAGGTACCATAACAAAAGGAAAACGTTACACAAGATTTTTATCTTGACTGCATCCCTCCTATTAACCCTATTGTACCAGTGGCAGATGGCAGCACCACATTTCATGAGACTGAGCTATTTTAACAAATCAGGTGAGCATGACTGCCAAGTACTCATCCTAGTTCCAAGTCCTCAATGAAGTGGTCACTAACCAGTAGATCCTCATCTATTGGTAGATCTTGGAGCCTCTGACAGGTGATCCTGACTGGTTTGGCCAGGAAGCTATCAAACACTGGCACTTCAGTAGCCCCTCCACCCACTGTCCTGCTGCTCCTGCCTTGGAGCTGCCCCCCTGGGAGCCTCCTGCTTCCTGTGCAACTTGTGGGAGGGAGAAGAGGGGGTGCAGATGCGAGAGTGTTCCCCCTACCCGCAATTCTGTACCCTGTCTCCACACAGAAGGGGACGGAGGGAGCTTGGCAATGCAAATCTCTTGTCACTTTCACACAGTGTGTGTCTGTCATTCTCACAAACACACACCGTCCTTCCCTCTCATCTCCCAACCCAACACATACCTGGGGGTTTTGTTACTGCTTGTTCTGCTTGCGAAGTGGGTAAGTTTTTGGTTTTCACTGCTCTGTGCCTTTCATAATTTTCATTTCTCTCTTACGCTTACATTTAATTCTTTGAGTAGTGAGTCCTAAAATGCCTAATCTGCCATGGCTGGAGCCATTATCCCAATGGTAATTGCTTCTCCTGGATGTGGCTGGCTTGTCCCTGCAACCCCTGAGAAGTCAGAACAGGGGCTCTTCACATGCTGTTCTTGCCTGCAGACACCACTCCTGCAGCTCCCATTGATCAGTAATGGGGAACCGTGGCCAGTATAAACTGGGCTCAGAGCCTATAGATGAGGGGCAGCACATGGAGGAGTGGTGATGGGCCAGGGCAGAAGTAAGCCTGCTTTAACCCCACTGGGGAGTCAGTGTTTCCTCTAATTTTTTCCAATCCATGTGTGGAATAAATCTTGTTATGTGTACTGAAGCATGTGTGGATGTGCACCACCAATAGAAGACATGGTGCCAGCTGTGAGTGCTCTGCTAATCAACTGGGTGGCACTTGAATCTTTCCTCAGTGGTAGGCAGCCGCCCAAGTGCTCAGTTTACAGGGAATACTGGTGGGGGTTAAATGTAACAAGAGGGAAGTGATCTAAGATGGACATCCACAATTATCACTGCATTAGAGGATATGATCTCAGGGCAGATTTCTTTTTCTCGTCTTCTTTATATCATATAGTTATATCAGCCTGAAAACTAAAAATCACCCTTGCTAATACAGAAATTGTTTGACAGTGTGCTATTCAGCTCAAAGAGGTTTATGCAGATAGTCTTGGTAAAGGCTAGCAAGTTAAATGCTGTCTCCATCCCTTATTTCCTATGGATTCTTTCTCATCCCATGAAATACAAGTAAAATTCATGTTGTCACCACTAGAAAGCAACAGTATTGCTTTTAAAAAAAAGTTAGGCTGGCAGGAGTACTCTTGGGGCTGCTTTTTATGAAGGGCTTGTAACCTTAGTGATTTATTACAGGATGCATTGTAAATGTGTGAAGTGACTTTAGACAATGACTGATCAATAACACACTCCCGGTCAGTGAGCAGTTGACAGACCGGCAAAAATCTTTCAAAAGCAAAGGAAATCCAGTGAACTTTTGATCACCGGTGCCACAAATGTCTAACTTTGCAGCACCTGTATTGATGCAGATAATACATTTGTATTTATGGAAGTCTAACAAAACAAACTAAAAACAACAAGATTTAAGTGAGCAACATGACCTAGCTGCAGGATGAATTAAGATCAGTGCTTAGGCCTATCCTTTGAGTTTCCTTGCTTGTTATTTGACTAACAACGTTAGCACTGAGCACAGCAGCAGTATTTTTATATATTTTAGTTAGCACTTAAAGAAACAGTTCCCCCCTAGCAGTGAGAGCTGGCAGGATAGACTATGCCCACATTTGAGCATTACACTCCTGTGTGTCAATCTGAAACTTGCTAGACGGCAGCAGCTTTTCCTAAATATCTATTCCCAGCATGCATCGTCACTGTTCTTATGAAAAGCAGTTATAGCACATGCTGTTTTCCCAAAGCTAAATGCCTCGGCCATTTTACAACATATTTTGTTTGCACTTTGTTTGGAACAGGGGTGAGCAAATACCAGCCTGCAGGCCAGATCCAGTCCACCAGTTAGCCCCTGGTGGGTTTCCACACCACCATGTTTACCTGTGCCTCTCCAGGTATGGGGGATTGCAGCTTCAGCTGGCATGGATCACCCTTCCTGGCCAATGGAAGCTGTGATCGCCCACACCCGCGAAAGTGCAGGTAAATATATCAGCAGCGGCCCACCAGGGGCTAACCCTGGTGACCTGCCACCATTTTATTGCTCACCCCTGGTTTAGAATGTTATAGCCCAAGTTCTGAGTCCTGAAATGGGAAGAGATCCCACTGACTTGCAGAATCAAGTAAGGACTGCAGCACAGAGCCCTACGTGGATATTTTGTTGGAGGGGAAGGGGTTAAAAATCCCCCTGAAGGCTGAATGTGCTTTAGCTGAAAAACTTCCTCTGAGCCAAATGCTAGTCCCAGGCTCACAACACGACCGCTTGGCTTCACATCACAACTCTCTGGTTCGTGCTGCCGTGGCCAAGATGACACCCTTGACTGGAGCACAGACAGGCCAGTGCACATGCAGTGAAATGGAAAACAGTTGTCATATGGTGTGTGCAGAAGATATGTACACGCTGCCTCCACCTGCAGCCAGGCCAGGGA
Organism: Pelodiscus sinensis; assembly: GCF_049634645.1. Classification (NCBI taxonomy): domain Eukaryota; kingdom Metazoa; phylum Chordata; order Testudines; family Trionychidae; genus Pelodiscus; species Pelodiscus sinensis. The sequence continues at coordinate 19,592,109 of NC_134723.1, forward strand.
CATGTGGGAGGAGAAGCAGCGGATGCTCAGGCAGCACCGAGGAGAGGTATATAAATCAAACCTCATCGCTACTTTCATTGAGGCCACTCAGTATATTCATTGGGGCAAAATTTCAGTACCTAGTTTTTATCAGGACGCCGCATGGGCAGGTTGTTCCCACCCCCCCCACCCTGCATCCAAATTCTCAGCATAAAGGTGACATCAAAACAAAAGCAGTGGTCAGTGAGCAGAGCACTGGCCTAGAACTCAGGAAATGTATTCTCTTCCCAGCTCTGCCACTGACCCACTGACCTGCTATGTGATCATGAGGGTGTGAGGGGCGGGGGTGAGGGGGGGGCAGGGAATCACTTTCACTCTGTGCCTCAATTTCCCCTTGGTGATATGCAGAGTTACTTCAGGAGATGCTTTGAGAAGAGCTCAGTGCTTTCATTGCTAGCAACTTCTGCAGCAGACTTAGGAGCATGGGGACTTGCAAACCTGTGCCAGGATTCCATTGCTTCTTTACCAAGTCAGGCTGTTGCTCATTCTGGGTTAGGGACAGTGGCTTCCATCTTAGTCATTGTATTGGTTGGGTCCTGCAGCTCCAGTCAAGGTAAATCTGTAGCCCAGCATTAACCTAGCAGGAATGAATGTTAAACCTTCACCTTTCCTGATTGCAGACAGCTACATACAGAATAGAAATCACAGAGGGAAGAGACCCATATGACCATGTCTCATCTCCACCTCACAGATGAAATCCTGACTCCACTACACACAACAGGAATTTTGCTATTGACTGTTAGTGAGCCAGGATCTCCCCATATCAGAGGGGAGAAGCAGGAATTTTCTCTCCAGTATATTCTGCAACCCAGGTTTATGTTACATGCATAAATGGGCATTTAACCCTTCCCTTGAAAACAGATTCCTGTTTGGGAGATTTTCCTAGTAGTCAGCCTAAGACTCTCTGGGTGCATCTAGACTCGCAAGATTTTGTGCAAAAGCAGTTGCTTTTGCACAAAAACTTGCCACCTGTCTACACTGGCCGTGAGAATTTGCGCAAGCACACTGACATTCTAATGTAAGAAATCAGTGCTTCTTGCACAAATACTTTGCCACTCCCGCTCAGGGATAAGCCCTCTTTTGCGCAAGAGGGCCAGTGTAGACAGGCACCTTAATTTCTTGCACAAGAAAGCCCGATGGCTAAAATGGCCATTGGAGCTTTCTTGAGCAAAAGCACGTCTATACTGGGCATGGATGCTTTTGTGCAAAAGCAAATCTTTTATGCAAAGGCACTTGCCAATATAGACGCTCTATTGTTCAAATACTTTTAACGGAAAAACGTTTTTGTTAAAAGTATTTGTGCTAAATCATGCCAGTCTAGACGCAGCCTCTGTTTAATTCTGTCCTGTTCCTCCTAGTTCTATCCCTTGTGTCCCCTGCAAATAGCCCTTTCCTCTTCTTGTTGTGTCTTTCTGATACTTCCAGACAGATGCCAGGTTTCCCCTCTTCATCATCACTGTCCAGAAAGCAAGAACTCTTTTCAGTTTAATCTCATTGGAGGATCCTGCAGAAATCAGAACCGAGACACACAACCCTTCCCCTCCCCCCATGACTATTCCGGAGGTTGCAAACCAGCCTGAAATAGGCAAGGAGTCAGCTCTTTTGGGGCAGGAACGACCTCCAGCAGCAATGCAACATGGGCCCTGTTCTTGATCCAGGACTCCCACGTACTGTCATTACAGCTATTATTAAATAAAAAGTACTTTTCTCCTGGGATAGTTCCAGGGAAGTCCTAGCCTGAGAGACCCCACCACAGATTCTGTTGGTGAATGTTACCCTTTGAGACATTTCCAGGGCACCCCAGCTGGGGAGAACCCTTTTCTTTGGACCCTTGTGCTGTCTGTGGACAAAGATCTGGTGTCCCAAATATGGCAATGACCGCTGATGTCTTAAAAGATGTTGAAGGCCACCCTTAAAGCATCTGTCCAATGACATGACATGGAGGAAAATCCTTCCTATCTCCTTCATGAATCAGCTGAAGTGTGAAGCTTGCTTATTCCTCCCTTAGCAAACCTTGTTGTTACTCATCAGGAAATAAAAAAGCTTCTTTTATATCTCCAAAATGAAAGCACTTGACACTCCAGCCTCCTTGAGCTCCTCAGACTGTGGGTGGAATATTTTCTGAGTTTAAACTTATCAGTCACTAACTTCATTTCAGCAATACCAGCTCTCTTATCACAATGCCACAGGGTTAAAAGGGACCACAAGAGTCACCTAGGCTAGTTTCAACTTAACAAGTCCAAGACAGGTGACCATCCAGGCTTCTTTTGAAAACCTCCAGTTTAGGAGCTTCCATGAGGTCCGTAGGCAGTCTGTTACACTGTCTTATCTTAACATTAAGAAGTTTTTCCTGCGATTTAATCTAAACCTCCTCTGCTATAGTTTGAACCCACTGCATCTTATCTTGCATCTGTGGCAATAGAACCTTTTTCTATTTTTTATGGCAGCCTTTCAAATATTTGAAGAGTAATAGCATGTCTCCCCTTAATTACCTCTTTTCCAAATTAAACATGCCCCATTCCTTCAGCCTTTGCCCATATGGCTTGCATTCCCTCCCTTTGATCATCTGTCACTCACCTCTGGATCCTTTCCAGTTTCTCTACATCTTTTCGACACATTGGTGACTAAAATCAGTCATGTTACTCCAGCTGAGGCCTAACCAGCACCCAAAAGAGCGGTAGTCACCTCCTGTGACTTGCATGCTATGCCTCTGCTAATGCAACCTAAAATTGTGTTTGCTTTTTGGAACAGTATTGTACAGTTGATTCATGTTGAGGTTATGATCCACTACAGCTCCCAGACTGTTGGCAGCACCATGCTGCCAACCTAGATGTCCCCTTTCTGTATTTGTGAATTTGATTTTTCTTCTTTTGGAGCTTTAAGAGTCCTAGCCCTCGGCTTCAGCCTTAGATGCAGGGAAGCACCAGAAATTCAGTACAATTTGCTAACCTGAAAGGTGTGTATCTCTTCCAGCTTATTCTTCCACCTCTGGGTTACCATCCCTTCTTCTGTTCTGACTCATTCTGTCCATTTCCCTTCCTGCCTCTCATTTTCAGACCTACTTCAGTATTTCTTCCTCCTCTCCTGAAAAAGCAGCACCCTTGCTCCCCTCTGCATTCCATTGTCTTCTCAACGTCAGCATGGAGGTCTAATCTCTCTATGGATGCAGCACTTTAATAAGGAGCTAATGTTTGTGAAGTGCTCAGTGCTGACCACATCCTTGGTACCCTGCAATACACTAAGGTAAATCTAGTCCCTGCCTTGCTGAGCTTGCAGTCACACAGATAGCACACACTTCATTTTTTTGCAAATTCTAGTGATGTAAAAGCTGGCTCCATCCAGGCCTGTGTCCCCCACTGCTCCTCCAATCCACCATTCTGGATAGTTTACCACCAGATCAAGAATAACATGGACCAAGCTGAGCACCTAAATTCTTCCCTCCCCTTCTTTTACTAGTGTTGATTGCACCAGCTTTCTCCCCATTCCCCAAACTTGCCATCTCTGGGACATCTTGGACTTTACTCTCTTCTCTCCACCCAACCTAGAAGTGAGTGCATCTCTGAATCACTCCACTAGCTCCCTCTTGCACATCATATTGGCTTTGAACTTCCTTCTACCTTCAGAGCCCATACAGTTCAGCCCCAGCTTCTATCCTGGCAACCCTCACTCTTTTTGCTCCACCAGCAATATATCTCTAGCCCTTCACCCATTCCCACCTTCACACGTGCTCCCATCCTTCCCTTCCCTGACTTAATCTACAACCTCCACCCTCTGCTCATTTAATTCCTCCCAAAAAACTCACTTCTTCTGTAATGCCCAAGGAAAAGAATTGTGGGTTTAAAAGTGAGCTAAATGAAATTGTCCTTTCCATGACCTTCCCAACACATCTTATCAGAATGTCTCCTGGCCTGGAAGATCTCCAGGGCAAGAACTGTCTTGTATGGTAGGGAGCACATTGTTGGAGCTTAACAAATATAATAAGAAATGTTTCAGACACAGAGATCTAACAATTTCAGATCCAAGGAAGTATTTGTCAATGTGAACTTCTGTTTTGAGTCACTGAGAACATGTACTAGTTACAGGCCCACCAAAAGGACAGTCATAGGGCCTGGTGATTCTGAGAGACCTGTGGTTCCCAGCTGCTGAATCTTCTATTGTGGCAGCTGGCGTCCTGGGCCTTTTAAATTGCCACCCAGATGCTGTGCTATGCAGCTCTGAGGGCAGGAGGGGCAGGGCATGCCACGCTCCAGGGGGCGCGAAGGGCAGTCTGACTCAGCCTCCCCTCTTCTGTCAATGCCCCATCTTTTCCAGGAGTTGTGGAGCCAGTCCCCAACCTTTGCCCAGGGGCCCACAGAGGCTGTTGGCTCCCCATACTTGTTATCTAGTGTCCCCAAGTGGCTCTCATAGCCTTTGGTGCCTTTAGATCAGCATATGTGCCTCTTCCCTTACAGAGTGGTGGATGAGTGGCGCGTGGATGAAATACAAGAAGGGATTTCAGACTACAAGCTGGGGGACTTCCCGACTGAGGCTCTGAGGCTATGTCTATCACAGCAGCTATTTCAAAATAACATAGTCCACGTCTACACAGCCGGCAGTTATATTGACATGTCAAAATACTGTCAAACTGGAGGACTTCTTATTCTGATTTCTGTAACCCTCATTTTATGAGGAGTAAGGGAAGTTGGAGGAAGAGTGCTCTGTTTCAAAATAACTGCTGTGTAGACAGCACCAACACTCGAAATAAGCTATTTCAAAATAAGCTACACAGTTGACATAGCTCAATTAACATCACTTATTTCGAGGTAAGCCCTGCTGTGTAGATGCGCCCTGAGAGGCAGCTGACCTTGGGCTAATATTGGGAGGAAGAGTGATTTGAGCAGAAGCCAGGATAGAAAACTTTGAGGCCATAACACACATAGGAAAGCTCTTTTGTTTGATATCCTTTTGTTGGTTTGCAATTTACAGCCTGATAAGCTGCAGGAAAGAAAGGCTGCTGGAGACTTTCATGGTGTGTGTTGTTTCTGATTGAACAGCAATGATAAGAGGGGAACCCTAGAGAGGGTTTTATTGTTTAAGCTGGGCCACCTGTAAAGTCTCTTTCCAACTGCTTCAGCTTTGGCCCTGCCACCCTCACTGAACTGTGTAACTTATAGGATAGTATGTCCAGTAAAGACATGCAGCTTGGATCTAGCTTAAATTTGGACAAGTGACATCTGGAGAACAGAAAAACTGATGAAATCAACATGAGCATTGTGCAAACACCCCACTCTGGAATGAAACTCTTCCCACCTTGTACTCCATCCCCTCTAAGAAGTGGAATTTATAGACAGGGAGACTTGGCCAAGTCACTTACCTTTTCTGGCTCAAGGCTGCAGGTAGGTGTCAGTGACAGCACAGGCACAAGAACACAGAAATCCCTTGCTCAGTCTCAATGAGCATGATGCTGCCATATGTTTGTGAGCTGGCTCGTTGCGGCCACAGGCCACCTTAGCTACTCAGCATAGAACATCTCAGTTGCCAGGAGGGAAACTGGCGTGAGCTCCAGCATTACCAGCTATTCCTGATCCCCACAGCTTGGGAGTGATGATCTACATTTCAGGATGATGCACAAATGGCAAACTCTCTACCATTGGAATGGATTCATATTGCTTGGTGTTCATGGAACTCTCAGCTAGGAAATCCACAGACTCGTAATGTTAGTGTCCACCTTTATTAGGAGAGGTTTGTACAGCTTTGACCATGTTCTTTACCATATGCTTATCCAACGTGAATTTCAGCAGCGCTTGGCTGCTCAGTCTAACAATGACCTTGGGAATTACGAAGTTTCACACTATTTGTCATCTTTCATCAAAGATTAGCATATCTAAAACAAGAACCTTTTATCCACCTACCCTCTCCTACTCTTTGGTGGCCCAGAAAAAACAAACAAATTGAACCTAGACAGGAATCATTGCTGGTTTTGCAAACACAGTTCATCCTCCTCAGCCCATTTCTAGTTTTTATTGGAAAACTATGTTTAGTATTATCAGCAAATGCCACCAGCTAGTCATCTAGAGCAGTGTTTCTGAAAGTGTGCCGTGAAATCACTTTGAGAAACACATTAACTGACCATCCCAGTTTGTTTATTTACTAGTGCCACGGCCACGGAGCCTCGGAGCTCCCATTGGCTCCATTTCATCCTTTGCAGCCAATGGGAGCTGCGGGAAGTGGTGTGGGCCAGGCCACTGCTTCCCGCGGCTCCCCTTGGCTGCAAAGGACAAAATGGATGGGAACCATGAGGCTCCGTTGACTGCAGCACCAGCAAATAAACAAACCCGGGTGGCCAGTTAAATTGTTTCTCAAAGTGATTTCACGGCACTCTTTCAGAAACACTGCTCAGGAGGAGGAACTAGAGTTGCCAAGTGTCCGGTATTCACCTGGACAGTCTGGTATTTTCGGCTCCTGTCCGGTAAAAAATTCAGAGAATACCGGACACCTAAAATGTTTGGTATTTTCTGAATTTTTCTCCAGCCAGGAGGCAAAAATGCTGGGCACCTGGCAACCCTACAAACACTCAGCGCCTGGCCTCTTTTCCCCCGGCTCCCAACACCCCCAGTCCCTCGACCCCAGCCCCCATGCTTATCTGGTTCCCCAAGACTGCCGGCACAATATGGCTGCTGGCCAAAAGACCTAGGGCAAGCAATTCTTTCCCCTGAGTCTTAGTGCTCAACCGCTCCTATCCCTGAACTCACTTTTAAAGGGGACATGCTATTTTAATGCTGTTTTATTTTAATTTTTTTTTGGTTTAATAAGTCCTTGGAGTCCTTTTTTTTTAATCTTAACAACTTTGATCTCCCTCCCCCCCCCCCCTTCAACTGAATTTTTTCCCTTGGGGGGGGGGGGGTTCGGTATTTTTGTTTCAACCATCTGGCAACCCTAGGAGAAACTAATATACAGAATGTGGGGTTCCATTTTTAGCCTCTCTCTAATCAATTCAGAACAGATCTTTATCTTCTTCAACACAATCGGTTCTTAAGCCACAACAGCACTTTGTCCCAAGTTTGTTTATTTCCTCCAAAAATCTTTTAAAGGGACTTTGTGTTCTTAGTTAATACTTAAACAAAGCTTTCTGGAATAACTGTTTCTAGAGGAAAATTTAAATTTAGGGCTGTACTTTTAAGAAAGTATTTAATTGTGTAATAAACTGAGCCAGAGAGCAATACTTTGTGTTTCTCTCCTGGAAGAGGACACCTCCAGCACTTAAATATCATGAAAAACATTGACTCAATATTGGCCTAAAGGAGCAAATTCCACCCACTATGACTAATCCATCTTTATATTAGACCATCATTCTCGCAGCACTGAGCCTTCATCTTCTAAATTACAGCTGATCAAATAAGAAGAAAAATAAATTTACCAAATATGGTAATGAGTATGCCAGCTTCACTCTGCTGCTGTTCACTAAGGGCACGTCTACACTGCAGGGCAAAAGTTGAATATAGCTACATCAATTGCGTAGCTGAAGTCAAAATAGCTTAATTCAGCTTTTGGCGCTGACTACACAGCAGGAAGTCAAAGGAAGAACTCTTCCTCCGACTTCCCTTACTCCTTGTGAAACAAGGGTTACAGGAGTCAGAGTAAGAAGTCTGCCATCTTAAAATTATTTCAAAATTACAGCTTGCTGTGTAGACATGCACTTTATTATTTCAAAATAACGTCAGTTATTCTGAAATAACACTGCTGTTATAATGCTCAAAGGAGCCTGGATCATAGGTGGAACCTTTCAACATATTAATCATACAAAGAGTTAATAGCCAATTTGTCAGCAAGCAGGTGACCATAGGATATTTGTAAAAGCATTTCTAGCACCAAAGACTTTTTTTAGTAACTTGTATCAGGAAGGAAGAGCTTAACTCATTAGTTGGGATTCATTGTTCTGTTTAAAAAGTGTTTCTTTCACCCAATTACAGAATAGCAGTGTCGTCATGTGACAAAAGTGAGTTTTCAGCCATCATAGGTAAGTAGCAATAAATAATCAGAGTAAAGAAAGTGTTAAAAAGCCCCAAGCCCATGAACTAAATGTCCAAAATATTTGGCAAATTATTATTAATTATTTAGGGGTAGATTCTTAGCCAGTGAATTAGCCGGTGAAAATTGGTATAGATCCATGAACTTCAAAGGAGCTCTGCTGATTGACACCAGCAGAGAATCTGGTCCTTATATTTCAGGAGTGCCCAGAAGCCCAAACTAGGGCTTATAGAATCATAGAATCATAGGACTGGAAGGGACCTCAAGAGGTCATCGAGTCCAGCCCTCCGCCCTCAAGGCAGGACCAAGCTCCACCTACACCATCCCTGACAGATGTCTATCTAACCTGTTCTTAAATATCTCCAGAGAGGGAGATTCCACCACCTCCCTTGGCAATTTATTCCAATATTTGACCACCCTGAGAGTTAGGAATTTTTTCCTAATGTCCAATCTAAACCTCCCTTGCTGCACTTTAAGCCCATTACTCCTTGTCCTGTCCTCAGAAACCAAGAGGAACAAATTTTCTCCTTCCTCAATATTTGCCCTTTTCCAGTCTTCTGGAATCTCCCCTGTCTTCCATGATTTTTCAAAGATCATAGCTAAAGGCTCAGATACCTCCTCTATCAGCTCCTTGAGTATCCTGGGATGCATTTCATCAGGACCTGGTGACTTGCTGACATCTAACTTTCCTAAGTGATTTTTAACTTGTTCTTTGTGTATCCTATCTTCTAAACTTACCCTCTCTCTGCTTGTATTCACTACGTTAGGCACACCTACAGACTTCTCAGTGAAGACCAAAACAAAGAAGTTATTGAGCATCTCCGCCATTTCCAAGTTTCCTGTTACTGCTTCTCCCTCCTCACTGAGCAGTGGGCCTACCCTGTCCTTGCCAGGCATTCTACAAACACAAGATAAGACACAGTCCCTGCCTTAAGGATCTCAGGGTATGTCTACACTGTCATCCTAGTTCGAACTAGGGTGGCTAATGTAGGCATTCGAACTTGCAAATGAAGCCCAGGATTTAAATATCCCGGGCTTCATTTGTATGTTCCCGGGCGCTGCCATTTTTAAATGCCCCATAGTTCAAACTACCTGCCCACGGCTACATGTGGCACGGACTAGGTAGTTCGAATTAAAGCTCCTAATTCGAACTACCGTTAAACCTCCTTGCAGGGGGAATAATGGTAGTTCAAATTAGGAGCTTTAATTCAAACTACCTAGTCCGTGCCGCGTGTAGCCGCGGGCAGGTAGTTCAAACTATGGGGCATTTAAAAATGGCGGCGCCCGGGAACATGCAAATGAAGCCCGGGATATTTAAATCCCGGGCTTCATTTGCAAGTTCGAATGCCTACATTAGCCACCCTAGTTCGAACTAGGGTGGCAGTGTAGACATACCCTTACAGTCTTAAGGACACAGACTTGCAGAGACTACACTGTGAGTAGTCCCACTGCCTGGGACTTCGACAATAAATGTAATAAAGCTTGGTCCTTAACTCCCTTAGATGCCTCTGGAAAAAATGCCATTCATTGACATCAAGAAAACTGCTCTGTGCATGCATTTACACACACATAAGTAGGGTGATCAGGTGTCCTGTTTTCAAGCAGGAAAAGGGATCCTGGTGGCCATGGTCAGCATCACTGATTGGGCAATTGACTGTCCAATCGGTGGTGCTACTCAGCAGAGCTAGCAGACTCCTTGCTAGCATCTCTGCCACATGGCTCTTGAGAAGCAGTTGGCATGACTCCTATGCCTAGGAGTAGCCAGGGGGCTCCATGCTGCCCCCATCCCAATCATTATTCCTACCACTCCCATTGGCGAGGAGCCACAGCCAACAAAAACAGCAGGGGTGGTGCTGAAGATGGGGGCAATGGATAGAGCTGCCTGGGAGCCAGAGGGGTACATTCCACTGCTCCTGGGAGCTGCTTGAGGACAGTGCTGCCCATGAGCCAACACCCCGCTCCTCTCCCAAGCTCCAACCCCATCCATCAGCCCTAGGCCCAATACCCCCTCCTGCCCTCTGAACCACTCAATCCCAGCCTGAAGCACCCTTCTGTACTTCAAGCCCCTTATCCCCAGCCCCACCCCACAGCCCTCAACCCTTTCTGCACCTCAGCCCCCTGAGCCAGCCCTGTGAAAATGAATGAGACACCTTGGATAGGACGAAGGCTCCCTTAGAGAGGGGGTAGGGCAATGATATTAGTTTTGTGAGGAGAAAGTTGGCAACCTACGCTATGTTTACACTACAAAGAAAAGTTGGAAAAAGATACACAAATTGCAAACTGCAATTTGCGTATCTTTTCCCGCCTTTCTTTCGAAAAAGGCTTTTCCAAAATTTGGTGTATCTACACAGTGCCAAATTTTGGAAAAACCTCCTCTTTTGACACATCCCTTATTCCTCATAAAAGGAGGTTTACAGGGATGGTGAAAGAGCATATCCAATTTTCCAAATTTTTTTCCAGAAAAACAGTCACGTTCCTTGTATGCGGCATAGGTTTTCCAGGATGAGCTGCAGTCTAGACATAGCCCTACATATAAGTCTTTGCAGAAGTAAGGCCTGAAAAGACAGACAGCCAAAGAAGTTAGACAATATATATATTTATTATATATATATATATATATCTGTCTCTCTCTCTCTGAAGGAAGAGGTCTGTCATTATCTACAAGAAAAGCAAAAGCCAATTATACACCGCTTGGTGCTCGACCTAGCCATGGCTAAGTGGTTTATAAAACCAAAAGCAAGGAGACAGTCAACCTAAGCAACTAGATTTCAGAAAACAAAATTACCCTCATCCACTCCCCCCCCCCCGATACAGGTTATAAACTGTTGCAGATTATCAGTATGTGGCCTCCTCACAGGTACCTTGTTGGGGTTTCATAGCAGCCATGAAAGCAACTCTTCACCTCAGTTTCCCTCTCTGAGTTCCTCAATAAACTGAGCTAAGAAAGAAAACCTTTTTCAAGCCCAATAACAATCCTACTTAGAGTCTGGTTTATTAATTTAAAACTCTAATCTAAATACAAGAATTAACCTTTCAGTTAAGTACTGCCCTGGTGCCTTTCCTTAGAAGACTACTCCCTCCACAGCTGGAGTAACTCCCTTGGTTTCAAGGTCTTCCCTGGAGGTGCCTTTCTTACTATTTATAGCCTTTTGAGCTTCCCTCTCCTCTCTACAGCTTCCTGCTGCCCTGTGGAGTGAAAACTCCTGATCTTTCTGAGGTGTGTGTGTCTCTACAATACACCCAGGGGTTCCATCCCAGAAAGGGGCAAGCCACCTGTGACACAAAAACTATACCTGGCTTTGCAACCTCCTGCCAAATTTTGTGGATGTACAAGTGCAGCATGTTTCTTTTTATCCTTTCCCTTGTTACTGTGAAATAGACTCATGTAACCAACTCCGGTAAACCAATTAACTGAGTACACAGGAAGAACAGTGAAACTAACTCTACACACCATGCTACTAAATGTACTGAACCAATAAAATAGACAAAAGTATTTTCCTGATCTAATCTGTTATCCATAGTGCTGTTGTTATTTGGAACAAAAATAAGTAAATCATTTTAAGACAAAGTGTGGTTTTAAAGTTGTTGGTGTCCATCTGTGAATAACAAAGTTGTCTGCAGAAATGAGGATAAGTTTATGAATGACTCCCAAACACAAAACCAATCTAAATTTGCTCTGAATATTTTTGTAATGAGTAATCTAAACAGCTCTATTCCTTGATACAGAACCCTATCATGTTAAGTGATATCTATCTTTTGCACCTGCTGGTGTGATTTTTGTGTAATCTTTGCTTGTCTTTTACACTGCAAGCTCCTTGGGGTGGGATCTTTATCTTGTAAGATGCCAAACACACCGATACATGGGCTACACTGGCACTTTAGAGCGCTGTCACTTTCTGGCTCGGGGATGTGGAAAAACTCCCCTGGAGTGCCGCAAGCTACAGTGCTGCAAAGTGTCAGTGCGAACCAGGCTACAGTACTGGGAGCTGTGCTCCCAGTGCTGTCAAGCTACTCTCCTCATAGAAGTGGTTTACATTGAGTGTTGGGAGAACTCTCTCCCAGTGCTTGTGCCATGGCCACACTTTCCGTTGAAAGAGCATCTACAGCAATGGTTGCACTTTAAACTTGTAAGTGTGGACAGTCAGAAAATACTTAATACTGAATTATCAATACCACTTCTAGCAACACCTGCCTTTTTCTTAGCCAAATACTAACCGGGCCCAATTCCAGTCACATTGTGCTGCTTGAAGAGGGATAGCTGCAGCTGATTTACTAAGAAACTGTAACTTCTAGATGCCTACTTCTTTTCAACCAAACCAATGAGTAGTCAACCACTCATCACAGAATGCCCACTTTTAAACCTTCCCGTCTTTCCCTGGGCCCAGGAAAAGGGGAAAAACAGGAGAGACAAATTTTGGAGCGAGGATTTACCTTTGAACATACCACAGGAGAAGAGTGTTTCCAAACACAAAGACTGTGTCTAGACTGGCCAGTTTTTCTGGAAAATCAGCTGCTTTTCCGGAAAAACTTGCCAGCTGTCTACACTGGCCGCTTGAATTTCCGCAAAAGCACTGACTTCCTACTGTAAGAAATCAGTGCTTTTTGCGGAAATACTATGCTGCTCCCGTTCAGGCAAAAGGCCCTTTTGTGCAAAACTTTTGCGCAAAAGGGCCAGAGTAGACAGCTCAGATTTGTTTTCTGCAAAAAAGCCCCGATCGCAAAAATGGCGATCGGGGCTTTTTTGCGCAAAAGCGCATCTAGATTGGCCATGGACACTTTTCCGCAAAAAGTGCTTTTGCGGAAAAGTGTCCGTGCCAATCTAGATGCTTTTTTCCGAAAATGCTTTTAACGGAAAACTTTTCCGTTAAAAGCATTTCCAGAAAATCATGCCAGTCTACACGTAGCCAGACTGTACTAGCTAGAGGCTCCTCTGCTTCATTGTTTTGTGGATAGCATTTGCCAGCAGACACCTTTCTCCTCTGCAAGTTACAGTGGAATCCTGTTCTACAGTTCATGGCTCTGTTCTTCAGAGAAGGGGCCTTTTGGGCTAAACAATTGGATTAGGTTCCTGAATCTGATATAGTGCTTGTCTACACAGAGGGGCGTGTGTGTTGAACGACATTGATTTGATTAATGTTATTTAAATCAGAGAATGTAAATCATGGTAATCAGTCACATGCACATACATGGGACACTTGTTCCTTCTTTCAATTCACATTATTGTGTACACTTGGTAGTACCTTGCTGTGGGCTAAGCAAGGCATTTTTCAGAGGGAATCGCTTGATATTTTGCTTCTCAGCAATGGATATTCAAAAATTTTCTTCACTGAAGGAAGCCAGATAGGTTCAAAATTTTTGAAAATCCTGTGATGTTACCATCTTTGCCCATGCAGAACACTTACCTTTTTCAATCTGTGAATGGCTCTGAGGATCAGGTGGGAGATGGGCCTCTGGATGCTTAAAGTGAGGCTACAGAGTGCATGCCCAGAGGCAGAAACTTACAGATGCTGCAAAATTAGGCACCTGCTGGGTTAAGCGACAGTGGAGTGGGAATTTGTGAATCACCATAGTTCCTAACTATGGGATTTAGGAGCCTAAGTACCTTCATGGTTCACATCTGAAGGGCCTACAGCTGACAGCACTCCAGACTTGGTCAGGGATCTCTGGAAGATAGTTCTTACCAGAGAGACTGACAGACTTCCTGGGCATGTGGGTAAGGTGTGTGTGTGGTGGGGAGGAGAGTAGCTCTGTGTTCCTGGAAGGGGTAGGGCCTTGTGCAAGAAAGGGCATGGCTGGGAGCAGTCAGCCTTCAGTGCCACCTGGAGCACGCACGCTGGCCCTCCTCAGCCCTGCGAGCCATCCTGAGCATGCTGCTGGAGCACTGTGTGGCAAAGTGCCCAGGGCTCCAGCTGCTGTTGCTTCTGTGGTAGTGGTGGCTGGGAACTGCAGGCCCTTTTGCATCACCGTGCCCACGGCAACTGTCCCATCTGCCTCCTCTGTTGGTGGGCCTGCCTCTCATCAGCTATTAGTTAAGTTGCCTGGTGGGACTTTCTCCCTGCCTCTGTTGCTATTATGATCAGACAAGGAGAAAAAAAAAATAAAATGAAACTCCTAACACTGCTTTTTCCCTGCCCCTGCTCCCTTCTTTGCACACCAGTCCTCTAAACCCATTGACTCTTCTGGCCAGTTAACCTTTAACCTCTGAATATCGTGAAATGGGCTATTTTAATAGACTAGGGTTCATCAGATTGTGTTCCCTTTCATCTACTATGGGCCTGCACATTTCACTGAAAATTGTATAGGCTTTGCTGAGGGTCAAAGCAGCTGCAGCAAAAATGGAATGGCTATTTCTGGTGATTTAAAAAAAATAGCCAATAAAAAGCCCCAGATGACAAAAATCACTGAGATTTCCTAATAGCTGCATGGGTGATATTTATTAAGTTGTATAGGCCCTGTTGGAGGTATTTATTGGTGGGAGATGTGCTTCTACAGATGGATGAGTCTCTGAGGAATTTTTTTGTCAATAGAGCTGGGATTGTATTGTTTTCTAGCATTAGGTTTTCTCTTGTTTATCATGAAAGGCACAAAGGCATTAATTAGAGAAAGACCAAAAGATTTACTGCTGGAAGACTAAATGGGGCCAGGGATAGTGAATGAAATTTAGAGCCTTTCACCAGTTCTAGTTCAACCTTCAAATCATTACTCTCTGATGGCTATTCAATGGCCATTTTGTGAAATGAGTTTGGCAGGTCTTAGTCTAGTTCCTCATCTGGATGACAAAAGCCACCATCACCATAGCTGCGAGGAGTCCTGTGGTACCTTATAGACTAACTGAAGTGTTGGAGCATAAGCTTTCGTGGGCAAAGACCCACTTTGTCAGATGCAGCTTATGCTCTAACACTTCACTTAGTCTATAAGGTGCCACAGGACTCCTCGCCGCTTTTGCAGATTCAGACTGACACGGCTACCCCGCTGATACATCACCATAGCTGGCACTAATTGGCCTCCTTTCTAGCATTGTCTGCAAATGTCAAGGGCTGGGTGGGCCATGGAGTCCATAGACCCCAGAGTGGGTCGTCTCCTTCACGTAAGGCAGAAGGATTTTGACAGGAGCAACCAGGTGGAGGCAGTTTGTCCCCACACTATCTGTGCTGTATGTGTTCTGCGTACGTGCCACCATCCACAGGTGTCAGATGAAAGGTGCTTCACTGTGTTCAAGTCAATAGAATAAAACACAAAACAATAAGCAACCCTGAGTTGTATTCTTTTAGGGGAGGGTCTCTGTGGTTTCCTGCTTCTGTCTTCCCCACTTTAGGTCTGTATCATTTTTAACTTAGGGAGGGGAAGGGCAAATATGTCTCAACAGTTCTTCTCACCCTACTGCACAAAAAAGTTGCCTGAAGTCTTGCCTTCATCCCCTGCTGATCTAGAGCAAAACAAGGTAAGTCGCAATCAATGCAAGAAGTGTTTTCCTCTTGTGACAATACCCTTTCCCGGTAAGGATTAATGCCCTTTCTTGTTGCATATTTACTTCATCCAGAAAAACTTGTATAACTAAAGTAACCATCAAATGAGATGTATGTATCTTGAACCTCTAAAATCTTTATGGCCAGGGCCCTTTTTATGCAGAATTTTTGCAGCAGCCACAGATTTTCCAAACATTTTGCTGCATTTTTTTAAATTTTCACATGTTTTGCCCTTTTTATCATAAAAAACCAAATACTCAAACAAAAAACAAAACTTTAGCTGAAAAATATTCTGCAATGTTGCTTAAATAAAAATATTCTCTGAGCAAAGTGTAGCCAAAGTCATATTTTCAAATACAATGATATTCAGTATTTGTATAGTATTTTTCAAATTAAGGTGCTTTATACACATTAGTAGCTTGAATTTTCAGACATCTTGAATAACCACAACTTCAGCTGAAGGCAGGAGCTGCAGGTGATCTGAACCTTCAAAAATCAGATCATAACTCACTAATTACCACAACTTTTAAGTTAGTTATCTTCCTTTCACAAATGGAGAACTACAATGCTATTTTTCAAATATATCTTGTCAGACTTGTAAAACTGATGTTAATTTGGTGATATAAATAATCATAGTAAATACTTGACAATCTAACAAATTACCTGATATATTTCTTATTATCACTAACTTGATCCCTACATTTTAAAAGTATATTTTCCACTTATTATTCTTCCTAAGTTTCCCAGCCAAGCCCACCACCATGGCATCTGAATAATCATTTACATATCCTATTTTTAAGGATTTAAACTTAAGTGGTATCAGTTTTTCACTCAAGCCCTCCCTTCTCCCTCCCCCCCCCCAATTTCTTTAGTACTTTCACCTGTTTATCTGTTAAAGCTGTCATTCCACAAACTACATGTTAACTCAGTAGAGATGGATGTTAAGCAAGTGCAAAACTGATGACTAAACCTTATATTGGAAATGCCCAGATAGATGGCCACTGGGGATTAACAAGACTGGGGCTTTCTAGTTTGGAAAAGAGATGACTAGGGGGGAATATGATACGGGTTTATAAAACCATGCCTGGAGTAGAGAAAGTAAATAAGGAAGCATTATTTACTCCTTCTCAAAACACAAGAACTAGGGTCACCAAATGAAATGAACAGGCAGCAGGTTTAAAACAATGAAACATCAGTATTTTTTCCGCTCAGCACACAGTCAACCTATGGAACTCTTTGCCAGAGGAGGCCAAGGCTATAACAGAATTCTAAAAAGAACTAGATAAATTAATGCAGGATAGGTCCATCAATGGCTATTAGCCAGGATGTCCGGGAATGGTATTCCAGTGCCTAATTACCACATGCTGGGAATCACTTGATTACCTGTTCTGTTTATTCCCTTTGAAACACCTGGTATTGGCCACTGTTAGAAGACAGGATACTGGTCTAGATGGACCTTTGGTCTAACTGTTTTTGTATTCTTATATACATTGTTCCCTCTCTATATTGCTCCCCCGATATAAGTCTCTTGTGCTTTGGTTACACACATTTCTGACTCTTCTGTTCTTATGCACAGATAATGTCTGACACTCCTATTGGCCTGTTACCCTAAAGGTTGCCGACATACTTTTAAAATTATGCACAACTCTGGTACTCCCTACCTGTGGCTTATTGAGTCACCCCACCAAAAAATGCCAGCCTATTTGTCTCTTTCCCACACAAATGTTTTTGTACCTTCTTCTACTTTGCCTCTTACCTATAGAATATAATCCCTGCACTGCTCCACAAAGCTACTATCTTCTCCCTCCTTAAGATGCAGTTTGTCTATGATGCCTATAGAAAACTTCCATCTGAAAATGCCCAGGTAGATAATTAATGGAGATTGTTGATACCAGTTTTGTTGTTGTTGTTCATTTTAAATGATTCAGTATAATCAAGCTATGACTGTAGTTGGTCTATGCATCCATATACCTCTATCATTATTATCCTTCTCTTTCCTCTTCCATTCCTTTTTTTAAAACACTTGTTCTGTGACCTTGTCTTAATCTAGATTCTGAGCATTGGGGATCAGAGATCATCTCTTTCTACAGGACTGTTAAGCACTATAGGGCCCTGTTTCTAACCAGGGTCTTAGGTACTACAAATACAAATACTAAACCGCAATAATGCAGTCATTTTCCAGTGGAATGTTACAACAATTTAACAGAGCAAAGCAGCAAAACAAAACAATTTAGTGTAAGTGGACCACCATATATATCTGAAACTACAGGGGGAATTTAGATAGGCAGAATATAAATGCCCACATTAGAATTTTCCCAGGACATCATGGCTAACGTTTTTCCAAAAAGATTCATTATGAAGACAACATAAAAAATGTCAGGAAGTGATCAGCATCTGAACTTTACATTATCTAGCAATGGTACTTGCAGCAGCAAGTCCATGCCCGAGATCCATGCTAAAGTGTTAGTTCGGGACTTCTTCGGGGGGGAGAGCACCACCTGATGAATTGCAAGTACCTTTACTTCAGTTGTAAGTTTTCCTGAGAGGTCTCCCACAAGAGTGTTGACCACATCATCCAACACAGCAATTGATTCTGCACTCTCAAACTGAACAACAACTCAGGTTTGCAGCAACCTTTGCTATATCACACAGACACTCTACACCGCCCCCCCCCCCCCCAAGAAAAGGTTTATTTGAGAAAAGGTTTCAGGAATAATTAACAAGACTGTTATATTTCCTGGACATAACAACCAAAGGGAGACTGCACAGGTGAATTCAGGAAATCTCATTAGAATCACACAAGGGCTCTTGAACTTGTTCACTTTCAAAGAGCCATGTCATGGGGATTACGCCTTTATGTGATTTCCATGAGAAATGACTGAAAAGTTTAATGTAATTGACAAGGAATCTGGATGGACATTGGAATACATTAAAATATAATTGACTATTGTGAGCTGGGAGGTTTGTTCCAATTGATGCTGGGGGATGGCAACTCTGATGCTTCTTGAACATGAACTGATCACCTGCAGCATGTGGAAAGAATTCCTCTCCACAGGAGATACAGGATTGCACTATTAGCTAAGTGCATTGTGGGTATTTTTGCCTTCTTTTGAAATACTGGCCACACATGGCACTGTCCAGAGCAGGATAAGGGCTTACATAGATTAATGTTCCTAGGTATAAAAATATATTCAGTTGTGGTTATTATTTCTCTGTATTATAGCAGCACTCATATAAACACTGTGCAAGGAACTGTCCTCATATAAACTTGGGATGCATCTACACTGCAGAAATTGCATATCGTATTTTGATCTTATTTCCAGATAGCTTATTTCAGAATCCGCTATACTGAAATGTCCCTTACTGCTTGTGGAATGAGGTTTATGGGGATGGCAGAAGAGTGAGCCTGTTATATTTTGAAATAATGGGCTTGCTGTGTAAAGGTGGGATAGCTATTGTGATATAGCTATTTCACAATACTCCAGTATCCTGAAATAGCATTGCAGTGTAGATGTAGCCTGGTAGGCCCAGGCCCTGAGTTCTCAGTCAATTTGAATTCCCCCCCAGTGCCTGTTTGCTGTTGGCACTCTTCTCCAGCCCTGCATCCAGTCTCAGAGTCCAGAGGGGAAGGACATTCACTTTCCCTGCCCTCTGTATCATCACCCAGCATGTGCTGTAGAAGAAGCCCCACTGGTGGCTATCTGCTCCCACCTGCTAGGGCTAGCTCACCACAGCTCAGGGAGGAGAACTGACAGAACACAGCTGTCCCCAATCCTGTGCTGAGGGGCATGTGTGTGCTGATGGGTAACAGTGACCCAGGGGTATACTAGGAATGTAATGAGTGACTTGTCTGGGGTGGGGAAGGATTATATCAGGGGCCAGGAACCTTTTTTGGGTCAGGGGCCACTGACCCAGAGAAAAACCAGTTGCAGGCTGCACACTGGTGAGGGGAAAAAAGAAACAAACCCTCACTGATCCTTCCTTCTTCCCCTCCAACTTCTGGGAAACACAGGGAAAATTTGCAGAAACAGGTGGTTGAGAGTAAACAGTTCATCGAGATTCCAAGGCCTCTCTGCTAACTCCTAACTCCCTGATCTACTGCCACCTTCCTCAGGACACAACCATGCCAAGGACCTTGTGTGACTGTGGCAGAGGGCAATCCGAGAGAACTGGGGGAGGGGACCCTTTGTTCTCTTGGGTCACCTCAGGTCGCCACTTCATTTCAAAAACACCTGCCTAATTAGCCACCGACAACTCCCCCGCCCCCCCCCCCCAGTGCGCAGGAGCGGCGCTGATTTACAACGCCGGGCGAAGCAGCAGCCAATGGGCTCCCACACCTGCTGCGGGTGCTAGTGCCAGTCACTAGCCAGAGTCTGGGCTGCGCGCCAGGGGGCGGACGCGTTTCCATGGGCTTTGCTCCACGGGGATGTTTATGGGACTGAACTTACGTAGCGTCCGAGTTCATTTGACCCAAGGAATCGCCTCTTTCGTGGCACCCCGCAGGCTAGCTGCTCCTTCCAGCCTCCACCGTGGTTTGGAAAGCCCCGGAGGCCGGGGGAAAGCCCCTGGCTTGCAGCTCGGGAAGAAAGGAATCTGGGGACCCCAGGGAATGCTTTCTGCCAGGCTGTGCTGGCGGAGAGGAAAGAGCCCGGGGGACCCACCAGTGCTTCTGTCATAACCTCAGGGGCGTTTGTTGTTGTTTTTACCAGACTGAACGGTTTCATTCCCTTTCCCTCCTCCACTTCCTCCTACTGCTGTGACTTTTACCTGTATATTATCACGCGGCAGGGCTCCAGCATATCCAAAGAGGCCATATCAGCATTAACCAATTCTTGTGAAAGCCAGAAAGTCCAACCAGCCAACAGACAGAACAAAGGAGCAACAAGGGAGATGGGGGAGGGGAGACTGGGACCAAGGAAAATGGTGTGATTTGCCTTAAGCTACTTTTCTTCTAGTGTGATTTGGCGGGGGCTCGGAGGCCCCCTGTGCTTCCCCCTCCTACCTTGCAGTCTCTTATGCAGGATCTAACTGAATACTCTTCTGATTGCAAGTATTTCTCCAGCAAGAGGTCAAACTCCTCATATTTTTCCTGAGCGTGTTGGTCCAGCCTCTGATAAGCCTGGACGCAGCTGCTACACGCCTCCCCGTCCAGAGCACCGGCTGCAGCAGCCACGAAATCCACCATCAGGTTGTCCAAACTGCAATCCAAGCTATCTGGGCCGGCCATGCCCAGCAGCAGGTCCCAGATCGTGTAAGTATCACAAAAAGAGAGGTTGAAGTTCCTAAAATAAGCCTTTAAGAAGTTTATTTTGGAGGAGGAAGAGGAAAAAAAAGAGGCTGATGAAGAGGAAGAGGGGGGTGGCCTTAAGGGTATAGAAGGGAAAGAGCCCAAGAGTCGCTGCAAGGAATACAATTTGGTGCAAGCTGAGTCCAGATCGAAATGACCCCGGGCACCAGTGCAATGTGGGATCGGAGCAGCAAATTTGGTCAAATTGCTTAAAAAAATCTCACACCTCCCCTCCTGTGACTGTTGATCCCCTGTCAGTAGGAAATGTGGCTGGAAGGCGCGCTGGCTTGCGTCCCCCCAAGGCGTCTGCATGGCTAAGCTCCTATCCTTGGATCTGAGCTTGGCTCCAGCACAGAGCCACAGATGATCAGAGAGGAGGACAGTGAAAAATAGAAGGGATGCCAGAGACATTCGCCATTTCTGTGCCCTCTCGGAATCAGCGCAGGGTTTGTCGTTTTGTCTTGGTGCACAACAAATTTTTAACACAGCGTCATCTTCTCTTGGATACATCCAAGCCCCCCTGATCATATTTTAGGGGCTGAGTGGGGGGGCTACTGCGGTCTCCGGTGCGGTTCTCTTGGCTCCTCTCCACTTAGACTCCCCCCAACAATGTCACCTACCTCCTCTGAAGCATGGTGTGGTGATGGGCATCATTCTCATGGCTAGAAACAAGGAAGTGCCTTCCCCTCCTCCACCACCTCCACCTCCTTCTGGGCTGCTAAATGCTACCACCAGCCATTGCATGTTGCTGCGGGAGGAAAAATCAGCGCCACGGTCCTCAACATGTCCAGGCTGCTGTTCGCCAGTGCCAGTCCATGCAGCGAGCCCCTCAGCCCAGAGCGGAGCCAGGCAGAAGCATACTCCTTCACCCCACACTCAGCGCTTGGCCCTCCTCATCCTCATCCTGCCGGGCCGCCTCGCCTCTCTCCTGCCTGCCTCTGCTCTCCCCTGCACACACAGTCACTCTGCTTTCCTCTTTCTTTTTTGATGGGCAACGTTTTTCCCGTTCCTGATCATCCTGGACCGGTGTCTCCTGTTTTCCATCCCCCCTCAATCTGTCGCCATCTTCAGCTGTACAGAGAACACCTTGAGAAATTGATCGGGGGGGGGGGGGGGGAGACGCAGAAGGGAGGGGGAGGAGAGGGGGAGCGGAGGGGAGGCGCGTGCGCGCTCCCCATCCCTTTTTCATCTACCCTGCCATTTGTTTTGTGCCTCCCCTCCCCCCAAACCCAGCCTCTCCATTCACTCCAGGGAGCCGTTCATTCATCGGATCCGCTCTTCCGAGCGTTCATTCAGGCGCCTTCCCACCCCCAGCCCAGCCCAGCCCAGCCCAGCCGCCGGCGCGCACAGCGCTGGGATATAGGGCGCACGCGGGCACCTTTGCCCAGGGGCTGGTCCCTGCTGCAGGTGGCGTGTGCTCCGCGCTCTCCCCGCGGCGGCACAGTAGCTGGCGGTCCCCGGAACTCATCCTCGGGGGTCTCTGCGCTGTGCCACCGCGGCGGTTCCTCCCCAGGCTCTCCGGCGGCCAGTCACTTCTGTTCTCCTGCTCCTCGCCCCCTCTCCCCCCCATCTCCTGGCTGAGCTGGCAGAATAAGTTGTCTGGATTCAGCGAGCGGGTCCTTGACCAAGCGCACATTGCTGCTGCGCGGGGCTCGCTCTGCCACCAGCAGGCTGCGGGGTTGAGCTCCCGGGCAGGAGGCGGGCTGGAGGGTCGCGGGCCACCCAGGGACTAGCAGGTGCCGTGGTGCTGAAAGACAGCTCCTGCCACTGCTCAGCCAGCCCCAGAGGGAGACTGGGGCCCCGTAGCGGGATGCAGGCTGCAGCCCGCCTGCCTGGAGCATCCCCCCGCCGCCCGGCCTGCGCTGGCTGTCAGGGGGCCGGCGATTCGCTTGTGCACAAGTTTGGGAGCGCAGTGCCCCTGACCGGCCCCGGCCGAGCCCGGCTCCGCGGGTAAATAGCTGCGTAGGGAGGAAGGGAAATCCCCCGGGATCCACGCTCTAAACGGGATTTCCAGGCGCGGACAAGGCCGGATGCGAGCGGAGCTGGAAGGTCTCCGCTTTGTCACGTTTCTAAAAGGCTGGAGCCAGTCCCAGGGAGCGGCGCGTCTGCCTGTTTCGCAGCCACACCGGCGCGCGGTTCGGAGCGGCGCGGGGAGCGGTTCCCACCCAGGGGAGCTGGGTTGCGGCTCCGCAGCCTTCTCCTCTCCGCCCGGAGCGCCGTCAGCGCTGCGCTTCGAGTACCCCCGGGAGCCCGCGGAGAAGCCCCGGCCCAGTGCGCGCGTGGTTCCTGGCCCGGAGGCAGCTCATCCGCACGGGCAAAGGCTTCCCGCTAACGGGCTCCGCCCGCTCCCGCAGCCCCCAGGTCAATGACAGCGGGTCTGGCTGCGTGCCTTGGCCGAACGCCGCAGTCAGAGAAGGCGAGAGGCAGCGCGGCCCAGGTGCGGCTCCCTTTATTCCTGGCACACGAGGGACTCTCCCCATTGCCCAGGGCCAGGGCACTAGCCCGGGGACTCTGCCGGGGGCAGCTACTCGCGGGTCCTGCTTTGGCTCCCGCTGGCATGCGGAAAGGCTCTGCGTTTCGAGTTGCTGAGGCAGCCAGTGCCCAGCCCTGGGCCGCCTGGCAGCCTGTACAAGCGGCCGCTGAGCCCCAGAGAGTTCTGGGCCCCTCAGCGGTCCCTGTGGCTCCGGACTCGGGGCACCTCGCTCATGGGGTGAGGGGCGGTGGTGGTGGAGGTGCCATGCAGGGGTTTGATCCCATTCCTGACCCAGCTGAGCATCAGGGGAGCCAGCGCGGCTGAGGCTACCGCTCCTTAGCTCTGTCTTTGAGCAGAGGCCATAGCAGGGCCCCCTCACTCCAGGGAGGAGAGATGACCTCAGGCTGGAGCAGTGGTGGAAAGGAGCCCTCGGAAGAGGCCCCCAATGTAGGACCAGTGGACTCTGGATTGCCACTAAATCAATGAAGAAACCAACCTTCAGGGACCTTCCCAGTGCTGGAGGTCTAGGTTGGATATTAGGAAAAACTATTTCCCTAGGAGGGTGGTGAAGCACTGGAATGGGTTACCAGGGAGGTGGTGGCATCTCCATCTCCAGAGGTTTTTAAGGCCCGGCTTGACAACACCCTGGCTGGGATGATTTAGTTGGGGTTGGTCCTGCTTCGGGCAGGGGTTGGACTCAATGACCTCCTGAGGTGTTTTCCAGCCCTAGGATTCTATGATTCTGTGACATGCCTGTGCCCCAAGGCCTGGTACCATCCCACTGGAGATTGCAGGGGCAAAAGAAATAAGCAATAAAGATGGGGCAAGAACTTTGCTGCACTGTGAAACCCAGCAGCTAGTGCGAGCTCTGCACTGCCTTTCCTGACACAAACCTCTTCTCACGCACAGGCGTTAACCTGGCTTGTGGGAACTGGTCCAAGTGTTCCTATTTCTGAGGGTTTCATCCAGCTGGGTCCTGCAGCGAGTTACACTGCACAGAACCTGCCATTTCTTCCAGCGCTATTAACTTCCCTTCAGTCACACAGTCACTTGAACTGGAGCTGCTCATCCAGACCACCCCCTGCATTGCAGCCTGACTGATTCCCTTGAAAGCCAGCATGAAGGAGAAAGGCACAGGACTTTGCAAAGAAAGGGCCAGACTTGGAGCAGGCACTAGCTGACTACATGACAGGAGTGCTAGCAGCATGCAGAATAAATCCCTATTTACAGTTCATTCTTCTATGCCCTGCAGATTCCAACCAGGGCTGGGTTCCCTACATTTATCTATGTGTATCCATGAAAGTAACTTAAAAATTCTTACAGGTACTGGCCTATTGCAACCTGGGTCTCTGCCACCTCTTTAAATAGCTCCCTGTGGGCTTTTGCCACAACTCAGCCAGCTCTTGCAAGAATTGTGCACCAGGACACACACCCTCACTTTCACCTCTGCCTATACGATGGCCAGAATTAGGGATTTCCACAGGGTATTTAGCCCAATGGTGTTTCTTCTGGTTAGGACTGGTGATGGTGTTGGGAGAATAATGGAGAACTCCACACAGAGCAGAGGTCTCCTTGACAATAGGGGATGGAGAGTAGTTCAGAGGATAGGGCACCTGACTGGGAGCCAGGAAACCTGCAGGGCGGCCTTGGCAAATCATTCCAGGTCTCTATTTCCTCTCCCACCCATTGTCCGGTTTATCTGGTTACCCTGTAAGTGCTTCCTAGAAAGGGCTTTTTTATTATGTGTTTGTACAGTGCCTAGCAAAAAGGGGTCATGATATTGGTTGGAGTCTCTAAGTGCTACTGAAATGCAACAGCAATAACAACATAAACTATATCTACAGATTATCACACCTCTGTGTTAATTGCTCTGTCCCAGCTATGTGACTATGGCTTTGCCTGCATTCCTCCAGGCTTAGTTCTACCCAGCCTTTTCCTCTGATTTTACACTTGCCCAGCCTCCAAGGTCAGGACCTAAAGCAGCAACTATGAGAAGACTTTCATTGATCCCTTCACTTATAACGGAGCAAGGTGCATACCGCCACCCTCTCTGGTGCTTTGAATGCCATTCCACAGCCAGGCTGTAGAGAGGTTATGGATGCTGCAAACTCCTCTCTTCCTGTGAATATTAGGTCAGTCTCTACTCATGGTCTTGAGTGGGAATTCTGAGGTCACATCCCAGTCACATCCTCCCATCAGGGTTTGTGCTGCTGAGTCAGCAGCTTTGTCCAGTTGGTTTCATTTACTGAGGGACAGTAGAAGTATTGTGTTTTGTACAATGCGCTCCCTTTCCAAGTCTTCCCTCTCCTCCCCTCCCTACTTTCTTCTTCCATCAGTCATGTCACAATATGACTCTCTTGACTCCCAGTACATTACATTAGACTCAGTACCATCCTTTCCCCTCTTACAATTTTACACTCGGAAAGTTTGTCAGGGTGAGGCCAGGGTACCTGCAATCAAGGACAATGCAGGAGAACCATGGACAACCAGGAATGCTGCATATGAGATGCAATGGCCTGAATAAATACAATCTTTGACATGTACTTCTGACTATCATAGGGAAGAGCCGTATGATTGTGTATCAGGGCACAAAGGCAATATCACTGGCTCACAGAAAACACAAGTGGAGACAGGCCCATTTACGCCTGGCTTTGGAGGCAGTTGTGAAAAGTCTGATGGTTCCTACCTTTCTGTCTCTCCCTAGAGAAACTGTAAATGTGGTGAGGAATAGCTGCTGGTGGCTCATTCTTCACTGGTGCACCTGTCTAAGTCAGCTGCCTCTATCATGAGTTCTCCACTCCTCCAGGGATGCAGCCCTCCCTTAGGAGACACCTCTTGTCCTAACCATATTTCTATCTCTATGAGATTTGTAGAGTGGCCTCTCACATGAGGAGAAGCACACATCTCAGGCATGGGGTCCTCATTCTCAAGAAACAAATCCTGAACCTCTAGATCAGTAAACAATCTCACCCCTAAGACTTACTAGCAGGCAAGAGAGTCTCTCAGATGGAACGTTCTTAAAGATTACAAAAGCTTCTATAAGCTTGTCTGTCTTGCCAACAGAAGTTGGTCCAATAAAAGGTATTACCTCCTCCTCCTGCCTTGTCTGTCTAATGTCTTCGGACCAAGATGGCTACTGCCTATAGTCTACACTGTATACATTATAATGATATTTAAGTTTGGGGCGCTTTCCCGAGAACAAACTTGGAGAACACATGACCCAAGGGGAACAGTCTGCAGAATCATGCCAAGTAGAAGCTGAAATCCTAGTCTTTACATTTTTTCATGTGCTTGTCACTAGAAATGGCTTCCTTCAGGGGTCTGTAGCTTAGAGTCACCTGGCAGAGTGACTGCCCTGACAGCTGTGCTTCTCATGAACAAAGGAGATATCAAAAACTGGAGACAGAGATGATTTGGTTTGGATGTCCTTGCTTGAGATTAGGATGATTTCATATATCATCACCACCTTCATAGCATAACCTTAAGTCAGCGATGGGCAATCAAGACTAGTGAGTGGGTGGCATGAGTGGCTCTCCTTTGTCTCAGTGGACTACATGATTGAAATCCAATGGTGGGCAACCTGCGGCCCATGGTCCACTGGGTTTCCACCTTCAGGCGTGCACCTCCTCTCTTCCCTGTTCTTTCACACCTGTCACGCACTCGGGCACTGGAGCCCCACATAACCTACTCCTCTCCCTCTCTCCCAGCACTTTCAGAGTGCCAGGAATCCACTGATTTGTGCTCCATCCCTGCTCCTCCCCCTGATGATTTGCTGTGTTCAAGCTCTGGGAGGGAGGAGTGGGGACGGAGCATGAATCTGCAGATTCCTGGCAATCTGAAAGTGCTGGCAGAAAGAGGGAGGAGTAGGAAGTGTGGGGCTCTAGTGCCCCAGTGTGCAAGGGGGGGAAGAGAAGGCAGACAGGGGGTGTGCAGGCCACAGGTGGAACCTCAGTAGGCTGCAGGCTGCAGGTTGCTCACCACTGCTGTAAGTCTTAAACCAGGTCTATACTAGGGGAGAAAGTTGACCTAATATATGCAACTACAGTCAGAAGAATTGTGTAGCTGGAGTCAACGTACCTTAAGTCAAATTTCTGCAGTGTCCCCGCTGAGGAGGGGTTTGTGGAAGAAACTCTCCTGTTGACTGCCCTTACTCCTCCCAACCCAGTGGAGTAGTGGGGTCGACAGGCACCATCAGTGGCTGATTTAGTGGTTTCTTACTAGACCCATTAACTTGAACCCTGGGAGATTGATCTCCAGAGCGTCAATCTTGGGGTAAGTGGAGACAAGCCTTAAGTGCTTTGCTTTGGCTCTCCCACAATAGTAAAAGAAGGGTGGGTAATAATAGTAACACAACTATGCTATTGGATGGGGAGAGAGACACTCGGTCTGTCACATCTTGTTTTCTGATAAGGAGCTCAGATACCATGGAGATGAGCCCGGTATAAATAGAGTCCTGCAAATCTGCGGATATCCACTTTATATCTGCGGATATCTGAAGATGTGGATGCAGACGTCTGCAACTCATTTTTGGGGATGAGACTGTGGATACAAATTTAGTTTCCACGCAGGGCTCTATGTATAAATACCTATACAGAAACACACGCACTTGGGACTCATTCTGCCTGAGCAGCACTTAGTATGCCTGGAGTGTGAACAAAAGTAGAACCTTTATGCTTCCCCCAGCCCTCCTTACCCTGGTGCTGATTGGGATTGCGGTAAAATATGCTGGCTGGAAGATGGACCAGCCTGCTGTCTAAGAGCTGTTGGAATGCAAAAGAAGCAGCACCTCAGCCATGCCTCGACCCAACACCTGGAGCAGGAATGGTCAAAAGGGGTGGCAGAGATGGTTCTGTGCCAGCAGAGGATTCCCTTTCCTCCACCAGGCCCCGGGGCAGTTGCCCCCATTATCCCCTGCAGTCAGCAGACCAAGGGTCAGCAAGCAGCAAGCAAGTGATATTAGAGAGCTAATGTTGCTTGACTTCTAATAGTAGTCAATAGATTGTTAGGACATAGTGGGAATGTCCAGTGGCTTGGCAGATGTGCTCTGGCAGGAGTGTTGGTAGTAGTCCAGGGGTTAATGAGGCTAAAGACATACAAGGGATAGTGATTAATCACTACAGATGTTTCTTATTGGGCTACATGGTGTATTTAGTGAATGGAATGCATGGACATTTTTTCCTGTAGGATCTGACTATGTTAGGAAGAGCCCTTACTACAGAATTCTTGGAGCTGCTGTTCTGGTTTGTAAGTTCAGGTTCACTTTTCACATTCTCCCGCTGCACGTACAACTATTCAGTTAAATTGCTGAGGCCAATTCCCTTTTCAATTTTCAAGTCAGACTGTGTCGGGAGAAACTTAAAAAAATAACAAATAGTCCTGCAGCACCTAAGGGTACATCTACACTACAGCATTATTTTGAAATGCCTTATTTTGAAATAGTTATTTTGAAATAAGATATTTCGAAATAACGTGTCTACACACAAAATGCATTTCGAAATAGCGTTTTGCTATTTCGAAATAGCACGTCCACACTGATTGGGCACTGAATCGCATTTAAGGGCAGCTGAAACTGGTTCCAGCAGGGCATCAGGTCAGGAGTTACTTTGCGTGGCTGCTGCCTGAGGCTATCTCAGGCCTGTGCTTAAAGGGACCCCCCTGGACAGCTGGTTCTCAGGTTTCCCTGCTTGCTTGCCTACCTTGCTGAGGGACAGCAAAGCATTTTTTTCTCTATATGCTCTGGTTTGCTGCAGCTCAACCCCCACACCATCATCTGGACCCTCCTGTGGGATGGGGAGGGGCAGCTGCAGCTCCCGGATGCCAGCGTGCCCCACCGCATCTGGCGTCTGGACACCAGCAAATGACCACATTGTCCTGGAGTGCTGGGGAGAACAACAATGGACCCAGAACTTTAGGGTGAAGAAGGAGACCTTCCTTGAGCTCTGTGAGTGGCTCACACCTGCTTTGCAGTGACGGGACACACACGTGAGGCCCGCCATTCCCCTCCAGAAGCGTGTGGCCATCGCCCTCTGGAAGCTCTCCACTCCAGATAGCTACCAATCTATGGGGAACCAGTTTGGCATGGGGAGATCCACCGTCAGAGCAGTGCTCATGCAGGTATGGCAGTCTCCTGCCACTATGCCCGGGGGGGAGGTGTACCAGGAGGGGATGGGCTACCCTAGAGAAAAGGGGGGGAGGTGGTGCAAGTCCCCCTCCCCGGGAGTGTTTGTTCTGTCCCAGTTGCATTACAGACTGTCTGCGGTGGCCAGGATTGCAGGGGGGGTTGTTCCTGGGGAGTGGGGGCGCAGGGCAGTGGTGGGGAAGGAGCACTCCCAGCCACCCAAGTGACTCTCGGTTTTGTGTGTACCTCTGCAGGTGGTCAAGGCCATCAACAGAGTGCTGCTCTGCAGAGTCATCTGCCTCACTGATGTGGATGCAGGGATCAAGGGGTTTGGCGCCCTAGGCTTCCCCAACTGTGGATGGGGGGGACAATCAATGGGACACACATTCCCATCCATGCCCTGGAACACCCGGCCTCCCTGTACATAAACCGGAAGGGATACTTCTCCATCATCCTGCAGGCTGTGTCTGACCACCGGGGCCACTTTGTGGACATTAACGTGGGCTGGTTCAGCAAAGCACAAGATGCACTAGTGTACCACAACTCCTCCATGTGCCAAAGGCTGCCTGCTGAGACTTTCTTCCCTGACCGCCACATCAGTGTCGGGGACATGGACATGCTTGTGTGCCTGGTGGGGGATGTGGCCTATCCCCTACAACCCTGGCTGATGGAGCCCTACACGGGACACCTGAACCCCTCCCAACAAGCCTTTAATGCCAAGCTCAGCAGGGCCTGCATCGTGGTGGAGGGGGTGTTCGGCCAGCTGAAGGCCCGTTTTAGATGCCTCCTCACCCGCCTGGACTTTTCCGAGCAGAATGTTCCGCACGTGGTGGCAGCGTCTTGTGTGCTGCACAATTTGTGTGAGAGGAAGGGGAGGCTTTCCTGCCATGCTGGATGGCAGAGGCCGACCACTTGGCTGGCCTGTACACACAGCTATGCCTGGCTGCCAGCTGGGAGGCCCATCGGGGGGCTGTCCATATCTGGGAGGTCCTGCAGGAGAGCTTCCACCCAGAGGAAGACTAACGTCTCCCTGGTGTGCCCCCCTGGGGGCTTGTGCCTCATTTCACCCTCACAACCTTTTGCTGACCCTCCCTAACCTTCCTTCCTCATGTAAATAAAGACACACGTCTTGACAAAAACAAACTCTCTTTATTGAACAAAACTGGGGGGGGGGGAATGAAGGCAGGAGACGGGAGGGGAAAGGGTGGGAGAGGGGAGGGGGAAACCTGGGAAGAGGGAGCTGGAAGGGGGAGGCAAGGGGAGGAAGGGGGAGGAGAAGCTCAGGGTTGGGGGTCTTGCTGGCCCACCTGTCTCCCAGCACTGCGGGTGCGGGGGCCTCGGCATCCCTGGGGGGAGCGGGTATGGAAGGTGGAGTGGGTAGAGGGGAGGAGGAAGAAGTGGGAGGGGGAGCAGAAGGGGGAGGAGGAGTGATAGCTGGGGCGGCAGCAGGGGCTGGAGCGGCAGCAGGCACCAATCTCTTCACCAGGGTCTGCAGGTGGTCAGAGATGGCACGACTCTGGTCAAGCAGCTCCCACCAGCTCTCCCACTGCAGCTTCAGGTCTTTATGCACCCAGAAGTTCAGGGTGCAGTGCTGGTCTCACAAGATCTCCAGGTGCTGCCTGCTGGCACGGTTGCGAGAGGATGTCCTGGGTGGGGTGGTGTGCCCTGCACTTGCAGCTGCTGCAGCTGTGGAGAGACAAGAGAGGTGGTCAGTTATCCCCGTGGACACAGTGGGTGAAGCCCAGCCCTCTGTAAGGCGAGGACGGCAGGTCTCTGCACCACGGGAGCCGATGTGCTTGCACACAGGCCATGTTTGGCATGTCCTGCTATCTCCGGGAGTGGGAACTGGCCCGGGACTGCACCCATGCCCTTGTGCTATATATAGTGCCTGTAGACGTCCACATTCCTCCATCTAGTGCGGAGATCATGGACATTGGAGGATTCCCCCCAAACCTCAATCAGGTCCATGATCTCCACCCTGGACCAGGAAGATGCCCACCTTTTCCCGCCCCTGGCAGGCTCCTGGGAGCTTGAAGACTGCTCCTGGGGAGTGGTGGAGGGCTGGCTGGCACTGGCTGCCTCGCTCATTGAAGCAACTGGGTCAGGGGTAGCGACTGCTGGCTCTGGGTTGGCAGGTCTGGAGCTGGCACAGGCACTGTGGCCAAAAAGACTCTACCCCTTTAAGGGCTCTGGGGAGGGTGGGAAGGAGAGGAGTTTTCCTGGTTGTGGCCAGAGTGGCCACCAGGGCACCATGGGAAAGGCTGGAGGCCCTCTATTTCGAAATAAGTGTCTATACAGCACTTATTTCGAAATAGCAATTTCAAAATTGGTGTTATTCCTTGTGGAATGAGGTTTACCAATTTCAAAATAAGCCCTTTGCTATTTCGAATTAATTTCAAAATAGTGGTTGGCTTGTGTAGATGCTAGTGAAGTTATTTTGAAATAACGGCTGTTATTTCGAAATAACTTTGCTGTGTAGACATACCCTTAGAGACACAAAATTTGTAGATGGTATCATGAGCTTTCGTGAGCACAATCCACTTCTTCAGATCTTTCATCTGAAGAAGTGGGTTGTGCTCACGAAAGCTCATGATACCGTCTACAAATCCTGTTAGTCTCTAATGTTCTGCAAGACTATTCGTTATTTTTCAAGTTTTTTCAGTTAGTTTATGTCTAGACCTGTGGTCACCAACAGGTCGATCGCGAGCTACTGGTCGATCGCAAGGCCTCGACCAGTTACTCGCGAGGCATCCTGTCCGCCCCGCCCCCATTTCCCTCCCACCCCCCAGAAGCCCCACTACTTACCTCAAGAGAAAACGGAGGTAGTGTCGGCTTCAGAAGTCCCCCAGCTTAGCGCCACTTCCGGCGATTCCAGAAGTGCACTAGCTGCTCTGCCGGCCAGGTGTACTGTGGGAGGGAGCATCGGCTCCCTGCACCGCACAGGAGGGGTGAGTCAGCCCCACGGGAGGCGCGCAGGGGGGTTCCCGGTGCACGCGGGGGGGTTGGCCCCGGGGCAGGCGCGCGGGGCTTCCCTGCACGGGGGGGAGGGGGGGAGGAGGAGGTCGGCCCCGGGGCAGGCACACTCTGGTTTCCCTGGGGGGGGGGGGGAGAATCCTGGGAGGAGGGAGATGCAAGGGACTCTCTGCCTCCACTGGCACACCACTCCCCAGCCCCCACTCCCCTGTCCCCAGCTACAGAACTCTGTCCCTATTCCCATCCTTACTCCCCAAACTCTGTCCCCACTGGCACCCTGTCCCCAGCTGCAGAACCCTCTCCTCTGCCCTCTCAGCACCCTGTTCCCTCTCCCCTGTCCCCAGCTGCAGAACTCTGTCCCCACAAAATGTATAATTATAAATGCTCCATTTTAGATTTAAATAGCATGAATAAAAACAGACCATTTATTTCATAACTATAAACACGTGATTTTAATTGTATGTATCGCATAATTTAAAAATAAACCGTTTATCAAAGTGTGTAAGTAAGGGCTGGGGATAGCAAGTGATGGACAGGAGGAGAATAGAGAGGGCGGGGCGGTAGATCTTCGCCTGCTCTGAGATTTAAAAAGTGATCTTGGGTGTAAAAAGGTTGGAGACCACTTGTCTAGACAGTGACACTATCTTGGGATACTAGAAGTATCCCAAAATAGCTATTTTGTGTCTTTAAACATACCCATTATCTAAAAATATATTTCAAAATAACAGGTGCGATATTCTAGCATCCCTGTAACCCTCATTCAACAAGGATGGACTTGAGGGACTTGTGGGAATAGCACTTTATTTTGAAATTTGGCGAGCCCTGGAAATAAGATGCGCAATTTGCATAGCTCAAATTGCGTCTCTTATTTTGATCTACAGAGGCAGTGTAGCTACACCCTTAGGGTATGTCTACACTACAGCGTTATTTCAAAATAATGTGTCTACACACAAAATGCATTTCGAAATAGCGCATCCACACTGAGTAGATGCTGAATCTCATTTAAGGCCGGCGGGAACCAGGTCCGGCAGGGCATCAGGTCAGGAGTTACTTTGTGTGGCTGCTGCCTGAGGCTATCTGAGGCCTGTGCTTAAAGGGACCCCCCCATGACAGCTGGTTCTCAGGTTTCCCTGCTTGCTTGCCTACCTCGATGAGGGACAGCAAAGCATTTTTTTCTCTGGGTATGTCTACACTATCCTCCTAGTTCGAACTAGCGGGGTAATGTAGGCATATTGCACTTGCAAATGAAGCCCGGGATTTGAATTTCCCAGGCTTCATTTGCATAAGCGGGGCGCCGCCATTTTTAAAACCCCGCTGGTTCGAACCCCGTGCAGCGCGGCTACACGGGGCACGAACTAGGTAGTTCGAACTAGGCTTCCTAGTTCGAACTACCGTTACTC
Organism: Pelodiscus sinensis; assembly: GCF_049634645.1. Classification (NCBI taxonomy): domain Eukaryota; kingdom Metazoa; phylum Chordata; order Testudines; family Trionychidae; genus Pelodiscus; species Pelodiscus sinensis. The sequence goes on from NC_134723.1 coordinate 19,625,872, forward strand.
CTCATTCCACGAGGGGTTCGAACCAGCGGGGTTTTAAAAATGGCGGCGCCCCGCTTATGCAAATGAAGCCCGGGAAATTCAAATCCCGGGCTTCATTTGCAAGTGTGGTATGCTACATTACCCCGCTAGTTCGAATTAGGAGGGTAGTGTAGACATACCCTCTGTGTGCTCTGATTGCCCTCATTCGGGACACCACAGCACTCTGCAACATGGAGCCGAAGCTACCCCTGGATACTCTGGTGCTTCTCTTGGATGCGTTGCTGCAAGTCTGGCTGCACTTTCTGCAGGCTGCCATCCAGGAGGTCCATTGGGGGACTGTCAGTATCCAGGAGGCCCTGTGGGAGAGTTTCCACCCTGAGGAGCACTAACAGTCTCCCTGGTCTGTCCCACTGGGGGCTTGTGCCTCATTCCTCCCTCACATTCTTCCACTTACCCCCCCTCTCTCCCCCTTCCTGATGTAAAATAAAATACATGTTTTTTCATAAACACAAACTGTCTTTATTTAACAAAACTGGTGGTGGGGGGGGGAATGAAACTGGTGAGAATGGGGAAAGTAGGCGGGAGACAGGAAGAGAGAGGGTGGGAGATCTGGAAGGGGGAAGCAAGGGGAAGCAAGGTGGGGAGGGGAAGGTCAGGGCTTAGGGTTGGGGTCTTGCCGGACCAACTTGATTTTCATGCGAACCTGCTACTGGGTTCGCATGTGGCCTTTGGTAGTCAGGCTGGCAGCTTTCCTGCCATAGACGGCCACATTCCTCCATCTAGTAAGGAGATCATAGATATTGGGGGCATCCCCCCAAACCTGAATAAGATCCATGATCTCTGCCCTGGACCAGGAAGGTGCCCACATTCTCCGGGCCCTGGCAGGCTTCTGGGAGCTGGCAGACAGCTCCTGGGGTGCGGTTGAGGGCTGGCTGCCAGTGGTTTGCTGGCTCATGTTTTGGGGCCACTGGGTCAGGAGCAGTGACTGCTGGCTCTGGGCTGGCAGGCTTAGAGCTGGCACAGGCACTGTGGCCAGAGTTTACCCCTTTAAAAGCTCAGGGGAGGGAGGGAGGAAGTGGAGTGTGCTTGGTTGAGGCTAGAGTGGCCACCAGGGCACCTTGGGAAGGCTGGAGGCCCCCTATTTCGAAATAAGTGTCTACACAGCACTTATTTCGAAATAGCTATTTTGAATTTGGTGTTATTTCTTGTAGAATGAGGTTTACCAAATTTGAAATAAGCACTCTGCTATTTCGAATTTATTTTGAAATAGCAGTTTGGCTGTGTAGATGCTAGGAAAGTTATTTAGAAATAAGGGCTGTTATTTCAAAATAACTTTGCTGTGTAGACATACCCTAATTATAGACTAACACGGCTACCCCTCTGAAACTTTTGTATCTGGAGAGTGCTGCTTTGCTGGCGAGACTCAAAAAGGCCCATAAGGGGTAGACAGTTCTCTGCCTGGCAGAGAAAAGTCTTAAAATTAGGATTTAAGGAGAGGCTCTTGGGTAGATTAGCTCCTACTGAAGATGTTTTGGGATAGGGGTTCTCAATAGAGAGGGAAGAGCTCAATAGCTCACAAGGACAGAAGATTGTTCAGGTTAGTTTGGTCTTGTTTCAGACTCCCTAAAAGGACTCTGAACTTTATGATTTGGCTGAAGGGCTGACCCACAGATGGCCTGGAGGCAGATAGGCAACAGGAGGTCATAAAGCAGCAGACCCTGGTGATGTTATACCTGGATGCAAGGTTTACCATCTTCACTCTAAAGATGTGTGCTGCCATCTTCTGCCACTGATATCTGCTCTAATTCTAGCCATACTGGTGCTTGGGGTCGGGGAGGAGGAGAGCTTCATTATCTATGTGATAAGCAGTGTATGGGTGAAGTATTATATGTGTCTGCTGCTGCAGTGCTCAATGGCTGGAAGGCAGACAGTGTCCGAGGTTCTCAATGGCTGCTAGAATAGCTGTGGGCGCAGCAGATGACATTTTATCTCTTTCCCTTGGAAAAAATAAGACCTTTCCCCTGACCATTAGGGACATGCATTTTTTCTCGCTGCTACCATTGGCAAGGTTTGTATGAAAATGCTGATCAGGTCACTCCAGTATTTCCTTTTTAAACTAGAAAACTCTCCAATTTTTCAAAAGTGCTCATATGTAACTTTTCTATTTTTAGCTTCTTAGCTAGAGGATCCTGACAATCTTTGCTTTTTCCATACACACTCACAACAACCATATACTTTAAGTCTGAGTTATTTTTTATTTTAGGCAGAAAAGAAACGACAAGAAAGAACAAAAGTAATATCGCCACAAGAGACCAGAGTGTGTTTGTTTTTTCTCCGTAACTGGCTGGAAAAAAGTGGCTGCTGTCTTTGCGCACAACTGATTAGCAATTTAAAGGTATGGCAGTTGGAAAACAGTGAATGGTGCAGCATGTCAAACGGATCCTGTTTCCTAATTCACTGGGTGTCTGCATTGTAGAGACAGGTCCAAACAAAAAAGTTCAGCTCAGGGTCCAAACTTTCCCTAAAGCTCACAGGTGTGTGTTTCCCGGGTTGTGAATGGGCATTTACTGCTACTGTCAACCCTCTTTTGATTTCCTCCCTGGCACTGAGCTGAACAGTCAGCAAATGAAGATAAAGCCTATGCAAATACTAGGTGGCTCACCTTGTTTGAGGAAGGGGTTCGTTTCCAAGGCACAAAGCTATGTTTTGCCTGAGAGTTTCTCCTTATCAGAAGAACGTTAACAGTTCCTCCCGCTCTTGGGCCTTTCATCAAAAAATTGCTGGTTTACACATGTCCCTAATTAGACAATTGATTTGTTAGCTCAGCCTTCCTTGGATTGCTCTTCTTTACCACTACTGCTGCTGTTATTCAGGAAGCAATTTTGTTTATTAACATTTTTATTATTCCAAGCAGAAAACCAAGGCTTGCTAGCAATGACATGGCTGTTCTGTCTGGGAACCTGGGCTCCAGTCCAGTCTTTGAATGAAGGTTCAGCATTACCAAAGCCTGGTACTGGAATCCAGTGGAGATAATCACTTCAGATTCAGTCAATGTCAGTACTCAGTAAGAATCACTCCATCAAGACAATGAATGGTCCTCAGAGACTAACCAAAATAAATATAATCATGAGCTTTTGTGGGCAAAATCCACTTCCTCAGATGAATTGGAGTGGAAATAACAGAAACTCCCCTCTGAGGAAGTGGGTTTTCCCCACAAAAGCTCATGATTTTATATATTTATTTTGGTTAGTCTATAAGGTGCTACAGGCAGGGCCGCATTATGACTTTCGTAGGCCCTAGGCACTTTCGCCTTCGTGGGCCCCTTCCTCCATAAAAAAAATATTAAAAATTATTTTTGATATAACTTTAAATACTTCAACATTTTTTTTTCTGTTTTAGGCAAAATTTAATAGATTTTCGTGGGCCCTAAAAGTTTCATTTTTTTCTGATGTGAGAAAAAAATTAAAACATTTTCTTCGACCCTAAAAGTTCATTTTTTTCCTTCTGATTTTAAAAGAAATTAAAACATTTTCGTGGGCCCCTGAAAGTATCATGGGCCCTAGGCACTGTGCCTACTGAGCCTAATGGATAAGCCGGCCCTGGCTACAGGACCACTTGTTGTTTTTGAAGTTACAGACTAACACAGCTACCCCTCTGAGATTTTTTTTTTTAATCATCAAAAGCTATCCAAGGGCCCGTATAAGATGAAGACTTCCAGTTCATAGAGGCTGGCTACTCACAGCATGTTGTGTTCAGACATATCTTCTATCCAGACCACGCCCAGCAATTATTTAGGAATATCCACAGGATAGCTTCTATGATGGGCTCTGGTGCCAGAAGTGTGCTGACAACAACCAGATGCACATCACTTTCAGCAGCTGCAGGCAGCACTGTCACCTAGTCATTATGCCACAGAGATTAGCACATGGGTGACAGGCTCAGGAGTTACCCACGTGATTTATTTTAGGAAGAGAATGTTAATAAAAATATTACAGCTAAGCAGGTGCCTGAATCAAATATGGGTAGAGAGATGAACCAATGCTATGCAACCCTTAGTTCTGTATTTAACACCTAGCTAATATAGGGATGAGCTGTTTTGGAAATGCTACAGACAGGTTGGCCAGTACATAGTTCCAGAATCGAAATATCCTGGAGTATCAGTTGTAGTAGGGCAGGACAGCAATGTAGTACATTCTGGATTCACTGGTGTGGTGTCCTGACAGGTATCTTGCTCCATCAGTAATGATAAATGTTCAGCTGTGTGTGTTTTCATATGCTCTGTCAGTATATCGTGCCAGCTTTGCACAGGTAGCTGGCATAATAGACTTCAAGAGAGCCCCCAAAGACCACAGACTCAGATAAGATACAAAGGCACCAGAGTCAGATTTATTGTCGAATGAAGTACATTAATAGTCGCTGGTGCCAGATGGCCTCCAAGACCCTATGCATTTGTACCTGTGACAATAAATACGGCTCAATCAAGAGTATGGATTTCACTATTACCCCCTAGGCTGCACAAAGAGTTAAGTCGAGGTATCCCAACATTTATAGAAAGAGATAATCAATCTATGCTACTCACCTTACGTATTATCTTACGCATTAATGACATGTTTGACACCTCCCCTTGTACTTTCCTCCAAAGCATTCCTATTCACTACCCATTGTTATGCTTTCACTCTTGTGTGAACTATTTTATCATGTACTATGCTGGAGTGTCCTTGTACTATCCTGGTGGAATGTATTTTCATATCTCATGTACTTTTAGCAGTGCTAGCAGTTCTAGACACTGATTTGCAGTTCTAGTGCTGATAGACACTGATTTGCAGGCAGACATCTACTTTTGACAGGACCTGTCTGTTACTCACAGACTAACTCTTGCTTACTTTGGTTTAAGTACCAGGCCCATGCTTCAGGCTCTTTCTTTCTCCTACTTCCAGGAGTGGCTCGAGGAGAGCTGCTGGCAACTGGCACCCTAGGTGGAATGCGCGATTGGTGGCCCCCGCCTCCATAGCCCTCAATGGCATGATGTCATCATTGGTCGCCGCGTTAAACACAGCGCCGTAGGCAATTGCCGAGATTGCCTACATCAGAGAGGGTTCCTGGGTTTCCATTCTTTCTTTTCAAAGATGTTCAAATCAGTGTCTGTCCCATTTCACATTGATCAGCGAGTCACTCCTTATGCTTTGTTTCCTTGTTTGGGTTTGGGTTACTATATGGAACATGAACGATGTGTAGTTGTTGGCATTTAATCTCTGTATATATAAGTGGGACCTAGGGTTGGAGGCTGTGAACCCAGATCCTGATGATCAAATCTCCATTTCAAAAAGTCCCCTAGTGGCCTCTGTCTGTGTTGGGGTCTGGCACATGAAATTAGAACTGACGTATTGTAAGCTTTGTTCTCAGATATGAAACTGTCACATCACAGTGCTGTGTTGCCTGCTTTGCAATACCACAAATCCCTGCTGTAACTGACTCATCTCCATACCTTTAAGCATTGTCACCCACAAGAGCCTGGAACGGTAAGGAACCTATATGGAAATACCCCTTCCTGCCTGATAAGAGTGCTAAATTCTGGACATAGTACTTTGCAGGAAGCTCTTTTGCTACCCTCTGCTAGGCTGCACAGACTCAGAATGGTGGAGATGAGGATCACCATGGGAGAAGTTCTCCCTCTGTAGGTTGCTGGGGTGCACCTCACATCTCAGTCAGCCACAGCATAAGCACTTTGCAGTTCCCTGTCAAGCCCAGGTTCTTTGTTTGCTCTCAGTGGTCTCCAGTGACTGCAGACCAGGGTATAGTGCAGACAGCAAGGGCCTCCTGCTGCTGGTGCGACAAATAACATTTGGCAGCAACCTGTGAGTTAGCACTGGCAAATCTAAGCACTTGAAAGCAGCAGTAAGGTTTAATGCTGAATGCTGATTTATTGCCTTGAATCTGTTCAACAGAGCACTAAGCACATTAAAGACCTTGACTGTAATGCAGGGAAACTCTTAATTTATATTAGTAGATTAAGCTGGATAAGAGATGAAGTCTGACTAGCCAGTGTGGCTTTGAACCACATGGGTATCAAATGAAACAGAAGAAGGCACAGCAGCTGTCATAGCACCTCACTTTTCGTATAGTCTGTGAATGCGCTTAGTGCTCCGTTTTGAAAAGGAAGGATGGATACAGAGCTGGGTAGAGCCAGGGTAGTGTGGGCAGGTATTCTACAAACAAACCACACAGCAGTGGGGCCTGATAATGGTCTTCAGGGCCAACACACAACATCTTATTCCAGTCCTGAGTCCCCACGCCCCTCGTCCTACACCCACAGCATCCTTGCTGTTCAGCCCTGGAGTAGAGACCTGGCTGCTGTTCCATGGACAGTCCAGGGGAGGTAGTTTAGTTCTCTTGACTATATACCAATATCACACTCAGCCTTCATCTGTGCTCTCTGGCCTAGGAGTGGGCTTCAAAAAGCCTCCTTTGAGAACAGTTTTGCTCTGACAAGCGACCCCTCCTTTCCCACCAGATCATCAGAGGCCCTGCTGCTGACTTCACTACGAAAAAACTTTTTGGGTGCGTCTGTGCAGCAGCTGGGAGCGTGCTTCCCAGCACAGACACATACTAGCTTGGCTCCAGCTACCATGCCAGAAAGAGTGGTGGGGCCCCAACAACACAGAAAGCAGCTCAGACTTGCTGCTTGAGTATAAACCCACCCAACCCCCTGGGTATGTACTTGGACTGTTAGCCTCAGCTGCTGCCTGTGGTGTTGCTGCAACCACACTGCTATATTTAGCAAGCTAACTTGGGCAGAGCTAGCCTGCATCTTTCTGTGGATATTGGGAAGCCTTATTCCAGTGCATTGCAGACAGAGCCTCATTGTTTTTACTCTTAGTAGCCCTGTAGGGCTGTCCCAGCTAAAAGGTGGGTTGGCAGGGAAGTGAGATTGCTTTATGTCCTGCACAACATCAACAGGATTGTTAACTAAGGTATAATTGCCGGTCCACTTGTGTAATGCATTGGGCCATGTCCTGTGCTGGAAATCCACCCAGCTTTGTTGAAGTACATAGAATCATAGAATAGAATAATCAAATAGAATCATAGAATCCCAGGGCTGGAAGAGACCTCAGGAGGTCATCAAGTCCAGCCCCCTACCCAACGCAGGACCAACCCCAACTAAATCATCCCAGCCAGGGCTTTGTCCAGCTGGGACTTAAAAACCTCTAGGGATGGAGATTCTACCACTTCCCTAGGTAACCCATTCCAGTGCTTCACCACCCTCCTAGTGAAATAGATTTTCTTAATATCCAACCTAGACATTTTCCCCTGCCATCATTGTAACTTGAGACCACTTCTCCTTGTTTTGCTATCTGCCACTACTGAGAACAGTCTTTCTTCATCCTCTTTGGAACCTCCCTTCAAGAAGCTGAAGGCTGCTATCAAATCCCCCCTCACTCTTCTCTTCTGCAGACTAAATAAGCCCAAATCCCTCAGCCTTTCCTCGTAGGTTATGTGCTACAGCCCCCTAATCATTTTGGTTGCCCTGCGCTGGACCCTCTCTAATGCATCCACATCTTTTTGATACTTGGGGGCCCAGAACTGTACACAAGACTCCAGATGTGGCCTCACCAATGCCGAATAAAGGGGAATAATCACTTCTCTAGATCTGCTGGAAATGCTCCTCCCAATGCACCCTAATATGCCATTTGCCTTCTTTAGATACAAGGGCACACTTTTGACTCATATCCAGCTTCTCATCCACTGTAATCCCCAGGTCCTTTTCTGCTGAACTGCTACTTAGCCATGTATGTTCAAAAGTTTCAGAGGGGTTGCTAAGTTAGTCTGTAACAGGAAAAACTTAAAAAACAACAAAAAGTCTAATAGCCCCCTAAAGACTAACAAAACATGTAGATGGCATCATGAGCTTTCGTGGGCACAACCCACTTCTTGGTTATGAGATCTGGCCCTCAGTTATATCTGTTGAACCAGAGGGCTGTAAAACTGTACAGGGGCAGCCAAGGGCAGCCTTTTGCTGGCAGATTCAGTATTTCTGGTGATGATGCATGAGCCAGAAAGGCTGATTTGACTTTTGGATCACGGGGAATTTGCAGAGCTGGCGCAGGAAGCTTCTTTCCCCATATTTTTCTTGTAAAATGAACAAATGTGATTAGGAATCCACTGTTAGACAATAAACAAGGCATCCCAGGATGCCATTTTACAAAGCCACTTTTCCGAGCAGAACTGTGCCTTGTTTAAGACAACACCCAGCTAACTCCGGCCAAATGAGAAAGTGGATCAGAGGATGAATTACACACACCTAAAAGTCTAAAACATAATCTAGCAAAATCCACGCTTTGTTCGAGATGGTTTTTCTCACTGGCAACTCTTTCCAGTCATGACTGATTTTCCCTTAGTCAGGATCTTCCACAGAAGTACAAAGTGCTGGCTTCCCTTGTGTTCACAGGTGAAAGATCTTTGCCTAAGCAGGTTTCTTACCTATATTCAGTTAGGGCTTCTCTACACAGCAGGGCTAAAATTGGAATAAGCTTCTCAACTTGAGCTGAATCAATTGTGTAGCTTAAGTCAATATAGCTTATTTCAGCTTTTGGCTTGGTTTACACAGCAGAACGTTGAAGGAAGAACACTTTTCCTTTGACTTCCCTTACTCCCCGTGAACTGAGGGTTACAGGAGTTGGAGTAAGAAGTCCTCCAGCTCAACATCATTTTGAAATAAAGGCTGGCAGTGTAGATGCACACTACGTTATTTCTGAAATAATGCTGCTGTGTAGATGTAGCCTTGGAGACATCAAACTTCCTTTGTTTGAAGCACCCATTTTTCTCAGCTGCAATAGTTCTGGCCTCATGTCTTTGTGATGGATGCCAAACGTGGCTTCTGTCTGTCCTTATATCTTCCAAAGTTCAATTACTTTGTTTGAAGAGGCAGAATGATCTCATGCTGTTCTTCCCTTCCTGTGGGCTTCAGGTCCTTTGATCCCACCAGTCTTAATTTATATTAAATTAATAGACAAGTAAGTATGTAGCTGTCTTCTCTCCTGTTTCTGAGGGAACTGGTTTCTCCCTGTTTGACCACACACTTAAAAAATATAATTGATTATGCATATTTCCTCATATAGGGTGAGTCTAGACTGGCAAGATTTTGCACAAAAGCGGCCACTTTTGTGCAAAATCTTGCCACTTGTCTACACTGGCTGCGAGTATTTGCGCAAGAACACTGACTTTGTACTGTACAAAATCAGTGGTTCTTGCGCAAAAACTCCGATGCTCCTGTTCAGGGATAAGCCCTCTTGCACAAGTATTCTTGTGCAAGAGGGCCAGTGTAGACAGCCAAGTTAATTTCTTGTGCAAGAAAGCCCGATGGCTAAAATGGCCATCGGAGCTTTCTTGCGCAAGAGGGCGTCTACACTGGCACTGATGCTTTTGTGCAAAAGCAAAACTTTTGCGCAAAGGCACATGCCAATATAGACACTCTCTTGAGCAAATACTTTTAACAGAAAAACTTTTCCGTTAAAAGTATTTGCACAAAATCATGCAGTCTAGACACAGCCATAGTGTTAACACAGAATATTGTGAAATGTAATCACCAGTATGCTGTTTGCTTTCAGAAAAGACCTCACTGTATAAACTTTTACAGTTCAGTATACAATCAGCTGATTCAAGTGCTTGCCACCTGAGGTTCAGCCCCTCCCCTCTTCACAGATTAGTAAACTTTTGAAATGGATTCTTCTGAGGGTTACCCCTCAAGGCATAGTTTATTCAAGCTGTCAGGAAGGTGACATGGAGTCTGGTGCTAATGGAAGCTGTAGCCTCCTCCCACTTTTGTGGAAATGCACATTTTTCTGTTTCCTGCCATCTCCTACCTAAGATGTCTTGATGGCCCAGTTTACTGCTCAAATGTAAACTGAAGTAAACATACATTCCTTTGTTCCAGATAGACCTGTTTACCAATTCCTCCTGACACCACATACCTGGTTTACATCCACACACTTCGGTCATAATTCTGGTGCATATTAATAACTCTTAACATACATGCCACACAAACACATCACGCAAGAATATCAGTGCCTAGTGAGTTATTAGTTTTCAAATGATACCTCACGAGACATATCTTTTACAAAGAGTATTACAATACTATGTAAGGGTATGTCTACACTACAAAGTTAATTCGAACTAACGGACGTTAGTTTGAATTAACTTTGATAGACCCTACACTAGCGCTCCGCTAGTTCGAACTTAATTCGAACTAGCGGAGCGCTTAGTTCAAACTAGGTAAACCTCATTCTACGAGGACTAAGCCTAGTTCGAACTTACTAGTTCGAATTAAGGGCTGTGTAGCCCCTTAATTCGAACTAGTGGGAGGCTAGCCCTCCCCAGCTTTCCCTGGTGGCCACTCTAGCCAACACCAGGGAAACTCTATTGCTCCCCCTCCCGGCCACGAACCCCTTAAAGGGGCACGGGCTGGCTACGATGCCCGTGCCAGGTGCAAGCCTGCCAGCACCCAGCCAGCAGACCCTGCAACTGGCACGGCTCGAGCCAGCCACCCAATGCCCCCCAGCCCTCCCCCTCTTCCCGGGACCAGGCTGGCAGCTCCCAGGAGCTTGCCCAGGACCGCAAGAGGCGGGCACCTGCCTGGTCCAGCGCAGACATCATGGACCTCGTCCACGACCTCCGCACTAGGCACAGGAAAGTGGCCATCTAGGGCAGGAGAGCTGCCAGCCTGGTCACCCAGGAGCAGATTTGCATGAAAATCAAGGTGCTCCACTGAGACCCCCGACCCTGAACTTAGAATGGCCGTACTGGGTCAGACCAAAGGTCCATCTAGCCCAGTAGCCTGTCTGCCAACAGCGGCCAACCCTAGGGACCCTGGAGAGGATGGACCAAAGACAGTGACCAAGCCATTTGTCTCGTGCCATCCCTCTCCAGCCTTCCACAAACTTCGGGCAGGGACACCACTCCTACCCCCTGGCTAATAGCACTCCATGGACCCAACCTCCATGACTTGATCTCACTTCTCTTTAAACTCTGTTCTAGTTGTAGCCTTCACAGCCTCCTGCAGCAAGGAGTTCCACAGGTTGACTCTTTGCTTTGTGAAGAACAACTTTCTGTTATTAGTTTGAAGCCTGCTACCCATTCCTTTCCTTTGGTGTCCTCTAGTCCTTCTATTATGGGAACTAATAAAGAACTTTTCTGTATGCACCCTCTCTACCCAACTCCTGCTTTTAGAGACCCCTATCCTGTCCCCCCTCCATCTCTTCTTTTCTAAGCTGAAAAGTCCCAGTCTCTTTAGCCTCTCTTCATATGGGACCTGTTCCAAACCCCTCATCATTGTAGTTGCCCTCCCCTCTTCCACCGTCTCTCTTCCCCTCTCCCACCTCCTTTTCCCAGTCTCCCCCAGTTTTGTTCAATAAAGAGAGATTCTATTTTTGAACACAATTGTCCTTTATTTTGTACATCAGGAAGGGGGGCTAGGGAGGGGTAAGTGGAAGGAGGTGAGGGAGGAATGGGGTACGAGCCCCCGATGGGGGGGACTGGGCTGGCTCTGCGGGCTTCTGGGGGTGGAACCTCTCCTGCAGGCCCCCAATTGCCCCCTCTCTCCAGATGGCAGCCTGCAGCAAGTGCAGCCTGTCTGATGGCCGAGTGCTGTGATGTGCCCAGTGTGGGTACTCCGGGCAATCCAAGCCAGGACTGCTTTGCAAGTGGGGCACCCCTGAGAACTGTCTGTCCAGGGTGGGGGTCGGGTCCCTTTAAGCACAGCCCTCGGCTAGCCTGAGAGAGCAGCTCCACGCTCTAAGTCCTCATCTGATGCCCTGCCGGCACTGCTTCCGGCCATCCTTAAGCCCGGTTCAGGGTCCACTCTGTGTGGACATGCTAGTTCGAATTAGCAAAATGCTAATTCGAACTAGTTTTTTAGTCTGGATGCATTAGTTCGAATTAGCTTAGTTCGAATTAACTAATTCGAACTAAGTTAGTTCGAATTAGCGCTGTAGTGTAGACATACCCTAAGGGTGCTTGGCACCACACCCACATACAAACAAAAACCAAACAAGCTAACAACAGAAATAAAGGGCTAAAGGGGAAGATATGTGAGAGGACTTAACAGGGGTCATTCAAACCTTACAGAATGGCCTCTCTCAGCCAAAGTGACTTCTGGCTAAAACTCTGCTGAGTGTGGCAAGCTGTCCTGCCCCTCGCACTGAGCAATGTGACCAGCAGCTGGGGAAGCAGAGACATGTTGCCCTGCTTCCCCCTGCCATTGCCGGTGAGAGCAGGGGGTCAGACCTCTGCTGTAGGCACCCTGTGGGCACTCCTGGGTAACCCCCTCCTTAAGGCCCAAGTGAAGTGTAAAAGTAGTATTAGGTATAGAATCATAGAACACTAGAACTGCAAGGGAACTTGAGAGGTCATTGAGTCCAGTTCCCTGCCCTCATGGCAGGACCAAGCACCATCTAGACCATCCTTGATAGATGTCTATCTGCCTGCTCTTAAATATCTCCAGAGATAGAGATTCCATAACCTCCCTAGGCAATTTATTCCAGTGTTTACCACTCTGACAGGAAGTTTTTCCTAAAGTCCAGCCTAAACCTCCCTTGCTGCTGTTTAAGCCCAATGCTTCTTGTCCTATCTTCAGAGGCCAAGAAGAACAATTTTTCTCCCTCCTCCTTGTGACACCCTTTTAGGTACTTGAAAACTGCTATTATGTCCCTTCTCAGTCGTCTCCTTTCCAAACTAAACAAGCCCAATTCTTTCAGTCTTCCCTCATAATCATAGCTCATGTTCTCTAGACCTTTAATCATTCTTGTTGCTTTTCCCTGGACCTTCTCTAATTTCTCCATATCTTTCTTGAAATGTGGTGCCCAGAACTGGACACAGTACTCCAATTAAGGCCTAATCAGCACAGAGTAGAGCAGAAGAATGACTTCTTGTGTCTTGCTCATAACATTCCTGTTAACACATCCCTGAATGGTGTTTGCTTTTTTTGCAACAGCGTCACACTGCTGACTCATATTTAGCTTGTGGTCCACTATGACCCTTAGATCCCTTTCTGCAGTACTCCTTCCTAGACAGTCGCTTCCCATTCTGTATGTGTGAAACTGATTGGTCCTTCCTAAGTGGAGTACTTTGCATTTGTCCTTATTAAACTTCATCCTATTTACCTTAGACCATTTCTCCAGTTTGTCCAGATCATTTTGAATTATGACCCTATCCTGGTAGGCCCAAAAAAAAAAAAAAGAGTTTGTTTGGTAGATTTCCTACTTTTGAAGTACTTTAATGCTATTAGTTTGTGTGTTTTCTGCCAGTTCTTTTTCAATCAATGGTGCCACTGGACAATTGAGGTGCTAAAGGAATACTCAAGGAGGACAAAGCTGCTGCAGAGAAGCTAAATGAATTCTTGCATCTGTCTTCACTGCAGAGGGTATCAGAAAGCTTCCTACAATGGGCCATTTTATATAGATGACAAATCCAGGGAACTATCCCAGAGTGAGGTGTCAATGGAGGAAGTTTTATAACAAACTGATACATTAAAACAGCAAAATTCAAGAGGAGTGGATGGTATTCATCCAAGAGTTCAGAAGCAATTTAAATATGAAAATACAGAAATATTAATTGCAATGTAGTCTGTTGGTTAAAGTAGCTTCTGTACCAGATGACTGGAGGACACCTTATGTGACACCAATTTTTTTTTTAAATGCTCGAGGTGATCTTTGCAATTACAGGTTGGTAAACCTAATTTCATTACCAGGCAATTGGTAGAAACCGAAGTAAAAGAATAATCAGACACATAGATGAACACTATACATTGTGAAGAATCAACGCAGGTTTTGTAAAGGGAAACAATTCTGGACCAATCTATTCTTTGATAGGGTAAACAAGCATGTGAGCAAGGGTGATCAAATGGATATAGTGTATTTGGACTTTCAGAAAGCCTTTAATAAGGTCCCTCACCAAAGGCTCTTAAGCAAAACAAGCAATCATACGTAAGAGGGAAGGTGCTCTCATGGATCAGTAATGTATTAAATCACAGGAAACCAAGAGTAGGAATAAACAGTCAGTTTTCAGACTGGAGAGAGGTAAATCACAGTGCTTCCCAGGATCTGTACAGGGACCAGGGCTGTTTAACATATTCATGAATGATCTGGAAAAAGGTGTAAACAGTGAGGTGGGAAAGTTTCCAGATGCTATGAAACTACTCAAGATAGTTAACTCTAAAGCAGACTGTGAAGACTTACAAAGGCTACGTCTAGACTACATGGCTCTGTCAACGGAGCCATGTAAAATAGTTTATTCGGCATAGTCAAAGAAGTGGGGATTTAAATAATCCCCGTTTCATTAAAATAAAAATGGCCGCCATGCTGTGCCAACAATCAGCTGATCTGGCACATCACTCCGGTAAACCTCGTTTCATGAGGCATTCCGGAGTGGTCGACAAAGACTTCCCTTGTCAACCGTACCACGTCTAGACTGCCGCGCTGTGCCGGATCAGCTGATCGTCAGCACAGCATGGTGGCCATTTTTATTTTAATGAAGCGGGGATTATTTAAATCTCCGCTTCTTAGACTATGCTGAATAAACTATTTTACATGGCTCCATCAACAGAGCCATGTAGTCTAGACGTAGCCAAAGACTCTAAAAACTGTGGGACGGCAACAAAATGGCAGACAAAATTTAACATTGATAAGAACAAAATAATGATTATTGGAAAACGTAACTATCTATATACACAAAATGATGGGATCTACATTAGCTGGTATCACTCAAGACAGAGATCCTGGAGTCATTGTGAATGGCTCTCTGAAAACATCCACTCAGCAATGTGCAGCTGCAGTCAAAAAGCTTATGGGATGTAAGAAAACATTAAGAAAGGGATAGGTAATGCTAAGACAGTAAATATCAAAATGCTGTTATATTAATCCACTGTATCACCTTCCTTTAGCTGCTGCCTGCGGTTCTGGTCACCTTATCTCAAAAGATGAGGGAGCATGTTTGATTGGTTGGTAAATAAAACACTTGTGAAGAGCTTCAGCTGGAAGGCTCTGTGAACCAGCAAAGCAGTCATATTAAGATTCTAGAGGAGCTGGGAGCATACAGGCTGTAAGAGACTTTACAACATCTCACCCAACAGTGGTGCTATGCTGGGTTTGGGAGCAGGGTGCAGTTAAGTTTTGCGCTGTCTTGTTCATTCTAGTTCTCTGTTATCTCTCCCACTCCCTTTATTGTATTATTGATGAGGGAGACTTTCATTTCAATTTCTGTTTTATATTTGCATGAGAAAAGCCTCCTCTCCCCTCCCTCCTTTTTCTGCCATATAGATGACTTCATTTCTTTGATGGGAGTCACTGTGCCTGATGCCTGGCAGTGTACTTTAAGGATTTCCTTTTGCAATGACTCTTAATCATTGTTGATTAAGGAGAAGATTTCCCCATCCCCAGCCTGCAAGAACTTTTCCGCTTTGATCCCAGGTTGAACCTGGGACTTGACAGACACGTTTCTTGGCTTCTCTCCAGTCACTAGACTTGACTGTAGCTTTGGGAAAGATCCTGGGCAGTTCCAGACTCACACTCCTGCTTTGAGGGTGCTGTCTTGGGGGCTGCAAGGGAAGATGTCTACAACAAAGAAGTCATTATCAGGGGTGCGGGAGGGGGAGGGGGAGGAGGAGGAGAGGGAGGATCCCGCACATACTCATCATACCTTTTAGGCATTGGGGCAATCAGTGTGTCTTGCATGAGTAGCTGCTATTGGGAAGCTTTTGTCCTCCCAAATGCATAAATAATGAAACTAGATGGAGACTCATTTTCAGTCCCTGATGGGAGGGAGGGGGAAGATTTGAAGCCAGGGTCATCAATGGGGCTGCAGCCCAGCAAGATGGTAGCCCTCAGGACAAGGCTCTGAAGGCCCCATTTTCATGACACATCTCAGACTCTATATAGGCAGTGAGAGAAGTTTTTTTCAGCAGGAACTTCATCAGGAACTCACTTGCCTCTCTACCATGATGGCTTGAGGAGAGGGGATGACAGTGTCCTCGCAAAGGAAGAATTCCCCCTCCCTACAAATACTGGTCATGGCTGTGTGGCTATTCATATCCTCACCATGCATGTCCAGATTGTGTGCATCAGGGACCAGCTGCCAGGACTGGTTCTGCCCCCAGCTGTGTGAGGAAGCATTGCCCAGGAATTAGGGATGTAAAATCCCATTTAAAAAAGTTAACCAATTAAATGTTAAGTTTAACCAGTTAACTGGGATCCCATAGTTCAGCAGGTCCTGCCATGCTGGAGCACTCCCTGTCTGTGGCACGATGTGGTGTGATGGGCCCAGCTGGGGTGATGGTTAACTGCTAGTAAGGGTATTACTTTCGGGGTAACTGCTTAACCCTTTACATCTCTACTGGGGGATTAGCACAAAGGCCTGGCCTGGGGGCTGGAAAAGTGGGTTCTATTCCCAGCTCTGTCTTGAGCTAATCATTCCCTCCCCCCTACCCTCAATGCCTCAGCCACCAATTAGGGAGATTGCTAATTTCCCACCTTGTGGGGCAGTGGCGACAGTGTGGCTTCATGAATATGTGTTTGTACAGGGCTCTAGGAGCAGGGCTAGAGCTTCTCCCTGGCTGGGTAATGGATGTCAGGTGTGTGTTCACCCTGGTCCTGTCCCCATGCTGCTTTCAAATCATCCTGGCTTCCTTCTTTTGGACTTTGCGTATGAGTCTGTCTGAAGAAGGTTGAGTGCAGTTCCCTTTGGAACCACATTGCCCCTCCTTCAATCAGCCTGCTTGGGCGGAGGGCGTGCATGTCTCTGTAGAGCAGCATGGGATCCTTCACTGGGTCCAGCCTTCCCCAACCCAGTTATGGGCCCAGGGCTCAGAATCCAATGCAAATGCCGGGGGTGGCTGTAGTCCGTGAAGTTCGCTGTACCTCTGGCTCAGCTGAGACTATTATCACATGTTGCCCTGGTCCTCTTCCCATTTCTCAGCCATGCATTTTAAATCATCCTTCATCTGGACTTTCTACAGCTGAGCCCCCCGGGCCTGCAGAATTCTTTCAAATGACGTACTACATGGTTGCCTGTTGGTAGCCTGTTCCTCCTCCAGGTAGTGTCTTCTGGATGCACCCAGCTATTTCCTACTGACCTGAAGCAGGGAGATTTGCTGGGAGTTAAAGAAATTTCCAGCCTGGATATTGCTGGCTGCAGCTCCATGCTGCTTCCAGCTGTGAGTGCTCAGAAGGGAGGGGGAGGGTTTCGTATCCCACAAAAGCAGATGTTGCTAATAGAGCCTTTGAGCTCAGTGCCAAGCCATGGCACAGAAACGCTGCCCAGGTTTCAGAACGGCTGCCAGGTCTTTGGCTTTGAAGATTGGTGGAGGGGGGCTGTGGTGAGAGGGAGGCCATGCATGCATATCACATTCAGCATGTGGGACTGCAGCCAAACTGATAGAATCAGTGTCATCTCCGCATGCACAGCAGAGGGATAAGAGGCTGTGAAAGTTCATCCCTTTGTTACAAGGCAGTGCTGGAAAGAGCTGTTTTTTATGTCCTGGCCTCAGTCACCAGACCTGGGTCATGGTTACAAAAGGTTAATACCCCTCTATGGGACAGAGGTCAGTAGCTGTCTGTTCTAGTGGCTACTGATACATCTTCCTTTTTGTTTTCTTTGAAAAGCAAATGCCAATAATAAACTCTAATACCACACATCACCATCACAGACCAGTGGGACTAGTTACTGGGAATGCCGAGGCTGGCTTGGACATCGGGGAAACAATCTGAAACCTGTGACTGAGCAGAGGATTATTTTACTTATTGGACATCTGTCAAGATCTGCTCTCTCTTACCTTCACTGGCTTTCCAATCACATAGGCAAGTCTCACACCCAAAAAGTTCCTTAAGCAATGGTCTGTTTGGTCCTTGAAGATGTCCACTGCCTGGAGCCTGTGTTTGCTGCACCCTGTGTGTCTCAGTGAGTCGGTGAGGTTCCATATATATCACTTCTGTCAGCAGCACTCCGGGCACCTCCAGGAAACAGAAAGTTGTCTTTCTTGGCTTTGGTTGGATATGTTCTGCTCCCACTCTAGAGCTGGCTGGAAGGGATGGTTAAGCTGTATGACCTCGATGCAGATGGAAAAGCTGTTACTGTAGGTTGCCGGACAAAGTTTGTCTGGAATCAGACATTCTCTTCCACTTGCACTGGGGTAAGAGTTTGACATTTTGCCCTAATGTCGCTTTTGTTCTGGCCTGTAGCTTCTTCTGGGTCAAATTGTTTTTGGCTCAAGATGCTTGTTAGAGTTTGGCCCTAAGATTTTTGCCCTTTTGCCCACCCGTTTCTGAACTGGCGATCCCAAAAGTGAAGCATGTCATGATATTCTAACAATGCTAAGTCTAGATCCCTTGAATGTGCTGGGTTATTTGAATTGATTTTTCTGTCAGACCATTTGACTTCAAGTATGTTAGCACAGTGTACTAGAATTGCTATAGTAAAGAGAACTGCCAGAATGAGCTACTTGTGAATTGTGGGCAATTCTCTGTTAGTAATTTATCTGGTACAGTAATTACTCACTTAGCATGTGCCCGCTTAACATGTTTTCGTGATAGTATGATTTTTTGGGGGGAATGTTTTCTGAACAACACGACCGTCCCCGAAATAACACAGTTTCCCCAGCCGGCTGGTTGCCAACAGCTGCTCAGGGCTTCCCGTGCCTCCCTGCAAAGCAGCATAGGGTTTGCCACCCCTTTCCTCGACGACCCCCCTCTCGCCGGACACCTTGCTCCCTCTCCTCTGACCCAGCTTTCAGGCCAGCGGCTGGGTTTCCCCATTCCCCACCACTTGAAATGCAGCCCCCACCTTTTCCATTATTTTCAGTGGGAAAATTGACCCTGCATAACACGTTTCACTTAACACAATCGTTTTCTGAAATGTATCTACCATGTTAAATGAGGAATTACTGTATCCCATGGTGAGAAAACACTTCAAGAATTACATCCTCTAGAAGTCAGGAAAGGTTAGTGTGGCCATGAAGGTGTGACACTGTACAGTTGCTGCCGCTAGTGTTTCTGGGTAGTAATTGAAATACAAGCTGTTTGATGAATGACATAGAAAGATTTTGGTGAAGCATTCACCCACAAGGGAAGGTTAACGAGGACTGACCTGAGTACTGGGACCTTTAAATCACTGCTGGAGCCCCAGGAGTCATATACCAGGCGGTGCAGAAGGGCTGACTAGGGGGAGGTTGCATAAGGACCCACCTCTTCTGCCCAAGGCCAGAGCTGGTAAGATTTTTAAATTGCTTACACCCCTGGGCTGCTTACATACAGTCTCCACTATAAAAGATACATGGAGGTGTCTTAGGGTATGTCTACACTACAAAGTTAGTTCGAACTAACGGATGTTAGTTCAAACTAACTTTCATAGGCGCTACACTAGTGCTCCGTTAGTTCGAATTTAATTCGAACTAACGGAGCGCTTAGTTCGAACTAGGAAAACCTCATTTTACGAGGATTAAACCTAGTTCGAACTTACTAGTTCAAATTAAGGGGTGTGTAGCCCCTTAATTCGAACTAGTGGGAGGCTAGCGCTCCTCAGGTTTCCCTGGTGGCCACTCTGACCAACACCAGGGAAACTCTTCTGCCCCCCTCCCGGCCCCGGACCCCTTAAAGGGGCACGGGCTGGCTACGGTGCCCGTGCCAGGTGCAAGCCTGCCAGCACCCAGCCAGCAGACCCTGCACCTGGCACAGATAGAGCCAGCCACCCGCTGCCACCCAGCCCTCCCCCTCTTCCCGGGACCAGGCTGGCGGCTCCCGGGAGCTTGCCCGGGACCGCAAGAGGTGGGCACCCGCATGGGCTAGTGCAGACATCGTGGACCTCGTCCACGATCTCCGCACTAGGCACAGGAAAGTGGCCGTCTAGGGCAGGAGAGCTGCCAGCCTGGCCACCCAGGAGCAGGTGTGCAAGAGAATCAAGGGGGTCCAGTGAGACCCCCGACCCTGAGCCATGAGCTTACAATGGCCGTCCTGGGTCAGACCAAAGGTCCATCTAGCCCACTAGCTTGTCTGCTGACAGCGGCCAACCCTAGGGACCCTGGAGGGGATGGACCGAAGACAGTGACCAAGCCATTTGTCTCGTGCCATCCCTCTCCAGCCTCCCACAAACCTTGGGCAGGGACACCACTCCTACCCCCTGGCTAATACCACTCCATGGACCGTGCCTCCATGACTTGATCTCACTTCCCTTTAAACTCTGTTCTAGTTGTAGCCTTCACAGCCTCCTGCAGCAAGGAGTTCCACAGGTTGACTCTTTGCTTTGTGAAGAACAACTTTCTGTTACTAGTTTGAAGCCTGCTACCCATTCCTTTCCTTTGGTGTCCTCTAGTCCTTCTTTATGGGAACTAATGAAGAACTTTTCTGTATGCACCCTCTCCACCCCACTCATGCTTTTAGAGACCGCTACCCCCCGGTCTCCTCTTTTCTAAGCTGAAAAGTCCCAGTCTCTTTAGCCTCTCTTCATATGGGACCTGTTCCCAACCCCTGATCATTTTAGTTGCCTTCTCCTCTCCCAGCCTCTCTCTTCCCCTGTCCCACCTCCTTTTCCCAGTCTCCCCCAGTTTTGTTCAATAAAGACAGATTCCATTTTGGAAGACATGTTATCTTTATTTTGTACATCAAGAAGTGGGGCTAAGGAAGGGTAAGTGGAAGGAGGTGAGGGAGGAATGGGGCACGAGCCCCCGATGGGGAGGACTGGGCTGGCTCTGCGGGCTTCTGGGGGTGGAAGCTCTCCTGCAGCCCCCAAATTGCCCCCTCTCCCCAGATGGCAGCCTGTGGCAAGTGCAGCCGGGCTGATGGCCGAGTGCTGTGATGTGCCCAGTGTGGGTAGTCCAGGCAATCCAAGCCAGGACTGCTTTGCAAGCGGGGCACCCCTGAGAACTGTCTGTCCGGGGTGGGGGTCGGGACCCTTTAAGCGCAGCCCTCGGCTAGCCTGAGAAAGCATCTCCACGCTCTAAGTTCTTCTCTGATGCCCTGCCGGCACTGCTTCCGGCCATCCTTAAGCCCTGTTCAGGGTCCACTTAATGTGGACATGCTAGTTCGAATTAGCAAAACGCTAATTCGAACTAGTTTTTAGTTCTAGATGCGTTAGTTCGAATTAGCTTAGTTCGAATTAACTAATTCGAACTAAGTTAGTTTGAATTAGCGATGTAGTGTAGACATACCCTTAGGTTGCTTATATGAGTTGCCTTTCCAGTGGGACCAGTTGATCAAATGAGGAGGCACATAAGGCAGCCAATTTTTCTCCATATATTTCCCATAGCCAAGCAAAATCATGTTCATCGTATTCAGATGAAGCATCAGCCTGTCACCCAGGCCCATGTCTTAACCAGAAATTGAGCCAGAGTCAGGGATCACACTTGCTGGGTCTGTGGGAGCGCAGTACCCTGCCTCACTGCCTTCCTCCTGTAGGACTGGATGGCAGGCAGTAAGCCCTGGCACACCCTTCACAAGAGAGCTCTGAGAACAGGTGAGCAGCTGCTGAACCCTCTGGGGTCTTGCAGAAAGGGAAGGAAGAAGGGAACCTGTCTGTATCCGCTCTGCCTGCCTCTGGTCCTCAGACATGGCAGCAACAAAGGTCAGAGATCTTAAAAGCTCAGCCCAGATGCCTGACATTTATCCACTGCCAAGAGGAAGCCAGCACTATTTCTGTAGCATATCTAGGGCCAGCTCCCAACTGGCAGGGTCAAGGAATTCTGACCTTTTCCCCAAAGGAGGTTTAGAGACAGAGCGATAGCCAGCAGGACTGTCAGTGTGAAGAGACCATGTCTTGAGCAGTTGCTTGTTCCAAGCAGGCAGGTGTCTTGCCCTCCCCCAAGGGAGTTGTTGTCAAGATCCATGAATAGCAAAACTTGTATCCACCTCCCAGATTCTCTCAGCCATGAGGAGCATGGGTCTAAAGGGCTGGCTGCAGCCTGCAGCTCCCTCAGTGCCTCCTGACCCTCAGTGAGCATGACAGGGTGAAATACAAGCAGGGGAGCTACTGTGTTTGCCCATTTTCGGTGCTGATTTTCAGCAGTCTCACAGAGGGAGCCAATCTGGCCCAAACCCTGTTTGTCTTGGCTGTGAATTAGGTAGAAAATTCTGCTCAGTGACAAACACTGAAGCCTCTTTCTTGGTGAAGACAGCCCATTTCACCGCAGCTTGGTGTTCAGGGACACAATCAGACGGGTGAGAGTTCCTGTGATGGAATGAATTCCTGGGGCTGGTTGGAATCCATCCACCATGTGTCTCTCTGGGGTCTCGCTTTCCTCCTCCCCCCCCCCCACAAAAGAAAGATATTTCATTTAGGTTTTAAAGTTGGATTAGCATCAGTGTTGCCTAATTAAGAGTAAAACTCAACAGAGAAGCAAATGCAGCATAAAGAGGAAAAGGTGGGACGCGAGAGGTGAAACACTCTCAAGAGTCATACAGAAGAGCTAGTGAGGGGCAAAAGAGCTAGACCTGCCTCATCTTGTGGGGCTGAAGTCTTCTCAGTGATAAAACCCTCTAGCCATTGCATAATTTTAAATGTTTATCCCACCCTCTGCAGGAAAGAAAACAGGCTATTTCTTACACTCTGCTTCCCTCTTGTGGGATGCCTGCACCAGTGCAATTCCACTACCCACAGTCATTGCTTCACACTTCATTGTACAGGCAGTCCCTGGGGTTACGTACAAGATAGGGACTATAGGTTTGTTCTTAAGTTGAATTTGTACGTAACTCGGAACTGGCTCCAGATTCAGCCGCTGCTGCTGAAACTGACCAGGGGCTGACTACAGGAAGCCCGAGGCAGAGTTGCTCTGCCCCCAGCTTCCTGGAATCAGCCACTGATCAGTTTCAACAGCGGCTGAATCTGGAGCCTGGGACAGAACAGCTGGGGTGCTGCTGGGTAGGTCCCCCCAGGACCAAGCCAGCAGCACCCCAGCTGCTCTACCCCAGGTGTCCACAACAAAAGCCTGGTCTGCTGGGGGGGGGGGTGCACTAGCTGTGTCCCCCCCCCCCCCCCCCCAGCAGACCAGGGAGACCCGGAGCAAAGCCGCAGAGGTGGCGGGGTCCCGCACCTCCAAGGCTTTGCTCAGGGTGTCCCTGGTCTGCTGGGGACCCCCCCCCCAGCAGACCAGGGACATCCGGAGCAGCTTTTCTCACCCCGGAGGACGCGGTGGCGGGACCACTGCGCGTCTGGGTGGTCCCGCCGCCCGCGAGTTCCGGGGCGAGAAAAGCCCCGTTCGTAAGTGCGGATCCAACATAAGTCGGATCCGCGTAACTCAGGGACTGCCTGTATTTCACTTTTCTTTCCTCACACTCTCTGGAGCCCAAAGCAAAGACTTGAGAGTGTGATCCTCGTGACCCTTGATGTGCCTGTGCAGATGCATCAGTCAGTGAATAGAGGGATTTTTGAGCCTTACACTGGTCCATTCCATCCTCACTGAGAACCCGAGGCCTCTGTTGGGAGGATCATGTGGTCTGCATGTTTATGTTCCGTAGCATGTGCAGTATGGCCCTTCTAGTAAAAACAGGGGAATGTCACTTCTGGAGTCTCTGTCCTCCTTGCTTATTTGTTATGGACCTAATTCCTTCATGATCAGTTCTCCTGCATGGGAGTGCACACACTAACATGCACACAGCACACATACACAGTGTGCTCTCATATACATACTCATTAGCATGTTCTCCACACATGCAGCTTCCCTCTGCATCTTTCTCTGCCTTGGATGCTGCTGTCTGCTTCCCACACACCTTCTCTTGACTCCCACTCAAAGCATGTTCTGAGCTCCCTGCTCACCCACTTTGGCCTTTTTCTGGTCCTCTCCCTGCTCCATGACATGCATCCCAGGGACTGTGCAGGAATTTCTCACTGAGACTTGATTACCGGGGCCCTCTGGGACTGCTCATCAAAACCAGGATATGCTCTGCGAGGGGCCAGTGTCCATGCTGGTCTCACCTATGGCGTCTCATTTAAATTCTAATGATCCAAAGATCAGTGAAGTTCAGATAAATGTTCATTGCAGAAAGAAGAAATGCAGAGAGAGGAGGTGGGGGCTGGGGGAGAATGCTGCAGTGCAGGTGCAGAGCACAGGACAGAGAGAACTGGGAAAGCAGGGCAGAATTGTAATGCTGCAAGGCAGATAGAGTGAAGTCTCTTTTACAATGGTGAATGGGTCTGGATACAAACTGGGAAGAATGAGTTCCTGCTTCCTTTGGAGACCAGCCATTGCTGCCTTTCTGGGTGACAAGCCCCTGACCCCCTTGCTCTTGGGTGGCCTCTTTCTCCTGCACTAAATCAGGGCTCAAAGGGTTAATTTGCATAGCAGTCTTATGTAACAAATGGGCCTATTTTATGCTTCTCCGCAAGCCCTTTTGTGGCTAGTAGAGCTGCTGGGTGCAGCCTCCAGCCAATCCCCATGTAAACAGCACCTGGCGCTTCCCCTGTTAGGGCTTCTGCTAAAATAAACAGCCGCTTTGAAAAGCCAACATGAATCACAATCAGCAACAAAATCTGTGAGAACCCATCCGGCCTTACAGGCAGGCTGGAAAGGAGTGACGGGGAGAAACAGGTGCAGCTTGTGTCAGGGAGCTAGGCTCTTAGAGCCATGGAGACAGGTCAGGCTGGATGCCCCTTGTACCTAGTTGCTGTGGCCTGGGGTCTCAGTGCCAGGAGCAGACTCTGAAACTGTTTTACTGCCCTTAACTTCAGCGCTAAGCAGACAGGATATGCCAAGGAGCTGGGAAGTCAGATGTCAGGATCCCACCACTCTCCAGTTCTCCCTGCACCCCATCCCCCACAGCACCTTGGTAATTACCTTTTTGTACAGGGGCTGGTTCCGAAGTTCAGGAGGAGGAGAAGGGCGCTTCCATAGCATGGAGGCAGCTCAGCCCTGGAAGTGGACAGGCAAATGAGGAGCATATGACTTATGAGAGGCTGAAGGACTTGGGTCTGTTTAGTCTGCAGAAGCGAAGAGTGAGGGGGGATTTGATAGCAGCCTTCAACTTCCGGAAGGGAGGTTCCAAAGAGGATGGAGAGAGGCTGTTCTCAGTAGTGATGGATGGCAGAACAAGGAGCAATGGTCTCAAGTTGTGGTGGGAGAGGTCCAGGTTGGATATTAGGAAAAACTATTTCACTAGGAGGGTAGTGAAGCACTGGAATGGGTTACCTAGGGAAGTAGTGGAGTCTCCATCCCTAGAGGTGTTTAAGTCTCGGCTTGACAAAGCCCTGGCCGGGTTGATTTAGTTGGGATTGGTCCTGCCTAGAGCAGGAGGCTGGACCTGATGACCTTCTAAGGTCTCTTCCAGCTCTATGGTTCTATGATTCTATGAATTGTAGCCTTTGGCTCAAACTGGGGCTTGACAGGAGTTGACATCTTGGTAGGAAGCTTACAGGAGGCAGTCACAGGTGGCCCTGATACAGTGCGGGGAGAGGCTACTCTGAAATGTTCATATAGGAAGGGCCATTGTTACCATGGCATCTGATCTCAGATGTTCCAATCCTGCTGGCAGCTGGCACTACTTCTGCCCTTCCTTCCTCAGGCCCACAGAATGAGGACTGAACCCCTTGTCACTCTTTCACCTCTCCCTGTTTGCAGGGCCAGGATCACTGATATTTACCCAATGATAGCAACATGAACAGAGAGTCCATTGTTCCCAAAGCCATTGCAAAGGGGCCAGGACCTGCTGGAACTGCCAGGCCTTTTATCACATCTTGATTTTTAGTCCAAGGAGATTAGCAGGCTGATAAAGCCCAAGCAGCAATATTTCATTGCTAAGCCTGGCCTGACAGCAGTCTCCAAACTCCCCTGGAGACCTTCCCACTCCTTTTACAAACTACAGTACTCGGAAACAAGTACCTGCTTTCAGGGGCCTGGAGCAAAGCTGCCTGCCCATGGGAGTTGGAAGTGGTGCAGAACTCACACAGGAAAAAGGGTCACCATGGGGGCAAGAGGGCTGCTGGCCTGGTAATCATCACAGGTGGCTGACAACCTGCGAACCTTAGATATAGGGGCTGCAGCAGGCAGGGGCTGCTCTTACTAGGACATTGCAAGGGGGGCGGTCCATAGACAGGGGCTGCTATATCTGGCCTGGAGCAGCCAGGTCAGGGGGTCACTCCAACTGATCTGGAAAAGCTTCCTCCTCCCCCGCATACTCACCCTCTCTTTAATCGGTTAACCTGTTAAACACTATGTTCAACTGGTTAGCCAGTGAAATGGGATTTTACATCCTAGCAGGGACGCTGTGAGCAAGCAACAAGCAGCATTGATAAGAATGGGGGAGGGGTCAGCCCCTCTATCCTCCCTAAAAACTCCTGGGGTGGGGGCCTTGGGCAGTTCCGGACTACTGTGGGCACAACCCCAGCCAGCCCCTTTCAGCTGTCTGAGGAGTGCCCTGAGAGCCCAGCTGGGAGTGCACCGTGCCTCCTCCTGCAGCAGGTCGCCCCAGCTGACTCTTTACAAGAGCGGCGCCCTGGGGTTCACCACCTTACTTCCACCTCCAAACTCAAAGATCTTGGTGGTTTCCTAGGAGTGTCTGACCCACCCTCATGATCCATGGGGAATCGGGAAGCTTCCTTCTTTAATGCTGTCACATAAGGTATGTCTAGACTATATGGCTCCATCGACGGAGCCATGTAGTCTAGACAAACCCTTAGAGGAAGCCCCGCCTGAAAGTGGTGCCAGCCCTTTGAATCAATCTAACAGAGCGAGAGCAGTTCAAGCTGAGGAACTTGTCTAAGTGCATGAGGCCATTTCTGAAGGGCCCCAGTGCACAGGGAGAGTTGCCGGTTATAATTCAACCTATTCCTGGACATTCCTGGACAACCTATTCCTGGACATAATTCAAAATGACCTTAGCAAGTTAGAGAAATGGTCAGAGGTAAACAGGATGAGGTTTAATAAAGAGAAATGCAAAGTGCTCCACTTAGGAAGGAACAATCAGTTCCATACATACAAGATGGGAAGCGACTGTCTAGGAAGGAGCATGGCGGAAAGGGATCTAGGGGTCATAGTGGACCACAAGTTGAATATGAGTCAACAGTGTGATGCTGTTGCAAAAAAAGCAAATATGATTCTAGGTTGTATCAACAGGTGTGTTGTAAGCAAAACTCGTGAAGTCATTCTGCCGCTCTATTCTGCACTAGTTAGGCCTCAGCTGGAGTACTGTGTCCAGTTCTGGGCGCCACATTTCAAGAAAGATGTGGAGAAATTGGAAAGGGTACAGAGAAGAGCGACAAGAATGATTAAAGGTCTAGAGAACATGACCTATGAAGCCAGGCTTCATGAACTGGGCTTGTTTAGTTTGGAAAAAAGAAGATTAAGGGGGGACATGATAGCGGTTTTCAAATATCTAAAAGGGTGTCACAAGGAGGAAGGCGAAAATTTGTTCCTCTTGGTTTCTGAGGACAGGACAAGGAGTAATGGGCTTAAAGTGCAGCAGGGGAGGTTTAGATTGGACATTAGGAAAAAATTCCTAACTGTCAGGGTGGTCAAATATTGGAATAAATTGCCAAGGGAGGTGGTGGAATCTCCCTCTCTGGAGATATTTAAGAACAGGTTAGATAGACATCTGTCAGGGATGGTGTAGACGGAGCTTGATCCTGCCTTGAGGGCGGGGGGCTGGACTCGATGACCTCTCGAGGTCCCTTCCAGTCCTATTATTCTATGATTCTATGATTCTATGATTTCATCTCATGACATAGTCTTTCATTCCTGGAGGCTCCTGGATGGTTGGCTACCTTATGCACAGGACCAAATCTCCAGCCATTTGACCCTCAGTTACCCACAGCGGTCAAGTACAAACAGGCAGGGCACCTCACACAAAGGGCCTGGCAAAGGGCAATAGGCTGACAGCAGCTTAGTGGCACTGACCTGAACTTTGTGCCCAGCAATACTGAGGTTTTGTTTTATAGCCAGACAACAAGCCGCAGGGGTCAGAGGCTAATCCTGGCCCAGGAAGATGGCAATAGAAAGAAGAGTCTAAGCCTAGGCCGCTGTCAAGGTAGCTGACTGTCTATTCTGCAACAGAAGAGCATCACATAGTCCCCAAGTGACTTGCTAATGGTGGTCTGCTGTCGTGTGCTCGCACCATATGCATGTATGTCTGTGTAGGCACTGATATTTCTGTGTGTGTATATGTATGTTAGTAGTGCCTGCCAGGACGTGTCTCTGGGTAGATTGTATATGAGAAGCTAGCACACACGAAGTTCAAACACACAGATTTGCACATAGGCATACACACACAGGCATGCTTATGCACACACTTCCATACTAGCCCAGGCAGCCCTGCACATATATCCACAGAAAACATGTGCAAGTGTGTGCTCACACACAGGTGCAAGCATTCACACACTTAGACCCAGAGATGCGTACATTCTTGCCTCTTGATGCATAAGCAATGTGTGTACACCAGTGTAGGATGGCATGTTCTTTATCTTGCATGGGTGTCTTGGCCAGAAATCCTGTGAATCCTAAGGTAGTGGCTTACGAGGAACAGATGCCTGGGAGATGGGTGAAGGGAACAGTAAATAAGATCCTCTCAGCAAGACTTTCTAGCCAAGTAACACATAGAAGCAGAGTTCTGAGCATCTGGAGCGCCCAGTCATATGAGAAGGCATCAAGTGGGAGATGGCAGAGTGAAGCTGACAACAAATATCAGTGCAACTAGGGAACTCAGAGACCCAGGGAACACAAATTAACCTCTGCCCCCACCTGGTGCCCAGACACCATGGGAATGGGTGCAAGTATCTACGGCTACATAGATTAGGCATTGAAAGAGCCCCATCTTGTGCATCAGACTCACGAGCAACTGTACATCTGCTTGACCTGCAGCAAGCTGTGCATCAACACTAAGCTCTGATCAGTCATAGCCATATTGTGTTTAGAGGGCTCTATGCATATGAACATAAGAACACAAGAACGGCCATACTGGGTCAGACTAACGGTCTATCTAGCCCAGTATCCTGTTTTCTGACAGTGGCCAATGCCAGATGCCCCAAAGGGAATGAGTAGAATAGGGAGTCATCAAGTGATCAATTCCCTATTGCCCATTCCCAGCTTTTGACAAACTGAGTCTGGGGACATTATCCCTGCCCATCCTGGCTAATAGCTGTTGATGGACCTCTATCCCTCCATGAATTTATCTAGTTCTTTCTTGAATCCTGTTGTAGTCTTGGCCTTCACAACATCCTCTGGCAAAAAGTTCTACAGGTTAACTGTGTATTGTGTGAAGAATATTTCCCTTTGTTTGTTTTAAACCTGCTGCCTATTAATTTCCTTTGGTGCCTGCTAGTTCTTGAGTTATGAGGAGTAAGTAATACTTCCTTATTTACTTTCTCCACACCAGTCATGATTTTATAGACCTTAATCATCTCTTTTGAAAAGGTTTCAATCTTATTAATCTCTCCTTATACAGAAGTTGTTTCATACCCCTAATAATTTGTTACCCTTTTCTAAACCTTTTCCAAATATAATATATCTTTTTTTTTTAGCAGGAATGATCACATCTGCATACTGTATTTGAGATGTGAGTGTACTATATATTTATACAGAGGCAATATATTTTCTGTGTTATTCTCTCTGGGTGGCTACGTCTATACTGGCCCCTTTTCCGGAAGGGGCATGTTAATTTCAGCTATCGTAATAGGGAAATGCGCGGGGGATTTAAATATCCCCCGCGGCATTTAAATAAAAATGTCCGCCGCTTTTTTCCGGCTTTTAGAAAAGCCGGAAAAGAGCGTCTACACTGGTCCCGATCCTCCGGAAAAAAAGCCCTTTTCCGGAGGATCTTATTCCTTCATTTTCAAGTGCGGTATGCCTACATTACTTTGAAGTAGGAATAAGATCCTCCGGAAAAGGGCTTTTTTTCCGGAGGATCGGGACCAGTGTAGACGCTCTTTTCCGGCTTTTCTAAAAGCCGGAAAAAAGCGGCGGACATTTTTATTTAAATGCCGCGGGGGATATTTAAATCCCCCGCGCATTTCCCTATTACGATAGCTGAAATTAACATGCCCCTTCCAGAAAAGGGGCCAGTGTAGACGTAGCCGGTATGTCTACACTACCCTCCTAATTCGAACTAGGAGGGTAATGTAGGCATACCGCACTTGCAAATGAAGCCCGGGATTTGAATTTCCCGGGCTTCATTTGCATAAACCGTGCGCCACCATTTTTAAATCCCGGCTAGTTCTAACCCCGTGCCGCGCGGCTACACGCGGCACGGAGTAGTTAGTTCGGACTAGGCTTCCTAATCCAAACTAGCTGTACTCCTCATTCCACGAGGAGTACAGCTAGTTCGGATTAGAAGCCTAATCCGAACTAGCTACTCCGTGCCGCGTGTAGCCGCATGTAGCCGCGTGGCACGGGGTTCGAACTAGCCGGGATTTAAAAATGGCGGCGCACGGTTTATGCAAATGAAGCCCGGGAAATTCAAATCCCGGGCTTCATTTTCAAGTGCGGTATGCCTACATTACCCTCCTAGTTCGAATTAGGAGGGTAGTGTAGACATACCCTCTTCTTTCTTAATGATTCCCAAAATTCTGTCATCTTTTTTGACTGGGACTGCACATTGAGTGGATGTTTTCAGAAAACTATCCACAATGACTCCAAGATCTCTCTTGAGTGGTAACAGCTATTTTAGACCTCATCATTTTATATGTATAGTTGGGAGTATGTTTTCCAATATTCATTTCTTTCCATTTATCAACATTGAATTTCATCTACTATTTTGTTGCCCAGACATCCTGTTTTATGAAAGATCCCTTTGTAGTTATTTGCAGTGTGCTTTAGACTTAACTGTCTTGACTAGTTTTGTATTATCTGAAAAAAATCAATAAGGAACAATTATTTACTTGTTCCCATAACATAAGAATTAGGGGTCACCAAATTAAATTAATAGGTAGCAGCTTTAAAACTAACAAAAGGAAGTTTTACTTCATGCAGCGCACAGTCAACCAGTGGAACTCCTTGCCAGAGCATATTGTAAAGATCAGGATTTTAACAGAGTACAGAAAAGAACTAGATACATTCATGAAGGTTAGTTCCATCAATGGCTATTCCTTCTTCTGATGTACTTAATTTTTTGCTATTACCTTGTGACTCTTGGGCTAGCTGTTCTTCAAATTCCTTTTTGGCCTGCCTCATTATATTTTTATACTTCATTTGCCCAAGTTTATGCCCCTTTCTGTTTTCCTCACTATGATTTAACTTCCACTTTTTAAAGGATGTCTTTTTGCTTTCTCATGTTTTGTTTTTATTTTGTTGTTAAGCTACAACAGTGGTCCCCAACGCGGTGCCCGCGGGTGCCATGGCGCCCGCCGGGGCATTTGTGTGCACCTGCCGACAACCTGGGCCGGCCCCGCCCCCGGTGCGCGGCACACTGGAGGCGCCGGCCCTAGGCGCGCGACACGCACCGGCGCCTGGTGCGCGGCGCTCGGGCGGCACCAGCCCCGGGGCACATGCCGGCGCCAGGTGCAAGGGCATCCCCGCCTCTGGAGTGCCCCAGGACGTGCGGGAGCCTCTAAAGGTGGCCCCAACCCCCGGGCGCCCGGGAGCCTCTAAAGGTTGGGGACCACTGAGCTACAATATCACTTTTTGTTTTTTTTACTATGTTGTGTGTTTTTTTTAATTTGGGGTGTACATTAAAGTTGAACACCTATTATGTTGTCTTTGAAAAGTTTCCATGCAGCTTGCTGGGATTTCACTTTTTGGAACGGCACCTTTTAATTTCTGTTTAACTAAATTCCTCATTTTTGTGGATTCTAATATTTGTCCCCAAGCGTCTTTTCCTCAAATATCTGAAACAAACCCTGAGCCTGATAAAGTCTCTTAAGTGGGACTGAAAGAACATAGCAATCCCCAGCTCAGGTAGGTGGGGTGTCAGATAAAGGATGAGGCTGCTTGGCCAGGTGCATTAGCAGAGAGGAGGAGAGAATCTGGAGTGGATAGGCAGGTCCTGGGGGCACACACACTGCCTTTCCTTCATTCTCCTTTCCAAATAAGCTGTCAGCTCCATGAGATTAGTGACCATGAAAGCAGGTGCTAAGAGCTCCACCCTGAGCTAGGAACACACCACCTTTCTCGTCTGCTGCATGCTAGAGCAGGCCAGCCTGGGCCATTTTTAAGCAGCAAGGAGACAGGTTGTCAAACAAACCATCGCTCAAACTCTAGTGTAGATGATGGGAGCAAAGAGAATAAGAAACTGCTGAATCAGATGGGATTGGGGGAGGGTAATGGTGGAAGGAGAAACAGGGCAGGGAAACAAGGTAGGGGAGGCAAACAGGGAAGAAAAGGAGGTGAAAGGAGGGACCTATGGGAGCAGAAGACTCAGGCCTCTGTTTATTCAGCTCAAGTTTGCTATCCTGTCCTGGACCCCCAACCTGCTGGGCCCTTACCTCTCACCCCCTTTGCCCATTCCCAATGTGCTTCCTCTCCCATATTCAGAAATGCCTCATTATTAATCCCACCAAAACACCCTTCTTCATCAGCTTCGGCCCAACACTTCTCAGACAGACTCTTGTGCTGATACTCAGAGACAGCACGTCACAAACTCCCTGGTGAGTAGGAAAAGTCACTTCCTCTTTGTGCCCCTCGTGTAGAAGGGAGACGTGCTTTCCTGTCTCTCTGAGGGCTTGGGGCATGGAGAGATGGCTCTCCTGTGAAGATGGAAATGGTGCTAGGCTGAAATGGCTAAGAACTTATTTCAGAGTTGGACAAATAGCACCAAGCATTTCCCATGTGTGTTGGCTACAAGCATTTTTCAGTGAATTCACTTTAGCCAGGGTCACTTTCCACAAACATTTGTGTGATGTGCTTTACTGCAGGGATATCCAAAGGAACTGTCTGAAATGGTGTGAATTCTCTGCTGAAAATGCTTGCCTGCACACCCAATCAGGGCACAGAATCAATACCACATGACTCTTCTGAGCCATCACCACTAAGCCAGACATAAATAGTGAATACTCACAGGCTGTCTCTAGTCTGGCAAGTTTTTCCGCAAAATCATCTGCTTTTGCGGAAAAACTTGCCAGCTGTCTACACTGGCCGCTGGAATCCACAAAAGCACTGACGATCTCATGTAAGATTGTCAGTGCTTTTGTGGAAAAACTATGCTGCTCCCGTTCGGGCAAAAGTCTTTTTCTGAAAGACTTTTGTGCAAAAGGACCAGTGTAGACAGCAGAGATTTCTTTTCCGCAAAAAAGCCCCGATCGCGAAAATGGCGATCGGGGCTTTTTTGCGGAAAAGCGCGTCTAGATTGGCCACGGACGCTTTTCCACAAAAAGTGCTTTTGCGGAAAAGCGTCCTGCCAATCTAGACGTGCTTTTCTGAAAATGCTTTTAACGGAAAACTTTTCCGTTAAAAGCATTTGCGGAAAATCATGCCAGTGTAGATGTAGCCATGGAGAACTGTGAACAAAATCACAAAAAAATCTGTAGATCTCTGAAAAACAAATAATGTGAAGGAAGAGGAGCCATGCATAGGATACACAGTACTACTGGGAATATTTGCCCAACTCTAACCATTAGCACTATCATTAGACTAGAGAGATCACACAAGTTCCAGTCCTTGGGAATAGCCCTGCCCTAGCCTCTGGGGTGATAGACATCTGGGATCTATTACAGCTTCCTCAAGTCTAACATATCTTAGGTGCTGCACCCTACATCCTGTTCAGGGGGTACAGAAAATCCTCTTTGTCTGACAGCAAGTGCAGACTCCACTGAAGAGCTTTTTTCCCAGGGTGTTAACCAGAGGTTAAAATAAGTTGATGCGCAGCTCTGGCAAGAGCTGGCAGAGCTGCAGCAAAAGCCAGCAAGGAGCTATTGAAAGAGCTGGCAGGGACCAGGGTTGCAATAGGACTGTACCTGTAAGAAATTTTAAGTTACTTTCACAGCTGGTGTTCACCTAAAACTATTACTTGCTTTTAGCCCGCAGCTAATGGTCAGTCTGGCCCCCTCCCCTTTGCATGATGTCTATCATGTGAAGCTTGTGCTGTAGCTAATGTTTTCCCAGCTGAACTGGCTGTAATCTGATTATTGAGGGGGGTGGGAAGTTGTATTTCTGGGTCATGTGTTCATGGGCCAAGAGAGAGAAACTGGAATGAAGATGGGTACACTGTGAGCGTGCACACATGTGGGAGTGTATCTGTGTTGTGTGAATGAATTTGTGCTCTCCAGACAGACTGGACTGGAGGTCATGAACAATGATTGACAGCCCCAAAAGCAGCTAGTGTGTTCTTGGATACTGCTGTTTTGGAAACATTATTACACTGCCATAAGATGGGGGAAACAGGTTAGTGCCACATGGCTGCTTTGCTCTCAGGAGCTGAAGATGCCTGCAAGACAACTCTGACCTGGAAAACAACTCAATTCCTTCAGCAGAAGGGGTCTGGGTTAATATTTCACCCCATGTACACTCACCTGGGGGCAAGTATGGCTCTTTCATGCAACTATGTACCCAATTAGTTTCCTTATCAAACCCAAATCAGGACTCTCTATTCTGCTTTGGCCTCACCTTGTTTGCTTCCATTAACTGATAACCAGTGGAATCAGGATCTCAGCCTGTCCCCAAGAGCAGAGTGAGTGGGGGCAGGAAGATTGGGGTGAAATTACCCCAGACTCTGTACAAAAGGCAATTGCCTCTGTCTGTGACCCCCTGTGCCCTGCCCCAGTTACCAGAGTGAGAAGAGAGTTCTAGAGCTGTAGTGGGGAAAAAGGCCCAGGCTGAAGCCCAGGAGATGCCTTGAAGTGCCAGATGGGACCATCAGATCATCTAATCTGAGCCCCTGTGTGCCACAGGCCAGCAACATCCCCAGCACCCACACACAAAGCCCAACAATCAGAATAAGACCAAAGTGTTACAGTTCACAGGCGACTAGACTATTAAGTGCCACTGGCAGAGAATGATGTGGGGGCTGAGGTGCATCAGTGCCAGAGGCCTCACAAAGGCAGGGAACTGAATAACTGAGATACACCCAGACAATCCTGACAGGTGATCCACCGAGTCCAGCATGAGTGCTGCGGCTTCACGCCAGGTGATTACTGGAGAGTATTTTGAGACCTGGTCCACGCTAGGGAGTTATTTTGAAATAACTCCCCTTATTTTGAAATACCAAGTGGAGCATCCACACTACCAAGCCCAAAGTAATGGGCTGGTTATTATGAAATAATTACTCCAGCTTTCCATGAGGAATTACACTTATTTCGAAATGGTTATTTCAAAATAGCATGAGTGTGGAGGATCAGCTGCTGCTATTTCGAAATAATTGGCCTCCAGAGGCCTCTCATAGCTGCATTTGTGGCCACTCTGGTTACACCCGGCATCTCCAATGCTCCCCTTCTCCTGTGGAGTGTTTAAATCAGCAGGAAGAAGGAAAAGGGCTTGTGGCATGAGGAGAGATTTGCCAGCCCTATGCCACACCACACCCATCCCAGGAGCCAGAGTGACCCCTTCTCTCCCCTGCCCCCCCCCCCAGATGCCAGCTTCCTCAGACGCCCCTGGCCAAGGACAAAAGAGGACACTGGTGCAGAGATCCTGGACCTCAATAAGGCCTGGAGGAGGAGACCGAATTCCAGGATCTCCACACCAGGAGGAGGACTGTGGATGTCTACTGCCATATGGCTCTAGCTTGGCCGAAAAAGGACATATGCAGACCCTCGACCAGGTCCACGTGAAAACTAAAGAGCTCAGACAGGCCTACAACAAGGCCAGGGAGCAAAATGGATACTTGGGAGGCTCCTCACACCTGCTGCTACTTCAAGCAGCTGGATGCCATCCTGGGAAGGGACTGGTCACCTCCCCTCCCCCCCACCCATCGTCATCTAGTCCGGCCAAGACACACTCAGCATCAGCTTCCATGAGGGCGGGGTTGTGGAAGACGATGAGGAGGAGGAAGACGAGGAGGAGCAGGCCAGCCAGGACACCATGCCTACCAGCCAGGAGCTGCTCCTCATCCTGGAGCCAGTCCCCCACCACTTCCCAGGATGTCTCCCAGGCCTTTTACAGTCCTGGCAAAGGCACATTGAGTGCCATAACTTTCCCTATACCCATGCGGAGGTAGGCAGCAGGCTAAGAGGGGCTGCATCCTCTTCGCTCAGCATTCTCGGCCTGTGGTTTGCTCAACAGCCTGTGCACATGGGTGTACATGGAATGTCAGTTTGGAGCACTCAGCCCCATGGCACTCTCACTCAGGAACCCCTCGCTCCTCTTCAGAGTGTTCCTGGAGAGGCCTGCCTTACTCGGACCTCCGTGGTGGGACACCTTCCCATGACAAGGCACCACTAAGGAGGCTAGGGTCATGGACCAACCCAGCAGTGCTACACATGGCGTAGGCTCATGCCCACACTTGGGCAGTATCTGCTCCCTGTCAAGCAATGCGATGCAGAGAAGCATATCACCATCGTCTGACCCGAGACCTTCGGTGTCAGCGCAGAAATTAGGGCGAGGCTTCTTACACACAGTGTCTCCTGGTATGACTGCCCTTCTAACTTTTCTTCACAGCTGGGCCAGCTACGAGCATGCTTTGTCCCCCACCGCCCACATCATCTTCTTGACTCCACGGGATCCGCTGGAGAAAGCAAACCAACGAAGACCTGCTGTGAGACCAGATGGCCTGCCTCCAGTCCTCATCTGGGGGTTTCAATGAAGAGTGGCAGGAGTGGGCTGCTGACTGGGAGGAGCACCAAGGTGACCATGAGAAGCAGAAGGCCATGAGGGACCAGCTGGTGCACCAGCATAAGGTCATGTGCTCTTCCATAACCTCTGTGATGAAGTGCATGTCCATGTGCATGGAGAAGTATCCCTTCCTGTTGATTTTTTCAGGACAATGGCAATGTGCTTCTACAGGGGGATGGTGGGTCGCAGTTGGGTGTCCTGACACCAGAGCGCAGGGATGAGCCACTCACAGAGCTCAAGAAAAGTGGCCTTCTGCATGCAGAAGTTCTGGAGCCTCTGCTGGTTGTCCCATCACTGCAGGAAGATGTGGTCCCACCAGTTGGAATTGGTCTCTCTCCACCAGAAGCAGCGTTCCGTGGTATCCAGGAGATCGAGGATCAGTTGCTGCAGCAGGAACACTAGGGCCTGGGTAAAGGGGTCCTCCAGTTCAGGCTGGTTGTCATGCTGAAGCAGCACATGGGCAGTTTGAATGAATTGCGCCAGGAGGTGCAGCATGAGGCTCGTGAACCTGGCACTGATTTGCAGCAGCTCCGGCTCCATAATGTCAGTTCTGTGGCATCCTCAAGGGCAACCAGAGAGCATGGTGTGAGTTTGGTGTCCCACAAGGGGCTAGGCACTGAAGTGGCTTGAGAAACACGGCTGTAGAAAGGAGGCCCTGTAAGCTCGTGTCTCAGCTAGCCTCAGCAAGCAACCACAGGAAGTGTTTGCCCTCTTGGTGCCCTCCCCAGAGTGCTTCTGGAGGCTTTAAATCTGATGCAGGCTTCAATCAGTGTGGACGAGTTATTTCAAAATAATTCTGAGGTATTTCAATGCTGCCTTGTAGTGTGGATGTGCTATTTTGAAATAGTTATTTTGGGAGTTATTATTTTGAAATAACTTATTTCAAAATAATTTCCTAGTGTAAACATACCTTGAGAATACTGCTTTGGAGTGTATGGTTGCTGTCTGGGTAGCACCCACTGCCAGGTGTAGTTCTTTGGGAGAACTTCTTTGTTACTGTAGGGGGGCAGCCACCATGCAGACCTGGTCTTAGCTTCCGCCCTTCCCTAGGCTGGAGCTGCAGCCAGGGTGGGTTGTGTGGCAGCTGCCGAAGCTGGAGCTTGGGCTGTGGTACTAAAAATAGCACCACAGCCCCAGCTCCAGTCCCAGCACATGTGACAGCCATGCCTTGTGTACCAGGAGTGAAGCCAGGGCTTTGGTACTATTTTTACTACTGCAGTCCTGGCCCCAGCCACCATGAAGCCCCGGCCACAGCTGCCCCATGTGCCAGGACTGGAGCTGAACCGTGGTGCAGCTGCTCCTGGGCTGGGGTCAAAGTACTAAAAATAGCACCACAACCTTGGCTCCAGCCTTGGCACATGGATAGCCACCCAGCATGTGGCTCAGCCCTGGCACCAGAAGCTAGAGGAGGTTCAGGGGTGCAGGTGTCAGGGAGGCAGGGGGAGAACTAAGGGGAAGGTTGGGGTGAGGAAAGGAAGGGGAAGATGCTGAGGGGAGAGGAGGGGGCCAGGGCAGGAGAAGTAAGGGGAAGGCACTAAAGGGCAGGATGGAGGAGAGACAAAGGGCAGGGGGCCAAGAGGAGACAGTGAGGGGAAAGGGCGGGAGGAGCAGCAGAGGGGGTGAGTGGGTATGGGAAGGTGTTAGTGGAGCTGGGAGAAGGAACAGGGTAATGCTGGGAGAGGAGAAGGAAGGGGCAATGGGGGAAAGAGAAAGGAAGAGAAGAGAGGAGGAAGAGGGGGTTAAAAGGAGGGGTGGGAATGAGGAAGGCAGGAGATGGAGCAAGTCATGTGTGAAGGTGCATGGGGTGTGAGGAGAACTGGGGCAGAGGGTGGTGAGGGGGTGGGCACAAGGAGAAAGAGGGCAAAGAGGCAGGTTTTGGGAGGGCAGGGGCAGAGAGGGAAGGGAGAGGCACCAGGAAGGTGCAGGGGGTAAGGGAAGGTGCAGGTGAAGCAGAAGGGGAAGGATGGGCACCAGAGGGCAGAGGAGAGAGGCAGGGCAGGTGGGTAGAGGGAGGTGTTAGGAGAGGGGATGGGGAGAGGGGCTAGAGGAGGGGTAGCACAGTGGGGAAGGGAAGGGCAGGTGCAGGGGTCAGAGAGGATAGGGAAGAGGAAAAATGCCAGGATGGCTGAGGGCAGTGAGAAGGGCAGGAGCCAGGACAGGAGATGAGGCTGAGGGGTGGGGGGCAGCAGCAGGCACCAGGGGAGCAGATGAGGCGAGGGAAGGGTGGGAGACATGGAAGCAGAGGGGGAAAGGGAGAGGTTTATAACTTGTGTTCCACGGTGGTACACACTGATGGATGGAAGATCTTAGTGGGAATGCTGGACTCTGGTTCCCATAATCAATTGCTTTAGTGACTTGCTCTCCCCTGGAGCCCAGTCTCACCACTGCTCACACCACCACTGGAGAGACCAACCTGCAGGACTATGAACTATTGCAAAATCTTTCTGGAAGCTGGTGAGAGGAACTTGCTTGTACTGTTACTGCGCTGTAGCCTGTCCCTTCAGTTTGCATTGCAGGGCTGTCATGAAGCACACTGGCCATTAGAGGACACTAGAATCCCACTTAGCCAGGCTCTAGCGCTGTACTTGCTTGCAACAAAAACTTGACACCTTTGCATGGACAATTTGCCTACTTTGGAGCTTCACCAGGAACTCAGCCCCAATCTGTGGGAGGGTCACTGAGCTCATGGACCAAGAGCCTGGGTGGTCTTGGATGGTTTCTGTAATCATAGAGAAGTCCTGATTTTTGCATGAAATTGGGTGAAATTCAGTGGTGCAGTTTAGTGATTTAAGGTTTATTTGAACCTAAAACACCAAAAGCATATTTGGGGTATAATCTAAACTGCATGGAATGTTCCGCCAACTGCTGTGAGATTACATGTTAAATGAGGGAAAGGTGGAATTTCTCTTCAGCTCTGAGTCAGGGTGGATGTGGGTCACCAGACCGCAAATCACAGGCTGTGGAGGTGCAGTAGGTAGACACCACACACTGGTGCCAAGGGGTTCATAAGATTAAAATATGGCAAGAAGCAAAGGGCATTGGGAAAATCCCAGATGAAGCAAGGATGCTTGGAGCTTCCTTCCCACTGCTGAAACTCCAGCTTCATGGCCTGTGCACACCCTGCCCCATGGCTGGGTCCCACACTTCACTTGGAGAAGGATAGAACCCTCCAGGGTCAGGACTTCGTGCATGCCCCTCTACTAATCACACAGGCTGAGGAGATTGATCTAGGGGAACCCACTCCTCTTCTCTCTCCCG
Source organism: Pelodiscus sinensis (assembly GCF_049634645.1). Lineage (NCBI taxonomy): Eukaryota > Metazoa > Chordata > Testudines > Trionychidae > Pelodiscus > Pelodiscus sinensis. The sequence continues at coordinate 19,665,758 of NC_134723.1, forward strand.
CCAGGTGCTCAGTGAACCAGTTCCAGTGGGAGAGGAAGGGAGAAGAAAAAGTGCTGAAGGAAGACAGGGGTAAAAGATGCCCCAAAATGTAATGCCACTTAAAATACTATCACTAGATGACCCAACTACTTTCCTTATACTCAGGGCCAGATTGGCGCTTTTGTGGGCCCTGGGGCCTGGACTGTGGCCACACCCCTCTCTTTGTCCTGACACTCTGCCCCCATGATCTACCCCAAAGCCCCACCCACCGGGGCCAGAAGCAAGCTGGGGGCAGGGCATTGGGGGAAGAGGCTGAGCAGAGATGGGGCCCTCAGGGCAGAATGCAGGAGGAATGGGGTGTGTGGCTACACTCCAGGCAGCAGGGTCCTTTCTGAGTTTGGGTCTGAGAACTGGATGCCTCTCTCAGGATGAAACATTGTTAGGAAAGGCGATTCCACAGTGTCTAAGAGGAGCTTATTCTTGATAGTGTTTGAAAGCCAACCTCAGCTCTTCCTGCTGCAGGTGTGGATCACTGCTCCTGCCACTAGGGTTGCCAAGTAACCCCCCCAAAAAAACTGGACACACTTGATTGTGGGTTGGGGGGGAGGGACCAGCCGGGAGGGGGCGGGGGTGGCCGGGAGGAAGGGGGGGGGCAGGAGGCAGGGCTGGCCAGGAGGAAGTGGGGGGTGGGAAGCAGAGCTGGCGGGGGGGGGGAGGGCAGCCACTGGCCACATCCGGAATCCAACGGGCCGCGCCCCCAGCAGGCACTCCCTCTAGTTGCTAGCAGAAGCCAGATGGGGGCGGGGCAGGGGCTGGGAGCCACTCCCCCCCGCCCGGCTTCTGCACGCAACCAGAGGCTCCCAGCTGGGAGGAGGGGCCACGATTGTGCTGGGAGCCTCTGGTTGTGTGCAGAAGCCGGGCGGAGGGAGTGGCCCTCAGCCCCTGCCCCGCCCCGCCCAGCTTTTGCACATGACCACAGGGCTCCCAGTGCCAATCGTGGCCCCACCTCCCAGTCACTCCCCTGCCCCCACCAGGCTTCCATCCGGTGCCCCGCCGGAAACTCGGAAAATACCAGACATTGCACGTGTCCGGTATTTTCTGAATTTTTCTACTGGACAGAAGGCTGAAATACCAGACTGTCTGGTAGAAAACCAGACACCTGGCAACCTACCCCACAGCCTGGGTGACTAATGAGAAGCCCTTCTTACTATCCTCTTTGAATATCCTTCCCATGTTTGTGGACATTAATTGTGTCCTTCCTCAGCCTTCTGCTCTCTCCGTTGGGAGGTGGGAGGGACATGCCTATCTCTGTTTTCCCATACTTTGTGCTCCATGTTGTACTAAAGGCAGACCAGACACTGATCTCTTCAAGAATCTCTCTCTCAAGAGCTTTCAGGGAGCACTTCTTATAGTCAGAAAATAATATCTAACAATCTAGGCCAGAAATATATGGGCAGCTGTCTCTCCCCCTGTGTTTTGCCAAAGCCACCGAGATTGGTTGGGTTCTCCTTGCTCTCTTTTCCGTGGATGTGTCTGGATCAAACCTTCCTAGACCCAGGACCCAGTGCATGGGACTCAACAGCATCTCTCTGGGGCAGGTTTCAAGGCTATGTACATGGCTTTTTTATCCAGGCCCAGCCACCAGTCAGCTCCCTGCACAGAGCCCTGAGCCTCTGACTGGGTGGGGCTGATTAATCATCCCGGAAGCTGTGCTGCCCTGCAGCTTAGAGGGAATCCTGCCAGCCACCATTACCATCCTGGCCTCCCCCTTTAACTCCGCCTGAATTTTATTTTCCTCGTGCCCATATGCTTGGTTGAGAGGCTGCTTCTTCCTGAACCATGCCCTGTTTTGATCTTTGCTATTTACACAGCATGTCGTGGTTGTGCTAGATAAATAAGAGAGTGCCAGGGGCTCTGACAAGTGGGCAGGTTAGGACTGGAGAAGAGTTTGGAGACTCTCACAGTAGCTTTGAGTCTGAGCATCGTCAGAGCAGCTGCTGATCTTAGTGCTATGTGCAGATGTGTCACACTTTTCTGGAAGGTTCTTTCACACCTCACCATTGAAGCCCAGGGACCCACCACTGGGGCTACACAGGGGGCAGGGAAGTAGGTGGCTGGTAAGGAGCAGAGCGGGAGTGGGGCTATGCTAAAGGAGCAGCTGTGTTTACTTTCCCTCTGCTAGACGGAACAACAGGAGATTTTTTCCCCCTGTGGCTCTGTGTGTCCTTTACCAGCCAGAAACATTCTTGTAAACATCCTGTTGCTCTGGCCAGGAGAGGAAAGCTCTGTGGCGGAGAAGGCGTCCTCCTGCTGCTTCCCTCCTTACAAGGCTGCTTGCGGATAGAATAACAAACACTCTCTCTCTTATGGCCCCGTGGCATGAGAGTGAATGGGCTTCCCAACCAGAGAGCCCAGATCCCCTTGCCTGTGGAACCCTCTCACTCCCCAAGCCTGAGTTCAGTGACGACGAGTCCGGGTACAGCTGAGCAGGAGAGAGGCTGGGAATTATGGGAGCTCCTGGGGCTGGTGGAGTGAGTGTGAAGGGTTAATGCAATCCCACCATAATAGGCTTGGGGGTGTTGTACATCACTGTTAATGCTCTAGGGAACACAGAGACTCAGTCAAACAGAGAGCTACCCCCTCCCCACCACCACCACCTTTACTTCTGATCTACAGGGCTCAGGGAAGACTGGGCTGAATGAGGACAGATGCTGTTAGTCACAGCGGGTGCCCCGGGGAGGAGAGATGCTCACACCCAGCAAGGTGGGTCACTAGAACAGGGAAGGAAAAGGCCCTGGCTAGGTAGACAGCAGTGAAACTTGTCCTAGAGTTTGCAAAGCAAAGCTTCCTAGTCCCCCCATCACTGAACTGCAGGAAGAGCTGTGCCTCTGCCTTCAGACTCCATGGCCTCGAGTTTACTGATCCCAATATGCTGGGTGCCTAACTTGCTAACAGCAGGACAGGTGTAAAAGGGCACACGCTGCCAGGATCTCCACTGTAAAACTCCACAAACACCTGCTTAGAGCAAAGAACAGACTTCTCATTATGTGTGGGAGCTGACTGGCAACTTCCTAACTTCTGGATGACCCCACCATTGATAATCAGTACCTACTGGCTGTACCCCTGGTTATACACAGTAACTGCTGGCTGTACCCCCCATTATACACAGTAACTGCTGACTGTACCCCCGGTTATACACAGTAACTGCTGGCTGTACTTCCGGTTATACACAATAACTGCTGGCTGTACCCACCCCCAAGTTATAAACAGTAACTGCTGGCTATACCCCCCCCCCCGCCTGGTTATACACAATAACTGCTAGGTTGTACCCCTGGCTATACTCAGTACCTGCTTGCTGTACCCCTGTTATACACTTTAACTTCTGGATGTTCCAGTTATATTCAATAACTGCTAGCTGTACCTCTGGTTATACACAGTACCTGCTCGCTGTACCCCTAATTATATTCAGTAAGTGCAGGCTGTACCCCCAATTATACACGGTACCTGCTGGCTGTATCCCCGGTTATACACAGTAACTGCTGTCCATATCCCTGGTTATACTTGGTACCTGCTGGCTGTGTCCCCAGTTATACAGAGGAACTGCTGGATGTCCCCCTGGTTATACACAAGAACTATTGCCTGTACCAGTTATATTCAGTAACTGCTTGCTGACCCTTGGTCTGCTGACTGCAGGGGATAATGGGGGCAACTGCCCCGGGGCCTGGTGATTCAAAAGGGAATGGGGCTCCTGGCTGCTAGTGCTGATACTGCCAGAGCCCTAGCACTGTGGGCTGCCAGGGGGAGGTGCAGCGGTCTCCAGGTGGCACTGAAAGCTGCCTATACCCACCCTGGCCCCTACTGCCCCAGATCCTGCCCTTCCTGGCGGCACAGCAAGCCTGTAGGCCCCGCTGGCTGACCCTGCTAGTGTTACTAAGTACTGGCAGGATGTACCCCTTGTTATACTCTGTGCCTACTGGCTGTACCCCCAGTAATTGGTGGCTGACCATTCTAGTGTTACTCTGTATCTAATGCCTGTACCCCTGGTTACATTCAGTACCTGCTGGCTGACCCTGCCAGTGGTACTTATCCCTTACTGATATATGCTGATATCATGGGGGCATTGTGTCTCCTGGAAGAGCCTAATTGACTGGGGTATCAATAGCTATGCCTGCAGGACTGGTTGGGGTGTACAGAAGAAAACATGTGCTGAGGCCAAAAACTCATAATTCTCGTTGGGGCAGGCAGGGAGAACAAGAAAGTGGTATTGATGGAGATGCAAATGTCCGTAGAACCTGGGGTTCCTTTTCATTTCTTCCAATGAAAGAAGGGGTGGGGAAGGATTTTGTCATCCAGACTCTGTTTAACATTCAATGGAGAGGAGGGGGAAGAAGGAGAAACAGCGGGACAGGAGAATCCATACAGCCCAGAGAAACAAGTTTGTTGCCAAAGCTGTGCTGGAGGCTTTTTAAAGTGACAAATCCTATTCTCTCTCCCTCTGACTCAGTTTTCAGTGTAGTTTATGGGGAATTCTTGCCAACCTCCCATGACTGTGACAGTGACTTTCTGCTGGGAACACTAGAGAGTCAGGGCAAGACTGAAGGGGACACTTCTTTACATAAGTGTTGGGCTGTTACATTATCAACCAGGATTCTAATAGCCATCTAATCTCACCTACAGAACAGTGAAATGAACCACTACCTTGCTGGTGCAGAAGGATTTATATAAAAATCTGTTGTTCCTTGTTACCAAGTGGTTGCTAGGTGTCCCCCTTTCATAGCTGTGTCCCCACAGTTCACCTTAGTGTAGGTGTGACCTGCCCCAGTTGGAATGAGAGCAGATGGCTGGAATGCTGGTGCTGTGTCTGCATTCAGTCCCTTGCTCTACAACAGCGGTTCCCAACCTTTTCCAGCTGGGGACCCATTTTGACAATTCAGGAAGACTTGGTGACCCAGGGCAATTCAAAAAATGTGTGAATGGCTCCTTAAGAGCCACCTGGGGAGACACCTGGCGACCCTTTTGAAATGTAATGGTGACCCATATTTGGGTTCCAACCCATAGGCTGGGAAACCCTGCCATAGGAAATAAGGGATGGAGACAGCATTTAACTTGCTAGCCTTTACCAAGACCAACTTCATAGTATTAGACAGCAGATTTATTCTGAGTTGTAGCCAGCCTAATTAATCCAGCCTGCCTCTCATGGGAGGCTGAATTCAGTACCTTTTGCTGTGAGAAAATTAATGGCTATTACACAGAGAAAATTGCTCAGTTCAAGTTTAAATAGCCATGGCCAGGGTAGCCAGGTAATATCTCCATGGGAGAAAGATAAGAGCTTATGCACTCAAGTATAAGCCTGTGACAATTCTGAAAGTGTTGAGGGAACTTTTCCCAAAGCTATGATTCAGAACCATGCCCCTTCTGACTAGGGCAGGGCCAGTCAGGAAGCACTAGGCCTATTGTTAACTGAGACTCATTGCCTCTCTCGCAAAGGAAGCTTTGAGAGCCTTTGGACCTCGAGTCTCTGGCCAGCTATGGAGTCACATTAAAATCTTCCTTTTTGGGTAAAGTGAGTTGGAAGGTCTCATAGCACTGAGGTGCCTCATCTCCTTTGAACTGCTCAGCTTGGAAGCAGATGTTGGTATTGCACAAACCCCACACTTACTGCCTTGGTCAATGACCTCCTTCTGGAAATGGATGCAGATCAGGTGCCAGGATGATATTAAATATCTGCCTTTGATATCTTTGATCCAAAGGTGCTGAAGTATCCCTTGTAGTTGTGTGCAGGATTGGAGTGAACTGCATTCGGGGGGACTTATATTTCATCCTGGCCGAAAGGCCCCAGAAGGCTTTTGGGGAACATTGCTCAATGACTGAATGGTACTTTGGTGTAGGGTGCTGCAGCATTTTACCTTGTATCCCCCATGTTCAATGACTATATGGGGAGCTAATAAGGAAGCTTTAGCTCTGTGGTTTAAAATGTGCTGACAATACTCTGTGGTACTGCAATGCTACTGATGCAATAAATGGAGGCATTGGAGCATTCTTGGTTTAAATGAGAGGTAACTTCAGACCCCTAGACCCTCATTCTCTACACTGCACATCTACACTGCAGGACATAAGTTGAATTAAGAGACATAACTTCAGCTACGTCAATTGTGTAGCTGAAGTCAAAATAGCTTGATTTGGCTTTTGGTGCTGTCTACACAGCAGGAAGTCGAAGGAAGAGCAATCTTCCTTCAGCTTCCCTTACTCTGTGTGAAATGAGGGTTACAAGAGTCATAATAAGAAGTCCTTTGTCTTGATATTATGTCAAAATAACTGCTTGCTGTGTAGACATGCTGTATGTTATTTCGAAATAAATCAGTTATTCCAAAATAATGCTACTGTGTAGACGTACCTTTGGAGAATGCCTGACTATGGCACCCATTCCCATTTGTCTGAAACAGCCCAAGTCTGCTATGACCCTCAGAACAGGCTGCAAGGCCTACCTACTTTGCTGTACAAATGGCTGGGGGAGTGTATATAGAGGGATGCAGTGGAGCTTGTGGTGGAAGGAGGCATTGGTTTGTTTATTCTGTTTCAATGATTATGAGCTTGAGGAGGAGTGAGGCTAATGGGGTGGTTGTCCTGTATTTTACAATTTCCTATATGACACTTTAATAGACACCAGGGCCCTTAGTTCTACAGAAAGGTACTTTTTTGGTTTTAGAAATGACAGTAAATAAAATAAAGCATTGCCATCATCCAACCCTTCCTCCCAGCTTCCTTACTCATTTATTTCCACTCGATAATTCCCAGTCACAGCCCTCCCAGCTTAAGGCAAACTAGTATAAACCAAGCACAATATCTTTTTAACAAGGACTGTTAATTAGTAAGCCCCCAGCTTGCTGTGCTCTGCCTCCATCTAGCCCAGGCTCAGACTTTAAGGGTATGTCTAGACTACATGGCTCCGTCGATGGAAACATGTAAACTAGTTTACCTGGCATAGGCAAAGAAGCGGGGATTTAAATAATCTCCGCTTCATTAAAATAAACATGGCTGCTGCGCTGTGCCGACGATCAGCTGATCCGGCACAGTACAATAGTCTAGACGCAGCACGGTAGGCTGGGGAAGCCTTTGCCAACCAATCCCTTATGCCTTGTGAAACAAGGCTTACAGGATCGGTCGGCAAAGGCTTCCCCAGCCGACCGATCTGCGTCTAGACTATTGCACTGTGCCGGATCAGCTGATTGATGGCACAGTGTGGCGGCCATGTTTATTTTAATGAAGTGGGGATTATTTAATTCCCCGCTTCTTTGCCTATGCCAGGTAAACTAGTTTACATGGCTCTGTCGATGGAGCCATGTAGTCTAGACATAGCCTAAAAAGCAGCATGCCATAGAAATAGTAGCCTGTTCTTAGTCAGAACAGAGAATCTTAGGTCTCTAGGAGCTCCACTGATTTAAACTCTCCATTAAAAGATGGCTTCTTTTAGAGAGAGGCATTTAACTTGGCTCAGTGGACAAGGAGCTGAGGAGAGAATCTTCAGGAGACTAGAGGAATGAAAGTAGAGAAAGCTTGTTGCTGGCAAAGAGAAAAGTAATCATGTTCAGGTTTCTTTCTTTCAAGAAGGTGAATTCACTAGTGGTTAGTGTAAAGGACTAGATGAAAGTCCAGACTTGCCTATTCCAGTTCTGCCACTGACTTGTTGTATGACCTTGAGCAAGTCTCTTCATTTCTCTGTACCTGTTTCCCCATCTGGAAAATAGGGATAATAATACTAGCACTAATTTCTTTTTCACAGTAGGGCTCTAAGCACTTCACAAAGAATGAGTATTATCCTATTTTCTAGAGGGGGGAAAGTGAGGCACAGACCAGTGAAGGAAATTGCCCATTGTCACCAAGTAGAGCTAGAACCAAGGTCCCCTAAATCCAAGGTCCATATGCTAGCCTGCAAGGCACACTACCCTACCTCACAGTGCAGGAAGAGGCCTGTAAGGCTTAGTTCACTCTGCAAAAAACTCTGAACCCTTCACATGGAAGGCACTGTGGACTTGCAGAGTATTACACCTGTCCTGGCTGTTCCCAGCTGTTGGCACATTAGGACAATCTCTAGTTTTCTCAACCCTTAGGGATCTGAAAGGAACCCTAGTGCCTGAGGTCTGTAGGAGGCACTCACTACAGACGGTGCTAGAGCTCAGCACCTGAATGGAGCTCATATTCCAGCCCACAGACTGTGGTATTCACAGAATGGCCATCAGAGCACCTATGCTTTTTCAGATAGCTCTGTTTGCACAAGAAACCTCTGCGGAGAGTCCACACATTCCTTTTTATGCACCAGCTGTAGTGCAAAAAGAAGTTATGCCTCATAAAAAGAGGCTTACCTACACCAGAAAAAGTCCTATGCACTGCCAATTTACTTGCGCAAAAGCGCATTTGAGGTGTGGACGCTCTGCAAGATTTTGCGCAAAAACCTTGCAGTGTAGACATAGCTTGGGAGCTTTTGTCCTCTCAGTATCCTTAGCCTCTTCATGGGCTCTGTGTAAAGGCCCAGATTGCACCTGCATCCAAACCTCATGAAATGCAGGGCAGAGTACTACCACCGGTTACATGGCAAAAAGTTCCAGGTCCAGCTGCAGTGCTAAGGTTCTTGCCTTCCTGGACTAGACCTGGTACAGCTGATTGGTTCAGGGTTATATTCTGATATTATGCTATGGGTCAGATAGAAATTGCACACAGCACCATAACCACATAAAGGTTCGGAGAGAGGCTGAGCTCTGAATACAGGGGTCGATAATATGTCAAATGGCAAACAGCCCCTTTGCTTGTCTGAGCAAAGAAGTGGGGATCACCTGCAGGGAGAACATGGAGCCCGAAGTCAAGCAGGTTGGTTCTCAAGGCAATTAAAATGAACCTATTAACACCTGTGATTCACAACTGAAGGGGCTGGCCAGCTGAAATTCTGGCCCTGGCCCCACACCAGGTGTTATGAATCTTGTGGTGTTCAGCACTCATGCGGATGTCACTGACCTGCAGCTTTCCCTCTTCATGAGAAAGCTTTTGGGGAGTGAGTTTGCTCAATGTTATTGCTTGTAAAAATACCCAAGAGTAGAACCTAGGACCTGAAAGACAAGCTGTAGCAGGCTAGGGGTGAAATCCCTCCCACAGAAACCAACTAGCACATCTCACGCTGAACATGTGCTATTTCCCCCTCAAGCTCTGCCAACATATATTTAATCTGGATTTATAGAACATTGCATGTTCCAGGCCTGTCCTCATCCTTTCCTTGCTCTCCTGATGCACCTCAATTCCCCAGCACCTCCCACCCCCACAGCTATTCTGCTCCTGAGAGAGACAGAGAAGGAGAGAGAGAATGGTGCAGTATTTTTTGCCACTTTGTCTTGAAACGAAGACATTGTTAGGTTTATAATTCTAAAAATGTGGCTCTGAGCTAGGGAGATCTGACAAGTCTCTGATTAATGGACTTGCCAAGCTTAACAAAAACTATCACCTTCCCTCCCTGCTCCATTCCTTCCTTTTCTGTTAGTGCAGAAAAGCTCAGTTGCTCTAATCATGCTGGTATAAATTACAGTGATGAATGGGGGCTTGGCCCTAGGCACCTTTTGAGGGAGGAGAGAGAAATGAATCACAGGGAATGGTTCGTACACTCTGTTTACACAGGGTGCTGATGGGCCATGTGTTATACTGACTAGTGTCAGAGCTTATTTATGAGGCTTCTTCATCTTCATAGTCTGAGGTGGTGGCTCTTCTCACAAGGTTTCCAAAGGATGCAAGAGCTAGGAAGATGGAATGGCTTGCAGGCTTAAAGAGAACATCTTTTCTCTCACTGGGTTACTGTCTCTCTTGCCTGTCCTGGATCACTTACCAAACTCTGATATATGTGTAATAGAGAGACAATTGACAGATCTATATTTCCTGCTTACCTCTGCATAGATAAGTGTTGCTCCTAAACAGCAAGGAGAGTCAGAAAAGTGGTGAAGACTAGCAAGGTCTCACTGATAGGTGGAACAAATACTCCTTCAGTAGGTAGGCATGAAGAGTACATCTACACAGCAGCGCTATGTCAGAATAACTGATGTTATTCCAAAATAACACAGCCTGCATCTACACTACAAGTACAGGCAGTCCCCGACTTACGCGGATCCGACTTATGTCGGATCCGCAGTTACGAACGGGGCTGCCCCAGAATACACAGACTGCGGGACCTCGCGGTCCTGCCGCCCATGTACTCTGGGGCTTTGCTCTGCGTCTCCCTGGTCTGCAGACCAGGAAGACGCAGAGCAAAGCCGCGGAGGGGCTCGGGCAGCGAGGCACCCCAGGCGCGCCTGGACTGCCCCGCCAGCTTCCCCGCGCTTTGCAAAGCCGCGGGGGGCGGGGGGGCTCGGGCAGCGAGGCACCCCAGGCGCGCCTGGACTGCTCCGCTGCCGGCGTCCTCAGAGGCGCTCCCCGTCTCCCTGGTCTGCTGGTCTCCAGCAGACCAGGGAGACCGGGAGCAAAGCCGAGGAGGACCCAGGCGGCGGGACCGCGGTGCATCTCGGTCCGCCGCCCGAGTCTTCCTGGTCTGCTGGGGTGGGGGGGGGGGCGCAGCTAGTACGTCCCCCCCCCCCCCCCCCAGCAGACTAGGCTTTTTTCCGGACGCCTGTGGCAGAGCAGCTGGGGTGCTGCCGGTTGGTTCCGCAGCGCCGCTCTGGGCGCTACTGGTGCAACCCGGCAGCACCCCAGCTGCTCTGGTCCTGATTCAGCCGCTGCTGGTCAGTTTCAGCAGCGGCTGAATCAGGACACCTGGGGCAGAGCAGATGGGGTGCTGCTGGGTTGCTCCAGTAGTGCCGAGGAGCGGCGCTACTGGAGCAACCCAGCAGCACCCCAGCTGCTCTGCCCCAGGCGTCCCCAAGTCAGCTTCTGCTGAAACTGACCAGCGCTGACTACAGGAAGCCTGAGGCAGAGTTGCTCTGCCCCGGGCTTCCTGGAATCAGCTGCTGATCAGTTTCAGCAGCAGCTGACTTGGGGACGCTTGGGGTTCTTAAGTTGATTCTGTATGTAAGTCAGAACTGGCGGTCAGTTTCAGCAGCGGCTGAATCTGGACGCCAGTTCCGACTTACATACAGATTCAACTTAAGAACAAACCTACAGTCCCTATCTTGTACGTAACCCGGGGACTGCCTGTAGTTATTTCGACATAATGTCAAAATAATGACAAGCTGGAGGACTTCTTACTCTGACTCCTGTAACTCTCACTTTATGAGGCGTAAGGGAAGTTGGAAGAAGAGTGCTCTTTCTTGGACTTCCTTCTGAGTAGACAGTGCCAAAAGCCAAATTAAGCTATTTTGACTTCAGCTATGAAGTTGATGTAACTCAAGTTGCATAGCTTATTTCAGCTTTAGCCCTGCTGTGTAGATGTGCCCTAAGAGAGCTGTTCTGATGACACCCTGAAATAAGGCCCTTTGTGCCTCTGATTATTCCAGGGTGGACAAATGGTTTGTTTGCCTCTTATTTGGCATTTGCTTAGTGTCTATTATTAGCTGATATGCTTATTTCCTTGGGCTTTTCTTAATTACAAAAAGAACCATTTCATGAAGGGATTCATATTTGCATATTCTTTGTGCTGCACTGTGGGCAAATTGTCTCATTTGGACCTGAATCAATCCCAGCAGACATCTATGAGAAACCCTGATGCGTGAGGCTTTTCCATTGAAATCAGGTTACCTGCTTATGAGACAACCGAGTGGAAAGGGAAACCTGGTGATACTTTAGTTTGCTACCATTCAAATGGGGCCAATTAAGTGCCAATCCAAGTCTATGGAAAACCTCAGATTTGACATGGTTTCCCGCTGAAACCCTCCTTATGTCGAACGATTCCAGATGCTTTTGGAAGAACCGTATCTTAACTGGTTCAGAAAAAAACAACATATCTTCAAAATATCGAAAGGCCCAAGTTTATCTGCATGACTCTGTGGCTGATCACTGAAGAATGAGGTACCTTGCTGCTGAGGAAGAGCAGAAAATGTCAGAGGGCATGGACAAGGCGTTTATTTCCCAGGTATGAGCATCTGGTTGAGAGTACTGCTTAAGAGACAGGACACTTTTGCAAAATTTCAAACCATTAAGGACAGAGATGTTTTGGGGGAGATAACAAAGGCAAAACAGGGTGTGTGGATGATGGGTCTATCATAAGTCCTCTTCTGGGTGATGCCTTTTGGCACTACTATTACCAGAGCTGCTCCTGGGAATGGGTGAAACACACAGTTACACATGGTATTCCTGGGACTTCTCCTTCTGGAATCCAGGCAGACATCACCAAACTCATTTAGCAGAATGCATGTGGTAGGAACATCTTGTCATTATTGAGCTGAGCTAGCTTTGAATTGACAAACTTGACATAAAATATTGCATATCACATTCCCAGTGTTTTGTGACATCCCTTTCCCCTACTGAAAATTCAGAAGCAGTCCACTAGATTATTAAATGCACATCCCCAGGCATAGATTTGTCCGTGTATCACTGTTTCCTGTGCATGGGGATAGCCAGCCCATGATGCCAAGCCATCATCTGTTTGGAAACGAGACTCTCTAATATCTTCCTTGGTTTCAGACCTCAGATCTAACATCTGGGTTAGAAACATTTACAGCAGGGGTCACAAACTCCTGGCCTGCGCGCCAGTCCTGGCTGGAGTGATTGCACCATCCAGCCCCAAACTTCTGGCAGGCTGGAGGTGGGGGAGCTGTTTGTTACTGGCTCCTAAATCCCACCCCTTCCCACCATCACCCTGCCCTCTCCCCCATGGTACCTGTCCCTTAGCACGTGGCCTTGGGGATCACTGGGGAGGGGGCCTGGTGCCATGTAGTGGCAGTTGTTTCACCTCTCTCCCCACTCCGCATGGTGGCAGGAGACACAGGAAAGCAGAGCGCACTGGGCTGGTGCACTCACTCCACTTATCCTGTGACTCCTGGTGCTGTGGGAGGTGTGTGTGTGGGGGGGGGGGGGAAGCTGTGACAACTGCTACTGTGCTATACTAGGCCCCCTCCCAGTGATTCTGAAGTCACATCCTCAGGGGACAGAGTACCAGGGGAGAGAGGGCGAGGCAATGGCAGAAAGGGGTGGGACTTGGAGGCCAGTAGTGAACAGGCCTCTCTGGTCTGCTGGGATGCCCAGGCTGGACTGTGCAGTCGCTCTAGCTGGGACTGGCCTGCAGGCCGGGAGTTTGAGACCCCTGATTTACAGCAGCTAGTAGCCAGCAGCATATTCCAGGTTGCTGTCCCTTAGAGCTGCTCCGCTTCTGCTGCTCATTGCTTGGATTGCAGGCCTGGCTTCTCTGCAGTTGCCTCTCACTTCTGCTGGTGGAAACTTGCTCGTCTCATTGTGCTGAGACCTGCAAACATACTCCACCTGGATCGTAGCTCAGTGCTGTTGAGCAACTGGCAATGATTTTGGGTGACTTGCCAGCACCCTTAATGCCTTTGATCTGACTTTTCTTGCTAGGAACCCTGCCCCCCAGGAAAATTATTGGATTCCATCACTACCCCACTGGGTTCTAGCCACATATTGTGTGCCCTGCATTCCTACTGGAACTGTACATCTTGTAGCTGTCACTGACACTTGGGCTGTGAGATGAGGAGGCCAATGCCTCTGACAGCTGCTGGCTGGTGAATGTGCTGATCTCATTACAATGGAGACATCAGGCACTGAGTGACATATATCCCACTCTAGGTGTGGGGATGGGGTTTCGCCCCAGGAGTGATACCAGATCATACATTTGTTGTTACACAAACAGTGGGACTGGCTATTTTGATAAGGAGTTGGTGGGTGCTTTTCGTACCAGGCCTCCAGGGCAAACATTCCAGGCATATTTGTCATGGTTGGCTCAATACTGCATCCTTTAAAAAATGTCAATACAAAGAAAATCCAGTTCTTCCACTGCTTCCTTTATCTTCTGTTTTACTGTTTAGCTTTTAATTCCAGCTCTGAGCCACATTAACTCTGTAGAGGGAGGCATGAAAATCAGCATCAGAAGCCAACCTGGGACCCTGGAGAGAGAAATGTGAGGGCATGTCTACACTAGGAAATTATTTCAAAATAACTACATTGAAATATTAACTCCCAAAATAACAAAATTGAAACAGCAGGTCCCCACTATGGGGGAGCCTCAAAATTAGTCCGAGGCAGGCTCCATTATTGTGGATACCTTGACTTAGAGCCCCAGGAAGCACTGGGGAGTAATTACTCTGATTGACACTGGGAAAGAGTTATTTCGAAACAGCAGCAACAGAGCATCCACATTAATGCTATTTCAAAATAACTATTCTGAAATAAGTGTTATTCCCCAAGGAAAGCAGGAGTACACATTTCAAAATAACTAGCCCGTTATTTTGAAATAACGAGCTTGGTAGTGTGGATGCTCCACTTATTATTTCGAAATAAGGGGGGCTTTTTCAAAATAACTCCCTAGTGTAGACCAGGGCTGAGTGCCTAAAGCTGTCTCAGATCCTTGTGTTCTAGTGGGGAGGGACAGATTGCACTGTTGCATATACACAGAGTTTCCCCCTGGGCACATCACATTGGGGTGGCTTTAGCCTCAGTGGGACAGGAAATGCCCCCAGCAATCACAAACATGAGCTCTCTTAAGTTGGGAGATTGGGAAGCTGGTGTACTTAGGCAGGTGTGCAATGTTTTCTGGGACCTAGTACCTCCAAAGGTGCTGCAGGCTTCCTGGCACCCGTAAAGCTGGGGGAAGTCTCAAACTGGAATTATCTCGAAGAAGAGATAGCAGCAGAAGGGGCATGAGACTTGACCCAGAGTTCTGCCTTGCTCCCTGACTGATTGCAGTGCAGTGCTCAGCATTTTTAAGAATATTTGAGGCGAGAGGGGAATTGGGAGCTGAGTAAAGTTGTGGGCTGACAGCGCTCACGCAATGAAGGTATGTGGGTATACATTCTGTGAGCTGTGCCTGCCCAACCCCACCATCCCAATCCTGACCTGTAGATACTCTGGCTATCCCACTTTCGATTCACTCTTCCCCAGGCCTATCATGGACCTACTTCTGTTACTCTAATCCTGTCTCTTGCTCTGCAAATGTCCCTCCAACTTGACCTGCTGGACTCCAGCTGTCATTACGGTTGGCCTCACCCCAGCACAGCTAATGAATTCTGCCAGACGGTGCAGTGGTTGTATGCTGTGACTCACAGCAGAACTGATTTCCAGAGAATACACTGTGGTCACCAAATGCTTTCATCTGTAGCACGATCCACATTGGAACCCAGGGGTCCTCTGCTTCACTAGGCCACTAGGTTTAAACAAAGGACTATGGGGTTATCAGGGCTGGCACTGGAAGTGGAGCAGCAGTAGAGTGGGCTCTGGTCTGATCTGATAGCAAAGGGGGGTTATATTTGAATTTGTATTTAGGGTGAAATAGGAGCTTCTTGAATCCCAGTCCCAGACCTGAGGATCCCCCAGTTGTTCCCCTCTTTACATCTTCACCTATGTGATCTCCACATTATTGCTGTCCTTGCTTTGGGCTGAGGTGCCCTGGATGGGATTTCCTGTGAAGGCTACCAGTGCTACCCATCAGTCATGCACAGGCAGCACTGCTGAGTAACACCAGACATTGCCTCCCTGTTGCTGCTGTGCTGCCTCCACACTGGGGCATTGACCTAGCTCCTCTTTCATCCATCTGCAGTTCTTTCATTTTCATTTCTCAGTTCCCCCCACTCCCCTCCCCCCGCCTCCACCCCAATTGTTTCTTCCAGCAAAGTAGTAAAAATCTCATTATATTTGTATATTCATATTTAAGGCCAGGACAGAGCAGAGGGTTTCCATTATTCAGGGCCATTTGACAGTGGCATTTTGAAATTGTCTCATAAATAACCCTTTGATGATGTCCTGTCTCTCTGCCAACCGTGTTCTCTTCATGTTGATGTGCAATCCACAGCTCTCCTCTGCCGGGACATCTTAATTGTATGTTATTGGCACAGATTCTAGGGCTGGGCGGCAGAACTAGAGGGAGTTTTTCCTGTCCTTGCTTCCTTGTGCTGTGAGCTGATGGTGCCTGCTTAGTTTAAAAGGGAACCAGGGTACCCGGCAAATAATACGGAACTTCAGAGACCATGGGAACAAGCCCCGGAGGGTCTTGAATTGATCCTGCCATTCACACTTCTGAGGCTGGTCTGTACCGTATCAGACCATTCCTCTGGTATCCTGCCTTTCCCTGTGCTAGCTCCCTCCCTTGAAACAGGCATTCTGGGCTCTTCAAGAGGTGAGCGGAGGGAAGATACAGAGGGAGACTGCTATGTTTGTACAGCAGCCCCTAGTGGGTTTCAGAGCCTGGCACAATGTGCCGCAGTCTCTGGGAGGCAACATGAGACAATGCGGAACTGTCTCTTTATGCCAGTGGAATTGGCTGTGGAAGGGTAAGGATGGAGAAGGAGAGAGAAGTACCTGCTAGAACAGGGACAGTCAGAAGCAGAAGCAAGTGAGCTTCAGCGTCCCATGTCTGCACTATGGCTGGATGTGTCTATCCTGAGGCTATGTAGCTGGGGAAAAGGCAGAGGGTGGGGGCTTCTTTCTGCAGCTGGCGGTATTCTCTTGCAAGCTCTGGGATGCTCATTTCCCGCCCCCGCCCTGCCCCCCTTGTAGGAAAGTGATATTTTTGGAGGAGAATGAAAGGAAAGCCAGCTAACACTTGCTGTGCTAATTCTGTCAGCAAGCCAAAAAAATGAAGCTTCCCTTTGTTTTAAAGCAATTATCCTCTGCGATTTGGCCTTTTGTGTGTTTGTGTGTGTGTCAAACTAGTCATTATACCCTCCTTTATCTCCGGGGAGAGTGCCTTCCTCCCCACCACTTTCTCCCCCTCCTTCCCCGCCATCCTCAGTCAACACAGGCTGCTCCACATGTGTCATCTCATTGCGTGAGGTTGTGAATTGGGCCAGTTCAAACGCAGCCTCTCCTGATGCTTGTAAATGACAAAGCCTAAGGATCAGGGTGGCACACAGCAGGTGTATGTAGGCCAACTCCCTGTTCTTCTGGCTCTGTCTTTCCATCAAGTTCATGGCATATCCCCGCCTTATTGTTTCTTTGGATCAGGTCCACTGTGGGTGTCCTTCTCCATCTATTCCATGCTACCATCTATTCATATCTCCACAGCTTGTAAAACTCCCACAGCAGCACTGAAATGACCTGCATGTGGACTGAGCTAGCTGCTGTCTGGTATGCAGTAGTCCTGAACCTTTGACATGCAGCACAAGCCACTGGGAATGAGCTCCCAGGGGCTGCTGCAGGCAGGAACCTCCCTCAGACAATTCAGTTTAGTTAAGGGTTCCCAGTTTCTCACCTCCCTAATAGAAAGCTCTGTGAGACTGCAAGCACCTGGGATGGGAATACCATGATATTCAATTCCGTAGTGGTGTTTGGTTCTTTTGCTTACTGTCTGAGGCAAGATGTGTCTATCAGTGAGAAAACAAACCAAGAACAGTTTAATTGACCTTATCTGAAGTGGCTACACCAGCTCTACTGACAGTGGGAGCCCTTGTGCCTGATGCTGTTAGTGCATGATAACTCTACCCCTCCTCCATGGGACAACCATGCCATACATATAAAACAACTAGGCTATGTCTAGACTGGTAAGTTTTTCCGCAAAAGCAGCTGCTTTTGAGGAAAAACTTGCCGGCTGTCTACACTGGCCGCTTGAATTTCCGCAAGAACACTGACTTCCTATTGTCTGAAATCAGGGCTTCTTATGGAAATACTATGCTGCTCCCATTCGGGCAAAAGTCCTTTTGTGCAAAAGGCAATCAGGGCTTTTTTGCACAAAAGCGCGTCTAGATTGGCATGGACACTTTTCCGCAAAAAGTGCTTTTGCGGAAAAGCGTCCGTGCCAATCTAGACACTCTTTTCCGCAAATGCTTTTAATGGAAAACTTTTCCGTTAAAAGCATTTGCGGAAAATCATGCCAGTCTAGATGTAGCCCTATTGTACAGAGGGTTACAGAGAAATACAAACAATACATACAGTTTTGAGCACTTGTGAGCATGAAAGTCCTGGGAATTTTCTCTAGAATAGGGTTTCTAACACCAGCATTGTGGCCTCATTCCAGTTTGTCTCCCTAAATGTCTCCTGCGGTGTTATATGTAGATAGGATTCTTCTTTCACTTCCTGTCCTAAACATTTGGATTATGATGCTGTACACAGCTGCTGCATCCCACCCCACAGCTGACAGCAATTGTTTATTCATAGTAGAGGTACAATATCTCTCAGTTACTCTGACCCTTCTTTCTCTTCTGGAGAACTGTTGTGGCTGCAACAAGCTGTCTTGCTGCTGGAAATGATTCCCAGATTAGTTTCCATTTCATCATACAGGAGAGGGTTCCCATCCCTTCTGTTCTTGAGGCTGGAACTTTGGGATTGCCTACACCGGGACACTCAAGGCTACGTCTACACTGCAGGCTTCTTGCGCAAGAAGCTTTTTGAGGACGAGATCTGCCACAAAAACTTCTTGCGCAAGAGCACGTCCACACTACAAAACTGCATCTCAAGAGCAATGCGCTTTTGTGCAAGAGCATGTCCAGATTGCATGGATGCTTTCTTGAAAGAAAGCTTTGATTGCTATTCACAGAATAGCCACCGGAGCACCTGTGCTTTTTTTCAATTGGCTCTTTTTGCGCAAAACGCCACTGTTGCCTGTCCACGCATACCTTTTTGCGCAAGAACTCTTGTGCAAAAAGGAGTTATTCCTCATAGAAAGAGGAATACCAACACCACAAAAACCCTCTGTTCTTTTGATTTACTGTAAATTTACTTGCGCAAAAATGCACTTGAAGTGTGGACGCTCTGTGAGTTTTTGCGCAAAAACGGCTGTTTCTGTTCAAAAACCTTGTAGTGTAGACATAGCCTCAAAGAAAATTAATCTGAATTAACTAAAAGTGAGAAATCAAAGGGGATTAGTGAAACGGCATTAAACCCCTGTGTGGATACTCTTATTCAGAATCAAAGTACCCTTAATTCAATTTAGTTTAATTAACTTCCGGAGTGAATAAAGGCTGCTGTCCACATACGGATTTATTGCAGTTTAACTAATCCACTTTAAAAGATCATTTAGATTAATTTTGCTGAGTATTCATGTGTAAACAAGCCTTTTCTTGCTATCTATCTACCCAGAATTAGCAGAGTGAAATGGGTCCTATCCAGTCTTCTGCTGACACAGGTGTTGAGGTTTCATTGAGACCTCACTTGTCTGCCGGGCTTACCTCCACCGTCTGGCAGCCGCTGAGATGGGCTCGTAGGCAGCCAAACTAAAGAATCCTCCAAATGGAAAGAAAACAAAATGGCTGTTTGCAACATAATAGACACGTTGTGATCTGAAATAAGAGCTGGGTTACTCTTATACTCAGTAATGGCTGCCTATGAGAATCCTGTTAGGAGTAGCAAGATATTTCTCCTTCACCATGTCTTCCAAGATGGAGGGGCAACCTGTCTCTCACTGAGCACCCCAAATCACAAAAACCCCAGTAGAAAACATAGAAACATTAGTCGTGATCCTTGGCTGCAGCCAAGAAACACAGGACTACTCAGAGGGTGCAACAGTGGCTTTATTCCTGGACTGCTTGCATTCACGCATCATACCACAGGTGTAAATTAGAACATTCTAAGGACTTGTCCTTAGCTGGCTGCCAATGATCCTTCAGGGTGTCACAGAAGCTGCAGCTATGTCCTCTTTCCCCAGTCATGAGTCTTACACCAGCAGTCTGCAGGAGAGGGAGCTAAGGCACCACTATACCAGCTCTACACTGACAATCTGCCCATACTGAGGTGATCTTCCTGAAGCCTATTCCTCCATCTTTAGGGCCACTTTGTACCAGTGGTATAGGGCAAAAGAAAATCAGACCAGTCACTCCTTCCAAAAATAGTTTATAATAATCTTGATCAAACACATCACAAAGAGATTGAAGCTTAATATGGCCAGCATACTGGACAAGATCTTGCTATCATTTACCCTGCTGCAGCACAGTAACTCAAATCAACTTGGAATTACTCTGAATTAATGCCGGCACCCCAAGGAGTTTACATATTTTAAACATATTAAGTCACCATGTGTTTCTTCCACATGTCAATAATGTGCATTCAGAGGAAATGTGGTTCACTGCCCTGTCCATGAGCATTCTCTCTGCCTCTGCAGCTTCTCTACCTTCTCACTCTCATGTCAGAGCATAAATCTTACTCAGAAGAAAGACTCCAGATCAACTCTTGTTTACTGACTGACTTAATTCTGCCTGCACTGTGCCTGGGAAGAATCTATCTGGCACATTCCGGTGTCTTGTAATCCAGAACCAGGGGTTGTGGGAATGAGGTAGGGAGCAGACAGGACCCTGGAACGTCTTTGAAATTTTACATTATTGAACTTCATGTAACGTACAGAGCATAAAGCGTCCTTATTCCTGCCATGCTGAGAAGTCAGTCATGCTTGCAAAGCAAACAGTAGTCCGAATGGGACTTACTTTATTTCTAAATTCTTGTATGATCCTATCTCAGCCTTCCTGCTATTTATGGGATCATTCTGCAAGCACTCATGAGAGGAAAGGAAGCTCTTCCAATTTTATAGAAGTGGACTTGAGATTAAGTGCTAGTTATATTTACGCACTTAAGGAGGAGGGATGAGTCTGTGCTTAAGACATTGACATTAGACCTAAAATATGTATGTAAATCCCTGACTCCGCCATAAGCTTTCTTTGTGATCATGGGTAAGTCTCATAGGGAATGTCTACACTGCAAAGTTAATTCAAAATAACAGCCGTTATTTCAAATTAACTTTACTAGCGTCTATACATGCAAACCGCTATTTCGAAATTAATTCGAAATAGAGGAGCGCTTAATTCAAATTTGGTAAACCTCATTCTATGAGGAGTAACACCAAATTTGAAATAGCTATTTCGAATTAAGTGCTGTGTAGACACTTAATTCAAAATAGGGGGCCTCCAGTCATTCCCACGGAGCCCTGGTGGCCGCTTTGGGCACAACCAGGAAAACTTACTCTCCTCTCCCCCAGCCCCGGAGCCAAAAAAGGGGTAGACCCTGCCAGCCCAGAGCCAGCAGTGGCCACTGGAGTCCCTGATCCAATGCCCCAAAAACATGAGCCAGCAAGTCACTGGCAGCCAGCCCTCCACCGCTCCCCAGGAGCAGTCTGCCAGCTCCCTGGAGCCTGACAGGGGCTGGAGAAGGCGGGTGCCTTCCTGGTCCAGGGTGGAGATCATGGACCTTTTTCAGGTTTGTGGGAGATTCCCCCAACAACCATGATCTCCACAGGATAGCTGCCACATGCGAACCCAGGAGCAGGTTTGCATGAAAATCAAGTTGGTCTGGCGAGACCCCCAACCCTGGGCCCTGAGCTTCCTCTCTCCCATCTTCCCCCTGCTTTCCCCTTCCAGCTCCTTCCTCCCAGGTTTCCCCCTCCCCTCTCCCACCCTCTCTCTTCCCCTCTCTCACCTCCTTTTCCCAGTCTCCTCAGAGCTTCATCCCCCCCCAGTTTTGTTCAATAAACCCAGTTTCTATTTCTGAACATATGTGTCTTTTGTTTGACATCAGAAAGGGAAGCTAGGGAGAGGTAAGTGGAAGGACGTGAGGGAGGAATGGGTCACGAGCCCCTAGTGGGGGGGACCGGGGTGGCTCTGAGGGCTTGTCAGGGTGGATGCTTTCCCACAGGGCCTCCTGGATCCTCACAGCTCCCCGATAGACCCCCTCAGATGGCAGCCTGCAGGAAGTGCAGCCGGGCTGATGGCGATGATCCCATGAGATGCACCGGTGTGCCATGGGGCAGCTCTGGCTCCATGTGGCCGAGTGCTGTGGTGTCCTGAGTGCGGGCACTCAGGGCACTCCAAGATAGGACTGCTTTGCTTTCCCTCATTGAGGTAGACAAGCAAGCGGGGAACCCTGAGAACTGTCTGTCCAGGGTGAGAGTAGGGTCCCTTTAAGCATGGATCTCAATTTGCATCAGGCAGGAGCCCCACACACTAAATCCTAAACTGATGCCCTGCCAGCACTGGTTCCGGCCAGCCTTAACTTCGATTCAGGGTCCACGCAGTGTGGATGCGCTATTTTGAAATAGCAAAACACTATTTCAAAATAGGTTTTGTGTGTAGATGCGTTAATTCGAATTAACGCTGTAGTGTAGATGTACCCATATTGATGTGAACCTCAGCTCCTTCTCTACAAAACAGCAATCATATAATACGTCCTTACTTCACTGGGAAAGACAAAGTATTTGCACAGACAGCCAAATTCACTTGTGATCTAGGCAGGTGCAACTCCAAGCAAGCTATGTTCATGTATATCGATTGACACTGTCTGGATACAATGTTTAATATAATTAAATGGGCACTGCCCATGCATAGAAGAGTCACCATAAGGTTTCAGCTGTCACAGAGAAGAGCATAGGTGGTTGACAGAGTGAAGAAAGTTGGTCACACTAGAGTTTAATAGGGGGAAAATTATCACACTATGTGGCATAATTGTTAGTTTCTTCTCACAGATGACTCAGTAGAGAACAACAAGAAGTCTTGTGGGTGAGGACTAAGGGGCATAATCAGAGCTGGTGGGGGAGCAGTAACAGAATAGGAACTGAATAAGGAGAGATCCAGCACTATGTTGTCAGCATTATAGGAGAGTCCAGGACTTGTGCTGCAGGACAGGATTTAGGGACATTGGCAGAGCTTCATAGGGAAAGTTCTCACAGCCTCTGACTGAACTAGCATGACTCTGCCTAGTGCTCTAAATGCTTCATTTTCATAAGCAACATATTTGCTTTATACTGGATAGAAAATCCCCTTTTAAAATGTACAAGCCCTGAAAAAAGATAAGCAAAAACCTTGGAAGTGCATGGTTCAGAAAGAACCTCAAAGTAGAGATTCTCTGGAAGGTCTCACTATTATGGGAGAAGAAAAGATGCTCTTAGTGCACATTCCATCTTCTTCTGTGGCATCTCCATTATTGAAAATTTGCAATCATGGTAGTCCATTCTGTATGGTCTTCTAGTAATCACTCAGTAGATTAATAGTCCTTTGGGTTTGCCTTGGATATCACAGCATTCATCCAAGAGCTTTTTTGACCTTATGTTCTTCTGCCATCAGCTTTTTCTTACTGTGCCTGTAAACACTGAGACTGTGTCTAGACTGGCAAGTTTTTCGGCAAAAGCATCTGCTTTTGCAGAAAAACTTGCCAGCTGTCTACACTGGCTGCTTGAATTTTCGCAAGAACACTGACGATCTCATGTAAGATTGTCAGTGTTCTTGCAGAAATGCTATGCTGCTCCCGTTCGGGCAAAAGCCCTCTTGTGCAAATGCTTTTCCCAATTTACAGATGGCTAATGGGGTACGAGGTGGGGGCATAAATGCCTGCATTTTTGTCTGCCTGAAAATAAATTGTAGATGCAAATACATTGTTAATGATCCAGCTGCTGCTATTGTGTCCACAAGCTAGGGCAGGTGTATATGGCACACACCTAAAGGGAGGAGTAAGGACTAGAGGCTCCAGAAAACAAATCCATTTTTTGTATGTTTGCAACATGTTTAAATCATGCTGTAGATTTAAAATATAATGACTGTACAGAAAACCTATTCTTAACAGACTTCTTAACAGAGTCTGATGAAAGAGAGCTCAACTAGCATGAAAATTGGCCTCTTTGACTGCCTTGAGAAATCCTCCGTGCTGTAGTGACAATGGCCACATTCATCCCCGGTATCATGCAACAATGTTAATGAAGTCCTTAATATTGCCAAACCAGGGGCCAGTGCAGCTCTTGCTTTGCACTCAGCTTTGCTCCTTTCTGTGGGGCTGTTGGATACTGGTCTGTTGGTGCTGGAAGCAGAGGGGTGATTCTGTGGGCCTTTCCCGCTGAGTCTGTCCACTTGGCATGTAGATTTAAAAGCTTGTAGCTCTAGAATGCTCTGAAGAGGTGGTGGCTTGAGACTTCTATGTATAAAAATAGATGTTAGGCAACAAGTAAACTGGAGCATTTCTGTGTATCCCAGTGTTGAGCTGAGCTGTGGGGGTGGAAAGAGGGGTCAGGGAGAGAGGAAGCAACAGTAATAAAAAACAAGGTTGGATTCCAAGGCCTACTGCGTGAGTCTATCTCCAATGAGCATCCTTCTGCCCCAATTACAGCTGTCTCCTGTTTGCACAGGGATAGGGAGGCCTGTAGTTGCTGACTGTAAACCAGCTAGAATTAAACAGGATGTGACCAGCTGTTTTGGCCTCAGGACACAGCTGGAGGTAGCACTAGGACTACATATGACACTGTGGTTTCCCGGGGGTTGGTGGAACATGGCCAATGGCAGACAAGATGACCTTGTGCTCTCTGGCATGTTCCAGAGGAACCCCACACATGGGGAATTTGACCGTACTTTTGACAATAATGACAATCTGTGCAAAGCCTGCTCGGATCTCAACTTAGCAAAGTCTGGCTACAGGGATTCAGCTCTCCCTACAGAGCTTCTTTTCTCTCTTCAAGGAGTCACATCCCTATTTCAATCCCACATGAATCCCTGATAGCTTCAGGAGAGGAGACAAGGGCCCAAGAGTAGTTTTTATGTTGTTCCTACCACACATTGTAATCTCAAGGAGTGAGGAGACTCAGGGAGAGAGAGTGTTGGAGGGCTGTCACCTTAGATGCTGATCCTACATGCTATTCCACATGGCACTGTTACTTGGAAAATAATCTGAGATCCAAGTTTCTATTGTGGCTTCCTGAAAGTCCCTTGTTCCTTTATATGAATCTGCTACATTTTGTATCCTCCAGTAATCCCCTAAACAAACAATGACGCTCCTGAGGCTCATTCTCCTCTCGCTCACAGTAACAATGACACCATCTCTATTTTATTGTAAGTCTCATA
Organism: Pelodiscus sinensis; assembly: GCF_049634645.1. Taxonomy (NCBI): domain Eukaryota; kingdom Metazoa; phylum Chordata; order Testudines; family Trionychidae; genus Pelodiscus; species Pelodiscus sinensis. The sequence continues at coordinate 19,690,600 of NC_134723.1, forward strand.
ATATTTGGCTATTTTCTCAAAGCCCCAGTTCCGGAACCCTGTATAGGTACAGTAGACTTCCGATAATCCGTAACCTATGGGACCTAGGTGGTGCCGGATTATCAGATATGCCGGACTATCAGGAGGTACTATAAAATGGTTATATATATACTGTATACATTATATACTGTATATAAAGTGTTCTTAACCCTTTTTATTGTACATACTGTATACAGTATACTGTAATGTTTTAGGTTTTTTAAGCCTTTTTTACCCTTTTTGCTCAGTTCAGCTGCTGCCGCTGTTACCTTGTGACTCATTTTTTGCTGAAGCTCACTCACTAGGCTCTTGCCATTTTGATGCCGGACTATCAGGAATGCTGGACTATTGGATGCCGGACTATTGGAGTTTTACTGTACATGGGAATTCCAACCTTCATTAAAGAGAAAAAGAAAGAGTGAGATTTCATGGTTGCAGAGTAAAGCTTAAAATTGCAAACCCTAGAGCCTCAAAAAGCATAAAACATACAAAGAAAACTAGAACTTAAAAAATATAATATTTTCGGAGCCAGTTGCAGGATGTTTTGTGAACTGACTCATGATCTTTGAAGTTATGGAGATGGTAAAAGAGCAATATTGTAAATTGGCCGTAGTTCTGTTGTGCTGGACGTTGTTAATGGATGCCATTGGGGGGAGGGGGTGGGTGTTCTATGATCCAAAGACTAACAGACCTGGTTAAAGCCAATTAATGTGTTAAGCACCTTTCTTTCAAACTAAAGGGAAGGCACAATTAAGTCCCTTCATGTAGGGAGATACTTAGAAACAATGATCTCAACCAACCCTGATACATTTACTGGATTTTCCCTGCTTCAGAGGGGTAGCTGAGTTAGTCCGAAAAAGGAAAAACTTAAAAAACAACAGATAGTATAGTAGCTCCTTAAAGACTAACAAAACATGTAGATGGTATCATGAGCTTTCGTGGGCACCGCCCACTTTTTCACATGACAGGAATGTTGGAAGTCCAGATCCAAGAATAAATAAGGGAAGGGGGCGGGGAAAAGGAAAAAAATAGAGGGGAAGAAAAAAAAAGATACAGGGTATGTCTACACTACAGCGTTATTTCAAAATATCTTATTTCAAAATAGTTATTTCGAAATAATGGGTCTAGACACAAAATGCATTTCGAAATAGCATTTTGCTATTTTGAAATAGCATGTCCACATGGATAGGGGGCTGGATAGGGGCTGGAGCAGCAGGAGGCAGTAAGCTCTGCCCCAGGATCGATGACCACCTGGGGAGCATGGACCATCCTGCCCCCCAGGATGCGGTCCATGGCATCAAAATGGGACAGGAGTCTGGGTCTGCCCCAGGTTGGGAGCTGCCCCTCCCAACCATACGCCTGCTGCAGCTCCTTTATTTTCATGCAAACCTGCTCCTGGGTTCGCATGTGGCCTTTGGTGGCCAGGTTGGCAGCCATCTGCCTGTAGAAAGTTGCGTTCCTCCATTTAGTGCAGAGATCTTGGACGTTGGAGGAATCCCTCTCAAACCTGAATTAGGTCCCTGATCTCTGCATTGGACCTGGCAGGCGCCCGCCTTTTCCGGCCCTTGGCAGGCTCCTGGGAGCGGGCAGACTGGCCCTGGCGAGCAGTGGAGGGCCGGCTGGCACTGGCTGCCTGGCTCATGCTGGGACCACTTGGTCAGGTGCAGCGACTGCTGGCTCTGGGCTGGCAGGCTTGGAGCTGGCACAGGCACTGTGGCCAGAGTCTGCCCCTTTAAGGGCTTCAGGAAGGGGGGGAGGGAGAGGAGTTTTCTTGATTGTGCCCAGAGTGGCCACCAGGGCCCCTATTTCAAAATAAGTATCTACACCGTGCTTATTTCTAAATAGCAGTTTCAAAATTGGCGCTATTCCTCGTTGAATGAGGTTTACCAATTTCGAATTAAGCCCTCCACTATTTCAATTTAATTTCGAAATAGCAGTTTGGCTGCGTAGATGTTGCATGAGGCATAAGGGATCAGTCGGAAAAGGCTTTTCCTTGTCAATCAATCCCCATTTAGACTGCTGCTTTTTGCCGGCCAAGTGCCGCATCAGCAAAAAGCAGCGGCCATTTCTATTCAAAAGAAGCGCGGGATATTTAAACCCTGGATAGCGTCTGAAAGCAGCTTCATCTCGGGTTAGGTTTATTCCAGGAGTGTATACCCTGTGGAGATCCCAGGGGATCTACACCAGATCCTGTTCTAGTTTTCTAACTTTGCTTGATGTAAAAATAGAAATAAATAAAACCAGCACCTTAGAAAATGGCAATTTGTGTGCCTTTCTCCTAGCATTATGAACAAGGATATGGGCTTCGCTGAGTGGCATTTTGCATGTGTTTACATCTGAGCAAAGTGCGTATAAAATGCTCCCACTGGCATGGGAATGGAGACTTCTAAGTTACTAGCTTTTAAGACCCACTTGCAGTAATTTGGGCCTCGTGTAAATGATACCCAAAGCACCAGACAGTGCAGAACTACCTCTCAGTGCTGCCCCTTCTCCTGTGGCTGTAGCAGAAACAAATACATGTGAAAGCCAGGATTAAAAAAAAAGTGGGGGTGGGGGGAGGGAGAAACAATGAGACGGATAAAGTGTGGATTTTCAGTGCCCAAGCCTCTACATCTGCATGGGAGCTCCACATGGAAGCAATAAGAATTGGGCCTTTTGGAGAGGAAATTAGTTTTATATTATGTTTGGCTACTCTCTTGTTTGCAGTGAATGATTGTAATGCAAGTTCTATGCCGGGAACCTACCAACTCTCTGTTTTAGTCTTATTTCCAAAGCAGGATTTTAATTTGGCCATAGGTCAGAGGTTAGGCAGTAGAATGGGAGGAGTGGGGTCTGTTTAAATAAGCTGCACTTCAGATCAAGCAAGCTCTCCAGAAGGTTGTGCCGACAGGACTAGAAGAGGGCAGCTCTAGCCTCTTCTTTCCTACCTGGCATGGGTTTCCCTAAAGGGTCCCTGAATCTTGCATAGCCAGTTTCTCCCGAATTGGACTGTGGGCCTGATTCTCCACTGCTTTGCACCTTGCATAGACCTGTATACTGTACACGCACAAATTCAGTGTAAAATGCTACAGTCAGCATGAATGAGTAGAGACTCCTGACTTAGGAGCATGGCCCATGTGCCCAATGTAAATGACCAGATTAGCTGGGAGGCAGTGCAGAGCTGGACTGTGGATGTACTCATTTGGACTTTATGCTTTGGAATGCATTGCAATGTATTAATGTCAGGTCTGCATTACTTAAGCAGGATCCTGTGTCATACGGGGGTTGGAAAGAGGCCAAGATACACAAGGAGCTTGGTTTGGGGTAATGGAGGGAAGGAAACACCTTTCCACATATTTGTTAGGCATGAAGGGATGAAACGTATTTTGTTGTTTCTTGGTCTGCTGCAAATTTCCCTGAGAGATGTTTACAGTTGAGCTCTGTGTGGTAATGTGCATTATACCTGTATTGAACCTACAGGATGGATGGCACTTGTGGGACTGAAACAGTCATGTGACCCATTATATGAAAATTAGAGCTGGACAGGATGCTGAGGTTTACCTTGTACACAAGTATGGACTGTCATCAGAGAAGACTCTGGGTTGTTTAATGTCCTTAGAAATCTTTTCCCCTACAGGTTGAAGTTAGGATTTGGGTTGGCGTTGTGTTTCCATGGGGGGGAAGTGTTGGATGCACATCACAAGCACACACATCTGCTTATGGTAGGATCAGTTGTTCTAAAAGCAATTTTAGGCTTTATCACCTGTTGACTAATAATACAGCCTACTACAGCCTCCTCATGCAGCTCAGTGTTCCTTGTTATAGCTCACCGAGTTATTCCCCTCTAATCCTTCCAAAGAGGAGGTCAGAGCAGAAACTGGCTGTGAGCTCAGCCTAAAGGGATGTCATCTTCAGGCCTTGAAGAGATCCAGGCAGCCCTACGGGACTCTAGGTGAAAGAGAGACTAAATCCTGGCTGAGAGAGCTGAAGTTGGACTTGCCCCCAGGCTGTTATTTGGCTGAGGGCCAGCCCTAGCAGCTGGTGGCCTGGAACCTAGACAGGCATGTATACTTCTCTGAGACAGGAGGCTGACTCACTGTGCTTAGCTCACCTCTGCACGCTGCTGGAGTGCTGAGAGGCAGTGCGGCCCTCCCTGGACACTCAGAGGCTGCTGAGCTGAGCTCTCTGGGGGGACATATATTCTCAGGAGTGCTACCTTCAAATGACAATTTATCTATCCCGTGGAGGCATGTGCTACTATCTAGCACATTTCATACCCCTGTCGTCCCAAAGGTGCTTTCCATATCTTTGAGTTAGGTACCAGCAGTGCAGGGATGCTGTGGGTAAATGCAGCGGTGACTTTGCACTCAGCAGTAACTCATATGGCTTTGGGGTTTGGATACTGTTTGATTCAGAGCAGGGGTGCTGGGCAGGCCATGACAGAAAGAATAGCAAGATTGGCAGCCTCAGAAATAAATTGGGTTGCTTGGTTTCATCATTGAGGCGTGTATCAACTAACTCTAATTAATTCTTGGGGTAGGAAGCAGATCTGCGAGTGTCCTCTCTCCTGCCAGGGGTTAAACCCTGAACTGCTGATTCTGGAGCATAGGAGCTTTGGGTTTGCTTTGTGCATGAGGATTTTCTGTGAGCTCACTGCTCAGGGCCAAGCTTAGTTATCCCAAAAGTCTATCTTTCTCTAGTGTTTGGGCAAAAGGAGACTGGGCAGGGGGAGGTTTAGGCAGAACCAGATCCCATTCTCGGTTCTTGAAGTTGCTTTGCCAAGTAGACTGTTGTGCAAATGACTGATTTCTGCACCAGAGGAGTAACTGATCCAGACATCTGTGCACTTTCACTGAAGGACAACTCACCAAGCAGCCCTTTGTATCACCAATATGACCACATGGTAAGATGACAGCTGTGTTGGGAACCAGGACCCTACTGACGACAGCATTAAGTACAGGAAAGAAATTAACTCTCAATATTATACATTCCTGCAAAAGCCTGGTCCTGGGCACCTAGGTTTCAGGATTTCTCAGTGATGATTCCAGAACATGATCAGGGTTACAGTTAATGTACAAAAATTCAGGATAAATTCTGCCTTCAGTTTTAGTGGTGAAAATTCATGGATTTAACTGGTGCCACTCTGGATTTACATTGTTCTCACAGAAAGCTAAATCTAGCTCACAGAATCCTATGAGATTTCCTTCTCCTTCTAAATATATGCATCTTTAACCATTCCAGGAGTTCGAGAAACTTGAAATCATCTTCCAACAGTTCTCATCAGAGTTTCCTTGTGATGCCCCTCTCCTGAACCAGGGGCTTGGGAAAGGGTGAGAAGATAAAATATTTAATAAATAGTCTAAAGCCAATAGGGAATGGGAATACATGTCTACATGATAAACCTGGAGCATGTAACACATATTTGGGGTGGGGGCAACATCTCCTCCATATTGCATCAATTCAACCAAATCCACTACCCCTTACTACACAGTTAGCTCCTTATGTGCCCAGGACATTCTCATTCACATAGTATTTATTTTTCTATCCCTCTGCTGCTTTTATCTCTCACAGATGCTGAAGGCCTGACTTTGGATTCTACCATGTTGGTGATCCCCAGCTAGCTAGTCTGCAGAATGGGGGATGGGGTCTTATATCTTGGTAAGGAGCAGAGAGTGACCAAGCCAAGATAAACTAGGGTCTGTTGGCCTGGCCCAGTTTCAAGTGGCTTGAGGGGGCTGTTCACTCTGTTGGGGATGTTTGGATTGTAATCCGGAGATAGGGTGACCTCAGCCTCTTTGCGTACTTTAACTAGACCTCCCAGCTCCCCATGCCTCCCATGGAAAAGATCCAGCTAAGCACTGCCCTGCATTCATAGGTGCTGGAACTAGAACAATGTAGATCCAGGGCTGCCACTAGAGGAGTCTTCTGACTCGCTGGACCCCAGATCAAAATGTGTTGGGGGGGTGCATCTCAGGACCACCCAGCATGCCCCATGCCCCCCACAGCTCTCAGTGACAACCAGAGCACATCAGGGGAGGCTCTAGTAGAAATTTAATGTTCTTGGGGCTCCCACCACCGCCACTGCTGCAATAGCGGCTGGAAGCCCCAGGCTCTTCTGAATGGTCAGTCCCTGGGGCATTTGTCCCCTTGTCTCTCCCTTCCCTGTATTGGCAGGCCTGGCTTGAAATAGTAATAACAAATACATGGTTCCTGCCTTCTGCACCCTTGTTAGAAACATTGTTCCAGCACTGCTACCTGCCTTTGGTAACTTCAGAGGATCTGTGGGTATGAGTGGTGTCCCTGCCCGAAGTTTGTGGAAGGCTGGAGAGGGATGGCACGAGACAAATGGCTTGGTCACTGTCTTTGGTCCATCCCCTCCAGGGTCCCTAGTGTTGACTGCTGTTGGCAGACAGGCTACTGGGCTAGATGGACCTTTGGTCTGACCCAGGACGGCCATTGTAAGCTCAGGGCTCAGGGTCGGGGGTCTCAGTGGACCACCTTGATTTTCATGCACACCTGCTCCTGGGTGGTCAGGCTGGCAGCTCTCCTGCCCTAGACGGCCACTTTCCTGTGCCTAGTGCGGAGGTCGTGGATGAGGTCCACAATGTCCGCACTAGCCCAGGCGGGTGCCCGCCTCTTGCGGTCCCGGGCAAGCTCCCGGGAGCCGCCAGCCTGCTCCCGGGAAGAGGGGGAGGGTTGGGGGGCATCAGGTGGCTGGCTCGATCCGTGCCAGGTGCAGGGTCTGCTGGCTGGGTGCTGGCAGGCTTGCACCTGGCACGGGCACCGTAGCCAGCCCGTGCCCCTTTAAGGAGTCCGGGGCCGGGAGGGGGGCATACGAGTTTCCCTGGTGTGGGCCAGAGTGGCCACCAGGGAAAGCTGGGGAGGGCTAGCCTCCCACTAGTTCGAATTAAGGGGCTATACACCCCTTAATTCGAACTAGTAAATTCAAACTAGGCTTAATCCTCGTAGAATGAGGTTTACCTAGTTCGAACTAAGTGCTCCGCTAGTTCGAATTAAGTTCGAACTAGCGGAGTGCTTGTGTAGCGCCTATCAAAGTTAATTCGAACTACCGTTCGAGGAGCTGGGGGCATGCTTGGGCAAAACTGCCCAGTTTTGGTTTTCACTGATTTTGAGAGATAGTGGAAGATTCTTCAGATTAACTCTCCAGAAAGAGCTGAGCTCGCCCCTCAAAACAAAAACAAAAGTTCATCAAAGCATTTGTCATTACATGTGGCCTAAATGGGATTTCTCCACCTGGATCTATAGGGAACTAACCATACCCAGTGCATAGATCTGTGATGAGCAATAATTTGTGATAGGGGGAACGGCACTGCAAGATTTTGGGGGCACCCCAAGAAGTGGCCACAGTCTGCACTTTTTTATGGAGCGAGTGCGGGGTCTGGGATGGAGGTTAAATGCAGAAGAGAGCTCAGGGTAGGTGACTGGGGTGTGGGAGAGGGTGTGGGGGGGGGGGGGGGGTCTGAGCCTGAGTTTGGGTGAAGGAGGGTGATTTGGGGCAGGGGCTTGGGGTGCAGGGTGTGGGAGGAAGTATGGGTGCAGAAGAGGGGAGAGGTGTGCGTGGGGCATGCAGGGTCTGGGAAGGAGTTGTAACCTGGGGGAGGAGGAGAGGAGGTTCAAAGGGTTTGGATGGTGACGTTGGGCAGGAGGGGGTGCTGACCTCGTACAGGCTACCTACCTGCCACAACCCCAGGCTGCTCAAAATGGCTGGCTGCTCCCTGTGGCTCTCTGCTCCAGGCACTGGTGGGGAGGAAGAGGCTTCATGTGCTGTCCCCGCCCTTAGTAAAATCTTTCCGGTCCCATTGGCCAGTTTCCACAAAGCCTTCCCCTTCCTCCAGTGCCTAGAGCAGAGTCACAGGTTGCAGCTAGCCACTTAAAGTGGTGCGGGGCTGCTCTGAAGCAGTGGGCTGCTCTGTGCCTGAGGGTCCCACCAGGGTGGCCTGTAGGCTGGATGGGGATGGCCGTGGTCTGGATTCAGCAGCTTGACAGGCCAGATTTGGATTGTGGTCTGGATCTTGCCCACCCATGGCACAGACCCTGGTCTGGGCCTCAAAGGGGTAGATGTAATAAGTGAGCTGGATGGAATTCTAGTTGTCCTGGGCCATTTTCCAAGCAGATGGTAATAGCTGATCTGGTAGGGTCAGAGAAGCACTCTCATTCTGTTTTACTTGTTGCCAAAAGGAGTAACTGTGCCCTGCACTGTGATTTAAGATCCTCTGTTTCAGCCGTCCAAGCCACCATCTTTCCATCTGAGAAGGACTGGTCAGGGCTTTTTCTGTAAGCCAGACAATTCTGCTCCTCTCTCCATCGGTAGATGGCCATAGAATAAAATTGAGTCCGTCACTGCTAGAGTCTGGTTGTTTTGTGACACTTTCATGATGCAAAGAAGCCAGAAAACAGATATTTCCAGCTGAGGATTCCCTCAGTGGGGGAGTCCCCAGATGGCAGAAAGCCAATATAACAGTTTCAATTCATCCCTTGGAAGCTCCCAGTTGTAGAAGATGTGCTAGAAAGATTCCTGAGGATGGAGGGGCTATGGCCAGATCACACTGCATTCTAGCAATCCCTTAGGGCCATAGAAAGTCTAAATTATCATCAGAGCAGAGCTGGTCTGCAACTGATCCCAGGACCAGGATTCTGTAAACAGCTTCCCTCCTCAGATGTGCCAACAGATGCTAGGTGCAACTAGGTCCCCAGTGCCCAAGTTCTAGCGTCTAGCCACACTGTTTTCAGCACAGGGAACAAAGGTGGGGGCCACCTTTGCGCTCCTTGCTCTGGGCTTAGGGTGAGTTCAGGACCCAGCCAAGTTAAAGCAACTTCAGTCTATATCAACAGAGCCTCAATTTCCACCAGTAATTCTCACACCCTCTTTGCCCAGAGAAGCCTTTGCTCATGTAGTGCACCTGCTCTGGAGAAAGAAATATAGGTGACTTGGCAGAAAAGCAGGAAAAAGAATTCTCATTACTGTGAGAAATGGGATGTACTTACAGTGTGGGAAAATCCATACACAGGAGAAGGCTATCATGGGGATAAATGGGGCTGACACAAATCTCATCCTAAAAGACAATAAACAAAAAGACACAATCCAGGGTATTCCCCTGGCCTGGCATTTTATCTAAGGACTTATCTTGACTTGCCATTTGAATTGTGGTTTTCCTTCTCCATCGCTCACTCTGCTCCAGGTCTGTGTGCGCGCATGTGCATGTCTATCTCACACACATACAGGCAGCACACGTTAATCAGCATATAAGAATCTTTCTATTTTGAATTTATATTTTAATCCTTTCATGTAGGATCTCAGAGCACTGTACAAACACTTCATTCTAGGCCTGGTCAACGATGAAAGAATCAGATTCAGGAATGTGTTGGGTTAGTGAACCCAAATGTCATTTGCTGCTATTGGTGTGTAACACAGTGGGCCTCACTGCCATGGGCGCCTGCTGCCGGACGCTCTGGGAATGAGCTTTTTAGCTCTGGATCCTTTCAGTTGGTGTCTCATCCACTGTTTCCTTATTTTTCCTCTACCTCGGTGTTAGGACTCACATCCCTCCCAGACCATGGTATTCTCTCCTCTGGGTTCTGCCCTGTTACAGTGCCTCCACATTCTGGGGTCCTCCCCTTCTGGGAACCACCAACCGCCTACGCCTACCTTGCCTCAGTGACCCACTGCTAGCTTTCCTCCAGCCCCTGCCACAGGGGCAAACTGCAGTCTGAAATGGCCACTCATCATTGGCAAGGGGGTGTGGACCTGCTGCCTCTGCCTGCTGCTGCTCTGCTTCCCTAGCTCTGCCTGCCTTTCCCCAGCCCTGCTTTAAATCAAGAAGCTTCTAGCTTCCCTGGCAGCTAGGTCCCTCCTGCTCCACTGCTGGAGCAAGAGTGAGTCTAAGGGTATGTCTAGTTTACAAGCCTCTTTCGAAAGAGATCATCTAGACAGCCACAAGACTTTCGAAAAAGCGATCCACTTTTTCAAAAAAGACCACCCAGGCAATCTGGATGCTCTCTTTCGAAAAAGTCCTGTTTGTGTTCAAGAACTCCTTTTTTCGAAAGAGCTCTTTTGAAAAAAGGAGTTCTTCCTCATAAAATGAGATTTACCACTGTTGAAAAAATCGCCACATTCTTTCAATTTAATTTCGAAAGAACGTGATGGCAGACTAGACACAGGTGAAGTTTTTTTGAAAATAGGCCACTTTTTTTTAAAAAAAACTCTGCAGTCTAGACATAGCCTTTGTCACTCCTTCCCTCCAGGAGACTTTATTTATATTGCCCTCAGCAGGACCCTAATTGGCTAATACCTGCCACAGCTGCTGGCTCCACCACTCCGCCACTCCCGTCCTCTCCCAGTTGGGTTTTGACACTTAAAAGGCCAGTGCAGGACAGATGCCCCATCACACGTCGGTATTGGATTATTCGTAACATGACTATTTGGATGGCTACCTGTGGCTATGAAAATGTTTTCCTTTAACAAGAGCTCCACAGATTTGTACCTTAAACCCATAGTTCATTGTTTGTTATTTTCCTGCTAACAAGGTATGACCATGAATACAGAAAACTTTTCCGTTAAAAGCATTTCCGGAAAATCATGCTAGTCTAGACACAGCCTTTCAGTTTATCAACATGCTTCTTGAATTGTGGGCACCTGAAGTGGCCACAGTATTCCATCTGTGGTTGCACCAGAGCCAAACACAGAGGTAAAATAACCTCTCTACTCCTTCTCAAGATTCCTCTGTTTATGCATCCCAAAATTGCAGTACTTCTTTTGGCTGCACCATTATACTGGGAACCTCATTTGGTTTGATTATCTACCACAACACAGAAATCTTTTTAAGAGTTATTGCTTCCTAGGAAACATTCCCCCCATTCTATAAGTAGAGCCTGGGGTTTTTGTTGTTGTTGTTCCTAGATGTGTACATTTACATTCAGCCATATTAAATGCATATTGTTTGCTTACTAAGAAAGCTATATCACTCTGAATCAGTGACCTTCTCTTCTTTGTTACTTAATACTCCCACAATTTTTGTGTCAATTTTTGTGTCCTCATCGGTTTTGTCAGTAACAATTATGTTTTCTTCCAAGTCATTGGTTAAAATGTTAAATAACATAGAGCCAAGAACCAACCCCTGCAGGACCTAACTGGAAATAAATTTCTCAGTGAAGATTCTTCATTTATAGTTACTTTTTGAGACTTATCAGTTAGATAGTTTTTAAGACATTTAATGTGTGCCATGTTAATTTTATATTATTCTAGTTTTTTTTAATCAAAATGTCATATGGTACCAAATCAAAAGCCTTACAGAAGTCTAAGTAGATTATGCCAACACTACTATCTTTGTCATCTAAACTTGTAATCTCATCAGAAAGTGATATTAAGTAAGTCTGACAGGATCTATTTTCCATAAACCCATGTTGATTTGCAATAATTACATTAGCCTCCTTTAGTTCTGTATTAATTGAGTCCCATATCAGCTGCTCCATTATCTTGTCCTGAATCGATATTAGACTGACAGGTCTTTAATTGACCATGTCATCCTGTTTCCCCTTTTCAAAAATTGGCACAACATTTGGCTTCTTCCCGTTTTCTGTAATTTATCCAGTGCTCCAAAAGATGTATTGAAAATCAATGTCAGTGATGCAACAAACTTATGAACCAGTTCTTTTAAAACTCTTGCAAGTTATATGGACCTGCTGATTTAAAAATGCCTAACTTTAGTAGCTTCTGTATAATAGCCTCCAGAAATACTGGTAGAATAGAAAGTGTGTTATCATCACCATAGAATGAAAATATATCATCTGTTTTTCCCCAATACAGATCAGAAATATTCAGCACTTCGATCTTTTCTTCATTATTATTGATAATTCTACCATTTCCATCCAGTAATGGACAATACCATTTTCAGGAGTAACTTGTTAGCTTGCAAAGCACATAGATTATAAATGCATAGCATTATTCTGCATGACTCCAAGGGCCATGATGACAGTTTGGTATGAGCTCAAGAGCTTTAACTTTCATAATATTTGAAAAACAGATCAATGCATGAAACCGCATTTGCTGGGACTTTTAGCTTTCTTGGTTGTTGAAAACAACGAATTTGTTGGCAGAGTGGACTAGCAATAAAACATGCCCTCGGTCAGCTGGGCACTGGGCATGTGGGCATGGAGGGATCCGGGACTGTGCACTGTTGTTTGTTGCTTGTTACTTGAAAGCATCCATTTTGTCACCAGTGGGCTTGCTGGATGTATATTAGCTCCTGGGGCTCTTACAGAGTGGACAGAAAAAGACACTGCAATTTAGGATCTAGGTGGGGTAGAAACAGGATCATTCAGCTCAGGGTCCTGTCCCCCAGCATGCAGGGGAAAAGCAGCAGCCAGCTGGGAGCTTTTCCTGCTAAGCCCTGTGTTCTAACAGACTCAGCCTGTGTTTATTTTTTTCTCTAATAAAAATCTAATAAAGGAGAAAATGAAAAAATAATTTTAGGAATTTGGCTGCGTCTGCCCAGTTTCCTTTGTCCGCTCAGTGGGAGTGCATGTGTGTTACCGTATGAGTCTCAGGTCACTGCAGCCTGTCCTACCCCTTTACAACCCTCCCTCCCTCCTCTGTGGACAGAGAAGTCGCTGGGAAGGGAGAGACAGCCCTGTGGGCTTCGCTGCTGCAAAACATCCCCTGGAAAATTCTTTGCAGAGTTACACTGCTTTGTCAGTAATTTATTTACACAGGGGGCATGTCAGTTATAAATGTTAATCTTCAACAATCTCTCTCCCCCCATCAGTAAGAAGGAGTGGGGGGGGGGGGAAGGAAGGGACGCTGCTGAATAAATGCCCAAATCTGATCACATATTACTCACACTAAAGGACTGAGCTGAGAATCAACACACTCGTGTCACTACCAGGATCTTTCAGCTGGACTTGGAGTAACTCAAGCAGGGGTTACAGCTGAATACAACTGCACTGGTGGTTGCTGGAGCCTTAGTGTAAGCTAGTTGCAGTGTCATTCCCTGGCAGAGGTGTGCGAGAGTGGGCTGGGGCACCGTGGACCTTCCCTCAATGTGTAACCTTGGAAAAGTCTGATCATACCAAACACCTGAAGATGCATTTGTATGTAAATTTCTGCACACACGGACCTGCTGGAATTCTATGCTACAGTCCTCGATCTCCCTCCTCGCCGCGGCGCACCTAGGATTCCTCCCATTTTTGTCTTCCTCTGTGCATTGTGCTGTGCCTCTTCATTGCTTCTGGACCCCATGAGCTATGGAATGACAGAAAGAGGTAGGGGTGGCTAAGCCATGTGCATCTGAGATCACTGAATCCTAGACACTACTAAAGCCCATTGAGCCTGATTCTACACCACATTGTAACTTAAGTGTCCCTTATATCTGTGCAGAGGACAGCATAGGTATGAAATGCCGCTGCTGGGGTTGAGTGGAGAATTCTAAAGTGGCAGCGTTTTTACATGAGGCGTGCTCACTTTGTGCAAGTGCAAATGACACACAAGATGCAAGATAATAGAGAATTAAGCTTGTTGAAGGGGGCTTCATCCCTTTCCCTTCCCCCCATTCTTTGAAGGAAGTCTTGAGATTGGAATATGAAGCCTTCTAACGAGCAGAGGCTGCATGTGGAGAATGTCCAGAGAAGGTTAAAAACTGGTAGTTTCCCCATGCAGCTTTCTTTGGAAGACCCTACAGAAAACACATTTAGCAGCATTTCTTCTGCCTCTTCCATCATCCCTTTCAACCATCTCATTTTGCTACGAGGGCCACCAGCAGCAGGTTGTCTTATTAGTTAGATGAGCAAGTTATTTCCTAGGTCCATGTATTAGCCATCTGAACTACTCTTCATTTCAGAGCCACAACTCCCTCCAGGATGTCATAACTTACCACACCAGCTATGGGTAGCATTTCCACTGCCCCATGAGGAGAATAGACTGGCTTGGGCTGCCCCTAGTTCTCAGCAGCTTAGTAGTTTTTACAGTTTATCTTCAGCCCTGTTCCCTTTCATTTCCCACTGCAGGCCCATTTCATTACTTTGATTTGTCACTGATTCCAATCTATTTGGACCTACACAGTAATAACTCAGCACTGATTTAAGGCTTTCCCTCTTCAAAGCACGTTACAAACATTAACTAATTAATAACCCTAGCCCTACAATCTTCTGTGGAGTGCACTGTTTGCAGACGGAAAGCCCTCATGTCTCCTCCCAGAATGCACAGCAGAAATACAGGAAGTGGCAGCAGTTTGGCTGTGCAAGCTGTAAAAATGGTCATAGCAAGAAGTCACAGCTTGTGTGTGAATCCAGGCGTTGGGCTTCCTTGGCAGCCATAAAACAGGCCTGGCGTGGCATGGGGATGTGTAAACAAGGCTGACTCACAGGGAGGCTCTGTCTAAGGAAACTAGCCTCCGCATCTTAAGTACAACTTGAGGTCTGGGTGAAATGAGTCTTGTGGGCCCTCAAGCTGGTATGTCATCACCAGTGCAATCTCATCAATTGTAGTTGAGCCACACCCCCTCTGATCCCTAGAAGGGTTTGTGAGGTCAGGGAAGAGGTCACTGGCAGGGCAATGGGGGAAAGAAGCCTATGGTGGAATCTGGCCCTGCTGCCGGCAGGCTAAGCTGTTTCCCTTTTATTTCTGGGTTTAATTGCCTGAGGTGATTTCCTTTTACAGCAAAGAAAACAACAATTTGGTCCCCAAACTCCAAGGTCCCACAAAGGCAGCTCGAGGAAATTTAAAACAAAAGCTCAATGTGGCTTCTTCTGAGGCTCAGGCAGAGCACTAGAGACTGGTTAGAACGTGGAAGAATATCGGTGCTCCCCGCTGAAGCAGGAAGCAGGAGAACATCCTGCAGGGAATGAGGCAAAGCTGTGGAGCTTAGCAGGGAACTAGAAGGCATTGGAAAAAACTTACCACAGGATTCATCACTACACTGCTGCCGGGAGGGGAGGGGAGGGAGAGAGTGTTATAAAGAAAGTTACCCACAGCCCATCTGGAATGCCATGGCCCTGGGGTCTCCAATAGGGAGCAGGCAGCTCCTGCAGAGGCCTCTTACATCATAGCTATTCCCCAGGAAGCTCCTTTTTGCTACCACAACCATGAAGCAGGCCCTCAGAAACCCACCACTGAGCAAGCTGGGGATTTTGACACTGGTCTGCCAATGCAACTTGCTTCTGTCCTGCAGCACCTTGCCATTCCAGTCCTTTCCCCTCTAAGCAGCTGCATGGGATGTCCTTGTGAGGTGTGCAGTGAAAGGCCAGGCGGATGCTGCTAACATGATTTGCCATTGTGTAACCCAAACACCTAGGCGACGTCTAGACTGGCATGATTTTCCGCAAATGCTTTTGTGTAAAAGAGCGTCTAGATTGGCACGGAAAAGCGTCCATGCCAATCTAAACGCGGTTTTGCGCAAGAAAGCCCCGATCACCATTTTCGCCATCGGGGCTTTTTTGCGCAAAACGGTTCTCAGCTGTCTACACTGGCCCTCTTACGCAAAAACATTTGCACAAGAGGGCTTTTTCCCGAACAGGAGAGTCATTGTATTTGCAGAAGAACACTGACAATCTTACATTAGATCGTCAGTGTTCTTGTGCAAATTCAAAGTGGCCAGTGTAGACAGCTGGCAAGTTTTTCCGCAAAAGCGGCCACTTGCCAATCTAGACGCAGCCCTAGTGTGGTTCACTGTCCCATGCCGTGGCACCTAGACTAAGCAACAGCTAAGATCAAGAGACCTCTGCAGCATGGGCTAGGAAGCAACTGGCTTTTAGCTCAGAGGGCAGAGGCTCCTATACTCAGCTCCAGAGGTCCCAAATTCAAATCTGCCTGGTGGTGGTTATAATTGCACTAATCCAATCTGATACCCATCCCACAAATGCTACAATTTCTAGGGCAATGGTTCTCAAACCTTTTGGCCTGCAGCCCACCCTGCTCAACACAAATTTTTCTGTGGACCACCAGCCAACCACCCATGATGACAAAATGGGTGCAGGAGCAGGCTGGGATTGGGGGTGGTGGTCTGGAAAGGAGCTAGGGTGTAGAAGTGGGCAGAGGGTGGGGGGATCTAGAATGGAGGGTGAGTGTAGGATTGGGGTGGGGGTCTTGGTGGGAGAGGGATGTTTGAGGGGTATGGGGAGCACTTATCT
The DNA here is from genome assembly GCF_049634645.1 of Pelodiscus sinensis. Taxonomy (NCBI): domain Eukaryota; kingdom Metazoa; phylum Chordata; order Testudines; family Trionychidae; genus Pelodiscus; species Pelodiscus sinensis. The sequence goes on from NC_134723.1 coordinate 19,706,737, forward strand.
GGCTTCATAATTCTGAACCAGTGCGAGTAGTGGGGAAAGCCTCCAAGCAGGTAGTTTCCTGTGCTGCCATTCCCTCAGCTGAGAGGAGCAGGAGTAGCAGTATGTGGCTCTTCTTCCTCCCCTTCAAGCTGGATCTGACCCATGAGGCTCAATCCATCTCCTCTCCCCACAGAGGGCTGGCACTCTAAGCTCACGGGGAGGGCGGTGCAGGGCTGGAGCACCAGTGTAGGCTGCTGCAGGGGAGGAGCGATCCACAAGCCCGCGACCCACCTGCAAGATGGTTGTGGACCACACTTTGTCCGTGGACCACACTTTGAGAACCACTTCTCTAGACCACGGGTGGGAAGACAGTGTCCATGGGCCGGATCCAGCCTGCCAACCCTTTTGGTCAGGTCTGACGCTGCCCTGGAGTACGTGGCACCAGAGCAAACTGCTAGCTGTTCAAAAGGGCTGGCAGTTCCCTCTAGGCAGGGGGGTGAGAGACTTTGCATGCTTCCCCAGGCCCTAATTGGCTTGGGGGCAGGAGGAGAGCCCCCTGTCAGCTGTTCAAAACAGCCGGCTGTTCTCTCTAGGCACATGCACCCCTGGCAGGGCAGGGGCAGGAAGACTTCACACGCTCCACCACACCAATCAGGGTCTGTGAGTGAGGGAGCTGCAAAGTCTCCTGGCCCTGCCCCTTCCACCCGAGGCCCTGTCGCTTCTGGGGTGGCCTGTGACCACTTCCAAAATTGATTAAGTGCCCCCACTTCAGAAATTATTGCCCACCCTGCTCTAGACCATCCCAATAGCTACAGTCCGTGGTGTAATTTAGAGGACAGGAGCCACTGTATAGTGTGGCACAGTCTGGATTAGGCGTGAGAGGAATATTTGGCTTTACCATTCCCCTCACCACCCTTTTTGGTCTCCTTGTGAATTGCTGCTCTCACTATGAAAACAGAGTCATCAGTCAAGAGTAAGACTGACAGAAACTTGGCGATACCATGGGCTAGTGAACAGAGCATAGGAATGAACACCTGGATTCCATGCCCCTGAACAAGTCACCTTTTCAGTGCCTCAGTTCCTCCCTGTGCAGTGTGGCATGATGGTGATTCTGGCCCAGTGTGCAAAGGAATCTGTGGTCTCTTGGGGTATGTCTAGATTGCGTTGGTCTTTCAGGATACCAGAAGTCTCCCAAAATAGCACTGCTGCGTCTTTAAAAGCACCCATTATTTCCCAAAATAGCAGGTGTGCTATTCCGGCATCCCTGTAACCTTCGTTCCATAAGGGTTAAGGGATTTGTTAGAATAGTGCCTTATTTTGAAATTGGCACTGTGTAGACAGGGCCAGATTTCAAAACAAGCTCTTTCAATTTAGACTCGGAATAAGCTACGCAATTTGCGTAGCGCAAGTTGTGTAGCTTATTCCAACAGAAGGGTGCTGCCTAGACGCACTCTCAGTGAGGTTATTCTGTTAAAAAAAGGAACTTCTGAATCATCTGCAGCATCTTCCCGCAGTAGAAATCAGACGCTTCCCTTCCCTCCCCAGCCGCTAGCAACTCTTCCTCCCCATGGCCTATTGTCAGGAACTCAGGGACTCTCTGCAGGGCAGCTGCTTTGAAGCTCCTCCTGCTGACCTCACAGCTGTTTTCACATCTTCTACACACAGTCGATTCCTCCCCCATATGGAAACTCCTTTGCAAAAGACAAGTCCCCTTTGTACTTTCCTTGTTGTTGTTGGTCTTTTTGTTTTTCTATGAGTTGAAAACCACCCGGTGTAAATCTCTTGCAGTGGCCCATCCTTGTTATTTATGCGCTCAATGGGGCCCTTTACGCTCTTTTATCCTGCCTCTTTAATACAAACCAGAGATTTTTTTGGCTTAAAAAAGTCTGCTGTGTTTTCTCTCTCTCCTTTCCCCCACTCCTTCTTTGGAAGTTAAGATAAGGGAAAGATTTATACTGGCAAGAAAGGGGGTGGCAAGCAGGGGGTTAAGAGGGAGCCATTTTGGGGGTTCTTTGAAGATAAATTTAACTTCTTCTTATCTATGTTCTGTGCACTCAGAAAAATGTTAACACTGGGGGATGGTAGGAGTAGGGCCTGGCGGAGTAAGGTGGGGTCTGTTTTTAATCTTCACCCTGTTCCATTTTGGGTTCATTACGGAAACATGTATCAGGCTTGATAAATGATGGTCAGGTAAATAACTTTTGGCTTTGCTATTGTCTCAGTTCCTTAGGGCTCCCAGCTCATCAGCTTGAGCATTCAAAGCCTGTTGGCAGATAAAAGTGGGCCAGCCCCACTGGGCGATTGCCCAAGACAGCTAATGGGGTGGTATCGGAGAAGCTATAAGCATTTGCAGGATGCTCTTTTATTTCACATCTCATCCATTAGAGGGAGGCAGGCATGGAGCTGTGGGGTGAGAGATGTGTATATGGCTCTCCAAGGCTTTGTGGGGCACTAATCTAACACACATACCCATATGCGCTGACAGGCCTGGAGTGAGATCACTGCTCTCCTAGCCCTGCCACAGGACCAAAGCTTATTAATTACCCCCAGGCTCACAATAGAGGACAACAAAGCTAACCAGAGCTTGGCGCCAGGGCTGTTAAAGGGCTTGGATGCTGGGTGAAGGGAGATGTTGAGAGATTCTACCAGTGAGAAGGGAATTTTAAAAGCTGGTTTGTCAAAGTTCCCATGTTTACCTTTCCATAGAAAATGTTTGCATGTGTTTGATCCACATGGATGAGCCACATAGTCCTGGCAACAGATTCCCTCTGCTCCCAGCAGACACCTGTGTGGAAGTGCTGCAGTGCCCGCCCAATACAGCATGGACGCTGTATAGAAGAACCAAGGTAACTTACACTTGTTTGGCACTAAAGTGTTCTGCTTCCCTTTGAACTGGAAAGCATGGGAGGAAACAAACTCTGTGGCTATGTCTACACTGTCCCCTCTTGCTCAAAAAATGCAAATGAGGGGAAGTGTGGAATATCGTTGCACCTCATTTGCATCATTAATTAGGCTCCATTTTTGCGCAAGAGGCTTTTGCATAAAAAGGAGCCGTCTATATGGCTCCTTTTTGTGCAAAACCCCCTCTTGCACAAGAGTCGTTCTTCCTGAAAAAAGAGGAAGAACGGCTCTTGCGCAAAAGCCTCTTGTGCAAAAATGGAGCCTCATTAATTATGCAAATGAGATGCCTCGCTATTCCACAATTCGCCTCATTTGCATATTTTTTGCACAAGAGGGGGCAGTGTAGACATAGCCTATAAGTTCTTTTGATTAACAGCCCATCCTGGGAACTTTAACTCTGAGCTCATCAGCAGCAGGATTAGACATTGGTCAGTTTCCTGGTCAGCAGGCTAAGCCAGGGACACTGGGCTTCTCTGCAACTATTAGGATCCTTTTTACAGCAAGATACTAGCAAGAAGTGCTCAAATAACAAATTCAGTGACATGCTTATTGTGTTTACACTCAGGCTATTTCTATACTGTGGGGGTTTTCCGGGATACCTCTGGTATCCCAGAAAAACTCCTCCGCATCCAGGGAATGCATCTGCTCTTCTGCTTTTTTTGCAGAAGAGCAGATGCTCTCTTTCGGAAGCGCTGACTTCCTCCTCCCAAGAGGAAGAAGGGCTCTTCCAAAAGAGGAGGCTTTTCCAAAATTTGGCCAGTGTAGATAGGGTTGCCAGGTGTCTGGTATTCATGTGGACAGTCTGGTATTTTCACCTCCTGTCTGGTAAAAAAATTCAGAGAATACTGGACACCTAAAATGTCCAGTATTTTCTGATTTTTTTCCCCAGCCCGGAGGCAAAAATGCTGGGCACCTGGCAACCCTACAAACACTCAGAGCCTGGCCTCCCCTACCCAACCCCCCCCCCCAGATCACAACACCCTCAACCCCCCGACCTCAGCCCCCATGCCTACCTGGTTCCGCAAAGCTGCCGGCACAAAATGGCTACTGACCAAGGCTTCCACTGGATCTTAGTGCTCAACCATCCCCTGTTCCTATCCCTGCACTCACTCTTAAAAGGGACATGCTGTTTTAATGCTGTTTTATTTTAATTTTTTTTTGTTCAACAACTTTGGTCTCCCCCCCTTTTTTTTCCTTCAACAGAATTTTTTCCATTTTTTTGGGGAGGGGAGGAGGGGGGTGTTCGGTATTTTTGTTTCAACCATCTGGCAACCCTAAGTGTAGACGGGCCAAATTTTGGAAAAACCTCTTCCAAAAAAATTATCGGAAAAAGGTACGCACATTGCGGAGCACAGTTTGCATACCTTTTTCCGATAGATCATTGTGGTGTAGACATAGCCTCAGTGGGAAGAGTTCTTCCTTACCCTGTGAACTTTCTAGACAAAAATCTACAGCTTTCTTCAACATGGGGGAAGCAGTTTGGCATATAGTACAGATTGAACCCCCCAAATCCAGGACTTTCTGATCCGTGGCTGGCAGGGCCACAGACATTTCTGGAACAAAGAGCCCTGGAGGCCAGGAGCAGGAGCCAGCCAGGTGAACGCAGGACTGGGGAGCCCTGACTGGGTCAGCAGCAGCTGAGCCAGGCAGTGGCTGGGAAGCCCTGGTCCCGGTGTCAGTGGGGTCAGATGGCAAATGGGGTACCCCTGGCATTAGCTGGGCCATCTGCAGAGCCTGGGGCCAAGGAACCCTGGGCAACCCCCAGCAGGAGCAGGACTGGCCCCAGCACTGGGGCCGGTGGCAGCTAGGCAGCCCTGGCCAGGGAACCCAAGGAAATGTGGCAACAGGCTGGGGTGGCTGGGCTCTCTGACCGGGGAATCCTCTGTCACACTTCAGTGGAGCCCCAGGGAACCAGCGGCATCCTCGCAGGGCTAGTGGCAGCTGGGCGGCCTGGCAGAGGAACTCTGGGGAACTCAGGCAGCAGCGAACGGGGTCTCAAGGTGGGAGTCCCCAGAGAGGAGTGAGGGAGTGAGGCAGCCATCAGGGGAGCATTGACCTCCACTGGTCTGGCAAGCTCCCTGGTTCTGGACCATGCAAGTCCTGAGGGTGCTGGACCAGGGAGGTCCCGCCTGTACAGGAGAATTCGAGTGCAGTGTAGGGAATACTGAGAGAGAGATGCCCCTTGCCTCATCTTCGCCAGGTCACTGGAAGCTGTGAGACATATTTATTTATTTCAACATGTCAAATGCCCCCATCAGCCAGTTCCTGGCAGCATGAACAGTATAAACAATGCATCAGATAGGAGCAATATCTGAGGTCTGTTTTCCCTGGGATGCTCAGCAAAGGTCAGACGTTCAAAACCCACTGACTCCTGGACTCTGCTAACAGAATGGCCTCCACAGCAGCATGGCTATTAGGGCTGGGGGGTGGGGGTTGCAATTCCAAAGCAGTTCTTTGCAATTCAGGGATGCTCTGACCAGGGTTGGGGGAGAGGATCCCGGGTGAAGGGTGGCAGTGAATGCAGATTCCCAGTGAATAGCTTATTGCACCCTCCTGCCTGAAAGGTTCAGTGGGATCCTCTACACCCACCTTGCATCCCCCTCAGGAGACCTTTATGGAAAGGGTTTTACAACAGTAATTAATTTAGGGGATAGGATCCACTACATACATGTGGCAATGGCCTCCCCATCACCCTTCCTTGGCTGGTTATGCCCTTGTGGCTCTCTCCACCCTGCCTGTCCTATATGACCATGAATCAAACTCTGAGCTGTCAGATGGCAGCCCAAAGACATACAGCACGTTCTCAGCCAACTGAAGCTTTGATGGGGGAACTGGCCACCGAGACCTCCTCAGGCTTTGTGCATTCGGGCTTTTCTCTTGGGGTCAGTAAAAATTAGAAGCTATTTGTCATGGTGTCTGAGCCTTTAAGCCCCAAGAATCTTAAATCCAACAGTTTAGACCAAGGCAGAGGGTTCCCCGTATTTCAGTTGCAATGACTGTTTGCCCACACCATACCAACATCACTTGATTTGGCATATGTGATACAGAGCACTGCAATTTGGGATTGAGGTTTATCCCCAGAACAGGGCTGGGGTTGGACAGGCAGGACTGAAATAGCAAAGAGAGCTGTGGGTCAAAGATGAGATGGATTGAACAGAGCTAAGGCTGGGGAGGGAATAGCAGGCCATACTGCAAATAATAAACAGCACTTGGCTTTTATCTACCATAGCTACATTGGGATAGAGAAGCCTGTACAATGTCTAGCCCTGGCTACTACAACCAGCCTCTCACTCTTATGTGTACTTAGTTGATCCCAAACTTGAAAGGAAAGACCCTTCTCATCTCTCCTCCCCGATACCTCAGGAATGGCTGGTATTTGCAGACCTGATTTTTGCTTGGAGAGGAGGCTGGCAGTCTCATGGCATCACTGTAGGTTGAGTTCTTTGCTACCAGCCCTTCCCCTTGTACTCCATTCATAAAGAGATGATGAAGCATCCCCACCATACTTTAATCCCAAAGGAACTGAGCTGGTACTAGCATTAGCTCCACCCGTCACTCATGGAGATGGGAATGCTGCTCAGCTCACCCTGGGTGGCACAAATCCGGGGTGCTGCTTGAAACTTCTCAGGAGTGAAATCCCAGTGGCCTAGCTGTGAGGCAGAAGGCTTGCTGTGAGTGTGGATATCTGGGTGCAGAAGGCTGTAGTGGGGCAGTGGGCCAGGATAGGGCAGTCATAGCAAAGCTGCAGTGGGGTTGGTGGTTGCAGTGGGCAATACTCAGTAGCTAAGCAGAAGCAATTCTGTGCGTCTTCATACAGATGCCTCATCCGTTCCCATGAGAGCTCTTTTTGAAATAGGACTTGACTAATGACACCATCAAAAAGACTTTCCTGCACAGGGGAAGGCATGGTTGTTTGCACTTTGTGCTGGGATCCCCAGCCCATGAGGAATCCATACTGGGGTGTGAGTGTCAATCCCAGCATGAAAATGGATTCCGCACCGAGAGTACCAGCCCCACCCATGGGATGAAAGAGAAACAGCCCCAATATCTTGTGCCCTTAACAGTCAGAACTTCTTCATTCTGGCTAGGAATGCCTCAAAGACTGTTCGGAGTTGAGGGCTGTGGCATGGGTCATTGGAAAGGTCATTTCCCCTAGGTTGGCAAGAAGGCCTCTAAGCTGATCTGTGACCTCCATGTCAGCAGGTATTAACGATCTCCTTATGCCCAACAGGCAAACATACTGTATGCAGAGGAATTTGGTTACTTGACTGAATTTCATCTCTTTAAAGCTTTTTTTAAAACTGTAGCCTATTTAAATAAGCCCCATTGCTTAGGTGGGCAGCACCCTGTGTGAATGTATATATATGTGTGCGCACATTACTTCATTTTTAAATATGCTAGATTAGACACTGCCTCTTTGCTGTGTGTGTTGTGTGTGCTGTTGTCTGATATAGTATTTCTTCGACTGCCAAGTGGTCTGATGGACTTTGATCCTCACAGCCAGCCCAGCAAGGTCAGACCTGGGGGCTTCAATACACCCCTCTCCTGTGGAGGTGGGAGGGAACAGAAGGAAAGAGTGGCAGAAGAAAGGAGTAAAAAGGAAAGGGAAACAGACTGGCTCTTAGCATAAAGGCATAGAGGCATCTCCATATATCCACGAAGCATTCTCCGGGCATGTCGACATTATGAGAGACTTTAGCATCAGGCTGCTGTATTATAGACATGTTCTATTTAAATGGAAGATTTGTTTCCTATTGATATAAGTAATCCACCTCCCTGAATGATGGAAGAATTATTCTGTCAGCCTCACTATGTCTACACTACAGCACTCAGGGGTGTGAATTTTTCATACCACTGATTGATATATCTAGGTCAATCTAAGGGTATGTCTAGACTACATGGCTCCATCGATGGAGCCATGTAGATTAGGTTTCTAGACATAGGAAAATGAAGCGGCGATTTAAATAATCACCTCTTCATTTACATCAAAATGGCTGCCGCGCTGTGCCGATCAGCTGTTTGGCGGCACAGCGCGGTAATCTGGACGCACTGCGGTTGACAGGGGAAGCCCTTGTCGACCGCGGAGCATCCAAACTACCGTGCTGTGCTGCCAAACAGCTGATCGGCACAGCGCGGCAGCCATTTTTATGTAAATGAAGCGGCGATTATTTAAATCGCCGCTTCATTTTCCTATGTCTAGTAAACTAGTCTACATGGCTCCATTGTCTACATGGCTGCAATGTAGTCTAGACATACCCTAAGTGTTAAGTGTGGACCAGGATTTAATCCTGCTCCAAACTCCACTCTGCTTGAGTTGCTGGACTGCAGGGATAGCACATATCTAAAATCTGAATAATTAATTTCCATGCCGAGTCTTCACTTGCTAGGGTTGCATTAATTTACTAGAGGACAAGAGGGCAGGGCTCTTCAGTCTGGCCATATATCTGCCAGGGGTTATCTAGGAATTTCAGTCCAGCTATCTCACTTATCTCAGTGATATAAAGCCCCTCTCCCCCCTCCCCAGGGGCTGCTTGTGCCCTTTCTTAAGTCAGGTTCCTTGCTATCAATGGGATGAAATCCAGCCCCTTCCCCCCTCACCTTTGTCAGGTCAATATGTCCTAGCTTGGTGCAAGGGTGTGGGGCACCTTTTACAAGGAGGGAGTGTGTGTGTCAGCATCAGATGCCACAGGAGGAAAAGGGCAGTGTCACAGTGAGGGCTGGAGGAGTATGGAGTGGGTTGGGAATACCAGATTTAACCAGATGTGATATGGTTTTAACTCCCTCCCAACTATATTCTACTATAGTTTCTCTGCTGTCTTCCTGGCAACTGATTTCCCACTGAAATCCATAGAGGGTATAATCCTTATCCTCTCTTGCTCCTTCCTCACTCATGTGTATTGTCCCTTCTCCCTCATTTAGACTGTGTACACCTTGGTGTGGTGACTTGTCATTTTATTTGCTTGTAAAGCACTGAGTATGCCTCTCATACTGCACACAGACTAATGACTCCTTGGGACCAGCCCAGGATGTTAGGCAGTAGGAGTGGAGCTCAGCACTGATGTGTTACACATTAGCCAGATATACCCGGAAGATTTCATACACATAGGTCAAACTTAGCAGGTTAATTATTCTATTGTGCAAATACTGTGTGCTGTGAATTCATCTCTCCTACCCCTAAGACTTTGCAGACACTGTATCTAGTTACATCATTTTGCAAGGTGATTCAGGCGGTGTTATTTCCTGTTTACGAAGGGTGTCTCTACACAGCACTGTAACTAGAAATACAATACACAATTTGAGCTACACAAATTGCGTATCTTATTTCAATGTTATTTCAAAATAGCTTATTTTGTCATTTGGCGCTGTCTACAGAGTGCCAATTTTTGAAATAAAGGGCAATTCCAAAATGTCCCTTACTCCACGTAGAATGAGGTTTACAGGGACATCGGAATAGCGAGCCCAAAATAACGGGCTTGCTGTGAAGACACAGGATAGCTATTTCGGGACACTCTGGTATCCTGAAATAGCATTGCAGTACAAATGTACCCAAAATGACATGGTGGCCAGTGCTTTCCAGGTGTTTTGCAGACAGGTATTCAGAGGATTCCTATAGGAACTATAAGCCAGGGTAGAGGAAAGAATCAGCGGAGCTATAGTGTGGGCAGAGCAATGTTGTTGTAATGCATATCTTCTTCCCTCTAGATTTGGTCCTGCTATTACTCTGGTTCATCCCATCAGTCCAAACACCCCTTGTTAGAGGTGACAAGGTGGGTGAGGTAATATCTTTTATTGGACCAACTTCTGTTCCTGAGAGAGACAAGCTTTTGAGCTTACACAAAGCTCTTCTTCAGGACTGTAAAATCAAAAGCTTCTCTCTCACCAACAAATTAGTTCAATAGACGATATTACCTCACCCACCTTGTCTCTCTGATATTCTCGGACCAACACACTTACAACAACATTGCATACAACTCCTGTTTTGGTTTAGCTTAAACATATGGGCTGCATCTAGACTGGCAAGTTTTTCCACAAAAGCAATTGCTTTTGCGGAAAAACTTGCCAGCTGTCTACACTGACTGCTTTGAATTTGCGCAAGAACACTGACGATCTAATGTAAGATCGTCAGTGTTCTTCCGCAGATACAATGACTCTGCCGTTCAGGAAAAAGCCCTCTTGCGCAAATGCCAGACAGTGGCAGACAGCTGAGAACCATTTTGCGCAAAAAAGCCCCGATGGCGAAAATGGCGATCGGGGCTTTCTTGCGCAAAACCGCGTCTAGATTGGCACGGACGCTTTTCTTCAAAAAGTGCTTTTGCACAAAAGCTTCCGTCCGATCTAGATGCTCTTTTCCACAAATGCTTTTAACTGAAAAACTTTTCCGTTAAAAGCTTTTGTGGAAAATCATGCCAGTCTAGATGTAGCCATGGGGTATGTCCTGTATTTTCTGTTTTTCCAGCTGGGCGCTGGACATAAGCCTGGTGGGAGCAGAGGGAGTGGCTGGGACTCCCGACCACTCCCCTGGCCCGGCTTCTGCACGCAACCAGAGGCTCCCAGTGCTGGTTGCAGCCCCGCCTCCCAGCTGGGAGCTTGTGGTTGCGTGCAGAAACCGGGCGGGGGGAGTGACTGGGAGTCCCAGCCACTCCCCCTGCCCCCGCCAGGCTTCTGCACACAACTAGAGGGAGTCCCAGGCTGGGAGGCGGGACCGCGATTAGCACTGGGAGCCTCTGGTTGCGTGCAGAAGCTGGGCAGGGGGAGTGGCTGGGAGGCGGGGCACAATTGGCGCTGGGAGCCCTCAGCTGATTGTGTCTGAGGAGGAGTGATGCCGTGGAGAGGAGGAGAAGCCCTGTCCCTGCTCCTAAGCGCTGTTCAAGCACGTTGTGGTGCCGTAGTCCAGGAGAGAAGCCTGCAGGTGCTTTGTAGTTGCATTTAGGCGCCTCACAGGCTCTCAGCCAAAACTGACTGGGGTGGAATTTCTGCTTCTTCCCACTGAGACACCCAAAGACCTTCCTACCCCTGCCCTGCTATTGTGTTGCAGGGTTGTCCCCTGCCCTGCTATTGTGTTGCCCTGGGGTCTGCCTCTCTCTGCTTTAGGTAGCAGGCAGCTGCTTTGGTAGTAGCCATACAGGATGTGTGTTTAGTGTGAGTGGTTTTTTTTTTTTTTTTTGCTTGATGAATTTTTGGCCCGTGTGTTCGGTAGTCTTTGGGAGACCATCTGGCAACCCTAGTTGCAACTCTCCTCTATTCTAGGCCATTATCCACCACATACCCTTTGTCATTCCTAGCTGTGCTAAGTCTAGCTTAAGGCCAGTGTCTGGATGCTGAGTACCTTCTACTCCCATTAAAGGCATGAAGAGATTCCCATTGAAGAGGTTTAGCACGTTTGGCCCTAAGACTGTAAACTACTTGGGCCAGAGTCCTGTTCTTTTACAGTGTCTTTAAAAGGACAGAATGTTCAATGGGAAACACTAGGCTATTTTTAACTAATTTGAATAATCTGAGTATTTTAAAAAGACCAAACAGGACCATGCTACTGCAAAGAAGATATAAACCACATAGGAGATGGATTCTTTAGATTGAATACCAATAACCACCCTATTACCCTGGCCTATCATACATTATGAAGCTCTGAGAAGTACTTCAGACACCACCTGTGAAACAGATCTGTGACATCCTGTTCACTGACAGCCAACAACAGCCACTGTACCCACTGCTAACAGGAAAGATCAATGTCTCTTTTGGAGAGATAATCTTCCTAAACTCACTCCATTCCTGGTTTTGCTTACCATTAGAAAAGGGGCTGAGAGAAGGTAAGGATTCTTAAAACAATGAGGAATCTAGTCAAAAGATCTGAATGTGAAAAGTGAGTGTGAGGGAACAAATCCATAGCCCCAACATGGAAACTACTTATGCTATCATAATAGAATTGCAGAAGGCATAAAGATCCCTAAATGAAAAAAGAAATAGGCAAATGAAAACAACTTTCTAGTTAAATAGCAGGGGACAAGGAGTATTTGAGCTAATGAGGTATCCTTTGGAAAATGGAAATGCAGCTCAACTGATGACAGCAGAAAGGATCATAACCTATGGTAAGTTGAATATGTTGCTTAGGTGGGATAACGGAATTTTTAGAAAAAATAGCTATGGATAGGAAAACAAAGAAGCATGTAGAAGGAAAGACTGTTAATGAATAGGTGCATTCATTAGCTACTTCCCACCCCTGTACCCTCCTGACAGTAAAGGGAGCAATTAAGGAGAATGAGTACATTGCAGAGAAGCTAAAGGATTTCTCCGCATCAGCCCCCTTCACAGCAAATGGAGAGGTGATACTTAGTCAAGACCTAATGTTTTGAGGTAATGGAGATGAACAATGTCAGGGACTGAGGGGTCAGCTGCATGCTAAATAGAGCCAGCTGGAATTTTTTTGTTGGAAAATGCCAGTTTGACAAAATGAAAACTTTTCATAGGAAACAATTGGTTCTGAGGAATTTTTAAACTAAAATAAAAAAAATATTTAAATTGTCAAATTGTTTCCTTTCTACATTTTAACTGTAAAATTCCAGCTTTCTTTCTTGCAAGCAACTTTTTGCTTCAAATTTAAGGCAACCATAGTAAAAAAAAATTTTTAAGCCCAAATACTTCAAGAATATCAAAACCAAATATTTCAATTAACCCAAATTAATTATTAATTATATTCAGATAACACACATTTTTAATATTTCTACTTTTTGGCCTATTTTGGGATAGAATTTTTTTTCTTGTATCTTGAAAATTTTGGGAGTGCGGGGGGGCTGGGAAAAACATTTGCTATCCCACTCTAATACCAAATCACTAGAGGACAGCATATATACTTATCTTTATAAGAGGTTAAACAAATCCTTTAGTTGTCTCTCTTCAAAATCATTGGTCATTGTTGTCATGTTAGAAGAGAGTCGGCTATGTTGGAAGGGCTGTATGGAAAAACAAATTATCTCAGGTCAGCCCCAAAATTCTCACACTGACTCTGCCAGTTAATATTGTCAGCCAATTCTCAGATGCTTTCCAAGGCCTAGGATGTCTGGGAGATAAAGAAATCATAACTCTAGGGAGGAAAAAATGAACTTGATAATGACATGGAAAAATATGGGCATTAATGAAAAAAACAAGCTGCCTACAGACAGGACTAATTCAGTGAATGCAGTTGAGAAGGCCCCAACCAAGAACAGATACAAATTCTTCCTCATGACTTAAATAAAGCCATAAAATGTAAACAATATCCTATGAAAACTGGAAGCCAAGGTAGTAAAGCTCTTGGAAGCAAAAGTATTTTTAAAATTAAATGCAGGAAATGCACTTTGGCAAATAAAGTCAGATGAATCAAATTATAATAAGATGAGTTTTAATTCACCTCTTGAACATTTCAAATGTAAGCAAATGCCATTTGGCATTAATTCTTCTCTCACACCTTTTCAGAGAGCAATTCAAAGGTCTTGAAGTATGATGAGACATTACAGTTATAAAGATATTTTAATTTGGCTTAATGTCTTTAAGCAACTCAATGGAAGATGTGGGACAGTTTTACAGAAAATGAAAGACACATTCACCTGCATACACTGAATCTATGAAAAGTCAGTGATTGGTTTAACAGAAATTATCTCTATATGATATAAATTGAACAAAGACAGCTCAAAGATTGCTTGGGTCCTTCAAGGGTTCTGGGCTGTGATATGCTATGGCAATTGGAGGTTTGGTGCAACTGACAGCCTGTCCAACAGGTGGAATGGCTAGAACAACGTGAATAATCAGCAGCTATTCTGTGAGGGCCGATGGACCAATCAATCAAGGTAATAATGAGGAATTTGCTTTAGAACTGCTTTTACAAAAACCAGAATTTCAGACTGAAACACTGTGAGATCTAGTTTAATTGACATGAACAGCTTTATAGGGTTAGTCTAAAGAAAAAGCACTTAGATCCCAAACTGGAACCATAGTGGACAATTACTAAAGAAATAAGTGGAAAGGACAATGTTTTGCTGATTGATTGTCCTAGCAGCTCTGAGAAAAGAGGCAGCCACAAAAATACATAACAGTGATCCAGTTATTGAAAAATGTGAGCAAAGAACTAGGTACATTTTGTTCTGATCCGGCCTGAATACCCAGGTAACAGAAACAGGACCTTGTTGTGATATAACCGCTTCACAAAAAGAGCCAACACAGTGTCATAAGCTCTGAGGGTACGTCTAGACTGGCGCATTTTTCCAGGAAGGTATCCTGGAAAAACTCTGCCACCACGTCCAGGGCATGCATTTGCTCTTCCGCTTTTTTTGTGGAAGAGCAAACATGCTCTTTTGGGGAGTCCTGTATATCTCATTGCGACAGGGCCAAATGGTAGAAAAGCCTCTTCTGGAAAAGCAATTGGAAAAAGCTATGCAAATTGTGGAGCACAATTTGCATAGCTTTTTCTGATAAAGTGTAGTCTAGATCTAGCCAGAGAGATACCATGGCAAAGGTTTGAGTTAGACAAAGAGACCATTATAGTGACTGGATTAATACCATGAATTCAGGAATATTTTAACACTAACAAACACACCTGGTGGTTGCCCCCTGTCAAATCACAGTACAGGCAGTCCTCGAGTTATGCGGATCCGACTTATGTCGGATCCGCAGTTACGAACGGGGTTTGCTCCGCGTCTCCCTGGTCTGCTGGAGACCAGCAGACCAGGGAGACGGGGAGCAAAGCCTCTGAGGATGCCGGCAGCGGGACAGCCACGGCGCGTCTGGGCTGTCCCGCTGCCCACGTACTCCGCGGCTTTGCTCCCCATCTCCCTGGTCTGCTGGTCTCCAGCAGACCAGGGAGACGCGGAGCAAAGCTGTGGAGGACCCGGGCAGTCGGTGCGTCTCGGTCCGCCGCCCGTGTCTCCCTGGTCTGCTGGTGGGGGGAGGAGCAGCTAGTGCGTCCCCTCCCCCCCCAGCAGACCAGGCTTTTCTCCGGACGCCTGTGGTAGAGCAGCTGGGGCGCTGCCGGTTAGTCCCGTAGCGCCGCTCTGGGCGCTACTGGACCAACCCGGCAGCACCCCAGCTGCTCTGCCCCAGGCGTCCTGATTCAGCCACTGCTGGTCAGTTTCAGCAGCGGCTGAATCAGGACGCCTGGGGCAGAGCAGCTGGGGTGCTGCTGGGTTGGTCCAGTAGCACCGAGGAGCGGCGCTACTGGAGCAACCCAGCAGCACACCAGCTGCTCTACCCCAGGCGTCCCCAAGTCAGCCGCTGCTGAAACTGACCAGCACTGACTACAGGAAGCCCGAGGCAGAGTTGCTCTGCCCCGGGCTTCCTGGAATCAGCCGCTTATCAGTTTCAGCAGCAGCTGACTTGGGGACGCCTGGGGTTCTTAAGTTGAATCTGTATGTAAGTCAGAACTGGCGTCCAGATTCAACCTGTTGAAACTGATCAGCGGCTGATTCCAGGAAGCCTGGGGCAGAGCAACTCTGCCTCGGGCTTCCTGTAGTCAGCCACTGGTCAGTTTCAGCAGCGGCTGAATCTGGACACCAGTTCCAACTTACATACAGATTCAACTTAAGAACAAACCTACAGTCCCTATCTTGTACGTAACCCGGGGACTGCCTGTACACAAGGCAGGAATGCCAGAGGTTCGGGAACTGCCAATGGAACCTTTTTCTCATTTGCTGAATTTCAAGAATTCACTAAGATTCACTGTTTAGCCACATCACCCACTCGTCAGGATACTCCAGAGAATGGGATGGAGTTCTTCAGACAGTGATAAAGCTCTCAAGGAAAGGTAACAATGGGAATAAATAATTCTGCATTTAGTCCTGCTGTATTTTAGAAATGAAGGCACAAATGGGCAAAGGAAAAAAGACTTTTTTTCTCATAAGCCCTCAGTTACTCCATATTACAGAAATGTCTCACTTGAAATACAGCTGGAAGAAAGGTAGAAAAACAAAAATATTACTATGAAAG
This sequence comes from Pelodiscus sinensis, assembly GCF_049634645.1. NCBI lineage: Eukaryota > Metazoa > Chordata > Testudines > Trionychidae > Pelodiscus > Pelodiscus sinensis. The sequence goes on from NC_134723.1 coordinate 19,722,568, forward strand.
ATGCACAAACTGCATCCCAAGCTAACAATCAGTACACCTGCGCCCCTGAGCTGATAACAGCTGTTCCCACCACAGAGTCACAGTCAGAGGTTATGGAAACAGATGGTTATAAGTACCAGAGAAATCACTGAGATTTACTTTGAAATGCTTGAGGCATCCCTCAGAATAAGGTGAACCCTTGATTCCTCAAGGTGTCTGTTTCAGGGCCTGCAGAATCATACCTGAGACCAGTGTTCCCAAATGTTGGGTCATTACAGGCAGTAGCTTTGTCCAGGCTGTCAACCCAAATAACACCTGGCTAATGCCATGGCATAATCAGCCTGATGGGAGAAATGCTAGCAGCTGTGTTTTGAGAAACCAGCCAGATACACACAGGGCTGAAATAAAGTATAAATAAGTGAAGAACTTTGAAAAGTATTTCAGCGCCTTTCTAAGGGTACATCTAGACGACAGGCTTTTGTCGACAGGCTTTGTTGACACATACTGTGGACAAAGCTTCTGTTGACAAAGAACGTCTAGACTACATCCAGTTCTGTCGACAAAGCAAGCCACTTTGTCGACATGAGAGTGTACATGCAAAGGACAGTGTAGATGCAATAACGCCTTCTGTCAACAGAACTCTGATGACAAAAGGCGTTATTCCTCGTAGAATGAGGTTTACTGCCGTCAACAAAACTGCCAAGTTCTGTCGACGTTATGTCGACAGAAGTCGGCGGTAGTGTAAACACAGGTATAGTTTTGTTAACAAAAGTCCACTTTTGTCGACAAAACCCTGTAATCTAGACACACCCTAACAGTTATATGGTGTTATGATGTCAGTGTTAATGTTATCAATGTAGAGGAGTTAAGTGGCTTAAAAGGTGGAAGGTTCAAAGAACAGGTTTCAATTTACGAGCATGGGAGTGACAATTCCCATGAAATGATGTGATGCTTAGGCTGATGCCTGTTTTAACTAGGGATGTAATAGTGTAGTCAATTAACTGATTAACTGATAAGCAAAAGCTTATAGGTTAATGCTATAGACCGCACACATTTCCCTTCCTCCCTTGCCAGTAAATATTTTAGCAGGCTGGCCAGCAGCCCAGCTCAGTCCTGGATTGCACCAGGTCTGGGACCTACCTCTGTTGTAGTTCTGCATTTAAACTGTATTAGAAGCTGGGTGAGCAGGCAGCCCGGTTCAGTTACGGCTTGTACCAGGTCCAGGAGCTCTGACCTGCCCTAGACAGTGGCTGCTGCCACCTTGCACTGCTGCCTCTTTATTAGAGGCAGCAGCACAGGGCGGCAGGTAGCTGGTTTGCATGGGAAGCTGGTTTTTAAACTGGTTCCTCTTGCAGACCTGCTCCCACCTGGCATCCCATGCTGCTGCCTCTGTATCAGAAGCAGAAATGTGGCATGGCAGGTGGGCTCCTCGGGAGTGAGGCCAGAGTGCACTGGCTGCCAGCCCTGCTTCCCAGGGACTATAGAATAGTTGACTAACCGATAAGAATTCATGAGGTTACTCAACTATTCAGTTAACCAATATTTAACATCCCTAGTTTTAATCTCTGAGCGTACTGTAGGGGGAGCCTGTACTACCCTGCTTTGGCAATAAATAGTGATGTCTGCCTTTAACACAGCGCGGATCCCTAAAAAGCAAAACCCAGGCCTGTCTCAAGTCTGGTGCACATAGGCCTGAAGGCATGGTTTGGGAGAGAGAATCTGTGAGAGGAAGGAATGTTTTGAATAACAATGCAGATTAAGCATGGGACGTGAGACCACATCAAGGACATGGGACAAGCAAATTGGTATGGGTAGTTCTGTTTCTGATAATCAAAAATTACAGATGCAACCATACAACTGTCAGCTATGCACATAGCAGCAACATCCTGAGTGACAGGATGTACTCCAAATAGGGCACTGGGCATTTTATGTATCCTACACAATACATAATCAATTGGTAAATATTATTAGAATGGCCAAGTCTCTCTCTGCTATAAAATGGGCTTAGTAAGAACAATTGATGGGAGGGAATGGGCAGAATTGACCCACAGGTCCTGCTCAATGTAACTAGAAGTAAACAGGCCCTTCATACCAGCAGCCCAGTGCGTGGCATTCCATTGCATGGGAAGAAAAGGAACCACGACCTCCTGCCTGGTACTGTAGGTAGCATACAGGTAAAGTGTAAGGGTGTGTCTAGACTACATGCCTCCTTCGACGGAGGCATGTAGATTAGCCAGATTGGAAGAGGGAAATGAAGCCGCGATTAAAATAATCGCGGCTTCATTTAAATTTAAATGGCTGCCCCGATCTGCCGATCAGCTGTTTGTCGGCAGATCGGGGCAGTCTGGACGCGATGCGCCGACAAAGAAGCCTTTCTTCATCGGCACAGGTAAGCCTCGTGAAACCAGGTTTACCTGTGCCGATGAAGAAAGGCTTCTTTGTCGGCGCATCGTGTCCAGACTGCCCCGATCTGCCGACAAACAGCTGATCGGCAGATCGGGGCAGCCATTTAAATTTAAATGAAGCCGCGATTATTTTAATCGCGGCTTCATTTCCCTCTTCCGATCTGGCTAATCTACATGCCTCCGTCGAAGGAGGCATGTAGTCTAGACACACCCCATGTGATTTATGCTTTATTATTATATTATAGTAGAACATCTATTAATTGCTTTTGCATTGCTTTGCATTGTATTGATTGCTTTAGAATTTATAGTATTTAAGGTTTAAATTGTATAGTAATTGTTTTTAAGGCTTGTAAAACTTAAACAACTGTAGTAACTGCTTAAGCTTGCAATAAATAAGAGTGGTTAAATATCCCTGGAGTGTCCTGGTTTCCCTTGGCTCTAAAATACATTTAACCATGTGGCAGCATAGCAGGGAGAAGGAGATGTTGTTTCCAGAAGCATGAGTGGCTTCAGCCTGAGCTGCGTACTTGTGCAGTTAGCAGAAGGGCTGGGCTTTCTCTTTCCTGCCAAAGCTGCCTCACACATCACTCAGTAGCACACACTTTTGCATTGTGATAAACCTGAAAGCCCAATGGAAGTTTAAAATTGGTCTGAGAGTGATAACTTGGGAAAGGCCTGGCCACTGTAAAGGGAGTGCTGTGATGTTGCTGAATAGGTGGAGGGTTGTGGTTGTCTAATTACTTATTTAGATTTTTATATTGTGCCAGTCTAAATGCTAAGTGAACGCACATTAAGCAAAATTAAAATATTGCAAACATAGTAGAGTAATAGGAAAACAGTTCTGTGCCCTCCAATCAAACTGTCCCCGTTGAGATGGTCATACCCAAATGCAATACCCAGTCAGTTTCAGTAGGCTGGTATTGGCTTTGGTTGTGTGCATAGGCTGGAGAGATCTGGAAGGATGAATAGGCCCCCTTCATACTCCGTTGCTCTGAAATCCCCTTGCCTGCATAGTAGAAAGTGAGGGCAAGTTTCAGCAAGCACCCTTGTCTGTTAATATGGCAATGTGCCATGCTTGCACACTTTGCTGCTAGACACAACACTGACTCTTTTCCATAATAATGAGGTGTGGGATGCCACTTGTTGGGGGGAAGGGAAGGGAATTAAAATGGAAAAGAGGAGCAGCAGGAAAAGAGGAAAGCAAGAAACTGCATGAAAACTAGAAAAGCTTCTTAACAGAGAGGTTAGGAATGGAGTGCCAGCTGTGTCCTCCATGTGCGTACAGACCAGGATAACCTGTCGACCTGCAAAGTGCTGGTCATATGGTGTGGCTCAAAGGGCCTTTTTCTGGATTCCTATTTCTGGTTTTAGAACCTGTATTCTCCCTTCCTTCCCCTTTAGAATCTTAAAGTTCAGACTTTCTGCTTCTGATGCCTGTTTGAGGTCAGGACTTGCAGCTGATAACAGAGACTCCCAGTAAACTCTGAGAGCAGTTCTAAGAGTGGCCAGAGTGCACACCTGGAGCAGCACAGCGGGTCAAAGCCAAACAACTGAGCAACATTATTGATGCAACATACACTGTGCTGAACCATGACATCTGCTTTCTCCAGAAAGAGTCAGACAACAGCTGCACTGGGCGGGGGGGAGCAGATAATTTGGGATTTCCCTCATCTTTGCCAGTCATGGTCACAATGAAAGTGGAAAAATTTTCTCTACCCTCTCTGTACCTCCTCCCTGTTTTGGTAATTTCTGTTAGCATCTCATCATTTATGAGTCTATGGAGAGCAGCACTTCCTTTTCTGTGGAACTCTGAGGCAAGTCAACCAGAAACAAATCTCACTTTCTCATGAATTTTTCCAGTGGTAGTGGGAATTTTTTCACACTGCTATAGCAATAATGTTAATAGATACAGGCCTACCCACCCAATCCTTGGCAGGTTCTCGCTGGAAGTGGGGGAAAAAGGTGGCGCTGCAGCTTGACCAGAAGCTCCCTCTTGGTTCCCAACACCATAGATCTTCCCTTAGAAGCCAGTTTATTACTCACTAAGATGTGTTAGTGTTTGCATAGGAACTGTCACCAGATCCTCTAGGCTAAGGATGGCAGATGTACATCAGGGAGTCAGACCTGATGAAAAGCAGCAGCCTTGGTGTATAACAAATGCCCTGAGAATAGTGAGAAGGGTTCGTCTTTGCTAGGGGCTTGTTGTTTTAGACACTAATTGCTCTGAAGTGCTAACCTGACACCAGCACCATGTGTGGAAAGAAGCAGAAACAGGACAAGGGTCACATCTTTGCAGCTCTATCAGCGGGGGATTGGAGAAGATCTTGGGATCTCTGAACGATGTCTGGAACCGTTTATAATGCCTCAGCTGGGCATGGGCAGATGGGAGGTTGGAGGGAAATGAGGTGATGAGATGAGCAGCATGTGTGCAGGGAACGCACAATTTAACTGGAGTCATTCTTCCTGCTATGCTGCTGAGAGGCCTAGCATGGCCTGCTGTACACCAGTGACCTGTAATGGAAATACCCATGGCAGAGAGAAAGGCCTTCACAAAGATTCATGGGACTGCAGCTAAAGTTAAACACTGAGGAGCAGATGTGTGTGTAGGTGCATGTTGAACTTACAGGCACGGAGTACGTTCTTCCTCTCCCTTATCACCTTTAAGCCCCACCCCCACCTCTGCTGTGCCTATGCGCCCTCCCCCAACCATTGAGTCGGGATGCCCTACTGCCTCCCCGCTCCTCAGTGATGCCGCGGCTCAGCTGGGCCGTGGCGTGAGAACAAGCGGTGCAGGCGGAGGGCTGTGCGCCAGGCTCCCTGTATAACACAGGGATCGGAGCAGCCTGAAAGCGGGGCGAGCTCGCACTGTCAGATCGGGGTGTAGCCGGCCCGTCACACCAGGTATGACTGGCTTCATTTCAGAGCAGAAATGCAGACACTTGCACAGGCTGGCATTACACTTGATCTTTGACTCCATGTTGCAAAGAGATATAATTTCCATATGTACCATAGGCACCTATTTGTCAACATGGCCTCTCAAATCTTTGCATTCTGATTGCTTCTTGAAAAATACCCATTTTGCACTAACCTAATTTCAGTTACTTCAGATGCCGCTGATTCATTTGCTGCCAAAGAGCCTGAAATTCTGAGTGTGAAGTCAGTAGCTGTCTCCTCCAGGGCAATTGATAAGCTTTGCAAGTTTATACTTGCCTGACATTAAACTGATAAGATTCCCTCCTGCTCTGCGGACTACAAAATGCAGCAGTAACAGAGAGCCACGTTACAATGCAATAGACTGAGAGGAGGCCAGCACCCCACAATTGTTCTTTAAATGGAGTATACCTTGCAAAATCCACACTGCAAGCATCTGGCAGAAAGGCAGTTATTTCCTATTTACTCTTGGCTCCAACAGAGGTTATTTTTTCCTTATTAAATATCTGTGTTGGAAACAAGCTTGTTTCAGGGTGCTAATCTGTACAGTCAAGCACTCAGGGTATGTCTACACACCAATTAAACACCTACGTGGGGTCCTCAAGCCCAGCCCAAACTCAAACATCTACACAGTAATTATAAAGCCCCCAGCCCGAGGTCCCTTGAGTCGGGAAGAATGACTCTCGCCTGAGTTGAGTCGAGAATTGCCTCAGGGAATGCTGTTCTTTGCTCGGGTGGCAATATGGACTTCTCCACATTTAGGAGAAGGTCCAGTAACTGGAACATGTCCAGAGACAATTGAATGTGGGCCTGTACTTGCTCCTTGGAGAGGTCCTTCAGCAGCCAATCATCCAGGTATGGACTCTTCTCTTGTGCAGGAAGGCTGCTCCAACTGCCAGACATTTGATGAACATGTGTGGGGCCATCAACAATCTCAAAGGGAAACCTGTAAATGGATAATGGTTGTGGCTCACTATGAACCTGATACGTTGTCTTGTCTGAGTGCTGGGAGGATTGTGATATGAAAGTATGTGTCTTTCATGTCAAGGGTGGCGTACCAGTCACCCGGTTCCAAGGAGGGAATGATGGTGGCTAGGGATACCATGTGGAATTTCAGCCTCCTCCTGTATTGACTGAGGCCCCTTAAGTCCAATATGGGCCACAGACCGCCCTTAGCCATGGGGTTCAGAAAATCTCAGGTATAGAATCCCTTCTCTTGAATTCTGAGGGACCTCCTGCAATTAGCCCTAAAGTGAAGAGCAACTGCAGCTCCTGTACGAGGAGTTGCTCATGAGAGGGATCCTTGAATGAGGATGGGACTTGCGAGGGTGGGGAGAAGGAGAACGTAAGGGAATGTCCCACTCTGACCATACGCAGGACACATTGGTCCGATGTAATATGGGACCATGCAAGGTAGAAGTAGAAAAATCAATTCAGAAAACATGGGTGTAGTTCCTGGGCTAGGTCTGGTATGCCATCCTTGACCACATCTTCAAAGCTCCTGTTTGGAGCCCACAGCAGATGTGGAGAAGCTGTGGCCTTGCCTTGCAGGTTGATTGGAGGGCCTACACTTGTTGTTTCTACTGCAGCAGTGGAACTATTCTTGTCTGGGCCTTGCAGTATATTGTCTGTGCTACAGTGGCTGGGGCTTAAATGGCTTTCTTTGGTGAGTGCAGCACACCAATGTCTACACAGCAGACTTATTTTTTGCTGAGGGCTTTGGCACCCCTGTGATTCTCTGTTTGTTTGTCTCCTGCTACAGGTGGTGAGGGACATCAACATCATCCTGCTGCGCAGGGTCATCCACCTCAGCAATGTGTACCCCGTCATCGCTGTCTTTGCCACCACGGGCTTCTCCGACTGTGGGAGGAGGGGCTATTGACAGCACCCACATCCCAATCTGGGCCTCTGACTCCTGAGAGTCTGTGTGTGGCCATGTCCCCAGCCTCCTTCTAGTGGTGGCTTGTGGTGGGGGGAGTGTCCCACCCGGGTGTCAGAAGTGTGGCCAGCCTCCCTGAGCCCTGTGAGCAAGAGCCCAGGGGTGCTCTGGTGCTGCCTCCTAGGGCTGTGTGGCACAGACTGGCGCTGCACATGTATCCACGTGCATAGACTACAGCGCAATCCCCAGGCTGAACAGGCTGAGCGAGGAGCACGCACCATTCCTCCGTGTCGGTGTCAGATAACTAGGTCACTCATCTGATGTTCCTTCCCCAGCCTTAGAGGATGCTGGCCGCATCAGGGTCCTCCTCCTCCTCTTCGTCCTCACGATGGCTCTGCCCCCCCAGGAGGGTGATGATGGGCATCTCTGTGCCTGAGTTGACCCCCAGGGATGGGGAAGGGACTGCACTGTCCCCTAGAATGCGGTGGCAGGTCCTGATAATAGGGGCAGGAGTGGGTTCTGCCCTCCAGTGGGAGCTGCACTCTCTCGCCCTGCCATACATCTGGCGGAGCTCCTTAACTTTCATCCAGACTTGTTTCTGAGTTCAGATGTGGCCCTTATTCCTCATACAATGAGGTTTACCAGTTATTTCGAGAGACAGGATTTCTTTCGAAATAACCGCGTCTTAACAGCATCTGTTATTTCAAAATAGCGCCATAACATGAATATGCAAATGAAGCATGGGATATTTAAATCCCAGCTTCATTTGCAATTTCAAATGTCTTCATTTGCATCCCTCTCTCGAAAGAGGGTACAAGTGTAGACATACCCTTAGTGACCTGTTTGAGATGTTATTTGTCCAATGTGGTCTGCAATCCTTCCCTGCCGAATTTTCCCTGTGCTTGGGATGCAGGCTTCAGATAGTTTCTGTAACTTCAACTTAAAATAATTCCAAGCCTCCTCCACATTCAGACCCTGGAGTGCTTTTGTTCAGTGCACTTCCCTAACTACCCTCCTCCCTCTTTTTTGCTTTTTTGAAACCAAGGATCCTACTTGCAGACCTATTTGTTTATCCTTCTATTTAGTTTTAAATGAATTAACTTATGAGCTCTCATATCATGATTGTCTTCTACAACCTGTTCATCCATGAGGTCCTCATTACTTACCACAACTAAGTAAAAAATGGCATCACCTCTTGTTGGTTTGGTCACTATTTGGTGAAGTAATCTGCCAGCTGTCATATCCAGGCATATCTGAGTACTAGTTTTATTAATAGCACTTGTCCTCCAGTCTTTATCTTGGAAAGTCTTCCATAATCACACTATTTGCAGCAGTCTTTATTTCATTTAAATATGAAAGAGGTTCTTATCCATATCCAGATCAGATCCAGGGGTGTCTATAGTGGACCCTAGAACAATTCCAGAGGTGCCTCTGTTATCTTTCTTCCCTAAAGTGAATTTTACCCAGACAGATTGCTTTATGCATTCCAACACTTGTAATTTCTTTAAACAATGGTGAGGAAGCTATGGCTGCAGGCCAGATCTGGCCCCCCCAGATTCCCATGATCTGGCTCATGGAATGACTTGCGGTTTCCCTTGCCTTCCGTAATGGGGTGAGTTAATGCTAGCTCTCTAGCATTGCTGCTAGTCTCCCTGCCTTGGCGCCCCCCCCCCACACACACTTGTGGAATGGGAGCACTAGCACTGGCTTGCCCCTCTGTGGCTATGTCTAGAGTACAATGATCTATCAGCAAAAAGGCACGCAAATTGTGCTCCTCTTTTTCAGAAGAGGCTTTTCTGAAATTTCGCCTGTCTACACAAGGCCAAATTTTGGAAAATCCTCCTCTTTTGGAAGAGTCCTTCTTCCTCATGGGAGGAGGAAGACAGGGCTTCCGAAAGAGCACATCTGCTCTTCCTCAAAAAAAAGCAGAAGAGCAGACAAGTTCCCTGGACATAGCGGATTTTTTCCGGGATACCTCTGGGGTATCCCAGAAAAACTCCATAGTCTAGACATAACCAATGGGAGGAAGGGAAGCCATGCCATGGACCAGAGCACGAGGGAGCCCTAGCACCCACCCTGTTCCTGTGTGACTTTCTTTTGTTTGTTTCTCAGGGCCCAGGTCAGTGAGGTTTGTTTTGTTTTAATTTTTAAAATGTTGTTTGTTTGTTTGTTTCTTGTGGCCAGGCCAGTGAGGGGTTTTTGTCTATCTGTTTGTTTCTCAGGGACCAGGCTAGTGAGATTTTTCTTTTCTCACTGGTGTGTGACCCTCAAATGATTTTTCTTTGGCTCAGTGGCCCCCAACCAAAGAAAGGTTCCCCATGCCTGCTTTAAAGCCTGCTCGTCATTGGTATAAAATGCTACTCTGCCCCTTCCTTCCTTCCTTCCCCCCCCCCCCCACATATTCTTCAATACCTGTATTCCAGGTATAATTATTATTTCTATATGTTTCCATTATCTCTTTATCTGGTTTCATTTCCTGTACCAGTAACTCTAGGACCTCTATTTTGTTATCCAGCCTCCTTTCATTGGTGTACAAATATCATAGTTGTTTCTGCTTCGCTTCACCCAAATTCCTCTCCCTCTCTGCTGTCAGTATTACCTACCTGACTTACTGTCATTGTTGTTCACACTTTTTCATATCCTCTGTTGTTCCTTTCTCTATTGTTGTGTCCTCAACCTCATTTTCAAGTTCTAAATTTTTGCGTCGTGGGATTAACAGCATCAGGCCCATTCGCAGGCGTTTCTGTGGGGGGATAAGCTGTGGGAGGGGCTGATGGTTCCCCCCAAAGTTCAACTCCACCCCCTGTGGCTCAGCCCCAAGCCCAGCCTCACTTCTGGGTGAGGAAGTGGGGAATCAGCCCCAGTCTTCCATGGCTGGCAGGAGCACTGATGAGGAAGGCTGGGGCGGTGCACCTCTCTGCACACCTCCCTGCTTTCCCCTGGCCAGCCAGAACACGGGGGAGGTAGGGTTGCCAGGTGTCTGGTATTGAACCGGACAGTCCAGTATTTGGACTTTGTGTCCGGTAAAGAATTGAGAAAATACCGGACATACGTTTTTCTGTAAGTTTCATGTAGTTTTTTTCTTGGCCTGGATTGGTGCCCGATAGAAGCCTGCTCAGGACACATGATAATTAAAGGGGCTGTGACCACATTTCGGCCCAACCTCCCAAATCCCCACCCATATGCAAGCAAACCATCATGCTCAGGCCCTCCCCACCAGGTCTCCCTGGTTACTCCGTTTTTTTCTTTTTTTGTTTGTTTGACAAATTTTTTCCGGTGGGTTTTTTTTTTTTGGTCTGGTATTTTTTTTGAAACCATCTAGCAACCCTAGGGGGAAGGAGGGAGGCTGGGGCAACGTGCTGCCCCTACCTTCCCTAGATCAGCCAGAATTGGCCCCATGTATAGCTATGGTGACCATTTTTCTGAACCAAAATTAGGGACACATTAGTCGTGTCCCCTGACCTCCCATTAGCCACACCTCCTGACCTCCATTAGCCATGCCCCCTGCCACAAGAAGTCCCACCCCTGGAGGTAGTACTCCCGGTGTCAAGAAGGACACATAATCAGAAGTAAAGGGTGTTGTGTGACCCTTCTAAGAACTCCTCCCACTGTCCTCCTCCCAATAGGGATGAGTTTGGCTCCCACAGGACCTCTCCATGCAACAAGCCTGCAATTGCATTAACTCAATTTGCATTGCATTAATTTGGTGGGGGGGGGGGGGGGGGGGGAGATGCTGGGGGAAGTGTTCCCGCAAGTTTTCCTCCCATGAGCAGAGTGAATTTTGACTTGTGCACCAGTATTGAGGTCATGGGCACTAGTTCGGATATATGCCACTGTGGCACCCAAGTTATTAATAAATATCATATAAACCTCTGCCTTTTCCCTCTGCTGCCATGTCTCCTACCCTCCCCTTACCCTATCTGCTCCCCTTGTGCCTGATGCCCCCCACCCTCACCCTCTGCTGTCCTGACTCCTGCTCTTCTCACTCCCCTCAGCCCTCCTGGGACCTGTCCCTCTGCACCAGCCCTTCTCTTGCCCCTGTGCCCACAACTCCTCTGGCCCCACTCTGATCATCTGTAGCTACCCCTGCCCCCCCCTCTCCTAACGCCTCCCTCTACCCACCTGCCCCGCTTCTCTCTTCTCTCCTCTGGTGCCCAGTCCTCCCCTCCAATGTCTGCCCTTCTGCTTCACCCTCAGAATCCCCTGGCACATGCACCTTCCTGGTACCTCCCCCTTCCCTGACTGTCCCTGCACTTCTTGCCCTCTTTCTCCCTGGTGCCCACCCCCTCACCACCCTCTGCCCCAGTTCTCCTCATGCCCCTCTGTGCCCTCCCACATGACTTACTCCATCCCCTGCTCTCCTCATGCCCACCTCTCCTTTCAACTCCTCTTCTCCTGGCACCAACTCCTCCCCTCTCCTCTTCCTCCCTCTTTCCCTCCCCTCTCCCAGCATCATCCCGTCCCCTCCTTTCTTCCACCCCCACTGACACCTTCCCTCCCCTCCCCTTTCCCCTCCAGCCCTTTTCCACATTGTCTCCTCTTGGCCCCCTGGCATTTGTCTCTTCTCAACCCTGCCCCTTGATGCCTGCCCCTTTCTTCTCCTGCCCTGTCCCCCACCCAGCACAAGCCCCTCCCTTTAATTCTCCCCCTGCCCCTTTCTTCACCTTCTGCCTTCCAGTTTACAAGACTGGACCCTGTGGTTCGGCCCCAGAAGTCTCTGCAGGTCTGGCCCCAGCTGCTTCCAGGGCAGGAACGCTTGCTGGAACTGGAGCTGAGGCTACCCACGGTGCTATTTTTAGTGCCACAGACCAGTCCCTGTGGCTGGCACTGGCTCCAGCTGGAGTCAAGTGGCAGCTGCACAAAGTGCATTCCAGCCAGGGCAGCATCACTGGGATGCACCTCACGTGGCTGGCACTTGACTCCAGCTGGAACTGGGCTGCCTGTGGGGATCTGGACTGGCACTAAAAATAGCTCCACATGTGGCCCCCGCTCCTGTCTTAGCACCTGCCAAGTTGAGTGTGCCTCGCCCCACAGCATCCCAGCTGGGCTCTGCGTAGCTTCTGCCGAGCTCAAAGGTGGCCTGCAGAAGAAGGAGGTTGGGTTGCTGGATCAGGACCCTGCGCAGCAGAGCCGGTCCCGTGGGGGGAGGGAGGAGAGGAAGAAAGGAAGGGACCACGTGCTGGCCCAGCTGCCCTACGCACCCTGCTGGGGGTAAGGGAGAGGAGGCTGCTGCACTGTGCTGGTGTCCCATCATGTAGTGAAATGTCCAGCAGTGCTTTCCAGGACATTTCACTACTTGATGGGGCACTGGGACAGAGCATTTAAATTCACGACAGTCTCAGAAAACATGGGACATATGGTCAGCATACGTATAGGCCATCATGTAGATGTTAAGGTGTCTTTCTGCCTGTTTTGTGCAGCCGGAGGGAGCAGCACATAGGAAACAGTCCTGGGGCCCAGAATAACTAAAAGTTAGCCACATGCTAGGAGAGGAGCTGGTTGGTCCTTCCCTGACAAAATCTTCATCCACAGCCCAAGGTCCTTTGTTCACATAAGCAATTAATTAGTACCAGGGGTCACATTTCTGTTTATACCCATGTTGAGTAACCCCAGAGCCATCAGTAGGGTTACTACGGATTTTACTGATGCCAGTGAGAGAGAATTTGTTCCATCATCTTTAACGAGGTGCCTGAAAACTAAAATGCAACATTTTTGTCTCATTGAATAAGAAAGGGAGCAAATGAGATTTTTATACAAGCCATATAACAGCTAAGATGGAGGGGAAACACCTTCTTTTGGAAGCTCCTAGGAAAGTGGCTAATGGATTGATTATTTAGAGAGGGAAGAACAAGCAAGTCTCAGCTCTGTTACAATTTATCTGGATTCGGGCAGTGCTCACAATATATAAAGCACTGTCCACACACACACAGAAAGATACAGTTACTGCCCCCCCAAACTAAAAAGACAAACAACCGAAGAATGATAAAGGAGGACTAAATGTTGGCTATGACAAAGATGTGTTATTTTCACCTCTCTTCTTAAACAATATCAGTTGGTTAATTTCTTGCAGGTAGGAGGGGGTCTTGAGAAGGAGAGATCAGACCATGGAAGATGCCCCAGGTGTAAGAAAAAGCACAGAAGTGGTCATGTGAGAAATGGACAAATGAAACTAGTGATGCTGATAATACAGAAGGGATGGGAACTGAGTGGGAAGTAAGATTCAGTGTCTGAATTAATTTAGTGGGGAAATAGGTTTATGTTCAATAACAGAGTTGTTTGATTGTTCTCTGCTTTTTCCTTTGCATTTTAAACAGGGTAAGATTCTAAAGTCCTTTCTCAACAAAGCTGATGAAAAGAAAAATGCAATTAAAATAGGCATTTATTAAATTAAAATCTTAATGGAAATTTGTTTCTTTCTGTATTTCATTTTTGAAAACTGAACCTTTTTCTTAATCAAAACTTCTCCAACTGTACCTTGAATTTTTTTGAAAAAAATGTTTCTCTAATTTTTCCATGGAAGATATTTCACATTTTCCAGTCGGGGCTATATTATCCCTCTTTTTCCAGGTCACTTTCAGAAGGACTCATTACCAGTTTTGCCCAGTTCACTGAGGCTATGTCTAGACTTCAGGCTTCTTGCGCAAGAAGCTTTTATCAGAAGAGATCTTCCTCAAAAACTTCTTGCGCAAGAGTGTGTCCACACTGCAAAAGCGCATCAAAAAAGCGATGCCCTTTCGTGAAGGAGAGCATCCAGACTGCATGGATGCTCTCTCAAAAGTTTTTTCCTCTTTCCTCTTTTTGTGCAAAATAGCTCTCTTCCTCGTTCAAAAACACCTTTTTGCAAAAGAGCTCTTTCGCAAAAAGTCATTCTTCCTCGTAGAATGAGGAATACCTACGCCAGAAAAAGCCCCTCTGTTCTTTCCATTTTTTTATGCAAAAATGCTTTTGAAGTGTGGATGCTCCATGAGTTTTTTCAGAAAAACACCATTTTCCGAAAAAAAACCTCTGTAGTGTAGACATAGCTTGGGAGATCTGACCAAAAACTGAGGAAGGAGCTCAGGATTAGGCTCCCTGTAGAGACAAATGCTGTAAAGTAAACTAGGAAGGTGTGAGAATACTTTGGAATGGTGAGGCGTTCATTAGGGTTTACTCAGAGAAGTGGTATGTATTAAGAAAGATCAGCCACCCTGCTGCAGTACAAAGTCAGCGATGTATTCCTACACCATCCCTACTTTTATATAAGGTATGTACCAATATGTACATATGACTTATTAGAGACCTTGGATAAAGATCATCACCCTCCTTCCTGGAGCTATAATAAAACTTGCTCTGTCTCACTTTGTGCAGACGATGCAGCTTCTAGAGTTCAAATACCAGTAGGCTTTCACAGACAATTAGACATCTGGCCTCTCTATGATAGGGCTGATTTCAGAATAAACACCAGTAAAACTAAAATGACGGTGTTTAGTGGATAGAAAACAAAATGGGACGTGCAGGCTGAAGGGACCAGGGATTCAATGGGTTGCCCTGCTCTGTTATCTCGGGACTCTGTTTACTCCAAGATTGAACTGGGATCTGCAAGTTCTGAACAGCTGGGAAAGGAGCAGGCATGGCTAGCAGCTCCTCTGCAGCTTTGGGGGGGTGATGCAATTCAGGAGGCTTGTGCATGTTAATGATTATTAATGCCATTGGGTTTGGGATGTGGGGTTTATCAAGGAATTGTATGTATTCCTAAAAGGACTGCATGAGATAGGTTTGGCTGCCCCAGGAGCATTGTTCAGGACCTGAGCTGGTGTTTAAAGTCTGATCAGATTGCTGTGCTTGATTTATGATTCATTATATCTTGCAGTTAATGAGCAACGAGAGGTCAGCTAGGCTATGGTGGGGTGAGATCACTGCCAGGATGACTCCAGAGAGGTCAGATTGAGGTGTGTGTGCAGACTAAAACTCTACACACTGAGCAGGGTTCTCTCCTATGCGAATGAATTCTGTGTTTCTGTATCTTCAAGAGCTGAAGGGTTTCTTAAACAGAGAACGGGAAGTACTTGGCTCTCATTTGGACAAAAACATTTTACGTAGGTCACAGTGCACCCCATCATGCCGTAGAAAGAACTCCAGAATGTAATCAGACTGAACATTCTTAGGCTGTTGGAAGCATGTACAAAAACAAGTGTAACCCACACATCTAAGCTATGTCTGCAATACTGAGTTTTTGTGGAAAAATGGCTGTTTTTCCGCAAAAAACTTGCAGAGCGTCCACACCTCAAGCGCGTTCTTGCGCAAGAGAATCAAAAGAACAGAGGGGCTTTTCTACAATTGGTATTCCTCTTTCTACGAGGAATAATGCCTTTTTGCAAAAGAGTACTTTCGCAAAAAGGTGTGCGTGGACTGGGAAGAGGGGTTTTTTTACGCAAAAAGAGGAAAAAGCACAGGTGCCTTGGTGGCCATTGTGTCCATAGCAATCAGAGCTTACTTTCGAGAGAGCGTCCATGCAGTCTGGATGTTCTCTTTCACAAAAGTGCATCGCTTTTTTAATGCACTTTTGCAATGTGGACGCACTCTTGCGCAAGAAGTTTTTGTGGAAGACCTCTTCTGATAAAAACTTCTTGCACAAAAAGCCTGCAGTCTAGACGTAGCCCAAGTGTAGTTCACTGTCCCATGCAGTGGCAGTAAGACCACAGCAACAAATAAAAACAAGAGACCTCTATAGCATGAACTGAAAAGCAGTTGGCTTTTAGCTCAAAGGATAGAGGTTCCTAAACTAAGATTCAGAGGTCCCAGGTTCAAATCCACCTGGTGATGGTTACACAAGCATTATACGTATTTATAGACGGGGAAACTGAGGCACAGAGCAGGACTATTGCTTAATTAAGCTCACAGCTAGTCTGTACCAGAGCCAAGGACAGATCTCCTGAGACTATTCCTTATCTTGACTACAATGCTGTCCTTTCTTCTGGTCACATGGACTGTAGGCACCCCACAGAACTATAAAATGTGGGATGAGGGTTGTGCAGGGAATGAAATCCATTACTGCTGCCCCAGGAGGGGATGAACATCTGTTTTTGGGTGACTAGCAGATTCCTGATACTATTAATTCAAAAAAGTCCTCAATCTCTGAGTGGAGGCAATGCGAGGGAACACTAAAGGGAATTTTAATAATAATAATGATGGAGGTGTAAATCAACTTAGATTTATTAACTCTCCTGGACTATGGTCATTAGCACCCACTAAGAATTTAACCCAGTGTGTCCAAATACTGGGGCTATCCACTACCGGGTACCCTAAGGGGAATTGTACAGAGCAAAAGTAAGAAATTGCAGTTTCTAACAGAGAACAGTAGAGGGAGCTGGAGGACAGCATCAAGGATGGACAGACAAGCTGTTTCAGGCCTGAAACAAATGGGAATTTGCTCAAGTAAAGAATGCAGTTTAATCCTAGTGGCTGCTCACTCACACCCTGCCCTGCCTTTGCACAAGCTCAACCATAATAGTAGAGGCTGCACAGGCAGGAGCTCAACTTGCCTACCTTGTGACATTTGAAAATGTACTGTTGTTTCATTTTCCTTTGGAATAAAAAGTAAACTTTTCAGAATTTTCCCAGAAAAGTAAATCTGCTTCCTGGCACATTCCTTCCCACCTCCTCCCCCCCAAGTTGTGGATCCTGATTCCTGAGCATTCTGGGATCCCCAACTCAGAGGCTGTTCACGTTCAGAGGCTGTGGAACCAGGCAGGCAAATTGGCAGGCTATTTGCTTGATTCAAAACTGGCCTGGCACATAGGGATCCGGCTGAACTCTGTCTGGGGTTTGTCTGAATTTTGTTGAAATCAAACCATCTACACAAAAAGGTTCAATTTTCATCGGCTGACAAAAAGATGTTTTGGCAGAAGTTTTCTAACAAACTCGGAGTGCAAATGCCTCCTGTGAAGCGATACACTTCATACCACAAAAGCTAAAGCAAGAATTACATTTCCCTGCCTGCAGAAGGAGAGAGGGAAGAGAGAGAACGCTAGTGATCAGGCCATTGGGAGGTGGTGAGAGGAAGGGAAGGATGGATTAGTGACTAGGGAGAGAAAGCTCAATAGGAAGTACAGGGCAGGGGAGAAGTAGTGACCCTTTTGCGGACACACTGCACAGGGAGGGATAGCCTGGTTTTGATTTCAGTGACCCTTGTGGCCTTTGTAGCCCAGGGCCCTGTGATAGATATTTAACAGGCTGTCTGGCTTAGGGATCCCTTTTGTGCAATGGCTCATGTCAGTCCAGAGAATACAGTCACTGCAGGAGGAGAGTGACTGCACCTCACAGGGTGAGGAAGGCCTGGATGACTCTGAGTGGCTCTGGTACAGGGAGGTGGGTTCTGAGTGTGGGGTGGCTCATCCAGAAATGTGCCTTCATCCAGCACTGGGTGGGCAGGCACAACATGTCTAGAACTCTACTGTGAGGATCGTGGTGGACAGCTCTGTGCTCCTAGCAGAATGGACCACCAGGCCAAGCTTATCAGTGCAGGAAACAGAGTTTTCTCAGGGGCTGGATTGAGATTAAGGACCATCCCAAACCTCACCCTCTTCCATTCCAAATGCTGGGCACATTTCTTCAATCTGCCTTCTGCAACATAAGAATAGGTGGTGTGTACGTTTACAAAAATCCTGCATCACAAACCATTCTGCTGCACACACAATTTTTCATCTGGGGAGAGGTTGCAAAAGAGAATGAATCTTATGTGACAGATGTTAATCTCATTGCTTAATGCATTTCTGGAAAATGTTAAGACACAGTGGTGGGGAGGGCAGAATCAGAGTCTGTATAGAATAGAATATTCAGGAGGTAGCCTTGTTAGTCTGTACAGGATAAACTCAAAAAACTACAAATGGTCTGGTAGCACTTTATAAACTAACAAAACATATAGATGGTGTCATGAGCTTTTGTGGGCACAGCCCACTTATTCAGAAACTCCGGTCATCTGAAGAAGTGGGCTGTGCCCATGAAAGCTCATGATAGCATCTACATGTTTTGTTAGTCTATAAAGTGCTACCAGACCATTCGTTGTTTTTTAAGTTTAGAATAGAATAGATGCTGGAACAGCCTCTTCAATACAGCTGCTGTCCAAAGTGTCCCAACTACCTGTCACAGAAATGTGGGCTCATCCTGACATCATGCTCTTGTGCCCTGTGGGCTGGCAATAGGCAGTCACTGCTGAAAGAAGTTACCACAAGCCACACTAAATACACATGCATATGCACATAGGCTCCCAACTCAGCTGTGGGTAACGGGTCTGTCTCCTGGCCCCTTCTCCAATTAAGAAGGACTGATTGTAACAACTGCACCCCTTGGGATGAGTTCATATCCCTCTGCCGAGGGCAGCTATTAATGTTGCTTGGTTAGAGGGAGGGCCATGCATGTGTTTGGGTGGGGGGAAAGGACTAAGGTAAGTTCTCTACATGCAATAAATCTCTGCTGTTATGTCTCATTTCATGCGTCTGCCAGTGGCAAAGGCACGGGCACATCTACCCTTCTTTCCAAGCCTGGTCTGCATCAAGAGCTGTGGAGGAGGCTGAGCCTTTTAAGGGTCTTGCCATAGCTTGAACTCACCTCCAGTCCCTCTGAGTTACTCTGTGTGGGTGAGCAAGCTGCACCCTGCTTAGGCTGATAGCACTGTTGGGGGTAGAGATGTAAAATCCCAGTTAAAAAGTTAACCAGTTAAACAGAATATTAAACATGTTTAACTGGCATCCCGTGGGCAGGGGCCTGTGGCATGGCATGGTGGGCCAGGCTGAGCTGCTGGTTAACCGGTTACTCATGAGCATCACCCAGTAAGGCGGTTATGACTGAGGAACCAGTTAACCAGTTATCTGTTAACATACCTAGTTGAGGGAAGAGCACAGGACTCATGTTTCTGCCTTTAGGCTTTCTAAAGGATACTAACATGATCACAGTGACATGCTGCTCTAGCCACCCTTGCTCCTTCTCCAGGGCTGTGTCTGGAGGGCCCATCAACTTTGATTTGTGCCTTCCAGTTTATATTACAGCAACCCCTGACCCTTGGCCCTGACCCAGCAAGGCGGTGAGGTAGGACTGGCATCCCTTGGCTGGGGAACAGATGCTCACTGCATGCTTTGGACAGAGATGGTCATGAATCATTGCCCCAGAAGGAAACTGCAGGCCTGAGCCATGTGAGGACATGCAGTGGCCTTACTTGCCTTGGCCTCAGAGAGACAGTGCTTGGAGGTCCCTCGCCATGGGAAAGGGGCACTGCCTTTCTGTTTGCATTAGAAAGCATCTTTAGAATAACTCCTGTTGAGTTATCAGATGATGCTGGAACTCCTTGTGTGCTGGGTTCCACCACAAGCAGTGCCACTCACTTCCACTCTGCAGGCTGGAAGAATATGTCTGCAGCTAAGATGCTGAGACCTCCTATTTTAGTCCGATAGCTACACAGTGAATCACACAGTGCATTTGCCTCCTCAAACTGGTGCTTTCTTTCACAGCAAAAGACGTTTTAACCTCAGACTGTGATTTAGCCAGCTCTCCCAAACTAAGCAGCATTCAGGCAATCCAACACTTGGATGGGAAATCTCCAAGGAAAGCACAAGTATTGCTGCAAGTGGTGTTTGTAGGTACTCTTCCCTCTCTGTTGCGCCTAACCCCCAGCCAATGTTCCCTGTCATTTTTTCCATTCATGTGCAGAATATGCTGATGTGCACCACCAATAAAAACACATTGTGCCAGCTGTGGGAGGCTGTGGGCACTCTGCTAATCAGCTGGGCGGCATTTGAATCTCTCCTGGGTGACTGACCAAGGCTGTGTCTAGACTACATGCCTCTGTCGGCAGAGGCATGTAGATTAGACAGATCAGCAAAGGCAAATGAAGCCGCGATTTAAATGATCGCGGCTACATTTACATTTACATGGCTGCTGCGCTGAGCCGACAAACAGCTGATCAGCTGTTTGTCGGCTCGCCGCTAGTCTGGACGTTCCCCCTGTCGACATCAAAGCCCTTTGTTGGCAGCCCCGTTATTCCTCGTGGAATGAGGTTTACCAGGGCTGCCGACAAAGGGCTTTGATGTCGGCAGGGGAGTGTCCAGACTAGCGGCGAGCCGACAAACAGCTGATCAGCTGTTTGTCGGCTCAGCGCGGCAGCCATGTAAATGTAAATGAAGCCGCGATCATTTAAATCGCGGCTTTATTTACCTTTGCTGAACAAACAAATCTACATGCCTCTGCCGACAGAGGCATGTAGTGTAGACGTACCCCAAGTGTCAGCTTACAGGGAACACTGCCCCTAATGCTCCAGCAAAGTGCTGCAGCGATACCATCTTTAATGTGCAAAGACAACCAGGGTCCTATTCATGAAGGATTTTATGGCACTTACAAAAATCAGGGTGAGTTCAGCATTATGGCCAGTTGTTATTTATACTGTGGGGTGTTCCCATTGCAGTAGGCACTGTACAATCATAATAGAAGGGACACACCCAGCCCTGCAGGATATACAATCTAATAAAACTCTAATTGCATAATTACATTCCTTGGTGCATGTGTCACAAGGAGGGGGCAAGAGGGTTTTCAGAGCAATTTTGTCTTCAGAATGAAAAGAAGGCATCAAGTATTTTGTTGGCTTTACAAATGTCACAATCCAGCCTGGTAGGTGAAGAGGGAGCTTGTTAGAAATCACTGTCGAATTGCCTGTGGGTGGGAAGGTGTAGCTCTGCTCCTACACACAGCTTCATGTCTGGCAGGAGCAAAGTGTGAGTGTGGGGGATGCCTCCAGAGAGAGGCCCCTTCTGTGCCAGCACAGGCATTCTCTCCTGGAAGCAAGCCTGTGCCCGAAGGGCCTCACTTTGTGAATCATAGCTTCAGCCTCTCCCCCTGTCTGTGCAAACACTGTCAACCCCACCATGTAGTACCAACAAAATGCTGCGTGTGATTGTGTCCATAGACCAGTGGGTGGCTCTGGTTTGGCCTGATGCCAGGGTGCTGATGATCACATGAGCATTTTCACGCTAACAAAGTGTATAGTAAATAGCAGCCTCCACTTGGACATGATGTTTGAATTAAATTATTGTTTTATTCTCCATATAAACTGAAGCTTGTTAACATTTGCCTATGGACTGTTTTCATTAGTGAAGTTCTCTAGAATAAGCCATCGTGATGTTGGAAAACAATTATAGAGACCATGTTTGCAAGTCAGACAAGCAAAGAAGATGGTAGGATGGAAAGTAGTTGCTACAATAATACAACAGCTTTGATTTTCTGATATCGTGCCTCTTGTACCTAGGGTCACTCAAAGCACTTGGGCTATGCAAAGATCAACTAAAGGGGAGGCTTAAAGCTAATGAGGGGGTAGAAGGGATGGGGCAAGAGAGCTTTCAGAGCAATGGGGCAGCATGAAAAGGGAAGGCCTGTCCTGTAGCTGCAAAGAGTGTCTGGGAGGGAGGAATACATACAGGAGGCTCAGCCTGGAGACATGCAGGGCCCACCTAGATAGCTGTCAGAAAGGAAGAGTGGCACAAGTCCACTACTGGTTCAATACCCAAAAGGGTGATTAGATCGTACAGCTTGAACTTCCCTGGACCAGCACCTTTGGGACTGGAGTGGTCCTGAATTAGGGAATTTGTCAGACATGGGGAGGTCAGACATCCGGGCTCTCCCGGGGCTCCCTTTCTGGCTGCTGCCCCGTGAGAATCTGGAGGCCTGACCTCCAGCCCACCTGCCTGGCTCTGCTGCCTCCAGCCCACTGGTGGGGCTCTGCTCCCTGCCCCCAGCCCTGCGTGGGGTGACAGCTGCTCCCAGGGTTGCCCAGCCCCGGCCCCGTGTGCAGTGGCAGCAGCAGCATCTGCTCCTGGAGTTCCCCAGCTCTGGCCCCAGCCTCGCGTGGGGCGAGGGGACCCCATGAGCAGTTGGGTGGCAGTTGCTCCCCGGGCTCTTTACTCTCAGGCATTGTCCCTGCAGGCGCCTGCTGACCAGACCAGCTCTGCTCCCAGCTGCTCTCAACCTCTGCGGCTGGGGCTTTATGGTCTAGCACAGACCACAGATGTTACCAGACTAGGAAGTCTCAGATGAGAGAGGTGCAACCTATAGTTGGTTTGAATTCTATTTCAGTTTAGTTTCAGTTTATCTTCTGGGAAATCCTGAGCAGCTTCTGACCTTTCACTGGATGATGTCAATGCTGCACATGACACTGACACTGCACTTAAATGTCAGTTATGATGGTCTCCTAAAAGGAACAATATTCCAGGGTACTGTAAATGCAACATCCGTCTTCTTTTTTTCCCTCCTTTCACCATCCCACCTAATATTCTCTGGAATGGACTATCCATACATGGCAGGTGCAGAAGCTCTGCTGTGAGGCAGATCTGGGAGAATAATGTAGCTTATCCAAGCTATTGATAAGGGCTGCTTCAGCCTCAGTTTTCTACCTATGTGTACTGTGAGCCCAGAATATGGAATCAGGCTTCTTTCTGAGCAGTGATCCACTTCCAAATGCTTCTTTCCTCGGAAAAAACATAATTCACTAACTAGCTGGAATCTTTTGTATAAGTGTCTGAAGCCAAAGCAATACCCAAAGCAGTGACTGTTGGACAGAGAAATGGGCATCAGGGAGGGTGTGTGAATGGTTAGCAATATGTTTGAAGAGAAAGTGCGTGAGACTGGTACCCAATTTTCCACAATAGGCAGTTGTTTAAAGGTCAAGTACATTTTTCAGCATGTTGTGCTCTTAAATCAGATGTAGTTCCATAGCAAAGGGATTTGGAAGGAGTGAAAAGCCCTGTGAATTGGCTGCTTTACTCTCTGCTCTACAGAGTTCCAGGGCCTGTGGGAGAGATTTGAGTGTAATAGAGTCAGAAAACAACTTGTGTTTTTTCCCTTTCAGATTTCTGTTGTATTACTATAAAAAAAATAAACTCAAACCCCTACAACTGACCTGACTGTCCAGGCAGGTACCCTTTACCCCCAACCATGAATCATCAGCTGATAGGAGTATCCTGTACAACTGTGAGAGATATGACAGCTTGTTCTGTTTTTGTGCTTGGCTGTTTACCCTTTAAATGCTGCACTCTGTGGCAATCTTGGTAGGAAAGGCACAGTTTCTTGAGAGTGATATTTCACATTCCTCAGAACAATGGAAAAGATATTTATTTTAGATTTGTGTGAAAGTTCTTGCCAAGATGCAAATGTCCCTTTCTTAGGACTTTATGATTCAATAGACTCCCTTGTTTTAAGAACATATAGAAGGTGGGTCTAGTGCATAAGGCACTGGCTTGGGACTAAGGAGTCTCCCTACTCTGCCACAGACTTTCTGTGTGACCATGGACATGTCACCTGGCCTCTTTGTGTTTCATTTTCCCACCTGTAAAATGACAATACCAGGCCTTCCCTATCTCAAGATAAATAGATTGATTGTCAGTTGTCCAGTTACTACGGTGACAGAGGCCATACAAGTAAATAAGAGATGGTATAGTGATTAATTTCCCATCCTGAGTCACTGAGGCCAACTCTCTCTGGGATGCTGCCTCTCAGTGGGGGTCAGACTTCTACAATCAAATACAAGAGAGTCCTGTACATCTTTTGAGGCCTAACTCCCAGGTGCCTGGACTGCACTAGCTCTCAACTATCACTTCTTCCATGATTGGTCCAGTTCCAGTGTTAGAACCAATGGTGGAAGTGGTTCTAGTGTAGAAAGGATTGCAGACATTTGTACAATCTGATGTCTCTAGACCTGCCTGGAGGAAGGTAATAATGATAGTGTGGTAAAAAAAAAGCCTATGTCTTACATCACACTCTCTACATCAATGCCATTGCTTGCCCAGCAGGGGAAGAAGGTTGGAGATTTCCACTGGAGATGTACCCAGATTTATGATAGGAATAGCACAATTGTGTCTAATCCACTAACACATACTGAGTCAGATAACAAATTATTGGTCCTAGGATAGAGAACATCCCTAGAACCAATAATCACACTGTATCACACAGTCCATGTAAGTTTGATGGCAGCCAAATCTGCGTCTCTAAATCCCATTGATCCCCTATGTTTTCCTCATGATATATACACTGTATTTAGGAAATGAGAGAAGAATAGTAGGGGAGGGACCAAATTCAGCTAAAGTCAATGACAAGAGTGCAAGAGTTGTATTTGGACAAGGAGTTAGTCACAAATAGGGCCTTGAGGAAGGCATTGACCTCAGAACTTTAAGAGCAGCTGCTATTTCAGAGCCCTGGCTACCACAAACTACACTGAGGAGTTAGCGAGTATTGGGAAAGAAAATGTCCCTACTTCAAGTTCAATTGCAATTTGCTATTGACATCATTAAAAATCTGCTATCATGAGCTTCTGCATTTTTTTTCTTGACTACAAATGTCATTTCTGGAATGAAAAGGGGAAAGGATCTTTTGCAAGTTGTTTGCATAGTGCAAATGGGAGCCCAAATCAAAGAAGATGTGAACAAATAAGCAGGGAGGGTCTATTTTAGCTATGAGCATTTCCATTCCTTTTGTGTCTAGATGCCCATGATTGGATGGGAGGAACAACTGGGGAGCACAGTTCCCTCTGGGGCACTGCAGTTGTGGTTCTGATTCTGTGTGTGCAATACTGAAGCTCCAAATGCCTCAGAAAACCCTGGTCTTAATGGGCTGCTCATATAGTGCCATTTGGTAGCCAGTTTTAACTCCTTCCTCATAGAAAGGTGACACCCCCGCTTTGCTGGGCTTCTCCCCTCCCAATCAAGGAATCATATAGGAGAAGAATTAAGGAAGAAACAAAATCTAAATCTTTGAGTTCCTCTCCATTCTGCTTCTCAATACAGGCAGTCCCTGGGTTACGTACAAGATAGGGACTGTAGGTTTGTTCTTAAGTTGAATTTGTATGTAAGTCAGAACTGGTACATATTGTAGGGGAAACTCTAGCCAAACATTTCTCCAGAGCTCAGTTTTATTCTCCCACACCTCACTTCCCTCAGTCCTTTATTCTCAAGCTGAGGTGTCTGCTGAGAAAAGCCGCTCCGCGTCTCCCTGGTCTGCTAGGGGCGGCGCAAGCTTCGCGTCTCCCTGGTCTGCTGGGGAGAAGCAGCTAGTGTGGGGTTGCCTCACCCCGTTTGTAAGTAGGGATCTGATATAAGTCGGATCCATGTAACCTGGGGACTGCCTGTACTACAAGGTGCCTCCACATCCATTTCCCTTAAAGTATCTCTTCTTTATTCACAAGAAAAGAGTGAGATGGGAAGACCTTGGAGGCCAGTAACCTCCCTGCTACCCTTTCCATCAAGAATAGACCATTAAGGTCCATGCTGATTAGCATGATCATTGTAAACACTCAAATCCCTCTAGATGGGTGTCTGTCCATTTGGATGCTGGGCCCTTCCTGGTATTGTCCTCCTCCTCCTTTACTTGAGTGTAAACATGGAGTTCACTGGTGTGCTGCTTTCAGGTAATTCATCTGGGATCAAGCAACTCCTTGGCACTGACAATGGAGGATGAAAGCACAGAGTATCTGAAGCACAGAACATGTGTGCAATATCCTAACTGTGCCTGTGCAGCCCAGCATATGGACTCTGGGGAGGCATTATTCTCTCCAGAGTTGGGAGATTTATTGCTGCTTTCCCAACATCTTTCTAAAAAAAAATCAGGTTTAGAAAATAACCAACCTGAACACCCAGTAGCTGACATCTGAACTAAAGAGGAGGGTTGTGACTTTGAAACTACCCACCCCAGAGAAAATCCCTTGTTTTCTACAGAGAAACCCTGCCATCAGAGAGAGAGGCAAGCTTCCCCAATCATGCGGATCTCTTGGTCTTTATGCAAACACTCTGACATCCGAAAACTGTGCAGGCAGCAATCAGATTGAGACAGGAGACCTGTTACCCAAAATAAGGGTGAGCCCCTTCACCCTTCTCCCAAAAAACATGGTGGTGCTCAGTTCCCTTTTTCCCACATACGTGATGAGGAGTCACATACAAAAGTGACAGCAAATAACATTCTTTCAACTGCTTCCTACCCCTGTTTTTCAATGTGTTTCTGGTTTTGACCCCATAATGCTAAGCAGCAGAATGGCAGCATGGCCAACTAACTGCCCCTCCTCACACATATCAGTCAGGGTATATTGTACACAGGATCTTTCTCTGAGGCTTTCGGCCCTCATGGGCTGGAGTCCTGAATTTTGGTCCGAATTCCCACACAAAATAGAAACACTCCTGGACTGCCCTCCCCTGTGCTTTCTATCCACATTACACTGCAGACTCAGTCAGTGTTTCAAATATAGCCTTGGGTGCATTGTTTCACATATTGATGTCCGTTTGCCAAAGTCAATATGATCCTGGCTGCTTGCGTGGCCAAGTTTCAGTGCCAAAAATCCTCCAAACCTTTATCAACAGGTCGGAAATAAATAATGTCAGAAAGATAAAAAGAGTAAATACAGCTCCAGCTATTTTATTTCAGAAAATGTTTGCACAACAAATGCACCCATTTCGCTTGCATGATGAATCAGCTGCCAGTGGCTGGGTGTGGCTATGTGTGTGTTGAGATAGAGAGAGGGGGCAGCGTGGTACCTGTTCAGTAGCTCAGCTGCGGATAATTTGTTGACAAATTGGCCTGGAGTTTGGACTCTCTGTACATACTCCAGTTTCACCTGCAGTCACAGAGATTCAGATTCATCAATGTTTGAAAGCACTTTTAGATCCCTGGACAGAACTGATAGGGAGAGAAGATTGTAATTTAGTCTGACTTCCCATCCTGAGATGTACCAAGTCATAGTCTTGTACAGTCATCATTCTGTTATTCAGTCACCAACTTTGCGGTGTAGTATCTGGAATGGCCAATCTGATCTGAAGCACTCTTTGTTTAGCCAATCCTTAGCCTCACCCCTATGGGTGGAGTGGGAAATCAGTTCAGCCTAATGGCTGTGTAGGACAGCAAGTTGAATTACATCTATTTTGTTATTGGTTACTTCATCTAACATTGCTAAAATTGGATGCCTACATTTAGGCATCTACATCCACATTAAGCACTTAGCTACAATGGTCTGGTTTCCTAAAGGCCTGAGCACCCACAACTGCCACTGAGGACAAGGCGAGCTGTGGCTGCTCCACACCTCTGAAAATCCAGTGTCTTATTCAGTGCTTAGCACCCAAGTTTGACAACACTGGCCTTTGTATTTCTGCAATTCATCTCAGGGAAGAAAGACTGTTAATTAGGGGTATCGTTTGCTATGGGACAAGTGGGAAGCTGCTTCAGAGCTTGGTTTGCCCTCCCAGATTTTTTAGAGGTAAATGTACTTAATTACGTCATTCACTTTTTGTTCCCCTACATTTGGAGGATAATATAATATATAATGTGCTGAATGCTGACACAACTTTGCATCCCCACCCCATAGAATTTTCCTAAAATGACACTCCTGATATTAATTTTCAGCGATCTGACTGGCTGAGGGACATTCTGCAGGGACAATAGTGCCTAACATAATGATTTATCTTTTCTTTTTATTAACTTTGCTTTTTCTTTCTCTCTTAGCATCTGGCCACATGTGCTCTGTCACTGCTCCTGCTGCCAGCAGAGTCTCTGAGCCCAGAGACCATGTGTGCCCTGCTAATTGGCCATGATGAATGAGAGAAGGAGTGGAAGTGTGGCTCAGGTCCCAGAATAGGGCCTTGGTGTGACAGTGACAGATGGGTCTCTCTGGACCAAGTGGGGAGGGCAGTCTAGCCTGCTTATATAGATACAGCCTTTGGGGACATGGAGAAGAGATTCCACAAAAGCATCAACCTCCTTGCCCCCCATGACCCTCTTTGGGACAGACAAGAACAAAATCCAATTTGCAATGGCAGGTTGTTAACACTGAAAAGATAATTTTCCAACTCATTTCTAGCTCTCGCTCATCTCTGAAGCAACCAGTTTTGTTAATTAACCTCTTGGTACCCAGCCAATGATATGCATTGCAAGGCATCCCCTTTTACAGCATTAGAAAAGAATAGCTGCACACTCCATTTTCCTCAGTCCCTTTTTCTGAGAGTTCAAGGAACCAATGAGTTGCTGTGTCTTTTGGAAAAGAAGATTTCCTCTAACTCAGTAAGCTAAATTCTCAGCTGGGGCGGGGGCAAAGTGGGAGGAGACTTGTCTCCATGCTCCCAGAAGGGGTGGAGACTCGGGTGGAAGGGGCGGGATTGGAGCAGCCAGCCCTCAGTTCTGCCCAAAGCACACTGTGCACGTTAACCCTCAGCCATTCCTCAGCACTGCCTGGAGTGCACCCTGTAGTGTTCTGGGGGTGCTTTAAAGGGCCTAAGGCTCTGGCTGATGCCACTGCCACACAGAGTTGCCAGATGGTTTAACCAAAAATACCAAAAACCGCCCCCCCCCCAAAATCACTGGGGAAAAAAATTCTGCTGAGAAAAAAAAGGGGGGGAGGGAGACCAAAGTTGTAAAGTTGTTGGGAAAAAAAAGGACCCGAGAGTTGTTAAGCAAAAAATAAAAAAATAAATAAAAAAAACCCCATTGTGGCCCCTTTAAGAAACACTTTTGAGTCTTTTTGGCCTTAACAGGCTGCCAGCAGCCACCCGCCATCTTGCCTCCCTGCACTGGGCCGGACAACTCCCCTGCAGAACCCGGTAAGCACTTTAGGTATCCGGTATTTTCTGAATTTTTTTACTGGACAGGAGGCGAAAATACCGGACACCTGGCAACCCTACTGCCACAGTAGCAGCAGTAGCAGCAGGGTAAACTGCCCCCTTTGGCCCCACCTGTTAGGGGGCCTGTCCTAAGCTGATATAAATTGGTATAATTGTAATGAAGTCAATGGAGCCGTGCTGATTTGCAGCAGCTGAGGATGTGGCTCTCCATTTCTTTACTCTCCTGTTGGACCCATGTCAGGGTTTTCATATATTCCAAGGCCCAAAGAGACCATTGTGATCACCCACTCTGACCTCCTGGATAACACAGGCCAGAGAACTTCCCCCACATCGTTCCTAGATCTTTTAGAAAAGCATCCATCTTGATTGAAATACAGGCAGTCCCCGGGTTACATGGATCCGACTTACATCGGATCCCTACTTACAAACGGGGTGAGGCAACCCCGTACTAGCTGCTTCCCCCCAGCAGACCAGGGAGATGCGAAGCTAGCGCCCCCCACAGCAGACCAGGGAGACGCGGAGCAGCTTTTCTCAGCAGACACCTCAGCTCGAGAATAAAGGACTGAGGGAAGTGAGGTGTGGGAGAATAGAACTGAGCTCTGGAGAAATGTTTGTCTAAAGTTTCCCCTACAATATGTACCAGTTCCGACTTACATACAAATTCAACTTAAGAACAAACCTACAGTCCCTATCTTGTACGTAACCCGGGGACTGCCTGTATTGTCAATGGAGGACAATCCACCACAATCCTAGGTAAATTATTCCAATGATTAATTAGTCTGATCATTTTCAGTCTGAATAATTTATTTCCTATTTTCAGTCTGAATTCGTCTAGCTTTAACTTCAATCCATTGGATTGTGTTGTACCATTCTCTGTAGGATGTCCATATTTCTGAATGTGGGGCCCCTGGTAAGATGACTTATATTCACACAAGTTCAATAGCAATCAATCGGAACAATGCAGTGCAAACATTTAAATTAACATCGAGTTGACTGAGCCCTTGTTAAAAAGAAATACTGTGTAACTGGAGTCTTTTTTATTTACCTTCTTATCTTTAACATTTGCATGGAAAGAGGTGATGGCCATACATTCCCGTACACCTCTCTCACACAGAGATGTGATGACTGACCATCCTGACCCAGCCCCGGTTACCCAGTGCTCTCCACCCTCCATGTCTGGCTAGACCCCTGGGATGGACTCACCTTTCCAGGGATGCAGCATCACATTTTCTCAAGGCAACCTGTGGGGGACATGCAGGGTCACAGGCCTTCCTCCCCAGATTTCTGTGAAGGTTCACACCAGACCTTTTGGAACTGTGTGAAAAGGAAGAGAAGGGAGCTGCTTCCAGCTGAAGGAGGGCAAAGGTCAGGGTAGGGATATGGAGCATATGACCTATGAG
This sequence comes from Pelodiscus sinensis, assembly GCF_049634645.1. Lineage (NCBI taxonomy): Eukaryota > Metazoa > Chordata > Testudines > Trionychidae > Pelodiscus > Pelodiscus sinensis. The sequence continues at coordinate 19,752,767 of NC_134723.1, forward strand.
GAGAGGCTGAGAGAATTGGGTCTGCAGAAGCGAAGAGTGAGGGGGGATTTGATAGCAGCCTTCAACTTCCTGAAGGGAGGTTCCAAAGAGGATGGAGAAAGGCTGTTCACAGTAGTGACAGACGGCAGAACAAGGAGCAATGGTCTCAAGTTGTGGTGGGAGAGGTCTAGGTTGGATATTAGGAAAAACTATTTCACTAGGAGGGTGGTGAAGCACTGGAATGGGTTACCTAGGGAAGTAGTGGAGCCTCCATCCCTAGAGGTGTTTAAGTCTCGGCTTGACAAGGCCCTGGCTGGGTTGATTTAGTTGGGATTGGTCCTGCCTAGAGCAGGGGCTGGACTTGATGACATTCTGAGATCTCTTCCAGCTCTATGGTTCTATGATTCTATGATTCTATGACCTGGTCAGTGTTTTTCCAGAGGTCATCTCTTCCCTCCTTCATGGTGGATCCAGTCAGCAGTAGAACCCTCCAGTAGTGATGGGGAGGGACAGACAGAAAATATGAACATAAGAACATAAGAACGGCTGTACTGGGTCAGACCAAAGGTCCATCTAGCCCAGTAGCCTGTCTGCCAACAGTGGCTAGTACCAGGTTCCCCAGGACGGGTGGACCAAAGACAATGATCAAGCGATTTGTTTCCTGCCATCCTTCTCCAGTCTCTGACAAACAGAGGCCAGGGACACCATGGCTGTGTCTACACTGCACCCCTTTTCCAGAAAAGGGATGCAGATTAGACGCATCGGAATAGCAAAATCCGCGGGGGATTTAAATATCCCCCGCGGCATTTGCATTTACATGGCTGCCGCTTTTTTCCGGCTTGGGGATAAGCTGGAGAAAAGCGGCAGTCTAGACGTGATTCTCCGGAAAATAAGCCCTTTTCCGGAGGATTTCTTATTCCTACTTTCAAGGGACCAGACTGGCGGCTCCCAGGAGCCTGCCCAGGGCCGCAAGATCGTGGACCTCATCCAGTTTTGGGGGAAGGCCTCCAACGTCCACGACCTCCGCACTAGGCACAGGAAAGTGGCCGTCTAGGGAAGGATAGCTGCCAGCCTGGCCACCAAAGGCCACATGCAAACCCAAGAGCAGGTTTGCATGAAAATCAAGGTGGTCCAGTGAGACCCCCGACCCTGAGCCCTGAGCTTAGAACATAAGAACATAAGAATGGCTGTACTGGGTTAGACCAAAGGTCCATCTAGCCTAGTAGCTTGTCTGCCGACAGTGGCCAACACCAGCTACCCCGGAGGGGATGGACCGAAGACAACGACCAAGCCATTTGTCTCGTGCCATCCATCTCCAGCCTTCCACAAACAGAGGCCAGGGACACTGTTCCTACCCCCTGGCTAATAGCACTCCATGGACCCAAACTCCATGACTTTATCTAACTTCTCTTTAAACTCTGTTATAGTTCTAGCCTTCACAGCCTCCTGTGGCAAGGAGTTCCACAGGTTGACTATTTGCTTTGTGAAGAAGAACTTTCGCTTATTAGTTTGAAACCTGCTACCCTTCCATTTCATTTGGTTTCCTCTAGTCCTTCTATTATGGAAACTAATGAATCACTTTTCTTTATGCACCCTCTCCACATCACTCATGCTTTTATAGACCTCTATCATATCCCCCCCTAGTCTCCTCTTTTCCAAACTGAAAAGTCCCAGTCTCTTTAGCCTCTCTTCATATGGGACCTGTTCCAAACCCCTGATCATTTTAGTTGCCCTTTTCGGAACCCTTTCCAAGGCCAAAATATCTTTTCTGGGGTGAGGAGATCACATCTGTACACAGTACTGAAGATATGGCGTACCATAGTTTGATACTTCCCCTCCTCCTTCTTCCCCTGGCTTCCCCCTTCCAGCTCCCTCTTCCCAGGTTTCTCCCTCCCCTCTCCCACCTTCTCTCTTCCTCTCTCCCACCTCCTTTTCCCAGTCTCCCCAGAGGTTAATCCCCTCCCCAGTTTTGTTAAAGAGAGTTTCTATTTTTGAACACACGTGTCCTTTATTTTTTACATCAGGAATGGGGACTAGGGAGGGGTAAGTGGAAGGAGGTGAGGGAGGAATGGGGTACGAGCCCCCGATGGGGAGGACTGGGGTGACTTCGGGCTCCTCGGGGTGGAAGATGTCCTGCAGGGTCTCCTGGATCCTGACAGCCCGCTGATAGAACCTCCCGGATGGCAGCCTGCAGCAAGTGCAGCCGGGCTGATGCCTGAATGCTGCGATGTGCCGAGTGCGGGCACTCAGGGCACTCCAGGACAGGAGTGCTTTGCTGTCCCTCATCGAGGTAGACAAGCAAGCGGGGAACCCTGAGAACTGTCTGTCTGGGGTGGGGGTCGGGTCCCTTTAAGCACAGCCCTCGGCTAGCCTGAGTCAGCATCTCCACGCTCGAAGTCCTAATCTGATGCCCTGCCGGCACTGCTTCCGGCCATCCTTAACTTCGGTTCAGGGTCCACTCTGTGTGGACATGCTAGTTCGAATTAGCAAAACGCTAATTCAAATTACTTTTTAGGTCTAGATGCACTAGTTCGAATTAGCTTAGTTTGAATTAGTGCTGTAGTGTAGACATACCCCAGGAGAGTTTCTCCCATCAACCCAGTTCAGTGTAGACACTGCAATAAGTCAACCTGAGCTATGTCGACTCCAGTGACACTATTCATGTAGTTGGAACTGTGTAACTTAGGTTGACCTAACTTCACAGTGTAGTAGATCTGTCCATAGTGTTTAAGGCCAGAAGGGACCAGCAGATCATCTGGTCTGATTCCCCAGTGTACCACAAGACACCACCAGCAACCACACAAGAAATGCAGTATCTGAAATTAGACTACAGTTTTACAACCCACATGAGACTAGATAATTATGTGATCCATGGGCAGATAACAGAATGGTCTGAGGTATTCAAGTGTTTGAGGGCCCCTCACTGGCAAGGAAATGAATAATCCTGGCAAATGACCTGAACCCACTTGCTGCAGAGGAAGAGGGAAAAAAACCCACAAAGTCACTTCCAGTCTGACCTGGGAAAAATTTCTTCCTCACCTCATACATGGCAATGAGAGAGACCCTGAGCATGTGAGCAGCAGCCAGCCAGCTAAGCACCTGAGCCAGACATTGCTCTTCCTGCTAGTGTTAGTCTCCCAATCTGGGTTATCCCCATTCAGTCTCTAGGACTATCAAGCCATCACTAGTTCCTGTGTGATATTTATTTTAAAACAAGAAACAACAAGATTCCCCTTGCTCTCATAAACGCCTCCACTTCGGAAGGAAGGAGCAAGGACTGTTGCATAATCACCCCATTCCAAGATTTCAGTACCAGGGAACTTATGAGCCTTTTATCTAACTCCATAGAGCTTGTACTAGCATTTGATTCACTTAAGGACCCTAGATCCTAGATATTGTGATGGAAGGAGCAGGTTAGCTTCTTTTAGCTTGTGATGTGCCAGAGCAGCAGAGCTGACAGCAAGCAGAACCACTTAAGGTGCCAGATGCCTACTGGCTTGGCTTTTGATCTTCCTGCCCTTTGCTTTGCGGTAGTCACACAGAGATGAACGGGAGGGGCCCTGCTTCTCTTTATTCCTATTGCACACATTGATTTATACCTTTTCTTCTTCTTACTGCACTTGCTTACATACTTTCCCACAGCACAGAATCACTCCACACATTCTGTCTGCTTGCCTTGGGCTTTCCCTGCCCTGCTGATAGGCAAAAAGGCATTTTAAAGCTATGGGTGACCAGAGTGTCTTTTCCCTGCTCTACTTTGTGTGATATCATAGAATCATAGAATTCTAGGACTGGAAGGGACCTCGAGAGGTCCTCGAGTCCGTCCCCTGCACTCATGGCAGGACCAAATACTGTCTAGACCATCACTGATAGACACTTTTCTCTCTCCTCCTTATGACACCCTTTTAGATACCTGAAAATGGCTATCATGTCCCCCCTCAGTCTTCTCTTTTCTAAACTAAACAAACCCAATTCTTTCAGTCTTCCTTCATAGCTTATGTTCTCTAGACCTTTAATCATTCTTGTTGCTCTTCTCTGGACCCTCTCCAATTTCTCCACATCTTTCTTGAAATGCGGTGCCCACAACCGGACACAATACTCCAACTGAGGCCTAACCAGCTCAGAGGAGAGAGGAAGAATGACTTCTCCTGTCTTGCTCACAACATACCTGTTAATGCATCCCAGAATCATGTTTGCTTTTTTTGCAACAGCATCACACTGCTGACTCATATTCAGCTTGTGGTCCACTATAACCCCAAGATCCCTTTCTGCTGTACTCCTTCCTAGACAGTCGCTTCCCATTCTGTATGTGTGAAACTGATTGTTCCTTCCTAAGTGGAGCACTTTACATTTGTCTTTATTAAACTTCATCCTGTTTACCTCAGATCATTTCTCCAATTTGTCCAGATCATTTTAAATTATGACCCTATCCTCCAGAGCAGTCGCAACACTTCCCAGCTTGGTATCATCTGCAAACTTAATAAGCATACTTTCTATTCCAATATCTAAATTGTTGATGAAGATATTGAACAGAGCCGTTCCCAAAACAGACCCTTGTGGAACCTCATTAGTTATACCTTTTCAGCAGGATTGTGAACCATTAATAACTACTCTCTGAGTATGGTTATCCAGCCAGTTATGCACCCACCTTATAGTAGCTCCATCTAAGTTGTATTTGCCTAGTTTATTGATAAGAATATCATGCGAGACCGAATCAAACGCCTTACTAAAGGCGTTTCGATTTGTATCATGTGATTCGATTTCCACTGTCCACGTAGGCATTTAGTCACAGCTTGTTTTGAGGGGCAGAGGGTCTCAGGGCTCTCAGCGGTAAATCTGATTTACTGCCTTGAAGCTTCTATTTGTAGTAGAAGTGGGAGCATGATCTAATGGCTACCATTTCTCTCTGTAAGCTGGGTGAGATTCAAATGCTGCCAGCTAGGTTTTGTTTCTACAGGTGGTTCACATTCTCACATGCCTCGGTGCACATAAAATGTTATTCTACCCATGAATGAAAAAAATCCACATATGGATGGAAAAGTTTAGAGGAAATATTGGTGGCTACACCATAAGATTATGAGTCAACAGGACAAGGTTCTGTTCCTGCTTCTATATTAACATGAACAAATTGCTTTGATAAAATTGTAATATCTGATATGATCTTTATCTGAGATCTTTATATTAAATGGATTTTGGAGCAGGGGGTCGGAACAGGAGCATGCTCCGTCCACTCCACGCATCGACCTGGTATTGCAGTACTTCCAGGAGCGGGAAAAAAAATTTAAAAACCAAATTGCTTTGCCTTGGTTTCCCCATCTGTGCAATTGGAATAATGATTCTTACCTGATGCTCAGTTGGATTGTAGGAAACATTCCATCAGGTTTCTAAAGTGTTTTGAGAGCCTTACTAGAAATAAGTGCTATAGAAATACAAAGCATAAATAGCAATTCTATTATGTATTGCTATCCAGCATTAGTATTCATGTTTCTAATAGGTTCTACTACTGCAACCAGGTCTTCCACTCAACAGGGCATGGGCTTCCTTTGGCAGGGCTAAGATTAGTGGCTGTGTGTACTGAACAGGTGAGTAAGCACAGTTGTGAGATTGAGCTGCTGCAGCAAGGCTGCATGAGAACAGAATAGGCAGGGAAAACATGACCCAAGACACAACAGCACCAAGTTCTGACAGAGCATTTTCTTATTTTTGAGTCAACTTCTCCTGAGTAATTCTTTCTATGGGTGCTAAGAATATCTGTTAACTGAGGACAGGAGGGATAGTAACAAGGATATAAAGCTGACTGCATGGGAATGTATGATTTGTTTGCACTGCCTCTTTGAAACCAGAAGGGATTATGGGAATTCCTAACATATATAAAAAAGCCTGGAAAGTCACCTAGCTTCATTTTGGCTCTTATAGTTCCTACCAGGTTAAAGACAATTTTTAGTTCAGTAGGGTTATGTCTACAAATCAAAGCTATTTCAAGATACCAGGGGTATCCTGAAATAGCTACCCTGCGTCTTGTGAACACATCTGCTATTCCAAAATATAGTGGATGCACTATTTCGGCATCCCAGTAACCCTTGTTCCATGAGGGCTAAGGGATGTCTCACAATAGCACTTTATTTTGAAATTTGGTGCTGTGTAGACAGCACCACATTTTGAAATAGTCTATTTCGAAATAAACTTGAAATAAGCTATGTAATTTGCATAGCACAAATTGCATATCTTATTTCGAGTTTACAGTGCAGTGTAGACATAGCTTAGATGCTAACGTCTCAATAGCCATGTAAACCATCTTTCTTCCTCTGATATGTGCTTACCTGACTGCAATGCCTCAGATATTTATCAATGTAGGCTTTTGTTTTTAAGTTGTGTGAATGTTTTCTGTTAAATTAGCAAATTTTGCTCTGTCTGAATGATGATGGGGTTAAACACAGTCACTTGTCACAGATCTCTGTGGCTTTCAAATGTCTCTTACCCTTCCCCACACTCATCCCCTCATTATTCCCCCTGAAAAGTTGCTGCCACCATATTCCATAGCTAGCAGAAAGCAGAGTGTGCTTCTTCTCCCTTGCCTTTCTAGGTTTCCTCAAGGATCAACAGATTGCCTAGGGTGATCCAGAAAGGGTCTATCAGTGAAAAGCAAAATATGTGTAGGTCAGATGGGCTAAGCCATGCAGGTTGGTACTGAGTTCAACCCCTCTAGAGTAGGGATCGGACATGGTATGCTGGGCACAAGAGGCCAGATTCATAGTTGCTGCATGGCCATTTTATGTTAGCTAGGAAAGCCTTGAAACCCCACTGGGGAATTTCTGTGCCTTGCTATTCCTAGGAGTTGGAATCAAATGGTTTTTAACCTTATCCTTATCAGTGCTGGGATCTGTCCAGAGACAGGAAAGCAAGGAACAACAGTATATTCATGTATGTATGTCTGAGGAGTTGCTGCAGGGTGAGACCTGTCTGGGAAAAGCAACCAACAACCATTCTAAGCCTAATGGAAAATGATAAATAAGGGAGAGAAGAAAGCTGTTGTGGCTGCTGTCTGTGAGGCGAGGGTACTATGGGGAAGTTCCTGCTGAGATAAGGAGCAGGCAGATTTTCTTTCTACTCTAAGGCCTTATCTACACTGCAAGTTTTGTTACCACAAACTCCTTTTTGGCGACAAAACCCAGAGAGTGTTCACATCGCAATACAGCAAAAGTTGTGACAAATGCCCATTTTGGGCAACAAAAAATTTCCACCTTTACACGGAACTTTTGTCTCTCTCCCTCCCTTTATTGTCAACAGGTATGTAGTATGTACTACATTAGGCTTCTTGCTGAGTTTATTGTCCTCCAGCTGCTTTTGGATCTTATCAATGTGTGGGGTGAAGAATCGGTGCAATCACAACTGCAAGTGACCCATAAGAACTGGGACATGTACGGTCACATTTCTCAAACTCAGTGTGAGAAGGGGTATGAGTGAGACACCCTACAGAGCCAAGATAAAGGAACTCTGGCAGGTGTACCAGAAGGTGAAAGAGGCAAATAGCTGGTCTGGTGCTGCACCCAAAACATGCCATTTTTATAAAGAACTGGACACAATCCGGTGGGGAGGGGACTCCACTTCCACACCCAAGGAGAATGTGGATACATCCCATGGTACAGAGTCAGAAGCAGGAGTTATCCTGGAGACAGACTTTACTAATGAAGAGATGGAAGCAGATGAGGTGGGACTCAGTCCAGTGACAACCAGTGCACTAGTGCGCCAGGCAGTGAGAAATTATTCTCAAACCCTAGTGTTTGTGAGGTCTCTCAGTAGCAGTACATGGAGAATGAAGCAAGGGAAGAAACTCAGGGTAAATTGCTGTGCAGGCAAGGGGTGAGGGGATATGCAGGTGACAGCCATGTGGGGTAGTATGTTGTTCTAGTACAGGTGTGGGGGGGGGGAGCACAGAGGCACAAGGCAAAAAGTTATTTCTAAATATATTTCAAAATAGTTGGCACAGGATTCCACTCATTCCATGAGGGTTAAGGGGCTTGTCGGAATAGCACTTTATTTCAAAATTACCTCAAAATAAGCTTATTTTGAGGTAAGGGTGCTGTGTAGACACACCCTAAGGGGTAAGGCGGGTCACCTAGGATCACTAGGGGCATTTCCATATCTCCCATTGTAATATTTTGGTTTGGAAACAAAGTCCCAACATACAGCTTTTTGTACAGGCCACCGTTCTTGAAGTTGTGTGCATCATGCATCCTTCCAGACCACCCCACATTTATGTGTGTGAAATGCTCATGGTAATCCACATGCATGTGAAGCACCATGGAGAAGTACCCCTTATGACTGATGTACTCTGAGGCAAGGTGGGGTGGTGCTGCAGTGGGAATATGTGTGCCATCAAATGCCCCGCCACAGTTCAGAAAGTGCATGCTAATGAAGCAAGTCACATTTCCCTAAGTCACAGTCCTAGGCAGCAAAATGTGATTTATTGCCCTGCACGCTTGCATAAGTACTGTCCCAATGGTAGACTTCCCCAGTCCAAACTGATTTGCAACTGAATGGTAGCAATTGGGAATTGCCAGCTTGCACAAAGCAATGGCAACACACTTCTCTACCGAGATAGCAGCAGCTCTCATTTGGATGTCCTTATGCTACAATTCAGGGGCCAGCTCAGCACACAAGCCCCAAGAAAGTTGCTTTACACATCTGAAAGTTCTGTATCCACTAATCTTCAGCCCACACTTGCATGACAATGCGATCCTACCACTCAGTGCTGGTTTCCTTAACCCAAAAGCGACACTCTACTCTGCTCAGTTGCTCTGTGACAGCCAAATGCAATGCCACTTCCATGCTATCCCTCTCACTCACATTGTCATCCGCATCCAAGTCTTCATCCTCTGCCTATTAAATGCATTTCTCATAGCAGATGCTGGAGTTCGCAGCAGGGACTGTCATTCAAGTGACGCAAAAGTAAGCTGCAAGCACTGAGAAGCAAAGAGGTGGCTGATGAGACATTTTTCCTGTACCCAAAATGCCTAACACTATGTTGTGTATTCACACATTTCCACCACTCTGCAGACTGACAGCAGGGCACACAGAGGAACAAACCCACCACAGATCAGGAACAGAATAGTATCCAGAAGAAACAAAATAGGCAGATACTGAGCACCTCTGGCTCCCCATGACTTCAGAGGGAATTTCTCAGAACTTCTGAAAATCATGCTGCATTCATTTTGGAGACTGAATATGAATTTAAGAACCTAATTTTATACATTTATGTTTGGCCTTTACCTTTCTGTGCCTTACTTTCCACATCACCATTGCTTGTTCTCCCTCTTTCTGCTACACTCCAAATCTTTTCTTTTTCTCCTCTTCCTCCTCAGAGTCTGTCTACCTGCCCTGCCACAATCCATTGCTCACCTGTGACACATGACAGTGGAACTTTGTGTGTTAGTTTCCAGTCTAGTCAGTGGTTCTCTGTGCACCATGCTGCCATTAAGCTCTCCGCTCACAGCACTGGTTAAAATCTCTGACTTTGTGGTTGCGTGAACTTGAGAGAGGAACTCCCTAAGAAGCTTCATGAAGCTTGTGGTGGTAACATCATATGACCTGGGAGTGATCCCCAACATGTATAAGCATTCACTCAGCCAACTATCAATGTCACCAATAAAGCTATCCAACAGCCAATCTTCTGGGATTTGTAAAAACCAGGACAACACACCATTTCTATAAAAACCCAACTGCACCAGGCACTGAACATTGGGACATTCCTGGTTTGCAATCAGCCTATAAAATGATAAAACTAGGAATTATTCATTCATATTAAAATATGGGGTGTACTGTGAGCACAGAGTATTGATTCAGTTTAATGGTATTTTTGCAGAAAAAGAGGGACCTGGGTAACAAACTAGTAAACTACTTTTCAGAGCTGACAGAAAATGTTAATCTTAAAAAACAATGAATAGTCTGGTAGCACTTTAAAAGCTAACAAAACGTGTAGATGGTATCATGAGCTTTCCGTGGGCACAGATGACTGAAGAAGTGGGCTGTGCCCACAAAAGCTCATGATACTATCTACATGTTTTGTTAGTCTATAAAGCACTACCAGACTATTTGTCATTTTTTAAGTTTTTCCTGTTACAGACTAACTTGGCTAGCCCTCTGAAGCTTTAGAAAATATTAAGTTTGGTCATGGAGGCAAAAAATGAACTGTGGGATCCTGGTTGATTTTCCAGGATCCATAGGATGTTAGTTTTTCTGAGCTCAGCAAGATTCTCCTCCTGTGACCCCAAAGATGTTTATGAAAGAGATACAGGAAGGGAGGAAGATCAAACCTGCTTTAGTGAAGTCTTTCTAGTGTTATCTGTAGTTTATGAGGTGACCAGACCTTGGCAGCTCTATTTGAACTTGTTTTGAAGCCTGCATGTGGTTTATGACTATTATTTTGAAATGTTTTGACATGACCAGACCTTGCCTATCATGGCTTCTCTGCTGGAGCCTCTTTTACCCACTGCGGGGAGTGTTAAGGGCACTGAAATGTCTAGGCCATGTCCCCTTCTGGGAGTGAGGTGAAAGACTTAAAGGGTTTTAGCCGAATGTGAACAATAACTGTGTTGGGGTCTCTGGAGCTGTTAAAATCATCTCGAGAGTGATGGCACTGGCATAGAAATTGTCCTAACGGAACAGAAAAATGATCCATATAGTCTGTCTCTTGACCTAGCCCCTGCCTGAGGATGCCTAGATAGACTGATATAGTGAAATAATTGTGTAACAGCAAAAGAGGGGACAAGCGCAAATTAATTTGAGATATTTAGCTTTTCCTCTCTCTTTTGTATGGAAGGTGTTGGGGATTGGAGTTGAATGCTCAGGGCTATGTCTAGACTGCTGCTTTTTATTGGAAAAAGAAATGCAAATTGCACTTTTTTATATAGTTTTGTCAGAAGAGGCTTTTCCGAAATTTGGCCCGTCTACACTGGGCCAAATTTCAGAAAAACCTCCTCTTTTGGAAGAGCCTTTCTTCCTTGTGGAAGCAGGAAGACAGGGCTTCCGAAAGAGCGTGTCTGCTCTTCTGCAAAAAAAAGCGGAAGAGCAGACGCATTTCCTGGATGCAACAGAGTTTTTCTGGGATACCTCTAGGGTATCCCGGAAAAATTCTGTAGTCTGGACATAGCCCAGCAGAGCATGTCAAACTGGAGCAGAATATACAGATTTATTTCTATTTGTTTCCTCTTTCCTAAGGCTGTTTGGGTCACTCCCGTTACCTACAATTACTGAAACAGAATGACCCTCAAGATGGCTCTGACAAGAACCACGTGTCATGGAGTCAAGAGCTATATTTTAGAGGTTAGAATCCCTGCAGCAGAACTGCAGAAGAAGAAATTTGTGATGCCGCCTATAGGAAAGAAAGAAAAACTGAACATAATGTTTCCTAATTGTATCTACAAGGCATGGAAGCAATTACTATTTTGTATCTGACAGGACTGTTATTGCTAATTGAAATATTTGCAAACAGATGCCCTGGAGTGTGTCTGGCTAGTAGTTATTACTAAGGCTTATCGTAATATTTGCAACACAACTCTTTTTGACAGAGAATTGGATTTTCAGATAACTGTGAGTGAGTGAGTGAGTGAGTGAGTGAATGGGTATGCGTGCGTGCACATGCAAGAGAGCGAGAGAGAGAGTCTGTTTTCCACAGAAATTTTCACCAAAAAGTTTTCAGCTGAAAAACAACAACTCTTTGGCCAAAAGCCAAAAATTATTTGTCCCCCCAATGAAACTGAAACGTTCAATAGCAAATGTAAATACAAACTTTTGTGGGAAAAATCCACAATTTTTTGTTACCAGCACTGGCTGAAAAGTGAAAAAACAAATTTGGACATATTCACGAATTAACAGCTCAAACTGATTGGCTGCTATTAGTGGGATCAAATGCTTTGATGTTTGTGGATCTTGGTATGGCTGCTGCGAAAATGTTCATAACTCCCACTAATTTGCCACTTCATCCTGAAAGCCCGCAATTTGCTATTCTCATGTTTGTCATCCAGCCAGGACGCAGAGACAATAACATGTATTTAACCACACATTAATCATATATGTGGCATATAGTCACAAACGATAATTCCCAAATAACTGCCTCATGAAAAGTTACTCAAACTATTAAACAAATTGTTACAATATTGATTTGATTTCCAACTGACATGAAAGATTCTTAAATGATTTGCGTGCAATGATAAAACCAAAATTTGTCTCATGCCAATTGATACTTTATAAAAGGGAAGATACAGGAAGATGTGGGCAGAGTCCTCCTCCCTGCCTTCAATTGGCTCCAGGCTGTCAACTTTAAGCTGTCTCGGGAGAATTAGGAAGCCAGATCAAGGTGTCTGTGGATTCTTTAGGAGAAAGGGAGGCTCTAGCTCAAGGGCAATATGTCAAGATGCTTTTGGTATCATGGTGCTAATATGAGGGTTGTACTTGATTGAACCAGTCACTAGAAATGTGACAGCATAATACTGACCAAAGTACCAGTTCCCTCTGGACTCATAACAGAAGTATTCATTTTACACATCTAATCTCCCTAGCTTGTTTAAGGATGTTTATTGAATAACATGATCTGCTTAAGTAAGAGAGGGGTAGCCGTGTTAGTCCGAATCTGCAAAAGCGGTGAGGAGTCCTGTGGCACCTTAGGGTATGTCTACACTACAGCACTAATTCAAACTAACTTAATTCGAATTAGTTAATTCGAACTAAGCTAATTCGAATTAGTGCATCTAGACCTAAAAACTAGTTCGAATTAGTGTTTTGCTAATTCGAACTAGCATGTCCACACTGAGTGGACCCTGAACCGAGGTTATGGATGGCCGGAAGCAGTGCTGGCAGGGCATCACATTATGACTTAGAGCGTGGAGCTGCTGTCTCAGGCTAGCCGAAGGCTGTGCTTAAAGGGACCCGACCCCCACCCCGGACAGACAGTTCTCAGGGGTTCCCCGTTTGCTTGTCTAACTCAAGCAGTCCTGGCTTGCAGTGCCCTGAGTGCCCACACTCGGCACATCGCAGCACTCGGCCATCAGCCCGGCTGCACTTGCCGCAGGCTGCCATCCGGGGGGAGGGGGGGTGTTAATCGGGGGGCTGCAGGAGAGCTTCCATCCCAAGCAGCCTGCAGAGCCACCCCAGTCCTCCCCATTGGGGGCTCGTACCCCATTCCTCCCTCACCTCCTTCCACTTACCCCTTTCTAGCCCCCCTTCCTGATGTACAAAATAAAAGACACGTGAGTTCAAAAATAGAAACTCTCTTTATTTAACAAAACTGGGGGGGGAATAAAACTGTGGGGAGACGGGGGAAAGGAGGCGGGAAAGGGCAGGAGAGAGTGTGGGAGAGGTGGGGGTCTCGCCGGGCCAACCACCTCCGAGCACGGCAAGGGAGGGGGCCTCGGCATCCCCGGGGGGATGGGCTGGAGGGTGCGGAGGTTGAGGTGGGGGGTGTGGACATTGAGGAAGAGGGTGTGGGGGCTGAGGAGGAAGAGGTGGGGGGGGCAGGAGTGGGAGGAGGGACAGTAGTTGGGGGGGCAGCAGGCGCAGGACCAGCATGGGGCACCATGCCCTGCAGCAGGACCTACAGGTTTGAGTTCAGCCCTCGGACCTCAGCCAGCTGCTCCTGGTGGAGCTGGAGGTCTGCCAGCATCCAGGCCTCCACTGTGCGGTGCAGGGCTCGCAAGGACCCCAGGTGCTGGTCCCAGTACTCCTGCTCCATGGTGGTGGTCTGGAGCAGGCCGTGGGTGCGGGAGCATGTCCTGGACAGGATGGTGCGCCCTGCACGAGCAGCTGGTGCAGCTGTAGAGAAAGAAGAGAAGTGGTCAGTTCTTCCTGGGGATGCAGAGGATGATGCCCAGTCCCTTTCCCCCCCCCACGACATGAGGGCGACCATGCCCTGCACCGTCAGAGCCGCAGTGCTTGTACAGAGGCCATGGTCAGGATGTCTGGCTCTTCCCGGGACTGGGAGCTGCCCCAAGACCGCACCCATGTCCCTGTGCCATGTATAGTGTGGCTGGGGCGGCGGGGGAGGGGGGGGGGGAGAAATGTCCCCTGCCTCCGTGTAGAGGGGACATGTGAAGGGAAAGCATCCTGCTGGGTCCCACCCCGGGGTCGGGAGCATGTCAGGTCTCTTCACACATGCATGTGCCTATTGGGCCATGGCCCCTGGGTGTCACGCAGCTGGAGCCACCTGCCCAAGGTGGCATGGCACGTGCTCGCACATGCACAGGTGTCTGTGTGATCCGTGGAAGGCATGGCCCACGCGCGCGGTCTCTGGTCTCCCTCCCGCCTCCCCCCCCCCGAACTACTTAATTCGAACTACTTACCCGGTACGGTCTCCCTGGACGACCCTGCTGGAACTGCTGGCGGCGGCCCCTCTGGTGCGCCCGGGTCAGGGCCCTCCGGTCCCGGCTCGCTGTCCTCCGGGTTGGCACGGACCGCCCTGCCCCCCAAGAGTCGGTTGAGGGCGGGGAAGTAGGTACAGGTGGCAGCCCCTGCTGCGGCGCCATCCCTGGTGGCCCTGGCGTACGCCTGCCGCAGCTGTTTTACTTTCAGGCGCACAATGGCAGATCTAAAGGTAGCCATCCTGCAGCAAAAAAACTTCAGGACCAGACTTCAAAGAGAAACTGCTGAGCTACAGTTCATCTTCAAGTTGGACACAATCAACTCTGGATTAAACAGACTGTGAATGGCTAGCTAACTACAAAAGCAGCTTCTCCTCTCTTGGAATTCACACCTCCAGATCAGCTACTAGAAGTGGACCTCATCCTCCTTGATTGGATCCACCTCGTCATCTCCAGCCTGATCCTGGCCTGCATATTTATACCTGCCTCTGGAGATTTCCACTACATGCATCTGACGAAGTGGGTCTTTGCCCACAAAAGCTTATGCTCCTACACTTCAGTTAGTCTATAAGGTGCCACAGGACTCCTTGCCACTTTTGCATGATCTGCTTAGTGATCAGTGATTTGTGTAAGGGGTAGTTAGGACGCTAGTGTACTTTGTCCCTATCTTGCATAGCCTTCTTTCCCATTGTATGAACACTTACCAGATCCCTCATTCAAATTCCCCAGTATATAGTTCTGCAAATACATCTCAATCCTCACCTGTAGCACTCCCTGCTCTATCAGTCCATTGGGACCTCAACACCCTAACAGCTCTAATGGGGCACCTTAGTCTAATGTGCATCTTCTGCAATTCCAGTCCTCCTCCTTCATTAACCAGAAACCCAGTGCCCCTCAGTTCTAGCCTGTGACAATCACATGGGAATGGAATGTTCTGATTCTGTACATCATTTGGGAATGTTTATGGGAAAGTGCCATTCTTTGGAGGTGAAAGGTGGAGACTATATAAAATTAATGAGAATTAAATCAAGTTCACAACAATCTTTTTCCATGTGCCTGCAGGGTTACACTTTTGTCAGGGCTGTTTTCCGTTCTGGCACTCCAAGTGCAGAAGGTGGGAGCCAGTAAAGACCTTAAATACCTTGCCTCTATAGGCGCTGCTTACAAAAACTCCCCCAGAGTCACAGATTCACTGACTTTTTTGTGCGGGTAGCTGCCACCACCAAGTGAAATAAAAGAAAAACCCCTTTCCTCTTGAACCCAGGAAGAAAGCACTTGGACTTCATCCAGAGGGGCACTCCCATGCTCATTTACCACAAGAGAGCTTGAAAACAAAGATAAAACAACTGCAGTCTTCTGGTAGATGACCTCTTAGTCTGAGGCATGCATACACACAGAGAAACCCCTATTACTTTCCAGGACATAAGAATCAAATCATCACCTTAAAAAGTGAATTTTATTAACAAAACAAAAGATATACTTGATAAAGCATACTTGATTCCTAGGTATTACAAAGTAACTAAGGGTATGTCTACACTACACTACACTAATTTAGTTCGAATTAGTTAATTTGAACTAAGCTAATTCGAATTAGCGCATCCAGACTTAAAAACTAGTTCGAATTAGCGTTTTGCTAATTCGAACTAGCATGTCCACACTGAGTGGACCCTGAACCAAGGTTAAGGATGGCCGGAAGCAGTGCCGGCAGGGCATCAGATTAGGACTTAGAGCTACGTGGAGCTGCTGTCTCAGGCTAGCCGAGGGCTGTGCTTAAAGGGTCCCGACCCCCACCCCGGACAGACAGTTCTCAGGGGTTCCCTGCTTGCAAAGCAGTCCTGGCTTGGAGTGCCCTGAGTGCCCACACTCGGCACATCACAGCACTCGGCCATCAGCCTGGCTGCACTTGCCGCAGGCTGCCATCCGGGGGGGGGGGTGTTAATCGGTGGGCTGCAGGAGAGCTTCCATCCCAAGCAGCCTGCAGAGCCACCCCAGTCCTCCCCATTGGGGGCTCGTACCCCATTCCTCCCTCACCTCCTTCCACTTACCCCTTCCTAACCCCCCTTCCTGATGTACAAAATAAAGGACACGTGTGTTCAAAAATAGAAACTCTCTTTATTGAACAGAACTTGGGGAGACTGGGAAAAGGAGGTGGGAGAGGGGAAGAGAAAGGCTGGGAGAGGGGAGGGCAACTAAAATGATCAGGGGTTTGGAACAGGTCCCATATGAAGAGAGGCTAAAGAGACTGGGACTTTTCAGCTTAGAAAAAAGGAGACTTAGGGGGGATATGATAGAGGTCTATAAAAGCATGAGTGGTGTGGAGAGGGTGCATAAAGAAAAGTTCTTCATTAGTTCCCATAATAGCAGGACTAGAGGACACCAAATGAAATGAATGCGTAGCAGGCTTCAAACTAATGAACGAAAGTTCTTCTTCACAAAGCAAATAGTCAACCTGTGGAACTCCTTGCTGCAGGAGGCTGTGAAGGCTAGAACTAGAACAGAGTTTAAAGAGAAGTGAGATAAAGTCATGGAGGTTGGGTCCATGGAGTGCTATTAGCCAAGGGGTAGAAATGGTGTCCCTGGCCTCTGTTTGTGGAAGGCTGGAGATGGATGGCATGAGACAAAGGCTTGGTCACTGTCTTCGGTCCATCCCTTCCAGAGCACCTAGTGTGGGCCGCTGTCGGCAGACAGTCTACTGGGCTAGATGGACCTTTGGTCTGACCCAGTACGGCCATTCTAAGCTCAGGGCTCAGGGCCGGGGGTTTCACTGGACCACTCTGATTTTCATGGAAACCTGCTCCTGGGTGGCCAGGCTGGCAGCTATCCTGCCCTAGACGGCCACTTTCCTGTGCCTAGTGTGGAGGTTGTGGATGAGGTCCACGATGTCTGCACTAGACCAGGCGGGCGCCCGCCTCCTGTGGACCCGGGCAGGCTCCCAGGAGCCGCCAGCCTGGTCCCGGGAAGAGGCGGAGGGCTGGGTGGCAGTGGGTGGCTGGCTCAAGCCGTGCCAGGTGCAGGGTCTGCTGGCTGGGTGCTGGCAGGCTTGCACCTGGCAAGGGCACCGTAGCCAGCCCGTGCTCCTTTAAGGGCTCCGGGGCCGGGAGGGGGGCAGAAGAGTTTCCCTGGTAGTGCCCAGAGTGGCCACCAGGGCAAGCTGGGGAGGGCTAGCCTCCCACTAGTTCGAATTAAGTGGCTACACAGCCCTTAATTCAAACTAGTTAATTCGAACTAGGCGTTAGTCCTCGTAGAATGAGATTTACCTAGTTCGAATTAAGCGCACCGCTAGTTCGAATTAAGTTCGAACTAGCGGTTTGTATGTGTAGCGCCTATCAAAGTTAATTCAAACTAACGTCTGTTAGTTCAAATTAACTTTGTAGTGTAGACATACTAAGTAATACAAATTAAAACACAGAAAAAATCTCTGGGAACAACTCTTAGGTTAGGTCTACACTGCAAAGATAAATTGGAAAAAGAAATGCAATTTGCAATACGCAAATATGCAAATTGCATATCTTTTTCCACAATATTGTCAAAAAAGGCTTTTCCAAAATTTGATGCATCCACGTGGCGCCAAATTTTGGAAAAAATTCCTCTTTTGATATATCCCTTCTTCCTAGTAAAACCAGGTTTACAGAGATGGTGAAAGAGCGCGTCCGCTTTTTTGAAAAATTTTCCGAAAAAGCGGATGCACTCCTTGGAAGTCATGTTGCTTTTCTGGAGTACTGGAGGTATCCCGGAAAAGAGCTGCAGCCTAATGGCCCAAATTCCTTGGAGGCATGGTAGTTCTGCCTGGATTTAAATCATTCTGTGTCTTTCAACTCCTGGCTTAACTTTTCCACACAAAGAAAGCAGTCAAGGTATCTTGTACAATTCAAATTTCAGCACTGTATTCCCATTGGTTCTTCTGGCCCCCTGCCAACACCCTTGCTAGTTACCTGAGTTTAACCCCTTAGTCACCAGGTGCTGGCCAGCACTCCTCTAATCCATCACAATTTTGTATCTCATGCGTAACTCTTCCATGAAAATATGCATTCCAGGCATCTGTTGAATTTGGTATATGGGTTATCAAACCTGGAATATTGCACATTGGGGTAAGGTGGGACGAAAGAAGGAAGAGAAAGGACCTGTGTAGGAGGATGTCTCTTCCAATTAGTCATATGGAAGGAATACTGTCTAAATTAAAACAGCAGCAGCTGCTTTTGTCTCTCGTTAATCTTTTCTTTTATTAAATGTTGTGTATACAGATTCTCACTCAATATTTATTATTATTGAAATGGACAGGCAGGTGCATTTCTAAAGGCAATGAAAGGTTCTTTCACTTCTGCAAGGCACTTTCTGCAGACATGCTGCTGACAGGCCTCACATGACTGCGTCTCTTTCTGCAGCAACAGTGGAAGAAAGCTCTCTTTTCAGTCTGTGCTGGAGAAGACACACCACTGTTATTAGGTTATTAGCTCTTGTTTCTTTACAAGAGACCAATAGGTGCTGTACTCAACAGGGAGTCTTTAAAAGGGCATCTCCTGACCATTAGGTAGGAGTGAGAATGTACCTGCTGTTACTGATCCAGCTGAAGTGCCCAGATATCTTAGAGTTTAATTAGGCATCTGATCAAGTCCTTATCCACTTCCTGTAATGTTATAGAGAATCCGACAGTGATGGATAGAGCTGGGTAATGAGATTATCCATGTTTTTAGCTCCTTGTATGTGTGCAGAGCCATCAAGGGGGAGAGGTAGTAAGGATGTAGAATGCACAATTTTTAAAAAATTAAATTAAGACTAAAAGGTGATTTGGGGAGAAGGGCAGTGATGGTAGAATGGGGATTATGTTAGACAATGATTGCAAACATCTTCTAAACCCTGTTATCTGTGACTCATTAAAGAAGAGGTTTCCCTCTGAGATGGTTACTGAGGCTTTTACTTTAGGCAGAATTTCCTACACAAATGCTGTCAGTTAGCACGAAGGGCTACCCTGATGAATTAAGATGGGTATGATACATAGCTAGAATACATCCCATTCTTGCCCACTTATACCTTCTGGACCCTGCTGCAGTCTTGGTAGGAGGAGCAGACTAACAAGTCATTGAACTCAACAGCAGAGAAAAGTGATGGGTGTGCCAAGTTCAGGGCTGTAACAGGAGAGGAGAAAGAGGGGCACTTACCCCAGGTGCATCATAATCAGGGGCACAAAGACACAATAAGTAAAAATAATAAGCTGCAAAACTACAGAGTGTGATGCATACTAACCAAAGGAGAGAAGGAGCAATTCATATTTTGCCCTGGGCACAAAAACACGTAGTTACAGTGCTGCCCAAGCTGGATACATCTAAAGGCTTTTTCCATGGTATTAAATCACTATTTTAAGGTTCTACCTTTTAGGTGATTCTGTAGTTTTACAGACAGATGTGGGAAAGTGCAGGTACCTACAGGACTGACTTATTTAACACACTGTCACCAACCCAGTGGCCTCAAAGCAGATTAGCACGTTAAACATTAGGCCTTCCTTTTTTAAAGGGCTCTTTTGCATCTCAGGGTGTGTATACAAAGGCTGGGTTCTTCATTCTTTTCACAGGTCCAACCCTCTGACAGGAACAAGCTTTTAAGTGAGCTCCTCTGTATATGAAGTTAATGATCTGTTTTTATCAAGGAATCCCTGTTTATATTTGCTACTTATGTTCCTAAATCAATCTCACTCAGCCATTTCTCAGATTCACCTTATCACACTCAGCATTATTTCCCAGGCACTGTCTATGGATAGATTATTTGCTAGTAATTGACATCTGCCTTGCAGATAGCCCCTCTTTGATCTGCTGCTTCACTGGAAAGATCAGGTCTGTTTTGAAACATCATTTATCATGGAAATGGTGCTGTATGGTGAAGGGGGTTTTGGTTAGCAGGAAAGCACTGTCTTTGTCATCATCAAACCACCAGCTTCTCCCTTGTACCCACAAGTACCTTGTATTCCCAGAAGGAATAACAGGCAGAAAAAATCATATAAAGAGAAGCTTATGATCCCTTTTCTTCCCTAAAGGCTTTTAGAAAGACATACACACACAGGTAGCATCTTTCTGGGCCATTAGAACTAGCTTTGAGGGTGAATGACTTTAAGCATCTAAGAAGGGCAGTAACTGGTGATAAACACAGAATTTCAAGTTTTGTTCAGAGAAACACCCCAAATCTCAGCTGCTTCTCCAGACATGTCCAGATGGACTCAGTTTATCCCAGTGAGTTTAATGTTTCCTGGCTCTGATCAGTTTGCCAATAGCTCAAACAGCCTTAACTGCTGAGAACTCTGATGCTGAGATTAACAAATGCAGGACTAGAGGTAAAAGCAAAGACCTTTTCAAATCTACAAGAAAGATTGGAATTCTAGTTATACATTCAGGTGGTTTCTCATTTTCTCAGTTGCTTGGCTTACTTCTGGTAAACATCCATTCCCTACATTGTCTTAGTCTGTGGCCAGATAAATACTTCATAGTTGTCACTAGGGATGCCAACATGTAGTTGACTACACATTTAACCAATAAGTGTGTGTTTACCAGTTAATCTTGTCAATAGAGAGGCAGCAGCGCAGAGAGCGAAGGGGGCAGACTGGAGTTGATACACACGGGGAGCCAACTTTCAAGCAGGATTCCCACGTGTGCCAGCTCTGTGGACCTGCCTGCCCCCCTACAGAGGCATCAAGAGGGGGCAGGCAGGAGCCAGTGCTAGGGGCAACCAGCTTAAAAGCCAGTTCTCCCCCAGTACTGGCTTCACAGTGTCATCTGCCCTTCCCTGCTTGGCATTGCTGCCTCTATTAGAGGCAGCTGCTTGGGGTAGGGAAGGGGGCAGGAGAGGCGGCCGTGAAGCAGCCTCTGTCCGCAGTGGCCCAGGCTTACCATGGACAGAGGCTGGCCCGTGGCAGCAGCCCTTGTCTGTGGGGGGTCTGAGCTTGCAGCAGACAGAGGCTTGTCCACGGCAGCAGCCCCTGTCTGTGGTGGGGATCCAACTTCCCTACAAACAAAGGCTCTTTGTCCCCCGTAGACAAAGACGGGAGTTCAGACCCACATCTGCGGTATTCCCAGTCTTCAGTTCCCCTCATGGATTAGCTCCCACCTGCCATCCTGGGAGCACACTGGCTGCCAGTCCTGGCCCCCAGGACTATCGAATAGTTGTGTAACTGCTAAGATTTCATGCAGTTACAAGACTATTCAATTACACGATATCTAACATCCCTAATTGTCATTATGCTGTACATTAATTCTTTGCAATTTCATAGCTAGACAGGAAAAAAACTGAGATCTTCATGCCTCTAAGGTACAAACCTTGCCATTTTGGCTTGTGGAGAGTCTTCTCTGTTAGGGTGCATCTACACAGCACCCTAAACTCAAAATAAGATATGGAATTGCACTACTCAAATTGCGTATCTTATTTTGGTTGTATTTTGAAATAGCTTGTGTCTACAGAGTGGCAAATTTCGAAATAACGCACTATTTTGACACATCCATTAACCCTCATGGAATGAGGGTTACAGGGATGCCAAAATAGCATATCAGTTATTTTGAAAAATATTTTGAAATAATGGGTATGTTTAAAAGATGTAGGGTAGCTATTTCGGGATACCTCCAGTATCCTGAAATAGCCCTGCTGTCTAGACTATATATGGCCTATGACTCATAGCTGAGCAGTTCTGATAATCTCCATGAGGGTATGTCTACACTACCCCCCTAGTTCGAACTAGGGGGGGTAATGTAGTCATACGGAGTTGCAAATGAAGCCCGGGATTTGAATTTCCCGGGCTTCATTTGCATAAAGCCGGCCGGCGCCATTTTTAAATGCCGGCTAGGTCGGACCCCGTGTCGCGTGGCTACACGTGGCACGGACTAGCTAGTTTGGATTAGGAAGCCTAATCCAAACTAGCTACTCTGTGCCGCGTGTAGCCGTGCGGCACGGGGTTCGAACTAGCCGGCATTTAAAAATGGCGCCGGCCGGCTTCATGCAAATGAAGCCCGGGAAATTCAAATCCCGGGCTTCATTTGCAACTGCGGATGACTACATTACCCCCCCTAATTCGAACTAGCCGGGTAGTGTAGACATACACGCTGAGACTTAAAATCCTCTAGGGATGGAGATTCCACCACCTCCCTAGGCAACCCATTCCAGTGCTTCACCACCCTCCTAGTGAAAAAGTTTTCCTAATATCCAACCTAGACCTCCCCCACTGTAACTTGAGACCACTGCTCCTTGTTCTGCCATCCGTCACTACTGTGAACAGCCTCTTTCCATCCTCTTTGGAATCTCCCTTCAGGAAGTTGAAGGCTGCTATCAAATCCCCCCTCCCCCCCCCAGTCTTCTCTTCTGCAGACTAAACAAACCCAAATTCCTCAGTCTCTCCTCATAGGTCATGTGCTTCAGCCTCCTAATCATTTTGGTAGCCCTCCACTAGACCCTCTCCAATGAGTCTACACCCTTTCTATAGTGGCGGGGAGGGGGGGGGGGCAGACCTGGTCACAATACTCCAGGTGTGGCCTCACCAGAGCCAAATAAAGGGGAATAATCACTTCTCTAGATCTGCTGGCAATGTTCCTCCTAATGCACCCTAATATGCCATTTGCTTTCTTGGCTACAAGGGCACGCTGTTGACTCATATCCAGCTTCACATCCACTGTAATCCCCAGGCCCTTTTCTGTAGAACTACTACTTAGCCATTCGATCCCCAGCCTGTAACAATGCTTGGGATTCTTCCATCCCAAGTGCAGGACTCTACACCTATTCTTGTTGAACCTCATCAGATTTCTTTTGGCCCAATCCGCTAATCTGTCCAGTCACTCTGGACCCTATTCCTACCCTTCAGCGTATCTACCTCTCCCCCTAGCTTAGTGTCATCTGCAAACTTGCTGAGGGTGCAATCCATCCCCTCATCCAGCTCATTAATAAAGATGTTGAACAAAACCAGTCTTAGAACAGATCCTCGGGGCACTCTGCTAGAAACTGACTGCCAACCTGACATTGAGCCTTTGATCAGTACCTTTTGGGCCCAACAGTCTAGCCAGCTTTCTATCCATCTTACAGTCCATTTATCCAATCCATATTCCCTTAACTTGCTGGAAAGAATATTGTGGGAGACTGTATCAAAAGCTTTGCTAAAGTCAACGTATATCACAGCCACTGACTTTCCCATGTCCACCGAGCCAGTTACCTCATCACAGAAGCCTAATCAGATTGGTCAAGCACGACTTGCCCTTCTAAGAAGTCTTTACTTGGACTTGTGTTTTAAGTAAAGACTTCTCATGTAATAAGCTCTGACTTGCTGACAGATTTGGATTTCTTAATGTTCCTCTATAAGTTGTTTCACAGAGTTAGGCAAATTCTCAGAAGAATGTCCATAAACCCTTTTACTATGTATTTTAGAAATGTGAATCTGTCTATCTGTGAGTCTGTTTGTTTAAGAACTCCTCCTAAATCGTAGAAGCTAGGACCACTGAATGTGGTATGCAGATTCCTCTTATCATAACTTAAAGCAAGGTCAGGATCTGATTGTGCTAGGAGAAAGGGATGTGCCTGGAATTCAGTTGTTTCTCATAAAATGAAAGGGAGGGGTCTGGTAGAAGAGACAGTTATACTGCAGAATGACCACAAGAGGGGCAGCAAGGGCCAGAAATGGGGGCTGGAATGGCTATAACCCCATTAGGACAGCTGGAGGCAGGGGTGGAGAAAGGGGCAGCTATCTACTATTTATTTCAGAGTTTATCTGTTTGTGTGTCTATTTGTGTGTTTGTTTATGCCTCAGCCAGGGAACATGCACCTTTCCCCTGGCTGTTCCCACTGCAGCTGCAGTAGCCCTGGACAGGTGCTTCTTACTTGGCCCCAAGCTGCTGCAGTGAGAGAGGGCTGGAATTGTCCTATCTCCCCAGGGCAGCCTGCATACTGAACCACTCATTCCCAGCCTCCCCACACCCAACAATGATTTAAATGAAGAAAAACAAAGCTTGTTTGAGTTAAGGACTCAAGCAACGGGTAAATCTTCTAGTATTCATATAAATGAAAACTGCATTTATTTCATTTTCCCACGACCATCCAAGAGGAGGAGTTTTCTAGCAAAAATGGGTGAGAAAAAATCATTTTAAATTAATATTAAAGAACTAGCCAATTAGCCCGTCATAAGATGGGATTTTCGGGTCTCTCCTCCACGTCGGTCTTCTCTCCTGAGCCTCCGGTCTCTCGCTCTGTCTCTCTCTCTCTCTCTCTCTCCTCCTCCTCCTTCTACTGCCTCCCCCACTCTCTCTCAGCTCTCCTCCGCCTCCTGCCTCTCTGTCTGTCTCTCTCTTTCTCTTCTCCTCCCCCTTCTGCCTCTCACTCAGGGGACCGCAGAGCCCAAATGGCCGTTTGGGCGCCACACTCTCCGTGCTGCATGGGGAGTGCGGAGCCCAAACGGTCGCTTGTGCCACTTGCTCCCATGCGGCAGCCTGGCTGAGCAGTGCAGAAGTCATCCGAGAGCCACAGTGGGAGGCGAAAGATGTGACTCAGGCAACAGCGCTGCCCAGAGGGAACAGCCAGGGAGGCAACAGTCCTTCCCAGAGGAAATAGCCAGCATTTCAGTGTTACAGAGTCACAGACATTGGGCTACTTTTTTTGCAAGGAAACTGGAAATAATAAGATGGGTGTTGTATCAGATAATAATGAAAAATGTTTTGGAAGTGTTTTGAAAGTGATTACATTTTTATTAAATTGTGTAAGAAAGTATGGTTCATATTGTTATGGAGTTTGGAAGATTTTGCGGTAAACAACATTTTGTGTGAAATGTGTGTCATTATTCAGCATTTTTCCCTGCAGTTGACCTTGCTTGATGAAAACTTCCACTTTATTTGGATATCTTGATCTTGAAAGTGCAACGTATAACTGACCATGAGAGAATACCAGTTCATTTAAGTAAATTCCAACATAATCGAAAGTTTGTCCTTGAGATTTGTTTATTGTGATTGTGTAAGCTGGTACAATGGGGAATTGATGTTGTTTGAGGATGAAAGGAAGATTCACGTTGCTTGGAGCTAAGTCAATTCTTGGAATGAAGATGATGTCACCATGATTGCATTCAGAAATTATCTCAGCCATGATGAAATGTTCATGAAGAGATCGGATCACCAAGAGCGTGCGTTCCATTGCATAGTCCTTTCTTTGGATTTAAGTTGCGAAGCAGCATAACGATAATGCCATTTTTCAACACTAAGTTATGTGGTGGCATGCCAGAAGGCGTTTAATCATGGAGAAACTCTGATGGATAATTGTGTACATCACTGGGGTCTTCGGAAATGATGGAATCAGCACTGTAATATATGCAGGGGTCTAAAGGCAGCTTTCTAATGATTTGCATGTTTATGTCAAGTGTATCTTTGTTTGTTGGTGCAAGAATGTTATGTTTTGCGAGCTGTTCAATTGGCATGCCATCCAGAATCTGGCCAAAAATTACATCCATGAGATTTTTATCCGCAATCATGTGTTGTGGAATTGCGACTGAATTCAATGGCGCTCCTGGAATCTCTGGCATATTTCCTGACCCAATATTGAGAAACCATTCATTGTATTCATTCTGTCTCTCGCTTTGCATGTTCGTTGACAATGTGATTGTGCTGAAATGTTGGCACAACTCACTTGATTTTATGCAACATTCGACAACATCAGTACGTGTGCCTCTTGTAACTACTGGTAGTATTTGTCGAAAGTCGCCTCCAATCACAATTGCTTTTCCACTGAATGGTTGCTGATTCTGCATGAGTTCCCGCAAGAGTGAATCAATGCAGCGAAGGCCATGCTTTGTGAACATTGTAATTTCATCAATAATTATGAGCGAAGCCTGTCGAATTGTTTCAACTTCTGGTGATGTGGCTCTCATAGACGATACTGATGTTTCGAGCAATGGAACAAGAAGCTTGAATCCGCTATGTACTGTTCATCCACCTTTCATCAGTGTAGCAGCAATGCCAGTCGTTGCATAAGGAAGGACAATGTCACCTTTTCCTCGAATGAAAAGGTGGACCGAACTTAGCGAAAATGGACATTGCATTGGCGTATCATTCTCTCATATTGCATGGTGATCCTTCAAATGGTGATGGTAGAATTACTGGAACTCCAGCTTGTATACCAGCATTTTGTGCAAGGTTCTGTATGTGATCAGCAAATCCCTGATATAGCTCTGCTCGTAATTGGGCTTGATGTTGTCAGATGAAATTCAAGTTATTTGCTTCCACTTGTAGATTGCTGTGTGAGCTTTCCTGCACTGATTATTGGATTAAAATTGTCTCTGATAGCAGTCTGTGCAGCTTTGTATTGAAGCATGGTTAAATTGATTCACTTTTCATTTGCTTCAGCTCCTTTGTAAGGTTGGCATTGCCAGTTTGGTTGCCAACCGGTTTCAGCATATGGAAACATTATTGGATACGTCATTGGATCTAAATTAGGACTAAGAATATTCAAATTGGTGAACTGTTGCTGAGGATCTTCTGAATTCAATGGATAGACACGAATGTCGTGTGCAAACGGCGGTTCTCCATCTTTGTTCACAAACACCATGGCAATCTCGTTGTCATTTGGTGTATCGTAGCACCGCTGATCAGAGTGACGGTCTCGTCGGAAAATCATATTAACAACAGGAAAATCTTTGCCTGCCTAAACTGCTTCCTGTACAGCTTGAGTTTCGACTTCTTGAAGCATGTGGTATGAATCCGCAAGTCTATTGTGCTGTCTGAAGAAGCGATCAATTTGATCCAGTATTGGTCGATAACAATTCTCATTAGAGGGATGTTGCATTCTGATTTCTGTTGCCTGTGTATTGTTGATGACATAGCTGAGTGTACTGAGGCGTTTGATCATTTACTGGTCTGACATGAGTAGTTTTATGATAAACCTGATCGTGAATTTTGAATACATACGGTCCTCCTCCATGAAAGGTAACAACTTTTGCTCCCATCGATGCGAATGAGACTGCACTATTGTATGAGCTAATGTTGTCACAAAAGTGTCTGTAGTTGGGGTGGTCTGGTTTTGACAACAAATCGCGAAAGAATTGAGGATACTGAAGCACATTTCCTTTGGCATCCAAAGGTTTTTCCAACTTGACTTTTCCCTTTCTACAACAGCTGTTGAATTTACCATCAGACAGATGCTCAACAGCAAAATTTCTTGATGTGCAAAACTGGTGTAGCCAGGGCCCCTCTTCCCCAAGCCACCACTGCGTAGGCCTCCTCCCATTAGCCCCCCCGAGTTAGAGGTTCTGCAGCGGGTCTCAATGGTAGGGAGCCCGGGCCAGGTGCCTTCAGGCTCCCTCCTTAGCTGCCTTTACCTAATGCTGGTCAAAATTATTCTCTCCGGTTTCTTCCTCTCTGCCTCTCCACCACCTTCCTTTCGTCCTCTCCCTCTCCTCCCCAGCCTCCAACTGCTGAGGCTTTTAAAGGCCTTTAGACAGACAGACGAGGCAGCCTGAGCCAGCTCTCTCTCAGCTGCATCTAATTGGGCTGCAGTTCTCTGCTTCTCTCACAGGGTTTTTCCCTTTTGGGCTGCCTTTTCCCCTCTTTCAGAAGCTCTCTGGCCTGACCCGGTCACACTGGCAAATGACGTTCATCGCTCCACAATAGTGCAGTGTGACTTGATCCCCAACAAAATGGATTGCCTCATCTTGAATGGCTTCACTTTGATGCTCTTGTGTTAATCGATGAACTTCGGCAACAGCAGTGCGACGTGCTTGAGATCGAGCTTTTCAATCAGCATGATGTCTGGCTTGAGCTTGTGGTGGTGTTTCCATTTGAAGCCTCAATGTTTGCGAGTGAGCATGACCAGCTCGTCTGGTTTGTGCCTGCTCTTGAGACTGAATAGCTCGATTTTGTGCATGTCTTTCAGCATCTTCCCTTTGCAATTTGTCTAATGTTTCTTGACTTTGTTTTGCTCACCATCTTTGCTGTCTTTCTCTTGCTAATCGATGTGTTCTCTCATTTGGATCTTGTTCCATTTAATACCACGTGGTGCTGGTGGGATGGAAAGTACACTGCAAAAGGGTTTGCAGTGTTAGAGAGTGACACTTAGAGACTTCTCCCTCACACACACAAATGTACAAAACATTGAGTGGCACAAACAGTGTATGGTGGATGTGCACAGGGCTTTCATTCGGTATTCACTGGTCCTATTGCTACTGTAAAAACGTTACACCATGCAACCTAGACTTATCAGAAAGTGCTCTGATGCCCCAGTGTGGCTATCAACAACCCCATAGTGGGTTGTTGAAGTGTTACTGTGGCAAGGTAGTGGCAGGGTGTGGAGGATGAGGGGGCAGAGCAGGCATTGCTATGGAAGCTACTGTGAGTGGGGGTTATTTTTAGGAAGCTGGGGAGCTTGAGGTGCCATTGTGTTTGAGGGACCTTACTGTGGGGTAAGGCAGTGGGATGTCACAAGACTGTGCATGAGTGCACTGTGGGGCCTGCCTCTGCGCTGGCCGGGGTGCTGTGTGGACAAGGCTTATGTGGTCTTTCACGGGCTGGGGCTGCCTAGCGGGCCCAGGGCTCTGGTTCAGAGAGCGAGGGGGGCAGTGACTCATCAGCAGCCTCCACTCTTTCTCTGCTACGGGCAGTGTGCTGGTGTGGCCCCGCAGTGTGGTGTATATAGTGGCCTCACCCATGACTTTATTTTTCAGTGCACGGAGGGAGGCGAACGGGGGCGGGGGCGTGCTGACGGCTCCAGGCCCCACCCTCTGGCCATGTACAGCACCCCCGCTCCCCTTCCCCTCCACTGCAAGCTCCCACGCGGCACTTGCCCCTCTTCCTCTGAGCCCCCCCATCCTCTGCTCCAGCCCCACAGCCCCCGATCCCCCACAGCTCTGCTTCCCACCCCCCTTCCAGCCAACCCTGACCCTCTTCCCCTCCCTCCCTGGCATGCTCAACTGGGAGCGCTCAGCTGGGTCCCAGCAGGGGACCAAGCGGCGGCAAGCGGCCCTTTGGGGTCCATGCTCCCCACGCATGGGGAGCGCGGACCCCAAAGGGCCGCTTGCCACCCCGGGCCCCGCTGAGCAGCACTCCTACCGCGGGCCAGCTGAGCCGGTGCTGCGCTGCTCAGCTGGGTCCCGGCGGGGGAGCAAGCGGCGGCAAGCTGAGCCGGCACTGCGCAGCAGCCATTTTTATTTTAATGAAGCCAGGGATATTTAAATCCTGGCTTCATTGACTATGTCAGGTAGTCTAATTTACATGCCTCTGATGACAGAGGCATGTAGTCTAGACATACCCTATAAGTGGTCTAAGTGCCACTACAGAGGACAGTGAACTACACCCCATAGGTGACTCACTGGGGTCAGTGAGTGCATTTTGGGATGCCCCTTAAGCCCACAATGGGTCAATGGTTGGAGCCTAGAACTAACCATAGAATAGCATCCAGGTGACAGGTTCTCTTTTGTAAGATAACAGAAATCCCTTTGAAGAATTGTCTTTTTCCACAGCAATGTGATTGCTGTAAATCATGTTTTCAACACTGGAATGTATGGAACTTGATTGTTAGCTGGAGCTCTTATATCCTGGAATCTGAAACAAAAAAGCAATTTTCCTCAATTATTTATTTATGTCATAACCACAACAACTAAATATCTGTCTGTCTGTCAATTTGTCCCACCAATTCAACTGGTGGCTGGGGGCTAATGTGGCTTAAAAGTAGAGCACTGTGCAAATGACAGACGTGGAGGAGAGCTGAACAGAAGAATTGATGTCACCTCCAAGTGAGCTGAGTTGTTTATAGGGTGACACAGACAAAGGGAGGAACACAGTCCCACCACTTCACAATGTACAGCTCATAGAACAGCAGTGGGTGGAAAAGGGAAAGTGTCAATGAGAAAAAGAGAACCAGAGAAAGAGGAGAATTACAGGAACAGGGAGAGACATAGGCTAGGGAAGCTAAGAGACAAGAAGTAATCATGAGACAACTCAGTAACTGTGACATTCTCCTGCATGAAGACTAGCAGCTATCTAGTTCTCATGTGGACATTAAGGGGGAATCTGATGAAGACACTGGTGGAGCACCCAATGAAATGGTATCACACAGCGCTTCTGGCAATAGCAACGTAGCTGAACTTTAATTGACGTCTACACTAGCAGCTTCTTCCAGAAGAACAGCCATTCTTCTGCAAAAACTTGTTGGCTGTCTACACTGCACGAGCATTCTTCCAGAAGTAAATTTACAGTATAGTGTTGTAAAACAGGGCTTCTTCTGGAAGTGTTATTCCTCTCCCCACGAGGAATAAGCCCTCTTGTGCAAGAGCTCTTTCAGAAGAGGCCAATGTAGACAGGCAACATGAATTTCTTGCAAAAGAAGCCCCTATGGTTAAAATGGCCATCAGAGCTTTCTTGCGGAAGAGAGCACCTACACTGCCATGGATGCTCTTGCGCAAAAACACATCGCAGTGTAGACGCTCTCTTGTGGAAGAGTTCTTGCACAAGAAGCTGCCAGTGTAGACGTAGCCTCAAGTGTTTTTGTAACATTTGACTAAGCGCTGATCCTGGGAAATTTGGGAGTCATAATAGAACCCTCAACAGCGAGTCAGAATGTTTCCTTCATAGTAGCCATTTAAAAAATTAATGCTGCTGTCCCCAATTTTCCCCTTTTCTATGGATAAGTCAGAGACTCTTGCGCACTCCCAGAATCCATCCAGTCTGACTATGTAAATGCTCTAGCGCAGAGGTTGCCAAGAAGCAGTTAGCAGGTCTGATCCAGCCCATCAAGCTGCCATATCTGGCCCTCGGCCACCTCGCCAGCACCCTTATTACAGAGCAGGAGCAGCCACTTTAAAAAATAGGATGCTAATTGCTCTGAAACCTGGGCAGGGAGGAGAAAATTTCACATGCTGTTCTCACCTCCTAGCAAAATCCCCAAGCTCCCGTTGGTCACTTTCCAGCCAATAGAAGCTGAGAAATTTCGCTGAAGGCAGGGGCAGTGAATGAAGCTTCCCCACTTCTTCCCTCTCTCTTCCCCCTCATTCCTTCCCTCTCTCCCTCACTGTGATGGAGCACAGCCAGGTGGAACAACCCACAGGAATGTAGTCTGCAGAGCTGCTGGCTGGGAGCCACTTAAGTAAGCGCCTCGCAGCCAGAGCCTGCCTCTGGAGCCCCACCCCCTCTTTCCCCTCAACAATCTGCCCCAGGCCACCACCCAAACCCTCTAAATCCCCTCTCCCCACCTCCTACTGGTCACAACTCCCTCCCAGACCCCGTACCCCCTCCTACACCTCTCTCCCAGGCCAGAATACTCTTCTGCACCCATAACCCCTTTTGGACTCTGCATTCCAAGTCGCTGCACCAGATTATAATCCCTTCCTTCACCCAAACTTCCTCTCAAACCCCACACTACCTAGTCTACTTACCAAAATCTTGGAGTGCCCCCCCCCTAAATATTATTGCCCACCCCTGCTCTAGCAAGATCTTTAGAGCTGGACAAGTAAACAAACAAACAATTAAAATAAAATAAAATAAAATAAAATAAAATAAAATAAAATAAAGAACGGGACAGCACAAGGAAAATGCATTTTAGACAAGAATTAAATTTGATTCTTTCTAATTCTTTCTAGTCAAGCTGTCCTAACAAAATTGGGCCTACAGGCTGTGCCTGTGGCTGTAGCAGCAAATGCAGCCTCCCCTCTAGTCTAGATAGCACACGTGCTACAACTCTCTGGCATTTTACTTATATATACTCCCCTTAATATTACAAGCTGCTTCCTAGAGATTTGGCCATATGTAGAGTGAAAAGTTAGGCATCTGGAGAGGCCAGAGAGGAAGTAACAGTGGTTTGGAAGGGATGATGCTTTGGCTCTTAGAACCTGATTTTCCCTGACACAGGATTGTAGGTCAGGAAGGACACTGGGATGATCCTTATTTTTTCTGGAAAGATCTAAGGCTATTTAACTTTCACCTGAACCACTCCCAGGAATAGGCAGGAAGGGGTCTGTGTTTAGTGTCTTCTCTGGTTCAGACTGGTTTATACAGCTAGCTAAACTACTGGCTGGAGGCTAGACAGACAGATCATTTGATAAAGATATAAAACCAAATAGAGGGTAAATACAGTAATCTTTAGAACTTCCCACTGGGGTGTTAGCATTAAGCATTGTAAATACATTGAAGTCAAAGAGCCAATAAAACATGCAAATAGCTGTGTCTCTGTCTCTCCTTCCCCTATCTTGCCTCTCCTTTTCTCTGATTATTCTCTCTCTTCTTTCCTGTATGTCTTCTTTTCTCTCCTCTATGTTTGACCAGACAGGGGAGTGTTTTTTAAAAGGCATTTTTGTGGTTCTGGGCAGCAAATAAGAAAAAATATTTTGTTCCCTTTGCCCTGCCCCTTCTGTGTCTCCCCTACCCCCCTCTCCACCCTGGTTCCAAACACATCATCTCAAGCCTATGCAGCCATCAAAATAAACACTAATTAATACATTTTTAATGATGTTTAGTATCAGAAATTACCAACCCCACAAAAAAGGGTGCTACTGTGCAGTGATTCATGGTGTCAGTTTATCCTTTTGTGGTAGTTATGATAAAGTGTACCTTCTTTCCAGCTTCTGTTCTGCCTTTCACTCTATTATGCCCAGCTTGGAAGTCTGGGGCCCATATGGAAAAGTAATATAGTCGCTGTAAAGTCTTCTGTGTATATAGGTGAAACCTGTGACAAATAGAAACCGCAATAAAAATGTTATTTAATGATTCAAATATATATGTGACAATCAATTTTAAATATATTAAAGTATCTTAAATCTTCAATCCTATGTGGAGGACATGAGATCTTGCCTCATTCACTAGGCAAGCAGTGGTGGGAGGACACCTTCTTGCTCAAGCATCACAATAGGAAGGAACGCATTATTATTTGTCCCCTTCTAGCAGGCACTCTTCAGGCCATGCATAGGCTCTAAGAATCTGCATTCAGCTCTCCTTATCTGAAAGGAAGGTTGCAAAGAAGTACAGCCCAAGGGAGGAACGGAAAAGCAGAAATAGGAATCCCATTCCTTCTCCTGAGGAAAAATTATTATATGTATCTCAGTACAATAATAACCTAGTTCTTCTTTGAGAGATGTCCCTGTGGATGCTCCATGCTTCGTCTTGGTGCCATCCCACTACCTGGATTGGAGATTTTTCCAGCAGTCCCATGTGGGCCGCATATGCGCAGTGATGCCACTGTGTGCTACGGTGGTCGGAACTACATGTGTGTGGCTCAAGCCCTCCTGTTCCTTCTCAGCTGTCCTTGGCTTGAAAAGGAGCTCTTCAGTCCTCTGAAAGAATTAACAAGCCTTGCTTATTATTAGTTATTATTATAGTTATAGTTAGCCACGTTTGTTAGTTCTTAGTAGTTAATTATTTAATTGTTAATTTTTTTTCTTAGCCGCCCAAAATGCCAATCTCCCCTGGGTTTAAACGATGCTCATCCTGCAGGTATGCAATGCCTATATCTGATGGGCATTTGCAATGTGTCTGCTGCCTCAGAGAGTCTCATGTGCCTCAGAAATGTCCCCGCTGCAGCAAACTGAGAACCAGAATTCCAGAGATAGGGACTTGAGGCTGAAAATACTGCTCATGGAAAAATCCCTTCATCCAGCTTCAGCAAGCAGCCTACTCTGGCTCCCTCATCTCTGGCCTCCCTGAATTCAAAATCCTCCTCAAAGAGGAGTTCTTCAGTGCCACATGGGGACCCTAATACTAAGAATGGTCACTCACAAGATCTACCTCAGCAACACATAGGGTGTCTCATGTGAGCACTTATAACACTGCATGAACATAGTGCAGTTATGACTGGCACCCACCATACTGGTACTGAGCCTAAGAGCTCCACACCACTTCTATTTAAGTTGGCACCAACGGTGCTGCCGGGAGCAATGGTACTGACCACTTCTGCCAAAACAACAGCATTGATCCTGACCTTGGCACCGACTGCCAAACAGACCATTACCACAGTGGCACTAATAACTCTGGCACCACACTTGACACCACTGCAACTCACGACAATGCACACACACACATTGGCACTGTGTCGGGGGGCTCGCCCCTGTCTTGGGGTTGCCACCCCCATCTGGGGCCTAACTCGGCCCGTCTGGGCCTGGCCCTCAAAGTACACTGCCCCTCTCGTAGGGGAAATACGGCCCACCGGCCTAGTCCTCAGTTTGCAGGCCCGGAGGCCTAGTTCACAGTTTGCAGGCCCAGCGGCCTAGTCCACAGTTTGCAGGCCCGGAGGCCTAGTCCTCAGTTTGCAGGCCCGGAGGCCTAGTCCTCAGTTTGCAGGCCCAGCGGCCTAGTCCACAGTTTGTAGTTTGCTACCCTGCTCCCACGTGCCAGGGTCTCAGGCAGCAGGGGTAGGGGGGTCCGGGCCCTCCCTCTCCACCGGACCCCGACCCAGGGCCCTAGTAGTGACGGGCGGTTCCCACCACTGGCTCGGCGGGGGCTCCTCCCCGCAACGCCCCGAGCCCTCAGGGGCTTCTACAGCTCCCTGCCCTGGGTCGCTTCCTACCCCCTGCTCGCAGCCTGCCGCGGTCCCACCTGTCGGCGTCGGTCGACGGGCTGTAGTGGTCCTCCCCCTGGCAGCTGCCGAGTTGGCGGAGTCCGGTCCAGCACTCGGGTTGCGGGTGGTCGGTCGGCGGCTCCGGCGTTGGGGCCGAGCCCGGCAGAGGCCCGGCAGCAGCACGCTCAGCTCCCCCGGCAACTCCCTCTCTGTCCAGTGGCCGCTAGCTCCTGCTCGGGTCGTAGTCTGCCTTTTCTGAGCAGGCCAGCAGCCTTTTATACCTTGGCTCCCTTTGGAGCATGCCCAGTAGGGCTGTGTGGGTGGGGCCCTCTCCGCCCCCGGCCCCAGGTGGTTTCCCTGGGCTTGAGTGCGGGGCGGGGCCGCCCCGTCACACACTGTTACCATCGATACTGCCACCATTTATGCGTCATGCTGATCTTACAGCTGCCTCGACGCCACAATATCTGCTCAATGGTACCAATGTCTCTCCTAGACCATTGACACCACATTATGTCTCTCCAGAACTGTCACATTTTTCGAGTGACAAAGATGAAGGGATTAAGACTGTCTTTTCTCCTCACCACTTCTCCCCCGCCAAACATTGATCTTCACCGGTGAGATGAATGTTACCATAGGACTATGCTCGCATGGTATGGCCCACTCTGGATGCCTCTGCCCATGCTGTATCCAGCACAATGGTCACACTGGAATCCATGGGAATCCTACAAGAGGCACAATAGCAGACATGCTAGCCTGCATGGACATGACAGCCTTTACATCACACCACATCTCCTGTTGAAGCTCCTATTCAGCAACAAAAGAACATGGAGGAACCAGAGATCCAAGTCCTGGAGGACCCAGGCCTGGATGCCTCCACACCAACCAGCTCTTCTTCTTTACTGGATGAGGACATAATGCTTCCACCTCCAACAATGGCTGATGACTTCTTTCACTTCCAGGATCTCTTTAAGAGGTTGCAACAGAGCTTAAAATAGCACTACAGGAGATGTCTGAAACCCAGCATGAACTTATGGATATCCTACCAGCATCATCATTTTCCAATATAGCGCTGTCTATCAACACTGCTATTATGGACCCTGCCAGTGTGACAGATTTCTGTTACCAATCTGCCTGAGGCGTCAGGTGATCGGGCTAAAGCCACAGGATTGTTAAGGGAGAAGATGACGGAACACACCAAGGGTATATCTAGACTACATGGCTCTGTCGTCAGAGCCATGTAGATTAGTTTACTAGACATACCCAAATGAAGCAGCGATTTAAATAATCGCTGCTTCATTTAAATTAAAATGGCTGCCACGCTGTGCCTATCAGCTGTTTGGCGGCACAGGCCTGTAGTCTGGATGCTCTGCGGTCGACATCAAAGACATTTGTTGACCTCCCCGGTAAACCTCGTCCCACGAGTCATACTGGGGAGGCTGACAAATGCCTTTGATCGCCGCTTCATTTGGGTATGTCTAGTAAACTAATCTACATGACTCTAGCGACAGAGCCATGTAGTCTAGACATACCACAAATGTCTAAGTTTTAAAGCTTTATTGATAAAATAGTAAAATAACAGCGGAGAGTGATGGGTGCTTCCCACGTCACTCAGAGGAAGAAAGAAAAAGTTAGCCCTAGTAAGCCCTAACCCACTTTCATACTCACACACCCACTACTCGAGGCTGGCCAGGCCTGGGTGTAATGACAGAAGAATAGTGGGAAGGGTGGACGGGAGTTCGGTCTTGTGCGCACACGTCGTCAAGGGTCTGCTGTGATCTCCGAATTGCTCCAGCTCTCAGGAGGGTTTTAAGTCCTGAGCTCCTTTGGGGGTGTTCCATTCTGCAACCTCTGGTCCTGGTGCTCTTTGTGACAGTCCAAACTGGCTTTCTGTGGTCTCCTTGACTTTTCCAAAACACACCAGCTAGACTCTATTGTTCTCTTTGCTTTCCTCTGAGCTGGCCTTCACTTGTCTTGCTTGTTATGGGCTGGCTCTGCATATCTATTCAGTTGAAATTGTCTTTCTTATGGCTGGCTGGTGGATTCCCAGCTCCCCTCTTTCTTGGCCAGCAGCCTAGAGTCAGATGTGTGTTGTGGCCTTGAGCTGGCTGGAGTAGCGTTTTATCCTCGGGCCTAGCCAGAGTGTGGAGTTTAACCTGTTCTCTGCTCTCTTCGTCTCCCCCTCCTTTTGGCCTCTCGCAACCTGCAACGGAATCCTTCATTCACTCCACATTCACACCTTTGACCCTTCCCCAAAATGCCTGCAATGCTTGCAACAGCATTAGCAATATTCAGTGCTGACCTGTCTCCCCAGGGGGACCCCTTGAGGGAGGGGGCCATTGGGGTATGACACCAGGACAGTATAGCAGACCCCACTATACCTCCAACTTGTAAAAGGGCCAATAGGAAGTATTATGTATTATCCAAAGGCTCCAAATTATTATTTACTCGCCCAACTTCAAATTCTCTTGTGATAGAGGTGGCACACCAAGGCAGCAGGCAGCAACACTTTTGATCTACCCCTGTCAACAGAGATAGCAAAAGGTCAGATCTTTTTGGATAGAAAGTCTGTGCATCCTCAACTCTTCAGCTAAGGATTTCAAGTTACTCTGCACTACTAGCCAAATACAACCACAGGAACTATTCTTAGCTCTTGGACTTTACCGAGGACATTCCTGAGGCCAAAAGACCACAATACAAGGCTATAGTTTCAGAGGCCAAACTATTGCCTACACAGCATTACAGGGAGCCCCTGATGCAGCTGACACCTCAGCAAGATCCATTGCAACTGCAGTAGTATTGAAGAAAGCCTGCTGGTTTACCTCTACTACATTTCCAAGAGAGATTCAGTCTACCATGGAGGATGTACCATTTGATAGCAAAAAAACTTTTTGCAGCCAACAGCAGTGAAATCCTGAACACAATGAAGGACTCCTCTGTCACACTCTGCTCCCTCAGGATACACACCCCAGAAACCAGAAGAAGGCAACATCAGTGTCAGCATTATCAACGGCCCCAATATCCTCCCTACACACCACAGTGACCTTTTAACCAACTGAACTAGCAGAGACAAAGACAGAGACCACAAAACCAATGCCAATAATCTGGAGTGGCACTTTTTAACC
Source organism: Pelodiscus sinensis (assembly GCF_049634645.1). NCBI lineage: Eukaryota > Metazoa > Chordata > Testudines > Trionychidae > Pelodiscus > Pelodiscus sinensis. Next base: position 19,790,685 of record NC_134723.1, read on the forward strand.
CAAAAGAAAAATGAAGGCTGGCAGCCTATTCTCAATCTTTGCAGACTCAACAAGTTTGTGATGACATAACAATTTTGCATGGTCACACCACTACTATCATCCCAGTGTTGCAGTGGGGTGATTGGTTTTCAGCCCTTGACCTACAGGATGCTTACTTTTATGTTCTAATCCACACATCACACAGACAGTTCCTAAGATTCATTTGGGAACAGTTCATTTCCAGTAACGGGTTTTGCCCTTCACGCTTTCCACAGCTCTTTGTGTCTTCTCCAAGGTATTAGCTGCCATAACAGCATACCTCCACAAACTAGGAATAATCATATTCCCCTATCTGGATGACTGCCTCCTCAAGGAATGCACTTTCAACGAGGTAATAATAGTGACACACATGACAATTCAATGCGTTCAATGCCAAGGTCTACAAATAAACTGGGCAAAATCCACTCTACAGCCCATACAAACTATACTGTTTGTTGGAGTACACCTAGACTCCATGGCAGCTCAAGTATCGCTCCTGGATGAGAGATTTCATACCATACGTGGAATGATGGGAGCATGGCAGCACCCACCTATGTTGTGACACATGTTCACCTTCACATGTGCTGCCTTCAGGCATGTTTTGCACTGTATTCAAACCCTACAGACAATCCTGGAGAGCCAACCTCACTATACCACACACTATCAGTCACTCATGTGGTGGACCCAACCAGCCAATTTATGTTCAGGGGTTCCGTTTACACCACAGAACCCTCCGTGGGACAGATGCGTCCCACATAGAATGGGGAGCACACTTCCAAAGCCACACAGCTCAGGGCCTATAATTAGAGGTGACTTTACACATCAATCTCCCAGAGCTTTGTGCTGTCTGTGATGCTTGCTGCCACTTTCTTCCTCTCCTCCACAACCATAATGTACATGTGATGACAGACTACATCACCTGCATGTTCTATATAAACAGGTAGGGGAGAGCCAGATCCTAATCACTATCCACAGAAGCTATAATACATTTAACACAATATCCACATATCTATGGCACACATACCAGGCTCTCATAACATCACCGCAGACACACTGAGCAGATGTTTTCCCCAACATTACAAATGGGCACTCAACTCTGTTTTGCGTCTCATCTCCCTCAGCTAGGGACAACCAACCACAGACCTCTTTGCAACTCCCCACAATTCCAAGTGCAAACCCATCTGCATGAGGGTAGGCATCAGGCAAGAGTCTGAGGGGGATGCTTTTGTGATCACTTGGATGGAGATACTCTGAAATGCTTTCTCTCCAATTCCCCTTCATTCCAGGGTTGTGCAAAAGATCAGAACAGAAAAATTCAGGGTCATTCAAATAGCTCCTACTTGGCCAAGGCAACCCTGGTACCCCTTTCTGATCAGAATGTCTCTCTATACCTCAATTTCCCTTCCCCTGAAACATGACTGGATTCCTCTGGGACAGGGACAGCAGTCCTACCATGACTTATCAAAACTTCATTTCACAACCTGGCTTCTCCATGGCTCTCGCATGCAGAGCTAAAATACTCAGATCAAGTCCATCAGGTACTCCTTCACAGCAAGAAACCTTCCACGCACTCTTCCTACTCCTACAAATGGAGACAATTTTTCATATGGTGCATATCAATGCAGGTTGACCTCTTTCATTCATACTAGACTACCTTCTTACCCTCAAGCAATCAACCCTATCCCTTAGCTCGATCAGAGTACATCTGGTGGCAATAACAGCATTCCACTATAAGATAGATGATGTCTCCGTCTTCTCCCATACAACTACAAAACAATTCTTAAAGGATCTCTAAATTCTCCATGCTGACATGAGACCCCTGGGTTTTCCCAAGGGACTAAAATCTTGTTTTACGTGCCCTTACAACATCACTTTTCGAACCACTCACCTCATGCTCATTACTGCATCTTTTCATGAAGGTCTCCTTCCTCATGGCCATCACTTCTGTCCGTCATTTGGAAAACACTGCAACACTCCTAGCGGATCTGCCATATTTGATAGATATTTTTTAAGGATAAAGTCATATTACGGACCCACCGAAAGTATCTACCCAAGATTCCTTCCTCTTTTCATATGAATGAACTCTTTAAATTCCCTGTCCTTTTCCCTAAGCCACATGCTAACACATTCAAAAATTTGATGCATACATTAAACGTCAGATGGGCACTTGCCTTTTATTTAGACAGAACCAAAGCTTTCAAAAAGACCCTACATATTTTTGTGTCCATAGCAGACCATTCTGAAAATGCTCCAATTTCTAAACAAAGACTCTCCAAATGGATCACAGACTGCATCTGACTGTGTTACAAACTTAAGGGATCTCAACCTCCTTGTCACCTGACAGCCCATCCTACAAGATCTGTCTGCTTCAACTGCATACTTACATAACGTCCCTCTACTAGACATCTGCAAAGCCACCACATGGGCATCTCAGTATACATTTGCTAACCATTATGCCCTCACATATGGTCCCAGAGCTGATACTCCCTTGGGCAGAGTAGTGCTTTCTTCAGCATTCTGACACATTCTGAAGCCCCTAGCACCATAGGGAGAAATGGCTCTTTAGTCATCAAGTGTGGAGCACCCACAGGGACATCTCTTAAAGAAGCAGCCAAGGTTACTCACCTTCTGCAGTAACTGGAATTATTCAAGATGAGTTTTCCTGTGGGTGCTCCATTACCCACTTTTCTCCCCTAGGCTTCGGAGATGGTGGCCTCCAATGTAGAGAAATAACTGAAGGGCTTGGGTCCCCCCCAACCTCTCCCACACACACGGTTCTGACCACATGGTGGCACTGCACTTGCACAGCTTGTTTGGGACTGCTGGAAAAATCTCTGATCCAGGCACCGAACAGTACCAGGTGAGTAACCTTCACTTAGTCTTCCCCTGATATACTGGCAAAAGTGTCTTTTAAGTCCTGATGCCAGAAAGTATCCTTCTTCTGGGCAGAATTTAAGCACATATTCAAGTCTCATACAAGCCATTATGTGCTAAGAACTATATATAGATGAACTTCAGTATCTTTGAAATGTTTCTTCGGGAGCAGGCTTGCACACCTAGGCTATGTCTACACTGGCGACTTCTTGCACAAGAACATCTTGTGCAAGGGTTCTTGTGCAAGAAGTCTTGCGCAAGAAAAGGTCCACACTGCCATGTGCGTGCTGTGCTTTTGTGCAAGAGCTCCCATAGCAGCGTGGATGCTCTCTTGCGCAAGAAAGCTCTGATGGCCATTTTAGCCATAGGGCTTTCTTGCACAAGAAATCCCTGCCCAGTGTCCACACTGCCCTCTTGCGCAAGAGCTCCTGTGCAAGAGGGCTTACACCTGATAAAAAAGAGCATAACTCTTGCATAAGGAGCCCTCTCTTACCACACTGTACTGTAAATTTCCTTGCGCAAGAGCGGGCGGGCAGTGTGGATGCTCTGCAGATTCTTGCACAAGAACGGCCGTACTTGCGCAAGAAGCCGCGAGCGTAGACCGCCAGTGAGGAGGTCTTTAAACTAGGTTCATTGGGGGATGGTGACCAAAGCCCTGAGGTAAGTGGGAAAGTTGGATACCGGGAAGAAACACAAGGAGGAACGAGCAACAAAGGAGAATCCCTGATTCGAATGGAGAAGGTAGGGCAATCAACTGGTTATCTAAGGTATATGTACATGAATGCAAGAAGCCTGGGAAACAAACAGGAAGAATTAGAAGCCCTGACCCAGTAAAAGAACTAGAATTAGATAGGAATAATGGAGACTCGGTAGGCTGACTCGCATAATTGGAGCATGGTCATGGAAGGGTATAAATTGTTCAAGAAGACTAGGCGGGGAAGAAAAGGAGGAGTTGCACTGTTTGTAAGAGAGCAGTATGATTGTTCAGAGCTCCAGTATATAGAAGGAGAAAAGCCTGTTGAGAGTCTATGGGTCTATGAGGTAAAAGCAACAGGGGTGATGTTGTGGTTGGTGTCTGCTATAGACCACCAGATCAGGTAGATGAGGCTTTCTTCAGACAAATAAGAGAAGCTTCCAGATCTCAAGGCCTGGTTCTCATGGGGGACTTTAATCACCCTGACATCTGTTGGGAGACCAATACAGAGGTATACAGACAATCCAGGAAGTTTTTGAAGAATGTTGGGGATAACTTATTGGTACAAGTGCTGAAGGAACCAACCAGGGGCCATGCTCAGCTTGACCTGCTGCTCACAAACAGGGAGGAACTAGTAGGTGAAGTAGACCTGGGTGGCAACCTGGGAAGCAGTGATCATGAAATGGTAGATTTCAGAATCCTGACAAAAGGAAGAAAGGAGAGTAGCAAAATACATACCCTGGACTTCAGAAAAGCAGACTTTGGCTCCCTCAGAGAACTGATGGGCAGGATTCCTTGGGATGCTAACATGAAGGGAAAAGGAGTCCAGGAGAGCTGGCAGTATTTTAAAGAAGCCCTATTAAAGGCACAGAAAGAAACTATCCCAATGTGCAGTAAGAAAAGCAAATATGGTAGGCAGCCAGATTGGCTTACCGGGGAAATCTTTGGTGAACTTAAACACAAAAAGGAAGCTTACAAGAAGTGGAAACTTGGACAGATGACTAAGGAGGATTATAAATATATTGCGCGAGAATGCAGGGGAACTATTGGTAAGGTAAAAGCACAACTGGAATTGAGGCTAGCAAGAGATGTGAAGGGTAACAAGAGAGGTTTCTACAGGCATGTTAGCAATAAGAGGGTGATCAGAGAGGATGTGGGACCCTTACTAGATGAGGGAGGTAACCTAGTGACAGATTATGTGGGAAAAGCTGAAATACTCAATGCTTTCTTTGCCTCTGTCTTCACAGACAAAGTCAGCTCCCAGACTACTGCACTAGATAATGCAGCATGGGTAGGAGGTGGGCAGCCCTTGGTGGAGAAAGAACAGATTAAGAACTATTTAGAAAAGCTAGACATACAAAAATCCATGGGTCTGGATTGAATGCATCCGAGGGTACTGAGAGAGTTGGCAAATATCATTGCAGAGCCTTTGGCAATTATCTTTGAAAACGTGTGGAGATTGGGAGAGAGCCTGGATGATTGGAAAAAGGCAAATGTAGTGCACATCTTTAAAAAAGGGGAGAAGGACAATCCAGGGAACTACAGACCAGTCAGCCTTACCGTAGTCTCTGGAAAAATCATGTAGGGGATCCTCAAGGAATCCATTTTGAAGCACTTGGAAAAGAGGAAAGTGATCAGGAATAGTCAACATGGATTCACCAAGGGCAAGTCATGCCTGACCAATCTGATTAGCTTCTATGATGAGGTAACTGGCTCTGTGGATATGGGAAAGTTAGTGGATGTGATATATCTTGACTTTAAGCAAAGCTTTTGATATGGTCTCCACAATATTCTTGCCAGCAAGTTAAGGGAATATGGATTGGATAAATGGACTGTGAGATGGATAGAAAGCTGGCTAGACTGTTGGGCCCAATGGGTAGTGATTAACGGCTCGATGTCAGGTTGGCGGTCGTTTTCTAGCGGAGTGCCCCAAAGATTGGCAAATGGCATATTAGGGTGCATTAGGAGGAGCATTGCCAGCAGATCTAGAGAAGTGATTATTCCCCTTTATTCGGCTCTGGTGAGGCCACATCTGGAGTATTGTGTCCAGTTCTGTGCCCCCCACTATAGAAAGGATGTGGATGCACTGGAGAGGGTCCAGTGGAGGGCAACCAACATGATTAGGGGACTGGAGCACATGACCTATGAGGAGAAGCTGAGGGATTTGGGCTTATTTAGTCAGCAGAAGAGAAGAGTGAGGGGGGATTTGATAGCAGCCTTCAACTTCCTGAAGGGAGGTTCCAAAGAGGACGGAGAAAGGCTGTTCTCAATAGTGACAGATGGCAGAACAAGGAGCAATGGTCTCAAGTTACGGTGGGGGGGGGGGGTCTAGGTTGGATATTAGAAAAAACTATTTCACTAGGAGGGTGGTGAAGTACTGGAATGGGTTAATTAGGGAGGTGGTGGAATCTCCATCAGTAGAGGTTTTTAAGTCTAGGTTTGACAAAGCCCTGGCTGGGCTGATTTAGTTAGGATTGGTCCTGCTTTGGGCAGGGAGGGGTCTAAACTTGATGATCTCCTGAGGTCTCTTCCAGCCCTATGATTCTATGCTTTCCTGAATCATGGCCCTAGAGCAGTGCTTCTCAATGAGGGGTATACATACCCTTGGGGTACACAGTTGTCTTCCAGAGTGTATATCTGCTCATCTAGATATTTGCCTAGTTTTACAAGATGGTACATAAAAAGCACTAGCAAAGTTAGTGCAAACTAAAATTTCATACAATTACTTGTTTTATACTGCTATGAACTATACATGGACATGTCAATGCAATATTTATATCCCAGTCATTTTATTTTATAATTATATGGTAAAAATGAGAAAGTAAGCAAATTTTCAATAATAGTATGCTGTGACTTTAGTATGTTTGATTTTATAAGCAAATGATTTTTAAGTGAAGTGAAACTTGAGGTACTAAGGACAAACCTGACAGCTGAAAGGGGTAGAGAAGTGTGGCAAGGTTGAGAACCACTGCTCTGGGTTCTTTAATTACTTTGGCATTATTCAAAGATCTTCTTTGCATGCTTTCCTTATTTTTTATCTGAAAATGCTAATTGACTATACTCATTTAGTTGTTCTCTTTCATTTGCTTTCTCTAATATGGACTTTTTAAACCTCAAAGTCATGAGTGGCCGCATGTGATGCTGTAGATTCTTTCTTGCATTCTTCTTTTTCAACAGAACTGTAACTAGTTGTGCCTTAATCATTTTGTCTCTGAAAACTGCTTCTGGATTTTGATACTTCCTCCCATTGAGCATTAGCCTCTACATTTCTCAGTTTTATAAAATGTGCCTTGAATTTAATTCCCTCATATTGCTGCTGCATTTGGTCCCCACTCTGTTCCTTGCTTTCGTGATTCAAGTAGCACACGACTATTCATTGCAACTTTCACTGTTATTTTCACTCAGTAGATAATCTAGAAAGTTTTCTCGTGTGGTTGGAGTCTATGGGCCAAATTCAGAGATGATGAATAAGGTGGTGTGGGTTAAGCTCCCTTAAACCTATCTACACCTACTCTATCAATGTGTAATTGGTATAACTTTTGTGGCAAGGAGCCAGGAAAAAGTGGATATTAACATGGGCTTTGGACCAATTTTATTTACATCTTCTTCCAGTTTATTGGTGAATACATTACATCATCTTTGATACCCAGCACTTCCATGGAGAGGGTATCAATAAGTCTCAAAGAGTTTTAATGCCAGAAAGTTTAAGTTACTATAAGGAGCTCTATGTTTTTGGCTTCTTGGTTTTCTGCTGCCGTTTTGGCTGGCTACACTTGTTATCCAGCAAGTACCTATGTAGTCTGAATCCCCATAAGTCTTTTGGCTAGGAATGTCAAGAATCTCATGACATATTCTGAAAGATGGTGAGGTTTATAAAGTATACTGGCCCAAATTCACTTTCTGTCCCCGTTGTACATCATATGGCATGTCAAGCCTCTTTTATAATAGCTGTATTTTAGAGATGTGTGCTATGATTCCTCCCTCTATATACCATTGACTGAAAAGTGACATGGGATACAATGTACCATGTGAATTATCAGATGTGTTAGGTTCTACCTATTTCATCAGAGAAAACAGCAACTGTGAAAACCCTACTATGTCCCATCTAGTTCACACTGTTGGGCCCAGTTCAAGATTATTCCCTAAAGTGTTGTGTCTAAGTGAGGTTTAAATAACTCAAGCAATGAATCTTTCTCTATTTCCCTTGGGAAACTATTACACAGTCTGCCTGTTAGATTTCACAATTAAGCAATTTTATCAGGTATTCACTCTAAATTTTCTTTTGATCAGTTTTATCACATTACTGCTTTACTATGAAATATCTCAGGTAATTTAAATATGAAGTGACTGGAAAACATTTCCTGGTGCAGATCACTTTTGATGGGGAAGTGATTGTTCATTATGGCTATGTCTAGACTGGCATTATTTTCCGGAAATGCTTTTAATGGAAAAGTTTTCCGTTAAAAGCATGTTTGGAAAAGAGCGTCTAGATCGGCACGGACGCTTTTCCACAAAAGCACTTTTCGCGGAAAAGCGTCCATGGCCAATCTAGACATTCTTTTGCGCAAAAAAGCCCCAATCGCCATTTTCGTGATTGGGGCTTTTTTGTGCAAAACAAATCTCAGCTGTCTACACTGGCCCTTTTGCGCAAAATTTTTGCGCAAAAGGGACTTTTGCCCGAACGGGAGCAGCATAGTATTTCCGCAAAAAGCACTGATTTCTTATAGTAGGAAGTCAGTGCTTTTGCAGAAATTCAAGAGGCCAGTGTAGACAGTTGGCAAGTTTTTCCAGAAAAGTGGCTGATTTTCCAGAAAAACTGGCCAGTCTAGACACAGCCTATGGGAAAAGTGGGATACACAATGCTGGAGGAGATGGAGAGGCAAGTTATAGGCCGGCAGAGGTATGTGACAAGCAACATCAAAGCCCACTGAAGTGTGTGAAGGACCATTGCTCCTTCCCTGTCCCTGTGGAATGAAGTAAAACATTACAGGAGTAATAGAAAGGCATTTGGGGGTGAACTCCCCCACTCTGTACTTGGGAATAGCAAAGTCGTTTTTTTATTAAAGGGAAAGAATGAGATAGGGCCATTGTGTATATAGAGTAGTGTGGTACAGAGCAGGTCCTAAACACAAACATTTTGAGAGACATGGCAATAAAGTGACAGCTCTATCTGTCCCTATAACTACCTTCTGGGAGTACAAAAAATGTCTGAATATGTGCAAAAGAAAATCCCCAGGCTGGATTAGAGAGACTCCTTAGATATCTCCTCAGAGGCCACAGCTCTGTTTTACAGACTTTCTGAAGAGAAATTGAGACCCCCCCCAAAAAAAGCTTGTTACTGATTTTATATATGATTCTAGAATTGTCACTGTGTGTCACTTTGAAGCCTAGTATATCTGTTGAGTCAGTGTGAATCAACAGAAACAGTCACAATCATGTTTGAGAGTTCTTTTTTCAGAATATCTCCAGGTTTGATTATCACTGGGATTTGAGGTCTGATTCACTCTTAAGTTCTCAGACATTTTCAATTTATGAATTTTGTCTGTTTATCAGCAAAGTATGTCATGCCAAGAGTACTAGGTCATTGTGATATCAAAGGTAACTTAACCAATCACCTCCCAGACTCAACAGCTAATTTGCATATAGTAATTTCAGTTATGTATGAGAGAAAATACACAGATGGTGGATTACTATGTCCACTTGCCACACTCATGCAACCACACAGGCTTTCAGACACTAGTTTAATATATAAACCAGCTGTCTCTCCTCAAAACATCAAAGGCAAGAAGGACAACCATTTTCTGTCAGAGCATCTGAGAGCAGGCAATATCCTACATCGTTTCTTTTGTATCTAACATTTCCTACACATACACATGCTGTGTGCTTGTGTTTTTGCCTGTATTCCACTCATGTTTTTGCATCTGTGCCGCATAAGGATACCTCTTACAGAACATTCTGTATCCGTGTATTTATATTTGCACCCGATGCATATGTATTGCATTCATACTCTTGGCATGGAATCTTATAAAAATGCTATCTCCTGATGTGTGGCATGTGAATCCTTTGGACAGGTGGAAAGGCTTGTTCCATCACAGCTTGAGCCTCTGTTCTGCTATCATGGTAAAATATATTAATTCTAACTGTTGTTCTAACAGGTGCTCATGAACCATGGGTTATCATGATACCGTAGATGATGGAACATGGCTAGTTCATTTCCACTGTTGGTTAATGAGGAGAATTGAAAATGTGGATGCTAAACATCTGATCAGGCTTCTCATTTATCCCTTAACTGCCATGCTTAAATGTATTGGCTGAAGAAGTAACCAAATTGGAATTTCACAGACAGGTCGTTAAAATCTCCCTTGCTCTCCAATTTCCAATTCAGGACCCTCGTCTTTTCCACTGAAATGTATTGATGTAAAGGACAAGGTTAGAGTGACGGTATGTCCCATTTTGTCTGAGACAGTCACCTGTTTAAGCCCTAGCCTGGCTTGGCCTGACTTTGCTTGGCAAACAAAACAAATGCCCAGTTTTGTTAAAAAAAAATGGAGTGCAGAGTAATGTGTGGGATGGGGGCCAATGCCAGCCCACGCAAGGATTGATACAGGTTTAGGAAAGGGGGACAGGTAGAGTTGGGCGAGCGGTAATGCCTGCACATGTGGAGAGAGAGAGGGGGAAGAGGGCACAGGTGTGCAGTTCAGTCTGCAATGTGACCCATTTTTCCTACATGAGTGGCCATTTTTCCTACATCAGTCTGCAGTGTGACCCATTTTTCCTACATGCTGAAGTGTGTCCAGTGGCAAAACAGCAAGTTAAGAAACAGAAAAAGTGAGCCAGCGAAGAGATGAATTAATTCCCATCCTGTATTACCAAGAGTCAATAGGTAGGACTTGGTGGTGTTCATGACTATCCACTTCATTCACACTTTCAACTACTTTTTAGACAATCTTTCTATTTAAACGGCCACCATTCTTGTCTGTTTGTCATGGTATTTCAACTTACCGCTCCTGCGCACACAGCCAACGTGGCCTGGCTAGCTCCTGCGCAGGTGCCAACGTGGACTGCCTCAGTGCAGCGCCACACGTAGAGAGGAGTAGAGACAGTGGAATCTGAGCCCGCAGAGCACAGGGAGAGGAGAGGGAAAGGGGAAGGAGGAGACTGAGCCATTAGAGCACGGGGAGAGGAGATGGAGGGGGCTGAGTCCCCAGAGCACTGGGGTGGAAGCAGAGCTGCCCCTGAGCCAGGATGGGTGGCTCTTTCCCAATGCCCCTGAGCGCTGGGCGGGCAAGAACCTTGCAGTTTTTAATAGTGGAAACACACTACATTTAAGACCAAAAAGACAAAAAAACCTTTTTTAAAATACGATCTTTCTAAAAGCGCACCAAAAAAGAAAAATAAAGTTTTCAGCTAGCAATTTTGGAGAAAGATTGGATGGCTAAGTATGATTCAAGGTAGTTGCGAACTGTTAGCCATCCAATCTTTCTCCTAAATTGCTAGTTGAAAACTTTATTTTTACTTTTTAGGTGCATTTTTAGAAAGATCGTCTTTTTAAAAAGTTTTTTATATATATTTTTTTAAATCCTGAGAAGGTCTTACAAAGTCTTGGATTTTAAATCTATTTTTTCTGAGGAAGGGTGGGTATCATTGCATTAGTTACACCTGCCCAATTAATTTGCTTCCTTGCAACTTTTTATAAGTCCTTCCTTCTGCCCTCCAGACAAATTTAAAATAGCTAACTTTTTTTATTTCTACTAAAGAATAGCTAACATCCCTTGGATATGGTTCAATTGTACTGTTTACCAGAAATCGCTGCTACAATTAAGGTTATAAAATCCTTCCCATTATATTTCCTATTTTCACTTCCTCAGAACATTTTGGGGAATTAACCTTGCTTTGGTTTAAATATTTCCATGATTATTCTCAGCCCAAAAATGAGATTTTATTTTTCCCCAAGGCAAACATTTAGCAGAAGTCATTCATTTTGTAAGCCAGAGAGAAAATACACTTTCTTGTTCTTCTGACCTTTTCCCCCCTCTATGCAGATAATTTTGATCTTTCACAGTTCAGGTTGACATAGAAATAGTCCTCCTTGAGCTCCGGTGCTTCTGCTTACTTTGAGAAATGTAAAGTCAAATCTCTGACTGTCTGAAAACTCCAGTAGCAGGAGAAAGAGTAAAAAATTGCTGTTAATCTGCATATTTATATAGTACATGAATACACAGCTATATTTTGTGTAGGTCATGTATTTATGGTTTTTAATAACAATAATGATGTGCCAGCTGGCCTTGCTTGTTAATAATGACCTATTGTATCTTAGGCACTCATTTTCAGAAGGGCTGAATATGTACAACTCCAGCTAGTATTAGTGGGATCAGTCAAAATTCAACACCTCTGAAAATTGCACCCATAATTTTTCTTGAGTATTTTGATATGCTAAGGCTGGCCGATGCTGGGAAGTTCTATAACTGCATGGTTTGAGATGGATATCCAAAGTGCACAGAAAAATGAAGAGTTCAAAAACTGTTGGGAAACACTAGCTGGCCTACTTTTTCTTCTTTTTCCCTTTAAAAAACAAAACCTAAATGTTATATACAAAAATTATTACTACAACATTAAGGCTTAAATCTGTGTTTTAAAATCAAAGTTAGAAAATGCCCAAGTTAATATACCAATGATAGTGCTAACTTGGCTAAATTGCAGAGATGTAGTGTGCACTAGTTCTGTTTTTCTTTCTATGTAGCTTCTTCATACATTACTGTGCATAATAACTATTAAGAGGCACCCACAAGAGAGAAAGGATGTGCAACACTACAGGTGTTCCTACCATTATTGCTGGAATCCTGACTTTTTCATTTCTAGATATTGGCTTTTTCAGTGCACCCTTCATTTAATGTTAAATTACTTTCTTTAGAAATTATCCTAGTTCCATTTGGATCTATTTTCTTGTTCTATTGTTAACTCTTCATCATATGGGATATTTTCTTAGGAATTCACCTGCTGCTTATTTCCTACCTAAGGTATCATTCTGTGGCTCTGGTCATCTCCATGGCAACCAATTGTGTTGTCATATGCAGAGATTATTGGTCAGGAATACTTGGTAAAAGTCTTCCAGTTTCCAAAGGCATTTCACATAGGCTAGGAAAAGTACAAATTGTGAGTTTATTTCCCCCATTGCTTAGAAATGGGATATATGAATGAAAAGAATGCAAAAGACAGGTGGCTTGTACTTGTCAAAGGTAAATTACTTCCTGGTACAAAGGACTATGGGGTATTACGATTTTCTGTGATGTGCCTGTTAAAATCTCTTGTAAATAAATGTGTCTCTGTTCTGAATAAAAACAATGACACCTTGTGTGGCACCTTGGAGAGCTTTTGTGCACAAAACCCACTTCTTCAGATGAGCTTGAGTAATGTTATGCTTAATTTTCTGAAGGGAAGAAATGATGGAAGACACAAGAGGAAGTCACTGATGCTATAATGCAACTCTCTATTCCCCAGCCAACTTACTTAGAATAATTACTTTTGTTGCAATATAACTCATTGTTGTAAGTTATAAATCATCCTGCCGAAAGAGAAAATAATTCTTCCTTTCCTTCAGCATTTTTCTTTTTTTCTGAATTAAGATGTCAAATAAAAAATGGTAAGTGGGCTCACTCAGTTTAACCCAAATCTACCATTTTAACTTGTGTTTAGGATTCTCCTTAAGTGCCTACCAAAACTAATTTAGCTAGCCTCAGAGTGGGTAATGCAAGACACTGCTAATATCCCTGTGTCTTCAGGGAAATCTCTGGAAAGCTTCAGCTTATTAGTGTTTTATCTCCCAGTATGCAAATACCAAAAGATCTCAAACCAGGTTACTTCCAATTTTGTTAAATGCCATACTTACAAGAAGCTAGAGTTTTGGCTTGAATGTTATCTGTTTTTATCATTGAGTTAAGCACCAAAAAGAAGTGGCTCTACCAGTCTGCTGTTGCTCCTCCAAAAACAGGCCCCAAGTATCATCTTTCTCACATTATCCAAGTCTTAGGCTGATGTGAAACAGTGTAAGATAACTTGAGAACTTTGCTTGAAGCATTTTCAGGATGAAGGAAAAAATGAGGGAAATAAAGCACCCTCTTACCTCTTTCTCTCAAGTGACCCTCATATTGTCTTAAGTGGAAAAAATGGAGTTCTCTAGATTAGAAGAATATCTAATGGAGAAAATGCCTGGAGGACTGTCTGAAGCCCAAGAGTTTGATTTAGAGCTGACAGCTGCTCATCTCTTCAAACACAGGACTGCAGCAGCAACAACAGGAGGAAAAGCTGAGCCTGTAGCAGTCCTTGCAGACTCTCTCTAAGGAGTCTCAGGGTATGGACAGAAAGCAGAATGAGACAACTGTCTTTCAGAGGAGACTGTTAATCTCTTACAGTTTATAGGGACACCATATTAAATTTTTTTAGGAGAGCCATTTCCCTAAGAACAGGCAATAGATATGAACTAAATAGCGCAGTCAGTAGCCAGACAGCAGGGGGAGATATTGGTCCATATTTGGATACTGTAGCTGCCATGCCTCAGTAATTTAGCGGGGAAAAACGTAATACAGGAACCCTAGGGCAGTATTATTGGTATTGAAACACAGATAAAGATCAAAGTTGTACAAGAGTAACTGATGAAAACAACATATTACAAAAATAATCCCCTTTTTGTAACAGAAGAAAAAACAAATTTATAAAATCCAAACGCAAATCCTAGAGCTCTGAGTATCATAATGTCCTTGAAATCATTCAAATACCACCCCAAAGTCAGAGAAAATCCAATCAAATGGAAAACTAAACAATTTTAATGCTTAGAACTCACAAACCCTTAGTAAAAACAGCAATAAACTGTAATGGCAGAAACAAGAGTGATCGGGGCTGATCCAGACCCAGAGATCATTAGATATATAGCAGGTAATCCACCCCAGTTAGCATTATAAGGGATTATTTTTAATCGGGATTTTATAATCATAATCCGAATGAAATAACGCGCAGAGACCGTATGACATTTGTTTCCGTTTTAAAACCAGGTTATTTAGGACACGTTAATGCCATGTAAAGTAAAAAAAGAAGTGCAGAGTAGGGAAATAGAGCTGAACAATTTGCAGGGTTGTAAAACTTTTTGGACTTTTATTTCTTTTGTGTTGAACAGGATGATTGTGTTTGATGGGAAGGAGTCCACTGTACGTGATTAAGCAGGGACAGTAACCTTTGAAACTGAATAAAATGCTGTATTTACAGGAGTGGGAAATGATGAAGAAATGGAACGGACTTTTCCCCAGGGTGTGACAAGGGTCGGGGAGAGAACTGAAAGATTAGCTCCATTCTGCCTGCCCAATGAAAGAAGCGGCTGGTGTTCTAGAAGCGTGAGAGCTGGCGGCTGAGCAAAGAAGGGGCTATAGCGGAGCGAACCCCCCGCTCTTTGTTCCATCCGGCTCTACGAAGAGCAGTATTCGTCGCAACACTTCTGAAGTGCTTTGCAGATCCTTATCGAGGGGCTCAGAGATATAGCGGCTTGTAAATCAGATAAGGAGAGGGGGACACTGCTTCTACGAACAGCGCTTGTCCCCTCCCCCCACTGTGCCCATCTTCAGCCATACAGGCAGAGTCGCTTTCAGTTCTCCAAAGTGAAGAGAGCCCTCTCTTCCACCTGCTAAAAACTGATGGATTATGAGCATTTCGAGCCAGGGCTTCTACGTTAGCAGGGTGCAGCAAGCCTCGTACCCGGGACGCCAATGTTGTCCCCGCACACTTGACTTTGCAAGAAGAGCTTGAGGAGCTGCGAATCTCTCGTGAGGCGCAGCCGCCGCCGCCGCCTACCCCCCCCCCCCCAAATCTTGCCAGGGTTCTGGACTCAACTAGTCTCCACAGCGGAGAGAATTTCAGCAAACGAACAGGGCCCTAGCAAAGTCCTGCCGCAGGGATGCCAAGGCGACAGAGCCTCCTCCCCGCGCCCAGCAGCTGCAGGACACAGCTTTACCCCATGTCTGTAAACCAGTGCACTGCTCACAACGACCCCAACTTCTCCACTAGAGCCACACACCACTGCCTACCCCCTTCCCTAACATGCATCAGGCCCAGCGCTGCGCTCCGGCGCCGGACGCATGCACGGCTTTCGCGCGCGCCAGCTCTGCCCAGCCAGATATTCTAAGCGCCCCAAAGCAAGCCAGCCCCACGCGCGCGCCACCTCCCTTTAAGAGGCCGGACGGCTCCGCCCCTCTCCTCCTGAGAGGCGGGGTGAGCGGCGAAGGCCCCACTACCCCGCGACGCTATTGGTTGGTGAGGTGAAGCTGCCCTCGCGGATGCCTGCGCTGGGGAGTAGAGAGCGTGGCGGGGCGGGCTGTCGCGCTGTGCAAGTTGGGCAGCTGGAGGGGACGCGCTGAGCCGCCGGGACGGGACGGGCTGAGCCCGCGGAGTTACAGTGTGGAGCCGGGGAAGCCGCGCGGAGCGGGACTCCAGGCGAGGGGACCCGAAGGAGCTAATCCAGGGCGAGGCGAGGGGGGACTAGCGCGTGCGGCAGAGGAGCGGCTTTCTCTGCGGGAACAGCTCGTGCAGCAGAGCCGGCCGGGGGAGCCCTGGATGCGGGCGGAGTGAGCTCTGCTGCCGGGGGGACTCCAGCCCCAGGGGATGGGAGCGTGAAACGGGCTAGAGACCAGGGCAGCGGCCGGCGGGATTTACAGCACCGGGAGGATTAGCGGCTCCCCGGCCCCGGCGCCCCCGGGCGAGGGGGAAGATGGCTCGGCCGGAGGGGCGTCCCAGTCTCTGCAAGTGGCTCCTGGGCGTCCTGCTCGCCATGTGCCGCCTCGCAGCGCCGCTAGCCAAGAACCTGGAGCCGGTGTCCTGGAGCTCGGCCAACCCCAAGTACGTGCTGCACCTTCGAGTCCTCCCCTCTCCGCCGCGGGCGTCTCCCCTTTCCCTTTCGCGGGGGCCGCTCTCGGGGCGGGGGTCTGGGCGCCTCTGAGCCGGGGGCCAGAGCGATGAAATCCCTTGGCAGCTCCCGAGAGTTAAGGGCTATTCCGAACCGACTGAGCTCGACCAGAGTCTGTGGTGCCCGCTCCTGCGCTGGTGCCCTCTCCGGGCTGTGGGCGCGGATAGAGCTGGGCTCGGATGCTCGGGGTGCCTGACCGAGCTGTCATGTTCCTGCGAGTCGCCTCCTTCCCCGGCCCTTTGACGTGCCTGCCTGGCGAATGCCTCTGGAGTCTCTGCTGCATCCGCTACTCTCCGGAGGAGAGAAATTATAGAAGTTGAAAGCCGCCCCGGTGCTTATATCAGGCCCTCTGGGTTGTAACGTGGTTCCGAGTTCAGCCTTGGTCCCGCGGACTTTGCCTTCCTAGCCGCGTCTCTCCATGGCTGATCCTGCCTAATGGGCCGGCCCCATTGTGTCTGATTTCTTCTTTCCCCAAATACACAGCTTTGCCTAGACACAGTTTTTAGAGAGGGGGAAGATGACATGCACTAGTTTTTTAAATAGACTAAAATGAATATTTTATTGGCTTTCCTACGTCTGGATAAACTAGGATTTCATCTCTTTCACAGAAACCCATTTAGGAAACTGGCAAGGCATCCCACTGGGGACTCCATAGGTAACACACACATACTCAGATGGACATACATGATTTATAGGGTGAGGCAAGAGCCCTTGATGAAGCTTTTACCTCTCTTAGATGAAATTAAACGTGTATATTTTTACTTTAATTGTCCCTAAGCCCTTTTGTTAAGCCATCCCTCTTGATAAAACTAAATATATTTACTCTCACTCTCCTAATAATGCATTTATTGTTTTAAAACCTGGGGGAGATGTCCCTTGACTATGCCCCCAAAGAAGAGGGGGGAAAGACTGCTGATGTGCTCTTACCTTAGCACAATACCAGAGGTCCCTTATTTAACAACTGTGGCACTATGAAATGAACATATAAAATGTATCAGTAAAAGAATTTTCTTGTTTAATTCGATTTCCCAATTCATACTGCTGGTGAGAGAGGAATATGCTTTCTCTACCCCACCCCGCTTTGAGTGGTTCAAGAAGTACAATATTAGAGGCCCATCTGTTTCTCTTATGCCAATCTGTATTTGTTCCCAAGGTCTAGGCACTATTTTTATAGGAAAATATTCCAGATTTTGGGTGTGCTCAGTTAATTGGTGTAAAATATTCTATATTTTCTATCTATCTCACTTAATTGCTGCTGTTCAGTTTTTTGCAATGTGGGAGTGCCTTTTTGTTGTTGTTGTTACAGTGATTCCCTGGCTAGTCTCAAAATATTACCCAAATTGTTCTTTCATTGTGCAGTCTTGTGTGTGTAGTTTTTTTTCTCTCCTATTTTCGCACAGAAAAATGCAAAAGTGGTGGTGGGTTAAATTTCTTTTTAGTTGTCATGCAGAGTTTTCTCTAGATCTTTGAACCTATAAGTGTATTGAATAGTTCTGAATAGAACAGAGAAAATCAGTTTTTAATTACTCTCACAAGGGATTTCAAGTTGAATTTGGATTTGAAGTTTTAGAGCCTCTCTTGTGCCAGTTACTTGTAAAATGTAATAGCTATATTTGGATATTGGTGGTTTTTTTCTTGTTAAAAATAGGTTACTAAGGATCTTACTACTTAAATTGTAGATATTGGTCTGCAATTGCCAGCAGATGGCTTTCAGTTCACATGATTTGTGCAAACTTGGGCTACAGGCAAAAGAACTGGAGGTTAATATATCAAAACCTCATCACATCTCTGTCAGTTTTATGCCAAAACGATCTTCTCTTTGTACCAAAAATTGGGTGAGAACTTTCTTTTTCTTTCTTTTTTTTATGTGTTAACTTTCTGGCTGCTTTTGCAGATACAGATGAGATCTAGGAATGCATCAAATTATTTGCAGTCTTAACAAGACTTCAGTTTTATTGCAAACAGGATTTCTGTTGATATCTTTATTAGATCACCTAAAACTAATCTGTGTGTTCTTACCCTTGGCTTTAGAACGGCACAGATTGCCTCTCTATTATGTTATGCTCTGAATGACTGTAGTCCCACTCTTCTTTTTTTCCTTCCTCACCTACTGTGCTAGTCTGTAAAGGATTTTTTAAAATATATTTTGACCAATGGGCAGATATTAAAAACTAGCCCCTGGTTTCTGTCACTTACCTGAAGGCTGCAAGCTGGAACCAGGGAGACATCTCTGCTTGCAATTCACATTCCCATTGACTCCAGGAGCCAGAATTGAGGGATATAAATTGGCTCCACAAGAGAAGATTGTAAATGTTGGTGCCAGCCTTTATTTAATAATGTGTTTGGCTGGCATACAGTAGCACATATTTAGGTGATCCAGGATACTGGTAAGCACATTACATCTTGTAAAAAAAATACTCCTTATATATAGGTTAATAAAATACCAGATACTCTCATCTGCTTGCTGCTTTGGAGCAGATCCTCAAATTGTCCTCGATTCTAAAATGGCTTGGAAATACTGTTTTTTGACTCAAGAGCTGGTCTTCCTTTGCTCCTGGAAAATGTGTTGTTGCCTGTTTGTTTTACCTGGTGTATATTGGTAGACACTTTCCTATTTGGTTCTGTAAAAGTCTTTGTTGGCAATCATTTGTTGTTCCGAATCTAAAGAAACATGTTGCTTCTTTGTAAATTGTTTTTCATTTATATTTAAGGCACCCGGAGGCTCTTAGTCATGAGTTGCCTGTAAATTCAGGATTTGTTAATAGTTTTATCTTATCAGTTCAGCATGGGTATACTTCAATATGGAAAGGCTGGTATGGCTTGTTAAAAAAGTAGATATATTTTTTGAAGATTTCTGAGAGAGAGAAATCTTTTTTGCATTAAAACATTATGTACAGAGAAGTAAACCTTTGCTTCTACATATTCAGTTTCTGAAATCTAATAGTACTGATTCTGTTACCAGCAAAAGCTTTTGAAACAACCAGAATTTAAACAAGCCTTATCTTCAGGGTAGAGTGACAGGGAAAGATTTAAGTACTTCCTTCAAGCCCTGCTTTATATATCTGATGGGATTCCTGCATTCACTCCTTTTTCCCTCAAGTCCTCTTTGTAACGTCACGTTTACAGCTTCACTTAGACTAAATTTGGTAGAATCTCAGAACAGCTGTGCTCTTAATTTAAAAAATATTAATGATGAAAGTTACTATCTCATCATATTAGATTAGAAAGTAACTAAAAACTTTTAAAAGATGTCTAAGCACCCAAATTGGATACTAATAATCTGTAGGCGTTTTAGGAACGATTACATCAGGATGTTTTTGGTAGCAGTCTTGCTGAACTTTATCTTGTAAATCAGAGTGTTTTATCTTATCCCCATCTCGTCTCAATTTAAAAACAGAAAAAAAGCCCCCAACAAAAAGGACTTTATCTTGATAACTTTCTCTCCAAATCTCTTAGCAGTCAGATGAGTTTATGGCTTTTCTGGGAGGAGAGAGAGAAACGGGGAAAAAGAAGTAATCTGAAACAATTAAGTCACCCTGTATAGTTGGACACAAACTGGTATGTAATTGTTAATCTTGTTCTGTCTTCATCAAAATGGGGACGGTAAACTCTCCCATTCTGATCTGGAGGAGTTTGAAAGATTAGGAAAGAGACTTTTTCTGAATAATAAAATCCCAGTAAATGATTGCACCAGTTAGATTTATTCCCCCCTTTTGAAGATATCTTCATGGGCCTGTAGCTCAGGAGGAGCTCCTTTGCCCAAAAAGTGACCATCTGCATTTGTAAATCTCTCACACAGGCTTTGAAGGGGATGAAAAAAATAAATTGGTTCCAGAGACCACCTCAGCTTTTTTAAAAAAAAAAAAAAAAAAAAAGGAGAGGGGGGGAGAAGAAAGTGGTGCTAAAAATTAGGAAACAAAGAGAAGACACCTTTCTTCATTATCTGATGGCTTGGCTTTCTCTTTCTGAGTTAGCTGATACCTTTGAGCTTCGTTTCTGGTACATGTCCATATTTGGGTAATGTACACTTTGAATAGACAGACCTGATTTATAGTGTTAAATTGTTAATGCCTGCAAGGAGTTCTAATTACTCTGTGTATTTCGAGTGCGATATACCATTAATGCTCCCCAAAGCAAGCATATGCCAATACGTTTTCAGAGTGCTCAAGCTGTCACAGGAAAAAACTGGTTGTCCTGACAGTCTTGTTGTTGCAGTATGTGCCTTAGAATGTGATGCTGAAAGAGGGCAAATTGAAAAAACGTTTTCCTTATTTATGAAGATCAAGGTGTGGGTAGATTTGGAGACATCCTTTCTAGTTAATAGCCTTGTTTTTTCTTCCCATGCAAAGGGTTTGATTAATTAAAATAGTTACCATTGGAGGGTGATGGTCACTCCTTGATGCTTGTGGCATTTGTTTAGAGTATCATGGAATTGGTGGTTCTACTTCCATCTTCTTATAGTATGGATTTCAGAAGCCAAAGTTTGTAGGAACACTTGCTTTCTAGAACCTCTCCTTTGATGTATTCATGTTTCTGTTTCTCTTTACTTTTCTGCCAGCAGGCCTCTTGTGTCAGCAGAATTTCCCTGTTGGATAGCCAGAGTGCAGGACTTGGGTGAGGATGAAGGCACAGCATCATTGCCAGGCTTGTACTAGGGTTTACCAGGGTGAATATCAAATAATTTTGAAAATAATTCTTTCTCTCTTCCTCTCAACAAATTAACCTGCTGAAGTAGTGCCAACTAGATAGGAATTAAAGATTGGCTGGTTATTCAGTGGTGATGAAAGGCTGAAATGAATATGGAATGTCTGCATGATGATAGAGTTTGCGCACACAGAAAATGTTCAGAGTTTGGGTTTTCTGTCCTCTATATATGGATACCTTGAGCTTTTTGGGATACTTGGTCTCACAGCATTTCTTCTCTGTTTTGTAAGCTTATTAGAGCAGATCTTTTATCCATGTTTCTAGTATCACCATACATTCTTTGTATAAAAAAGAGCTTGTGGGTTCCAGTGAAGTTTATCTAATTCTGTCTAGGGCTTGGACTCTTGTAGCATATCCAACTTGCCCTTGTGTTCTAATACATGTGTGAAAATCACATTCCTAGTTTTTGGATTCCAGCTTTTAAAGAGTTGTCAGAACTGAATCTGAGGAACCCCTTTCTATGTTGCTTTCTTCTGTGGTTCAGGTCCCATTGGGGACGACTGGTTACCAAACAAAACAAGCTATCCTTTTTTATTTTATGTGGTGGTGCTTTTGCTTTAGAATTTTGCAGATTCTTCTGAATTAATCCCCATTTCACCATGTATTATTCTCGCTAGCAAATGCAATTTAATAAGCAAATTTAAAAAGTGGGGATGAAGCCTACGTAGCTCCTATCATGCTTGACCCACAGCAAATCTAATACAATGAACTGCTTGCTTTTGTTGCATTAGAATTATTTCCTCTGTGTAAATGCATTTAAAGACCATTCACTGGGATTTTTAAAACATAAAAAAAGTTTTCTCTTGTGCTTCTTTGAAACTCAGAGAGACAGTATTTCCTTATCAGCTGTTTATCCAATTACACGTAAAAGTGCTGAAAATTAATACTTCTTTTTAAAAGATTGAAAGCCTTTAAATATATTGTGTGGAATTTTCTTAAATGGAAGAAATAAAGTCACTTTAAAATACGGAGTAAAAACCGGACAGTATCAGGTTAAATATTGGATATAAAAGATCAACTTTCTTATGTTACAAGATGCCTTAGCCTTTCATATCTTTCATTTAGACACTGAGTTTAATTGCCACTGTGTCAAATGTTTTACTTTGTTCATTTTGAGAAATACAGAAAAATATTCCTTTTGTTTCTCGTTGGTTTCATTTTTGGCCTTTTCACTAGCACATATTGCTGTATTTTTTATGATGAAAAAATACAGAAAAAGGATGTGTATCTGAAAAATATGATAATGTCTTTGGTGGCCTTGGGCTTTTAATGTGTACTCAACATTTCTAACATATTTTAACTGGATTAATGCCCCTTTAAATGAGCTTTGCGTTGAAAGTCAGCAGAATTGTTATTCGGGGGCTCAAAGAACCAATGTGGTTCTAATTTTATCCCATCATCTCTGAGGGGGCTCTTTGAAACCTGCTTTTTGAGTTTACAGGGGGATGAAAATTGAAGTGTGTTTTCAGTGGTTTACTCGGGCAGTACTATTTAATAGATAGTGTGTTTGATGATTTGTTGGGAGTGTATTGTTAAACAACTTGGAGTTGTGCAGAAATTCTGACTAAGTCTTGGAGAAGATTGACCCTGGTGGGCTTCTATGCTGAATGATGAAAGGAAACATTCCTAATAAAATATGGTTTGGAAAATTCATTTCAGGTTGGAATTTTGCTATCCAGAAAGCATTTTAATAAGGAGGAGAAGAAAATGGGACACATCAGCCATGTAGTTTTTAAGAATTGATTATAACCTACTATATTTTTCTCCCCCAGAAGGAAATTTTACTCCTAGATTAGCTCACTTATTAGCTTTCTGTAGCAAGAAAATTACTGTCTTAAAAAAAACAAATTAAAAAAAAAAAAGTCTGCCAAGAACAAAAAAGTCTTATCCTTTGTGGTATTTTTATTCTCTGTCTTTAATGACATCAGTGTCCTGTTTAATTTTGTAAGCATCGGGTTTGAAGACTAGTGTGTCTCTGCTTTTTCTAATGTCTTTTATGAGGGACAGAGTGCTTGTGGGAAAGCTGTTTTTGATGGAAGTAGTTGGCCCGGAGCACTGCATCAGTGGGCTAACACTTGTTGGAGCAGATGTAATTTAATTACTGTACTGGGGGTGTATGAGGCGCTTCACATTATAAGGAGTTCAGCAATATTGAATACATGCTGCTTATTTTTAATTAAAATGTATTTTGATTGTATAACCTTCCATTTGAATTCTGCTAGCAGTAGCTGGGTATTATCTGCTGTGGTTCCTTGCTAATCTGAGTTTGGGACATCCAGATGGCAGCGTAACTGATCTTATAGCATGCATGCACCTTTAACTGGTACATTTGAAAGATTTTTCTTAATCTCCAATGACTGGTTTGGATTAAATGGGGCTGGGCAGCCTGAATCCTGGTTCATGTTTCCTGCTGGAATGAAAGAACTGTTTTCAAATGTGGCAAAAAGACAAGGGTGGAAAAGGGTCTTCAGAGCATTGCATGCTTTGGTTTGAATAGTTCAGATGTAAGCTTGGCCTTGGATGATTGTGAGCGTAATGCTAGATCAGTTTTGTGCTGGTTTGTTGAAAGTGCATTTTCCAGGTTGGCTAGCTTCAATTTAAAGTGCAAGCAGATCATTCTCTGTTGTGATTATAGGGATGCAACAGTCTATTAACTACTTTGTTTCAAATCTACATACATTTGTGTGCATGCAGGATGGAGAGGATTTTCATTACACATTGCCATCTTCCATTCCAGAGAGGATATGGCAAGTTTGGCATGTCTTGAAGCTATTTTGGGGGAGATGAATAAATGTAATTTTCAACTTTGGAGAGAGAGGGGAAACTGCTTTCTTTGAAGTCCTGTTTTCCTGCTCAGTGCCTTTGCCTGGAGGGAAGAAGCATCCAGGGCTCACTAAATGTCTATATATAAGGACTGACTCTTCTGTTGACTTAAGAATTTTTTAAAAAAAGTAGCTGAATTTGAAGCAGCAACTATTGCAGTAGCTGGATAAATACCACTGGATTCCATAAAACAGATTTAATTACTTCCTTAAAAAGGAGCTGTGATGGGGTGACTGACTGTAAAAGGAGCTGTAGTTTCATGTAGCTAAACAGCTGCTAAAGTACCTTAAAACACTGTCCGGAATTATGACCGAATCAAAGCTTTACTTTCTTTGGGAAAGTTATATTTTTTCAGCATTTCAGATGAGCATCTCCCATTTCATATTTGATCTGAAGGAATTAGTGACTTCAGTATATCCACTATCCTTTATTTTTTTAAATACAGCATTTTCGATAAACATGGCACTTCACAGTGATTCCACAAACAGAAGGTGAGTCTTGTCAAAACAGGCAAAGGACAACAGATGCAGGCAGTGTGTCCATGGAACAGCATGTGGACGGGTAGGCCTGTTTCGATAAGGAGGTGTCATCTGCGAGAGACTGTTGTTTGTGAAGACCAAGGCAGATATTTCAGATTATGTCTAATCAAAGTTTTTTTTTTCCCCTTTGAAGAATTAATATTGAGTGGAGTTTAAACAATTCTCTAAAAGCCTTTGATTACCTATTGGAGACAATGCTATTTGTCTGTAGGATTTTGGGGTCTTGGAGAAGTAGTATTGTCCCCTGGTCATCTTGAAAGATTTCAGAGCTGTTGTATTATTTGTAGCCCTTCTGCAAAGTGTTAGAGAAGCTTTGGTGCTTAGAAGACTTCTTGAAAAATGCTGGAGTCCTATGAGAAACATCTTGTACAGATCAGTAGCACATGGTATTTGGATTGTTTGGAGTCTGGCAGCTGAAACAGGGTGTGGAGAAACAAAGCTTAAATCCACTCTAATTAATGATTTCTTGCATTGGAGGAAACTGCAAGGAAGAGTCATGGGTGTGTAGTCATCACAGTGTCACATCTGGGCAAGGATGGAGTGATGTGGTGTGGTTGTGTGTGTGTTCTTTTTCTTTCCCCCCCCCCCCATAATGGCAGTATCTAGGAGCCCCAATCGTGGTAGCTGCTGTTCAAACACATAAGAAGTAACTTTCCCTATCCTGAAGAGAGCCTGGTCTAAAACAAGACAAAAGATGAGAAAAAGGAAGAGCTATCCTTTTTTGGAGATGAGAATTTGAGACACAGATTAAATGACATGTCCAGGGTCCCCAGACATTTGTGACAGAGTTCAGACTAGGACTCCAATTTTCTGAGTGCCTGAGCAGTGTCATGGTCACCATGGCTATTCTGCATTCAGCAAAAATGTTGTTGTAAGCAAGGCTCAAGTGTGCTGACGGTGGTGGCAGGTAGGGCTTTGCTTTGGATAGCAATGACTTGTTCTCAGAGCTCTCTGCATTCGCTCCCAGGAGCTGGGTATAGAATTATTCAGGTGTCAGCATGGCAAGGCCACCAGGCCCTGGAGCTGAGCAGCTGCACTTAAAAAAATTCTAGCTATTTTTAACCCTGGCTTGTCTGTTCCGCTTGGAATAACCTTTCCTGGCTGCAGACTGCCCTTCACAGGTGTTCTGTCTTCTCTCTTCTCCTCCTACAGCAGTTCTGCCAGCTTTTGTCTGCAGTGCTTGCTTTGGATAGTAGCCATGTTGTGCCATGGTAAGGAATCTCAAATCTGTGGGTGAACAAATCACTGCATAGACTATTAACATAGGGAGTTACATGAAGGCAAATGCTTATAGTCAGCTACTGATAAGATAAACCAGTTTTCAAATGAAATAGTAACAAATTGGAATTTTTGGTTTTTTTTTGTGTGCTTTCCATTGTAGCAGAATCCTCTTGTCTTCAGTACCTTCAGAATAGCAGCTTTGCATCTGACTGTGTGTACACTGTGTCCCTGGCTACTGAACTGATAACTTGTTCACCTTCTGCAGTAAAAGATAGAGGTGGGCAAAGCTTCCATACTTGTTTTCCTGATTTAAAAGAAAAAGGACAAAAAAACAACTAGAAACTATAATCAACTACAATTCCAGGAGGCGTCTTTCAGCATAGTAAGTGTGTGGCATGCTTGACTACTTAGCAAGCAACTTATTAGCATGCAAGATATTGGCATGATAAAGCATGAACTGGATTTGTGATGCTGTCATGTCAAAGTGACTGGTACTCACAACAATCTGTATTCAAATGTTAGCGTATGGTGTAGCGGTTTGGAAGGGTGTGGGAGTACCTTTTCCAGAACCGTTTTTCCAACCCCTTTTTTATTTTTCCTTTCTATTTATTAGCCTATTTTATTTTTCCTGAAATCCTAGAGCTGAGATGCAGCTTTATGGGCTAGCTGGTGTCTTGCAAATCGTCAGTGTAAACAAACGTCCCAAGAGAACTTCAGGAGCTGAGCTGTTCTAACCACAAACTTTTTAGTTGCATTTTCTTCTCCATATTATGAAAAACTCAGATTTGTACTGAGTTGTGAAAACTTGTAACACAAGATGATTTAAAATGTCATTCTGTCACATGAGCTGCAGCTGGGATTCCCACTGAATACGCGACAAGGAGTCCGGTGGCACCTTATAACTAACAGATTTATTGGAGCATAAGCTTTCGTGGGCAAAGACCCACTTCGTCAGATGTTGCATCTGACGAAGTGAGTCTTTGCCCATGAAAGCTTATGCTCCAATATAGCTGTTAGTCTATAAGGTGCCACAGGACTCCTTGTCACTTTTGCAGATCCAGACTAACACGGCTAACCCTTTGATACTTGACACCACTGAATATGGTTTAGTGGTTTCTATTCTCCAGTATTGGGGGGAGGGTGGGACTCCTTTCTGTGCTTATTCAAGGATCTGCTTACTTGGAGAGTTGTATTTTAGGAGCCTGAGTGTAGGCTCTCCTCTTTGGGCTGAGGTAGTTGAGTACTTACGTACTTGAGTACTGAGGCAAGATTTTGGGGGGTTGTGTACAGTGTACATCAGACTCGGTAGATTCTTATGTCTCTGTGTTGCTTGTAATGGTTCCGTGGCTCTTGTGTGGTGGTGCATGGTGGGAAGAGACTCGACTTCAGTTGGTACCCTAAATGTGTAGCATATGTGTATAACTGGCATCAAGGTCTGGACATGGTAGATTTTTTTTTTCTACATCTGTTTTCTCACTCTCACCCCAGATTGGAGTATGATTCTGCTCTCCTTCGTGCTTAACACTACTAGGAATCGGGGACAATATTTGTGTGAAAGGTTCTGTACAAGCTGGTGCTCTCTCTATTTGGAGAATATCATCGGTAGTGAGTTTGGGGAATACATTCTGTAAGAGCAGACCAAGTTTTACTCCCTGTTGGCTGAGCTCCTAACTCACAGGAGGATGGGAAAAGGAATGGAATGAGTCTGATGTATCCCTTTGCCACCTGGAGCAGGTGAATGTATTTTTCATGCTGTAAAAGGCTTTACTCGTGTGTGTGTGTGTGTGTGTGTGTGTGTGTGTGTGACTGACTCAAGTTCGTGTGTGTGTGTGTGACTGACTCAAGTTCCCTTTTTCACAGCTTAATCTGAACGTTGGGGAATATTATCTGCACTGCTTCATTTATGTATTATTCAACAGCCTCTGGTTAGATCAGGGTGGGCAGTAAGCGGCCCATGGGCTGAATGTGGTTCATCATGGTTATCCCCTGGTGGGCTGCCAGATGCTTTATTTACCTGCACATCTGCTGGTATGGCCGCTCGCAGCTCCAGTTGGACACAGTTGACTGTTCCTGGCCAATGGGAGTTGCAGGAAGCAGCATACTGGCCCATGCTGCTTCCTGCAGCTCCTAGTGGCCGGGAACAGTGAGTCATGGCCAGCAGGACTGAGTGGCCATATCTGCAGACATGCAGGGTTATAAGATGTCTGGCAACCCGCCAGGAGCTATTGTTGGTGAATTGTGTCTTGGCCACTTATTTCCCACCCTGGGTTACATACTTGAGAAAAAGCAAAATGTGTCTTTGCTGCTTATGGGCTTAAATATACACTTATGCCATCAGCATTGATCACTGAATATTTGCATATTTTATTCCCCATTAAAGCTGAGAAGTCTGTTTAAGTTGGACAGGTTAAATGTGAGTGTCCACTGCCGCTTTTACATATAATTCCCTTTGCTACTGATTTCAGTATTTGAATGGTTTCTGAAGTGTGTTTGTCTGTGTGGTATTGTGTGTGAGACTATTAGATGAAGACATTCAGCTCCCCATTACAGTAGCAATGAGACAAACAAGAATGCTCAGTTTGGCTTGAGAGAATTGCACTGAAGGATGTCTGCTTGTAAATACAGTTGCTGTAAGGGATGGATGTAATTCCTTTGTTTAGTTTTCTTGTAGTAACCCAATTGAACACAAAGGGGAGACCTGCTGTTTTCCCACAGAGCGTTAGTATAAGGTCCGTGCCCCACCTGGAGTTAACGAGCAATTTTAACTGCAGTGTTTGTGAATGTGGGAGCTGTGGAATGGTGACTCTTCCCCTTTAAAAAGCAATATGATGGCTGGAGCTTTGCAGGGGGGACCCTTGGACTATTGTTAGGCGTCTTTGGCATTTTTCAGGATAGTGGGCCTCTCTTTTAGGGGAGAGTGTGAAATGGTTTGTATTGTGCAGGGGGAAATTCCCTTGGAAGCCAGGGGAGGGATTAAGGAGGTACCCTGTCTGCAGCCGCAAGGGCAGCATATGGAAAGGATCTGAGTGTAATATCCCAAGCTGCAGAACAGCTTTACTGAAGAGGCCACTTCAGCAGGGGACGCAGTGTGGTTAGTCCTCACCGGCTGACACATCCCAGGCCTTCCTCAGACTTGAAAGAGCCTGAGTTTGCCTTTGAATCTGAGGATTTATAGCCCTTTTAGGCCTCTCCAATAAAAGCAAGGCTCCCTTCTCAGACAGAGCCCACCATCTCCCTCCTCTGGGCTCATTATCCTGGGGATTTGTGTTGCTTTCTCTCGCACGCTCTGTTCACAACTGCTAGTTTCTTCAGATGTATAGCCGAGAACTTCAGCGTCTAAAAGCGGAGTCAGCAGGACCCTGGAGACCTATAGATAGAAATGTTGGTGCCAAAACGTGGTCCCCGCCCCATAACTGAACACTCTCCCTGGAGACCAGCAGTCCACTGCAGAGTCAAGCTGAAGCTGTCAAGGATCAAAACAAAGGCAGCTTCTCCAAAGTCATCTCTGGGCAGAGACCCAGGGGTGCAAACAGTTAAGTGCCCCCTGATTTTCAGATGATGTACATTTAAAAATGGCCTGAACAGAAAGGGGCATAGCTAAGAATTGGCTCAGTGTACATGTATATTCTGTTGGAGGTGTTCAGGGGAACAGGAGGGGCTAGAGAGATGTTAGCATTTTGGGGGAAGAATCCCTCTTGTAAATGTAAAATGCCACTTTTCACACTCTCTCGTGACTTAAAGCCAACTGAAGTGAGGAGTATGCGTCTGTGTCTGCCCATCAGATGCCTGATTTTATTTGTGGACTTGGGTCAGAATTGGAGCTGTCCTCTTCGATGCTGTCCATGCAAGGAACTAGGAATGATGCTTTCTAATGCAGTGAGATCTAGTCCAGTCTGCAGACCATACTGTCCTGATAAAATGTGTCCACTGATAACAAAGGGCTTCTTTTCTGACTTCCTGCTTTTTTAGCCTTGTGTTGCCTCATTCTTTCTGTGTTACATTGATGGCAGATTGCAAGCTGCTCATAGAAGAGACTTGCCACTACAGAGATCTCTAAAGCACCTTGCCCACTTGGGGCATTTTGTAACCATACTCTTCCAGCAGGCAGCATGCGGCTTTTGCAGGAGCAAAGGTCCAGCCTCCTGGCAACAATGTTCATACTGGCATGTTTGTTCTTCTGCAGGTTTTTCAGAGCTCACGTCTGTGGTGATTAGTGGCCTTTGACTGCATTTCATACAGTATCTTAGTGTCCGGGGTGCTGGATTCCTCAGCTCTCTTGGGTGCCAGGGTTATTAGAGCTTACCTTTGTTTTGAATTCCTGGGCTGTAAGACAAGCCGTACCCCTCCAGGTGTCTGCAAATCTTATTACCAGCCGTTTTTCCACTTGCCTTGGCCATGGTCTTTAAATTTCATCTGTTTGCTGAGTGCTCGTTGGTCTGGTTCTGAATGACCGGGACCGCAGCCTCCGTCATTCAGACCTAGGAGTTCAGCTGCTCAACACATGCTGCCAGATTTATTTGGTGTCTTGTCTCTCTCTCTGTCTCTCTCTCTCTCTCTGTCTGTCTCTCTGTCTGTCTGTCTCTCTCTCTCTCTCTCTCTCTCTCTGTCTGTCTGTCTGTCTGTCTGTCTGTCTGTCTGTGCGCACATTCTTGCTTAGCACCAGCTGAAGAATTCAAAAGCTCATACTGGTCTTGTCTCCATGCAATGGGGGTGGGGACAGATCAACATGCCCTTTTGCCATTCCCCATGGTCCATGATACACATTGTTTGGTACTTGTTTTGCCAATGTGCAGCATAAGCCAGTGGGTCTGCAGTGTCTCACCTCAGTCTGGCAATATGAAGAGGAAGCTCTTCCCACATTAGTCTCTGTCTCCATTTTCTGGCCCACAAGAAGACGTGTTTGCAGCATCCATTTGATGTCTTCTGTGCAGGCGATGGCCTCACGCTGTCAAGTTCTGCTGCATCTACATGAGACCATCATGATGCTTGTGCCAGATCATGATTCAGAACCCAGCCTTGAGCCCCTCGCTCCGGCTGCAGCAACACTGGCCTTGCCACCCAACTTATTCCTGGACAGGCGATTTTGGAGGCTGGACCTCCTTATACCCTGGCTCAAGTGGGGCCTGGGACAGTAGGGGAGTGGGGGGGCTGCAGCTGGGTCTGTGATGGCAGGAGGTGGGGGGGCAGTGGGTGAGGGGGAGGAAGGAGGGGGGGCAGAGCAGGTTCAGCGGGAGGAGTGGCAATGGGGGCAGGACCTGGGATGCCCATGGCCTTCCGGATAGTGGCACAGATTGATGACCACTGCTGGATGAGCTAGTCCAGCAAGTGGTTGTGCCATCGAGCCTCTTCCCGCATCCTCTCTGCCATGGTCTCCTCCATCCTTTTGAGACCTCAGCATGCCTGTGCATGAGGTTGGTATAGATCGGCCAGTGCCTGCAGCTTGCAGGGGCCCGGGTGGGTGGCGGGACAGGTGTCGCACGCTGGTCTGCTCCAGCAGGTCTGGCTGTGGAGGATAGGAAGGTGAAAAGTGGTCAGTCATGCGTGTGCACACACTGTCCCTGCTTGTGATCAGTGAGTAACTGTCCTTGGAAAAAGGGATGCCAGTGTTCTCACTGCAAGCCCACATGGCCAGCAGCCCTGGCCTCACAGGTGCCCCAAGGTGGCTAGAGCAACTCTCCCCCTCTCCCCCCCGCAACACCCCCACCATGGCCATGCAGCCCAGGGAAATGTCCAGCCACAGTGGGTCCCCAGGTGTAAGACAGGGGCCTGGAGCAGCTTGAGTCTCCCAGGGCCCCATCCCACCCACCACCTGCCCCTGGCAGCACTGTCTGCGGCAGCGATTGTTGTTGCACGTGCATACATGGCAGAGTGCTATGTGTGACGCTTGCGGTGATCTGTGTGGTGTTGTGCGTGTGCCTTTGTGACCAGCCTGCTTCCCACAGTTCCAGGTGGAGGGGAGGACAGCCCTCCCTGGGGTCAGACGAGTGGTGGTCCTCCCCGAGCCGTGAGCAGCTGCCCATGTGTGCCCTGGGACTGAACTTGCTTGCATGTGCACAGAGAGGTGCAAGCTGTCCAGGAAGAGCATGACACGTGAAGATTGGCCCTCATCCCCTGTGCTCCCACCTCCCCACTTCTGTGTGTGTGGCAACCTCACCGCACTCACCTGATGTTTCCTCATCAGGGTTAGAAGATGCCTGCAAGGCCTCCTGGGTCTGGAGGACTGGCTCCAGGGTGAGGCTGACAACACTCCTGTTGGGGTCCTCCTCATCCTGCAGCTGCTGCTCCTCTGGGTTGTCCTCCTCTATCTCCTGGGAGTGCTGGATGGGTGTCTGCAACCTGGACTTGACAAGAACCTGTGAAGAGAGGGGTTCCCCCCCAGGATTCTGTCCAGCACCTGGAAGTACACGCAATGCTGAGGCTCTTCCCCGGAAGTGGAGCTGCGCTCACGGGCCCTGGCATAGCACTCGGTCCCAGGTTTGGGGGTGATGGCCTTTCTTTGCCATCCCCTTGGCCATGCGGCCATAGGTGTCTGCATTCCTGCATCGGGAATGCAGAGCCTGCAGGGATTCCTCCTCTCCCCAAAGTTCCAATAGTGTTAGGACCTCAGGCCCTGAGCAGGCTGGAGCTCGCCTCTTTGTGCCTCTGGATGAGTCTTGGGATGGGTACTTGGAAGGACCGTGGGGGTCTTGGGCTTGTGCCATGCTTCCTTTGCAGAAATGCAGGGAGAGTCGTGTAGTCAGTGGCATGCTCTGGCTGCCTTACTGCCTCAATGGCTGCCCAGGGTACCTGTGCCTTTAACACATGGCTACAGACAGGAACAATAGAGGTTTTTCCTGCAGATGGAGTGTCCACCAGGGCTTCTCCCTGGAGGCCTGTTTTTTCAGCCTCTCCCCTCCCTCCCCCGGCACATCCCCACATGCCTTTTTTCGATAGACAGCTGTCGAAAAAGGCATTCTTCCTTGTAAAATGAGGTTTACCACTGTCGACAAAACTGCCACGTTCTTTCAATTTACTTTCAAAAGAACATGGCGGCAGTCTAGACGTGGGTGAAGTTTTTTCAAAAAAAGGCAACTTTTTTCAAAGAAACCCCTGTAGTCTAGACACACCCACTCTGAGTCATGTTGTGTCTTTGTCCATATTGTAAGCTAGAATTGTGATTTCCCCCTGCTGGTGTATGTGTAACCTTCTTAGGTCTCATGAACTAGCATGAATAAATAGCAGTGTAGTGGTGGTGGCGGCAAGGGTAGTTGCAGTGGAGGTGTAGCTGAGTCATGCAGAGTACATAGCTCTGGTTTCAAGAAGTAGTTATGTACTCTGTGCTAGCTCAGTCAGGCCTCTGCTACCCAAATTACTGCTGCTACACTGCTATTTATATTCACACTACCTCAGTGAGAGCTGGCATGGGTATATCTACATAGCAGGGCAATCACACCCCTAGCTCGTAGTGTATGCATAGCCTATATCCTTTCTACATGTTGGCACTATAGATCATATCTATTTTATATGTGCATATGAAGACTCTAGCTGTAGAGGCTTATGAAAGCGTCCACAGAAACGCCATAATTGTATTGCAAATTTTTTCTTAATAGGCCCTGTTGGATCACTCAGCCTGCTATATGCATTGTGCCTTCCTACAACCTAAACTCCTGCTGTGCTGGACTTCCAGCAGGCAAGTTCCACTGTTCCAAGCTTCTCCTGAAGAACCAAGCCCCTTTTGGAAAATTCCTTTACTTTGGAGCCTTTTGGAATCTCAGTGGGACAGTTTGCTCAGAGAAAGGCAGAGGTTTTCAGAGCTTATTAGCCTGGCCTAAGCTGTGATGAGCCCAGAAAGGACTGAATGACTGAGTGTAAAGGATGCGAGTGCGTATTGCAATTGGTTGGGGGGTGAATGGTGGTAGGGCAATTGGGGCAGGTCCTGCCCTGCAGTGGGCCAAAAGGGGAGGGATGCTTTAGCAGAAGCAAATCCAATGAAGTGAGAGGCAGTTCCTTGGGCAAGAGTTGCCTGGGACAGAATCCATTCTACAGGCAAAGAGAAGACAAAGGCTTTCTTAGAGTTGGCATTTCCTCTGCAAAGCATCTGTGTGTGTGTGTGTGTGGGGGGGGGACTGAGTAACTTTGGACCTCTGCAGGTGCACAGAGGTCTTTTTGGATGACATCCTGCAGCAACATAATTGTGTCTTGTTGAGGCTTTAGTTAGTTGTACCCTTAAGTGAATGCATTGGTTAGTCTGGACAGCTTGCGGACTGAACAGCAATTCTAAGGAGCTGGTAAGTTACTCCTTTTCTCAGCATCCAGCAGTATCTAATGTGCCTCAGAGGCCGTGAAACGGGGGAGCAGTGCCCCGGTCTCCATCACTTTCCTTAGAATGGACATTTCATTTGGCCATCTGGCTCACATGTAGGCATCTAGATCTCTTCTCCAATCTAATTTCCCCTCCTGATAAAAACAGCTTCCTGTTCAAATATCCACATTCCACCTGAATCTACCTTGTTTGTGAGGTTGGGGACCTAATTGTGATCATTCCCCTAGATACAATCTGGGGTATGTGACCAATCTGAGATGCATCATGCCTTTTATTGTGAGGATTCAGCGCTTTCTAGACCCGTTCATACCCTGTTGTTGGTCTGCAACGTGTTCCATTAGGTGTTTAGCATAACTCATTTCCCCACAGTGGTTGTATTCATGTCCTTCCATGGAGAATTAACCTTAAAGCAGGACCATTCCTCTTGGGCCACAGGTTTGCCTTGGGTTTGGTGTCCTGGGGTTTCACTCCCCAGTGTGGACAGAGGAGTAATAGGACTGAAATGTGAGCCCTTCTACCTCACTCCATGGGAAATACATAATTCATCTTATGCAGGTTTTTGGCAGCTCACTCCCAAGGCTGTAGAAATGTAAGCAGAGGGAAAATATGAGTGTAAGTGTATGTTACTCCCAAAAAGAAACATACAGACAGTCCCCGGGTTACGTGGATCCGACTTATGTCGGATCCCTACTTACGAACAGGGTGAGGGAACCCTGCATTAGCTGCGCCCCCCCCCCCCCCCCAGCAGACCGCCGAGACGCGCCGCGGTGGTCTCGCCGCCTGCGTCCTCCGCAGCGAGAAAAGCTGCTCCGCGTCTCCCTGGTCTGCTGGGGGGCCCCCAGCAGACTAGGGAGACGCGGAGCAAAGCCGCGGAGGACGCGGGCAGTGGGACCGTGGCGCGTCTCGGTGGTCCCGCCACCCGCGTCTCCCTGGTCTGCTGGGGGGGGGGGGGGCGCAGCTAGTGCACCCCCCCCCCCGCCCCCCAGGCAGACCAGGCTTTTCTCGCCGCTGGTCAGTTTCAGCAGCGGCTGAATCAGGATGCCTGGGGTAGAGCAGCTGGGGGGCTGCCGGGTTGGTCCCACAGCGCCGAGGTGCGGTGCTACTGGACCAACCCAGCAGCACCCCAGCTGCTCTGCCCCAGGCGTCCCCAAGTCAGCCGCTGCTGAAACTGACCAGCGGCTGACTACAGGAAGCCCGAGGCAGAGCTTCTTTGCCCCGGGCTTCCTGGAATCAGCCGCTTATCAGTTTCAGCAGCGGCTGACTTGGGGACACCTGGGGTAGAGCAGCTGGGGTGCTGCTGGGTTGGTCCCCGCAGCACCGAAGTGCAGAGCTATAGGACCAACCCAGCAGCACCGCAGCTGCTCTGCCCTAGGCATCCCCAAGAGCAGCTGGGGTGCTGCTGGGTTGGTCCCACCACACCAAGGGTTGGCGCTACCAAACCAACCCAGCAGCACTCCAGCTGCTCTACCCCAGGCGTGTCCGATTCAGCCGCTGCTGGTCAGTTTCAACAGTGGTTGAATCTGGATGCCGCACCTCAGCGCTGCGGGGACCAGCCTGGCAGCACCCCAGCTGCTCTACCCCAGGTGTCCCTAAGTCAGCTGCTGCTGAAACTGATCAGCAGCTAATTCCAGGAAGCCCGGGGCAAAGCTGCTCTGCCTCGGGCTTCCTGTAGTCAGCCGCTGGTCAGTTTCAGCAGCGGCTGAATCGGGGACACCTGGGGTACAATATGTACCAGTTCCGACTTACCTACAAATTCAACTTAAGAACAAACCTACAGTCCCTATTCTTGTACGTAACCCGTGGACTGCCTATATTGGAATTAGAGAGCAGGTTATGTTCCTCTGTTGATGAGCATAAAATTTGATGGCAGAGAGTAGATGGGCAAAACTTTCCAGGTGTTGTATTACATTTCCCCAAAAAAGAGTCTGCTTCAGTGCTTTGGATTAAAGGTAAGAAAAAGAGGAAGGCTAGCCTACAGCGCAGCTAGGGTATAGCAGCCTCCTGAAGGACCAGGGCATGGGGCTGCCTTTCTCCCCTCTTCCTGGATGAAAACTCTGCTCGCTGTCTGTCTCTAAGGTTAAGAAAAGCATGGCCCCTTTGGAAAAAAAAGCTCTCTTATAATAAGTAGGTGCACCCACTGAGAGAATAGTCCTCCTTTATGGGGCACATTCCTAACACACTATGAGGCAGCATGGTTAAGGCCCTACATAATTTGCAATAGTGTGGAAATTGCAGATCCTGCAATATTAAGCTTCCTCCACAATTTTGACGGCAGGAGTTCCCACTCTCAGCCCCAGGTAGCCACTCTCAGTCGTTGTCCCAATTGCTGCAAATAACAAGGTCCATTGTTACTTTTCCATGATTTTTCCATGGCCTGTCCACAACTCAGCTGCTATTTTTTGACAATCATCCCACGATTCATGTAGGGCTGGAAGCTGAGAGCTCCTGAATTCCATTTTCAGATGGAACATGGATTCCCTGTGACTCTGGACAAGTTGCTGTTTTGTGTGCCTCCCTTTCCCTATACTGAAAATGGTATTGTGCTCCTGTCTTCCTTCAGATCAGCTAGACCCATCCTGCCTGCTGAAGAAAATCTGCCTGGCATGCACTGAGATGTTACTGCATGCACTTCCTATCTGAGCTTTGCTCTGAATGTACAATTTTATGGAAGCTAGGTCCCCTCCTTCAACTGTCCATTGACAAATGTGCCTGGCTAGAGCTTGGCAGAAAGGACCCAGAAAATGTGCATGCTAGTGAGAGCGTCTCTCTGTATACAGCCTTGTAGTGATGGATTGAAATTGAAAAGGGGTCCAGCTAGATTTTACTCTTTGGAAATGTCCTGTGAAGAGTAATAAACTAT
This sequence comes from Pelodiscus sinensis, assembly GCF_049634645.1. Taxonomy (NCBI): domain Eukaryota; kingdom Metazoa; phylum Chordata; order Testudines; family Trionychidae; genus Pelodiscus; species Pelodiscus sinensis. Next base: position 19,827,663 of record NC_134723.1, read on the forward strand.
CCTTTGAGAAGCACTAGGTCTGTGTGAACTGTACTTGTGCTGGGCTTACCTTGCTCTTCTTCATGTGCAATGCATATTAAAAGAGGGCTCCGCCGCAGATAAAAGGATAGTCCAGACTTCCCTTCATCTGATAGGCTGTTAGTTGCAGAGCTTATGAGCTGCTGTCCTGTGTTCCTGTTTCTCTTCCTTCCATGAAGTTGCTTCAATCATCTCCCTTCATAATACTCCAGGGTGGGTTTCTATGTGACAGACTCAAAAAGCAGGGTCAGGATTAGGGATATAATAGTATAACAGCTTAAAAAATTAACCGATAAACATCAGCTTATCGAGTACTGTAATGGTTACACACAGGCTCCTGCTCCCCTCCCAAAGAGCTGGCTTCCACCCTGTGCTGCTGGCTCTATTGGGGCAGCAGCAGGATGGCATCTGGCTTCCTGGGAGTGGGGCTGCAGGTGGGAGCTGGTACGCACATGGAGCTGCCTTAAAAGCCAGCTCATGGCTCTCAGTGGCTCCTAGGGAGCTGGTTGCCGTCCCGCACTGCAGGCTCTGCAGTATAAATCTTATACTGCGGAGTGTGCAGCGCAGCCAGCCCCCTGGGAATGGGGCCAGCAGCTGGGAGCCAACTCCTGGCACACACTGGCTTCTGGCTCTGCTCCTAAGGAGTCGGCTGCGCCATGGACTCTGTAGTACAGTGTTTCTTAAACTTTTTAAGATCGAGGAACAGCAAACAATTTTTTTTATGAGGAAAACCAAGGATTTTTTGTTGAGTGCAAAAAAGGGGGGGGGGGCAGGGAAAAGTTATAGAGCAAAAAACTTTAAAATGGCCTTTAAGGGCAGCCATTTTGAACTTTGTTGTTCGCCGCGGAACACAATTTAAGAAACATTACTGTAGTATAAGCTTAATACTACAGAGCCCTCGGCAAGTAACTGCTGAGATTTTCAGCGGTTACTCAGTTACCTAATTAACTGCTTTTTAACAGTCAGGATTGGTGTAAGATGTAGCTCAACGTTGAGATGTACTGCCTAGCCTGCTCATTAGCTATTGATATTGGGTCTGATCCGAATACACTTCTGTTCAGGGCAGAAGTGCATTGTGGGCTTAGACCAGGACTAATCTCAGGCTTTCCTCTCTCTGTGTGCAATGGAAGCTATCCCTTCCACCTGTAGTCTCCTTCCAGAGACTGTGTGTCTGGTTTGCCTCGTGTTGATTTATTCTAATGTCTAGCTCTGATGTATTTAATAAATGTTTCATGCAAGAGTGAACCTGGAATTCACTTGGAGTGCACAACTGGGGCTCAGCCAATTAGTCAATTATTTTAGAATAAGTAATAAAGAGAATTAAAATCTTACTTGGAGTGGCGAGGGGCTGATCTGGCTAGAGCATCGTCAGCCTCCTCTTTTTCTGGGAACCATTGAGGTCAGAGTGACATGAAGTCGTGGAATCAGGTGGAATCCCAAGGAAATGTTGGGCTAGAGAGCATGGAACTCTTGCACACCAGCGATCTGTTCAGAATTGTGGGACTCTCAACACTACTTACCATTCTTGATTCAGGACTGAAATGCATTGCTGGGCTGCAGGGTTGCTCAACTATTTTTTTTTTTTTTAAGACTCCTGAACAGCTAGCCTCTCAGAAGCCTGGATTATAGCTTGTGTGTTGTTGTCTGTTGCAGAAAAAGGCAGTATGCTGAACAGAAGCTGAGTGTTGGTAGAAGGTTCTAACATCTAAAGCTTACAATGTAGGCAATAACTGCACCTTTTTTGTGTCTCTCTACATTGGGGTGAGCAATAATTTTTGATGGGGGGCACTCCAAGAATTTGGTAAGTGGTCAAGGGCCTCACTTTTCCATGATTTTAATGGAGGAGGTGTGGGGTCTGGGATGGAGGTTGAGGGAGCTTGAGATAGGGGATTGGAGTACAGGACAGACTCTGGAGTCTGGGAGGGAGTTTGGGTGCAAGAAGTGGTTGTGCAAGAGGTGGTTGTGACCTGGGGTAGGGGATTGGGATGCAGGGTCCAGGAGGGGGAATGGGTATGAGTGCAGGAGAGGATTCTGATCTGAAGGAGGGGTACAGAGGAAATGCAGGGTTGGGGAGGAGCTATGGGTGAAGGGGGTGGGTGCAGAGCCTTTGGATATTGACCTGGGGTAGAGGTGCTGGAGGGGGAGCAGAGGGTATAGGGAGGAGAGTGAAGGGCTTGGGTGCCAGATGTAGGCTGTGGCCGGGAGGCGCTTGTGTAGGCAGCTCCCGCCCAGCAGGATCCTCAGGCAGGCTCCCTGTCTTCCGTGCCCCACCCCCTATCGCTCAAAGTGGCTGGGTAGGGGGGCCATATGCTCTCAGCATGTCATATGGCCGTGTGTGTGTGTGTGTGTGTGTGTGTGTGTTGGGGTGTGAGTAGGGGGGTACTTTCAGCATTCAGAGAATCGCAAGGCCCTGCAGCTGGATGCTTTGAGCTCTGTCCAAGGGTGCGAAAGGCAAGTAACCTGTCTGAGGCTCCCACTGGAGCATGGGGTGGTGACAGGACAGATGTGGTGGGCTGTATTTTGCCTAGCATGATCTACATCTTCGCTCAGTAGTGCTTCTTTAAAAGCTATTCAGTGATGCTGGGAAATGGGCAGTTTAGATGCTACACTCATCCCCTTTCTCTGGCTCTGGCTTCAAAGGAGCTGTTCTTCCTCCTAATTCCTTTGGAGCTCAGAACAAGCCTTACCTGGAGGAGTGAGGCTTGTGGAGGAAATAGGGTTGCCAGGTGTCCAGTATTCACCTGGACAGTCCGGTATTTTTGCCTCCTGTCCGGTAAAAAAAAAATTCAGAGAATACCGAACACCTGAGCTGTCCGGTATTCTCTGAATATTTCCCCAGCCAGGAGATGAAAACAACCCTACAAACACTCAGCGCCCAGCCTCCTCCCCTCCCGAGTCCCCCTTTGGAACCCATTACCCCCAGCCCTCTAACCGCAGCCCCCATGCTTACCTGGTTCCCCAAGGCTGCCGGCACAAAATGGCTGCTGGCCAAAAGACCTAGGGGAAGCAATGCTTTCCTGTGTCTTAGTGCTCAACCTCTCCCTGTTCCTATCCCTGCATTCACTATTAAAGGGAACATGCTGTTTTATTTATTTATGTATTTATTTTGTTTTGGCTTAGTAAGTCCTTGGAGTCCTTTTTTTTCCCCCTCAACTTTGGTTTCTCCCCCCCCCCCCCTTTTTTTTCCCCTGCAACAGAATTTTTTCACAGTGTTTTTTTGGGGGGAGGGAGATGTTCGGTATTTCTGTTTCAACCATCTGGTAACACTAGGAGGAAATGACTGAGGGGGGCGTTGTATGGGCATGTACTGCAGAGCCTTGGATGTTGAAGGCAAGCAGACTGCCTTGGCAGCAGGGCCTGGCTGAGGTTATTGTATATGTCCTGTGATCCGCACCACCCTCCCAGGCAGACACACAAAGAGCTGCTTTCTCAGCGTGATTGGAGGCCGAAGCAGCTGATGAGGGAAAGACTGTTGTAGAAAGTGGGCCTGGTTGGGTTAAAGTTTCAGGAAGTAGTTTGGAGGTGCTAAGAGCTGAAGGCGGCTGGAATTTCCCCTTCAGCTGTGTTTGTTTTTAAACTTCTATTATTCTTATTTTGTATAAACTCTGGAGACACGTCCTGATCGTGTATGCACCAGTGCATGTGCATCCAGAACAAAGTGCTCTTAGATAGGATAGGACTCTTCCCCTCTCCTGTTCTCCGCCATTAGCAGTTTGTCTTCTATAACTAATTGCTGAAATAATTGGGGCAGCTACAACCTGTCAGGATAATTTTGCTAGGCCAGAGGTCAATGGAGAGCCCATCATACAGCTGTGCCTTTCAAGCTCTGCGTTCCTGTGCAGCAGCTCAGAGCGATGTAATCATTAAATGCCTCTCTCTCCCTTTGCTCATGCCCTGCCCCACCCTTAGTGTGAAAGCTCAGTGTACTGGCTCTCACTCTAATGTTCGTTGTGTGCCTTTTCTTTTCCTGCAGACTTCATCTTCCAGGCAATAGACCTGGGTTCACTGAAGAAAGGTTTCCCAGTCAGTATATCGTATGAGGCTAAGAGGCCAGGAAATGGTTCTTGGGCTCCTGAAGGAAGAAAGCCAGCCCATAGCTCTTGCTCAAATTGGACTTGAAATGCCCACTTATTCATTGTTTTCTAATCTCTCACTTGTACCGGGAATGTGTGAAAATAGCCCCTTCAGTTAACTCTTTCTAGAATGATGGATTACAGTCTGTCAGGGAAAGGCTAGTAGGGAAAGGATAAAAATCCTAGCAAGCCCTTCAGAGAGGAGTTTCCTCCTCCACTGATGGTCCTAGTGCAGGACAGGATTCTGACCTGGAGGAGCTATGTGGGGGGGGAGGATGCAAGGGTTTGGGGTGAAGGTTCTAGGAAGGGGGTATGGATGCATGAGAGGGGGTCCAGAGAGTTTGGGTCAGACCTGGGACAAGGGCACAGGAAGAGGGCGAGAGTTGAGGGGAGAGAAGGGCTGAGGTGCCAGGTAGGGTTACCTGGTAGACCCCCGCCAAAATACCGGACACACTTTATCATGGACGGGGAGGCGGGGCTGGCTGGGAGGCGGGGCTGGCGGGAGGGGGGGTCAGGGGCTGTGGAGCTGGCCGGGAGGAAGGGGGGGGGGGAGGAAGCAGAGCTGGAGGGGATCAGGGACTGGGGGGGCTGGACGGGAGGAGGGGATGGGAAGCAGAGCTGGAGGGGGAGGGAGGTGCAGCCACTAGCCGCAGCCGGAGTCCAACAGGCTGCGCCCCCAGCAGGCACTCCCTCTAGTTGCTAGTAGAGGCCGGGCGGGGGCGGGGGGAGTGGCTAGGAGCCACTCCCCGCACCCGGCTTCTGCACGCAACCAGAGGCTCCCAGCTGGGAGGAGGGGCCACGATTGGCGCTGGGAGCCTCTGGTCGTGTGCAGAAGCTGGGCGGGGGGAATGGCTGGGAGTTTCTGCCTTCTGTGCCCCTCCACGCTGCTCAAAGCAACTGGAAGCCATTCACTTGAGGAAAATGCTGGTGAGCAATCACTTCTAAGCTCTGCCCATGTGTTGGTGGTGAGCAGCAAAACTTAATTCTCCTTGGTGACCAGAGCTGCTTCACGAACTGCCCATTGGTGGAGGGCTGTTCTGGGTGATGATGCTTAACTTGTCTTTTGTAAAAAAAAAAAACTTCTGCTTGGAAGGAGAGGAGAGGGAGGAATGAACTTTCCTATATTTCAGCTGGAACCTCAGGGCTCTGTTCATCTATCCCTTGGTGTCCATGTCCTCTTGAGGCCACTTCATGTTGCTCTTCCAGTTTCATAACATCTAGGGGAGGCACAAAAGTCTTCCCAAACCATCTGCCTTAGCTTCTCCTCCGAAACAGGGCAATTTGGAAGGTGAGCAGTCTTAATGTGAAATCAGAGCACCCTAGCCTTGTAACTCTCATGGCTCCAGCTCCACTGCCCTGACAAGAAGTCAGCCAGTCAGTGATAGCTAGATTGAGTTTCAATCGACAGTAACTGGAAAGATGTCTGTGTATGTGGATGGATTCATTTCAGATGATTCAGAACCATAAGCTATGCTCCTAACTAGTGTGTGGAACTGACTATGCTGTTTAACTCAGAAATCTCAAGCTCAGTTTACTGTAGGGCCAGTGCTAGTCCTCAGATCCTCCTGGTTGGGCATCCCCTTCTAGCAGGGCTCTGGTGGGGAGCAGGGTTGGGGGTCTCTGGCCCTTCTTGCTGGCCAACATGGCCCTCCCGCAGTGTGCACTAGCACTGCTTACTTCCCCTGGACAATTTAAAGCCACTGGTGGGCCCCTTGGCAGCGCAGCGGGGCAAGAGTGGCTTCCTGCTGCTAGCTCCATGCCATCGCTGGCACATCCCTATGATCTACAAAAGGTGTGTGCAGAGCTGTGCCATCCATGGGTGTAAGTTGTGAAAATATTAACTCATTTTGCTAACTCTCTTGATTTAATCACAAGCTTCCTAATATGTGGGGCTTCCCCCCCTCCCCCCCCCGGAAAGCTCCAGTCATATTATTAGAAATAAGCCAGATCTGGGAACTTCAGTATCTGATGCCTCCATGCACTGCAATCAACTGTGATCACTCTGATTTTTTTTCAGTTGGTTTATGGTCTTAGAAGAGAATCCCAGCCTTTTTCTTTTTTTACGAGGAAGATTTTCGGTCTCATGGTTTGTGGAGAAAAGCTAGAAAATATGTCCTGAGTTCAGCCAAAGACCTCAAACACCAGATGCCAAATAAAAATATTTCCAACTGTATTTCTATTAGGGAAGTCAAGCAATTAGAAAAAAATTAATCACAATTAATCATGTGCGCTGCCCCTTTGAAATGCTGCAGCAGCATTTCGAAGGGGCAATGCTGCGGAAGCCCAGGATCAGCTGGAGTCCTCAGCTAACCCCAGGCTCAGTGCAGTTGTCCCTTTGAAATGCAGTGGCAGCATTTCCAAGAGGCAGCATTGTGGGAGCCCTAGGGTCAGCTGGAGTCCCTGGCTGACCCCGGGCTCCGTGCAGCACTGCCCCTTTGAAGCGTGGGAGCGGCACTTCAAAGGGTCAGTGCAAAGTGGAGCCTTAGATCAGCTGGGCAGTCCAGCTGCTCTCCTGCTCTTCCTTGCGCTGCCCCTTTGAAGCACTGCTTTCGTGCTTCAAAGGGGCAGCACTGCATGGAGCCTGGGGTTGGCTGGGGACTCCTTTCTGGCCCCTTAGCCTCATCCGATATACTTCTTTTTGAAGGCTGGAGGAAGGGCTAATGCAGTAATTTTGAACGCTTGGGGTTGGCAATACAGTACATGCAAGTTGATAGTGCCTCCCCCTGTGTCTAGGAGCCCAGAGACCCAGATCCTACAAAATATGTAAAATTGAATCATAGAATCATAGAATATTAGGGCTGGAAGGGACCTCGAGAGGTCATCGAGTCCAGTCCCCTGCCCTCATGGCAGGACCAAATACTGTCTAGACCATCCCTGATAGACATTTATCTAACCTACTCTTAAATATCTCCAGAGATGGAGATTCCACAACCTCCCTAGGCTATTTATTCCAGTGTTTAACCACCCTGACAGTTAGGAACTTTTTCCTAATGTCCAACCTAAACCTCCTTTGCTGCAGTTTAAGCCCATAGCTTCTTGTTCTATCCTCAGAGGCCAAGATGAACAAGTTTTCTCCCTCCTCCTTATTGACACCCTTTTAGATACCTGAGAACTGCTATCATGTCCCCCCTCAATCTTCTCTTTTTCTAAACTAAACAAACCCACTTCTTTTAGCCTTCCTTCATAGGTCATGTTCTCTAGACCTTTAATCATTCTTGTTGCTCTTCTCTGGATCCTCTCCAATTTCTCCATATCTTTCTTGAAATGCGGTGCCCAGAACTGGACACAATACTCCAACTGAGGCCTAACTAGCGCAGAGTAGAAGGGAAGAATGACTTCTCATGTCTTGCTCACAACACACCTGTTAATGCATCCCAGAATCATGTTCGCTTTTTTTTGCAACAGCATCACACTGCTGACTCATATTCAACTTGTGGTCCGCTATAACCCCGAGATCCCTTTCTGCCATACTCCTTTCTAGACAGTCGCTTTCCATTCTGTATGTGTGAAACTGATTGTTCCTTCCTAAGTGGAGCAGGAACCTCACTACAGAAATGGCCTTTGGAGCTAATATTGTGATTTTAAAAACAGTGTGAAGAGGGAGCAAGTCTGGGGAGCATGTAAACCACCTTCTCCTTTGCAGTATACTGCTTTCGGGCAAGTCTGTTCCTTTTTCTTTGCCCCACTTTTCCCATTTATAATATGGGATAGCACCAGTTTGCTTCCTGTAGGAGTTGAGGGCTAAGTCTTGTTTGTAAAGTAATGTGAAGATTTTGGAGAAAAAGGTAGCCAAGTTAAATACTAACAATATATATATTTTAGATCATCACTAGCACTGAACACAGCAGCTCCCCTTAATTGATATTAGTAATCTCCAACCTCCCCCTCTCCATTTATGCAAGTTGTCCCTTTCTTCTCGCAGGATTGCATCTGCCTTGTTCCCAAGATGCACTCTGTACACATGCCCCACATACTTTGTGACTGGCAGGAAATACATAAGCCTTTTTAAGACTTTGAAGCCTACTTCCTCCAGAGAGAGAAGGAATCACTTTCTTAGTTTATTAAAGATAAACAATTTGGTTGATAGTACAAATTATTTCCTTATTCAAATACAAAGAAGGTGACAGATACAAAAAGTAAGGGGCTAATTACTTCCAGACACACTCTTGTCCAGCAAAGTAGCATAGAAATCTGTTTGTGTGTGCTCCAAAGGCTTGTCTGCTTCAAAGCTTAACATTCACGACTCAGGCCTAAAAAAAATCATGAAATGAGTTTAGAAAAATCATTATTCAAAATTAATTTGGGGTTCACTGTTTGTCTTGGTATTTGAACCTTTAGGGTGTAGGCTCTTTTTCACAGCCATTGGTGTTAGAAACTTTTAAAAAAACAGTTGAGATTCTCATAATTATATAATCCCCAGAGGCAGGAGCTTTATGAAAAAATCAAATATCGTGGTATTCTTGATAAAATCATGAGTAGGCAATACTGAACTTTCCACCATGTCCTGCAGACTGTGATCTGTGGAAAATCTAGGTGATAGTCTTTTGTATTTTAATCTTTTGACTTTTCCCCAACCCAAATTCCTATCTATGGGATGTTTGAATTGTGAGAGAGAACACATTTCTTTGGCATTGTGGCACAATCTTTTGCAGAAGGCATCAATTTAACACTAGTATTAGCAGGTTAAAAATGCCAAATTATTTAAACAGCTGGCTAATGGAACACAAATGTTACCAACATAGCGTAACACAATACAGTCACCTCTGAGGGCTTAGGACACGAGCTAAACTGGCAACATACTTGTTTGAGCATTTTATGAATCAATCTAAGGGACAGCTGTTGCAACTGAAGGTGGAGGTTTCGTTTTGATAAACTTGTGCTGGGATATAGATCATTTTTATGCTCACCTTTTAGCTCTGAAAAACTACAGTTAGCAAAAGGCATCACCTCATTTTCAGCCAATTGGATCCTTTTATTCATTGACATTTTAAGTTGTTCTAGCTTCGCCAGGGCTGTGCTGGGAAAAGAGTAAGTTAATTTTTGTGGAGGCTTTTAAGTATGTTCTTGTCTTTACAGATAAAATCTATTTTGTTTCCAACAGAAACTAGGGATGTTAAAATTAGATTAATCAACTAATCAAATATTTGGTGGAATTTCCATTGACTATTCAATTAGTCGATAAGGGAGCTTCCGCTTTTAAATGTAATAAGAGCCCGCTCGTGCGTTGCTACATATCAAAGGCAGAAGTGCCACACGGCATTCCGCCTTTTAATGTACAAGAGGCTCTATTCGCGGGAACTCGGATAGAGCAGCCTCTGTCTGCGGTGAGCTCGAGCCCGCGATGGACAGAGGCTGTTTCACTGCAGCCTCGCCTGCCCTCCCCATGTGTGGTGGGGAGGCAGGTGGGTCTGTGGAGCCGGCACAGGGGAGAGCCAGCTTGAAAGCCTGCTTCCTGTGTGTACTGGCTCCTCCTTGCCCCCCATCACCCTGTACACTGCTGCTTCTTTATCAGTGGCAGCAGCATGGGGGTGTGAGGGACAGGTGGATCTGGTGCTTGTGGGGAGCTGGTTTAAAAGCCGACTCCCCACGGGCACCAGCTCCGCCTCCCCCCACCCTCCTTGCTGCCCCAAATGGTCACTCTGCAGTGTAGCTGTTCTCTATACTCGCTGCTCCCAGTGGTGACACTGCAGTATCACGTCCCTCCGATCAGCCCCGCGCCCTTTATTATGTTATGGAAAGCAATCAAATTCCAGGCATGTCCCCTTTTCCTGCCACAATCAAACCCTGACCTTGCTTTAACTTAGGATAAGACGAAGCTGCAGACCAAATTTGGTGGTCTTAGCTATTACTGTTTAGGAGGAGTTCTTGAGCCAAACGGACTCCTAGAGATACAATACCTCTAAAATATAGATATTGATATAGATATATAGATGGTGACTGTGAATTTAAGATTTCACTAAACAAGTGTGTTTCTGAGCAGTTTCTGTTAGAAATGTAAGTGACAGTTTGACTATCCGATAAGCAAAAGCTTATCGGATAGTCGACACACTAGTCAATTAGTCGCTTTCCCCGCCTGTTGCTGCCTCTATTAGAAAGAGGCAGCAAGAGGGGAGAGCAGAGAAGGTGGTCCTGGGAAGAGCTGGCTTAAAAGCCGTTGCCTCCAACTCTGTGGGAGAGGGCAGGGGTGCAGCAGTGGCGATCCAACTTTGAAATGTATAAGAGTCCCCACTTTAATAATTGGACCACACCATTTGCAATGCATACTTTCAACTTCATACTTTTCTATTGTTGTATTTGAAAGTTTAAAAAAAAAAATTCTGTGTGTTCTGAAATGGTTTTTGATACAGATTTTTTTTTTTGCTTTCTTTTAATGTCAAATCTTTAAACTGTTATTTGCTAACAGCTTGAAATGTATATATGCTGGGTGTGAGATTCAATATGTTTAGACGTGCACATGTTTCAGAGCCTGTGTTCATGCCTGTTTGTTGTGTGTATTTTCTAGAGTAATACATAGCCTTATTTCAATGGGCAGCTTTGCATATAAACACAGATTAGTGTATTATCATAATACATGTAAATTATTATATTTTTCTAATAAAACAAGTAGGGATGTTAGCATGTAATTGAACAGTCATGTAACCACACAAAATATTATTGGTTACACAATTACTGGATAACCCCAAGAGCGGGGCTGGCAGCCCATGTGCTCCTGCATTACTCCCAGGGAGCTCCCTGTCACCCAATGATGTTACCTCTATCAGAGGCAGCAGTGCAGGGTGGGAGTGGGTCCGCGAGGGGACCCAGTTTCAAAACCAGCTCCTGGCCCCACATGGGGCAGAGAGCAACCTCTACCCTCCCATCCCCATTTAATCACCTAACCTGTAAACTAATTAAAGGGGATTTTACATTCCTTGTGGCAGCAGCACCCCTAGTTCCAGCGCCTGTGAAAGGAGAGAAATGTATTAGTCCCCTGACTTCTGCAGTGCTTCTGAAGGTGAGACTTGAGTCATTTTGACTTGTACAAGCTCAGCAATTTTGTATCATCCCCAGAGAGTTACTGAAGCCATGCGGGGAGAAATAATGCATGGGGTTAAAAATAGGCATTCAACAATAGGAAGGAATGACTGAAAAAGCTCTTGGTAGGGAAGTGGACAGAAGCCTGGCAAAAGGCATCTGAATTTTACTGTGTCTTTGAGGCTTGACTTTAATGTGTTAGCCCCAAAGTTAAAGCTATTTTAAATAGTTATTTGAAATGGAATGCACTGAGAGCGAGGTATAGAAGTCAAGAAGCACATAGAGTGCCACTGCTTTTATAGGGTCAAGAGCAAAACAATGCTTGCTCCCTCTCTAGGCACCATGTTGGCAGATAGCATTGAGTTCTGTGCAACTTGCTGGGCCACAGAGAGGTTGTAAGAATCTAGATGGGGAGAAAATGAGAACCTCATTAAATGCTAATTGTGTAAAGAGGGCAGGTGGGAAATACTTGGTTTGCCAAATAGAGAAGGAGAACTTGGCAGAGAAAGAAATGTTCCAGCTACTCTAATGCTTTTAACTACTAGTGGGGAGAGAGGAGTTCAGATCAAACTGGGGTCCAACTAGGGATCTGGGTCTCACAATGGAATTTGCAGCTGTGCTTGTACCTATGAGATGGCCCTAAAACCTCTTGTAAAATGTCTCATTGTCAAGCTGCCAGTGGCAGCCCTTTTACCTTGTTAGGCATGACCCTGCTTAGCACAACCATGAATTGCTGTGTGATTACAGAATTACATAAAGCAGCTGCAAAATGAATGTTCCTGCTTCCCTAAGGTTAGCTGCTGTATGGGCTATAGGTCCTGGAGTAGGAGTGTCTCAGAGGTAGATTAGGCTCATTGCTTTTCAGCAACGCATCTAGGGCTTCCTGCCGGAGAAGCAGTGTCAGATTATTGGGGGAGCGCCTCTGGCAGGGCAGAGAGCCAGGTGACTTCTGAGCAAGAGGCCATGCTAAGGAATTCTGAAAAGAGGTGCAAAAAATGGCTCGGTATAAGAAGCAGAAGTGTTAATTCTAAAACCATTGCTTGAGGCTTTTGTTAAAGCTCATTAAAACCATCTGTGGTTACCAAAGCCTGGCTAGGGAGTTGGAGTGACACTGACAGGGAAGACTGTGTGACAGCACAAATCTAGGATTTTATGTCAGCAACAGTCTCACCCTTCCAGAGGCAAATCCTGAACAATGACACCCCTCCTCCCCCCGCCTTGGAGACTGGGGAGGGAGGAAGAGAGAAAAAGATCAGAACTCTTGCTGTAGGAAAACGAAGAGTCCATTCTGGTTTCTTGACTGGTTTTAAGATGGATTCTTTGTTTCATTTCTTTCACTCTGGCAGCTTTCTTGGCCTCATCTGTGCGTAAGATGCCACAAATACTGTGTGCACAATAGTTCTGGAGGGTGGGGGTAGGGAGGGAGATAAAAGAGGGAAAGTAAAATTGAGCATCTCTGGAAGAGCATTTTGATGTAAATAGGACGTTTTGATGGACTTTGAGAGACACCAGCAAGAAAGGGCATCAGTCCCCTTTGAGTGTGGAGAGCTCCCTGGGGCTCTGTGCTGAGCTCTTGGCCCTTTCATTCTGTCAGGAAAAGGGCACATTTTTGTCAGTGAAATGGGTTCTTCTGTTGGGTGCACCTAAGATTATCTAATGTTCTTCCCCATCTTTATAATCTCCCGTGTCCGCCTTAAAGGGAGCTCCTCCCCTCAGACAATGGAGGAACAGTAATTGGATTGGAGCCGCTCTTGCTCCCTCACAATGAAGGCGCCTTTGAGTTAGGGGCCTCCCCCATCTGAAAAGGTACAGGACAAACCTTTGACAGTCTGCTCACCACCTCCCTGCCTTCCTGGGAACAGATTAGAGTTTTAAAATTAAAACGTGTAGAATAGTTAAACTGAGGAAGAACAGAAGCTTAACAAATTTGATTTTCTTCTCCAGAGACATGGGTTCAAACAAGACTTTGCAAAATGAACTTGCTTTTAACAAACTCTGTATTGTTGGTATCACCATTACAGGGCTAGCTGCACCCTATTACCTCTGTGGTCTGTGAGTGCACCTCCTCAGGTGTTGAGTCTCATGTCTACACCTCCCCTGGGGTGGAATTCTGCCAAGATTGGGCCATAATCTTTTGTGTATCCAGCTTGTTAACCCAATGAACTTGGCTGGGTTCAGTATGTGAGGGTCTTCCTTGTTACAAACATGATTAAAAATCTGCCTTAACACTAAAATATTTTGTTTTGTTTTTTAAATTGTAGGAAAAAATAGAGGAAAAAGCATTTTGAAATAAGTCTGCTCACATCTTCTTTAATCATAAGGCTTATTCCTGAATGGAAACCTAGGCAAGCCCAACTTTTTCAGACAGACCAGAAGATCTGATTCATTTGAGCAAACTCCTCCTTCCCTCTGTCCTGTTCTTAAACTGCTATGGTCCTTTTGTTTTTTATGTACCTGGTTCCTTTCCTGTTCTGGCACACTCTTAACTAGGAATGTAAAATTCTGATTCATCACTTAACTGGTTAAACATTAGGTTAAACTAATGGGTCTGGCTGCTCGTGCCGGGACTGGCTACCACCTCTTGTGACTGGGGATGGAGCAGCCCTCCACCCATGACAAGGGGCTCCTCTTGGGCACTGGTTAACTGCAACCCAGTAAACATCACTCAGTAAGGTTACCCATACACATCCCTACCCATAACCCTAATGATGCTGCAGGTAAATGGCTTGTCTTGAGTCATACAACTTCTTTCCTGGTTGTTTTCCTCTTGCTCTTCTATGAATAAAACCAATATTTTCTTACAGTAAACAGCACAATAACTAGGTCAACATACTATTAAATTATTACAGATCAGCTTTGATTCAGTCACAGCTGGTGAGCTGCTTAGGAGAGATGAAGGACTTGGAAATGTAGGGAGTTGCTCATCAGGAGTGAGGTACGTTTGCACAGCTGTATGTGGACTCAAGATTGAAATAGCTGTTGGAGTGGGGAAAGCTACATGTCAGGAATGAGGGGTGTTGGAAAGCCCGCAACCCCTTATTGCTGTACTTCCTTATTGATCTGCTGCCAGCATGGATACACCGTGTACGATGGAAAGCTGGCCAGCAGCTGCAGTTGGGAAGTGGCATTGCACACTGATCTGGCTATAAAGTGACACTAACTAGTATTGCTTTCAGTTAATTTTGTTTTCTCTTGCTGATTGCAGAGGGAAATGACTATTTCAAGTTGGCATCTCTGACAGTGCTGAGAAACTGAGGATGGTAGTCAGTTTCCTTCTGTTATCTTTCCGTATGTTTACATGCTTCTGTAGGGCAGCTGCTAAACTTGAAATGTCCAGTAAAGAGGGAGTAGGGGATGGGAGGAAAGGTGTGACAGGGCAGATATATATTCTGAGGGAGAAACTGTGGCCTTGTCTACACTGGCAAGTTTTATTGTCAAAAAATCCTTTTTGGCGACAAAACCCGGGGAGTGTTCACATTGCGGGGTGACAAAAGTTGTGATAAGTGCCCAGGTTTGGGAAGAAAAATCTTCCAGCCTCATGGGAGATTTTTGTGTCTCCCCTCCCTTTACTATCGACAATCCTACAGCTTTCTGTGCGAGCCACCATTCCTGAAGATATGTGCAGCATGCTCCTTTCCAGACCACCCCACATTTATGTCTTCTGTGAAATGCCCACAGTGATCCACAAGCACCATCAAGAAGTACCCCTTACGATTGATGTGCTCTGAGGCAAGGTGTGGTGGCGCTAAAATGGGAGTATGTGCCTTCGATTGCCCTGCCATTGCTTGGAAAGTGCATATCTGCAAAGCCAGCCACTTTATCACCCACGTTTCCCATATTCACAGTTCTGTGCAGCAAAATGCAATTTATCGCCCTGCACGTTTGCGTGCTGCCCCAAGGATAGACTTCCCCACTAAAAACAGATTTGTAACTGAATGGAAGCAATCTGAAGTCACCAGCTTCCACCAAGCAATGGCAACATGCTTCTCTAACAAGAAAATAGCTCTCATTTGTGTATCCTAGCTAGCGCTGCAGTACAGGGGCTAGCTCAACACACAGCTCCAGGAAGGTTGCTTTACGCACCTGAAACTTCTGTAGCCACTCTTGCGGAACCACACCTGCATGACGGTGTGATCCCACCACTCTGTGCTGGTTTCCCTAGCCCAGAAGAGATGCTCTACTGTTCACAGCTGCTCTGTGACAACCAAATGCAGTGCCACTTCACTGCTGTCCCTGTCACTCACATTGTTGTCTGCTGCTATCAAGTGCAGAAGTTGCTCTGCTGCAATGCGCGATGTCCTAAGCACATTGAACACAGCATGGCAGAGAAGTCTGGAATCCATGATTTCTCACAGCAGATGCTGGTATTTGCAACAAGGACTGTCATTCAAGTGGTGTGAAAGTAAGTCAGAAGCCCCAGGAGGGCTGTGGAATAAAGAGGTGGCTGATGGTACATTTTCAAATTCCCAAAATGCCTACTGCTATGTTGCGCATTCCCACAGTACCTGGAGTCACCTTCCCACAGTGCTTAGTGATTGAAGGTGACTCCAGGCACTGTGGGATGCTAACCCACATTGTTTTGCTTTGCTTTGTCAACAGGGGAGCTATTAATGTGGCCATGACATGTCGACAAAGAGTAGGGCAAAAAACATGTTTGGTAAGTTTTTGGTTTTGGAGATTTTTGTATGTCGACAGCACTTTCCAGTATAGACATAGCCTTAAGAGAGTCTGGGGTGGAGAGGCTAGAGAGAAGAGTGGGTGAAGAAGAGAAACCAGAACAAAGTCTGCTGTTTATAGTTCACTCGAGTGCCCCACACTTATCTGAAAGTACACGCGGCTCTATTTTCTGGCCTTCTAAATTACTGTACAGTAAAATTATTTTTTCACCTCTGCTAAGGGGAAATGGGGCGAAGGTAGCTGGAGAGTTGGCCATTCATGGCCCTCCTATAGATTTTATTGTTGTACCATTGACACTTGGATGGCATCTGTCTTTCCTTTTCCAGACACCTGCTGCAACCAGTGCTTTTATTTTGTTGTTACGTTTTTATGAAGCTATTCTGAAAAGGCCCTCCATCACCATAGGATTTAATCTTCAAGTTCCTTATACTGTAGCATGATGTCACATGTGATACTGATATGGATTATTTCTTGGGCCACTGGCTGCTTAGCTGTTGCCTTTTTGTGTCCACACAGTGCTGTTAGACATGTAATTTTAAATAGCTTTTCTGCCAGAAGTTACACGGATTCGTAGCTCTAAACGATAGTGGAGTTTTTGGTCTGTGGCTTGTTGCTGCTGCCTGATGAACTTTTGTTGTATGGCTTGCCTGGTTTTCATTGTCAGTGGTATGCTTTCCCTCCACAGTATTTTGAAGCATTTCAGACTTTTTTCTACAGGTGCTGATGACTTGACTCTGGCTCTTTGACTTGGCTACTACTACTCCCAACTCCTGCCAAGCCAGCTTTCTCCTAATGTTACCAGATGCAGGCTCTGCTTTCACCCCTCTTAAGTTGCTGTCGCTAACTCAGTTGCCAACAGTCAGAAAATTTACTGCCAATATAAAACCATCAAAAACCTGACTGTTAGTAGAAGTAAAAAGTCAGTAAAAATTGTAAGCGAGCTTAGGCAAACTAGCTTCTGTGTCTGACATAACTTTCTTTGACTCAGTCTTTTAATCTCTAATCTAGATTTATGGTCATCTTTATTGAAATGCTGGGTTGTGTAAAATGTTGACATGTATGAACATCATAAACAGAAGTTATAGGAATACAAAATTGCCTTGATAGTCTGTGTCTGGAGGAAGCACTTTTAAAATCTGTAATCTGGATTTATTGGCCTGTGTGTCTGAAACTGTCAGTAGAAAATAAAATAATCAGTCCATATTTTTTCTGTTTGGCATCTGATTCCTCACTTCAGTCTCCTTTGGCTGTCTTACTGCTTGGAATTCATGTCCGCACACTAATTCCAGTTTCTTTCTTTACTTCCACTTTTTGAAATATTAGGTTTGGAAAGGCCCCATTTTAATGAACAGTCCATTTTAGAACCTTTTCTATCATAATTTATACAACATTGTTGAAAGACGAGTGGAAAATTTCCTATGCGCGTCCCTGTCATTGCTGAGCCTATGTTTCCTACGTTGCTGCACTCTCCATCTATGTAGGTGTGGAGAGGGGCTATGTACAGTGAATATGTATGTGAATATACATACAGTGTATAAAAATATCCTGTTCATTGCATCCCAGAGAGCATGTGTGTAAACCCATTAAATAGTGGAACTATAGGTTTTCTAGTTTCAGGGGAGAGTAGTGGCTGGTGGTCTCTGGCCCCTGCTTTCCTGAACAAATGGGCTGTTAACGTTGTAAAGGGCAGGCCTGGGAGCCCTGTTAGCATTTCTGTAGGATGCCTAGGTTACCTCCACATCTGTGACCAACATAAAAGACAGAGAAAGATTTCTTCGTAGATTCATAGCGTTGAAGGTCAGAAAGGACCACTGTTTATTATTTTTGTATTTTCATAGCACCTAAGCGATGTAGTCACAAAACAGGATTTTATTGTGGCAGACACTAGGGATGGTTTCTATAATGGTTGCATGCTGATTCCCTGCCCTGTTCCTGGGAAGCTGGCTTCCACCTGCGCTGTGGGCTTTGGAGCTAGTGCATGCCGGGAACCGTCTTAAAAGCTGCATTGAGTTGGCTGCATAAGTAACCCTCCTTCATTTCAGTGGGCCGCAGCAGCTCCCAACCCACTGGGGCACTGTTTCACCTGTGGCCCGCGGAACCCGTGTCTTCTCCTCTCACCTCTCGTGCACTGGAGCTCTGCTGCTTTACACTTCATCCTTACTCCTAAAGTCTTGTCAGTGTCACTAAAGGATACAGTCCCCCATTGTATAGCTGTGGCCTGTATTCTTTATTTCTAGATGTATAGCTTTGCATTTATCTGTATTAATGCATTTTGTTTCAATGGGCCCAGTTTACCAAGTGATCCATATGATGCTCTGACCGCTCTGTTCCCCTTCCTCTCCACCAGTCTTTGTGATTTGCAAATTTTTATCAGCAGTGATTTTATATTTACTTCTAGATTGTTAATGAAAGCAAGAAATAGTGTCAGGCATAGTACTGAGCCCTGCGGAACTGCACTAGAAATGCCTTCATTTGATGACATTTCATGATTGATGGTTATTTTTTTCAGATCTATGAGTTCTTAATCAATTTAATGTCTGCTTTATTGACACTGTATAGTATTAATTTTTAATCTGAATATCATGTGTGACGCTAAGTCAAACACCTTATAAGAGATTTATAATCTCAAAGAATTAAATCAGTTTTGTTGTTTTGAAACTTATTTTCCACAAAACTTATCTTAAGTGGGGCTAATTATACTCATGTCCTTTATTTCTTTATCCGTTAACTCACACATCAGCTTTTTTCCATTATTTTGCCTGGGTTTTTGTCAGTCTGCCTGGCTGATTGGTAAGTGGGATGATCTGGCTAACATTTATTTTATTTATTTATTTATTTATTGGCACAGTATTGGGTCTTTTTGTCTTCTGGAATTTCTTCAGTATTCTAAAATGTATTAAAACTATTTTCAAGCTTGAGTTCTCAGCCAACTCTTTTTGGACTCCTGGATGCAAGTCAATGAAGCCTTCTGACTTTATTTATTCCTTGTAGATGTTGTTTTACAACCTCCTTAGTTTCCAGAGACCTGGAAAGTCAATAGTTGACACTGGAAGAGGATACACTAATGGTAAAGCTTAATACCATTTGAGGATTTTCTGGTGCTGGACTGTGCACTGGTAGACTCCAGCTTGCAACCCATAGAGAATATCTGGGTGACAATCTTGGCCCTTTAGCAGGGTTAACTTGCAGTGAATCGCTTTCACAAAGCTTCCTTACTGACCACTGTTCAGTTCTGGGATGAAGATGACTCCTTTAGTTTACACTGTATAGCACCAGAATGGGGCACAGAACTTTTCATAGTGAGTAAAAGAATCTAGGAACCAAGTAGCAAGCCTCTTAACAGTGGGTGAGCCCTGCTTTCTCTTCTCACTGAGCTCCAAATAATTTCCTTTGTTGTAGTTCTTGTCTTCAAAATCCCCTTCCTTAGGAGGGTTTGCACACAGAACTGCCCTGCTTGGGGGAGTAGCAACTCCTGAGATTTGGGGATGCTTTTTCATTTTGTATGCCCCTCCTTCCTTCAAAGAAGCTGGGGGAAAATTTTCCCATTTACTGATGAGTTCTATACAGGCCTGGAGTAATTGGATGCAAATTGGAACTGTTGGAGGCTGGGAGCCCCTCAAAAGAGCCTTTCATGAGCTGTGAGAAGGAGACAGAAAGAACGGAAGGCTAAGGATCCTGGGGAGGAGGAGGAGGAGAAGGGGTGTTCAGAGCTGTTCTGTAGCAAGAAAAGTTTTTGTGTAATTTCTAGGCTTTGTCTGAAGTTGGAGAGTCCTGCTTCCCTCCCCTATGCCCCTGAGCTGGGTTGTCTATCTGGGGTAGCCCTTGTTCCCAAGACAGCTGTTTGCCTAGTCTTTTTCTGAAATGGTGTTAAACTCCCTTTCCTTTCACTTATCCTGAAATCAATCCATTTCCTACATTTGTATCCAATTGCATGTGAGTGTGAACAGTAGCAATAGGGTGAGAAGCTGATTTCTGTTCACTTCTGAAGTCCCAATACTAACAGTACTGAGGGCATTATTAAACATTCCTCAATAGTCAGTTTAACCCAGGGTTCAGGTTTGTTCTCCATTACCATCACAAGTGAGGGTGCTGTCCAGAACAGATGTACATTTAGCATACTAAATATGCTTTGTGCGGTCAGTTTCTGCATTGTGGACAATGCATTCTAGTTACTATGATATTAGCAAAGGGAGGCTGCTGTAAAGGAACTGGGGAAGGCTAGGTTGCTTTCTGGCCCTGTATGAATAGAGGGATGGATGTGAGTAAGCAGCTTCTTATCATAACATAATGTACATGTCTCTACAATGGAGTGTTCTAAGGGACATTTTCTGATGGATTAAGGGGGAGGCATTGTGAGTGACTGGAATTGTGGTAAGGACATAAGGATGGGGGGGAGGACATCTAGCAGGTTTAATATCTGCTGTCAACGTGGAGATTGGGGGACAAATGGCCATAGGCAAATGCTGCTTCTGAGACACCTCAGACTGAGTCATGCAGATTAGAATCCCATAAATCAGTGATTTTTAGCTGCAGAACCTTGCTGGTCTCCTCTAGACATTTGGGCAAGTCTAAAACATCTTTACAGGGGACAGGAATTAAAGGTGTTCAGAAAGCAGGGATATACCACAAACAGCTGGAATCCACCACTGGGCTGGTTTTTAGAATGTGTCCCAAGCAGTAACTGTGGCTGTAGGTGGTGGGGCTAATAGCAGACCCCTGCAGCTTCACTTTCCTGTTCCTGGCTTTGTTTGGCCTCTCCCTCTACAAACAGTCTGATTTCACCCACCCATCCCAGTCTGAACCTTGTCACTAGGGATGTAAACATTGTTTAAAAATTACTCATTTAAACTATTACGATTGTATTGGTTAACCATTTAATCATTAACAAGTTCACAATCTACCTCAGTATCCCGTGGTGCATTGCTTCACATCCCAACAGCCCCTGTACATCTGTCTGCATTTGGCAACCTCTTTCAATGGCCTTTGTGATTGCACTCTCTGCCTCCTTGGTCTGCAGGAATGGATCCTGAACTGTTGAAGAAAAAGGCTGCTATTCTCACGCACACGTCACAAATGGCAGTTGACTTGTACCTTAAGCAGAAAAGTAGTGATTACGAGTCAGACGCTGATCATGCCACACATAGTAGCTATGATATCAGATGTCTTGTGGCATTCACAGAGGTGCTGATCATAGTGGGGGTTGCTGTTACATGGCCCTGCCCAGCAGGAGTTTGGGGTTGCGGCTGCTACCTATTTGTTACTGGAATATATTAATGGTAAGACTGATACTTATTGGTTAAGCATTTAATATTTAATATTCCTACCTGGCACTGGTTTGTTTTTAGATTGAGTGGAGAGAGGAGAAGAATTTCAGGTCATGGAGCTTTGAGCTTGGGGGTTGCTAGCTGTTTGGAGATTACAAACAGGTTACTCTTTTTGCTGGTAGACTGCACCATAATGATGTCCCAGAAGTTATTTCCCAAGGCTAGGTTTTGTGCCTGTGACTGGTACATGGAAGGCTAGATGGCATCTTATAAAGAAAATTGACCCTGCCAGAGGGACTCAAGCTTGTGGTTCTTTTGGTTCAGGGAATTCCCTGGCTTCACTCCTAGGTCCTGTGAACTGATGCTTTTGTATTCTTTGCTATAGACTTTCTTAGGAACCCCTCATTTTTAGGTGCACTGGCCCATGGTGGTGGCTGTATGTATGGCAGGCCCAGGGCTGGACTTACCATGAGGCAAACGGAGGCGGCTGCCTCAGGTGCCAGACTGGAGGGGTGCCACTAGGACCCAGAGTGTAGAAAATTGTGTCTGCTGCTGGTGCATAGGTAGGTAGCAGAGCAGTACCATGAGAGGAGTAGAACAGAAAGAAGGCAGAATTGAGATCTTTTAAAGTTTTGGCCCAAGTGAGGGGGCATGGATGCGTCATTTGAGCTCCCGCCTCAGGTGCCAAAATGTTGTGGGCCGGCCCTGGGCAGGCCTTTTATTTGCCCTTCCCCAATGTTGAGCTCTGTGCAGTTATCAGACTGTTTCCTTGTACAGTGAATGCTCCTGGCTTGGCTCTTAGCAACAGTATCAATACTTTTGAGAGCAATGGCTTTTTTTATCTCCAGGTACCCTGGGGTGTGTCTCCCATGTTAGAGCCCTCTAAAGGCAGCAGAGGAACTGGGAATTAACTTACTGTAATGCATTTCAATGAGATCAAACTAGCTACAGGCATAAAGGGAAACAAGAAGACCTTTTATAAATACATTAAAAGCAAGAGGAAGACCAAGGACAGGGTAGGCCCACTGCTTAGTGAGGAGGGAGAAGCAGTAACAGGGAACTTGGAAATGGCGGAGATGCTCAATGACTTCTTTGTTTCGGTCTTCACCGAGAAGTCTGGAGGTGTGCCTAACGTAGTGAATACAAGCAGAGAGAGGGTAAGTTTAGAAGATAGGATACACAAAGAACAAGTTAAAAATCACTTAGGAAAGTTAGATGTCAGCAAGTCACCAGGTCCTGATGAAATGCATCCCAGGATACTCAAGGAGCTGATAGAGGAGGTATCTGAGCCTTTAGCTATGATCTTTGAAAAATCATGGCAGACAGGGGAGATTCCAGAAGACTGGAAAAGGGCAAATATTGTGCCCATCTATAAAAAGGGGAATAAGAACAACCCAGGAAATTATAGACCGGTCAGTTTAACGTCTGTCCCAGGGAAGATAATGGAGCAGGTAATTAAGGAAATCGTATGCAAAGACTTGGAAAGTAATAAAGTGATAGGGAATAGCCAGCATGGGTTTGTGAAGAACAAGTCATGCCAAACTAATCTGATAGCTTTCTTTGAAAAGATAACGAGCCTTGTGGATAAGGGAGAAGCGGTGGATGTCATATACCTAGACTTTAGTAAGGCATTTGATACGGTCTCGCATGATATTCTTATTGATAAACTAGGCAAATATAACTTAGATAGGGCCACGATAAGGTGGGTGCATAATTGGCTGGATAACCGTAGTCAGAGAGTTGTTGTTAACGGTTCTAAATCCTGCTGGAAAGGGATAACAAGTGGAGTTCCTCAAGGGTCTGTTTTGGGACCCGTACTATTCAATATCTTCATCAATGATGTAGATATTGGGATAGAGAGTACGCTTATTAAGTTTGCGGATGATACCAAACTGGGTGGGGTTGCGACTTCTTTGGAGGATAGGGACATAATTCAAAATGACCTTAGCAAGTTAGAGAAATGGTCAGAGGTAAACAGGGTGAGGTTTAATAAAGAGAAATGCAAAGTGCTCCACTTAGGAAGGAACAATCAGTTCCATACATACAAGATGGGAAGCGACTGTCTAGGAAGGAGCATGGCGGAAAGGGATCTAGGGGTCATAGTGGACCACAAGTTGAATATGAGTCAACAGTGTGATGCTGTTGCAAAAAAAGCAAATATGATTCTAGGTTGTATCAACAGGTGTGTTGTAAGCAAAACTCGTGAAGTCATTCTGCCGCTCTATTCTGCACTAGTTAGGCCTCAGCTGGAGTACTGTGTCCAGTTCTGGGCGCCACATTTCAAGAAAGATGTGGAGAAATTGGAAAGGGTACAGAGAAGAGCGACAAGAATGATTAAAGGTTTAGAGAACATGACCTATGAAGCCAGGCTTCATGAACTGGGCTTGTTTAGTTTGGAAAAAAGAAGATTAAGGGGGGACATGATAGCGGTTTTCAAATATCTAAAAGGGTGTCACAAGGAGGAAGGCGAAAATTTGTTCCTCTTGGTTTCTGAGGACAGGACAAGGAGTAATGGGCTTAAAGTGCAGCAGGGGAGGTTTAGATTGGACATTAGGAAAAAATTCCTAACTGTCAGGGTGGTCAAATATTGGAATAAATTGCCAAGGGAGGTGGTGGAATCTCCCTCTCTGGAGATATTTAAGAACAGGTTAGATAGACATCTGTCAGGGATGGTGTAGACGGAGCTTGGTCCTGCCTTGAGGGCGGGGGGCTGGACTCGATGACCTCTCGAGGTCCCTTCCAGTCCTATTATTCTATGATTCTATGATTTCTTTGAGCACTAACTGTAACTGCTAGGATCCTCTACCTTTGTTATTCCAAGCTTGTTGCTGGCAGGAGTCCCATGAGAGATCTCCCTCTTAGTTTAGTTACTTTTGCCTTTACACACACCCTTCAAGTGGGGAAGGTCTTCCAGCATGAAAGCGTCAAGTCCATGATACTGACCCAAGACACTTGGAGAAGTGCAGTAGAAATATTAGCCTTTAAGCACTGGGAGAAACTGACCAGTTGTAACAAGAAGACACGGTCTCTCTTCTCCCTAGTCTCAGGAAAATAATCTTTAGCATAGGAATGCTGCTTTTGACTTCTTTGCTGTTTATATAGGCTGTCTACACTGGCAGATGTAAAGCACTGTCAGTTGCAGCACCCCACACAGTGTCTCTGTGAAACTACTGCTATGTGTTCACACCGTCAGCTGCCAGCGCAGTAGCATGACCACACTTGCAGCATTCGGAGCTGTGCATTCTGGGTAGTATCCCACAGAGCAGCTCTTCCTCTTCTGCCTTTGAGCTTGTGGGATGGTGGAAGGGTTTTTCTGGGGCATCCTGGGTTGTACCCCAATGTCCCATGATGCATTGCTTCACATCCCAACAGCCCCTATACATCGGTCTGCATTTGGCAACCTCTTTCAATGGCCTTTGTGATTGAACCCTCTGCCTCCTTAGTCTGCGGGAATGGATCCTGAACTGTTGAAGGCTGCTGTTCTCATGCACACGTCACAAATGACAGTTGACTTGTACCTTAAGCAGCAAAGTGATGATGATGATGATGAGTCAGATACTGATCTTGCCACACATAATAGCTATGATACCAGATGTCTTACGACATTCACAGAGGTCCTGATCACAGTGGAATGCTGCTTTTGGACTCCTGAAACAAGCACTGAGTGGCAGGATCTCTTCGTCATGCAAGTCTCGAGTGACTAGCAATGGCTGCAGAACTTTTGGATGAAGAAAGCCACTGTCATGGGACAGTGTGATGTTCACACCTTCCCTTCCTCTCCCTCACAGAAATGAAAGCTGCTTTCCCAGTGGAGAAATGCATCGTGATTGCACTGTGGAAGCTGGCTACTCCAGACAGCTACTGATCAGTCACCAGTAGGGATGTAAGTGACTAATCGACTAGTCACTTCCCCCCCTTGATGCCTTTATCACGTTGATAGAAGTGTTCAGGGCCATTATTCATATCCTGCCCCCAAAAAGCCTATTAACCATTAACCAGAAAAGGTATTTCTTGCACTCCCCTGTGGCAGGACTTTTTTTTTTCTCGGAACCTAGGGGTTCCTTGAAATTCTTTCAAGCTAAACAGGGTTCTGTGACCAAATAAAATTGGGAAACACTGCTCTAGGGGGAAGTCAAAATGCCCATTGTGATCCTGGAAGACCACACCTGACCCTTAGTGCCATGGCTCATGAAGCCATATATTGGGAACCTTAACAGCAGCAAGGAGTGGTTCAGCAAAGATGTGGAGAAATTGGAGAGGGTCCAGAGAAGAGCAACAAGAATGATTAAAGGTTTAGAGAACATGATCTATGAAGGAAGATTAAAATAATTTGGCTTGTTTAGTTGAGAAAGGAGAAGACTGAGATGGGACATGATCACAGTTTTCAAGTATCTGAAAGGGTGTCACAAGGAGGAGGGAGAAAAATTGTTCTCTTTGGCCTCTGAGGATAGGACAAGAAGCTATGGGCTTAAACTGCAGCAAGGGAGGTTTAGGTTGGACATTAGGAAAAACTTCCTAACTGTCAGGGTGGTTAAACACTGGAATAAATAGCCTAAGGGGGTTGTGGAATCTCCACCACTGGAGATATTTAAGAGCAGGTTAGACAGACATCTATCAGGGATGATCTAGACAGTACTTGGTCCTGCCGTGAGGACAAGGGACTGAACTCTGACCTCTCGAGTTCCCTTCCAGTTCTAGTGTTCTGTGATTCTAACAACATGTTGACCAGATGCAGAATGACTGTGGTGCATGCTTTAGGCTGGGAGATTGGACTTGGCCAATGACAATATCCCTATGGTTAGAGCCACGTACTGTACCCTCCATGATATTTTGTGAAGTTAAGGGCGAAAGCTTCATTCACATCTGGACTGTTTATGGCTCAGTACCTGGAGGCTAACTCTGAACAGTTTGAGATCAGGAGGAGCATAGCATAGAGGTATAAGGTTCAGGGATAACTTGGTGCAGCAAATTGATGCTGAAAGTCAGTAATATTTGTTGCCATGCACAGTCCAGTGGCTGCAATGCATGTGGGACTATAATTAGTCCGTATGATGCACTTAGTACAAAAGTTCTTGTTGCTTTGCTGGGGTGTGCTTGCTTGCTGTCATGTTATGAAAAGAGATTGCTTTCAAACCCAATAATTTTTTTTATTAAAAAGAATGAACACAACACACATACAGCATGAAGGGGCAAGTGTGAAGTGCAGTGGATGCTGACTGGGGACAGGATGGTGACCAAAATGTGTTGGCAGTGAGAGGAGAGCAAGTGGGAAACAGTTTTGGGACCCCATCTGCAATGGGAGAGCAGTTGTTGAACTGTTCCATCCGCAGTTCTAGTAACTTCTGGAGCGTGTCCACTTGGTGTGCCCTAATGGGCTTCTCTGGGCTTCGTTTATCTTCCCTCCTTTCTTTCCTCCACTTCATTAGTTTGTTCTTTGTAGCAGCAACTGGAAGCACAGCCTCATGCATCAAGTAATCTTTATTTTTTGAAGGCAGCTTCCTTTCCCTGCGCAACCATTCAGTGGCAGTAACTAACAGGGAAGGCTAGGATCCCAAGGTTAAATCTGTGAAGACAAAATGCAACATTTTACAGCGGGACCATTGTTAACATGAGACCGAGCATCGACATGATCCAGTTTAAACACAAGCACTGTTCACCTACCTATCACTCACTGTCTGTCCCAGGGCAAGTGCACACAAGACCCACAAAGCGGTGAGTTAACCAATCGGATAGGGGACTTCAGTGGAGCAGGGCTGTATGGTAGTCTGGGCATGTGTGTCTTGGAGAGCCAAAACTGCAGGGGGCCCTGTAATCAGAAATATCTACACATTTTCCATGGTCTGTGTTTATCCTGGAAGATATTTCACTGCTGAGGGTGTTAAGGGAAGCAAAGGGAGAGTCTTCTGTGAAATTCTAGCCCTTGCATGGCGTGCCTGTGTGCAGCAGGGTCTCCTTGCCCCACCTTATGGCATACTTGTGTGGGGATGTTACTCTTAAAGGGACAACCAACACAGCAGCTCTGCAGAGGAACCCACAGAAGTGGATTGCCCAGCATCTTCATGACACTTGCAGTGAGATCTGTGAGGCTGATTATCATGAACTGAGAGAATCTAGCAACACCCTGTTCTGCATCTGACTAGCCCTATGTCAGTTCTAGCACCACACAGACCCACTCCTGGTTTCTGCAACCCTCCTACCCCCAACAACTCGCTTCAGCACTTCCAAACATCAAAAGCCACTTACAAGGCACATCCTCTATAGCAGGGATCAGTAACCTATAGCTCACTGAGGAGCCAAATATGACTTGTGGCTCGAGCTCAGTTTCCCCTGGCTCACCTGCAAAGGGGATCGCACCCCACCCCCTGGAAGATTAGAGACCCGAAGCTCAGCGCTGGATGTGGCTTGCAGGGAAACGCACGTGCTGCTCCTCTGCTCCCCACAGCAATGTGCATACTTCCTTATCCTACCCTGCCTTCCCCTGTGCTCTGGGGAGGTGGGACACAGGAGCTGCACAGCCTCCCCCTGTCAGGTGATCATCAGAGAGAGCATTTGGATGTGGGGGTGATGCATGAGAGCGAGCGGAGGGTTTTGGCTAAGATGGCACCAGAGGATCCAGGTTTGGGGACGAGGAGTTGGCTGGATTTCCGAAAGGAGCAGCACGTGCTCTTCTTCCAGTGCTGCCTGCAGATCATGTCTAAGAGATACTTGTCCCTGAAGACCAGCAAGTACTGGCTAAGCTGCCCTTGTCCCTGCCCCCGGCCAGACACCCACCAGCACCCTGCTCCTGCCCCCTGGCCAGGCAACTACTCCCAACTTGCTCCTAAACCCTACCTCCCACCCAGATACTGCACGCCCCATCCCTATCCCACTCACTGGCAACTCTGTCCCGTACACTGGATTCCCATTTTTGGCCTCTCCCCAGAGCCTACGGGGGCCCATAAAATCCACTAACCCTGGAGCCCTGGAAGAGTTAATCTGATCTGAGGCCTTGAATCTCAGTCATCTCTGCCGTTTGGAGGCCACGTCAGTGAGGGTTGGAGATTTCTGAAGGGATTGGTTTTTTTGTTTCTCGCGTGTGGTCCCCGAGTGATTTTTTTTTTTTTTCTGTGGGTCAGTGTTTCCAAACCCAAAAAAGATTCCCCCCCTCGGCCATAAATAAAGACAACATTGAAACTTTTTGTGTTGGACATTATTTTAAAATGAAGTAAAATATTAAGCCTGGCTAACAAGCCCCCAGTTGGGGTCCAGCCCCATCTGGCCAACATCCCAGCCTCCTGCACCCCCACATCTCCAGTCCTGTGCCATGACACTCCTGCACTACCCACACACCCCAGACTCCCTGCACTAAGTCCCTCATACAACCCAATCCAAACTCCTGCACTCCATCATCCCCAGCCCCCACCATAAGATTGAGAGAAGGCAGTCTGAATGCATGCATGAACTGGATTTGACCAGTTATGATGTAAACGTCAAAGAAATGTGCAAAAAGATGCGGCCGCAGAAGACTCATTAAATAAAGTCTGAGAGTACAGTGTTTCATTTAGGCTATTATTAATCATTATATCAATTGCCAATAATATTAAGTTGCATATTTTTGGTCACGCAAATGGGCATTCTTATACGGCTCTTTTTTGACCACTTGTTCTGAATTTTGATGTAGTTTGGCTCTTTGGTTTGAAAAGGTTGCTGACCCCTGCTCTATAGGGATATCAGTGGTTAACTAATGACCTGGGTGGGGAGCACTCCAGCCCGACTTGGCGGTAGCAGCCCCCACTTGCAGTGTGGCAAGCTGGGCCTGGCGTGGCAGGAGCAGCCGCCCACCCATAGCTGGCCCTGGCTGCTCAAATCTATTCTGGGGTAGAAAATAGCTGCTGACAGTGTGCATCTGTGGACCATAAGCCATCCTCTGGCTCTGAGACCTTTCCCCCTCTGTACCCTCATCCATGATTATTTCCTCCTGACTGGGTCCACTGTGGGATGACTCCTGAGGCCCTGAAGTATCCAGTGGGGTCTTTGGAGTGGAGGTGGAGTCACCCTGAAGGATTTCATCCAGCTTTTTGTAGAATCAGCAGATTGTGGGCGCAACACCGGAGTACCAGTTTGCCTCCTGTACCTTGTGGTAGGTGTTTCACAGCTCCTTCACTTTCATCTCACACTGCAGTGCATTCCGTTCATGGCGTGTTTTGGGCATGCATCTCAAGATCTGCCTGTAGGTATCATAATTCCCACAGTCGACATGTAGCTGGGACTGGACAGCCTCATCTCCCCATATTCTAATGAGGTCTAGGACCTAGGCATGGCTCCAAGAGATTGCGTGGGGTGTGTGACAGGCATGGATACCTGGAAAGATATGCTGAGAGCACTCCACACACCACAATGCAAACAGAAAGAGGACTTCAGAAATTCCAAAGGAATATAAAGGGCAGGTCTGAGGGTTGATCACCTGAGGGTAGGGCAGTAGAGGTCAAATTGATGACCAGAGGGGCAAGAACAGGCATTGTGGGACAGGTACCATAGGCCTGTCCCAGCGCTATAGTACACCCCAGCGCTGTAGCCACAGCAGAGCAAGCTCTACACCTCTCATTGAGGCATCTTACTTAGAGTGCAGCAACTGTGGAATTAGTGCATACTCACTGCTTTGTCAGTGTGGATATGTTGGGAGCAACAATGCTGAGAGCTCATTTACTGCACTAACTTGCCAGTGTAGACAAGACCATAGCCAGACTAAGAGATTGCACGCAGCAGTGTTTACTTCAGTAGAACTAAAAAGTTGCTTACTGGTGTAGAAAAGCCCTGATTGATGTAAGTTATGCCAACTCAAGCGCTCACGTACACAGTGTTGTCGGCCACTCTGGAGGTGGAGTAATTGTGCCACCAGGAAAGCTCTCTCCTGTCAGCAGAGAGCATCTGCACTAGTAGTACTACAACAGTTACCTCGGTACAGCTGTGTTGCTGCAGCAATTATAGTGTAGACTAGCCCTTAGAAAAAGCCAGTCAGAGGTGAGATTATGGTATTGCATGGGGAAGAGAATGTGTTTTTTGTCTAAAGTGATCCAGCCCATTCTAGACCAGTGAGAAACGTATAGTCCTCTGTAGTGTGGCTTAGGAACATATAGGGTTGAGATGACATACAAAATGTGTGCTTAATAGGAGCCACCAATCTTCCAGAACTGTGAGAAATGTCCACAGGGACCAATCTTCCAGAACTGTGAAAAATGTCCACAGGGACTAGGCTAAGACTAACAAACTCATTACACTTCTATACACGTAATTACTTCTGGTTTGCATTCAAAAGCTACTTTACAACCCAATGTACAGCTCCTCAAAAGCTATCCCAAGAGCAGGTGTTGTCAATATGGAGGCAGGCAGAAATGATGGAGGTCTCCTGAAATTACCTTTTAGAATCTCTTGTCCTGTTGCCATGCTCTTCACTGGCAGGAGTGAATCCTTGATACTGGGGACAGTTTGAACTGAAGTTACTGTACCTTTTGAGAAGGAAGTAGCTTTAACTCTTCATTTTATCAGCTGCTTTATTTTAAGTGTCAAGAAAGCAAGGTCCAGCTTAACAAATGTTTCCAATTCCAAGGTTATTTTTATTAGTTTGCATAACACCTTACAATGTGCCAGGCTCTTGAGCTAAGCTGCTCCCCTCTGATTTTACCACAGTTGCCGTGAGTGGGAATGCCCCCAATGTAACTTGCTTACAGTGTGTGGTGGTGAGCAGATGCTGTGATTGTGTGTTCACAAAGAGTACGTGCAACCAGGGGAGGAAACCATGGAAGCTAAAAGCTGTAGGCCAGCAATGGGCAGCCAAGGCTAGTGAGTGGGAGTGGCCCTCCTTCATCTCAGTGGGCTGCAAGTTTGAAATTGGGCAAGTGCACTAACCATGACCCCAAAAATAAGATTAAATCCACTGCACTTTAGTCTCCTTCTTTACTATGCCTTTTCAACACAATGTGATCCATTATTGGGGCAAATTAACTTGCTGGCAAAAGTAACATAAAGAAGCGGACTGTACGCATGGCTCTCACAAGCTTGTATGTAATCAGCTTGTGTAACCACCACGAGGTGAATTTAAACATGGGCGCTCTGAAACAGAGTATAGGAGCCTCTACCTCTGAGCTAAAAGCCAGCTGGCTCCCAGCCCATGCTGTAGAGGTCTCTTGGTCTTAAGTGTTGCTGTGGTCTAGGTGCCACTGCACGGTAACGACGCTAGGGCTATGTCTACACTCGCGGCTTCTTGCGCAAGTACGACTGTTCTTGCACAAGAATCTGCAGAGTGTCCACACTGCCTGCCTGCTTTTGCGCAAGGAAATTTACAGTACAGTATGGTAAGAGGGCTCCTTGCGAAAGTTACGCTCTTTTTTTTATCAGGTGTAAGCCCTCTTGTGGAGGAGCTCTTGCGCAGGAGGGCAGTGTGGACGCTCGGCAGGGATTTCTTGCGCAAGAAAGCCCTATGGCTAAAATGGCCATCAGAGCTTTCTTGCGCAAGAGAGCGTCTGCACTGCCATGGGAACTCTTGTGCAAAAGCACAGCTCTCACATGGCAGTGCAGACGTTTTCTTGCACAAGACTTCTTGCACAAGTACCCTTGCACAAGATGTTCTTGTGCAAGAAGCCGCCAGTGGAGACATAGCCTTGGGCTATGACTACACTCGTGGCTTCTTCCGCGAGAACTATGCAAATGAGGCTAAGCATGGAATATTGCCAAGCCTCATTTGCGTACTTAATGAGCCACCATTTTTGCAGAAGAGGCTCTTGTGCTAGAAGGAGCTGTATACGCTGCCCCTTCTTGCGCAAGAAAAATCCTCTTGCGCAATGCCGTTATTTCTGAAAATAATCGGCATAATGGCTATCTGTGGAGTTGCAGGGCTCTAGTTATTAGTCTAACCCAGGGGCAGGCAAGAGGCAGCTAACGGGCGGTATCTGGCCTGCCAAACTGCTGGATCCGGCCCATGGCAGCTTTGCTGGTACTCATACTACACAGCAGCTGCAGCTGCTTTAAACAGCAGACTGCTAATTGCTATGCAGTTTGGGCAGGAAGGAGAAAGCTTTGTGTACTGTCCCCTCCCCCTAACAAAATCCCCCAGCTCCCATTGGCCAGTTTCTGACCAATAGGAGCTGAGAAATTTTTGCTAAAGGCAGGGGCAGTAAATGAAGCCTCCTCACTTCCTCACCTCCCTCCCTATGTTGGAGCAGAACCACATGGAGCAGATGCCCAGCAAACAGGCAGAGAGGCCCATCTTCCTGCAGAGCTGAGCGCGCTTAGGTAAGCACCTGTCAGCCAGAGCCCGCCTCTTCTCTCCCCACAACTACCTGCCCCAGGACACCACCAAAGCCCTCTGTATCCCCTCTGCCCACCTCCTCCCGGTCACAACTCCCTCCCAGATCCTGCACCCCCTCGTACAAACCTCCTCCAGGCCAGAATCCTTTCCTGCACACACAACCCTTCCTGGACCCTTCATCCCAAGGCCCTAACCCCCTCCTTCACCCAAACTCCTCAGGTCCCACACTCCCTCCTGCACCTCAGTCCTCTGCCCCAGGCTCCCTTCTACACGCCACCTGCTGTCCCAGGCCCTCCACAAAAGTTCAGCCCTTGACTACTTAGCAAAATCTTGGAGTGGCTCCCCATTAAAAATTATTTTCGACCTCTGGTCTAACCCTCTCCTCAAAGCTCAACTTTGCTGAAATACAAAGTGGGTCCTGGTCCATGAGCAGGCTTCTGTGTGCTGTGATGATACAAATAAATAATACATACTTGCTGCAGAGGCTTTGGGAAACATTTAGGAAACATTCCAACTCCATGATCTTCTTGACTTTTAGGAACATAGTGTGAGTGAGAGGGTGCTTTATCCTCTTTCCCAGGGTGCACATTCACCAGGCTCTTAATTACCAAGATGAAGAATTCTTGGACTCTTAGTTTCTTTTTGTGCATGGAGAGGTGGGGAAAATCTTCTGAGTGGTTAAGAGTGTGATGTGGCTTTTCTTCCCAGCCCATAAAGCAGCCTGTTGTGCAGGGGAGATTGGTCCCATATGTGTGGTATGGAGGATGTGTGGGGCTGATCTGTAATTTATGAATATTGGTTTAGTTTTTGAGCTAATTGGGTTATTTGAATGTTTATGGTGCATATAGGTTGCTTTAGTTTAATAGCAGCGCTTTGAAATTAGCAGGAAGGCAAGTGGCTCTAGATAAGCAACTCCTGATACACATGGGAGACATCTTTAACAGATGATGCTGAGCTGTTGGCTGGAGTACAGAAATAGTGTCATCTTAGCCAAGTTAACAAGAATTATTTTGCCAGGGCTAGGAGCCAAAAAATCAAAAGGACACCAAATAGTTGCTCTGGGAAAGGGTGGGTGGGGGAGAGTGGTCAGAGATCTTGTTTGAAGAACAGACTGACACTCTGCTGGAGGATCTGAAGAATGAAAAGCTGCCTGACTTATTACTCTAGCCTTACCACCTTGTAGTAAGATTTGATGGGTTTACCCCTTTTGGTTTAAAACGCTTTTCTCTCATGCTCGAATCTCAATAGTAGGAACAGTAGGAAGAAGATCAACAGTACTTTGTTTTAAGAGCAGGATCAGGTGACCAACTTTATGCTCACAAGCACCCAAAGGGAAGACTTGCAGGTGCTGAACTTAGATGAACCTCTTGGGCAAGGACTGTTAGTATCCATGTATGGTTCTGTAGCCCAGGCCTAGTTTAAGAGTGGGTGAATTGTGGGTCTCTACTACTAGAGAGCTGAAAAAACCTAGATCTGTCACTGAAGAGGGTGCATTCAAATCCCATCAAAGGCACAGCGAGCCCTGTAAATGTGGCATATTGCTTCCTGAAAAAGTGCAATACAGTGAACCCTCGTTTATCGCGGTAGATAGGTTCCAAACCCTACCGCGATAGCTGAAAATCCGCGAAGTAGGCTTTGAAAGCCGCGGAGGGGCTCCGGCGGGGGAGCAGCCCAGGCGCGCCTGGGATGCCCCCCCGCCGGCTTCCCCCGAGGCTTTGAAAGCCGCGGAGGGGCTCCGGCGGGGGAGCAGCCCAGGCGCGCCTGGGATGCCCCCCCGCCGGCTTCCCCCGAGGCTTTGAAAGCCGCGGAGGGGCTCCGGCGGGGGAGCAGCCCAGGCGCGCCTGGGATGCCCCCCCGCCGGCTTCCCCCGAGGCTTTGAAAGCCGCGGAGGGGCTCCGGCGGGGGAGCAGCCCAGGCGCGCCTGGGATGCCCCCCCGCCGGCTTCCCCCGAGGCTTTGAAAGCCGCGGAGGGGCTCCGGCGGGGGAGCAGCCCAGGCGCGCCTGGGCTGCTCCCCCGCCGGAGCCCCTCCGCGGCTTTCAAAGCCTCGGGGGAAGCCGGCGGGGGGGCATCCCAGGCGCGCCTGGGCTGCTCCCCCGCCGGAGCCCCTCCGCGGCTTTCAAAGCCTCGGGGGAAGCCGGCGGGGGAGCAGCCCAGGCGCAGGCGCGCCTGGGATGCCCCCCCACCGGCTTCCCCCGAGGCTTTGAAAAAAGTCCGCGAAGTCGTGAATCCGCGATGGTCGAACCGCGAAGTAGCGAGGGCTCACTGTAAAGAGTCCGCAAAACCACAATCCAATGTGCATGATGAACTTGACATGCCATAATGGATGAGTTTGGAGTACAATGGATTGGTGATCACTTGCCAAGTTTTCAACATATAGGGCTGGTTGGTGAAACTTTGGTGGAAACATTTTCTGCTTGGAGCCTAGATGAAATCTGGTTGATATTAGAATGCTTGAGTGCAGTCATAGAGCATAAATATGTTTGTGTTGTGTTCATGGAAGTGCTTGGAAAGAAGGATTAGATTTGTTTCTACACCCCTTTCCCATCTGAGGTGGCAGTGCAGTGTAGGTGGCGGGAAGAGAAGAGGGCCTATCTTTGTTTCTTTAGTTGGGTGGTGGTAGCATGACTTGCTAGTGTGACTTTTTGGTCATTATTCTTTATGAACTAGCCAATTACCCCATCATAAGACGGGATTTTCAGGTCTCTCTTCCACGTTGGTCTTCTCTCCTGAGCCTCCGGTCTCTCGCTCCGTGTCTCTCTCTTCTCCTCCTACTGCCTTCCTCCCCCCCCCCCCAGCTCTCCTCCCCTTCCTGCCTCTCACTTGGGGGACCGCAGAGTCCAAATGGCCTTTTGGGCTCAATGCTCCCCGTGCTGCATGGGGAGTGCAGAGCCCAAACGGCCGCTTGTGCCGCTTGCTCCCACGTGGCAGCCCGGCTGAGTGTCGCAGAAGTCAGCCGAGCGCCACGGCGGGAGGCAAAAGTGGGTAGGGCGGTGACATTCATGGCTAGGGGGCGGGGCCTGGAGCTGCTGTCACGCCGCACATCACCGCCCCGCCCCCCCTTCCCCTCCCTCTCCCGCTGTGGCACTCGGCTGACTTCTGCGCCGCTCAGCCAGGCTGCCACAGGGGAGCAAGCAGCCGTTCGGGCCCCGCACTCTCCATGCAGCATGGGCCGCCCAGAGGGAACAGCCAGCATTTCAGTGTTACAGACCCTCAGACTCTGGGCTACTATAAATAGGATGCTTCACTGTAGCAGTTTCCAGGTGATGGAATGGTTTTCACCGTGGTGATTCTCTCCCTCCCATCCATGTGTTTGAGATGCTGGGACATGTAGAGTCCTCACCCTCCCTGCAGGGGCTGGAGTGTGTTAAAAGGAGTTTGACTGAACAATTATGCAATAATTACCTTTGTATTTTGGGCTCCCAGCGGACTGCAAAGGCGAGGCAGATATAGGGGTAGACACAACTACCCTCAGATCCAGGGTTGCGGCTTAGTCTCAGCTGGGGCTCTGTGTGCTGTCAAGTCCCTGAACTGTGCTATAGAAATTAAGGCCCATGGAGGGGAAATATTCTTCTGGCCCCAAAGTTATTAACCGCAGCCTGTAATTTTATCTTTTTGCTTTTGTTTTCTTAATTCTTCAAACTGAAATTTCGGGCAGAGCCAGAGAGGGGGGAGTTTTTGGGAGATCAAAGGACAAAATACTACATTTGGTCTCAGATCTTTGACCAAACAAAGGGCGTTCCCTCCTCTTTCTCTCTCCCATGTCTCATGCTTTGTGGGAGGAGGGAGGGCTATAGTAATGAACACGAACTCCATTCATACCAGCCCTTCTGCCAGGCTCTGGATTTCCTGTCTAATGGTCCACTATGACATTGTAGATGGCTATAATTTGCCTCCTCTGTCTTCTCACTCGGGGTTAATCTGCATTACAATTAGTGGGGTTTGGCTGGGAGGTCTTGCTCTCAGGTTCCCTGGGTGTATTACTGCTGCTGCCATTTTCCCTTCCAAGTGGGCACGCCGCCGCTGCCGTTTTCTAGGCCAAAGTAATTCTTTGCTTTGGAACGAAGAGACGAAATCTCTTCAGTCTTATTTCCAAGGGGTCAGGGACAGAGTGGGACACCTGCTGATCAAATCTTATTCCCTTTTAACCTTCTTCCTCTCTTCCCCTATCCTCCAAGTAAATGGAAAAAGAATAGGGTTGCAGCATGAATGCAGACGCAGGCTTTCATGGTCCTCCCTAAACCAAAGGAAAATAGAAAAACAAACTGAGCCAAGCAGGGAATCTGATCTGCTTCCGTCAGATCATTTAATGTCTGTAGCATCCAGGGGTTGGATTTTTGGTTCATGCCGTTTCTGATGAATTCTAGCTTTTGAAATTCCTGGTGGTTGAGCAGGGCTTGGCCGCTGGAGGTTTTTTCTGGCTGAGCTCCTGCAAGAAGAACCTTAGATATTTGGAAGGCAGGAAACCCCCTGGTTCAGAGTGAGCTGTGTGTGTGTATCAAGTTATGTTGGGCTTGGTAAGTGGGGTTTGCAGAAGGAGCAGAAATCAGCCAGGTGGTCTCACTGAGCTTTGAAGGACGATAGAAAGAGAGCCCTTGAAGCTCTACTTTTACTGCTTTTCTGTTTCCATGGCTTTTTCTCTTCAGCTTTTCTGCCTTTTTAGGGGTGTCTCCTCTCCTCTCTCTTCCTGGCTCAAGTCCAGCTCGTTCCCCTTGCTGCTGGAAGAGGTCTTGCGTAATGCTGAGCACACAGCTGTCGACCCCTATCAAACCACTCGAGAAACCCCTTTTTTTAACAAAAAAAAAAATCCTCCTCTGTCCTAATTATAAACAGAAGGGGAGGGGAGAGTGCTTTCTCCCACCCTCTCCTGCCCTTGTCAACCCAACGCAACCTCCATCTAGTATAGCCTCGCCAACTGGGGCCCTGCAATCAGAGCCTGCGCGCCTCATTGTCTCACTTTTCTCTCCATTCCTACGCCAATTAAAGCACCGTGTTGCCATTCATAGCCCTTATGGTTTTGTTCAGTTGTCTGTCAGTTCTTGTCAAGCACTGTTCCCTTCCCCTCCCCCATTTAAAAAACAAAACCTCTTACAAACCCCCCTTTGAATTGCATCTTACCTCATTCCCAGCATGGGGGCCCATTGATGGAGATATGAGCACTGACATGCTGGAGGGGGAGGAGACAGGGAGATTACTCCCTGGGACTCCATTGTGGTGTTCTGCCTGGCGAGCGCCTCTGGCCAGTGGAATGCCAGGTCATGTGCTCTCTGGCAGCCACACAGCAGCTCTTCGGGACAATGTTAGATAACTTGGTTTGCCTTTATCTCTGAGGGGAGGTGAAGGCAATATCACTTCTGAGGGGAAAATCTCATTTTTCAGAACTCTGCAGCCATGTTGCCTCTCTCTGATGGCAGTTTCTCATACCTGAAAGAGAGTGTTTCTAGAGGGGTGAGGGTCTGTGTGGTGTTTTTGTGTGGCTAGAGAATGGGGTTTGAGAGTTTGGACTGGACAGTTAGGTTCATTTGCCCTTATTTATTGCAATAGGACCAGGAATTTACATTTCAGGACTTAAAAGAGACTCTTCTAACCCTGGTAATATTAATTTGGGAAACTGTTGCATAGAATCTCAATCAGATGAGGAAGAGAAATCCATGTCCTTAGCCAGCTTTTAACAGAGTCTGGAATACTGACTTGCTCTGCTAATGAACGTAGCTCATTGTTCACCCTGTTCCTGAACATAACACCCATGATACTAGTAGGCCAGGCAGGAGCAGCCCTCCGACCACAGGACTAGGGACGTAAGCGACTAGTCAACTCCAATAAGCAAAAGCTTATCGGATAGTTGACTAGTGCCTTGATTAGTTGCTTCCCCCACCTTGCTGCCCCTATCAGAGGTAGCAAGAGGCGGGGAGCAGGAACCGGTGATGAGGGGTGAGTCGATTCCTCCCACTGTCTCCGTGGCTGATTCCTGGATCAGGCCCAGTCCCAGATACTGCGCCTCTGCTTTTTAAATGTATCAAGAGCCTGTTGGCTCTTAATACATTTAAAAATCAGAAGCACAGCAGGGGGGACCTGGCGCAAGCCAGGCCAGCTGATTCCCGGCTTGCACTGGGTCCCCTGTTGCCCTCCAGCCTTTTTACATTTAAAAGGCAGAACTACAGCTGGGTTAGCTCCTTAGGCTGCGAGCCCTACACTGTGCCACAGGTCCATGTAACCAGTTTAATAATTATACCGTTGTACAGGTGAACTTTTTAAATGGGATTTTATATTTCTAATGCCAGTCATAGCCCTACTGGAACTGGGCCTTTCTTTCACAGCTACTGAAAACACTGCAGGTGGCAGCCCTAGCAGCATGCTGAGGTAATCAGGGCCCCAGCTAAATCTCTTGATTTACTAGTTTTCACTGGTTATGGGCTAATGCTAGTTTCTTATCTGGTTTGGGTACAGAGTGTTACTGGCAGACTAATTTGTTTTGTGCTAAAACAAAAGGAAAAGCTATGTAGCACTTTAAAGACTAACAAGATGGTTTAATAGGTGATGAGCTTCGAAAGCTCATCACCTATTAAACCATCTTGTTAGTCTTTAAAGTGCTACATAATCTGATCTTGCTAAAACAAAAGGAAAAACTAACACGGCTACCTCTCTATTATTTTGTGCTGGATTGGGATCACTCCTGATGTTAAGAATTGGCTGCATTAAGCATTTAACATCACAGATTGGCCCTTCTAACTTTGCTATATGCAATCTGCATCCATCCATGGGGCCTGGTGAATGGAAAGAACAAAAGCCAGTCTTCTCATCAAACACTGGAGAGGTGTAAGTGATGTAAGCCCTCAAAAAACCTTTTGTCTCCCCCTTTGCTATGAATAGAGGAGTAAGGGCTTACAGTGTTTCATTGTTGGCATTAGGTTAATAGATTGTTACTTGTAGCAGTCTTTAGAGCCAAGCAAGTTACATACTGGCAGTAGATCACACTTCAAAGCCCAAGAAAATTCTTTTATATGCCCTTGGCATCATACAAGGTTAGGTCCGACTAGACTTTCTGTTGTGCTACTTCAAAAAATAAGTATAATTTAATGGTACTGGTTTTGAGGAGCTGTCTGGTATCTTCCTGTGCATCCCACTAACTCAAGCTTGTGTTGCCTGACATGAATTTGGAGCTGCAGAATAAATCCAGCTTTATAGAATAAGGTCTTCATGAGACCTCCAAGTGCAGACGAAGCACAATCCTTCTTTTTACTCTGTCCTGTCCTCCTGTTCCATTCACAGGAGGGGGCGCAGCTAGACCAGGCTTTTCTCGCCGCTGGCCAGTTTCAGCAGCAGATGAATCAGGACACCTGGGACAGAGCAGCTGGGGGGCTGCCAGGTAGGTCCAGTAGTGCCGAGGAGCGGCGCTGCGGGACCAACCCAGCAGCACTCCAGCTGCTCTGCCTCAGGCGTGTCCAATTCAGCCGCTGCTGGTCAGTTTCAACAGTGGCTGAATCTGGATGCCTGAGGTAGAGCAGCTGGGGCGCTGCCAGGTTGGTCCCCGCAGCGCCGCACCTCGGCGCTGCGGGGACCAACCTGGCAGCACCTCAGCTGCTCTACCCCAGGTGTCCCCAAGTCAGCTGCTGCTGAAACTGATCAGCGGCTGATTCCAGGAAGCCCGGGGCAAAGCAGCTCTGCCTAGGGCTTCCTGTAGTCAGCTGCTGGTCAGTTTCAGCAGCGGCTGAATTGGGGACACCTGGGGTACAATATGTACCAGTTCCGACTTACATACAAATTCAACTTAAGAACAAACCTACAGTCCCTATTTTGTACGTAACCCGGGGACTGCCTGTACTCAGAAAGGGGTCTGCCAATGCCAGATGCCAAGTTGTATAGCCTGAAGGAAAAGTCACCCCTTTCTCCACTTTGCTGACCCTCAGAGTGGAATATAGCAGTGTTTCTCAATCAGTGGTACAAGTACCCTTCGGAGTAAATGCGGATCCGAGTTACGAACAGCAATCTGCACTTATGAACAGCGTGGTCATCATGTAACTCTATGGGATCCGAGTTACGAACACTTCGAGTTACGGACCAAGTGTTGGTCTGTAACTTGTTCGTAACTCAGAGAGCGGCTGTATGCTTACAATATAGTGGTCTGTGGTCAACAGACTGATTCTGGGAAATAGCTTAAGCATTAGTGACTTTGTAGCTAGATAAGCGTTTCTGTTCTTGGAAATATGTTGCTTGCAGTAATGTGCAGACTTGTGTATTTCTAATCTGTACATGTTCGTAAACAAACAACTCTCACATCACAGCATTTAAAAAATAAATATTTCTCTGTAAACATCAGAATTGTCCCTTTCTGCCGTCCCTGTATAGGTGAGAAATACAATGCAGATTGTAACGGAAGGCCTCTTGAATGAAATACTTGTGGTCAGTCCAGTTCCAACCACATATGAACTGCTTCCCAACTATCTTTTTTGGAAACTGTACCATTTCACCAGACTGATTCCCCATTTACACCATAAAAGCAACTGAGCCAGGGGACTAGTTACATTCTGGATGGCCTCAGCTCAGATACAGTATGATCAAAACTGGTAGTATAGATGGTAGGAATGTTAAATATTGGTTAATGGAATAGTCGAGTAACCTCATGAATGCTTACCGGTTAGTCGACTATTCTGTAGTCCCTGGGGCGGGGCTGGCAGCAATGTGGGGTACAAGGGAGGAGCTAGTATATGAGGAGAGCAAGTTTAAAAACCAGCTTCTCTTACGGACCAGTTGCTTGTCACCTTGTGCTACCGCCTCTGATAAAGAGACAGCAGTGCGGGGTGGCAGTGGCCCCTGTCTGGAGTGGGGAGGGGGGCAGATCTGAGCTCCCGGACCAGGTGTGAGCCAGAACTGAGACGGCCTGCCTGCCCGCCCGCCCAGCTCCTAATACACTTTAAATGCAGAGCCACAGTGGGGGTAGGTCCCAGACCTGTCATGAGCCAGAACTGAGCATGGCTGCTGGCCAGCCTGCTAAAAAATTTACTGGTTGGAGGAGAGGGAAATGCTTGTAGTCTATAGCATTAACCTCTAAGCTTTTGCTTATCAGTTAATCGATTACACTATTACATCCCTAATAGATAGAACAGTACTGTGTCATGGAGAAAACTTTGGACCTATTGGAACAGCAGCACTACATTTGTACCTCAAAGCCCTGAATTGGTAGTTTTGGTAGTGTCTTACCAGTGGCCAAGCAGATGTTTCTGATCACTCCACCTTGCATAAAACTGAGCTTGCAGCAATCTAAGCACCGTTGCATGCTGTGTGCACAAGTGAATAGAAGGATAGATGGTCCTTGAGAAATGAAGTTCAGGGAAGGGCAGCTTGAAGTACAGTAGAGTCTTGATTATCCGACCTTCCTTTATCCGACATTCCGTGTTACCTGACCTGTGGCCACCTAAGGCAATTGTGTGGGCGGCAGAGCCAGCCGAGTGGAGCATGGAAGAGAAGGCGCTGGGCAGTGTGGAGACAAAGGCGGTGAGAGAAGAGAGAGGAGGGAGCAGGGCCATGCGGCAGGATGCTGGAGCCCAGCCATCCCCGCCCCCTGAAGGTCGCGGGGCGCCCCGATCTCCCCCATCCCCTCCGGCCAGCCATGCTGCCCCCGACCTCCCCTATCTCTCCTTGCCAGCCAAGATCAAGGAGGTCGGGGGCAGCGCGGCTGGCCGGGAGAGATAGCGGAGGTCGGGGGCAGCATGGCTGGCCGGAGGGAATAGGGAGGTCAGGGGGCAGTGCGACTGGCTGGGAGAGATAGGGGAGGTCGGGGACAGTGCAGCTTCCCATGAAGCAGCCAAGCGTCTGCAGGGCGGCAGCTGACAGGGAAAATACCTTGGACCTCGCAAGGTATTTTCTGTATTATCCGACATTTCGATTATCCGACCATCCGTCAGTCCTGTTTAGGTCGGATAATCGAGACTGTACTGTAGCAGTCTTTGAAACTTGAGAGTAAAGTCTGGTCTGTGTGCTTCTGTGGTGAGAGTCATAGTCCTTATATCAAACCTTTCTGCTTGGGATCCTTTCCTAGCATGACTCTTTCATCATAGCAACTAACTGTGGGCAACCAGTGTTTTATTTAAAAGCAACACCTCTTATCTGTATTACTGGGTCATTCCTTTTACATGCACAGGCACACAAACTCCTCTCTCTCTCTCCCTCCTCTATGCTCAAAGAGCACCACTGTTACAAGCTGATCCTGTCCTGCCCTTCACGCTTTTATTGCTCATGTAACTCAGGGAAGAATCTTTCTTTCCAACAACATTGTTTCTGCACGGTCAAGAGGATAGTTGTGAATAATCTTATATTGGTTATCAGATAAAAAGGAATAATAAAATCCAGTTTAGCAGCTCTGGTAGCGGCAGGGGGAAGGATGTGGGAGTTCTTGAGGGGTGTGTCAGGAGCCTGGAGTGGTGTGAGTGCAGTTTAGGTGGTTACTGTAACTTTTTAGCCTCAATTTTTTTCCTAAGATCTTGCTAACTCTGAAGCCTGGATTATGTAACTGCCCTCCCCAGTATTGAGGTATCCAGACCTTTCTCTTGTTTGCCCCTTTCCCCAATAATGGTTGTAGTATAATTGTTGTTAGAGCTCTGTGATCTGTAAACATGGTTAGAATTAAGGCAGAAATATGAACTGGCATGGAGGGCAGAGGAACACAAGGTTGAAGGGAATTGGTCTTTTAGGCTGATGCTCAGATACAGGACGATGACACTGTGCTTCCTCTGCCATTTCCTCTGATTCATTTTAATGTATCTACATTAGCCCCACATTTCACTGCAGGAAGAAGGGGTGGTCTTGGTTGGGGAATCTTGTTGGCTGAAACAAAAGAAGGGGGTAAGTAAGATCTTTCTCTTGAAAAACTGTACCTGGGATGATGGTAATGCATTATCCTGAGTGAGT
Source organism: Pelodiscus sinensis (assembly GCF_049634645.1). Classification (NCBI taxonomy): domain Eukaryota; kingdom Metazoa; phylum Chordata; order Testudines; family Trionychidae; genus Pelodiscus; species Pelodiscus sinensis. Next base: position 19,870,896 of record NC_134723.1, read on the forward strand.
CAGGATCCAGTCTGGGCTACTAAGATTGTTGTTCCTGAAGTGCTAACCTGCAGTCTTTAGATTTGCTGTATCTGAGATGCAGAATTCTGAGTGTGTGGACACTGATCATTTTATTTAACAGGCAAATGCTTTAATGTGCTGTTCTCCTCGTGGCCTTTGGGGTTTGTCCCTGCTGGTGAACTCAACTAACTAGTAACTAACTTCTCTTCCTAGAATATGCAGCTAGAATACTGCTGTCTGTTTTGATTTCATATTTGATAATGATTTACAGATTGATGGGCACAATGGAAATATCTTGGCAGAAATTAGACGCATCACTCGGGCTCAAGAAGAGGCCAGTGCGATCCTCAGTGTCAGAGTTTGTGGTGGAGCCTTCCGTTATTTATTAATTCCTCAGGAAAAATAGACTTTTTTACATGCTTTGCCAAAACAAAGAGAGATTGTCAGACTTCTGTTTCACAAGCCCAGTGCTTTCTATCCAGTAGGCCTTTTAAGGGCAGAAACTTAGTTTTAATTCACTGCATGTCAACCAAAAAAGGGAGGCAGCAATACCAAAAGTGTGGCACTGGAACAATACTAAATTAAAAACCTCCTAGGATGTGGGGAAAAAACCCAAAAGAGGGACTATTTTTCCTGCTTTGTCCCTTCAAAACTTCATCCAGGCTTCCTTCATAGAAGTTTAGGGTATGTTGCTCTAAGGAAGAGTCCTAAAACTTTAAGGCACTGGCATCTCTAATTGGAATGGCAAAGGTCTGATTGTGCTGGAGTGTTTCCTGAATGAGAACATCTCATGTTTGTTAGTCTGGAGATCTTTTGCTGTATTTTAGGAATTTTCCCATATATAGGCTAGTCTCTCTCTTTGACACAGACATCTTTACTGGCTGGAATTAGAGTGCAGAACACTCTGTATGTGGCAGCACAGTTGGATATTGTGGAGATGACAGTGTCACAGATGGGATTGTGTCCACAGAGGAAGAATAAACAACCATAGTAACTGAATTCTTGAGAAACAAGAGACCATGTTCATGACACAAAATGCAGTATATGTGCTGCTGCTAAAGAGCAAGAGAGTGCAAAAGACTGTCATTTACACACACAGGCTGGGTTTGAATTCCACCTGTGCATTTTGCTCCTAACATTTCTTGCACAGGCTTTTATCACTCCATTGCATGGATCATCAGAAATATCAGTAGCTTGCTTCCTTTTGGGTGGAAGGCTTCACTTCCTCTTTCCCTTTTCTTGCTACCACTAGAGAGAGGGGTGTGTTCGTGGGATTTAACTTTCTTTCCCAAATAATTTTGAATGTAAACCCAGACCTAATGCAATGGGAGAATCCTGTGGAATGATTAAGATACAGAACGGCAGCCATTTGAGGAGGATGGGGCCGAGAGATCAGGGGGCTGGGGTTAACCATGACCATGGACTTTATCTGTGGAGATGGCTTCTCAATTCTCAACTATTCTGTGTGAAGCAGAGAAGAGAGGAAGGGGACTGCTTTGGGGGAGCTGAGGTTACCATGACAACCTGTTTATGCCTCACTGATGCGTTGTGTAAATCCATTTAGAAACGAGAAGGGCCTTTTGTCTTTGGGAGGCTTGAATGGGGCTCATTAAACCTGAAATGTGAAAAAATGCCCTTAAAGTGTGTCTGGGAGGGGGACGGGTCGAGTGGAAGGAGTAAAGAGGGCAGCCAACAAAAGCCCTCAAGTTGCTGCTTATCTCTCAGACTTTATTAATAGGGGCCTTTAACCCCTGGCAATTGATGTGAGCTGCTTCCATTGGGGGCTCTAGGAGAGGAGGAGTCTTCTCAGAGCAACTCACCATGGTGCAGCACCTGGCAGGATTTTACATAATTTAATTAAAGGGAGTTCTCCCTGCAGCTAGGAAAGGCCCAATCACTTGGGCCTTATTAGATTATTCCACCACTCCAAACACTGGCAGCCTCTCCCCATTAGACCTATTTTGGTTGGGGAAGTTGTCAGTGGTTCAAGTCTCACAGCAAAGTTGGTGCTAACGGACCATGAGCTTGACTCATCTTTTCAGGTTTTTGAATGACATAGTATAAGTGCTCTCTGCCTCCATGGATAGGGGTTACATGATGCTAAGGCTTATGTTGCCAATGGCTGTTACTCTAGCTTCACTCTTAGGCTCTTCTTCACCTGCAAGGATGGGGGAGCAGGTGGATTTTCATTCTTCCTCTGAAAGAGTGTAGCCTCAATGCTTGGAGATGCTTTCAAACTCCAAAAAGAACATGGGGAAGCATAACAAGCCCCTTAGCAAGGCTGTGGAATCTTTTTGAAACATCCTAGGTGGTGAAATGGAGGCACACTGAGTGGCTTATGTATAATGAAATTGATCTTCCCTGATGAGGAGTGAGAGCCTGGATTTTTGCCCAAATAACTTGTCACATTTTACCAGAAATCAATGGCTTGTCAGTCCAAGTTCTTCTCTCTAGGCTTGTGTGCCAGCTAGGTACTTTCACAAAGAGCATAAAAGTAGCAGCTACTTCTTGTGAACAGCAGAGTGTTTTCTATGTGATGAAACATTGCACATTTATAGCACTCTTTACCTGATGATCTCTAGTGGGGATGAGATGGGGATAAGAATTATCCCTATATTGCAGGGGGAGAAATTGACAGAGTGTGCTATAATGATTTGCTGAAGGCCACATAGTAAGCCGGTGAGAGAGGTGAGTAAAAGCTTTATTTTCCTATTTGCTAACGTGCTCTCAACTAGGCCACACTTCCTCATGTAACGAATTAGGGCTGTGATGCTTTCTTGCAGTACATACCTCCCTTGAGAGCTTACTGCCTCGCTGTCAGCAGCTGTTCAAAAATTCTTCCTCTCACATCTTTGTGTGCTTCATTTTTTGTCCACTGTGTGGTGCTTTTACAGAATTTTCCATCCCTCCTTTCCTCCCCTCCTCACTTGGCTGTGGAAAGCAGGCTTTGTCAGTGGAGCCTAGGCCTGGCTGAGCTCCCTAGGTCTCATGTCCCTTTGAACTCTTAGCATTGAGAAGTGCCTGGCACATGAAGTTTACAATCTGTGTTTATTGACATCTGCAGCTCAGATTAGCTAGTTGTTTATCAAGATGAACACAAAATCCACAAGGCATAGCTTCTAAAATGGGCTTCAGGGTGGGATCTCTGGGAGGGAAAAGGAATGGAAGCTTTTCTTTGAGCCCCTGTTTGTATGCAAATACGGTGCTATTGTGTTGGTGGACTTCGAGTAAAGCGTGTAAAGAGATGACATGTTTAGAGTGCTCTGTACAGTATGGCGTGAAATACGGTGTGTGGGGATTCTCTTCCCTTGGACATGAAAAGATTAGACAAGCTGAAGGCATCTGTCTGAGTTAACATGCCTCCCGCTCCAGCCATCATGCATTTTCCCTTTAGGGGTATATTCCCAAGGCCATATGGTTATGCTAATGGCACTGATTAATATTCATTAGCTTGCTGCATGCACATGGTCACCTGCTGGGTAGCTGTAATTTGGGGTTTGTGAGGATGTTAACTTCTTTTGTGGGAGGGGATGGATGGAAGTTCCCAATTTTGGTATGGTAGTGACAAAATAACCAAGGAAACGAGGAAGCTGGCTAAAAAGAATTTAACAATAGAAGTTAAGTAATCAAAATTTTGGAATTAGCATAGAGGCCTGAAAAACATACAATAATGAAAGCGTCTTGGAGGCACTACTTCCCCCTAGACAAAAGAAGAAACAGAACGGCAAGGCACAGAAGAACAGCATGGCTAAATGGCAATATAAAAGAATTAATTTAAGCTAAACAATCTTCCTTCAGAAATTAGAAATCCATCCCTAAGTAACAGCAGACGATAGGAATGGTCAGTGCAGGCAAAATGTAGGCTAGAATAAAAGTAGTAAATTTGAAGAGTAAGTCTTAGACACACATTTCTTGAGTACATCAGAAATGAAAAGCTTCTGAGATCTGCCAGCTGATCAGGGAGCAATCTGAAGAGTATAATTTCAGAGAAGCTATATCACTTCCTTATTTCATTCTTCATAAAAGCATGCTGGGGAGGCTGCCTATCCTAGAACTACGCTTTGCAGATAATGAAGATGAGAGAGAATCAGACACAGGAGTGTGTACGTTTGCATAAAGTAGTGCTGGAACAAACTCATGGGTTAAATTTCAATAAGTCAGAAGGACCAGATGGTATTCATCCAAGAATTCTTAAGGCATTTAAAATAAAGTGGCTGAGCAGCTAACAAGATGTAATCTATCATTAAAATCAGAGGATTGGAGGATCGCCAGTACTGTGCTTATCATTAAAGACATTTGGAATGATTCTGAGAATTACAGACCAGTTAGCCTTATTTCAGAACTAGGTAAACTACTTGATAAAATCAGTTATAACAGGGACAAGGCATCACAGCTTCTGTTAAGGAAAATCGTGCTCCTTCAGTCTGTTAGGTTCCCCATCCCTGCCCTAAAAGAATTCTAAGGCCCAGTGACCGGATGCGGCCCCTGGCTTGCCTGGATCCAGACCCTCAGGCTCAGGGCTTTCCCCTTCCCCAGAATGGAGGAGCCCATGCTGGCTCTGCTGACTCCCACAATGATGAAGCACACAAAATCATCTAGCCTGGGCCCCCTAGGCTGTGGTGTGTGAGGGGAATGAGGGTAGTGTCTTTCTCCCTATCAGTTGGGGCCATGTCAGTGAAGGTTTGGTTGGCGGTTTTTTTGCTTCTCACTTGTGTGTGGCCCCCAACTGATTTTTCTATGGGTCAGTGGGCCCCGACCCAAAAAAGGTTCCTTACCCCTGTTTTAGAGAGTCAGCAAGCTAATGGATAAATCATAGCCGTAGGACAGAATCTGTTTGAATTTTAATAAAGCCAATGATAAACTGCCTCCCAACAACTTATTGAAGAAACTAAGTTGTCATTGGGTGAGAAGTTATGTTCTGTAATGGATTTGGAACTGGGTAAGAGATGAAAACAAGAATGGAATAGTTGGTGTTCGAAATGGAAGGAGACAACACTTAAGGTGCTCTATGATTGTGTGTTAAGTTAATGTTTGTGATCTGTGGGAGAGGGTGAACATTGAGGTGATAAAATTCAGTGTTATCCCTAAACCCCTTAGGGTTGTCAAGACAGGTTTGAAGACAGGTTTGTTAGGCCCTAGGGAAAAATGAGGTGATTGCACAACACTGTGGCAGATGCAGTACATTGTAGATAAGTGCTAAATAATGCACTTTGGAAAAAACAGTTGCAGCCACTTTGAAAAGAGATCTAGATGCCATTGTGAATAGCTCAGAAAAAAATCTCTGTGCCACTGAGGTCAAAGGAGCAAACAAGATAGTATTTTTAAGAATGGCTTCTCATAAATACTATGTTCAGTTCAGAGTACCTCATATCTCAAAAAGAATAAGATAGCAGAAATAGAAAAAGTATATATAAAGACAATGAAAATAATTAGACTGTCTCAGGTTAGAGAAGCCCATTGGGATTCTATGTGTGGCTCACAAGACATTTTGTTTACCCATTCACAGGGTTGCTAGATTCTGCTGGTTTTCATCTGTGTAGCTTTTTTTTCTCTTCTGGTTTTACAAAAGTGCACTTATAGCAGGGACATGTAATTGGAATGTAAACGACTAGTCGACTATCTGATGAGCATAAGCTTATCGGATAGTCAACTAGTGATGTGACTAGTACTTCCTCCCCCCTTGCTGCTTCTATCAGAGAGGCAGCAAGGGGGGGAGCAGGAGCCAGTGCTGGGGGGAGCCGGCTTAAAAGCTGGTTTCCCCCCAGCACCATCTCTGTGGGGGTCAGGGGAGCTAGAGGCACAGTGAGAAATGGCATAGTGGGGACCGAAGCAGTCTCTGCTCACGTCTGCTGTGATTCTGGTTTTGAAATGTACAAGAGCTCCTCACTCCCCATGGGACTTCCTTTTGAAATGTACAAGAGCCCCACTGTGGCTCTTGTACATTTCAAAGGCTAAGGCACCGCTGGGACTCCCACTTTCTGCAAGGCCCCGCACTTTCTTCAGGACTTTCACTTTTGAACTGCAGCAAAAGCTTGGCAAGCGCCCTTAGGGACTAATCGAGTAGTCAATTGAAATCCCATTGAGTATTTGATTAGTTAATTAATCTAAATTTAACATCCCTAGCATGTAAAGTGAGGTGCATGCTAATAACACAACATTGTGAGAGCCATGCGCTCCCTCTGCATCCAGTCAAAGTGCTGCTAAGGTTCATTCTGCACACCCCACAAATTCTAGCACAGTTAGCAAAACTACCCTATCCCAGGAAACTGTCTTGGTTATGACAATCTTGGGGCCCACTGAGATGGAGGGCCACTCCTGCAGCCCACCCACTAATCTAGGTTGCCTCTCACTGGATTAGAGGGAAAAGATTTGGTGCTGTTTATAAAGCAGATAAATGATAAAGGGAACATGACAAATATATGAACAATACATAGTCTAGAGAAAGTGAATCAGGTGCTGCTATTTGCTCTTTTTCATTGAGAAAATCTCGGCCTAACAAAGTCACCAGAGGCAAAACTGATTAAGATTTTTTTTGCATGATGCATAATTTTCTCCTGGAACTCACTTCCACAGGATATCAAGAGTCTTGAACTTAAAATGAATAAAAGGATTAAACTCTCACATTTACATCAGGATTTCTTAAGCAGGAGACTATATAAAGAAAAAAATGGACATTGAGTAAGAAGAAATTTGTTATCTTAGGCATGTTTCTCTATAATTGTTCACTCTGGTGTTTCTTGCATGTTCCTCTGAAACATCTGATACAAGTCATTGACATCTAGGATCCTGGAGGAAGATGGACCATTAGTCTGTTGCTGTGTGAATTCCTACGTCCTAATTTACTTCCCCTTCAGAAGCATAAGAGAAGGAGAGGGATTTATGATATGACACAAGCTGTTAGCTCCATCGAGAGGCTTTCAAAATAAGGTATTTTGTGTGCCTTACTGGTGAACCACCTTGTAAACTTGTTTTTGTGAGCAGAATTGGTGCACTTTTTTACTCCTCAAGGTAGGCAAGGTGAGTGGACAGGGATTTCCGTTTAGCTCTGTACTTTTATTCTTGTTAATTTTGTGACTTTCTCCAGAAAGAAGGAACTTAGGTGTCACAAACCAAACTGGAGGTTACTATGAGTGACAGAAGGACCATCTGGCCCCATCATTTCCCTCTCTTTTGTTCCAGATCTGGTTATGGTTTTGATTTTTTTTGCCAAGGCTGTCATTACCAGTCCCTACTCAACTGTGCTATCTTGATCTTAGTAGGCCTGAATAAACATGCTTGCCAAGGTTAGGATGACTACATTGTATAGAGCAGGGCACCAGTTGTGGGCTCCAGAGGGAGCCCACATCCTCTAGAGGAGTAGTCCCACAGCATATGCGGATTCTGGAGGTTTCCGCCCTCCCTAGTAAAGAACACTGAGGCCTCCTCTAGGCATTGGTTGTGAGCTTGAGGAAGGAGGGTGACATTCTAGGGTGAGGCAACTAACGGTGAAATAATAGCAAAGCCACAGTTATGGTTGTATCAGTTATTTGTGTATAATAGGAAAAAATCCATTACTAAATGAGTTATCCCAGGAAAAAAAGGAACCTGTGAAATACTGTAGGAAGACTTTATTTTCCGTGGAGTTAGAGGTTGTAGGGGAGTAAATATTTGGAAATAAAAACAGGTGAATTTTGAAATTGCGTCTCTAGTATTGCACATTTTTCAGAAATCTTTTGGAAAAAATAAGTACACCTTCACTGAACTTCCAGTGTAGATTACTGAATACCTATATAGCAGTTAAACCCTCCACCCTCTGCCGTCAAATTCCAAAAGAGAGAATTTATTTCAGAACTGGTTCAAGCAGTGCCAGTTTGAAAGCACCTCATGAATGATACAGTGACTCTGATTGCTAGGCAATGTCCCGTGTCTGTACATTGCCACAAATTTGTCAAATTCCAGTGGCCTCATTCTCTCTTGACTTCAGCATTGCCATTTTGAAAGCATTGTGTTAACTAATGACAACATTCTTTCTTTGGTAATATCCTATGTCACTTACATGTCAGCAGATTCACCAAGTTGCAGTGACTGACTGCATGTTGTCTAAGATCAGCATTTTTTCAGAGTTGAATACCTGCTTCAGCTGCTGTTTTTCTAACTGTTGCCATTGTTCTTTGTAAGACCTGTTTGCTTTTTCTCTTCAATTTACATAGACTATTTAAAAATCAGAGAAATAACACAGCTCATTTAAAAGCTAGCTAACATTAAATGTACTGTTATACTTAAGTGTTTTCCTCAAACACTAAAAAGCTAGCAGATACAGTTAACAGCCACACTTCTCTACCTACAGCAACATAAAACATATTGATCCACAACACATTAACACCCAAGACTTCCTAAACTACCATGCAGCCTTAACTGCAGCATACATACAAGAACTAGAAGTAGATGACCTTTGGCGGTATACTACTGGTTTTGCTTTTCTATGAAGAAGAATATATATATATATAAAATCTTGTGTTCATGTCAGAGTTAGAACTGTAAGGCAGTTTATTACTAGGGGGCTACGTCTAGACTGGCATGATTTTCCGGAAATGCTTTTAACGGAAAACTTTTCCGTTAAAAGCATTTTCGGAACAGAGCGTCTAGATTGGCACGCACGCTTTTCCGCAAAAGCACTTTTTGCGGAAAAGCGTGTGTGGCCAATCTAGACGCGCTTTTCCGCAAAAAAGCCCCGATCGCCATTTTCGTGATCGGGGCTTTTTGCGGAAAACAAATCTCAGCTGTCTACACTGGCCCTTTTGCGCAAAAGGTCTTTTGCCCGAACGGGAGTAGCATAGTATTTCCACAAGAAGCACTGATTTCTTATAGTAGGAAATCAGTGCTTTTGCGGAAATTCAAGCGGCCAGTGTAGACAGCTGGCAAGTTTTTCCGGAAAAGTGGCTGATTTTCTGGAAAAACTGGCCAGTCTAGACACAGCCGGGATGTAAAATCCTGTTCAATTGGTTAAGTGGTTAAAAGTATTTTTTTAACCTGTTAACCGATTAAAGGTAGAGGGAAGGGTAGCCCAATTGGGCTGGAATGCTGCCTGCTGTGGCTGGGCTGCACTTCTCCTCTCCTTCCCCAGGGTTTGGGGCTGCTCCAGCTGTGCTGAAGCATAGCCCAGTCCATAGTGATCCCTGTGAGACTAGAGCAGTGCCTTGCCTGCAGTGGGTGGGGAGCTGCTCCAGCCCCCACTGGTTAAGGGTGATGCTTACTGGTTATCCAATAACCTTTCACATCCCTAGTTTATAGAAGGCAATATATGTTAAATGCTGTTCTGTCTTCTTCAGAGGAGTGGAAATGTGGGAAAGCATATACTACCCATGAGTGTTCTGCATTTCAGACCTGTTAGAAACCAGGTTCCTGTCCCAAAGAGCTTACAAATGATGATTAAACATAGGTTCGCTGTCCTGGTCACTTTGGGATCCTTCTGAGGGATGGTTCCCTAATCAGCTGGCACTTTTGTAAAGACGAATATATCCTTTTTGTGCTACACAAGTATTTAAAAACACTATTTAAAACATACTAGCTAGGTCATGTTAAAAAGTGTAATGTGTTCCTACTCTAGACAGGGCCATACCAAATAAAATGTGGGTTGGGTATGAGGGAAGGATTATTCACTCTGCAGATTCCTTAGTTAGCTCTGGAGTTAAGAAAACTTAGTGTCTTACTTCATTTCTTACTCCTCGCTGCTTTGTTTAACCATTGTTAAGCCATGACAGGCTGTAGCTTTTCAGATGCAAGGACTCAAGTGTGGTCCAATCAGGGGTTTGGAGATGTGGGACATTCACATGTTCTGTTTACAGCATGCTGTTCCTATTGCAGCTTCCCGCAGTTTCCAGTGTGCTTGAGCTATGGTTGTGTAACCCACATAGCTACTGGGTGTGGTTCGCTGTGCCATGTAGTGGCACTTAGACCATTTACAGAGAGAGAATGAGTTTGCTCTACAGCCTTAGCAGAGAGCCAGCTGGCTTTATAGCTCAAGCTGTAGAGGCTCATGCACTAAGCTCCAGGGTCCCAGTTTTGGTTCTGCCTGTTGGCACTACAGTTGAAGTAAGCCTTGTGGCTGAAGGAGCAGATTATTTCTTCCAGGGAGACAACTGATCTGTTTGCAGCAAAACTGGAAAACAGCTGGTGGATACAATCAGCTAATTTTCCCTGGCCAGGGACAGAGGAAGCAGGGCTGTGCCTGGGGGCACCTGCTGGAAAGGGTCCAGACTCTGAGCTTGTATAAGGAACTAAGCTGTCTGTGATTTGCTGCAATGCAGTTGGATAGCTGATCCTACTAGTGAATTGGCAGGAGCCACACCTGTTGCATGTTTTTCACATGCCAAAGAGTGCCACCTCCATAATTTGCTCTGACCCTTTGTGCAAGAACATATTCACCCTTGACTTTCTCTCACATGGCTGTGCCATACAAACTCCACTGATCTCTCCATGCACCTGTATTTCCTGTCAGTGTTGCCAGTCAGCACAGCTTCACAGGTGATATATCAGCCCCGCCCATTCAGTCAGCTTCGTACAGGGAGTCCTGAGTCTCTGATTCGTTAGGGCTTGTTAATCACTTGTGAAGCTGTGCTGCCGCGCAGCTTAGAGGGAACACTGTATCTTGTCTCCTCCTTTGGCAAACTAAACAGGGATTATCTATCACTCTTGGATTGGTATGTGTCCCAAACCATTTCTTATGCTTTTCAGATGGGGGGCAATGGACAATCTAGGTCCATCTTAGTCTTCCTCTTCATGAATTCACAGTGATGGATGACTGCTGTTTAAATCCATGCTCAGATGTATCATGCTAGGATTGAGGGGGCACACTGCTGTTTAAATACAGTTACAACTTCCAGTTGCATGTTTGGGAGGTACAGGGTGCACCTTCAAGATCTGGGAGACTCTGGTCCGGCAAGGTCCACGGATGTTGCTGGCCAGAGAGTCCCAGCAGCTGGTAATGTGGCCCGCTGGGAGCACAGCAACAGGAAGGCTGCTGGGTTGGCTGCAGCAGGGCCAGTAGCTAGCTACCGGGAAGCCCCAGGCTGAGCCAGCTGCGAAGGGGCCGGTGGTGAGCCGGCAGCTGTAGGGACCAGCAGCAGCTGGGAAGCCCTGGTGCGAGCTGACCAGGTCCAGAAAGCTGCAGCCGGAAGCCCAGCCACGTGGGAAGGTGCAAGCCCAGTGAAAGGTAAGGGAGGCAGCGGTCATGAGCCCTGCCAGACAGGGGCAGAACCCACAGTGGGGTTGACAGCCAGCAGGAGAGATTGACCTCCCCTGGTCCATCAAACTCTCTGATTTGGGATCACTTGGGTCCCAAGGGTGCTGAACCAGGGAGAGCCAATCTGTATAGCCTTTCTCTAGCCAACCCCCTGTCTTCTCCGGTCAGATTACCTAGTGGTATTAGAATAGACAAAGCACAGTTTACACTGGGTGCTACTGGAGCCAAAGGATTAGCAGGTCATTTATAATACTCATGTCATAAGGTCAGGTTCCACTTAAGCCTTTTGGATCTCTAAGCCTCTGTATAGAGAGCCTTGATTAACCCTGCATTGGTGATTGCAATTGTCAAAAGTGTTGGTATCTCCTCCTGATCCTGCAGAAAGCACTGACTGGCCTCCTCATGCCCATGTGCCATGCTGGCTTGCCAATGCAGCTCTGTCTTCTTGCAGTGTAAGTCTTTTATTTTTGGGTTCTTTTCGGGGGGCCAGTGAGGCTCTCTGTCATGGACAGAAGGCTGCTCTTTAATTTCGTTTCTCAGCTCAGGCATCTTTCCGAGGCCTGCTGCCAACAGAGCTCTCCTTGTTTACCCAACTCTGAGGAATCAGTTTACAAGCCTCACAAATACCCTTTTCACCTTTCCCATCAGAAAACACCTCCTGAAACAATGAGGAAATTGGATGCTGCCACCTGATAGCTCCCAAGGAACCTGCAGAGCAAGGAATTCACTCAGCAAACAGACTTCTGTATATGACTTGCAAGAACCACCACAGCAAAACCTGCATTTTTAGTCTGGCGATTGAGGGCCAGCTGGCCGGCCTACTGAGACATTCAGTGGCCCAGCACGGGAGAGGCTTTGTGGGTCTCAGGGTGGAGGGCAGTAACATGAAGTCTGTCCAAAAATCAACCCCAGGACCTTAAGACTAACTAGTCCTCCTGCTAACTAAAACACCATGAATACTCCAATCCTTATGTATTTTTGAGGACTTGAGTGGCTTGCTGTGCCAGTAAAGATTTTTTTTTTTACTTTCCCCATCTTTCTCACCATCAAGAAAAGCTCTGTCTGTGCTATCTTTCAGTTAACAACTAATTCCATTTCCTGACTGTAAAATTAAAAACTAGATATCTTGCCCCCTCTCCCTTTCTGGTGTGGTGAGAAGGTTGGGCTGTGAGAGGAGATTATGGGAATCTGTGAACAAGACAGTTGAGAGCTGGATCTCTAGTATGGTGCTAAGGGCAACTGGGAAGATTTTTATTATCAATTATATACCCCCTTCTGTGGCAAAAACTGCAGCAGAATGTGTCCCATAGTAAGCAGTTTGATAGTGAACAAATTGGCCCATTGCCCAGTATCTCAGTTACAAAAAAAAATTGGTATTTGGGTGCAGATGAAGGGATTGTTTAACCCTCTCTTGTGGTTGTGAGGCTCCAAATTCAGGATGCACTTCATTTTTCAGATGAAAGTTTCATGATTTGCATGAGTTGAGTGTTCGGCTTTTTTGTAGTGATTGGGATTATTCCAGCTGGTGCCCTCAAATTGTTAGTCCCTCAGAGCTGAGATTTTTTGTGCAGCACCCTGTTCTTTTACATTTCTATAAACATTTGCTTGCTCTCCAGTATACTGACCCTTGAAAGCCAAGCAAAACATCTAAGTTATTTGTTCACCCTCTCGTCACAGTAGAGCAAGACCAACAATAGCTTTAAGTCTGGTTTATGCAACGAAATATGATGGGATCTGAATGGAGGCTGCTAGAGCTGTATTGCTTTCCCGTTGACTCTTTGAACACACCTGTGGAAAGATGAGCTGGAGTGGGAGTGGAGAGAGGAACACCATACACAGGAGACTGCTATGCACAGCTGTTTGCCCACTCCCAACCTAGTCCCTACTGAACTTCTGCATTTGCATCCTAAAATGTAGTGTCACAGACTGCCCCAGAGGGGGCAGTGTGATTTGGGAGGCTGTGGGGAATTAAGGGGACGCAAGTTGTGAATACAAAGAGAGGATTTTCTTTGGTTCTTTGCTTTGTGCATTGTGCCGGGAGACGGAGGAGGATTGTAGCTGAAGATATGCTTCAGTCCTGTCTGGATTATGCTTCAGTTTGCTATGTTGGTCAGAATATCAAAGAGGCTCTCTGATCAGGGGATCTTGCATTAAATGGCCACCCCTTCTTGTAGAGGGAGGGATTGCATGCAATGGGCAATCAGTGTCTGCCCTTCTGTTTACTACCTTGAACTTTGATGGGTGGCTGACAGACCCCGACTACTACCAGGTGTTGTCTTTCCTTCCCCATTGTTCTCGATCTCCTTTTTGTTGCAAGGATTAATATAGCTCTTTTATTAAACTAGGGTAATCGTGCTTCACCTCTGAGCCTGTTTCCGCATCTGAAATGGGGACGTGTATCTGGAGATGAAAGATGCTGTATGTTACCAAGAACTACAGTAAAAGCTTCACTTCCAATAGGCAATCTCCTTAGAAGCCTCTTTTTAAAGAATTCCTATAGTGTCCAACATAAGCTGCCATCTACATGCTTTGTTAGTCTTTAAGGTGCTACTAGACTGTTGTTTTTTTAAGTTTTTCCAATATAACTTTGTTAGGCCTACTTTTTCAAGGCAACTTACTTTTATTTCTTTTGCTAGTCTTGGTCCCTTGGGTGGCCAGTGAAAACAGGTGTGTATTTTTGTGTGCACTCTACCTCAAAACAAGAATAACTCAAATTGCCTGCTGGGCTGGCCTGTTTATTGGTTTCCAGGGGCTGTTTAAAGAATGCAGCAGCTCAGCAGGTGCAGTGAAGGATTAGCAGTGGAAGGGTTAAGACTACAAGTGCTCTTCAGTATCCTTGGTTGGGGATAGTGGATTCCAGGCCATCTCACCACTTCACTTCCAGTTCCGTTTGTGAGAGGCCTACTAAACTCCTGGGTGTCCTTGGTACGGCAGCTTCATGTGGCAGTGGCTGGCTTTTGCCCATCGATAAGTTGGGTAGTAATTCAAACCAGGGAAAGCTGCCAGCTAATTTAATACTTCATTGTTAAGTCTGATGGAGAGTGCTTGCAAATTCTAAATACTGAATGCTAGATTTAAAAGCTGCAGCTTTTTTGGGAAACTGGATTTTAAAAAAACCCTATGGGGCTGCTCCCCCTGCTCGCTACACTTGCCAGCCCCCTTCTCTCTCAGGGTAGGTGTCTGGCCAGGGGAGAGGGTGTAGGAGCTGGGGGGAAGGGTTGGTGGAGGAAGCGAGGGAGGGGGCTGAGGATTCAGGGTCTTGGCAATGGGTGTGGGTGAGGGGGGTAGGGGTGCGGGGTCTCAGCTTGGGGGGTATGAGAGCAAACTGGCGGTGTGGGGTCTTGGCGGAGGAGGTGTGGGGTCTAGGCAGAGCTGGGGGTGCAGGGTCTTGGCAGGACAGTGAGTGAGTGGGCTGGGTCCATGTTGGGAGCCTGTGCTGGTGCTCCAGCCTCACACCCCCCACCCCAAGCTGAGACCCTGCACACCTATCCCCACTCACTCACTGCCATGCTGCAACCCCTCACTCACCAGCTCAGCCCCTCCCTCCTCAACAGGGAGCCTACACTGTTACTCCAGCCTCGCTTCCCCCCCCCCCCCCCCCATGAATCTGAAGTGCTAGCACTGGCTTGCTGGAGGGGGCGAGGGTGAGAGAAAGCCCCGAGGCTCCCCACATGTTGCTGCTTCCCTTCCCCCTCCCCCAGCGGGGGGGGGGGGGGCAGTAGCAGGAAAAACCTCCCTTCCCCCTCCCCCAGCGGGGGGGGGGGGCAGTAGCAGGAAAAACCTCCATGAAGCATGTCCCTGTGCTGCTGTTCCCCTAGCCAGGAGAGGGGGAAGGGAAACCTCAAGCCTCCCCCCCCCCCCCCCCCCGCAGGAAGCCAGTGCTGCCTTTCCAACTTCAGACAGGGGTGAAGTGGTAGAAATGTGGTGTGTGAGGTATTGGGAGTGTGCACAGTCTCGTCCGGGTGGTGAGTGAGAGGGCTGGGGGTGCGGAGTCTCGGCTGGGGGTGCGGGGTCTTGGCTTGAGGGGGTGAGTGAGGCTACGCATGTGGCGTGAGGAGGCTCTGCAGCCAGTAGGGCTGTGAGGAAGAGGCCAGTCAGCATGAAAGGTGAGTGTGCGCATTCTGGGCTTGGTCTGGCTGGCGGCAATGGTAGTGTGGCATGAGGAGGGTCTGCGGGATGTGAGGGAAGAGGCTGGTCAGTGCAGAAGGCGGCTGGGGCCACGGGGTGGGGGCAGGAGCTGGTGGTTGGTGGTAGTCTAAGATGACACCCCACACCCTGAGGGAGCAATGTATGTGTCAGAGGAGCTGCCTGGAGCTGGGGGCAGGTGACATAACATTTTGTTGTCCCATAGGAAAACTTACATACACATACACAGAGAGAGGGGGAGAGATCTGTGTGCCCAGCACACATTTAAGAACTCCTGCATTCTGGTCTGGCTATGTTGACACACAAAGCTGTTCTCCGATTGGTTGATAGCATTAACGTATGCCAGTATGGATTAGGGATGTTACAAATCTTGTGATGGGATAGTTGTGTACAGTGCTTTAAAAAAAGTGCCGGTACTCCAGCAGAAAAGTTGTTGAGCTCTGACTGAAGGTGCTAGTACTGCGTCTGGAAGTGCTGGTACTGCGTACTGGGCAGTACCGTCACAAAAAAACCACCGGTTGTGTAACTGCTGAACATCTCGGTGGTTACACGGTTACCTGTTACTTAGCTTTACACTGCAGAGCCCAGAGTGAAGCCTCCCCTGGGAGCTGGCTTGCTGGCCCTGCCGCCCGGCTCCCGGCGAGGCGGCTTCGCTGAGTGTAACAAAACCATTAATGGATAAGCATCTGCCTAACGTATTTACATTCAAACATTCCTAGTATGGATAGTCAGCCAGAGGGTGCTCTTAGGCTTTCCATGCTTGTTGTTTTCTCCCAGTCCTTTCCAAATCCAAATGGCACAAGGGAGTGCAATCATGGGGAGGAGACATTTGTAGATCACAATCCGGATGTTTGATTTTTCCATGGAGCCATAAAGTGGGCCCAGTAGTATTTCCAGAGCTAGGTGTACCCATTGGTGTCTTTTGAGCCATGTTCTGGATGGGTAGGTACTGGATTGATCATTGCTTCAAGCAACTGATCTGTACTCACCTTGCTCCTCTCCATCCAAGTTTTGCCATTCTGTTTTCTAAGGTGCCCATCTTCCACGTCTTAATCTACTTTACCCAGTACATACAGCCTGCATCCTCAAGTGCCTTATTATGGAGGTACACATCATGGCTCCATACAAAAGCTGAACTGAGTTTTGCACTTTACAACAAGAATGAATTCCTTTTTTTAAATGTATGGAAAAATATAACACATCCTTCTTGAAGTTAGAGCACATACTCTTAGGGCCCAGAATGAATTTAAATGTATAAATGGGTCCTTGGAGAGACTGGGCACCCTGTGTCATATCTCTCCCACGCCTACCCCTTCAAGTGAGCTGCTTATAATGCACTCTTTAGTCCTGGGAAATTTTTGCAATTTTATTATGGCTCCCAATGCAAAAATTGCGGAATTCCCTCAGAACTAACTCTTCACGTGTCTCATGGTTATAACTCTGTCACATCATGTATAGGCTAGTTATGAAGCATTTCTTTAGGGCGAATAGTGCATTTTTTTTCTATTCATAACTGAAAAATTGCAGCAGTGTGTGAAAAATAACTTGATTCAGATAATTCCATGAAGAACTGACCTCTTCCAAAATGGCTGTCATTTCCTATTCTCAACAGAATGGAGACCTTGAGCTATCTGTAGCAAATATAGTTACCATGATTTGCTTACATCTCTCTATCTCATTAAACCTTCTTTGGGCTGGGGGCTGCTGACCCATGGAAAAATCAGTCAGGGGCCATACACAAGTGAGAAGCCAACACCATCCCTTCATAGCCTCACTGACGTGGCCCCCAACTGAGCAGAAGAAAGACACTCCCCATATTTCCCTCACACACCAGAGCTTAGTGGGCCCAGGTTAGTAGACTTTGTGTGCTCCAGGCTCTCAGTAGGTGTGGGCTCCCCAATGCTAGAAGGGGAGTCCTGAGCTTTGGGGGCCAAATCCAAGCAAGCCAGGGGCCGCATCCGGCCCCCGGGCTTGAGGGTCCTCACCTCTGCATTAAAGCATCGGGACCACCATTTTTCCTGAAAGCAGCTTGGAACAATGAGAGTTGATGACCATTTTGGAAAAGGACAGCTTCACTGATGGCAATGTGTGGCTTCAGTCTTTTTGAGAAAAACGGAAATTGGTGGCCATTTTGAAAGTACAGGTCAAACCCGTGTTTCTCAAACTGTGGGTCCCGACCCCCCCAGGCGGTTATGAGCAACTTAGAGGGGGGTCGTGGTATCACAAAGTTTGAGAAACCCTGTATCAAACCTAAATCCGTGACATTCTAGTCTAGCAACATCTGGACCACAAGTGTGGCTGAACCTGAGAGCCCCGGCATTGGAGAGTGCAAACCAGCTGGGAGTCCAGGCAACCCCGTCCCAGGGAGCCCCAGCCAGGCAGGATAGCAGAGGGTCTGGGAAGCCCTGTTTCCGGGAAGCGTGGCAGCAGCGGGGCCACCAGTAGCAGGAGGCCCCGGAACCATGTGGAGCCCCTGGCCATGTGGGGCAGCAATAGGGCTGAGGAGCTCCAGTGGAGTGCAGCAGCAGCGGGGCTGCCAGCTGGCGAGCCCCCGTTCCTGGGAGCTCTGATGGGGCATGGCAGTAGCGGGGCCGCTAGCAGCCAGCAAGCCCTTGTCACAGGGTTGGTAAATGGGGAAGGGGAAGAGTTATGTATAAGATGCAAGCATGTTCAGGGAATTGCATTAGAGCTCAGGTGGTGGTTGAGGAAGGCTTTTTCACTTTACCAGCTCCTTCCTCTCCCCGCCCCCCCCTCCACCCCATCCAGCCCCACATGCTGCTGCCTCTGGGATAGAGGCAGCAAGGGGGGGCCGGTTGCGTGTAGTCAATATGATAAGCCCACACTTATCATCTAATTGTGAAATCGATTATACGCTAATATCAGTAGCTTGGGCAGAAACACAATTTGACTGGTATCTGTGGGGAGTGTTAGGTAGGCTTGGGCTTTGGTCTCCTTGCCCTCCCCCCAAGTCATGTGGTAATTTTTGTTGTCAGAACAGGGTCATGGTGCAATGATATTCAAGAGTCCCTGCTGTGCCTGAATTGAATTCTAGACTAGGGAGTGACTCTTACCAAATATAAAAGTCACTGCTGCCCCATAGCTTTTCCGTGGGGGAGGGCCAGGCAATTAGAACCAGGGCTACTCCAGTCTCTGAAGCAGTGGATGCCGGTGAGGTCTGTTTTGGTTGTCTTTTGCCATACTGCAGCTGCAATCCTTGCCAAGAGTATGTGGGCTCAGACTCCACCTTTCCTGCCTGCCTCCTCTGAGCTTGGCCTGCAATTCCTCTCTGTGGAGCTCATGTGATGGGAATTTTGAAGCCCGGCTGCTCACTCTGGCTTCAGCACTTTAGCTTCTTGCTAAGACTTGTATGGAAGCCACAAAGCAGGTTGATCTTGTGTCTGATCTTGTTTCTTAGATGCCTGTAGTTTTGACTTGTGCAAATCTCTGTGGAATGGAGGAGGGAAGAATAGGATATGTTGGCCATATCCTCAGAGTGAAATCTTTTGGTTGGCTTCATGGTGAGGAAGGGATGAATTACATCTGGGAGGAGAGAGGGAAGAAATGAACAGAGGTCCAGTCCATTTGGGTGAGCCGTCCAATTCTCAAAGCACCCAAATTTTATCAAGGGGATTATGGCTCCACAGCAGAGAGATTTTTTGGTTAACATATATTAATCTTCCATCAAGAACAGATTATACTGCTTATGCTAAATGTTCTGCCCCCTTCCCTTTCTGCTGCCCCAATTCTATAATTGCTGTTTAAAATTCAGCTGAGTAATTGCCTTGTAATAATGGAACCTGAGTGTTAGCTACATTTCCTTCTTTCTTTTTGCTTAGTAATGGCCTGCCTTCCAGCCCTGAATAGCTTCTACCCCTCCTTGCCATTTTCTGTCCAGTCTTCCCACGCCTTTTGGGCATATGGCTGAGTTCAGAACTCTGAGGCAACTTAGGTGTTAGCAGGTGGCAGCCTGTTGAATTAGAGCTCTTACTCAATTCCCTATTCAGGAATTACAATCCTGTTGGTAGTGACGGTGTGGAAAGGATCTCTCCACACTCACCAGCAGTATTCCCTGTAAGTTGTGTGCTGTTGTGCTGCTCATGAGAGATTCACTTGCCACCTAGCTGATTAGCAGCGTGCCCACAGTTAGGTTTCTAGTGTCTACCGGTGGTGCACATTTGCAAATGTTTGGTGCACATAAAATTTATTCTGCACATGGATGGAAAAGATTGAAGGAAACTTGGTTCACCAGTTCTCATGCCCCCCCCCCCCCCCGTTAATTGTCCCTTTTCTAAATGAAACCTGATGACCGAGCCATATGTTCCCAAGCATGGCAATCTGTATAAGGTACTCTTCCTTTCATTCAGCAGGATCCATGTGTTCTGCACCAGGGCACAAAAGAGCACCATCCTCACAGTAATCCAGTCCAAGTGGTCCCAGCAGCAACAGCTTAGTTCTGTCACTTTGCTATTTGCTTTTGTGGCACTTGCAGACAGGGCCAGCCTCAGAGCCAGGCAAACTGGGCCCATGCCCAGAGCACCATAGGGAAAGGCTAAGGGGCAAGTGGGCACGGGTGTTGCTAGGCAAAGAGGATAGAGGGTATTGGGTAGAGGGGTAGTATGTTAGGACATTCTGGAAGTGCAAGGGTTGGGATGAAGTGGGCACTGTGCAGATGTTAGGGGCAAAGGGGGCTCAATGCAGGGATTAGTGGTAAAGGAGGCACTGGATGGGGGTGCAGGAGTTGGGGAGCTATTGGATGCTAGGGGAAATGGGTAGTGCTATGCTCACAGCGGTCAGGGGCACCAAAACACAGGTTTGCCCAGGGTGCCATTTCCCTAAGGCCAGCCCTGCTTCCAGATTTGAGAGTGGAGAAAAATCTGCACTTCTCCCTGGCAATTGTGTGCAACTGACTGTTTAGGAAGGTTAGAGTGAGGAAAATGAGGGACTGTTATGAGTCTCCATTTAAAAATGGACTAGACAGAGTTCTGGATAAAGTACTGCAGGCAACAAACCTACAATGGTCCTGGCATGGGGGATAAGTACCTGAATGTGGCGAGCAGGGGAGGAAACCTTCAGAACACAGCACTTTCCATCCTCGCTGTAGGCATTTGTCACAGGCAGGAAAACTTTTGTAAGTTAAAATGTTTTGTGGCATGGAAGTGTGTGTGTCGGGGACGGGCAGTTCCACTTGGAGCAAGTTCTAGGTTTTCCTCCAGGAGTGAGGGGAGAGAGAGCTCTGCTCAGGATGAAATTTGTGAATATTGTGCCAGCCAAGCAAAATCTGTGCAGAAGGGCAGCTACAAATGTGGAGTTTCACCCCTCGTCTGCATCCAAATAGGGCCCATGAATCTAATCTCTCACTCTCTTTCCTCTCTAGATTCATGGCTGGTAAAGGGCTGGTCATCTACCCGGAGATTGGGGACAAACTGGACATTATCTGTCCCAAGGCAGAACACTCCAGACCTTATGAATACTACAAGCTGTACCTGGTAAAGCAGGAGCAGGCAGACTCCTGCAGCACTGTCATGGATCCTAATGTTCTAGTGACTTGCAACCGCCCTGAGAAGGAGATCCGCTTCACCATCAAGTTCCAGGAATTCAGCCCCAACTACATGGGCCTGGAGTTCAAGAGGCAGCAGGACTACTTCATCACATGTAAGTCATCCTCCTCCTCTCCCTCATTACCCCCAACTTACCACTGTCTTCCCATGTATTTTCAAAGCCTTTCATTGGCCTAATATTTGTTCCCCCTTTAAACTCCTTTTTAGTAGCTTTCTGGAACAATGCTGGGGCATGGCTTCACTTCACCACAAGAGGTCATACTCCATTGTCTTGCTTTGAGAGCCAGGAGGAGGTATAGAGAGAGAGGAGTAGGAGCATGTTTCTGATATGGCCTATGTTCATGACTGATGCCTATGGACAATCTCCTTGATCCTGTACTGTGAGGGATCAAAGGGAGGGGAGCAGTGGAGAAGAGTGGAATGTAGGCTGCCTCTTGAGTTGGTGTATGCTTCTTATCTAGCCAGTGTGCTGTGTAAGTAAGCACCCCTCCTCTTCTCTTCAGTCTCCCCATTCCCCACTAAAACACCACAATACATTCTTGTTTAATTAAAGGGGCAGAGGGTATTCTCTCACATTCTGAATGGACCAGGAGCCATGTTCAGTGACTTTTTTGCAGCATGTATGTCGGGGATTTCCACTGAGCAGGAAAGAGGGACCTTTTTTAAGCACTTGTTCTAGAAGTAGAAAGAACTTTGTAGATAATGGATCTCAGTGTAACTGTGAGAAATTGGCCCAGTTGTAGGAAATAGCTGTTCAGTTTCCCTTCTGGACAGAAGTTAAAATTAAGCATGTTGGCTGCTTGGAGCTGCCCTTATTAAAACTGATCACAAAATTACCCAGAGAAGAAAATCGTGACACAGGTCTTGGCATTTAAACAAAAGGGGATTGCAGTGTTACTGGCATTTTTTGAAAAGCTGGTGAGGAGGCAGGACTGAGATTCTCCAAAGCCTGGTGGTCCTTGTAGACACAGGAAAGGGACCATTTGAATGTGCTCAAGCTCATCTTGCCTTTTCATTGCTGTAGGAGGAAACACCCCTATCCCTCTTTACATATGATTCCTACTGATCTGCCCTGAGGAAGCAGGAAGTTTCATTCCATGGGTTGACTTTTTTATCTGTAAGGGTGCTGCAGTCACCTCATCTCCTGCAGCCAATTTGGGTTCATTGTGCCATGTCTGGATTCTGTTAGCAGCTGAGCTTTTCTTTCTTCTTTCGTCTCTCCTGTGGATTCTCCTGAACCTTACTGTTTCCACTCAACTTGGTGTACTGTACTAACCCAATAGCAAGACAGCAGGAAAAGGGCACAGCAACCCCGCCACAACTCATCTGTCACCTCATGCATCATTTGCTCCCTGTTTGCTTGCTTGCTGTCACGTGCTTCTAACTTGCCAATCAGCAGCCTGCACCAAAGGTCAGCCTGCTGTGCCAGAGTTGAGCTCAGACACATGTAATTGGGCACATCTTATTCAGCGGGGGTGGGGGGGCAGAGTCTACTAGAGCAACATTAACTGTAGGCTGCATGTACAGCAATTGACTGGCTCAGTAACTGCCTTAGTGGTAAAAACATGCTTATAGACCCTTGTGGGGCTGTGCTGCTCATCGTAGCTAGCGAGATCCAAATCTTCATGTAGTGTCTGCATTTTGCTGTGGGTTAAACTGAATGGAACCTGGTCTCCAGAGAGCAGCAGTACAGATGGGCTCAGGCGACAAGATTCAGAGCCAGACACAGATTTTTAGACAAACCCACTCTTTGGGGACTGTATGAATCTAGATTTGCTTAGGCTTATCTCTAATTCTTGGTGGGATCAGAGGCTGGAGTTGGAACTTACAGAAAGTTGGCACCCTTGATGTGATTAGCAAACAGTAACTGAACTGATTGTTTGAATGTGCAGTGTGATATCTTTGCAGCAGTGATTTGTTCTAGGCCTGAAACAGTTCTTTTACAGCCAGCTCATTATGGTTTACTTTTGAGGAAGAATTCAAAGTTGGGGGTGGATGAAACCAGATGGTGGCAAGTCAGTGTCACCACTTGTTTTGATCAGCCTTCCTCAGTCTCCCCTGAGAATGAGGGAATCATTAGAGGATATACCCCTCTCTCCCACAACACTACACTTTTTGGGTGAGGCTCAGGGTTTGGGAGTCAGTGATAAGATTCAGTTGCTCTTGCCCTTTGTCTGTTATAAGGATTCCAAGAAGACTCAAGGGTTTTTGGCAACAATGAGAGAAACACCTTTGAAACAAGGTGTACTTGGTCCAGAGATGACAGCATTGAGATCTGCCCTTTCTAACGTTTTCTTCAGCAGAGTAGCCTGTCACTTGACTCCCAGACTAATTTCACTTTCACTCCTAGCTGTACATTCTAGACTAGAATTGTGGTTCCATTTTTCACCTGAAGTTAATGTCCCTGCCCACCCACTCACACCTGCCCGTACTTGATTCACACACTTTTAAATTCCCAGCCATTACTTGTTCCTGGAAGATGATGATAGAGCCATGAATGGTGAATCGAAAACTCATTCGGGAGGCCCTTCATGGCAGCCAGCCACTGCTGCTACATCCTCTGAGTCCAAACTCAGATTGCTGTCTCCAGCACGGTGGTTGTCAATCTCAACTAGGTCACACCTCGGTCCTTTCCAAGGCTTCTCAGCCAAAGGAAGATCTGATTGAGCTGCTAGTTTCCCTACAGTGGGCAAAAGAGAGGGGGAGGCAAGGGAACTACAGGCAGTCCCCGGGTTACGTACAAGATAGGGACTGTAGGTTTGTTCTTAAGTTGAATCTGTATGTAAGTCGGAACTGGCGTCCAGATTCAGCGGCTGCTGAAACTGACCGCCAGTTCTGACTTACATACAGAATCAACTTAAGAACTCCAGGTGTCCCCAAGTCAGCTGCTGCTGAAACTGATCAGCGGCTGATTCCAGGAAGCCCAGGGCAGAGCAACTCTGCCTCGGGCTTCCTGTAGTCAGCGCTGGTCAGTTTCAGCAGAAGCTGACTTGGGGATGCCTGGGGCAGAGCAGCTGGGGTGCTGCTGGGTTGCTCCAGTAGCGCCGCTCCTCGGTGCTACTGGACCAACCCAGCAGCACCCCATCTGCTCTGCCCCAGGCATCCTGATTCAGCCGCTGCTGAAACTGACCAGCAGCGGCTGAATCAGGACCTGGGGCAGAGCAGCTGGGGTGCTGCCGGGTTGGTCCAGTAGTGCCCAGAGCGGCGCTGCAGGACCAATCGGCAGCGCCCCAGCTGCTCTGCCCCAGGGTCCAAAACAAAAGCCTGGTCTGCTGGGGGGGCACACTAGCTGCGCCCCCCCCCCCCCCCCAGCAGATCAGGGACACGGGGAGCAGAGCCGCAGCGGCAGTGGGGTGCCGCACCTCTGAGGCTTTGCTCTGGCAAAGTCTCAGAGGCGCGGGACCCGCCGCGGCTGCTGCTTCAGTCCCGGTGCCTGTGGTCTGCTGGGGACGGTCCCCAGCAGACCACAGGCACCGGGACTGAAGCCACAGCCGCGGCGGGTTCCCGCGCTTCTGAGGCTTTGCTCTGGCAAAGCCTCAGAAGCGCGGGAACCCGCCCAGTGCCCCTGGTCTGCTGGAGACGGTCTCCAGCAGACATGGGGCACCGGAGCAGCTTACGAACGGGGCTTTCTCGCCCCGGAGCTCGCAGGTAGCAATCCGCCACCTCGACCTCCGGGGCGAGAGAGCCCCGTTTGTAAGTGCGGATCCGACATAAGTCGGATCCGCGTAAGTCGGGGACTGCCTGTAAATGCAAAGGAATGAGTCAGCCTTTCATATCCCAGACAAACATCTTGAAGTACTCGGTCACTGGTTTTTCCATGTTAAGGGTCACTGCAGGTCAAGTTCAAGCAGAAGTCGACTCTTCAAACTAATGAGGATTGAAAGCAGGGGTCCCAACCGGGGCTCTGTGTTACACCCCATGGGACATCAGGGATTCCTGTACCAGAGCTAACTCGCAGTTCTGAGCAAGAAACCCACCAACCTCTGTAACTGGGGGGGGGGGGGGGAGCCTGGATGGCAATTCATTCACCAGAACTGGCCCACTAGCTCCATGGTTCCCAAATATTTTAGTTACCACAGCTCCTTTATAGATATTTAAAAGTTGATGGCTCCTGAGAGCTAAATGCTGTTTAATGGAGTGAATGTTAAATTCAGGTGTTCAGGACAATAGATTTGAGTGGGACATTAGAGTTTTGATGATTTTGCAACTTTATTTAACTATGTACAATTTATATTATCTAATCTAATCCATGTTTCTAAAACTGTAATTTGAAAATATGAATTGTTTGGCATGTTCAGACACAGCCTAAGATTTTTTTTTAGTGAGAACAGGCCTGTCTGAAACTGCATAGTAGAGAAATGTTTAGTTGAATCTCTAATGATGCTAGACATCAAATCATTTTTCAAGTTTAAATGATTTCTCAGTTTCACTTTCACAGAAATTGTTGCTGAAAATAAGAGACTCTGAGATAACTGAAGTGAAGGAAGCAGCACTTTCATTGCCTTATCACTGTGGTGTTTTTACTTTCCTTTAACGTAAATCTAGAATTCCTGGTTTGTTAAATTTGAAAACTTAGTTTTCGGTGTATTAGCGTTTGGCAATTCTAAAATTTTCTTCAGCCAAGATACTTGAGTTTGAAATGGAATTAGCTGCTGCTACTATGGTTTTCAAATCCAATTGACCTCTGATGGTTCATGTTCAACTTCAGGAAAATAATGAACAAAATGGGAACACAATCCAAACACATTAATAAATATTTGGCCTGTAATAGAATTTTTAAGACTTTCACCTTGATCTTTATAACAAGTCTGGTAACACTGAAAACATTTGGAGTAACTTGTTTCTTGTCACAGAAACACAGTTTCTTTATTAATCCTCTAATTTTTCTCATTGATAACTTTAAGATGTGAATATTCCTACTTTGACATGTTAGGTTTGCCAAATGTCCACCAGGTAAGCTAACAAGTCTAGGAGTCCACATTTCATATGTAACCTTCAGGGCTTATTTTCTCAAGGAAGAAAATCATGATTTTTCTCATGTAATTCAAAGACATGTTGTAACACTTTTCCATGTGATAACCACATGATTTCACTGTGAAACAGGATCAGAGTGTGATCAGAGTCCATTTCTTTGCATAGCATATTAAAACATATTCAGTACCTCGGGGTTTTGTAAAACTGACACATTTATTAACTGTGTCCAAGGTTTTCTGTACTACTTGGATGCCGCAGCTTGTCCACATTGCTGCTGGTGCCACTTTACTCATGCTGCAATGCCACTGTTCTTTCTGATCCTGGCTATCCCCCATGAGTGCATTGTCCACTGCAAATCTGAAGATTTTTAATTTTTCCTCGCAAGTGTTTGGGTTGGCCTTTCTTTGCAAAACAATTGTATTTAAGCTATTATACCTGCTTTGACTATACACAAACTGAGCATTGTTGGCTGTTAGTGCATTCATTTAGGTTCAGGGCAAAACATTTACTCTTCTTAATTTACTCTTTCAGCTGGTCCTGGGCATTTTCTGCATGGTCATCAGTGCATCACTGGAATTATTATTTGACATACACTAGTTTTTAGTATCATTGTTGCTTATTCCACAGTCATAATGTTACATATTTTGTTGGTGCTGAAAATAGATTGGTCTTTCAGATAATGTGTAAGGACTACAATTTAAGATGCTTCTAAGGAGCAGTTGCTTCTTTAGATCTGAATTTTTTTGCCACTTGATTTCTTCTCCTTTCTGAAGGAAAACATTGCAGGCTTTGTTTATGAATTCTGGATGTTTGCTCTCTAAATGTTTCAGTTTTTCTGGCTTTATACTTTTTCTTTCACTATCCTTTGAAAAAGAAATGGCACATTGTTGTTGGAGACTTTTTGCTACAATATTGAGAAGCAAAAATCCAAACACAGCTATCAATGTATTGTATACTTTTGTTTCTTTTCTGTTTAACTTCATTAAAATCATCTTCAGTCAGTCATTGGTTACTTGGTAAAAATTGTTCCATTATAAAGAAAAGATGCATTGTCTGTCCCTAAGCCTCCTTCTCCTGTCTGCTAGAGCAGGAACATAGCTGTGTTCTGTGCTTTAGCAGGCGCCTTTCAGTACAGACATTTCTCACAGACTGCTTTCCTCAGTGAGAAGTCTCCCTGCCCAAGGCCCCCCTGCAGGAATAGAGACCGTAGAGAGTGCCCCCAGTACCCACAGCAGTAGAATAAGATGCAGACCCATAGGTAAGATGCAGGTGATTTTTAAGCCTAATTAATAGTTTCTAATTAGAAAAAACAAACAGCATATTGATAATTTTTTTCTGAGATGCTCTTGGTTCCTCCAGGGAGTCGTACCGTAGTTTGGAAGCATTGCACTAGCTTAACATCTTGTGCTCCCAAAATCAGAACTAATAAATGCTTTGATTTCTATTCTCCGCTACTGATCCTTTCCAGACTCTCAAAGGAAAATGCTCTTGCTCTTAATACTTTCAGATTTAATGAGAAGAAATCAAAGACTGGGGCTGGTTCATATATTTTCTCTCTCCTTTATTTTTCTCCTTTATTTTGGGGGGAGGAAAATGCAGATTTGTGGTTCTGGATTTCACAAGTTCAAGGAATTTACTGAATGTTTCATATCACACAGCATTTTGCTTAAATCTTTTACCTCTTGTTCTAAATGGCTTTTTTCAAAAACAGTAATAGAAAAGCATACTGCAAAAATATAAACACTGCTCTTGAAGGAGGAATAGCTTTGTGCTTGTCTGCCATCTTGCAGGCTGGAACCGCCTTTGCTCTGCCAACACATCTGTAGCACTCCAACTCTTTCAGACCTGGGACTCTCTGCAGCTCTGCCAATATCTCTCCCCCCTGACCTGCAGCATCACCTGTTCCTATTGTAGTCCGCTAATAATCTGAGCACATACATCAGTCAGGAAATAGGCTCAAGCTGCCTCACCTAGCTAGAGTCTTACCCAAGATTGGAATAATGTATCAAAGAAAAAACTGCTGTGCTGCTTTTTACCAAGGTCTGGGATGGTCCCAAAGACCTTTATAAAATCAGGCATTACCTGTAAGTACCAGTGGTAAATATAGTTTTCTGTCGTCTTGATCTATTCCTTCATATCCTAGTAACTCACATCCAATACAAGAGCTTTCTAGTAATAGAGAAATGTTGCAGAGTGTATGGGAATTAGGGGGCAAAGTCTCTCAGTGGAAGTGAGATATTGCCAGTGCCTCAGAATCCTGTTTAAAGGGCCTGTGCTTAATGTGCTATTTCCCCCTCTCCAAGAGCCTTTAGTGGGTGAGTTAAGGAATATGGGAAAGTCCTAAGCCTGATACCTCTCTGCCCTGGCTCAGACCATTTCTGACTTTAATTTCTCTTGACTTCTCAACTCTTTGAAGCAGCCTCCTCGGCTCCAGGATTGTGTCTGCTGTGAACTGACCTCTGGCCCCTGGGTGGGCTGAAGATGCTCCTGTGATCTAGCTGTACCTTATGCCAAGAAGCCCCAGGAACTCTCACTGCTAAGGAATAAAATAGCCAAAAAAACAAAGTCAAAAGTCTCCCATGCAGACCACACACATGTTCTCTCTCTGTCTGTTTCTCTTTTTTTTTTCTTTCCCAAACTTGCCTTGAGACACAAAAGGTTTTTTCTTCCTTTTCATTTACTAGCAGCTTTAAGCCTTAGGGAAGCTGTGTTCAAACGGAAAGGAGCATGGACAGCAGCATGACGTGGGCTGCCCAGACATTGGATTCCCAAGGCCAGCTGGAAAATCTTCGCCATTGGAGCGAGATAGCTTCCTGGGGTTCATCCTCATTCAGTGGCTGCTCCCCCTTCTTTTCCCCCTTCACAGCCACATTGGATATGCCAAGCTTCGTTTAGGGCCACTTTCATCATCTGGGGGCTCTGCCTCAGCTCTGGGTTTAGACTACTTAGCAATCAAAAAGCCTTTTGAAAGCTAACATAACCTCTCCCCATCCCCTCGGACTCCCAGCGCCAAGCCCTTGAATGCCATTTAAAGGCTTTCATTAAAAGCATCTTTTCTCCAAGAGTTAGGCAGAGAAGAAGATTCCTCTCCTGATCCCTTTCTGAAAGAATAAGTCATGAGAACCCTCGCCTGCATGTCCCAACTTTGGCCAAAGTCTCCTTGAGGTTGCCACAGGACAGTAGCACTTTGAGATGAGCATCTTTGCTTCAGCCTATAGCACTAGAACCATGAAAACAAACAGAAAACAGGGATTTTTTTAAAAAATCCATTTTGTTCTGTAAGTGCTTCAGTAAGCAGATGGTACAATGTTTCTGCATGGAAAGGGTATCGAGTTTATGGAATGTTAGTGTTCTATTTTTATTTGTTTTTTGTTTTTTGTTGAGTGTGAAAGGGGGCATACAGTTGTTAACACCTGCAGACAAGTGGCAAGTTCCCAACAACTGTTGTGGGAAGCTGCCTTGGTAGGAAGTCCTTTGTTGTATTGAGCCCTGGCAAGTTACCCTAGTTTCCACAGGGCAGTAATGTGCGACTTCTGTAGTCTGACTTCTCTAGTCATTGGTCAATACTTCTAGCAGATAGCTTTTAAAGAAGAGTTGAAAGGTGTGACCCACAGTGGCTGTGATTACTCCCTCCCATCCCTCCTGGTCCTAAATAATGGAGTAGCAAACAGCCCCTACCCTGCAAATGTTTGGTATGACATTTTGGAAGCCAGCAGTGGAGTTAGTCTTCTGGAGGAGACTAAGGCAACTACTAATGCTTTGGTTTACACATGGAGTACACAATCTAGTTTGGGAGACTCTATTGCACAGCATAGTAGAGATCACTCTTAAGAACTTGTATATTCAGTCTAAATTTTGTCTTGTTAACTCCAGCCTACTTCATCTACTTGCATCCCAGTATACCCTACATAGTTTCCTCTCCTCTTTCGTATTTACTCCCTTCAGATATGTGTAGACTCTTATGGCTTCCTCTCTAATAGACAACTAGACAGCTTTCCAGTTTTAGTTCTTTTAATATTTCTGTACAACTTGCTCCGGGTCTTGATTATTTTTGCTGCTTCTCTAAACTAGCTCCAGTTTGGAAATCTCTCAGGTTTATGAAGTGCCCAGAGATAAATGTGTGAATTCAGTTGCATTGTCACCAAAGCTAGAGAGAGAGAGGAACTGCTAACTCCATCCCATGAAGGAGATGTATCCCAGTGTCTTTGTGGATACAACCCAAGAACATATTGGCTTTATCATATGCAGTGCTAGAGAAAGCGGCGAGGAGTCTTGTGGCACCTTACAGACTAACCAAAGTGTTGGAGCATAAGCTTTCGTGGGCAAAGACCCACTTCGTCAGATGCATGTAGTGGAAATTTCCAGAGGCAGGTATAAATATGCAGGCCAGAATCAGGCTGGAGATGACTAGGTGGATCCAATCAGAGAGGATGAGGTCCACTTCTAGTAGCTGATCTGGAGGTGTGAATACCAAGAGAGGAGAAGCTGCTTTTGTAGTTAGCGAGCCATTCACAGTCTTTGTTTAATCCTGAGTTAATTGTGTCAAACTTGAAGATGAACTGTAGCTCAGCAGTTTCTCTTTGAAGTCTGGTCTTGAAGTTTTTTTGCTACAGGATGGCTACCTTTAGATCTACAATTGTGTGTCCAGGAAGATTGAAGTGTTCCCCTACAGGTTTTTGTATGTTGCCATTCCTAATATCTGATTTGTGTCCATTTATTCTTTTACGTAGGGACTGTCCAGTTTGGCCAATGTATATAACAGAGGGGCATTGTTGGCAAATGATGGCATATATTATGTTAGTAGATGTGCAGGAGAATTAACCAGTGACGGTATGGCTGATCTGGTTAGGACCTGTGATGGTGTTGCTGGTGTATATATGTGGACAGAGTTGGCACCGAGGTTTGTTGCATGGATTGGTTCCTGAGTTAGTTATTATGGTGTGATGGATAGTTGCTAGTAAGAATGTGCGTCAGGTTGGCGGGTTGTCTGTGGGCAAGGACTGGCCTGCCTCCCAAGACCTGTGAAAGTGAGGATCATTGTCCAGGATGGGCTGTAGATCACTAATGATGCATTGGAGAGGTTTTAGGTAGGGAGATGGTCTAGATGACCTGTCCTTTTGTATGCACTTGGCATACAGGGCATCCCTGTTATACGTCGCCCTCGTAGATGTCAGTTCCACACTAACATCACTGATGCTTATAGAAACTGTTGTATTAGAAGTCCTCCCATTCTCTGCTTTTATGTTGTGCAAAAAAAAAAAGACCAATTCGCACAAACGAAGACAGCCACAGGAAAAAAATTTCCTGCTTTCTGTTGTATGGCCACTTTTTTTTTTTTTTAATGTATACCTATCTCATAGATCTGGAAGGGACCTCAAGAGGTCATTGGATCCAGTACCATCCCCGACCGATTTGCCCCAGATCCCTAAATGGACCCCTCAAAGATTGAGCTCACAACCCTGGGTTTATCGGGCCAATGGACATATAGGCTATGTCTACACTGGCATGATTTTCTGAAAATGCTTTTAACGGAAAAGTTTTCCGTTAAAAGCATTTTTGGAAAAGCGCGTCTAGATTGGTAGGACGCTTTTCTGGAAAAGCACTTTTTGCGGAAAAGCGTCCATGACCAATCTAGACGTGCTTTTCCGCAGAAAAGCCCCGATCGCCATTTTCGCGATCGGGGCTTTTTTGTGGAAAACAGCACTATGCTGTCTACACTGGCCCTTTTGTGCAAAAGTCTTTTGGAAAAAGACTTTTGCCTGAACGGGAGCAGCATAGTATTTCCGGAGAAGCACTGATGATTTTACATGAGATCGTCAGTGCTTTTCCGGAAATTCAAGTGGCCAGTGTAGACAGCTGGCAGGCTGCTGATTTTCTGGAAAAACTTGCCAGTCTAGACAGCCATAGTGGGGATGCCCTGTACGCTCAGGGAAGCGAGATAGAAATATCAAATACTCTTACTGAAACGTTCCAACATAATGCTGCTTTCATCATCGGAATCCAGAACAGTAATACCCCATAACCAAAAGACGACAAAACAAAGCATGCTGCTTTATTAGGCGAAGAAATACAGCTCACCCCACCTTGCTTGAGCCTAGGTTGTCTGCAAACCTGACTGAGTACTAGAGCTTGCAAGTGGAGCCAGGAAAAATCCCAAAGCATTTAAAGGTGATAGCTTACAATTTGGATAATTTTCAATGTACTACATCTGTTTAGTTTGTAATGTCTCTTAGCTTTGGAAGTATTTGTTTAAATTGTTTTCTACTATCACTCTTTCCGTATTATAGGTGATTTCTGGAGGAATTGTGCTTGGGCTATGTACAGAGAGTCAGACAGTTCTGCTCTGATGCAGGCTTCTGTTAGCCTTGGAAAGTAGCAAAGTTTTTCTTTATCCAATACTTGAGTTCGGGATTATATTGTTTTAGAAGTATTAGCTTCATTCCCCCAGGTTAAACCTTCTAGCCCTTATATATGAATGTCCTAAGTACTTATATATTTGTCCTTAGTGGAGTTTACAGCTCTTCTCAATTTAGTATCAATCATGAATATAAAATAATGTGACTTATCTTCTCTTGCTTTGGTTCACAAGGTTTTAATCAGCTCCTTTAGAATATTAGGATGTGGTTCATCCAGAAAAAACTCATTATGTTAACATTTTCTTGGTTTATTTATTTACCTGTTTTTAATCAATAGCTAATCCATAAACATCTTACTTCTCTTAACTCTTTTAGCTACCACAAACACATTCTTCTTTTATGCTTCCCTGCTCTTTTCCCCCTGTAAGACTTAACTAATTTTGTATTCTAGTTCAGTTGCCTCCACTCGTTTGTTTTCCCATAAGTGTTGGGAGTGTTTTCCCAAATTTTAAACCTGCCCTTTGGGAAGTCACTTGGGTCATTCTTTTTTTTTTCCCCCAGACAAATTGTAGTCTGTCTTGATAATGTCCTAATATCTCCCGATCTTCTGCACTTTTACATTTCAGTATTACTACTCATCATATCTCTCACTAAATAGTTTAATTTATCCCAGATTTGCCATTCTGGAAAAAAGATACAAAATGAAGCAATGCAGAGAGATCCATCCTTTCCTGTGGTGATGTCAATGATAAAAGTGGCTCTCAGTCACTAGTACCAATCTTTCATATTATTCTCAATTGTTTCTTCCTTATCTGTATTCATCTGCAGTGGTTTCTTCTGTGGTTGGAATCTCTGGAGTACATTGTAGTCGTACCTTAAACACCTTTCAGGTATGTTTGGTTGTTACAGAACAGAGACCGCTGGCTGGGTAGTTAAAATTCTCCATGATGGTAGCATTGCAGCTTTGAGTACTTCTAGAATTAGCCCAGGAGTGTTTGTTCCTGTTTTTTACAGCCCTGATTTTCATATGCTTTTTGTTTTAATTTCTTGTCATAATGAAAACATCACAATGCTTCCATTCTCTTTCTGAATTGTCAGTATTTTTTCACTCAAGTATGTGTTCTCTGCTTCCTCTTCCTCAAGAAATCTACACTTATGTGTGGTGCTGGAGAGGAGCAAAAGGAAGTGGTACAGGTAGGCATCACTGATATAGGGAAAGGTAGGGAGAGGTGCCCTGGAAGTGAAATATAGGCTGCTAAAATGCTTCCTGTTCCACATGCAGAGTCAGTTAGGCAAGGTCTCAATGAGTAAATGAGACTTTGCTGTTTGAAAGGCGAGATTTAGGTTTATTAGGAACTGGGGAACCTTTTGGAAAAGAAGCCAACAGGAAAGACAGGTGCCACCTTAAACCAAAGTGGAATCAGATTTTTGGCATGTAAAATTGAAATCAGGTGTTGAGGGAAAACATCAGGTATGGAGAAGCACAGGCTCCAGGTAGACACAGGGAGGATTTATTGCAGGCAATATTCCTATTTCTTTATCCTTCTAAAGAAGTGAGGATAGACACTGATAATGTACAGGTAGGAGATGAAGAGAAGCAGTTAAATGAAAAAGTGTGAGAAGACAATTACAAAATTTGTCAATATTTAGCTAAGTGCAAGACACCTAAATACAGAGATGGTTAACTTCAGTGCCTAGTACTGTATTAAGTGAGGATATTGTTATGATAGGCATCCCAGAAATGTGGTGGAATGCTGGTAATCAAGAGGACGTGGTAATACCAGGGTACAAAATGTATAGGAATGACTGAGTAGGTTGTGCTGTTGGAAAAGTATGGTTTCTCTCTCACGGAGCCAAAGTCAAATATAGTATAAATCTTAAATGAATCAAACCGTAGCTTAGAATCTCCATGAATAAAAAGTATATGATTGAATAAGAGCATAGTTGTGAGACTACTACCCACCGTGTCACAAGGAAGGTGACAGTGATTATGAAATGCTCAGGGTTATTAGAGAGGCCACAAAAACAGAAAATGCAATAATAATGAGGGATTTCATCTATTCCCAAATTGATTGTGAACAAGCTCCCTCCGCACAGGGTGCAGAGATGATATTTCTAGATACCATTATTGACTGCTTCTTGCCAGCGGCTAGTTCTGGAACCCTCAAGGGGAGAAGCAATTCTTGATTCAGTCCTAAGTGGAGCACAGGATCTGGGCCAGGAGGTGAATCTATCTGGCCATAATGTAATTAAATTGAACGTTGTTTGATGTGGGGTGGGGAATACCAATGAAGGCCACTACAGTAGCATTTAACTTCAAAAAGAGGAACTGTACAAAAACAAGCTAATTAAACGGAAATTGAAAAGAACAGCCTTAGAAGTGAAATGCCTACAAGCTGCACAGAAAGCTTTAAAAACCCAATACAGTTTGAGCCTTGTGTGTACTGCACATGAAAAACAAAAACCAAACCCCAAACAAACAGTAGGAGGGACAAAAAAAAAAAAAAAAAAAAAAGCCACTGTGGTTAAACAGTGTAGAAGTGGTGAGGACAAAAAGCTATCTTTAAAAATTGAAAGTGAAATAGATAGGAGCATAAGCTCTGACAAGTCAAGTTTAAAAGTATAATTACGCAAGCCAAAAAAGAAGTTGAAAAGCAGCTAGCAGGAGACACATAAACTAGCAGCAAAACATTTTTAGTACTTCAGAAGCAGGAGGCCTGCCAAACAATCAGTGGGGCCACTGGATGATCAGGCTGCTAAAAGAGCCCTCAAGGAAGGCAGGGCCATTGTGGAGAAGCTAAAGGAATTTTTTTGTATAGCTCTGCACTGCTGAGGTTATGAGGGACAGCCATATCGGAACCATTCTTTTTGGGTGACAAATCTGGGGAACTGTCCCATATTGAGGTGTCATTAGAGGTGGTTTTGGAACAAATTGCTAAACAGTAGTAAGTCTCTAAGTCAGTTCTGAAGGAACTTAAGTATGACGTTGCAGTTACTAACTGTGGTATGTAATCTGTTGCTTAAATCAACCTTTGTATCGGATGACAGGAGGTTAGCTAATGTAACACTGATTTTTTTTTTTTTTTAAAGGCTCTAGAGGCAATCCTGGAAATACAGGCAACTTAGCCTGAATTCAGTATCAGGCAAACTGGTTGAAGCAACAGTAAAAGAATAGAATTATCAGACAGATAAATGAACATGATACATTGGGAAGAGTCAACACAGGTTTTGTAAAGGGAAATCATATGCCTCACCAATTATTAAAATTCATAGAGGAGGTCAATAAGCACATAGATAAGAGTGATCCAGTGCATATAGTGTACTTGGACTTTCAGAAAAGCCTTTGATAAAAGCCCTCATCAAATGCTTTTTTGCAAAGTAGTCAGTCATAGGATAAGAAAGAAGGTCCTCTCATGAATCAGTAAATGCTTAAAATGCTTGGTAAGAAACCAAGAGCAGGAGTAAATGCTCAGTTTTCACATGGAGAGAGGTAAATAATGGGGTGTCCCAAGGACATGTACTGGAACCAGTGCTTTTCACCACAGTAGTCCTGTGGCACCTTAGGGTACGTCTAGACTACATCCCTCTTTCGACAGAGGGATGTAAATTAGGCACTTTGAAATTGCAAATGAAGCCAGGATTTGAATTTCCTGTGCATAATTTGTATAGTTGCATCATGGCACTCTTTCGAAAAAGTGCTATTTTGAAAGTAAAACTGCAGTCTAGACGCAGTTCTTTCGAAAATAGAAGCCTTTTTTAAAAGGTCCTGTAAACCTCATTTTTCAAAAGAATCGCATCTAGATTGCGGTTTTACTTTTGAAATAGTGCTTTTTCGAAAAAGCACCATGATGCAATCATGCAAATGAAGCGTGGGAAATTCAAATCCCGGCTTCATTTGCAATTTTGAAGTGCCTAATTTACATCCCTCTGTCGAAAGAGGGATGTAGTCTAGACACACCCTTAGAGACTAACAAATATATAGGTTTTACTCACAAAAGCTCATCCTATATATTTGTTAGTCTCAAAGGTGTCACAGGACTACTCATTGTTTTTAAAGTTACAGACTAACATGACTACTCCTCTGAAACTGAAAAAAGAGGTAAATAATAAACTTGGAAAGTTTGCATATGATACCAGATAACTCAATATAGTTAAGCCCAAAGTAGGGATATAAGGGTATGTCTACACTACCACCCTAGTTCGAACTAGGGTGGTTAATGTAGTCATTCGAAGTTGCAAATGAAGCCCAGGATTTAAATATCCCGGGCTTGATTTGCATCTTGCAGGGCGCCGCCATTTTTAAATCCCCGTTAGTGCGGACTCCGTGCCCGCAGCTACACGCAGAACGGAGTAGGTAGTTCAAATTAGGCTTTCTAATTCGAAGTACCGGTACACCTCGTTCTACATTGTAACAGTTTTCCTTGCTTGTTTCCCCATGCTTATTGCATGCGTGTACGTACCTTTATGTACACACGTACGGTACTCTTCATTTTCTGTTCCACAACAATTTGTCTGATATGTGGGAGCTCCGTGCCAGATTAGTTAAATTAAAAGCTTCTCATTTTTCCAAAAGGTGGAAGTGCTTGGAGTCTATTGTTAGGAGTGAAGTAAACTTCTGTAAATAAAACCCAGCTAAACAGCTTGACTATAGGAGATTAGTACACTATTGAAGTTCAGAGTAATCTAAAGTTACTCTGAAGGTGCTGTAATATTATGTGAATCAAAACCTCTTCTATGAATTAATAGCACCATCAGTTGGTTTTCAGTATGGGTTTGTCTTTGTTAGTGCTTGGGGCCAGAGGGACCTCTCCATGTAATTTCAGTTTTTTCTCTAAGTTCCTGAAACTGTTCTTGATTTACTTGAATTGTGCTGTACTAGTGGTCATTTCCATAAGGTGTTCTACCACTGAGCATTTTTCCAGATACCTCAGGATATTCACAGCCCTTACAGTGTTCTGATACCTGGGAGATGACATTGTTTTCTTATTCACCTCGCAATGGGGTCACTATTGCTACTCCCTTTATTCCCAGCAGGTGGTAGTCCAGAGAGTAGGGTGTGAGCAGTATCTGTGTGGTGTTGACCGGATGGACCTGCAGCCTTCCCAGACCCATCAGGAGCCGCAAGAAGGGAGGGAGTAATGGAGCATTGGCTATAGGAAGCTTTCAGCTTCTCATCTCCCTAAGGAGATGCTATGATTAAATGTGTTGGAGTGCACAATCTATTGTTATGAAGACAAATGGCCTATGATAGTGTCTGTCTCAGAATTTCAAAGCCTATGCACTGGATGTGTCAAACCCAAATAATGGCTGTTAAATGACACATGGTTACTTGTCTTGGAGGCTTGTCTGAAGACCGTGACCAGAGTAAATGTGATTTTATCGAGCCCTGTCCCTTAAGCCTCTGCCTCTTTTCTCTTCTCCTCCTCCCTCCTGACCTTTCCAGTTCAGAGTTGTCCCTGTACAGCCCCTGGCAGCTGATCTTGGAGCTCAGCCTTTTATAGCACTAATAGGGATGAAAACCCCTATCAGAAAGGGCCTGTGTCTCTGCACCCAACCAGGAGGTAAATACTCAGAACTTTGATCTACTACTTGGAAAGGAAAGGAGGCTTCTGCACAGAACAGCATAAATGGTAATGGCACCATGTTTTTAACTCCTTAGGAGTTGGGCACATTTGACTTCATTTTCACCAGCCCTTTCCTGCTCTTACCTTTTGCTCTCAGGAGAAGCTTTTTTTTTTTCAGTGTAAGATTTGTATGAAATAAGTGAAATTCCTGGTGGGAAAACCTCTCTTCCTGAGTCCACAATGTTTGGTGCAGTTCTAATGAGAGAAAAAACTAACTAGATTCAGTGATGGGCACAGCCTTTCTCTGCTCACTCTGTAGCTTCAGTACCATAAAGAGAAAACGCTTCCAACTTGAAGCTGGGGTTCATTGTAGACCAAGCTGCTGATTTCTTCCATTAGGTAGAAAAATATAATTTAGTGTTCATGACAGCTGAAATGACTCACAGTACTTTACTGTAGTTAGGAATAATGCATCAGATAGGTACTATGCAAACTTTAGCCACTTACCTCTGATAGTCTCTCCCCTGCTATTCAGTCATGAGTTTTGACTCAGGTCTGCACCTCATTCATGTAGACAGCTACTTGGTTTGCCATAACTTAGCCACAGAGACTGATAGATATGGACTTCTCAGAGAACTTCCATTCTTAAGTGCTGCCCTCCTTGTTCCCAGCACCTGGTCACTCTAGTTCCTTTAGCCCTCCTGGTTCTAGCCCTTTCTTGTCCTATGTGTCTATCATCTCTTCATCTTCTGGGGACTTGTGTCAGTACAGACAGCCCTTTCTTGGTGTATCTGGTATGATCTATCCGAGTAGGGCTGGACTCTCTAAGAAGTTTGTCAGAAAAGCTGCCCTCTATCAGAGGAATCTGTTTGTCCGGCAACTTTACCAGAATAAGATTGTTCTCTTCCAAACCTTCTATTCTATGCCAAATCCATTTAGACTTAATTAACATGTTAACTGGCTAGTTTTAACTGTACATTAAGATGACTAACCTCTTCCCCAGCCTCATTTCACAAAGTGACACAACACCCTAACAAGCATTCTGATTCTTATCCTCACAACCAACTTGTTTAGTTTCACCACCCTCAGTGCGCACATCTAGTTTCTCAGAATCACAGTCAAAGGCCCAGCCTTAACCCAGACCTCAAAATGTCTTTATATAGAAATGGCATGCTTTACAATAAGTTGATCTGCTGAGACCCTCATCTTTCTGGGCTGCGTCTAGATTGGCATGATTTTCCGGAAATGCTTTTAACGGAAAAGTTTTCCGTTAAAAGCATTTTCGGAACAGAGCGTCTAGATTGGCATGGACGCTTTTCCGCAAAAGCACTTTTTGCGGGAAAGCATCAGTGCCAATCTAGACGTGCTTTTCCGCAAAAAAGCCCCGATTGCCATTTTTGCGATCGGGGCTTTTTTGCGGAAAACAAATCTGAGCTGTCTATACTGGCCCTTTTGCGCAAAAGCTTTGCGCAAAAGGGACTTTTGCCTGAATGGGAGCAGAATAGTATTTCCGCAAGAAGCACTGATTTCTTACAGTAGGAAGTCAGTGCATTCGCGGAAATTCAAGCGGCCAGTGTCGACAGCCGGCAAGTTTTTCCGGAAAAGCAGCTGATTTTCAGAAAAACTGGCCAGTCTAGACACAGCCCTGTGGTTTGTTTTAAGGGTGCATGTGTGTGATTTAGGGAAATTGTATGTGTGCCTTGTGTGTGATTGCATGTTGAAACTGAAAGGGTGGCAGGGGACTGAGGAGTCTTATCACATTTGGAGGCTGATATCAATGTTAATATGATTTGTGAGGAAATAAAAAGAAGCTGACCAAAATGAGTAAGGTCTATGAACTGTGCTTTGAAATTCTCTCAAACTGCATGAGTATCCTGGGGAAGATTCTCTAGTGTGGGTGCTTTGCCTTTAAAAGCTTATCTTTCTTGAGCGAATTAGTCCTCCTTGCTTTTTGAAGTTTCTTTGCCCTAGCAGTTGTGATTTTTTTTCTCCTGCTGCTGTGTAATGACTGTGCTCTTTGATCCAGGTTGAGGCTCAGAGCTGGTATTAATAAAACTAATTGAGCCCCAGTTATGGCAGCAATGGCTGAATGCAGGGACAACAAGATGAATTGACTGATTGGCTGAAGGACTCCCCACATTCCACTGAAAGTGAGCACAAGAATTGGGGTGGTTAGGGCCTCCTTCCCATAAAATATATACAACATGTTCTGGAGTTCTTCTGATTGACCAAAAGAGAGAAGGGAAGATTTTTGTGGGGCTTCAAATATTAATTCTGGGAAAAAAGCAGCCTGTCTCCTCTGTTGTGTCTCCCACTTTCTCTTGCTTTTCAGACACACAAATGGCAAGTGAGTTAGTACTGTTCAGGATAAGTACACCCCAGGAACTTTAGGGCTGATTAAAGAGAACAATTCCAGAACACATAAAACAAAGTGAAGAGGGCAAGTGGGTTGTTGACTCCATGCCAATGTAGAATGCCCAGAGTGCTCCCTAGGGGGAGAGTTCTCAGCTGCCGTTTTATTTAGTTTCTCCAAGGGCCAACTCACAGTCCCTCACAAACAAGAAAATAATGCCTTGGTGCTTTAGCAGTCAAATATCGGACCGATTCACCCTCGGAGTAAATACACTCATCATGCTTATTCGGCCTCTGTCCTCCTTTCCCTCTTTTTGGGATCCAGTATGTTGTAGATGTTACTCTATAATGCATTAAAGTATAAACAGAACATTGCATTGCAGGGAGGATGTGAACCATACACTCATCCTGCTCTGCCAGCGCAGGGGTTCATCCTGGCGAGCTGCATGTGTCCCAAATTAGGAGATTACCAACTCTTCCCTTGAGCAATGGCTCTTCAAATAAATCTCATTGCCACTAAGTGGTTCTTGATATTCATACAAAAATTTCCCTTTAATTATAATTGGAATCCTTCTCATTGTATCCCCTACCTCCTAATTCCATTCCCCTCTCATGGTTTACACCCTTCAGAGAACTGCATACCTTTTCGCCTTTATTTGTCACTTAGCCAAGCTAGACAGACTCTAGCTCTGTGCTCTTTGGACATAAATCAGTTTCTCCAGCCCCCTGATAATTCTGGTTGTTTTCTGAACACCCTCCAGTTTGTTGGTATCTGTCCAATAATGAGGTGGCCAGACCAAGCCCAGTATTGCAGCTGCAGTCTCAGAGGGGAGTGTCTCTCATGGTATGTCTGCATTTCCTTCTATGCAGGCTTTTAACATTAAAGTGCACAAAGAGCAGTCATTAGCCCTAATAGAGGGGGGGGTGAAAGTGCCCCCACGTGAATCTTTCTGTTCCCTTAATAGCAAATTTCTTATTCACTGTCTTAGATGCTTTGCTACCTAACCCGAGAGATTTACACCCTGTGCAAACTCAGTTAATGTTTTCCTTCTCTTCTGGTCCCTGTGGGGCCCACAAATGACTCTGGCAGAGCATCAGGTAGAGTATTATATGGCACTTTATTCTGACATATAACTGCTCAGGGCCACCACAGAGCTTTTGTGAATAACCTTTCCCTTTAGTTAATGTCTCCTGTTGTTGTTGGATTTTTTTCCTTTAAAAAAGACAATGAAGGTTTTAGTTTTGTGCCCTATTCCCAGTAGTGATTTAAAATGAATGGGTATGTACAGTGCTTCTAGGGATAGCCAGGCAAAGGTTACAGGGACTCCTCAAGGCCTTTCTTGCCCCAGCCTCATGGACTTCTTTCCCCTGCATTGAGTGTTGCTAAGGTCTTGAGTTTGAACAAAGACCCGATTAAAAGAACCTTTTGGCTTTAATGGGAGTATAAGCAGTGTAGCTGTTTCTCTTGATTAGGGTTGGATCTAACAAGTCTCCATTGAAACTGTTGCTGGGAAATTGGGATTTTGGTTAAACCAGAATATTTATGAAGTGTCTGCTTTCCAGACCAAAGATCAGTTTTTCACCAGAAAATCAAAGAGCCAAAACTAGAAATATTTTGATGTGCCGTGCCGTGCTGCTCTGGTGCCTCCTAAATTACCTCTTGTTCATCTTTTTTTTCTATAGGCCAGGCTCCTGGTTAGACTAGAACTCCCACTACGTATTGAGAGCTATGGTCCAACAAGGGAGTTTAGCACGTAGAAGAGAACGGGAGAGTGAGGAATATCTAATGTTAAGGCTCAGAAATCAAAAATATGAAAATTTAGAAACTTTGAATATTTTGGTATAAAATTCACTCAGTTTGTGGCTAATTCTAAAATTCTGATAAGTCTGAATTATGGTATGCATGTAACATAGAACAGCAATAGAACATACCAGCTATCAGCAATGTGACAGTTAATGTTGTATGAGAACCCCAGCATTTTGAATTTTCTGACTTCCTTGTACATCCATTTACAATAACATTACACTAATGGTTACTTTTGCATTTCATTCCTTTGTTTTATAAGAGGCAGTGAAATAAAATTTTACCCAGTTTATTCCAGTACTTTTAGGAATCTCTTCAAAATTTATCTCAACTAACTTTAATGTAAGTTCGGCTAATGTGATGTATTGCAGCCTGCTGAAGCTGTAAATGTAAGGTGGAAAGCCTGGATTCTTAATAGTGTAAAGCCAATGATATGTTCTTGATTGTCTAACCCTTGCCATTTCCATTACTCTCAGATCAAAGCTTTTCCCAAGAAAGGGAGATGCAATTTTTTATGAAGCAGTCTCTCAAATGAAAAGAGTGGGAACCCTGTTTGTTGGACTATGTGGGCAAGTCATTGACAGTCATGCCACAGCAGTGTTCTCCAACTTTTTTAAGCACAAGATCACATTTTGAATTTCAGTGCAATATAAGATCTATCTCAAAGGAAGTCATCTGCCCCACTCACTTCATTCCCCCTCCCTCCATTGCTCACTCTCCTCCTCCCCCCCTACACACACTTTCACTGGGCAGGGGCAGGGGGTTGGGATGTGGACTCCGGGCTGTAACCAAGTGTTGGAGGGGCTCTAGGCTGAGTCTGGGGTGGGGGTTGCAGTGCAAGGTGTGGGCTCATGGAGGAGGCTGGGGAATGGGGTGAATGCAGAGGAGGAGTTCTGGCTCAGGAGCAGCGGGTTGGAGTATTGGGGTCAGGGTGCAGGGGGTTGATGTGAGTGAGGGGCTCAGGGCAG
The DNA here is from genome assembly GCF_049634645.1 of Pelodiscus sinensis. Classification (NCBI taxonomy): domain Eukaryota; kingdom Metazoa; phylum Chordata; order Testudines; family Trionychidae; genus Pelodiscus; species Pelodiscus sinensis. The sequence goes on from NC_134723.1 coordinate 19,913,839, forward strand.
AGGCAGGAGGTTGGAGTGCAGAGGGGAGTTGAGTGCTGGGGCCAGAGGATTGGGATATGGGGCATGGGCTCTGGCTGGGCACACCTTACCCCAAGCAACTCCCAGGGCAGTGGGGCCAAGGCAAGCTCCCTGTCTGCTCTGACCCTGCACTGCTCCTAGAAGTGACCACCATGTCTGGCAGTGGCTCCTGGAGGGAGGCAAGGAGCTCCATGTACGTCCCCTACAGTTCCCATTGGCTGCAGTTCCCCAGTCCCAGCCAGTGGGACCTGCAGGAGCAATGACTATCTGCAGAGGAGGGCAGCATGCAGGTACCCCTAATCCCCTCACCCTCCAAGGGGTCACAGGGACATGCCAGCCACTTCTGGGAGTGGCGTAGACCCAGAGCAGGTAGGGTGCGTGCCTTAGCCCCGCTGTGCTGCTGGACTATTAGCAACCAGTCTCCCAATTTGGCTGCATGGGTCTCTGGGAGGTTGAGCCCAGAGATTGATCATGGAATCTGTCAGTGGATCACAGTCTACTGGATGGTGACCACTGCACTAGAGGAATGAGCGTGCCTTGATCCCCCTGTTATTGGGGAATGAACTTGGTACAACTGTCTCTTCCTTCTCCATTTAGAATTCATTGATTTCTGTGAAAACATTAGAGAGAACCTCCTTCAACCCTAACTGGAATCTGTACTGCAGTAATATTGGGTCATCTCCTAGTCACCTTGATCAGAGAGCCCAAGCTGGGGAGGCGCACCTCTCACCTCAGATACACGCCTGAAGAACTGGCTCTGATTCTGGATAGTTGAGGACTGGATGGAATTGAACTATTTGGAAATAGTGGAGGCAGCAGAAGTCAACTTGCGTTTTCGTTCCTTAGCACAGGATAAGGCTTTACTCTGTCCTTGAACTGCAGGTCTTCTCCAGGCTGCCTAGAGGCAGTTCATCTCCATACATCATAACAGGTAGGCAAGTTTAACTCCCTGTTTGAGAGGTGCCTGTAAGGACACCCAGGAATGGTGCAGTAGTAGCTTCTTGCCAGTGTGCATGGTTTGGGATTAGCCCTCTCATGAAGGAGAGAACTGTATCCACTTGGAGCAAAGAAGTGAGCACACTAGAAGCTCAGCAAGGCCCAGCCTACTTTCCTCTGTTAGGAGACTCCTGCTGTGGCTTTCAGTGATATACAAGTTTCATAGATGTCCTGGTACCCATCCACAGCACCTCACGAACCAGCACCATTGTGTTCTGCCCTTTCCCACCACACACTGTATTTACTCTGAGTTCTTCAACGTGTTGTCCTTAGCCCTCTGCTGAGGCACCTCAATCCTTTCCATAGCTTCTTTAACTATTTATCTTGCTCTGTAATTGATTGAATTTCAGCAGGTGGTGATAGTTTGTAGTGTTTTCCACAAAAAAGCCGGTCAGATGCCACCAGATTTAGTTCAAATGTGCCCTAAGCAGGATTTGTATTGTATGTAGGTTATTTTTAATGAGTCTATTATCCAGTGCCACAAAACAGAGTATTAATTAGTATAAAGGAGTTCCTCTCAACTCCAGCTGCTTGAAATATGCAGAGATCTTTGTTTTGGTTAGTTTAAACTGCTGAGTATTGGTTCAAATGCTGCGGTACTTGAGCCTTGGTCTCTGGAGGTAAATGGCTAATGCTCTTACCATATATCCCCAAACCATGCCACTACATCTGTTTCTGTGGTAAAATACTGGCTGCTGCTTAGCCCTTTGTGGGAGAAACTAAACAATACAAAGATTGATGGGAGCCTCGAGTGCTTGGCATGCTCAAATGGTATCACTGACTACCTATACATGTTCCTGAACAGCATATTCATGTCCTCTTTTATACCGGTCATCATCTCACCAGTACCGGTCCCAACCTGGCTGGTCTTTGCAGTCTTGATGTTCCTCAGGCTGCTGGTCTGGGGAGAGATGGGAAGAACTTGGGAAGGAGAAGGGAAACTGTTATGATGGATAGGACCGGCACAGATGAGGGGCAGGAGCAGATGGAGAAAGTGGAGGAGATCTTAAGGGTGGGATGGGACAGAAGGAAGCTATTGCTGAAACAATAGCCATCTGTGGTAGTTTAGTAAAAGCGTAAAGGTAAATTACTACTCAAGTGTGTGTTGGTTCCACTTCCCTGCAGGGGTTGATGAAGAGCTAGTCTCCTCATCTTCCCTTGTCCTTAGCTCCCTAGCTGCCTCATTTAGAGAGGCCCAGGCTTTCTTGTGGAACTGATGAAGCAGGTGTATGGAGTTTCTTCCAAAGAGGGCAGAATTTGAATCCTGACTTTTTCCGACCCTGCAATTGCATCAAAACCACAACCCAACTTCTCCTAGAGGCTTTTGTCCTTATCTGTGTGTAATTGGGGATCACAATGTTTTTCTAATATCCTCATGACATGCTGTCTCACTGTTCAGAACAAGCAATGGGGCAGGCAGAGAGATTGCTGCAGTGTGTCTGTTTTGTCAGTTAACCATGAGATCAATAGGAGCTTATTGCTAGAGAACCTACTTCTTACTACTTAGCCTCTGGCTAGATAATGGGCTCTTTTCTTGGTGTGTGATTACTCCAGCCTCCCTTTCCCAAGCTGCAGGGCTACTTGTGGCTGAAGGACCTAATGTTCCTACACTTGGAGCTTCCCTTAAACTAGTGGTGGGCAACCTGCAACTAAGGGGCTGCATGTGGCCCACTGTGGCTCCACCTGCGGCCCACGGACCCTCTGGCTGCCTTCCTCCACACACACCTCTCTCACACTGGGGCACTGGATCCTGACTCGTGGTGTTCCAGCTCTGGGAGAGAGGTAGAGGCACAGGGCCGGAGAACTAATCAGGAAATTCACGCACTCCAAAAGTGCTGGGAGGGAGAGGGAGGATCAGGTAAGTGCATGAGAGGCATGTGGGAACGGGGGGCACACAGGGGACCAGGAGGCCGCAGGTGGAAACCAAGTGGCTATAGGTTGCTGTGGCCCACTGAGGTGAAGGAGGGCCACTCATGCAGCCCACCCACAATTCCTTGTCCATTCCTGCCTTGAGCTCTCCGGAGCTCATCAGATCTTACTCTGCTCGGGTGTGGAGGGGGAAATCACCTTCTTCAAAGGAAAAGAAAAACAAAAGTTAAAGCCTTAATTGAAGGCTGTACATAGGCTTCTGGATGTTGGGGACATAACTTCTGGAGAAGAGGGAGAGCAGAGCCAGATTGTATACTGCATCTGTGCAGCACCTAGCATCAGACTGTTGTACACAGATGGGAGAGTAATTAAGAATAATAAAAGAAAAATCGTTTGGATTTGCTGCAGTCTAAGCATGTTAATTGTGCATTGGGGCCTAAATCATAACAGAGACCTGCTAAAGGGAATCAAAGAGAAAAAACAAACATCTTCATCCAGTGCTGACCAGTTAAATGACCCCGGTATCTGTCTGCCAACAAATGTGTCTTCTATGGCTTCAGATCCTCCAAAATCAAATTGTTGTACACTATTTAATAGGTAACCCTGGAGAGCAGGGCATGACCAGCTGGAACGAGGGAGTCTAGGGGAAAGGCCCTACACAGAGGACATTCCTGCTGCTAGTAGCTGGATACAGAGGCAGAATCTGGTGTATCTGGATTCTCCTCACCTACACCTGGTATGTTAATATCTCCTGTACTATCAAACTGGTGAGCTATAGCCATCGCTCATCAATGCATGTGTCTTATGCTTAGGAGCCACAAGCATGCTTTACCAACAGCCCAGTCTCTGCTCAGGTCTGTATTAGCTGAATGTTTCTCCTAAATTGATTTTAACAGTACAGATGAATAGAGACCTCTAACAACTCTCAAAACCAAATACTAAATTCTGTTTAAGTCCATGTAAAGTGAGTTTGCACAGAGGAGGCTCCCACGCCTGGCTCTCGGAAATGAAGGAAAACTCCTGCAGAAATTGGTGTAGCTAAAAGAAAATGCTGGTGTAGTAACACTGTTTTTGCTGAGCCCCTACTTATACTAATTAAGGAACATCTGCTCATTACAGCACAAAGATGGTGGAGCATGATACACTAATCCAGGTTCGTTATTGCTGCTGCTGCTGTTTTGATTTGAAGATATGGTACTGATACCCTTGTGGAGGGGCTTGGTGGTAATGTTTGTCATAAGGCCGGGAGCTCTGCTTGTTTCTGAGTTTACCCCTTTGTCTTTACAGAGGAACTATCTCCCTAAAATACGGCTATGATGGTCTGATCTTAGGGCCTGATCAAGACTTGGAAATAGTTTGCATAGTTCTCAAAGGGAAATTTCCCCAGCCCCTCCATCCAGTTAACTTAGGACTGATGGTTGACAGAACCCCTGATGAAACTTAATAGCCTATGAATCCCATACAGTAGAGTCTCGATTATCCGATCTTCCTTCATCTGACATTCCGTGTTATCCGACCTGCCTGTGGCCTCCCAAGGCATTTGTGCGGGTGGCGGAGCCAGCAGAGGGGAGCGCGGAAGGGAAGGTGCTGGGCAGTGCGGAGACAAAGGCAGTGAGAGAAGAGGGAGGAGGGAGCAGGGCCATGCGGCAGGATGCCGGAGCCCAGCCGCCCCCGCCCCCTGAAGGTCGCAGGGTGCCCTGATCTCCCCTATCTCTCCCGGCCAGTCGCGCTGCCCCCGACCTCCCCTATCTCTCCCGGCCAGTCGCGCTGCCCCCGACCTCCCCTGTCTCTCCCGGCCAGTCGCGCTGCCCCCAACCTCCCCTGTCTCTCCCGGCCAGTCGCGCTGTACCCAACCTCCCCTATCTCTCCTGGCCAGCCACGCTGGCCCCAACCTCCTTGATCTCGGCTGGCCGGGAGAGATCAAGGAGGTTGGGGACAGCGCGACTGGCCGGGAGAGATAGGAAAGGTCGGGGACAGCGCAGCTCCCCATGAATCAGCGGCAGCTGACGGGGAAAATACCTTGGACCCTGCAAGGTATTTTCTGTATTATTCGACATTTCAGTTATCTGACCATCCTTCCATCCCGTTTAGTTCAGATAATCGAAATTCTACTGTACTGAATTATGATTTCAGCCAGCGAGGAGTTGGTGGCCTGGCAAGTTGGGGCCACAGGAGGATCATCAAGGCACGTTTGGATAACTTTTGGTTTGCTAATCATATTTGTAGTCTACTGTTTATTTGAGAGAGAGTCTGTCTGCCCAAGAATTCCTCCTAAACGGTAAGAGCTATTTGGTATACAGCTTCCTCTTACCATAACTTAAAGCTACAAGGGTTAGTTGTGCCAGGAAAATGGGGTGTACCTGAAAGAGGATGGCTTCTCATAAAACCATTCAGAAAAGAGACAGAATCACCAGGCAGATGAAAGGGGCTGGCTAGGGGTGCACCCCCTCTGGGATTGCCCCGGCCCCAAACCTCCCACCCCACAGATGCCCTTTAAGGAGGGCGGTGAGGGACTGAAGCCTCCCACCGTGCCCCCGATTCACACGGGAACATTGCAGGCTGTTCGCCTTCGTCAGGGAGTGAGGGAATAAGTGTGCTTCATTCCTCATTCTGACTGGAGAGTGCAGGGGGCAGTTGAACCTGGACCTGCCTCAACCAGGGAACATGCACCCTGCCCATGGCTCTGCCTGCTGGAGCTGCAGTGGCCATGGAGAGGTTTCTCTCACCTGGCCCCAAGTAGCTGGATGAGAGGGGGCTGGGGCAGCCTGCATACTGAACCCCTCATCCCCACCCCACAACAATGACTTAAACGAAGTGTGAAGATTTTAATTATATTTTACAAAAAATAATAATTAATTGAATTAAAGGCCTGAACAACACAGGGTAAATTTTCTGGTTGTTTCATATTAAGGAAGTACGAGCAGATCTGGTCATCTGCTCTATCAGGCAGTTCCTCTTTCCTGTGCACAGCACTGCACAGTTAACTAAGTTACATTGAAGAAGGCCTGTACCTTCCTGTAAAGCAGGGGTGGGTAAAAGCCACTCAGCAGGCTGGATCCGGTCCACCTAGGGCTTTGATCTGGCCTACACGGCTGTTCCAGGCCCCGCCCCAACACGTTGCCTGGAAGCCGTAGCTGCGTGAGCCCTTTAAACTGCTTCTATTTAAAGGGCTCGCACCTTCATCGCTCCTGTCAGGCAGTGTGTTGCCTGGCAGCCATGGGGAAAGCGTGAGCCCTTTAAATAGAAGCAGTTGAAAGGGTTTGCAGCTCCCGCCCCGCTGCTAGCATGTTCTGTGGGAGCCACATGTGAGCCCTTTGAAATGCTTCTATTTAAAGGGCTCTTGCCTTCCCCATGGCTGCCAGGCAACAGCCCCAGAGAAGGCGCAAGCCCTCTAAATAGAAGCAGTTTGAAGGGCTTGCGTGTCCCTGGCTCTCAGGCAACCAACCCAGTAGCAGTGAGGCCAGGAGTAGCAAGCCTTTGAATAAGCAGGAATTGAAAGGACTTGCAGTTCCCAGCTCTGGCTAACGTGATACTTGGGAGCTCCAGGGGAGGAGCGAGCCCTTTCAACTCCAGCTATTTAAAGGCTCCACCCCTTCCGTCTCATGCTCTGCCCCTTCCAGGGCAGCCTGCAACCACTTCATAAATTTTTGAAGTGGTCCCTGCTCAAAAATTATTGCCCACCCCTGCTTAAAACAGTGGTTATTGGTCCCTGACCATGGTGCCAGTCTGAACCCTACGTGTTTAAGTAGGTCACTAGGAAAGTAACCTTGTTTCTAGTCCTTGCTGCAACCTATAATATCCTAGTTAAGACAGAATCAGATTTGTTATACTAAAAATTCCCTTGCATGCCTGATGTGTCATCAACATCCTGTGTTTTCCCTCTCAAATAAGAGTTTGTGTTGCAGAGGCAGGGACTATTGGCCTTCCCCTAACCTTCCACACTGTTCTTTGGCTATTAAATATGCCATGGTACTCTGTGCAGGAGGAAAGGATAGGGTTAGCCCAGATATCCTGGCCAGACTGTTTTGTACTGCTGTGGCAGTGTGGGGATTGGAAGGCTGAAGTGAAAAGACTATATCAAGGGACTTGTTCAACATCTTTATTAATGACCTGGATGAGGGGATGGATTGCACCCTCAGCACGTTTTGAAGATGACACTAAGCTAGGGGGAGAGGTAGATACACTGAAGAGCTGGGATAGGGTCCAGAGTGACCTGGACAGATTTGAGAATTGAGCCACAAGAAATCTGATGAGGTTCAACAAGGACAAGAGTAGAGTCCTGCACTTGGGATGGAAGGAATCCCAAGCATTGTTACAGGCTGGGGACCGAATTGCTAAGTAGCAGTTCTGCAGAAAAGGACCTGGGGATTACAGTGGATGAGAAGCTGGACATGAGTCAACAATGTGCCCTTGTAGCCAAGAGGGCTAATGGCATATTAGGGTGCATTAGGAGGAGCATTGCCAGCAGATCCAGAGACATGATTATTCCCCTTTATTCGGCTCTGGTGAAGGCCACACCTGGAGTATTGTGTCCAGTTCTGGGTCCCCCACTATAGAAAGGATGTGGATGCATTGGAGAGGGTCCAACGGAAGGCAACAAAAATGATTAGGGGGCTGGAGCATATGACCTATGAGGAGAGTCTGAGGGATTTCGGATTATTTACTCTGCAGAAGAGAAGAGTAAGGGGGGATTTGATAGCAGCCTTCAACTTCCTGAAGGGAGGGTCCAAGGAGGATGGAGAAAGGCTGTTCACAGTAGTGACGAATGGCAGAAAAAGGAGCAATGGTCTCAAGTTACAGTGGGAGAGGTCTAGGTTGGATATTAGAAAAAACTATTTCACTAGGAGGGTAGTGAAGCACTGGAATGGGTTGCCTAGGGAGGTAGTGGAATCTCCATCCTTAGAGGTTTTTAAGTCTCGACTTGACAAAGCCCTGGCTGAGTTGATTTAGTTGGGATTGGTCCTGCCTTAAGCAGGGGGCTGGACTTGATGACCTCCTAAGGTCTCCACTTCTCACCCACAGCACCTCACTCTTTGGGGGCCAGGACTATCTATTCTAACTTCTGAGACAGCAGTTTCTCTCTTGAAAATTATATAGTGTTTGTAGGGGTTGTATGCAATCTACCAATTTCCTAACCAGACATGACCCCCTGTTCTATCCACAGCACAGCCAGGTGCATCAGAGTTACTCTAGGTGTGGAAGGGGAGCTCTTGTGCATGTTGATGTTGTCATACTATCTTCTCTAACAGCAAGGGTTGTGTGGCTTACTTCACTCCTTCTGGAGCAAAACAGACCTAAAATCTACACAGACAAAGAAAAAGTTAATGTGCATTTAACTGACTTCTGCCTGGCAATTATAGCCCTTTGAACCCATTGGGGTGCTGAGTTTACATTCTTTGATGCACAGTGTGTAATTAAATATGTATAGTTTGTACATATTCCTGTCATTCACTTCAAGGAATAAGGAGAATTATCCACTAGAGTCGAGGAGGTATCGAAGAGGCCCGTAAGCCATAAGGATGAGGTGTGGGTGATTTAGGGTCTGGATTGGAACTGCTTCCTTCATGTAGAAAACGTCTTTTTAAGTGGCCTTGTTGGTGCTGTGTGCTGTTAAATAGCCACTTTCTCCTCTGCTCTCAGAGGTGAATGCATTCAAGTGGACTATACAGTAGTTCTCGTGTGTATTGTATTTTATTTGTATGAACTGGTTGCAAAACAAGAAATAACCAGCAATGCTTTATTCCCGGCAACAAAAATGTCTCTCAAATACTTTTATTCATGATTTACTTTATGGTAGAACCTGGAGAAACCTACTATAATTGAGGCCTCATTATGCTAGACACTGAACAGATACATAGTAAGATACAGTCCTTGACCCAAAAATTGTGTATGCTTAGGTAGGCAAAAAAAATAAAGGGTGGCGAAAGAAGGTCATGTGCTCCTTTTTTTACAGATGGGGATCTAGGAGTTTGCTGTGATCGCTTTCTGGGTGGCAGAGGCTGGGTTCTGTACCCAGATCTCTTGCATCTCAGTTCTGTTCTTTAACTGCATGACCACCCTTCCTGTCTCTATGCTGAATTGTTTATGCTTCACGTGTGGAGTGCCTCCCCTCACGTCTCCCTGGCTTCCAAAAAATTGGTGTAAGAATAGCATCTATAGTGACATACTCTAAGGTATACATTTTCAGGGCTGTCAGTCCTCAGGCTTCAGAGCCTAAAGCACAGCAGCAGCTGGGTGCAGGAAAAAATCTCCCTCTAAGCTTCAGATATAGTTGTTCAACTTGTTGTGTGGAATGGGAAGGGGTCAGTTCTTACTCACGCTCACTATTTCCTTTTTGTGCAGCATTTCCTTGAAGCAGTGCTGCACAGATGGACCAGTCTTATGCAGCAGTGTGAGGAGGGATAACCAACTTCTAGAGTGACCTATAACAGCCCATGTTCCAGACATCATCTAAGCTCAGCAAATGCTGCACTGTGCCTCTTGGAGGAGAAACTGCTGTGGGCATGGAGCAGAGGAATGGGTCAGAAGAAGACAATATAACAAGGAGATGGGAGATGGCTGGGGTCCATCCATGTACTGCAACAACTTTTCTGAGCAGTGGCAGCCACTTAGGTGTTAAGGTAGTGCCCCAGGCTGCTCAGAAAGCCATTAACTAGCCTTGAGAGAGAGGGCAATAGGTAGGTGGAAAGAACATTTCATGTTTTGTCCTTACGGGGTTAACAAGCTCCCTATTAAGTGGAGACAGAATGATGGAGAGAATCTCACTAGTTTATAGTTTGGAAAGTTCAACCTCCAAAGCATTCCTCTCCTCCAGTGCCCTGGCTGCCTCTCTACAGCTTTTATCCCCATTGTGCTGTGGCAGTGGAGTAAGAGCCTTGGCCTTTGTCAGATTTGGTTTCTCTTTTTTTCCTTCGAGTACAATCTAATTAGCGGCAGCTCAGCAACCAGTGCAAGCAGCAGGATAGCTATTTTAATGGGCTCGAGGTTTCAGTGAATGGAACCTGGGGGGTGGAGCAGCTGGAATTTGGAGAAAACTAGAGTTCGGTGTATTAAACATTTACTGTGTGCTCAAGATTGTAGAATGAGGAAGCCCATAAATATCCTGACCCGAGGCTAGGAGTGGGGAGGGAGGTGAGAACGTTGTGGAATGAATGCACACATCAGGAAAGAGATGGAAAAACTGTTACTGGGCCTCATCTTACTATTTCATAGCCTAACTGGCTCCTCCTTCCAGGAGGTTTTCCTGCTATGTATCCTATATTCCTTTGTTCAGTTTCATTCTCTTACTCTGATGTTTGTAAACAGAATTCTCTGATTGAAATGTAAAGAGAAGCCCTCATCAAGTTTTTTTTCTTGGGACATTTCTGAACAACTAGCCTGAGGTGACCAACCACTTGGTAAAGGTCTAAACCACTGCACCCCACTGCTCAGCAAAGATAACACAGCTAAAAAGACTCGGAGCTACTTGTATTTCTGTAGAGCTTTCCCCTTCGTGCATTCAGTATTTTACAAGCAATTGCCTTTCAACTGTCCCCCATTCCTTTATATTAACTCAGCTCAGGCATGAGATCAGAGTAACTGTTGAATCGCTCTTTTTGGCGCACTGCCCCCCTGTTAAGCTAGGTCTTTTTTCCTTGCCTTCTTGCAGACCCTTCCATTTCCTAAATGCTCTTTTACTGAATCTCCTTTTTCCCTGCAGCCACTTCCAATGGGACTCTGGATGGCCTGGAGAACAGAGAAGGTGGCGTCTGCCAGACACGCTCTATGAAGATTGTCATGAAAGTGGGGCAGGGTGAGTCACTCCAGTCATCTAGATTTTCCCGTTGAACATGAAATCCATATTGAAATGAAATGTGCTACATCTTACATAGCTTTTGTGCTGCCTGAGATGTGCTAGTGAACCCCTCTTAGGAGCTTAAGGATGTGCCATTGGAACAACAGGTTTAAAACTCAGCATTACTGAAGCATTATGAAAGGACTGAGCTGGGCAGAACTGAAAACTTGATGTCTCTTGTGTTCATCTTAGTTGTGACATCTTGTGCGGAGTGGATAGGAGAGGAGCCAGTTGATGTCTTTGTATTTGATCACTAATTTACAATGGTCAATTCTAGAATAAATGTTATGGTGCCCAGATACCTTTGGCTCAATTGATGCTGTAAAATACAGGTAATGGTGATGTCCTTGGGTTCAGGGGAGGACATACCAAAGAAACAGAGATGGGGGGAAGACCTATCAAGTCCCCTCTAGTCCAGGGGGCAGTGCAGAGCTGTTTCCTACACTTTTCCAGTGCCTTCTCTGGTTGAGAACACTCCCCCTTCTTAGCTAATTAAGAGGATTAAATCATTTGAGTTTAGCAACCAATCATGAGTCATGCATGGGGCCTGCATTTTTCAGCAGCGTTTGAGTATTAGGTCCTCTTTTTGGCCAACATTCATACCCACATAGCAGTATGAGCCCAAGATAAAGTAAGTTCACTTCTACCCCACCTTGGTTTTTATGACTCAGCTGGAAACTACCTCCGACTGTGAGATGGATGGTAAACTGAAATTGGCTTGTTCTGTGATCTGGCAGAATCCCCCACAGATTCCTCAGAGCAATATGTAAGGGCGGGGGGAATGCCATGTTCCCTATTGCTTGAAGAACAAACCCGAATGTTAGATGCTGCATGTCTCTAACAATAACTAAGGTTGTTTGGCATGTGCTGAACCAGCCTGTTCTCAGTTTCTGCCTAATACACGGACTAGACACAGTTTTCAAGTCTAAACCATTCTGCTCTAAAAGAAATATGGCAAAAACTTTCTACAAGAAAATCCAGTTCTTAAACTAAAATGGAAGTTTCTTGCCCCATTTTTGAAGTGAGATGGCCATCAGACGAGAGAGCTAGAGATCAGAGGCCTTTCCTCTGAAATAGATCCAAGCAGGGATTCCTCAAACTTTAGCAAGCAAAAGGCACATTGGCAACTTGCCAGAAGCCCATTAGTTACTCCTAGTTTGCATAAAATAAAACTTACTGCGGCCAGTCAAGAATACAGGTCCTAGAAGCCATGTTCTCAAAATGAGAAATTGCATTCTAGCAGTTTCAGTTTCTGCAACCCACCCTCAAGGAATCCAGCTTGTACCTTGGGCATTCAGCATCAGTTGTTCAGGTCACCACTGCTTGAGCTAATGGAGATCTGGCAAAAACCTTTATTTTCTCTGAGGGGTAGCTGTGTTAGTCTGTATTTCTGTGGTACCTTAAAGAAAAACAGATTTATTTAGGCATCAGCATCTGACAACACAGTGCTTATCAGTATTAATAATGAAGGTGGCTGTAGGTCCTGTTACAGAACACAGTGCATTGCATAGGGTCCAGAGCACCCAAGGCATAGATAACTGTTCCCCCCTCGCCTCTACTTTCTTTGAGCAGGCAATATCAGTAGGCAATATCAGTCAGTCATCTTGTGGCCCTGGACCCTTCAGTGTCTCGTGAGAGTGATTTTGCCCTAACACTAGTGAATTTCACCCTCTGTACTATAAATATTCTTAGAGTGATATCACAGTTTCATCCAAATAGTGTTTCTGGAGCTACAACTTTATGCCAAGAAGTACCACATGGCCCACATCTTTGGCCTTCTCAGTGCATGCTGGGATTCTACAAGGAGGTCATGGCTCCTGGCATGGAGAGGGTGCAGCTGTGGGAACAGGGCTGAGGTACCAAATTCTTTCTGACATCTGATGCTTCCTTGGGAAATGCCCTCAGAATAAGGGATTGTAGTGCAGCCATGACCTGTCTGAATTCTTTAACTGTGCTTTGCAGTGTAATTTTTTCTGATGTCTGAAGCTCTCTGAAAACTTCCTCTCCCCAGTCTACAGAGTTCGTCTGGGTCTCCATAATACCACAAGCCTAACTCTAGCTCACCCCCCTGGTGGCTACTTTTCATTATTTTGTTTCACGTGATAGGGGCCAGGTTTTACACAAAGACAAAAGGAACAGTGCTGCAATCCTGGAAAGCCAGATTATTTTGCCTTTGCTCAGCTGCCCTCACTGGAATATACCGAGACCCATGCATTGGAGCTCAGAGGGAATCTTTTAAAAACCTCAACAAAAAACTGTTTCCCCCGAGTACTGAAATTTTCCAGCCCTGTAATGTCCCCAAACTCCTCTCTCTCAGCCTCCCATTGCCTCTGCCCTCCCTTAAAGACAGTGCTACTTTGACCACCAGATAAGCCTACACTTACTGGGTAGTTGAGTACTCGACTACTTTCGTACATCCTTAGTATATCAACTATTCAACTACTCTACTTGCATCTCGCCCACCACCCCAGGACCTGAGAGGAGCCAGCTACTCTGGCGGAGGCTCAGCCACAGCTCTGCTCTCTGCCTGTCACACGCAATGGCACCGTGCTCCCAGGAGCCCCACTCATGCATGGCAGGCGGGGAAGTGGCCAGGGCTGCCCAGCGCTGGGCCAGGAGGACTGAAGCCCAGGCAGGCAGGCAGAGCAAAGCAGCCAGGCAAGCTCAGCGCTCCCAGGCTAGGCTCAGGGAGATGCACTGGGCAGGTTGGCAGCACTCTGTGAGTGGGTCCACTGGCGACACTGTGCGGAGCTCAGGGCTGGGCTGGCAGCGCTCGGGGTTCCGTGTGGGCTGAGCAGGCGGGGGCAGCACCTCCGGCTGGGCCGAGTGCTGGCAGGAGGCTCTGGCATTGAGCCAGTGTGGCTGGGCTCGCTGCTCAGCTAGAGTGAGCACAGACTGAGTGCTGTGCACTGGCAGCCGCAGCCCACTGAGCTCGCAGGCAGGGACTGGAGCTTGCCTGTCGCAGGGGCTTTGTCCCGAGTGGGTTGCTGTGTGGCTCAGCCCGGGTGCACTGCAACCCAAAGGGGCAGAATCGGGTGAGTGGCCAAGGGCCAAGCAGGGCTCACGTGGCCCAGCTTCTACTGTCCTCCCACCCTAGCCCTGCAGTTCCTGGCCAGGCTCTGCCTGGCCTGCGCAATGCCTGGGTGCTGCTACCTGCTGTATCAGGCAGCCAGTGCACAGCCCCCAGGTAGGGATGTTCAGACAGGGATGGACAAAAGGGCCTCTGTGGGCCAAATCCAGCCCACCAAGCAGATGGATCTGGCCTGCGTAGGCCCTGCTGCTCCCCCGCCCCCAGGCCAATTAGGACCTGGGGACCGAGGAGTGTGAGAAGCCTCCTCCCACCCTGCCAGCAGCACGTTGCGCTTTGAAGCACAGCGTGCTGCTCGCAGGGCACGGGGGAGAGCGGAGGAGGCTGCACACACTTCCTTGCCCCCAGGTCCTGATTGGCCTGGGGGTGAGGGAGCATGCCAAGCCTCTTCCAGGGCATGGGTGCTTAGTGGGAAGGGGGGGGCAAAGAGGCTCCTCCACCCCCAGGCCATGATTGGTCTGGGTCTGGGGGTGGGTAACCCACCCCTTCCTGTTTAGGCCACGCCCCTTTGGGGGTGGCCTGGGGCTACTTCAAAAATATCAGATAGAAGCAGCAAGGGGGGGGGGGGGAAAGGAGGCACTTCAAAGCAGCAGTGCCGCACGGAGCCCAGGATCAGCTGTGCGGCGTGGCCAAAATGCATCGACTATTCAATTAACGAATTACACTCTACTTAACATCCTTACCTCGGGGCAGCCCTCGCCCCGAAATGGCTTTGGCTTCACTTTGCAGGGCTGGAGGCGCGAATAGGCAGGGCAAGCGTCCTTCTGCTGACCCAGTGCTGCCTTCCCGGAGCCCAGCCAGCCCACTTGGGGTTTCCGTGGTCCTTCAGCTTCCTCCCCTGGCTTCTGGATGTACGTGGCAGGCAGGCACTGTCTGAGGTTCTCCCAAGCTGCCAGAGACCGGACGGGAAGACGGGAGATGTGGTTAAATGAGATGCGCTGGGAAACTGCATCCCAAATGAAACTCACCCACGGGCTGCCCCTTGCTGGGCTTGCCCAGCGCATTTCGCAGATGGGCTGCTGGACCCGGTGCAACCCGGAGCTATCCCTGCCATGGCTCTTCATTTTAAGTATAGTGAGAGCCAGGCTGCCTGTGTGCCCAGCTCTTACTACGTTAAACTACAGAGCTGCAGCGGGGGTAGCTCCCCCATCGACTAGTCGTGTAGTATAAAGAATTATGGTAGACTACATGATTAGCTGATTACTAGTTTAACATCCCTAACTTTGACTTCCCGTTATGTGCGCTTTCTAGAGTGGGGCCTTTCAGGTCAAGAGGCATACAAGGTCCTTGTCCTGAAGCGCTTACACTCTAAATAGAAGACAGCACACTAGGAGATGGGAGGCAGTAGCAGGCCACTGACAAAAGCTGAAGTTGGCATAAAGCTTGTTAGTTCCATGGCTTTCATTTGGCAGCTAGTCTGGTTCGCTTGCCTGTTTTGTTAATGCTCCTTTAGGGAAACATTAGCTTTGATGTTGCTATTTCAGTAACTCCTGTGGGTTGGCCTCTTTCCTTCTGCATCATGACACACTTCCCAGGCCAGGGGAGCAGTAACAGGAATTGCTCGGCTCTCAGGCTGCTGCTGGTTTCCCACACTCAGCTAAGTCTCATGCATGCCTTTGGTCTGCTAGGTAGCAGAGTTCCAGCCAGAGTTGGTGAAGTATCTTTGCTCTCCCATGCTATATTTGATGTGGTCACCTCAGACTGTATAATTAGGTGTATAATCGGATGGTCATGAAGGGGAGGGATGAAGGATATGGCTGCAGCAAGGATGAAGCTGGCTCGTCTGTATTGCTTGCCTTCCGCTGATGCTGAACAGAGCATCTTCTTGCCAACGAGGCACCAGAAAGCCTTTGTTCTGCTCTGCCAAATGCTCTCTGTGACAGTTTGCTACCACCAGGGGAGCTACTTGCTTTATTTGTCACTGAGCAGAAGCAGAGCAAAGTGTGACTGGAGCGCCGGGTTCTCCTTGCAGCACCTATGAAGGGCTCCTTTCTGTGCGACATTCACAAGGATTTAAAACTCCATGACTATGTTAAACTGGGGGCTGAGAGACGTATTTGTTAGTCCTGTTCCTGGGGAGGGCAAGAGGACAGCAAAAATACCCCAGTTTCAGATAATGGTTCTTAAAACCTGGATGGAAACATTTGGGGGGACCAAAATATCTAATGATGCTTGTCATATATTGTTAGTTTATAAAATTAAGGCTTTACTATGGTCCAAAAGGCCCTTCAGTAGCCAGTCCATACAAGTGTCACCCAACTGGTTAACGGGGAGGGGAGGTGAGTTGTGCACCCTCTTCCACACCAGTGCTGTCCGGGGGTTCTGGTCACCAATGCTGCTGCAGTAGTGGTGGCTGGGACCTCTTGAATCCTGGCCCTTTTGAATTGCAGGACAACTGCCCCCTTTACACCCTGTATCACTGGGCCTGAGGCGATGGCATACCTAATGGTCTTAAAAAGAAAAAGATTGCTGGCACTTGGCTTCTGTGTATGGGGCTTGCTCACCACTGAAATTAGATGTCTGAGGATAGTGAGCAAAAGACCCTTGGCTCAGGACAGGACGTTACCAGCTGTGACTGCAGTGTGGATACTCTCTTACTGCAGACTGTGGATCACATGTAATGTCTGTTTCTTGAGTCGGGGTGTAAGTGGGTAACCGGCTACCCAGTAAGTATCACCCTTACCTGGTGATGCTTACCTTTAACAGATTAACCAATAACAGAATTTTTATTAGTTACGCAGTTAACATTTTTTAATATATTTTTTTTACATCCCTACTCTTGTGCTTGAGATCCTACCCCCAGCTATTCCTCATCACTGATTACCTACTTGCTGTCTGATTTGGACTATTTGCTCATTTTGTTTTAGCTAAAAATTCCTCTCTGCCTTTTCCAAGGCTGTCCAGGGCATGTTTTCTGAGCCTTACAACACGCAGCCTTAGTCCCCTCCTGCAGAAACCTCCTTCAAACCTACCTTTGCTCACAGGCCATCAGACAGGGACCCATATAACAGATACTGTCCAAGTCAAGAAAATGACATTAAATACGGCAGCTGATGCATTACCCTAGTGTCACCTCAGCATCCATGACCATATTTCCTACTCTGCTTGCTTTTGTTTTCCCAGCATCATGTCTGCCAGTCTCCACTTTGATCGTGGTGACTTATTTTTCAGGGAGTCTGTGCCACCAGTACTTCTCACACACAGCTCTGAGCTGCTGCTCTCTTCATCTCCGTTTGGTGACCTTTAATTTGTAGAACACACTGGGCCAGTTTTCATGTTTGGGGTGGCCAGCTGACGTCAGTAACATTACCCAGGGGCCAGTATGACCCAGTCCAGACTTGCTTCTGCAGCACGTAACCCTTTGACTTCTTGGATTCTGGAGAGAGTTCAGGAGAAAAGCTTGTTTGAGTGTTCTCAGGAAATGCTATATAGGTCTCAGTCCTAACTTTTAACAGGTGCCCTTAGGAAGGGATACTCGCGTGAAACCACCTTCTACCACCCTTTCTGCTTCTTCATGAGACAGCTGATACTATGCTGTATTGTGGTCACACTGAGAAACCCCAATTGGGAGTTGGGCCCTGATGTACCAGGTGCCTTGTGCACATCAGCAGGCTCAACTGTTGCCTCAAAGAGCTCTCTCTGTAACATAAGACGACAACCAAATGTAATAAATGAAAGAGGAGGAGATGAGGTAAAGCAGGAACATGCTGAAGATAAGATCATACCATCATATTAGGTTGGTGACTTGCACAGCTAGGTGGTCCTTATGGTTCTCAGTTGTCTTAAATTTCAATCAAATCACTCTCTTTGCCTTACAATTAAATCATTGTTGGCTGCATAGTTTCTTGTGGGTGTCACAGCAGAGGTGAGTCCTGTAGAGGGATTAGGAGGAGGAAACAGTAGCGGCTTTACAAATTAATTCAGGGAGGACATAAAAGGGTAGTGTGGAGGAAACCACAGAGACTGATTAGAGAATGACTTTCAAATGTGGGACTTAACCTCAAACCATCACACATCCTCCAGTTAAATGGAAATGCCTCCAATGCAAAACCAAGGCAAGATCTGTGCCTGCCTCCAGGAGTCATACTTGCTAGTACAAGAGAACACCAGACTCTGTTCTGGCCCAGAACCCTGGAGTCTGGTTGTTTGAACCCTCTGGTTCCCCTTGCCCTTTCTCTGTGTGGTTAGCCTTGCATTCACTGCTGGATCAAGGACATGAGAACCAGAGCGCATGTTTAAAACCAAGGGGAATTCTTGCCCCTTCCCATACGTTAGGGAAATGTCCCCAGTGTTCCTAAGCCTCTTTACCAAGCCTCACATTCCTACCCATCAATTCCTTGTCCTTATGCCTCTGATTCTTCCCCCTGCCCATGGAAGCATGTAACCCTTGCACAGGTCCAGCCCTGACTCCTGACCCAATGCACTTGCAACACTGTGCTGTACTGAATCACCTTTCTGAATAACGCTTGACATAGGCACTCACACACCAGGGTAAGGAGTGCTGTTGCTGGGGAAGAGCTACTGTTCTTGATGTTTTGATCTAGCATCCAGAAGCAGATGTTCTCATCCCGTCTTGTCTTTTTCACAGATCCAAATGCCGTGATCCCAGAGCACCTGACAACCAGTCGGCCTAGCAAAGAATCTGACAATACAGTGAAAATTGCCACGCAGAGTCCACGCAACAAGGTCACTGAGGTGGAGGATCCTGGGAAGCCAGGTAGGGTTTACCTGTGTATTTGAGGAAAGAGTTAAAACAGCAGTGCACTTAGTGGGGCCTGGGAAGGGTGGCCAGGATCGGCTGTTGATCGCCAGAGGAGCCAGACCCAGTTCAGTTCTGAGACTCCAGGAAACTGAGAGACATTAGAGCAGGGAGTTAGAGGAGATATCTGCCAGCTCTCTGCACAGGTTCCTGCAGATTCGTCATCTGAGGTTCCCTTACCAGGCATCTCCTGGTGTTACTGCTTTGCCTCTCTTTGGTAGGGGCATAGACAGCGAGATGCTGCCAAAGTCTAGAGCAGTGACAGAGTGGACTTAGATTCTGAACGATAGTTCTTGGAGTTGCCTTTTCAGCTCGCCAGTGTCTTAAGCAGAACACAGGCCCTCAGGGGAGCCTGGGTAAATATTCTGCTCTAATCTATTCTGCTAGCCTTTGCCAAAGCCTGTGCCACCATATCGACACCGCTATTGTTTAGCTTTAATCTAGCTTGTTTGGGTAAGACAAGTATCTTTCTTTATCCATGCTAGGGTCACATCTTCACTTACACTGTAAACCTATCCTGAGGTTGCTTTGCTTCTGAGACTGAGAAATGAGGTTTATGTTCACGGGGAGCCCAATATGTTCAGAGTGAAAGAAAGCACCCTTTGAGCACTGCTGTTCAGGGGTCTCTCCAGAGACACATGTCCATTCCTCCTCCTGGGGTCAGTGGGTCTGATGCGCCCACTAAATGGACGGTTGCCTCTGCTGGCACAGTTCACTCGGAGGGCTGTTCTGCCATCTGTAAGGGCTGGAGATGAAATTACAGCAGAGGGGGACCCCAGAGGAATGGCCTTTGAGATATTGCCAGCCCCTTTGTGTCATCAAATCTGGGTGCAATACAGGAATATGTTTCCAGGCTCCATAGTGTAGACATACTCTATGCTGACGCAGGCTATGTCTATACTACAGAGCCTACCCCGGGCATGACACAGCCTATGCCAGCAGATGGGTTTTCTGTTGGCATAGGAGAACTGCCTCCCAGAAAGTTGATGGAAGCACTCTGCTGTCAACATAGCTATGTCTACACTGGAGGCTAGGTAGTTATGTAGGTTAGGGTATTTTTCAGACCATTGTAGCTATGTTGACATATCCTTAAAGTATAGGCCCAGCCTGAGACTGAACTTCAATTCCTACCCCCTCAAATCACCCATCATCACTCTTCCTCTTCCTCTTGGGTTATGCCCAGTCTTGCATCTTAACCTTTCCTCCTGTCCCATCCTATAATAGGTATTTGCCAGTTGCCATTGCAGTACATTAGTGAGCTGAGTTTTCTTTTTTGTATGCAGATGGGTGAATTCGGAACTGGTATGCATACAGGCTTCTTCAGTGATGCTTTCGCAGTATGCCTCATCCCTGACTTGCAGCTCCCCTTGCTATTTCAGTCTACCACTCACGCTAAATTGGGTGTGGTGGTTTTGCAATAGAGCAAGGGGATTAGGCTGAGACCAAGTAAATTCTTTGTGTGGCTTAAGCAAGAGAAGAGCCTAGATTCCCAGAGGAGGAAGGGAGAATAACTAAATGTGTGGGCAGGAAAGTAATTTCCTCACTTTAACTTCTCTTGTTTTTCCCCCATATCCCAGGTCTCGTTAACCAAGGTGATCAGAACACCCAAGGTAGCGGTGATGGATTGTTCAACTCTAAGGTGGCAGTATTTGCTGCAATTGGTGCTGGCTGTGTAATCTTCATCCTCATCATCATTTTCCTTGTTGTCCTCCTGATCAAGATCCGCAAGCGGCACCGGAAGCACACTCAGCAGCGGGCAGCAGCCTTGTCACTTAGCACCTTGGCCAGTCCCAAATGCAGCGGTAATGCAGGTTCAGAACCCAGTGATATCATCATCCCTTTACGGACTACAGAAAATAACTACTGCCCTCACTATGAGAAGGTGAGCGGGGACTATGGGCACCCCGTCTACATTGTCCAGGAGATGCCCCCTCAGAGTCCTGCCAACATCTACTACAAGGTCTGAGGAGCAGCCTCAGCAGCCTACCAATACAAGAGCACTAGAGAGCTGAGGGCCCTGGGGGCAGCTGCTGGCTCTCCCCACTAGTGTGCTCGCTCTGTGAGGGAGAAAGTGAAATGAACCCCATGGCAAGACCAGGGGAGCACAAGGGTCTCGCACCAGATAGTGGATCGCTCGCACGCTCTCGCTCTGTTCTCCCCTTTGTATTTAGTTTTGTAGTTCTCAGCTTTTGTAATCCCAAGACTTGAGGGTGGGCCTTCAGCATCCTCCTCCTGCTTCAGACTGCATCCTGGCTCTAGACGCATCTAGCAGTGATGTAGCCCTAGCTGCGTGCAGCAGCCGTTGTGTGTGGGCGCTGTGCCTTTCCTCACACCTGTCCCTGGTAATACCAGAAAACTCTGTACCTCTTGTTCTGGGGAGGACTCGTTCAGCTTTTCCATCTATAGTATGTTAAGTATTCTTGTGTTGGGGCTGTGCCAGTTGTCGCTTTGGTCTAGGATTGTCCTAGAAATTGGATTAACTTGTGAGCCCCAGAGAAGAACCTCCACTCACCTGAGGAATGAGCAGCTTGCGGCAGCACTTTGCGTCGGCGTGCCAAGGACGTAGACCCTGTGCAGGGAGGAGGCTGACACACCCAACTTATTATTATTATTATTATTATTATTATTTTTTAACTTTTGTAACGTTTTTATTTTTGTGAAATATTGGTGGGGCTCTGAGCCACCACCTGCAGCCTTCTGGCATGCTCCCTCTGCCATGCCAATCCGCTGGCCATGCTCGGCCGGGACATAAAGTCACCTTCTGTTGTCTTTGCCATTTTAATCTTTTGTGTTCAGTTTGTAGCAGTTGACTCTGGTTGGTCTGCTTAAAGGAGGAGAGGGGAGGAAAAATAGACCTGAAATGATCAGTGCATGAGTGAATCCAGGGCTTTCCCCCACTCCATGCAGAGCCAGCAGCCTCAACCCCTTCCAGACAGTAACCTTGGTGGGGACTCCTCCAAGGTGTGTCCTCCTCATAGCGTGTCCGTCACCTGATCTCTTTTCCTAGGACAGAGGCTGAGCTAGTTTCTCTAACACCAGGGAGAGGACAGTAGGACAGCATTCACTGCCAGCCTCAGACGGGCTGGGTGTGGGACTGGGCTGGGAGAAAAGGGTGGGAGCATTCAGTAACTTAGCCACAGGGCTCATTCTTAGCTCTGTCATTTCCTCTTTGGGTTTGGGCCACAGTGCTTCCATTTTTGGAAAGAAAACTGGCTTTGAATTGTGCCTGGTCTGAAGCTTATACATGACATGTTCTCAGGAGGCTAGAGCAAGTGTTAGGAGAGCAGAGGAAGATGGCTAAGAGGAAGAAAAAGCAAACGGCATCAGTATGGGCGGGGGGGGGGGGAGGGGAGAATTCAGTGGCCACATCAGATAAGCTGTTCTGGCACTGGCTGAGCTGGGGAAGTCGGGAATTCTGAGTAAGCTCAAAAGCCATCTAGGTTTCCATGTGACTCTGGCAGCCTCACCCCTTCCACAGAGCACAGCTGGGCATTTTCTCCCACTGACATGCTCGTTTTTTGAGCCCTATGTATTTGATCTCTTTTCCAGGAATGAGGCTTGTTTTAACCATCGTGCTGACATCCTGGCTGGTCGTGTTTTGAGCAGGCCCGTGGCATGCAAAGGCAGAGACTTGCTGTGGCACATTCTGCACCAAGCATCATAGCTGAATTAGCTCACTTCCTTTCCCTTCCATTTCTGAAAAGCAAAGTTTTGGTTTATCCTCTTGCATTCTGGGAGCTGGCTTATTTCCACCCCTTGCTGAGTCATTCCAGAGTCTTTTTCTGTGGGAGGGGTATCCTAACCCTGTAAAAGTAGCCCTGAATCATCACTATTGAGACTTCTACCTATTAACATTGGAATCAGCTGTCTGTTCCATGCTACTGCTGCAGGAATCTTGTGCAGAGAGTGGGGAAAGGAGGGAGCAATAAATTTTGTGATTTGGCTGGCCTCTAAGAGCAAAGCCAGTGATTCAGCACTAAACGCAAGGCTTAGCTCCTTTATGACATCAGCAAATCCTATTGGTTGCTGTTGTCATGACATGGTGTAGACGGAGCGTGGTCCTGCCTTGAGGGCGGGGGGCTGGACTCGATGACCTCTTGAGGTCCCTTCCAGTCCTATTATTCTATGATTCTATGAGTTCTAGTCAAAGACCCTGCTCCATCTTCTGAGTTACCAGGTAACAGATCCCCCTGTGTGACTCCCTCCCATGCATGCATGTGTCCCACCTCGCTGGGCAGGAATGGCTGTGCTCTGTAGCAAAGAGCCCAGACCTAGTTGTAACATGAACTGAGCAGCAGTGTTTGGGGTCATGAATGGGACCTTGGAGCGTCCTTCCATGCTGACCTTGTTGTATCCAAGTGGTGGGTAGCTATATTCTGGGGGAGGAGGGAGGGATTTCCCAACATCTCATAGAAATTTAGGGCTCAAATGGACCTCAAGAGGGCAAGGGTAGCCTCCTTTGCTGAAGCAGGACCAAGTAAACTTGACCGTCCCTCACAAGTGTTCAGAGGCTTTTAGAGCACATTAGATAATGATGAGGATTCCACAGCCACCCAAGGGAAACTGTTCCAGAGTTTAATTACCCTTATCATTAAAGTTTTCCCTAATATTTAACCTGAATCTCCCTAGATGTAGCTTAAGCCTATTACTGCGTGTCCTACTTCAGGGCAATTGATCCCTGTCTTATTTATAACAGCTTCAGGGGGTAGCCGAGTTAGTCTGTACAGGAAAAAAAACAAATGGTTTGGTAGCACTTTATAGACTAACAAAACATGTAGATGGTATCATGAGCTTTTGTGGGCACAGCCCATTTCTTCGGATGACCGGAGTCTGACTCTGGTCATCTGAAGAAGTGGGCTGTGCCCACAAAAGCTCATGATATCATCTATATGTTTTGTTAGTCTATAAAGTGCTACCAGACCATTTATTGTTTTTTTTTCTATTTATAACAGCCATTCACCTACCTGAACACTGTTGTCAGATATCCTCCATCCCAGTCATCTTTTCTCAAGACTAAACATGCCCAGTTTTTAACCTTTTCTCAGTGGTCTGGTTTCCTAGCTCTTATCATTTTTGTTGCTGTGCTCTGGACTCTCTCACCAATTTATCCATATCTGTCTTAAAGTGTGGTGCCCGCAATTGGACTCAGTTCTCCAGCGGAGGCCTGAACAAATAATTGTCTTGAGCGTGTGTTGATATGACCCTTGTGATGGGGCCTCCGCATCATGCATGAGAATGGGTGGGGAGTGGAAGACCCTCTTGTTTCTTGCCTTTCCCTTTGGGAAGTGGCTGTTCTGGATGGAAGCACAGTGCCAGGGAGAGAAATTGTAGTGGGAAGCCATTCCATTAATCACATCCTTGAACCAAATAGTGAAGGTATCTCCAGGCGACAGAAGGTCCCTTCTCCCTTCCTGTCCTCTCCAAGAGATTCAGGTACGGAGTAAGGGAAGAATCACCACTCCACTGAGGTCCTGCTCTGCTGCACATGGTACTTAGGAGTCATTCAGTCCACTGGACTCACTCTGAGGTTGCCCCCAAAGAGCGTGTGTGTTGCTGCCATCTGCTTTTCCCAGCCCCATTTCTGGGCAGGGATTCCTCTTTTCATTAGTTTACTGGCTCCAATTTACAAGTCCATAAAAAGAAGTGGTGAGAGCAATGTCGTAAACTATCATTGGAGCTGCAGCTGTTGCCTAGTAGAGACCTGGGGCCAGAGGCAGTCAGGACATGGCAGGGGCCCACAGCACCCTTATCAGCCTCCAAGCTGGGTTCTGCTTAAAGTGCTGGGCTAGTGCCCCAACCCTCCTCCTATCTTCCCAGCATGTTTCTCTGCTGTGAATTCATCTGTTCACACAAACTGGTGGCTCCAGAATTGGCTGTTTGGAAGTGCACAGCAGAAGAGCACCTCCATGCACTGGGTCCCTGGCTGCTGGCAGCAAGGGGAGATGTGGCCCAATTCCAGGCACGGTTCGGTAAATAAACAGGGAGCAGGAACACAGGTCAGAACACAGGGTGGGTGGGGGAGGTGGCTCGGCTAACCGTGTCTCATTACAGGGAGTCTCTTCTGAGTCCTGGTCTTGTCTTCTCCCTCTAACCCAGGGCACTGGAGGAATGTGGGGCCAGTGAGATCTAGAGGGGAAAGTGAGCCCTGTGCTTTGTGGAAATAGCCTCCTGCAGGCTGCATCAAAGAGCAATTGTTTAGTTTTTTTAGAAATGGAAAAATGAGAGTTCAGGGTCAAGCAGAGCGGCATTCTCCCCTTCCGCCCCCCCCGGACAATCCCAACAGGGCAACAAGCAGGACACCCCACCCCCCAATCTCCACAGTGCGGGGTGATAACCCGGCTAGAACCATGGCTGCCTTTACAATGGGAGGAGAAGAGCCTTAGAATCCCAGGGAAACTTGTGCTAACCTGATCCCATTGTCCCTTCCTACGGTCTCTGGACTGAGGCACGGCAGAAGGGACACTGTGTGTCCCCTCTTCCCTCCCCCTTCTTCCCCCCATTGCTTGTTCAGCTGCCAGCCCCTGAGAGATGGCAGGATTGAAAGGTTTCATTTTGCACCTTTCAGTTTTGCTTTGTCCCCAAATGCACCTTTCCTTCCCCACTGGGGTGTCTATGCAGGATGCCGTGCTGTGCCGCATAGCTGCCAGGCTGCACAGAGTGTTTCTCCAAGGTGTTTCTAAAGGGCTTAGACAATAGTGCACTTTGAGGCTAGCTCGGCTGAGGTCATCAGCCAAGGTCCAGATTTTTCAGTACTCCACAGAGAATTGACTGAGTCTATTGTGTAAAACTGCAAAAAGATTCTAATCTTAAAGAAATCCCCCAGATCAGCATCCTGTTTCCAGGTGCAACCATGAAACAATCAAGATTTCAAAGCTGGAGAAGTAGCCCAGCCTGTGTGCATGGTTAAAGAACCATTTGTTTACAAAGAATTTCACCTCACAGCCTGAAAAGGAATGATAGGCAGTGGTTTGAGACTGAGATGATGGAGAGGGGGCATGCTTGATGGGAAGGGCTAGGATATGCAAGGGGCCTGGCCAGATGTTTAAACCAAAAGAAAATAAATACAATTATTTCAACTTTAATGTTGGCTCTCCAATGTGATTACTGCCCCCTTAATGCAGTGACACTGTGCTCTCCCCTCCCTTGCTTTTCTAGGGTTTTTAAATCTTAGTATTGTACTGCTAATGAAAAGGTGAAACCACCCATCATCAACAGAATGAGGGTTGCTTGTTAGTAAACCCCATAAACCGAACTAACTCCTCTAGCTGTGGGCAGCTGAAAAAACTTGTAACCATGTCAAAGGGTGAAATCTGAACTGTAATCTTGCCGTGCACCTGTCTGCTGGGTCCTAAACCTGAGTGTCCCTTTTGTTCTTTTAACTGAAAGAATTGAAGGTGTTTTTGTTTTTGTGTGTAAATACTAGTCTTTTTTGGAAAAAATAATGTAAAGATGTTTTGTATAAACTCTGAATTATTTTCTGGTTGCTTTTTCTTAGAAAAACAAATGAGAACTTAAAAAAAAATAACTGCAAGAACGGGTGTAAAACATTATCATACCACGATCAAATTCAGGAGGCTCATCAGCAAAAGAGTGTGTGTGTGCGCGTGCACTTCAGTGGAGCCATGGAGAATCAGGGAATGGAGTGAGGTTGAATCTGGCCTGGATTGTTTAACTAAAAATCCAAGCCCCAAAACTGCCTTCCCAAGAGGATGAGAAATAGGAGACTGCTGTGATAACTGCTTCAGGTGCCCAGCTTGCCTGCCCACATATGTTTAATCCATCTTTAGAGAGAGTCACCTGTAAGGAAGTATTTCTTCTGATGCCTGAATCACTGCTCTCCAGAGGATGTTATGTAGGAACCGGCTAAGCTAAAGTGGGAACGGTAAGATCTGTGGAATAGTTGATTATATTGCAACAGTCTTTGTGTTGCAATTAAAGTACAGCTACTTAGTACCCATTTCTAGTTGCTGCTTTTTTTCCATCTCCTTTTACCTTCTTTCTTACCTCCTGACTTCTTCCTGACCATAGTTAATTTTACAAACTGAACACCCTCCCCTAGGCCTGGCTAATTCTTACTGGTAGTGTTCCCAACTCTTGCACTCTCTGGTGATTTCCTACAACCCCAGAGCCTGCAGTTATGTCCTGTGAGAATCTGAGCTTTTTTTAGGAAGTTCCTAGCCCTCAGGGGTGTGAAGAAAAGGTGGATAACATGACCTGAGTGCACTGTGAAAGCTCAAAAAGCAGTTGGTAAATACCACCCATTTTTTTTAGAAAATCATTATTTTTAAGCCAAACTCATGATCTTGGGAGATTAATGTTGTGATTATTTTTTTTAATGTGTGGAGTTGACAGTGCTGGGGTGGGTTGTTAACCCACCTCTTCTTTCTAATTTGAGAAAGCTAAATGTTCCCTCCTGCTGCTGTGCCTGATGCCTTGATGTTAAAGAATTGCACTTTGCCTAAGTAAAGCAAATGCGTGGGGAAGCACTAGAGGTCAGTGCCATGAGGGGAAATGTGTACATTTCTCATGGAAGCCATTTCCAACTCTGCTGTCACCTTGGCGAATGGCAGGTTCTGGGATGGAAGAGGGCTAGTAGATCAGTCTCCCAAGTCGGAGCCTGTGGTGGTTGCTCTCTGTACTACAGCTGCTGGTCAGTTAGTTATGCCAAAAACCTTCTGCATTCTTGCAACATGATGAGTTCCTGGGAGGTGGTTGCTGCAGCAGTACCAGGTTCTCCAGAATGTTAAGTTGATGAGGGGAAAAGAGTCAAAGGAGCTCCTTGTCTTCATGGCAGTGCACGCGCAAACACACGCTGTAGCATGGCGTGCTCCCATATTTCAAAGTCGTAAACAGGAAAATGTTCATGAGAGGTGTGCACATGTATGCAAATACACCCTGGCATGACAGATGAGCCCATGCATCACAGTCATGTGCATATTTGGGTCATCTCATTAAATACCACAAGCCACTATTTCTCAGCAAATCACACTTCCTTCCATTGTCCTAAGCTGAGGACCTCCTCTGAGGACCTCCTTAAGTCATGTGATCAACCAGTGACCCTGCTGCCTCAGCCTCCTTTGCTCAGCTATGCTGGAGCAGTAACATAGTCAGCTATGGTCTCGCAGGCATTCTGACTGGGTCATACTGTCACCTTTCTTTCCTGCATCTCAAACACTTGCTTGTCCCTGTAGCTGATGCTGCCAGCAGGGTGACCCTACTGTAAAAGATCTGAAGTAGCAAGTCATCCCTTTGTGCGTTCCTGGTGTGCCAGTGAACCAGACAAAGCAGGGTGAGGGATGAATGCATTTTGGGACTAGATCAGTGGTCATGCTGCCAGTACTATGCTGCACTGCTACTGTAACTGATGTGCTCATCTGTATGCAGAGAGTACAGAGGCTCTCCAGCCACAGGGCTAATGAGTGTTTAACATTTTGCCTTCATTAACAGAATTAAAGAACTCACCTTCTGTACAATCTCTTCAGAGAGAGACTATCCACTTGGGCCTCTCTGCGGCAGGCAACAGATGACTTGGGCTGAGAAACACTCCACAGTGAGAGTGCCTCTTCTCATAAATGTTCCCTTCCCATCCCCGCAATGAATGGCAAGGTGCAGAGTGTTTCTCTCTGCCCTAGAGCACAGATAGTCAGTGACCAAGCATCTCGCTGGCTGGTTCATCATCTCTTGGTTTCTAATCATGTTCCATCCATGTGTCAAGTTTTGATTTGGCTTCTGGGCCACAGCCCCACAGTCCTAGAATCTGATTGGCCACTCTCACCCAAACCATGTATCTTTTTTCGTCATGTTCCTTTTTTGTTCCTTTGCCTTTACACAGCTACCTTCACCCAATATCATATCATCAGTAATCAGTAATATGGAATTTGAATTCCATGGAGCCATGATGGAACCTGATATATTGTTAAATAAAAGATTTTTTTCCTATGGAAAACCTGGCGGTCTTCTGTGTGTTTTTTGTTCCTGCCTCAGATGATTTTTTGGAAGTCATGTTTTAAAGAGAACCAGGAAACAGGCTAACTCAGAGAATTGGTAATGGTCTACGAAGCAATACCTTGAGGTGCTGAGTGTTGGAATGAGAAGCATTAAGAGACAGTTTCTTTGTTTAAAAAATGATCGCACAAATGTAGTCTATATCCAACTGTGATCCCTTGCCCCGTTACATGTCATGTTGGGACTATCAGCTCCTGAGGGCAGAAGTCTCATGTTCTGAGTTTGCACAGCTCCAAGCACAATGGAGTGCTGAGCCTGAGTGCAGCCTTAACTGCAATGCGAAACTCTCACTGCTTTGATTCAGGCCCAAGTCAGAACCCACTGAAGCTTTTTATCTGGCTGTCTAATTGGCCTCTGGGACATGGTTTGGTTCTGCACTAGTGGGATAGGGCTGCACATCGTGCAAGTGGCCAGTGTAAATGGTTCCAGTGGTTTTTATCACATCAGCCAGAAGAGCAAATATGCCGGGACTGAAGTAGAGCTACAGGACCCTCAGCAGAGAGCAGCCAGAGGGGAACCTTGTGTTCTGCGGAAACAGAATTTCAGTCTGGGGCTATTAGTCCAGTATCTGCCACCAGCTCCAAAGAGCCCCTTTTTAATGTTAGTCGCAGGCATGTCAAAGAACTGGGAGTGATTTTTTTTTTTTAAAGTCTGGAAACAAGTTGGGCACTACCCAGGGGATGCTTTTGTGAAATAAGGATCTTTATTCCTGAGCACAAATACTTTACCTGAGATCCAACCTCTCTGTCTGGGCCATTGTCCTTGGTTTCTGTGAGGAAGCCTTGTGAAAACCCAGCCAGCAAAAGCTGCCTGAAGTTGGGGATGGCGGCGGCAGCAGCAGCCAGAACCATGAACACCCTGCCCCTGCACTGAAGATATATCCTGAGAGTGTACATCATCTCTGGGGGTATTGCCCAGTGGGTGGAAGCGTAAGCCCCCTTTTGCTATTGATATTTATTTAATCATTCCTCCATATAACTTAATTTAATACGTTATTAAAAAGTCATTGTGGGAAATGGCAGTAATAAAACCTCAACACATGGTGCTATAACCAGCTCCAAAGCGGGCTCCACCATTGCTACTGCTCTGCCTATTTATAACCTGCTTTAATACAGGGTTTTACATGACTATAAAGTACCACATAATGCAATAAATAATAGATGAGAAGCATTAGCAAAATGGATCCCCATGCCACTGAGTATGGAGCTGTTCCGCTTAGCTTGGTCGCTTCTCACTGCATGTTGGATGTGTTTGGAGGCCAGTAGCTGCCCCTCTTGTGCTAGTCTATTGCTGTGTGCCTGTCTGTGTACTCACTGCCTATGCATCATCTTGGCAGACCTAAGACATGCTATTCCCTTCTCCCTGGATGGAGACGAGGGAAACCATCTGCCCACTGAGCTGAAAGCTGTCCAGGATTTACCCAGGTAAATGGCAGTCTTTAGTTCCTGTCCTACACAGAGAGTAGCGCTGCTCTTTGATGCTGTGAATTTGCATTTGATATGACTTTCTGTTCAGCCATATTTTACCTCAGGGGCAGCTGTACTTCATTAGCTGGGACCCTTTGACCTAAAAGGGGCTGTGGAAATGGAAGATCCCTCTCTCCAAAGGGAATGGAAAGTGTAAGGATGTTGCTGTCTCCCTCCACACACTCACCTGCAGAGATGACTGTGTACTCAGGAGAACTTGGAAACCTTTGACAGCCTTCCCCCTAGAGACTGCAAAGCCCCTCTGCCATTGTTCTGCTTGCTTTCCTATGCCAAACTGAAAGCCACTTGACATGTAAAATACAAAGATGATAAAATCTTTGCAGAAATGATCTAAGAGAATGTGAAATGTCCAATTCATGTCCTGTGGCGGAAGTTCCTGGTGGGGTGTGTTTAATGCTCTCCAGGGAGATGTCTGTGGGATTCCATCAGACAGAAGCCCACATAAGAAAGAGAAAGGGATCATCTCTGATTCTTTGCGGATGAACCCCAAACCTTAGAAGAGGGTCTCTTGTATATTCCTGGCGACTGGACTGAGAATGAGGACATCCGATATTGGCCCTTCTTACTGGAAAAGATGCCATAAGCTAAATCTGCTGGCTCAGCAACCTCCCAAGATGCAGAGAAGCCGTCAGGGTAAGTGAGGGGATCCCTTAGTGTAATTCATATGGGACTTGGTCATTGAGATGAAAGGTTCCACAAATGCAACAACATGGTCAGAGGTAGCCGTGTTAGTCTGTTGAGCAAAAACAAGGAGTCCAGTGGCTTCTTAAAGACTAACAGTTTAATTATGGCATAAACTTTCATGATTTGCTTCTAGTTCTTTTGTAACTCTCCCATCTCTGCATCCCTACTATGTTTCTTTTTCTTTCACTTCATATGATTAAGTGAATTGCAACTCATGAAAGCGTAGCCATTATAAAACATGATCAGAGACACTGCATGAACCAGGCAAGAGGAAGCTGGTTAGAATGGAAAGAGTTGTTCTTTATACATTGACCTCGCTCTAACAAGTAATGAATGGGAAAGGGAGACTGGGGAGGGATAAGTTCACCAATACAAGACTGAAATGAATTTCATGCTGTAGACAGATACCTCCTAGAATTGCAAAGTCCCTGGTACAAGATGGACTGAGCCATGCAAGCATCCCTTACATACAACCCGTCCAATGTGCCTGACTTCTCCCTGCAGTGATCCCATCTAGGGAAGATGGTGAGAAAGTAACCAATACATATTGGTGTAAAGTTTGTTCATGTGCCCCCTTTAAGCATGAACAGTTTCTGTTCTTGGGGAGAATGGAATCTCTCTCTCTCTCTATATATATATATATCTATATCTATATATAGTTCCTTAGACAAAGTATCTAATACAAAGGGAATCATTTTCTCTAGCTTCTAAGTGGAGTTCAGACCTAGATGGAGCCTGTTATGGTTTCAAGAGAGGTGGATATTTTACTTTTTTTATTTTTGAGGTCAGGAGGAATTAAGTTATTAACCATGTATTCCACTCATCTATACGAGTGTTTCTCAACCAGTGGTATGAGTACCCTAAGGAGTACTTGAAAGAAGTCTGAGGGGTACGTCAACACAACTGAAATTTGGAGAACACTGATTTTTTTTTTAAGTTTTACAGCATTTTATTATTTTTGTATTTTTTACGCACAAAAATGTCATCTTCCACCTGGCTATGATTAAGTTATTTAAACAAATGTGTTGCAATGGTGGAAAAAAATAGTGTGTTTGAAAACTGTAGGTCCTGGGGGTACTTTTTTTAAGGGGTACTTTATTTTTAAAAAATGTTGGGAAACACTGATCTATACCTCTCATCCTGAAGTCCCAGGTATGTGAAGAAAACTGAACAGCTGGATCACTGAGGGGCATGATTTATTTCCTTAAATCATCTTCAGACTCCTGCCAAGGAGTTGGACTGACCTCAGAAGGTTCTTTCAGCACAGAAACAGAACTTAGTGAGACTTCCTGAAGCCCATCTCTGACCAGCTGTTGCTACAAAGAATCAGAATTCCAACAAGGCAGCTGAAGCCCATCTCTGGCCGTTAGATCAACACAATTCTCCATTTATCATGGCCACATACTTTCCTGCGGGCCAGGAACTCCACTGTGGCTCTGTTCTGGCTAGATCTGACTCAGCACCAAGTGTCCTTATGGAAACATTCATGGATGGATTAACTAACAGAGAGAAAGAAGTGACAGAACTTCCTGGTCTCAAATTACGATGCAGGAGGTCTAGGTTGGATATTAACTATTTTTACTGGGAGGGCGGTGAAGCACTGGAATGGGTTGCCTAGGGAGGTGGTGGAATTTCCATCCTTAGAGGATTTTAAGGCCCATCTTGAGAAAGCCCTGGCTGGGATGATTTAGTTGGGATGGCCCTGCTTGGAGTAAGTGACCTCCTGAGGTCTCTTCCATCCCTAATCTTCTATGATTCTGTGACCGTGAAACCTCATGTCTCCCTACTGGAGCCTGTGGGAGCAATGGCCTTGAAATCACTTTGCCTACAGTCACTGCCTGGGATAGTTCTCTCTAGGGAGGCATTCTTCCACTGCATGGAATGTGTCCTCAGGATGTGCTGGAGACCTAACTTCAGAGGGAGGGATGGCAGACAAGGGTAGAGGGGATGGGGGTTGGGAAGATTGTATCCTGTAAGGCAGGGCTTCTTGACTTTGGAAGCCCCGGGGGTCACAATGATACAGCACATGCAGAAGGCCGCAACTTAAATTCAAATATATATGCAAATCACTTCTTTCACACTGACAGGCATGAATACAAAGATTAAGGCAAGACTACACAACATGCAGGCCCCATTTAAGTCAGTTCTGCTGATATTAATAAAATGCAATATTTACCCAATTTCCACCCATGCCAGCACTTTGAATGAGCAATAACAGTCCAAGAATTTAACAATTAAAACACATATTAACAGAAGACCATTATACTGACTTGCCATTGTGGAGTGTGTTCCCAGTGGAGGCCATGTTCAAAGGGTCCCACCCTCAGGCTGCACATTGAACCCTGTGTAAACCCAAACCACATTGCGGGCTGCAAACAAACGGGCCGCGTGTTGAGTAGTCCTTCTGTAAGGAAACTGCCATTTCAAGTTTGCTAATTTAACAGCCTCACTCTGTGCAGTGTGAACACAGGTCTGACTGTAAGGAGCGTGGCTCTATGGAGTGTCAGAGGAATGTGGAGGAGCCAGAAGGGTGAGAGTCAGGGTCCCCGTATGTGCTGGGAATGCAAAGTACTTGGTGTCACAGGAGCCTGGCAGCAGCTTGGGGTTCACAGTGGCTGGATGTGAGCCAAAAGAGGAACTTGCTACACATTCAGTGTGTGCAGTTGTGAAGCAACAGACCAAACCAAGCAGGGGCTTAAGGTCATAGGCTTGGGCTAAGCACAAAGTTTACTTAGTCTGTGTGGGAGTCCAGAAAGGGTGGGGCCCCTGGCAGAGATTCCTTTGGGAGCATCTCTCAGGAGCATTGTTTGGATCTATATTGATGTTAGACAGGGAGGGGCTATCCTGTGGACTAAGATTTCCATGGCCTGTCTTGCATGAGCTGCATTCCCTGATGGAGACTCTGCAACCACTCGACAACGGAGAAATGGAAGTAAAAAGTATCTGTGTCTCGATGTCCAAAGTACAAGGAGTGCAAGAGAGAAGCATTCCCAAAGTATAGTGAGTTATAAATGGTTTTTCAGCAAAAAACAAAAGGGGGAAACCTGCCTGATCCCAGGGAGAAAGGAGCGAGAACAAAAGTTTTATTCTTTGCAATGCTAGCAATCTGCACCTGGATCTGTGATGGATGCTGCTGACAAATGGACACAGGTGTCAAACACTCTGTACCCTCTGTGGTTGAGGAAGTTGTATTAACCTCTAACTAAGCAGTTCTGTAATCATTTATTAATACTGTGTGTTGGCCTGGTTATGGTATGTTTACTGTATGCATATGAGTTTGTTAATAGGGGGCTATAAGGAAAAACAAAAAGGAAGGAAAAATAGTAGTTGAAGATAAGCCATGTCTCAGCAAACACTTGAGAGTTATGAGACCATACCAGGAAAAGGGCCAAATATCCTGAAGCTCAATAGGATTGTGGCAAATTTTTTAAAAGAAACTCAAGAAAGGGAAGAGGAAGAGGAACCAGGCAGACACACATGACTCTGGTAAGGTATCAGGAGAAGGTAACTTATCTATGTAGGTTAGCATCAGGGGGATGGTACACTCTTAGTAAGATGTGTGCCAATTGTTTAAAATTCTCTCTCCATCTGCTTTACTCCAGCTATTAAAACCAAAGTACTGTTTGTTTTAAGGAAGCTGTCTGCAGGCTCCTGAAAAGATAAACTGCAGATCCTGAATCCAGTTAAACCTGTTGGGTATGTATGGTAATATGTAGGGTCCAGAATACAGAAGCTAAGGACTTGGTCTGAGAGAGAGAGAGAGAGAGACTGACAGAATTCTACCCCTATAAGAAATGGCACAAGCCTGACTCATTCTACCCTCAGACCACCAAGGGCTCTTTGATAGCCCTGACTGAGGTAACTTGTATCTACCTGTAATCAACACTTGGCCAGCATGTCTCGTTTATGTTATTGGCATAACAATTGTCAAAATGTCTCCATCAAACTGAGGGAGGGATCAGAGAGGGCTGGGGCTGTTCATTTGAAAACAGCTGGCTCACAGATACATTTTTACCTCTGAGTTTGAGGTGAGAGTTGATTTTCATGCTCAGCATAACTAAACCTGGGGTCCACTGGAGGAGTCACCTCTCTTCCACCCTCCCGCCTTTCCTTCACATGTAGCTTGGCTGAATTAACTCATTTCCCTACTCTCCATGAAGGATTTCCCCACCTAGTGCAGCTGGAGCCTGGCAAGAACATCCAAAGCATCAGCTATTGAGGCTCTCTGGACAGTACCTTTTTGGTTGTTGTAGACCTAATAGGGCAAGAAAATGGTCTGAAAAATGAGTTTCCCATCCTAAACCATGAGATGGCATCATTAGCTAGTGGGCAGCCTGCTTTCCCTATTGGCTGCTTTCACAGTGACATCACACCAGCAGGTACATACACCATCTACACAGAATTCAGCTCGTTGGTGTCCAGCTGAATTTGCAGAATCTTGTGTGAGCCTCAAAATCTGGTTCTGATAATCTCAGCTGTGTCTCAGAATAAGCTGTTTTAATTCTTTAGGGGGAGGGATAGCTCAGTGGTATGAGCATTGGCCTGCTAAACCCAGGGTTGTGAGTTCAATCCTTGTAGAGGCCATTTAGGTATTTGGGGCAAAAATTCATCAGGGGTGGTACTTGGTCCTGCTGTGTAGGCAGGGGACTGGACTTGATGACCTTTCAAGGTCCCTTCCAGTTCTAGGAGATAGGCAATCTCCATTAATTTAATTTAATTTAAATGTGTTTTCTGTCAGGTTTGTTAATTTTCCCTTGTGTCTGAGTCTGCAGCAGCCACAGGACAGTTGTGAGTGGGAAGATGAGGGGGGTGCAAGCCTGCATCAGGGGAATGCACACTCATCACTGGCTCTATTCTACCAGGCAGGGAAGGTGGCTCCCTTTGGAGGAAGACACAGGAGCTGCTTCTCCAGTGGGTACCCAATACTGACATGCTGCAGGACCTTAGTCCCTGGAGGAGGGCATGGTACTACTTTGCTGGAGATGTCCATATGCATTTTCTGCTGCCTCATCTCCATTGGCCAAGTCAGATGCACAGTAAAGGCAGGAAGTGAGCCCTCCTGAGAATCAAGGTATGATTCCCAGGCAGGGGCATCTCTGCTCCTTTGTGTCCACAGCCTTATACATCTCACTCACAAGAAGTTATTCCTGATATTTAGCCTAAATTTTCCTGTGTTCAGAACTCAACTCATTGCTACAGCTGAGGTCTCTCCAAAGCCCTTTCCTACTCTTTGATATCATGCCTCTAAACTGCAATGCTTTGTCCCAGGGTGGAGCTTAGTGGTCTACTTAGTGTTCTGCATAGAGTAATGGTATGGCCCAGTAGGAGGAAATAATTAGAGAGGTTGATTAGATGGTACTAAGTAGCCAGACAATGACTCTTCACTCATGGTTGAACTAGGGGTGGAAGGGAATAGGTGCAGGCAGGGAGCATGAGTACACAACCAACCAAGCTTCAAACCAGCCCTTCTTGGCCCACAGATGCTATCAGGGAAGCTATGGTAGAATTGGAGATCTTCTGTATTTCTAGTTTCCAACTTAGAAGAAACTGGGTTAAGATTTCTAGTGGTGTGAGGCGACACCCAGAATGTTCAGTGAGACTCCTCTGTGTCACCGCACAATAATGCTGGCTCAGACTCATTAAAAATCACTTTTCATTCCCTCGGGAAGTACCAGCAAATGTATTGACTGAACCCTGCTCACCTATGGTGCGTGAACAACAAATAATAATGTATTAATACATGTGTCAAGCAGCAGGCCTAGGTGCAGGACCTTGCAAGCTGAGCATACAGGCCATATCTGCTGCATGCAGAGCACACACAGGAGGCTGAGTGACAGCGCCTTCTGCATGCAGAGCACATGCTTTCTGCCACTTCCCTGTACATGCATAGCTCATTTATTTC
Source organism: Pelodiscus sinensis (assembly GCF_049634645.1). Taxonomy (NCBI): domain Eukaryota; kingdom Metazoa; phylum Chordata; order Testudines; family Trionychidae; genus Pelodiscus; species Pelodiscus sinensis. Next base: position 19,950,481 of record NC_134723.1, read on the forward strand.
ACTGCTGTAGCGTCCATAGCCTTACTCTTGCTGCACATGGGTTGCATGCCTTCACTTCCATAAGGGTCAGGATGTTACGAATGAGAGCGATCTAAGCAAAGAGATTTCTTGGGCCACCTTTGGCCCTGCCTCCATGCACTCGCATACCAGCAGATCCATGTAACCCAGCCGTAACCTCCCCGAATGGAAAGCAGACCGCAAGGAGAGACTTGATGTTTTTCAGATGTTATTGGTGTATTTTGATCTCTCCGTTTATGTAAGCGCCTCCTGAGGAATACTCGGTTTACTCAGAGAGGTGTGTGCGTGCGTGGGTGTAATTTACCAGGCCCAGACAGGCAGGCTATACTCCGAGAAGATGGCTTCTAGGAGTAGCTAATATAAGGATGTCATGGCCAATGTCTCTGTATATCCAATAATGTAAGGATGTCATGGCCAATGTCTCTGTATATCCACTTCCCCTAGAGCTCACAGCCCTGCTCTTTCCATAGCCTTCAGGGGTAAAAGCAACATGTGCGATGCAGTCAGAGTGGGACTGACGGGTTCATCTGATCCAGACCCTTGCATTGTGAAACGAATCGTTTTTTCACTAGCCTCTGGTGTTGCTTTGCCCAGGGCCCTATGCACTGAGCAGCAACTTTGCCTCCACAAACAGATCCCAGTAGTTTGTCTGTTTCTGCAATGCGGGGATCACCTTTAGCAAAGGACTGACAGAGCTGCTTGGCGTCAGGCACAGTGTGGGCGGGTGCTGGGCATTTCTGACAAACTCTGCCAGTGGCCCTGCATGCAGACCTGTAACCAGCCCTGTCATGCACAGATGCAGCCTGATCACACTGAAAAGCTCAGCGGCCACCCTGCCAGGCACCTGACTTGACTGAACGTATGCCTGCAAGAGTTGGAATGTTGACACATTCATCCACTGCCCTGTGCCTTGGTCGTCCCATCACGCAGCCCTGGCATGCAGTCTCCATGTGATGGCCAGGCATTGGCTACGCCGGGGATCTAACATCTCTCCCCAGACGGAGGGAGTGTGGGCTGGCCTGTATCTGCAAGGATAAACCAGATCCTCCAGAAGCAGCAGCAAGAGAGGAGAATGAAGGCAAATCTCTCAATGTTATTTAGTGCAAGGGCTGGTATGTGAGACTGCTCTGAGCAATGACTCCTGACAGCTGTGTCACAGGGACAAAGCCCTCCTGAGGGCTTCTCCTTTCTTTGTTTTATTCTTCAGCTCCTCTGGCCCTGGCAAGGGCCCCAAAGGCAGGTGAGGATTCTTTGTTGGACAACACAGACCCATGGTAGGAGTGCCCCACAGTTCTGGCTGCATGCCCAGCTGTAGCTGGCTTCTGCTCCAGCAGGTGGAGGCCCTCACTGCCCCCAGCCCTCAATCACCTGGGGGCTGGGGGGGAATCTCTCACTTCACTGGGAGGGACTGACAGACTGTGGTGCCTTGAATGTTGGCTGCATAAAGGTTGAATGGGTCACCATAGCAACCTGTGTGCAGCAACTGACCTAAAATGCTTTTCTAATCTTCAGTTAACACTGACATTCAATGTCCCTTGTCTCTGCCTTCCTCTTTCTGCTTCATTCAAGTCTTTGTGGTGTTGAGGGCCTCATTTCCCTCCCCTTAGATATACTGTAGCTGGCCTAGCCCTCCTGTCTCTGCCCATTTCCCCCACCCCAGCATCCACTTTTACTAACATGTCCAGCCCCCTCTTTGAATGTTTCCACTTTAGCTCAAAAAGAAGCATTAGGAAAACCCAAACTGCATTAGATTATATAATAAAAATGCCATCTAATAAATCTTGCCTGGGCCAGCTGCTGCTGCAGTGAGGATTAAGAAGTTTATCCTTGTTTTCCCTGAGGTATCTCCAGAACAAATAACAGGTTCCACTGGTTACGGCCATGTGGCTTTCCCACACGCAAAGCCTCTTATATGCTGCACCAGCCAAGCTCCACCTGGTTTCCAAGCTTGCATAAGGAAGAACCTGGAAGATCCATTAGACCTGCCGTGGTATGCAACTAGTCCCATAGGCCGAGTAATTAGAGTAATAACTGCAGTGTACTGGTTGACTATTTTTCATGGGCCCATCTGAACATTCATTTGTTTAGGCAATGGTACACATAGGAGCATAGCCACAAAGTTCAGGGGCTCCTTTGTGCTGCTGGATTTCTGAAGGGTTCTGGAAGGAAGGTGCCAATTGAATGCCCTGTGCAAATGGCTGCCAAAGAGGGAGGTAATTCCCAGAGTGTTGCTGGCACTAGGTTACTCAGAGGCTGCTTCCCTGTCTCTCAGCTGGAGTAAGAGCTCAATGGATGGAGAGGGAGGGGGATTAGAGAGGAGCCTTGTGTACAGGGGATGTGGTAGGGCATCTACACTGGAACATTACTAAGAATACTTTTATTGACCCCGCTTCTGATTACAAGACCTGAAGAAGAGCTTGTGGACTCAAAAGCTTGTCTCTCTCACCAACAGAAAACTCAGTAAAAGATGTTACCTCACCCACCTTGTCTCTCAGATCCTGGGACTGAAGTGGCTACAACAGCATACCAATAAGATGACCTTCTCCGGCCAGGAAGTCCTCACCAAAGCCACGATTAACTCACTTTCCACCCACTCTACCTTTGAGACCTTCCACATCCCAGCTGCCCATAATGTTGGAGCCACAGTGAACAATGCTAAGGGAAACACCTCTAACGTCACCTTGGCCAGTTGTCTCCACTATTATCGAAGGCATCCATGCTTCAGCCCATCACACTAGCCTTCCCAGTCAGCTGGCACCAGCATTTCATCTATCAACATCCCCACTGGGTCACAATCCATCAGCACCAAAAAAGTGAATCAAGATGAGTTATTCACTCCTTTCCATAACACGAGAACTAGGGGGTCACCAAATGAAATCAATAGGTAACAGGTTTAAAACAAACAAAAGGAAGTATTTTTCATGCAACACACCATCAACCCATGGAACTCCTTGCCAGAGGATTTTGTGAATTCCAAGACTATAACTGGGTTAAAAAAGGAGCTAGAATAAATTCATGAAGGAGAGGTCCATCAGTGGCTATTCTGTTTGTCAGAAGCTGGGAATGGGCACCAGGAGATGGATCAATTGATGATTAACTGTTCTGTTCATGCTCTCAGGGACACATAGCATTGGCTATAGTCTCTGACCCAGTATGGCTGTTTTTATGTTCTTATTATACCTCCCACCATCCCTACAATGCTGACACTGCCATCAGGAATGCCACCTTCACCCACAGTTCCACTGCATCCTTCCTGCCAGTACTATTGCTAATATTCTAGACACCAACAACAGAAAGAAAACCACATTTATTCAGAGGTCTCTGCAGTGACCTGTGGGAGGCGGCCCTATTGAGCTGTGCTCAGGAATCTATCAGTGGTACAGAGAGTAGCATACGCTCATGGAAATGATAATCATTCTGATTGGGGATGATGCATCCCAGTGCATTTTCCAGCTGGAAAAAGCTTTAAGGCAACTCCTAATGGCTTGACTAAGGGTATGGTTTCCTGGAGCTTGCAAGGAACGTGTAGGTCACAGGAAGTCTGGTATTAATTCCCTAAGATTCAGTATTAATGCAAAGAACTAGCAGCTTTATCTGTTAACTCCAGCTGAGATGGAGTATTCTACAGAACTGACTGAGCACTCCCAGGGTTCTGTATCAACAGGCTTTGGGTGTCCTGTAAGATCTGGGATGGATTTTCACAGTCAGGCCCTGCTGCACTTCTAACTACATGATTAGGAATGTGGCAGGGGCTCCTTACAGAGACATTTGCTCACATTTCCCCAGCCACCCGTTCTCCGGTGAAGTGTAGGAAGACAATGGCTGACATCTGAGAAGTGCAACCCGGCTGGGCTGAAGTGTCTGTCCTGCTGCCTGAAGTGATGGAAGTGGCAGGTGGTAAATTACAGACTTCCAGCCAGACATGGGATGCAATACGTGCAATGCTTGTGCCAAAATCTGGTTGCAGTGTGAACACAAATGCCAAGAGGAGAGTAAGTTAAACAACATTTGTGGTACAAGAACCAGGAAGGACAGGGAAAGTATGTGGCTGGGAGAAGATGGAGGCAAGTCAGTAAAGAAAGGGGAGGATCATTAAAGAATTTTGGGGCTCCCTCCACCTTTCCTGGGACTGGGCACCTCTGATCCTCCCTCATTTTCAGTCATGATGGAGGACAGGCCAAGTCAAACCTGAACCATGTTCTGATCCCATGCACTAGATCCACTGCTACCCACCCAAATCCAGTGGCGGCTGCTCCCCCTGTTGAGACAGGGCTCTCTGCAAATGCATCAGGAGCATGTTAGTTAATCTAGGCCTAGAGGAGGGACCAAATGTTCCCCTTTGAATTCAATGGATGGGGTGTGTTGGGCTCTGCTGTCAGGAAAGCTGCAGGGCTCCATGTCTTTTAAATTCACAATTCCTTTTCTGTCTTGCAGGCTCAGACTCTTACTGCTGGCAACTGGATTTGTGGGTGGTCTCTGCCCATATTCACAGACCAGCATTTGAAAGCAGGTAAGAGAGTAGGAGCGCTCAGGATGTACTAACATCAGCAAACGGTGTTCTGCAACGTGGCCCACTGACCTGCTTGTGTGGCCCAGGCACCGCAAGTCCCACCATAAAATGTACCATCAGGTGCTGAGTGAAGGCTACTGGCATCCTGGCTGCAGTGTGCTCCATTTAGTACAGTGTTTCTCAACCAGTGGTAGGAGTACTCTTGGGAGTACTTGAGAGAAGTCTGGGGGGTACATCAACACAACTGAAATTTGGAGAAAGCTGAATTTTTGTTTTAAGTTTCACAGCATTTTATTATTTTTGTACTTTTTATATCGCCCACTCGGCTACAATTAAGTTGTTTAAACAAATGTGGTACAATGATAGAAAAAAAAATTGTGTCTGAAAACTGTAGATACTGGGTGTACTTATATATATATATATATATTTTTAAGGGAGTACTTTATATATATAAAAAAAAGGTTGAGAAACAACAGTTAGATGTGGTCCTTGGCCACTTGGAAAATTGGCCAGGTAGCTCTTGTGTGAGCAGTATTTGGCCACCCTTGATTTAACCTTTTGGTCTTCCCTACTCCCTCTCTTGTCATGCCACACTGGTATATTCCACACATATTTATAAGCTCCCGAAGAGCTGCTCTTTCCAGAGATTTCTGACAGAGGACCAAACCTGCCCCCCTGCTCAAAGGCATGATGTCCCCTTCTTGTGGTTGGGGATTTCAGTGCCCTGCCAGCAAGACAGACAGCACCATAGCAATGGGCCTGCCCCATAAAATGCAAGCTGAGTGGAGCCCTCAAGTGCTGGTGAAGGCTTTGAGGCTAACATAGGACATCTGAGAGCATGGCCCAGCTTAACCAAATCTTCTCCCGCCTCTGTAATAATGATTGTGTTCAGCTTCCTTTCCCTCTAGATTCAGTTTTACAGCCAAAGTGCCCTCAGGACACTGCAGACTAATCTCAGGAGGTGAAGAAAGCAACCAGGATGGCAGCCCATCCACCTGCACCTCAGGATGAGTGAAAACAACTGGCTTATGGAATGATGGACACTGAGAAATATTGCTGCTGCTAGTTCTAAAGTGCCTTGGAGTCACCTCAGGCAGGGATAATGTCAGTCAAAGAAGCCAACCCCAGGGCCTGCGGGTTTCTTCCCAAGTCACAGACAGATGATGATCTCTTGTGTTCCATCCTATATTCCTTGTTCACTTGATAAGGAGCCAAATCTGCTTGACCTTTCTGCTGTGAGGGGAAAACCAGGTAAACCAACTCTGGAGCTGCTGCTGGATGACAGCTACTTGTGGAATCTCCTTGCTCCATGGAGAGCTGTCTGAGAGCTGCCATTGTGTGAGGCTGGAGACTGACAGAATCAGGCATCTTATGGTGGTTGGACTGCTGTTTATTCTTGGCCTGCCTTACCTGAGGTAAGGAGACTGGGATAGGGTCTGTTTCTCTTTCTGATGGGCTTTACATCTACAGGAATGTATGTGAAGTAGTCAGGGACCTGCACCCCTCCCTTGGGAGAAGATGAATGGCTACTCCAGATTCTGCGGGACTGGGGATGGAGTTCCTGGATCTTTCCAATTAGCTGTAGGTGTTTGTGTGCAGGCAGTTTGCAAGGGTGGCAGAAGGAGACATGAGGCCTAAGGGATGAGGCAGCTCACACGCTCTGGGATCCCCAATCAGACTCTTTAGGGGATCCCAGAGAACATCCAGAATCCTCACAGTGTGCCCTTTTAGTTCCCCCATGCTCTTGCATCAGATAAATCTGTCCATCTAATCAAGAAGGGATTGGATGTGGCTCAGGGCACCGCTGGCTGGGAACAGGGAAGGTCACTTGAGCCTTGCTTTGAGCATGAGCATCTCAGTTCATGCCCCTTGCAGTCTTGGCAGGCTTGGGGTGGGTAATTGAGCTCAGTTTCCCTATGCAGCTTCCTTCAGGCAGGAGTGCTGGCCCCAATAAAACACACAATGCCAGAAAAAGTAGAGTTTTATCCCATGCTGTGGAGCACAGTGTACCTCCAAACCCCATGGGATGTGGTGCTGTGATTATACCTGTGTTAATGGGTACATAGACCCTGAAAGTCAGACACTTCCATGTAGTGTGCTGTAAGGATCCACTGAGCCATTCATATTCTTTTTAGCCATAATCCTTACCCCCTCCCCGCCAGTCTGAGCAAACAAGCCAAGGACTGATGGAGCCCTGGGGAAGGAGCTCCCTTCTCCTAGTCCAAAGGAAGACACCTTAGCACCATGTGCTATGGAGCCATCTCATGCATCAAAATGTGTCATCGTTCAATAGTCTATTGACATGTCATATGCTGGTGTCATGACACAGTGTTGAATGCTGACTATTTGCAATTGTATCTTCAGTACCTTCAGCAGAGGGTCTATGAGAAGAGCTGGCAGGAGTTAAGAGAATCAGTACTGTCATGCAAAACCTGAGCCAGTGTCAACACTCACCTGGCTCAGTGATTAGGTACATTTCTGAGGGATGGTATTTGTGGAAGGCTGGTCATGCCTGTGTCTGGGCTGCACCTACTTTGTGGATGCATCCAGTCTGAAGGGCTGTCAATCTGGAATCTTTCACCAACACAATGCTCCCTGTCATGGCTCCTTCCCCACTCCGGCATGATAAATGCAGAAGTGGGGGCCAGCAAATGTACCCCAAAGCCTTATCTACCAGGCTTTGGTATAAAACTTCCCCCAAGATCTTAAAAACCTAGATCTTGGGAATAAAACTTCCGCTGCCACCACCCAGATGTTGCTAAAGAAACCAGGGGAAAGATCATTTGGGAAATCTCACCCCTAAAATAAAAATCAGGACACACTATTAACCACTGCCAGGTTAATAAAAGAAAAGAAAGAACTTTTTATTATTACAACAATATTCCTGTTGCAACATAATGACTAGATAGGGAGGTAACAAAATATACTCATGGAGAAACTCCATGGGCCTAGAACTTAGTTACAAGGAAAAGCCAAAACATCTTGTAAGCAAAACATCTCAGATCCCATACCCAATCCTTAAAACAATAAAACCTAACGAGACTACCTAAACTTTACCCTACTTACAGAAAATGAAGAATGGTGTCTTGGAGAGAGAGAGACACATGCTTGTCCCTCTCTGTAGCTGCAGAGAACTCTCAGAGAGACAAAAAAGAGAAAAGAAAAAAACCCAAATTCCTCTGTCCCAGTTTGAAAAGTCCCACCTACATTCTTATTGGTCTCTCCACCTGGCTAGGTGTAGTTAACCCCTTAATCCCCAGGCTGCTGGCTAACCCTCATAATCATGACACTCCCTTTAACACAAAATCAGTTTGTGGGGGAGGCAGATCCTTGGTGTGAGAATCCCCTTCCCTGCCTTTACTTGGGTAGGGGCTAGGCCAGGAACCTGTGGAGAGGTCAGGAGATGGTGTGTGCAGCCAGCCCATGATCCATTGGACTGACTGGGGCCTGCCCCCAGCAGCCCCTGTACCTGCAACAAGCATGGAGGGGAGGAATGGTGATATCCGTGATGCTCCTGCTGGGTTCTCCCATTAGCTGTCATCTTCTGTCTTTGCTATTGTCCAGAGCTGGTCAAAAGATTTTGAACAGAAGAGTCTCAGAACACGCTGTTCCAAGAACGCATTGTGTACACTGGAAAAACTCTCAGGCTGTCTCTACACTGGTGCAATCTTGCGCCAAAGCGGCCGCTCTTGCGCAAAAACTTGCTGCCTGTCTACTCTGGCCGTGTGTTTTTGCGCAAGTAAACTGACATTCTAATATATGAAATCAGTGCTCCTTGCACAAGAACTATGATGCTCCCACTCAGGAATAAGCCCTCTTGTGCAACTGTTCTTGCGCAAGAAAGCCCTATGGTTAAAATGGCCATCAGAGCTTTCTTGTGCAAGAGAGCGTCTTCACTGGCATGGATGCTCTTGCACAAAAGCACATCTCTTGTGCAAAAGCACATGCCAGTGTAGACGCTCTCTTGCACAACTACTTTAACGCAAGAACTCTTGCGCTAAAGAGTTTTTGCGCAAGATCATGCCAGTGTAGACGTAGCCCCAATGATCAGAATTGAAATGGAGTATTTGGTATCTGACTTCTCTTTTCGCTTTGCCTCCATTTACACCTTTAGTATGTACATATACATATTGAAAGCTTATTCTTGAAATGAAATATTCTGATAGACATTGCAGTGTTTCTGAAATGAAATATTTTAGGATTTCCTAGCCATGGTAAATTCTGAAATTTTTGAATTTTGTCATCCTAATTCAGGCTAGAAGGAAATGGTAAGATGTTAGAATTCCCTGCAGGATGGACATTTCATTTCCCTACCAGCTCTTCTTGAATCTGGTCTGATCCCGTCAGCAGTTTGTGCTTTCAGGTGAATCCTGGAAGTGTATCATTAGAAGCAAAAGGGCCAGGAACAGGAGAAGGCATAGGAACTTGCTATGGGGTGTGTGTGTGCAGAAGGAGCCAATGGTGCATGAGAGTCTCACTTTCTAGAGTGGAAGGATGACCCAATAGTTAAGACACTAGGTTAGGATGACCCTGATTCAATTCCTTGCTGCATGAGAGCATTCATATGTGATCTTGGACAAGTCACTTTGGCCAGATCTATGCTATATGGTTGGGTAGACATAAGCTAGCTTGCGCCGACCTAATTATGTCTATGTACACACTACTGCCTTGTCTCACTAAGGTAAGTGTCTTATTACACCGACATACCTCCATCTCCACAAGAGGTGTAGTGCAGTGCCTACACAGATACAGCTTTGCTTATACCTGTTGTTGGCTGCCTTGTCAAGAAAGCTGGACAACTAGATCCTGGCTGTCCCTGGCTGCCTGCTCCCCGCTGGGCTGTGCCCTCCTGGCTCTCCATTCAGGGAGATGAGAATCCCATGCAACTGGCCCTTCCCTCCTGCTCCTGGGAGCCCTTTTCAGGTGGTTGAAGTGTTCTGGGTGAGGCCTGTCAACTGAAGTCTATAGTGCGGACATGTTCTAGTCACTCAGCGCCTCAGTGCTACATATGGAACATGGGACTAATGTAGGGGTGGGCAATAATTTTTAAAAGGGGGCCACTTCATAAATTTTTGAAGCAATGGGGGCCAGATAGGTTTAACTCATTCTATGCTTCCTCTCTGGTGCCAGTCCCCTGCCTGGCTTCTTGGCCATGCTTAGCCCTGAAAGATAAGGGGCTACTCTACTGAATAGGCTTGTGGGCTGTGCCCACGAAAGCTCATGATCCCATCTACATGTTTTGTTAGTCTATAAAGTGCTACTAGACCATTTGCTTGCTGTTTTTTTTTTCTATAACAGGCTAACTCGGCTACCCCCCTGTTGTCCTAGAACACAGCAACTCTCAGCCAGGATACCAGATGTGCTTGCCTACAGGGAGGTCAGCATGCAGAGCCCTCTGGAGATGCTTTCTCCATCCCCTCAGGGCCAGAGTATAGTAGCTTCTGTAATACCAAGGAGTTGGGGCAGAGTTGTGAAAGGCAGCTGTTTACCCAGGCAGCATGCAGATTCTACCTCAGGTTTTCTGTTCCCATGAGTGACACCCAGAACCTATTCCATGGGGGAAACAAATCCAGCCTTGGCTGGTCTCTTTTGTTGATGTGCAGGGTGGGGAAGGAAGCTGGTCTCATATAGCTCTAATTAATTACCCTGGCTTCCTTTGGACTCGGACCTTCCCCGATCCTAGTGGGAAGCACTGAAGGAGTCTTAGATTTCAGCTGGGTTTTTTTTTCCCTTCTAATTCTTGCAGGCTGGTGTAATTCTCCTGAGTGAACTGAGAGCCAGGTTCTTGCTGGAAATTGGCTCTTGTTGCGGCTTTAGGGTCTTTGCAACTTTGCTGAGCCAGAAAGAAAAGAGAGACGGTGATTGAAAAGGAAATGGCATTGGGGAGGTTCTGGTCTGTTTTATCAGGAGTGGGGGGAGGTAGATGGGGTAGCCCCCTGATCTGTAAAACAATCCAGACAGTGTCTAATGTAGGCGCAGAGAGCCCCAAATCTTGACACTGAGCACAGGCCGTCTGAACCCATCCCAAGAACAAGTCAGGGAAAGAACTGCTGCAGGGGACGGATGCCACTCCTCAGAAGCTGCCAGAGCAGTGTGGAGGGAAATGGAGATGTTCCTCTCCTCAGAACTTTGGTCTGTGCGCATCCCAGGAATAAAGCAATGGGCCCAAGCTGGAACCTTAGATCTTATTCTTCCCTCACCCAGGCACCCTACCCTGGTTCAGATGCAATGGAACCTGGATAAGAACCATCCTGGGACCAGAAAGAGCAAAAATTCCATCAAGATGAGATTTTGCAAAATGAAAACCCATCACCCATCCATCTGTATAAGGAAAAAGGGGACTGACAAGGAGAAATTCAGAGAAGAGAACAACGGGGAGAAATCGAGAAGTAAAGGAGAACAGCATGTGTGTGATGGGGGATGGTTAAAGACTAGAGGAGACAGACGATGAGGAAAAACCAGAAATTGAATCCAGCCTGAAGCAATGAAAGCCAAAAGGAGAGAGAAGTGGCAATGAAAAAGAGAGAAAAACCAAATGAACCAGTGTACATGGGAGGTAGAAGGTGTGAAGCGGAGGGAGAAAGAAGGGGACAGAAGAGAAAGTAGGAAAAAAATCAGGGGAAGATGGTGGTGGATATGATGGGTGGATCCCAGCCATAGTCAGAAACATTAAGGCAGCTGGCTATGTGGGTTTTCATTTTGCAGCAATGAGAGGAAAGTGCAGGAGCCTTTCTGCAGTTTCTGGTCATTCTGTGGATGGCAGTGCCCTACCTCCCATTATTCTACGAAACTGGCTTTTACTTAGTGCCCTGCATGAAACAACTGTCTCCATCATGTGTGTGCATGCTTAATTACAAAAGCTCAATCCTCCAAAATCAAGCAAAGTCACCGGGACCTCTGTCTCCTTTAGGATAGTCTGTGGTCAAGACTCCTTTCTGCAAGACAGTTGAGTTTGTGGAAAGATTTTCTATCTACTATTACTGTACCACCTTTAAAAAAAACCCGCTCTTCCTAAAAAAAAGGTTTACGCAGTTCTTTTGAAAAAGGGTGGGGTTTTTTTTTTAAAAAGTGTCTAGACTACTTTTATTTTCGAAAGATCCTCTTTCAAAAATGTGATGGGAAGAAGATATGCAAATTTCTGCAGAATTTGCATATCCTCTTTCAAAAGATTAGTGTTGTTTAGACGTACCCTTCCATAGGATTTGGGCAATGAAGAAGTCCCCATTTGGGATAAAGGTGAGTCTGTCTATGCGAAACATCCATCTAGCTGCCTGTAAATCTATGGATGATTGGGGGACAATCCCTTTGCCCTCAGCAAATTTCCATGGCAACAAAATGGAGTCTGAGCATAATCTGGGCGCGCACACACACACACACGCATCCGCCTCTTAACCTTTCTGAACAGCCCCAAAGTAACACTGATTAAGAGTTTAAGGTGGGCAGGGAAGCTGCAGAGGACACTTAACAAGGCAGAAAGAATGAGATCTGGTCAAGTCACTAACCTGCTCTTCCAAAAAGTGCCAACTCCCATAACCCCCAGTTAGAACCTGAATCTTATATATAAAAGAGCATCTCCACTAGCCAAGTGTCACTTCCCCTCATCCCCAAATTCCACAGCATTGTGCTGGGGCACTGGGCTCAACAGTAACACAGAAGGAAAAGGGACACCTGCCGAATGGTCAGCACCACTCCCTTTTACACCTTTGGACTCGTTCTGAGTAAAATACTGACTTACAGGAGTGACATGTAGAACTAATTCCACAATTACGTTATCATATTATGCAGCAGGAGTCTAAAAAAGACATGACATGCAGCCTCTGATCAGCCCAGCAAAGTGCTGCTTAATTCAATAAAGAATCTGGACTCCCATAATGATTTACTTAAAAGGCAAAGCTGAGTAATGAATAAATGCATCATGAGTGATGCTAAGTAACAGAGCGACTGCTGAGTGAGGGCAGGATACCCCAGAGGGGCAAAGAAAACAAATACCTACACAACAAGACCTTACACTCCAGGCAAAGGTACCTGCTGGCTGAGCAAGGATGAGCTCCCCCTGCTCCCCAGCAGGAGGAGAATGGAGGCATGTGAGCAGTGAGCTGAGGAAACTATGCAGGGTGGGGATAGAAGATTTCACAAGGGAACCGGGCCTGAGCTCTGCCCCTTCCCCCCTTCCCCGAAAAAAGGAGCCACAGGGTAAGGAATGGGCCTAGGGGCCTTTCATTTTAACGAGCCCAGATTCACTTTGACTTTGTGCCCAGGCCCAATGACAGTGGGTGGGAAGGGACCAGGAGGCAATTGCACAGGGACTGGGGCAATTAAAAAGGGCCAGGGGGTCCTCATCACTGCTGCCAGCAGCACAGCGGGGCTAAGGCAGGCTTCTTGCCCGTCCTCATTCCATGCTGCTCTTGGAAGTGGCTGGTACATCTCTGCAGCCCTTGGAGGTGTAGGGTCTCTGCCCTGTCCCTGCTCTGAATGCCAGCTCCACTCCATAGTCCCCATTGGCTGGGAATTGTGACTGGGGCAGTGGTGTACAGAGATCTCCTCGTCTCTCCCTCACTGGGCGACATTGCCAGAAGGATGCGCCAGTTGCCTTGGGGAGCTGCCTGAGGCAACTGCTGACCCAACATCCTCTCCTGCACCCAAACGTACCCAGAGCCTCCACCCCTCATATCCAACTATATCCCGACCCTCTGCCCCAGCCTGGAGCCCACACCCTGCACCCAAACTCCCTTCCAGAGCCTCCACCTCATACTCCAATCCCCTGCCCAAGCTCAGTGAAAAAGAGTGAGGGTTGGGAAGAGCAGGTGACAGAGGAAGGGGGATGGAGTGAGCAGAGAGAAGGGAGCCTTGAAAAAGGGGCAGGACAGGAACAGGACAGGGAGCTGTAGGCTTGTGCCATTGGACAGTTGGCAACCCTACTGGGGGGTATGTGAAAGCCCTGCTTGTGCCAGAAGAGCATGCCCAGCAGCTCAGCCAGTAGCATACTGGGCACCAGTCAGTGCAGGCAAAGCACAGTCCAAATGTCAGGTGGGCAGCTTCCACATGAGTCTGGCGCGCGCGTGTGTGTGTGTGTGTGTGTGTGTGTGATGGCCCATTGCCTTCAGCAGGCCTGTTAGCGCGGAGAGTGAAACCGCAGTAGAGGGAACAGAGACAGGATTCAGGCTCACGTGGAGTGTTATGCCCAGTGCCACTGGCTGCATTTCCAGGACATGCACATGGGTCTGTGCCACAAATGCTCTGGACCAGCGACAGGATCAAATGAAAATGAAAAACATGATCCTGGCAGGGTGAAAGCAGGAAAGTTCCCTCCTCAGACTCTAATGGCAACAGGGCAGAGAGGAATAGAGGGCTGATGGGTTGGCTGCTGAGGTGTCTGGCTCCCCCACTCGGTCCTCATCCGCCTTGCTCTCTCCTTCTCCCTCCTCACCTCTCTCGGAGCCATCCCTCTCTTCTTCTTTCTCCCTCCTTGTCTGCTCTCTCTTTCACAAAGTCTCATCCCTCTCGCAGCCTCTTTCTGTCTTTTCCACTCCCTCTCACTGCCTCTCTCCCCGACTTCCTCCTCTCCAACTCACACCTCGTCAAGCCCCCATCCCACATCCGCCCTAGAGAAGACCCATCAGAGTGACCCTGCCAAAGCCTGACGCCTCTGCCCTCTCCTCCATTACTTTCAATAATAATCCTCCTGCCTGCTGGGCTTTGCTGCTCTTGGAAGCTAGGAGCGGAGCTGGAACTTTTGACAAGTAAGGCAATACTCTGTCAACAAACGCAGCCTGCGTGGCTGAACAAAGCCTGCACTGTCTCCATCAAGGGCCAGCTCTCCCAATGGAAGTGCATTGCCTAGCATGGGGTCAAGGGGAAATTAATCCCAGGCTGGGGTGAAAGGGTTAATGAATGCTGATTTTACAAACATTGGCAATATCCTTCTCCAAACTAATAGAGGGATAATTAGCTCTTAATAAAAAGGGAAAATGAATCCTCCAGTTTTTGGCAAAGTTGCTAAGTGGAGCAAAGAGATGGCTCTCCTAAAGTTCTGCAGGGGCCTTGAACCAACTCCCATGAGCTGCCCACAGGCTCTAAATCGACAATGTATTACAGACTTGAGGGGCTAGAAGGGTTAGTTCTTCTGGGCTGCACTGAGAGCTAAGGTGGCTGGATGATTTATGTCATGTCCGCAGTGCAAGCAAAGATGATAAGGGCAATGAAATATCATGCTTCAGGGCTGATTGTCTGTGGGGTCAGGATGGAATTTTTGCATCAAGTATTGCAGTGTCCAAGTATTAATGGGGACTTTTCACCTTCCTTGGCAGCATCAGCTATTGGTCTCCACAGGTTTCAGAAGCACTGGGCCAGCGTTCATCCAATATGGCACAAATCTGGGTGGGACTGGATTAATGGTGCCCTACTCTTCTCTAGTACCTGCCAGCCAGTCTAAGGCTTTCAAAGTGCTTTACAGACACTGAGGCATTTGAACTAATCCTCACAGGCCCATCCTGTGAGGTAGGGAGTTAGGCATTATTCTGGCCTTCCCTCCGCCTCCCGCCATTCAAAGCTTGGGAAAAAAAGCAGACAGCTTAGTTCAGAGTTGTCAGAGTGAGGAATAGAAGCCAGATGTCCTGGTGCCCAGTCCTGTGCTTAATCACCACACTAGATCATGCTGCCTTGGCTGGCTGTCTGATGTGGTCTGGCATCTCCATTACTCCTGTTATTTCAGGCCCAAATAGACAGTGGCACTAATTGGATTTTCTTACTGGTGTTTGAAAGAGGTCTGCTGGGCTGATTTGGGAGTAGGGAGGCTGGTACCTGTGCTTGGTAGAGCAACAACGTGAGCCCTCATATGGCAATGCTGAGCTGGAAAGAAGAATCCTTTAGCGTAGTAGAGACTTGAATGCTCCCCTCTCCTCAGGGAGCCTGATGTAAGGAGCTCTTCTAACACCAGAGCGGCCTAGAGGCCTAAAATGGAGTTTGAAGCTGCCTCAATGACCACAAACCATCCTTTGGGCTGTTTACCTGGCCCTTTATTTCTATTTTTAATCCTCCCTCCCTCACAGTATCATATCTGGGCACAGAGAGAAAAACAATCTTTTTAGCCCCAGAATGAATACAAATTCCAGAATAAGGTGTGATCAAAGCAAATTATTTTGAGTTGATTTTAACTGGTGGCTTTTTTGTTACTCTGCAGCAGGGCTGCTCATAAGGTTGCCAGGTGTCCGGTTTTTGCCCAGACTGTCTGGAAATCACGTCTTCTATCCTGTTAAAAAAACCAGACAATACGGACATGTAAAATGTCCGGTATTTTCTGTTTCTCTTGGACGGAAGGACGGAAGGCCATTTTTCCCCTGCCACATCTGGCAGGGGCGGAGGAAGAGGGGAGTGTGCGAGAATTTAAAAGTGCAACGGTCCATTTTCCCCTGCAGTATTTGGGATTTTTTGTAAAGGCATCTGGCAAGCCTAGGTACTCAACATGTGGCCTGCGGCCCATTTGTTTGCGGCCCGTGGTGCAGTTTGAGTTTATGCAGGGCTCAACAGGCGACCCACAGATGTTGATATGTGTTTTAGTAGTTAAATTCCTGGACAGTCATTGCTCATTAAAAGTGCTGTCATATGGGTGGAAATTGGGTAAATATTGCATTTTATTAATATCAGCAGAACTGACTTAAATAGGGCCTGCATGTTGTATAGTCTTTCCTTGATCTTTGTATTCATGCCCATCAGTGTGAAAGAATCTAGTTGCATATATTTGCATATATGTTTGGATAATATATGCAACCACACTTAAGTTGCGGCCCTTGGCTTGTGCTGTGAGTATCATTGTGGCCCCCAGGGCTTCCAAAGTTGAGTAGCCTTGCTCTACACTGTGGGCTGTTTTTCCTTCAATGTAGGAATTTTATATCCTAGCATACTGCCTCCGAATACAGGGGGAAGTCTGAGCCCCAAAGAAAACTAGTCAATTCAGGTTCTGTTCTTCTCTGTCTCTTTAAGGGCATCCGACAGTTCACTTCTTCCTCTGAGAGCCAAAAGTTCTCAGTTAAAGATCCCTCATCCCCACCCAAGATAGCACACAGGCACTCAAATGCATATGCCTTGACCATTTGTAGCTCATTGTGAGGTTAGCTTTTTTTCCTTCCCTGGTCCACTCCCAATCAGACATCCTGCTGTTGTCTGAAAGAGCCTGGTGTGTGATAATTCTCTCCTTGTTCTTTGTTTGGGATTTTGCCGTTTGAAGGATGATCTGAACTATTTTCAAGGGTGTGAATTCTCGTATATTCAAGCCCTTTGCTTTGCATGCCAGTCTGTGAACTCAGACACAGAAGCAGCCATAACAGTACAAATGCACCGGGGCAAAATGAAGTTAGTTCCTCAAATGCAGAGGTTGGGCTGAAAGAGAGAAGTGCCCATCCCTAGAGGCTGAGAAATGTGGATCCGCTTCTGTGGTTTAGATTCAGCTAGCAGAGGCACAAAGCTTGGATCCAGATCCAGAGCTGTATTCTGGATTGGGCCCATCTCTGCTCTGCTTATCATTGTTCTCTGAATCAGCAAAGCCAGTGCCTGTGTGTTGAGTGACTCTCCTCCCCTGCAACTTCTGGGGCAGCTCTGGAAACTGAACAAATGAGAGAGAGGGCTTCAATGTGAACTGCCAAACCCAGTGTCGGTTTCCTTTGTAAAAGCCAGTCAGGCATGGAGTTCTGGCAGGTTCTCACAGGCTCTCCAAGACCTCCACTCCCCCTTCTTCCCTCCTCCCCCCCTCAGTCTGTCTCACACATTGAAGACGCTGGCCAGACAGCAGGTTGTTTCATTGTTGTTCGCGCTGTCTCGGCAGAGCTCTGAACCAAATGAATTCTGAATCACATTTAATTTGTAACGCGAGTTTTAGAATGCTGCAGGGTGAATCCTGCCAACTTTACCTCCTGGCCATAATAATTCCCTGGGGTACTAGCTCTGAGGTGTGCAGAGATTACTATGATGGGCCTGGGAGGGCTGGATTAGACAGGAGGATGTCCCAACCCCACGCCTCCCATGAAAACACAGTAGCACATGTACACATAATCTCACTGTGTGCTCTCTCACACACAGACAGCTCGCTCACACCCCCAGCCGATGATACACCTTTCACATGCTCAAAGTGGTCACACGCTGACACCCACACATCCGCTGCTCCTGGGCATTCATGTCTATTAGGAAACAGAACAGCTCCTGGGCTTCTCTCAAAGTAAAAGGTGTTCAGCGGAAGCTACAGAGGTGGTCTAGCTGGGGTGTATGTGAGCTGTGGAGAAAACCCAAATGAGTCCAGAATAGATGCTTCCTCGCATACATGAGAGCACACAGGTGAGAATACATCCTATTTGACCTCCCCTTCAGTCGTTATGGGCTTTTTAAAGAGACACTGTCAAGTTATAATCCTATATATTAAAAAGCCCATCAGTTTCTTTTCCCTGTCTGGCTAACCACCTAAGTAAAGCATAAAGAGCTGGAAGCAGCTGATTTACTTCACAGTCTTGATGGTGTCTACTTACTTTTTCCATTTCTCTCAAGTGGGATAATGAAAATATCTAGTCAGTTTTCCTTCCAGGTTCTCCTACACTAACCAACTGCTGCCTCATTAAGGTTGCAAATACTGCCACGGGAAGGTTATTTGTTCAAACTGCTGCCTCCCCCCTTTTTTAAAGAAACAGGCTGGACATACATTTTTTTCATGATAGTTAGCTTTGAAGAGATTTTACTTTATGGCATATCCTGTGCTGGGCATTACCCTTATTGTGAGTCAGCAGGGAATTTGTTGTTACATCTCCACCCCACCCCGGCTGGAGGGCTAGAGCAGAAGACGGGGATTTTACTCTGTTCTGGTGCAAAGCATTTTTATAAATTATGAAAACAGTTTTGTATCCAAGTTTAACAATTCAGGAGAGACCTTGTAATTGAAATAAAAGACTTGGAGTCAGAACTTGTGGGTTTCCTGCCTGATTCCTCCACAGATTTGTTAGGGAGGTCATAGGCATTACAATTAGTCCCTCTGCCTCAGTTTCCACATCTGTAGTGTGGGGATAATGGTACTGACCAAACTTACAAAGGGCTGTGAGCCTTAATCCTTAATGTTGTAAAGCACGTTGTGACTTTCCAATGGAGGGAGGTAGAGGCAGGCAAAGTGATGTCATTTCCCAGTGCCCTACCCCCCAGAAGGCAGGACTTCTGGAATGTAGCCAATCAGCACTACTATGGAGCTGTCACATCATTCTCCATGTGCAGGGCATCAGACAACTGGGGGAGGGGCTGGCTTGAGGTCTTGCATTATTGTAACAGCAGCAAGAGTGTTGCCTTCTTCCTCCCTGATTCTAACCTGCAAGGCATCTGGCCTATAAGCCTTTGTCCTAGCGTGTTGCAGGGAGGAGCTTTGGGAGTGCTGCACTGTTTCTTGGCCAAGAAAAAACCATGCCGCTTTAGAGCAG
Source organism: Pelodiscus sinensis (assembly GCF_049634645.1). Lineage (NCBI taxonomy): Eukaryota > Metazoa > Chordata > Testudines > Trionychidae > Pelodiscus > Pelodiscus sinensis. The sequence goes on from NC_134723.1 coordinate 19,969,450, forward strand.
CAGTGTAGTAGTTTGTGGGGAGCTCAGCAGGGGTATTGCTCTCTCTAGGGCTAGCGAGATGGCGGGGGGCGGGCGACTCACTGAATGGAAATGTCAGTGGCACTGTGCTGGGCCAGAAGACTACAGAGGAGAAGGATTGAGAGGGAGGAGCGTTGGCCCTTCCCTTGGCATGTGACCCCCCTTTCCTTAGGTCCACATCCCATGGCCCCTGCCTTTGCCTTCCTAAGCTTCCCCAAGTGCGCGCAGAGCTGCCTAATGTGAGTTGGCAGCTGCTGATGCCTCCTCCCTGGAGGGAAACCGTGGTGTTCGCTGATGTGATTCAGCCTGACATCCCAGCCATGTTATATAATGGGGCTGCTCATGGTAAGTGAAGGGGGCCAGAGCTCCCCCTCCCTGCTCCCCCCACTCTTATGTGCTAGGCTGCAGGAGAGATGCATCTGCTGATGGATCTAAATAATGAAAAGGGTCAGTGCTCATCCCTTGTGGGACGGAGGGGTCCTTATGCTGCATGACAGGGCACTGGTATGAGCTTGTTCAGTGGGACCTGGCTAAAGAATAAGACTAGCTGGCCCCATGGCCCCTCCCCAAGTGGGTTAGCTAGGTTCTGGGCCCTGTATGGCCCACCCCAAGTGGAACAGCTAGATTCTGGGCCCTGCATGCCCCTCCAAGTGGAACAGCTAGGTTCTGGGCCCTGCAGGACCCTGACTGGAGTGGGGCGACTGGGTTCCCGTCCTGCAGTTCCCTCAGTCCCGGAGTGGGTCAGTTGGGTTTATCTGAACCCAATCTTGTGACAATCACCTGCTGCTGCCTCTCACCTAGCCTGACATTTGCAGAATGGTCTCAATCCTCCCAGCTGGCTCCTTTGCTCCTTCTCCATTCCCTCAGGCCTGCAGGTTGTTCTGGGAGCCCTGAATTCCCTTTCAGTAGGATGTTGTGCGACAGCTCCTTCTCATCATGGTTGCCACTGTGTGGGGAAGTGATGGCTCTGTCAGGTCAGATTAAGGGAGCTGGAGATTGTGGGCAAAGCGATAGGGCAGGGGATCGGAAATGCCTCTGCCTGCTTCATCGTTAAGGAGTGTCTTTGCTGTGATTGTGAGAGTGGAGGGGGAGTTGGGGGGACAGCCCAGGGCAGGGGTCCCCTTTGTCTCTTCTTTCTTTATTCTGAAGCGTTTTCTGATCCCACCCCCAAACTCCCATGAGGCGACTGCCTGTCTTGTGACTGGAGCTTAGTGCTCGGAGCCTGGAATGTGAGTTCTACCGTGGACGAGAGGCCTCTGGCTTGGTTCTGGAAAAGAGCTGCAGTTGGGCACGTGGTCCCTGCTGCCACGGCCGAAAGTCTGTTCAGGGAAACGGAGCCAGCATGGGACAAGCCAGGCCCTGAGGTGGCATAAAGAATGGGCATATTTACTCTCTGTGCATTAACACGAGGGATACAGTATTGGCTTCTTGACAAAGAACTGTCGCTCACCCAGTCCCATGGTTGTTTGCTCTCTGCTCCTCCATGTTGGTGTGCAGCCCCTGATAAAGAATTCCTCTTCCTGAAGAGCCTTGAAAGTAGCCCCTCGGTTTCTCCAGGGGTCACTATCTGGGCCTCTGTGCACAGTTTTTACTTATTGCTGTGCTGCCTCAGCCCTTAGCATCTTTCTAGTCAGGGTTGCTCTGTTCACAGAACCGGCATGAGTGTTGCAGCAATGGCATGGCTACAAGCTGTGAATTTTCATGGCATTTTATTGGTGTGTGCCACTTTTAATTGCTTGTGCTATGCATGGCGAGACTCCAGCCACCAGTGCTGAGGGCACAGAAAGTCAGTGGTTTGTCTCTCTCGTTTAACACTGACAATGTGCTAGATCGTTAACGAGGAGCCAGCTCCTGCCCCCAGTGGTCAGAGTCTACAAGCCTAGGACTGTTCAGGTCCTTCCACCAACAGGCCAAACCCAGCATCCAACCCCAGAGCACTGGAGCCAGATGGGGGGAAGAGGACCAGGCCCCTTGCCACCAAGAGGACAGATGAGCCCCAGTGTCACAGGAGGATTCCAGAAGAGCATCCCTATCTCCACCTGTCCCCTCCCCATGCCCTGCTGCCTTTTCTCACCCCCGTAATGGAAGGGATAGTAACGTCTGAGCAGGAACCTCACCTGTGAAATGTTTCAAGTACTGAGCTTCACTGGCAAGGAGGAGGGGGCTTAGTCACACTGACGTGTCAGGCCAGCGGAAGTGCTTCTCTGGAATGCCTTGTAGGAATCAGTGAAGCCAGTAGTGCTGATCTGCCTGCTGACCTTAGTTGGGACTGGCCAGTTCTGGGGGAAGAAAGTGTTATCAGATCAGGGCATGATGAGGTATTGGCTACCTATTGCTGAAACAGTAGGAGGGCAGATCTATGAAGTAGGGGGGAGGGGGAGGGAGGCCTCCATTCGCCTCCCCCCAAAAGCCTACACAGGAGTGAAACTGTGTTTTCTTTCCTTAATGGCAGAAGGGATCATGCAGCTCCCAGAATCTCTCTTGGCTGGCAGATGACATAGGGGTGCTAGAAAAAGCATCAGGCACCACTTGGAAAACCAGGGGAATTGGCCTGGGGGAGATCATGGCCTAGGATGCAAGGCCCCAGGGGTGAGTATTGGGTAGGGGATGTAGCCTTAAGCAGGGATTGTTGCCCCAAGTTTGAAAGAGGCAGGCAACACCCAGAATATCAGAAGCCTCTGCTCGATGTCTCTTGCTGTTCTGTGCCAAGTTGTGTGTGTGTCCAGGTCCATGGTGTGCTTGTATCCACACCAGTGGTCACCAACCAGTAGATCGGGCTCTACTGGTAGATCTTGGAGCCTCTTATCGGGGATCCTGACTGGTTTGGCTGGGAGGGTATCAAGTACCAGCACTTCAGCTGCCCCTCCCCCCCCCATTGCTGTGCTGCTTCTGCCCTCTGCCTTGGAGCTGCCCCCGGGAGCCTCCTGCTTGCTGTGCAGGGTGGGGAGGCAGAAAAGGAGGGGCACTAATGTCAGGGTGTCCCCCTCCTTCCACTCCTGGCCCCCTCTCTACAGAGTGAGCAGGGCAGAGCCTTGGAGAAGGGGCAGGGTAGGGCCAGGTCTTGAAGAAGGGGTGGGGAAGGAAGTGGGACAAGGGTATTTGGGTCTGTTACAAATTTCTTTCTCTCTTCCGCACTGTAGGGACACACACCCTTATCCAGGTCCTAGGGTTCAAAGTGCAACCCTGTTAATATACACACCCACCCTTACCCAATTCCTAGGGCTCAGGGTGCATCTTCCTGAGGTAGATCTGAGGTAGATCCTGGATTGACTTAAATTCAAATAGTGATCTCATGCTTAAAAAGCTTGGAGACCACTGATCTGCACCAATGTTCATGCTGTCTTATGCCTCTGAGTCTTTCCCCTGGCCATTCTGGTCCATGCCCATATAGGGGGAGCAGGTGAGCGAGATCAAAGCAGGACAAGCCACATGGGGAGGGAAACCAGCAGGGACTCAACATGAATAACAGAGATAACAGTAGATAGAGTCCGGAGGGAGTTCAATGGCTCTTTGTCCAACCCTGGCCCCATCCCTGAAGTTTCCTCACACCTGAAAGTTGCTCTTCAGAGCGAATCCATCCCTTTGGCACAGCAGCTTGAAAGAGGCAGGAGAGGAAGGGGGCAGTGAGTGCTTCCCACCTGGTGTAATCGCTGAAAGGGGTTGGGGGAAGTGTCTGTTTCACAGTCTCTTTCTGGGGGCTGCCACCTTCCTGAGTGGTGACCCCAACAGTGTTTGAAGGGGGATCCCGCAAGCTCAGAGACTGGAAACCTTTTCCCTCTCTGCCTTTAATGCTCAGGTAAGAGTTGGAGGAAGCTGTTTCAAGCTCAGCATTTACAAATGAAATCTGTTGTATTAATGGGAGATTTCTTCTTACACCAGTTCCACAGCTGCAGCATGACTGGGAGAGATGATGTGCAATGGGAATCATGTACAAGGTGCAACTTGCCATACAGGAGTGAGTGCCAAGGTGATGGAAGTGTCTGTGAGCATGCACAAAAACTGTGGTCACATGAATCCTGCCTCATGCTGCTGTGTGTGTGTGACAAACCAACCTCTCCTCCCCCATATCATTGAACATAGAATCATAGAATAATAGGACTGGAAGGGACCTCGAGAGGTCATTGAATCCAGCCCCCCCGCCCTCAAGGCAGGAAGCATGGAGCATGTAGATCTAGAAAATCCCCCTAAGCCTGCACAACAGGCAACATGCTCCTGCACTGACCTCGTGACTAGCTCCCAAGGCTTGCCATGCTGCTCTCTGTCATTCCACAGCTGGAGTCAGGTGTGACATCACTTTTCACCAAGCTGGCCTAAGGGGAATGATGTGACCTGCCAGAGAGCACAATGTTGCAGCTCAGTGGCTGGTTCCCCTGGCCATGCTATAGGACAGGTAAGACCACAAGAGTGTCAGCCACATGCCTTTAGCTTTTGGCATAAATCTCCAAGTGCAAAGAGAGCTGTAGATGCGAACTCACCCATGAGCCATAGAGCATGTGAAAAGGCTGCGGGGACTGGAATAAAGGAAGGGAGGAGCCTGTAGAGGGTCAGGGTAACTCTCAAGCCCCATGCAACGCTGTAGGTAGTGTGCAGAAGATGGTTTCCAACCTGTGCTTGCTTTATACGCTGATGCAAAAGGTCTCCTTTTACAGCTAGTTATAGGCAGAAGACTAGCATTATAGCCCCCCACTCTTTTTCCTCCTTTAGGGGTTTTGTGTTGCACCCTTTAGTGTTTAGAAACACAGCAATGGTAACATGCAGTGCAATCCACGTGCATGCTATGCCCACTGCTCTGTCTCTGCAGGACTTGCTTTGGATAGACATTGATTTTCTACTGGTCCTGAGGTCTCCCATGTGTACACGGAGAGAACATGCCATTCTCCATCATGAGTGAAAGGCTAGTACTTGAAACACATAGCAAATCGGGTACTTAAGCTGAAAAAGTCACTGTTCCAAACGGCTCCCATAAAACAAAATCTCTGTTGGCAATGACTGGAATGAGACACACCAGTGAACTGATCTATGGGTAGGCTGTAGGAAAGAGCCTGTTTCTGAGCAGAAATAGGCCCAGGTCACCTTGTTCAGAGGCAAGCGGTGAACTTCCCAGGAGTTTTGGGAGGATGGCAATTCAGATCCCAGGTTCTTGCTAAAGACCATACAGAGGTGACTCTCATGTGCTGGACAATGAGAGCTCCAGGGAGACCCAGACAAGAGTATGCCTCTAATTTCCTATTTATGGGTGGCACCATGCTCACACTCTTAGGCTATGTCTTGACTGCAGAGTTTTTCCAGGATAGCAGAGGTATCCCAGAAAAGCTCTGCTGTGTCCAAGGAACACGTCCTGATTTTTCGGAACAGTTTCTGAAAAAGTGGATGTGTTCTTTCGGCATCCCTGTATTCCTCTTGGTGAGAGGAATAAGGGATGTTCCAAAAGAGGAGTTTTTTCTGAAATGTGTTCCTCTTTCAGGGGAAAAAAACGGAAAAAAAGATGCAAACTGCGATTTGCAATTTGTGTATCTTTTTCCGACTTTTCTTGGCAGTATAGACATAGCCATAGTTGGCTCTAGGTACATGAAGTTCCATCGTGGGTTAAGGTTGAAGGCCCATGTGTGAAGTCACCGTGCACAAGAGACAAACCCTGCATAGGAGACAAACAGAGAGATTCCATAATGTGCCATATCTAGATATGTGTGTGAGCATGTGCGCGTGCACAAATGTATGTGTGTGTAGTTGTGTGTGTGTGTGACTATGCAGCAGGGTGTCTGCATGAGTCTCTCTCCAGTGGAGGCTAGGCTTGCAGTGTCAGTGCCATACGTCTGAGGATGGCCATGTGTACGTGACCAGGTCTATTTGTACCCTTGCTGGCGTGCTGCTAACAGTGACCATGTAGGTTAGCTGCCCTGTGCCATCCCAACCCTCCGCTTTTCATGCTGCTCCTCTCCTGTCCTGGCAGCCCCTGCAGCCTGCTTCATTCCTCAATGTACAGCTTGGGACTATGCAGGCTCCAGGGCTCTGTGCAGCTGTTCTGCTCAGTGTCCCAATCTAGGTCTCTTCTGTAGCACTGTGCTGCCAAGTGTCCCTTGCCAGAGGAGCCCAAGCAGAGGGAGGCACTTGGTGACCCGTGGAGCTCTGCATGCTCTGGGAGGCCGTCAGGAAGAGGCCCTTCGGGGACTATTGTGCTCTGTCTGTCTGTCTGTCTGTTTGGTTTTAGTCCATTCTGCAGAATTCAGTGGAACCAGCTCCGTACCGGGTGCCAGGCGTGGCTGCCTGCAGAGCCTGCTGGCCTCTTTCCTTGAGGAGAGCAGTTCAGCTTGCTGGCCACCAGCCCAGATGCTTGTGGTTGTGGGCTGACCCAATGGGCTGGACGCAGCCTTTCCTACACAGTTGGGTTTTGGAGAGACCATACAAACCCCAAGTTCAGGAACAGCTGATTCAGTTGCTTGTTCACAGCATGGATGGACATTAGGACAATAGATTTCCTGAGTGCTGATGCACATTTACTGCCATCCACAAAACCCAGCGTGCAAGTCAAAGCTAGCCAATGGGAGATGCTGATGTCAAAGATGTGTGCTAAGCTCTGCACCTCCCCTTCTCCTCCAGAGACAGGCCCTTAAATTTGGGTTTCTGGGTGGTGCCTTGCCCTGTGTGATTCACAAACCAGGAAAGATAGGCAGCCAAATGCCTCTTGCATGCAGAGTCTGATATGGTAGGTGTGCTCAGAGGCTGCCCATCTCCACAAAACAGCTGGGCTGGCAGAAGGAGGAACTCCTACAACTTTTAATCTAGTGGTTAGTGCACTCACCCAGGGTAAGAGACCCCCAGTTTGAGTCCCTGCCCCATCTGATGGCGCTAAGGGATTGGTCGTCTCTCAAGAAAATGCCCTAACCACTAGGATGTAGTTATTCTAGCTCTCTCTGGCCCAATGCACATGGAATTGTTCAATTATGTAATCAAAGTGGAACTACTTACATAATTGTCTCTACTACTGAACTGTTCAGCTATATTCATCTCTTGGACCAGATCCTGTGCTCCATTTAGGACTAAATCAAGAATTGCCTCTCCTCTGCTCTAAGACATGGTCATTAATGGTGTCTAGACATTTTTAATGTATGCCCTATCCTGAGGCAGTCCATACAAGTGTGAGCTGCAGGGCTGAGGACTCACAATATGAGTGCTTTGTAAATTAAACAACTTTTTCTAGTCCTCTTCCAGAGCAAAACTGCATGTTAAACACAGTGTAACATTGTACAGCTGGGCCCAGGAGACACTTAAGCGAAAGTGGACCCTGAATTGCCCAATCTAATAGAGCTTTATTCTCAGTAGCAGTTTTCATCCAAACACGGGGTCTGACAATCCAGGGCAGACACTGTATGGTGTGAGTCACAGCAGGGTGCAGTGCACACTAGGAGAGGGTATGTGTGGTGAATAAGTTACAGCATCCTGACCTAAGGCCAGTTGGAGGGAGAAAGATGAAGGCAGGCAAGATGTGAGAGAGACCTTGCATAGCTGGAGTGGCTAAGTCAGAGAGACAAATGGGGGTACGATTGTCCTATTCCTTAAGGCAGGAGATGCAGAGGAGAAGGCTTCACCCTCACAGAAGGGAGGTGGTGGAAAGGTGACAGAATGTGGGGGCCATACAGAACCCTCCTGACCTCTTGCACCTGGGAAGGAGGGTCGAGGCTACTTGATTGGATAGCAAGTGACAGAGGAGAACTTGCACTCAGAGAGATAGGGAAGGAAAGGCTGCATGGGTGGCTGGCATGCTAGGCAGGGAAAGGCTTTGCCTTCCAAAACTGGCCCCACCCACACTCCACTTCCAGCACTCGTACTGTAGGTGTTCTTGGGGTGGAGTGTTGCTGCCCTAGTGCCTGCCTTCCCTGTGCTTCAGGAGCTGCGGAGGCTGGAACCGCATGCAGCCTGCCCTCCCCATGCTCTGGGCCAGGGAGGCTGGGGTGCATGTGCATGCCCGCCCTCCTCCCGTCCCCATGCGAGGGCAGGGTCTCAGCAGAAGAGGCAGAGCTGGGGTGGGGCTGGAGGCTTGCCTCCCCCAATCCTACCTTCGCCGACCATCCATGAAAGACCAGGTGCATGGGCTCCCCTGACTGGAACCTGTGATTTTGCAAAGGATTGGTCAGTGCCAATCACAACCCTTTTGGAAGACTGTTAAACGGTCTTGGCTTTCTGGAGTCTGTCTTTCTATCGATCTTTTCCACCACACCCGCCTGCTCCAGCTCAGCCCTCTGCTGCTGTGTTATGGAATGCTAATAAGAGCCAAAATGAGAGAATAAAAATATAATTGTTCCCCTCTCCAAAGCATGTCGGCTGTGGAGTTGATGTAAAGGCTTCTTTGTGCTGAGTCGTGAGCAATGTGAGCCCTGCTGTCCTCCGTGCTCGGAGGCGCTTTGCCTGGTAATTGCAGGTGTATCTTGCTTTCTGGCTCTCCAGAGATGGTAATTGGAAACACTTGCAAGGATTCCTGCCATGCAAAGCGTGGCTGGAGGGGCGGTGCGCGTGTGTGTGGTGCTGCTCTGATCTCCAGGAACATGGGATCCTTTGCAACATCCCAACATTTATTTCATTTGCTGCCATGAATGCTCTGATTCACTCTCTGCAGTAAGCAGAGGAAACTCTTGTAGGCTTCTTGCACCCACACATGGTACCTTGTACTTATTAGCACTTGGGCCTGGGAGAAGCATTTTTCATGACCAACTTCCTCCTTTTTGTACACATGCAAATCAGATTTTTGTGGGTGGGAGAAAGCTTGTGTGGGAGGAGCCTTGCACCATGAGATGGTTAAGGTTGGCTCAGCTCTGCAGTTTGTCGGGAGGCCAGTAGAGGTCAAGTTCGTTGGGGTACCACTGGGTGGGGAGGTACAGCTGGGTGGGAAGGAAGAGCAATATGTCCAGAAGTGTGCGTTAGGGATGTCCTTTAACTATTAGTGTATCCCAGCAAGCTGCTGTCGTGCATTTGCCTGGTTGTGACTTCCAATACAGATGAGGTTCTCTGAATACTTACTGCTCTCCACTGATGGTCCTTCCCTGGGTTTTAAGGGTTTCCTAGGACAAAATTTCTCCTAATAACTCAAGCTTTCTCTGTGCTATGCGATGAATCTGTGGGGCCACTGCCTGTTACTTATCTCCCTTCCCATTCTGACTGGGTTATTTGCTTTCAGGGCCCAGGAAGCTGCCTTGAGATTCATAGCTTGGCTCATCCAGTCTAGAGTGACACCGCACATGAGGCAAGCATCATCTTTGGCAAGCAAAACCCCCAGCCAGGTTAGCGCTTGTGTTAATGGTGACCAACTAGGCCCTAACACCATCAGTCTGTGACCAGAGTGCACTGCTACTGTGTGTACATATGCTGTGTACGGCGTACCTGGATAGAAAGGTGGAAGGGTGGGACTACATTCTAGCCTTTCCCACAGGAGACAAAAGTTAGTATCTTGCTCCTGGCTTAAAAGTGAAAGAAGTTCGGAGGCCTCAGTTTATAAGTTTCTAATGTACATCTTATTAACCACATCATGAAGATATCTCTGCATAGAAGGTGTTTCCCTACCCTCACACCCTTACATTTGGAGAACATTTGGATCCAGGTATTTTGCCATGGCTCATCTATAATCATTTGATAGGTCTATCATCTAATGTGAGGCAGGAACTGGGTATGTACACTGTTCCTAGTCTTGCCTCCTTAGAGAGATTCTGAGAAGGTCTGGAGAGTCAGACAAGTACCCATGTGCAGGGCCGCATTATGACTTTCGTGGGCCCTAGGCACTTTTGCCTTCGTGGGCTCCTTCCACCATAATAATATCCAGGGCTCGACAAATAATGCAATGCCACGGGTGAGTAGATTGCAACCCGGAAGAGCTGGGTTCGGGTGATCTGCGCATGCGCAGATCGCTGGACAGTGCAGCTGGTGAGCGGGACTTGCCGCAGTTCGGCGAGCCCTGAAATGTCAATATTAAAAATTATTTTTGATATAACTTTAAATACTTCAACATTTTTTTTTTCTGTTTTATGCAAAATTTAATAGATTTTCGTGGGCCCTAAATGTTTCATTTTTGTCTGATGTGTGAAAAAAATTAAAACATTTTCTTCGACCCTAAAAGTTCATTTTTTTCCTTCTGATTTTAAAAGAGATTAAAACGTTTTCGTGGGCCCCTAAAAGTATCATGGGCCCTAGGCACTGTGCCTACTGTGCCTAATGGATAAGTTGGCCTTGCCCATGTATGTGGGGATTTATCCGTGTTAGGGTTGCAGAGCTAGGCTGGGAATCTTAGGAGAACAGGCTTTTATTATTTGGTCTCCATAACTTTCTATCTCAGCTGGCTGGAAGTTACCAGGAAACCTGCTCTTCTTGGTCTGTTTTGGCACTTTCAGGCTTGCTGGGATCAGGAAGTGCAAAAATGTACAATAAGAGAACTCTCGGTATTTTGAATCCCAAAGAACTTCCTAATTGTTTCTACAAGGCCCAGCGCAATAGAGCCCTGATTTGCTCCGTGCTACTCAGCATCCAAATACTAATTATGACAATTAATCATAATGAATATGGCTTGAGGCTGGAGCTTTGGGTTGGCTCTTATTTTATCCAACCATTCCTGTCTCATTCTTACTTCAGTGCCTCCATGTCTTGATACCTTGAAGCAGATGAAAGCAGTTCTGCTCCAGAGCCACGGTTTCCCTGGAATCAGCTGCCCATGAAATGTCGTCATTTGGGAGGCCCGGAGGTCAGAGCTGGATGCAGGCAACAGCAGCCCCTGCATTCCATGGCTGGGAAGGAGGCAGTCAATGGTGGGGCACAGGCTGTTTGCTCAGAGGCACCTGCCTGGGAAGGAGCAGGGTCCTGTTATAAATTCCATTAAGAAAAATGGCTTCTGGTCTGTCATTCTGCTCCCTCTCTCCTAAAGCAGCCGGGTCTCACGTCTCCTGGTTTCTCCAGCTCCTCTCACTCTTCCTGTTCCATTTCAACAGACGCAGGTTAAGGGAGGGAGATAATAGCCACCCCTCCTCCCTAGCTCCCGTACTACTCTTGTTCTCCCCGTCTCCCTCCCCCCCTCACCCCTTGCTGCTCTGGGACTCCATCCTACTGTGGCACATCTCACACTCTGCTGTAAATTAGGCTCAGTTCCAGAAAGTGTGAGCTTCCATCCCGACAGTGGGCCGTGATTTACTGTTAGTTAATAGACACTAACAGTGCTACCCTCATGCCCCCACCCTTTCCCTGCAGCAGCTTCAGTGACCTACTTCTAATCCTGGGGCTGGGATAAATTAGAGACAGAAAGGGGCTGGGAAAGGTTTTGTTCAGCCTCTCTGTTTTCTGTGTCTTTGAGCAGCACATTTGAGATCCCCCTTTGCACCTGGGGACTCTTAAATCCACCCCCTTGAAAGACTCCCCCAAACAGTTCCTCTCACGTTCTCTTTCTTGTTGGGATTAAGCTCCCCTCCCCCCTGTATCAAATCCAGCTGCAGAGCTAAAGAGATTCTTGGCAGGAGACTGACGACAGAAACAATACTTCAAGGGGGGGGGGGGGGGAGGTGGTAGTGTGCCAGAGCGCTTCCCAAAGCCCCGAAGAGCTGCAGGGCTTCATTAAGGGGATTTTTGCAGCTGATGGTCAGAAAATCCTTTAACTTGACGGCTATAAAAAGTACATTTCTATAATCTGTTTTACCCACGCAAATTAACACGAGAGTTTCATGGTTGGATTCTTGGCTGTATTGATTTCTGGATTTGCTGAAATGCCCTAAAGTGAGCACCTGAGTGAGGAGGGTCTCACTCTTCCAGGATACGTCTGGGCTGGATAATCAAAGTCCCCACACAGCTTTGCCTCCTGCCCTGCGAGACCCCAGCTTCACAAATCACAATGAAAAAGGGTTTGGCCATTTCTGTCCCCAGGCTTTCGTCTGCCTCACAAAACCCTCTTTGCAGCCTGGCTGGGTCATCCCCAGTCTCTGCTCAGGAAGGGGCCTGGCATGGAAACAACAGGAGGCACTGTGGGGCTGGGCTCAGTGGTGTCAGCAGGGCTGGTGGAAGGCTCAGGACTAGAGGGCTTCAGTGGAGCTGAGTGGTGACTTTTGAATGGAATAGTGGAGGGGGCTGTGGGTCAGGACTGAGGGGCATAGGCTGAGCTGTGTGGGGTTGGGGCTGGGGACAGCTGTTGGATACGTGCCAGGATTGATCCAATATCTTTCAACATTATTTCTTGCTTGGTCACCCATTCTTGGTCACCCCAAACTCCCCAGTGATTTGCTCTCTGCACATTTTTGCTACTTAATGAATCTTGGGCTTTAATGACACATCGTGGGGTACAGTTTATTATGCAAAGTGGTTTGGCCATAGCTGGATAGTGGGATCACTTGGGCCTTTGCAGGAGCTTGAAGAGTGCAGGACAAGTGCATTCCTTTCCTTTGCCAGCACATTGCAGGGGATCAGGACAGGGTAAATATGAATCAGTCTGGGTTTGAGCTGACTCGTTCAGATAGGGCGGACACCGGGTGTATCAGCAGACAAGGAAAGAGAAACTGAGGTTTGGAAGATGCAGGGTTTCCCAAAGTTGTGTGGGGACTTTGATTGCCAAGGCTGGTTCTTGTCCCAGACACTGTCACTCCAGAAGAGAGGAGGCATTTTATACATTGTGTTAGACCATCCCTGGGGAGCAATAAGAGAGAGGGCCTGGTAAAAGAACAGGAGAGAGTGGACAAGGTAAGACAGCAGGGTATGTCCCTGGGCTACTCTGCAGGAGATGGCTTTTGGAGAACAGCAGTAGTTGCTCTTCGCTCTTCAGGTGCTGCTGGAGAGTAACAGTCAGAACCTCTGTATGGCTGGGCTGGATACTTCAGCTACATAGAAATGCCTGCATCCATTGGTACCTAAATGCCACTAGTTTCCCCTCTGGTGGAGTTGTAATGGCATTGGCAATGGACAGCAGAGTATGCAGGGGAAAGGACAGGTTGGTTTGCGGGGACTGGAAATGGGATTCAAGCCTGTCACCAGTTTAACAGGGACAGAACATTGTGGCTACGTCTAGACTGGCCCCTATTCCGAAATAGCCATGCTAATTTCCAACTTTGGAATAGGGAAATCCGCGGGGGATTTAAATATCCCCCGCGGGATGTAAATAAACATGTTCACCGCTTTTTTTCCGGCTTGGGGAAAAGCCGCAAAAAAGCGTCTAGACTGGCGTGATCCTCCAGAATAAAGCCCTTTTCCGGAGGATCTCTTATTCCTACCTGAAAGTAGGAATGTGATGTACATAGCCGGGGGCGGGGCCGTCTACATCACCGCCCCCCCCCCTTCTCCTCCTGCTGTGGTGGTGCTCAACTGAGTGCTGCGCCCCTCCGCCGGGCCACTGGGGGAGCCAGCAGAACAAGGGGCTGTTTGAGCTCCCCCCGTGGTGGGAGGGAAAGGGGGGGTGGGGCAGTGACGTACACATTCCTGCCCCCTGGCTATGTACGTCACTGCCCTGCCTCCCTCCCTCGGTGCAGCCCAGCTGAGCAGGCAGCACTCAGCCGAGCGCCATGGCGGGAGGGAAGGGGGGGCTGGGAGAGACGGAGGGGAGAGAGAGGCAGGAGGAGGAGAAGAGAAAGGGAGAGTGAGAGGCAGGAACGGGAGAAGAGAAAGAAAGAGACAGAGAGGCAGGAGGCAGGGGGGAGGCAGTAGGAGGAGAGAGGGAGAGAGAGACATGGAGCGAGAGAGCTCAGGAGAGGAGACCTGAAAATCCCGTCTTATGATGGGCTAATTGGCTAGTTCTTAAATAATAGTAGAAATTCTGCTTCCAGCCAGAAAGGCAGCTATTCCTGCTTCCTCTTCTCCCATCTGCTGGAGGGTCTGAGACTCCAGCGGGCTTCAAAGAGCAGCTCTTGCTGCAGCCACCAGGACACCGTCCTTTACAGAGTAGCCCTTGTTGCCGAAGGATGGCAGGAACCACTCCTAACCGCGGCCTGCTGTGAATGTTCTCACTGTGAGCAGTGGCGCACTCCCCAGGCATGGGTCTGTGGGACTGGAAGGAAGGAATTCATCTGTCTCTTGTGCCACTGACAAGCCCAGGAGTGTGGCCTCACAGGACAAGCAGGGGGACTTTTCAAACTTTGGTTTGCTGTTTAACAACAAAATGCACAAGGCACTAATACAGAAGGGGAAAGATGGTGACCAGCGTGAAGTTCAAGGGAGAGTTCAACGCTAAGTGCTAGGGCCAGGAGTGGCTCGAGGCGGGCCGTCAATGGAGTGATGTCATCATCGGGCACCCCAGGCACCCCATGACGTTATCATCGGGCGCCCCATTGAAGGCGGCGCCCTAGGCGATGGCTGAGTCCGCCTATAGTCACAGGCCACCCTGGTTAGGGCATGTCAACAAACCCCCTTGACACCCTTGTCACTGCCACACTGATGAGCCTCCTAGGCTTGTTATGAAAGTAAAGGGGCCAATTGTCCTCTTGCAGCTTGGTGCAATGGTGTCCAGTCCAAGAACAAGGCCCAGTCCTAGCTCGTTCTCCCAGAGATCCTGCTACACAAGAGACATGAGCAAGCCTCATCCAGTGAGGGAGACTAGCATAAAGACCCCACATCTGGCCTCGCTCCCAGCATGGTGCTGACACATGCATGCCTGGGCCTGGCTGTGGAATCCAGCAAATGGCAAAGAGAAGAGATAAACCCAAATCATAATCCCAATCAAGATATGCTGCTCCATCACCTCTTCAAGCCAAAATGTCTCCCTCCCATCTGATTCCCCTCCCTGCCCCTCCCGCTGTTGCCAGTCTTCCTCTCCCCTTTCTGTCTCTACTGTTTATTGGACACAGTTATTACTCTGACCTTAGAGGCTTTGTTTTTAATTTTGTAAATTACAGCATAACTTAAACTAATTATTGCTTTGTCCCTCTGATCTTATTAAACCTTTAATCCCCCAGAGAGTCCCCACCCAGAGCTCAGTCTGGTTTTTTCACATTCATTCCTGAGTTGGAGCTGGTTTTCCCATGAGGGGCGCCTCCTCCCTGAGGCAGCCCCACCTTACACACAGTACAACTCCCCAGCATGGGCGTGCTCCAGCTACTGTTCCTTGTGGAGCATTTCAGGGAAGTCTACAGCGGTAGAAACAACTGGCCTCTGGAGCCATCACAGACGTTGCTCACTGTCCTCAGAAGCCCAGGGACGCAGGATTCGGACAGCAGAATAAATGACTCCGGAGAGACACTAGAAGCCTTAAGACAAACAGGCTACGTCTAGACTGGCCCCTATTCCGAAATAGCCATGCAAATTGTTAAATATAGTAGCCCAGTGTCTGTGCGTCTGTAACGCTGACGTAAACGGCCCCGCCCCTCTTCCGCCATGGCGCTCTGTGCCACTCAGCTGGGCACCAGTGGGGGAGCAAGCGGCCATTTGGGGTCTGTGCTCCCCATCCATGGGGAACGTGGATCCCAAACGGCCGCTTGCCACTACTTGCTCCCCCGCCGGGGCCCGTCTGAGGGGCACAGCACTCAGTGCTACGGCGGGAAGGAAAGGGGGGGCGGTGACGTGCCCCCTCGCCGTGTACGTCAGCGCCCCGCCCTCCTTCCCCTCCGGCCAGGGCCCAGCTGAGCTGCGCTCGCGCTACGCTGCTCAGCTGTGCCCCAGCCAGAGGTGAAGAGGGGTGGGGTGCTGATGTACACGGCCAGGGGGCGGGGCCGTGTATGTCACCGCCCCCCCTTCCTCTCCGCCGTGGCGCTGAGTGCTGTGCCCCTCAGCTGGGCTCTGGCGGGGGAGTGGAACAGGGGGCGGTGACGTACATGGCCCCGCCCCCTGGCCATGTACATCACCGCCCCGCCCCTCCTCCCCCGTGGTGACCCGGCTGAGCGTGCAACACTCAGCCCAGCCACCGCGGAGGGAGGGGAAGGGGGGCGGGGCTCTGATGTACACGGCGAGGGGGCACGTCACCGCCCCCCCTTTCCTTCCCGCCGTAGCACTGAGTGCTGTGCCCCTCAGACGGGCCCCAGCGGGGGAGCAAGTAGTGGCAAGCGGCCGTTTGGGGTCCACGCTCCCCATGGATGGGGAGCACAGACCCCAAATGGCCACTTGCTCCCCCGCTGGTGCCCAGCTGAGTGGCACAGAGCGCCATGGCGGAAGGGGGGCGGGGCCGTTTACGTCAGCGTTACAGACGCACAGACACTGGGCTACTATATTTAACAATTTGCCTCTGGAGACTATAGTCAACCTCCAAACTGTAGCTCATTACAGTAAAAATCAAGATTACATAGGCTACAGGAAGCATCTCCTCTAAAGCTCCTTCTCAGCAGATGTAACAAAAATCGATGTATATTGGTTCTATTTTTTCCCCCTAACGTTTCGATTTCTGGGTTATTTTATTACTGTCTGGGTCTCCCTGACTCCTTTGAGATCCCAGTGCCATTCTGGGAATGATAAGCATTTGGGTTACTAGCTTCTGTGTCAAGTGCCAGGTCACTAATCAAGAGCTGGACTCAGGTAACTTAAGAGAAGTTGCTGAGTGGAATGATGCTCAGAGCTGCCCAAGCCCCACTCTGCTGAGGGTGCATTTGCTACCACAGACGGCATCCTCTGCTGCACATGTAACCTCACTTGTCACTTGTTGGTGCATGAACTGAACAAGCAGCACAGGTCCTAGAGATTCACCCACCCGCCCCACATGTGCGCACCCATGACATGACCCTGCTGAAGCCCTTAAACCCTAACCTGCAACCCCTCACCTATCCAGGGCTCTTCACACAACTCTGCCTTGCATCTCCATCTCAGCCTGCAGCATTTGTGAATCCCAGACTCCCCGCCCCCCCGGAATTCTATCCAGGGCCCCAGTCTTGCCCTGCAGCCCTCCTGCTCTTCCTGTCCTGGGCAAACAACGGCAGTTGTGCCTCACAGCATGGCCAAGCTTTTGTGAAACTCTGATGCAAGAACCCTCACACCCAACACAATGCACTGAGCATGAGCAGAAAGGCTAGGGAGTCTGGGCAGTCACCAAGCACTCCTCAGCTATATCTACACTGGTGGGTTCTTGCATCAGAAATATGCAAATGAAGTGAAGCGTGGAATATCACCGAGCCTCATTTGCATACCTAATGAGCCGCCATTTTTGCAGAAGAGGCTCTTGTGACAGAAGGAGCATCTACACTGCCCCTTCTTGAGCAAGAAAAGCCCTCTTGCGCAATGCCCTTATTCCTGAAAATAATCAGCATAGCGGCATTGCGCAAGAGGGTTTTTCTTGCACAAGAAGCGGCAGTGTAGACAGCTCCTTCTGGTGCAAGTGCCTCTTTCGCCAAATGGCGGCTCATTAGGTATGCAAATGAGGCTCGGTGATATTCCACGCTTAGCCTCATTTGCATATTTCTGGTGCAAGAACCTGCCAGTGTAGACATAGCCCTCCTGTCTGGAGCTGGATAAAGATCAGGTACAGAATGAGGCACATGGCTAAATCCGACAGCTGCATGCCAGGGGAGTACGCCACTGCTCACAGACAGTGAGAACATTCCCAGCAGGCTGCAGTCAGGGGTGGTTCCCGCCATCCTTCGGCGACAAGGGCTGCCCCACAAAGGACAGTGACCGCATGTTTAGGTGTGAACCCAAATCTGGAGTAAGCAGGATATTGCGCGCTGGTTTCTGTCCTGCCTCCTAGAGTCCCCTCTCTGTGGGCTGTCGCTTCCCCTGGCGGAGCTAGGGCTGAGTGGAAGAGTAAACCGTTGCTTTATGATAGCTAGAGAGGCGCTGGCCTTTGCTAACAAGTGGCCTCAGGTCTCTTCATTGCTTTGCAAGCCAAATAGGGGGAAGTAACCACCATTAGTCCCCTCCTTCACTGGGGAGGCAGTTTTCCTTTCTTCTCCTTCTAGTATCCTTCCCTAGTCGTTTATAGGAGCGTGTAAGCCTGTAGATGCCAAGGAAACCTAGCTGGGATCAATGTGGGGCCCAGCCAGCTCCCTCTATGACACTATCACCGTTACAACTATAACCAAGCCAAGGGCCAAGGTAAGAGAAGGTTCAAAAGTGCAGTGGAGATGAGAACATACAGTGTCTCTGTACCATGTGGTTGGGTTGCCCTGGATTCTAACCCATTTAAACAGGGCGCCTGACTGGATTGTAACTGTAGCCGATGCATAGAGGAGTGGTGTTCAAAGGGGCCAGTTCAGGAGGTGAAGCCTCTTGAGTGAGATTCACGACCTGAGTAAACTCTCACTTTCCTGGAGATAAAGGCATGATCTTGAAACCCAGCTTCTAAGAAAGCTTCCTTTATAGAAAACCTCAGCCAGAAGTGCCCCCCTCAGAGAGCTAAATCAATATTAACTACAACTCAGGAACAGACCTGGGATTCCAGACTCCTCTGCAACAGACTCACTGGCTACGTCTAGACTGGCATGATTTTCCGCAAATGCTTTTAACAGAAAAGTTTTTCCGTTAAAAGCATTTGCGGAAAAGAGCATCTAGATTGGCACGGACGCTTTTCCGCAAAAGCACTTTTTGCGGAAAAGCATCTGTGCCAATCTAGATGCAGTTTTGTGCAAGAAAGCCCCGATTGCCATTTTCGCTATCAGGGCTTTTTTGCGCAAAACAGTTTTCAGCTGTCTACACTGGCTCTTTTGTGCCAAAGCATTTCCGGAAAAGGGCTTTTGCCCGAACGGGAGCAGCATAGTATTTGTGGAAGAACACTGACAATCTTACACGAGATCATCAGTGTTCTTGTGGAAATTCAAGTGGCCAGTGTAGACAGCTGGCAAGTTTTTCTGCAAAAGCAGCTTCTTTTGCAGAAAAACTTGCCAGTTTAGACGCAGCCACTATGTAAACTTGGAGGTATTATTTCCTCCTTACAGGGTTATGAGGGGAGATTTGCTTCACTTGTGGGGGGTAAAGCATTTTGACCTCCTCAGATGGTTGGCATGAGCATCAGACAAGGTACTGGGCAGCACTTTTCCCCCAAGCAGTTTTTAGTAATCCCCTTCGTATTTTCCTGCATTTTGTATCTGTGCCGGATGCAAGGCATGTCTCTCACAGTGGGAGCTGCTGGTTTACTGACTTTTCCCAGCAGAAAGTCCAGTCTGCTGACAGTTTGAGAAACAAACTGTTCTGCGGAGCACTCGAGGGTCTGGTCCTTCTACACCACTGAAGACCATGGGAGTTTTGCCATCGCCATGAACGAATGCTGGATATAGGCCCAAGAGTTTGGGGGAAAGATGGGACTGGAGCAGGTCCCACTCAGCCAACATGTGAACTGACAGGGATGGTGGTGACTTCCCTTGCTGGTATAAGTTCTGTTTTTCTAAAGAAATTATTTTAATCAGCCCCTCTCCCCCACCATAACTGAAATTTGAAAGTTGATTTAGGTCCCTGAGTCTTGTGGCTCTCCTGTCTGCTGCCTTTTCTCTTAGTCTCCCTCTGTTTTTCTGAATAGCCTCTCTCTCTCCTTCCCTTCTCCCTACAGAATGTGCTCTCCTCTCCATCCATCAGGACACCTCTGAGGTATCTTTCTGGGTGGAGCTTGACATGCTTTTGTTTTCGTTTGAGTTCCTTTGTTTTGGGCTTTTATGTTTATTGTAACTCTCTGGCTTTGGTATTTTTATAAGCATGTGGCCTCTGTTTATTAGAATTCTATTTTCAGCTCCTTTTGCTAAGGCGCCAGAGGGTTTTAGGCATGAGGAGCCCACAAAATAGCATCTATCAATGTCTCTCTAGTTTGCTCATAGGTCTCAATTACCTTCTCTCTTCTGTGCCTCTTACCTTTTCATCCCATCTTTTGTCTCTTTCTTTTTCTCCCGTCCCTTCTTCTTTGCAGCTCTTTCCCCCTTACCTTTCCTCTCTCTTGTCTCTTCCTTGCTTGAGGAGTTATTTTTACTCTCACCCCCTGTGCATTTATCTCACACACATCCTTTACCCTGGATCCTTTGCTGGGATTCCACTGTTGCTGGAGGATCTAGAGTGTAAATTGCTTAGATGGGAAGCCAGCACCTGGTCTCATTAAAACGATTAGAACTAGTACAATGTAACTGTCAGCTTGCAAAGGAACCGGGCATAGGACTTGACAGGAGAAGGAAAGTGGCACCAGTGACTTGGGGCCTGTGTGATTGTAAGAGCCAGACTGAATGAAGCATGTACCTGAAGCATGCCACATCCTCTAGGGGGTCACCTTGTGCAGGGCTAACAAAGGATGAATATCATCTTATTGACAAGGAAGTGCATAATGAGACCATGAGGGACTGGCAAAGAAACTAATCACAGGAGTAAATGCATGATGTGCTGCAATTCTTTTTTTTTGTAGGGGGAACCTGAGATCCTGATCCATCTCATAGACTAAGCCCATCCTCCCAACTAGAGCAGGAGCAATGGTACAAAAAGTGCAAGGGAGGATTCAGTAGAATACAGAACATGAATTCACTCCAGCTCCACCCCATTTTAGTCATGTCCTGTGAGCATTCTTGAGAAGGATCTCCTACATTTTGGAAGAATTGTGCCTGAGGGGATGTCTGGCGTGACTATGGATTTGCACAATGATTGCAGTGTGAAGGGTTTGCACGGTCATCTTGAAGTCTCATTGATGTGCCATTCCATAGATCACCCAGTACTGGTCTTACCATGAGGCGAACTGAGGCGACCGCCTCAAGTGCCAGACTGGGGGGGGGGGAGGGGAGGAGGAGAGCGCCACTAGGACCCAGAGAATTGCGACCTTTCAAAGTTTTGGCCCAAGCAAGGGGACATGAGGGCGTCATTTGAGCTCCCCGCCGCAGGTGCCAAAATGTTGTGGGCCGGCCCTGAGATCGTCCAGTTAGGGAAAAGAAACATTCTCATGTGACTTGAACTAAGTTACTGATCACTTAGGCTTGGTCTACGCTACTGCTTTTGCCGGAAGAGGCAATGCAAATGAAGCACAGATTAGCATTTTCTCACACTTCATTTGCATAATCTCTTCCGATCTGTTTTTGCACAAGGGGTTTTTGCACAAAAACATGCAGTGTGGCCATGGCTGTTTTGCGCAACCCCCCCTTTTTGCACAAGATCCTTATGCCTCCCTTGCCTCTTCTGGCAAAAGCCATAGGCTGTGTCTAGACTGGCCAGTTTTTCTGGAAAATCAGCCGCTTTTCCGGAAAAACTTGCCAGCTGTCTACACTGGCTGCTTGAATTTCCGCAAAAGCACTGAGGGTATGTCTACACTACAAAGTTAATTTGAACTAACAGACGTTAGTTCGAATTAACTTTGGTAGGCACTACACATGCAAACTGCTAGTTCGAACTTAATTCGAACTAGCGGAGCGCTTAATTCGAACTAGGTAAAAATCATTCCACGAGGACTAACGCCTAGTTCGAATTAAGTAGTTCGAATTAAGGGCTGTGTAGCCACATTTTTCGAACAAGTGGGAGGCTAGCCCTTCCCAGCTTTCCCTGGTGGCCACTCTGGGCACCACCAGGGAAACTCTTCTGCCCCCCTCCCAGCCCCGGAGCCCTTAAAGGGGCACGGGCTAGCTACGGTGCCCATGCCAGGTGCAAGCCTGCCAGCACCCAGCCAGCAGACCCTGCACCTGGCACGGATCGAGCCAGCCACCCGTTGCCACCCAGCCCTCCGCCTCTTCCCAGGACCAGGCTGGCGGCTCCCGGGAGCCTGCCCAGGTCCGCAAGAGGGTCTAGTGCAGACATCGTGGACCTCATCCATGACCTCCGCACTAGGCACAGGAAAGTGGCTGTCTAGGGCAGGAGAGCTTCCAGCCTGGCCACCCAGGAGCAGGTTGGCATGAAAATCAAGGTGGTCCACTGAGACCCCCGACCCTGAGCCCTGAGCTTACAATGGCTGTACTGGGTCAGACCAAAGGTCCATCTAGCCCAGTAGCCTGTCTGCAGACAGCAGCCAACACTAGGTACCCTGGAGGGGATGGACCGAAGACAATGACCAAGCCATTTGTCTCGTGCCATCCATCTCTAGCCTTCCACAAACAGAGGCCAGGGACACCATTCCTACCCCCTGGCTAATAGCACTCCATGGTCCCAACCTCCATGACTTTATCTCACTTCTCTTTAAACTCTGTTCTAGTTCTAGCCTTTACAGCCTCCTGCAGCAAGGAGTTCCACAGGTTGACTATTTGCTTTGTGAAGAAGAACTTTCTGTTGTTAGTTTTAAGCCTGCTACCCATTCATTTCATTTGGTGTCCTTTAGTCCTTCTTTTAAGGGAACTAATGAAGAACTTTTCTTTATGCACCCTCTCCACACCACTCATGCTTTTATAGACCTCTATCATATCCCCCCTCAGTCTCCTCTTTTCTAAGCTGAGAAGTCCCAGTCTCTTTAGCCTTTCTTCACATGGGACCTGTTCCAAACCCCTGATCATTTTAGTTGCCCTCCCCTCTCCCACCCTCTCTCTTCCCCTCTCCCACCTTTTTTTCCCAGTCTCCCTGAGTTTTGTTCAATAAAGAGAGTTTCTATTTTTGAACACACGTGTCCTTTATTTTGCACATCAGGAAGGGGGGCTAGGGAGGGGTAAGTGGAAGGAGGTGAGGGAGGAATGGGGTATGAGCCCCCGATGGGGAGGACTGGGCTGGCTCTGTGGGCTCCTCAGGGTGGAAACTCTCCTAAAGCCCATTGATTGACACCCCCCCCCTCCAGATGGCAGACTGCAGCAAGTGCAGCCGGGCTGATGGCCGAGTGCTGTGATGTGCTGAGTGTGGGCATTCAGAGCACTCCAAGCCAGGACTGCTTTGCAAGCGGGGAACCCCTGAGAACTGTCTGTCCAGGGTGGGGGTCGGGACCCTTTAAGCACAGCCCTCGGCTAGCCTGCGACAGCAGCTCCACGCTCTAAGCCCTAATCTGATGCCCTGCCGGCACTGCTTCCAGCCATTCTTAACCTCGGTTCAGGGTCCACTCAGTGTGGACATGCTAGGTCGAATTAGGAAAACGCTAATTCGAACTAGTTTTTTAAGTCTAGATGCGCTAATTCGAATTAGCCTTGTTCGAATTAACTAATTCGAACTAAGTTAGTTCGAATTAGTGCTTTAGTGTAGACATACCCTGACTTCCTACTGTCTGAAATCAGTGCTTTTTGCGGAAATACTATGCTGCTCCCATTCGGGCAAAAGTCCCTTTTGCGCAAAAGGGCCAGTGTAGGCAGCTGAGATTTGTTTTGCGCAAAAAAGCCCCAATTGCGAAAATGGCGATTGGGGCTTTTTTACACAAAAGCACATCTAGATTGGCCATGGACGCCTTTCCACAAAAAGTGCTTTTGCGGAAAAGCATCCGTGCCAATCTAGACGCTCTTTTCCGAAAATGCTTTTAATGGAAAAACTTTTCCGTTAAAAGCATTTCCGGAAAATCATGCCAGTCTAGATGTAGCCATAGTGTAGACAAAGCCTTGGTGCCCTTATCAATGAACAGTCAAAGATGTGTTTGAAAGGGGACCATTTGTGAGGAATCCATAGGATGAAATACATCAACACAAAGTATCTGGCTACTTGATTATCACTGGTTACTACTCATTATTATTATTGTTCTCAGCGGTGTACATAGGTCCCTAATGGAAGAAGCAGAAAGACATGAGCGTTAATAAGAATATCCAGCAGGAAGCAAAGTTCTTGAGGCCCCAATGGATTTTTATTTCCACTTGTGTTTGGGCCAAAGGGGAACCTTTGGCAGGGTGAGTGGCCTGCACTGGCAGCATTAGTCAAGGGTTGAAAGACTCCTTGCTCTTCTCCTGTCATGGAGCTGGGGAGCTACTTCTCACTCAGTGAATGTCTGACAATGGCCTGCCTCTTCTGAGAGCCCTCGTTCTCTGATCTACAGATTGGATGAGACAAAGATGCCATTGTGCGGAGCCATGCAGTTACTGGGCAGGCTTTTTAATTACAGTCTGTAAACATATACCAAAGCATTGTGCAATTTAATCCAAACTGCTCTGGCTTGTAAAAGAATTAGGGGCGCTACAAGGAGGCCAGAATGTATCCCAATGTGCAGAAACCTTCCAGCCAGTGCTGAGAAAATTTAGAGCAATTGCATTTGCAGTCAGTGTCTTCATGCAGTGCAGAGTGGGTCATGCCTTGATCCAGGCATACGGTCACTGTTTGCTCTCTGGGAGTTGTTCAGAGATGGGAGCTGGCAGGGGAGCTGTCCCCTCACCCTCCAAGTTCTGGGTAAGCATGGCAGTCCTGGTGCTGAGGGGGTGATCAGTGAGGAGACAGGTTAGTTCTTGAGTAGCCAGCTGCCATCACATAGCACTTGGGCACCACTGCTGGTCTCATTAATGGCAGTAATTTGAGAACAGCTGTGTCCACCTTTGATGCGGGGGTGGTGAATAATTTGCATCTTTGCTGCCCAGACCAGATCTAATGGAGCAAAAATATATTACTCTCACTCACAAGTGCCCTAATGCATGTGATTTAAACCCTGACCCTAATGGACAGCAGCAGACACAGTCAGCTGGGGTCATGGGATTCAATTGTCTTTATTCATCGCATTGTCAGCCTCATGTAAATAACACAGCCCGATTCAATCCCTGCAGAGAACTCCTCCTTGGTTTTTTTCTGTTTGTTGTATCCTGCAGAGAACGTGTAACTACCATTGAAGTAAGTAGGAGCTGGGTAAGATTCAGAGCCCAGGTTGAGCTCTCTGTGCTGGAATACAAAGCACTGTGGACTTAGCTCAGCTTTCTTCTTAGCTGCGGTGTGCCTGTTTCCAAATGACTACCAGGGGTCTTTCTAGAAACCGGAATGTGTGTATGTAACCACTCACCATTCACAAATGCATCGGGGAGTGGGGCAATTCTTGGATGCATAAAGGAACTACCTAAAAGAAAGTGTAAATCAGTCATAAATCTGGCTTCTGGGGATTCTCTCTCCCACAGGACAAGAACCCCAGTGCAAACCTTACCCTGGCATCACCAGCATTATCTAGTGTTTAGAGCTAGGGGTTGGGTGTTCTGTTCCCAGTTCTGCTACTAACTTACTCTCCAGCCTTGAGCCAGTCATTGCCCTTCACTTAGCCTCAGTTATCTCATCTCTAAAGTGGGGACAAAGAAAGCGACCTTCCGTCAGGCAGGCTGTGCAGCCTTACTGACCACAGAGGAGACTTGCCACTCATGGGCAGAGAGACTGGGGAAAGGGGGAGAAGCTCTAGCTCAGTAACTTCTAAGCAAAAAAGACTTCTCTGAGAAATGGCTGTGCTCTGTCCCAGGACAAGGCAGTGTTGCCAGACTATAGGCTGGATTTATTCATCCACCTGCCAATATGGGATGGGCATGCATGGACGTTGCTCTGGAGGCAGGGGACAACTCAGATATAGCCCTTATTCCATGAAGCAGAGGGAACAGTTCTCCCTCCTCCTCTGCTGAAACACATGGCAAAGGTCCCCTTGTGTAGTCTGGCTCCACCTGCTCCTCTCTGGAGGGAGATTCCTCTCACCTGCCCTTTCAGCTCACTTGGGTTGGGAACAGCCACCATGGAAAAGCAGGCTGAGTGCCAGAACCCTAGGAGCTTCCGGTCTTTGTTTTATGCCATCTGGACACTGGCTCCTGAGGAGTTAAAACAGCTCTGTCATCCGTCCCTTGGCTGCATGTCCCCGGCTTCGTTGGATCCTATAACTATATGACCCTGACGTGATGCCATCATACACCTTGTAGAGATCAGGTCATTTAGTGCTCCAGTCCTATTCATTTCTGAGGTGATGCCTGGGTTGTTTATATGTTCCTGAAATAATGTTGCCCCATGTGATCCCTGACTTCCCATCCTACATGGTGACACTAGAACTAGCTGCCTCTCAGATGACTGCTTAATTAACCCCCCCACCCCCATACACACGCACATACATCTCTGCTTCCTTTCTGGGCTGGCATTGTTTTTCAGTTGCATGGGGAAACTGGTAAATGCTTCTGCTGTTGTGGGAGATGTTAGTCCACCTCCCTTTCTGCAAGTGACCGACAACCTTACCTCCGGGAAGTGGGGCTTTCCTGGCACAGTGACCTAATGTTCAGGTGAGCAGGCAGAGATGTCACAGGCCCTGTCACTGCTCTGCCAGGAAGACAGGGCTAAAAGTACCTGGCTGGCCTTGTGGCTCAAAATCACTTTCAGGAACCAGATAAGAGGTGAGCAGCTGCTCTGAGATCAAAGAGCAGTGAGAGTTTCTGTTGAAACAGGGCTAGGACAGTGATGGGGAGACCTGCAGGCCCAGCAAAGGCTCCTTGCTGACACAATCCTTCCATGCCTTTTGCTATTATTCCTTCCCGTGTGGGTGAAGTTGCTGTGGAGTCACTGATGGCTTCTCCCCTCTGTACTTAACTCTCTGCTAAGGAAGGGAGGCAGATGCAAGCTGTGCGACTGTGACATCTCACACAACACGTGTTTCTTTCTGGGGGGGAGGGAAGGGGTTCATGAACTAACATCTCCCACAACAGCTGTAGCAAACTGAGGGTTTGCAAGGCTATCCTCCCCCCCAGGATATTTTTCTAGCTATCCCACTCTATCATGCAGTTTATCTGCATATTCTGAGTGATTTTTATTTGCAAGTGAAAGATGCCAAATGACACCCCTTGTTGACTGAAGTTCTCTGACCATAAGTATGGATACAGCAGAGACAACACAAATCATCTCATGCCAACATGGCCCAATGCTAGGACCAGGTGTAGGAGTGAAGTTTACTCACCTGAGACTGTCAAGGATGGTGAGTGAGTGAGGGCTCATGCTGATGGTTGTTTGTAGGATAAACAACTCTCCTCCAACAACTGAGGTGAAATTCCAATTCATTTCACTACAAAGCACTGCCAGATGGTAGCAACTTCTGCCCACTACTGATCTGGATTATATTTGAACTGATGAGTTTGAGGTGAAAGGCTCCAAATTCTATGAATAAATCTATGAGCCATACAGTTCTCCAACCTACAGCTGTGATGACAACCAGGTCTTCATTATTTCCTGCTTCTGACTTTCATAAACCCAGGCCTGACAACTGTACCTACTTTGGAGTGCTCAGTTACTGCCTCTGCTTGTGCAACTAAACCTTTTGGTGTTTGCACACAAATAGGCAGATGCTTCTCTGGCCATGTGGATGCACAAATCCTGAACTGTGTCTGCTCGTGGAATGTGTTCACACAACAGGAGGTGTGCGAGCTGCCCCCTAGTTTTTAAATAGCTTCTCTCAGGCTACCTCTAGACTGGCATGATTTTCTGCAAATGCTTTTAACGGAAAAGTTTTTCCGTTAAAAGCATTTGTGGAAAAGAGCATCTAGATTGGCACGGACGCTTTTCCGCAAAAGCACTTTTTGTGGAACAGCGTCCGTGCCAATCTAGACGCGGTTTTGCGCAAGAAAGCCCCGATCGCCATTTTCGCCATCGGGGCTTTTTTGCGCAAAACAATACCGTGTTGTCTACACTGGCCCTCTTGCTCAAAAGCATTTGCGCAAGAGGGCTTTTGCCCAAACGGGAGCAGCATA
The DNA here is from genome assembly GCF_049634645.1 of Pelodiscus sinensis. Taxonomy (NCBI): domain Eukaryota; kingdom Metazoa; phylum Chordata; order Testudines; family Trionychidae; genus Pelodiscus; species Pelodiscus sinensis. The sequence continues at coordinate 19,996,839 of NC_134723.1, forward strand.
GCATTTCCGCAAGAACACTGACAATCTTACATGAGATTGTCAGTGTTCTTGCGCAAATTCAAGCAGCCAGTGTAGACAGCTGGCAAGTTTTTCCGCAAAAGCAGCTGCTTTTGTGGAAAAACTTGCCAGTCTAGACGCAGCCTCACTGTTTGTACTTGTTTGCTGACAATAACACAGCTATTTTAGAATGATTATTCTCCTTCCTCAGTTTTATGGTCTGCTTCCACTGTGCCTTTCCTTCTAAATACTTGTCAAAGCACTTTGTTCCTCTTAACCCTTTTTTCCACTGTGCATAAAGTCTTCTTGACCTTGGAGCAGCTCCTTCTGAAGACATAGGGTCTGCCTACATTATAGAGTTTTTTCAGAAAAACAGCAGTTTTTCCGAAAAAACTTCACTTACGTCCACACTGCAATCATGTTCTTTTGAAAGAAAATTGAAAGAACAGAGAGTTTTTTTCCGACATTGGTAATCCTCATTCTACGAGGAAGAAGCCTTTTTCTGAGAGAGCTCTTTCGGAAAAAGGCACGTGTGGATGGGGAAGAGGGAGTTCTTTTGAAAGAAGAGGAAAGAGGAAAAAGCACAGGTGCCCTGGTGGCCACTCCATCCATAATAATCACAGCTTAAATACGAGATAGCGTCCATTCAGTGTGCAAAAAAGCAGATTTCTTTTTCAATACACTTTGGCAGTCTGGACGCTCTCTTTCGGAAGAAATTTTTCCAGAAGATCTCTTCCAGAAAAGCTTCTTCTGAAAGAAGCCTGCATACTGACCATTTCTGACCATTTCTGCTTCTTTTGCAAAGGGACTTTAGCCCCTTTACGTGGGTATCTTAGGATTCTTCAGCCTGTTTTTACATGCATACATTTTCATATTTCCTCCATCTGCTTCATGTTTAGGAGGTTCCCTATGCCCCCAAGTCATAGGCTTTCTTAAAGCCTAACACCCCTGTATTGCACTGCTATGCTGCGGTAGCCATTTTTAGTCTGAGAAGTTCAGCTAGTCCCTCCGGGTATGTCTACACTACCCCGCTAGTTCGAACTAGCGGGGTAATGTATGCATACCGCACTTGCTAATGAAGCCCGGGATTTGAATTTCCCGGGCTTCATTAGCATAAGCGGGGAGCCGCCATTTTTAAATCCCCGCTGCTTCGAACCCCGTGCAGCGCTGCTACACGGGGCTCGAACTAGGTAGTTCGGACTAGGTGCCTATTCCGAACTACCGTTACTCCTCGTGAAACGAGGTGTACCGGTAGTTCGGAATAGGCACCCTAGTCCGAACTACCTAGTTCGAGCCCCGTGTAGCAGCGCTGCACGGGGTTCGAAGCAGCGGGGATTTAAAAATGGCGGCTCCCCGCTTATGCTAATGAAGCCCGGGAAATTCAAATCCCGGGCTTCATTAGCAAGTGCGGTATGCATACATTACCCCGCTAGTTCGAACTAGCGGGGTAGTGTAGACATACCCTCCTTGTTGTTAAGTATAATGAATCCGAAGTAATTCATTCTGGATCTGTGTTATCAATTCACTGAGGGTGCATCTACACTACACAGATATTTTGGGATACCAGAGATATCCCGATATAGCTACCCCGCGTCTTCACAAGCCGTTATTTCAAAATATTTTTCAAAACAACAGGTGCACTTTTTCAGCATCCCGGGAACCATCATTCCACATGGGTTAAGGGATGTCTCGAAATAGCATGTTATTTTGTAATCTGGCACTGTGTAGATGCTCCAAATTTCAAAATAGCCTAGTTCGAAATGCAATCAAAGTAAGATATGCAATTTGCATAGTGCAAACTGTGTATCTTATTTCAAATTTAGGGTGCTGTGTAGACGCACCCTATGTCTCCAGACTGGCCAATCTCCACTTTGGCCTTTTTACCTCTATGCTGTGGCCTTCTCATACCCTCTATCTGTTCAGTTGCCCTTTAGTGCCACCCCTGCCTCTGGGGTGTTTGTGCTGGGGACAGGTAAGATGTGGGAGTAGATCTGTAGGGCTGAGTTTTTGGGGGGCTCCATTTCATAGTGTGTCTAGGGCCTGCCTGCTTAATCCAGCCCTGCCTGCTACTCTCCAGCTTTATTTCCTGTGCCGCTTGGGCGGACTGTAAAATGCAAGTTACACCCACATTCCTTGTTCAGAAAGGCCAAGGCACTGACTCCAGATAAGTCCCCTTGTGCCTGAATCTTTACGTAGGACCCTGAGGACACATCTGAAAAATACAAAATCATAAACATTAGGGCCATTCCCCACCCTAGGAGCTAGTGCAGGTTTGGCTCCGACAGGCTGTCTTCCCGCACTTTGCCTAAGCACTGACTGCCAGTTTGAAAGGGACCAGTGGTCACGGCAGTTCTTGCACGTAAGGCTCAGTTTAACTAATTCACTTGCAAGATTTCTCTGAATTTCTGAGTTCTGTGATCATGTCTCTGTTGTCCCTCATCTGCCGTGAAGGCAAACCTCTTTGTGTCTCACCCTGTGTGTCTGGCTGCCTGTTAGGTGTCCTGTGCCCTGTGAAGCCATGCCTAAAGAGGCAGAACATTGGCAGGCCCAATCCTCCAAGGGAGGGTGCACCCCACACATTCAGCGGCCAGCAGGCAGCCAGCATTATCTGATGCTCCCAGCCTCGAAGGCGCCGCTGTAACACAGCTCCACTCTGTCAGCAGCACCACCAGAGCAGAACGAAAGTCAGGGGTACGAAAGAGAGCGCGAGCAGAGCGCGAGCACAAAGAATGCTGGCAGGGCAGAAACACTGAGGCCTTGCTGTGCAGCTCTCAGACAATAGGAAGCGGAGGCTTCTCTCCTTTGCATGGTTGTAGGCTTTTAGCATTCCACAAATCCTGCGGCCGTGAATGGGGGAGGGGAAGGAGGTTAACTTCCAATGTGGCTGTTATCAAATACCAGGCTTTTATGCTGAGCATTTCTTTCTTTCCTTGATGACAGCTCCTAAAAGACTTCTAAGCTCAGGTGGTGCCACTCGCTTTCCTGGCTCCTGCTTTTTTAGTGAACGTTTCAAGAGCATCTTCCATGGCGATGGTGGCTGTGTTTGTTTGAGTTTTAAATGAGTAAGGGGTGAACCTGACGCTCCTAAAATGGAGGGGGATTGTAGCACAGGTCAGGGAGCAGCAAGCTTTGTGTGAAGCACCAGCTCTGCTAGGCCAGCCAGCT